>NC_141165.1:59637500-69637500 GCF_055505025.1 Bos grunniens
TATTAATTCACTTCTATAGTAGGATGGTGCAGCCCAGGTAGAATTCAATATGCACGTCATTTTTACGATGTGTACTCACTCCAGTGCTCCTTTTTGTAAACATTTTGTCTTGCCTACCCTTTTTTCACAGCCATCTATACTAGCTGGTTTGTTTATACTTTGCCCATTATTTGTTAATGGCTATTAATAACAATGTGTGCTCAGTCATGTCTGACTTTGCAATCCCATGGACTGTAGCTGCCAGGCTCCTCTATCCATGGAATCTTCCAAGCAAGAACACTGGAGTAGGTTGACATTTCCTCCTCCAGGGGATCTTCCTGACCCAAGGATAGAACTCTCGTCTTTTACATATCCTGCATTGGCAGACAGATTCTTTACCACTGGATTATGCATTAACAATTATTATGGAATGTTTCAGATTGACCAAATAATTGAATCTCACCTATAGAGTTTGTGATCTCAGGCAAGTACCTCCTACAATTCAAGGTATGACCACATCAAGCAAACTCATGATACAGTCATGTCCAGACAAAAGGTTTTACAATTCACCAACTTTCAAGTTGTTCCCTAATTGCAAAGGCTTAATAAGCCACAGAATAGTACCCAATGCCCACTACTTCCCTACAGTTGTGTTTACTGGGTTAGGATATTCAACAGACTTGAATCTTGTGGTATAAGATACTGTACAAGAGAAGGGATGCCAGCTCCTGGGCTGAGCCAGCTTCCTATTTCAAATAGATACTTGTTCAGACCTTACTCTACACAAACCATACGGATTGTCTCCATGGTACCACACTGGTCCATTTTACAATCTAGAGAACATAAACTAACCACATGGAGCCAACAGTCAGTGATGCTGAGCACAACAAGACTAGGCAATTCTATGATGTGACAATAATGTAGCCAACAATTTGTTTCTGCATCTAGCATCACTCTTTCAACAAATATTTGTTGATCATCAATAATACGCAAGTCACTGAGCTGAGTGTGGGTGACAGAGTGATGATGAAACATAGTTCCTATCCTCACCAATGTTTTAGCCAGAAAGAAAGACCAGATAATTGATTAATCATAAATGTGATAAGTAGCAGGACAGAGGGGTTTCCCAGATATTGCTATGGGTAAAGAACTCACCTACCAATGCAGGAGACATAAAAGATGCAGTTTCCATTCCTGAATCAGGAAGGAAGATCCCCTGGAGAAGGGTACAGCCACCCACTCCAGTATTCCTGCCTGGAGAATCTCCTGGATAGAGGAGCCTGATAGGCTACACAGTCCACAGGATTCCAAAGAGTCAGACACTACTGAAGCAACTTGTCATGGCATGGCAGCAGGACAGAGGGCTTCCCAGGTGGCACAGTGGTAAAGAATCCACCTGCCAATGCAGGAGATGCAAGAGACCCAGGTTTGAACCCTGTGTCGGGAAGATCCCCTGGAGAAGGAAATGACAACTCACTCCAGTATTCTTGCCTGGAGAACACCATGGACAAAGGAGCCTGGCGGGCTACAGTCCATAGAGTTGCAAAGAGACACGACTGAGCATACACGCACAGCAGGACAGATGCTGAGAAATCTTTCAAGCAACCAACAGATGTAACCTAGGCTGGGGTCTCAGGCAGGAAGCAACAATTAATGTAAGTAGGAATTAAATGGGGATTAGCCCAATACATAGAGTGTGACTGTGAGGGGACAGGAGAGGAAAGGAGGAGTCTATGAGGAGTACTTCAAGGAGAGGTAAGAAGCCTGTAAGGAGGAACAGAGTTTGGGGTGCTGGAGGAATGAATGAAGTCAGTGTGCTTGTGGAAGAGTCCAGCCAGTGGGGGAAAGACTGACAAGGTCCAGACTCTGTTAAAGATGGTGGCCTCACATACCACTGCAATTAGAGAAAGCACTGCAAGTAAAGCAAAGCAGACACAGACTAATATGTCTGAGCAGCAAGGATACAATGAGGAATTAAAGGTCTCATTTTCAGATTTCCTCTTCCCTCGAAAAAAAATTCTGCCTGATTCTAGAGGACAAATTTAGAAGGCAGGCACATTTGATCATATAACACTAAAAACTATATCATCCTAAATTTCTTCTAATTTTTCATGGCCTTTTTCTTACAGGGATTTCCAAAGCTCTTTGCCTAGAGGAAGGCAACTAACATATAACATACAATTAAGTCTGGGCCAGGCAGTGTGTTGGGTACTTTTTAAAAATCATTTACTTATTTATTCATCCATTGATTTATTTGGCTGTGCCAAGTCGTAGTTATGGCCACAGGATCTTCGATCTTTAGTTGTGGCATGTAGGATCTGGTTCCCTGACCAGGGATGGAATCCTGGCGCCCTGTATTGGGAAGCTGGAGTCTTAGCCACTGGACCACCAGGAAGTCCTACTGGCACTTTTTAAATACATTTTTAAATTTTAATCCCCACAAAATTTTCAGGTAAATCCCCCATTTTTCAACCCAGAAAACAGAGAGTGGGTAAATTGTGCAATTTCAGAAAACTACCAAGAGGCCTGAATCCTGGTATCTGTCTCCAAAGTCTACACACCCGCCACAGTAAAGACAAAGGCCTTTTTCCACATTGATCCACCCACCAGTCAAAGTGGAGTCATCACTTTGAACTCTTGATACGAAAAAATATGGCGGTGGTTTTATGGAGGTTGCCAAAGACTAACACATTGAAATATGAAGAATTCAAATCTAATTATATTTTTTCAGGCAAGTAAATGCTTTCCTTTCCTTCTGTTTTCCCTGAAATGGTTTCTTTTTCATATATACTGTTCCATGAACCATCTCTCATCCTGACCTCCACCCCAAACTATTGAGCTTTCCCCTCTAGCTTTCCTTCAACAATCTGGCTTCTTAAGGGCTTTCGGAAGGTTTTGCAGTGGAAGGGAAGATCCTTTATCTTCAAGAAGATGGTCCTAAGGTGTGCAGCAATCTGGCAGTTCTAGGCTATCTCTTCAGTGCTGTGCTTCTGTCTTACTTGTTCTCAGTTCACTGCCTAAGCCCTCCCCCTCTCACCATGGCTACTCCCATCCTCCTGCATCCGCTTTCCAGTTTCTGTCTTTCTCGTCTTTTCAGTCACTTTGTCCACACCTCTCAGGTTTATATAAATAAACTGGTCTTTCATAGACATCGCTGGTCATTTTCCTTTCACCAGTCACAGTATGGGGGCCTCCAGTGTTTCCCTGTTGTGTTTGTCAAGGCTAGCTGGTGATAGGATTCTCTGAGCCACAGAGGTGGATGATTCTTGTTCCTCAAAAAGGAAAGGAAGGAAGATGAGCTATTTCTGAGACACATACAGGAAGCCTGTACTTTCCAAGAGGCTGCTCTGTACAAGATGAAGTGGTATATTTGTGTGTATGTGTTTTTCACTTCTATGCTTGCAAAATGTCAAAGACCAGTACCTTAAGGACTGCATCTTCTGGGTGTTTATGGGGGAGAGGGGGGACGTGCATGGGAGATGTTATTTGGTGGTTTTCATTGTTTTATTTTTCTGTTTTTGTTTTGCTTTTGCTATCCTCATTAATACATATAGTACAACTTCCTAAAAGATTTTTCTGTACATCACAAGGTAACTCCTCTTTAAAAAACACACTTTACTGTTATAATGAGGAAAAGCAATAAAACTTTATGAAAACAAGCAAATCCTCCCCTCTCAAAAAAAATTATTGCCTTAGGATGGCAGAAAATATTATTTTTTAAAAAATTGAAAACTTAAGTTCAGCTCAGTTCAGTCACTCAGTCATGTCCGGCTCTTTGCAACCCCATGGACTGCAGCACTCCAGGCTTCCCTGTCCATCACCAAGTCCTGGAGTTTGCTCAAACTCATGTCCATCAAGTCAGCGATGCCATTCAACCATCTTATCCTCTGTTGTCCCTTTCTCCTCCTGCCTTCAATCTTGCCCAGCATTAGGGTCTTTTCCAATCGTCAGTTCTTCGCATCAGGTGGCCAAAGTATTGGAGCATTGGCCAAAGTATTGAAAACTTAAAGCTGAACACAAATTTACTAATGTGTTGTTACTGTTCATGGGTATTGGTGAATTTATGATTTTCAGCTATGTGTAAAGGCATATTATATTGGGTATTATAAACAATTTTGAGACATGTTGAGATAGACCATTAAAAAATTTTTTTAAAACTCTGAACATTGTTCACAATGTCCAGAATAAAATTTGCCTATTCCAAAACTTTGATGATAAATATGTTACACTATCCCAATGACAAATTAACTTTATATATGTATATATACATATGTATCATTATAATATTATATATCATATTATATAATTTATATATTATATATTGTATTACTCATTTATATATAATATCATACATATCATCAATATGTTTCACTAATTTTTTGGATATTTCCCTAAGTAAGGCAATCTCTGATACCTACTGAGTAAAGACAACTCAAACATTATTCGATAAAGGCTAGAATGTGACATATAAGCTTTTTATTTAAATTTATATGGAGAAGACAAGTTCATTCTTGACTAAGTAAAAGTCAATCACCCTAATACCATATCTTGAAAATCTACCTCAACTGTGATTCCCATGAGGTATTAATTGTTTTTGTTTGTTTGTTCTTTTGTTACTTTTTTTGAGGGAGGAGAGAATTTTTTAAAATTTTAATGATTTAAAGAGGAGGAGAAATTTTAAGCATAATTCTTGAGATCACACTCTGAATAGGGAATTGATTGACTAAAGAGAAGGCACTCTCCCTGGAAATTCAACATTAATACTTCATACATACACGTCAAGTGCTTCATTACATTTTCAGTCACTGTAAAGTAAAAGTTTCTCTTACCTCAACACTGTTTTACTCTGAAAGAGAAGAGAAGAAAACCCTGAGAAACAAAAGTCCAAACCTCACAGCCTGGGCTTCTCCCAGAGGTAAGGGCTGCTTACAAAGGAAGCTCTTATAAAGAAACTAAGATGCAGAGGGGAGTTTTACTCACCAGTGTCATTCACCACCAGGAGGAGCGTTGCAGAACTCTTTCATAGCAGAGTTTACCCCATCTGCTAACAAGATGAAGTCATTCATCGAGAACTCAGTACTGGGTGCATTCTCGGCAGTTCCTATTACTAAAAAAGCAGTAGCTGAACTGAAAGGAGGAGGAATTCCCATTAATCTACTCTGAAAAGACTCTTGATTTCTTATTTCTGGAGAACAACACAGTGATATGTTACATGTTTTAGCCCTTGATACCCAAAACATTTAAATTGATAGGCCTTTTAAATCTGTGGCCATGAACCGGGGACTTGTCAATATTTCTAATGGAAGTCTCCAAAAGTACACAACAATACATATATCGACTTCTTGTTTCAATGAGTATCAAGATTAATTGTCCCTGTAAAAGTAAATAAATATTGACAGAAGTTTCACTTTGGTTCATATTTTCCACTCAGGTCAATAAATCTTGGTATTCACCTCAACTGAAGTCAATATCAAATGATTATTAATTCATGGTATACTCAACTAGCAGCCAAAACTACAACTTAACATATAGGAACATAGTTCCTCAGACCAATTTATGTTAAAAACAAATACACAGAGTGAAAAATCACTGAATTGTTTCATATATTTAATGGGAATAAAAGGACAACCTATAATCACCAGTAACATTAATCTGTTGTTATTCTATTCTATTTGGATTTGTCTAATACACAAAAAGTGATTCCTTCTATCTTACAATTTTACATTCTGTTTCTTTGCTTATAAATCCCATTCCTGCTTCCACTTCATGGTAAGGTTTGTATATAGATAAATATTTACATAATAAAAATAAAAGGCAGGAGAAAACCTTTAAAGGAAAGAAAAAAGAGAGGAGAAAAGAAAGAGGAAAAAGAGCTGAAGGAGGAAGTGAAAGAAGAGATTAGTGACAAGAACTAAGATATTTAACAAAATAAGAAAGGAGAAGAATAGAACCAGGAGGAAAAAAATTAAAATATCACCACTGATTAGCTGTGTATTTTCATAAAATTCAACAGAAGGAAATTTATTTCTTTCCAATATTCTTCTCCATTTATAAAGATGCTTTCTGCCCAACTCTAATGCTTTAAACATCATAAATATTATAGTTTTTCATTCAATATCGAATATGCAAAAAGCTATTAACATATAAATAACTCAAAGAAAATTTAAAGCAAATATTTTTACACAGTTAATTTAAGACAAGTTCTTTATCATTCTCAGGGACTGAGTCATCTCAGCTAGTAATAGGAAAAATAATTAAATGTTACTAGTAGGCACAGGGTTCATAGGAAATTATGGCACTTTTTATTTCCTATGAAGGTGCACTAACATTTGAAGACAGGCTGCTTGGAAGAAATTGCTCATCAACACTAGAAATTGGCAAGCATATCAAAAGTTATTGATCTTCACACTGTTCGAATCTAGATATATCTGTAGTAAAGCAAGCACCAACTAAGCCGGAAAACATAAGCTATTTGATATTACCCAGGAAGGGCATTGCCCATTAACTGGGTTTTAAGTTCACATTCCTGAAGCACAGCATTTCTGATCTTCACTGCTGCTCCTTTAAGTCAAAACAAGGTTAAAAAATCTGTCTCTGCCCTCAAATTTTGATATTAGTCAAAACTTTCTGATGGTGTTTATATTAACTAAGTACATTCAATAAATTATTTTAATGCAAATTTACCTTAAACTTCATATATATCCTAAGAATTATGAGAAATTCACTAGCTTAAATTTACCAACCAAAAAGGAGTGATGGCAACTTAGAAAAAAGGGTACAATAAAATATATCTGGATGTCTAAGATGATTTTTGGAATCATTAGGAGGATTTTGGAGGTGAAAGAAAACGAACATCATCTCACCCAACATCTATCTTCACTTTAAAAAGTGGCAAATCAAAGCAAGAAAGGAGATACTTAGCATATCAGTAGCAAAGGCAAAATAAGAACCCAGTTCTATTTTACTAAAAAGGCCATGTAAACAGATCCACTTTCTTTGCTTTTCAAAAGCTTCTAAAAGGCAATTTGGCAATGAAATATATAATATCACAAATAAGCAATATTTCACTAATATCCCCTTATAGAGATGGCTTTGAAATGTGTAAGATTTTCAACTGAAGCACAAGTTCGGTTCTTTCCCAAATATCTATACTGTCCCAGAAACACAAGTTTGATGTGGTTTTAAATGTGTAAATATGAAGAGCTTAGGAACACAAAGCGATAAACTCTCCCTTTGTGCTTTTTAATTACTGTTTAACATCAAACCAACCAATCAACCAACCAAGAATAAAAATAAGATGACATTGAGCTGAAAGCACTTCTCTAAGATGCCTAATTTGTCTAAATAATAGTAAAATTTAACCAAGGAAAGGAGGGTAGTTAATGATGAAGCAGCACATGTAAAAGCATTGAAACAAGAGAGCTCATGATCTGTAACATAAATGATCAGTTCTTCAGCTTAAACATGAAGTGTCAATGAGAGAAAAGTGAGCACTGAGGTCAGAAATGACAAAGCAGGGGCCAGTTTTTCAAGGAGTTGGAGTTCATTCTGTAGCTTCCTGGTAAGCCACTGAAAGGTCAATACAATCAGAATCTCCTTTAAGAAAGATCATTTGACATCAGTGCTAAACGTATGTGGGGGGGGGGAAAAATGATCCCAGGTACATAAAGATCTGTTGAAAAAAAATTTGATCATCCAGGAGAAAAACAGAACATCTGGATAACTAACAAATTCGGGATATAAAGAAGAAAAAGGCTATTTTCTGAAATTTAGGCTTGGAGTAGAGAATGAGAAATAGCTTATGAGGTCAAACATGAATTCAGTCTGGAATTCTCATACCGCAGAAACAAATGCAAAACTGTTCCGAAGCAGCATAATCTAAACATAAAATCTACAAGATTCCCTCAGATAAAGACGTATGAAAATGAGCCCATAGCCCCAAATTACAAAACATATAAAGAAATATTCCTTCAGAAGAGAGAATAAGCAGACACAAGGAACTTTAGGATTCAACATAAACCAATAGATCTGTAGAATAATCTGAAGGAAACTATAAAACGAACTTATTAATTAAAGCTGTAAAGTAAGAATCTAAAACCAAAAGAAAGAAACAAGATATTACTTTTCATGAACAATTTATTAAAGAAACAAGCAGAATTGATTTTTTAAATGTAGCCACTATAAAGAAAACATCAATAATTGAACTAAACAGCAGGTTGGAAACAAACTGAAGACAACAGGATGGAATGCAATGCAATATAGACCTCAGGAAATCTCCCAAAATGAATCATGAGTTGAAGAGAAAAATATAAATGAAGAGCTAAGAGATATCAAGGACAGAATAAAATGGTCTAATATAGGACTGCTATGCCATGCTACAGAGAAGGCAATGGCACCCCACTCCAGCACTTTTGCCTGGAAAATCCCATGGACGGAGGAGCCTGGTAGGCTGCAGTCCATGGGGTCGCTAGAGTTGGACACAACTGAGCGACTTCCCTTTCACTTTTCACTTTCATGCATTGGAGAAGGAAATGGCAACCCACTCCAGTGTTCTTGCCTGGAGAATCCCAGGGATGGGGGAGCCTGGTGGGCTGCCGTCTATGGGGTCGCACAGAGTCGGACACGACTGAAGCGACTTAGCAGCAGCAGCAGCATGCTGTGCTAAGTCGTTTTAGTCATGTCTGACTCTTTGTGACCTATGAACTATAGCCCACCAGGCTCCTCTGGCCATGGGATTCTCCAGGCAAGAATACTGGAGTGGGTTGCCATGCCCTCCTCCAGGGGATCTTCCTGACCCAGGGATAGAACCCATGTCTCTTACATCTCCTGCATTGGCAGGGGGGTTCTTTACCACTAGCACCACCTGGGAAGCTCAACATAGGACTAAGACTTGTAAAATAGCTTGAAAGATATTTCAAGAGATGACAGCTAAGAATTTTCCAGAATTCATAAAAGACATGAATTGTCAGATTCAAGCATCAGTAGAAGACCCAAGTAGAAAAAGTCAAAATAATTCTATATCTAGACACATTGTAGTAAAACTATGGAACACCATAAACCCAAAACACATAAAGACAACAAGAAGTTATTAGGGAGAAGTCAAAAAAGCAAATTACTACAGAGAAACAGCAAAGAACTGACAACAAGATCCTGAACAACAGAAGCTTTAAGAAATGGAATAATAGTCAGTGTACTGAGAGGAAATAACTGTCTACCTTGAATTGCACGATCCGAAAAACTGTTATTTAGAAATGAGAGTAAAATACAGACATATTCAGACAAAGCAAAGGAAATTTACCACTCACAGAACATTGCTAAAAGAATACTACAAAATATACCACAAGAAAAGTCATACTGAACTCAGGAGGAAGGAATAGAATACAAGGAGCAATAGTGAGAAAATAAATTGGCAAATAACATGTATACCTCTAAATCATCACTAACTGCATCAGTAACAATGACTCATAAGTATAAGGGGGAGCAGCAATTAGCATGTAAACCAAGGGGCAGGGACAGTATAAGTGTACCTGATCTACAGTTCTCACACATTTCAGAAAGGGAGTCAATGTTATTCAAAGCGAGAGTTTGTTAAATTTGCGTCATTTCAGAAAGGGAGTCAATGTTACTCAAAGTGAGAGTTTGTTAAATTTGCGTATTAGATATGTATTAGTTTCTATTAACAGAATTTAATAAAGAAGGAGGAAAAAGAAAAAATAAAATTCAACAGGAAGTAAGAAAGAAAGAGAAAAAGAAATAAAGGGGGGAAAAGAAACAAAAGCAAGACAAATACAATACAGAAAATAACATCCATCTTGTTTAAATCCAAAGGAATCCCTAATCAGAATAAATAATAGATAATCAGACTAGATAATTGACTAGAAGAAAGAGAATGATAGATTCTATTTATGAAATAAAGTCCTGCCACATGTTGGATTTTACATATGTTCAAAAGAGAAACATGCAAAAAGAACCCTCAAAAAGTCTAAAAATAAGTGGATAAAAAAGATACAACCAAAAGAAAGTCAAAGCAGCATTATTAATGTGAAACCAAGTATATTTCAGTGAAAAAGAATATTATTCCCCAATTATTACAAAATGACAAAAGGAAAACTTTACTGAGAAAATACCGTATTTTGGATTTGTACAGCTGCAATCCATGGGGTCGCAAAGAGTCGGACACGACTGAGCAACTGAACCACACCAAACCTCCAAAAGCATGAAACAAAAATTGGTAGAATTACAAGTTCTTTATTAGTAGCTAATAAAGAAGACATCAAATTGATAGGAACACATAGGTTTTGACCAACATAACTAATAACTTTGATAGAATGAATATATAGAGAGCCTGTATCCAAAAATTATTTTCTCAGCTCATATGAAGTATTTCTAAAATTTGTCATATTTAACCATGAAAATCACAGCACAATTAAAATCAGTAAGAAAAAATATAGCAAAAATCATATGTTTAGAAATTTTAAAGCATATCAAATAATACTTGGAACCAAGGGAAATCATGATAGAAATTATAAAATATTTTAAACTAAATAATCTTGAGAATATTATATATCAAAGCTTATAGAAAGCAGGTAAGCCAATATTAGAGGAAATTTAGTCTTAAATGTTTATATTACAAATGAAGCAAAATGTAAACCAATGAATAAGGAGTCTAGTCAAAAAGTTAGAGAAAGACCAGCAGAATAAACAAAAATTTTTAAAGAAAAAGGAAAGCACCTATAAAATCTAATAAAGTAGACAAAATTTTGGCATTTTGATTAGTAAAATGAAAGACATAAATAAAAATATTATTACTTTAATGGGAAACAGACAGAGAAACACAAGAGATTTTAAGTGCTTAAGCAAATACTAGGAACAAATTTTTGCCAATAAGTTTGAACACCTAGACAAAAAGAATAATTTCCTAGAAAGACAAAACTTATTAAAGTTGATTCAGGAAGAAAAAACAGAGCTGCAATTACATTTGCACCAACTTAACATAACCATTAATAAACTGAATGTATGCATGAAATTGGATTGAATGAAGTGTGTAATTAGGTCCCAAAATATATCAACCTAGTATTAAGGAGGATTTCTTAACAAACTTCCAGGTAACTAGTAATTCCATCTTACAGAAACTATTTCAGAGAACAGATGGAGAAAGTGGAAAATCAAATCATATTAAGTACAAATATAGCAGAATATCAGTATTTTGTGAAGCTTTGACAAACTGCTCCTAAAATTCCTCTGAAAGAATAAATGACTAAGAACATTGGGAAGAAGATGAGGTAAAGACTTTCCATAAGGTTGTGGCAACTTAAAAAAATCAGTGTTAGTGGTATCAGGATAAAGACAGAGACCAAATGATTAGAATAAGACATCTCGAATAGATCCACATGTTTGTGGGAACCTGGTATATGACAGAGTTGGCATTAAAAATGAGTGGAAGAAAGATAAATTGTTTAATAAATAAAGCCAAAATCTATACAAAAAGAAAAAGAAAAAATAGAGCCTTATAGAAATTCAATCACTGCCATTAGGAGTATGAAAGGTAAAAATCATAAGATGAAATTAACTCCCAAAGTTTAAAACACACATAATCCATGACCTGGCAATTTCCCTTCTAGGTATTTACCCTAGAAAATTCTCATACCTGTACACAAGGCAGTCCCAACGAGATGTTCAGTACAGCACTGTTTGTGATAGCAGAAAAAGCAGAAACAACCCAGTTCTTTCTAAGAAGAGGAACAGAGAATATTGGAAATAAAAGCAAAAATAAACAAATGGGACCTAATTAAACTTAAAAGCTTCTGCACAACAAAGGAAACTATTAGCAAGGTGAAAAGGCAGCCTTCAGAATGGGAGAAAATAATAGCAAATGAAGCAACTGACAAACAATTAATCTCAAAAATATACAAGCAACTCCTACAGCTCAACTCCAGAAAAATAAATGACCCAAACAAAAAATGGGCCAAAGAACTAAATAGACATTTCTCCAAAGAAGACATACAGATGGCTAACAAACACATGAAAAGATGCTCAACATCACTCATTATCAGAGAAATGCAAATCAAAACCACTATGAGGTACCATTTCACGCCAGTCAGAATGGCTGCGATCCAAAAGTCTACAAGCAATAAATGCTGGAGAGGGTGTGGAGAAAAGGGAACCCTCTTACACTGTTGGTGGGAATGCAAACTAGTACAGCCACTATGGAGAACAGTGTGGAGATTCCTTAAAAAACTGGAAATAGAACTGCCTTATGATCCAGCAATCCCACTGCTGGGCATACACACTGAGGAAACCAGAAGGGAAAGAGACACGTGTACCCCAATGTTCATCACAGCACTGTTTATAATAGGCAGGACATGGAAGCAACCTAGATGTCCATCAGCAGATGAATGGATAAGAAAGCAGTGGTACATATACACAATGGAGTATTACTCAGCCATTAAAAAGAATACATTTGAATCAGTTCTAATGAGGTGGATGAAACTGGAGCCTATTATACAGAGTGAAGTAAGCCAGAAAGAAAAACACCAATACAGTATACTAACACATATATATGGAATTTAGAAAGATGGTAACAATAACCCTGTGTACGAGACAGCAAAAGAGACACTGATGTATAGATCAGTCTCATGGACTGATCTGTGGGAGAGGGAGAGGGTGGGAAGGTTTGGGAGAATGGCATTGAAACATGTATAATATCATGTATGAAACAAGTCGCCAGTCCAGGTTCAATACACGATACTGGATGCTTGGGGCTGGTGCACTGGGACGACCCGGAGGGATGGTATGGGGAGGGAGGAGGGAGGAGGGTTCAGGATGGGGAACACACGTATACCTGTGGCGGATTCATGTCAATATTTGGCAAAACTAATACAATATTGTAAAGTTTAAAAATAAAATAAAATTTTAAAAAAACAGAAGAGGAACAAATTAATCAACTGTGATTGGAATAGAATGGAATGTTATACTATGGTTAAGATGAAAAAACCTGTTGCACTTTTATCAGCATGAATTAGTCTCAAATACAAAACGTTAAATGAAAAAAACAAACGGAAGAATGATGTGCATGGTATAATATCTCTTCTGTACATTTAAAAACATAATAAAAGATCATGTGTAGTTTATGGTGGACGTATGTAGGAAAAGTACAAAAATGAACATGGAAATATCTCACCCCAACTCCAAGATATCAGAGAAGTGGGCCTCTCACTACATCTCAAAAGTTTTGTTTCTTTTACAAAAGAGAGATCATTAGCAAATATGCACAATGTTAATATCTAAAATATAGATATTTTATCCTATTATTTTTCACATATTTGAAACATCTCATGATTAAAATAAAATTAATTATTAAGAATATATAACATGAAAAAAGAAGACAGGTATTTCCATTCAAAAGTCTTGCTCAACCCGTGGCTGATTCATGTCAATGTATGGCAAAGACCATCACAATATTGTAAAGTAATTATCTTCTAATTAAAATTAATTAATGTTTTAAAAAATAAAAGCCTTGCCTAGATCTAGAAAGCTCTCATCACAAGAATAAAGATTTTTTTCATCATTATGTTTGGTGATGAATAATAGCTAAACTTACTGTGGTAATCATTTCACAATATACATACATATCAAAGCATTGTGTTGCACACCTAAAACTGATACAATGTTAATATGTCAGTTATATTTCAATTAAAAAATAAAAACTTTGTTCACATAAGTACTTCCTGGATCAGGCCTAGAGTTGCTCCACAGACAGTCACTAACCAAAGCTGATCCACCAGGACAAGCATCCTAAACAAAACCCCTGGTGTTTTCTCCAGGTTTGTAAGTCAGGATCCAGAATGATACTAAGAAAAGCTTCTAAAGTAGTGATTTCTAGATCAGGATTTCAAGTATCAGTAATTAAATAAGTGTTATACACACACACACACACACACACAAAACATCATTTCACAAAAGAAAAAGCATTATAACACACAAAAATAAGAATACTCTCAGAATAAACAAGTTTTTCAAATGAAATCAATTTATATGAGAAGCCATATTTTTCTCACCTTTCTCATTTTGCCTCAGAATAATGAAAACTTTCCAAAAAACTAAGAAGAGACCATAAACCAATGCTTGGGGTTCACTTGTCTTGAGAACATACTCAGCATTCAGTTATCAGCCAGAGCTCAGATCAGCAACCAAACTAGCATTGTGATGAGACATTTGTAGTGACCCCAGGGGAGTTCAGCCATTGCATGATAAATTTTTGCTTTTCTTCATCAATTCCTTCAGTTTCATGTTCCAGTGAAAAACAGTGACTGTCCAGGACTAAATGTGCAATATGCTGTGAATCTCATCCTATTCATCCCTTGTTAATTATAAAAAAAACTGTTTCTTTTGCTGGTTCAAGAAGTAATATAACTCTATCTGTTTTTGCTCCATCATGCCTTGCTTATTTTTGTTTAAATCAGTAAAAAACATGCAGGGAGCATACTTAAATATTAGAAAAACATTTTTATTGGGACTAGCATCCTTAACAATAAATACTTTTTAATCTAAGTTTGGTACATTAATATTATTGTCTTCAATTCTGCTCAGCACAGACATGAAGACAGTTTCCTGAGGTCAGTGACATGACCCCACTGACTTTGAAGAAGAGTTGGAAAGGAAGAGTTAATGCACAATGTTGAAAATAGATATGAGGCAACTTAGATTTTGCAGCCATGTGGGAGGTAAGAAGGAATTAGCTCTTTATGAAAAGTAAAATACAGTTCAATTCAGTGACAACATCGGCCAAATCAACTATGACTGTACAGCCTGTTGACTAAATAGGTCACTTTGCCATTCACTCCTGTGCCCAATTCCAAATCCTATTGGCTTAGCCAGTCTCAGGACTTGTCATCCACACAAGTTTAGTCTGGAATTTCTACCCAGGAATAAGTTATAAAAATCTCTGCTTTAACGTATTTTCAATTTAAGGAGGAAATAAAAAATAACTACTTATGATAAGCACAGTCACAAAATGACATAAAATATCAAGTTAAATATAGTTATTTAAGACATATACATTTATTACTCTTATTATATAATATTACCTACCTACAATAATATTGCTGGAGAAATAAGAGTAAATAGAGTAATCACAGAAATTAATCCATATTCAGAAACATAAGCATACATATCTCTTTTTTCTTATTTAAATAGAATAGAGAGCTATAGTCAGAACATGTAATTCTGCAGTTCAAGCATTAAAACTTTTATGAATATCTGTTTAAGGCACTAGATTCTATCATTGTTCCTTTGCCCTCAACCATACCACGCAATTCATTCATTCTTTTAAAAAGACAGTATTTGAGCACTTCCTGGTTACCGAGCATTGGGGCTCAAAAATAGAGCTCACAGTTAAAAGTTATGATTTATTTGATCAAGTACCATGCCTCATAAGACTTGATTCTAAATATCTGTGCAACACTATGTCATTTTATTTTCCTCATCTTTGAAATAAATAATTGAAGTTTCAATCTCTCACAAAACCTGGATGGCGTGTGCTTCTCCCTTTTCAGGCAGCACTAGGAGCTCCCACCAGCAACAAAACCACAAAACTGGCTCCTTCACTTTGTGGCTCCCTCAGACTCTGATGATGAACACTGATTGCACTCTGCTTTGAACAGTGTAACCTACTCTTTAAAAAATATGTCCTGGGTAAGCTCTTCAGATGGAAAATGATTTAATCTGTAGTAACACTTGACTGTGCATATAATGCTTGGTGGAGCAGGAGCAGCCCTGACATTTTATGAATAGGGAAATGAGAGCGCGTGTTAAAGAAGGCTTGACAGCAAGAATGAAAGAATGAAGATTCAACGTAAGCTGTTGAAAGCCTAACAAGATAAAGACAGGCAGGAAAGACTCTCCTTAAACGTGATGAAATAAGGCCTGAAGGGATGGAACGGTAGAGAGATTGACAAGTATACACTTTGAAACAGAAGATAAATGCGTTCAACCTGACAGTAACATGTGGTTAAATTAATCAAAGTACCCTTAAACGGTAGGAAAGAATACAGATTTATGCCACAACCATCTGCGATGGTAGGTGTGAAATTTCAAACAGATCAAAGAAGGGAAGCTTTTGAGAGAGAATAATTGTTAGAATTATACAGCATTCTCATAACATGCAAACAGGACCACTGACCATGACATGATCCTCTCTGCTTTCCATGCCTATTTCCTCCACTTTAAAATATAAAACAGGAAATTAAGAAGAGTTCTTATCACCCAATGGGAATATTTAATTTTAAGCAATTTTGTTCTTATGGTTTTTAATGATGAATTTTCGAAGGAGAATATTTTCAGAGACTAAGCCTATTGGTTGGAGAAGGCAATGACACCCCACTCCAGTACTCTTGCCTGGAAAATCCCATGGACAGAACAGCCTGGTGGGCTGCAGTCCATGGGGTCACTAAGAGTCGGGCACGACTGAGCGACTTCACTTTCACTTTTCACTTTCATGCACTGGAGAGGGAAATGGCAACCCACTCCAGTATTCTTGCCTGGAGAATCCCAGGGACAGAGGAGCCTACTGGGCTGCCGTCTATGGGGTCCCACAGAGTCGGACACGACTGAAGCGACTTAGCAGCAGCAGCAGCAGCAGCAAGCCTATTGGTTAAATTAACAAGTTGACAGTTTACACTACCCAGTTCTGCCTCTTGAGCTTCCAAAAGCATGATGTAGTCTCAAATACCAAACCCACACTTTGCCTGTCTTGATCCGAGCTACTCTGCCCTGCAGAACTACTTCTCGTAAAGTCAGAGGCCACACATTCTAACTGTTGAGAACACTATTAAAGTGGGGGACAGATAGAAATGTTTTCTAATTTTTCTCAAGGATAATCACTAATCCTTAACTAACTAAAATGACCAGCTAATCAGAACACCACACGGAATATACTCATCGCCAAAGTTCTATTATACACCATTATGATCTTCCTCTTTTCACCTACCTGCATTGACTAAGTGAGAGCATTAATCTCTAAAGCAGCTATTCTTCAAGGGAAGATAGAGGCTAGTGATGGATCCTTTAGAGCACCTATCTTTTGTAAAGGCTCCCGTGTGTTGATTCTGATTCCTCTTACTACTCCAAGCACCCAACTGAGAATCACTGCCTTACTTGGAAGAAAGTTTTCTATATATATTAAACTGTTCTACTTATGGTGCCCTTCACCTTCAACTTTCTCATTAAAAGTCAATAATGATGAAATATCAATAATGATGATAGAAGGAATGAAAGAGAATCAATAAATGGCAATAGTAAGTATGAATCCTCTCTGAAACTCACATCTAGATTAAATCCTTCCTGTTTAGTATGGTCGCTTTTCTCCTTCTATGAGATAGATTTGGAAGACTGGGTCACTAGGCTTCTCTTAAAAGTCCTTCATACAGTTAAGGACAGTTATTAAGTCACCTCTAAACCTCAGTACCAGTAATCCTGATTCCATTCATCTTTTTTCATCAGTGCTGTTTTCCAACCCGTTAATCATTTTCATTGCTCTCCCCTGGACCCTATCCAAGTTCTCCACGTATCTTTAAGCTTCTGTGAATTATGTGACCAGTTTATAGCTTTGATAAGCCTGGGTGGTAGAAAACGCAGAATCTCATCACAACAGACTATAAATGTATATGGGGAGAGGCAGGAATGGAGGGGCAGATAGTTCAATCATATGGGAAATTTCAACACAAAAATGATACTCACCTAAGTCTTAACTTCTTTGTAATTAGTTCTAAACATTCTATATTAAAATATTCTAAGTCACAATTAGAGTCTGTATTTTAAATCGATGTCTTTTTCATGCCAGCAGATGTCTTGTTCCTTTAAGGAACAGAAGGAAGGAGCTACATTTTTTTTGAAAGGTTGTTTGTTTCTTGAATGGAAATAGCATTTTAATTGCAGAGAAGTGCTACTAGGAATGAAATATCTATGAAAGATGGAGAAGCCTGGGTATGTCCACTCTATCATCAACATTCATTTTTTTTCCATGGGCTTTTCCAAAAGAAGCTAAGTGGCCCAATCCTGAGTATGTTGGTAGTTTGAATACTGCTTTCACAGTCAGAACTCTAAACCAATCACTAGGCAGAATCTCTTTCTGTTCCAAAGCCATTGGGCGGCTTGTACTTATGGGAAGCAGCATGGCACAGTGACAGTGACTGGTGACCAACCACTTATAAGACGGGGACTTTCAGCAAGGTGAGACTCCTCTTTAAGCCTGTGAGGCAACAATGGAACTATGTCATAGAAGTGATGTGAGCTTTGATGAGTAAGCATGTGAGCTATGCTTACTATGTACCAGCCAAGAGCAGCTCCTGGTACGTGGTAAGCATAAAAACAGTAACAGAAAAGGAACTGACTACAGGTACAAGTCATGAGTATCAACACCAAATCTGTTCCCTTGGAACAATAACGCAATTATGACATGGGTGCTTCTTCAAACAAGAGGGGCTTTCCAGGTGACTGCTAGTGGTAAAGAACCCACCTACCAATGCAGGAGACATAAGAGGGTTGGGAAGATCTCCTGGAGGAGGGCACAGCAACCCACTCCAGTATTCTTGTTTGGAGAATTCCATGGACAGAGGAGCCTGGGGGCTGTCCAGTGGGTTTCAAAGAGTTGGACACGACTGAAGTGACTTAGCATGCACTCACGCTCCAAACAAGATAATACACAGTTGTCATGGGGAAAGCAGAGAACAAAGAAAACACTGTCATGGCCAATGGCCTAATATCTCACTGCTGAAAACACACTAGGGATCTACAGAGTCTAACAGGACTCAACTGGAATTCAGCAGATAAGCAGTTGCCTCCGTGAGCCTTAAATGTTCCCTTGAAGAGAGACACCACACCCATCTTTGGAAATATATTCCCATGTTAAAACCAGACGTGCGTATGGAAATTATTATTATCCCTTGGCTGAGGGCTTCAGTTATAAAACATTTGTGATGTTTGTAACCTAAAAAAGGGATTTTCTCAAATTTGTTGAAACTGCCTCGTTTTTTGTAGGGTCACCATCGCCATACCTCATTTGAGATCAAGTGAATTGTCAGATTAACGTGTTTTTGCAGGAAGCCGATTCTGTTACTTCCTTAAAAAAGCGTGTATCTCTTCTGAGGGTTATCGGCAGGCTGCCACTCCAGCTTCTCACACCAGGTGCCCTTCCTGACTGGTCATTTCCCCTCAGGCTGGCGATAACCCTGCAGTGACTCCAAATTCTTTCATTCAGTATCTGATTCCATCTCTATCAGATGGAACCTCCCCCAGAACATGACTGGACCTAAGTATTTCCATGTCTTGGTTCATTCCTAAAATCCCAATCTGACTTTTGCTTGAACTGCAGGGGAAAATCCAAATCATGTGATAATCAGAAAGAAAATGATGGCTTTTTCCTGATTCCATTTTCTAAACATGCAATAATGAACAATAAATATTTACAGGCAATGGTGATGATAACTGAATTTTTTGTGGGGGGGGGGACCCACATAAAATAGACTCTGCTCCATAAAATATGGCCAATCTTGCATAAATTTTAATGAAGATTTTGGCCCTCCACCCATTAAAACTCTTACTTCAATAAAAATAAATAATAAACATTCATCAGTTGATGGACATTTGGGAAAAAAAAAAAAAAAACTATTACATGATTTCTCTCCCTTTCACTGTCACCGATCATCCTTAAAAAAAAGTCTATAAATTCACATCATGTTAAAATGGGTCAAATCTTTATTTCTTTAATCCCATGAAGTTTGATCTTACAATTTCTTTCACAGCAGCATTGTTTTCCCCACCTCCCAATTCACACCTGACTTCTCTGCCTCCCTGTTTCCCATATATAATCAGCAACCAAGTGCTGCTGATTCTTCTCTTGCTGTGCTGTGCTTTCTATTCCTATTGCCACAGGCTAGTCAGGTTCTTATTATTTACAAACAATGTTTCTCTTGCAATAGCCCACTAACCATTTCTCAAGTTTTCAGTTTTTCTCTGTGATAATTCATCTTGTACATCTTTACCAAATTAAACATCCTACAGCATAATTCTGAATGTATCTCTTCACATTTTAGACATTCCAATGGCTCCCCATTATGTCTAAATAAAATTCAACTTCAACTCATATGAGGCCAATGTATTTGTTGAGTGAATAGAAAAATTCCACACTCTGGTTTTAGCAATTACTTGCTATTTACTGAATAAAGTCCCAAAGAGAGGTTTGGTTTTGTTTCATTTTGTGCCTTAAGTCAAGGTTCCCCTTAGATTCTGTTCATGACCTATTCAAATATTTGAATCACAACTGGTAAATGAGCTGATAAAAAGGATTTACTACTTTACATCGTCTGTTCTCTAGATTAAAAAAAAAACAACTTTCAGATTTCAGCTGATTATGCCCTTTATTTCTACTCCTTAAGATATTATGAATGTTCTCTCTATTGAATTTTCTTTACAAATGCTTAATCTAAGGAGGTTTGAAGCTCACGGTGACAAAAAACACAATTGGTCCCAATGATCTTGATTTCTTCTATTTAAGTTCAATGCAATTTTAAAATATCCTGAATTACAAAAAAGGCTCAGTAAAAAATGTTTTACCTTCATGGAAAATATATATCCAAAATAAAATTTATCTTTAAATCCCTTAAAAGATAACAGACCAAGATGGCAGTGTAAGCACATGCCAAACTTCCTCCTGTTCAAATACGAGAAATAATTGATAACTATTTTTGAGATATCTGAAAGCACAACACTGTTCAGTAGCAAGAAAGAAAGTTTTCCATGGCTCATTAAAAAAAGAAAATCTACAACAGTAAAGGATCTTTGTCTGGGTTACAGCCAAAAGTGAATGATAAGGTTGTGTTTTACTCTTCATATAGGAAAGGGCCTAAACATGCTCCACACATGAACCAAGCACCCACTTGAAGCCAGAGTTATAAGTGCATTCCCATAGGCTGAACAGAGAGTAAGATCATTGTATTCACAGTATCACAGATTTGGTGTCACTGAGGCAACTGTAAATTTCCATACAGAAAGGACTGTGTCGAAAAAAATTCCCATGTGGGATGAGCTCTTAAAAGTAAATTCTCAAAAAATATCAGCACTGAAAAAGACTATAAGCTCAACAGAACAATCTACATAAAAAAATAGAAAAAGAAAAGCAGTCTGAAAAGAACTTTTAAATCATGATGCTTAAATTCTCAAAAAGGAAAAGGAGGATTAACATTAATAAAACAAAAGCAGGGTATGAAATGGAACAATAGCTATGAAAAACTATTTTCGATTGGAAATCTTGAAGTGGAAAAATATGAAATAAAAAATCCACTATGTAGGCTAAAGAATCAAACTAGATAAAGCTGAAGAGGAAATTAATTAACTCAATCATCTCAATTATGGAACTAAATAAAGTTCACAGAATGTAAATAGATAAAGAGAATGAAATAAAAAAGAGTTAAGAGATGTGAGAATATATGAACTTGTCCAAGTCGCTTCAGTCATGTCAGACTCTTTGCAACCCTATTGATTGACCGCCTTGTGATGACTCTGTCCATGGGATTCTCCAGGCAAGAATATTGGAATGGGTTGCCATGCCCTCTTCCAGGGTATCGAACCTGCAACTTCCCAACCAGGGATCGAACTTGCAGCTCTTACATCTCCTCCACTGGCAGGTAGGTTCTTTATCACTAGCACCACCTGGGAAGTCCATATGAATATATACACATAAATATATATATGAGTATATATGCTTAATATATTTATTTATATATATATATATATATATATCAGAAAAAGAGAACAGAAGAGAGGCAATATTTGAGGAGATCATGGCTGAAAGTGTTGCAGAATTAAAAACAAAACAATAAAACCCCATAAACACCTGAGTCATAAACAGTATCAAAAAAGAAAAATCCAAACCCAAAGATATTGTAGCAAAACTTCAAAACATCAGAGATAAAGAGGAAAATCTTAAAAACTTTCAGAGAGGAAAAGGCAGATTACTCAAAAAAGAGAATAATCAAGATAACAGAAATCTCTCCTCAACAACCAGAGCTGCTAAAAAAGAATACAGAAGTATCTTCAAAAAGTGTCAAGATAAAATAACTGAACCAGGATTCCATATTTAAACCATAATTGAAGGGAGACATTTCCAAACTTACCAAAACTAAAAAAGTTAACGATCCATGAATTATTGCCAAAAGAAGTATTCAATTTTATACGTCAACATGGGGGAGGAGGGAGAAAGATTGAGATGCAAGAACAGTAGTGCAAATAGGCCAGCAAGACACACATCTTCAAAGAAACTACAACTAAAATTCTAGTAAATAATAACAAGAGAGATGCGAGTTAATGTCTAGGACATGAGAGAGATCAGAAGGATGGTCTAAAAAGTACCAAAGTCTTTATCTTCTGTGGGAGGAAGTTAGCAATACTAAACATAGACTTTTTAAGAAAAATTAAAAATTATAATATATGTTAAGTGTAGAGTAGCCAGTAGATGAAAAACAAGAATAAAAATACAGAGTTTTTCTAAAATTCTCTCCCCTATGATCTTCTAAGCCCATCTACTATTTTCAGAAGAGACAAAAACATCTTAAAACTATAGACTTGACTTCACCATCTGTAAAGGGAACAGTGTAAAATTTTGAAATCAGACAGCATTCAAGCATTCACATTTTATAATTTTTAAAATAATATTTAATAATTTGACAATAGAATAAGGGAACAATGCTTAAAATAGCTGAATAAAAATTTAGGAACCTTCTTATTATATCAAAAAGTCTACCAATGGAAACTATTAGAAGATATATCTGAAAGTAAAATAAAACTAGATAAATCACCATACAATAAATGTCAATGATAACATTTGGCTGTGTAATTCCAGGACAGCCATGAATTAGGCAATATAATATGTACACATTCTTCTATCTTCTCTAAGCTTGATGGTTTTTTCCTAGTCATACTTTTAAAAACGTCAACAAATTGTTAATTATTCAGTCTATGAATACTGTACACAGATGAAAGCTGCTCATGTCTAAACCAATAGACAAACTATATTTTAAGAGTAAACATATAGAGAAAACACTCAATTCAAAATTAGAATGTTAAATACTTCAAAATAATAATGGTATTTGTTTCTAAGTGACATGGTTGTGGATAACATTTTATTTTCCAAACTTTCTAATACTCTCTATAATCAATATGTATTATTTTATATTGCTTTATCATGAGGCAAAATAAATGTTTTAAATTTTAAAATGTCCACATGAATTCAACTTTGTATGGGTTCAATTGATAAGCAGTTATATAATGTTAAAGAAGGCTTCTAAAATCCTATGTAATTCATCTAATACACAAGCAGTTTTACTTGTATGGCTATTAGGTTTAATTAATTATTATTATTTAATTAATTATTCACCTAACCAAAAGCCAACATGTAGCATAATGTGCTTGCCTGGTAGCACAGACGACGGGAAAGAATCTGCCTGCAAAGCAGGAGTGAAAGTGAAATCGCTCAGTCGTGTCCGACTCTTTGCGACCCTATGGACTGTAGCCCGCCAGGATCCTCCATCCATTTTCCAGGCGAGAATACTGGAGTGGGTTGCCATTTCCTTGTCCAGGGGATCTCCCCGACCCAGGCATAGAACTCAGGTCTTCCGCATTGCAGGGACTCTTTACTGGCTGACCCACCAGGGAATCCTGAGTTCAATCCCTGGGCCAGGAAGATCCCCTGGAGAAGGGAATGGCTACCCACTCTAGCATTCTTGTCTGGAAAATTCCATGGGCAGAGAAGCCTTGTGGGCTACAGTCCATGGGGTTGCAAACAGTTGAACACAACTGAGAAACAAATACTTTCACTTTCACTTTAGGTTTAATTATCATTATTTAATTAATTCTTCACCCAACAAAAAGTCAACATGCAGCATAATGTGAGATTACATACTTGTTGCTTATAAAAAACCAGGACTCAATCTGATTATATAAACTAATCTTTTCCACTCACACATAAAACATTTGTGAAAATAATAAAGGCCCAAAGGGACTAAAGAAAAGTTCAAATAGTCCAAGGAAAATCAATTTATTCTTAATTGAAACAGAAATTAGGTTAAATTTGGTCATTTTCCAGGCTTCTTATAAAACTGATGAATTTGTCCATGGAATCTTCAGGAATATAACTTACTTCTCTTTCTGTTAAGGCATATACTAAAGTACCTACACAATTAGGCCCCTCCTGATTCTATAAAACCACTCATTCAGAAGTGTTATTCTCAAATTTCCAATAATAACTGAGTAATCTGGACATTTGCTTAGAGTTTGAATATACATGCCTGGGTTGAATCAAGCATATTAATCATTCCATTCTACATACTCCGTATAATGTAATGAACACTAACAGACTTCCCATTTCCTGTATCTCATTTTTATTTTATTATACCACAAGGGCTAAAGACCAAAAAATAGACATCTTAATTTTTTAAAAGGTAGTGGAAAACATGGCTACTGAATTTCCTAATAAAATTACTGAAAGCATTTACACTCAAATTATAGTTATGTTTTACTTAATATTTTTATCCTCACTAAAAAAAAAAAAAAAGGAAAAAAGAAGAGTCTCTTATTAAAGGCCATGTTTTTACTCAGTTCTGGAATACTCATTTGGACCCTGCAAATAAAAAACTTTTAAGTGCCATTTCTACAAATTCCTGTTACTATATCTGGTTCAAGAAGCAAGTCTGTTGTTAACAAGATGAAAACATTCCCACATATACCACTGACAAGATTTTTAATGACCAGACTGGTCATTTTACCTACTTTCATTGTTTAAAATCTCAAAGGATTTACTAATTTTTGATAGATACCTTAGAACTCATTAGACTTAGCTGGAGTTTCTCTGATCCTCAAAGAGACAATGAATTCAGGATTTTAATTAGAAAGACTGGTTTCCATGACTGTACTCAAGGCTTTCCTTTTTAATGTAAAATTATATTTAAGGATATAATGCTGCTCAGAATTAACTACATAACATGATTGCTGGGTAAGCCACATACAAATTCAAAATCTGCATCACTAATACAATAACACTACCCAATAGCAAAAATGCCACTGGATGCATTAGACTTTACTAAGCATCACCACATATGTCACATAAAATAATATTCACAAGTTATAGGAAAAGCAACATCATTTATGATCTTCAGTTGACATCTGTTGTTTACTTACAGCCCAGGACCTACTTCTCTTTGCTAGAGTGCTCTGATTTCCTTCTGAGGATTTACCTTATATCCACTGGACAGACACGGAACTGGACTCAGAAGTTAATTATCTTCTGAGAAGTTGGCACATTAGCTTAGTCAGGTCAACCTCTGGGGTCTCTCCTGTGAATCCAAATCTTGAGCAGAGAAATAAAGACACTAGAAATATTTAGAGGTTTTAATTTCAGCAGGAGAATCCAGATCAGATTCTTTCTGCTACAAGACCTATTGGAATTCTCCAAACCTCTGAAGATACTATGACTACTTCTCCATTTCCAAGCCTGGTTTTCTAGCACTCCATCAATTCTATGTACTCCCCATACCATTCCAATAAATTTTCTTTTCCTAAATTAAAGCAAGTTTCTGTTGCTTCCAACCAGACAACCCTGAAATGCCATTTTACACATGAAGCATTTGAAATGCAAAAATGTTAGTTTTTCCCAGGTCGCTCAGAAGCAAAAGAGTGATAATCTCATGACTTTTAACCCAGTGTTCTTTGCACTCTACCACAAAGATAAAAATAATCATACATTTTTTACTGAAATAGAATTGATTTAAAATATTATATTAGTTTCAGGTGTACAGCATAGTTGTTCAGTATTTTTATAGATTATACTCCATAAAAGTTATTACAAGATTATTGCTATAATTTCCTGTCCTATAAGCATATCCTTGTTGCCTATCTCCTTTATAGAACAGTTTGTATCTCTTAATCTCATACCTCTATCTTGTCTCTCCCACTTTTATTTTTCCACTGGTAACCACTAGTTTATTTTCTATATCTGTGAGTCTGTTCAGTTTTATTATGTGCTATCATTTATTTTTTAGAATCCGTATATAAGTGCTATCATCTAGTATTTGTCTTTCTATGTCTGACATTTCACTAAGGCTAGTATTCTCTAAGACCATCCTGTGCTGTGAATGGCAGAATTTCATTCTTTTTATAGCTAAGCAATATTCCATCATATATAAACCAGATCTTCTTTATCCATTCGTCAGTTCATTGACACTTAGGTCACTCTTGTATCTTGGCTATTGTAAACTGTGCTACTGTGAACACTTCAATGTGAGTTTTTATCCTGAATGGATGATGAATTTTGTCAAATACTTTTTCTACCTCTATTGAGATTATCATGTGATTTTTATCTTTTCTTTTGTTAATATAATGTATAACATTGATTGATTTGCAAATATTGAATCATTCTTGCATGATTCCTGGAACAAATCCAACTTGATCATGATGTATGATCCTTTTATATACTGTTGCTAACACAGTATGCTAATAATTTGTTGAGGATTTTTGCATTTATATTCATCAAAGACAATGACCTGTAATTTTCTTTTTTTGAATGTCTTTGTCTGGTTTTGATATTAGGGTCATGGTGGCCTCTTAGAATGAATTTGAGAGTGTTTCATTCTCTTAAATTTTCTGTAATATTTAGGAACAATAAGCATTAATTCTTTATATGTTTGGTAGAATTCCCCTGTGAAGCCATCCAGTAGTAGACTTTAATTTGCTGAAAGTTTTTTTTTTTTTAATTACAAATTCAGTTGCACTTATAGTGATCAGTCTGTTCAAATTGTTTCTTCTTGATTCAGTCTTGACTGCTGTGTTTCCAGAAATATGTCCATTTCTTCTAGGTTGTCCAATTTGTTGACACATAACTGTTCATAGTATTTTCTTATGATCGCATCTCTGTAGTGTCAGTTGTTATTTTTTCCTCTTTAATTTCTTATTTTATTTATTTTGGTCCTCTCTTTTCTTCTTGATGAACCTGACTAAAGGTTTATCAATTTTATCTTTTCAAAACAGCACCTGTTGCTTTCATTGATCTTTCCTATTGTTTTTGTACTCTCTATTTTACTTATTTCCTCTCAGATCATTATTATTTCCTTCCTTCCGCTGACTTTAGGATTTGTTTATTCTTCTTTTTCTAATTCCTGTAGGTGGTAGGTTAAGTGGTCTGAGATTCTTGTTTCTTGAGGAAGACCTGTATCTCTATGAATCTCCCTCTTAGAACTGCTTTTGCTGCATCCTATAGATTTTTCAAGTGTTGTATCTCCATTTTCATTTGTCTCAAGGTATTTTCTGATTTTCTCATTGACTCATTTTTTTTTTAGTAGCATGTTGTTTCATATCCATGTGTTTATTCTTTTCCCATTTTTCTTTTTGCAATTGATTTCTAGTTTCATATCATTGTGGTCAGAAAAAATGATTTATATAATTTGTATCTTAAATTTCTTGAGACTTGTTTTGTGACCTAGCATGGGGTTTGTCCTGAAGAACATTTGATGTGCATTTGAAAAGAATGTGTATTCTGCTGTTTTTGGATTTAGTGTCCTGTAGATATCTATTAAGATCATCTGGCCTATTGTTTCATTTAAAACCACTGTTGCCTTATTTTCTGTCTGGATGATCTGTGCAATAACGTAAGTGGGGTGTTAAGATCCCATCCTATTACTGTATTATTGTCAGTTTCTCCCTTTATGTCTATTAGTATTTGCTTTAAATATTTATGTGTTTCTGTATTGGTTACATATGTGTTAATGAACATAATATCCTCTTGTTGTATTGATCCTCTTATAAAATAATTCCCTTCTTTGGTTCTTTTTTTATAGCTTTTGTTTTCAAGTCTATTTTGTCTGAAAATATACGAATTTGCATGAAATATCTTTTTACATCCCTTCACTTACAATGTTTATGTCTCTTTAGTTCTGAAAGTAAGTCTCTTATAAGCAGCATATAGAAGGATCTTGTGTTTTTTGTCTAATTGGCCACTTTATATCTTTTGACTGGATCATTTGGTCCATTGACATTTAAAGTAATTATTGATAGGTATGTACTTATTGTCATTTTATTACTTGTTTTCTTATTGTTTTTATAATTTTTCTCTGTTCATTTTTCCTTATTCTTTTCTTGTGATTTGATGGTTTTCCTTAATAGTATTCTTAGGTTTCTTTCTTTTTATTGTTGTGAATCTATTGTAGTTTTTTGATTTGTGGTTGCTATGGGGTTCAGATATATTTATTTATAACTACATCTACTTGTTTTAAACTGGCAGTCATTTAAGTTCAAATGCTAAAAGATCTCCATTTTTTTTTTACTCTCCACCCCCACATGTTGTGTTTTTCATATCATATTTTACATCTTCACATTTATCCCTGTTTATTGTAGTTAAAGTTGCTTTTATCATTTTTTGTCTTTTATTCTTTGTACTGGCTTATTTCAGGGGTTGATCCTCAGTTCTTACTATATATTTGCCTTTCTTAATGGGATTTTTCCTTTCCTATAGATTCTTGTTTCCTTTCTACTTAGAGAAGATCCTTCAATACTGGTTTTAGGGTAGGTTTAGTATTGATTAACTCTTTTAGTTTTTGCTTGTCTGAGAAGCTATTTATATCTCTTTCAATTCTTAATGATAATCTTGCTGGGTAGAGTATCCTAAATTGCAGATTTTTCCCTTTCAGCACATGAAATGCAACATGCCACTCCCTTTTGGTCTGCAAAATTTCTGCAGAGAAATCAGTTGATAACCTTATAGAGATTCACTTGTATATGATTCTTTAGTTCTTCTCTTGCTGTCTTTAGAAATTTCTGTTTAACTTTTGCCATTTTAATTATGAAATGCCTTGGTGTCGGTTTGTTTGGGTTAATCTTGTTTGGGACTCTCTGTGCTTCCTGTGCCTAGATATATGTTTCCCTCTTCAGGTTTTGAGAGTTTTCATTCATAATTTCCTCAAATACATATTTGCTCCCTTCTCTCTCTTTTCTTTTTAGGACCCCCTATCATGCAAATGTTGGTACATTTAAACTTATCCTAGAGATATCTTAGGCTGCTTTCATTTTTTAAATTTGTTTTTCTTTTTGGTGCTCTGATTGGATGATTTCCATTATTCTATTTTCCAGATCATTTTTGTGTTCTTCTGTATCACTTAATCTGCTATTCATTCCTTCTATTGTGCTTTTTATTTCAGCTATTGAATTCTTCATTTCTGATGGCATCATTTTTTATATTCTCTAGTTCCTTGTTAAGGTTTTCACATTTTTGTGTTCTTTATCCTAATTCAATTAAGATTTTTATTACCAATGCTTTGAATTCTTTATCTGATAAATTATTTGTTTCTGTTTCATTATTTATTCATCTTTCCAGAGGTTTTCTCTTGCTCTTTCAAGTGAGAACAGTTTCCAAGTCTTTTCATTTTCTTTAACTTTCTCTGCTTCTATGAATTTAAGTGAAACAGTAACCTATTTCAGTTTTAAAGGGATGTTATTGTGTAGAAATGTCCCTGTACAGACTGCATTGTCCAATGCATCTAGTGGGAAAGCTAGATTTGACATGGATGTAAGTCACATCTTTCCTCAAGGTCTTCTGGCAGCTCTCACCTTTGTAGAGGGGGCTAGAGATGGAGGGGGCCAGAGTGTTCATTCAGCGTGGGCTGGGACACACACCTCAGCTGAGGCTGTCGGGAAACTCAGTAGCCTCAAGAACAGTCCTTTCTCCACCCTACCTCCAGGGGAAGTCAGCTCCTCATGAGTGGAGTACAGCCTTCCCACAGTCCTCCTGTTAGTCCCAGTGGTCCTTTACCAGTCAATGGTGCTCATCTCCCTCACATAGGACCCCAAGACTACGGTACCCAACCTGTAACTCTCACTCCTCACTCTCCAGGTGGATGTCCATCCATGTATCCTCCCTTTTCCTCTGAATCCCCTCCCAAGAGCACAGGTCCTGACTGGATCACTTTTCTTTCCTTCCTACCCAATCACTTATGTATCCTTCTCATAGCCTTGGTTGTACAGGGGTCCTTCTGCCAGTTTCCAATTAGTTTTCAATGAGAATGTTCCACATGTAGATTATTTTTGATGTGTTCATGGAAGAAGGTGATCTCCATGTCCTCTTACTTTGCTATTTGGTCAGTCTCCCATCTAACACTTCTTTTAAATGGAGCTTCATTTTCCAATGGTGAAATTGTTTTAAAGTTTAAAATCATTACAAGAATAACTTTAAACAAAAGAAAATCTAATTTTGGATAGCCATAAGTATCTTCATAAAGCTTTTAGAGAACCATCATCCATTTCCTTCAATAATACTTTCAAAGTCTTATAAGGAAGACCTTATATTTTATCATGTACTCCAAATATTGGGTTATAATGCCCACTACTAACTGTCTGGCTTTTCCAAATACTTCTTTCCTAGATTCAAACATCATATAAAGAAAGCAAAAAGATACAGCAAATTAAGTGAATCAAGAACACCAACAATAATAATGAATAGCATTTTTTGATTACCTACCATATTTCAGGCAATCCATTGGCCTTTTTATATGTATTAAATGCTATTAAATCTTCACAACAGCTTTGCAAGGTCAATACCAATATCTCAATTTAAAATGAGTGAACAGAGTCTTAACAATGTTAAGTAACTTATCCAAGTTCACATAACTGAAATATGATAAAACTACCATCTAAGCCCATATTCTTTCCATGAATACCATATATCCCCTTAGAATACTAAAGTGAGACATTAGGAAATAGTCTTATCCCTTTAATTTTCAAAAGCTTAGGCAAAGAGAAGATTGGTAATATCATAGACTCTGTGATAACTGGCACTGCAAAAATCATAATCAATAGAAACACTAAATCTATATCCAAAATTTGGAAAGTCACAAGATATCCACATTAAACAGAGAATCTGAATATTGTGATATTTGAAAAGACAACACTTACCCCCACTTGATGTCAGAAAAGGCTTACATTTTGGAAAAGTCTAGAAATCTTGCTTTCAGGTTTACAAGGGGGAAAGTACCATCACTTTCTCTCCTAAGTTTCTCTGCCTTCCTGCTACATTCCTCTCCAAAAAGTTTAGCTTATATCAATCAAAATTGCCATTTTAACAGATGTGCATCTCAAACTCAATATGGCACTCTTTACAATGACTACATATCCCAACTGTGAAGGCAAAATGGTTGTTACGTGGAATATGTCTTTAAAACCTTCCGCGGTTAAGCAAAAAAGAGAGACACACCTAGCCTTATTTTTTCCATCTGGATCCAAAACTTCAGTTCATGGGCAAAGTCTATGGTATTTGTGTTGGCAAGAAGAAGTGTGTGATTTCCAAACACCATCTAGTAGTGCTGTAACGCAGCCCACAGTGCTAATGAGGCATGGTGGTGAATATCGTTCTTGTAATAGTATCAATTGTTTCAATATGTAAAAGTCTCTTTAAAGCTATATATTGAACCTATACTTATGTCTAGCCATCCTAAAATTGAATCCTACAAGTTACTAACAGACTTAAGCTTACAACCATCTCTGAAAATAGATCAAAAGGCACACCCTGCTCAAGATGGCTCAATAATGTCCTTTTCTGGGAAAAAGTGAGAGCAGTTCTCAAAAGAACACTTTTTTAATTGAATGATTGCACAACCTAATAGAGGGATTGCCCAGATTTGGTATTTGGTGAGGGGAGATTCAACCTTGCTAGATTACCCTCACTTCCTCTGGAGCTCTGTCCCCAGGAGGATGTTAAAATCAAACAACCAAGAATTATATCAGTACAGTGCTTAATGAAGATGTCCTATAGTGGAATTTAAACAAATGTGAATGTACTTATTTTTCCTATTTGATTAATTGCTATATTCCTCCTAAAGAAAACACTTTTCAGATACCTTGAAAGATTAGATCATGGCTAATCTATACATAGTATCTGTACATACATCACTGAGAAGAGCTCACAAGCCAGATTTCACACTCACAAACACATATTGTTTTTGTATTTCATTATTTTTTTCAATCCATACCCAACAAAATGATCCCCATCACCAACCAGCCTGGCTGCCTAAATAAGATTTGTAAGATCCTATCAATGATGGTGATGGCAAGTGAACCATGAGGCAAGTTTGTCAATTCTGCCTCTTAAGGTTGGGATGTGACCTTGTGTATCCACAATATAATTTTACTATTTATATTGTCTAAAGGAATGCCACCATATAGTGATTTGTGGCCACATAACTCCCCTAACTACCACACTCTCAACAGAAGCATGTAAGTAAGACATGGAATAGCTGGCCAATTGCACCTGCATTTTTGCATCTGCAACTAAAAACTGATCCAAATGGAAGGCTATACCCATAAGGTAGAGGTGTGGGGAGAAACTGGGCCATGAGTGTGATGTAATATAGTAGAACTTCCTCTATGCTGTTAAGTGAAAAATAGAGATTAGAGACAAGAAAACAAAAAAAGTCCAACTCCCTCTATTTATTACCTCAGGGTTTATATCAGATCTGGTAATAAATTATTGAATAAGATAAGATTCCATGTATCCAAGGATAACATACCTTGGGATTCTCAAGGTAAATTTAAATAAAGTCAAAATCCCTCCCTAGTCCTAGAGCAAGTTTTTTTTTTAACCAACATGGAGTATTACATGCCATCATCAAAGGCTTATCAAAGCATCACTCAGCTGAATTCCACGTTTCCATGTTTGAAAACATGATCACCTTTTGCTGGAGGCGAGAAGCAAAGGAAGGCCATGATGCTCTTTGGGGCCTCCACTGAAGCCTGTTTTTCCTCTTCATCAAAACCTGAAAATAAGAGCTCTTTCTCTGTTTTTATCATGAAGGTGGAACTGTGGTTCTTGAAAGTCCCTCGTTGCCTTCTTTCCTGGTGTTTCTAGCCTCCCATCAGTCAGAGGAAAGAGTGCCCCCACAGGCCATCATTAACCTGCCAATTCTGCCTCCAAACAAGGAGGACAAGAGCTCACTAATTTGAAGATCAAAAAGCCACTTGTCCATTATATAATTGGAATGAAAGGCAAAATGTTGCCGTTCTGAAGAGCACAGTAATTACTAGCTGTTAATTGCTCTCTCGTGGTGGCTCACTTTTAATTAAAAAGAACAGCTCGTTGCAGGCCGATAAGCAATGGTGGAGACCAGCGGTTTAATCAACAAAGCAGAAAAATTTGTTTCTGCCATGGCCAACAACTGCTTGAGAAATCTTCAGATGTCCAATTGAGATTAAAAACTGTCTATTTAGTGCAGTCAGATTTTATTTTAACCAAGAAAATGACTATTTGAAGTCTTCCAATGTGAGTGTCTCCGCCACATCCCCGCTGGTGCCGTGGGGACTAATCACGGACTGGGGTTGTGATCACTCAAGTAAAGAAATTTAGCGACTTTCCTCTTGACTTCATCATTCTTGGGTAATTGGCCTGTCTGAGGTGAGGACTTTTTTTTTTCTAAGAAAGCGCTTTAAAGTATGGAAGGCCCACAGACTGTGCATTTAATTACTGTTCATATTTCATGCAGTCAAACTGAATTTCATTTAAAAAGAAAATGATTTACCTATCTTAAAGAGGCCATATATGCTCTGCTTTGTTTTTTTCTTCCAGGGGTTATACATTTACATGCCCCCCCCAAAAAAAATGTATTTAGGGCATCAAAGTTAATTCTGTAAGATGCTTCTCTATCTTTTCCCCTTTCATCTGATAGCCACAAATGACAGCTATCCTTAGGAGGGGCGGGGGGATACTCCCTGGAAAAATACTACTACATTTAGTTAAGAAGGTTTCCTAGGTTAAGTGGGGTTACTTGGCCCTAGCTTGGCTCGTATTTCTCCAATTGTGAAGTGCATGTCCACTCCATGCATCTTTCTTCTCCCCCTTCTTCTAGGTTGTGGTAGCTGGAAAGCCATTTGTTTTTAAATTTGCATGTGCTTCCACTTAACTGTTCCTGTATGAGTCTCAAGCTATGTTTAAGTCTAGTCTTTCATCAGGGAGGAAATAACTGCTGTCTTTACTAATCATAAGAAATGCATCTCTTTGTTGTCTGGATTATATTAAGAATGTGCCTCAATCACAATGCCAGTGATACAAACTGTTGGTCAAATATCTACCATACGAATTGGGGAAGCATTAGCAATAGTCATCCTGCACAAAATGGTTTATCACTTCAGCTCAAATGGTGCTTCTAAAAGCATCCGTTCCTCGCCAGCCACTAAACCAAACTTCTCTTTCTCCTAAACTGATAGTCTTAAGATAGAGCCTACAAATAAATGAGTAACTTAATTCAGGATAATGAAAAACTAACCAATTGTTAGCTTAATTTCATAGTCCTTATCTTCTCTTAGAAAACACTGCTGACATCAGGCTGTTGGAGACTGGTACCCCCTACTTGCTTCCATGCCAAAGTCACGTAGGCCTCCCTCCTGCTAGGGAATTCATCAATTGAGTCCTAAACTGGCTTTCCTTAATTAAGGTGTCTGTTTTCAGAAAGGAAGGAAGGAAAAGAGAAGTTTTACTGAGTTTTCTTTTACTCTTCTTTTCATTTATATCCAAGAATCAACAGTCTACCACTGCGGAAAGAGTAGAGTCCAATCTTAGTTTAAATCCCAACTTTATTATTTCTTAATGAGTACCATGGGAAACATACTCGGCCTCTTAAATCTCAATTCAGTGCATGGAGAAAATAACTCTTTTAAGAAACTGTTGCCAAAAGTAAATGAAATAATATTTTGAAGATAGTAGCTGTTTGGTAAATGATAGCTATTCCTAGGAAATGTTGGATACTGGTAACAGTATATGCATACTAAGACAAGAAGGGTTCCTCCCCATGGAATCCTCTGTTTACTTTCAAACATGGCAGGGGGAACTGGAGAAGAAAACCCCAGAATTGTTTTGTTGAGTATTCTCCATTTCCTTCCACCTCTACACTTCATTATTGCACGCTGCTGCTGCTGCTAAGTCTGACTCTGTGCAACCCCAGAGATGGAAGCCCACCAGGCTCCCCCGTCCCTGGGATTCTCCAGGCAAGAACACTGGAGTGGGTTGCCATTTCCTTCTCCAATGCATGAAAGTGAAAAGTCAAAGTGAAGTCGTTCAGTCGTGTCCGACTTCTAGTGACCCCATGGACTGCAGCCTACCAGGCTCCTCTGTCCATGGGATTTTCCAGGCAAGAGTACTGGAGTGGGTTGCCATTGCCTTCTCCGATATACATGCCATTAATTAATTTACAGTAAAATCTGGCATGAGGGGGTAGGACACAGTGAATCAATGAATGCCCCCAAGAGAAATTTGATAGTAGATTCACTCTAATAAAAAGGTGGGAAGGCAAAAAAGAAGACAGAGAATTGTTCTCTGAAATTTAAGTTTCAGAAAATTTTCCCCAGGATGTTAATGAGCAAAAGAAGAGCACACCATGCATACACACACACACACACACACACACACACACACACACATTTTTCCTGACATCCCTTACCACATCTATCAATCCTACAAATAAGCTTAGTGACCTTATTTACGATAAACCTGAGAGGAAACTATTCATATGAGCAGCACCATCTTTTAATTTAAGAAAGCCATGCAACATGAAAAATAATGAAATTATTTTCTCCTAAAATATATATTGAAAAATTGTTGCCTCTTGATATAATATTCCTTTTTGTCCCTTCTTCTACTGGGAACTATTATGTAGCTTCTTTTCTTTCTCACTGATAGTTAAGAAGCTTTTAAAACTAATATTGAAGCCAACAAAAAATTAAATGAATTAGATGAAGAATATTAGTTTTATTTTCAGTTACAAAATAAACTGGAAACTATAGTCATCCTTTCTGTATATGATCATGGAAACATCAAGTGATGTAGTTGAAAGAGATTTAGAAAAGTCTTTTGCAAATATAGTCTAGGCCTTTAAAAGTTACAGAACAAGTACAAATAGTCACTAAATTCTATACTTAGATAGAAGTCAAAGAAAACTGTTACTGTGCCGCAGGACTTCATCTTCCCCCAAAGGCTGAGTAGCAAATGGTCCCCTATGTAAGAACAGAATTTGGCATTAGAAAGTGAATGACCCAGTTATCAGGAGCAGGCTCTACTACCAGCTCCTGGCTTGAATCTGGATGGATCCTGTCACTTCCCTGATGTGATGACTGATGTAGAGAAACCCTGACAGCCAATTCAGCATAAGGAGTCTATTTTTCTATAACTGTGTTGTATGCTTAGTCACTCAGTCATGTTTGATTCTTTGTGACCCCATGGACTGTAGCTTGCAAGGCTCCTCTGCTCATGGGGATTCTACCCAGGCAAGAATACTGGAGTGAGTTGCCAAGCCCTCCTCCAGGGGATCTTCTCAACCCAGGGATCAAATCCTGGTCTCCCACATTGCAGACAGATTCTTTACCATCTGAGCTACCAGGAAAGTCCTTTCTAGAACTACTTTTTTTTTTTTTCAATTTCATGGTAAAATATACATAAGATAAAATTTACCCTTTTAACCATTCTTATGTGTACAATTTAATCATAAACATTTTAAGTGTACATCACACATTGTACAAGTATTCATTTTAATGTATACACTTCTATACATTCATATGTGCAATCATCACTACCATGCATCTCCAGAATGTTTTCATCATTCCAAACTGAAACTCTATACCCATTAAACAGTAACTCATCATTTTCTTCTCCCCCCCAGTTCCCTGTAACCGCTATTCTACTTTCTCTCTCTATGCATTTGCCTATTCTAGGTACCCCATATAAATGGAATCAAACCTTATTTGTCCTTTGATGTCTGGCTTATTTCATTTAGCATATTGTTTCAAGGTTCACCCATGCTGTAGCATATGTCAAATTTTCACCTTTTTTTTTACTACTTTATTTCATTGTAGGATAATTGCTTTACAGAATTGTATTGGTTTCTGCCAGACATCAACATGAATCAGCCATAGTTACATATGAAAATTTTACCTTTTTAAGGCTGAATACTATTCCACTATACAGGTAGAACACATTCTGTGTATCCATTAATCTGTTGGTGGGCATTTAGTTTCTACCTTTTTAGCTATTGCTTGGGCTTCCCTTGTGGCTCAGATGGTAAAGCATCTGCCTGCAATGCAGGAGACCTGGGTTCAATCCCTAGGTCAGGAAGATCCCCTGGAGAAGGAAATGGCAACCCACTCCAGCATTCTTGCCTGGAAAATCCCATGGTCAGAGTAGCCTGATAAGTTACAGTCCATGGGGTCACAAAGAGTCAGACACGACTAAGAGACTTCACAATAATGCTACTGTGAACCTTGATGTACAAGTATCGAAGTGCCTAGTTTCGATGACAACTTTTGAGATTCAGGAAGAGCGCAAGCAGAAGTAAAAGGCTATTGGTAGTGGCCTGTCGGGACTGGGCTCATGTGTCCTGCTTAGAAAGTCAAGAAGACAGGTACAACATTGCTTGACTCACTTTGTACCATACCGACCACCAGAAGCTGCTCAACAAAGGTCTTATAATAACAGAAAGCACACTTGGCCTCTTTGGATCAATTACACGTTAAGCTTAAATCCTCTTATAGGGTGTGGGCAACCTCCTGCCCACGCACTGTGCTAGTTAAGGGCAAAAGCGAAACAATATGTTTATGCACGGGCTTCTCTGAACACTCAGCTTCCTGTGTCTGCTCACGACAGGCAGAACCAGCAGGTCGGGGATGACTGTAGCCAATTCCGATCACAGTGAACTCTTGGGTTCACTTCATGATTGGGATGTGGAGGGGGAGCTTTGTTTTCCTACTTCCTGTTTCTAATTTTCAGGCAGCACCTGTCACCAGCAGTCTTGACTTTCACAGTTTTCTTTTGAGTCTCTTGGCTTTTTTTTCCCATACTTGCTCTAAGGTTTATCAGAGGAAACACTTGCCCTCCCAAGGATGGCCTCCACGCTGTGACAGATTAATCCAAGTTGAGTGAACTTCCTTCAGACAGAGGACACTAATTATTATGAAGGCACTTAGAACACAATGCGAGCTGACATCTGACAGACCATTCCCTGCCAGCTCTGCATTGTCTTAATGTCAGACCCTGTCAGTTCCCAGCCTTAATTACATCCTGTTTACAAACATTAGGCCTGACTTCAGATGAAGCCTTAACAAAGGTTGACAAAGGTCAGGGTCACATCGCAAGGATGTTATCTGTCTGTACTCTCCTCCCGATAAACCAGAGGTAGAGGGCTGATTCGGGAGATAGCATTCAGGGCAGAAAAATGCACTGTGGTCACTGGAATATCTAATCTCTGTGGACACATTTTCATCCAATCTGCTAAGCACTGTGGCAGGCAGAGGGGCCCAGATTTAGAGGGCCAATTCGGTGCTGCTTGTTATCTGAAATCCCCTGAGGGCAGACACGGCAAAGGTGTTGGGAAAAACCTTCGGCAGGAAGGCGGTAGTCACCCTTTGCTACTGATTCAAGAAAAACAAATTCAAGTATTAATAAGGAACCCCAGTTAAAATAGAGACCGTGTCAAAGATAACAAGCAAATTTTAACTAGTATACATAACCTGATTTTTTTTCATTCATTATTTTTGTAATGCTTTTATGTTAAAGTCAAGTGGCAGATTTTTTTCTTAGATTCATTTTACATGCTAGACTTGTAGGTGTCACATGAGACTTTCATTCAAAGCAATCAAATTTAGTTACCTATGAATTTTAATAGGTTATAGCAGTAATTAATAGTATAGCCTATCTTTTTTTCTTTTAAATTTTGGCCTTCAGTGGTCATCTGCCAATCTCTATATTTTACAAATAGGAAGACAGTGGGTTGAATCATTTAACAAAACTAGATCTTACAGGACACTGGTGGCAAGGCCAGGCTGGAACCAAAATCTCTCATACCTAGTCTGGGGTTCTTTGGAAGTAAACACTTAATTTTTTTAAGAATTCTTAAGGAGTCTGGCATCTAGGTACTAGACTTATTTAACAACTTTTTCATTTTGCCTTCTCAGCCTTCTTTCCTAAAGATCTAAAGAATTTAGATTCTTTTCATCTTATAGGTCCTAACATATAAATGTTTTCAATGTTCTTCTTTCAAATGCATTTCCTTAAGTCTTGTAATTCCCATAGTGCCCACAAAAGCACTCAGTAGATAATTTATATAACTGCTTGAGCACACCTTGGTTCTTCCCCGTTATCAAGACTTCTGCTGTGCTAGCTCCATGTCATTTTCTTACCGAGTCCAGTGAGCTGCAGTCTGTTCAACAGGCTTGCTTCCTATATGTACATCTTGTAGAAGTGAGTTCAGGTGTATCTCTAACAACTTTGACATAACTGGGGGTTTTTTTAGTCTTTTTTCTTTTTTTTGATGTGGGCCATTTTTAAAGTCTTTATTGAATTTGTTACAATAGTTCTTCTGTTATATGTTTTGGTTTTTTTGGCTGTGAGGCATATGGGATCTTAGTCCATATGCCTCAACCAGGGATCAAGATTGAACCTGTCTTTTGGAAGACAAAAATTTAACCACTGGACATCCAAGGAAGTCCCTATCATGTAGGTTTTTCAGGTCATCGTTTCATAGAAATGGCCTCTTTGGGTGTCTAGTTCTTCCCTCATCAGCAACACTGACTGCCACACCTCATGCTCAACACACAAAGACTCACTTTCAGGCCTACAGTTTAGCTCTCCCTCCCAAGAAGATCCCAGAACTCTAGCCCTACAGTTTCAATTTCTTGCCACCAGAGGGTAATTCTGAATTTTTTAGGCTTAATCCTAACTCTTCACTTCTTTTCTTCCTCATCCCTGTGAGAGATCTCTATACAATAAGCCTAAGAACAGATCATTTCCAGGGTCCCTATCCCAATCCTCCTGTCTTGAAAAAAGAAACATCATTCTCCTGATCCCTAATTTTTAAACTTTGAGAGTCCTTTCTTATCCCTACCTACTTCCTTATAGTGAAGAACCATGTCTTGTTCATTGCTTTGTCCAAAGTACCTGCCACAGTACCTCAATCATAGTCCGCACTTATTAATGCGTGGATAAATGAGCAAAAACAATGGAAGGATAAGTGAAGCAATGGACAAACTTCGTGAAGTCACTGAGTCTTTGATAATTCTTTTTCCATAATATCCCAGCATTCATTTTCCACTTCATCCATTCCAACCATCTTGATTTTCAAGGCTGTCTTCACCAGGAATCTGAATTACTACAAACCATACTTGGTTCATCTGCCTTAATCTCTCCATCTAAATACTGCCCCACCCCCAATTATGACTGGGCACAGATAGTAGCGCTGTACCAAAACTGGTGCTTGACTCTTACCTAAAATACAGACTCCCTACAACAATCCTATCAAATATTCTAATTTGTTACATAAAAATGTCAAGTAGCCCTAGGCCCCAGTCCAATTCCTGACAAGTGTGACTTATTCTATTACCCCAGGATGACAATGAAATGCTGTTAACTATCATTTGACTCCACTTCTCTGAACAGGTGTGCGCCCCATAACATTCTGTGGTCTAGACTAGAGTTCCTAGCTTATGAGAGATTATGTCATTTGGGACTGAATCCAAGACTTGGCTTAAATAAAGATGTATTACTGCCTTGCTGCTCATGCATCCACCACATGCATGTGAAGGCAGATGAATCTGCCCATCAAGTGTAACACAGAACTCTCTGATGACAAACTTGACTTATGGTAGTAAAATTGAGGTTACAGTGAAATTGAACTAAAATCCCTAGGTGTTATACCACTTTAACTTGCTTCACTCACTGTGATGAGCTACATAGTTCAGAAGGCGGTAGTTAATGCAGGTTAAAGAGTTGTGTCCTAAGATATTTCCACCATGGAGCTGTAAAGTTTGTGTTTGTTATGTCTGCCAGCTAGTGGCTGGAATGTCCAGTAGGAATTTCTCTCAATTAGCAAAGGAAATAAAGGCGTGTTGGGGGCAGCAGGGAAGGAGGAGGGCCAAGGGAAAGATGAATGAAAAACTGAATTCTTTCCTGTAAAACCTTGAGGAAGTGTGATAAAGCTGGCCTTTTGGCATGCATTACATATACATTTTAGTGCTAAGTACAGTTTAAAGATGGACAATAATCATCTGTTATCCGGGTAACACTGACATGTTAATGGTTCTATTTGCAAGTCTTAAGACATGATCAATAATTGAGAGCTTTAAAAACATCAGGCACACCTGCAACTTCTTTTCACAACTGAAAAATAACTGCTTGCTCTTTTTTCAGATGGTTGTTTTATTTTCATTGCATTTGCCACGTCAGTCATATGCACAACTCACTCTCCCATCAGAATTGGGTTACAGCCAGTGGCTAGCACCTCCGGAAATACAGACCTAATATTTCACAATAGCTCTACAAGGGTCTGCAACCACATGCTTTACTAACCCAAACAAGAAAATCTAATTTTAGTGGGAGAGGAGTTGAGAGGGTCAGAAGGAAACCATGTCAGTAATCTAGTACATACCTTTATATTTGGGGGTATGCGAAAGTTCAGTGCTTAAACGAACTTCCAAATTCCTAGTACGCTCACAATAAGCTGTTTAATTCAAGTGCAAGGAATCTCACCACAGGATTTCATAAGATGCAATTTCTCCAAAAAAAAAAAAAGACACTGACACAAAAATTCTACAGCTCTGAAGCACAGAGTCAAGAACAGATATCATTTTACAAAATAACGCAGTTTGCCTAGCTGATTCTGCCTTCTTTAGTGGTGGATAGTGGCAATCATGGAGCGTGACTAAAAGGATTGGTGTGCAAGGAGCCTGGAGCCTATGAAGACAAAGGCTTCAGGGGTGCAAAATTGAACAGGACTCCTCAGCACCCACTAAAGAAGGAATCATGGTGGTTGAAGCAGCAGTTATGCCCAAACTGGTCCTGAAGCCTTGAGTATCAAATCTTCCCTTTCATTCAGCTATCTGAATCCAAAGGACAATTTTTCATTTACAATAATACTAGATTTGATTGTCAAACTGTGCTGTGCGTGCGGTAGGTCCAGGTGCTGCGCTCAGTCTCCTCTCCCCAGCCCCTCGAGCAGATATCCAATACCCAGCACACAGCAAACGCCCGAAGCTGTACTTGGGACGTGCGAGTCAGTGAGAGGCTGCAACAGGGGCCTGGACGTGGTCTTGGTGCCTTCGAGGCATCCTACTTTAAAGCAGTCTTAGAATTTTATCTTAGAGCCAGTATATTTTTAAATCAACTGTTCCCCTATATATGATTCAACTCTGGAAATATATAGAAATAAGGGATATAATTTTCTGCCTGTCTGCTGAACAATCAGAAACTTTTGTAATCTCAGTAGACACAGTGATGGGCAATTTTGCCTTAAAAAAGGAGAACAGAGTTGTTCATAGCAGTATCACCCACATCCCACAACTGGAAGCAGCTGCCTCCTGAGAAGGATGGAGGGAGTGCCAAGCAAAGCCTCTGCCCAAAAGATCCAACCTCCCCTTTTATTTCAGCTCTCCTGTGGGAGGGTGGAGAGTGTGGGAGGACATAGAAGGAGGGATCTGCTAGGGGATGGTGCCATGGGCCAGACCCTGAGGAACAATATTATTTTATGCTCCTGTAACAATCCCAACTCACTCACTCCATTATATCTACCCAAGTTTCTGAGCAGCTGGGAGCTGGCCAACTCCCATAGGGCGGGCAGCCTAGGCAAATAACAGTCGTCATTGATTGATACAAAGTAAATATTCAGTACAACCATATAAAGTAAATATTATTATCACCATTTTACAGAAGAGAAAAGTAAGGTTAATCTGTTTAGCAGGTGATGAAGTTTGGATAGGAACCTCAGTTTGCCTGACTCTAAAACATGAGGTTTTTTCCAACACATCATTCTGCCTCCTGGATCTGATCCCTGTGTAAGCTCATATTCCCAGTGAGAATGTGGTTATATAAAGAGGCACTCTCTTCCATATTTAAACTAGGCATCATTTTTAGATAAAATCCTTTACATGTATGGGCCTAATAATTTAAGACCAAATTTGAAAAAAAAAATCTGAAATATCACAAAGTAACAAACATCATAGAAGTCTCTCATTCCACTGTATACTACAGAATATTTTGCAAGTTTTATTTATACTTGTGAAAATAAATATATTAGCATTATGTAGCCTTTTCTGCTGGAAGAGTTCAAAGGATTTTTCAAATGCCAATTTGGTATTTGCTTAGAAAATAAAAGCTGAAATATTATAGATAAACTCTAGGAGGTATCTCTTGAATAAAATTTATCTTCCTTCTTCACATAAAACATAAGCATCTCAAGATAAAACATATATTGACACTATGGTTGGGAAGATTACCCAGAGGAAGAAATGGCCACTCTGTCCAGTATTCTTCCCTGGAGACTCCCATGGACAGAGCCTGGAGGGGCTACATTCCATGGGGTCACAAAGAGTCAGACATGACTGACTGAGCACATAGCTACTACTCATTTGAGCACTGAATTTAGTGTTCAGCTTCTGGAAAAACAAGGTGAAAAAAAAATGGTTTATATATAAATCTCATTGTCCAATAAAAGAGCTTCCTATGGATTGTTGTTTAGGAAACTCTGAAAAGGACATTTGATATCATCTACCACTATGTTACAAAAAACTACACAGATACTCTCCATGTGACGTTACTTAAATTGACCCTCAACAGAAGCCCAAGGAGAATCATTTTTAAGAAAACTAATTTGTTTCAGATGCAACTCTATTTCTCTTCTCCAGAGGTCATAGTTTAGTTTTACACCAATGAATAGTACACTTGATTCCTTTCACCTCTTTTTCAAGACTTTTTGGTTGTCTGTACATTCTTAGCAAAAGAAAATCCATCTTTTTTTTTAAGTAACATATGGACCATTTTGTGTTTAACTCAGCCCTGTGCAAGGCACACATTCTCTTGACTCAGAGACTCTGAGCCATTGAAGATCCACCCTCAGTGTCCGAACCACACGAGGCAGGCCCCAGGAGTTCCAGCCACGGTTTTCCTAATTCCAGAACCAAGCTCTGAATCATCATACTACAAATTCTATTCTGTTTACCATAAGGGTGGGTGTGCAATATTTTTATCTATATTTCAAAGTCAGGTAGATAACATTTTCCTGGGGAAATTATATTTTCTTTAGGTCATTCTTTAAGGGCAGGCTTACAGAGAAAATCTAGATGCTAGTTGCTTTTGATCAAGTGAAGAATTTGAAACCATAACCCAAATTTATTCTTAAACCTCAGCAACAACAGATAATAAATACTGCAATATGTGGGGAAATGAACAGGGTCTATATGGATGGTAGGAAGTTATATACTTCATAGAACGGGCAATAGGAGCTTTCTCTTCAGGTCACCAATCAACTCAAAGTTGGTTAAAAGTAACCAATTGTCATCATGGATAAGGTTCTAGAAGAAATCAGTTAGTGGTCAAAGCAAACACCTAAAACACCATGGACCACACTACGAAAACCTAGAAGCAATTATCACTCATCGTTACCCTGGCAGGAAGCTCCGGGGAGACCAAGGACTAAATGAGTAAAGGGACCACTATCACCTCTTAAATCTTGGGCCAACTGTTTCCAGATGAGCCATATGGCATAGTGAGGAAATGGAGCTCTGAAATCTTGCCCAGATGTTGCATTTTCACCTAGAAATTATCAATAGTTGGGTTCCTGATCCTTTTCATTTATAAGACAATGGATTTTTCCCAACACGGTAATTTTGCTACTACTTTTAAGCATAGTGTGTCTTTGAATTTTGTGAAGACTTACCCAGTGTGTGCTGAAGCATGTGGGCATTTTAAGTTATAAGATGGGAAATAAAAGATATTGCTAGTTTGTCTAGGACAGTTATCCAGGAGATGGAGTGTCCTTTAGGGCTTATACAAATAGACCATTTCCTTCTCTTCAAATCAGCCTAAAACACTCTGAACTCCAAAGTTTGTTAATAATTTATTAGATGAAAACTCTATGCTGCTAAGTCACTTCGGTCGTGTCTGACTCTGTGTGACCCCAAAGATGGCAGCCCACCAGGCTCCCCCGTCCCTGGGATTCTCCAGGCAAGAACACTGGAGTGGGTTGCCATTTCCTTCTCCAATGCATGAAAGTGAAAAGTCAAAGGGAAGTCGCTCAGTCATATCCGACTCTTAGCAACCCCATGGACTGTAGCCTACCAGGCTCCTCCATCCATGGGATTTTCCAGGCAAGAGTACTGGAGTGGGGTGCCATTGCCTTCTACAGCTATTTTCAAAACAGCACAGTAGAAAAGACCCTAAGTCCAAGTTGATGGCAGCTGTTTCTTATAAGGACATCCCTAAAATAACGAAAGCCCAATGTGAGCCCGAAGCTTTCCATCCATGGATTCAGGCCAGCTGTATGCTAAGTACTAAGGATTCAATAGGCAAAATACAGAAATAATTCTTGCCCTCAAGGAGTTTACATTCCAACAGAGAAGTAAGACCCTGAACATCAAATCATACATGACTATCTAACTAAAAATAAAAGAAGACAGCTGACAAATATAGCCATGGCACCCCCTGAAAGCAGCCCAGATCCCTGAAAGGGTGGTTGAGTGAGGGGAGGGAAGCAAGAAGATGTCATTATTCAAAAGCATTCCTAAGAGAATATTTTTTAAAACAAAGCTTAGAAACATTTTTCCTGGCAACCGTACTCATTGTTGATTCTGGTTATCAAGCTGCAATGCAACCAGCCCCCATTAGTTAAAATGCCTGGATATATTGATACATATGCACTATATATTTTATTCTCTGCTCATTTTTTTTCTTTGTCAGCTTCACATTTTACAGACATTATCATAGGGACTCCAGGAATGGCTCCATCTTAAACTTGACAGCCAGAGTTACAAAGTCTTGACTTTTTTTGTTTCCTTTCTACAGCTAATTTTTTTAATTAAATAAACAGGAACATTTCTCTCAGTGTAGAATCAAGGCACATCTTAGTCTACTTTTAGAAACAATTACTATGATCTAGCCTAAACCTTAAAATCATAGAATCATATTAGGTTGGACTTTGAATAAATCTTAGAATGTGCCTCATCCAACCTTTCATTTTACAAATGCAGGAAATGATAAGGTCTATGGATTTATGAGGGCCTCAGTAATTTAATTCTTGAGACATTAAAGATAGTACATATCAGAGCCACATGAACTTTGCCATCATTATGCTTCCTGTAGCAAACTTTTTCAAGGATATTTGTGAAATACATACTATGCAAAGATGAATAAGCTTGCCATTGCTGACATTAAGAAGTTCTAGTTTCTTTCCTTACAGCTCCAAAGGGTCACCTACAGGTTGAGACACCACCTGTTACAAGTCAGGTAGGACCCTAGACTGCCCTCCAGTTGTACAGGAATTTCATAAGAATTTTATTCTATGTTAAGCCCATTATGATATTACAATAGATTGAGCACCCATCCACCATGCAGCCAAACATACTGCGTCAAAGCACTGCAGTCAACGTCTGATAAATTCACCCAGAAAAGTAAATCAAATCTTTCTCAATCTCCAGGCATCTTTGTCTTGGACATGCAGAGATTACATGTGACCATTTAGATGTAAATGTAGGAGCAGAAAGAATGGTATTAGAAATAAAGTATGCATGTGGTTGGTATAAACCATTATGGCAGAAAAAAATATAAAAAGAAAGTAAATGTAGGTTATGTAATCAATCTTCTTCTGACGTATGTGACAACTGACTAGCATTTGGCCAGATTTTATAAGTAATGCTCTGAAATAGCACACGTTTTTAGTAATTAAAGTACACAAATGACCCCACACCTTTACACACTTGCAAAAACCCAGTATTTCGTGCCAGATCCAGCACTTGAAGATTTAAAAGGAGAAAATCTTGATTAGTTGTATTCACAAGTCTTTCCTAACATGACAGATGTCAGGAGACAAGTACGACATCATATTAATGATAACTTTTTAATGGCCATCACTTTGAAAAATTGAAATTAAGATCAACCAAGCTGAGCTCTTTTATCTTTTTTTTTTTTTTAATAGAAAATGAACAAACAAAATTTGATGATGAATGTACTAAGTCAAAAGGCAGCCAAAAGCAATTGGCCCTTCCAGACAAGCCCAGACCACACAGACACCTGGGTGCCATCCCCTAAAGACAGGCCTCACCCTTCTCCAGATTTTACAACCTGGTTCTCCTGGAGAGGGGAAAAGATAATCCTCAAGAAGTCTCAATGTATAGCAACAGCATTCCAAAGAAAATTCACCATCAAAACTCACCATTGTAGGTTTGTTTGATTTTTTTTTGCTTGTCATTTGTTTCTTGGGAGGGAGACAATCTCTCTCTAGAAAGAAGGGCAAACGGGCTTAATTTGCCCTTTTGCAGGACAGAAACTAACTTCTGTATCACAAATTTGTGGAATGGAAGACCAGACACTTGCAGATACTGCACTGGGCTAAGTACTTAGGCATTAATTTGAAAGCACGGAGGGCCCCTAAATGCCCATGTCCCGGCACCCTTTGTTTGCTGTCTGTACAATGTAAGAAAACAGTCCAGCCAGAATCCTTAAGGAGAGTTGTTGGATTAGCAAATAAAAATGTAGAACCTCCCCCCACCCCGTTTAACTTGCATCTCAAATAGCAAATATATTTTGAGTACAAGTATGTCCCAGATACTATATGATGATATGATAAATATATAGTTGATCTAAAATTCAAATTTAACTAGGCATATTGTATTTCATTTGGCATCGTCTCCCTAAAGCTATCAATGAAGAATTTCTCTTGGAGCTAAATATTAGCCCAGGTGGAAAAGAATATGGAGAAAGTGGGTTCTGAGCTTTTTAATGCAGATTGTACTCTGCTTACTTTACAGCTTCTTTGTGAGGGAGGACCAAGGTCCTTAATCCCCACTTTATGAGTGTAGACTCTGAGTTAAAGAATTGCACAAGGTTACAAAGCAGAGTAGAACCGGGATTCAAATTAAGATTCTCTGACATTTTGTAGGGGGCTCTGCCAATCACTACCCTAATCAAACATCAGAGAAGGAAGAATTTAAGAGATTGGTTGGAAAGCACTGCTTTAGCAAGCAAAAATAGCTGGCACAAGCATGGACACTGTCTTCTGTTTTCACGCCTATGTAAGCAATCATCTGTCTGTGTTCTTTACAGTCTAAGAGTGGCCATTAAGAAATGAAAGCGAGTTTAGATTTTCACCAGCCTGTTTGGATTTGACAACATTTTGCATTTCAAGAAACCAAGGTTGGCTCAACCCTTTTAGCGCTGGGACCCAGATACCACCATGATTTAAGCAAACAACTCCCCCGTCAAATTCAAGAGTAAGTGATGATATAATTGTTCACATCCTCCATGCTTTCATTTGCCAAGACCCTCTTTCCTTGTAAATCTATTAGTGAGAGCTCTGTTTCACTCTGCAAATATTACTAGCATTCTAAAATGAGTTAGAATTTATCCTTGTGCACATGCTTAGGAAATAAAAACTGAGTATCATCAATAAAATTTAACCTTCCTAATGTTAGGAAGCATGTCTCTTTATTCTCTAACTCAAAGAAAGCTATGGTCAGAAGAACTTTTCTGTTAGAGAACTACAGAAAACTCAACCTCATACTTCTTGTTAAAAAAAAAAAAAAAGATATAGTGTGGGATTAATCTAACGCTAAGACATTCCAAATTCAAATCTTTCTCTGTTCCACCACAAAATTAAATTCTCAACTGTATTTACCACATCAAAAGAAATTAGTTGAGTTCCTAATAGCACAGAACCAAACTAATATTTCTCATGTGCATATTCATTTTTAGAAGCCATGCAAGGAGTAACAATTGCCTGTGACAACTGTCTGTAAAGAATATTGTTGTCAGAAAGTCTGAACCGTCCCAGAGATGTAGCCAGAAAGTCCAGAGATTATTATTGGCTAATGACATTGGAAATAAAAAAGCATATAGTGTTACAGTATTGAGCTATTAGAGTAGGGAATCAATTCAAGGAGACATGCAAAATTTATATACTTTATTGATTTTAAATTTTACATGCTCTCCTATGTGAGTAAATCTTTTGTAGTAATTCTAAAGCTTTGAAACATTGTAAATAACAAGGACTATGGGGAGTTCAGGACAGCCATTTTTTCATAAGGAAAGTATATAGCCTTTAATGCATATTAGGAGAAATTGGGGTAATGAAATATCTTAAAGCTAACTTAAGTCAGGGCTGGTGTGGTTTGGTGTTTTTTTTTTTTGGTCTCCAAAGAGCGAGCATGTATCAGGTAGTGAAGTAATTCCAGGTAGCATTGTACTTAAGGAAAAGCATAATTAAATTGATCCTATTGTATTACATAAATCCAACATATCCTGTGTAAACTCAGAAACAGGTGGCTCTTTGTGGAAAAGTAGCTGGCTGTTAACCAATGGAAGTAAAGTTTTCTCACACAGAAACAAATACACAGGAGGAAAACGCTGAAACAATGGTTGACTCAGGATCTCATAATCAAGAAGCAGATTGAATTTGAAATCAGTCCTGCCTGTTCAGCGTACCTGAATCCAAAAGTCTCCATACTGGGCACTGGGGAAGCCTGTTTCTAAACAGGAATTTGAGGAAGCCAGTGAGATTCCTAGAGTCTGCCACATTTACCAAAAATCACTGCAGGCTGGGCAGTGTGTAAGTTTCAATCATAAATGTAATATAGAAAATGAAAGACATAACGGGGTAGGAAAAGTTTTATATTTTTACTACAGCGAGCCTGACTGATGCTTAAGAAAACGTTATGACACATTCAAGTGTGAGCAACAAATCTGTCCACTGATTCATAAGCCACATGTTTACTTAAAGAAGCTTGGCCCAATAAATAGGGATCAAAATCCCAAGTGCTTAAGTCCATAAAATTCCCAGAGGCAAACTAGCACCAACAGAATATATTTGGCCTTCTTAAAATGAATACAGATTTTCAAAAATACATAAGTTGCTTTCTTCTTTTGCATCTGTACACTATCATTTGTTTTTAATTTTGAGAAGCTATGTATTTGCCTTTGCAATATTTAAACTTCTATGAATATAAAAATAAAGGCAGGGGCTACCTGGCAACCAAGTGGTAAAGAATCTGCCTGCCAAAACAAGAGATACGGGCTCCAAGCCTGGTCCAGGAAGATCCCTGATCCGGGAAGATCCCACATGTCACTGAGCCACTAAGCCCATGTGCCACAACTATTCAGTCTGTGCCCTGGAGCCCAGAGGCCACAACTACTGAAGCCCACATGCCTAGAGCTTCTGCTCCACAAGAGAAGCCACCACAGTAAGAAGCCCGTGCCCCTCAACTAGAGACGAGCCGCCTCTCGTCACAACCAGAGAAAAGCCCACATAGCAACAAAGACCAAGCGCAACCAAAAAGAAGTAGATAAATGAATGAAATATTAAAAAAAAAAAAAGATAGCAGTACTCAGGTCATTAAAGCCCAGAGACTTTTTGCAATTGTGACTTACTTCTACGTATGTAGTTCATATCCAGTACTCTTGTTTGGAAGCCCTATTAGCTACAAAGTTTGATTTTCTTCTTCTCATTGTGGCTCTCCTCTCACACATACAGAGCTAAATAGAATAATGATTGCACACATTACCAAGAACCAAAGGAAATGATAGGAATCCTCAAACACATCAGATTCAGGTGAAAGAAAACAGTTTCTGTGTTCCTCAAAAATGGCCAAGAGTTCTAGACTTCTTCAGGTTTCCTAATGTGAGCTATTGAGAATGGAAATCAAAATCACTGTAACTATTAACACTTCAATGTTGGGCAATGAATCATTACAGGGCCTTCAAATGGGAAACCTCAAAACGGTATTTCCACCGGCATAGGCAACCTTTGTGTATTGGAGGGGAAAGGGGGGCTCCCCTATGGGAGCTGGAAGTCAGTGGGAACCTAGGGGAGAAAAGGAAAGGAAAGAAATCTAACTCAAAGACCTTGAAACGTTAATTTGGAAACTTTTGTTAGTGACTTTGGACTTCATTAAACTCCATGTATCACTCTAGCAGCATGATCTCAACAGTTTGAAAGGTATTTGTCATCAGCGAAAGAAAAACATTATTTTTAAAAGAGTAAAAAGATTGATGTATCACTGTGGACTACTTACGCCCCACACAGTTCAGTCCTTAGTATTAATCTCAACGTGATGGCTTTTGCATACGGCGCATAATTAAACATTTTCTTTTCAGGGCTTTATAGAATCCCCATATGTTTTTAATGGCATCATCTGAATGTTTTTCTTAATAATTCTGGCAGCCTGCTCCTGAATCTTCAAGTTTGCTTTTTGTTCCTAATATCTTTTCTACAGAGGCAGCATTGTGCCAGAGACTGAATAAAGGCCTGAGAGCCCCATCATTGAGGAAGACACACACAGAGACTCACACAAGCTCATACTCTGCTTTCTCCTCTCTATTCACTTGCAATCTGTAGTACTGTTGGCACTGGGGAAAAATGAGTGAGAAAGAGAAGGCAAGGGAAGAAGACAGAGCTCTGAGTCACAACCTCATTGTTCTATGTGATCCCTCTCTCTTCTGTACTAAGACTTTGCTGACTCATGTCATGTGTCTGTCTGTCCGTCTGTCTGTCTATGAAGGTTTGGTGAGTGTATGTAGGTGTTTGCATGCCCACAGGGTGGGATCATTTTGGCAGCTGCAACATATGGTTTGTCTGACATTCTGAGGCTGGACAAACCAGAATTTGCTGACTCAATACCTACTGCCTCATGGGAACAGACTTTCTCCTTTTAAGCAGTGGTCCATTTTCTGAACCAAACCCCTTCAGACACAACCCATAAAACTGAAATAATGAAATGTTCACCATTTGGCTTAGTCAGCCACATTTGGAGCTATAAATCAGAATCACCTCCATTTCAGGTGACCCAGTGATCAAGCCAACATCCAGAAGGGGACATCAGGATACGATAATAATGTGAGATTCTAATATCAATGTCTACTCAGGACTAGGGCCCATGGTTTCAGAGAATGCAAGGGCCTCTGCTGGAAGAATAAGTAAATCAAAAAGAAGAATGTGCCCCATTGTTGTTCAAATGTAGCTTTGCATTTGCTTTATCCCTACATAAATTTAAATTCTGGAAATTGACAAAGACAATAAATAACTCACATTTGAATCATAAGTCTTCTTTAGATTGAGTGTTTGAACTCAGATCCAAGTTTCAAAACATAGTATTTTTTAAACGTGTTCTCACACTCTTTCTATATTTGTCATCTTGAAATCTGATGATGTGAATGAACAAAATGGAAACAGTAACCAAAACGGCTTCCTTATGCTATTTTTCCCATTGAACTTCATTTATTTACAGATGGCCAAGTGACTAAGGGCATTTGAAACTTTCCTGTTATTAAGAACTGGGCTTTATCAAAAATTTCAAAGCACTGGTATGTATTTCAGAATCCTACAGATGACGTGCCTTAAATAGAAACAACCACTCTGGAAAGTCTTAAAACATACACAGGAAAATAAGGACAGAAACAGATTATCCAGGAATGAGACTGCTATGGTTTTCAGTGACACTTCTAACATTTATTGGAAGTAAATAAAACCACTCTTTTGAATGGTTTCCAGTAAACAAAAATTATTTTTTTTTCAAAAAATGCCCAAATCTTCCTTTTTCTACCCCATAAATTGCTGTAAGTGAATTTATAACAAAGTAAATATAATTTTTTAAAAGTTTTCGGAAATGAAGTGATTGGGTAAAAATTTAAAGTAAGGTTTAAAAAAAACACTCAGTTGACTTTCCTCCTTGTCCAGACACTGTTTCAGTAGCTGATCTCTGAGTCCTGGTCAAAAGAAGAAGCTGCTAGAGAACCAAAGCCACAGGGTCTAACAAACTCATGACCCAGTAGAAATTGTCACATCAGGCACCCACACAGCTATGCAACCTTGGTTAAAACTCAGAAGACATTTTTCTTAAAAGGTTTTGAGTCATGAACATCATTGGTAGGACAATGGCCACTTCTGAACTTTGATCTAAAATTTGATTGCAGGACCTTCCTTATCCTTCTAGAGAAAACAGCATATATAAAAATAGTTTGGTGTTATCTCCATGTTTGAGACAACCTTCTCCTGACTTGATAGCCATGCCAAGCTTCCCACATTCAGACCTCAGAGCATTTCTCATCACAAACTCAATCCACAGAGGATGAAGTGAGAGCCAGTTGTTACAGATGATCCCCACTTGTAGGTCTGAGAACAATCCTGTATCCAAATGATGAGGAATTATAAGGGTCCTAAGTTATTAGGTGGGCTTCCCTGATAGCTCAGTTGGTAAAGAATCTGCCTGCAATGCAGGAGACCCTGGTTCAACTCCTGGGTCAGGAAGATCCCCTGGAAAAGGGATAGGCTACCCACTCCAGTATTCTTGGGCTTCCCTTGTGGCTCAGCTGGCAAAGAATCTGCCTGCAATGCAGGAGACCTGGGTTCTATCCCGGGGTTGGGAAGATCCCCTGGAGAAGGAACAGGCTACCCACTCCAGTATTCTGGCCTGGAGAATTCCATGAACTGTATAGTCCAAGGGGTCGCAAAGTAGTTGGACACAACTGAGCGACTTTTACTTTTACTTTCAAGTTGGTAGATAGCACAGTCTGATCTGCAGTAACTTCTTCAGTTTTAGTTGCTGAGAAGTAGCTTGAGCAAAGCCTCAGTCTCATGCTCCAGGGCAAGTAACTAACAAGATCCCTGCTTTTGTACTTGCCCACTTACCCAAGTTCCTCCAGGACTGAGGCCTGCCTTATCATGTCTTCCTACATGAAAACATTCGGTGGGTGCTACTCCATATCAGCTTCCCAGGTGGCACTAACGGTAAAGAACTCACCTGCCAATGCAGGAGATGCAGGAAACACAGTTTCTATCGCTGGGTAGGGAAAATCCCCTGGAGCAGGAAATGGCAACCCACTTCAGTGTTCTTGCCTGGGAAATCCCATGGACAGAGGAGCCTGGCGGGCTACAGTCCATGGGGTCACAAAAGAGTCAGACACGACTGAGCAACTGGGCATGCAGCATGCCCACACTCCATATCAAGCACAGCGCTGGGCACTGGAGAGAAGAATGAGAATGAACGGGGCACAGACCCTGCTCTCAAAAACCTCACAGTAGAGAGAAAGCAAGAGATGCATCTGAAGGACACTACAAGGTGAGAAGTTTTCTAAGAGAGGTAGAAACAAGTTGGTAGGGGGACCAAAGGTGGGGATTGCTGGGATGCTGGGAAAGAACCAAGAAAATTTCATGAAAGAGGTGACATCGGAGGTAAGGCTTTAAGGTATGCATGTGGTAGAAAAAGCAGATGGACAGAAAATGAGAAATGCAAAGAGGGTGTTCTAACAAGGGAGCATAGCATGAATGAGGCTGTGGTTCTCAAACACGCATTTCAGGCACGTCATTTCTGGGGTGCTTCTTAAAATGCAAATCACTAGGTCTCACTCTCGGATTCCAGTTCTGTTGATGAAACACAGGGATGTGGATTTACATTTTTTAACAAGTAGGCAGAGCCCAGGTCACTTTAAGAAACACCTGAGGAGGGTCATAATAGTACATGACGTTTTAGGGATGAGAAGAAATTCAGTATGAACAGAGGGTTCATATTGAAGGGTGAATTCAGATTGATTCAGATTGAATCAGAGGATTCAGAATGAGGGGTGGGGAAGTGAACTGGGAAACGAAGCTGGTCAACCAGATCTGAGAGAGACTGCCAAGTCTTCCAGGAACCTGGGAAAGCCCTGAAAATGAGATACTGGGAAGCTTCAGATACCAAGAGTCCCTCTCAGAGCTGCATGAGGGTCTAGCCTCTACAGCTGCAACTTCTTGAGTGTTCACAGCACAAAGGCAGGGAGATAGGAAGGAGACTGGCCTAAGTTGGCAACTGTCCCCTTGGCAACTGATTTACCATCTTGGGCCTCAGTTTTTCCTCTGCAAGATGAGAATAATAATACCAATGTGTCTAATATTCTGCAATAAAAAAACTGCTCTATCTTCATTTGGTTGGTTGTTACATACTATACATATATAAAAATTCACATGTAATCATCAAGCTGTATACTTAGGAGTTGTTCATTTCATTGTACAAAATTATACATAAATATGATACCCATACTTACATGTAAGAAAATAAATGCCAACATGTCAAGATCATTCTAAAGATTAAATGGTATAATATATATGTAATGCCTATCTCAGTACCTTACATTTAGTTTTTTAATAAAAATTAAATATCTATTTAATTGAAAATATTGAAAATTTTTCAATATTTATTGAAAATTCAGGTAAACAGAGCAAAAAAAAAAAAAGAAAAATTTTTAGATGGTTTGCCTGCATGAAGATATAGAATTTTCCCATGACTGAGTCTCCCCTGCAGGTATCAGACCATCTGTCAGCACTGTAGATACGCTAGGCTATTCTCCCATTTTCTGGGTCCCATCCCAGATCTTCAGCCTCTCTCTCAAGTTGGATGGTACCTGGTCTGACATAGTTTACCTGCCCACCATTATCACCTGCTTAACCATTTTTCACCGGATCTGCTTCTTGTGATCACATGTAATCTCAACCCTCTCCCAGTGCCGCAGTCTTTGTTTCTGAGGGTGGGTGCTGTACCTGAAGGCAATTATTTGCCAAAGATACACTTAACTAACTGTGCCACAAGGCTCCTGATCTCTATGGCATAAATGAACCAAAGCAAAGGAAGAACATCCTGACGCCAAGATAATGAATAAATGCATCTTGAATCTTTGTTGTGTTTTCTCCTTGTTAACAGTAGCATAACTCTAAATTTAAAGGACACTCTGGTGGTTCAGATGGTGCAGTTGGTAAAGAACCCGCCTGCCAATGCAGGAGACTTAAGAGATGTGGTTTCAATGCCTGGGAAGGGAAGATCCCCTGGAGTAGGAAATGGAAAACCACTCCAGTATTCTTGTCTGGAAAATCCCGTGGACAGAGGAGCCTGGAGGGCTACAGTCCATGTGTCACAAAGGGTTGGACACGACTGAAGTGACTAAGCACGCATGCACGCTGGTGTTTCAGGACATTTTCCCCTATGTTTTGTCATTTAACTCTCTCCTTAACCCCAGGAAAGAGGCAAGACATTCAACCCATTTTACAGATGGGAAAATATAGAGCTTCAGAGAAATTAGACGACTTAATCATACAGCCACTTAACCACAAAGACTTGACCCCAGGCCCCCGACTCCTGGTGTACATGCTCCCCATTACTCTACACCTGCCACTTCTCATTTTCTGCTTATTTGGCCTTCAGCAAGAGAGCTAACTCATGGTTCTGACCCATCCATATAAAAGATGACTAGTTTTGAATCACATGGAAATAAAGTTCACGCAACCTAATAAATAGCTGTAATAATCCACTTGAGAAGAGTCCATTAATTTTCAAGACGCTGAAAACCGGCTGAATTCCTTTCTGTACCTGTAACTGGGAGATCTGTAGCCACAGCTGTCATCAGGGAGAGGAGAAAGAGCAGGGTTTTGGGTCAGAAGGTTCTGGGTTCACAATCTAACCCTGTATGATCCTGAGCAAGCTCTTGAAATTCTGAGTCTAGTTTTTTTCATCCTTAAAATGGGTGACCACCTCTAAACCCAGGCATGATTGTATAACAATAAATGCCACAAGCCTAGTTCAGTAACCATAGAGGCCCTTGTAACAGTAACAATTGTTAGCCCACTTTCCCCAGACAGACGCTCTAAAATCGAATGTTCATGGATGTGTGTGTGTGCACGTGTGCTCAGTCGCTAAATCGTGTCCAACTCATTGTGACACCATCACACACATGTGATGTCTGTGCTTCCACGTAAGACCTTCAGAAACTCTTACCCAAAGTTCTCCCATCTCTACTTGTAGAACACAAAACAGTCCCTGAAAGTCCTGCAAACAACCAGACCAGTGCTTGCTAGTGCCAAGTCGCTTCAGTCATGGCCAACTCTTTGTAACCCCATGGACTGTAACCCACCAGGCTCCTCTATCCTTGGAATTTTCCTGGCAAGAGTACTGGAGTGGGTTGCCATTTCCTTCTCTAGGGGATCCTCCCAACCCAGGGATTGAACCCACGTCTCTTAGGTCTCCTGCATGGGCAGGTTGGTTCTTTACCACTAGCACCACCTGGAAAGCCCCTGGAGCAGTGCTTATGAGATCCAGTCTTACAGTCTGACTGAGGCTGCTCAGCTAAATACCCAGTCACCCCCACAGTAAGATTTCTGCATCACCAGCGCCTTGGTCTCTCCCAACCCTATCTCATACACACACACACACACACACACAAATTTGCAGAATCTGGGGGTCATTCAAGAGTGCAATTAGGGCAATCATTTAAGAAAGGCACCAGCAATCGTTCATTTTTAACCAAAATGTTCTTAAAGGGAGAGGCAGCTTTTGCTTCTTGAAATGACTACAACAAAACCTCAGAAAATACATGAACCCTGTTTTATGAAGGTGGTATAGACAGTATATTCTCTTTTGTTTCCAGATACGGAGAATACATAAAAATGTGATGAACAGGCATTGGCATATATATCGCTCTGCTCTTGTGGAGAAATTTGTCATATATCGCTATTCCACTGAGTCATCAATTTCCACCGTATTATCCAATGTTGGGCCCAGCTGGAATATTAAGCAGCCATTAGATTCTGAACTTTGCATTTCCTCACACTGGGCCCTTCCCTGATCAAGCTTTGTTTCTCTGTGATTATATATATACATCAGACCTTAGAATCAACTTTCTTTGTTTTATCAAGACCTGGTGTATAGTGATTCTGATTTACCATTTTTACAACAGTCTCTTCCCTGCGGGCTCTGGGTCGTGATGGTGGCATTGCTACGATTTATGGTAGGGATTGTTGACGGAAAATGTATGCTCTTTTTGATTTTTCTTCTTCTCAACACCTGGTTCTTATTTTCCCAACTCTAGCTTCTGCCATTTTAAGCATTATTTACCATTTGCTGAAATACATCAGTTTATTTGGTGGGGATGTGTAAGAGGATGGATTTTTTACAGTTGGCTATGATTTTCCCTTTTATCAACCCAATGCTGAATTTTTTTTTTAATATTTTTATATGTTGTTAGGAACCTGGAGTTCATATTCATTTCTCACTGCTTTTTCCTTATCTGCCATGACATATTAGTTCTTTCAGAAAAAAAGAAAACCCAGGCTGGGTAGGTTCCTCATGGAGATTTTTTAATTCTCTGTGACTCACACTGTAGGTGGTCGCTTCTTTTTCCAACCTGGATATGTTATTTATTACTTAGTGAAGGCTCCTCTCTCTCAAAGGCCCAGAGCAACGCTAATTTTTCTTCAGTCTAAGAACACTTCAGAATAACTTGGCAAAAGGTAGAGCTTTTGAAGTCTGTTAGGAATCTGTTTGCCAATGCTGAAGATAACTTTAAAAAGTGGGATGAAAAAAACAAAGATGCTCACACCTGAGAAATGTTTGATTTTAAAGGCTGACAAGTAGGACTTCTCCTCTCCAAGGCAAGTCACAAACCAATCAAGACTATTTTTCTGCCAGAAACTGAAAATATCTACAGTGATTTCCCCCTTTTTTGCCTCCCCTAAAGTACCCAGAAAAGGGCTGGGCACCGAGAAAGGCTTGTCTATACTGATTTCTATTGCCACTTTTAATCAGGGCTCCTTATGTTAATTTATATACTTTTCCAAGAGGTCAAGTAGTTCAGGGTGTCCCTGAAATGGGATAAATACTTAACGCTCCCTCCACCTGTCCCTCCACTCATTCCCGAAAAAAACAGAAGTCAGCTTCTTGAATTGTCATTTTTCAATTAAAAATTGAGATCAATCAGACATGCTCTGGTGGTGAAAGCTAATCACCTCCCAGGATTAGGTACCCAGACATAGTGGTTTTCTAGGATAATTCCTGCTTAAGCCTGTTACTTCAGTGTAATTGTTAACGGTAGTTAATAACTTTCATTAAAAGTAATCCAAACTATCCTATTTTAGGTAAAAACTATATACTCGTGCCATCCCATATATGGGCTTCCCAGGTGGCTCAGTGGTAAAGAATCTGCCTGCCAATGCAAGAGATTCGGGTTCTATCCCTGAGTGGGGAAAATCCCTTGAAGAAGGAAATGGCAACCCACTCCAGTATTCTTGCAGGAACACCTCATGGACAGAGGAGGCTGGCAGGCTACAGTCTGTGGTGTTGCAAAGAGTCAGACACAACTGATCAACTGAGCAACAACATCCTGTACTTATCCCCAACTTCTTCCTTTTAGTAACAAAACCCCTGCTGAGTTTTTTTTTTTAACAGGATATTTGGCTGTCCATTTTCTTTGCAGCCTGGCATGGTCAATTATTTATATAATAAACAAGTATATTGTGCTTACTGTTTGCCAGGCACTGTCCTAGGAACTCTATGAATTAAAACATTTAATCATCATCGCAGGAACTAGGTGCTATTTCCTTGCTTCCATTTTACCAGTGCTGAAACCGAGAGGTTAAGAAACTTGCACAAGTAGCAGAGCTGGGATGTGAATCCCAACAGGCTGATTCCAGAGTCTGTGCCCTTAACCTGCCACTTCCAAGTGTGACCATGTGTTGGCCAATGAAATGTGGGAGGAAGTGATGCAGATAACCTGGCCAGGAAAAAGGAATCTTGTCCCCCTCTCTTACCCTCAGATAGGACTTGATGCTGGTGAACATACAGCTGGAGACAACATTCCAGAAGTTGGAGGAGCCAGTAAATAAAAGAATGTGGATCCCTGGTCAGCCTCACAGAGCAAAGTACCTTCCTCCCATTGACTGCCTGATACCTGGGGATAAGTGTGTGAGGGAAACCTGTCTGTACCCAAGATAATTCCTATCCACATCCCTACCCCACAAAGACCCACTTTATGCAGATGTCATACATGAAGGTATGTGTGAAGATTTCATCCCAGTATCAAGATGGATCTCCTTGATCAGATCCAAATATTTCCTCCAAATGGCCGCAAGATTTCTGTCTACTCTGATGGCTGCTCCCACACTGTTATCCAGCAGAGTTTCACTCCAGTTCTATTTTAAATCTTAAAACACAGAAAATTTCCATGGAAGACATATGTGAAAGAGAATGTAGCTAGAAATATGCATTTGTTACTCTCAGCTCCATCCAAAGTCATTCCAGAAGCAGAGGACTCATCATCCTGGCCTTCCTCTACCTCTGTATAGAACAGCATCCTCTACTGGTCCTCAGACATCCCCTTCTCCCTGCCCTATTTTATCATATATATAGGCTTCCCCGGTAGCTCAGTGGTAAAGAATCCACCTGCAGTGCAGGAGACACACCAGACATGGGTTCGATCCATGGGTCAGATCCCCTGAAGGAGCAGTATTCTTGCCTGGAGAATCCTATGGACAGAGGAGTCTGGCAGGCTACATCCATAGGGCCACAAAGAGTCAGACTCAACTGAAGCCACTGAGCACATACACATGTACATATATATACACATAAAACTTTTCTGTAACTTTACCCTAACCGGGAGAATTATTTCCCATGGGCTATCCTCTGGGATAATTGCATGAGTCCAGCCTGCACCTCTAACTTAGGCAATAGTGTTAGACTTAATAGTGAGTTTCTCTTTGTATTTCCTCATCTATGGGATGGATATTTTAGAACAGTCAAAAGCAAACATTGTGCCTCCCTTTGACCTTCCATATACATGTCTTCTGATGATTCCCAGACCTGAACTGATGAAATCAGGGAGATAAGCAGATGCAACTTGAGGCTCCCTAATCTCATAAGTACTTTCTGTTGACAAAAGAGTTTTTGCTAAGTGAGGTTTCCCCTCATAGAGCCTGTCAATATGCTACTATTGACGGATGAAAGCTAGTGTATTCTAGGTCTGGACAATTTTGAGCCTCATCCCCTAACCCTGGTTTAACACAGAGTGCTAGAAAACAGGCCCCCAAATGGGCATCATAGCTATTCTGATGTAGTATATTTGGTGGAATATTTTTTCAAAAAACCTAAGCAAGGATTTAACAGATTCCAGTCTTGTCACAGATGCCTTTTTTCACATTAAAAAGAAACTCAGAAGTAAAACTTGAGTGCAAAGATGTCCTAGACATGGTTGATGGGTCTAATAATAATATTTAAGGACATGACCTATTGTCCTTAAATATTGTCATTCCATCAGTTCTGTAGTCCTAGAATGATTGTCCCAAACTCTGTACTTATACAAGTATATCCTCCTAGAGGTTTTCAACTGTGGCTGCACATTTGTATTACTGAGGGAGCTTTTTTTTAAAATAAGGATACCTGGAGTTCCCCAAAAAATTCCAATTTAATTGGTTTAAAGTGGGGTCTAGGCATCAGTACCAGTTTCAAACACCCTAGATGATTTTCTTATGCAGACCAGTGCTGGGAACTACCATTCCAGACAATTCCCCACTGAGATGCAGTAATTCCTCTCTCCCTAACTCATAGTTGTAACTGCCTCTGGCTGAATAAAACCTCAGATGAATCACTTACTGCCAAATTTGTTTCTCATTTATTCTAACTGCTGTATTCAATCCTTGTCTAATTATTCACTTAATCTCTTCTGATTCAACTCCAAGCGTAGTTTTTTACAACAACCCAAAATTCTCTCAACACTCTGACACATTAATTCAATGAATAATCCCTTAAAACATCACACCAGTCTTTTTTTGTTCAAAAATAGGAGGTTAGGGAGACATGAGAATCACTTCTATTGTGATGACTAAGTGAAGGCAAGATACTATATATTTTCCACCCTCAATCTGTAGAACAGACAGGTTGTAATATTTAATATCATTGAAGTCCTCAGAAAGACTATAGTATAACACAATCTGGATGGGAATCACAATTCTGCTGTCAACTGGCTGTGCAACTTTTAGTAAATCATGATCCATCTCTGAACCTACACTCACTCAACTGTAGAACAATGGGAGACATCGTTGCATCCAGGCTTCTCTCCCAGTGTTGAAGAAGTTCTCCAGTGTCAGACTGGTGAGCAACTAACTGCTGGTAGGCACAGTGACACTAATTAATTAAGGGCATTTAAAGATCAAGTGTTATGTTTCTTGCTACCTCACCAAAAGAGCTCTGTTCAGTTTTTGGCCACAGCAAAAGAATAGAGTTCCTATTAACATGGAGCTACATTTGATAACCAGGAAAGAGTAGCTATGGCGACTCCTATGAAACAGGCCAACACACCCTATACGTGTACTTACACTGTGGAGAAAATGCAAGTCTGATAAATCAGATATTTATCTCAGAATTTACATTTTCACTAAAGGAAATACTTTATTGTAGATTCACAAAACCCCGGAAATGGAGGACACCTTTAAGAACCACTTCATTTATTCCTCTATAACTACTTCATTTATTCTATACATTCCTCTATACACACAGAAACCTATACGGCTCAGGAAAGAAGTATAGTGTAGCTCGCTGTTATTTTTTTTTTATTGAAGTATAGTTGACTGACAATATTATGTTAGTTTCAGGTATACAGCAAAATGATTCAGTTATATATGTACATATACTCTTTTTTTCTATTCTTTTCCATTATAGTTTATCACAAGATATTGAATACAGTTCCCTGTGCTATACAGCAAATCCTTGTTGTTTATCTATTTCATATATGCTAGTGTTCATAGCTCTCTGTTCTTTAAATCTATTAATAGAAGAATTTTAACAATTCCTTTTGATCCAAGATCCATTGTTGAGTAATCTTAACTTAAATCTATCAAATTCTGATTGTGCTAGTCTCCTTTAGCAGATGTCTGTGATTCTTTTGCCTGTATATATTAAAAAGATTCCTTGATACTATATAGCCCTGATTCCTTTTGCTTTTCCCCAGTCAACCCACTTCAGTATTTTTCACTGGAGAATCTTGTGGATAGAGGAGACTGGTGGGCTACAACCCATTGGGTCACAGAGAGTTGGACACAACTGAAATGACTTCACACACATAGGATCTCAACTTCTAAAATTCCCATTGAACTTCCGATCATGTTTTACAAATCCTCAATACATGCGTTATGCTCTGAGCATCAGATCAACTGCCTGTTAGATATTTCCTTCTGGATTACAAATTAAACATAGTCCCACCATGTTGGTCCTCTTCCAGTAATTTTTTAAATATATATATTCATAAATACCACCAACATCCATTCATCAACCCTAACCAGAAAATACTTTTGAACTGTGGTGTTGGAGAAGAAAAAAAAAAAAAAAGAGTCCCTTGGACTGCAAGGAGATCCAACTAGTTCATCCTAAAGGAGATCAGTCCTGGGTGTTCATTGGAAGGACTGATGTTGAAGCTGAAACTCCAATACTTTGGCCACCTGATGCGAAGAGCTGACTCATTTGAAAAGACCCTCATGCTGGGAAAGATTGAGGGTGGGAGGAGAAGGGGACAACAGAGGATGAGATGGTTGGATGGCATCACAGACTCAATGGACATGGGTTTAGGTGGACTCTGGGAGTTGGTGATGGACAGGGAGGCCTGGCACACTGTGGTTCATGGGGTCGCAAAGAGTCGGACACGACTGAGTGACTGAACTGAACTGAACCAGAAAATAAACTCTATACCCCCAATAATCAAATAATCACCAAGACTTTGTTCTAGAAAAGTGTTGTGAATTCAGCTACTTCTATCTCCATTATTCCCAGTTCAATGAGCCATTTTTTCTCTTCTAGATACTGGAAGAGACCCAGTGGGTCTCCTCCCCAGATCCATTCTGTATACAGCAGCCAGAGTGAGCTCTCAAAAACATCAGATCATAGTATTTTCCTCAGGTGTCTCAGAAAGATGTATGTCTTCAGTAAGGCCTTTAAGATCCTGCATGACCAGGCCCTCTCCCCCACCAGCCTCACCAGTCACATACTGAGCTGCTATCTTCCTCACCTTCAGCTCCTTCTTCATTCTTCAGCTTCCTTCTTACTTTAGCCCTTTGCACATACTATCATCTCTGCTGGGAATGCTCTCCACCACCCCCATATCCTTCAGAGCTCACCTTCCTCCCCCCAGACTGTACTGTCTACATCACACCTTCACCCAGCACTCACCTTGCACTTGTCTTGCATTTCACATACCAGAACTCTTGGCAGGCATGCTTATAATTATTTGTTCATATTTCATATCTGAAGACTATATCTGCCTTGTTCACTGCTCTGCCACTGAGTGACTTGTACATAGTAAGCATTTTATGTTTTAATAACATTCTAGTGAATAGTTGACTTCTCTTATCATAAATTAGCTTATCCCCTCCATTCATTTCCCCCTCTCCCTTCACTGCCAAATTTTTCTTAAAGACCGGACTTACTAACTGCTCCCCATTCACTTATCAACCCACTAAAATTTGGGGTCCTCAGGTATTACTCCAGTAAAATTGTCAGTACCGAATTTCACCAGTGAAAGGTGATGAGCTTTTTCTAGATGGACTCCTACTCAACATTCCTATGAAATGTGACACCACGGACAATTCCTTCCTGTTTCCTTCATACAGAAAATGTAATGAGTAGCTCCTCTGTGATTAAAACAGGGTCCCTTCTCACATTGAAACCAGTGAGAGAGTCAAATCAATGATCACAAACACGCAGCTACATCTCTGTAAGTACTACAAAGTAAAAACAAAGGGCCAGAAGATTGTAAAAGGCATAGACTCTGAAATTGCTCTCCATTTTCCTTTCATTTCCATGGCTGAGTTCTCCTCCACTTGTCCCATAACACCTGCATGCCAGGATTCCATCCCATCACACTGCCTTTCCCATGCACATCCTCCTCCTGCATTCAGGGCCAAGAACTCCCACATCTGTATCTTCAGGTTGAATCTTCCAAGCACCTCTTGGACATCTCCTGGATGTTCCCTAGGCACCTAAAGTGATGCATTCACAAGTGAATTCAATGTCTTTCTCCAGTCCTTCTTTTGCTGTTCCCTCTCTCACAAGTCACTTAATCTAGAAAATAAACACCCCTGAGATTTTTCTCTCCATTTCCCTCACCCCCACAGCAATCAGGGAGTTGTCACAATTTTGCCTTCTAAGCATCTTGTAATTTCACCTGTTCTCCATACCCAGCACCACTACTTTTGGTCAGACATTCATCATCTTTCCCCTGTATTACTGCCATGGCCTCCTCTCTGGACCTGTGCCTCCAAGCTCCCCCTACTCTGATCATTCATTTATTGTGGTCATGTCACTGCCATGTGTAAAAGTCTCCAGTGCCTTTAAGATATAGTCCACATTGATTAGCTTCATAATCAGATCCTGCCTCCCTCTCCTGTCTTATTCTTTTTTCATTCATTCATCCCACAAATAAGCATTGAGCATCTAGTATGTATCAGGCACTATTTTAGACACTAGAGGTAAAGCAGAAAACACTGCTATGTCTTCATCAAGCCCCACACCCACGTGCTACAATACACAGCACACACATCTCACACACACTCTCACAAATACACACACTGACACACATAAACACACCTGATTTCCAGCAACTTGAAATCTCAACATTTTCTACATGACCCATATTCTTTCAAGCTTTCATATAATACCTCCACTGGCTGAAAGAATCTTTTCCTTCCTCTCAGACATATTTGCACTCTCTATAGACTCAACACTCAGATTTAACCTCCAAGGCCTGTAGGAATTCCCCACGCAGACTTAGACATACTCCCTTCTCTCCAAGACACACCACTTTGAACACATATCTTTCACATGGACATCTTTTGTACATGTGTGTCTCCATCATTAAACACTGAGTCCTTTGAGAGTAGGGTCCCATCTCCTTCAGTATATATCGTCAACAAATTTTTTTCTGATCATAGAAATTGAACAATAAATAAGCAAATATGTTCAACTACATCTTTTAGAGGAGCAGTCTACAAACTGTGCCAGACACTCGAATTCACTGGACATCTTGTTTAAATGCCGATTCAGATTCAGTAGGTCTGTGGTGGGGCCTGAAACTCTGCATTTCTTTTTTTAATGACGCACACTTTTATTATGGTATTAAATATTTAAATTAAATGTTTTTCAACCATTTTTCTAACCATAACTTATAATAAGACCATTAACCTTTAGTTATCTCTGTGTAAATCTACATATTCTTTCCGCTTTACCTTCAGAGAAAGATTATTCATTGACTTATAAAATAAACTAGGATTTTGAAAAAGGAACGTATCATTTATATTGGGTTGTCTAAAGAGTTCATTTGGGCCTTTCCATAACATCTGATGGAAAAACTCAAACGAACCCTTTGGCCAACCCAATATAATTACTTAACGTAAGTGTTTGAAATCACTGCATTTTTTTCCCTCTAGGAAATAAGTACATTTTTCCATTTCAGTAGAATAAACAACGACTAACAGTAGTCCTGCACATTTTAAGCCCCTCCTCTCTTTCATAATTTTCTAAGACTCTGCATTTCTAACACATTCCCAGAGGATGCTGATGCAGCCAGACTAAGGACCACACTTTGAGGAGCAAGGCTTTAGAACTTAGTGATCATAAACCCAGAAGGTGAAGCTGATTGAGAACCATTCTGTAAAAATTAAACCACGAACACATGATAGTTCTGCTCCACCTTTTGTCAATCAAATCTGCATGGCATCTTGACAGCACTCCGTCTCCTGAAATACTGGAAGAAGACAGCATTGTTGCCGTAGAGCTGCGCCCTAACCTAGGTGGACACCCCTACTCAATGCTCTCCAGATCCGCTGAGAATGAGAAGCCCTCACCGAGCTGGTTCACCAGCTTGCGCTGGTTGCAAAAATCCAATGCCGGTTTTTTGTCTCCAACTCTACAGATGGCTCCCGTGTGTTCTCCTGTCACCTCTAGTGTGGACACGGGCTGCCGTACTTCCCTGCCAAAGACGATGGCACAGGACGGTGCAGCCCCTCGTGCATTCTCCCTGTTCTAAGGCGACAGCCCTGGCTGCCATTCAGGGCGTCACTTTTCAAGCCGTCCGGCCGCATTGACAGAATCCTGGCGCTGGCAAGCCGCTCTACCAGCCAACACGCTGCTCCTCAGCCCAGCTTCCTCCGCACTCTACCAGGAGCCTGCACAGACTCACGGGGGCTGCCTGAAAGGTGATCCCAGTTTTAGTGTAAAATTTTCCTACCCTCAGAATTCTGAGATGCTACTGGGATTTACAAGTTGTTTTAAGGCTGTTTTAAAGACAAACCTATGGTATTTACATAGATATATGGGCCTGTGTAAGCGCTGTGTGGTTCTTTATAAAAGGTGCAGTATAAATGTTCTTGTATTACTAGAAGGATTATATAAAAGATGTTAAAACATGTTTTGACCGAGCAGTGGTATAGACAGCCACAGAATATAATGTATCCATTGTCAAGAAATCCCCACTGGGGACCTCTGAAATCTCACATTGATTGAGTCGTGCCGGACTTGAAACCATTGAAAATTTTCCAAAAATATACTTTTTTTTTTTTTAGTATTTACCAGTTAAACACTAAAGTACTGTAACTGGCTGACCTTTCACAGCAGTTTTTGTTCTACTTTTCCAAAAGCAGCCAAAAAGGGATTGTTTTCTTTTAATGCTTTGTTTTGTCTTTTAGAAAAAAAGAATCAACTTATTTTGAGCATTCTACAACCCCCCCTCCGCCTAAGCAATAACATCATAATGGCAGAATAATCACTGTAAACAATGCCCTGGGGATTTAGTTGGCTACAGCAGGGGACTCTAAGAGCCAATTTCAGTGCTTTTCTTAACTACATCATTGCATTTTTGTCTGCAAGTGGATAAGAAGAGTCTCCTTTTAGAGCAGGTTGATGGAAAGTGCTAATTGTTGACACATTAGCTAATTGTTATGATTAGCCTCTGACTTTTTTTTTAATTCGCAAAGTCAAGATCTCAGCTGTGAAGTATGAAGATGCTTTATTACAACAATACTATGAAAACATTCAAACAATGAGAGGCTAATCTTCAGAAGCATTCAATCCGGTGGCCTCTAGACAGCCCTGCCTTTAAAGAATAGACAACCATCAGGAAAAAAAAATATCCTAACTGCTGCATCCACCCAATATTTCAAACATAAGTGCTCTGGGTTATCATTAATGATCTGTTTTTACAAATTCACTGTGTCTTTGGAAAGTTGAAGTAATTCCAAACCAAATAAACCACACGCAAGCTGTAATGGTCTACTGACAATTGAGGCGGCTTGGAATCCACAATAATGTGAACCTGTAAGGTACCAGACTTAGATGTTTCTCCGTTTTCTAAAAATCAACATGGGCTGTTTGAAATTGGGACCATTCTCGGCTCTAGCTCACTTAGAAAAACAACTAGGCAGGAATACTAAAATGTATGTGTTCTTTAATATTTAGAGAAAAGGAGAGAGAAGAAATCAAGTAGAGAAAGTAGCAAGAAACCAAATTGCAGGGTTCAATTCTTGACTCTGGCCACAGAATGAGCCATTATGCCATGCCTCATCCAGATTTCTGGAAAATGCAGCCAAATAGTTACTATTTGCTATACGAATAACCTGGCCTCATATAAAAATATTATTTGACTCAATTTCAATTTTTAAAAATTCAAACACATCTTAAGATCAATGCACAATTGTATAATGATAAAATGTAAAAAAAAGAAGAAGAAAATCTAAATAGTTATTTTCCAAAGAAGCCATATAGATGGCCAACAGGCACATGAAAAGAATCTCAGCATCACTAATCATGAGAAAAATGCAAATAAAAATCACAATGAGATATCACTCATACCTGTCAGAATGGTTATCATCAAAAAGACAAAAGATAACAAGTGTTGGTAAGGATGAGGAGAAAAGGGAACACTTGTGCACTGTTGGTGAAAATGTAAATTGGTGCAGCCACTAAGGAAAACAGTGTGGAGTTTCCTCAGAAAATTAAAACTAGAACTACCATATGATCCAGGAATTCCACATCTGGGTATTTGTCAGAAGTAAATGAAAACACTAATTCAACAGGATACATGCACTCCAGTGTTCACTGCAGCAGTGTTTACAATAGCCAAGATATAGAAACAACCTACATGTCCTGGATGGATAAATGAATAAAGAAGACATGATACAGATAGATAGATCGATGTTCGTGTCAGTCATGTCCAACTCTTTGCAACCCCATGGACTGTAGCTTGCCAGGCTCCTCTGTCCATGGAACTCTCCAGGCAAGAGTACTGGATTGGGTAGCCATTTCCTTCTCCAAGGGATCTTCCTGTCCCAGGGATTGAACCCAGGTCAGGAAGATCCCTTGGAGAAGGAAATGGCAACCCACTCCAGTACTCTTGCCTGGAAAATCCCATGGACAGAGGAGCGTGGTAGGCTACAGTCCATGAGGTCACAAAGAGTCGGACATGACTGAGCGACTTCACTTCACTTCACCCACATTTCAGGCAGATTCTTTACCCTCTGAGCCACCAGGGATTATTCAGTCATTAAAAAAGATCGAAATTTGCCATTTGCAGCAACATGAATGGACTTTGAGGGGATTATGCTAAGTGAAGTGAGTCCAACAAAGACAAGCACTGTATAACTTCTGGTATATATGGAATCTAAAGCAAAACTAAAATCCAAACCAAGCTCATAGATTCAGAGAGCAGATTGGTGGTTACAAAAACAGCAGGTGGAGGGGAAGGGGGAGGTGTGAACTGCTGTGCTTTTTTTAGCTTAAGCAAATTGAATTAAAAATTTTTAAACGCCACAAAAATTATTTTATTTGCCAACAAATGGAGAAAATACAATCTCCTTAAATTACCCTTGTTTGTAATTTTCCCTAAATTACATAATCCTATTTACAACCCATCTTACTCCATATATTTATGATTTCTTCCTATGGTGATATTCATTTTAAACTTTAAGTATCTTCATTCTTAAGAAAACTATATGTATTAATTTTAAACAAATCACACTTTATTTTGTTTGTATATAATTTGACAATTTTGAGTGACTTAACTGGTTACTAACTGGTTAACCCAGTTAGAGTTGTTTATAAGATTAAACGTGATAATAATTTAATGTGGCTAAAGCAGTGCTTGGCACATAGTAAGCACCTAATAAATGTTAGCCACCATCATCATCATCAAAGTGACAAGTAACTAACCAAATAGTCAGACTTTCACTTATAGAAAATGGTGTAGATGTTTCCAGTTTAAGCAAGATGCAACACAGCATCGCACAGGAAAGGAAGTATTATGAGCAGTAGCTATGAAATTTTGGGGAGTAGCACATGACAAGACAACACTTTACTGAACTTTTATTACACAGTAGGCACTCTGTTATACAGCTAACAGTAGGACTTTGTCTACATGCACAAAATGAGCTGAATTTTAAAATTCAAGTAGTCTCTCCTGATTTGAATGCCCCAGGAGTAGAACCCTTAGATTATGAAAAAATGAGGTTAGAAAGGCCAAAAATAAGAGGGAAATCTCGGAAAAGACATATGCAAATTCTTATAAAGTTTTGCCTTTGCTAAACAAAAAAACTGAATCAGTGCACAAACCTAAGATAATCAACAATATCTTTCTACCCTAAATTTGTAGTCATTAAATAATTTCTCTTTCCTTGCTGCAAAACTATTCAAGCCCTTTCTTCTCCACAATCTCAACTAGACATTTAAAAATTCACTTTGCATTGTTACAAAGATCATAAGGAAAAGACAACGTTTTTCCTTGTTCCAGTCCTCCATCTAACAAGAGTGCCGTCTGACTGAGGCTCAGTACCAGCTCCCAAGTCTGTGTGAGAGACACAGCCTGAAAATGTCTCCTTTCTTTTCCCCCCTCCAAAACCAACCAACCAACCAATCACCAACCACCCACCTAACTCAAGGAAATCTCACCCAGGGTTTCATCACAAACCCCACCTTCAGCTCAACAAACCACTTGATTGTTAGGTTTTTTTTTCCCTCAATCTCCTATTTTTCTTTCTTAAGTTATCCTAGAAATTCTTTGAAATATATGGCGATCAAAGTTCTCACCATAGTGCAAATGGGCTCAAAGTAAAGTGGCATGTCAAGGAAGTTCTAGGCTGAGGACAGATTACTGTGGGTGAATTAAATGAAGCTATGATTTCAAAGAAAAATGCATTATTGACTTGAGTCATTTATTTTCTAGTTGAATTAAACTTGTTTTCCTACCAAAATAAGAGCCATACTAATTTCTGCATGTCATTGCTATCATGCTTTTATTTATAATGTTAAAATGTTATATGTAAGAATCTAGTTATAGCTCAAGAAACACTCTTCTGCATTTTGAGTGATACCATATTAAGACTGATGTCCTTGTAAGAGAAAGATTTGAGACTGAGAGAGACCCAGCGGGAATGACAGAGGCAGAGACAGCGGTCATACAGTTGCAGGCCAAGGACGGGTACCAAGGCTTGCCTGCAGCCAACAGAAGCTGAGAGAGAGGCATGGAACAGACTCCCCTCTCAGGGCGTCCAGAGGGGACCAACCCTGCAGACACCTGGATTTCAGCCTCACAAACTAGAAGACAAGAGAGGAAGTTACTGTTGTTGTAAGCTACTAAGGGTGTGGTTATTTGTTAGGACCATTTTAGGAAACTAATACACTCATACTCAGGCTTTACCTCAGGGTTGCTGTGAAGCTAGAGAAGACGATGGGGAGGCTGCTCCTTTCTCCTCCTGGGCAGTGAGAAGGGGAATGGGGCAGGTTATCTGCTGCCGAGGATTCAGGTTGGCTACTGATCTGTGTGGGGTGGGGGCTCCAGAAGGCAGTCTCTGAGTCTCCTACCTCATTCCTCTTGCTGGGAAGCACCAGGGCTTCTCTCTGAGGATACTATGTCAGTGCCAGTCTGTTTGGTGTGGGCTTTTCATCCCGTATGCCTCACTGCCTGTCTCTGCCTTCGAGTAGGGCTCTGTCCTTGTAAGGACAAACAAGGGCCTTACTAAGCTGACAATTCAGAAATAAATTCTACAGCTCTGGGCTGGATGGCAGGACCCATCTTCTCATGGTCCAGCTCATGGCTATCTCTCTGGATGACCGCTACAGTCCTCTCTGTGGCTTGACACATAGCACCAATGATCCCACAGGTTCAGCATCCTTTTCTCTTTGGGCTTATATACTCTTTACTGACTGTTTTCTTTGAGAAGTCAATACCAAGGTCTTAGAGCCTTTCCAACTCAATTTCATTATCTTGTTTGTCCTCTTAGAGAAGACATATCACTTATTTTTAACACTTTTTTTTTTTAATTTCCTCCAGAAGACGCATCATCTAATGTAGAGAAAAGTAAAAACCAGACCTCACTCAAGCCCTGCACACATGCATGCCAAGTAGCTTCAGTCGTGTCTGCCTCTTTGCAACCCTGTGGTCTGTAGACGCCAGGCTCCTCTGTCCATAGGATTCTCCAGGCAAGAATACTGGAGTGGGTTGTCATGCCATTCTCCAGGGAATCTTCCCAGCCAAGGGACTGAACCCGCGTCTCTTATGTCTCCTGCACTGGCAGGCAGGTTCTTTACCACTAGCGCCACCTGGGAAGCCCCATTCAAGCCCTGTGCTGTGCTTAGTCACTCAGTTGTGTCCGACTCTGCAACACCATGGGAAGGCCACCAGGCTCCTCTGTCCATAGGGATTCTCCAGGCAAAAATATTGGAGTGGGTTGCCATTCCCTCCTCCAGCGATTCAAGCCCTAGATCACCTATTAACAATGTGACTACACACCAAAGCGAGACACAAAATCTATAAAAAGAAAAAAAAAAACTTTTAAATATTGTGAAATTGACTTTGGAAAGTGAAAATATAATTTGAAATCATTTTTTTCTAGAATTCTATTTTTTTCTCTAATTAATTGAGTAAGAATTCACATAAAAGTAGACAGCCACATTGTTGAGCAGTGATCTATTTCCTCCCATTTCCTAAATCCATCTGCAAAATCAAGCAGAAGCGGAAGATATATAAATAAATAAAGACATTATATACCATATACATAGTATATATGTTTCATGTATCTCATATATATGCTTCATACATGGCATATATATATGCATGTATGCATGGTGATTCATGTCCAACTCTCTACAACTTCATGGACTATAGCCCACCACACTCCTCTGTCCATGGAATTTTCCAGGCAAGAATACTGGAATGAGTTGCCATTTGAGTTCCCTGGGTTCCTTACTCCAAGGAATCTTCCCAACCCAGGAATCAAACCCACATCTCTTGCATCTCCTGCATTGGCAGACAGATTCTTTACCATTCTGCCACCTAGGTAGCCTATATATTTATACCTCTGTTTAATTCATTGGAATGCAATTAATGGATACAGAAAAAGCAAAATATTCTTTAGTTCCTTGGAATACAAGCATTAAAAATTAAGATAGTATTAAAAGTTTCATTCTCCCCTTTGCAGAAAGGAATAAACCACCTCTACTCTTTTCCTGCCTTTTCCTTGACTCAGGTAGATAGTCTGATAACTTGAGAGCCATCCTGTGGTTATATGAAAAGGACAACAGAGAAGCATCCCCTTTGAATGCAAACATGGAGATACAAGAGGAGACCAGGTCTATATCTTGCTCCCTGCTTTGCTCTCTTCAGCATGAGCAGAGTCAACCTTCAGCATTCAGACCAAAGGAAAGGAGAAAAGAGAGGAAGCATTATTAATTAGACACTATTTTATTACATGCTCTGTTATAGGTGCTTTACATGCATTACAGCATTTGATCCTCACAGTAGCTGTTAAGAGGTGGATGTTATTATCTCCATTTTACAAATGCGGTAACTGAGGTTTAGAAAGCTTAAACAGTACAGGGCATCCATAATTGAGAGATAAATAAGTATATCTGACATGTGCCTCCTTACAACTTCCCCCACCCACTTGCAGCTGTATTCTAGAAGAAAGGACTCCAGAGCAACCAAAAAAAATTTGACATGGTTGTTTAGATTTAGGTGACCAAACAGCCTTTAAGAGAGATAGCTTCATTGTAAATACAGGGTGGGGAAAAAAAGCTTCCTGTGCTTAAATCTGATTACAACACCATTTAAATCCACTGAAACTTATCCTGATATCAAAAGACAAGCTTTGCATACACAGGTTCTGAAAGCTTTGAAACCCTAGTCATGAAGCAGCAGGTGTGGGCTCCATTCAGTCATTCTGGAGCATAACCACACTCCCTCAGTGCACTGCCAGCCCCGGATTTTCTGTGCTATCTATTCTTCATCAGCTGGAGGCCCACCTAGGTGGGGGAAGGGAGAACACAGAAAAGATCACATGTCGTTTTTAAGATCAGAAAAGCCTAGAAGTTTTCCAGCATGGTTTTCTGAAACTAAGCATTGTCATGAGAATCATTACCTTCTATTCCAGCCCTTATACGTTTATTCACCCAACTGGTGGCTACTGACTGAGGAAGTTCTGGGTGAGACAGAGTCTTAAAGCGGATTCCAAACCAGCATAAGAAAAAACTTTTGCCTTTAGAGAGCTTGCAATCTAGTGGGCAGACACAGCAATCCATAAATAAGCAATTACAATTTAACGCCCACCATTCTGAAGTCTGTGTAGAGAAGAGAAGTTGGTATAGGGTGAAGACTGGGAGAATTAGGAAGGAGGGGCAAAGAAGGAAGGGCATCCAGGATGGAGAGAAATAGCTTGAGGAAGGACAACCTGTACTGAAGAAAGAGCATAAAATCAGTATAGTTGATGTGCTGGGCAGACAAGGGAAATATCAAACAAAATCAGCAAATTCACAGAGTTGTTGCTCTTGGTTCTTGCCCAGGTCAGAATGCCCTGTTTATATCCTGTACTTAACTCACCTCCACCTTGACAGGCTCCTGAGAAGAAAATCCGTGACATGGACCATTAAAATCTCACTTTACTTTCCACAAATACATGTGCCTGCTTTCACAGCTATTTACACAGAGGGTAAACAACTCTTTGCATGAAGATGAAATGTAGTTGTCACCCACTTCAGTGACATGACACAGCAATTGAAAGCTGCTGGCAGTCTGACTATTAGACCTCCACTGAAGGGACAGCACCAGGCTGCCCCAAGACAGGAAGTTCAGGATGGGTCCTGGTAAATTTCTGCATTCTACCTGGGAAAGTGTCATCTGCTTGTCCTTAAGAAATATACATTTCAGTAGGCAATAACTGAACAAAATGCTTGGGAGCTTGCTTCTTAAACCAGAGATCTGTGGATACAATCATTCATCTACTTCGCCACAGCTCACAAAATTTTACGACTACATAGACCCCAAACCAAAACAAGGAGGTAATTCTGTGAAAATGAAAGTTTCTACCAGATTCTTGACATGAAAAACAAATGTAGTCTCTATAAATGAGAGAGCTTTTTTTTTCTTTTTTAAATTATGTCTATGATGGGGTAGAAGGCCACTGTCCATCATGGAAATAGTTGACAATTGGTTACACTCAAATCATCTACTGACTGGGGATTTTCTTGGTCTTGTACATCTTGGCTTCCTACCCAATGTCTATTTCATCATGGTCCCTACTGCCCTCTGGTCTTGATACATATAATTGCCCTATAAGACTCTTCCCTAAAATCTTCATGGTAGTGAACAAATGAGAAGAAAAATAACAATCTATACTTTTTTTAAAAGGTGGGGGTGGGTCAACTTTGAAATGCCACAAATCAGAAATTATGACTCATCTGTCTTGGTTTATGCAGTGTTCATCACAGTAGCTGAGACACAAGCTCTCAAAAGGTTTAAATAATGGTAAGTCTTTACTGTGAATATTGAGTACAAATGATTCCTCTTTCACTTTTAACTTATAAAAATCAAGTTAATCATCAAATACTGTATCTTAAGTATCTGGGAACGGTTCAGCCCCTTTGAAAAGAGTTTGGCAGTTTTTCTAAACGTTAAACCTAGAGTTCTATGTGACCCAACAATTCCTCTCCTAGGTACATAGCCAAGAGAATTGAAACCAGATACGCACACAAAACTAATTCACAAATATTCATAACGTCATTATTTATAATATCCCCCCCAAAATGGAAACAACCTAAATGTCCATCAACTGATCAATGGATAAACAAAATGCAGTGTATCCATGCAATGGAAAATTACTCAGCCATAAAATGAATGAAGTTTTGATACATGCCACAATATGAATGAACCTTGAGAGCACCATGATATGTAAAAGAAGCTAGACTCAAAAGGCCACATACAATATCATTCCATTTTGTCTGAAATGTCCAGAATAGAAGGATCCATAAATGGAAAGTAGAAAAGTGGTTTCTAGGAGCTAGCGGAAGAGAGAACAGGAAGTGACTGCTAATAGTTATGGGGTTTATTTTGGGAGATGAAATGTTCTGAAATCAGATAGTGGTGATGGTTGTACAATCTTGTGACTATACTAAAAATCACTAAATTGTATACTTTAAAAGGGTGAATTTTATGAGATGTCAATTATATCTCAATAAAAAAATGTTTGGAAAATCTCTTGGTGAAAAAACTATAGTTAGGATTTATGTTTAGTTCTTCAGGTGTGATGAAAACTATTAATATCCCTTGTATTATTTCTTTGTCGATAAATATTAGAAAACATACCGGAATTCTTCATATAGTTACAAAAGAAACCTGAAAGTTCTTTAAACATTGGTCATATTACATTAAAATAACAATCATACTAATAATAATGATGAACATTCACTGAATGTTTACTATGTACCAATCATTAGTCTAGGTACTGTACACATATTAACTCCTAAAAGAGTTAAAAGAACAACTTTATAAGGTGAATGTTATTCGTATCTCCATCTTACACAGGAAAGTGAGGCACAGAGACATTATCCAGGGTCACACAGTCAGCTGATGGTGGAGCCAGGATCCAAGCCCAGGCAGCCTAGTCCAGACCTGGCACCTGTAACCACCATTCAATCCCACCTTTAATGAAAAGGAAAAGGATTAGCGTTGTAGAAAGAGCACTAGATGTGTCACTGCGGGGCCTAATCTGGAGATTTGGTCTCAACTGTGCCACTGGCAAGCTCTGCAAGTGGGGGGTCCCCTTGGCCTACTTCTCCTGACCTCTAAAGCAAGAGTCTGGGGCAGCACCATCTCCAAGTCTCCAATCCCTGAGACTCTAAAACGAAGTCAGTGGCAAATCAAGATATATTGAGATGTAGATATTCCATCATTTAGTATATTGTGCACATCAGGAATCTAAACTCATACTGTTCTACAGAAAACAACTAGGAACTTTAAAATTAAACTCCTGAAAAGACTTCAGGGGCTAAGGGACAAGGTTGGCTACCAGGCACTTTTTTAATGCAAAAAAAAAATGGAAATTCTGTTCACTCTCCCTTATAATTGAGAAATCATTCATTACATTTTTTTCTTCCTGAAATCTAATTCCATGATATCTCATTCAATCCTTAACAAATAAAATACTGAAAGCCTCCCGAGTGCCAGGTGTTTTTGAGGTAGTAAGGACACAATAAGAAATAAGGCCAAAAAACAGTTCCAGCTCATTTTTAAAGGGCAGGGTGGAGATAATAAGCAAGCCCACAGATCCATAAACAAGATCATTTCAGAACTTGGTATGTCCTATGAAGGAAATAAAAGCATGGTGATGTGATGGTAATTGGTTGCTTTATTTAATTTATTTTTTTTAATTTAAAATCCAATCTCTTAGCAACTTTGAAGTATATAGTGCAGCATTATTTGACTATAATCACTATGCTGTGCATTAGGTCTCCAGAACTTACATATCTTCTAAGCACAAGTTTGTACCCTTTGGCCAGTATCTCTCCAATTCCCATACCTCCCTGCCCCTGATTGTTATCAGTATATTCTGCTTCTATGAGTTCAGTTTTTTTTTAGATTCCACAAATAAGTGATATCATACAGTAGTTGTTTCCTCTGCCTGAGTTATCTCATTTAGTATAACACCCTCAAGGTCCATTCATATTTCCCCAAATGGCAGGATTTCCTTATTTGTTATAGTTGAATAATATTTGACTGTATACAGATATACCACATAGGGGCTTTCTAAATGGCTCAATGGATAAAGAATCTGCCAACAATGCAGGAGACACAGGTTCAATCCCTGGGTCAGGAAGATCTCCTGGATAAGGAAATGGCAACTCACTCCAGTATTCTTGCCTGAAAATTCCCAGGAGCAGAGGAGCCTGGTGGGCTACAGTCGAAATAGGTTGCAAAGAATTGAACACAACTGAGCAACTAAACACACACACTCATATATATGCTATATATTCTTTACCCATTCATTTGTTAATGGGAATTAATTGGGTTCTTTAATATCCAACAAAACCTTAGCTATCATAAAGCAGAAATTTTTATCTATTTTATCCACTTTAATCCATGTGCCTAGAAAACCAGTCAATAAATATTGACTGAATTAATGAGTAAATGAACAAACTAATGGACAAATGACTAAATGGTACTCTCCACATTGTGACAGAGATTGCTAGTTAACCACTAAGCCAGTGTCTACTTTTTTCTGTGCTCCTGGACTAAACTAATAGCTTGCTAGGCCTACTACAACAAAATAACTCAGACTGAGTGGCCTAAACAACAGAAATTTGTTTTCTCACAGTTCTGGAGGCTTGACATCCAAGATGGAGGTGTCTACAGGCGTGAATTCCCTGAGGCCTCTCTTCTCGGCTTGCAGACAGACACCTTCATGCTGTGCCCTTACTTGGCCTTTCCTCTGTGTGCATGCACATCTCTGTTGTCTCTTTGTGTGTCCTAATCTTTTCTTATAAAGACACAAACAGACTGAATTAGGGTCCACCATAACAGACTCATTTCAACCTCATTAAAGGCCCTGACTCCATATAGAGTCACATTCTGAGGTACTGAGGGTTAGGTGTTCAACATATGAATTTGGGAAGTCACAATTCTATCCGTAATGCTACATGTCCCAGCCTTTATCGCAGATAGGTAGAAACCAGTCACACGGCTACAGTCAACAGAATCTGAGCAGAAGAGAAGTTTCACTTCCTGACCTGATCCATAAAGACTTCCACACATAATCCTCCATGCTGTGTCCCCATCTTTTGGGAGGATATTGACCTCTGAGGGGACGTTGGAAGCTACAAGGTAAAGATGACAAAGTCTCCAGTAGCCCGGAGCTACTGGAGGTAGTTCCTCCAGTAGGTACCTTCCTCCAAATGATAAAGAAGAATTTCCCCCGTACCATTGATAGAGGCATGCACCTGAATACTATATGAGAGAAAAATAAACACATGCTGAGATGTGTTTATTATAGCACATAACATTACAGCCTATGTTAACCAATACAACCTCCATTACACCTTCAGGTCTCTTCAGTGTTCCCTTGTAACTTTCTGTTATTCAAGCAAAAGTGTCTTTCTTTGGAAATTCTGACAGGATTTTGACTTCAATCATTATTTTTTGTTACTCCTCTCTCTCTTCCTAATTTCTTGACTCTCATCCTAAAATATGGAGCCTTAAATCAGATGATGCCTCTTAAAACAAGTTTTCTGGTAACACATTGGCACATCACAGACTGAGGTCTTAAACATATTATGGATCATGAGGTAATACAGAGACATAAAAACTGGAGATTCCCATGGTTCTATCTCACAAAAAAGAATTAGCCTTTATGGGCCAGCTCAGAATTGCCAACTGCTGCTGTGGTTCATATGCTAAAAATAACAGGGCACCAAGTAGCAGCCTGCCAGGCCAAAGCTGGGCTACAGTGCTCCCTGGACCAGGAACAGCTAACAAGGTGAAGGAGGTAATGGGGGGAGGGACCATTCTCCACTGCACTGATCCCAAGAGCAATGGGGAATCCAAAAATAAACATTGGTTGACTCCAGTGCCCTTGAACAAGTATGCAAAGTCACTGAGTAACAGAGCCAGCTAATCTAAATGCCAATCTAAACTTCTCCATCTGAGCTGCTAATGCAGGTGGCCAGAACTTTAACTTCTAAATAAATTTACCAGAAGAAATATGATGATTTTATAACATTTATATCAGTAACACATGCATCTGACCAATTCTGCAGTGTCTAGGTTTTCTTTTAAGAGCCCAGAAATATAACTCAGAGCTTGAGTGATGAAATACAAGCCTCAGCCTGCCTATTCCCTCCTTCATCCCTTCCTTCCTTCATTCATTCAATATCATTATTCATATCTAAATAGGGGCCAGGCATTCTGCTAAGGCCTAGAGAGAAATGAACTACTAAAATCCAATCTTTTCCTGCAAGGACTTCACAGTCTTGTATTTGGGGGAAGAACTGGGAAGAAAGCACAAATAAAAATATGATCATATTAGTGTCATAGCAAGTGACTTTAGAAATGCAGAGAAGGAAATGAGCAGTGGAAAATAGAGTGCAAATGAAAACACTGGCAAGACCCCTAAGTAAGTGTCTACTGCATAGAATTCATCTGCACTTTGTTTGAAAAGGAAGAAGCTTTTGATCCAAATGGGGGTGTGAGAACATAAACTAACTGCACGGCAGACTCCAAAGTCAAAAGGTAAAACAAGGCTCAGAGTTGCCGGAGGAAGTCCTGAGAGGCTCACTGCCCCTCCCTACCTGTTCTCCTGCCTGTGTCCCTAATTCTGACTAGAGAATGAAGTCAAGCCTCTGCCCAGCTTGTTGCCATGTATCACACCCTGGGGGACATTATGGGAGCAAAATTAGAGGGAACACTGCTGCTGATCATGGAGGAAACCTAAAAATGATGAATTATTTTGGCTTCTGACCAGTTTTATTTCCTAAGAAATTGTCACCCAAGTTTCTGGGGCACCATTTTTTTCTAGCTTTTCCCAGCTGAAGCTGGTCCCCAGATTCTCAATGAAGCACAAAAACACAAATCCCTTCATGTGGCCCCTCTTCTAGGATATCTGATCCCAGGCTCCATGATTAGACTTCAATATGCTGGATCACATTGTATGGAAACAATCCATTGCTTATCTTCTGTAAACTACACAGCCAGCATCTTTACCCTGGCTGGTTGGCATTTCCAATTTCAGTGCTGTTTGAATGACCTCTGAATGCATTGAGCTTTTTTTTTTAAAGGAAATCAAATGGAAGACTAAGTCATGAACATCAATGGCCTAAACCATATATGTTTTTGATTTTTTTAATCTTTTAACTAGACTTACTCAAAGAAAGTATCTTTTACAATTGGGAAAATGTGGATTATAGGTGTAATTCTTTTGTGTTAGTGAAATGACAAATTCTTCAAACTCCCTTCAGAGGAATGACCCTGTCCCAGATTGAGAATGTCATGTTCACAAATGTCTTTTCTCCTTGTCACCTTCCTCAGATGGTCAATTAAAGCTACCAGTACTTTTTCCTATGACAAGGACACATATCCAGTGGGAACTGGACTGAAGCCAACACATTAATTTCATGTAATTCAGCTGAATGATTTTATTTCCTCTCAAGGCTGACTCGAGGCTCACAGTCAGTGGATGGTGGCAGTGATGATGATGTTTTCAATAAGACCCTCCACTGGTCTACTGGATTCAGGCTCCTCAAATGACTGTTGGAGGTGAACCAAAGGTGAGTTAAAGCTTATATAATGCAAATAGTTCAAGTAGATCCTCAGAATCTCTTGAGTCATGGGATAACTGAACAAAATTAGTGTCATGAAAGGGATAGTTATAGCCAGAATCTAAGGTAGCCTCAGTGATCCTTGCTTCCCGGCATTCATGCACTTGGATAATGCGCTTTTTATGAATGCAGGCTAAACTCCAGGACTCGCTTCTAACCAACAGAATAAGGAAAGGTGACAGTGTGTAAGTCAGAGACATGGCCATAATAGGCAGAGTGTGCCACCTCCATCACTCCCTCTAGGGGAAACCAGCTGCAGTGGTGTGAACAACCCCAAGAAGAGGACCAAGTGGCAAGGACCTGAGGGCTCCTGCACACTGTCCATGATGAGCTTGCAAACAGACATTCCCCGGCCTTTGGATGCCTGCAGCCCAGGGCAACTTCTGACTACAACCTCCCGAGAGACCCTGAGTCAGAACTACCCTGCTGTGTCCCACAGCAACTAGAAGAAATAACAGCTGTTTGTTGTTTTAAGCTGCTAAATGTGGGGGAATGCTGTTGCAATAATTAATATAATAGTATTAATTAGCAATAATTAGTACAGGGGCTAAAACATGTCCACCTACAGAAAATGGCATTCACAGTGCTAAGAATATGTCCCCCACACCTGTGCAGTTACCTCAACCACTATGTCTCTCCAGCCTGAAATGCTTGAAGTGCTATCTTAAATGTGTATGCAGTCACTCACAGCACAGATTGAGTGTCCTCTGTGTGCAGTCAGGATGCCAAGGGTTTCCCTTCTGAAAACCTTATTTTCCTTCCCCTTCGGAACCAGCCTGTTTTCTTGTCAAGAACAGTTTTCAAGGCCACTAAAAATGGAAGCCAACCCTTGAACCCCAATCCCAGCTAGGAGCTTGATGTCTCCCCTTATGAAGGAAAAACAGGGGCCGAAGTGGAACTTCATGGAATGTGGCCACCCTCCCTCCAGTTCCCCCAAAGTTTAAATAGAAGCATTCCACTCTGCCCTCTTAAAATTAAGTGCTCTTACAAAGCAGACACTGGAGCATAAAATACCTTTTTACTTCATCAATTTGAATACCAGAGATTTGCCTTAAAGGGCCAGGCAATCTGAAACTTTTCAACCAAAACAAGGCACCAGATTACTGAAGGCAGATGATATTTCAAGTTAAACGTCAAGTATATTGTCCTTACCATCAGGGATTCTGGCAGGATTAGCAGTGAATAGTGCCTATTATTATATTGATGATAAACCATTTGCATGTTATTAACATTTCACCCAGGTAGGGCTAATCCCTCATTTTATTTGTTTAAGAGCCAACAGGTTCCTACTGAAGTAAAAGGCAGGAAATGTTTTCCTTCATCCATTCGTCCCAGCCAAATGTTTATATATATATATTTTTTTTTCCCACCATTATTCCCATCATGCAGCTTCTAGGACAATATACTATTTTTGACATAAAAATATTAACCAGGAAAGCTTCCAGTTAGTCAAACGTAAAAACAAAGAGACATATACTTTAGGCTTAGCTTGGCTATTGTGAAATGAAGTCATAAGCTGGTCATACAAATACACATTTTCAATAACAGAAATTTTTAAAGATTTTTTAAAAATAATTCATACCTTTGTTGATTCCACATGTGCCATTTGCAATTTAACATCAGAAAATAATCACTCCAAATGGTTCTCCCTGCTATGATTCACCACGGTGAACGGTTCTGCCACTCACAGCAAATCAGAGAATGGTTCAGAATGGCTTATTTTCTTGCTCCAATAAACTATGACTAGGCATTCAGCAGATTTTTCTTTTCTTTCTTATTATTTTGCAGAGTCGAGAAAAATATGAAAAATAAAAGAAATAACTGAATGGGCCACTGCTTTCAAAACTTATTTAGCCTTGCTCAATTATGTGGACCGTGTTATAATTCACTTCCATTCTCCTGTTTCTCTGATGGGTTTTCCATATCATGGAACTCTCACCACTAGACAGACATCCATTCTCTTCTGAATCTCAAGGCACGGTTTACCTTTTAACATAAAACTCTAAATGCCCACTGCTAAAATGGATGCATGTGAAAAAAGCTAAAAGGATTTCATTGGCTTTTTATTCTGGAAATAATTGGCAGAAATCTCCTTTGTTGCATTAATTTTGTAGCATTAAATCTATCCAGTAAGTATCTCAACACCCACTTAGCCATTCTGGGTCCCAGCCCAGAAAGTTGACTTACATGAAATAACAATGAGGCCCTTTGACAGTTTTCAACATACTGCTTTGATTAACAGAATTTTTAATTGTATGCTTTTCCTAATTCAGTAGTCTAAAGTTATTAACTACCAAGAAACAGCTGCTACAATCCCTTTCTCCTCCTACTCTCATCCTTAGGACTCTAGGAATCATCCATAAGAAGGATTTAACTTGTCAATGCTTTAAACCTAGGGGGGAAAGCATCCAGTGTCCCTCCCAACCCTAACTTTCAGAAAAAGAAAATAGCAAATGACAGATCCGGTCACTTTTCACGCCAACACAGATAGGCATTGCTGCTGCTGCTGCTGCTGCTGCTGCTGCTAAGTCGCTTCAGTCATGTCCGACTCTGTGCGACCCCATAGACGGCAGCCCACCAGGCTCCTCTGTCCCTGGGATTCTCCAGGCAAGAACACTGGAGTGGGCTGCCATTTCCTTCTCCAATGCATGAAAGTGAAAAGTGAAAGTGAAGTCGCTCAGTCGTGTCCGACTCTTAGCGACCCCATGGATTGCAGCCTACCAGGCTCTTCCGTCCATGGGATTTTCCAGGCAAGAGTACTGGAGTGGGTCAGATAGGCATTGATATCCTACAAACTTCTCTTTCCAAATCATCTCTCTCTCTCTCTCTCCACAAACAGACACACATACACACACATACACACACACACACACACACACACACACACATTGCCTAGAGCTTCCAAAGCTGGGAATACCAATATTCTACCCACAGGAACTAAGAAACAAGAAGACACTATTTTGTCTAAGCTGGAACTACATAAGGTACTTTTTACATAGAAATAACGTTATAAATGAAGATTATCACTTCATTTATTTAACTGGCATCATCTTCCATATATCCTCTGTTCCATAGCATAAAGATATGAATAAACTTGTTGTTTAGTCGCTAAGTCATGTCTGGCTCTTTTGCGACCCCATGAACTGCAGCACATCAGGGTCCTCTGTCCATCGGATTTCCCAGGCAAGAATACTGGAGTAGGTTGCCATTTCCTTCTCCAGGGTTCTTCCTGACCCAGAGATCGAACCTGAGTCTCCTACATTGGCAGGTGGATTCTTTACCACTGTGCCACCTGGGAAGCCCCAGCGAAGACATTGTCAGATGCCAAAGGTTCAAGGCACTTTGCCAGAGCCCAAGCTTGGAAGCCACAGCAGAAGGAACCGGAACCAATCTGCTGCCCCAAACACAGCCACCAGTTGACCTGACCCCACAGTAGAGGCAAGAATTGGGTGAACCTTTTCCTTCCTTCCTTCTTTCTTTCTCTTTTTTGAAAGGCATCTTGTATTGTGGTTTCAGTTTTTTTTTTCCATATCACAAAAAAGATTAGAGAATTCCAAGAGTTTTGGTTAACAGGAAAAACAAATGGAAATTAAAAAAAAGAGAGAATGGAACTCAACCCTCCACAGATTCAATAGACTAGTGGGTTTCAAACTGCTTTAGACAAATAATAAATTGTTTTCAATCATGAGCATATACATCATTGGCTTCCCAGATTGCTTGGTGGTAAAGAGTCCACCTGCCAATGCAGGAGCCACATGGAGTTCATCGTGGTTCAGGAAGATCCCCTAGTGTAGGAAACGGCAACCCACTCCAGTATTCTTGCCAGGATAATCCCATGGACAGAGAAGACTGGCAGGCTACAGTCCATGGTGTCAAAGAGTTGGACATGATTGAACGACTGATTACAATTACAATCAAGTCCCTTATGATCACGGTTACAATATTCATCATTTATATATAGATAAAAATATCAATAAAAATATTCTACTGTGATGTGTACTTACAAAAATAAAAGTAGGAGAAGAAGTTTATACATAGGAATTCTAATATATGCCTGCTACACCCCAATTGATCACCTGCACAGGTCTTGGGGTTTACATTCCCCAGTTTGAAGGCCAAGTGTTAATACTATTGTCCTGTCTTTTAATAATTATTTATCTAGTGGGCAAAAACAATATATCTGCTACTTTCATACAGCATTTCACAGTTCATAAAACATTTATATATATATTATCTCAGGTAATCCTCACAAAACCCTTTCCTCAACTACAGACTAGAAATGTAAGTAACATGAGTACCCCAAGATCACACAAATAGATTCTAGCTAAGCTAGATTTGAAACCGGGGCTACACTAGAAATCTATGACAGATTAAATGGGCTTTTATGCACCAGTCTGGAAACCATACCACCACTCACAATAATGCTTCTAAGGGAAAATGTTTTCTGAGTTCTAATTAGCTGACTTGTAAAGGAACTTTTGGAATAGAACCTGATCATAAATTAAGGATCACATGTATTACATATTTCCAAATAAATGCTTTTTCATACAGGATAATCTGATCCTTCTATTCTGCCCAATGCCAAAGAGTAAATCATATGAACATAAAAGCCCTTCCAAGTAGTGAAGAGATGCCCATGTTCTATAAGATTGTCAGCTAGTCGGAGCATCATTTCTGCCTTTAGATACTCCCTCTTCTTGCATATCCAATTTCAGGTCCTAAAATAAACAGACTGCTTTCCTTTACCAGTGTTTAAAAATCAGTAAAAATCATTTATAAGTTTTAACCTTGTAAGCATTAAGCTTTAGCCCTGGAAAATTCTCTTTTTTTACCCCAGAGTCAAATTGTTGCAAAAGCAGGATAGAAAATGTCTGTAATGAGTAGTGCTTTGGGTCAGGAAAGTGGCTGGAGAAACCATAGTCTTGTGAGTTTTCTCACTGCCAAGGAAGGTGAGTCAGACACTTAGACCTCTGCCGGGCTCCCTTGAGTCTTCTTAAACCCTGTTTTCTTTAGATTGTCATCACTGATTAAACTATTTTTGCAATGCATTTTACTTTTTAAAAATGTATATCCTCTTTGACCCAGTAACCTGACTCCTGTGGCTCTGTTCTAAGAAAATAATTTAAAATATCAAAAGCTTTTTAGGTATAAGTATTCATCATAATGTTATTTATAAAATGGAAAAATAAAAAGCAACCTGAATGTCCAACAAAAAGGAAATGACAGACCTACTCAATGATATTAATATAGCATGCATCTACTTAGAACGCTGGCTATAAAAGCCATACAACTGTGTCCAAAAAAGCTTATGATAATTAACTGCAAAATTCAGAATATGAGTTACATATACCTTGTAATTAGAACTACACAAAAAAATCATAAGAGAAAAAACAGACTAGCAATAAATAGGACAAAATTAATCAATATTTTGGTTAGGGCAGTGAAATTATTGGTGACTTCTTTATTTTCTATATTCCCTGGTGTGGGTATATTATTTTTTTTTTTAATAAAAAGGGGGTTTTAGAAAAAACATCAAATAATTTATAAAGAATCCACACAAATAAATTTTAAAAATACAAATGACTTTAATTTTTGAAAAGGAAAATAATATGTACAGATAATTCAGAAAAAGAAACCCAAATAGCATAAAATGAAAAAAATATTCAATCTTCTCTAGTAATCACATAAAATTAAAATAACCAAACATAATTCTATGTCATAAGAATAACAAAATATAAGTTTTATACATTTTGTTGTGAGGATGTATGAATGCTAGAATTTTCATACACAACTGGTAAAAGTAAAAAATTGGCAAAATGATTTTAAAAAGCAACTTGAAAACATCTAATAAAACTGAAAATGTGGTATGTACTTAAACTACATGCAGGCATATAAAAATCGCAATAATGTTCACTCTGGCATTGTTCATAATAGTGAAAAATTAAAAAGAACTTATATTTCCATCAGTGAGTAAATAAATTATGCTATTTTCCTATACCAGGATATTACAAAGCAATAAAAATGAATGGATTTGACCTATCTGGAACATCATAGATAAATCACAAAAGCATAATAGTGGATAAGGAAAGGAGTTCAGGATAGTATAAATAGTTGGTTCCACTTAAATAAACTTTAAAACATGCAAAACCATGGTATATTATGGCCACATACAGGGCGGGTGGTAACAGTATGAAAACATGCGTGGGATAGCTAAACACCAAATTCAGGACAATGACAGCCGTGGAAAGAAAGAGAAAAGAATGGGATTGGGGGTCAGTACTCCAAAAGACCTCCTTCTAACCCACAATAATTTAAGAAAAAATAAGCACTTGATGCAAGACTAGCAAAGCATTATTAGAGACAACTGGATGCATATCAGCATATCTGAGGTATCCATTACTGTCTCTCTCTTTTTTTTTTTTGCTTAATATTTAACATAAAACAGTTTAAAGAAGCAACAAGCCCCTAAATTTGACTCTTGATTTGAAAGACTGAGGACTGCCTCACAAGGCTCCAAACTCTTAGTTCTGAAGAAAGTAAGCAGGGCTTGGAACTGACCTATATTCAGAGGATGATCCAGCTAAGGAAAGCCATTGGCAGGCTCTGTAGTGCTGCTTCTGCCTGCTCTGTGGTCTCAAGCATGGCACGAAAGCAACCTAAATGTCCATTGACACAGAAGTGGATAAAGCAGATGTGGTACATGTAATCAATGGAATATTACTCAGCCATAAAAAATGAACTAATGCTACAGCAACATGCATGAACCTAGAGATTATCATTCTAAGTGTAGTAAACCAGAGAGAAAAAGACAAATATCATATGGGATCACTTATATATGGATCTAAGAAAAGGATACAAATGAACTTTTATAAAAAATAGAAATAGACTCACAGACACAGAAAACAAACTTATGGTTACCAAACGGGAGAGGAAGAGGGGGATAAATCAAGAGTTTGGGGTTGAAATATACACATTACTATATACAAAATATATAACCAACAAGAACCTACTATATAGCATAGGGAACTATACTGAATGTCTTGTAGTAACCTATAATGCAAAAAAAAAAGTAAAAAAAAGAATATATATATTTATAAAATGGAATCACTTTACTGTACACCTGAAATGAATACAATATTGCAAATTAACTCTATTTCAACAAAAATTAAAAATAAAAATAAATTAAAACTTTATAAAAAGAAATGCTGCTTCTGTCTTTGTATGTAGCTGGGGAAGTAGAGTGGGAAATGACACACTAGAAAAAATTGTACTGAACTGTGCTGGGAGTTCATTTTCAAAAACAATGATGCTGTAAGTGTTTTGGCCACATGTGTTGCTATTCAGCTGTGTAGCATCACTAATCTGGTGCTTTAATCTCTCCGCTTCCCGGAAGACACTGGCTAGTCCAACTCAAAGAGGCTTGCCCAAAGTTCTCCAGAAAGAAGCCTCACTTGGAAGGACCAAATGCTTTCCTGTCCCAGAAAGTCCTCCTTCTCCACCCTGGGAACTGTGTTTATCCCGCTGGCCTGTAGTTAGGAAAGAAGAGGTGATTGCTTTGGGGGCCAAATTCTAAGCCCCTGCCTGTTCTTAGAGACAATGATTATTCTTTTGTTCCAGCAGAGGGGGCACCCAAGAAGATAAACCAGTATTTGAAGGTAACCAGCGCAGGCGTCATCACTGCACACCAGCTCTGACCTGCCAGACGGCTCTGGCAGTCAGGTGAGCAGGTCTGGCCTGTGAGCAGGTTCACAGTGCCAACCCCACCCGCTCAGGACAACGCTACCGACGTGTACACCATCAACCAGCCGCTCTGTCTACAAACATCAAAGCAGCAGGTGATCTGTTCAAACCAACAATCTGAAAAATAGAAGACTGAGGTATTGACATATTGACATATCCCATGTTTTGATCTACTACTCCCTTGAAAATATCTTTCGAGAACAAGTAACCCAAAAATGGTCAAGGGGAATTCATTCAAAATGTGTGTTGTCTGACCTCTTGACCATCTTGTCTACATCTGGAGGCTCATTTGGAGTGTGGGCCAAATCACCCTGAAAGATTGTGCCTGCTCCTTCCTGAATATTCCAGGAGGTTTCAGAATTCAGCTTGCAAGTCATGCTTCATTCAAGGCAGTTGATTAGTTCCAGCGTGGAGAGGACCGGACAGGATGAGTGGACAACAGACAGTGATTCATAGATTCCTCTGCTGAGAGTCCCAGGTGTTTTTAGGACAGAATGATAGAAAGGGAGGCTTAATCAGTTCTCAAATCTGTCCTCCTGTCATAAGATTAACCAGAATCACTCGAAGTTATCATAGTTATTCTTAGAAATGTCAAGCGCAGACACTCTTCTGGACATTCAATCTCCCTCTCTCTTTAGAATGGCCCAGAAAAACAACAGCCTGGCAAGGGGCCCCAAAATCAAAGTTGTTCACTTAAAATTGGTTACCATAATGCATTAAAGTGTCTTATCTGGACTGAGCTGTTTAATTATTTCAAAGAAAAAGAAATGCAGTTCTTCTAATAAAAGAAAGTAACAGCACTAGAAAAATTGAAGAAAAGTTGTGAAGTAAAGGACAGTGATGCTGGCCATGAGATACTTAATATTTTTAAGAAAGAAAAAGCTTATTTAAATTACTAATGTGGCCCAAATGTCAAGAAATCTACTTGTGGGCATGAAACAGAGTGTTACATACATAAAACAGCAAGGACTCACCAATATTTGAGAGCTAAACATTAAGAGAACAAAATTCTTGAGCTTAATTTCCTAGTCTATGCTTGCCTAAAATTAATATAGTTAAGAATCAGAATATAGGAGAAAACATAAAATTCTATTAAAGGAAAACAATGCACATACATTTACTGGGATATAAAGTTATCCCAATAAGCATATTCATATTGGGATAGAAAATTAAAAATGTATATATTTGAGAAATATATTCCAAAACTCTGTTTATAGATATAAATTCCATAATTCAAGTTTCCACAGAAGGTGTCTCAGTTGTGTCTGACTGTTTGCGACCACATGGACTGTAGCCCACCATGTTCCTCTGTCCCTGGAATTTTCCATGCAAGAACAGTGAAGTGGGTAGCCATTCCCTTCTCTAGGGGATCTTCCCAACCCAGGGATCGAACCTGAGTCTCCTGCATTGCAGGAAGATTCTTTACTGTCTGAGCCACTGGAAGCTACCCAGTATATCTTAGGTAAGCCAACACTCCAGTGTTCTTGTTTGAAGAATCCCCATGGACAGAAGAGCCTGCTGGGCTACAGTCCATGGGGTCACAAAGCATCAGACATGACCAAGCAACTACACACAGCATAGCACAAGCCAAATGGAGATAACAATGACTCAGTTGCCTCAAAAAAATACTTTAGTAAGAACTACTTACATTAAAAAGAGTATTGCCCAAGTAAGTCAAACAAAGCAAGTTTTCTATTTGAATTATGAGATTAATTGCCAAATATTTCATTTTTTCCTCTGAAGACTAAAAGGTTTGAAATAATTAGGTTTAGTGTAAAGAACTCTCTTCACTACACCTGAATTTCACTTCATTGAACAACCTTAGCACCTCACATGTCCAAACCAACCATGGGCACACACACATACACACACAACCCACCCCTCAGGAGAAATGTCACTTAAAGTCTTCTCTGTGCAGGCAGGTGGACTCTGCTAGAAAGGAATATTAAAGAGAACTTTGAAACAGGTTGGAACAAGAGAATGGGTGGAGTAAAGGAAACAAGTATTGGAATCTTTTATGTGTCTCTCTTTTTAAGTTTCATGTCACAGAGTCCTTACAATGACCCCAGGAGGCACATACCATTGTCCTTATTGAACAGAGGAAGAAGTGGAACTCCGCAGGGCTAAGGGGACCCAGAGGTTACACAGTGAGGCCCAGGACTCTTGATGGATAGGACCACCCTTCACTTCTGAACACCTACCACAACACCAGGAGCAGGGTAGGCATTTGGTAAATATTTGTTGAACTGAATCTGACCATGAGGCTTGCCCACGTAGGAGCATGTGGAGACTGGCATCAGAAGGTCAATATGCAGTCTGGGGGGTGGCAAGGACAAAGGGTCAGACTGATCTAGGGTGAACTGAGTAATTTCATCAGTCAGGTCTTCTAGAGCTCCGTTTGCCCCTTCTCCTCCATGCTGTCCTCTTCTCACCATTATCTCTCCCCAGCTCCAGCCATCTATCCACCAGGGGTCTGCTCTCCCAACATAGCTGCCAACCTTGACAGGACCTAAGGCTACTTGCTCCTCACCCCACTTTCTGAGGGAGCTGGTAGCCATGAAAACACTGGCCCAACATCAGAGTTATGGACCAGACATGGCTTCTTTCTTCCTCCTATTTGGGATCACCTAGGCCATAAGGGGAGAAGGCAATGGCACCCCACTCCAGTACTCTTGCCTGAAAAATCCCATGGACAGAGGAGCCTGGTAGGCTGCAGTCCATGGGGTCGCTAAGAGTTGGGCACGACTGAATGACTTCACTTTGACTTTTCACTTTCATGCATTGGAGAAGGAAATGGCAACCCACTCCAGTGTTCTTGCCTGGAGAATCCCAGGGACAGAGGAGCCTGGTGGGCTGCCGTCTATGGGGTCGCACAGAGTCGGACATGACTGAAGCGACTTAGCAGCAGCAGCAGCAGCAGGCCATAAGGAATCTTAGCCCCCTCAGCCCAACAATTTTGTTCCAAAATCCCAGCAATTTGCAGGTGAACATTGAGAATGGAGCTTCAGATGGGTCCCATGAGTCAGGGACTCTTGCACTGCTTTCATAGATGGGTTTTAGAAGGAGGAAGGAATCTAGTTAGATCTAGAAGGAATCTAGTTATTAGAAAAATCAGTAAGGTGTTGTGTTCTCTAATATGGGAAGGAAGGACTCAGGGAGACTTGGTAGTCCCTGACCTGTGCGTCACAGGAGGCCTGGGGAAGGGTTTTAAAGGGGAAAGACACCAAGATTGTGGAAAGAGGACTCTGGGCATGTACCTAGTGTCAGAGACTAAACACCATCCAACCTCTACCACAAGGTTCTGCAGGCACCCTTCTCCTGCTGGGAGCTTCAGGCACTTTCTCATGTGCCCCTTCTGAGTATCAGTCCAGTTTTAAAATAACAATAGCAAAAACTATTACTATAACTACAGTTTGCTGATAGCTACTAATGGCCAGGTAGCATACAAAGTTCTTTACCTCTTCCAACCCCCATCAGTAGCAATGTTATTTCTCCCATTTTGCAGATGAGAATAAGGGTCTGAGCCTCAGCCAGCAGAAGGAATGAATCTGGATTGTACTCTATCAAGTGCCAGCCCACAGGTCACCTGGTTGCTCAGGAGATGGACCCAGGTCCCTACCATGGTCCACTTTCTAACCAGCTTTTATCTCAACTGAGAGTTACTCGGACTCCAAATCCTCCTACATCCCCATCTCTTGGTCTCCTAGGCAGGAATGAATACCTGAAAACCTGGCCAATCATTCTTCCTAGGTTCAACTTCTTTATCATGAGTTTCTTGGGTTTTCACCCAACAAGGTAAAGAAAAAGGGCTTAAACTCTAAGTCATATTAGAATCTGGCTCTGCCTTCTCATCCTGGCCTGCCCCCAAATCAGCTAAACTTCTTGGGACTTAGTTTCCACATATTTGACACAGGTCAGAATGAGCCTGTCATCTTCTAGGATGCAAATTGTGTCTCGTGTCTCTGCTCAGCTTTCACGTTCATCTGGCCGTGACAATGAATAATACAATGTGAATTAGAACTGGACAATCAGGAGAATCAAAATCCCAACCAAGATGCGACCACTTTTCAGAGATACAGACACTTAAAAAAAAAAAAAAAAATATATATATATATATATATATACACACTACTAGGACCATTCCGGAGCTCAAATACTTGACAAATCCTAGAAACATACATCTGAAAAGAACCTCAGAAACAGTTCTAATCAACCCTCATTTTCTATAAACTGAGGCTCAGAGAACACCTGGCTGTTTCCCTCCACATGGCCCTACTCTCTCAGGTAGTATAGGACAGGAAAGTGAAATAGTGCCAGTCGCTCAGTGGTGTCTGTCTCTTCGCGACCACATGGACTTGCAGCCCACCAGGCTCCTCTGTCCACAAAATTTTCCCAGCAAGAATACTGGAGTGGGTTGCCATTCCCTACTCCAGGGGATCTTCCTGACCCAGGGATTCAAACCAGGTCTCCTGCGTTGGAGGCAGACTCTTTACTGTCTGAGCTACCAGGGAAGCATAGGACATGACTTGGATTCAAACCGAAGATTCTCTTAATCCAGAGTTCACATGTCACACTACACGTACTGTCTCCTTTGATTTTGTTATTTTAGCCATTGAAATATTTATATCTGGTAATACTGGCCTGACTAGCAGAAAGGGGGAAATAAAGCAACCCAGTCTTCATGGAATGCCAGATACAGGAAGGCCCTTGAAAATCATCATTCATAAAAAAATCGAGACACATAAATATGAAAATGCTTTCCTAGTAAAGTCCAACTAGCTGATGTCAGAGCAGAGGCTCTAGTTCTAGTCTGCAGACTCTCAGCCCAGGGCTCGTTTCAAGATGCGCAGATGAAAATGGACCAACTGGTCTTGTTTTCAGAAGTTATTCTTTGCCATAGTATTTCATATTTTACATACTTCAGACAGTTAAACCATCCACAGCTATGAAAAGTTCTATATTCAGAGACTACAGAAACATATAAGGACCACTCCACCATACTCAGAGGAAACACGTAGAATGTGGATTAAATTTAAAAAAAAAAAAGAAAGAAAGAAAGCAACCACAGATATAGCCATTTTCAGCCAGGCAATCAAAACTGGACAACGTGGGCGCTTTCATGCCACATGCTGAAATGGAGCTGAAAGGCCATGGCCCAGGACAAGACCCAGGCCGCCAGACACCAGTTCCAGCCTCGAAGCCTTCTCCCCCATGCCCTCTGCTTTCACAGACCTCTTCCCAATCAGAGGCCAGGGGGCAGGAAAGGGGCTAGTTTTGTTTTCTGTATAATAAAGCTTTCAAAAGGCCAAGAAATGGAACTTCTATGCCTCATTCTGCAGGAGCTCATTTCTTAATACTTTTAAGAAACATGTAAACAAACAAACAAACAAAAAACATTTGCAAATGTCCATGAAGCCCCCTTGTGGAAGTACACTTAAAAACCATTTTGAGGGTTGAAGGGGAAAGACCATGGCTTTCAGGATCTTTTAGGTCCCCTGTGGACCAGTCCTGATGAGAAGCATACACGCAGGTATCTGACATCAGGGGCTCCAGCAAAGACCCCACACACACACACCTCCCTGCCCTCTGCCAAAGGACCTGCCTCCTGGATCATCTTTGTATAACTACAGAATCCTTTTTTCTTTTCCTGGTAACCACCAAAAAAAAAGCCCAACATAAATCTTAGCAGATTTCATCCCATTTTAACTCTACATTGCTTTTATCTGTCTTTTATCAGAGAAAGGAAATCAAGCAGCCTAACTTGGTTTACCTTTTTCTTTTCCTCTTTTTTTTTTTTTAACTCTCTGAAAGAAAATACCTTTGCATCTCCCAAGACAACAGAATCTTTTGAACTAATAAAAGCTATACAGGTCCCAAACTATCTGTTTTTCCTACAGAGGATTTCTAATTTCCTTCTAGGAAAAGCTAACAATTAAAAACATCCTCTGAAAATATGTTAAAGACCACATTGAGATGGAAATGAAATAAAATGCTGCATGTTTCTGTATTTTTTTTTAACTCAAAGAAAAACTTTTTTGACTTTCATGATGTGCGTTTGGCCGTTAATTTCAATGTCATATTATGGTTTTTGGCTGAACAGACAGTATGTATGTATGTATGTAAGCAAACAAAACAAATGCATTTTGTATTCAAATTTATACAACTCCATACATTTTTATGCTGTTTATTTGAAAATTAATTTTGGCTTAGGCCTCAGAGACAGCAAATGTTGTCAAGATTTGAGGGCTACCTGAAAAGCCTTAGGGACAGTATTACCCTTATGCATAAGAAACAGCAAAATAAAATAAAAATAAATGAATTTCCAAATACGTCATGGCTAATCCCTTGAGCTGACCTACAAATGAATTATGGAGGTTTTGCTACAGGACTGAGTAGATCTGGTGATTTCACTGAGAGATTTATCTTATTTTCCAACTTATTTTCATATCTTATTTCCTTTTCTTTTAGAATTAGACTGTAAATAAAAGGGCTAAGACCAAATGAAGCTCCCTCTCACAGAACTCATATTGGATTGATAAATTAAAACACTGAGATGAGTTTTGTATGACCCATCCTCGAGGATTTGGGAAATTTAGCTGATGCAAAACAAGGCATTAATTTGGAGAGGCCTAGCTACTTACAATGCTTAGTGTTCTGACAATGATGAATGGCATCATTCCAAGCAAATGGTAATTTCACTTTTTGTGACAGTACTTTAGAGCAAAACCGACTTTCTTCACACAAAGCATTTGCAATCCTATTGAACAGAGGCAGTACCTGAATATCAGAAATCCTTCATTGTTTAAGTATCATCTGATATTCTTGATTGGCTTCAGACTGAAGGTTGGAGTTGAATTAGGGAGAACGGAGGTTAAGTCCTAACCTTGAAAGACTTAGCAGCCATTGAAACACTGCCTTTGGGCACTTATTGGCCTGTATTTATCAAAAAAACTTTTCAATTCAATGAGGGGAGGGTGAAAACACAAAACTTGTCACATTCATCAAGTGAAGCCACTGGAAAGACATCTACAGAACACCCAAAAAGCATAATCTTTCCGAAGCGCTGATAGAAATGGTAATTGGATGGGTCAGAGAATAATACAACCAAAGCAGGGGCAACGCAGAATATTGCAAAAAAATCAAGGTCAACAATAAAAGAACAGATCCTTTTTAAGTTGCAAAAAATTTACCCTTTGTACTGAGGGAAAAATATACCTGTTGCTACCGTAATTTATATCCTCACAAAAGCCCCTCAAAAAGAACCTTTGAACATAAAGGCATTAAAGACCCTCATTCTCCACAGTCCATAAGAAAGCTCTACCTTAGTACTGACTCCACCAAAATATGTTCTCCGAAAGCAAAAAGGAAAAAAAAAGTTTTTTGGTTTTTTTGTTAAAGAACAACTGAAAGCAGTGACTCCCTTTCAGAATCTAACCCATCCATCTTTCAGCAGGAAAGGTATGTTCTGGCTAGGGCTGCAGGAGGAATATATTGAATATATTTAAACATTTTCCTGAGAGACTGAAAAAAAAAAACAGACTCTTGGAGGACTGGCAGAGAATACCAACATTGTATCCCAAAAGAGGAACAGACCTGATGAATCACAGAGTCTTGATTGCACGTCTTCCTGCCTTCTTTGCTGGTGAGCTAACATCGGGGCTGAGCCAAATGACACATGTAAACAGATGAGCCGTCTGGAGATGCCACATTGTCCCGTTTTTATCTTATACAAACACCTCTGAGCTGGACTTGGAAGGACTTTTGGCACAACATGGAGAGCTGATATTCTGGGCTACATCCAGCTCGTAAAGGAAGGGATCTGGTGAAGTGGTGTGAGGCTCAGCTTGGTGGAAGCATGCGGATACAGGTGGCTCCTTACTGACAAAGATATCAGCCAAGGGGGAAATGGTCCCTAAAAAGCCAGTGTCTGGGGCCCCTCCTCTTCACCCCAGGGGATAAAGCAGAACACCCGCAAAACCTTCTTAGATGGGTTCCCAGAACAGTTAAAAAGAAACAATCCAGAGCTTACCCCGGCATTTCACTATAAACTGTACAAATTTACTGATGTGCAAGAAAAGACAGCGTCATTTGTTGATTTGCCAAATTCGAAAGTGCCTGGATACCTATTTCTATTAATCCAGGAATTCAACTTCCCACATTAGAGTTCTACAGTGAGGTAAGGGAGGAGATGGGGTTTATGATTTGTGCTGACGAAGCCACATCATATTTTAGGAAGATGACATTGCTATTGATGGCTCCCTCTCATCTATTCCCAGTAATATGCTCATCTGTATGTTTTCCCCAGGCACCAGAAGAACAATCTTAGATCCCTAAAACAGTATGTCATTTCTTTCCACAAATCTCATATGCACATATATTATTATTATTTAACGTTTATTAAGTACCAACAGTATGCTAGGCACAATAGACATAGGGGGCCATAAAAACATATTTAATGCATCAAAAACCACAATAAAAGGACGCTGTGTTTGTGACAGAAGACAATAAAAATCTTTGCAATTCATAGTTCAAGATGAAATGCACCCCAGGTCCCAGAGCAGCCTTGGTACAGCATGGCATTTCAAAAAAGGTATTAGAATTTTCACTCAGCCAGAGTTCGAAGGTTGTGCATACCTTACAATGAGACACGGTCTCCCTCAACTTCATGACATTCTGCAACAAATAATGAATTTTCTAATGGCAGAGCATTAATTACTTAACTATTGAGTTAAACCTCAGCCTTCTGCTTCACCTCCGATCATACAGGTGTACCAAGCACCATGGTAGACATTTAAAATGTATTTCTCTGTATAACATTGGAGTATGCGATTATTTATTTTACTGAAATTTGGGAAGTTTACATGAATCACCCATGGTTCATGCTCAGAAATCACCATCAATTTTCATAAAGTTTTCATCTAACACACAAATACACACACACACAGATGAAGAATAATAAATGTCATCCACAACATTGAGGATTTGAAGTTAATCTAATATCAAATAACCAGTGTAGATCTATGTAAGCACAGCATTAACCTGGCCAAGGTATCTGCTAACAGTATCAATTTCTTCCCTTGCTAAAACTTCCTTTGTCATGGCTTAGAGTAATGTTAAGAGTATGAACTCTGAAGCCAGACTTTATGAGTTTGAATCCTAGTTCTGTGTGCCTCTAAGTACATTGATTAATATGTCCCTGCCTCTGGTTCCTCCTCTGTTCAACAGATATAAGAAAAATAATAGTAGCATATTTCACAGACTAGTGTGAGGATAAAATGAGTTAATATGTAGAAAAAGCTTCGTAAATGCCCAGCACATAGTAAGTCCTTCAAAAGCTATTATTCTGACAGAGCCCTAGCACTGAGAAGCAGACAATATGCTGCTTTTTGGATAAAAAGATAATATTACTGAGATTCCATGAGCCTCACACTCTACAAGTTGCTTTTCTATCAGTAAAAAGATTTACACTAAACATCCAGCTAAATCTCTTCCCTTCAGCCCTTCTTGAACTTAGTGAATATACAACTGGCTAAGACCCCACAAAGTTGGCTTTTCCATGGGTCACCTTCACTAAACAGCACACATATGGGTGAAGGGCTCACCAAAGCGCAGACCCATAGTGTGGGGCCCCGTTGGAGGTATTCTGAATGAGTGAGTGAGCAGATAGTGGTCAGAAGCTCACAGAATCCAATCGAGGGTTCAATTTTATAGATATAGAATCTTCTTTGAAATCATGCAACTCTCAAAAATATGTAGAATAATTTGTCTATTTTCCATGTACTTTCCACTTCCTCCCCATTGTACACCTTCTCAAATTTTCTCTGCTTGTTATTGTGACAGAGGACTTACAGAAGACTGGAGGCGTAAACTTCAAATCTGTTAATAGGGCACAGTGTTCACTACCCAAAGGATCGTTTTAGTTGGAGAAAATGTCAGTTAATGACTAAATTAAAATTGGGGGATTATCAGTTAACATCAACAGATATGCATTCCTCAGCCAAATTAGGATGAACAATCAAAGTTGCAGTATGTGAAAAAATATCAGAGCTGATACTTGGTACAAAGAAAGGAGGATTATTGTTTTTATTAGTTGTTCATGGTTAATTTTGCTTTTATAGTCATAAACATCAAGGGATTAGATGATTAATTGCTATGTTAGAGGTAGTCTAAATTATAAGATTTGCCCACTAAGTTATAAAGTAATTGTCTTTAAAAAACATAGAAGTGTATGATTGAGACTGGAAATCACAAAGTACAGGTTTTAAAAATAATTTTATTGCCAATATTTCCTTGAAGCTCAGTTACCCAAGGGATTAAAACTCCATCAGGACTACTTAGGTCATACAATTCAAGATATCATTCTTAGGGGGAAATTACCAGGAAGCACAGAAATTTTTTAAGCTTTCAAATCTTTCTAAACTACTGTTTTTCCAGAGGGATAGGGCCTCCTTTTGGTAGTTCTAAGCTTAAAAGTGGTGCCTTTTAATTACACACAGACTAATAAAGCAAGACTTATTTAAAGGTAATTTTGTAACTTGTACACACAAACTCAAGCCAGTGGATGATGAAATGTTGCTAAAATTATCCTTATCCAGTAAAATTTATTGCAGTGATGAAAATCTTGACATCTATTCCAAAGTTCAAATTAAGCTTCAGCGTCATACAGTAGCCTGAACTAGACCAAAGTAAACAAGCAATTATTTATAGTAATTGTATGTGTGCATACTGCATGTATTTAACTTTCCAGAAAAAGTCAGCGAACCCACATTGTCGGGACTGCTGAATTAAATACAAGCGTACACAAAGGGGTATACTTTTCGATGATCTCAGCATCCATCTGCCTAATACCCACCTGTCTCGTGGCCCTCTCATTTAACCACATATTATGGCATCAATATTAACTTTCAGATTCAAGGAGAACCATTGCCATTTCCCAAGATCTTTGCCTCCTAATAAACACAGACCAAAGGGGAAGTGCTGAAAGCCACAGCAATATTTTTCCTATAACGTTTGATACGATTCCCAGCTGCACAACATTGTATGTTAATAACCATTATGTAATTAACAGATGAAGAAGCCCTTTTGAGCTGCACTGGCAGATTTTGAACTTGATCTTCTATCATTTGATGTCATGCAAGACCAGATAAATGACCAGTCTTTCGAGAGTCTGCAGAGCCCCTTTGGAACAGCTGCACAGTCTTCCCCTCTTCTTTGCCGCAGGTTTCTCACTTAAGAAAAAAACACGCTTCATTACATCGCCTCTTACTTGAGCTGCAAGGGTCTATTCAAGGAAGATAAGCCTCTTAGAAATGAAGTAGCGTTGAATTTAGGTTTTGAGTGACAGCAGGAAGATTTATCCATTCAACAGACAATACCGCTTTCTCTGCATTAATCTAGGAGGCGGACAATGATCTGTTTTTTAGGCCTCATCTCATCTCTTTCCCACAGCAGAAGGTGATTAAAGTTAGGAAACGGGGACTGTGAAAGAAAACTTGGAGTGCTATCTCTCTAGCCCTCCTGTTTCCTGAAGGGGGAAAGAGGGGAGCCCCCAGGCCAAGGGCATCAATCACAGATTCACAGCAAGGATATGATGCTTCCCCTTTGGGAAACCAATAGGCTGCAGGTAAAGGGGTGAGCCCCAGAACCCAAAGAGTATACCACCATTGTTAATCTCCCAAAGAAAGAAAACACAAAATACCCGCTTCGCAGTGAAAGACTTTGAGTCCTTCAGGGGCCCAGACAAAAATGTCAGGAATCTTTTGACTTCAAAAGATATTCCACCACTATCCACAGGTAAGGATCAGTAAGTCCCAAATTAGCTGGCCTGCAAACAGTGGTATAAAGGAGGCAGAGGTTCTGTTCAACACACACAAGACCATACAAAATGTTCACACAACACAACCATTTCGCTTGCAGGGCAGAAATAGAGACGCAGATGTTGAGAACGGACTTGTGGATGTGGGGCGTGGGGGTGGTGGGGAGATGAACTGGAAGAGTAGTATTGACATATATACACTACCATGTGTAAAACACACAGCTAGTGGAAAACCGCGGTAAAACACAGGGAGCCCAGCTCATTGCTCTATGGTGACCTAGGGGTGGGGGGTGGGAGGCAGGCTCAAGAAGGAAAGGATACATGTATACATACGACTGATTCATGCTGTTGGATAGCAGAAACACAACACTGTAAAGCAGTTATATGCCAATAAAAAACTCTTTTTAAATACAACCACTTCATCTCACCTCTTTTTTCAACTCACCTTTTAGATCCATCTTCTACAGCTCAATAAAGGCTTCCACAAAAATCCCCATGCCCCAATTATTAATGTGAAGTGTCCCTTTCTGCCAAGCGCTGAGCACAGAGCCCTCTGTGAACACCATACAGAGTGCTAGTGACCCACAGGATGGTACACTGGAATCCAGCATCAGAGTCCCATTTTACAGGCAATATCTGGCACTATCCTTAGTGTGGGAGGCGTACCACTTTTCTAATAGAATCTTTGTATGTGGCACATAAATTTATGAATGAATTTCAGAGTGAATGCAGAGGCTTAAAACCATGCTTCCTGGTTAGGACATACAGATTTTTACTTGGGTTGCAATCATGAGACTGTTGCTGTCACATAACAATAGCCAGAGATGTATTTTGTAGACTGCTCACAAACTTGCTCCTTTCTTCTTCAGCTCATCATGAAGATATCTGAATGTCACATATAAAATATAAATATAGAGGGACTTCCCAGATGGTCCAGTGGGTAAGAATCCACCTGACAAAGCAGGGAACATGGGTTTGATCCCTGGTCCGGGAAGATCCCACATGCTGCGGAGCAACTAAACCTGTGTACCACAACTACTGAGCCTGTGCTCTGCAACAAGAAAAGCCACCTCAATGAGAAGCCCACAAACTACACAATCAAAAACAAACAAATAAAATTAAAAATTAAGTATATAGATAGATAGATAGGTACATGAAATAAAATGTTCATCTCCCATTTTCCTAAAAATATCCCTGCATCAAAATAATAGAAGATGAGTCAAAGAAGATTTATAAGCAAGAGTCTAGAAAAAAAGTATGAAGCAAAATGCTTTCACAAGGTACCTATTTCCCTGTAAAGGTAGTTCATGGAGGCCAGGAAAGAGCCTCATCCAAGTGTGAATAATGAATTAATTTAGTGACTAAGTAAGCAGAGCGAAAGTCACAGACATAACCACAGAATTAGATCAAGTTGCCCCGAACGACTTCTGAATTTGAGAGCAGATTGTGCATTCTCTAGAAATCAATATAGAGTCATCACATTTTGACATTCACTATTGTTAAATTGCATTGTGTTTCATTTTTGCAAAATATCATACTGACGAGAGCCTTCCCTGACATTCACCCCATGTGAAGCTGGAAATACCTGTTTGTCAAACTTATAGCTACTGTAACCAGCCAAATAAGGTAGGAGTGGGATGTAATCCATGTTTTAAGTCTCCAAGGAACCCAAATCCAATACCAGTGCAGCCTGAAGAAGATGCTGAAGGGGAAGAAACACCACCTGAGCCCTTTGGAAATGGCACACAGCATGACAGCATGCAACTGTGCTCACTCAGTGGAGAACTCTTCAGAAAAGCAGTCATGATTCAAAACAAAACAAACCCCCAAAAGCATCACCAAGTTGCCGATATGCTCATATTGTACAAATGAGGAAAGCTGGTTTTATTCTAATTATCTCTGGGTCTCAAATTCCTTAAAATTCACAGCACTGTTACAGACAACTTCTTCTTCCCTACTGCTTCCATGATCAAAAATTTACCTTCCAGGTTGGAAAAAAAAAAAATTTGCTCCCCTTCCCCTATCAAACTCCTACGTCATGCCCAATCAGCACCTACAAAAATAGTCTTCATTCTCTTCTTTCTTTCTTTCTGCCTTTTTCTTTTTTAATTACTGAAGACTCCTGCTTTAGAGAAATCCCTAATTGCTTCATTTTGAGATGTTATGTTTAACCTCAGGAAATGGTGCTATAAGACCTGGCAAACAGCTTTCTGGTTGTTTCAATCAGGACCAGATTATGAAGTCCAGCCGAGTAAGAGCCCTATTCATTTTCTTGCCCTGTCATCTTGATCTTATTTGGATGTCTGGGGAACTGGAGGTGCTTAGCCAGCCCTGGGTTTCAGGAGTGGGGGTGGGAGCACCAGGGAGAGCTATGCGATGTGTTAGAGACACTGAAAGTTTTCATTTTGACTCCTTAATGAGCACGACCTTTGACACTGGCTGATGAGTTCCATGCTTGTCCTGGTGCGCTTTTTGAAAACATTTGACACTGGTCACAGGTCTGACAGGGATATGACTAATGAAGTCGTGGTATAAAAATAATGGGCTGCAATTGCAAGTCATTTGCATGAAACCAAACTCCTTAAAAACTTGTCTCTGTTCACTTTCTGTTTTCTAAATGAGTCAATAATACGAATCAGATGGGTTGAAGGCAAGAGGCTCCCAAATATTCCTTCTATAAGTTTGGTAAATTAGTTGGCATTTGGTGCAATTTTTGTTGCCTTGAGGCCTGGTTTAAATTGGAGTGTAGTTACTAAATTGCTAGGGCGATTGCTGAATGTGTAGGATAATACATAATACCTTGTTTTTCTTAAGCGTTTCGTCAGAGAGCTTCTTGTGAGGTCAAGGGACCCAGACAGCTCTTTGCAGGGAATATCAACGGAAAGGAAATGAAGAAGAAATGGAAGAATAAGGGTGTCGGGGGGGGGGAGACAAGAGAGAGGTGGATTAAAAGGAGGGGAAAGAGGAGCAACAAATAAATCAAAAATTAAAAGAAGACTGTAACATGAATTAAGGTCCAAAAATGCAAAGTGAGGGGAAAGTGAAACGGGGTAAAAATAGAAAAATGAATAAAGAGGAAGGAGTTAGAGTAATGGGGAGGATGGAAATTAACAGAGAACTTTAAGGAGAGAACCCTAAAAGAAGAAACTGCTATTCCTGTTTTAGTTTATCCTATGAAACTGTGTACTATTTATCCTCAAAGAGCGCTAAGCATCCATTAAACAAACTTTGGGCTCTACAAGGGCCCACATACTTCCTGTCTCTGTGTGATCCAGCCCAAGTCCACAACGGTTCATCTTTTCACCTGTAGCTCTCCATGATGGGGAAGCTTTCGGCAAACCCTGGTTGTATTTGACCCCTGATTCAGAAGTAGCAGCCACAAGCAGCATATCACACAGGTTCTCTCTAGAGCCTTCCTTTTGGGTGGCTTGATTTAAACATTGGGGATTTTCTTTATGATTTGTCGGTTTCAGCACATCTATTTGGGATTTCATTTTGCTCACCTAGTATATACAACAAAATTAAATAGCACATGTCCCTAAACTTAAATAAAAAGAAATGCAAGTGATTTACAGATATACACACATGTAGCAAAAGAGCAAATGAACAGAAGAAAGATTGCTTGGCACAGACAAAACTATACATACAACCCTGGGAAGGAACCAGCTCTGATTGCTCTATAATGCTGAGAGACGTTCTTAATCTCATTGCGCCTCAGTTTCCTCAATCACAAAGTGGAGGATTAAAAGACTATGTTTCATAAAGTACTAGCAAAGTGCCTGGCACACTGTGAGTAACTAAAGTGAATAAATGAATGTAGTGGGAGTAGTAATACTCTTTTTTTGTACCTAGTCTTCAAGAAGGTATTTCTCACCTTCCATTTCTACTAAAGAAATCAATAATAATTCTACTGATATCCTTCAATAATACTGAAAATGTGGAAGGAGAACACACACACACAACTCCATAAACTTAGCAAAGTGCAGCTGCACATTCTACTCCTAAAAACCTGAAATCCAAACAACCAACAACTGACAACCAACACATTCTCTCTCCCTCTCTCTCTTCTTACTCTCTCAAATATACCATCATTTTTCAGATCCCCACTCACATCCTAGAAACAGTTCTATCAGCCCAGTCTCCTATGTTTATTCCTAAAGATACACAAACTGAAAATTACTGTCTGAAATTACAACTTGATAACATTTAAGATTAGCAAATACTTTAAAATCAAATTTTAACAGCTATTTTATTGTAGCCTAATTCTTAAAAAAAAAAAATCGGTCAATCATGGTACATTTGAATCAGTACCAGTACATTCAAAATGACAATCAGTACATTCAAAATGGCCAAATTTTGGCCACTCCAAACTCCAAATATTCTAGATATACATATATGCATTTACTCTATGAATTTGCACTTTGAAAGTAATTTAAACCATATACAGTGTAATGTTATTTAATATATTTGATATAACATTAATGAGATTCTTGAGTTCATAAGCAAGTTTTGTCACTTGTTACTGAAATAAGGTTATAGGAGATATTCTCATTTCAGGAAGCCAAGCTAAAACATTAAAAGACAGCAATGAACTTTACAATAAATTACCAACAAAAAGTTGAAGAGGTTGTTTTTGAGAAACAGAAGGAAGCTGAATAGAATCAGGTAGAAGAAAATGAAGTAAAGGTTAGAGAAAGCCTGAAAAGTCTCAAAAGAAAGAAGTTTGAAGATTTTAGAACATTTCCTATTGAATTTGAGTGTATTACTATTAAACTACTGATGCTTTCTTAAAAAGGTGGGATTTAACAACTGGGTACAAAATTTAGCAACTGAGAAGTCATCCTTTCTCTTAAAGTCAGTAATGCTAAGAACCATACAAAATACCCCATGTAGCCCAGCATTCTAGTTACACCCTTACAAATGAAAATGAACTGAAATGAACAATGAAAAAGCACTAACAGAATGAAAAATAGATCCTAAGAGGAATAGATAAAAGAAATTCTAGTTAATTCACCCAAAGAAAGTGATAAAGAACAAAGTGTTGAAAGGATCTTATGAGAACAGGGCGACTGGTGATCCTCCATTTCCACAGATTATCAAATAAGATGAAACGGTCCTCCATGGGTGGATGAACTGAAAATAAAGAAAACCCTCTTGACAATAGTAAATACAAGAATGCTATTAAGTACTGGAAGAGTTGACCAAGAGAGGTTATGGGTTAGAGAGCTTAGAAATCTTTTTTAAAAAGGAGCAATGACCATTTGTCTTAGATGGTTTGTGTCTTCACCTGCCTGGAGGCCAAATACTGAATCATTACCAAATGCATGATTCTATTATCCCAGAGATGGATGTCATTACCCCTGAAGTTTAATGCATGGGAATGAAGTAGGCAATTGAATAGTGCCAGATTGAAGATTTAAGGGTGGAAGCACATAATGACAGAATGTAAGTCCAGCATTTCCTTTCTCTAAAACTCCAAGAAAATTTCATAAAAATAAAAGTTTGTTGAAATTCTATTTATTATTTTACTCATGTGTATATAGCTCATTTCCTTTATTAAACCATAAGCTTCTTAAGGGCAAGAGACATTATATATTCATCTGAGTTCCCCCTTCTGACCCCTACCCCACTGAGAGTCCCTAACACTAGGGCAGAGAGTCAGGTGTTACTATCAGACTTATGGGTGCCTACAAAGTCATAATTCTCATGGTTCTGTCTGACTGGTTTGATGCCTAGACTCAAGGTAAACTATTTTTTGTTGTTATTGTTTAAGGAAAACTATTTTGAATATTGTCCCTACTCAGCCCTTTTTGAGAGCTAGGGTTTTGGGAGAGCAGGGAGTTTTATCTGCACTGTTCATTAATGAATCCACAGCACCTAGAATTGTTTCTGGCACGTGTGTGTGTGTGTGTGTGTGTGTGCATCATGTCAGACTCTTGGTGAACCCATGGACTGTAGGTCGACAGGCTCCTCTGTCCATGGAATTTTCCAGGCAAGAATACTGGAGGGGGTCGCCATTTCCTCTTCCAGGGGATCCTGCCAACCCAGGGATGGAACGCGCCATCTCTTGCCTCTCTGGCATTGACTAGTGGACTCTACATACTGCCCCAACTGGGAAGCAGATTCTTTACCAACTGAGCTATCAAGGAAGCCCTCAAGTATAATAGCTATTGGTTAAATGAATGGTTGATATTCAGTTGCTGTTGTTGCTGTTTAGTTGCTAAGTCACCTCCAACTCTTTGCAACCCCATGGACTATAGCCCACCAGGCCCCTCTGTCAATGGGATTTCCCAGGCATGAACACTGCAGTGGGTTGCCATTTCCTTCCGTTTGTTATGTGCTGTTTAGGAATAACAATATTTTAATTCTCTCAGACAGGAAAAAAAATGTCAAGACCATTTTCAGGTGGTTCTGTACTCTTAGATACAAATCCATACTAATTTTAACTTTTTTGTCCACCCTCTTTTATTTAATTTCTGTGAAATCATATTCCACCCAGCAAGTTGCACTACAGTGTTTCAAAAGAGGGAAGATGTTTCAAAACACCTGCAGTCCCACACAGATTATTTCAATTCCTATTTTTTTTAATATTTTCATTTCAAAATTTCCAAATATCTGCCTAATCAGTAAGTAGACCTAAGGCGACATTGCTCTAATCTACTTCCCTTCAAGTAAACTATGAGTGAGAATATTTGATTCCAAGGGGGAAGGCATCATGAAAACCACAGAATTTTATAAATATACTAATATATTGATTTTTTAAAACTTTTACATTGTAAACCACACTATGAATTTTAATTTCTCTTTTTAATTTCCCCATACCTTTATATTTTAAGTTTCTAAAGCCAAAAACTAGTTTTCCACTTGGTTAGCATAATATATTTATTGCCTTGGGCACAGATGTGCCATGTAATATAAATAACAATACTATTTTGCATGGCTATTATACCTCTGGAAAATTTGCCAACATTAATTTTCACAGCCCTGCTTAAGGAATAAGTGAACACTGATATTGTTAAGGCCCTGTCATGAAGAAGAACACGCCTGCAAGAAAACTTTAACTCACTGTTTGTCAATTCATTGTTACATGAGTATCTACTGTGTATCACTAGAGCTCACCCTCCCCCCAAAAATTTGCCTTGTCATACTCCCCAGAGAATATGTAATTCTAGTTTAGATTCTTCTCTTAACCAGGTAGGAGGCCGAGTTTCATTTGTTTGTTTATCTGTCTGTTTCAATAGATCTCTGTGTGATAACAAAGCTCAATCTGACCAGATACACAAGCGAAATTTCTCCGTTTGATCAGTTTGTAAAGCATAACCCACTGACAACACTCTCTGTGCACTGGCTCTTAAAAACCAGTTTCCTATTTACTAGGAACCAGCACTTGATAATGGCATCGCTGTAGTAAAAGTAGAAAAAGAAATTGTCATCATGGTAATAACTAGGAGCATTTGTTGAGGACTATATGCTGGTTCTTGTTCTAAGCATCTTAAATGTATTAACTCATTTAGCTTTCATAATAACCTTAACATATAAGTGCAATTATCATCCCCTACTTTATAGATATGGAAACTGGGGCAAAACAAGGTTAGATAATTGCCCAAAGTGCCGCAGCTAATAAAAGGTCCAACCAGTGTTCTGCAGCCTGAGGACCAGTATACACAGAGCCTCTGTCTTTTGCCAGGCACATCATATGCTTTGACTGCTCAATATTTCCTCTATTTCTATCAGAAAAATGATTATCCTGTACTTTAATTCAGCAATGTTTACCCCCCCCAAAAAAAACCTGGAATTGCCCAAATTTTTCTGATGATCACTTCTCATACTTAGAAGAGTAAAAACTGAGAAAATAGTAAAAGATGGATTTTTTTCTTTTACATTGTTATATATGCATGGATTCTGCCAAAGGGATTGTGGCTCATTGTGTAAACACACACCCACAGTCACCTGTTGAATTGGCCAATTCAAACAACTAGTCAGTGCAATAAAGGTTGGGGAAATCAGTTAAACTGATAATTGGATGCATTATTTAATGACTTGTAGAACAAAAGGGAAAGAGAGGAGGAGATTCAAATATGTGTTGGTTCTCTTTTTTTTACTGGAGTCACACAAAAACCTAATTCTAGAGCCTATAAAATATTGAGGAAGAAAGTGTAGGGGCCACAGACAGAGCTTCTAGTGCCACTTTGAGACTGTATTGAACTGGTTACCTGGTGGCTCAGCGGTAAAGAATCCACCTACCAGTACAAAGGACAAGGGTTTGATCCCTGAGTTGGGAAGACTCCCTGAAGGAGGAGATGGCAACCCACTGCAGTATTCTTGCCTGGAAAATCCCATGGACAGAGAAGCCCGGCAGGCTACAACCCATGGGGGTCACAGAGTCAGACACAACTTAGCAACTAAAGAACAACAATCTGGTTCTGGAGAGTTAGTTTGCACAACATCAGAGCCTAATGCTTCATGGAGCAAAGGCTCTCTGGTTCCATCTTCACGTCTTTTGAAAAATACACTTTTCTATTTGTTTACAAAGTCCTATTATTCACCTATCAAGGGGAAAAAATCAAATTTAAATTAATCCCTTTAGCCAAAATTAAATGTTCAGCTCCAGAAGTAGTCAAGGATAAGTATAAACTCCATGCAGTTCCAAATCAATTTGTTAATTCAATTGGCATAACAATTCAGATTATTTGTCCTATGGACCATATTCTAGTTGCAGGAACCAGAAGAAAACTATAAACGAATAGAAAAGAATCTCTATAATTTGTATTAAGCAAAATAAAATACATAGAGATACTTGAATACACAGAGTATCTTTCATCTTTGAAGTAGTTGCTGTATCTTCTATACAACATTAAAGTTTTTCACATAGATATTCATTTTATCAAACCTCAGAATAAATAACAACATGAAAACATAGATATAGAATGACTTGCTGGGTCATAGATGGTGCCTCCCTCGAGGCTGTAGTGGCTTAATATACTCCTCTCTTTGGCTATTCCTTTTCGAATGGTTTTTTGTTTATTTTTTTTTTCATTTTTCAGTAGAGATTTTGTGGGAGATTTTATTTTGTCTTATTTTGATTCTTTCATGAACTACAAAGTTATGCAACTCCCTGCTTCCATGATTCCTCCCATTAAAAGCCCTGCCATCTTGTTAGGCACAGAAGTGACTCGTTCACCAGAGTTCAGAGTGAAGAGAAATGACTTTCAAAACCACACAATTTATGTGGAAATGAAGCACATTCCTTGCTTGTTTCTGTGTCAGACGTACGGGAAGACTGGGTGTATAATAGGCTGCTTGATTTGTGTGATAGAGAGATTTTTTTTTAAGCCCTCTGAAGAAAAAAAAAAAGTCACACTGATTTCTAGGCTCATCTATACTTCTTTTCCTGTATTTTATGTGGAAACATTTTGGAACTCACAGTTTCCATATTAGGTACCCTTTCCACAGTTAATTAATCCTGCTTTCCTGCATGACAAATGACCCTATCTCATAAAAGGGCACATTGGCAAGCAAGGACTGAGTCAAAGAAGGTATTCTTTGATATTTATATATGAATTAGGTTTTTTAATTTTAAAACATTGAACTCTCAGAGTAGAAAAATATACTACATCTCCTATAGAAAAGTAAATTTTGAAATCTTGTAGGTAAATGCACGAGTTTTTTTTTCTTTTCTCAAGAACCACAATGCCCAATTAGAGGACAAGGGGTATAATATGAGTATTGCATACCTCAATCTTCAGGTCTAATATATCTCTTGCTCTCAACTATCAACATTCAAAAAATAAACTACTCAAACAGCTATGTGTTGGGACTTCCCCAGGTGGTCCAGTGGTTGAGATTTCACCTTCCAATGCAGAAGGTGTGGGTTCAATCCCTAGTCGGGGAGCTAAGATCCCATATGCCTCATGGCCAGAAAACCAAAACATAAAACAGAAGCAATGTTGTAACTTCATTAAAGACTTAAAAAAAAAAAAAAGGTTGTGTGAAAACCTCTGAAAATTGCCTATACAAAAGACTTTCCTTGTTTTTCCCCTCAAATCTCTTAAGTTTTGAGGAAAAAATTAATAAATTCCATATTATTAACTTGTTGACTATGTTTCCTTTTATTCAATATTAAATTAAGATGGAGGAGAAGCCCCAGGATATGAGCCTAGGCTGTCAGCCTCCCACAGGAACACAGGACTTTCTCATTGCATTAGACATAGAAAGATGAAAGGCAGCCCCATTCTTATCTATAAGAAGTGACTGAAAATCTCAACAACTGATGGTAGCTCAGATTGAGTTATCCCAAATCCCCACATTTCTCTAGAGACAAAGAAGGCATCATACTGGACTACATTCTTCTTTATCAGTCACTGCTGGTCCTCATAACTTCACGCCACCTCTCAGAGTCTCTGTTTCCTCATTCGTAAAATGGATGGAAAAAACATTCTCTAATGATCCCTCAGCTCCAGCATTTTACGATTCTATCTCATGCTATGTAATATGGCACTATTTCCACTCTCTCTACATTCTAACCCCCACTGATTTATTGCCGAATAGCTAGTCGGTACAATGAGCTCCGGGCTTAACCTGGCCTATCTTGCATTGGCCCATCTAAGGAATACCCACCTTATCCCTAAGCTACAATTCTGACTCATGTACAAAGAAAACCTATCTATCCATCCATCTATTTATCTGTCTAAATATAGCCATCTACCTGTGTTAACGCCTGTGTTCACATGAAATTTCTGAAGAAAAATTAATATTTCTGAGCCTGTTTCTCATGACTACTACTGAAATCACCGCAACTGTTTTGTCGCCAAAGATACCAATTTAGCCTACTTGCAAGGCTCTGTTTGTTTAAAATGTAGCCATTTCCTCTGCATCTTTTCTTTTATTCACCACTATCCCTTTGCAGCATCTTTGGACTCAGAACTGTTCATCCCCACATTTTCCATTGATTTCTATTCCTGGACCAGAGGCTATAAACAACAGATGAAGAACAAACTCAAGTAGAGTTTGTTTTGTATTTATATAAACAAGGGCAAAAAAAAGAAACCTCTAAGTAATCATCAGGTTTCACCAACATATCTTTCTAATGTGCCATATTTCTAGAAGAACATCTACTTATGTGATAAATAAATATAGAAGTTGGGAAGCTAGTTCTTAGCAGTGGGATAAATACTGAGATGAATAAAGAAGCTAAAATAAGTTTAAGAAGAACATAACAGTAGCAGATATTTCTAGTTATTTGCTCTCTGTTACAATGAGCTGCAGTGTCCTTACTGGTGAGTGAGCATGCCTGGCAAAACCTGTTCCCACCAAGGGATGGCTAGCTCAAAATGTCCTTCCCAGGCTTCCCTGGTGGCTCAGTGGTAAAGAATCTGCCTACCAATGCAGGGGACACGGGTTTGAACCCTGGTCCAGAAGGATCCCACATACTGCAAAGCAACTAAGCCTGTGTACCCCAACTACTGAGCCTGTGCTCTAGAGCCCAGAGCCGCAACTACTGAGCCCATGTGCCTAGAGCCTGGGCTCCACAGCAAGTGAAGCCGCTGCAATGAGAATCCCACACACCAAAACTAGAGAGTGGCCCCTGCTCACCGCAGCTGGAGAAGGCCCACATGCAGCAACAAAGACCAAGAGAAGCCATGAATAAAAATAAATAAATCTTTTTAAAAAAAAGTCTTTCCCTGGGTGGTTTCAGAGACCAACTTGTTAAGAAGTCAAGAAATGGAGAGTTAGAGTAAGTGACCAAAGCTCCTTTTCTCTGAGATCCCAGCCCATCATGCAGGTTCAGGGAAGGATTAGTTTTTCAGTCTCTGCTCTTACAGCCCCCACAGTGCTAGGTACTTTTACATACATCATTTCATGATCTCTTCTCGACAAATCAGCAGTGTAGGTCTTACTATGCCCCTATTCCATGAGGGAAAACTGAGGTTTTTAAAGGCCTCACATAGCCACTCAATAATGAATATCAAATAATTGTACATTAAAACTATTGAGCTACTGCAGTTAGAAAGAATATTTAATAGCGTTAAACCAGAAGTGGCAGGTACTCATGTGTCTACCCAGCATGGAATCAATTTTTAGCTAAGATACTAAACTGCCAGTTATTATTCTATTTCTTCTAATGATGGCAAAATAGAAAACAGCCCTGGAAAAGCTACCCACCAAATATTCTGGCCTGGAGAATTCCACACCCCTACAACATAGTATAAGGCAGAATACAAGGAGAACTTTTGCAGAAGTTATTAGAGAAAACCATCTGGTTTATGGTTGACGTGCGTGCGTGCTTTCTAAATCATTTCAGTCGCGTCCGACTCTTTGCGACCCTATAGACTGTAGCCATCAGGCTCCTCTGTCCATGGGATTCTCCAGGCAAAAATACTGGAGTAGATTGCCATTCCCTTCTCCAGGGGATCCGCCCAACCCAGGGATCAAACTCCTGCATTGGCAGGTGGGTTCTTTACCACTAGTGCCACCTGGGAAGCCCTTATGGTTGATAAGGATTCTCTAATCAAAGGGAAAGCATACAAACATCTAAGTACTAGCTTTATGCTAACAAGTGGTCTGATCCAAGGATGCCAACTTCCTCACATGGGATGACGAAAACAAGTACAGCACGGGACACTACTGCATTAAGAAACAGAACACTCGGACCCCACCAGGACTGTGGACTCTTCTGAGTTCTCTCACCTAGTAGTGGGGAGGAGCCGAAGATAAATAGGGGAAGCACTTGGTACATTATTCATTACTTTGTTACATGTAATTATGCTTAAATTAATCATGTAGTAATCCTGATATTACTCCAGTTCATAATGTGAGTTTAGTCATTCTCAGACTCAAGGCAACATTGGCTTAATAAAACTGAAAATAACCAAACCCCTCTAGATACTTTGAAGGCTGAGGAATCCCCATAACGATGGTACAGTCAAGGGTCTAAGGCACAAAGTGGACAGAAATTTGGGAGCACTGCTTAACCAATGCTGCTGAAGGCGTATTTCTCTGTGGGTTTTATGCTCCCTGTTACCCATCCCTCCATATTTATAAGACAGTGAATAGCAAGTGGCCCCATTTGGCTGAGTCCAAAGCCCACACACTTTCTACAACATCACACTATTATGACACAGAGCCATTAGCCTGTGCTAATTGCCTATTTCACTTGAATGAACCAATACAACAACATGTGGATTTGAGAAGATGATCTCATACTAAAAACAAATAAAATAAAGGAGGAACCTGTTATATGTAGGGTTCCTTATTACAAAGATTAAAACCCATGGGTCAAATAACATGTTCTCCAGCAACACTGTGATAACAATTCTTTCCTAAAAGGAAAATTCCATTGAAAACAAGCACTTTCTACGTCCTAGCAGATGACCCATAATAACAGCATAGAGAATAATTTTCCATAACAAATCCTCTTGTAAAACCAAGGCTGTTGCTTTTCGTGGTCCCTGCCCATTTCCACCTTCCTTTCCTAGAAACCAAGCAACTGAAGTGATGTGGCTGTTTACACTTCCAAGAGGAGAACAGAAAGCTGAGTGACCTTAACTCAGACCCTTTGTTCTACCGTCAATGGCAGTTACCTTTCAACCACACTCTTCTCATCCTTCACAATACAAACTTCAGAGTCACCCAGCCAGAAAGGAACCCAAATAACCCCAAACACACCAAAAGAAACCTAAACAAAACACAAGGTAAAAAATTCCAGGGTGCTAGCTGCTCATGGAAACTTGCTATTTCACCAGCAAAGGTCTGGGTGTCAGCACTGTGCTGTCCACACTCCTCAAGTCAGGTGTGGCTGGCCCAAGTCCACAAGGCCTCTTCCTCTCTGGTTTTCGCATTATCCATCTACCAGCTGCAGCCTACTTGGGCCAATGATATCTTCCCTGCATGTTCCCAGAAGCCCTCCAACTCCTCCCGCCCACCTCAATCATCGTCTCCTCACTCCTCTGGGCTCCGTCTCCCTCTTCTGTCCGGCTCCCTCAGATCCTTTCCCAGTGCCCAACCTAGGTCCCATCTTTACCAGGTAACTTCATCCAAGCACACTAGCTTCTTTCCACCCCCAAATTCTAGAGTCCTCACCACTTAGCCCCGCAGAATTAAGAAGCTCAATTTCTTTGGTTGTTTCATTCGTGACAGCCCTACCTTTTACTGTGGAGTAAAAGTCCATGTCTCAGAATTCCTTGGCACACCCTCCATCCCAACCAGGGTACTTAAAAACCAAACAGCTGCCAACGTTTTCCACAATTACATGCACACTAATTCTAGAAATCTGCTATGTGGAAATTCCACTGTAATTTTTAAATGCAAGTATCCCATAATGTTCTGAAGCATGAAATTTGTTGGGTTTACCAGTCTCTACACCTTCACTTTGCCTCCCTCATTTAACCCTTTCCCTCCTTGCTCCCACAGCTTTCTGAGCTACTCCCTTAGAACACCATCATACCTTCTTACTATGTCAAAGTCAGAGTTACCTATAACCAGTAAAAATGAAAAATGAAGCTACTGTCTGGAGGCAGAGATGAAGTTTTATTCATCCTTTTACTCAGCTGTTCTCTCTCTATTATATATAGATAGATTCAGTTCAGTTCAGTCGCTCAGTCGTGTCCGACTCTTTGCTACCCCATGAATCGCAGCACGCCAGGCCTCCCTGCCCATCACCAACTCCCGGAGTTCACTCAGACTCACGTCCATCGAGTCAGTGATGCCATCCAGCCATCTCATCCTTTGTTGTCCCCTTCTCCTCCTGCCCCCAATCCCTCCCAGCATCAGAGTCTTTCCCAATGAGTCAACTCTTCACATGAGGTGGCCAAAGTACTGGAGTTTCAGCTTTAGCATCATTCCTTCCAAAGAAATCCCAGGGCTGATCTCCTTCAGAATGGACTGGTTGGATCTCCTTGCAGTCCAAGGGACTCTCAGGAGTCTTTTCCAACACCACAGTTCAAAAGCATCAGTTCTTCGGTGCTCAGCCTTCTTCACAGTCCAACTCTCACATCCATACATGACCACAGGAAAAACCATAGCCTTGACTAGACGGACCTACATATGCATAATAGATATTTATATACACACACAAACCATGATGTGTATATAAGACATGGTACAAGGACTTCCCTGCTGTTCGAGTGGCTAATTCCACCCTCCCAATGCAGGGGGCCCAGGTTAGATCCCTGGTCAGGGAATTAGCTCCTACATGCCATAACTAAGTGTTCATATGATCCAACTAAAAGATGCCACATGCTGCAATTAAGGCCTGGCACAGCCAAATAAATAAGAAAGAAAGATATTGTACATGTGGATATATAAGAAACGTGATACACATGTATGTATAAAAAACTTGGGATATATATGTTGTTTATTTGCACTAAATAGTTGTTAAGTGATCAGCACAGAGAGGAAGAAAACTCAGCAATGTTCCTAGCCTCATCCAGTACTCTATGGATGGGGAAAATCAAACTTAGTGAAATTAATTTTTTCAAGATTATCTCGGTAGAAACACGATAGGTTTGAGAAACAGCTATCAAACTTTTATCATGAATTTTGCAGGAAGACAGCATAAAGATTTTCATCGGGGCAGGAAAAGATTCCCACTGGACAAGAATGCTGAAGGAAAAAATTTCCCAATAGAGCATGTGTTGGGGGCTCCTGAGGCAAATATAATCTGCACAGTGCAGACTGCCTACATATTGGTATAGCTCTTGTGGCCTATGACACCGTCAGCATGCAAATCTCCCTCAGTGATAGTGCCAAAAATTCACATTCCTAGGCATCACCTCAGAGCTGTCTAATCTGAATCTCTGAGCTGGGCCCAAGAATCTGCACTACCCCCAGGGTCCCCGGTTGATTCCTCATGGTTTGAGAAGCACTGAACTGGACTTGCAATTCTCATCTTCAGGGAGCCAGTAAGAGAAAAAAATTGGAAGTTGGTCACTGGTCGTTAGTTTTAAACAAGGAATCCAGTTTTCTTTACTTATTCTGTGTGAAAAAAAATACTCACCTAAATACCTCAAGAAAGTGAAAGTCGCTCAGTTGTGTCCAACTCTTTGTGACCAAAGACTGTAGCCCGTCAGGCTCCTCTGTCCATGGGATTCCACAGGCAAGAATACTAGAGTGGGTTGCCATGCCCTCCTCCAGGGGATCAGCCCAACCCAGGGATCAAACCCAGGTTTCCTGCACTGCAGGTGGATTATTTACCATCTGAGCCACCAGGGAAGCCCAAATACCTCAAGACCCTCCACCAAATAAACACTATTCTAGAAAAATAGCTGGTCCTTTGCTCAAACTGAAGAAAGAATGAATTGTGTGTGCCTTTTGGGGATATATCCATGTTTGTCGCTTGTCCCAACTCTCTGTGTCTACGTAGAACAGTGGTCTTCCTCCTCCCTCTCTCCTTTTTCTCCTCCTCCTCCTCTTCTTCCTTTCCACCTTCCTCCTCCTCTTCTTCAGTTCCTTTTAACTTTCATTTCTCTTCCCTAAAAATGTACTACTTGGACCAGTAGTACCCACATAATCTGGGAACTCACTTAAAATGCAAATCCTAGGCCCACCCCAGACCCACAGAATCAGAAACTCTCAGAATGGGGTTCAGCACTCTTGTTGAACAGGCCTTCCAGGCTAAATCTTGAGAACCACTGCCCTAAAGGAACAGTGGCAAAAAACGAGCTTCTATTAGCCCTTCTCAAGCCTGATCTTCCTCCTTGGAAAGAGGAAGAGGTGAATTTCAGGCTGAACAAGAGGGACCAGGGCCCATCTACCTCCAAAATTTCTTATTTTAAAAGAATTGGTTGATTTAAGTCCTACAACCAGTTTCTAAACACTAACTTTCAAATTAACCAGTTGATTAAACGAAATGGTGAATTTTTCTTCTTTTTCCTCAAGGCTTATATGGCTACCATCTAAAATCAGTCTTTGAGAAATGTTTAGTAGTATCTGCTCATCATTAAATTATTAACATTAATTAAAAGTTTAAAAAGAAAACAAAGCTTGGGGTTTTTTCCCTACTAATGGAGGTAGGTATTCCAATGTTACATTTCTAAACCAAAAAATGCTTGTGGAAGTGAAGTGTATGTAGAAAATTCATCTCTAAAAGCACACTACCCACCAACGGCTACCTAATTTAGCAGAATATATTACCTCTATGCTTCATAAATCTTAATTAAAGTCGTTAGGTTTCCTATTATGTGATCGAGAAATGCCCCATTAAAGTTAAACAGTTTCTACAAGTAATTATACATATACACACTTTAAAATTGCTTCACATATACTAGAAACATTGTCTACTAAATCAAAAACGCAAAATTTCATTAATACAAGATTTTTTTTTATCTCCCAAAAGTCAGATGTGTCCCAGAGGAGCTGGTATACTCAATGTTGACTTCTTATAATACAATTTAATGCTCACAAACACAACTAAAGTATTTAAACATTTACAGGGGTTGTCATAAGTGCTTTTCTTATTTTTGATCAAATTCAACCTTACACTTAATACAGTTAACTGTAGTTATTTAATTTAAAAACTTGAGATTCCAACCTCAAAAATGTATAACAATATAAATGTAGTTCCTTGGCTATTGGATACGTATACTATGGGGACTCCATTCTTCAATATGAAGCACAAATACCAAAACCAGAGAGGGAATATTTTTTAAAGTAGACATTATTTTAAATAACTGTTGGCACATTGAAGAAAAAACCCTTTAAATCCAAAATCAAAAATAGATCTCTTTTACTCAGGGAGTTATTTCAATCAGACACTAGCGCACTAAAAATAAAAAGGAATAATAATGCTTTGTTTCTATGTTTCTGTTTTGCAAATAATACAACGCAAACTAATAACCTGGTTAATTGAAAGTAACTGTGTTATTCAGACTATTCGAGGCCATCCTAACTTAATAACTGGATGGAAAATATTATTGCCATTTCTCCATTTTCTTAGGAGGTGGAACTACTTTCATTCTTTAAAATGTAACTCTAATATTATACTTCTGAAAGTTGAGCAAGTTTTGTCTCCAGAACCAGTATCTCTGGCCTTAGGGGGAAAAAAGCACTTTAGTGCAAACTGGTATGCCAAGAACTTGGCATCCTTGGGCATACTGATGAACACAGGCACAGGACACAGGAGAGGAGGGAGGCAGGACCACCACAGCCCAGGCAGTGATGGATAACCCCTGATCCGGGGGACTGTAAAACCTCTCAGGGCTGAGAGTGCATTATTAATTGAAATCCCTGTTTACTTCCTCCATGTAGACCACTATATAATTGCATCTCTACCCTGAAAACTATTTTCTGCAGAATTCATAATGAGTAAGGTATCTTCCAAATATGTAGGAAGGAAATGTGCTTCACTTACATGTAATTACCTTACAATGTACATATTACAGACACTGAATTCTTATGCCTGTTACTATGCATGAAGCACAGCACAGATGCAGGTGGATTATTCAATAGCACATAAGCAATTAAAATGCCATTTGACAGAAAAAGTAAACCCCCAAAATTTTAAAACTAAAAACGGCTGTTCAAATTAATTTGTGTTTCTACCTAACAACAAACATAAATGACCACAGCATTTTCTTATATTAAATATAAGCTTTCCAATATAAATGTCTTATAGTTACAAATAGTTTAATGAAATGAGTCTTCTTTTGTGATTTCATTTTATGAGCATAAATTGGACTAGTCAAACACAGCAGCATTTTTTGTTATTCAAATAGAGCATATCAAATCACTGGTTTAAGAAGAAAATGTTTCCTAGGAAAATGAAAGTTTTGTGTGTGTTGGGGGTGGGGGTGGGGAGGAAAGTTGGGGGTGGGGATGTCTCCAAACTAGCATAAAGGGAAGATTCATATCTCACTGAACTTCAGCCTGACATTAAAAACAATACACCTGAAAATCTCTATCTTATCAAAATGGAAGATTAAGAAAAATAAAAGTCAGGGGCTTGTTAGGAGATGTTCAACATAGGCTTAGAAAGAAAGACATAGTAGTAGTCTATTCCGCTAATGAACTGGATAAGGAGCAGGGTGGGGAGCTTACCAACCAGTCACACTAAATGACAGCACAGAGGGCAGAGAGGTGTGGAAACTGAGAAGATAGACTTCCAAGTCTTTTCCTGAAAGTGCTTAGATTTTGAGGAGAGTCCAATGTTGCCTGACAAAAGAGTCTTTGTGCAACCACTCCAGGGAGGTGAAGCAGAGCTGCTCAGGAAAACCAATGAAGACAGGCCCAGCCTTGTATACAGGACCCGTGAAGAGCTCTGCATCACATGGCCTATGGCAGGGACAATGCTTGTACTGCTAAACGCACGACCACCATCTTCAGGCAATATCCAAGTGGGCACAGGCCAGATGTCTTTAAAGAATCATGTTGAGTTTTTTTCTTTCAAAAACAAAAAAATAGAATAAGCAAGTATATAGTCTGCGATTTCAGACTGCATCCACAGCATTAGACTAGTCCCCAGACATTTGACTCCTCCAAGTGACTGAACGCACCCCACAAACCTCAATCCCCATGACTGGCAGGGGCTCTGATTCTGAGTTCTCAGTATAGTTGGCAAAACAGCCCTGGAGCCTGTGTCTACTCATACAGCCTTAACACCCTGAACTTCTAGTCCCAGAATGATGAAATAGGAGCCTGTTATAATTAAAGAAAGCCTGGAGATGCACTGAGAGAGATTAGCAATTTTAAATGAAGAAATATCCACTAAACATGGATGATGGTCCACTATTTATCCAAATCCAGGATATCTACAAACACTTGCACTGGAAATCAAGCAAACTCATCATATAATTGGTGTTTCCAGTTTTAGCCCCAGTTGTCCAATTTTTTGTTCTTTCAGAAAACCATAAGTAGGAGAAAAACATCCAGTATTAACCTTTCTGGAACTTCACAATATGGTCGCCTAGTTGGTTTCACTAGGATAAAAACATTAAAAGTTTCTTGGTAAGGGGACAAAGAGCTTATTTTTCTCCTTCACTGGTTTTAATTGCCCTGCTACCAATCTGAAAATAATTTAAGTGTTTAAAAATATCCAATGAACAAACAACAACCTTGAATAATCTTTAAAATTAGATGCTAATTTTAAATTAGCATGAGATCCAGTTTATCTGAAATGGCATCTTTTCAGCTGCAATTCCCATCATGTGAAATAAACAGCAAGTTACAAAACTGTCCAAAAAGTTCTCAAAAATATTCACCTGCTAGTAAGACAAATGAAAAACTTTCAGTCTCACAGGAACACATGTATACCTGTGGCGGATTCATTTTGATATTTGGCAAAACTAATACAATTATGTAAAGTTTAAAAATAAAATAAAATTAAAAAGAAAAAAAAAGACAATGTGGAAACAGGTGGAGGGCGGGCCAGTAGGGATGGTTTTAAACAGTATCTTCCTGGAGCACAGATGAAAACAGCCTTCTATCAAGACAAAAGCACAGTTTTGAATTCCACCTCCATCTCAAACTAGCACAGGATCCTGAGTTACAGATTCTTCACCCGTAAAAGCGAAGTAACGATATTCTTCATCAGAATATGGAAAACAATTCACACAATGGCTGGTGCATAATGAATTCTTAAGAATTATCTATTGATGTTATTATTATCATGAGTTCATGGATCAGATCAGCTAACAAAGAGAAAGGTCTTAAGAAAATAGGAGACAAAAATAGACCCAAAAGAGACAGATGAGAAGGAAGGATGGGAATAAGCATCGAAACAATGAACATTGGAAACATCACAACTTAGCCTACGACTTAGCGAATGTGGTATGTGACTACCTAATAAAGTTAGTTGTGATATGATGTATGTAGCTTTAGAAACTGTCTATATCAAGTGCTTGCATTCATATTCTACTTCCATTATTAAGGGTATTGAGAAAACTGTTAAACCTGGTCCTCATACCTTAAATGTAATTTTACCCAATTAAACATAATCAACAGTAGAGGACCCTATATGTATCCAGGTAAGCCATAGTTACAGTGTGTCTCATGGAACCTATTTATGAGAAATATATGATAAGCACAGGTCATTATATGTTTAACTTTCAAACAGGAGTAAGCTGGCTTTCAGTAGAAGCTTCATGAAGATATTCCATTATCTCAACAATCACTTCTTTCATAGGGAATGATGGAGAAATGGCTTAATTGATCAGATGCTATATTACACATAAATTAACAACTTATAAAAAAAAGAAAAGGAAAAGGAAAGAAAGAATCAAATACACAACACCAAAACATAATAAATACGTTGATTGCATTTTATCATCCCTTGCTGATTCAAACAGGAATTCAGGAATTTCCAAGCCTCTATATCATTATGATTTTGTTTTATAGACATAGAAACCAACTAAAAGACAGTCATAATTAAGATAGTGTCCATTGAGAGTTTATTTTATACTTGTATAATATTCGGTACAACCACCTCTTGATTTACAATAAAATAAAAATTGAGATTTAACATAAACTCAGCAATTATAAATGTTCCCAGAAGATTAAAACCCAAGCAAAAATAGCAGAAAAATCAAGAATGATTCAACTATCATTTTTAAATGAAAAAGAGGATTTAAATATATAACAGGAAGGTAGGTATAATTTCTGCAAATAATTCACACACATGCATATAGCTAAAATGTACTAAATATCATTTCGATGTCCAAAAACAAGAAACACCAGTTGCCCAGAGGCCATGATAACTTTCTCCCTCCAAGAGAAACCCGGTTCGTAAAAAAGTTAGAAGTTAGTAGACTCAGTTCCACTCCAGGAAACTCTGCTGGTGTTTCCATTATAAACCACATTTCAGGAGTTTACAAGTTGAATGTTTTTAAAACATATTGGGTTCATAATGAGCTCACACATTTTTTAAATGTCCTTTTTGCTCTCCTTTAAAAAGTATGGCCACTTTTGTGAACAAATCATAAACAAAATTTCAGGTGATTATTTTTGGCTCAGCTCCAAGACACAATGGCTAAACGTTTAAATGGAGGAAAAAGACTAATTATTTTCTTCATTTGGAAAGCCGAGGAGAAAGGCCAGCTTGAGAAACACTCTACAGTACTTCCGTTCTTCTTTTGCAATATTTTCATTCAGTGGTTCAGGATCCTAGAACTGCAGCTAGGAATATGCAATCAAACTTCAAAAACTCCATTTCTACATCTGGAGATTTATGCAATAATCGCTCCAGCATTAGACTTTTCTGAAGTTATTAGTGGTCAAAATTACATGTACCATGAAAGCCAGGAAGCCTCTCAGAATGGAGCTAAAAGCCAGGTGGCAGGGCACCTACACTTAGGTGCCGCCACAAATCCCAAATTCAAACCAACCCTGGAGTTTTACAAGGCCTTTCCCCACGCCAACCCCCAGCTTAAAATAGTCCGAAGCTGAAGCTCTGCAGGGAACTGAGTTGATGAGTAGGTTAGGGCTTAAAACCATTTCTTTCAAAACCGGAAAAAAAAAATCTGGTGGTTCTGCCAAATATAAAACTACTCTCCACAGCAGTCCCTAACACCTTTAGGGTTTATAAAAAAGAAGAAGGCAGCAGAGAGCCAAACCAGGGATGCCTCCTTCCCACAAAGAATGGATTGTTGGGCATAATTCACCAGGCCTTTCCCATGGCAGCAGTTTTGGATGGTGTGGCACTGCTGAGTTCCAGAACCATGGTCCTGCACCAGACTGGGAAAAACACCTTGATCTCTCACCACACCCTGACCTGGGTGTCAAGCCCCTAACAAAAAGATGTGCTCACTGAGCCTGTGAGTCAACAAAACTTCCCCTGACACGGAACAACTCTTCATCTGCAACCTCCCGGTATAACCAAAAGACCTGAAAAGGAACCCCATCCCAGAAGGAAGAGTCAGATCCCATGATGTGTTTGGCCACATGAACCTTTTACATTGCAAATATGCAAAAGACACAAATAACACTGATTAAAACCACACAAATTCGAACATCTGATAATATTCCACGTGTAGGTGAAAGGTCAAAAATGCCCTCCAACACCGGTATATTAATTGACAGGGGCAAGCTTTTCCATCTGTTTCTGATCCTATCCATGATTGGTCATTGGCCTCAAAAGAAAAATCCACCATTAATAATAAATGAAATGAAATTTGCACTTTCTTCTAACTACAATCCCACCTTCAAGAAGTTTATACAATTGCCTTTTTTTCTCCAAGCCAATTTCCTCTAGAGAAAGGGGAATGATATGGAGGGGCAGGCAGCTGGAAGTAGAGAGGTGTTAATGAGGAACTCTGTGTAAGATGGAGAAAAAAAATTTTCCCTGCAATGCAGCTTAAATTAACTGAGCTTTGAATGGTTTAGAAATATGGGAGATACAGAAAAATCAACTCTCTCCCTTTTCTGTCTATCTCCCTTACACACACACACACACACACACACACACACACACTCACACACCAATCCCCCTGAGGGGATGCCGAGGAGTACAGTTTGAAAATCACCAATTTAGTTCATGCCTCACATTTCACAGATGAAAACCCGAGGTGGAGAGAGGTTAAGTGACTGGCCCAAGGTCATACCTCATTAATGATGGGCTGGAAGAGCAACTCTGGCCGGGACTGATTTGCATTTGTGCCCTGAGCCCTGTGGAAGCAGCCAGGCAGAACACTGGACTGCAAGCCTGGACTTCTGCAGGGAGGGGCATCAGGGTGGTCAGAGTATGCAAGTGGAGACACAGGGAATCAAGGAAATGTGACAGTCCCGGGCCGGCCTCTCTGAACCCCCGAAAGGAGCCTGGGACTCGATTCCCCAGTGATCCAGAAGTAAGTTCCTCAACGGGCTGTCCGATGAAGGGGCCCAAAACATTTAAGAGAGACACGGGAGGGACTTGCAAGGTACCCTTCCATCAGCTGCCCTCTAGAGGAAGTTGAAATAGTAACAGAGAAACTTAGCCCCGAAAATGGGCACATGATGACAGAAAATGAAGCTGTGGGACATTGAGGCTATAGAAACAATACTCTCTGGGGATTTTCCTTCTCCCTTTTCCCCCACATGTCCCCACCCAACTCATCCTTGAGAGAGAATGAAATGGGTATCTTCTTCTGCTTGAATTGTATGGAGGCTGATCTTCAATAGTGGATACCACTGAGAAGCACATATTAATTCCCAGGCAGCATGATAAGAATGGCAGGTCAAAAACCCCAAAGGGAGCTTTAGCCAGTTGCAGAAATGCGTAAAAGACAGGTTCGCTTGCAGATTCCCAGACTCAAAGATACCATTCAGGGAAAGAAGATGACATATATTGCTTCCCATGTAACTTCCAACCAGTAGACCTAAACACACCCTTAAGCACCAGACAGAATAAGTTAGCCCCACCCCTAAACAACAAATCCTTTCAGCTACTTTATGGAGCTATCAAGTCCCTTACACATTTCTGAACTAAAAGAAAAATACACAAAAGAAAAAGGCAGAGTTACGTATTTTCAAACTCAGACACGGGCTAGCTTTTCTTCTTTTTTTCTCTAGGCATGGGGTCATAGACATCAACTCCAGGAGAGAGATGAAGTAATAAAATTTTCTCTGTTTCACCAAATTGGGGAACAGTAACCTTAACCCTGGGCATTAAAACTGGACAATATTGAAAGATGCCAGTTTTTGCTAGACAATAAAAGTGAACAAGACAGAAAGGGGCGGTGATGAGGATGGGAGAGAGGAGACTGACAAGAGTGCTGAGTAAGGTGAATGTAGAGTCCAAGTTGCAAACTGATCTGGTAACCTTGAGATGCCTATGGACCAAATCATCAAGGTATTATTTGGTGTTATGGAACTGTGTACCCCTTTTCCTAGAAATGATCACATCCTAATGTTTATCACATTTTTTAAAGCAGAAGCCATGGATAACATGTGTAAGTAATTGCGGTAAAAGCTAGGTTTCATAAATAACAGTGCGCTTGATGCTGCAAGGAAAAGTGAAGCTCATTCCTTCTTCCAAATCCTGAGTGAAATATCGTAGAGTGAGGGAGATGATTCTGTAAAGAAACCAAAGCAACCTGAAAAGGTGAACTTATTCCAGTCAGGTGACAAGTGACTGGTAGGACCAGTGTAGACGGGGAAAAAAGCCACTAAGCAGATGCCTCTCGTTAATATTTAATGTATTACCTATAGTATTCATAACCTTGATTGGAAACAAAACAATATACATTGTTTTAAACAATAAGCATGTTGATGTGTTGCTATGTCCTGGCCTACTTATTTTATACATCAATTGTGTCAGTATTCAGACTAAGCTGCTATAACCAAGGGACCCCAAAATACAGTGGCTTTAACAAGAGAAATATGTCTACTCCTCATTTAACAGTCCAGAGCGGGGCAGGTAGGCAGCTCTGATCTGCAAGGTCATATACGGTTCCAGATTCCTCCTCATTTTATTGCTTTTCCATTTCTTAGGGTGCTGTTCTCATTGGTTCAGTCAGAGCTGACTTACTACCATCAGTCTACTTTCCTGCCCATAGGAAGGAGGGAGAGAAGAAATGGTGACCAGGTAAGCCTCCTTTTCTAAACTACAGGTAATTTTTTTTTATAATTTTAATGGTTTTATTATTTGTATTCATTTATTTCTGGATGTGCTGGGTCTTCATTGCTGCTGGGGCTTTTCTCTAGTTGTGGCAAGCAGGGGCTACTCTGTAGTTGCAATGCACGGGATTCTCATTGCAGCAGCTTCTCTTGTTGCAGAGCACAGGTTCTAGACACTCAGGCTTCAGTAACTGGGGCATGTGGGCTCCGTAGTTGTGGCTCCCTAGCTCTAGAGAACACCAAACTCAATAGCTGTGGTGAACGGACCTAGCTCCTCTATGGCATGCGGGATCCTCCCAAATCAGGGATCAAACCCGTGTCTCCTATATTAGCAGGAGGGTTATTTACCACTGAGCCACCAGAGAAGCCCTAAACTGCAGATAATTTAAACATAGTTCTGTTTACATTCAATCGGACAGAACCCTAATGGCAGGACCCTGTCTACTCCAAGGGGGGCTGGAAATTAACTCATAACTGGATGGCCATATGCTTAGCCAAAGTTCGAGTGGTTGTGCTATTAAAAGGAGAAAGGAGAGGAATAGATATTTGGAGACAGTTTGTAGTCTCTGCCATTTTACCTCATTTAGCCCTTTCAACAATCCTATATTATAGTTTTTTGTGAACATTACATCTGAGACTGTCAGTGATTTGCCCAAGCACCACTACAGGAAGTTGCAGAGGTGGAATTCAAACTCAAGTCCATCAGTCTCAAAACCCATTTTCAGTCTACTATACCATTTGCATGCATGCATGCTAAGTTGCTTCAGTCGTGTCCAACTCTTTGCAACCCTGTAGACTGTAGCCTACCAGGCTTCTCTGTCCATGGGAATTCTCCAGGAAAAATACTGTAGTGGGTTGCCATGCCCTCCTCCAGAGCATCTTTCCAACTTAGGGATTGAACCCATGTCTCTTATGCCTCCTGCATTGGCAGGCGGGTCCTTTACCACTAGCACCACCAGTCCTCCATGTACCTAATCCTAATGTACCACCAGCCCTCCTAATGCACCACGGACCTAATCAATTTCACTCCAACAGACAAGGCATGTGGTAAGGAATAAAACTCATGCCATGTGGCCTTCTCCTTAAAGCCAGGGCCTCTCAAGAAAATAACAACACTAACAAAAAACTTTTTATAAGGAAAAGACTATCAAAAACTTTTTTCTTGAAAATAAAAGGTTGAGGAGAGAGGCACATTACAAGGAATTTATTAAAATACCACTATAAAAGACACTTGAAAGAATGGATTTTTTTCCCTACCACTCTAAGGCAATCTATTTTAGAGGTGTTGATCATGAATTGTATTGGTAAGAATAAAAGGGCTCATATGGAATAACTTTCTTATTATTGAATAGCTACCATCAGCTGCTGCAGGACAATCTAAAACAGCAATGGTCTGCTTTGGTGGGGTTGGTATATGTACCCACATACACACACACACACACACACACACACATATACACACACACACATATATCTTTATAAAATAGCATCACTGCATCCTCTTGATCTTAAATTCCTAGACACCTGAATGGATCTATGTCATGAGATAAACGCTTGTAGAATGAAAATTTATAGTCTTGAACATTCATTAAATTTGCCTAAGCATTTTCAAGAAAGGAAGGCTCTGCTTCGGGTAGGGGCTTTCCCCTCTTCCTTTCCCTCAAGTCAAGAGATATATGTTATAATCTACAGCTAGCTCCCTGGCAAATCTCCATTCTTTTCAACCTGACAGACTGTTTGTCAGTTAAACTCCCCCTGTCATGTATCCCCACCACTGCCAACTCATGCACGGAGACCTTCACTTTTACTGCTACCGCTTATACCCTCTGCAACCTTTGTCATTGATCACTGATCCGATCCAGTGCCCACATGTTCTTCAAGTGCCTACACAAGTAATGAGGTACTTGTGGTGTAAAATTAAACTGTCAACTGTCAGCGATTGATAACCACAGTGAGAGCTGACCTAGAACACCTGCACCAGTGGCCAAGACAGGTGTGACATGTTTGATCGCTGAGGCCTGCTAGTCAGTCTGACCCAGTGCTGTCCCTTCATGGACTCGCCTTGCATTTCAGCCTCCCAGCATCCCCGCATCCCATGGTGAGCATCCCCAGGTGGCGGGCACCACTCTCACAGCCTACTCGGGCAGCCTGGTCCAAGCGGCCATGAGAGAGCAGACCTCAAGCCAGCAGGTTGGTTTGAAGGAAACATGGCTGAGAGGTTTTCAAAGGGGACTGCTGGAGTCAGCCTGGGGTTTTTTTTCTCCCACATCCTCGCCCCACCCCCTACCAGTTTCCTCTGAAAGCGGGTCTAAGTGGCACACCATCCTCCTTCAACTGGACTTTCCAGGCATGTGCCAGTGACTAGCAGCAGGGCCTTCCCTTCAGGGCAGGCGCACGGCAGTCATTAAGAGTCTGGTGGAAGGATGACGAGGCCCTAATGGAACTGCCTTATGGCTCTGAGTATTTGCTTGAAGGCGTCTGAGTTGAACTGGCTCGCATTCTGCTAAAGCACCGTAAATGCAAGCTCTTCCTACTCCTATGTAATTGAATAACCAGCACAAAGAAAAAACATGTTCTGCTCTGACTATATTGTTTTCCGCCAACGTTGTTACAGCATTTCAACACAGTTTTTCTAAGTTTTTATTATTTAAATGTGAGAGATAGGATTTTTCTTTTTAACCTTAAGCAAAATTACACTTAAATACCTAAAACATCCTTTGTGGAAAATCTGAGAAGCGTGATGGATTCCCATCCCATTCCACCAGCCCACTCTCTCCAAACAGTTGCACTATATTAAGTTCATGTGATGAGAAGATAAAAATCTATTAACTTTCTGCTGACCTTATCGACACAGGAATCTCGGCAGACATTACAAAAGCCATATCTCTTCTGACTTTTACATCCAGAACCTCATGCTCCAAAGTCCCAAACCAAATGTAAAATCTTCATGATGAGTGAAACCCTGACACCAATTCAGATTCCCAGCTTTCTGGCTAGCAGTCGATGGAGGTTCCTCTGGGGCAACGAGGCTGGCCTTTACTTTGCATTTGACTTGAGGGGCTTTTTTTTTTTTTTTTTTTTTTTGCCATATGCTACTGGGGACTCTGAATCAAAACTATTTCATGAGGACCATATGTTATGAGAAATGCATGATGGAAAACGAACGGCAAGAAGTTGCCCCATATCACTGGGTGATGTATTACAAACATAATTAAATCTGAGTAATGCGCAGTGTTATTTCAGTTAATCATTTCTTTTTTCAATGCAAGCAAGGAAAACGTAGTCCAATTTCCAAATGACATACCAAAGTCCAGATAAGCTAAAAGCGAATTGGTGGGAAAGGAGCAAAACCAGAGCTGGACAGTATTGTTTAAGCTTCTGTAAAATGTCTGGGTATATTTGAGATATGGCAATAGTAAGGTGACACACGAGAAACCATGTAAATATGCAGTTTCAGACTCTACTCATTTTCCTTTCAAATCAAAAATGAATTCCAACCAGCCCCCTCTCACAAACAAGCAGCAAGTCAAAAGACCACTTGTGTGTTGGTTGTTCAGAATTCAAGAGTACGTTTCCCCATAGAAATTTCATTCTCGGTATCTGTTAGGGGCCCAGGCTAACCCAGGAAGACCTATTCAGCCTAACTGTTTCTGAAATTTGGTACTTCCTCTCTACCTTTATGGCACTGCCTGGAGGGGGCATAGAGAATTATTCAATTCAACTCAGTTCATTTATTTGGTCCCTACTATATGTTCCCAGAATGCATTGATGACTGCATTTCCCCAAAGGGGATCCCAGTTTCATCTCCTCCCACATGAAGAAATCACGTGCCATTCTGAACCCTCAGAACATATTCTCTACACTCTCTTAATCACTTCTGATTAAGAGAGCTGAGCTAATTGCTGCTAACTAATTTCTTATTCCCCACGTTCAAGCCCTGAATTTGGCAGGCTCTCAGTTCATATATGGGAATGGATGATTGAGTAAATAAAGGAATTCAATCTGTTGGGGCTGCCAAATATATTTTTTCCTCTATCAGCAGCTCTGAAAATCATGGTTGAAGAAGAGAGGAAGAGAATAAAATACTGATGATGAAAACGATGAGGATGATCATGACAATAGCAAATAGTATTTATTGTGTGTTTACCTAGAACATGCACCAGCCTAAGAACTTTACAAGTCTTAATTAATACAATCCTCGCAAACACTCTGTGTAGTAGATAGTGCGTGTATCCCCATTTCACAGATGGGAATACTGTGCACAGCGACAGGAGGCAATTTTCCCAAGTTCACACCAATAGTATACTAGACATTTCTGAACACCAGAAGTGTATTTTCTAGGTACATGTGTGTTAGTGGGAATATCTTCCTGCATTTTTCCATCATACAAAGCTCCCCTCTTCCTCTCTGAGGTGCATTAGAGAAGGAACTCCTCAGGTAAAATACTCCAGTTCTCATTCATGAACCTGAGCATGAGCAAGGACCTTATCAGTCTCACTCACAGTAGTCTTAGTCTCTAAACCGACAGGTGTGCAACAGATGTTTGCTGGATGAATGAGTGAATGAGTCTGTTTGGGGTGATGATATAGCCAAAGATGGTGCTCTGGACTCAGGCTCCCACTGAGAGATTCTTGCTTTACTAATCCCACAGGGAGAGTGTTACAAACATGCACAGTGACAAGAATCACCTGTGGCACTTGATAAACAGCCCCTCTGGAGATTCTGAGCCAGAGACCAGAGGTCCAGGAATCTGTTTTTTGTTGATGTGCTGCTGCTGTGATCTGAGACAGGCTTCAGGTGCTTCTGAGCTTGGGAACCCCTCCTCAAAGGGTATGGCTCTGGCTCTTAGGACACCACCTCCATGGCACTTACAGACGTTTGTAAATTCCCCAAGAGTGGCAAACATTGTCTCTGGCCACTGCTGCCATTTCTTCCAGAAAACCTATGCATTATGCTGGATTGCAATACAGAATGGTGCCTTGCACTTCTGCCTTAGCTGACTTCTCTACACTGTTCTGCAGACCTCAACCAGGCCCAGGGAAGCTTCCATTCACATATTTCTTCCCCAGCTTTTGCCCTTTCCAAGGCTGCATCAGTGTCTGAATATATGAATGATGGGACAAACATCAAAGGGGGCAAAACAAGCAAGCCAGGCAGTTGTAAAGAAGGGGAGTGTTTCATTAACCTCACTTTGGAACTGCATGTAATGACATATGAAAACAATGACAAAAAAATACATAAACATATCCTGTTTCTATTGCTTTCCTTCTGACTTGAAGAACAGTCTTATAGCAGCTAACCACCTCTGGGCCTCAGAATCATTATCTACCCTTTAAAAAATATTTTTATTTTCCTGAGTTATAATGGAATACATTGTGACCTCAGTCACTAAAAGATTAACTTAGCCTTTCAGTTATCACTCTTTCTTTTTCTCATTCTTATTCTCCCTTCTTTATCCAGTCCAACAATCTATGTCCAGAAATCAGTAAAGAATGTCAATTTTGGTTGGAATAAAAGGAAAGTATAACAAGATGCTAACTGTCTATGATTCTTCTAGAATCTAGAACTTCCCTGGTGGCTCAGCTGATAAAGAATCCACCTGCAATTCAGGAGACCTGAGTTTGATCCCTGGGTTGGGAAGATCCCCTGGAGAAGGGAATGACTACCCGCTCCAGTATTCTGGTCTGGAGAATTCCATGGAGTTCACAAAGAGTCAGACTTGACTGAGAGACTTTAACTTTCAGAATCTAGAACAAGATTTCTAAATGTTGGTATTATTGAAATCTTGAGAAGGATACTTTTTTGTTGTGGTGACTGTCCTGTGCATTATAAAACATCGAGCAGCATTCTGGCATCTACCCACAAGATGCCGACAGCAACCCCATCCCCTAGTAATGACAATCAGAAATGTCTCCAGAGAACAATATGGAGATGCCTTAAAAATCTAAAAACAGGGTTATTATTTGACCCTGCAATCCCAATCCTGGGCATATATCCAGAGAAGAACATGATCTAAAATGATATATGCACCCCAATATTCATTGCAGCACTGTTTATGATAGCCAAGACATGGAAACAAGCTAAATGTCCATCATCAGGGGAATGATTGAAGAAGATGCGGTATATATACACAAAGGAATAGTACTCAGTCACTAAAGAATGAAATAATGCCATTTTCAGCAGCATGGATAGGCCTAGAGAGTGTCATACTGACTGAAGTCAGACAGAAAAGGGAAAATGTCATATGACATCTCTTACATGTGGACTCTAAAAAGAAATGATACAGATGAACTTACTTACAAATCAAAAAGAGACTCACAGACTTAGAGAACAAACTTATGGTTGCCAAGGAGGGAAGGATGGAGGGAAGGGACAGTTAAGGAGTTTGGGATGTGCATGGACATACTGCTGTATTTAAAATGGATAACCAATAAGTACCTGCTGTATAGCACATGGAACACTGCTCAATGTTTTCTGGCAGCCTGGATAGGAGATGAGTTTGGGGGAGAAAGGACACATGTATATTTAAGGCTGAGTCCCTTCACTGCTCACCTGAAACTATCACAACACTATTAATCAGCTATAGCCAAATACAAAATTAAAAAAAAAAAATTAATGTCTCCAGATACTGTCAAAATGTCCCGAGGGGATCACAATTGTCCCTAATTGAGAAACATTGATCTAGAATGATTTTTAAAACAATATATTTTTAACCTATTGATTGGCCAGAATTTGGTACTATGAACAAAGATATATTAATCCATAAAGTTGCTTGAACATTAAGCAAAATTATAAACATAACTGTTGATTCAAAAGGATCATAATTACTCTTTTAGGTATGAGGTTGAGTGGACACCAGAAAGAAGATGAAATGGAATCTGACATAGCTGAGATTTTACCCCAAAAATTCAACTGGGGAGACAACAGGGAAACTAACGAAAATATCTCACTTCTGGCAAAAACATTCAAAGTCTAATGCAGTTTGCCAACATCTTTGCCCCTGGATTTTTTTTAACTTAAGGGTAGTTCAAGGGTAGTTTTAATCTGTATGTTCCCAGTTGCTATAATCTAAGAATCATCAAAATGCTGTTTTATAAGAGTATCTCCTAAGCTTTGATGTCCAAGAAGCCTGGGGGCCCTTTTTTATGTGCTTATTTTCTTTTGAACCAGGAAATTGTGTTTTGCCAAGAGCAAATGGAACTTGAGCCTCAAAAGATTTGAGTTCTGTTTGAAATGTAGTCCACACAAATTCTCCACAAGTTTGCAACTTGACAAAATACACGGTCTCACTCGCCTTCCCTTCTCTTGGTTCTATTTTAAATCACAGTTAGCAAAATCCTATATGCCTAAGGATTACTCCAGGACAAAAAGACCTACGAGGCCAAAAAGACCTACGAGGCCAAAAAGAACACAACAGCATTCTGTTGGATTCATGATCATACGCTCTCCGAGGTAGGAGAAGATGAGAGAAGCTACATGGGAAGAAGGGAGAGAAAAGGGAAGCGAGAAATCAAGTAAGTAACAAGTTCTTGGACTTTCCCCAGGACCAAATTCAGCAAACAAGATACTACATCAAAGTTAAGTTGTTTACATACTAGATGACCTGTCCATTTTTTTCCTTACCATTGATTTCCACAGTACAAAAATATTATTTCAGTGGCAAGGATGTAAACCTTATTCATAACAGGATTTCAACCACATCCTGAGAACGAAGCATCTCTTCAGATAGTGTGCCCTCATTTATATTGAAGGCATGCTGGTTTTATTTGTCAGTGTTTGTTGAGGGGGTCACAATATCAGGAAGCAGGAGATGGCTCATCAAAGCGTCTCTGCAAGCCCCCACTACTCATCAATTAGACAGTACCTTGTTTTTAACATCAGAGAGGAAATGCATCTCCTACAACCCATTGTTAGAAGCTTCCTTCTGTCTTTAAGCTTTTTGGAAGGAGCACTCAGGACTCGACTTCTTTTTTCCAATAGGTAATTGTCACTAATTAACACTCCAGTTGCATTCAAGAATGTGGACCCCATGACCCTGAGTAATCTGGGCCTGTATCTCTGGCCTTGGAGCAAGGACACTGGAGTCTCCCGACTCTACCCACGGGGCCAGGTCACAGACGCAAGGCTTCCCGCTGAGTTCCTGAGCTGGCCTCACTCGGCTTCAAAGCTTGTGAGTTCAGTGGGGCAGCCTGACTTCAAGGACCATGTGGCATCTGGCCAGTGATTCCTGTCTGAGATGAGAAGGTCTCTTCTCTGAAGGTGTAGAGAGCTTTCTGCAGAAGCCAGGGCCTCTGGTTGTAGTCATTCCACATCCATTCACTGGGCAACTGCTCTGTGCCAGGATCTCTCCCCAGCACTGAGGAAAATGAATAAAACAGAGTACCTGGTGGCAACAAACTAGGATCCAGCTCAGCCCCTCGTCAAAATATCCTTCTAGGTATAACTAGACAAGTTGGTCTTAGTTTCCTTTTCAGGTCTAATGGGTTAAATAAAAATGGTGTTTCTTCAAGGAAACCAGAATTGAAAGAGACACATGTACCCCAGTGTTCATCGCAGCACTGTTTATAATAGCCAGGACATGGAAGCAACCTAGATGTCCATCAGCAGATGAATGGATAAGAAAGCTGTGGTACATATACACAATGGAGTATTACTCAGCCATTAAAAAGAATGCATTTGAATCAGTTCTAATGAGGTAGATGAAACTGGAGCCTATTATACAGAGTAAAGTAAGCCAGAAAGAAAAACACCAATACAGTATACTAACGCATATACATGGAATTTAGAAAGATGGTAACGATAACCCTGTATGCGAGACAGCAAAAGAGACACAGATGTATAGAACAGTCTTTTGGACTCTGTGGGAGAGGGCGAGGGTGGGATCATTTGGGAGAATGGCATTGAAACATGTATAATATCATATGTGAAACCAATCGCCAGTCCAGGTTCGATGCATGATACAGGATGCTAGGGGCTGGTGCACTGGGATGACCCAGAGGGATGGTACGGGGAAGGAGGTGGGAGAGGGTTCAGGATGAGGAACACGTGTACACCCATGGCAGATTCTTGTTGATGTATGGCAAAACCAATACAATACTGTAAAGTAATTAGCCTCCAATTAAAATAAATAAATTTATACTTTTTAAAAAAAGGTGTTTGTGACTTTCTAACTGATGAGCTTAATGTGGCAGCCTAGATGGAAGGGGAGTTCGGGGGAGAATGGATACATGCATAAGTATGACTGAGTCCCTTTGCTGTTCACCTGAAACTATCACAACATTATTAATTATCTGTACTCCAATACAAAATAAAAAGTTTAAAACAAAACTGGTGAGCTTATATATCCATTAATTCATCTCATTCCTCCATAAGATTCTTCATTTACCCTCCCTTCTCTTCCCTGTCCTTCCCTTCCCTTAATTTCAACCTCTCCCTCTTTCTCCGTCTTTCTCTCTCTCACACACAAACACACACATATACAAACACACTCAAACTAAAGCATAGGAAATTCTGATGAGCATATACTCACAATGACTTCAACTATATATATAGAATTCTATATCTGTATCTATATGTGTACATATACACACTCCTATAACCCTCAATGAAGCACTAGATTATAGAGGATGAAGGTGAAGTCACTCAGTCGTGTCCGACTCTCTGCAACCCTGTGGACTGTAGCCCACAAGGCTTCTCCATCCATGGGATTCTCAAGGCAAGAATACTGGAGTGGTTTACCATTTTCTTCTCCAGGGGATCTTCCTGACCTAGGGATCGAAGCCGGATCTCCCGCATTAGAGGCAGACGCTTTAACCTCTGAGCCACCAGGGAAACCTGATTACAGAGGATACCCATCCACTAGTCCTCTTTCACTTAAAGTGAGCTTTATATTTCCTCTAATAGTAAATCCTTCTCTAAAATAAAGGCTAAGAATTACCCTTGTGCATAAACACCACTGGATTCATTTCAAATCAATAAAAGCAATATGAACAAATGCCCAACATTATAAAAAGGAAAAGGAAACTGTAAACCTCAAAACAGATCATCAAAAGGCTTGGTGCTTATATTGTAAAATAGCCTTCACGTTACCAATACCAGCTTCCCTTAGATAACTCTTCCCCCTGTTTCTTTCAAATGTTTATAGCAGTTTGATTTCCATAGTTTAAGAACATACCACTGCTTGAAAAGTGAGGAACAACCATGCATTTTGTAATGCAGCCCTAAATGATAGCAACAGATCTACTACCTAATGAACAGAGTGCCTCTCACACTTCTTTTTGGCTTGTACTGACGTGTGCAACCACTTTTGGAAAGACAGCACAGTGCAAGGCCCTGGGAAGACCCCAGAGCTGGGCTGCCAAGTTCATATCATTCTCCTCCTGTAAGTTTGGCAAGTTATAAACTTTCTGTGCCTCAATTTTCTTAAATAGCAGGGTTAATAACCATAGATTAGATGAGTTCATATCTCTAAAGTTTTCAAAAAGTTTCTGCCCCATAGTGTAAACACTATACTAGTCTAAAACACCAAATACATGTTTATAAAATACCATGGCTTGCACAAATACCTGACCCCATATTTAAACAAAGGAAAGACAAGCTAGAGATATAGTAGGAATAACTGTTACCTTGGCTTAACTTTCTCAATATGCCCTTTGTCCCATGTTCAGATCTCCCTGCTGCTGCTGCTGCTGCTGCTGCTGCTGTTGCTGCTAAGTCACTTCAGTCGTGTCTGACTCTGTGCGACCCCATAGACGGCAGCCCACCAGGCTCCCCTGTCCCTAGGATTCTCCAGGCAAGAACACTGGAGTCGGGTGCCATTTCCTTCTCCAATGCATGAAAGTGAAAAGTGAAAGTGAAGTTGCTCAGTCGTGTCTGACTCTTAGCTAGCCAACTACAAAGTTAACACAAGAAACCTGTCATTCATCACAGTATCCCCCCATTTGGTCCAACATAAGGCTTTACACTGGAGAAGGCGATGGCACCCCACTCCAGCGTTCTTGCCTGGAGAATCCCAGGGACGAGGGAGCCTGGTGGGCTGCCGTCTATGGGGTCGCACAGAGTCGGACATGACTGAAGCGACGCAGCAGCAGCAGCAGCAGCAAGGCTTTACACATAGAAGACCCATGATAATATGAACTGGATGAACAAACACATGACTTTGATTCTTTATTTCGAGACTGAATTAAAAGTTATTTCTACTAGCATTTTTTACCACAAGTACTATTGAGGTTACTTAATATGTGTGTATGTGTTAAGACGCTTCAGTCGTATCCGACTCTTTGGACCCCATGGACTGCAGCCTGCCAGGCTTTTCTGTCCATGGGGTTTCTCCAGGCAAGAATACTGGAGTGAGTTGCCATGCCCTCCTCCAGGGGAATCTTCTTGACCCAGGGATCAAACCCACGTCTCTTATGTCTCCTGCATTGGCAGGTGGGTTCTTTACCACTAGCGCCACCTGGGAAGCCCATTGCTTAATATACTAATGGTAAAATGTTTCCTTATTAATTTTCTTGGGGAATGTATACTGAATTCAGTGAGCCTTATTCAGCTTTTTCTACTTGTTAAAAATAAGTAGACATCCATAAAATTACCCCACACAAACATACCAGCCAATGATCCCTAGAGATGGACCATTTCATACCACTACGTCCGTTCATAATCCAGCTGTTTCCGGAAATCTTGATTTCAGGAAACAAATTCAGTAGCCAGGAGATATTCCACTGGCATCTTAAAAGTTGTTGTTAGATTTTTGGTTGGGGAGAGGTTTCTTTTCAATTGCAATTCAAACAACGAGTCCTCCAATGTTGGTTATATTCACTCTGCAAAAGTGCTAAATTCATCTTTGTTCTTTCAAGTAAATTGAAGCATTTCTTGGACTAGATACTATCACCTTTAATTTTATTTTTCTCACATAAACGTTAATCAAGAGCTAAACAGATAATTTCCTTCTGTCACACAGCAATTCCACTGTGATGGAACAAAGTGTTATCTTAAGTTTCACAGAGCAATTGTTCAATAATTCCTGTTGGTGGCTCCTTTCCAAATCTTCTAGAATGGCCCAGCCTGCTGGGCCTTGAAGTTGGAGGGGGCTGGGCGGTAGGGGGTGTTGCTGTTAGTCAAGGGCTTAGTGCCTTTGGGATACACTTGCTGGTTCTCCCACAGGATCTGCTCCTGCTCATGAGGACAGCACCCAAAGCATGACGTCTGTTTGATGACAACTGCTAAGAAACCTCTAAATCTTGAACGTGTACAAACAGAGCTTGGAAGTGGCAAGGAAAGCTTCAAGTCCTCCTGGTTCAGTGAATTAAATTATTAGGAAGCTTGCTTGGAGAAGAAGAAATAAGAGGCTTAGAGAAAGAAATTCATTCCTTGAAACTAAAAACACCATCAACACCAGACCCTTCTCAAGTTCAAAAATTCTGCTTTGACACAAGAAAATACTGTTCTAACACTGCTTTTAAAAAAAATATCACTTACAAAGCCTTTCTTTAGAATTCAGCCAATTAATCTTTTTAGGTAGACTGCCCAAAGAAGGAGGAAAACTCTTATACATGTTTTCCCATTGGCTTCATCATACAAAAGGAAATAATTTTGTTGAAATTCAGTGCACAGAGCCTTGAGCCTACTTGGTATATCATATCTGTTTATGACACTATTCAGTGAAATTTCAGAGCTAAGACAAGTGTAGAAGAGCTTGAAGTTAATAATCAATTCTCTATTCTCCAATTCCTAATAACGCTTGGGGGCCTGTGATCCAACAGAAAGTAGGGCTACGTCCCTATTTTAATTTTATTTTCATCCCTAATATTAATAGCAATTAGTCAAACTCAATATATTTTTTGAAGATGTGGGAGTGGCTCCCCCTTCACTAATTAAACTTTTTCAATTAAAAAACAAAGACAAATAGGGAAAATGTTAATGCACAATGAGTATATGTGTTTGTATACGAGGCTGTGCACAGAGCGAGGTTTACCTGTGCATCTTGTTAAAATTGCAAGTTCTGACTCAGTAGGTGTGGAGTAAGCCTAACCATCTGCATTTCTAACAGACTTCCAAGTGATGCCCTGTTGCTGGTCCATGGACTACACTTGGAGTAGTAGCAATGTGGGCTCATGTGATTAAAAGCTACCCTGGTGCCTTCCCTCCTGCTGTGACAAATGAGCTTAATAAGCTTGACCCCCAAATTTTAGAGGCAACAACCAAACACAGAATGCAAGAAAAACTGAAATGGTTTATAGAGTGTATTGATTTCTCTCTTCTTCGAACAGCTTTGGTCTGCAAAATATCTCCCCACCTTATAAGGGCCAGAATGTAATGGCCAGTGGGAGAAGCAGAACTATGCAGGGAACAGATGCACATATATTACGGTTCTAGCCTAAGAATGGGCAGCCCACTGACAGCAAAGTTTAGGCTGGCCATTTAGAATCACAAGGAGCATTAAGTCCTGAAATGCTGAACCTTGCATAGTCCCAGAACACTTCTTGGAACAACTCTCTCCTTTCTCCCATCTAAGGTGAATGACTCTTCCCGCCTTGCTCCATGTCCCTCAGCTCCCTTGCCCTAGGCTTTCTTCAAGCTCTCACCTCCAAAATGCTCCTCACTTTGGGATTTCCCGGTGGCTCAGTCAGTAAAGAATGTGCCTGCAATGCCAGAGACCCGAGTTCGATTCCTGGCTTGGAAAGATTTCCCTGAAAAAGGGAATGGCAACCCACTCCAATATTCTTGCCAGGAGAATTTCACGGACAGAGGAGCCTGGTGTCTACAGTCCATGGGTTCCCAAGGAGTTGGACATGACTAAGAGACTATACTTTTCTTTCTTTCCATGGCTCCAGGCTTTTCTTCTGAGCTTCCTAAAGCTCCCTTTGCTGTTCAGTAACATCAAAATGAGAAAACAGGGACTTCACTGGTGGTCCAGTGGTTAAGAATCCGTCTTGCAAGTCAGGGGACGCAGGTCCAATCCATGGTCAGGGAACTAAGATTCCCACATGCCAGGAAGCAACTAAGCTCAAGCACTGCAACTACTGAACCCATGCCCCACAACTAGGGGGTCCATGTTCCACAATGCAACATCCCGCATACCCCAAGACCTGATGAAAAAAAAGAAGGAAGGAAAGAGTAAGAAAATGATTTCATATCTACCATTTCATTTAGTCTTCTCATTACACCTATGGCAAATTATCAATCCCATTTTAGAAGTGAAGAAATTTCAACATAGAAACAATAAGAGATGTGCTTAAGAGGTTCCAAATAGGTGACAAGTCTGAACCACACGCGCACACACACACACACACACACACACACACACGCACACATACACGCTACCCAGTATCTTGTTTATTCCACTTGCCCTTTAGGTCTGAGCTAAAGCAGCCCTTCCTCAGGAATGGATGGCAGCATGGACACAGGGGTGAGTCAGGGCACTGCAGGTGAGTAGTATGAGCTTATGACAACCTGAGGGAAAGGGACGGGGCAAGAAAGAAGACTGGAGCAGACATGCAGGGCCCTCCTCCGGGTGTGGCATGGTCTCAGCACCACACTGACATGCACATCTCAGCATCTAACAAGAAAAGGGAGTCCCTGAAGACCTTGGGGCATCAACCTGCTGGAAGAAGCTTGTGGAGCAGGAGTAAGGAGTGCCAGAAGTGGTGACTGAGAGAGCCAGGAGACCAGATTATACTGCAAGGCTGCCCATCCACCTTCCAAACAATTTGTCAGTCTTAACCAGTCACTACTACAGTTCACTTTATCAAACATACAAAGGATAAGATCTAGCACTAGGTTATCAAAAGACAACTAAGTAAACTGCAGCCTGGTTTCTACCCACCAAAATGTAGTTGACCTAAAACATCAGAATAGTTCTGGCTTAGTAATATTAATTTACATTTTGTTTCCCACTGCACATGAAACGTATGTGCTGTGTGCTAAGTCATTTCGGTAGTTCCCGACTCTTTGCAACCCTATGGACTGCAGCCCTCTAAAATACTGGGGTGGGTTGCCGTGCCCTTCTCCAGGGGATCTTCCCAACCCGGGGATTGAACCCACATCTCTTATGTCTCCTGCATTGGCAGGTGGGTTCTTTACTCCTAGCACCACACAGGGATCGAACCTGGGTCTCCTGCATTGTGGGCAAATTCTTTTCCATCCAAGCCACCAGGGAGGCCCTGAAACATATAGCACAAAACAATTAAATATCTGTTCCGTGAACATTAGTAATGACAAATAAATGAGCCTTTCTCACAGAAGATAATGAACGCTAACATAAACCATACTGTGGGCTCAAGTGTTGTAGTTCAACGCCAGTGGTGTCCCCTCAGAGGAGGGATAGCTGTTTCTTCCACTTAGGGGAAGCATTTTGTTAAAGCCAGTAGTCTCTCACCTAACACTAAAAAAAGAATAAAAACAATGAAAAGAAAAGAAGGCCACTCTTTCTCTAGTTAAGTGAATCAGCTAAGAAAAGCCAAACCAGGCCTGAGCCAATGAGACTCCTAGCCTGCAAAATATGGTGGCACGTTCACAGTTAATTTTGCTGCCATTTGAGCCTGAATTTATCGTGGTTTAGAAAAAGTAAATTGCGAGGCTAACACAGCCCGGGCTCAGGAGTCCCCCAGTGGCAGCGCATCCCCAGTCGGGCTGGATATTTAGTGCCTCTGTGCCGAGACGGCCGAGGAGAGAGCCAGGGGAGGGATTACTGCTCCATGCTGCCCATAAATCACCCAGGCACTTCACACAGCCCCACGTCTCACAAATAAGGCCGGGCTGGCAACGTGTCACCGCCACACAAAAGGAAGGGAGACCTGGATGCCTTCGGCCTGCCTGGTCCTTCCCCTCCTACGTGCTTATAAAACAGGAAACATCTCAAGGTTTTCCCTCACACCTGTTCCCTCCCCTTCCTGCCCTCGCTTTGCCTGGGGTGGATACTGGGCATCAGGAATCTAGTGGTTTTAGCCAAGGCAGGTCACCACCAACTCTTCATGCCAAAGTCATTTCTCACTTGCTCCTTAGGCCAGCAGTCTCTTTTTGACACCAGGGAATAGTTTCACGGAAGACAATTTTTCCATGGACCAGGGCAGGCAGGGATGGTTCCGAGGTGACTCAAGGGCATTACACTCATCGTGCACTTTCTTTCTATTATTCTTACATCAGCTCCACCTCTGATCATCAGGCATTAGATCCTGGAGCTTGGGGACCCTCGAATTAGGCAGCACAGCCCTACCCCTTGCTGACAGACCTTCCCCTCAAACAAAGATGATAAATTAAGGTGGACCCTCCACCCTCAGGTGTCTAGCCGCTACCAAACAAACATCTGGACAGCCCCTCCCTGCCCCAGAATTTTCAGACTATGAAAATCAGATTTTTTTTAATTGTTTATAAAAAAACGAACTGGCTTTCCCTTTTAAAACCTGCATAAAGATCTAGGTGGTACTAGTCGTAAATGTACAGAGGACGAGAATCACAGATCCAAAGGCTAAAGCAAAAAACGTCACCTTGGTGTGCCCACAGAGGAGCCAGCCCTTCATGTTTTAAGACAGTCATCAACACGATTCCTGAAAACAATAGCAGCTTCTTGTTTAAAATGGAACTGCACCTGCTAGAATAACGTGTCAACAAACAATTGCTTTGTTTTTCATATGAGCCATCCAAGCTGAAGCAATGGGACTTCCTGAAGTGGATACTGGAAGACTTATTCTTAGAAGGGGACAGAATTCTCATTTTAACACAAGGCTCAGAGGGCCCGAGTGATGGTCATCTTCCTTCCTTCTTTTGTACTCCCCGGTGTTCATCTTATTTGGTTTGCAACAAGTTTGTTTCCATTGCAACTCTCTAGCTTCCAACACCCACAGTGCCTTATTTGGCAACTATATTTATTTCTGCTTCCTAGCTGTGAACGATGAAGGGCTTTAATTGCTGTTCCACCATTTCAAACGGTTCTCAGAAGACTGCCCCTCCTCTGTTGAAAGACTTGGGATAAAGCCTGATGAAAAATTCTTTGCCAAATGTTCAATCATTGCTAAATCATTCTGCTCTTTCAATTGCACAGTCCAATTACGAGGTCTGCTTCCAGCTTTTCTCTCACCATTTGATGCTTGTCTGTTGATCAAGTTGGGACACTTTTAAAAGGAGTTATTTTGGTAGAATAAGGTGCTTGGTTGTGATTAAGTGTTTTAAGTGATTCAGCCAAGGTTGTCTCCATGGGCTCAAGAAGTAACCACAGCCAAAACAGCCTAGTGGAGGGGCAATATGAAAGGCTGAGAACACCTATTATTGCCTTTATCAAGGTGCAGCCAGATACCAGGCTCATGGGAGCAAGCAAAGGTTCTGGCCTCCTACACGGTAGATCCTAAAGCAACCCGGGCCGTTATAAACACATAACAAGGAATTAGATCTACTTTGTTTTGTGTGTGTGTGTTTGTCTTCTCTTCTATAGAATGGAAGGAGATAAATACAATGATTTTATGCTATCTTGAAAATGAAAAAGTAACATGAAAAATACAGGCCATTATAGGAGAAACAGTTCAGAACTTAAGTCTGCATTCAAAGAGCTGTGTGATCTTAGGAAAGTCACTACACCTTTCTGAGTCTCAAATTCCAAATTAATTTTGGAATTTGCTATAGGCTAGCTGTTTTCTAAATTCCTTTTCAACTTAGAAAGCCTAGAATTTCTACTCTAAAGATACAGCTTTATAAAGGAATTAAAATAAATAAAGGAGTCCAGAATATCAGGTGAAAGTGAAAGTGTTGGTTGCTCAGTTGTGTCTGACTCTTTGCAACTTCATGGACTATCCAGGGAATTCTCCAGGCAAGAATATTGGAGTGGGTTGCCATCCCCTTCTCCAGGGGATCTTCCAAACCCAGAGATCAAACCCAGGTCTCCTTCATTGCAGGCAGATTCTTTACCGTCCGAGCCACCAGGGAAGCACATCAGGTAGCATGGAAGGATTTTTGTATTAATTTGAAACAGTGCTCCATTTGACACTTCTTAGCTTCTTAATTAACTAAGTTCTCAGTACTTTAGTTTCCTAATCTATGAAATGAGCATATTAATAGCATCTACTTCATTGAATTGCTGTGAGAATTAAGGGTATTAATACATGTAAGTTCTTAGAACAATTCCTGGCAGGCAGGAAGTATGCCATAATATCAGCTGTCATTAGTCACGACAGTAGTAGTTGTTGTAGAATAGCTGTTTGATTCATTTGATTGTTTATAAATGCTTTTGAAAAACAAACAATCATAGTAGCTGTTTATTGTGCCATCCTCAAATTGCTTATAAATGTGTCTAGAGCATCCAAGGTACTAAACCTGCTCTGTCGACCACCACCATTACCTGCTGGCATTGACATATGAGGTAGGACTGACGAGAGATAAGACATCAGCCATCAAGTTTAAAACCTAACAATTTGAGCTTCAAGCACTCCAAACTCTCTTTCTCCATAAATATTTTGAGCTATCACACAAATTCCAACAGATCTCCCCCCAAAAAGCCTGGACAGCTTCTGTCAATAGTCAGCCCATTCTTAAAAAGAAAGGGGCTGGACCAACCTACCTGCCAGCCCTAAGACTCTACATATCTAGACCCTGCTTACTTGTGGGCCATATGCTGAAAAAGGAGGTTGTTTTCAGACCAAGCAAACGTAGACAGCTCTGTGATTGATTCTATTTGAGCACCCACCCTAATACATCTCATAAAACGTATCAACTTCCACCTATGTGCAAAGATTATATCACTATATTCTGGAGACATTTTTGTCAGAATGAATAAATTAGCTAAATATCAGTGGGAGTTAGTTAATCTGATTATATCACTATTACTTTTAGTAATAGTAATAGTAATATACTATTACTTATGGAGCTCCTATTGTGTGCCTGGCACTGCGATGCCTCCAGAGTTTCAAAGATAAGATCAAGCCCTCATAAAACTAAGCCATACTCTTGAGGACTCTCAGACACTATAATGGAGTGGTTAAGAGCACAGGCTCTGAGGTCAGACCATCCAGGTCATGGTCTCTAGAAGGAAGAATGGCAAGTAACTCAAAAAAATTTTCACTTCAGAATCTTTTTCCCAACTCAGTTTTGCTTCCAGGTAGAAATTATATACTGAGCCAAAGACCCAATGAAAAGAGTAAGTCAGAACTCCTGAAATCCAGAACCCTTCTTTCACATATATCTGTGGCACAAAGAACCAGGAAGGGAACGGCCTGAAGCGTGGGTCATTGAGACTTGTTAAGTCACAAGGCAGTTTAGACAGGAAGCCCCTTCCTGGTCTCTTCATTTACTAGGCGGCATGGTCAACAGAGTCCTGCTTAGCTGTTTGCATTCTCAACACCTGATCATTCTAGACAGAAAATGTTAGTTGCTCAGTCATGTCCAACTCTTTGCGACCCCATGGACTTCAGCCCATAGGAGTCTCCTAGCAAGAATAATGGAACGGGTTGCCATTTCCTTCTCCACTAGACAGAAAATCCATGTATAAATCCAGATGACCACTGATGGTTTGTGCAAATAAAATACTGAAAATGTGTGATAGTTACAATACCCTCAAACTGCCCTTGTTCACGTAACACTAATTCAATGCGTTCTCTTACTAAACAATAATGCTTCACAATAATAGAATTCAGGATTACTGAAGAATGAGAACTTTCTAAAACCACACAATTTTCATCAAACAAGCAATTAATCAATTCTAGGAGTCTGATGATTTAGATAAATTCAGCAACTACCCAGCTTCTCATCCAACATAAAATATAGACTAATGTTTGAACTCCTTGTTGAAATATTTTTATTGGAGGGTTTGTGGTTCATATTTTCTAGACATACATTGAATTAGGATGACTTGGAGCCATTTATAAGTTCATAAATTCTCCTCTACCTATTCCCCTTGCCTTTTAAAAAATTATCTAGAAACACAGTAAAAATTAAAAAAAAAAAAAACACAATTTTTAGGCAGAAAACATGCTGTGTCTCCTAAAACACAAATGGACACACACACACACAATTCCTCTGGCATTTACTTTAGTGTAACAAAAAGATTATTCCTTGACATATTTCCCAGCTCCTTTCTTCAGGCCTTCCCGCTCTTTCCCAAGCTGCTCATTCCAACACTGCCTTTAACTCTGATGACTCTTATTAAACACGACTACTTAATTACCATCAATCTATTATGCTATGTACTTCACCTCCACTGACACATCTGATCCCATTATATGCCTGACCTTTAACGGTCATCAAATCAGAGTCATTCCGGTCAGTTCAGTCCGGGCCTGACACATGCCCAGGTCACAGAGATGAAGGCGCAGGGGCCTAGCAGACCACGTTGCCCTGCCCTTCGCTTAACACCTTTGTCAATAGAATTTCACAACTGGGAAACTGCCAAGATTTCTTCCTGGCTTGAAGAAAATGCCCCTCCTTTTACAGAAAGCTGAAATAAATAATTACACACACTGACCAGCACTGACTTTTATATAATTGGTGCCTCTCCACCTGTCTGACACACTGCCCTCTTTGATGTCTGTGTCGAAAAGCTTCTGGTTGGAAAGTGAGGATGGATGGGGATAGCCCTCTAGCATAAGGGTTCCCAAACTCTGGGATCTAAAGCCTGTGATCTGAGGTGGAACTGATGTAATAGTAATAGAAATAAAGTGCTCCATAAATGTAAGGCATTTGAATCACCCTGAAACTATCTCCCACCCCTGGTCTGTGGAAAAATTGTCTTCCACAAAACTGGTCCCTGGTGCCAAAAAGGCTGGGGACTACTGCTCTAGAAGATGTCAAGCACTCCACACTAGCAGAGTCCCCAAAAGATCCCCCAAGAAAGGAAACTGAGTGTTGCCAGGGCAACACCTGCCAAGGGGGTGGCACCTTTCAGTGAAAGGTGAGCCCGTGGAAGAGTCTGGGTTCACAGACCTGTGTGTTGCCCTCTGACAGGAACAGCCATTTGGGCTGCTCTCCCTCTGAGCCATTTGCTGAAAAACACTCCCACTCAACCTAATGAGAAAGCCATTTATAAAAGGGCCTCTTCCGGCTGTTGGGGCCTGGTCATTGTTACTCAGCCACTGGCCTTCCCTGGTGGTAAACATGGCACTGTTTTCCCAGACCAAACATGGCCTGTCCCGCAAGGTACCCAGACACACTGTCTGGTGTGCACAAACATTTCAACTTCTGACTGGAAGGCTCAACCTGGTGGTGTCTTCCCCTTGCTAATGCGTGTGTATTTTTACCAGCCCCTCTGGGAAAACGGCCCTGCTTTATGGCAACTTGTCCCTGACAAGGAATTTCTCATCGAGATTGAAATCTGCGACCATCACCAAAGAGCCCAACCCTTCTGAGTTTCAGGGATGAGGAGGTTCGTCCAGGGAAAGAACTGTGACTTTTTAGTTCTTTAGTTCTACAGAAGCAGGACTGTAGTTTCTTCAGAGCTGTGATGAATAAAAGCCCATGCAGAGTTGCCAAAGGCAGTCACAAGTATGAGGCATGTAATGGATTAACGGTAGAGTTAATTCTTAAAAGAGCCATATTTTCACTGAGATCTTTCTTGTAGTTTCTAGATTCTCTGTTTTCCAACTGAATTCTCATTATTTTATTTTCCTCCCCACACCTCCTCCTAAAACATACTGACCTGAAGTGATGCAATACATCTTCTATGTAGCTCCTTGTTTCCACACTCACTCTTCGCCTTTGGTCAAAGTTATTTTCATAACAGCTTTCACTTTTTACCAGGCTTATAAGCCTTACCTGTTATATACTAAATGTACTTAAAAGCCATAACTAAGGCCTCAAAAGGGATCCAACCTCTACTAATGGTCTCAGGTATGCGGCTGAAGCAAGCTCAGCTCCCTGAAAAAATATGAAATTTCACTGTGTGAGAAATGGGGACACAAATAATAAATCAGAGGAAAAGACTTCAATCCCATTATCATCTTTCATCCAAAAGACTGGAATTCACAGTCTTTCCACAAATCACTTCCCTTGCTGTTAAATGTCCTCCAGAAGACTCTAAATGTCTTCTAAATTGAAGTTAATTGTTAAGAAGGATACGCTCAGGTGATCTATCATTGGACTCAGTGAAAATATTTGGCAATGCGAGCTCCATTTCATCTGAGAATCTCAAGGCAATTGACAAGCGATCAGAGGTTACTCCCAAACTGGGAGGAGTGAGCAGAAGCTCAGGCTTACCCTGGTGGTTCAGCAGTAAAGAATCTGCCTGCCAAGCAAGAGATGCAGGTTGGATCCCTGGGTCAGGAAGATTCCCTGAAGGAGGAAATGGCAATCCACTCCAGTATTCTTGCCTGGAGAATCCCATGGACAGACAGGCCTACCTAGTGGGTTATAGTCCTTGGGGTAGCAAAGAGTCGATTGAAACTGCTGAGCATGCAATCAGAAGCTCAGAGCATAAATAACTTCCCATTTCAAACAATTCAAACTGATTATCAAAAAAATTACCAGCCCAAAACTAGCATATTGGGAAAATAGCATAAGCTATTAATTAGTATGCAACAGCCATTTATCAATTCTGTTTCCAAAATCTCATTTTAGTTATAAGTTTATGTACATAAGTGATGACTATGCAGGGCAAAAATATTCCTTACGTTTTTCTGAGATTTTTTTTTTTTTCCCTTGGATCAAAATTGGAGTCTCAGAAAGAATTCAGATCAGCCAGACACAGGACTAATAGGTTTATAAAATTCACTGTATCTTCTTGCCTTCGTTGTGTAGTTTATCCTCAAGCTCCAAACTTGAAGACTCATCTCTATTCTCATTGGTTATATTATATTAGAAAAATGTCCCTGACACTGCGTATTTTCAGTATGTTTCTCTATGTCTAACTGGCATAAGCTGACTTTGTCCAGTTAAAAATTTAACAATAATTGGGAGGGGGTAGTAAGTGAATATCCTGTTGCTTTTACATACACTTGCCCTTGAGTCTATATGTCTATTCTCTGTTCTTTTTTTTTTTTAATTAATTTTATTTTATTTTTAAACTTTACATAATTGTATTAGTTTTGCCAAATATCAAAATGAATCCACCACAGGTATACATGTGTTCCCCATCCTGAACCCTCCTCCCTCCTCCCTCCCCATACCATCCCTCTGGGTCGTCCCAGTGCACCAGCCCCAAGCATCCAGTATCGTGCATTGAACCTGGACTGGCATCTCATTTCATACATGATATTTTACATGTTTCAATTCTCTGTTCTTTAATGATCCTATGTGAATTTTAAGATGTCTTTTCTCTTTTCCCTCTCTCATCTTACCCTTGCTTCTCTCAATTCGTCTCTCAAATAAGTTGAATTTTCCCTTTATTGGTTCACAACACATCTCCACAGACATCTTGCCCTTGTGAGCACACAGACATATGTGCACACATTACAGTGCTACATAAGGGTGAGGTAACTGTTTGGTGTGTCACTAAAATTGCTGATATCAGTCTGTATCTGTATCACCTTAAAGGAGGACCAATCAATTAACCCTTTTTCAGTTCTGCTTATAACGAGTTACAGCAGTCAAAAAAGTCATGCACACCCCTTTACTTGAAACAATGCTAATGTGTTCTTGTGAAAGGATGCATTGACAGTTTTACGAGACTGGAGTCTAGTGAAAGCAGGTGTACATGGCCCCACAAAAATGGCACTGCATCGTGAGGTTGAACGGAGATTCGAAAGTCATTTCATGTGGTTCACTTTTGCAGAAACTCAGAAATGAGGCAAGAGTGAAAAGCCATCTGCTGCCAAGATACAAGCATAGCTATTAGCCTTCCCCTGTTCACATGGCCACACCTGAAACTGATACAGAGTGACGTTACCTAATAGCTTAATTAATGCTTTTCCACACTGCATTACATACACACTGGCATGAGCTAAGCATAGGAAAAATAACCTAGATAGAACTGTACCTAAGTTGTAGTTTAATCAAAGATGAAAATGTTAGGACTTCCTTGTTGGCCCGGGGGATAGGAATCCACCTGCCAATGCAGGGGACATGGGTTCGATCCCTGGCCTGGGAAGATCCCACGTGCTACAGAACAACTAAAGCCTGTACACCACAACTACTGAAGCCTACGTGCTCAAGGGCTGGCAAGCCACAACTGCTGAGCCTGTGTGCTGCAACTGCTGAAGCCAACGTGCCTAGAACCTGTGCTCTGCAATAAGAGAAGCCTGTGCACAAGTGGCGCCCCCCCACCACAGCTAGAGAAAGCCTGCGTGCAGCAACAAAGACCCGGTATAATCAAAAATCAATACATAAATAAAAATTTTAAAAACACAAAATAAAAGGTCATGATAAAAACAAAAGATGAAAATGCTATTTTTAAAATAAAATTTTAAAATTTGTTGTTCCTCACAGGTGAAAAACATTCAAGCAATCTCAATCAAAGTGGGAAAGTAATACTGGATCCTAATTTTAAAAAAGATGCTAACAGCAGCATTTTAAACTAAATTCTTAGAAATTATAAACTGAAATAAATAAACTCATAGAAGCAAATGAAACAATTCATACTTCTTTTCTGGGCCACACCCTCCTCTTTCTTTTTTCTTTCCTGCTGTATTTTAGACCAGCCTTTGTCCTTTCGAACATTAACTTGTGAGATAGACTAATGGCTTCCTCAAACACCCTTTACCATAAAGCACTTATAAACAAGGGCCATTAGAAAATCAAGAAAGAGGAAAGGAATGAATTTACCGTTCTGTGAGGTGGTAGAGAAAGCCTTGATTTACACTTCAGATGTGAGCAGTGCTGGGCTCAGGTGGCCGGTGAAGGGCCAGCCTCCATGAACCCTCACTAAGTAAAGTCAGGTCAAAAAAGAATTGGAGATGCACCAACTATCTTGCAAGAACTCAGGAAGAGGCTCTCCAGACCACAGAGAACCCTCAGAGACAACCTTCAACCCTTTAGCCTGGGTCTCCACCAGGAGCTGTGTCCCCTGACATGTGCGGAATCTCGATGGGCCACCACTTCCACCTGGGGCCAAGAATTCCCAGCTTCCTGGTCCTCAGCTTCAGTGGCTGGTTTTACACCTGCTGCGGTGAAAGCCTCAAACATCGTAGCCACATTTGGAAGTAGTTCATTAAAGAGGTTCTAAATGCCTATTTTTTTAAATATTTTTAGAACACTCGGGAGTTTTATAGCACAGGAGAGGCCTATAAAAGTAAAGTACTTTGCTAACAGTATATGGAAGGAAATTTTCAAATTAATTTTTAGTGCACATTGTTGCTTCTGAGGGTTTTTGTTTAATTTTTATAGTGTTAGAGGTTACACTCATCATTTTATTAAAAGACTCAATTATATTTAACATTTATGGAGCACCTTTCCTTTGCAAGCTACTTGGCTGAGGATTTAAGGATGAATGAGAAGTGAACCTGGACAGGAAACTCACGGGGTGTTAACACACAAACACAACACAGCTCTCTCTGTACATTATCAAGGTACATATGAGAGTATGATGCCCTTCAAGATAGGAACCATACATTCCACGGCACAGATGGGAGTGCAGGCTTTGTGCTACAAAGGTGATTCAGCAAAGTTCAAAGAAGAAGTGGCCAGGCCTTAAGGGATGATTCAAAGTTCTCTAGCAAGGGCTCAGGGGGAAGAGTATTCCTAGTCCATCCTAGAGATAGAGCTCAATCAAAGACCTGGAGACTGGAAACCACAGGTGTCCTTGCAGGACAGAAAGTTGGCTGTTGGACCCTGAGGAGCAGACTCAAAGTGGACAGACGCACAGGGCTCACTGTTGGTCATGCACTTTGACGAACATCTGGTTGTGTTGTATCCATCTGTGCTTAGTTATGTGTGACTCCTTGCAACCCCATGGACTGAAGCCTGCCAGGTTCCTCTGTTCATGGGGATTCTCCAGGCAAGAATAGGGGGCCTTCCTGATCCAGGGATCAAACCCATATCTCTTGCATCTCATGCATTGGCAGGCAGATTCTCTACCACTGAGCCACCTGGGAAGCCCTGTTATGAATATCTTACTGAGAGACAAAACCTAGCTAATAAGCACATATCTCAAGAGTCATGCAGAAGCAGACTGGATTACCACAGTGTTTTAATGACCAAAGAACTCAAAACATTTAATCCATGAAGAACACCATCCCTTCCCCTCATTCTCTAGCTCTTGCTTGGAAAGATTTTTTCCCCCCGCTGGAAGTTTCTCCAGGTGACTGGAGGAGGAGGAAAAGAAAGAGGCAAAAATGCCTTTATGAAAATGTGGTATATTCAAAATATTAACAGGTAACAAGTATATATGTTTTTTGCCTTTTCAAAATGTGTAGAAATATAAGATTTATATGTATGCTAGAATCATCATGCCATGCAGACAGCATGGTTTCATAATGGCATACAAGTTTAAAGTTTTAGAATGGGCTTTATTCAAACCTCCATATACCTCTGTTTCAGTATATATACTCTCATTTGAAAAAAAGCTCACAAGTTTAAGTTTAAGGCCCTTCATGAATGTAAAGCCATGAATGCACCTCCACCCTGAGCCCCCTCACTCCTACCCAGTTCTTTCTAAATGATGCTCAATGAACATGTTAGTTCATTGAGGGTGTTAGTCACTCAGTCGTGTCCGACTCTTCGCCACCCCATGGACTGTAGCCCGCCAGACTCCTCTGTCCTTGGGATCCTCCAGGCAAGACACTGGAGTGGGTTGCCATTTCCTTCTCCAGGGGATCTTCCCAACCCAGGGATCGAACCCAGGTCTCCTGCATTGCAGGCAGATTCTTTACCATATGAGCCACCAGGGAAGCCCGATGAACACTGAATTGGGAACAAATGACTGACAGCTCTCTCCCCAGCCAAGAGACTCTACTGTTGGAGCAGGAGTATCTTAGTTGAATATTTTTTTAAGAATAAGACTGGAAAGCCATATGCACACAAGAAGGTGGACGGAGGCAGCACCTTTGTGGAAAGCCCACTCCCCTCCCAGGGCTCTCTTGCTAAGATTCTGAGCATGCTGCCTCTGGAATTACTGAACGGCTGGGGACAAGCAGAGAGCTTTGCTGCTGGTCACTCCACCTCTACCACTGCCACTAGTGCCCATTTCCCGGGCTTTGCTCCCTCCACTGTTCACTGCCTGGAGTGGAGTTCACAGGGACATGCTTCACCACCTCCCCCTCCGGCAGGTGGCCTATGAGGCATAGGCTGCCCGGGCATCCATCAGAGAGGGGTCTCCTGAGAACAGCAGGATGCCAGCTCCGGCTGCCAGCCCATCTCCACCAACCCTGACAAGGGACAGTCCCCTCCCACCTCCCCACTGGCCATTCGGACCCGTCCCAACACGACTGCCAGATGGAGCAAGAGAGGCTGGCAACACTACTCACAAATGTAGAAAGAAACCTGCCTTCTCTCCACAGTGGGGAAAATACACAGCAACTTTCTGCCACAACCCCTGTGCCATTTCAAAGTCATCAGCAATTACTGTGCCCCGCAGGTGCGGGAAAATCAAATGCTGGGACAATACATGCTAAGTTGCTTCAGCCATGCCCAACTCTGCGACCCCATGGACTGTAACCTACCAGGCACTTCTGTCCATGGGATTCTCCAGGCAAGAATACTGGAGTGGGTTTCCATGCCCTCCTCCAGGGGATCTTCCCAACCCAGGGATAAGACCCATATCTCTTATGTCTCCTGCATTGGCAGGCGGACTCTTTACCGCTAGCGCCATCTGAGAAGGGTGGTGGGGGAACAAAATGATCTCTGCTAAAAATGTAAAACACTGCAGGGCACAGGTGTGGGGAGCTCTGAAAAAACAGGCCTGGGGGACACTGAGAGTAGCTCCCTTAGCAGGTGGCCTGGGTTTGTCCCATGACCCACAGGGAAGACGCAGTTTGAGGCATTTTTCTCTTCATCCCCACAAGTTATGAGGAATGAAAACCTACTATTCTGAAAAGCCCCTGATGCTGGGAAAGATTGAAGGCAGGGGGAGAAGGGGAAGACAGAGGACTAGTCCGTTGGAAGGCATCACCGACTCACATGGACGTGAGTTTGAGCAAGCTCTGGGAGATGGTGAAGGACAGGGAAGCCTGGCGTGCTGCAGTCCATGGGGTCACAGAGTTGGACACGACTGAGCAACTGAACACCAACATTCTGAAAATTTCACCCCAAAATTCATCTGTACACTGCAGAGGGACCTCAGGCCTGGACTTGGTGCCCTGGTTTCGCCCAGCCTTGCCTCTTCAAGATCTTAAACGCTTCCTGGTACCTCCCTGACAGTCACCTGCATGTCACCTGGACCATAGTAACTTGACAGTTTTCTTCAAGCATTTACTTCTGATCCTTAAATCTGTTTTAAAAAGAACAATTTCAAATGGAAAACCAGTATCATCTGCTATGATACAGGGAATGGTATCGAGAATGAAAACTAAGCAATGTTATTAAATTCTAGCTAAATTTTGTCACCCAACTAAGCCTCTGTCTTTATGCTCAATATCTCTATTGAGCTCTATCTCTATTGAGCTCAATATCTCTATATCTCAATTTTTCTAATGAGAAAAATCTTCATTTTTTCTTGCAATTGTTGGAAGGACTAAAAGAGAGCTTGAAAGGAAAGGACTCTCACTTCTTGGTTCAAGGCTGTGGAGTCCTCAGCCTGTGAACCACCGAAATCACCCCATTCTCCATTCTAATCTACCCCCAACATTTCAGAAACTGCTATACTAACGGCTACAGTCCATGGGGTCACAAAGAGTCGGACACGACTGAAGCAACTTGGCATGCACACACGTGCTAAGGATAGAAAAACACAAGGCTGGGTTTGTCTGTGCTTGTTGTTTTGTTTGCCTTCTTCCCATCTCAGGGAGAGTGATGGCACTTTGACTTTCTCTCTACCATGCACTTAGCACAAATTCCCTAAGTTGCTTGAGTTTAGGGACCTCATCTACACCAGCACCAGGCGTGCACAGGGAGCGCTCAGACACAGCTTGTAGGAGAGCGAGCAAATGCTGCTGGCTGTCATCTCTTCTTACTTACTCCTTCCCTTTCGCTTCCCTAGAAGCATTCCAGCGAGGTGATATTCAGAATAAAGCTACGCAGAAACCTCTTAGAGATGACATGATATTCATTCAGTCATTTAGTTCAATGACATGATCCTCCTTACAAAACATTCCATTCTCTCACCAGCCAGGTAGCCTCCACGGCTCAGGCAATAACTCTGAGAACAAATTGTATGTATTGCTCCATTTCACGGATGGACTTGTTCAAGGTCCAAAGAGGTAAAAGAAGTCAGCCAAGATCACATACGGGCTTCCCCGATAGCTCAGTTTGTAAAGAATCCTCCTGCAATGCAGGAGACCCTGGTTCAATTCCTGGGTTAGGAAGATCTCCTGGGAAAGGGATAGGCTACCCACCCCAGTATTCTTGGGCTTCTCTTGTTGCTCAACTGGTAAACAATCTGCCCACAATGCGGGAGACCTGGGTTCGATCCCTGGGTTGGGAAGATCCCCTGGAGAAGGGAAAGGCTACCCACTCCAGTATTCTGGCCTAGAGAATTCCATGGACTGCAGTCCATGGTGTCACAAAGATTCAGACATGACTGAGCAACTTTCACTTTCAAGATCACATACAGGGGTATTGGATTTAAAACTCCAGACAGACCTCCAGTTTAAACTTTTGAGTCACACAGTAGGATTAGCCCAAGTCACAGCTCCCACGTGCAAACTCCAGCAAAGCTGTGCTACCTGCCAATATCACAGTTAAGCATTATGGCCCTCAAACACTTTGTGAAAGTCATGGCAACCTATCTGTTAGCTCATCCCAAAGTTCTTATTTTTATTTGGTTTTCTGAGGCCCTATCTACGCAGAACTTACAAATCAAAAGGAAAAAGCTCATGTGTGCTTTCTGAACATTTTGTAGGATGCTTGTCTCTCTGATGTTCTGTATTTCTTGGCCCTGTAGTCTCGAACACTGGGTTCATTGTATTACACAGCAGTGTCGACAAATGCTATGCACCAAAGGAGAAAAGCACTGGAGCTATCATCTGCTTTCTATCCCAGTAGCTTCCTCATCAATCTTTTCCTGTGATGACCAGAGGACGGAGGATACATTTAAAGCAACACAGAATTCTGTGAACATTACCCATTCTGCAAAGGCATTTTTTTTAAATCACAAAACAGGAAGTTCCAAGCCATTGAAACTCACCAGTATATTTGCTTGAAAGTCTTCTGGAACAACAAAACAGTACATGCTACCCAGGCGAGCAGACTATTATAAAAGCAGATGTTTTGCTCACTTCCACCTCAGAGAAACACATTGTCAATTTAGTTAACATCCTTTGGTCATTTGAACAGGCTTCTCAGGAAGTCGGCAATGATATAACTCAAGTACAATATGATCCTTATGTCCCCATTGATCTCGTACTCGTACATCTGAGCAGAAGATAGATGTGAGTGTGTGTGTTAAATGAATTAGAAAGAAGAAAAATGCCGGTAGTTGGGCTACTCACCACTCTCACTCAAATGTCAACCCACAGGAGTGGGATTCAAGGAACAAAAGGTGCTTGGGGTGGGGTGGGGGCAGGGGCATCCTTGTCCATGGATTACATTCCTGCCAAGGGTTCTGCACTACCTGTTCCCACAGCAAGAACAGAATAAATCACCCACACAATCAGCCTGTGTAGAAGATAGTCCCCAAAGTACCCCAACAGCCAGTGTTGGGGGCCTGCATCTGCCTTTTCCAGTGATCTGGTCTCACCGTGTCTGGGGCCAAGACTCAGGAAGAGACATTAAGGTTGTAATCAGGATGGAGGGGCAAAAAGAAAAGGAATCAACAGAGTAAGAAACAAGGAAAGATGGGAAAATGAAAAGAGGCAGGAAACAGTTGTGACCCTGGGCAAAAAGGGGTTGAGGAAAATGTGACCAGAGGAGCATGTAACAGTCTTGCTGCTGGTCGGGGAGACCCCACACAGAACAGGATCACTTAGAATGCCCACACGGCACCTCCAGCCACAGGGAGGGGACGCAGGTGTAAGAACGCAGGACACTCCAAGCGCTCCTGTAGAAGAGGAGTAATCGCTGCCTGAACTAATGCAGGTCCTCCCAGAACAGACTTCAGTCATTAAGCTAAATAGTCCCAAGGCACGCATGTGCACGCACGCGCGCGCGCGCGCACACACACACACACACACACACACACACACACCCCTTTGCCAGCAACAAGATAAGCTTATTAGTATTAATAAGACAGTTTTTGTCCCTTATTTACAGAGTTTTTGAGGTCATGCTCCTGTAAGATTTTTTTAAGCTAATATATTCGTATAACAGCATAGCACATAAGCTCATCAAAGTCACTTTTAAGCCCACACCCCCTATTTTACTAACCTAGACTTTTGTTTAAGTAGTTAAACTCTCCAAATTGATGATGCTAACCAAGCCTCGCTGGTAAGGGTAAAGGAGAGCAAACCATGCCGGGTAGCAGGGCCCTGCTTCCAGGCAACCCTTTTCTCTCTCCAAGACATCAGTGCCACCCAAGTAGCACCAGGCATGCAAGGCAGCCCTGACATCAGTGGGATCTGAACAAAGGGCCAAAGGGTCTCTTTTTTAAACGTCTGCTTGGGGCCTTGCAAACTCAGAATTTAACCTTATGCTACTGGGGTAATGTTCACTTGGGAGTACTTCAGCTTAAATTACTCTTAAATCACTCCTCTGTGTTAGACACACCCAACTCTTGGCAGGGAACCAGAGTCAGGATGCACCGCCCAGGACCCACTGTTCAAACCTTAAACTTGAAAGGCCTTGAAATCCAAAAAGCAAACACAGCCTCTCAATCAACTTTTTTAACTCATCTGCTTCCTCTATCTCCAGCACACTGTTTTTCTGTTTAAGGATTTCCAAGTAGAAGTCAGAAGTGAAATGCTGGCCCAGGACAGACTGAAGGGAGGCCTGCAGTGTTCTTGGGGCTGCAGTAAGCGCTGAGGACACAGAAGGAGATGACCAGTCAGATCAGCCCACGTGGGTTCCCAGGAAATTGCCCTGGAAATGGGTAAGAGCATCGCATATGGGTCAGGCTGCAGCTCTGCCATTTACAAATGGTGTAAGTTTGAGAACACGATTTAACTGCTGTGCCTGTTTTCTCATCTATGCTATGCTGTGCTGTGCTGTGCTTAGTCACTAAGTCGTGTCTGACTCTTTGTGACCCCATAACTGCAGCCTGCCAGGCTTCTCTGTCCTTGGGGATTCTCTAGGCAAGAATACTGGAGCGGGTTGCCATGCCCTCCTCCAGGGGATCTTCCCAACCCAGAGATCGAACCCAGGTCTCCTACATTGCAGGCAGATTCTTTACCTTCTAAGCCACCAGGGAAGCCCAAGAATACTGGAGTGGGTAGTCTATCCCTTCTCCAGGAATCTTCTTGACCCAGGAATCAAACCAGGGTCTCCTGCATTGCAGGTGGATTCTTTACCAGCTGAGCTACCAGGGAAGCCCTTTCTCATCTATAAGTTGAGGATAATAGCAATGCCTAGCTCACAGGGTTACTGTGAGAATTACATGAGTTCACATATGTAAGAGGCTTAGGACAGTGCCTTTTAGCTTATATTATTAATATTTTTACTATTATTATTTTTACCATAAGTAGTCTTAGTTTATAAAACCATGAATTACTCCCTCTTGCCTATGAAAGAAATACATACTTCCTGATGTGCATTCAAGGTTTGAATCATCTGCCCACAATCTACTTGTAGAGCCTCATCTTCCACTACTACCTACCAGGAGCCATATTTTAAAACAAAAGAGATGCTTTATCAGTACCTAGACATAGCTCACAATTCCTTGACTCACCTCATACAATTTTCTCTGCCTTACCCCCTGCCACATTTCTTTATTTTTTAAAGTATAGTTGATGTATAATGCTATATAAATTATAGGTATATTATATAGTGATTCACAATTTTAAAGGTTATGCTTCATGTATAGTTGTTATAAAATATTTGCTATATACCCCATGTTGTACAATATATCCTTATGTCTTAGATCCATCTTTCAGACCATTCTCAAATACTACACACACTTTTAGCCTGAATGGCCAAACATTCATCAAGTTTCTCATATGACACAGTCACCAAGTTCCCTATGATCTAGTTCACCCTCTTCTTCACATACTTCAATCATCAATGTCCTTCTTCAAAAATGGTGACCAACACTGTGGGCAATTCTCTGGATATGCTTTAATCCACAGTATAAAGGGTTGGATCATTTTCATGATTAATTTATTCCTTTATCACTCCCTAATATAATGCCATCTTCTTAGGAATCACATGATATTCCCTCACTGATACACAGTTTCTGTTCAACTAGACATTCTTCACTTGAATCTACTGTCAAGACATCCCATAATTACACCATTGACTTTTTTTAAAACCAAAATTAACAATTTTACATTTATGTATACTGAGTGGCACCTTGCAGGCCACAGGGCAGACTTCCAATTGACAAAATAATTTGGAACACACTTTGTTTATCTTTTACATTGACTGTATCTCCCAGTGAAGTCATCTGAAAAGCACTCTCTCTGTGTCGTGGACAGCAGTGTGAAATAATATAGGAACAAGGACAGACTATTGCAGCCATCAACTAAAGAGTCTCCCCAGCTTGACAGATCCACAGACCTCCAGATAATGTTATTTTATCAGCTGTCTAACCCAGCCTGCTTTCATGACCTTATTCACAAACATATAATGAAGCTTTATGAAATGCTTTTTTGAAAGCAAGGTTTTCAGTGTCTATACCATTCCCCTAGCAAGAATCTTTTTTTTAAGGTTAGGGTTATTTAGCTGTGACAAATATATGTGACTTCCAAAAGTTGCTACTGTTTTTTAACACTCCAAAACAATGCCTAGATACATTTTTCATGGAATATAAAAACTAAATATGAGACCAATAGAAAAGATTCACAATTCAATGATTAAAAGAAGTCTAGAAACCCAAAAAGAATAAGATATTCTATGGAATCTAAGTGTCAGATGAACTTCTGAATACAACACAGCCACTTCTGAGCAGTTTATAGCTGCCAAATGGGAGAATATACCTCCTAGAACACTTAGACTTTTGAAGGTTCTTAATCCTACCCCTGGGTGACCTCACAGATTGTATCAGGCAAGCCAAGCAGCAGACTTGAAGACTCAAGATCTCTTCTAGTCTCTCTATATTTTTAGAGAATCTTTAGTCACAATTCCAGATTCCTCTCTCGAGAATTCTATCCACTAAGAAAGGCATTTCCCCACTCCCACCATGATTCAGAGCAAATATGGGCCATCTCTGAACAGAGCAAATAGTCTTTGGTGACCAGACTTAACCTAACATTCCAGATTGTGATCTGTTCATTTCTGAATAGACTTTGGTAACTAGTCTCCCAAAACACTTCCCGCATGAACCATGAAGCCATATATTCATGCCCTTGTATAGCCCCTCCCCTTATATCTAGGGTAGTCACATGACTTGTATTGGCCAATAGGAAAATAGCAGAAATGACATCGCTTGACTTCAGTGCTAGGTCATAAAAGTCCTACATCTTGGGATGCTTATCCAGCAATCCAGTCACTGTGCTGTGAGAAGATCAAGCCATATGGAGAAGCCATATGCAAACATTCCAGTCAAGAGCCACAGCCATAAGTTAAAGATGTCAGGCAGAGAAAGACAAATACTATATGATATTATCTACATGTGGAATTTAAAAACTAGTGAATATAACAAAAAAGAAGCAGATTCATAGATACATAGAGAACAAACTAGTGGTTACCAGTGGAGAGAGGGAAAGGGGAAGAGGCAATACAGGGGCAGGAGGGGAAGAAAGGATTATTATGGGATTATATGAAATCATCTACATGAAACTTTTGAAAATTGTAAAGCATTATAGAATTTAAAGAATCTTTCATTCAGAAGACCAAAAAAAAGAGACACTGTTGAGTTCTGACAGCCAGAAGCAGCAGCCGTTTGATTGAGCCATACTGAATGTCAAGTTCAACAGTCTCTTAATGACTGCGGCCCCAGCCAACATCTGACTGCAACCACGTGAGACCCCAAATAAGAAACACCTAGCCAAACTCTATCACTACTCAGAACCGAAAGAAATAATAATAAAAAATTGTTTTAAGCCACCAAATTTGTGACTGGTTTGTTACACAAATAAAATCAGATACAACATTGAGTCTAGATACCAGAATCTACTTTATTCAAGGCCTGGAAATGCCAAAGATGACCCTGGGGTCTCAAGGACTTACAAGCTACATGCCTCCAGCCTCAGATACTAAAGGGCTTTGACTGACTCCAAACTCTGAAATAAAGATCAACCAGAGGAACTGAACTCTCTGGTACTGTGGCCTAGAGACTGTTGGAGAATATCGCACAACAGAAAAGTCTTATTTAACTGCACATATATTCAACTGGAATTTCAATAAATCATAAATTCATTTTATATGACCTTTACATTTTAAAAGTTTGAAGTAATTTGTTTCTCTAACTTTTAGGATCTTAATTGGATTAGAGGAGTTACTCTTCAAATTTCAAAAAATCAATAGATGTTTATAATTTTGGTCTCATAAAATACTTCAAATGCCGATTCATTTGAAATTATTCCATACAGAGTGCAAGGTAATTGTATGCAACTGGAGTCAAAGGACACATAGCCACTGGCACATGCATAACCCACGGCACATGAAAGACAGATTTTAAACAAGTAGCAAATGATTACAATTTCCACATAGAGTTCAGTAATAAAGAAGCAATGGCAGGGTAGAGGAAACTCTGATCAAGGAAGTTCTCTCCAGAGAAGAAATATTTAATCTGACACCTGAAGGATCAGAAAAGAACTATGCCGAGGGATAGTTAAAACTCTCATGTAATAGATAATTATAGTGAACTGTGTTTCTTTCCATGACAGCCTATGATCTCAGAGCACTTAGAAGTCTTCTATTGGCATCTGGACTCATTTCTGAAATGTCAAAGCCTTCTCCCACCTAAGTACGTGTCATCTCTCACTCTTATGCTTTGTCTTATTTCTCGACTCCTCCAGTGTGGACTTAATAGTTTAGCTATCATGCTGCACAAAGCCCTCATGCACACATTCTCCTCACTTCATCCCCAGCAGCCCTCCTGCATGTAACAGACAGTGTCCATCCCCGCAGGCATGCACCATGATCCCGAGAAGGAGCACCCTGCCTCAAAGCCCACCTGACTCTCAAATCTTATCTGTTCCTCAAGAAAGAGGAACCTGACATCTTACAAGAATTCATTTATTTACTAGTTTAAAATATTCTTGGCAATTATTTTTAAGTGATAGAAGGATTCTGATCACGTAAATTAGATTCAGTAGGCAATGGAGGGCTGACACATCTGCTTCTGCACAAATCAATGCCTCACTGACACAAAGACCAGGTCCCCTGGCGTGGCTGACATGGTTGGTTGCCTCCCAACACTCACTCCTTTCCTCTCCTTCTGTACCACATGGGTAGGATTAACATCTGTGGCAGAGTCAGCTAGCTGACCATCAAAGGCTCATGCTCCCTTCCACAGTGTGGAGTGCATGCTAGGGAGCAGATGCCCAGCCAAGGACCACATTTCACATCTCTCGTGACCTAGGAGAGGCCATGTGACTAGCGCTCACCAATGGGATGTGAGCAGAAGTGATGCGTGTCACTTCGGGCTAACATAGTTAAGAAGCAGTAACTTTGGGAGTTCAGTGTGGAAGATGCACGAATTCTAAGACACTAAGAGCTCTGAATAACCTCTTGGAGGTGAACCAATCATTAGGATTAGGAACATTTACACTGGTCTATAACATGACTGAGAAATAAATGTTTGTTTTATGAAGCCAGAGAGAATTTGGAATTTATATGCTCTAGCAGCTGGCTTTCCTATGTTAACATAACATCCTTCCAAGATCCAGGGATGGGTTCTGATTTGGTTCAGGGATGGGCATGTATCCCAGGTCTGAGTCAATCAGTGCATAGTGTTCCTTCAGCCACAGAAGTTTCTTCAGAGACTGACATAGTGCCTAAGTCAGTCCAATTAAAGGAAAGATTATGATTGTTTTTAAAGTTTTAGGGAAAGAAGCCTTCTTTCTCCTTCTGAATATGAATAAGAAAGCATGTAGTAGAGCATTTTGCATCAGTCTATCAATAAAGAGAACATACAAAGGAAAGAAGAGAAAAATGAAAAAAATAGAACCAGATAGTTAATCAAACAATGCAAATTAACCAAAATATAATCTACAAATATACTTTAAAATGTATAAGCTGATACATTGCTGATACATAAGCTGATAAATTGCTTTCATTTTTAAGCCACTTTAAATTTGTCTCTCTTTATTAACAACTAGTATCTTTTAGGCATAGTTGATTTTACACAAAACTCCCACAGTTTAATAAAGAGAAATAATTAAAAACCAATTACATTATTAACTATAATTCAGAGTTCACCAAACACATAAAAGATATGTAATATGGTACATTTAGGATATATAATTGGTACATCAATAAACATTAATCAACAATCATAAATAATTATACCTGTATCAGTCAGAATAAGCTAGTTTATGCTGCTGTAACAAATAACCCCCCAGATCTCGGTGGCTTATAACAAAATGCCTTCCTTGCTAATATTATGCTATGTGCCTTATTCTGGATCAACTGTGATACAGTTCCATCTTTCCTCTAGGACCTAACCTGCTAAGATAGCCTCTATCTAGAACATTTCTGCTCTAGTGAGCAAGAAAAAAGATAAAATGTGGTGAGCCCCATGCTGAATCTTAAAAAATTTCTGTCTCTTCACATGGATTGGTCAGAACAGGCTTGGGGTCACAGGATAGAGAAGTATAACTCTCCTCCAGAAAGAGGCAATGAATATTTACTTTGAATGATATTCAAATATTTTATTGAAAAATATTGTACCCAAATATTGTATTTGAACAGTGCCTGAAGTTGATAAGCCATACATTACCTATTAAAGAAATAAAGACTCTAAAGAAAATTCAGAATGCAACCTTACATTCGTTGGCCCACGTATCAGAATCTGACAGTATGTTCATCCATGATTGAAAGAAAACAGACTATCAATAAATAATTATTGAAAAGTCTTCTCTACAACACTGTCTTTTACTGTTTTAAAATTTTGATGATTTCTACTGAGGTGCTGGTCAATAGAGGGCAGAAGCAAAAAAAAAAATCAATACCTTAAAATAGAATTTGAGGAGAAACCTATGCACAGGAATATGTCTATCTCTGCACTATTCTGACATTTGATTTTACTATTGGGGCTTCTCATCTATAAAGGTAGGTGGTGATAGCAGTTTTACAGAGGACATAGGACTGGAAAGGAGGATTTTACTGTGGATTTCAGAGTGCCAGGCATAACACAAATACACTCATGTAAGACAGCACAACACCCCTATGAGGTAGGTGGTCTTGCCTCTGTCTTGCAGACATGGAGTCAATGTCCAAGGTACAGAGCTACTCTGAAGCCCTCAGACCTACACCTCACTTAAGTCAAATTTTGCTAAAGCACAGACAAGATCTGACCTCACCCAAGTGGTAAGGAGGTGATTCTAAGTTTACATCATTTTCCCTGGCCTGACAAAAGCCCTCAAGAAAAGATCAGCCACCCCCTGGGGGAGAAAGCACAGTGTTCTCCTACAGACACCAGGAAGCTTTGACCAACCACCTGAAGGCCTGGCAGTGGCATCCCATGCCCCACAGGCAGGAAGAAGCTGTGCTGGGTGAGCAGAAACCTTCCCATGTAGACGCCTTGCTCCCTGGGATGCAAAAGGCCGCCCTGAGATGGGAGATGAGGAAGACGGTGGAGGGGATGAAAATGGGAGGAAATCTGTTCACTAATCAAGAAAGCCTCATTGGATGAAAACTCCAGACCAGAGCAAGATTAAGGAGGTGGGAGCTTGGGAGGCCAGTTGCTGAGGTCCAAGGAGGTGGACTGGGGTCACAGCAGTGACGAGAAACAGGAAAGCATTTACAGTTATCTCAGGGCACGGGAGGCTGAAAGAAAACTAATCAGTGTACCGACTGCTCACTATTTGCATGGGGCACAGATCTGGGTGAGTCAGCACTTCAGTGTGACTTTAACCCCATAAAACCAACTACTCACTGATAAGGCCATACCTTCTTTGCTACTGTGCAGTGGGAAGACTTGACCCTGTTCACAGAAGGTTTCACTGCATGTCTGTGGCCAGACCCTGTTAATTATTTTATGATATATCTGTAACCCGCAATTATGGGGTATTATCACAAGCATTTGATTCAGAGGAAGCAGAGGACCATGTTGACTAATTCAATATCAATGTGTACACCTTTTTTTTTTTCTCTTTTTGCCATGTCACCTGGCCAAGATGGGAAAACAGTGGAAACAGTGACAGAGTTTATTTTGGGGGGCTCCAAAATCACTGCAGATGGTGACTGCAGCCATGAAATTAAAAGATGCTTCCTCCTTGGAAGAAAAGTTATGACCAACCTAGACAGCATATTAAAAAGCAGAGACATTACTTTGCCAACAAAGGTCCATCTAGTCAAAGCTATGGTTTTTCCAATAGTCACGTATGGATGTGAGAACTGGACTATAAAGAAAGCTGAGCGCTGAAGAATTGATGCTTTTGAACTGTGGTATTGAAGAAGACTCTTGAGAATCCCTTGGACTGCAAGGAGATCCAACAAGTCCATCCTAAAGGAAATCAGTCCTTCATTGGAAGGACTGATGTTGAAGCTGAAACTCTAATACTTTGGCCACCTGATGAGAAGAACTGACTCACTTGAAAAGACCCTGATGCTGGGAAAGCTTGAAAGCAGGAGGAGAAGGGGACGACAGAGGATGAGATGGTTGGATGGCATCACCGACTCAATGGACATGAGTTTGAGTAAACTCCGGGAGTTAGCAATGGACAGGAAGGCCTGGCGTGCTGCAGTCCCCGGGTCGCAAAGAATCAGACATGACTGAGTGACTGAACTGAACTGATGTCACCTGGCACACGGGGATCTCGCTCCCTGAGCAGGGATCCCGTGCCCCCTGGCAGCGGAAGCCTGGAGTCTTAACCACTGGATCAGAGGGAAGTCCTATGTGTATTTTGCTGCTAACAAAGTACTTCCCATATATTATCTCACTGAAACTCCTGCCAGTTCTGTAAAAGAAGTATTCTCTCTCTTTATTGATATGAAAACTGAGATTGGGACTGTCAGCAATTTGTCCAAAGTCTCATAGCAAGGGGCAGAGATAGAATTTGAACTTAGATCTGACAATGTGACATGGCCCTGAGGAAAGAAATTCAGAAACAAGAGAGGACAATTGTGGGAATACACTGGAATAGAGAAGAAGGTCCCTGTGAAAGCTGTAAAACTATTTCAAGGAGAAATGAAGACAAATTAGAATTAAGCTCTCTTTTAATTATACATTTACCAGTGATCTGTCATTGGGAAAGAACTAATACACAGAGTATCAATTTTCAGTAAATATAAATGGCAAATAAGGCATTTAATGAATTGCAAATGACAGTGTTTCTAAAAGTAGTTATCAATCACGAGTAAACGCCTCCCCATTTATTAATCATATATTTCATTTCAGCAAAGAATCTAACAGAATGGCTTAAAGAGAACCCAGGGATGCTGCAGATGGTGACCAGGAAGGTAGACATGAAAAATAAAACTTCTGTTTTATCCATTTAAAATGTGAGGAGGAGACAAGGAAGAAGGAAAATACTTGCAAATGGGATTTAAAATGTATCGGGTAACTGATGAAACATTAAGAAAACTGCATATTCATCAACTGGAAGGTATGTTCTCGGGCCAACTAAGAACAAAAAAAGTGAAAAGGAAAGACTCTTGGCCAGAAGTAAAGAGCAGTCCAGAAAAGACAAAGAGAAAAAGGACAGCAGGCTGGAAGAGTCGCCATGGTTATGGAAAGGCCTCCAACGTTGCCAAACTCCCCCAGAGAGGGAGCGATCAATTCACAAGGTTTCAGGTATTTTCCCTAGCCAGAATGTTATTCAAAACAAAGGCCAAAAGAACAAGTCCTCTCCCCTACCTCATCCTGCGGACCCATCTAAAAAAGCATTACATGTCTTTGGTCAACTGACTGATTTTAACATCATTATGAAGTCTTACTAGTTTGTTCTGGATGTGGTAGTAAACCCACCCTGCAAAGGATGTAAGGCAGAGTAAAATTACCAGGGAACCGTAAACCTGATAAATCTCTTGAAGCTATTACAGAAGGCATGGTGCAAGAAAGAAATATCTGTCATCACAGATCTGGATCAGAGAAGCAAAGTTGAAAGGGAGGATAAGAAGTGTCTACAAATGGTTGCTGTAATTGGCCAAACTTCGTCTTTCTTCTAATTTTGAAATTATGCCATTATTTTACCCACTTATATGTTGTTGCAATGGCACCCCACTCCAGTACTCTTGCCTGGAAAATCCCTTGGGCAGAGGAGCCTGGTAGGCTGCAGTCCATGGGGTTGCGAAGTGTCGGACACGACTGAGCGACTTCACTTTCACTTTTCACTTTCATGCATTGGAGAAGGAAATGGCAACCCACACCAGTGTTCTTGCCTGGAGAATCCCAGGGACGGGGGAGCCTGGTGGGCTGCCGTCTATGGGGTCACACAGAGTTGGACACGACTGAAGCGACTTAGCAATGTTGTTGTTTAGTCATTAAGTTATGTCCAACTCTTTTGAGACCCCATGGACTATAGCCCGTCAGCCTCCTCTGTCCATGGGATTTCTTAGGCAACAATACTGGAGTAGGTTGCCATTTCCTTCTCCGTGGGATCCCCCGGACCCAGGGATCAAACCCACTCCTCTTGCACTGGCAGGTAGATTCTTGACCACTGAGCTACTAGAGAAGCCAATGTAAACATATAGAACCCTTAATACTACTTTCGAAACACACAAAAAATATAATAACAAATAGTTTTCAATTGGAAAGAACAGAAAGGAAAATAAAGTGTTAGAATTCTCAAACTTATCTACCAGGGTAGAAATGTCTGCTACCAACTCAGAAGCAAACCAAATTGCCATTTTTCTCAGGAAATCAAAGGATTCAACGTCTCATTCAAATAACGCTGCATTTATGAAGCCAGAGTCTAATTAAATTACATCAGTCATCAATCTGCTTTTGCTAAACTTCCTTTCCACAGAACTGCTAATAGAGATGTGTGAATCCCCAAATATGAATGTTTAAATACTGAACTCTTAGCACTGTGTTTTCTAAACAAATCCTCTTAGCAGCACATCCGGTTTGCTCTGCTTTGCACATCCTCTCTCCCCCACACACCTATGTTTTTCTTTCACATCCTTGCTTCTGCCGTCCAGTCTCCCCGCTCACAACTTCAATAATCCAAATGGCAGAAAAGTGTGAATGAGCAAAAACCAATTTTGTTATTACTACCATTTCCTTCTGCTTACTCTCAAAACAGAAGCTGCATAAGGGAGAAATCGGTCACATATAAAATTATTAAAAGAATCCTTCATACAAAATAATCATTCCCCAAAGGGAAGCTTCCTAAACATTAACTGAGGGCACCAAGACAGCTCTGGCCTAGCCCTGGGCCTTCATCTCCTAGCAGATCTCCTATTTTATCTCAACAGCATTTAAGAAGATCGACAGCAGAACCAATGTTTACCACAGTGAGAATGAAATGAGTAATTTCTGCACAGTGAAAAGGATGGACCTCTACTACAGATCCTCCATTCCCAGGAAATAAGTCAAAAAATTTTCTCTGAAAGCAATGGGTTTGAAAGCTGTCTGGTAGCTAAGAAATCATTTCCCTGTACCACGTTTCTCTTATGGGTGGCCTGGAAAAAGTTACTCTCGTCTTCCTATTTCAAGCCTCAGTTGCAGAATAGAATCATTCTATTTTCTCTCGCTGACCATATATTTTGCTGCAAAACCCCTCTTGCACTGCAGCTTATAACGCTCTTAAAATACACAGATTATCTCAAATATGTGTGATTCTGTAGCCCCACTCCTGAGGCTAGAAAATTATACTCTTGGTTCCTGGCATTTTATAGTTTATATTCATCTTACACTGGCATTATAATCAAAATAAACATTCAAAAGCTCTTATGAAAATATGGCTTTATTCTCTTTTTTAAACTGAACTACTTTATCCCTTTACACTTGGTTTGAAGAAAGTCCTAAAAATTAGAAAATGCAAGTGATCACTTTGAAAGAAAAAACAAAGGGGCAATTAGATTTATCATCATTGAAATAGTGGCAGAATCCAAATGAAATTCCTTGGAGTATTTGGGTGTCATGGTTAATAATTTTGAAACATACAACTTCAACTAAAACTGAAGGAGGGACCCTCAACTGTCCACAGATCCACACAAGAACACGTTTTACAAATACACACTCATGCCTTGTTGCTGGCTCAATTCTGTCTTTCAGTAAAGCCATTCTCCTTCACCACAAGTGCACACAAATGTCTTGTGTTTCTTCATGTAGCCTGTTTTGGTGTTTATCCCACTGAGCTCAACGAAACCTCCAGAACCACCAGGCACCTTGAGCTAGTGTGCACTCAGGTGCAACTGAACATACCTGGACCATCCAACAACATCCAACATGTTTATTTAATACATCTTCCTGTATAAGGAAGTGAGTGACTGATAGCATTGATTAAAACCAGCCAAGCATAATGGTCACTGGCATTCAACATCCAAACTTTCTAAAACACAACGCAATCCCCGTCTGAAAACCTACTCTGCATTTTTTACATTTCTGGTTGAGACATCTATTTTTTAACAATTCATTTTCTGTTTTCCCTCCATGCTTTCTCTAGAATTTCCAGCAGTCCCTTTGCATGAAAAGGTTGGTACAAGCATTCATGTTGAGGGTTCCAGAAAACCAAAAGATGAAAGAAACTAGCAATATTAAAGGGCTCTCTCTCCAGGCAGCTGCTGATTCTGTTTTTGTTTGGGTTGTTTTTGTGATTGTTTTTTATCTGAAAAGCATTATTGTCTCCTTAGAAATGACTACCAGATCAAAATGGTCAAAAAGACACCAAAGTTCCTGGACTCTCAAAAGACCATCCGTTGTCTGTGATGCAGTGTCCCCAGAAGTGGCTTTTCACAACTGGAAAGCTCTTGCATATTACTGCCACAAAGACCAGAAGTCATAGGCAGAAAGCAAGTCCATGGAGCCAAGTGCTAAGAGAATCTTTCCAAATTCTAACTCTGTGCTTACAAAAGTCAAAAGGAAGCCATACAATAAAAGGTATACAGTCCTGGAATTACCCCCACGGTGTCAGACTTTATTTTGGGGGGCTCCAAAATCACTGCAGATGGTGACTGCAGCCATGAAATTAAAAGATGCTTACTCTTTGGAAGGAAAGTTGTGACCAACCTACATAGCATATTAAAAGCAGAGATATTACTTTGCCAACAAAGGTCCGTCTAGTCAAGGCTATGGTTTTTCCAGTGGTAATGTATGGATGTGAGTTGGACTGTGAAGAAAGCTGAGCGCCGAAGAATTGATGCTTTTGAACTGTGGTGTTGGAGAAGACTCTTGAGAGTCCCTTGGACTGCAAGGAGATCCTACCAGTCCATTCTAAAGGAGATCAGTCCTGGGTGTTCTTTGGAAGGACTGCTGCTGAAGCTGAAACTCCAATACTTTGGCCACCTCATGCAAAGAGTTGACTCATTGGAAAAGACCCTGATGCTGGGAGGGATTGGGGGCAGGAGGAGAAGGGGACGACAGAAGATCAGACGGCTGGATGGCATCACCGACTTGATGGACATGGGTTTGGGTGGACTCTGGGAGTTGGTGATGGACAGGGAGGCCTGTCATGCTGTGATTCATGGGGTTGCAAAGAGTCGGACATGACTGAGCAACTGAACTGAACTGAACTGAACTGAAGCATTTGTAACCACTTTACTATCTTTGCTATCTCCTTAAATCATCTCCTTATTCCCAGTTTCTTATTTCTGGAACTCACTGCTCCCCACCACCTGAGCCCCACAACTGTGGATTCTGATTTAATTAGTTTGGGGTGGATCCCAAACACTGGTATATTTGAGCTCTCCAAGTGATTCTATCCAGCTATATTTGAATCTTTTCTTAGGACTTCTCTGGTGGCTCAGTGGTAAAGAAACCACCTGCCAATGCAGGAGAAGTGGGTTCAATCCCTGGGTCGTGAAGAACTCCTAGAGAAGGAAATGGCAACGCACTCCAGTATTCTTGCCTGGGAAATCCCATGGACAGAGGAGCCTGGTGGGCTACAGTCCATGGAGTCACAAGAGTCGGACACGACTTAGTGACTAAAACAAAAACAATCTTCTCTTAACTTGTCCACTACCCTGTCCCCAAAAATAAACAAACCAAACAACAGACTAAGTCTGAGACCTTATTAGCCCTCCCCTTATTTAATTCCCACAGATTATTCAACGATGCATCTAGTCCAACACTTCTTTGCAAGATCCAAATGATTTGGCTATCAGAACAAAGTTGAGGACTTGCTTTCAGATGCAATGCACAGAGGAAAGACTCATAAAGTTGTGGCTTGCTTTTCTTGCCTTAAAAACACACTGGTGACCTTGGGCAAATTTACAGTCACAGTGCATTGTTCAGAAAATGGGAATTTGAATTCAGCACTATTGACTAGTAAACTGTAAGGTGTAATTAGCTTGTGATTTCAGACAATTAAGTGACGAAGTCTTTCCTAAGTAAGACATCCATTGAACAAAGATTTGTAGAACTACCTAAATAAAACTAAACACATAAAGTGATGGAAAACCACACTGCAGATAACTCTAGGAAGAAAGTGGAGGACAGGAAGATAAGCAGCCCTTGTCATAGAAAAGATTACTTATATCAACTGTGGCAAAATTCCCCTTTACTGAGAATTGTATGAAATTACTTCTTGAGATGAAGGTGCCCTCTATGAAAAATCTTATTATCTTTATGAGCTCTGGAATGCCCAGGCAATGTCATGTTCCACTTTTATTTCTGAATTAAAAAAAAAAAAAAGGCAGTGGAATGTTCAGATTCAGTAAATTCTTAGGCTTTGGTATAAAGCAAATTCAGGCTGGATCCTAGCTCTGTGCTCAGAACCGAAAGGCCTGGAGCAAACAACGAGTGTATTCCAAGTGCCCTCCCCACAAAACCAGGATAACAAAACACAGAGGTGTGAGAACTGACCTCATAACATGTGAACATTCAGCACTCTTCATTAGTACCATTACTTGCTGTTTTGTAAATTATGTCTGTTTTACAGATGAAGCAACTAAGGCGCAGAGAGGCTGAGTAGTTTGTCCATGGCCACACAGCTTGGTAGTAGTAGAGCCAAGATGTCATCCTAAACAATGTGGCTCCAGAATCTACATGCCTAATCCCTTGCAGCATTTTTAATATTCTATAATTTTAGAACTGTATTAAATTTACACAGTTCATTACAATTTACAAAAGCTTACACATATGTTATCTCATTTTTGACATTACTAGTGTAAAGGAGAATGCAATGGCACCCCACTCCAGTACTCTTGCCTGGAAAATCCCATGGATGGAGGAGCCTGGTAGGCTGCAGTCCATGGGGTCGCGAAGAGTCGGATACGACTGAGTGACTTCAGTTTCACTTTTCACTTTCATGCATTGGAGAAGGAAATGGCAACCCACTCCAGTGTTCTTGCCTGGAGAATCCCAGGAACAGGGGAGCCTGGTGGGCTGCCGTCTATGGGGTCGCAGAGTCGGACACGACTGAAGCGACTTAGCAGCAGCAGCAGTGTAAAGGAAGCCAAAACAGAGGTACTGTTCCTATCTTATACTTGAGGACATTGAGCTCAAAGAGTCAGTACCCTGCCAAAGGACACCAGGCTGACGAGTAGCAAAGCTGAGACTCAGGCTATGTTTTGATATTCTGGTGAACATCATCCATCAGAAAACATGCCCATGATACCCAAAATATTCTGAACTTTTGAAATGAACTCACCTAAGAAAAAAATAAGCATCTATTTTCTAAGTAGACAGGATTTAAAATGCTCCAGGGAGCATTTTCTTCTTAGGAAAATTATTACTAATTGTCAACTCTACATAATGAAATGTTATGATATCATCCAGGCAAATTGTGTGAGAGTGAAAGAAGGAAATAAATGGTTGTGTTCCATATACCCTGGAAGCAGTCTACCAGTCCTGGCCTATGCCACAGATTCACTTGGAAGGTTTCCTAAGGTACAGCTCATCATTTAGGTATCACAGTATTTTCTTTTCTTGAGACTAAAACCCTGGTGACTGAGAGATTATTATAACGCAAGGGCAGGAAGAGAGATCTGATCCACAGATCATGAGGCCCTTTGAAAGCCCTGGATGCATAATGCTTTTTACCTTGACATTTCCCATCCTCTTCAGATTCATCTACCCAGTATTTTTAGGCCAAAGAAATGAAGACACAATACTACTTCATGAGTCAAACAACATCTCTCCTGGTGTTTTAATGTTGCAGTAAGGATGCTTAGATCACTATCATCATATGCATTCAGCTAAATGGGGAGTCTGCTCGGGTTTCACACTGTGCCTAGCAGTAATGATGTTGGATACACCGACTTCTCCGCCAAGCCTAGCAGCTGGAAAATTAGCTTAGACACACATACACACAGCACAGCAAGATGCTTAGCAAAGAGAACTGGATGAGAGGGCCATGCTTTTTATTTGATTTCTGTTTTATAAACAACATAATCACATGCCGACCCGAGCAGGAGCCACTTCTCTGAGCTCCTGTCAATCTTTGGAATAAAAACTGACTGACATTTTGCAGCCCTGTGGCCACTGCTAAGTTTTCCAAATTTGCTGGCATATTGAGTGCAGCACTTTAAGGGCATCATCTTTTAGGATTTTAAATACCTCAGCGGGAATTCCATCACCTCCACAAGCTTTGTTCATAGTAATGCTTCCTAAGACCCACTTGCAGTCTTTGGATAGCATTATCTTCTACTAGACGAATGTTGAGCCTAAAAGCAAGGTGCACCTTTTGAAACCATGAGGATTTCAGTTTGGGCATCAGATCTTTGCTCTCAGACACAGCTTCAGGTGGCAAGGAGTTGGAGTAAACTCTTGGGAAATCTCCGGGAAGAACTTCTTCTTGAACTGTGATTAGAAAGTTTGTTCTAGCTGCACCAGAGAGAAAATACACTAAAGTGGTGAGTGTGGGAAGAGCATTTTGTTCAGGTGCAGACCGAAGGCTATGGGCTCACAACTCAAGCACTCTGCATCTTACCACAGTCCTACAGCAGTGCTCAGTGTTTCCCTAACCACAGATAAATGTGACTGGAGTAGGGGCAGGGGATCTTTCAGGAAACATTTAATTGCCCATCTAATTTACAAATGTCCTCCATCCTAGGCATTTGAAGGCTCAGAAGATAAATTTAGAAATGCATTTAAATGCATTCAGTTCAGTTCAGTCGCTCAGCCGTGTCCGACTCTTTGAGACCCCATGAATCGCAGCACGCAAGGCCTCCCTGTCCACCACCAACTCCTGGAGTTCACTGAGACTCACGTCCATCGAGTCAGTGATGCCATCCAGCCATCTCATCCTTTGTCGTCCCCTTCTCCTCCTGCCCCCAATCCCTCCCAGCATCAGAGTCTTTTCCAATGAGTCAACTCTTCGCATGAGGTGGCCAAAGTACGGGAGTTTCAGCTTTAGCATCAGTCCTTCCAAAGAAATCCCAGGACTGATCTCCTTTAGAATGGACTGGTTGGATCTCCTTGCAGTCCAAGGGACTCTCAAGAGCCTTCTCCAACACCACACTTTAAAAGCATCAATTCTTCGGTGCTCAGCTTTCTTCACAGTCCAACTCTCACATCTATACATGACCAATGGAAAAACCATAGCCTTGACTAGACGGACCTTTGTTGGCAAAGTAATGTCTCTGCTTTTGAATATGCTATCTAGGTTGGTCACAACTTTCTTTTTTTTTTTTTTTTCACAACTTTCCTTCCAAGGAGTAAGCGTCTTTTAATTTCATGGCTGCAGTCACCATCTGCAGTGATTTTGGAGCCCCCCAAAATAAAGTCTGACACTGTTTCCACTGTTTCCCCATCTATTTTCCCTGAAGTGATGGGACCAGATGCCATGATCTTCGTTTTCTGAATGTTGAGCTTTAAGCCAACTTTTTCACTCTTCTCTTTCACTTTCATCAAGAAGCTTTTTAGTTCCTCTTCACTTTCTGCCATAAGGGTGACATCATCTGCATATCTGAGGTTATTGATATTTCTCCCAGCAATCTTGATTCCAGCTTGTGCTTCTTCCAGCCCAGCGTTTCTACACCCATACAAACTTTTAACCCTCAAATTTGAAACAAGTTTTTTTCTGAGCTTGGGGCGGTTAAAGGATGTTTTGTCAGAAAAGATGTAAAACAAGGTACGCCGTTGGCCATGTACCACTGTCCAGATGGTTGTGACTCAACCAGAGTAGGGCTGTGACCCTTGGGCTTACCCTGAGCCCACTGTACTGAGACATCTGCCCACGCATTCTGTCTCTCCCAAAAGACTGTAAATTCTTCAAGGGCAGAAAACTGATTTTATTTCTCTTTGTACACTCAGTGCCCAACACCACGCTTGGCTCAGGCTATTAAAACGGTGTCCAATAAATATTTGTTTAACTGGACTGAATTATGTGTCCAGAAACCCAATTTGTTCTCTGATGCTGCCACCAACCTAATGTTTACAGATCAAACCCAAAATTCCCACTCCCTCCATCTATAAAAGAAGATACACAAAAACGTTTGTTCTGACCCCCAGGCTGTGGAGCCAGCTAAAAATGTATATGGTATCTGTGAGTGCATTGTACAAAATGAAATCAATGACAATACTTTGACGTCTTGTCTGCTTTTGCCCTAGGTTAGAGAACCAGGAAGATTGAATACACTAGCCATAAGTGTCAAAGTGGCACACTTCAAACACTTAAACAACAGACTCGTCATATCACTCTGCTCTAGTGTCACCTCCTCAGAGAGGTCTTCTCTGACCATGCTTCTAAAATAAGTCCTGGGTGCTCTCTAGCAAATTACCCACCGTTATCTTCCTCAGACCACAAGTCAACATCTGAAAGTATATGACCATTCACGTTTATTTCCCCTGGAATGGGAACTCCATGTGGGCCTTGCCTCTGTGTGTGTGTGTGTGTGTGTGTGTGTGTGTGTGTGTGTGTGTTTGCTGCTATCTTCCCTTCACCTACAATTACAGAACAGTTGCTAAATGAGTGCATAACAGTCACCAACAGTAAGTATTTATAAGGGCCTGGCTTTGTTTTCAAGTATCTTGAATGGAAACCATCAACATTAGCATGTAAGTAACTTAGTGAGGCAAGCAATGACCTCCACATCTGACAGGGATTAAGAGAAATGAAGCATGGTATTATTGTCAAATGGAAGACCCCCATTGCTTGGAATGGCACTGCAGTTTGCTAAGTATGTGGCTTCACAATGTTAGCAAAGTTAGCAAAGTATATGTGGAGAAGAGTCAGGCATAGAATTCAGTGTTCCAGGCTCATGAAACCACAATGTAGTCATTGATAACCAGCAACAGGCACACAGTGGTCTTTCTCTCAGTTAATAAACCATTGTCAGGGGTATATGTATGTCTGTCGTGGAGAAGGAAATGGCAACCCACTCCAGTGTTCTTGCCTGGAGAATCCCAGGGACAGAGGAGCCTGGTGGGCTGCCATCTATGGGGTCGCACAGAGTCAGACATGACTGAAGCGACTTAGCAGCAACAGCAGCAGCATGTATGTCTGTTGAGTGCTGATGTTCAATATTTTCAGGAAAGTCAGTGTTTCTAGGATTTTGTTCATTGTGCCTTTTATATACTAGGCACTCAATAACTATTTATTGAGTTGATTTGACTGATCTCCTTTAAAAAATGCTTTAAAAATGTTAACAAGAGTAATGCCCCATGGAACAACTTTTATGCATCCATTAAAAATAATATTTGAATTTGGAACAAATACTGTACTCTAAGGAACCAAAATTGCAAATTAAATTAATTCTTAAAAAGATTTATATGACTAAATTTTGATCCCTTGAATGGCGCCTTTTCAAATTCAGTCTAAAATGTCTAGTGTGTTTTTAATCTAATCTAATGAGCTTTAATAGGCAAAGTTGTTCCCACTAGAACCAAAGCCAAGCTATTTCATTTTTGTAACCTCTGTGTAAAGGAATGGGCTGAACTAATTTTTTCTGAATTTTTTATATTTAATCAACAACATCATTGCCAAAGAAAACCACTTTTCAGAAGTCTTTCTATCCTGGTTTATAACTTATAATCAAAAACTGGAATTTTGCATCTGATGGGCTTTAGTGTGTAACATTATACTGTCAAATTTTTGATGCTATAGTTAAAAGTAAGAGATAGTTTCCATTATAAAAAATTTCCCATAGTATGGTTATCCAGTGAAAAACATTTTCCTATAAAAATGGTCTTTCCAATTCATAGGTTAGAAATTATTGTGGGTAATTTTTAAAAGAGCATCAAAAAAAATTTTTATTGGCTTTAAATAAACTGCATTTACCTAGTCCCATTAGTTAGTTGCTGTATACACAATGTGGTAAAAACTGTACATGCATGGGGACATATGTATTCCTGTAGCTAATTCATGTTGATGTATGGCAGAGGCCAACACAATATTGTAAAGCAATTATCCTCCAATTAAAACAAAAGTACATGCAAAGAAATTGTAATTTCAAAACAGAAACTTGAGATTTGAAACCCTGACAACTTACTTGTTCTTATACAGTTAGGGGTATGTGAACTGGTTTCAGCTACAGCCTGTGCTGAACAGCAGGAGAAAATAGAAATAGGTCATAAATATGAGGTCCAAAACAATCCAGGAAGCTTGAAATGTCACTGATATATCACAGTGTATCTCACAAAGATGTACCTTAGCTCTGGGCTTCAACCCTTGGACCTCAGGGGGTAAAGATACTTGGAAATCTGATCTGTCCTGACAGGGTGAGGCAACCCTCTGTGACCTTCCCAAAGCCCCACTGTGTTTGAGGCTCAAGGGCCAGCACACTTCACCCTGAACTGTGAGCTTCCTTTAATTGTACACTTCACTTTCATTTTCCCGTAGAGTCCTGGACTAGGGAACTTCTCTGTCCTGTTCTGAAAACTGGAAGCTATTCAAATGTCAACCATAGGGTTCAATAAAATGTGTCACATCCAAACGATGAAGGATCTGCTGCCTTTAAAAGAATTGGTTAGATTGATACATAGGGACAGGAAGGGTCCAAGGTATATGATTAAGTTATTTAAAAAGAGAAAAGCAAATTGCTGTAAAAGGTTGTAACTTTATACACACATACGTGCTAACAGACACACTACACTGAATGGTATATAGGAGCCATCGGCGGGCAGTATGTGACAAAAGAGGGTAGGTAACAAAGAACTTTCATTTTTGGTGTGCTTGTTTTGGCAGTTTTTAAATTTTTAGAGCAAGTATAAATTTTTAAGCAGGAAAAATATCTCTAAGATAATGAAAAATATTGATTAAATACTTTAAGACATTACATAACAAACATACTAGGGTACAGCAAGTCTGATTCACATGAATGAACCATTATAATACCTATGGCTGGAATTTAGAAGTCAATGAACCACTGACACTGTATGAAAACTTTTAAGGATATTTTATGCATATATGACAGAGAAGGCAATGGCACCCCACTTCAGTACTTTTGCCTAGAAAATCCCATGGACGGAGGAGCCTGGTAGGCTGCAGACTATGGGGTTGCTAAGAGTCGGACACGACTGAGCGACTTCACTTTCACTTTTCACTTTCATGCATTGGAGAAGGAAATGGCAACCCATTCCAGTATTCTTGCCTGGAGAATCCCAGGGACGGGGAAGCCTGGTGGGCTGCCATCTATGGGGTGACACAGAGTCCGACACGACTGAAGCAACTTAGCAGTAGCAGTAGCAGTAGCAGTATGTATATATGAAAACATATGCGTTTTCTGGAAGGAGACTTCATACCTTTCATCAGATTCTCACAGGTATCTGAGACTCTAAACAAGGTTAAAAACCATGACCCTATCAGAAACCAAGAGAGTTGCTCAATCCCTCCATTTTCATTTTCATTTTATCATGAAACATTTTATTACTACTTAATTTCATGGCTGCTGCCAAAGATAAAGTCTATAATCAGCATTACAGTATAAAATTGTGGTTCTCAGTTTCTAAGTTTCATGTCAAAGGGGCTTCCAATGCCTTAAAAGCAGCTCAAAGAGCAGGACAAAAAGTCACTCCAGGCTGGTATTGCAGGAAGAAAACTTCTAACAGGAATGGAAACCATGCAGTCATTCAGAGCTTGAGGACAGTTGTCCAAGGCACAAATAGTCCTGTTTTCACCACAGAGATGAGAGATTAGTAAAAGGGTAAGTAGGGGAGAGGGGTAGAGGGATTCAATGGGAGGAAGAAGACATGGTTGATTTGAACTAAGGGGCCCCATTGGGTGGGTGAAATTAGTTTGATCAGTTAAACAAGACTGAATGCAACATCACTTGGTCAGCCTTAAATTGAAAGAGACTTTCATTATAAATGAACATTAAAATATACAGCAAAATTATTGTTGCTATTGTTTGAATTAGAGTTGGAATTTGTCTAAAACCTTGGCTTCTGATGACCTTTGTAAAGCTGACTGCCCCCAAATCCCTCGGAATTACATGAGTCCACAAACTGTTTCACTGTCTCTATCTTGATTCCACTTACAGTCTCCGGAATCAAGTCCAGCGCAGCGTTTCCATAAACCTTAAGATCAAGTGTAGATCAATAACAATTTGTAATTTAAGTGAGGAGCCGTAGGTTAAACCTGCACAGGCAAAATGAGGAGCATTATTGGTGAAAATTAGGAATAATACTCTACTTTCCAAACGTGCTTTCCAGGTGGTTTATCACTGTCAAAATAAGCCAACTGTGGATTTAGTATGCAATTAAAGTGTCAGATATCCCCGAGTTCTAGCACTGACAGTACCTGACTGCACAGGTTTTACAGGCAAAGAAATCGAAGGTGTTCACATAATCCAGCAAAGCCCATCGCTAACCACCATCACCTAACTGTACTGATATCTGCAACATGCAAAGCATAGAAATGGGGACTGTATGAAACAGAAATGGACTCTCCAGGAGTTTTACAGTTTAGCTAGAAAAATAAGATACAGAAAGTGAAGAAAGTAATTTATAACAAAATATCCAAATGATGATAGGATAAAAATAATTCCATACTATTGGAAGGAAAAAACATAGAGAAAACATGTCTCCAGGAGGGTTGAGGATGAACCACATGAAGAAGGAAACCTTTCAACTAACTCTTAAAGGAGTTAGATGTTGATGGTCAGAGGACTGTATGGGGAGGTCTACAGACTATGACAACATTGTGGCCAAAGGCTGGAAGATGGAGACACAAGACTAGGCTGACAAAAGACTGAGAAAAGCAGAATGATTAAACAAATCAGGTTGAACGGACTAATTTGGATAGGGAGACAAACAAGCCTGAAAGTCTTATAAAATAATGATGAACATGTGTTGAGCTCTTACTATTAAACATTTAATAGTAAGGTGCTTTAATACATTAGTTCATCAAGTCCTCCCATGAAGAAAATACCTTTAGTCTATAATTAAGAAAACTGTAGCCAAAAAACATTAAGTGGCCTTTATCTCACACAGTTAGTAATTGGTGGAATCAGGACTCAGACCCAAGGCCAATCTATGTCAGAACGTGGGCTCAGAATAACCATCTGACTCAAGAGTGGGAGTACCTCAAAGGCCTGACTAAAAAAATTGGGGTTTCAGTGTCAGGTGTAAAAACTGGGAGTTTATCTCCTAACCCATTGGTAATACTTATAGGCATGGTTCATCACTACTTTACAAGCATTGCTTTATCTGATGATTTTGCTAACAATGCTAACTGAAAGTTAGCAAGTATTTATTGACCAGTCCCTTGACTATAGTACTCATTTAGATATTATAGAGTTCTCAGTCTAGACATTATTGGGAAAATCTGTCGTGTCAGTATTTTATCACCATACTTCTACCTTCGTATCCGTAGGACTTAATCTTACCTCTTCTTCACCCACCACTTCTGCTAAAAATACAAATCATGACAATAAACAGAATAATGTGTGTTTATTTTCAAATGTTCCCTGAATATATCAACCTTGCTGCAAGGAGAGCCATTCTTGTCAAATAATACCTCTGTCCCTTAAAAACTAATTTCTCCATCTTAGGTTCATGTTTAAATTCAGCTGGGTTCTTCAGTTACAGATGTATAGGACACGACATCTGGACCCTCCTAGGGAGCAGGAGTGAACTCTTCCTCTGTGATACCCACAGTAGCCAAATGACTTCTTCTCCCACCAAGGAAAACCACAGAAAACTGTCTCCAAATGATTTACTGCTCAACCCCCAACCCACAAATCAAAGAATTGGGTTGAGGGAGAAATAAAGAAGAATGGTGACCAGTGGCTATGAGATGGGGAGTGACTGTTTCAGTTTATTTTCTTAAGCCAATTAATGATGAAGCAGCGTGGAGGGAAAGAAAGACACAACATGGCTGAGAAAGACTTTTTTTCCAGATAAATGGCCAGATATCAGATTCTGTAATAAGTACTTCCACCTATCAAAACACACACACACACACACACAGAGTAACTCTGGGGTGGAGGAAGAAGATACAGATCTTAGAAACACAAGGTAATATTAAGGAAGCCTTGTGGGTATCGTAAAATGTTGGAACTTTGAAGGACCTTTGTAGATCATTTAATCCAGACGTTGCAAAACCAGGGTCCATGAACTATACGTGACAGGTAGAGGTGTTTGGCTGGACCTGCAGAATGCTGTATGTTGCTGTTTAAATTGAGTCAACATTATGAAGTAGAGGAAAATTCACAGAACAATCCCGGTATGTGGCTTCTCTTACACATGGAAGACCTAGCAGCACTGGGCCACCTTTCCCAAATGCAGCAGGGAGTTAAGGCACCTTTAGAAAAGGCTTGAACCCTCAGCTTGATGCAATTCCCGCCACTGCCTCTAGCTCTGGAGTACAAAGGCTCCATGTCAACATTCAATGCAATCCCTATCAAGCTACCAACAGTATTTTTTACAGAGCTAGAACAAATAATTTCACAATTTGTATGGAAATACAAAAAACCTCGAATAGCCAAAGCAATCTTGAGAAAGAATGGAACTGGAGGAATCAACCTGCCTGACTTCAGGCTCTACTACAAAGCCACAGTCATCAAGACAGTATGGTACTGGCACAAAGACAGAAATAGAGATCAATGGAACAAAATAGAAAGCCCAGAGATAAACCCACGCACCTATGGACACCTTATCTTTGACAAAGGAGGCAAGAATATACAGTGGGGAAAAGACAATCTCTTTAACAAGTGGTGCTGGGAAAACTGGTCAACCACTTGTAAAAGAATGAAACTAGAACACTTTCTAACACCATACACAAAAATAAACTCAAAATGGATTAAAGATCTAAATGTAAGACCAGAAACTATAAAACTCCTAGAGGAGAACATAGGCAAAACACTCTCCAACATAAATCACAGCAGGATCCTCTATGACCCACCTCCCAGAATATTGGAAATAAAAGCAAAAATAAACAAATGGGACCTAATTAAAATTAAAAGCTTCTGCACAACAAAGGAAACTATAAGCAAGGTGAAAAGACAGCCTTCAGAATGGGAGAAAATAACAGCAAATGAAGCAACTGACAAACAACTAATCTCAAAAATATACAAGCAACTCCTGCAGCTCAATTTCAGAAAAATAAATGACCCAATCAAAAAATGGGCCAAAGAACTAAATAGACATTTCTCCAAAGAAGACATACAGATGGCTAACAAACACATGAAAAGATGCTCAACATCACTCATTATCAGAGAAATGCAAATCAAAACCACTATGAGGTACCATTTCACGCCAGTCAGAATGGCTGTGATCCAAAAGTCTACAAGCAATAAATGCTGGAGAGGGGGTGGAAAAAAGGGAACTCTCTTACACTGTTGGTGGGAATGCAAACTAGTACAGCCACTATGGAGAACAGTGTGGAAATTCCTTAAAAAACTGGAAATAGAACTGCCATATGACCCAGCAATCCCACTGCTGGGCATACACACCGAGGAAACCAGAATTGAAAGAGACACATGTACCCCAAAGTTCATCGCAGCACTGTTTATAATAGCCAGGACATGGAAGCAACCTAGATGTCCATCAGCAGACGAATGGATAAGAAAGCTGTGGTACATATACACAATGGAGTATTACTCAGCTATTAAAAAGAATGCATTTGAATCAGTTCTAATGAGGTGGATGAAACTGGAGCCTATTATACAGAGTGAAGTAGGCCAGAAAGAAAAACACCAATACAGTATACTAACGCATATATATGGAATTTAGAAAGATGGTAACGATAACCCTGAATGCAAGACAGCAAAAGAGACACAGATGTATAGAACAGTCTTTTGGACTCAGGGAGAGGATGAGGGTGAGATGATTTGGGAGAATGGCATTGAAACATGTATAATATCATATGTGAAACGAATCGCCAGTCCAGGTTCAACGTAGGATACAGGATGCTAGGGGCTGGTGCACTGGGACGACCCAGAGGGATGGGATGGGGAGGGAGGTGGGGGGTGGTTCAGGATGGGAAACACATGTGCACCCACGGCAGATTCATGTCGATGTATGGCAAAACCAATACAATATTGTAAAGTAATTAGCCTCCAATTAAAATAAATAATTTATATTAAAAAATTTTTAAATAAAAATAAGAGAGTGCTTGGTGCGTACACCACCATGCCTCATGCATTTGTCATACCTGCCAAATCCTGTAGGCATTCAAGTTTACAAGCTCTGCTCTACTCTGACCTCATTTAGAGAATAAGGTCTTCTCTAGAGTAGTAAAGTGAACTACAAATCTCATTTCCAGAATTCCCTGGTAGTCTAGTGGTTAAGACTCCATGCTTCCAATGCAGAGGGACCAGGGTTAATCTCTGGTAGAGGAACTAATCTCCCATGCCACATGTTGTAGCCAAAAATATAAATATATAAATTAATAATTTTTAAAAAAAAATTTTAACTCATTCTCTTAAAAGTAAAATTTTCATACGCAAGGGATCATGAGAACCAGAGGGTATGCACAACTAAACTTAGGCTGTGTACATACAATGCCAACACCTGTGGAGCAAAGGAGAATTCCCACTGTATGCACAAAGTGTCCCTCACCTCCCCCAAAAAGGGGCAAAGGAAGATTCTCAAGTTTTCAGAATAAAGGTACCACTTAGTTTGGCTTGCTGTAGACAGTTTTGACTTGTCCAAATTTTACATATGACTCCCATTTATTCTGAAGACGTGATTGATGAGGAGATATACAAACTGCTTACTATATACATGCAAATAGGTCTACAGATGAGACTGGATGAAAACAGAATGGGGAGGAGGGGAGGATGTCTTAAAAATTTGGAAAATGTAACAGATCAAACTGAAGGAAAGTGACTGAGATTGATTGAGTGATGGCTGTGACTGAGGTACAGGGGGTACACTTACTCCAATTTATTCTTACAGCAGCCTAGGAAAGTGATGTTATAACTCTTCCTTTACAAGTAAAGATCCTGGAGCTCAGAGGCATTCAATTGCTTGAAGAAGACCTGGCTATTCAATCAGGGACCACACCCAGATGCAAACTGGCGAGCACAGTGGTAACCTTCAGGACCAGATGGCTCATTCCTACTCAGCAGTATTTGTTTCTTAAGTCTGCTTGTCCCCAAAGCCCACCAAGTGCTATTACAAAGACTTTCATAAATGTCATAGTTTGAACAACCTTAACACACAAAATTAAGTCCTTTAAGCAGGTTCTTAAACTAAGTTAAGAAAGCTTTGGTCCTTCCTTTTTTATAGCCACCAATTCCTTCTCTGGTGTTACTATAGGAATTAATAAAAATCTCTTCTCCAAATAAAATTTTCCTTTAGAATTTTTTCAAACATTAGTAGTCAAGGATTTGGCTATATATACAAGCTAAAAGCAGCATGTTTGTTGATGAATAAGAATAATAACTAAAACCAAAATAAGAAGTACTTCAAAAGTGAGAGCTTTTGAAGAGTCAGGAACTTGATTAAAAATTCACTTTTTTTTTTCTATAATGCAACAGTTCTTTAACCACAAAACAGCTCTTATAATAATGCAGAAGAGTATAGTTCCAAGTAAAACACTCCCCCCATTTTAATCATGGCTATTATTTTTTAAAATGAAAATGGCTGAGGTCATTGTAATCTATTTTAAGGTTTGCATGGGTTAGTGGTATTTTTTTCTTGGCTTTGAGCTCTCCATGTTACCAGCTAAATGTTATAGGTTTTGCTGTGTGCCCTTTCAAATCCCATTCTTTTTAATAATGTTGTCCTTTATACACATAAACTAGAGTGAATTCCACTTTTTTCCCTAACAACTCCAGATGTGGTCCACACTTTCAAGAGGACCAGAACTTGCCTTTTCTTTTTAATTATGCGTGTACTTCTTAGAACAAGTACGTTCCAATCTGCATAAAAATGCTGTGGATGTTCAAATGCTGAGAGATGAGTAAAACCATAGAATTCATATGGTCCATTTCAGACCCATGCTGAAACAGTAGGATAACATGTGTATCTACCCCTTCCAACTTACAGAGACAGACACAGATAAAGAAAAAGTGCTCAGAAGGAAAACTCCATCTGGGCAAAGTTCCACACCTACCAATATTTACGGACTGTGGTAGCCTACAGATAGCCATTTAGGACACATCAGTGAAGCTCTCTGTCTTCTAGGACCCAGCAGGCAAAATTATCAAATATATAAAGACAGTACACTTACACAGTCAGGCCTCCCTTTAGATGTGATTAATATTGCACTGACTTTCTGAACTTAGCCTGGTTTTTAGTATAATTCACTACCACATCACACATAACAGCCCAAGATCCCTCTAAATAGCTCCTACCCAGCCACACATGAGAGAATGTCTCTGTAAAACATATTGTGAAGATCTGCCTATTAAAAATACTTAAGCTCTGTTTGTTTGTTTATTTTTTTTTTAAAAATCAACTTGCAAGGCCAGTGTAATAAGACACTGTGGCTTTTATGGAAGAGGTGAAATAATTTTAAACACAGACACACAATGAGTTTATTTATTTAGAAACTTGTTAAATAGAGTCTGGGAATTCAAATATTCAATGTTGACATTGTACAGAACTGGCCAGGAGCCAGAATCCAGTCTCCAGAGGGACCCATTGGACAAGGAATTCAGGCCTTTCTCTCCTCCCACTTGAGCTAAATAGGTAGAGGCCATTAGTTATACCCACAGCAATATCTGAACCGCACTCAAATAAGCTGCCCTGGCCAGGGCACTTCAAAGGACGGTAAGTGTGTTTAGCTTTTTAGTGCTGAACTAGAGCAATATGTCACACTTTTGAAAGAGTTTTGTAAACAGTTTCTTCCTTATGTAGAAATGTCTCTGAAGTTTCTTGTATGGCATGTAAGCAAAGGTAATTAACAAGGATTACACTTTTTTCATTTACTGGGGAAAAAAAAATACCCATCTGTGTGCAAACTGGAGATCTAGGAAGAAGCAGCATGCTGCTTCTCTTCCTTTCTCCCCTCTCTTGTTTGTTCCATTTGTTTGTCTCCTTTTCATCCTCTTCCTCACACTTGTTCTCACTACCCAGCCAATTTCCTTGAGAATTCCCTGGTAAATTCAAGAGTGGGAAGGGGAAAATCTAATTTTAGAAAGAGGACCTTGGCAAATGAAGTGGGGAGGAAACTAGTGATTCATATAAAAGAAAAGCAGACCCCACAGATCTTTGTAGAAAGTGCCTAGAGCTGAGACTTTCAGCTCAAGAAGGGTTAACCACCTCTCCAGAAAAATGTGCCCAGCATCTTTATGGAGTGACTGTCTGCTCCTGCTCCACCTCCCCAGAGCCCCTCTCTCCTTGGTCCCAGGGGGTTAGGAAGGGGCCTGCTTTGCCAGAGAGAGTGAATGGGTAAGTGTCCCTGAACCCCTGAGCTGTGAGAGAGTGTGTGTGTGTGTATGTTTGTGCATGTGTTGTACAAGGTCGGTGCAAACAAGGCTCCAAGCGAAGCACCGCGCCAGGCACACAGCATCTCCGATGTTGAAAGGGAAGAAGCTTTGGGCCTGGGAGCTAGCAGCCGAGCAGCTGGGGGAGTGAGGTGCGGAGGGGAGGGCGCTCTGGTGAGCACTACCTCCCTCCTCTCTAGGGCCTCCCCAGCTCCACCCCCAAGTCCCACCCGGCCTGGTTTCGAGATGATTGGAGGGGTCGTGGGGGGACAGCAGTGAACGGACGATGTACCCAGCGCTTGGGAATAGGGCTCTGCCAAGCTCTGAGTACCTTGGGAACACGGTAAGAGCCAGTGGCCAGCAGATGACAAGTCAAGTTTCTCCATTTCAGGGCCCGCTTCCAGCAGAGGCAAACGGAGGATGTGTGGGGAGAGAGGAGACTGGGCCTGGCCTGCCGAGGGCAACAAGTCGGTGCTCCCCTGCCCTCCTGGCCCGGGAGGATGGAGCCAGGAGTCCCCAGCTGTGGCCTTCCTGCCCCAGGCGACGTCTGCAGCCTGGGATAACATGGCCCTAAGTCGCAAAAAAAAAAAAATGAAATAAAATAAACTCCCAAACGACAAGATGTTTAAAGGAAAACTGCTTACTGAATTATTACCCTCAACTTTTAAAAAAGAAGAAAGCAAAAACGTCGGGATGACTCATTAATTTCTATTCGATGAGCGTCCTACGTGTTGAATGTCTGCCTGCTGAGGAGGCCGCGCCCGCCCACGGGTAGTGAGGGGAGGCCTCCGCTCAGAAAGCCAAGAGCTGGGCTACCCTGCAAAAGACACACTCAGGCACACTTACACAGACACACCGCAGCCAATGGCCCCCAGACCTGCGACTCCTCGGCCCCTCACAAATAAAAACCTGAAAAAGGAGCCTTTTATTCCAGCCTTCCAGCCCCTGTAGCTAATGAACCGTCCCCTTTCAGAGTGTTGAAGATGAGTGTGAGGGGAGAATGAAAAACGTTATTAACCTTCCCCTAAACACAGATTTTTTTTTTTTTTTTTTTGGCGAAACACATCGAAATGCTTCGTTCTAAGTGCCAAATGCAATAAAGAAGCCCTAAGCCAGGGTAATGGTCAAGTAATGGTAAATAAACCGCCTTCCTAAACGGGGCCTCCGCAGGGCAAGCGCTTTTTTCCCCCTCCTCAAAAGCAGACTGAAATAAACAAATAAAATGCGTGTTTTAAGCAAAGCTTTGTGCTTTCATCTGAGCTTTTTAAAGGATAAAGGAAAACGCAAGTAGATAGGCATGGGGCAGTGGAGGCTGGAACCTAGGCTTGCGGTTCTTTGCCATCTTATGTACTTGGCTTACTAAGGGGAGGCGTTTAGGCAGGAGAGGAAGAGTCGTCATCTACCTTACCTACTTCAGAGCCTCTTTTTAAACCGAGATCAAGTGTACAAGTAACAAGTGCCCCCCTCCCCCGCCCTCCCCTCACCGGGGTCTTGCTAATCGCATCGCCTTCTGGGTCTTTACAAGACTTCTGCGTGGCCCGGTAGCTAAGGGGGGTTATTCGCTGCAACTCGTTCATTGCTGTGATTGAAACCCTGCCGGGTGTCACTTTGGAGAACTGGGGTGGGGGCGGGGGGGAGGGTTCCTTCAGTTTTCGGGCCCTAGACGCGCTAGACAGATCCAACTTCACTTCTTTCCCATCACCAGAAGGAAACAGTTGCAACTGGCACTTCTGGCACGGCCCAGGTGCTGTCCTGGCCGCCCAAGAAAACGGCTGGGAAGCCTCACCCGGCTGCCAGAGATTGCTTGGCTTTTAGTTTTCTTTTCTTAAAGGTGGGAATAAAAGCCACCATCTTTAGACAGTACAAATGTCAGTCTTTCTGCTTTTCCCTTATTTTTTTTTTAATGTAATGGTTTATTCCTCCCAAATGATTTGCAACGAATGTATCGGTTTTAACTGTTGTGTAAGAAAAAAACAAGCCCTGTAAGTCGGGAAGTAGGCTGTGCATTCATTCTGAGTTTAACTTCAGAGGTACTTTCAGGGTCTGTGGTCCCTGGTTTGGATCCTTGGAATCCTGTACCGTAGCCAAGATCGCGACAAGACTTGGCCACCAAAGAAATTTACAAAATACATGAAGAATAACAGTCGAGGAAACAACTGTTTCTAAGTGACTTGATTCCACTGCAGTGTTTACTTTTACAACAAAAAGGGTGGTTTTGTTTTTTAAAGTATGCTGGTCACACTGCCTCTTCCTAACCCAGAAAAAGAAAGAAACCCGGTGCAGACACAGCCACGAAGTTTTCGTTGGCTTCACAGCAGGGGTCAGCGACTATCTCCGCCCTGCGCTCGGAAACTCACGCACTACGCGGGGAAGGAAATACCGCTTCAAGATACAAAAAATTCTTAGTTTTAATATGATTTCCTTCGTTACCCAGATTAGAACCGAAGAATTGCATAAAGCAGCGCTGCTGTCCGAAAGGCAGCCGTGTTGGCAACAGCTGGAGCAGCGCCAGCGGGAACCTGAGGCTTAGCAAGAAAAGTTTGTGAGAGTTCGCATCTAGTTATCAGAAAGCCGCAGCGGCATCCTTAGAAACACTAGAGACAAAATGAACGGGTCTCCCACTGGATGAATGACAAGTATCCTCAGATAGGAAACCAGACTCGGTTTCTGGATGTTGAGTGGGCTGTGCGTGCGGGAATGTTTGAATTCGGCAGCGAACAACTTGGTAATTAAAATAGTTGAAGAAGTTGCCCAAGAAAATTCGAAGGGTTTTGTGTTCTGCTTTCACTTCGGCGGATACCAGGCAATGAGGCGCGCGAAGGGTTCGGCTTTCATTTCACAACTTAGGCAGAGTTGAAATCGGCTCTCAACCCCCCGCTTCGTCCCCGCAACCACACACACACACACACACACACACACACAGCCCTAACCCTCAGTCGGAATTGAAGCCCACAGGCCTCCAAGCATATATGTACATTTATTCCTCCTCCGATGAAAATAAAGACATCGGCCCCATTAAACGCAAACAGGAAAAACAGGAGTTCCACAGGCGCGCTTTGACACTGTAGCAGCCAAGTGAAATGAACAATATCCAAAAGAGAAATAGATGGACTGATGGCCCAAGGACTCCTATATATAGGTTGATCCCTGAGACCAGAGCGAAAGGAAACGTATTTGGGCGAGAGGGAGTGCTTGGGTGAGAACTGGAAGAAGCACTGGAAAGGCGCCTAAGATGACAGCATCTCGCTGGGCTAGACCGCGGACTCTCACCACTAAAGAAACCCAGCCGCCCGAGGTGCCGCTGCCTTCCGCGCGGCTGCGGCGGGGACACCAAAGGCGGGAAGGCTCGGGGCGTTACTTGGCTTTAATATGCAGAGGTGGGGGAGACTAGGGGTTCACTTGGGAGAAGCATCCCACCCACCACCCTATCTCTACGTTCTCTGATCCACACGCAAAACAAGAGAATTATGTTTTCAGCGAGCGGGAGAGCGAACGGCGGCCTGTGTTTTGCCGAGGCTGCTGCAGCCCCGCGTGCTGACACCTTGCGGAGGAGCGCTTTGAACTGCCCCGGATCGCTCCTGGACTCGGCACCGCCGGGTCCCCTTAGACTCGACATAGAAGCATTTGGACAAATCCAGTCCCGTAGCTTATACTCCCGGCTGATGCTACCGATTTCTCGGACAGTGTCGGCTCGGCGGGCAATGCCGGCCGAAGCCACCCAACACTTCGGCGAGAAGCATGGGGGATGGGAGTCCCGTCGCCCCTACCCCGAACTCAATCGCCCTCTTCCCGCGTGACCAAGGCCGCTCCACGCCGGGCAGGCAGGGGGCGCCGGGGAGGGTTAGTGACCCAAGACCTCGGCTGCGTCCAGAAACAGCGCGGGAGGCTCCGCCGCGCCCTCTCCGAGCCCAGTGTCCCCGCAGCCCGCCCCCTGGGGGTCACTCGGCGCCCTGCCAGCCTGGAGCTCGCGGGCCGGAGCGCGCCCTTTCGGCCTCCTGCTCCTCGGCTGCTGTCGCCGCTGGCTGCGCGCCCTCTAGTCCGCGCTCTCCAGGCGCTCGCGGGGCCTCTTCTCTCCCCACCTGCCCGCGGCTCCGCGGAGCTGGTAGCTCGGCTCTGCCCGCGCCGGCCCCCCCGCCCCCCGGCCACCACACACACACACACACACACACACACACACCCGGACTACAGCCTCCACCCTCGTCTCCCCCACTCCCCACCCCAATCCTCCCGCCGCGCCGCGCACGCTGGAGAACACGGCAGAGCGCACAGCGCCCACTACCGCAACAGCCGCTCGGCGCAGCCCGCCAGCCCGCGCAACTTCCAGCGGCCGCCTCGCAACTTTTCCCAACTCCACCACGGCTGCCCGCCGCCGCCGCCGCCACTGTAGCTCCCTCCGAGCCTTCCACCCACCCCAAACCCCAGAAACAAACCGAGGCGCGAAAAGGCTCTTTTCCCCAGCCCGCCCCCCCCTCCCCGATCCCCCGCTCCCCCTCCCACACCCGGGACTAGCTGGTTGGCCAGAGGCAACTCTCCTCCGCCTGGGGGGAAGGGGAGGGGAGGGGGAGACTTTCGCATCTCCTCTCCCCCACCCCCACCTCACCCACCCACCCCACCCCTTCCCGCTCGCTCTCGCTCTCTCTCCTCCCTCCCACCCAGGTCTTTGCTGCCCCCACCCCCACCCCCACCCCCACCCCGGGGTTGCCACAGCTGGTCCGCGCACTAGGCTCGAGGGTTGCCCCGGCTCCTCTGGCGCCCAAACAAGGAGCTAGAGCGCGGGCGGCCGGCGCGGAGGCTGGACTGGCAGGTTGCTGGAGCTGCTCTGCGCCTGCCCTCCAACCGGGGCCCCGGCGCGAGAGGCAGCCCCGCTCTCCCTCCCGGAGCGCAGTAGACAGATATGCAAGATGGCAGAGGAGGGGGAAATCCAATAGAAAAGGGATATTGCACCTACTTGTGGCCAGTTTCCTTGCCCTGCCTTTGGATCTCATGCTGTGCCCAGTCCTGCAGCCGCTGGTGTGTGGTTGGGGTTTTTTTTTCTTGGATCTTTTCCTTCTTTTGCTCTCCCTCTCGCTCCCTCCCTCTCCTCTCTCTCTCTCTCCCTCCCCCTCTCTCTCTTACACACACACACACACACACACACACACACTCTCTCTCTCTCTCTCTCTTTCTCTCTCTCTCTCTCTCACACACTCACTCTCTGTCTTTCCCTCTTTCACTCTCTCTCCCTCCCTCTCTCCCTTTCTCTCAATCCACACTCGCTATCTCTCCAGCATTGTCAGTTTGGACACCTTCGCACATGCGCGCTAGACGCCCCTCCAACATCTCAGCGCCGCCAAAAAAAGTTTGGAGCGATTTATCACTTTGATTTGGAGATCTTGTCAGATGGCAATCGCCGAGGAGGCGGAGAAAGGGAGCCATGGGGAGGGCGGCGGGGGGCGGGGAACGAGCGCAGGGAGTCGGAGGGGAGCAGACACCTCGCCCAGAAAAAAAAAAAAAAAGGAACGAAAAGACTCGGTCAAAGGATTGATTTCGTGTTGGAATCACCAATAAGCCTGTATCATTACTATTATTGTTTTTCCCACCATAAATTGCAGGACATTTTCTGTACGGTCCTTGGGGGAAAGCAAGGAGTAGGGGGAGGGGAGGGGACTTTTAAAAATCTTTCCCACACTAAAGAACTAGAAGGACCGGACTCTCGGCGAGCGATCCAGGAGAAAGTGAGAATCATCCTGAACTTCGGGAAATCTGCTGCGGCTACTACTGCTACTGAAGCTATTGCGGCTTCTGCTTTCAGAGCTGAAAGCAGAATAAATAACTGCTTCTTCCTTGATTTTAGGTGTAATGCTAATACTTCCTGCCATCCTTGGAACATGTCAGTTGGTTGGTCTATTCTCACCAAGTAATAATGATCACCCTTGATTCCCAGGTCCGGGAACCTTGGGCATTTGACATCCAAGACCTTCTTTTTGCCTTCCCTGAGGTCGGCTGTCACCTTCCGGCCTCCCCCACCGCTGCCCCTGTCGCCTCCTGCTGCAGCTCAGCCTGTCTGCCATTTCACTCATTCGCTTAAACCCACGACCTCCCGGGTCATAAGGAAGAGGTAGGAGAGAGATTCCCCCATCACCACCACTTTTTTAAAAATACATTATTGAAAATTTGCTTTAATTACAGGATTTACCAAAGAAGTGGGCAAGCAGAAATGAGGACCTCTTAAAGGAGCTAGCTGTGTTTAAGGTATGAATAAATCTGAGTAAGTGTGGATTTTCTTTTGGTACAACCTCCTTACCTTAGTTTGTTCAATACCTTCCATGAGCTATTTATGTCCTCATTAATATCTGTTGCAAATCCTACCAGACACCGTAAAAGAAAATCACAGTTTTTTTCTCTGTGCTACAGTGATACATCCTTGATGTTCAAGTTAAAGGAAAGAGAAAAGAATAGCAGGTTCTGGGCGTGAGTTTAAGGAAGGGTATGGGAAGGAAGATAACCAAGAATGCCCAATTGTACCTGTTGTCATTTATTGTCAAAACTAGGAACAGATAGCAAGGTTCAACCCCAAATGGGACTATCCATCAGTGGCTCGCAAATATCTTTATTCCAGAAAATTGAAATTTGAAAGATTCAGCTTGGCAAGGATGCCCATCACTTCTCTTTCTTCAGAGCTGTGTAATTCTGGGAGCATTTGGCTGTAAGTACAGGTCCCTGGAGAATCAAGCTACAAGACCCAAGGGAGACAGATGTGTAATGTTGAAATGTGAGGTAGGGGAGGGGGGAGATGGAACAGGGTGATGAAAAAATTACACAGAGTAGGAGTAAAACAGTTTCCAAAAGAGAAGAACTCTGGTGCTCACACACGTGGGCACAAGAGAACTCTATCATCCCCTCTGAAGTAAAGAGGCAAGTTTGGGTGGGGGTGTTTCCATTCCTTTTACAATTCCTATTGCCCTCTGCATACAGGTGGTGTGCTCATACATTTGGCCGGTGCAAAATGACCAGGCACTTCAGCATTCTGAATGTCAATGCCGGAAGTCTATGACTGAGTTCACTAGGTTCCCTCAGTTTACATGAAGGCAAGCCTTCCCGCCAACCAGAAAAGGTCCTCAGAGAAATGGGAGTTGAGAGCTTTCACCAAAGAAAGTAAAATCTCTAGGGAGAGAAACACACTAGACTGACTGGCAAGAAGTTCATAGAAACTGCTTCTGATCCATTTAAAGGACTCTCTGGGGACCCTCACCTAGGCCAGAGGATAGAGAGGCAGTCCAGAGGACCAAGCCCCTCCCAGCTATCCAAACCTAAAGGTCTTTGACTTTCAGGAAAGGTGGTAGAGTCCACTAAGGATGTAAGAGCGCCTGGACAGGAGGAGGCTCTGCCTGAGAGGTTTCATTTCACCTTGTCACTCTGGGGAACTTAAAAATAAATAAAAGAAGTTAACATTGCCCCCTTGTACTATTCTACTTAATTCCTTTTATCTCATGCCCAGGGTGGGGGTAGAGGTCTATATTTGGGTCCCCTTGCAGAAAGGGGGTTAAGAGGAGTGATGGGCAATTTTATAGAAAATGAAGGGACCATGGAATCAAACCCAAGTAAAAACAAGACCCACATGTGAAGCTGCAGTCGTCGTTTCTGCTGAAAAATTATAAACCACAGTGGTGGACCAGGGGTTGGGGTGGGGGCTGTGAGAATTGGGTGGGATACGGAAAACTAAAGAAAATCAAAACTGATTTCCCCCCTCTGTCCTGAAAGCCTTTCTAGAGGGCAGGGGGTATGGGGAGTGAGGCGCAGCCAGGGCACACTCCCCTCCCTGGTTTTTCAAATCCCTGGGGTCAGTGGCTTCAGCGAATGGGTCTTCAGCCTGGTCTTTCCAAGAGTTTCCGACAGGAGCAAAGCCAACATATTCTAACTGAAAAAATAAACACAAACTCCTCTGTGCCCTTGGGCCAAAGCACTGTGAAAAGATCAGGCATCATACTTGTGGTTGTTGTTTAATAAAAGTACTCACAGAATCATCGCTTTTGTTCTCAAACCTGAAAACTGGGTTTCTTTTCTTTTTTTTATTTCTTTATTTTATCATGTGCTTTCTGCCCTGAGTGTTAATAAAAGAACTAACGTGCTAGTTCAAGTGTGTTTAACCCGATGGAGCAAATGCCAGCAGCCGCGGACCGCGCTCACCGCCTGCAGCGCCACTACCCCTGAGCGCCAACCCCGGCGGGTTCCCACTCCCCAGTACCCGGACCCCGTCAGGTCCACCTGTCCCAAGTCTCAGCCGTGAGACCCAACAGGTGACTTTCTGTTCAGCGGCCCCTGAGGTTCCCGACACCCTTTGACGTCCCGTCTAAGCTGTCGCTGGCCCAAGAGAAAAGAGGCCTCCAACAAGTTGTCGGAGCTGCAGTCGCTGCCTGCATCCGCACCGTCCGCCTTTCCCTCTCCTCCTGAAATTCGTTTCCTTAAGGGGCAGCAGACTGGGTCCCACGTTTTCTTGCGTTTCCTCCCACGGAAACGGGCATCCTGGAAACAGTGCGTCCTTGGAAAGTCGATGAGTTTACGGGCTGTTTGGATTTGCTTGTTTTATTACTGTCGGTTTTTTTTTCTTCCGGATTTTTTTTCTATAACAGAAGCAGAGAACACGAGCTGGGAGTTGGAGGAAAGATGGGTCGTTGAAGAAGAGAACGGGACAAGCATATCTCTTTTCCAGCTATGTTTCTTTAGTTAATGCTAGAAACAGCAAAGAACCGATTTTCAATAAATTACATGCAACAGGAAATCTTCCTTTCCTCGCATTATAATTGAACCAGCCCCACGGTATCTTTGAAAAAAAGTTTGAATTCTTTAAGGAGGTATTTCTTGGCCTATTGTCTTTGTGCAGTGAACTTTACATCTTGCTATTCAATCACAACCTATATTCTGCTGGCTACCAGCAAGATTAATTTAATCATTGTAATGCAATTATTAATACTGTTTACCCAACGCTGGGTTTCAGGTTGGCTGTTAAGAAATTAAACTCTCGCTGGGTGACCAGAGCTAGGCAGGGGTTTCTTCATGTTGAAATGAAACAGTCCTCTTTATTTAGTCTCAGAGCTCTAGCTTTCGGCCACCAGCTCAATTAGCCAAAATGGAAACAATTTTCATTCATTGCAATAACTCACTGTTCTTGAGATCGCTTTCAAAATATACACTTTATTATTATACGCTGACCTCCGTGGCGTGGAGTGGCAATAAAAGAAAGAGGCAGTGAGATCTATCTAGCCCCCTTCGGCTATAATTATTAGAAATTAATTGGGTTCAGGACCCTAGGTAGTCTAGCTAAATTAATAGCTTGTCTAGTGGTTAAAATCCGAATTTTTAGTCCACGGGAGAGAAAGAGAGAGCCACAGACATGAAATGCAGACCCAAGGGACGCCTGTGTTTACTTGCAAGACGCTCATCTATTAAATAGTGTCCAGAATACATTTGAGTTGGGGAGAGGGGCCCGGAGTTGGAGGGGGCGGGAGCCAGAAGAAAGAAAGGAGCGAGATGGGGAGGGTGGCTACGACTGAGCAAAAGGTCTCGAGTTGATTTTATTCGATTTTTCTTGTGTGCATTGTTTTCGGGAGGGGTTGCATTTAGGGGTTAAAATAAAAAATAAAGATCCAGTGTACTCGGAGCTGTCGTGCCGGAGTAAAAGTGAAAAGGGAGCCTTAGGCAAAAGGAAATTACTGCGAGCCCGCGTGACCTTTCAGGGAGGTAATCAATCAAGTGATCAACAGGGATATTTATCATCGCTATATAGGACTACTTCGCCTTGCACGGGCGGGGGTGGGGTGGCGAGAGGAGGGTGGAGACGCGCGCGCACACACACACACACACATAATCACAAAAGTTTGGACAAACCCGATTAAGTCTCAAGACAGAGAACGTAGGCTTTAATAGATGTTAAGATTGTCCCTTTAGTCTGGGAGAAACACAGCCTCATACATCCACGCAAGGGGAAACGCGCACATCCCCGCTGCAGTGGCTGTGTGAAGGTGTTAAGTTGAAAGCGTCCACTGAGCTTTGCCCAGAAAGGAAAGCTCTCGGTGATTAGAGCGGTGGAAGGGCAGGCGAGGCGCGGGGCTAGCTTGGTTTCATTGACCTGCGGGAGAAGGGGCGCCACGGGCCGCAGGGGGCGCGGGAGGCGGGTACCCCTCTCCGCGGCGCACGGACTCCAGGTCAAAGCACCCAGGCAGCCTCCTCTTCCTGCGAAATCCTCGCGCTGCCCCAGGGAGAGAGGCGGGTGGCGCGCTCGGGGCCAGCCGGCTCCGGGGAGCACGCGCTGCGGGACTTCGGCGGCCGCGCGTTTTCTGCCCAGTTGTTACCTTCTCTACCTTGTAAAACTCGCCGTTTTGTAAACTGAGTTTTCGGTCCTGGATTTCTTAGCAAATCGTTAGATTTTACAATCCTGCTCCTACTCTCTGGTCGTTCAACACCCCCTCCCCAATGTCAGAAGTATACGTAAGGGAAGAGGGGGCGCGAGGTGGCTGACTTTTCTATAATGATAATGATATTAAATAGTATACTTCAAATCTAGGCTCCCGAGGCCCTTGCCCAGCTCGGGGATTGTAATCAGCAGTTCTTGCGAGAGAAGGTCGGGCTGATTACTGGCCCTCGAGGCTGAGACCTATTTCCCGACGGGTTTATGAAACACAGGTTGGGGTGATGCGCGCCACCTCCCAGGTAGCTTGCCGCCGCTCCCGCGGTGTGGGAATGTGGGGCCGCGCCAGGGCCCCGCTGGTTGGCACCAGATGCTGAGCTCGCGCTCCCCCGCCCGTCGCTCCCGCCGCCCTCCCCGGGATCGCAACGGCCTGATCCCGCACAGCCTTAGTCTGCGGCGCCCCCGCCTGGCTTCCCCGGCCGCCGCAGCTCCGGGTGCGCCCGCTGCGTCGGGCTCCAGCTGTGCACAGTAGCCGCCAGGGTGTGGGGGTGGGAAACAGCTGGAGCGCCCCGGGGAAGCGTGTGTTGGGGTGGAAAGAAACCCAGCAAGGAGGATTATGAGGCGATCAACTCCTGGAGTTGCTACTGGTTTAGGATCAGGAGGAGCAGCTTCGGGGGGCACAAATCTCTGCCCTTGGAACAGGAGCTCCGGAGAGAAACCAGAGTACTGGTACGCGATGCCCCGGAGAAGTTTGCAACTCCTTAGGTCCCTTCTGAAAGAATATGCCAGAGGAGTGCACCTCAAAGTTAAAAGTGCATGTAACCCCCCCGCCCCGGGGATCTTGTTTAAAAGCGCTTTCTAATTCAGTTAAGTCTAGAGTAAGACCCAGGCAGTCTGCATTCCTAACACACTCCCAGGTGAAGCGGGTTCTCCTGCAAGTGTGGCCCGCGGACCGGCGACAACAAGCATAACCTGAACTTTATTAGAAATGCAGACGCTCAGGTCTCAACCCAGACTTACTAAATCGAAATCAACATTTTAACAGGTGGCTCGCTTGAACATTTTAAGTTGGGGAAGCACTGCCCTAGAATGTTCCTGGCCAGGTTTTCTTTCTCCTGTCTTGGATCATGACACCTCTGTGATAACCTCATTTTAAATCCTGCTTTCTGCCTTGGTCACGGGAGCGGGCGCAGTGAATGAACTTATACCATTAAAGGCTACTACTCCTCTGGCCCCCGTCTGCCGCCAGCAAGGCCTTCTTGGATCCTGGTCTGACTGACAGCCGCCTCCACTTCCCACTCACCCGCACCCCCAGCCTTTTGCTGTCAAGTGTATGACATGTATTTCTCCCTCCTTAGATTAGAGTTCTTTGTTTACACGTCTTCCTTCCCCTCTCAGCTGTAGGCTTCTTGAAGGAGACCATGCCTATCTTGGCTAAGCTTTGTTTTCTCACTCTAACATGGAGTTGTTCCTTTCCATGTGGGATTAGTGTATGAAAATGTCTTGTGAACTGTAAAGCTGAAACAACTGTTATCTCTTTTTCTCAATCCCCCTTTCCATAGGCTAGCACAATGCTTTATATCACTAGGCACTTAATTTGTTGTTGTCTTTCTCTGGAAAATTCTGGAACTCACACGTCTGATATCCTGAGCCCAGATTACAGCCAAATTTAAAGCTCTTTGTGTAAGCCCTTGAGTTCTAGTTTTCTCTTCTATAGAAATCTCTAGAGAAAGAGAAATCTGGGGCAGAAAGAATTCAGAGAATTGTGTGACATCTTCATATTCTAATTTTGTGACTCAGAGAGTTGATACTGAAGCCTGGATTTCTCAGCATTCTAAGTGATGAATACCTGAAGGTTGAGAGGTTCAAGGGTTAAAAGCTAGGTTTTGTAAAACAAAATTAAGAGAGTCCTTTTTTAGGGTCTGCAAAAGAAACAAATGCCATCAAAGATCTTGGAACTCTTTTGGAAAAACCGTGGTTGCCATCTTTAGGAAAAGATGGCAGTGTTCAAATTTCGGGACTGTTGTAAATTAGACAAACTCTGGGAGAGCAAAATAGCATTCCAAGACCTTAAGAATCAAACCTTTGAAAGTTCAAATCCCAGTCCTACCTGTACCAGCTCGTTAACTTTAAGCAAGTTATTGAATGTCTCTGAGTCCTCGTCTTCTCTTCTGTATAATGGGGACAATTGTGTATATCTTGCAAAATCATTACAAAGATTAAAGATAATGTTTACAAAGTGTTTAGTATTTAGTGCCTACTACCTAATAAAAATTTAACAAAAGGAGCTATAAGAGATCTAACATTTGTAATTTGGCATAATGATAAGGCTTATGTCAAGTGTATGTGTGTCCAGGAGTCTTGGACAGTGCCCTTCCCATTCCCATCTGGATTGAGACTTTTTTTCCTTTACTCAACAGACTGGTCTCTCAAATAGCTGAAACCCAAGGCTTTTGATATATAAAATCTGGCTGGTGCCACTTGATCTCAACATTGCAGTTTGAACAGGCACCAATGTGTGTGTGGTTGGATTTTTAGCTACATATTTTTAATGGTTTCTTATGTACTTGTGCCTGCTCTCTACATGAAAAGTGAAAAAAGCGAAAGTGTTAGTTGCTCAGTCATGTCCAACTCTTTGTGACTCCATGGACTGTAGCCAGCCAGGCTTTTCTGTCCATGGGATTCTCCAGGCAAGAATACTGGATTGGGTAGCCATTCCCTTCTCCAGGGGATATTCCTGACACAGAGATCAAACTCTGGTCTCCTGCATTGTGGGCAGAATATTTACCATCTGAGCCACTATACGAATCAGGGTCATACCAAACAGCTCATCCCAAACTGAACCCTGACCATCTCCCAGACAGCTTGAGGCAACAGAACCTGGGCCACGGTGATGAGAGCCCCTGAGACTCAATGACAGGAACGTTGCTCCTCCCCTAGCCATGTGATTGCAAGTCTTTCAGAACAGTAGCTACAAAGTCATCACTTGAAGATACCCTGGTGGGCTGCTGTCTATGGGGTCGCACAGAGTTGGACACGACTAAAGCGACTTAGCAGCAGCAGCAGCAGCAGTGTGTCTAGTAACCATAGTCTCTCCCTGTGAGATGAAAGCCATACAGACAATTTGAATAGAGAGGTTTTTAAGAGGATTAGTAAGTGCTTTCTCTTTAAAAAAAAAATTGTTTATTTGATTTCTTGTTTGTTTATTGTTTTGAAATTTTGATTTTCATGAATCTAGTTGTTACCCTTACTGTCAATACATGAAACTAATTGACAGTCTAGATCGCTGCCAGGAAATAAAAGACCTGTGAAATTTACACATGAGGTACTTTAAAATTCTTTACTCAAACAAATGATTATGGTTGACATGAGAAAATATAGACATCATCAAAGTACATTAATTTACTAAGGTACTTTTAAACTTATAGATATAGCAGATTTTCCACATCTTTTAAAGCACAAACTATAGGACCCATGCTGAGACAGCTTATAGAGAAGACTGCCTTGTAACGAGATCCTCAGTACTCAGTAACTCAATTCCTTTGACTTGGGTCCAAGGCAGTCCTGGCTACCCTCAAACTCAGCTATAGAGTGAACACCCTTAGCCATGACAGAGTGTGATACAGGTGTGCCCTGCTTTATGAAAAGCCACATCACAATGTGATTATTCGCTCCATGCTATTTTATTAAATAATGAGTTCCCATGGGACATTTAAAATATGATTTGACTTACAAAAATTTGATTTATACTCACTTTTCCCAGAAACATACCTATGAAGGTAAAGTTCTATTTTTTTAAATGATGATGCATGTCCCTTAGCGAATGTTTTATAAGCAGTCCATTTTCAAAGGTTAAGACACGGAAGCATACCACAGTTCTGAGACTGGAGAAGAAATAATTTCTGTATAGAAAGTCAATTGTACACAGAAGAAATTAGGAACTGATCTGTTGAATTATCTATTTTGAGGGCTCATGCAGATGTACTGGAAGTCCGACTCATGATAGGATTCAGTTTTAAAATGTTTCAGAAAACAGTGCTCTTGTACTGGGTTTTAATACAAAAATTTCCAAATCAACTCTATAAACACTCTTGAAAATACTTTTCAACACTGGGGAAGAATTTTCTGTTGCATAGAGAAACTCGAGAATAATTCTAAGCTTGCTCTGCACTTATTCCCAGGTAGAATAGTCTGTGGGTAAAAATATTACCATCCATCTCATATCCAGGTTTTCACCTAGCTAGCTGATATTGAACTTGGAATTCTGAAGCTGGATATATTGATACACGCATACATTGACACATCATGACATTGGCATTGTTAAGGGCTCTGGGAGACAGATTTCTTTTCTAGCTGGGATGGAAGCACCAATGCAGAGCAATCAAGATAGTAAATGCTGTCAATATTCTGATGCATTTGCTTCTGTTGCATTACTGTTATGCTGAGATTTTAACAACAGTTGTGTTTAAATCTCTATTGATCAACAATCATGCAGGTTTCTCCACCTCACTAAATGGGCAATCCAGTGCTTGGTGCTACTAGTGTCTCCCCCCACCCCACACCCCTGGGAAGGTGCAACCTGTAGTCATAGAGCATGGGCTCTTTAGCTCTAAGAACTACCTTTCCTAATTCACCCTACACACTACTGCCTGATTAAGCTTCCTATAGCACAGTTCTGAAAATATCATTCTACTACTCAGAATCATCAAGAACTCTTCGTTTTTATTTTTGAGATAAAGCCCCCAATTTTTGCTTTTCATTCAAAGGTATTCTAGATAGAGGAACAAGCAAGAGAGATGGGAAAGCATGAGATATGTACCAGAAGTATTAAAAATCTTATTCTGAAAAAAAAAAAAAAAGAATCTTACTATGCCTGAGTTATGGGATTCAAGAAGAGACTTCATAGGTTCAGAAAGATAAGTTGGGCATATGCCATGGAGGGCTTATAATGAAAAGCAAAAATTGGGGGCTTTGTCTTGAAAATAATTGAATGATCTTGAAGATTCTGGTTAACATGGTGGTGGTATTAAAACTGTGCCTTAGGAAGAATTAAGCAGGCAATGGTGTGGGAGGGATTACATTTCCTCTTCACATGTTCAGTCTACCTATCTTTCAGATCCAAGACAAACATCACTGCCTCCAATAAACTGTTGATATATTTCTCCAAACTGGAAGCAATCCCTTCCCATTGCCAATCACCTTTAGCACCTTTTCCTTGCATGTTGGTTTTGTCTGTTCCTCTATGATCTCTTGTAATGGATTGTAAATTCCTTGAGGGATATTTGTATCTAACACTTTTTGTCCTCCAGTGTTAAAGAACATCTTGCTAAAAACTAGCAGCTCTTTCTAAATGTAAGGACTTCAATTTTTCAACAATTTATGAAAATGCTCAGTAGTTACTATTTTTGATCAGCCACTCCTTCAGTCTCTCAACTTGTTCTTTCTTGTTCTCTTTTCTAGATACTTTTGTGCTATCTTCCATGTTTCTTCACCTTTCTTTCATAAATTCTCCTCTCTCTGTGCTTAATTCTGAATCATTTCCTCAGATTTATATACAAGTTCTTTAATTCTCCCTTTATCTGTATCTAAGATCCATCTTAGATAAAAGGGACTTCTCTGGTGGCTCAGATGGTAAAGCGTCTGTCTACAATGTGGGAGACCCGGGTTCGATCCCTGGGTAGGGAAGATCCCCTGGAAAAGGAAATGGCAATCCACTCCAGTACTATTGCCTGGAAAATCCCATGAACAGAGGAGCCTGGTAGGCTACAGTCCATGGGATTGCAAAGAGTTGGACACGACTGAGCGACTGAACTGAAGATCCATCTAGTCAAGGCTATGGTTTTTCCAGTAGTCATGTATAGATGTGAGAGTTGGACTGTAAAGAAAGCTGAGCACCGAAGAATTGATGCTTTTGAACTGTGGTGTTGGAGAAGACTCTTGAGAGTCCCTTGGACTGCAAGGAGATCCAACAAGTCCATCCTAAAGGAGATCAGTCCTGGGTGTTCATTGGAAGGACTGATGTTGAAGCTGAAACTCCAATACTTTGGCCACCTGATGCAAAGAGCTGACTCATTTGAAAAGACCCTGATGCTGGAAAAGATGGAGGGCAGGAGGAGAAAGGAATGACAGAGGATGAGATGGTTGTATGGCATCACTGACTCAATGGACATGAGTTTGGGTAAACTCTGGGAGTTAGTGATGGACAGGGAGGCCTGGTGTGCTGCGGTCCATTGGGTCACAAAGAGTAGGACATAACTGAGCAACTGAACTGAATTGAACTGAACCAGCTATTTAAACTGTCATTAATTTTTTTCCATCTCAATTATTTTTCTATAATTTATATAGGTTCTCTCCAAATATGTGCCCATTACCTTTTTACATTGCTTTGTTGCCTTATTTTCAAACTCAACGTTGTTTTTATTTTTTTATTTTATTTTTTTTATTTTTTTACGCATCAGAAAAAATTTTATTTCACATGTTTTCCTTAAACGTTGCTAAAGAAATATTATAGAACTCAAATAGTATTACAACCACAATCCCCAATCTTCCTACTCCAATAATTATTTTTAGGCTTAATTTTATTTTATTTATTTATTTTTTTTTTGAAAATTTATGCCTTTATTTCAGTTGTTGTGTTGGCAATATCAATCTTAAAATAATGATGAAAAGTTAACTCTTTCCAAATATGGGTATTTTGGGTTATGGTGAAATAGCAGTAGCTTTAAAACAGTATAGTAGCTAGATCCTACCTATCTTTTCCTGGAATGCCCACTTCAACACCAAGCTGCCAGATACATTCCTGAACTTTTGAAGACATTATAATGATGGTAATGTCAGGCCAGGATAAAGAAAAACAGAAATGATCAGAAGACTGAGGGGAAAAAGACATGAGATGGAAAAAAAAAATAGTTCGTATTGTCGACACCATCCAGTCTAGCAATTTTTACAGATGCTTTCTGTTTGCTCGAGACAGTTTATTGCTTATGTTATTTCTTCTGTTCCTTTTTTTTTTTTAATTTTTCAGCACTTTATTTATTTATTTTTTTTTATTTGATAAATTTAACGCCTTTTATTGCCATACCTCATTTTACTGTGCTTTGCTTTAGTGAACTTTATAGATACATGTTTTTTTTTCAACGTTGTTTTTAAACATTTAAACATTTTAAGTATATTTGTTTTATCTAGCTTCTATTATCTGAAGTTTCTAGAGATCTAATCCTGCTGTTTGTTGTATCTACTTACCTTTGCTCAGATAGATTGTTTTCTCACTTTTTTAGAATTTTAGATTTTCAGTTCACCTTTAGCAAGACTTTATCTGTGGGAATCATACTTAAAATTACTTGAAGTCTTATCTTTCCAGAATGTTCTTTTATTTGCTTTATCATATACCCAAGGATATCATCAATTTTTTAATTTTACCAGCCTGGGATTTTTCCAAACCATGGAGGAAGTATAATTAGAACCTCAGACATAAGTGATAGTATGCCTGTTGGGAAGAATTATCAGGGGAGACTTTTCATTTTAACCCAAGGGCCAGATGAGATAGAAGCTTCCTTGGTTTTTCTAGACCAGACTTTCACTGATAGTATAACTCTCTGAGACTCAGCTTCATGCACAGGTATCATTTCTAACTCATATTAGACAGAACTTTATGTCCTGATTCTATGAAGGTTTTGCAACTTAAGCCCAGAGTTCTCAAAGTTATTGGCTCCCCATCCCCCAACACAGACTGCCAAGATTCTTATCCATTCTTATGTTCAGCCTCAAGGAGTTCCCTTTCTTTCTTTCAAGCACATTTATTAGTTATTAAGCCAAATGCTTCAGTGATTTAGGAACGGAGGGATTGCAGATTATTTAGTCCATAAAAATACTGGGATGTCTAGACTTGAAAATACTTGTGGTGGTTTATTGTTAGTGAATTTCAGTTTCAATATTTTTTCTTGAATTCTTCTTTTCAAAAGAAATGTCTGGGTCCCAAAACAAATGTAGAACCAAACATCACTTATAAGTAGAATCACAAAAACAGCCTGTTTTTGATCAGTTTAAAATCTCTCATACCACTTCCTTTATCTGGCCATTTCAAAATCGTTCAGCCTTCAAATGCTATCTCAGCCTTCTAATGCTTTCGTAATAATAGTAATAATAATTAAAAAACAGTAACAACTATTTCTTAAGTGATTACTCTGTGTTAAGCAGTACACTGAGTCTTTGTATATGTCACTTTATTTTTCTAAGTAACCCTACCACATTTTTAACCTCATTATAAAGGTCAGGAAACTGATGTTCCTAAAAGTTAAGTGACTTGTTCAAGGTGACTTAGCTAGTGTTAGGTTGAACCATATGAAATTACTGATATTCAATGCATTTTTGCCACAGAAAAAGCATTTTTACATGGTTCAATATAAAAAGAGGGCAAAGATGGGATTCAAATTCAGATCTAATTTCTAATTTAATTTGATTCCCTTGAATAGCACAGCCTCTCTATTATATTAATTACTCCTTCCCCTAGGCTACTACGACTCTCATACCATATTCTTTTTATTTTTATTATGTATTTGGCTGTACCAGGTCTTGGGCTTCCCAGATGGCACTATTGGTTAAAAAAAAAAAAAAACCCACCTGCCAATGCAGGTAGATCATCAGAGACGTGGGGTCATAAGAGATCTCTGGGTGGGGAAGATCCCTTGGAGGAGGGCATGGAAACCCACTCCAGTATTCTTGCCTAGAGAATCCCATGGACAGAGGAGCCTGGCGGGCTGTAGTCCATAGGGTCTCAAAGAGTTGAACACAACTGAAGCGACTTGGCACACATGCCTGCACACTGGGTCTTAGATGCAGTGTGTGAGATCTTCGGTTGTGGCACTCAAATTCTTAGTTGAGCCATATGGGATCTAGTTCCCTGATCAGGGACTGAACCTGGGCCCCCTGCATTGGGAGAACAGAATCTTAGCCACCGGAGCACCAGGGAAGTCCTGTCATATCATCTGTCTTGATTCACTCTCTTCACTTGACCTTCACTTACAATAATGTTTGTTCACCTGTCTTCTCCAGTCGATTGTAAACCCTTGAGGGCTGTGCCTTAGCTTTCCATTCCCAGTGCTTAGCACAGTACAAGTCTTCAATAGTTTTTTATTTAAATAAAAAACTGAAGTATTCAATCATTGTGTGCCTTTGATGTGCTCCTGAGTTTTCCCTTTTATCTCATTTCCTCTTAATAGAAATTTTTAAATAATATGGTCCCTAACTTCCCTGGTGGCACAATGAATAAGAATCCACCTGCCAATGTAGGGGACACAGGTTGGATCCCTGGTCCAGGAAGATTCCCATGCTGTGGAGCAACTAAGCCCGTGTGCTGCAACTCCCGAAGCCCGCACACCTAGAGACTGTGCTCCGCAACAAGAGAAGCCACTGTAAGGAGTAGCCCACCCACCACAATGACGACTTGCCCTGGCGCACAGGAACTACCGAAAGCCCACACAAAGCAAGAAGGCCCCAGCAAAGCCCCCCCCAAAATAAATAAAATATGGTCCCTAATCTTTTGACATTCTCGTCAAGAAGTGGTGTCTGTGCCTCCCTTTCATGAATCCAGGCAGGTCGTAGGCCTCTCTTCTCACCAACAGAGAGAAGTGATGCTGCGTGAGTCCCAAGCCTGAGCTATAACAGCCCATGCAGCCTAACTGTCTTGGAACATTCACTCTCTGAATGCTTCCAATTGGGTGCTGTACCTCAGAACCCAGTGGCCACACTGTGAGAAACCCAGCCCACCACAGGTTCTCTGGTCAACAGTCCCAGCTGAGATAAGCCTTTGAGTTATCCCAGCCCAGTGCCAGACAGGAGAGTGAATAGGTCCCTGGATGATTCCAGGCTCTAGCTGTTTGGGACACCTCCAATCATTTGCTGAGGTCCCAGATGACACAGAGACAGGACATCCCTCTCTGTCCTGCCTGAATTTCTGACCCCCACACACTGTGAACATAATGAAATTATTATTGCTCCACACCACTACATTTGGGGTGGTTTATTGTGCAGCAGTAAGTAACTAGAGCACTGCCTTCATCAGGCCTATCTGCTCTGAACAGCTGTAGCCTGGTCAGTACTGAACCCTCTAGCTGCTATGGGGCACTCCTTTCTCCTAATAATAAAGGTCTGTGGTGGGCAGCTGCAGCCATGTCCAGAATCAAAAGTGTGTTCCACATATGCATATTTATATATATAATCATCTAGATATGGTGTCATTCATTCGTGTCTGACTCTGCAACCCCATGGACTGCAGCACGCCAGGCCTCCCTGTCCCTCACCACCTAGATATAGATTTTTTTTTAATTATTAAAGCCTGGTCTCACCCAGCCTAAAACAAAATAAAGTATCAATCAGAACTCTTAAGATATCAACACTGCTTGGTGCTGCATTGTTTACAATAGTCAAGATCTGGAAACAACTTAAGTACCCATTAATGGGTGAATGGAAAGAAGATGTGATTATATATATAGTGGAATGCTACACAGTCAGAGAATAAAAAGATGAAATCTCGCCATTGGTGACAACATGGATTAGACCTTGAGAGTATTGCATGCATGCATGCTAAGTTGCTTCAGCCATGTCCTGACTCTGTGAAACCCTATGGACTCTAGCCCACCAGGCTCTTCCATCCATGGGTTCTCGAGGCAAAAATACTGGAGTGGATTGCCATGCCCTCCTCCATAGGATCTTCCCTACCCAGGGATCAAACTCATGTCTCCTGTGGCTCCTGTATTGCAGGTGAAATCTTTACTGCTGAACCACAAGGGAACCCCTTGAGAGTATTATGCTTAGTGAAATAAGTCAGATGGAGAAAGACAAATACCATATGATTTCCCTCAAATATAGAAAACAAACAAAATAAGCAAACAAACCAAGTCAAGCAAAAACACTTAGATACAGAGATTTGTGTAATGATTACCAGAGGGGACAGAGCAGGAGAAGGATGAAATAGGTATAAGGGATCAACTGTATGGTGATGAATGGAAACTAAATTTTTGATGATAAACACACTACAGTGTATACAGAAGTAGAAATATAATGTATACATGAAACTTATGTAATGTTATAAAGCAATGTTACCACAATTTAAAAAAAAATTTTTTTTTTAACTGAAAAACAAAAGGCTTCTGGACAGGTTTTGAGCACTTGGCTATCACCCTCCTGTCCTGGCCCAGTCCTGAACCCAACCTGGTTGGCGGAGAGCAGTGACCTCCCAATTAATTGTTGCCACTCCCCTTTCTTGGGGCTGGACCTTACCTCTGCCATCCCTCACACCGATTCTGACAGGTAACCTAACCTACGGCAGCCCAGTCACTCACTGAAGTTAAGCCCTGCTGCCTCCTGAAAGCCCTGATGCCCACTCTTGTACAGGACTATTCAAGGACGGATTCTGGTCCAGGCCACCAGCCAAGCTTTGCCTACATGGACATGGTAATTTGAATTCTGGCCCCTTCTTAGAAGGGGATAGCTCTTTCTTCACCCCCAGCCATTTTACCCAATACGCCCCTTCTCCTTACCAGGATTTCTTAGGGAACAGCAGGGTTAGACCCACCCTATTAATTGCAATTAGTATCTCTGTGATCTTCACCTACAGATATGGAGGCAGAGTGAGCAATGTGAGGCAGTGATCACTAGGGGGCAGTTAGCTCTCCAGGCAAGTCCAGAGGAGGCATGCAGAACTCCTGGGGCAGCTGTGCTGAAGTTTGTGGCATCCAATCCCAAATATAAGGTTAAGAAGCAAGCAGGGACAGCCACCGGCTTTGCTAAGTTACTCCTGTGTTGTGGAGGGCCTTTCTTCTAGTTGTTATGTAAAGCATCCAAGCCTACGTCCCTGGTTCTCCCAGGGGACTCTTTAAACTGCCTACTCTCTTTTCTTTTTTCAAATTGGAGCGTAGTTGACTGAGCATGCAGTCACTCTCTCTGACTTACATTAGTTTCAGGTATGGGTGCGAGTCTGCTAAGCCACTTCAGTCATGTCCGACTCTTTGTGACCCTATGGACTGTAGCCCACCAGGTTCCTCTGTCCATGGGATTCTCCAGGCAAGGATACTGAAGTGGGATGCCATGCCCTCATCCAGGAGATCTTCCATCAGGGATCGAACCCGAGGCTCCTGCATCTCCTGCATTGCAGGCAAATTCTTTCACCACTGAGCCACCAGGGAAGCCCCAGTTTCAGGAATATGGCATAGTAATTTGATTGTTTTATAAAATATGCTTCATACACAGTTATTATAAAATACTGACTATATTCCCTGTGTTGAACATTGCATCCTTGTAACTTTTTTTTTATCCTAGTAATTTACACCTCTTAACCGTCTTCTTCTATCTTGCAACTTAACCCTACATCGTTCCCCTCAACCACTAGTTTCTTCTCTGTATCTGTGAGTCTGTTTCTGTTCTGTTCTATTTACTCATTTGTTTTATTTTTTAGATCCCACTTACAAGTGAAAACATATGACATTTGTCTTTGACTTATTTCCATGTTGTCGCAAATGGCAAAATTTTGTTATTTTATGGTGGAGTAATATTTACATCTTTATCCATTCATTTGTTGAGGGACACAGGTTGTGATTAATATTCAGAAATACATTGCATTCCTATATACTAATAATGAACTATCAGAGAAATAGATAAAATAATCCTATTTATGATAGAATCAAAAGAATAAAATACCTAGGAATAAATTTAACCAAGGAGATGAAAGCCCTGTACTCTGAAAACCATAAGACATTGATGAAGAAAACTGAAGATGATACAAATAAATGGAAAGATGTCCCACATTCATGGATTGGAAGAATTAGCATTGTTAAATAAGTCATAGTACCCAAACCAATCTACAGATTTAATACTGCTGTTGCTGTTCAGTCACTAAGTCGTGTCTGACTCTGTGAGCGCAAGGACTGCAGCCTGCTAGGCTCCTCTGTCCATGGGATTTCCCAGGCAAGAATACTGGAGTGGGCTGCCATTTCTTTCTCCAGGGGATCATCCTGACCGAGGGATCAAACCTGCTCTCCTGCATTGCAAGCAGATTCTTTACCACTGAGCCACCAGGGAAGCCCAGATACTAACTTTCAATAAAATCTTTTTGCTTAAATTAGCCGGAATGGATTATTTTGCCTGGAATTAAGATCATTGAATTTACCATCTTCCAACTTCTTGTGATCTTTGAATCATTCAGAAAATCCTAGAGCCATAGATTTCATTTAATTTTGCTTTGTAGATTCTGACAGAGAGTACTATTAGCATTGAAGATCTACCACGAGCCCTATAGTGGTATTAGAAAATTAGCAAATCCCATGCAGTAATGTTAAAAATAATAACCAATCAATCAGATATGACATATTCATATTTACTTTCAGTAAAAGCTTTAATGTTAATATTGATAGTGTTAAGCAATAGAAGTCTCATTATTGATAACAAAATGCTTTAACTATTAAAAAACAAATTTATGATTTACTTTAAAACTTTCATCTTTATTTTCCTTTTGACATTTCTGTTTTGGGGGAAATGTTTTATAAGGGATATATTTTACAGTAATATGCATATGTAATTTTTGTTCTGGGGGGGTTTGTTTTGTTTTGTTTTTGGCCACACCATGCAGCTTGCGGGAATCTTAGGTCCCCTACCAGGGTTGCACCCTTGGCAGTGAAAGCACAGACCCCTAACCCCTGGACCTCCAGGGAATTTCCAATTTTTGAATACTTATTTTGGAAATAGTTGGCAAAATATTTTTACTGATTAGTATGTATGATAAAAAAAATTTGCAAGCCACCGCTGTCAATTTAATGTATTAATTCTTTTTTCTTTTGTTTTTTTGCTTTTGATCATTTTTTTCATTTTTTAAAATTGAAGTATAGCTGATTTGCAATGTTTTGTTAGTTTCGGCTGTACACCAAAGTGATTCAGATTCTTTTTCACTATAGGTTATTACAAGATATTGAATATAGTCCCCTGTGCTATACAGTAGGTCCCAGGTGTTTATTTTATACATAGTAGTATATATAGATGGGCTCGATAAAGGACAGAAATGGTATGGACCTAACAGAAGCAGAAGATATTAAGAAGAGATGGCAAGAATACACAGAAGAACTGTACAAAAAAGATCTTCACGACCCAGATAATCACGATGGTGTGATCACTGACCTAGAGCCAGACATCCTGGAATGTGAAGTCAAGTGGGCCTTAGAAAGCATCACTACGAACAAAGCTAGTGGAGGTGATAGAATTCCAGTTGAGCTATTCCAAATCCTGAAAGATGATGCTGTGAAAGTGCTGTACTCAATATGCCAGCAAATTTGGAAAACTCAGCAGTGGCCACAGGACTGGAAAAGGTCAGTTTTCATTCCAATCCCAAAGAAAGGCAATGCCAAAGAATGCTCAAACTACCGCACAATTGCACTCATCTCACACGCTAGTAAAGTAATGCTCAAAATTCTCCATGCCAGGCTTCAGCAATATGTGAACCGTGAACTTCCAGATGTTCAAGCTGGTTTTAGAAAAGGCAGAGGAACCAGAGATCAAATTGCCAACATCTGCTGGATCATGGAAAAAGCAAGAGAGTTTCAGAAAAATATCTATTTCTGCTTTATTGACTATGCCAAACCCTTTGACTGTGTGGATCACAATAAACTGTGGAAAATTCTGAAAGACATGGGAATACCAGACCACCTGATCTGCCTCTTGAGAAATCTGTATACAGGTCAGGAAGCAACAGTTAGAACTGGACATGGAACAACAGACTGGTTCCAAATAGGAAAAGGAGTACGTCAAGGTTGTATATTGTCACCCTGTTTATTTAACTTATATGCAGGGTACATCATGAGAAACGCTGGACTGGAAGAAACACAAGCTGAAATCAAGATTGCCGGGAGAAATATCAATAACCTCAGATATGCAGATGACACCACCCTTATGGCAGAAAGTGAAGAGGAACGAAAAAGCCTCTTGATGAAAGTAAAGTGGAGAGTGAAAAAGTTGGCTTAAAGCTCAACATTCAGAAAACGAAGATCATGGCATCCAGTCCCATCACTTCATGGGAAATAGATGGGGAAACAGTGGAAACAGTGTCAGACTTTATTTTTGGGGGCCTCCAAAATCACTGCAGATGGTGACTGCAGCCATGAAATTAAAAGACTCTTACTCCTTGGAAGGAAAGTTATGACCAACCTAGATAGCATACTCAAAAGCAGAGACATTACTTTGCCAACAAAGGTCCATCTAATCAAGGCTATGGTTTTTCCTGTGGTCATGTATGGATGTGAGAGTTGGACTGTGAAGAAGGCTGAGCGCCGAAGAATTGATGCTTTTGAACTGTGGTGTTGGAGAAGACTCTTGAGAGTCCCTTGGACTGCAAGGAGATCCAACCAGTCCATTCTGAAGGAGATGAGCCCTGGGATTTCTTTGGAAGGAATGATGCTAAAGCTGAAACTCCAGTACTTTGGCCACCTCATGTGAAGAGTTGACTCATTGGAAAAGACTCTGATGCTGGGAGGGATTGGGGGCAAGAGGAGAAGGGGATGACAGAGGATGAGATGGCTGGATGGCATCACTGACTCGATGGACGTGAGTCTGAGTGAACTCTGGGAGTTGGTGATGGACAGGGAGGCCTGGCATGCTGCGATTCATGGGGTCGCAAAGAGTCGGACACAACTGAGAGACTGATCTGATCTGATCTGATATATATGTTAATCACAAACTCTTAATTTATCCTTCCCCGTATTTCAACGTATTTATTCTTAAAGAGACCTTTAAAAATTAGATATTTTAGATGTTAAATTTTAATTTTAAATTAAATTTTATATATCAAAAATATGTAATCTAGTAGTCTGTGAAATGTTCTGATGGCAGAAATCTTTCATTGAAGAAAGCCCCAATAACTAAAACAAACAATATTCTTGGTAGGGTTCCCCATGTGCTCCCTTCCTGAAGGGCTCAGCAAAGCACTATTTGCAGACCATTGATATGCTAATCCTTTCTCTTTTTATAGATTAGGAAACTGAGGCCCAGAAAGGGAATATCTCGACTAAGATGATATTTCTATTTGATGACTGAACTGCAACTCAATCCACATTTCCTGAATCTCTGTTTAGCCAAAAGCCTTCCCACCACATTACATTACTTCATTGAAATGCTAGATTCTAGGAAGTTTCATGAGGCTTTCTAATTTGCATTTCTTCTCTGGTTCTGAGATGTTGAAAGATGTTTGCCCGGGTCCTGGGAGTATTTGAGAAGCTGGGGAGACCCACCCACCCCACCACCCTCACTTGTACTTCCTTGCAAGGATTATCATGTAAAAACATTTTTAATATGTTCACCATACATTTTGTTTCTGCTTCTTTTTTCCCGTTGGCTTTAGTCAAAAGAATCTGGTTTGAATGCTCAGCCAAACACTTTGAAAAGATCCAATCACAGTCACTCTGTCATCAGATAGAAGCACAGCATCACTCGAACCTCTGGGTTTCTTGTTCACACATGTGGATTCTAACCAACAAAGGAATAAGCTGTAGCAACTACAAGCAAATATCTCTGAACTTCACTGAGATTGATAACAATGGTAATAAAAATAGTCTTTTCCATGATGAACACTACCAGTAAGTCAATAGTTAAAAAGGGATCATTTTTAGAGTAACCAATGCATTAGCTCTTGTCAATGAGATTTCTTTTGGCAGTAATATATTCTGGGGATTAAGTTAAACCAAATGTTTGTAACAACGGCAATGTAGTCATGTTAACAGTTAGGATTATCATCTTGGTGGATATTTACTGCAGTTACATTCAAATTTACCCTTTATTTTACCCCTCTGGACACTGTTTGATCATTTTCATCTCCTTTTGATAAATTCCATTTTAGATTAAAACCAACAGAAAGCATCCTTTAACATTTTAAAAGCCTTGCCGTTTATTTTCTTTTAAAATGTTTATACTTTTTTTCCCCTCTTTGAGCTGCTGCTCACCCTGCTGCCTTCACAGTGATGAGGGTAAGCTGTGAGAGCCTTGCTTGAGAAAGTTCTTTAAGTTCCTTGGCTACATTTGACACTGCTTGGTGCTCTTAACTTTCAAACCGAGCCATAGCTGAACACCACATGCATCTTTCCTCGTTTCCCTTTGATGTCACATCTGTTTCCTGCCACTTGGTCACTTCATGGCAGTACAGGTAAGAGGCCCCATGTTGCCTCTGTAAACTAGGCAACTTAGCTCTCTGGTTGCTGTGCTTAGAGGGAGCTGGTGTAGAAAGCCCCATCCATAGATGACTTTACCTGCAGCTAGCCTTCTGTTGCCTCCTGCGGCCCTGGCCAACTTCTGGGCGCAAAATTCAACAAGATGAGGAACTTTCTCAAAAGCACCTTGCTGCTTTCAGGACTGTTTCTGAAATTGCTCTGTCATTATATTTTTGTTGACTGGTATTTTAAAAATTCTTTGTAGCTCATTAGGCCATAAGTGACACCTTGTCATGTTTTTAATCCATAAAATGGGTGGAGGAGGGTAACAGGGAATTTACACTTTCAGTGGCTTTGCTGTTGTTTTGTTTTACTGCTTTTGACCATATACACACAAGGGTGACGTGTAGTCCTCCACACTGAAAGAGAAGAGAGAAGCCCATGAGCCCCTCAGAGTGTCTGTGACCCAGATGCTTTGAGAGACGCTCCCAGAGCTGTGCTGTGCTGGTGGGCGTGACGGTCACTCTCTCAGGCCACCTCGCCACAGCGAGCTCAGAGAACCCCAGGAAGAACGCTTGCAACAATGGCAACATCCTCATGTTAACAGTTGGGATTATCGTCGCAGTGAATACTCACTGTAGTGACACTCACATTTACCCTTTTGGACGTTGTTCGACCAGAGGAGCAGGAAAACTTTGTTCCTTCCCGGTTGTTCCCGGGCGTTGTTCACTGCCTTCACTCCTTCCACTAACCACTCAGTCCCCACGTGTGAGCTGATGGTCCATCTTCCTGTGACACAGTGGTTTTTAACCAGAACTGCACCTGAATCACCCACAAACCTCTTGGGGAATTCCCTGGTGGTCCCGTGGTTAGGACTCTGCACTTCCACCGCAAGGGACCGGGATCCAATCCCTGGTTGGGGAACTAAGATCCCACACGCAGAGTGGTGCCGCCAAGAAACATTTTTTTTTTAAATAGAATTTTCCTTTTAAAAAATTTTTCATTAGTGTCTCTCCCCACTTTCACAATACTCTAGTGAAAACACTATTATCAAATTCAGCTTTACTTTCCAAACCTCTCTGCGGTATCTAAAAGGAACTTCAAACTTAATATGTCTCCAGTTTTTTTTTCTAACACCACAAAATAATCTGGTCCTTCTGCAGTCTTCCAATGTCATTCAGTGCAACATCATTCACTCAGTTCAAGCCTTGATTGTTCTCTTTCTCTCATATATTATGCATAATTCATCAATGTTTTATTGGCTGTTCTTCCAAAAATACCCCTGAATCCATTCATGTCTCTCCATTTCCTGTTATTCCAGCCCATTCACCAACAGTCTTCACTGGTTCACTGGGACTTAGCCAACATCCTCCTGGTAGCCCTCCATCTTCACTCTTACCTCACAACATACATGGTCTACACAACATATTTGTTTAAAAAACAAAAAACAGATGAGATCAGGTTGTGTCCAATAGCTTCCCACTTAGAATAAATTCTCTTTCCTAAGGCCTGTCTGATCTGACCTTTGCCTAACTCATCAAACCTCATCTCAGATCATTCCTCTCACCACCACCTGTGCTCCAGCAGTAGGGGCTCCTGTACATTCCCTCGCCATTCTGTGCTGCAGAAAAATCTCAAAGTCTTCATTTCTTCTGGGTCTCCTCAAATGTCTACCTCCTGGAACATCTGTTGTTCAGTTCCTTCTTAATGAAGTTGGTCAGTCGTGTCCGACTCTTTGCGACCCCATGGACTGTAGCCCAGCAGGCTCCTCTGTCCATGGGATTCTCCAAACAAGAATACCAGAGTGGGTTGCCATTTCCTTCTCCAGGAGATCTTCCCCATCCAGGGTTCGAACCCGGGTCTCTGGCATTGTAGGCAGATGCTTTACCGTCTGAGCCACCAGGGAAGCTAAGAAATTTCTTAGCTCAGCTCAAAAGTCATTTCCTCTCTCTGACCATTCAATGTGAAGCAGCCACCACCCAACCCATCACTTCTTTTTACAGTATGCAGTTTTCTTTCCTTGAAGACACTTGCAACAAATGAAATGATTTTAGTTGACATCTCAAGATAGGTAGAGCTGCTTTTAAAGGAAATCTCCAAGGATTAGTTCAGTAAGGAAAAGCCTTGGGAAAGATAAATTCTGAGAAAGTCTAGAAACAATACCTCATCTTTGAGGATACTGCCTAGATTTCACAGGTATTACTGGTTTCCTTTCCGTGTTTTTTTTTTTTTTTGAGGGGGTGGCTATAATTTTATTTATTTATTTTTGGCTGTACTGAGTCTTTGTTGCTGCGTGGACGTTTCTCTAGTTACAGAGAATGGGGACTACTCTCTAGCTATGGTGTATAGGCTTCTCATCATGGCGGCTTCTCTCGTTGCAAGAGTACAGGCTCTAGGGCATGTGGGTCTCAGTACTTACCGCTCCCGGGCTCTAGAGCCCAGGCTCAATAGTTGTGGCTCACAGGCTTAGCTGCTTCACAGCAGGCGGGATCTTCCCAAATCAGAGATGGAACCTGTGTCTCCCTACATTGGCAGGCAGATTCTCTACCACTCAGTTTCTGTCTCTGAGCCACCAGGGAAGCCCCCTTCCCTTTTTTGGTATTTATATATTTATTTGGCTGCACCAGGTCTAAGTTGCAGCATGCAGGATCTTCAATCTTTGTTGCAGCATGGGGACTATTTTAGTTGCAGCATGAGGGAGCTAGTTCCCTGACCAGGGGTCGAACCCAGGCCCTTTGCTTTAGGAGCCCAGAATCTTAGCCACTGGATCACCAGGGAAGTCCCTTACTGGCTTTCTTGAATGCCCTTTGGAGAAGTTTGGGATTTTGTGAGTATAATCATTAATTTAGCTCTAGCTCTAACATCTGAGCTCTTTGACTAAGTCATATGGCCCAAAGAATGTTGCATCCTGTATTCTACGTTCCTCTGTCTCAACCAAAAGCCACAAATTCAGGGGACTTCTTGCTTCTTTTTGGTAAATTTTTATCCTATCATCACCTATGACTTGGAGCAACTTTAGTGATGACCTAAGTATTCTGGTCCTTACTTCTCACCGTGGAGAAGTCCTTCTATGGTTAATTTAAGAAGTGACTACTTTTCCACTAAACTTCTTTTTGAGAAAAAGGCATTAGTTTGGCCTCCTTTTGAGTGACAACACCATTTATGCTTTCAGAAACTAATTGGGAGATGCCCATTTTGAATTCTTTGATACTCTTGATGAATAAGAAATATACATGTATAATTCTCCTTTATTGTTGATGGGAGTTAAAAAACACATGTCTTATGGAATAAAGTTTTCTTGCTCCGCTATAATAATAGCTAGGTTAGGGTTTTATTTTTTCTTTCTGACTTCAGAAATTCTGAAATCAGTGTCCAACCAACAGTAATTACTGCTCATTACAATAATCATCACCATCAGCCTGATCTGTCCCCTGGAGAACAAGTCAGGGCCTAAGGAAATGCATTTTTATCTAGGAGGATGATGAATTTTACCTGAGGCCCAGTGTGGCCTCTCAAGGAGACAAATTTGATGACTGACACTGGCAGCTGTTAATATATTGAATTCCTAAGTCAGAATTATTGTTTTAAGTGTTTTCTGAGTGAAACCATATTCAAAAGAATCTGAAATTTCAATCTCATGTTGAAAAGTCTTTACAGGTCCCATATATGAAATGGAAATAAGAAAAATGTGGAAAAAAATGTGAGAAGTTTATTAAGCAAGAAATGTAATTTCAACAGTCACCCATATTACAGAGAAGTGGAAATCAACCTCTGCTTCCCAGTTTGGGGGTTCCCTTTAAAATAACATGCAATAGAATGGCTGGGGAGGAGGGTAAATGCCAGAGTGAGAGCAGATACTGTAAGTGGTTTACAAAGGAAAACCATAAAATCTCAGGATTGAAACCGATCTGAGACTTCAATCCCATTTTTAAGCACTAGAGTGAAACTTTTCTTTGTACCAAGCATTAGGTATATTCAGGAATCGGAGTAAGGGCCTGGGTTTTTTCTTTAAAGAGATCATGGTTCCCTAGTGGGACTATCAGTCAAGATGCAATTCTATCAGGATGGCATTTAGTTACATCCAAGTGAAAAATCCACTTACAGTGGCTAAACTAAAGAGGGTTGTATTCTGGGCTTCCAGTGGTGGTCAGGTGGCCTGGACTACCTGGTGGGCTACTAGTTAAGAATCTGCCTTGCAATGCACAGAACACTAGCTTGATCCCTGGTCCAGGAAGATTCCCACATGCCTTGGGGCAACTAAGCCCATGTGCCACAACTACTGAGCCTGCGTGCTGCAACTGCTGAAGCCCGTGCACAAAGGGCCCATGCTCCGCAACGTGGGAAGCCACTGCAGTGGAAGCCTGCGCGCTGCAGCTGGAGAGTAACCTCCGCTTGCCACAACTAGGGAAAGCCAGCACAGCAATGAAGACTCAGGGCAAACACAAATTTTTTTAATAAAAAATTATTTTTTTAAAGAATAGATGATTGTGTTCCTCCACAGTTAGATCCAGAGATGGGCAGTTCAGAGTTATCCAGGCTCATCCAGGCTCTAGTTCCAAATACACCCACATTCACTAACATAGGGCTTGTCACTCAAGGCTGCCAGGTAGCAGCTTTATCTCCAGCCTCATGCTTCCTTTCAAGACAAAGGAAGGAGAATGAAGAGGAGAGAGAAAGCTGCCTAAATTAGGAAAATAAAGCTTCTCCTGGAAATCTCAGGTAGACATTCACTTATGTCTCCTGGTCAGAATTGGGCAGCAAGGTCACCCCTACCTGCAAAGCGTTCTCAAAAGGCAAGAATTTAACCTTGGTATATTGCCCCTCCAAACAAAACAAGGATTCTGTTGTAAGAAAAGAGAGAATAGGGGTTGGTTGGCGATAAGTAGTGTCTGCCATAGACTAACAAGTATATTGACAATTATACTACAGTGTGGTTTGTACATAATAACTTTTGCAGAACACAAGACTATCTATCCTCACATTAGGGGAAATGTTGAGCAGGGCTTCTCTGAGGAAGTAATGCTTGCACTGAATTTCAAAGGGAAAGGGAAATTGTCAGAGTAGACAAAAGCAAGGATTATTTCAAGAGAGGGACTAAGAGGGTTAAGTGGGCATGGAAAAGTGGTCATTTATCAGAACATTTTCAGTTGCCACTGACAGAATGACAGCTTACACCAAAAGTGCAGAAGTAAGGTTTCAGGTATGGCTGGCTCCAGTAGCCCACATGATGTCACCAAGACTCAATATCTTCTCTTTTTTCTTCTCTTTGATTCTGCAACGATCAGTAAGCATCTCCAGGCTTATGTTGCATCCTATCAGCAGCCCCATAAGTTCCAACAAAGTTATGACTATGCATCTCATTGGAAGAACTTTGGACATGCGTCCATAACTCTGACCAATCACTGTGGACAGGAAAACAGGACATGCTGATTGGGCAAGCCTGGGTTCCATGTTCAACTCAGGAGCCCTACCCAAACCACTTGAATGAGGAGTGGGAAAGAAGATTCTTTAAGGGAAAAGTAGAAGTAAATAACGCAGACCGAAGTAGTGAATGTCTCTAACAGAGAGCAAATTATATTAGTGATATTTAGAAGGTGTAACTTATATGCAGAGTACATCATGAGAAATGCTGGGCTGGAAGAAGCACAGGCTGGAATCAAGATTGCCAGGAGAAATATCAATAACCTCAGATATGCAGATGACACCACCCTTATGGCAGAAAGTGAAGAGGAACTCAAAAGCCTCTTGATGAAAGTGAAAGAGGAGAGTGAAAAAGTTGGCTTAAAGCTCAACATTCAGAAAACGAAGATCATGGCATCTGGTCCAATCACTTCATGGGAAATAGGTGGGGAAACAGTGGAAACAGTGGCTGACTTTATTTTGGGGGGCTCCAAAATCACTGCAGATGGTGATTGCAGCCATGAAATTAAAAGATGCTTATTCCTTGGAAGGAAAGTTATGACCAACCTAGATAGCATGTTGAAAAGCAGAGACATTACTTTGCCAACAAAGGTCCATCTAGTCAAGGCTATGCTTTTTCCAGTGGTCATGTGCGGATGTGAGAATTGGACTGTGAAGAAAGCTGAGCGCCAAAGAATTGATGCTTTTGAATTGTGGTGTTGGAGAAGACTCTTGAGAGTCCCTTGGACTGCAAGGAGATCCAATCAGTCCATTCTAAAGGAGATCAGCCCTGGGATTTCTTTAGAAGGAATGATGCTAAAGCTGAAACTCCAGTACTTTGGCCACCTCATGCAAAGAGTTGACTCATTGGAAAAGACTCTGATGCTGGGAGGAATTGGGGGCAGGAGGAGAAGGGAACAACAGAGGATGAGATGGCTGGATGGCATCACCGATTCGATGGATGTGAGTTTGAGTGAACTCTGGGAGTTGATGATGGACAGGGAGGCCTGGTGTGCTGCAATTCATGGGGTTGCAAAGAGTTGGACACGACTGAGTGACTGAACTGAACTGAACTGATGGCATAAGGTGTGAGAGAACAATTGACTGATTTTGGTGAGGGCCAGGAAAGACTCTGAAATGACACTGTAATTCAGGCCTAAGTGTCTTTGTATGATGTTGGTACTAAGCAACCTGATGACCATACATGTAAGACCTGGGTGGAGATAAGGTGAGGGGAGCAGGGCTGAGAAGGTTAGAGGCAAAAATAATAATAAAGAACAATTATATTTCCTGGCAAGTCAAGGAAAAGAGATATCAAGTAGCAGGAAATATAGGTCTAAAATTTAGAACCGACCACTGAACTGAAGACACTGATTTCTTTCAATCTTCAGGCCCATTAAAAAATATATTTACTTAAAATGCAAAAGACTCTGGTTTTGAAATTTTCCAGACCACATCCTACCTCGGTTGTCTCTATCTTACCTCAATTGCCACTTTCAATTCTGTAGTGTTTCCCAGCCTCTTCCTCTGATATAATTAATATCTTCAAAACAGTAAACCAAAGGGTTAAATTAGCCACAGTTTGAGTAGAGATTGGAATCTGCAGCTACAATGAAAAAATAATATTTAAATATTTGAACCTACAAGAAGCCAGTAAGCTGTCTATAAGCCAGGTTTAATTAATGTGTAGCGTTTGTGTACTCCAAAACTGTATGAATAAATCTTCAAAGCCAAATTAGTATTTTAAAATATGAGTTGGCCAATACGACTCAGCATACAAGCAGAAATATTTCCATTCTGAATCAACATAAAGATTTACAAACTTTAAACAGCATTTCTCGTACACAAATTTGGTCTTTCAGCTGCAACCATTGTAACAGAGATTTAGTGACCTGGTTTCAAAAGAACACAAAAGGTTTTTTAAAAATATCTTTTAAATCTACGTTAGTTGTATTAATCCCTTAAACTGGAAGTAATTTTATTTTGAAAATATCTCTGGAGGTATATGTAATTGTCAGCAGCTCAATAAAACCACTCTTACATATTGATAGAAATATTACTCAAAATGGATAAGAAATCTAATTTTTATGTATGTTAACAACAGATTATTCTGAAAGTAGACCTGATAAACATGGTCTGTAATAGACATTGTGAGATGTCTAGCCAACAATCATTCTTCCCTTTTCTTTTTTCTTGTAGAACTTGGTTGCTTACAGGTCTCCCAGATAGTTAGTCGCTCAGTCACATCCATCTGTTTGTGACCCCATGGGCTGTAACCCACCAGGCTCCTCTGTCTGTGGGATTCTCCAGGCAAAAATACTAAAGTGGGTTGCCATTCCTTCTCCAGAGGATCTTCCTGACCCAGGAATCAAACCTGGGGCTCCTGCATTGCAGGAAGATTCTTTGCCATATGAGCCACCAGGGAAGCCCTTTCCCAGGTGGCACTAGTGGTAAAGAATCTGTCTACCGATGCAGAAGACACAAGTTTGGGAAAATTCCATGGATAGAGGAGCCTTACGGGGTGGGGATGGGGGGGAAGAGAGAGAGAGAAAGAAGTTCCTCACTCTTAAAAAGAGGCACCCTTAAGAGAGAGACCATTTATTATCTCAATAACCACCTAGGTAGCAGGAGAGGCACTGTTGAGCCACTAAGTGGATCTTGAAGCCGCCATAGTGGCAGACTTTTAGGTAAGATAACATTATCTCTCTATTTTTTTTTTTTGTCTTAATAACTGGGAGCTGGGTTTTCTGTTACTTCTTGCCAAAGGGTCCTGTTATTTTTTTTACATTATTAAAATATTGAGAGATTAAGAAAAATAATAGCAAAAAGTTACATGATTTTTAAAAAGCAAAATACATTTCCCTTCTAGGAATTCACCTTCAGAAACATTCATGTCCCATGCAGAGAGATATATTAAGGTTCAGATTTGTTCACTGAAGCATTGTTTATATTAGCAAATGAGGGAAAATGTGAATGTTCTTAAATAAGTGGCTAGAGAATTCCCTGGAGGTCCAGTGGTTAGGACTCAGCATTTTCACTGCTGTGGCCCAGGTTCAATACTTGGTCATGGAACTAAGATCCCATGGTGTGGCAAAAAAAAAAAAGTGACTAAGTTTTTTTAAAAAATGAAATGATGTCATTTGCAGCAACATGGATAAACCTAGAGATTATTGTACTAAGTGAAGTAAGTCAGACACAGAAAGACAAATATCATATGATATCACTTATACATGGTATCTAAAAAATGATACAAATGAACTTATCTACAAAACAAATAGACTCACAAAAATAGAAAAAAATACATATCTTAATTACTTTTCTGTACACCTGAAACTGACACAATATTGTAAATCAATGATACTTCAATCATATATATATAAGATATATAGTCTTTGGCTTTACAGATTCAAAAATTTGATCTCCACAGTGCACCAGAGTTTTCAGACTCAGGAAGACTACTTCATGACAACCAAACACACAGGGGACTGATATATAAATCATAATGCAATTTATTTATTTAAATAAGAAATATGACCATGACACATAAAAGAATGCTCATTTTGGCATGCCCTGTACTTTCCCTGTTAGCAATCAATATTTAAATCATATTATAACCAGAAGGTTGCTTGGTGAGCAGTGAGGAATTTGAACTAAGAGAGTTATTTGTATGATTCAAATATTTGATGGCCCTGGATTTTGATAGTCTAATTCTGTCCTTTTCAATTTCTATTTTTTATTAGTGGATGGATACATTTTCAGGAAAAAGTCTTATGGGGAGCACATATGTAGATATGTAGGTATATATACACCTCTGCTTCTCTCTCTGCTCTGATTGAAACTCTGGTAGTCTACCCAGAGCACACATACTCAGCCACACCTTCCTCTTCTGGAAGGAGCCAGAAGAGGAGCTGGGAGAAGCATTCTGAGGAAGGAGACAGCACTTGCGGAGACACAGAACCATGAAAAGATGTGCCATGTTCTATGAAGGTCAAGTGGTTCAGTTAAGATTGTCATGCCCCAGTGGGATTAAGCCCTAGCTGCCATGGCAACCCACTCCAGTACTCTTGCCTGGAAAATCCCATGGATGGAGGAGCCTGATAGGCTGCAGTCCATGGGGTCGCTAAGAGTCAGACACGACTGAGCGACTTCACTCTCACTTTTCACTTTCATGCATTGGAGGAGGAAATGGCAACCCACTCCAGTGTTCTTGCCTGGAGAATCCCAGGGACGGGGGAGCCTGGTGGGCTGCCATCTTTGGGGTCGCACAGAATCAGACACGACTGAAGCGACTTAGCAGCAGCCACAGTTGCAGTCGGCTTGATAACAGACCTTCTGGCTGCTTTCTCTTCCTTGTTTCACATCCCATTCCCCTAACCTGGGTCCTTCACCTCTCAGATAAATTACTCGTACTCCAATCTTCATTTCAACATCTGCTTCTGATGCTGAAACCCAGACTAAGACGTTAGGCCACTGTAGGTGAGGATGAAAAAGGTCTGAATAAGGCAAGGAACCCGGAGACAAAGGAAGTGAATGGGATATACATTCAGAAGATGGTAAAACTATTCACCAAGTAAAGGAATAGAGGTGAAGAAGGGGGGTTTGGGGAAAGATGATAGGCTCAGAGTTGAATACGCTGAGTCTGAAACACCTGAGGAACAGCCTAGTGGAGGTGAGAAGTATGATGTTGGACCTTATCAGCTGGAGCTCAGAAGACTGGCCTGAGATAGAGATACATACTTGATATAGTGGACATTGATCATTTTTGTACTCGGTATCTAAATCTCCTTCCTATTTGCGGAAATATCAAATGAATGGAGGCAGGAATCAGGGCAATCAGCAAGGGAGCAGATTTCCTCTCCCACCAGGGTACAGTCATGTGACCGGGGCTTGGCCAATCAGGTGCCCCGAGCTGGGATTTTTTTTTTTTTTTTTTGCACATTGAGGGGATGGTGCACAGAGCCCAGGGCAGTCTGACTATTCAGGGTGGACAGGCAGAGTTGAGAGTCCAGGGCAGCAGATGAGGTTTCTGGAGGGATGGCAGCAGCAATGAGGTCCTCTCTTCCACAGTTTCTGCCAATGACTGTAGGGGAGGGAGCCAAGAATCTGTGCTAGTTTACCATCATGATAGGAACTGCAAGTAAAATTCCATCTTTGTTTTCTGAAAAAGCACCAATATTCTTTTTCTTAAAATGAGAAGTAGGTACATGAATGCTTGTTTTATTTGTTTTATTGTAAGCATTCCTATGTATTTTAAACACACTTTTGTATATACATTTCACAGCAGATTTTTCAAACAGAGAAATGGAGTTTTGAATAGAAGTAGCTATGTAGAAATTATGTTAAAGGGTGAAAAGGATATAATGTCTTGGATTTGCTTTGAAATAAAGGAGAAAATGAAGATTCACAAAACGTTGATAACTGTTGAAGCTGAGAGATTGGTATGGTGGAGTTTGGGACACTTGTTTATATTTTTACATGCTTGAAAATCTGCCTAATTACAAAATGGAAGTATGGCAGGGTCTGGAAGACAAATGAGAAGTGGGGAGAGACGATATAGAAGCATCTCCAGGCCTCACAAAAGCACAAATGGAGAACCAACTCTCAGAAATAACCCAGAGGAAACCCAATGCCTCACGTGTTAAAAATGACCAATGCTCAGACTTTAATCAATCTCAATCTAGAAACCTGGCAACTGATTAAACTTTGTTGACTCAGAAAACTAAAGCCTTCAGAATATCTGAAGACTTGAGTCACCAACTGCCCCAGTTCACTTTCCAGAAATTCAGACTCTCCAGATCTCGGATTCCCCACTCACCTGTGTACCACCAGGGGTTCTTTGGTAAACTATGGCTGTTATTCCCCCTCATTGGTAGACAGTGTCACTCTGGATTATTAATTCTACTTTTCTTCTCCCAAAGCTGAGAAAACCTTTTTCTGCAAATGGATTTCTGATCTTACTTGCCAACCTTCTTGGACAGCCAGGACTTTAAGATACCATTTTATTTTCCTACTCTTTATGCTTTACAGAACCATCTCCACCCCACCCCCACCTTCATCCCTAAGAAGAGAAATTTGGAATGCATTTTCCAAGGGCTGGCTGGAGGGTATTTGAGTGACACCATCCTGGGCCACTAAAAAGAACCAGCTCCCAGGGGTGAAATGAAATCTCTGCTTTTCCAGGATTCCTCCCCTCCTGTTGAGTCTCAAACGTCTGCGACACATTGCCTCATCCAACTTTATTCACCCTTTTATCCCAGTGTCCTAAAGGGAATTTGATCAAAAGCAAATCTCAGAATATAAACCGGCCTCACCTGAAAATTTTATTACAAGTACATTGTTTGTTTGTTCGATGCAGATTGGGGAAGGATGGTGGAAAATCAAGAACTACGGGAAGACGATGGTCCTCACGGCTCCTCCACTGCAGGCTGCTTTCCAGTTGGTGCAACAGGAGATCTGGGGCCTGTGTTTGCTTTTCTTGGCATTCGCAGAGGTGGTGTCTGTAGCTGAAGACACTGGGGCTGTTGCCAGAAGCCCTGCTGGAGCTAAGACTGTGTGATTCCAGGTTCCAAGATCTCATCTGCTCACAGCGATGGGGAACATTTTGATCTTGGCAAACGCTCTCATGCCAGAACTCCATGTCCACCCGACTCTTCTCCCTACTTCTCTGACCCCAAGCAGACCCGCGGAGTGACCTCTGAACACACACAGCTTGGCAGCACCACCGTCTCTGAAATTCCCATATCTCCCCAGGGAGCTTACCACAGTGGACACAAACATGATGACAAACTGCTAGTGACTTGGCAGCACATTAACCAGAGGTCCTTCCCTGGGAGCTGCCCCCAAAGACGCCCCCAAGGTGGATGCCTGCCTCAGACACTGAATGCTTCTGCCATGCAAATTAGCACAGCCTGCACAAAATCAGAAAAATAAGTGCATCCCTTTAAATGTGTGATACGATCCCCTTCTGTAGGCCTGTTCCTGGTCAGTAACATTAGGATGTGTATTCCCTACCCATGCCTGGGCCAGAGCCCCGCTGTCATTCTGACCCCTCCAGAAGGAACTCGGCATGTGGTCAGTCTCTAAAGTCTTCCACACTCAGGCTCCCCGTTTCTCACCCCAGCCTCTGCCTCCCATGTGCCTGAGCCTCCAGTCCACCTCCTGACTGTTACCCTTCTCCCACACCCCACGGGAGTCCTTTCCATGCTCACCCACATGCACCTCATTTCCACCCACTCCCATATTCAAGGGCAGGAGTCTGCTCCTCCTGCCTTTCCTCAGGCTCTGAGCTGCTGTTTATCAACAATCCATAGCCAGGAGAGAACACAATGGAGCCCCACATATTCACTCTTTGCCGGCTCTCACTTCCATAGGAACAGCATATTCAGATCTTTTATCCCAATCCCTTAGCCTTTTTCCTGGATACAAAACAGATAGCTTAGAGTTGGGGTCGACAGTGTGCTTTTAGTTGAGAAACAGTCTCCATTCATCTGATAGAATCTTTTAAAGTAGTAAGTATTGAGTTTTACTGGGCTTCCCTGTTGGTTCAGCTGGTAAAGAATCTGCCTGCAATGCGGGAGACCGGAGTTCAATTCCTAGGTTAGGAAGATCCCCTGGAGAAGGGACCAGCTATCCACTACAGTATTCTGGCCTGGATAATTCCATGGACTGTATAGTCATCCATGGGGTGGCAAAGAGTCAGATACAACTGAGTGACTTTCACTTTTACTTTCATTGAGTTTTACTAAGTACCTGGTAAGTACTATCTGATTCAGTCCTTAGTATTAATACCACCCTTTGAAGATGAAGAAATTGTGGTCCAGAGAGATTAAGTTGCCAAAAACGACACAACTATCAAATGATGAAAAGTGAAAGTCGTTTGGTTGTGTCTGACTCTTTGCGACCCCATGGACTATACAGTCCACAGAATTCTCCAGGCAAGAATACTAGAGTGGGTAGCTGTTCCCTTCTCCAGGGGATCTTCCCAACCCAGCGATGGAACCCAGGTCTCCCGCACTGCAAGCAGATTCTTTACCAGCTGAGTTTGAGCTTAAGCATTCTGAGCCCAGAGCCCAAGCTTTTAATAAAATGGAATATGGTTTCTCAGCCCCTAGCAGCAACCCCTCTTTTAAATTTTCTTCTCTCTCTTTACAGTACCCCTGGCCCAGGTCACCACTGTCCCAACTTTAAGGACAGTTTACCAGCCTGTACTCCATAAAGTTAACCAGAAGTGACCCCTTTACCTTTTTCCTTTGCCATCACTCTGGGGCTCCTCTCAGCTTACTTGCTCTAATTCCTCTAATACCCTAGTATCAGGAAACTTGGGCTACAAGAATCTAAACCCCCAACTCAGGCTGGCTTAACTAACTGCAATATTTATTTTATATCGTAGGAATTGTTCAGGGCGGACTGGACTTCAGGGCTGCATGACTGAGCATCTCAACAACACCATCAAGATCCAGGGACAAAGGTTCTTGCCATCTCCCCACTCTGTAGACCTAATCAGAGGCTGGCTGCCCTCAAGAGTTCAGGGTGGCTGCTCAAAGCACTGGCCCCACATACTCTCTTGCTGTTGTCCTAGCACCAGTGAGGGCAGGAACTCTCCTCCAACCATATCTGATTGGATCAACTCCCCATCCCTGGACCAATAACAGGCAAACACACAAAGTAATTGGTTTAAACCCAGATTCCTGAGCCAATCCTTAGCAAAGAGGATGGGAGTATCATGATTGGTCGAGATCATTCAAGACTCAGTAGGATCTCGCTTTTCCCTGCCTGGGGAGGAAGTGGACACTTTCTGGATTCTGCTGAGGAGGAAAAGGGGGTGGTTACTACAACCGCTGATTTTACAGTTTGTCCATCAGGGTCACTGCATATAGCTTTGCAGTTTGCACATTGTTCAAGGCACCCAGACAGAGGAGTGAATGGGGGCTGCTCTGCTTACCAAGCTGTGCACCCTGGGATCTGCTCCCAGGCAGGGGTGCGTCCCCTCACCTCCAAATACCACCAGAGTCTCCTTGTGTTCACCAAGTCATATGCCCACAGGGTTGCAAACTTCCAGAAGAAGTGCCTTTTTCTGATTTGCACAAAGATACCTGTGGTGGTGATACCTCAGATTCCCCCGTCAAGAAAGGACCAGCTGTCCAGGTGTGAGGAGCGCAGTTAGCTGACTGCCTCCAATTGTCAGCTCCTCCAAAGTCTGCCTCAGCTTTCTAGGGGAGTTCATGTTCCTTTCCACATGGCCCAAAGCCAATCATTAAGCAAGATAGTGGTTCAAGGGCCCAGTCATTCCTACTCAAAACAGAGCTGCTCTAACTGGCATTCCTTGTCCAGGAGCTCCAGGTCTGGATGACAAAGGGCTTGTCAGGTCTGTGTCCTGGTCTGATGGCTCCACCTGGCCAGTCCTTCTCTTCTCCTTCTGCACCCATCCTGTTAGCTCCTCAATACACCTTTTGCACTCCTTATTCCATTTCAGCACCTGGTCCCTAGAGAACCCAACCTGCAGCAGGACCTGTGTGTCTGTCTATACCTTCTGTCTGTACCCTACCCACATATCTTGTACCTCCAGAAGACTTACCCTTCCTCATCTACACTCCACGGCCCCTGCTAAAATGACTTTTTATCTGCTTTTTGACCTTTAGTTCTTTGACCCTCCCCCATTCGTGGTCCACCATCCACCATTTACTTTCCCTTTCATCACACCTCAGCCTGGACCCCATCTTAACCATGACTTTGCTAGCACCTGACTTCTCCCCACCCTTAGGCCAATCCCCAGCCCTGGGAAAACTACAGTAAAAAGGCCTTTCTTCCTTCCTGCTATGAGGCTACTGAAAATCACGTTTAATGACTTAATGACAAATCCACACTATCTAACTTTAATTGGGTCCTCAGGGCTGCTCAGTGATTATTTTACTAATCTCTGTAGACTCCCACTGCGTGGATGCCAAATGTTTTCCTCTCTCTTGACTTCCTAATGTCCTTTCCTCCTAGTTTCTCCTTGCACCCTGAGGATGAACTGTTAACTCTCTTCTTTACATGCTGATCAAGTTTCTGGTCACCAAACTTCCCCTACAGTGGGTATGTGTTGCTTTTACCCCACTCCCAGATCCAGTACATGCAAATTTTCCCTGGAGGAATACCCCTTCCCATGCCCAGTTCCTGCAGCTCCAGTGAGCTGCCTCCCACCTCCTCCAAAGCTGGGTATGTGACTCAGGCCTGGCTGCCCAGGGAACAGTAAACACATCAGAGATGGGCATGGGAACAAAGAAAAGCCACTGCAATGAGAAGCCCATGCGTTGCAACCAGAAAGTAGCCCCTACTCTCAGCAACTCTCAGCTCCCCCAAGTGCAGCAACAAAGACTCAGCACAACTCAAAAATAGAAATGTATGTATATGTTTAACTGAGTCACTTTGCTGTACAGCAGAAATAAACACAACATTGTAAATAGACTATCAGTTCAGTTCAGTTCTGTCGCTCAGTCGTGTCCGACTCTTTGCGACCCCATGAATTTCGGCACACCAGGCCTCCCTGTCCATCACCAACTCCCGGAGTTCACCCAGACTCACGTCCATCGAGTCAGTGATGCCATCCAGCCATCTCATTCTCTGTCGTCCCCTTCTCCTCCTGCCTTGAATTAAAAAACAAAACAAAACAGTGCTATGTAATATATATACTTTTCTCCATCTTGTTTTTTGCACTTAATAGTATATCTGGAAATAGTTTTATTATAACAGTATGTAGAGATAGTCCTCATTCCTTTGCAGCAGCTTAGTACTTCATTTTGTGTATATACCATATTTTATTCAACCGTTCTCTAACTGATGGCCATATGGGTTGTTTCCAGTATTTCTTTTGCTATTACAAATAGTATTATAATGAACACCATTGTGTGGTCTTTTTTTTTCTTGGTCAAAAAGTTTTACAAAATATTGTCAAATTTTTCCAGATAGAGATGATGCCATTTTGTTCCCCTTCCTTTAAGATATCTCAGTTCTACAGATTTAATTTGTGACTTTCTTTTTGTGAATGAGGTTAAGCAACTTAACATAAGTTGAGGGGAAATGTATATTTCTTTTTCTGTGAACTGTCTGTTCTTATTCTTTACCTATTTTCCTACTGAGTTTTTGGACTTCTCTCAATTTCTAGAAGTTCTTTGGGAATTCAGGCTTTCTTGTGTCTGAGCAGCAAATACTTTCACTGTCTTTTGACTTGGTATGTTATTTTTGCTACAAAGACGTTTTTTATGTATGTAGTTGAATTTGTCAAATCTTCTCTTTCAGAGTCTCTGAATTTTGAATCACAGAAAGGCCTTCCCCATTCAGCACTTCTAAAGGAACACATCATGTTTTTCCTTGTAGTAACATAGTTTTTTGGGTTTTTTTAAATTTATTTGGCTGCATCAGGTCTCAGTTGTGGCACACAAGATCTTCGTTTCATCGTGCAGGGTCTTTCACTGCAGTGCATGGACTCTCTCCAGTTGTGGCGTGCAAGCTTCGTAGTTGCAGGATGTGGGCTCCAGGACTCAGGCTTCAGTAGTTGTGGCACACGGGCTCAGTTGCTTCATGGCATGTGGGGTATTCGTTCCTGGATCAGGATTGAACCTGCATCCCTGCATTGCAGGGTAGATATTCTTAACCCCTGGACCACCAGGAAAGTCCCTACTAGCATAGTATTTTTACTTTTTTTTTAATCCACTTGGAATTTATCTTATTATATATAGTTCAAGGTATTAATCCAACTTCATCTTTTTCAAGTGTTTTCCTGACCAATAATTGTTCAATCCTCAGGAAAACTGATGGAAAAGGCAATGGCACCCCACTCCAGTACTCTTGCCTGGAAAATCCCATGGACGAAGGAGCCTGGTAGGCTGCTATCCGTGGGGTCTCTAAGACTCGGCCACGACTGAGCAACTTCACTTTCACTTTTCATGCATTGGAGAAGGAAATGGCAACCCATCCACTGCTCTTGCCTGGAGAATCCCAGGGACAGCGGAGCCTGATGGGCTGCCGTCTATGGGGTCACACAGAGTGGGAGATGACTGAAGTGACTTAGCAGCAGCAGCAGGAAAACTGAGGAGTAAAAGTCACCAGAAACCAAGGTCAAAGAGAAAAAAATCATGAAATGCTTAATTGAAGGTTTTCTTAAAGCTGTGATAATGGGAAGTAACACTACTTAATTATCTGGCCCAGGTATATAATGCCAACTGCCAGACATTTTTATTGAGCTGAACTTGAAGAAATTAAAGCCATGTAGACTGCAGTAAGAATATGAGGGTAAATCATTGATTTCAGAGTAATAACGTATGTAATTTTTAGGCCTGAGTTGATGAAGTTTCCCTTTCTCAACAAATGCTACAAAACTTTAAAATCTTAATTGACTTTTTTTCCTTTCAAATTCAATTATTTATAAAGGTCCTTAAAGTACTCTGGGTTTAAATTTTATATGCATCCATTTAGAGTTAATATTAGCACTTTGTAAAATGTAGAAGCTTTACAATTACCTAAGTCCCCTTAGCCTTCCCCCTTCTTATGTTGTAGTTGCCATTTACAACATCTACATACATTGAAACCTCCACTAATTTTATATTTTTGCTGTCATAGTCATATATATTTTAAAGAATTTATTAGGAAAAATATGCTATTACTTTTACCCCAAAGTATTTGTCCTTCCTTCATTCCCAATGTTTCAGTTTTCCCTCTCGAATCATTTCCCTTTCACTTGAAGAGCTTTCTTTCTCATTTCTTTTAGAAAAGATCTGCTGGCAATGAATTTTAGTTTTCTCCCTCTGAGGATATCCATATTTCCCCATCACTTCTGAAGGATATTTCATTAGATGTAGAATTGTTAGTTAACAACTCTTTTCTTTAAGCACTTTAAAGACATTATTCCACTGTCTTTTAGGCTCTGTGTAATATGTTTTTTCTGGCTGCTTTCAAAATTTTTTTTCTTTACCTTTGGTTTTCAGCAGTTTAATTATAATGTGTCAGGTGTGGTTTTCTTTGAGTTTATTTTGTAACCTTATGTATTTCACCAAATTGGAAAGTTTTCAGCCATTATTTCTCAAATATTTTTTCTGCACCATTCTCCTTCCTTTTCTTTCTGGGACTGCAGTGGCACACATGTTATGTCTTAAAATATTGTCCCGTAAGTACTAATGGTTTGCTTATTTTTTTTCAACCTTTTCTCTCTCAGTTAGTTTACACTGGATGATTTCTATTGGTTAATGTTCAGATTCACTGACTCTTTTCTCCATCATCTCAATTCTGCATTGAGCCCATCCAGTGAATTTTTTTTCACAAGTATTTTTCAGCTCTGAAATCTCAGTTTGGCTCTTTTGTATATAATTTCTATTTCTATCCTCAAATTTTCTATCTTTCATTCATTTCAAATGTGTTCAATTTCACCTCTTGGAGGAAGATTATAATCACTGCTTTAAAGTCTAATAATTCCAACATCTGGGTTATCTGCAGGTTTGAATCTGTTGGTTGCATTTTCACTTGAGAATTGGTCATATTTTCCTGCTCCTTTGTATGTTGAGTAATTTTGGATTGTATTCTAGACATTTTGGATACATGTTATATTATGAAACTCCAGTCCTATTAGAACCCTCTATGGAATGTTCACTTTTTTAAATTTTTACAATCAAATAACATGGTTAGATTCAAACTCTTAAGTTCTATCTCTCCTTCAGTCGATTAGTTTCAATGACAGTTCTATTCTCAGACCTCTTGCTGTGCTGCTTTGTTCTATGCCACATGTGTGCTTCTCAGGGATTAGTGACTGAATTGTTTCGTAATTTATATCATAGGTCTCTTTTCAATACCTTTGTTATACAGCTTTGGACCTTTTTGTGCATGCAATGCTCAGGCTCAAGTTATGAGATTCTAATATGTTATTTCATTCCATCAAGTCTAAGAACTATTTAGTTGTTATAATATAGTCATAAAATATATATTTTTTCCCATTACTGTCCTTTATGCCATTTGTTGTTATTGTCCTACCAGCTCAACTTAATAGTGATTTATATTTGAATTACAAAACTACTAAAATTAATCTTCTTCTCACTGTTGTTAAAATAATTTTGTTTAAAAATTTTGTTTTGTTTTTCTTAATACCAAAAGCCCCTACAGATGAAGGACATTCTTCCCCCACTTGAGTCTCATTTCAATCCAATTTTCCTTCTTAGTCTCAATTTATCTCACTTTTGCAAAGAGCCTTCTTGCCTTTCCATCTCCTCTGAGGATAACAGATGGGTTTATCTTTCATTCACCAAGCATTTATCAAGTGCCTATCATGTGCTGGATACTGTTCTGGACACTGTTCATTAAAAAAAAAAAACTATGGACACTGGACTACATAGGTTACTAGAGAAACTGGAGAAATTAATCCTCTGGAATTTTTAACATAATCAATTGTCTGTTCAAGATTGCTAACTAAAGGATGGCTTAAGATGAGGAATAGACAGTCTCTTCTCAATGTTCTGAGTTCAGTGAACTCTCAAGACTGAAAGAAGAGGGAGACACCATCAAACAAATCCAAAGTATCTCTAAGAGAAACCAAATTGTTTAAAAGCTATAATCTCTCAAGTTTTAGTCCTCACATATTGCAATTTTACATGTTCCTACTTACGCTTCTCCCTAAGACCCCACAAGTTTTGAAAGGAAAATAAAAGCCATGAACTCTGAGAAGTACAATACTATAAGCTAATGGTCACAGTCCAAAAATTCCACCTTGTCTTTGGGGGAAATGCTTCATATTCAAATTGTTCCCATCTTTTCCACACTGGTAAAGACAATGTGAAACATTTATGAGATAACTAGGTAATAAAATAGTTTTATTGTTCTATGAACAAATCCCTGGTAAGTTTGATTAGCATAAACATTTTTCACATCACATAGAATGAGACTTCATTAATGAGATGAGCACAATACACATCTGGTGAAATAACAATTGCTTTATATAAATACATAATAAAAGTGCTGTAAGAAGGGAATATAATTAGTTTGCATGATTCAACCTGAGTTTATTTCCACTTACTATTTATGTGATCTTGGGTAAATTCTTTAACCTCTTTAAGTCTCTCTTTTCTCAACTATAAATTTTAAAGAACAATGGCTGTTATAGTTTGTTGGAATTCAATTCCTAACATGGTAGATAATTAACATTAGGTGATTATGAATCCAAAATCAGTAAAACTTCTGGAAGAAAATACATGTGTTTCTCAGAAAAGTATCCTTGGGAGAATTTATCCTTAGCAAATTATATATTTTGTTAATTGGATGAAGTAGAAGAATTTCTTAAGATGTCATATGGGATGGAAGAACAAATCTTCCCTTTTAATAAATGTATCCTTACTTTGATATCCAATTCAGTTAGATTAGTCTGGATGTTTCTGGAAGGGACCTGACTATAATAATGCATAAAAGTTTGTTTAATAGTTGGCCATGAGCTTTTGCTGATAATGAAATCTGTTTAATTGCTCTAGCAGCTCCTATATTGGCTGCTATGCTAGGGTCATTGGCGAACTCGACCCTATGGTACTTGGGATACAAGAACATCTTCTGCTGATTGAAGCCTGTACCCTGTGGAAATGTTTTAATGTGATCCTTGAAGCATGTCCTAAGAAATGCTGTCAACACATATTCTTCCTTGTCAGGCCTTTATTTGGTCAGGAATACTCAAGAGCTCTGTCTTTCTGCCTGTGGTTTACCACACTGTCTCCCATTTGCTTTCAAATCTGGTGTAAGCTGTGTTCAATGAAGCAGAGGTGGCTGAATCAGAGAGACATCAGCAGCACTGCTCCTCCAGAGAAAACCTCCCATCAGATAAATCACTAAACCAGCTACCATGTTCTGAAGCACAGAAGCCACATCCTTGCACTCTGATCAAGCACTTGCAGAAAAACATGTTCTCAACATAGTGAGTGAAGGGGCATGCCCAAAGGACCATGAGGAAAGCTGGAGTTGATCACAGATGCCCAGTACAAAGAATTTTCAAAAGAAGGAAAAGGCAACAATAAACGGACAACTTTTTTATAACTCATGCTATCACAGGTGATTTTTTAAATAACAAAAGTTTTTTCCAGCTACTATTTTATATAAGTGAAAGTGAAGTCGCTCAGTAGTGTCCGACTCTTTGCGACCCCATAGACTGTAGCCCATCAGGCTCCTCCGTCCATGGGATTTTCCAGGCAAGAGTGCTGGAGTGGATTGCCATTTCCTTCTCCAGGAGATCTTCCCAACCCAGGAATCGAACCCAGGTCTCCCTCATTGCGGGCAGACGCTTTACCGTCTAAGCCACCACTATTTTATATAAGCTAAAAGGAATGCCATATCTTCCTGGAAAAAAGTCAAACAAAAAGATTATAATTATTCACAGTCTTGATAGCTGTGACTATTCGTATTTCATTTCTTTGCTTCAATACATTTATGTTTGTGCATGTTTGTATTTGAAATAAAAAGAAAATGGAAAAAGAAAAAATAAATAAAATGTATGACATAATCCTTAAAAATCTATAACTGTATATATAAACAGACTATTGTATATTATGAATTGATAAATTAGGGTAAATAGGTATTGAAAAACATAAGAATTTGTCATTACCAAAAGTGTGTTATTTTTATTTGTTTTTAGTGCATAGGAGTTCCCAAGGAACAAGAAATTGCTTTAATTGGTCAATGATCATCTGGCCAACTAAAAATCATAATAACATTTTTTTTTTTTACCAGTTCTGAGATTGGAGAATTTCTAGCACACTGTGCTGCCCAAAACAGCTGAAATTTAGAATAAAATTAGGGCTTACATTTCTTTGAATAAGGGGTAGATTTCTTAGAAATGTGGTCATTGGAGAAAAGTCTTGATTTCATTAAAGAAATTCTAGTTTTACAGTCTGTATTAATCCAAGGGAAAACTTGAAAACCACTATCTTAACCTATTTTAACCCATTTGACCCATTTTAACCCACTTGAAGTAAACTGGAATAACTGAACTGCATTTACAATCAATTTTAGGCATTATTTGTCCTTTCATATAGAGGAGTCACACTTTTAGAGTTGGAACTTTCCTTTGAAATCACAGAACGGTACAAGGGAATGAAACTTCTCAACTTGACTGTAATAAGAGCCACACTGGCCTTTCCCTTTTATTCTTCTTCAGTCACTAACGACTACATGGGGCAGGATATTCCATCTCCAAAACAGCTCAGAACAGTTTAAGAGTAATAGACCTACATACCAGAACCGTAAGACATTGAACTAGAGAGAGAGAGATGAAAGGATATTTCTGGACCAAAAAGAAAATAGTCACAACAAAAATTCATAAAATGCCTAGAAATAAGCACAAGAAATGTTTTGGACTCCTGTAAACACAACAATAAACCTACCAAAAAAAACAATAAACCTAAGACAGACCTCATTCCTAGATAGGAAAGAAGCAATTCTCAAAAATTTTCAAATGATACCTATCTAATCTATATGTTTATTCTGAAGTCAAACTGTTCAACTCCTTGATTTTACCTCCAAGGAGTTGAAGTCTCACTCATGTAGTAAATGCGCTGCCTGGGACCCTTTTCCAATTGGGATTCCAGATGTGCTGAGACACAGGACTTCCCAGTGCTGATTAAGTCTGGATGTTGGTCAAAACCCAATTTGGTGCTGTATTCTTTGCTTTTTCTATTTCTCTGTTCTTAGTGTGTTGAAAGTAAGCTAGATAAATTGTATATAACAAATAGCTTATTTTGTTAACAAATCCTTTGAACCTGAGATGAAAGTGAAAACTTTCGGCAAAAAATTAATTGGCACTGTGAGCAGGATTTGTAAGACAGAAAGCCCTCTTTAAGTAAAAAGAGATTAATGTTGATGGAGTTTTTATTCCCAAATGGGAAGATTCACCTTATCGCTCCTTAGCTAGTGAATGAGACGTATTCACTGGATTATGTGAGATTGGAATCTTAAATTAAAGCAGGCCAAACCTTTACAGGGCTTCCCTGGTAGCTCAGCTGGTAAAGAATCCACCTGCAATATAGGAGACCCCTGTTCTATTCCTGGGTTGGGAGGATCCACTGGAGAAGGGATAGACTACCCACTCCAGTATTCTTGTGCTTCCCTGTGGCTTAGCTGGTAAAGAATCCACCTGCAATGTGAAAGACCTGGGTTTCGATCTCTGAGTTGGGAAGATCCCCTGGAGAAGGGAAAGGCTGCCCACTCCAGTATTCTGGCCTGGAGAATTCCATGGACCGTATAGTCCATGGGGTCGCATAGAGTCGGACACCACATAGCAACTTTCACTTTTCCAAGGAGTTGAGGGCTTCCCTGGTAGCTCAGATGGTTAAGAATCTGCCTGCAATGTGGGGTTCAATCCCTGGGTTGGGAAGATCCCTTGGAGAAGGGAATGCCAAGGAGTTGAGCTAAGGAAAATATTTGCAATATGTATGATAGATAAATTTCCTGAATAGTATTGGTAAGAAAACTAACTCCATAGGAAAATACAGACAAAATATGTGACAGGTCACAGAGGAAGAAATACATATTGGTCTTAAATATATGAAAAGAAGCTTAGCTTATTCATAGTAGGAAAAGGTAAAATACACATCTAAGATACCATTTTTCACTTATCAAATTGGCAAAAACCAAAGTTTGATAGCGCCCTTTCAGTGTGCCTATAGAGAAATAGGAACACTTGTATGTGAGCTGAATATTATGACATTCCTTGCATATTATAAATTAGTTACATTTCTATGGAGTGCAATTATATGTCTATTAAAATTGTAAATGCATATATTCTCTGATCCAACACTTCCACTTCCTACAGATATACTCACATACATGCAAAACAACACAAAGTTAATAGCTAAAACACTGTTTAAAAGGACAAAAGATTGAAAACAGCCAAATAACCTTTGATTGGGGACTGAGTAAATGACATATGGTACAGCTATACAACTGAATATTATTCAACTGAAAAAAAAGGGAAAAATTCTTTATAAACTGACATGGGGAAAGTTCCATGACATATTATTAAGCAAAGAAAGCAAAGTACAAGAGAGTGTTTAAATATACACATATTTATGTATGCATGCTCAGTAGCTCAGTCATGTCTGACTGTGACCCCATGGACTGTAGCCCGCCAGCATTCCCTGTCCATGGAATTCTCCAGGCAAGAATGCTGGAGTGAGTTGCTTCCCTCCTCCAGGGAATCATCGCGACCCAGGGATCAAACCGGCGTCTCTTATGTCTCCTGCGTTGGCAGGTGGGCTCTTTACCATTAGTGCCACCTGCATAACCTACCAAGAAAATTTAAACTAAAATTTAATTGGACTATTTTTTCTCCTATGAATTATTTGGAAATGAGCCTTTTTATACCAGGAAATGATTTTGTAAATATATTTATGACAATCCCTATTTTTTAGGAGAACCATATTACAGAGCATCATATTTCATTTATAAATGGTCATTGTTTTCTCATATTTAATTTTAACAAAGTTTATCACATTACTGTAATTTGGCAAACAAAATATTTCCAGATATTTTTAATATACCAAGCCCTCTTTATACTGAGACAGGTACAGGAAGATAAAGAGGAAAATAGATTTCATATTATATGTATATATACAACATATTTTTATAAAGAAAGAGAGGTTAATTTTTAGACAATATTGCATTACCTCAATCCCTTATCGTTGATTTAAACTTGTCACAAGGCCAACATATCCCACAACAAACTGATTCTTGTTCAGGTATAAAGAAATAGTGTGTGTTTAAATAATGCTGTCTTTACCGACAAGAGGGGGAAATTAGCACGTTGAAGTCAACGGACTTCTGCCCTTGAAGAAATGTATTGACCTTGTGTGTGGAGAAAAGTTCCGTGGTGCCTAATGGTGAAAGGCACCAGATTTTGAAGTAAGACCCATCTAGATTGTCCACTGCCTCTGTGGCCTTGGGTGAGTTACTTCAAAGGGGACTATTTCCAAAATCGCTGCAGATGGTGACTGCAGCCATGAAATTAAGATATTTGCTCCTTGGAAGAAGAGCTATGACAAATCTACAGCGTATTAAAAAACAGTGACATTGCCAACAAAGGTCCATCTAGTCAAAGCTATGGTTTTTCCAGTAGTCATGTATGGATGTGAGAGTTAGACCATAAAGAAGGCTGAGCACTGAAGAACTGATGGTTTTGAACTATGGTGTTGGAGAAGACTCTTGAGAGTCCCTTGGACTGTAAGGAGATCAAACCTGTCAATCCTGAAGGAAATCAGTCCTGAATATTCTTTGGAGGGACTGATGCTAAGGCTGAAGCTCCAATACTTTGGCCACCTGATGTGAAGAGCCAACTGATTGGGAAAAGCCCTCATGCTGGGAAAGATTGAAGGCAGGAGGAGAAGGGGACAACAGAGGAATGGTTGGACTGCATCACTGACTCAATGGACATGAGTTTGAGCAAGCTCAAGGAGATGATGAAGGACAGGGAAGCCTGGCATGCTGCAGTCCATGGGGCTGCAGAGTTGGATACGACTGAGCCAGCGAACAACAACAATTTCCTATCACACAAGTTCCTTATTTGTGTGAGTTTTTATTAAATAAAATAATGCATATAAATAGGTAGCATAGACATCAACTTAAACTCTAATTATGAACTCTCTGTTCTTTAAATGTCTCCGCATTCCTTTCTACGCTTGCAGAGAGAAAAATAAGGAGACCACGAGACAGGTAGAATATTGGAGAAATCAGTGGCTTCTATAATACAATTTGTGGGGTTTAAAAAGTTTCTCCTAATCAGACACCTCTCACCAAAGGGAGAGAGGTGAGACTCTTACCTCTACTCTTATGTAGTCTAAGTCAGCCAGTTCCTCAAGCTAATCCCCTGTGAACGTGCAAATGTCTCCAGAAGGGGATTATCCATTAACCATTCACATTCAGCATAGCACATTAAACAAACACTGCTTTTACTGCTAGTATCAGAAGTCATCTTAGAGAACAGACTATTTGGTGAAGACAGCCATTTCGGCTGTGAAAAGAATCCTTGGGGCACAGCGTTAATGAGGCAGGAAAAGACCAAGGAGCAAGTCTATCCTGCATAAGAGCAGACAGGGATTTGTGGACTTCGGGAGCAGGCACTGGTCACAGGAAAAAAAGCCACTTAGAAGTAGGGAGAAAGGGAACTTTGCATCCTCCTAGTCTGGAAGACTGTAGCTGCCCAGAGGCCACACAGCCAATGGTTTTTGAGAACAGGAACATCTGAAGTCCACTTGTAAGTGATTTGCATGCCTTCATGGCCCCAAGCCCTTCATAACATCTTATGCACAAACTTGAGTTGTCAGGACTTTAAGCAGAAGATTTGAGTGATGTCCAGGAAGATTACATTTACAAAAGCAGGCAGAAAACACAGAGAGAAGGATAAATGTACAGTGGAGAAAGTTTCCAGAAGCAGAAAGGCAAAAATCCAAGGGCCTCTGTCTGGAGCATAGCCTGTAAGAATCCTCAGACACAGCAGGGATGGGGTGGGGCTAAGAGATCCCTGCATTCCCTCCACGTATGGGGTTAGAGGTTGGGTCCATTTAATTAAGTCTCAAATGATGGAGTGATCTGGCTGCGTGTCAGTTGCACTAGCTCTTTTTCTTTCCAACTCTTTAACTGCTGGGGTATAGCTAAACACAGGACACAGAGGGCCTAGAACCCAGGCTAACAGGAGGAGGGTAACACAATTTAAGATTAGAGGAGAAAACATGGGAGGGATATGTAAGGGACATAACATGTGGACACCTTGGCAGGAGATAGTTGCTCTAAATAGACAGGGTGCCTGTGGTTTGAGTAAGACTTGTGCAGATTACAAATTAACATTTCAAATATTATTCACTTAGAGTTAAATTTGGTATATGCCATGTGGTAAGTGACCAAAAACCAAATGACTGTGATAAATTACTGAGAAGAAACTACTAAATCTGTTACATGGCAAATACAATGGGGAAAAAACTGGATCAAACAAGCAAACATGAAAATTGTACTATTTTTCCCCCTGCTCTCTGTTTAAAAGAGATAATTTAAGCCTTGAAACGATTGTATCAGTCTTAATTCTTTTCTGTTATTAATTGAACACCTTCTTGGAAACATGCAGATAAAAGTCCCACCTTGGAGAATTTGAGATAAGAGTGAATGGAAAGAAAGTGAAATTAACAGGCTTTACCAGTTCACACTCATAATCATCACTCTTAGTTTGTTCAAAGCTGCCTACAAGTGGGTAATATTAAATCGAACCTTTAATGTATTCTGATGTGGGGAGCTTACAATCATAAGGCCTATACTTAGGTCCACACTTTTCTTTGTACATAGTAAGGACCATAAAACCAGGTGAACAGCAAAAGGCTGTTGTGAAATAGGATAGATGAGAGTCTCATGTGTTATAAAGAAATTCAAGCTGCTTCTTGTGATGAAAAATATATAGATATACACTGCAGATTGTGTTCAGCTACATGCAGTAGATCCCATAAAGCATTAGTTTACAAGCATGTTAATATGATAAAAGAAAAGATGAAATGTAGTTTTTTGCCTCGAGGAAGACTTCTCATAAATAAAAAAATTGGCCAGATGTCCAGTGATCCTAAAAGCAGGTAAGTTTCTGCTGTGAAATCCATCACTTCACAGGAAATAAAGCACAGCATCTTCTATGAAAAAGATCCACCAAGAAATAGCCAAGACAATTTCCTTCACTTGACCATAAACCCATCAAAACTCCATGGAATGTGGTCACTTTATTTATGCAGTAACTGCATTCAGTTAACCACACATGCCATAACCTTCTTAAATAATAAGAGAGACAGACAACCATGGGACATATTCTTTAATAGGAATTCAAGTATCAATGTAAATCTCCAGAATCCTAAGGAATTTTCTTCTGAAATCAATAGTCACCAACACAGACTGACCTAGAAATACTGAGATTATATCTTATTTCTCCTTGGCGCCTCAAAACATTTATTTCCAAAATCTAGCTACTTCAAGTGAGCCATTTTTTTCTACTTTATTTGTTTATTAACTGAAGGATAATTGCTTTACAGAAGTTTGTTGTTTTCTATCAAACATCAATAAGAATCAGCCATAGGTACAAGTGAAACATTTTTTAAAAAGAATCCAAAAAGACTATAATCAGATATTGATTCTGAGAGGCTGATTGTCAATCACAAAACAAGGAAACAGTCGTTTCCTCTGTTATGAAAATTGGCCCAATATTAATGTGGGCCATAGAAACATTTGAAGTCTGGGTCAGTATGATGTCATGGAAGCTAGACCTATTTGACACAAGGTATACCAATGCAGAAGACTCAAGAGATGCAGCTTCAATTCCTGAGTTGGGAAGATCCCCTGGAGTAGGAAATGGCAACCCACTCCAGTATTCTTGCCTGGAGAATCCCGTGGACAGAGGAGCCTGGGGGGCTGCAGTCCATGGGGTCACAGAGTCGGACACGACTGAGCGAGTGAGCATGCATGCGTGACCCATTTTGTCTTTTTCTTTGATGTCATATATGGCTTGATGCTTGGTGGTGCAGTAATAGACTCTTGTCACGCTTCCCAGCAGTCCTGTCTGAAAACAGCTATCTTCCCATGCACAGTCCTCCAAGGTGCAAATTCTCAATGGCACTAGTTTGACAAAAGGACAACTTATTTTAAAATACAAAAAGGAAAGTTACAGGGACTTTCCTAGAAATCTAGTAGTTAGGACTCTGAGCTTCCATTGCAGGGGGCTCATATTCAACCCCTGACCTGGAGATTAAGATCCTGCATGCCATGTGTGGTGAGGCAAGTTCAATTCAGTTCAGTCGCTCAGTCGTGTCCGACTCTTTGTGACCCCACAGACTGCAGCACACCAGGCTCCCCTGTCCATCACCAACTCCCAGAGCTTACTCAAACTCACGTCCATTGAGTTGGTAATACCATCCAACCATCTCATCCTCTGTCATCCCCTTCTCCTCCCACATTCAGTCTTTCCCAGCATCAGGGTCTTTTCCAGTGAGTCAGCTCTTCGCATCAGGCGGCTTAAGTATTGGAGTTTCAGCTTCAGCATCAGTCCTTCCAAAGAACATTCAGGACTGATTTCCTTTAGGACTGACTAGTTGGATCTTGAGAGGGTAACAGGCAGGAAGGCCAGGGGTCTTCAAAGGGAGGAAATAGGCTGCAAGTGGCAGACATTTTTTTTCTCTCTCTTAAGTGGCAGGAGGAAACAAACAAGTGTTAGATTTTTTTCCCCTTCTCTATAGAAATTTAAAAAGAGATTTCTCTTAAAATTCTGTGTTGCTATAAGGACACCGGGTTCCACATGAACTTAACTTTTCTCAAACCTTGAGCTAACCAATGCTTTTTTCTTATGGAAGTGTTTGTCTTAAGCTACGTTAATGAAGTATGAATTTACCCTAGACTCTGTCTTTCTTCAAGTCAGTTCCACCTAAGACTCAGAACCCACTTGACAAATCTGCATATTTTACTCACACATTGTTCTCCTAATCTGTGTTAACGAAACTATATATTTACTTGGAAACCTGCCAAGTAAATCTTGAAGAAATTCAAGATTCACGTCAATCATGTTATGACCTGGGACGACTCACCTGGTGCCAATGTTATCTCAAAATGCACATTGTGGCTGAGGGGCCTGTTGCCCCTCTGAGTTTTGAGACATCTCCTTTCTATAATTAATAGCTTGGTAGTAACATATAACGTCCGGCTAAAAACTAACAGGGGGGCACTCGTTCTGCCCCCTTCTGACGTCTTTATCAGAAGCTTTCTCTATCTCTTTTATACTTTAATAAAACTTTATTACACAAAAGCTCTGAGTGATCAAGCCTTGTCACTGGCTCCGGATTTAATTCTTCTCCTACAAAAGCCAGGAATGCCGGTGTCTTTTGTAGCTCAGCAACAACCTTTCAATCTCTTTGCAGTCCAAGAGACTTTCAAGAGTCTTCTCCAACACCATAGTTCAAAAGCATCAGTTCTTCAGTGCTCAGCTTTCTTTATAGTCCAACTCTCACATCCATATGTGACTACTGGAAAAACCATAGCTTTGGCTAGACAGACCTTTGTTGGCAAAGTAATGTCTCTGCTTTTTAATATGCTGTCTAGGTTGATCATAGCTTTGCTTCCAAGGAGCAAGTGTCTTTTAATTTCATAGCTGCAGTCACCATCTGCAATAATTTTGGAGTCCAAGAAAATAAGGTCTCTCACTGTTTCCACTGTTTCCTCATCTATTTGCCATGAAGTGATGGGACCAGATGCCACGATCTTAGTCTTCTGAATGTTGAGTTTTAAGCCAACTTTTTCACTCTTCTCTTTCACTTTCATCAAGAGGCTCTTTAGTTCTTCACCTTCTGCCATAAGGGTGGTATCATCTGCATATCTGAGATTATTGATATTTCTTTCAGCAATCTTTATTCCAGCTTGTGCTTCCTCCAGCCCAGCATTTCACATGATGTACTCTGCATACAAGTTAAATAAGCAGGGAGAAAATATACAGCTCTGACATACTTCTTTCCTGATTTGGAACCAGTCTGTTGTTCCATGTCCAATTCTAACTGATGCTTCTTGACCAGCATACAGATTTCTCAGGAAGCAGGTCAGGTGGTCTGGTATTCCCTTCTCTTGAAGAATTTACCACAGTTTTTGTGATCCACATAGTCAACGGCTTTGGCGTAGTCAATAAAGCAGAAGTAGATGGTTTTCTGGAACTCTCTTGCTTTGTCTATGGTCCAACAGATGTTGGCATTTTGATCTCTGGTTCCTCTGCCTTTTCTAAATCCAGCTTGAACATCTGGAAATTCACGGCTCACGTTCTGTTGAAGCCTGGCTTGGAGAATTTTGAGCATTATTTTGCTAGCGTGTGAGATGAGTGCAATTGTGCAGTAGTTGGAACATTCTTTGGCGTTGCCTTTCTCTGGGATTGGAATGAAAACTGACATTTTCCAGTCCTGTGGCCACTGCTGAGCTTTCCAAATCTGTTGACATATTGAGTGAAGCACTTTCACAGCATCATCTTTAGGATTTGAAATAGCTCAACTGGAATTCCATCGCCTCCACTAGCTTTGTTCACAGTGATGCTTCATAGGCCCACTTGACTTCACATTCCAGGATGCCTGGCTCTAGGTGAGTGAGCACACCATCGTGGTTATCTGGGTCATGAAGATAATTTTTCTATAGTCCTTCTGTGTATTCTTGCCACCTCTTCTTAATATCATCTGCTTCTGCTAGGTCCATACCATTTCTCTCCTTTATTGTGCCCATCTTTGCATGAAATGTTCCCTTGGTATCTCTAATTTTCTTGAAGAGATCTCTAGTCTTACCAATTCTGTTGCTTTCCTCTATTTCTTTGCATTGATCGCTGAGGCAGGCTTTCTTATCTCTCCTTGCTATTCTTTGGAACTCTGCATTCAGATGCTTATATATTTCCTTTTCTCCTTTGCTTTTCACTTCTCTTCTTTTCACAGCTATTTATAAGGCCTCCTCAGACAGCCATTTTGCTTTTTTGCATTTCTTTTCCATGGGGATGGTCTTGATCCCTGTCTCCTGTACAATGTCACGAACCTCATTCCATAGTTCATCAGGCACTCTATCTATCAGATCTAGGCTCTTAAATCTATTTCTCACTTCCACTGTATAATCATAAGGGATTTGATTTAGGTCATACCTGAATGGTCTAGTGGTTTTCCCTACTTTCTTCAATTTAAGTCTGAATTTGGCAATAAGGAATTCATGATCTGAGCCACAGTCAGCTCCCGGTCTTGTTTGCTGTCTGTATAGAACTTCTTCATCTTTGGCTGCAAAGAATGTAATCAATATGATTTTGGTGTTGACCATCTGGTGATGTCCATGTGTAGAAAAGGCAGAGGAACCAGAGATCAAATTGCCAACATCCCCTGGATGGTAGAAAAAACAAGAGAGTTCCAGAAAACATCTATTTCTGTTTTATTGACTATGCCGAAGACTTTGACTGTGTGGATCACAATAAACTGTGGAAAATTCTGAAAGAGATGGGAATACCAGACCATCTGACCTATCTCTCGAGAAACCTGTAGGCAGGTCAGTAAGCAACAGTTAGAACTGTACACGGAACAATAGACTGGTTCCAAATACAAAAAGGAATACATCAAGGCTGTATATTGTCACCCTGCTTATTTAACTTATATGTAGAGTACATCATGAGAAACACTGGGCTGAAAGAAGCATAAGCTGGAATCAAGATTGCTGGGAGAAATATCAATAACCTTATAATGCAGATGACACCACCTTTATGGCAGAAAGTGAAGAAGAACTTAAAAACCTCTTGGTGAAAGTGAAAGAGGAGAGTGAAAAAGTTGGCTTAAAGCTCAACATTCAGAAAACGAAGATCATGGCATCTGGTCCCATCACTTCATGGGAAATAGATGGGGAAACAGTGTCAGACTTTATTTTGGGGGGCTTCAAAATCACTGCAGATGGTGACTGCAGCCATGAAATTAAAAGACGCTTACTCCTTGGAAGGAAAGTTATGACCAACTTTGATATATAAATATGATAGCATATTTAAAAGCAGACACATTACTTTGCCAACAAAGGTCTGTCTAGTCAAGACTATGGTTTTTCCAGTAGTCACTTATGGATGTGCTAGTTGGACAGTGAAGAAAGCTGAGCGCCGAAGAATTGATGCTTTTGAACTATGGTGTTGGAGAAGACTCTTGAGAGTCCCTTGGACTGCAAGAAGATCCAACCAGTCCATCCTAAAGGAGATCAGTCCTGGGTGTTCATTGGAAGGACAGATGTTGAAGCTGAAACTCCAATACTTTGGCCACCTCATGCAAAGAGTTGACTCATTGGAAAAGACTCTGATGCCAGGAGGGATTGGGGGCAGGAGGAGAAGGGGACAACAGAGGATGAGATGGCTGGATGGCATCACCAACTCGATGGATGTGGGTTTGGGTAGACTCCGGGAGTTGGTGATGGACAGGGAGGCCTGGCATGCTGCTATTCATGGGGTTGCAAAGAGTCGAACACAACTGAGTGACTGAACTGAACTGAATGGTCTAGTGGTTTTCCCTACTTTCTTCAATTTAAGTCTGAATTTGGCAATAAGGAGTTGATGATCTGAGCCACAGTCAGCTCCCAGTCTTGTTTTTGCTGAATGTATAGAGCTTCTCCATCTTTGGCCACAAAGAATATAATCAATCTGATTTTGGTATTGGCCATCTGGTGATGTCTATGTGTAGAGTCTTCTCTTGTGTTGTTAGAAGAGGGTGTTTGTTATGACCAGTGTGTTCTCTTGGCAAAACTGTGTTAGCCTTTGACCTGCTTCATTTTGAATTCCAAGGCCAAATTTGCCTGCTACTCCAGGTATTTCTTGACTTCCTACTTTTGCATTCCAGTCCCCTATAATGAAAAGGATATCTTTTTTGGGAGTTAGTTCTGGAAGGTCTTGTCAGTCTTCATAGAACCGCTCAACTTCAGCTTCTTCAGCATTACTGGTCAGGCATAGACTTGGATTACTGTGATATTGAATGATTTGCCTTGGAAATGAACAAAGAACATTCTGTCATTTTTGAGATTGCATCCAAGTACTGCATTTTGAACTCTTCTGCTGACTATGATGGCTACTCCATTTCTTGGAGATTCTTGCCTACAGTGGTAGATATAATGGTCATCTGAGTTAAATTCACCCATTCCAGTCCATTTTAGTTCACTGATTCCTAAAATGTTGATGTTCACTCTTGCCATCTCCTGTTTGATCGCTTCCAATTTGCCTTGATTCATGGACCTAACATTCCAGGTTTCTATACAATATCGCTCTTTACAGCATCGAACTTTACTTCCATCACCAGTCAAAAACAAAAACAAAAAGATATAGCTCATAAGCAATCAAATTAGTACCAAATGGTAATTATTAAATATAAATTTTAATGATGATAATATGCATCCTGGGAATTCCTAAAGTAAAAGCTGGAGAGTATATCAGTATGTTTCTGTCATCATGGTGCACAACACTATACATTAGCACTTCCAAGGCACGGATGATGCTAGATGCTTGGGAGGATACAACTGCATATTATCCCTATCTTTAAGAAAGCTTGAGGACTTCCCTGGTGGTCCAGTGGTTAAGGTTCCAAGCTCCCAAGGTATGAGGCCCAGGTTTGATACCTAGTTAGAGAACTAAGATCCCACATGCCTCAGATAGAAGTTCACATGCTGCAACTAAGATTCAGCACAGTTAAATAAATGAAATTTAAAAAAAAATTGTAAGAAAGCTTATCTATTGATTTATCTCAGAAGTAGTGCTGTGGAACCTGTAAAGCACAATTCTGTTAGGCCATCAGTTGGAATTTTTGAAATTTTTGAAGCTACAAGGCCATTTCTTCAAATAAACATTAGAAACCTACTTTATAAGAAATGTTCCAGTTGAGGGGATCAGAGCAGGGTTGGATCTGAAGGAAGCCTCTCCCAAATCCTAGTCTCAACCCCCTACTCCTTTTCTTTCTGGAGAAGGAAAGTGTAAATGTGGGCTTTGGGTACAAAACTGGAATTGTTTTCTTCCTTTATTTCTTACTTAATCCCCACCCCCAAAAAAGTATAAGTTTAAAAATTTCTAGGCAAAACCACACTTTGAAATTTTTTTTAAAAAATAAGCAAAAAACCTTTGTGGGTATGTAACAGGATCTGAGCATAAATTTTAACAGAACTAGCTAAAAACTGTTAACTTAACCTCTCTCATTCTTGCCTCAGATTCACTGCGTCTAGCAGCCTTTTCTTGGTGCTGCCAGCCTCTCTACCCTGGAGTGAAAAAAGGCATAGTTTCATCTACTCATATACTTCTGTACCCCTTCAACCAAAATTTTTAAAGTAAGATTATACTGGCATGCAAACTGTTTCTGTGTTCAGTTTTACCATTTTAAATAGACTGATTTCATTCTACAGGGTGAGAGAAAAATATAAACGCTAAGTCTATAGTCATTACTATGATTGAGGTTTTTGCTACAGATGAACAGATATTGCCATCTACTGTTGAGAAAAAATAAAATGGTTAAGCTCAAAGTTTTCAGCCTTAAGGTTTTGACAGGGCATAAATTTAAAACAGAAAAAAAAGTGACCTTATGAAAATAGGATTTGGTATTCATAAGTCATTTGAAAACTAAGGAGAATAGAAAATATAACAAACAAAACTTTCTTCCCTAAAATCACAAAAAGTGCTATGTGCAATTATTCTTATTTCTGATTAAAAGTTAAAAGCAAATCATTGTTTTATAGATTTCTATTTGGCTCATCATTTTAGATACTAATGTGAAAAATAAATATAAATATCATCCCTTTTTAATCATCTTTCTTCATTTAAAAATTTAACTTATATGTGTTCTTAGACTCTCAGTTGTGTCCAACTCTTTCGGACCCTTTGGACTGTTGCCCACCAAAATTCTCTATACATGGGATTTTTCAGGCAAGAATACTGAAATGGGTTGCCATTTCCTCCTCCAGCAGATCCTACCAACCCAGGGATCGAACGCACGTCTTCTGTGTCTCCTGCACTGTAGGCAGATTGTTTACCTGCTGACCTATCATGGAAGTTTTAAGGTACAGATTAATTTATTTCCTTTGTTTTCTCATAAAGCCACTGGAAGTGCATAAGACAAAGTCAGTTTTAACTTCAGATTTAGCTATAAATATTCTTCAGAAAAATGGGGTAGTTAACAATTCAGCCTTTTGGGGGGCCTCTAACAGTACATAGTTAAACTCAAATGTTGGAGGAGAGCATGGCAACCCACTCCAGTATTCTTGCCTGGAGAATCCCACGGACTGAGGAGCCTGGAAGGCTACAGTCCACAGGGTGGCAAAGAGTCACACATGACTGAAGTACGCAAGTTCAAATGTAGAGAAAGCCCTTTTAGAGCAAAAAGCTACCACAAAGGAGCTCAGCCCTGTGCTCTGTGATGACCTAGAGGGCTGGGATGATAGGAAGGGAGAGAGGCCAAGAGGGAGTGGGTAGAATGTATGCATATAGCTGATCACTTTGTTGTACAGCAGAAACTAGCACAACATTATAAAGCAATTATCCTCCAATTTAAGAAAAAGAAAAACAAAAAACCTACCAGGAAAGCAGTGCATCTGAGTCAAGAAATCCAGACACATTTAACTCTCCTGCTGGTAAGGGGAGATAGAGCTCTGTGCCTCCAGGTCCATCAACATGAAGAATGACCTGTCGTTTTCCTGGTGACAAGTTGGAGGAAATGATCTGGTAGCGGAAATTCAGTTGTTTTTGTACCTAAGAAAGTATTTTTCCCTTTAAAAAGTATTTATTTAACTGTCAACAGCTGAGCACTATGCGATGGCCTATGTCAGCTATCTCCCGCTGAAGAGGAGTGGATGTGAAGGGTGATACATGGATGGTGCCAAGCAAGCCCCAATAAACGAAAGGAAAAGAGACCTTTACTCTTTGCAGTGTGTTAATCCAAGTATGAAAGCTGACTACACACCATCCACTGTGTGTGATGTATATCTATGTATATGTGTGTTGTGTATGTCTGTAGAGGACTTAACGTTTGTAAAAACTATTAATTGATTTTGCTTTACCAACCTTTCTGGTTCCAACCATTATGGTTTACTTTGCTGGATTCTTTAAGGTATTTTCATCATGTTTAATATTGGTAGAGCCTTTACTGCTTTTGAGGGGCCCTCATTCAAGTCACAATTTATTTGTTCATTTAACAAATGTGTACTGAGCACCAGCCAAGTGCAAGCCTCTCACAAGCATCAGAAATACAAAGCTGGAAGACAGGCTTGCCTGTCCTTCAAAGAGCCTTGAAGTCCAGCTGAGGTAAGAAGGAAGCAACTCACAGCTGGGTCTACAAAACACTGTTAGAAGTTTCCTGAGAGAAGAATGAAGAAGCACTAGGCATTAATAACATGAACAATACCAGATCTGTTTCTGCTTGGTGGACGCAGTAGGAATCAGAAAGGTGCAGGTGATAGAAAATTGAACAGTACATGAGCCAGCAGAGAGGACACTTTCTGAGAACTGAAGGTCACTGTGGCATGCCACACGCTCAGCAGGCACCAGCAGGTGAATCTAGGGAGGAATTGTCATGTGGGAGCCCCAGGCATATATGCATAGTGTCTTATATGCAGGGAAGATATAAAGGTTATAAGAAGAACAGATTATAAGCAGAGAAGTGGTGTAGTGTTGTAATCCCCTGGACTCTCATTATCCCAGAGGTTAGGCCCTGCATAGAAAGTCCACCTCCCCAACAGCTAACATACCACTAGAAAGAGGAGTCACTGCATAATGTTCTGGGGAACAGGGAATGTCTCTGCTCCCTGCATGCTCCCTGGACAGAGAAGCAACCTTGATGGAAAGGGAGGGCCTCCAAAGCCCACAGGTTGGTATCACCCTCTTCTGCATGCAAACTCTGCCTTGCTAAACCAACCATCTACTAATCTACCAAAAACAGAGCGGAGAAGAGCCTCCAGGACACACAGATTTATTGCTCCTAAGAGGAGCAGAGAACAGGAACTGAAGGCTCCTGTTGGCCACACTGAGTTGATTTGAAGCTATGGGCATCAGGGAACTACCAACTGTTCATGGGCAGAGAAGTAACAGGATTTGATTCATAAATTACAGAGGACACCAGCATTGAGAAAGATAGGTAGGGGATAGGAGGCCAGTCCAAGAGTTATTGCAAAAGACCAGACTAGAGGATCTGACACAAAGCAAAGTCAGAGAGGGTGGGAGGACAGTCAGAATACAGAGATGCACACTCAGGGTGGAACCAACAGAACTTCAAGGCTGATTAGATCTGGGAGGACAGAAAGAAGAGTCTAATGTTACCTAGTCTCTGGCTGAGTTACAAGCTGGATTGGAGAAGAGAGACTCAGGAGGAAGATGAAAGACAATCCGGCTATTTTTTTAGCTTTCTATTTTGAAATAATTATAGATGCATAAGAAGTTGCAAACACAGTACAGAGAGCTCCCATACACTCTTCACCTAGTCTCCCCGATGGGACCATCTTACGCAGAACTCCCATACACTCTTCACCTAGTCTCCCCCGATGGGATCATCTTACACAGCGCTCCCATACACTCTTCACCTAGTCTCCCCAATGGGACCATCTGACACAGCTATAGCAAAATATTAAAACCAAGCAATTGATATTGGTAATGTATATGTATAATTCTTTGTCATTTTATCAAATATGATTTGTGTAGCCATCAGTGTAATCAAGATTTGAAACCATTTCACAAAAATGTCCCTCATGCTACCCACTTGCAGATACATCTACCCTTACTTCCCTCCATCATCCCTGTTTTTGGCAACCACAAATCTCTACCTCTATAATTTTATCATTTTTAGAAGGTCATATAAGTGCGATCATATTTCTATGACCTTGTGTTACTGGCTTCTTCCACTCAGAATAATGTGTGAGATATATTCAAGTTGTTGCAAGTATCGGTGGTTCCTTTTTACTGCTGAGTAACATCCCATGGTATGGATGTACCACAGTTTGTTTAATCATTCACCCAGTGGAGGATATTTTAGCTTTTTTCCAATGTTTTGGCTCTCAAAAATAAAGCTGCTATGATGCAAATCTGCTCAATGTTATGTGGCAGCCAGATGGGGTGGGGGAGTTTGGGGGACAATGGATACGTGTATATGTATAGCTGAGTTCTTTCCCTGTTCACCTGAAACTATCACAACATTGTTAACCAGCGATTTGCTGTTGTGTTTAGTTGCTAAGTCGGTCCAGCTCTTTGGCGACCTCATGGACTCCATCCAGTCTGCCAGGCTTCTCTGTCTATGGGATTTCCCAAGCAAGAATACTTAATCAGCTATACCCCAATACAAAATAAAAAGGTTTTTTAAAAAAATAAATAAATAAATAAAGCTGCTATGAACACATGTACTGGTTTTTGTAAAAACATAAACTTTCATTTCTCTGGTATAAATGTCTAGGAGTGTAATCGCAGGAACATGTGGTAAGTATGTTTAGTTTTTTAAGAGTTATCTTTCAACATAAATATAATTTTATTAACTTTTGAAAGTAAGAAATAAGAAGCATGGTAATTAGCAGCCCAGGCTTTAGAACAAATAGACTTTGGATTCAATATGGCTCTGACATCATCAACTGTGAAACTTGGTAAAGTAATTAACTCTGCTATATTTATATGTCATTTTCTCTCATGTGTAGATTTCTGTAATCTTTGAATGGCTTCGGAATAGCACCAGATTGAAAATTTCCTGCTTTACTTGAATACCAGACAGGTAGAGTTCCTAGGGAAAGATTGAAGGCAGGAGGAGAAGGGGACAACCGAGGAAAAGATGATTGGATGGCATCACTGACTCGGTAGACATGAGTGTGAGCAAGCTCCAGGAGTTGATGATGGACAGGGAAGCCTGGTGTGTGCTGCAGTCCATGGGGTCACAAAGAGTCAGACTGAACTAAACTGAACTGAGAATTCCTAGGTATGAAATGTATAAGTGTGCCAATTATCAAGTAAGGAAAAGAGAAGCTGGGCTGAATGCAACTGAGAATCTAGAGAAGATGAGTCAGTGTTTATTTAAGATGAGCAGGGAGTGTGCTGGAGACAGACAGGAAAGGAGAATGAGGAGTTGGCTAACTCATAACTGGGCAGCTGAAAGAGAATCTAGAAAAGTCCAGTCTCAAGACTCACACAGGAGGGGAAAAAAGAAAAAAAAGGAACTTCCCAGGTGGTGCTAGTGGTAAAGAACCGCCTGCCAATGCAGGAGACATAAGAGACATGGGTTTGATCCCTGGGTCGGGAAGATCCCCTTGAGGAGGGCGTGGCAACCCACTCCAGTGTTCTTGCCTGGAGAACCCCATGAACAGAAGAGACTGGCGGACTATAGTCCAGGGGGTCACAAAGAGTCAGACACGACTGAAGTGACTTAGCATGCACACATGCGATTTAATGAAAGACACACAGTCCAGGAGGGTTCTGTGACTGGTGTTTTTTTAAGCTACAGATGTTGTAAGGAATTCACGGGTAGAAGCAATGGGGAAGAGAAAATATTTGTATGTATGATCAATACAGCAAAATTTATTTTATTTATTTTGGCCATGAGACATGGCTTATGGGATCTTCCTTGACCAGGAATCAAACCTGTGCCCTTGACAGTAAGAACTCAGAGTCCTAACCACTGGACCACCAGGAAATTCCCATCAACAGAATGTATGACTCATGTTCCACATATGGTTTAAAGCTAAGATAAAAAATAACTGAACTGGAGTGGGGATAGCATTGATGAGATGATTATTTAAGAGGGGCCAGATCTAGGTGGGAGTCTAGACAGAGGGGTCAAATTGAAGCAGAGGTCAAATTGACAACATATAGTCAAGTTCAAGGAGGCCAGCAGAGGCAAAAAAGGCATAAATATACCTAAGTCCAGGCAATGAGAAGCGACTATCAGGAGATCGCAGAATAGATAAAGCACGTGGGGTGGATGAATTTCTGATTCTAGAACATAAACTTTTTGTTTTTATCTATTTTCTGCTGTGTGCTGCTTCTGTGAAGCCCTGTGCCTTTGGGTGTTATTTCTAGCTAGGAAGAGCTTAAAGACCTGCCATAGTAGCCCAGCCTGGGACTTCCCTGGTGGTCCGGAGGTCAAGACTCCTCACTTCCACGGCAGGTGCACAGTTTCCATCCCTGGGCTGATAACTAAGATCTCAAATGCTGTGCGGCAGAGCCAAAAAAGAAAAGAGTCAAAAGGAGAAAAGTTAAATAAATTACGTGGGGCATAGTGATATTGGAAGTACAGAGGCAGCATTAGTTAAGTGAGGAGATCACAGACCTTGCTCACCCTCAATTTTATCCTATATAAAATCCAGATAGTAGTAGTTACAATAGCAGTTTTTGCACAAATAATCATTTTAAAGTATTCAACAACCATTAGTCTTGTACTAACAAAATAATTGTTTTAAAGTATTCAACAAAGTGTTGTTTGAGTATGAGAAGAATGAAGGAACGCTTGCACATAACCTAGGCTGTGACTAGAGGAGTCAAGGGTGGTGGGACTGAAAGTTTCAACCCCCTAATCACCTGGTTGATTTCTGTAGCAACTTTAGGTGTTTTCCAAAGATCAACTTATTAACATAAGCTCAGGTGTGGCTGAAAGGAATTTCTTGTGAATATCAAGACATCTTTGTCATTCTTACCACTTAGGAAATTCCAAGGGTTTTAAGAGCAGGAACAGGAAGGAAGACTAAATATAGGTTTCTAATTCTAAATTACAATATCATACTTCCCTAATCCATTGAAACTACTTTCACCAATACATGGGATGACCGTGTAAATATTATATAAACCAAAACTTTTGAGAGTGAAAGGTAACATTAATAACTACACTGGATGGTACTCGCTTCAGCATCACATATACCACAATTGGAACGTTACAGAGAAGATCAGCATGGCCCCAGCACAAGGATGACATGCAAATTCATGAAGCATTCCATAATTTTTGATGTATGGTGAAAACCAGCACAATATTGTAAAGTAATTAGCCTCCAATTAAAATAAATTAATTAATTAAAAAATAATTACACTGGTTGGTGGAAACAAGCAGGGCCTGTCCTATACACAAACTAAAACTAATGACAACTGTCTAATTATTTTCACTTGGATGTTTCACATCTCACTCAACATAAAAACACTGAATCATTGACATTCCTACGAAACCTATTCTTCCTCATATTATTAAATCTCATCTACATTCATCCCACTTGCTCAGGCAGAAACCTAAGAATCATGACCAATTCTCCCTTCCCTTCTCTCATATGCTTGTCATAAAATCCCTATCACAGACCTATCTACAAAATATCATCTGAAAATATGCAGTCCTCTCCTCCTCCATCTACTACCTAAGTCCTTCTCCCCTACTCATTATTCTGTAGCATAATCCCCTGTTCATTTTCTTTACACTCTGTAATTATATATTTATTAGTTTATTTGTCACTGTCTGTCTTCCCTAGTTTACTGCCTGGGACCCTGAGGTTTGGTCACCCAGTGCCTGGCATTCCTAGCACCCAGCATGATGATGACACGTAGCAGATACTCAATAAATATTTATTGGATTAATGAATACATGAATAAACAGATGCAAAAAATAAGCAAATACCTGCAAAACACCTTCAAGAAATATTAGCATAAATAGTGTGAAATTCAAAATAATATAGCTGAGTCTTTGTGCCCTATTAAAAAATCAGCATTTGAATCTCTAAGACAAAGACCAAACAACCAAGTAAGTGGGGAAAGGCAAGAAAGAAGACAGGAGAGGAGAAAAGCAGAGAGAACTGGTAAATTCAAACCATTCCCTCTACTTACTATGATAACTTTGAGGTCCATCCATGTTGCTGCAAAAAGCATTATTTCATCTTTCTTTATGGCTGAGTAATAGACCATTGTATAAATATACCACATAATCTTTATTCATTCATCTGTCAACAGACATTTAGTTTGCTTCCCTGTTTGGTTACTGTAAATAGTGCTTCAGTGAACATGGGAGTGCATGTATCTTTTCAAATTATAGTTTTCCCCAGATCATATGCCTAGGAGAGGGATTATAGGATCATATGCCAACCCTATTTTTATTGGGTTGACCAGAAATTTCAATTGGGTTTTTTCCATAACAATAGCTTTTTAAATTTAAAAAAAGAAACAGCCATCCCCTCTAGTCTTCTCCTTTGCCCTTCATATAACTCTGTTTTAATTCCATATCTTGTGCTAGCAGAGAAAATTACACTTGAACAGGTAAGAACAATTTTTCTGGAACACCATCCTGTCTGATGCAGAAGGGAAGATGTGTTGACTTGAAAGTCAACAATTCAGAAGCAGTATCATCAACAGTGCTGTTCTCTAGACTCAGGTTGTTGTGATGAATGCCAAAGGAAGATTTGTTCCACACAGAAATAGCACATTAGACAATCATCCAACAGCATGTATTAACTCTTTTTAAACATTAACTTCTGTTTTTGTTTTTCACCTGTGCTGGGATTTGTTGCTGCGTGTGGACTTTCTCTATTTGCAGCAAGCAGGGGCTGCTCTCTAGTTGCAGTGCTTGGGCTTCTCACTGTGGTGTCTTCTCTTGTCGCATAGCACTGGATCTAGAGCAGGAAGACTCAGTGGTTATGGCACACTGGCTTAGTGGCCTCGAGGCATGTGGAATCTTCCCTGCCCAGGGATCGAACCTGTATCCCCTGCATTGGCAGGTGGACTTTTAACCACTGGACCACCAGGGAAGTCCTAAACATTAACTCTTAGGTAAAAATTAAAGTAGATGGATATCCTGACTTCGGATATAACATTATTCATAGGAACTTCTCTATAATAAACAACCAGCCAATAAAGAGACAGCCTATTCTGAGAAAAGGAAGGAATGCAATTGGGAGATGGAAAAATTCAAGTTTTCATTACTGTATATCTCATTGAAAAGCTACACATCAACACACAAGACACACACATAGAAGAAAAGATTCTTTCTTCTCTTAGAATAAGCAGTCTAAGCATTCTTAGGAAGTTGGCTCCAACTTCCTAGTCTTTGGGCCTATATCCCTGAATAGCATAAGTCTCTTGTCAAGATTGGGCTGCCTCTGCATTTCAGCATCTGTGCCTCTGCTGTTTGATACTATAAATAATCACATGCCACATTCATGGTAGTGGTAGCTACAAAACATCCCTAACAGGAGAAATTTACTTGCAAATATAGTATCTGAAAGTTGCAAGTCCTGTCTTTAGAAAGGGCAATGCCCTCATCACTGGGCATCCAGGCTGTGGGAGTTCCCAGTGCAAGAAGAACAGGCCCCAGAGATCTCTGAGGCAGGCCTCCTATGTCATGCAGAACATTTCCTTCTAGGACAGAAGCCACCTAGAACAGGAACACAGTACCATTACTTGGCAAGATAGCAATCATACTGCAGTCATGCCAGTCCTCCTGCATCATTACACTGATCTTAGTAGAAGCAACAAGAACCTCGACTCCAACTGACTTGAACAATATGGTGATTTATCAGCTCATGTATTTGAAAAGTCCAGAAGTACAGTACAGTACAGTCCATTAAGGACTCCACCTTTCTCTCTGTGTGTCTCTGGGTTCTGCTTTTCTTTATGTGTTGACTCTGTCCTCAGAATGGCTTCCCTCTTTGTTACCAAGAGAAGCAATATCAGTTTCTTGCTTCTTCGTTCCCATTGGAAGAGACCCTTACTTCACTTAACCACTAAACTGAAGCGCGGGACTTGTATCAGCTGGACCATCCTAGAACCACGATGATGATAAGGGAGACGGGATTAGAACCGTTCCAGAAAGAGGCCAGGGTCAGTCTATCCCACCTGCAGTGCATGGCTGCAGCTGAATGCATGAGTCAGGTGTGATGTAGGAATGGCATCATTGTCTCCCTGTCCAGCCTCTGCGCCGATGTTCTTTGTCCCTGTAACTTAGAACGTCAGAGCCGTCCAAGAAAGAGACGCACTCTGTTCTTGGTTAGTCTCTCTCTTTCTTTCCACTCTTTCCCTCTCTTTCTTTCTCTCATTCTCCATATCATCGTTACCTTCTGCCTTGTGAAAACTGATTGGCAGTGAAAGCAAGGTGGGAAAAGGGATGAGGAAAAGACAAAAAAGATACATGTCCTTCATTTTAGTAGAAGGACTCTAGAAAACTTCTAGACTTGAGAAATGAATGATTAAATCTACACAGCTACCCAAAGTCTGAAACTGTGGTCCAAACTCATGCCCTACATTAGCAAAGTGTGTGGTGATCCAGAAAAAATTTATTATGGAAACTTTAGACGAGAAAGCAAAATAGGTAGATTACCTAGAGGTACTATACCAGTTTGGACAATTCTGCTTCAAACCAATACTATTGCTTGTGTTAGTCATGCACTCTCAGTAATTAAGTAAATGAGTAGCCTAAAAATACGTCAAGAAGTTCCCTGGTGGCCTAGTGGTTATAATTTCAGGCTTTCACTGCCATGGCTCAGGCTCAATCAATGGTCAGGAAACTGAGACCCCACAAGCTGTGTGATACAGGCAAAAATAAAAATAAAGGTAAGATAGTAGGGACTTCTCTGATTGTTCAATGGTTAAGACTCCATATGCAGAGGACACGGGTTCAATCCCTGGTCAGGGAACTAAGATCACACATGTAGTGCAGTGTGGCAAAAAGAAATTTTTTTTTTAAGAAAAAAATCAAAATATGGCAAATGTGCATAATAATTATTCACAATAGCAGGAAAATAGTTGAAATTAACTTAAATATCCATCAGTAGATAAAATGTCATGTAGATTATGGTTCAACCATTCAATGGAACATTAAGTAACAGTATTAAATAACAGTTCTGAAGGATCTGCAATATCAAAAAGCAATGCCTGTGCTGCCTTTACCACCAAGTGTAAAAAGCAGAATTTGAAAAATAATTCTGTAAAATTTACATGTCAGATATAATTATGTAAAATATACAGTCAAAAAGAGACTAAAAAGAAATATACTGAATGGTACTTGAGTTTTACTGAAATACTGTCATCTAGTTCTCAATGTTTTTTGTAATACTGTTATATTCATTTATAACTGAAAAAAATTAGAAAGCATTATTACTTGGCAGATATCTACTTAGCATTTGGCCTTTGTGCTGATAAAAGAGTAGTTACAACTGGTGGTCTGTGGTCTGTCCCAACAGCACTCATTCATTTACTCAACAGTTGCTGAGTAATTATTCACTACCTGCTATGTACTAGACACCAGGGATATTTCAGTGAGGTAAATGACTTTGTCCCTGCCTCTGTCCCTATAGCCCAGTGAGGAAGACAGACAATAAGCAAATAAGTTATTACAAATCAGGAAAACATGCTATGAAGGTAACCAACAAAATGTCGTACAAGGAAGGGGATGCTGCTTTAAAAGGGGGTCAGAGGCTTCCAAGGAGTGAGTATCTAAATCAAGATGAGGCTGAGAAGGTGCCCAAAATTCCAAGTACAGGGACAGAGCAATGCAAGCAGAGGAACTATGGTGACTAAGAGCTTGGCAAGTCCTGGGAACTGAAAGGAGGAGGGCCCTGGGGGGCTGGAGCACAGAAAAAGAGAGAAGAGGGGAGAAAATGAGGTTGAAAAGGTAAGGAGGGACCAGATCATGCAAAACCGTGATAAAAATTTTGTATTTTATTCCAAGTGCAATGTGAAACTATTGAAAAGAAGAAACATAGTCTGGTTTGCATTTTAATAAGTTCACTCAGGCTGCTTTGTAAAGAATGATTTGGTGGTGACCCTGGTGCGCTGCAGTCCTTGGGGTCGCTAAGAGTTGGACGCGACTGAGTGACTTCACTTTCACTTTTCACTTTAATGCCTTGGAGAAGGCAATGGCACCCCACTCCAGTACTCTTGCCTGGAAAATCCCGTGGACGGAGGAGACTGGTAGGCTGCAGTCCATGGGGTCGCACAGAGTTGGACACAACTGAAGTGACTTAGCAGCAGCAGCAGGTGATGATAAGAAGCAGAGAACTAGTCAGAAGGTCTCTGCAGGAAAAACAGTGAACTGGATTAGGGTGGTGGTAATGGAATGAATTAGAGATAGACCAGAGGATATGGTGACGTGAGGGGAGAATGAGTCAGGGGTGAGGCCCAGATTACTGGTTTGAGCAGCTGAGTGTACAGCAATGGCACTTACGGAGATGGGGAAAGTGAATAAGAATTAGGGAAATAAAATGAAGAATTTAGTTAAACTTAAATAACACTGTGGGAACTCCCTGGTGGTCCAGTGATTAAGATTCCACTTTCTTAATGCAAGAGGCATGAGTACAATCCCTGGTTGGTGAACCAAGGTCCTACATGCCATGTGGCATGGCCAAAAAAAACAGATGCAATATATTACCTGTTTATATAATCTTACCCTCCAGGAAGATCTTTGAGGAGGGGAATATGTTTTTCACCTCTGAAGTCTCAACAATGCAACATGTTACAGACAAAGCATTTAGTAAGTGTGAAATGAATGTCACAGTTTTGCAAATATTTCATTCCTTCCAGTGTAAAAGTCTACTTATTGTGAAAAGCCTGATTTTAGACAGTTTCCCTTACCAAGGCAGACAAGGAAAAAGTGGTTGACCATTAATTATTCTTTAATTGAAAAAGAAGAAGTTTAAGATGCTTATTTTTGTAATTCTTTGTTTGTTTAGTTTTCTGTAGTTAAACTAAAATGGGAGTTAAAAGCTTTAGTGTGTATGTTTAAATTCTTGGGCCTGCTACTGACCTTCTTCAAGTGATTTTTACCTCCCAGTGTTTTAGTTTTCTCCATTTGCAAAAGGGAGATAATGGTAGTTGCCTTATCTCACAAGGATGTCATGAAAATAAGTCAGATAAATTGCTTTGCCCTCCTTAGAGAGGGGCTTTAGAAAGTAAGCATTATTACATATGATGATGAATACCCACAACTTCAAAGATATTTTTAAATTGCCCCCCAAGTCTTTGAACATGTTAAGCCTATGAATAGCACTGTGTTAGGTGTTTATACATTTCTGGCAAGCTTTCACCTCTTGTTAAAGCAGTAAATGGTCTTTGAACAAATGTATTTCTCATTCTTTGATAACTGTGCTTCCTTGTTTGTACACTTGAAAGATGATTATCATCTGGCATATGAGGTCAAGTTGAACTCCTTGGTGCCATTACAGTTCAATTGCAGCTTTAATTGAGTTTTTCTCCCAAGGTTGAAAATAAGTCAATGGTTCACTTTAGTAAGCTACTTACATCTTAAATAATTTTGAGATGAACTCAACTATTTTCTTCAAATGATATGTACAAATAATGCATTTCATTTTAGCTATAAAATCCTCACTCAGAACTTGATATAAAAATTCAGTATTTTTATTTCTTCATTTGCTGTATTTTTTTTTCTGATGGGTTCTCCTAAAATTGGGTTTAATAGCTATAATTATTCTTTTAACATTTCTAACATAGACAGCCATGATGACACATAAATATCATCAAAATAAAGACCTACAGCCCTCAAGACAAAACATAGGATAGTAAACATCTTCTAGAACAACTTCTTTTCTTTTCTTTGTTGGTCATGCATGCAGCATCTTACTTCCCCCTGTTCAATCAGGGATTGAACCCATTCCCCGCTGCAGTGGAAACATGGAGTTATAACCATTGGACCACCAGGAAAGTCCCTAGAACAGTATGTCTTATTGCAGATGTGAATCAAGTTCATAATCTGTGTGACATAAAAAACCTGACATTAGCACTTCCTCCCTTATCCATACATCCTTTACCTGTATACCCAACACGAATCAAAACCACTTTCTGCTGGAGTAGACACAATGCTCCCAACAGAATGCTATAAAATCATTTCTTGCAAACTATGAGAATAAGACCCATCTCTCCTCTTAAGTAAAACCATTTAAGTCTTAGTATATCCATTTGATAAATGTCGAGTTTGCAGTTAGATGACTTATACTAGATTCTTTCCGCCAGGTTAGAACCCAGGCTTAAAATGTTTGAGTATTTCTTCCTGTTTCCTTCTCTTGGGGAAGAAATGAGAATTTGAAGATACTGTAACTCAACAAATTTCGTGTGCCTGATGCAGAGTGAGATCAAATAAACCAAAATGTCAGAGTTTGGAGCAGAGAAAGGTTTACTGCAGGGCCAAGCAAAGAGGATGGGTGACTTGTACTCAAAAACCTCAAACTCCCCAATGGTTATGGGGGGAAAGTTTTTATAGGCCAAGTTTGGGGTGTGGGCTGCAAGGTGTGTGACTTTCTTCTGATTGGTTGGTGAGGTAACAGGGCAGTACTCCAGGCATCTGGTGGTGAGCCTGAAGTTCCCACCCTCCACCTGGGTGGGGGACTTAGTTCTGCAGAAGAATTCAAAGATCTTATTAGAAAAATTCCTTGAGGACCCTGCCCCAGGGCCACAGAACTCTGCCTCCAGGCTAGACTATTGTTTCTTAACTGCCCCTCCATTGTTTATGCATTCCCTCTCCTCTCTGATTAGCCCTATGAAGCTCAGGGAAGGTCACAGAGGCTGAATGAAGCCTATTTCCTACAAATTAGAAAAGGGCAACCCAGAGAGGAGTTGAACCTGGGAGCCCAACAGAGTTCTACTCGGTTTCAATACTGCACACTTTGATGACTTTCTAAGAAGGAAGATCTAAACCAAGGTGGAGAAAGGGTATGGGGGTAAATAGCCTCAACCTCACCAAGACATGGTAGAAGCCTCCTCACGCCCCACCAGGATCTGACAGAGGGACACTGAAGGACAGGCCTGTCCCTCAGGCTGACTCACGAAACAAATGTCCTTGGTGACCTAGGTCCTAAGTGGGGAAGGAGTTCCAATTCTATTTTCACAACGTTATTAAAGTTTTATTTTGAAATTTCTGTCTTTAGTGATATTTCCGGGGGCCTATAAAAGTTGCCACAAGCATAGCCTCCTCTCAAACACAATTATCTTGCATAGGCCTTTAACTTGTGGGATGGCCCAAACTGCCCTAGTTAGGAAAATCATTCCTAACTTCTGGTATTGTTCTAGCCACACATTCCAGGAAACAAACTTACTCAGAAGGACAATGCAGATAGTGGAGTACAGTTTATTATACCGGCGGGCCCAAGGCAGAGTCTCCTCTTAGCCAAGGATCCCGATGAGTTTTTGTGAAAACCTTATATACCCTAAGTGTACATGCACAAACCCACCTCCCCAAATTCCCTGACAATCAAAGTTAACCCGTGCTTCATATGCCCTAAGCCTAGGTAGTTAACAGTGGACAATTATCAATAGGCCTGTGGTCATACCCCAATAAGCATAATAGAATGTATGATTCTATTCCGTTACACAGATAATTAGGGTATTCTTTTAGCAACGGAGAGCCATGGGGCTCTCCCTTCCCCGGGCCTGGTTTTCCAGTTGGTATGTCATTTCCATAGACACTGGGCATATAGCTCAAAGTCCACAGTCCAGCCCTAGATGGAGTCCTGCTTTCAAGATAGAGCCTTTTCTGTTTCCTCCTTCAGTACTGTTGAATTTACCTGGGCCAAAGGTCACAGATTAGTAGGTACAGTGGGCCAGATTTTTCCTCAAAATATTTTTGAGTGGCCCATTGCAATGACTTCTGACACCAACATCCAAGTTAGCCAAACTTCACAGGTTAAGGGCACAGTTCTCCATAAGGCTGCCCTTAGTGATATAAGGGGTGATACAGGGCTTCCCCAAGCCATCCTCACTTCTGACGAGCTGGCTACAATTCAGTCAACTACTCCTCAGGTTAGATAATTCATTAGAGTGACTCATAGAACTCAGAAAAGTGCTATACTTACGATTTCAGTTTTATTACAGAAAAAAGATTCAAATCCAAACCAGTCAAAGAGAGAGCTGTGTATGGTGAAGTCTGGGAGGGTCCCCAAAGTGAAGCTTCCTTGCCCAAGCTTCAAAATGTCCAGAGTATTTATTGGGACTTCATTATGTCAGCATGACTGGTTGAGTCATTGGTCAGTCTCTAACCCCACTACTCTCTTGAGAGGTCTGGCTGATGAGGACATGTTTGGGATCGCTGGTGTAACCAGCCTCCATCCTAGGTCATCCCATAAGCTATCAGGTGTGGTCTGGGGGGCCCACCATGAATAAGAAAGGCACTCCTAGGAAATTCCAAGGATATAGGATTCAGGAATAAAAGCCATCCAAATTCTTTATTGGGGCTTTCCCAAGGCTCAGATGTAAAAAATCTGCCTGCCAATGAAGAAGACTCAGGTTCCATCTCTGGGTTCGGAAGATCACTTAGAGAAGGGAATGGCAACCCACTCAGTATTTGGATAGAGGAACCTGGTGGGCTACAGTCTATGGGGTAGCAAAGAGACTGATATAACTTAGCAACTTAACAATACCAACAACAAATTCTTTATTATACAACCGTACTGAAATGGAGCAGGACCCTGTGGTCCTTCCCCCCACCACCCACCCCCGCATGTCTTCTGGTTGCCTTATGTCTGTGGAAAACTTTAGTCAAAGAATAAGCTTAATCAGAGAAGTGAGAAATGCACAAACAAAACAGAGAAAGAAGACCAAGTAATAATAATGTAGTCATTAAGCAAAGTCAAGGACCTTTAGTTCTTTCTCAAGGGCTATAAATAATATTCTGAGCTATATCCTGTGAGCTGTCTTGTAGACAGCAAAACACCAGGTGGAGAAGTTAACTACAAGATGACCAGACTGTACCCATGACATGAGCTGCCACAATTCTGAGAACTGGCTTCAAAGAAATGGGAACAAATGGACCCTGGAACTGAAGATATTAACTGTACCTAAAACAACCAAGATTACGCTGGTCAGACCACGGATGGCCAATTTGAAGATGACTGTCAGAGCTGACTGTTCTGTTTTTGCATGTAGCCCCTTCCTTCAGTCTTTAAAAAAAAAAGTTCTTGCCCCACGGGTTGCCAGAGTGGGAGTTGGCCTTTGGACATATATTTGCCTTCCCCGCCTTCCTCCCCAGTTGCCAGCATATGAAATAAAGCAACTTTTCTTTTCCACCAACCTGCCTGTTTATGAGTTTTTGAGCAGTAAGCAGCTGGACCTCACACTCTTTCAGTAACAATATTTAAATTTTATTTTAAATTAGCTATCAACATTTTGAAATCAGTCTTCACACAAATATCTCTACTTTTTGTCTCCCCCTGAAATATTTGCAATTTGGGTGCTCCATTCCCACAAGGCCACCTCCCCTTTAAAAGGGATAGTTTTCCCACTATATCCACAGTCTATTTTCTTAATCTTGATGTGATTCATTCCTTTTGTTTCCTTCTGGTGCACTGCTTCTGCTGCTAAGTCGCTTCAGTCATGTCCGACCCTGTGCAACCCCACAGACAGCAGCCCACCTGGCTCCTCTGTCCCTGGGATTCTCCAGGAAAGAATACTGGAGTGGGTTGCCATGTCCTTCTCCAATGCATGAGAGTGAAAAGTGAAAGTAGTCGCTCAGTCATGCCCAACTCTTCGAGACCCCATGGACTGTAGCCTACCAGGCTCCTCCATCCATGGGATTTTCCAGGCAAGAGTACTGGAGTGGGTTGCCATTGCCTTCTCCAGTCTGGTGCACTGCAGAGATTTTAATTGCGAACCTTGGCCTAAGTCTTGGATATTTTTGCTGTTTTTAACTTCCATCACACATTATTACCTTAAAAGAATAAATGGGGAAGGAATGGCAGTTACCTTTGGTCATTTCATTCTCACCTGAATTTAAAACCATTCTTTCTCTACACTTCGTGTGAGTGTGGGTGCAGGTATCTTCTGTTTGTCTCTTATATCTTGAGCCAGGCCAAAATGAAATTTTTGACTGCAGAACCAGGACAAACTAAATTAAAACTCATGACATCCTCAAATCAAAAACTATAGCCAACCTTAGAGAAGACGACTCTCTTTCTAAAGACAAAACAAAACTCATGTTTCTCAGTAATTTTAAATTCTCACATTCCCCTTTATAACTTGAAATTCATCATAAGTAGTTAAAACTAAGGTCATAGGTAAGTAATCTTTAAGGATGTTATTTTATTTTAAGCCAGAAAATGATGGTGGGGCTAACACTAATAATCTTTGCCAGCAAGCCAATGAAGCATTAAGGTGGCCCATAGTAAATACAACACTGGACTTGAAAAGTCCAAGGGGCTGGTTGCTGGTCCCAACTCAGCAAAGAATAAACTTAGATAAGGGAGTTTCTCCATCTGGTGAAGGGACTAAAATCTTGTAGGAATAAGAAGTCATATTTGTCATAATTATTATCTACAAAACATTGTCATGTAAATTATCTCATCGGATATCAAATGTTCATACTACTGAGAATTTTCCTTTGGAATGTTTATAAGACATTTGTCAAGGAGAGAATTTCAAGTGTAAGAACAAGAAAATAACTGTAGTATTTTTTGAACTGTACTTATTAAATCACTGCTGCTGAGTTACTTCAGTCGTGTCCGACTCTGTGCGACCCCATAGATGGCAGCCCACCAGGCTCCCCCGTTCCTGGGATTCTCCAGGCAAGAACACTGGAGTGGGCTGCCATTTCCTTCTCCAATGCATGGAAGTGAAAAGTGAAAGTGAAGTCACTCAGTCATGTCCGACCCTCAGTGAACCCATGGACTGCAGCCTATCAGGCTTCTCCGTCCATGGGATTTTCACTACTTTCCTTTTTAAAAATGAGAGAGGGGCCTATTATACAGAGTGATGTAAGTCAGAAAGAGAAAGATAAATATCGTATACTAATGCATATATATGGAATCTAGAAAAATAGTACTGAAGAATTTATTTACAGGGCAACCATGGAGAAACACATGTAGAGAACAGACTTAAGGACATGGGGAGAGGGGAGGAGAGGGTGAGATGTATGGAAAGAGTGTCATGGAAACTTACATTACCATATGTAAAATAGACACCTAATGGGAATTTGCTCTTGCCTCAGGAAACTCAAACAGGGGCTCTGTATCAACCTAGAGGGGTGGGATGGGTAGGGAGATGGGAGGGAGGTTCAAAAGGGAGGGGATATATGTATACCTATGGCTAATTCATGTTGAGGTTTGACAGAAAACAAAAAATTCTGTAAAGCAATTACTTCAATTTTCTGTGAGTATGGTTTCAGTGTGTCTGCCCTCTGATGCCCTCTTGCAACACCTACCGTCTTACTTGGGTTTCTCTTACCTTGGATGTGGGGTATCTCTTCACGGCTGCTCCAGCAAAGCGCAGCCGCTGCTCCTTACCTTGGACGAGGTACGGTATCTCCTTGGACTGTGTGGATCACAATAAACTGTGGAAAATTCTGAAAGAGATGGGAATACCAGACCACCTGACCTGCCTTTTGAGAAACCTGTATGCAGGTCAGGAAGTAACAGTTAGAACTGGACATGGAACAACAGACTGGTTCCAAATAGGAAAAGGAGTACGTCAAAGGCTGTATATTGTCACCCTGCTTATTTAACTTATATGCAGAGTACATCATGAGAAACGCTAGGCTGGAAGAAGCACAAGCTGGAATCAAGATTACCAGGAGAAATATCAATAACCTCAGATATGCAGATGACACCACCCTTATGGCAGAAAGTGAAGAGGAACTCAAAAGCCTCTTGATGAAGGTGAAAGGAGAGTGAAAAAGTTGGCTTAAAGCTCAACATTCAGAAAACGAAGATCATGGCATCCAGTCCTATCAGTTCATGGGAAATAGATGGGGAAACAGTGGAAACAGTGTCAGACTTTATTTTTGGGGGGCTCCAAAATCACTGCAGATGGTGACTGCAGCCATGAAATTAAAAGACGCTTACTCCTTGGAAGGAAAGTTATGACCAACCTAGATAGCATATTGAAAAGCAGAGACATTACTTTGCCAACAAAGGTCCATCTAATCAAGGCTATGGTTTTTCCTGTGGTCATTTATGGATGTGAGAATTGGACTGTGAAGAAGGCTGAGCGCCGAAGAATTGATGCTTTTGAACTGTGATGTTGGAGAAGACTCTTGAGGGTGCCTTGGACTGCAAGGAGATCCAACCAGTCCATTCTGAAGGAGATGAGCCCTGGGATTTCTTTGGAAGGACTGATGCTAAAGCTGAAACTCCTGTACTTTGGCCACCTCATGCGAAGAGTTGACTCATTGGAAAAGACTCTGATGCTGGGAGGGATTGGGGGCAGGAGGAGAAGGGGACGACAGAGGATGAGATGGCTGGATGGCATCACTGACTCGATGGACATGAGTCTGAGTGAACTCCGGGAGTTGGTGATGGACAGGGAGGCCTGGCGTGCTGTGATTCATGGGGTTGCAAAGAGTCGGACACGACTGAGAGACTGAACTGAACCTTCAATTAAAATATAAAAAAATTTTTGAAAGAAAATTTTAAAAAAAGAGAAAGGGACTTCCCTAACTGTTCAGTGGTTAAGACTCTGCACTTCCACTGCAGGGGGCATGGGTTTGGGGAACCCCACTGATTTACAGAGCAGCCAAACAGAAAAAAAAGAGAGAGAGAGAAAGAACCTCCCCAGCAGGAGGCTCACTTCAGACCAGCCTCCATCACAAATTTTGTAAATGTGGAGAAGCAAAAGTACCACTAGATGGAGCAGGAACAAAAGGCATCTATTTATTTATAGTTCAAGGAACACTGGCAGTCTTCAAAAGCAATCTTAAGAGATCCCTTTCTGAGTAAATGCAAGCTTAGTAAAGCTAGCTGAGTTACCTCAAAAACCTAGAAAAATCTTTAGCAAAATCAGAACTAGAACCTCATTCACTAATTTACTCCATGTTCTTTCCACAAAACCATGCTGATGGGAAGATTCTTTTTGCTTCTTACACAGAGAACATTACCAAGAACGGTGCAGTTTTCCCCACATTTCTTAACTGAAGGATAAGAATTGTATTGGACAACACTGAGGGACCTACTTCAGGCAATAAGATGAAATGCTAGACATGTTAATAAATACATATACTCCCATGGTCCTCCTGATCTATCTTTCAAGGGTCAAGATCCCAACAGGGTATCACACTGATTGCCTTTGTAATGCAGGCTGCCTGCTACTCTCTCCCAGCAACTGCTACCAGAATAGCTGTCTTAAGAGAGTGAAGGCCTCCAGTCAAAATGGCCCTCATCAAAAATTCTACAAACAAAAGCTGGAGAGGATGTGGAGAAAAGGGAACCCTCTTGCACTGTTGGTGGGAATGTAAATGGATACCATCACTATGGAGAACAGTATGGAAATTCCTTGTGAAACGGGGCATAAAACTACCATATGACCTAGCAATCCCACTACTGGGCATATACCCTGAGAAAACCACAATTCAAAAAAGACACATGTACCCCAATGTTCATTGCAGCAGTATTTACAATGGCCAGGACATAGAAGAAACCTAAATGTCCAGATGAATGGATAAAGATGTGGTGTGTATATGTGTGTGGAATGTTACTCAGTCATAAAAAGGAACAAAATTGAGTCATTTGTAGTGATGTGGATGAACCTAAAGTCTGTCAGAGTGAAGTTAAGTCAGAAAGCGAAAAACAAATGTCATATATTAACATATGTATGATATCCAGAAAAATGGTACTGAACGCGTTTGCAGGGTAGGAATCCGGACGGAGTGGGGGTGCAAACTGAGAGAGCAGCAGTGACACACACACACTACCATGTATAAAATATCAAAAGGTAGGTAGTGGGAAGCTGCTGTATAGCACGGAGAGCTCAGCTTGGTGCTTTGTGGTGACCTAGATGGGTGGGATGTGGGGCGCTGGGGGAGGTTCAAGACAGTGGGACCGATTTATACATATGGCTGATGCACTTCTCCTGGACAGCAGAAACCACTACAACACTAAACCAATTACTCGCCAATTAAAATGTTTTCATTGACTTCGGATGAATCCTCACATAACTTGAAAGTTAGGTTTTATGACAAGAGGGCAGGATGACTTGTTGGTTGTTTCCTAATGGGCCGTTTTCTTTTTTTTTCCTTCCCTTTTGGCAAAGAAACCTAATTCTTGCGCGTGGGGGCATAGATTTCTTCTTAAATTCCTATCGTCCCTTAATACTTTGCATCCAAAGATGGAGACAAAGATGAAAAGCAAAGACCATTAAAGAATATGACTTCCACTGTTTTGAGAACACACTAGATCTTCCTGTTAACAAATATGAATTAATGATCTCACACACACATACAAAAAATCACCGCTGTTCCACATCCCAGGACTGTTGGGGATCAAGTTCTGCAGAGGCAAAAAACCTGGACAAAATCTGCAGAGCAGGAACTAGGTTGTGATACACTGATAAAGGGCAATAAAACTAAAGGAGGGGAGGAGGAAAAAAACCTGTAAGATAGCCGACTACTCGGCTCATTGCCCATTCATTTGGAAGGATTTTTGAGCTGCCTCCACTTGTCCTTCTGACAGTTTATTTGCACGCTCTCCGGTCCAATCTGCAAGATTCGAAGTCCACTGATGGCAGGGAAGACAAACGCACACAGTCGGACCCCCTCCATTTAGGGAGAAAACAGACCCCCCCGCTACCCTCCTACTTCCCGCCCCCCTCCCCCCCCCCGCAGTCCCTCAGACTGCAGATGTCTGAGCCGAGTCCCGGGTGCAAGTCCCACAGCTCAGGGAAGCGCACCGCGCGCGGGGACCCCACTCCGTTCCTTTCCCTGCGGTTACAGCCATGCCTCGGCCCACCGAGCGACCCGCGGCTGACAGAGCCCAACTCTTCACGGCGGCAATGGACACCTCCGGAGAAGCACCGGGCCGACCGCGGCCTCAGGCGGGGCACTGGGGCTGGGCGGGCGGACCACCGCAGGTTCCCGGGAGAGGTGAGCGAGCCAGCGGCTGACATTTTTTGTTTGTTGCAGACTGGATGGTGGATGGCGGTAGGCCGAGGCTTTTCCGCTCGCTGAAAGTCAGCGAGAAAAACAGCGCGCGGTAACCAAAAGCACAGCGCCTACGCCTGTCTCAATTAGGGTTAGATGAGAAATGGCTGCCACCAACCCGGGGCCCACCCTCCGCAACCCGCCGCGCCGCCGGCTGCGTCTCCTTATGAATGCAGCAGCCGGCGCCTACGCTGATTGGCCGAGCCTGTCCACAGCGGCTCTCGCGATAACCGGTCTCGCAATTTTTTTTTTTCAAAAGTTCTGTTTCCGGCCAAAAGGATAGTCGCCGCCCTACCCCACGTTTTTTATCCGCAGATTTGAATATTTTACTTCCGACGTCTGACCTTGTGACTTGAAAATTAACTTGAGTGCTTCTGAGCGCTGTTTTCCACCTCTTAAAAACCAGGTACGGCGCACGATATCATCTTAAAGAAATGGAGTTCTTAGAAAAAATTCAGGGCCAATACAATGATGCTCAGTTCTGATCATCACATTTGATAGAGAGGTCTAATAAATTCCCTAGCAGCACGAGTAAATCAGAATCTTGGTTCGGCTCATTAGGCTGCCTCTGAGATCCTAACCTGTTCTCCTCAGACTGTCCTCTCAACTTTTTGAGCAGAGGATGTTTTTATTACATATAACTACTTCATTCTTGATCTTAACATTAAGAACTGAATCTCCCTTTTATTAGGAAATAAAGGCTTTTCAATCATGGACTTTGCTTTGATGTGTCATGATCACGTTAAGAAAGAACAATGCACCATAAATTGTAGCAGGTTTTCATATTCGCTGGTACCATGCTGTTTTTCACATAATTGGCTGATCTTAAAAGTTGAACTTTCAATTGGGTAAACTCCATGGAGCTGCTACTATTGGCACCTCTATATAAGAGAAAAGTAAAATGTTACGGGGATTGATTTGATACGGGAACAACAAAAACTACTAAACGAAAATTTTCACATTTCCCTTCCCTAGATTTCCCGAAAAGGATCATCCATAATCCTAAGAGGCTGGAGTCTATACCAGGCTAGTTGTTGGGTTAACTGCCTAAGAAGCCACAGTTAAATTAGTTAGTTAACCCAGTAAACTACTTTGGGAATCACTTTAAATTTTTATCTCTTTATCTCTTTAAATCTCAGCTTCTTAATTTGTAAATGAGAATACTACTTGTCTTGCCCATCTCTCTGAGCTGTTGAAGTTTAAATTAAGGTAACGCGTTGGCTGAGATTTCTTACAGGAAAAAAGTACTTTAAGAACTCTGAAGTGAGGGGGTTGGGATCATTCTCTCTACAGTGCTTGTGAATGTAGTGAGTACCTCACCAAATGTTCAAAAACTGCTCTCAGATAATCATTTTCTACACCATATGCTATCTAGTAGTTTGGCTTACAATCACTATTAATTAAATGGGAAACACATTTAAATGAAACACATTTCAAAAAATGAAATGCATCTCTTCACAAATGTTTCCTTCAGGCCAACTGAATTACTTCCTGCTGCTTGTACATACCATCATTTGTACACCTTGGAGCCTTTTGCCCTAATGTTCCCTCTGCCATCAGTGTGCTTTTCGTCAGTTCTCTATATCTGCATACCTACTATAGAAGTCATGAGGGAAGGGGACAGAGATGAAGAGAAAGCCCACAACTCGTCTTCTAAGAACGTATCTAGTAAGGGAGAAAGACAAGCAAACCAAAAGAAAAGCCTGCATAAATTGTGATCAATGAAAGTTCAAGTAATATAATGTGCGCTGAAGGACACAATCGATTTTTGACTCTGCGGAGGAATTAGCATGAACTGGACCTATAAATTGTCTAATTCTATAAGCAAAGTAACATTTTGAAAGCGCTTATAGAATCATTATCTCGTTTGTATTTCATGAGGACCCTGTGGAACAGATAGGGATCAGGATTAGCAACCCCACTTACCAATGAGGAAATTGATATTCAAAATGTTTAAACAGTTTGTTGAAATGCAGCTGATAGGCTGGCAGGGCCTGGACCTGAATCCACATATACTGCCCCTAAATTCAGAGGGATAGGCAATCTGTTAGATTTATATTCCAGCTTCAAGTTCAGCCCCAAAGCCAAATCTATCAGAAAGTCTTCCTGAGCACTCAAGGTGTTTTCCCTCCTATGAAACCCCATTTCACATTTCTCTTAGGACAGTAACCCACTTTGCATCTTATTGTAGCGGGTATGAATTTCATCTCTTACACTGAACTGCTGGATTCCACAGGACACAATCTGACCCCTGATTGAGCACTTACTGTGCTTAGCACAGTGCTTTGCACAGGGCAGGTACTACACTTTGAGTCATGTCAACACTGCCAACATTCTCTCAGCCATCTTGGTCATTTCAGACCCTTCTTTCCCCTTCATAACTAATGAAGCACCAAGACTTGTCAGTTTTTCATTTCTTGCTTATAATCTTGAGTGTGAGACTTGACTTCTTTATATCTAGACTAATAACTTTTTAATTGATCATTGAATCTACAGGGCCTTTCCCAGGGCAATTTATCCTCCCAACTACCACCACATTCATCTTAATTTCTTTATGTCTCCTGTTTTCAAATCTTTTGCCTATACAACATTTAAAACAAAGCCTTCCAGCCTCTGGCCTTAATTTACATTCCTAGTCATTGCTCTTAGTCTGCTCAATAAGAGCTCTTCATTTTAACTAAACCAATGTATTAAACATGCTTTGAATATGCTTTGTTCATCCTCATATCTAGACTCTTACTCATTTCCATTATGCTCTTCTGAATATCTGCCCTTTTTTTTTCACCCTGCCATGCCCATCCTAATGCTACCTTATTCATGATGGCTTCCCTCTGCTATGAAATCTTCCCTCATAGCAACCTTCCTTTCATAAACTTCAACAAACTGAAAGCTATATCACTCATTTGGCACATACTATGTGGTACCACAAATTGCTCTCTCCCTCTAAAGGAAATGTGAGATCTCCAAGGCCAAGAATAATGTCTCCTCTAGCATTTAACTTGCTTCCCAGGTAGCACTAGTGATAAAGAACTGGCCTGCCAATGCAAGCGATATGAGACATGGGTTCAATCCCTGGGCCAGGAAGATACCCTGGAGTGGGGCATGACAACCCCCTCCAGTATTCTGGCCTGGAGAATTCCATGGACAGAGGTGCCTGGTGAGCTGCAATCTATGGGGTCATGAAGAGTGAAGACACAACTGAAGCAACTTAGCATGAGCATTTAATTTGGTTCAACTCAGTAAGCATCTGTTATTTGACTGCTTCTCCATTATTTCCCCCCATTATAGAAATGCAGGAGAGACATGGACATTCAAGTAACTGAAATAATTTCTGTTTTCCCAGAAACATATAATATCCAAAGTTTTCTATCACATATGCTCAAAACATTTTCTCCTAACCATGTTATCTGTAGTCAGAAGCATCTCTGGTGTACTATATTGGATCCAACTTCTTTATATTCTGCAGCAGTGATCCACATGTCCTGGAAGGCAGACAGGGATGCAAGAATAGAACCTCCCATCCACACTGATATTTTCCTTTCTGGGGGAGCAATAACTTGCACAGGGGTGTTGGCAGGCACCATCTTTGCTATATCCTTAACTAGACGTTTCTCTAAACCAGGGAAAGAGGTTGATCCCCCAGCAAGGATAATATTGGAGAAAAAAGCATTCCTCAGATCTGCATCACATTTCATTATGCTGCTGAAGCACATCTTATCAATGCCAGGGGTCTCAAGGTGCATAAGACTTGGAGAGAAGAGGGCCTCTGGACAATAAAAGAGCTGGTTATGGAGCTTGAACCTCTTCCCGTCAGGTAGTTGGTAAATCTTCTCTATACAGTCAGCTTTCTTGGCCTTTTCTTCTTCAAAGTTCATTGCCACATAGCAATAGGTTTCCTTAATGTCCATGATGATCTTTCTTTCTGAAGTACGAAGCAGCATGATGCCATTCTCCTTCAGCAGCATCATGAGGTAGTTGGTGAGGTCAAGACCTGCCAGATCTAGCTGCTGGACACCATGAGGCAGACAGTAACCCTCAAAGATGGGTACACACTGGGTAACCCCAGCACCTGAATTGAGCACAAAGCCAGTTGTGAAGCCAGCAGCAAAGAGAGCTAGCACCCCCTGGATGGACATAAAGAAGGCAGGAACCTCCAGATATTCAAAAAACACCTCAGTGACCCGTTGCCGATTGGCCAGTGGGTTCAGTGCTGACTCTGTAATCAAAACTGGGCCATCACAGGGCTTTAGCCTGAGGTTGTCGTCATAGATATGCTTCCACATGATCTCCATGTCCCCCCATGAAGTAATGAGACCACGTTCCACTGGGTAGCTGTAAGAAGAGCAATAATATAAATGGAAGCTTTAAATGTTACCAATTTTTACTCTCTTCAAACCTGGGTTAATCCTCATATTTATTAACAATATCCCTTTATGGGCGGTGACTGCCAGCGCCTCTAGAGATGGTAACTGCCAGCAAAAATAGCCTAACTACCTTCCTCTGAAATTTTTTTGTTGATTTCCATCTTCCCTGCCCCTTTGGAATACCCTTTTTAATTAAAAAGAAAATAGGGAAATCTTCACATAATAGTAGTTTTCATATCAGTTAGCTGAAAACAAATAGCCCAAATGACAAAGGTACCAGGAATTAACATTTCTAAATGAACTTGTATTTTATGAACGATAATGTTTATACATTTGAATATATTCGAATAGATACAAAGAGCAAATAATGTTCACTCTTTAGGTATGTGGTACCCTCAGAGATTTGTGCTCAAGCGTTTGCAATAACGCTGCCTGGCAGAGACTCGTTACTCGCTTCTTATCCTTTCTCTAGCCTCGGTCCCTCCTCTGCGTTCTCCTGCCTTCCCCTCCACCTGGTCCTGCCCGCCGGGAGAAGGCGGTACCTGATGGAAAGCGAGCTTCTCCGCTGCTCCGCTTGGTCTCCCACGCACACTTCGACGCCGCACGTCAGGCCTTTGGTGCGGCCCACAATGTTCGAGTAGACAAACTGAGGCTCCCGGGACCCGGCCAGGCCCGCCTTGATCACTCCTGAGCCGTTGTCGATCACCACTGGTAGCTGGTAGTAGCTCATCCCGCCGCCGCCTCCTGTCTCCCGGCTGCTCGGACTGCCCTGGCTGCGGGCTGCGCGGAGAGCGCGGAAAGTGATGTGCGGGGTCTCAGCTCCTGGAACCCCGCGTCATAGAGGCCCTGGCACCGCCCCACCGGGACTGAGCCGGGCGGAATAAGGAAGGGGTAGAGGGGACCGGGGGAGGGGTTGGGGGCGAGAGAGTCCCAGGCAGAGGACTCAATGGATGCAAGTTGCGCTCTAAAGTGCCACCTACAATTGCGTCTCACTCGGCCTGGACCACTCCTCACCCCCTTGGAATCCAGGAATACCAATATCAGGAAAACCTGACTTTCTTGCCCAAAAGCTTAATTAAAAAAGGCTTCACAAAAGGCTATCTCTAATACCTCCATGAGCTGTAAAACCTTTTATTTCTCAACGTCATTAAAATGAAGTCACTCAGTCGTGTCCGACTCTTTGCGACCCCATGGACTATACCGGCGCCTTCATGGAATTTTCCAGGCAAGAATACTGAAATGGGTTGCTATTTCCTTCTCCAGGGAATCTTCCCGACCCAGGGATCTAACCCGGGTCTCCTGCACTGTAGGCAGACTCTACCATCTACATTCTGGTTAATACATACACGCCTGTCCAGGCTCCTGCGGGAAGTTATCAGATGCGCCCTTGAAATCGACAAAAGGTGCAGAGATTTGAACCAGGAAAGTGTCCTATAAGGCGGGGCAAGGTTCATGCTTTTCAAATTCTTGAAAGAGAACTTTGTCAATTTCTAAAAGGAAAAAGGGGGAAAGTGCCAGGATTTAAAGTGGGTTTAACATAAATTATATCTATACATAATCGGCAATACTTTGTTTCTTTCCCCGTGGTTTCTAAACAAAGTGTACTCAAAACCGAAATAGTGCCATCTCACTTTTAAATTTTTTTTAGTAATCCCATCAGATTACTCCTCCAGTCCCCACCCCCGGTGTAATATGGAAGCTCACTCTCATTCCCTAAAAAATTACTGATTTTTAAGGTATCAGGGTGTATCTGCTTCTTTTCAGGGTAAACGATATTACTTAGGTCATAAGAAGTTCAGGCTTAGAAAATGCACGCTGTGCGGCAAAAAGTGCATCTTGATGTCTGATTAAAAAAAAAAACAAAAACCTGAATTTTGCACACCCTATAGAAGGTTTTAAAACTAAGTACTCTCTAAAACTAGTACAGAAGCAAGGAAGGAAATTCAAAACCAAACGACACGTCCTTCCACCAGAGGCTGAAAGCGTCGCTTTCTCTCTAGAAGCTAAGTTCACGGCTGGGGAGTTTGGTAACCCACCCCCACCCCACCCCACACCGCCCCTGCGTGAGCGAGGACTCCAGGATCCAAGCGCAGTAGCCTCTTCCTAGCCAGCCAAAGCCCCAGAACACACCCGAGACACTCAGCAACAAACAAGCTAATACACTTCTTTTCCATAGAAGAAAGTAAACTTCAAAGAAGGGCCAACTAACGGGTGCCCAGTTTCTAACTAGGGGCTTTGAACACAATGTACGTAAATTCCAGAAATGGTAGCACTGTTTAACTGGATATATGGGTATTTCCCGTTTGGGTTTCTTTGTTCTTTTGTTAAAAGTTACGGCTAGCTCTGTGGACCGCATGGTACAACAGAGCTACGGAGAACTATGAGGGAGTTTCTCAACCACCCTTCGCAGACAGGTTTCCGTAGTGTAGTGGTTATCACGTTCGCCTAACACGCGAAAGGTCCCCGGTTCGAAACCGGGCGGAAACAATTTTCGTATATTTTCTCTTTTAACAGGAGCCTGTGATCCTCCTTTTCTTACCCTTTTAAAAAGCAAAATTCTGATAATTTGCAGTACCTTGGGAATTTGAACTTTCAACGTGGATGTTATTTGTTTAACAAATATTCTTATTAATGGCTTGCACGTGGAAGAAGGGTTCCAGACTTTAAACAATTGTTTTTAAATTCAACTCACAACCTGATACTGAAAAAATAATGTACAGCCTAGTAAGAGTAATTAAACGCCGGGTAAAAACTGGTAAACCCTGTCATCTCACCACTCTGTATTACAAGTCATTCGGTTTTCCATTAGTTTTCCCATTGAGATTGTTGATTTTTCTAAACGCCAGAGATTATGTTTTGCGCACTTTCATATACTTCGTATCTGTTTGAAACCTGTTTGAGACTCACAGCTATGCCTAAATTAATAAATTACCGAAAAGGGTTCCGACAAAAATAATCAGAAAATTATACTCAGAGACAAGACGAAATCAAGAAAGAATTAGCCTCATTTTTTCCCCTTATAAACCTAACGGTTGTGGGGCTTCCCCTCCCCCCCCATAAACATGGTTCTTACCGAGAAAAAAGAATTTACAAGGAGAGCAAACAAAATCTGGTTGTAAAAAAAAATCTCGAGGAAAAAAAAACAAGTTTACAATGTTCTTTAAAATAAAGTCGTGAGTAAATTTCTCATGGTCCTGACACAACTTTTAACAAGAAAAAAAATTGTTAAGTTTTGGTTTTCTTAGATTTTTGATGTCCGCGAGTAGCACGAAAGAACTCACCCTAACTTATCAGCAGGTACCGTTTGTACGTCTTTTTAAATCACGGAGATAACTAGCACACCTTTCCCTCACTGTGGTTGACTGCGTGCTCAGTCCTGTCTGACTCTTTCCGACCCCGTGGACTGTATGTAGCCTGCCAAGGTTCCCTCACTGTACAAAATCTGAATAGAACGCAAATAATTGCATTAAATATTTTCTAGTCCACAGGCCGACTCCAGTACTCTTGCCTGGAAAATCCCATGGGCGGAGGAGCCTAGTAGGCTGCAGTCCATGGGGTCGCGAAGAGTCGGACACCACTGAGCGACTTCACTTTCACTTTCATGCATTGGAGAAGGAAATGGCAATCCACTCGTGTTCTTGCCTGGAGAATTCCAGGGACGCGGGAGCCTGGTGGGCTGCTGTCTATGGGGTCGCACAGAGTCGGATACGACTGAAGCAACTTAACAGCAACAGCAGCAGCAGTCCACAAGCAGAACCTTTTCCGGAATAAAGCCCACCTTTCCCCAAGCGCATGCCCAGTGTGCCCTACTACTTGGCGCCGCTTTCTTGCATCTCAGACTTCCATATCACCAGGTAAGGGTATCCTGGATACTGGGCTCCAGTTGGCTGATGCAAACAAGACTCATAGTTTCCTAAGAGCTTTCGGGTAGTACCTAAAATAAAAAAGGATGATCACTCTCAGCTCCCAAATTCCCATGGCCGAGAGCCCGAGTACACAAAGTAGCTGTTCCCACTCGTGGGGCCTCAAGGAAGTGGAGGATAATGGGAGAAGACGAGCAACTAACTACAAGCCCCAGCATACAATGCACAATTTGGCTCCTGGAAAGAGGCCCGCAGGGCAGCGCCGCTCAGCCTCCGCGCAAAACGCAGGCCGAGCGCGAGATGCTGACTATCTAGAATGCTCACGGTGAGGACGACAGGCGTTGCTCCGTAAGCGAGCCCTTAGTCTCCTAGCCAAGACTCTCCCTGTTTTCGGGTGTTCCCGGCATGCTAAGTAGCGGGGTCTCTAGGCACCAGCCTGCTACCCTCAGGCTGCTGTTGGACCTCCAGGGTCCTAGAGCCTACCGCGTAGCCGCGAAACGCCCGGAACCGGATGTGACGTCATCGTGGAGGAAGCAGGGAAAGGCGGAGCGTGGCGTGGTGACGTCCTTCCAAGATGGCGGAGAGAGAGTGAAGAAACTGTTTACCCCCTCGGGTTTCTATAAGGTGAGTTCTGTCTTTGCCCCCAGGCCTCTATTCCCGCTCTCTCCAGACCTTGGGGCATTGTAGGGCAGGCTCCGTGGAGTTCGCATTCAGGCCGGAGTGAAGGTGTTAGGGTGGAAAGCTAGGGCGAGGCAGCCCCGATGTTGGCCTTGGCCACAGCCTCTGCCGTGGGAATTGGGGGAGTGGGAGCTGGGCGCAGGGCAGGAAGGCGAAAGTCGGGAGAGACCGGCTTTTACTGTCACTCCCTTGCGGCCTCGAATAGACTGGGGTGGTGGTAGGGAGGAGCGTGGCCTCCTCGGGGCGGGTGACCAGATCTTTGACAACACTTGGCCCAGGTGCTAGTTCTCCGCCCCCTTCGCCACCCGCCTTGCTTTTAAGCCACTGTATGCTCTGCGGAAGGTAACGGGTTTCGGCGATTTGAAAGCAATTTTACACTTAATCTTGGTCGAAAGGCAGAGAAGCATTTGAGAAAATTTTAAAGAACTCGTACCATGTCCTTTGATCATTTGTCCCAAGGAATCATTTCTTAGTGGTTTATTAATTTTGTTTTTGTTTTTGTTTTTTTTTCGTAATTTACACGTGCCTACTGAACTTGAAACTGTGAAGGTTCAACTGATCTTCAGTTCAGTTCAGTCGCTCATTCGTGTCCGACTCTTTGCGATGGAGAAGTGTGAAATTTTGCGGTGCTTTATTTTTTCACTTTGTGGAAATGTTTTCACACATCGTCATTTGTTGACGTGTCCAAAGGATTGTGTTAGTTGACCAAGATGAAATAAAAACTAGGAACGATTTTTATCCCTTCGGCATTTTTATCCGTACTTGCTTGGTAAGAATTTTCTGGGGGCGTAAAATGAGAACAGACTTTGTTCTTGTTTGGATTCTATGTCTCTTTATTCACCAGTGGCTTGGGAGAAAAGTTTGATGAGAACTTAGTGGTACTGATTTACTCTCTCTCTCGTTTTTTTAGAACAAGGATAGAATTCGATTCCGATATCAAAATGCAGTATTCGCACCACTGTGAGCACCTTTTAGAGAGACTGAACAAACAACGGGAAGCAGGTTTTCTTTGTGACTGCACCATAGTGATTGGGGAATTCCAGTTTAAAGCTCACAGGAATGTGCTTGCCTCGTTTAGTGAATATTTTGGTGCAATCTACAGGAGCACTTCTGAGAACAATGTCTTTCTTGATCAGAGTCAGGTGAAGGCTGATGGATTTCAGAAACTGTTGGAGTTTATATACACAGGAACTTTAAATCTTGACAGGTAAGGTACCTATGTTATTTCCACTTACAAAAGCTGGTCAGTAGTCTTGAGCTAAAGCAGATTAGTATTTTTTCCATTCAATCCCAGAACTCTCAGTCTTCAAACACTGGTGTGCCCAGTGTTGTTTTTAATAAAGAGATCAGTATAACTGGTTTGCAGTAAACAGACTACATTTCATAAGCACAAAAAGTACAGATGTTCATAGGATTACAGCATGGTTTTTGGCTTATCTACTGAAACAAAGTGTGTATTTTGAGGAATGGAAACTTAAAGATCATTGAATTCCAATTTGCCCTTGCTTTTTGGTCTTAGGTTCCCTCTGGTCTTCTCTCTCACTCTTCATCCCCTACCTTATAAGATGTTTGGGTGGGAGGTATAGGTGGAGAAAGAAGAAAGAATCTGTTCTTTATTAGTGCCCTCTTTTCAGGACCTCTTCCTGATCTTGATTCAGAAAAATACAATGCTTAAGTCGGCTAGACTGCTTCTCTGAGATGTTGAATGCTGTCACTGCACTGACAGGAAGTAGGTTCTGAAGAACCTGATAACTCAGGCATTTTGTCTTTCATTTTCGATGAACTATGTAGTTAGATTAATACTAATATGCTTACTGGTTGTTGTAGAGAAAGGCGATGGGGATAAAAGGAAAGAGAAACCCATAAAATTACTCCTGCCTTCTTTTCTCCAGCTTTTTTGAAAGTGTAAACATGAATAGGTCACCATCTGACATAGCACAGTTATGAACTTTAGATCTTGCCTGTCAGTCACTGTGTCTCTTGGATCAATATACATTTTCTCTAGGCCTCAGTTTCTCCATCTGAAAAAACGAGATGATAATAACTACATGGGTTGTTACTGTGAAAATTTAGGATTTATTATCTCCCAGTGAACATTAGTTTCCTTCCTTTATTTCTTCTTTTCTATCCCACTTTCCAAATCCTTTGAATCTACATTTATTGGGGAAAATTTAAGGAAAAAAACAAAAAAGGAAACATCTGAAATTCTGCCATACACAGGTAATCACTCTTAACACTTTGATAAATATTCTTTAATTGTTTTCCAGATGATCTCTATAGATACATACATGTACACATTAAACAAAATCCTTCCCTCTTTTTATATTGCAGCTTATCATGAAAATATGTTTCTCTGAAAAGCTGGAATCAGGATTTTCCTTAATCCTATTAAAAAGGAAGCATTCATGCTGTTTGGGATTACTTTTAAATTTTGATGTAATGACATTTTTGTGTCAGTTCTGTATAAGTTGCTTAAAGGAACATCAGTGTCACAGATAAATGTCACACGATAAGTTTTCTGAATATTTGGCTATACAAGTACCTTTGATCTAAAAATTTAGAATGTGTAATATAAAGTAAACAATCACAAAACCAGTGAATTTTGGTTGATCTTTAATTTAGTGATTTCCCTTTCTCAATTAACTTTGCCAGAAAAATGTTGAATTGATTTGAACACACTGAAGGGCACCTTACTTTGAGCCTTCATGCAGAGGACCAGTGTGAAGAGCCAGATGTTTGATTCAATCTTTTTTGCTATACATCTTTCCTGAAGAGCTGGGGAGTTAATTGTTTGAGCCCAGCCACAAATGTAAGAGAAGATATAGACCAAAAATAGAAAGTCTGTACAACTTATTAAGAAAACAGAATAATAAAGAATTAAGTGGACTCAGGAGCTAGTTTCCTTGCTCAAATCTTAGTTCTAATGCTCTGTGATCTTGGACAAGTTACTTCTTTGAAACCTCTGATCCTTTGTATGTAAAATGGTGATTACAATTACTCATATAAAGCAGTTAGCCATAAATCTGGCATAGGTAATTAAATGATTTTTAGTGACTGTTCAAAAAGTGAAAGCAAGTTTGCAGACACTTTTAACTTCATGCTTATAAACAAAAGCAAATCAGTTATTGACATAAATGCTGACTGACTTTCTTAACTGTAACTGAGCTTATAGGCTGTCAGTGAAATAGGTAAATAATTTGTATGAATTACCGTTTCAGTTCTGAACAGTTCGTGTGTGATTCAGTACTAGTTTGTAGTGGTCTGAAAGGTTATCTCATCTAGTTTGTGGTTCATTTACTAAGAACAATTGTAATTTGAGACCGTGGTATAATAAGTGATAGAATAAATTTGGGTTTCATTCTAATACTGTCTCTCACTTTTTATAACTTAATAATAAACTGTGTAACAAAAATCAATTAAAATGCTTAAAAAACAGTGTTTTTACAGACTAAGTGGTATGTACATGCACAGAAATTCATATGCAAGACTAATAAGATTTTACTTATTTTGGGGGCATTCATATTGTACCTTTGCAAACAGAGAGTTAACTTGATTGCAAGGATCATTCCTTATTTGTTCCCCAAATTATAGCCAAAGGCCATAAGAATAGAGTAAGTAATGTATTCTTAGCTAAGGAAGTCAGTTTGCAAACAGATGATTGTCCAAAAGTTTGTAGTATAGTTAGGAATTTGGGATGGATTTTCCCAGAATAAAATGTTCACTAAAACTGGTGATTAGGTTTCCAGACTAGTCTATAAATCTACTTAATGTTTTCTGAAAAAAATTTCTTTCTGGGGAAAAATGACAAATAGGAAGGTTACTTGAGGGTATATATATATGTGTGTGTGTGAGTATATATTCATTCTCAAATAATTAAAAGGGTGTGTTTTTGGTATTAATACCAACTCAGCTCTCTAACTTTACAACTAAGAAAATTGAAGCCCCCAAAGATGCTGACTTAACCCTAGTTAAGTCACCTAGTAGTCCAGAGCCGTTGCTAACGTAAGTGAACAACCAGCCTTCCCCTGCATTGTAAACTTCTGGAGGGCAGAGACTATTTGATATGTCTTAATATCCCTCTGAGTACCACACATGGTAGATGCTCAATAAATATTGATTTGAATGTTGAACATTCAAATTGAACGTTAAATTTTTCTACATAACTCTAATATGACAAATTCTCCAGCTAATTTGTGTTGAATATCAGACACGAAAAAGGTGGGAAGGTTTCTAGAGAGAGCTTAGTGCATTCTAAAACCTTGTTCCTTCAGCTGTGATCCATGGACCAGCAGCATTGGCATCACCAGGGAGTGTGTTAGAAATGCAGATGCTTGGGCCCCAAAACAGACCTACTGAATCTGAATCTACATTTAACAAATTCCTGGGTAATTCAAGTGCACAGGAAGTTTCAAGAAATACTGTTCAGGTTCCTCATAGAGGAGCAGAGGAAGATAATAGTTTTTTAAGACTCTTCTAATTACAAATAAAGAAAAGTTGGTTGCTATCTGAAGAGGCCTCAGGATAAATGGGAGGAGGCAGTAGGCTGCCAACAACTCTTTTTGTGTGTCAGGTATTTTTTTAACAAGTAGAGATATTAACATTTTTGTTTTTCCATGGTTGTACATATGAATGATCCATTACTTTTTTATCTTTTCAACTTCTGTAAAACTGAAGATTTTTTCCTAAACATTCTGAGTGAATAAATTTTAAAAATTTGTTCTGTTAATCATTTTTCATCATTCTACTTCATTAGGTCTTTAAAAGACAGAAATATCTGCGTAGTTGTGTTTCAGAAATGTTTTTTCTTTGATCAGAATATTGTCATTTAGCCTTGTTTCCTTACAGTTGGAATGTTAAAGAAATCCATCAGGCTGCTGACTATCTCAAAGTGGAAGAGGTGGTCACTAAATGTAAAATAAAGATGGAAGATTTTGCTTTTATTGCTAATCCCTCTTCTACAGAGATATCTAGTATTACTGGAAACATTGAATTGAATCAACAGACTTGTCTCCTGACTCTGCGAGATTATAACAGTCGGGAGAAATCAGAAGTGTCTACAGATTTAGTTCAGGCAAATCCTAAACAAGGAGCTTTAGCAAAGAAGTCATCTCAAACTAAAAAGAAGAAGAAGGCCTTCAATTCCCAGAAAACAGGGCAGAATAAAACAGTGCAATATCCCAGTGACATTTTAGAGAATGCATCTGTTGAATTATTTCTCGATGCAAATAAGTTGTCCACACCTATAATAGAACAAGTTGCACAAAGAAGTAATTCAGAACTTGAGTTGACATCAGTTGTGGAAAATACTTTCCCAGCACAAGATATTGTGCAGACTGTTACGGTGAAACGGAAACGTGGAAAATCACAGCCAAACTGTGCTCTGAAAGAACACTCTATGTCTAATATAGCCAGTGTCAAGAACTCTTATGAACTGGAAAGCTCTGGGGAAGAGCTGGATCAGAGGTATTCTAAGGCCAAACCAATGTGTAACACATGTGGGAAAGTGTTTTCGGAAGCCAGCAGCTTGAGAAGACACATGAGAATACATAAAGGAGTCAAACCTTATGTCTGCCACTTATGTGGAAAGGCATTTACCCAGTGTAACCAGCTGAAAACTCATGTAAGGACTCATACAGGTAAGACTGTTTGTGGGAAGTATAGTTTTTATATTGTGACTGAAATGTTTTTATAGACATTAATACATAGTGTTGACTATTTATGTCCAAAATTTAGTATACACTTATATTCATAAAAATATTGAGCATGTTAGACTTGAAAATACCTTGTAATTGTGACCAAATATTTAATGGCTCTTTGTTTTGTTGTAATTGGTACTCTGAAGTCCCAGTGCGTGAACTCTAAATCATTTTTCCTCACAGTTAAAATAAGCATAAACTTAGTTCTAGCTTGCTAACTGTTTAACAGACAATATATTAAAACTGATAAAGAGAAAAAGTAATTACAACTCAGGCTGATTATTAGATTTTGCCAACATATCTCACTACCTGCTTCCTTAGACTTTTTCAACTTCTGAACGTAAATTATATGTACAGTCCTTCCTCAACCTTTATTGGTATGCTAGATTTGTACTTTTTAGAAGCATTATGTATTTCTCTCATCACCTTTCACTGTTATGAAATAAGAAACACTAATTTCTTTTAACTCTATTGGTGTTTTCAATAATCAGTCTGGAAAAAGATCCTATATGCTTTTTTACTTCTGCTGCTGCTAAGTTGCGTCAGTCGTGTCTGACTCTGTGCAACCCCATAGATGGAAGCCCACCAGGCTTCTCTGTCCCTGCGATTCTCCAGGCAAGAACACTGGAGTGGGTTGCCATTTCCTTCTCCAGTGCATGAAAGTGAAAAGTGAAAGTGAAGTCGCTCAGTCGCGTCCAACTCTTAGCGGCCCCATGGACTGTAGCCTAGCAGGCTCCTCCATGGGATTTTCCAGGCAAGAGTACTGGAGTGGGGTGCCATCGCCTTCTCCTAGCAGTTAGTATTTTCTGAATACTGAAACTTCTAATACTGTTGAAGTCTTTTGAAAGTTTGTATGAATTAAGCAACTAAAACAATATTTCCTTCTAAATAAAATTTTATTTACTTTTCTTTTAGGTGAGAAGCCATACAAATGTGAATTGTGTGATAAAGGATTTGCTCAGAAATGCCAGCTAGTCTTCCATAGTCGCATGCATCATGGTGAGGAAAAACCCTATAAATGTGATGTATGCAATTTACAATTTGCAACTTCTAGCAATCTCAAGATTCATGCAAGGTAAAAATAAAAGCAAAAAAGGATATTTGATCTTTAAGTCTGTCATTCAAAGTAGCCTTAAATAGACTATTATATGAGAATTCAGGACAGTAGAGTTCTAATTGTGGTACCGTCATACAATATTATTAGCACAGTGAAAGAACCAGAAGGAAGCCATAATGCCTGGAGGGGGATAAGTAAGGGAGGGAAGTAAGGTCTGAATGGTGTTACGGTGTTCAGAATGTGAAGGTTTTGTAGGCCATTATGATGCTTTTAAGTTTGAGAAAGAAATAAGTGATGTGAACTTACTTGCATTATAAGATCACTCTGGATGCTTTGTTAGCAAAAGATTGTAAGATTGCAAGAGTGGAAGCAAAGTTACCAGTTAGGAAGCTATAGATAAAACCCGAGTGAGAGGGATGATGGTTCAGGTCAGAAAGGTAATAGTGGGTCACCTGGAGGCAGTCGGCAACTAGTTCTCCCGGAAGTGACCTCACCGCCTCCTGGCGCGGCGTCCGATCCTACCGGAAGTGGTGGACGGAAGCCGGTTAAAAAAAAATAATAGTGGGAGAGATAAGTGGTAGTCAGATTCTGCATGTACTTTAAAGGTATAGCAAACAGAATTCTCAGCACATGGATGTGAGGTATAAAAAAGAGTAGAATTAAAAACAATACACAGGTTTTGAGCTTGATCATATGAAAAGATGGAATTACCATTAACTGAAATGGGAATTTGTGGATAGAGCAGTTTAAGTAGGAGTGTGGGAGTTTAGGAGTAGAGTTCTGATCGTGTTAAATTTGAGATGACTATTAGATACCTGAATAGAAATGTGTAAGAGATGGTTCAGTCTGGAAGTCAGGGGACTGGTTTGAGCTGAAGACATAAATTCAGTGGAGGAGGAAATGGCAACCCACTCCAGTATTCTTGCCTAGAGAATCCCAGGGACGGGGGAGCCTGGTGGGCTGCCGTCTATGGGGTCCCAGAGTCAGACACGACTGAAGCGACTTAGCAGCATAAATTCGGAGTCATTGGCATGTAGGTAGTATTTAAAGTCATAATGTTAGAGATGAGGTCACCAGGAGAATGAAGATGGACAGAAAAGACATCAAAGGATGGAGTCATGAGGCACACTAACTTTGAGTTCTGAGAGATAGGCAAGAACCAGCTGAAGTGACTAGGAAGAAACAGCAAAAATAGGGGCAAACCAGAATGTTGGGCAGTCTTGGATTCCAGGTGGAGGAAATGATTTCAGAAAAGAGCTGTCATTGTGTCAAATTCTGATGATAGGGAGATTAGGACCGAGAATTGACTGTTGGATTTGGCAAAGTAAAAGGTTAGCAGTGGTTTTGACGAAAGCAGTGTTAGCAGAGACTGCTACTGCTGCTAAGTCACTTCAGTCGTGTCTGACTCTGTGTGACCCCATAGATGGCAGCCCACCAGGCTCCCCCGTCCCTGGGATTCTCCAGGCAAGAATACTGGAGTGGGTTGCCATTTCCTTCTCCAATGCATGAAAGTGAAAAGTGAAAGTGAAGTCGCTCAGTCGTGTCCAACTCTTCACAACCCCATGGATTGCAGCCTACCAGGCTCCTCCATCCCTGGGATTTTCCAGGCAAGAGTACTGGAGTGGGGTGCCATTGCCTTCTCCGGTTAGCAGAGACTAGTGGGGAAGAAGTGAAGTAGAACTGTTGGAGACTCAGGATCTTACTAAAAGGAGAGCAGAAAAATAGAGGAACAAGTAGGGTCGGGGTCTTTTTTTTTTTTAAGATGGGAGATGTATCAGTATATTTGTATGCTATAATCCAAAGGAGGGGAGGAAATTGATGATACAGGATGGAAGAAATTTCAGGAGTGAACCTGGAATAGGCAAGGGGGATAGTGTCCTAAGTATACAAATAGGAAGAACTACCGTTCTTGTATTAAAGAAAAGCAAACTCTGTAGATACAGATGCCTATAGGTGGAGGTTTGTGATGTAGAAATTTTTTTCTGATTGCTAAAATTTTTCTTAGCAAAACAGGAAGCAAGGACATCAGCTGAGAGTGAGGATGGGTGCTGAAGGTTTAAGGATAGTGAATGGACAAGCAAAAATCATTCCCTGTAGTATTGTGGGCATACTTGACTACCACATATACCTAATGGGAAAACTTTGAACTAATCTCAGAACTAATGTTTTCATAACAACTGAAACATTTATTCTTGACATTATACATTGAAACTGTTGATTTTATTAAAAATTTTTTTTAAACTTTTTATTTTGTATTGGAATATAGCCAATAAACAATGTTGTGATAGTTTGAGGTGAACAGGGAAGGGACCCAGCCATACATATACATAGATCTATTCTCCCCTAAACTCCCCTCCCATCCAGGCTACCACAAAACATTGAGCAGAGTTCCATGCTGTCTACAGTAGGTCCTTTTTGTTTATCCATTTTCAGTATAGCAGTGTGTATAGCAGTGTGTACTTACTCCTTAACTGTTTCTTCCCATCCTTCCCCCCCACCCCCCTCCCGCATGACCATAAGTTCTTTGTCTGAGTGTGTTGATCCTCTTTCTGTTTTGTATGTAAATTCGTATGTATCATTTCTTTTTAGATCCCACATATAAGGGATTTCATATATTTCTCCTTCTCTGACTGACTTCAGTCTGTGTGACAGTCTCTAGGTCCAATCTTGTTGCTGCAAGAGGCATTTCATTCTGTTTGATGGCTGAGTAATATTCTGTTGTATAAAAGTATCACATCTATCCATTTTTCTGTAGATGGACATTTAGGTTGCTTTCATGTCTTGGCTATTGTAAACAGTGCTGCAGTGAACATTGGGGTGCATGTATCCTTTTGGATCTTGTTTTTCTCTAGATGTATGGCTTGCAGGGTTATGGTGGCTCTGTTTTTAGTTTTTTAAGGAACCTCCGTACTGTTGTTCATAGTGGCTGTACAAATTTACATTGCCACCAACAGTGCAGGAGGGTTCCCTTCTCTCCACACACCCTCTTCAGCATTTGTTCATGGATTTTTTGATAATAAGACATTCTGGCTGGTGTGATGTGATATGTTGTAGTTCTTTTCTTTTTATGTCGTAGTCTTGAATTCCATTTCTCTAAGTGATATTGAACATCTTTTCATGTACTTCTTGGCCATCTGTATGTCTTCTTTGGAGAAATGTCTATTTAGGTTTTCTGCCCATTTGTTGATTGGGTTGTTTTGATGCTGTTAAGCATCATATGAGCTGTTGGTAAATTTTGGAGACTAATCCCTTGTTGGTCACATCATTTGCAAACATTTTCTCCTAATCTGTGGGTTGTCTTTTTTGTTCCATTTATTGTTTCCTTTGCTATGCCAAAGGTTTTACATTTAAGTAGGTCCCATTTGTTTATTTTTGTACTTATTTCCATTATTCTGGGATGCAGATCAAAAAAGATATTGCTGAGATTTATGTCAGAGTGTTCTGCCTGTGTTTTCCTCTAGGAATTTTATAGTGTCTGGTCTCACATTTAGGTCTTTAATCCATTTCATTTTTTTAATGTAGCTGTTCAGTTTTCCAGCACCATTTGTTGAAGAGACTGTTTTTCCAATATTGTGTAGTCTTGCCTCCTTTGTCACAGATTAATTGATCATAGATGCATGGCTTTATTTCTGGGGAAAACTGTTGATTTAAAATACATATTCTGGATCTGTTCAGATGAAATGAAAATGCTGCATGAAAAATTGTACAGAAAAGTTTGCTATATGATCCTCAGATTGTTTTACTTGCCATCATATATCTCTATAATTATTTACTAATAGGAAGCATAGTGGAGAGAAGCCATACGTCTGTGATAGGTGTGGACAGCGATTTGCCCAAGCCAGCACATTGACCTACCATGTTCGAAGGCATACAGGAGAAAAGCCTTATGTGTGTGATACCTGTGGGAAGGCATTTGCTGTCTCTAGTTCTCTTATCACTCATTCTCGGAAACATACAGGTAAGAATGTGACACAGGGATTGCCTAAAATAAGGACAGTTGTAAATAAAAGAAAAAGGGAAATTGAGCCTTTGAAATTGTGCTTCTTGAAGCTTTTTATGTTTCTGATTTTCACATAAATATTAGATGTAAAAACAGACTTATTTTCTAGAATAATACACAGTGGGTGAAATTTTTTTTTTCATGTAACTTACGTACATGAAAATCAGGTAATTTTGACAGTATGTAAGTTTGAGTTAAGACATTTTTTATGGCGGTAGAAAAACTCCTTAGCCTCTTGAAGCTTCATTTCCCTGGAATAAAGCTGTAAAGTTAAGGGGTTGGGATGAATTTGGATAGAACATCAATTTAGTAGTTACTAAATTGTTCTTAGGACTTTTTCTACAAAACATTCTAAGATTTGTAAATTAAATAGATACTTAAAACCCAAAGTATCAATTTTGAAGCAAAATCTGTTGTTCAAAGATTTTCATTTTTTTGTAGGGTAATTTTTAATAGATCTTCCTAAGTGATTTTAATTCCCCTTTAATAATCTTGTAGATAACAAGAATTGAAATATGGATTGATTAATTCTCATGTTTTTAATTTTATAAAAATCAGACTTTTTGCCCATTTTTAGTCTACTGGAAGGATATTTGGAGAAAGTTTTATTATATGAAAAAGTATCAGGTTATATGAACAGTGTAAAATAATTACTAATATTCATTTAAGTTGGATCACACTGAAAATACCTCTAAAATACAATATAAAGAGGTCTTAATTTAAATAATACTTTAGAACAGCTTACTATAGATTATTGTAACTGATAAATATTATATTGGTATAGTACACCACTTCGCTATCTTTTATTTTCCATCTAGGTGAAAAACCATACATATGTGGTATTTGTGGGAAAAGTTTTATTTCCTCAGGAGAGCTCAACAAACACTTTCGATCCCATACAGGTCTGTGTTTAGGGAGAACGTATTATTTTTTGTTCTCTCTAATTTCTTTTTATGTAAACATTGACTTTAAACCATTATGGACTATATGGTATCTAGTCATACTCTAGCTATAGCTATATTTTAATGTATGAGTATCAGTTTTTATTTGTTTTTTTGTTGTTGTTTGGAGTATGGGTTAAATTGGGTCAAGAATTATGTAGATTTTCTAAGATGTGTTCCAGGTAATCAGTAGTTTTTAAATGATTTGGGTAAAATTGCACAGATATGCCAAAAAATGAAAAGGGATAGGTAATACTAAGATAATATCAGATTTTCTTATGAAACAATATTCAGTATGCAAATTTTAGGGATATATTCTAACAATGACATGGTTATTCTAAAAGGCAGTATATAGATAGTATAAGAACATATTAAATGTTCAAGGTTTTTTAAAACTAAAAGACCACTTTGAAAATGTACTGTTCTTTATCTTTCTAAAAGTTATTCCTCATAATAGAAAGGATTTTCTAATTTATAAGCTACCTGAGAGTAGAAACCATAATTATGCATTTTTCCCCCTCAGCTACATCTCTTAGCCAGAGTCTGGCATATGATTGGCACTCACTAAATGTCTGATAGAGTTAATTTTTTAGTTTGAGGTTTCTGTTAGTGAAAATGCTTCATTTTTCCTTGAAATAGGGAAGCTTTGCATAAAGGAAAGGAGTGCCTATGTGTGGAAGTTTTTATTTTGCTATGTTAGAGCCAAGAGATTAAAATGGTAATTTGAAAGAAATTAAAGTAATGTAATAATGTTAGCACTGTGTTCATGAACGTTGATATTTTTGCCTTCTCAGTTTCTGAAATACTGAGGCTTTGATTTTTTAACTTATTTTTCAGGAGAAAGACCATTTATCTGCGAATTATGTGGAAATTCTTACACAGATATTAAAAATTTAAAGAAGCACAAAACAAAAGTACATTCTGGTAAATGCTTGTGTTTTTTAAAAATTTGGAGCTCTCATATTTGTGCTATTCCTTAAAATGTTGAGATACACATTGTAACAGTTTAAATTAGATATATATTTTTTAAAACAAGGTGTACCCATATGAGGAAGGTAGCTTTGTAATGTGCAGGTGAGTTCACTCTTTGCATATTGACCTTGTAATAAACATTGCTTTAAAATATTTTCTCCTTTAAAAACCTGATGTATGAACAATTTCAAGAATGAAAGAATACATAAACAACTGTATATCACTCTTTCACATACTAGAGTCTGGGTTACCTGGGGTTTATTGTAGTTATGCAGAGAAAGGAGCATCATGAACGCTAGTCCAAAAATTGTATGAGAGGAAATAGGGAAACAGATATCCCCAAATTGTCATAATATGTGGAGTGGAAAACCATACTACAGAATTTTTAGTCTGTTGCTTAGAAATGAATCCTTGAAAAAGTTTCACTGTGCTTACAGTTCTTTTATGCCTAGAAACACTGTTAATCTTCCTCACTGTGTAGAGATGATAGTAAGTTTTTGGTAGTAAACATAAACATCATAAAGATTAAGGTAGTAACATCTGAAAACTTCAGTGAGTCATAAATTCGACGAGCATTTATTAAGTACCTCTAAAGTACACATAACCATGCAGGTACTAGGAAAGTGTAGTCCTAGTCCTCAAAGAGCTTACAGTCTAGTGTGGGAATCCAGAAATCTAAATAAATAACTATGATTACAAGACAAAATGTAGGATATGGTAAAGACACAAGAGTACTGAAGAAGAGATTAAGTCCTGACATGAGTATTGGGAAAGCTTAATTCTAGAGAATCTGAAACATGGAGGATGGAAATGGGAAAGGAAATGTTCATCCAGGCAGAGAGAACATTGTGAAGAGAGTCACTGCAACAAGAGACTGCAGGTTGTATTCTTAACTGGTTGAACCGAAGAATAGTTTGGCAAAAATAGGAGTTATAACTTTACAAAAGTATGCAAGTTTGTCTAATGAGGGTAGTGAGATTGAAATCATGTTAATACTTTTGGAGTGACAACATGGGAAAGCTAGTGGAAAATTTGAAGAGAAAAGTGTGTCTTTAGTCAGCTGGATAATTAATCCCTTGAGTAATGCAGAATTTCTTCTGAAAATAAATGAAAGTGCCATACTTCTGAACTTGAACTCACAGAATGATATGAATTATTCACTAATACATTCAGTGAATTAAAAAGAGTACTTATCTATGTAGCACCGTGAGGTACTTGGAAGTAGTGAAGTGTAATTAGACATTTGCTCTAAGGAATATATAGTCTGTTGAGCATTCAAGGCATACCTAAGTAGGATGTTACATAGCAGTAAGATAGATAGCTAGGTGTCCCGAGGTGGTATATGAAGTATTGACAAATGAGTGATTAAGAAACAGCTTACCCTGGTCTAGAGCAATTAAGTCCATTTTTGTAATGGAGTTCCATTTTGTAATGGACAAGCCTAGTCTTGAGGTCCAGAATGGGTTTGTGCGGGTAATGAGAAGGGCAGATCAGCAAAAGAGAAATGGTGTGACTAAAGGTGGGGTTAGAATGGGAATGGTAAGTAGATGAGTCTTCCTTGGGGTTTTTGTTTTGTTTTTAAAGATAATGAGTTTTTTCCCTTCTTCAGGTGCAGATAAAATTCTAGATTCCAGTATAGAGGATCATCCCTTGAATGAACAAGACTCCATACAAAAAAGTCCTCTGTCAGAAACTCTGGACGTGAAACCTTCTGATGTGACTTTGCCACTGACTCTCCCACTGGGGGCTGAGGACCACCACCTGCTGCTGCCTGTCGCAGACAGCCAGCCTCCTCCTCCAGACGCGTTGCTGAGGCCAGCCGCAAATGGGTATTCAGAGCCACAGTTGATTTTTTTACAACAGCTATATTGACTTTGTGAGGAATATGGAATTGCTAAGACGTCTCTGGTAGTAAACATAAACATTGCTGGTAAGGTGCATATATTCATATTAAATTGACCATTCATTTGAGTTGTGACCATTATTTTCATTCACCAAAGTAAAAGCACCTGATGCTGCATCATAGCTGCAATGCTTGTTTTGATGTTTGGCTTTTATGTCTAGGTTATACACACAACTTTTAAAGGAATGAATTATACTGCAGTAGCACTATTTGGGGTGAATAAGTATAACTTTGTTTTAGAGCTGCCTTAATTCCATTTCTGTTTTTCATTTCAGATTGCCTTTCATTTACTGAAGTGAAATCTATCAGTTTATGATTGAGTTTTGACCTGTAAAATATATTTATTTTCTTCTCAAAATTTAAACAAAATCCATAATAGTATCAGCCCATGACAGTGCTGTTAGCAAGCTCCATAGACCAGTATATAAACTATGAAAGTTGCTCAGTCGTGTCTGACTCTGGCGAATTCTCCAGGCCAGAACTGGGATGGGTAGCCTTTCCCTTCTCCAGGGGATTTTCCCAACCCAGGGATTGAACCCAGGTCTCCCACATTGCAGGCGGATTCTTTACCAGCTGAGCCACAAGGGAAGACTTTCACATTCAAACTGTGAGGGGGGAAATTCATATTTCTACTATAAAAATTGAGGTACTGAATAAGAATTGTGCTATTTCTCTATTAATATAGTGCACCGAAGGTAACTTTTCTAATGAAACAAAAAGTGCTTCTCTTAAAAACTAGAAAACTAGATATAAATTTTGTTGTGTAGAACTCAGAATTCTGGAGAAAATCAGTGGTCAATACTTTTTTGATTTAAGTTGTCTGAGACTACGTTTTCAAAATGAATTTTAGATAGATATTTGGTGTTTTTATCTTATTAAAAGCAGTTTCAAATTTGATGCAGACTGTTTTAATAAGTTTCTAGATTATTGGAGATGAGGGAAATATACTGAGTTGTGAAAATTTTTGATAAGCTTCTCTTATACCTCTTATGCACTTTTAAAAAAATAAAACCCTAAAGAATTTTCTAAATAGAAACTTAGTGCATAGTATAAAACACTTGACTTCTGAATTTGGTACATTATATTCATAAATTGTTAAAAAATTAACTTCAATTATAAGTAGACATTTGAGTTATCAGAAAGCCAGTTTATTAAACATTTTATATTTGAGTTTTTTTATAAGTTTCAAGTTTAAAATTTTTATAGATTAAACCATAACAGTTGGTGGTGGCTGTAGTTTCACATTAGTCCTTTCCCTTCTTAATGAACTTAGAAAATTCAAATTTATTCTGATACTACCACTTGCCCCTTCCATTTTCCCCACGTATTGATTTAGTCTCACTGCCTAGTCTTTGGACATTAAATTTTTAGTTCCACAAAGTCTGTTCCTGTACTACTGATTAAACACCATGGTGACATTATTTCCTATTCTGCCATGCATTAGTTATGGCTCATTTGTTTTCTGCTTTTAAACTACACCTGTAATAAAATTAATATATTTTCTATTGGTATTGATTTCTTTAATTGTGTTTTCTCTGGGGTCCTAGTCATAGGAACCAACTAGAAACTAAACTCTTGTAAACTGTACAGATCATCACCATTTCACAGCACACTCAGCATTTTCACAATAAACTGCCACCAGTGGGGTTGACTTAGAGTTTGAAATACTGCCTTTGTACAATGTACATCAAACTTAGTATTTAATTTATCTAAGAAATCTAATCATTCATATGTATTAATATAATATACAGGATTTAAATACAATTTATAAAGTTATAAAAATGTTCAACTAATCTATTCTGGCTTAAATTCAATAGGAATTTATTGGAATGTGAAGAAATTAAAGAAAATTAAGACAGCCTTTTTAAGAAGTCTGCTGAAATGGAGAGGCTATATTTAATTCACATCTTCATTAATCCAAGCATCTAATGAACAAAATTTCTTTTTAAAAACTGCTACAGTGATGTCATAATTGTGTAAGGGTAGTAGTTACCAGATTTCCTCTAACATGATGGTAATTAGTATTTTGTCTTTACATAAATTAGCCTTTACATTTATTATTTGTCACATTAAAGGATTGAAGTGGCTAAGGTTGATTTATTGTGTTTTTCTTCATCACATTATCTGCTTCTTAGCTAAAATAATTTTATTTTAAATTGCCATGGCATGACGCTCTTCCAGAATGACTTGTAAAGAAAGTTTGAAGACTGAGTTTTTCTCCTGTCATCTTCTAATGCTGTATTACTATCATATGCGTGTATTTTAGTTGTATCTGCTATCATTGTAACACTCACAATTATCAGTTAAGTTCATCTTTAAATATATTTGTTACAGTGCAGTGTTTTGGGAAAGGTCTATTCTAAATTATGTAAGTATTACTACGTTTTTTGAAAGTCTTTTTAGAATGCTGAAGATCTTACTAAGAAATTATTTTCTAAATTAATTTTGTTTTGTATTTGTATTAGATAATTCCTTCTGTATTGTTAGATTTTAGGCTTTTTAAAAAGAAACCATAGATTATATATAAAGGATTTTTTGCTGGTATGTTTTATGTTTCGTTTCATAGACTGATTTTGATAGACAGATTTTAGAAAAGTGTTTTATTTTTTTCCAAAAGAAAAGGTCCTGTCCTGTTGCAACGGTAGTTTGTCACTTTTCTGTATGTTTCATGTCTACAGAAATTATACAAATGATAGTTGAAATGTGCTTATATAAAGACAGTTAATCTACGTGTACTCATTTAAATATCCTAGTACGATGGCTCTAACATTTGATACACATCAAAAACGTTTTTAAAATAGTTGTGTCCAAGCCCCACCACACCTGGGGCCCTCTGCATCAGTCTCCAGAACATGCTAGAAAAGCTCCATAGGTGGTCTTAATGCATACCAAACATAGAAAATGATTATCCTAAACACTTCCTTGTGTTCTTCCTTTTGGCTCTTGATATGCGGTTATGTGGGCACTATCTTTTTTTTTTTTTTGGCTGCACCCTGCAACCTGTGGGATCTTGGTTCTGTGACTAAGGATTGAACCTGGGCCTTCAGCAGTGCAAGTGTGAAGTCCTAACTACTGGACTGCTAGGGAAGTTCCTGTATTGTCTCTTGATAAATGAAGCTCTTAATATGACTTTCCACTTTTTACTCAGATTTTGAGTCTTTGGAATTTGGCTAGAAATACCACCAAATAAATTGTATTTTAATGCCATTTCTGTAAATCCTATGTTTTTACTCATTATTTATGAACATTATTGATAGTTATCAGAGCATTTCTTGAGACAGTGACATGATTTACTTACCTGTCCTCTGCAGCCCCCACCCCACTTCATTCAGCAGAGATGTGATGTATTTGCTTAAGGGATTTGGATAATTATCATGTAAACATAGTAGTCATTCAGAAATAGGGTATTTATTTTCAAGAAGTATATACTGAAATAAACACCATGGATATGAATCAAGTATTTGAATTAAAATATCTGGCTATTACTTGAAATGCTAGAAAATTATTGAAATCAGAATACATAAACTGAACAAGATGATTTCCTCTTTTAAGTTTACAGTCAAATGGGAAAGACAGGCCTGAATGCCAAGTGTTATAACAGAGGAAGGCAGGAAAGGAAATGTCAAGCAGTCAGTAGAAATTGAACGGACAGAGAAAGAGCTGTTGCTCTTCTGGATAGGCAGGCAAGAGGAGATAGCTATTGGGAGGGATTTGTTCACAGCTGACTGAGGTAGGGGAATGGAGAGAAAATCTCAAAGGTGTTGGCAGAGATCGGAATCATCAAAGACACATCTAGGACTATACCCCTACCATCTTGAAAGAGTCCTCTGCCTTTCACTTGTGCTGGAAGAATGGGATTAGATCGCCAGGTTTACACTCCAGGATCTCACACCCTGAACTACAGTTGAATGCTAAAGGGCCACGTTTGTAACATGCTTGTGATTCCATGCTTGTGATCACAGCTTATAGAACACCTTACCAGGAAGAAAACAGTTCTTAGCCCAAACAAGCTACTTCAGACACTTGGTTTATGTGTACATTAAAAAGATCATTTAGATCTGGTCCATAATTAGTGAAGCAAGCCAAAAATCTAAAGGAAATAGTGAAGAAGCAGAGAAAGCTGATCTAGAGAACAAAGCAAGGGGATGAAGTAGGTTTGTAGAACCAAGTGACCACGACCCTGTGACAAACCAAAGTGGCCTGAGGCTTTGCAGTCCCCAGTCCCACTTGAGGTGGTATAGCTATGCTTGTTTGCTTGTGCCTGAATGCCCATGATTTTTGCATATTAAATCCTTACAGTAAATAACCCTTTTCTTTTTTTGGCTTTGCTGCTCACCTTGTGGGATCTTAGTTCCCCAGCCACAGATTGAACCTGCAAATTCCCTAAATCCCCCTTTTCTTAAGCAGACTTGAGCCAGTTTCTCTTCCTGTATCCTCAACTTAGTAACCTAAGTTTTGATCTTTAGTGATTGAGTAGATGGTGATGCTGTTAATTATGATAGGGAGATAAGATGGAGGTTTATGGAAGAGAAGACTTTTTATCTGCTGAATTTGGTGGTGAAACACCTATGTGAAAATGTCTAGCGGTGGTTGGAAATGGTGACTGAAACCCAGTTGAGGTTAAAGCTAGAGATACAGATCTTGCAGCATAAGGCTAATAATTATTGTGACAAATAATTTAGGCAACCCTGGGAGATGATATAGAAGAACAAAAGATGAAGACAGAATCATGGGGGAAAATACATTCTTAAGAATGAGCAAAAGACAGAACAGGAGATAGAAATTGATAACAGGAAGAAAACGAGGGTGGTGCAGATTTCATGAAGACAAAAGTGGCTTTGTACTGAGCACATAGTACAGAGAAATCGGATTCCAGTCAAAGACAAAATTGGGTTGGGTAACTGGAGCATGATGATCCTTTGAGAAAGGCAGCTGCAGTGATAATCGTGGGTAGAAGCCAGGTGGATACAGTTTGAGTAGATGTAAGGATTTTTCAGACTACTTAGTTTGAAAAGCAGAGTACAGCAAACAATCGTTTTATCAAATATCTGAAAAGTATAAACCACTTTATTGCTTCCAAACTTGAAACATTGATAAGTGATGAGCATAATAGAGTCTGCAGCACTGTAACAGAAGTCTGGATTTGCATTGGATCTTAAAGGATGACTGCCAAGAAGGGAATGGAAGAAGTAGTTGCAAATCTACTCATTACAATTCAGATGTGCAGAAGAAGTAGAGTTTTCCTACAGAATTTAACATGTTCGTCCCCTTGAGCTCCCACCCAGTGGGAAGTCTGGAAAAAAGTTAAAAACCTAGTCTGATACAAAGACAATTTATATCTTAAGGGAGTGCTTAAACATTTTAAAACTTGTCTTATCTCTACCCTTTGTCTTCTCTCTAAAATGGTGTCCACCTATGTGGAGGACGAGAGGCTTATATAACCAAGAGGCATGAGGGAAAACACCGTTCTTTCTTTTCCATTTTCTGGACATCCTGCTGGCCTCTGATGCAGTAGGCAGCAGCTTATAAAATATGTGATCAAGTGTTTTCCTAGCCTGCTCAGAGCCCAGTACGTCTTGGCTGACCTGGCTTCACTTTAGTTCTCTTGGATATTAAAAAAGAGAGCCCTGAGACTTCTGCATAAATGCCTCAAACAGTCCTGTTTGGTTGCAGGTTTAGTACATGGCACCCCACTGCAGGCTCCAGATAAGCCTACTTTCTTCACATTCACCTGTTTGCTTCCCATTCAGCTACATTATGAGTCTCCTCTTGGGAGAATATTGGAACTTGTGGGTCCCCTCCATTGCACAGAGGAACAGAGAGTAGCCTGGGAAAGTAAACTGCATCACAAAGGTTTACTTTGATGTGACTGTGTCCTAGCCTGGGAGAATCTCTTTCAGAATCCTATTGACACCCCTACTAACCAGCATATTATGGAATATTTCAAAACAAAAGCTGAATGGATTACTGCTACATTAAACAACATGAATGAATTGCACTAATGTACAAAAGTAGTTGGATACAAAGAGCATATATATGATTCCATTTATTAAAATTCTAAAACATGCAAAACTGTTGTGTTAGACATCATGATGGTGGTTCTATTGGGGAAGATGGTTGGAGGCAGTTCTGACATTTACTCTCTTATCTGTATCGTGGTTAACACAGATGGGTTAGCTTTCTGATAATTCATTTAACTATTAGATACTTCCATTTAAGAGAAGTATATATTTAAAAAAAAATTAATTTGAAGAATGAGAAAACCAGAACGTTGGTTTATAATCTTCAGTGAGATTAAAGATGACCTGGATTGTAAAAATGCAGGTTCCCCAGACTGGAAATTCTGATTCAGTAGGTCTGACTCTTAAGAATCTATTTTTAACAGTTCCCCCATTTGATTCTCATTCTCCATACTTTAAAAAAAAAATGCTGATTTAGCATCTTCAGTTTAAACTATACTCTGGACAGATGTTTGAGCATAAGAAGTCTGTCATACTGTTACACAAGTCTGAGTTTATTGGCTGTTTTAATTGCTAAGAGTAGCATTTCCTCATCAGCTTAATGTTTTCCAAATGTAATGACAATTGTTAAAAATGTTTTTATTTTTTTCTTATAGCATGGTTTTCTTACACCTTGAATTCTGTGGCTTTTCAGATTTGATCAAAAAAGTTTTATTTCCTATTGCATTTTTAACAATATAGAAACCTGACTTTCCTCTGACATGCAACTTTTTTTTAGATAACAGTTATTTAGTTCTAGCTATATTCAGCATGTAATGTAAAAGTGCCAAAGAATTGATGCATTTGAACTGTGGTGTTGGAGAAGACTCTCAAGAGTCCCTTGGACTGCAAGGAGATCCAACCAGTCCATCCTAAAGGAAATCAGTCCTGAATATTCATTGGAAGGACTGATGCTGAAACTCCAATACTTTGGCCACCTGATAAGAAGAACTGACTTGTTTGAAAAGACCCTGATGCTGGGAACGATTGAAGGTGGGAGGAGAAGGGGACGACAGAGGATGAGATGGTTGGATGGCATCACCGACTCAATGGACATGAGTTTGAGTAAACTCTGGGAGTTGGTGACGGACAGGGAGGCCTGGCGTGCTGTAGTCCATGAGGTCACAAAGAGTCGGACATGACTGAGCGACTGAACTGAACTGAATGTAAAAGAACTTTGTAAAAAACCAAGTCTTTATGTCTTCAAAGAAGAAGCCTTAAAGTGAAAAGAAAATAAAATCTGAAACATGCAGCAAATTGGAAACTAAAGTTTGATTAAGAACTAAACTAAGAGTCAAATCAGTAAGTCAAATCAGTCATAAGTGTCAGGATACATAAAGTCATACTTAGAATTCTGTAGTCTGTACAGTTTTTTTGGTTCCATTGTAAACATTTGGTGACAGAAGATTTTCAATAAGTGTTTTTTGCAAATAGTGGAAAGTCATGTTATTTCTAAAATTCCATGATCAGATTGTAGTATTGTTTTAATATAACATATGAACAATACTTATTTCAAAAAAAGCCCTGAAACCCATTTCACACATTGTTATTATTAACATCAACTAATGAGTGTATTTCTCAAACAACTGCAGATGTTTTTAAGATTTTGTTTTTCAGCACAGACTCAACCTGATAGCAACCATCTGTCCTGGATGATTCAAGTTCATCTCTCTGAAAGCGTGAGAATGGATTTCGTAAGGCATTTAGGTCTTTTCTGGCTCAGTAACTCTAGAACATTAAGTGAAAAATAATGGCTTGTATAATTTACTCAGATGTTCTTCCCATTTCATAACCATTACCACCATCTGTGTCTACCCTTCAACACCCCTGCACGCGCACACACATTTCCCTGGGGAGTAAGGAAATGTGGTATTAGGTGATGAATATAAGGAAAAGCCTGATAAATTTTAAAAGTCATTAATAGGAAATTTTTATCTTAATTCTTTATTAAAGGAATGGAGAATAACAGATTTGGGTTTTTTGTAATGTTAAATTTTTAGAATAAATACAGCTATGATATGAGGAATTCATAATAATAAAGTGAAGGCAATACTTTGACAACTGTAAAACTGAACACCTTTATTTCACCTCATTACTCACAACATTTAGAGACAGATGGTTTTTCCTTTTAGATGCAAAACTTAGAGTAACCTCTTTAAATTGTCCACAGTTGTTTTTTTTTCCTCACACTTTGCCTGGCTTTAGCAGTAATAAATCATTCAGGTTAAACAGTTAAGTGGTATATATGAATTAATAAATTTGTGAACATGAGTCTGTAATCAAAGGATTGTAGTGTCTATTGCCTCTTTGTAGAAATCTTAATTTGAAAACAGTTGGCCACAAACAAGGGTAATTATTTGCCATCAAATCATTAAAATGTTAGTGGCATCCTCCAAAAGAGAATTCTCTTTAAATATTCACTGGCAGCACTGACATGTTTGGAAAGTATACATTTATATGTATTTCTATGTGTGTCTGTTTATATATATTTGCCTGTATTTGTGAAATTGTACCAAAACCCATCTATAAAATACCTTAAATTCTTTTTCAATCTCTAAACCCCTTGATGGTCCCTGGAATCTGCCCCCTGAAACCTTTTTACTTCATGACAACTTTCAGTTAGGATACCTAAAATGACCTTTCCTTCTATACGGCTTTACTGTTTGGGTTTATTTTCTTTATAAAAAGAAATTAGTTCCTTGATTTCCTTCTCCAAGTGTTCAAATTTTGGTCCCTATTTTGTAAAATTTTTTTGAAAAAATTACACTACTCAGTTTTTCACAATGGACAGTTACTTAGAATTTAGTATCTTTTACTTGTCTAACAAAAATAACATAATCTTTGAAAGAATTTAATAGACAATAAAATATTAATATCTGAAAAGTAATAAGACATAGATGAAAATTACTTTAAAGTTTGTTTTTCATAGATGTTGACCTACTGGTGCAAGAGAAAAACCTGCATTAGATGACGGGCTGCAAGCTTCTCCATAACCTGGTGTCCAGTAATAATGCCTTTTAAGGCCATTGGAGACTTCTGCAAGGTACACATGTCCATCTACCACAAACGGCTCCACATCTGTATTGTCTGATTTTAGACGGCCTGTGTGAATTAAATCTGAATATGCCTAGGATTTTTAAGAAAAACTGTATCATTAAGAAAATAGTTTATTCACTTTACAAATTTCAACATTCACATTTAGATATGATAATTTATAGTCTGAAATATTCTAACTGCTGAATTTTAATATTTTTCAGGTATTGTTCACACAATGTGTAAATTACAATCTCATAAAACTTATTTCTGCATTTTAACTTTAAGTATGTTTTGTTGTCTTATGACTCACTGAGGTAACAATTCTATATATATTACCAATTTTGTGGACCAGAGGTTTCAAGTCAAAATTTTCAAGTCCCAAGGTGACTCATAAATAGGGGTGGAGTGCTGTTGTATATGCCCCTGAAGATCCAGTGATAGCTGGGGATCCAGTTTTTAGAAAAATAAACACCCACAGATTTTGGCTTAAAACTTTTGAGTTCATGGACTCCCTGAAAGTAACCAACAGATTTAGGCTTAGAGACCATTCCCTTAGTATTAGATGCTGGTGTAGCTGGCCACATAATTATTTCTTCATTGTAGAATTTTCTTTGTATATCTTGTATGGATCATTGACATCTACATAAAGGTGTCATACAAACATGTTAAACTAATTTGTCAGTAAGGGTGTGATTACTGTAGAGAAAAGGAGAAATTAGTAAAAGATTCAAGTCTAACTGCTTTCTGCTATAGCTTGTCATTATTAGTCCAACTCAATTCAGCTTCTAGTGTTACAGAATGTGGATATGGTGTTTTTCTGAAATCAAGCTTTTTTTTAAATAGTGTACATGTTATTCATCTTTTTAGTGATAGAATTCTGACTAGCCTTTTGGCAGTTTTTGAGAATTCTGACACTTTATTTTTCTTTCTATTCTTTCTAACTGAAAACTATTCATTATGATGCTTTTTGTGTTTTGAAAGCAGTATTAAGGGTTCTATATATTTACATAAGCAACATACCAAATATTTTGACAACTTGTACTGTATTTTCAAATTTTGTGTCTTGGTTTAATTATTGAGTAGCAGATTAGAGATTGTGCCACATCAAATTTATAATGAATCAACAATTGTGATTTTTTTTTTACAAAGCTAACTTTGGAGTAAAATTAGGACTGTATAATTTATCGTTTTATTTACTTATTTCTTTTCAGCTGCACTGGGTCTTTGTTGCTGTGCACAGGCTTTCCCTGGTTGCAGCAAGCAGGGGCTGCTCTTCACTGCGGTGTGTGTGTTTCTCACTGTGGTGGCTTCTCTTGTGGAGCACAGGCTGTAGGCGCACAGCCTTCAGTAGTTGTGGCACACGGGCTCAGTATTTGTGTTACATGGGCTCCGTTGCTCCATGGCATGTGGGATCTTCCCAGACCAGGAATTGAACCTGTGTCCCCTGCATTGAAAGGTGGATTCTCAACCACTGAACCACCAGAAAAGTCCCTCAGTGATATTTATACTAACATGTAGTACTTGATATCTATCACTGTTTGAACCACAGAACTTTCCAGTAGCTAACTTTTAGAATGTATGTTAAAATTTATCAAAACTGAAGTGTCTCACTATACTTTGTAATCCTGTAATCATCAGTAAATAACACCTGATGTTGTAGGGAAAGCCCCAGGAAAAAACCTCAGTGAAGACAAACTTACCACACATGTAGCTTCATCAAACTTGTTTCCCCAGATGTAGATATGAGAGAGTGTAGGATTTGTTTTCATTGATTGTGAAAGTGCAACAAGTCCTTTTCCCTCTATGTTGTTGCTCACCACAGACAACCTGTGGAGAAACAAAAAGTAACCCTGGAAACAGTTCCACAGAGAGAATGGATGAGCTACCAACAGCATTTATTACACACATCTTATTGTGTTGTCTTAGCATTCAGTGTATTCAATGTAGTAGTTAAAATACTGATCTTATAATTCCTGAAATCCAAGAAACTTTTCTAATTGGATTCTTCATGTACCTAAGTAGAGCTACCTACATTTTGGAAATAAACAGGCTATTGTTCTAATTATTATTTAGTAAAGGTTTGGAGTGGATTACAGACGTTTTTCAGGATAAAGTCACCTGAGTAATATTTTCTTCTTGATTCATTCTTATTTTAAAGTCATTGTCATATTGAGTGATTATAACTTTTCTGTTAGAATTCAGGATAAATAATATAAGTGATAAGAATTTTCTCATTAACCTTAAGCATTCATAACTGGTATCCATCTAATTTTAAAAAGACATTCCTTTAAAAAGAAAATAGAAGATACTGAAATGTTTTCTGTAACTTAATATGTCAGTTTAGAAACTGAGTTTTCATATTTCACCATGAATCGTAAGTGGTAAGAGGTTTAAGGTTAGAGTTCTAAACAGCTTTTTTTCTGTTATTTTGATTAAATGTAAAACCATACTAACGCTTTAAGAGTCCTGTTGTGTGAAGCAAGAGCGTCACTGAGATAGTTTGCTCCTGCATTTTCCATTCTGTTAAAAGAAAGATCTATTACTTCCAGGGTAATATTGCTTTTCAGAACATCAGCCAAACACTTCATTCCATCCTGAGTTATTTTATTGCTGGGAAAGGAAAAATATGTGGTTATATATTAAAATATGAAGTGCCCTTTTATTCATTGAGATCGCAGGCTTAGAAACTTTTAAGCAGTACTTTCTATTTTAGTTAAGATTTATTTTAATCACTCAGTTTCTAAAAATGTTAATGAAAATTTGCCATAAAATGTTGCTTCTGTTCTGGTTTACATATTTAAATTGCTCACTCCAGTTATTAGGAGATATTAAATCGGTTTAAACTGAATAATAAGTGAAGCTCAAGATAAAAAGATAAAAATGGTTTTATTTCCTAATTTTTGGATTTAGTGTCTAACACAGAATCATACCTACTATGAATCTTTACATAGATTATCCAGATTATCACTTACCAGCTTACATCAAGGTATTGTAGGCTCCTATTCAGATGCAGTGCATCACATAACTGTTTCATACCACAATTTTTTATATCATGTTTACACATGTGTAATTCAACAAGGCACTGATTTTCTTTCAACATGTGGCCTAAGTGAACTGTAGACTCTTCCTAAAAATAGATAAGTCTTTTTTTCTAAAATATAATTTTAAAGCAGTACATGTTTATTTCAAACATGGTCAGTTATTTAAATTAGCTTTTTAAGAAGATTTTATCAGTTAAGACTGTTAGTCTACAATTTGCTATTTGTTTAGCATGGCTTTTCAAAAGAAATCATTTTGTCACAAATGATACCTTTACCATCTTAGAAATAGGCAATGGGCACTTGTAAAGTACAATGACTAAGTGATGTAAAAGAGGTTAGTTAAAAAGTCTGAGCGCCAAAGAATTGATGCTTTTTAATTGTGGTGCTGGAGAAGATTCTTGAGCGTCCTTTGGACTGCAAGGAGATCAAATCAGTCAATCCTACAGGAAATCAGCCCTGACTATTCATTGGAAGGGCTGATGCTAAAGCTCCAGTACTTTGGCCCCCTGGTGTAAAGAGCTTGACTCACTGGAAAAGACCCTGATGCTGGGAAAGATTGAAGGCAAAAGGAGAAGGGGGCAACAGAGGATAAGATGGCTGGGATAGCATCACTGACGCAATGGGCGTGAGTTTGAGCAAACTCTAGGAGATAATGAAGGAGAGGGAAGCTGGCGTGCTGCAGTCCATGGGATTGGCAAAGAGTCAGACACGACTTAGCAACTGAACAGCAACAACAGAAATAATTATTTTAAAAATATCATTCATCCCAGAAGGGAAGAAAAACACAATAATTGGTACCATGGTTGAGCATGAGGGAATTCCCTGGCGGTCCAGTGGATAGGATTTTCTTTCACTACTGGGCCCAGATTCAGTTCCTGGTTGGGGAACGGAGACCCCTCAAGCTACAGAATGCAGCTTATCTATAGGATGAAGTCCAGATCTCCCAGACTGCTATTCTTAGGCAGTATGCCATTATGATTTCAAAGATGCAGTGGTTCATCACATCAGTAAAACAAATGACAAAACAGTTCACACTGGGCTCTTACAATTCTCTAGCCCTTAAACTTTAATCATTTATGTGTTCATCTTAAGCACTCTGCCCCTCACAGGTTTACCCACTGAGAATGAGTTTATAAGAACAAAAGACAACATATTTGCTTAAATAAGCAACTTCTAAAACCATATTTATAAAACTCTTACCCAGAATTTAAAAGTTTCCATTCAAGTTTTCATTTGTAAATGGTAGTTAACAATTCTAAAAATACAGTGCATTCATGAACCTTGACATAACCCTCAGTTAGTACCTTCGTTTTATTCACATACAGCATTATTAACTGCTCACTTAGAATACATACCTGTTCACCATACAGTATGGGTCGGTTTAGGTTTAATCCCTTAATTGTTTGGTTTTGAGTTAGGACTGTAGCAAATGCTATCACACTTTGCATTCCCTAAAAACAGATAAATTCATTAAGGAAACTGACAAAGTATATAAAGTAACCTCCTTAATATTTTAGGATCAGTAAAACTGGACTCTGATAAATCAAAACTGTGCTCTTAAAGGTTTAATTTCCTAGTCCTTGAATGTAGGTTGATAAAATTCAGAAAAAATCCATCTTTAACATGCACGGGGAGTGTCTTAAGGTTTCCTCGGATGTTTACCTCTAGATTTGCTCCTAAATCTTCAAGATTCCATATGATGCAGACGGCAGTCATGTGGACACACAAGTGGATCCCAGCTAGGGCTCTATGCTACTTACATATCCTTAATGCAAACCTCGTTTTATATTCATACTAACACACTTTAAATGTGTGATTATGGCAGCAAACCGTTACTAATCACATTTTTCACAACTCCAGTTGGCCCCCTCTGCCTTTTGGAAGGGCCTGATCCTCTCGCATCTCTGTGATGGATACATACCTAGTTGTTACACCAGAAAACCTCTTCCCACTCCACCAGTCCTCTTAGCTTCCTATCAGTTGATTGCCAGATCTTAGAAGCAGATCTTACAGATTCTGCTTCCAAAAGATGTCTCTAATTAGTCCATCTCTGTAGCTACCACCTCACCCAGGTTCTCATCACCCACCTGAACTAGTGCAGAAACTTCCTAAAACTGTTTCACTTCTGTAAATGGGAAACCATAAACCCTTGAAATAAATAGAAAGCATTTGTAAAAATAAATACATGAGTATTAAAATTACTTCAATCTCTGTCAGTCATGCTACACTTGGGGAAGCACTTTCTTAGGGTCTGCATGTTCTGGATCCCTGGCCTGGAATATTCTGCCATATCTCTCCTGAAGGCAGCTCTTTCTCATCCTTCACAGATGAGGCAGCTTTCTTCATCCTAGAATTACTTCCTCAGGTCTTAGGGATAACCATCCTATCACTCAGATGACCTCCTACCTCCTACCATTATCAGAGTACTTTGCCATGTTTGTAGCACTTTGCTCTAATTTACTGATATTTTCTCAACTAAAATATAACCTTTATAAAGGCAGAGACTATATCTGATGCACTCCTGTATCCTTAGAGTCTAGGATTGTGACTATTACGTGCAGAAAATACACAGTTGACCCTAAAGGGTCAGGGGTCAATTGTATACCTTGGTATCCATGGATTCAAAGAACCTTGACTCCTGTAGCAATTGTAGTATTTACTATTGTAAAAAGTCTGCATTTACCTGGACCCAGCAGTTCAAACCCATGTTGTCGAGTCAACTGTATATTGAATTAATGCTTTCCCCATTCCTTACTTACTGTATCTACCCACTTAAACTTTAGAGCCTCCTTGGCCCATCTTACTGACATCCTGTCCCAATGATTTTGCATTAACCTTTTAACTAGGTTCCTAACAGTAGGCCTGAAGGTTTGAAGGCATGTTTGAAAAAATGAAGCCCGGACTTTGAAGACATATCAGGTCATATGAGGGCTCTTAGAATTGTGTTAGGTTTTATGCTATAAGTACTCACTGAAAAATGTTTCCACAAATAAAAAAATTTATATTATACGAATGAAGTATTTGTTTAATTAAAAGGAACATAAGATTCTTCTTTAGAAAATCCCATGCAAGTTAAGAAGGGTAATAGATGGAAATTTAGGAAGATTTTTATTACACTGGATATTCTTCCATAAAATTATTATAATCTGATTTTTACTTAAAGATTTTTTTTTCTCTGATACTAGATCTTAGAGATGAGCTTAAATCATTCATAAGACTGTCATGTAGCTGGTCTCTTGACACTTCTCTGTGCTAGTTTCCAGGGAGAATGATCAAATATGTGAGTGACTCTCATAACCAGTTTAACTCACCAGATCACAGTCACCCAGATCTAATTTCTCTAAGGATGAATTAATTTGTAGCATTGCAGCAAAAAACATTCCACCCTTATTTTCAATCTTGTTTCCAGTCAGTCTTAGGTGTTTCAGAGTTCTATTCTTCTGAAAAGGAAGAGAGGCAAAACTGGATTAAAATTTTAACCCACAGAATTCTCTTCAGATTACGGGAGTTAGGAGACTGTATTACTATTTGCAGACTCAGTCAGTTTTTCATGGAGATTGAACAGAATATATTCCATAAAGGTAACATTCAATTTCCCATAATAGGTAAAAATATAAAGTGTACAATTTGGGGATTCCCTGGTGGTCCAGCAATTAGGACTCTGCACACTCACTGCTGAGGGGTTCAGGTTCAATCCCTGGCCGGGGAACTAAGATCCTATAAGCCACATGGTGCAGCCAGAAAGTATAACTCACTGGATTTTACTACATTCACAGTGTTGTGAAGCCATCACCTCTAATTTCAAAACATTCTCTCTACCCTTAAGGGAGACCCTATACCCGTTAAACACTCACTTCACATTTCCCTGTATTACTTTGAAAATGACACAATTTCTCAGACATTTGCAAAGTTTAATTCCTTCTCGTAATTCATTCTTTCGATAAATCGTTCACAAAATTACAGACATTTCATTGTCCTAATGAATAAATATTTGAACCATAAGTGTACATGCTGCTGCTGCTAAGTCCCTTCAGTTGTGTCTGACTCTGTGTGACCCCATAGATGGCAGCCCACCAGGCTCCCCCGTCCCTGGGATTAATTACCTTTAAAATTAAGTCAAACTCCGCCCTGCCCCCGCCCCACCCCAAGAGTGGGAAGAAGGAAAGGATGTCCACTCTCACCACTTCTATTTTACATTGTACTGGATGGGGCTAGATAAGGCAAGAAAAAAAGGCATACAGGTTGGAAAAGAAGCAAAACTTCTTGCATATGACAATCTTACATGTAGAAAATTCTAAGGAATCCACCAAAACAAAAAAAGACCTGTTAGAACTAATATATGAAGAAACACATCCCATGTTTCTGAATCAGAAGACTATTCAGTTCAGTTCAGTTCAGTCACTCAGTCGTGTCCGACTCTTTGCAACCCCATGAATTGCAGCACGACAGGCCTCCCTGTCCATCACCAACTCCCGGAGTTCACTCAAACACACATCCATCGAGTCAGTGATGCCATCCAGCCATCTCATCCTCTGTCGTCCCCGTCTCCTCCTGCCCCTAATCCCTCCCAGCATCAAGTCTTTTCCAATGAGTCAACTCTTCGCATGAGGTGGCCAAAGTATTGGAGTTTCAGCTTTAGCATCAGTCCTTCCAAAGAACACCCAGGACTGATCTCCTTTAGAATGGACTAGTTGGATCTCCTTGCAGTTAAAACGGCTCTGTTCCTTAAGTTGATCTAAAGATTTAAAGCAATCCCTCTCAAAATCCCAGCTTGTTTGTTTGCTTTGCAGAAATTGATAAACTGATTTTAAAATTCATGTGAAAATGCAGGGGACCCAGAAGAACCAACACAACGTTGAAAAAAACAAGACCCACACTTCTTCAAAACTTAACTACAGGACTACAGTAGCCAAGATAGTGTGGGACTGGCCTAAGAACAGATATATAAATTAATAGAGAGTACAGAAATAAACTCACGTTTATAATCAACTGACTCTTGACAAGGATGTCAAAATTAGTGGGAAAAGAACAGTTTTAACACAAGGAGGTGTTGGGTCAACTAGATAGCCACATGAAAAAGAATGAAATTACTCCTATGTCACTTCATATACAAAAATTAAAATGTATCAAATAACTGAATGAGTCAAAAACTTAGAAGAAAATGTAAGTGTAAATCTTCATGACTTTAGGTCAGATATAAGTTTAGATATAACACCAAAAGCGTAAACAAGAAAAACAAAATGCATTTTATTGAACTTCTAAAATTGTGTGCTTCTAAAGATACTACTGCTACTGCTAAGTCACTTCAGTTGTGTCCGACTCTGTGGGACCCCATAAACGGCTGCCCACCAGGCTCCCCCGTCCCTGGGATTCTCTAGGCAAGAACACTGGAGTGGGTTGCCATTTCCTTCTCCAATGCATGAAACTGAAAAGTGAAAGTGAAGTCACTCAGTCGTGTCCGACTCTTCGAGACCCCATGGACTGCAGCCCACCAGGCTCCTCCGTCCATGGGGTTTTCCAGGCAAGAGTACTGGAGTGGGGTGCCATTGCCTTCTCATACCCACTAGGATAGCTCAAATCAAAAAGTACCAAGTATTGGTGAGGATATAGAGAAATCCGAATACCCATACATTGTTGGTGGAACATAAAAAGGGGCAACCACTTTGAAAAACAGTTTGGCAGTCATTCAAGATGTGAAACAGTTTCCAAATGATCCATCAATTCCACTCCAAGGTATATACCCTAGAAAACTGACAAGTACACAGAAAAATGTGTGCAAATATTCATAGTAGCATTATTCATTATAGACAAAAAGTGGAAACCCAAATAACCATTAACTAATGGATGAATGAAATGTGCAATGGAATATTACTTGGCAATAAAAAGGAATGAAGTATGTTACAACATGGATGACACTTGAAAGCATTAAGCCAGTCAATAAAGGCCACATGTTATATGGTGATTCTATTTATATGAAATGGTCACAATAGACAGGTAGAAAGTAGATATGACTGCAGGGTGCTGGAGAGAGAGGGAGAGAAGCATAGAGGGGGATTTCTAACAGGGTCTGTCTTCTGTGGGGAGGAGGTGTTCTAACAACAGTGATAGTGGTGATGGTTGCAAAACTGAATATAGCTGATCACTGAACAACACAGGGGTTAGGAGCAGTGACCCTCTGTGCTGTTGAAAACGAGTTTAACTTCACAGTTAGCCCTCCATATCCAAGTCCTACACTCTCAGGTTCGACTGACCATTGTACTGCAGCATGTATTTAGTGAAAGAAACCCATATATGAGGACCCATGCAGTTCAAACCTGTGCTGTTCAAGGTGTCCATTGTATACTAAAAAAGCCACTGAACCGAACACTTCCAAAGGATAAATTCTGTATGTGAATGATGTCTTAATAAAACTTGATTTTTTTTTTATTGAAGTATAGTTGATTTACAATGTGTTAATTCCTGCTGTTCAGCAAACTGTTATATATACATTTTTTTTTATATTTTCCATTATGGTTTATCCATAAAACTGTATTAAAAGTGAGTTCAAAAGTACTCATGTGGTGTCTAAATGTTAATGAAGTGCAACAAAAAATATACATTTGCACAATATTAAAATAAGTTGACATTAACATTTGTTTCTGTTGGTTTCAAGCTAAAATTAAAGAAATTGAAATCCCCAAATTGTTAGTTTGAGGTATATGAATGCTTACATGTAGGGCTTTAGCAATCAGTTCTCCACCTTCAGGCCCAATGTCATTAAACATAAGATTTAAGTAAATGAGATTATGTTGTTTCTAAAATAAGAGAAAAGAAGTTATTATACATGTATTACTAGAAATCAATCAAGAATATATGAGCTGCTTTTTAAGTAAAAGTGTTTACCAGCAAAGAAAATCTTTATAACCAGGAAATTTCAAGGTCCAGTAAAACAAAGGACGATTAAGGGAAAAAATCAACATTCTCATTTAAACAAATATAATTACAGGATAAAGTAAAAGCCTATTCATTTTTTTCGTTTTTTTTTAAATTGGAGGATAGTTGCTTTACACTGTTGTGTTAGTTTCTGCTGTACAACAATGTGAGTCAGCCACTAAGCATACACTCATCCCTCTTGAGCCTCCCTCCCACTATATTCATTTTTCATCAATGATTCAAAGTATGGATGTGCTTTATGTACTGAACCATAGTCTGTCACTTTGCAAAAGATAACTCAAGACGCCCTAGGTATGAGCTCTACTGAGACCATATACACAAATGTGTTTTTACTGTATTTCAAGTGTTCTAGCACAGTCAAGACCCTTGATACTTTGCAAAACTATGTTTTGTGTATATGTTTCTAGACTAGGTGATTTCACCATAAACAGATCTGAGAACATGTTGGTGGCTATGATTTTTGCAGCATTTTGATTTGTGGTCGAAAATAACTTGGTTAGTTGTTTGTTTTTTAATCTTCACTCCATCCTTATATTCTGTGCTATTTCATGGGTATGAGAATTTTAAGATCTTTTTTGGCTCAGTAGAGACACTTGCAGCACATGAGAATGGGACAAATAGCTAGGAAATTAAAAAGCCAATTTAAGGGAAGAATAAAAAATGATATATGCTGCTTTAAACATTTTAACTGAAAATACAGACACACACATGTATATGCCAATCTTCTGAGGTTGAAACAAAGCCTTTTCTTTGAGGACACCTGTTCTTATTGGTGGACCACACTACCTTTCTTAAATAAAATGCAGCCATAAAGCAGCATTTCAGTTTGGGTGTCTCCAAAGTGAAGTCTACAATAAAGGGTTAGTTAGCAGGCTAGGGCTGCTGAAACCCTGCACATTCCAAAGAAAAGGCTGGTTCTTAACTCGGTCCTGGAAGAAAAAAAAAGGAACAAAGAACATTTTGCAGTAAGATACCTGGAGCAGTTTTGCAGCATAGTATGCGCCAACATCACTCAGGAGGTTGTATCTAACATCCAGACCTGAAGAATACAGATAAGTAGAAGCTGATATTCCTCCTAATGAATACTTAATCAGGAGAATGAGAACAGGAAGGAATGATGCTTAAGGAAACATACCATTAATATATGAATTATTCTTTAAAACTCTGCAAAGGATCCAGAAATCTTCACCTGTTACTCTTTCTCCTGATACTGAGCGACTGTTACCAGCAATATTTAATGTGATTCCTACCCATCTGTTAAAATATTAAAAGGAAATCCAGTAAAGAAATAAAAATATTTTCCCTTCATGTTTAGTGACATCACTGGATAGTATTTACTGGAACCAAGTACCACAATACAGATTTTTATCAAGTGTAACTTAAAACTACTGAATATATACTACAGCTTTTGAAAAGGACTTTATGCATAATTTAATTTCTCAACCACAGAAAAAAACAAAGTATTCCCACTTGACAGGTAATGACATTGACAAATGTCATTCAGTGATTTGCATAAATAAACCCAGCTCACAGGAGTTAATGACCAATCTGGAACTCAGACTTGGAGAATGCTAGTCTAGTGCAAGACCTGTGTCAGTCATCTATGTTGAATCAAAAAAGCATGTCCATTTCATCCAGCATTTGCACATGGCTTTCAAATCACTCAGTATTCCAAGAGTTTTCACACAGATGAGTATCAGTGACTGTTCCTGATGTAATCAAGTATATGTCTTCCTTACCCTTTTTCAATTTCTTTATCCACTTCTTGGAGTATTTGCAATATAAAAGGTTTAATTTCCTGGGACTTTTCCATACATAGGTCATAATAATATTCCTGGAGACCACCAATAGATGCTGAAACTTTTGAAAAATAAATGCAATACTTTTCATCACATATAAATTATCCCAGGAGCTTCCTCCCACCAAAATTAGATTTCTTTCAAAGATACAAATATGTGTGGAGAGTCAGGGGTGAGGAGAAGAAAAGGAAGAATAGAGAAAGTAAAATAAGGAATGGGAGAGAAGAAAAATACTGTTTGGAGAACTAGGGCCATAGAGGTACCCACTGAGGATGGGCAGACACTTAACTTGGAAGTGACACAAAAGGAGAACTAACTTCCGTTAAGTAATAGGCCTGGCAGCTGAGGAAAATGATGTCCAGAAAAATTAAGTATTTTGCCTGAAATCATACAGCAGAGTATTGAATCAAACGACTCCAAAGCCTCTTTCCATTCTGCCATAATGGCTTAGGGTAACTCATGTTTGCTTATAATGGCTTCAGATAAAGACAGTTTAATCATAGAGTCTAAACTCAAAAGGGATCTGAAAAATCAAGTCCAACAGGCTTCTTGAAGACCTTCTATACCCTGTAAGTTTATAGCATCTTTGAATACAGCTCTGTCTGTTCTTCCTAGAAGAACAGGTCTCTCCAAGTTGAGACCTCACTCATAGAAGTGCTTTACCTACCATTGTCTTCTATTTCCTCTTTCTAAAGGTGATTTTTCCCTGTCAGTCGCTAATAGGGAAGACAAACAAAACAGGAGTTGAAGTCTTCTTCCTCTGTTATACCTGCAGCTTTCCTTGATGCATCATCTTATTATTTTCTATACTACTTTTTAAAAAAACTTTTATTGGAATATAGTTGATCGACAGTGTTGTGTTGGTTTTAGGTGTACAGAAAAGTGAATCAGTTGTACATAAACTGTGTGTTGTGTAGTGTGTTAGTTGCTCAGTCCTGTCCGATTCTGCAAAGGATGGACTCCCCATGGACTGTAGCCCACCAGGCTCCTCTATCATGGGATTTCCCAGGCAAGAATACTGGAGTAGATTGCCATTCCCTTCTCCAGGGGATCTTCGAGACCCAGGGATCAAACCTGAGTCTCCTGCATTGCAGGTAGATTCTTTACTATCAGAGCCACCAGGGAAGCCCACATACACATACATATATCCACTCTTTTTAGGTTCTTATCCTTCAGTCCCTGGTTCATTTCTGGCTCAAAGGAGGTACTGGTTGCTTTAGGCTTCCCTTGTGGCTCAGCTGGTAAAGAATTCGCCTGCAATGTGGGAGACCTGGGTTCGATCCCTGGGTTGGGAAGATCCCCTAGAGAATGAAAAGCTACCCACTCCAGTATTTTGGCCTGGAGAATTCCATGGTCTGCATAGTCCACGGGCTCGCAGAGTCGGACACGACTGAGCAACTTTGACTTCGCTTCACCCATATAATTTACAGTGTATCAAGTAGAGTCACAGTAGGTCCTCATCTATTTTATATATAGAAGTGTGTATATATCAGTCCCAATCTCCCAGTATATCCCTTCTCCCCTCCCCTTTGTTATTATTTTAAAAGCATCTTTCTCCAGGCCCAGGCTTTCTAGTGTAGAAGGTATGCTAACACTTTTCTTACAAGCACAAACTGCTCCCTGTCTCTTTTCTGTCTTAGCTTTTGTGTTTGTGTCTCTCTAAGAGAGCTCAGTGATCTCACTACTCAACCACCCTGAGATCTTGAGGATCCAGCTTCTCTAAGTCTCTTCATCTCAAAAATGTTCCTTCATGAGTGGATTTCTGCACTATATGAACTAAAGAGTTTGCTAAACAAATGTACAAAACAAGATTCAAGAGAAAGAGCATTATGTTAAAAGTGAAAGCAAATAATCTTTTCTTACAGTTTTTTTTTTAAATAAAAAAAATAAATTTAGGGGAATTCCCTAGTAGTCCAGTAGTTAGAACTCTGTGCTCTCACTGCCAGGAGTCCTGGTTCAATGCCTGGTTAGGGCACTAAGATCCTGCAGCTGCATGGTGTGGCCTAAATAAATAAATTTAACCTACATTTATTTCAAATAACTTGGAAATTTCAATATCAAAAAGAAAAAAAAGAGACATTGATCAGCAATCTCACTCCCAAAGAACCACTGCAACTGAGGTCCGGGAGTGTTCCCTATTATTTTTCTATATCCTTTTCCTCTTCAGTTAACATTATGAGCATCTTTCCCATTTCATTAGATACCCTCTGAAAATTTTTAACAGCATAATTGTACTTAAGAAATCTTTCACTTACTAAGCATAAAATAATAAGGACCTACTGTATAGCACAGGGAAATATATTCAGTCTTGTAGTAACCTATAATGGAAAAGAATCTGCAAAAGAACATACATATATATTCTGTATGACTAAATCACTGTGCTGTATACCTGAAACTAACACTATTGTAAATCAACTATACTCCAACTTAAAAACAATTTTTAAAGAAATCTTTCACTTATTTTAGGACATGTATTTATATATTTCATGAAATACTTTACATATACATGAAATACTTTATTTCATGTATTAAATAATACTTTTAGCACAGTATTTCCCAAACTGTGTTCTGTGGAATACTAATCTACTGCATGATCAAAGATATTCTAAATAGAATGGGGTTTATTGTAAAATAAATTTGAGAAATGATGAGTTAAACAATGCTAAACAGATTCCTATCTACAGTAATTCTCGGGACATTTAAAACTCTCAGGTACACAAGGACTCCTCAAGTTGTTGAGCCCGGAGGGGAAGGAGGATAAAAATGCTCCTAGTTGGAGAAGGCAATGGCACCCCACTCCAGTACTCTTGCTTGGAAAATCCCATGGACGGAGGAGCCTGTTAGGCTGCAATCCATGGGGTGGCTAAGAGTCGGACACGACTGAGCGACTTCACTTTCACTTTTCACTTTCATGCACTGGAGAAGGAAATGGCAGCCCACTCCTGTGTTCTTGCCTGGAGAATCCCAGGGACGGGGGAGCCTGGTGGGCTGCTGTCTATGGGGTCGCACAGAGTCGGACACGACTGAAGTGACTTAGCATAGCATAGCATAGACTTAGGACTTAGGAGACTGTGGTTCACATGGAATACAATTCAAAAAACGCTCCTTTAGCATCCTCAACAGAAAATAAAACAAGTAGACCTCAAATGAATTTACTGTTGGAACTGGGCTCCCACTGGGTTTCTTCTCTCTCCTCTGGCTCCTAACCTTCCTTGGTATTAAAAATGTTAAAATCTCAGAAATGGAGACCCAATTGAAACAGAGGTAATTATCTGGTGTTTGTTAAAAATGTAATCCAGGAGACACAGATCCAAGAAGCACTTGAACTGTGTTCCAACAGACTACAAAATGGTGGCGATTTACAAAGGCAAAAAACCCAGGAAGTTACATAAATGGTTCATCAAGAATTGGGATTGGGGTTTGAGCTGGCAAGAAATGAGGTTGCTTGTTAAGCAAGGAATGACTGGGAGTCTGAAATGATTACAAAGTTGCAATGGTGGGAAGAAATTTGAAACTAAGGGTGTAGCTAGCAGCTCCTATTTGGAGAATAGCTAGTAGTGTCCTTGAGTCTGACACTGTGCTGTATAGACCCAATGGACTGTAGCCCAACAGGCTCCTCTGTCTATGGGATTTTCCAGGCAAGAATACTGGAGTGGGTTGCCATTCCCTTCTCCAGGGGATCTTCCCTACCCAGGGATTGAACCCATGTCACCCACATTGCAGGTGGATTCTTTGTCGTCTCAGCCACCAGGGAAGCCCAAGAAAACTGGAGTGGGTAGCCTATTCTTTCTCTAGGGGACCTTCCCGACCCAGGAATCCAACTGGGGTCTCCTGCATTGCAAGCAGATTCTTTACCAGCTGAGCTACAAGGGAAGCCAATTCAAGTTCTCAGTGATGAAAGGAATACATCTGAAATCATATCCACAACAGCCACCCGGCTCCATTTTTTATGCCTGAACTACAGTTACTCCATTTTGATTTTTAAATAATTTTAAATATGTCATCAAAGAGAAGAGAGGGTTGCCTTGAGAATTTCTCAGGTTCATTGCCTGCCCTCAGCTGGCAGAACCATATCCAGGACATGCAAACAGATGTAGACTTACAAGTCATGTTTATGTGAAGGCATGAAGGAATCTTATATTACAGGCTAAACAAAGCCAAAGAATATGTATATTTAACTATCTGGACATGGATTTAAAGTATTTTTGAGCATCAGCTATATTTTTCTGCTACTCTTTTATTTAAAATTCACCCAAGTATTGTATGTCAGGATTCTATGGCACCAACAGTTTATTTCCTATACTGTATTCATATTAGGAGAAAATAATAAACTGGTTTTCAAATGGTAAAAAAACCTAGGAATAACAATTCTACAAGAAAATGTCAAGAATTTAACCTAGATTCATTTTTAATCCACATCTGACTCGAATTCCAAATAATTTTTACCTAATATCCCGTTTAAAAATTACTAGATAAGGACTTATTTTGGAGGTGGTTATCCTCTTCTATGGTGGCTCAGAGGGTAAAGCCTCTTCCTGCAATGCAGGAGACCTAGGTTCGATCCCTGGGTCGGGAAGATCCCCTGGAGCAGGAAAAGACAACCCACTCTGGTACTCTTGCCTAGAAAATCCCATGGATGGAAAAGCCTGGTAGGCTACAGTCCATAGGGTTACAAAGAGTCGGACACGACTAACCGACTTCAGTTTCACTTTAACCTTCACCCTCTTCTATTGGAACAGTCAAGTGCTGGGAGATTGAGGACTGAGGGTCAGTCAGACTTTGGTGCTAATCCGGACGGGCTGTGTGATGTCAAACAACTTACTGAAATTCTTCGATCTTAAATTTCCTTTTATGCTAAAAGCAGAGCATGTCAATGCCCACCTCACAGTGCTGCGTGGAATATGTAAGGCCTATGGCATAATTCCCTATCTACAAGCACACAAGCATCCAAAATGTAAATTGTGAAGGGAGAGGGGTGTACACTTTCCGCTTCACATGAGAGTGAAAGTGAGTCACTCAGTCGTGTCCGATTCCTTGTGACCCCATGGGCTGTAGCCTGCCCGGCTCCTCTTTCCATGGAATTCTCCAGGCAAGAATGCTTAACATGCTACCAGATAATTCACGGGTGCAGAAATACTTAAAACCGTGCAGGCGTGAACGTGCAAAGAGTGGTCTCCAGAGCCTCTAGCCCACCTGGGCCCTGCTCTCTGGAGACTTCATAAAAAGGGGCCCAAGTAGTGCATGGAGACAGAGAGAGAGCGACACACACACTTGAATTCAGGACAACCCACCGCGAGAACCGCGCACCCACCGCGGGGGCTTGGGGCTGCCCTCTCGCCCACGTTTGGGGGCGCCCCGAAGTTCCGGGCTCAGTAAGGGTTGCTAGGGGCCCTCTCCCGCCGGGCAACCCCTGGCCCAAAGTCTGCTCGGAGGACTCGGCCTGGCCATGACGCCCCTCGCGCGTTTCCTCCCGGCCAAGCTGGCGCCGAAGGGACCCCCTGTTTCTTACCGCTATCGTCCGCCACAGCCCAGGCCGGCGTCGGGGTCCTAGAGGGAGCGGGAAGTGGGGACCCGGACGCCGGCCCGGGCTGCTTCTGGCTGAGCTCCATGCTCCCTACATCCGGCCGGCAGCGGCGGCGTTGTCATGACGACCACGCGCGTGCTCCAGCTCCGTCCGCCGCAGCCGAAGAGCTGCAAGCGGTGTGGCCCCACCTCGTGACCCCGAGCGCCTATGCTGCGCAAACCTCTGTCTTACCCTCTCGGTCCCGGAGGCCTGGTTGGGCAGGTAGTGACCGCCAATGCTGTGGAGGCTCCTTGTTCACCATCTGGGTCCTGGTCCCTTGCCGCGGATTAAAGACACACGGAGGCAGGGCATCCTGGTTCTTCTGCAGAGAGAAGTTCTCCAGGTTTAGGGGGCATGACTGATGAACTAAGGGCCGGGGATACAAAGATGATTATGACACAGTCCGCTCCCCAAGTTGTGCTCATACCTGCAGAGGGTAGGTGCAAAAGCTGAGTTGCCCACCACAGCTAGGATGGATGGAGGTAAGGGAACTTAAAGGGGCTAGTTGATCTGTCTTGTGGAGGGGCCGGGCCATCAGGGAGGACTTCTTGGAGAAGGTGTCGTCCTGACCCGTCCAGGTGAACTTGCCAGAGGGCGGAACTGCTTTGTGCGTTTTGGAGATGAGCAGGTACTTGCTGCTGCTTCTAAGTCACGTCAGTCGTGTCCGACTCTGTGCGACCCTATAGACGGCGGCCCACCAGGTTCCCGTCCCTGGGATTCTCCAGGCAAGCATACTGGAGTGGGTTTCCATTTCCTTCTCCACTGCATTAAAGTGAAAAGTAAAAGTGAAATTGCTCAGTCGTGTCCGACCCTTCGCGACCTCATGTACTGTAGCCTACCAGGCTCCTCCATCCATCGATTTCCCAGGCAAGAGTACTGGAGTGGCAGGTACTTAGGGCTGCCCAGATGAACAGACTGGGTGTGTTTTAGAGGCGAAGTCAGTCAGACCGGATCCACGTGGAGTCCTGTGCATCCTCTGAGAAGCACAGCTGTTATGGGGCAGGGAGTTCTCAGATTGAGAACAGCTGATGGAGGGTGGATTTGGTGGCGCTGGTAGTTTAAAAAAATAAAAATAACCCGCCTGCCAATGCCGGAAACATAAGAGAGGCGGGTTTGATCCTTGGGTCGGAAGATCCCCTGGAAAAGGAAATGACAACCCACTCTAGTATTGTGGCCTGGAGAATCCCATAGACAGAGAAGCCTAACGGGCTACGGTCCATAAAGTCGCACAGAGCCGGACACGACTGAAGTGACTTCGCACACGCAGGGGAGAAGAGGTCTGAAACATCTCAGGAGTTTGAGGAGTGAGGAGACAGAACCCAGCGTTAATTACCAGGTAAATGGGTCAGGATTTGGTACGTGGGCCTGGGGGAGAGGAGACAAGGAAGGAAGAAAGGAAGGCCTTCTGTATGGGGTTGCCACAGGTCAAAGAGAAGGAAGTGAAAGGGCCTTGCAGACGACTCTGGAGCCAGAGACTCCTTGTCTGAAAAATGTTCAAGGAAGATCCTCAAGGTAAAAACAGGTCATTTATGAAGTTTATTATTTTCCAAGGTGAAAAAGAAAATATCTGAGTCCTCTGTCCCTCCCACTACCCAGCCAGGCATTTCCAGACCGTGCTCCACTGCTGAGAAATTGTGCTAGGCAAGGTAGACGTCTCTTGAAACACTTTGTAACCCACAGATTTTAAGCACCACTGCAAGTAGTTCTTCAGATTAAACATGATGGTAGAAAAGACAAGTATGTTTTCATTTACCCCATGTGCTACCAGCCAAGTTGAAAGGTAGCCTGAAATCCTGAGATGTGAATGTAGGTACCGTTCAGCACACTCCCTTCCCTGTGCTGTTGCTGCGTAGTCGCCAAGTCGTGTCTGACTTTTTGTGACCCCATGGAATGTAGCCTGCCAGGCTCCTCTGTCCACGGCAAGAATGTCGGAGCAGGTCGCCATTTCCTTCTCCAGGGGATCTACCCAACCCAGGGATAGAACCCGCATCTTGTGTCTCCTGCATTGGCAGGTGGCTTCTTTACCACTAGTGACACCTGGGAAGGCCCTTGAAGAGTAATTCCACTCATAAACTTCTCAGTAATATACTGGGTTGTAAAAGTACATCCAGAAAGCAATCCCTAGTTAAAAATAGCCAATAAAGAATCAATCTTCCCTATTCTTATTTACTGGCAGCTGTTGTAAATCCTGGCTTTATAACTTCCTTTTATTAAGTCCACTAAAAATGCACATACAGTGCAATTCCTTCGATAGCTCAGTTGGTAGAGCGGAGGACTGTAGTGTGAAGTTTCTCAGGCATCCTTAGGTCGCTGGTTCGAATCCGGCTCGAAGGAATTGACATTTTGGACTTCCCTGGTGGCTCAGAAGGTAAACAATCTGCCTGCAATGCAGGAGACCTGGGTTTGATCCCTGGGTTGGGAAGATCCACTAGAGAAGGGAATGGCAACCCACTCCAGTATTCTTGCCTAGAGAATTCCATGGACAGAGGAACCTGGTGGGCTACACTCCATGAAGTCACAAAGAGTCAGACATGACTGAGCAACTGACAATAATGCATATACAATATAAACAGCTTTCATAGGGCTATCAACTTGATTCCAAACACAAGTGGGATATGATTCATGTGAGCTAATACACACACAGAGACCTTCTAGGCAGGTCTCATCATGGAACAGGATGAATGTTAAGAGAAATAAGTTCTTTTATCTGTCTGGAAGCCCAGACATACTTGTGCTGCTGCTGCTGCTAAGTCACTTCAGTCGTGTCTAACCTTAATTAGAGTGGCCAGTGCACACAGATTTTCCCCAGATAACTCTGTTGGAAGACTGAAAAAGAAAAATCAAGCCTGAACCTTTACATCCAAGAAGATTTTAATTAAAACCAGGTTTCTGGAGAACAAATGATGTTAAAAACCCAGGTGAGGAAGTGACTGAGGGTCAGTCAAATGCTCTGCTCCTTCTCCCACTTCCTACTGTGTCTTGAGAAGAGCCTTTCGGTGGTTCTTTACTTTTGAAACAGGGATTGTAACAGTACCTCCTTCTTAGAGTTCTTGTGAGGATTAAATAGGTTAAGTAAAACCTAGAACAAGTAACTGTCCTTGGTATTCTCTATTTCTCTTTTATTTATAATTTATTCTTATTTATATTATCACCTCAGTCTGAATACTGTCGATTGCCTAAAAGCCATCAGCATTGTCAGTCATTTGTATTTAGGAAATGAGATTTTATCCTGCAGGACTCTACACTGTTAGATAAAGACAAAAATGTTAGAGACAACTAGTCCTAGACATAATTTAATCCATGATACATCATCTCTCTTTTTTGGCCATGTGGCTTGTGGGATTCCCTGACTGGGGGATCAAACCCTAACAGGGGATCAAACCCAGGCGCATGGCACTGAAAGCAAGTAGTCCTATAACCACTGGACCACCAGGGAATTCCCCATCTTTTTCTTTCTTTAAATAACAGCCACACCACCTCATAACTCTTTGGGGGGCTGCTGCTGCTGCTAAGTCACTTCAGTCGTGTCTGACTCTGTGCGACCCCATAGACGGCAGCCCACCAGGCTCCCCTGTCCCTGGGATTCTCCAGGCAAGCGCTGGAGTGGGTTGCCATGTCCTTCTCCAGTGCATGAAAGTGAAAAGTGAAAGTGAAGTCGCTCAGTCGTGTCCAACTCCTAGCGACACGATGGACTGCAGCCTACCAGGCTCCTCCATCCATGGGATTTTCCAGGCAAGAGTACTGGAGTGGGGTGCCATTGCCTTCTTTGTTTGGGGTGCTAGGTATATAGAAACAAGGACCTGAATCACACACTGCTGTGCTGCAAGGAGCAAAAACATTAAGTGTGGGGCTGGGAATTCACCCCTCTCCATCTTGACTGGGCCTCTATGCTGGATGGGAGGTCTAGTCCTCCAGCAGAAAAGACCCCACCCTAGAAGGCAAGTCAGAGATGCCACAGTCAGCCCAGCCACCATCATGTCATAGTCCTTCCTGCCTTCCCCCTTAGGCTGTGCGTGTGTATGTGTCGGCATGTATTCATAACCAAGGGCTTGGTTTGGTTTAGTCACTAAGTCCTGTCTATCTCTTTTGCAACCCTGCAGACCTATTGTTACCAAGCCAGGTTCATTTGCCTGAGAACAAAGCAAGGCAAACAATGAGAGGTGGAGGTTTGCAGCAAAAAATGGGTTTATCATGAATCAGTCAAGCGAGGAGAAAGAACAAATCACAAATCCACCTCCCCAAAGACAAGGGGATATTTATGAGATATTTATGAGACAAAGAAGCAGGGTGGCCTGAGGTATGGGGAGCATGGGGAAAGGTGATTGTAGATTTTAAAAAGTGAGATAATTGTCCTTCTGTGCAGGCACAACTAAGCTATCCGCTGCCTCCTGGGATACATGCTCAGAATTTGGTGGCATTAGCTCACTCTGGGGGTAGAGTTCTCGAGCTTCTGATGGCAAATGGTCACCGATCAAACACGCATACCCAGGTACATGGTCAGTACTGCCAACCAGTCTTAACTGGCTGGGGTGCCAACTGGTCAACAGCTGACTCCAAGTTCCTGAAAAACAAACTGGGCAAACATATCAAGACTCTTAGTGAGAGATACAATCCACAGTGATGGTGAAGGGTCTGTTAAAATTGTTTAGGCTACACAATGCTTTTTGTTAAAAACAAAAACAAAGTGAGCTTGGTCGGTGAAAACAGGTTAGTTTTTTATTTATTAAGCACGTTATAGTTTAATGGATCTAACTGATAACTACCCTTGGTTTCACAGATTCTAATCCATCATGCCAACTCACACATGGCTGTTACCTATGCCTATAGAAGGCTTGATCATCCACCTGCCAGTCCTAAAACTTAAAAGTTCTACCAGGCACGAAAGTGCCCACTGGTCTCTCCTTATTTAGAAGGGCAGTTCATCTCTTGAATTTAATTCTATTGGCCTTTACATCTACAACTTTATGCCGGATTTAAGGGAAAATGCAGTTTTTGTTTTGTTTTTTGGCTGCATGGCTTGCAAGATATCAGTTCCCCACCCAGGAATTGGACCCGGATCACGGCAGTGAAAGCCTGGAATTCTCTCCCCTAGACCACCAGGGAACTCCCCCAAATGCAATATTTTAAAATGCTATTTTTTCCTAGTGTTTTCTCAGTGTTTATGGTAAGAGCAATGATCTTTTGCAGCCTTCTATACCTCCAACCTGAAAATAGAATCAAAATAGGCACTTCTAAAAACTGAAATTAGACAAGCCAGACAATTTTTTTTATTAATATGAGTCAACCTAGGTTAGGAGAAAGAGGAATCTACACTTCGATTTATCTTCCAACATGAAACACAAAAACCTACATTTTATGTTGTGTCACAGTGAGCACTAAATTTAATCAACTAGATTTTAATTTGTTTCTCTTAAGGATACTAAATCTGGTGACAGGTAAAACTCATACATTTTTCTTTCTTTTCACAGTATTTCAGATTTTGAATATTTGAACTTTCCATCAGAATAATGTCAAGTGACAGCGAAAAATACGAACATTCGTCTAGAATTCAGCAGAAAAGTGATCCACAGCAGGTCTCTGATAGGATATTTTTCATTGACGCTTCGAATCAGAGCTTGCTTACTATTCCAGAAGACATTTTAGCATTAAGAGAATTAGAGGAAGTGCATTTGGAAAACAACCTGATTGCAGAAATCCCCAAGGATATTCAGCATTTAAGGAAGATCAGGGTTCTCTACCTGAACAAGAACAAGCTGAAGAATCTATGCCCGGAGATGGGAAGGCTGAGCAACCTAGAGGGCCTGGACCTGAGCGACAACCCGCTAGAAGCCTCGTCCCTGCCGGTGCTTAGCGGCATCCGCCAGCTCCGCGAGCTCCGCCTCTACCGCACCGACCTAGCGGACATCCCCGTCGTCATCTGCAAACTCCTTCACCATCTCGAGCTGCTCGGACTGGCCGGAAACCACCTGAAATCTCTGCCCAAGGAAATAGTGAACCAGACCAAACTGAGGGAGATCCACCTGAAGCATAACCAATTTGCAGCGTTCCCTCTGGAGCTGTGTGATCTCTACAACCTGGAGATCATCGACCTGGATAAGAACAAGCTCACGGTCATCCCGGAAGAGATTGGGAACCTGACGAAGCTGAAGAAGTTCTACGTGTCCTACAACAGCCTGGCTGTTCTCCCGGAGTCGCTGGGCCGGTGCACCAGGCTGTCGGTGCTGGACGTCTCTTACAACCGCCTCCACGCCCTCCCGCACACCCTGGGCGAGCTCTCGCAGATGACGGAGGTGGGGCTGAGTGGGAACCACCTGGAAAAGATCCCGCGCCTCCTCTGCAGGTGGACCTCGCTCTTCCTGCTCTACCTGCATAACACCGGCCTGCGGGTGCTGCGCCGCTCCTTCCGGCGCCTGGTTAACCTGCAGTTTCTCGACCTCAGCCAGAACTTTCTGGAACATTGTCCGTTGCAGATCTGTTCGCTGAAGAACCTGGAAGTCTTGGCCCTGGATGATAATAAAATATGCCAGGTACTGATTCCTTTCCTGGCTGTCACTATGCTGCCTGGCCCTACATTGGTGTGGTTCCGTGTCTAAACATCAGAAAATTCGAGCTGAGTTTATGAGTGAAAATCGGGATTGACAGATCTCTCCAACAAGGTCATCATGTTACTTTTCCCGCCTGAATAGCAGTAGTAATCATAATGGTAGCTGATGTTTATTTGCAGTATGTAGGTGCCAGTCACTGGGCTAAATGTTTTTTGTGTATTATCACATTTAATCCTCACAATGACTTTTTAAAAATTTAAATAGTCTTTCTTTTTTAGGATAGTTTCAGATTTATAGTAAAATTGAGAACATATTTCAGAGAACTTTCATATATTCCACACTGAGATTCCCCAACAATTAACATCTTAGATTACTATGGTACATTTGTTACAATTAATAAACCAATATTGATACACTTTTATTCACTGAAGTCCATAATTTATCCATGTTTCCTTAGTTTTGATCTAATCTTTCTCCGTTCAGGATCCCATCCAGGTTTCTACATTACGTTTAGTTTTTGCACCTCCTTAGCTCTTCTTGGCTATGAGAGTTTTTCAGGCTTTCCTTGTATCTGATGACCTTGCCAGTACATCTCAAAACTGTAGGATTTGAGGATGTAGGATGCCCCCACTACTGGAATTTGTTTGATTTTTTTCTCATAAGACTGGAGTTATTGGTTATTGGGAGGAAATTAATTTATACATTTGTAATACAGTTATATTGTCTTGTTACACTCTGCTTTCCTTCCTGAAATCCTCTGACTTCCTGCATGATTTTTTTCTTAAATTGCATACATTACTCACAATGATTTTCTGATGTGAGTGATATTGTCCTCAATGATATAGGAGGAGAGTGAGGCATGGGGCTTTTAATGTGTCAAGGCCACACACCTGTACGTGATAGAGTCAGAATACCAATCCATAGCATTGGACTGCAGGGTTCATCTTCCAGAGTTCTGACACATGCAACCTTAGGCCCTAATGTTCCAAAATCAGATATCTGCAAAACCAGATCAGTCCCCAGAGAAGCTCTCCCATACGTGTGCAGGGTGGTGTGTTCAGACATTCATCATAGTATTGTTAATAATCATGGCTTATGGGCAATAATGTGAATGTCAGTTGGGAGAGGAATTTGCAAGTAAATTGTGATATATTTATAAAATGGAATACTATACAATAATTTAAGTGAACTGGAGCTGTATGTGCCAATGTGGATAGATCTCAAAACTGTGATGTTTATTAAAAGTAAAACACCAAATTACAGAATATTATGCCACATAGAAATCTTTAATCACACAAAACTACATACACAACATATAAAACATATTTTATGTCCCCTGCATTGCAAGGAAGATTCTTAACCTATGGACCACCAGGAAAGCCCCTTATTGTTTTTTAATATTTGAAAATTTGAAAGAACAGAGTTCTGTTAAAAGCAAAAGACTATTCTGGAGAGAAAGAACAGAAGGTTTAGAAACCAACAACACTAACCAAATATCATGTCTGTTTTTCCTGGTTGTGAACAAAACTCTTAATGTGTATCTCATACATTATAAAAGTCGTAGCTTTAAAGTTGTTTTTTGTGTTTTTTTTTTGAATCTTTTACTTGATTTTCAACTTTTAGAACTTTGGGATTTTTTGTTTTGTTTTCCTCATTGTTAGAGAGTTTCAAAACTGGAAGTAAACATTTTGATGCTGACTTTAAGATTTAGGAAGAGGATCTAGTACTTAATTTCGACTTATTATAGGTAGCAACCCATCTTGGAGGATTTTAGAGGTTCTACGAGAAGGCCTCTGCCCATCCCCAGCTCTTCTGCTGCCGATGTAAGAATTCCTGTTACAGTGAGCAAAGTCTGTCATTCCATAGTGGGAGTGAAAGTATCAGAATAGAAAGTGCCCTTGGGAAGTATAACACAGTTCACTTAAATCCTATTGAGTCATGAATGATACCTAATCCTCTCCTGTGACTTTTTAAGAGGTCAGGGTGGAGGAGAGAATCACACACAGATGTGTGTGTGTGATTAGCAAAGATTCAGTTCAGTTCAGTCGCTCAGTCGTGTCCGACTCTTTGCAACCCCATGAACCGCAGCATGCCAGGCCTCCCTGTCCATCACCAAAGATTTCAGTTCAGTTCAGTCTCTCAGTCGTGTCTGACTCTTTGCAACCCCAGGAATCGCAGCACGACAGGCCTCCCTGTCCATCACCAACTCCCGGAGTTCACTCAGACTCACATCCATTAAGTCAGTGATGCCATCCAGCCATCTCATCCTCTGTCATCCCCTTCTTCTCCTGCCCCCAATCCCTCCCAGCATCAGAGCCTTTTCCAATGAGTCAACTCTTCGCATGAGGTGGCCAAAGTACTGGAGTTTCAGCTTTAGCATCATTCCTTCCAAAGAAATCCCAGGGCTGATCTCCTTCAGAATGGACTGGTTGGATCTCCTTGCAGTCCAAGGGACTCTCAAGAGTCTTCTCCAACACCACAGTTCAAAGATTAGCCTCATCCAATACCAAGCTTTACTGCAAGTCAGACTGCACCGAAACGTGGATATGTTCAGTGTTACTATGTTGAACATGGAAATTTCCATGTACCAGCATTTATGATTCTTCAGTTCTTATGATGGTATTACTGTGTTTTTTGTCTTCCTTTCTAAATTTCCTATTATTCCAGTCCCTCTAGGAACCTCCCAATCATTTCTCTCTCTAATGACATGTGACCTTTAAGCCAGCTTCTTCTCTCTCTCTCCCACCAGCCTGGTAGGCTGTAGTCCATGAGGTCGCTAAGAGTCGGGCATGACTGAGCGACTTCACTTTCACTTTTCACTTTCTCTCTCCCACCCCAATTTACCTCATGGACTTTTGGCACTTGAAGCCTAGCCAGTAGCTTTTTCTTGCCTAGGTGGAGACAAAAATAGCTGACTTTTCATGTAAACCTACATGGATTTTATGTGTATGGTCCATTCCTATTGTTGACTGCAAAAGTGATGGACAACCTAAAAGTTGAGTACTGTGTTTTATTTGGTGGACAGAACTGAGGACTTAAGCCCAGAAAGCAGCCTCTCAGATAGCTCAGAGGGACTGCTCCACCGAGATAAGGGAGGAGCCAGGATATGTAGGACTTTTCGCAACAAAGAACACGTAGTCAAAACTTCATATGATTTAACTGTTAATTAAAGAAATTAATTCACAAATTCTGACTTCCCTGGTAGTTTAGTGGCTAAGATCCTGTGCTCTCAATGCAGGGGCCCAGGTTCAATCCCTGATTGGGGAACTAGATCCCACATGCCACAACTAACACCAGGTACAGTCAAGAAACAAAAACAAAACAAAAACATTCATCCCTAAAGAAAACCAAATTCTCAAGTTAATAAATTCAGTACTTTTCTATATATGGGAAGATGGAAGAGTCTGGGTTCATGGAAATCATGTATTTCAATGACTTCATTGAAATCATTCTTTTTATATGAGCCTTAGCTATCTAAGGCCAGTATTCTGTTCTTCCCATCCTGAGTTCCCTCAGGGTTCATGGTACAGTGGTTGCAGTGGCTCAACAGTTGCTACATCCTTTGTTTACTGATTTGGCAGGCAACACTTTACATGCACACAATTAAGGGAGAAAACTCAAGTTTCAGAATGGCTACGGCTCAGTTATACTGTCAGCAATAATTGTTCTCACCTGATTCTCTGCAGGCTTTCTGTACATCCAAATTTATTTCTGCTATAATATGACTATGATGGTATTAATTATTGGCTCTTGAATATCTTGGGAAAAAAATCTTTAGATATTCAGTGGGCTTTTGAAAAAGTAATGCTAAACCCATGAGCTAAGAATATAGCAGTACGAATGAAATGACTGGGTTATAATGAAGTGGTTAGGTTGATAAATCTTTCCCTGTTATTTAGGACTGCACTAAATGCAGACACTTTGCATTGAAGGGATCTAAGGGCCTGATGAAGAATTTTGAAATAGCAAAGAAGGAAAGCTTAAACATCAGTTTCTCTGGACATTGACTTGTTCTGAGTTTTCTTTTTCTAGATGTAAATAAAACTGAAAATGTTTTATAACTTTTTAAGAAAATAAGCCCTCACCTTACATAACAAAGAGGAAAATGCCTTATGGTTTATTCCAAGTGTTTGAAACTTTTGCCTATAGGTCAAAAGAAAGCCTACTATGGGGATAATCTATTCACTAATTATTTACTTATTCCACCCATCTAGGGAGAGGTTGGGTTGAGCTGAACTCTACTAACCATTCTCATGAAAAATAGAATGGCAGGTTAGGGAATGGGTGGAAGGAAAGCCAAGGTTTAAGCAGGGACCTATGAGGAAAGGTTGCCCAGTGAAGAATCAAGCCAGGTAACAGAAGTGGTTCAAAATGAATTAAGTTATTAACATTCAAGAGTTGGGCCTTTTTTTCCTACAAGAAAATAGGCATCTACATAACTTATTCAGTAGGGTGATTGTGTCATGTATTTAAAGAATGAGATTTTCCATGTGGTTCCAGAGGTCCAGCAAGAGGTCAATAGGGGATGTATTAGTGACACAGATTTTGACAGGAGAAGGAAATTGAGTATGTAGAAGGAAATCCAAGTGGTCTTTATCCAATGATCTTTTCATCCCAGGAGGTAGTGTTTAAGTAAGAGCTGGATGGCTAGCTATGGAACATATCCAACCACCATAGAAGAGGGTAAGAACAGGGACCTTTTTAAGGCCTTCCAACTCTGAAAGTCTAGGAATCTGTGCAATGCCTGCCTAATACCAGGGCACATAGCCTTGTGATTCACTGCAGGGAAGAAGATATGATTATAATGGTCTTCATTGTTTCCTTCCAACTGGTATTTTAACTAAGGTTTCAAAATTGCTGACCTAAAGCCTTTTAGGATGGATATTACGTCACTAAATTGATCAGTGCCAATAACTGAATTAATTATGAATATTATAGTTGCAATAGTATACTAATAAGCTTTGTACTTTTTCTTTCAGTAGTGTCAAGCATTTGCTATACCATAGTTGAAAAATTTGCAATAACATAGGTTAAAAATTGCTCTAACTTTATCCAGAGCATGCAAGTAAAGAGCACAGAGGTTGGGGGAAAAGTAGAACTCCAGACTTTTGATCTACAAGTACAAATACCATAGATGCAAACATATGGGCCAACTTTGCATCTGCCGGAGACGCTAAATTTCTCTCTTTTTAAAAAAAAAAAAATCTTCCTCAAAACTAAAAGCCCAGTTTATTTTCTTACTTTTAAAAATAATCCTGATCTGAAACTTATCTTTTTGAAATATTTCCAGTTACCTTCAGACTTCGGTTCACTTTCAAAACTGAAGATTCTTGGACTAACGGGAAATCAGTTCTCTTCATTTCCAAAAGAGATCCTTTCTTTAGCGTCTTTAGAGAAATTATACATTGGCCAAGATGAGGGAGCCAAGCTTACCCATCTGCCAGAATGCATTAAGAGACTACAGGTAAGCCTCCCCAAATGAGCAGGCAAAGAAGTATATGCCCACTGATTCCTTGGCTGATATGAGAAAACATGGTTGTATTCTCACAGGTTGCATGTGGAATCATCTATACTAGATTTCTAGCTCCCAACAAGTCATTATTACACTTTGAGGCTTCCACTGTCTTCCTGAACAACCACAGGATCCACACTTGAACATTTTATTGTGACTGGTCTTGTATATGTCAGGGCATACTCATTCCTTCTGTGTGGTTTGGCATGTTTTATTTGCAAAATTGAGCCATATCACTCTCCAATTAATTTCCACTTTTAAAAAGTATTCTCTGAAAGTTGTACTACTTTGAAGTTAAAGTGTCATATAGATGATGTGGCCAGGAATCTGCATTTTGCATGAGTCTGATTCCCCTTCCTGCATGGTGGAAAGCATATCATGGTTTATTTAACCATTGCAACAGGTTCATGCTGAAGATGGGTCCACAGAACTATGCTAAACCCCAGAAGAGCAACATAACATTATTCAAAGTAGCTATACCAATGTGTCTTTATGTATGCATGCTTTAAAGCATGATTTTTTCATGTTCCTGGTGCTACACTTTTAATAATAATAAAGTAGGTGTAAGCCACTACATAGCTCCCAGCCATGGACTGAGTGATGACATACACAGCGCGGGTACTTCTCACCTGTTCCTAATTCTTGGTTCCTTTGCTCTGTGTTCACAGAACTCCTTTCATCAATTTGCTCCTTATACGTGTCATGCCACACTCTCCAGAATTTTAGGGTGAAATGCAAACATTAAATTTTTACCCAGTGAATCTGAAAATAGTCAACCTGTTCTCTGTACATTTTGGCTACTTCCGCATGGGCAATGCTGGATTGATAACTGAGGCAATTGCAGTTCTATAGCAACTGCCACAGATAATTAACTATTAAAAGGGAACAAATTATATTTGTATTTAAATGATCCAAATTGTTTTTCTGCATTAAGTTATAGTGAAACAAATAAACACTAGATTCCCATGTTCTCTTTTCCCTACATACCTGGAACCATGACTAATGGCTTAACTCAAGAATAATTATATTTTTTTTGTTGATGATTCTTTAAATGTGTTTTCCCCTTAATCCTAATGAATAATATTCTCATTGAAAGAACATGGGAACTCATAGGTGATTCTAGTTACCATAATTCTTTTATTATGGTATGATAACATACTCTTCTGTTATTCAGAATCTTAAAGAGCTGTATATTGAGAACAATCATCTTGAATACCTGCCTGTATCCTTGGGATCAATGCCTAACTTGGAAATTCTTGATTGCCACTGCAATCTAATTAAGCAACTCCCAGATGCTATTTGCCAAGCACAAGGTGAGAAATCTTTGTAGATCTACAACCCAGTGGAGTTTGACTAGCATTTCCCATGATGGAAGGCATCCTTGTACTACTAAAGATCAGTCTGAATGTTGAGGAGACTTCTTTGGTGGCTCAGACGGTAAAAGCTTCTGCCTACAGTGCGGGAGACCTTGGTTCAATCCCTGGGTTGGAAAGATCCCCTGGAGAAGGAAATGGCTACCCACTCCAGTACTCCTGCCTGGAAAATCCCATGGACGGAGGAGCCTGGTAGGCTACAGTCCATGGGGTCACAAAGAGTCAGACATGACTGAGCAACTTCACTTTTCAATGTTGAGAGTTTAGACCTACCCCGTAATCTCCTTGCAGAGCTTCTTAGTTGGTGATATGGGGAAGGCGATGTACCTGATTGGTACAGCTAAAAGCCACACAAAGGCAGTTAGTTTATTGGGAATTGAAAAGAAAATATCAACTGCTTTGAAGATTGGCATTCATCCTCATAGCCATTATACTGTGAACCAGAACTTACTGAATGCCTATTATCTGCCAGAATTTGGGCTTGGGGATCCTGTAGTAAATTTGCATTAGATCACTAAGTCACTTATGAGAGAAAGGAAAAGGATTGACCCAGAGTAATAATATTAGCAAGGCAGTTGGGGCTGAGGGGGGTGGACCTATTTGATTGCCATGAAAAATCATACATCATTCATATTTGAATATGCAAAGATTTTCCACTAGGCTAAACCACTCTGTGTTTGTAAAATAACAGGTTTTTGCTGAGATCCTCCTAGAACCAGATTTTAAAAAATGTTTATTTGCCATATTGTGCTGAATCTTCAGGTTTATAGATATATTTTAAAACTGTGACTATTTTTTAATGAAAAAAAGATGAAGGAATATGAGTGGATTCTGTTGCCTACTCATGGGCCATTCCAAGATTGGCAGCAGGACTTCCCTAGTGGTCTAGTGGTTAAGAATCCACCTATCGATGCAGGAGTCACGGTATCAATTCCTGGTGGGAAGATCCCACAAGCAAGTAGGCCCATGTACCACAACTACTGAAACCCAAGCTGCCTACAGACAGTGCTGTGCAGCAAGAGAAGACACTGCAAAGAGAAGCCCACGCCCCACAGCTAGGGTGTAGCTCCCACTTGTTGCAACAAGAGCAAGCCTACATGCAGCAACCAAGACCCGGCGCAGCAAAAGATAAATTCAAAAAAAAGCATGGCCACAGGGTTGGATCTGCGACACTCCTTAGTCATCTCCTGATTCTGTCCTTAATCTCTGGAGGAATGGAACAGTCTCAACATTTTTTAGTATTTACTATTTTCCTGTCTCTAACACTTATTTACACTGACTTCAACAACTCTGAGTTGTTATAAAACATTAAATTTTTTTGTTACATGGTCTAACAGGACATACACATTTCAAAGTGTTTGGACTAAGCAATGTATGCTTTAATTTTGCTAGTTTTTAAGACATTATTTTTTAAAAATTAATTTCAGCTTTGAAAGAATTACGGTTCGAGGACAACTTGATCACTTATCTTCCAGAGAATTTGGATAGTCTAGTGAATCTAGAAGTTCTGACACTAACGGGCAACCCCATGGAAGAACCCCCAATGTCGGTGTGTGCCAAAGGCACTGAAGCTGTGTGGGAATACCTTAGAGAAAGGAGAAATATGAAAGAATTGGCAACAAAGGTAAAATAAGCAACGATTTTGAATAACATATTCACAGTTGCTCGGAGTAGGGTATTGCTAAACTTTACAGATTATCCTATAGGGCTGCTCTTTGCACATCTACATGTTGAGAATTGTGATTCTTACTTATTGAATATTTTTACATCCCCAGGCCTAAGCAAGAGATTTTTAAACAAAAATCCTAGCATGTTTTTGTCTTTTCTGTTCCTTTTCTCTTTGTCAGATAAGAAGCCAACAAACAGGCAAAAGAAACCAAAACTTCAAACCCCTAAATGATCTAAAACTGTTGGACTAATCACTGGAGTGAAAGGCTTATGTTAACTCAGTCAGATAAGCTTGAAAAGTTAAAAATGAAAGCACTGTGGAGCACAGGTCTAGAGGCCAGAGTTGTGCTCTGCCACCAACATAGCTTCAAAGGGTTAAGATCTTCATTGCCTACTAAGCCAGTGGAGACATAAGGATACCCCAGAGCCCAGGAATGTGTCCACTACAATCAGTATTCAGTATTCTCCATTCAGCTGGTCCAGGCCTGCATCATCTCACACCCAGATGACTGCATTAGTCCTCCAACTAGTGTCCCTTGTTACTTGCCTGCTTCCCCTACCATATGTATTCTTCCACTGAGCAGTCAGACCTACGCTGTTGAAACCTAGGTCAAATCTTGCTGTACTTTGCTGAAATCAACAACTCTCCATTTTACCCTGAATAAAAATTAGTCTTTGGTTTGTAAGACTCTTTATCAATGGCCCTCAATCAAATCAGACCTTACACCCTCCCTTCTCTAATAAATATTATGTGAAACTTCCCTTACTCTTTTTAAATTAGACTCATAGATAACATAAACTACCATAAACATAATTTTAATAAATCAAAATAATGCCCAAACTGTAATACAAAAGAAAAGTAGTTTGTATTGAAATATTAATTTTAGTATGTATATACTCAGGGATGACTGCACTGGAAGAATGAAATTACTTAACCATTTTTAGGATACTTCCTAGAAGTATTTTGAACAATGTGCCCTCTTGCACATTTTAAAATTGATATTAGACCTTTTTGTGTCATTAAGTTTAGTCATTGCAAAGGATTGACTTTGATATCAGTAAACATCAATTTACAAAATATTTGAACAAACTCTTACTTGACATGCAAAAATTTTGTCATTTATTTTTCTTCTTGAACATGTATTTCCATTCTACTTTCCCTTTAGAATTGACCTTAATATGTGTGTGTGTGTGTATATATATAATCTAAATAATTTACAGATCACCTTTCATATTTCTAGGCTACAAAAGTTTTATGTAAATTAAACTTTTTTTCTATGATCATAGCATTTTAACATTCTGGATTGAGTCTTTGTGCAATTAGTAGTAGTATAAAATTGACCAAAACAATATAAAATCTGGTATAAATTTTGATATTCAATTATTTGATATATAGGATTTTTGGAAAGATTTTTTTTCACATAGTTTATATATTGTTGTTGTTCAATTACTAAGTTGTGTCCACCTCTTTGTGACCCCCTGGACTGCAGCAAGGCAGGCTTCCCTGTCCTTTATTATCTCCGAGGGCTTGCTCAAATTCATGTCCATTGAGTTGGTGAAGCTATCTAACTTTCTCATCTTCTGCTGTCCTCTTCTCCTTTCGCCTTCAGTCTTTCCCAGCATCTGGGTCTTTTCCAGTGAGTCAGTTCTTCACATCAGGTGGCCAAAGTATTGGAGCTTCAGCTTCAGCATCAGTCCTTCCAGTGAATATTCAGGGTTTATTTCCTTTAGGATTAACTGGTTTGATCTCCTTGCAGTCCAAAGGACTTTTAAGAGTTTATATGTCCTTGCATAAATATTACTTATTGCTAGAATGAAATAGGGTTTGGCATCAGTTCCATTCCTATTTTTTATTTTACAGAAGAAATGCTGAGAAAGCTTGTTCAAATTTATAAGTTGACAAGGAAAAGAATGGAAAAAATTTGTTTGCCTGTATTGTTTTGCTTTAAATGGCAGTGCTTCACACATCTCTGAATTCATTCCAGATATAGCCCCCAGAAATTAGATAGTAGGCTCTCAGCTGACCAATCAACTTCAATTTTCTTGAAGGCAAAGAGCTGGAAATCACCTCTCTTATAAAAGGATTGGTTATCCAGTCCTTAGAGCCAACATCAATACAACTGTTTTGAATTATCCCTTTTTCAGTGCCCCCAAGGTTTTTGGAGTCTTGGGCAACCCACCCTGGTCAGATTCAAATGGATGAGGGGCTGCCAAATGGGGAGTTGTGAAGGGGCAGTGGGACTCGAGGTGGGACTGGAAGGTCAGCAGTTGTGTTCCTTGTCAGACACATTTTAGGGAGGGGGACGGATGAGAGTTGAAGCTCTGGAAATGAGTTGCTTCTAACATATCCAAGCCTGCACAAGCTTGGAAAGTCTCTGTGGACCAAAGTAAGGGGCGCACAATTGAACTCTGTTGAATCTTAACACGCAAAAAGCCTTGTGAATTTCCAGAATCCCTCTCCTGGGCACTGCTGCTTCCCTGGAAAGTCACCACCTTAGCTGGTCTGCTGCTTTCAGGTTCCGTCTCATCCTTCCCATTTTCGCTCTACTTCAAGCCTCGTGCGTGCTTCTGCCTCTCTGTCCAGAGGTGCTTCCCCCCAGGTGTGGGCAAGACTGTGGCCCTCACTTAGTTCAGTCTCTTCAAATATCCATACACCTGTCCTCAAGCCCCCTTATATAAAACAGCATACCTCCACCCACCTCATTCATTCATTCATTCAACACAGTTACTGAGCTGCAACTATGTACCTGGCACCGTTCTAGGCGCTGGAAATACATTACTGAACAAAATGGGCAAATATTTCTGTCCTCTATTGCTTAAAGCCTGATGTGGTGAGAGTAAGAACATGAAGTGTAACACATAATATATGTTAGAAAGTGATTTCTAAGTGATGTTAGAAAGTGATTATGTTGTTTCTAACATAATCATATGTTAGAAAGTGATTAAGTGGTATTGGAAAAAAGTTCAAGCTAAGGAGAACTGAGGTTGCCAAAAGTTGTGTGTGTGTATGTGTGTGTGTGTGAGTGTGTGTGTGTGTATTATAGGGATTTTATTTTATTTTATTTTTTGGTCAAAACATGTATTTAGATAGGAAAACCCTGGTAGGGTTCAGACTGCTCTTCCATTTCACTGGACTACGAAAGTAGCCACTTACTCTATTTAGTCTCCTTCCATCTGATCTTGCTCTGTTAGCTGCTGCTGCTTTTTATTTTTTTTTAATTTTTATTTTATATTGGGGCCTAGTTGATTAATAATGTGTTGATCTCAGGTCTACAGCAAAGTGATTCAGTTATACATATACATGTGTTAATATCCTTTTTCAAATTCTTTTCCCATTTAGGTTGTTACGTAACACTGAGCAGAGTTCCCTGTGCTATACAGTAGGTCCTTGTTGATTATCCATTTTAAATACGCAGTGTGTACACGCCAATCCCAAACTTCCAATCTATCTCTCCCCACAACCCTTCCCCTCTGGTAACCATAAGTTTGTTTTCTAAGTCTGGGAATCTATTTCTGTTTTGTAAATAAGCTCATTTGTATCTTAAAAAAAAAAAAAGAACTTTATAGAAGGTTCAGTTTAATGAGATGGTCAGTGTAGGATTCTTTGGGAAATTGACTGTCTCAAGCAACTATTACAATATATTACAATAGATCATAGACTGGGTGGCTTGAACAACAGAAATATATTTTCTCACATTCTGGAGGCTTGAAGTCCAGGATCGTGGTGCCAGTGTGGTGAGAGCTTCCCTTCCTGCCTCACAGTTGCTGCCATTTCACTGCATCCTCCTATTGACAGAGAGAGCAAGCTGTCTGTCTCTTCTTGTAAGAGCACTGATTCCATCATGAGAACCTCACCCTTACGAGCTTATCTAAACCTCATTACCTTACAAGGCCCCGTCTCCAAATACCAACACATTAGTGTTTAAAACTTCAACACATGAATTGGGGGGAACATAACTCAGTTCATAGCAATGACAATCAAGCAGGTTATTGAAGAAGTGGAGGCACGAACCATCTGAATATTAGGAAGAGTGTTACAGGCAGAGAAAGCAGCAAAAGCCAAGGCCCTGAGCTGAGATAGTGCCTATGTGCATCTGAGCAGCAAAGAGGCCTGCATGGCTGGAGCGAGTGAGCAAGGGGAGAGTGAAGAGGTCCGGAGGGTGGGGAAACATCGATAGGGCTTTGTAAGCAAATGCAAGGACTTGAATTTTGGGTTTTTGTTTGTGTTTTTAAGAAGTGGATTTATTTAGAGAGATACACATTCCAGGTGGTGCAGTGGTAAAGAATCCATCTGCCAATGCAGGAGACGCAAGAGACACAGGTTCAATCCCTGGGTTGGGAAGATCCCCTGGAGAAGAACACAGCAACCCACTCCAGTATTCCTGCCTGGAGAATCCCGTGGACAGAGGAGCCTCGTGGGCTACAGTCCGTGGGGTTGCAAAGAGCTGGACAGGACTGAACTGACTGAGCACACACGTATACACATTCCACAGACAAAATGCTGTTGGTCTCAAAAGGTGAAAAGGACCTTGGGAGAAACACTCCACAGAGAAAGCATGGGCTGTCTCAGAAGGCAAGAGACCAGGACTTGAGTTTTATTCTGAGAGAAATGGGGAGCCACTGGCAGGTATGAAGAGTCTACTAGAGAAGGGATGTTCCTGAGTGGATATTAGGAAAGAAGATCTCAAGAACAAGTGAGGGCTGTATAGCACAGGGGACTCTGCTCAGTATTATGTGGCAGCCTGGGTAGGGGGGCATTTAGGGGAGAATGGATATTTGTATTCGTTTGGCTGAATCCCTTCTTTGTTTACCTATAACTATCAAAATAGTAATTGGCTATACCCCAATATAAAATAAGTTCAATTAAAAAAAAAGAACAAGCGATGATTACCTGTAGGTAGGAGCACAGGTGGTCCCAGAACAAGAGAGAAGGCAGAATACAGGCACACCCATTCCCCTTGCTGTGCACTGTTATCTCCGTGGCACTGGTCACCATCTGTCAGATTATACAGTCATGTGTTTCTTGTTTATCGTCTTTTCCCCTCACTGGAATGTGAGCTCCACCGACTAAGTGATACTGATAATTCAACTGCTGTTTCCCTAGAACCATGCCTGGCATGTAAGAGCACCAAATACTTCAAAAAAAGTCTTTGCCTGGATGACTGGCCAACTGAAAAAGAGAGAAGATAAGGTTTAGAGTTCTAGCTATATTCCATTCTCCGTATTTTGAAAATCACATATCGCATACCAGAACAAAGAGCTGTAACCATCCCCAGTCCATTGTGATGTGAGCTGATGCTGTTCTTATTTTCAGATTCAGGCTTGGTGGCGTGGAATGATGGTACGCAAAGGACTTGGGAGATTTGAAGAACTGCTAAAATTGCAAAAGAAGGGAAGGAATTCTCCAAAAGATAAGAAAGGAAAGAAAGATGTAAAAGGAAAACCTGTAAAGAAAAATAAATAATTCTATAAATGTACGAATTGAGGTAATGAAACCTGGTGGATTAAGAAGGCAAAATCTCTAGGAATTAGATGCCTATCATACAAAAATTACTCACAGAGTTACAGTTACATAGAAAAATAAAGATTCTTTTACTGAAATGTTTATGGATAAAATGCTTTGATGTCTGGGAATTGCTTCAGAATAATATCAGAGAGAGATTAGTGTAAATGATCCAAATGAACCAATATGTGTGCTTAGTCACTCAGTCATGTCTGACTCTTTACGACCCCATGGACTGTAGCCCACCAAGCTCCTCTGTCCGTGGGATTATTTTCCAGGCCAAAATACTGGAGTGGGTTGCCATTTCCTTCTCCAGAGGATCTTCCCTACCCAGGGATCGAACCCAGGTCTCCTGCATTGCAGACAGATTCTTTACTGTCTGAGCCACCAGGGAAGCCCTAAAATGAACCAAGATCAGCCATAAATTGGTAATGGTAAAAGCATGTGATAGGTACATGGAGGTTCACTATACTATCATGTCTACCTTAAAAACTCTTAATTATGAAACAATTCATAGGACGTTCCAAAGAAATGGACAGAAAGGTCCACGCACCCTTCACCCTTCCTCAGTGCTGACATCCTGCATGACTGTGGGAAGTACCATCCACAGAGCTTGTTCAGACTCCATCACTTATACACGCACTGGTCACGTGTGTGTGTGTGTGTGTGTGTGTGGTCCAGTGCAGTTTTCTTACATGTAGCTTCTGTGTAGCCACCACCACGATCAAGATACAGAATTGCTCTATCACCACTTGGGCCATTACTCTCAGCCCCACCTACCACCTCTCTCGCTTCCAGCCCCTAACCTGTAGTTTTGTTATTTGAGGAGGCTCATATAAATGGAATCACATAGTAAGTAACATTTGGGGACCGGCCTTTTTATTTTGCATAATTCACTTCCAGCCCATCCAAGTGGTGCATGTAACAGTAGTTCATCCTTTCTGGTTGCTGAGCGGTATTGCATAGTTTGCTCATCATTCACCCATTGAAAGGTGTTTCTCTGTTTCCAGTTTTTGGCTGGTTTGAATAAAGTTGCTCCGAACATTTATTCAGAGAAATGAAGAATTATTACCTAAAACATCCCCATTTATACTAATCAAGACCCCCTCACCCTGATGACTTTTTCTTTTGGAATAATATTGATTTCAAATTCAACATGTCCTTCAAGCAATGATTATAATATGAATTATTAGTGTAGCAAGAAAAAAGCAAAACATAATCTGATTAGAATATATCAGAATAGAAATGTGTGAGCAGATCCCTCTGCCATGCAATGAATTTCATGCTCTAGTAAGAAAAAACCAGAAATTTCCCAAATCACGGACAGCAACACAGGAATTTTAATGAATTAAATAGATTTTATGAGGCAAATTCCATGTCAAAGAAATGCTCAGAAATATTAATAATATGTTAATTTGTTTATTTTAGCAACAAAATATTTTACTTTAACAAGGTATGTTTTTGTTACTGGGTGTTGAATTTTTGATCACTTTTATGAAGATCTGTGTGTCATTGACCGTTATTTGTATTCATGGTTTGTATCTGAGATAAAAGGCAAGAGAACATAAAACAATAAACAACTGAAGGGCATACTTTCTGATGAAAATTACATTTCCATCAGACCACAATGAGACACATATAATGATAAAGATAATATTAAAATGTTCCACAGTTAGTGCCTTTCACATTTTACACACTCACATAAATACACACCCTTATATTTAAAACATTTAGTAAAAGAGGCAGAAAATTCTAGGGAAAGAAAAAAGGAAATGCATTACTGGAATCTAAACATTTTGTCAGTCCTTCTAAATAGAAAGTGAACTAACTATATATCCAAACAAATGAAAACCCATTGAAAAATGTCACCATTGTTTCATAAAATAGAGCATAAAGGCATGTTCATATTAGATTATCCTAGGCATATATTTACAAAGCTCTTGTAACATAAATCACATTAAACAGCCCAGAAGCTGGTATTCCTTTGACTTCACCAGGATTCACTCATGTTCTTTTCTTCTTCCTTTGGGTGACGTGTAGCTTAGTTGAGCCTTGGAAAGTCAGCTTCCTGAAACCCACCATGGTCAAAGTGAATGCTGCTTCTGTGATCTTGGTCAAAGCCTTGTAGTTCCTCCTCCTGTGAAGCTGGGAGAAGCCACCTCTTCGTTGCTACCTCAGTGATCTTGGGAAGTTTGGTCACGGCACTTATCAAGTGTCTAAACCATTGTCCGCACTTCCTAAAAGTTGATGGCCGAAGGCTGATATCCAGCTCAGTTAATTCCTTGAGGAGCCACAGGTTTTGGCAGAAGATGGTCCATCCTGCCTCACAGATGCTGTCGTTATAACTCAGGTCCAGCTTCTGCAGCCTGGCCAGGTGACCTGTCTGAATTACCGATGCTGAAAAACAAAATCAGTCTGCTAAAAGCCAAGAACACTTTCTAGTGCAACTGTTTCCCACTTCCAATAACACAACACACTGGCTCCAGGATTTGTAATAAGAGTGGCACTAAGTAATAGAATGTTATTAGCTAGCAGTTTTTTTTTCAGGGCATTTAAAATTACTCTGGTAACACCTCTCTGCATTCCATGTACAGCTTGAAAATGGATTTTTTTCTCCTTCCAAATTCCAACCCAAAGAATGTCTTTTCTGGTTGAGTTCATGCTCTCTGCTCTCCTGGAGCCCCAGCTCTTGCTGCAGACTTTCTCTAATTAAATGTGAGGAGTGACTGCTCACTGGCTTTAACTCAGGATCATTTGTGAATAGGCTTCTTGCTGTTTAATGCTGTTTCATTATTCATTGTTTATTTATTCATTTTTTTATTCAACAGTTATTTGAGTACTTTCCATGGACAAAATATACTTGGATAATTTCTAATTCATGGGTCAATTAGAACCTTTCACACATGGGCCAATTTTTCCTTTGAATAGCACACATTAGGTAGTATCACAGTGCTACCTAAAATGGCTCTTAATAAATAATAGTTAATGAGGAAGCTAAGAAAAGGAGCAAGGAGAGACAGCCAGAGCAGACATGTGCTTCCCTTTTCAGCCAAAAGCAGGAATGGGTTACAGAGATGAGATGGGCAGAATCTCAGAGCTGGAAGGGACCCTGGAGGGCTCCTCATTCAACCTCTAGATGGATGATCAGAGAAGAATCCCTCTCACAGCCTCTCTAAGGGGGACCAGCCCAATTCTGCCTTAGGCCCCTTTCAGGCTGCCCCAGCAGAGGGAAGCAGCTCTCAGCTGGAGGAAGCCACGCCTCTGGGCCCCATCTGACCTTGCCACTGCCTATCTGCTGGGAATCTCAGCTCCCACCACGTGCCAACCATGCAGTGTTGGACAACAGGTCCCCTCAATGTCCCCCTGTTAGGACTAAACATGCCCTGGCCCTTCAATCATTTGCCACACATCATGGTTTCCAGACCAAGCAGGATGCTCCATTCCCATCAAGGCTTACTCTAAAGCTTTAGTAACCAAGACAGTATGAAATTGGTAAAAGAATAGATGCATAGACCAATGGAGGCTTCCCTGGCGGCTCAGTGGTAAAGAACTTACCTACATTTTCCTCTCACCCCCCCTTAACAGTATCTTTTTCATAGCATAACTCACAGTTTTGATAAAGATCTATTTATCAATTTGCTAATTTGGTGGGCAGAGCTTTCTGTGTTATATCTTAAAAACTTTTTGCAAAACTCAAGTTCCCAAGTATTTTTCCTAGATTTTATTCTAAAGGTTTTACAGTTACATTTTGCTTATCCATTTTGAGTTATTTTTGTCCAAGTTGTGAGATATAGGCTGAAGTTAGTATTTTTGTGTATGATAGCTCAGTTAATCAAGCACTGTTAGTTGAAAAGACTTACTGAATTGCTTTTGCATTTTTGTCAAAAATCAATTGACCAGTTTGCAACCCCATGGACTGTAGCCTGCCAGATTCCTCTGTCCATGGGATTCTCCAGGAAAGAATACTGGAGTGGGTTGCCGTTTCCTTCTCCAAGGGATTTTCCCGACCCAGGGACTGAACACACGTTTCTTGTGTCTCCTGCATTGGCAGGCAGATTCTTTACCACTAGCACCACGTGGGAAGGCCTCATTAGTCATTGCTGCCGCTGCTGCTAAGTTGCGTCAGTCGTGTCCGACTCTGTGTGACCCCATAGACGGAAGCCCACCAGGCTCCACTGTCCCTGGGATTCTCCAGGCAAGAAGACTGGAGTGGGTTGCCATTTCCTCCTCCAATGCATGAAAGTGAAAAGTGAAAGTGAAGGCGCTCAGTCGTGTCCGATTCTTAGCCGGCCCATGGACTGCAGCCTAGCAGGCTCCTCCGTCCATGGGATTTTCCAGGCAAGAGTACTGGGGTGGGGTGCCATCGCCTTCTCCCATTAGTCATTAGGGAAATCCAAAATAAAATCACAGTGATTTGTCCCCATCTTCTAATTACAGTGTTTGGCCATAACACTTGTTTGGAAAACACGTATTTATTCCAACTAGATTGAAATATCAGAGAACAGTGTGGACGTAACACGAATTTCTTGTTTGCTTACACATAATTCATCCACAGGAAACACCAGGTGAACAGAAAAAACTACACCCAGCTGAGCAAAGCCAGGAATAGGCGTAAACAAAATCCACACATGCACAGCCCTCCCAAGGACAAGGAGCCTTGCCCGTCCACATCCGGTTCCAACTTTCTATCCTATGTCAGATAACCCTTCTTCCACCACCATATCTGTATCTATCTCCTTTTTCTTTTTTTTAATGGTTGGCTGCACCTGGTGGCTTGCAGGATCTTAGTTCCCCAACTAGGAACAGAACCTGCACACTCAGAAGTGAAAGCATGAAGTCCTAATCATTGGACCACAAGGAATTCCTCCATCTCATTTTATGAACCAGTCTCTACTGTGTATTTGGTTTTAGAATTGCCTGTGTCTATTTTCGGAGAAGGCAATGGCACCCCACTCCAGTACTCTTGCCTGGAAAATCCCATGGACGGAGGAGCCTGATAGGCTGCAGTCCATGGGGTCGCTAAGAGTCAAACACAACTGAGCAACTTCACTTTCACTTTTCACATTCATGCATTGGAGAAGGAAATGGCAACCCACTCCAGTGTTCTTGCCTGGAGAATCCCAGGGATGGGGGAGCCTGGTGGGCTGCCGTCTATGGGGTCGCACAGAGTCGGACACAACTGAAGTGACTTAGCAGCAGCAGTGTCTATTTTAGGGCTTCCCAGGTGGCTCAGTGGGTAAAGAATCTACCTGCAATGCAGCAGATACAGGAGATGCAGTTTCGATCCCTGGGTTGGGAAGATCCCCTGCAGGAGAGCATGGCAACCCACTGCAGTGTTCTTGCTGGAGAATGCCGTGGACAGAGGAGCCTGTTGGACTACAGTCCATGGGGTTGCAAGCAGTTGGGCATGACTGAAGTGACTGAGCACAAACCAGCTTTCTCCCAAGCAGATGTCAGGGAGCAGAGAATGTGCACAGGCCTCCTTGCCTCCTCTGCCTCCCTTCCCCCAGGCTGGCAGGGCAGGCACACTGGGCTCTGAGTGTCAGGACAGCTTTGGAACCAGAAGATACAAACCCAAGAGAGCCATGTCCTCTGTCACCAGGGAACAGCTGCTCAGCCTCAGCACTTGAAGAGACATTGAAAGCTTTAATGTCTCCAGGAGCAGCTTCAGGTTACCGCCAATACACTTATTCCAAGAAAGGTTGACTATTTTCAGAGCAGGGAGGTGAATGGAGGCTTCAGCTGAAATTGACAGCGATAAGAATAGTAATAACTTAGACTTCCTTAGAGGTCATAAACTTTGAACTTGAGCAACCTAGGCTAAGGCAACATATTATCACTGAGTTAAGACAGTTGTGGGCTTCCCTGGTGGCTCAGATGGTAAAGAAACCTCCTGCAATGTGGGAGACCTGGGTTCTATCCCTGGGTTGAGAAGATCCCCTGGAAGACCCACTCCAGTGTTCTTGCCTGGAGAATCCCCAGGGACAGAGGAACCTAGTGAGCTATGTCCATGGGGGTCACAAAGAGTCAGACATGACTGAGCAACTAGCACTTTCACTTTCAGAGACATCTTAGTTGCAGCATGTGGGATCTAGTTCCTGAGTAGGGATCGACCCTGGGTCCCCTGCATTGGAGTGTGGAATTTTAGCCCAGGGACCACTAGGGGAGTCCTGAGATCCAGCAGTCTTTGGATTGAATTGGGTGAAAGAGGGACATCATTTCTGGGTGTGGGCAGTACCCTCCACAATTCCTTGTTTCTCCTGCCTGAAATCCATGGATTCAATTTATGTTTTCTATTTTCATTTGGAAGAAATTTGGAAACTTTAGAAAAGTAAAACTTGGTTAAATGGTTAATTCACTATCAACTGGCATTTCTCTCCTTCATCTCACGTTTAAGAAGGAGAAAGAGATAAACAGTTTTCTCATCTAGTCAATATTTCCAGAGTGTGTCCTGGTTTTACATATCCCACTGGCTTCTGAAACTGAGACAAGGCCACACCTTCCTAGAACTCTGAAACACCAAAATGTATTGTGTTTACTTAACTGCAGTTACAGAAACAAGGAAGGGAAATAGTGTATCTTGGAAAGATGTTTAAAGGAAATTGAAAGATTTTCTGCATAGTTCCCAGTTTCCCCTAACATTAAAACTAACCAGAGCAACTTATTCACAAGGTATAGTCATTAATTACATTTTATATTTTCTTTCTAAAAAATGTTTGAGGGGTAGATATATATTCTTTTTATAATATCTAATAAGAACACCTCTCCCACTCATATGATAGAGACCTATCAATAAGAAATTGAACTTTTTCTTCTAAAAATGATATAGAGAAATATGTGTATATTTACTTGATTTACTTCTTTTTTATTGTTGGTTTACTTCTTAATTCAAATGGAATAAAACAGATCTTTCTTGACTTATGGTGGGATTGCATCCTGATACGGAGAAGGCAATGGCACCCCACTCCAGTACTCTAGCCCAAAAAATCCCATGGATGGCGAAGCCTGGTAGGCTGCAGTCAATGGGGTCACTAAGAGTCGGACACGACTGAGTGACTTCACTTTCACTTTTCACTTTCCTGCATTGGAGAAGGAAATGGCAACCCACTCCAGTGTTCTTGTCTGGAGAATCCCAGGGACGGCGGAGCCTGGTTGGCTTTCATCTATGGGGTCGCACAGAGTCAGACACGACTAAAGCGACTTAGCAGCAGCAGCAGCAGCATCCTGATAAGTTGAAAATATCTTAAGTAAAAAATGAATTTAATACACCTAGGTCATCAGTATAGCTTTGCCTAACCTGGTGGGCTACAACAGTCCATGGGGTTGCAAAGAGTTGGACAGAACTGAAGTGACTTAGCAAACATGCACACAACCTACCTAAACATTCTCAGAACACTTATATTCATCCACAGTTGGGCAAAATCATTTTACACAAACCCTATTTTATACTTACGTGTTAGATATTTCATATACTTTATTGACTATTATACTGAAAGTGAAAAACAGAGCTGTCTGGGTATTGAGTGGTTGTTAAGTTTGCCTTTATGATGGCATGAGAGAGTATCATACCACATTATGTATCACTAGCCCAGGGGAAGATCAAAATTTTCTAAGTGTGATTTTTACTGAATGTATATTGCTTTTAGAAAGTAAAAGTCACTCAGTCATGCCCGACTCTTTGCAACCCCATAAACTATGTAGTCCATGGAATTCTCCAGGCTAGATTACTGGAGTGGGTAACTGTTCCCTTCTCTAGGGTATCTTCCCAACCCAGAGATGAAACCCAGGTATCACACATTGTAGGCGGATTTTTTACCAGCTGAGCTACCAGAGAAGCCCTTGCTACTGCTGCTGCTGCTGCTAAGTCGCTTCAGTCATGTCTGACTCTGTGCGACCCCATGGACTGCAGCCCACCAGGCTCCTATGTCCATTGGATTTTCCAGGCAAGAGTACTGGAGTGGGGTGCCATTGCCTTCTCCAAGAGAAGCCCTTACATCATCTTAAAGTCAAAAACTGTTAAGTTAAACTGTTATAAGTCAGGGACTATCTATAGATTCATGTCACATGATGCAATTTAGTGTAATATCTACTTGATTATGATTTTTTGATTGTGTAGCTATAATTGAAAAGAGTTATGCCTTCTGATGGCCCATCAGACTCACAGCAATCCCAATTTATATTGACCTCAGTGAAATTACAAGGTACTACAAATGTGAACCTCCAAAGTTGGTTATACAGCCATCCCTCAGTATAGACAGGGATATTGTTTCCAGAACCCATCCATACTGAAGTCCCTTATGTAACGTGGCATAGTATTTGCACATAATATATGCACACCCTCCCATATATATACTTTAAATCATCTCTGTGCTGTGCTAAGTCGCTTCAGTTGTGTTCAACTCTTTTCAACCCTATGGATTGTAGCCCACCAGGCTCCTCTGTCCGTGGGATTCTCCAGGCAAGAATACTGGAGTGGGTTGCCATGACCTCCTGCAGGGTATCTTCCCAACCCAGGGATTGAACTCGCAACTCTTATATCTCCTGCATTGGCCGGTGGGTTCTTTACTACCAGCACCACCTATATAATACCTAACACAATATAAATTCTATCTATATAAACAGTTGCCTGAATGAGGCAAATTCAAGTTTTGCTTTTTGGAGCTTTCTGAAAAATTTTTTTCCAGAAATTTTTTCCAAATTATTGTTGACCTGCTGTTGGTTGAATCCACGGATTTGGAACCCCTGGATACAAAGGGTCAACTCTGCACACTTTAAATGTTAAAGGTTAAATTTGCAAAAGCCAGAAATCATCCATGTGGCCTTGAAAGTCACTTTTAAAAGAGCGTATTTCTTGAAAAGAAGACGGATTGATACTTCAATGTGCCTATGGCTGAGTCTTGGAATGAAAATCACTTGGAGGGAAACAGAGGTCTCCCTTTCGGGTGTTACTGTGCCAGTGTCTGCAGGGACCCAGAGAATCGCTTACCCAGGGCAGTAAAAGTCTTACTCTCCAAAGCACAGTTGCTGATTATCAATGACTTCAACGCTGGTAAAAATCGGAGCCTGCTGAGTAGGTTTTCAGAATAGCTGCCCATCTCTTTGTTGGCAGATAAATCCAGTTCTTGAAGACTTGAGAGTAAAGGGATAACCTGAGCTGTTAAAACATCAGGGGTGACATGGCTTAGGCAGCATCTCACAAAGGGTCTCGGGAAGTGCCACAGTCTTCTTGATCAACAAGCATGGCTCTTGCCTATGTGACCCCTGCCCTTCCTTACACACCATTCCTCACCACACACGCCAGCCACTTTCCCCAGCATGCAGCTTGGGCTCTTCTCTAAGCCTCTCTCCAGGCTGGAAGTAAAGAGCAAAGACTTCGGAGACAGAGGAAACTGGGTTCTCATCCTGTTTGTTGCTAAAGAACAGTGTGACTTTGGGTAAATTGCTTAACTTCTCTGAGCCTCAGTTTTCTCGATGATAATAAGAACAATAACTACTCCATAGAGACAACGGGAAGATAAAATGACTTGGTATAAATAAAGTGCCTGGTACAGTGCCCGGCTCACATTAACTGCTCAGTTAATGTTTGATATGATCATTCTTTCCTCAGAATATAAGTCAGAAGTACTAGGAAGGCAATGAAATCAAGCAATCAGAACAGATGTCTGTTGGGACTTCCCTGGCAGCCCAGTAGTCAGGACTGCACGCTTCCAATGCAGGGGGCCCTGGTTCAATCCGGGTTGGGGAACTAAGATCCCACATGTGGCTACATTTTTTTTTAAATTAAGGTATGTACATTGGTTAAAAAAAATAATAATAACCAGATGTCTGTTGGTAACAGCACCAGAGTGGGGTCCTGAGGGCCCCTGCTGAGCCAAGAGGGACCCCTGTTTCCCTGTCTTTCTGCTGCTTTTCGTTCTCTCAGGCCTTGGCCCTAGTTCTTCCCAGTGTGGGAAATAGAGTTTCCTGGGAACCCTGTGGGGCTGACTCACCTCCTCAGAGCCTTCCAGGGCCACCAAAGCCACAGGAACCCTGTGGTCACAGTTACATCACCCTGTTCTCTTTTCCTCCCACCCCTATTACGTGACTTGTTTGTGTATCTATTGTTCATACGCAAATCTTCCGCCCTCCCTCACTGAAGGTGAACTCCGTGTGCAGCGGCTGCTTCCTGCCCAGAATGTGCATCAGAGTCTGGAAATCTGAGGCACAAACATTAGTGGAAGGAGAGAAGGACAGGAGAAAGGAAGGGAAGGAAAGGAAAAAAGAGGGCAGGTACTTGTGATCCCATAGATGCAACCATCTCTCCCTCGTCTGATGCCCACAGCACGTTGTATTCACCATGTGTACCAAGTCACTTCAGTTGCATCTGACTCTGTGACTCCGTGAACTGTAGCCCGCCAGGCTCCTCTGTTCATGAGATTTCCCAGGCAAGAAAACTGAAGTGGGTTGCCATTTCCTTCTCCAGGGGATCTCCACCATGTATTTGGTTTATTTCTGCCCCCTCCAAACTGAAGCTCCTGACTCTGAATTTCCCTTAGCCTGCAGCACAGGGCCTCGAACAATTAGATGATTAATCAGATATCATTGGCTAAGTGATCCATAATTCCCTTTCTTTGAAGCCATTGAGAATGATCAGATAAAAGAACCATTCAATTCTTTAACATCACAAGGTAGAAAACAGGATGTATTTGCAATTTTTCCTTTTTAAAATTAAGCAGGAGGACCATGCAATTCTTACTAAATAACCATTACCTTTCTGGGGCCATTTACTCCTGTTGGTGGCTGTGAATCCAGATAATAGAGGCTAATCTCTCGGTTGCACTAGCAGTGACAATTCAAGTCCTCTAGCACTTTAATCTTCATCTGAGCAGCAGGATGAGATGTGAGGTTTGTGTTATTCAGTTGTAGCAGGGGAAATTCACTATTTGGAATCCGATGGACTGATAATTCAGGAGTGTCTCCACAGGTATGACACTCATAAGTAAAAGAGATGCTGATCCCATCACACTCTCCATTTGAAGCTCAAAAAGGTATTGTTTACTATTTTTAAATCTTCATGAAAGACTCGAACTCATCTCATTTTCCCAAATTGAAGGATAAGCATCTAAGAAACAAATTAGCAGGGCTAAAAAAATTGATATTAGACCCAAAGACCTATTTTGCTGTTTTCTTCCCCCAATTGTACGAAAAATGACAAAAATTTCTTTTTCTCGTTCTTTATTGATTGATTCAGTCATACATTCAACAAGCATTTGCTGGGTGCCAACTACATGCCAGACCTTGTGCACAAGCAATAGAGAGATACTGAAGAAAGCCATCCCTACCTAGGAGGAGCCCATAGTTCAGAGAGAAAGCAGAGCATGGCTGGTGTGCGTGGGAGTCAGCACAGTGTAGTTGGAGAAGTTGACGGGGGAAAGAAATAGAGAATGCAGTCAGAGTCAGAGGAGCAGGAAAGCCATCTAGACTCTTGCAGTAATCTAGGCATGAACTGACAGTGGGCTGGAGCAGGAGGTAGAGGTCTAAACAGTGAGCCATGGTCAGATTCAGGGTATATCCTGAAGGTTTATTGTGGCTGCAGATGGAATAAAACCCTTCATCTCTACGGCTATGCTTGCTGTTTGTTAGGGGAAATTGCATATATGTTGCCTGTTACAGGACTGTATCTGTGGTAGGAAAGTAAAGGTAGTGACCGACCTAAAACTGTAATTATGCACTCTCCATGGACTTTTTGTAACTTCATCTTATCTAAGTGCCTTGGCATAACTTGTGAGAGAGAGTGCCTCAACACCCTTCGTTTTGGCTTTCCCTCTACATCCTTCTTTGTAATATGCTTTGTGACATTAACAGATTCATTTCTAAACAGCCACAGGAATTCAGAATTTCTTCCTCGAGTGCCACATCTATCCTTCACAGATGTGTATAGGAGTTTAGATTCACTAACATTCACCAACTGAACAAACTCCAGGAGATGGTGAAGGACAGGGAAGCCTGGCCTGCTGCAGTCCATGGGGTCGCAAAGAGTCGGACATGACTTAGCAACTGAACAACAACATTTATTGGGCACCTAATATTTGCCAAATACTATATTGGGACATTCACAGAACTTTTATGATGTGATCCTCCCAGTAACTTCATAAACAGTACATCTCAGATTTGCCAGTTTCCCAAATGGCAACCCACACCAGTACTCTTGCCTGGAAAATCCCACGGACGGAGGAGCCTGGTAGGCTACAGTCCATGGGGTCGCAAAGAGTCGGACACGACTGAGCGACTTCACTTCACTTCAAACATATGCCAAGGCTCTGAGAGCCCTCCCTCAGCTCTGCAGCACCTACCCGCTCAGGGACAACACGTCGTCAGCCGTCAGCGAGCACTGGCGGACATCCAGCCCCTCCAGGCTCCAGCGTGGCCAGCCCTGTGATGTCTTCAAACCCTCCACCCAACTCCTTGTTGCAGGAAAGGTCTAGTGTCCTCAGCTCACACAAGTATCTAAAGGCAGCATCTACAAAGAAGGTCAAAATCCCACTCTGACATATTACAGGACAGTCAGCAGGAGTGGAGCAGGGCAGGGGGCAGGCATGGAGAAGCGAGACTAAGAAAATACATACACTGTGATGACAAGAGCCCAAATGGAGGGATAACTGTCTGCTTTGCACCACTAACCGCTTTGGACCTGACAATGGCTTCAAACACTCTCCCTATGACCTGCATTGATTGCTAGTGCTTTGCTCAGATTTCTGCAACTAATGGCTCTTCCTGTACTATCCTTGAGCATTGGTACATTAGCAGCATTCTAGACTTAAACTGCCAAGGAGAAGGATAGGACAGGCTCTAGAAGATGCAAGGATAAAAATACATTTCACTTCGTATTCTCATGTAATGTGGGTACTCTATATAGCAGAGTAAATTTTAACTACAGATGTCACTGAAGTTGTTTTTATCAGCACCAATTCCTTCCTACTACTAAGCATAAAATAATGCTGGCACTTTCAAAAGTAAGAGAGAAATGGAGAGCTTTAGTAGCACACTTTTATTTTGCTCACTGTCTCTCTCAAATCTAAAATACCCTGGCCTTTTCGGAGCTGGCCATTTAGTTTTGTAATTGTAAAAATACATACTCACTGTAAAAGACGTGGAAAATCAATAAAACTTGAAGATTTAAATTACCCATGATCTCGTTCCCCAACCTAACCTCTGTTTCTAGTTTGTTATATTTCCTAACAGCTTAAAAAATTGAACATAAAATAAAATTATATAGAAGCTTCAGTCATTGCTAACTCACCTAGTAGCTTGACACTCTTTTGTGACAATCCACATGAATGTAACTTCAAGACTTTCAGGTTTGAAGTACTTTTTAGTCCATGAGCAATACTATTGAGACTGCCACCAATGTTTCTGTTAATAGAAACATCGAGTACTTCAGGGTTTTGCAGTCTAGGTAGCAACTGACCTGGAAGGAAAGAAATCCAAAGAACAACTCAGTAAAGATGCAGGGTGTGGGACTCCTCTGGTGGTCCAGTGGTTAAGAATCTGTCAGCAATGCAGGGGACACGAGTTCCATCCCTGGTCTGGGAAAATTTCATATGTCATGGGGCAACTAGGCTTGCAAGCTGCAACTATTAATACTAAAGCCGGTGCTCTGGAGCCCACAAGCTATAACTACTGAGCCCATGCACCCTAGAGCCAGTGCTCTGCAAAAAGAGTGGCCCCACTTACTGCAACTAGAGAAAGCTCACTTGCAGCAATGAAGACCCAGCACAGCCAAAAAAACAGATGTGGGTATGAAGGTTGGGGTGGGTGGGGGTGGGGTGGGGGGAGTGTTACATCTTCATGTGACCTGGGATATAGTGAGCTACTTTTTCAATTCAGGGTGAGAGGAAACATGGCCAGTATCAGCTCCCAAGCTCTCCAATTATGGGCATCTTCACATTTTTCCTGGGAAGGACTCTACCAAATTCTACTTACCTACAAACACTCCATCTTCTGATGTGAGGGTACAGTCCACGAGCTCAAGTGTTTGTATCTTCCTCCCTTGTTGCAACGTCTGGAGGATCAGAGGCAAGTTTCCTCCCACTTTACTGTTCCAGGACAAATTCAACTCTTCAAGTTCAGGCAGCACTTTAAGTGCTTCTCCTGTTTAAAAAAAAAAAAAATGGTCCAAAGATCAGGTTGGTTGCCAGGTTCACAAAGCAGGGAATTCATTTCAAAGTCAATACAACCATCATTTATTGAAGCCGGGCCAGGTCCGGGTTTGATGCCAGGGAACAGGGAGGAGAAAAGGACCCAGTTCCTACCCATGACCAGCAGGGTGAGCTTCTAGGCACAGCCAGAGTTCTGAAACCACGCTTATAAGCAAAACTTGTAAAAAAAAAAAAAAAAAATCCACCTGTCGGTAAGATGGGTGTATGGGTGTGTCTTAGTCACTCGGTTGTATCCAACTCTTTGCAACCCTACGGACTGTAGCCCGCCAGGCTCCTCTGTCTGTGGAATTCTCCCAGCAAGAATATTGTAGTAGGTTGCCATTCCCTTCTCCAGGGGATCTTCCTGACCCAGGAATCAAACCCAGGTCTCCTGCATTGCAGACAGATTCTTTACCTGAACCACCATGATTTTACCAAATCGTTTTTATGGTAGTAAATATTTCTACCAGTCCATCTACTTTCTCTCATCCACCCTCTTTAGGGATCATTATTGCTGAGAAGCTTGTCCAGAGGTAGAAATATAAAAGATTTAGAAAATAAAACATGAAGATTTAAATCACCCATAATTTTATTCCCCAGCATAAACACTGTTATATTTCAGCCAGAGGTAGAAGCAAAAGCAGGGCACTGGCCATCACAGAGGAAAAGCTCACTCTGACATCAAGAATGTCACATACAACTGATCCAACCACGGCAGGGAGGAATGTGTAAGAGAGCACAATAGGCATTAGCAGCTCATAATGCCCTAGGATGCAAGCAGCTCATGACAGCCCTGGGGTAAAGAAGGATGCGGTGAGCAGGGATGAAACTTAACATTCCCGGGGCCACTTCACACAGGAAACACTTGAGGGCTACAGAGTGGAAGCCGGGAGAGAATGGGGGGTCAGCCCTTAGGAATGATTGTCATTGCTTTGGGGGCAGAACAGAATGGTGAGCTGCACACACAGAAAATGTACTTTCTCAACATGTGGAGTCAATCTGAACACCAGTTAAGAGTGTTGGAAGGTCCACTGAGTCCAGAAACCTCTATTCTACTGCTGGATACTGGGTGTGAACTTCTGCCATTGATTATTTATTCTATGGTTTAAGGTTTTTCGGGCTTCCCTTGTGGCTCAGCTGGTAAAGAATTCACCTACAATGCGGGATACCTGGGTTCGATCCCTGGGTTGGGAAGATCCCCTGGAGAAGGAAAAGGCTACCCACTCTAGTATTCTGGCCTGGAGAATTCCATGGACTATACAGCCCATGGGGTTGCAAAGAGTTGGACTTGACTAAACAACTTTCACTTTAAGGTTTTTGGAGTCCAAGAGCCCCACTTAAAAATGCAAATTCTTCAGGAAGTTTAACAACATAAGCCGATAAATGTATCATTTTGTATGCCATTGCCAGTCAATGTGGAGAAGGCAATGGCACCCCACTCCAGTACTCTTGCCTGGAAAATCCCATGGATGGAGGAGCCTGGTAGGCTGTAGTCCATGGGGTCGCTGAGAGTCGGACACAACTGAGCGGCTTCCCTTTCACTTTTCACTTTTATACATTGGAGAAGGAAATGGCAACCCACTCCAGTGTTCTTGCCTGGAGAATCCCAGGGACAGGGGAGTCTGGTGGGCTTCCATCTATGGGGTCGCACAGAGTCAGACACGACTGAAGCGACTTAGCAGCAGCAGCCAGTCAATGGGGTGTGGCTTTGAATAGCCCTGAGGCATGTCCAGGATCAGGGAGAAAGGGCATGATTGTCTGTAGTACATCTAATATTGGAGCACTATACACTTGCCATCCTACACTAAGCAATTGTAACAGGTGTAATAATGTTGCAATGACTCCTGATTTATGCTTTCTTAACAATAAACCATTTACTCTCCTACTCTTCTTATGCCCCATCTGCCATTAAGGCTAAGCAGAGTATGGATGATAAGAAAGCTCCTCCTGGTAAAGAGGATACAGAAGTCCTTCCAGAGAGGATAAATTCTTGAGGAGAGGGAAGAGGACACAAAACATCAGTGACAAGGTTGCAGACTCTCCTGGACGAGATGAGTTTGGAGTGAGTCCCAGGGTAGAAATTCCACTTGCTGGGTTTCCCTTGTGGTCTGTGGTAAAGAATCTTCCTTGAAATGCAGGGGACACTGGTTCGATTCCTAGTCAGGGAAGATTCCACATGCCTCGGGGCAACTAAGCTCCTGTGCCACAACTACTGAAGCCTGAGCGCCCTAAAGCCTGTGCTCCTCAACAAGAGAAGCCACCACAGTGAGAAACTCACGCACTGCAACTGGAGAGTAGACCCTGCTTGCCAAAACTGGAGAAAAGTCTGTGCAACGAAGACCCAGTGCCTGCAAAAATAAAATTAAAATTAATTAAATTTAAACATTAAAAAAAGAAAATTTAATCTCTGGTTCCTTTAGGTTGGAGGATCATGAAAAAGATTAGATTAGTCCAAAATAAAGAAACTATACTTCTTTTCATGCCTGAGTAACAGTATGTTAAATTTGAGACTCTGCTACATGATAACCAGCTGCTAACCTGTGAGGCTAGAAAGGCAATGCCAAAGAATGCTCAAACTACTGCACAATTGCACTCATCTCACATGCTAATAAAGTAATGCTCAAAATTCTCCAAGCCAGGCTTCAGCAATATGTGAGCCGTGAACTTCCTGATGTTCAAGCTGGTTTTAGAAAAGGCAGAGGAACCAGAGATCAAATTGCCAACATCCCTGGATCATCAAAAAAGCAAGAGAGTTCCAGAAAAACATCTATTTCTGCTTTATTGACTATGGCAAAGCCTTTGACTGTGTGGATCACAATAAACTGTGGAAAATTCTGAAAGAGATGGGAATACCAGACTACCTGACCTGCCTCTTGAGAAATCTGTATGCAGGTCAGGAAGCAACAGTTAGAACTGGACATGGAACAACAGACTAGTTACAAATAGGAAAAGGAGTATGTCAAGGCTGTATATTGTCACCCTGCTTATTTAACTTGTATGCAGAGGACATCATGAAAAACTCTGGACTGGAAGAAGCACCAGCTGGAATCAAGATTGCCAGGAGAAATATCAATAACCTCAGATATGCAGATGACACCACCCTTATGGCAGAAAGTGAAGAGGAACGAAAAAGCCTCTTGATGAAAGTGAAAGTGGAGAGTGAAAAAGTTGGCTTAAAGCTCAACATTCAGAAAACGAAGATCATGGCATCTGGTCCCATCACTTCATGGGAAATAGATGGGGAAACAGTGGAAACAGTGTCAGACTTTATTTTTCTGGGCTCCAAAATCACTGCAGATGGTGACTGCAGCCATGAAATTAAAAGATGCTTACTCCTTGGAAGGAAAGTTATGACCAACCTAGATAGCATATTGAAAAGCAAAGACATTACTTTGCCAACAAAGGTTCGTCTAGTCAAGGCTATGGTTTTTCCTGTGGTCATGTATGGCTGTGAGAGTTGGACTGTGAAGAAAGCTGAGCGCTGAAGAATTGATGCTTTTGAACTGTGGTGTTGGAGAAGACTTTTGAAAGTCCCTTGGACTGCAAGGAGATCCAACCAGTCCATTCTGAAGGAGATCAGCCCTGGGATTTCTTTGGAGGGAATGATGCTGAAGCTGAAACTCCAGTACTTTGGCCACCTCATGCGAAGAGTTGACTCATTGGAAAAGACTCTGATGCTGGGAGGGATTGGGGGCAGGAGGAGAAGGGGACGACAGAGGATGAGATGGCTGGATGGCATCACTGACTCAATGGATGTGAGTCTGGATGAACTCCAGGAGTTGGTGATGGACAGGGAGGCCTGGTGTATTGTGATTCATGGGGTCGCAAAGAGTCGGACACAACTGAGCGACTGAACTGAACTGAACCTGTGAGGCTAAATTGATCATAGAAAACCACAGAAAGGTAATTTTGGATGGGGAAGTAGGGAAAGAAGGCATTATCGATTATTGAGTGCCTACTATGTGTCAAGCATGTAGTAGGTACTTTATAAAAATTATTTAATTCTCACAATTTTTTGAGGTGGATATCATCCTCATTTCAGAGATAATAAAACCAAGGCTGGGAAAGGTTGTTTAGTCCATGGTCACAAAAATAGTTAGAAGTGGGACCAGGATTTGAACTAGGATCTGGCCATTTTCTAGGGAATGATTAGAAAGAAGTGCATCTGCGCATGCTCAGTCGTGTCTGACTCTGTGACCCCCATGGATTGTAGCCCACAAAGCTCCTCTGTCCATGGGATATTTCTGACAATACTGGGGTGGATTGCCATTTCCTCCTCCAGTTTAGAGAAAAGACATTGGCATAAATTTTGTTGCTTTTACAGAAGTCTTTGCCGAGATGTAAATGATCAAAATACATAATTGAAATAAAGACTTGAGATGAAAAGAAGACTAAAAAAGTATGTCTGGCATCTAAAATCAGCAAGCATTCCAGTAAAGCAGCTGGGTTAGCAGCATGACAAATTTTAGCCTACATTTTAGGTTATTCAGTGTTCAACATACAAAACTAACTTAATTGAGGTTCTGGTTCTATTTAAACCATTGCTTTTATTTGAAAAATCTTGTTTTGATCAATTTTTTAAAAAATAGGAATGGGAAAATAGAAAAGCATTTTGAGATTGGAAAGGATCTTAATTTATCTATCCCAACTTCTCTGTGTTACAGATGAGGTAATGGATCCAGAGAGAGCAAATTTTGCAATTATCATTTCCATTTAAACTCCCTGAGACCAGAGGCTTGGTCAGCCTGTTCCCCTCTTTATCCCAGGGCTTAGCGCAATTCTGGGTGCAGGTTACATAGTTCTCTAGAAAGTGCAAATGTTCAACACAGCATTTCATCATGTACTGACAGCGCTCTCGTCCTCGTCCATGGGAATCCAAGGGGAGTGGTCACCCAGGTAATTTGCCCTTGAGGGTTTGGATTGCAGAGATCCTTCCAGGCAAGCACTCTCTCAAGGGAAGCATTCATCATACCCAGTGCCCAAACATCATCAGTGGTACATCTGCAACTACTCAGCCTCAGGATTTTTAACTTGCTGACAAGATGCATTTGCTGGGTGAGTGCATGGAGGTTTCCACGTGTGACATCATTCCAGGAAATATCCAGTTTTTCCAAGTCTGGGAGAGAAGGCAGCAAAGCAAGTAGAAGTGAACACAAGAAAAGACAGATTTACATGTGGAATTTGTGATCTGTAGTAAGCAGGATTCATCTGCTGCCTGTTGCTCTGTAACAGGAGAGAAGGAGGATGGACAGGCTGACTTTCCGCACAGCAGGGCTCCCTCAGGTGTGCAACTGGAGACGTTGTGATATTACATATCCTATTTCTTGGGACCTTTTTTATTTCTGCCAAATAACTGCATTCTGAAAAGGCAGTGGTGTTTCTGTGAGATTTCTTAAGAGTTCCTTTACTGTAGAGGAAATGGCAATTCAGCTACAACTGTTACTACCGCCGTCACTACAATGTGTATCCTGGTCCTTTTATTTTGCAAACCCTCTAACAACCATCACTCTGTCATTCTATTGGATCCTCAGGCCGAAGGCCCGGGGAACACTCCGTTGGCCAGGACTGCTCAGACAGTGCCCGTTAACTATTTTTTCTCATCTAGATCACCTGGGTATCACCATCTTACAAACCTCCTGTTATACCTACATGGGCCAACATGTGGAGGTTTAGACAGGTACAAAGCCTGACCAGAACCTTCTCTGAGTCTCCTCCATTGCTCACGAAAAATGAAGTTACTCTCTGTGAATAAAATTCTCCAAGGTTATCTTTATCTCCTGCGGCAACAAGACTTGAGTGGAAATGCCAAAGTCAAGGCTGGAAGGTGTCTTGGCTTGCTTGCTTTTAAATCTGTCTTGGATGTAAAAATAGTGGCAGCAGTTAGACCTCACATGGTGAGCTTCTAGAGTTACAGGCACAGCAATTCCTGACCTTCCACCATTCTGAAGAAATTCTGAAGACGCACTTAGGGGCAAAAAAATATGTTTATGTTTTCTTTTTACCAGCGTTCAAAGTGTTAGTCACTCAGTCATGTCCTACTCTTGGCAACTACATGTACTATAGTCCACCAGGCTTGGACTTGGGATTCTCCAGGCAAGAATACTGGAGTGGGTTGCCATTTCCTTCTCCAGGGAATCTTCCCAGCCCAGTGATCGAACCCAGGTCTCCCACATTACAGGCAGATTCTTTACTGTCTGAGTCATCAGGGAAGCCCAAAGCACTTCAGCAATTTAATTTTGTTTACCATGCTCTTAACTTTACAAAGTATGAAAGTCTATTGAACACATTAGAAGGCAAAAAACTAGGATTCCTGGGACCCGCTCTGGAAGATTTCAGTTTAGTGGGTTTGGATTGGACTCAAGTTTATGCATTTGCACAGGTTCTGCAACATTCTGACATGTACACAGGCATTTGAGAACCACAGGCACGGTTACAGTTTCCTGTTAAGAGATCTGTCTCAAATGTAATGGCATGGATTTTAATTAAAATAGTCAAGGACAGCGCCCCCTCACTCAAAACGCAGTTCTTTTGATTCCTCTGTTGGTAGACACATTTAATGTGATTAAATACTTGACTTAAGATGTCCAAAAAAAGAGAATCTTTAAGAAGGTGATAATGGTATTTTGGGGAGAGGGTTCTTTGCAATCAAATTCCTGCTGGAGTGTCACAAACAGTAGTTCTTCTTTTGTGTAAAAAAAGGTGTGAGCAATAATCACTGGGAATGATACTTTTCATTCCACAGACAACAACATGATGCCCCTTTAAACTCCCAGCAGGGCTTGGTTTTATGGATGAGTTTATATCATATACAGGAGGAGATGAGTTTCAGAGAGAGGTAATTAGTGGAGAGGTAAAAGCGCTTAGGAAAAAACAAAGCTCCCTCCTAAATTTGGGCTCAAATCTTTGAAACTTGAGGAAGAATCAACTGACTTTTTTTTTTTAAATAGTGATGTAGCTGCTCTTCCCGAATTCTCTAGGCCACCCTGCAGACCTTGGGTTACCAAGTGAGGATGGAGCGCTTTGCCTGCTCATCTCAGCCCTCTGTGCCCCTGTGCCTCTGGATAAGGTTAACTCCATACAGACCCGTGTCCCTCACATCCGCTGTTGTCTGTCTGCAGTTGTTCAGGTCCAGACACTTGCTGACGGCCTTTCTGCACAGCTTCTGCAGAAACTGCTCATTTTCCTCCATCCTGGATCCCAGTTCTGTTTCTGAAGTGAGAGTCTTGGCTGTATGATAAGAATAATGAAGAATTTGCTGTGAATGACAGTAAAAAGATGAGACACATGAGAAGACAGACAACTGTGAACTAGTTCTTTGTGAAACCTCAACTCAGAAGGGGACAAAACCTGACCTCTGTCCCTGTGGCTGGTGCTCAACACTGGCTGCTCTAGGGACGCTTTTCCTACAATGGAGCCTGAGGAGCTCAGGGGCTTTTCTTTCATGGCCTGACCTGGGCTTCTTGCATGGAGACTGAATCATGTTCCTAGACGAAGCGGTAAACTTGTTAGCACGGCGTTTACGACAGCTCTGGTGGAAGGATGAACAGACGTCTTTGGTGAACGCACTGCTGGGGGACGTGCCCACATGCTGGCCTCCTAACATGACAGATGAGGAAAGGGGAACATTGCAGACCCCCTGATGAGCCTCAGATGGCTAAAGGGAGCAAGTGAAGCACTTGCTGCTCATTTCCTAGACCCTTCAACTAACAAATCCAGAGACAGTAGTGCCTACAAGAGCTTTTGTATTTTCTCAACTCCTGCCAGAGAATATATTCAGAAAACCTCATTTGTCTTTATTATTAGGTACTTTTTTTTTTAGGGACATATGTGACACCCTTGCCAAGTTCCTCTCTAATAATGCTGCACTATGTCACTAACATTTAAAAAGATTAAATAAAAATAAAAAACTATAATTTTGTGTGTGTGTTACTTTTTTGTCAGGGTTAGTAGAGTATTACAGTACATTTGGAACTTATGCTTCTGACTCTTTGCGACCCCATGGACTATATTAATTTTATTAATGAATAATTAATTTTATTGTCTACTACCGCATGTGTCAACATGTAAGCCACATGTGAAACATACCGTACTTTTGTAAGACAAAATGAATAAGCATGTACAGACAATGACTTTAATGAGGTCCTGTAGTGATAACACATATAGGGACTTCCCTGTTGGTGCAATAGTAATAGTCCAGGCTCCCACCACAGGGGGCATGGGTTCAATCCCTTGTCAGGGAACTTAAATCCTGCATGCTGTGTGGTGAGGCCAAATAAATAAATAAAATATATGCAAACAGTATGCACACTGGAATCCAATAGGAAAGCATAAGTTCCAAATGTACAGTAATACTCTACTAACCCTGAGAAAAAAGTATACAAATCATATAGAGAAAAATGAAATATATTGGCACCAGTGAAAATGAAAAGATAGCAGCATTACCATAGTAGTAAATTTAGACTAAAATATTAGCAGGATAATAGACTCCATCTCTCTTCTGCAGCGGGTCTAGTGGCTTGCCATTCTTAAGAAAACCGCCTACAGGCTGTACCTCTTTGATAGGATGGTTGGTGTTGCCACATTCTACCAGTAAGAGGCAGCATCATCCACCCACCATTTACCTCTTCACTCTGGCCTTCAATTTTTATTATAGTAAGTTGTATACAAGGTATTTTATTTTGGGTAGGGTTGCAGATTTAAGAAAAACAAAAATACTATGTCCAATTAACCTTAAACTTCTGGTAAACAAAGAATCATTGTTTAGTAAAAGTACATCCCAAATAATGCAAGTATTTTTCTTTTTCTGACAACCCTAATTTGGGGTGGATCAGAGGAGAGTTATGGATGAGGGGGACGAGGAGGGGACTGCCTCTTACATGCCAGTGAGGACAGAACATTTGTGTACACTTGATGCGAGGAGTCATCAGCACACCGTCTCATAGATTTGGAAGCCGAGACTCAGACTGTTAATTGGTCAGCAGCAGAGTCAGAATTTGAACCCAGAACAATCTGTTCCAAAGCCCATTATTATTATTCCAAAGCCCTTTTCAAATTTTTGTGCTTAAAATTTTTTTCTCTGCATTGTGTCTTATTGCACTCCTCTTTGTCTTTTAGCTTTTTTATCTCTGTAGGTTCAGCCTACAACCATGCTCAAGTTCCAGCTTCACCAAGCCTTCTTTTTCTTTGTTTTCTTCTCAAGCCACTGTTCTGTCAATCATTTCCTTTACTGTCAAATGTTTGAAAAGAGTGGAGTGTGCTTGCTGGCCCCACTTCTTCAACAGTTACCAATTAGTCCTCTACATTCTAGTTGCCACACTCACCTGGCCGAATAAATTGTTTCTCCAAGGTCACCACCACCAATGATGTATGTATTGTCAGGCCATTAAGGATGGTTTTTCTCTTGATCTCTATCCATCCCCTACTTGACCAGGCCCTGCTTCCCTCACATGACTATCCAATCCTCTTAGATCAGATCAGTTGCTCAGTCGTGTCCGACTCTTTGCGACCCCATGAATCACAGCACGCCAGGCCTCCTTGTCCATCACCAACTCCCAGAGTTCACTGAGACTCACGTCCATCGAGTCAGCGATGCCATCCAGCCATCTCATCCTCTGTCGTCCCCTTCTCCTCCTGCCCCCAGTCCCTCCCAGCATCAGAGTCTTTTCCAATGAGTCAACTCTTCGCATGAGGTGGCCAAAGTACTGGAGTTTCAGCTTTAGTATCAGTCCTTCCAAAGAAATCCCAGGGCTGATCTCCTTCAGAATGGACTGGTTGGATCTCCTTGCAGTCCAAGGGACTCTCAAGAGTCTTCTCCAACACCACAGTTCAAAGGCATCAATTCTTTGGCGCTCAGCCTTCTTCACAGTCCAACTCTCACATCCATACATGACCACAGGAAAAACCATAGCCTTGACTAGATGAACCTTTGTTGGCAAAGTAATGTCTCTGCTTTTGAATATGCTATCTAGGTTGGTCATAACTTTCCTTCCAAGGAGTAAGCATCTTTTAATTTCATGGCTGCAGTCACCATCTGCAGTGATTTTGGAGCCCCCAAAAATAAAGTCTGACACTGTTTCCACTGTTTCCCCATCTATTCCCATGAAGTAGTGGGACCGGATGCCATGATCTTCGTTTGAATGTTGAGCTTTAAGCCAACTTTTTCACTCTCCACTTTCACTTTCACCAATCCTCTTAATTATAGGGCTTAATCAGTAACTGCCTGCCTGCTTGCTCCCTGCCCCAGCTGCTGGTTTCCCTGGTTACTGATGAGCCCACCTCCCCTATAGATGGTAGCCTCCTTCTCCTGGTGAATATCAAAGACTGCTGCCATGTTCTGCCCGTTGTCTGTCACACATGGTGGGGTGTGACTCCAGGACCTTTGTGTAAGATGCCCCTAACCAATGACACTGATGTCTCTATTGCTGTCACCAGGCTTTTTCTTTGGTCTTAAGTCTGGGCAACTACAAGATTTGCAGGCCAGCGGGGTGCAGCCCAACAACCAACCAACTGACAGATTCTGCAATCCCTTTGCAGACCACATCCTACTTGCGTGCTCTGTAATATATGTTTTATATGATTGGCAAGTCCAAGGCAGCACAACTGGAAAACCTAGATCAACTCATGGGTCTGTCAGGTAACCAAGTCATTTAACTTCTCTGAGCCTTGGTTTACTAATCTATAAAATGGAAATTATAATTCCCACCTGGTTCATTTATCAGGCATGTAGTGAATTAAAGTTGCTGAATCTTCCCAGGAAGATGGGACTCTACAATACCTTTGACATGATACATACTTTGTAAACACTGTTGAATGAACGAATAGCTAAATGAGTGAATGAATGAATGTTAGCTTTATAGTTCCTCAATTACCAAAATCAAGATGATAAATCTTTATAACACCTAAGTACAAATATGAGTACCCATTTTTGAGGCCCCCACATATCGCTTTACATACCGTATGTATGTTTTTTTAAATCTATGAAAATTTTCCTTCAAAAAATATCGTATGTCACAGCTCAAAATATATAACAGATGAGTCAGATCTGCTACAGGTTGGCTGTTGCTAATGGAGGGCTGGCGCTCCGTGGAGGGGGCAAAGTGACCACATGTGAGCAGCTCCGTGGAGCGATTAGGGGCCTTTTCTGGCTGCTGTTCTGCTGAACCAAATTCTTGCTTCTGGGGAGATTCTGTGAGCCAAGCAGGATCTTCTCATTAGGTTCTTTTCCAAGCTAAACCTGGAGAGGTTGGCTTCTGTTGTTTACAACCAAGAATCCTAATGGTCTCATAAAACATGATTATCTGTTTGTAATGTGGGTGGTGTGGTACAGGGAATCAAGATAACAAGTTCCTGTTATCAAGGAGCTACCTGTCTGATGGAGGAGACAGATGAAAGAGCCACAGTCACAGGGCAGAGGAGAAGTACAATGGTGGAGGCCAGCAGGGGTGCCAGGTGGCTCAGGGTAGAGACAGTAAGTGCTTCAGTTCTTGGGATGGGTCTTGGCAAACTTTCAAGTGAAAGTATTAGTCGCTCAGTCATGTCTGACTCTCTGCAACCCCATGGACTGTAGCCCACCAGGCTTCTCTGTCCATGGGATTCTCCAGGCAAGAATACTGAAGCGGGTTGCCAATTCCTTCTCCAGGGGATCTTTCCAACCCAGGGATCAAACCCAGGTCTCCTGATTTGCAGCCAAGTTCTCCACTGTCTGAGCCACCAGGGAAGCCTAAGTGAAAGTGGTAGATAAATTGTACCTTAAAGATGAGTTGGAGTCAGCCAGGTGGGTGGTCAGGAGGGAGGAATAAGTGGGGGAGGGGTGCAGAGGGAGGGTAGAGACACAGGGAAGGTCTTTTTCGGCACAGGGAACCACTCCGGGGGAAGGTGGCCAGATCAGGAAACTGCAGGCAAATCATAATATCAGCAGTAGAGGATGAATGTGAGGTTGGGGGAAGGCAGAGGCCGTGAAGAGATATTCAGCTTACCACAAACACCATGAAGATCATGCTTGAGAATATAGACTTTCTCTTCAAGGCAAGAAAGACTCAGTGAAGAATTTCAAACTGGTGGAAGACATCTGTGGTTTAGAAAGAGCACCTGGCGGAAGTGTTGGGGACAGGCTGGCAAGAGAGCAAGACCAGGAGGAGAGAAACCAGGTAGGAAACAGCGGCAGCAGTCCATGCAATAGACAAGAAAGCCAGGACGGCAACAGAGAGGACCAGCTAGGCCCCAGAGCCATTTGGGGGACAATTCATGTAACTCCAGGGGCCACTGAGTTTGGGGAGAAATGAAAATAGAGACACCGCACACATCTTGAGGGGCTGGTATTGGCCAGCTGAGATAACCAGCTGACTGCACTGTTAATTTAATCATGATAATAGGTATCCACTGGGGCTTTCCAAGTGGCTCAGTGGTAAAGAATCCGCTTGTTGATGGAGGAGATGCAGGTTTGATCCCTGGGTTGGGAAGATCCCCTGGAGGAGGAAATGGCAACCCAATCCCGTGTTCCTGCCTGTGGAATCCCATGGACAAAGGAGCCTGGCAGGCTGCAGTCCATGGGGTTGCAAAAAAGTCAGACATGACTGAGCACTACTACATGGGTATCCATTAACCATGTTCCTAAAGCTCCAAATCATGCTTTAGAACATAGCAACAACCTTCTGATTACCTTCTTTTAAAGATAGACTTCTTAATTTTCTACTTTCAAAAATGTGTTCAAACTGCTCACAGGTAAAGTGATATTTCTGGTATTTGGTGCAAATAATCTGACAGACATGGGGATAGGTATAAATGAAATAAGACTGGCCGTGGGTTGATAATTGTTAGAGGGTGGTAATCAGGGACTCATACTGTTCTCTCTTTTATGTGTGTTTGCATGAAAAGCATAAATGTTTTAAAAATACGTTTATTTGAATAATATACTGATGACACTGTATGTGTCATGAGTTTAGAGAGAGAGAGGCAATATTTTCATAACCCTTGAATTTGTAATCTCTGTGCTGGGAACTTTCAGCTGTTTAGTGTAACACAGTGAAGCAGAAAACAAGGGACAGGGAAAGCCAGATATTCCCCAAAGGGCAAAAAAAGGAACTTAAGTAATTATGCCATAGGCATGGAATGGAATATTATGCCACTGTCAAAAGTAGGCACATGAACGTCATGTAACCATGTGAGAACTGAACAGTATAATAAATCCCAGAAGTAGGATCACAGCTCAGGAGGGTTTTATAAGCTCTTCTAACTGTACAAAGTATGTCCGTTTGGCCTCTGCTAGCTCTCTGACTTGGAGAAGGCAATGGCAACCCACTCCAGTACTCTTGCCTGGAAAATCCCATGGATAGAGGAGCCTGGTGGGCTGCCGTCCATGGGTTCTCACAGAGTCAGACACGACTGAGGCGACTTAGCAGCAGCAGCAGCAGCAGCACCTCTCTGACTAGTCTCCTACTACTCTCATCCTCTATCCCTCTCTCATCCTGCTTTAGCATCCCTAACCTCCTGGCCAGCTCTCAAGCACTCCAGGCTCACTCCCATATTGGGCCTTTGCATTTACAGATCCCTTTGCCTGGAAAGCTACTCCCTAAAATATCTATATGGCTGGCTTCATTCATTCTACGTGGCTGCCTTTCAGATCTCCACTCAGAGTTTCTGTTACTAAATCAGAAACTCCTTCCTGCCAACTGCATCTAAAATTACCCCAGCCCATCATTCACTATCTCCTTAGATTGCTTATTGGTCTTCATATGACTTATCACACAAAAAGTATGCCTGCTTTTGGTTCTTTGTGTACATGAGGTTCTCTTTTTCATGGCTGTATTTCTAATAAGTGACTGGCACATAGGAGGTACTCAATATTTGTTGGCTGGTTGGTTGACCATAAATATATGCATATGAAAAGAATCTGAAAAGAATCTTGAAGAGATAGCACTTTGTGTTAAAATGAAAGGAAACTGCGTATTTTTCTCTAAACCTTTCTGCAACATAATTACTTTTGATAATTTTAAAAGTAAAATGAGCAAATTATTTAAAATATTCAACAAAATAAATGTTTAGAACAGATTTCATTATATTAGGTGTCATTTAACTCATGTCATCTCTTTAGGGGAGAATGCTAAGTCACTTCAGTCATGCCCAAATCTTTGTGACCCTATGGACTGTAGCCCACCAGGCTCCTCTGTCCGTGGGATTCTCCAGGAAAGAATACTTGAGTGGGTTTCCATGCCCTCCTCCAGGGATTTTTCCAACCCAGGGATCAAAACTACTTCTCTTGCAACTCCTGCGTTACAGACTGATTCTTTACCTCTGAGCCACAGGGGAAGCCCTTAGGGGAGAAAATTGATCTAAAAAATTAAGAAATATCAGGCAGAAGCTCACTAGCGTCTAAGGAGATTGTCTTCAGTGTCTTGTCCTGGGGTTGGGAATCAGTTGTTTTAGAGTCAATGCTCTCTTTTCTGCTTCCAGCTTTGGGGAACCTGGATTTTGACCCCCTGATGCTCTCGTTGACAAGTGGAGCCTGGGGTGTAGTTTCTCCATCTGAGGAACTTTTCTTCCCTGTTTGACTCATGGTCAAGTTGAATAGGGTCTTTCTCAATAAGCCATCTTCCTGTGGTTTTCTGTTTTCTAGGATTTCAGAAAGAGAAGAGAATAAGACTGTCAAGCCTCTGTGAAATCCAACTTCCCTACACAGGTTTTTGTTTCCCCTTTCTGTTCTTATTGCTGGTAATGTTTAACATAGAAATAAGAAGGACATATCCCAGGATCCTGGAACTAACAGATGGCAGCAGATACAAATCCTAAGCAAATTTGAGTTTGAAACTTAGCCCTATTTTATTGTGAGAAACGATTCTTTAAACACCTCTTCAACAAGTGCATTGAATGTGTCGATACTTTTTAAATTTCAACAGTCATAGTTACCTTCTGAGAGATTGTATTGAAGTTGGCATGCCTCTAAGCTCCCCGGCCCTTTGCAAACTGTCACCCAGAGGAAACTGTTTCAGGGACTCCAGGTGCATCTCTTGGCACGCTGTTTCTTTTCCTCTCGGCATTTTCACCTTCACTACTCAGCCCTGCACTTGTTCCCATAAAAACACATCAGCAGTCAGGAATGAATTCACTCCACGAAGTGAACGTACTCTGGGCCAGATACTGTTCTTGATGCAAGAGAGTCAATGACCAACAAGACACAGCTCATGTTACTTAAGTCTTAACCTGGTAGAAAGATGGCCCCATATGCCAACAATTACCCTGGGACAAGGGCCGTCAGGGAGGAGAGACCCCTGTGGTCAGGGGACCCACCACTGGACTAAGCCTGGCTTGGAGCATAACTCTGAGCAATGAGTGACATTACCTCAATTTTGAGATAGTTAAAAAGAGAGAAGGGAAAGTGTCCCAGGTAGGAAAAATCAGGCTCAAAAGCTTCCAGGTATGAGGGCTTCCCTGGTGGCTCAGACAGTAAAGCATCTCTCTGCAATGCAGGAGACCTGGGTTCGATCCCTGGGTTGGGAAGATACCCTGGAGAAGGAAATGGCAGCCCACTCCAGTATTCTTGCCTGGAAAATCCCACGGACGGCAGAGCCTGGTAGGCTACTGTCCATGGGGTCGCAAAGAGTCAGACACGACTGAGCGAAGGGAAGAAGAAGATGAAGACCTAAAGGAGCCTGGGGTTGCCTCTAGGAGTGGATTCTGGGTGCCTGGAGCAAGGGATGTGGGGGATGGAGGTTAGGGGTGGGTCTGGTGTGACTTGAGGCTCAAGATTCATGAAGGTTTAATCTATAGTCCCTCCTGGGATCTCCTTACATTTTAAGGGAGGATTAAAGACTGAAACAGGGTTTCCCAGGTGGTGCTAGTGATAAGGAATATGCCTATCAATGCAGAAGACCCACAAGAGATACTGGTTCCATCCCTGGGTAGGAAAGATCCCCTGAAATAAGGAATAGCAACCCACTCCAGTATTCTTGCCTGGAAAATCCCATGGACAGAGGAGTCTGGCGGGCTACAGTCCATGGGGCTGCAGAGAGTCAGACACAACTGAGCAAAGCAATTAAGTACTAAAGACTTAAACTAAAGGGATAAAACTATAAATGGAATTTTAGATTCTGCTATTAAAGTTTACATTCTGTCCTTAGGCTAGGGCCTAATAGATATTCTTGAAATAACAATGTTCATGGCTCCCTCCCTATAAAATAGGTCTTTCTGTAATACTGCATTCCAGAATGGTTCAAGAAACATTTTGCACACAGGGGATTTTCAATGACCTTGCAGAGCCCACCTCCATGCTTGAGGGATGGAATGTTCCTAATACCTAGAGTGCTACTTTAATTATTTATTTATTTTTGGCCCTGATCAGAGATGGAACCCATGCCCCCTGCAGTGGAAGCTCAGAGTCTTAATCACTAGACTGCCAGGGAAGTCCCCTGGAGTACTATTTTAGAAGTAACAGTTAGGGGTTTTTTTTTTTTTTTTTTTTGGTCTTTTCAAACTAGAGCAGGATTCAGCCCAGGTTTATACAGGAACAGCCAGCCATAGGACCAGACAGTTGTCCAGCTACAGCCCCACAGCTGACCAAGCCTCAGAAGGTTAGGTGGGAGAGACCTTCAGCTTGTGAATCCAGCCACAACCTGCAGCCATGCCTGCCCCGTTTCAATTCCACCATCACCCAAGGGCCCTTTTCCTTTCACTGCTGCTCTGGCACCCACCCAAGACTTACCTCCATGGTCACTTTCACTCAATTTCACTTTTTGGAGTGTATACACAGCCATTCTCTGGAGAGCCATCCCAGTAAATGCTTTCCCCTTTTCTCCCTCCTCCTTAAATGTTGTGACTTCAACTCCCAAGTCTTAAGAAAACACTGCTGGATGGTGCTCCAGGATGTGGTCATTTACCCACAAGAAACCCTGCCCAGCTGGTGAGGCCCTGCTGGATTCTCTGTGTACACGAGGACATGACAGAGCAGAACGCGAAGGGCCAGGAGCCAGGAAGGGTTAGAAACTACGCAGAGGAAACAACACACAGTGGGGAACGAGAAAAGCAGAAAGGAGAAGAAAGCTGCTGAGAGCCAACAGGGAGTCAGAAAAATTCCAAGTATGAGGAAGGCGGGCTTGTGAGAGCAAAGGGGAAAGCACCCGCCTATTTCTTGGTACACTGTGGGTTAAGCAGTCAGTTACCATGCTCATGCTTAGAAATATTTTCAAAATGTCTTTGGGAAATTCCTCTTTATATACAAACTTGAACGTTCTCAGGCTTTCTCACAGCAACTCAAGCAACTCAAACTCTGGCTTCCCCCTCATCTCTGTGCTGGGTTTTACACGGTGAAGGTAGACAAACCCTGGAAACTGAATTTGGGGAACTTTCAGATCATAGCATAATTAGACTATAGCCACAAAAGAAAACTGAGGTTTTGCCTCTTCTCTCTTAATCAGAGGCATTCACTTAAAAGCTCTTTGGGAAAACCAATGGCTGGCATTTAGTTGAGTAATTATTGTTGATAATTTACTGATAAGTTGGCAAGGCTATTTGCCATGAAACCCCAAGGATAATATATATGTGACACATTATTTCTCTTATTTTTAAGTGATTTTCATTTATTTTTGCAAAAGTGAGGAATACCTTTTTTTTTCCCCATCCTTAGGTTTTGGCTTAACATTTATTTAAAATTTTCAAGGAATGCTTTCAAAGGCCTAAAAATTTTGATCCAATGTTTTTAGAGTGAATCATACTTTCAGTGTTGGTTGTTAAGGGGAAATGTGTTTTTCTTTCTTCCCCAAACTTATTTCATTAAAAAGCATGACACATACTACAACATGAATGAAGTTTGAGAATGTAAGAGGAAAAAGCCAGTCACAAAAAGGCAAATACTATATTATGATTCCACTTGCATGACGTATATAGAGGAATCAAATATATAGAAACAGATTGTAGAACAGTGGTTGCCAGGACTTGGGGGAGAGGAAAATTGGGAGTTGTCTTAATGCGTACAAGGTTTTATTTTTGTAAGGTAAAAAAGTTCTGGAGATCAGTTGTTCAGCAATGTGAATATGTTTAACACTACTGAATTGCAGATTTTGAAATGGTTAAGATGTTAAATTTTATGTTTTGTGAGTTTAAAAAATTTTTTAAATTAAAATATATTTTAAAAATATTCAGAAGGCTGACTCTAAATGTAAAGAAGTTTTAAAAATGCTTTAATCACTTTTTGCTTTTTTCTCCTTATGTATTTACAAGTATGGCATAATTTTTAAAAATCCAAATGTCTAAATGGGTTTTAAGAAATACAAAGTAAAACTCCTAGGTAATTTAAAAACTGACTCAGTCACTCAGTTCTAAAGCATTCTGGTGGCACACGGTATCTTAGGTCACTTGCCTAATGGGCCTATTACTTCAGCCCTATTCAGAACTCTTGTCTTGAAAATGTATTATTGTAGATACATTTCTCAGTTCAGTTCAGTCACTCAGTCATGTCCGACTCTTTGCAACCCCATGAATCACAGCACGCCAGGCCTCCCTGTCCATCACCAACTCCTGGAGTTCACTCAAACTCACATCCATCAAGTCAGTGATGCCATCCAGCCATCTCACCCTCTGTCGTCCCCTTCTCCTCCTGCCCCCAATCCCTCCCAGCATCAGAGTCTTTTCCAATGAGTCAACTCTTTGCATCAGGTGGCCAAAGTACTGGAGTTTCAGCTTTAGCATCAGTCCTTCCAAAGAACACCCAGGACTGATCTTCTTTAGAATGGACTGGTTGGATCTCCTTGCAGTCCAAGGGACTCTCAAGAGTCTTCTCCAACACCACAGTTCAAAAGCATCAATTCTTCAGCGCTCAGCTTTCTTCACAGTCCAACTCTCACATCCATACATGACCACTGGAAAAACCATAGCCTTGACTAAACGGACCTTTGTTGGCAAAGTAATGTCTCTGCTTTTGAATATGCTATCTAGGTTGGTCATAACTTTTCTTCCAAGGAGTAAGCATCTTTTAATTTCATGGCTGCAATCACCATCTGCAGTGATTTTGGAGCCCAAAAAGATAAAGTCAGCCCGTTTCCACTGTTTCCCCATCTATTTCCCATGAAGTGATGGGACCAGATGCCATGATCTTCGTTTTCTGAATGTTGAGCTTTAAGCCAACTTGTTCACTCTCCTCTTTCACTTTCATCAAGAGGCTTTTTAGTTCCTCTTCACTTTCTGCATTGTTAATACTACTATTCTCAATGAACTTAAGCAAGGAAAGGGATTTACTAAAAAGAATGACAACACTTCTATTAAAAAGGTGGGAAGAGGGAGAAGACATAGGTGTACCTATGGTTGATTCACATTCATATGTGGCAGAAACCAACACAATATTGTAAAGCAACTATCTTCCATTAAAAATAAAAATTTTAAAGATTACAATGTGATCTGTTTTGCAAATAATAACAGAAAAGAAAATTTATTAAAAAAAAAAGATGGCAAAGGTAAACATGTGTTTACCCATGTTAGGATTTTAAAAAACACAACCACTTAAGAAATCTGTAAGGATATAGAAAACTGGGTAGATGCCAACAAAATTTTGGAATCTAGAGAGCATGAAGACGGCGTTTACCTGACTTTATACTTAATTCCCTGAAAAGGTTGGGGTAAATATTTTATAATTTTTCAAATTTCGGAAACCCAAAGGTTCAGTAAGTGTACCAGTAATTGTACCAGGTAACTCTGAAGGAAGACGTGGGTATGGGTAGGGGTGAAAACAATATGATTAATTTAAAAGTGTAAGAAGTTAAACCATCCAATTCCATTTCTCACCCCAGGGCAGACCGAAGACTGCTCTTTTTCCCACCCTGGAAGAGACAAAGTTTATTTTCAGAACCAGTTGAAACACAAAGGATCTGGATTCAGAGATCCGGTCATGTTTTGAGTACTTTAGTGGATACAGAGGTTGAGTAAAGTCTATGTACTGAAAAATGAGATCTCTCCCTATTTCCCCTGTTGGTCCTCAAAGAACACACTGGCAACCAAACATAGTCACCCTCTTCCCCCACCCAGTGGAGGTAGGTGGAAGGACAACTATGTAGGAAACTGACCAACCCAAGAGAAGAACCCTACAGATACTGATTGTGTAGATAGAGTCCCTCAACTAAATGAAGCTGAAGCTGCCCTAGCAATTACAGAGAAGCCCACTGATTGACACATCCTATGGGCTTCCCCGCTGGCTCAGATGGTAAAGAATCTGCCTGCAATGCAGGAGACCTGGGTTCATTCCCTGGGTCAGGAAAATCCCCTGAAGAAAGGAATGGCTATCCACTCCAGTATTCTTGCCTAGAGAATTCTGTGAACAGAGAAGCCTGGCAGGCTGCAGACCATGGGGTCACAAAGAATCAGACATGACTGAGCAACCAATACACTATTATGTATATACACAGAGCCCTTCATTCTGTTCCCCTGGAGGAGGAAATGGCAACCCACTTCAGTATTCTTACCTGGGAAGTCCCATGGACAGAGCAGCCTGGTGGGCTACAGTCCACAGGGTTTAAAGAATTGGAAACGAGTGAGCACACACACAGTTCATGTTGTATATGCTTGGTTTGGGCCAAAGATCTCAAGGTAGTTGAGGAAAGACTCTGAGAAGAAAATGAGATGCAGAAACAGTAAGAAAAAGGAAACTTGGAGAAAATAAGGGCAGTGTAAGGAGAAGAAAAGAATTTTTTAAATCACTATTATACTTTGAGAGTTCTTGGGTCCATAAACCAAGAATCAGAAGATGAACAAGAGGGGAACTCCAGGGGACAAAGGAAATTTTAGAAATTAAAAATGAGATAGTTTCTGTGCTAGATTAAAGTGACATTCTGTAGTTTGGAATCTACCTAATCCTACAGTTCATGGGGTTGTGAAAGAGTGGGACGTAACTGAGCACACAATCATGCAAGATTAAAAGATAAATGGAAAAAGCAGAATAAAACAACATGTTAATCCTTCAACAATAACATCATCACAACAAATGCATGACAATCATCTACTATGAAAGTAGTAAGATATCCTGTGAACTCTGAAATACAAGGAAAGGGCTGATTAACTGACATCAATGAGACCTACAGAGTATCAGCAAGTGGGCAAGAGGAAGCAGAAAGCAGGCAAAGGGCCTTGGGGTGACCCTGAACAACAGCAAACTCTAATCAAACTGCCAAAGGCACTTCCGCTAAATGCTAAATGTGCCCACTTGGTACAGAAAGATAACTGGGTTTTTTCTGGGAACAGTGCCAGAGCTGGGTTCTAAGGGTGAAGGCAAAGGAAAGGTTAGATGGTATGGGACAATCTGGGTCCTGTTAAATCTCAGAACTAACCAACTGAATCTCCTTTCCAGGACAGAGTCCTTCACAGAGAAGGATCTGTGGTGGTAGAATCTAAATTGAGTAGCACAGGACTGCCCTGGTGGTCCAGTGGTTAAGAATCTGTCTGCCAGTTCAGGGGATACGGGTTAGATCCTCAGTCTGGGTAGATTCCACATGCTGTGGGGCAACCACACCTGTGCGCCACCACTACTGAGCCTGTGTCCCTAGAGCCCACGCCCCACAACAAGAGAAGCCACTGCAGTGAGAAGCCTGCGCACTGCAGTTAGAGAGCAGTCCCGGCTCACCACGACTAGAGAAAGCCCATGCATAGCCACGAAGACCCAGTGCGGCCTGAAATAATTAATTCTTTAAATTATTTAAGTAAATAAATTGAGTAGCACAGAGATACTATGAGCAAAGGCAAGAGAAGATCCGGATAAAGTGAGAGATGGGGCAGAAAAAGCAGCTTCAAAAAGCCCAAGGCAATATTGTTTAACTACCATAACAGTAGCAAAGCTATCAAGCTAGGAAAGCTGTCCCATTGTACCCTCCTCTTGGAAGATAACTACGTGGGCCTTTTCACAGGCTGCCTGATATATTCTCACAAAACCACAGCTGACTTGCCAGAGCACATGATTCACGGATCACACACCATCCCTCCCACCTTATTCCAGGTGTTAGAAGTGAGTCCGTAAGTCCAGTCCATACTCTGGGTGCAGGGAGTTTCACTCTGTAAAAGAAGGCATGTCAAAGAATTTGTGGCATTTGAAAACTGATCTTTTTATATCTATGATATAAAAAGACTAGAGAGAAACTGAGAGATATGAATAGAAGATAGGCAAAAACAAACAAACACTTGTCAACAGTTTTGAGGAATTTGGCTGTGGGATCTTCAGTCTTCACTGCAGCACTGGGAATCTTTAGTTGCTGCATATGGAATCTAGTTTCCTGATCAGGGATTGAACCCTGGTCCCCTGCAATGGGAACTTAGAATCTTAGCCACTAGGCCATCCAGGAGATCCCACGTGGTTTCTTTCTTTTTTTTTTCTTTTATTTAAAAACATTTTCTTTTGCATTGGAATATAACCAATTAACAAACAATAGTTGTGATGGTTTCAGGTAACAGCGAAGAGCCTCAGCCATCCATATACATGTAGCAGAAGGTTTCGTTTTGATGTGGTTAAAATGGCCTAAAATTGTCTGTAGAAAAGGTTGCGCAACTCTATGAATCTATTTAAAAACAGTGAAATTGTACACATTAAATAAATTGTATTTTATGTGACTCACATCTTACTAAAAAATGAACTTACTACTAATTACGGGAAAAATGTGTACATATTTTTGGCATACTTTATGGTTAAGTTGTGAACAGTTTTTTACAGAACCATAACAAAATAATAGTAACATTATATTAAAATTCCAGAATAACCATGTTGAAGGGCGGTGGAAAGGGGAAATTTGTAGAGGTTTACAGAAATAAATTCTCATCTGCCCTACTAGGAACACCATTCAGTTCAGTTTAGTTGCTCAGTCCCGACTCTTTGCGATTCCATGGACTGCAGCACACCAGGCCTCCCTGTCCATCACCAACTCCCGGAGTTTACTCAGACTCATGTCCATTGAGTCGGTGATGCCATCCAGCCATTTCATCCTCTGTCGTCCCCTTCTCTGCCTGCCCTCAAACTTTCCCAGCATCAGAGTCTTTTCAAATGAGTCAGCTCTTTGTATCAGGTGGCCAAAGTATTGGAGTTTCACCTTCAACATCAGTCCTTCCAATGAACACCCAGGACTGATCTCCTGTAGGATGGACTGGTTGGATCTCCTTGCAGTCCAAGGGACTCTCAAGAGTCTTCTCCAACACCATAATTCAAAAGCATCAATTTTCGGAGCTCAGCTTTCTTTATAGTCCAACTCTCATATCCATACATGACTACTGGAAAAACCATAGGTTTGACTAGACGGACCTTTGTCAGCAAAGTAATGTCTCCGCTTTTTAACATGCTGTCTAGGTTGGTCATAACTTTCTTTCCAAGGAGTAAGCGTCTTTTAATTTCATGGCTGCAATCACCATATGTAGTGATTTTGGAGCCCCCCAAAATAAAGTCAGCCACTGTTTCCCCATCTATTTGCCATGAAGTGATGGGACCAGATGCCATGATCTTCGTTTTCTGAATGTTGAGCTTTAAGCCAACTTTTTCCCTCTCCTCTTTTACTTTTGTCAAGAGGCTCTTTAGTTCTTCACTTCCTGCCATAAGGGTGGTATCATCTGCATATCTGAGGTTATTGATATTTCTCCCGGCAATCTTGATTTCAGCTTGTGCTTCTTCCAGTCCAGCGTTTCTCATCATGTACTCTGCATATAAGTTAAATAAGCAGGGTGACAATATACAGCCTTGACGTACCCTTTTTCCTATTTGGGACCAGGCTGTTGTTCCATGTCCAGTTCTAACTGTTGCTTCCTGACCTGCATACAGGTTTCTCAAGAGGCAGGTCAGGTGGTCTGGTATTCCCATCTCTTGAAAACTTTTCCAGTTTATTGTGATCCACACAGTCAAAGGCTTTGCCATAGTCAATAAAGCAGAAATAGATGTTTTTCTGGAATTCTCTTGCTTTTTTGATGATCCAGCAGATGTTGGCAATTTGATCTCTGGTTCCTCTGCCTTTTCTAAAACCAGCTTGAACAGCTGGAATTTCATGGCTCACATTCTGTTGAAGCCTGGCTTGGAGAATTTTGAGCATGACTTTACTAGTGTGTGAGATGAGTGCAATTCTGCAGTAGTTTGAGCATTCTTTGGCATTGTCTTTCCTTGGGATTGGAATGAAAACTGACATTTTCCAGTCCTGTGGCCACTGCTGAGTTTTCCAAATTTGTTGACATATTGAGTGCAGCACTTTCACAGCATCATCTTTTAGGATTTGAAATAGCTTAACTGAAATTCCATCACCTCCACTAGCTTTGTTCACAGTGATGCTTCCTAAGGCACACTGACTTCACATTCCATGATGTCTGGCTCTAGGTGAGTGATCACACCATTGTGGTTATCTGGGTCATTCAGATCTTTTTTGTACAGTTCTTCTGTGTATTCTTGCCACCTCTTCTTAATATCTTCTGCTTCTGTTGTTCCATACCATTTCTGTCCTTTATTGTGCCCATCTTTGCATGAAATGTTCCCTTGTTATCTCTAATTTTCTTGAAGAGATCTCTAGTCTTTCCCATTCTATTGTTTTCCTCTATTTCTTTGCACTGATTGCTGAGGAAGGCTTTCTTATCTCTCCTTGATATTCTTTGAAACTCTGCATTCAAATGGCTATATCTTTCCTTTTCTCCTTTGCTTTTCACTTCTCTTCTTTTCACAGCTATTTGTAAGGCCTCCTCAGACAGCCATTTTGCTTTTTTGCATTTCTTTTCCATGGGGCTGATCTTGATCCCTGTCTCCTGTACAATGTCATGAACCTCTGTCCATAGTTCATCAGGCACTCTGTCTATCAGATCTAGTCCCTTAAATCTATTTCTCACTTCTACTGTATAATCATAAGGGATTTGATTTAGGTCACACCTGAATGGTCTAGTGGTTTTCCCCACTTTCTTCAATTTAAGTCTGAATTTGGCAATAAGGAGTTGATGATCTGAGCCACAGTCAGCTCCCGGTCTTGTTTTTGCTGACTGTATAGAGCTTCTCCATCTTTGGCTGCAAAGAATATAATCAATCTGATTTCGGTGTTGGCCATCTGGTGATGTCCCTGTGTAGAGTCTTCTCTTGTGTTGTTGGAAGAGGGTGTTTGCTATGACCTGTGCGTTCTCTGGGCAAAACTCTATTAGACTTTGCCCTGCTTCATTCTGTACTCCAAGGCCAAATTTGCCTGTTACTCCAGGTGTTTCTTAACTTCCTACTTTGGCATTCCAGTCCCCTATAATGAAAAGGATATCTTTTTTGGGTGTTAGTTCTAAAAGTTCTTGTAGGCCTTCATAGAACCATATATTGTATCTAAATCTGAAATAACAGTATAAGTGTATTATGTAGAAATGTAGAGGTAAATAGTAGGTAAAAGAATAAAAGAGTTGAAATATGTTGCCCAAACAAAGTCTTACTTATTTTTCAACTACTATTTTGTGTAATCCTAGACATTTGTAATCTGTAAATCTCAATATCTTCTTCTGTAAAATAGAAGTTATAATAATAACAATTTTAGCTCAGTTGGTAAAGAATCCACCCGCAATGCAGGGGACCATGGTTTGATTCCTGGGCCAGGAAGATCTGCTGGAGAAAGGATAAGCTACCCACTCCAGTATTCTTGGGCTTCCCTTGTGGCTCAGTTAGTAAAGAATCTGCCTGCAGTGTGGGAGACCTAGGTTCAATCCCTGGGTTGGGAAGATCCCCTGGAGAAAGGCTATCCACTCCAGTATTCTGGACTAGAGAATTCCATGGACTGTGTAGTCCATAGGGTCACAAAGAGTTGGACAGGAGAGTGACTTTTACTCACTCACTGCTTGTACCCAAGGCTCCTCTGGGGTCCCAAGGTAGCAGAAGACAGAGACCAGTCTTGAGAGCAGGATTTTCAGTGTAGTCAACACATTCCTGGACTCTCTACAACCCCTAACACTTAGTCCTTTCTCATTATCTTCCACCCATGCATCCCTTATTATGCAGTTACCATAAGGATATAGTGACAAGCCTACCCATGGGATCTTCACTCCCATTGTGGGGCTGTTCAGTCAGTTCAGTTCAGTCGCTCAGTCGTGTCCGACTCTTTGCAACCCCATGAATTGCAGCACGCCAGGCTTCCCTGTCCATCACCAACTCCTGGAGTTCACTCAGACTCACATCCATCGAGTCAGTGATGCCATCCAGCCATCTCATCCTCTGTCGTCCCCTTCTCCTCCTGCCCCCAATCTCTCCCAGCATCAGTCTTTTCCAATGAGTCAACTCTTCTCATGAGGTGGCCAAAGTACTGGAGTTTCAGCTTTAGCATCATTCCTTCCAAAGAAATCCCAGGGCTGATCTCCTTCAGAATGGACTGGTTAGATCTCCTTGCAGTTCAAGGGACTCTCAAGAGTCTTCAACACCACAGTTCAAAACCATCAATTCTTTGGCTCTCAGCCTTCTTCACAGTCCAACTCTCACATTCATACATGACCACAGGAAAAACCATAGCCTTGACTAGACAGACGTTTGTTGGCAAAGTAATGTCTCTGCTTTTGAATATGCTATCTAGGTTGGTCATAACTTTCCTTCCAAGGAGTAAGCGTCTTTTAATTTCATGGCTGCAGTCACCATCTGCAGTGATTTTGGAGCCCAAAAAAACTTATATGCAAAGTACATCGTGAGAAACGCTGGACTGGAAGAAACACAAGCTGGAATCAAGATTGCTGGGAGAAATATCAATAACCTCAGATATGCAGATGACACCACCTTATGGCAGAAAGTGAAGAGGAACTCAAAAGCCTCTTGATGAAAGTGAAAGTGGAGAGTGAAAAAGTTGGCTTAAAGCTCAACATTCAGAAAATGAAGATCATGGCATCCGGTCCCATCACTTCCTGGGAAATAGATGAGGAAACAGTGGAAATAGTGTGGGGCTGTTGGTCCTCAGTTATTTCCTACAGTGAACTCATTTCCTGATTGGAAAATTGCAATGTGAAGAATGTATCCATTTGAGCTCAGAAGTATCCAGATGGATTTAGATACTCCCAACAGCACCAACTCGATGGACATGAGTTTGAGTGAACTCCGGGAGATGGTGATGGACAGGGAGGCCTGGCGTGCTGCAATTCATGAGGTCACAAAGAGTCAGACAGGACTGAGCGACTGAACTGAACTGAACATTTTCCCGATGTTGGAAAGAGTACATCATGGGAAATGCCAGGCTGGATGAAGCACAAGCTGGAAGCACAAGCTGGAATCAAGATTGCTGGGAGAAATATCAATAACCTCAGATATGCAGATGACACCACCCTTATGGCAAAAAGTGAAGAAGAACTAAAGAGCCTCTTGATGAAAGTGCAAGAGGAGAGTGAAAAACTTGGCTTAAAACTCAACATTAAGAAAACTAAGATTATAACATCCTCTCCCATCACTTCATGGCAAATAGATGGAGAAACAATGCAAACAGTGACAGACTTTATATTTTTGGGCTCCAAAATCACTGTAGATGGTGACTGCAGCCATGAAATTAAAAGACACTTGATCATTGGAAGAAAAGCAATGACCAACCTAGACAGCATATTAAAAAGCAGAGACATTACTTTGCCAACAAAGGTCCATCTAATCAAAGCTATGGTTTTTCCAGTAGTCATGTATGGGTGTGAGAGTTGGACTATAAAGAAAGCTGAGCACCAAAGAACTGATGCTTTTGAACTGTGGTGTTGGAGAAGACTCTTGAGAGTCCCTTGGACTGGAAGGAGATCAAACCAGTCCATCCTAAACGAAATCAGTCCTGAATATTCATTGGAAGGACTAATGCTGAAGCTGAAACTCCAGTACTTTGGCCACCTCATGCGAAGAGTTGACTCATTGGAAAAGACCCCGATGCTGGGAAAGATTGAAGGTGGAGGAGAAGGGGACAACAGAAGATGAGATGGTTGGATGGCATAACCAACTTGATGGACATGAGGTAGAACAAGCTGCAGGAGTTGCTGTTGGACAGGGAGGCCTGGTGTGCTGCAGTCCATGGGGTTGCAAAGAGTCAGACATGACTGAGCAACTGAATTGAACTGAACAGAACATTTTCCTTACCTAGATATTACCATCTCTGTGCCCAGCACCAAGAGAGGAAGAATTCTGAGAATCGAAGTTCTATCTGGACATAGCCTGATCAGGAAAGCAGCCTTAGGTAAGGGAAATACAAAGAAAATTAGAGTTATAAAAGCACTGTCCAAATAGTTACAGAAAATAATATAGGCCCAGAGACATTTGAAGTATCTCCCTCCTCTGGTCCTTAAGCTGGATGCTCAGAGTAGCTCATCCCAATTACATTACTTCTGCTCCCTTTTAAGTATTCTCAAATAGGAGCAGCTTCCTTATAGAGAAACTTAATTAGACAAATAACCTTTGTATAGTAGGCATGTGTATTTACATTACACAGTGCTAGGTTCTGACAAAGCTCATTTGTGAGGAAGAACTTGCTCTCTTACAGCTTCTAAAGTTCCTAAAGCAAGGAATAGATGGATAGAAAGGCAGGGACATGATTTAGCCAAATGCAAAAATGTGGAGAAATAGACACTTTTACAGTGACTTGATTCTTGATAGGGGAAAAGACAATGGGAAGACGAGGAGAGTGGCACTAGGTAAGGACAGGATTTTAAAGAGCTAAAGTGAGTACTGCAAGATTGTCAAAAGCAGGGACCTCACTTTTATTCTTTTGATACGTGGTGTGCTGAACACCGTGAATTATATGCTCAAAATCTCGTCAAACCCCCTCACAGCAGGTTTTCCCTATTGCAGAAACTACAGACTTAAAATGCCTTTCCCCAGCCTCCCCTCAAGCTAGGCTCTGGTTGTGATTTAGGTTCTGCTGACCCAGTGCATTCGTGCAAGCCTTGAATTTGCAGCTGAGGTGCATGGGGACAGGGGCAGGTCACGTGATGTCTAATTTCCCAATGCGTGTGGTTTTAAGTTAACAGATACAGCAGCTGCTGCCAGTTGAAACTTCATTATGACAGGGCAGCAGTTTTCTTGGTGGCCCAGTAACATGGGGTGGCTTTGTGGTCTTCCCGGAAACACAACTCACAATCCATTTCTCCATGATTCCATAACCCATATACTACCGGTTATAAATCCCTTTTAATAAATAATATCTATTTTTATTTATTTAATTATTTGGCTGTACTAGGTCTTAGCTGAGGCATGGGGGAATCTAGTTCCCTGACCAGGGATCAAACCGAGGCCCCCTGCCCTGGGAGCTCAGCGTCTTAGCCACTGGACCAGGGAAGTCCCAGATCCTGGTTCCTTCTGAAGAACCCTGCCTGATTCGGTGGATGGCACAGTGGGAGCTGCAAAGGAGTGGGAGATGCCACACAGGGACCTCATCAGACAGGGGTACCTGCTCAACCTCTCAACTTGCTTAAATATCCCTCAGCAAGAAGGAACTCAGTACCACTCCACAAGGCTGCTAGGGTGGAGAAAAGTATAATAGGAGAGTGATACATGACCATTAACTGTTTGCTTCAAGAATACCCGAATAAGTTTTAGAAAAGAGATTGAAATCTTTAACAAAGCCCACAAGGCCATACCCAAAAAAGTTTTAGAATAAGAGACTGAGATCTTTAACAAAGCCCACAAAGCTGTACAATGTAATTTCTACATGTTTCATCAGCCTGGTGCACTGTGCCCTCAGTTTTTCCTGTCCAGCCATGCTGGTCTTTTCTTCAGATTGAATACTCTCCTTCTGTGCCTCAGAAAACCAGCCAGGGATATTTTTAAACTGGTAACTCCTCAGTTCAGTTCAGTTCAGTCGCTCAGTCATGTCCTACTCTTTGCAACTCCGTGAATTGCAGCAAGCCAGGCCTCCCTGTCCATCACCAACTCCCGGAGTTCACTCAAACTCATGTCCATCGAGTTGGTGATGCCATCCAGCCATCTCATCCTCTGTCGTCCCCTTCTTCTCCTGCCCCCAATCCCTCCCAGCATCAGGGTCTTTTCCAATGAGTCATGCTTTTCGCATGAGGTGGCCAAAGTATTAGAGTTTCAGCTTCAGCATCAGTCCTTCCAGTGAACACCAAGGACTGATCTCCTTTAGGATGGACTGGTTGGACATCCTTGCAGTCCAAAGGACTCTCAAGAGTCTTCTCCAACACCACACTTCAAAAGCATCAATTCTTCAGTGCTCAGCTTTCTTCACAGTCCAACTCTCACATCCATACATGGCCACTGGAAAAACCATAGCCTTGACTAGACAGACCTTTGTTGGCAAAGTAATATCTCTGCTTTTCAATGTGCTATCTAGGTTGGTCATAACTTTCCTTCCAAGGAGTAAGTGTCTTTTAATTTCATGGCTGCAATCACCATCTGCAGTGATTTTGGAGCCCCCAAAAATAAAGTCTGCCACTGTTTCCACTGTTTCCCCATCTATTTCCCAGGAAGTGATGGGACCAGATGCCATGATATTTGTTTTCTGAATGTTGAGCTTTAAGCCAACTTTTTCACTCTCCTCTTTCACTTTCATCAAGAGGCTTTTTAGTTCCTCTTCACTTTCTGCCATAAGGGTGGTGTCATCTGCATATCTGAGGTTATTGATATTTCTCCCTGCAATCTTGATTCCAGCTTGTGCTTCTTCCAGCCCAGCGTTTCTCATGATGTACTCTGCATATAAGTTAAATAAGCAGGTGACAATATACAGCCTTGACATACTCCTTTTCCTGTTTGGAACCAGTCTGGTAACTCCTACTTGTCATTAAATCAACATTCCCGTTAGACTTCAAGATGTCCACATAACATGCTTTTTTGACACATTCTACTTCCCTTCATAACATGAGCCACAGACAGAGTTAAATGCTGATTTACATAAGTCAAAAATAGATTTCTGCCCTGCAGACAGGAAAGTCCATGTGCATAGAGACTGCTATATTCCATCTGACAGTGCTTCACTCCAAGACTGGTGCTCAGTAAGTGTAGCTTAAGTGAATGCACTCCATCAGCATGCTCTGATTTTTTTGCATCTCTATCCAAATATCTGCTGCCATGATTGCTGCAGCAAAGAAAGATAGGTTGGAGACTTGGCCACAGATTCTTAAATGCTTCTGCTGAGGAATGACATGCATCGCCTCCATGAACATTTTGTTAGCCAAAGCAAGTCACAAGACCACCTCCCTTCAAAAGGACAATCCAGGAGGGGGAGGAGAACTGTGACTACTGATCTGCTGTAGCCCCGTACCCAGGAAGCTGACCTAAACATTAGGTTGGGGAAAGTATTGATTATTCTATAACTCATGTTGTGAGTCTTACTTCCTAAAGCAAGCGTATTGTATTCTTTGTTTTGAGGCATTTATTTTCCCCACATCACTTTTATTGTCATGTTCTCTACTGGGTAATGTGCATTCTTATCTAGGCAGTGCTAAGCTCAGGGCTTTACCAGCAATGTCCCTGTGAAGATGAACTTTAGGTCAATAGCAAATTTGCTTACCCAAGCTGGCTCATCATCTATTCATTGCCTTAATGAGGACAAGCAGATTTAGTCCCTTTGTTATACATGAACCCTGGCTGTGCTGTTGTTCTCATTTGTGTTGAAATTAGCTGCTCTTGGAGCTTGGCAGCATGGGGCCAGCATCCATAATCAATCATGCATTCAGCAAACATCTGTTACCCATAATTCCTTTCCCAGGTATTGATTGGTTCAGAGAAGCACAGTTCATGACCCTTGTCCTCAAGGAGCTAACCTTCCAGCTCAGGAAACAAGACATAATCCCCTAATATTACTTAAGTTCATGGCTGTGTATGTTTAAATACAGAATGGTGGTTGGGCAATAAAAGAATTTCAGAGGCAAGAGAGTTCCTCTTAAGTAATGAGGTAGTGACAAGATTTCCTGGTAGCTCAGATGGTAAAGAAACTGCCTGCAATGTGGGAGACCCAGGTTCAATCCCTGGATCAGGAAGATCCCCTGCAGAAGGGAAAGGCTACCCAGTCCAGTATTCTTGCCTGGAGAATTCTGTACAGAGGACCCTCGTGGGCTACAGTCCATGGGGTTGCAAAAAGTTGGACATGACTAAACGACTAACACATAAATATCTATCTGATTTTTAAAACAGTATTCACTCTATGGAATATCATAATTTATATAATCAATTCTCTATTCACTCTTTTGATAAGTACTTTGATGGACATCTTTATCTGTGTAATGTCTTCTTTCCCCAAACTGTTTTACATTGATATTCCTTTCTCTGCCCAAGACATTGGGAGAAATATCCCGGCCTACAGTTTATTAGGATAGGCCAGGATTGATAGACTGCAGGTAGTAAAGCCAAGCTGGTAGGGATTTTTGCAGGGCATACAGATGTGCCTTGAAACTTGCGAGACTTTAGCCAACTGAGAAGTGAGAAGAAATAGTCCACACAAAAGACCAGACTCACTTCTGACACAGGTTGCAGGTTCAGGGATCCCCAAGACCACTCTTAGGTTTGATAGCTTATTGGAAGATCTCATAGAACTCACTGAAAGCTGTTATGGTTAAATGCTTTAATACAGCTAAGGGATAAGATTAGAATCAGGCAAGGACAGAGGTACAGGGCAGAGTTCAATCGAGTTCAAACTCCCCATGTTTCCTGTCCCCATGGGTCATGACACTGTCACTCTCTTGGCATTGGTGTGTGACAGTATGCATTGAATATCACCAACCAAGGAAGGTTACCCAAGCCTGGTGTCCAGTCTTTATTCAGTGGGAACTCACATTCCAGCCCCTCAGGAGGTCCACTCACACCACCTCAAAGTCCACCCTTTATCACTTTCTGAGTATCTGCCTGGGCCAAGGCCCCCAGGCTAACAAAAACTCTCCTATCAAGAAGTTCAGGACTAAGGCCAGACCTCTTTTGCAGTAAAACTTAAAGACTCTTTACAACAACAAAACAGAATTGATTCCATTAGATTTTTCTAGGAAAATGCCTAACAATGTTTAATATATTTTCCCAAGGAAATTATGTAATCAAACAAAATGGGAACATCATCAGTTAACTCAGTAGCAAAAAAAGGCAAAGAAACGCTATTTTTGGTCAAAAAGTACCCCCAATTTCACTCCCTGTCAGAACAGGCCTCCTGTGGCTAACAGCAAACTGCACTGGTCATATATTTTCTCATTGGACCGGGAAGTCTATTTTAAGGGAAATAAAATCCTTATGTTTCTGAATCATTTACACCTTACTCATTTAAAAAAATCTCACAATGGATATTCTTTGGTTCTCTCCTACTTTGCATCTTGGGTAGGAACAGGATTGTGAGAAGTAAAGAAGTTTATATAACTAGGTATTCTGAACATTTAACATACCACAAATCTAGTTTCAGGCCAGGAAATCATGAATAATGGTGTGGGTGTTAACAGTACCACATGACTTTATTCTTCTAGAACTTGAGGGCTCAGATCACACCAGATCCACAAAGCCTTCTGGGGCAACCCCAGACAGGAATTGTCTTAGTCTCTTTGGGCTGCTCTAACAGACTGGATGGCTTATAAACATGAATTATTATTTTTTAAATTTATTTTTAATTGGAGGATAATTGCTTTACAATGTTGTGTTGGTTTCTGCCACCCAGAAATGTAAATCAACCATAAGTATACATATGTCCCCTCCCTCCTGAACCTCTCTCCCACCCCCCCACCCCATCCTTCCCCTCTGTGTTGTCACAGACCATCGGGCTGAGCTCCCTGTGTTATACAGCAACTTCCCACTTCACCACTTTTACATATGGTGTGCATGCCCACTAAGTCTCTTTAGTCTTGTCCAACTCTTTGTGACCCTATGGACTGTAGCCCACCAGGCTCCTCTGTCCATGGGATTCTCCAGGCAAGAATACTGGAGTGGGTTGCCATACCCTCCACCAGGGGATCTTCCTGATGCAGGGATTAAACTGGCATCTCTTAACGTCTCTTGCATTGGCAGGTGAGTTCTTTACCACTAGAACCATCTAGGAAGCCCTTTACATATGGTTCAGTTCAGTTCAGTTGCTCAGTCGTGTCCAACTCTTTGCGACCCCATGAATCACAGCATGCCAGGCCTCCCTGTCCATCACCATCTACCAAAGTTCACTCGAACTCACATCCATCAAGTCAGTGAAGCCATCCAGCCATCTCATCCTCTGTCATCCCCTTTTCCTCCTGCCCCGAATCCCTCCCAGCATCAGGGTCTTTTCCAATGAGTCAACTCTTTGCACGAGGTGGCCAAAGTACTAGAGTTTCAGCTTTAGCATCATTCCTTCCAAAGAACACCCAGGGCTGGTAAGGTATATTAAATCCAAGTTATTTCTCACAGTTCTAGAGCCTGGTAAGTCCAAGATAAAGGTACCAGCAGATTCAGTGCCTAGTGGGGACCTGCTTCCTGGTTCATAGATAGCCATCTTGATCTGTGTTTGTACATAGCAAAAAGGGCTAGGGAGCTCTCTGGGGTCTCTATTCACCAGAGCTCCACCCTCATGACCTAGTCACCTCCCAAAGTCCCCACCTTCAAACACTATCACATTAGAGATTAGGTTCAACACATGAATTCTGGAAGGTTGCAGTCCATAGCTGAAGGGATTTCTCAGGTTTTTGCCTATTTTGCCACGCCTCTGCTCTATCTAACATGATAATAACAACACAATATTATACTAATTCTACAGTACTGGATCTACTGCATCTCTGTTCTTATCTAATATTACCTCAAGGGCTTGTCTCTACAGCCAGCGTGTTAACTCTGCTCCAGAGTCAGAGGACCCCTCATACCTGTGCCTACGCAGCACACTGCCCAGCACAGCACTCTTTGATGATACTGCTGGTGGAGCACATAGTAGGGGTTCAATAAACATTTGTTGACAGTAAAACAATTTACATTTTTGTCAGTTGGTTTGCATATATTTATTTTACATCCACAGTGTGTATTGTTACTTTGTTCTAAGTTTAGAAAACAAGCTCCTTTACCCTCCCCTCCCCATTCTTTAGTTACAAAGTGCTGCACCTCAAGTTCCAGCAAAGCCCTCAGGAGTATCATTCCCTCCCTATTCATCACATCTATTGACCACAAATGTTCTGTGCCGCACTGCGCTACCCTCACAAGATGAAGGCACACATGACTGAACGAATGCAAGCAGAAACAATCTGAGGGTGGGAAAGGAGAGATTTTGCCATTGGAACTTTACTCCAGTTTTTAATGTTTTTTTCCTCACTGAGAAAGTGAGCAATTAACCTCAACAACCAATGCACAACCAAAGCCTACGGACTTATTCTTCCCTTCTTCACACCTTTCCTGCAGTCACAATTACCACCAGTTCTCAAATTCCATGGTGAGGAACAGTGTCATGAACACACAATACCGGGTTTTCACACATAAGTACATGAAGTTAATCCACTGGTTCAGACATGACTGACTGGAAGATCATATTCTGCCCAAAGTGAAGTTGTTCAGTCGCGTCTGACTCTTAGCGACCCCACGGACTGTAGCCCACCAGGCTCCTCCATCCATGGGATTTTCCAGGCAAGAATACTGGAGTGGGTCACCGTTTCCTTCTCCAGGAGATCTTCCCTACTCAGGGATTGAACCTGGGTCTCCTGCATTGTAGGCAGATGCTTTACTGTCTGAGCCACCAGAGAAGTCCAAAAGAACCCTTTAAGACTAACAATTGTTTACGAAAAGAGTGAAACTGTGCCATTCAAGAAAAATGTGGTCAGGGGACTGTCACCTTGGTGACTAACGCAACTCGAGTTAGTGTGTCAATTTTCAGAGTAATTTGGCCATAATAAAGTTTTTTAAAGTCCAGTTTTAGATACATTCTTTTAGACTTTGGGGACAAATATTAATTAGATATGAGCTCATATATTAAATATGTATGAGCATTCTTTGTAATACCTGGCCTTATATCCATTTTTACCAACGTTACCAAGGCTCCAGCTGTTTTACCTGGTAAATATTTTATAAAACTGGGAATGTTGTTAACTCATTTTTAGGGGCCAATAAAACCCTCTCACTGAGGTCCTTGTGATAGGGACAGATAGGTAATTAAGTAATCAATCTCACTAGGGGATTGTAAGTAAAGAAAAAAGTATGAGGAACCCCTGTAAATTAATGATTACTCAAGAAATAGGTTTGCTTAGCCATAAAACCAAGAAGGCTTGCTTAGCAGCAAAACCACGCCACAAAAGCATGAGCCATGCCCCAGAACAATAGAACAGTGGCATGAGACCCACATCCTGCCCAGTGAGTTCAACAAGTTAAGACATACTCTGTGTACACATAAAAGTCAATAATTTATAGAAAGGTGACATCAAAGTGAAAGACTCTCATTGTACTGAGACATGGAATAATTTTTCCAGAGTGCCATGATAGTCCTGGCTTGACCATGTAGGGATAAAACTCCCCCACCCAACACGGAGCAGGAACTTATGAGGGAAGTATGTCTCCTCAAGAATGAGGAAGAAGGTGGGCTTCTCCCTCTCCCCACCTTTCCTTTGATTTTAAAACTGTATCCCACTAAGTTCTCAAGGTGAGGCACATTCTTGCCTGCCTGCTCGTAAGCCTGTCCTAATAAATCTCTTCTTATCTATCACTTTGTCTCACACTGAATTCTTTCTGTGCTGAGACACAAAGAACCAGAGTTTCTTGGAGCCCCCCGAAACACCACGTAACAGTTTCACTTGGAGTAAAAATAATTCTCACTTTAACAATGCTAAGATTTTTTCTTTCATTTTTTAAAAAACTTTTTATTTTATATTGGTGTATAGCCAACTAGCACTAATGTGATAGTTTAAGGTGAACAGGGAAGGAACTCAGCCATACATACACATCTATCCATTCTCCCCCAAACTCCCCTCCCATCCAGGCTGCCATATAACATTGAGCAGGGTTCCCTGTGCTATACAGTAGGTCTTTGTTGGTTACCCATTTTAAATATAGCCGTGTGTACATGTCCATCCCAAACTCCCTAACTATCCCTTCCCCACCCTTCCCCCAGTAACCGTACATTCATTCTCTAAGTCTCTGAGTCAGTTTCCGTTTTGTAAATAAGTTGATTTTCATCATTTCTTTTTAGGTTACATATATAAGGGATGCCGTACAATATTTCTCCCCGCCTGACTGACTTCACTCAGTGTGACAGTCTCTAGGTCCATCCATGTTGCTAACAATTCTAAGATGGTATTTGCCTTGTTTACTCCTGTACGCTGATGACTGGACATGATATGTGAAGTTTTCCAAAGGCTATGTGATATGTGATGTCACAACAGATTGAATAAAGAAGGAGAATTCAGCTGTCTTTGTCTAAGCCAGACATTACAGAGATTGGCAAAAATGCAAAACAGTGCCATTCTTCTCACTAGTTTTTTTTTGGGGAAAGTATCTTTTTTTTGTAAAAATATGTTACTTATCTTAACATGCAATGGGTTCATTGTTGTTTTAAATGAATTGATATTTTTGAAATTCTTCTGTAACTTCTAACACAGGAAATATTGACAAACATTCCCATTTGAACAGAAGTTTCTAAAGGCACCCAAAGCATTTTGAGAGCAAAATGAATCCTGAGGCCAAAGAAGTTTGAGAATCACTGGTGTAAGGCAAACACCTTTGAATTGGTATATCCTGCCACTTACGACTCAGCTCTCCACATATCCCAACTTGAAGAGTGTGCACACACATACATGCACATGCACACATTCCAGTCAAGCTCTTCACCATCTCATACTTAAGGGGGAAAAATGGTTTAATTCAATAGGTAGATATTAACTGACTCAACAAAGTGGGAATGCAAACTAGTACAGCCACTATGGAGAACAGTGTGGAGATTCCTTAAAAAACTGGAAATAGAACTGCCTTATGATCCAGCAATCCCACTGCTGGGCATACACACTGAGGAAACCAGAAGGGAAAGAGACACGTGTACCCCAATGTTCATCGCAGCACTGTTTATAATAGCCAGGACATGGAAGCAACCTAGATGTCCATCAGCAGATGAATGGATAAGAAAGCTGTGGTACATATACACAATGGAGTATTACTCAGCCATTAAAAAGAATATATTTGAATCAGTTCTAATGAGGTGGATGAAACTGGAGCCTATTATACAGAGTGAAGTAAGCCAGAAGGAAAAACATAAATACAGTATACTAACGCATATATATGGAATTTAGAAAGATGGTAACAATAACCTGGTGTACGAGACAGCAAAAGAGACACTGATGTATAGAACAGTCTTATGGACTCTGTGGGAGAGGGAGAGGGTGGGAAGATTTGGGAGAGTGACATTGAAACATGTAGAATATCATGTAAGAAACGAGTTGCCAGTCCAGGTTCGATGCGCGATACTGGATGCTTGGGGCTGGTGCACTGGGACGACCCAGAGGGATGGTGTGGGGAGGGAGGAGGGAGGAGGGTTCAGGATGGGGAACACATGTATGCCTGTGGCGGATTCATTTTGATATTTGGCAAAACTAATACAATTATGTAAAGTTTAAAAAAAAAAAATTCCCCAAGTGAGTGAAGGTAAAGGAAAACAGAATATGTTACCCCAAACAGGCTTGTAAGCTGTTACTCTTGCCCTACCTCCTGAAGTCCTAACACCACTGTTTTACTAATTTTCTAAATATTATTTGTATAAGATTATTCAAGTCCAAGCACAGTATAGGATGTCCTTCAAAGAAATATTAAGCAAATGGAAATAAATCAATGAGTCCTCTATTTATGCTGATGTAGAACAATCTCTAAGACATATTATATGATAATAATAATACCTAACATATTGTAGGGCTTTCTACATGATAGACACTCTTCTGAGCATTTAATATACCTTAGAGCATTTAAGTCTGAATTTGGCAATAAGGAGTTCATTATCTGAGCCACAGTCAGCTCCCGGTCTTGTTTTTGCTGACTGTATAGAGCTTCTCCATCTTTGGCTGCAAAGAACATAATCAATCTGATTTCGGTGTTGACCATCTGGTGATGTCCCTGTGTAGAGTCTTCTCTTGTGTTGTTGGAAGAGGGTGTTTGCTATGACCGGTGCGTTCTCTTGGCAAAACTCTATTAACCTTTGCCCTGCTTCATTCAGTATTCCAAGGCCGAATTTGCCTGTTACTCCAGGTGTTTCTTGACTTCCTACTTTTGCATTTCAGTCCCCTATAATGAAAAGGACATCTTTTTTGGGTGTTAGTTCTTGTCGGTCTTCATAGAACCATTCAACTTCAGCTTCTTCAGCATTACTGGTTGGGCCATAGACTTGGATTACTGTGATAATGAATGGTTTGCCTTGGAAACGAACAGAGATCATTCTGTCATTTTTGAGATTGCATCCAAGTACTGCATTTCGGACTCTTTTGTTGACCATGATGGCCACTCCATTTCTTCTGAGGGATTCCTGCCCACAGTAGTAGATATAATGGTCATCTGAGTTAAATTCACCCATTCCAGTCCATTTTATTTCGCTGATTCCTAGAATGTTGACGTTCACTGTTGCCATCTCCAGTTTGACCACTTCCAATTTGCCTTGATTCATGGACCTGACATTCCAGGTTTCTATGCAATATTGCTCTTTACAGCATCGGACCTTGCTTCTATCACCAGTCACATCCACAACTGGGTATTGCTTTTGCTTTGGCTCCATCCCTTCATTCTTTCTGGAGTTATTTCTCCACTGATCTCCAGTAGCATATTGGGCACCTACAGACCTGGGAAGTTCCTCTTTCAGTATCCTATAATTTTGCCTTTTCATACTGTTCATGGGGTTCTCAAGGCAAGAATACTGATATTCAGACTTAAATTGAAGAAAGTAGGGAAAACCACTAGACCATTCAGGTATGACCTAAATCAAATCCCTTATAATTATACAGTGGAAGTGAGAAATAGATTTAAGGGCCTAGATCTGATAGATAGAGTGCCTGATGAACTATGGAATGAGGTTCATGACATTGTACAGGAGACAAGGATCAAGACCATCCCCATGGAAAAGAAATGCAAAAAAGCAAAATGGCTGTCTGGGGAGGCCTTACAAATAGCTATGAAAAGAAGAGAAGCAAAAAGCAAAGGAGAAAAGGAAAGATATAAGCATTTGAATGCAGAGTTCCAAAGAATATCAAGGAGAGATAAGAAAGCCTGCCTCAGCCATCAATGCAAAGAAATAGAGGAAAACAACAGAATGGGAAAGACTAGAGATCTCTTTAAGAAAATTAGAGATACTAAGGGAACATTTCATGCAAAGATGGGCACAATAAAGGACAGAAATGGTATAGACCTAACAGAAGCAGAAGATATTAAGAGGTGGCAAGAATACACAGAAGAACTGTATAAAAAAGATCTTCATGACCCAGATAATCACGATGGTGTGATCACTGACCTAGAGCCAGACATCCTGGAATGTGACGTCAAGTGGGCCTTAGAAAGCATCACTGTGAACAAAGCTAGTGGAGGTGATGGAATTCCAGTTGAGCTATTTCAAATCCTGAAAGATGATGCTGTGAAAGTGCTGCACTCAACATGCCAGCAAATTTGGAAAACTCAGCAGTGGCCACAGGACTGGAAAAGGTCAGTTTTCATTCCAATCCCAAAGAAAGGCAATGCCAAAGAATGCTCAGACTACCGCACAATTTCACTCATCTCTCACGCTAGTAAAGTAATGCTCAAAATTCTCCAAGCCAAGCTTCAGCAATATGTGAACCGTGAACTTCCAGCTGTTCAAGCTGGTTTTAGAAAAGGCAGAGGAACCAAAGATCAAATTGCCAACATCCGCTGGATCATCAAAAAAGCAAGAGTTCCAGAAAAACATCTATTTCTGCTTTATTGACTATGCCAAAGCCTTTGACTGTGTGGATCACAATAAACTGTGGAAAATTCTGAAACAGATGGGAATACCAGACCACCTGACCTGCCTCTTGAGAAACCTGTATGCAGGTCAGGAAGCAACAGTTAGAACTGGACATGGAACAACAGACTGGTTCCAAATAGGAAAAGGAGTACGTCAAGGCTGTATATTGTCACCCTGCTTATTTAACTTATATGCAGAGTACATCATGAGAAACGCTGGGCTGGAAGAAGCACAGCTGGAATCAAGATTGCGGGGAGAAATATCAATAACTTCAGATATGCAGATGACACCACCCTTATGGCAGAAAGTGAAGAGGAACAAAAAAGCCTCTTGAGGAAAGTGAAAGTGGAGAGTGAAAAAGTTGGCTTAAAGCTCAACATTCAGAAAACGAAGATCATGGCATCTGGTCCCATCACTTTATGGGAAATAGATGGAGAAACAGTGGAAACAGTGTCAGACTTTATTTTTTTGGGCTCCAAAATCACTGCAGATGGTGATTGCAGCCATGAAATTAAAAGACGCTTACTCCTTGGAAGGAAAGTTATGACCAACCTAGATAGCATATTCAAAAGCAGAGACATTGCCAACAAAGGTCTGTCTAGTCAAGGTTATGGTTTTTCCAGTGGTCATGTATGGATGTGAGAGTTGGACTGTGAAGAAAGCTGAGTGCCGAAAAATTGATGCTTTTGAACTGTAGTGTTGGAGAAGACTCTTGAGAGTCCCTTGGACTGCAAGGAGGTCAACCAGTCCATTCTAAAGGAGATCAGTCCTGGGTGTTCTTTGGAAGGAATGATGCTAAAGCTGGAACTCCAGTACTTTGGCCACCTCATGCGAAGAGTTGACTCATTGGAAAAGACTCTGATACTGGGAGGGATTGCGGGCAGGAGGAGTAGGGGATGACAGAGGATGAGATGGCTGGATGGCATCACTGACTCGATGGATGTGAGTCTGAGTGAACTCCGGGAGTTGGCGATGGACAGGGAGGCCTGGTGTGCTGCGATTCATGGGGTCGCAAAGAGTCGGACACGACTGAGCGACTAAACTGCACTGAGAGCATTTAAACCTTAACAAACACTCATATTTTCCTCCATTTTAGAGATTGGAAAATAATCTCAGTGACTTTTGCCCCAAGTCACATTGGTAAAAAATGACAGCTGCTGCTGCTGCTGCTGCTGCTCAGTCTCTTCAGTCGTGTCCAACTCTGTGCGACCCCATAGACAGCAGACCACCAGCCTCCCCCGTCCCTGGGATTCTCCAGGCAAGAACACTGGAATGGGTTGCCATTTCCTTCTCCAATGCATGAAAGTGAAAAGTGAAAGTGAAGTCACTCAGTGGTGTCTGACTCTCAGCGACCCCATGGACTGCAGCCCACCAGGCTCCTCTGTCCATGGGATCTTCCAGGCAAGAGTACTGGAGTGGGTGCCATCGCCTTCTCCTACAATGACAGAGCCAAGATTAGAACACAGGCTCCAGAATCTCAGGGTTGCTTTTTTTTCCATTTTTATCAAGATACAATTGACATACAACACTGTATAAGTTTAAGGTGAACAGCATGATCATTTGACTTACGTGTATCATGAAATAATTTCCACAGTATTATCAGTGAACATCCATCATCTCCTAAAGATACAAAAGAAAAGAAAAAATTTTTTCCTTGTATGAGAATACTTTGGATTTATTCAACTTCACATATAACATACAGCTGTATTAATTAATCATGTGGTACATTGTATCCCTGCGGCTGCTGCTAAGTCGCTTCAGTCGTGTCCAACTCTGTGCGACCCCATAGACAGCAGCCCACCAGCCTCCTCCATCCCTGGGATTCTCCAGGCAAGAACACTGGAGTGGGTTGCCATTTCCTTCTCCAATGCATGAAAGTGAAAAGTGAAAGTGAAGTCGCTCAGTTGTGCCTGACTCTTAGCGACCCTATGGACTGAAGCCCACTAGGCTCCTCTGTCCATGGGATTTTTCCAGGCAAGAGTACTGGAGTGGGGTGCCATTGCCTTCTCATTGTATCCCTAGGACTTAACTATCTTATAGCTGGAATTTTATAACTTTTGTCTGCCTTCCTCCAATTCCTCCTCCTCCCACCTCTGGCCTCTGGTTACCACAAATCTAATCTCTTTTTCTCTGAGTCTGTTTGTTTCTTAAAGTATTGATATAATTGACCTACGATACTTGTTAGTTCCTGGTGATAGTGATTCAGTGTTCTATACATTACAAAATGATCACCACAATAAGTCTAGTTGCATCTGTCACCATACACAAATACTTCATGATTATTAACTATATTCCCCACACTGTACATTTCATCAGTCACTGTACAAAATTCCTCATATTTTGTAACTGGAAGTTTGTATCTCTTAATCTTCCTCATCTGTTGACGAGGAAGCCTCATCTTTTAATAGTGAGCTACACCATAGTACCTGTGCGTTTCAAGGCACAGAGTAGTTACCATTTGTAACTCTAAAAGGGGAGAAAATACCTACACATGTTTACTTATAGATGTACAAAATATATATGAAAAAATATATTAAAAGGCAATAACATTGATTGCCTTTGAGTAGGAAACTTAGAGTTGAAGGACAGGGGAGAAAAGAAGGTCTTTGGAAATTTTAAAATTTTTTGAATATTGAAATATTGAAAATATTTTTTAATTTAAATAATTTAAAATAAATAATTTAAAAAAAACCCCACATGTCCAACTTTTTCCAAAGTGCCTCCCAGAAACTCAATACCAGATCTGTGTTGTGTAACACGGATTTGTGTAACAACTGGCATTTGGTTCTTGATTATTTTTCATGTACTCATCTTTCTCTACCAGACTATAAACACTTCAAATGAAATACCACCTTCATTCTTATAAATCTTGGAGTTCCCTGAAGTACTCAGCACAGTACTGGGCATTAGCAAATGCTTAATAAAAACTTGTTTATTAACTGGTAAGCCCGTTACCAAGAAATTGAAATCCTGACATGAATCCAACTTTATGTGGCAAGTTGTTTTTTGTCATGAAAACCCGTGAGACCAGGTCAACCAAGGAGATGATCAGGCACATGCTGATCAGCAAAAAGAGAAGCACCAAAACTCTTCTTTTTTTTTTTTTTTTAAAAGATACTTTATATTTGAAAAAAATTAAAGTGGTCATCATGGGAAATATAAACACTTTGCTGGATTCCCTATAAGCATCGTAGAGTTTGCATACTTGTTTACATAATAGTGCGCTGTGGTCTCTTCAAACCCTGCCTGCCAGCCCCAGGCCTCCAAGCACTTAATCTAGTTGGGAAATCACAGGGAATGGGAGACTGTTCCGTGATGATGCAGTCTACTTGTCTTCTTTTTGGATAAGTTGGTCATGCTGAGCATTTGTAGAAAAGTCATTTAGAATCCCAAGTTATTTTATAAATGAAGCAGTAAGGATGGTGGGTTACTATCACATAATTGAAGAGCCAGCCAGCCCTCCTAAAGGTGAAGGTGACTGTGACAAAGTAAAAGCTCAGGCCTCTTGTCTCCAATTCTGAGAACTGAATTTTTGGGACAAGTCTCTAGTATAGATACTAAAATTGGTCAATTTTTATTTTTCAGTAAGAGTAGTTGGCATTACAAAAAGGAGGCTTCACTGTTTGTACAGAAAAAAATAAGTAGGTGAAAAAATTTTCCATCATTTGAAGAGACTGTCACACAAAATTTGCAGTGTCTCTACCTAGTTTCCTCCAATTGATAGGAAAACTGACACACAAAATGTTACACAATATTCACCCACAATATTCTGCTTCCTAGGGACAGCAAGGAGATCCAACCAGTCCATCCTAAAGGAAATCAGTCCTGAATGTTCATTGGAAGGACTGATGTTGAAGCTGAAACTCCAATACTTTGGCCACCTGATGTGAAGAACTGACTCATTTGAAAAGACCCTGATGCTGGGAAAGATTGAAGGCAGAAGAAGGGGATGATAGAGGATGAGACGGTTGGATGGCATCACTGACTCAATGGACATGAGTCTGAGTGAACTCCCGGAGTTGGTGATGGACAGGGAGGCCTGGAGTGCTGCGATTCATGGGGTCGCAGAGTCGGACACGACTAAGCAACTGAACTGAACTGAAGGTCAGCAACCCTTAACTTACAGAAATGAATAAGTGAAATCACTCAGTCATGTCTGATTCTTCGCAACCCCAGGGACTGTAAGCCTGCCACACTCCTCTGTCCATGGGATTTTCCAGGCAAGAATACTGAAGTTGGTTGCCATTTCCTTCTCCAAGAAATGAATAACTCAGAGTAAAATTTCAGGTGGTGAAACTGAGAAATTTCTGCTTCTTCTTAAAGATGATCTTACTAAGTTCCTTTGCTACTATAGCAAATTATGTGTAAAATTCCATGTTTAAATTTAGAAATTGTCAGAGGAGAAATTTTTATTTTATCCAAATTTGCTTTTAAACTTTTACAAAAAAGAGGCAGGGAGGGTGGGCTCCATTTCAAAAGCCAGATGCTGTTCTGAATTTTTTTTATAATTTTGGAGACTAAAAGATTATTTTTGAAGATATTGAAGTTGATTTTCTGTTCAGACACATTGAAAAGATAGCCACAGTTTCATAAACCACCATTACTTTCAACACCAGCCTTACTTATTAATGTTTCATAATTTCTAAACATATTTCAGAGCTATTGACAAGTCTAAAGGTTTACAATTTAAACCAATATCAAAACAATTTGGTAGTAAGAGAGTCCTCATAAACTGAATATCATAAAAGCACAACAGAGGACATCTGCTACTTGGGATGGAACAAAATTTTTACTTGAGTCTTTGAGAGTTTATCTCAACCATATTACTTAAAGAAGCCCTCTATTTAGCAGCCTGAGTCATAAATATATGTTTATCTTTTGGTTTTGTTTATCAGCATTGAAAGGCAATGAAAAAGTACTCTTCAGTAATTTGCTTTATCAATTCTTTTTAATCAGAGTTCATTTCCTTCTAAAGAAAGTCACACTTTCTAACTTCAGATTTGTCGTTCTTGGAGAAATGGAGAGGATTCTCTTTCTACATTCGTGAAGCCAGCCTGTGTGTCTCCCGTCCTGAACATTCACCCAGCTCAGGCCTGCTTACCAGATTGTTGGACACTGAAAGAGCCTGGTCAGGTGCCAGGACACTTTAGGAATCTCAGCCGTGCTCAAGGCCAGACTCTTGGCAGGAAACTGGGCTGAGCTTTCCAGGCCCCAGTATTGGTGGCCAGCAGCCTGGTGTTTTTTATGATGTTTGGCTTTCACCAGGCAAAGGTGGCGCTCTCTGCCGTTGCCAAGATTCCTCCCCATCCAGTGCTGTTGTGTTGGCTACAGAGCTATATCCAGTGACCTCCTAGGTGGCCATCATTGTTAAAACAGTGTTTATTTCAAATTTATCTCATCATTTTAAATTTCTACTTGGTGTATCTTATTTTACACTGTAAACAACAATACATGTGTATAATTTATAAATAAACATATGGTGGTGATTCAGGCTTGAAAGTATTTTCTAATGTGAATTCACAATAAAAAAGTTTGGACACCATTACTTTATGAGAGAAAGTTCTGGAAAGGGTCTCTATGCCTTTTTCCCAAAAGCAATAAAAAAAATCTTACATGCAAAACTTCAAACATCAACTTGAAACAGCACCAAGAGGCCAAAAATGGGACAGTGAGCATTAATGCAAACAATAGGTTAAGACATTAAATAAATGTAAAAGTTATGGGTTCATAATGATATTTTAAAATAATCTCATTGGTCACCTGTGGAGGATGTTTTATTTTGAAAAGAAAATCAAGCTTGAATCTGCCTTTCCTGGATGAGCTGTACACTCACACTCAAGGGATAGCAGACTTAAAACCATCATTTGGCAAATCTCAAATGAAATATGATCTAGGTTATGACTATCAGTAGCCACCAACATCACAAGAAGAGAGAGAACCGAACAAGACGTGCCTCCTGATGGGAGGTCCAACCCCATCTTTGACGAAATTCCAAAGCTAAATCAGATTGAGCATCTAAATTTCATAATGAAATTTTAGGAAACACAGAGGGGGATTTCCCTGGTGGTCCAGTGGTTAAGACTCCTTCCAATGCAGGGTATTTGGGTTCAGTCCCTGGTCAGGGAACTAAGATCCCACAGGGCAGCTAAACTCATGGGTGCATTGGCAGGAGGATTCTTTACCGCTAGTGCCACCAGGGAAGCTGTGCAATTTCAGGGGCTCCTGCTTGTAATCCCAGGTACAAACCGATATCATTATCAGTTTGCATGTAAAAATGCTGTTCTTGTTTTACAATACTGTTTGCTTCACCTTGTGAGTCATAGGATTTCATTAGACCCCACGGTGTTGACCAGACCCTCAGGGGCTCAAGAATTCCGAGATCCAGTCCCTTTCTTTACCTAAAGTGCCACCCAACTTGCTAAGCTTGCAGGCAGGTACAGAATCCCAGCAGTGTCCAGGCGGGTCAGAAGCAGGTCAGCAGCCTGTTCTCTTGCTTCTGAAGCCTGAACAAGACTTCCTCCATTTTAATTTCCCTAACACCACACCAGAAAAAAATGTTTCTCTAAAGCAAGAATTTCAAAGGTTCTAGTGGAATTCAACAAAATTACATGAAGTGGACCAATCTCATCTCTAAGGAAAAGCCAAGAAAAAGAAGTCATGATTATCTTGATCATTGTTTCATACAGGATTTCCATTTTAGAAAAGGAAATCCTGCAGCATGCTGCGCTCTCAATTAAATATTCCATACAGGAACCATCAAGTGTGGTTGAAAAAAATGAAACCTTGTTGTACATACATGTGTGCTAAGTCAATGCTTCTCTCCTGACTTCTGGAGGACTGGCCGGGACAGCATGCTGGAGACAGGCTTCAGTGGATCCATTTATCAAATTACTTTCAAAAGGAGACATCTGGTGTTTAACCTAATTTTATTTGTCCTGAATATTAATGGTTGCTGGGCATATAGTAGCTCCTATTAGTGTTCACTGAATGAATATTTGTGCATATAGTATTTTATAGGATTTACACTTGTTCTTCAGGGAATAGTTCATTCTAGCCATTCATCAGAACATGGTGTGGACAGAGAACACAGTGGCAGGGGTACGACCTCACTGTGATGGATTGTGAGAACCACTGTCCCTTTGGTTCCCCAATATTAATGTTCCACTATCTGGCACTCGGAGGGCTCCACTGGATGTATTAGTTTCCCACAGCTGCCATAACAAAGATTCACAAGCTGGGTGGTTTAAACAACAGAAGTTTACTGTCTCACAGTTCTGGAGGCTAGACATCCAAGATCAAGATGCGGGCAAGGCTTGGCTCCTCCTCAGAGCTGTGAGGATGTACTGGTTGCATCTCTTCTCATTTGTGGTGGTGTGCTGACAATCTATACTGTACCTTAGCTGGTAGGAGCATCACTCTGATTTCTGCCTTCATGTTCACATGCTATTCTCCCTGGGTGCATGTCAGTGTCCCAAATTCCTTTTACATAATGATGCAAGTCATTGGTTTAGGGCCCATCCTAACAACCTCCTTTTAACTAAAATGATTACTAGGTCCTGTTTCTGGTAAGGTCACTTTGTTAGATTCTGGGGGTTAAGACTTCAACACATAAATTTTGGAAGGACATGATTCAGCCTATAACATGGGGTAACCCTTATCTCCCCAGGCTCCCTGTCCTTGGGGATAATTACCCTACTTTGGACATTTTCCAAGGAAACCATGGGGCTCCAAGACCCCAAGCTCCTCCTTTTCCTATTGGCTACAAGGCAGCTTTCCTGGTCTTGCTTCTGACACTTTCTAAACACATGAAGCTGTGGTTCGTGTTGCCTGTTCTGGCTCTTAGTGGCCTGGGTTTGTGGCTACTACTTCCCTATCATTGGAACATGATTCTCAGCTCTCTCCTTTCACTGAAATAATCCTTAAAGCTGTAGAAGAGTTTCTCCCCAGCCAGAAAACACAACTTTTGGGCCTAACTTCCAGTGGCCTGGCCTCAAACTCACTATTACGTTCCTTGAGCCCCTTTAAAAAGTAGCCTGATCATTTGAGGGACTTGGGCTATATTTCTCAGAACTAGAGAGATATGAGCAAGTAATAGAGTACTTCTCTTCTGCCCTTGAACTCTTCTCCAGGGATCAATTTTCCTTCCTTCATTCAAGTCACGATACATCCTCTGCTTTTCAGGGCACCCCAGGCCCCCTAAACCAAGGGCAGCCTTCATCACATCTTTGTTTGAGATTCATCTTGATGCTCTAGGGGTCTGTAACTTCCCCAAATTCACCACCCTATTGCCAAGACCCTGAGGGATTCATGCAAGCCGGAGTCCTAGTAACCTGCCAGGATACTCAAGATTTCCCATGGCCAGTTTGCAAATCAAGTATCCATCTAGCTCTCAATATATGAGAAATATCACATAAACATCATTCCTGCTGTTTGGAATCTGTTCCCAGAGCAAACAAACAAAGGAAAGACTTACCCTTTCAGATATGTAAAGCAGAGCTCCAGTTAGATTGGCTGCATTTTTAATCACAGTGGTTCCAAAATTAGAGCTCGGAAGATGTCAGTTATGGACTCAAGTTCCCTTAACCAAAGAATGCCAAGCATCATTACATAAGATGTCGAGAAACTTATGTTCACCTGTGTTTTCTAGGAGTAGACAGTTATGTTCCAGGTCACCACGCAGTAGTAATAATTGCATGCTGAGACCTCACTTGCAAGAAAAAATGAGTAACCTGGGGAGACAGGATCAGGAGTTGGAGAACCAATAAGAGGCCCAGAAACCCCAATGGCTCAGACTTGGGGGTAGAGATGGGAAGTGGAAGGGGGTGAGATCTGCTTCAATCCGCTCAACTCCCACCTAAGGCAGTGTGTGAGGGTAAGAAGCTTGTGAAGCCAAATAGACTTGGGTTCAAATCCCAGTTCTGTCTCTTACTAGCCTAACTGCATCTTTACCTCAGCATCCTCATCTATAAAGTGAAACTAATAATAATAATCTGCCTCCCAGGTCTATTGTGATGAATATGTGAGATAATGTGTAGGAAGTACATGGCATAGGGCTTAATACAGAGTAAGCATTCAATAAATGTTAGCTATCATCATCATTGGGAGAAGGCAGTGGCAACCCACTCCAGTGTTCTTGCCTGGAGAATCCCATGGACGGAGAAGCCTGGTAGGCTGCAGCCCATGGGGTCGCACAGAGTTGGACACGACTGAAGCGACTTAGTAGTAGTAGTAGTAGTATCATCATCATTATTGTATTAAGTTGTATTGTATTGTACCCTTGAACCCAAGGCTCTGTTCTGATGAAGGAACAAAGATCACTCCTCTGGCCCTGGCTGCCTGCATTTATGGCCAAAAATTCCCTCTCTCTCTAAGCTCAGATTGGCACCTGGAGGTCAGCGTTTTCCTATGAAAAATATGCTGGCATATTTCTCCTGAAGGCCAGAGCAGAACTGCCAAATTTCTTTGGCCTTTTATAAGATGGAGGTTGTGTTCTCTAATGTTACATTTTGTAGTCACCCTCCACAGCTCCCACCGTTTGATGGAATATGGCTAGCTCATCGATCTTACCAAATAAAACAAAATGTCCGCGAAAGTGGAACTGCCTCCCAAAATGAGCGGCTCAAATCCAAAGGCTCTTTCTATAATTGAGAACAGGGATATGGACAGCCTTTTCCTCATGAGTGACAGGGTGAAACTCTAGCTGCAGATGCCCAGGTAGAAAGGCAGTTGCCATGGTTTCTGAGGCAGGAATAGAGAAGAAATATCATTTTGCATGAAGAGATGGAAAAGATAAGATCTCACCCTTGTTTCTCACAGTACATCTTTAGAAGGGCAACAGCAGGTGAATAGAAAGTAGGAAAAACTAGTGACAAGAAAAACGGATGCATTAACCCTAGAGAAAAAAGAGCAAAGTTACTTATTTTTCTATTTTATATGTCATCCCAAAAACTCACTCAACAGGCCAGCAGTTGCTTCTCTTTGCAACTGACTTCTGTTTGTGTGTGTGTGTGCTGACTCAGTCATATGTGACTCTCTGTGACCCCGTGAGCTATAGTACTCCAGGCTGCTCTGTCCATGGGGTTCTCCAGGCAAGAATACTGGAGTGGGTTCCCATGCCCTCCTCCAGGGGAATCTTCCCAACCCAGGGATGAAACTTGCATCTCTGGCATCTCCTGCATTGGCAGGTAGCTTCTTTACCAGTGACTGACTGGTTATTGCCCCTTAATCTTCTCTGGGTCCTCTCTCTGTGGATGAACTGGAGGAAGTCTCATTCTGTGGTTGATCCACCCGGCAACCAGCTGCAACTTGTTCTCCCCCTGAAGCTCTTTCTTCTTTCAGTTTAGAGAACCGGCGTTTATGACGCCAGGATACGGCATGAAGCATTTATCCTTGGTCAGGGTTCTTTCGTGTTACATCAAGGGTGATTTTGCTTAGTTAAAAATTGGGAACATTAGATTATTAACGAGTGAATTGCTGCTGCATTTTTGACTAGAGACCTGAGAGGAGAACACTACAAAGAAACGAAAACAGAACAGCACTTGTGCAAAATGGTGATTAATGTGTTTAAGTGTTTGGGTGTGTTGGTGGTGGGGGCTGGGGGTAGATGTGTACCTGGGAAGCTGCAGTGGTGCATGTGGGCTGAATAAAAAAGGCCAGGCTCTTTTCCCCTCAACAGCGCCCAGACACGTTTTCAAGCATTTCATCTCTAATTATTTTCCAAACCTACTCAAAACCACAAAGTATTTAGAACCTCCCTTTAGGTGATTAATTTTAAAACCTCCCTGCTGTTGTAGGAAACATAGCTCTGACTCATGGATGCAAAGACAGGAGGCATGAACATTGAGCTCGATTCTCCTGGGGTCTGAGTTCCAGTTCTTAGAACTACACCCAACATCAAAGATGTCACTTCCTCTTGTCATTACTATCCTCCCAAGATACTGTCCTTATGACAGCTTTAAAACCACATTGTAGGGACCTCGCTGGAGAAGCAGTTGTTAAGACTTTACCTTCCAATGCAAGGAGTATAGGTTCGATCCCTGATCGAAGATTCCACATCTCTTATGGCCAAAAAGCAAAACGAAACATAAAACAGAAGCCATATTGCTGTAACAAATTCAATATAGACTCTAAAAATGGTCCACATCAAAAAAAAAATCTTAAGTAAAAAATTGCATTGTAGATGACGCATAAGGCAAGCTCTCACTTTATTTGCCAAAATTTCTATTGTTCTTTACACTCAGCGTGATTTCTACATCCATTTTATCATGCATGCTACTACCTGACTTCAGTGTGCCTAATGCTCTCAGATTCAAGAGAACACAGATCCTGTTCCAGGGCTGCAAATACTCTCAAGGAGGGCAGGAGAGTAAGCAAAATCTGTAACACTGAAACAAAAGGTTGTAGCAGAAATAAACACACTCTGAGTGATCTCAGGTAGGCCTGGTCTCACACTTATCAGACCTAAAGACCTGTTCTCATAACAAACATTTGGGAATACCCCTTAACATCTTGAAGTAGAATTCCTAGATTATATAGCCTGCTTATACACTTCCAGAAAACCAGTGAAATGTACTAACTATAATTATGAAGGAGAAAAGGAAAGAAACTAACCTAAAAAAAGTCATATGTATTTTAATATGCAAATACTACAGCACAACTACACTACAAGATATATGAAAAGTCAGCTGCTACTTATACCCACTTATATTGAAAATGTTTTATTTAATTTTTATATGTTTATATTACTTTATTTAATATTTTAACTTATTATATCAACATATTTAAGTTATATCTAATATTATAATATGTTGTTATTTATAGTCAATGTAATATTTTTGAGTTTTTAAAACATTTGACTCTTTGAAGTCAGGACTAAATTAGTATGTTGTCAAAATTAGCGTGTTATTAGATTTTATGTAGAGAGATAGATATACAATGACTAAGAATGAAGAATGATATGATGTATTGATTTAATGACTCAAGTAACATGAAAGGCATTGCTGTGTTTGATGTGATTGTTTTTGGAATGATGAGCAACTCAAAAAAATTTGGAACAGAAGAAAGAAATCTTCCCTCAATTTACATCATAGTTGAATACATGGAAATTTTAGTGTATGCCAAAAATCACATAAGAGAAAGCTTTTCCTGTAAAGTGGAGTTCAGTCCTAAGTTCTGCTAAGTATAATTCATCTTCATGAATTCCCAGTGAAACACTTTAAAACTATGTGTGAGACAATATAATTCTTTGTTGAGCAGGTCTGTCCACACATTGTGAGATGTCGCCTATCCCTGGAACCATCCAGAAACCCCAAAGCATTCTCTAAACAACCTAACAACCCAAAACCCTCCACTGGGTTACACAAAGCCCCCCAAGAGGTGCCATTGTCCCCACTGAGAATCCCTGAACTAAGATCCCTAAGATCCCTACTAGCTCTGAAATTCAGTGATTCTGTTCATATACTTTACCTGCCAAAGTTATTTTAATCCTTAGTATGTGCCTTTTCAGTGAGGTGAACAAAGATAAACTATGTCTTGTTCCTTTATGTAGACTTTTACAAATTTATCCCTAATGCCTAACAAGACCCTGGTATACAGCAGATGCTCTAAGAATATTTTTGAGTGTATGAATACATATGGGGGGATATCGAAGCATTTTAAAACATGAGTCTTTTCCTTGTTTTGTTGTTGTAGACTTAATAAGGTGATGGCAAAAATGTTAATAATCCAAACAAAAACTTTCGGAGTATGTCATGTCTCTAAGCCATTGCTTACAGAATAGCATTAAAAACTGAGGAAATATTCTTTCAGAATTTATAATTTTTTCCCATATTATTGAGGTATAATTGGAAAAATTATAAGGTGTTTGAAGTGTACCACATGATGACTTGATATATAGGTATTAATTGTGAAAGTATTCCCCCATCAAGCTAAGTACATATACACTATCTCATATATTTACCTTTTTAAAAAAAAATTAAGTTCTTTTTTAGCAAGTTTCAATTATACATCACAGTGTAACCAACTATCATCACCATGTTTTATATTAGATCCTCAGACCTTATTCATCTTATAGCTGAAAATTTGTATTCTTTTATCAAACTTTCCTTAATCCTCTCTCCCTCAACCCCAGGCAATCACTTTCTACTCTCTGTGTCTATGAGTCTGACTTTTTTTTTGGCCACACGGCCTGTGGGATCTTAGCTCCCCAATCAGGGATGGAACTCGTACCCCTTGATTTGAAAAGCATTGTGGAAGCACAGACTCTTAACAACTGAACTGCCAGGGTTTAACTTTTTTAAAAAAAGATTCTACATACAAATGATAATCATGCAGTATGGGAGAAAATATTTGTAAATCACATATCTGATATGGGCTTGCTGCTGCTGCATTGCTTCAGTCGTGTCCGACTCTGTGCAGCCCCATAGATGGCAGACCACCAGGCTCCCCCGTCCCTGGGATTCTCCAGGCAAGAACACTGGAGTGGGTTGCCATTTCCTTTTCCAATGCATGAAAGTGAAAAGTGAAAGTGAAGTCGCTCAGTCGTGTCCTACTCTTAGAGATCTCATGGACTGCAGCCCACCAGGCTCCTCCGTCCATGGGATTTTCCAGGCAAGAGTACTGGAGTGGGGTGCCATTGCCTTCTCCGATATGGGCTTAATATCCAGAAAATATAAAGAACTCCTACAGGTCAACCACAAAAAAACCAATCCAATATAAAAAGGGGTGATAGATTTGAACTTACATACCTCCAAAAGAAGACAGGCAAAGGGCCAATAAACACACGAAAAAATGCTCAACATCACTAATTACTAGAAAAAATGCAAGTCAAAACTACAAGATACCGTCTCACACCCAATAAATTGATAGTATCAAATAAAAAACAAAACAGAAATAACAAGTGTTGGCAAGAATGTGAAGAAATTGGAACCCTAGTGCACTGCTGGTGGGGCTCTAAAATGGTGCAGCTGTTATAGAAAATAATGGGGAGTTTCCTCAAAAAAAGCAAAAGTGGAATTACCATATGATCCAGAAATCCCATTTCTGGGTATATACCCAGAAGAATTGAAAGCAGAGTCTTGAAGAGACATTTGCACACCTGTTTTCATAGCTGCAGTATTTGAAACAGTCAAAGGATAGAAATTACCCAAATGTCCCTGGGTTGAAGGTGGAGGAAGAAATAAACAAAAGATCATAGATACATATACATATATATACACACACACATATATATATATAGAGAGAGAGAGAGACAGAGACAGAGAAAGAGTGGAATTTTATTCAGCATTAAAAAGAAAGGAATTTCTGATACATGCCGCAACATGGATGAACTTTGTGGACTTTATGCCAAATGAAATAAGGCAATCACACACACACACACACAAATCATATGATTCTACTTATATGAGGTACCCACAATAGTCACTATCATGGAAACAAAAGATAGAATGGTGATTGCCAGGAGTTGAGAGGAGGGGACTGGAGAGTTATCGTTTAATGGGTATGGAGTTTCAGTTTTGCAGGACGAAAAAAGTTCTGGAGACTGGTTGCACAGCAATGTGAATAAAGTAGCTACTGAACTGTGCACTTGAAAATTGTTAGATGGTAGATTTTATGTTATCTGTATTAAACTACAATTCAGAAAAAGATATTTCATGCCATGTGGTACTCCTAAAAGTGATTCATTATTTAGGTATAAAATATTGACATCCAAGCTTACTCTGAATCAGGATACTGCTCACACCAGGCATCAGAGCACTGAACTGGAGGAGTCAGGCAGGGAGTCCAAGGCCACTTCTGGTTTCATCACCGACCAGTCAATCCTAAAGGAAATCAACCCTGAATATTCATTGGAAAGACTAATGAGGAAGCTGAAGCTCCAGTACTTCGGCCACCTGATGCGAAGAGCCGACTTACTGAAAAAGACCCTGATGCTGGGGAAGACTGAAAGCAAAAGGAGAAGGGAGCAGCAGAGGTTGAGATGGTTAGACAGCATCACCAAGTCAATGGACACGAATTTGAGCAAATTCCCGAAGATAGTGAAGGACAAGGGAGGCTGGTGTGCTGCAGTTCATGGGGTCACAAAGAGTCAGACACGACTTAGCGACTGAAAACAAAAACGACAAACTTTTGAGGATTTGATCAAATACTCTTCTGCCTTCTAAAAAAAAAAAAAAGCTAGATGTTTTAAGTATGAATTGAGTAACGTTTGTAAAACTACAGAGGCTCTTTACCAAAAAAAAAAAAAGACCTTAAGAGAAAAAAAAATATCATTAGTGTTATTTTGCTAATTCCATAAACATTGTTGAAAGAAATCTGTTGATTGAACTGGTCTGTGCTAGGTATCTATTAATGACAGGCCCTTTGTCACAGCAAGAAATATTTAGTTTCCAGAAACCAATCTCTAAAAGCCTGCTTTGTACAAATGTTGAAGTCTATCATTACAAGGATTTATTTTTGGCATTGGATACTGTAGCTTTGGCTAATAGCAGTCAACTGAGGTAATTCTAGCTTAATTTTGCAAATGTTCTAAAGGCAGTAAAAATATATTACCCATGAATCATGGAGACACTCAGCACAAGAGCTCAACATTTTATAGAGGTGTAAGAGCACAGTAACTGTAGTTCTCATTTTTCATGGTCATTTTTTGTTGGGAATACTTTTATTATTTAGAGAAATACGAATCATTTGGGGGGATCAAATTCCACTACAATTAATACCCTCATAATAAAAATGTGCTCAGTTTTAGAAGTGTTTGTGTATGGTCAAATAATCTAGATTCAAATTCCCTCGAGGCATTTTTATCCTGTGACCTTGGTAGCAAAGAAAATATCACCAGCAACAAACAAATGCTGTAATTTCATGATCCTTTTAAATTAATTTTCCTGTTTGAAGATGAAATGTCATTTTTTTCTGTTTGCTAGTCTACTTTCTTTCCTATACCTTGTCAATTAATTCTCATACTTTTTCTTGTGCTATGCCAGGAGTGAAAAATAGGAACAGGGGACTCATGTAGTAAAAACAAGGATATTTTGTCATTAAAAAAAAGTCACAGGTTATAAGATAGAAGCAAGAACCATGTTTTCAGAATACAATTCTCATGGTGCTTGCCATTTTATGGTCATTAAAAACCACTATTTAAGATCAAATGATGTTTTTAAAGTACTTTGTGATACAGGAAATAATTTTTTAGTATTATTTTTATTTTCAGGGTTCATGGCTTTCTAAATCTTGATAAAATTTTATGTGATAAGATAATAACCATATTTTTGAATGGGATTTTTCTTTTCTCACCCCACAGTATGTGGGATCTTACTTCCCAAGACCAGGGATCGAATCCATGCCCTCTGCACTGGAAGCACAGAGTCTTTACCACTGGACTGTCAGGAAAGTCCCTGAAATGTAATAATTAAGGAAAATGAGACTTTTTTAAATTAGGGAAATTAAGGAAAATAACAGTTAAAACTAGTATCAAAAGAAACAAAAACCTCTGTTGATTGTCTTTCTTATCTTACCATTTCCAAATTGTTGTCCACTTGTACAATATATATGAGCAAGAGATGAACCAAATTTCACTTGTTCAGTCATGTCCAGCTCTTTGCAACCCCATGGACTGCAGCAGACCAGACTTCCCTGTCCTTTACCGTCTCCCAGAGCTTGCTCAGACTCATGTCCATTGGGTCTATGATGCCATCCAACCATCTCGTCCTCTGTCGTCCCCTTCTCCTCGTGCCTTCTATCAGTTCATGATTTGATGAAATTGCCATTATAACAATAATATACTTTATAGATATGAATATATGCCAACCAACAGAAAATATGTTTGTTATTTCCAACTCAATTATTTCTAGAAGCAAATACTTTCATTTATTCAAAGCTTATACCAAACACAGTCTTCTGTTAATTGTTAGAAGCAGTATAAAATAGCATATAACAATTTCAAAAGAAGATCTTTAATGCAATCATATTTTTTACAATGAATCATAATTTCATTAAGCTAGAGATTCCAATTTTTTTTACAAATTCAGCAGATTTGAAGTTTTTACAGTTTCCTTAGGTCATGAAATAATTACCATTGATGTTCTGGCCAAAGAAAGGGAAGAACAGATGAAGAAGGAATATTTCCTATTCTTTCTTTGGAAGTCTTCTGTTTACATGCAAAAAGTGTTCTTGCAATCAATCCTATTACATTCTCTTTCTATACTTGCATGCTTCTATTACAAAACAAGTTCTCAACACTACAGGATAAAATAATTTCAAGTGCATGGTGGATCAAAAGTGTGCCGGTATCAAAACAAATGAGGATATAAAATAGTTCAAAAGCAATCTTTATTTTTCAGTGTATCCTCACCATACTTAGATAAGTCAATGATAGTAAGTCAGTAAGATGTTCAGTGATAAACAAAACCTGAAAGCTAACTTTGTATTTTTTTTTCAATTGATGGAGATGATACAAAGATGTAAGGCTAGAAACCAGCAGCCACTTATGACCACTTGGCTGCAGAATCATGAGGCTCATTGACACAAGAATGGTGTGCATGAGAACTCCCATCCCCAAAGAATCAGGGGTGGTCTGGTGTTCAGTCCCACACTTTCTGTTTTCATCTGCTTAGTTGAGACATTTGTCCTTAAAACTAGACTTAGTGGAGACAGAATAGAGAACTAAAGTCCATATCATCTCTGTCAGTTAGCATAACACAAACCAGGACTGGAGGACCTGCTCACAGTTGTACGTCAGGGAAATCCCACCAAGTCAGCAAGAAGGTGGTCTGATTCCAGAAGTGTCCAGAGTATTTCAGAGTGCAGGAGAGGAAAACAGTGTTAGATAAATAGAGGGGAAGCTAAGCATTGGGACCTCCTAGGTGGTATAGTTGGCAAAGAATCCACCTGCCAATGCAGGAGATTCAGGAGATGCAGTTTCAATCCCTGGGTCAGAAAGATCCCCTGGAGTAGGAAATGGCAACCCACTCCAGTATTCGTGCCTGGAAAATTCCATGAACAGAGGAGCTTGTGGGCTACAGTCCATGGGGTCACAGATTCAGATACAACTGAGCAACTGAGCATGCACACACTAAGCTAAGCACAGAAGCATACTTGACTCACGTCTCATGTCGTTTCCTGGACAAAGACTTCCCAGCAAGTTACCCTGAAACAACCTAGGATTGCCAGAAGGCCAAGTAGAGAGGGAGCTTGAGTTAGCTTTCCTGCGAAACCCAGAGTGATGTGGAAGGAGGTGCCTGCATTCCCTTGGGCAACAGAAGAGTAGCAGAGACTATGGGGAGCTTGCTAGGCTCGATCACCAAAGACAGTGCAAGAACAACTCTGCGGTCAAGGGCTATAGGAAGAGCCATCTAAACCAGGGGATGAACAGCCAAACCTCAGAGGCTCTGCTGTGTCAGATGTTGAGTCAGCAGGTGAGGGCTCTGGGTAAGAAGTCCATAGGATGGTGTCCACATGAGAAATCAACAGAGCCTCCAGCCTGAGCTGCCTCAGGAGAACCAAAGGACAGTGTGTGGCCCCTCTGCACTCTCCAGGATCCTTCCCCCAACTCCTCCCACAAGGACAATGCAAACCGTCCACCCCCTGACTCCCGTGCCATTTCAAGGAAGAAAAAAAGAAAAACAAAATCAAAAGGAGACCACCGCACTTGGAGAAAACTAAGCTACCTGAGAAATACTGTCTCTTTTACATTTTCATATAGGTGTGAATTTACCAGATTGGACTAAATGTAATTTTCTCTCCTTTTATCCAGATACCAGGACTTTTGAAGGAGACTAGATCAGCTTCAGCAAAATAAAGAGGATTTTCTTTGTACTGAGTGCAGGGTGCAAATTTCCAACATTTCTCAATGATTAACAGATAATCCCTGAAGTCTTGGTGGTCTCTTATCCTCACTTGTTCCTCTCTTCCTGGAGAGCTTCCTCTGACTCTTCCCCAAATATCCAGGGCTAGTCTTCCATTCACCTCTCCTGAGCAATTGTCGCTTTCAGAAAACCCACTCCTGAGCACTGCCATCTTTCTCTCTCACTCACTGGCAGTCAGCTGCAGTATTGACCAGTCCAGATGGGCACTGGATCAGGGACCTGGAGGCAGCTTGCTGTATTAGTTGTAGGGGCAGGGGTGTCTCAGGGGAGGCTCTGCAGCAACTGGATCAGGAGAACTCTTGGGGGCTCAGGGTAGTGGCTATTTCCCTACCAGAAAAGGAGAATATCAGTATTTTAACAATCAACACAGCTAGACTGGTCAAACAGTCAATTCTAAAGGAAATCAACCCTGAATATTCATTGGAAGGACTGATGCTAAAGCTGAAGCTCCAGTATTTTGGCCACCTGATGCAAAGTCAGATCATTAGAAAAGACCCTGATGATGGGAAAGATTGAAGACAAAAGGAGAAAGGGGCAGCAGAGGATGAGATGGTTAGACAGCATCACCGACCCAATGGAAATGAATTTGAGCAAACTCCGGCAGATAGTGGACTTGCCTGGTAGCTCAGCTGGTAAAGAATCTGCGTGCAATGCAGGAGACCTCGGTTTGATTCCCGAGTCGGGATGATCCCCTGGAGAAGGGATAGGCTGCCCACTCCAGTATTCTTGGGCTTCCCTGGTGGCTCAGATGGTAAAGAAACTCCCTGCAATAATGAGACATGGGTTTGATCCCTGGGTTAGGAAGATTCCCCTGCAGAAGGGAATGGCTACCCACTCCAGTAGAATTGCCTGGAGAATCCCATGGATAGAGGAGCCTGGTATGCTGCAGCCCATGGAGTCACAAAAAGTCAAACACAACTTAGCGACTGGGCATCAACAACAACAAGAAGACTGATGTGTATTGACGGGATACCAGAAGCTCCCACTTCCAATCAGAGCCCCAGACTCTCCTACTTCCCGCCTTGTACCTGTCAGGGCTCCAAGCCTTCCTTCCTTCCTTCACATAGTCTTGGTCTACCCTCACAGCAGGAGTTGGTACAGAGGAATACGAGGAATATGACAGCAAGTGAGAATCCAGGTACCTCGTCCAGGGATCAGGGGAAAATGCGTCATTCCTGAACCCCACTGGTACTCTGATCACATTTCCAGAAAAGAAAAGAATTATAAATGATAGCTCCATATTGAAATGAGCACAGCTTATGCCTGATCTGGGAACCTAATTACCCACCAGGATGTTGCATATATGAAAACAAAGCATTACAAGTTCCCACTGAGCAAAATATAAACAAGCCTTTCAGACACAAACTCTTCTAATTTTAAGACTACTAGAGTGATGAAAATCTATATGCATTTATTATTTGTTAACAGAAACTTTAAAACATGCATATAATGCAAGAAGTAAGACATCAAGGCAAAAGGAAAATAATATTAGGAAAAACAGCCATAGATAATTTCTACTTTAAAAATACAAACTTAAAAGCAGGCCACAAATTTGACCCTGAGCTTTCTAGCAGCTAATGTGAAAAAATAAATCACTAGTTACACAATTCTTGAGATTCTATCTTGGCCGGATTTCTCAGGAAAAGCCCATTTATTCTTATTTCTATGGGCTATAGGAAAAGGAGTTCGTCAAGGCTGTATATTGTCACCCTGTTTATTTAACTTCTATGCAGAGTACATCATGAGAAACGCTGGACTGGAAGAAACACAAGCTGGAATCAAGACTGCTGGGAGAAATATCAATAACCTCAGATATGCAGATGACACCACCCTTATGGCAGAAAGTGAAGAGGAACTAAAAAGCCTTCTGATGAAAGTGAAAGTGGAGAGTGAAAAAGTTGGCTTAAAGCTCAACATTCAGAAAACGAAGATCATGGCATCTGGTCCTACCACTTCATGGGAAATAGATGGGTAAACAGTGGAAACAGTGTCAGACTTTATTTTGGGGGGCTCCAAAATCACTGCAGATGGTGACTGCAGCCATGAAATTAAAAGACGCTTACTCCTTGGAAGGAAAGTTATGACCAACCTAGGTAGCATATTCAAAAGCAGAGACATTACTTTGCCAACAAAGGTTCATCTAGTCAAGACTATGGTTTTTCCTGTGGTCATGTATGGATGTGAGAGTTGGACTGTGAAGAAGGCTGAGCGCCGAAGAATTGATGCCTTTGAACTGTGGTGTTGGAGAAGACTCTTGAGAGTCCCTTGGACTGCAAGGAGATCCAGCCAGTCTATTCTGAAGGAGATCAGCCCTGGGATTTCTTTGGAAGGAATGATGCTAAAGCTGAAACTCCAGTACTTTGGCCACCTCATGCGAAGAGTTGACTCATTGGAAAAGACTCTGATGCTGGGAGGGATTGGGGGCAGGAGGAGAAGGGGACAACAGAGGATGAGATGGCTGGATGGCATCACCGACTCGATGGACATGAGTCTGGGTGAACTCCGGGAGTTGGTGATGGACAGGGAGGCCTGGCGTGCTGCGATTCATGGGGTAGCAAAGAGTCGGACACTACTGAGCGACTGATCTGATCTGATCTGATCTGATGGGCTGAAAAAAAAATGTCTCCTGTGGAACTCAACAGAAGACTTCATGAAATATAGTTATCTAATACACTAACACTCAGTAGGAACTACCCAGGTATTAATACTTTGTCTATATTGTTACCTCACATCAGAAAAACTCTATGAGGCTCTTCTGAGATAAGGAAACTGAAGCTCATAGAAGTTTATAACTTGGGGAGATTGTGCAGCTCGGATACAGTGGGCCTAGGTCTAGACTGGATCTGTTAGTCATTTTAAGTCCCGGTTGAACACTGTTTCATGAACAATCACCCTAAAATGAAATCAATACATCCCATATGGAATTTTTTATAATGACCTCAGTATCCAATGCTAAAAATGTGTGTCAACAAAGCAGCAAATTATCTTCACACTAGAAGCCTAAAGCATTACGTGTAACACAACTTTAATTTTTTCATACTGAATTCTTATTTTGTACTGTCCACTGGTAAAATTGTAAGAAATGGTAAAATAAGGATATTCTTTTTCAAGACTTCAGCTGTTTCTTTAATAAAAGAACAGGTCTATTTCAAAATTCCATATTTTCTCTTTCTATAGATTGCAGCTCTCGCACTGACTATGAAAGATTTTTTCACTGTCTATAAGAATTAAAGTACAATTGTCAGTTCTAGAAGCTTCTTCCTTAAAGAGGCTGCCATCTTTTGTTTAATTTTGCAGGTCTGTGGAAAGTAATTTATTTTCCTTACTTGCAGAAGAAACTTTTCTACTCAAAACCTGTTGATGATATAAAGCAGTTCTGCTGCCATCAAAGAAAAGCTTATTATTTATTCACATAGTATTTTACTTTTGTGTCAAATTGAAAAGTAGCATTAACTGAATGCTCACAAAGCATCTTAAAGGCTAAAGAAGGATTAAAGTAAAGGCTAAACTCTGAGACAGGTTTATGTACACTATTGTGCATTTTCCTGGGGCTTAACGTCTTTTCTCCTATCTGTAGAGGATATAGAGGGCAGCGTTTCTGTGAAATAGGACTAATCAACTTAGTTGAGTTTGTATTTAAAGGAAGGTGAATTAATTGAGCAGCCTGACACCCTTGTTAGATGTGTTTTTCAGCCTGCAGTCAGAGAAGCTTCTGCAACTGAAAGACAGTCTCTCGAAGTTTCTTCCATGAGCAATGTCTAAACCAAGACATCTTCTCGGTGGATGTAAGTACACAGGTCGACACACTGATTAGTCCAAACTGAGGCTGCGTACTTTCAGAAAACAGGTTTGCCTGTAAAAATAAATGATCAACTTTATCTTAAAAGGAATACCAGTTCTATGTTGGTCTAATGAAAAATGAAAACATAAGGAAATATTCTTGTGTTATTTTTGTATAAAAACTATCAACAACATTCGTCCTCGAATCATTGGGTGTACTGAAAAACGCAATACGCTTGGGAAAAATAATTTTTTATAAAGAAGTACTTAGATTTATCTATACATTTTATTGGTTTCATTATTGACAGTATGTTTAGCTAAAAAGTTCTTATTTGGCTCAAGTTACTAAAGAGTAAAGTTGCTATACTGCTCCTGCCAAATAAATAGATATTGCTCTGGTTTAGTTTGTTTTTGTTTAAGTAAAAGTAAAAGGAAGATTATCTGAAATAAAGTTACTTCAAAGTTGCATGTAAATTTATTGTTAAGTGTTTTATCATCTTTAGTAGATTAAGTACCTGCTTCTGTGTGTTACTGCTATATGCTTACTCCCCATTCTTACTTTAATGACCTCCCATTACTGCAGATAACTATATACAAAAAACTGTCATGATGTATGGACCATGAAATGACAGAGTTGAAAATTTGGGGGAAAAAATAATTGAGGAACAATCAGTGATAATCATTAAAAAACATCTCTTATGTTAATATTTCTTAACTCTTTTAAAAGATCTAACTAAAATATCTAAAATTCAGTTCAATTATATGAGAACTGCTAGAATTTCACTGTATGTACAAATTTACATATAGTGGGGTTTGCTTCACAATCTTTTGAAGAAAACGAACATGATGTATATAAACTATAGAAAGTGAAGTCGCTCAGTCGTGTCCGACTCTTTGCGACCCCATGGATGGTAGCCTACCAGGCTCCGCCGCCCATGGGATTTTCCAGGCAAGAATACTGGAGTGGGCTGCCATTTCCTTCTCCAGGGGATCTTCCCAACCCAGGGATCTAAGCCGGGTCTCCTGCATTGCAGACAGATGCTTTACCGTCTGAGCCACCATCCCTCTTCCCCATATAAACTATAGTAGCACTTAAATTATGTGGATTTCAAGAAGAAAAGACATTACATAATTTACACATGCTTAATGATGAAAAAAACTTACCCCTTTTCATTATAACACTTAAAATAGCCCTAAAACATTTCAATTCAAGAAGCCATGGATGATCTGATGACAATGAGCTTCCACAGCGAAAAGAAATAGAAGGTGAGGATAGCACGCCCAAGCCATCTGTCTTTCAACGACTCTTTCTAGGGAAGTGCTGTGATGTGATGCATTTAGAAAAGTGCTAAAGTCTATGCCCTCAGGAAAAGTGAAATATCCTTCAGGGCCACTGCCAGCTGCCTCAGTGTGAATTGTTTTGTTGGGGGTACTATTTGCCACTTTAGCGTTAACTCACTTAACAGAGAAAGTGCTTATGGTTTTTTAACACCAAAATTAAGCCTATTGCCTTCTAAAGGAAGATGTTAGCAGTGTAAATCAAACCAGTGGAAGAGAAATCTCTAAAATTCTCCCCTGTCCTCAGCAAAGATGAGGCGGGGAGGAAGATATGAAGAGACCAGAGTCAAAAGCTCATGACAGAAGGCTCAGAGCTGACCAAGAAGCCAGATGTGCATTGTCAAAATTGCCCAAAGGAATGTTTCACAATGGAGAAGTCTAATGTTCAGTTTTAAGTTGTTTTTGACACATCCTCTCCCCAGTTGGCCAAGACCTTGGTAAAGTCAGCAACACACACATGTTCCCTTGCACGAGTGTTGTTGTGTGGATACTAAGGGAAGTGGACTGCATTCTGAATCAGTGCAGAGCAGATGGGAGAGAAAAGCTAAGGGAGTAGACAGGGAGCCCCACAGGGGCATAAACTCAGAATCCGAGCACCCACCCAGATGAAATCTCCAGGACTGGGCAGAGCTTTGGGGAAGATGTAGGGTGGGGGCTGAAGGCGACATCATCAGCTGCTCAGGTTTTATGGAGCAATGTCATTCATCCTGTCATCAATGAGCATGCTGCATGCTTGGGTTGAAGATATTTTAAATGTATTTCTTCTACTTCAGATAACTGCTTGGATAATTTCAGAATTCCCATGTAATCTTCTCAGGAAATATATGTATCTACATTTAGAAACAGTCAAATTTTTTTAAATTTTTTAATTTAATTTTATTTTATTTTTGTTCTTTTTTTAAAATTTTATTTATTTTAATTGGAGGCTAATTACTTTACAGTATTGTATTGGTTTTGCCATACATCAACATGAATCCGCCACGGGCGTACACATGTTCCCAATTCTGAACCCCGCTCCCACCTCCCTCCCCATACCATCCCTCTAGGTCATCCCAGTGCACCAGCCCCAAGCATCCTGTATCCTGCATCAAACCTGGACTGGTGATTCGTTTCTTATATGATATTATACATGTTTCAATGCCATTCTCCCAAATCATACCCCCCCTCCCTCTCCCACAGAGTCCAAAAGATTGTTCTATACATCTATAGAAACAGTCAAATATTTTATGCCAATTATCCATCTAGTTTCAGCTTAAACTTTATTTCAATTAACAAATATATTTTGAATATCAATACAATTATTTTTATTTTATACAATTAAACAAGAATTAAATAATTACTTGAAAAATTTTTCCTATTGGTTATAAAAACAGACTCTTCATTTCTATTTCTAACTATACTTCTAACTATATCAATGAATACAGTTACACTTCTAACTATATCAATGAAAAGTTGCAATGATCTCTCTTCTCACAGCTAGGTTTTCTGCTAAAGGTATTTGATCATGAAGTGCTTTGGGGAAGCTCTCTTGGCCTTCTTAATTAAAAAAAAAAGATCTCCCGTTTATTACTTTAAAATACTGAAAATATATTTAAGGGCATGTGAATTACACTTTAACATTAACATGCTTTTTAGAACTCACATTAATATAGGACACCTAGAATAGTAAATTTATGAAGCTACCAAGGATTGTTTTTTAACTTGAACAAAAGACCTCTAAGAGTATCTCCCTCTAGTTTTAGTTTGTATTTATTTTTCTCAGAATTGTAGAAATATTTAATTCTACTGATCACCTTTCAAATGTAAAAACTTACCTACTATAGCAGTTATTTAAAATTTAATTTATCTTAATGAGTATAATTCCAGGATTCATGCATCATACATGCAACAAGTATTCTGTATATAATTGTTCCAATTTTCACTTTCAGTTCAGTCACTCATTCGTATCTGACTCTTTGCAGCACCATGGACGGCAGCATGCCAGGCCTCCCTGTCCATCACCAACTCCCAGAGTTTACTCAAACTCTTGTCCATTGAGTCGGTGATGCCATCCAACCATCTCACCCTCTGTCATCCCCTTCTCCTCCCTCCTTCAATCTTTCCCAGCATCAGAGTTTTTTTCAAATGAGTCAGCTCTTTGCATCAGGTGACCAAAATATTGGAGTTTCAGCTTCAGCATCAGTCCTTCCAATGATTACTCAGTACTGATTTCCTTTAGGATGGACTGGTTGGATCTCCTTGCTTGTTCAAGTTTAGGGTTGGCCAAACTTAAATTGTACTGACTGTAACAAATGGTCAGAGTAAAGCCATGTAAAGAAATGTAATGAAATTGGCACCTGGTTGTTGTGCACAGGCAAGCATTGTTGGTGGTAGGAGTGCTCAAGTCAATATCTGCTGATTCGGCAAGGGCTTTAGTTCACGGAGTTCATGTCTTACTACTATTGCCCTAATCAGTTGAGACAGAATTAGCACTAGCTAAATCGTCTGTGTGCTGCCTGGAGGGGTTTGTTGAGGGTAAGAGTCTGAAGACAGGGATTAAGGAGTCTTCATCCTCCTAAAGTGCTGGACATCCAGGATTAGAGCTCTAGGTCAAAGAAATCCAGCCCGAATGCAAACCTAAGCATCGGTGCGTTCTCACATTGGGGATTACCAGACACGCTCTGCATTCAGAACAGATATCCCAGTCTATACTTTGACTCAAGAGCATTTCATCTGCCACAGCAAAGTGACCTTGGTTCATAAACTGTCTACATGTAGAAGATGGTACCCTGAAAATGTGAAAGTTAATGTTTAAAGACTCAGGGGTAGATCCATGACTGAGGAAGTCCAAAATGGTGAGTTTGTAGAAACACACATTTGGAGTTTCAAATATTTATCTACCTGGCTGGTACAGTGAAAGATATGGTCAACCCCAGAATATTTCCTTAGAAGTGTCCAACTCCATTTGCTTTAAAATATAATTTGGTTTAGAGTAGTGAAGCTGTTCTATATGAAACTATAATGGTGGGTTCTTGTTGTTGTTGTTATATAGTCAGTCAGTCGTGTTTGACTCTTTGTGACCCCATGGACTATAGCTTGCCAGGCCCCTCTATCCATGGGATTTCCCAGGCAAGAATACTGGAATGGGTTGCTATTTCCTTCTCCAGGAGGTCTTCTCAACCCAGGGATCGAACTTGCCTCTCCTGCTTGGCAGGTGGATTCTTTACCACTGAGCCACCAGGGAAGCATGTCGATATACATTTGTCAAAACCCAAGGAATGTACAACCCAAAGAGTGAGCCAACCCTAAGCTAACCTACGGACTTTTGGTAATAACGATGTGTCAATGTAGGTTCATCACTGTAAAGAATGTAAGACTCTGGGGCAGGCTATTGATAGTTGGGATGCTATGCATGTGTAGGGGAGAGGTACATGTGAATTCTTTCTACTGTCTACTCAGTTTTGCTGTGAACCCAAAACTGCTCTAAAAAATAATGTCTATGTAAAAATAAATAGAGATATAATTATAAATATATACATATATGAAATTTGGAACATTCAAAAGATAACAGGTACAACATTTAAAGGTCCCTTCATCCATTCAGGCTGCTATAACAGAATAGTATAGTCTGGGTGGCTTATAAACCCAGAAATTACTTTTTCTCAGTTCTGGAGGCCAGGAAGTCCAAGATCAAGGCACTAACAGATTCAGTGTCTGGTGCGGGCCTGCTTCCTGGTTCAAAGATGGTCTTCTCACTGTGTACCATGTGGAGGAAAGGTTGAGGGAACTCTCTGAAGTCTCTTTTCTAAGGGTACTAATTCCATACATGAGGGCTTCACTCTCATGACCAAAATCACCTCCCAAAGACCTCACCTCCAAATACCATTGTTTTGGGGGGTTAGGTTTCAATCTATGAATTTTGAGGGGAGACATGAGGTCTATAGCACTGGGCAATGGTTTAAAAAAAAAATTAAGGCATCAAGAGTTGTTATAGTTACATGTAAATGAGCACTTGCTCACAAGTGTAAAGATGAACAGAAAGTAGGGAAGCCAAGTAGAGCCAGACTGTCACATTCAGGGGTAGTAGATGCCAATGACTCCTTGTCCTCCCCAGGGACTTTCCCGACATAGAGACTTTTCCCCCGACTTTGGAATAGTTTACATTTTAAGTAAAAATTTGGTAGCCAATTAAAAATAATAAATTACCATATCAGAAGGGTTACAAAATTTTATAGATTATATTCAATCCCCCTGGTGTTGCACAAAAGGAAAGAAAGCAGACCCAAGCCTTGTGGAATCCAGAACAGGTATGGTACCAAGGAGGGCTTTGGATGAGACTTGTCTCTGATGCCTCACTTCTTCAGCTCCATGGGCCTGATACCCGTGAGTTCCTCACTTGTTTCACTGAACACATGAATAACTGAAAAAAATCATGCTGTGTGGTTGCAGACCATGGACCCTACAGAGCCTTGTAGAAATATGCCTCTGCCTGGCGAATCCGGAGGTCCAGAAGAAAGGCATTTGTGTCGATTATCCGGTGGAATGACATTGGAAGGTAATTGCCTGGCCTCACAGAACCACGCATCGTTGCTGCCTTACCCCGTTAACCTTTCTGAGTTCACCTGTAACCACAGAGGCCATATCCCATCTCAAGCCCCTGCCTCTCTCTGCTTCAGACTGAAGGCTTTCACCCACACTGTAGGAGCTAGTTGGATCTAGCTTAGACATACCCTGGGTGCAAGGGAGAATTGTGCCCTCTAGCAGGGGCTGACAGAAATCAAAGGGTAAAAAAAAAAAAAAGAAAGAAAGAAATCAAAGGGTAAATGGCCAACTCCACGTCTTTCACTGGGACAGTTATGAGGTGTGTACACAATTTTTTTCCCTTAGAGTATTCCCAGCAGGTTTGCCCATAGTGGTAACTCACACTTTAACTCACCTCTTGTGGGCTTTCTTCCCTCCCTAGTCTCACTCACCCACTCCCTCATATAGGCTTCCTGGGATTCCCCTCCCAATGAATTGTGACTATGTATTTGTGTGTGTGTGTGCTCAGTCGTGTCTGACTCTTTGCGACCCCATGGACTGTAGCCCTCCAGGTTCCTCTGTCCATGGGATAATTCAGGCCAGAATACTGGAGTGGGTTGCCATGCCCTCCTCCAGGGATCTTCTTGACAGAGGAATCAAACCCTCTTGCATCTCCTGTATTGGCAGGCAGATTCTTTACCACTGCACACCTTACCTGCATTCAAGTCCTTGGCCCAGCCTGCTTTGGAGGAATGCCAAAGTGAGATGATCTCACCAATTTTTGGTTAACTAATCTCCATGGCACTTCCCTGTGGTAACATGTGTAAGGTAGCAGGGTGGTCAGCCTCTAGGCAATGCTTGCTCTGGAGGGATTTTGTACTGCTCCCTTTCTTCGTTCTCCTTCCAAATTTGTCTCAGGCATCTCATAACATGCAAGATGATCATGGTATGTTGTAGCTTCAAAGATTCTGTCTCACTCGTAGGTAAGTTCAAACTTCTACCAGAATCTGTCAATTCATGACACAAATCAATGTTCAGTAATGTTTCAAAAGGAAACATCAAGTTGTGTCCTGCATTGTTGTTGTTTTTTCCCACAGTGAAAGAACAGAGTTCTCAAGCCTTTATTAAAATTACTTTTCCAAAAACTGGAAGAGCCCACTACACCCGGGCCACTTAGTACCAACTGAGCAGCCTGGCTTAGGCCATTGTTCTTTTGTATAATGAACTATGGGGAAAACGATGGCTGTGCACCAAACCTCAGATATGGAGGATCCAAGCCACGGAACAGCGTCCTCACCAAAGATGCAAGCCCACAGCTGATACACCTGGCCTGTGTTCTTTCCTGGCATCTCACCCTGGCTGGCAGGCATCTGGCAGATATTTGTATCCTGAGTCTGACTGGTCACTACCCTGAGGCCACTGTCAGAGAGGAAATTATATTGGCCTCCCAGATACACAATGAAAATAAATCCACATAAAGAACTTTTGAAAAAATTTATGAATGGTGAAAGTCAATGTTAAGTGACCTATGGACTTGAATTTCCAATTTGATCAGTAGGTTTAGATCTAGAAAAGAAGCCGAAGAAGTGATTGCTTACTTGCATGCAAGCGTGCTAGGTCACTTCAGTCATGTTTGACTCTTTGCAACCCCATGGACTATAGCCCGCCAGGCTCCTCTGTCCATGGGATCTCCAGGCAAGAACACTGGAGTGGGTTGCCATGCCCTCCTCCAGGGGATCTTCCCAACCCAGGGATCAAACACATCTCTCTTGTGTCTCTTGCATTGGCAGGCGGATTCTTTACCACTAGCACTAGCCCGACCTGGGAAGCCCCAATTGCCTACTTAAATACCATGTTATTTTTAGTTTTGGAATCATATGAATGTATTAACTATTTTAAAAATTAAATATATGCACGAGAAAGAGAAAAAGAAACATCACTACTTTGAAAAGTTAAAACATTTTCTTCCTAATTTCCTTTTTTTTTTTTCAAAAACAGTTGTCTATCTCAATATTTTAAAAAGTAACAATTGAGGATGAAAAAGCTAAAGTGACTTGTTTGACTAGCACTCTTTTAATATTTTAAATTATTCAAAGAATGTTAATAATTAACAAGAAAATATAAGACAAAATTTTATCTCTTTTACAATGGTCACATTTTCTGATCACTAGGTTGTAGATAAAGTTATGAAAGCTTGTGTTTATATATTATATGTTTGGATATAACTTGTTTTAGTTAGACACAGTCTCGTGAAATCAGCCTCTATTCACTTTAATTAGATGTATTTTGGGGCCCTTAGGAAGATTTTCCTCCTCTCTTCTGTTTTAATCTTTTCAAATTTAACATATGGGAGCATACATTTGTGCCTCAAGAAGTATAGAAATCAAAATGAGTTGTAATAAAAGAAAATGGTATTTCTGGAATCTTGCAAAACTGGTTTAATTTTATTACTGGTCGTCGTATAGTATGGTATTTGTGGACTCTCCAACAAATTCCAAGGCCACACAGAGTTCAACAATTGTATCTGGGTGCTTACAATCGAGGGGTTTTTGTGTAACTGAAAGCTCGGTGTAGCTAGTCTTCCCAAGTATTGGGAAAATACAAAAGGTGTTCATCATTTCAAGAAGAATTCAGTCTGCCAAAAAATGGAGGTCTATGTGAACATATCTATCTTTTATTTATTTTTTTTAGAACTCCATCAGTGGCGAGAGATATTGATGATAAATCCAATGATGGCCATGAACCCTTTACTGCCAGCATCAGGGCAGCAGAGAATTCCAGTGATTCCCTCACCATTTGAACCTCCAAGTGTGGATAGGTATTCCTCTCCAATGTGATATTCTGGTCTAAGGAGAAAATGGACGTTACTAAGTTTTCAAACGCTTTAACCTCAGTGTTGTCTTATAGTCTAATGTTATCTCAAGGAACTGTGGTGTAGAAAGTCTGGGGGCCACATCTTCAACAAAGTTCCCATCACTTACCCTCTGAAGCCTCTTTGACACCATCTCTCAGTAAATAGCTAATGAGCACCTGCCATGTGAAAGGCATTGCATAGGTACAAATGTGGATGGGTAGTGCGCTAGGGCTGCCATAACAAAATATCACAGACTGGGTGGCTTAATTTTATGTCTCACAGTTCTAGAGGCTAAAAGTCCTAGATCAAGGTGCCAGCAGGTTTGGTTTCTCCCAAAGCTTCCCTCCTCAGCTTGCAGACTAGGCTGCCTTTTCACTGTGTTCCCACATGCCTTTTTTTCTGTATGGCAAGCACTTCTGGTGTCTCTTCTCTTTCTTATAAGGATACCAGTCCTACTGGGTAAGGGCTCCACCCTTATGACTTCATTTAATTCTAATTACCTCCTTAAAGGTCCTATCTCCAAAACAGAGTCACATGGGGTGATTAGGACTTCTAACATGTGGATTTTGGAAGGGGACACAATTCAGTCCCTAACAGTGTGATATCCTAGGTTTCCTGTGATGGAAGAAATCTTTCTTTGCAATAAAAGTGAAATTATTAGTATTTTGGTTATACATTCTGGCACCTTCCTATCTTCTTTTCTTTTGGATATATATTCTGGAATCTGGGGAGGAAGTAAAATTCATTATTATACTTGTTCACAGAGCATGAACAATAGAGTTGGATTTCTAGACACCACTGAAGTTTGGTAAATCGTCCATCCAGATAGTGACTGATTCCAGATGGCAAAACTCAAGCCAGAGTGTGTTCATCAAATGAGGAAAGACTGTTACGGTCAAGAACAGTATATAGTCATGAAAAATCAAAGATTGGTATTGATTTGATTTGATCATTTTTTCCCTAACATCCCTAAAACTTTCCTGCTTTCTCTGTTATTTTGTCAGGTGAGTCAGCCCTTCCCTACTAGAGTCCTGCCTCCCCATTTTTCCTATTATATTTCTTCTTAAGCCAATAGAGATTGCAGGACTTTCATACTTCATTTGGGGAAGAAATGATAGAATCCCATATGGCAATTTAAAAAAAAAATCTCACTGCCTATGCAATGGAAATTTTGTACAAATCCATTTTCATTTTACCTATTTTGTATATTTTTCCTTAGAGATTTATTGCCTCCTACTGTAGCACCAGCTGACCCAAGACAGTTTTGTATTCCTTCCCAGTTTGGATCTTCAGCTCTAGCAAATGCAAACATGCCAAACTTGCTGTCCAATCGTGTCTATTCAGGTATGAGAAACTGATGTCTCTCATCTCTGGAACCACTGTGAACTGAATTGCTGCATTAAGCTTGCCATGAAATTTATTGCTAAATTTTGGAGGTGAAACTATATGGTGATAATGCTTATAGTTTCTACAATTACTACCTAGGTTTAAATCTTGGCTCCACCACTGTGTAAGTTGCTTAACTCCTCAAACCATCAATTTACTGATGAATAACATGAAAATCTGCAATTAATATCTGTCTTACCTTACAAGGAACTGATGAAGTCATAAGGAGATGAGATCTGAGAGTAAAAGGCCCTGGGGCAGTTTATACTTGGTCTGATAGGCCAGTAAGAACTTGCTTTCTACTTGGGAGAACAGGGAAAGCTCTTGAGGAATCTGAGCAAAGGAATGACATGGTCTGACTTACATTTTACCAGGATCACTCTGGCTGCTGTGTTAGGGACAGACTTGATAGGATTCAAGTTCTGGAGTTAAACTGATGGGAGTTGATGGGCTATTAGAATAGTCAAAAGATGATGATGGCTTGGCCCTGGGTGGTTACAGTAGGAATAGTAAGAAATGGTTTGATTCTGTAAATACTTTGGAGGGAGAAACAACAGGATTTGCTCAGAGTTTAGATGTGAGATGTGAGAAGAGGAGAAGTGTTAAGGAAGACATCAAAAATTTTGGCTGAGAAATGGGAGAGGGGGAGTTGCTATTCATTGAGTTGAGGAAGACTGTGAAAGGAAGAGTTTTGGGGTAGGAGAGATAGCACAGGCATTTGCAATGCCTGCCTGACAATCAATAGGAGATGTCCAGAAGGCAGCTGCAGTCTAGAGAGGACATCTGGAGATAACCTGGAAATATAATTTTGGAAATCATCAGTATATATGAGACTCGATGAGATCATTTGTAAAGTGAGTTAAAAAGGATGAGTTAGAAGTTAAAAGGATGACCCCTAGGACACACCAACAGGATCTAGAAGATGAAGAGAGATATAGAAGGAGCAACCAGTGGGGTGGGAGAAAACCCAGGAAGGATAGAGGCCTGGAAGCCAAGAGAAGAAAGTGCTTTTAAGGAAAGAGTAAGCAATTGTGTCAAGCATGCAGCTCAGAGATCAAGTAAGATGAGGACCAAGAATATATGATTAGACGTGGCTTTGCGGAGGTCATTAATTATCTAAATAGGAGCAATTTCAGCATAGTGTCAACAAGAACATGAATGTGGGGCTCCAGAGAGAATAAGAGGTGAGAATTTCCTCACAAGTTTGAAGATGAAACTGATGCATCTTATCTTCTCAAAACTGTATTCAGTGAGTTTCTGTTTGCCCCGGTTCTCCAATTCCAACAACTCTTGATAGGAGTAATGTGAGTAAAAAGCCCGAGACAAAAAGAAATATGATTGGTGCCAGGGCCATTGAAGACGCAGGCCTGCCTGGATTTGAGCATATTACATACCACAGTGCATGGATCCACTTTGATGAGTCTGAGCAAGGGTCAGATCTGAAACTGGACACACTCACTGGGTGTGACAGCCCCAACAGCTGAACCTGGATGGTAGCCCCCTCTGGCAGCAAAAGCCCAGGGAATACATAGCCCAAAGTTATAGGTAACAGATAAGCAGACCTGTGAAATAGTTGCATTGCTGACCCAGAGAGAGTTTTTTAGTGGTTAAAACTCCAAAAACTGCTAATAGTTGGATACGAACAGGCAGGCTGACAACCTGTCCCAGGTACAGAGGTCAGTCTCCCACCCCAAGGCTGATGTGTAAGAGAACAAGCAAGAGCAAGGTAGGGCCTCAGTCCTATAGAAAATGAGCTACTAAGTTAAGTTAGCAAAAGAGAAATTGAGACAGGAATCAATTTCAAAAATTGGGATGTTAGGTAAAGAGTGTGTTATTACAACTGGACTACACTAAATTTGATGTCAACTATTTAAGAAAGAAAAAGAAACTTGAAATAGATTTGATGAGTCCAGATTTTACAGGATGCTAAAATCTAGGTGATGAGACCTGTGCCCTCTGCACTGGTCTTTTTACATGACGTTCTCTGCATCCTTGGGGATTAGCCCATGGGTTGGCAATTTCATGCTTGCCTGCTATCTCAAGGAGCATATCTTGAAACCACTGAACTACAAAAACATAGAGTTTTAGAGTCAGAAGAAGTTTTAGAGGTTATGTCATCTAGCCTCTGAATTTTACAACTGAGAAAGAATCTCATAAAAATAGATAGAGTATGGTGTACTTCAAGATAGGTTCTTATTAACAGGAGTTTAAAGAGCTCTGCTAGCTTGGTGCAAGGCAAATATAAAATCTGTTCTAGCCTTCATGATACTAGCCCTCTTGTTGGGAAGAACAGATTTATACATGAAAAACTATCATTGAACAAAACTATGTATATCAGTGTCATTTGTGTGTCTGTTATTGTTAGAGTGTGGTCTGTAGACCTATGCTGGTCTGAGAAGTGTTTGAACAATAAATGCATAGACAGAAAGGTTTAGAAACTTTTACAGCCATTTGACAGGGTAATTTTATGTCTATTAATCTGATCGTTTCAAATTGTGCTTGTGTTCATTCTTGTTTTCATTTCAATTTTCTAAAACATCATATATGTATTTTTAAAGAGTCCATGATGGGTTGGAAATTTTAAAAGAAAAAAATAATCCTTCACCATGGATTATTTGAGAAGCACCAGCATAGACTCTAAATGTGTTAGGAATCCAGAGAAAGAAAAAAGAAAAAATCAGTGTAAACATGAAGTTACCAGGCAAGAATAGAGCCTTGAATTCTGATGACGCTGTCATTATTTCAAGACATTTTGAAAGGTTGACACAAAGAACGTAATTGCTGTTCAACTCCATTGAAATTGTTTTGTAAAAAGTATTTGCCTCAGCTGCACCAAAAAGTCAACATGGAGAACTTCGTATTTTATCCCCTTAAATCACTGTATTTATTTCCAGGGATTTCAGTACATCAGGAAGCATTTAGTTACTTTTTTTTTTTAAGTCAACTAATTCTTCTTGCACCCCCCAAAAAAACCACAAAACAGTCATCAATTTTTACTTCGAAAGCAAGTAGTCAAGAGATCCATAGTTAATTTCATCTTTTTCCTTTTGAAGTATGGTTGGAAAACATTGCCAGTTATGAGACCCATACTTAAATTAAAAAAATTATCTGGGGGATTTCCTGGCAGTCCAGTGGTTAGGACACGGTGCTTTCATTGCAGGACCCCTGGTTCAGTATCAGGGAAATAAGATCCTGCAAGCCATACAGTACAGCCGCTCCCCCCAAAATTATTTAGTGTTATCATGCCATCACCAAAGTGACTCTAAGATGCTGACAGTCATGAATTGACATCATTTCCAACATTGTGCTCAGTTGGTAGTTTTTTGCAGATACTGTTTTAAATCATTATATTTTCTTTTTATTATCTTCAAGTGGATATTTTTAATTTGTTCATGGGGTGGGATGGTGGTTTTCTTGTTTAAGGTTGGGGCATTTTGCCACCTGAATCCGTAAAGGCAATGGCTAGAAGAAATGAAATGATTCAAAGGCAGCATACTGCCAGGTAATGTAACAATCTTGTTTTAATTATTTTCTATTCACTCACTTGTCTGTGTATTCATTTAATATAAATACATATATATGTTATTTATATACTTTTATATATATTCATTCATTTATTATATTTGTATACTGTTGTTTTTGTATATGTCGTTACATTTGTGTATATGTCATTGTTGTTTAGTCGCTCAGTTGTGTCTGACTCTTTGTGACCCCATGGGCTACAGCCTGTCAAGCTCCTCTGTCCGTGGGATTTTCTAGGCAAGAATACCGGTGTGGGTTGCCATTTCCTTCTCCGGGGGTTTGTGTATGTATATTCACTGATTATATACATATACACACACATTCTGATTACTTTCAAAAAGTATTTCAGGAATACTACAAAAAGAGACATATACAAACATGTACACGGGTTGGTTAAAGATAAAAGCAAGATTAGAGATTACACAGTGAAGCTAAGTTTATAGATCATAATAATCAGTCGATGTCTCATAATTAAATGCCTACCTATGATTCTTTTGAAATTCATATTGGCAATGCTGTCTTAAATTACTTCAATTCTGCCTGAAGATAGGAGTCAAGCTTGCCAATCCCACTTCAAACTATGCCATCAGAGCCCAGACAGCCCCTCATTAGCCTAAAAGCAGCCTTCAGCAATCAGGAGAAGACAGTAATAATGACCAGCGTTTGGCTGTGGGTGAGAAAAGACATCAGAGTCAACTTTCTCATCAGTGGGCACTAAGGGGTTCAGGTGATGACCAATAAGTAAAGTAAAGTAAGCAAAATTGCCAACAAACCCTCCACTCCTCCTCCTTTCCCCTATCCTTACCATGTCATTAATTTTAGCAGTTGAGACCCACTGCATTTCTTGAGTCTCACTAAAATTGTACTGCAACATTTAAAACCTTCTTCCCAGGACTTTAGTTTCTTTGAGGATTAATCTCTGGCAAGAAACTACTCTGTGTTGTGTTCTCCCCATCCCTGCTAAAACTGCCTTATCCAGTAGAGATAATGTTCTAAAGACCGGCCTTGGACTTCCACTGTGAGACTTAGCCAAACCTTTCATCCTCTGATCTTACTCTAAACTCTCCCTCCAATGGCTTTCAGGGAGATTTGTGTTTATGCCCAACAAACTTCAGAAAAATGGCCTAAAGACTTACAGGAAAACCAGAGGTACTACATTAGGGAAGGCAGAGGGCCATTAAAAGTATTTTTCTAATGGTTTTCTTGGGTTTATAAAATATTTTGTTTTGTTTTTAGGATGGAAATGGAAATGCATGCCATTTACCAGCAAAGGAGAATAGAAAAAGTTAATTCTAAGGGACTAGCAGGCCTAGGGATCCCATTCATTTATGGCTCCAGTATCCCTGTGGGCCCAGCCACCTACCACGGCAGGGGCATGCTCCCAGCCAGTGACCTGCACCTTCACAGAAGCACCCTGAGAAACCTTCAGGGAAACCCCATGATAGTGGCGACTGGTCCACGCTTTACAGAGAACTGGGGGCAAAAATGTCGTCGTCTCAGGAGAGGTACCGGGAGTCAGAAAGTTCTAGACAGTGACACTGAGAGTTCTAAAAGTCAAGTAGAAGAGAAGCCCCTAGGCCAAGCCCATGCAGTTCTCTATGAAGAGAACGAGTATACAAAAGACCCAGAAATGGAGGCTCTGGACAATCACACGTTGGGTGAAACCAGTGGAAAGCCAACTACAGCTCTTGCTGACACCTGTGGAGAGCTGGAGCCCAGCCACAGAAAGCCCTGGGGAGCTCAGGGAACTCCCCTGGAAGAAAAGGCTTGGGACAACGGGAAGGAGAAGCCCTCTGAGCATGGTTTGGCAGCCTGTGGAGAAAAGAATGGGGTGTACCCCCCAGCTCGACGATCATCTCAGCCAGGTAGGTGTCCAGAGGCCAATCCTCAGGAACCACAGGTTGTCAGGTCCGTGAGATTATTACACAGTGATCTGTGACCATTGTGTTTCTTTTTATCCATCCTACTTAGAATTACCCCCTCTTGAAAAACTTATTACATTAGTTCCAATCAGCCATAACAGTGAAATGTACCTCTTTTTATATATTATTATATAGAGAATTTTCAGTGAAGTCTAGAAAGGTATAAATATGGGGAAGGATGGGAAAACCTACCAGAATGTTTAATTAAAATTTTAATCTAATTTAGTCTCTTCAGCACAAAATAGAGGGGCTTCTTTCTTAGAAGTATGATTCAATCTCCCCTGTATATAAGTGTAGTAACAGAAAAAACAGACAAACAGAATCTCTTTCAATGTTCATTATTGTTATGATACAGTTTAACCTATAAGTATTAACACACTATCCCCTGCCAAACACACTGAATAGTTTTCTAGAAATTTTTTAGATTAAAAAAATATAAAACTGGAATTTCTTTAGATAAAAATATTTTAAAACACAGGGATTGGGGTATGTGTAATCTAGCCACCACACCAGCTTGTTTCCCTGACAAAGTATTAATTTGCCATTTTGATGAAGATAGAGCTAATTCTTGTATGGCTTAGAGAGCATCATAAATATATAACATCATAGAACATGGTGTTAATCTGGAGAATGAAATCTACAGGGTATTTCTATTGAAATCTGAGAGAAGCTGGAACTTTGTTTTTGTTTATGATAAGGCAGTCATTAAAGATCCTCTAGAGGAAGAAAAGAAAGGAGACAGCTAAGCTTTTTTAGAAATCATCTCTCAGTAACTCAGTAGCTTTTAAGGGGGTTACATATAGATCTACATCAAGGAGCTGCTCTGTGGTAATAGAATATGCGGCAATTAATGTAACTATATATACAACTGTACTCTTAGCTTCACCCTTGCCCACAAAATAATTTCCTTTCCATTTGAAAGGGACACACATCTTGCTTACAACCAAGGAAAATCTATCTTTGAATGAAGACATTCAGAAATGGACCGTGAACGATGTGTACAACTTCATTAGCGGCCTTCCGGGTTGTTCAGACTATGCTCAGGTGACGTAACGTTTAAATATTTTTTTAAAGTCAATTGACTTCTTTTTTTAAATAAGACATTTTGAAATATACTTCCTTCATAATGAGTTCTAACTTAGTTTTGAACCCAAAGAGCATTCCTAATAATCTCTTCCTTTTTATGTCGTTGGCTCTCCTGAAACAGAAGCCTCTGATTGATGGAGCTTGAGTCATGTGCCCACACCCCAGCTTCAGGGAAAGCTGGGAAAGCCAGTGTCTGGCTTTAGTTTCAGTCTCCTCAAGACTCCTGAGATGCGGGGATTCTCCCAAAATTAGGAGGTTCAAAGGTCAAACATCCAAGAAGAATGAGAGATATCTACTATATGTCCTATTCATCCATGTAGCAAACATTTTGGAGGCATGTACTTCTGTATCACAAGTTTTAGGCTACTTGTCATAATAATAGAAATATGTACTTTAGTCTAAAAAGGACAAGAAGGAAATACATTTGAAAAGTAGGAAATTAACTATTTCAAAATTCCATTTTTGTGCTAGGGCAATATGTTAAAATGCCTACACATATAATTCAATCTGATAGATAAATACTATTTTTTAAATTATAATGAACTGCTAGGATAGTTGGAAAGTAAAACCAGTATCACTTATCAGTGATAAAAATGGGAAAATCAGAGATAAAAATGGTGGGTTGGCAAGTTTTTGAGGTTTATGTCAATGTTACATTTTCAAGTATATAATTTACTTTTTCAAGTGATTTTAATAACACAATTCCAAGCAACAATGTACCAACTAAATCTGACATCATTATCTTCGGTTTATATATTAAAGGAAAAGAAAGCAAGAAAAGGACATTATGATTTAACTACATTGTAATTAATTGATGTTAGAGATAATTGTTTTCAGATCTTATTTTGTGACGTTTTCCTTCAGTGTAATGCTGTTAATTTTTAAATTCTTCTTTTCTTTTCTTTCCTCTTTCTTTCTCCCTTTGTTCTTTTCATGGGACCAATGGAAAAGTCACAGAGTAGTAGTTAAGAGTATAGCTTATGAAAGTACAAGTTCAAACCCCGGCTTTTCCACTCTCTGGACACGTGACCTGGGACAAGTTGCCTCTCTCCTTGGTGTCTCAGTTTTTTCATCTGTAAATGGGGATAATAGTATAATACTTTCTCAAAGTACTATTGTATTAATGAGTGCCTGACACCTTCTAAGTACTCAATATATTCTAATTTCATCATTATATCTGAGGCTTCTAGAGAAAGCAAAATCTCAAGTTACTTATGAGGCAAGTTGTATTCTTCAAGTCACTTATCTTTTGCATACCTGCTAAAAATATTTGTTCTATTTTTTCCTACTCAAGGAGTATAACCTTATTATTTTATTACTAGTCATTAACTGTAGGTAAGTCACTTTTTAAATTTATCTGTGCCACTTATCAAGTGCCACATCAACCACTGGTACAATGGAGTTACAAAATTCTGATAGCCGGAAACATGAAATCCCTTGTATAACGAATGTTACATTGCTGACTTTTGATGGACTGAATCTGTTTGAACTCGCTATTTTTAATCAGTAAGTGATTCACAGTCATATGCAGTTTATAATAACCACTCTTGTAATAAATAATATTACATGCATTTCATACTTTATAATCCCAAATGTTCCCTCGTGGGTACCAAGAAGCCACATAAACCCGAAGACCCCAAACTTTACTGACTCATTATCTCTTACCAACAGGATGTGAGTGCTTCCTTCCCCACCCCTAGGAGTGGCACAATTATTTCTAGGTGTTTCTCAAATGTGTTTAGGATCAAGTCCTGCTCTTGTTTCCTCACTAAAGTTGGTTCCCCTCCCAGAAATTGCTGGTGTTATCAACAGCTCTCACTTGCATTTTCCTCTCCTCCCTTCACTGCTCATCTAAGGCAGGGCACAGAGGCACTGTGTCTGTAAATGTGAGAGTTTGAAATTTGCCTGAAATGGTTTTTACCCATATCCCTTCACTCAGACTATTTGTTCATTCATTGATTTGTCCAGCAAGGACAATTGCACATGTTTTGTACCAGGCACTGCATTACAGATACATCAGTGAGTAAAACTTGGGCCTGCCCTCAAATAAGAACTATTCCATGTTGAAATTGAGTTCTATATTGAGAGAATTGGCTGGTTTAGACAGTAAAGAATCTGCATGCAATGCAGGAGATCCGGGTTCAATCCCTGGGTCAGGAAGATCCCCTGGAGAAGGAAATGACAACCCACTCCCATATTCTTGCCTGGGAAATCCCATGGACAGAGGAGCCTGGTGGGCTACAGTCCATGGGGTCACAAAGAGTCAGACACAACTGAGTCACTAACACTTTCATACTTTTCACTTTCATGGAATTGCAATGTACTCCAAGGGTTGTTAAACAACACAAACAACACACCATTGGAGCACAGAAAAGAGAGTAACTGAAAATAAGAAATGTTACAATTTTTGTGTCATCCTCAAGCAGTCCTAATGTTTCCTCCAAAGCTGAAAATCTATATGTAAAACAAGATTTTTTTTAAAAAAACATTCAAAGTTGACATCTTTTATGTTTAATAAGGTATTTAAAGATCATGCAATTGATGGAGAAACTTTGCCATTACTCACAGAGGAGCATCTTCGAAGTGCTATGGGATTAAAGTTGGGACCAGCACTGAAGATTCAATCACAGGTGGGGTGATTTTTCATAACTAAACATGCATTCATGTTATGAAGCCTAAGAGAAATATGTTCCTTTCTTTGGTTGTAATATTAACGATACCTGTCTAACCTCTTTTCTAAACTTTTGCCCTCTATGGGTGTGGACATAACAGAATAAGGGAACCTGAAAGCATCGGATGGGGCATTGTACACAACTCTAAGTTCAGTTGGGAAGGCACCAAGCAAGGGTGTATTGGGCAGTGTTTAATGACCTGCTCTCTTTAAAAAGGAACCCTGATTCAGTGTTTGTCAATTTCTGTAGTGTAAAATACTGCCTCCATGACTGACAAACTCCAAATGCAACTGAATACAAGATTTGGAAGAGATGCACAACAGCACCCTATTTTAGACTCCCTTCACCATGTGGATAGCACAGGTGTAAACAAGCTCAAAAGCAGTGATGATAATAAACAATTATAGTAAAATAAGTAGATAAAATAATTAAGTTATAAGTTTGGAGCATTTAATATTTTGTTGTTCTTTAGTTGCTAAATCATGTCTGAGTCTTTGGGTGCGACCCCATGGACTATAATGTAGTCTGCCAGGATCCTCTATCCGTGAGATTTCGCAGCAATATTACTGCAGTGGGTTGCCATTTCCTTCTCCAGGGAATCTTCCCAACCTAGAGATTGAACCCACATCTCCTGCACTGCAGGCGGATTCTTTACCACTGAGCCACCTGGGAAGCCTATTTAATATTAATACTTTAGCTTTCTATATAATATATCTAACTGTAACTTTATATAATTTAGTTTTTAATAATGGCATTTTTAGGGTGTCCCTGGTGGCTCAGTGGTAAAGAATTCACCTGCCAATGCAGGAGACATGGGTTCAATCCCTGATCCTGGAAGATCCTACATGCTCTGAAGCAACTAGGCCACAACTATTGAGCTTGTGCTCTGCAGCCCAGGAACCACAACTTCTGACCTCTTATGCTGCAACTATTGAACCTGTGGGCCTAGAGCCCATGCTCCACAGTAAGATAAACCATCGCAATGAGAAGCCTGTGCACCGAACCTAGAGAGCAGCCACAAAGACCCAGAACAGCCAATAAATGTGTAATAATGGCATTTTTAACAATTAGCTGGCAAACTTCTTAAAAGTTTAACAGTTGGTCACAAGAGCTGAAATAAGCCATAGCACCCCTTCTCATCACTGCCTCCACTGCTTCATTCTGGCCTAAGGCACCACTGTCTCTCACTGGATCACTGCATTAGCCTTCCAACTCTTCTTCCTGCTCTGCCCCTGCCCACCCAGAGCCTATTCACACAACAGTAAAGAATGATTCTTCTAATACATGACAGATCATGTCACTCTTCTGCAGTAGCTTCCCATCTCTTTCAAAGTCATATATTATTTGCACTCCTCCCCACCCGTCACCACCCTTGCCTTCCTGACCTCATCTTGACATCTCTCTCCATCAGTTACTGCTTTTGCCATTCACCTCTGGATGCTGTTTGAACATCTAGGCAGGCTCCACCTTAGCACATCTCTCTCTGGCTGTGGTGCTTCCCCCACCCCCCAGACAGCCTCATGCTTTGCTCCCTTCATCTTTGCTCCACTCTCCCATCTCAAAGAGGTTTGTGTGGTTCATGCTACTTAAAATTGCACACAGCCCAGCCCCATACATCCTCCTGCCATCCCTTTTTCTGCTCCTCTCTTTTCCCCCATAGCACTTATCACCTTCAATCACACAATATAGTTTACTCATTTATAACCTTTATATTTATTTTTTCTTTCTCTCTGACCCCACTAGAATGTAAGCTCAATTAGAGCAGAGATCTTTAACTGTTTTGTTGACTGAATAATCTCAGAATGTGCAAAACCCATAATAGGTCAATAATTATTTGCTGAAAGAACGAGTTTCCTAAAATCGAAACCAAGAAGCCTCAAATAATTGTTTCAGAATTTATATGGTACTCTACCTATTTACAATACATATTCAGACCAGGTACTGAGTTTCTAAAATGTCCTTCAAAAACCATTTTTATTTATCTAAACTTTTTAGGGTAAAGAAGTTCTTTATTTCTAATGGAAATACTTTAAGGTTTCCATTGGTGGTGTTTTTTTCAACTTCTTATTCTGGAATAACTGTAGATACAGAAAAGTTGCGAATAGAGTGCAGAGAGTTCACCTAGTTTTTCCCAGTGTTAACATCTTACATAACATGGCACATTTGTCAAAGCTAAGAAATTAACATTGGTACAATATGATATTCACTTTTAAGTAATTTTTCTTTAGTGAGGACACTATATCTCTTGGAATACTTACAAAAATATTGGACAGTTCTTTTTCCTCAAATCAGATTTTCTTTGCTTTGATTTATCACTTTGGTTGGGTTTTTGTTTTGTTTTTGTTTTGGGGTGTTTTTTTGGTTTTTTGTCTTTATAGCGTGGCCAACCCCAAGTCATTCTTAATCTTCTCCTCACTTGCTGTTAACATTACCCCTCTATATCATTTTCATGAGGCTGTAGTCATTTCTTCTGCTCCTGATATATGTAAATGCCTCCATGCAGGCCAACTGAGCTGTTACATCCCAGGCTCCATGTGCCAGTGTAACAAGGCAGGGCTACCACAGAAGCTGTGGGGAAAGGGGAAAGGGAGGGGGGAGATCCCACTGATGCCAGATGTTCAACCAAATAGAGCAGTTACAGAGTCCTTGGGATTGGGATTGCCCAGGGGTCCAACTGAAACAGGAAAAGTGAAAGGTTCTGAGCAACATCTGAAAGTCCCAGAAGGTGAGCAAGCAGGAGTGCATCTCAATTTCCAAAATGGGCATCAAGGGCAAAATTCCATTTCAGCAAGAACTGCTAAGAAGGAGGAAACCCACACTTCAGAACAGAAACCTAGGAGATCGACCTGGACTGAGCACACAAGGAGAGGGGTAGGAGAAGAAAACACTGGAATTTGAGAACTCAGATATTATTAAAATGGAGGGAGCTTGGTGTTTGAGTTACAGCAATGTGAACAATATAGAAATCTCCTGGGTCCCCCTCAGGGTCAGGTTTGTGCACAAGCACACTGGTTAGTACCGGGCACCAAGACCCCAGGGCTTCCCTGGTGACTCAGGGATAAAAAATATCTGCCTGCAAATGCAGGAGACTTGGGTTTGATCCCTGGGTCAGGAAGATCCCCTGGAGAAGGAAATGGCAGCCCACTCCGATATTCTTGCCTAAAGAATCCCATGGACAGAAGAGTCTGGCTGGCTTCTGTCCATGGGGTCTCAAAAGAGTCAGACACAACTGAGCAACTGAGCACATACTAAGTCCCAGAGCCACCTTATTTAATGTCTCAAAACAAAGCCCACTGAAGGCCAGCTGTGTGCTGAGGTTCTAAACAGTTTCAGCCCCAGCCAGAGAAGGATGGGCTGGGTGCTGGTGATGGTGGAGTCTGGTGTCTGTGGGAACTCTTGTGGAACCCCTGGAAAAGGGAAAGCTGGGGGAATGCTGGGCGAAATAATCATGTGTGCTGATGAACCGCAGCAGGACCAAGAACAGGAATTGGTAAGTTCCTACCATCTCGATACCCAGTTTTACATCTCAAACACTATAATTCTGGAAGAAAAAGCCCGCCATATCCTAGAATTGTGTCCTCCACAATTGTGTAGATGCCCTATGCCTGAAATTACCTCAGCCTGCCTGCCACCTGTGTCTTTGAAGAATATGCTGAGTTATTGAATGGATTCATAGATTTAATTACTGTATTTTGTCTTCAAAGGTATCTCAACATGTGGAAAGTATGTTCTACAAGAAAAGTCTTTCACTTCCTACCCACACAAAACAAGCATTCAATCAACCAACAGATACAAACCCTCTTTTGGATTTTAACTCTTGGAGTGATACATTGGACATTCCTTGTTCCCAGGATATGATCGTTCCTAAAGGAACTGAGTGAGATAATATGAGAAATTAAAACCCTCCTGGAGCAAGAACAGTCTTAATTGTTTCTCAAAAATCTCTAGGATATTCTGAAAGGTGTGTAAGAGTTTCCCAGGACCAGATGGAGGCTGAGAGAGAGAGAAAGCCTGTCCACCTGAGCTGTCCCAGAGGGGTCCTTTCTCAGGCTTCAAGGAGTGACCTCAGCTTCAAAGTGTGTGCACGTCTGCATGTTAAGTCACTTTCAACTCTTTGTGACCTTATGGACTGTAGTCTACCATGCTCCTTGGTCCATGGGGATTCTCCAGGCAGGAATACTGGAGTGAGTTGCCATGCCCTCCTCCAGGGAATCTTCCTTACCCAACGATCGAACCCCCATCTCAGGTCTCTTGCATTGGCAGGTGGGTTCTTTACCACTAGCACCACCCACCTGGGAAGCCCTCAGCACAAAGTAGCTGGTGTGTGTTAGTCGCTCAGTCATGCCTGACTCTTTGCAACCCCATGGACTACAGCCCACCAAGCTCCTCTGTCCACGGGATTTTCCAAGCAGGGATACTGGAGTGGGTTGCCATTTCCTTCTCCAGGGGATCTTCCCAACCCAGGGATCGAACCCAGGTCTCCTGCACTGCAGGCAGATTCTTTACCATCTGAGCTATGCAGGAAGCCTGACTATGATGAAATCGTTTTTGGTGACCACCAAAACTATGGAAGAGAGGCTTGTACTTGACGTACAACTGTACTTGACGTACAAGTCGGAGTTTTCCAGCTGAGATTTAACCCACTAAAAAATGTGTGGCAAAGAACAAAGAAGACAGAAACGTAGATATAAAAGTGCTCAAACTCTAAAGCACTACTCAATTACCAGCTATTAGTCAACAATTCAGTCCTATTATTTAGAGCGAAGCTTCTGGTCATCATCTTTGTGTTCAATCAACAAAATCTAACAACCAAAATTTAAAAATTAAAGGAAATACTAAAATCTATCAAGTTACCTCATAGCAAGCATCAGAATCTAGACACGTGTAAACATTCTGCTGGATAGTTAACATGTTCTGCAGCAACACTCTCCAGTGAGACTCCCTGACAGGAGGCTGCTTTCAAAACGAAGGAGAGACTTTAGAAACATCAAGAAAGCTACAGTTGAGTGTTTCCAGGAGGAAATCTGTGCAACAGCCAGAAGAACTGACTCTGAAAAAAAAAAAAAAGAGCTCCTTTACTGGTTTCCCATCCCCTAACCCAGAGAGAGACAAAGGCAACCCAATGGAGCCAGAAGAAGCCAGAAGAGCGGGTGTAGAGGTACCTACACCTCTACAGACTCCCACCTTTCCTCACTGCAGGCATCCAGCCTGAAGGAGGCCAGAGAGAGGACAGGGCAGAAGCTTTAACTTTAAAGTTCAGTCAGTTCAACTGCTGTTCAACATTTCCTTCTGATACGAAACCATGTTATGACTAAAAATATCTGGAGGACTGCTTATTATCTAATAGGGAGAGGAAAAGGCATCGTAACCACCTCACATTGCACCCAGGAGGTGGGGGAGAGTTATCTCCGCAAAGCAGGACTGAATTGGCAAGATGGAGGGGAGGCGATGACAGCAGCTTCTGTACATACCCATGGAGCCCCCCTCTTTCAACTTCACATTTAACAGAAAGTCTGTGAGAAGAGCCACAGGAAACTGATAGGTGTTTGCTCAAGGAGGGGACTGAGTGGCAGGGAGGTGAGGGAGACTTCTTACTACATATCCTCTGGTGTATTTAAAAATTTTAACTATGAGAACATAGTTTCTGTTTTTAGAAGTTATATTTAAAATAAACAAACTGAAGCAGGCAGCCTCTAAGGTGGCCACCCCTGAGCCCTGTTTCCTGGTGTTCACACCTTGTGTGATCCCCTCCCCTTTGGCCTGCACATAGGACTCCTTTCTAAGGGGTAGAACATGGAAGATGTGAAGGCGTGTCAGTCTGTGGCCGCTGTCTCAGGTACTCTCTTGCTCTCTGGATTGCTCACTCTGGAGGCAACCATCTTCTCTATGTCTCCAGGCTGTCTGTGGAGAAGCCAATGTGACTGAACTTGGAAATGGATCTTCTGAGGCATGCAAAACAGCCCCATGAGGGAACTTGAAGGTGGCTCTTTCCCATGTCAAGCCTTGAGATGACTATCCAGCTCCTGCCCACAGCTTGATGGCAGTCTCGTGGGTGACCCCGAGCCAGAGGCCCCCAGCTAAGCCTGGATTCCTGACCCACAGAAACTGTGGGGTGATAAGTATGTGTTTCCAGCCATCAATGGAATCATTTGTCTCATAGCAATATTTTCCTAAAACAAACAAATTTAAGTTGCACTGATAAACATATAGCAGGCTTCCCACGTCCACTTTTTGATTTAGAAGGTAGGCTTTTGAATTCATATCCCCACAAGTCATGCTAATTTAGTTGATCTTTGCTTTCTTTCATTTTTAACATGAAGACAACAGGGTTTTTGACATAAAATTATACTATACTGTCAAATATGCACGTGGACCAAAAAGGGACTGTTGGTCCCTTTGAGTGGAGAGAGAGACTCAGAGAAAGAAATAATTCTTGCAAATTTCAAATTTTTAAGAACTATTTTGTCACATGACCTCTCACCTACTATAATTCCCAGCATGTAGAAGTTTCAGCAAATACCAAATGTGAGTTAACAGGTGTTATGGTAAGGGATAAAAATGAAAGCTTAAGTAATACTTTAAGTGGCAAAGAGATAGGGATCATGTGATTCAATCCATATGATAGTTTTTGAATTTATTATCCCTGCTACATGAGTCAGTTGAGTTGGTAGATGATTCACTTGAACAGATGTGTCTCAGTGTTGATCTAATGAAAATGTTCTGATATGCCATCCTGGAATGTACTATCACCAAAAAAAGCACTGTGCGTAATTTTAGAACCATGCATAAAAAAAGAAACATGTAAAAGAGGCTCTCCCCAGCTCTCAACACTCTTCTTTGGAAGAAAAGGAGACTGAAATTGCTTGTCCATACTAAGATTGTTTCTTTCCGGATTCATGACTCTAGGGTACCTTTTAAGAAAAGACCCACGTTAGTGATAAAAATTATTTTGAAGGGTGAAAATTTTACTCATATTATCATGTAGAAGTAGTTTTTAACTTTTCTGCAAATGCAACTTTAGTCTTGAGTATGCTCTGTACCTTTTGTGAGAATAAAGCAAAGAACAGCAAAAACAGCAACAAAATTCTCTCTCGTGTTTGAAAACCAATCACAATAAAAATGTGTTTGCTAAATAGGATCTTCTGACTTACAAAACATTCTGTTTAGACAGGTGCAATACATATCCATACAATGGAGTACTATGCAACGGCTCCTCTCTGGATGTATTACACCCATTAAAAAGCAGTGATAGAATTTAAGTATCACCGTTTTGCACACCTAAAAACTAAAGGATCTAAACGATGGTCATAAATGACCTTTTTTTTTAGAGTGCTACTTTATTCTTTTATTTATCTGACTGAGCTGATCTTCATTGCTGTGAGAGGGCTTTCTTTAGTTCCAGTGAGCAGAGGCCACTCTTCACTTTCTGCCACAAGGGTGGTGTCATCTGCATATCTGAGGTTATTGATATTTCTCCCGGCAATCTTGATTCCAGCTTGTGCTTCATCCAGCCTCGAATTTCTCATGAGGTACTCTGCTGCTGCTACTGCTGCTGCTGCTAAGTTGCTTCAGTCGTGTCCGACTCTGTGCAACCGAGTAGATGGCAGCCCACCAGGCTCCACCATCCCTGGGATTCTCCAGGCAAGAACACTGGAGTGGGTTGCCATTTCCTTCTCCAATGCATGAAAGTGAAAAGTGAAAGTGAAGTCACTCAGTCGTGTCCAACTCTTAGCGACCCCATGGACTACAGCCCATCAGGCTCCTCCGTCCATGGGATTTTCCAGGCAAGAGTACTGGAGTGGGGTGCTATTGACTTCTCCGGAGGTACTCTGCATATAAGTTAAATAAGTAGAATGACAATATGCAGCCTTGGCATGCTGCTGCTGCTGCTGCTAAGTCGCTTCGGTTGTGTCCGACTCTGTGCGACCCCATAGATGGCAGCCCACCAGGCTCCACCATCCCTGGGATTCTCCAGGCAAGAACACTGGAGTGGGTTGCCATTTCCTTTTCCAATGCATGAAAGTGAAAAGTGAAAGTGTAGTCGCTCAGTCGTGTCTGACTCTAAGCGACCCCATGGACTGCATGCAGCCCACCAGGCTCCTCAGTCCATGGGATTTTCCAGGCAAGAGTACTGGAGTGGGGTGCCATTGCCTTGGCATACTCCTTCCCAATTTGAACCAGTCCATTGTTTCATGTCTGATTCTAACCGTTGCTTCTTGACCTGCATACAGGTTTCACAGAAGGCGGGTAAGGCTACCTGATATTCCCACCTCTAAGAATTCTCCACAGTTTGTTGTGATCTACACAGTCAAAGGCTTTAGCATAGTCAATAAAGCAGAAGTAGATGTTTTTCTGGAATTCTCTTGCTTTTTCTATGATCCAACAGATGTTGGCAATTTGATCTTTGGTTCCTCTGCCCTTTCTAAATCCAGCTTGTGCATCTGGAAGTTCTCGGTTCACATACTGTTGAAGCCTAGCTGATTGTTTAATTGAATTCAATCAGTATTTTTTTTCATTTTGCTAAGAAATTACTCTCATCAAATAAAACAAAAACAAGAATCTCAAATACCTTGTTACTATAAACAAGTTTACTTTTGTCTTAGTTCAGGCCACTATAATAAAATAGTATAGACTGGGTGATTTGTAAACAACAGAAATACATTTCTCATAGTTCTGGAAACTGGAAAAACTTAGATCAGGGTGCCAGCAATCTGAAGTACTAGTGAGGGTCTTCTTCCAGGTTGCAGACTGATGGCTTACTGTATCCTCAAATGGCAGAACTCAGAAAGTTGGAGCAAATTCTTATGTCCCTTCTTAGAAGGGCATTAATGCCATTCTTAAGGGCTTGACCTTCATGACTTCATCACCTCCCAAAGGCCCTACCTACTTCCTCATACCGTCACACTTAGGGTTATGATTCAATATGAATTTTGGAAGAACACAAGTATTCAGTCTATATCACCTTCAGAACCCATTTTCTGTTAGTCTTCTCTCAACATTCTTGGGGTTTTTGTTGTCTAAAAGTTATTCAGCAATCTCAGATAATGCCATTCTGTGATTTTGGGGAGGGTAGGAGAAATAGCAAATTTCTGGACTTTTCTTTTACAGTTGCATTCCTATATAGAGAATAGCCAATATCATTTTAAAAAGGATGTTTTCCTCTTAAGGTAGACTGGGCCACTTGAATCACAGACTAGAAAATGCCATTCAACTGCTCCTTGAACACTCCAAAGTGTTCTGTGGAAGCTAGAAATTTCAGTGCTTTCCATATGGGCCAAGAAGATAAGGTGCTGAACTGTCAACTTGTTTTTTTGACATTTGTGGGACTAATTCAACCAGTTCTGTGAAAGAAGCACAGTATTTGTTGGAGTTACGTCACATGCAGTGCTGTGTTTTGCCTTGATAACAGAACTTTGTTGCAGTTTTTTTTTTTTTCACTTTCAAAACAGGTATTACAAGTGTTTATGAAAAGCATTAGCATTATTTAATAAATAACAGTGGAAAACAGTTCCCTGATATTTTCAAAACTTCAGTTGCAGTTGGAGTTGCAATTGGATACTCCACTATGCAAATGGCAGAAAACCCAATTCAAACTGGCTTAAGCTACATGAAGGGGCTTGTTGGATCTTGTAACTAGAAAGTCTAGGATTCTGACTTCAGGCAAGGTTTATTCAGTGGTTCAAATGATGTCACCAAGTATACAGTTTCTCTTTGAGCTGCCTTCCTTTAACTCTACTGTTAGATTCTATAGAAGTGGTCCCAGGGCCTCTTCTCCTGGTAGCAAAATGCTTGTAGCAGTCAAGACCTAATATTATCAAATCAAAGGATAGAAAGTAAGAAGACTTGTTTCTTCTAATTGGAGTGACTGGGAGTCATTCAGTCTCACTGATTCCTTTGGCTCCTGTGCCCAATACCTATGAGCTGTATACACTGATTGGCTCATCCTGAAAGCCTGGATTTGTATGTATATTTTAGCTCCTTAATTTTGTTTTTCATTTATATTATCTCACTCTTTTGGGTATTAGCCTCTTGAAAGAAGCAACTATGGATTCTAAATTTCTTGCACATTTCAATGTACCCACGACAATAAACTCTCAACAAACGAGATTGATGTGTTGTGATGATCATAATGATCATTCTTTTGTTTATGAACTGTCTCTAGTATCCCAAAGTACTTCATTAAAATTATGATAGAGTTATAGGATGATGAACGTTCTCCATTGGGAGTAGGAAGAAAGAGAAGTTATAGTATTTATTTAATCCTTGAGTTCCTTTTCTGCAAGACTGCTTTCCTCATGAAAGCCACAGCTCCTTCCAGGCATCCCATTCAAGGAACAACAGCTACCGCCCTTCCCAAGTTCTGGATTCTGGAAAACCAGCCCCTCCTCTTGTCATTTCAGGCTCAGGGATGATAAGCTGTTCTGCTATGGTTAGTTCTCATGGTTTCCCTTAACTTCATTCACATCCGTGTAAATGGTCCTTCATTAAACTCCCTTCCATTGTCTTGTTTAAGTGTGCCATTTGTGTCCTACTAGGACCCTGACTCACATACACACACACACACACAATTAGAAAATCAAACTCAAATCGGTTTAAACCATCAATGGAATTTACTGAATGAAAAATTATGACCAACCTAGATAGCATATTCAAAAGCAGAGACATTACTTTGCCAACAAAGGTCCATCTAGTCAAGGCTATAGTTTTTCCAGTGGTCACGCATGAATGTGAGAGTTGGACTGTGAAGAAAGCTGAGCACTGAAGAATTGATGCCTTTGAACTGTGGTGTTGGAGAAGACTCTTGAGAGTCCCTTGGACTGCAAGGAGATCCAACCAGTCCATTCTGAAGGAGATCAGCCCTGGGATTTCTTTGGAAGGAATGATGCTAAAGCTGAAACTCCAGTACTTTGGCCACCTCATGCGAAGAGTTGACTCATTGGAAAAGACTCTGATGCTGGGAGGGATTGGGGGCAGAAGGAGAAGGGGATGACAGAGGATGAGATGGCTGGATGGCATCACTGACTTGATGGACGTGAGTCTGAGTGAACTCCGGGAGTTGGTGATGGACAGGGAGGCCTGGCGTGCTGGATTTATGGGGTCGCAAAGAGTCGGACACAACTGAGCGACTGAACTGAACTGATGGCTGAAAAATATAGACATCTTGCTTCAAGTCAGTACAGTGGCTCAAATGATGGCATCAAATCAATTAGAACTGGAAGAAACTTTATTAAATAGATTGTTATCTTGATTACAATATAATCTGTGTGCAGGAGGGATGAGAGGAATAAGGAAAATAGTTTACTGATCCAATTGTTTCAGAATCCTATCTTGCTGCTGCTGCTGCTGCGTCACTTCAGTCGTGTCCGACTCTGTGCAACCCTATAGATGGCAGCTCACCAGGCTCCCTGGTCCCTGGGATTCTCCAGGCAAGAACACTGGAGTGGATTGCCATTTCCTTCTCCAATGCATGAAAGTGAAAAATGAAAGTGAAGTCACTCAGTCATGTCCAACTCTCAGCGACCCCATGGACTACAGCCTACCAGGCTCCTCCGTCCATGGGATTTTCCAGGCAAGAGTACTGGAGTGGGGTGCCATTGCCTTCTCCAAATCCTATCTTAGCACTCAGTAAACATTTGAGATAAATAAATGAGAACTTTCAGAGGCCAGAAGCAAAACTAACTCCACAGAAATATATGGAACCTAAAGGAAAAATAATTGTTTCATCATTTCCATTTTTGCACATCATCAATTCTTTTATTCATAGTATCTAACACTGTCCTTACAGGGTAGGTTCAGTAAGCTGAAGAATGATGGAAAACCAACTAGTTCTTTTCTCTCATGTGATTCTGAAGATAGTATGGCAACTTTCCAGGTGGTGCTAGTGATAACGGAGAAGGCAATGGCACCCCACTCCAGTGCTCTTGCCTGGAGAATCCCATGGATGGAGGAGCCTGGTAGGCTGTAGTCCATGGGGTCGCTAAGAGTCAGACACGGCTGAGCAACTTCCCTTTCACTTTTCACTTATGCATTGGAGAAGGAAATGGCAATCCACTCCAGTGTTCTTGCCTGGAGAATCCCAGGGACGGGGAAGCCTGGTGGGCTGCCGTCTATGGGGTTGCATAAAGTCGGACACGACTGAAGCGACTTAGCAGCAGCAGCAGCAGCAGCTACTAGTGATAAAGAACCCATCTGCCAACGCAAGAGACCTAACAGACATGGGTTCAATCCCTGGGTTGGGAAGATCCTCTGGAGAAGGGCACAGCAACCCACTCCAATATTCTTGCCTGGAGAATCCCATGGATAGCAGAGCCTGGTGGGCTACAGTCCACAGGATCCCAAAGAGTCAGACACAACTGAATCGACTTAGCACACACAAAGTAACTATACCATGTACCTCTGTTCCCAAGAACTTGTTGGCTATTCTTGCTGATTTCATATAATGGAGAGACTAGAGAAGACCAAGGGCACTGCTAGTAAATGATTTACAGTAACCAAAAACAGCAAAACATACACAAGTTTCACCTTCTTCAAATAAAAAGACTTTCACTTGGTACACGTTATTTCCAATAACAATATAATTTGAAAGTTAAAGAACAAGATAGCCTAAAGCATGCTCAAAACTTTCCCATTGTTTCAAGGACTTTGTTTTTCCCTATGAACACAGACAACTGTCCCATTAAACTGAAATACTTGTATGAGATTTAACACAGCTGACCTCTCTCAAAAAAATTCATCTACACTTCTAAGTTAGAAAAAGATTATTTAAATATTTTTGATGCTTTCATTTATTTATTTATTTTAGATAACCAAAGAATGCATCTCTATTGTTCCATGTTATGCCATTGACAGCAGTTTGTCCCCTATTTAGCATGTACAAGCATAACAATCAAGAGAGTAATATGACCGTGAGAATTAATGCGAAGCACTCACTGCCCAAGAGGTGGGCTTCCCTGGTAACTGAACACACCCCAGAGGCAGTAGATAGGGTAAGATACGGCCAACTGAATACAGCCACAATCCCCTCCTCGTCCCACCCAACCAGGGTTTCCCAAAAGCCAGAGCTCTGGGGGAGGCTTGAGATCACCAAGGACACTTCAACCACAGCCCATTTGGTTCTCTGAAGAACTCACACAGCATGTCTTGGCTAATTTTCTTCATTAAAAATAACTTTTCCCCTTATTCCAAAAGTAATGCATGGTTATTATGCAGAATATAAACATTTAAGATTAACAAAAAAAAGAAGGTGGGTGAGAGTAGCCTTTAATTTCCCCTCTTAGAAAGGACTGGGGTTAACATTTTGGTGTATAGTCTAAGCTCACTCACTCTGTCTCCCTCTCTGGGATTTTACTATATAAATAGACTTTTGAGTATCTTTATACACCATTCATTTTATTCTACACCATTCATTTTATTCATCTTTTATTCCTCAGAGAACCACACACAGTCCTACATGAGGAAGTATTCAATAAAAGGATCAATGGCTGAATGTTCAAATCTGCTCCTTTTTTCACATGCCGGTAGAGCTAATACAGTAACTTGCTCTATCATTCTGTGGCCATGTGCCTGCCAAAGGAATACCAGGTATTGGGACTCATCTGAAACCACTAAGAAATTGCAGTATTTGTTAACTCCACCAGAAAACCCCTTCTTAAAAGGAGTGCTTCACAAGTGAGGAAACCCTTAACTTGCAACTAGAAGATTCAGGTTTGAACTACAACTGGGTCATTTTATTTCTCATTTGACTTCTTTAAGCCTCCACCTTCTAATCTGTAAAGCGAAGGCACTGACCTATGACCTATGACCTAAATAGGATCCTGAGCAGTTCATATTCTATATCTTTATGTGTCTGTCTGTCTATCCATGCAACCAACAAAACATGCGTACGTGTGTGTATATATATTTAGAATTTTTTCAGTGAAGAATGGAGCCAAGTGCTAGGCTTTGAGGTACTATGACAAAATCTGGCATTGTTGCTTGTTTTCTAAAAACTGAAAGTCTTAGAGGAAATCTAGCCAACACGTTTTCATGTCCACAAACACTTTCTGTGGCTGAGTTGGGAAAATCAAAAGCATGAAAACCAAAAAAGAAAAATAATGAAAGCATCTCTCTACATGTAGCTTTTAGTAATTCTCAGTCAGATGATTGTGGTGTTCTCTCTAAAGCTCCCTTTCTTGTTTCATAACTCTTTCACACTCTGTTGTATCATTCTCAAAATACTCTCTCCCCACATTTCCAAGGTTACAAGCAGAGAATCGTTCTTCACTGATCTGTGAACAATGAGTTCTGTTTGGTAAGAGAACTTGACAACTGAAGCAAAAGAAATCCTAACATTAAAACAGGTTGAGACAGGAAAATGATTAGTAACTCAAGTGTCTGGGTGGAAAGGGATTATGAACTTTCAACACCTACCCATTCCTTCCTGTCAAGCTCGGAGCCATTTTTAAACCCCATAATTCAGAAAGACACATGTACTGCAGTGTTCACTGCAGCACAATTTACAATAGCCAGGACATGGAAGCAACCGAGTCCATCAACAGATGAATGGATAAAGAAGACGTGAGATATATATATAAATATATATATATACACACACACACAATAGGGTGTATATATAACAAGGAACAAAACTGGGTCATTTGTAGTGAAGTGGATGGACCTAGAATCTATCATACAGAGTGAAGTCAGGAAGAAAAAGATAAATATCATTATTAATGCAGATATATGGAGCTTTTCTGATAGCTCAATCGGTAAAGAATCTGCCTGCAATGCAGGAGACCCTGGTTCGATTCCTGGGATGGGAAGATCCCCTGGAGAAGGGATAGGCTACCTACTCCGGTATTCTTGGGCTTCCCTTGTGGCTCAGCTGGTAAAAAATCCGCCTGCAATGTGGGAGACCTGGGTTCAATCCCCGGGTTGGGAAGATCCCATGGAGAAAGGAACAGCTACCTACTGCAGTATTCTGGCCTAGAGAATTTCATGGACTGTATAGTCCATGGGGTCACAATGAGTCAGACACAATGGAGTGACTTTCACTTTCATTAGAAATCTAGAAAAAAATGGTACAGGTGAAACTATTTGCAGGGCAGGAATAGAGATGCAAACGTTGAGAACCAAATTAAAATATAGCTGATTTACAATGTTTGCTAGTTTCAAGTGCACAGAAAAGTGATTCAGTTTCATATATATATTCTTTTTTAGATTCTTTTCCATTATAGGTTATTACAGGATAATGAGTGTGGTTCTGTGCTATACAGTAGTCCTTGTTGGTTATCTATTTTATGTATAATAGTATGCATGTTCTAATCCCAAAGTCCTAATGTATCCCTCTCTCACACACAGTTCTTTTCATTAATACAGTAAGCGACTTTTACCAAGGGTCATACTCTGCCAGAGGTCTGTGCTCTACATCAGAGGTAAGTTCTACCTCAGTGGTCTCAGTCTACACTTCCTCTGAAGCTAGTGTTCTGTCTGGGTCTGACTTACCAGATCAGACTTCTTTTCCTTTTATAAGGAGCTCCCGTTGTTCTCATGCCCCACACTGTTCTTTCCAAAACTCTGACCCCCCGTGTCCATTACTCATGTTGTATATGCCTTCACAGAGTTCAAGTTCTTTTTCTTGGAAAGATGTTCAGCCCCAGTGCAGATCCATGGATAAAAACAGATTCACAGTGAGAGAGAAATCTCTATCATCCTCTCTACAAAACCACACAAGTTCTTTTTCAGATCAGCCCCAACCAAAAAAAAAAAAAAAAAAATCAGCTCCACAGATACCACAAAAGGAAACAATTCTTAGGGGTAGGGATGGAGGTTGTCACATTAATTCTCATTCACAATTCCTAACTGATGGCCTCTAGAGAGTCAAGCCACATAGATAATTGTAAGAGTAAATTAATAAATAAACTACTTCTTACACTCTTATTCCAATTAACATATGTAGAAGGAATGATAACAATAGAAAGTCAGCATTTGGCAAACACAACAGTAATAATTATTTCAGGCAAAGATAATTAATTAGTGCTAAAATGAGTGGTCAAAAGTATGCTGGAAAGCAGAGTATTTACATGGTTTCAAAGTAACCCCCCTTAGATGTTAACTAATTTCAAAGGGAAGAACTGTAACTAAGTGGTCAAGGTTAGTATCACCAGTGATGGAACACATCAACGTGGTTCCTCCTAACAGAACATGCTGAGCAGGGCACACTGTCACTTCTGTGATAGTCTTGCAAAAATGCATAACCTTAATGTAGTTATGAGGAAATATCAGACAAACCTAAATGAGCAACATTTCACAAAAGAATTGGCCAATACTCTTCTCAGAGTCAAAGAGAGACACTGTTTCACTGTCATGAAAGGCAAAGAAAAACTGGATCGGCCCAGATTAAAGACTAACAATACATGAAAACTGAATTCAATCTAAAGTCTGGGATTGGATCCTCAGCAGAAAAAGTAGTAGAACAGGACAAAATTTGAATTAGGTCTGCAGATTACTTAATAGAACTTTGTCAATTTCCTGTTTTGAAAATGGTACAGTGGTTAAATAAGATGTTACCATTCGTAGAAGCTGAGTGAAGGGTATATGGGTATATGTATTTGCTTTCAGCTTTCTCGTAAGTCTCATAAGTGTCAGTCAGTCAGTTCAGTCGCTCAGTCGTGTCCAACTCTTTGCGACCCCATGAATCCCAGCACACCAGGCCTCCCTGTCCATCACCAACTCCCAGAGTTCACTCAGACTCACATCCATCGAGTCAGTGATGCCATCCAGCCATCTCATCCTCTGTCGTCCCCTTCTCCTCCTGCCCCCAATCCCTCCCAGCATCAGAGTCTTTTCCAATGAGTCAACTCTTTGCATGAGGTGGCCAAAGTCCTGGAGTTTCAGCTTTAGCATCATTCCTTCCAAAGAAATCCCAGGGCTGGCTGATCTCCCTCATAAGTGTATATAGATATAAAATAATAAAATAAAATTTTAAAATAAAAAATAAAAATAAATTTTAAAAACCATGGTCGAGGAAAATTTACTTATCACAATATTGTGGACAGAATGAAAAAATACATATTAATTAAAATAATTATCTTCACTCTTGAATGTAAGACTAGACAAGCAAACTTTTTCTTTGATTAGTCATGTGTAGGATTATTCAGATTTTCCAGGTGGCTCAGTGGTAAAGAATCGACCTGCAATGCAGGATGGGGTTGATCCCTAGGTCGGGAAGATGTCCTGGAGAAGGAAAAGGCAACCCACCCCAGTATTCTTGCCTGGGAAATCCCACGGACAAAGGAGCCTGGCAGGCTGCAGTCCATGCAGTTTCAAAGAGTTGGACATGACTGAGCAACTAAAAACAACAGCAGGATTTTCAGACATTTCTTAAAATCACACTCTAAACTCTCAGCATGTATTTTATTACAAAATTGAAGTATAGACTAGCAACTTGTATATAAAAGTACAGGTAACCCTGGTCTGTCCTTGTCACAATATCAATAGACCTCTGCTGGAACTGTTTTATTACAACCAAGCAGCTCAATTCACTGGTCCTCAGGTCAGCAATTCCTAGGTGGAAGGTGTTCAGAAGAAGAAAGTTTTCCATTTGGCAGATGAAAGATCAAGACCCCCAAATACCTCTCCTTAGGAAAGAGCCTAGTACTTTCTTGCTGTTTGCTCTGAAATATAGCACTTTAAATGCAGTACTTTCATTTCCAGTGGGGGTAGTGGTGACCATGCATAACTTAGAAGTGACATGTGGCGGGGGTGGGGTGCGGGGGGAGGGAAGCAATTGGAGCCATGGGAAGCAAAAGATTTTACATATTACATAGGAATACAAAATGTTATATTTTAGTAGCTTCTTACATGTGTGTGTGTTTGTGTTCAGCCTCTTAGTTGTGTCCAAGTCTTTGCAACCTCACAACTGTAGCCCACCAGGCTCCTCTGTCCATGGAATTTTCCAGGCAAGAATACTGGAGGGGGTAGCCATTTCCTCCTCCAGGGGATCTTCCCAACCCAGGGATCGAACCTGAGTCTCTTGTGTTTCCTGCATTGGCAGGTGGATTCTTTACCACTGAACCATCTGAGAAGCCCTAGTTTCTTATATCTATATACACAAAAAATTGAATTACTGGAGGTTAACCCATAATTCGGAGAAGGCAATGGCACCCCACTCCAGTGCTCTTGCCTGGAAAATCCCATGGACGGAGGAGCCTGGTAGGCTGCAGTTCATGGGGTCGCTAGAGTAGGACACGACTGAGTGACTTCACTTTCACTTTTCACTTTCATGCATTGGAGAAGGAAATGGCAACCCACTCCAGTGTTCTTGCCTGGAGAATCCCGGGGACAGGGGAGCCTAGTGGGCTGCCGTCTATGGGGTCGCACAGAGTCGGACACGACTGAAGTGACTTAGCAGCAGCAGCAGCAACCCATAATTACCACAGCCTTCATCAATTATTTAGATACTTACCTACAAGTTTAAATATCTACTCCATAAGATTTACTAGCATTTTGTTCTTTTCATATCAGAGAAATGAGCATTACTGAACCAATTCTTGAGCATAGGGGCTGTCTGAAAATTTTCTGAGGCCAGTAACATTGACAAAAAAATCAATAGTCAGTCTAAGAAATGGAAAATTTTATTTGAGCCAAACTGAGGATTATACATGGGAGATAGTCTTCTAGAAATCTCTGAGGAGACTTCTGCTTATTGGAGCTCAAAGCACAGTTATATACATTTTGAGACAAAGAGTTATATGTTAAGTGACTACCAACAGTTTACGTAAGCCAGATCTACATGAACAAAGCAAGTAGTGGGTCATGCTAACTCTTTACAAGATCAAGAAGGAATGTTATTTCCTACGGAGGTCTGGTTAATGCAGATCCACAATACACACTAAAGGGAAGGAAGGAGGCCCAAACAGGCAAAAGAAATTTATGTTTAAATTTTTCTTGTCTTGCCATAAGATATGAATTTTATTTCATCAATAAGAAAAAAGAATGTGAGGATTTTTCTCGCAATCTGCATGTGTGGTCCAGGCCTAGAAGCCCTGGTTTTCCTGGACCTCCTGACTTCAGGTTCCATGAATTCTGCGGCAATTGAGCTTCTGTTCTCATCCTTGCCATCCCTCTCCCCTCTTCCCATCTTCATAGACATTGGGTTTGGACAGAAAATAAGTTCTAGGCATATTAATAACCTACGAAGTTTAGCTTTCTTTCCTTGTCCAAAAGGATTTAATGTGGGGGATTTTTGCTTTGTCAAACCCAGTATTTTCTCTCAAATTGCTGGGTTGGAAGTAGGTTGAGACGGTAGATCCTTACATGTCTCTGTTTTCAAGTAAGACTACAATTACAGGAAACTGAGCACAGTGATTGATATAAGAAGCTCTTGTCTTGCACAGGAAGTGCTTCCTCCATCAAATCTAGGGAAGCTTCTTATTAAACCAGTTTCTTCTAATTTCATAGAGAACTATACAGATAATAGAGGCCGTGGATATAATGAAGACTTCTTAACATAATTTTGTCTTGTAAGTATGTTTCTCTGATTTACAAAAGCCGCAGAGGATAAGGACTATGTCGTTGTCATCATTCATTATTCACTCTATTGACAGGCATTCACTTTGAGCCAGGCACTGGACTAGACACAGAACAGCAGGATAAGGCACAGCACCTGCCTTTAAATGGTTCACAGTCTGGTAGAAAGAAAAACAACAAATTATATCTGTTGTTGTTTAAATTATATTATATATTTTAAAATACATAATTTATATAGAAATATATTTAAACTCTTGAGAGTTCCTTGGACTGCAAGGAGATCCAACCAGTCCATTCTGAAGGAGATCAGCCCTGGGATTTCTTTGGAAGGAATGATGCTAAAGATGAAACTCCAGTACTTTGGCCACCTCATGCGAAGAGTTGACTCATTGGAAAAGACTCTGATGCTGGGAGGAACTGGGGGCAGAAGGAGAAGGGGATGACAGAGGATGAGATGGCTGGATGGCATCACTGACTCAATGGATGTGAGTCTCAGTGAACTCCGAGAGTTGGTGATGGACAAGGAGGCCTGGTGTGCTGCGATTCATGGGGTCACAAAGAGTTGGACACGACTGAGTGACTGAACTGAACTGAACTGAATATTTAAACTATGCTAAATCATACATGAGCTTCCCAGGTGGCACTAGTGGTAAAGAACCTGCCTTCCAATGCAGGAGACATAAGAGATATGGGTTTGATCTCTGGGTTGGGAAGATCCCCTGGAGGAGGGCACGGCAACCCACTCCAGTATTCTTGCCTAGAGAATCCCATGGTAGAGGAGCCTGGCAGGCTACAGTCTACGGGATCACAAAGAGTTGGACACAACTGAGTGACTAACACTTTCATTTTCAAATAATACATACTATAGCACTGATTGTACAAAATACTGTAGAAGCCCGGAAACAGAAATAGTTAAGTCTACTGAAGAAAGAATTCAGGGAAGATTTCACTGTGGAGGTGACAAGGTTTCCTGACCTTTGAAGAATCTGTCAAGTGGGAAGTGGGGGAGAAAAAAAAAAAGAAACATGTGGTTATGGAAGGGCATTTAGCAGGATGGGGAGCTAGGAGAAGTGTGGTCTCACAGTCTAAAGATGAAGCATAAAGGAGTAAACCAGCTGATTCTAAGGAAGAAGATGACGGTTGGATATGGTCAACTGACACACTGCAGGGGATAGAAAGCTAAAGTCTTCATTTCTCAGACTCTCTTGAAACTAAAGTCTGGTTCTAATTCAGTGTACTGGTTAGCTACCAGAAGGACAAAAGTGATGAGGAGGCCATCTTTCTTTCTGCTGCTTCTGACTTTCACTCTGCTGACAAGCAAAGTCATAGAGACACAGGGTTTTTCTACAGCTCCAGTGTTCAGTCTTGACTGTGGGAGCTAACAGGCAGTTATTGCAGTGTTGACAACAACTTCTGATCTTGGCTTCCTGACAGGCTGATCACAGCTAGCTGGTAGTTTCTTGAACTCAGTGTTGCTATTGTGGACTCCACCCTCCTTCAAGGTAGAGATCCCCATGACTGGTTAGTTCTGCAGGGTCTGACAGTTATTCAAACAGGCTCAGTCTTGATCCTGCTCTTGCAAATTTTCAATGATTTTGGAAGCAACTGATTTCTCTAAGTAAGTCCTTACAAACAACATTAATAATACAATTTTCATTCATATACAGAGTACTCATGATTTCCTTATCTTTGCTCTATTAGTTGGGGTTCAGTGCAAAAAAGAGAAACTCTGTATATATTAACAAGGATTTAATTAGGGGAATAATAAAGCAATTACCATTTCAGTTAAAAAATCAAAGTGACTTTTAGAATTTTTCTTAGTCTAATATTAGCATGCTAAAAATTCCTGTATTTGCAAAACAAAATACCTGCTTATTTTTCAATAATACATACTCTTTGTCCTCTTTATGCTGTTTTCTGAGTGGAAGTCTAAAGAATCAATTCATTTTAAAATATTAAATGAAATTTTAAATAAAATTAGGTTTATCATATTTTATTTTGATTTAAATATATTTATATTAATTTTTTTCTTTGTGATAACAGCATTAAGTCACTGACATTATCAATTAACATATTTTAAACTGCTTTTATAAAAACAATGCCCCAGAAGGCCTGGCCATTATTTGCTATGCTTCGCTACAATTTTTTTCTTTTCAGTTTAGTCATACATATATACTTAAATACCAAATGGACCCAGAGGAAGTGTTATTTAAAACAAAAACCTAAATGTATCAGTGTCCAGTTTGCATACCTCTGATCGATGGGAATACATATTTACATACTATTCCCTTCCACTTCCTGGGATGGTAGCTCCCAGGAAACTGAATTCTTCAAGTCCCCACCTATTCATCAGTCCTCCAGTGAGGATATCAAATCACAGAACTCTTTACTCAGCAGAGCATGGTAATGCGTTTTTATATTTATGTACCCAAAGGAATCTTATAAAGAGTAAAGACATCAAATTCTCTACTGCATATAGCAAGAGAAATTCTGAGTTTCAGAGGCAGCCCTGGGGAGAAGAAGTGACAGAGTCAAGGGATAAAGAGCAGTTTTGCTTTGACAAAAGAAAGGGAAAGAGGCAATGTCCTTCATTTGGGAAAGAAATAAAAGCCAAGTGACAGGAATGAGATTGCAAATTCAAAAGGAAATCAGAGCAACAGGAGAAAACTCACCACTACCACCATCAAAGATGTAAATGGGGTGATGAGAAGAACGCTTGAGCTATTTTTATATAGATATGAAGTGGATGGAAGACCCAGAATGTGACATTTGGGTTATAATTGTAAACGTAGTCATTCTTAATGTTGCTATACACAACTGGGGAGAATGGGCAGGGGGTGGTTAACAATGAGCAGAAGATAGTCTACAGAGTATAGAGAGGGTGGAATTGGGGGGAATGATTAGGAGGCTTTTGCAATGACAGTTCAGGTAGGAAGTGATAAAGACTTGAACAAGGCAATGGCAGTAGGAAAGATGAGGAAGGGAAGATTCCAAACTTCTCAGCTGTAGACTCAACAGGATTGTTGACTGACCAGCTGGGATACCTTCAAGGTTTCTAGCATGAGTGATTAAGTAAACAGTGATGCAGTTACAAGTTTAAAAATACAGTAAAAGGGACAGATTTTGCTGGGGAAATGGTGATTTCTAGTTGGCCGTTAATTGGAGATATACAGAAGACAGTTAGAAATATACATTTACGCAGTATTTTGGAATTAAGCTATTAACATGAAAAAGAATCTCCAGAATGTATAGAGAAAAAGGAAGAAGATGAATATGGAAGCATGGTGACCAGGAACATTGACAAGCGAGGAGTCAAAAGAGAAACAAGAAGGAAGAACCCAATATTACAAATGCCAAAGAAGGAGCATAAATTAAATGCATGGTCAATATTGTCAAATCCTTAATATGATGCTACAAAAGAAGCTATTGAATTTGACATGAATTATTAATGGATGGTGGAGGTAGAAACCAAAGTGTTGTGGTCTAAGGATGAATATCGGTGAGAATCTGGGGACAGTAAATTAAATCTCTTCTGAACAAAAAGGTGATAGGGCAGTAGCTAGAGAGGAAGTCACTTTCCACAAAGGGTTTTCATTCCCCATCATAGTCCTAACCTAGTATTTTGCCTCCTGTAGGCACTGAACATCTATTAAATGCAGTAATATTTTTGTTTATGAACCAGATTTCCTATGAAAAGGAGTCAGTATTCTCCAAATGCATGCATGCAACCTCATGCATGCATATGTGCATGTTGACTCTTGGTGACCCCCATGAATTGCAGCCCACCAGGTTCCATGAAATTTTTAAGACAAAAGTACTGGAGTGGGTTGCCATTTCCTAGTCCAGGGAATCTTCCCAACCCAGGAATCAAACCTGAGTCTCTTGTGTCTCCTGCATTGGCAGGTGGATTCTTTATCACTGAGCCACCTGGGAAGCCCATTCTCCAAATACAACAGTACAAAACAGATCTACCCTGATTCTGGATGGGGAGGCCTGAAGAAAATAAAGATGTTTCATATTGTATTATCTTGGGTTACTTGGTAAGAATCACTTTTTCCTTCACCCCTCTCTGACTACACATACCTTGATTCTAGATTATAGATGGAAAAGGAATGAAAGGACTTGCTGATCCTGTTCCTGGAGTACAGAATTTCATAGTTCAAAAATGAACTTCAGCTATCTTATCTTATAAAAGATTAGGCATTAAGATGCCACTATTCACCTTAATTGCCTATTTAATTGCTATTAGATTACATACATACTATGGTAAACAGAGAATTTTTTAATGATATATGTTCAACATAACATTAAGTGAAAAAGGCATACTATGCAATATGATCTCAATTGGAGGAAAGGGAGAAATATATAAATATAAGTACACACAAAGTATAAATAAATACTAGAAGAAAATAAACTAAAATGATAACTGATTTTTGAGTGGTAGTGTTAAGGATTTTTATTTCCTTCATCTTGCTTTTCTACATTTTTCCAATTTTCTACTATTTAAAATGCTTTAAAACCTCCATTAAAGTCATGAGAATTTCTATCCAGAAACATTTACTAGCAATTTAAGCCCATTCTCTTTATCTGGACAACTCTAAAATAACAATGATGACACGACCCTTACGGAAGAAAGCGAAGAAGAAATAAAGAGCCTCTTGATGAAAGTGAAAAAGCTGACTTAAAACTCAACATTCAGAAAACTAAGGTCATGGTATCCCATCCCATCACTTCATGGCAAACAGAAGGGGAAACAATGGAAACAGTGACAGACTTTATTTTTTTGGGGGGGGCCCTCCAAAATCACTGCAGATGGTGACTGCAGCCATGAAATTAAAAGACACTTACTCCTTGAAAGAAAAGCTGTGACCAACCTAGACAGCATATTAAAAAGCAGAGACATTACTTTGCCAACAAAGACCCGTCTAGTCAAAGCTATGGTTTTTCCAGTAGTCATGTATGGATGTGAAAGTTGGACTACAAAGAAAACTGAGCATCTAAGAATTGATGCTTTTCAACTGTGGTGTTGGAGAAGACTCTTGAGAGTCCCTTGGACTACAAGATCAAACCAGTCCATTCTAAAGGAAATCAGTCCTGAATATTCACTGGAAGGACTGGATGCTGAAGCTGAAACTCCAATACTTTGGCCACCTCATATGAAGAACTGACTCACTGGAAAAGACCCTGATGCTGGGAAAGATTGAAGGCAGGAAGAGAAAGGGAGGACAGAGGATGAGATGGTTGGATGGCATCAACAACTGGATGGACATGAGTTTGAGTAAGCTCTGGGAGTGAGTGATGGACAGAGCAGCCTGGCCTGCTGCAGTCCATGGGGTCGCAGAGACACGACTGAGCAACTGAACTCACTCACTCAAAATAACAATAGTTATAACTAGTCTCCCAGGTACCCTGCGGTCTTCTTAATTTCAACTTCTTAGATGTTCTCTGCTGCTGGTGGTGGTGCTGCTAAGTCGCTTCAGGCGTGTCCGACTCTGTGCGACCCCACAGACGGCAGCCCACCAGGCTCCCCCGTCCCTGGGATTCTCCAGGCAAGAACACTGGAGTGGGTTGCCATTTCCTTCTCCAATGCATGAAAGTGAAAAGTGAAAGTGAAGTCGCTCAGTCGTGTCCGACTCTCAGCGACCCCATGGACTGCAGCCCACCAGGCTCCTCGGTCCATGGGATTTTCCAGGCAAGAGTACTGGAGTGGGGTGCCATTGCCTTCTCCTAGATGTTCTCTATTTGTCTTATTAGTTCCTCGTACCTCCCTGAGTTCTGACTCTTGGATTCTAAAAGTACGTTTTGAGAAGCAACGTGGAAAACGGAATGCGGAATCCAAAGTTTGTGTCAGATGAGCCCAACTACTCTCTACATTGTATGGGGAAAGATAATTGGGCTTCAGTCTAGGATGTACTATTTACTAACTGTGGAACCTTAGATAAACCAGTTGATTTCGCTGCACCTCCGCTGTCTCAGTTTTCCCACCTTCAAAATGGGAGTAGAATTTACAAATGGGGGAATGGATAGGGCAGGGCTCACTGTCAAGAAAGGAAGTAACACACTCAAAGACTGTCTAGAATTCCACAGGTCCCAGTAAATCCTAGGGGAAAAGCTCCACCCCAAACCTACTGACTCCGAGGGGGTGGGGCCCCGGAATCTGTATTTTTAACAGCTTTCCAGGTGAGTCAGATGTCTAGTCAAGAGGACTCTTTCCAGTCCTCCAGCTCTTTGATCCACTTATTAACTTCCTTCTGGTCCCAGCGATTTCCAGTTCCCGCAAAAAAAAAAAGGAGCCGAGAAAAGAGGGGAGAAAAAGCATATCCAGGGTCGGAGTGGCCGATACCGGTCACTCGCCAGCTTCCTTCCTCCCTGGCGCCAGCCGCCAGGTTACATAACGGGTCCCGCGGCGCGCTCTCGCGAGGTTTCCACCGCCCCCGCCTCGCTCCACGTCAGAGGGAACCGGGCGGAGCGGCCAACATGGCGGAACGCAGGCGACACAAGAAGCGGATTCAGGTAGCAAAGCCGAACCCTTGGGTAGGGGGCTTTAGGGCGCTCGGAAGTGGAAGATGCTGGGAAAGCTCCCGGGAAGGGCGAGCGAAATCGAGGACAAGGTGGGGTGGGGTTCCACTGTGAGGCCGCAGGTTGTGGGCTGCGTCGTTGTGAGGGGCCTGAGGAAGGGCGGCGTTGGAGACGGCGGAGACAGGCGGAGGTGCTGGGGCTGCAGCGGAAGGCAGAAGGCGCTGCGCTCGGAATCGGCCGTGGAGGCGCGGCCGTCAGTTCAAGATTCTGGTGGAGGCGCCGGCCTGGGCCTGTGCTGGGAGGTCAGCGCCCTCCGAGCACACACATCGACCCTCCCGAGCTCCTCCCCTCCCTTCTCCACCCCATCTTTTCGCCTTAGCTGTCCCGAAATAGAGGCCACGGTAACTAGGGTAGAAGAACGCGGAGGACTGACCTAAAGCTACCCGTTCTTTGTGCGCGGATAGAAGGACCGTAGGACGTGGGAGTGAGCGGGATTTGGTCAGCTGCCCCGAGGCCCAGGCGGCGACCTGCGTATCCAGGTGTTCGTTTGCTTGTACCCGCCTTTCTCCTTTTTATTATTAACGTAAGCGTCCAGTTGAAGTTTTGTGGCTTTCTTTCAGCGACACAGTGTAAATAAACAAAACTCTCGGTACTGCAACGAGCGGGTCGCGCCCAGGAACCTTTGACATGGCAGTGTGTCATCTCATAACCTACATAGCATCCCTCCCTCATTCCACAGGCCTGTCATCTGTGTGTTTCTTCCCTACAATTTCCCCCTGTTGTTCATGCTCTGCTGAGAGGATTAAACATGTGGAACATCTTAGACTCAGGATGTGTGTCTGCTTGTTAGTTAATGTGCCTAGAAACCTTCATATGTCATCATAAATTGGGCATGTTGTAAATTGTTAATATGCTAATCACAAATTGTTACACTCATTTTCTTTCTGTTCCTTTCTATTTCATTGCTTAGAATGACTTTCTGTCTGATGTTTTATTTCTCTGTTTAAAAAAAGTTTATCACTTAACTTACACCACGGGTGATTTAGGTATGCAAGTTAAAATTATCCTTAAAAGTCTGAAGTACTATGGGAAAAAAGATATGATCAGTAAATCTGGAATTTTGGAATTTGGCAGAAATAAGAAAGTTTCAAGTAGAGTACAGAAGGGGACCAAAAAGAGACAAATCCTGCCCCCTCCCCCAAGTTCAGACAGGTCATAAAACCAAGGCTTAAGTTTATTGTGAAAGAAGTTTATAATTATACTATTCCTAGTCTTTCAAAATTTAATGTTATTGGTCAGTTGTGGATACATAATTTTTTATTAGAATTTGTATTGAAGTTGTCAAATTAGTACTTACTGAATTTCTTATATTTACACATATGGTACATTTTATGGCCCTAAACATTTTTTTTTTTTTTTTAATTTCAACTCTTCTTTACTGTGGTCACAAAAGTGATCCTAATTTACTTTGAATAGCAGCTCTATTTCAGTTGTGATCTCATATTAAGCAAAAAGATTAAAAACTGGTATAGCAGTGGTAGTGACTGGGAGCTCAGACTTGAGCCATACTGTGCCTGTTTGTACCCCAGTGTCAGTAATTATTAGCTGTGTAACTTTGGTCGAATTACTTAGCTTTTTTCCTCTATTTCCAAATCCATAAGAAGAAATATTTACCTTGAAGGGATCCTATTTGGGTTGTGGTGGAAAAAAATACGTGAGTGGATGACTTGTTATTAAAGGTTATAAAAGCTATGAAAATAGTATTTGGCACATAACTTTTTTTCCACCTCCCCGAGGATGAAGGGTTTAGGATTACTTTTTTTGGTTTTTGCTAAGCACTCTGATATGCTGAGGTGGAGAAGGCAATGGCAAGCCACTCCAGTACTCTTGCCTAGAAAATCCCATGGATGGAGGAGCCTGGTGGGCTACAGTCCATGGGATCGCCAGGAGTCGGTCGCGACTGAGCGACTTCACTTTCACTTTTCACTTTCACGAAATGGAGAAGAAAATGGCAACCCACTCCAGTGTTCTTGCCTGGAGAATCCCAGGGACGGCAGAGCCTGGTGGGCTGCTATCTATGGGGTCGCACAGAGTCGGACACGACTGAAGCGACTTAGCAGCAGTAGCAGCTGATATGCTGAAGAAATATTAACAGTTACCTATTCAGTAAATAAACCTTTGAGTTGAGAGTGCCATAAAAAATTTTTTACTTACTATTGTTTAATTGTGAATTAGCTAAGTATGTGAGGATCTGATTGTTAAAAAATCAAGTTGTTATACTGCTAAGTGAAAATAAATGACATTTCTCAAATCCTCCAACTTTTCTATATAGCTATGTTGTGTGGAAGGAATGTTGTAGAGCTCTTGGGCATACTACTTGGAGTACTACTATGCAGTCTCAACAGTAGCTTATCAATCTCCCTTTTTTTTCCCTTCAGGGAATCAGAAAATGTAATATTGGTGTTACTTTAGACAAAAAGATCAAATGTAGTGGCCATGTTTACAGTTGAAGTTACAAGAAAACATCCTATTGTAAGACTTTTGGACAAAAGTTCTGTAATATCAACTCGGTTTCCTGTTGTTTGTTACTTGATGTTTCATGTTTACAAAAGATTTCTACATATAATAGAATTAGGGACCTTGAGTTGTAATTTGTATGTTGGGGGAAAGGATTGCTACATTTAAGTTCAGGGTTTTAAAAAGTAGTTAATTTGTATGCTTTTTCTGGGACAGCCTAATTTTAAATTTCTGGTATTCCATCAAAGTTGGAAGCAAGAGGACTATTTTGTCACATTTCCTTCTTGGACTCACTTTACTGGCCACTGAAAACCAAAAGTGAGCTATGTGTTCATTGACATTACATTGGGAAGTTTTCTTGTTTGAGATTTCCAAGTGAAAGTGATCTCAATTCAAATTAATAAAATATTTGAAAACAAATAATTGTTAGTTTTCTAAGATATGCAACCATGTAAGTTCAGAAACATACTCTAAGTGCTTATAGGTTAACAAAGTGCTGTTTACTAGAAAGGTTAGCTTAAAATCCTAGTACCGCAAATTTTAGAGTTGAAAAGGATTTTCAAATTGGGTTTTTTGGAAACCTCAGTAGCCACTACTATACTACCATTATCCCTTACATCCTTCAAGCTACTATGTAACTTTAAGCAAATGATTTATCTAAGATCTCCTCTGGCTTTTAGATTTTAACCTGAAACCTATTTGCATTTTCACAAATATTTTACACTGCTTGTGAAAGTGTTCGTCGCTCAGTCGTGTCTGACTATGCGACCCCATGGGCTGTAGCCTACCAGGTTCCTCTGTCCATGGGATTCTCCAGACAAAAATACTGGAGTGGGTAGCCATTCCCTTCTCCAAGGGATCTTCCTGATCTAGGGATGGAACCCTGGTCTCCCACATAGCAGGCAAATTCTTTACCATCTGAGACAATACTGCTTGTATAAAAATACAAATTGACAATTGGTGCCCTAATCTATGTCTTTTGCTCAATTTATTCAACAAGCTTATTTATTACCTAAGATTATTTCTGTTGAATAAATTGATTTAAAATTTTTTTCATCATTTTGAGGGTAGGAGAATGAGGGGGCAGAAATTCTAAGTCAAAATTTCTGTAAGATTGAAGCCCATGGCTTACTGACTCTTGATCTAATTTTTTTTTCTCAGAAAGGTTACCTTAAGTACCAGCTAAAATAATATATAGCTAGAAATGGTAACGGAGAAGGCAGTTGCACCCCACTCCAGTTCTCTTGCCTGGAAACTCCCATGGACGGAGGAGCCTGGTAGGCTGTAGTCCATGGAGTCGCTAAGGGTCAGACATGACTGAGCGACTTCACTTTCACTTTCATGCATTGGAGAAGGAAATGGCAACCCACTCCAGTGTTCTTGCCTGGAGAATCCCAGGGACAGGGGAGCCTGGTGGGCTGCCGTCTATGGGGTCGCACAGAGTTGGACACGACTGAAGCGACTTAGCAGCAGCAGCAGCAGCAGAAATGGTAACCCCAGTTTCATTATAGTATTTTTTAATGTTGATGTATTCTGAAATAAAAAATAGTCTTTGTTAAATAATTTAAAAAGAAAGTTCTTCCCTAACTTTCCATTTTTGTAATTTTGGACTGTGAGTTGCAACTGCTGGCATCTTGGTGTTTGGGTTGGCAGTCCACCCTCAAAATGTATTGGTTCTTTGCTTGCTCATTCTAAGATGTTTGGGCTCATTCATTGAGCTACAAAATTCCCTTCATTGGAGGGTTGATAAACTTGTTTCTCTTTTTTAGTGGGTGATGCTATTCCCAAAAGACCTTCAATTTTGTCATTAGATTTCTAGAAAAGTTAGGAAAATATTCTGAAGATAATGTGTATATAGACAGGAAGAGGATAAGACTGTTTTAGCCTGCAGCAGGGGAGCAGTGAGAAGGAAGATTCCATGGCAGGCTCTTCTGTATTACTAGCTTCCCAAGTCATGTAATCTTGGTATGCTTCAATAATAATCTTTCTGGCTTCAAAGCCCCAGCAGATGGCACAAATCCTAAACTCTTAGAGGCAGCCTACAATATGTATGTTATATGTGGTATAATGAACATATCATATTTCACAGAAGATACTAAAAGTTTTTTAAGGATTTGAACTTGAAGGAGGAGCAAGGAAGAAAGCCGTTCTGTTGTACAAATATCTTGTTAAGAATTCTAGTCAGATGTTTTAGGGAAGTTACTGATACTTTAAGAAAGTATCAGTGAATAAGGAACTCTGTGTCTAGTTGAGATTATCCAAGTCCATGTTTTCTGGGCCTTTTCTGTTTATTCATGCTTAGCAGTGCCTTTACCAAGGAGGGGAAGGGAAGGAAGATAGAATACTTGAGTATGTTTTTGCAATTGTGGAAAAGAGCTTGGTGAACTTGAAGTAATTGTTAAAATGAGGTTTTTAAACTGTTGTGGATTCATGTAGAATCAGATTCCGTACTGTATATAACAACAGTTTCTTTTGTATCCTTGTAACATATTTTATGTGTGATGCCTGTATCAACAGTCAGTAGATTGGTACCATGTCTAGTTAATGGTTTGGGTGTTAGTATGAGTGTAGACTGTCATGCCTAAGGTTGATGTGATTGTTTCCTCCCCAGAATAACCTTCATTCTGAAATTCTGTTATTGAAAAACTGTCCTTTTAGTTGATCAGACTATTTGACATCTTTTACTAAGTAATTTCGGAGAAGGCGATGGCACCCCACTCCAGTACTCTTGCCTGGAAAATCCCATGGACGGAGGAGCCTGGCAGGCTGCAGTCCATGGGGTCTCGAAGAGTCAGACACGACTGAGCAACTTCCCTTTCACTTTTCACTTTCATGCATTGGAGAAGGAAATGGCAACCCACTCCAGTGTTCTTGCCTGGAGAATCCCAGGGACGGGGGTGCCGCCTGGGCTGCCGTCTACGGGGTCACACAGAGTCGGACACGACTGAGTGACTTAGCAGCAGCAGCAGAAACTAAGTAATTTCATTCATCCTTTATCATTGAGTCCTTCCTATCTGTTCTACATTTGAAATGTTTCAGATATCAAAATCCTTCTTAGTCCAGAGTATCACATCACATCTTACTTGAATACTAACTAGTTTCCTGCCTTATGCATTTATTCCCCAGTTCATTCTACATGTAGGCTCCAAAATAGTATCTCAGTCTTTTTTTTTCTCATTATGTCCTCCTCCTAGTCAAAAACTTTCTGTAACTTACAGGGTAAATTTGAAAATTCTCAGAATGCTTTGAATACTATTTAGCCCTATTATACTTACACCTACTTAGCCTCACAATGCTTTCTAACTTGACTCTAGTGAAACCAAATTTTATACTCATTTTCAGCCACAGTATTTTTATACTATTCATTCAGCTTATCCTAAACTTGTTCATCTTTCAGAATCTAGGTCCCTCTTCCAGGAGATCTTTCATAGATCCTGTTTTGTACTCCTAAAATATTTTTTCTACCACTTATTTTGAAAAATAACAGTTGTTGTTTTGGATAGTTGTAACATAATGTAGCGGAGAAGGAAATGGCAGCCCACTCCAGTACTATTGCCTGGAAAATCCCATGGACGGAGGAGCCTGGTAGACTGCAGTCCATGGGGTCGCTAGAGTCGGACACGACTGAGCGACTTCACTTTCACTTTTCACTTTCATGCATTGGAGAAGGAAATGGCAACCCACTCCAGCGTTCTTGCCTGGAGAATCCCAGGGACGGGGAAGCCTGGTGGTCTGCCGTCTATGGGGTCGCACAGAGTCGGACGCGACTGAAGCGACTTAGCAGCAGTAGCAACAGCAACATAATGTAGGTATTGTGCCTTAACAAATTTTTGGTATTAACTGTAGCACCCAATGGTATTTTAGGGTAAACAACTCAGTAATTATATGTTTGAACAATTTACATTTATCACGAGTTCTCCCCCACATACCATTTTTAATGATATCCCAGTAACAACTTATCAGTCAATTAGATAAATCTTTAGATTGACAACAGATGTATTAACTGAGGGGAAAAATTAAACATATATGGGTGTGATTATAAAATAGAAATATTTTATAATATTTCTATACTTATAATATTTATAATCTCTATAAAGCCAATTATACTATCCCATTATTTCCAACTATTTATATAGTGTGACTTTTTCGGCTGTACATGAACATACAGAATATTGTTACTGATAGATGAGGCTTCTAGAAATTCAGTGTTACTTGGGCATAATTAAATGCTATCATTTTACATATACTAATGTATTTTAGTGTGATTTCAAAAACCAAAATATAGAATACTTTTTAGCTTGTGAAAACTATATTTTGTGAAAATAAAAGTTGCTCAGTCTTGTCCTACTCTTTGCGACCCCATGGACTGTATAGTCCATGGAATTCTCAAGGCCAGGATACTGGAGTGTACTGGACCCCAGATTAAATAATTATAAACACTGTAGATTGTAGTGAACTTGGTAGTGTTAAAGTTTGAATTTACAGTTTTTTAAGATTCTATTTTTCTGTGATATTTATTTTTATATATAAAACTAAAGGTCTTTTATTCTTATAAATATTTGGTTTTTATTATAGTCTTCATTTGGATTGAATGGTTTGGGTTTTTAGCTTTTTTTTAAATTTTTATTTTATATTGGAGTATAGTTGATTTACAATGTGTGGGTTTCTAATTTTTATTGTCACAAATAGTAACCCACAAATGAGGTAGTATGAGAGTGTAAAACTCATGCACTGTTAATTGGCTGTTTGAAGCAGAGAAGTTGGGAAATGCAAAGGAAGAAATCCGAGAAGTAGCTGCCTGGTGACCCAACAACAAGGGCACAGATTTTCACTTCATCTCACAAATTACTCCTCTTCAGGATAAAGTTAAAGCTGAGACTTTGTTAGTTGTCCCTTATTTTCCGCAGACATAACTGAATTCAGACTTACTTGAAATTTGTGGAAAAACTGACATAAATACAGATGATTTAGATAGTTTATTTTTCCTGTTTTGTATTAGTAGAATGTCTTGCCTAAAAGATAACTGTCTTAGGCATTATTTATTCTCAGCAGTCTAGATTCTTGGCAGTTAATTCTTCGCTATTATTTGGCACTTTATTCGTTTTAAGAAATAGACCTTCATGAATTCATTCACATTTAAATTATACATTGCTAGAAATATTGCTTGAGTTCTCTATGTATTGTGCTTAAAAATGTGAAGGCAGTGCTTTTATTTTGATATTAGTAACTTACAGCAGTAAGACAACTTCTAAAAGTAAAAAATATATAAGATATATATACACAAATGTAAATTGCTCTCATTTTCTTCAGTATATGAGTAGAGAGAATAAGTACACTGCTTTTAACTACTCAAAAGTAGTTCAGAAGGTAAGGAAATAAAAGCAAGATGGGAAATGATAAACAATGAAGTGGTAAAAAATTTGGAAGAAAGAATGGGAAAATTTTAGAAAACAGGGAAGGATTAAAGCAGCCTTTTCAAAACTCTTTGTTCACTTCCATTAATCAGTTCTTAAAGTGAAAGTCACTCAGCCATGTCCGACTTTTTGTGACTCCCTGGACTATGCAGTCCATGGAATTCTCCAGGCCAGAATACTGGAGTGGCTAGCCATTCTCTTCTCCAGGGGATCTTCCCAACCCAGGGATCCAACCCTAGGTCTTCTACATTGCAGGTGGATTCTTTACCAGCTGAGCCACCAGGGAAGCCCAGTCAGTTTTAAATGAGATTATAACTTACTTGTCTATTGCATTTTAATTTTTGCTCTACCTCTGTTCAGAAAGGAAGAAGAAAGGCAAGGTGGGAAAGGATTCCCCGACAGTATCTAGAATTTGTAACCCTAAAAGGAAAGGGAATACAAATCTTCAGCATCTCAAGTAGTATCTTGTATCTGGGACCACACTGGGACAGCTGTCTTTGGTTAATTTGAGAACTCCTCCTGCAATCTCTAGTCTTTTGTTTAGGGTACATAACTTTGGCTGTTACTTAACATTTATTTATGGCACCTGTTTCTACCTACGTTGACATTTGGGCACTCACTATTGACAGCCTCTTAATGTTTTGAATTATTGTCTATGGCTTGTAAAGAGAGACCAAGCAAGGGTAAAGATGAACTGGTACACAGTGGTTACCATGCTGGAAAAACAACTCAGAATAAATGCCTTGTAGCTGAGGCCAAGAGACAAGCAACTTTGGGCCCTCTCAACTTGTATTTGAAAGATGTGTAATTTTTAAAATCTCCATTCTGTCTTTTGTATAGATTACCAGGTCTGCTCTAGAAAAAGCTTGAAAGAAAGGCCTGTAGTACACTTTAAAAGATTTTCAGAAAAGATATGTAATTTATTCTTCAGTGTATGAATGTCTCAAGTAAATAATTACATTAAATTTAATATTGTTACTTTGCAGGAAGTTGGTGAACCATCTAAAGAAGAGAAGGCTGTAGCCAAGTTTCTTCGATTCAACTGTCCAACCAAGTCCACCAATATGATGGGTCACCGGGTTGATTATTTTATTGGTAGGATTTCATATTTTAAATTATGTTAGTGGGCATATTTTATAAAGATACCTAATTTGGGGATAGGCAGATGTTTTAAAAGTGCTTTGCAAGAATGATTGGTGAAGGTAGGGGAGGGTCATATGGCACATGATTATCCTATTCTTTCCTTTCATAATTAAAAATGTCAATAGTAAAAATGAAGTACTTTTTAATGACATTGGAGATATTTTTAAAATAGAATAAGATTTATTTTCAGTACTGATTTTTAAGCAGATAGTTCATGTACTTAAATGATACATTTTAAAAAAATTCCAGCATAGAAGTCAGTGTGAAACCAGTCTGTTGGAACCAAGTTGGGAGCTTTTGTTCTTCATATAATCTGAACAACTTCATTATAAGCTAATATCATCTGTAGTATTGCCCCATAACTTATAACTCAAAAGTTGTTGAGTTTGCCTGTCTGATCAATTAAGATTGAATTGCCATTATCGAGAAGAAATTCCTTTATATTCTCTTTAGTGCTATGATTAATGATTTTGCTAGTCATTAAAAGTTTGAAAAATAGACATGCTATTCTTTTCAGATCTCATCTATTTAGTATTTTCTAGTGACAGCAGTAGATTGTTCACAGAACGTATTCCTTGGTGGGTAAAGCTTGGAGACAGAATTTCTCTTACTGTGTGGTAGAGGACAATTTTTGGTTTGTCTTATATTTTGATTATTTGATAAGAGTGATATTTACATTTATTTTGAACTTTTTAAAGAACATTTTCTCAATTTATATTGCTTGAGTTCATATTTTTTATTTATCATTTATTTCACAGCATTACTTTAAAAAGCTGCTTATCAGTATGTTTCACAAATTGAGCTATTTGTCATGATTGTGTCAGACTTAAATTTTCTGTTGAACTTGGTTTTATTTTCGAATGCTGGAATATTGAAATTTGCCTTATAGAATATTATTTAGATAGACTCAAGTTCTGCTATATACTAAATTTAGAATAATTAATTTCTTCTTTAGCTTCTAAAGCAGTGGATTGCCTCTTGGATTCAAAGTGGGCAAAGGCCAAGAAAGGAGAGGAAGCTTTATTTACAACAAGGGAGTCTGTGGTTGACTACTGCAACAGGTACTGTTTATTTCTTAGTGAAGGATAATGTGAATAGTAATTTAAAAACGGTCTCCGTGGTCCTAAAGCTCCTTCCCTGTTTTTATCGTTTAGTTCTGTTACAACGTAGCTCATGCATGACTTTTACGTGTAACTTGGATATCTTCAGTAACTCAGGAAATGCATTTATTTGGAGTTAGACCATCATATTTTTATAGTTTTTATTTGTGTTCTATTAAATTTGTACATTTGCAGGCTGACTGAACTGAGGGATCAGCAATAAAAATCATATACCAGTGCCTATTGTGAACATAAAAGTTCTTTCTTTTCTAGAGAAAACAGGTGGGGAGTCTTTTCCAAAACTTTGTCAGGAACTCCTAATTGGCCTGTTGTCCCTGTTGTTTGTGTGTCTACCCACTGAGCCATTAGCCAGGTACACTTTTCTGTTTTGTTTGTGATTGCTATTGTATTCCTTGTGAAATCAAGGCAGCTGTGACATCTATCTTTTCTTGATTCCAAGATGAAGTATAGACAGTTCAGTAACATATCCATGTGTTTTATAGGTACTTCTTCTTTGGGAAAAACGTTTCATGGTGAATGGTGTAAAAAAATCCATTTTCTGGGAGTCCAGTGGTTAGGACTCTGTGTTTCCACTGCAGGGGCCACAGGTTCCATCCTTGGTCAGGAATCTAAGATCCCTCATGACACATGATATGGGCCCCCCCCCACCAAAATCACTTTTCTCTTGGGAAGAAGTATGCTGGTTTTGTTTTTTTTCTCCCCCAGTTTTCCCCTTTGGTTTATTTACTACTTGAACAGATTTATTAAGATGTTAGTAAATCAGATTGCTTCTGTGACAGTGAATTTTATAATTGGTGGGAATTTGACATTTTAGATTATCTTATATATTTAGTAGGGAGATACACATTGCATTTACTAATATATTGCTTAATGGCATTTAAAGTGGCAGCCACATTTTAAGTCCTCAGTCACTGAGTTGTGTCTTAGTCTTTGTGACCCCAAGGACTGTAGCCTGTCAGGCTCCTTCTGTCTGTGGAATTTTCCAGGCAAGATTAGTGAAGTGAGTTGCTATTTCCTTCTCCAGGGAATCTTCCTGACCAAGGGATCACACCTGAGTCTCCTGTATTGGCAGGCGGGTTCTTTACCATTGAGCCACCTGGGAAGCAGTAGCCACATGAGAACCCTCTTAAAAAACTGTGAAAAACTGTGAAAAAAAATTTCACAGTCTGTCTGCTAAAGCTGTAAAGTTGAAGAATTGTTAAATGTTTATTAAAATTCTTAGCTGCCAGGGAATTCCCTGGTGGTTCAGTGATTAAGACTCCTGCTTTCACTGCCATTGGCCTAGTGTTCGATCCCTGATTGGGGAACTGAGATCCCACAAGTGGTGCTGCACAGCCAAAAAAAAAAAAAAAAAATTCTTAGCTGCCAAAAACTGGAGTCATTAACGGACCTTTCAGAAACAATGAAAATTTCATTGTTGGGGCAGGGATTAGCTAACAGAAGTGCAATCACTATTTTCCTTTTAGCCATCTGTGTATTAGAATTCCAAAGTGCAAATTTCCCTGCCTGCCTCAAAATAGACTTGTTTTTTATACGTAGTATATAAGTAGAAGCTGCTGTAAATGCACAAAGAAGTTAAATCACTTACCCAAAGTCACAGAGCTAGTAAGTGGCTAGCCAAAATTCTAAATCCAGCCATCTGGCTTTGCAGTGTAGTCCATGGTCTTAACCACTGCACTATACTATCTTCTCCAAAATAATGATCCAGTTAATGAACAGAAATTAAGATGAAGGATTAACCTGTCAGTATTATTTGAATATTAGTGCTTGCTTTGGCAGCACATACACTAAAATTTAATATAAAATCTGAGCCCAACTCTCCGAGATAAGCAGCCAATATTAATATGTTTCTCTTGGCCTTTTAGGAGACTTGATACTTTGTTATATGAAAAGCAAAAAAAAAAAAAACGAGTATGGCGATGGTTCTAGCAATACACTCACTTTTTGTTGTATATGTTATTCCCATTCATATCAAGCTTTTTGTGTCCTTTTTGCACTAAGATAGAGAAGCATGAATTTTTCAAAACCACTTCTAATAATAACCATAGAGACCTCATGATGACCAGCTCTCATGGGTTCCTAACTGACTACAGGCAGAACCACAGAGAGACACTAGTCCTGTCTCATTCTCTGAAGTGTGCTTGAGGGAGGTTGAGGAAAAACAAAAGAAAACAGGAAACTATAGTATGATACACAAAACAGTCTTTTCTAGTATGCTCCATGCCTCTTCATGGCCTGTTTCAAATACAGACTCTTAAATCTTGTATCTAGTGTCATCCTAACCTTCCTGTGACTTTGCATCTCCAACCCCCCAGTCTACTAATGTCCTTATCACTCTCATTCTTATACCACACTCCTCTTTTCTGGTCTTTTGGTAATAACCTACCACTTTCTCCACGTGGTTCTATCCTGCCTGCCTCTCAATATAAGTCCCCCACATTGCATCTTTAGTATTTAGTATTCCCCGGGTCCTCTAGCTTACATTAATCTAATATTCTATAGAATTTATAAAGGTAACTGTTTAAATAGATTTGTTACATGTGTGTGTGTGTGTGTTTTTTTTTTCCCTTGCCGACTAAATCTGAAGGCAGTTGGAGGACTGTTCTATACTTTACTGTAACTCCACAGCAGTTAGCTCAGTGTGGGCATTTAATAAAACCTCACCCTTGTTAGATAAGTTAAAGTCCTAAACACATGTCTGGCATTTAATAAACATTTACTAAACCTGGGAAAAAATTAAGAGGTGAAGAAAAGTAATAAGCAATTTAGTGGCATTTTGCAGGCTGCTTTTAATCCATTTATTTATTCTACAAATACATATCAAATATCTATTATAGGCCAGGCCTCAGGAATACAGAGATAACTGTGACTTGGCTCTTGCCTCCAAAGCACATATTGTTGTCTGAGAGAAAATCTGTGACTAGTTACAATATAGTGTGTTCCGTAAGAAAGAAAGGAAAGTTCAAGAATAGCCTCACAGAGAAAACATTTTAATAAAATTTTGAAACATAAAATAGGTGATTACCCAGCAAATAATAGGGGAGTGGACATTTGATCCTGGCAGAGGGCATAGAACATCCTGAGTTAGGAAAGTATGAGTAGTCTGTGAAAATGTCAGTTTATGTAGTTGATTTGTTCTATACGGTGTGTTTAAAGCTAAATAAATTGAGGCACTGATTTTATTACAATAGTAAGTGTCATCTCATTTTTTGAGGCATGTGGTGAATTGAAGTAGACATTCTCTATCAAGGAATAAGTCAATGATTCTACTTATTAATGAATGGAATGAGGGTGTAATGTAATGATTTATAAACCAAATGTATTTTCTCTATTAAATGAAATTAATGATTTCACTGCAGCACTGGTAATGGCTAACATTGAGAACGTGCATTCCAGGCACCATGGTAAACAATCTGTATGCTTCTCATTTAGTTCTAGAAACCCCTATGAAATAGATACCCCATTTTAGAAATATACTAAAATTAAGTAACTTACCCAATACTGTGTAGCTAATTAAGTGGTAGAGGTGATATTTGAACCCATCTACCTGAATGTGAATTTCTCATTACCAATTTGATTGGTTAATAATCTTAACTTTTGTCTCATGGGCTGGAGCATCTGTGCAGAAGTAACAGAGCAGATGTTCCTGCTGATTCTATCCTCTTCTGTAACTGCTTGTCAAGGGAAGAATTGTTTTTTCTCCTAAAGTTCTGTGGTTTATTTTTTAAATTATTTATTTCTTTATTAAGAACATTTTTTTCACTAAAGCAAAGAAAACTTTGAGAACGCAAAGAAACTTGAGAAGACTTTGAAAATGATGCAGAAGAAAATGCAAATTACTAATGATGTTGCCTCAGGAATAATTACATTACCATTTGAGACTATATATTTAAGTATCTATATGTATACATATGTACTCTTAATATATGGAGAGCTATAATATGAACTGTAGTATGAAATGCTGCTCTTCAATTAACATACAGTGAGTAAGATGTATTTTCATTTTCATACTAAATTGTAATGAATGATCCTGATAGAAAATCTGGAAATTATATAAGTGAAAAATAAAGAAATTAGAATATTTTCATTATAAATTTTTGTAAGAAAGTCTGAAGTAGAATGAAAATGAAAGATTCCCCCCCTCATTCAGATACTCAACACTACTCTTAAATCTCACTTTCTGCTCATAAGTAGTTAATTATTAAGGGTCTCATTTCAGATTTTTACTTGTTTACATATATGTGTGTATGTAAACAGATATTCATATATGTATGTGTAGTAGATATTAATGCTAGATTCTTTGGGGACATTTCAGACAGTTGCACAATTGTATGCTATATAGCTCTTCTGAACAAGAAAAAGCTTTTTGGCAATGTTCATGGGATGGTCCTAATTGGGCATCAGAAAGAAGCCCAGCCAAGCAGGTCAAAACACAGGTAGGCAAAACATAATGATCAGAAATAAGTGGTATTTGGCCAGGAAGGAAGTGTCTAGTTAGCAAGTGTGTGATGCGTTGGAGCAGGCACCAGTGGAGGTAGAAAGGTGGATAGTTACCATTAACAGGCCCAGCTGGTGGCAGTGAGACCTAGCGTCTAGGTTGTGTTTTGATAGTTATCCTTTATCAAGACAGTAATGAAGGAACAAATGAGGAACTCTGAAACTGGAACATAAGATTTGAAAAGGTTTTCTTTTAGATGATAAAAATAAGCGTAACCCAGTTGCTTTAGTAGGATTAGAAAAGATTGAGTCAACAAAGGTTGACTTAATTTGGTCTCAGCTGAGCTTCCAAACTCATCAGATAAGCAAATAAACAAGAACAACAACAAAAAAGAACAAAGCAAGCATCTGACATGAATTGTATTAGAAGAAAAACTGCTGTGGATGGGATAACAATGTGTTGAGAGAAACACATAGTGTTGTCTCGCCAAATATTTTGTACAATTTTTATCTTGATACTGTGAAGAATTGTTTTCAGAGTTCAGAAATCTTATCTTAGCATATTTAATTATTCATTATTGAAGATATTTCATTATAGTGGCAGGCTGAGTAGTGAGGTACGTGGAGAGAAGAAAATAACATCAAGAAAGACCTCTGAAGACACAATTTGGATCAACAGATCATGGGCACATTTTTAATCTATTAACATTTAACTGTTTTATTTATTTTCCCCATATATTTATATTCCATTTATGTCCACTCTTGAATTTGAGACTTTAAATAAAGCAGAATTTTGATTACTCCTTATGAACCTAAAGAAAAACTAAAGGAATCTCATTAAATTATATAGTTGAAAATTAGATTTCATATAATCAGGTTGACTGCACAAGTTTTCGAATAGACTGTTTTTCCATGGACTTATAAGTTGTAATTTTTCTTGTGAGTTGCCAATGTATGTCATTCTTTGTTCACTTTATTCAGGTCTTGATATTTTTGCTTTTCAGTCTACATCTACATAATGGATAGGGAATATAATGTCATACCTTTTTTTTAAAGGCTTTTAAAGAAGCAGTTTTTTCATCGGGCACTAAAAGTAATGAAAATGAAGTATGAGAAAGACATAAAAAAAGAAAAAGAGAAAGGAAAAGCTGAAAGTGGAAAAGAAGAAGATAAAAAGAGCAAGAAAGAAAATCTAAAGGATGAAAAGACAAAAAAGGAAAAAGAAAAAAAAAAAGATGGTGAAAAGGAAGAATCCAAAAAGGTGATTTCAACTAGATTTAAGTAAAAATAAAAAATTTATTACATGCATGTTATCACTACTGGCATATCAAGACTTTTAAAATCTTATGCAGCAACCACTTAAACCATATTAGGGTTTTGATGAATACATGATTGAGAATTTTGATTTCTGTGTCTCATATAGTAAAACTTTGAGTATATGAATGTCATACTCCTTTTTGCTTGTTTGTAAATACTTTTTCTTCTATTCAACTTGTTTTTTAATAGGAGGAAACTCCTGGAACTCCCAAAAAGAAGGAAACCAAGAAAAAATTCAAGCTTGAGCCCCATGATGATCAAGTTTTTCTGGATGGAAATGAGGTGAGAGTACCTACTAAAAGTAGAAATCCAATTTTCCATAGGAGTTTTTAGAATTGTCTTTGATGCCTTCACTAAGAAAAGAAGTAATTTAGATAAATTTAACCATGTAGATATAAAATCTACCCTTTTTAAAAATGAATTTCTCTGAATTTATATTTATAAAAAATTTATTAAATCAGTCAGAAGTATGTTCAATTGTCTGTGATAGGTAGAAAAAAAGAAATAACAGTGACTTAAGATGGATACTTATTTCTCTCTCATTAAAGAAACCTGATGGTAAGCAGATACAGCAGCTCCATGGTGGATCTGAAGTTTTCTGCCTGTGTAAGGCAATTAGTAAAGATTATCTCATGGTCCAAAATGACTGCCAGCCTTATATATGCATCCAAAGGAGGGAAGGAAAGTGAGGGACATGCTTCTTTTTTAAGGATACTATCCAGAAAACAGGCAGTTTCATTTCTGTATGGATTCCATTGGCCAGAACCTACTCACATGGTCATGACTTCCTGCAGTAAAGTCTTAGAAACATGATTTTCATACTGAGTGATCCTTTGCCCAGTAAAATACAGGGTTTCCATTACAATCAAAAGGAAAAGAAGCAGAATGGTTAATGAGGAACACATACTGGTTTCTACCTTTCACAGTCAGACACATTACTATAAGGGTCTAAAATTTTCAACATTACTTGATGCTTTACTTAAAATCATTTTAATGTATTTAATAGAATGTTTGTGTGGTGGTAGCCCTCCATGAAGACCACTTAATTTAGTCATTTGACCATTATAAAAACATTTAGTTATATACTAGCCATTGAGTTGTGAATTTCTTTCTATGCTTAATACAAAGGTAGTATAAATTTAAAAAGTTAGTGGTTCTTGGAGCTGTCAGCTTGAAATTCTGGGAAGGCTTTTTAGAAAACACGTGCACTAGGCTCATTCCAGACATACTTGCGTGAGGATCCCTAGGATGGAATCTAGAGTGTGTGTGTGTGTGTGTGTTTTTTGTATTACATTTCCCTAGGTGATTCTGATGTGAAGCCCTGTTGAAGAACCAATGTAATAGAAAACCACAGGTCTGTCTTAATGTGAAAGCTCAAATGCCTTCAGTTAAACATCAGGTTAACTCTATGCCAAGTCATTTTTATAGGTGCTGGGCATACCATGATAAAAAGATAAAATTCTCTTCTTGAAAACTCTTTTAGTCTAGCAAGCATACAAACCAGACATACCTCATTTTGTTGTGCTTCAGAGATAAAGTGTTTTGGAAGGGGGTTTTGTTTTGGTGTTTGTTGGTTGGTTGGTTGTTTGTTTTTACAAGTTGAAGAGTTACAGCAGCCCTACATTGCATGAGTCTATCGACTTCATCTTCACAACAACATTTGCTCACTTTGTATGGGTCACATTTTGGTGTTTCTCACAATATTTCAAATCCTCTTCCAGCAAAAAAAAAAATAAGACTCACTGAAGGCTCTGATGATGGTTAGCATTTTTTAGCAATAAAGTATTTTTTACTTAGGGTATGTATATTGCTTTCTTAGACATGATGCTATTGTACACTTAATATTGACTATAGTATAATGTAAATGTAACTTTCATATGCACTGGGAAAACCAAAAAATAAAAAATGGTATTATTGCAGTATTATTGGAGCTAATCTTGGAATATCTGAAGTATGCCTGTACTGTATTATGACATGGATAGTGTTATGATGGGAGAATACCAATCAGGGATGGTTAATCTAATCAAAAGAGGATTAAGGATGGTCTGGATATCCTGGACACTTGAGCTGAGCCTTGAAGGATGACTGGCAGATTTCCAGGTGCACTGCAAAGGAGTTAGAGGCCTATTAAACAAAGGAAGCAGCCTGAGCATGCATGGGGTGCTTGCATTCCCCAAAAGGCTAAGGTTTTATTCTGTACAAAGACGTATGCTTTCAAACTTTTAAAAAATTTTTATCTATTTTTTAGTTGAAGGATAATTGCTTTACAGAATTTTGTTGTTTTCTGTCAGACCTCAACATGAATCAGCCATAGGTATACATATATCCCCTCCCTCTTTAACCTCCCTCCCATCTCCTTCCGCATCCCACCCCTCTAGGTTGATACAGAGCCCCTGTTTGAGCTTCCTGAGACATAACAGCAAATTCCCATTAGCTATGTTTACATATGGTGATGTAAGTTTCCATGTTACTCTCTCCAATCATCTCACCCTCTCTTCCCCTCTCCCCATGTCCATAAGTCTGTTCTCTAGTTCTGTTTCTCCATTCAGTTCAGTTCAGTCGCTCAGTCGTATCCGACTCTTTGCGACCCCATGAATCGCAGCACGCCAGGCCTTCCTGTCCATCACCAACTCCCAGAGTTCACTCCGTTGCTTCCCTGCAAATAAATTCTTCAGTACCATCTATCTAGATTCCATATATATGCATTAGTATACAATATTTATCTTTCTGACTGACTTCACTCTGTATAATAGGCTCTAGGTTCATCCACCTTATTAGAACAGACTCAAATGCATTCCTTTTTATGGCTGAGTAATATTCCATTGTGTATATGTACCACAACTTCTTTATCCCCTCATCTGTCGATGGACATCTAGGTTGCTTCCATGTTGTAGCTATTATAAGTAGTGCTGCAATGAATATAGGGGTACATATATCTTTCTCAGTTTTGGTTTCCTCAGGGTATATGCCTAGGAATGGGATTGCTGGGTCATATGGTGGTTTTATTCCTACTTTTTTAAGGAATCTCCATACTGTCTTCCATAGTGGCTGTACCAATTTACAGTCCCACCAACAGTGCACAGGGGTTCCCTTTTCGTCACACCCTCTCCAGCATCTATTGTTTGTAGACATTTTAATTATGGCCATTCTGACTGGTGTGAAGTGATATCTCATTTTAGTTTTGATTTGCATTTCTCTAATAATGAGCAGTATTGACCATGTGTTAGCCACCTGTTTGTCTTCTTGGAGAAATGTCTGTTTAGGTCTTTTTCCCATTTTTTGATTGGGTTGTTTGTTTTTCTGGTATTGAGTTGTATAAGCTGCTTGTATGTTTTGGAGATTAATCCTTTGTTAGTTGTTTCATTTGCTATTATTTTCTCCCATTCTGAGGGTTGTCTTTTCACCTTGCTTATAGTTTCCTTTGCTGTGCAAAAGCTTTTAAGTTTAATCAGGTCCCACTTGTTTACTTCTGTTTTATTTCCATTATTCTAGGAGGTGGGTCATAGAGGATCTTGCTTTGATTTGTTTCATCAAGTGTTCTGCCTGTGTTTTTCTCTTAAGAGTTTTATGTTTCTGGTCTTACATGTAGGTCTTTAATCCATTTCAAGTTTATGTTTGTGTATGGTGTTAGGAAGTGTTGTAATTCCGTTCTTTTACATGTAGCTGTCCAGTTTTCCCAGCACCACTAATTGAAGAGGCTGTCTTTGCCCCATTGTGTATCCTTGCCTCCTTTGTCAAAAACAAGGCACCCATAGGTGCATGGGTTTATTTCTGGGCTTTCTATCCTATTCCATTGGTCTATATTTCTGTTCTTGTGCCAGTACCATACTGTCTTGATGACTCTAGTTTTGTAGTATAATTTGAAGTCAGGAAGCTTGATTCTTCCAGCTCCATTCTTCTTTCTCAAGACTGCTTTGGCTATTTGAAAATTACTAGAGCTAATCAGTGAATTTAGCAAAGTTGCAGGATACAAAATCAATACACAGAAATCACTTGCATTCCTATATGCTAACGATGAAAAATCAGAAACAGAAGTTAAGGAATCAATCCCATTCACCACTGCAACAAAAAGAATAAAATATCTAGGAATAAACCTACCTAAGGAGACAAAAGAACTATATACAGAAAATTATAAGACACTGATGAAAGAAATCAAAGATGACATAAATATATGGACGGATATCCCATGTTCCTGAGTAGGAAGAATCAATATTGTGTGACTCTACTACCAGAGGCAGTCAGTCTACAGATTCAGTGCTATCCCTATCAAATTACCAGTGGCATTTTTCACAGAATTAGAACAAAAAATTTCGCAATTCATATGGAAACACAAAAGACCCTGAATAGCCAAAGCAGTCTTGAGAAAGAACGGAGCTGGAGGAATCAAACTTTTAAAGATGGGAAATGTCTTTTAAAATTTGTTTCTTTAGAGTGCTAAATGGCAGAAGTGACATCTGTAGATCCAATTTCCAGGATAAATATGCAGAGTTAAAAAAGAGGATTGTTGGAACCAAATCAAAAAGACCATAACAAAGATCTTTGGTCAAAATAGAACCAGGAAATGGAAGAGTACTGTTATTTATAAAAACCAAGAGAATAAAACTAAGAGTTTTATGGTCGATGAACAGAATTCTAATTATTGTAAATGAAATTTCTGTTGTATAAAGTAAGCTTTAAAGCAGTGGTTCCCAACTTTGGGGCTACAGACCCTCTGTGGGGAGCTGGCAATAATATTATTGCAGAGAGTCATAGAATCTTTTATGTTCACTGAGCATAATTTTTTTTAATATAAATTTATTTATTTTAATTGAAGGCTAATTACTTCACAGTATTGTATTGCTTTTGCCATACATCAGCATGAATCCGCCATGGGTGTACACGAGTTCCCCATCCTGAACTCCCACCTCCCTCCCCATACCATCCCTCTGGGTCATCCCAGTGCACCAGCCCCGAGCATCCTGTACATGCATCGAACCTGGATTGGCGATTCGTTTCACATATGATAATATACATGTTTCAATGCCATTCTCCCAAATCATCCCACCCTCACCCTCTCCCTCAGAGTCCAAAAGACTGCTCTATACATCTGTGTCTCTTTTGCTGTCTCGCATACAGGGTTATCATTACCATCTTTCTAAATTCCACATATATGCGTTAGTATACTATATTGGTGTTTTTCTTTCTGGCTTACTTCACTCTGTATAATAGGCTCCAGTTTCATCCACCTCATTAGAACTGATTCAAATGTATTCTTTTTAATGGCTGAGTAATACTCCATTGTGTATATGTACCACAGCTTTCTTATCCATTCGTCTGCTGATGGACATCTAGGTTGCTTCCATGTCCTGGCTATTATAAACAATTATAAACATTATAAACATTATAAAACATTATAAACAATGCTGCGATGAACATTGGGGTACATGTGTCTCTTTCCCTTCTGGTTTCCTCGGTGTGTATGCCCAGCAGTGGGATTGCTGGGTCATATGGCAGTTCTATTTCCAGTTTTTTAAGGAATCTCCACACTGTTCTCCATAGTGGCTGTACTAGTTTGCATTCCCACCAACAGTGTAAGGGGGTTCCCTTTTCTCCACACCCTCTCCAGCATTTATTGCTTATAGACTTTTGGATCGCAGCCATTCTGACTGGTGTGAAATGGTACCTCATAGTGGTTTTGATTTGCATTTCTCTGATAATGAGAGATGTTGAGCATCTTTTCATGTGTTAGCCATCTGTATGTCTTCTTTGGAGAAATGTCTATTTAGTTCTTTGGCCCATTTTTTGATTGGGTCGTTTATTTTTCTGGAATTGAGCTGCAGTAGTTGCTTGTATATTTTTGAGATTAGTTGTTTGTCAGTTGCTTCATTTGCTATTATTTTCTCCCATTCTGAAGGCTGTCTTTTCACCTTGCTTATAGTTACCTTTGTTGTGCAGAAGCTTTTAATTTTAATTAGGTCCCATTTGTTTATTTTTGCTTTTATTTCCAATATTCTGGGAGGTGGGTCATAGAGGATCCTGCTGTGATTTATGTTGGAGAGTGTTTTGCCTATGTTTTCCTCTCAAAGTTTTATAGTTTCTGGTACGTTTAGATCTTTAATCCATTTTGAGTTTATTTTTGTGTATGGTGTTAGAAAGTGTTCTAGTTTCATTCTTTCACAAGTGGTTGACCAGTTTTCCCAGCACCACTTGTTAAAGAGATTGTCTTTTCTCCATTGTATATTCTTGCCTCCTTTGTCAAAGATAAAGTGTCCATAGGTGCATGGATTTATCTCTGGGCTTTCTGTTTTGTTCCATTGATCTCTCTTTCTGTCTTTGTGCCAGTACCATACTGTCTTGATGACTGTGGCTTTGTAGTAGAGCCTGAAGTCAGGCAGGTTGATTCTTCCAGTTCCATTCTTCTTTCTCAGGATTGCTTTGGCTATTCGAGGTTTTTTATATTTCCATACAAATTGTGAAATTATTTGTTCTAGCTTATGAAAAATACTGTTGGTAGCTTGATAGAGATTGCATTGAATCTATAGATTGCTTTGGGTAGTATACTCATTTTCACTATATTGATTCTTCCAATCCATGAACACGGTATATTTCTCCATCTATTAGTGTCCTCTTTGATTTCTTTCACCAGTGTTTTATAGTTTCCTATATATAGGTCTTTAGTTTCTTTAGGTAGATATATTCCTAAGTATTTTATTCTTTTCGTTGCAATGGTGAATGGAATTGTTTCCTTAATTTCTCTTTCTGTTTTCTCATTATTAGTGTATAGGAATGCAAGGGATTTCTGTGGTTGATTTTATATCCTGCAACTTTACTATATTCATTGATTAGCTCTAGTAATTTTCTGGTGGAGTCTTTAGGGTTTTCTATGTAGAGGATCATGTCATCTGCAAACAGTGAGAGTTTTACTTCTTCTTTTCCAATTTGGATTCCTTTTATTTCTTTTTCTGCTCTGATTGCTGTGGCCAAAACTTCCAAAACTATGTTGAATAGTAGTGGTGAAAGTGGGCACCCTTGTCTTGTTCCTGACTTTAGGGAAAATGCTTTCAATTTTTCACCTTTGAGGATAATGTTTGCTGTGGGTTTGTCATATATAGCTTTTATTATGTTGAGGTATGTTCCTTCTATTCCTGCTTTCTGGAGAGTTTTTATCATAAATGGATGTTGAATTTTGTCAAAGGCTTTCTCTGCATCTATTGAGATAATCATATGGCTTTTATTTTTCAATTTGTTAATGTGGTGTATTACATTGATTAATTTGCAGATATTGAAGAATCCTTGCATCCCTGGGATAAAGCCCACTTGGTCATGGTGTATGATCTTTTTAATGTGTTATTGGATTCTGATTGCTAGAATTTTGTTAAGGATTTTTGCATCTATGTTCATCAGTGATATTGGCCTGTAGTTTTCTTTTTTTGTGGCATCTTTGTCTGGTTTTGGTATTAGGGTGATGGTGGCCTCATAGAATGAGTTTGGAAGTTTACCTTCCTCTGCAATTTTCCCGAAGAGTTTGAGTAGGATAGGTGTGTTAGCTCTTCTCTAAATTTTTGGTAGAATTCAGCTGTGAAGCCGTCTGGACCTGGGCTTTTGTTTGCTGGAAGATTTGTGATTACAGTTTCAATTTCCATGCTTGTGATGGGTCTGTTAAGATTTTCTATTTCTTCCTGGTTCCGTTTTGGACAGTTGTACTTTTCTAAGAATTTGTCTATTTCTTCCAGGTTGTCCATTTTATTGGCATATAATTGCTGATAGTAGTCTCTTATGATCCTTTGTATTTCTGTATAATCTTTAATAATGGTCCTTTGCATCTCATCAGTTGGAGAGAACAGGGTGGAATTGAAAGCTGATGGATCTGTCATAGGGCCTGACTACAATCTGTCTTAACTGTGCTCTTTGATTGATTCTACTCTGCTCATGCCTGTATACATCATTACCTTAGGGACAGAAGGCTGTACAATTGCTGGTCTTTAAGTTGAATAAGTAATGGTTAAGTAATGGTTTGCACCCAGTAGTAAATTGTTAAAAACATGCAAGTACATGAAAGTGTACTTATTACCTAATTTATAGTTTTAAAAATAATTTTCTAACTGAATAGATACCAAAAAAACCACTGCTGCTGAAGGAAAGGCCTTTGAAATTTGTTTAATCTTTAAGTAGTTCTTATGTGTTAATAGGTGGGAACTAACTGTTGCTGTAATGTGATCTTAGAACTTTAAGCACTGGAGTTTCTTGATTCTTCTAGGTATTTGTGTGGATCTATGACCCAGTTCACTTTAAAACATTTGTCATGGGATTAATTCTTGGTAAGTACACTCTCTAAAATTTAGAAAGGAAAGTAAACAATACAGAAGTCAGAAATAAAATGTTTAACATAAAATAGCTATTTTTTAAGTACATTTTAAATAAAGCCAGAATATAAATGATAAACTGAGGAAAATATTTGCTCTACCTTAAAGCAAAGATCTTTAAGAAATTAACAGCCTGCTAGAAAAATGGTAAAGGTAGCTCACAGATAAAGAAATAGTGACCAATAATTGTGAGTGATACTTAATCACCCTCATGTTAAATACAAATTAAAACAATAGCACTTATCAAGAGGACTATAAAGAGGAATAGTACCTATTATTAATGAAGGTCCAATACTTTAGAAAAACCACTATTATGCTCCAATAGCTGTTGGTATGTTCATTGTTTTATTTTTTATGGAGGGAAGTTTGATAATATCTTTCAAATTTTAAATGTATACACACTGACCCAAGTGTTCTGTTTCTAGGAATTTATCCCATGGCTGTTTGTAGTAATACAGTTGCATAAGGTGTCTGTTCAGAAATATGCATTGACATTTAATTCTAATCCAAATCCCTGTTCAGACTATAGTTAGAAGGATAATTAGCAAATATCTTTCAAGTTTTAAATGCCTTACTTTGTGACCTAATAGTTAAACTTCAAGAAATTTATCCTGTACCTTAATCAATTGCACACATGGGCATTGGTAATTGTTGCACTCTTGTCAATAATAGGATAAAGCTAGAAACAATTCAAGTCCCTCAATAGGAGGTTGGTGAATAAATTACAGTACAAATACATGCCAGAATATCATGCAGCTTTGAAAGAATTAGATAGGGTGTCCTCTCAGAAGGATACCTAGAATATATTAAAATTGTGAAAGAAAATATTGTAAACTTGTTTTTTTTTTTTTTTTTTAAATATCTGTGTGACTAGTTTTAATTGTATACAGGCAGTTTCTGGGCATACAAATAAGAAACAATAGTAGTTAACCTCTGGGGAGTGGACCAAGAATTGGGTAAAGACTTCATATTATACTTTCTGGTTTACTTTTAATTGTTTTTTCCTTTATTGTTTTATTTATTACCATAGGTGTGTGTTATTCCTGTAAATTTGGTTGGGGGTAGGGGTAGAGAATGATTTAACAAGTAGAAAAAAATAGATAGCAGTTGAACAAATCTGATCAATATGTTATCATAGGATCCCATTCAAAATAATAAATTCAACCCTTAGCTTCTAAATGAAATGGCTAGAATTTGAATCCTTATTTCTCTTGCTCTAAACACCTAAATACCAGTCATTCTTTTGGTTATTCCATGTGGTCCCAATGTACTTAGGAAAAAAAACTGGAGATGCTTGTATATGGTTTCCCTATTACCAAAAATTATCTGTATCAGAATCATCTGGTGAGCTTTTCATTCAGTAGATGTCAGAGTTTCACCCCAGAACCAATCTCCAGGGACGGATCTTTGGAATCATTTTTGGTTAGTTTTGTTGGTTGATTATTTCTTTAAGCGTCCCTTTTTGGTAGACAGATATCTTATAGTTAAAAATGAAGTTGAAGACAGCAGCAGTTGATCATTTAAGGAGCTAACAATTTCACATTTTTAGACAGCACTTTTCTAATTATATATAATTTATACTAGAGAAATCTTGACCTAATATGAGAATAGTAGTTAAAAATGTTAGGTTGAACTATGCAGTGATCGATAACTGAGCATTTTATATGTTTCAATAAGTTTGTGTTTTAATTCTCCCCGTAGGGGTATGTATATTCACTCTCTTGGCAACTGAGCCATTTAAAATTTTAATCTAAAGTTTGTATGTGTAACTTTTCATCTCTTGTTCCAGTGATTGCAGTGATAGCAGCCACCCTCTTCCCTCTTTGGCCAGCAGAAATGAGAGTAGGTGTTTATTACCTCAGTGTGGGTGCAGGCTGTTTTGTAGCCAGCATTCTTCTCCTTGCTGTTGGTAAGTATTTGTTACTAGCAAGACTGACCTCGATAAGAGGTAGCTGTTGAGCAGTTTGGACTGCAATCTGGAGCTTCAGTAAAACTTAATAGCAAAATTCATGTAGGTGAATTAAGAAGTATATGGGCCTACTTTTTTGGTCATATCCCAAAACTGACTCAGGCTTCAAGTAGTATATGTGTTTAATTAGATTTACTCTGTGTGACGAAAGGATTTAATATGTCTTAATCTGCAAATAGGCTTCCCTGGTGCCAATGCAGGAGATGCAGGTTTGATCCCTGGGTTGGGAAGATGCCCAGGGGAAGAAAACAGCAACCCACTCCAGGAAATCCCTGGAAAGCCCTGCCTGGAAAATCCCATGGACAGCCTGGCAGGCTATATAGTCGATGGGCTTGCAAAAGAGTCAGACATGACTTAGCAACTAAACAAGAGTCTGCAAATAGATATGCTTTAAAATTTAGCTGCCATAAAGACTTTAATATTTTTACAGTGATTGGTCATTTAATAAACATAATACTTTCAGTAAACTTTTTTTACCTAAGACAAATGAAACATATTAAACATTTACATTTTATATAGTAAATGATTATAAACAATTGATTTGCCATTCTTAGGAAAAATCAGTTTGTACCATGGGCCACAATAAGTTCTTGATGCATTAACAAGTTTAAAATCCTTTTTGAAAATCAATAAGAAAATACAAATAATGTTATTTTACTTTTCTGATGATTAGGGGCTTTCATAGCTAAAAATAAAGCATTATAAAAATAATCCAATTCAAAAGAGGAAATTAACATGATTAATAAATATATGAAAAATGCTTATCACTAGATGTCAAATAATTAAGATAATGAAGTATTTTTGGCTTATATAATTAGGAAGATTTTTTTTGAAATGGAAATACTCAGTGCCAAGAAGGATTTGACTGTAAGGAAATACACCTAAATACAAAAGGTGGTGGTAGTTATGAGTGATTTTAGGATTCTTATTTACACTTGTCTGTATTTTTTACACTGACCATGTTATTTAATATGAGGCAAAACAAGTATTATTTTGCTTAAAATTCTAGTCTTTGAAGATTTTTTCAAAGGATGAACTGGTCTAATTTAGTTTTTCATTTGGGAAATAGCAATGTTTTTCTGCTTTTTTAAGCTGTTTAGTGATTTTTTTTTTTCCTATCATATATAATTCTTTGGATCATTGAGAGCTTATGTTGCTATATAGTAACTAAATTCTGATTATTTTCCTCAAATGACAAATCAGCTTTTCTACCAGAACATATAGGAGGAGTACTTTATAAAAATTTTTTAAACAACCGGAATACTGATTTAATATCTGTTTTTAGAGGATGGAATTTGACCAAGATTGTCTGAATGAGATGTGTGTTATTCTGAGATTCTATGATATGTAATGTAGTAGATTATTATGTTTATAAAGCATTACTGCTCTAACCCTAAGCAATAGTGCTAAGCAATTTCCCTCCACCCTGGACATCACAGGGTCCTGATTTGGTGCTGCCATCCATAGACCCAGGGATCCATCTAGTATTTTCATTCAGTTCATCATGTTTATGGGCCTCCATTTATGGGGGGAATTTCTGACTCTATGTGAAACCTTATTCATCCACCTTTCAGTTTTTCCTTCCTCTAGTCTGTTCACCTTAAAAATAGCCCCTGAAGCTTCTGCATGTTAACAGCACATTTGCAGGCCAAGAAATAAATGTCTAAGAGTGTGAAGCAGGTAACTAGTGGTAATGTACTACCTGCATCAAGAATGAGAAGCCATAAAATTTTATCTACCATTAGATACACTAGTCAAGTTGATGTCTTCTGATTCCCAGATCCCTGAAAATTTAGCAGCTTTTTGAAATTTTTCAGCAAAGGTTAATTTCCACTGAATAGAGTTAACCCACTTGCTTATCTTTCATTTAAACTGATATTCACAATAATTTATGGTTATTGTTTTGTTCTTTAAAGTATTGTTTCTCTAGTAATTCTTTCAATTTTTCATTTTAAATATACTGGGAGTTTAAGTAGCAATGTATGTTAAACAGCCTTGTCAATCAAATCAGAAAATAAATCCAACTTTTTTATTACTTCTCTTAGAAAATGTTGTTTCTCTTAGAAAATTCCAAATATATTTTTAAATGGTTTGATCTGTATCCTACTTGTAAATTGGAGATTTTATTATATTATCTCAGGAAGTATTATTTATTGGTCAAATTAAATTTGGTGTTGCTTTGAATATGTATATTTAGTACTGCAATTTAAAATAAGACCTCTGGCAATTTTCTAAATATGTCACTTTTAGTATAGAAATGGTTCAATGCAGTCAGTTCAATTGCTCAGTCGTGTCCGATTTCTTTGCGACCCCATGGACTGCAGCATGCCAGGCCATAGAAATGGTATGACCATACATATCACAGTAGTTTTTCTCATGATTCTTCTCTTTTTGCCCCTAGTAATATACTGGCATATAGAGAAAAACTGTTGAAAAAAAAGAATTCTGCTATACCCATAGGAATGTGACTTTATTTGCCACTTTAATGTTGCTTTTTCTTGTATTTCAGGCAAGATTTCATACTATGAACTATCTGTTTTACAACCCTTCAAAACCTAATGTAACATCATAATTCTATTTGGAGAAAAAAATATGCAACCTCCTTAAGAGATGTTCATTATTTCTTTTTATCAGTGTGGTTTATTCACTGATTTATTTAATAGTTTCAAGCATATTTGCCTTTTCTGTTTGTATACACAAAAGATACTGGTGTGTATACAGTCTTTCAGAATATTTATGTTCTTTTGTGAAAACAGAAATTAGTGCTTTATAAAAGTCAAGGCAGCTATAACTATTTTATCTGTCTGAAGCTAAATAATGGAAGAAACATAGATGAGCTTTTCTCAGACTTTATTAGAAAACAATGATAGGATTATCTGTAAAGAAAACGAAAACTAAAATGAAACCCAAGAAACCTGTCATAATTAATTAGCTCATAACATTCACATAATCGTGACCTTTAAAAAAGTAAAATCCAGACAAATCACTCAGCTCCATATATGTGATAAATTAAAAGAAAGATATGAAATACTGGGGTTTGTGATAGTTCATTACTATAAACTTTAAAATTATCAATTTCTTCTATTATCTAACCATTGTTGATCCCATGGACTGTAGCCTGCCAGGCTCCTCTGTCCATGGAATTCTCCAGGCAAGAATACTGGAATGGGTAGCCGTTCTCTTTTCCAGGGAATCTTCCCCACCCAGGGATCAAACCTGTGTCTCCTGCGTTGCAGGCAGATTATTTACCATTTGAGCCACCAGGGAAGCCCATAGTTGTCATACTGCTCTAAAAGAGTAACTTCAAACCTATTTGTTAAACCCATCTGGATTTCTATGTTACTTAATACTGGGGAAATGTTGTCCTTAAATAAAAAGAAATTGCTGTTAGGAAAATGTTCTCTTATTGTTCAAAAGTATTTTTACTTAGAAGACTTAACCTTTAGGTAGGGTCAGCACATGCCTTGAACTCATGATACATTTAGGAACCCATGGAAATAATTTCATTTTCATTTCTTCTAAAATGAAAAGTAACAATATATATACTTCTCTATAATAGTGAATCTGTGCAGGGTTATATTTGTGTTTATACCAGAATGGTTGTAAAAAGCATAATTTTTTCTATTTTTTAATGGAGGAATTGCCTTAGACAAAAGTATCTAGGAAAGTCATAGTGCAACCCTGCTTTCTCCTTTCTAAGGCTTAAGATATCATTCATCTCTTACTTGGGTTTATTTCCTTTTTTCTTCTACCATGATTTCACGTGTACTTCCAGGGTCCAACTGGCAGCTGTGTTTATTGAATTGTAACATAGCAAAGTACATAAAGTATAAGTATATCCAAGAAATAAATGGATATAAGTATATCCAAGATATACTTATATACTTATATACTTGGATATACTTATATACTTGGATATAAGTATATCCAAGAAACAGTGCGCAGATGAAAAAAACATAAAAGCACTTTTTTGAATGGCATTGCAGCATTGTGCCCTCAAGTTCAGAGCAGAATGCTGTGTGCCCGGAATACTCTTGATAGCTGCTAATCTAGGATTTAACTGTTTATATTTAAGGTGCATGTAATATACAAATAGGAAGACTCTGAATGTTTTCCCACTTTTTCATTAACAAATATTCCCTGCTGTCTGAGTCAATGCTTGAATTATTCAATTAGAGAAATTTTTCTCCCACAGCTCGTTGCATTCTGTTTCTCATCATTTGGCTCATAACTGGAGGAAGGCACCATTTTTGGTTCTTGCCAAATCTGACTGCTGACGTGGGCTTCATTGACTCCTTCAGACCTCTGTACACACATGAATACAAAGGACCAAAAGCAGACTTAAAGAAAGATGAGAAATCTGAAACCAAAAAGCAACAGAAGTCCGACAGTGAGGAAAAGTCAGACAGTGAGAAAAAGGAAGATGAGGAGGGGAAAGTAGGACCAGGAAATCACGGAACAGAAGGCTCAGGTGGAGAACGGCATTCAGACACAGACAGTGACAGGAGGGAAGATGACCGATCCCAACACAGTAGTGGAAATGGGAATGATTTTGAAATGATCACAAAAGAGGAACTGGAACAGCAAACAGATGGGGATTGTGAAGAGGAGGAGGAAGAAGACAACGATGGAGAAACAACTAAATCTTCACATGAAAAATCATAATCTGACTAATTTGGGGACTAAATATGTGCAAGAGGTTGGATTTTCTATGTTGGCTGATCATCATAATGTACACATGACATTTGTAGCATTCTTTAAATCCATTTACTGAAATGGATTTGACATCTAAGCAGTTATATTCAGTCCTTCATTTCATATAATACTATTATTGATACAGTCTAAAGCCATTTATAAGTTTTATCTATTTGATAATTTTACACTAAATAGGTCTCATTTATTTTGACAATTATCGAAGATGCACTTTCCACAATGACATTTAGATTATTGGCATTTTTGATAGTTGTATGGCTTTTTACTGTTAGACTGATCAGAATAACTAAAAGGGATAAAAATAAACACCAATATTTTAGATTAAGCATAGTTTTGTAGCCATTTCACAGTTTCTTTGAGATGAAATGCTTAAACTTATTGTTCTTATTAGTTTAGCTTTTGTTGATTATTAAATTATATCAGAAAACTTCTAAGATTCTAACTTAGCAGGGTTCAAAAACATTTTGTGGAAACAAGCCAACTAGTAATAATGCAGCAACACTTTAAGTTTAGCTACAAATTCTCCTTTTCCAACTTAGGAAATCCAAACTGATTTGTACACCTGATTCAGAGTAAGATGGTCGTCTCCAACAGAGGAAGCAAGCAGAATTGGCTGGGAGGTGATGGTTCTTCCCATTTCCTTGTCGTAAAGTAAAATGTATTCTGTACATAATTTACAAATAAACATTTTATTTTAATTGTTACTTCTTATTTAGACATTTTCTCAACACTTAAATTTGTACAATTAAGACCATTTAAGGGTATGTTTTTAGATGGAAGTTTCAATAACCCACAGAACATCTGTGATCTTTCTACAGCAGCTTCAGTTTTGTGCCAACATTCCATGTATTTGAATATGAGTTGAAATGATCTTTATTAAATAAGAGCAGACTTAAAGTAGCTGTTTGTACGCCTTAATGTTTATTTTGATTTATCTTAAATCTCTACATTCAGAAATGGGGTACTATATTATCAGATCAGGAGAACTGCTATGAAAGATAATTTACTGTTCTAAAATATCAATTTAAAATAAAGAGCATAAAAGAAAACATAAGAGAACTATTGGACTCTAATTGCTTTCAACTAGTTTTACAATTTGATTTCATGTCTTGCAAACCTTAGTTACAAATCTTTAGGAATATCGTGTGTTTACTTATGAGCATAATCATTCCTTGAAGTTATACTCTTACAAAATGATAGTGAATATTGAATTATTTTCCTTCGGTCACAGAGCGTTTGTAGTTGAAATAGGTGGTGTGTATAGTTCTTCATTTTTCTTTAGGCTGTTTCCCATCTAAGTGTTAGACTAAAGATTTAAATTTTTCTAAGTGTGAAAAACTACACTTTCTGTATGCTGACACATTTTGTTAAACATGGCTTGTTTGCTTCTTTATAGTATTCCTTGTAAGTGGACAGAAATGTGGCTATTTGATGTTAATGCAGCTCTCTCAAGGCTGTAGTCAGTTTAAGTTTCCTCCTAGCAAATATGCATTGATTTAAATGCCTGGGTGTTTTCCCCTCACAATACAGAGCTCTCCTACTTTATTTCTACAATAAGAGATGTATAATTATAACTTCCGAGCTTCTTAATCATGAGTAACATTAATACCTATTTTGGGATATGATAATGGTACCAAAAGTGTCTTTCAGAAATAAAAGTGATTTAACCTTTACTGTTGTAACAATGCCCAGGCAGTCAACATTCATCCATAAACTCTTTATAATGTATGTACTATGTCTCATCTTTAAGGCATTTGAAACCTGGCAGGAAAGTCAGCTTCTTATTGCTATGTGTGGATTCTTAAAGATTGTTAATCCAAATTTTTTAAATATGTGAAGGTCCCTGGGGGAAAATGTCATTCTTAATGTGGCTAGAAAGCAAGTTAGAAATTTCAGCTCTTTTACTATTCAGAGTTACTTACTTTAAACAAAAAATCAAAAGACTGCCACTGTTATATTTCTCAAGAATAATAGATGGCTGTCTTTGTTGACTAACATCAAATATTCTTATGCCAGAGCATGGGAAATTGGTTACATTAGTCAATGGAATGGTGATTGCTTTTTTAAAAAAGACTTCAGGTTTGCTATGCTACTGTAAATAGAAGCGTAAAGCTTTTGGATAATGTAGGATTTATTGTGGAGTGGGTATAAATTGGCCTAACTAATAAGCAGGATTGAATTAACCAACTGAGTCCAGATAATAATGCATTTGTGATTGTAAAGTCAATGTATTAAATAGATTGTTTTTTCTTTTCCCTCCCACTGATTTCTTTAATTTTCAAGCTATATGGCCTTCTAGACAACTTTAATTGAAATAATTTGGATTTAGCTGAATACTATCAAAAAGTAATAAATTTTAATATGTCATATTAAAATTATGCGCAGGTTTTAATGTTTTCCCCCTTCCTGATTTTGCGTTATGAGTGCCAATTAGTTGCTAATATAGAAAAATCATCGGTGTCTTTTGTAAATTGAATTTTCCTTTTTGAATCTTTATTAGGAACTAGAAGACAACATGTATCGTCATTATTCATGGTGATTGGGTTCTATAAAGTCACCATGTTTGCGTGCTTGCTGAGTCGCTTCAGTCATGTCCAATTCTTTGCGACCCTGTGGACCATGAGTACTAGAGTGGGTTGCCGTGTCCTTCTCTAGGGGATCTTCCTGACACAGGGATCAAACCCGCATCTCTTACATCGCCTGCATTGGCAGGCGGGTTCTTTACCACTAGCACCAGGTGGGAAGCCCATAAAGGTACCCGCCAACACAGAATTAGCAAATACGGAACCGTTGCTCCTAGGGGGAATACCGGGGTTATTCTTTGAGTCCCTGGCCACATGTTTACCAACTAATCAAAACACGAACTTGTTTCAGATGTCTTTCTGTGTGGTTAACTAACATTGAATTCATGGGTCAACAGCAACTGTAACGTCATGCCCAAGCCAAGTTTGTCTAGTAAATGTGCTTCCTTCAAAAGGTCTATCACTGCCGTCTAGTACTTAGACACTACACAGCATTTCAACACTTCATTTGGGGGCCATTTTAAACAGTAAAACCACCAATTAAAAAAAAAAAATCCAAAAATGCAAAAAACAGTGTGCTAAATAGAGCAAAGGATGCTTGTGTAAATTATATGAACTGAACCAAGAACACAGCATGTCATCTTGTCACCCTCAACTGGGAGCATATGCATTGGGCTAGGTCAAATTTTTCACCACTCCATGCATGACTGTGAAAGCATCACAAAAGTTTTAAAACACAGGCAAATTTACAAATAAAGAATCCACAAATAAGGAGGATGAACTGTACTTAACTGTATTATAAAGCTGTGACGTACCTGTCTGACCTACAGAATAGAATTTATTGCTGAACCATGCTCCAGTATTACCATAACATTTTAAGTATCCATTCTGACTGAAAGTAAATACATAGTTCCTAATTGTAGTTTCCTTTTACTCTGTGTTTCAGTAATATTTCTGTTCTTTGTCCATTCATTCAGTAATACCAAAAGCTTAACATGCCAGAATTTTAGGGGTAGCTGTGGGTGTTTTTTTTTTTTTTAATTTTTGCCCTCTTAGACCATCAAATAGTTTGAAAATCGCTGTGGTAGAAATTTGCCAAGTGGGCTGGATATCTCTACCTCTTACAGTTCCACTCTGCTCTCTGTCCCCAAAAGGCTGATGAGTAGGCCACAACAGTGGGCCCCTTCGCCCCCTGGCTTCTAGCTAGGTTTTTGCTAAGGAATGTCGTGGCTGGAGATCTGAGGGTGATCAGGGATGGTCTCAGCTATCCCACAGTGAGCTACCTCAGTACTCAAAGGTAACCACTTCCTCTAAACTTTGCTTATTTCTTTAAATTTGCCACTCCTTGTTCTCTTCCCTTCTGGCCAAGGGGTGATGCCAGATCTGCCACTAGCCAGGAGTTGTTGAAGCTATTGTGTTTCCTCTTGTGAAGTCCCCCACACCCACATCTTTGTTAGTATCTCCTCAAAGTGTCATCATTTAAGAACTATCTGCTTCCTGTTGGAAACCAAGACCGGTAAACCAAAGAGAAGTTCCTAGAGAACAGTTCTGATGAGTTCATCCCTGATGGGTCCTTATCAACAAACATTGTTACAAAGTATCTCACAACCTTACAGACCATGCCCTAACAGTTTAGATAACTGAAATCCAATTCTAGTGGATACCTATGCAGATAACTGCACAAAGAAATGAATTTGTCTTTAACAAGCTCTTAAGCCAATGTCTGTGGCATTTAGTTAACATGTTTTTGAGTAGATCCAAATTCATTTGGATCTAGAGCTAGACATCCTGGAATGTGAAGTCAAGTAGGCCTTAGGAAGCATCACTACATACAAAGCTAGTGGAGGTGATGGAATTCCAGTTGAGCTATTTCAAATCCTAAAAGATGATGCTGTGAAAGTGCTGCACTCAATATGTCAGCAAATTTGGAAAACTCAGCAGTGGCTACAGGACTGGAAAAGGTCAGTTTTCATTCCAATCCCAAAGAAAGGCAATGCCAAAGAATGCTCAAACTACCGCACAATTGCACTCATCTCACACGCTAGTAAAGTAATGCTCAAAATTCTCCAAGCCAGGCTTCAGCAGTACGTGAACCGTGGACTTCCAGATGTTCAAACTGGTTTTAGAAAAGGCAGAGGAACCAGAGACCAAATTGCCAACATCTGCTGGATCATTGAAAAAAGCAAGAGAGTTCCAGAAAAACATCTATTTCTGCTTTATTGACTATGCCAAAGCCTTTGTGTGGATCACAAAAAAACTGCTGAAAATCCTGAAAGAGATGGGAATACCAGACCACCTGACCTGCTTCTTGAGAAACCTATATGCAGGTCAGGAAGCAAGAGTTAGAACTGGACATGGAACATCAGACTGGTTCCAAATAGGAAAAGGAGTATGTCAAGGCTGTATATTGTCACCCTGCTTATTTAACTTCTATGCAGAGTACATCATGAGAAACGCTGGACTGGAAGAAGCACAAGCTGGAATCAAGATTGCCGGGAGAAATATCGATAACCTCAGATATGCAGATGACACCACCCGTACGGCAGAAAGTGAAGAAAAACTAAAGAGCCTGTTGATGAAAGTGAAAGAGGAGAGTGAAAAAATTGGCTTAAAGCTCAACATTCAGAAAACTAAGATCATGGCATCTGGTCCCATCACTTCATGGCAAATAGATGAGGAAACAGTGTCAGACTTTATTTTTGGGGGCTCCAAAATCACTGCAGATGGTGATTGCAGCCATAAAATTAAAAGACGCTTACTCCTTGGAAGGAAAGTTAGGACCAACCTAGTTCAGTTCAGTTCAGTCACTCAGTCGTGTCCGACTCTTTGCAACCCCATGAATCACAGCACACCAGGCCTCCCTGTCTATCACCAGCTCCCGGAGTTTACTCAAACTCATGTCCATTGAGTCAGTGATGCCATCCAGCCATCTCATCCTCTGTCGTCCCCTTCTCCTCCTGCCCCCAATCCCTCCCAGCATCAGAGTCTTTTCCAGTGAGTCAACTCTCTGCATGAGGTGGCCAAAGTACTGGAATTTCAGCTTTAACATCAGGTCTTCCAATGAACACCCAGGACTGATCTTTAGGATGGACTGGTTGGACCTCCTTGCAGTCCAAGGGACTCTCAAGAGTCTTCTCCAACACTGTAGTTCAAAAGCATCAATTCTTCTGTGCTCAGCTTTCTTCACAGTCCAACTCACACCCATACATGACCACTGGAAAAACCATAGCTTTGACTAGACGGATCTTTGTTGGCAAAGTAATGTCTCTGCTTTTGAATATGCTATCTAGGTTGGTCATAACTTTCCTTCCAAGGAGTAAGCGTCTTTTAATTTCATGGCTGCAGTCACCATCTGCAGTGATTTTGGAGCCCAAAAAAATAAAGTCTGACACTGTTTCCACTGTTTCCCCATCTATTTTCCCATGAAGTGACGGGACCAGATGCCATGATCTTCGTTTTCTGAATGTTGAGCTTTAAGCCAACTTTTTCACTCTCCTCTTTCATTTTCATCAAGAAGCTTTTTAGTTCCTCTTCACTTTCTGCCATAAGGGTGGTATCATCTGCATATCTGAGGTTATTAATATTTCTCCTGGCAGTCTTGATTCCAGCTTGTGTTTCTTCCAGTCCAGCATTTCTCACGATGTACTCTGCATATAAGTTAAATAAGCAGGATGACAATATACAGCCTTGACGTACTCCTTCCCCAATTTGGAACCAGTCTGTTGTTCCATGTCCAGTTCTAACTGTTGCTTCCTGACCTGCATATAGGTTTCTCAAGAGGCAGGTCAGTTGGTCTGGTAATCCCATCTCTTTCAGAATTTTTCACAGTTTATTGGGATCCACACAGTCAAAGGCTTTGGCATAGTCAACCAACCTAGACAGCATATTAAAAAGCAGAGACATTACTTTGTCAACAAAGGTCCATCTAGTCAGGGCTGTGGTTTTTCCAGTAGTCATGTATGGATGTGAGTTGTAGTATAAAGAAAGCTGAGTGCAGAAAAATTGATGCTTTTGAACTGTGGTGTTGGAGAAGACTCTTGAGAGTCCCTTGGACTGCAAGGAGATCCAACCAGTCCATCCTAAAGGAGATCAGTCCTGGGTGTTCATTGGAAGGACTGATGTTGAAGCTGAAACTCCAATACTTTTGGCCACCTGATGTGAAGAGCTGACCTATTTGAAAAGATCCTGATGCTGGTAAAGATTGAGGGCAGGAGGAGAAGGGGACAACAGAGGATGAGATGGTTAGATAGCATCACCGACTCAATGGACATGAGTTTAGGTAAACTCCGGGAGTTGGTGATGGACAGGGAGGCCTGGCGTGCTGTGGTTCATGGGGTCACAAAGAGTAGGACACGACTGAACTGAAGTGCACTGAAAAGGCTCATAATCTCTTATCTCAGCCCCACCTTAGAGCAGGTGGGCTAAAGTTCTTGAGTCAGATCATCATACTTTGGTCTCATCTTGTTTCCAGTGAATGCTAGATCACTTCAACTCTTGTGCCGTGGATCCTGTCTCAGAATGTTGTTTTTAAGTGCAGAAGTAAAATGCATAGCATTACAAACAGAACTAGTTATGTTGAGGTGTAAGTTATCAAAATATGTGTGTGATAGAGTAATGTATGTGTTCACTTACTAATCAGATCTAGCAGAGAGCTTAATAGCTGCTATGACATTGAGGCAGCATGAACAATATATTGAGATCTCTGCAACTGCAATGTGATATGAAAAGACGAGAATCCTATTAACGACAAAGTCAGATTACTGCCTAAAACATCTCTGGATTATATGTATCTATAATTAAAAGGAATACTAAATTTCAGTTATAGCCTAGTGAAAAAAAAAATTTTTTTTTCCTAACCAAGTTCACATATCCTCCAAACTCTGACAAATCCCCTTAGAGTTCTGTGTACTCCAGGTTAAACACCCTTTACCTAGATAATCAGTTAACACCAATATCAAGTAGAACTATAACATTATATTCAAAGGTCGGTGATACTTAATTTAGTGTAGTTTAGTATTTAATATAATTCACAGCTCACATCTACTTCAGTAACACATACTTAGCAAGTTCCAAGTTGGGACAGCCTGCAGGATCAGCCAGCTGGCATGCTGCTGCCATGATAATACCTGTGCACTGCTTCACCTGTAGCAAGATTGTTGGCAACAAGTGGGAGGCCTGCCTGGGGCTGCTGCAGGCTAAGTACACCCAAAGGATACCCTGGATGCTGGCCCAAGTGGGCCTAACCAAGAAGCTGCTCAACTATGCACCCCTGGGGGAATGATGGTTTGCTTAGAATCTCTTCCTTTGGGGACCACTCTTCCTTCTGTAGCCTCCATTCCATTCTAGGGTGACTGACCCCATGGAAGAGCACATGACCCAATGCAGACCAAGTCCTCTCTGCATTGTCTATAATAGAGTTCTAAGGATGAAGTGTACCTGGAGATGCCAATGACTGTATTTCCTCCAGGTGGTGGACTGCACCTGCCTAGAAATAAAACCATGCTGGAATCAAGATTGCCAGGAGAAATATCAGCTACCTCAGATATGCAGATGATACCACTCTAATGGCAAAAAGTGAAGAGGAACTAAAGAACCTCTTGATGAGGGTGAAGAAAGAAAGTGAAAAAGCTGGCTTAAAACTCAGTGTTAAAAAAACTAAGATCATAGCATCTGGTCCCATCCCTTCATGGCAAATAGAAGGGGAAAGGTGGAAGCAGTGACAGATTTCCTCTTCTTGGGCTCTAAAATCACTTCAGATGGTGACCACAGCCATGAAATTCGAAGACGATTGATTCTTGGCAGGAAAGCTATGACAAACCTAGACAGTGTGTTAAAAAGTAAGGACATTACTTTGCTGACAGAGGTCCATATAGTCAAGGCTATGGTCTTTCCAGTAGTCATGTATGGATGTGAGAGCTAGACAGTAAAGAAGGCAGAGCACCGAAGAACTGATGCTTTCCAACTGATGCTGGAGAAGACTCTTGAGAGTCTCTTGGAAAGCAAGGAGATCAAACCAGTCAATCTTAAATCAACCCTGAATACTCATTGGAATGACTGATGCTGAAGCTAAAGCTCCAGTACTCTGGCCATCTGATATGAACAGCCAACTCATTGGAAGAGACCTGGTGCTGGGAAAGATTGAAGGCAGGAAGAGAAGGGGACAACAGAGGATGAGATGGTTAGATGGTATCACTGACTTGATGGATGAGTTTGAGCAAGCTCTGGGAGTTGTTGATGGACAGGGAAGCCTGGCGTACTGCAGTCCATGGGGTCTCAAAGAGTCAGACACAATTGAGCAACTGAAGCGCAAACTTTCAGCCCCATTGCCTACTCACATTCTTTTTTCTTTCCCTGACCTTGTTGCTTGGCTTGTGAAATCTTAGTTCCCCGACCAGGGATTGAACCCAGGCCACAGCAGTATGCACTAAGTCTTAACCACTGGACCACCAGGGAATTTTCCCAACTCACATTCTTTATTCCAGACTATACAGATTAAGAGGAGTGTGGTGACCCATAGGGACAGAAGGAATGCCATTTACACCCCCAATATAGATCATAGAATGCTTTTCCACGAAGCAATTACAGTTTTCTGTAGCACTCGGAGGTCAGGCAACTGCAGAACTTTGAAACTGGGAGACCTGATTCAACTTCCTTCTTTTGCTTTGTTCAGTCAACACTTACTGAGCCCCCACAATGTACCAAACAAGGGAAATACGACATGAGGAACCTGTAGTCCCTGCCTCCAAGCAGCTCACAGTCCAGGTTAAGGAGCAAGCCACCAGCCTCTGCCCAAACAAGAGCAAACAGTGCAGAAGGAGATCCATCTTCTACCCTAAGAGAATGATCTCTGCCACCTGGAAGTTTCCAGCCTTGTGGGGGAAGATAAGTGAAAGTGTTAGTCACTCAGTCTTATCTAACTCTTTGCGACCCCATACACTGTAGCCCACCAGGCTCCTCTCTCTGTCCATGGAATTCTCCAGGCAAGAATACTGGAGTGGGTTGCCATTCAGGCAACTGCAAAGTTGAACTCTGTGTGCCATAGAGAAAACGCTGGTGCTGTGGGGCTTACTTAGATCATGAAAGAGAGACTGGGGAGGCAAAAAAGGAAGGCGAATGGGGTAGCCCTCATGCAACAAGCAATGGTTTTACCACTGCAATCACTCATTCCCTTTTTACTATAAACAGATGCTTTCCAAAGTTGGGAATATTGCCCTCTAGGAATTTCCAAATCCAAGTGAAAAATAACCACTAACTGTTGGAATAGAAAAGAAAGAAATAGAATAACTCCCTGATCCTCTGTGAGAGACTTCCAGTACAGAGCCTTAACATCTGAGACGATGTCAAATAAGCATTCTACTTATTTCTTAATTATCTCATGCTTATCATAGTCAAAGTTAAACCTGCTTAAAATAAAATCCATCAGGATGCTCGTTTTGTTTACCCTGTGCTACACTACAAAGAGGAAGCAACCCAGGACATTGTTCTTTGCTGCTGAGAACAATTCCATTTCCTTCCTGTTGGCTGATTTTATTTTTCTTGATAACAGCATGTAATCATGGAAATTTTTTTCAAGCAGATTTGTACTATAAAACTGAGTCTCTCCTGCAGCAACATAAGATCCTTCTGCAGAGCAAGGCAGCCAAGAACAGTACATTTAGAGAAGGGCATTTGCTTTAATGTGTGTGACAAACTTCCTGTTGCCTTTTAATGTTCTGTTGCTAGAACAGCTTAACTGGATAATTAATTAAATGAGCACACTCACAGGAAATATTTTTAAATAAAATTTTGGAATAAAGTGTGACATACCGAAAGAAAAATACACAAATCATGAGTGTGTGGCTTGGTGAATTATCACAAAGTGAACACACCCATGTGACATCAACCAGACCTAGAAGTAGAACAGCAGCACCCAGAAGCCTCCAGTGCCCACCTAGCCACCTGACTCTTCCCTTTCCCACCATGCTCACCTCTGCCTGTTTTCAATGTCCTATAAAATGAAACTTACGTACTCTTTTATGCTGAACTTTTCAATATTGAGGGAATCCGTATTCTGTGTAGCAACAGTTCCTTCACTGTCTTTGCACAGATGATTAATCACATCCTGGATGGGAGAGAGAAACACTCAGACGAGTGGAGGTTTCCCTCAGACTAGGACTCCAAGTGCTGCACCATTGCCTTGGCTCCCTGACCTAACACTGGATGAACAGAAGCACCAGTATCCACCATGGTGGATAGAATAATTCCCTGAGACTCTCTGACCATTAAACCTCAGTCCCTGTTAAGAAGCCTTCTGTTGCCTTCCTTGTGAATTCAACTAGTATTTACTGAGCACATCCAATGTGTGAATCACTGTGCTGTGTGAGGACTGCAGGAATCACATTCCCAAGAAGGAGCAATGAGATGAGTACAAAACAACCATCGTTCAAGGGCTCAATCTGATTAGAAGTGGTAAGAGAATACAAAGTATGTTGGAGTTTTGCAGTCAGAGGAAATCACATTCAGGGAATAGAAAAAGACTGCATAAGTCTTGGGGTCCAGTGGGATTATTAGGTTACATGTTGAGTAAAAACAAGTAGAAAACAAAGACAGATAAGAGATACTTTGTGCAGAATAGTAAATGACCCAATTGACTTAATCTTAGGGAATATTAAGAATTTTTTAAAAGTATAATTGATTTACAGTTGTATTACTGGTCTACAGCAAAATGATTCAGTTATACACACACACACACACACATATATACATTTTTTTTTAAATATTCTTTTCCGTTATGGTTTATTAGAGTATACTGAATATAGTTCTCTGTACTATACTAAAAGGCAAAATGGTTGTCTGAGGAGGGTATACAAATATCTGAGAAAAGAAGAGAAGCAAAAGGCAAAGGAGAAAAGGAAAGATACACCCATTTGAATGCAGAGTTCCAAAGAATAGCAAGGAGAGATAAGAAAGCCTTCTTCAGTGATCAATGCAAAGAAATACAGGAAAACAATAGAATGGGAAAGACTACAGATCTCTTCAAGAAAATTAGAGATACCAAGGGAAAATTTCATGCAAAGATGAGCACAATAAAGGAAGAAATGGAATGGACCTAACAGAAGCAGAAGATATTAAGAAGAGGTGGCAAGAATACACAGAACTATACGAAAAAGATCTGCTCGACACAGATAATCACGATGGTGTGATCACTCACCTAGAGCCAGACATCCTGAAATGTGAAGTCAAGTGGGCCTTAGGAAGCATCACTACAAACAAAGCTAGTGGAGGTGATGAAATTCCAGTTGAGCTATTTCAAATCCTAAAAGATGGTGCTGTTAAAGTGCTGCACTCAATATGCCAGCAAATTTGGAAAACAGCAGTGGCCACAGGACTGGAAAAGGTCAGTTTTCATTCCAATCCCAAAGGGCCTCCTATTCAATATCATACTAGAAGTACCAGCTGATGCACTAAGGAAAGAAAAAGGAATAAAAAACATAAGAATTGAAAAGAAATTGTATGACATGATTATAAACAGGGAAAATACAGAAGAATTTACAGACAAGCCACTGGAATTAGGAAAGCTATTGGATAAAGGTTAACATAGATTAAAAATGGAATAGTATTAACGTTTCTATATACAAACAACAAACAAGTAGAAATTAAAATACTACCATTTACAATAGCATCAAAAAATATAAAACATCTAGGATTAAGTCTAGCAAAATGTGCAAGCAATGTTATTGTGATGAAATAACACTCCTCTACACTGAAAACTGAAAAATATTAAGATAAACTAACATATTAAGACATAAATAAATGGGTTAATATATAGCATGTTCCTGAATTGTGACAATATTATAAAGATTTCATTTCTCCTCAAATTGATGTATAGGTTAAATTAAATTCTAATCAATATCCCAACAGGGATTTCTTTAATGAAAAATGATAGGCTGATTCTAAAATGTAGACAGAAATATCTACAAAAATCAGACCCAAAATAGCCAATAGCCTTGAAAAAGATTAATACTCACATGTTTATATTCACTTGATTTAAAAAACCACAATGAGGTACCATTTCACGCCAGTCAGAATGGCTGTGATCCAAAACTCTACAAGCAATAAATGCTGGAGAGGATGTGGAGAAAAGGGAACCCTCTTACACTGTTGGTGGGAATGAAAACTAGTACAGCCACTATGGAGAACAGTGTGGAGATTCCTTTAAAAACTGGAAATAGAACTGCCATACAACCCAGCAATCCCACTGCTGGGCATACACACCGAGGAAACCAGAATTGAAAGAGACACATGTACCCCAATGTTCATCGCAGCATTGTTTATAATAGCCAGGACATGGAAGCAACCTAGATGTCCATCAGCAGATGAATGGATAAGAAAGCTGTGGTACATATACACAATGGAGTATTACTCAGCCATTAAAAAGAATACGTTTGAATCAGTTCTAATGAGGTGGATGAAACTGGAGCCTATTATACAGTGTGAAGTAAGCCAGAAAGAAAAACACCAATACAGTATTTAACTTACATGCAGAGTACATCATGAGAAACGCTGGACTGGAAGAAACACAAGCTGGAATCAAGATTGCTGGGAGAAATATCAATAAACTCAGATATGCAGATGACACCACCCTTATGGCAGAAAGTGAAGAGGAACTCAAAAGCCTCTTGATGAAAGTGAAAGTGGAGAGTGAAAAAGTTGGCTTAAAGCTCAACATTCAGAAAACGAAGATCATGGCATCCGGTCCCACCACTTCATGGGAAATAGATGGGGAAACAGTGGAAACAGTGTCAGACTGTATTTTTCTGGGCTCCAAAATCACTGCAGATGGTGACTGCAGCCATGAAATTAAAAGACGCTTACTCCTTGGAAGGAAAGTTATGACCAACCTAGATAGCATATTCAAAAGCAGAGACATTACTTTGCCAACAAAGGTCCGTCTAGTCAAGGCTATGGTTTTTCCAGTGGTCATGTATGGATGTGAGAGTTGGACTGTGAAGAAGGCTGAGTGCCGAAGAATTGATGCTTTTGAACTGTGGTGTTGGAGAAGACTCTTGAGAGTCCCTTGGACTGCAAGGAGATCCAACCAATCCATTCTGAAAGAGATCAGCCCTGGGATTTCTTTGGAAGGAATGATGCTAAAGCTGAAACTCCAGTACTTTGGCCACCTCATGGGAAGAGTTGACTCATTGGAAAAGACTCTGATGCTGGGAGGGATTGGGGGCAGGAGGAGAAGGGGACGACAGAGGATGAGATGGCTGGATGGCATCACTGAATCAATGGATGTGAGTCTGGGTGAACTCTGGGAGTTGGTGATGGACAGGGAGGCCTGGTGTGCTGCGATTCATGGGGTGGCAAAGAGTCGGACATGACTGAGCAACTGAACTGAACTGAACTGAACTGAACACATATATATATAGAATTTAGAAAGATGGTAACAACAACCCTGTATGCATGACAGCAAAAGAGACACAGATGTATAGAACAGTGTTTTGGACTCTGTGGGAGAGGGAGTGGGGGGATGATTTGGGAGAATGGCATTAAAATATGTATAATATCATATAAGAAACGAGTCGCCAGTCCAGGTTCGATGCAGGATACAGGAAGCTTGGGGCTGGTGCACTGGGATGACCCAGAGGGATGGTATGGGGAGGGAGGTGGGAGGGGGGTTCAGGATGGGGAACATGTGTACACCCGTGGCAGATGCATGTTGATGTATGGCAAAAACAATACAATATTATAAAGTAAAAAATAATAATAATAATAAAATTAAATTAAATTTAAAAAAAATAAAAAATAAAATAAAATAAATATGATACTCCAGTCTGGTGGGGAGTGAATGTGAGTATGTGGACCAAAGTACCTATATGGAAAAAAAATCTTGACCTCTATATCCTATCATACAAAAAATGAATTCCAGATGAGTAAAGATCTAAACATGAAATGTAGAATAATAAAGCTTTATAAAAAAAAGAGAGGAGTATATCTTCATGACCTTGAGCATGTAAAGATTTCTTAAAGATGTCACCAAAATCATGCAGACCATAAAGGGGGAAAAATGATAAATTTAGCTACAGTAATAGTAAGAACTTCTGTTTATCAAAAGACACTGTTAAGAAGGTGAAAAGATAAGACTTGGAGTAAGTTAAGATATATATAATACTTATATCTGATTTGTATCCAGAACTCTTACAAATCAGTAAGAAAAAGCAGAAACCCAAATAACGAATAAGCAAAAGATTTGAACCCTCAGCATCTCCCAAGGAAGCATCTGAAATGTTTCTCAAATAAACATGTGCAGACATCCTCAATATCAACAGTCATTAAATTAAGACCACAGTGTGACACCACTACATAACTACTGCTGCTTCTGCTGCTGCGTCGCTTCAGTCGTGTCCGACTCTGTGCGACCCCATAGACGGCAGCCCACCAGGCTCACCCATCCCTGGGATTCTCCAGGCAAGAACACTGGAGTGGGTTGCCATTTCCTTCTCCAATGCATGAAAGTGAAAAGTGAAAGTGAAGTTGCTCAGTCGTGTCCGACTCCTAGCGACCCCATGGACTGCCAGAATGGCTAAAATAAAAGAAAATTCAAGTGTTGGTGAAGATGTGAAGCAAATGGAATTTTCATGCCTTGTCAGCAGGAGAATAAATTGATGTAATAATTTCAGAAAACTGTTTCGTAATATCTACTAAGGCCAAACACATACCAACTTTATGACCCAACCACTCCACTCCTAGGAATACACCAAACAGAAATGCATCAAAAGATGTTTAACAGAGTCTTTTTAAAGATGAGTCCAAGCAGCATTATTGGGATAGCTAAACACTGGAACCGACACAAATGCCTATCAACAGTGGATTGGATATACACATTGTGAAATATTTGTACAGGGGAACACTGCACAACAGTGAGAATGAATGAACTAAAACTACATGCCACAGTATGGGTGAATCTTATGAACATAATGGTTGAGAAAAAGAAAGCAGACACAAAAGAGTACATATAATGTGATTCCATTCATGTTTCCAAAACAAGCAACACTAAGCTATGCTGTTTGAAGTCAGAACAGCTGTACCCTTGTTGAGGGACAGTGGCGGAAGGGTGGGGGATTCAAGGAGGTCTTCTTTGGTTCTGGTGGTGTTCTGTCTCTCAATCTGTGTGCTGATTACCCTAGTGTAGTCAGTTTATGCAAATTCATTGATTTGTCCATTTATGGGCTTCCCTGGTGGCTCAGTCAGTAAAGAATCTGCCTGCAATGCAGGAAATGCAGGTTCAATCCCTGGGTTGGTAAGATCCCCTGGAGAAGAAAATGACAACCCACTCCAGTATTCTTACCTGGAAAATCTCATGAACAGAGGAACATATGCACACTTTTATATGTGTAGATTATACTGCAATAAGAAGTAGAGCAAAGACAAACCTTGTGGAGTGTTAGAGAATATGAGAAAAGTCTTTTTATCGAAACATAACTGATTTGCCATGTTGTGTTAATTGCTGCTATACAGCAAAGTGGTTCAGTTATACATGTATATACATTCTTGTTTCTTATATTCTTTTCCATTATGGTTTATCGTCGGATACTGAATATAGTTCTCTGTGCTGTATAGTAGGACCTTGCTGTTTATCCATTCTGTATATAGTAGCTTACCTCTGCTGAACCCATTCCAGCCCCTCCCCCTTGTCACCCACCAGTCCACTCTATGTCTGTGAGTCTGTTTCTGCTTCATAGATGGTTCATTCATGCCATATTTTAGGTTCCACGTGTAAGTGATATCATATGGTATTTGTCTTTCTCTTTCTGACTGACTTAGTATGATGATCTCTAGTTGCATCCATATTGCTGCAGATGACATTATTTCAGTCTTCTCTATGGCTAAGTAGTACTCCATTGTATACATGTACCTCATTTTCTTTATCTACTCATCTGTCAATGGACATTTAGGCTGTTTCCATGTCTTGTCTACTGTGAATAGTGCTGCCATGAACATAGGGTACATGTATCTGAGAAAAGAAGACTTTACTCAAAGTAGATGTGGGCTATTTGATATCTTTTATGTACTTTGAGAAAAGACTGGACTGTTCCTTTCTTAAAGGTAGTGGGCTCTAGATCATGCATCAGGCTCTTGTAGAAGAGAACATACATAGGTCTCCTTATCCTTAAAGATATTCTGGCCTATTGCTTAGATCAGTATGCTACTCAAAGTATGATCTGAGGAGTGGTGCTGGGCCAAAACTGTGTTATTGCTAGATCACAACACAAAGAGAGCTTGTTCAAGAATGTAATCAACATACTGCTTACTTCATCAAGAAAATCTTGATCTGAAAAAAAATATATCAGGAACTAAACAATGTGCTTAGTGATACAGTTGATTTACATTCTGTTGGAAACCTCATCTGAATGCAGACCAATAGCAGCAACAACAAAAAGCCATAATATTATTTGAAAGTACACTGTGTTAAGTTAAAAATATATATTGTAAATTTTAAGGTAACTACCAAAATTTTGTAAAGATGCATAGTTAATAAGTCTAGTAAAGATTAAATAAAACCATAATAAATACTCAATTGACTAGATTAAAAGGCAGGGAAAGAAGGGAAAATGAATTAAGAGCAGATCAAACAGAAAGAAACTAGAAAGATGGTAAATTTAGGGCTAACACTAAGAGTAAGTGGTCTAAATACCCCCCAAGTAAAAGGCAGAGGTCACCAGATTGGATAAAACTAAAAGCATAGATAGGCTAAAAAGAAAAGGATAGAAAAAGATGTACCATGCCAGTGCAAATCAAAAGAAAGCTCAAGTGGCTGTGTTAATGTCAAAGTGGACAAAGCAGGATATTGCATGATGATAAAGGCATTAATTCATTAAGAAAACATAACCCTGAATATGCATGCACTTAAGAACACAGTTTAAAAATATAAGAAGCAAAAACTATTAGAACTGATAGGAGAAATAGAGACTGTTCTACAAATATATTAGAGACTTTAATGTTATTGTCTCAGGACAAGTAGAAAAATCAGGAAGGATATAAAAGTGAATTACACTATCAACCTACTTGACCTAGTTTCCATTTATAGAACACACTACCTAATGACATCAGAATACATATCCTTTTCAAGTGCGCATGAAACATTCACTAGGATAGACCATATTAGGCAATAAGAAATGTTCTACAGAACTGAATTTGTAGAATTTGTTCTACAAAATTTTCTAATCACAACAGAATTAAAACAGAAATATAAAATAGACGGTATCTGGTAAATCCTCAAATGTTTGGAAATTAGACAACATATTTATAAATAACTGATCGGCCTAAGAGGGTATCAAAAGGACAATTAGCAAATGTTTTGAATCAAATGAAAATAAAGATCAAACATACAGGAGTTTGGGGCATATAACCAAAGTGGTGCTTAGAGAGAAATTTATAGCACTAAATGTTTATATTAGAAAAAGAGAAAGTTTTGAAATTAAGAGCCTAAGCTTCTATTTTAAGAAATAGAAGCAAATAAATTAATTTATTTTGTGTAAAGAGAATCACAAATTTTTTGTTTTGAAAAATATGTTTTCATAAAAACACCTTATTTATATTAACCTATAATCTCTTTCACTGTTGTTTTTAAATTAATGAAGAATAGCTTTTTAAAATTTTTGCTTTTTTGGTTTCTAATGCAGTAAAATATTGACAGAAATAATTCACAAAACAGAAGTTTTTAGCATCCTCAATAATTATTAAAAGAGCGATTTAAGGAGTCCAGAGATCAAAACATGTGACAGCAGCTTAGCCTTTAAAAGATCTGGACAAAGGTGAGTGAAAATAAGGAGAGTTTGATGACACAGAGTCCTGTGGTTTAGGAAAAAAGGAAAAGGACTTTAGAAACGGAGGCCGACAGAATAGGACCAGAAAACTCAAGTTTGGAGAGTTACACAAAATGGAGGAGGGGCGAAAGCTCTGAGGAGACTGTCTCTGGGGTGTAAACCATTCACATGCTCAGCAGGGACCAGCTGCACCTGGCAAACAGAACGGACAGGCAGCTTGGGCGATTAGTTGTTTGAGACACAGGTATGAGTGCAGACTGCGACTGCATTTGCTAACAATACCACTTAAACTGCATCTGGCAAATAGGGACACTGTCCGAGTCCCAGTGGCATCGTCATTAGCAGCTACCTTTCTGCCGTCATGTGTCTGTTTCCCTTATGAAGAAATTGCAGACTTGCAGAAGGAATAGGGGACTTTGGATTCAGAGAGCCCTGTACTCAAATCCTGTCTACTCTAGCCTTCATTTAGAAATCACTGTGTGAGCTTAACCATTTCAGGCTTGCTGTGCTGAAGGTGTGTGCCTTGGAAACAAAGCAGAATTGCTGTGACTTCCTTGCTCTGACATGAGGTTTCTCTGGCTACAGCTCAGTATTTGAGCCTGATTCTCCAGCTTCACACATAAGTCTCAGAGCCACTCAGACTTTAACAATAGCTTCATCTTCTTCTTATAAATGAGGGTTCTAGTTTGCCACATCCTCCTTAACACTTGTTACTGTCCATCTCTTTTATTATAGCCATCCTAGCCCAAGTTAGTTGATTTCTATTGTTTGCTGCTAAAATGGCTGTGGATTATCTCAAAATGAATTAAATCATAGATACGTCGTAGAAAACCCTCCTTGTGTAACACTTCATCTTCCAAGTTGAGAGATTACTTTTGACTTGTGTGAGGACAGAGCAGAAGTCAACACTATATAACCCTGGAAGGCAAGTAGCATTGGCACATGAGCCCATAGAGAACTTTCCACACTTTTGGAATGGATACTTCCTGAACATCTTTAGGCCCAACTTCCAAGTACCAACTCTTGCGTAGGTTCTCTCTGGCTCCCTGAGTCCACATATGAATCAGGCCGCAAGTTCCAGGAAATTAATGTATCTCAGCCACAGCTTTCAACCAATGACTGCTAGGAGCTGGCAAATCAACATTCCAGCTCCCTCCTCCCTTAAGCAGCAGAGTATTTTTAAATTTTATGTCTTATTTTTTTATTGAGATACAGTTTACATGCCATACAACTCACACTTATAAAGTGTACAGTTTACCAGTTTTTAGTATATTCATACAGTTGTACAACCATCACTCCTACTCAATTCCAGAATGTTCTCATTACTCCAAAAAGAAACCCCGTAGTACTCACTCCCCATCCCACCCTCTCTGCAGCCCCTAGCAACCACTAACCTACTTTTGGTCTCTACAGATTTGCCCTCTGGGCAATTTCATATAAGTGGGATCATATAATATGTAGCCCTTTGTGACTGTCTTCTTTCACTTATGTTTTCAAGATTTCATTCAGGTTGTGGTATGTATCAGTACTTCATTCTTTTAACTGCTAAATAATATTCCATTTTATGGGTATACCACATTTTGTTTATCCATTTATCAACTCATGGATATTTGGGTTGTTTTCACTTTTGCTACTATGAATACTGTTGGATTCATGTTTTTGTGTGGACATATAAATTTGATTTTCTTGAGTAAATATCTAAGGATTGGAATTACTGGGTCATATGATAACTCTATGCTTAGCTTTTTGAAGAACTGGAAAACTGTTTTACAAAGCAGCTACACCAAAATTTTCACCAGCATTGTATAAGAATTCCAGTTTCTCTAACACTTGTTATTGCTCATCTTTTTTATCATTAGCCATTCTAGTGGGTGTGAAGTGGTATCCATTGCTATTTTGATTTGCATTTCCCTAATGCCTAATGACGGAGAAGGCGATGGCACCCCACTCCAGTACTCTTGCCTGGCAAATCCCATGGACAGAGGAGCCTGGTAGGCTGCAGTCCATGGGGTCACGAAGAGTCGAACACGACTAAGCGACTTTACTTTCACTTTTCACTTTCATGCATTGGAGAAGGAAATGGCAACCCACTCCAGTGTTCTTGCCTGGAGAATCCCAGGGACTGGGGAGGCTGGTGGGCTGCCGTCTATGGGGTCGCACAGAGTTGGACACGACTGAAGCGACTTAGCAGCAGCAGCAGCAGCAATGCCTGATGATGTTGCTATGAACTGAATGTTTGTGTTCCCCAGAATCCATATATTGAAGTCTTAATATGATGGTATTTTGAGGTGGGGACTTTGGGAAGTAATAAGGTCATGAGTGTGGGGTCCCTTGATGGGATTAATATCCTTACTGGAAGAGAAAGAGAGGTAGCACTCCCTGTCTCCTTCATATGCAATACAAGACGACATTCATCTGTAGACCAGGAAGAGAGTCTTCCCCAAGAATCTGACCAGGCCGACACCCTGATCCTGCGCGTCCAGCCTCTAGACCTGTGAAAAATAGATGTCTGATGTTTAAGCCACCCAGTCAATAGTATTCTGTCAGAGCAGCTGGCACAGACTAAGACAGATGTTAAACATCTTTTCTTGGACTGTACTGGCCATTTGCATGTATTTTTTGGAGAAATATCTATCCTTGTCCATTTTAAAATCTTGTTGTCCTTTTGTTGTTGAGTTGTATCTGGCAGGATAATTCTGAGTTCTACACTGTCTGCAGAATTCTCTCTCCATTTGGGATTAAGGTATATTTGGTCACACTGGTAACTTGCTAGATAACACATTCCTTATTGGGACCTTCCCTTCAGTGTTAGTCTTCTAGGACTGTAAGAAAGTTCCACAGGTTGGGTGGCTTGAACAGAAATGTATTGCCTCATAGTTCTGGAGGCTAGAAGTCTAACATCAAAATGTCAGCAGTGTGGGTTCCTTCTAAAGGCTGTGAGGAAAAAAAATTCTGTTGCCTCCCTTTATCCCCAACTCTGGTGGTTTGCTTGCAATCTTTGGCTTGTAGAAGTATCACCCCAATCTCTGCCTTCATGTTCACATGGTATTCTACCTGCGTGTGTGTCTGTGTCCAAATTTCCCCTTTTGATAAACACATTAGTTATTTTGGTTTAGGGCCCACTCTACTCCATGTAACCTCATCCTAACTTAACTCATATCCTAGTCCCAAATAAGAATACATTTTTTTTAAGTTAGTAAATTTTTTTTTTTTTTTGGCTGTAGTGGGCTTCTCTGTGTCTCATGGGATTTCTCTAATTGTGGCAAGCAGGGGCTACTCTTCTTTGCGGTACATGGGCTTCTGATTGCAGTGACTTCTTCTGTCATGGAGCCTGGGCTCTAGGAGTGTGGGTTCAGTAGTTGTGGTGCATGGGCTTGGCTGCTCTGGAGCATGTGGGATCTTCCCAGACCAGGGATTGAATCTGTGTCCCTTGCATTACAAGGTGATTCTTTACCACTGGACCACCAGGGAAGCCCAAGGATACATTTTGAGTTATTGAGGGGTTAGGACTTCAACATATGAATTTGGGGGGAATACAATTCAACCCATAGCACCTTCCTTGTCTCACTTTCCTACTCCCCAGTTGGTGTTTCCTGAGATCCCTGCCCAGTAAGCTGCTGTGCTGTGATTAGTCGCTCAGTCATGTCCCACTCTTTGTGACCCCATGGACTGTAGCCCACCAGGCTCCTTTATCCATGGGGATTCTCCAGGCAAGAATACTGGAGTGGGTTGCCATACTTTCCTCCAGGGGATCTTCCCAACCCAGGAATTGAACTGGGGTCTCCTGCATTGCAGGCAGATTCTTTACTACTGGGGAAGCCCACCTAATAAGCTACATACACTCAAATTCTTATCTCAAGGCCTGATTCCAAGGGAGCCAAAGCCAAGACAGAAAGACAGTCGGGGCCTTAGTAGGTTTAAAGGCAAACATCTCTCCCAGGTCCAATGGGGTGGAAACTTCCATTGACACTCTCCCTTTCAAAAAGGACCAGGGTTTGGATGAGAAATATGAACCCATTGCCTACTCTTCCTAAAAACTTAGTACAACTTGTTTACTCTGGGGGTGTCAGTCTTTTCCTGTCAAGCTTTTGTAGTTTATTTGGTGACATTTTCAACTCATAAAAAGAATTTAAGTGAGGTAGGTAGATTAGAAGGAAAGATTTTGCCCAAACTGTGGAATTGGGTGTGGATGCTATCTAAAATTCTGGATAAAAATTGGGCACATGACTGTTTACTTCCCCTAATGCCCGCTGCACATGCTTCTGATGAATTGGAATTTGGGATTTCCCTAAACACACCAAGCTTTCATCTATTCTCCTGTCTTTGCCTGGGCTATTTCCTCTGTTCCACCAAAAACTCATAAGTTCTCACAGTTCCTTTAAGTTCCAGCTCAAATTGTCACTTTTTATTTTAAGACATTCCCCACTGAATCTAACAGGACCTGTATGGCAGCTATTAGTGCAGACTGGCTAAGGGCCTGGGGCCCCTGGCACCATCTTATCAGCAAGGAGTGGAGATGAGCAGACAAGAGAGATGGAGAGAAGCTTAGTCCTGGGGACATCACTGAGCTCCTGGATCAAACTGTGCCAGCCCCTGCCAATCCCTGGGCATTTCAGTGTTGTGTGCCAAAATATTTCATCTTGCTTAACTCAACTTGAGCTGGTTATTGATTTTTTTAATGAATCCAGAGATTTAAGATTTTTTTAATGAATTATCCATGAGATATGACTTCCAAGACATAGGCAGGGCAACTATGGGGACTCAGCCCTCTGCTTCACCTTAGCAGGGGTCCTAGGATGACACCACATCTAACTCCTGTGCCAAGTCTCTTCTGGGTGGAACACTTTGTTAATTAAGTCACAGAATTTGGAAGTCCCTTTTATATTATAACCTTGCAAACAATATTCCCCACTGTTTTAATGAAGAAATTTGGGGAATCAAACATTTTCACAGTCTCTTGCACTTAGTGGATATTCAATTAAAAATCTCCAGAGTATGATTTTTCTACTCCTTAGAAGAATCTAGAATTATAGGACTAGAGGAGATTTTTTTTAAATTTTAAAATTATTTTATTTTTGGCTCTGCTGGGTCTTCATTGCTGCACAGGCTTTTTCTCCAGTTGCAGCGAGCAGGGGCTACTCTCTAGCTGTGTGCATGGGCTGCTCGTTGTTGTGGTTCTCTTGTTGCAGAGCACAGGCTGTATGCCGCGCGAGCTTCAGTAGTTATGGTTCCCAGATTCTAGAGCGCAGGCTCAATAGTTGTGGCACACAAGCTTAGTTGCTCCTCGGTATGTGGATCGTCCTAGACCAGATATCAAACCCATGTCTCCTGCACTGGCAGGCAGATTCTTTACCACTGAGCCACCAGGGACGCCCTAGAGAAGATTTTAAACAAACAGAATCCGCTCTTCTCATTTTACACATGAAGAAACATTTGCACAGACAGGTTACATGACTTTGCAAAGGTCATGCTACTAACTAATGGGGGAGCCAGAGGGATAGTACCCAGGTTTCCCAGCTCCCATTCTAATGCTTTTTAACCATACCTCTACTCAAAGCATCTAGCATAGCCCTGAGCACACAGGAAGTGCCAATTAATGAAGAAATGACTGATTGTCCACAAGGCCTGTCGCTCAATTCAGATGGAAGTCCAAGAACACTAACCATGAAACTTCTCTGAAATGACAAGATCAATGTTTGAAGAATGGCCTAGCTGCAGGATTCCTGAGCATAGTTGGCCTGTGTTAGCAGCCTTAGTCAGAGAAGGCAATGGCACCCCACTCCAGTGCTCTTGCCTGGAAAATCCCGTGGACGGAGGAGCCTGGTAGGCTGCAGTCCATGGGGTCGCTAGGAGTCGGACACAACTGAGTGACTTCACTTTCACTTTTCACTTTCATGCATTGGAGAAGGAAATGGCAACCCACTCCAGTGTTCTTGCCTGGAAGATCCCAGGGACAGGGGAGCCTGGTGGGCTGCCGTCTCTGGGGTCTCACAGAGTCGGACACAACTGAAGCGACTTAGCAGCGGCGGCAGCAGCAGCGGCCTTAGTACTCGGTTAGATAGTAGCTGAGACCTCCTTCTACCAGAAACCAGTTGGTTCCTGGCCAACTAGAGATGATTCCTCCAGTGTTGCTGCCTGCAAAAACAGGTATCCTCGAGGTGACTTGGGCTGAACTGGTGCTGTCCCAGGCCCCTGTCTTTAATTGCCGTTTTTCAGAACCAGGAGATTCAAAGAGCTGAGTTTCTTTCTCTGAAATAGTAACTTCCTGTCTTTGGGAAAAGACCATATAATCACCTTTAGACTTTGGATGTTCAGGTAGAAGACAAGCTGGCCTACGGCATGTCCCACAGTTGTTTTTAATTCACTCTCTCCTTTGAGCAATAAGAGATCACAACCCTCCTGATTAAACAGTTGTAGCTCTCAAAACTACAGCATCCACTTCAGCAATCATATGCTCAGAACCAGCCTAGACTTCTGATGTGACAAGTAGCCCCACTACAAAAACCTTCATGCTTGGCTTTTGGACTCCCCTCTTCTATCCCATGGCTTCCCTGGTGGCTCAGATGGTAAAGCGTCTGCCTGCAATGCAGGATATCTGGGTTCGATCCCTGGGTTGGGAAGATCCCCTGGAGAAGGAATGGCAACCCACTCCAGTATTCTTGTCTGGAAAATCCCATGGGCAGAGGAGCCTGGTAGGCTACAGCACATGGGGTCACAGAGTCAGACACGACTGAGCGACTTCACTTGTTTTTCCTTCTTTCTTCTACCCCATTTCTCATTCCAAGGGGAAAATCACAACAATACTGTGAATAGGGAGGAACAAAGTGACCTGGTGCAGCCTTAGTCACCAAAACTACCTGCAGCCCAACTCCAAATCGCTCCTTTTGGTTCAAGGGCTCCCTAAAGTCACCCACAAATGCTCCCCAGCGGCCACGGTGGTCCTTCTGTGACCCTTTCATGCACCCTGCCTCTTCACCCACACACAGGGACTACCCATGCTCTATGCTCATCCCTTCCTTGCTATGCCCCCTCCCCTCCAGGGATGCTGCCCCTGTCATCACCCTCCTGATGTCATGTTGCCTTGTCCTGGCCACCCTTCTGCCTGTTCCACCTGTCACTGCTCTGCCCCTTGGAGCCTCCTGCTCTTCAGTTCCACCATTTGTCACCAACAGATTGTATTTCATGAGCCATCTCCTTCTTTTTACAGGAAGGTGACACCACGCACCTGGTAGGCTGGACTGGAAGGGGAGGTGAGCAGCACTGGCAGAGACCTGTCAAACACTCTGACACCAGGGTCTGCCCAGGTATTAAGTGCATGAATTCCTTGCCCATCAGGTTCCCTCAACCCAGTCACTCACATGAGGATCTTAATCTCTGGTCCAGCTTTGGCCCTACTAGCAATGTATTCATCCATCTATCTGTGCATGTGTGCATGCGTGCTAAGTCACTTCCATCGTGCCCGACTCTTTGAGAGTCTATGGACTGTAGCCCACCAGGCTCCTCTGTCCATGGGATTCTCCAGACAAGAATACTGGAGTGACTTGTGGTGCCCACCTCCAAGGGATCTTCCCTACCCAGGGATTGAACTTGCATCTCTTGTGTCTCCTGCTTTGGCAGGTGGATTCTTTATCACCTGGGAAGCACATCCATCTATCCATTATTCAGTAAATACAAATGAAGCAGGCAATTCAGTGAATGAATGAAGCAAGAACTGTGGATACAGCAAGTACAAGATAGACAAGGCCTCCAGACCCTTAGAAGCCTATTTTTCAGTGAGCTGAAATAGACAAGAAGTAAGAGTACAAACAATAAAATTTTAGAGAGTATGTGTTTTTGAAGAAATTAAGATTCCACAGGGAACAAGAGGAGGGTGGGCCCAATACTATAGATCAGACTTATGGAAGGTCCCTTGGAGGAAGTGACATTTAAATAGACACCTGCGGTGGCACAAAGATCCTGGGAAATGGCTCCAGCCAGGGGACCAGCACTGCCAAGGCCCTCAGCCAGGAAGGGACTTTCCTGCTCAGAATGAGACATCATGAGTGAGGGGGAGCGTGGTATGGTTAAGCGGGGAGAGGCCGGTGAAAGGCTCTATGTGCCAGGTGCTGGGGAGTCTGTGTGCTGATGGAAAGCAACCCCCTCAACCAAGCTGCTCTGTGGAGAGTGGACTAAGGTCAGGAGGCTGTGAAAGAGTAGAGAGTGGTGTGTATTTAGGGTACAGTGTGGGGATGGGGAAGGGAACAGACGCAGAATAAATTTTTAATGTAGAGACAACAGGATTGTTTCAGGAACATGCAGTTCTGGAGGTTGGAGGTCTGACATGGGCCTCCGGGGCTAAAATAGAGGGGTCTAGTTATGACCAACCTAGATAGCATATTCAAAAGCAGAGACATTACTTTGCCAACAAAGGTTCATCTAGTCAAGGCCATGGTTTTTCCTGTGGTCAAATATGGATGTGAAAGTTGGACTGTGAAGAAGGCTGAGCGCCAAAGAATTGATGCTTTTGAAGTGTGGTGTTGGAGAAGACTCTTGAGAGTCCCTTGGACTGCAAGGAGATCCAACCAGTCCATTCTGAAGGAGATCAGCCCTGGGTGTTCTTTGGAAGGAATGATGTTAAAGCTGAAACTCCAGTACTTTGGCCACCTCATGCAAAGAGTTGACTCATTGGAAAAGACTCTGATGCTGGGAGGGATTGGGGGCAGGAGGACAAGGGGACGACAGAGGATGAGATGGCTAGATGGCATCACTGACTCGATGGACGTGATTCTGGGTGAACTCCGGGAGTTGGTGATGGACAGGGAGGCCTGGCGTGCTGCGATTCATGGGGTCGCAAAGAGTTGGACACGACTGAGCGACTGAACTGACAGGGATATTTTCTGGAAGTTCTGAAGGAGCAGCTGTTTGTTGGCTTTTCCAGCTTCTAGAGGCTGCCAGTCTCTTCCATATTCAATGTCAGTGCTCGCTTCACTCTGACTTCTGCTCTTGTTGTCACATCTCCTCTGACTCTCTTGCCTCCTTCCTGTATTTTAAGGACCCTGGTGTTTACTTTGGGCCCACTAGAAAATCCAAGATAAACTGCCCACCTTGAGATTCTTAACTTTTTCATATCTACTCAGTCCCTCTTGTCGAATGAGGCCATATATTCCCAGGTTCTGGGGATTAGAATGTGGACACCTTTGAGGGGACGATGATTCTGCCCACCACACTCCCCAGAGACTTTTTTTTTCTTTTGCTGCTTGGTTTATTGTCACCTTTAGCTATTTCCAGAGCTAAAGACACTCTTCCAGTTAGTTGTTCAGGCCTTCCTTCCCCCTTCCTTTGTTGGACAATCACCTGTGCACTCATGATGTGCTAAAGGTTATTCCAGGTGTGTGTGGAGTGAGCTAGATATCCACACTGTACCCTCACGGAGCTTACAGTCAGCCTTCCTGGGTAGACTTGTCGCTGGTTTGATTAAAGCAAGCTGGCCGGCGTGAGAGGACACTGCAGATGAGACAGATACTTCAAAATACAGTCACTCTTCCAAAGAACTTGCCACCTCTGCTGAGATTCTGCCATGGGAGTCATTAAAACACGGTCTAAGACTTAGGAAGAAACACCAATAAATTCACCAAACATGAAGAGAGCTAACAACGAAGTGGTGGGGTGGGCGAGATCTGAAGACCTGACTCTTCCTGAGTGGGCGCCGCTCCCACTCAAACGTTCTTCTCTGACCTCGCGCCCCACCTTTCCCATTGCAGCTTTCTGGAAAACATCTAAGCCCTTTCTTGGCAAAGGTTCCCACAAACCAGTCTCAGGAAATACCTGATGAAACACTTGGCCCCCAAAGAGTTCTTATCTCTTAAAGATACATACTGAAATATTTATAGATGAAATGTTACCAGGTTGGGGGTTTGCTTCTGAACAGAGGTGTAGGAGGAGGTGGGTAGGTAGGGATGAAACAAGTGTGGCCATGAGTTAATCATTGTTGAAGGTGGGTGATGGGAACATGGGGGTTCATGATACTCTTCTATTTTTTTTTCATGTTTAAAATTTTCCATAATAAGAAAAGTTAAGAGGAGAAAAGGCCCACAATTTACCTTATGTCATTGAAACAAACAACTTTTGGATATATTTTACTGTCTAAATAATTGCCTAGATTTAAAAAATAAATAAACACAGGCAAATGAATATTTGACAAACATTTTGTACAGCGTCTGAAGTCACAGAAGGGAAGAGAAAGTACTAGACATCTCGCCTGCTGCTTGTAACAGTTAACAATCCTGTCCCCCAGGGAAGAAACACATCAAACTCTGGAACATTATTCCAGTAATTGAATTCAAAGGGCTAAAGATATCATCTGGGAAAAGATAGTTTAACTTGATTAAGAGATAATTGCAGTTCTTTATGACGGAGTTGATGAACTGGCTTGACCTGTATCAGAATTTTTTATACATTAATTTCCAAGCAACATATTAGCATTGTAATCCCTCCGAATCATGAAACTGTACAAGTCTGAGAAAAACAACTGTGATTTGGATAGAACTGTCTTTGGAACATCTCCACCTGCCTTTTCAGCACTTCTGTGAGGCAGTATCATATACTGGAAAGTCCACAGGCTCTGGAGCCAAAAAAGTTGACTTAGCTTCCATCCCACACCTGCTGTGACTTTGGGCAAGTTATACAAGCTCCTGGGACCTCAGTTTCCTCATCTATAAAATGGGCCTAATAACCTCTACTTAGGATGGATGCTGTGAGGATTATGGATAATGTGTGTAAAACACCTCTCTCATCACAGATACTCAGTTAATGGAGGCTTATTGTATTTGTACCTGCAGATTCCTCTTTAGCCCATTCCACATCTCCCAATATAGTGCCTAACACATAGAATGTAGTAAAAACCTTGAGAAGGTAGATGGAGTTAATGGGAAGAAATATTAAGGCTATACCAGAATCTTCTCTTCGCAGGCCACTCATCCTCAGGAGAGCTTCTCCACCTAATTGCTCAAACCAGTAAACACAGACCCATTCATGATACAACACATTTTCCCTTACATCTAGTCAGTCACCAACTTCCACCTATTCGAGTTCTCAGTTATCACTAGAAGCTATTCAGTTCCCTCAAGTCCTACTGCTTGACCTTAGTTCAAGACTGTCTTCTTTTTCACCTGGAGTGTAGCAAAGTCAGGTCTCCTCACAGCTATTCTTAATCCTTTCTCTTGTATATATTTTTAAGGCTGTGTAGGGTCTTAGTTGTGGCATGCACGATCTACAGTCTTTGTGGAGGCATGTGAGCTCTTTAGCTGTGGCATGTGGGATCTAGTTCCCTGACCAGGGATTGAACCCAAGCTCCCTGCATTGGGAGCGCAGAGTCTTAGCCACTGGACCATCAGGGAAGTCTCTTAATCCTTTCTCTGCATTGTAACTGGAGGGATTTCTTTTTTTATTACATAAAAATTTAAATATTCAAAAAATAGAGTATAATAAACTTCCATGTACTCATCACACAGTTTCAACAATAATCAATGAATGGCGAATTTTGTTTCATATATACCCCACCTACTTTCTCCAATGTTCTTAGGTTATTTGAAGGGAATTGCAGAAAGCATAGCTTCTAGGGGGGATCTTTTCATGCATTCAGAATGAAATTCTAAATCTTTTAATGGCTTGCCATGATTTGATCCCTGCTGACTCCTCTAACCACAGACCACAATTTGCTATTTGCCCTCCCCAGATTCAGTCAAACCAGCCTTCTGGTTCCTGCAACATTTTATGTTCTCTCTTTACGATCCTGAGACCTTCAGACTGGGTTAGAGTCAGTGACCAGAAAGCCTATCCTTTATCCTCCTTGACCCGCTTTGCTCAGCTTCAGCAACTTCTGCTCTACGATCACCCTGCACATCACTTTTCTAAGAGGCCCTCAGACAAAGGCTCAGTGCCGCCTTGTCTGCTCTCTCAGTGCCCTGTGCTTCTCCTTCAATTATACATATGTAGTCATGCAAAGGTCTTCCCTGTTAAAAATAAACTCTGGGCATAAGAGTTGCTGCTGCTGTTGCTGCTAAGTCACTTCAGTTGTGTCCGACTCTGTGTGACCCCATAGACGGCAGCCCAGGAGGCTCCCCCGTCCCTGGGATTCTCCAGGCAAGAGCACTGGAGTGGGTTGCCATTTCCTTCTCCAATGCAGGAAAGTGAAAAGTGAGAGTGAAGTTGCTCAGTCATGTCTGACTCCTCGAGACCCCATGGACTGCAGCCTACTAGGCTCCTCCACCCATGTGATTTTCCAGGCAAGGGTACTGGAGTGGGGTGCCGTTGCCTTCTCCAGGGCATAAGAGTTATGTCTGCTTTATTCCATGATGAGGCCACCAGCAAACAGTCCCTTCCTTTCAGGAAGCACTTGATAAATATTTGTTGAATGAGGTCCCCAAGAAAGGTAAAGACAAAAGCCACATGAACTTCATACTATAAACTGCTTATAGAACAGTATCCTAAATGCTTTATAACCATAAGAACAATGCTCAGACCTTCAATTTTAAGTGTATTTTGTTATATTCAATGTGATTTTTTTTTAGAAATTATGAGCTGCATTATGTTAAACCCTGAGGATTCAAAGTGAATAATACATGGATCTTCAGAGGCTTCCCCGTAGCTCAGTGCGTAAAGAATCCACCTGCGATGCAGGAGACACAGGTTCAATCCCTGGGTCAGGAAGATCCCCTGGAGGAGGAAATGGTAATCCACTCTAATATTCTTGCCTGGAGAATTCCATGGACGGAGGAGACTGATGGGTTACAGTCCATGGGTCACAGAGAATCAGACATGACTGAGCAACTAAACCACCACCACCCACTTGGTCTCAGAGAGCTGAGTCTAGTGGGAAAGACAGTCATTTAACTAAACAAAAACTGTTAATTTCTCATGGTTTATATATAGGAACTAGAATATTACCTAGACAATCTGTAAAGTATTAAACAACTAAGGAAAACAGGAATTTGCTTTAAAAACAACAACTACTATTTACTGGGTCCTTACTTTGGGCAGGTATGGTATACAGCATATTTCACACATTATTTCATTTAATCCTTACAACACCCTTTGAGATATGCCTTATTATCCCCATTTTACAGATGTATCTTAAAAACTACCAAGGCATTAAAAACTTAGATAACTCTCAGTCTGCCAGGATTTGAAACCCGAAAGTCTAACTTCAGAGGGAGCACCCCTGCACTATTCTGAGGCTGAATGTTGCTGCAAGAAAACTATCAATAAAATAAAAAATATTTTCCAATTCATCAGTGCTTTATACTTGCTGTCCTGGTTTCAGAAGCTATGTGTGAACACTTTCATGGGAAAACAGCAGCTGTTGAAAAACCTGTTACTGATAAGGTCAGCTTCTGTTGGCCCAAGGTACTAGCCATTGAATTTGGACTTTGTACCAAAGCTTTCCTATAAAAAATATAAACAGGAAACTTCCAAGTGCTGAAGCTACTGCCTGTCATGACCTGTCTTCTCAGCCAAATTGAGAGTTCTGCACTGTTTCCTTCATTGTACACTGTATCTTGTCTGCTTACCTCCTATAGGTGGGTTCTGACCAGAGGAAAATTTATTATATTTTAAAAGGAAAAATTCTTAGGGTAAATTAATTTCAGTCATATATCACAGGAGATGGAATAATGTAATAACCCCCATGTATCCATCATCCTGCTTCAACAATGCTGAGCTCACAGCTAATCTGTTTCACTTATATTTCCATCAACTTGCAAACTCTGGGAGATAGTGGAGGATAGGGAAGCCTGGTGTCCTGCAGTCCATGGGGTGGTAAAGGGTCAGACATGACTTAGCAACTGAACAGGGTAAGGGAGTCAATAGCTACTTTGTGGTTTTCTTGAAAATAATGCTACTAAACATTTCTGGTAAAGTTGAAGTACAGTGTGTACATGCTGGGCTTCTCCAGGAAATCTACTGAAATGAATGAGAGAAAACAACAATGATAAAAAGCTTAGACAAGTCCATCTATACAAGCAAGAAAATAACTACAACCTTCAAAACCCAGGCTATGAAGAAATGTGGCTCTTGACCAAGGTTATTGGGTAGAAAGGATGTTAGCAGTTCCTGAGACAGTCTCCATCTACCACTAGTATGACAAACTGTAGTGGCTCTGAAACTCAAATCCCAGTTCTCTTCTTTACAACCTGTGTGTCTTGGGCAAATTCTTCCATCTCTCTGTGCCTCAGGTTCCTCATCTATATAATGGAGATCATAAGATTTAGGGTGGTTGTAATGATTAATGAAGTAATACATGCAAAACGCTTAGAACCAGATGCCTGGCCCATGTTAACCTCCCCATGTGTTAACCATTAAAAACAAAACTAGGTTAAGACCTGAAAAAAATGAAGGATTAAGTTATGTGTTATTTGGAGAACAGAGTTCCAAAAAGAGATAGCAAGTGTAAAGACCCTGAGGCAGAAGTCTACCTGGCATATTCCAACAAACCACCGGAGAACCTTGTGCGCTGGCTGGAGCAGAGAGGGGAGTATGGAAGGAGATGGTGCAGAGAGGGAATGGCAATGGGGGCCTCCCATATAGCTCTACAGACTATTGTAAGGACTTTGAATGAGAGGGAAGCCACTGGAAAGCTTTCACCAGAGAGGGACAATATCTGACCTACATTCTAAAATAACTACTCCAGGCAATTCCTTGGTGGTCCGGTGGTTAAGACTCTGTGCTTTCACTGCTGAGAGCCAGGGTTTGATCCCTGATGGGGGAAATAAGGTCCTGAAAACTGTGCAGCATGGCCAAAAAAAAAGAAGACTGTTTCAGGTGGTGGGTTGCTGGAGGACAAGGAGGACAAGGACAAAAACAGGGGGCCATTCAGGAGGCTATTCCAATAATACAATCAAGAGATGGATGCTGGCTTGCACCTGGAAAGGAAGCAGTAAAGTGGAGCGATGTGGTCAGATTACACAAATGGGTAAAAGTGTAGGGACAAAGATGTTCAAGGCAATGTTGTTCGTAAGTGAGATAAACTAGACATAACCTGCTACTGCTGCTGCTAAGTCAATTCAGTCGTGTCCAACTCTGTGCGACCCCATAGACGGCAGCCCACCAGCCTCCCCTGTCCCTGGGATTCTCCAGGCAAGAACACTGGAGTGGGTTGCCATTTCCTTCTCCAATGCATGAAAGTGAAAAGTCAAAGTGAAGTCGCTCAGTCGTGTCTGACTCTTCGAGACCCCATGGACCGCAGCCCACCAGGCTCCTCTGTCCATGGAACTTTCCAGGCAAAAGATAACCTAAATGTCCATTAATAGAAGACAGGTTAAATAAAGTATGGTACATCTTTTTTTTTTTTAACTTAAAAACTTCTGTAGTGATGGAAAGAATGTATTATTTTAAAAATTGAAAGCCAAAGTGAATAATACCAATTTTTAATATTATTCAATTTCAGCATAGAATAATATGTTGCAGTTTCAACAAAAGCATGTTTTTGGACTATTAAAACATCTTGTTTGGTAATTAAAAATACAAACCTAGAAGCATTGAAATTAGAGGTTCTTATTTTAAAAAAGAGAAAGAGCTAAACAGAAATATACAGGTGTACTTGCTAAACTAGTATACCAGTAACTCATAGTTGGTCACTACAAAGTCTATGCTTCTATTCTTTTCCTTTTAAAAAATCTTGGTAGCGTGCATATTTTCTAGGAAATGAGGAAGCAAGATGCTAGGCAAGGGCTGGTTTCTACTGAAACTTTAAGATTGACTTTGCTATTACAAGCATCTAAGATCTGAATCACTGCAGCTGGTGATTGCAGCCATGAAATTAAAAGACACTTACTCCTTGGAAGGAAAGTTATGACCAACCTAGATAGCATATTGAAAAGCAGAGACATTACTTTGCCAACAAAGGTCCATCTAGTCAAGGCTATGGTTTTTCCAGTGGTCACGTATGGATGTGAGAGTTAAACTGTGAAGAAAGCTGAGTGCCAAAGAATTGATGCTTTTGAAGTGTGGTGTTGGAGAAGACTCTTGAGAGTCCCTTGGACTGCAAGGAGATCCAACCAGTCCATTCTAAAGGAGATCAGTCCTGGGTGTTCATTGGAAGGACTGATGCTAAAGCTGAAACTCCAGTACTTTGGCCACCTCATGCGAAGAGTTGACTCATTGGAAAAGACCCTGATGCTGGGAGGGATTGGGGGCAGGAGGAGAAGGGGACGACAGAGGATGAGATGGCTGGATGGTATCACCGACTTGATGGACGTGAGTTTGAGTGAACTCCGGGAGTTGGTGATGGACAAGGTGGCCTGGCGTGCTGTGATTAATGGGGTCGCAAAGAGTCAGACACGACTGAGCGACTGAACTGAACTGAACTGAAGATCTGAATAGATAAAAGATTTGTCTAAGGAGTGAAATAGTAAGTGGATACGTGATTCTGAATCTACATATTGGCCAGGCATCCACTTGGTGGAGGCTCTAAACTGATAATTTATTAATCACTCACCATATGCCAGGAAGCACTGTGCTTTGTATTTTTATGACAATTTCTAATTTTATAGTAAGTAATCTAATTTTACAAAATGGCCAAAAGTCATTAGCTAACTAAATGGAAGAGCTGAAATTCATAGATTTGTCTCATGCCAAATCCCACCCTCTTTCTCCTATCACACTGTTTTAAGTAGGGTTGGCTAGACTGATTTCTGAGGCTTTTCTTTGAAAAGAATAGTATATCCATTAGGATTGCGTTCAATTGCTTGCAACAAACCAAGAGTGCTTTAAAAAAGTAAAGGGATTATTTTTCTCACGAAATAAGTCTGGCACTTGGCAGTCTGCAGTAGGTGCAGCTCCTCCTTTTCCCTTATGTGTTGTCCTGTGGTCATAAGACAGTTGCTCACCTTCCAAGCTCACAGCAACCTCACAGCCAGAATAAAACAGAAGGAGAAAAGTGGTGGTGTGCACTTCAGGAGAGCAAAATCCTTCTCAGGAATCTCTAGATATCTTCCCTCTCCACCTCACTGATGGGAATCGAGTCATGTGGCTGCACTGCAAGGGCTTCTGGGAAGGTGAGCATTTCAGCTCCGCACGTTGCCTTCTGGAACAAAATCTGAGTTCTCTTAGAAAGGAAAAAAGGGGGAATGGATATTGAGGAGGCAGTAAGCAGTGTCTGCCCCGTGAAAAATATCTGACATGTTGGGGGAGAAACAGCTGCCTCAGAAGTTCTGCTGGGTTGAGTGGATTCTAGGGGCCCTGGGCACCACTGTTGCTGTATTTTGTCTCAAGGGAGAAAGGGAAATGTAGCTTTTGTCCTAAGCATCTCTGGGCTCAGCTTCAATTCTATTATTATGGAAGAAGGAGAGAATGGCTGTTAGGGAACAAGAAAGGGCTCTGCCCCAGTCTCTCCTCTGGTCCCTGAAACCCAGTTTCCCTTGGGAAAGAGTCTGGTGTGCACAACCATGTGCTCTGGAATCCGTTCTCGACAGGAGGGGATCTGAGGACAGTTGTTGACACAGCCTTTGGAATGGGGAGACAGCAGTGGGCATCTGGGGATACTTGAGGATGCTGAGAACATTTGAAAATAATTCAGCCTCTTGGATTAACCTGGAAAGTATCATTAGGAATGCAGGCTAGCTCCTGAGGGTCACCTCCTCCCAGCTGTGTCACTAGCAAGACATCTCACCATCCTAGACCTTGTTTTCATCTCCTTTAAAGGGGAGTAATAACCCTATATCATGTAGTTTGAAGTGATGCATGGCCAGTTCCTGTTTTATACTATACACTCCACAGATGGAGGCTGTTATGTTTGATAGGAGCATGATCTGGCCCCCCTCCACCCCTGCTCTAACTCAGTTCACATCCTCTTCTTCTCAGCTATCCTGACTAATTTGCTATTCCTCTATCAGAACATGCCCTTTCTGGCCAGCTTTTGGCTTCTGAGTTTGCTCACGGTGGAATGTTGGCTGAAATACTTCAATTCTGATGAACACTGTAGTCCTTCAGGACTCAGCACACCTCTCCCCTTCTCCAGAAGTTCATCTCTGACCTCCCCAGGTTGGGTCAAGCCACTCCTCAGAGCCCCCAGGAGCCCACACTTAACTTCTGTCACAGTTCAGTTCTTACTGCACCTTTGGGCAGGCTGTTGCTAAGTTCCTTGTAAGACCAGTAAAGTCTTTCTGGGAGGTTAAGAAAGGCCCAGGCCACTCTGCTTTTTCAAGGCTCTTCAGGAAAAGCATGAGGAGAAAACTGTGGTTTTCTTTCTTCCTTTTTTGCTCTGCTGTGTGTGACACTAAATTCTCTCACCAGAGATCCAACCTGTGTTTCTCAGTGGAAGCACAGAATCCTAAGCACTGGACAGCCAGGGAATTCCTAGCCTGTATTTTAAAGGATAGGAATTTCATATAATATCCTATATATTATGATATTATATAATTTAATTATATTAAATTCCCATCCTGTTTAAAGGATTGGCAAGTCGTGGGTACTCAACAAATATTTTGTTGAATAAATATAACAAATTAGTAATGTTGACAGAGACAAAGGTAATGCAATAAAAATGTACTACTTGCAAATATGCAATTTGCAGTTTTATTTTAAAATGTGAATTCACAGGCGTTTGTTTACATGAAATTCTGTCACCCTGTGCATACCCTCATCTGGAGGAAACCGACAGTGGCCGCGTGCCCACCCTGCTGAGGACATGGGAGCTCCTTGGGCAGGGGTAGGGGGATCTGAAGGCCCGGCACTCAAAAGGGGGTCTCATCTTCCACCCTACACCCTTGAGGCGTCCCCTGTGCCAGCGCCGACCCCAGCCCCTCTCCCGCGGGTCGAGGTGGCTGGCCTCGCACGCCTCTCGCCGCCCCGCCCGCAGGCGGCGCTCTCTGGCCGGTCTCCCGCCGGGGTCGCGACGGGGCGTGCGCGCTCGAAGGGTGGCGTCCGCACTTCCTGGTAGCGGGCGCGGAGCGGCCGCAGGGTTATTGCAGGGTACAGCGGTCGGTGCTCGCTGTCCCCACCTGTCCCTGGTCACCTGGGGCCGGGCGCGGCAGTTGTCCAGACGGCGACGTCGTCGCGGGTCTGGTCCGGCGCCAGCGCCTCGGACGTAGAGCGGGAGCCGGGAGTCGCCGCGCATCAGGTGAGTCGCGGGATTCGGCGCCCGGCGTCTCGCCGCAGCTTCCCCACCAGGGACTTCGGGGCGCCGGCGGTACCGCGTCGCTCCCGGCTTCCCCGGCGGCGCTCTGCGCTTCGGGGAGGGAGAGGAATTTCTTTCCCTGGGATTCAGAGGCTGGAATGTACTAGAGGTTGTATAGTACTTGGAGTGGGGGCCCTGGACTGAAAGCCAAGGACGCCCAAGCCTGACCCGTCCGGCTGAGGGGTGGTCGTAGTCTTCGCGCCTGGGGTCGGCTCCGAGTTTGGGGCTCCGGGGCTGGGGTGCGGGCATGGAACCGGTGGTCTGGGTTGGTCGTATACTCACACCCAGACGCTCCGCACCCCCATCGCCGAGGAGAAAGGTATTAAACATTATTAAACAGTTGATGTTTTAGCGATAGTGTGACTTTCCTCCTTGGCACACACAGGTGGGCGTATCGTCGCGGACGCACCTGCTCGTGTGTGCGTTGGGGGCGGACTTCGTTCGTTGGGCGTCCAGTCTCCTGGCCCCCGGGCGTTGGGGACGGTACCCCGCGAGCCCCGGACACTGGGATTAAGCCCGAGGACTTTTCAAGCTGTTTGTTCCCAGAGACCGTGGTGTTCTGGTTTGGTTCATCCGTGACCGTCATGGATGGCTCAAAATTCTCTCAATAACTCTCCGGAATTTGTAGTCTCAGTGAAGCTCCGTTTCTCACCTGGGTAGGTGGCTTCGGGAGGTGGCAGCAGGGCCCGCCCCCTGCATTCCGGAGGCGGCCGGGGAGGAAGGTCCAGCCGCTGGGAGGAAACACGCTGGGTTTACCCCATTGCTTTGCTTGTGCAAATGACTCAGGTAAGGGCGGGGTTGGGGGAAAGAGTGTTGCTCAAACCCCAGAGATAAACCCACAGAGACCAGAAATGCAAAGGACTTAAGAATGAGTGTTTGGACCTCAGAATTGCTAATGGCTCAGTTCAAATCGTTTCACCTGTGCTTTTCAGATTATTCTTAAGCTTCTTCAATGACAAAACTACTAATTAACATATGCTTTTTTTTTTTCCTTGACAGCCTCTAAGATTGGGTTGTCTTTGTGGTATCTCTAGAATTGAATTATTGGGAATTGCAGGTGAGGAGCAGCCTGCCAGCTGTGAGAATCACTGGGCCAGGGGAACCTGTGCTTTTGCTATTTAAGAGACAAGAGGGCAGTGAGAGGTGTAAACCTTGGTGGGTGCTTATTTGATGAAAAAAAGTTAAATTGTGCCAATAGGGGAAATTTGTACTCATTAGTATGAAGAATATTAGCTTTGTTTAGTTGCTTTAGGTAATGGTATACCTATTACAGCTTTTTAAAAACCCTTGCTGTTAGAAATACATTCTAAATTTGAAATATAGGTTCAGGATTTGCTGCAAAATAATCCAGTTTGGGGGAGGGCTGCCAGTGGAGAAGTGAAGGGGAGCAAGATGGAGACTGGACATGAATTGTTAATAGTTGAAGCTGGATGAAGGGTATTGGGGTAGGGACTGCCTTGTATGCTGACTCTACTTTTTTATGGCATTTCCCTTGAAAAGTAACACCACCTGTGGAGCTTTTTTTTTTTTTTTTTTTTTGGTGGAAGATAGATTTGGAGGGTAACACTAGTGATTCTAGATTCAAAGCCTTCCACAGATGTTCACTGGTAACTTGGTGTAAAGGCTGTCTCTCCACTCAAGCCTTTTTCTTCCTCTGGGGGATGCCGCTTTATTTTGCTGTGACGCATACCCTATTTGCTGAGTGTGACACAGCTGAGAGGATCAAGCTGATGCAGGTGGATGCTGGGTCAGCCTTTTTTTTATACAAAGGGTATTAGCAAGCCTTGGGGGTTGAGCTGACTCCAAACGGACAGGTTGTGTAAAATGTGTTAGCAGTTTTTCTGAATTACCCAAATCCTTTCCAAGTTATGCTCAACAACAACAACAAAAAAACAGAGCTCAGAGTAGTGAACAAAACCATACACACTTAGGGTTTGTGTACACTTCTGGAAGCACTGGATACATCAATAGAAAGTCAACATTGTGAAAACAAAGTGAGTGGAGACCTGCCTATTACCTGAAAGAGATCCTATCTGTGTGTGTATCCTTTCTTCCTGTCGTCACTTTGTTTGCTTCAGGTATCATGAAGTGTAAATACTTAGCAAGGAACTGGTTCCTAAAATTTCTGCACTTTCTTTTCCAAGAAGCCTGTGTTCAAGAGGAGGGCCTTGGAAGTCATATCGATACATTCATCCAACTTGTTTATTTTTACCCCCTCTGGATTTATCCTATAATTCCTACTCATTCTGTCATGCCTGATTAGTAATTTGGAAAAGTACAAGGGAGCTATTAAAGTTTAGTAGAGGGAGGAAAGGGAGGCATAGTCCTCAAAGATAAACCCACATTTCTTAGTAGCTTCTGTGGAACTGATTTTAATGCCTCCTTTAAGAGAAAAAGGTCAAGTAAATTATATCTGTGATAGCTGAAACTTGAAGCGTTAATGAATCCCTCAGCATAGGCCTTGCCCATATAGATTCACTAGGATGAAAGTTGTAAAGATGCTTTAAGTCAGTTCTGTTGAGGAAATGCCACAGCACCTCCCAGTTTCCTTGTAGTGCATGAGAAAACGAGAGGACAAGAAAAATCCCCTTACTGTTGGAAAATGTCATAGTGAATTCATGATGGTCCTTAAGTGGAATTCCTTAGCTTGTGATTTAGTTTTCTTTGTGTGAATGAAATAACAATGCAACTGTTAAGTAGCTTTATTTTCTACCTCAATTCTCTAAAACAAGAGCAGGGGGAGAGAAGAGAAACTCGCCACTCCCTGTGATCAGGGAGTGACCTAACTTTGCTCTCCTTGGTGAGAGGATGGTGGGTTTGGGTTCTGGAGAGCTGATTGCTAATAGCCATTTTAAGGAATTACCACAAATGTGATACCATCTTCTCCTTGCATAGTGTTATAAAAGGGTATATACACGCTGAAAAGCAAATTGCATACTACTTTATCGGACTAGAAATGAGAGAAAAGGGTGTTGGCAATCCAGTCAGTAATCATCTTCTAATTTGTAAGCACTCTCCTCTCATCTCCATCACTTCATCCCATCCTGTGAGGAGGAGCAGCCGTGCTGGAGGATTATTTTCATTTTTAACAGATGAGAACATTGAAAATCTAAAGAAGGGATGGCTTGCCAGGTGGCTTCTTTCGTGATATGGGGGAAGGAAATTTAATATTCGTTAAGAGTTCAAGTCATCTTCACACGTGTTTTTAATTCTCACAAAGCTCTTTAAATTGGATATTTTCAACCCATTTTGCAGATGAAATTGTAGCCAAGAGAGGTTAGTAGTTCACTTGAGGTCTGGCAGCTGAGAGCCAGGATTCAAACTTTGATCGGCTGGATCTTAGAGTTTACGCTATTTCCAGCCTCTGTGCTGGTCCAAAGGCTAGCAGACAGCAAAGCTTCCATCTCTAGAAGGTTGGTTGATTAGGCAAGCTGTCTTTTTCTTAGCTTTCTATTTTGCATTGGTGCATAGCCCATTAGCAGTGTTGTGATAGTTCCAGGTGCGCAGCAAAGTGACTCAGCCTCACCGATACATATATCCATTCTCCGCTAAAGTCCCCTCCCAGCCAGTCTCAGGCAAGCTGGTTTTTTGTGCCACACTGGTTAAAACTGGGGGCATGTGCCAATTGAAATGTTTTATCAGTCCAGCGCAGAGTTTGGGGGGAAAAAATGAAGTCGAGTTAACATTGACAATTGAGAGATTTCAAGTATTCTGCCCCAGAACTCCCGAAGGCAAGTAGTGGGGCAGCCTTCTGGAAAAGGTAGTGTACCCCAGTTGCCTCTGGTCTCCACCACTCCTTACAGTGGCCCCATCCTTGAGGCAGGGGACCATCGCACTTGCCCCGTTGTTCTTACCGTAAGAGGTCTTCCTATGTGTGCGAGTGTGTCTACTCCACTCGGAGTAACCAAAGGCAGCTTGAGGGCTCTTGCTGCAAGAAAAGGGAAAGAGCATATTCCTTGGAGAGAGTGAAGACTCTTGTGTTTAGTCTGCAGCAATTCTGTGACAGAAAATACAAGGGATGTCATCACTTTCCTCACATCCTGTCTGCATTACTCATTTACAGAGAATAGTCTACTACCCGTACAGTACAATAGCAATGGTGAACATGTGTGGGCAGGCTGCTGTGGAAAAAAGAAATACCTCCAAAACCCCAAACCACTGACTCTCTGTGGGTGGGAAGACGGGTCTTGGGCACCTGAGGTGGGCCACAAAGAAGCCCTCCCTCTTTAAGCAGCCTGCCTTTGGCATCCACAGGGACCCTGAGCTTGTGTGCTGGCTCTTTGTGGCTGCTCTGAGGGGTCCCAGAAGGTACTCACCTCCCCATGCTGTGCCCACCCCCCTCTAGCTGGTGACAGGTCTGACAGCTCCGCAGGCAGGAGGAACTGAGGCACCCAAGGGTGGCCTGTAGGGTCAAGGGACAGATATTCTCCCCTCTGTCTACATTTGGAGTTTCATTTACATCTTTGTTACCTTCCCCTGAACTCAGAGTTTGTGGGTGTGGTGGGTGAGGCAGAAACATGACTGTAAAGAGGAAATGCAGATGGAGCCTTGTGGAGTGGTTCTCAAGAAGCCACAGATGATATTTGTTCTGAGACCTTTGTTGCTCGAGCTGCCAGTCTAGGTGTGTGCATGCCCCAGTGTGGGAAGAGATACGGGACGAGGAGGGGGTGCTGCCTTGCGTGGTTGAAAGAAGTGGTTAGAGGCCAGTGGGTTGCTCGCATCCTTTCTGGAGAGCTCTGGGATTCAGGTGCTCGGGTGTGTTCTCAGGAAGGTGATTACCACTCCCTGGCCAAACCTGCAGCGGGCAGGAGGCAGGGAGAGGGTGTCAATGAGCAACCAGAGCAAACAGAGGCGAGGTGAGGCGAGGCGCCACTGAGTGTGTACTCTTGCCAGATCGCTGGTGTCTTTCTGCCTCTCCCACCACCTCCCTGTGTGACCTTGACCTGTGTGTGTTTCTTTTTTTAACCACTCTGCCCTTCAGCCTTCTTCTGTGTAAAATGTGAGTACTAATAATGACCACCTCATAGGGCTCCGAGGGTGAGGTTGACTGCTGTTGCCGTTGGAGCCCTGTCTTCTTTGCTTTTACCTTTATATGGGGGATTTTCCCCCAGAATTTTAGAAGGCAGGCCTCAGGGAAGAAACGAGTTCCAGCTCTGACCTCCCTGTTTCCAGAGGGAGCCTGGCCTGCCTTGTGGCCTTGGGAAACCTTCTCCATGACAGCTGTCAACAGGGCTTTGATGGAGTGGAGCGGCAGCCTTGGAACTGACGGTGAGAACAGGGCCAGGACCCAGGGCTTTGGCCCTGTTGTTTGGGAATTAAATGCACTCCGATCTGGAAAGGAGAGGAGTCCCCTGGCTTCCCCCTCACAGAGGAGGAGCAGGCGGGGCCGGGCTCATGGCCACCTGAGTTCTGTCCAGTACCTCGTCTGTCAGCTGGGGAAGCACGCTCCTGAGAATGTTTTTTGAGGAACTAACAGAAATGTTATGAAATCTTGACCCAGGCCCAGTAAAGTACTGTGTCTGACTTGCCCTTTTGTGGTGAAATCAAAAGACCAAGCACCCCCGCAGTTTACTTTTAACCTGGAGAAATAATAAAGATGCTGTTAATCTGTATTTACAGAGCATTTTGTAGTTTTAAAAGGGCTAATTTGATCTTCGACTGATGGTATGGGGTTATTTTGGAGAAGGCAGTGGTAACCCACTCCAGTACTCTTGCCTGGAAAATCCCATGGACGGAGGGGCCTGGTGGGCTGCAGTCCGTGGGGTCGCTAGGAGTCTGACATGACTGAGCAACTTCACTTTATGTTTTCACATTCATGCATTGAAGGAAATGGCAACCCACTCCATTGTTCTTGCCTGGAGAATCCGAGGGACAGGGGAGCCTGGTGGGCTGCCGTCTATGGGGTCGCACAGAGTTGGACGCCCCTGAAGCGATTTAGCAGCAGCAGCATGGGGTTATTTGTTTGCATTTGTTTCTGTTACCTTTCGCTCTCAGGAGGCATACGTGAGGGAACTGAGGTTTAGGCCAGAGATGAGCCCAGAGATGGAAACAGAGGACTGGGCTAAAGTTTTACTTTATCAGAGAAGGTAACCGAATTCATGTTCTTTGTGCACTTAAGGAATGCTGGGGAATGACAACATCCTGGGGGCGGGAAGGGAGAGATGGAGAACTGAAGTCTTCCCGGGGAGCTGAAAACATCCTTTGTGTCCAGGAAGGCAGCCAGTCCCTTCAGAGTCCCCTGCAAGCAGAGGAGGCAGAGGTCTCCCTGTCAACAGCTCCTGCCCGGACCCATTCTCGGAAATGCCGGTGGGCTCATCGGGGAGGAGGAACGGCTCTTTCCTCTCCTGCCCAGGTCTAGAACCTTCATGAAACTATGGCCTTTCTGCTCCTCCGCCCCCAGCCAGTTGTTCCAGGGGCTACTGAACAGCCTCCACCTCCACAGCCCTCCCCATCCCAGCTGGTGACCACAGAGCTGCTCCCTTCTCACGTTCTGGAGGGGGTTTCCCTCCCCAGCCCCTGCCATCTCCCCCTACCCACCCCAGTTGGTATCCTTTCTTCCATTCAGCTTTATTCTGGAAAGTTGAAAAAAATTCTCTGTGACCCACTATCCAAGGACCCAAAGACATCATTTTGACATATTTTCTTCCAGTTTTGTTTTGCCTTTGTTTGTTTTTCTTTTCTTTAAAAATTTATTTGACTGCCCTGGGTCTTAGTTGCAGCAGGTAGGACCTAGTTCCCTGATCAGGGATCAAACCCTGGGCCCCTTTCATTGGGAGTGCAGAGTCCTAGCCGCTGGATCACCAGGGAAGCCCTTTGCCTTTGTTTTTTAAAATAAATTTAATAAATTGTAACACTTTATAAATATTCATTTTATGTTAGCATTTTAAGAGCTGTCACACCAAGACTAATATTTATTACAGCATTCTTTCCATGTCTTTATTATTATCATTTATAATAACCACATGCTATTTTAGCCTTTTTTAGCCATTCTCTTAATATTAGAGAGCTAAGTGTTTGCTCATTTTTTAATGTTGTGAATCATTCTAAATTGAATGTATGTAAACCTTCGATTCTGTGCTATAAGAAATATAGTTGTGCTACTTCCGTGGCTCCTGAGCTCCTGAGGAGAGAAGCATCTTTTGTTATTCTTAATAAGCCCCTTTCTACCATACCTGAGTTTACTCTAATGAGCTGATTGCTGAGACTAGGGGTTGGTTTGGGGCCTAGTTGTTGGAGGAACCAAGCACGTGATTACAGGGTTGGAATTTTCAGCCCCTTCTTCCCCACCCCCAGAAGGGAAGAGGTGCTGGAGAATTGAATTCAGTCACCCATGGCCAGTGATTTAATCAGTCGTGCCTGTGTAATGGAATCTCCATAAAAACCCTAAGCAAAGGGGTTTGGAGAACTTCTGAGTTGGCAAACCCATCAAGGTGTTGGGAGGATCATGTGTGCAGAGGGGGCAGGGAAGCTCTGTGCCCCTTCCCCATACCTTGCCCTGTGCATCTCTTCCCTTTGGCTGTTCCTGAGTTGTATCATTTATAGGAAACCAGTAGTTGTAAGTAAAGTGTTTTCCTAAATTCTGTGAGCCACTAAAGCAAATTATCAAGCCAGAGGAGGGGGTCATGGGAACCGCTGATTTATAAACACTTGGTAGAAGGTACAGGTGAGAACCAGGGACTTTCAGCTGCCATCTGAAGAGGAAAGCAGTCTTCTGAGACTGAGCCCTCAATCCACAAGAGTGAGCTCTGTACTCACTCTGGGGAGTTAGTGTCAGAACTGCTTGGTGTGGAAAAACCCACATATTTGGTGTCAGCAGTATTGTGAGTAGAAACAGCATTTTTACCTTTCAGTTTCATTTCCTGTTATTTTGGATGGATTTCTTTCTTTTTTTTTGCTTGTGGGATCTTAGTTCCCATACCAGGAATTGAACCTGGGCCCCTTGCAGTGGATATGCAGAGTCCTAACCACTGGACCATCAGGGAATTACCTGGGATGGATTTTTATAAGAATGATTAGTAAGTGGAAGGTTTTTTTGTTTTTTATTTTACTGACATATAATTTACGATGTTGTGTTAGATTCAGGTGTATAGCACAGTGATTCAGTTCTATATATATATATATATATACAATTTCTTTTTCTTATTCTTTTCCATTATGGTTTATTATGGGATATTGGGTGTAGCTCCTTGTGTTATAGAGTAGAACCTTGTTTATACATCCTGTATATACTAGTTTGCACCTGCTAATTCCAAACTTTCAATCCATTGTTCCCCTCCTCTCCTCCCCCTTGGCAGTGAGTCTGTTTCTGTTTCTTCAGTTCAGTTCAGTCGCTCAGTCGTGTCCAACTCTTTGCGACCCCATGAATCGCAGCACACCAGGCCTCCCTGTCCATCACCAACTCCCGGAGTTCACTCAGACTCACGTCCATCGAGTCAGTGATGCCATCCAGCCATCTCATCCTCTGTCGTCCCCTTCCCCTCCTGCCCCCAATCCCTCCCAGCATCAGAGTCTTTTCCAATGAGTCAGCTCTTCGCATGAGGTGGCCAAAGTACTGGAGTTTCAGCTTCAGCATCATTCCTTCCAAAGAAATCCCAGGGCTGATCTCCTTCAGAATGGACTGGTTGGATCTCCTTGCAATCCAGGGGACTCTCAAGAGTCTTCTCCAACACCATAGTTCAAAAGCATCAATTCTTTGGCACTCAGCTTTCTTCACAGTCCAACTCTCACATCCATACATGACCACTGGAAAAACCATAGCCTTGACTAGATGGACCTTTGTTGGCAAAGTAATGTCTCTGCTTTTTCATATACTATCTAGGTTGGTCATAACTTTCCTTCCAAGGAGTAAGCGTCTTTTAATTTCATGGCTGCAATCACCATCTGCAGTGATTTTGGAGCCCCCCCAAAATACAGTCTGACACTGTTTCCACTGTTTCCCCATCTATTTCCCAGGAAGTGATGGGACCAGATGCCATGATCTTCGTTTTCTGAATGTTGAGCTTTAAGCCAACTTTTTCACTCTCCTCTTTCACTTTCATCAAGAGGCTTTTTAATTCTTCTTCACTTTCTGCCATAAGGGTGGTGTCATCTGCATATCTGAGGTTATTGATATTTGTCCCAGCAATCTTGATTCCAGCTTGTGCTTCTTCCAGCCCAGCGTTTCTCATGATGTGCTCTGCATATAAGTTAAATAAACAGGGTGACAATATACAGCCTTGATGTACTCCTTTTCCTATTTGGAACCAGTCTGTTGTTCCATGTCCAGTTCTCACTGTTGCTTCCTGACCTGCATACAGATTTCTCAAGGTAAGTTCGTTTGTGTCATATTTTAGCTTCCACATATAAGTGATACCATATGATATTTGTTTTTGTCTGAATTATTTCATTTAATATGATAATCTCTAGATCCATCCATGTTGCTGCAAATGGCATTATTTTATTCTTTTTATGACTGAGGAGTCTGAATGAACTCTGGGAGTTGGTGATGGACAGGGAGGCCTGGCGTGCTGCAATTCATGGGGTTGCAAAGAGTCAGACACGACTGAGCGACTGAACTGAATATTCCATTTTATATGTATACCACATCTTTATCCATTCATTTGTTGTTGGACATTTAGGTTGCTTCCATGTCTTGGCTGTTCTAAACAGTGCCACTGTGAACACTGGGGTACATGTATCTTTTTAAAATTATTTATTTTTGGCTGTGCTGGGTCTTCACTGTTGCATGGGCTTTTCTTAGCTGTGGCGAGCGGGGGCCATTCTCTAGTTCTGGTGCGAGGGCTTCTCACTGTGGTGGCTTCTCTTGTTGCAGAGCACAGGCTCTAGGGTGTGTGGGCTTCATTAGTTGTGACTCCTGGGCTACAGAGCACAGGCTCAATAGTTGTGGTGCACAGGCTTAGTTCCTGCACAGCATGTAGGATCTTCCTGGATCAGGGATTAAAAAACCGTGTCTCCTGCATTGGCAGGTAGATTCTTGACCACCGAGCCACCAGTGGTATCTTTTTGAATTCAAGTTTTGTCCAGATATATGCCCAGGAGTGGGATTGCTGGATCATATGGAAGCTCTGTTTTTAGTTTTTTCAGGACACTCCATGCTGTTTTCCATAATGGCTGTACCAGTTTACATTCTTACCAACAGTGTAGGAGGGTTTTCTTTTTTCCACACCCTTTCCAGCATTTATTGTTAGTGGTGTGAGTCAAAGGTTTTGAATAGTAAAAGGTTTTCTTTCTGATTACAAAAGCAATGAATTTTCATTGTGGAAAACCTAGTAAGCATCAGATCAGATCAGATCAGTCGCTCAGTCATGTCCGACTCTTTGTGACCCCATGAATCGCAGCACGCCAGGCCTCCCTGTCCATCACCAACTCCCGGAGTTCACTCAGACTCACGTCCATCAAGTCAGTGATGCCATCCAGCCATCTCATCCTCTGTCGTCCCCTTCTCCTCCTGCCCCCAATCCCTCCCAGCATCAGAGTCTTTTCCAGTGAGTCAACTCTTCGCATGAGGTGGCCAAAGTACTGGAGTTTCAGCTTCAGCATCATTCCTTCCAAAGAAATCCCAGGGCTGATCTCCTTTAGAATGGACTGGTTGGATCTCCTTGCAGTCCAAGGGACTCTCAAGAGTCTTCTCCAACACCACACTTCAAAAGCATCAATTCTTCGGCGCTCAGCTTTCTTCACAGTCCAACTCTCACATCCATACATGACCACTGGAAAAACCATAGCCTTGACTAGATGGACTTTTGTTGGCAAAGTAATGTCTCTGCTTTTGAATATGCTATCTAGGTTGGTCATAACTTTCCTTCCAAGGAGTAAGCGTCTTTTAATTTCATGGCTGCAATCACCATCTGCAGTGATTTTGGAGCCCAGAAAAATACAGTCTGACACTGTTTCCACTGTTTCCCCATCTATTTCCCAGGAAGTGATGGGACCAGATGCCATGATCTTCGTTTTCTGAATGTTGAGCTTTAAGCCAACTTTTTCACTCTCCTCTTTCACTTTCATCAAGAGGCTTTTGAGTTCCTCTTCACTTTCTGCCATAAGGGTGGTGTCATCTGCATATCTGAGGTTATTGATATTTCTCCCGGCAATCTTGATTCCAGTTTGTGTTTCTTCCAGTCCAGCGTTTCTCATGATGTGCTCTGCATATAAGTTAAATAAACAGGGTGACAATATACAGCCTTGATGAACTCCTTTTCCTATTTGGAACCAGTCTGTTGTTCCATGTCCAGTTCTAACTGTTGCTTCCTGACCTGCATACAAATTTCTCAAGAGGCAGATCAGGTGGTCTGGTATTCCCATCTCTTGAAGAATTTTCCACAGTTTATTGTGATCCACACAGTCAAAGGCTTTGGCCTAGTCAATAAAGCAGAAATAGATGTTTTTCTGGAACTCTCTTGCTTTTTTGATGATCCAGCAGATGTTGGCAATTTGATCTCTGGTTCCTCTGCCTTTTCTAAAACCAGCTTGAACATCAGGAAGTTCACGGTTCACATATTGCTGAAGCCTGCCTTGGAGAATTTTGAGCATGACTTTACTAGCGTGTGAGATGAGTGCAATTGTGGGGTAGTTTGAGCATTCTTTGGCATTGCCATTCTTTGGGATTGGAATGAAAACGGACCTTTTCCAGTCCTGTGGCCACTGCTGAGTTTTCCAAATTTGCTGGCATATTGAGTGCAGCACTTTCACAGCATCATCTTTCAGGATTTGGAATAGCTAAACATAGAAGATTCTAAAAAAGTAAACGCACACCCATGTACTCACCTAGTCCCTGCAAGCCTAGCTTGGATCTGTCCCTCCAGGAAGTGCAGTCTGCAGCCTAGCTTGTCCCTGTGTGGCTGTGGACCAGCTGCATTGGGAGCTTGTTAGAAGTATAGAACCTCAGCCCCACGCCAGACATGCTGCTGCTGCTGCTAAGTCGCTTCAGTCATGTCTGACTCTGTGCGACCCCATAGAGGGCCTCCGACAAGGCTCCCCCGTCCCTGGGATTCTCCAGGCAAGAACACTGGAGTGGGTTGCCATTTCCTTCTCCAATGCATGAAGGTGAAAAGTGAAAGTGAAGTCGCTCAGTTGTGTCTGACTCTTAGCGACCTCATGGACTGCAGCCTACCAGGCTCCTCTGTCGGTGGGATTTTCCAGGCAAGAGTACTGGAGTGGGGTGCCATTGCCTTCTCTGACGCCAGACATAGTGAACCATAATCCAGCTTTTCACAGAATCCACATTCATGCTTGAGAAGTATTGGTCTACAAGGCCATGACCTTACCAATCACAGATGGCCTGGCATTAATTACCTCTGATCTGTGTATGTTCATATGTTTTTCCTGTTTACCCAATATTGGAATAATTATGTATGTACCACTGGTTGTCATCCTCCCATCCTCTACTTTCAAGGCTGTCTGAGCACAACGGCTCACTCCCCTCAGTAACACTGATGCTCAGGGATCAGCTGAGTGTCTTAGTGGCATGGGGAATTTCACCACAGTGTCTCCCCACGTGAGAAACCTTGATATATACGGCTTTTATCTCGCTTCTGTCATCTAACATTGTATTGTCAGCATTTTCTGGTTCTTTAATCTTTCTGAAGAGCTTATCTTTCATGGCTGCAGATAGTAGTCCATCTTAGGACTGTCATAATTCATTTGAGTAGCTCAGTTGGTAAAGAATCTGCCTGCAGTGCAGAAGACCCGGGTTCAGTCCCTGGGTTGGGAAGATCCCCTGGAGAAGGAAATGGCACCCCACTCCAGTATCCTTGCCTGGAAAACCTCATGGACAGAGGAGCCTGGTGGGCTGCAGTCCATGGGGTTGCAAAGAGTGGGGTACGACTGAGCGACTAACACTAAGTCAAATGGATTATGACTACTACTCTATTGTGAGGGACAGGAGGAAAAGGGGATGACGAGATGATTGGATGGCATCACCGACTTTATGAATATGAGTTTGTTTTTTTTTTGGGGGGGGGCACGATTTATTGTGATTGTGAACAGAGGAGAAGGGCTCAGTCCTTCTTGGCTGCCACTTTCCTCATGGTGGCCAAGACGTTGCTCAGCTCCTCTCTTTCCCTCTTCGCATGGATATGTGTCCCCACCCTTTTCTTGATGAACTTGAGGGCCCGCTTGTCCTTGGAGACCTTGAGCAGCTCCATGGCTCGTCGCTCGTAAGGGGCTAAGCCACACACCTCCCGGATCATGTCCCGCACGAACTTGGTGTGTTTGGTGAGACGCCCGCGGCGGCGGCTGTGCCTCGGCTTGCCCACGTTCTTGGTCACCTTGTGACCCTTGTTGAGGCCCACGGCCATGGGGTAGCACAGAGCCATGGCTGTTGTTCCACAATGGCTGCTGCGGCAGAAGGCTGAATATGAGTTTGAACAAACTCCGGGAGATGGTAAAGGACAGGGAAGCCTGATGTCCTGCAGTCCATGGGGTCGCAAAGAGTTGGACATGACTGAGTGACTGAACTGAACTCTTGTGAGGCATTTGAATTGTTCCGATCCGTTTGGGGCGGGAGTGTTCTGTAGGCTATTTTAAGTATACCAAAGTGAGCTGCTCAGGCTATGCTTACTTCCTTCAGCTCTGGTTATTTCCTTGTGATGAATTCCTGGAGTGGAGATCCTGGATCAAAAGGCACAGACCTTCTAAACAGTGTTTAAAAGACAGCAGGAGTATAGGAAGGACCCTGACAGATACCCTTCCAGGCACTGGACAGTGTGGTCTGTAGACACATTCTCTGGGGAGCAGCAAGCATGGCTTGTTTATCATCACGCGCATCAGGGCCCCTCTCAGAGCAGGTTCTAAGTGGGACTCCTGGAGGTTTGGGGAGAGAGAGGGGAGTTACCTGAAAGATGGGTGACTACCTATGATGGTTTCTTCCTCCTGGCCAGAGTTTTCTGCATGTTTTCTCTTGCCTTCCAGTGGAGCAGCAGGGCGTGAAGTTAGTTAGTGGAGGCCTGACATGACAGCCTCACTTACTGGTCCTGGACCTGCTGGACCTGACTGGTACCAAACTTGTTTTTGCTTCATGAATCTGGGACTGTTGGGTCAGCTGACACTTTCCCTCCCAGGAGCGCACCAGGAAATTCATGTTAAACTGTGTGCTGAAAGGTACACTCAGATCCTGTCATGAAGAAAAAGTGAAATATCAACATCATTTTTGTGATTGAGGCACAATTTGAACTTGGATGCCAGGAATATGTTTTTGGCCCTTTATAAATATGTTTGGAGTAGGTCAGTGAATAAATATGCAAAGAATGAGTTTGATTATGTTAAATAACATATACATGTTAAGTATATGTGTCTATCATTTGACATAATTAAAACATTTTTAAGCTGAATATTAAATCATTAGCCACTCATTTGTATTAACTACTTGACACATTATGATTTCCAGATAGACACACACATACCATACCGTCTGGACCTAAGTGTGCTTGACTCAGAGTTTGTCTACAGCAAACAGACTTTTATGAATGAAATACAGTATACAATAGCAAAACAAAAGTGGCTTCTTTTGTCAACATAATGGTTGTTAGCTTCCTGCATATTGTATGTCTCAGTAGTTTGTTCTTTACAATAGCTGTTATCATAGCTTGTATTCCACTGCTTGATTATACCACCATATATTTATCTATTCTTCTTGGAAGACCATTTAGGTTGTTTTCAGTTTGGGGTTTAAATGAAGAAAACTGCTGTGAACTTTCTTTTACAAGTCCTTTTTAAAAAACACAGTTTTATTGAGGTGCAGTTTGCATACCGTAAAATCCAGCCATCGTTAAGTTCTTTATTGTTACAGACGTGTACAGCGTCACTCCCAAAGTTCCCTCATACTAACTTAGTCCCTACTCCTAAACCCAGGCAGCCATTGATCTGCTTTCTGTCTCTTGCCTTTTCTGGATGTTTCCTATAAATAGAATCCTAGTATATGTAGGTTTTTGGTGTCTTGTTTCTTTCACTTAGCAGAATATTTTTGAAGTTCATCAATTTTAGCTCAGTCAGTAAAGAATCTGCCCGCAATGCAGGAGACCCTGGTTCAATTCCTGGGTGGGATTGCTGGAGAAGGGATAGGCTACCTACTCCAGTATTCTTGGGCTTCCCTTGTGGCTCAGCTGGTAAAGAATCTACCTGCAACGCAGGAGATCTGAGTTCGATTTCTAGGTTAGGAAGATCCTCTCAAAAAAGAAAGGCTACCCACTCCAGTATTCTGGCTGGAGAATTCCATGGACTGTATAGTCTGTGGGGTTCCAAAGAGTCAGACATGACTGAGCGACTTTCACTTATCAGTAGCTTCTTCCTTTGTATCATTGAATAGTATTCAGTTTTATGGATGTACCACATTTTATTTCTTCACTAGTTTATGAACATTTAAATTGTTTCTGGTTTTTGGCTATTATAAATAATGTTTCTATGAACATTCATGTAAGATGTACGGCGGTCTACATTTTTATTTCTCCTGGATAGATTCTTAGGAGTGTAATTACTAGATTCTATGGTAAGTTTATGTTTAACTTTTAAAGTAAACCGTTTTCCAAAAGTGGCTATACAACGTTAGAGTCACACCAACAATGTATGATGGTTTTGATTTCTCCCTGTTCTTGCCAGCACTAGATATTGTTAGTTTTTTTTTTTTTTTTTTTACCATAGCCATTCTCATGGATATATGAGAGTATCTTATTACAGTTTATGTTTATGTTTTTTTGGCTACACCACTCAGCTTGCTTGCAGGATTAGTTCCTCAACCAGAGATTAAACCCATACCCCCTGCAGTGGAAGCCCAGAATCCTAACCACTGGACCGCCAGGGAATTCCCTTATTAAAGTTTGAAAAGATTTACTAATGAAAAATCTAGACAGCATATTAAAAAAAGAAGAGACATCACTTTGCTGACAAAGGTCCATATAGTCAAAGCTATGGTCTTTCCAGTAGTCATGTTTGGATGTAAGAGTTGGCCCATAAAGAAGGCTGAGTGTTAAAGAATTGATGCTTTCAAATTGTGGTGCTGGAGAAGACTCTTGAGAGTCCCTTAGATAGCAGGGAGATCAAATCAGTTAATCTTAAAGGAGATCAACCCTGAATATTTATTAGAAGGACTTCTGCTGAAGCTCCAGTACTTTGGTCATGTGATGAGAAGAGCTGACTCATTGGAAAAGACCCTGATGCTGGGAAAGATTGAGGGCAGGAGAAGGGGACGATGATGAGAATGAGATGGTTGGATGGCATCACCGACTCAATGGACATGAATTGGACCAACCTCTGGTAGATAGTAAAGAACAGGGAAGCCTGGCGTGCTGCAGTCCTTGGGGTCGTGGAGTCGGACATGACTTAGGGTCTGAACAACAACAGTGACTAATGATGATTAGCACCTTTCCATGCGCTTTTTTTTTTTTTTTTCTAAAAAAGAAAGTGAAAGTGTTAGTTGCTTAGTTGTGTCCAACTCTTTGCAACCCCATGGAGTGTAGCCCACTTGGCTTCTCTGTCCTTGGGATTTCCCAGGCAAGAATACTGGAGTGAGTAGCTATTCCCTTCTCCAGGGATCTTCAACCCAGGTCTCTTGCATTGCAGGAAGATTCTTTACCATTATTATTTATCATTTGTGTATCTGCTTTGGTGAAATACCTAGTTAAATCTTTTGCCCATTTTTTATTTGGGTTGTCATCATAATACAGAGTTTCAAAACTTTTTTATATTCTTTAAAATATTCAAATATCTTTGAATAAAAATATGCAAAATTTTTAAAAAATTCTAGAGGCAAGGGTTTTATCATATGTATATGACATGCAGATATTTTCTGTAAATCTATGACTTTTTACTTTCTTAATGATACCTTTTAAAGAGAAAAGTTTTCAATTTTGATAAAGTCTAAGACAGCAATTTCTTTTGTTTTATGGCTTGCACTTTTAATTACATATCTAGGAAATATTTCCTAACTATGTGCAAGCCTTTTTTTTTTTTAATAGACTTTATCTTCTAGAACAATTTTAAATTCACAACAAAATTGAGCAAATGTACAATTTCCAAGAGAGATATCCCATATATTTCCTGTCTCTTTGTATGCATTGCCTTATTATCAACATCTCCAGTCAGTGGTACATTTGTTACAAAATGAACTTGGATTGACACATCATAATCACCCAAAGTCCATAGTTTGTATCACAGTTCTCTCTTGGTATTGTATATTCTATGGGTTTGGACAGGTGTATAATGACATGTCAGAGAAGGCAGTGGCACCCCACTCCAGTACTCTTGCCTGGAAAATCCCATGGACAGAGGAGCCTGGTAGGCTGCAGTCCATGGGGTCGCTAGGAGTCAGACACGACTGAGCGACTTCACTTTCACTTTTCACTTTCATGCATTGGAGAAGGAAATGGCAACCCACTCCAGTGTTCTTGCCTGGAGAATCCCAGGGACGGGGAAGCCTGGTGGGCTGCCGTCTATGGGGTCGCACAGAGTCGGACACGACTGAAGCGACTTAGCAGCAGCAGCATAATGACATGTATTCACCATTATAGTATCATACAGAGTAATATTGGAAATACTTTGTGCTCCACCTGTTCATCCCTTCCTCCCCTCTGCTGCTAAGTCACTTCAGTCATGTCCGACTCTGTGTGATCCCATAGACGGCAGCCCACCAGGCTTCCCCGTCCCTGGGATTCTCCAGGCAAGAACACTGGAGTGGGTTGCCATTTCCTTCTCCAATGCATGAAAGTGAAAAGTGAAAGTGAAGTCGCTCAGTCGTGTCTGACTCCTAGCGACCCCATGGACTGCAGCCTACCTGGCTCCTCTGTCCATGGGATTTTCCAGGAAAGAGTACTGGAGTGGGTTGCCAGTGCCTTCTCCATCCTCCCCTCTAACCCTTGGCAACTACTTATCTTTTTACCATCTCCATAGTTTTGCCTTTTCCAGAATGTCATATAGTTGGAACCATACAGCATATAACTTTTTCAGATTGGCTTCTTTCACCTAGTAAATGCATTTTTAAGGTTCCTCCATGTCTTTTTATGGCTTGATAGCTTTCTTTCTTTCTTTTTTTTTTTTTAAATGCTGAGTAATAAGTTTATCTACCTTTTGAAGGATATCTTGGTTTCTTCCAACTTTTGGCAGTTATGAATAGAGCTGCTGTAATGACTTGTGTGTAGGCTTTTGTGTGGACAAAAGTTTTACACTCCTTTGTGTAAATACCATAGAGGGCAACTGCTGTTTAATTTTGTAAGAAAAGAATATGTTTAATTTTGTAAGAAACTGCTAAGCTAAACTGTCTTAAGTGGCTGTACCATATTTCCACGAGCAGTGAGAGTTCCTGTTGCTCCACATAACTCACTAGCATTTGGTATTTTCATACCAGTCTCTTTGTGGACATGTATTTTAGTTTCTCCTGGGTAAATATCTAGAAGTACTGGATCATAGGATAGATGTGTATTTAAATGTCAGACTTTTCCAAGGGGTTGTACCATTTAATACTTTTGTGTCTTTTCTGATATTTAATATTTGTCTTATTTTAGCCATCTTGATGGATGTGAAATTGTATGGCTACATGCTTTTAATTATCTTTTTCCTGATGACTAATGATGTTGAGCATCTTTTCACATGCTGTTGACCATTTGTTCATTTTCCTTTTGAACTGTCTTTTCAAGTGTTTTGCCACATTTTTGTTTTGAGTAGTTTGTCTTTTTTATTATTGATTTTTAGGCACTATTGATAGGTAGGTAGGTAGACTGCCTGGTAGTCTGAGCACACATCCTTTGTTAGATATTTGTGTAGTGAATATTTTCCCCCAGTGTGTCTCTTGCTTTTTCATTTTCTTATATAAAGATTTTAACTTTAATGAGTTTTCTTCTTAATTTTTTCTTTTATGGTTGTTGCTTTTGTGTTTGCTTAATAATTCTCTACTTACCCCCAAGGTTGCAAAGATTTTCTTCTTTGTTTTCCTTCTAGAGGCTTTAGAGTCTTAGCTTTTATGTTTAGGCCGATGATCAGTCCCAAATTAATTATTGAGTGTGGTGTGATTGAGCGCCTCCTTTTCCATACAATTGTGCATTTGATACGTTTGATACAGAGCCATGTATTGAAAAGGCTTTCCTCCGTTAAATTGCCGTGGTACTTCCTTGTAAATCAAGTGCACTGTTGGAACTCTCTGTTACGTTTGTTCTTAAGCTAGTACTGCACCATCTTCAGCTCTGTAGTTTATCAGTCTTGAAATCAAGGTGGTGTAAGCCTTTCAACTTTGTTCTTTTTCAAACATTTTCAACTGTTCTGGCCCTTTGCGTTTTCTTTTTTTAAATTAATTTTTATTGGAGTATAGTTGCTTTACAATGTTGTGTTAGTTTCTGCTGTATAACAAAGTGAATCTTTTGCATTTTCATATACATTTTAGAATCAACTTGTCAATTTCTACAAAAAAACCTGGTTGGATTATGATCAGGACAACACTGAATCTACCAATTTAGGAAGCATTGAGATCTTAAGAGTATTAATCTTCCATAGACATGGTATATCTTGCCATTTATTTACATCTTTAGTTTCTCTCAGCAGTGTTCTATAGCTTTTAGTATTGATGATTTGTACATATTTTAAAAGATTTATCCCTACTTTTTTTTTTTTTTTTTTTTTACATTTTAGAGTCATCTAAAATCTATTGTGTGGAATTCCCTGGTGGTCCAGTGGTTAAGAATCCCCCTTGCCATGCAGGGGATGCCGGTTCAGTCCCTGGTCATGGAACTAAGATCCCACATACTATGGAGTAACTTCGCCAGTGTGCCACAACTATTAAAGACTGAATTCTCTAGAGCCTGTGTGCCACAACTGGAGCGCCCACATGCCACAGCTGGAGAGTCTGCGCACTGCAATGAAAGATTCTGAGTGTCACAACTAAGACCTGATGCAGCCAAATAAATAAATAAATAGTAGGATGTATACACACACATACATACAGTTTTAAAAATTGATCTGCCATCTTACTTAACTTAGCAATTCCAGTAAGTTTTGGGTATATGCCTTAGGATTTTCTATATATATTGTTGTTGTTCAGTCACTCAGCCGTGTCCAACTATTTGTGACCCCATGGACTGCAGCACGCTAGCCTTCCCTGTCCTTCACTATCTCCCGGAATTTGCTCAAATCATGTCCATTGAGTTGATGATGCCATCCAATCATCTCATCCTCTGTCACCCATTCTCCTCCTATCTTTAATCTTTCCCAGCATCAGTCTTTTCCAATGAGTTGGCTTTTTGCATCAGGTGGCCAAAGTACTGGAGCTTCAGCTTCAGCCTTAGTCCTTCCAATGAATATTCAGGACTGATTTCCTTGCTGTCCAAGGGACTCTCAAGAGTCTTCACCAGCATCACAGTTTGAAAGCATTGCTCAACCTTCTTTATGGTCTACCTCTCAGATCCATACATGACTACCGGAAAAACCATAGCTTTGACTATACAGACCTTGGTAGGCAAAGTGATGTCTCTTCTTTTTAATATGCTGTCTACATTGGTCATAGCTTTTCTTTCAAGAAGCAAGCGTGTTTTGTTTTGTTTTTTTTACCCCCCACCAGGGAACAAGCATCTTTTAATTTCATGGCTGCAGTCACCGTCCACAGTGATTTTGGAGCCCAAGAAAATAAAGTCTGTCACTGTTTTCATGTTTTCCCCATCTATTTGCCATGAAGTGATGGGATGAGATACCATGATCTTTGTTTTTTGAATGTTGACTTTTAGGGCAGTTTTTTCACTCTTCTCTTTCACCTTCATCAAGAGGGTCTTTAGTTCCTCTTCACTATCTGTCATAAGGGTGGTGTCATCTGTATATCCGAAGTTATTGATATATCTCCCAGCAGTCTTGATTCCAGCCTGTGCTTCATCCAGTCCAGCATTTCTCATTAAGTACTCTGCATATGAGTTAAATAAGCAGGGTGACAATATACAGCCTTGGCATACTCCTTTCCAACTTAGAACCAGTCTGTTGTTCCATGTCTGGTTCTAACTGTTGCTCCTTGACAACATACAGGTTTCTTAGGAGGCAGGTAAGGTGGTCTGGTATTCCCATCTCTTGAAGAATTTTCTACAGTTTGTTGTGATCCACACAGTCAAAGGCTTTAGCATAGTCAATGAAGCAGAAGTAGATGTTTTTCTGGAATTCTGTTGCTTTTTCTATGATCCAGCGGATGTTGGCAATTTGATCTGAGGTTCCTCTGCCTTTTCTAAATGCAGCTTGTACATCTGGAAAGTCTCAGTTCATGTATTATTGAAGCCTGGCTTGAAGGATTTTAAACATTACCTTGCTAGCATGTGAAATGAGTGCAGTTGTATGGTAGCTTGAACATTCTTTGGCATTGGAATGAAACTGACCTTTTCCAGTCATGTGGCCACTGCTGAGTTTTCTAAATTTGCTGGCGTATTGAGTATAGCACTTTAACAGCATCATCTTTTAGGCTTTGCAGTAGCTCAGCTGTAATTCCATCATCTCCACTAGGTTTGTTTGTAGTGATTCTAAGGCCCTCTTGACTTCACACTCCAGGATGTCTGGCTCTAGGTTTGTGATCATACTATCATGGCATCCAGGTCATTAACAACTATTTGTACAATTCTTCTGTGTATTCTTGCTACCTCTTCTTAATATCTTCTGCTTTGGTTAGTTCCATACCATTTCTGTCCTTTATTGTGCCCATCTTTGCATGAAGTGTTCCCTTAGTATCTCTAATTTTCCTGAAAAGATTGCTAATCTCTCCCCGGCTATTGTTTTCTTCTATTTCTTTGCATTGTTCACTAAAGAAGGCTTTCTTATTTCTCCTTTGGAACTTATCTCTCTTATCTTTCTTCTTATCTTATCTCTTATCTTTCTTATCTCTCTTATCTATTCTTTGTAACTCTGCATTCAGAGGAGTATATCTTTGCTTTTCTCCTTTGCCTTTCACTTCTCTTCTTTTCTCAGCCATTTGTAAGGGCTCCTCAAACACTTTGCCTTTTTGCATTTCTTTTTTCTTAGGGATGATTTTGATCACCACCTCCTGTACAGTGTTAGGAACCTCCATCCATAGTTCTTCAGGCACTCTGTCTATCAGATATAATCCCTTGAATATGTCACTTCCACTGTGTAATCATAAGGAATTTGATTTAGGTATGCCTGAATGGCCTAGTAGTGCTCCCTGAGCTGTGCATGTGTGGTAAGTCACTTTAGTCATGTCCAACTGTTTGCAACCCTATGGACTGTAGCCCACCAGGCTCCTCTGTCCATGGGATTCTACAGCCAAGAGTACTAGAGTGGGTTGCCATGCCCTCCTCCAGGGAATCTTCCCGACCCAGGTCTCATTCATCTCCTGCTTTGGCAAGCAGGTTCTTTACCACCTGGGCCACCTCATAAGCCCCAGTGGTTTTCCCTACTTTCTTCAATTTAAGTCTGAATTTTGCAGTAAGGAGTTTATGATCTGAGCCACAGTCAGCTCCTTGTCCTTTTTTTGCTGACTGTATACAGCTTCCCCATCTTTGGCTGCAAAGAATATAATCAATCTGATTTCAGTATTGACCATCTGATGCTATTATGTGTAGAGTCATCTCTTGTGTTGGAGGAGGGTGTTTGCTATGACCAGTGCATTTTCTTGGCAAAACTCTGTTAGGTTTTGCCCTGCTTCACTTTTTACTCCAAGGCCAAACTTGTCTATTATTCCAGATATCTCTTGACTTCCTACTTTTGCATCCCAGTCCCCTATTATAAAAGGTCATCATTTTTTGGTGTTAGTTCTGGAAGGTCTTGTAGGTCTCTATAGAACTGTCAACTTCAGCTTCTTTGGCATTAGTGGTTGAGGCATAGACTTGAATTATGGCAATATTGAATGGCATGCCTTGGAAAGAAACAGAGATCATTCTTTCATTTATGAGATTGCACCCAAGTACTGCATTTCGGGCTTTTTGGTTGACCATGAGGGCTACTCCATTTCTTCCAAGTGATTCTTGCCCACAGTGGTAGATATATTGGTCATCTGAATTAAATTCACCCATTCTTGTCCATTTTAGTTCTCTTCTGTTCAGTCGCTCAGTCATGTCCAATTCTGTGACCTCATGGAGTGCAGCACACCAGGATTCCCTGTCCATCACCAATTCCCATAGCTTGCTCAAACTCATATCCATTGAGTCAGTGATGCTATCCAACCATCTCATCCTCTGTCGTCCCCTTCTCCTCCTGCTCCCAATCCCTCCCAGCATCAGAGTCTTTTCCAATGAGTCAACTCTTTGCATGAGGTGGACAAAGTACTGGAGTTTCAGCTTCAGCATCAGTCCTTCTAATGAATATTCAGGACTGATTTCCTTAAGGATTGACTGTTTTGATCTCCTTGCTATCCAAGGAACTCTCAAGAGTCTTCTCCAATACCACAGTTCAAAAACATCAATTCTTTGTGCTCAGCTTTCTTTATAATCCAACTTTCACATCCATACATGATTATTGGAAAACCATAGCTTTAGAGGGACCTTTGTCGGCAAAGTAACGTCTCTGCTTTTAGTATGCTGTCTAGGTTGGTCATAGCTTTTCTTCCAAGGAGCAAGTATCTTTTAATATCATGGCTGCAGTTGCCATCTGCAGTGATTTTGAGCCCAAGAAAATAAAGTCTGTCACTGTTTCCATTGTTTCTCCATCTATTTGCCATGAAGTGATGGGACCAGATACCATGATCTTTGTTTTTTGAATGTTGAGTTTTAAGTCAGCTTTTTCACTCTTTTCTTTCACTTTCATGAAGAGGTTCTTTAGTTCCTCTTCACCTTCTGCTATAAGGGTGGTGTCATCTGCATATCCGAAATTATTGATATATCTCCCAGCAGTGTTGATTCCAGCCTGTGCTTCATCCAGTCCAGCATTTCTCATGATATACTCTGCATATAAGTTAAGTAAGCAGGGTGACAATATACAGCGTTAGCATACTCCTTTCCCAATTTAGAACCAGTCTGTTGTTCCATGTCTGGTTCTAACTGTTGCTTCTTGATCTGCATACAGATTTCTCAGGAGGCAGGTAAGGTGGTCTGATATTTTCTACAGTTTGTCATGATCTACACAGTCAAAAGCAGAGACATTGCTTTGCCAACAAAGGTCCATCTAGTCAAGGCTATGGTTTTTCCAGTGGTCATGTATGGATCTGAGAGTTGGACTGTGAAGAAAGCTGAGTGCCAAAGAATGGATGCTTTTGAATTGTGGTGTTGGAGAAGACTCTTGAGAGTCCCTTGGACTGCAAGGAGATCCAGCCAGTCCATTCTAAAGGAGATCAGTCCTGGGTGTTCTTTGGAAGGGATGATGCTAAAGTTGAAACTCCAGTACTTTGGCCACCTCATGCAAAGAGTTGACTCATTGGAAAAGACTCTGATGCTGGGAGGGATTGGGGGCAGGAGGGGAAGGGGACGACAGAGGATGAGATGGCTGGATGGCATCACTGACTCGATGGACGTGAGTTTGAGTGAACTCCGGGAGTTGGTGATGGACAGGGAGGCCTGGCATGCTGCGATTAATGGGGTCGCAAAGAGTCGGACATGACTGAGCAACTGAACTGAACTGACACGGTCAAAGGCTTTGGCATAATCAATAAAGTAGAAGTAGATGTTTTTCTGGAATTCTGTTGGTTTTTCTATGATCCAATGGATGTTGGCAATATGATCTCTGGTTCCTCTGCCTATTCTAAATCTAGCTTGTACATCTGGAAGTTCACAGTTCACATACTGTTGAAGCCTGGCTTGAAGAATTTTGAGCATTACTTTGCTAACATGTGAAATGAGTGCAGTCGGGCAGTAGTATGAACATTCTTTGACATTGCCCTTCTTTGGGATTGGAATGAAAACTGACCTTTTCCAGTACTGTGGCCAATGCTGTGTTATCCAAATTTTCTGGCATATTGAGTGCAGCACTTTAACAGTGTCATCTTTTAGGATTTGAAATAGCTCAACTGGAATTCCATCACCTCCACTAGCTTTGTTCATAGTGATGCTTCCTAAGGCCCACCTGACTTCACATTCCAGGAAGTCTGGTTCTCAGTAAGTGGTCACACCAACATGGTTATCTGAATCATGAAGATCTTTTTTGTATAGTTCTTCTGTGTAGTCTTGCCACCTCTTCTTAATACCTTCTGCTTTTGTTAGGTCCAAACCATTTCTGTTCTTTATTGTGCCCATCTTTGCATGAAATGTTCCCTTGGTATCTCTAATTTTCTTAAAGAGATCTGTAGTCTTTCCCATTCTATTGTTTTCCTCTTTCTTTGCATTTATCACTGAGGAAGGCTTTCTTATCTCCTTGCTGTTCTTTGGAACTCTTCATTCAAATGGGTATATCTTTCCTTTTCTACTTTGCCTTTAGCTTCTTTTCTTTTCTCAGCTACTTGTAAGGCCTCCTCAGACTACCATTTTGCCTTTTTGCGTTTCTTTTTCTTGGGGGTGGTCTTGATCACTGCCTCCTGTACAATGTCATGAACCTCTGTCCATAGTTCTTCAGGCACTCTATCAGATCTCATCTCTTGAATCTATTTGTCACTTCTACTATATAATTGTAAGGGATTTGTTTTAGGTCATACCTGAATAGTTTTGTACTTTTCCCTACTTTCTTCAATTGAAGTCTGAATTTGGCAATGAGTTTGTGATCTGAGCCACAGTCAGCTTCTGGACTTGGTTTTGCTTACTGTATAGAGCTTCTCCATCTTTGGCTGCAAATAATATAATCAGTCTGATTTTGGTATTGACCATCTGGTGATGTCCATGTATAGAGTGTTCTCTTGTGTTGTTGGAAGAGGGTGTTTGCTGTGACCAGTGCGTTCTCTGGGCAAACCTCTGTTAGCCTTTGCCTTGCTTCATTTTGTACTCCAAGGCCACATCACCTGTTACTCCAGTTATCTCTTGACTTCCTTCCTTTGCATTCCAGCCCCCTGTGATGAAAAGGACATCTATTTTGGGTGTTAGTTCTAGAAGGTCTTGTAGGTCTTCTTTGGACTGTTCAGCTTCTTCAGCATTACTGCTTGGGGCATAGACTTGGATTACTGTGATATTGAATGGCTTGCCTTGGAAATAAACAGAGATCATTCTGTCGTTTTTATGATTGCACCCAAGTACTGCATTATCAATAACCTCAGATATGCAGATAACACCACCCTTACGGCAGAAAGTGAAGAAGAACTAAAGAGCCTCTTGATGAAAGTGAAAGTGGAGAGTGAAAAAGTTGGCTTAAAGCTCAACATTCAGAAAACTAAGATCATGGCATCCAGTCCCATCACTTTATGGCAAATAGATGGGGAAACAGTGGACACAGTGGCTGACTTTATTTTTCTGGGCTCCAAAATCACCGCAGATGGTGATTGCAGCCATGAAATTAAAAGACGCTTACTCCTTGGAAGGAAAGTTATAACCAACCTAGATAGCATATTACAAAGCAGAGGGAGGTAGGAGGGGGTTCAGGATGGAGAACACATGTACACCATGGCAGATTCATGTCAATGTATCGCAAAACCAACACAGTATTGTAATTAGCCTCCAATTAAATAAATTAAAAAAAAAAAAAAAAAAGCAGAGACATTACTTTGCCAACAAAGGTCTGTCTAGTCAAGGCTATGGTTTTTCCAGTGGTCATGTATGGATGTGAGAGTTGGACTATAAAGAAGGCTGCTGCTGCTGCTAAGTCACTTCAGTCATGTCCGACTCTGTGCAACCCCAGAGACAGCAGCCCACCAGGCTCCCCTGTCCCTGGGATTCTCCAGGCAAGAACACTGGAGTGGGTTGCCATTTCCTTCTCCAGTGCATGAAAGTGAAAATGAAAGTGAAGTCACTCAGTCGTGTCTGACTCTTAGCGACCCCATGGACTGGAGCCTACCAGGCTCCTCCGTCCATAGATTTTCCAGGCAAGAGTACTGGAGTGGGGTGCCATTGCCTTCTCCGAAAGAACACTGAGCGCCAAAGAATTGATGCTTTTGAACTGTGGTGTTGGAGAAGACTCTTAACAGTCCCTTGAACTGCAAGGAGGTCCAACCAGTCCATTCTAAAGGAGATCAGTCCTGGGTGTTCATTGGAGGGACTGATGCTGAAGCTGAAACTCCAGTACTTTAGCCACCTCTTGAGAACAGCTGACTCATTAGAAAAGACCCTGATGCTGGGAAAGATTGAGGGCAGGAGGAGAAGGGGACGACAGAGGATGAGATGGTTGGATGGCATCACCTACTTGATGGACATGGGTTTGGGTGGAATCTGGGTGTTGGTGAGGGACAGGGAGGCCTGGTGTGCTGGAGTTCATGGGGTCGCAAAGAATCAGACACAACTGAGCAACTGAACTGTATTTGGACTCTTTTGTAAACAATGAGGGTTACTCATTTCTTCTAAGGGATTCTTCTCACAGTATTAGATATAATGGTCGTCTGAATTAAATTTGCCCATCAGTCCCTTTTAGTTCACTGATTCCTAAAATGTCGAGGTTCACTCATGCGATCTCCTGTTTGACCTCTTCTAATTTACTTTGATTCATGGACCTAACATTCCAGGTTCCTATGCAATATTGCTCTTTATAGCATCGGACTTCACTTCCATTGGACTTGACTTCGCTGGTGGCTCAGACGGTAAAGCGTCTGCCTACAATGCAGGAGACCTGGATTCGATCCCTGGGTCGGGAACATCCCCTGGAGAAGGAAATGGCAATCCACTCCAGTACTGTTGCCTGGAAAATCCCATGGACAGAGGATCCTGGTAGGCTACAGTCCATGGGGTCACAAACAGTCAGACACGACTAAGCGACTTCACTTCACTTCACTTTCACCTCCATCACCAGTCACATCCAAAACTGGGCGTTGTTTTCACTTTACTTCACTTTCACTTCCATCACCAGTCACATCCAAAACTGGGCGTTGTTTTCACTTTGGCTTCGTTTCTTTATTGTTTCTAGAGTTATTTCTCCACTCTTCTCTAGTAGCATATTGGGCACCTACCGACCTGGGGAGTTCATCTTTCAGTGTCCTATCTTTTTGGCTTTTCATACTGTTCATGGGGTTCTCAAGGCAAGAATACTGAAGTGGTTTGCCATTTCCTTCTCCAGTGGACTGTGTTTTGTCAGAACTCTCCACCATGACCCATCTACCTTGCGTGACCCTACTCAGCATTACTAATAGTTTCATTGAGTTCAACAAGGCTGTGATCCATGGGATCAGTTTGATTAGTTTTCTGTGATTGTGGTTTTCAATCTGTCTGCCCTCTAATGGAGAAGGATAAGAGGCTTATGGAAGCCTCCTGATAGGAGAAACTGACTCAGGGAAACTGAGTCTTGTTCTGATGGGTGCAGCCATGCTCTGTAAATCTTTAATCCAAGTTTCTGTTGATGGGTGGGGCTGTATTCCCTCCCTGTTGTTTGACCTGAGACCAAACTATGGTGGAGGTAATGAAGATGATGGTGGCCTCCTTGAAAAGATCCTGTGCAGGAACTGCCCTGCTCAGTGCCCCTGACCCTGCAGCAGGCCACAGCTGAGCCATGCCTCTGCCAGAGACTCTTGGACACTCACAGGCAAGACTGGGTCAGTCTCTTGTGGGGTCCCTGCTCCTTTCTCCTGGATTGGTGTGCACAAGGTTTTGTTTGTGCCCTCCAAGAGTCTGTTTCCCCAGTCCTGTGTAAGTTCTGTAAGGCCCGTGTAAGGCCAAATCCCACTGGCCTCCAAAGTCAAATTCTCTGGGAGTTCTCAGTCCCTTTGCCAGATCCCCAGGTTGGGAAAGCTGTTGTGGGTCCTAGAACTTTCTTAACAGTGTGAGAATTTCTTTGGTATAATTCTGCAATTTGTGCGTCTTCCACTCAGCAGCTCTATGGTGGGGTTAATGGCGACCTCCTCCAAGAGAGAGGGCTTATGCCATAGGCTGTGTGACCTAGGTAGCTGCACCCAGAGCTTCTGCCCCTGCAGCAGGCCACTGCTGAACAGAGTGTCTGGCTCAGTCCCTGTGGGGTCTCTGGGTCCTGGTGCACACAAGGTTTTGTTTGAGCCCTCTGAACATCTTTGGCGATTATGGGGTTTGAGTCTAAACATGATTTTGCCCTTCCTACCATCTTGCTGGGGCTTCTCCTTTGCCCTTGAACCTGGGGTATCTTTTTTTGGTGGGATGGAACATTGTCCTGTCGATGATTGGTCAGCAGTGAGTTGTAATTTTGGAGTTCTTGCAGGAGAAGATAAACGTCATCTGCAAAGAGTTTTACTTTATCCTTTCTAATCTCTATGCCTTTCCCCTCCCTTGCCTTGTTCTTTTAAGGAAAAGGTGGTCAGTTTTTCACAATTAAGTGTGATGATAGCTATAGATTTTTAAATAGATAGCCTTTACCAGGTTGAGGAAATTTCCGTCAATTCCTACTTTGCTGAGAGGTTTTATTGTGAATGGATGTTGAATTTTGTCAAAGGCTTTTTTCTGCATTTCTTAAGATGATTATATGATTTGTTTTTCTTTATTCTGTTCATGTGAATATGTCTCTCTTTCATCTTTTGGCCCTTGTTCATCATGTCTAATTAGGGAAAAGACCACTGTTACTATTTCTAACACTTTAACATCTTGGCATGATGCATGGGATGTAGGTTCAAGAGCATGATTTAGACAGTTTGAATCCAATAATCTCCATAAAGTGTTTTATAAACTGAAAGGCACCATATGTATTTAGATAGAACTGACTTAAGGGACCTACCTGCTCTCCAAAACTTCTCTTAATCTCTGAAACTTCTGCCATTAGTCTCATGCTTAAAAAAATCAATGTGAAGATAACAGAACTGTGCACAATGAGATTTTGACCTTAAAAGGTCTTGCTTCCTACTTGTTGAGCTTGGGAGACCTGACTTACAGGTATGACAAAATACTTCCATTTAAGTGTCCAGTAATATTAATTAAAAACAATTGTCAAAAAAAAAAAAAATCTGTATATTCATTGCCTATGTCCCAGTTTTTCATTGACCTGAAAATTCTGGGGGACTTAGAAGTCTATGGTTCTTGGTCTAAGCACTGGAGAAATCAGTGACTTAAAAGGAATATCAAATAATTTTAGATGGAGCTGTCACCTTCCCAGACTTCATTCAAGCTACACTACAAAGTTACAGTGATCAAAACAGGATTGTATCGGCACAAAAACAGATTATAGATTAACGGAACAGGATAGAAAACCCAGAAATAAATTCACACACCTATGGTCAATTGATCTATGACAAAGTAGTCAAGTATATACAATGGAGAATAGACAGTCTCTTCAATAAATGGTGCTGGGAAAACTGGACAGCTACATGTTAAAGAATGGGATTGAAATATTTCATCTCACCATTTACAAAAGTAAACTTAAAATGGGTTAAAGACTTAAATGTAAGACCTGAAACCATAAAGATCCTAGAAGAGAACATTGGGAGAACATTCTTTGACCTAAATTGTAAATTTTTTTTTTTTTTGGATCTGTCTTTTAAGGCAAAGGAATAAAAGCAGAAAGAAACAAATGGGACCTAATCAAACCTAAAAGCTTTTGCATGAAGAAACCATCCACAAAACAAATAGACAACTTACTGAATGAGATAAAATATTTGCAAATGATATGGCTGACAACTGTGGTGCTACAGAAGACTTTTGAGAGTCCCTTGAACAGCAAGGAGATCAAACTAGTCAATCCTAAAGGAAATCAGTCCTGAATATTCATTGGAGGGACTGTTGCTGAAGTTCCGGTACTTAAAGTGGCCAGCTGATGTTAAGAGCCAACTCATTGGAAAAGATCCTGATGCTGGGAAAGATTGAAGGCAAAAGGAAAAGAGGATGGCAGAGGATAAGATGGTTAGATAGCACCACCAACTCAGTGGACATGAATTTGAGCACTCTGGGAGATAGTGAAGGACAGGGAAGCCAGGCTTGCTGAAGTCCATGGGGTCACAAAGAGACACGACTTAGAGACTGAACAATGACAAAGGGCTGACAAGGGGTTAATATCCAAAATAAACAGCTCATACAATGCAATATCCAAAAACAAACAAGCCTAATCAAAAATGGGCAGAATACTTGAACAAACATTTTTCCATAGAAGACATACAGAGCTCAACATCACTAATTATTCCAGAAATGCAAATCAAAACCACAGTGAGATATCACCACACACTTGTCTGAATGGCTGAAAAGGAACACAAATAACAAATGTTTGCAAGGGTATGGAGAAAAGGTAACCCTTGTACACTTTCGGTAGAAATGTAAATTGGTACAACCTGTATGTAAACACTATGGAAGTTCCTCAAAAAACTAGAAGTAAAGTTGCTGAATGATCCAGCAATCCCACTCCTGGGTGTATATTTGAAAAGACAAAAACATGAATTCAAAAAGACAACACTGCACCCCAGTGTTCATAGCAAGCGCTGTTTACAGTAACCAAAATACAGAAGCAATTGAGGTGTCCATCAACAGATGAATGGATAAAGAAGATATGGTATATGTATACAGTGGAATAGTACTCAGCCATAAAAATGAAATCCTGCCGTTTGCAGCAATGTGAATGCACCTAGAGGATGTTAATGCTTAGTGAGATAATTCAGAGAAAGACAAATACTGTATGATAAGCCTTTGACTGTGTGGATCACAATAAACTGTGGAAAATTCTTCAAGAGATGGGAATACCAGACCACCTGATCTGCCTCTTGAGAAATTTGTATGCAGGTCAGGAAGCAACAGTTAGAACTGGACATGGAACAACAGACTGGTTCCAAATAGGAAAAGGAGTACGTCAAGGCTGTATATTGTCACCCTGTTTATTTAACTTATATGCAGAGTACATCATGAGAAACGCTGGACTGGAAGAAACATAAACTGGAATCAAGATTGCCGGGAGAAATATCAATAAACTCAGATATGCAGATGACACTACCCTTATGGCAGAAAGTGAAGAGGAACTCAAAAGCCTCTTGATGAAGGTGAAAGAGGAGAGTGAAAAAGTTGGCTTAAAGCTCAACATTCAGAAAACGAAGATCATGGCATCCGGTCCCACCACTTCATGGGAAATAGATGGGGAAACAGTGGAAACAGTGTCAGACTGTATTTTTGGGGGCTCCAAAATCACTGCAGATGGTGACTGCAGCCATGAAATTAAAAGACGCTAACTCCTTGGAAGGAAAGTTATGACCAACCTAGATAGCATATTCAAAAGCAGAGACATTACTTTGCCAACAAAAGTCTGTCTAGTCAAGGCTATGGTTTTTCCAGTGGTCATGTATGGATGTGAGAGTTGGACTGTGAAGAAGGCTGAGCACCGAAGAATTGATGCTTTTGAACTGTGGTGTTGGAGAAGACTCTTGAGAGTCCCTTGGACTGCAAGGAGATCCAACCAGTCCATCCTAAAGGAGATCAGCCCTGGGATTTCTTTGGAAGGAATGATACTAAAGCTGAAACTCCAGTACTTTGGCCACCTCATGCAAAGAGTTGACTCATTGGAAAAGACTCTGATGCTGGGAGGGATTGGGGGCAAGAGGAGAAGGGGATGACAGAGGATGAGATGGCTGGATGGCATCACTGACTCGATGGACATGAGTCTGAGTGAACTCCGGGAGTTGGTGATGGACAGGGAGGCCTGGTGTGCTGCAATTCATGGGGTCGCAAAGAGTTGGACACGACTGAGCGACTGATCTGATCTGATCTGATAATGTATATGTAGAATCTAAAAAGTAAGACAAATGTATATAGCAAAAGAGAAACATATTCACAGATTATAAAAGCAAACTAGTGGTTACCAGTTGGGAGGGGGAAGGAAGGAGGAGCAATGTAGGGGTATGGCATTAAAAGAGATACAAACTACCATATATAAAATACATAAACAGCAAGAATATATTTTATAGCACTGGAAATTATAGCCATTATCTCATAATAACTTTTAATGGAGAATAGTCTGCAGTCCATGGGGTCGCGAAGAGTTGGACACGACTGAGTGACTTCACTTTCACTTTTCACTTTCCTGCATTGGAGAAGGAAATGGCAGCCCACTCCAGTGTTCTTGCCTGGAGAATCCCAGGGACGGGGGAGCCTAGTGGGGTCACACAGAGTCGGACACAACTGAAGCGACTTAGCAGCAGCAGTAGCAGTCTGTAAAAATACTGACTCTCTGCTGTGCACCTGAAACTAATGTAATATTGTAAATCAACTCTACTTCAATAAAAATAATAAAATTAATCAATGTGAGATGTGTGTTATATTTTCCAAATCCTGAGAGAATGGGAAAAAACCAGTGGGTGTTTATGGTAGTAGAGTAAGCTGGCATAGGTCTGGAATGCTGTTGTCGATGACTTACAGGACAACTAGACCCCAGGTTGATTGGGTAGCCTATCCCAGATTGTTGCAAAAGTGATCTTCCTTAGGTGGCCTAGTTTACTTTCTCAGCAATAACCAACAAAGCCACAGTTTTAGAAACTATAGACAACTGAACTTGAGCAATGCCATCATCTGTGAGTCATCCCAAGAGCTCGGGACTGCTGGTGCGTGCGGTCTCATTGAGTGCAGGTTTCTGATTGGTACTTTCCAGATCATTGTACGCTTAAACCACTTCCTTTGCTTAAGAGCAGGGCTAAAGTTGAGGATAATCGTTGAGAACTAGGAAGCAGTCTCTAGTTCAAATGTCCTTTGAGGACTAAGCCTCTTTATAAACATGTTTACTGAGCATTAGTCCCATATATATTAGGACATTTCTGGTGGTGATGCAAACACTAGCTCCCAAATAACATGTCCTACTTTTGAACAACTCCCAATCTTATAACCCTCTAATTATTGCTCTTATGAGCACTTTTCCCATATGTGTTAACTTCTTTAGGTATATTCCTGTTTATTGATATCATTCTTAAAATTTAGTGGCAGGGAACTCAAATAGGGGCTCTGTATCAACCTACAAGGGTGGGATGGGGAGGAAGATGGGAGGGAGGTTCAAGAGGGAGGGGACATATGTGTACCTATGGCTGATTCATGTTGATGTTTGACAGAAAACAGAAAAATTTTTGTAAAGCAATTATCCTTCAATTAAAAAACAAATTAAAAAATATTTTAATTTGGTGTCAAAAGCAGTATAAGGTATGGAACTCCTTTCTTCTTAGTTGTGAACATTGCACTTGTGTTAATCTATTTGTTCCCACCAAAATGATAAAGAGATGAATATACATGTGTGGAGTTTGCAATAAGTAAGACATAGTCACATTATGAGGGAAGGATATAGGAAAATATACATCATTAGAATGTTAATTTACAAACAAACCTAGAGCATTGGGTAAAAACTAATGATAGCCTTATGGAAAACTGAATCTCATCAATGTAACCTAATTTTTTCCAGAACATTGTAAGGATCTGGAGGAAACAGGGCACATACATCTTGACTTTCTCATGCTGTTGATTTAATTATGAATAACATCAGCAGCAGCAACCCAGGGAAGCATAGTTTAGCTTATATGTTACCACAGTCAGATGGTGGGAAGGTCAGAGACATTAATGATGTGCTGCTGGTATGGAGTAGCACTTACCAGTTAACCCTTCAGAGGTGAGTCTGGGACCAACCAATTCTTTTTTTTTTTTTTTCCCAACCAATTCTTTATTAAATAAACTTTAATCTTGTGTAATATTTGTGTGCCAGAAATACTGGAAACAGAAGTCAAAATAACCTGGATAAATTAGGTACTTATAAACTGAACAATGTCAAATGAAGGCTAATTTTGTAAGCAGGAAGTTCACATTGGAGAATGGTTGGTTTTTTGTCTGTTCCTGGCAGAAAGAGCCCCTGGTCAGGGTGAATCACGAGGTAGTTGAACCATCGATAACTATAATATGTGTAAAGTACCACATCTTATAAGCCAGGGCTCTGGCTAAGGATACTTACATGAGGTTGAGAGCAGCCAAAGATACAGTGAAGGCTTACAGTGGATAAAAATTTTGAAATAGAAGCAGGGACATATGCAGCTAGATGGGAAGGATATGAAAAAGAAGCAAGTGGAAGTATTTTGTATTAAGTAGAATAGGCTAAAATGCTGTAAAATTAGGTAAAAAATACAGTGGCTCAAATTGAGTACGAGCTGGTTTCTCTCATGTGACAGTCCTGTGTGAGCATTTGCAGCCCTCTATGCCCAGCTGATGGTAGCTCTGCTGCCTTCACCATGTGTCCTTCAGAGTTGCTCTGGTTGCTTAGAGAAAGAAGGATGAGTTTTGCCCTGAAACGGCAGACATCACATCTGCCCACATCCCATTGGCGAGAAATCAGTCACTTGGCCATTCCTAACTGCATGGATGACTGGGAAATATAGGTCAGCTGTGTGCTTCAGAAAAGAAGAGAGCACAGACTTTGAGAACCAGTAACCATTTCTGTCAAACCTCTGAGAAACAGCAGTTGAGTTGACAAATTCTTTTTTCAGTTTTCTTTTTTGATATGGACCATTTTTGAACTCTTTATTGAATTTATTACAATATTGCTCCTGTTTTGTGTTTTTTTGTTTTTGTTTTTGTTTTTGTCCATGAGGCATCTTAGCTCCCTGACCAGGGAGTGAACCCATACCCACTGCCTTGGAAGGCAGAGTCTTAACCACTGGACCACCAGGGAAGTTCCAACAACAGAGAATTTAATATTAAACCATCATTCAAGAATGGTTAGCAGTCCCTGTGGAGGAGAATATGGCAATATCTGACAAAAGTGTATAAGTAAACATTTACCCTTTCACCTGGCAGTCTCACTTATAGTAATTATTCCAGAGGAAACACCTCCACAAATCACTTTTGTAGAAAGTACTTAGTAACTATAAACCAGAAACAAGTGATAAAGAGTGGGTGGATATGGGTGGAGGAAATAACAGTGGGAATGGGACTTTTCTGAGTATGTGTTTTTATATAGTTTTTACTTTGAACCATGTAGATATTTAAATATTCAACTACATAAAGTTAAAAATGAAAACAAATCCTGAAATTTAATATGCAAAAAACAACTAATAATCAAAACCAGTATATCAAATTGATTATTGTTGTTGTTCAGTTGCTCAGTCATGTCCAACACTTTGTGACCCCATGGACTGCAGCGTGCCAGGCCTCCCTATCCTCACCATCACCTAAAGGCATGGCTCATAGCTTCATTGAGTTATACCAGCCCTATTCACCATGACAAGGCAGTGATTCGTGAAAGGGATCAAGTTGATTATACAACCATAAATTTTGTTATTCTTGTTGTTCATTCACTAAGTTGTGTCCAATTCTTTGCGACCCCGTGAACTGCAGTGCACCAGGCTTACCTGTCCTTCACTATCTCCCAGAGGATGAGATGATTGGATGGCATCACCGACTCGATGGACATGGGTTTGGGTGGACTCTGGGAGTTGGTGATGGACAGGGAGGCCTGGCGTGCTGCGGTTCATGGGGTGACAAATAGTCGGACATGACTGAATGACTGAACTGAACTGAATATTCCATTGTGTGTATGTACTGCAGCTTCTTTATCCATTCATCTGTCATTGGACATCTAAGTTGCTTCCATGTCTTAGCTATTGTAAATAGTGCTGCAGTGAACATTGCAGTACATGTATCTTTTTCAGTTATGATTTCCTCAGGGTATGTGCCCAGTAGTGGGATTGCTGGGTCACATGGTAGTTTTATTCCTAACTTTTAAAGGAATCTCTATACTGTTTTCCATAGTGGCTTTATCAGTTTGCATTCCCACCACAGTGTAAGAAGGTTCCCTTTTCTCCACACCTCTCCAGCATTTATTGTTTGTAGACTTTTTGATGATGGCCAAGAAAATGCACTGGTCATAACAAACACCCTCTTCCAACAACATAAGAGAAGACTCTTTGCATGGACATCACCAGATGGTCAGCACCGAAATCAGATTGATTATATTCTTTGCAGCCAAAGATGGGGAAGCTCTATACAGTCAGCAAAAACAAGACCAGGAGCTGACTGTGGCTCAGACCATGAACTCCTTATTGCCAAATTCAGACTGAAATTGAAGAAAGCAGAGAAAATCACTAGACCATTCAGGTATGACCTAAATCAAATCCCTTATGATTATACAGTGGAAGTGAGAAATAGATTTAAGGGCCTAGATCTGATAGAGTGCCTGATGAACTATGGAATGAGCTTCGTGACATTGTACAGGAGACAAGGATCAAGACCATTCCCATAGAAAAGAAATGCAAAAAAGCAAAATGGCTGTCTGGGGAGGCCTTACAAATAGCTGTGAAAAGAAGAGAAGCGAAAAGCAAAGGAGAAAAGGAAAGATATAAACATCTGAATGCAGAGTTCCAAAGAATAGCAAGAAGAGGTAAGAAAGCCTTCCTCAGTGATCAATGCAAAGAAATACAGGAAAACAACAGAATTGGAAAGACTAGGGATCTCTTCAAGAAAATCAGAGATACCAAGGGAACATTTCATGCAAAGATGAGCTCGATAAAGGACAGAAATGGTATGGACCTAACAGAAGCAGAAGATATTAAGAAGAGATGGCAAGATACACAGAAGAACTGTACAAAAAAGATCTTCACAACCAAGATAATCACGATGGTGTGATCACTCACCTAGACCCAGACATCCTGGAATGTGAAGTCAAGTGGGCCTTAGAAAGCATCACTACAAACAAAGCTAGTGGAGGTGATGGAATTCCAGTTGAGCTATTCCAAATCCTGAAAGATGATGCTGTGAAAGTGCTGCACTCAATATGCCAGCAAATTTGGAAAACTCAGCAGTGGCCACAGGACTGGAAAAGGTCAGTTTTCATTCCAATCCCAAAGAAAGGCAATGCCAAAGAATGCTCAAACTACCCCACAATTGCACTCATCTCACACGCTAGTAAAGTAATGCTCAAAATTCTCCAAGCCAGGCTTCAGCAATACGTGAACTTCCTGTGTTCAAGCTGGTTTTAGAAAAGGCAGAGGAACCAGAGATCAAATTGTCAACATCTGCTGGATCATCGAAAAAGCAAGAGAGTTCCAGAAAAACATCTATTTCTGCTTTATTGACTATGCCAAAGCCTTTGACTGTGTGTATCACAATCAACTGTGGAAAATTCTGAAAGCGGTGGGAATACCAGACCACCTGATCTGCCTCTTGAGAAATTTGTATGCAGGTCAGGAAGCATCAGTTAGAACTGGACATGGAACAACAGACTGGTTCCAAATAGGAAAAGGAGTACGTCAAGGCTGTATATTGTCACCCTGTTTATTTAACTTATATGCAGAGTACATCATGAGAAATGCTGGACTGGAAGAAACACAAACTGGAATCAAGATTGCCGGGAGAAATATCAAAAACCTCAGATATGCATATGACACCACCCTAATGGCAGAAAGTGAAGAGGAACTCAAAAGCCTCTTGATGAAAGTGAAAGAGGAGAGTGAAAAAGTTGGCTTAAAGCTCAACATTCAGAAAACGAAGATCATGGCATCCGGTCCCACCACTTCATGGGAAATAGATGGGGAAACAGTGGAAACAGTGTCAGACTGTATTTTTCTGGGCTCCAAAATCACTGCAGATGGTGACTGCAGCCATGAAATTAAAAGACGCTTACTCCTTGGAAGGAAAGTTGTGACCAACCTAGATAGCATATTCAAAAGCAGAGACATTACTTTGCCAACAAAGGTTTGTCTAGTCAAGGCTATGGTTTTTCCTGTGGTCATGTATGGATGTGAGAGTTGGACTGTGAAGAAGGCTGAGCGCCGAAGAATTGTTGCTTTTGAACTGTGGTGTTGGAGAAGACTCTTGAGAGTCCCTTGGACTGCAAGGAGATCCAACCAGTCCATTCTGAAGGAGATCAGCCCTGGGATTTCTTTGGAAGGAATGATGCTGAAGCTGAAACTCCAGTACTTTGGCCACCTCATGCAAATAGTTGACTCATTGGAAAAGACTCTGATGCTGGGAGGGATTGGGGGCAAGAGGAGAAGGGGACAACAGAGGATGAAATGGCTGGATGGCATCACTGACTCGATGGACATGAGTCTGAGTGAACTCCGGGAGTTGGTGAGGGACAGGGAGGCCTGGTGTGCTGCGATTCATGGGGTCGCAAAGAGTCGGACACAACTGAGCGACTGATCTGATCTGATTTTGATCAGTATGAGATGATACCTCATTGTAGTTTTGATTTGCATTTCTCTAGTAATGAGTGATGTTGAGCATATTTTCATGTGTTTAGCCATCTGCATGTCTTCTTTGGAGAGAGGTCTGTTCAGGTCTTCTGTCCACTTTTTGATTGGGTTGTTTATTTTTCTGGTATTGAGCTGCATGAGCTGCTTGTATATTTTGGAGATTAATTCTTTGTCAGTTGTTTCATTTGCTTTTATTTTCTCCCATTCTGAGGGTTGTCATTTCACCTTTCTAATATTTTCCTTCATTGTTTTCCTTCACTTAAAGCTTTTAAGAAGGTCCTATTTGTTTTTGTTTTTATTTCCATTACTCTGGGAGGTAGATCATAGAGGATCTTGCTGTGATTTACATCAGAGAGTGTTCTGCCTGTGTTTCCCTCTGAGAGTTTTGGGTCTTACATTTGGGTCTTTAATCCATTTTTAGTTTATTTTTGTGTATGGTATTAAGAAGTGTTCTAACTTCATTCTTTTACATGTAGCTGTCAATTTTTCCTAGCACCACTTGTTGAAGAGACTGTCTTTTCTCTATTGTAAATTTTTGCCTCCTTTGTCAAAGACAAGGTGTCCATGGGTGCGTGGATTTATCTTCGGGCTTTCTATCTTGTTCCGTTGGTTTATATTTCTGTTTTTCTGCCAGTACCATACTGTCTTCATGACTGTGGCTTTATAGTTTAATCTGAAGTCAAGAAGGTTGATTCCTCCAGTTCCATTCTTGTTTCTCAAGATTACTTTGGCTTTTTGGGGGTCTTTTGTGTTTCCATACAAATTATGAAATTATTTCTTCTAGTTTTGTGAAAAAATACTGTAGGTAGTTTAATAGGGATTGCATTGAATTTGTAGATTGCTTTGGTTTAAGTCATTTTCACTATATTGATTCTTCCAGTCCAGGAATATAGTATATCTCTTCATCTGTTTGCATTGTCTGATTTCTTTTTTTTGTTTGTTTTGTTTTATTTTTTTTACTTTACAATATTTTATTGGTTCTTCCACACATCAACATGAATCCACCACGGGTGTACACGTGTTCCGCATCCTGAACCCCCCTCCCACCTCCCTCCCCATACCATCCCTCCAGGTCATCCCAGTGCAGCAGCCCCAAGGATCCTGTATCGAACCTGGACTGGCAATTTGTTTCATATATGATATTATACATGTTTCCATGCCATTCCCCCAAATCATCCCACCCTCTCTCTCTCCCACAGAGTCCAAAAGACTGTTCTATACATCCGTGTCTCTTTTGCTGTCTCGCATACAGGGTTATTGTTACCATCTTCCTAATTCCATATGTATGCATTAGTATACTGTATTGGTGTTTTTCTTTCTGGCTTAAAAGGCTCCAGTTTCATCCACCTCATTAGAACTGATTCAAATGTATTCTTTTTAATGGCTGAGTAATACTCCATTGTGTGTATATACCACAGCTTTCTTATCCATTCTTCTGCCAGTGGACATCTAGGTTGCTTCCATGTCCTGGGTATTATAAACAGTGCTGCGATGAACATTGGGGTACACGTGTCTCTTTCAATTCTGGTTTCCTCAGTGTGTATGCCCAGCAGTGGGATTGCTGGGTCATAAGGCAGTTCTATTTCCAGTATTTTAAGGAATCTCCACACTGTTCTCCATAGTGGCTGTACTAGTTTGCATTCCTGCCAACAGTGTAAAAGGGTTCCCTTTTCTCTGCACCCTCTCCAGCATTTATTGCTTGTAGACTTTTGGATAGCAGCCATTCTGACTGGCGTGAAATGGTACCTCATTGTGGTTTTGATTTGCATTTCTTAATGCTTTTGAACTGTGGTGTTGGAGAAGACTCTTGAGAGTCCCTTGGACTGCAAGGAGATCCAACCAGTCCATTCTGAAGCAGATCAGCCTTGGGATTTCTTTGGAAGGAATGATACTAAAGCAGAAACTCCAGTACTTTGGCCACCTCATGAGAAGAGTTGACTCATTGGAAAAGACTCTGATGCTGGGAGGGATTGGGGGCAGTGGGAGAAGGGGACGACAGAGGATGAGATGGCTAGATGGCATCACTGACTCAATGGACGTGAGTTGAGTGAACTCCGGGAGTTGGTAATGGATAGGGAGGCCTGGCATGCTGCGATTCATGGGGTCGCAGAGTCGGACACGACTGAGCGACTGAACTGAACTGTACTGAACTGATAATGAGTGATGTTGAGAATTTTTTCATGTGTTTGTTAGCCATCTGTATGTTTTCTTTGGAGAAATGTCTGTTTAGTTCTTTGGCCCATTTTTTGATTGGGTCGTTTATTTTTCTGGAATTGAGCTGCAGGAGTTGCTTGTATATTTTTGAGATTAATTCTTTGACAGTTGCTTCATTTGCTATTATTTTCTCCCATTCTGAAGGCTGTCTTTTCACCTTGCTTATAATTTTCTTTGTTGTGCAGAAGCTTTTAATTTTAATTAGGTCCCATTTGTTTATTTTTGCTTTTATTTCCAATATTCTGGGAGGTGGATCATAGAGGATCCTGCTGTGATTGATGTCAGAGAGTGTTTTGTCTATGTTCTCCTCTAGGAGTTTTATAGTTTCTGGTGTTACATTTAAATCTTTAATCCATTTTGAGTTTATTTTTGTGTATGATGTTAGAAAGTGTTCTAGTTTCATTCTTTTACAAGTGGTTGACCAGTTTTCCCAGCACCACTTGTTAAAGAGATTGTCTTTAACCCATTGTGTATTCTTGCCTCCTTTATCAAAGATAAGGTGTTCATAGGTGCGTGGATTTATCTCTGGGCTTTCTGTTTTGTTCCACTGATCTATATTTCTGTCTTTGTGCCAGTACTGTACTGTCTTGATGACTGTGGCTTTGTAGTAGAGCCTAAAGTCATGCAGGTTGATTCTTCCAGTTCCATTCTTCTTTCTCAAGATTGCTTTGGCTATTTGAGGTTTTTTGTATTTCCATAGAAATTGTGAAATTATTTGTTCTAGCTCTGTGAAAAATACCATTGGTAGCTTGATAGGGATTGCATTGACTCTATAGATTGCTGTGGATAGTATACTCATTTTCACTATATTGATTCTTCCAATCTATGAACGTGGTATATTTCTCCATCTATTAGTGTCCTCTTTGATTTCTTTCACCAGTGTTTTATAGTTTTCTATATGTAGGTCTTTAGTTTCTTTAGGTAGATATATTCCTAAGTATTTTATTCTTTTCGTTGCAATGGTGAATGGAATTGTTTCCTTAATTTCTCTATTTTCTCATTAGTAGTGTATAGGAATGCAAGGGACTTCTGTGTGTTGTTTTTATATCCTGCAACTTTACTATATTCATTGATTAGCTCTAGTAATTTTCTGGTGGAGTCTTTAGGGTTTTCTATGTAGAGGATCATGTCATCTGCAAACAGTGAGAGTTTTACTTCTTCTTTTCCAATTTGGATTCCTTTTATTCTTTTTCTGCTCTGATTGCTGTGGCCAAAACTTCCAAAACTATGTTGAATAGTAGTGGTGAAAGTGGGCACCCTTGTCTTGTTCCTGACTTTAGGGAAAATGCTTTCAATTTTTCACCATTGAGGATAATGTTTGCTGTGGGTTTGTCATATATAGTTTTTATTATATTGAGGTATGTTCCTTCTATTCCTGCTTTCTGGAGAGTTTTTATCATAAATGGATGTTGAATTTTGTCAAAGGCTTTCTCTGCATCTATTGAGATAATCATATGGTTTTTATTTTTCAATTTGTTAATGTGGTGTATTACATTGATTGATTTGCAGATATTGAAGAATCCTTGCATCGCTGGGATAAAGCCCACTTGGTCATGATGTATGATCTTTTCAATGTGTTGTTGGATTCTGATTGCTAGAATTTTGTTAAGGATTTTTGCATCTATGTTCATCAGTGATATTGGCCTGTAGTTTTCTTTTTTTGTGGCATCTTTGTCTGGTTTTGGTATTAGGGTGATGGTGGCCTCATAGAATGAGTTTGGAAGTTTACCTTCCTCTGCACTTTTCCGGAAGAGTTTGAGTAGGATAGATGTTAGCTCTTCTCTAAATGTTTAGTAGAATTCAGCTGTGAAGCCGTCTGGACCTGGGCTTTTGTTTGCTGGAAGATTTTTGATTACAGTTTCAATTTCCATGCTTGTGATGGGTCTGTTAAGATTTTCTATTCCTGGTTCCGTTTTGGAAAGTTGTACTTTTCTAAGAATTTGTCCATTTCTTCCAAGTTGTCCATTTTATTGGCATATAGTTGCTGATCATAGTCTCTTATGATCCTTTGTATTTCTGTGTTGTCTGTTGTGATCTGTCCATTTTCATTTCTAATTTTATTGATTTGATTTTTCTTCCTTTGTTTTTTAATGAGTCTGGCTAATGGTTTGTCAATTTTATTTATCCTTTCAAAGAACCAGTGTTTGGTTTTGTTGACTTTTGCTATGGTCTCTTTGGTTTCTTTTGCATTTATTTCTGCCCTAATTTTTAAGATTTCTTTCCTTCTACTAACCCTGGGGTTCTTCATTTCTTCTTTTCTAGTTGCTTTAGGTGTAGAGTTAGGTTATTTATTTGACTTTTTTCTTGTTTCTTGAGGTATGCCTGTATTGCTATGAACTTTTCCCTTAGCACTGCTTTTACAGTATCGCACAGGTTTTGGGTTGTTGTGTTTTCATTTTCATTTGTTTCTATGCATATTTTGATTTCTTTTTTTATTTCTTCTGTGATTTGTTGGTTATTCAGCAGCGTGTTGTTCAGCCTCCATATGTTGCAATTTTTAGTAGTTTTTCTCCTGTAATTGAGATCTAATCTTACTGCATTATGGTCGGAAACGATGCTTGGAATGATTTAAATTTTTTTGAATTTACCAAGGCTAGATTTATGGCCCAGGATGTGATCTATCCTGGAGAAGGTTCCATGTGTGCTTGAGAAAAAGGTGAAATTCATTGTTTTGGGGTGAAATGTCCTATAGATATCAATTAGGTCTAGCTGGTGTATTGTATCATTTAAAGTTTGTGTTTCCTTGTTAATTTTCTGTTTAGCTGATCTAACCATAGGTGTGAGTGGGGTATTAAAGTCTCCCACTATTATTGTGTTATTGTTAATTTCCCCTTTCATACTTGTTAGCAGTTGTCTTACGTATTGTGGTGCTCCTATGTTGGATGCATATATATTTATTTATAACTGTTTTATTTTCTTCCTGGATTGATCCTTTGATCATTATGTGTAGTGTCCTTTGTCTCTTTTCACAGCATTTGTTGTAAAGTCTATTTTATCTGATATGAGTATTGCTACTCCTGCTTTCTTTTGGTCTCTGTTTGCATGGAATATCTTTTTCCAGCCCTTCATTTTCAGTCTGTATGTGTCCCCTGTTTTGAAGTGGGTCTCTTGTAGACAACATGTATAGGGATCTTGTTTTTGTATCTATTCAGCCAGTCTTTGTCTTTTGGTTGGGGCATTCAACTCATTTATGTTTAAGGTAATTATTGATAAGTGTGATCCCGTTGCCATTTACTTTATTGTTTTGGGTTCAAGTTTATACACCCTTTTTGTGTTTCCTGTCTAGAGAATCTCCTTTAGTATTTGTTGGAGAGCTGGTTTGGTGGTGCTGCATTCTCTCAGCTTTTGCTTGTCTGTAAAGCTTTTGATTTCTCCTTCATGTTTGAATGAGATCCTTGCTGGGTACAGTAATCTGGGCTGTAGGTTATTTTCTTTCCTCACTTTAAGTATGTCCTGCCATTCTTTCCTGGCCTGAAGAGTTTCTGTTGAAAGATCAACTGTTATCCTTATGGGAATCCCCTTGTGTGTTATTTGTTGTTTTTCCCTTGCTGCTTTTAATATTTGTTCTTTGTGTTTGACCTTTGTTAATTTGATTAATATGTATCTTGGGGTGTTTTGCCTTGGGTTTATCTTGTTTGGGACTCTCTGGGTTTCTTGGACTTGGGTGATTATTTCCTTCCCCATTTTAGGGAAGTTTTCAACTATTATCTCCTCAAGTATTTTCTCATGGTCTTTCTTTTTGTCTTCTTCTTCTGGGACTCCTGTGATTCGAATGTTGGGGCATTTAATGTTGTCCTGGAGGTCTCTGAGATTGTCTTCATTTCTTTTAATTCGTTTTTCTTTTATCCTCTCTGATTCATTTATTTCTACCATTCTATCTTCTACTTCACTAATCCTATCTTCTGTCTCCATTATTCTACTATTTGTTGCCTCCAGAGTGCATTATTCATTATATATTGACTCTCTTTCATTTCTTCTAGGTCCTTGTTAAACCTTTCTTGCATCTTCTTAGTCCTTGTCTCCAGGCTATTTATCTGTGATTCCATTTTTATTTCAAGATTTTGGATCAATTTCACTATCATTATTCGGAATTCTTTATCAGGTAGATTCCCTACCTCTTGCTCGTTTGTTTGGTTTGGTGGGCATTTATCCTGTTCCTTTTCCTGCTGGGTATTCCTCTGTCTCTTCATCTTGTTTATATTGCTGTGTTTGGGGTGGCCTTTCTGTGTTCTGGCAGTTTGTGGAGTTCTCTTTATTGTGGAGTTGCCTCGCTGTGGGTGGGGTTGCACGGGTGGCTTGTCAAGGTTTCCTGGTTAGGGAAGCTTGTGTCAGTGTTCTAGTGGGTGGAGCTGGGTTTCTTCTCTCTGGAGTGCAATGAAGTGTCCAGTAATGAGCTATGAGATGTCAATGGGTTTGGAGTAACTTTGGGAAGCCTGTATATTGAAGCTCAGGGATGTGTTCCTGTGTTGCTGGATAATTTGCTTGGTATGTCTTGCTCTGGAACTTGTTGGCCCTTGGGTGGTGCTTGGTTTCAGTGTAGGTATGGAGGCGTTTGATGAGCTCCTGTCAATTAATATTCCCTGGAGTCAGGAGTTCTCTGGTGTTCTCAGGATTTGGACTTCAGCCACCTGCTTCTGGTTTTCATTCTTATTTTTACAGTAGTCTCTAGACTTCTCCATCTATTCAACACTGTTGATAAAACATCTAGGTTAAATATGAAAAGTTTCTCCACAGTGAGGGACACCCAGAGAGGTTCACAGAGTTACATGGAGAAGAGAAGAGGGAGGAGGGAGTTAGAGGTAACCCGAATGAGATGAGGTGGAATCAAAAGAGCAGAGAGCAAGCTAGTCAGTAATCACTTCCTTATGTGCGCTCCACAGTCTGGACCGCTAAGAGATGTTCAGGGAGTTACACAGAGAAGAGAAGAGGGAGGAAGGAGACAGAGGTGGCCAGGAGGATAAAAGAAGGGAATCCAAAGGAGAGAGACAGATCCAGCCAGTAATCAGTTCCCTAAGTGTTCTCCAATGTCTGGAACACACAGAGATTCACAGAGTTGGGTAGAGAAGAGAAGAGGGAGGGAGGAGATAGAGGCGACCTGATGGAGAAAAAGAGTCCAAAGGGGGGGAGAGCAGTCAAGCCAGTAATCTCGCTCCCAAGTAAAAATGGGTACTGAAGATTACTAGGTTCTTAAAGGTACAAAATTGGTAACAAATACCAAAAAGCAAAAATTAAAAATCTAGAGTAGAGGTTGAATTTTCAAAAATACTATATTAAAGAAAAGAAAAAAAAAACAGTCACAAAAATTATAAATATATATATATGAAGTTTACTTTAAAAAATAGGGTCTCTCTTTTTTTTTTTTGCAAAGTAATAGGTTATAAAAATGAAAATTAAAGGAGTAATAGAGGACTTAAAATTTTTAAAAATTAAAAAAAAAAAGAATGATAGTAAAAATAGTAAAAATATATCTAGGACTTTCTCTGGTGTTGTTGTGGGCAGTGTGGGGTCAGTTCATTTTCGGATAGTTCCTTGGTCCAGCTTATATTTCTCAAGATCTATAGGCCCCTTCCTATATAGTCGGTACTAATGACAGGGTTTTAATCTATTGCACCTGTCACTTCCAAGGCTGTTCCCTTGGTTTTAGCTTCTGTTTGCTGGTCTCTTCAGTGTCTGATTTCTGCCCTGACACAAGGGGGCGGTGGTGAACACTTTTTTAGGCTCACTTGTTCAGTCATGCTGTTGGGAGGGAGGGGCGCTGCAAACAGATTAACATTGGCATGTGCTCGCAGTGTCTCAGCCACACTGGGCCTGCTCCGGCTCACGGCACGTGTGCCCTCCCTGCCCACACTGCTCAGGCTCTAGGTTGCTCTGCCGGGAACCGTCTGAGGCCGGCCGTGGGCTGCATGCACGTCCCAGGTCTAAGCTGCTCAGGTTCAGGTACTCAGGTAGTCCTCAGAGGCCCAGACTCCACTGGGCCTGCATTTTGTGCCCTTCCCAGGTCCGAGCAGCTCAGGTGATGAGGTGTTTGGCGAGCCCAGTTGCTGCGACTTATCACCTCCTCCGTCCCTGCCGCTCAGTTTTCTGGGTGTACAACCAGCGCACCTTCTCAGGTGGATGTTGACCGTCCAGAACCCCAAGAAGTCTTAGTTAGCAAAGAAGCCGGCTTGCAGTTTGATAGATAATGTCTCTCTGGGGCTGTGATTGCCCGCTTCCAGCTCTGGCTGCCTGTCACCGGAGGGGGGTGATGGGCCGGTCTGCAGCTGGCTAGCTCTACTCAGTCCTTTGTTCTGTGAGTGGGCCTGCGGTGTCTTAGGTTAGGGCTTTTCGCGTGGTAGCTATCCCACAGTCTGGTTTGCTAGCCCATGTTAGTTCCCTCAGATTGCTCTTGGGGCATTCAGTCCTGGTCCTTACTCTAAGCAGTGCAGCCCGCGCCTCCCTGCCCAGCCCGCGCCTCCCTGCCCAGCCCCCGCTTGCTAGTGGCCAGCGCAGGCATCTGTGCTGCTTCTCCGCTGGGGGAGTTACCCTTGGGCTCGTAATCTGTGGGTTTTAATTATTTATTTATTTTTCCTCCCTGTTATGTTGCCCTCTGTGGTTCCAAGGCTCTCCACAGACTCGGCACTGAGAGTGTTTCCTGGTGTTTGGAAACTTCTCTCTTTTTAAGACTCCCTTCCCGGGACAGAGCTCCATCCCTACCTCTTTTGTCTCTTTTTTTGTCTTTTATAGTTTTTCCTACCTCCTTTTGAAGACACTGGGCTGCTTTTCTGGGTGCCTGATGTCCTCTGCCGGCATTCAGAAGTTTTTTTTGTGGAATTTATTCAGCGTTTAAATGTCCTTTTGATGAATTTGTGGGGGAGAAAGTGGTCTCCCCGTCCTATTCCTCCTCCGCCATCTTAGGACCGCCCCTGTCGGATTTCTTTTATCGGCATCTTATAGCTTTCTGCATGTAGGCCTTTTGTCTCTTTAGGTAAATTTATTCCTAAATATTTTATTCCTCTTGTTGCCATGGTGAATGGGATTGTTTCCTTAATTTTTCTTTTTGATTTTTCATTGTTAGTGTGTAAGAATGCAATGGATTTGTATATTAATTTAATATCTTGTGACTTTACTGTATTCATTGTTGTTTACAATACTGTATATACTGTATTCATTCATACTGTAGTGATTTTCTGGTGGCTTCTTTAGGGTTTTCTATACAGAGAATCAAGTCATCTGCGAACAGTGAGCACTTTACTTCTTCTTTTCCATTCTGGATTCCTTTAATTTATTTTTCTGATTGCTGTGGCTAGGACTTCCAAAATTATGTTGAATAATAGTGGGGAGAGTGGGTACCCTTGTATTGTTCCTGATTTTAGAGGAAATGCTTTTGATTTTTCACCACTGAGGATAATGTTTGCTTTGGGTTTCTCATATATGGCCTTTATTATGTGAGGTATGTTGCTTCTATGTCTATTTTTGGAGAGTTTTTTTTTTTATCATAAATAGGTGTTGAATTTTGTCAAAGGCTTTCTTTGCATCTTTTGAGATGATCGTATGGTTCTTATTTTTCAATTTGTATCACATTGATTGATTTGCATATATTGGAGAATCCTTACATCCCTGGAATAAAAACCACTTGATCATGATGTATCATCTTTTTAATGTATTGTTGAGTTCTGTTGGCTATAATTTTGTTGAGGATTTTTGCATCTATGTTCATCAGTGATGTTGGCCTATAATTTTCTTTTTTTGTGGCATCTTTGTCCATTTTTTTGGTATCAGGGTGATGGTGGCCTCGTAGATGGGTTTGAGAGTTTTCCTTCCTCTGCAATTTTATGGAAGAGTTGAGCAGGACAGGTGTTAGCTCTTCTCTATACTTTTGGTGGAATTTTCCTGTGAAGCCATTTGGCCCTGGGCTTTTGTTTGTTGGAAGATTTTTTATTACAGTTTCAATTTCTGTGCTTGTGATTGATCGGTCCATATTTTCTGTTTCTTCCTGGTTCAGTTTTGGAAGGTTATACTTTTCTAAGAATTTGTCCGTATCTTCCAAGTTGTCCATTTTATCGGCACATAGTTGTTTATAGTAGTCTCGTATGATCCTTGGTTAGGAGAATTTTAATAGTAGGTAAAGTGTATTAAAGTCTCCATCCCATCATGACCCCATCTGACAAGTTCCTGCCCATTTATCATTGTTTTTTGACTTCTTAAGTGTCTTTCCAGGATTTCTTTATGCATATGTGGAACTATGTGTTTTGTTTTTTTTTTCTTACCGCTTTTACACAAATGGTGGTGTGTTCTATGCACTGTTCTGTATCTTGACTTTTTCCTTAATGTGTCTCAGAGACATGTCCATGTCAGTATCTGGAGAGTTTCTTTTTAAAAAATAACTGTGTAGTATTGCATTGGATGAATTTATTCAACTGTTTCCTTGTTGATGGATATTTAGATTATTTCCATTCCTTTGTTAAAATAAACAGTGCTTCCATGAATAATCTTATAGACATTTTTTCATGCCTGAAAGTGAATCTGTAGGATATATCCTTAGGAGTGGAATTGTTGGCTCAAAGGACATACACATACGTTTGCAGCTTTGATAGATATTTTCAAATTGCTTTCCAAAGGAGGTTTTCCAGTTATACTGCTACAAGTCTCACAGATATACACTATTGACAAATTTGGGAGGGTGCCTATCTTTTTAAGAAACAGACAGGATAGTTTAAATTTCTGGTTTTCTGTATGAGTGATGTTGATACCTTTTCATATATTGAATAGCTCATTTTCCATTTTTGTGAATTGTCTCTTCCAGTCCTTCGCTCTTTTTACTATTTCACTGTTGGACTTCTGATCTTTTCTCTGGTTGATTTGTAAGAGATTATATTTTATATTTTTTTCCCAATTTATTTTCTTTTAATTTTTCCTATAGTTTTTATGTCAGAAAGTGTTGTTATTATTTGGTTAAATTTAGCAATCCATTAAAGGTATTTCTGGCTTCTGGTTGTTGAAGAGCCTGATCCTAGGCCTTGTCTATCCATCCTTTATATACTAGTTTCCATTTGCTAATTCCAAACTCCCACAGCATCCCTTCACCATCTCCCCACCCCCTTGGCAAATAGAAGTCTGTTCTGTTTATCTGTGAGTCTGTTTCCATTTCATGGATAATTCATGTATGTCATATTTTAGATGTCACATATGTGATATCATATGATATTTTTCTCTTGACTTAGTATGATAACCTTTGTCCATCCATGTTGCTGCAAATGCCATTCTTTCATTCTTTTTTACATTTGAGAAGGCTTTCTTGCATTTCTAAAAAGTAGTTTTATCACCCAGGTGTTTGTCCCTGGAGACTTTAGTCCTACACTTTCTTTGAAAAGTATTTGAGAGGTCTTTCACGTCTCTGTTTTAATGTATAGATCACGTCTCCATTCCTTCTATTGAAGAACTGGACCACTTGACCTTTAGGGTTTACCACTGTGACTTTCGCTGATTGCACACTCATCGTGCAGCTCAATAGTCCCTCTGTGTTCATTACCTTGTTTAAAAACAGCTTTATTGAAGTATAACTTACATACTATAACTGCACATATCTAATGTGTACAGTTTGATACCATATACCCATGAAACACCACCAGCATCAGGAGAGTAAACACATTTATTACCCCAGAGTTCCCTGTGGCCCTCTGTAATTTCCTCCTTCTCCCACTCATATCTCCTCCGCAAATAATACCTGCTTTCTGTCATTCTAGGTGAGTTTGTGTTTTCTGAGATTTTATGCAAATGGAATCATGCAGCATGCATTCTGGTTTTTGCCTGGCCTCTCCCACTCAGCATAGTTACTTTGAGACTCGTCTGTATTGTTGCATGTATTGATAGCTCCTTCTTTTTATTGCTCAGTAGTGATCCACTGCATGGGTCTCCACTCTCCACTCTTGTTTATCCATTCACTCATTGATCAAAGTCTGGATTGTTTCCAGTTTTGTGTCCCTTGCATTTCTTGCAAATTGGCAGCTGGATCCAGAGATTTGGCAGACTCAGGTTCAGCCTGTAGAAGGCACAGAACATTCGGTTCCTCTCCTGCTGTGACAGTCACAGCCATAGGTGCTCAATGCCAGCAGCTGTTAATTCATGGGTGGAGTTTCAGGTCTACAACTTATTTTTCATGTATAAGTTGGAACACTCCATAAAGAGCTGCTTCCCCTCATCCTCTACTTGGTTACCTAGTGGTACGCCTCATATAAGGCAGCATAAATCCTGTATTTTTTTCCTTAATTTACCTGTTTTCAAGGGATCCATTCTATCCCTTAATTCTTTGTATAAAATTTGTTTTCTCTTGGGAAACTGGTTATTTCTTCTCTTCTGTTATCACTGTTTCAAAATTTCTGATGTATATCAGCATAGGTCTATTTTCTTCCATCAAGGTGGAAGGTTTTCAGTCTTGAAAAACTTTCAGTTCTAGAAAATGGTACACCCTTTTCTTCCTTGATTCCCTTCTTTCCAGTTTATTCTCTTTCTGTGACTTCTCTTGTTCCGATTTCCCACCTGCTGGATTGGTTTTCTGTTTTCTTATCCTTTATCTTTTTGTTCTACATTTTCTGGGAAATTTCCTGAACTTTATTTTCTAACTCTACAGTTCAGCTTATCATTTCTGCCATCAGATTTTTATCTTCCAGGAGTGATTTCTTTTCTGTGGTGGTGGTTGGACATAGCTTCCTCTTTTTGTTTCGTGAATGCAGCACCTTCTCCCTGAAAACAATGAGTTTTTAAATAATGTTTTCTTCTAGTACTGTGTCTCTTTTCTACAAGTTATCTGTTTATCTGCTTGTGGGTTTGACTTTTCATTGTAGAGATTTTCTTCGAATGTCTGAGAATCTGTGGATGTGTGGTCATACTTATGAGTAGATCATAATCTGGTAAGTTTACTTAAGTGTCAGTGTCTTTCCTATTTCTTCCTGGATTGATCCCTAGAGAAGGATGTTTGGATCTTTATGTTTTGTGAAAATGGTATTCTTGCAATCTAAGTGGGGAAAAGAAGGCTGGGGAGGTCTCAACTTTTAATGTGCATAGTTTTACTCAGAGTCTGTTTTCAGCCTGGTAGCCCTTCATGGTCAACTCTTGCCATAGTCTAAAGACTCTGTGTTCCCTATGCCAGAGAACACCTCCATTCTTATTCCACAGTTTGGGAGAGACTGTTACCTGTTGCATTGAATTGGGGAAGGAATCTCAGATCTGTTTATTTAATTTGCAGGTAATCCTCTTGTTTTTAGCCCCATCTTTGCATCCCTTTTCAAAGCTACCTGGGCCAACAATTCCTTAGTCTTTTGGGGGCCCTGAAGTATAAATTGGATTGCCACTGTGCTTTCTCTGTTGCTGGCATTCTTCAGTCTATTATCAGTATATATGACTCATCTGAAGATTTTATTAAAAATGCTGATTGATTCAACAGCTCCAAGTTGGAGCCTGAGATTCTGTATTTATAATAAGCTCCTTGCTGCTGTTGTTTAGTTGCTAAGTCATGTCTGACTCTTCGCAACCCCATGGAGTGTAGCCCACCAGGCTCCTCTGTCCATGGGATTTCCCAGGCAAGAATACTAGAGTGAGTTGCCATTTTCTTCTCCAAGGGATCTTCCCAACCCTGCTTGGCAGGCAGATTCTGTTCAATTGAGCCACCTAGGAAGCCCATAGCAAGCTCCAATGTGATACTTATGTTCCTGTTCCTGTTTTCTTGGAAAGGAAAGAAACAGCTTCATTGGAGGTTGTGTCATAGCTTATATAGCCAATTTCCTGTTGCTGAATATTTAAATTAATTCTAGATTTTTACTTTTAAATTTAATATTGTGAGATGAAAGCGTTAAAAATAAATAAACAAAACATACCCATTTCCATGTTCGGTTTGAATTTTGAAAGATGTATATTAACTTGTTGAACCACCATCTCAATCCAAATAAATTACATCTTCATCTCTACAAAAAAGTTCCCTGGTGCCTCTGCCCCAGCCTGGCCCTAGGTTTCTACTGATGGTCTGTCTGACCCTATAGATTAGTTCTGCTCTTCTATAATTCCATATAATTGGAATTATACAGTCTGTACTATTTTGTGTTAGGATGTTTTCTTTCAGCATGTTTTTTCAATTTATCCCTGTGTAGCATGTATCAGTACTTTATTCCTTTAGTCCTGTTCTACTGCTATTCTACTTTCTATCCATAAAAAGTATATTCTATGGGTATACTAGCCATTCTTGGTGGCTCAGAGGGTAAAGCATCTGCCTGCAATGCAGGAGACCCAGGTTTGATTCCTGGGTCAGGAAGATCCCCTGGAGAAGGAGATGGCAACCCACTCCAGTACCGTTGCCTGGAAAATCCCATGGATGGAGAAGCCTGGTAGCCTACAGTCCATGGGGTCGCAAAGAGTCGGACACGACTGAGCAACTTCACTTCACTTCATGGGTATACTACTGTTTACGTGGTGCTAGCGGTGAAGAATCCACCTGCCAATGCAGGAGACAAAAAAAAGACTTGGGTTTGATCCCTGGGTCTTGCCTGAAGAATCCTGTGGACAGAGGAGGAGCCTGATGGGCTGTGGTCCGTAGGGTTGCAAAGAGTCAGCCATCACTGAAGCAACTTAACACACAGTTTGTTTATCCATTCGCCTGTTGGTGGATGTGCGGTGTGGGTTTTGGAGCCATGATGAATCAAGCTGCCACACACGTTTGTGTCCAAGTCTCTCTTTGTGGACATACATCTTCATTTTTCTTGGGTGAATACCTAGGAGGAGGATTATTGGATAAAATGGTAATCAAATGTTAACGATGTTGAGAAATCTGCAAACTGTTTAAACACTTTCAGATTGTTCTACATTCTTGTCAACACACATATTGTCAGTCTTTAAATTTTAGCTCCTCTAGTGGGTATGCAACAGTATCTCATGTGGTCTTTGTTTCTTTAACACGTCTGTTCAGATCTTTGGCCCATTTTTTGAAAGGCTAATTATCTTAGAGTTATAAGAGTCTGTTTTTATTCTGGATCTAAGTCATTGATAAGATAACTCTGAATATCATCTCACTGTAAAGTCTGTAGCTTTTGTTTTTCTTAACTATGCTTTTAAAGAGAAGTAAATATTTGCTTTTTAACTGAGTCCAATTTATCAGCCTGTGTGTGTGCATGAACACATGTGCACATGCTGAGAAAGCCTTGACTACTGTTGTGGATGTCCATTTGTTTCTGAGTCACTAAGTCATGTCCAGCTCTTTGTGGCCCTATGGACTGCAGTGTACTAGGCTTCCCTGTCCTTCACTGTCTCCTAGAGTTGGCTCAAACCAGAGTCCATTGAGTCAATGATGCCATCCAACCATCTCATCTTCTGTCGTCCCCTTCTCCTCCTGCCTTCAGTCTTTCCCAGTATCAGAGTCTTTTCCAGTGAGTCAGCTCTTCACATCAGGTGGCCAAAGTATTGGAGCTGTAGCATCAGTCCTTCCAATGAATATTCAGGGTTGATTTCCTTTAGTATTGACTGGTTTGATGTCCTTGCTGTCCAAGAAGAGTCTTCTCCAACACCACAGTTCAAAAGCATCAATTCTTCGGTGCTCAGCCTTGGTCCAGTGCTCACATCCATACATGACTACTGGAAAAGCCATAGCTTTGACTATTCAGGACATTTGTCAGCAAAGTGATGTCTCTGCTATTTAATACACTGTCTAGGTTTGTCATAGCTTTTCTTCTAAGGAGCAAGAGTCTTTTAATTTCATGGCTGTAGTCACTGTCCACAGTAATTTTGGAGTCCAAGAAGATAAAATCTGTCGCTGTTTCCCCCATCTATATGACATGAAGTGTTGGGACCAGATGCGATGATCTTAGTTTTTTGAATGTTGAGTTTTAAGCCAGCATTTTCACTCTCCTTAACCCTCATCAAGAGGCTCTTTAGTTCCTCTTCGCTTTCTGCCATTAGAGTGATATCATCGTATCTGAGTGTTGGTATTTCTTTCCGCAGTCTTGATTCTAGCTTGTCATTCATCCAGCCCAGCGTTTCACATGATGTACTCTGCATGTAAGTTAAATAAGCAGGGTGACAATGTATCCTTGACATACTCCTTTCCCGGTTTGGAACCAGTCCATTGTTCCATGTCCAATTCTAACTGTTGCTTCTTGATCTGCGTACAGGTTTCACAGGAGACAGGTAAGGTGGTCTGATATTCCCATCTCTAGGCATTTTCCACAGTTTGTTGTGATCTACACAGTCAAAGACTTTACTGTAGTCAGTGAAGCAGAAGTAGATATTTTTCTGGAATTCTCTTGCTTCTATGATCCAGCAGATGTTGACAATTTGATCTCTGATTTCTCTACCTTTTCTAAATCCACCTTGAACATCTGGAAGTTCTTGGTTCACATACTGTTGAAGCCTAGCTTGAAGGATTTTGAGCATTACCTTGCTAGCATGTGAAATGAGCGCAATTGTATGGTACTTTGAACATTCTTTGGCATTGCCCTTCTTTGGAATTGGAGTGAAAGCTGACCTTTTTCAGTCTTGCAGCTACTGCTGAGTTTTCCAAATTTGCTGGCATATTGAATGCAGCACTTAACAGCATCATCTTTTAGGATTTGAAATAGCTCAGCTGGAATTCCATCACCTCCACTAGCTTTGGGTCACGCTCCCCCAAATTCTTATCTATCTGAAATGCAACTTCATTTGGAAATAGGTTTTTGCAGATGTAATGAAGATAAGCTCATACCAGAATAAGGAGGGCCCTGAATGCAGTGACCAGGGTTCTTACAAGAAGAGGGGAGGACACACAGAGACAACACAGGGGAGCAGTCCGTGTGAAGATGGAGGCAGAGACAGGTGTCCCGCGGGTGCAAGCCGAGGAGTGCCATGAGTCTCCAGAGACTGCAAGAGGCAGGGAAGGATGCTCCTCTAGAGCTGTAAGGAAGCACAGCCGTGCTGAGACCTTGATTTCAGGTTTCTGGCCCCCAGAACTGTGAGAAAATTAATTTCTGTTGTTGTGACTACCCAGTGGTAATTTTTTATGGCAGCCCTTGGAAACTAATACACCTACTGGGATCACAAAGATCTTCTGTATTCTTCTACAAATTTCAGCTTCACTTCTACAGTTAGCCTTATAATCCATTTGGAGTTTATTTTTGTGGATATGGATATATCCATATGGATATCCATTTTCCAGCACCATTTTTAGAAAATACCATCCTTCCCCTTCTTAATTAACTTGTCCTTTTATTGAGAATCAACTGACCATAAATGTGTGAGTCTACTGGATTCTCTTCTGGTCCATTGATTTATAGAACTATCCTTACAGAAATGCTGCTCAGTTGTTGCCGACTCTATGTGACCCCATGGAATGTAGCCCTTCAGGCTTCTCTGTCCATTGAATTTTCCAGGGAAGAATACTGGAGTGTGTTGCCATTTCCTACTCCAAGGAATCTTTCCAACCCAGAGATCGAACCTGTGTCTGTTGTGTCTCCTGCATTGGTAGGCGGATTCTTTACCACTGGGAATCCCATCCTTATGCTAATGCTGCTGCTACTAAGTCACTTCAGTCATGTCTGACTGTGTGTGACCCTGTGGACAGCAGCCCACCAGGCTCCTCTGTCCCTGGGATTCTCCAGGCAAGAATACTGGAATGGGTTGCCATTTCCTTCTCCAATGCATGCATGCATGCATGCTAAGTCACTTCAGTCCTGTCTGACTGTGTGTGACCCTGTGGACAGCAGCCCACCAGGCTCCTCTGTCCACTGGATTCTCTAGGCAAGGATACTGGAGTGGGGTGCCATTTTCTTCTCCCCCTTATGCTAATACTCCCTTTTTATTTCTGTACCTTTATAACAGTTCTTAAAATCAGGTAATGTAAGTTCACCAACTTTGTTCTTAAAAATTATTTTGGCTCTGTTGGGTCCTTTATATTTCCATATAAATTGTAGAATCAGCTTGCCAATTTCTACAAAAAAACTTGCTGAGTCTTACAATCCATCATAAATGCCTTCATTGATTTAGATCTTCTTTAATTTCTTTCTGCAATGTCTTTATTTATAAGCGTAAAGGGCTTTTAAAATTATGTGTGACACAGACAAAATTATATGTCAATACATTTTTGAGGAATTTAACATGTTCTGATTCCTTCCACTGCCAGTCACCATAGTTCCTCCAGTGTTTGAGTCATAATCTTCAAGATAGCCTTTAAAAAGAACTTCTGCTCAGTCCACAGATGTCAGTCCAGAATTCTTTGAGGTCACCTTCTTTGATCTCCAGTGGGATATGGACACACTTCAAAAATTCCCCACCTGTAACCTTTGGGATCCAAAATCACTGCAGATGGTGACTGCAGCCATGAAATTAAAAGACGCTTACTCCTTGGAAGGAAAGTTATGACCAACCTAGATAGCATATTCAAAAGCAGAGATATTACTTTGCCAACAAAGGTCCGTCTAGTCAAGGCTATGGTTTTTCCAGTGGTCATGTATGGATGTGAGAGTTGGACTGTGAAGAAAGCTGAGAGCCGAAGAATTGATGCTTTTGAACTGTGGTGCTGGAGAAGACTCTTGAGAGTCCCTTGGACTGCAAGGAGATCCAACCAGTCCATCCTAAAGGAGACCAGTCCTGGGTGTTCATTGGAAGGACTGATGCTGAGGCTGAAAATCCAATACTTTGGCTACCTCATGCGAAGAGTTGACTCAGTGGAAAAGACCCTGATGCTGGGAGGGATTGGGGGCAGGAGGAGAAGGGGATGACAGAGGATGAGATGGCTGGATAGCATCACCGACTTGATGGACGTGAGTTTGAGTGAACTCCGGGAGTTGGTGATGGACAGGGAGGCCTGGCATGCTGCGATTCATGGGGTCGCAAAGAGTCGGACACAACTGAGCGACTGAACTGAACCTTTGGGATCCAGTTTTCTCAAGTAATTTATCTTAGGACCATGTTTAGGGTCAGAGGAGACAGATCTGATTGGTTCTTAATTTTGCACACCCTCTAAACATTCATAAAGTTGAAATCATATTCACTCCTAAGCTGTCACATCCTAGGACAGATCACTGGGCTATGCCAGTACCTTTTGAAGTACAGACATTATGTCCTCAAAATGAAAAGTCTTAAAAAAACAAGCCATCCTTGTTTCATGTCAACACTAAAATTAGAGTACTGAATCAATATAATCATTTCTCTCATAGTTTATGCTTTTAAATTATCAACTCTGGAAGCAACCTTTGTGTGTATCAGAACCCACATTACTTGAATCTGTTTTAGGTATCATGTTCCTTCTTATCTGTATCAAAATTGATGCTGAACAGTGAGTTCTAAGTTGCAAAAGAGGATTTAGTTTTGTACCTGTCTATAAGTTTTTGTCCACAAATGATACAAAAGCACACACAAGTGCTATTTCTGAGTGTTTAAGATATTCAGAATACTGTGCTTGCATGTGGCTTGTTAAACTTAGCCCTACGTTTTTCATATTTTTAATGCTATGGAAAATGTGATTTCATTTTCCTATAGCACTGGTATATAGAAATTGATTAAAAAAATTAATCTGCAACCTTGCTAAATTCACTTATTTTAGTAGCTCTTACTGCAGACTTTCTAAGTACATGATCATATCACTCATGATTAAAGACAGCTTTACTTCTTTCCCATATACATGCCTTTTATTTCTTCTTAATGACTTCCTGTGTTAGCTAAGACTTCTAATGAAATGTTGAGGAGGGTTGGAGGGTGGACATCCTTGCATGGCTCCTGATTGTAGGGGAAAAGCACCACTCTTTCAGCATTTGGCTTTTTCATTGATGCTTTTTATCTGGTTGGGAAGTTCCCTTCTCTTTGTTTTTGTGAGAGTGTTTTTTTATCATGTTGGGTTTTGTTAAGTGCCTTTTCTACATCTATTCAGATGATCATATAGTTTTTCTCCTTTATTCTGTTAACATGATGAATTACATTGATTTTCTAGTGTTAAACCAAGATTGCATTAGCTATGGTGTATTAGGTTATATTATTATTTTTGTATATTAATGAATTTAATTTCATAGCATATGTTTTGTTAAGGATTTTTGCCTCATATTCTTGAGGGATGGTACTTTGTAACTCAGTTTTCTTGAAATGTCTTTGCTTTGGTCTTGTAAAGTAAGTTGGAAGGTGTTTCTCTCTTCTGTTCTCTTTGGTATTTCTTCCTTAAATGTTTGGCAGAATTCATCTGTGCAAACATCTGAGCCTAAAATTTTCTTTGTGGGAAGGTTTTTAAGTACAAAATCAATTTCTTTAATAGGAATTTAAAAAACTGTGTTGATATATTTATTTTTACTAGGTTGGGTCTTCATCACTGCACAGGCTTTTCTCTAGTTGCAGCACAGGGGGCTGCTCTCTAGTTGCAGTGCAAGGGCTTCTCATCAGGGCCGCTTCTCTTGTTGCCAACATCAGGCTCCAGAACACGTGGGCTCAGTAGTTGCGGCTGAACGCACTGCTCACGGGGCTTCAGTTGCTACGGCTCCTGTCACGGGGCTTCAGTCGCTACGGCTCCTGTGCTCTGGAGCTTGCTGCTCAGCCCATGGGATCTTCCCAGATCAGGGATTGAACTCGTGTCTCCTGCATTGTCAGGCGACTTCTCTACCACTGAGCCACCGGGAAGCCCTATGAGCCCTATTTTTTTAAGGGATCTTTTTGAATGAGTTTTGGTAGGTTATGTCTTTCCAGAAATTTGTGTGTTTCATCACAGTTGTCTCATTTATTGGAATAAAATTATTCTCAATAGTCCCCTATTATCTTTATAATATTTGTAGGATCTGTACTGAGGCCCTCTCTTTCCTAATTTTCCTAAGTGTCTTTCTCAGTTTGGTTGGAGGTTTACAGTTTTATTGTTTTTTTTGTTTGTTTGTTTCAAAGAACCAGCTTTTGACTGTTTTTTCTGTTGTGTTTTAAAATTTCTGTTGTTTTCTGCTCTTTATTATAGCCTTCCCTTGGTTACTTTGGGATTTACTTTACTCTTTTTTTTTGGCCGCACTGTGAACCATGTGAGATCTTAGTTCCCTGACCAGGGATTGAACCTAGACCCTCAGCAGAAAGAGTGCAGAGTCCTAATCTGCACTCCAGGGAACTCCCTTACTTTTCTTTTTCTTAAGGTGAAAATTTGGGTCACTGAGTCAAGACCTTCTCTTCCAATATAGGCCGATATAAGAATGTCAGAACAACACAGTGCAAAAGCAATTAGTTTAGTGGAAATTAAAACTGAATTTTTATTTTCCTGATTTTCTTATATTTGCATTGCTGCTTTTCAAAATTATTTTTTCTACTATAGATTTATAAATTCTGATAATATAAATAATACATGCTATTCCTTAAGGAAATGTTAAGGGTCCAGAGAATTACAAGGCATTTTAAGTGTCAGGATAGGCCATAACATATAATCATGAATCCTTCCAGCTTGATGTAACTGTCTCCTTGCTTACACTGTCCATCCGTTCTGAATCCCCGGGGGCTTTGCTGCTCTGCCGCACACAGTCACTCAAGAACCCGGGTTGACAGGTCCCACTGTGTTGAGCTATACTGTCTGGAATACATGCCATCGATTCCCTGTGTAACCTGAGGAAGAGTACCCTGAGGGACTCTGCTCTGCTCCTATGGGTACCAGTAATCTACATAGTCACTCTTACTTGGAAAGCTCGTTCACATAAGTTAGATCCCCTTCTACATTTCCAGTTGTGAGCTGAGCCATAATTGTGGCTTCCTGAAGAGTTTGAAGTCAGACAAGGTTAAACTTCAAGCTTTAACAGTTAACAGTCATGCATCCCAGGGAAATGTGCTGGTTAACCCCCGAACGTTTCCTCATAGGAAAAAATGCCTACTTTTCATGATGCTAGTAAGGCTTAGGAAAAAAGTATGTGAAAACACTGGACAAGGCTAATACATTATTTCTCCCACAGGCTTTCTTCGCTCAGGAGGTTCAGCAAATCCAGCTACAGGCTAATCTAATTTTCTGTATAACAATAGACCAGAATGTTAGCTGTGCTCATCTTCCCATCCTGTTAATGCAGACGGTTTTGTTAAATTTTTCTGTGATTGTGTAACACAGCTATTTGATTGTAATAATGCTATGAAGTTATATACCTTTTTTGTTTTACTCTCAAACTTTCATTAATGTACAGCAGACTCTACAAAAGCTACATGTGTGATATTGCAGCTGATTTTTATAGATGAGAATTCAGCTGCCTGCTGTTGAGCCAGATACTGAAGTAATTTGTGAAATGTGAAAGAGTACAACTGTGCTCACTCAGTTTTCTGTTTGGGAAAAGAATTTTTCACTTAAAAAAAATGTTATGTTAACATGAAACAAGTGTCAAAAGGTCCTGAAACAAAACAATTGAGAACTGCTAGTTAGGCTCTGAACCTGTGGGTGAAGACTGCCGTGTGAGCAGGATTCCTGTTATCCACACTTGTATCTCAGGGTCTTTGATGACTTCATCCAAGCATCAGGGTCTCCAGCAGTGATACAGAACCCGCCTGCCAGTGCAGGAGACCCAAGAGACTCAGGTTCAATTCCTAGGCCAGGAAGATCCCCTGGAGGAGGAAATGGTAACCCACTCCAGTATTCTTGCTTGGAGAATCCCATGGACAGAGGAGCCTGGCAGGCTACAGTCCATGGTGTCTCAAAGAGTTGGACATGCAGAAAGAAAAACACCAATATGGTACATTAATGCATACATATGGAATTTAGAAAGATAGTAACGATGACCCTATATGCAAGACAGCAAAAGAGACACAGATATAAAGAACAGACTTTTGGACTCTGGGAGAAGGTGAGGGTGGGATGATTTGAGAGAATAGCATTGAAAGATGTATATTACCATATGTGAAATAGATCGCCAGTCCAGGTTCGATGCATGAAACAGGGCACTCAAAGCCAGTGCACTGGGACAACCCTGAGGGATGGGATGGGGAGGGAGGTAGAGGGGTGTTCAGGATGGGGGACACATGTCCACCCATGGCTGATTCACATTAATCTATGGCAAAAACTACTACAATATTGTAAAGTAATTAGCCTCCAATTAAAATAATTTTTAAAAACATTAAAAAAAAACTGAACACATGTGCACACACACACACACACACACATAATCTAAGTATCTCTTTTCTTCCTTTTGCTGGAAAAAAGATTATAAACAATTAGTTACTTGCTCTAATCTCACAAATAGTTTTTCTAAGCAGAGATCTGGAGGCAGTTGCACTGAGCTGCAATTATTTAGATGGCTATTAATCATGGTTATTTTTGTTTTCTTTCACCACAGCTTATTTGCATGGCGTTTTGGTGTGCCAGGAACAAAAAATAAGATAATTAAAGGCAGTGAAACTGAAGTAAAATAGGAAGATCATCAGCCAAGAAGGGCCTATTGGAGGAAGCAGAGTAAGTATAGTGTGTCATTAAGAATTCGTTGGGTTGTATTAATACGTGGGAAAGCAGAGATTGGGTCAGTGAAAAGAAATAATGTTTTGTTTCTCTCAGGCCTAGGCTGCTAATACTTCTAAACTGGCCAGATCACACAGCAAGCCCAAAGATGCCTTGAAAAGGACTTGCACATTAACTTCCTAAGTTGTATAAGAGCATGACTTGATTCATAAGTAGTCTAAAACGTCATGCAGGAAAGGATCGTATCTCAATAAATCTGAATCCTAGTAGTCAAGGGAATACTGGGGACAGGTAACCTATCAAAGGACTTTTGTCCAACAAAATACTGCAATTTAAAATACTTTCAGTGGTTTCTGGAGGACGTGGGGTGTAACATTTTCACCTAAGAAAGTTTTGGTTTCCACGTCATTTTCCAACATACTTCCCTTTGACTGCTAAAAAGTAATAAAAATTGCCTAAATTGCTTGTCTTCCCTGGGTCTTGTTTTTCTTGCCTCTGAAGTTTCTTACAGCTCTGTGATTCTCTTACATACGCCATTTTAAACTTGTCTTCTCTCTTCCAGTCTTCTTTTGAAGAGATTCCTGATCTGTGACTCCTTGGCTGGGGCTGCCCCACCCCTTCCTCTTCTCTGACCCTCCTTCGCCCCTGGGAGACACTCAGGGTTACTTCCCTGCTGTGGGGACCTGTCTTTCTCAAGCAGCTCCCCTCAGAGAGTCAGTGGTGAAGTGGAAACTTGGCAAGCAGTCCTTGGATGTTTCCTACTTAAACACGATTCCTTAGCCATACTTTCTGAGTTTTGGGTAGGAGTTTTAAAGGATACAGTCATTTTATACTGATGATTCTTTCTTTTAATCCTAAACATACCTTTTAAAAGTAGGTCTTTATGAACCCATACCATTTCCCTTCCCCTCCCCCATTCCCAACATCTGCTATTTAAAATTAAGCCAGTTCTTTCCTTGGCACAAGGAGGAGTTCATATGGTCTTATCATTCCACCCAGGTTTCCTTACCCAAAGCCAGTAGCATTCGTCAGGGTGGTAGCCATGATTCTGTGCCCTGGTGTATCAAATCTGGAATGGAACTTTTTTGAGAGGGTAAAGTTTATAGTGTATTTTGAGTATAGTTTAAAAAAATTGAGCATACACCCAGAACTTGTTTGATTTGTTCTTTCATAACATATTAGAGAAGGCAGTGGCACCCCACTCCAGTACTCTTGCCTGGAAAATCCCATGGATGGAGGAGCCTGGTAGGCTGCAGTCCATGGGGTCACTGAGGGTTGGACACGACTGAGCGACTTCACTTTCACTTTTCAGTTTCATGCATTGGAGAAGGAAATGGCAACCCACTCCAGCACTCTTGCCTGGAAAATCTCATGGGCGGAGGAGCCTGGTAGGCTGCAGTCTATGGGTTCGCGAAGAGTCAGACACGACTGAGCAACTTCACACTTTCATTTTATAACATATAGTTATGGAAATAGGTATTGGATGATTTTTATAGTTATCTTTACATATATAGATGTGTGTGTAAATAGGTACATTATTTGTGTGCCTTAATGACAACGTGATGCTTTCTAAGGCCCACTGGACTTCACATTCCAGGATGTCTGGCTCTAGGTCAGTGATCACACCATTGTGATTATCTGGGTCGTGAAGATCTTTTTTGTTCAGTTCTTCTGTGTATTCTTGCCACCTCTTCTTAATATCTTCTGCTTCTGTTAGGTCCATACCATTTCTGTCCTTCATCGAGCCCATCTTTGCATGAAATGTTCCCTTGGTATCTCTAATTTTCTTGAAGAGATCTCTAGTCTTTCCCATTCTGTTGTTTTCCTCTATTTCTTTGCATTGATCGCTGAGGAAGGCTTTCTTATCTCTTCTTGCTATTCTTTGGAACTCTGCATTCAGATGTTTGTATCTTTCCTTTTCTCCTTTGCTTTTTGCTTCTCTTCTTTTCACAGCTATTTGTAAGGCCTCCCCAGACAGCCATTTTGCTTTTTTGCATTTCTTTTCCATGGGGATGGTCTTGATCCCTGTCTCCTGTACAGTGTCACGAAGCTCATTCCATAGTTCATCAGGCACTCTATCTATCAGATCTAGGCCCTTAAATCTATTTCTCACTTCTACTGTATAATCATAAGGGATTTGATTTAGGTCATACCTGAATGGTCTAGTGGTTTTCCCCACTTTCTTCAATTTCAGTCTGAATTTGGTAATAAGGAGTTCATGATCTGAGCCACAGTCAGCTCCCGGTCCTGTTTTTGTTGACTGTACTACGAACAAAGCTAGTGGAGGTGATGGAATTCCAGTTGAGCTATTTCAAATCCTGAAAGATGATGCTGTGAAAGTGCTGCACTCAATATGCCAGCAAATTTGGAAAACTCAGCAGTGGCCACAGGACTGGAAAAGGTCAGTTTTCATTCCAATCCCAAAGAAAGGCAATGCCAAAGAATGCTCAAACTACCGCACTATTGCACTCATCTCACACGCTGGTAAAGTCATGCTCAAAATTCTCCAAGCCAGGCTTCAGCAATATGTGAACCGTGAACTTCCTGATGTTCAAGCTGGTTTTAGAAAAGGCAGAGGAACCAGAGATCAAATGCCAACATCCGCTGGATCATGGAAAAAGCAAGAGTTCCAGAAAAACATCTATTTCTGCTTTATTGACTATGCCAAAGCCTTTGACTGTGTGGATCACAATAAACTGTGGAAAATTCTGAAAGAGATGGAAATACCAGACCACCTGATCTGCCTCTTGAGAAATCTATATGCAGGTCAGGAAGCAACAGTTAGAACTGGACATGGAACAACAGACTGGTTCCAAATAGGAAAAGGAGTACGTCAAGGTTGTATATTGTCACCCTGCTTATTTAACTTATATGCAGAGTACATCATGAGAAACGCTGGGCTGGAAGAAGCACAAGCTGGAATCAAGACTGCGGGGAGAAATATCAATAACCTCAGATATGCAGATGACACCACCCTTATGGCAGAAAGTGAAGAGGAACTCAAAAGCCTCTTGATGAAAGTAAAGTGGAGAGTGAAAAAGTTGGCTTAAAGCTCAACATTCAGAAAACGAAGATCATGGCATCTGGTCCCATCATTCTATTTCATGGGAAATAGATGGGGAAACAGTGGAAACAGTTTCAGACTTTATTTTTTTGGGGCTCCAAAATCATTGCAGATGGAGATTACAGCCATGAAATTAAAAGACGCTTACTCCTTGGAAGGAAAGTTATGACCAACGTAGATAGCATATTCAAAAGCAGAGACATTACTTTGCCAACAAAGGTCCATCTAATCAAGGCTATGGTTTTTCCTGTGGTCATGTATGGATGTGAGAGTTGGACTGTGAGGAAGGCTGAGCGTCAAAGAATTGATGCTTTTGACCTGTGGTGTTGGAGAAGACTCTTGAGAGTCCCTTGGACTGCAAGGAGATCCAACCAGTCCATTCTGAAGGAGATCAGCCCTGGGATTTCTTTGGAGGGAATGATGCTAAAGCTGAAACTCCAGTACTTTGGCCACCTCATGCGAAGAGTTGACTCATCGGAAAAGACTGATGCTGGGAGGGATTGGGGGCAAGAGGAGAAGGGGACAACAGAGGATGAGATGGCTGGATGGCATCACTGACTCGATGGACATGAGTCTGAGTGAACTCCGGGACTTGGTGATGGACAGGGAAGCCTGGTGTGCTGCGATTCATGGGGTCGCAGAGTCGGACACGACTGAGCGACTAAACTGCACTGAATGACAAGGTAGATTTATATCCATGAGAGTACGTTAAAGACAAAATTATTCATGATCCTTGTTAAATAACAGTGAGGCAGACTTTAAGACCATTGCAATAGGCATGGGCCCCACAATACTGGGATTTTGCAGTCGGGTGTGGAGGGTAATGTGGAGACTGGACTCAAGCTCAAATGCAATAGAAGTGGGAATTTACAGCCAAGGAAGAAGGTAGGGGTCTGTGAATGGACTATTACCAAGGAAAACATCAGTGGTGAGGGGGGATTCTGGTTAAACTGACTTATCAGAATTCTTGCCGAAGGCAGGTCAAGGTGGTTAGACATCACCTGAAGGATGGTGAGGCTGAGGAACCTGATCAGACATAAAGAGGGAGAGATTCTGGCTAAACCAACTTAGCAATATTCTTGCTAAGACTGGGTAATGTAAAGACAAATATAAAAGCTTAGAAGTTGGCCTAGTTGAGAAGAGTTGAATTCTCTTCTCAACTAAGAGAGACACTGTCAAATTACAGTTGATTTTGTCAACAGAACTGGTGACCAACCCTCTCCCTTACCAATTTCTTTTCTTTACCCTCAGACAGGATCCTCATAGCTTCCTTGAAATTGTGTTACCTGTTTCTAGGCAATATTGTTTTTTTTTTTACTTCTTAGACTTAATACTCCCTTTTTTTTTTTTTCCTTAAAGTTTGAGAAATTCAGAAAAACCTGTAAGTGGAATACCATATTAATAACTTGATGTGTACCTTTTCACTTTTTCTGTACATGTATAATATCTTTAAAAATCATGAAGAATTGCTAGGTAAGTGCAAAGGAACAGGAATGGAGTTTGAACAGCTTTATAAGCAGGAAAAAGCAATGATGAAAGAGGAAGTTCAAAGAGGAAGAAATCAGGAAAGGATGGAAGAGAAAGAAGGAAATTCAAGAAACATCCTAAAGACAAAACGCACAGTTGACCCAAAGTTGTTTCTGTAAGACTTCCACCACTGTGTATAACAGCAAGGAAAAAAAAAACCCAGCCCCAACGGTAACAAAAAACTTACTCATGAATGTCAACAATTAGGGACAGGCTAAAAGTGATACCTCCTTATGATGGGCTATTATGCAGCCATTAAAAATGTTTCTTGGGATAGGAAGACTTAGTTTTCACTCTATATTTTCTACACATTAAATGTTATGCCTTGTGAATGTTACATGTTAAAAAAAAATACCATGATAAATTTCAACAGGAGGTTTACTTAAGTGAAATGCAGGATAAAAAATTATGCAGCTCCACTCCTGTTCCATTAAGCAATTCTTAATGTTTTTCAGGCAACCCTACTTGGTCCCTGCTCCTTCCCTATCTTCTTTCATCTCTCTAGGTGCCACACTTAACAGGTCACATTCCAGAAGATAAATCTTTCCTTTACCAATATTCTCATGATTTTCACCTGAACCATCTGTTTTATATCTTTGAGCTTTGGAGATGTATTTACATGATGATCCTGCAGCTAAAAAGCTTTGAAAACAGGTATACTAAAGGGGCCTCATGAGTATCGTCTAAATTTCATGGGCAGAAAAACAAAACCAGGTGATGTCTAGAGTCAGGGTGGGACTGAGTCCACAGCCATCAGTGATTGTTGTGAGTATTCTGATCAGGCTGCTCTTTGAAGCCTGTATTTTGGCTCTGGTAAATAAAGTGTTTATCTAGCTTTTAAAAAATATCTTGAATTTAAACAATTTAAATTGAAATCAGGAAGAGAAGGACATTCAAGAAATTTATCCTAAAAAAATAACTAATAAAGCAGTTTGGTTATAAATGTGAGTTCTGACTATGTGCATCTCAAAAGAATGACCAGAGTATATGCATGAATTCTTCTTGATCATATTCTGTATAAGTGTTCTGTAAGTGTGAGAAATATAAGGTTAATTATTTAGGGAAATGACTGGATTAAAGTAGATTTTTGAGGTGCTTACTTTGTAGTTTTACAGTAGTGATAACAGCAAGATGACATCAAGGTTTTCTTTTCACTTTTCTTTGCAGGGATGGAAAATCCAGTGAAGCACTGTTTGATTGTAGCAGCAGGCCTTTGAAATTTAACTCAAAAAATGAGTGCTCTTAATTCAGAGAACTGCTCTTTTCAGTACCAACTGCATCAAACACATCAGCTTCTAGATGGTAACTGTCTGTTACTCTTGATTATACTTGGGAAAATACTGTTAAATATCCTCACATTAGGAATGACAAGGAAAAACACCCATCAAAATTTTTTGGAATATTTTTGCATTTCACTAGCATTTACTGATCTTCTGCTTTTGGTCAACGTTTCCATTATATCTTATTTCAGGGATTTTGTGCTTTTAGGCATTAGGTTTACTAAATACCACATCTGTCTATTTATTCAAATTATTTCTTTTACTTACAGTTTTTTGCATTATCCAGTTTTCCTGATAGCTTGTATAGATTATTACCTGAATTTCTCTAAAGCGACCAAGCTTCCATTTAAGTGTCAAAAAGTATGTTATTTCTTTACGATTATTTTAATTTGGATTTCTGTCCTTACTTATGTTTTGGGAGATCCAGCTATCTACCAAAGCCTGAAGGCACAGAATGTTTATTCTCATCAATGTCCTTTCTATATTGGTGCTCAGAGTTACTGGCTATCATTTTCCATGGTGACAATTTTACTTATGGGTTTTATAATCTCTTGGTCAGAAGTCATTACCTTGGTACAGGCTGTTAGGATAACTTCCTACATGAATGAGACTATCCTGTATTTTCCCTTTTCATCACACTCTTATACCGTGAACTCTAAGAAAACACTCTTGCCCAAGTTGATTATCTGTTTTCTTGGTACCTGGTTACCATTTGTACTACTTCAAGTAATTATCCTTTTACTTGAAGTACAGATTCCAGCTTACATTGAAATGAACATTCCATGGTTGTACTTTGTCAATAGTTTTCTCATTGCTACAATGTTTTGGTTTAATTGTCACAAACTTAACTTTAGAGACATGGCATTACCTGTGGATCCATTTGTCAACTGGAAATGCTGCTTCATTCCACTTATACTTCATAATTTTGAGCAAATTGAAAAGCCTATATCAGTAATAATTTGTTGATATGTTAAAACTAAAACTTACAGCTACAAGACTAATAATTTTACAAACAGGAAAGAATGAGGCCTTGGGACATATAGTTAACTGAAGCTCTCCCCCGACCCCAAACTTTCATACCTTTTCAGAATGTGTCTTTTGGGGGCTATATTTATTAGTTTTCTTTTTAACAAAATACTTCCAAAAACATATTTATACCTGTTGGCCATACTCATGTTTGTGTTACCCAGAAAACTACTGGATACAAACTGTTATGTAAATCTGAGATTCTTCTGCCAACTTTTCAGATTTAAATAAACATTTTTATTAAACTCAGAGCAAGAAAGTCGATTGTTTTCTTTAAATAGTTTAAATATTAACATAAGGATTCGCTCAATTTAAATTTAGCTAATTTTTAAAAATACATCTGTTCTTAATGCAAATATTCCTAAGAGCAGAGTTTTTGTTGCTCACCATAAAGAATTGAGAGTGGTGACTGGGTCTTTTCCATGACATACCAGATTTGTTTTCAGTTGTAACTTAGATCTGTCATAGAATCTGCATGGCAACCTGTAGTCACATTGGCAATATACCACAGTGTGAAAGTAGAATTTATCCGTAGCACTGTTGATGTTGGATAATCCTTTGTTGTGGGAGCTGCCCCATGTACTATATAGGATGTTCCGGAGCACCTCTGCCTTCCATCCACCAGATGCCAGTAGAACCTCCTTCCCCAGTCATCACAATCAGTGTCTCCAGAAATTGCCATACTTACCTCGGGCAAGTTCTTGCATGAGAACTACTGAAGTGAAGCAATCGGAATGGCAGAGTAATCGGAAATTACAAAGACGCCATCTAATTTGTCAATGTCTAAATATGCTGCTTCTGTGTTCCTTTCCTTCTTAATGTATGGCTTTCTAACTGACCATACATGGGACTGAGATATTTAAAACTATTTTACTAATTAATTAGTAAAGACTTAAAACTCTCTGCAAATTTTAAATCTGGAAAATGTACTGTTTCTAGCCCCTTGTTAAGCTGTTGGTTTACAAGATGCCCCATTCTTCACAACCTTAAAAAAAAAAAAAATTATTCAATAGACCAGCCAAATGGAAGAAGCTTTTATTTGTAAAGAAATGAACTTACAACTGGTCTACAATATATTATTGTAATATAAACAATATAAATAAATGATCCTGTAGGCCCACTAACCTTCCATCCAGACCCACATGAAGCAATGTTACAACAATATTCTATGTGAAAATGTGCAGGTTAACAAAGGTGCAATTACAAGCAAGTTTAAGCAGCAGAGTATAAGGTGCTTTAATTTAACAGTTAATGTTGCCATCAACAAACATCTGAATGTTCAATTTTACTTCACTGAATACAGACACAACAAATATGAAAATCTAAAATTCATACACATGCTACTGTTAATATGAAAGTGCTTTCTCTTTTAAAAAAATACACCAAATGGACAAGCTTTTTACATAGATCATGGTGTGCTCTTATAATGCAAAATTAACTTCATTTTCAGGTTATACATTTTAAAACTGGTAGCTACAGACACCAATCTAGGAATGCTAATGCTAAGAGTTCTAGAACTATTTCCTGTGAGGAGGACTCTAGTACAATATCCAACATAAAGAATACATCTATATATAATCTTAACATTTGTTTTTTATAAAGATAAAAAATGTTTTCTTTCCCCTTGTTGATGCTTTTTGTTCATTCTGCATGGATCAGTGTTTGAGGTTTTAAAATATGGAAATCCTATTTTAGGACAATGGGAGGAACCAAAAGGAGGAATTTAAAAAATCAGTTAACATGTGCTTGAAGCATCAAAAATAAAGTTTTTTTAAAAAAATTTATCACAATCTGCCTTTGTTAAATCAACAGCAAAAAGCATGCTTTCAACAAGCAAGAAGACAAAAAGGACTAATTCAACAAAGAGGCTTGAAATGCCCAACACCCATGTCAGCCTCCGTTCTGCACACTGCTGTCTACAACTCCAACCTTCATCACAAGCTCACCCCTTACTTTGAGGATAATTTTGAGAGCTTACTTTGACTTCTTTTTCCTATGGAAAAAAAACATGCTTTTGAAAGAGGTGATTGAGAATCTAGTTAAATGTCTTGGAAATTAAATGTATTAAATTATTACCATCTTTGCACACTCAAACTGGTTTTTTAAAATTTAGAATACACATACAAAAAATATTTATGTAATATTTTAACAGCAAAAATATTTGAAAAACTAGGTAAACTAAAATACTTTAAAAGTTTTAACCAGTACCATGGAAAAAACCCAGACTATCTGGTTACTTGGATGTTAGTGTTCCTATTTACAAACACTTTATTACAGATTCTATTCTTAACACTTATTTGGACATTTTCCTGCTTTAAAAAGCTGTAACTATGATACAGAAAGGTTTTTTTAATCTTTTTTCATTTTGCATCTTTCATTTTGCATATATATGACACACATATAAAGTTGTGTCAAACAGGAAATTACACCATAACTCAGAATCCTCTGGTGGCAAGGAAATTTCTACCCAATTAAATCAATCCTCCCATTCTATGTTTGCTCCCCAAATACTTGTAAATTCAAGCTCCAAGCACAGAACTGTTGATTGTTTACAGGTTCTGCATGTTAAAGGAAACCCTTTTACTATGTAAAAGATGTGTGCTTTCTAAAAAGTAGATATTTGTGATAATTGTAGAATTTTATGTAGTATTTCTTGCTTTAAAAAGAAACACAAAAACTAAACCTGTTCAGCAAGCTCCTTCGAGATTTTTCAGTTTCCAGAAGTTACTGCAGTCAGTACTGGGTGTAAAGCTTTCGTAGTACAAAGTGTATATAGTAAGCCAGCACCAGCTTTCCTTGTAATTGTTCTGTCACACACCCTGCATATCAGCACCTCTGGAATAGACTCGTGTCAAAATAATTGAGAAATATGGGCTGTTAAAATAGTTTCAAAATGTAAATCCTAGTATTAAGTACCTTTAATTTTATAACCTAATCAGGTACATGGATTAGTATGCAAAATGTGTTATAGGAATTGTGATATGATTCAGTCAGACCCCTTGGATATCATCTAGCTTAATCCTTTACCCAATGCATAAATCAGCTCCAGGTTTATATTCACTGCATTAAGTAATAATTACATGTTTATGCCACAATCAAAACCGAGGGCGAGAGGATTTTGTTATTACTGGTTCCTTCAGTCAGGTATACCAACCACACGCTGCACACTACACAGTAGATGTTCCAATGGTTTGCTAAGTGAATGGATAAGTGAATGGCAGTTATTTAGATGTGTTTAGTGATTTAGCAAGCTTTTAGAAAAATCTCATTAGCTCATCTATGTGAATTTTCTACCTTAATCCTAAGGAGAACAAAGACTGTGGGTGTCCCAGGAAATGGATCATAATAAATAAATATTTTTTAGTCAAAGCTCTTAAGTGTGAAACAAACCATTAAAAAAAGAAATTAAGAGAGAAATAAGTAGGAGCAACTTTTGAAAATACCCCACTATGTGGTCTGGAATCATAGTTTATACAGCTTAAAGATGATTTAAACAAAATCAACCTTTTGAGTAGTACAGGCTCTGTACTGAATATTCAGAAGAGGGAACAGGTTATAAGCTTAGTAATGGCCTAAGATATCACACAGCTAATTTAAGAACTAGAAGTAAAACTCCAGTCTCCCAGCCAGTATTTTATCTTCACTTACCATGTTCATTTAATGATTATGTCCACCTATTATTTGCTAATGAAGTAATTATTTAGTACTATCTAAAATTATGGTTTTAACATAAATATTAGAAAAGATTTTAGTAATGAATACACCTGGTTTGCTTGAGGCAAGACTAAAGTTCCTTTTCTAAAATAGGTTGATGTTCATTTCACTACCATTCCTCATCACTCTTATAATCAACTTTTTCACCTCCATCCATTAAAGCTCCACAAAATTCAAGGATTTAACACTGATAATAGTCCCTAAACTATAACTTTTAAGTCAATAAATGACAACTACTATCAATCCTTAAGATTATTGGCGTCAATTTAAATAGGTGGTCTAAGAGGACTTCCTTTTATTACTCATATTTAAAACTGTACCATGTTAGCATAATAAGTGTTTTAAATTTATATAGATTTCTTTCGTCCAAATTAAATTTCATTCATTACTTTTTAAAATATTTTAAAACCCTGGCACAGGTTTTCTTTCATGGATTCATACTGATGCCACCAATAGCACTGACAGCAACTATACTTTTCAGTAGAGAAAAATGTTTTAATGTACTTCTTCCCTAATGTCGGAGGCTGAAATAGTCACCTTTAATAAGTCAAGTTAAATGTTCACAAGCTGTTCAAAGGAAAAAAATGAAACTGTGGAAAGCATTTCCCAAAGCTTCCATGAACACGGCACTTTAAGAGGTGTGTGTCAGAGTAGAATGGGAGAGCTTTTATTAGAGAAGCTGGGCTTCAGATCTGAGGAGGAGGGCAGGTCTCCCTTTTCACGCAAGTATACTAAAATGCAAGTTCAGAAAGCCACACGATCTGCTGGGGAATATGATGATGATGATTTGTACTAGTGCTCTACAACTTTCAAAAACAACTATCATAGTAGTATTTTAAAATAGATTAAATAAGCTCTGAAAAATAATAATGTAAAAACTTCTAAAACTTCTTAAAAATTTAGGAATTTTCCAAAGAAGATAATATAATTTTCAACATTTTTTACTGAAGAAATGGCTTATATTAGTGCTATGAGTAAAACTATATGATACATTTTTTGAACTTCTAACAAAAAAGGAATTATCTTCCTAAAGAATCTTTTTAAAGTGTACAGCTTATAGGTTGAAATTAAGTTTTAATAAGATTGCATATTTACTTTCCCTAATACTGCATTTGTGCTTATTTAATTGAATCACAACTGTTAGATAAAAATCAAATGCTCTAAATAGATTCGGAAATACCAATTTTGATGAAAGTAGATTAAACAGTTTTTTCAAGAACCACACTGCTGTGCATCAAAGAAAGAGGTAGGCTTGTAGTTACTGAAATCCACACTAAGAAAACAGAACCCTACAGCTCTAGTCATCCAATTCTTAGACCAAGACACAAACCTAACAAAATACTATCCATGGATATTCTCTCCTCTATATACTTCTGATAACTCATAAAACCTTTGAGTTCTTGACAAATACTTTTCCCAACTATACCAGCTGTTAACCTTTCTCAGAAGTCAAAAATCACCGATTTATGTATCACTGGAACTATTAATGTGCTCCTAAGGGCAGGGTCATTTGACCAGGAGAGTAAAAGAATGACTTTGATTGCAGGTAAATCTTGACATTAAGGGAAAAAAAGCACCCCGTATCCTGTTTACTGCAATAAATGGAACCCAACCATTACAATTTATTTGAACTACAAATGGCCAAATCTATACACTACCACCTCACTCAGTTAAGTGAATTATCCTCTTGGGTCTGGAATGCTTTTCTTCCTGTTTGTCTCTTCCCCACTTCCCTGTCATCTCCCCTAGAAAACCTTCCCCAGGGCCCAGCAGTAGTGTGCAGGAAACCTCTGAGAGCACACTGTGCAGAGTGGCCAGCTTCCACTGGCAGAGGCTGCTCAAGACATGAGTGAGTGCTAGGTATTAGAAATTCCTGCCCCAGTTAGTTCCTCCCCGAAATTAACCCTACCACAGAGTTGTCTGTAGGGCTTTGCAGGCAAAGAAAGTTATCAGTCTCCTTTGGGCTTGAGGAGGCAAGGGGGAACGAGGCCCTTTCATCCTATTAGGCAATAGTGTTCCTCAATGCCCGTTGCTCAGAGGCAGCATGAGTTCTTGCCATTCAATGAGGGGGAGGATCTTCAAACCACAAAATATAACCAAGCTGTTCTAGTTGAAAATACATTTTTGAAATGTTCTAACAGTGCGTCCAGCTGGGGATTTCTTCCACGTGATACGGCTGTGAAGACAGCATCTTTCATGCATTTGTACTGGTTTCTTCTTTCCAAAATTCTTTACACACATGTAAACACAGCCTGAAACCACACACAATCTATGCACTGCCTCACTACCACACTTTATGCCATGGTGGTACCCAAACCTTGCAAATGCAAACAATGGGTCTTCGTAATATTTAGCTGAACAAGTCAGGTGACATGAGGCACTAGGACAGATTTCAATCCAAGACTGGTATCTGAATACACGTCTGACTATAACATCATGCTGCATATGGGGAAATTAGCTATGTAAAAAATTTAAGTGGGCTACCTAAAAAATTTTTTTTGTTTAAATCTATTTAAAACTAGGTAAAATTAGTATTAACTTCAAAAGTACAGAGATGTGTTCAGTGTTAAGGTGGATAAACTAAACGTGGCAGGTCTCCTGTCTGCTTCTCCTGTCCTCAAGCCCCATCACTGACATCGCTTTCCGCCTACTCCACATTCTCTGTTCAGAGGGGACAGCCCTTAAACTGCAACTTTAGAAGGGTCTGTTTAGAGAATGCCCCAGCAAATTAAAAGTACCATGATGGGGAAATAACCAGCCCCTTAGAAAGCGACAGGATGTGGCACAGCACTCTCATACTGATCTTATCAAGGCTGCACCGCTGTGTAAGACACATGCCCACATAAGGCTTGAGGAAAACACGCAGCGTGTAAGAAACAATTTTTACAAACCAGCTGTTTACTTTCTTAAGCGCACATGGCTTAACGCAAGTAAAATTTCAGACTTGTAGGGATTTCCTTCAGAAAATGCAAACTTAGGTAGCAAAAGTAAGAAGAACTTCCCATGTCCCCTTTCTGCTTATCATTCCCTCTTAATCAAAATCCTGAAACAGGTAGTAATATGAAGGAAAATGAGAATAACAGCACTCACCCCACCTATTTCATACTAAAACTGTGCTTAGAGCTTAGGAGGGAGGTGGGCATCCAGTGTTATCATCTATATCCATTAAATATATAACTGAAATTTTAGAATCCACATGATTAAATCATCCAGAAAGAAACAGCTGTGTCAATGGTAAAGCTACTACTTAAAAGCCAATGAGCCATTTCTAAAATAAATTGGAAAAAAAGCAAGTGTATTTTTTAAGTATGTTTTAAGTGGGGACAACAGAAGATCTGGACTGTTTTTATTATCGTAAGATTTAGGATTATAAGGTGCTCTCCAATGGAAGCCCCCTCGTAAGTGTTCTTGGACACCTAGCACGGTGTGAGGCACAGGGGCTCTGGGTAGGCACGTGATGACTGGGATCAGCAGAGCAAGTGAACAGGAGAACCTGTAATGCAGGTTATATATCAATAATATAGTCATGGGAGGTGATCATTACTGCTAGAGGAATCTATCCCCAAAGAATCAATTTTGTGTGAACTGTCCATGGATCGTCTATGACAAAGTTGTACTTCCAAGAGACAGTTTCCTTTGTGCCCTTCAGCCCTCATACAGTGGACCGGCTCCTACTAACGCTTAGCCTTTACTTGTGTCCTGAAATTGCAAGCTGAGGGGAAAAGTCAAACCATATGACAACTCTTGTCATAAAGATTAACTGCTAATAAATGAAAACTGACTGTAGAGTACCTACCTTTCCTTGAAACTTTAATCCAGTAATTAAAAATGTGATATAAAAGAAATATGTGACATACATTACAAGCTATTGTAGGTCTGGAACATGAGCCTTATACTATATTACATATTCTAATCCTACACATAACTATCAGTAAACATCTTTTTTTTTTTTTAAAAAAACATTACTACACAAAAGAATCCCACAAAGCATACATTCAAACAAGAGGCATCTAAAGGTTAAAAAAATTACCCGCTGTATTTTTGTATAAAAATAATCAACATTCTCTAATGTACACAAAGCCAAAAGATAAATATCTGTGATGTCTTTAATGACATCTTTAGTCTTCTAATAGCATAACACAATCTTTCTGAAAAGATCAGTGACAATGACTGAAACCCATGGACTCTTCCTCACTTAACTGAACTTCTGCCAAATATCTGTGTATGTTCCTTCAATTACTAAAACATTTCCATTGCATGGTAAAGAGAAGATGATAAAAGAGTCAAATGTTTTTGATGTCCAGGACTATATATAGCTTACAGGGCTCCCACAACAACTTTTAGTGCCATAACTAACGCAACACTAATTGTTCAATGAAAAGTTTTGCTTTAAAGATTTTTTCCCTAAAACATGTACATACAAAATTAGACTCAATTTATCCAAGAGTGCTTTGCAGGAAGCATACAAGGATTTAGTCAAGGAAAAAGGAATGTGCATTCTAGCTAGATCCACCTTGTTCAACACTAGAAAAATCCGAAGACCAGCCACACAGCCACCACCAACCAGCGCCCTGCCAGCAAAGGCCGAGCCCTGGCTCTTAAGGCGCAATCAGGTTATGCCTTCGTCAGGGCAGAGACACGAAAGATGATTATTATGAATCAGTTCTGAGAGGCAAATTATTGGTATGCTAGTCCTCATTTTATATGCCAACTTAATGGATTCCCCCCCTTTTACTAGAATGCATAAAGCTGGGAACAATATTCCAGCAGAATATTAATGCTATCTGAAATATTTCCATTATACAATGTATTCCTTATTACATCCCATCTTTTTTTTCCCCAAAAAATATCCCTCTGGGTGAAAAAGCCCAACATTAATCACTCCTTCATTACGGTTTCTCAACCCTGGCACTACGGACATTTTGGACCAATAACTCTCTGCTGTAGAGGGCTGTCCTGTGCATCTGTAGGATATTTAGTGACATCCCTGTCCTCCACATGCCAGATACGAATAGCAACCCTCCCCCCGACAACCCCTAGGCTATGACAACCAAAATGTCCCTTGACATTGTCAGATGTCCCCTGGGGAACAAAACTGACCTCCATTTAGAACCACTGCTCTAAATGAACAAAAACTAAGAGGAAAACGAACTTCCTCAGTCACACCAAATATCTGGTCAAGTTTGGAAGAGAAACCAAATCTAACTTCCAGATCAGTATTACTCATGCTAGAATGCAATTCTTTTTATAGATAAAGCAACTGTTTAACAGACATGTTTTTTTTAAACATACACTGATATCTCATTGCATACAATTCCAGTCACTGGACTCCAAAATTATTCCTTAATTACTCCTAAATTATATCTCTCATGACAACCTATAGAAAACTTATAGGGTAGAAAAATGTATATAAGAAAACCAAATCAAAAGAGGAGAAATGTAAATTATTAAATTACTTTCAAAAAGGATTTTTATATTAATGATAAACATCACCTTTAAAAAATTATCTAGTAAAACACTTTGAAAAATATCATGACCCTCTGTAACAAGTCTTTCAATGTTGTGTGTAACCTGTAAAATTAATTCACCCATGTTAGCTAATTATGAAAATGTATAATGAATTATTGTATCTGTACAAATGTCAGCCTTTGATGCAGAGATCCCAATGTGCTTGGCTATCTGCCACAGTAAGTGATAATATTTTAGGCCAACTTGAGCCTTTACCCTTACAAGTTTGTTTAAGAATACAATTGCTGTTATCTCAAAGCCTCATGATCCTGTTAAGATTCCTTCAGAGAGTTGATGCGTGCACAGATCTTTAGGGCTGGGCCTAGCTTGATATTCATTGCACTCATGAGATGGTCTTCTTTGAGCAAGAGAAGAGCCTGTCCATCAATCTCCTGTGCTCTGAACTCATCTGCGATATCCTGGCAGCCTAGAATTTCATCAGAGGAAGGATGTTAGAATTAATACACAACAATCAGACATCACTGCTAACAGTCACAGTTAAGTCACCCTGGGTGACTTAACACAGGCTGAGAAACAAATGAAATTTACTGATGGCAGTCGTGGGCTCACTCTGGAAGAAGGCAGTACTTCTTGGCATTCTAAAAAAAATTAAGAATTCAAAATCTAGGTAAAGCAATTTACTTGGAATTCCTGTCTTAAAAATAATACTGCAGAAATAATTAGTAAGAAGTTAAATGCACAGCTCATTCAGTCCAGACATAACACACCTTCATAAAGGACAAGCTGTCAGCTGAAGGCACGCACAAACCCAAGCCTGGATTAACTACTCATAACACCTTGTAACATTCTTTGTCTCAGATATCCTTCACATACAGGTACAAAAGAATAAAGCGTACTGTTTTGCCACTTAATTTAGAAACGTTATCTCAAGTACCACTTTCATTTTCATTGGTAGTTTTATTCTGATTTACAACCTTTGACTGCCAGGCACATCTGAAACATTTTTATTATTCACTCAGCATAGAACCAATCCATCAAAATTACAGTATCAATCTACTGTTGAAATGTATTACAATACTCAACTTGTAATTTCAACTTCAAATCTTAACATCATTGGACTCATCTCCACTTCTGGTAAGAAAACAAATTCTTAACGAAATTTTGAGCTTGCTGGGCTAATCTCTTGACGAATAACCAATATTTTACCTTTCAGCATAAACTGGGTGCTTTAGAACAAGAAACAGTGTGAACACTACTTGACCCTCGAATGTTTTTATTATCCACCACATTTTGCACAGCTAATGAACTTCCCCACTAAGGGTAAAGAAACCTGCAGGCAAAGTAATGAATTAAGGACCCATGAGAGGAGAGAATACAAAAATGTGGAACCTTCCTTATAAAAGACAAAATTATGAAAGTGAATTTAAGAATAAAAAAACTAACAGCTTAAAGTCTCTTTTCTTCAAATCGGCATTCTAAGGGAAAACACAAAGAAAAAGATAATGCACAATGACAGTGGTTACATTACACCTTTGGATATGACTTTGTTGCAGTCATTATTCTTTCTACTTTCCTCTTGTTTATGTAAGATAATAATGTAATCCCTATAACCCCAGTACCAAACACAAAACATCGCAGGTGCTAAACACATGTATTTTTGGCTAAGTGAAGGACTGAATGAATAATGAACAAAAACAGAATCGAGCCATCTCTAAGAGTCATGCAGAATTTTTTCCCCCTGTATTCAGCTGTGTGGCCAGCTTCTCTCTTGCTTATCTCTTTCCCAACTTCTCTGCTGACTGTTAAGTAACCTGCCTGTCTCCTATGTGGCAGTCAGCTTTTCAATTCCTCTATTTTAATAATTTCTCAGATTTTTAAAAATTGTTATTTCAAAAGTACCCTCCACAGAATTTTTATGGTTTTGGCTATTTACCATATAAAAGAAACTAAATAGTTAAAATGAGATTACTCACCATAGAAAAGCCCCTTTTCTTTTCCCAGAGGTAGCTCTCAAAACTGAGCAGACAAAACTGACTAATCTTGCATCTAGTTGTGACTTCATCCTTCTTTTTATGAAAGAACTAATGTTCTTCTCTCTTCAGTCTTACAAGAACACAGGAAAGAAAAGAAGAGAAAGACAGGGTAGGACTTACTTAGATTCAGAAAAGAGAAGCAGTGAGAAGTAATGAGGACCATAAGAGCTACATTTGGGAATAGAAACAAGGAGTTCTCCATGAAGAAATTCAAAGTATGTTCTTGTTCCTCAGTATTATCAGATCCCTCTTCAAATGTCTTCTTGTAGGTAGACAAAATATGTGTTAGCAAAATAATAAAGAACAAAATGTGGGGAAACAGCATGATCAAAACAGGAATGATCTTCAGAATTTTATATCACAACTTTCTTAAGCCAACCACAAAAAAAGGGTGTTTATACATTAGTATAGACATGAAAAAATAAAGTGATTTTAAAAAGGGGAGGCAGAGGCAAATATGCTTCCTAAAACTAGAGAAAGATGATTTTTTTTAAAAATCTAGATGCCCAAGGTATACTGAGCTAAAATTCTATGAATTTCTGACATATTTAGAATCTACATCTGTAGAACAGCTGGTGCTCCAGGGACATTACAGAACATATCCCGACTGCAGCCAGCAGTCAGCTGAGCTGACTTCACATCACCAGAAGCAGACCAGGATGGGATGGACCTCTGCACAGACATGGGTCCCAAAGAAACCTCACAAGTGCCCATTCACATTTGCAGCTAACCTTAAAACAAAAACACCCCACACAAAAATTAACCACGGTAAGGATGATGAAAGGCTATCACCTGCACTCAACACTACAGAACGAACGAGCCCCAATATCAATATTATGAAACTATAGTACATAGTCATGTTTTTAAACAATACCTACTTTTTACACCTACATGGAAACTAAACCTACTGCAGATTCACAGACCAACAAATAGACTAAAGTGATCTTTGCAAAACGCAGTTCACTGTATCAAGGAAGAGTTAAAGAAGATAAATGCAGTAAATGGAGAGTACAAAGAACCTTTCCTATAGAGAACTTTTTAATGTACAAACATTTAGAAGAAGATAGTATTTTACTCTGGTAACAGCTCTGAGACTTGTCTGCATACCAGCTCTAATATGGTCCCACCAAGATGGTTCATAAGATGACATACAACAAGAAGAGAAAACTCTAGGAATAAACACAGGTGCCCTGATGAAAGAGGGAAACCTAGCCTCAACTGGAAAGAAACAAAAATGCAAGAGATTACAAAATTTACAAGTTTATTCATTCCATGAGAAGAGCGCAGGGTAAAAAAGAAAATACAGCCCTGTATGAGCTGAAAGAGGCTCAAAAGGATTTACAAAGGCCAGATGAACATAGAGAAATGACAGTAACGGCCTTTTCTGGCTGAGATTTACCTTAAGCCACAGGCATTATTCAGAGAAAAACTTTGAGAAAGAAGATGAACGCATCACACAAATAAGCTTGTTACTCAGCCTATCAAAACAGTTTAGAAATACTCCCATTTAATCAGTAAAAAAAAAGTAGTTATATTCAGCACACTCTTAATACCAAGAAATTCTAAATTATAAAACAGTCTGGGTCTGCCTTATATGTAATTTTCTCTAAAAGGCTGGCAACAAAATTGTCTTGAACTTAGTAAGGCAAGCATCTCAAGATACAAGAAATAATTTTTTTCCGTTCAGTGAAGGAAGAACAAAACAAAAAAGTTAGCCTTCGTCCTAATAAAGCAGCCAAGAGTAGCCTTGTGGCAAACAGATGCTGGGGGAAAATTAGAAAACTAGCCCTAAAAAAAGTATATGAAGTGATAGAACAATCAGCAGCAGCTGTTATTTGTTATCTGTTTGGCCAACTACTTTCCTCCTCCCCAAAGGAAAAGAAATATTTCCCCCTCCAAATGAGAAATCAGGCTAACAAACAGCTCATATATCCCATTTGGAAGACTGAGACTGTCTAAAGATGACAGTTCCAATGTTAATTCTAAAGATACCTAGACTGGTATAAAACTTAAAATTTATTTCATTAACTATTAAAGCCATACCCTGTGAAGACTCACCATTCTCTAATACATCAGCTTTTTAAAGCAGATTCTAAACGCACATGGTCAGCACTTGAATCACACCTAAGTTTTCCTAGGTGCATGCTTAAAAATCTTCCCATGAAAAATGTATCCCTTCTTTAAACAATTTCATCTTTCTTTAAAAGTGACCATATCTTGTTTAGTAGAAAAAAAAGCTTATTTCACATTCCTAAAATAAGCCATTAAAAAATAATTCAATAAAACTCCAGAGTTCTGTATATTTATCTCCCTCAAACTTGACATCCTGATAAAACCATTGAAAGCTGAAAACATCAAGTCAAAAATGCATTTAATACACCTAAACTTCCAAACCTCATAGCCTAGCTTAGCCTACTTTAACCATCCTCAGAACATTAAGAATAGCCTACTGTAAGTAGGGCAAAGTTACCTAACATATAAAGCCTATTTTATAATAAAGTGTTGAATATCTCATGTAATTTGTTGAATATTGTACTGAAAGTAAAAAACAGAATGAGTGCATGAGTCAAGCATGGCTGTGTCAGCTATTTACCCTCATGACAGCACGGCTGACGGAGCTGTCCTGCCCAATTTGTGGAGAGTATCATGCTTTGTATCACCAGCAAAAGATCAAAATCCAAAATCTGAAGCACACTTTCTACTTTACGTATATCACTTTTGTGCCATCATAAAATCGAAAGTTCATTAAGTCTATCCATCACAAGTCAGGAACCATCTGTGTAAGGTAAAATGGCTAACAGATTAAAAAAAAAAAAGAATACTTCTGAATATATTTTCTTCACTCAACAATTTAGCTATGTCTGCTTCTGAGACAGTGGTCACCTTCATAGAAAGATTGATTACCAATTATAGGTGGATTAGTTTTAGTAAGTCTGTGGACAAGTTTTAAGGGGATGTATTTTTCTGGAAAGCTTATTTCAAGAGAAATGGTATGATTCACCAAAAACCCAAAATGGAACAAAGGTTTTTAAAAATCTTACTTTCCATATTCATTAAGTTAAAGTGAATGATAAAAGATTTGCTGATTAAAAAAATACATACTGTCTCAACATACAGAGGCAGTGTGGGTCAATCATTGGCAAAGGTGGTCTTCAGTACCCAGCCCAGTAGAGAAAGTGGATATAAAAGATTATTGTTTAGTAAAGATAAAAGAACATAATGACTTAAGCTGATGGAAAGAATACCAAATGAGAGAGCAGGAAATATAAATAAGAAAGTAACCCTCAATATTGGAATAGAATATCATAACTGAATTTCAGTTGTCTACTTAATTTCAGAAGTGTTCTTGATGTCTTAAACTTTTTGCAAAGAATCAAAGAATGCAGCCTCCTTTAAAAGAAACAATATTTTTGTTTTTTTTTGTTTTTTTAAAGAAACCAAAATTTTATCACACTCTAAAAGGTCTTGATTAGCTTTCAAAAATGTAAAAAAAAATTTGGTGTTATTTCATTTAAAAAAGGTTAAATTAGGAAATAAGGAGGAAATATTGATAGACCAGAAAACTGGAAGAGCAGAAGGGAAGAAGTGTCTGACTCAATCTCTCTACTGACCTCTCGAGAGAAATCAGACTGAAGAGAAGAGAGCACCTTTAATATCTTCACCGGCTGAGGTGTCACAGCAGAAGCAGGACTAGTCAGTTTTTATCGACTTGGGGGGTATGAGAAAATACCCAGTTGTGCTGAGGGAATAAGCAAGAGGAAACAGATCACATTTCAATAGCAAATGCCATTTAATGAGTATATATATACAGAACTTCTCTAGCCCTTTTGTGCAACAGGTGTGGATGGATCTAATGTCATTCCTGGGTGTGTGCACAAGGCAAAAATCAAGGTCAAAGTGGTCAATCACATACCGGGCAAAGAGTGGATGAAGGCCCAGACGTCATCAACTGTCCATATAGACGGCTCTGTTTGTGCCACTGGCAGCAGGCCACTGTTTTCAGGCATCTTCCTCATCCTTACATCCCGAAGCTCACGCTCTCTTTCCCGCTCACTCTGCCTGCGCAGGCGTGTTGTCATAGCAGATGGCACAGCATCTTCGTGAGAAGCCAAGTCTTCTTCTGCAGATGGATAAGTAATTGGAAGCTGGAAAATGTAGTACAAGTAAAATACAGCATTGCATTTTCCTTGTATTTCTGAAAAGGGTATTGTACATTGAATCAAGGTTTCTACAGACCTGCCTAAGGATATGTTCTCTTGCTGCCCCATCAGGGCCACTTGGACGACGGCCACGATGCCCAAGACTTTGATTATCAGGCTTACGATTCCAACGACTAAGTGCAAATTTCTTAGAACAGCTAACATTGTACCTAAGAAATTCAAGTAAGAAAAAAATATTAAATGATGTATGGGATGCTCCACTTAGTAACTATGACCTTAATTAAAGTGCAGTTGTGAATCAGTAAATGCCATTTGTTTCATTATGGATTATAATACCTCAGAAAGTAAACCACAGTGTTCAATAAATTTACTTATGTTAATAGTAAAAAAAAAAAAAAAAAAAAAAAATGGTCTCGTTATATATAATATAGCTCTCAATATAATACTGGACACCTATAACAAGGTACTGATATCTCCTAATAACAGCATGATAGTGGGAAACTTTCTGCAAATACAAACAATAACTCATTTTTGCAGTTGCAAAATAATTCAAGGTTCCAGGAGAAGAAGAAATTATTAACTATTTAGATGATCATTCAAATGGTTATTTTCTTGGGTAACCATTCCTGAAGAGATTTTTTAAAAAGAGATTAATATAGTAGAGAAGAGGAAATCTCAAATGGCTAGTAAAATATTTTTCAAATATAACTAAAAGACAGAAAGGTAAAGTTGAGTTATCAAAGTTATACAAGAAATTCACGGTTCTTAGGAATTCAGGCAACTCAGATATATTTAATTCTTTAACTGGCTGGAAAAGGACCTCTCTGGTGGACTAGTTGGGAATCTGCCTGTCAATGCAGGGGACACAGGTTGATCCTCGGCCTGGGAAGAGTCCACACGCCCGGAAAGACTCCACGTGCCGCAGAGCAGCTAAGTGTGCACCACAACTACTGAAGTCCATATACATATGAGCCTGTGCCCCGCAACAAGAGAAGCCACCACAGTGAGAGCCTCACACGCCGCAACCAGAGTGGCCCCTGCTCTCCAAACTAAAGCCCTCATGCAACCATGAGGACCTAGCACAACAAATTTTTCTTTTTTTTAAAAAAACTGGCTGGAAGATTATTTTTATTTTATCAAAATAGACTAATATTTTTAAGTGTATATTTTAATATATACATATTTTAAAACGTGGAGCATTAATTTGCATATCTTATGCAGGGACCATGCTAATCTTCTCTATAACATTCTAATTTTAGCATATGTACTGTCAAAGTGAGCACTCTTATGACATTTTTAACATGGATGTTTATAAGGCCCTGGTGGCTCAGATGGTAGAGTCTGCCTGCAATCCAGGAGACATGGGTTCAGTCCCTGGGTTGGGAAGCTTCCCTTGGAGAAGAGAATGGCAACTCACTCCCGTATTCTTGCCTGGAGAATCCCACGGACAGAGGACCCTGGCAGGCTATAGTCCACCGGGTTGCAGTGAGTCAGACATGGCCAAGCAACTACCACTTTCACTTTCTAAGGCATGATGACAGTTTAAAGGAGTCCTGTGATGGGACTCTCCTGGAGGCCCAATGGTTAAAAATCCACATTTCACTACAAAGGGTGCAGGTTCAATCTCTGGTTGGGGAACTAAGATTCTGCACATTACGCAGTGTGGCCAAAAAAAAAAAAAAATCTTTTGCCATTTATTGGGTTCCAATGCCCTAAACGGGCTGGGCAACTTTCTCTGTAAAGGGCCAGATATTAAATGTTTTAGATTTTTTAGGCCACACAAAGGTTCTGCCACAACTATTCAACTCTGTGATTGTAACATAAAAGCAGCCACAGACAGTAATGAATGAGAATAGATGTGTTCCAATAAAACTTTACTCAGTGACACTTGGGGCCTTCCTGGTGGCTCAGATGGTAAATAATCTGTCTGCAACGCAGGAGAACTGGGTTTAATCTCTGGGTGGGGAAGATCGCCTGGAGAAAGGAATGGCTACCCACTCCAATATTCTTGCCTGGAAGTCCCATGGTAGAGGAGCCTGGTGAGCTACAGTCCATGCAGTCACAAACGGTCGGACATGACTGAGCAATACACTACAGTGACAAATTGAATTTTATATAATTTTCATGTGTCACAAAATATTCTTCTGATTCTTTTTCAACCACCTAAAAATTTAAATACTATCCTTAGTTCAGGGGCCATACAAAAATAGGCTACAGAAAGGACTCAGCCTGGGTATAGTCCGCTGACTCCTTCCCTAGAAAGAGTGAAAACAGATCATCTAATAAATTTCTGAAATGTTATAAAAAGGCTAAAAAAATGCACATAGTTCCTCTTTTTTTTACACATAAAATTGCTGTTGTAATTTCTTATTTTCAAAGTTCTTTTTGAAACTCTTTTGGTCTAAGATGATTTTTCAGGGAAATGACAAGAATAAATCCCAGTTAACTTTGCTACTGAAAACTGTTTTACTAAAAGAAAATTCCCTCACTTATGTTTATAAAAATATCAATGAGGAGAAAGTAAGAAGTACTATGAGAGTAAATAGGCTATTTTTCCCCTAAAAATATAAAAAAGAAAAGAGTGTCCTGATGGTCACTTCATTTTACCCTAAAACAATTAAACAAGCTCCTCCCGTGTTCAGTATGCTCATCTGGGGGCTCAGCTCTATAGGTTTCTGATTTCCATTTACATCAACTAACAAACTTCTTTCCCAACTGACTAGAGAGAAGAGAGACTAACTTTACATTTGCTATTTAGTCCCTAAATACTGAGATATCGAAAAAAGGTAGCTAGGCATACATGTAAACAGCATTTCTTACCTGACCTAACTTATCCTCTCCTCCTTACTCTTCTCTGCTCTGTATTTTCCTACCTTAGGACCTCTAAGCCTCTAAAGAGCTTCACCTAAAGGTATACTAACCTGACAACTCAACAGTCATCTCTGGGAGAAGAGTGATGGTAGTGTGTTAACTGTCCTGAAATATTTCTGAATAATTAAGAAGTTTAAAAGATTCTGAAAGGAATCCTCCTCCCTCAGTTTTTCATCCTCTGAATCTGAGAGCCACTATTCTTTCTTGTGGTATATGCGAACAAAATAGGAGTTACACAATTTGATTAGGACTGTCAAAATAACATGAAAGAATATCTGAATAACAGACTGACAAATGAAAAACCATTAACCCATTTTCAGAAGAAAATACTTCTGCTTATTTGACTTAAGTTTTACTAAATATATTTTAGGTGCACCATACTAAATAATGTATTTATTTAGGGAGCAAGAAATTCTCTAGATGTATCTTTAAGATTTTAAATTCTTTGAGAAAATAACTTTTGGAATACAGAACAAAGTTCAAAATAAACTGTGCACACACTTTACCTTCAGTGGGAAATAACTGTATTAGGATTTATTAACCAAATTAGAGAGGCTTTCTTTAAACCAAATTTGTGACTACATCAATGAAGATACTAAAAAGGCTTTTGACAGTAGTACTATTTACCTATAATATTACTGAAAATACACTTAGAAAAGACAAGCATTTTTGTTATCAAGTAATATAACAATGTGGAGAATTTATGCTACAGATGTCCCACTTAAAATCCTAAAATAAACAAGATATGGTTAAAAGAAATGAAACATTTTAAAATATAAGCAAGTAAATCCAGGTATTTCAATATTGTTAAAACAAAGGACGAGCAGTGTATTCACAGGAGGGATTCTCCTAACCATATTCTTACCACCTGGAGATTGCTACTTCAGTACTAGATTATGCTGTATGTGTCATTAGATTATGCTATATGTGTTATGAATACCGTTTTCGCCAAGTACAATTTAACAACTGAATAGCAAAGTAGCTCCAGATAATGTCTACTTGATATTATTCTTCCACAGTACCTAGTTTTGACTAATGGTAAACTCTGCAAGTTTTTTAGTTTTGTTACAGCAGTTTTTGGCTTGTGCTTTAGGAAACTTGAGAACAGAAATACCTTTTGGCACAGGACATAGTGCAGAATCGTTTTGACCGAAGAAATTCATTAGCATACCCCATCTTTCCACAGAATTCACACTTGAGCAACTCACTGTCCATTTCTTCTAATGTCTCTAAAAAAGAAAAAAAGAAAAAATTCCAAAAACTTAATTGTGACAAATTTTCTTTTAGCTTCTACTTTGGGTCGGATGCTGCTAGTATTCAGACCCTACAGGAGACTTAAAAGGAATGGTCTTTTAACTTTTCAATCCACAGCCACTTTGGCAAGGCAAAGCCCCCCAAAACAACCACTTCCACCAATTCCCTCTAGCTCCTGCATAAAAATCTTATGGAGTTTTCTCTATATAAATAAATAATACATTTTTAAAGGTTCATTTGCAAAGAATCCAACCTACCTAAAATGTGCAAATAAAGTCACTACCTTCCAAAAAGTATTATGTAGTATATGAATTTTGATACATTGTGCTATGTATAATATACATAGCAAAGAACACAATTCTAACTGGAGAAAATGAGGACTCCAAAAAGAAGACTTTGATGTCTGCTTTCAGAGGGCATTTAAAATCATTAACACTCTCTAAGATCTGCAGTGTACAACAGAATATATAAAGATGTATTTATCTAATTATAAAAGTCCCTTTTAGTTATATTAAAATAATTTACATTTATCTTCAAAATCATCAATAGTTGTATAATTTCTAACCTCTGCTCTTTTTTGTCAGGGTGCTCTCTGTTAATTGAGAATGTCCTTCCTCTACCTCTGTATCCATAACTTTCTTCAAGTCATACCACAGGACCTAAAGAAACTTCCCACCTACATCCTCAAGTATCCAGCAGCAGTCACCTATAACCAAGCAACTTAATCTTCAGGACCCAGTTTTCTCATCTGTAAAATGGGGCTTATGATACCTTCCCCAAAGAAATGCAGTGAAGATTACATGAATGCCTAACAGGTAGCAGGCATAAAAAAGTGACAGGTCCACTTCCTATCTTCCACATAAGAATTAGCAGTACCAAGACCTATAACAAGTAAACACTTCAATGAAAACTGTTTAATTCTTTAAATCACCATATTTTACTATTTTCATGCATCATAATTCCTATGCTGAGTCATATAAAATATATCCAAAAAAGGAACTCTAACTACAGCTTTTAGCTATGAGCTCTTTATGTGCTTTTCTATGTTATTCACTTAACCAAGACTTGTTAAGATGAAGAAAGGGACTCTGAAATGTAGACATGAACAACATGTACTCATACATTCAAGGATCATTTTATCCCAGTGTTACTGGAGAAGCAAATGGTAAAGTGCTAAATTAAGTGAAGGCAGCAAAAACACACTGTGAAATATTCGAAGTGTCAAGGGACATCCAAAGACACTGTCATGACCAATCAAGTCATAAACTAGCAAGAGATCATCTCAAAGAAATTCTCAGGACTATCTTCATAAGCAAACTCATCTATTTGGTGGCAATGAGGAACAAAGAGTCTGAAACCAAGTAAAGTAAAAACTGTTTCTTCCAGTGACCTAGAGATGGCTTTCACACAGCTCTGCCCCACAACACGTTGCTGGGACCTAGTGTCATAACTTCCAGGAGTCTTATTTCTAGTCTGTCATGCCTATAACCAAATCTGACCTTGAAAAGCCTGTACTGGATATAGAACCTCTCATTTGACCACCAATCCAGCCCCAAAGAGCCCATTCTTTGGGCTGTTTAATTTTGACTCTACTGAAAGCTTTATTTCAAAACCTTGAATTAATTAACATAAAAATATGCAACACTTGATAAAAGGTTAGACAACCTTATGAAGGAGAAGGAAATGTTTTTGCTGATGAGAAAGGCAAGATCCCTTTAGACAGGTATGGTCTAAGGGTTAACAACCTGACAAAAAGTTCACATCAGTTTTATTTCTCATAAAGACGAGAGGAACATTAACAGATTCAAAGAAGTCCAGTTCTAATTTTGGTCATAATTTCAACAAATCTGGTAATGTTACCAAGGCAAATGTTTTCACATTTGTAAATAAAAAATTACAGAGCTAAGTAAGTTTTTAAAAACTACTGCTTGAGATAATAAAGATGGGATTCTATACAGATACAGCTGGCAATTCCCTAATATCAGCTCTTCACTTTTCTCCCCCAGTAACAAAAGCCTAACTTTTAGCTAGGAATATAGCCACTGGGAATAAAAAGTACAACTGCTGCCCTATGTGTGGCCAATTTCTGACCAAATTCCGGGTGAGGCCCTATCTTACCAATTAGAATATGATCATGAAGATGAGCTATCTTGGAAATGAGAGCAACACTCCAGGGATGGCAGGGCCATGAGACACTAACAGCTTACGTGCCCAGCAAAATGGAGCCCTGCACTGGAGTGGCCAAACATATATCCTAACTGATAGAGATCCCCAATTTTTTTTGTGCAAAGAGGAATTACTTTTCAATTTTCCTGAAGACTTGAGATCATGTGATGATCAGCAGTAAGAAGGCAATGAGATAGAAATCATCATCAGCATGATGATTTACCAGGGAAGATATAAGACATTTTGATAAATCACATTTTAGATGGAGATTCTGGTTATACAACCAGTCCAAATAGAGATACAGTTTATCCTTTAAAAAAAGAATAATCATTATATTGTTTTTCGTACTGAATTAAACTGCACACACTCGTAAAGCCAAAGCTGCTAAATAAATGACCTCACCATTTCACCCTATAGTACTTCCCATAAACACTGAAGTATACAGTAACAGAAATACTTGATAAAATTACCATGGGAAATTATGAAGTATTTTAAAAATTGATACATTTTCAGTAAACATATCTCCACTATGAAATAGATTCATCTTTTTTTAGCCACAGTTAACATATAGCACTGTGTAAACTTAAGGTGTACAAGGTGTTAATTTGATACATTTATACAAATGACTGCCTCAGTAGAAATTCTGAACATTTCTATCACATTACATTTTTATCTTTTAAGTCACTGGAATAATTAAGTTTTAGCTTAAGTTAGGTTGATGATTATAGCTTAAGTTAATGATTATAGTACAATATTGTCAATATTCATTATACTGTGCATTAGATTTCTATGGCTTATTTATTCTTCATTGCAAACATTAATCATCTTTAAACCTTCCTTTTCCTTACTCTGGTATCCTGTTCGTTAAAACTACCCTTTGCCTTGTCTTCCATCAATTCTTTCCTTCCTCTTCCCACCATGACTACAAGTATCAATTACATGCCAAACCTCTACTATTCATCCACACACGAGCAGCAGTTTCAACATTTTTTCATGTCACCTAAAAATTTTCAGTAACCATCCTCTTGACAGCAAAATAACTAACTCCATAATTGAATCTCAAGGTACACTAGAATCTGACTTTGCCTTACTGCCCACTATGTTCTCTAACTCAACTGCCTACTCTTCACTGCCCCCTCCTGAAGTTACTGAGCACTTGTACATTTTCTGTACATTTATTCGTGGTATGCTAACCTGAGAGGTTCTTTCTGTTATCTTAAATCTATGCTTTATCATCCAAGACCCAAATCAAACCCCCTCTCTTCACAGAAAACTCACGAGTCTGGCAATAATATCACCCAGCTTTAAAGTGCCATGTTCTTACTGTCTATATAATTCACCTAATACCTAGCATATGCTGCTTCTCAGTTATCTTTCTGTTGTAGAGATAGCTACTTCCTACTAGATGAAACCTCCCACCCCCATCACTTCATGGGAAATAGATGGGGAAACAGTGGAAACAGCGTCAGACTTTATTTTTGGGGGCTCCAAAATCACTGAAGATGGTGATTGCAGCCATGAAATTAAAAGATGCTTACTCCTTGGAAGGAAAGTTATGACCAACCTAGACAGCATATTGAAAAGCAGAGACATTACTTTGCCAACAAAGGTCCATCTAGTCAAGGCTATGTTTTTCCACTGGTCACGTATGGGTGTGAGAGTTGGACTGTGAAGAAAGCTGAGCGCCAAAGAATTGATGCTTTTGAACTGTGGTGTTGGAGAAGACTCTTTAGAGTCCCTTGGACTGCAAGGAGATCCAACCAGTCCATTCTGAAGGAGATCAGCCCTGGGTGTTCTTTGGAAGGAATAATGCTAAAGCTGAAACTCCAGTACTTTGGCCACCTCATGCGAAGAGTTGACTCATTGGGAAAGACTCTGATGCTGGGAGGGATTGGGGGCAGAAGGAAAAGGGGATGACAGAGGATGAGATGGCTGGATGGTATCACCGACTCGATGGAGGTGAGTTTGAGTGAACTCCAGGAGATGGTGATGGACAGGGAGGCCTGGTGTGCTGCAATTCATGGAGTCGCAAAGAGTCGGACACGACTGAGCGACTGAACTGAACTGAACTAGATCAAAAGCTCCTTGACGTTCTAGCACAGTCCACCATATGTTTTATACGTATTATATTATAAACCATGAGCATCACAAAGTATGCTGTGAAGTTTCCTAGGCAGTTTTCCATTTTTCTCCAATATGCGCACACAAGAGGGCACATTATATAGCTTATTAGTCTAGAAAACTTTTGTTTATACTTACATAGGCAAGAAAAAAAAATCCCTGTACATCTGTCTTTACTACTCTTCATCTCAAATGAAAAATTCTCAGATAAATAGTATGCATAACTATAATAAAAGCAAGTACTTAGGAATTAAATGAAATTAAATTCCTAACAACAAAAGGCTTCCCTGGTGGCTCAGTTGGTAAAGAATCCTGCCTGTAACACAGGAGACCCAGTTTCAGTCCCTGGGTGTAGAAGATCCCCTGGAGAAGCGAATGGCAACCCACTTCAATATTCTTGCCTGGAGAATCCCATGGACAAAGGAGTCTGGACAGACAGTCCGTGGGGTCGCAATGAGTCGGACACAACTGAGTGATTACCTCTTTACTCCTAAACCACCACCGGGCACTTTCTGAACCCTGATTTGAACAAAATAACTATAAAAGGACATTTATACAATTTAAGTAATTATACAATTGAGGAAATCTGAATATGAACCAGGTACTAGATGACAAAGAATTATTATTAATATTGTTTTGGGTGACACAGCATTAAAATGTACATTTTATAGATGCACACTGAAGTATGTACTAGTAAAATACAACAAGAACTATGATTTGGTTTTAAACAGAGGAAGAAAGGAAAAAAAGGGAAAGAGAAAAAGCAATAGAGAAAAAGAGAAGGGGAAATGTAGGAGGAAAAAAACAAAGGGTTGCATGAAGCTAACTTCGCAAAATAATGTTTAAAACTGGGTAATAATATTGAGTCTGGGTGAGCTGAGATTCATTTTACATTTCTAATTTTATGTTTGAAATTTTTCACATTTAACATTCTTTTAAATAAAAAAATCAGACTGAACTCAACATAAGTTAGCAATAAAAAATTTTATACTTCTATCAGTTCTTTGCTATTCAAATAACAAGTACAACAGTGATAAATACATTGCAACAGTCCATATGTTACCAATAATGACAGAGATGCCTTCCTCTTAATTAGGATTACTGTGAGCCAAGTCAATGTCTATTTTGCTTACCAGCATGCTATTTTACTTAATTTAGCGAAGTACAGGCACACAGTATATATTCAGTAAACATTTACAAAGTGAATAAATTTAGATGAAATACACTAATATATTGAGGATAATTACTTAGACACAGATGTTAATTAATTCACAATTGTAGAGCCCCGACCATACTACACGCTATTTAATTGAACAGCACCTACTGCAAAGCCATGATTAGAATCAATAAAAAACATCATTTTTGCATTTGTGTTTGTTTTCCTGAAGTCATTTTGCATACCACTTTAACTTTAATGAAATATTCACTGGTAGAACAAGGCCTATTAAAAAAAAAGATTCTTTGACACTGAGAAGATTTAGTGGTATTTTTCTCCTTGAACAAATTTAATCATCTTTTGATTGAAGACTTAACAAAACTGTTAATACCCACCTGATATCAAGAATACATAAGAATTAAGACTTCACACAACTGTTAATACCCACCTGACATCAAAGAATACATAAGAACACATAAAATCTAAAACCAAACAACCAGGAAGCTCTGAATTTTTAAACAAGCTCAGTGAAATAGTCATTTACTAAAGTCTGTTTAAAGAAGAAAATTGGTTGTTTTGATCCTAAAATTTTGAACTGCTTTCATATGTAACGGAAATTTTCCCACTCAGATCCCTTCAAAGGTCAAAATGGTATTATAAAAATTAACACCAATCTTGTTATTTTAATTACATGGCCATTTAGAGTCTGGTTCGAGTTCCCATTATTTTAGTCAAATAATGCATTATATGAGAATAAAAGTAAATACTTCCAAGGGAAAAATCTGTGTATGATAAAAACCCATGTTCTGATTCAAGCAATAAATGCCAAAGTTAAAGAGTATCTTAAAGAAAAATCCACAAACCTTCAGCAATCATGTCTTCCATCTCTGTGTCAGATGAATTATCTGCATGCTTTGCATTATTCTGTAGCTCTGGCTGAACACACACAGAATTTATCACCTGATTATCCAAAACAGGCCTTCTTTTCACAGGCTGTTCAATCAGCAAAGATGAACGACTCACCTTTAAAAGACAGAACAAAATGAAATGATCTTTTTAAAGACCTTCAGAAATAATTTAGTTTAAAAGTCTCTTGAAATCAAAAGGATCTGTGATAATTTACTTGTACAACTGATCAGATCCATTCATTTATTTCTTGAGAAAAGGTTATGTTCAGGTTGCCTGAACACTTTATATTACAACTCATGAGCAGTATGACCAAAGTCTCAGTCAAATGGAACCAAGGGTCTATGTTTAGGTGGGTAAGCTAAAAAAACCTTTAAAAAAAAAATCAGTAACAAATTGTGATTATAAGTACCTTTACCTTTTTCTGCAACAACCTTTAAGATTGATTTTTCATGCACAAAACTTTTTATTTATAAGATTCTTTCCTCAGGACACATCATTACTGTATTTTAAAGATAAGGGAACTAATATTCAAAGTGTGCAGGTGATTTCTTTGTAATAGCAGAAACAGGACTAGAACTCAAGTCTCCTGACTCCTAGTTAAGTAACCTAATCACAAATAGAAATGGAAAATTCCTCAAATATTAACATCAAAATCAACAAAAATAGAGTCGCTTATGTTCAGTACACCAATTTAAGTCATGAAAACTACTTACTTTAGAAATGCTTTCAGCAAAAATAATCTACACCAAAAGTATATACCAATTTACTAGTGAACCCTCAGCTAATCTTAAAAAACAGAATCTTTGATTCTATTTGAGAATGCTGGTCAAGTCTCCAACATTTTCCATACATAGTGAACAGCAGCTTACTGGAACCTTTTACATGTTACCCTGGAGAATAATCACCCATAAACTTTTTTTTTGGCCTCACTTGCAGGGATCAAACCCAGCCCCTGCAGTGAAAGCACCAAGTCCTAGCCACTGGATCACCAGGGAATTCTCAACCCATAACCTTTTAAATTGTGTTTATTTCAGTTTGTATATGTAATTATGTCTCAAATAAAATTAGTGGAAATTATTGATGAAAAAACCACTATTGAGTGCTGATAAGAGTATACACTTAGGGTATATGAATTTAAATACTCTTGCAGAAAATGATTTGCCAATATATATCAAGAGTCTTATGAATACATATGTAATGTGATCTAACACCTATACTTCTGGGAATTTATGCCAAAGAAATAATATTTCAAATGTGGATAATTTACATATAAGGATATTCCTTTGAACAGCAAAAAAAAAAAAAAAAAATGGAAACCTAAATGTCCAACGGTATAGATGTCCCTTGGTGTCTGCAGGGGATTGATGCCAGGACTCCACAGGGTACAAAAAACACAGATGCTCAAGTCCCTTATGTAAAAATGGAGCATTATTTGCATATAACCTATGCACATTCTGCCATACGGTTTAAATCAGCAGGAATACTGGAATGGGTTGCCATTTCCTTCTCCAAGGGATCTTCCCAACCCAGGGATTGAACCCAAGTCCCCTGCATTGCAGGCAAATTCTTTACCATTTGAGTCACCAGGGAAGCCCTTTAAATCATTTCTAGATTACTGATAATTCTGAAAACAATGTAAATATGAAGTAAATAGCTGCCTGTGCATGATTAATTCAAGTTTTACTATTTGGAATTTTCTAGATTTCTTTTCCCCCCCTAGATTCTTGATCTACAATTGGGTTGATCCCCAGTGTGAAACCTGTGGATACTGGGGGGCGGGGGGGAGGGTAACTGTAATTGAAAGATTATATAAATTATGACTGTCCAGAAAGTGAAATACTAGGTAACCTTTCAAAATGTTTCCAAGGTACTATTAATCAAATGAGAAAATAAATGTTCAAGCTATACTAAGCAAAAGAAGCTGGTCTGTAAGGAATTCCCTGGCGGTCCAGTGGTTAGGATCCTGCACTTTCAATGCCAAGGACCCAAGTTCAATCTCTGGTTGGGGAACTAAGATCTCACAAGAGGTAAGAAGAAAGGTGTGGTCAAAACAAATTTTTTTAATTAAAAAAAAAAAATCTGAACTGTATATACAATTATAGTCCTGATCATATGAAAATATATATTAAAATACATTTTGTGGTATTACTATTTGCTCTGTACATTTTCCAAATTTTCAGTGAAAAAACAATACATATTACATAGAACAGTTACACACATTTAGTCTTCACAATAACCCTAAGAGCAAAGTATCATCTCCATTTGCTGTATGAGCAAATGAATTTCAAAAAGGTTGAGTGGCCTGACAAAGGTTACACATTCAGTATATGGCAGAGCCAGGATCCAATCTCTGAGACCAGGGAGAAAAGACTGTTTCTCCACTCACTATATCAGAGGTTCTTAGATCCTACACACAGTAAACTGCAAACAAGGGCAACTGGCTACAGTCAACTATCACTGTGCCATCATAATGCCCTACCTGTGAATTTGAAAAATCAGATGCTTCAATGGGCTTCAAAATACATAATTTTGTTTTCTCGTGTCTTTGTTTGGGGCTTTGATTTTGGCCACTTGTCTTGGTATATTTCCTAAGGAAAAATGTTCATTTCTAGACACAACATGTAATGTAGCTAACATAGCTATAATGTATAACTAGTCTCAAATCAAATTACTTTTAGTGATAGGATACAGCATCTCAATTCTGATGTGTACATTTTGAAGCATTTTTAAAATCTGATTGAAGCCTGAGATTTAAAAAATAATGAGAAAATCTATTTGCTAATTAAAAACCATCAACTGGATAACTTCAGATGTATAAGATCATTGGGAAGTTACTATTTTCTGTATCCAAGTTAAAGTTCTCAAGTATCACATTATACAAGAAACACCTTTATAAAAGAAAATAATACAGTTCTGGTGTCATTTCGATCCCCTTAAAGGGGAAAAAGTGAAAGTTTCCTTCAGAGTGAACATTTAATTGCCTTCTCTAAAAATTATAAAACTAACATCCTTATACCCTGAAACTGTTTGCTTCCATCTTATACATCTAAATAGCTAGCATAAAATTCTAGAACTATAGATATATATGGAAATATATAAAGGATAGGCAGAAAGAAATTGTCTAATTTTTTTTTTTTTTTTTGATCCCATGGTCTGTGGTCCTCCAGGCTCCTCTGTCCATGGGATTTCCCAGGCAAGAATACTGGAGTGGACTGCCATTTCCCTCTCCAGGGAGATTAATAACTTTTGAAGTAAGTTTTTTATTAGAGAAAATACATTAGAGACCAATAGATCATACATTTTAAAATTATGCTACGTGAATAATTTTGAAAATGCAAATTTGCTTGCTACTTACAGGAAATGGCTCCAATCCCTCCTGAATCACAAAACCTTCAATAACATGGGTCAAGATCTGTGGCTTAACAATAGCCTGTGGAGGTTTGTTTTCAACACTAGGTACACTACTGGGCATAGATGTACTATTACTTCTTGTGGTAGCAGCTGGAAGTAAGAGCGGAGGTGGAGGAACAGAAACATGTGAAGGATCTGAAGGAGATTTAATTACTGAAGCACTGACTGATGCCACTGCAGGTAATTCTACTTGCTCTGGGGAAAAAAAAAAAAAAGTCACTTTTTAAATCTGTACCATTCTGCCCAGGCAAATATGAAAGAAAACTGGAGAACATTAATAACAGTAACAGTTAACGTCTTATGTTTTAAAACAAAATTCTGAGACCCTTATATTTATTACCTCATCTCTCCACAATTCATGCAAAGTCACTTCAATAGTATCTGACTCTTTGAGACCCTATGGACTGTAGCCCACCAGGCTTCTCTGTCCATGGGATTCTTCAGCTAAGAATACCAGAGTGGGTTGCCATTTCCTCCTCCAGGGGATCTTCCCAAGCCAGGGATCCAACCTGTACCTCTTGTGTCTCCTGCATTGGCAGGTGGGTTCCTTACCAGTAGCACGACCTGGGAATCTCCACAATAACCTTATGAGATATTTACTACTATCCCCATTTACAGTGCAAGGCAGCAACTTGTTCAAAGTTAGCATTCCAACTTTGGTTAAAAAAAACTGTCCCAAAAGACATGAAAATGTTTTAGAATGTCAACTTAAGAACAATTATTTTTATTTTTAAGCTACAGTTATTAAATTTCCTATGTTTCTATTCATATATTCCAAATGGTACTAGGGAGGGGAGAATATGCTTAAGAAAAAAAGATCATGAAATCGATAGAATAAGTAGAAATTATAATGAATTATACAGGGCATTACCTTTATTTCAAGTAATCCACAACCATGCACAAATGTTCTTTGCTGTTGCTATTTTTAACAAATCTTCAATGACATTGTACATGTCAGTTTGTAGGAACACTGTAGTACCAGGCAATTGAAAAATGTTGGGCTAGTTCACTTTGATTTTTCCCAGGCAAGCTCTGGGGACCACAATAACAGCCTATAACAGAGACTTTACCTACCCATTTGTTAGCACTGAACCTTTACTAAGCTATACCAAAGTGGAGAGATGGAACCAGGTGATAGCCAGGAATACCAGTGAGTACAAGATAGCTGAGAGAAGTAACAACAACAAAAAAAGGGGCATATGGTAAAGATAATACCACTACTTACTGAGCACTTATGTGCCAGCACTTATATGTATAAATGTCTTACACATTGTAACACAATTTAATCCTAACTAGCCTATGGGTGCTGCTGCTGCTGCTAAGTCACTTCAGTCGCGTCCGACTCTGCGCGACCCCACAGACAGCAGGCCACCGGGCTTCTCTGTCCCTGGGATTCTCCAGGCAAGAACACTGGAGTGGGCTACCATTTCCTTCTCCAATGCATGCATGCATGCTAAGTCACTTCAGTTGTGTCTAACTCTGTGCAACTCCATGGACAGCAGCCCACCAGGCTCCTCTGTCCCCGGGATTCTCTAGGCAAGAACACTGGAGTGGGTTGCCATTTCCTTCTCCAAGCCTATGGGTAAGTACTGTTACTATCTCCATTTTATAGATGTGGTAAAAAAAAAAAAAAGAGACAAAGATTAACTTGCCTAAAGACATACAGCTAGTAAGTAGTGGAGCTGGGTTACTAACAGAGACAATGCTTTTAACTCCTATGGTAACTCCTCTCCACCATCAGTATGAAAAGAATTGATATCACTATCAAAGATGGTCAAACATAGCCCAGTTAGGTACAGAAGAAAGAAAAATCCCTATCGAAGAAGAATTTCAGAGACTTCTTTGGTGGTCCAATGGTTAAGAATCCACCTGCCACTGCTGGGGACACAGGTTTGATCCCTGGCCCAGAAAGACCCCACATGCTGCAGGGCAACTAAGCCTGTGCACCACACTACTGAGCCTGAGCATCTTAGTCAATGCTCTGCAACAAGAGGTCCTTGTAACACAACAAAAAGTAGCCCCGACTCGCCACAACTCTAGAGGAAGCCCATATGCAGCAATGAAGAACCAGCACAGCCGAAGATAAATAGATAAAGATTTCCACTAATGAAACAGTGCAGTGATAACTGGTAGTGTCAGATAAGGAAAAGCTAATGGTTCACACCTAGAACTTTGATGTAATTAATATTACTATATAGCTTACTTATCACAGCAATATTATATCCATAAATTAACCTTGTTCCACCAAATAATCCACCAAGATAAATTGTACTAGAAAACCTATTTAAAGTCACACAATCCCTCATTAAAAACTAAAAGTCAGCAGGAAATACTGATTTACTTATTTCCAGGAACAAATACACAATTATACACATGTATTACAGGACTGAGAAACTCCATAAAAATCCTATCCCATATACCTAATTTTCACATAATCTCCTAGAGAAAAAGGGATAAAAGATAATTCTGAACAGGAATTGAAAAGCAACTTTTCTGTTGGAAGGGAAATACAAATCTATGGAGTTGAAAAATAAGAAAAATTTAATGTCCCCTTACAGATTTATAGGTACTGCATTAAGTATAATGTTGTTTATTCAGAAAATACTGCTTGGTATATATGTTCTGATTTTTGGATCATACATACAAATAGACCTAAGTTTTGTTGAAAATTTATGAGTTACTGACTTTATGAAGAATGTAATAGCTTTTACATGCCAGTTCATAATCAGCTGTTAAAATAAAAAACACAACACAGTAAAACAAACACAATTATTATCCTCTCTAGATTTAAGACAACTGTGAATCGAGAAACCCCAAGTTAACTGATAAAGACTTTGCCACAAGTTACTCTGCCTATTTGTAGTTTCACTTCCTAGGGAAACCAATGAGTTTGTTCTCCTTTTTTATAGATGCTTTTCATTTTATTTACTTATTTTTGGCTGCACTGGGTCTTTGCTGCTTTGCGTGGCCTTCTCTAGTTGTGATAAGTGCAAGTTTTCATTGCGGTGGCTTCTCTCATTGCGAAGCACAGGCTCTAGGTGCGAGGGCTTCATTAGTTGTGGCTCACAGTCTCTCGAGCCCAGCCTCGGCAGCTGTGGTGCACAGGCTCAGCTGCTCCACCGTACGTGGAATCTTCCTGGATTAAGGATGGAACCCGTGTCTCCTACATTGGCAGGTGGATTCTTATCCACTGTGCCACCAGGGAAGTCCTTTAATGGGTGCTTTAAGAATTCTTACAGACTTATGAAGACTCAATCCTGGTGGAAACAAGTCCCTCTATTTTTATAGGTTAGTTTATTATATGATTTGATGAGCAACCTATACTTGCTTTTCCCTCTCACATACTACAGAAAAGTAGTTAAGCATGAAGAAAATTAAAGGACTATTCAAAAATTTATAGTTTACTGAAACAATTTAGCCAGAGGAATATGCCTGCCAGGATCTCAGATTATATTTCTAAGGAAATAATGTGAAGATATTGTCGAGGTTCAATACTTCAAAAGTATTTAAATTTTCTTGAGTACCATTAGTAATGCTTATTAGGCAATTAAATCACAGTCACAATGCAGGGTTAGTATCCAATTAAATATATATTTCTGCCTTTAAATCAAAACTCCCAAGATATCTGCAGCAACATGAATCCATTTTCAGTGTACAAAAACTACAAAGATTTAGTACTATAGCTAAGTTTTCTTAGATCTCTATCTTTTGAGGTATTATTTTGAATAAGCAAAGGCAATGATATTGAATTTGTCTTAAATATTTTTCATAATTTTATTGACTAAATGTTTTCTATTTTTCAGGAAGGAGAAAAAGTTGGAGTAAAATTGGTGTTCTAGCTCCTTGCTTTCTGGAGACTCACACTGGCAGTAAGAAATAAAACCTAGAAAGAAGCAAGGGTTAGAGATGTGGCACACTGAAGGAGGAGAGGCTGTCAACGCCCCATTATAGTTTGTTTCCATGCCTGATAACATTGGTTCCTCTCAACTAAACGTGATCATGAAGGCAATGAGATATTCAATAGGACAGCATACTTAAAACAAAGCCCAAATCAAGATTAGCATTATCTGGGTGAGGGGTCAGTAAACATTTTTATAAAAGACATATGATCTCTGCAATGACCCCTCTTTGCTGTAGTAGTATAAAGGTAGCCATAGATAATATCTGAACAAACGAACGTGGTTATGTTGCATAGAACTTTATTTATGGACTATGAAATTTGAATTTCATATAATCTTCACATGACATGAATTAACTCTTCCTTTGATTTTTTTTCCAAACATTTAAAAATTTTAGAACTATCCTTGGCTCATGGGCCATACCAAAACATGTAGCAGAAAGATCTGAAGCATGAGCTATCATTTGCCATGCCCTGATCTAAATAAAATATTCAAAATTAAAAAAAAAAAAACAACACCCAACCCAGAACACATCTTTTTTAGGACTTGGATACTGGGCTATACATCATAATGTTTTAGTGAAGTACCTAGGATTCACAGTCACTTTGATAATGTGCAGAGAAAAGAGAGGATTAACTTGAACTTATAAGTAGTTCTAAAGTAGTGAATAAGAATTTGAAGGTGTTAGGAATTTTTTAATCCATGTCTCTAGTAAGAATTAGTGTGGCTTAATTTAAGTACTGTCCAGGAAGCAACACTTTTAAAAGCATTTACTCAATCTGAATCACAAGCAATTATGAGGAATGTCAGACATGACTTCAAATGTTTTGTGATTTTTGGACAGTGTAATTGAAATTTTCTAATAGAATTTTGCTTTGTTCCAATTTTTATGCTAGAAATAGCTTGACAAATAAATCTGAATGAGCATATGAAACACATCTGTACAAACTACTAAAACTTCAAAGACTGAAATGTGTTTTTGATTTGGGCAGTTCCTCATCAATTGCTCTAATTGTTTCTCATCAAAAAAAACTCTTGAATTCTAATCTATGTTTTGCTGCAATTTATTATATAACAAATTAGTTTAAAATCATCTCCAGTGGAAAAAAAATGAACTCTTCCCATTACTAACATTTGCCTAACAGAAATTTCCCCCAATTTTAGGCACCTCCTCACCTAACAAGGGATGTTCAGAAGTCAAATCTTCTCCTCTCCCCACAGTTATAGCTGCTGGAGACAGCGTGGGTGGCGGCGGAGTTCTATCCATCCGGACACAGTCTTCTGACTCTTCTGGCATTTCTTCCTCACAGACATCTTCTACTTGATACACCTACGACGACAAACCACACTGCCTAAAAATGTTTGTAAGATGCATTTAATAAGGTGTTCCTAATTAACAAAATAAATTCTAAGTGTTTTAAAATGTAAAAGACAAAATGACTATTTGACCGATTGAAAGAGAAGCTTTAAAATCATTCAAATGAAGTTTTTCATAATACTTGACGATTCATAATACCTGATGATATTTCACTGGAAGCAAGTTGTGGATCAGTACCTAAGTTATAAATCACTAAGGTTTTCCCAAAAGGTGATAGTTGAATCAGGAATTACTTTAAATTTTGTTAATTTTTTAAAATGTTTTGAATTTATACACTCAAATAACTATTTGGGGAGTTTACTAAAGTTTCTATTAACTTTCAATTATCATAAATCAAAACAGATACTAATATTTTTCAAAGCATGTTAGGTGAATCTCCAGAATGACACATATTATATAAAGAAATGTACTGCCTAAATGACTATATCCCAAGTTCTTTACTCAATTTATGTAAATTAAAGAGCAAATTTTGAAAAGTAATGCCTGAGAACCTACAAAATTATATGTAATTACATTTTCAATCTTCTAATCTACTCAAGAATCTAATAAATTTTTATAAGCTAATTATCAAGTAAACAGAAAATATCTGTCCCTGGAATCACACACACACACACACACACCCCATCCTAAACTATTTGACGTATTACCTGTAGTTCTTTAATTTTTCCATACTTACAGCAGCAAGTTTTTACATTTCTAACTGCCCTGTTATCCAATGGTAAAGATAATATTTGAGGAAAACAGACTCAAAAGCACTCTGAGAAGGAACTTTATAATTAAAAAATATGGAACCTACTATTGATTTTTATTAAAATTAAGGCTGAATTTTGTACAGACTGACATGGGTATTTTAATTTGTCCTCATTTTTATTGAACCATTGTTTTTGAAAGACAGGTTACTAAAAACAAAGCCACAAAGCAATTTACCCCCCTTCTTTTATGTACAAAGCTTATTACTTACGTTTATAAAAGTGAGTTAACTTACCCAAAGTGATTAATATTTCTAATGTCAAAATAAAAAAGTTTCAGTAACATTCACAAAAAAATTAACAATATTGGTATCTAATATATTTTTAATCAAACTACTGAAAAAGTTTGATGATTTAAAATTAAAAATGATCAAGATTTCTGAAACCAGCATAAACCATGTGTGAGAAAAAGGACTACAAAGGCATATCTAACAACAGCAACAGAATTTAAAAACCAAAACAAACAAAAAAACTCCTAATTTTTCGACTCTATTAAGAGAAAAAAAACTTCCCTTTTGTTTTAAAATTTTTTAATTCCTATTGTTACTGCTAATTTTATATAAATATAATATTCAGAGTTGTGATCTGAATCAGCTACTAAGTAGGCAACATTTTAAAAAAGTTATTTGCTCTCAACCCTGCATCTGAAAACCTGTTTCACCAAGAGAGAGTCCTTGCCTCGTGTTTGGATCCTCGGTAGTGAAAGCGGTCGTTGGTTATTGTACAGTGCAAGAATGACAGCTGCTATTATCTGTTCATGATAAATTTTCTTAAATGATGATAATGTCCAATATAAGCAAAGTCATCCAAAAAAAAGTCCTGGGGGTTAAAGTAAAAACAAAAAAAAAAACTTCTAGTGAGGGGCATCTGCTGCAGTGGTCATTACCTTAATTTGGCAGAGTGGTGGGGATGTTGATGCATAGGTAATTACACAAGTAACAGTTTTATCAACTACACTAGTTCAGTTGTATCTATGCAGCATTCCTTTATTAGATAATTACTCTTCTTACACAGGGCATCTTTTCCTTAAGTGCTGAAAACTTTTTAATATTAATGCTGTCACAAGTTTTCAAACAGCTACAATAGCTTTTAAGGAATCAAAGATCATGGAGATCATGCATAGAATTCTGATTTTAAAAAAAATAGGAAAAGAGTTTTAAAGGATTAAAAGAGGCAAATACAGATAGCATATTCTGAAATAATCCGTCAAACAATCCTGTAAAATACTTTTCATTCTTTACAAGTAAACCTAACTATACATACTTTATTCTACATCTCCCACGTGAAGCCAAAATAAAGAATAAAAGAAGTAGGCAAAAACAGACCTGTCAGACACCTGGCACCATCAACATAAAAAAACGTAAGTACAATAACTAAAAGACTGAATAAAGCAAAAAAGTGAAGGTTTTGCTCACAAGATCATTTGGAAACTGTACATTACAATTTCTCTTTAGTTCATAACTATTCTATAACTAACAATGGCTGCCAAACTTACCTCAAAGTACATCAGCCTCATCTGTCTCCCTTCCCTAAATAAACTGTGGAAAACATTTATTAGTTCTAAATTATCTACACTCATCATATCCTATTTATCATACCCAAATATCAATGAAAAATCTTTTTAAAAATACTGATTTTATTTTGAAAATTCACACTTATGTTTGAAAGTTTCACATCTATTATTTAGAAGTAAATACCTATTATTTCTCTTTACAAGTAAACATCTCTCTACCTTTAAACATTTGAAACAACCTGGAAACTGTGAAGGAATGAGTAATTCATGAAGAAATCTGATGGTAAAAAAATAGACTTAATAAAGGTAATAAAAGAAAAATACAGCAAGGTAATAAACAGGCTATGGTAACTCAAAAGTAAAAGAAAAGTAACATGGAAACATATATAGCAAATATAACCATACCAGTGATAGCAAAGAAAACTACTCTTCTCATGAAAAAAATTCCAAAAATTAGGTAACATAAATTTTAAGGGAAAAAAACACAAAATTAATAGAGGGCAGAAAATAACAAGATCTTAGATTTTTAGCTTTAATTTAATGCAAGTGTTCTGTTTTTGATATTTCTATCCCCAATAGTCCTCCAAGATTTGCCCTAACAAAAATAATTAGAAAAATAAAAGGCATAGAGGGGAACTTTATTTTTTACTTGTTAAAAGCCAATCCACTGAACTAGAAATTGAGAACATAAATTCAAATTTGATTTCTTTGAAGGTACTTTACAGCTGAAAGACTGTGTTTTTATGTTACATTATCCATTGTAAACTCTTCAAAATCCATTAAAAGAAAATATTGAAATGCAAACTTATTTCTAGATGCCCACTGTTACCTTTGCCAAGTTCTGTTCTGAATAAAAGTGGAATTCAACCTCTTCATGCTTATCGGTCAGAATGACAAGAATGAAGACTCTATAAATTTGTATCCCGAGAATCAAAATGTTTTCCATTAAGGAACAAACTTTGAAACTCTTCTCCTTTCTGAGCTAATGGTTATTTGTATTTAAGTGATAAGATCTCTTCAGTGAGGTTTGATATAAATCTCCTTTGGGAATATTGTTTTCCTCAGTTATAAATTTGATCATTCTAACATTTAGAGACCTTATTTCAATTTTATTATAAATTATTTTATAAAAGTCCTTTATAGAATGTTTAAAAGACAAATGTTTTTACAGAATAATTTTACAGAATAATTGCTTTCTAGGCAATATGTGCCATTTTTAGAGGTTTATTTTGATAAATTTCACCACAGTCTCAGTTATTCAAAACTTTTACTCCTCTCAATGAATTTTTTTATTCTCAGTATTCAACTCATCCTTCTTAGCTTTTTAAATGAGAAATATTTCAAGTATATGTTTTCCTTTAGTAGAAATTTAAAAGTCAGAAGTTACAATTCTAAAAGATGGACTACGGTTAATATTTGCAAAGTTGGATTCTTTCCTAGAATAACTTTTTACAAAATTTTAATTATAAAATATAAATTTACCAAAAAATTACATCATACAAGCATACCTCCACCTTGATGCAAAAGCCCCGTAACGGCCTATAACTGCAGAATGCATACAACCAAAAAGGTTAGCTAGATAAACCATACGTTTAAGAACATACAAGCCAACAAAGGGATCTATGAAGGATAATCACCTTAAGAGAAAAAACTTTGTGCAGATGACACTGGTTCAAATGCATTCCCTTGGGGAAAAAAAATCAACTCTGTAAAGATAGCAGATGGATTTGTTTAAATAGTAATAAAATTAACGAGGGACTTTAATAACCATCACAAATTATCAAGCATGCAACCATACTACAACAAATGGCATTTTTTTTGGCCCATACAGCATGTATGTCAGACACTGACAGATGGAAATTTCAAGCTTTTTAAATTCATAGGCATTTATATCTAAATGATAAAACACAACGTGGGAGAAAACTGTTTACTTTCAGTTCAGCAAGAAAGTCAAAGAGCTTCCAAGGGCTTACCACTGGTGGATCAACGGGTGCTGGTGGTTGTACTTGTAGGTTTACCGCAACAGTCTGTGGAGGAGGAAGAGTCTGAAATGGCAACTGGACCAAAGCTTCTGCAGCTGGAAGCTCCTCTTCAGACACCAAAGCATTCTGCACCAAAACCTGACCCTGGGATAGAATTTCAGGCTGCACTTGTAAAGACTGCATAGACTGCAGGGGCAGTGGTGGAATCTGAGCTGGAGGTGATGTCGACATCTGTGGAGGGGTTGCAATTGGGATTGGAGAGGACTGCAGGGTTGAATACTGCTGGTGTGATGTTGGAGACACAATCTGCTGACCTGGGGACACCAAGGTGGACTGCTGAACTGGACCAATGTGTACAACAGGGGAAGCTGGAAGTGGAAGGTGGGATGAAAGATTCAGCTGTGTTGTAGGTTGCACCTGATTAGCAGTGGACTGCTGCAAGTTTGACCCTGGCTGGAGAGCTGATGACACAAGAGGGTGTGGCTGAATAAGTGCTTGTGGATGAATAATTATAGTAGGAGACTGACTTGGTGAATGAGGTGGAGGAGGAGACACCACTACAGACTGCTGTGCTGACTGTGACTGGCTAGGAGACATTGCTAGAGGAGGGGGATGACTTTGAATTGGTGAACAATGCTGTGACTGGGCACTACTGGGAGCTGGAGGCAGGCCATGGTTTTGGAGTGGTATACAGTGCTGGGAGGGCGGTGGGTCTTGAGTTGGACTTTGAAGTGTGATTGGCTGAATTTGTTGTTGCTGCTGTTGTAGTATCAGCTGATGATGGGAAACTTTGGGAGGTGGTGAATGAAGAGGAATCTGCTGATGTTTTATTAGAGGATGAGGCTGAATTGGAGGATATGATGCTAAAAGAGAAAAAAATGACAATTAGTCTTTATTTCAAAAACATTAAATTTTAAAATAAATTTAAAGGAGGAAAGTTTGCACATCAAAAATCTATAATGAGTCTTCCTAATAAGAATGATTTGAAAATGTAATGACAACTTTTCCTTGAAAAACTACATAATTTCAAAAAATAAACGACACTGTGATAAGTTCCAGAAGAAAACTGCCTAAAACAACTGATATAAATCTGAATTTACACATGATTTCATTAAATTTTAAAGGTCATCAAATATTTCCAATAACTTTTAACAAAGTGTATCCACTTGAATCATTCTTTGGCAAGAAGAGCATAACAAGTATAATATCTTTATATCATAAAATAAAGATTGTATCCTTTTTAATCCATGTCTAAACATTCTTCTAGCTAACAGTCAATTATTTAAAAAGCTTTCAAAATAAATTCCCAAATTTAAACCAAGATAAACAGTTGGTACTATTTGATCCAGGAAAATTTTTGTATAAAAAGTTAATTCAGTTAAGCAAAACACGTGTGTAACTCCTACAACATGATTAAATGATTTTTAACCATGGTGAAACGAAATTTCAGAGGCCATTCCAAATCTAGGAGAGCACTAGTTTTGCTTGCAGAAAAAATAATACCGTCAGTCATGCTGTCTAGATAAAGGATCTTGGTTTACTTCTCTTCTTACCCACACTCACAAAACCCTACAGTAATCTGTACAGTACACAAAAACAAGACCAGGAGCTGACTGTGGCTCAGATCATGAACTCCTTATTGCCAAATTCAGACTGAAATTGAAGAAAGTAGGGAATATCACTAGACCATTCAGGTATGACCTAAATCAAATCCCTTATGATTATACAGTGGAAGTGAGAGATAGATTTAAGGGACTAGATCCAATAGAGTGCCTGATGAACTACAGACTGAGGTTCATGACATTGTACAGGAGACAGGGATCAAGACCATCCCCATGGAAAAGAAATGCAAAAAAGCAAAATGGCAGTCTGGGGAGGCCTTACAAATAGCTGTGAAAAGAAGAGAAGTGAAAAGCAAAGGAGAAAAGGAAAGATATAAGCATCTAAATGCAGAATTCCAAAGAATAGCAAGAAGAGATAAGAAAGCCTTCCTCAGCGATCAATGCAAAGAAACAGGGGAAAACAACAGAATGGGAAAGACTAGAGATCTCTTCAAGAAAATTAGAGATACCAAGGGAACATTTCATGCAAAGATGGGCTCGATAAAGGACAGAAATTGTATGGACCTAGCAGAAGATATTAAGAAGAGGTGGCAAGAATACACAGAAGAACTGTACAAAAAAGATCTTCATGACCAAGATAACCACGATGGTGTGATCACTGACCTAGAGCCAGACATCCTGGAACGTGAAGTCAAGTGGGCCTTAGATAGCATCACTACGAACAAACCTAGTGGAGCTGATGGAATTCCAGTAGAGCTATTTCAAATCCTGAAAGATGATGCTGTGAAAGTGCTGCACTCAATATGCCAGCAAATTTGGAAAACTCAGCAGTGGCCACAGGACTGGAAAAGGTCAGTTTTCATTCCCATCCCAAAGAAAGGCAATGCCAAAGAATGCTCAAACTACCGCACTATTGCACTCATCTCACACACTAGTAAAGTCATGCTCAAAATTCTCCAAGCCAGGCTTCAGCAATATGTAAACAGTGAACTTTCAGATGTTCAAGCTGGTTTTAGAAAAGGCAGAGGACCAGAGATCCAATTGCCAACATCCGCTGGATCATCGAAAAGGCAAGACAGTTCCAGAAAAACATCTATTTCTGCTTTATTGACTATGCCAAAGCCTTTGACTGTGTGGATCACAATAAACTGTGGAAAATTCTGAAAGAGATGGGAATACCAGACCACCTGACCTGCCTCTTAAGAAACCTATATGCAGGTCAGGAAGCAACAGTTAGAACGGGACATGGAACAACAGACTGGTTCCAAATAGGAAAAGGAGTACGTCAAGGCTGTATACTGTCACTCTGCCTATTTAACTTCTATACAGAGTACATCATGAGAACCGCTGGACTGGAAGAAACACAAGCTGGAATTAAGATTGCCAGAAATACCAATAACCTCAGATATGCAGATGACACCACCCTTATGGCAGAAAGTGAAGAGGAACTAAAAAGCCTCTTGATGAAGGTGAAAGAGGAGAGTGAAAAAGTTGGCTTAAAACTCAACACTTTGATATTTGGCAAAACTAAAACAATTATGTAAAGTTTAAAAATAAAAAAAAGAATACAAAAATATCTAGCACCCAGAAAGATATTAATAAAAGTCATAGTATGAATTAAAAAAAAAAACAAAAAAACTCAACATTCAGAAAATGAAGATCATGGCATCTGGTCCCATCACTTCATGGGAAATAGATGGGGAAACAGTGGAAACAGTGTCAGACTTTATTTTTTTTTTGGCTCCAAAATCACTGCAGATGGTGATTGCAGCCATGAAATTAAAAGACACTTACTCCTTGGAAGGAAAGTTATGACCAACCTAGATAGCATATTCAAAAGCAGAGACATTACTTTGCCAACAAAGGTTTGTCTAGTCAAGGCTATGGTTTTTCCTGTGGTCATGTATGGATGTGAGAGTTGGACTGTGAAGAAAGCTGAGCACCAAAGAATTGATGCTTTTGAACTGTGGTGTTGGAGAAGACTCTTGAGAGTCCCTTGAACAGCAAGGAGATCCAACCAGTCCATTCTGAAGGAGATCAGCCCTGGGATTTCTTTGGAAGGAATGATGCTAAAGCTGAAACTCCAGTATTTTGGTCACCTCACGGGAAGAGTTGACTCATTGGAAAAGACTCTGATGCTGGGAGGGATTGGGGGCAGGAGGAGAAGGGGATGACAGAGGATGAGATGGCTGGAGGGCATCACTGACTCGATGGACATGAGTCTGAGTGAACTCCGGGAGTTGGTGATGGACAGGGAGGCCTGGCGTGCTGCGATTCATGGGGTCACAAAGAGTCGGACATGACTGAGCGACTGAACTGAACTGAACTGAACTGAATCTGTAAGTAATAACAGTAGTTTTTTCCACAAGGGAGTCACTCATAACAGGAAAAAAAGTGTATATATATATATATATATATAAACACACACACACACACACATATATATAAGAATTAGCAAAATCAAGTACTGAGTGGTTTCCACATCATTATGCCTCTTCTGTATATTGGTGCATATGTTTACATAGAGGGAGATGCTGATAAAATCCTATCTAAATAATGGAAACTGGGTTCACTAGAAGATAAACTGGAAAGACTACTTAATATTAAATTCATGTATCAATTATCACATTTAAAACAAACCTAAAGTCAAAATTTTTTTCTTAATCTCAGACTGTAACGCCTTTTTACACTGAACCACATTTGTGACAAAAACGTTATAAAAAATTCTAACAACTTATTTCAATCTTTTTGCATTTGGTTATTATTTAAAATTCTGGAGATTCTTTAAAGAAATTAACATCTGATTAACATCTCAAGAAAGCAGCATTTAGAAAGTTAACAAATACCCAAGCATTGTTGAAACCAAAATGGAAATTAGATAATAATCTTCATATAACTAGACTAGCATTTCTTCATATAACTAGACTAGCATTTCAAACTAAGACTGAAAATTTTATGTCACCATCTTATAAATGTGTTGGTAAACACTCTATATTACAGTCAATGAAACCTTGGCTTTCTATAGAGTACCTTTCCACTGAGGGGCTTAAGATGCTTTCACATAACTTTCCTTTGTACTTACAAAATGCCTGTGGAGTAGATATCACTATTGTCCTTTTACAGATAAGTAAATAGAGGTTTTGTGAGCATAATAGCAAAGGCCCACTTTACTTCAATTTTTTAAGTTATAATTAAGATTTACCATATTCCTGAAATACAATGGAGACTATAGTCACAGGAATAAAAAGTCTCTCTGTGCTCTAGCAAGTGAGCAAACTTTGTTTTCTAGAGAGGTAATTCACTAGAGTAACAGTTATCCTTTCACCTAAACTTTTCTTTGATCAGACATCAGAACGTGTTTATATATTTTTTATTAGTCCTAAAGTCCAACTGACAAGCATATATACTATAGAATAACTGTGAGGATACCTTAAACAATACTTCTGTATAAGAAAAGTCTTAGTGTTCTGGAAAATGTGACATTTGTTAATTTTTCTTATTTTAACAAACACTTTAATATTGTCAGGTAGTCTACATACAAAGAACCTTTTATTATGGCAAATAATTGTATTATTGCAAATTATTAAATATATCATTTCATTCCATAGCTACTACAACCCCATGAGGTAAGACAGGTACTCTACCAATCCAATATATTTCAGGTGAAGAAACTTTCAATAGTGAAGTGACTTGCCTGCAATCACCTAGCTATTGAGGGGCAGCACTGGGTATAAAAGAAGCCAGAGTCTTAGCTGAGTCTGGGTTCCAACTATGGTCCAAATGTTTGTGTCCCCCAAAATTCATATGTTCAATTCCTAACCCTAACTGTGACTGTATTTGGTAATGGGGCCTCTAAGGAAACAATAATGGTTAAATTAGGTCAATGGGCAAGACCCTGACCCAACAGGAAGACCTGCTGTCCTCTTCTCACACTCAGAAGGAAGACCACGTGAGGACGTACAAGGCGGCAGCCACCTGCACGCCTGGGAGAAAGCGCTCGCCAAAGACCAAACGCTGCTGGCTTTTGAGCCCGAGCTTTCCATCCTCCAGAACTGTGAGAAGATCAATTTCTGTCGTTTAAGCTACCTAGTCTATGGTATTGTTTAATGGCAATCTAAGCAGACTAATTAGGCTTTCATTAAGTCCTTCTACATACTTCATTAATATCTGCAAACAATTAAGCATATTTTTTAAACTAGATTTCATAAAAGCTCTAAAAAACTACTAAAAAACTTGAGTTCTAATACAGCTCATGATAATTTCCAGATATTTGGTTAAAGTTTGCCTTTATTTTATATACTAAGAAAAGGATTAATAAATATCAAGCAGGAATTCCACTCTCAAGAAATGGTGAAGAAAAGTAAATGATTTTAGCACCCTAGAAATGTATGTAAGGAAATAATAAACATGTCTATTATAATAAATATTAGACTGTACATTATGTTAGAACACAAGTAGATTTTTTAATATTTTAAAGTGAACTGCAAGAGCAAACATTTTTCCAATTGAAGAAAAGGACAAATTACCAAATCAAGAATCTAAAAAAAAATTTTAGCTTAAGACTAATACCCCAACAGCAAGAGGAGAAAACCTAAAAGGGCAGAAAAATTATAACTGCTGCCTTGCCAACTTAAAACCAGGTATTAGGGGGTTCAAAGGGATTGAAAATCAAAAAGTGAATCTCTTTGCTTGAACTAACCCTGACAGACTTTGTACCTTTCTTTTTGGAAGGAAATTAACCTACCCTCCATTTAAACTATAGAAATCACTAGAAAGTTTCCCCTGAGCAGTCATTCCAAGCACAGTGAGTCACTGCCTCTCCACACTAACTCCTTCTATCAACACTGGCCAGGAATTACCAGGCAGTCCAGTGGATAGGACTTTGTGCTTTCACTGCCGAAGGCACCATCCAAGGTTCAACCCTTGGTCAGGGAACTGAAATTCCACAAGCCATGCAGCGTGGCCAAAATTAACCAAAAAACAAAACACTGGCCAGGGGCAGGTATGAGGCCACTGCTACTGCTAAGTCACTTCAGTCGCGTCCGACTCTGTGCAACCCCATAGACGGCAGCCCATCAGGCTCCCCCGTCCCTGGGATTCTCCAGGCAAAAACACTGGAGTGGGTTGCCATTTCCTTCTCCAATGCATGAAAGTGAAAAGTCAAAGTGAAGTCGCTCAGTCATGCCCAACTCTTAGTGACCCCGTGGACTGTAGCCCACCAGGCTCCTCCATCCATGGGATTCTCCAGGCAAGAGTACTGGAGTGGGGTGCCATTGCCTTCTCCGGGTATGAGGCTAAGAACCCTCTAAACAATACAGTACAAAAATCCTGTTACCAGGCCAAGAACCCTCTAAACAATACAGTACAAAAATCCTGTTACCAGGCCATACAGACAGCAGGACCTGGCACCCAGAAGTTTATAAAGAAGACTTCACATGTAACCACACTATCAATGGATTTATTATTTTTACATTCTAACAAGATCTTGAGATTATGTCATATAGAGAAAGTTGGCAATATTAGCACAGAGGAAATATGAAAAGAGAAACAGGTTTAGATAGAGGAAAAGCAACCTTCAGCAGTGTATTAATAAAATGAAACTTTAAGAAGTAATGCATAGAGGGCAGTTCAAGATAGTGGAACAGAAGGATGTGTGCTCATCTCCTCCTGTGAAAGCACCAAAATCAAACAGCAACTAGCTGTTGAACAACCATCAACAGAAGGACACGTCAAAAAAATATACCTCGTGTCCGAAGAAAAAGAAACTGCAGCAAGATGGTAGGAGGGGCACAATCGCAATCAAATCAAATCCCATAAATGCCAGGTGGGTGACCCACAGACTGGAGAACAGAAATACCAAAGACGTTCTCACACTATTGTGAAGATTCTGAACCCCATGTCAGTTTTCCCACCCTGAGGATCCGACAAAGGGACTGGGAATCCCCAGGGAATCTGGGCTTGAGGGCCAGTGGGATTTGATTAGAGGACTTTCAGAGTACTGAGGGAAACAGACTCCAGTCTTGGAGGGCACAAACAAAATTTTGCATGCACCAAGACCCAGAGGAGAGGAGCAGTGACCCCACAGAAAACCGAAATCAAAACTACCTGCTAGTGTTGGAGGGTCTCCTGTGGAGGGATGGGTCAGCAGGGGCTCACCACAGGCACAGAGGCACTGGAAAGACTCATTGGCATAAACCCTCTTGGAATTCGCCATTAACCCTACCATAGAGCCCACACACTCCAGGGCTGGTCACCTCAGGTCAAACAACTACCAGGGAGGGAGAACAACTACCAGGGAGGGAGTACAACCCCACCCATCAGCAGATAATTGGATTAAAGCTTTACTGAGCAAGGCCCTGCCCACCAGAGTAAGACCCAATTTTTCCCATCAAGCTTACACAAGCCTCTTAGCCTCTTTCATCAGAGGGCAGACAGAAACAGCAGTAAGGAGCAGTCTCATAGCAGCTAAAACAAAAACCATATGACAGAAAGTTAATCAGCATGAAAAAGCAGAAAGTTATGCCTCAGATGAAGAGACAAGATAAAACCCCAGAGAAACAACTCAATGAAGTGGAGACAGGCAACCTTCCAGAAAAAAAATTCAGAATAATGGTAGTGAAGATAATCTAGGATCTCAGGAAAAGAATGGAGGCAAAGATTGAGAAGATGTAAGAAATGTTTACCGAAGACCTAGAAGAACTAAAGAACAGAGAAGAATAATACACTAGAAGGAACCAACGGCAGAATAACTGAGGTAGAAAAACAGATAAACGATCTGGAGAACAGAATGGTGAAAATCACTGCCACAGAACAAAACATAGAAAAAAGAATGAAAAGAAATGAAGACAGCCTAAGAGACCTCTTGGACAACATTAAATGCACCAACATTCACATTTTAGGGGTCCCAGAAGAGAGAGAGAAAATATTTGAAGGGATAATAGCTGCAAACTTCCCTAACATGGGAAAGGAAATAGTCAATCAACTCCAGGAAGCACAGAGTCCCAGTAAGGGTAAACCCAAGGAGAAACACCCCATTACACACAGTAATCAAACTGACAAAAATTAAACACAGAGATAAAATATTAAAAGCAACAAGGGAAAACAACAAATAACACACAAGGGAACTCCCATCAGGCTATCAGCTGATTTCTTAACAGAAACTCCACCAGGCAAAAGGGAATGCCATGATTATTTTAAGTGATGAATGGTAAGAACCTAAAACCAAGAATACTCTACCCAGCAAGACTCACCTTCAGATTTTATGGAGAAATCAAAAGCTTTCCAGACAGACAAAAGTTAAGAAAATTCAACACCACCAAAAGCAGCTTTTCAACAAATGCTAAAGGAACTAACTTCTCTAGGTAGGAAACAAAAAACAAGGAAAAGAAACCCAAGACAATAAAGAAAATGGTAATAGGATCATACATATTGATAATTACCCTAAATGTAAATGGATTAAACGTACCAACCAAAAGACAGCCTGGCTGAGTGGATGAAAACACGTACATGTACGCACTTCCACTTACCACAGCACTCTGCTTGACCCCCCAAATTGTATGTAGTTATTTTACATTGTTAAGCTAATCATGTTCCTATTATAGCTTCAATTGTAATTATCTTTTATTTTTTGTCTGGCTATTGATTATGAAAGCTGATAAACATCTTTTACTATTGTGATTATGTAATTCACTTAATATCACTGTATCATGATTGGTCAACGGAAAAATAGAACTCTATTTCACCAAAACTAGGATCTAATAGAAAAACCTGTAATCACTTTTTAAAATGCAGATGCATTATCAGAATTATCTTGAAATTTTTTGAAAAATACAAATGCTCAAGTATTGCTTTTTTTCTCCAGAGCTCCAGATACATTTCTAATGAGCAATCATGTTTAAAAATAACTGGACTATATGATGATCTTTTACTTTTATCTAGTCAGTTTCATTTTTTCTATTTCATATTCAATGCTCCCATTTCATTCAGTTTATGTTCTCCAATTTCTTCATCTCTTTTTTAATATTGTCTCTCAAGCCTTTATCAAGTGTAGTAGAAAAGCTTTTGTCTACATATAAATATGTATAATATATATTTTAGAAAATTTATGAATTTTTGTCTAAGTAAAAAAATTATGACATTTTGATTCCACTTGTTCGACTTAGTATGAATAGAATGCTAGACTTCTAATTAAACAGTAGATATGCAACAAGCAACAAAGGTTTACTGTATGGTCAAGGGAACTATAGTTAATATCTTGTAATAACCTATGATGGAAAATAATTTCAAAACTAATATATGTGTATTTGTATAACTGAATCACCTTGCTTTCCACCTAAAACATTGTAAGTCAACTATACTTTAGTAAAATATATATATTATAAAAAGTAATGCATAATTATAAAAGGATAGAAAGAAGATACTTACCTGATGAGGCTGGATCAAAGGAAGATTTTTTTTTTTTAGGTAACATATATGAGGTGCCTAGCTCAGTGCATGACACACACACACACTTTCAATAAACAAATTAAACTAGTATAAAAACATATGTAGATATCCCACTCCAGTACTCTTGCCTGGAAAATCCCATGGGTGGAAGAACCTGGTAGGCTACAGTTCATGGGGTCGCAAAGAGTCGGACACTACTGAGTGACTTCACTACCACTATCACTAGATATATTAAGAATAGTAGAGATCTAAGTAGGCTTAAGAAGCAAAAGAAAGGATCAAGCATGAGGGAGACACAAGCTGCTATAACTATGAAAGGTCAGGAACCAGTTTAAAAACAATGCAATCAATGACACAAGGAAATAGTGCTAACTTTAAAGTGGAAAGCAGATAATTCCTTATCCTACTAGAGCTGAAGAAAGCTCAAAACTGAGAAATTCTGAGATGAACAGAAGACATGATAAGGAAACTCACTCTGCACAGCCCTAACACTTTCAGCATAAGAACCACGAAGGAAGATTATCTGTAGATGGCAAAGGCAACAGACAGGAGTTTCAAAGGCTGACGAGACTGAAAACAACTTAGTTGGTTCCCTGACATCTTCCTCTCAAAGATGAAATCAAAGATGGAAAAAGAGCAATATGGTGAGGAAAATAATTATGCATAATCCTTATTTTTGGAAAGTGATAAATTCCTCCCACTAGACACAACTTTAAAGACAAATACATACTTGCTTTTTAAAAAAGCTTTTAATTTTGGACAAGTAAAGCATATTAAATAAACCACAGGCAAATTTTTTTTTTCAAGCTAACAGGTTTTATCCATACAACAGGAGACTAGCACACAATGAAGATGTTAATCAAATGTCAACTGACCAAAAAATCTATTATAATGCTTTAACTGTTGGGCTCTTTTTCTTTTTTCAAGCTATACTATTGAGACATTCTTTTGTTAACTTATAAAATTCACACCTTATAATGTTTTAAAAGTATTCTTGTTCAAGTAATGGATATCTTTTGTTTTGCTCTGCCTGTGAAGAAAATGAATAATGCAATTATTTTCAACAAAAGTTTTTCCCACCTGGTGCTATTAACTGGTGAATACTTGATGTCCGGGTGACAGCTGTGCTTCGTGATTCCAGACTTGGACTTTCTCCTTTCTTATTACTTTCTGGAGAAGGATCTCGTTGGCTGATTTTAGAACTGGTCACTGTTGTTTTGTTATGACAAATTGTCAATGACTGAGTTTGACTAGTACTTTTTGGCGGACCATTTTGTGAGCTAGATAATACACCCAACTTCTGGCTGCGTAATGTTAAATTCTGAACCTAAGAACCACACAACAAAAAACAAGGATGAAACAGATGGTATTAATTGATGTGGTAATCGCTACCATTATAACAATGACAACATATTTATATTGTGCTTTTTTATACATAAAGTTCTAAACACGTGAAACAACTAATTAACCCTGAAGGAAAGGGGAGTTGTTATTCTAATTAATCATACCTAAACATTAAGTGGCAACTTTTTTAAAAGACATGAAGGAAAAGAATCATTAAGAACTAAATAAGAATAGAACATACATACATATTGCAAAAGAACTATGAATAGGAGGGAATTACTCTGTAACATGCTGCATTTTAGACCTAGAAACTTTTTTACAGTATATATAATAATAATAGATAAGGATTATAAGGGAACACCAACCTTCTAAGAAAACAAATTCATGAAATCAAACCCACTGTGACAATTATTAAAAGCATTTCCATTAACTAACTTTAAAGAGTTAGTGAGATTTTGTTGGGATGGTTACGAAACACTCATTTGGCTTTGAGAACTAGATCTCACAAACTGAAGAGACTGCATGGCACTGAAATGCTTTACTGTGATGACGCCTATCTGTGCTGTGCTCAGATAGTTGTGTCCCACTTTGGCGACCCCCTCAACTGCAGCCCGCCAGGCTCCTCTGTCCATTGGATTCTTCAGGCAAGAATATTGGAATGGGTTGCCATGCCCTCCTGAGGATCTTTCCAAACCAGGGATCGATCCCAGGTCTCCCGCACTGCAGGCGGAGCCACCACAGAAGCCTGACTCCTGCAGACACCAGGGCTTCTAAACACACTGCCAGTCAGGATGGTGGCAAAGATTATCCCAATTACTCTCATCTGAGGTTTGTAACATTTTAAACCAGTAAGACAGAAAATGCCTCTTCTGGATGCCTAACTTTTTGCCTCTCTGGAATAAACGCACCAAATACATTAATGCTAGGAAGGGAAACTGAAGTAAGAGAGATTCTAGGGTGACAAATATATTGCTGCTTTGTAAATGTTCTTTAGTTTCACGTGTGTTTGGTCCCTACAACAGTACCATTAACTGATGCTCTATACCATCTCTTTTCAAGTGCCAATGCAGTGTTCAGCCAACAGCAGATGCTAAATAAATGTTTACTTCAGCGCAGTTGAAGTTTTAGTCAGTTCCAAGTTACTGAAAGAATTTTCTAAGTGAGACCATATGGAGCATCTTCTCTGATTTTTGTCAAATATTTCACAGCACTGTAAACACACTAAATCACTGCTGTGTTACTGAAATTTAATGCAAAAATAAAATACGCTAAAATAGAGATTTCTCAGCTTGCCACTCAAAGTCCTCCACTGTCTGGGCCCAAACCACTTTGAGCCCCTTTTTCTACTATTTCAGTTCACAATCCTCATTTTCTAGCCAAACTGTTCTGCTCATCCTTCTCCAAACACACCTTACACTTTCTTCAGAGTCCTCGTTCAAATTCCCCTTGCCTCAACGTGGTCTCCTGAAGTCCAATGCACTGCTCAAGACCAGTTAAATTTCTACTCATTCTCCCAAAGAAACCTCTCCATGTCTCTGGTTAGATATAATTTATCCTCCTGTCTATACTCTTGCCATAGAATTTGGATCATATTGGCCTATACCACTGACAAGGGTCTAGCTTATTTTAGAATTAGTAATGTGTGTGTCTGTGACATACTGAGGCTCTGACTGGCAGGCTCTCATCTCTGACATTCATTTTTTTAATCCCCACAGTTCTGGCTGCAGACGTAACAGAAACTACACAAGTCTGAGGCATTCTCCAATATGTGATTCCAAAATATGTATGACATGAATTTTGTTAAGTATCTTGTTCTATTTATAGTTTTCTTAAGCTAACACTAAAATCTGTTCATGTTTAACCAAAAAAATCTCAACAAATGTCTAGCAGAGGAATATTAAAATCTCTCAGGAAGCAAGGGAAAAACATCATAAAATTTAACATGTGCCATAAATAATACATAAAGTGGACCACCTAATGATGATATTCAAAGGCTGAATTATAGCCTGAAAAACAAAACTTTTCAAATTAAAAGAATATTCAAAGCAAATGAAGATTTGACACAATGAACCCTTAACCTGTAGCAGTCTTTTTTCTTCTAATTTTCCCTTTGTTTTCTGGAGTTCTGAAAGAAAGTGTGTGTGTGTGTATACATATATTGTATTTTATTTATATAAATGAATAAACTTCAGAATAGGGCTTTACTATCTATGGTCATCTTAGCTTAAATATTTACAATAAATTTCAAACATGTAAACTATACTCCTGAAGTATATACAGAGCTAATTGAGCTGTTAATAGAAAAATCACATGTTCAGATATCCTTGACAGAACTTCACTTTTAAAAAGAACCACCCTTTCTAAGATAAAGAATATTAAGGCATCTAATGTCAAACTTTAATTTCATCTGAACTTCTCCTATGATCACTTTGTAGAAACTTTCTGACTTAAAAGAGTCTAGGTTTCACACAAAATATTCTTGCTAATTTCACACCTCACATTTTTATGTGGATTACCCAAATACTCACTTGTTTTAATTTGGACCTAACTATGTGTGAATTATCACAGCATCTCTTCTTTGCAGATAAGGAAATTAAGAGTGCTGGCAGCAGAACTGTTTCTACATCTAAATCTAAAAGACTGTTTTCTCCTCAATTCTTACAATATTTCCCTTATAGCCTTGGTAAGATTTCTTACTATTTCATAACATACTTTTAGTATTATGATAACTTTCTGAAAGTCAGATTTTTTTTTCAAGGTAAGGATACGAGATGGAGCATTTAAAATAGTAAATAAGGGTAAGATAGTCCCAATTTCTTATTTTTTACAGTGTGCTATAAATTTTATTACTAAGGAAAAATTAACTTACACTGACTTTTGTAAGTTAAAGAATATTAAAACCTCAAATTTGGCATTTCTCGATTTGAATCAAAATATTTTAAAAACTGCAAACATATGTTTAAAACAAAGTGGAACACAAATTCTTCAAACGAACAGCCCTGAACTTGAGGAAAGTTACCACTGGAATACTCAAAGTCAGATTACTAGAGAGCCACATACCTATAAATATCATATCTGGACCCAAAGAGCTAATTCTATAAATTACTTCGACTATGTTCACATTAAAGATGCTACTAAAGACAATGCAAGATGTTTTCTCCATGAGAACCCACAAAACAGACTGTGCTCTATAGAGAATTTGTTAATTTTATTTTCCTAATAACTGGTTTATTTTACCTTGGAAACTGCAAATCCTTTAAATGGTTGTGTTTCTGTCTTCACTATTAGCTATGTAAGAGCTAAGAACCAAATTTGTGACTCATCTTTAGACAGTGTACAACAAAAACAGTAATTAGTAGCATGTGATATTTTATGTGCCAGGCACTACGCTGAGTGTCTATTTATTCCTTGTAACAACTCTGAGCTATTACTTCCAGTTTAAAGTGAAGAAATTGAAGCTTAGCATAAGTAGTAACAACAGCTAACATTTAGTGAATGCTAACTAGGTTAACAGAAACTTCTGTTTTTCATTTTATTAACCTATTTAATTCTCATTACAACCCTATGAGGCATTATAATTATTGCATAAATATTTATTTTACTTTATATTTTTGGAACTGAAGTTGAGAGTTTAAAGATAGAAAATGAGAAGGTGGTAGAACATGTATTTGAATCCAGAGAATCTGGCTCCAGAGTCCAAACTTATATACACCATGCTATGACCTGTCCAAAATGAATCAACTGGCAAGTGACAAAGTGACTTGCCACAAGTCAGCTTATAAGTCCATGTCTTCCTATTCTTCCCTTTGCAGAGATAGTACTAATGAGTACCTATAAGATTCTAAGCACTAAAAATATATTACTCTTCAACTTAACCCTACAAGTATGTATAACCACTAGAGATGTTTGGTAACTTGTCTAAAGTCATACAACTAATAAATGACTGCAGTGGAAGTTGAACTTAAGCCCATACAGGACTTCATGCACTTAAGTTTAATGGCAACCTAACTCCAAGCTCCATGCCACTTTATAATTCTGGAAGCTGATAATGGTTTAGCTCTATTAGGTTTTACAAAAAGACAAAAACGGGAAGATAATTACTTCAATAAATTCACTCCACAAAGAGACATTTAAAGTTTAGAGCCCAAAACATCTTAATGTTAACAAAGGTCTCATTTTGTAAACATGGAAAGTGACATATACAAATAAGTTAAGGAACTATAGAGGGTCACATAACACATTAGGAGAAATCAGAGTTTAACTGATCACCACCTTTATATGCTGATATATGAAAACAGACCTTTATGATTAAAAGAAAGAGCCTATGAAAAATACCAAAGAATATTACTGCTATCTCATTTTGTACCTTTTAATAGATGATTGAGATTATTAAATTAAAATTACGAAGGCAAGGATGACCTTAGGATACATTAACTTCTGCCATATGCAATCCAAAATATTAACAATGGAAAAACATAATAAAAAATGGTATCATACAATATAAAAGTCTATTCAACAGCTTTAATTTAAAATGTACTCAATTTCATTCATTTTTATTAACCTGAGGTGTAACTTACATACAATAAAATGAATGAACCAGTGCATTAAGTTTTGACATATGTATACATCATGTTACCACCACCCCAATTAAAATATAGAACATTCCCTTCATCCATGCCCCTTCCCAGTCCATCTCCTCCACCTTCTGCTCTAGGTATCACAAATCCTTTTTTTTTTTCACTACAGATTAGTTCTGCCTGTTCTGGAATTCATATAAATGAAGTCACAAAGCATGCAATCTCTGATATCTGGCTTCTTTTACTAATTATAATGTTTCTGAGACACATCAGTAGTCTGTTCCTTTTTATTTCTGAGCAATATTCCACAATATGCTTATCCATTCACCAGTTAAAGCAGACTAGTTACTTCCAATTTGGGGCTATTCTCAATAGAGCTACTACAAACACTCATTTAAATATCTTTATGTGGATATATGTTTTCAAATCTCTCAGGGTAAACATCTAGAAGTGGAATTACTGGGTCACATGTTAAGCATATGTTTAACTTTACATGTGATAGTATGACTGCTCCACATTCTTGCCAAACGTGGTATTTTCAGTCTCCTTCATTTCAGCCTTTGTAGTGAGTCTATAGTGACACTCACTGTGGTTTTGGTTTACATTTCTAGAAAGATTAATAATGTTGAACATTTTTTTCACGTGCTTATTGGCCTTCTGCTTATCCTCTTTTGTGAAGCGTTAAATCTTTTGCCCATTTTTAACTAAACTGTTCAAGATCTCATTGAGTTTTACACCTATTTTATATATTCTCAACATAAGTCCTTTGTCAGATAGACAGATATATATATAGATAGATATATATATATATAGTGAACATTTCCCCTCAGTCTGTGGCTTGCCTCTTCATTTTTGTAGCAATGTCTTTTGAAGAACAGTTTTTAAATTGTGATAAAATCAAATTTATCATTATTTTCTTTTATGGCTAATTCTTTTTGTGTCCTATATGAGAAAGCTTTGCCCACCCTAGAGCTGTAAAACTATCTCCTATGTTGTCTTCTAGAGGTTTAATAGTTTCGTCTTTTGTCTTCAGGTCTACATTCTAGTTCTGTTTTATTTTTGTGAATGGTGTAAGGTGAAAATTAGTTTTCCATAGAACCAAACAAATATAAACAAAAAATTGAGCAATATCCTACTCGATTTTTTAAATTTAAAATTTATCCAACTCTATTTTTTTAATTTAAATTTGTCATTTTTAAATTCAAGAGCCATCCTGACTTAGTTATTGCTTAACTGCTTGCAAAGGAAACTGAAGAATACATCTCACATAAAAGAAGCAGATCTGCTTTACAATAAACTGAACATAAATGTCACTGCAAAAACACATTAACTTCACTAATGTCAAATAACCTAAATATCCATGTTTCACGGCATTATAATTTCTACAGAACCAAAAAATGTTTTTGAAGTTCTCACTATATTAAATGTTAATCTGAGATGTATGACAACCATCAGTAACTTAAACACAAATGTGCGTTAATCTTTAATCTGAAGACCCAGGCCTGAGAGTAACAACTTATGAAGCTAGACAAGCTCACCTGAGTAGCTGCAGACTGACAGGAAGATGACGATGACGACGAGACAACAGGAATGTCAGACTGTACAGCAGCCACAGTGGTAGCGGGTGTGAAAATCAGCTGTACAGACAGAAAAACCAAAAAAATACCCTAAGACAAAAGAACATGTCCCACACACAATGTATAGCAGGCAAGAGAGACTGAAATTTGTGACAGAAAGACAATGCAGATTAGGACTGTCTCCTACGCAAAAGGTTTTACATGACAAGGAGAAGTTTTTGATAATAGAGAACTCAAAAGGAAAAAAAAGAAAAAACCATAAACATTTCTCAAACAGTCCATGATTCTGATGAGTAGAAAATAAATCAGTGCTCAAAAAAGAAAATGTATTTTGGCAATATAAAATCCACATACCAAATTTTTCCCCAAGTAAACTATTAATCTTTTCCTAGCTCAAAACTATTGTGGCAGGACTCCTAAAATGGAAGTTGTAATAGACAACCATTGTCACTGCTCTTGAATGCAAATTAAATTTCAGTGAGAAACATGAAAAGAAACACCAAAAAGTCTTTTCAGTCCTCTTTACCCCCAAAAGACAACTATGCCACATACTATACTATTTCACTCACCTACACAGGATCTGTGTGTAGTACAAACCTAGGTTGCTCTTGATTTTAAAGTATTTGTAAAGAAATATTCATTCTAAGTATAAATGCCACAACATGTCAAAATTCAACAACAGCTTGCAAAAAAAAACTTTACATCAAAAAAAAGACATACTCAATGTATTTATCACCATCTGTTTAATTTTTTAATACTGAAACAATGCCATTAATTTAAAAAGGCAATACAATCCACTTAGAGATTACCCAATCCAACTTAGTACATTATGACAGTTGTTTCAAAGAACCTGTATCTCAAAATTGCATCAAAAGTTATACAACTCCTCAAAAACCATTTCTGTTTAAATTATCAACCAAGGGATCTTTTAAACTTCAGTTCTTTATATACTAAATTTAAGTGAATTAAACAACAAAGTATAACTTTCACAAGAAGGATTCAATACAAACAGCTAGAAGCACTAAACCTAAAAAGATGTTCTATCTATCATGAACCATATGAAACTGCCAGTTTTAAAAGTTAAAAACAGCCAAATAGCAATCATTTCAAATGGTTTCCCTAATTTTGAAGCGTGTGTGTGTGCTAAGTCGCTTCAGTCGTATTCGACTCTTTGCGACCCTATGGACTGCAGCCCACCAGGCTCCTCTGTCCATGGGATTCTCCAGGCAAGAACACTGGAGTGGGTTGCCATGCCCTTCTCCAGAGGATCTGCCCAACCCAGGGATCTAACCCCATCTCTGACGTCTCCTGCGTTAGCAGGTGGGTTCTTTACCACCAGAGCCACCTGGGAAGCCCAATTCTGAAGCTTATTATTGATTAAATAAGATCTCATAGTGGGGTGGGGGGAGAGGACAACCAGAAATATGGTCATGTCTACTGAATAGTCTATAAATAAAAAGAGGGTCATTATCACTGCTTCCCATTAGGAATATAATGGAAACTTTCTTTGCAATTTTAGTAAAGAATTGGGAATCCAGATGTATATTCAGTTCACTGGATATCAAAATAAAAATAAATTCCTATCAGGGATAAAGCTCTTCTCTAGCAATCTGTAAAGACATCAAATAAAGTAAATGTAAATGTCAACCAATTTTTACATTCCTTAAAGCTCAAGAAGTAAATTAGGAAATCAGTAGCCAAATTAACATTCTTATATTAACCAAAGATCAAAATGATCATAAGAACATGAATCAGCTTGCAGATTTTAAGATGGGAATAACCAAAGTTAAGACTCATCTGGTAAATTATCAAGAACTCCAATCCAACTTTCAGACGATTCCACAATATAAACTGTAATTAATAGTTAAAACCATGTCTTTAATGTTTCTAACAATTTCATCAAATCTAAAATGTCAAAGAGACATGGTGATTTTATACATCACTGTAAGAACCAACTACAAGATGCCAATTATAAAATGCATCTCAGTTTTGAGATGTTAAAATATGAAAAAAGGTTTGAAATCAAAGAAATTTGATATTAAAAAATAATCACTCATGATACAGTATGTTAGCTACATCAAGAAGGCCTACTAATTTAAAGTAGAATTTTTCATGGCATAAACGTGTAGTTAATCACATACACAAAAAAATTGTTAAACATTCCTTAAGTATTAAAAATGTCTCCTACTGCATCAAATCAAGAAACATTTTGATCTCTCTCAAGTTTTTAAACACTGAAAAAATCTGGTAGCTCGTATCTTACCATTTGAGCTCGGAGATACATTTGAGCTTGGCTTGCCGTTAGGGTAGGGGAGGTACTCCCTAGTAACATAGTCTGTTGGGTAATACTGCCACTGGTAGAACTGGAAGCCTGGGAACGGCTTATTAACTGTGCAGGTGTAGGAGAAGTAGAGAGGTTGATCTAAGGAAGAAAACATATCAGGTCATAGGCTTCCATTTCTTGCTTCCATGTCATTGAATTTCACCAAGTTGCAGTTAGGCAATCAATGGTATATATTGTGGCTAAGGAACCTAAGAGAGGGCTTCATCTTTGACAGACCTGTCAGTTCTTAGGTGATTATTTGCACATATGCAAACAACAGCATGTACGGGTTAGTAATCAGGACGATTTTTAAGGATATTCTCATTGAGTTTCATAAGACTCCAACATCTTAAAATATCATTTCTACTACTTCCCAAAAATTAAGGCTATTGTTCCATTATTTCAATATTCCATGTAATAATTTAAAACATCTGAATTGACAGTTTATACTATTTTGTCATTTTCTGTCACATTTTGAGGGATTTCTGAAATGAATAAAAGTTAAAACATAGATAATCCATTCACATGTATAAAAACATACACAGAACTAGTATAATCTCTTTCAAAAGTTCTAAGAACAGAATTGTTACTTGTCATACAGATGGAAAACTCCTTAATATTGGCTAAAAGATTAAACTATAAAAACTAAAACTGTTGTTAAAGAATAAATTAGTGCATGGTCTACCTCTAGGCTATAAAAGAGACTAGTAACCAGTTTCATCTGTGAAGGCAAAGTGGGTAGGACAGATAGGGAACAGGGCAAAGGGACACACGTAAACCACGACATCATGTATTATCCACTTAAAAATTTTTTTTTTTAATTTAATAATTTTAAAACATGTGTTCCCCATGTGTTTAAAACACATGTTTTAAAACATGTGTTCCCCATTAAATATTTTTAATGATAATTAAAATCAACCTCTAGAAAAGGGAATGGCAACCCACTCCAGTATTCTTGCCTGGAAAATCTCATGGACAAATGAGCCTGGTGGGCTGCAGTCTATGGCAATGCAGAGTCGGACACAACTTAGCAACTGAACAACAACACACAATCGGGCAGACTGTGATTTGGGGAAACAGTTCTTGGTGAAAATGTGACATAAAATGAAGACTGAAGTGACCGAGAAATACGGAATACAGAGTTTTGTAAGAAGTTAACATTTGTGTATAGAATAATAATTGCAAATATTCAAACAATAAAGTCCATGGCTAAAGGAAAAAATCCAACCTCAAATTCTTTTTATGGACAATGCATAGAATAAAATTAAGAAAATAAAAAATAGTTTATTAGACTTCTGATTCAAGGAACAAGGCAGACTGAGCTAATATATCCATGTGCCCAAATGTACTCACTGAAAAGGAAGATTAACATGAAAATTACAATAATATATAGCTGAACCCAAAAAAGGGGAGGGGAAAGGGAAATTTTCAGGAGCCAGAAAGGAAGAAACTCAGATACAAGATCCAAGTAACAGCAAGGCAACCCAGAGAGATACTGGCCCACAGAGCTAGAAGACCTGATTTTGAGCCTATTTCACGGGACCTAAAAGTAAATCTCCTTCTGAGCCAATATCCTCAAAAGGGCTCCTCAATATGTGAAAAGCAGCTGGGAAAGCTCTGCCCATGCGTCCTGAAAAGCAGCAAGAAAGCTTGGTATATGCCCCGTTCCCAGTGGAAGGAGAGAGGTTTTTATGAGAATCAAAACTCCAGGCTTGTGCCATACAGGGGTACACTACCGGCACAGTTCCATAACCTATCCCAAAGCATCAGCATTTGGACTAAACCAGGACATCTGTTAACCTCAACAAGTGACTGAAGGGAGTTGAGTGAAGGTTATACAGGGGATCTCTCTGTACTGTTTCTGTAACTTCTTGAGTCTATAATCATTTAAAAATAAAAAATTAAGAAAACTGCATAGTGGGTACATTGAGTTGGTTAACTAACTCTTGAAATTTATTTCTATCTTTTAAATATTTCCTAATTTTAACGAAATATCGTCCATGGAATTTTCCAGGCAAGAATACTGGAACAGACTGCCATTTCCTACTACAGGGAATCCTCTTGACCCAGGGATATAACCAGCATCTCTTGTGTCTCCTGCTTTGCAGGTGGATTCTTTACCACTCACGCCACCTGGAAAGCCCAACTAAAATCTGTAATTCAGTGCATAAATATAAGTAATAAAATACAAAAAATCATTCTATAATCTGGCTTTTATTCCTAGCACACCACTAAAATCCCATTAGCAAAAATCACCACTACCTTATGACAAATTCAGTGGATTCTTCTTAGAAATCTTCTTTTTCAATCTTCTTTACCAGCTCTTTCTAGCCCACCCCCCAAACTCTTCCTCTGTTCCCAACACTTTTCCTCTTCAATTCCTAGATTATCCTATCTACTCCCATAGTTTGAAATAATTCAATCCTAAAGATGCTCAATCCTTGATGACAAATCCTTCCTCTCCAGGTCCAAATAAGTAACAGAATACATCTTTCTGGATGTCTCTTAAACTGACTCAAACCCAACATGTTCAATCACCAAACTCATTGTCATTCCTCCTTAAATCAGCTTCTCCTGAAATGGCCACTGACATCTACTAACACTCTCCCAAGACAGACTATCAGGAAATCATCATAATTCCTCCCTCTCCTATAACTCACACACAGAATCAGTCACATATCTTACTGTTTCCATACCTCTATCTTCCTCAATTTCATTTTGATTTTGAATCACTTTGAGTCCCTGAGCCCACAGCACTTCCAACTACTTTACCAGCTGCAAACTGATCTCCCTGCTTGAAATATTATCTCCTTTGACTTGCCAGATAATCCTTCCCATTAATTAACCATTTAAAAATCTCTGGTAACATTCAAATTCCCCTGACTACCGCTCTAGTATCATCTCTTCCTACTCTTCCATACGAACCCTTCACATTAGTCATATGAAGCTACTGACAATGTCGTAACATCTCAGGCCTTTGTGGCTTGGCAACAATGCTCCTGACGTAATTGATAATTGAGCATGACCTACGACTATGCCCATGACCACACATCTTCCCCACCCCGTGTAGTAAATAACTCCCTCTTAAAAATCACCTGCTAAGCTTTTTAAGACATCCCTATACCCCACAGTAGAACTATTCCCTCTCCCTTTATGCCTGTTATCTTCTATAACTTCCATATACTTGTGGCACATACTTCTATCTCACTCGTCTAAACAATGATTTTTTTAAGAGTGGGGCTCATGTGTTATTTATCTTCTTATATTCAATATCTATAAGACAGCCTTCAATCAATGTTAATTAACTTAATGAATGTCATATAATTTTAAGGCATACTTCATACTTTAAATGTAATATCACACAGAGTGAGTGTGTGTGTAAGAAGAAAAATCAATTCTGGTACAGCCCCTAACAAAACACAGTAAAAATGCAAATAGTGTGGTGATACTAGTTTCACCTCTATCTTTGATGTGTTATATAATAAATTATTAATCAGATCAGATCAGATGCTCAGTCGTGTCCGACTCTTTGCGACCCCATGAATCACAGCACGCCAGGCCTCCCTGTCCATCACCAACTCCCGGAGTTCACCCAGACTCACGTCCATCGAGTCAGTGATGCCATCCAGCCATCTCATCCTCTGTCGTCCCCTTGTCCTCCTGCCCCCAATCCCTCCCAGCATCAGAGTCTTTTCCAATGAGTCAACTCTTCCCATGAGGTGGCCAAAGTACTGGAGTTTCAGCTTTAGCATCATTCCTTCCAAAGAAATCCCAGGGCTGATCTCCTTCAGAATGGACTGGTTGGATCTCCTTGCAGTCCAAGGGACTCTCAAGAGTCTTCTCCAACATCACAGTTCAAAAGCATCAATTCTTCGGCTCTCAGCCTTCTTCACAGTCCAACTCTCACATCCATACATGACCACAGGAAAAACCATAGCCTTGACAAGACGAACCTTTGTTGGCAAAGTAATGTTTCTGCTTTTGAATATGTTATCTAGGTTGGTCATAACTTTCCTTCCAAGGAGTAAGCGTCTTTTAATTTCATGGCTGCAGTCACCATCTGCAGTGATTTTGGAGCCCAGAAAAATAAAGTCTGACACTGTTTCCACTGTTTCCCCATCTATTTCCCATGAAGTGATGGGAATTATTAATAACCCCCCATAGAAAACATATTCTTTTTCTACACCACTCCACAAACTTTTTTGGATAAACCCTTGCCCCAAAGATTAAATCACTTAGCAGAGTAAAACTGGTCCATGTTTTCTGACTCATTTTGGCATACAGGGTGCTTTCCTATACCCTGAGAGCTTGTTAATTTGGGTCACTCTACAGTAATAATGCCTTGCCACTGTTTTCCAGTCAGCGATTCTTAAAAAATAAAATAAAAAAGGAAGATAGGTACGTAAGCAGGAAGGAAGATACTCTAATAAAGGACAGACCACACACTCTTTAAACAAAAACATAAGAGTCTTCTTAAAAACTGACTGGCTGATAGCTAAAGTGCTTGAGAATACTCTGTAAGGAAGGAGAACAAAAGTATTTACAAACAGAATGCTTTCTTTTTCTTAAAAAAGAAAAAAAGGAACTAAGAAAACTAAACAGTAACCTCCAAGCCACCTGCATTTCACTTTGTCAAAGTTGTGAGATCAAAGAATAAATGTTTATTTTTAAGTTCCTGATGGCAAGCACCATTTCACAGTGTCTACTAACGAAGGCGTAATCCATAAGGGCAAGATCAGTATCCAACCCTGCAAGAAATCCTTTCCTTTCCAGAACTGATATGCTCTCCTCTATTTTCTGCTCTGCTCATCTAAACCAGATGCCCTAAACTCTTTGCATCATCTTATCTGTCACTTCTATCTCAACATTCATAATTCCCTTTCATTTCAAAGCCTTGGCCAATCCTGTCACTTCACAACCCATCCCCACACTCCATAAAAGAACTTACTTCTTTAGCCTTATTACTGGAAGCTCTCCCTCTACTGACACTACAAGTCACCAGAGGAAACCAAATCTGCAAAGAAAAGCCATGTAATTTCCAACCACTCCTTGGTGCCCCCAATAGGAGGTTACACAGAGTACTCCCTGAAACCAAAGCCTATTTGAGACCCACTACAGCCATTTGGGCTCCAACATCACTGCAGATGGTGACTGCAGCCACGAAATTAAAAGACGCTTACTCCTTGGAAGGAAAGTTATGACCAACCTAGATAACATATTCAAAAGCAGAGACATCGCTTTGCCAACAAAGGTCCGTCTAGTCAAGGCTATGGTTTTTCCTGTGGTCATGTATGGATGTGAGAGTTGGACTGTGAAGAAGGCTGAGCACCAAAGAATTGATGCTTTTGAACTGTGATGTTGGAGAAGACTCTTGAGAGTCCCTTGGACTGCAAGGAGATCCAACCAGTCCATTCTGAAGGAGATCAGCCCTGGGATTTCTTTGGAAGGAATGATGCTAAAGCTGAAACTCCAGTACTTTGGCCACCTTGTGCGAAGAGCCAACTCATTGGAAAAAACTCTGATGCTGGGAGGGATTGGGGGCAGGAGGACAAGGGGACGACAGAGGATGAGATGGCTGGATGGCATCACTGACTCGATGGACGTGAGTCTGGGTGAACTCCGGGAGTTGGTGATGGACAGGGAGGCCTGGCGTGCTGTGATTCATGGGGTCACAAAGAGTCGGACACGACTGAATGACTGAACTGAACTGAACAGCCATTTGACTCATTGGAAAATACCCTGATGCTGGGAGGGAATGGGGGCAGGAGGAGAAGGGGACGACAGAGGATGAGATGGCTGGATGGTATCACCAACTCGATAGACATGAGTTTGAGTGAACTCCGGGAGTTGATGATGGACAGGGAGGCCTGGCGTGCTGCGATTCATGGGGTCACAAAGAGTCGGACACGACTGAGCAACTGAACTGAACTGACAGCCATTTGACTGATCAGAATCCATAAGGTGCATCTACAGAGAGACATGGTACACTGATATTAGAAGGCTGAGGTGTGTCTATATTCAATAGCATGAAAATATTTTTATGACCTACTGCTAAGTGAAAAAAATTGTAGAACATGTAGAATACCAGTATCTGCATGTACGGATATATACATACCATACATGTGGAAAACATGTTAAGAGAGAAATGACTACACTATATATACATACAATAATCATACTCATAAAACTATCTGATTAGATTTTATATCAATATATACACATACACACACATTTGGAAGAATAGTCACCAAAATGCTAGAGATGAATCATGCCTACTAGGGGTAAAATTTGGTAATCATTTATATTTTCTTTTTCAAAGTTTTTGTCTTTTCTATGTAGGTATTAACTTGAGAATCAGAGAAGAAATGTTTTCCTTTCTTTTATATTTAGTACAGTATTTTGTTTTTATCACATTAAAGCAGCATATACATTTTCTTGCCTCATTCAGTGGGAATCTGTATGTGAGTAATTCAGATACCTAGAAGTATAAAATATTACATAGAAAATTCAAGTAATAATACCTATCCGTGAAGGATTTCCTTTTTAAGAGACCACATGTTTTTAATAATGAAGTGAAGTAAAATGCCTATCCTTTTTATTATAGAAAATCATTATTTCTACTTTCTGCAATACAGGCTGTAAAAACAGCAGCAAAACAATCAAACAAAAAACTTCATGACCTCCTAACTGCCCTCAGACTTTGACATTCTAAAAAAGTTGCAACGCTGAAACAATTAAAACACTGGAAATAATGGTCCAGCAACAGAAATGGTTACATAAGATAAAGTGCAGCCATACTGTGTGCAACACCATAGGGTAGCTCAAGTAGCTGAGTGAGATAAACAGCTCTGAAGACACACAGTTAAGTATAAAAACAAAATGCAGAACACCTACCTGTGTTTATGGTGTGTTTAAAAAGTTACATATTAAACACATATGCATACACTTCTTATACTATTTATGTTCTTAATGTATAAATAAAGACCTGAAAAGATATCCAGCAAACTGAGGAGACAGATGGGACTGAAGGGGAAAGAAAGAAGGCTGAAGAGGACTTAACACTTTATCTGCACTACTGGAATATTTTACAAGAATCCAGTATAACTGCTCACAACCATTCAAATATGCAGGCTACAGTTTTATTTTAGATTGATGTTAAGTTGTGGAGTAGATTTCTAACTATCAGTTAAAATTAAATATTTTCAGAATCCTTGAAAACAATGAGTTTTAAAACTTAAAATACCTTCTAAAATTAATAGATGTATCTATGGTTTTAAGCAAGTAATTTTCCCTCAGATAAATTCATAATGAATTCATTTGATATGTAATTGATCTGATTTATACGTTTTTTTGAGAAAACTGATCATTTATAAGGTTCTTGATCTAAAAACAATCTCACCAATAAGTACTCTCTTAGGAAATTTTTTAAAAGAGCATTACTAGATAGAAAGACACATAACATTCAATACAAGTTTACTTATAACAACAAAAAAAGAAAACAAATAGAAAAGTTAAAATTGCCAGGAAGCGGAAAAGTTTTGTTTTTTTTAAATAGAGTACTATGTAGCCATTAAAAGTCATGTTTATAAAACAAAAAATACTGAAGATAATGGGCTTCCCTGACAGTTCAGTTGGTAAAGAATTCGCCTGCAACACAGCAGATCTGGGTTCAATCCCTGGATTGGGGAGATCCCCTTGAGAAGGGAAAAGCTACCCACTCCAGTATCTGGCCTGGAGAATTCCATAGACTATAGTCCATGGAATCGCAAAGAGTCAGACATGACTGAGCGACATTCACTTCACTGAAGATAATGGTCTGAGCATACCCATTTGCTTCTCCCTCCTACTAACTGAAACAGCAGTCAAGACAATAACAAAAATGATTGGCGGAAACAAAAATACAAATTTAGACTGTGGGACAAGTGACCTGAGCTATTTAAAAAAAAAAAGGAAGGGGGAACAGGGGAGACATTTTATATTAAAGGAAAACAGGACACTCACATGCAATGTGTGAGCCTTAAGTAAATCTTGGGAAAATGTATTCTGGAGACTACTGAGGGAATCCAAATATGAGGCATATACTAGATATTGTCTTGATATTACATTTCTTAGGTGTGATATGTGACTGTGGTTATGTAAGACAATCTCCCTCCTGGATAATACATGCTAAGTACTTGGGACTGAAGTGTCATGATGTCTTTAACTTATTTTAAAAATGGTCAGGAAACAGTGTATAAATAGAGAAGAACTTAACAACTGGTGTAAACAGCTACATTACGAGTACACAAGGGTCAATGCTTAATCTTACCATTTTTCTGTGGGTTTAAATGTTTTTTCCAAAAAGAACTTAGGGGATTAAAAAAAACAGTATCAGAGAAAACACACATACAGCAAAGAGAGAGAGAGAGGAGAGTACCATCTGCATTTCTGTAAGACCTAAAGAAGATGGGATAATATTAATGGATAAAACAGAGAAGGAAGCTATAATCCAGAATACAGGAGGAAACAGATTAGAGTGGATTTAGACTCAGAAAAGCATCTGCCTCCAATGCGGGAGACCCAGGTTCGATCCCTGGGTTGGGAAGATCCCCTGGAGAAGGAAATGGCACCCCACTCCAGTACTCTTTCCTGGAGAATTCCATGGATGGAGGAGCCCGGTAGCGAGCCTGATAGGCTACAGTCCACGGGGTCACAAAGAGTTGGACACAGCTGAGCGACTTCACTTTCACTTTTACTTTAGACATGAAAGCAGAGGTAAGAAATGGAGCCAAACACTGAAAGATTTTATCTACAGGTTTGTTTAGAAAACAGACTTACCATACATAACCCCACCCCTCTCCCATGCAGAACAGGCACTGAGACCTAGAAAGGAAGGAGACTTCTCTAAAAGTCAAGGAAAGGCTAGGCTTCTAGAGTGGGTACTCATACCTGGAAGTAACACTCTCCTTACTCTGAAACTGTTAGGCTCACCAGCCTAACAGCGAGCTTCTAATCTGTAAACCTTCAATTCTAAACCTGCCAAAGATATATCCTTCCCACTGTTACCACTAATGCTATTTCCACATGCAAAGACAGAAATCTTAATCAGTCTTTCCACTAAGAAAAGGGAAAGAGGTCTGTTAGGGCCAGACCTATCTTCAGAGCAGTGGAAGAAAGCCATGCTGATTAATTTATATAATCATCTACTCTTAAATATAAACTTTAAGCATTTTAAGAGAACACTACTTTCTAAGAGAAAAACCAACAGCATGAAAGGAAAAGACCAAGATAGTTTCTAAGGAATATAAATGATTCAAGAAAAAGATTTTTGAAATCTGATAACAGAGATCTAAATATTTCATCCATACCAGAAAAACAGGATTCAAGGAAAAAGAAAATGCTCTTAGAAATTGGAAATACGAAGGCTAAACTAAAATTTTCTTTTAAATGTAAAAAGAAGGGGTTAAAAGGGGGGAGGGGGCAAGGAAATATGTCACAACAGAATAAAAAGATAAAGACAGAAAATAAGTAAAAAGCTGAACAAAGTAAAGGTTCAATCCAGAAAGACCAATATCCAACTAAGGAGTCCAGAAACAGAGCACAGAGAAAAACAGAAGGAAAGAAATTTTTGTTAAGACTTTTTTAGTTTCATACACATGAACACTAAGTTTCACAGTAAGAGGGTCCAAAAAGTGTCCTGAACACAATGACATCTAGACAGCCTTCATGAAACTCCAGAAAAACTAAACAGGCACACCTAAAAGCCTGAAGGGAAGAAGTACCAGTTAGTACTGATTTTAAGACTTAAATCAGCCTTTTCTTTGGTCATGCTAATAATTTGAAAACAACGGTTCCTGCTTTCAAGTTTCCTAAGAAAAATCATTTTCAATATAGAATTTATATACAAATAATTATGAAAAAGGTACAGGGGAGGCAATTTTTAGGCCTACAAATATTCCAAATTTACAAGCAAGTTTTTAGAATATACTCCAGTAAAACAAAACTCCTATCACAGTGTTCTTTGACTATTTATATGTCTGCAGACTATATCCAATTAAAGGCAACAGGCGAAGAGGGCAGCAGAGGATGAGATGGTTGGATGGCATCACCAGGTCGATGGACATGAGTTTGAGAAGGCTCTGGGAGATGGTGAAGGACAGGCAGGCCTGGCGTGCTGCAGTCCATGGGGTCGCAAAGAGTGGGACACAATTTAGCAACTGAACAACAGCAACAAGACTATATCCACTGTACTCTAAGACCATCGTTCACTTCAGATACTTGGCACCTAACACAATGCCTGGCACCAAGTAGGTATTCAAGAAGGAAACACTGGCACAGATTATCCTCAGGAGTCTGGGAGACGAACACAGAATCCCATTCAGGAATGAATCTCCAAAACTAAGCTCTGCTATTTCAGGATCATGAGCTCAGGATTGAGTCCTCTTCTCTCAAACTCCGTGTATTTTTTAAAGCTCAGCTTAAGTCCCATACAGAAAGCCTTCTTTAACTACCCAGTCCCCAAAGATCTCTTTTCTGTTAACTCCCACAGAATTTATCACTTGATTATATACTGCTACGTTGTTTACTGTTTGATATGTCTAGGCACACTGTGTCTGACGGATGCGACTTTGACTCCCCCAGGGCAACTAGCACAGCATAACACAATAAACCTGATAACTGGCTGGCTGCTCAAAACTAGCAATGAAAGAATCTTATCACCGAGGTCAGGACTCAGACTGTCTTCTACAATGCAATTTCAGGCAATCAGAATATATCCTAAAATGATTCTCTGGACTGAAGATAAACCACTTGCAGTAATCAAGAATTAAAATTAATAACTATGTATTGCATACTCTAGTTGATGATTATAATTAAACTTCATCTTTCAACAAATATTTATTACATACCTACTATGTGATATGCATTATTTTTCATAACATATAGAACTATTTTAAAAAACCCTGACTAAACATTATTTAACATTTAAACCACTGGTTCTCTCTTTTTTAAACAGTACCCTTTCTTCACACACTAACTTACTCAGAATTCCCAGATTCAAACATCACAGAACTGTTCTGTGGCAACAGAAGTTGAGGGGAAGGCTCAGAGCCCCATCCCTCTTAGTCTGCTGCGGCTGCCTTCACAAGGTGCCAGACTAGGTAGCTCAAACAGAAATTTATTTCCCACAGTTCCAGAGGCTAAGGAAGTCCAAGATCAAGGTGCAGCCAATTCAGTTTCTGGTGAGAGCTCTCTGCTGGCCACCTTCTCACTGTGTCCTTTCAGCAGAAAGAGGGACACATTTATGTGTCCACTTCTGGTGTCTCTTCCTCTGATAAAGACACCAGGTTCACTGGATCAGAGCTCTACACTTATGACCACATTTAACCTTAATCACCTCCTTAAACGGAGAATGGAATGGCAATCCACTCCAGTATTCTTGCCTGGAGAATTCCATAGACAGAGGAGCCTGGCGGGCTATAGTCCATGGGGTTGCAAAAGAGTCAGACATGACTAAGCAACTAACACACCTCGTTAATAGCCCTGTTTCTAAGATAGTCACATGTGGGTTCAAAACGTCAACATACCACTTTGGGAGGGACAAAATTCAGTGCACATTCTGGTTCATCTCCTGAAACTTCTTGATCTAAACCCAGGAATATATAGATGAAAAGACTAAAAACCATCTAATTAGACAACTTAACTTTACATGAAAGAAAAGTGGGGTGTAAGGAGGTTAATCACTTGCCCTAAATCATGCCACCAGTTAGTCACAAAATTAAGACTAGAAGCTAGGTCCCTCATGTCCTCCATTCTACCAAACTCGCTCATAATACTCCACAATGGGTAGTAAAGTCATCAGGTACCCCGGTGACTGGAAATGTCAATGAGATGTACAAGACGTCACCAGTCCTGCCAATAGCCATTTGGCTATATGAACTCCAAACTCAGATAGCCAATGTCTACTCAACATGTATGGGTGGGTGTCTAACACACATCATGTCTAAAACCGAACTCCTGATTTCCTTTTCCAACACCTTCTTTGGCAGATCGTTCCAGGCACTCAGGCCAAAATACTACAGTTTATCCATGACTGTTTACCTTTCCTCACATCTTTTAGTCAATCCCTCAGCACCTACTATTAGCTATTTTCCAAACATCCAAATTTCTATAATAAAATATTGGTGGAACAAATATTCAGAATCTTGCTTACCGCTTTTTACCACATCTACTGTCACCATGACGGTCCAGCCCCCAATATATCTCTCTCAGATTACAGGAACCATTTAACCAGTCTCCCTACTTCTATCATTGCCCCCCTAGAACCTACTCAACATTGTAGCTGTTAAAGCCTATATGAGATCACGTCACATCCCAAATAAAATAACTTTCCAGCAGCTTCCCAACTCCTGCTGAGTAAAACCCAAGGGTTTAATAATCTTCTTGTGATTAGATAATTTCCTCTCTAAAGTTCTCTCTAAACATACTCTCACTTTCATTCCACACCTGCCACACCATCCTCCTTTCTGTTTCTTAAGCATCTTTGCCTCCCTCACCCTCCTTCACATGCCATTTTTATTAGCAATGCTTTCCCTGACCACCCTAATTAAAATAGGAAATTCCTTCATCCCATTCCTCTTCATTGCTTTATTTTTCTCTACAGAGCTTACCACCAACTGACATATTACTTACTATTGATATACCCCTAGTTCCATACAGATTTTGTCAGCTGTGTCCCAGTACTAGAGGAGTATTTAAATGCTCAATAAATATTTGTTGAATAAATGAGTGAATTATGAATGAATAAAGTCATTAAAACTAACTGGGCTTCAAAATCTCAAAACCACCTGGTGGTCCAGTGGTTAAGACTTTGTGCTCCCAAGTCAGGGGGCACACGTATGCTCCCTGGTCACAAAATTACGATTCTACATGGTGCAGCCAAAAAAAAAAGGCTCATCCTGTCTGGCATCAGAGCTAGAAAGTTATAAAAAAAAAAAAATAAGGTTTTTCCTTTTTAATAGAACAGTACAGTGAATTCAAGTCAAAACATCCGGGATTAATGTAGATTCTAAGGCCAAAAAACAACAAAGGGAATGAGACACAAAGAGCCCTTGAATCATTTAGAGACTTACGACTGCAATTTCCAGCCACGTAATCCTTTCCAGCTGAAAATGCCCAAAGACTTAGAAAGAGACAGAATGATGGCACTTCTCTTACACTAAAACAAAATTAACCACAGGCCTATCTACTTACATTTATGTACAGAAATGCACAGTAATAAGGTGATAAGCTTCACACAAAACTTTGTCAGGGCAAAAGGGACTACTGAAACGGGATGTCACTTTCATGTATACATTTGTGTTGTCTGTAAGACAAGAGAGCATTCATGTTTTTTTTTAAGACAAAATGAAACTTTTCAACCTACTTTCTCAAAGGTAACCACTGATTAACAGTTTATTGCGTATTACAGATTTTCTTCCTACATAACCAGACAGATATAAGTTTTAAAAAATAAGTGGTAGGAATTCTGTTTCCAGGAAAGTGGAATAGACACATACTTTACTCCTAAGTATAACTAAAAACCCCATCAGTGCATAGAAAATAAACATAAGAAAGTCCTAAAAGGTGGAGAAAAGTAGACTCCAGGACTCAGTGAACCATGCGGTTGTGCGCTCCCTGGATTTTTTTTAATTTCATATAATCCAAACATAAAGCTGAACAAATTAGTAACCCAGAAACAGCAATGGGTACAGACAAAAAAAAGAAAAAGCTCCAATGAGCTGCTCTTTCTAGCTGAGGATCAGAAAAGGGACAGCCTAGCAACACAGAAAACTTTTAGACAATAATTGCTCTACTCCAGCCAAACACCACAGAAACACTGTGGCCACATCCACACTAGCAAAGACCTAGGCCTCTCCCCTCACCAGGCTGTAATGAGGTACCCCCGATCCCATCCAATGGGTTAGTGTCAGAAAAGGCCACGTAGAGAGCCAAGACCTTCATATCAGCCAAGCAATAACAGACCACAAATAACAACCCACCCCAACCCTGAAGCATCAGTGGAGACCGCATAGGGAGCAATAACTGGGCACTCCTTTCCCTCCTAGCCAGAGAAACATCAGTAGAGGCCTAGTGAGGAGCCAGAACTCACAGTGACTCAGCAATTGCAGGGAGCATCCCTCAGGTATCAATGGAAACCAAATGCGGAACCTGAACTTACTTCTACCCTTAAGTGGCAGTGAGGAGGTGGCACGTGTTCCCCTTTGGAAGCCAGCCAAAACAAAAGTAAGATCCACAATCTCATAATACTCAATATGTCCAAGTTTCAATCAAAAATCACTCATTGTACCAAAAACCAGAAAGACCTCAAGCTGAATGAAAAAGGTAATAGATGCCAACACCAAGATGGAAAATATTTTAATTATCTGACAAAGATTTTAAAGCAGCAGTCATAAAAATGCTTTGAACAAGCAAGTATGACCCAACTCGAAACAAATGAAAAATAAACTCTCAGCAAAAGAAAAAGAACAAAAAGTTTTAGAACTAAAATACAGAATAACCTATTAAATAAGCTGCTGCTGCTACTGCTACGTCGCTTCAGTCGTGTCCGACTCTGTGCGACCCCACAGACGGCAGCCCACCAGGCTCCCCCTCCCTGGGATTCTCCAGGCAAGAACACTGGAGTAGTTGCCATTTCCTTCTCCAATGCATGAAAGTGAAAAGTGAAAGTGAAGTCGCTCAGTTGTGTCTGACTCTTTGCGACCCCATGGACTGCAGCCTACCAGGCTCCTCCATCCATGGGATTTTCCAGGCAAGAGTACTGGAGTGGGGTGCCATTGCCTTCTCTGATTAAGCAAGCTAAATGAACTAATACTATATGTTCTTATTTTCACTTACTAACTAATGAAAATCTGTCTCTATATACACATGTATAGCATTCTAAAGTAGCTGCAGTGTTTGAATTAACTATCACTTAACTAATCCTCAATTAAAGAACATATGTATTGTTTATAATTTTATACCATTACAAACCATGCATATTTGTGGAATTATCTATGTCATAATTATTTCTCATATTTAGCCAATGACATCATTTCACTAAAAATTAGACTCTTACGTGAAAGGGCATTCGGTTCAAATTTTCATACACTCTGCCAAATAACCTTTTAGAAAAGTCGTACCAATTACATTCCCACCAATAGTGTATGAGTGTACCATACCTGTCAACAGTTATTGTCTCAATTTTTCCCCCGTTTTCTAATCTGACAAGTGAAAATAAAACATTGATGTTTTTACATTCACTTCTTTATTACCAGTAAACATATTTTCATGTGCTTAAAAGCCAAAAGTAGTCTATCTTTTGAAAATTACCAATTCAGGTCATTTGTGAATTCACATTATTTATCTTACTAATGTAATACAGCCCTTGGTATTTCACAAACACAAGCTATGTGACATACATGGTGCAAATATATTTCAACCACTCTATTGTTTAACATTGTTGATGCTTTTTTCACAGAAGTTTCTAATTACATTGCATTTAATACAAGTAAAAAGACATCCAACCTAAATACTCAGTCCCAACTAATTTTAGAGCCAATCAATCAAACACTCATACAAACCACTCTCACTACTGGTTAAGAGTATAGAATTAGCCTTTCTGTTCTAATTACAGGAAAGAAAAGGATGCTGGCACCCACTATACAATCAATTAACAATGATCTTCTCCACACACATAGTTTCCCCATGTGGTAGACTGGACTTTTTACCTCATTTTTTAAAATATAATATTCCATTTCCCCTCTGGCATTTCACTGCTACTCTAAATCCCAACCTATTTGGCAGGTGACTTGACAACCTACCTTGTAGCCCTTTTAGGTACGAGAGGATTGACCCTTCCCTCTTGGTGTTCATTGTTAACAGGCACCTATCTCAAAACCACCAAAATTCTGAAAACTAGCAGACTGCCAATAGACAATTCATTATTATCACTATCCAGGGATTTCTGCTATTATGCTCTGCCCCTCTTAAAAATTACTAAGCTACCCTGGGTATCATAATTTGGACTGCCAGTCAACTCACTTGAGCTACTGCTCAGCTGGGAAAGAACACAAAACAAATGCAATGTATTATTCTCTTGTTTTTCTAGGCATCCATTCTCTCTACTTCTTTTCCTCTCACCAGTTATCCAGAGATTCTGGCCCTGATTTATGACAAGTAGTAGTAACAATTTCATAAAAAATAAGCACAATCACCAGAACTATGATTCTAAAAGTCACATACACAAAATCATAATGGAACAAAAATAGTTTTAAAGGATACCTTTTAATAATGTGAAGGGAAAATAATCCAGAATACATGCTGTGCTATGCTTAGTCGTTCAGTTGTGTCCGGCTTTTTGTGACCCCTTGGACTGTAGCTTGCCAGGCTCCTCCGTCCATGGGGTTTCTCCAGGCAAGAATAATGGAGTGGGTTGCCATGCCCTCCTCCAGGGGATCCTCCCAACCGAGGGATTGAACCCAGGTCTCCCACACTGCAGGTGGATTCTTTGCCAGCTAAGCAACCAGGGAAGCCCAAGAATACTGGAGTGGGTAGCCTATCCCTTCTCCAGGAAATCTTCCTGACCCAGGAATCGAACCGGGGTCTCCTGCATTGCAGGTGGATTCTTTATAAGCTGCACTACCAGGGAAGCCAAAAATATTATGTGACATCAATAACCACAACTATACAGCATTACTGCTTAGGGCTAAACACATTACTTAAATTTGTCATTTTATTCAGTCTAACATTTTCAAGTCACAAGTAATTTTTCTTGTAAGTAATTTTATTCATGTTCTAAGATACTTCCATGCTAAAACAGAATTTTTTCATTAAAAAGATCAATAGCCCACAAATAACTATGTGCCCATTATACATGTACTTAGTAAAGACCACACCCTTAGCTGAAGAAATATAGCACAAGTTCAACTTTAATTCCTCAGCAATCTATAAACTATATTCCATTGGAGTCTATTTTATCAAAGTATTACCATCCTGGATCAGAAAAAAATAGCTAGGAAGGACATTATTAGTTTAACTCAATGGTTCTCAACAAGGGGCAATTTGGCTCCTCAGAAAACATCTAGCAGTGCATGCAGACATTTTTGGTTGTCACACTGGGGAAAGGAGAAGGGCACAGCCTACTGATATCTAAGCTAGGGATGCTGTTAAACATCTTACAAAGCACAGGACAGCCCCCCCATAAGAAAGAATTATCTGGTCCATAAGGTCTATAAGGATGAGGCTGAGAAATCTGGAAGAACTGATGAAATATGAATATGAACAACAGTGTATCAATGTTAATTTTCCTGATTTTGACCTGTTTCATGTAGCCACATGTAGTCATAAAAGAATGACTTTGTTCCTAGGAAGTACATATCAAAGTATTTAGGAGTAAAGGAACATGTCTTAACTTATCCACAAATGGTTCAGAAAAAGGTAACTGTATATATGTAGACAGAAAGACTGAATGATAAAGCAGTGAGCCAAAATGCTAACAATTGATGAATCTGAGTAGAAAGTATACAGAAATTTTTATTATTCTTACAATTTGAAATTACATCAAAATAAAAGGGTAAACAAGTATTACCACACCTATAAATTTCTTTTTAACTGGAATACTTTGCACAATTTCCCAGTAAATATGTGCAATATAGCAAATCACCTTTTATTCTCCTCTCAAAATAAATTACACTATCTTGAATGAATACTTGTAAATCTGACCCAGATAACTCAAGTAAGCATAAGCTGGGAAGTAAAATTTCTAAAATGTAAACTGCATAGAAAAAGCTAGAAACACTTAGGTGTCTACCAAGGACATGACATTCTCTAGTACTTGTCACAGTAAATACATGACTTAACTTCCCTATATTATATATTTCATGCTCTCAATGCACATTGAAAACTGCGACCATTCACAATCATAGAAGACCTGAACACAATCAAGGGGAAAACATGTATAAGAAATAATACAAAAATATTTTTATGACTCAGATTTTCAGAAGTTTGACATTAGTTCCAAATTCTCGAAATTTACCATTCCTGTTTCTAGCCACTTGTTACAAACAGTACCCAACAGATAAACAGTAACAGCTTTGTAGATTTTAACAGTTAATTTCTGGAAAGCAATAATCTAAAATTTTAAAATCAGGAAAAAAATTAGAGCACTTACAGATGTCTGAGACATACTTGACTGTTGTGTGACACTTCCTGTGGGGGACGTAGGTGGTCTTCCACTGGACAAGCTTGCCTAAAATAATAAGATCTTTATGTCTATAAGAAGTCTGAAGTTTAAAACTTTCTTGTACCTGGATACCACAAAAATCACAATAAAAGTCAAAACATCTATTTTACAGTCATTTTACAGTCAACATGGATTAAGTTTTGATCAAAAAAATTAAGAAAAAGAGAAAACACTGCACGGTGAAATCAGAAGACCCAAAGGCTCAACTTAGTTTAAGAGCTGCACCCATTGTCAGCTTTACTCTATAGATCTCATCTTTGAAGTGAAATTACCAATCCAATGTTATGAAAAATAAATTGGAGCTATATCAAATGCCACTGGGTTTCAGTTTCCTAACTATCATGAACAAGATGTTATTTTAAATTACACTAATGAGCCTTTCCGGCGGTGACGACCTCCTCACGAGAGCATGCCTCTCGCAAAGGATCTTCTTCATCCCTCTCCAGAAGAGGAGAAGAGGAAACACAAGAAGAAGCGCCTGGTGCAGAGCCCCAATTCCTATTTCATGGATGTAAAATGCCCAGGATGCTATCAAATCACCACCGTCTTTAGCCATGCACAAACAGTAGTCTTGTGTGTTGGCTGCTCTACTGTCCTCTGCCAGCCTACAGGAGGAAAAGCGAGGCTTACAGAAGGACGCTCTTTCAGAAGCAGCACTAAAAGTACCCTGTATCAAGATGAATGGGAAACCATCCCAATAAACACGTTTTGGATAAAAATAAATAAATAAATAAATAAATTACACTAATGAGAAGAAGTAATAGCTGGGATGTGTTTAACAGAAATAAACCTTTTTCAGGTTCAGTCAACTTGAGATCCTACTCTGGTTACTAGATTTAAATCTCACATTAGAGTTTTATTTAAATAAACAATGCAATAACAACGAAGATCTGTTTAAAAACAAACATTTAATCATAAAATCTTCCTGATAGCAATAAGAATCATATGACTGGATTTTAGAAAAGTATACATACACATTCATTTCTGGAGGGGTGCATAAACAGTGGCCGCCTCTGAAGAGTAGAAAATACCAGTGGGTGTGGAAAAGGAACACCTCTATACCTCTTATGAACGATTTTATACTGTTTTTTTTTTTAATGAGTATAAATTACTTATGTAATTTTAAAAAACCTTTTTTGGTTAAAATGTAAATAAGATTTATGTAACCTTAACTATTCACTGTCATCCCTAGAATTTTATACACACAAGACTGGTACAGCATTTCTGCAATGTAGATAAAAAGGAGAGGGACAAAACTCAGCAACAGAGTAACACATTAAACATTCTTTTTTTTAAACTAACTTTTATTTGGCAGCCTATTATATTTTCTTAAAAAAAAAAAAACACAAGATATCTGAAAACTCTGCAATAATACCCAGTGTATTTATTTTCAGTAATTGTCTGCAGGCAATGTCAACTTTGGCCTTGTAAGTTAATTCGTTTCAGTCTCACCTGAACAGCAGCAAGGCTCTGAAGCTGGGAACTGCTTAAGTGCTGCTGCTGGAGAGCCGCTGTGTGCAGCATTAAGTGCTGCTGCTGCGCGGCATACATCTGCTGTAGATACTGAGCAGCTGAGCTGGAAGGGCGATGCAGTGCCTGCTGAATTACCTGTGATAAGTCAATTGAACCAATGTCAAACCATAATCTTAACCATTAAGTATTAGAAAAGCTGTATTAGAAATTTTAAAAAGTAAAAGTAACCATAAAGTATTAGAAATTTAAAATTTCACTCCTTTAATATTCAATATCCTCACACTTATTAACAGTTCTCTCCTAGTTATACATCACTGCTGCTGCTGCTTCTAAGTCACTAGGATTCACTAATCTGTACAGGTTAAAGTTACCCAGTAGAGGCGATTCACAAAAGGAAAAGGGGCTAAGTAAGCATCTGAAAATATCTTCAATCTCATTAGTAGTCAAAACTTACAAATTAAAACACAACACTTTTTCAACCTTCGAATGGATAAACATTTAAAAGAATCCTACTACTACTGGAGAAACAGATTCACTCATATACTGTTAATAACAATGTAAATTGGAATACCCATTTTGGATAAAACTTTTTATTTAGAATTCGCGATTTGGGTATAAAAAGAATATGTATACCCTGGATAGCATATTGAAAAGCAGAGACATCACTTTGCCAACAAAGGTCCGTCTAGTCAAGGCTATGGTTTTTCCAGTGGTCATGATGGATGTGAGAGTTGGACTGTGAAGAAGGCTGAGCACCAAAGAATTGATGCTTTTAATTGTGGTGTTGGAAAAGACTCTTTAGAGTCCCTTGGACTGCAAGGAGATCAGCCCTGGGATTTCTTTGGAAGGAATGATGCTAAAGCTGAAACTCCAGTACTTTGGCCACCTCACGTGACGAGTTGACTCATTGGAAAAGACTCTGATGCTGGGAGGGATTGGGGGCAGGAGGAGAAGGGGATGACAGAGGATGAGATGGCTGGATGGCATCACCGACTCGATGGACATGAGTCTGAGTGAACTCCGGGAGTTGGTGACGGACAGGGAGGCCTGGCGTGGTGCAATTCATGGGGCCACACAGAGCTGGACACGACTGAGCAACTGAACTGAACTGATACCTTGCATGTATTACAAACAGTAATGTATAACAGATCAGTGCCGTCCAATACAGTAGCCACTAACCCTAAGTATCTACTAAGCACTTACAAGGAGACTAGTGCAACCAAGGAACCAAGTTTTTAATTTTACTGAATTTTAATTTAAATATAAAATAGCCACATGCAGCTAGCAGCTACTATATTAAACAGAGCAGATAACAACTATCAACAAAACAGTTTCCAAATACATTTAGGTGGAAAAAGGTCACTTAATAGTGTACAGAGTAAGATACCATCTATATTAAAATATTTTAAACAATATTCAGGAAAACATTAAAAGACTACTGATAGGTAGCTAGATTAGAAGTGCTTTTTACCTGATTCTCATTTGTATTTTTTCTAAATGTCTGAAAAAACTTAGCTTCATTATAGTAATAACCACATAAAATTATAAAGCCATTTTTTTAAGAAAATTACTAAGTAACCACTCATTTTTTTTAAATGTCAGGTGCAATTGTTTCAACACAAAATAAAATTATTCTTACTAAAAAAAATTCTTATAACTGCTCATTACTGTGACTATTTATTAGTAAAATAAAAACTCTGAACCCAAACTTCATAAACTGATAAATGTGAAACAATCAAGAGTTCTAATAAAAGAGAAAAATCCTTTATTTGTCCAAATGGTACACTGGACTACACCAGTCCTCTGCAATCACAGCCCAAAGTCATGTCATGCCCATGGGGACTCTCAAACAGCACCCTCAATCTCAAGATCAAACCAGAGTTTTCAAAGAGCTAATGGAGAAAGAGAGACAAAATCCTATAGTTTGAGCTTCTGAGTCAGGATACCTTTATCACAAAGCTATGAATGTCTTTATTAAAATTCCAAGAAAGCACGTTTCCTTGTGTTTTTTACCTTCCTGCATTCATGTCTCAATTCGCCAACAACAGACTGCTACACCTGCTGCAGATTCCTGTCACAAAATCAATATAGGCTTTTGACCCCTAGTTGCAGGGAAGTACAGACCAGCATTAAGTGCTTTAGAACCACAACAATGTATCTTTTTGGTTAGGTCATCTGTATATGTTGCTCTAATTCCATAACAAAACTCTAAAATCAAACTGAAATTAAAAATGAATAACTTATTTTTTCTATTGTCAGCACAATTTTTCATTACCATTCAGTGCCATACTCATGGATGAGAGACTCTTTAAAAACAAGTTAAAGATACAGCACATTGCTCTCATTTTGTTCCTCTGGAGCAAGGAAGGTGAAAAGGATTCACAGGGGTGGGGAAAAAAAAAAAAAAGCTAAAAGGTATTAAACTATTTAGGTAGTTCAATAAATATTGATTTGATTACATTTTAAGGGAAGCAATTCTATGATCTTGTAAGAATTAGAGTTAGTGCTCGTCGTGAGATATTATCTTCAACTACAAATCTCGAGTAACTGTTTTTTTTATTAACACAGCCAGGTGTGGAGAACAAAATGGTATTTAAAATATCACATTATCTTTATGTTCAAGGATCTAGATATTCTTCCCTGTTTCCCTTGCCTCAGAGAAAGGTGAAAAACATTAAAACCACTATGTTCCAGTCTGAATTTCTACTGAACTGACAGACGAGTTTCCAACAATCCTGATTCTACTCCACAGTAATTTCAGAATACTAAGCCATATAACAACTAGACAGTCAGTATACTGGGATCTGCACTCTAGAAAAATGGATCAGAGAGATGACTAAACCAGGTCTGTTTTTTTCAGGGTGGAGTGCAATTATGCAGATTTGAGAAAGAACAATAGGTGTAATGGGAAAAAATCTCAGTGTTTAAGGGCACAACTCTAAAGTCAAGAGTACCAACTAGGTATGTGAGTTTAGGAAAGTTATTTAGCCAATTTAAAACATCAATTTTTCCATCTGTTGAATGGAGATAATCCATGTAAAGCATTTATCAAATACTTAGCACATAATTATTCAGTATGTATTAGTTACTATCATTTACTGAGTATATAACGTGTCCCACAAAATTCTAGATCTTTCGTCTAATCCTCATAACTTATTAAGCAGGTGGTCTCATTTTCATTTTATAGTTTCCTGAGGCTCAAGGAGATTATGCCTCTCACTCAAGGCTAGCTACAGTAAAGAAAATGGAATTCAAACAAAAACTGCATCAGTCTGCAATGCCCATACTCTTTTTATGCAATACCATATTGCCTCAACCTCCATTATTATAAAGGCTGCCTTGCTGTATCTCACTGTTTGCTGAAGCCAGGGTAGGCAAGGAGTGAGCAGGGAAGCTGGAAGAAGATACAAGGAGCCAGAAGAACTGCAGACACATTTCTTCTCTCCTGACCGGCACAGCAGCCATAACAGCAGACATGCTGTATTCGCTTGTGGTTGACCCAACGGACATAGCCATAATGCTGCCACAAGGGCTTTTCAGGTGGAGCTTATATAGGTTTACAGAACAAAAGTGGCCCGTGGTCAAGGGGGTACATCGGGACACACATACACTGTGCTATAAGTGATCTCAGCTGTTACACAACTGTATTTACAAAACGTGGGGCGAGAGCAAGAGACTATGGAGCGAGAGAGCCTGACCACCACCATCTTTGCTAATTTGCTCCTAAACTTTGCAGCTAAATTTATTTTCTCAACTAAGTGATCAGCCTAAGACTTTTCCTAATTAAATATTTCCTTTCTCCTCTGCCCCTGATAGCTCCTAATGGATCCTCTTGCTTAGAGTTCTTAGGTTTAAAACGAACCTCTGAACTTATCTACAGACCTGAATAAACCCTAAGTCCAAATTTTGGGTTCAAATACACAATAATCCAGAAAAACCTAGAGTCATTTTCATGTTGGGGCTCTTGGTCGAGTTTCCCCACTTGCAGCAACACCTAGGGACCTTCCAATTATAATTTTCCTGACATTGTTTTCGAAGCTACATGCTGACAAATGGAGGCCCTCCCAATAGAATGATTATTAAATAACTCTGTTGGTAGTTCCAAACGTTCACAATTCTAACTGTACTCATTTAGAGGGTTATCATGTAACTCCTTTGAGGATACGAAACAATACATTTACCTGGCTTAAGCGAAAAGTAATGGCTCCCAAGTCTTAGCCTACCCATCACGGTAACTGAAATACCTGTACAGCATGTCGGTCTGAGCCACTATAGACAGAGATCTGTGGTTGCTGCATTCGAGAGGAGGAAGTAGTGATGGTGGTGGTGGTGGTGCTACTGTTTGTCGTCGACACCGAAGATGTTCCCGGGTTTGGTTCACTATCCATAGCTGTACTGTGGTCCTTAAATCTAGCAGACAGCACAAAGGATTTGTATTGGCAAAAGCGTTATACTGTTTAAAGAATATTTAATTATTCCAAGAAATGATCCGAACAGTCTAAATTTCTAAGAAGGACCTCATAAAATACAGATGGCACACAGTCACCATAAACACGTGAATCGGAAAAATACTCTACAAAGATAAAGCATAATTAAAAATTCATATCTACTAAATTTGAACCCTCTGGATTCAGGATACAGAACTCAGATAAAGCCTGGCCTAAAGTTTACCTTTTTATTGTTGAAGGAAGATGAGTGTCTTGAAACCAAAACAGGTGATGACACAATACTTTACTACCTGGGAAAATTAAAACTTAAGCAATATCAGAGTATTCAAATACTTCTTTATATTCTTTTGACCATACTGATTACAAATTAAAATCATTCTTCTTATGTAGACATTAAAAAAGGATGCCTGTGGACTTGTGCTAGCTTAGTTTAGCTTAGTCAATTAACTCAATTTTTGGTTACCATATGTACTTTATTTAAAAATACGTTCTCTAGGAAAATAAGTTAAAAAATAATTTATTAACTCAAACTGCTTTCCCTGTAATTATTCTACAATTCTGTCCTTACCACATCTAATAGCTCTGAGTTAATACTCATAAGCAGATTACTCTGGGTAAATAAGAGAATCAGTGGAAAACAATTTCCCCACTTGCTAACAAAAATCTCTTTCACAAAATACAACTCCAAATTTTGAAAACAGCGTTAACTATGTCACTTTCCTTATACAAGAAGTGCAGTTTTGTACTATTCTGATTATATTCCCTCCAACATTACAAACTCATTCCACTGTTGTGATACAAATACAGAATTTTTATTTTAATAAATTCAAACAACATATTAAGTCATTTCTGAGTGCTTTAATGTTGTTAGAAACTAGAACTATAATATTTATTGTAGGGATAGAAATGCACCACAAAAAGCAAACTTAAGAATATACTGGTTTTCTCTGCCTTTCTTTTCCTCTAAGAAACATAATATGACCCACCTCACATGAGAAGTACTGACAAGAACGTAACACTTTCTACTTCAGGGAAAGACAAAAGAATTTGGCACTAACTGTGTATACGTGCACTATTTCCACATAGTGTCCTTTTACCTACAAATTTTCTTTGTTTTTTATATCACATATATAAACAGTATTTATATGTATAATCATAAGAGTATGATTGCTCTGTGAGGAATCAAATGTTTTTAAAAGCCCGATTTATAAGAGGAAACGCGAAAGGAAAAAAAGTGGGGAGCCAAGTCTTACTAATCTTTTTGATTAATAAATGACTCACACACTTTTAGACTTCTCTGGGGTTTTTTACTGTGGGGGAGGGTTGGGGAGCGGTTTATTAGTTTTGCAAACTCCTTTCCATTCATCAAATCACAGCAGCATATGTTAACAATACAATATCATACAGGTATGGTGGTAGATAAACTTTTTACCAAATTGCTACCTGTCATAACACTTCTGAACCACGCATCAATGATATGCAAAAAGCCAGCTTTAATTCTGGTCCTTGTACAGTGCTGTTCTGCTCAACCATCTCCTCAAACCCTGCAGTAAGCAGTTCAGTAACTAAATATGGTCACAGAGAATCCAAAATCTAGACACAAGTCTAAACATCGGTGGGTAGAACTGGCCAAATCATTAAACTGCATCTGGAGACCTGGCACAAAAGAACAATTTTGCTAACTCCACCGACTAGCCTTGTATATTGCCTGCAAAACACAAACGGCAGTTCCGCTGCACAAGCGGCCTACCCAGGAAACACAAGTTTGACTCGCTAACTAAGCATACCATCACACCGCCACACAAGAATGTGGCCCTCTAGGGCGGCAACTACACTGCAGCCAGAGACCCGAGGGAAAGAAAGATCTTTCCTACCAGGGTGTTTTCAACCTCGCCAAACACGCCATAGCCCCCGCCGCTGAGACACCTCCTCCGAGCCTGCCGAGGGAGGGAGTGAGCAGCCCCACGTCTCGGGCTCTCCCACGGAGGCGCAGTGGGGTGGCGCCGGGGCGGGAAGGAGGCGAGCGTGAAGGAGGCCTGGCAGTGCCCGCCCAGCCCTACCCTGCCTCCGCGGGCCCCCGGTGCGGGCGGCCGTCACAACGCTGCCCGCGGGGCCCACTTGCAGGGATGACAGCCTCTGAGGGGCCCACCCGGGCTCATCTTCCAGAAGACCCCGGCGGTAGGGGTCCGAGGAAGGACCCTGCGCACAGGGCCCCGCAGATCCGGGACCAGACGGCGGAAGGGGCGCTCCCGCCTGGAGGTAACTGGACCCTTACAGTTCGGCTCCGTCCCCCGAGAAGGGCCAAGCAGGCTCCTCCACGATAAGGAAGCTCTCGCGTCCCCCTTTCCCCGCACTGCCCGCGAAAGAGCCCTGAGCTTTCCCCTTGGGGGGACTTGTCGCTGCCCCCTCTCGCCCCCCAGTTACGACATCAGTCACCAGCAAGTCACTCACTCCGCTTCCGCCATCTTCTCTCCTCCATCACTAACATGGGCTGCGCATGCGCCCCCCGGCGGCGGCGGCGGCGGCAGCGGCGGCCGCGGCAGAAGAGGGAGGAGGGGCGGGGTCGGCTCAGCCTCGGGCCCCCGAGGTCACGTGGGGCCTTCGTCTCCCAGTTCCTCCTCCCTGAAGGCTTGCTGGCTCGGGGAAGTGACCAGGTTTTGCCGATTTAGGTGTCAGTGTCTCACGTGCACCCCCTCGCTTTTTCTAGGATCTTCTTCCTACTGGGGAGGGGTGTCTAACCGATATATGAAAAGTTCTGATTAGACTGTTAAATGACAAATTTTATGAATATCTAAAATGTACCAAAGCTTGTGCAAACTTCAAAGAGGGAGATGGAAGAGAATGACGCGAGAATTGGATGCTGAGGTCTCAGAGTGAAAGGAAATGCCATGGTAGCTGCAGGGCTTGTTGCCTGGGGCGCATGGCAATTTGGGGATAGAACCAGCGGGCCCTGTCTTGGGCTCAGAGATAGAGTTCTGGATGCCCATGCGGTAGACAGTTAAGGTATTATCATATTACCCTATGTATATCACCCACTTCTTTGACATGAATTTACTGACCGCTTAATGGCGATTACAAGTTTGCATACCGCAGAGAGAACAAGCGGGAATAGCCACCAGTTTGCTAAGATAATTTACTGTATTCTACACACGTGGCAACTAATCTGAAGCAGGATGAGACAAATGTGTGAAGATGAGTGAACCAAGTCCCTGTCTTCCAACAAGTCTTAATCTGTCTTTTACAGAGAGAGGCACACAATCTAAGTGTTCTGACATAGATCCATTAAGTGCTGTGGAAATTTAAATTCAAGGAATAATAAATCTTCACTGCCCTTCACCAAATAAAGCATTTTGAACACAAATAATGCCTTCTTTTTGCACTTTTTAAGATGGTGGAGTCACATTTCAAAACTGAGAAATGAGGAACTTCCCTGGTGGTCCAAAGGTTAAGATTTGGTCCTTCCAATGCAAGGGGCCAAGATTTCATCCGTGGTGGAACTAGGGTTCTACATGCTGCACTGCAATGGCAAAAAAAAAAAAAAAAACAAAAACCTGAGAAATTAATTACTGATATAAATTCAACACAAAGTGTAATATGGTCTAATGAAAATATGCTTAATCTTACAAATCCTGTGATCAGGATGTCCCTAGGGGAAGGAAAAGATCACTTTCAATGTCGGCTAAATTGTCCCTTTGCCACATCTCCCTGTATGATAACCTTGTTTCTCTATCTTATTTTCTTATCTGAAAGCAAAACCCTTCCTACAACCCCTAGGAGAACTCACTGAGAAAGTCCCCTTTGAAAATTCCCTGTAGATGCTTAAAAATAAGATATTACTACTTCATCTTTCTTTTCTGATTTGCTCAGATGATGCCATTGCCATATAATTCCCAAGAATCAACTGTTGGGATTTCCCTGGCAGTCCAGTGGTTAAGACTGTGCACTTCCAGTACAAGGGGTGCGAGTTCAATCCCTCATCACAGCAGAATTAAGATCCTGCATGCTGTGTGGCCAAAAAACAAGTTGACTGTCTATTGGTATTGCTGAAATTTTCATTCATCAAAACAAAACTGAAGAAAGCAGTCTTAAGGACTTCCCTGGTAGTCCAGGGACTAAGAGTCTGCACTCATAATGCAGGCAGCCCAGGTTTAATCCCTGGTCTGGGAACTAGATCCCACATAGAGCAACTAAGTTTGCATGCCACAGGTAAAGATCCCCCATGCCGCAACTAAGACCTAGTGCAGCCAAATAAATAAAAATTTTTAATTTTTTTTAAAAAGCAGTCTTAGACCTAAACATGAAAAATGCATAATCCAAAGGAATGTTTGGAAAAAATATGCCAAAATTGTTCCTTTTCATCCCTCTTTCTTTGAACATCCAAGGCCTGTATCTGTATTGTCATCTCATGCAGATTGGCCTTAAAAGTCATAATACATATTGGATAAAGTCAGGCCAGTACTGCTTTTCTTTTTTTTTTTTTTTGGGCCACACCCAGTGGCTTGCAAGATCTTAGTTCTCCAACCAGGGATCAAACCTGGGCCCAGAAGTGAAAGGACCAAGTCCTAACCACTAGAGCACCAGAGAATTCCCAGTACTACTTTTTTAGAAACATTTCAAACCCAACATTTATTATAACAACAACTAGTATTTGTCTAGCCTTTTACTGAAGGCAGAGGATTTCCACAAACTCATTTGATCTTCACAACAATACTAGTTATCATTTTCATTTATCACAGAAATATAGTGAGGTCAAGGTGATTAAATAACTATGGTGACTGCTAGAATGGAGTTCCAGACTTGGGGTTCTAACTTAAGTTTTCCATGGCCAAAGTCAAGTTTTCTTCACTGCATCATTCAGAAAGCCACTGTGTGAAGTGTTAGAGGAGACAAGGTATAATACAGGACTACTCTCAAGAAACTTACCAACACTTATCTGATGAAACAGAGGAAGGTGTTTTACCTCTTGGTGATTTCTTATGGAAAAGATTTATGTCATGCTAATAGAACTTGAAACTTTCTAAAGTTTCCAGGAAGTGTTGCTTTGGAGAAGTGCTAGCATCCTATATAATTTTAGAAAAATCCCTCTAGCAAGGATGCTTTGGAGGTAAGTGAAACCGGAGACCTGGAAACTAATTGGAAAACTCTATTAATCCCTAGAGAAATGGTAAAAGGCTCCAGGAATGAAAAGGAGGGATAGATTAAAATTTTGGTTCCTTAGTTGTACTAGTAACACATCAAGTGCAATAGATATATGTGGCTAGTGGCAACTGTATGGTACCATGCAAATATAAAACATTTCTATCATTACAGAAAGTTCTTTTGGACAGTGCTGGTCTGAACACTAGATCGAGCATTGGCAAACTACTATTTCTGTCTTAGTTTGGGCTGTTATGACAGAGACCATGCACTGGATGGCTTAAATGAACTTTTTTTCCCACAGTCCTGGAGACTGGGAAGTCCAGGATCAAGGTGCAAGCAGATTCAGTATCTGGTGAGGTCCCTCTTCCTGGTTTACAGGCAGCCACCTTCTCACTGTATCCTTACATGGTGGAGAGAGAAGGCAGAGGAGCAAGACTGGGGACCATGGGAATTCGGCCCACTTCATGTAACTCACTTGTGGCTTCAACACCTGTTCAGCCCTGTTGTTACTGACCGGGGTTCTTGGCCTTCCTCAATCAATAGAAATTGACTAGAGGCCAGACAAGAAAGTCAGGTGAGGCTTTATTGGGGCCTCTGCTGCAGCAGGGGGAAGTGAGAACAAACAACAGATTCCCTTGCTTGCTTGCTCCCAGTGAGGGGGGCAAGCTTGTTCCTTATACAGAACAAGAGCAGCAGCATCAGGGGTGTGTTCAAGGGTCAAGGGCTTAGGTGGTTTGCCTATCCCTTAGGTGGTGTTGTGTGCAAGGGTGTGATTTTTCTTCCGACACCCTGTTATTGCTCCAGGCTCTTCAAAAGTGTGGCAATCAGGTTTTTTCGTCTCTTTGTATCTTTTGGTCCACAATTTATCTTAATGTGCACACAGTTATTTTTAGTCCCATACAGTTTCTTTGTGTTTTGTGGCTTGAGGAGATGTGTGTCCAAGTACGAGCATTGCAGCACTGCAGCAAAGGGTCCCAAGTCCCAGCCTGTCTCACTAACATGTATAATCCACTCCATTTGATGGGTAGGATATTGCTATGCACATTCAGCTTTACGGCTTGATAGACCAGATGATACTCAGTTCATAATGGGCAGCTCAAATTCCATGGTAATTTGGTGACCCATAATTAAGCGATCAGTCTCACTAAGGTCAAATAAATTCTTCAAACCAGGTTTCAGCAGTATGTGAACTGAGAACTTCCAGATGTACAAACTAGATTTAAAAAAGACAGAGGAACCAAAGATCAAATTGCCGACATATGCTGGATCATAGAAAAAGCAAGGAAATTCCAGAAAAACATTTCCTTCTGCTTCATTGACTATGCCAAAGCCTTTGACTGTGTGGATCACAACAAACTGTGGAATATTCTTAAAGAGATGGGAATACCAGACCATCTTCCTACCTCCTGAGAAACCTGTATGCAGGACAAGAAGCAACAATTAGAACCAGACATGGAACAACAGACTGGTTCAAAACTGGGAAAGGAGTATATCAAGGTTATATATTGTCACCCTGCTTATTTAACTTATATGCAGAGCACATCATGCAAAATACCGGGCTGGATGAATCACAAGCCGGAATCTAGATTGCTGGGAGAAATATCAATAACCTTAGACGTGCAGATGATTCCACTTTAATGGCATAAAATGAAGAGAAAATAAAGAGCTTCTTGATGGAGATGAAAAAGGAGACTGAAAAAGCTGGCTTAGAACTCAATGTTAAAAAAACTAAGATCATGGCCTCCGGTCCTATCACTTCATGGCAAATAGATGGGGAAAATGTAGACACAGTGTCAGATTTCATTTTCTTGGGTTCCAAAATCACTGTGGATGGTGACTGCAGCCACGAAATTAACAGACGCTTGCTCCTTGGAAGACTACCTATGACAAACATAGACAGCATGTTAAAAAGCAGAGACATCACTTTGCCAGCAAAGGTCTGTATAGTCAAAGCCATGGTTTTTCCAGTAGTCATGTATGGATGTAAGAGTTGGACCATAACAAGGCTGAACCCCGAAGAATTTAAACTCTCGAACTGTGGTGCTGGAGAAGACTCTTGAGAGTCCCTTGGATAGCAGGGAGATCAAGCCAGTCAATCCTAAAGAAAATCAACCCTGAATATTCATTGGAAAGAGTGATGCTAAAGCTGAAGCTCCAATACTTTGGCCACCTGATGTGAAGAGCTGACTCATTAGAAAAGATCCTGATGCTAGGAAAGATTGAAGGCAGGAGGAGAAGGGGGAGACAGAGGATGAAATGGTTGGATGGCATCACTGACTCAATGGACATAAGTTTTAGCCAACTCTGGGAGATAGTGAAGGACAGAGAAGCCTGGTGTGCTGTAGTTCATGGGGTCACAAAGATTCGGACACCACTCAGCAACTGAACCAACAACAAAGGTCAAGGAGCAGGCCAAGAGCTGTTTCTCAAAAGGGCAGCTATCTGCAGAGGATGATAGAGCTTTGTTCCAAAATCCTAATCGCTTGCTGTGATTTACCCATAGGGCCTGCTGAAGGCTTGCTTCAGTTATGTCTAACTCTTAGCAATCCCATGGACTATAGCCCTCCAGGCTCTTCTGTCCATCGGATTCTCCAGGCAAGAAGACTGGAGTGGGTTGCCATGCCCTCCTCCAAGGGATCTTCCCAGGGATTGTACCATGTCCCCTGCGGCTCCTGCCTTGCAGATGGATTCTTTACCTCTGAGCCACAGAGGGGTAAGGGTGGGGAGCAGATGCAACATTTTATTCTTCACTTTAGAAGGGATATCTCAACATGGTCCACACCACTGGACCTCCTAGAAATTTCACTGACATAAAAGAAATGTCACTGAATTTTTGTCAGATTTATTTTCCACCCCCTGACACACAAATGTCTTACCAAAAAGTCTAGAGTTGTTGCTACTTTTTGCTCACCACATCCAATCAGCATGGTGTCATCAATGTAAAAGACCAATGTGATATGATGTGAAAGACAAAGGTGATCAAGATTCTTATGAACTGTGGGCTCAAGACTTCCCTGGTCATCCAGTGGTTAATATTCTGTGCTCCCAACACGGGGGGTCCAGGTTTGATCCCAGTCAGGGAACTAGATCCCACATGCTGCAATAAAGATAGAAGATCCTGGCAACAAGACCTGGCACAGCTAAATAAATAAATAATTAATTAATTTTTTAAAGATTCTTGCAAGCTAGTTATGACACAGGCTGGAGAATTGATTTAGCCCTGATGTAGGGCTGTGAAGATGTACTGCTGGCCTTTCCAGCTGAAAACAAACTGCTTCTGGTGGTCTTTGCTAACAGATATCAAAGGAAAAAACATTTGTCAGATTGATAGCTGCACCAGGTACCAGGGGATGTATTAATTTGCTCAACCAATAAAACCACATCTGGCAGAGCGGCTGCAATTGGAGTTACCACCTGGTTTAGCTTACAATAATCCACTGTCATTCTCCAAAATCCGTCTGCCTTCTGCACAGGCCAAACAGGCCTTTTTGAATGGAAATGTGGTGGCACTTATCTCTGCAGTTCCTCCAGGAATTCAGTGTTGCTTTTGGTTTACTATTTTCCTAAGTAGAAGCATTTCTAGAGGTTTCCACTTGATCTTTCCCACCATACTAGCCCTCATTCCGCAGGTCAGGGAACCAACGTGGGGACTCTGTGAGGTGCTCAGTGTATCTATTCTAATTATTAATTCCGGGACTGGAGGATAATCACAGAATGGGCTTGGGGACCCAGTGTCCCCACTGTGAGACAGACTTGAGATAAAACTCAATCCATCACCTGACTTCCATAAGCCCCTTCCAAGACAGTGTACCACAGTGATGTTTGATCTCCTGGAATTCAGTTCAGAGCCAGTGTCCATTAGTTCCCAAACGGTCTGATTATTTTATTTTTTCTCAGTGCACAGTTTCCCTACTAAAAAGATTTGAAGTCCCTTTGGTGAAGTCTGGAGAAAGATTTTCTGTATACATTTTGATGGTGTACCAGTGTCATTTCTCTGGGGGATATAGCCTCCCCTTTACCTGAGGGATTCTGAGGTCTGTAAACTGTCTCAAGTCTGGGAAATGTTGGAAGGGATATGACTCTCTTTTTATGATTCAGGTTAGACTTCTCTTTACTTGACCTAGAACTTTTCTGTTGATACTGTTTCAGTAGGAATTTAGTGGGTTTTCTGTCTATTTCACTTCTAGGAATACCATGATCAACTAGCCAATGACTTAGGTCCGCACAAGCCAGACCGTTCTGCTTGCTGCTTTGATTCTGCTGTCCGCCACGGTGACCATGCCCATCTTTGTCTTTGGCAGTGGTGTGCTGCCACTTGGCCCCTGCTATGCTAGGATCCAATTACTACTATTTCATTTAGGTTTCTCTGTTCAGTGGCTGCAGGTCCCACTGGCCTACAGAGAAGAGCAATCACTGACCACTTCAGGAATGTTGGAGCTCCTCTCACAAATTGCTATAGACTGAATACTTGTGTTCCCCCAACATTCAAACGTTGAAGCCATAACCCCCAGTGTGATAGCATTTGGAGACTTTGGGAGGTAAGTAGGTCATCAGAGTTGAACCTCTATAAATGGGATTTAGTGCTCTTGGAAGAAGAAAGATGAGAGAGATAATCTCTTTCCACCACGTGAGGATACAGCAACAAGGTGGCCATTGTCTGCAAACCAGGAAGAAGTTTCTCACCAGACACCACATTGAACCTGCCAGCACCTTGAACCTGGACTTCCCGCTCTCTGGAACTGTGAGAAAGAATTCTTTGTTGTTTAAACCGCTCAGACTATGGTATTTATCATAGCAGCCCCGACTGACTAACACAAGCCCATGGGCCAAACCCAACCTGCTGCTTGTTTTTGTATAGCTGTCAAGCTAAGAATGGTTTTTATGTTTTCTAACAATAGAAAAAAAATATGAAAGGAAGAATAATGTTTTGTGACAAGTGAGAATTATGTGAAATTTGTGTTTCAGTATCCATAAATAAGGCCTTATTGGAACACAGCAATGCTCATTCATTTATGTACTGTCTACAGCAACTTTTGCGTTGCAAGGGCAGAGGTGAGCAATTGCAATAGACACTACAATGGTTCACTTGGCAGAAAAAGAATGCTGACCTATGTTCTAAATCACTGATCACCTTGTGCTGGGCCCTTTCTCAGTAGTTAATATGGCATATACATTGTCCAACACCCCAACTACACTATGATTGCTTTCCTAATATGACACAGAAGATGGACTGACTCAGATTTGAATACTGGTACAGACCTGAATCGGAGAAGGCAATGGCACCCCACTCCAGTAATTTTGCCTAGAAAATCCCATGGACGGAGGAGCCTGGTGGGCTGCTGTCTATGGGGTCAACACAGAGTCAGACACGACTGAAGTGATGCAGCAGCAACAGATCTGAATGTAAAGTACTGAAGGTTTTAGTTTTATAATGTGAAAAAAAGAGGAACAACACCTTCAAGATTGTCATACAGTCTTAAAAACCCAAATGTAAAGTCTAAAAAAGTCCTCTTTTAAAAAGTTTTTTTATTTATTTGTTCCTGCTCTGTGTCTCTGTTGTTGTGTACAGGCTTTCTCTAGTTGTGGTGAGCAGGCCCTACTCTCTGTGGGAGTGTGGGCTTATTGCCATGGCTTCTCTTCTTGCAGAGCATGATCTCTAGAGCATGCAGGCTCAATAATTGTAACACACATGCTTTGTTGCCCTGTGGCATGAAGAATCTGCCTGGACCAGGAATCGAACCCATGTCCCTTGCATTGGCACTTGAATTCTTAATCATTGGACCACCAGGGAAGTCCCTCTTTTACTTTTTGAAATTTTTATCAAGATCTTCCTTCACCTGGTCTTGCCTAAATACTCAGTAGGTTTTAAATACTTGTTGTGGGACTGAATGCTTCAATATTTGCATGAATAAAGCCTAAAATTCTAGTACATCCTACATTCTAGTAGACTGGAACGGCACACTGTATGGACTTGTTCTTGCTTTTCCTGGAAAATAACATCCTAAAACCAAATACTTTAGTGAATAAAGCAAATAGTATTGAAACTGAGAAAAGAGTCTAGTCCTGCCACCTTTCATCTATTCTTACAATAATTGGTGTGTTAATCAATGCTATCAATCTTGTATACCTCTGTTCCTGCTGCTGCTGCTGCTAAGTCACTTCAGTCGTGTCCGACTCTGTGTGACCCCATAAACGGCAGTCCACCAGGCTTCCCATCCCTGGGATTCTCCAGGCAAGAACACTGGAGTGGGTTGCCATTTCCTTCTCCAATGCATGAAAGGGAAAAGTGAAAGTGAAGTCGCTCAGTCGTGTCTGACTCTTAGCGACCCCATGGACTGCAGCCTACCGGGCTCCTCCGTCCATGGGATTTTCCAGGCAAGAGAACTGGAGTGGGATGCCATTGCCTTCTCTGGACACTGTTCCTGGTCCTCTATATTTACCTAGATGATAAATCATAGAGACAGGGACCTTTAAAGCTTGAAGGGACATTCGCTGTCACATGCCCCATGGGGGAAGAATCCATGGTAATAGCAGAATTTGAACTCTGGTCTCCTATCCACCCAGTCCTGGAGTTGCCTACCTTGTGCCAAAAAGCCTTACTTGAAGCATGTAGGTACTTGATATGTATTTGAAGCAGCTATTGACTTTCATTTCCATTCTTTTCCAGCTTTTATGCTGTATTAGCATTGTGGCAGCTTGAAAGAGTTTTTATAAGTAGAGTGGTAGAGTTAGACAAACTTAGATTTGAATCCTGATTTTGCCACTAACTAGCTGTGTGACCTCTGGCAATGCCATCAGCTCCCTCTTCAAAATATAGCCTTTATTGGAGCAGGCTAGAGAGGCAGGATCATAGATGTGTAACATCACTGTCTTTAAAGACAGAGAGCCTTCAGAAAGGAACACAGAACTGCTGACATGGTGTTTTTAGCCAATGAGACCTGTACTGGAGGTACAATGAGACCTGTATTTCTCACCCACAGAGCTATAAGAGATCAAGCCCTGAGCCTTTGGAGTGGGAGCACTTACTCCAAGACCTTAGACTACCAGCGAACTAACCCTAGGGAATATCAAATAGAACTCACACAAAAGAAACCATTTGAATACAAGACCTGGCATCACCCAACCGCCAGTATCACCCTGTGTAGGATGCCTCATGTAAACAATGAAGGAAACAAAAATACAAACCCAGTCTTCAGCAGACAGGATTACCAGCTCACTTAGCCTTGCCTATCAGAGGAAAAACAAACAAACAAAAACTCAGCACAAATCTCACCCTATTCGAAGCTTACACACACACACACACACACACAAAACAAAGCTTACACAAACCACTGGACCAACCTTAGGAAGGCAGAAACCAAAAGGAAGAAAGAATTCAACCTTGAAGCCTGGGAAAAGGAGACCTCAAACACAATTAGTTAAAAAAATAATGAAAAGGAAGAGAAATAGTATACAAATGAAGGAACAAACTAGAAACACAGAAATCCAAGTAAATGAAGAGGAAATAGGCAAACTACCTGAAAAAGAATTCAGAATAATGATAGTAAAGATGATAAAAAAAATCTTGAAAACAAAATGGAGAAAATGCAAGAATCAATTAACAAAGACCTAGGACAATTAAAGAATAAACATACAGAGACAAACAACACAATTACTGAAATTTTAAAAACTCTAGAAGGAATCAATAGCAGAATATCTGAAGCAGAAGAATGAATCAGTGAGCTGAAAGATAAAATGGTGGAAATAACTTTTGAAGAGCAGAATAAAAAGAATGAAAAGAACTGAGGATAGTCTCAGAGACCTCTGGGACAATATCAAATGCACCAACATTCAAATTATACAGGTCCCAGAAGAAGAAAAGAAAAAGAAAGGGTATGAGAAAATTTTTGAAGAGATTATAGTTGAAAATTTCCCCAACATGGAGAAGGAAATAGTCAATCAAGTCCAAGAGGCACAAAGAGTACCATACAGGATAAACCCAAGGAGAAACACACCAAGACATATACTAATCAAACTAGCAAAGACTAAACACAAAGAAACAATATTAGAAGCAGCAAGGGAGAAGCAACAAGTAGCATACAAAGGAAACCCCATACACTTAACAGCTGATCTTTCAGCTGTTCTTGCCTGGAGAATCCCAGGGATAGGGGAGCCTGGTGGGCTGCCGTCTATGGGGTTGCACAGAGTCGGACACGACTGAAGCGACTTAGTAGTAGTAGTAGTAGTAGCAGCAATCTTTATATCAGACAAAATAGACCTTAAAGATTATAAGAGATAAGGAAGGACACTACATAATAATCAAGGGGTCAATCCAAGAGGAAGAGATAACAATTGTAAATATCTATGCACCCAACATAGGAGCACCTCAATATATAAGACAAACACTAACAGACATAAAAGGAGAAATTGACAGTAACACAATAATAGGAGGAGACTTTAACACCCCACAGTAATGGCCAGATCATCAAAACAGAAAATTAATAAGGAAACACAAGTATTAAATGATACATTAGATGAGATGGATCTCTTTGATATCTTCAGGACATTCCATCCAAATGCAGAAGAATACACTTTCTTCTCAAGTGCACATGGAACATTCTCCAAGATAGACCAAAATCTTGGGTCATAAATCAAACCTCAGTAAATTGAAGAAAATTGAAATCATATCAAGCATCTTCTCCAACCACTATGCTATGAGACTAGATATCAATTACAACAACAAAAAAAAAACTGTAAGAAACACAAACACATGGAGATTAAATAATATTTTTCTAAATAACCAACAGGTTACTGAAGAAATCAAAAGGGAAATCAAAATATTTCTAGAAACAAATGAAAATGAAAACATGACAACTCAAAACCTATGGGATGCAGCAAAAGCAGTTCTAAGAGGGAAGTTTATAGCAATACAACCCTACCTCAAGAAACAAGAAAAACATCAAATAGACAACCTAACTTTACACCTAAAACAACTGAAAAAGAAGAACAAAAGACCCCAAAATTAGTAGAAGGAAAGAAATCATAAAGATCCAAGCAGAAATAACTGAAAAAGAAATGAAACAATAGTAAAGATGAATAAAACTAAAAGCTGGTTCTTTGAGAAGATAAACAAAATGGACAAACCTTTAGCCAGACTCATCAAGAACAAAAGAGAGAAGAATCAAATCAACAAAATTAGAACTGAAAAAGTAGAGGTTACAACAGACAATGCAGAAATACAAAGGATTATAAGAGACTATTATGAACAACTATGTGGTAATAAAATGGATAACCTGGGAGGAATGGACAGATTCTGAGAAAAGTTCAATCTTCCAAGACTAAACCAGGAAGAAATAGAAATTATGAACAACCCAATTACAAGCATAAAATTGAAGCTGTGATCAAAAATCTCCCCAAAAAGAAAAGCTCAGGACCAGATAGCTTCACAGAATTCTATCAAATATTTAGAGAAGAGTTAATGCATATCCTTCTAAAACTCTTTCAAAAAAATTGCAGAGGAAGGAACACTTCCAAACTCATTCTATGAGGCCACCATCACCCTGATACCAAAACCAAAGACAACACAGAAAAAGAAAACTACAGGCCAATATCACTGATGAACATAGATGCAAAAATCCTCAACAAAATTTTAGCAAACAGAATTCAGGAACACATCAAAAAGCTCATACACTATGATCAAGTTGGGTTTATTCCAGGAATGCAAGGATTCTTCAATATATGCAAGTCAATCAATGTGATAGACCATAGTAACAAATTGAAAGATAAAAACCATATGACGACCATTCAGTGCTGCTGCTGCTGCTGCTGCTGCTAAGTCGCTTCAGTCATGTCCGACTCTCTGCGACCCCATAGACGGAAGCCAACCAGGCTCCCCTCTTCCTGGGATTCTCCAGGCAAGAACACTGGAGTGGGTTGCCATTTCCTTCTTCAATTTATGAAAGTGAAAAGTGAAAGTGAAATCACTCAGTCATGTCTGACTCTTAGTGACCCCATGGACTGCAGACTACCAGGCTCCTCCATTCATGAGATTCTCCAGGCAAGAGTACTGGAGTGGGGTGCCATTGCCTTCTCCAATGACAACTCAACAGATACAGAAAAAGCCTTTGACAAAATTCAGCACCCATTTATGGTTAAAATGCTTCAAAAATGGGCATAGAAGGAACCTTCCTCAACATAGTAAAGGTCATATAAAATAAGCCTACAGCAAACATTATTCTCAATGGTGAAAAACTGAAAGCATTCCCCCTTAGATCAGGAACAAGACAAGGGTGTCCACTTTCACCACTATTATTCAACATAGTTTTGGAAGTCCTAGCTACAGCAATCAGAGAAGAAAAAGAAATAAAAGGAATCCAGATGGGAAAAGAAGTAGTAAAGCTCTTACTGTTTGCAGATGACATGATACTCTAAATAGAAAACCTTAAAGATAGTATCAGAAAATTACTAGATAGAGCTAATCAGTGAATTTAGCAAAGTCACAGGATACAAAATCAATACACAGAAATCACTTGCATTTCTATGTACTAACAATGAAAATCAGAAAGAGAAATTAAGGAATCAATCCCATTCACCACTGCAACAAAAATAATTAAGTATCTAGGAATAAACCTACCTAAGGAGACAAAGGAATGGTGGCTGCGCAGGTGCAGGAGGGCCAAGAGGAGCCACTCCACGTTCAAGGTCAGGAGGGGCAGCGGTGAGGAGATATCCCTCGTCCAAGGTAAGGAGCAGCAGCTTTGCTTTGCTGGAGCAGCCGTGAAGAGATACCCCACGTCCAAGGTAAGAGAAACCCAAATAAGACAGTAAGTGTTTCGAGAGGGCATCAGAGGGCAGATACACTGCAAGCATAATCACAGAAAACTAGTCAATCTAATCACATGGACCACACCCTGGTCTAACTCAATGAAACTAAGCCATGCCCTGTGGGGCCACTGAAAATGGTGGAGTCATGGTGGAGAGGTCTGACAGAATGTGGTCCACTGGAGAAGGGAATGGCAAACCACTTCAGTATTCTTGCCTTGAGAACCCCATGAACAGTATGAAAAGGCAAAATGATAGAATACTGAAAGAGGATCTTCCCAGGTCGGTAGGTGCCCAATATGCTACTGGAGATCAGTGGAGAAATAACTCCAGAAAGAATGAAGGGATGGAGCCAAAGCAAAAACAATACCCAGTTGTGGATGTGACTGGTGATAGAAGCAAGGTCCGATGCTGTAAAGAGCAATATTGCATAGGAACCTGGAATGTCAGGTCCATGAATCAAGGCAAATTGGAAGTAGTCAAACAGGAGATGCCAAGAGTGAATGTCGACATTCTAGGAATCAGTGAACCAAAATGGATTGGAATGGGTGAATTTAACTCAGATGACCGTTATATCTACTACTGTTTTAGAAAAGGCAGAGGAACCAGAGATCAAATTGCCAACATCCACTGGATCATCGAAAAAGCAAGAGAGTTCCAGAAAAACATCTATTTCTGCTTTATTGACTATGCCAAAGCCTTTGACTGGGTGGATCACAACAAACTGTGGAAAATTCTGAAAGAGACGGGTATACCAGACCACCTGACTGGCCTCTTGAGAAACCTATATGCAGGTCAGGACTCATCAGTTAGAACTGGAAATGGAACAACAGACTGGTTCCAAATAGGAAAAGGAGTATGTCAAGGCTGTATATTGTCACCCTGCTTATTTAACTTCTATGCAGAGTACATCATGAGAAATGCTGGACTGGAAGAAGCACAAGATGGAATCAAGATTGCTGGGAGAAATATCAATAACCTCAGATATGCAGATGACACCACCCTTATGGCAGAAAGTGAAGAGGAACTCAAAAGCCTCTTGATGAAAGTGAAAGAGGAGAGTGAAAAAGTTGACTTAAAGCTCAACGTTCAGAAAACTAAGATCATGGCACCTAGTCCCATCACTTCATGGGAAATAGATGGGGAAACAGTGGAAACAGTGTCAGACTTTATTTCTTTGGGCTCCAAAATCACTGCAGATGGTGACTGCAGGCATGAAATTAAAAGACGCTCACTCCTTGGAAGAAAAGTTATGACCAACATAGCATATTCAAAAGCAGAGACATTACTTTGCCAACAAAGGTCCGTCTAATCAAGGCTATGTTTTTTCCAGTGGTCATGTATGGATGTGAGAGTTGGACTGTGAAGAAAGCTGAGAGCCAAAGAATTGATGCTTTTGAACTGTGGAGTTGGAGAAGACTCTTGAGAGTCCCTTGGACTGCAAGGAGATCCAACCAGTCCATTCTGAAGGAGATCAGCCCTGGGATTTCTTTGGAAGGAATGATGCTAAAGCTGAAACTCCAGTACTTTGGCCAACTCATGCGAAGAGTTGACTCATTGGAAAAGACTCTGATGCTGGGACGGATTGGGGGCAGGAGGAGAAGGGGACAGAGGATGAGATGTCTGGATGGCATCACTGACTCAATGGACGTGAGTCTGAGTGAACTCCGGAGCAACAGAGACTTTTCCAATGAGTCAACTCTTTGCATGAGGTGGCCAAAGTACTGGAGTTTCAGCTTTAGCATCATTCCTTCCAAAGAAATCCCAGGGCTGATCTCCTTCAGAATGGACTGGTTGGATCTCCTTGCAGTCCAAGGGACTCTCAAGAGTCTTCTCCAACACCACAGTTCAAAAGCATCAATTCTTCGGCTCTCAGCCTTCTTCACAGTCCAACTCTCACATCCATACATGACCACTGGAAAAACCATAGCCTTGACTAGACAGATCTTTGTTGGCAAAGTAATGTCTCTGCTTTTGAATATGTTGTCTAGGTTGGTCATAACTTTCCTTCCAAGGAGTAAGCGTCTTTTAATTTCATGGTTGCAGTATCAAATCATGAATACAAAATTTCCAAAAATCTAAATAGTGCAGAAATATATATGAAATAGAAAGAAAGTGAAAATCCACTGAAATCCACTCTTTCCAAAAATAATCATTATTTACAGCCTATTTTATATTCTTCTTAATTTTCTTTGTCCTGACATGCATATATGTATATGTCTCTTGTCAAAAATGGTATTGGATTATATATGCTCTTCTGCACTTAGCAGTATATCCTGCCACATCAGTGTACATGACTTCTTCCAGTTCCTCAAAGATGCCAAACTTTGCTTAGCTCACGACCTTCCATACAATCCTGGAATGTTCTTTCCCATACTTTGCAAAGCTAGTTCCTTGTTTCCCTTTAATCCTCTGCATAAATGTCATTTCCTTGGATAGATTTTTCCAGATCAATTTATAGGGTTCTTCCCACACAATATTTATTTCCCTTGAAGCAAGTACCACAGTTTGTAATTGTATGTTTGTTTACTTTTTTTGGGGGGGGCCTACTTTTTTCCTCTAAATTGAGTCTTACAAGGACAGGGAACAAACCTGTTTTGTTCATTACTGTATATTCAGTGCCTTGCACAATGCCAGGCATGTAGTGAGCTCTCAATAAATATATTGAAATAAACATATAAGTAACACACTGAAAAAAAGTGTATTTGTTCTTTCATTTCCTATCCATGATGGATAGAGCATTGTTTTCTCTTTTTCTTCAGTTCTTTCTTTATTCTTAGTTAAGAAACAATACCATACAGTTGGCCTTTGAACATCATGAGCTTGAACTATGCAGGTCCACTTATACACGGATTCTTTTTTTCAGTAAATGCGTATTACAGTTCTTGCATGGTATACAGTTGGTTAAATCTGTGGATGTGGATACAGAAGCCAACTGTAAAGTTATACACAGATTTTCAATAGCCCAAGAGTTAGTGCCCCTAGCTCCCTACATTTTTCAATTGTACTTGTCTGGATTCCTACCTGGGATTTGTTTTAATCAAATATGGTAAGGTGACAGACACAAGGACAATTGCTTTTAAAAGAAGAGTTTATTATTTACAGTGTTCAAGAGCAGGCGGCATGCCGCACCGTGCAGGGCCACATGGGGAAGCACCAGAGTCGGTCTGGAGGCAGAAGGAGTGAAAGAGAAAGCATAGCCCAGAGACTTTATTTTGGTTTCTGCAGGAACAAATGGGTGGGACAGTGTACAAAAGTCTGAGTGAATTTGGGATTGGATAGTTAAAATAGTTTTGGCAGGCTCTGCTCTATAGGGGTGGTCTCTAATTTTCCAGTACCTAGCCCGGGGGTGATTTGGAACAGGGGAGATATTGGCTTCATATATGAGAAATAAAGGAGGATTTGGGGGATATGGGTTTTGGGTTGGATGGTTTCCAGAGGAAAGGCACGTTCACAGGGGAAGTTGTTTGCTAGCTCTAGGATAATTTCCAGAGATCAAAGCCCTGGGAGGGAAATCCTCCCCTTCATCACTAAGGCCACCAAGATAGCAAAGCATCATAAAATATACAAAATAAAAACCATAATTAATACACTTCTAACCTAATTTAGATATTATGACTGTTCATTTCCCAATTAAAATTTCCAGATGAAATATATAACCACATCTGTGTGTGTGAATTTTTTGTAAAGTTTAATGCAGGAAGATGGGCAGAGTCTGAAATTAGGAGTTAAGAAACTGAGTTTATTCAGTGACCCTTCCCATTTCTAGTTGGATGCTCTTAGCCAATTCATTTAACCTCCCTGAACACCAAGCTCATCATCCCTACAACAGGGATGACAGTAATATTTACCAGATGAATTTATTGGGAGAAATAGATTAATCTAAATGTGGTTATATTTTTCAAAGTGTTTTATAACTGCAAGGCACCATATAATGTTTGAGTTTCACTCTTACTGCAGTATACTGCAAGGACTTTTTTCAGAATAAGAATTCAGGTTTTTTGTTGCTGTTGTAGAAATATTCAAAGTTGTGATTAGAGGGGGAACACTAAAAATTCATTCAGGAAAAGAATAAAAATTCACTGTTTAGTTATTACACAGAATGAAATTTTGGATTTAAAAGATACTCTCCATTGATGGAGAGTACTTCAAACAGCTTTGAAACGTTTACTTATTTTCATAAGATTTTGAAGTCAGTTAGGTTAAATTTGTTCTCATTTAATCTCTGAAAGGGAAATAAACACAGAGCAAGTTATATAACGGCTTTCAGTTTTGCCATGGATTGCTTAGACTGGTGTGGCACTGCTCCCTACAATAAACAAGCACCTTCTTTTGCTGGAATCAGCTAAGGTTTGGTGCTGGTGGTGGTTTAGTCGCTAAGTCATGTCTGATTCTTTGCATAGCCTGCCAGGCTCCTCTGTCCATGGGATTCTCCAGGCAGGAATACTGAAGTGGATTACCATTTCCTTCTCCAGGGGATCTTCCCAACCCAGGGAATGAACCCAGGTCTCCCTCATTGCCAGGCGGATTCTTTACTTACTGAGCCACCAGGGAAGCATTGAGCAACTTCACTTTCACTTTAGGGCTTCCCTGGTGGCTCAGAGGATAAAGCGTCTCCCTGCAATGTGAGAGACTTGGATTTGATGGAGAAGGAAATGGCAACCCATTCCGGTGCTCTTGCCTGGAATATCCCACGGATGGAGAAGCCTGGTAGGCTACAGTCCATTGGGCCGCAAAGTGTCGGACATGACTGAGCAACTTCACTTTTATCAAAATGCTTCCTGAATCAAGCAATTAAAAGAGGAAGTCATGGAATAATCATTAGAAAATCATTTCTGGCAAATAGACCACATCAAGTGCCTCTAAGATATAGACATTGGTTTTACTTAATGAAATTAAAAATCTGTGTCCTTTCCTGAGGTCCCAGAGGTACTATTTTTGTCTCTTCTGAGCCATTCTTCCCTCTGCTTGCATCTTGTCTTCACATTCCTTTTCTCCCTAAAATTTCAGGTGATTTAAGACTAAATCCCAGGGAGGGAGGAGGGTTTGGGATGGGGAACGCATGTATGCCTGTGGCAGATTCATTTCGATATATGGCAAAACCAATACAATATTGTAAAGTTAAAAAATAAAATTAAATTAAAAAAAATAATAAAGTAAGTTATGAAAGTGAAAGTAAAAAAAATAATAAAGCATCCAAATAAATAGGTTTTTCTGTAAAAAAAAAAAAAGACTAAATCCCAGGACTAAATCCAAAGTACCTTTCTTGGCTTGCAGAATCTTTATTTTCGGACTCTGAAACACCTTCCTCTGCTTCCAACTGCCTTTATATTTAAGCCTCATTAAATTTTCTGACAGTCAGACTCAAGCTAGGCCTTTTCACTGCCCTACCATGACACTCAACATTAATCCACCTAAAAAAGAAATAAGGGGAGGTTGAAGAAAGAAAGAGAAGGCTTCACTTGTGTTTTGGGGGATTTTTGGTTTGGTTGGTTGGGGTTTTTTTGTTTTTTGTTTTGTTCTGCCACAATGCGTGGCTTCTGGGATTTTAGCTCCCCAGCCAGGAATTGAACCTGGGTCGTCCACAATAAGAGTGTGGATTCCTAACCACTGGACCGCTAGGGAATTCCCTACACTTATTAAATATAGTTGTTGCTCGGTATCCATGGGGGATAGGTTCTAGCACCCTCTTGAATACCAAAACCTGTGGATCCTCATTCTGTAAAATGGTGTAATATTTCCATATAACCTATGTGCATCATTCTGTATAGTTTAAATCATGTCTAGATTACTTTTAATACCTAATGCAATGTAAATGTTATGTAAATAGTTGTAAAGACAGTGTAAATGCTATGAAATAGCTGCCAGAGCACAGCAAATTCAAGTTTTGGTTTTTGGAACACACTCTCTCTCTCTCTCTCTCTCTCTCTCTCTCTCTATATATATATATATATATATATATATCGGAGAAGGTAATGGCACCCCACTCCAGTACTCTTGCCTGGAAAATCCCATGGGCGGAGGAGCCTGGTAGGCTGTAGTCCGTGGGGTCGCGAAGAGTCAGACACGACTGAGCGACTTCACTTTCACTTTTCCCTTTCATGCATTGGAGAAGGAAATGGCAACCCACTCCAGTGTTCTTGTCTGGAGAATCCCAGGGATGGGGGAGCCTGGTGGGCTGCCATCTATGGGGTCGCACAGAGTCGGATACAACTGAAGTGACTTAGCTTATATATATATATATAAAATATCTATAGTTGGTTGAATCTGTGGATTCAGAACCTGAAGATATAGAGGACCAACTTCCCTACTGAGTGCTTACATACAGCAAGCACTGTATATATGGGTTTGCTGTACATACCTAATTTGTACAACAAACCCATGAAGCAGGTATTATACTCCATTTTGCCGATGAGGATACACATTTTAGTGGGATTAAGTACCTGTCTAAGGTCATACTGCTACTAAGTGGCAGGATTAGCTTTGGAACTGAAGTCCACCTGTGAGATACTTACTCTGGCCTCTTCCGTGCTGACCCTCTCCACCTACTGTAGTCATCAGCATTCTTCTTCAGATTCTGCTCAACCTTTTCTTCCTTTGGGCTTCGCAGCCTCCCCAAGACTCTCACAGTAGTCTATTTATAATCCTCTAATTATACTTGTATGTGCCGTGCTCAGTCGCTTCAGTTGTGTCCAACTCTTTGCAGCACCATGGACTGCAGCCTGCCAAGTTCCTCTGTCCATGGGATTTTCCTGGTAAGAATACTGGAGTGGGTTGCCATGCCTTCCTCCAGGGCATCTTCCTGACCCAGGGATCAAATCCGTGTCTCCTGCAATGCAGGTGGATTTTTTATCTGCTGAGCCATTGGGAAAGCCCCTCTAATAATACTTAGCAGGTATTTGCTTTTAATTAAGATATAATTCACATAAAATTCATCTGTTTAAAGCATATAACAAAGTGTATGTTCACAATGTCATGTAATCATCACTAGTCTGTAATTCCAGGACATTTTCATCACCCCAGAAGAAACTCCAAGACCATTAAGCAATCATTGCCCATTTCCCATTTCCTCCAACTTCTAGCAACCATTAATCTCTTCCTGTCTATATAGATTGGTCTGTTCTGGACATTTAACATAAATGGAACCATACAATATGTAGCCTTTTGTGTCTGGCCTCTTTTTGCATAGCTTAGTGTTTTCAAGGTTTATCCACATTGTCAGGTGTCTCAGTACTTCATTCCTTTTTATTGCTGTTGTTTAATTGTAAATTATGTCGGACTCTTTTGCAACTGTTTTAGGGATGTACCACGTTTTGTTTATCCATTCTTCAACTATAATGGACATTTGGTCTGATTTCACAATTTAGCTACTCTGAATAATGCTTATATGAACATTTGTGAACTAGTTTTTGTGTAGACATATGTTTTTATGGTTATAACCAAGTTCTCTTAGTTATATAACTAGCAAAGGAATTGCCGGATCTTATGGTAACTTTATGTTTAACATCTTGAGAAAATGTCAAACTGTTTTCCAAAGTTGCACTTCTTTGCATTCCCACCAGCAACGTATGAAGGTGCCAATTTCTGCACATTCTCTCCAACACTTGTTATCATCTGTCTTTTGGTTACCATCAACCTAGTAAGTATGAAGTGATTGAGCTGCCCTTCCCTAATGACTAATAATAAATATTTTTCATGGTTTTTATGGCCATTTTTATGTCTTCTTTGCAGAAATGTATTTAAATTCTTTGCTCACAAAGAGAAACTGAATTGTATTTTTAGTTATAAGAGTTACTTACATATCTGAATGTGTGTGTGGTCGTATCTGACTCTTTGTAATGGGATGGACCACCAGGTTCCTCTGTTCATGGAATTTTCCAGGCAAGAATACTGGAGTGGGTTGTCATTTCCTACTCCAGGAGATCTTCCCCAGCCAGGGGTCAAACCTCTTGAGTCTCCTGCATTAGCAGGCAAATTGTTTACCACTGCACTGCCTTATCAGACATCTGATTTGCAAATATCTCCCATTCTGTGAGAAGACTTTTCACTTTCTGGATGTATCCTTAAGAAATACCAGCATTTTTAATTTTGATGAAGTTCAATTTACCTTTTCTTTTGCTAGTTGTAGTTTTGGTGACAATCTAAGAATCCCTTACCTAATCTAAGGTCACAAAGATTTACTACTGTGTTTCTTTCTAAGAGTTTTATAATTTTAGTTCTTATACGTAAATCTTTGATCTATTTTGAGCTAAGTTTTCTAAATGGTTTAGATACAAGTCCAACTTCATTCTTTCGTGTATAGATATTCAATTTTTTCAGCATCATCTGTTAAAACAAATTAACTCCAACCCCCTACCCCTCAAAACTATTATTTTCCCTACTGAGTTGTGGGGAACTCTTTGCTCACAAAGAGAAACTGAATTGTCTTTTTTAGTTATGAGAGTTACTTATACATCTGAATGTGTATGTGGTCATATCCGACTCTTTGCAACGCAATGGACCACCAGGCTCCTCTGTTCATGGAATTTTCCAGGCAAGAATCCTGGAGCAGGTTGTCATGTGTGGAATTTTGTTTGTTTTTTTGGTTTACACTTTCTAAATTTTTATTTTGAAATAAAATAGATTTACAGGAGTGGAAGAGATGACAGAGAATATGTGTTTTTAAGTAAATATTGACACATATTTGTTAAGGTGAGCTCCTTGAGGGCAAGATTTTTTGCATTCCTACCTGCATGTCTCAGAGGGGACCATGACCTAGTAAACCCTAAGCAAACATGTTCAATGAATGAAAAGCTGATTTGAGAATCCTACCGTCAACTTCCAAATACCAAGTCCCATAGACTTTGTTAGGTGCTGGGAAAGTTTTATGTCAATACATGATGTCACAGTCTAGTAAGTTTTTCAGGGGTCCCAGAAGTTTCCAAGGGGTCCCAGAATCTTACAGTCTTAGACTGGAATGGGACTCGGAGATCATGAAGTGAAGTGAAAGTCGCTCAGTCGTCGATTCTTTGCGACCCCATGGACTATACAGTCCATGGAATTCTGTACAGAGATCATGAACCCTCTCATTTTCCATTTTCCAGGAAACGCAGAGCTTAAAAGACTAAAAGGCCTGTGGCCTATCTCATGTTAATTTGCCAGAGGATCCCAGGTCTCTTTGAAATTACATTATGACTTTACAGCTTTACAAAGGATTTTTTTCAGTTAGTCCTCGATAAAGCATTTTTTCAGTTAGGCCTTGATAAAGTCCTCTCCCAATGAAAGACAACTACCTCTGTTTCATACCAGTCTTATCTTCTCAGATAACTGCTATCAGAGATTTAAAAAAAATTTTTTTCCACCTTAGTTGGGCATAATCACTCCTTTCTCTGAATTCTATAGCTATTATTTGCTCTTCCACAAATTAGCAATTTGTTTTGTACTGCCCTATTGCTTTGGATTTTTATGTAATCTTGAATTGTTATTTGTCACAGGTTTGTGTGTGAACTTCCTAAGGAGAGTACCGTAGCTAGAGCCAGGGGCAAAATTTGCATTTACATTTATTATATGACATTTAGAGCTTTGTACCTAGTGGACATGCAATAGATGTTTCCTGATATTATTTGTGTTTTTATATAATTCATTTTTAAAATAAGAAGCTATTAGGTTTAAAGTTTCATTCTGTTTTTCCCTAGAGGCTCAGGGTGAGAGGCTCAAAGTGATAAGTACCTTCTTTCCTGTGGACAATTGCTAGTGACCCTCTACTTGTTTTTATAAAGGAATGGAGATACCAGAGAACTAATAATTAGTACACATACATATTTCAGGGCTTCCCTGGTGGCTCAGACAGTAAAGAATCTGCCTGCAACAAGGGAGACCTGGGTTCAATCCCTGGGTCAGGAAGATCCCATGGAGAAAGGAATGGCTACCCACTCCAGTGTTCTTGCCTGGAGAACTCTATGGACAGATGAGCCTGGCAGGCTGCAGTCCATGGGATCACAAAGAGTTGGACATGCCTGCGTGACTAGCTTTCACTTTCAAGGTACATATTTAACTATTTCTTAATATTACTATTGAAAGTTTTAAAATCCTGCTAAAAGGATAAAGAAGATTTGTAGAATTCTCCTGAGAACCCAGTAAATTAAACTATCCCTCAAGGGAACTTTGAGCTGTAGTTTTTAAATCACTGAGTCAGAAAGTAGAGAAAGAGGGACTTCCCTGGAGCTCCAGTGGTTAAGGCTTCCACTGCAGTGGGCACGGGCTTCAATCCTTGGTAGGGGGACGAAGATCCTGTGCCTCATGCGGCATGGCCGAAAATGAAAAGAGGAAGAAAAAAAGAAAAAAAAAGAGAGTAGAGAAAGAGATCCTGTTTCTCTTATCGCAAGCTTGCTTTCCAGTTACTAGGTAGAGGAAGAAGATGGAATAATCTAGCCTCAGGTTGAACAGTGTTGCAGAACATAACCATCTCACCTGGAATTGTTTGACAGAGGTAAAATAGAAAAGGTGGCTGAACAGAATGATAGGATATTCAGAACATGGTCTTGCACCTACTGGGACACAGTGAGCCTGTTAATGGATTATGATAAGAATAGATTATGTGTAGATTATAGTGATTCTCTAATAACAATGAATCCAGACAACATTTTAGCATGTGATTAGATCATGGAAAACAAAGAGAAAAGAAATAAAAACTAAGAATTTTGTGAAGTTAATTTTCTTTTCCTCATCCGCCAGAAACCAGTCCTTGTTTCAAATTCATGTTATGCTTAAGAATGGAAAACATTGGAACAATGATACAAATCATTGCCATTTCCATACTTTGGAGTTCATTTGTAAAACGAGGCTTAGATTTTTTGCTCTTCAAGCTGCTCTCAGGGAGACCAGCAGCATCAGACATTTTATATCAGAATGTGCATTTTAACAAAACCCCAGGCCTAATTTTTATGTTTATCAGAGTTTGAGAAGCCAAAGTAACTCCCAGCTAGTTAATTCTACCATCCCATGGTTCTTGTTGGAAGATTCCATGTTGGTAAAAGGAGACTCACTTTCTTAGGAGTCCTGTTTGACTTGAGTAAACAGATCGCTCAGCAAGTTGAACTAACTTTTCAGGTCATAGCTTTAACAAGGCAAAGCTGAAATAAAGACTTGCTCTGCTTGTTTGGTGTCATCAGCTTCCTTCCTCTGACACTAAGGTTAATCTTGTATCTAAGTGGACATAAACCAACAGAAAATTATTTCAATATAATTTAATGTTTGTGGAATACCAACAATTTTCTCAGTGCCAAAAAGAACTTGGAAGATAAGATTCCTGCTCTTGAGGCACCTAGGCAAGATGGTCACTTTGCTTCAAAAGTCTGTGATCTTATTTTCTTGGGCTCAAAAATCACTGTGGATGGTGATTGCAGCCATGAAATTAAAAGATGCTTGCTCCTTGGAAGAAAAGCTATGACAAACCTAGACAGCATATTAAAAAGTAGAGACATCACTTTGCCAACAAAGGTTTATCTAGTCAAAGCTATGGTTTTTCCAGTAGTCATGTACAGATGTGAGAGTTGGACCATAAAAAAGGCTGAGTGCTGAAGAACTGATGCTTTCGAACTGTGGTGCTGGAGAAGACTCTAGAGAATCCCTTGGACAGCAAGGAGATAAAACCAGTCAATCCTAAAGGAAATCAACTCTGAATATTCACTGAAAGGACTGATGCTGAAGCTGAAGCTCCGATACTTTGTCCACCTATTGTGAAAAGCCAGCTCATTGGAAAAGACCTTGATGCTGGGAAAGGTTGAGAGCAGGAGGAGACGAGGCTGACAGAGGATGCAATGGTTTGATGGCATCACTGACTCAGTGGACATGAATCTGAGCAAACTGCAGGAGATAGTGAAGGACAGAGAAGCCTGGAGTGCTGCAGTCCATGGGGTCACAAAGAGTCAGACACGACTGAATGACTGAAGAATAACATGGATTGATTCATAATTTGTTATTATCCAGGATGGGGAGCCATACCAATTCAGTAAAATACCTCATGCCTAAGTCTTAGGGTGATAAGCACAGTGTGAAGGTAAGCTAACAGACAGCTTTATCTCTGAAGTGCTGTTCCCTTTGACATTGTACATGTGATTAAGCAGCCCAAAATCATTACAGGCTATGAGCTCTGCTTTTTCCCTTGATTTCTCTGTGGCCCAAAATAGGATGCGGTTTAATTCAAGGTCAGCAGAAATTCGATATGAAAAGATTTGAGTCCAGTGAGAAATAGGTGGAGGTGGTAGAGAAAATGAGCTAGTCCTCCGTGAGAGGGGAGAGGGGTTGGCAACCTTGTAGGGGAGAGGAATTTACTCCAGAGACTGAGACAGAACTCAGTTATTGAAGGAAGCCAGTGCTGGGGTGCTGAGCTGCTGGATTGGGAAGAATTTATTAGATAAACTTACATTTTCAATTGGAAATGCCATCCTCAAAAACAGGTTTGCCTTTTCAAATTGGAGGGTAGCTTACATTTAATGGTTGATTATTGTTAGGGACAGCATACTTGGTATGCCAACATCATTAAACTGATACTTCTAAAAGAAGGCTGTATATTTTTGTTGTTCTTAAAGTTTTTTTTTCAGTATTTATTTATTTGACTGTGCCAAGTCTTAGTCGAAGCATGTGGGATCTAGTTCCCTGACCAGGGATTGCACCTGGATCCCCTGCATTGGAAACACAGAGTTCTAGCCACTGGACCACGAGCGAAGTCCCAAAAGTTTGTATTTTTTTTTTTTTTTTTTTGATGCAGGCTTTTTCAACCTGTCATTTACTAGTCAACTTTGTGCTGTTCAGTCAAGCCAGACAGAAGTGGATTCTTCTGGTTCCTGAAGAAGACGAGGTAGCACTCAAGAGCTGTTATAATCATTCTTTGTCATTTACTGGTGCAGAGTTTCCCATCTGCCTTGTTCTTCTCTTCATTGGTATATGTCCTGATATCCTATCTGGATTGTAACTTTCTTAAAAAGAAGGAGAGAGCATAGTGACTGCACCAATAAACCCCATAGGAGTTAATTATGTTGAGATTTCTCAGACCTCTTTGGCTATTCAGTAACTTTCATTAAGTACATGTTTGGGTTTACCTCATTTATTCATTTATTTTGCTGACTCCTCTGCTTCATGGGACTCTCCATTGATAGTTCATTAAAACAAAGCCGTTTTATTTCAGGCAAAACAAATTAAGGCTCAAACTGTTATATGTCATTATCTGTAGTGTGGGAGTGAGACTGGGGAAGGGCAGTGGAAATAAATGTATGTGACTGGAGTGAAGGGAGTACCCAGATAAAGCGGGCGATGTCAATAGGGCCGTGAAAGGGTATAAGAGAAAGAAGGGCGAAGGGGAGTCATGGGGGTATTGTTTGCTATCTATGCTAACTCAGTAAAGTTAATTAACAGAATACACACTAAACTCTCTCACTAACTTCAGCTGTCAGGACTCCTATCAGGAGTTTGGGTCATGACTGCTGCTCTTCAAGGTTAAGTAAAACAATTAATGTGATACTGCTGCTGCTGCTAAGTTGCTTCAGTCGTGTCCGACTCTGTGCGACCCCATAGACGGCAGCCCACCAGGCTCCCCCGTCGCTGGGATTCTCCAGGCAAGAACTCTGGAGTGGGTTGCCATTTCCTTCTCCAGTGCAGGAAAGTGAAAAGTGAAAGTGAAGTCGCCCAGTCATGTCCGACTCTTAGACTACCAGGCTCCTCCATCCATGGGATTCTCCAGGCAAGAGTACTGGAGTGGGGTGCCATTGCCTCCTCCGAATGTGATACTATTAGGACACAATTACATAGGACCTGTGTCTGTCATTTATTCCTTCAGCAGGTTATTTCTGGACATATGGACAAGCATTCTGATAATGACAAAATGAGAGAATGTTGGACAAAAATATTTTAAATCCCTTAAGCTGATGGATTTGAGCATTAATTACTTTTTTTTAAATTAAAATAATTGTAGTAAGCCAAAAGTAGGTATCATTCAGGTCATTCAGCCCAATATTTATCTCCACAGGTCATAAAGTCTGTCCAAATGGTCAGGACTTGCAGTTTAAACACTTTTCTCCCCTTTTAGTGACATTATCACATACTTAGTAAAACCACTAAAGAATGGTAAGTTAAGGAAGGCAGGTTTTCAAAACTGCAGGTGTTAATAAGCACCATTTTAAGTATTGGGGTGGCCAAAAAGTTCGTTCCAAACAAACTTTTTGGCCAACTCAATACAACAGAAAGAAAAAGGACTGTCAGAGGCTTTTTCAGAATGTCTACCATTGACTTTCCATTTTTGGATCATATGATTCTCAGTTGAGAAACAGAAATCAAAGATCCAGCAGCAGGATTTATCACCTGACATAAAGAACATGGCACACAAATTTTCATATTTGATTTTGGCTTCAGAGCACACTGGCGGGGCTCGTTAAGATTGAACAGGAGTCTGCTCTCTGTGTCTGCATCTCCACTGCTGCCTTGCAAATAGGTTCATCGGTACCATCTTTCTAGATTCCACACGCATGCGTTAATATACAATATTTGTCTGTCTCCTTATGACTTTCTTCAATCTGTATAGAATAATAGAATACAATAGAGAATAATGTAATATGGAAACATATACATTACCATGTTTAAAATAGATATCAAGTGGGAATTTGCTGTGTGACACAGGGAGCTCAACCCAGTGCTCTGTGACAACCTAGAGGGGTGGGATGGGGTGGAGGTGGGAGGGGGTTTAGGAGGGAGGGGACATATGTATACCTGTGTTTGATTCATGGCTATATGGCAGAGGCCAACACAATATTGTAAAACAATTATCCTCTAATTAAAAAAAAAATTGAATACAAAGGTCTACCTATTCTGATTAGACATTTTCTTGCTAGCTCAGTCTGTAGAAAGGAAGCCAAATTTCCCTAAAGATATGATTAATGTGATGCTAGGTTCCTTTTAAACCCTTTTACAGAGTCCTGTTTTCTTTAAACTGAGATAGTGTCTCATGTTCTGTTACTAAAAATGACATAATCTCTACACCCTGATCATCCTATATGTTTAACTGTGTGTGCTTTATCTAATTTTAATTACATCAAATTGACTTTAAAAGTTAATGTCATAGCACTTCCAGAATGGACACATGAGTAGCTCCCTTATATTCTCCCCAATGCAACAACCCTAACTGGTAGAAATTATAAATAAAAAAACAACCACTGGATCAGACTGTGAAACAATTTTATGCCCCAGTTCAGTTCAGTTCAGTCGCTCAGTCGTGTCCGACTCTTTGCGACCCCATGAATCGCAGCACACCAGGCCTCCCTGTCCATCACCAACTCCCAGAGTTCACCCAAACCCACGTCCATTAAGTCAGTGATGCCATCCAGCCATCTCATCCTCTGTCGTCCCCTTCTCCTCCTGCCCCCAATCCCTCCCAGCATCAGAGTCTTTTCCAATGAGTCAACTCTTCGAATGAGGTGGCCAAGGCATTATCAAAAACACTGGAGCAATCAGTTGCCAATTAGTGGAGGCTAACATCTGGGAGCTAAACCCCAGCCAAAAGCTTGATAGGGAGTTGAGGAGAAGAGACAAAGAGAATCAGACTAAAATCACTGTCATCCCCCAGGGGAGGGACCAGGAGTCGGGGTGACAGTGTGCATGCGAAAGCTACACCCTCTGAGGAGAGACACTAGAGGCTGCACACTGCAGAGGAAACAGACTCTAGTGACCTAGTCTGGTCAACTCAAAAACAAACAAGCAAACAACCACAGCCACCAAGGAGCTGGTTTGGATCAGTCTTCAGAGTTGCTGCAGTGGAAAGGTACGGTTTGCAACAACAACAAAAACAACATGAGACATACAAAGAAACAGGCAATGTGACCCATACACACCGAAATTGTCTTTGAAAGGACATGTATGGGAGAAGGCAATGGCACCTCATTCCAGTACTCTTGCCTGGACAATCCCATGGGCGGAGGAGCCTGGTGGGCTGCAGTCCATGGTGTCGCTAAGAGTCGGACACGACTGAGCGACTTCACTTTCACTCTTCACTTTCCTGCATTGGAGAAGGAAATGGCAACCCACTCCAGTGTTCTTGCCTGGAGAATCCCAGGGAAGGGGGAGCCTGGTGGGCTGCTGTCTATGGGGTCACACAGAGTCGGACACGACTGAAGTGACTTAGCATAGCATAGCATAGCATCACATCAATAGGATAAAGCACAAAACTACATGATAATCTCAATAGACACAGAATACTACTACTACTACTAAGTCACTTCAGTCGTGTCTGACTCTTAGCAACCCCATGGACTTCAGCCTACCAGGCTCCTCCGTCCATGGGATTTTCCAGGCAAGAGTACTGGAGTGGGGTGCCATTGCCTACTCTGAGACACAGAATAAGCACTAAACAAAACCCAACACTCTTCATAATAAAAATAGGCAAAAAATTAGGAATAGAATGGAACTTCCTTAACCTGATACAAGGCATCTACAAAAAAAAAAATCCAGAGCAATAATCACATCTAATGGTGAAAGACTAAAACTATCCACAGAAGACTGAGAATAAGACAAGAATGTTCACATACTTCTCTATTCAACATAATACAATAGCTTCTAGCTAATGCATCAGACAAGAAAAATAAAAGATATACAGATTGGAAAGGGAGATGTTAGTCTATTTGTATTCTTAAATGGCATAATCTTGTACAAAGGAAATTCTAATGAATTTATCAAAATACTATTAGAACTAATGAATGAATGCAGTAATCCAACCCAGGATTCAGATATATACCAAATTGATTGTATTTCTATACACTAGCAATGAATAATAAAAAATAGTATTAGGATGGGAATGTAAGTTGGCAAAGCCACTATGAACACCAGTCAATGTTAACAATGTTTTAATGATGTTAAAAAATGCTGATGTAGGCTTCGCTGGTGCTTGGTCTAGTGATTAAGAATCTGCCTACCAATGCAGAGCACACGGTTCAATCCCTGGTCCAGGAAGAGCCCACATACAGAGGGAGCAACTAAGAGCCAGAGCCACTGCTCTGCAGCAAGAGAAGCCACAGCAGTGAAAAGCCATCACACCTCAACGAGGAGTAGCCCCTGCTTGTTGCAACTCCAGAAAGTCCCCAAGCAGCAACAAAGACCCAGTGCAGCCATAAATAAATAAATGATGATGCATGGCTAGTTGGATGGCTTGACTGATTGGCTAAATATTCATTGTGCACCTGTTCCATGCAAGGGCAATATACAAGGGCCAAGATATGGGGAAAGCAGAAGGAAGAAAAGTCAAGTCTTCCATCATACCTTCTAACTGAGTTTCTTCATTACATTTATTATTACATTTGTTACATATATTGTACTACATTCTTTCCATAAAAGACGCTATGCTGCTGCTGCTGCTGCTAAGTTGCTTCAGTCGTGTCCGACTCTGTAAGACCCCATAGACGGCAGCCCACCAGACTCCTCCGTCCCTGGGATTCTCCAGGCAAGAACACTGGAGTAGGTTGCCATTTCCCTCTCCAATGCATGAAAGTGAAAAGTGAAAGTGAAGTCGCTCAGTCGTGTCCGACTCTTCGCGACCCCACGGACTGCAGCCTACCAGGCTCCTCCATCCATGAAATTTTCCAGGCAAGAGTACTGGAGTGGGTTGCCATTGCCTTCTCCGAAAAGACGCTATCAGTTCAGTTCTGTTCAGTCGCTCAGTCGTGTCCGACTCTGCGACCCCATGAATCGCAGCATGCCAGGCCTCCCTGTCCATCACCAACTCCCGGAGTTCACTCAGACTCACGTCCATCGAGTCAGTGATGCCATCCAGCCATCTCATCCTCTGTCGTCCCCTTCTCCTCCTGCTCCCAATCCCTCCCAACATCAGAGTCTTCCAATGAGTCAACTCTTCGCATGCTGAGCCCTTAATCAAATTCTTTCCCAAAAAGGTACTGTATAATTGAGATGATTTATGCAATTGGAAGGGGAATTCAGCAGAGAAGAAAGTCTAGACTGTGACGAATCCCAATCATTTCCAATGTCCTCGGATGCCCAAGGTGGATTCAGGATTTGCAAGCCAAAGTCTCCTGGGGCACGAGCCGGAGACAGACAGAAGGCGGGGCTCTCTACTCGTAAGGAACCTCAAGTCCCAGAATTCCACGGGGACTCCAAATCCCAGAAACCCGCACTCCAAATCTTCTCCGAGTCCCCAGTCGGCTGACCGCGGACGCGACCAAGTTAGGAAACTGGGGTGAGATGCCGCAGCACTTGTCTCCAACCATATTTGTAGGGAGGGCTTTTTACAGAAGTATAGTATTTGAATCTTCACGTTCTCTCAGTTACAGCTCCCACAAAAGGCCCCCTGCCGGGGAATCTGATATGATGTTCAGCACCACCCCCATCCTCCCTCCCCTTTGCCTTACTCCCGTAAGAATGGTTCAGCCGGACATTGAGGCTCCTTGATTTGGATCAATGGTTGCACCCGCCCTCCCCCGGAATGTGGGCCTTTGGAGCGAGCGAGGTGGGAGGGACAGAGGCGGGAGGCGTGCAGGGCCCGGGCGGTGGTAGAGGCAGAGTCGGCCGCCGGCGGTGGGAGGAGCCGTGCGGTTCCGGCTGCCCAGGCGAGGCGACACTTGGGTCCGCGCCGCGGGCGGGGACGACAGGTAGGCGAAAGGGCAGCCGCGGCTCCGCGGGAGGCTCGAGCTGCGGAGTCCCCTGCGGCGCCCGGCGCGCCCCCCGTACCCTCGGCCTCCGGCGAGGCGGGGGAATAAGGAGATGCCGACCCAGAGAGACAGCAGCACCATGTCTCACCCGATCGCAGGCGGCGGCATTGGGGACCACTCTCACCAGGTCCGGGTGAAAGCCTACTACCGCGGGTGAGTGTCCTGCGGTGGGGGTGGCAGGGGTGGAGAAAGACCAGCTCGGCTTGGCCTGGAGGAGGGGCGAATGTGGGGCTGGAGATGTGGGAGGAATGGTTTGGGCGGGCTAGTCGGGGGGACTCGGGATGGATGACCGAGTGGTCGGGGGAGGAACACCGGGCACTGGATGGGGACACCACCACCCAGTGGTGGTGCAGGACGCCCTGGAACCGCACGGCTGAGAATCCTGAGTAGGGTCCAGGGGAGGAGCCTTGGAGTAAGTAGGTCCCCCTGGTGGGTTTGAGAGACTCGCCTACTAAGATTTACAAAGAGCTTTACGTCTTTTAAGTCTGGATGTATTGGGAGTTGAGAGTTGATTCTGAGTGATGCCTTAGTTAACTAAGTTTACTATTAGGTTTTAAAGACGGAATTGCTTCCGTTTGCTGACCCTTTTGATTACCAGCAGGCCTATAGCCTCTGGTTTTCTAAGTCAGATTTGTCTTGTTCCCGACATGTATCAGGAACATGATCAGGCTGCCAGTATATTAGACGTAGGGGTTATATTTGAGTAAAGTTGATGTGTTTTCAGGGATATGCATTAGGTACTAGGTCTCGCCTAGGTTAGGTTGTGTATGTGTAAATTAAAATTCGTGAACTCTTCTTTGTCAGTGTTGCTTTAAGTCTTTTTTTTTTTTTAAGTCTTGTCCGATAGGGTGAGATACTGCAAGAAGAGAAGAGGGTGAGAATAAGCAGTTTTAAAATCTGTGATCTTTACTCATATTATCACCTAAGTTACAACTACTGTGGTTACCAAAAATAACCCAGTCCTAAAATCACAGTATTAAATGATATTCCATAATCAGTAATCTGAAGTGTCCCCCTTCCTTTGAGTTCCGTTGAGGTGTGAAATTTTTTTTGAGATAATTACATTTAGGAACATTAGAAAGCTGAACTGTTAGTGTGAACTTAAAGATTTGAAACTGAGGGCTAACAGAAAACCCAACTTCTGTGGCCTGTCGTAACTGCTTGTCCAAGCAGAAGTAAATTGCTTAAAAAAAAAAAAAACTCAAGCACTAGGAGGTTTGAAACTGCAGTGCATACTTTTACATTCCTGAGAGGATCAGTGAAGATAGCAAACTTTCAAAATGCCTCCCTTGTTTTGATTTCAAAGAAAATATAAGCTCCTATGTGTCTTACTGATTTGATAAAAGGATTTATTATTTTGTTTGCTGCAGTGAAGCCTCGGACTCTGTTTATTAGCTTGACTGTATTCAGGAGTAGTTAAAGGAGTTATTTTGGACAGTAACCGTGGTTTTGCTTAAATTGATCAAGGAAGTCTTGATTTGAAAACAATAGCTCTGTACTTTGCACTGGAAAAAAATTGCTTTGTTTCCTTTACCTTATCTTTGACAGATGAGATATTTCACTTTAGAATCTGCTCTCTTTTATAAAATTGACAGCCTGTGAGTTGTTAGGTACAGAGAATGAAATATAGTACATTTTCTTTTTTTATAGTGTCTGATTATTGACAATTTTAAAAAGCTAGATTTACACACACACACACAGTAGGAACGGGCAAATTGTTTAAAAATATAAAATGAAAAGTGTTCCCCATCCAGTCTTCCCAACCTCAAGAGTTAACTATTAATAGTTCATTTCTTGTTCTTCTGGAGATTGCCTTTATTTCTTACTTTAAAGTTTTATACTTCCGTTGTGTGATTTATCAGCTTTAGATGGTATCTAGCAATTCCTTCCTCTGAAAGATGATAAACTGGGTACACCCTACCCTCTGCTTCCTTGCTCCCCTGTGCCTCTCATATTTATTGTTAAACTATTGTTTTTAGTTCACCAGTTTACTTTTCTGACTCTTGACGTTAAATTTAGGTAGTTTTCAATGATTCCAACTATGAAACATGAAAACAGTGCTTCTTCCTTTTTTCTCCTGTTTTTATTAGTTTGACAATTGCAAATAGGCCTCGTGCTTAATTGCTCAGTTGTATTGGACTGTTTGGATAGTCCAAAGAGCCCATGGATAGTAGCCTACCAGACTCCTCTGTCCATGGAATTTTCCAGGCAAGACTACTGTTTGCCATTTCCCTCTCCAGGGGATCTTTCCTACCCAGGGATCGAACCAGTGACTTCTGCCTTGACAGGCTGATGTTTTACCACTGATACCATACAGGCCCAAATAGGCCTCTGCTGCTGCTGCTGCTGGCTGCTGCTGCTAAGTCACTTCAGTCGTGTCCGACTCTGTGCGACCCCATAGACGGCAGCCCACCAGGCTCCCCTGTCCCTGGGATTCTCCAGGCAAGAACACTGGAGTGGGTTGCCATCTCCTTCTCCAGCGCATGAAAGTGAAAAGTGAAAGCAAAGTCACTCAGTTGTGTCTGACTCTTTGCCACCCTGTGGACTGCAGCCTACCAGGCCCCTCTGTCCATGGGATTTTCCAGGCAAGAGTTCTGGAGTGGGGTGCCATTGCCTTCTCCTTGCAAAGAAATCTAAGTCTGCTCTACTTTAGAATGTAGGTACTGCTCTATTTTTTTTTTTAAAAGGAGGATAAGGACTTATAACCCTATTAATGCTTGACTAAAATGTCTCCAAGACACTCAGTGTAAAATTTTTTTTTGCTTATTTTTAAAAACCTATGAATTTTGATTAGTAGTTAATCAACCTCTTGCCGTTTAGTGCCTTTATTCAATGAAAGCTTTCTAATAGTGCCTTCATTTCAAGCCTCATTTGAAGACAACATCAGCACTCCAAATTGTTCCAATTTCTGACCTCTGAAATTAGATCTGTTAAGATTATATGTTTATTAACAATAGCCCAAACTGATGGTTCTTATATTGTGTAGTCAGCTGCTCATTACTACAGATGAAACTAAAATGAGTCACCAATGAGGATAGTTAAATAAACAGGTTGGCTGTCTAGAACACCTGCCTGGTTTTTAAATAGAAAATTCTTCCCTTACCATCAAGAAGTGTGAGGACAATCTGCATATGAAAAAGTTTCTTTTCTTTCACATCATGAGAACAGCTGTTATGGGAGAGTTTTCCCCTTATCCCCTTCTAATAATATTTCTTTCCAGTGAATATTGAAATCTTGGAATAACCAGAATTTTTTAGTGAATGAATTGCTGCCCCTTTCAATGATGTTTAGTGTTCTCATGTTAAATTTGTTCTTAGTGGAACTGTGCTGTCTCCCTAGATATAAAAGATATTTAATTAGCCCTTTTCGAGTTTTTAAGCAGAAGATTAATAGCCCTGAGAATGTGAGTTTATTGGATACCACCTAAGAGTGCCTGTCTCCTGGCCTGTACTCCTCTTCCCATGAGCTTGTCACTGAGTAGCCTGCCTTTCTTCAATCATTACCTACTGTTAGTTTGGAGGAGGAGAAACAGGTTTTGTGGGTTAGTGGTAGATTGCCATTGTGTGTGCTATCCTTATATAAAGTTACTGGATATTACGGGGTAGAATATAACAAGAAAATATCTGGACTACTCATTTCCTTGCATAATAAACATAAGAGAAATTTTGCGAAAAGCTTTGTAAACCTCCGCTGTTGAGCAGTTACGAATCCAGAGGATTCTTTCAGTGCACAACTATAAACAAAATGGGATGAGCTCCTTACATATTTGGAAAGTATAGCTGGTTCAGTGACGAAGTATGCAGGATTTTCTCACTGTGGACAAGTCTTGGCAAGACGTGTTTTTAAAAGTATTACAAAACAATTTTAGAGATATACTTCCAGTATGGGTTCTAAGGAAATAAGAATGATATATTGAGTTGAAAGTTAGGGGAAGGTCAGTTATTGGTCCTAGACTGTCTGGCCCGGCACCTGTGCAGAGGCAGCAGATCCATAGCTTCACCAGAGAGAGAGAAAGGGCATGGTGGCCTGCTGCCAAACCCAAAACAACCCTCTCAGAAATTTGGATTAGATAATGTGGAGATAAACTGCTTGTCAGCAGCGAGGACTGAAGCTGAAGAGTTACCAGAGAGGCTGGTGAGGCCAGGCTTGCCATATGCAAACTGAAGGGCTGAGGAAACGAGAAGAGAAAGCGATGTTTCTTGATAGCTTTCTAATATAGCTCCTGGACCCTCTTTCTAAGATTACTTGAGTGTTTGTTTCTTTCATGGTTCAAATGAGCCTAATTAAAACACAGATTTTAGAAAACCCAATCTTGTTTAGGATTTCACATTTTACCAAAGTGTGTTTCAACTCAGTTTAATAAATACTGTTGAACAATTACTCTGAGCCAGGTACATGGTACCAGAGTGGTCACAGAGGATGTCGAGGTGGGTATAAGGCTCTGCCCTTGAGGAACCGAGAGACTTGTAGGAGGAAAGACTTTAAAAAGTTCATAAAGTGGTGTGTGTGTGTATGTGTATGTGTGTGTGTATATGTATGGATGGCTCTTGGGGAGGAGTTTGGGTTGAGGGAAGCCCTCCTAGAGGATGCGGTGTTTGAGGCTATTAAAGGAAAAGTTTGTTTGTCTGGTGGACTACGATGTTGGGTGGGAGGTCATTCCAGGCATTGCACAGCTGCATGATATGCTTGGGGAGTTAAGATGGATTTAGTTGTTAGTCCCATAGTCATTTCTCATTAGGACATAACGTGTATAGTGGGCACTGATAAGTGAGCTAGTAAGAAGTTTACAGGCACTGGATGAGGAAGACTCGAATATCATACTTTGGACTTCAGACTATTTCTCATTGGTAAAGATTTTAAGTAAGGGATGTATGATTTAGATTTTTATTTTAGAAAGATCACTCTTAGAACCAGTGTAGTAGATGAATGAGCAATGGATGAAACTTTATCTGGAGGCTTTGGAAGGAGTCCTGGTGAGAGATTCTGAGATGGAAAAGAGGATTTGGATTTGGGGTGACTTCAGGGGGTGGAATCATTATGAATTAGAGAGTGATTGCTTGTGGAAAAGAGAGAGGGTCTGAGTCTGACTTGGATTTTCTCATTTGGAGAGACTAGGGAATAGAGAAAGAAGAGATTTATTAGAGAAGGTAATTAATTCCCTGGAACAAGTAATCAAAATTTGCTTTGGGGGCATCCAGGTGGAAATGTCCAGAAGCAATTGAACAGCTGTTTCTTGTGTGCCTGCTCTGTGTCCCCAGCACTGTACGTGACAGACAGCTAACCTATGTAGGAACATGGCTGAGAAGAAAGATAGGAACAAAAATGCCACCAGCAGCCGACTACAGATCATAAAGACGAGGCACCAGAGTTAATTTTTAAAATACAGAAATATATAAAGTAGAAAGTTCCCCCATAACCTCTCACTCTCACTTCCTGGGGGGGGCATTGTTAACAGTTGGGGATATTCTACATCATATCAATGTATTATATGTATACATATACACACACGTTTATTTTTCCTATAAATGTGTTCACATGTTTATATGTGTTTCTGTACCTTGAGTTTTTTCATTCATGATCACTTTTCCATGTCGGGATAGACAGATAAGCAGGCAGATATACATAGAGCAATCTGCCTCTTTCTGTATAATTGGCACATAGTCTTGCATACTATTGTTACAACATAATTTATATAATCTTTTTTTCTGGTTGATGAATTTTCATTAAATTGCTCTATTAAGTCATGTTGAAGGAATATCCTTATATTTAATATATATTCTTGCATGGTTGAAGATATGCCTATTTTAAAACTTGATATTGTCCTCCAAAAATATCAATTGACATTCCCAATAACAGTGTACAAATGAAGTATTTTTCCTTATGATTCCATTACATCTTATCGGTCTTTTAAATTCTTGCAAATACAATTGGCAAAAAACGCTAATTTTTTTTAAACAATATTGAGAAGTAGATATCATTTCTATTTTATGGATGATAATACTGAGGCTTAGTAAACCACAATACAAAGTTGAGTCTTACTCTTCAGAGAAGTTTCCCTTTGCCCTGTTAATATATTGATGGGCCTTTTTGAGATTACTTTTTCTTTATATTCAAATTCATATTTCATAGTTCTTTTCTATCTCCTTGACTATTAAAATATAGATGTTGCATTTTGGCTTTCTTATAATTAACAATTAATTTGAGGGATGATACTTTGAGATGGTACAAATATTTCCTCACCACCTTTTACCCAGTGGTATTACATCCATGGATAATCGTGCCTAAATCTATTATATTGGTGAACACAAGTAAAAATTTTTTTCTGATTCTGCTATATTTAATTTAGGAAAAAAGCTTATGTTGAAATAGCAAAAGGACTGAATATGGTTTTTTTTTTTTTTTTCAGGTTTTTTTTTTAAAGCAGTTAGTCCTAAGGAAAAGCTTTAGATTCTTTATTTTAGAACATAGGAACATAATGAATGCTTAAAACTGTTTGACTGGTGAAGCACAGTTAAAAATGCTTTTATTCTTTTCTTTTTTAAATTCAGCTAAAACTATATCTAAATTTACCATTTTGGGCATCTTTGTGGTAAAGCAGACTGTATTGTTGAAGACCAGTGGTAAGCTAATTTATGCCAACACTGAAGTTAAAACCAGGAAAAAAAAATCTTCCATGGATAATTTGTTTTGTACCTTAGAAGTAATATCTTTATTTTGCAGTTTATTTTTAGTTTTGGTACTATAATAAGAATCTGGTGATTGTGGGATAAATGAACATGGTGCTTACCCAATTGCTTAGAGGGGTATTTATAAAAAAAAAGTCCCTTAAAGGTTTTAGTTCCTGGAACTTAAGGAGTGGCAGTTGATGAAGCCTGACTGCTTCACTGAGTCTCTTTAGGATGTATGTACTTATGTTTTCTAAAGGATTTTTAAAGCATGTTTTAAAAGTATTTGCACAGTCTGGTAAATATTTTACAGGTCTTGAAAAATAAAGTTTCTGAAAAATCTGTATTATTTACAAATATCCTTCCATAGTGTTAATTGTAACTATGAGTGAACTTTAATAAGAAACTCATATTTTGATGACACCTGATCATACTAATTTCTTCTCTTTGCATTCAAAGAGATAATGTCACACTTGTTCTTTGCCAGGGAAGTTCAGCGAAAGCCTTTTCTCTTCTGATTTAGTTCTAAAATGTATTCTCCCAATCCTCACCCCCTCATAATAGTAACCTGGGGGATAATTTGAAAGAAAGATTGCTTTAAGGTAAGCAAGTTGCCTTTTAATGTCACTAGAGGAAGGAACTATTTTCTGCTTTAATTTTCTTTTTGAAATACACACTTTAAAAATAATTAGAACAATAATGTTATTTATGTATAACAGTAATTTAAAATTTGTTTTATATTTTATTTATATTTATTTTATTACAGAGTAACATGTATCATAAAATCATACCTTTACATGGTAGAAAAATTAATAATAATCTATGCCATTCAGAAGGGTTTCAATATTTACAAAGTACCTCTTCTTTCTATCTCTTGTCTCCTCCTAATCCCCATTTCCACCACCAAGATTTAACTACTATTAAAATTTTGCTTTCTTTTTATTATATCTGTTGATCAGTATGAAAGATAAGAAATTTAGCACTTTTTCATTGCCTCCTCTCCTCACAATTTTTAGTTTTTCTTGTGGTTACATTTAAAGCTTAAATAATATACCTCCTCCTGCTTTTTCTTTTATTTATAATTATAGTAAAATGTTTTAAATTGACTATCTTAACCATTTTTAAGTGTACAGTTGAGTAGTGTTAACTATATTCACATTGTTATGTGACCAATCCCCAGAACTTTTTCATTTTGCAAAACTGAAGTTACATATTAACAACTCTTCCATCTTCCTCCAACCCCCAGCCCCTGGCAACTACTATTCTGTTTTCTGTTTCTATGAATTTGACTCCTTGTAGCTCAGAGGTTAAAGCGTCTGCCTGCCATGTGGGAGACCTGGGTTCGATCCCTGGGTTGGGAAGATCCCCTGGAGAAGGAAATGGCAACCCACCCAGTACTCTTGCCTGGAGAATCCCATGGGCGCAGGAGCCTGGTGGGCTACAGTCCATGGGGTTGTAAAGAGTTGGACACGACTGAGCGAATCCTTAGTCCTTAGTCCTTAGATACTTCATACACATGGAGTCATATAGTATTTGTCTTTTGGCGACTGGCTTATTTCACCTTCAAGATTCATTCATATTGTAGCATGTATGAGAATTTACTTTTTTTTTTAAGGCTGAATAATACTTCTTTGTGTTTGTATATCACATTGAGTTTATGTATTCATCTGTCAGTGAACACTTGGGTTGCCTCACCTTTTGGCCATGGTGAATAATGCTGCTGTGAATGTGGGTGTACAAATATCTGTTGGATTCCCTGCTTTCAGTTCTTTTGGATATATGGAGCCAGAAGTGGAACTGCTGGATCATATGGAAATACTTTTTTAAATTTGTTGAGGAACATCCATACTGGTTTCTATAGCTGCTGTGCCTTTTTACATTCCCACCAATAGTACACAGGGCACCAGTTTCTCCACATCTTTGATTACACTTGTTATTCTAGGTTTTTGATAGTAGCCATCCTGATGGATACGAGGTGACATTTTATTGTGATTTTTTCTGTTGGTGTGCAGTTGATTTACAATATAGTTTGTTGTGTTAATTTCTGCCCTATCATTATGGTTTTGGTTTGCATTTTTCTGATAATTAGTGACGACAAACATTTTTTTCTTAAGCTTGTTGGCCATTTCTATATACTCTTTGGAGAAGTGTCTGTTCAAGTCCTTTGACTATTTTTAAATTCAGGTTATTATTTTTTTTCTTGTTCTCTGCTTTTATATTTAGTTATTAGTTTTAGATAAGAGTGTTGACTCTCCATTAGGAAAGACATGTTTTTGAATTTATACTTCCTTTTGCTTTCTCACATCTCGATTTTTCCTGTTAATTTTTACATTGTAAAGGTATATAACATTATTCTGTTCTTTAACTCATATTTTTTAAAGCAGTTTTTTAAAAGCACTTATAATGAATGCTTATGTAAGTGTGATACACTTGAAAAACAAAGAAGTGTGATTAGATGTTTAGAGAAGGAAAAGTAATTTTGTGTCAGTAAAACTTTTCTCTTTAAAGGGTTCCAGTTAACTTTAATTTTGGGGGCTGGTATGTTTTCTCCATCAATTTTATCTCATCTGTTTTCAGTCATCCAGGATTTTTTCATACTTTCTGGTCTGCTGTTGATGCCTTTTTTTGTTTTCTAAGACTTTGATAAACTTGTCATTTCAGTGGGCCCTTAGAATGAAAGGGGCTTCCCTGGTGGCTCAGACAGTAAATAATCTGCCTACAGTGCGGAAGACCTGGGTTCAATCCCTGGGTCGGGAAGATCCCCTGGAGAAGGGGATGGCAAACCACTCCTATATTCTTGCCTGGAGGATTCCATGAAGAGAGAATCCTGGTGGGCCACAGGCCATGGGGTCACAAAGAGTTGGACACGACTGAGAAACTAATACTTTCACTCAGAAAGGATATAGATGTTTGTTCCCTCCACCATATTGAACAATCTGTGTGTTGTCTTTAGAAAGCTGGATTATTTTCATCTAATAAGGTTCCACTTTTATTTAAAGTATTATATGAATACATAAAGTTTTAAAAGTTCTTGAACACATTAAGGGTATGTTGAACACATTAAGCTATATGCTAGGTTGGTCTTCCCTGGTGCGTCAGTGGTAAAGAATCCACCTGCCAGAGCAGGAGACTCAGATTCAGTCCCTGGGTTGGGAGAATCCCTTGGAGAAGGAAATGGCAACCAGTCCAGTATTTTTCCCTGGGAAATCCCAGGACTTGCAGGCTGCAGTCCATGGGATCGCAAAAGAGCCAGACACAGCTTAGCGACTAAAAGACAAACAATATGCTAGGTATTATTCTAAGTATTACAAGTGTGAATTCACTTGACACATTAAATCCTTAAAATACCATAGGAGATAATATTATTCTCATTTTATAGGTGAGGAAATTGAGCCAACAGAGAAGGCAAATAATTCACTTAAGACCATACAGCTGGTAAGTGATAGAGCCTGGATTCAAACCCAAACATACTGGCTTTAGCGCTCATGTCTTAACCATTATACTATGGCTACCTCGAATATGTCATTCCTCCATTGTGGAATGCTTTTTATCTTACATTTCCTCGTGCTTTTTTTAGAGTCCAACATACGACACCTCCATTTACTCAACATATATTAATTGAGCATCCATTCTGGCCTGATGTTGTGTTAGATACTGGTGATACAGCGATGAGCAAAACAAAATGCTTACTCTCAGAATTTTACATTTAGTTGGGAGAATGTGTATAATTTGTTTGTGCTGGCCATGTATTTTCACTGAAAAATAAAAAAAAAAAATCAGTTTCATGTACTAAATTGTACAGGCTCCTCTGTCCATGGGGATTTTCCCGGCAAGAATACTGGAGTGGATTGGCATTCCCTCCTCCAGGGGATTTTCCCAACCAGGGCTCAAACCCAGGGATCGCGCATTGCAGGTGGCTTCTTCACTATCTGAGCCACCTGGGAAGCCCATGTACTAAATTAGACTCATTAAATCTCTGAAACAAGGATTATAGTTTTTATTAGCCAGTCTCTTAAAAGTGAGATTGACTTATTGTACCCATTATGCTTTTGTCACAAAATAACATCTGATGGTAGCTATGCTTTGGGTGGATGCTGTTGTGGGAGGTAGTGCTGCAGATGAGCATTCAGGTGGTTTTTCAGGAGTACTTTTGGGGTTGATAGCTATGGAAGATAAGGGGAGGGAAGGAAGCAAGCTTAGGTAGGAAAATATCAAGATGCTGTGAAGTCTCAACAGAAACTTTAGCTCACCCTCTGGGGAGTTCTAAAGATGAATTGGCACTTCATAGCTTTTGCAAGTCACATGTAGGACCTTTATACTGAATTGCTCATTAGTTGTGGGCTGACCAGGAACGGGCTTTGACTGTAGATGAGGAGTCAAATCTCTGAAAGAGGCTGAAGATTGGGGGTGTCTGGTGGTAGCATTCCCGGCAGCTGGTGTGACAGGTGCTCTGTTGCTAATGGGGAATTCTGCAGGCGGAGTGGAGAGAGGAATGGTCAGATCACAGCATCCACAAGTGTCATTAGGAGATGTGGATTTGAATTAATTTTCTATTTCCTGTGAAACTCTGGCAAATATTCCTTTGTGCTTTTGCTTTTTAAATCTGTAAAACAGGATTAGTTTGACAGTTATTATGAAAATCATATAACCTGTTTGTTCAAACACCTGAAACACACTAAAGAATCTGTATATGTTTATAGGCTAAGGAAACATAAACAGTGGTATTTCCTTGTCAGTTCAGTTCAGTTCAGTTGCTCGGTCATGTCCGACTCTGCGACCCCATGGATTGCAGCACGCCAGGCCTCCCTGTCCATCACCAACTCCCAGAGTTTACTCAGACTCATGTCCATTGAGTCGGTGATGCCATCCAACCATCTTATCCTCTGTCGTCCCCTTCTCCTCGTGCCCCCAATCCCTCCAGCATCAGGGTCTTTTCAAATGAGTCAGTTCTTTGCATCAGGTGGCCAAAGTATTGGAGTTTTCAGCTTCAGCATCAGTCCTTCCAATGAATATTCAGGACTCATCTCCTTTAGGATGGACTGGCTGGATCTCCTTGCAGTCCAAGGGACTCTCAAGAGTCTTCTCCAACACCACAGTTCAAAAGCATCAATTCTTTAGCACTCAGCTTTCTTTATAGTCCAACTCTCACATCCACACCTGACCACTGGAAAAACCATAGCCTTGACTAGGCGGATCTGTGTTGCCAAAGTAATGTCTCTGCTTTTTAATATGCTGTCTAGGTTGGTCATAACTTTCCTTCCAAGGAGTAAGCGTCTTTTAATTTCATGGCTGCAGTCACCATCTGCATTGATTTTGGAGCACAAAAGCATAAAGTCAGCCACTGTTTCCACTGTTTCCCCATCTATTTGCCATGAAGTGATGGGATCGGATGCCATGATCTTAGTTTTCTGAATGTTGAGCTTTAAGCCAACTTTTTCACTCTCCTCTTTCACTTTCATCAAGAGGCTCTTTAGTTCCTCTTCACTTTCTGCCATAAGGGTGGTGTCATCTGCATATCTGAGGTTATTGATATTTCTCCTGGCAATCTTCTACATTCAGTTAAGGAATATTTGAGTCCCTATTGTGTACATAAAATAGTTACATGAATGTAGTAAAGAGTCAAGAATTTTTTATCTTCCAGTTTATAATTTAGCTAAGGATGTGTGTATATAATTAATTTAATAACAAAAAATGGAGCATAAGATACAGGTTGGGCAGGTTTAGAAGTGTAGACCATTGGGGCTATGAGGTTAAAAAGGTTTTAATGGAAGTTGATGTTGAAGAAAAAAAGATGATGTTGAAGAAAAATTTCCACCTCCCTCCTTAAACTAAGGAAGTGACAGGATTAAAACTTAGATCATCAAAGTCTTATGTATGGGGATTGTGAGTACAGATGTCTATAATAGAGTGTTTGTGCTGGAAATGGTGGGATCACGTTAAGAATAGAAAGTGGAACCAGCTTATCTAGAGTATTAAATACTACAAAGAGAGCTGAAATTACAGATTTAGGAGATACTTACATAGAGTTAATAGATAAAACACTAAAAGTGAATTAGGTTTCAGAAAGAGAAAGACAGAGAAGGAATATGAGAGAAGGAGTGAAGAATGTCTTATGATTGAAGACAGAAGGAGACTTAATAAGTGTTCAGAATGGTAGAAAGGGAGACAGGGAAGCAGACTGTTACGAAAGCCAAGGCGAGAGAGTTCTAAGAGACAGGGGCATGAAACCATGATATGCTTAGGAAGAGACTCGTTTTCAAGAAAGGCCATTCACTTTCCATGTGTGGCTCTCTGCTAAGCTTCTGTAGAGTCTCTGAAGACTGGAGTTTTAACTTTTTTTTGCAGATGACTAACAATTTTAACACCTTACTTCTTACTCCACATTCTGCATTCCAACTACCCATGTCAGTTCACACAGTCCCTAACGCATTTCCTTCCTTTCTTCAACAACTACTTATTGAATACCTGTTCTGTGCTAGACATTGTGTTGGCCACTAGGAATATAATGAACAAAATTCCTACTTTCATCAAGCTTACATTTGTAGCTGGGGTAGATGGTGGACTCTAAACACTGGTTTATCTGTCCAGTGGTAGAAGAGGTAGGTCAGAGGGGCAGCAAGGGCCAGTTCCTACAGGGCCTTGTAGACCCTGCTGGGGACTTTGGTTTCCCTTTACTTTTGGGAAAGGCATTTGGAGAGTTTAAATCAAAGGAAAGACGTGAACAATGTTAATTTTGTAAAACCCTTATGACAGAGCCTGGCACATGGAGATCGCTATATATTTGTTGAATTAGTCATTGGGTCTATTTGACTTTCCTTGAAAAGGATGACTGTGGCTGGCTACTCTGTGGGGATCAGATCACAGGGAGTCTTCTCATGGTTCCTTGGAGGAACACCCAGGCTTTTGTTCTAAAACATTTTGTTGTGTTTTTGAGTCTTGTAGTAAATAGCTGCTCAGTGGATTTATTTAGGTGTTAGGATTTATCTAACAGTAATGTGAAAATAAATGTATATTTATGTCTATTCCTTTGTTTTTGGGGTGTCTACCTTATAATATGAATTATATTTTAAAGTCAATTTTGGGGATTGGATTGCTAATCTGGGTGGTTAGTCTGTGGAAGTTAAGGCTGAAGAAGAGGACATGACAGATCCTTATTAAATTTTTGAAGGGCCATCTCTTTGATGAAGATAGACTTCTAGGGAAGGGGAGATTAGTGATTAGAGATTGTAAGATATTTCAGTTAAGTATAATCCAGAAGCCGACCAATAATAGAGCTACTTGTCTTTGGAGTATAGTACTCACAAAAGAGTGAGCTTCTGATAACTAGCATTAAAACAAAAGTGGACCTCCTATTTGTTAAAGCAGGTAGGGTGGGCTTCTTGAATGAGGAGGGGAGATTAAGATTTCTCACAAAACCACTGTTTTTATTTTTAAGCATTATTAAGTATTGGTGTTTCATTTTTTACAGAGATAGTTTACTGGAAGTGACACGTGTTGATGTCCACACAGAATCTCTGAAGTCCATCAAAACATCAGGCATTATTAGTCACTCTCTAACTTAAAACTCCTTTTTCTTTTTCAGGGATATCATGATAACACATTTTGAACCTTCAATATCCTTCGAGGGTCTTTGTAATGAGGTTCGAGACATGTGTTCTTTTGACAACGAACAACTTTTCACCATGAAATGGATAGATGAGGAAGGTGAGTGGCAAAGAGAGGGCTGCCTGTGTGAGCATTCGATTTCATATGCCATTCTGTTGTCTGTTTTTAAAGTGTAGTAAAAATTCTAATTAATATAAGGAGGGAAAGGTATGTTAGAAATTTGATGCCATTCTTATTTTCCCTCAAGTGTTTAAAAGAGTACCAGAGAGGCGCTTCCCTGGTGGCTCAGTGATAAAGAATCCGAGTGCCAGTGGAGGAGACACAGGTTCTCTTCCCAGTCCTGGAAGATCCCCCATGCCACAGAGCAACTAAGCCTGTTCACCCCAACTATTTGAGCCTGTGCTTTAGTGCCCATGAGCTGTAATTGCTGAAGCCCACATACCCTAGAGCCTGTGCTCAGCAACAGGAGAAGCCACTGCAATGAGAAGCCATCACACTACAACCAGAGAGTGTAGCCCCTACTTGCTGCAACTAAAGAAAAGCTAGCACAGTAACATAGACTCAGCACAGCCAAAATTAATTAATTAATTGAAAAAGTGATTGTGACAACCATTATTTCAAAGGTGGTGGCAGAAATTTATTTTTTTAATGTTATTTGGGTGTGCAGAGTCTTAGCTGGGGCACGTGGCATCTTTAGTTGCTGCTTGCGATCTCTTGGGTGCAGCATGTGGGGTGTAGCTCCCTGAGCAGGGATCAAACTTGGGCCCCCTGCACTGGGAGCTGAGTCTTAACCACGGGACCACCAGGAAAGTCCTAGAAACTTAATTCTTTAATAACTTGTACACAGAAAGCATTTATTTTGTATCTGTGTGCTGAGAAGGGATATTTTTTATCCTCAAACTCCACAGGGAGATGGACTTAACAAAAAACAAGTGTGACAGTCAACCCTGAATGCATAGGAGTCTCAGAATAAGAAAGAAACAGCATTCACATATGCCTGAAATATCTGCAAAGTTTGAACTAAACCTCTAACAGAGTAAAAGCTTTTGAAGGGGAGTAGGTGAGGGGAGAACCAGAAAGAAATAGAGAAAAAAGAAAGTATAAGATATAAAAAGGCATGAAGGTATGAAGAACATGGTATGTGGGGAAGGGCAATAATTCACTAAGTTGAAAGAATGGGGAGGCCTCCTCCTCTTGGTCCCATTATTGAACCTGAGTTGGAAGAGGCAAGTCTGATCTCAAAGTGAAAGTGAAAACGTTAGTCACACTTAGTCATGTCTGACTCTGCGACCTCATGGACTGTAGCCTGCCAGGATCCTCTGTGCATGGGATTCTCCAGGCAAGAATAGTGGAGTGAGTTGCCATTCCCTTCTCCGAGGGATCTTCCCGATCCGGGGATCGAAGCTGGGTCTCCTGCATTGCAGGTGGATTCTTTACCATTTGAGCCACCAGGGAACAGAGGTAAAACCACTACCAGATCACCCCCAGCTGGCCACCACCAGAAGGAGGGGGGCCATGATCCAGAGGAACCAGCACAGTTGAGAACTCTGCTCTGAAACTACAGACGACATTTTAAGAGAACATTCTGAGAAATGGGGCACACTGACAAATCGAGCAGTGATGAGAGACGCCCAGACAAAACATTCTAGGACTTTTAGTCTTATGACTTACTCAAGTGTTGAAGAGGTGGACGTGGCAATGAGTGCAGAACCACACGAAGTTGCTGGGTGTTTGGTGAAACCAGGGAGCTGTTTCTGGAGGATTCTGTAAAGCCTAATGCTCTTTTGAAAGCAAAGAAAATTTTTGTTGATGGTATTAAAGAAGATACAGAAGAATATGAGCAACTGTTTTGAAAAGTATGGCAAGATTGAAACTATAGAAGTTAAGGAAGACAGGTAGAGTGGAGAAAAGAGAGGATTTGCTTTTGTAACTTTTTAAAAATATTTATTTACTTACTTATTTGACTGCATCGGGCCTGAGTTGCTGCATGGGGGATCTTTCATTGCGGTGCACAGACTCTGGTTGAGGCGTGTGAGCTTGGTAGTTGCAGGGTGTGGGCTTAGTTGCTTCTCGGCATGTGGGATCTTAGTTCCCTGACCAGGGATCAAACCTGCATCTCCTGTGTTGCAAGGTGGATTCTTAACCACTGGACCACCAGGGAAGTCCCTGCTTTTGTAACTTTTGATGATCATGACACAGTTGATAAAACTGGTGTTCAGAAATACCACTCTATTAATGGATGAGCTGTGACATGAAAAAGGCCCTTCCTAGACAAGAAACGCAATCTGTGGATCACAGAGAGGTTGTGAAGGTGGATGTGGCAACTTTGTGGGTTGTGGTAGAAACTTTGAAGGTGGTAGAGTGTTTTTATATTTAATGTGTTAACCAGAAGCCATGGAGGCCTAATTACACTAATGCTCCTTTTTAAAATATAGCTCCCCCTGCCAGCAAATAATTAAAATACTACTCAATTGCTATTCAGATCAGATGCTGATTATTCATAAGGGCTATTATTGCTGCCCCAAAAGGGCTTTTTAAAAATTGAGATTTTATGTTAATTTACTTAAAAAAAATGACTGCTGAGGGAGAGATGCTTAAGATAAAGCTAGTTTCTAAATAATTTTTTAAATCAGTTAATTTTCAAAATTAAGGATGGGGAGTGCTAAGGAACTTGGGCTAGATCCTTGCTACTTGAAGTACAGTCTGTGGTACTTAGTAGAAAAGGGGGCTCTCCAGCCCCATCACTGAATCAGAATCTACATTTTAACAGGATCTACAGGTGAGCTGCATGAATATTACAGTTTGAGAAGCATAGGACTAGATCCCAGAAGGCTTTGCAAACCACATTAGCCTTTATTTTACATGATGGAATGTCACTGAAGTATAGTTGAAAGATGCCTGAATATGCTAGTTTTGTGTAATGGTTCTCAATTAATTGTAATACCCATGGAATTTGATCTTAAGGAATGGCATTTTAATTCAATATTTGGGGCTGGCTATTTCTGTATTCACTAATATGAAGAGCCCTGAAAAGATATTTTTCTAGCTTCAAGCTATGGATAAACTGAAGCCCATTCTCACTTTTTAAGACATTTTTTAAAGTTTCTCTAAAGTAATCCATGTTTACTGTTTGGGGGGGAAAAGTAGTAGAGATGATTATGAAATTTAAAAAATCTTCTGTTTACCCTTTATCCTCTCTCTTCCCTCACCAGTCCTGGTCCTAAGGGAAGAAACCACAGCTTAGTGTATATCATTCTAGATATATCCTATGCATATATAAATATTCTTATTTCTATATATCACTAATAAACAGCTTATTTCACATAAAAAGAAATATATGCAAGCCAGTGAACTTTGATAATGAGTATTGGACATTGTTTCATTTCAGTATGCATCCCTTTATATCATTATCTTTTTTATAACCCTGTGAAATATTCCATATTGTAGATATTTCATGATTTATTTAATCTTTGATTGATGGACATTGGACTGTTTTGAGATTTTGGCTACTATATAATAAACATTTTTATATGTAAATTTCTTCTGTTGTATGGGACTCTCTCAGTAGTAAATGCACACGGTATGCACATTGTAGATTTTGGTAGCTAGTGACAGTTTGCTGTCTAAGAAAGTTAAACCAGTTTAAGGCACAACTACATTGAATGAGAACATCCCTTCACTCTTGCCTTCACCAGCCTCAGGTATTATGTCTTTAACATTTGGGCTCCAAAATCACGGCAGATGTTGACTGCAGCCATGAAATAAAAAGACGCTTGCTCCTTGGAAAGTTATGACCAACCTAGATAGCATATTCAAAAGCAGAGACATTACTTTGCCAACAAAGGTCCATCTAGTCAAGGCTATGGTTTTTCCAGTGGTCATGTATGGATGTGAGAATTGGAGTATAAAGAAAGCTGAGGGCCAAAGAATGAATGCTTTTGAACTGTGGTGTTGGGGAAGAGTCTTGAGAGTCCCTTGGACTGCAAGGAGCTCCAACCAGTCCATCCTAAAGGAAATCAGTCCTGAATATTCATTGGAAGGACTGATGCTGAAGCTGAAAATCCAATACTTTGGGCCACCTGATGTGAAGAACTGACTCATTTGAAAAGACCCTGATGCTGGGAAAGATTGAAGGAGGGAGGAGAAGGGGATGACAGAAGATGAGATGGTTGGATGGCATCATCAACTCAATAGACATGAATTTGAGCAAGCTCCGGGAGTTGGTGATAGACAGGGAAGCCTGGTGTGCTGCAGTCCATGGAGTCACAAAGAGTCGGACATAACCACGCGACTGAACTGAACGTTTTTTAAATCTAATAAGTGAAATGCTAGCTTTGTATTTTATATTTTGTACTATTTAAGAGTAAGACTGAGTTTTCTCATCTATTCAACTACTTTTTGACCTTCTCTATCTAAAGGTTTGTTTAAATATTGTTAATTATAAATGATGTGGATATTTCATAATATGTCTTCAGCCTGAAAATGAAACTATATAATTTAGCACAGTGCATAGAATATAGCTAGCATAGAGAATTCCCTGGGGGTCCAGTGGTTAGGACTTGGCGCTTTCATTGCATGGCCTGGATTCAATTCCTGGTCAGGGAACTGTGATCACCTCAGCCATACAGCATGGCCAAGAAAAGAGGAAAAGCAAAAGAAAAATATAGTTAGTATCAATATACTGTTTCTTACCCAAGTCAGTGTTATTTTAGTCCTGTTTTGATCATTTCTTTTTATTTATTCGCCATGTAGTGCTTTTGCATTCAGTGATTTTCAAACTGTAGTGCATATAGAAGTCACTATATAATGTGGGTTTTTTGTTTTTTTAAAAGACGTATATTTATTTTATCTATTTATTTTGGCCATGCTGCACAGCTTGTGGGATCTTAATTCCCCAACCAGGGATTGAACTAGGGCCCTCAGCAATGAACGCAGGGAGTCCTAACCACCGGACCACTGAGGAATTCCCTAGATAATGCGTTTTCTTTAAAAGAAATTGGTTTTAGTACTTCCCTGGCAGTCCAGTGCTTAAGAATCCAAGCTTCCACTGCAGGGGACACAGGTTCAATCCCTGGTCAGAGAACTAGGATCCAGCATGCCAGGTGATGTGCCCCAAAAAATAAATAAAAATACAAATAAATGAATGAAATTGGTTTAGAGCCATCCATTTTAAATTGTCTTGGTACCTTTACACTTTGTTTCATCTTTGCCTGGAGAGTTCTCTTCCAAGATTGTCACATGGTTGTCTCTTTCTTGTCATTCAGGTCTTAATTCAGATGTCATGTTCTTCAAGAACCCCTGTTTTTCTTCTGAACCCGTATTCACTTTGTATCTTGTTTGTGTAGACTATAAGCTCCATGAAAGCAGAGATCCTGGCTTTTCTGTGGAGTTCCAGTGTCTAGAGCAGTACTCAGTAATCAGTTCAGTTTAGTTCAGTCACTCAGTCATGTCCGACTCTTTGCAACCCCATGGACTGCAGCACACCAGGCCTCCCTGTCCATCACCAACTCCCGGAGTTTACTCAAACTCATGTCCATTGAGTCAGTGATGCCATCCAACCATCTTATCCTCTGTCGTCCCCTTCTCCTCCCCCCCTTCAATTTTTCCCAGCATCAGGATCTTTTCAGATGAGTCAGTTCTGCACATCAGGTAGCCAAAGTATTGGAAAGTATTTTCCAAAGTATTTTCAGCTTCAGCATCAGTCCTTCCAATGAATATTCAGGACTGATTTCCTTTAGGATGGACTGGTTGGATCTCCTTGCAGTCCAAGGGATTCTCAAGAGTCTTCTCCAACACCACAGTTCAAAAGCATCAATTCTTCGGTGCTCAGTTTTCTTTATAGTCCAACTCTCACATCCATACATGACTACTGGAGAAACCATACCCTTGACTAGACGGACCTTTGTTGGCAAAGTAATGTCTCTGCTTTTGAATATGCTATCTAGGTTGGTCATAACTTTCCTTCCAAGGAGCAAGCGTCTTTTAATTTCATGGCTGCAGTTACCATCTGCAGTGACTTTGGAGACCCCCAAAATAAAGTCTCTCACTATTTATAGCATGCTGAAAGAATATTTGTAAATTGTACAAAGGGTGGTAGCAAGCCTTTCCAGGGTTAGTTTTATATCACTTATTAGAGATTTAAGCATTGGGAGTTGCAGTGTATTCTGCTTTTTCTTAACCTAATAGTGTATTTTAATTAAAGGAGTCACATAGTAAATTTAATTAGTTCTTTGATGAAACAGCCTTATTCTTTTATAGTATAACTCATAGTTCTTTCTCCCTAAATAGTTATTAAGTGCCCTAATTTTCCAGGGAAATCTATAAAACCTTATAAAGCCTTTGCCTCATTCAAATAAAAGGTTAAACTTTTCATTAAGGTCTGTTGATTCCCCTATGATCCTTCTTACCCTGGTTAATTCTGATACCTGTCTTTTCTTAATTTAGGCCTACAGAGCCAGTGGTAATTATTCTTAAGTTCCTTGCAATTATTTTTCAGTTGTAATTTTTCCCCTTTATGTTTAATCATGTAGGTATTAGGGCATTCTTACATGGAGAAAAAATTTTCTCTAGGATCAGTGGAAGACAAGACTATAATTTGATTTCTCTGGTTTATGAGAGACATTGTTCTAGAAACTAAACGTTTGATTGTGGGATTTTATATCAGAGCAAATAAGGATCACACGCTTACTTCATTTCTTTAAACAGACTTGTGACAGCTGCTTTTTTTCTTTGTGTTCAAAGCCAGTTTTACTGATTTGTTTTGATGTGCATGTAGAAAAGCTGGTTTGCTTAATCTAACTAAATATTTTAGAACGAATAGTAGTTTGTAATAGTCATATCCTGGTTCTCATATGCAGTGAGAGTGTGGGACAGGAAGTAATAAATGTGGCTTTTAGTTCCTTATGTGTGTGACTGTTTTTCCTTAAGGATGTACTTTATTGCCTTTTTTTGTTTTTTTTGGTGGCACGGCCCAGCTTGCGGATCTCAGTTCTCTGACCAGAAACTGAACCCGGATCCATGGCAGTGAAACCCCAGGTCTTTACCACTGGACTGCCAGGGAATTCCCAAGGATGTACTTTAAAAATATTACAACCTAATATTAAGTATTCTCTAAGTTTCTAGTTCTATAAATTCTAATTTATTCAGGGTCTGATTACCTGATTTAAATTTAACAGTGTCACTTCTCTTTTACTGGAAACTAGTTAACTCCTGTCACTAGCTTTTGGGTATTCTGTTTCTTATTAAAGTTTTTATTGAGAGTAATGCATGCTTTTTTAACAAAAATATTGACTTATTTGAAGAAAAAAGTATCTCTGGGGATTTTCAGATCTCCAAAAATAGCCGCTAAGAACAAATCAATGTCTCTTTTTCTGAGAATATACAACTCGAATGGATAGGGTAACAATTTTTTTCTATCTTACAAATAGACTAATATTATACAAACTGTTATTTCTTTTTAAAAAAATATGTACTTATTTGGCTGTGCCAAGTCTTACTTGTAGCTCTCAGGATCTTTGATCTTCATTGTAGCATGTGGGATTTTTAGTTGCGGCCTGTGAACTCTTAATTATGGCATATGGGATCTAGTTCCCTGACCAGGGATCGATCCCAGGCCCCTTGCATTGCAAGTACAGACTCTTAGCCACTGGACCACCAGGGAAGTTCCCTAAAAGCTGTTATTTAACCTGCTTTTCACTTAGCATCTTGTAAGTGTACCATCTCTTTTCATATAAGTGCAAAAAATATATCTTATTCCTCTTAAACCCTGTATATATAGTATTATATAATAATCCTATTTTGATGAATATTTGGATTGTTTGCAGTTTAATTGTCAAAAATTTTGGTGCAGTAAATACCTTTGTGCCTGTATTTTTGGAACACTTATACTATATTATCTGTAAAGTCCCTAAAATGAAATGTGTCCTTGATGATAAATTGACCTCCAAAGGGGTAAATATTGTACCCCTTGTTATAGTTTCACCAGTAGCATTTGTGAACTTCTTTTCCTCACACCCTGTAAAAGACTATGTGAGGGAAAAAGCTGAAATGTAATTGATTTGCAAAGAGTGGGAGAAGGTGTTTTTTGGATATAGTTCTTCAATTCACATCCTGTTGGCTTCAATAGGTGAGATTCACGGAAACTTAAAATGAGAATAATTGTTCTTTGACAAAAGAGTATGGAGTATTTCTGAATTCTGGATTAAACATCTTGCATTATAAAATCTGATGTATTCACAGAGAGAAAATAGAGTGCCAGAGTTTAACAGAACCACACTGAGTATGGGAAGAAACATATTTCTCTTATGTGATATTTTCCAAACATCTCTAGTCTGGTGTAATTTTAGCTGATATGTTAAGAACTAAAATAGTAAATCATTCTTCATACTTATTCTTTATCAGAAAAAAACAGTGAGTGAAAACTTTTTGACTGAATGTATATTCAGTGTAACTTCAGTTATTTAGATAGCAGTATTGTGATTCCAAACCTGAAAATTAAAAAATGAAAATCAATATAAATAAGTAAAAATATCCAAGTACCTCTGAGCAGACCTTGTTTTGTAACTGGTATTTTTCCTTCTGCTTGGAGGACTTCCTGTACTGGAGAACATTTCTGTATTGGAGGTTTACTCGTAATGAATTCTTTTAGCTTTTCCATACCTTTGTTTCTTCTTTAAAAATTTCTTCATTGAGGTATAATTAAAATACAGTAAACTGTACATATTCTAAGCATACTGTTTAATGAATTTTGTCACCACGGAAACCATCATGGGAAGCAAGGTAGAGAACATGTCTGTTATCTCCAAATGTTCCTTGTGCTCTGCAATTCCTCACTCCTACTCCTCCATTCCAGGCAACTAATGATACTAATGATCTGCTTTCTGTTCCTATAGATTAGTTTCCACTTTCTAGGGTTTTATAGGGACAGAATCATACAACATGTACCTCTTTTTTTTTGAGAGCAGGTGTCTGGCTTCTTTCACTCAGCATGATTATTGATTCACGTGTTGTATGTCTCAGTAACTCATTTCTTTTTATTGCCGAGTGGTATTCCAACATGTGAATGTACCACAATTTGTTTTTCTATTCATCTATTGATGGACACTGAGGTTGTCTCTAGTTTGGGGCTATTATAAATAATAGTTTATAATAAGCTATTTATAAATAAAAGTGTTGTGGCAGTCACATACAAGTCTTTGAATGGATATATGTTTCCTTTTCTCTTGGGTAAATACTTAAAAGTGGAATGGCTGGATCGTATGGTAGTTATATATGCTTTTGTAAAAATAAAATAGGAAAAGAAAAATTTGAAAAGGAGGTGAGCTAAGGTGCTACATTCCAGGCATGTTCTCAGGCAGATGGTTTCTGGAAAGGGGTTTATATGGGAGTTGAGGAAAAGGATGCCTTTAATAAACTGTCTAGCATAGTAGTCCTTGGAAAGCCTTCCTGTGCTCACAGGGGTAGAGGATCCCATGAGAAGACAGCTAACTTTAAGAAATCCCGAGCAGTTCTCTCAGCTCTGGCGTCTGCCCCAGCTCCATGCTCCAGACATTGTGCCTGGTAAATTCTGGCTGCTACTGTTTATATACCAGGCTGTGGTGCTGCCTGAGAGGCAAAAGGATCAGGCTGGGACCCACCTCAGAGAAACCCCTTGGAGTGGTGGAGTGGAGATGTGTTGAGAGTTGAACAAGGAAGGACATAGGAGCCCAGTAGGGCACCAGGGCTCCCAGACATGCTCTGCTCTCTGAGAGCATGTGTCCTTCTTGTTGACATCCCCATCTCCAATTGCATTGTCTTCCTTCCCTCTGTAAGAGGCAGCTACTATCATAGGACAAGTTTATAGTCTAAGCTGTTTTCTTACTCCTATCCCGCCATCCCCAAGCAACCACTAATCTTTCATTATTTCTCTCTCTCTCTCTCTCTTTCTATATATATATATGACAAAGTATAGTGCTTTTATGTACTTTCGTTTTTTAATTTTATTTTATTTTATTTTTCTTGACCAGGCTGCACACTTTGAATGATCTTGGTTTCTTGACCAAGCATTGAACCTGGCCCCCACCCTCCTAACCCTCCACCCCTGGCAGTGAAAGTGCTGAGCCTTAACTACTGGACTGCCAGGGAATTCCCTTTACAGGCTTTTAAATTCGTATCAGAGGTGTTATTTAGCATGTATTTTGAAACTCTCCTCCCCCTCTATTTTTCCTAGGCCTTATGGCTTGAGGTCTATTCTAGTATATTCCTTTTTTTTTTTAATTGTGCCAAACTGTATATAATATAAAATTTTGCCATTTGACCTTTTTAAAGTGTACAGTTCAGTGACATTTAAGCACATTCAGAATGTCATGCAACCATTCTCACTACTCACTTCCAGAACTTTTTAATCATCACAAACAAAACCTCTATACCCATCAAGCAATTACTCTCCTCCTCCAGTTCCTGGTAATAGCCTCTCTTACACTTCCTCTCTCTATGAATTTGCCTTTTCCAATGAGTCAACTCTTCGCATGAGGTGGCCAAAGGACTGGAGTTTCAGCTTTAGCATCATTCCTTCCAAAGAAATCCCAGGGCTGATCTCCTTCAGAATGGACTGGTTGGATCTCCTTGCAGTCCAAGGGACTCTCAAGAGTCTTCTCCAACACCACAGTTCAAAAGCATCAATTCTTTGGTGCTCAGCCTTCTTCACAGTCCAACTCTCACATCCATACATGACCACAGGAAAAATCATAGCCTTGACTAGACAGATCTTTGTTGGCAAAGTAATGTCTCTGCTTTTCAATATGCTGTCTAGGTTGGTCATAACTTTCCTTCCAAGGAGTAAGCGTCTTTTAATTTCATGGCTGCAGTCACCATCTGTAGTGATTTTGGAGCCCCCCAAAAATAAAGTCTGACACTGTTTCCACTGTTTCCCCATCTATTTCCCATGAAGTGGTGGGACCGGATGCCATGATCTTCATTTTCTGAATGTTGAGCTTTAAGCCAACTTTTTCACTCTCCACTTTCACTTTCATCAAGAGGCTTTTGAGTTCCTCTTCACTTTCTGCCATAAGGGTGGTGTCATCTGCATATCTGAGGTTATTGATATTTCTCCCGGCAATCTTGATTCCAGTTTGTGTTTCTTCCAGTCCAGCGTTTTTCATGATGTACTCTGCATATAAGTTAAATAAACAGGGTGACAATATACAGCCTTGACGAAATCCTTTTCCTATTTGGAACCAGTCTGTTGTTTCATGTCCAGTTCTAACTGTTGCTTCCTGACCTGCATACAAATTTCTCAAGAGGCAGATCAGGTGGTCTGGTATTCCCATCGCTTTCAGAATTTTCCACAGTTTATTGTGATCCACACAGTCAAAGGCTTTGGCATAGTCAATAAAGCAGAAATAGATGCTTTTCTGGAACTCTCTTGCTTTTTCTATGATCCAGCGGATGTTGGCAATTTGATCTCTGGTTCCTCTGCCTTTTCTAAAACCAGCTTGAACATCAGGAAGTTCACGGTTCACATATTGCTGAAGCCTGGCTTGGAGAATTTTGAGCCTTACTTTACTAGCGTGTGAGATGAGTGCAATTGTGTGGTAGTTTGGGCATTCTTTGGCATTGCCTTTCTTTGGGATGGGAATGAAAACTGCCCTTTTCCAGTTCTGTGGCCACTGCTGAGTTTTCCAAATTTGCTGGCATATTGAGTGCAGCACTTTCACAGCATCATCTTTCAGGATTTGGAATAGTTCAACTGGAATTCCATCACCTCCACTAGCTTTGTTCGTAGTGATGCTTTCTAAGGCCCACTTGACTTCACATTCCAGGATGTCTGGCTCTAGGTCAGTGATCACACCATTGTGATTATCTGGGTCATGAAGATCTTTTTTGTACAGTTCTTCTGTGTATTCTTGCCATCTCTTCTTAATATCTTCTGCTTCTGTTAGGTCCATACCATTTCTGTCCTTTATCGAGCTCATCTTTGCATGAAATGTTCCTATCTCTGATTTTCCTGAAGAGATCCCTAGTCTTTCCCATTCTGTTGTTTTCCTCTATTTCTTTGCATTGATCACTGAAGAAGGCTTTCTTATCTCTTCTTGCTATTCTTTGGAACTCTGCATTCAGATGCTTATATCTTTCCTTTTCTCCTTTGCTTTTCGCTTCTCTTCTTTTCACAGCTATTTGTAAGGCCTCCCCAGACAGCCACTTTGCTTTTTTGCATTTCTTTTCCAGGGGAATGGTCTTGATCCCTGTCTCCTGTACAATGTCACGAACCTCATTCCATACTTCATCAGGCACTCTATCAGATCTAGGCCCTTAAATCTATTTCTCACTTCCACTGTATAATCATAAGGGGTTTGATTTAGGTCATACTGCTGGGAGGGATTGGGAGCAGGAGGAGAAGGGGACGAAAGAGGATGAGATGGCTGGATGGCATCACTGACTCGATGGACGTAAGTCTGAGTGAACTCCGGGAGTTGGTGATGGACAGGGAGGCCTGGCGTGCTGCGATTCATGGGGTCGCAAAGAGTCAGACACGACTGAGTGACTGATCTGTTATGATCTGATGTGATGAATTTGCCTTTCTGTCTCAATAAATTTCTCTATGAATTTGCCTCTAGATCACCTTTGTTTTAAAAATAATTTTGCTGGGTAAATTGTAGGTTGATAATCTTTTTCCACTCAGTACACTGTTTCCTACGCTTGCATTGTTTCTGATGCAGAATCTGCTGTTATCTTTACCTGTGTTTCTCTGTATGTAATGTATCTCTTTGACTGCTTTTAAGATTTTTCTTTTTATTGCTGGATGAAGGAATTTGATAATTATAGGCCTTAGTTTAGTTTTCTTTATGTTTCTTGTCTCGTACACATTTTGTATAGTTGATCTACTTGGATCCATGGATTTATAGTTTTCATCAAATTTGGAAAAATTTTGGCCAGATTCCTCTTTCAGGGACTCCAGTTACATGTATAGTAGGCTTCTTCAACTTGTCATAAAGCTCACTGATGCTCTGTTCTTTTTTTTTTTTTCCTTTTTCTATCTTTTTTTCTGCATTTCATTTTGTATAGGTCTGTTGCTGTGTTTTCAAGTTCACCAGTCTTTTCTCCTGTGATATCTAATCTGCCACTTATTCCCTCTAAGCATATTTCATATCAGACATTGTAGCATTATTTCTAGACATTAAATTTGGGTGTTTTAAAAATATCTTCCGTGTGTACTTATCATGCTTTGCTTCTGAACCTTTCAGATATAATAACTTTTAATGTCCTTGTCTTCAAGTTCTTTTATTGGTGTCAGTTTGGGGTCACTTTCAATTGACCTTTCTCCTGTTATGGGTCATATTTTCCGGCTTCTTCACATGTGTGGTTTTAGTTTATCAGATTCTGGACATTGTGACTTTTGCCTTATTGGATGTTGAATATGTTTGTGTTTATTTGAAAGTTTCTGATTTTTGTTCTGAGATGCATTTAAGTTACTTGGAAATAGCTGATCCTTCATTGCTTGATTTCCAATATCTTGAACCACTTTTTTGTCATTAATTTTTTTTTTTCAACACGTGGAGTGGATGGAGCAAGCTCCTATTCCAACTCCCTGCTCCAAAAATCCATTTAATATATTGTCCTTGGATAGAGGACGTATCAGATATTAAACTGATAAGAACAGATACTACACTTGATCTTAGCCAAAAGCCCGAGAAGCGATTTTGTCATTAATTTTGTCTAATTTTTCTTTTGTTTTAGGTAGAGGGTTAAATCCAGTTCTTTTTAGTTTATCTACTCCAGAAGTGGAAGTTGAGGGTGTGTAGCTTGATAGGAGAGTACATACTTCTGGAACCACTGATTTCCACCTCCCAGAAAAAGGAAGCAAGAAACCAGAAATCTATTTATATCTGTGACTGGGCCTAATAGTGAAAGGATGACCACCTAAATACCATAGTATTCTTGGAAAAATTTTGCAAGTCTTCATTTTAAGCAGTGTAGCCATTTAGAGTAGGGAGTGCCCTGACTTTCATAAGTGGCATACAGTGTCTTGAACCCAGTATTCAGAAGCGAGGGGTGAGGGGGAGAGTGGTAACATCTTGGTGGGAACAGTGAGTGAATATGTAAATCTATGTCAGGCTCCAAGATCAAGAACAGTGTGGTGGTGCTATCTCAGGCAATATTAAAGGTTGCCAGCTTTGGTTTTAGGCTATGTTGGTTCTTTCCGATGTGTGGCACTGAATTCAGCCATATGCTAAAATATCTAATATAGCTAGTGTTACATTCCTGTGTCATGTTCTATACCTCTTGAAGTTATCTCATAAATAATTGAATCTTGCATATTTACCAAACACTTTTGAGTTTCCCTGATCTAATTTCTTTGTTTTTATAGGTGAAAAGGAAATGTAGATGCACTGAAAAAAGAGCAGGCCTGCTGACTAATATATAGATTTTATTACACTGAAATTCATTAAATCAAGCTGATCTCACTCTAGGTATTTGCCTGTTTTAGGATATGAATTTGACTTTAGTAACTGAGTGGGCCTTGGAAAATAGCTTTCTGTCTCATCTTTGTTTCATGATGACTATGCATGGAATGTTTTACTTCTGAGTTACATGTCCTGCTTTATCAGGCATTAAGCAACTGGCCTGAAAAGGTAATACCTGAACCAAAAACATTCAATCCAATAAAAACAAAGTAGATTTGAGTATACACAGTGTCAGTGACTAACACTTACTTTCACACTTCCTTGTGGTTATTCAAAAGCATCCATCACTAGGTACATACTGAAAGCAGGTACTTGACCTGACTTAGATTTCAACCAACAGCAAGCAGATACTGGCATAGCAAGAAAACTGTCTAGCAGAAGGGAAAGACTGACTTTTAAAAATATGGTTATTTTACCTTTAAAAATGATTAATTCAACTCATGACTTTTAATCAAGGTGCATTAATAAAAGCCACACCTATAATGAACTAAGCATTCTATGAGTCACTTTTAATATAAGATCTTTAGTTTTCCCATTGTCCTTGCAATACAGGTAATAGCCCTTGTTTTAACATAGGAGAAAATGAAAGCTTAAAGAAGTAACTTTGCTGAAATCATGCAAGAGTGACGGGATTTGGAGTCTGGGAGAGAATCTGTGTGTGAAGCACTGTAGGACATGTCTTTGGGAGATTTTTGATGCTTTTTAAAGACCTTTCATATGGACTCAGGCATTTCCTAGGAACATAATTTATTGTATATGATTTATCTCAGTTCCCTCACCTGGAAAATTAGAAATGAAGCATTAATTATGTTTCAGATTCATTCTGTTTCTAGAATTTTTTGACTATTTCACTGTTTGGAATTAATTTAGTCAACTGGTTTGTTTTTCATTTTTTTAAAACTGGCTTATTTGTCTAACTGGAAGAATAATTTGCATACTTACTGAAATGTGAAGTTTTCTTATTCTCTTTTACGTTGCTTTTCTATTTTTTAAACTTTGACCTGCACTTAAATATACTTCTGTAGAAGCAAGTTATTTGTTTAAACCTATATTTAAAATGGAATATAATTATATGACTTTCACTTTCATGTGTATGGCAAATTAGGAGAAATTTAAATAACTGAGAAAGTGAGTCTGTATAAAAGTATTACTTTAGTTCTTTGAGACAAGTGAAAACAAACTTTGCTTTTGGACTGGAATATTAAATTGTTATTGGATTCACTTTTATAAAAATGCTACACTAAATTTTTTTAACAACTTTATTTAGAAATAATTTATAATTTAAAATGTACAATTCAGTGTTTTTTACTATATTTGTGCAGAAAGTTGTGCAGCCATCACCACAATCAATTTTATAACATTTTAATCACTCAAATAAGAAACTCCATGCTCATGAGCAGTTACTGTCTTCCCCAGGCTCCTTCCCCTTAGAGTTCCCAGACCTAGATAACCATGAATCTACTTCTTGTTTCTACAGATTTGCCTAATCTAGACATGATATATAAAGTATCAATACTTTATCCTTTTTTAATGACTGATTAATAGTTCATTGTATGGATACCACATTTTATTTATCCATTCATCAATTGATCGACATTTGGGTTATTTCCATTCTTTGGCTATTATGAGTAATGCTGCTATTAATATTTGGTTACAACTTTCTGTGTGGACATATGTTTTCATATCTCTTGGATATACATCTAGGAGTGGAATTGCTGTGTCATATGGTAACTGTGTTCAAGTTTTTGAGGAACTATCAACTGTTTTCCAAAGCAGCAGTACCAGTTTACATTCCTACTGGCAGTGGATAAGGATTCCAGTTTCTCTGCATCCTCACCAACACAGATGAACCTTGAAAACATTCCAAGCAAAAATATCTAGATATAAAAGACCACATATTTTGTGATTCCACTGATACGAAGTGTCCAGAGAAGGCAAAACTATAGAGACTGAAAGTAATCAGTCACTGGTTGCCTAGGTCTGACAGCTGGAGGAGAGGTTGGGGGGAAATGGGGAGTGATTACTATTTAATTGGAAGTGGGTTTTTTTGACGTGGGGTTAGGGTTAGTGTTATGATTGTTTGGATATTTTACAGTGAGTTTTTGTCAGTTTTTATGGGTTTATAGTGATATTATGAATATATTAAGAAAATTTTATCTAGAATTATAGGGATTTGCTCAGAATGATATGGTGAAGGGGAATAAGTGAGTGAGTATTGCTGGTGGAACAGGATTTTGTAATACGTTTGAAAATTTCCAAACTAAAAAGTTAAAAGAAAAGTTGGTAAGCCAGGAGAATGGTGTTTTAGAAACCCAGACACAGAGTTTCTATAATGATCAGTGGGTAACTTTGTTAGATGGTATAGAGAGGTCAACGAGAGTAAAGACAAAACGTGCCATTGATTTCCGCAGCTGCTTTAATGACCTTAGATACGGCCGTTTTAGTAGTGTTTGGACTAAAACCTGACAGCAAAATTGGGAGAAATGCTTGGAAGATACGAACATAGAGAAAGCAAGGTGGGTCACTCTTGATGGTAAGAAATGTTATTACTAGTAAATCTAAAAGATTATAAACCTTTAATTTAAAAAATATAAAAGTATGAAGTCAAAATTCAAAGACCCTGCCCCCCTTCTGTTGCTTTTCACTCACTGCTTCCAGCTCAGTTTGCAGTTTTCTCTTGAAACTACATTGTGGCTGCAGAATGAATGGCAGCCTGGGCGGGAGAGAAATTTTTGAGAAGGAGACTCAAACCTGCCTTTGCCTGAGAAGAGCTAGTGGAAGGAAAGAAAAAATAACAGTGAGACTGGGGAGGACTAGTGGAATAACTCCTAGAAAAGATAAAAGGAAGGAGGGATTCAGTGGCCAAGTTGGAGAAAAGAACAGGGGCACTCGTTTCTTTGAGTCAGAAGGGAAGGAGATCACTTCATTTTTCTCTCTCAAGTAGTAGACCGGTCCCTGCTGTGAGTGACTGAGGTTTGGACTGGGTTGATGGCATCTCTTGGTGTAACCACAGGAATGAGCAAAAGAATGGCAGCATGCAGGACCCAGGTCAGGCCCCACCTATATTCAAAATGACTTTTTCATTGAGGAATGCCATGATGCAGGGGGATGATTCAGTTCATTGGCAGTTGACTAACGGAGCTGTTTCTTTCTTCTCCTCTCTGTGTGTAAGTTTACTAAACTGTGCATTTATATTTAAAAGCCAGCTTTTTCACTCTCCTCTTTCACTTTCATTAAGAGGCTCTTGAGTTCCTCTTCCCTTTCCGCCATAAGGGTGGTGTCATTTGCATATCTGAGGTTATTGATATTACTCCCAGCAATCTTGATTCCAGTCTTGTAATTCATTATGCATGATGATACAGCATTATGCATGATGTACTCTGCATATAAGTTAAATAAGCAGAGTGACCATATACAGCCTTGACGTACTCCTTTCCCAGTCTGGAACCAGTCCGTTGTTCCATGTCCGGTTCTAACTGTTGCTTCTTGACCTGCATACAGATTCCTCAGGAGGCAGGTAAGGTGGTCTTGTTTTCCCATCTCTTTAAGAATTTTCCACAGTTTGCTGTGACCCACACAGTCAAAGGCTTTGGCGTAGTCAATAAAGCAGAAGTAGATGTTTTTCTGGAACTCTCTTGTTTTTTTGATGATTCAACAGATGTTGGCAGTCTGATCTCTGGTTCCTCTGCCTTTTCTAAATCCAGCTGGAACATCTGGAAGTTCATGGTTCATGTACTGTTGAAGACTCGCTTGCAGAATTTTCAGCATTATTCTGCTAGCATGTGAGATGAGTGCAATTGTGTGGTAGTTTGAACATTGAATGGCATTACCTTTCTTTGGGATTGGAATGAAAACTGATTTTTTCCAGTCCTGTGGCCACTGCTGTTTTCCAAATTTGCTGGCATATTGAGTGCAGCACTTTTAACAGCATTATCTTTTAGGATTTGAAATAGCTCAGCTGGAATTCCATCACCTCCACTAGCTTTGTTTGTGGTGATGCTCCCTAAGGCCCACCTGACTTCACATTCTGGGTTGTCTGGCTCTAGGTGATTGATAACACCAGTGAAAAAACTTGCTTAAAACTCAACATTCAGAAAACAAAGATCATGGCATCCAGTCCCATCACTTCATGGCAAATAGATGGGGAAACAATGGAAACAGTGACAGACTTTTTTCTGGTCTCCAAAATTACTGCAGATGCTGACTGCAGCCATGAAATTAAAAGACGCTTGCTCCTTTGAAGAAAAGTTATGACAAACCTAGACAGTATATTAAAAAGCAGAGACATTACTTTGCTGACAAAGGTCCGTCTAGTCAAGGGTATGGTTTTTCCAGTAGTCATGTATGGATGTGAGAGTTGGACTATAAAGAAAGCTGAGCGCCAAAGAATTGATGCTTTTGAACTGTGATGTTGGAGAGGACTCTTGAGAGTCCCTTGGACCTCAAGGAGATGAAACCAGTCAATTCTGAAGGATATCAGTCCTGAATATTCACTGGAAGGACTAATGCTGAAGCTGAAACTCCAATACTTTGGCCACCTTATGTGAAGAACTGACTCATTGGAAAAAACCAATGCTGGAGAAGATTGAAGGCAGGAGGAGAAGGGGATGACAGAGGATGAGATGGTTGGATGGCATCATCAACTCAATGGACATGAGTTTGAGCAAGCTCCAGGAGTTGGTGAAGGACAGGGAAGCCTGGCGTGCTGCAGTCCATAGGATCACACAGAGTCGGACACAACTGAGCAACTGAACTGAACTGACATTTAAAAGCAATCAAGCAGGAACGCTCTTCAGTCCGGAGTACTTTAATAGTTGTTTTTCCTTTCTGTGAGCCTCTTGAGAATGCTCTCAAGTAAACGATAAATTTGACAAAATGACTAGAGACCTCATGTGTCGATAGAATCATTTTCACTTCCTCTTTTAAAGAAACAAGTAAATTATCCCTGGCCATTAATCATATTGCAGTGACAATCTAAAATGTGATTAGGGTAGATTCGATTTGCTATATTTTGAATATAAATATTGTTAAGAATTAAATGGTTATATATATATAAAGTTTGTATCTATGAGCCTCATTTAATATTTTGTAGAAATTGGAGTGGAAGTTACATTACCTGCTTCAGAGAATAGAATTATCTAAATAAATATCTAAACAGTTGTCCTTGTTAAATATTTCTCTGTGTGTATGTAATTGTTTCTCCTCAAGATTTTATATAGTAGAAATTATTTACTAATCACATTTAGAGGATTTAAAATATGAGCTTTACTTTTCCTTTTTATATTTTTTAGGAGACCCATGTACAGTATCATCTCAGTTGGAGTTAGAAGAAGCCTTTAGGCTTTATGAGCTAAACAAGGATTCTGAACTGTTGATTCATGGTAAGGAGTAGTCATTTCTTACTCTTCCTATAATCTTGGGAAATTTCTTATTTGCGTATGCCTTCCTGGATATTAAACTGTGATCATATCAGTGTTGCACAGCAAAATTTTAGCATACAATTTAAGAATCGAGTGCCCAGCAGAACCTAAGTCATCTTCTTGCAGTTTTGTAATGTATTCAAATAATAATTTCCAGAAGTAAGATGTCTTAAATGTTCTTTCTTTTGTTTAAGGGTTAACCGTGAAACTGTTTACGTAGTTACCATACACTTTAATGTGTTAAAGGTCAACAAGCCTCAGAGGTGGGCAGGGGTATAGAAAGAGAGGCTGAAACTCAGCCATCACGTAACTGGTACACTGTAGACCTGGGTTGTATATCCAGATATTTTCATCCCAAACCTGTTCTTTTCATTCTGCCATCCTGCCCCTCAAATTTTTTATGTCATGTAGAACCCACTTAATATGATTAATATAATTGTAATACATTAGCAGTATTTCATATAACATTTTTGGGAGCCTTAGGAGACCAAACCTAAGGAACTCTTTAAAACTTGAAACAAACACACATCTCCCTTCAGTGTAATGACTCATTTCATTACCTTGTTGTCATTCCTTTGTACTTTCCTTTACAGTGTGTTTTCTTAAAAAACAAGTTTGATTTTTGTCTTCCTTAGGAATTTGACATAGTAACTCCCAAAGTTTTTACACTCTAATTTATTGAGATCCTGGAAGAACTTTAGAAGTCATTCTTTGATCGTCTCTTTCTAGAATAAAACTACAGTGGATGTTTAAAGAAATTATGGATCCATAGTCTTGAGCAGTTTAAGTGTTGTTGCTTTTTATGCTGTATCACAGATCTGTTTTCAGAAGTTAGCTTACATTTCAACTTTCAAAAATATTTCAGGAACTGTACTTCCCATATTCTGTGTTCTAAACCACGTCCTTTTTGTACATCACAAAGAGTTGACTAAATGTTCATAAATGTGCTATTTCATTATATTCTCTTTAAGAATGTTTTGAATTAGCATGTTTATGGATGTGTCGTTCCTTAGACAAAGCTTATGTTTTTGTATTTGGGTATGGTTTTCAATGAAGTTTAGTATATACATCTTTTAAAAACTATCGTGGCTTATGTTTATATTTGAATACATCTTGCAATTTTAATTCTTCATCCTAGAAGATTTGTTACTACAATAAAGATTTAAGGAAATAGTTAATGACTTCTCTATGACAAAAAAGTCAGTTGGTGATGTAATAGGGACAGGAATGAGTAATTTGAGCTTCTAATACATTTTTTATGGATGGTGCTTTCATAAGAACTTCTTTCATTATAGCCTTGGTAAAATGGATCCCTTCCAAAAATCATACTGACCATATACTAAAATACCTTATGTCACGAGAGGCTCTTGACATTTCGATCAACTTATATGATTTTTTAATTTAAAATTCTGTATAATTTGTATGTTTTTAAACATGCTGTATTAATTTTAATTTGTTGTCTTTCAGTATTCCCTTGTGTACCAGAACGTCCTGGAATGCCCTGTCCAGGGGAAGATAGTAAGTGTTTATCTACATCATACCTTTGAGTAGAGTTATTTATGATAAAATGGCACAAGTGAAATGAAATCAGAACTAGAACTTTTAATTAATTTCTTTTCTTTTCCATTCTTAAGTCTAATTGAGAATAGATTAGCACACTGCCTAAATTCTCTACTTTTGCTAGATCAAAATCAGGCAGTTAAAAAAAAAAAGCAGGTAGTTTTTGATTACAACTTACTGATAATCGTCTATTGTGCATTTGAAAGGAAAATTAAGTTCATTATAAGTCATTTCTTGTTTTTTAATTTTGGAAATTTTCAAACCTTAGGAGAAGTTTAAAAAACATAGAAACATTGAAAACAAAGATACCCATATATCCTTTACCTAGATTCACCAGTTATTAACATTTTCTATATTTGCTTTATCTCTGTATCTGTGCACACATATACATACATGTATATACACAACAAACACTTATTTTTATTTTTTTGCTGTATCATTTTAGAGTAAGTAGTTGACATGACACTTTACCTCTAAATGCTTTATCATGAATCCTTAGGGACTGCTATGGGACTTTCTTTTGAATATCTAATCCACTGCTTAACATTAATGAGATGAGCTGAAAGAGTCAGACAACTCTTCAGTCTGATGGAATTTGAAAATGCAAGCTTACGTATCAGTTCAGTTCAGTCGCTCAGTTGTGTCCAACTCTTTGGGACCCCATGAACCGCAGCACGCCAGGCCTCCCTGTTCATCACCAACTCCCGGAGTTTACCTAAACTCATGTCCATTGAGTCAGTGATGCCATCCAACCATCTCATCCTCTGTTGTCCCCTTCTCCTCCTGCCTTCAATCTTTCCCAACATCAGGGTCTTTTCAAATGAGTCAGGTCTTTGCATCAGATGGCCAAAATATTGGAGTTTCAGCTTCAACATCAGTCCTTCCAATGAACGCCCAGGACCGATTTCCCTTAGGATAGACTGGTCGGATCTCCTTGCAGTCCAAGGGACTCTCAAGAGTATTCTCCAACACCACAGTTCAAAAGCATCAATTCTTCGATGCTCAGCTTTCTTTATAGTCCAACTCTCACATCCATACATGACCACTGGAAAAACCATAACCTTGACTAGACGGACCTTTGTTGACAAAGTAATGTCTCTGCTTTTAAATATGCTATCTAGGTTGGTCATAACTTTCCTTCCAAGGAGTAAGCGTCTTTTAATTTCATGGCTGCAATCACCATCTGCAGTGATTTTTATCACGTTATTACTTTTGATATATGGTATAATTTATAGGTTATAGATATTAAAGAACCCATTTTTATTTGTGGTTTCTGCACATATCCATGACTTTAGAAGGAATAGTGGTAAATGTTTTGTTTTCTATTAAGTGAAATAGCTCTAAACTTTTAATTCTGTAACTCTTTATGCAACTTGGTAAAAAGGAAAAATTAAAGAACTAGGTGTTTCTATATAGAGTTGTGGCTGTGTACTTTATAGACTGGAGAAGGAAATGGCAACCCACTCCAGTATTCTTGCCTGGAAAACCCCATGGACAGAGGAGCCTGGTGGGCTACAGTCCATGGGGTCGCAAAGAGTCGCACACGACTTAGTGACTGAACAACAATAACAACTTAATAGGAAGGTGGGGAAATATAAGGAGTAGGTAGGGCTCTGAAGGAATAGTGAAACATTTAGGTTTGGATTCAGCTAGGAGTATTTTACTGGATTTCCGGTGGCAGATGGGTTACAGCCAGCATGGGCTGCCTTCACAGAGGTGTTGGAAAAGCAGCTGTCCTCTCTTTGTCCAGGTGAGAGTTTTGAAAGTCTTGTCATTGTAGCAAGTCTTGCTTGCACAACCCCATGGGTCCAAATCTATTATGAGTCTGTAGTACACTTCCCAGATAAAATGTCGTTTCCTAACTTTTCATTATATTTCATGCTCACATTGCCACTTTAAAATTTGCTGGTGGAGATTTTGATATACTCCTCCTTGGTATAATTAATATTACTAAACTAGAGCATGAAGGAAAATTGATAACCGTTAAGGTGATCTCCTTTTTTAGGTGGCTCTTTTAATTCCTAGACAACATTAACATGTTTAAATCTGAGATATATCAAGTTGTATAGTTCATGAAAGTTTCTTAAATAAGATACTCTTAGTTTAAGATAGTAACAAACTTTCTTCTTTGGTTATTCCTAACAAAATAAATAATTAAAAATAAAAGCATACATATTTGAGGTTCTGTATTAGGGTTTCCCTGGTGGCTCAAATGTTAAAGAATCTGCTTGGAATGGTGGGAGGCCCAGGTTTGATCCCTGGGTTGGGAAGATCTACTGGAGAAGGAAATGGAAACCCACTCCAGTATTCTTGCCTGGAGAATTCCACGGACAAAGGAGCCTGGCAGGTCCCAGTCCTTGGGGTCCCAGAGAGTCGGACGTGACTAAGCATGACTAACACACACGCATGTTAGTGGCTCAGAGGTGAAGAATTCGCCTGCCAGTACAGGAGACACAGGAGGTGGGGGTTCAGTCCCTGGGTGGGGAAGATCCCCTGGAGGAGGAGATGGCAACCCATCCAGTATTCTTGCCTGGAATAAGAATACCCAATCCAGTATTCTTGCCTGGAAAGTCCCATAGACCGAAGAGCCTGGTGGACAGCACACACATTATGCTTCTCAGGATTTCTATTTCAGAGCATTTTACCTGTTTTATTCTTTATTAATTTTAAATAATAGACCCAGTGCTATATTTGCTTTAAAATGAGTTTAGAAAGCTAATGGACTCTCCACAGTATTTCTATTACTGTGGAATGACTAAATAGGAAATATATGTAATAGTGATTGATTTAACCAAAATTACACTGGTAGAGTTGATTTGATCTCATGGAACCTCTTAGTTTGTTTAGGGAAAGTATTTAGAGTATTTAAAAATATAAAAGCCATTGAATGAAAGATTGTTGTGGAAGAGAATATTCTTGTGGTTACAAAATGTTCGTTATACAGTACTATACTTATAAAACGAAGAAAACTAGCCATCACTGTCTTTAATAGAGTGATTGAATACCTTGTAGGAGTCAACAATCTCACATTTGTATATTCCTTGATGTGATGCAGTAAGAAATACACATCGCCTATGTGTTATTTTTGCCAAAAGTATTTAATATCTGGGAAGTGTTACAGATCTGTATTAGATTTGAGTCTAGTTAGGAAACAGACAAATCCAGAGTGTAGGACTTAAGATAAAACAGCTGCCTAAACTTTTTCAACATGATAAAAAACAAACAACAGTAAATGAGACAGAGTGATTGGTTTAGCATATATTAAAGAGACAGAAAAGGTATAGTAACGAAATGCAATGCCTAAATCTTGACTGGATCCCGGAGAGAAAAAGAAAACTGAAAGATACTTTTCAGGCAAATGGGAAATTTGCATATGAACTGTATATTAGATGTTACTGAATTAATGTTAACTTTCTAAGACACCGTAATGGTATTGTGGTCAAATAGAATTAGGGGGAGTGTCTTTAATCTCAGGCCATGGATACTTGGATATTTAAAGGTGAACTGTTACGATGTCTGCAATTTATTTTTAAATGATTCATTAAAAAAGTGTGTGTGTAAATAGAGAAGAAAGCAAATGTGGCAAAGTGATTGTAACTGATAAATGTGGTTGAAAGATGAAGGCATTTATTGTTCTATTCTTTCAACTTCTCTGTGGGCTTACAATTTTTTCAAAATTAAAAGGGAAAAAATAACAGAAAAGCAGTAATAGTTTTTCAAATATTTATACTCCATGGGCTTTATTTTCATCTGATCTCTTGATGAATCTATTTTATTCTTTCACTTTCAGGTTTTTAATCAATATATTTTTTTTGTAGTGAATATCATAAAAAATCATAGACTTTATTATAAAATGACTTATAATCACACTTGCTCTTTTTTAAAAACTTTTAATCTCTGTTTAGAATCCATTTACAGACGAGGTGCACGCCGCTGGAGAAAGCTTTATTGTGCAAATGGACACACTTTTCAAGCCAAGCGTTTCAACAGGGTAAACCTTAGTTTGCTGAATGTTGATAATTGGAGAAATCTGTTTTTTTCCTCTCTACTGTTACTCCCTTCTAAAGGAGTAAGTAAAGAGTTAGTTGCTTAGTCACGTCCGATTCTTTGCAACTCCATGGACTGTAGCCCGCCAGGCTCCTCTGTCCATGGAATTCTCCAGGCAAGAATACTGGAGTGGGTTGCCATTCCCTTCTCCAGGGGATCTTCCCGACCCAGGAATCTGAGGCTCCTGCACTGCAGGCAGATTCGTTACTGCCTGAGTCACCAGTAGGGTGACCTATAATTCCCAGTTTGCCCAGTGTAGTGCATTTGCTATCTTGAAGCACTTTTTAATAGCATCTCTTGACTCTTAAAAATGTTCCAGATTGAATGATTAGTTATATGATTACCATAGCTGTAAGAAAACTGGATATTTTGAATATAATTCAAGACAGCTAAAAAATAAGCAAGGTTTAGTTTGCAGACCATTTACTATTGGGTTTTTTTCTTTAGTTTTCTCTGTTTTAGAAAATGATCTTTGCAGACACTTACCTAGTTTTTACTATGTACCATGCACTCTTCTGAATGCTTGACATGTACTGCTCCACTCAGCTTAAGGGATCTTAAGTTCTGCAACTAGGGATCAAACCCGTGCCCCCTGCAGTGGAAGCACAGAGTCTTAACCACTGGACCACCAGGGGAGTCCCTATTTTCCATTTTAGAGATGAAGAAACTGAGGTGCAAAATAGTCAAATGACTTGCCCAAGATAACCCAGCTAGTAAGCGACAGAGCCAAGGTTTGAAAGCAGTCTTTTTCCAGAAGTCCATGTTTTTACCTACTCTTGACAACTACAAATATATGGATTCCATTTCCATTCTAACTGTGCTGAGTTCTCAGTTCATTAATGTAATAGAAGCCACCACCTGAGGTCCCCAAATTCCTATTCCCAGTTGCAGAGATATTTTAAAAGTTTTGAAGTGAAAAGTCACTTTAGATGTTGCTGCATAAGACATGTTTGACCTCTGAACAGTCTAGAAGGTTTATGTTTGCTTGAGAGTCCTTGCACAGGTTTTCTGCCATGTTTTTCAAGTTTAATTCACTTTTCCTATTTTCATTACTCTGAACCTAATTAGAAAAAGACTGAAAATCCATGGACTTAGGAAACGTCATGGTTACAAATTTCACTGTCTCTTTAAAACAAGCTCTATTTTCTGTTTATTTCCCATGACCATCATAGCTTTAAGTTGTGTATGATGAAGGAATTTGAGTTAGAGAAGAAAACTACTTATTTCACTGTTCTATGAGCAAACTGTTGGGAAAGTTTATGATGTGTTTTTTGTTAATTAAAAAAAAATACTCTTGAATTAATCTCTCCAGCGTGCACACTGTGCCATCTGCACTGACCGAATTTGGGGACTTGGACGTCAAGGATATAAGTGTATCAACTGCAAGCTCCTGGTTCATAAGAAGTGCCACAAACTTGTCACAATTGAATGTGGGCGGCATTCGTTGCCACCGGTAAGACACCATTGTCTAATTTTTCTTTGATAGAGGATTTTTTATAACTCTGCTAGAACATAAGACTAAAACAGGGGAACGTTAAGGAATCAAAGCTCAACAGTGTTGTTACAGAATGTGACTAGGAACACTTTAGGAGTACAGTTAACATATTGTGAATTTGGAATTAGATTACTACAAATTTGTTTAAAGGATATGGTTAACTTCTTTGTTTGACCTGCTGTAAAATCCTTTGGTCTAAATTAGAAAAATGTAAGGAGAATCATTTAAAAGCTATGTTTTTCTTCTTTTAGCTACTCTTCAGTCTAAGCTCCCATTATTGTAGCATCTGTACTAAGCATAAAGCAGGTGAGAAGAGTCAGAGGCTTCCTGTTTGCTATGTGAAGTGTGAGATAATGGGGAAGCTTTTGCACTTAAAATTTTTGTTTTTCACTTTCTATTTTAAATATGAAATTAAAACGTGTTCATCATAGAAAAAAGATGAATAAAAAACTTAAATAAATATCCTCCATTAAATCTACTATGTAAAGGTAATGGTCATTTGGTGCATATTCTTCCAGAGCTATGCAAATTTATATGCATAAAGATTTAAAATCCTTCTATATTAAAAAATTTGTAAACATATATAAGACCTGATGGAGCAGTATAATGAACTTTCATATACCAGTTATCCAGCTCCAACAGTTACCACCTCACGACCAATCTCTGCCCATACCCAGTTAGCCTGAACTCATCCTATAGTATTTTGGTGTGTTGTTTTTTTTTTTTCATCCTATAGTATTTTGAAACAAATTCCTCTTTTTGCTCTGCATCTGCACTTACTGGACTACTGGATTCTTCAGCCTGGATCCACCAGGGGGTTGTGAGGGGGCGGTGAAGTTGTCAAATATCCATCGAGCCAATGTTCAAAATTTTGGTTGTCACGTAAATGTTGTAATTTTGTTTTCATAATTTTCATTAGGAATCAGGATCTAAATTAAATTCATATTTACAATTAATTGATACATCTAAGATATTTTTAAATTTACTGATTCTTCCCTCTCTCTCTCTTTTCCTTATACTTTAATTGTAGAAGAAATAGTGTTATCATTTAAAGTGTTTCAGAATCTTTCTCTTGCTTCTTCATGGTTATGTTTAAAATGGTCTCCTGTCCTCTTTATTTTCTGTGTGTTAACAGTTGAATGTGAAGAGGTTTGATTAGATTATGATTTTTGTTTTTTTTGTGAGTTTTTTTGAGATTACTTCATAGAAGGTGGTGTGTTTATCCATCAAAAAGCATATAATGTTTTTATGTCTTGTTCTTTTACACACTTTTTAACAAAAATTTGACTTTGTGTTTACTGTTTTCTAACCCATTTTTCTTGCTGAACAGTATATTTTGTTCATCTTTCTGTACCTATATATTCTTCATTTTTTTGCACATTTTTTTTTTGTGTCTTTACCATAATTTATTTAACCAGTTCCCTATTTGAGTTGTTTTCTACATTTTCCTATAAGGAAAATCATAGTAAACTTCCTGGTAGATTAATCTTATTATTTCCTTAAGGCTGCAGAAGTAGAATTACTGGATTAAAAGATGAGCATTTTTTAAAAGATCTGCATTTGTCTTTTTTTTTTTTTTTTTCTTTTTACTTGCAATGCTAGTGATAGAACCAAAGGCTGATTATATCAAACAGGAGAAACGTAAAGGAAACTAAACAATTTTATGTAATCACATGGCCGTGATCCTATACAGTAAAATGGAAATTCAAAGGACATGATTTTTCTGAATGCAGGAGACCCCGATTTCATTCCTGGGTCGGGAAGATTCCCTGGAGAAGGGACAGGCTACCCACTCCAGTATTCTGGCCTAGAGAATGCCATGGACTGTATAGTCCATGGGGTCACAAAGAGTCAGGCACAACTGAGCCACTTTCACTTTCACATGTGGATATTATTAAAAAAAAAATGTGGTAACAGATCTAGAACCTTTGGCAAGCTAACGAATGAGTAATATAAATATCAATAATCAACTTTGTCCTTCATGGTGATTACCGTCCGATACTTGCTTTGAGAGCACTTGAACTCCTCATTGTTAAAGAGAAATAATCCTTTCCTCTCTGAAACATTTGTGAACCATTCAGTTGGGTGTGGTGAATAAAATACTTAAGGATCTAATACATAAAAGTGCAATAGGCAAAGCACATTATTTTTTCGCTCCCTTTCTCAAAGGATGGAATATTTTGTATTTGCCCTGATTTTATGTCTTGACTTCATGTACCATTGTATAGTGACATTTTTAGTTGAAATACAGTAGGACTAAAAATATTGATATAATACTAATAAATCATGTTGGTATGTGTGGTTGTCACATAGGATTCACAGGAGATTTAAATTCACAGTTGTCAACGTAAAGGATTCATGCTATTTAGCTTCTTCATGAATCTATACCACGAAGGAAGAGCTTTTCGCAACACATTTCACTGAGGGAACTACAGGGATGATAGGCATAATACTATGTGTCAACTCATGGATTTCTAAGCATTGCTCACAATACAGATCTGATGTTCAACATCAGGGTTTTTTCATTGTCCTTGAACAGCATTTGTTTTTCTGTTCAGTTCAGTTCAATTCAGTCGCTCGGTCATGTCCGACTCTTTGCGACCCCCATTGAACCGCAGCACGCCAGGCCTCCCTGTCCATCACCAACTCCCAGAGTTTACCCAAACTCGTGTCCATTGAGTTGCTGATGCCATCTAACCATCTCATCCGCAGTCATCCCCTTCTCCTCCTGTCTTCAGTCTTTCCCAACATCAGGGTCTTTTCAAATGAGTCAGCTCTCCAAAAACTGGAGTTTCAGCTTCAACATCAGTCCTTCCGATGAACACCCAAAACTGATTTCCTTTAGGATGGACTGGTTGGATTTCCTTGCAGTCCAAGGGACTCTCAAGAGTCTTCTCCAACACCACAGTTCAAAAGCATCCATTCTTCTGCGCTCAGCCTTCTTTATAGTTCACCTATATATTCCAGGCAAAGTTCAAGGGAAGCTGTGATGCTCCACTGCCCTTGAAGGAGTCCACATGGAATGAAGAAGTACTGTGGGAAGTCTCTTAGTAACCATCATGCCTTGGGTCTGTGGTCCGCACCCCTCCGCTCCGCTCACTGGATGCCGATCCATGGGGACCCAGGAGCGCACGAAATGCTGCATTTGTCTTTCTAAGTTGTCTTTTAAACAGGGGTCCCCAGGCTCCTAATGCCTGATCTAATACCTGATGATCTGAGGTGGAGCTGATGTAATATTAATAGAAATAAAGTGCACAATAAATGTAATGAGTGTGAATCATCCCAAAACCCTCACATGCTGGGTCTGTGAAAAAATTGTATTCCACAAAATCAGTCCCTGGTGTCAAAAAGGTTGGGGACCACTGTTTTAGAATGATTATAACATATTTATTCTTAGTACCTGCTCTGGACATTGTGAAAGTAGGTTTTAACTGGTAGCTCATTGATAGTAACGTTATTTAGCTAGTTCAAAAAAGTTTACAAATGGATTTATGGTTAGAGAGGTTGAAAGCCAATCTTAACAACAGCAGAAAGCCAGAAATTGTGAAAATAATTTATCCAGATTACTGATATATTCTTGAGTATTCTTAGTCAATGGAATGACTTGTGTGAGTTCATAAATGCAGAAGGATTTAAAAGGTACTGAAATTAATTTTGGTTTTTCTGTGATCTGTAAAATGTGGCTAACATTACCTCATTCATACGAATGTTGTATTGTTTCATGTAATACAATTAAAAATAAATTGTATATAGTAGTATAATCCTTACTAAGTTACATTTCAAATTTAAATTTTAATATGCTGTGTCTCATCAAAATGATATTGTTTCTGGATTTATGGAAGTATTGATATTTGATAAGAGTCCACTAAGTTACTGTGTCTTTGGAAATGATTGTAGGAACCAATGATGCCCATGGACCAGTCATCCATGCACTCAGACCATGCACAGACAGGTAAGAATGACGGTGGCACAAGCTACTGCTCATTAAGAAAGTGTCACCTAAAGACTTCTGTATGTGAATCTTTCACCTAAATGTAAAGACATTTATATTCTTCCCAAATAAAAGCTAAGTAACCATGCTGCTAAGCTGCAAAGTCACTTCAGTCGTGTCCGACTCTCTGCGACCCCATAGATGGCAGCCCACCAGGCTCCGCCGTCCCTGGGATTCTCCAGGCAAGAACACTGGAGTGGGTTGCCATTTCCTTCTCCATGTAACCATATTTTGGGGATTTAACATCAATCACAGTATTTAACATATATGTTTGGCATTTTTAAAAGACAACTATGTAAACTACAGCAAATGATTGTTTCCTTTAATTCCGATAAGTTTCTTTGAGACCTCTTTATATACCAAATCTACTTTTTTTCAATAATGAAGACGTATTGATTTTGTGGACTGTTGACTCTATTCAAGTGACATTTTAAAATAAAACTCTATTATGAGATGAAGAAATGATGTAAAAGATACAGAGATGCTGTATCAAAAATTCAAGAAAGATCATGTGAGTTCAAATGTCTAGTAGATACAAAACCTTTAGTATGTCTCTGAGAAATTTGGAGAGCAATTACATGGGACATGGCAGCCTGATCTGGGATGAATCAAGAAAAAGGGACTTTTTCTAGAAGGACAGAATGTGGCATCTTCTTCATGGAAGAAGCTAGTTATATGAAATGTAGGTTTTTTTGGCCCCAGCTGCTTTAAGGAATAGAAACCTGGAGTCCAATCTAGTCTAAACTAGAGACCCTCCATCTCTTATGTCTCAGTCATACTAATATAATTAAATAGGGTTTAGAGGGTTACCCTTTTAGAAGGAATTTGTAAAGAAGAAAAATATATTTTAAAATAGCAAAAGTGTTTGTTAAAATCAGTAGTTGCTATTGACTGGTTCGTTCTCTTTACCCTCATTAGAGATTAGAATTTAACTGATATTTATGTATAATTTGTTATTAATAGGACAGATACTCAGTTTTAAATGATGAACAATTATTGAAAAATAAAAAGTAAGAAAAATTAAATGAGAAAATTTTGTGTAACTTAGTTAATGTGTACTGTGTTTTTCTTCTTTTTTTTTTTTAAATGTTTGGGATTGGGTTTTTAGTAATTCCATATAATCCTTCAAGTCATGAGAGTTTGGACCAAGTTGGTGAAGAAAAGGAGGTAAGATAATTAGTCTTATGGTACATTGTGTCATCAGCTTTTTAATAACACGTGACAGTTTAAAACCATGACAGATTGACTTGCTTAAATTTTAGGTCATACTGGAAAAATATAGGGATGATTTTTAATGATTCTAGAGTTTTATTCTGATTTAATTTGTTAATTAAATTACTAAAATCATTTAAATCAAACAGTCTGGTGTGGTGGGATAACTTATTTTCATTTTAAGGTAGCATAATCTAAAAATTATAATGTACTTAAGAATGGTGTTTCAAAATACTTGGTAGTATTGTTTAAAAATCTCGATCCTTCCATTTTACAGACTAATGGTTTATTTAAAGTATAAATAATTAAACATCTTAACTGCCCATCTTTTTTTCTGACTGTTAAACAGTTTATCAGTTTTTTAAACAGTTTAATTTAAAATGTTGAATTAAAATGATAACCAATTTTTTAAAAAAAGCTTATGGTAAGATTTAGCATGCCTCACACGTTTCACTCCCACTTTGACTTCTGAGAAACAACCTTTTTTAATCTTTTCTAGTTGTGTCCACAATGTGTTTATCCCTTTCTTTTTCAGGTTTTTCAACTTTATATACTTCTGGCCACGAAAGGTTTAAACTAGCATACTGTGTTGTGCTGTGCTAAGTCGCATCAGTTGTGTCTGGCTCTTTGCGACCCTATGAACTGTAGCCCACCTGGCTCCTCTGTCCTTGAGAGTCTCCAGGCAAGAATACTGGAGTGGGGTGCCATGCCCCTCCTCCAGGGGATCTTCCCCACCTAGGGATCGAACCCATGTCTTACATCTCCTGCATTGGTAGGCAGGTTCTTTACCACTAGCACCCAAACTAGTATACTGCCTCCTCCTTTTCTCTTTCCATTGTTTGATAAGTGGTATTATGTTTTACTCTGGGTTACCTTTTTATTATGGAAAATGTCAAGTATCAATAAAAGTAAACAGAATACTATAACAACCCCCTGTGTCCATTACCCAGTTAAAACAATTGTCTGTACATGTTTTGTCTACCAGCTTCTCTCACTCCCTTTGGCTTAGATGGTAAAGAATCTGCCTGAAAATGCAGGATACCCAGGTTCAATCCTGGATCAGGAAGATCCCCTGAAGAAGGGAATGGCAACCCGTTCCAGTATTCTTGGGCTTCTCTGGTGGCTCAGACAGTAAAGAATCTGCCTGCAATTTGGGAAACCTGGGTTTGATCCCTGGGTTGGGAAGATCCCCTGGAGAAGGAAACGGCTACCCACTGCAGCATTCTGGCCTGGAGAATTTCATGGACAGAAGCGCCTGGCAGGCTGTAGTCCATGGGGTTGCAAAGAGTCGGACATGACTGAGCGACTTTCACTTCTCTCACTCCTGTACTGTTTTGAAGCACATCTGTTGGTTACCTGTTTAGTCTCCTATCCCAGTTTCTTGTATCTCTTTTAGTTTGTTTGACATTCTTTTGCTGTTTTATTACTAGTTGTTCTAGGGATTGCATCTTACACCCTTAATTTACTTAAATTCAATACAGATTATTAATAATATGTTTACCATTTTCCAGGATATCAAGGACCTTAAGGCACTTTAAATTCACTCATGCTCACTTCTTGCCTTTAGTGCTTTTTCTGTCCTATTTTAAAATTCTGCATGTGTGTGTTAGTGTTTCTGAACAGTCAGTCCTTACTTTGGTTTATCCATATCTTATTCTTTTGTTCTGTGTCCTTCCTGTGTGTCTGCTTCCATATGAGATCATCTTTCTTCCTGAAAAACTCAGTGTTTCCTTTAGTGAGAATAACTAGTGATGGATTTCCTTAGTTTTTGTTTGTCTGAAAATGTGTTTCTTTCACTTTCATTTTGAAGGCTATTTTTCAGGCTTTAGGATTGTAGAACATCGGGGGTGAGGGGGGTTTGGGCCCTTTAAAAGGTGACTTTCCACTGTTTTCTGGCTTCTGTCATTTCATTCAGACTTATTATTGTTTATGTGAAGAAACTGTTACCTTCACTCCATTTGATTCTCTTTTATGGTTTCCTATTAACCATACTTAGTCTATACATTGCTTTATCTTTTTTACCATTTTCTGCATTCTTAATCTGGCCTAATCTGGTTTCTTTCACTCCTGTTCATTTATCCTTGTTTCCCAAGTCACATTATTATTTCTGCATTTTCTTTTGAATCATCATTCTCCTTCAGTTTTCATAATACTTCCCTCCCACCCAATTGGTGCTTACTAGTTTATCTTTCTGAAAAGTTGCTGCTTGCTTTTGTTTATACTCTTCACTTCAGAGAATTCACACTTAATTCTCATGCGTACATCTGTTGGTTGTATGCTGAGAATTTTGCAGGCATCTAATAAAAGATTATCTTTAGTCTTCTTTGTGAAGAATCAGAAGCCTAAGTTTCTGGTTCTGAATGATTTACAGGGCTGACTGTCATTCCAAAGAAGGCTTGATATTGTGTAAATAAGAATGTTTTACATTAGCTGAGCTGCCTCATGCTTGCTTTCTGCCTGTAGTTTTAACTCAGCTTTCATACATTAAGCTCCTAGCAGACTCATCTTGATGAGTAACTTCTCACTGTAACTTCTAACTTCAGTGTGAAAAACTGAGCTCATTATCTCATCAACTCTGCCAGTCTTATCCTGTGCTCACACTTTCTTTTTCTATCAGTGATACCTCCAATCTCCTGGTCACCAAAGTTAGTGTCATTTTTTTTTTTTAATGCTTATATCTTCATTGCCTCCATTCCCCAAAATTATCAGATTCTTTTAAAGACATCTTTTAAAGTTTCCCAGGTTTCAGCTTCTTCTCCATTCCAAACACCACCCCTCTGACCTCAACTTATGAATTTATCCTATCTCTTAAGTAGTGCGATTCTATCATTTGGGTTGATGTAAGAAAATAATTAAGAATTTAAATCAGAAAATATTTAAACATCTTACAGGTATAGCTAGGTGTTAGAAGTATATTTTGTTATGCAAAATACTTCAGGTATAGCTCTTTGATATAAATGTCCTCAACAGGCAATGAACACCAGGGAAAGTGGCAAAGCTTCTTCCAGTTTAGGTCTTCAGGACTTTGATTTGCTCCGAGTAATAGGAAGAGGAAGTTATGCTAAAGTACTGTTGGTACGATTAAAAAAAACAGATCGTATTTATGCAATGAAAGTTGTGAAAAAAGAGCTTGTCAATGATGATGAGGTAAGCACAATGATGTTTTATTACCTCTAAACTATTACATTGGCTTAAGCGTATGATATCAGAAAAGATGTCAATGTTTGTGCCTTATTGTTTTAGTCTGCTTTTCTAAATACATGCTTCAGACTGCTTAAAATATATATTTAAAGTTGTCTGATGATTATTAGATTAAAAAAAAATAAACATCAAACCATATTATTATCAAGGGAAAGTACTTGAGCTTTGTAAAAGTTTGCTAGACTCTTTAATAATATTGAAAGGTTTGCTGGGTAGTAGTTTCTCTTTGTATGTAAATTATTATTTCATGATTATCAATGCTTTTGATGTTTAGCCTAGTTAGTAATTGCATTTATGGTAATAGAATTACTAAGAACAAATTTGTCATAGTTTTGATACTGTCATTCTAGTTTGACATAAATTTCTTTCATATTTTAAAATAGGATATTGACTGGGTACAGACAGAGAAACATGTTTTTGAACAGGCATCCAATCATCCTTTTCTTGTTGGGCTGCATTCTTGCTTTCAGACAGAAAGCAGGTAAGATTGAAAGATAATGGAATGATTCCTGGGTTTGACACAATAAGAACATTTTGGTATATTATACAGTAAGAACCCTTTTTACAGTAATTCCTGAAGTGGAAATCACATGGAAACACAACAGTACTGTGTTCATAATTGCCTGCAACTCCTGTTGGATCAGCATTAGGAAATTACCTGCTGCTGCTGCTAAGTCGCTTCAGTCGTGTCCGACTCTGTGCGACCCCATAGATGGCAGCCCACCAGGCTCCGCCGTCCCTGGGATTCTCCAGGCAAGAACACTGGAGTGGGTTGCCATCTCCTTCTCCAATGCATGAAAGTGAAAATCGAAAGTGAAGTCGCTCAATCGTGACCGACTCTTCGTGACCCCATGGACTGCAGCCTTCCAGGCTCCTCTGTCCATGGGATTTTCTAAGCAAGAGTACTGGAGTGGGGTGCCATCGCCTTCTCCGAGGAAATTACTTGCTTTACACCAAAAAAAAGTCAGAATTATGGCAGGAGAAAGTAGATATCCAACCTTTTAAATATCCCCAAAATTCTAGTTTTAGGACTTAAAATTTCCTAGAGTTAATTAGGTGGTAAATCCTAACTTCTTTCACTTTAAATGACGATTGGAAATGACTTACATTGCACCTTCTAAAATTGGGGTGGGAGTGACAGTTCTGGATCGCAAGTGGTACTACTTGAGAATGAAAGTAGCAAGTTACAGAATTATTATCTTTGGTTTGCTTTCTTGTATCTTCTGTGGTTTCTCCTCCAGTCACTCTTTGTTTCCACCAAATTCCTGGAATGTTTGTTACGGGTTTATCTTGTAGAAGGCTCTCTGTACTGTGACTGGTCTCTAGTGTTTAAACTGCAGAAGTGACACAGCCTTATTTTGGGTCTTGGTTTCATGTGTTCTCTCCTGTGTTTTAGATTGTTCTTTGTTATAGAGTATGTTAATGGAGGAGATTTAATGTTTCATATGCAACGACAAAGAAAACTTCCTGAAGAGCATGCCAGGTAAGTTTTGTGTTTATTGTTTCTGTGTGTTGGATTTTGGTAGGAGTAGTTCTGGGACTTTTTATATGTCGGTGGTTCAAAACAGTAGATAAATCATTTATTTTGATTCCAACTAATTCTCTGTAAGTCATGTAGAGGCTGAGCTAAAAGTTAATTTATATTGTAATATTACATATATAGCATTATGTATTACATATTTAATAATATAAGCAGTTGAGAGGTATAAACAGTATTCAAGGGGAAACCTTTAGTCTACTAAGCTCAATTATTTTCAAATATTTTGTCTATTCAGTATCAGCCACTGAAATAACTAATGAATTTATAAGCACATATTCATCTTATTATGTATGCAGTGATCTCTGACAGTTTTTTGTTAGAAGATGACTGTTGGGACTTCCCTGGTGGTCCAGTGGTTAAGACTCTGTGCCCTCAGTGCTGGGGACATGGGTTCAGTCCCTGTCAGGGAACTAAGATCTCTGGCATGCCTCACAGCACAGCCAATAAAATGAAATAAAATAGAATAAAGGTTATTGTTCATATTTGCTTGAGCGTAATGAAACAATTCCTCTTAACTGTGATGTAATTCTGACTCTTCTTCCATAGTTACAGTTTCTGAATTATTCTGCCTTTGGCATCCCCCCCTCTGATTCCATATATGTTGATTAATAAGAGAAAAGAGTATTAAATATCATTTGTTTAGTGCCCTTAATTTGATGTTATTATACAAGATAGTAAATAGTTTCTCGAGGACTTTGGTGGGGAAGGATCATGGCCTTGGATAAGAAGTTTAATCCGTCAGTGCCGTATTTTTTGTTTTTTACTCATAATTAGAAATAATTCTACCCTTCTGCACTTCACGAGAGTAATGCCAAAAGGAAGCAAGTGAGTTTGTATGTGTATTTAACAAAGGTTGGAGACTCATTTTAAAAAAATAGCTTATTTAGTGGAAATCTTGCTATTCATTGATATTTCTTATCAAAAAGAGTTAATAACCTTCAATTTTATAGGAAGGTATAAAGTGTATTAATCTATCTTGTTTAATTTACTGTATGTTCATTATTTATTTCAGCTTTGACAAATGGTCACCCTTCATAGCAAAGCCACAGATGATATTTTGAATTGTGGATATAGCCAGTATTTGTTCCTTGTTTGTTCCGTTGGACTAAGGGAAAGTAGCCTAATTTTTATTTTATTAAAGTGCCCGTTCTGGTTTTATACCATCTTTGCTTTTGTAGGAACCAGATACAGGATAAGGGCTCAAGTTCCTTGTTTTTAGAATTACGTAGCTAGAAGGTGTGTATTACACATCTCCAAACATGATCACGATAATACTCACCAAAGCAGTTTATTCAGGTCAAAAATTTTCCTATCACCAATGAGTTGGTGGCAGTTCTGAAAATGTCTTCCTGTTATAGAATAATTTAACTCATTTTTTAGAATTTTGGTGTGGGTTTTATTATTTGAATGGTCAGCTTTCAGTATTCTTTCCATTTTTGACCAATCAGTGGTTCTTAGCCTTTTGGAAGGTCTTTTGTCCCTTAGAGAAGTGATGAAAACTGTGGAAACTATAAAAGATATCCATACAACTTTGTATCCAGTTGTAGGAGTGTGGACATTCTGAAGTCCATCCAAGGACCCAGATTAGGAATCCCTGTTTGAGACTTTCAAATTAAACTTTATGAAAGGTATGGGTTTAATTTAGACTGGAACTTTTATAATTGTGTTTGGGGCTCAGCTATTTTAAAGTGGTGCCTCAATTTGTGTTTTGGTATTATTCCTAAAAACATTGGGAGGAAAAAAATCTTTTGACATGATTTTGATGTTCTGGTTTGCAGATGGAAGTAGGATTTAAATACCTTCCTCTAGAAACTTACCACGATTTAAAAACTTGAATCAAATGAGTTAATTTTTCATTTTATTTTAGATTTTACTCTGCAGAAATCAGTCTAGCATTAAATTATCTTCATGAACGAGGGATAATTTATAGAGATTTGAAATTGGACAACGTGTTGCTGGACTCTGAAGGACACATTAAACTCACTGACTATGGCATGTGTAAGGTGAGGGAAGTTTCTAGTTTTTGAGAAGATCTCAACAGCTCAGGAAATTGTTTTGGTCAAATAATTTTACATTCAAAACTGGGGAAATAGTTGCTACTTTGTGCTAAAATGGCAAAAAGTATCCTAAACAGAGACAGTTGTACTGATCTCCTATCCATTTATGAAATTCCACATTTTCTATGAAGTTACATGTGCTGTAAAAGTTCATTTCTTTTTATTGTCTGTATTTTTTTATCTTGAAAGTCGTGCTACTATTAAATAAAATCTGTAGGTAAAGACTATCTGCAATCCCAGACTTTAGCACCACAGCTTGCATATCATCTTCCAAGTTTTTGCCTTTTGATTGTGACTCTTTATAATGCGCTCAAGATTTTCCCAGGGAATCTAACATTTTTTCATATTTAAATATCTGACATAAAGTACAATAGAGCAAACTTAAGAATTTTAGTTATTCTTAGGACATGTCCTTTATGTCTGAGTGTTTTATTCATTTTGTAACAGTGTTTCATTTAAAGGTCCAGTCTTTTTTCAGAAAATGTGTAGGGGACTACTCTCCTTGTCAAAATAACCTAGACAGAATTTTCTTCACACGGTAAATGTGGTAGCAAGCCTGTGAATGTGAATGTGTTAACTGCTTGTCCCCATTCACCTAAGGGAAGTGCCTCTAGGGCCTGCCTCTTTTTTTTTTTTAATAAAATTTTTTAAATCTATTTTTGGCTGCACTGGGTCTTTGTTGCTGCACACAGGCTCTCTGTAGTTGCGGTGAGTGGGAGCTACTCTCTAGTTGCAGTGCTCGGGCTTCTCGTTGCAGTGGCTTCTCTTCTTCTGGAGCACAGGCTCTAGGCGCCTGGGCTCGCTAATTGTTGCAGGGGCTCAGTTGCCCAGTGGCATGTAGAATCCTCCCAGACCAGGGATTAAACCTGTGTGCCCTACATTGGCAGGTGGATTTTTAACCACTGGACTACCCAGGGAAATCCCAGCCTGACTCTTTTATTCAAAGAAACTTGAGCATCCTGTTTTGCCTAGAAGATATTAAAGAAAACTTATTACTTGATCTTTTCTTACACTTAATGAAAAATAATACTGGTTTGTTACATACTCTCATTCTTTTCAGAGATCCTCAATCAATTTAATCAAGATCTTTGATAAATCTTCTAGAGGTTTTTTTTCAGTAATTCTTTAAATTGGTTGTTCCACTTACCTCCTTTTCTGCCTCCTTCTCCAGGAGTTGTTTAATGTTATTAGTAGGAAATGATCCCAGAATTTGAACTTGTGTTCAGAGACCTTACCAACAGTACTTTGTCTCTTTTCCAACCTAATACATTTACACTCAATGTTTAAGCTTGTGGGAAATAAGTCCCCTGGAAATTGTAATGTTCCTATCTTATGACTTAAGAGTCAGTATTTAAACTTGCCTAAAGTCTGACCTTAAGCAAATATTAGATGAATTTCTCTTCTTTATAATTATTCTTTGAGAAATCTAAAACACTAAGATTTTTTCCATAGTTTTTCTAGAAATGCTTTCTTTAGGTTTATTTAATTTAATTTCTTCAGTTTCTCACTAGATGCTTTTATATAAGGAATGCCGAGAATAGTGATGACTGGAGGCATATGAAAACTGCAATTAACATCTTCAGAGTTTGAAATATTTTATGAATATTGATTTTTTTATTGACTGAAAACTTTAGCTATTTTATAAATTGATGTGCCTCCAACTATTTTTTATCAGCAGGGGGATTTCATAATAATATCTATTTTATGCTGTAAGTAATTTGGCTGATAGACGTACATTCAGATATCCAGTCCAAAGCTGAATGATTTAGTACAGCTCTTTTACAGGTTAACAGACTGCATCCCTTGCCTCTGACTCTTACCCTGCAAGTGCATGTCATAAACCATCACTGTATGTCAAGCCATTGCCATTAATACAAAACAACTAAAATCCCATCCATATTTCTTTGTACAGGCATGCCTTGTTTTACTGTGCTGCACAGATACTGTGTTTTTTTACAGATTGAAGGTTGTGGCAACCCTGTGTTAACATTTTTTAGCAATAAAGTTTTTTAAAAATTTTTATTGAAATATATTTGATTTACAATATTGTGTTTAAAATATCTTTTAGTTAAGGTATGCATTTTGTTTTTAGACATGATGCTGTTGCACATTTAATGGATTACAGTGTAGTGTACACATAATTTTTACATGCACTGGAAAATCAAAAATATTCATGTGACTCAATTTATTGTGATATCTACTTTATTGTTGGAATCTGAAACCAAACTGCAGTATCTCCATGGTATGCCTATATATAAAAATAACATATATACCCCTGTTAGGGATCTTAAAAAACCCTTGAAGTCACAATATATATTACTAAGTATTTCTTCTAGATATTTATATTCATATTATATATAATAGTATAAAATCTGAAGAAAAATACATACCCCATACCAGGAATATCTCTGCAGGAATTCATAAGAACCTCATATAACAGTGGTTGTCTCTAAGAAGCTGAAACTGGATATGTCAGACAAGAATGGGAAGAAGACCTGATTTTTAGTCTGTATTTTCCCCCTCCTTTTGTTTGGAATTTTGTACCATGTAATTTAACAATAGGGAAATGGTTAAATTCTAGGTACATATGTTGAGTTGAATTTTGTAGTCATTAATAATAGGAAATCTGTAATTACATGGGAAATTACATAACTTACAAAGTAAAAAAAAAAGCAGATGTTTAATTGTATATTTAGTATTATTCAGTTTGTATTTAGACTTTTGTTTTTCATTTTAATTGAGATGTGGTTGATTTACAGTATTATATATTTCAACTGTACATCGTGATTCACAGTTTTTACAGATTGTACTCCATTTATAGTTATAAAATGTGGACTGTATTCCCTGTGCTGTACAATGTATCCTTGTAGTTTATTTATTTTATACATGGTAGTTTGTACCCCTTAATCCCCTACCTGTACTTCGCTACTTCACTCACACCACTGGTAGCCACTCGCTTGCTCTCTGTATCTGTGAGTCTGTTTTGTTGTCTTATTATATTCATTAGTTTTATTTTTTAAATTCCACATATAAGTGATAGCATACAGTATTTGTTTCTCTGTCTGACTTATTTCACTAAACATGGAAGCTTCCAAGTCCATACATGTTGTTGTTTATGGCAAAATCTCATTCATTTTTGTGGCTGAGTAGGAGAATCCCAGGGACGGGGGAGCCTGGTGGGCTGCCGTCTATGGGGTAGCACAGAGTCAGACACGACTGAAGTGACTTAGCAGCAGCAGCAGCAGCAGTATTCTAGTAGTATTTTATAAATGGTTTCCTTTCTGTGCAAAAACTTTAAGTTTGATTAGGTCCCATTTGTTTATTTTTGCTTTTGTTTTCTTTGGCTTAGGAGACAGATTAAAAAAATATACATATTGGTACAGTATATAGCAAAGCATGTTCTGCCTGTGTTTTCTTTTAGGAGTTTTGTGGTTTCTAGTCTTAACATTTAGGTCTTTAATCTGTTTTTATTTTATTTTTGTGTATGGTAGGAGAAAATGTTCTAGTTTTATTCTTTTACATACAGCTGTCCAGTTTTCCCAAAACCACTAATTGAAGAAACTGTCTTTTCTCCATTGCATATTCTTGCCTCCTTTGTCATAGAATAATTAACCATAAATGCTTGGTTTATTTCTGGACTTTCTATTTCTGTTCCATTGATTTATATGCCTGTTTTTGAGCCAGTACCCACTGTTCATTACGTTAGCTTTGTAGTATAATCTGAAATCAGGTAACGTGATTCCCCCAGCTTTGTTCTTCTTTCTCAAAATTGTTTTGGCTGTTTGGGTAGATTGTCTTTCTATTGTTGATTTCTTATTTAATTTCCTTTTAATCAGAGAATAGTCTGAATGATAATGGTGCTTTGAAATATGTTGAAATTTCCTTTATGCCTTGTATTTGGTCAGTATCCCAAATGTACTTTAAAAAGCATATGTAATTGGCACCCCACTCCAGTACTCTTGCCTGGAAAATCCCATGGACGGAGGAGCCTGGTAGGCTGCAGTCCATGGGGTCGCTAAGAGTCGGACATGACTGAGTGACTTCACTTTCACTTTTCACTTTTCACTTTCATGTATTGGAGACGGAAATGGCAACCCACTCCAGTGTTCTTGCCTGGAGAATCCCAGGGACGGGGGAGCCTGGTGGGCTGCTGTCTACGGGATCGCACAGAGTCAGACACGACTGAAGTGACTTAGCAGCTTAGCAGTCTCTATTTTGCATGCAAGAAGTCTCTGTCTCCCTCCTTTTCCCACACACACATATATATATTCTATATGTGTGTATACTATACATATTTTAAACTTTAGCTTTTATTCAAATCTCCCTCTGCTTACTAATTTTTTGTCTGTATGATCTTTCTTCCTTTTTTTTTTTATATAGATGTTTTAAAAATCACCTGTCATGATTGGGGATTGTACTATCAGTCTGGGCTGCTATAACAGGGTACCATAGGTTAGGTGGCTTAAACAACAAACATTTATTTCTTATGGTTCTGGAGACAGAAGTCCACAATCAAGGTTCTGGAAGATTTGGTGTCTGAAGGTACCCTTCCTGGTTTGCAGATGACTGTCTTCCCATTGTATCCTCACATGGTGAGGAGACAGTCAGAGAGCTAGCTCTCTTTCTCTTGTAAGAACATGAATCCCATCATGGGGCTCCAACCTCATGACCGAATCACCTCCCCAGAGGCCCCACCTCCCAGTGCTGTCACATAGGTTGGCAGCATGTGAGTGTCGGGGGCACATAAACATTCAGACGATAGCAGAGACTCTGAAATCCTCTTAATTATTTTGCCCGTTTTTACTAGTTGTATTTTGAGGCTTGTTGTTAGCTGCATACTAGTTTCTTTTAGCTTCTTGGTGATTGTTCCATTCGTTGTTGTGTAGTTGCTCTATTCGTACACGTTAGTGTGTTCTACCTTAATTTCCTCTACCCTGTAGCTATTAAAATGCAAAACCAATAAATGTGTGACTTAGGAGAAATGACCAGAAGGGAAACAACATAATGCGTCGTGGTTGTGTTAGGAAGTGGGATTTAAAAGCTTTTCTTCATAAAATATGCTTCCTTTGACTCATGTAATTTACATTTTTATATTATAATTTTACTTGAATATAAATTATTTTAAATGCCGTTTTCGTCTTAATTGAATTCTACCATATCTAATGAGGTCAAGTTTTCTTTAAGGTATTTAGTAGCAACCTGTGGTTTTAATAATAAAAGCAGCTGTGCTAGTGATATTTTATTTAAGCTCAATATGCTACGTATAGATGCTAACCTTATATGAAAATGAAATAAAAGAGGTTAATTTAAAACAAATATTGCATCTTATTATTTTCTTCCTTTTTTTTTTTTTTAAATAAAAGGAAGGATTACGGCCAGGAGATACAACTAGCACTTTCTGTGGTACTCCTAATTACATCGCTCCTGAAATCTTAAGAGGAGAAGATTATGGTAATAATTTGGTGGTATTTTGGCCATGTGATGGAAGGGTGGTTAGATGTGATACCAATTGCATTATAGTATACTGTAGTATTTCAGTACTGAGCTTATTAACAGAAACTTTCTTGATCATCCTAAAACCTACTAAAAACTCCAAATTCTAAAATCAGAAACAGTGGGACTTTGATAGTATTTGGGGATGCCAATTTGAATATGGCAAGCACTTAAGAGTACTGGCACTGTGCTAAGCAGTTTGCATATATTAACTAAGTTAATCTAATCCTTTTAGTAATCCTATGAGATAAGCACAATTAATTGACATTTTACAAACAAGGAAACTGGTAGACAAAAAAGTTAAATAACTTGCCCAAGGTCATGTAGCAGGAAAGTGGCAGAGTTGGGATTTAATCAACCATGTAATTTCAGAATCATAAACTTCTGTAAGGTTGTTCAGATTTCCTGGGGTATTTCCCCCAGGAATCTGAAAGATGGAGGAAAGATTCCCTGCTTGTCAGAAACCAGAGGTTGTGTTTATCCTAAGAGAACATTTGGCCCTTTGGGTTCTGGCCCTTCCTAAGAAAACATTTGGCCCTTTGGGTTCTGGCCCTTTGATTTCAGCAGTTGTAAAGAAGGATGGCTATTTCTGATAGCTGCTTATAATCTGGTTCCAAAGTCCTTTCAGGATCTTTAATCAGGTAGCAGAAGATCAAATTTCACACCACGCAAGGTTATTTCAAATACAATTTAATTATGTCCTCAAAACAAAGTATTAGAGGCAGGCTCTTGAGTCTGTAATTACAAACATATTTGATGGGACAAAGTGTACAGGATAATTGTATAACTTGGCATAGACATATTGGTCTCTGCAGCTTAGTGTAACCAACAAACATATTTGGGAAGAGAAACTCGTGTTTCATTTTCTATATTTTATTTTTTAAAGTTATCGTTTAGTTACCTCCCTTCTTTGATAAGTGAAATGTTCTTGTAATCCTCAATGCCTGCCATGATCATGATAATGCATTTCAAGTTTACTTTTTCATTATGTTTATTTTTTTAATTATGTAATAAAATTAATCTCAAATTACTGACATTTTAGAATGTGGAATGGATAATTTATTGCTTTAAAATTTCATTTTGAAGGTTTCAGTGTCGACTGGTGGGCTCTTGGAGTACTCATGTTTGAGATGATGGCAGGAAGGTCTCCATTTGATATTGTTGGGAGCTCGGATAACCCTGATCAAAACACCGAGGATTATCTTTTTCAAGGTAATTTGCAGTATTTTACAGAGTCTCTGTGAATAACCCATCCTAAGGCATGAATGAAGACAGCTATAGTTATTACTTTCTAGTAAGAAAGAGGAAGAATAATCTGGAAAATATACCCCTAAACACATGAGTTTGTTTTGTTGTTTTGATCTATCGTTCCTACTGCTTAGTTTTTGGTCCCAGTTGCCAGTTACCTTCTCATACTCAGAAACAACAAGGAGGTAACTTCAGATTGTACATCACAGAGGTTGGAGGAAGGAATTGTGTGGCCAGAGAGGGCAGTCTTTTCACCTGGACCACAGTCCTGAATGCATAAATCCAAGAGCAATAATGGGAAAAAGCAGAGTACTAAGGAGATAAAAAGGATCAAAAGGTGAAGGAAAAAGCTCTGCAGTTGGAAATACAAAGAACTGAACAGAACAGAAACAAGCAGACAAGCACAAGGACCCCGAACACACCGTCCAAAGAAGTGCAAAAATTGCCATAAAATTCTACATTTAATGACTAAGGCCATTACAGAAAATGAATAGATATTTCATGTAATAGGAAATCTAGCTTGCTGTGAAAAACCTGGAAACACTTTTAACCTCCTTAGTCAGGGGTGTGCACATTAAAAATTAATGGGCTTCCATCTCATACCTACACATTTGGCAAAAATTTTAAAGTCTGACAACACCAGTGCGAGTAAGGGTTAATAACAGTGCTGGTGAGGATATGAAGCAACTGGAACTCTGGTGGATGGAGTGAAAACTGACATGACAACTTTGGAAAATAATTTGGCAAAGTCTAATGTAATCAAATATAGTAATACATGCCACACATTTTACAGACACTAACCTGTTTAAACCTTATAACTCTCCTATGAGGGCTTCGTTGGTGGCTCAGTGGTAAAGAATCTGCCTGCCAATGCAGGAGATGCAGGTTCCATACCTGGGTCAGGAAGACCCCCTGGAGGAGGGCATGGCAACCCACTCCAGTATTCTTGCCTGAATAATCCCATGGACAGAGGAGCCTGGCTGCAGTCTATGGGGTTTCAAAAAAGTTGGACACGACTTAGCAACTACATAGAAAACAACAGCAACACCCCTATGAATCAGATATTCTTTTTATTCCAATTTTACAGATAAGGCAACAGACACAGTAAAGTAGTCAAAGAATAAAACCTACACATGTAGTGATCAAAATTGTTCAGAGTAGAGGCTCTGAGTAGGAAGGAAAGGACAGGACTGGGAAGGTACACAAGATGCTTAGACAGTGTTTGTAATGTCTGTTGTTTTCTGCTGGAATGCCTTAAATATCTTATAGTAGAAATATAAAGATGAAAACCCTGTAAAAGTTAATTATAGTAATGCTGTAAATTTTATCTTTCTAGTTATTTTGGAAAAACAAATTCGCATACCGCGTTCTTTATCTGTAAAAGCTGCAAGTGTCCTGAAGAGCTTCCTCAATAAGGTATAAATTGTATATAAAATCGTTAGTGATTTATCTCTATACAAATGGCACTGGTAAGGAGAGTTTCAGGCGACATAAAATTCCAAAACATCAAAGTGTATAATTTTTCCATTAGATCTGGAACTTGTCTCTTCACCAAAGGGTGCCTTGACAGAATGAGATCCTTGACAGAATGAGATCCTGAGATGCGTCGTCCTTTCCGTTCTGCCAGTATAGTTTACCCCTAGCTTTGTATCACGTATGGTGTTTGTTTTGTTTTGCTTTTTGGCTGTGCTGGGTCTTCACTGTGGTGCATGAACTCTTGTCTGATTGTGGCACTCAGAGCTGCTCTTCTTATGGAGCATAGGCTCCAGAGTGTGTGGGCTCATACGTGTGGTGTTTTTAATGTAAACAAAAAATACCACGTGCTCAATTAGAGAAAAACTGCATCTTTGGGGATAGCCTCAGTTGTACCTCCATCTCTATTTTTTCAGTTTCCTTTAGATGATTATTATAGAATGTTTTAACTTATTGAGTACTTGGTACAGTAGTGTTCTCTGCAAATTCTCTTATCACAACCCTATAATTAGAAATTATTCAGAAAAAATAAAATGCTGAAATGTTGTCTCTTTAAAAAGTCTGAACACCATTCTGTCATTGTTTGTTGCAGTTGATAGGCTAGAAGATTTTTTATATATATATATCTTTATTTTATTTGCTTGCACTGGGTCTTAGTTACAGTATATAGGCTCTTAGTTCCCTGACCAGGGATTGAACCCAGGACCCCTCCATTGGGAGCACAGTCTTAGCCACTGGACCAGCGGGGAAGTCCCTAGAAAAGTTTTAGGATCTAAAATTATGACTCTGAATTATGTTTATTCATAACACTCTAACACCAAATGTGTAGGTTTCTTTCCACACCACCAACCAGTTTTCCATCCTCTTACTTTAAAAATCTTGTTTAAAAATAAATGGTAGGTTAGAAAGTAGGTTGACGTGTGTTTATTTTCTGAGATAAATAAGATAATGAGTTTTAATAAAATAAATTCAAGCTTGTTTTAAATGAGTATTTTATGTGAGGAAAGATTTAAACTGGAAACCTTAGTTTTAACACAGTGAAAAATGAAGGTGAGAAGTGTCAGTATGCAAAGCAGAATGCCTTTTGCCACAGAGGAAAATGGAAACATGTTCTCATTCACGATAGTTGTATAATTTGCAGGCTGCTTCTCAGTCCAGTGATTCAGATAATGGTTGTATCGTTGTTGTACACAAATTATGGTTGTTGCTATAATTGGACACAGGGCTTTTAAATTGAGCTAAAAACAAACTGGTGAAGTTTGAGGGTTTGTGTGTTTTGAGTATCACTCCAGCCCGTGTCAAAGAAAGAGTTGGGTGCTGCCCAAATAATTCTGCTGCTCTCTTTGTCTTCTTCCCATTTTTCTTTAGCAAGGTGTGGTGACATCTCTCCACTTGAGTTACAAGGATAGCTGGAGAAGAGCTGTGAGGAAATCTTGCTTGCCACAAGCATCAGATACTCTTTTGATTATCTAGTGTTATATTTTCTAGAAATGAAAGGTAGACCATTCTGATTTCAGATATAAAGGTATCATATAACAGACACAAAACACAGGTCACAAGGGTGATTTATTCTGAAGCAGAGTATTCACCCAGCTCTTGAAACATTTCCACCATAGGACCCAAAGGAACGATTGGGTTGTCATCCACAAACAGGATTTGCTGATATTCAGGGACACCCATTCTTCCGAAATGTTGATTGGGATATGGTATGTACATTTTGATTATTTTATATATTGTTGTTGTTCAGTTGCTAAGTCCTGTCCGACTCTTTGTGACCCCATGGAATGCAACACGCCAGTCTTCCCTGTCCTTCACTGTCTCCCAGAGTTTGCTCAAACTCATGTCCATTGAGTTGGTGATGCCACCCAATCATTTCATCCTCTGTTGTCCCCTTCTCTTGCCCTCAATCTTTCCCAGCATCAGAGTCTTTTGCAATGAGTCAGCTCTTGACATCAGGTGGCCTAAGTATTGGAGCTTCAGCATCAGTCCTTCCAATATTAGTTTTCATTATTTTCTTGGGCCAAAATTTATTAATGTAAAAGAATATTGAAAAACCAGTGTATCACAGCTTACATAACTTAAAACCACTCTCTAAAGTGCCTTTTTAAAAATTTATTTTTTAATTGAAGGATAATTGCTTTACAGAATTTTGTTGTTCTAAAATCACTTTAAATGACAAAAAACAACAAAATTCGAAGTGCTTTTTAAAAAGCATTTAAAACTGTGAAAGCTTAGAATATTAATTTAATGGAGCAGGTTGTAGTAGTATTGGGGCCTGCATCAGTGTTCAGATTTGTCATTATTTCCATCATATGAATATTGTAGAACCAGGCCCAGGGACTCACTTTAATAAGACTGGGAAATACCTAAGGACAGAGGAGAAGCACAGAGGTGGAATTTTTCTAAGAATGTGGGCTTGAGCTGTCACCCATTATGTCTCTTCTAGATGGAGCAAAAGCAGGTGGTACCTCCGTTTAAACCAAATATTTCTGGGGAATTTGGTTTGGACAACTTTGATTCTCAGTTTACTAATGAACCTGTCCAGCTCACTCCTGATGATGAGTAAGTATTTCTGTAGACTGAAATATTTTTTAAAGTGCTTTGATAGTCCCATTTTTTAATAACTACACAGTGTTCCATGATCAAATTATCTGATTTTATCTAATCATCCAGTTACAGGACATTTGAATTATACAGTTATAAAAACAGTGCTTGTCATTTTCTCCTTTGCTGACACGTATTGTCTCTAATTCTCAACAGCAGTCTTACAAACCTCATTTTACAGGCGAGGAAACCGAGGCTCAGAGAGGTTAAGCAAGGTTATGCAGCTGTGAGTTGACAGAGCCAGGATTCAAACCCAAGTCTGACTAAGGCCTGTGCTCTTTGCACTGCACTGCACTGCTTCCCACTGTGATAGTGACCATCTTGGTCTGAGTTCCTGAGTATTACCTTTAGATAGATTCCTAGAAGGGGAATTAGGTCAAAGGGTTTAAAGTTTTTAAAGCTCTTGATATATATTGCCAAATTACTTTTTAAAAAGATTACATCAGTGTGTCAGATCCAGGCAGCAGTGATCTGACTTACTTTTTGTGTTTATATCTTTGAAAGATATGGCTTAGAATAACTTGGGGATATTTGATCCTTCAGCTGTCGTTAACTGATTCATTCTGTCATGTCATGGAAGCCTTTTCTGCTTGGCAGTCATTTTACTTTAACATCTGGTTAGTTCTTATCACATTCCTCACCGCAGCTGTTCCAAACTCTCTCTACATTTTAGAAGCCTTCAGTGCTCCCCCTGCCTCCATCAGTCTAAGTGGATTAACCTTGCCTTGAGTGGCCTGCCAGGGTTGAGACCTCCCTACTGTGAGCTTGCTCCATTTCCAGCCATCACCAGACTGCCTTGTGTCTCAGAAGTGCTCTCTAACTCGTCCCAAACTTTTGCTGCTTCCTGCTTCTTGGAAGGCTCTCCCTCTTATGCATGGGGTAGCCTCCCACTTTCTCAATCTGTTTCCTTCATTTCCTCCAGGATTCATTGTGTCAGTTATCCCCATTCCTTCACCTTCCTTAATTTCTCTTTTCCAACTTCTTCTCTATGCTTATAAATATGCTCAAATTCAGTAATTTTCCCCACTTCTTTGAGCCACCACATTTTTCTCTCATCTTCTTTTCATCTTCAATCTTTTTCAGAAATACTTAATAGATGCTTATGGTAAAAGAAAAATAAATAAGCACTGTCTCTATTAAATTCCTTCAAAGTAATCAACATTGACTGTCTTACACGTTCTTGCTGCCAGCACTTTAACCTCTTTACAATTGAACCTGCTCTTTAAGCTTTTAAAGGTTGAATTGGCTTCTTAATTTCTAGATTTTAAAGCATTTTTTGATCTGCCCCATCTCCTCCGATGTCTGTAAAGCATCTGACACTGATGGCCTGCTTTAGTTGGTGCTGTCCATCCTGGTTCTGCATTATCTCTTTAACCACTTGTCATCTTATTTACCCTGTCCCCTTGAGACTAGCATGCTCCATGATTCTATTCATGACTGCCTTGTCTTTGCTACATGCAGTTTATACCTTGGAGGTTTCAGCCAGCCCCGTAGCATGGAAACCAGCTATTAAATGCCTCCCAGCTAAATAGGCAGATAACTGTTGAACTAAAGACACTAGTAGACAGTAAGCCTTGATTATTTTTGAATGTGTAGTACTTAGCATAGTGCCTTTTGTCATTATTTGTCACAGCAGTGTGTATTAGAAGGAGCACTGGATTTAATCAAAAGATGGAAATTTGAATCCCCTCACCACCTCTTAGCAACAGGGTACCCTGGGTCTGAGTTACATAACTTCTCTGAGCCTGTGTCTACTCATATCGCCTACTTCCCAAGGTTGCTGTAAAGAATAAATGAACAATGGTTTTTAAAGCTCTGAGCCACCGCCCTCTTATCTTCCCTGAGCTTCATTTCCCCTTAATAGTTCAAACATGTCTCCTGGTTTGTCAGACAAGCACCTCAAACATCTGAAGTGTAAATTGTTCACAATCGGGTCCTTGTTTTTAATTTACCCTTTTCTGCTCATTGTACCACCATGCATTCCTTTATTCAGATTCGATCATCTGAGTCAGTGGTTGTTGACTCCAACTCTTCCTTACCAAACTGTATAATACCTTCAGCTGCCAAGTTCTGGTCTCTTTTTCCTTTACTTCATCACTTATGTCGTTTCTAATTGGCTCCTTCTTTACTTTACAACTCGTTCAGTACATACAGAGTACCAACTCCTTTAATCAGTTTCCTTCAGTAAACTCCTACCTTGCCTAGCAGGTAAAATCTGTCCCCTTGGTGAGTAATTAGTCTCCCATCATCTGCTCGAGCATGACTTTCTAGCCATATCTCTCACCGTAACATAAGCGCCATGTTTTCATCAGGCTCAATTACCCACCATTCCCTGATAGCATGCTGTTAACATTTCCTCTCTATTCCTCCTTCCTTTTCACCTGTTGAAATCTTCCCCATCTTTCAGAGCTCCCTCAGATGTAATCAGACCTTTGATAGATCAAGATGGACCTCTTTAGTGTTAACATCACTGGCTTCTTTGAGCTAGCCATTACCTTCCTTCCAGCATCCTCTGCCTTCTATTCCTGTGCTCCAACTCTAATAAATTACTGACATTTCCCCAGACTTACCGTAGTCTTTCATAATTCTATTCAGTTAGTGTTTGTGGAATGATGCTGCCTTTCTTGATTTTGCCAAGTAGAAGTCACCTTTTTCTTTAGAACTGTGGTTAGAGCCTGGAGAAGGCAATGGCAACCCACTCCAGTGTTCTTGCCTGGAGAATCCCAGGGACAGGGGAGCCTGGTGGGCTGCCGTCTATGGGATCACACAGAGTCGGACACAACTGAAGTGACTTAGCAGCAGCAGTGGTTAGAGCCGGAGAAGGTGATGGCACCCCACTCCAGTACTCTTGCCTGGAAAACCCCATGGACGGAGGAGCCTGGTAGGCTACAGTCCATGGGGTCGCACAGAGTTGGACACGACTGAAGCGCCTTAGCAGCAGCAGCAGCAGTGGTTAGAGCAGGGCTTAGCTTGTCGTGTTGGAGACTTAGCAGGTACTGTTTTGTTGTATGAAGTACCTTCCCTCTTGAAGGAAGGGGCCATATCCTGTGTAACTTTGTTCTCTGCAGTATGATAGGTACATTTAAGTACTAAAATATTTGATGGTAATGGTCTTGTATACTTAACTAGAAGCCCAGTGTAGCAGAATGCCAGCCTCTCTGCTCCCTGTGACCCACTGCCTCCCTGTGGTGGCCCTCTGGATCTTTCAGAGTACTTCCTCTGGTTTTTTCGTTTTGGTTAACTTCTGGGCTTTCTCTTCACCATGTTCCATCTGGTTGTTGAAGTGAAAGTCGCTCGATCGTGTCTGACCCTTTGCGACCCCATGGCCTATACAGTCCACTAAATTGCATGCTGATTCAGCCCTGGGTGTTCACCTATAATTATGATGTTGTTTGCTGCTGCTAAGTCGCTTCAGTTGTGTCCAACTCTGTGCGACCCCATAGACGGCAGCCCACCAGGCTCCTCTGTCCCTGGGATTCTCCAGGCAAGAATATGAAGTGGGTTGCCATTTCCTTCTCCAATGAATGAAAGTGAAAAGTGGAAGTGCAGTCGTTCAGTTGTGCCCGACTCTTAGCGACCCCATGGACTGCAGCCTACCAGGCTCCTCCGTCCATGGGATTTTCAAGGCAAGAATGTTGTTTAGGTCAGAAATTAAGATTACCTAAAATTGTGACTATTTGTGCCTTTTTTATTCCCAGTCTTCAGTTTTGGACTACCTTTTGGTTCCAAACTTGCTCATGGGATTATAAGTCTTTTCTGATTTTCAGTACTGCTGATTCTTCTAGAAAATGTTTGGGGGTTAATCTAAAAACTTGTAGATTTTCCCCCCATAATTTATAAATTAGCCTTATTTTTAATTTTTAATCTTATTTTACCATTTAAGAAAAAAAAATCAAAGAAATCTTAATGGTGAACATTATTTTTCTTTCAACAGTGACATTGTGAGGAAGATCGATCAGTCTGAATTTGAAGGTTTTGAGTACATTAATCCTCTCTTGATGTCTGCAGAAGAATGTGTCTGATCGTCCCTGCTCAACTGTGCATTTTGCTTGTGTTGCCATTTAATGCATGGATAAACTTCTTACCAGTCCGGATGCAATGAACCATTTTATATTTTTCACCTACAGAAAAAACACTCAGTACCTTCTGCTGTTGGCTGTAAAAGTCAATGGTTACATCTCAGTTTAACTACGAAAAAGATGAAACTACTTTCCAGACAATCGTGTCAAAATTTAGTTACACTGGTAATCCAGCAACCTACTGATGAATAATAAAGTTGTCTTTTTTGTGCAAAGGAAATACTCACTAAAAAGAGTTTCTGTTGCATTAAGGGACGTGGTGGGGTATCATAAACCTCCTATGATTTTTGTCATATTCATGAGGTCACTTAAGTATTTAATTTTGGAATAAAAGAGTAATTCAAAATACAACTTGTTATATTACCTGTTACTTTCTGAGTTATTCATGTTTAAAAATTCAGCTGCAAATTCTGTCATTGCCTTAGAAGACTAATTTATTGATTTTTAAGGCAACAATTATTAATACAAGATGTTGGTTGCTTAGAATTGAGGAATACAGAGTCTTCTGAGGAAGAGAATGGACACATTTTATTAAGAACCAAATTCCAAATTATTAGCTGGCTGGCTTTGAAAAACTGATTCAAGTGATTTCTTTTATAGTGAGGGGTTAGCTTCTGAGTTTGTCCCTGCAGTGGGAACTGTAACTGGAATGTTAATAAATGTAGTTCAGAGAACCCAGACTTCTGTTAAGTGGAACACTTCTCAGTATATTAAAAAAAAAAAAAAATTAAAAACACTTAAAAAAAAAAAGTGCAATGGTAATATTTATTTTTTATTGGAAAGTAAATCCCACAGTCTCCTTTTGTGATTTGATCTAAATAATAAGGAAGCACTAGCTTGTTACCAAAAACTTGTAAGAACACTCCATTATCCAGTGGACACAGAATGTATACTATTTTTTCCTTGTAATTCAGTATAAAGGAAAATAATTTATCTTCCAAATAGTGTCTTAACCATGCTTGTTTTTTCCCCAAACCATACTTTCATATCCTGTTTTGGAGCCTTCAATGAAATTCAGGAAAAAAAGAGTAAACATGAATAAATGTTCAGGATATGCACACACATTCACACTCATCACAGTTCCAACTGCTTAAGTGAGTTTTAGTGAAGTAGCTAATACATGTAATCAGAGTAGAATACATATCAGGGGCAGAGTTCTTCAGATTATTTTTAATATTAGTGCTTAACAATTATTATTTAAAGTGATGCCAATGATAGTGTCCTGTTGTTTATTTTTAAATATTTTTTTATGAAAAGGGACTTAAAAAATAAGCATGATCATTTAAATTACTTATAAATGTCCAATCTTAGTAAAATGTAACTTTTAGGAAAGATATCTAGTCTTAAATTTAAAATGACTTAGTATATGTAGGCATTTAATAAATTGTCTCTTTTTTGATAGGATTGCTACATTTCATTTGAAATGTAATTTTTCCAAAGTTTCTGTCCATGTATACTCTCTTTTCTTTGAATAAGTCTGAAAGCAGTGAAACCTCAAAGGAAATGTTTATATAGTTCACATGTTTATTTAAGAAGTATATATGTTTCTCTTAAGACCTGAAACTTGTTTTAGGAGAAAAAACAGTATTTACTTCAAATCATAAATTTATAAAAATTTTTGACATATCAGAAAATACTTTATGATCTTGCTTTTAAATGGTACTATTTTCCTTAGGACCTTTGTTCTCAAATTTTAGAATGTGGAATAATCACCTAGTAAGTTTGTTGTAAAAAGCACATTGTTGGATCCACCTTAGAATTCTGTTGGGTCTTGGGACCTCAGTTTGAGAAGCAGGTTTGTTTTTTTAGTTACTTTTATTTTGTCTTTAGTTACATATTAGAAAGAGTATTCATGATAAAACATTTTGAGAAGGGTTAGATAGTTACTATCTTATCTACAATTTCAAATAAATTTTCAATAATTGACTTCAAGTTAGATATCTCCTAAAAAAAAGTATCAGTTTTCTATCAATGTTACAAATGATGAGACATTTTTCTGTGATGAGGTTTTAACCGTTATTCAGGGTGGCCTTTTTTTTTTTTTTTTTTTTAATTTTTTTTAAACTAAGATTTACTGTGTATATTTTATACTGAATTGCATTACAAATATGTTTTTAACTGTATTTTGTTTTTTTGTAGTCCTTATGTGCCATGACAGTTCTTTTTATATTACATAGAAGTTGTCTCAAATACTCACCAGGGGACTAAGACAGTTGACAGAATGGTTGAAATTTTGGTGTTCTAAGAAACAATTTATTTTACATAAGCATGTATGTGGTCGAATCATTTTCTGTGTATGCAGCCTGAGCCTGAAAAGGATTTCAGGTATTATGCTTGTTTAGTACCTGTACATTTACTTAAAATAATTTTTTTTGTTTTGATTTTTGTCATGTAGAATACTGCCTTGGTCTAATGTAATCTGTATTTGTGTACCTTTTTTAAAATTTTACTTTAAAATCTTTAAATAAAATGTTTAATACTCATCAGGATTGGAGCATGTTTACTATGTAGTGTATCAGAGCTTTGTGTAAGAACAAAGGTGTATTCAAAATTGGTTCAAGAAGAAAAATGAAAATTTTAGGGTTTGGAATTTTGCTGTACTTAGAGCAGCATTCTGGTAGTTCTCATGCCATATTGTAGACATTTACTCATAAAATATTGTTCAGTGTATTTTTAAACTCACCCGTCTATGCATCTATGTTGGAAAACAAATTAGTAAAAAATCAGCTGAAGAGAGAGCATTTTAACTAGTTTTAAAACTGAATTTAAAACTAAATTTAAACAGAACAGTATGTTCTACAGTGATCTATTCTAGAGTTCCAGAACTTCTCCTTTCTCAGCTGTAGCTAGTGTTCTTCTATAAACAAGCATGAGCCTGGCGTCTCACACTTCCAAACCTCTTCAACATTACTTAACCTTTCTTTTCTTTTACAAGGAGAATGAAATTCAAAGTGCTTTTCTTTTTTATTGACTTATGAAATAGCTAGAGCTGGTATATTAAAACCACCAAAGACTGATCTCCTGTGTCTTTTCTATTATTTTATCGTAATATCCCCTATGCGTGCATGCGTGTTCAGTTGCTCAGTTGTGTCTGACTTTTTGTGACCCCGTGGACTAGCCCACCAGGCTCTTCTGTCCATGGGATTCTCCATGCAAGAATACTGGAGCGGGTTGCCATGCCTTCTTCCAGGGGATCTTTCTGACCAAGGAATTGAACCCTCCTCTCTGGCACTGCAGGCAGATTCCTTACAGTCTGAGCCACCTGGAAAGCCCCAAATATCCCCTATACCAAACCATAAATTTGGTTGTTTTCTTTGTGTTAGTAAAATACCAAAACAGAGTCCAAAGAGGAGTTTGAAGCTTTCGGGAAATTTTGCATTTGAGCAAATAATTGATAGGGCAACCGGTTTCTCTGTGAAAGGTAAAATCAGTCTCCAGTCTTCAACAGGTTGGTTTCTGGACAGCACCCAACGGGGAGTCATTGGTATAATTGGTGGTCTCCCTTCATAGATTTACCTTCCTCTCCTCTAGAGCTTAAGGAATCAGTTAAGACGCATATAGTCTGAGTAGTTTATATCCAAAGTTCATTGTTCCAGAATGTTCTGGAATTTGCTATGTAAAAAAAGTGTTAGTTGCTCAGTCATGTCTGACTCTCGGACTGTAACCCACTAGGCTCCTCTGTCCAAGGAATTCTCCAGACATTACTGGAGTGGGTTGCCATTCCCTATCAGATCAGATCAGATCAGTCGCTCAGTCGTGTCCGACTCTTTGCGACCTCATGAATTGCAGCACGCCAGGCCTCCCTGTCCATCACCAACTCCCGGAGTTCACTCAGACTCACGTCCATCGAGTCAGTGATGCCATCCAGCCGTCTCATCCTCTGTTGTCCCCTTCTCCTCCTGCCCCCAACCCCTCCCAGCATCAGTCTTTTCCAATGAGTCAACTCTTCGCATGAGGTGGCCAAAGTACTGGAGTTTCAGCTTTAGTATCATTCCTTCCAAAGAAATCCCAGGGCTGATCTCCTTCAGAATGGACTGGTTGGATCTCCTTGCAGTCCAAGGGACTCTCAAGAGTCTTCTCCAACACCACAGTTCAAAAGCATCAATTCTTTGGTGCTCAGCCTTCTTCACAGTCCAACTCTCACATCCATACATGACCACAGGAAAAACCATAGCCTTGGTGCTAAATAAGGCTAATAAACAGAATTTCTGCCCTTGACATTTGAGATAGAGACCAGACATACTGAGAAAGACGGTTGTCATCACAAAAAATGTACAGTGATAAAAGCCAAATAAATGCAGTAAAGTATTATGTGGCCATGATAGGTTATCAGCTTTACCAGTAAAACTTGTATGAATTTTTACTTGACATTTATTTTAGGTTTATGGTAGATTCCAAAAAGCTTTATGAATTCAAATATACATAACTTAGATATTTATCTCTAATATGTATATATATGCACACAATATATACATAAATACTATATATATAGAGAGTATTCATATATAAGATGATTTTTGGGTTTTGTGCTCAGAAATATGAGTTGAAAGTTACGTGAAAATGGGAGAGAAAATTGTCAGATGCTTCTGCTTAGATTTTTTAACAGTTCATCTCTGAAATTTATAATTAAGATGAATCCAGCTCAGAATTTGAGATGATTTTTTGCTTGAAATGTGACAGTGCAGTTCACCTTTACATAGCAATTTGTGCCTTACTGGCATTAACATATATTTGTACTCCAATTACTATTTTTACTGAAGAAAATGGAATTACAGGTTTTCTAAGAATAAAGCGGCTGTTTCATATGATCTTTTACGGGCTATAAAAGTTAAACCCCATGCTAGACGTATTCACTAGACTTGAGAGAGATTTAGCTCAAGTTTCCATTGACAGTTTAGCAAGTCCGAAGCAAATTCTAATTTTGTAATAAAGAACCCTGTGGGGGAGGGGAAAAAAGAGCCCATTGAAAGGCTCTAGCAAAATCCTTAATTCGATGCTTTGATTTTCCTGAAAAAGTGAAGCGTTGCTGGGTTTCTAGAAGTAGTGCCATGTAACCAGGTTTAAACCTTCCATCATGTAAACTATCTGCAACGTGGGTGGTTTGACTTGATGACTTTTTATGTTATTTATGATATATTTAGGAGGAAAAATCATGGTAAAGACAGTTAAGTACAGAAACCTAATTCTAACTCACATTTTATGATCTTTTTTACAGAAAAAATACTTTCTTGGCTCTTGATTTTTACTTAACAATCAGATATTTAAATTTAAGAAAATGTTTGCACTTGTGAATCATTTGAAAGTTTACTCAATTTGAAACAATATTTTAAAGAAGAAATCTGAATCTGTGTTAAAGAGGATATTTTACTACATTATTCTCACCGTCTTTAGGTTTAAAATTTTATTTCATTTCATATTTCAAATTTTATTTGAAGGCTATGTAATGTGTCTAGCACTATGCTGATTCTACAGGATTTGGAGAAGTTTTTTTAATTTTTATTTTTGATTAGAGAGTAATTACAATATTGTAATGGAAAAGTTTTATTGTAAGGAATAAATGAATTCATTCATTCCAGAAAAATTGGCTTAGGTTTAAAACGAAAAAAATGTTGATGTGTATGCCACCCTTTTAGGTAGGGGATATTTCCTATGATTAAAATAAAAATTAACATTCTCTCCCAAGTAGTGAGGTCTGACGTGGAAAGGGGAAGTAGCAGCGTTCTGTCGCAGATGGGTGATTCCATCTGCTTCACCACCACCAGAGGCCAGTCTCTTGCTGTAATGAAGGTCAAAGTTACCAGCACTTTCACCCTCTGAAGGAGGCAGTGTGTTTACTACAAGCCAATTACCAAGAGGTTCCAGGTGCTCATCATGTGTGTGTGGATTTTACAGAACTATTCAAATTCAACATTTGAATTGCTCTTTTGAAGGAAATCTCACATAGTTATCTGGGAGTCTGGCAAGCTGTCATAGAACTGCTTTGCCTTCTTTAGAAACTCTTTAGGGTGTTAGATCTTCCATATTTAGTCAACACAAATTAGGACCCACTATGTGCTGGGGACTGGGGATATAACCAGCAAGAGGCCAGTCATGTCATATTTCATGCTGTCTAGGCAATTTTCCACCTGTGCATGATACCTTTAGCTGAAAATAAAACCAGGGCTGATTTTTAGTCATTTAAATACGGATTCAATTAAAACAAAGTGAAAGAAATTCTCTAGTCTTTAGTTGTGGAAATTTCTATATCAACATTTGCGTGTCATCCCAGATTTAACCCATGAATGTTTGAATTCATTGAAGACATGATTTCAAGAAACTTTTTTTTAACTATGTTGCTATTTCACAAATACTAAACACTTTTGTACTGCAAGTAAATAGTTGAAAGAATCCGTTTGCCAAGGAAAGACATTTTCCTGCTAATTCCATTGAAAATTAATCTTGGAGAATGCTTCAGTTCCAGGCAGTTATTTACTTCACTGCTGAAAATAACTCTACAGTGTTGCCATGAGTTGCGCTAAACAACCTCACACCTTCTCCTTCACAGGTTTTTCATCAACAACTTTTTTTAGATTTGTTGTGATGTTGACACCACTTGATAATCTTCACATTGTAACTTGATAGTAAGAGCAACTAGGAAGTATGAAATCTGTCCACTTACAAAGTATTCTTAAAAGTATAAGAATTCCTTTTTGTGAGTCTGCTTTTTTTCTCTTTTTTGTTATATTCAGTAGTTTATTGTACTTCTTAGATTCTAAATATAAGTGGTATCATGCAGTGTATCTAGAACAAGCTAGTGACTACCAGTGGGAGAGGGAAAGGGGAAGGGGTAATAATAGGGTAGGAGACTCAGAGGTACAAACTATTAGGTACAAAATAAGCTACAAGGATATAGTGTGCAACATAGGAATATAGCCAATATTTTATATTAACTATAAGTGGACTATAACCTTTAAAATTGTAAATCACTAGACTTTACCTCTACAGCTTATATTGTACCACAACTATACTTTGATAAAGGTTTAAAGGCATATATTTTACCCAAAAAATGGGGAATAGATAAATATATTTTTACAAATTTCTGTAGTGATAGAAATAAAGAAAAGAGAAAAAAAAAGAATTCCTTTATGTGTTTCAAAATATAAAAGGAAAGCTTGTACTTATGATGAGGACTGGTGATTTTTACTTCTGTTTAATTTTCAGTGATGCCAAAGGAAGTTAAGTTTTCCAAAGAAAGTTGCTCCTTGCTGTTGAGTCGGCCCAAATAGAAATACTATTTATGGATTTTAATAGCTGACATGGGCCAGGCATGCGCTAAACATTTCACGCACGTCTCATTTAATCCTAACAATCCGGCAATTGTTTCTTATTCCAGAACTACTGAACTGAAGCCTGTGTAGGTGGGAACTGAGGCCAGCACCTCAGGTGGTCTCAAGTTCAATTCAGAGACCCGCTAGCCTGTATTATGTCCTATTTTCACCAACTGATGGGGGGGGAAATGAAGTTTTAGGGAGCTTAAGTAACTTGCTCAAGGTCCATATGATTCCAATGCCTATGGCCTCTCAAGACAGTTATGTAACATTTGCTCCAAATTCTGTCTCCTGAGAAATTACAACTAATCAATTCACTATTCTTCTAACTCTGTCTAGCCAACTCCTTGAGGGTCAGCTCTGTAAGTCTGGTCTTGGCCTCTTCTCTGCAACCATCCATGTTGGCTCAAACCTGCCAGCCTTTTCCTGAGATAGTGTGCTCCATCTTTCCATGCTCTGTGACTCCCACTTCATAAATATATGAAATATACTTTTTAAAATTGGGGTATAGTTGCTTTTGGAGAAGGAATTGGCAACCCACTCCAGTATTCTTGCCTGAAGAAGTCCATGGACAGAGGATCCAGGTGGGCTGCAGTCTATGGGGTCACAAAGAGTCGGACACAACTGAGTGACTAACACAACAATGTGGTTGCTTTACAAGGTTGTGTTAGTTTCTGATACATAACAAAGTGAATCAACTGAATGTATACATATATCCTTTCCCTCTTGGATCTCCCTCCCTCCCTACCCACTGCCCCATCCCATCCATCTAGGTCACCACAGAACACTGAACTGAGTTCCCTGCACTATACTGTAGCTTCCCACTAGCTACCTGTTTTACCCTTTCTTGAGCAGCCCAGAATGCTTTTCTTTCAAGCACTCAGAACTGTGTGATAGCCCATCAGAAACTGTTGCTTCTGTCCAAGATTTGGTGTGAAGCATTTAACTGTCAGGAAGCATTTAACAGGAGGCTTCCTGTGTGCTGTTCTGGATCTGTCAGGAATTCTCTGTTCCTTATTAATTCCTGAATATTCAGGAATTAAGAGGAGAGGCAAGCTTCTCCTGGGGGCTGGGAAATCCAGGCATTTCCTTCATTAGTTTTTCTATACAATGATAAGTACCCTCTTCCTTCTTGTGAACCAAACGTAAAAGTGATTGTTTACAACTCTCTCTCTTTAATATGGATCGCCTATGTTTTGTAAGTCTGGAATTTTAATCTTTATCTTTGCTGAGAATAACTACCTTGTAAGACAGTATATATGCCCCACCATGTTGATTAAAACACCTTTGCTCCATCAGAGCTCTGGTCCCCATGTCTTTCTTTCTCTTTCTCTCTCTCTCTCTCTCCCCCTCTCTCTCTTTTTCAGGCTGATCCCCTAGAGAGCAGAGGCTCTCTGAGTTCACTTTCCTGCCCAGGCTTCTAAGACCCTCTGGAGAAGGCACTCTGCGCCTTCACCCCATTGAGAGGGTGCCTGAGGCCTTCGTGAACAGAGCAAACCCCTGCAGGGGCTTTATTGGCTTTCTGCGTAAACCAAGAAATAATCAGCCTCTTTCTCTCTCCTTTACTTTCTTATCGGTCGACTCCGGACCACCAGGTTCCCGTCCATTAAAGGACCTCAACACCTAACCAATGAAATAATCCTGTGGCTGGCCTCACCCAACCACGATTTCCTCTGATCTAGAAGTTCAGGATTAGAGAAGGAAATGGCAAACCACTCCAGTATTCTTGCCTGGGGAATCCCATGAAAAGAGGGGCCTGGCAGGCTACAGTCCATGGGGTTGCAAAGAGTTGGACACAAGTGAGCAATTGAACAACAATCAAAATGTGGGTAGGAGACCTAAACAGACATTTCTCCAAAGAAGACATGCAAATGGCTAATAAGCACATGAAAAGATGCTCAACATCGCTCATTATTAGAGAAATGCAAATCAAAACTACAATGAGATAGCACCTCACACCAGTCAGAATGGTCCTCAGCAAAAAGTCTACAAACAATAAATCCTGGAGAGGGTGTGGAGAAAAGGGAACCCTCTTGCATTGCTAGTGGGAATGTAAATTGATACAGCCACTATGGAAGATGGTATAGAGATTCCTTAAAAAACTAGGAAAAAAACCACCATATGACCCAGCATTCCCACTCCTAGGCATATACCCTGAGGAAACCAAAATTGAAAAAGACACATGTATCCCAATGCTCATTGCAGCACTATTTGCAATAGACAGAGCATGGAAGCAACCTAGATGTCCATTGACAGATGAATGGATAAAGAAGCTGTGGTACACATATACAATGGAATTAACTACTCAGCCATAAAAAGGAATACATTTGAGTCAGTTCTAATAAGGTGGATGAACCTAGAGCCTATTATATAGAGTGAGGTAATTCAAAAAAAAAAACTAATATTGTATATTAATGCATATATATGGAATCTAGAAAGATGGTACTGATGAACGTATTTGCAGAGAAGCAATGGAGAGGCAGACATAGAGAAAAGACTTGTGGACACAGGTTGGGGAAGAAGAGTGTGGGACAAATGGAGAGAGCAGTATGGAAGCATATACACTGTCATATGTAACTTAGCCAGTGGGAATTTGCTGTATGCCTTAGGGAACTCAAACTGGGACTCTGTGACAACTTAGGGGGCTGGCATGGGGTGGGAGGTGGGAGGAAGGTTCAAGAGGGAGGGGACATATGTGTACCTTTGGCTGATTCATGTTGACGTATGACAGAAACCAGCATAATATTGTGAAGCAATTATCCTTCAATTAGAAATAAATACATTAAAAAAAAAAAGAAGACGACGACATTCAGGTTGCTCTGGGAAGCCAGGGTGCCCCCCAAAACACACACACCTCCAATCCACTAGGCGACTGTGGAGGTTTGTTCCTTTAGACATCTGGGAGTTAGTTATACCTGTATGCTTATTATTTGTGGCGACACTCCAATATGTGACTCCAGCAAGGTAGCCTGCCCTGTCCCCTCATCTCCATTCTCTGTTCTTGCCCTTCCCAAATTCAATCTTCTTTCTTCCTTTCCTTTCTAACAGTTCTCTGAGCCCACTGGGACCCTCCTTTCTGGATAAACTGACATTGAGCTCCTCAGCCCATTCGTTGCATTCTCCTTCCCTTTGCCCATTCCTGCATCTCTCTCAAGAGGAGGCTGCTCATTCTGATGGCTCCCAGATTGAGCATTCTCCTGCTCCCTGAACACTACTGCGCACTATTACTCCTCCGCCTTTGTGTAAAAACCCCTCTCCTTCGGGGCCTGTGCTATGTGGCTCTGCCCTTATGTCACACAGCACCCTCCTGCTCATTCCATTTCCTCTGAGGAAGATGTGGTTCCTGGCTCAACCAGCCGAGATGCATTGAGCTGCAACCAGCATCTCAATGGACCGGGAATCAAACATCCAATCAAACACCAAAATCCCATCCTTTCTTTCAGCCTTTCTTTCTTTGCAAAGAAAACAAAATGCAGCAATAGGGACAGTCGTGTGAGCATGCTAAGTCGCCTCAGTCACATCCGATTCTTTGCAACTCAGTCTTTTCCTTTTTAAAACATATTTATTTATTTGGCTGCACCAGGTCTCAGTTGCGGCACACAGGATTTTCTGTCTGCATTGCGGCATGCAAGATTTTTGGTTGTGGCATGTGAACTCTGAGCTGCAGCATGTGGGATCTAGCTCCCTGACCAGGGATTGAACCTGGGTCCCCTACGTTGGGATTGCAGAATCTTAGGCACTGGACCACCAGGGAAGTCCCTCTAATCAATCTTTTTCCTACCACACTTTTTCTACCTAAGGGTCTTAACACGTGCTGTCCCAATGCCTCCTCTCCTCTTCCCTTTGCTCAGGTGGGCACCTTATATCCTTCAGGCATGTGTGTCTTTCCCCCAGGGAGGACAACCTAGGGCCCCCTTATCTAGCCCTCTCCACTGTCCTCTGGGCTTTCCAGGTGGTGTTAGTGGTAAAGAACCTGTCTGTCAATGCAGGAGACGTAAGAGACATGAATTTGATCCTTGGGTCGAGAAGATTCCCTGGAAAAGGACATTACAACCCACTCCAGTATTCTTGCCTGGAAAATCCCATGAACAGAGGAGCCTGGCGGGCCATATGGTCGCAAAGAGTCCAACATGACTGAAGCGACTTAGCATGCTCACACGCACTGTCCTCTGTCACTACATTTTGATTTTTTCCCAGCATCTCTCTCACAACGTATAATGGTGTATTGCCAATTTATTTTACCATCATCTGTCAACTCCACCCATCTGTATGTTCCATGAGGACACGGGCCATGTCCATTTCATTTACTATTGCAGTCCCAGCACCTAGAACAATGCTTGGCACAAAGACCTTCCAGAAACATTTATTAAATGAATAAATAAATGAGTGAGTGAGCAAACGTTAGCCCTGTACTTTGGAAAAAGCCCTGCACTCCCACTGGCTTGTGGTTTCACTGTGAGTAGAGGTTGGCAGGGAAACTTTCACTGCTCCAGCAGAGCTGGGACTAGGGAACCAGAATTTTTTATAGACCACGCAGATCCTTTTTATGCTTTAATAAAGTTTGGAAAACAGAACCAGGGAAGGGCCTTCACCCACGCACTAAATGCTGACCTAGGCTAGAGAACTTGGTGCTGTAGTCGGGAAGGTGAATCATTCTGGGGTTTTGTGGATTCCCCAGCACTGATGTAAACAGAAGCATTTAGAGAAAGCCCTAAGTTACTCAGGCAATAAATGGAAATCAAGGGGAAAGGGATCCCTGAAACTTTGTAGAGACTGAAAAGTGTAGACTAATTTTAGCTTGTTATTAGTTTTCTGTTTTGCATGAGGAATTTTGGAGAGAATTTAGGTGTATATATTTCCCCTGTCTCCTTAATCAGGTGAATAAGTCACTGTAACCACTGAAAATCCTCTGTGGCAGCACATTTCATGCCCTGAAGAGAGATTTGGTTCTCAGAAGTACTCAAAAGCCACTTCAGCGTAGGTGGCAAAACTGGAAAATATTGTTCTGGAAATCTGAACCTTAATCCTTCCTCACTTCACCCCCTTGCCAAAGAGTCTCTGATGGGATGATGCCTTGAGATGATTTCTAGAGGTAAACAGGACATATTGCCGCTGTGCTTTGGCCACAGAGGAACTTCAGTTCTTCTCAGGGGCAAAGAAATGATGACCCAGAGAAATTTTTTCCAACATGATTCCCTGAAGCCATGCCCTTTGTCTCTACATTGAGCCCCCTCAAGGTATCTTGGGTGCTTGCTCTGGGCCAGGGGAGCAGAGGATCTAGTTCAGAAGCTCTTCCATCAAAATCAGTGTTCACAGACCCAGAAGAGTATTTAATTAGATCTGTACTCCAGGCTCCTTGTGATGGGATTTCGTTGGGCCTGGAGCGGGGATGAGGTTGAAAACAGAGATTTTGCACCTCTCAGTTAGAATCCTATCCCTAGAAGCTCACAAAACTTCAGGGTCTCACCCACAGGCCGTGGGAGTCCTCATGTGGGAGCCCTCTAAAGAGAGTGATGAATGTCCCACCCAGAATTCCCCTTCCTCTCCCACCCTCTCCCACCCACCTCCTTTACCACAAGAGTAACTGCTCTTCTTACCCCACTGCCATCTCTGCTGCTAAAATGAGTTGGGGAAACACAGGGGTTGGAGGAGGGGAGGAAAGAACTGCAATTGCCTTACTTTTGTTTTCGGTTTGTTTGTTTTTAATTTGGTCACTTCAAATTTCTTTCAAAAAACTCAGACATCTTGCATTGTGAAGATGAATACCCTATGGTTACATCTCCAGGTCTACATTTAAGATTCATACTCTCCTTGCTAGCATGGTTCTTGGGCCCTTGGGATTTAAAAGAGCGTTTGTCTCCTTTTAAAACCTGGAGTAACCTTACAAAGTCCCTTTCTATTAATGTTGACTTGACACAAAGCATGTTTGATTTCCCCTTTTCAGTTTTCTATTCCCTTTACCCTCTGCTTTCAGGCAAACAGATGTGATAAATGACAGTGGACTGTACTCAGCTACTGCTTTTGGTATTATAGGTTCAACAAGGGTAGGGGTGAGGATCTTCATGCCATTTTCTAACACCATCTATATGGGGAAAGATCTTCTATGTTCCAAACAAAGAACAGACAAGCAAACTAGTGGACCTAGTGTTACCATGGAAACAGTCCCTCAGTGTATGCATGGGCGGCCATGCCCATAACACACATAACGGCGGCGCCCTGGAGCAGTCTCTCACAGCAATTCTTTTGGGACCTTGGGCAACCCCTGGCCTCACTGAGTATTACTCAGAGTAAGCTACGGGGCTTCCCAGGTGGCTCAGTGGTAAAGAAGCTGCCTGCCAATGCAGGAAATGCAAGAGACTTGGGTTAGATCACTGGGTTGGGAAGATCCCCTGGAGAAGGAAATGGCAACCCACTCCAGTATTCTTGCCTGGGAAATCCCATGGACAGAGGAGCCTGGTGGACGACAGTCCATGGGCTCACATAGAGTCCAACACAACTGAGTGAAAGATTATGCGCACATGCAAGCTACACTGCTCTAATAAAAAGACCCATATGGTGATGGAAGTTCATTTCTTTCTCTCCTAATAGCCCAGGACAGATGCTCTGGCTCTGGAGCTGGGAGGATGAAGTTGTTTCCCGTTGACATTCAGGGCACCAGGTCTTACGTGACTTAGGAAAGGAAAAAGCTAAGAGGCATATTCATGGGAAGTGCTAAGGCCCTGGCTTGGAAGTGACTTGTCTCACGTAGGCTTACATGGCTTTGGCTAGAGCTCAGTCCTCTGGCTTTTCCTAAAGCAGGAGAGGCTGAGGAATGTCAGGGAGCAGTGAGTCCAGGAAGACGAGGTGGGTGGATATAGATGGCCTGCTAGCTGCCTCCACCATGCTGAGGCAGAGTTTCTTTCAGGTTGAATTGCATCAGATGAGAGACCCTGAATTGACCCTTGGAGGGGCATCAGCATAGGTTTGAGACTAAGAAGGAAGGGGTGGGAAGTCCTGAAATGATGTTCACAGGGTCAACAGCACAGCCCCTCTTGTTTCTGGCAGCTGCAACTGCTGTGTCCTGCTTCCACTTCCCTCTCCAGTCCCTGGCTCAGCTAAACTTCCAGCTCCTAAACTGCTCTCCTCCTGGGCCTGCTCTCAGGAGGCCTCATCAGGCTCACAGTCTTTCCTAGCTCCTGGGACCCAATAATTGAGTTTCCTGGTCTCTTATTCAGCTGTCCACTGGAATCCTTGGCTTTCAGGCTTGCACATCCTGTAAGTCCCTTTCTGTTCCTCCTAATGTGGACAACAGCACCGGGGCTCTGAACCTTGTCCTGATGCCCCACCCCAGGCCACTGTCTATGGCCTCCACCTTGGCTTTGGCATGGTGGTCTCCTCTTTCCTTTCCCTCCCCTCCTCTAGGCCCCCCATCCTGGCTGACTGCTGGTTTGGCCTTCCTGAAGCTGTCCCTTTCACACTGGAAGACACTCAGCTCTTTGCACCGCCCCCCACCCCAAACTCCAGACAGCATCTGTATTAGGGGCTTTCTCCTGCCTGCGAGATGCTCCCTCGCCGGAAATCATCTGTGATCCAGGCAATTCAGAAGATGTAGAGCCATAAAATACAGTCAGTAAGAATCCTTCACTTGTCACTTTGCAGATGTCAACAGCTTTGCAGTGGTGGCGTTTTAAATGCAGGCGATCTGCCATCTTCTTCCCATCTAAGTTAAAAACCCATGGTTTATATTTAATTAATTTATCTTTATGTCCTAAGTATCATGACACATATATACTTCTTTGTTTACTCCACAGCGCCTAGCCCACACTAAGCGCTCACTAAATACTACTAGCATCAGCGTCTCCCTCATCCACTTACTATTTAAAGGGAAATTATTTTTATAGTGAAGATTTAGAGGACTTTAAATGCCACTGCTTAGCTCTCAAAGTAAGTGTTACAAATGAAGCAATCATAGAAGAGGCTGAACATGTACCTATACTGAGGAAAATTATATTAAAAAACCAAAAGGCCATTTACGGACTACATACAAGAAAGAAGTAAAGCTAGATATGTACTGTATCGTTCTGAAGTTTGCTTTGTCATTGTACTTATAGTGTGGTCTGGCTGTGTTTTTAACAGTCTTATAACTACATTTTGAAATGAGGATCTGTCTTGATAAAAATGCAGAAGCTATAAAGAGAAATATGTTTGCAGCCTGTAAGTTCGCTTGACCAAATAATTCATTAGAATTTCATTTATATCTTTTTGCACAGTGGACCTTGAGAAGGAGTTGAAGTTATGGAATGATAGTTCAGGTTTGAAAAGGGAAGTCTGTTAGGTCAGAGACAAATTCTTCTTTCTAGAATCCAACTCATCTGAAATGAGGCCGAAAACTGATAGATGGTTTAAAAGGAAATGTTTGACTGAAGACTGCCTGCTGTACCCATAGCTACCTGCCCACCATGGCTCCCTGGTGACAGCTGTACTAATTATAGAAAAACAAGTTGAGTGGAAGAAGATGAATTATGTAAATTTACATTGACTGAGGATCCTGTTGGAGCCTTTAGGAATTTTGATTAATAAAAATAAACCTGGGATTTTCTTATATTAAAAAGCTATTAAAAGATGAAATATAATTTGCTGTAGTCTTAGAATAAAATCTAAATCAGCCAAAACAACATTTATTAGCTTTTTAAAAAATTTCTTACTGATTATGCATTATATTACATATGATTACATGTCATCATATGTGTATCATTTATTACTGTGAATCACTTGCTGGTAACAGCCATTTTGTGGATTGGAAAGGAAGCATAAAGTGTGCTTTAGGCTATATGTTTATGTTTTTATTTATGAAAAATAGTGAAAGATGCCCCCAAAGTCATGTTTTTCATAAACCCATGCTGTTAAAAGAGAAGCCTGCAAATTTTTCTCTGCTCCATTTCAACAATTTTCTTATTTTAAAATATTTGTTATTTTAAAGTATTTTAAAATATAAACCTAGCTTAAAAGCTGAGGATTAGAAAATATTTTATTTAAAATATTTATTTAAATATTTTAAAATATTTCTTATTTTAAAATATTTTAAAATATAAACCTAGTTTAAAAGCTGAGGATTAGAAGACAATCAAGAATGGTATCAACCTGCTAAAAGAAAACATTTTTGTTTGTGTTCATAGATGAGCCATTGAAACAATACCTTAATAAATTTGCTTAACTCGGTTCTTTACACATTTAGAAATTTGATAAACTCAGACTTAGTGAATATGTTAACAAAAGTAAATGAAACTGGTATTTAAACATTTTTTTAGTGAAATATCACTCAACACAATTTAACACGCTGTAATTTGAAATGAATCTTTTTTCCAACTCAGAGACATTGGAAATGCTGTTAATTGTTTCAGTCGCCCACTCACTGAACCAAAAAAAAAAAAATGACTTATTACTTGCTACATATCAGGAAGGTGAAAGGTCTGCCACTAAAGTTGCCCAATTCACAGGGAAGCTCTGTTCTCACTCTCCATCATCACAGCACTTTGACTAAGTGGGGAAAAGCACAGTGTGAACGCAAAACACTCTACGTTTCTTGCCGCTCTTCATTGCCAAGTATGTATATTTTAATAGAGTAGTTCAGGGGAGAATACCCAAGCCTTTTCCAAAGGCAGATAGATCTCTCACGATTTGTGTTACACTGAAAACCTCTGTACAGACAAAGAACAGCTCAAGGATACCTGAGAGTTCATATTTAGCACTGACACAGCACTTTGATCTGTAACGTGCTTTACAAACATTAGCTAATTAAGAGGAACAACACCCCTGCAAGGTATTTAACAGGATGCGAAAATGAAAAGCTACAAGAAAGCCAGAATGAATAAATCATGCATTGTTAAATCAACATGACCTGAAAACCAGCAAGACCCCTTTCCCCATTTCTTGCCCTGACAGTATTTTGGGAAAGGCAAAGTCAGATTTTATGCCAGGTGTTGGGGACAGTGGGATGATGTCTGGATGGGAGGATGGTGATAAAGTTCCATGTATCACGTTTGCAGAGGGAAATGTTCTACTAGCTCAGAGAGGGGGTTTCAAGAATATAACCTTTTTAGAAGTACCCGGGAGAATAGGAAATCAATACAGTATTCAATTAATCTACTGCAGATTGACTTCACATAAAGGAGCCCCAACCAGGAAAGTACCCTGCTAGGAAATCCGACAGTGCACAGTTGGAGAGTCTAAGAGGGCAGGAACATGGCCTGCATATAATCTGCATTTTTCATTCTTTCAGGAGATGGGAGTGGGCATTGTGACGGCTCTGGGGTCTGACTGCAGGCTTCCCTCACCTATTCTGTGACATGAAAGCAGTCTCAATAGGTAACAGTGTTACATAGTGGTTAAGTGGAATCAGTTCCAGTATCTTTTGGAAGACAGAATGGACTGTCATTCAGAGGAATCTGAAGTTAAGGGCTTTGGATGAAGAAGACTGTGATTCTAAATAACCAGAGCCTCTGTTTCTCCTCTTTTTCCCCTTTGCCACACCACCCAACATGAGGGATCATAGTTCCCCCACCAGGGACCAAACCCACGTATCCTGCCGTGGAAGCACGGAGTCTTAACTATTGGGAATTCCTCTTCATCTATTTATGGCTTAATAATCTCTCTTTCTCTCAAAGAGGTGCTGGAAAATGAAAGGAAATGGATGTGAGAATTTAAAAGCAGAGTAGATGCTCAATGAACTGTAGTTATGTTTACTGCCTTGGGTGAGCTTGGCTATGAGGCAGGTACATAGACAGGGGCTTTCAAGAATATAATTTTTTTTATAAGTACCCAAGAGAATAGGAGATCAATACAGTATTTAAGTAATCTACTGCAGATTGACTTCACATAAAGGAGCCCCAACCTGTCTTAGACTTAGGAGGTATGTCATTGGGTGGAAGCAGTTTTAGAGTCAGGACACACCCCTCTAGTATCCCCAAGAGGCCATGTCTAGCAGGAGCCCCAAGAGTTGCTGAGCACTTTCAGTGTGGCTCATCCAAGAGATGAGCTGTCACTGTAGTCCATGCCAGATTCCAAAACTTAGTAAAAGAAAAGGAATGTAAAATATTTTGTTCATAATTTTTTTTAATATTTATTACATGTTGAAATGGGAATATTTTGGACATATTGGGTTAAAGAAAATATATGAAAATTAATTCGACCTCTTTTCAGTTTTAAAAATTGTGGCTGGGGAAAACAAAGTTGCATATGGAGCTCACATTTGTGGTTCACATTATGTTTCTATCAGGCAATGTTGCCTTGGAACATAACACTCGAATAGCTTAGTTCATACACTTCATCAGTGAAAAAGGATTTGAGAATGCATCCCTAAATATAAAATTTTTAATTTGTAAGTATACGTTATAAATGGAATTTCCAGATAGTTCAGTGGTAAAGAATCCACCTGCCAATGAGGGAGACTCAGGTGACATGGATTCAATCCCTGGGTCAGGAAGATGCCCTGGAGAAAGAAATGGCAACCCACTCCAGTATTCTTGCCTGGGAAATTCCACAGACAGAGGAGTCTGGCGGGCTACAGTTCATGGGGTTGCAAAAAGTCAGACACAACTGAGCACACACACACATATTTTATAAACACTGGAGACATACAACAGCAGAAACAAACAAATGGATAGAAGTCTGGGTATCTTCTTCTCACCCTGGATGATCATACATATCCCATAAAGTGCACCGGCCCTTTGGAAATTGCTGCCTTAGATGAGGCAAAGGACTCCCAGGCTCCTTTGGGGAGTAGGGGCAGTGGGTGATTATAATTGGAAGGAAACAAAATTACAATAAAAATTGTAACAAGACACAGATTGCACAAATACAACTAAAGTAAAATATTAACAATGTAATAACATGGGTAAGGGAGAAAAAAACAACAAAACCTGAACAGTAGGCTTCCCTCTGCAGAATTGTTGGTTGGGGTGTGGCCAAGTGAGGAGGGCCAAGTGAGAGGTCATGAGATCTAGCCAAGAAGCTCTGAGCTTCCCTGGTGGCTCAGATGGTAAAGAACCTACGTGCAGTGCAGGAGACCTGGGTTTGATCCCTGGATGGGGAAGATCCCCTGGAAAATGGAATGGCAAACCACTCTAGTATTCTTGCCTGGAGAGTCCCATGGACAGAGGAGCCTGATGGGCTACAGTCCATGAGGTCACGAAGAGTCATGTAGAACTTTACAAGATTATGGAGGAGGGACTAAGGCATATCCTGGGTTTCGTCTGGTAACTTCTCTCACTACTTCCCTACAGCAAAGAGGAGCAGGTCCTGGGTTTCCTCTTTGTTAAGAAGAGAGGAAAGGAATGTTCTGGGGAGGAAGAGAGTGTAGAAAGAGCCAATGCCTATGATTTCAGGTCCTCTGAACAGAGGCATTGATCCCACTCCACATAGGGCCCCATGAGGTGGCAAGACCTTTTTGATGAGAAGCGTTGGGAGATGGTAAGATCTGTGAGCAGCAAAGAAAAACTCCTGTGCCCAAGCAGGGCCCAAGAACCAACAAGTTTATGGGCTTGGGTGAGGCATGGGGCTCTATGTGCGCTAGAGACCAGACAACATGCCCCATATGTTCTACAGTACACTAGACCATCTGGGACTCCTGGAGGACCTTAGTGGTGGGAAGAATCCCAAATCATGACTGAGATTTATTTCCTGGCAGCAGAATTATCTGAACTAAAGATACCTAGAAATGTAACACATTTTAAATGAAAAATACAGTAATTAGTAAATATACAAATTTAAATAGTTTAAACAGAGTGTGTGTGTGTATATATATATGCCTGATTCTATAATGAAAAGGACATCTTTTTGGGGTGTTAGTTCTAAAAGGTCTTGTACGTCTTCATAGAACCGTTCAACTTCAGCTTCTTCAGCATTACTGGTTGGGGCATAGACTTGGATTACTGTGATATTGAATGGTTTGCCTTGGAAACAAACAGAGATCATTCTGTCGTTTTTGAGATTGCATCCAAGTACTGCATTTCAGACTCTTTTGTTGACCATGATGGCTACTCCATTTCTTCTAAGGGATTCCTGCCCACAGTAGTAGATATAATGGTCATCTGAGTTAAATTCATCCATTCCAGTCCATTTTAGTTTGCTGATTCCTAGAATGTCGACGTTCACTCTTGCCATCTTCTGTTTGACCACTTCCAATTTGCCTTGATTCATGGACCTGACATTCCAGGTTCCTATGCAATATTGCTCTTTACAGCATCGGACCTTGCTTCTATCACCAGCCACATCCACAGCTGGGTATTCTTTTTTGCTTTGGCTCCATCCCTTCATTCTTTCTGGAGTTATTTCTCCACTGATCTCCAGTAGCATATTGGGCACCTACTGACCTGGAGAGTTCTTCTTTCAGTATCCTATCACTTTGCCTTTTCATACTGTTCATGGGGTTCTCAAGGCAAGAATACTGAAGTTGTTTGCCATTCCCTTCTCCAGTGGACCACATTCTGTCAGACCTCTCCACCATGACCCGCCCATCTTGGGTGGCCCAACAGGGCATGGCTTAGTTTGAGTTAGACAAGGCTGTGGTCCTAGTGTGATTAGATTGACTAGTTTTCTGTGATTATGGTTTCTGCCCTCTGATGCCCTCTTGCAACACCTACCGTCTTACTTGGGTTTCTCTTACCTTGGGCGTGGGGTATCTCTTCACGGCTGCTCCAGCAAAGTGCATCTGCTGCTCCTTGCCTTGGACGAGGGGTATCTCCTCACCGCCGCCCCTCCTGACCTTGAATGTGGAGTAGCTCCTCTAGGTCCTCCTGCCCCCACGCAGCCACTCACCTAGAGCCAGACATCCTGGAATGTGAAGTCAAGTAGGCCTTAGAAAGCATCACTATGAACAAAGCTAGTGGAGGTGATGGAATTCCAGTTGAGCTATTTCAAATCCTGAAAGATGATGCTGTGAAAGTGCTGCACTCAATATGCCAGCAAATTTGGAAAACTCAGCAGTGGCCACAGGACTGGAAAAGGTCAGTTTTCATTCCCATCCCAAAGAAAGGCAATGCCAAAGAATGCCCAAACTACCACACAATTGCACTCATCTCACACGCTAGTAAAGTAATGTTCAAAATTCTCCAAGCCAGGCTTCAGCAATACTTCCAGATGTTCAAGATGGTTTGGGCTCCAAAATCACTGCAGATGGTGACTGCAGCCATGAAATTAAAAGATGCTTACTCCTTGGAAGGAAAGTTATGACCAACCTAGATAGCATATTGAAAAGCAGAGACATTACTTTGCCAACAAAGGTTCATCTAGTCAAGGTTATGGTTTTTCCAGTGGTCATGTATGGATGTGAGAGTTGGACTGTGAAGAAAGCTGAGTGCTGAAGAATTGATGCTTTTGAACTGTGGTGTTGGAGAAGACTCTTGAGAGTCCCTTGGACTGCAAGGAGATCCAACCAGTCCATTCTGAAGGAGATCAGCCCTGGGATTTCTTTGGAAGGAATGATGCTAAAGCTGAAACTCCAGTCCTTTGGCCACCTCATGCGAAGAGTTGACTCATTGGAAAAGACTCTGATGCTGGGAGGGATTGGGGGCAGGAGGAAGAGGGGACGACGGAGGATGAGATGGCTGGATGGCATCACTGACTCAATGGACGTGAGTTTGAGTGAACTCCAGGAGATGGTGATGGACAGGGAGGCCTGGCGTGCTGCAATTCACGGGGTCGCAAAGAGTCAGACATGACTGAGCAACTGAACTGAACTGATGCCTGATTCATTTTGCTGTTTGCCTTAATACAACATTGCAAATCAACTATCCTCCATAAAAATTTTTAAAACGTTTTAAAACAAAATGTGGAATAGAAATGAAATTAAAATTCCCTGTCCCACCTCCACAGTCCAGATTCCCACTTTCTAGGAATGACCACTTTCAGCTTTTTTAGCTGTTTCTTCTCAGGCTTACCTCCATAATTCTAAATAAGGTGTTCTTACTATTCCTAAAGTTTTTGAGTTTTATACTGTCTAAGAACTTCTCATATAGAAGATGACAGTTCATGCACATTCACACACTTTGTCTCCCCTTTCTCCTCTAAATATATTAATAGTTATATTGCAATTTCATCATTTTGGTTATTAATAGAGCATTTACATCGTTATTACTATGCCAATTTTATTCACAGCCGAGCCAAGTAATGTATTGTAATTTCCTTTCTTGAAATACTTTTTTTTTTCTAGAATTCATAAGTGTCTCAAAAAAACTTGGCTTACTTTTTGTATTTATCTATGAACCACTCATTCATTATCAGATTTTCCCACTACACAATAAGGCTCTCTCAGTGCATTCAAACATTAGGAAGTGTGTCATTTTTCTATCATTTCTCACGCTGATGTGTTACACTGGATTGGAACACACTTGTCATTCTGGGGCTTCCTTCCCCCATCAGTCTCACATTTCCCTTTGCCCTCATTTCTTGAATTCTTTTTCTTTTTTTTTTCCTTTGTTCTTGTGGTTTTATGCTTACTTTATTCGTTTACTTCACTTATTTTTTAGAGGTATCTTTTAAAAATATTTATTTATTTTGGCTGCAATTGGTCTTAGTTGCAACATGCAAGATCTAGTTCCCCCACCAGGGATAGAACCTGGGACCCCTGCATTGGGAATGCAGAGTCTCAGCCACTGGACCACCAGGGAAGTCCTCCACTGACTTCACTTTTAATGAAGGTTCAGGAAGATGCAGATACTAGTGAAAAATGATACGTTCCAATCTCAGTCTTGTAGAGTAAAGGTCATAGCAGCCTCTCAGAAACAGCATCTGCAAAACAAGACCCTGCATGGGTGCAACACCAATGACACACATAAAAGAAGCATCCCCTCCAGCTCTTGCTGACTCCAACCATCTGCATGATGGCTGACTCCACAATCAAACGTAGGGTCCTCTTACACTCTAGTAACACATTAATTTGAGGCTGCAAATATCACATTATATAAATCCTAACATCATTCTGTAAGTTTTGGAAAGCAGTTCTTAGTCATATGGGAAAGGAAGTGCTCACATGATTGTGGGTCATTCATCTCTAAGAACAAAAGCAGCCCCAGTGGGTTCTTAGCAGCCCCCAAGTGGGACATTTTGAGCAAAACCACACTGTAATGGATTGAGATACATGAAATGTGCTGAAATCTATGAGTTCATAAGGACATAAGAAATTAAAACCCCCCAAAACTCTTTGGTTATCTTTAGAGGATGCTCATCCTTCTGAAAACCGGTAAATAAAAGGAAAGAATCAAATATCCTGCCTTTTCTGAAAACAATAACATAAAGCTATATTTCGGGTCCAGCAACAGATAGAAACGGAGAGTTCCTTTAAAAAAAAAAAAAGTATTTGGCTGCTCTGCTGGGTTCTAGTTGTGGCATGCAGGATCTCAGATCTTTATCGCAGTATGTGGGATCTTTTTTGGTTGCAGTATGTGGGATCTAGTTCTTCGAAGTATGGGCCACCAAGACCTGGGCTTGATCCTTGAGTTGGGAAGATCCCCTGGAGAAGGGAATGGCTACCTACCTACTCCAGTATTCTTGCCTGGAGAATCCAATGGACAGAGGAGCCTGGTGGGCTACAGTCCATGGGCTCGAAAAGAGTTGGACACAACTTGGTGACTTTCACTTCATGTGTGGGATCTAATCCCCTGAGCAGGGGTCAAATCTGGGCCCCCTGCATTGGGAACACAGAGTCTTAGCTACTGGAACACCAGGGAAGTCCTGAGAGTTCTTTTTTAAAAACATCCCCACTAATGTATGAGGAAGGAGTAAATAAGTGCAGCCCCTAAGGAAACAATGGGTCCAGGCAATGATCATCGGAGGTTACTAAAATCAATTACTGAAAACTGATGGGGATCTTTGTAATGGAGTGGCTGTAATTGCTGAGTATGAGAATGTGTGCCAGGGTCAGTGATAGGGAGTGGTGGGGCCGTGGTAAATTCTATCTGAAATCATTTAAATTCAATGCCAGAGAGAGAAAGAGAGAATGAGAGAGTATGAACCAACACTAGAAACCAAACAGCATAGGCCTAGGCTATATCCTTAGCCTAAGTAGTGATCCCCACTGCAGACCTGAACCTATACTTGAGCCATATCTCAACTTTTTTCCAGAGGTATTAATTCAACTTTTGGCCATTTCTACCTCTTGGACAGTCAGTAGAGAATTCTAGCATCTAGTCAGAATGGATTAAACAATACTATGCTTATTGAACTGACAAAGCAAGAATTGGTAGGAAATGCCCTACCAGGAAAAAGGCAGTCCCTTGGGGAGTCTGTCTGTGTTGATTTAATGATAAAGAATCTGTACACCAAGGGTGTCAGCCAGACCGGAAATTCCTTCTGGTGGAGAGTCAGAAGTGCCCCAGTTGGACTGATAGGCTGTGGCCATATTGATTGGCTCCAAAGGGCATCCTTATACACATACAGGCAAAGGGCACATCTAAACTTTGCAGTCACCGGAGACTTTCCTGGCCTCTGAAAGGGAGTGGAAGGAAGTGGGTGAAGGGCCTAAGATAGTGGCACAAAACCTACCTCTTCTTTCCTCCCTGTGATCAATTGATTTTTATTCAATTTAAAGACAATTCTGAGATTCTTCCTAAATACTAGAGAAATGTCAAAAGTTGGTATAAATTATTTATTTTTTAAAAATGGGATTTTTGCTCTGTTTCAGGATCTTGACAAAAGGATTATTAATGTATTTGGTGGGTTAGCAGAAAGACTGATGGTATCAACTTTTGCACAGTCAAGAACAAACACTTCTTGAGAGTATGATATAAAGACCCATACCAACCCCTGTGGTAAGACAGACATAAGTAAGATGCAGTTTCCACTCTGCCAGGTCTTAAAATATAGATGAAAATCTGAGATTGTACAATAACACTGTAAGACATAATGTGGTAAATGTAAATGACTGTGAAATTAGGAAAGGCAGAGATGGACAGACAAAGCTTCACAAAAGACCCGGGGATTGACTCTAGCTTTGAAGGGTGGTCTGAATTTCAGTAAGCGTTAAAGGGAGAGAACGCTTTATTCCCATCTAATTCTTCCATGGTATACTAGATGTTGTCAGGGCATGACTGTCTTCATTCCCTCTGAAGAAACTGCCTTGCCCAAAGGCTCTTCTAGGCAGTCATGTTTCAATGCCTTCAACCCCCATTCCAGCAGTTTAGGCAAGAGGTGGTCTCCTGTCACCCCCAGGGCAGTCTAACTACTACAGCCGGGCTTAGATAGACATTCTGAGCCCATGAAAGTCTTCTTTTTGATAATGTAAATGTAGGAACATAAAAGAGCTCAAGTTAAACAATGCCACGCGTGCTCAGTCGTGTCTGACTCTGTGACCCCATGGACTGTAACCTGCTAGGCTCCTTTGTCCATGGACTTTTCCAGGCAAGAATACTGAAGTGGTTTGCCATTCCTGACCCAGGGATGGAACTTGCTTGTCTCGGGTCTCCTGCGTTGGCAGGCGGATTCTCTACCACTAGCACCACCTAGGAAGCCCAAAAGGATGCCATATGTAAGTCAAAGTTACGAAGGAAAGAGGATGGTGCTCTCTTGGAGCACGAGAGCTTTCTGGTTCCAGTAACAGGTCTTCTTATAATCCTCCACCTCTAAGTGACTTGAAGTAAATGCAATGGATAACTGTTCCTTAACAAAATTATCTGATTAAATTCTATGGACAATACTATTTCAATGGAAATAGTAACAAACTTTTTTTTCTCTCTTAGCTCTGAGACTGTCTTGGTACAAATACCTTGAAAGTCATTTTAGTAATTATAAGGTGGACATTGGCCTTGCCTTTGTATGTGAGAGGATTTGACAAATGGTGTAAGTTAGTCAGAACTTCTGGTTTCTCTCTGTTTTACCTCCAACTTCTTTCCCACCCTCCTTTATTTCTTGTCTCATGGATGAAATAAGAGCAATGAGAGATTAGGTGGGAAATAAAATCAAACCAAGTGTAGAGTGAACCCACACCTGTGTCTGGATATAGCCTACAAATTTGCTTCTGAGCATCAAAGTACCTGAAGGGAAACCTGGTTAATAACAACCTTTTTAGTATTTGCGATAGAAGCAAAACAGTTGAAGCTCAACAGAAATTTCTCTCATGAGTCCTTATAAAGGGAATACCATTCGCAACCAGCAGATGACAGGTGGCTCTTACAAAAATCCTGCCAAGGAGGCGATCTCTCCTTGTTTCAAGTATGAAGACTTTGAATGGTTGATTTGATCCAAGGTGGGGGAAAAAATCTAAGGGGGAGAAGACATAACATGCCTAAGAAGAGTGAACGGCTTTCCAGTGCTCAAGGAAATCTTTGATGAATAGCATTCCTCACAACTGTATTTTGATAAGAATTAAAGGGCAGAGGACTTCCCTGTAGCTCAAACAGTAAAGAATCTGACTGCAATGAAGGAGATCAGGGTTCAAACCTTGGGTCGGGAAGATCCTCTGGAGAAGGGAATGGTAATCTGCTCCAGTATTCTTTCGTGGAGAATCCCATGGACAGAGAAGCCTGGTGGGCTACGTCCATGGGGTCACAAAGAGTCAGATGTGACTGAGCGACTAACACATATAACATATAAAGATGCAGAGAGGGACTTCCCTGGTGGTGCATGGATAGAATCTGCTCAGCAATGCAGGGGACACGGGTTCAACCCTGGTCCAGGAAGATCCCACATGCCTGGAGCAACTAAGCCTGTGCACCGCAACTACTAAGACCCACTCTAGAGCTTGCTAGCAGCAACGACTGAGCCTGCATGCTGCCACTACTGAAGCCTGTGAGCCTAGAACCTGTGCTCTAGAACCTGTGCAACAAGAAAAGCCACCGTAATGAGAAGCCTGTGCACTGTGACGAAGAGTAGTCCCTGCTCGCTGCAAATAGAGAAAACCCCACGCAAAGCAACAAAGACCTGCTGCTGCTGCTAAGTCGCTTCAGTCGTGTCCGACTCTGTGCGACCCCATAGACGGCAGCCCACCAGGCTCCGCCATCCCCCGCCATCCCTGGGATTCTCCAGGCAAGAACAAAGATCTAGCACGGTAAAAAATTTAAAAAAAAAATTAAGAAAAAGGGGAGGTGGCAGAGAGACTGTATCCTTTAGGATAGAAATTGTATACAGCTGACAACAGCAGATGTGTATTTCTGACATTTTGGTGTTCTGGGCAGTCAATGGTGTTAGTGTCATAGTTGGCATCACTTTCTGGAAGCAAGGGACCAAACTTGGGAGAGGGGAAACCAGAGATCTTCCAGTTTAGGTGAAGTTCTCAGTTCAATGTCTGAGCAGATGTGGGGGTGCTGATGATGTCATAGAGGCCTGTTGGAGACTGGACTCACTTCCTTTTGGGCTGACTGTGGACTCTGCAGTGTATACTTGGTGGAAGGCCTTAGGAGCCTGCAGCAGTGTGGGTAATTGTTTACAGCTAAGTAATTTGGTAACATTTCTTGGCAAGTTGTTATCCATTTTCTTACAATTATGCTAATACAGTGTTTGTCTATTTTTAAATGTGTAAAACATACTGAATGCCTGGCCCTTGTCCATCCAGGAGAAAGCAACAGAAGCACATGAGGAAAATATTATGCAGAGCTTCTTTTCGACAAACTGATTTATTTAAAAATCAACAAAGTGGCTGATGGAACTTTAGGGTAGTAATTTCACATTTATATTGCCCTTTAATGAGCCCATGTGGTTTCTTTAAAATCTATATTACCTGTGTAAAGAAAACCTATTCATTAGGAGCCCAGTCTCTGATTTCAGTAACAGAGAAAATATTCATATCCCACAGAGACCAATTCTAGTGAGCTTTAAAATTCAAGATATTTAACTTTAAGAATATAAGACTTTATTATCAACACTTATTTCCCATGCTGTCAGCTGAAAGAATATGTTGACCACCTATTGTAACTAGTTTAACTGGTAAATGATTGAGACATTAATGGGTAAAACAACAGAGTTGTTAATATTTTTCCTAGGAAAATAACTTTCATACTTATATTAGGCATATTTGCAAATAACCATCTTACTGTCTGAGGTTTTAGTATAGAACTTTATAATTAACTTATAAATAAAAATGTATATGTCAATTCCAATTGGCCAAGTCTATATTTTTATGTTAAATCATACAAGCAGAAAGTTTAATTGGCCTAATTAATTATCACCAACTTCTCTGACTCGGCTTTTTGGGTCAGGCTAAGACTAAATTGTTGACAAGTCTATGGTTTGGATCCCACTCCTGATCCACTCAGTAATCATCCTTAATTTTTTTGTTTTTGGTTGCCCCACTAGGCATGTGGGATCCCAGTTTCCTAGTTTCCCAACCAGGGGTCAAACTGGCACCTCCTGCAGTGGATGTGCAGAGTCTAAACCACTGGACCGCCCCCTGCGAAGTCCCGTGATCATCCATCCTTTGTTCAAAGAAAAGTCCGGGATCACAGTAAGGGAGCGTGAGCAGGGTGGTTTCTGTCGTAAGAGGATGGAGGAGTTGCATGCATCATGATCGATGTATTTCACATTAGAACGGTTCAGTCTTTCTGTATTATTAACAACATTGATACACAACCTTATTATACACTTGTCCATGTTTTGCACTTGTCTATTAACTTAGGATGAATTTCCAGAAGAGTAACTGTTGAGTCAATGGGTATAAAATTTTTTAATTTTGCTACCTATCTTGTCTCATTTTTACCATTATATTTCTCTTGTTCCCTTAATATTTCAATTACTGAGCAATGAGAATATAATACTCCCTCTCTTCATGTGTGTAAACATTTAAGAAATAAAAGTTTCACTTCTGTAATTAACTCACAAATATGGTTGAGTCTTACAACCTTGTGCTTTTCCTTTTTTTTTCCCTATGAAACTGTTTTTGAAAGAATTTTAATATTATTTTGGGAAATATTCCTATTTCTAGAATTTTTTTTTTTTTTTTACTTCAGGAAAAGTTAAGACAGCTTGACTGCTGCCAGGGAGATTACAATCCAAGAAAGAAGGAAAGATAAAATTCCAGGTGCTCTTTTTCACTTAATTTGGCAAATTTTGTAAAAGAATAATTTTTAAAAAACCCAAACTGGTCTCAGCATGGTGGAACAGCTGACAAAGTTTGAAAAGTTGAGCCTGGCTCTTTTCTCAGGGAAGACTCTGCCCTGCCTGCCCAAGCGGCTGGTCTGAGGGATCCTGTTTCTGTGGGCATCCCTGGTCACAGTTTAGGGAGGAGAATTCTCCCTGTGCTTGTCTTTATACTGCTCGTGGTGTAGAGCTTCTCAGATTGAGAGAGCAGAGGAGCACCTGGGCATTTATGCAAAGTAGCGATTTCTGTGCTCCAATCTCTGAGGTAGTCTAACTACGTAGTTCCAGGACCCAGGGAACTATTGGTTTAAAAAGTTCCTCAGATAACTGGCCCAGGTGCTTGATAAACCACACTTTGAGAAATATTGCTTCAGGGACTTAATGGGTACTTTTGGGGTGAGAGGAAATGAAAATTAAAAGTTTTCTATTTAAAAAGAGTATGTTCTATTTTTAAAAATGGTTATGCTACTCTTTGTTTTAGTAAGTCAGTTCTGGGTCTTATCAAGCAACTTTCTTAAAGAGTGTATTGAACCCTGTCTCTCCAATACTTTGCAAACAAGAATGGCAATTGTGCTAAGTCAGTTTTGTCTGACTCTTTGTGGCCCTATGGGACCGTAGCCCAGTTGGGTCCTCTGTCCATGGGATTCTCCAGGCTAGAATGCTGGAGTGAATTGCCATGCCCTGCTCCAAGAGATCTCCCCACCCCAGGATCAATCCTGCATTGACAGATGGGTTCTTTACCACTGGCACACCTGGGAAGCCCAAGAATGCAATTGGCCCTTGCTTTTTCCTATTATCCATCCTAATTAATTTACGCCTCTGTCTCATAGTCTTCCATTCCTGAATCCTCTGGTTCTCCCTCTGGACCATGCCAGAATCCACTGAGGAGCTCTACAGTTTCTCCTGCTCCTTCTTTAGGAATTAGTATTTCGAAAGACTAGTCACAGGTCAAGGAGTATGCGGGAAGGTCATTTGGCTGTCTGCCAGGAGAGGACCCGGCTGATGTTATCTGGACTAATTAGAGCCTGGCTCTTTGCCTTGAAGGTTCAGATATTTGATTTTGTCAACAAACAAGAGTGGATTTGGTCTGGGAGCAGGCAGGTTCACTTTAACCAAAGTCACAGCTGGTACACACAACCAGCCTGCTGCATATGTGTTTACAGTTAGAAAGGAACTGGAATATTTGCACTCCAGTGCTTTGGGAAGTCCAATCATAATCAGAATTTGGTAAGAAATCAGAATAAAGGAGGTTCAATACATAATTAGCTTTCTGGGTACCTTAAGGCTGGTGCATTCATTGCCACAACTGGGATAGCCTTGCTAATCTTGCTGCCTGGATAGCTTACAGAGGGATATATTTATTTTGTAGATTTGTTCATTCTATCAGTTGTTTTACTCTGACCAGAGAACTATCCTTTTTCTTCAAAATGACTTTACTTATTTCTGCTTCCCTCCTTCTTTGTTTTGTTTCTTTCTCTCTTTCTGTATGTATTTACAGGTAATTTTTATTATCCTTTTCCCAAGTTATAGCTTAGAGTAGGATGTAAGTGATGCAGTTTACAATTACTGGGTCAGGTGCTTCATAGTTGTATCCTAATGTTTCTGCACTGCTCCCAGTTTCCTCTTGAGTCTCATCTTGACACTGCAAACAGACTTTACTATTTGTATCCTGTTACAGAAAAAAACCTATTTTCTATAATTAGAGCGCTGTGTTGTCTAATATGGTAGCCACTAACCACACATGGTGGCTATTTAGATATATTTTTAAAAGTTGGGGAATTCCCTGGTAGTTCAGTGGTTAGGACTCTGAGTTTTCACTGCCAAGGGCACAGGTTCAATCCCTGTTCAGGGAACTAAGATCTTGCAAGCCACATGGCACAGCTTTAAAAAAAAAAAAAAATCAATTTCTTTGTTGCACCAGACACATTTCAAGTACTCAAGGTTTAGGTAGGGATTCCCTATTGGACAACACAGATATAGAACATACGCATCATGGCAGGAAGTTCTTATTCAACAGTACTGATCCAAAGACTCCTACATTTAAGTGAGAGGATCCTTAAATATCTCATATGCCAAAGACAAAAAAAAAAAAAAAAAGGGGTGTTTTTTTAATTGTTTGTTTGGTTTGGTTTGGTTTGGTTGAGAACTCAGTTGCTAGTGAGATTTGGCAGTTTATAACTAAGTCCAGTGATACATAAAATTGAAGTGTGTGGGTCTTTCCGCCACTACTGTAACCTCCTACTTCTTCAGACTCCCTGGTGCAAAGTAACAGAAACCTACTCTGACTAGCTCAAGTAACAAGGGGGATTCAGTTCAAAGCTGCAGGATCATCCAAGGACAGGAGAACAGCTCAGCCTGGAACTAAACTAGAACCTAAGACTTAGGTGTTATCAGCACTCCATCTGCTCCTCTCTTTGGACCTGCCTCATTTTGGCTTCTCTCTGTAGACCAGCTTACACTGCTTTTCTCCATGATACAGCAAGTGTGACCACCAATAACTCCTGAGATTATATTTCCTCCACTCAATAGGCCAGCTAGGCTGAGGCTAGACTCTTTCAGCGCTCATTCCAGTCATCTTTGGGAAGGTGTTCATTGGCCTAGCTTGGCTCAGGTGTCTATTCCTGGTCCAACTGGCTGTGACAGGGGGCAAGGTCAACTATAGCTACATGAAGACTTGCTTCCATTGCCATGTGGTTTAGAGGGTGAGACAGGAGCCAGGACAAGACACAGAGCTTGGCAGCCAACCCCATGGGGGGCCACTGCAAGTCTGACTCTATTTTTTGGTGGCCTAAGACTCCCCTCTTTAATCATTCACCTGAGCTTCCCTGAGAAAATAAAGAATGGAAACTTCACTGATTGAGGGTCAGATGCATTTTAGTTCTAATCCCTTCTCTGTTACTGATCAGCAAAGTGGTTTGGCACATGACCTAAACTCTGTCTCAATTTCTCTCTATTAAGAAGGGAATTTTTTGTACAGATCTCAAAGGCAAGTAAGCACTGAGAGCTCTATAGTCCAGCACTACCTATAAACTAGACAATACTTCTCAACTTGCAAGTTTGAATTATAGCTTGGGAACATCAGGGGGTTATTTATGACTCCTCATTTTTTTTTGGAAACCCTCTCCCCCTCCCCCCACCAGCACACACACACACACACACACACACACACACACACACACACACATTTGCAGCAAGTCAAACTTTGCTCTAAACACTCATGAAATTTCCATTAAGTATTTTGATGACAAAATACTTAATATATGTTACATTGATTTTTAAGTTTATTGAAACTTAAGCTGAAAATTCAAACATTTGTGGCATCACTTTTCTTTATTTTACCCTTTCCAGCTATTGCTTTTGCTTTCTCCCTCTTACTTCCATTTCAACTGCACAGAGCCCAAGTTAAAACGTGAAGAAAAGAATTGCTATATGACATTCAGGAAGTTACTAGTTTTTAAACATCTGGTTCTCATCTTATTTAAAATGGGAATTGGAATCTTGTAGACCCAATATTGATTTGGCAGTTAAGAGGAGAATGAAGTCCCAAGGAGGAAGTCTAGTCAGTGAGGGGGAAGGAACTTTGCAGTGGCAGAAATAGTAGCATTAAACTAATAAGGGGAGTAAAGTGCAAGGGAAGAGGATTGGCAGGAAAAAATAAAAGTGCTCTGAGAAAGTTAAAGAGCATCATCATCATCATGACAAGTAGAAATCAATGAAAAGCTACAGGAAAAAATGAGATGGGAAAAAAATAGTTGTGATTCTTTTGTGACACTGAAGAAACTTGTAGCATCTGACTCGCTGCTCAAAAATATTTCAAACAAATAATTGTTGATATTAAAAAAAATATTTGTTGTTGTGGATCAAGGAAGCAGGAAGAAGCTTAACTAGTTTCTCTTTCTAATGGAAAAGAACAGAAAGTATAAATGAAAACAGAAGCCTGTTGCTATGCTTGACAAATATTTACTTGACTTTTCTTCCCCATACTTCATAAAAATAAAATGAATTTACATTGAACATTTGCACTTCACCCTTTTTTTGCTTCCATGTTCTTCATAATTAATATTAGTATGATAAGTTTGTGAAAGTCGTTCAGTTGTGTCCCATTCTTTGTGACCCCATGGACTGTAGCCCATCAGCCTCTTCTGTCCATGGAATTGTCCAGGCAAGAATAATGGAGTGGGTTGCCACTGCCTTCTCAGCAATTGAACCCAGGTCTCTCGCATTGCAGGCAGATTCTTTACCATCTGAGCCACCAGGGAGGCCTATTATTAATAGGCTGTATTAGTAGGTCACTATCAATAGTTCATCGAATGGAGACAAGAAGAAAGCATTTGCCTCAAACCATTTATCAGATCAGAGGGCAGAACTGGTCTTCAAATTTATAACCTTTAAATTCTTGGTTTATATTACTTGAGACATCTGTAACTACTGAATTAGAAATTCTAGACCACCCAGTACCAGTTAAGTTTGCATCTAGAATCTGTGCTGCTTAATGGAAGTTGAGAATGTGTTAAGGCCACCATAGCCCTCTCTGTACCCCCATTCTTAATCATTTGGAATTTTAACATGTAGACAGGCACACACTCACACTGTCTTGCTCAGCTCTTACTGACAGCCAACATGGTAGGAGGAGACCATGCAACACCACTGTAATACCTATTTACTAACCAATACTTAAACTTAGGAGAAGGCAATGGCACCCCACTCCAGTACTCTTGCCTGGAGAATCCCAGGGACGGGGGAGCCTGGTGGGCTGCCCTCTATGGGGTCACACAGAGTCGGACATGACTGAAGTGACTTAGCAGCAGCAGCACTTAAACTTACTTTTCAACAGTGATGAAGACCATCTGTATGTGGGGATTACAATATTCATCACCAGGCTTCCCTGGTGGCTCAGTCGATAAAGAGTCTACCTGCAATGTTTAAGACCTGGGTTCAGTCCCTGGATTGGGAAGGTCCCCTGGAGAAGGAAATGGAAACCCACTCCAGTATTCTTGCCTGGAGAATTCCATAGACAGAGGAGCCTGGCAGCTACAGTCCATGGTAGGGTCACAAAGAGTTGGACAGGACTGAGTGACTAACACTTCATTACCTCACCATGATTATTTTTTCTAGGGCCTATATTCTCTGTGTCCATTCAATCCTGTTTCTGAGATAAAGAACCATTATCATTTGTTTCAGGGCTTTTTATGTTATACAATCAATTTTACTGATAATTTCTGAAAATCCTTAAGTAGCCTGCAAAACCGTACCTTCCCACCTGCATCAGATCTATGCAAAGGTACCCTGCTCAGTTTCACTTGAGTTCTAACCTGTACCTTTGAGGCCAAGGCCTTGGGAATTCAAGGGAAAAGTGAATTTTAATTTGGTACATTTTGTACTTTGATGGAAAAAAAAAAAATCCTCAAAGCTTGATGGGTTCTAGGCATATGTGCCTGTCACTATTTCTCAAACCATTGTACACAGAACTACAGGTACAAAAGGTCCTTTACTCAAAAAACAGATTCCTGGGGAAGGCACATCAAAAGAACAGGGGAGAGGATAAAATGTTTTGATTTTTCGAGTCTATTTACTGTCCAGTTGATTCTGCTGCTTAGGCCTTTGATCGTGCTACCAAGTAATTATTTATTTCTATGGTTGATAAAATGAGTACTGTATATTTATTTATCATTAATTGCAGTTTGAAATCACTTTAAAAAAAGATCCGTCATTTTGGCTTTTAAAATTGGTTTCTTCTCGCTAGACATGAGCCAAGTGCCCAGAGCTGACCACATTGCTCACTCTCAAGACTGTCCAGTCTTCCACACTAAGCCGGGCCTTGTGACTATTCTCGAGGTTAGAAAACCTATCCCCCAGTCTCGCAGATGCTGTTCTCCCCCGACTGGCTCTGCACAGAACATCATTATCTTTGCTGAGCTTCTGTCTCTATGGCAATAACAGATGGGAAGTGCTGCGGAATTATTCATGTTCTGGAAAGGAGGCAGTCAAGAAGGAGGGGAAGGTGCGGGGTGCGAGAGGGGGCACGACCTGGGAGCGCGGTGATGGGGGTGGGAGGAATGGAACTTGGATGTGCAGGGAATGAGAGGCTTGTAAGCCTCGGGTAGGCCCGTTGGGAGGAAAAGAGGAAAAAAAAAAAAAATCTACGAGCACAGAAGTATTCCCAGTCGGCTGGCTCCAAATGTGGATCCCATGAGTGACCTCGAAGCAGTAAAACCAGAAGAAATTGGACGAAAATGCATCAAAAGGGGCGGGGGCGGGGGGGAGGAGGACAAAGCCAAATCTTCTGAATTCGGTGCACTGAGATCTGGGGTACTATTTCAGTTCCTAATTTTGCGGTGGGGTGGAAAAAAGGGGTTTTTCTTGGTGTTTCGAAATATGACGGAGCAGCTCGGCAGAGTTCAATATGCTAATCGACCACAGAAGAACACCGACCAGGGAGACGACTCTGTTCGGCCCCGAGGGTCACAGCCGAAAGCGCTTCGGTCATCGCTTTCCTCGTCTCACCTCCTGTTCGCCTCCAAAACAAAATCCCAAACTCCTCAGGAAACACTGTAGAAGCATGTAATTTCTAGCTCCCTTTTGGAACCGAGAGTAGCAGTCTGGTGAGGGGGTGGGGGGAGGGAGGCTGAGAAGTAGAGACAAAAATGTTTTCTCTCGGTTTTGCCAGAACTTCTGCCAGCCCTCCAGCCCGGGCCGATGGCGGAGGAGGTCAGCCCAGGGAAGGCGTCTGGGCGGAGGCCGCCCAGGCAAGGCGGGGGCCGCCAGGGTAGGGTGGGGCGGAGCGCAGCGCAGCGCAGCGCCGGCAGCTGGCGGGGCGGCCCTCGGGCGGGAGGCCCCGCGGAGGCGGGGGGCAGCCCCCGCGCGCTGGGCCCACACGGGGGCCGCGGCTGGGCGGCCGCCACCCGGCTGCCTCCGGGGCGGGGCGGCCCAGCTGCGGCCCCGCGGGGGGAGGGTCGCCTGTGTCTGACCTCGGGCCGCGGCGCTCGGCCAGGCGGGCCTTGCCTCCGCCCAGCCGGCTGCTGGGGTCGCGCACAGTGCACCGCGCGGTCGCCCTGCCCCCCTCTCTCCGTGTCGCGCGGCGGCCGAGCGACCAGGGCGCCCCCGGGTCTGGCCCGTCTCCACGGAGCAGCGGGTGGGGCGGGGGCGGGGCGGTGGCGGCCCCAGACAGCCGGCTAGGCGACTCGAGGAAGGAAGGAGGGAGGGCGGCGGTGGGGGTGGGGCGGGGAGGGAACATCCTGTCTGCGCCGGGTGCACCGCAGACAGCGCCGCGCGCCAGCCGCCCAGACGGCGAGCGGGGCCAGGAGCGCCGGGCGCGCGCCTGGGGGGAGGGGCGCGCGCGCCAGACGACGGGCCGGGGGAGCCCTAGGGAGCCACTATAGGGCAGACGGCGCGCGCGTCCCCGAGGGGCTAGGAGCCGCGAGGCGGCAGCGGCGGGCTTGCGCGCGCGGTGCCGCCGCTGGCTCAGTTCTCCTCTCCTCCCCTCCCCCCACTGCCGCCCTCGCTCTCCCCCGGGCGGCCGGAGACGGCGGCGGCGTCTGCGGGAAGCCGTGTGTCTCCGCAGTGACGTGGGCGGGCCGAGGGCTCGGTGACGTCAGAGGGCTGTGTGTAGCGATGTGTGTGGGGTTCGGAGCGGCGCCGGCACAGCCAAGGGGAGCGGGCGAGCGGCGGCGGCGGCGGCGGCGGCGGCGGCGGGCACAGGTGCGGCCTCGGCTTGCGGGGCGGGGGGGACGCAGAGGTAGGCTAGGGGCGCGCGGCTCCCGGGGCGCCCGAAGGCGGCGCCGGGCGTCAAGGGGAGTTAACAAAGCTCGTCGGGCTTCCTCGGGTGCGGAGGCCGTAGTCGGGGGTCCGGATGCTGGGTCCCGGGTGGGGTCGGGGCCACGGAGGGGGCGCGGGCCGGGTGTCCTACAGCGGATGATGCCTCGCTTATCCCGAGTGATGGGCGCCGGCAGTGGCCGGGTGCTGCACTTGACTGGACCCGTCGGGACCCCGAACCCTGGACGCCCGTCACTGTCCCCTTCCGCCCCCCGCCCGCCGCCCGTCTGCGCTCCGCGGGGATGCCCCGGGCTCGACCCGGTAGGTCGGCGCTCAGCGACTGGGAGGTCCCGGCTCGTCGCCCCTCCCGCCCGCTGACCCCTCTCTCCTCTGCCCTGGGCAGACGAGGGGAGGTGCAGCCTTAGGGGTGCTCGGGTAACACCCGAGAACTTCCCTGGGAGAGGGTGCGCGGGGGATTTCCACAGTCCTGCCTGCGGCCCCCTTAGCGGGGCGGTGTTGAGAGGGCACCGGGGTGTTCCGAGACTGCGGGGGGGGCGGGGTTTGGGGAGTCCTTTTCCTCCACTTCCCACTACCCGCTTGCAAGCCTGAGGCGTCCCGGGTCCCTTGCCGTCCTCTCCCCGCCTCCGCCTTGGGTTTAAGGTGGGTGAGTGGCTTTGCGTGGGCCGAGGATTTCAGGGTTTGAGGGCTCCCCATTCTAAGTCATGCCTCCTGCCCTCTTCCTTGGCCTGCGTAGGCTGAGGTGTTCCTGTGGTGGGCGAAAGTCAGTACGTTGGCTAGTGGCCTTGGTACTTAACCCTTTGGGTCTGTTTTAAGGTAAATTGCTGGGAGTTTGGCTAGCAAAAATTTCTGTTTACTAGATTTTTTTTGGATTTTCTCTCAAGAAGGAAGTGGAAGAAGAATCTTTGCTTTTTCCCTCTTCCTCCATTTGCATTCTTTGTGAGGTCTGTCTGCCTTGTGCTTTTTGTCCCGGATTAGTCTTATTCAAGGATGGAGATTCCCAGGAGTGGAGTCTATAGCTTTTGGCTTCCATTAAGCAAATTCACTAACCTTTTAAAGGGAAAGCTAATTTTTGCCTATAGCTATTCCAGAAAAATAACGTACACTGACTAGATTAATTATGCACTTAAGATTGTGACTTGTGTGTGGTAGATGTGTTATAACTGGTGTTTGATTTTTAGATGAAACTGGTGGGTTTTTTTGTTTGTTTTTTAATTAAGAGATGGAATAATAGGTTATTTTAGTTAAAATAGATTATTTTAATTAAAATTGCATAATTGAGAAAAAACCTCTAGTACTGAGTTTTGGGTGAGATGATTGATCCGTTTAAGGTTTTTCCTTTTCTGGGTTGGAGTAAACCTCTCCCGTTTGAGGGATATTATTGCTCCCTTTACTCATTTGCTAAATTGCTTTCCGATTTAAATGAAGGTACTTCTAATTAACTGGTGTTAGATTGAAAGAAATCACTCAAGTGTCACCTTTGGTAAAGTGAACTCAGTTTAAGATTAAGAAACTAGTTTCAAACTGACCCTTTGGCCTCTGGAACAAATTCAAATGTAACTCTTCCTCAACCCCCTTCTCTTCCAGATTAATTAAAAGAAGAATGAACAGTAATCCTTGAAGATAACTGGGCAGATTTTTCTTTAGGTTTCATTTTTAATACAGAAGTTCAAGTGGAGTCAGAGTCTCTTGTTACTGGTGTGAGGGTTTATTCAAGCCTTCATTTTGTTCACACAGACCAACAGATCATCATTTTTAGAGAAGATATCCACCCCTCCCCCCCTTTTTTGGTATCCTTGGTGCCAAATACTAAATTTGGGTGCATAATTTTGACACAAGTGATTTTTGACACAAGCATAAACTTTTTGGGTGTTGTGCCTAAAACTAAACCAAACTGTTGCACTGAGCATGGACATCTTGAATTGAGAGAACTGGTAACTTGATTTTAGTACATATACCTGAACATTAAAAAAAACAAAAAGGTTTCCTTGGAGGTGTGCCTCTTAAAATTATTTTCTTTGTTATTAGACATAATTTTTTTTATAGCACTGGCAGTACTTATACTGAAGTATTAGCAGAACCAAACAAAGTTGCAAAATCTATTGAGTAGTGTAGGGATCTCTCTATGGAAATTTAAATTTTCTTTGAGAATAAGTTACCATAAGTATTGGTATTCATCAATTCTCTCTCTTAAAATAAGCAACTAAATAATAATGCAAATTTCAGACTTACTTGTTTAACACAATAGTTTTTAGCAATGGAAAACCTACAGACGAATTTTTCCTTGGTTCAGAGCTTAAATAAAAAATTGAATGGGATGGAAGATGATGGCAGCCCTCCAGTGAAAAAGATGATGACAGACATTCATGCAAATGGAAAAATGATGATAAACAAGTTGCCAGCAGTAAAGAAGGAACACTTGGATGATTATGAAACACCAATGGAAACCGACGAAGAGCATGTCAAGAGGACCTGCGCCTCTGTGCCTGAACCTTTACATTTAAATCCTAGTTTGAAACATACTTTGGCACAATTCCATTTAAGTAGTCAGAGTTCTTTGGGTGGACCAGCAGCGTTTTCTGCTCGGTATTCCCAAGAAAGCATGTCACCTACGGTATTTCTGCCTCTTCCATCTCCTCAGATTCTTCCTGGTCCACTGCTCATCCCTTCTGATAGCTCCACAGAACTCACCCAGACTATGTTGGAAGGGGAGTCTATTTCTTGTTTTCAGGTTGGAGGAGAAAAGAGACTCTGTTTGCCCCAAGTCCTAAATTCTGTTCTCCGAGAATTTTCACTCCAACAAATAAATACAGTGTGTGATGAATTGTACATCTATTGCTCAAGATGTACATCAGACCAGCTTCATATCTTAAAGGTCCTGGGAATACTTCCATTCAATGCCCCATCCTGTGGGCTGATCACATTAACCGATGCACAAAGACTATGTAACGCTTTATTGCGGCCGCGCACCTTTCCTCAAAATGGTAGTATACTACCTGCAAAAAACTCATTGGCCCAGCTGAAGGAAACTGGCAGTGCCTTTGAAGTGGAACATGAATGCTTGGGCAAATGTCAGGGTTTATTTGCACCCCAATTTTATGTTCAGCCAGATGCTCCATGTATTCAGTGTCTGGAGTGCTGTGGAATGTTTGCACCCCAGACGTTTGTGATGCATTCTCACAGATCACCGGACAAAAGGACTTGCCACTGGGGCTTTGAATCAGCCAAATGGCATTGCTATCTTCATGTGAACCAAAAATACTTGGGGACACCTGAAGAAAAGAAACTGAAGATAATTTTAGAAGAAATGAAGGAGAAATTTAGCATGAGGAATGGGAAGAGGACTCAATCCAAGGCAAGTTTTTTTTTTTTTTTTTTAAGTAGGAATTTTGAACACTGGTAATAGTGTACTTTGAAATTGTATATTTAGAATCTAACTTAAAGTATTACTGCTCATTCAACAACAGCAAAAACTATTGATCTGTATAAGATGTTTGTATTACACATTTTAGGCTGTAAAGTGCTTCCTGTGTGTGTTCTCATTTGATGTTCCAAACAACCTGCTGAGAGAAATGGGATTATTCCCATTTTACAGATAAAGAGAATGAGGCTCAGAGATCAAGTGACTTTCCCAACGTTATATAAGCAGGGAGTGGAGGATTTGGGGCTTTTTTCTTGAGTCCGCTTTCTTTTTCACACATTTTGCCTTTTGATGACTGAATCAGTTGTTTTCTTAGGACTCTTAATTTACACTTTGGTCTTATCTCCATTTGCAAATGGTGTATTGCTAGCCAAAACAATTCTGGTAATGGGCTCCAAACAGCATTTTTCAGAGGTATATTTAGGATTTCTGACATTGTTTCTGTAATTGAATATTCAGACTTCATCAATATTGGAAACAAATGCAAAAGACAGATTGATCTGAAGACTTTGTGATTCTAGTCTCCAAGATTTTTTTAAAGAGGAATAATTTAAAAATTTATGACAGCTAGAATAAAGATTATTCTAGATTAAATAAACATGAATATAAAAACAACCAGCAAAGAGATTTTAAAGTTATTATTTTCTCACTGCGTTATTTGATAGGCTAAATGAGTATCTTCATTCCAAGAGTTTGAATACCTGGCTAATAAGATTTAGGCTATTAAATATTCAGTGTGTGGATCTGGTTTTAAAATATTTTCCTACTTGAATAAAATCAGTATAATAGCTAACACTGTTAAAACGTACCAAGCATTGTTCTTGAATAGTTTTACATACATGATTTTATTTTATTGGTACCACAAAAAAGGTGGCTGTATTTCATGGTAAAAATCTAATCTTTCCACTGTTAATTAGCTTTTTATTCCTTCAAATAGTCTATCTTTTCTCGTTCACAGAAGAAATGAATGAAGTGTACTAAATGACTGAAGGTTATTTATAGTGAGACTAGAGCTTAGACAAGAACCCAAGGTTGAGTGTCCTGTGCTTCAATAGGGTGTCTTTCCCTTTTGGGAAATTTAGTTTTCCCAATAGGGACATTTAGTTACAATGTAGTTCTAAGACAGTGATTTGTTTCAGAAGCCCAGTGAAGATACTTTCAGACTTGAATTCAGGGTAGTTTGCTCCTTGCTGAATCCAAAGCATCAGTACTTTGAAATTCCTCGCCTGTGGCTACTAGATAAGTTTATATTGTTCTGGTGCCATTATTAACTGATTTTAAAGCATAGTTAACCTCAAGCCAGTTCTCACGTTGTTGGACTTGCTTACAACTGGCCTGGTCAGAAGCTGAAGATTGTGCTTATTACAATTGTCTATATTCTCAAAATGTGGAATGCCCCCCCTTAATATTTATGGTATTTTGCCCTAACCTAACTAGAACTCTTATATGTCCATAGGTGGCCACATTGTTTGCCAGATGTTCTTGGTCTGATCTTGATTGCTCTGACATAAGCATTTTGGGGATAAATTGCTTTGCCTAATGTTCTTGCTCTGTGTTTGTGAGAAAAAAATACCTGAGAACCATGATAAAGGTTAAAAAAAAAAAGGTGATGAATTTACTTAACTGAAACTGAATGTGCTAGGGTTTGGTTAAAATTGAAACCGTCCTTCATCTGGATGTAGTCCTTTTATTGTATCAGAATTTATTAATTTGAATTCAGTTTTTATTTGGGGAAGATGTGAGTTTTTTTGCCATCTTTTTACTATGTTATTTTTTGCAGTATTTGCTACAGTGTTTTTGGCATATTTTGGTATTTTTTCTAATTTAATGTGAATTTTAAGCAATTTAAGAGAATTTAAGAAAATTTTCAATAATCAAACCTTTCAGAAAGAAGTTTGGGGGGAGTTCATGTATAGTAATGTGTGCTTGCCACTTCACATTTTGGAAATACGTTCCTCAAAACATGTTAAAGTAGTTCTTTTTTGAAGTTCAGATGAGAGACCAGTCCCAGATGGGTTGCATGCTCCTGGCTGTGTAACTGATAAGACGGTAGAATCGGGAATTGAATGCAGGTCTTCTGACTTGAAGTCTAGAAATTTTCACTACTTTTCCCTAAAGCACACTCCATAGCAGAAACTGAATTTTGAGAAACATTAACTTTTCTTGTCAACTTACCTTCGTATAATGGTTCTTAAGCTCTCTACTAACTTTTATATAGACTCAGACTAAGGTATTTTACTGGGAAGGGAGTAAGGAGAAGGTCCTTTGACTGGGGAACATTTTTCATTATCTTCTATGAGTCATTGAATTGGTTGCCCAACAAACCAAATAGATCCAGAGGAAGTTCATTTTAAAAAGTCAAAATAGACTTTTTTTAAAAAAATTAAAGAATAACCTACCGTATAGCTCAAGGAACTCTGCTCAATGTTAAGTAGCAGTCGGGATGGGAGGAGAGTTTGTGGGAGAAAGGATACATGTATATGTATGCCTGAGTCCCTTTGCCACCAACTTGAAACTATCAAAACATTGTTAATCAGTTATGCTCCAATACAAAACAAAAAGTTTAAAATGCTTAAAAAATTAAAGAATATACTAAATATATTAAGTTCTTATCTAAAGGGCCTTAGGTTTAATCTGAACACTAATATAATTGGGTATGTTTAGCTAAAGAGCAGTTTTCTTGCTTTTAAAAAAACCCCCTCAAACTCAGTAGGCAATTGTTTGAAATGTAGCAACTGTTAAATTATTTCTAAGGATGAAAGTTATATTAGTAATGGTTACCAAACTATTTGCATAACTATACTGACTTTGCATAGTTAGGACTTAGATGAGAGAAATAAGTGGGATATGGTCAGTGTTCTAAGTGGAGACCTGACTATTCTTTGCAGACACCAAAGATAACAGTATTTTGAACTCTTTCTTAGGTCACCACAAGAAATAATACTTGATATTAGATCTGCCTAGCTTGCTTTGCAAAGTGGTGTTATAAAAACTAAACTACCTCTTCATATCATTTGAGTTTTTTATGTTTTTATTATAAAAATGATTATAGTATTTTACAGTGTGCAAATATATGCAAGAATATAATTTTTCCAAGCTTGGATTCTTTTCCAAGCTTCCAGTGTTATTTGATCTAATTCTGATTTTGTTGAGTCTTATGTTTCTATCTGGAAAAAGGTTTGCCAAGCAAACTGATCATTTGTAAATAAAATTTGAAGAGTAATGTTTACTTTGGATTATTTTCAAGCACATTAGAAAAACCTATTTGTAGTCAATTGATAAGATCTTTATAGGTGATTCTTTCCTGTTAGAGCATGTGGCCAACAATCTCCAGATCACTAAGTAAAGATGATTTATGCCCTTATTTTTTTTTTTAGGAGTTAAAATTTAGATTTCTAGCATTTAGACTTGACTGTAAAATAGTATAGTGTTTATTCCTACTTAGGGAAAAGGCCCTATGAATTATCTGTGATGCGAATAGATTACTTAAAGATATCAACTTAGAAGTTTTCCTTTTAAAGTCTATTCAACATTTCACTTTTAGTATTGCATTTTTCTTACAGTTCATTTCTGTAGAGGTCATTTGGAATAATAGTACTACAAAAACTTTCTCCCCTCTTGTAAGCTATTTTTGAGAGTTACTTTTGTTTAGGAAGTGTGTTTCTTAGTACAAACCTGAATGAGGGAAGGAAATACACTAGAGAGGATGGGTAACTATAAGAGTTGTGTTGGGACAAAATATGTAATATGTAAAATACTAATTGTGATAGATTTGATGGTAATTTGTTACATCAGAGGCGTAGTTTGCATTTTATGATTAGCATAAATTTTTATCAAGTGGTGGTAAGCTCAGAATCAAATGAAGTATTTGTGCTCATAGAAGGGACCAGTATGAATATTTTTGTCTGACTTTCTAAAATTAACAACTATCTTAATGGGTTTAGAGACTCTAAATTCTGGGTTTTCCCAGAATTTAGTCTAGTGCTTGGCATGTCAGTTACTCAGGGAAAAGGAAACTTTTTTAAACTGAACAAATTTTTAAGAGACAACCCTGTATTTTAGAATAATTGGGATTTTTTTATTTTGAAAAATGATGGTTTAACCCTTAATAAACATATAATTTGCAAGTAAACTATTGAATAAGACAACTGATCAAATGAGGGAGTGGATGTAAAAGTATTTTTGAAGAGTCTAGAAACATAGGATGATACTTCAAACTATGATTGAAATATTTACTAATATGTAATTTTGGATTTTTCCTTTCCCCACTTTTCTTGATTTTTCTAGAAGTATCTGAAGATATTTCTAAGTAAGATAACTGAGTATTGGGCTCAAATGTATCTCACATTAATTGTTTGTACACAGTAATTATATTAGTTGGATATTTGTTTACTTACCAAAATGAAGTTTGCAAGAAGAAAGTATAAAACAAGTTTGTTATAAAATATGTTATAGGGACATTTCAGTGGAATCATTAGAATGGCTTTGGGAATAGTGCCCCCTTATGGTTTAGAAATATAGTCTGTTCATTTTTATCATTAAAAAATGGTAGAACTTTTAAAAATGTTAATATTTTTAAAAAGTCTTCTGCTAAAAAAACTTTATCCTTTTGGTCTGAGAAATGTTGAAAAACTTCAAGGAAATCAAGTCTCCTTAAAAACTTTGAAGAAAAGGGATAGGCCTGAATCAGTGCATAGTCAGCCAATAGTGTTCTTGTAGCTATGCATATGTTATAATTTATGCCAGTTGAGAATAAGGAGGAAAGCAAGAATTGGATAATTTTAATGCCTTTAGAATTCTGAAAGCAGAACATATGGAGCCAGGACTCAATTTGATCAAGTAAAGAGGTAAAATTAGTGTGGGAATATATATTTTGTCCATGTGTAAAATTTTGCTCTTTTGAGGTTTCATGTATGTTACATGTACATTAAAGTAATGTAAGGATTTTATTTGACTACAAGAAACCTAAAGAATATATAATTAAACCTTAACCATTTTTAAGGGTGTGGTTTAGTTCCATCACTAAATACAGTATAGCCCCATGTTAGGCAGAAAGAGTATTGAATAGGACAGATGTAAGTTAGTTTCCCTGGAGGGGGCCATGATGGCCCATTCCAGTATTCTTGCTTAGAGAATCCTGTGAATGCAGGAGCCTGGTGCACTATACTCCATGGGGTTGCGAAGAGTTGGCCATGACTGATGTGAATGAGCACACACACACACAGTTAGTTTAAAACTCATTTTGATTCTGAAACTTAGAAATGGGTCACAGAAGTGTGTGTGTAAAGACTAGCTGGAGGCTCCCTGGGCCAGGAATGCATCCTGTAGTTTCTAAATGTAGAAGGTGGTAGATGCTTAACAAAGGTTTGGATAAGACTGAATGAAAAGTCTTACTAGCCGTAGAAAGCTACCAGTGATTTTCAAGGAGGAAAACAGTTTAGTTTTAAAGCAATATAGCATTTTGTTTTTATTTGTGGTATTGAATTTATTTTACGGTTTCAAATAACCTTAAAAGTGTGTATTTTGAGTATCTTTGGGGACAAAGAATACAAAAATTAAACTTCACTAAAAATCACTTTGGTACATAAAAATAAGGCTTTTACTCCTTTTTGAAAAGGTTTTTTGGTGTGATTATGGAAGCACTATAGGCCCATTATAGTACATCCTAAAAAAAGTGCAAAGAAGAAAACAGAATTTTCTCATCATTTTACCATGGAGTGATAACCACCATGGGAATTTATTCCTTTATATCTGTAATGCTTTGTATTACAGATCTGTGCAAAATTATCTGTAGAGTGCGCTTGTTAATTTAGGACTAATTGTTGAAATAATACATTTGGATAAACTGTAGAACTTGCACTTAGAGCAGCAGTCATCAAATTGCAGTTTTTCATCTATATACCCTTTCCCATCTGGGGTTCTCTGAGGAGAATTAAGCCCTTTAGAAAGATTGTATATAGTACTGTTCTAAGTACTTCGGAGAGAAGTTAATTTAATGCATACAATGGGGACTTTGCAGAATTTAGGCTTGTCTCTTGAGAACCTCAGTTGAGAAGGATGGGGGGATGTAAAGGAAGTCAATTTAGTGGGTCATCACCACTTTAAAAATACATGAAATAGAGTAAAATTTTAAAAGTGCATTCTATTGCACATAATAAAATAGTTTACATTTTGATGTTAATTTACATTATATGAAGGTCAAAATAATCTCAGTTTTTTAAAAGCATATATCCTGAAATGGGATAAAAAAGCAAAGCCTTACATTTACATAGATTAACTTTTGACACATAGTTTAGTTAAAGGATGTATGTGACATGTAAATTTTCAAATAATTGCAATATTAAGTGAACTAGACACCATAGAATGCCACTGTAAAGAAGTTAATTTTTTTTAAGTCCCAGAAATTAACACGATTTTTATCAGTTTGTTCAGATAGAAAAGGAAGTGATGTTATACTACTGATTTTTACATGTCTTTGTTTCCATGAAGGATTTAAATGATAATTGCACATAAGAATGTGAGCCTTTGCTTTTCCTGTGCGTGTTTTTAAGCACTTTAAACCTAAAATTGGCTTTATGAGGTAGATGACACAATTTTGTAGTGTTGAGTAGCAGGAGACATTGCTGATTGCTGATTGCTGCTTGTTGTGGTTGTTAGTTGCTAAGTTGTGTCTGATTCTTTGGGATTCTGTGGACTTGCCAGGCTCCTCTGTTCATGGGATTTCCCAGGTGTGGGTTGCAATTTCCTTCTGCTGGGGATCTTCCCCTTCCAGGGATCAAACCCACGTCTCCTGCATTGGCAGGCGAATTCTTTACCACTGAGCCACTGGGGAAGCCCATGATTTCCTGCAGATCATCTTTGATAAGTTAGTGGAAGTTCTTAGATCATATTGTTACAGGTTTGTATCAGGTTGATTAATAATTATAATTAATCATTACAGTGATTACTTTTACAGTGAAATGAGGCACAAAACTAAGCCTTAAAATGCTACCTTGTAACACTATTCCTATTTCAGTTGTTGAAACACTCATTCACAACATGTTGAAAGTATTGAGGAAACCTTATCCTATTCTGAGAGATTCCATTTCTTTCAGTAAGAGTATGTTGGCAGCTGTCTGATAGGGTGGTAGGGTGTCTAGTGTCCTGAAATCATTTATGGACCACTTGAATGTCTTAGTATTATACATAATGAACTTGGTAGGGACATTTGCTTTATACCTAAGGAGTTATTGCTTAACAGTGTGTTCAGTCATGTATTTACTAAGGTTGCTAACAATTTATGTTTGGCTGTATAAAATAATGTGTATTTAATATGCATTATATTTTATTTAATGGAAGCACACCATTATAGGTGTGAAATATGGGTATAGACTATGAAATAGGTATAGACTATGAAATTTACCAATCTACCAGTCCTTCATACATATACTGACTTATAAATACCAAAATGTAAAAATTAATTTTTGTCTTCCTAAATTCTATTTTAAAAAATTCTTTTCCCATATAGTAAAAAAATTTAATCCAGATTTTTTGAGGGGAACTTTTAAAATCCCATCAATACTTTGAGATATTGTCTTGATTACTTCAGTTCATCAATGTTTGTCATTAGGATTTAATTAAAGATCACAATATTAATCTGCCACTATAATTAGAAACTAAGAGTGCCACCTAAAATCAGATGTCACTATTGAAGATAAGTCTGGGAGTTTTAAAGGGTTTTTGTCTTATTTGTCTATATATTTTTTTAGTGCAAATTGGAATGTATATGTACTAACGGTGCTGAGTGGATGAAATTGCTTTTGTTACTACAAAGTGATGACAGAAATACTTATTGGTCTTTTTGTAAATGAAACCAGATTTTCTATATTATTTGTCATTGTGAGACTAATAAGCATTGTACCGAAATACAGTAGTTCTTTTATCAGGAAACCTGATTATTAAAAGGTCATGTATACATAACACAGTTAAGTTGAAACTTAGAGAAACTTTGTGTAAAACATTTTCTAATATTTACTTATTTAAAATTAATTCTTCTACTATACATTTTAGACTTGTTTAAATTTTGCTTTCTTAGACGTATTTGTTGTTTTATGACTTAGAGAAAGAACTTTAGGAATGAAATCATGCCTGAAATTTTTCTTATGTGTTTCAGATGAGGATGCCATCTGTTCATTTTGTGGTAGATAATGATGGGGAAGTTGAACGATAAAAGTATTTTAAAATGTTAAGGCTCTAACTTGAGCTACTAAGTGATCTATTTCTTTTCTTTGCCAAATAATGTAATGTAGTCTGTTTTAGTGTTTAATTACTTGAAGGGAATAAATTACCCTCATATTGAAAGGTAAAAGAAAAGGCAATAGCTGTATCTTGGTGTTTCATTTTTATTCCTGATCAGTAGTAGCATTACTGCTGTGCCATTTAATTATACTGTTATTTTTTTGACGACCTAATTTGTATGTTGCCACAAATGCAGAATAGATGAGAAAATCTGGCATGACTGTGAATGTTCTGTTGTGTTCTTTTCTTAATTGTTTTTAACATGCAGTTAGGATAATTTGTTGTAAATGTGTTTATGGCTTACCACAGAATATTAGGTAAAATTAACTCCCAACATTTTATCATGGTTAGTGTTGTGCATTTCCCCATCATTTATATTATTTAATTTGTAAATCGGATCTCTAAAAATGCACCCAGAGACAGTTGAGATTCTTCAACACTTCATGGAATAAAGGGGTATTAGTAAATGTGAAAAGGACTAGTAGCAGAGTAACCTTAAAGGGGGCCACCCTGGGAATTTAATGAGCTACACTGTCATTCAGAATTCATTCAACGAATATTTATTGAGTCTCTACTGCATTGCCAGGCGTGGTGCTAGGTACTGAAAATAAGAAAGTAATTAAGACAGTCCTTGACCTCAAGCTGCTACTTAAGCAGAGGCCAGATAACCACTCATCAGGAGTCTTGTATAGGAAATTCAAACATTTGCTAGAGGACTGCACTAGATGATCTTTAAGGTAGGTTTTTTTAAGAACCCCCTCCTCTGGGTCTCTCTTCGTGGGTAGGTACAAGAATAGGAAACAAAGGTCAGAAACGAGAGAGGGATGGGTGTTTAAATAGAAACGAATGTGCTAACAGTTATTTAAGGTGGCATTTGAAGTTTAGAGATATCATAAAAGCAAAACTATACTGAGTGTGGATTATGAATAAAAAAGTAAAACTTATACAAACTTATCAAGCTATAGAATTTTGAAATGAACATGATCAAAATTGAGTCAGATGTGAAGTCAAGATCTTTGGCTGAAGAAGTTTAGAATTTGTTATTCTGAAGATTTAAAATCCAGCTATCCATAATAGTAAAAACTTTTAAATATAAATATCAATTTTAATAGTTTTAATTAAAAAAATCTGGAAACTGTTGATTTCTTGGGCGGTAGTACATCCAGGATGTCTCAGATATAAAACTGATGTAAAGTGGAGCTTTCTTTATTTTCTAAATAATGAATTTAACAAATGACCTCTAAAAAGGAATTTCTCATTTATTTTGAGCTGATCTTATATTTCATTGATTTGTTAGAATGAGCTTTTTGTTCATTAACACCTCTTTCATTACAGTGTTGGGGTGAAAAATGTTCTGCCTAAATGAGTTTTCTAGATAATGAAACTACTCTTCTCAGCACTGTGTCTTTTTTAAAAACTTTAACCTTTTTTAAAATCTAAAATGCCAAATACTTTTCAGTCTTTCTAAGTGTATGTATGAATATGTATATATATGGTATACTACTTATGAGTATAAATATTGACTATAACTATGTCATATTGACTCAAGACTTCTTAAACATTAGACACTCTGTTGGAATAAGGATAGGGAACAGTTGAGATATATTATTTTTCCTAGCCTGTGTATGAGAAAGCCCTCTGATTGTCTTGCTTTTTGAATCAGTTTTTGTGTTTGTGTCTTGTAATTCTTCTCTCTCTTTAGGCTGTCAGCTGGCACCTGGCATCTATCATTTAGTATTTCTGTTGCCATTAGTCAGTTCCCCTTCTAATTTATGGTAGAACTAAGCTATAGGCTGAGAAATTATGTAAACAAATGATTGTTGTATTTTATAAATAAGCAGTTGATTTTGCCCCAGATCCTGAACTTCTTTAGAACACTTGACCAGGATTGTGAAGTTTTAAAACAAATTCTACTCTGTATATAGAGTCTAGAGGCCCTCACTCAATGCTCACCTCTTAAATCCTTTCAAAATATTATTCTTTTCCCTATAATCTTATGGCCTTGTTAGTCTTTTAAATTCTTTGCCCAATAATTCTTAACAAAATGTTGATCTCCCAATATGTGTATGTAGGGGGAGGGGAGACGTGTAAAACAAACCAAATGAGGAAGTTAGTAACCACAGGTTATTTATTTTTTCTCAGTTTCTGAGCCTCAGTTTTCTGATCTGTAAAGTGGAGATAATTGTACCTAACTTAATAAGCTATTTGTTAGAATTCAGCAGGATATAAAGTTCTTATCATGAACTTTGAGGTAGCCAGTTACCCTCTCCTTTTCCTTTATTTACAAGTACAAGGCTAAAAAGAGCTTTTCCTATTTATGATAAAATGTGGTTTACTGATAAGTGTTAGCAGACAAAGTGGTTTCGAAATTTGGCAAAGTATTGCTGTAGGATGTTATCTAATGTAGTATGCTAAGAAATACTGTACATTTGCAGAGTACTGTTATTTAAAATGGATTTTTAACACAGATTCCATAAGTATGATATTTGATGAAATCATTTCTGGTAGTCCATGTTAATACACATGCTGAAGCTGTTCTTGTGATGAGGTAGTTAATGTCTCTTTGAGTTTTAAGTGACTAGACCTGGTATTTTAAAGAAAGACTGCCCTATTCAAAGATGATTCTTGAATTACATAATTCTTTACTAGTCAGTGTTCTCCAGAGGCAGCCTACAGCTCTGTCGAATACACACCTAAGATTAACCATCATATCTTCCTTCAATAAACTTTTCCACTTCTACATTTTCTACAGATAGATACACCACCAGGAATGGAATTGCAGTCATGGTATCCAGTTATAAAACAGGAAGGTGATCATGTCTCTCAGACACATTCATTTTTACATCCCAGGTGAGTGGGTATTAGCGCGTTCGTTCCTTCATTCAACATCTATACAGCAGATGCTTTTCTAGGCTCTGGGAATTCGTTATATCATTTTAGGGTGGTTTTTTTTTTTTTTTTTTTTTTTGCTAATCCAGGGAATGAGTTCAAATAGGTTGAATATTTGAATTAACTTTTTTTGTATGTTTCTATGTTTTTTCCTGGAAATATGTTATTTCCTTTTTGCCCTAAAGTGGAAAAAATGAAAGTTTAAAAATTTTCCTTACTTCCCTTCAAGAGGTAAACCAACTCTCCAAGAGTGTGGTGTACAACTTTGATTTTTTTAAAATGAACCTTTTTTTGAACTTAGAGGTTTTCATAGTAGCCACACCCCTCAAAATCAATGTTCATATTTTCAATAAAGATACACCTTAGATTATAAACTTTTTATTTAAAAAAACCTAGACTTTTATCTGCTGCTGTACACATTTATCTCCTCAAGCACAGTGATGGAGAATCTCAATCTTACATTTATATAGTTCCTTCTATTCCTTTTACATTTGAAATAAGCTTTGGAGCAGTATTAAACCTGTCCGTTTTTTTTGCAGGATACTGAGTTTTCACCCTCAGAATTCATGTAATTGGTCTAGAGGGACAATATAGATGTCCTGTACAAAGAAAATGTAATATAAGAGGATATTATTTAGAACTTAGAGGATGAAGTGTTAGGTCACTTAAATGGTTGCATCTTTTGGTTAAAGGTTAAGCAGATTATAGTTAATCATATGGTACTTAAATATCTAGCTCAAATTTGTTCCATAGGTCTCTCAGATAATCTCTTGCACAATTTTATGTGAGCTTTGAGCAAAATTGGTATTGGTGGTTATCCCTTTGATCTTAGTTTTGCTTGATTTTATTATTGCTGTTTTATCAAATTAAGTAGGAAATATCAAACTATTTTCAGAAGATTGCGTGGTGGAGTCTGATCCAAGGAGGATAGCCCAGTAGCTGGGCATTGTTCAGAACACTGATTGTTTTCTTGAAAAGAGAGAAGGGCCCTGGAAGCTTTGGGGCTGCAGTGAATCAGGCCATAGCCATGCAGTGTGGCCTGAGTCAGCCTCACTATAGCAGAGCAAGGGCTCCTTGCTTTGGAGGGGTGGCACACAGGGAAATGGTCCTCCGAAGTACCATGTAGTTTGTTTTCTTTGGGCATAAACATTACCTACTCAGGGTTGTTGAACTGCTGTGTAAAGTACTTCATGGTTTTAGTTCTCATGAGGTTTTGAGGGAAGGAAAACTGATTTTCTTTTCAGTGAGTATCTTTTTATTGTTTAGAAACTGCTTTTTGCAAAATAACAGAAATATCCTCATAATTTTGCTCTTTGTGCCTCAACTACTTACTGACATTTTCAAGAATTCTTTTCTAAGACCCTTATTTTCTAAATTGTTGCATTATCTGTTTTGGTTAAAAAAATTGTTTAGCTATAGAAATTGATGTTAATATATTTTTACCTAAATGTAATATGTATCTTATTTTGCCATTCTTTGTTTTCAGCTACTACTTATACATGTGTGATAAAGTGGTTGCACCAAACGTGTCACTTACTTCAGCTGTACCCCAGCCTAAAGAGGTCACAAAGACAGAGGCAAGCAAATCTATACCAAGACAGTCAGAGAAGCCTCACAGTAGTGGGAAACATCAAAAAATAGTGTCTTATCCAGATGTCTCACTGGAGGAACAGGAGAAAATGGATCTAAAAGCAAGTAAAGAATTATATAGCCACTTAGGTAAGGATTCAGAAATTACCTTTTTAAAATCATGTCCCTAATCAGCATATTTATTCAGCATTTTCAAAAAGAGGGTTTCTTTTAATAAGAGAATTTTCCGAATAATTGAAGCTTATATCTTAAAAAAAAAAAAAAAAAAAACACCTTTCAAAACTCTGAAGTCTGGGAAGATCCCAGGTGCCGGGGAATAGCTAAGCCCATGTGCCACAGCTGTTGAGCGTGTGCTCTAGATCCCAGGAACTGCAGCTGCTGAAGCCCGCCCGCCCTGTAGCCTGTGCTCTGCAAGAAGAGAAACTACAGCAATGAGAAGCCTGCACACTGCAATGAAGAGTAGCCCCCACTTGCTTCAACTAGAGAAAAGCCCATCTAGCAACGAAGAGCCAGCACAATAGGTAGCCAAAAATAGATTAATAAAATTATCTTAAAAAAATATATGATAATCTGTAAAAATATTGAATCAATTATGTTGTACACCTGGAACTAACATGATACTGTTAATCAACTGCTTCAATTAAAAAGAGAAAGAAGTGTACTAAGTGTAGTTAGGTATAGGACTCAGAGACATTAAGTTGTGGAATAAACAAGGATTGAAAATGAATAGCTGTGGGAGCCAGGCAGATGGCATAAATGCAGAATGCTGGCTGGACATTTAAAAAAAAGCTGCATAGTTAGAGTGCCTTTTAAAATATGGTGGACCAAACAAGATATGTCTGCTCACTTGCTGCCTGTGTTACCCTCTCTGTAGCTACAGAGTTTTGCCTACAGCTTAAGCAAATGTAACAATTCTTGCAGCTTTCTCAGAGCAATGGAAGAATCCTTTTGTTATGTAATTGTTTTCATAGATAGTTGCGATTCTTTGGGGGGAGTTTTTACTTTAATTTTGAGATTTTCCTTGGATTTAACTATGGCAAAGAATAATTAGTAACATACATTTATAGCATGTTTATATTATATTTCCTAAAGTATTCTAGAGGCTTTAAAAAAATTGTTGAGGTGTAATTCATATACCATAAAATTTATCCTTTTAGATTGTACAATTGAGTGGTTTTTAGTAAATTCACAAAGTTGTATAATGATCACAATTAATTTCAGAACATTTCATCAACCTTAAATCCTGTAATCCAGAAGTTAGTCTTCACTCTCCCCTTTTACCAGCCTCTAATCTGTTTTCTGTTTTTATGGATTTGCCTGTTCTGGACATTTCATATAAAATGATTGTACAGCATGTGGCCTTCTGTTGCCTGGCTTCTTCCACTAAGGATGTTTCCTCAGTAGATGTTATAGCATGTATTATTAGCACTTCTTCCCTGTTTATGGCTTAGTAACTTTCTGTTGTGTGGATGGATAAGACCCTGTTTTGTTTATCCATGTGGACATATCCAAATATCCAGCTGATGGACATTTGGATGTGTCCACATTTGGCTGTTACGACTAATGCTACTATGAACACTTAAGCACAAGTTTTAATGTGAACATATGTTTTTATTTCTCTTGGCTATATATTTAGGAGTGGAATTGCTGGGTCATATGGTAACTCTATGTTTAATATCTTGAGGGACTGCCAAACTGTTTTTCAAAGCAACCATACCATTTTCCGGAGAAGGCAATGGCACCCCACTCCAGTACTCTTGCCTGGAAAATCCCATGGATGGAGGAGCCTGGTAGGCTACAGTCCATGGGGTCACGAAGAGTCGGACACGACTGAGCAACTTCACTTTCACTTTTCACTTTCATGCATTGGAGAAGGAAATGGCAACCCATTCCAGTGTTCTTGCCTGAAGAATCCCAGGGACAGGGGGAGCCTGGTGGGCCGCCGTCTATGGGGTCGCACAGAGTCGGACACAACTGAAGTGACTTAGCAGTATACCATTTTCATTTCTAGCAGCAGTCTCTGAGGTTTCCAGTTTCTGCACACCTTTGCCAACAGTTGTCATTGTTTGTCTTTTGATGAGAGCCATCCTTGTGGTTGTGAAGTGGTATCTCATAGTTTTCATTTGCAATTCTCCAAGTTGACTGATGGTACTGAATATCTTTTCATGTTTTTATTGGACACTGCAAATCTTTCTCTTTTTACTTATTTGGCTGTGCCAGGTCTTAGCCGCAGCACATAGGTAGGGTCTTTAGTTGCGTGTGCACTCTCAGTTGCAGCGTGTGGACTCTAGTCCTCTGACCAGCGATGGAATCCAGGTCGCCTGCATTAGGAGTGCAGAGTCTTAGCCACTGGGCCACCAGGAAGTCCAAAGATTGCAAATCTTTGGAGAAGAACCGTTGAGATCCTTTGCTGTTTTTAAGTTGGGTTGTCTCTTTATTGTTGTAAGAGTTACGCGTACATTCTGGGTACTAGAGCCTTACCAGTTAGAGGATTTGCCATTGTGTCAGTTGTCTTTTCACTTTCTTGGTAGTGTCCTTTGAAACACAGAAGTTTTAAATTCAGATGAAGTCCAATTTGTTCCTTCTTTGGTTGCTTACTTTGGTCATCCACTTTTAATTAATTTTTATGTAAAATGTGAAGTTCAACCTCAATTGTATATAGATACAGTTGTCCCAACAGGGTTGAAAAAGCTACTATTACTCATTGAATTGTTTTGGCACCTTTGTTAAAAACCAGTTGCCTGTAAAAGTATACGTTTATTTCTGGACCCAGTCTTTATGTCTGTACTACACATGGTTTTGATTTCTGTAGCTTCATAACAAGCTTTGCAATTGGAGATTGTGAGTCTTCCAACTTTGTTTTTCTTTTTCAAGATTACTTTGGCTATTTTGGTTTCCTTTTATTTCTATATGAGTTTTAGAATCAGTTTGCCAAATTCTGCCACACAGCCAGGTGAGATTTTGATAGGGTCTGCATTGAAAAAGTAGAATCAGTTTGAGACTACCATTTATTGTAGTCTGTTTGGGCTGCTATAACAAAAATAACATGACTGGGTAGCTTATACCATAGACACTTACCCTTTCACTGTTCTAGAGGCTGGGGAGTCTTAAGATCAAGGCACTAGTGGATTTGGTCTGGCAGGGGTTTGCCTCCTGGTCTTCTCATTATGTACCCAAATTGTGGGAGAGCGCTCTGGAGTCTCTTTTATAAGGGCATAAATCCCATCATGGGGTCTCTACCCTTATGAGCTAATTATCTCCGAAAGGTTTCATTTCCTAATACCATCACATTGGGGGTTAGAATTTCAGCATAGGAATTTTGGAGATCACTGACTTCCAGATCATGATATCGTCTTAATATTAAGTCTTCCAATCCATGAACATAGGATTCCTTTCCATTTATTTAGGTCTTTTATTTCTTTCAATAGTATTTTATAGTTTCTGTTGTATAAGTTTTATACTACTATTGTTAAGTTTATTCCTAAGTATCTTTATTTTTTTATTTTGTTTATAAATGAAATTGTTTTCTTAATTTCATTTATGGATCATTCTAGTGACTTTTGACAGAGTGGTGTTTATACTTTGTTACTTCTTTTTTACCTTGGAAGATCCATCAGTCTCGAATAATTCTACCAGCAAAAAGAAACCTGAGTCTACCACTTGCAGCTTAGCCAGAGACACAAGCAAGTCAGGAACTGACTGTGATGTTGCAGCTTCATCTCCACTTCTTGTCAAAGACGTCACTTGTGAGGACGATAAGGGAAAAATCATGGAAGAAGTAGTGAGAACTTATGTAAAACAACAGGAAAAATTGAACTCAATTTTACAGAAGAAGCAACAACTTCAGATGGTAAAATTGTTATTTAAATGATAGTCCATTGTGAAAAAATACTTTTGCATATTCTTCAAGATGAGATGCTATAAATGTATTTAACATTGTTCAGTTTTATACTTATAAGAAATATGAATATACTTTTAAATTTTTAGAGAAAATAGTTTTCAAGATAACTACTTACGTATAGAATTAATATGACACCTCAGTTTTGTAATAGATACTTTTTGTCCTTTTTTTTTCTGAATTGAAAGGTTTAATGTGATAGAAATAAAGTAAAAATTACATTGTGACTCTTTAAATTACAGGAAGTTGAAATGTTGAGTAGTTCAAAAGCTATGAAGGAACTTACTGAAGAACAGCAGAATTTACAGAAAGAGCTTGAATCTTTGCAGAATGAACATGCTCAAAGAATGGAAGAATTTTATGTTGAACAGAAAGACTTAGAGAAAAAACTAGAGCAGGTAATGAAGCAAAAATGTACCTGTGACTCAAATTTAGAAAAAGATAAAGAGGCTGAATATGCAGCACAGGTAAGAATTACACAGTTTGTATAGTGTTGCCTTTTCAATGTGGAAATTGAAGCTGTTACTTTAATTTTATTACAGAAATTACTTTTTGTTAAACTTGTTTCATTTAGGCTAGACTTTGAAATAGATAATTCTGTTAAACACAATTTTATGCTATATCATTCAAGATGATTGTTTTGATCTTGGTTGTTGCATTACTTTACATTTTTATTGGATTTCTGTAGTTTAGTTGTCCTAATTGCTAATCTCTAGCTATCTGAGTATCAGTGTTATCATAATGTAATACATGGGCTTTCAAATCAATGGCTTAACAAACGTAAACTGTTGCCTACTATGTTCACAAGCCCTGGGGCAAAAGTGCACAGTAGCTCACAACTTGGGAAAGATGAACAAGTAACTCCTAATCTGAGCATGCTGTGGTAAAAGGTATACTGAGGTGTAAGGCATAATGAAAGTGTTCTGAGTGTTCAGTTCCCTTGACCTTTGTTTTGCCCTCATTTTAAGGTCATGTCAAAGTCAGATTAATAGTATTGGATATTCAAGAGATTATACTATGCGTGAAATAGTTCATTTTTGCAAAAAGTGAATTGAAAGTAGGTCTTTGCCATGATGTGAGAAGTAAAGGAAAACCAAAACTGAATGAAAAACTGACACAATCTTCTGAATCACACAGCTGGCAGAACTGAGACAGAGACTGGACCATGCTGAGGCTGATAGGCAAGAGCTCCAAGACGAACTCAGACAGGAACGGGAGGCAAGACAGAAGTTAGAGATGATGATAAAAGAGCTAAAGCTGCAAATTTTGAAATCATCAAAGACTGCTAAAGAATAGAAACCTTCAAAGAAATCCATCTGTGTGTTCCCAACAGGGTTTATTTTTATTTGTTTACTTTGGTAAATGAATTCTGAACAATTTAGCTGCATGAAATAACTAGGCATTCTATCCATTTGTAGATCAGAGAAAGTGAAGAGATTATATATTAGTATATAAATTTTTACATTTTCCAAACGAATGAAAATGTATGTTTCTTTGTACTTTTCTTTTCAACCAGCTTCAAACCAATACTTTGCAATTTCAACTATTAGATATGATGCCTATATTTCTAATGCAGTTTAACAATTGCATACTTTTTAAAAGCTGCATTGTGTGATGGAAAATAGTTTTGATCAATTTTGTTATCCATATTTTAGACTCAATTTTAGATACAATGATGGCTTCATATTTCATATATAGAGCTACTCAAGGAGTTGTCCATTTTTTTCATTAACTCAATCTCCTTTCTAAGTTGAAAGTATACTCATTATTATAATCAAAATTTTTTTTGTTTCGTCTTGTGGCATGAATTTCCATCAGTTCCTTTCTATTTAATGTCTCCTAAGAGACATTTTGTCAGTAGAGGAATTTCATTGATGAGGTTATAGCACACCCCAAGGGAAAAGATAACATGCTTTCTTATATACTGCTGCTAAACTCAAGAAGCAGTTATAATTAGATTTTCTGTTTAAATGTGGTTATATTTAGAGAAAATTTTTTATGCAGCAACTTTAGAAGAGGGAATAAAATGTCGTAATTTTTGAACTTTTGTTTATGTTGTTAATAGTGTTGTGAAAATATTAATGTACTTGAGAAAAACTGATCCCATTGATGTACATCGGTTTCTATACAATCCATAATCCTCCTGTACAGTTTTTTATGTAGTTGTGGGTCGTACTGAAATTTATATAATGGATTTGTTTTCCTTTAAATTGTAAGATATTAAACACTTTGAAGGTTATTTTGGACTTTTGTATGTTTAAATGTTAAGTCTTACCAAATGTGCATGAATGGACCATTTTCAATTATTATTTAATATCAAAATCAGGAATTTACAGTCAACTAGTAGTGTATGATAGGTTAATATAGGGAAGTTTACTTATCTGCTACTAAGAGATTTTTAGATAGTTTTTAGAAGACAGAAATTCCATAGTTTGGGGAGGGACAACTTCTTTCTGCACTTTTTTTTTTTTTTTTGCACAGAAAAGTCTATCATTAATGGCAAATTTCATGTTAGTTAATTCTTGGCTTAAAAGATACTAGGTAAAATTCTTAGTATGCATTTTTTAAAAGAAAGTTTCCTGAAGCTACCATTAATTGACATTGTTATCTCATGAATTTAATTTTTATATTCTTGTGTATGGTACTATATGAAATTACTTGAGAGCTAAATTTATTTTATAAATAAATCAGCTAAAGTTGAGGTTATTTACTCTTCCCATAATAGACAATAGATGCTTGGTATAGAACTTCAAAAGTAAGTAGGTTATCATTTAACCAGTTATTTTCATATTTTGCTTAATGGTACTTACATAGCCTAAAAGAATTTTTGTACTTCCCAAAGTATAGTTTCTTTACTAGAATATCATCTAAATGTGTATTTTCTATTTTCCATTTAAGTTTTACTGTGTTAACCCTGCAGTTTAATTGGTTGATCCTTGGAATCTCCTTAAGGAAGAACACATGTTAAAATGACATACAGGAATAAATATTAAAAATGACATATGCTTCTAATACTTTTTATTTGCCTTTATCTGGAGAAAGAAAAACACAAAGAAATTTATGACACAGTTTCGTTTTAGTTGTGGATTAGTTGCATCACAGCTAAGGTTTTTGGGAGGTAAAACTCAAGCCTGTATAATTTATTTTTCTATTTCACTCAAAATCTACTTATGTTACTTAGTTAAAATGATAAGCTATTGAAGTTTCAAGTCAAAACATCTAAAATAATTTGTTTAGTCATTAAAATATGTTTTTAAAAATTCTAAGCAATGCTTAATCACCTTTAAATTGTCTTAAGCTCTTAATTTATTAGCTTTGAATAAAGAACTATTTTTTCTAGTCCTTCACATAAGGGAAACTTGCCACATGAAATTGTATAGTCTTCATTTTTCAGAAGATACATTAATGTGCCATCAGTTTCTAACTTCTTTGAAAATAGTGTTTTTTTTTTTAAGCCAATTGTAAATAGTATGCCTATTCTAGATAAAAGTAATTTTAAGTTAAACTGTACAACATAGCTTGAAAGTATAGAGACTTTGTAATACTTTACAAGTGGCCTCTGCTAAAAATATCTTATCCATATAATTATTCTTCTATTCTTTGCATGCCCATTTTGTGTGTTGGTTGTTAGCTTAAAGTTTGTTTTAATGTTAACTTTTGGGTGCCAGCTCATCAGGCAAGAATATTTTCCCTCAGACGTCATAATATTTTTCTTTTTAGGAAAAATATAAAAATACTTTCAAAAGCTGTGTTAAAGGAATGACATATCACAAGTGCTAGAGCATCTTTAAAAGGAAGAAAAGATAGAATATTAGTTGACTGGGTGATGAATGATGTTAAATTTGAATAATGATAGTTTCTGTATTCTAAACTTGATGAGAAAAAGGTACCAAGTCTATTGTAAAACCTGCTGTCATTGAGGAAGCTCTGAACAACCCTGGTTTCACAAATAACACTTTGAAAGAATTTGACCAATAATGTAAGTTTGGCTTGTGCTTTAGTTTTGTAAGGCATACTTTTTTGCTTCAATTTCTGTGTCCAGGAGAGTTTGGATGTTTAATGGTTCTTGAGCTAATTTTATAATATATTTAATATATTACCAGTTGAGATATATAAAATTTGTACATATTGAATTAAAAACCAGTTGCTAAAGTAGGTGTAATAGACTGAGTACAGTGATACCTGCAGGTTGGTTACCCATATGTTCTAGAAGTCATGACAGAACAACCAATTCATTTACACATCTTTGGTTTCTGTTTGAAGGAAAGTAAAATGATAAACTTGAGCAATATAATACATGCTCAAAGTTATTTCCCTATATGAGTAGTAAAGCTGGTGCTGAAGATTTTTGATCAGTTTCTAAAATTTTCTACTCAATGACTTATGTTTTGATTGCTTAGGAAAAAATCCTTACTTTTATTTGCTCTTATGCATTTAATCCACACGACAGCATATTACAGATTAATAGAATGAAAAGTTGTGCTCATACTGTACATTTATTTCTGTGCTTAAAACTACTTGTTAGTTTTTATTGAAGCTGCCAGCAATAAGGGACACATTACTGCTGTATTATACATTGTGAGATTGAATAAACAGCTTAAATTTTTTTCCTGGCGTAAGACACTTAAGCATTTCCATTATTGGAAGGAATTTGTATGGGTATTCTATATTTCATCTTGTTTAAAAGGACAGTCTTTTTTTTTTTTTTGTAAAATCCATTTTAAACTACATAATGCAATTTGGAGCCTGTTTTTTTTTAGTGATAGTAGTAAATGTTTTATATAGTGCTACTGTGTTTGAATTAAAGAGAACAAATGTAAAAACTGAAATTAAAAAATTAGGCCTAGAAAACAAAATAGTGTATTAAGTTAGTTGAATGTAAAAGAAATTTATAAGATTTTTTTCCTATAGATACCTCACTTGAAAATAAAGCACAGCATACTTAAAGTAGTTATAGTTTAAAAAAAAAATCCTACTAAAAGAATTACTAAATCTTGAACAACTCTTGGGGAGAATTGTAGTTTGGGAGAAATAAAATATACTTGCTTTTAACCATCCTGTTAGAAGTATTTATTTATCCTGATAATTTTAAGCCAACACAGTAGTCTTAAATTATTTCTGAATTTCTAATCTGTGAAAGCAGTAAATGAAAGATCTGTCGTGCAACTGTTGAAACAAATTGTTGACTACATTGACCATAATTCAATTTAAAATCTTGCCAATGATGTACAGTTTTATGGGTAAAATTGCTGTGGTTGGTTGCATTACATGACACACAAAACTGTCCTCTACCTCACGTGAAATAAGTATTTTATATGGTTTTACTATAAAACAAGACTCATCTATCTGGTCACTTAGTTTACAAATTTTGAATTATATTTATTGAAACATGACATACTGTGCTCTTAGCTTATACCTCAATTGTATTTTGTGCTGTTTTCCATTTTCATGCCTTGTAAATAACTTGTATAGATTGTGGATCAAATTCCAAATAAAAACTTTTAATGCCAGTGAAATTGATTTAAGCCTTCTTGGTATCCTGTGTGAACTCAACTTTCTTGTTTCTTAAGATTGACATTTTCTCCTTTGGTTCCTTTAAAGTCTATTCATTACACAGCAAGTGACTAGGAACTTTTTAAAAATAGTAAAATGTGAAATTCTGTGTGATTTTGTTTTATTCTGTTGGCCATACTGCACAACATCTGGGACTATAGTTCCCTGACCAGGGATCTAACCCTTGTACCCTGCATTGGAAGCATGGAGTCTTAACTAGTGGACTGCCAGGGAAGTCCCCTATGTGATGTTTTATGTGTGTTTATTCTTGCTTTAACATCCTTTCCTCACCTCCACCTCAGGTATTAGTTACTATATAACATTATTTTAAAAGCTAGAAGCTTAAAGGATCACACGTGGTATCTGAGGGGCTGAAGTCCAGGAGTAGGCTGCCTGAATGTGATGGCTCTTAGAAGGGTACTTTTCTGGTGTTAACCTGGGGCTGAAGGCGAATGAGAGCTTGACAGCTCTGATCTGCTTCCCAGCTCACTCACAGGGCCACTGATTGACAGGAGCTCAGTTCCCACTGTTTGAACCTGTCCATGAATCTCTTCAAGTCTGATGAGTGACATCCCAACTGAGTGATCCAAAGGAGGGAAAGAGTGATGCCGCAATTTCATTTATGATCTAGATTTTTAAGTCATATACTGTTTTGCCTTATGCAGTTTGTTAGAAGTCAGTCACAAAGTACAGCCCATACTCAGTTGGAGGAGATTATACAGGGTATGAACCCCAGGAGGCAGGGATCATTGGGGACTTAGGAGTCTGGTTATCATATCCTCCAAATATTTTTGTGTGTGGCAAAATGTACGTATCATTAATTTTAGCATTTAACCATTTTAAAGTGTAATTCAGTGGTATTAAGTACATTCACAGTGTTGTGTAATTATCATCCCATATCCAAAACTTAACTATCCCAAACAGCTCTGTACCTATTAAACAGTAACCCCCTATTACCCCCCCTCCAGCTCTTGATATCCTCTATTTCCTGTCTCTATGAATTTGCCTATTATAGGCAATCCACATACACAAGTGGAATCAAAATATTTATCCTTTTGTTTCTCATTAAGCATTGTGTTTCACTTAGCATAATGTTTTCAAGGTATACCATGTAGCATGTATCAATTTAATTCCTTTTTATGGCTTTACAATATACCATTGTATCTGTATACAACTGGAAGGATGTCTATCCAGCTTCTTTGCCCATTTTTAAACTGGGTTGTTTTTTGTTGTTGAGTTGTAAGGCTTCTTTATATGTTAAGAGTATTAATTCCTTATCAGGTATATGATTTGCAAATATTTTCTCCCATTAAAAAAAAATACATTTATGTATTTATTTAACTGCACTGATCTAGTTGTGGCATGCAGGATCTAGTTCTCTGACCCCATGTCCCCTGTGTTGGGAGTGTGGAGTTCTGGCCACTGGACCACCAGGGAAGTCCCTCTCCCATTCTTGGGATTGTCTTTTCACTCTCAATATTGTCCTTATGTTTTGATCAAATTCATTTTATTTATTTTTTCTTTTGTTGTCTGTACTTCCGGTGTTATATCCAAGAAATCATTGCCAAATCCAATGTCGTGAAGCTTTCTCCCTGTGTTTTCTTCTGAGAGTTTATATTTTTAGTTCTTATTGGACTTGTGTTAGTTTCCATTTCAGATTGTCTATTGCCAGTGTTTAGAAAATGCAATTGATTTTTGGGTGTTGATTCTGTATTCTGGAACTTTACTAAATTTTTTTATTAGCTAACTGTGTGTGTGTGTGTGTGTGTGTGTGTGTGTGTGTGTGTGTGTAACCTTTAGGGTTTTCTGTGTGTAAGATCACATCACTTGGTAGTGGTTTCATGGTGGTGGGCTTCCCTGATGGCTCAATCAATAAAGAAAGAATCCATCTGCAATGCAGGAAATCTGGGTTTGATCTTTGTGTTGGGAAGATCCCCGGAGAAGGAAATGGCAACCCACTCCAGTATTCTTGCCTGAAAAATCTGATGGACAGAGAAGCCTGGCAGGCTACCACTGTTCATGGGGTCAGAAGAACTGGGCACAACTTAGTGACTAAAACCATCACTACCAAGATCAAATCACTAGGGAATAGAGATAATTTTTACTTCTTCCTTTCCAATTTGGACGCTTTTTGTTTCTTTCTCTTGTCTAATTGCTCCAACTAGAACTTCCAATGCTAGAAGTGGTGAAAGCAGGCATCCTTGTTTTTGCTCTTGTCTAAGAGGGAATGCTTTCAGTCTTTTACCTCTGAGTATGATGTTGGCTGTGGTTTTTTCATATATGGTCTATATCATCTTGAAGCTCCCTTTTATACCGAGTTGAATTTTTTTTTTCTTTAAATGATGAAATAGTGCTGAATTTTGTCAAAAGTTTTTTTTTTGTATCAGTGGAGATGATAATGTAGTTTTCCCCTTCATTTTATTCCTATGATATAGTACATTGCTTGGTTTTCATAAATTGAACTGTCTTTTGCATTTTAAGAATAAATCTCACTTGTTCATGGTGTATAATCATTTTAATGTGTTGTTATTTATGTATTTGAAATAATTTGATATACAGCATTCTATAAATTTAAGGTGCACAACAAGTTCATTTCATACATTTATATGTAGCCTAATATTCTTCTTTAGGCTATATATAACCTAAAATTATTCTGGAGATGGGAGTATCAGACCACTTTACCTTCCCCCATGAGAAATCTGTGTGCAGGTCAAGAAGCAACAGTTAGAATCAGAAATGGCACAATACACTGGTTCCAAATTGGGAAGGGAATACATCAAGGTTGTATATTGTGATCCTACTTATTTAATTTATATTCAGAGGACAACATGAGAAATGCCAGGCTGAATGAAGCATAACTGGAATCAAGATTGCAGAGAGAAATAATAATCTCAGATATGCAGATAATACCACCCTTACGGCAGAAAGCGAAGAGGAACTACAGAACCTCTTGATGAAAGTGAAAGAGGAGAGTGAAAAAGCTGGCTTAAAACTCAACATTCAAATAACGAAGATCATGGCATCTGGTCCCGTCACTTCATGGCAAATAGATGGGGAAGCAATGGAAACAGTGACAGACTATTATCTTGGGCTCCAAAATCACTTCAGATGGTGACTGCAGCCATGAAAATAAAAGATGCTTGCTCCTTGGAAGAAAAGCTATGACCAATCTAGACAGCATATTAAAAAGCAGAGACATTACTTTGTCAACAAAGGTCCGTCTAGTCAAAGCTGTGGTTTTTCCAGTAGTCATGTATGGATGTGAGAGTTGGACCATAAAGCTGAGTGCTGAAGAATTGATGCTTTTGAACTGTGGTGTTGGAGAAGACTCCTGAGAGTCCTTTAGACTGCAAGGATATCACACCAGTCAATTGTAAAGGAAATCAGTCCTGAATATTCATTGGAAGGACTGATGCTGAAGCTGAAGCTTGAATATCTTGGCCACCTGATGTGAAGAACTGACCCATTAGAAAAGATCCTTATGCTGGGAAAGATTGAAGGCAGGAGGAGAAGGGATGACAGAGGATGAGATGGTTGGATGGCATCACCGACTTGATGAACATGAATTTGAGCAAGCTCTAGGAGTTGGTGAGGGATAGGGAGGCCTGGCGTGCTGCAGTCCATGGGGTCACAAAGAGTTGGACACGACTGAGTGAGTGAACTGAATACGCTGAATTTGGTTTGTTAAATTCATGGATGTTAGTAGCAAGTCACAAGGGATACTGGCCTGTAGTTTTTTGTTGGTTATTTTGTAGTGTCTTTGTTGTTGCCTGCTTGCATGTTCAGTTGCTTCACTCCTGTCTGACTCTTTGCAACCTTATGGACTGTACGCTGCCAGGCTCCTCTGACCAGGGGATTCTCCAGGCAAGAATACTGGAGTGGGTTGCCATCCTCTCCTCCAGGGCATCTTAACCTAGGGATCAAACCTGCGTCTCCTGCTGCATGTGGATTCTTTACCTCTGAGCCACCAGGGAAGCCCCATCTTTGTAGCTGGTATTAAGTTAATCCTGCATCATAAAGTGACCTAGAAATTGTTCTCTCTGTTTTGATTTTTTTGGAAGAGTTTGAGAAGGATTGGTGTTAATTCTTCTTGCAATATTTGACAGAACTCACCAATGAAGCCATCTGGTCCTAGGCTTTGCTCTGTTGGGAGGTTTTGATTGCTGATTTAATCTCCTTAGTAGTTATAGGTTTTATCTGTCTCCTGTTTCTTCATGAGTCACTTTCAATAGTTCATTTGTTTCTAGGAATTTGTCAGTTTCATCTAGTTTATCTAATTTGATGGCATACAGTTGTTCATAGCATCCTCAAAATCCTTTTATTTCTGTAAAATAGTTTAAAATGTTCCTATTTTCATTTCTGATTTTAGGAATTTGAGTCTTTATTTTCCCCTTAGTCAATATAGGTAAAGGTTTGTTAATTTTGTTGATCTTTTCAAAGAACCAACTTTTGATTTCTATTGATTTTCTTTTTATAGTTTTTATTTTATTTATTTCCACTCTAATCTATATTATTTCCTTCTACTAGTTTTGAGTTTAGTTTGTTTTTCTAGTTTCTCAGAGTTTGAGATCTTTTTTAATGGATGCTTTTGTAGCTATAAATTTCCATCTTAGAAAATAAAAATAGTTATAAACCAAAATTGCAATAATAATAATTGCAGAAAAAAGCAATAATTGCTTTTATATTTGTCCATGTATTCACCTTCACTGGAGATCTTTATTTCTTCTTAAGTTACTGTCCAGTGTACTGTCTACTGTATCCCTTTATTTCAATTTAAAGGATTCCCGTTAACATTTCTTGTAAGACTGGTCTAGTGGTAGTCGGTTTTTGTTTTTTTTGTGTGCATGTGCATTAGTAGTGTCTGACTCTTTACAACCCCATGGACTGTAGCCCTCCGGGCTCCTCTGTCCATGGGATTCTCCAGGCAAGAATATCTGGCAGTGTCTTAATTTCTCCTTCATTTTGGAAGGACAGTTTTGCTATATATAAATTTCTTGTTGAAAAGTTTTTCTTTTGGCATTTTACATCATTCCACTGACTTCTAGTCTTCAAGGTTTTGGCTGAGCCACCGTTAGTGATCTTACTGAGAATTCCTTATTCATGATGTCACGTTTCTGTAGCTGCTTTCAGGATTCTCCCTTTACCTATGTCTGTCAGCAGTTTGATTATAATGTGTCTTGGCATGGGAGTTTACCTTATGTGCAATACATTAAGCTTGTTAGATTTGTAGATTTTAAGTATTTTGTCATATCTGCACTGTTTTCAGGGATTATCTCTTCAAATAATCTGCTGTTTTCTCTCTTCTAGGACTCCCGTCATTTTTCAGAATTTGGTTTATTTTTAGAATTTGTATTCTTTTATTGATATTCTTATTTTGTTCATAAATTATTTTCCTGATTTCCTTTCTTTTTTGTCCACATTTTCCTTTAGGTTTTTGAGCATGTTGAATACCCTTGTTATAAAGTCTTTGTGTAACAAGTCCAATGTCTGGACTTTTATGAGGGTGGTTTCTGTCAGTTTGTTTGTTCTTTGTAAGGAATTATATATTGCTCATTTTTTGTATGCCTTATGATTTTCTGTTATACAAAATTAAGCCTTTGACAACTATAATGTGGTAACTGGAAATCAGATTTTCCCTCTTTCTGAAGGTGTTTTTTTTTTTTTTTTTTAATTATTGCAGTAGTCTGTGATAGTCCACTTGCTTTGAGACTTTTCCACACTATTTTGCAAAGACTATTCCTGATTGTGTGTGCTCATGAAAGTGTCTGTTCCTTTAGCTCATGTTCAGCTAATGTTTTGAAAGAGTTCCTTGAATGCCAGGAGCTAAACAAACAAAACAATAACAAAACCTCATGAAACAGAAAAGCGGAAAAATACAAGATCTGACTACTTCTCTCAGCCTGCAGCTTGGCTCTATAAGATGCTCCTTCAGTACTTAGGTAGGCTTGCTCTGAACCTAGGAATCAGTCCAAAGTGAAAACTTAGGTACTCTTAAGACTTTCCTGGGTATGCATCTTGCTTGGGCTTTCTAAATTCCCCATCTTATAGATAGCTGTTTTTGAATGTTCTAATTTCCCAGAGAATCTCATCCTAACTTACCCTCTAGTTCTTAGACAGTCTGTTGGTTGTTTACACCTGTAATATTTTGTCCCAGGCATCTGAGTCTGTAGTTCACCTTGCATCTTTTACAAGCAGTACCCACTGCTTTTTGCATCTGAGTTCCAAGTTAGGCAAATTGAAGATGAGACTCTTGTGTTGGTAGTACAAAGATTCCCCAGAGAGGTCAGATCAGATGTACATGATGGTTTTAAATAAGGTCTGCTCTGCTCCCTTGTTCAAGGGAGGAACTGGCAATGGGGCTGCTGCTGCGCTGGGACAGAAAGGTGAAAAAAAGTTAAGTTGCTCAGTCGTGCCTGACTCTTTGCAACCCCACCGACAGTAGCCCACCGGGTTCCTCAGTCCATGGGGTTTTCCAGGCAAGAGTACTGGAGTGGGTTGCCATGCCCTTCTCCATGGGATCTTCCTGACCCAGGGTCGAACCTGGGTCTCCCGCATTGCAGGCAGATTTTTCTCTGATCTGAGCCATCAGGGAAGCCCGAGGAAGGTGAAAGTATGAATAAAAATGTCCCAAACTTTCCTGTCATTTTGAAGTTGGCTTTTCTTGACTGGGTGTTTGCTTGGTTGCTATTAACATTTGACTTTTCCAGAGCAACAACAAAGTTGGTCCTGACATTTTCTTGTCTTTCTCTTTCTCTCTCAAAGGGGCTTCCCTGGTGGCTCAGATGGTAAAGCGTCTGCCTGCAATGTGGGAGACCCAGGTTCAGTCCCTGGGTTGGGAATATCCCCTGGAGAAGGAAATGGCAACCAACTCCAGTACTCTTGCCTGGAAAAGTCCATGGACTGAGGAGCCTGGTAGGCTACAGTCCATGGGGTTGCAAAGAGTCGGACACGATTGAGCGACTTCACTTTTCTTTCTCTCTCTTTGGATCTTTTTGTGGGAGAATGAGAGCTTGGAGTTTCCTAGTTGATCGTTTTTCTTGCTGCTGCTGCTGCTAAGTCGCTTCAGTCATGTCCGACTCTGTGTGACCCCATAGACGGCAGCCCACCAGGCTCCCCCGTCCCTGGGATTCTCCAGGCAAGAACACTGGAGTGGGTTGCCATTTCCTTCTCCAGTGCATGAAAGGGAAAAGTGAAAGTGAAGTCGCTCAGTCATGTCCGACTCTTAGCAACCCCATGGACTGCAGCCTTCCAAGGCTCCTCCATCCGTGGGATTTTCCAGGCAAGAGTACTGGAGTGGGGTGCCATTGCCTTCTCCAGATGGTTTTTCTTACCACTCATCTATTTAGCCACAGTCTTTTTATAACTTGATCTTGCAAGTGATACCCCATCACTTCTGTCATGTGCTGTTCATACAGACTCACCCTGGAACAATGTGGGGCGAACTATGCAAGGGTGCGAATCCTAGGAGGTGGGGATCACTGGGCATCATCTTGGAGGTTGCTTACCACAGGCTAGGACCAGAACTTTTCTCCAAAGTGATTTGGGTTGAGGCCGCAGTGCTTTAGACATTCAAATTAGAACTTTGGTTTGGAAAGCTTTAAGAGAGGGTGTTTAACTCAGATGAAAATGACTACTGTTTGCCTGGCCTGACACTGATACTCTGCTAGATATTGGACTTCCTAGAATGAGTCAGGTACAACTTTGGCCTTTGAGGAACTCCCAGACAGGTGGATAGCAGAATGACTCAGTCCTATACAGAGGGCTAGGGAAACATGAGGAAGAGACTTCACTCAACCTGGGGTGAGGAACGTTCCAGTTCCAAATGACCCCTGGACAGAACTTAGAAGTGAGCTGGAGGGAGAGGGAGCTGTGGCTGTGTTGGAAAGCATTCTAGGTAGAAGGAACTATGTGAGGATAGGTTGGAGGCTAGTAATGAATGCCATATTAAGAAAGTGAAAGAAAGTGTTAGTTGCTCAGTTGTGTCCGACTCTGTGACCCCATGGACTATAGCCTGCCAGGCTCCTCTCTCCATGGAATTCTCCAGGCAAGAATACTGGAGTGGGTTGCCATTCCCTTCCCCAGGAGATCTTCCCGATCCAGGGATTGAACATAGGTCTCCTGCATTGCAGGCAGATTCTTTACTGTCTGAGCCACCAGGGAAGCAGAGAATTCAGTAATGAATGCAATATTATACTTTCTGAGAAACAACTCACACAGTTAAATTAGAAACCAGATGGATAAAATATGGATAATTTAAGTTTTGTTGAAAGCATGCACAAGGTATTATGGGAACTGTTCAGAACTTCATCGAAAGAGGTAGGATAGTCATGTCACAGGAGGTTCTTATGCTAATTTGGGGTGACTGAAAAGTAGCTGGGTGGAGAGGTCACTTCTTGCAGAATGAAGGGCAGGTATGAAGCATAAGGGATGAGACTGTGATGTTTCTCTACGAGGTGTGGATGTTACTTGGGGTAGGGGGCTATACAGTGGAGGGAAGCGGGTATTGAGGGGGTTGTGTCATAAAAGGCCTGTGTGATCCTGTATCCTCAAGGGCTTGAATTATGTTCCAAAGAGGACTGCCAGTGAGGTAGTAACATAATCATCACATAGTGTACAGGGACATGAGCATTCTTTATATACCCTTATAATAATGAATATTTTTAAAATTTGAAAATATTTAATTTATTTATTGGCTGTGCCATATGGCTTGTGGGATCTTAGTTCCCAGACCAAGGATCAAACCCTCGCCCTGTGCAGTGGAAGCATGGAGTCCTAACCACTGGACCACCAGGGAATTCCCCCAAAATATTTTAAAATAAAAAATTAAACATTTTTTTCTCATCATAAAATCAACTCATGTTCATTATGGAAAATTGGAAAATGCTTACACACAAAAGAGGAAAACCCATCAATATCACTACTCCAAGGAACTGCTTGTTAACATTTCAGTGTATATTTTCCAAATATAATTTAAAGATCAGTCTCTAACTGTACAGATATTTTGAAATTAAATTAGCAGTTTGCACTTTGAAATCAAACTGAGATAAGATATCATCTCGGAGAAGGCGATGGCACCCCACTCCAGTACTCTTGCTTGGAGAACCCCATGGACAGAGGAGCCTGTTGGGCTGCAGTCCATGGGGTTGTGAAGAGTTGGACACGACTGAGCGACTTCACTTTCACTTTTCACTTTCATGCATTGGAGAAGGAGGTAGCAACCCACTCCAGTGTTCTTGCCTGGAGAATCCCAGGGACGGGGGAGCCTGGTGGGCTGCTGTCTATGGGGTCGCACAGAGTTGGACACGACTGAAGTGACTTAGCAGCAGCAGCAGCAGCAGCAAGATATCATCTACTTCTTAGTTGAACACCTAATTGAAATGTAAATTGAAAGAGTTAATTGAACACTTTTGTAATAATTTTTAAAAACTTTTTAATTTTGTACTGGGGTATAGCCAGTTAACAATGTTGTGATAGTTTCAGGTGAACAGCTAAGGGAATCAGCCATACAGGAACATGTATCCTTTCTCCCCCAAACTCCCCTCCCATCTAGGCTGCCACATAATACTTTTTTTTAGATAGACTGTTAGAAGCTGATCAAAGAATATACATATTTTATTGTATTTGCTATATATTGCTGAATTACCTTTGAAAAGAGATTTGTCAGTTGTGTTATTGGCATTTTTTGATGTTCATTCTTTGAATTCGTTATTTTTACTGAATCATTTTAAATAGCATTAATGAGAGACTGTGAGAGCCCTCCAGTGGCCAAGCTAATTCCTGTAAAAATATTGTCAGTGGATTAAAAAGGAATTGAATTTAGTTGTTAAATCTTAATGGTAGAAATCAGAGAGTGCCTAGAAATAGCTGATAAAAAAGGGCTTATCCTGTAGTCAGAGAAGAGATGCCATTGGCTTTCCTTTCAAATTCTTGCTCATCTGCTGTTAGACTATGAAATGTTTTGAATTTCGCAGCTGTGTAAAATGAAGGTTAAGATCGTGTTAATTTCAAACAGGTTTACAATCAACTGATTAACTATTTTTGGTGTAAAAGCTAATACATACTGAGTACTTACTATGTATTAGGCAATGCTCCAAGCACTTTACATGTAGCAATGCATTCTCCATGGCTATTATGAAATAATTACTATTCTTAATACCATTTTACTGACAGGAAATGGAATTTGAGTTTCTAAACACCAGTGCCCTTAACTTCCCTGGTCGAATGCCTCCCTGGGAACTTGGTGTCCAAGAATGTTCTCATTCAGGATCGTTTCATAAAATAGAATCTTTATTTATGTAAGAAACAACAAAAACCATTGGTGTGATTGAAACATAAGCTTCTCTTCTAGCCATTTAAAAAAATTGAAATAGTATAATATTGATGCTTCCCCAGTAGCTCAGCAGGTACAGAATCTGCCTGGAATGCAGGAGATGCGGGAGAAGCAGATTTGATCCCTGGGTCTGGAAGATGCCCTGGAGGAGGAAATGGCATCCCACTCCTGTATTCTTGCTGGGAAAATCCCATAGACAGAGGAGCCGGGTGGACTACAGTCCATGGGGGTCGCAGATGGCGGCATAGACCAAAATAGGCCTTCACTCTGCCTCCTGCCCTTTCCCTAGAACAGCTATAATCCGCACCTGATTTCTTCTGTGCTGTGTTTTTGGAGTCCCATCTGCTATAGACTGTGTATTTGTGTCCTGCCAACATTCATATGAGGAAACCTAATCTTCAATGTGATGATGTTTGGAATTGGTGTCTTTGGAAGGTGAATAAGTCATGAGGAGGGAGCCCTCATTAATGGGATTGGTGCCTTTATAAAAGAGACCCCCAGAGAGCTCCTTTGTTCCTTCCACCATGAGAAGACATGGTGAGAAGACTGCTGTCTATGAACGAGGAGCAGGACTCTTCAGCAGACACAGAATCTACCAGCTGGTGCCGTGATCTTAGAGTTCCCATCTCCAGAACTGTGAGAAAGGAGTTTCTGCTGTCTATGGTATTCTGTCATAGTAGCCCGAACAGAGTAGGACAGCATCCCAGTGAAACCTGGAGACTTGCAAATTCAATCTCTTTGGCAGGATCCTTCAGTTCACCTGGGAAGTAGGGGCTTCCCAGGTGGCGCTAGTGGTAAAGAATACGCCTGCCAATGCAGGAGACATAAGAGACTTGGGTTCGATCCCTGGGTTGGGAAAATCCCCTGAAGGAGGGCATGGCAACCCACTCCAGTATTCTTGCTTGGAGAATTCCATGGACAGAGGAGCTTGGCGGGCTATGACCCGTAGGGTCACAAAGGGTCTGACACGACTGAAGCTACTTAGCATGCACATATGCACTTCAGTTCACTAGCATCCAACACATATTTATTGAGCACCTTAATGCTTGCCAGGCACCGTGCCAGACCCAGATTTCAGTGACCAACCAACCAGACAAAACCCCCCGACTCCCAGGGCATTTAATTTTTTTTTTAAGGGGCGGGTAAGAAAAGATTTGTTTTATGTTTTTTTATATTTATTTTTATTGATGTATTTATTTTATTCTTTACTGCTTTATAACATTCTGTAAGCTGCATGTGTACAACATTATATTTCTAATTCTGTATACCACAACATGCTCCCTGCTGCAAGCCCATTCCTTTGAAAACTTTGCTTTTAATGTGGGCTTTTGATGCCTTGCCAGTATGATACACACTTGTGCTCTAACTGAATTACACTGTCTGATTAACTCTTTTTAGGTATAAATGGTAGAAGAACAGTTAACCAAGCTGCTTCTTTTGTTCAGTTTCTTGCCATTATTACACAGTTGACACCCTTTACTCATTTTGCCTTGTTTCTGCCCCTTCTCCTCTGATAGTCACTACTCTGTTCTCTGTATCTACATGTTTGTTTTTGTTTGGTTTACTCATTTATTTTTCTTGCTCTACATATGAATGAAATAATACAGTATTTGTCTTTCTCTGACTTATTTCACTTAGCATTAATACCCTCAAGATCCATTCATGTTATCACAAATGGCAAGATTTTACCTTCTTTAAGGGTGAGTAGTATTTCACTGTAATATACCACATCTTTTCCCATTCATCTATTCATGGACACTCAGGTTGTTTCTATATCTTCACTATTGTAAATGGCATTTAATTTTTAAAGCTTATGTTTAATACATTAGTTTACACTTGGATTTGCCCTACAATATTTCTAAAAATGCGTGTATGTGGAATTTTTGCCTTACCAAATAGAAAAATCCACAAGAGAAATTTCTCCTTTTAAAAAGGGATCTTATTAAAAGTACTTTATTTTTAAATGAATAATCTCACCTAAGTAATTTCATATATGTTTTATGTTTTCATGTTTGGTTTCCTAAAGAGATACCTCTTAATATATGAGTAGAACTTTCTCAAGCAAATGTACATTGCATTTGGATCGAATGATCACACATTTGGAATTTGTGGTTAATATGTTTGCCTATGAGTCAGGCTCCTATTTATACAGAAAATGTTTTCACCAGCTATGCAGTGATAAAAAATAACCACTAGTAGGCGCTGCGAGCCCATTCCTTTGAAAGCTTTGCTTTTGATGCCTGTCAGCAAATAATTTGCCAATATGATATGCATTTGTGCTCTAACTGAATCACACTGAGTTTGATTAACTATTTTTAGGTATAAAATAGTACCTATTCTAATGGTAGAATAACAGTTAACCAGAGCTCCATCCTTTGTTCAGTACACATCTGTGGTTTAGGACACTGACCATTTCTCTAATCCTCCCCTTTAAGTATCTTTAAATAAGAATAAGGTTGAAAAAAGTATGCTCAAACCATAGGAAAGACCATTTCTCATAATGGAAAGAATGTTGGACTTAGGGACAGAAGACCTGAATAAGATTTCAGGTGTACCTTGTTATTAATAGCTCTGCTATATACTAGAGAAATGTGAAGAGATGGGAAAATTTTCTTAGAGAAAATTAGCTGGAAAAACCTCTGTCCAGTAGGTCTGGGGATTCATTGTTCTCACTCATCTGCTGTGATTGGACTCTGAGAGACTGTTTCTCACAACTAAAAGGATACTTGGAACAGTGGTAGACCTAGAATGTCGGTTTATTAAGTTACACTATGTAGGAAGTCAGATTCTAATTATGAGGAGGGCTTGAGGGAGCAGAGTCACAACCAAAGAATGCAGATGACTTTGGGAAAAGTCCCTTGGCTAAGACAGCTTGAGGGACTTTCCCACGTTACAGAGAGCCTTGCCAAAGGGATGACATCCTTGGATTCTGCGGTCACCATACCATCTGCATCTCCTGTGGATAGCAAAGGGTTCTCATGGTCTCTCTCTGCGTCTTGGCTCCCAGTTTTCTGTGATTGCAGGGCTGCCCAACTTCCTTTCCAAGGAACACACTCTCTTATTGGCAGCTAATTCCTCCAAACAGGGTATTCTTTGCTGGCCTCCCTTGAGCAGCCTTCTCTCCATCTGTGCTGTGATCGTTTAGACACAGATAAAATCTCAGGATTGTATCTTCCATTAGTACAAAATGATAATAATAACCTAATTATTTAAGTTTTAGTCTTTATCAAAGGTAACTCATTTCCAGTTAACCCATATTGCCTGTGAATAATACTAACTGCTAAGTCGCTTCAGTCGTGTCCGACTCTGTGCAACCCCATAGACGGCGGCCCACCAGGCTCCCCCATCCCTGGGATTCTCCAGGCAAGAATACTGGAGTGGGTTGCCATTGCCTTCTCCAGTGCATGAAAGTGAAAAGTGAAAGTGAAGTCGCTCAGTCGTGTCCGACTCTTCGTGACCCCATGGTCTGCAGCCTACCAGGCTCCTCCGTCCATGGGATTTTCCAGGCAAGAGTACTGGAGTGGGGTGCCATTGCCTTCTCCAGAATAATACTAACAGTAGCTGACATTTCTGAGAACCCATCCGTGCTGGGTACTGTGCTTTGCACAATTGTTAAAGGTATCTCAGTCCACGCAATAACCCTGTGGGGACATCTGCTAGTCTTACTTTAAAAGATGAATCACATAGGCTAATGGACAGCCCAAGTGATAAAATCAGACTATGAACTCAAGAAATTCCATTCCAAGATCTTAACTTCACAACTTTTTTTACCAGTTAGTGCCTAAGTTCTGAAATCTGGCTTTACAAAGCCTCTGTGTGTGTTTGTATGTGTGTTTGTGAGTGACCTGTGGGAAATCTGGGCATTGTTGAATTATGATTGGTTTAATTTTTATCATTAGAATGTCAAATGCTCATGCCAAATGCATGAGATCAGATTTCATAATTGCTTTTTCAATGAATGATGTTGCTAGGGTTTTATATTTTATATTGTACTTCATACAAAAGCTCTTTTTTATGTTATAAGGAAATACCTGAAAGCATCCAGGTCAATAAACCCTGGTGATGACAAGGCCCCAGACACAATGACTCATTCCAAAAAAAAGGGCATAGTCCTATAATATAGTAGTTTCCACAAATCAAACTATGAATTCAAGAACACATGAGAGTACCAAAGCAAGAGTTCTGAATTTTATGTAGATAAGAATTCTATATACAAGAGCATATGCAGCATATACAATAGCAGCCCAGGTTCCCTAAGGCCTTTCTTTGTATCAGTTCAGTTAGTTCAGTCGCTCAGTTGTGTCCGACTCTTTGCGACCCCATGAATTGCAGCACGCCAGGCCTCCCTGTCCATCACCAACTCCCGGAGTTCACTCAGACTCACGTCCATCGAGTCAGTGATGCCATCCAGCCACCTCATCCTCTGTCGTCCCCTTCTCCTCCTGCCCCCAATCCCTCCCAGCATCAGAGTCTTTTCCAATGAGTCAACTCTTCGCATGAGGTGGCCAAAGTACTGCAGTTTCAGCTTTAGTATCATTCCTTCCAAAGAAATCCCAGGGCTGATCTCCTTCAGAATGGACTGGTTGGATCTCCTTGCAGTCCAAGGGACTCTCAAGAGTCTTCTCCAACACCACAGTTCAAAAGCATCAATTCTTCGGCGCTCAGCCTTCTTCACAGTCCAACTCTCACATCCATACATGACCACAGGAAAAACCATAGCCTTGACTAGACAAACCTTTTTTGGCAAAGTAATGTCTCTGCTTTTGAATATGCTATCTAGGTTGGACATGACTTTCCTTCCAAGGAGTAAGTGTCTTTTAATTTCATGGCTGCAATCACCATCTGCAGTGATTTTGGAGCCCCCAAAAATAAATATTTTGTATCAGACATTGTTTAAAGCTTTAAACATGTAATCATTATGATTACATGATGATTAACTCACATAATCATCAAGGAACCTATGTATTAGGCGCTATCTTAATCCCCTTTTTATGAATGAGAAAACTGAGGCCCAGAGAAGTAAAGTAACTTGAATTCACAGCTAGTAAAGAGTGGAGACAGGATTCGAGACCAGGCAGCCTGACCTGCATTCTTAACCACCTTGCTCTCTTGGGTGATTATTGCAGCTCTTGCACTTGACACTCTGGCATCTATTACAGAGGCTTTTCTGTCTGTGCACTTGATTTCTTTGGGGTCTCCTTGAGGCAAGTCTTCTCTAGGAAACACAGTGATTTACCCTGACATCCAGCAGAGATAGGGGGAAGCTTAGTACTTGTGGCTTACGATCCATATCTTAGAGTGTTGAGTAGGCAGTTTTGTGTTTCTTGAAATCCTTCTTATCTTTAAATCTCATGCTTGTTGATAGAGGTATACAAGAAGTCAAATGTATGAAAGAGAGTTAAAACTGTTTAATGTAAATATAGCCCAAGGAGGACTTCTCTACATGATAGAAAAGTACATATAATAGGTCTCCTCGAATGCACGGTGAGAAGGTGGCTTGATGATGTTGATGGTGGGTGATGAAGGCGACGGTGATGATGGTGGTGGTGGTGATGAAGGCAATGGTGATGATGTAAATGGTGGGTGATGAAGGTAACCGTGATGATGGTAGTGGTGATGAAGGTGATGGTGATGATGGTGGTGGTGGTGATGAAGGCAATGGTGATGATGTTAATGGTGGGTGATGAAGGTAACCGTGATGATGGTAGTGGTGATGAAGGTGATGGTGATGGTGGTGGTGGTGATGAAGGCGATGGTGATGATGGTGGTGGTGGTGATGAAGGCAATGGTGATGATGTTAATGGTGGGTGATGAAGGTAACCGTGATGATGGTAGTGGTGATGAAGGTGATGGTGATGGTGGTGGTGGTGATGAAGGTGATGGTGATAATGATTATGATGATGATGATAGCTTACACTTGCAGAGCACTCGCTCTAGGCTAGGTAGTATTCTCAGTGGAGAACAGATATTAATTTATTTACATTGAGAAGGCACTGTCAGCCTAGCTTTTAAGGTAACAAATGAGACACTTGAGTCCTGTAGGAATTTTCAGAAAGTGACAATTAGGACAGGTTCCCAGGAATGGTCAGTGAGGAGGGTTGAGATGGGAGGGTGGAATCTATCCCTTCCTTGCTACTGTACTTGGGCAACTTAACCTCTCTCATGCTGTCTCTTCATGAGTACCATGTATAAACAATTGTTCCTAGGACAAATGACAAATTGTTCCTATGTTTAAACAAAGGTAGCAACCATTTAAATGAGATAAATACATTAGCGTAAGCACATGCATCAGGCTTCCCTGGTGGCTCAGATGGTAAAGAATCCGCCTGCAATGCGGGAGACCTGGGTTTGATCCCTGGGTTCCATCCCTGGGTTGGGAAGATCCCCTGGAAGAGGGCATGGCAACCCACTTCAGTGTTCTTGCCTGGAGAATCCCCATGGACAAAGGAGCCAGGTGGGCTATAGTCCATGGAGGACTGAGCAACTAAGCACAGCACAAATACAAACACGTAGTAGGTGACACAGCTGCACAAACGTGAGTGGCTAGAGACAGCAACAATGGTTTGTTGTCATGTCGATGGCCATGGCCACCTCTGATGATTTTTAACCACGGGCAGAGGTTCATTTTCTTTCTGTCAGTAACTAGGATAATGCTGAATGCTTCGCCTCTGTTCTTTAGGGCAATTCTTAGCTCATCAGTTATCATCATGGGCCGAGGAGGAACTGTACTGGGCTCCTCCTGGAGTCCCACGGTCCCTGCTCTCAGCTGGGGAAAAGGAATAGGGAGAAGCTCAGGAGGGATGGAGCGAAGCGGAGACCCAGGGATAGAGATGAGAGAGGGCAGCTAGAAGGGAAATAATTCTCAGCAAAATAGAACTCGCGCTCTACGCGGGCCCTCTTGTCTCTCTCCATCACTGGGACGTGGTTCGAATTATTTTATTACCAAACTTTGTTATTTCCAACACTAACCGTGCGAAGCCCGCCCGCGGGCCGCCCCCCGCCTCCCGCTTCCCTCCACATCCCACTCCGGACCCCGCCCTGCAATTGGCCAGCGGACGGGGAGCCGTCGCGGATTGGAGCTCGCCGGCCTGGTCTGCGGGGTTTAAAGAGGGGGGCGGGGGCGCGCTGCCCAGCCGCTCTGCTGTCCTCGCCTTGTGCCCGTCGCGCAGCTGGGCTTGTAGCGTCTCCTGGCCTCCCGCCACCTCCAGCGTCCTGCATCGCGCTGTCGCCGGCCAGCGGCTCGAGAGCGCGGGAGAGGGGCAGGCGCCGTCCAGCCCAGGCGCGGGCACAACTAGTGAGGGGCGAGGCGCGGGGACTCCAGGCTGGCCATGATGGTGGCCACATGCTTGCAGGTAGTGGGCTTCGTCACGAGCTTCGTGGGATGGATCGGCATCATCGTCACCACGTCTACCAATGACTGGGTGGTGACATGCGGCTACACCATCCCCACCTGCCGCAAGCTGGACGAGCTGGGCTCCAAGGGGCTGTGGGCCGACTGCGTTATGGCTACGGGGCTTTACCACTGCAAGCCCCTGGTGGACATCCTCATCCTGCCGGGTAAGATAAGAACCCTTCTCCATGCCCCTCAAGTGGCTTCTCCTGAATAAACCCTTTCCCTCTGGGCAGACGCGGGAGGGGGCATTGGGAGACTTTCACAGAAATATTTGGGCGCTTGAAGATTTGGGGGGAACCTTTTGACATCTTCAGTCCCACTTTGTTGAGGAGGAATTAGGCAGCCCTGAGATTAACTTCTCTCGGTCTCAGTTTTCTTATCTGAAATTTGGGATGATAGTGGTGACCACTGGCGAATCACCCCAAGAAGGTAATGAACTGAGATATAGATACATAGTTGGAACTCCGTGCATGTTAATTACCGCCGCCTCACCCGCTGCCTGCTCCCACCGTCCGTGATAGATCAGTACTTCAACACCCCCCACCCCTCCCCACCTCCCCCAGGCGCCCTGCTTTCCCAGTAAGAATCTACCCACAGGGGCGAGGAGGAAAGAGAGAAACAAAAGCATTCCTGTGATCGGAACAGGCCCAGGCTGAGTTTCCCAGTCCTTGTGGGACGGCCGAGGTGTCCTGGCCAAGTTAAGGTCCTCCTAGCTGCGCCCGGAGGGTTCCCGCTGTCCCCGCGGCCTATCTCTTTTCCCCCACCCTCTGCCCCTCGAATAGTAATAGTAATATCAGTCGGGCCTGCCGCGACTCCCCTTCGCGTCTCTGCACCCTGGGGTCGGACAGAGAAGAGCGGGTGCGCTGGAGGGCCGACCCATCCTAGGAAAAGGCGCACCGCCGCGGGCCGACCCCTCCTCTCCCGGAGCGTCTCACAGTGGGGAGGGGAGGGAAGATTGCCTAGTCTCCACCTTCCCCGACGCCACTCGAGTCCCATCCTTACTTGCTGCCCCGGTGAAAATTCTGGGCAAGTTTCAATTCAGATTTAAACCTCGAGCCAGTTGGGTGATTTACAAGGTCTTGGGCGCCCCTATGGGTTTTCTGCCTGGAATCTTGGCTTATCCCTGCCCTGGGGAAAGCACCACTGCCTTCTGTGCCCCTAGCCTTTGAGGATGGTGCGCCTCTAAAGGCCTTTCCTGGCTTCTTTAACGAGCGGAGTAACTGGGGCCCCAGGCCGCCAGCCTGAGATCCTTTGGCTTTTGCCTTCCCTGGACGAGCCTTTCGCTCCCTCCCTCCTAGAGGCTCTGTGTGTGTGAGTGTGTGTGTGTGTGTGTGTGTGTGTCTGAAAGTCGCTCAGTCGTGTCCGACTTTTCGCGACCCCATGGACCGTAGCCTCCCAGGCTCCTCTGTTTATGTGATTCTCCGGGCAAGAATACTGGCGTGGGTAGCCATTATTTTCTCAAGGGAATACAACCGGGTGGAACGCGGGTCTCCAGAGTCTCCTGCATTGCCGGCAGGTACTTTACAGTCTGGGCCACCAGGGAAGCCCCGCCCCCCTGCCCCACCTCCAGGCTCTGCCCTTCTTCGAGCCTCACCTCAGTGCTTCCTGTTTCCAGGTCTCTGTAGTCGGAATCTATCCCTTCCTCCTTGTTGCCGTGATATTTGACTCTTATTCCCGTTAGTGCACATTTAGGGCTTTTTTTGCTCATTGTTTGTGAGTCAGGTTCTACTTTGTTGTTCAGTCGCTAAGCTGTGTCTGACTCTTTGCGACCCCATGGACTGCAGCATGCCTGGCTTCCCTGTCCTTCACCATCTCCCAGAGTTTGCTCAGACTCACGTCTGTTGAGTTGATGATGCCATCCAACCATCTCATCCTCTGTCACTCCCTTCTCCTGCGCTTAATCTTTTCCCGGCATCAGGTTCTCCTACCAAATTTTAAATTCCTCAGAGATATAGATAGCATCCTGCCCTTTCTGCATCTTCCCCTGCTCTGCCCTCCATTTTGGACTTTCAGAATGACAGAGGTCAGGGACCCAGATGTGGCTATGCCTTCAGTTAAAGCTGCTGTTGGTAGATCTGGGTCAGACTCTGGGATCCAGCCCTCACAACCTGGGTGACTGGGGACAAGTTACTAACCTCTATGAACCCAGCTGTCTTCTTCATTCCATCTTTCAGAATTGTTTTGGGGATTAAATGAGATGAGAGATGCAAAAGCCTTCTTAGATGTAGTAAAGGCTTCATAAATGGTGATTTTATTAATTTTTTTATTAAAAGCTGGGCATGGTATTTGTTAGAATCTGAGTGAAGCAAATAATTACCCTCTGTTTCCTTTTCCTGAAATTAAGTTTGCTGAGCATTTGGTGACAAGTGGTTTGTTTACAGAGAACACAGACCATCCCACAGATGGGGTACGTTTCAGGGAGGGACTCCTTCTTACTGGGGTCCCCTCTCTCACACTCTAGGTGGAGACAGGGACTGATCTCAGTCTCCTTCTTTAGATTCGAAATGTGGCCTTGGCATCTAGCTTGTGGATCGCCTGAGTCATAAACTTTGGAACCTGGGTGGCTGACTGACTCTCTTTTTTGCCAGCCCTGGTTCTCAGCCACAGGGGCACGGTCCTGTGGTCAGAGGTCTTGCCTCAGACCACCTGTAGCTGCTTTCTGGGGGTCTTCAAGTCAACAGATACTTGATTGATTATCCTTAATTCAGAAGAAACTGAGGTGAGCAAGGTTGAGAGAGTGCCCTTGTGGACTCTTGTTGTTCAGTCGCTCAGTTGTGTCCAACTCTTTGCGACCCTATGGACTACAGCAGGCCAGGCTTCCCTGTCCTTCACCATCTCCCAGAGTTTGTTCAAACTCATGTCAGTGACGTCAGTGGGTGTGGACTCTGAATTCTGGCAAGCTACATCTTGCTAAGAGGCACTCTTGCAGTTGGGTCTTGGTGCACAGGTAGGCTGGTTTGGTGTCAGGGTCCTGGCACATGAGGCAGAAGTTGGGGCTTGTTTCTGGTTTTGCCATTAACTCTTCCTCCCCCAGGCCACTGGCTCTACTTTCCACTGAGTAAAGAGGAAGAGTACATATATACCATTCCTCTCCTTTTTTGGAAAGAAGGAGTGTTTTAGTGAGAAACGGTACATTTAAGTCTGTCATATTCTCCCAGAATCTTCTCATATTTATTTTACATAAACATTGAACACATTCTAATCTGTTTCTTAATAAAGCAGTTACCTGGCATTTTATTGGAGAGTATAAAGTGCAGGTCGTTTTGCTTCACTGTTACTATTCAACTTGTTAACTCCATCGTTCATAACTGTATGTTTGCATCATCTGGTGTGACCACTGTGTTAACCCACGAAGGCCAAGGCAGGTGTCTGTTCTCCAGGAATCCTTAGGGGGTTGGAGATATTGCTTTATGGATAATGTACCATTGTGGAAGTACGTCCAGGGCACTGTGGGGGAGCTTGACCATTTTGGGGGGCAGGATTCATGAGCATAGCAGCTTCTCAGGCGATAATCAAGAAAATGACCCTGCCTTTGCTTAGTCTAGTTAGAGCCACACACTATACACAATGTGAATTAAAAAAAACATGGTTAAGGGACAAAATCACCTAGTATACCTGGGGATAAAAGTACTGCCTTGACACAATAATATTAGCAATTCCAGTAATAATAGCTGACCCCTTTTGGAGTACTTAGATTGTGCTAGGCACTGTTCGAGCACTGCATGAATTTACAAATTGAATCTTAGTTAGATTCCATTGGCAAGACATAGGTACTATTATTATTTTTACTCTCTAGATGAGGAAAGTGTCAAGGCACTTGGCCAAGGTAACCCAGGTAGAGCACATCAACAGCAGAAGACTTGTTGGAAGATTTAGATTTTAATCTGAATCTTTTACAAGGTGATGTAATTGGACTCTTGGCCCCTTCATCTTGGAAGCTTGGATGAGCAGTCTAAAGCCAGGGATCCTTGTTCAGTCTCTCCTGCCCCCAGCCTCTCTTTCATCTGTCACTGCGTTTGGATACCTCTGAACATATTTTAAGTCCTGCAGTGGGACAAAGGGAAGGCAGGCAGATGGTGCTGAATTCTGTGAGGCAGGATGCAGGATCCAAGGGGACCTGTGGCCTAACCCCACTGTCTGTGCTCTTGTTTCCAGGCTACGTGCAGGCCTGCCGAGCCCTGATGATCGCTGCCTCCGTCCTGGGTCTGCCGGCTATTCTCCTGCTGCTCACAGTTCTCCCGTGCATCCGAATGGGCCACGAGCCTGGCGTGGCCAAGTACAGGCGGGCCCAGCTGGCTGGTGTCATGCTCATTCTTGTGGGTAAGACAGCTTTCTGTAAAGCACGCCCACTCTGAGCCGACCTGAAGAATCTCAGGTCTTGCTGCTCAAGAGATGTGGCCAGGAAGACATATGAATCCACTGGGGAAAAGCCCCTCACCATGTGTATTCCTTTATGTTTCCTGGTGGTTGAGGCAGAGGGACAAATGATGTCTGTGGGAGTCACTGAACATAAAAATAGGAAAAAACAAACAAAAAGGATTTTGAGGGAATATGTAAGAGAGAGACCAGAGGACAGAAGAGAGTTATAGGCTGGCCCTCCATTCAGACTTCACCATGGAGTCTGTTTTCAGAAACACCTGTGCCCAGGTCCCACTGCAGGTCCATTGACTCAGAATTTCTGGACAGCCGAGCAGGCAAAGATATTTTTTTGAAAACTTCCCAGGTGGCTCTTAAGTGAAACCAGGATTGAGAACTTAACATATAAAGAAAGACTAGAGGAAAAGAAGGGCAAGAGAAAAGTAAGAGGTCAAGGGTAGATCACTAGGTAGATCACTAGTAGATCACTAGGTGATGAATCACTCCATCTTTCGTTCTGTACACATTTCATCGAGCACCTGCTGAGGGCCAGGCACCATGGTAGGCACTGGGCATATTGGCAAACAGAAGGCAGCCTCTGCCTTGAGTGTTCTTGGACATCTTGATAGAGCATGGGACATACTTACCTATAAAAAGTACACAGGCTGTGCATACCTAGAGCAAGGTATCTAATTCAGACTGGAGGAGTTTCCCAGCACAGAGGATCCCAGCAATGGCTTTTGAGAGTTGGAGAGAAGATGGTCAGGTCATGGGTTGGAGAGAGGGACAGCCCAGACCAAGGGCATGACATGTGCTCGTTCAGTGTTCCTGATTACACCTGCACACTGGGGGCTTGGTTTACCAACCTAGGGAGGGTCCTTATAGCTCTGCTCTCATCAGTGATTTCATCTCTTGGTTTTTGTGAAGGCTATATCCACCATTCTAAATCTTAATAGAAGATAGGCATTTTAAGAGTGGTAGCTCTGTTGCAAAATGCACTGAGATATCAGTGAAGAGACATTGGTCTGGATATGAGTTAGATATAAATTAAGTTCCCTGGGGACAGGAAATTTCCATCCCCAAACTGGTATCAGACTGGGTGTCTGAGGGGGCAAGGTAGGGAGTCAGGGTTCTGTGTGGGTCAGTGCCATTTAGTGATGGTCACCCACAGTGTCACCAGTGAGGGGAGGGGGACATAAGACATTGGGGTGCCATTTCCCTTGATTGTAAAGGTGTTTAGAGACTTGTGAAGCTATGGAGAATTCAGAAGGGCTTGCCTGTGTATGTGTGAATAGGAGTAAAAAGACCAGAAAATCTCTATAATTTCGGGAGAAGAATCTGGGCATGGACCCTTGTGGTTCCAGCCACAAAGAACTTCTGTGGGGGTGCCATGAGGAACACATGGTGGGTCAGCATCATGTGCTTCATCCAACTCACAGGGTCCTTCCCTGCGAGGCTTTTCGGTGGTCGGATCTCTGTATCTGAACTCCCTTTCTAGTAAGTAGACCAAAGTTCTGCAAGTAAGCTGTTTTGCAGAATCCAGGTGAAACCCTTCTCATCCTAGACATTTGCGGTTGTTTGTAACTTTCCTCACAGTGTTACAGAAGCCCCAGAAGGCTCTCTCTTTGACTCTGAGGATGCCAAAGCCAAAGAATTGGTCTACTGTGTTGAGTGTTCATCTTTAGAAACCCTGGTCGTCCGTATGAGAGTCACATTAAAAGAGAATACGTCAAAATATCCTGAACCCAAATCTTGTAGGAAATAAAGACATAAAAGCAACGTCATACAGACAAATTGGTATTTAAAACTCTCCTGAAAACCACTGAATTACCTAGTTGAAGATAATGGCTATTAAAAAAAATAGCAACCTGTTGTCCGAAACTTCCTAGTCAAATTATATACAGTTTATCTTTTTCAAGTGGGCTGGTGGATATAGACAGAATCTTAGGAGAGTGAGGTGGGTGGGCAGGTAGGGGTGGGAGCTCCTCAGTCCCTGTTTGCAGCCTGGAGGGAGCCGATGGCGGGGGCATTGAGTGGTTGGACACCCCACCCCGCAGGGAGGCTGCCCCTTCTGACCCATCACTGCTATGATGGAACAAGGGCACTGCTCCTTGCATCTCCAGTGGTGCCTGCATCCTCTTGGATTGCTCCTGTCTGGATTTACTTCTCAGTGGGTCACCCCTTGCCTTTCGGTTGGATGTTGTTTGGACTGGACCGAGCTCGCTCACCCTGGAAATGTAAAGCTCATTGTCTCAAGTGTGACACCTGCTGGCCTCCCCTGTCTTCTCTGCTGGGAGCCCGAGAACCCTGTTTCCCCGGCTGGCAGTGAAGCCTCCCTTTGTGTGGCTGGGAAGGGCTTCTGGTGCTCTTCTAGCAGAAGCCGGCACTGGGCTCCTGCTGGGGCCTTGGGGTCACTGACAGTGGTCCAGGTGAGATGTGGTCCCTGACCAAGCACACTGGGGTGTGGGGACCTGGGAACCGGAACAGAGTCAAAGCTAATCTTGGGATGAAGACTGTAAGCACCATTAATTAAAATCCATCCTTCCTGACTCTGGAAACCTTTATTTTTCTGAAAGCTTAAAAAATTATGTCTCTGATACAACAGCTTATCTTCTCAGGAGTCTGAGTTCAGTGGTGTGAGGATTTGGTTCCTGCTTTGAGGGAAGGAATGGGAGCCTGATGCTGCTGACTTCTTAAGCCAGATGAGTAGTTCAAGGAGCATCAGGATCCTCAGATCCAGGATGCATATCATTCTAATCTGTGGCTTTTCAAGATGCCCTGCCGAAGCAGGTGATACCTATGCCTTGAGATGCTTCATCTTATCGTGTGGAGTCAGACCAACTGTACTAAATCTCAGACCTGCCGCTTTCTAGCTCTGTGAACGAGGGCAGTTAAAGTCACTTAAAGTCTCTGAGACTTTATATAAAATGGGGACAATACTGCCTACTTCTGAGGCTGGTAAGAATAGTGAAATGAGATATCCAAGTTATTTAGCATCGTGTCTGGCTAAGTGGTCAACAAATGGTTGCTATTTTGCAGCTTTTGTTGGTTAGAGGAAATAGAGAGGTAACCTAGAAAGGAGCTGCCTAGAAGGCAACTGGGTATTCCTTCCATCACGTCTAATTTCTGCAGGGTCATGTCCACAGGTGGAACTGGTAAGGAGCGATGACACCAGGTCACTTCCTGGTCTAATGGAAATACTGCCTTTGATTGCTTTGTGGAAACCAGAATGTGGGGATTAATGGTTTGAGTTTTTGGCTTATTCCATTATAAAAAGTCACAGGAAGCTATACAACTGAAAATGCTCAAGCTTAGTTCTGATTCAGACTAATCTGCACGTTGCTATAAGTTAGAAAGTATTTGATTTTGGTGTTTCTTGGGGAGACAGGGTAGGGAATGGAAGGAAAGGAAAGTGGAATTCCTAAGTGGAATTCTTTGTCTTCTCTCCTCCTTTTAAAAGATATGGCCCCAGGAATCCTATTTGTATTGAAAAAAAGTTTTTAACTTGGAACTTTGTGATTAAAATTTTTTTTTACTAATAACCATGAAGCTTTTTTTTTTAAAGGGTGCAGGAAAAAAAAGAGTGGTTTGTGGAATAGAAATAAAGGGGAAAGTGTTGAAAACAGGCTAGGAAAATAATGTACTCAAATATTCCATTGACTTGATGATTGTTGTAAATATTAGATATTCGTAAAAGTCGTTGTGATGTCCCACCACTGATTGCTTTAATCAAAACTTAGAGAATGGCAAGTGAAGAAAGTAGAACCCCAATTTTTTGGTTTCAAATTATAAAGAAACAACAAAGTACACATGACTTCAACCAACAGCTCCTTAGAAATCTCATTACTTGTCGCCTTGAGTTAATTGGCTTCTTTGTGACAAGCTGATGTGAATAGCCAGTTAGATCGTATGATATAATAGTATCAATTGTAGAAGGCTGTGTTCAATGCCTCCTAAAATGTTACTTGGAGGGGGATTTTTAAACAGTTTTTATTGTGAAAAATTTCACACATACACAAAAGTAGACTAGTATCATGAACTCCATGAACCCAAACTCATTCCCAATAATGATCAACTCACAGTCAACTTGCTTCGTCTCTGTACTTCTACTTTTCTCCCAGTCTTCACACTTTTTTTTTTGGAAGCAAATCCCAGTTATCAGATAAAGGAAGATTTTTTCCCCCTGGTATTACTAATGAAACTCAGGGTAATTTAAGTGAGTTTAATGAAAAATACTAGTTTGATCTAGAAAAGATGCTTTTAAAAGTCTTTTCAGTGCTTAATATAGAAAGTGACAAAGTCTGAAAATAGGTGTTCATTGGAGGAAGGAAGAAATGTCAGGACCTGCTGCTCTTTTGTCTTTCTAGGCTTCTCTGTCTATCTGCCCTTCTCTTTCTAGGTTGTTACCTCCAAAGCTAAACACCTGTGCCAATTTTATTTAATTTCATCACATTTATTTAACTCCATGGCAACCCACTCCAGTGTTCTTGCCTGGAGAATCCCAGGGACGGGGGAGCCTGGTGGGCTGCCGTCTATGGTGTCGCACAGAGTCGGACACGACTGAAGTGACTTAGCAGCAAAGAGATGAAAAACTACACTTAACATTTCATTGCTCTAAAACTGCTTTCCCAAATATTTTCTGTGTTTGGCTACATCAAGATCATTGATAACTTTTAATAAGGCTGTTTTCTATCAACTAAAAAAATGATTATATTAAATGATTTGAAATTTATCAAAAGAGACAAACTATTTTCTTTTATGAAGAGCAAGGAATTTTGCTTGTGAGAGGACTGAGTCCAGATGAATCTCTATCTACAAAGTGAAGTTTTTTTCTCCCCTTGTCCTTCTTTTGATTTTTAAGATGATGATATCTCTGATTTTCCCTTTCTACTCCCCGTCAAGTGGGAGAATTTTTTTCCTCTTATGCAGTTAGCTATTACATCTTCTGAAGGTAGAAGGGGAAAAACAGAAAAATGTGAATGTTAAAATTCTCCTGTCTTATTTTTAGAGACTTAAATTCTGATGACATAAAAAGAAATGACAATTCCCTTCCATGTTCTTTACTTTATAGGTAATTGTGGGTTTTTAAGAAAAACATTGTATTTTCCTCAAATATGGAGAGAATCATTACAAGTTCGCATGCACGTGTGTGTGTATGTGTCTGCAAGTAGAAATAAGTCTTAGCAGGCCTTCTATGTCTTTAAGAAAGCCAAAAATTACTGCCAATTAACATTTCACATCTTTTAGTTGAGTATGATATGACTTGCATTTTTAACTTTACGATTAAAACATATTCTTCTTTCCCTTCAAGCCATGCTCAAATTGAGTAAACTCTCCCTTTTTTAGTTTTTAAGCATTCTTCATTGTGAGTTCAACTGCAGGTCACTCTTCCCAGTGAACCTCTCATTCCCTTCATGTTGTGTGGTGGTCTGTCATCTTCTAGCGGTTTTTGATGTGGTTGGTCTCTGAGAGCCACAGGAATTCCACCCAGAGTTCAATTATCAATGAGGAAATAAAGGGTCTGCTGGTGCTCATTTGCCTTGTTTTGCATGGATTGTAAAAGAAGGAAATCTCTAATGAGGTAAATCATGAGTTTGTAGCTTTGAGTGTGTTAAAGTTACATTAAAGTTTTATAATTTTAGAAGTCAATTTTGGTGTGAATGAAGTGGAGAATAGACTAGAAATGGGTCTACCTCTCATCTATCCATTTGTCTGTCCATCCACCCACTCACTCATCCAGTCCTGTAAGTCCATATTTAAATCTTTAGACATTTTTCTGATTTTTCCCTTTCCTAGTGAAGTCTATAGGAATAAAGTCTAACAAAATCTAACACTCAAAATCAAGACTGATGGTTACTTTTGGTATGTTGAGCCTGATTATTTCCCTATATGAAAATAACCTAGTTTTATTACTTTGCTTAGTAAAAGAGGAAGAATTCAGTGAAATTAAAGGCAATATTTAAATCTTACTCTGTAAAATCTAAACCAAACCTGGAAGTTAAGTGAGATTAAAACGAAATGTGAAGAATGCCCGTGTGTGTATGTGTGTGTGAGTGTGTATGTGTGGTGTGTGTAAATAATTGGAAAATATAAAACTTTACTTGAACCATAACCTGTTTTGAATCCAGTTAATTGTTTATAGGAAAGATCAATTGGATTGAGCCACATCAACTGGGAATCAAATCTGTTTTTTTTCCTATGGAGTTCAGCTTTTCCCTCTAATCAAGCATGGGTGTTTGGAAGCCCTTGCTAGATTGCTGTTTTTGCCCATCTCAGAACAAATGCCCCCTTTTGGTATTTAAGTGTGTGTAGCTGGATCATATTTTTGATGTGGAGAATCTAGAGCAATTCCTTCTGGCTCAGACACTCTAGATTATAACGATGACAATAGCCAAGCAGTTCTCCAAGAGTGCCAGATTTGGAATCTGTGGCCAGAGAAAGAGAAAAAATGCATCATAGATCTTTAAAGCCCTGTGCTGGAAAGGGAAGGTTTGGTCAATCAGATCAGCTGGTCTATTTGAGTATACTCTATTCACGGAAGGAAAATACATCTTCTCAATCTCATATAAAAATATTACATGATGGGGCTTTGCTCTTTAAGTAAAATGAAGTTATTAACATATGGATAGATTTTAGCATCTTAGATAATCTATATAAACTCCTTAAATATGTGAGTAGTTCACAACTAATAGAGTGAATTTAGGCTGTTAGAAAGCCAGTTGGAGCAATTCAGAGCCTCCAAATTCACTTCTTTACTCTGACTTCCACTTAGGATCTATACATTTTTAGGACATGAATCACGTCTATTTACGTATATCTATACACACCTTGTGGGGATGGACTTAGTGTGTTGTCAACAAAACCTTATTGTACAAGCTACACAAATGCAATGAAATAGTCGAAGAGGTCTTTCAAATGGGTAAGACTTAAAAATCTTTTCTTTAGATCTAATGTACAAGGCTGTAAGATTTGAGTGCTATTAAAGAAAAATTACATTTTTTCTCTGTGGGCATAGAGGTCAGTTAGAAAATTACTCAGTATGAGCAGAAATTGGAAAAAGTGTGCTAAGCTGAAGTGACAAGAGTTCCCTGGGTAGCAAACAGTGCAACGACTGCCTTGAATTTATCAAAGTGTTTATGACTAACAATTAGAAACATTTTTATTTTGGTCTGTTAACTTTAATGTGACATCCCAACTTAAAGTTTAAAAAAAATTTATTTTAATATTTGTTTTAAAAAATGTTTATTTATTTGGCTGCCTCAGGTCTTAGTTGCAGTGGGCAGGTGGGCTTCTCTCTAATTGTGCCGGGCAGGCCTTAGTTCCCCCGCAACATGTGAGATCTTAGTTCCCCAACCAGGGATGGAACTTGAGTTCTTTGCCTTGAGGGGTGGATTCTTAACCACTGGACCACCAGGGAAGTCCCCCAACTCAAAGCTTTACCTAAAATTTCTGTCTACTTGTAGTCGTGAGAAATCAGATGATATCAAAGTAAGAATAAAGTTACTTTCTAGAGCTTTGTTGCTTAGTACATTAGCCGCTAGCTATGTGTTCACTTAAATTTAATGAAAACTCAGAATTTGGTTTTCATAAGACGGAGAAGGCAATGGCACCCCACTCCAGTACGCTTGCCTGGAAAATCCCACGGACGGAGGAGCCTGGTAGGTTGCCGTCCATGGGGTCGCTAGGAGTCAGACATGACTGAGCACTTCACTTTCACTTTTCACTTTCATGCACTGGAGAAGGAAATGGCAACCCACTCCAGTGTTCTTGCCTGGAGAATCCCAGGGATGGGGAGCCTGGTGGGCTGCTGTTTATGGGGTCGCACAGAGTTGGACATGCCTGAAGTGACTCAGCATAGCCTCATAAGAAATGTTCAATAGCCCATGTAGCTTGTTAGCTACCCTATTTGACAGTGCTCGTGTAGAGGTTTAAAACCTTCTAAAAAATCTTTTTAGGCTCCTGCCTGTCCTGTTTTGTTACTTTGCTTAGGAGGAGGGGAAAAGCTAACTGATGCAGAGGCTATTTCTTATGATGATGACATTTGTCGTGATGGGTCACAGTCCTTGAATGGGTAATTTCTTTTACTCTGGGAACTGTTCATGTGTGTGTGTTTGTGGAGGTTTTGTGACTGTGAGCAGCACAATACAAACTCAGACTCCTAGCTGATACTCCACTGATGTCTGGCAGTATTCTCTACAGCAAGAGAATTTGTATAGCTTCTTCAGGTCTTTGTACTGTGAATTGACCAAATAGAAAACAAGAGTGGACATTGAAGTGGCACCATCTTGTCTCTCATTTCTGAATGGCTCAGGTCATCCAGTCATTCACCTGGTATACATTGAGCACACACTCTGTACTCTGTGCTGAGCTAAACACTGACTTTATAAACATAAGACATGGGCCCTGCCTTCAAGGATCTCAGAACTTGGCATGGGAAATAGAGTTGTAAAGAGATAATTACAATACATTTAAGTAAGTGTAAGAATAGAAATGTAAGTATATAAAGTCAAGATATATAAATAAATACAGATGCATATTTTTTGGGCTTAAATGATTTATTTCTAAGTTTTTACATTGGACTTTTATTTTTTGTTTCTGGGGAAGATCCTCTGGAGAAGGGCATGGCAACCCACTCCAGTGTTCTTACCTGGAGGACTCCATGGACAGGAGCCTGGCAGGCTACAGTCCACAGGGTCTCACAGAGTTGAACACAAATGAAGTGACTTAGCCTGAGCAGCCCTCTTTTGTTTCTGCCACCTGTTGAAAAAATAAGGACCTAGCAGTTTGGCACGTGATTTTGATCTGTTTATTCAATAGTTGTCAACTGTTAGGTTCAGACTGGGACCTAAAGGGAGCAGAGCTGAGTGTACTGAGTTTTGGAGTTGGTTGGAAGCCAGAGGGGTGCGTGTGTGGACTGAAGGGGAGCCTGGTCTTGTTGGTGTGTGATGGGGCTCCTCAGTCACAGCCCTCTCCTTGTCTCCCCAGCTCTCTGTGCCATGGTCGCCACCATCTGGTTCCCTGTGTGCGCCCACCGTGAGACCACCATCGTGAGCTTTGGCTACTCCCTGTACGCGGGCTGGATTGGTGCCGTGCTGTGCCTCGTGGGGGGCTGTGTCATCGTCTGCTGCGCTGGAGATGCCCAGGCGTTCGGGGAAAATCGTTTCTACTACTCTTCAGGCTCCAGTTCCCCTACTCATGCCAAGAGTGCCCATGTATAAGAGAGCTGCCAGCCTGCCCACGGAGGTGCTGTAGATGCCGGGCCCATGGCCCTAGGTTCGCTTGCCACTGTGAGGGGCTGGGAAGCCCACTCCTCTGCCAGGCTCCAAAGCCAAAGTTCTAGAAGAGCATCCTGTCTGGCACTCTGTAGTCTTAACATCTCCTTCTCCTTCTGTTGCCTTAAAAGAAATGTTTAGCTCAGATAATGCCGCACATTTTTTCCCATGGTTTTGCCCACTACTAGCTCTTTTCTTGGGCGTTCTTTTGTCATACATATATATATGTATATATATATGTATATATACACATACACACACATATATATGAAAAAAATTTTCCTCTCTCTTTAAATTTCAAATACCTTGCAAACATTGCCGCGTTGGGTGTGGGGAAAGAAAGAAAAGACACTTTCAAGCTGTTACAGATGACAATGGGAGCCTCATAGAGATGCCTCTCTGTTCCCTCTCTCCTCTCAGCTCCAAGGTCACTTAGTTATAACCAATAGAAAAAGATAGAATAGGGAATGTGGGGTGGGGTAGGGAAGGGCATTGTGGACCTTGCCCTTCATGGGGAAGTTTCCCTCTTGTAAGGTGAGGGCAAGGGGTGGGGATATTTTTTAGTTTGTGATTTTACATTTATCTGTACATACTTTTTAAGGTTGCTCATTTTTATAACCACGGTTTTCCTGAAATTCTCAATGCATCAGTATGAAGGAAATGAACCAAACAGACTTTAATGTTACCGTAAATAACAGTACAAGTGAGTATAACTAACTGACATGCCACAAAACATTCTTGATTTCCAGGTTTGTAGGATATAGTTTTTAATCCTACATTTTCATATGCTTCAATATAACATATTTTAAAAACTTTCTCCCTTTTCTATTTTCATTCTGTGAGCTGTCTTGAAGTGATACTGTTTAACATAAATTGTACTGTTGAATTTGGCTTTACGGGTGCAAACACTGATGGTGTACCGGTATCCAAGACCCTAAACTCTCCAAACTTGATGGTGCATTTTGTTCTTTAAGTGAAATCTGTGCAATAAAATAACAGACTGTCTGCAAAACTGGCCTGTAATATTCTGTTGTATCCAGAGGTATCATCCATCAATTTAAACTTTTTCGTTGATCTCTACTAGTAATCTACAGGGAATCTGGTCAGGGATTCAAGAGTAAGTCTTTCTGCCCTATGCTGAAAAATTGAAAAGATATTTTATTCACTGTATCGTGATGGTTACATGTGGTCATAAGGGGAACTTAGATGCTTTCTAGGTCTCTTAAGGAGGGACATTATGGCTTCTTTAAGTCATATAAATAGGCAACCATCAGATACCAAGTGCCAAGTATCACACAAACTCCTTTATCTATTCTAGGCATAGTAAAGGAATTGGCTCAGTATAAGGGGAACTATAAAGCAATCTCATTTTTATTGGATCTTCAGGTAATAATATCTAAGTGCATTTTGTTTGAACATATGTATGTAGATGTTTAGAAATTTTGAACAAAATTGGATATAGCAAATTGATTTTTGTTTGTTTTCTATTCCAGAAAGTCTGTCAAGTTATGAGTCTGCTGTTAGAAAAAAACAGATTACAATCTACTTTGGTAGTATTTTTCCAAAAATACTAATTTCATTAGCTGATAGCATAATGGTTGGCAAACATTTCCTCTTTGGAAATATCCACTTGGACTAATCATTTTTGTAGAGATGTGTGTACATTAGGAGATTATAACCTAGTGGAAAGTATTTCCAAATTAACTTGTGGAGAAAAGATAATCTTCATGTTGACCAAAATATTTGCTCAGTTATGACAGCTTTGTAAGAATGCAAGTTTTGTGATTATATTGCCGGACCCTCTCTACCTCATGAAAACTTGCCAGAGTGTAATGACTGTGAACATGAATGGAGCAAGAGGGCCTCAGGGGGTGTGGACACAGAAGACTGTAGGTCTCACACCCCTTGTCTCCTCATAGAATCAGAAGTGTCCTCTTATGGCTGTGCTCACTCACACACCTCTTTCCCTGCTTTCCCTGCTTTCCCTGCTTCCCAAGGCTGCTCTGTGCTTTCTCACATGAGGGGCTGTGCTGCAGGAGCCCCACTTTCCCCTGCAGCAGGAGAAGAGACACCCTCAATGTCTCCTGGATGATCATTGCCTCATTAGGGAATCCCATTTTGTAGGTCATAACTCCAGTGTTGGGTTATATTATCAGGGTGAAGGAGGAGGGGAGGGGTCACTGTTGCCCCTGAACAGCACTGTCCAGTAGAAATATAACCTGAGCCACATATATAATTTAAAATGTCCTAGGAGCCACATTAAAAAGCTAAATGTAAACAAGTGAAATCAATTTTTAATATATTCTATTTTATTCCAGTGCATTCAAAGCATTATCGTTTCAATATGTAATCAATTACATTTTTATGCTCCTCCTTTTGTGTTAAGTCTTTGCACTCCAGTGTGGATTCTACACTTAGAGCATCTCTCCATTAGTCCTGGCCACACTGTAAGTGTTCAGTGGCCACATATGGCTGATGGCTCTTGGACTGGAGAGCACAGCTATAGAATAACAGGTTCCGCCTTAGTGACAAAACTAAGGGATGTTTAAAGGGATGACTCTTGATCTTAGCTGCCCTCATTAGAGCTCCATGAGAACCTGGCACCTACAGGGGAAGACAGCGGCCCCCCAGTCACAGGTGAAATGGCAGACTCAAAGTGCTCTGCCTGAGTAATAGGGAAAAGGGAAGACCTGCTCTTGAGACCTGTTTGTTCCAAGAACTTTGTACACTTAATCCTTCTCACAGTCCCTGTTGTATAGATAAGGAAAAGGAGGTGTAGAGAGTTTAGGTTATTTGTCAAGGTCAGATTGCCCTTATACAGAACTAAAACAGGATTCAAGTCTAACTCTAAAGCCTTTGTTCTCCAAGATAACAGTCAATATAGAAAGTCAGGTAAATTTCAGATTCACTTTGGACACCAACTCAGTGGATGTGGGTTGGTACCCAAGAACCTGCACTTCTATTGTGCACCCCAGTGATTCTGAAGAGGTGATCCCCATGCCACACTTTGATAGAGTGAAGGCAAGAGCCCCTTTCTCATGTCTTTTGGTAGTGCAGCTGATCCCCTCCCTCATCCCTTTTAGATGGTCCTCAGAGACAAGATGACTGTTTTACCCAGCTTCCCTCCAACTCCTCGGTCCATTCTGAAGGGACCACATGCAGAGGGTCTTTAGTTTGAAATGAACCAGTTCTGCTCACACTTTCCAAGAATTTGATAGAAACCAAATTAGAGAATGAATGTTTCAAGAAATCTCTGCATCTACAGATGCTAGTTACAACAGCATCTGTAGATTTGAAATTTAAAAAAAAAAAGAGAGAGAGAAGATCGTGTACTTTAACAATACAAGTTACATATTTGTGCTGAACTGGTGGTTAGAGATAACAATAGAACAAAGTTTGGTTGTATCTTGTCCTGTGGTTCTCTCTCTCTCTTTTTTTTTTTTAATTTCAAATCTGCATGTCAGTGTTTCTCTATACAATGTACACAATGTGAACTGCAACATCTTAAATGTTTGGCAGGACATTCATGCTCATGACATCACATGCTGGGAAGACAGGGAGGCCACTGTAGGGCTGGCCTCGGGCAGAGGCAGCATCAGTGCGGCCATTGAGATGTCCCCACAAAAGAGTGTGTGACAGCCAGCTGTGCAGCCTAAAGGAGACTGAACCAGAATTGTGGGTGGAACTTTGGCACATGCTGCTTATGGCTTGAATAGCAGCTCTTGAGGAATCTATATTATTCTACCTCACGCAGAATCTCAGCTCAGGCTTTGTGGCTCCGGGACAGCAGGAGGGAGTGGAGATGGAGGAACTTGTCACTGCTCCATGCCCCATTGTTGAAATGAAAAACGTGGACACCATAAGATTGTAGGGTTGTAGAAGGTAAGAACTGCTTATGCTTTACAACAAAATGACCTTCTAAATGGCAAAGAGCACCTAGTTGTCACAGTCTGGTACTTTCTTTAATTAAAATGTTATATTGAGTTATATTCAACTTTGTTTTACAACTTTGTGTGTAAGAGGCACATGGATCATGTGGGGGTCTTGTTAAAATGCAGTCTCTGATCCAGCAGGTCTAGGGTGGGGCCTGGGACCCTGTCATCTAACCAGCTCTCAGGGAATGCTGATTCTGTTGGTCTAGACTCAAACACGGAGTCACAGACACTCATTTAAAAAAATCTGAACACTGTAGAAAAAGGCAGTTCACAAACTCTTAGAACTTGGGTTATCTTAAAATGGATTTTAAGAGCAGCTGCTAAAATTTATTTCTTCATTCATTCGTTGATTCATTTGTTAACTAATTAAACAAGCATTTGATGAGCCCTAGTTATGTGCCAGCCATGCATTAGCCACCAGATATAAAAAAGAATCACAAAGTCAATCCCAGTCCTCAATTAACTTGTAGCCTAGTGATGTAGTTAGGAGCACCATGAATAATGATGCTGTTATCTTCTAATCATTGTCATCTTTAATTGACTTTGGAAACGTACACCCTGACTGAGAGGGGAAAATAAAATACTGACAGAAGCATATTAGTGCACAGATGGAAGATGAGGGTTTACAGAATATTTGATATATAAAGGCATGTTGACCAGATCTTCTCCCAACTTGATACATTTTTAAAATGGGTGTTGAAAGTCAGCCAACTCCCAAACTCCTTGAAGGCTATTGACTTGATTATATGCAGAAGAGTGAGGAATGGGCAGAGAAGGCCTTGTCCAGGCTTCTGCCAAGTCTTGCTGAAACCTTCCACAGAGAAGCTTGCTATTTTTTAGGGCGGGAATTTAGTTGAAGGTGTCGATCTTCTCTGGTTTGAATATTTTACAAACTTCCTCTCCAAGGACTTCCCTGGCAGTCCAGTGGTTAACATTCAATGTTTCCAGTGCAAGGTGTATGGGTTCAATTCCTGGTCTAGGAACTAGGATCCCACATGCTGTGCAGTGCGACCAAATTAAAAAAAATAGTGAAAAGAAACAAAAACTTCCTGTCCTGGTGACAGAGCTCAGTTTTTATTGTGATAAGTACAACAGGGCAGCAGAATCTGCTGGCACTGATTCGTACTTAAAAGGCTCAACCAGGTACAGTGAGCAAAGTGGAGACCTGAAGCAGAGATCCCCAAGCTGGGCCTTGTAGGTGGTCAGAAGGTGCTGAACTGTTCCCAGGAAAAATATGAAGAATAATATATCTTTTCCTAGTTGACTAAAATCAAACAAAAATAAAAATCTAGCCATTTGTTGAGTGACTAATATAGACATATACTATCACACGAATCATTTCATGAAATCCATTCCACACACTGTAAAAGTTTAGCAAGCCAAGACTGTGGAGTCTTGGCTAACTAGGTGCTTCTTTACAAAGCCCTCAGGGATCCTGGATCCTTCCAGCTCACTGCTTCACCAAACCCAGGGGTCCAAGATGGTAGCATCTACATTTCAGGTGGAGAAAGGATCAAAGGAAAAGGGCAAAGGTTCGTGCCCACCATCTCCTAAGATAGTTTCCTGAAGCTGCTGCAGGAATCTGCTTGCAATAAGTTACATGGCCACATGTTGCTGCAAGAGACACTGGGAAGTTGTTTTTTTTTTTTTTTAATCAAGATTGGCTATGTAATTTGTAGAGCCCAGTATAAAATGAAAACAGCTCCTTTTTCAAAAAAACAGGGAAAAAGTGTTGTTACTTAAAACAGATAGTTTTTCCTTTTTTTGTGGTCTCTCTCTTGACTGTCATGGTGGCTTTTTTTTTTTCCCCTATTTAATGTTGTCCTAAGTGAAAAAAAAATGAAATTTTTCTAAGTAAATTTTCTAAGAAAAACTAAATTACAAGCATGAATTTTACCATTTTTTAAATTGTGCAATCTGTTTTAAGTGCAAATAAAAGACAGTTTCACTTTTTCCTGTGGAAACACCAAAATCCCACAATTTGTATTTGGTAGCATGTACACATTTCAGTATTACTCATTAGAATAGTGGAAACATTGCACAAAACTAATTCACTTATTTTTTTTTTTACTTCTTGATATGCACCCATTCTGCCAACACACTGCCTTCAGCTTACTGAAGAGTAAGAAGGAATGAAATGAATGGGACCAAAATGAATGGGACCTATCTTTCCCTTTCTATCTATGTCATCATTTTCAGCGTAAAATGGTTGGTGAATACAGGGAATTATTAATACAAGGTTAAGGTCATTCGTGTTTCTTAGAACCCACTGCCTTCTTTCTACATTTGAAGAGAGCTGTGGTTTGAATGGTAAGTTTGTCCTCCGGGGACTTTCAGTGCACTTCTTTACTCAGTTTTAGTCTGTTCAGGCTGCTACAACAAAATACCACAGGTTGGGGGCTTATAAACGACAGAAATTTATTTCTCACAGTTCTAGGAAGTCCAAGACCAAGAGACCAACATGGTCGCTTTCTGATGAGGACCTTCTTCCTGGTTCAGAGCTGGCGTCTTTCCCTGCGTCCTCATGTGGCAGAAGGAGTGAGGTGGTTCCGTGGGGCCACCTTTATAAAAGCCCTAATGCTGTTATAAGGGCTTCACCCTCATGAGCTAAACACCTCCCAAAGGCCCCACCTCCTAATACCATCGCTTGTGGTATCATCAGCCACAGGCATAACACACACTCACCTCTGAACTTCTGAGTCCTGCTGACCTTCCACACATGTGGGTCCATGGGAAATCTGTGCTCATGGGGTATCATGGGCACTATGTGCAGATATAGTGGTAAGAAGTGATGGACACATACACTGCATGTATTTTCTCTCCTCACACACATGCTCCATGGTCTCCTTAGACTTCACTTACAAAACACAAGTTCAATGAAAAAATTATTGAGAATGCCAACAGCACAGAATTAAACCAGGGTTTAATAATCCTTCTGCTTGTGGGGCCTGTGAGGCTATGCAGCTGACCCTGGCCTTTCTTCCATCTGGCCATGTACCTGGTTAAATTTTTTGAGTAAGTCTCTAAAAAGAAAAAGAGTAGATTTTGAGGGAAACTTGTAGCCTGTGTTATACCTTCTGACACTCTTAGGAAGGCATCTGTCTTAGTCAGTTGGGACTGCTACAACAAAATACTATAGACTGTTCTGGAGGCAGGAAAACCCAAGATCAAGGTGTTGGCAGATCTGGTGTCTGCGGAGGACTCTCTTCCTGGCTTGTAGACAGCTGCCTTCTTGCTGTGTCATCGCTTGGTGGGGAGAGAGGAAGGGGGAAGAGAGAGATAGAGAGAGAGGTTCTAGTCTTTCTTCTTCTTACAAAGACCCAAATTCTATCATGGGGACTCCATCCTCCTGACCTCATCTAAACTTATTACTTCCTAAGGGACCCACCTCCAAATATCATACCAGGGATTAGGGCTTCAGCACATGAATTTTGCAGAGCACACATTCAGTCCATTCAGCAATCAGTATCATCCCTCTTATCTACATGATGAAACTGGAGGTTAAGGAGGTGAAGTAATGAGTCCAGGCTACAGAGCTAGTAAGTATCAAGATCAGGATTGAACCCATGTCTTCCAAGGCTAAGGCCAGTTCTCATACTGCTACAGCATATTTGGAATTTACAAAATGAAACTAAATTATGTTTAATGAAATACAGTTGAATGAAAATGTCAAGAGTATGGGTCTTTCTCATAAGATATTAAAAGCAAGCATACCTTTTAGTTAAAATAGTAACTAAGTGCACCATACGTATATTGTTCATTCAATTCTTATAACAATTTCATGAATTGAGGGCTATCATATACCTATTTTATAGATGAGAAAGCAGAGACACAGAGAGGTTAAGTAGATTGCCTAAGGTTCTACAGCCTTGCAAGCCTGATTCTAAAGCCCCAAGTACTGACCACTGCTCCAGCTTCACGTGGAATTTGTTCCTTAAGGGAATGAATTACTATAGAAAGCCGTTTAATGAAAGGACAGATTCAAAATTAGCTTAAGATTCTTTTTTTCTTTTGGCCATGCTGCTCAGCTTGTAGTATCTTAAATCCCTGACCAGGGATCAAACCCTGGGCCCCCTATAATGAAAACAGAGTCCTAACCACTGGATGTCCAGGAAATTCCCTTAAGATTCATTAACATAAATATTCTCCCAATTGAGAATGTTAGTTTAGGAGTAAGGTTAAATTCTGGACCTGTTAGTCTTCAAAACAAATGTTCTTAGAAATGGTTCCTTTAATCTGTGGTAACTGGAAAATTGAGGGAATTCAAGCTTCTCTATAGGGAAGCCCCACACACTCAAGCTTCTCTATAGTATAAGGGCTAGTCAATATTCGTGTCTTTGGAAAGAGGAAATGTGGACTCAAATTCTCCACAAACAGATTTTCAGGAAATAAGGGGAATTAGCTACTAAAGGGAGTATACTCTCTTGTAGCCTTTGAAGTTATAATGAATGACAGAGATGATAATCTGTGCATAAAAAGCAAAGTCACAGGGGAGCACATTTTGCTAGCAACAGACCACTGTGTTCTCTATGTGTTAGCAATTCCAGTGTCAAGGGCGAGGGGTGAGGTGGGGGATGATAAACAGAGTTCAAACCATGGGTTTAGTTTGCAAACAAATGCCAAGATGAGTGAGTACACTTTTTTTTTTTTTTTTTTTAGCAAAGAAATCACTGGGCTGGAAAACCCTCAAAATATCAATCACTCAATAAGGCCTCCTTAGGAAAACAATGCTGTGATTTTTGTACAGAGACCTTTGAAGTCAACCAGTTTTGGCTTAGAATTTGAAAATAAAATTAAAAAAAGACCACTGTAGGTCAAGAGGTCTTTCTGAACTACTTTCAATTCCAAAAGGCCCCTCAAAGGGAAGTAGGGCCTTGATTTTGTTAAAAAAGTATATTTAGCTTCAGAATGGGAAAGAAAGAGCCAGGATTCTGATTTCTTAGTCACGTACTTTCCTCCCTAGCCCAGGGAGGGTTGGCGGGGCCAAGGCTTGTTGTTCAGTCTCTTGGTTGTGTCCATCTCTTTGCGACCCCTGAACTGCAGCACACCAGGCTTCCCTGTCCATCACCAGTTCCCGGAGCTTGCTCAAACTCATGTCCCTCAAGACAGTGATGCCATCCAACCATCTCATTCCCTGTCGTCCCCTTCTCCCCTGTCTTCAGTCTTTCCCAGCATCAGGGTCTTTTCCAATGAGTCAGTTCTTCGCATCAGTATTGGCCAAAGTATTGGGGTTTCAGCTTCAGCATCAGTCCTTACAATGAATATTCAGGACTGATTTCCTTTACAATTGACTGGTGTGATATCCTTGCAGTCTAAAGGACTCTCGAATCTTTTACAACACCGTAGTTCAAAAGCATCAATTCTTCACTGCTCAGCCTTCTTTATGGTCCAACTATCACATTCATATATGATTATTGGAAAAGCCACAGCTTTGACTAGACAGACCTTTGTTGACAAAGCAATGCCTCTGCTTTTTAATATGCTGTCTAGGTTGGTCATAGCTTTTCTTCCAAGGAGCAAGTGTCTTTTAATTTCATGGCTGCAGTCACCATCTGCAGTGATTTTGGAGCCCAAGAAAGTAAAGTCTGTCACTGTTTCCATTGTTGCCCCATCTATTTCCCATAAAATGATGGGACCGGATGCCATGATCTTTGTTTTTTGAATGCTGAGTTTTAAGGCAGCTTTTTCGCTCTCCTCTTTCACCTTCATCAAGAGGCTCTTTAGTTCCTCTGCTTTCTGTCATAAGGGTGGTGTCATCTGCATATCTGAGGTTATTGATATTTCTCCCAGCAATCTTGATTCCAGCTTGTGCTTCATCCAGCCCTGCATTTCTCATGTTGTACTCTAAGTTAAATAAGAAGGGTGACAGTATACCGCCTTGATGATATACAGCCAAGACCTGGGAGGCTATCAATGATGCCGTCTGTGTAATAGGATCTGAAATTTATTTCTGATGTCATGGTAAGAACAAAATAACTTTGCTCTGTGTCAGGCTGGAGTGGCTGCAGTGCTTTTAATGGCTAGAAGAGTGGGATTCAGGTTCTCCTTAAGGGCCATTTCCAGGGCATGGAATTTTCCCCAACACACCTAACTTCCATTTAATAACCCTTTAGAGAGTTTTTCTCTCTGAATATATCTGAACCTTCCATGAACCCATTTATGCTTCAGTTAGCACCGTCACTCGGATTTAACAAGTTCCATATGTTTGCCACCCATAGTGAAAGTAGTTTTGCCTTTTATTTGTCCTCAGATTGTCTCTGGTGAGCTGGTTGCTTTTGTCTCAATAAGAGTTCATTTGGTTGTCACTTAGGTCCTTTCCTGGGTCAGTAAGCTGATCTCAGCAACTGAGCAGCTTTTTCCTCCCGCTTTCTCAAGATACTTTATTTATTGGAAAATAGTCATGTCAATGATTACCATGGATTTTTAAAAATTGGACTATAATTGTTTTACAATGTTGTGTTAATTTCTGCTGTACAACAAAGTGAATCAGCTGTATGTATACATATATCCCCTCCCTTTTGAGCCTCCTTCCCAGCTCCCCGCCTCAATTACCGCCCCCCACCTCCCGCCCCACCCCCAGGTTGCCCCAGGGCACCCAACCCAGTCCCTGAGCAGCTTTTGGGATGCAAGTGTGGGGAGGAAGATTGGATAAATATTCTGTAGCAATTGAAGATCTGGGCATAGTAACAAGTGAATCAGCTTCAAATGCATCCATCTTCTAATTTGTTAAATGGAAACAATAGCTCCACAGAATTTAAGAGAAGAAAACACAAAACATGTTTGAATCCCATTTTCAAAGCACTATATTGCTTTATAATGATAAGTGATAAAAATGCCTCATTTCCCTCTGAACATTTTCTGGAAACAGAATTTCATTATATTCATGAATTCAAATCAGGGTCCTCTTAGGAAAGATACTAGAATGTGCCTTTGTTTGGTCAAGTGAATTTATTTAATAATGAGATCTTGAGACTTTGTCAGAAAATGCCAATAAATTTCAATATTTAATTCCTCTCTGAGAGCTGAATGCATGGTTTCACGTTTTTATCTTGCACAGTGCTATAATTTACATTCTGATCTTCTATTCAGTGCTATAGTTTAAATCCTAGGACACCAAAACTTTTAGAGAGAGTTTCTCTCCTCTTAATTACTACAGAATAAGCAAACAATAGTGTACCTAAAAGTATTCCCCACCTCCAAGTTTTAAATTTTTTCACATTCTGTGCAGAGGATCCACGGAGGAAATATTTTTATATTTCTGCTATTAAATTTTGTAAGAAGATTTTCATTCTGCAATCTTTTATTATCTCTTCTGTCTCTAGATAAACCTATGTATGTTTATTTTCTTATCTCTATAGATGAACAACTGTATTAACGTATTATGTACTGTACAAAATGTACAGAAAGTTGGGAGAATGGGCAAAAATGGCATAATATTTTAATTTTATTTCATACTATTTATATTAATGACACAAGCTATTTTTCTTTTTACTAGTAATAATATTTTAATGAGAGCAATGCTCTTGAACCTACTTCATTATTTAATACTGAGATAAAAACGTTCAGAAGTCTGATTCTTAGTTCAGTTAATTTTACTGCTTGGTTTTAATAGCTGCTTTAACTGAAAAAAGATACTTCGTGTGTATACACAGAACCAGACAGAAGAAGTACGTCATTGACCATATTCCTTAATCGTTATACTCTTGTGTCAACCTCCTCCACCAATTTTGCAAAGATTTGTATTAAAATTTGGCAGTTCTCCATATTCCTTAATGCCTTTCAATTGTTTTTTCAAACGAATCAGGTAAGTTGCATCTTTTTATTTCTAAATAAATTATTTGAAAGCCTATAGATACTCTGTAAAATTTCTTAATCAGGCTATAAAATTTTCTACACGTACAGAACTGTTTTCATAGTTGATACATATTATTTTCAGTAAGAAAATCACATACATGTCCAAACATCTTTTTACATAATGATCTCTCCTTTGCACTAATTTCAAAATGCAACTGCTGTCTCATGAATTGTATAAGATCATTGATTAACAAGGTTTATTTTGTTTTAAATTCTTGTCAGACAGCAAACTTTTGTACTTGTAGCTTCACTGTTCTTGCTGCTATAAATGGGCTATTTTATGGTTTCTTTGCAGGAATCTTTTTAACTGACTAGCTCTTTTTGTGAGGTTAGTTTGGTAAAAAGAGATAATACAATCTATGTACCTGTGTGCTAAGTCACTTCAGTCATGTCCGATTCTTTGTGACCCCCTGGACTGTAGCCTTCCAGGCTCCTCTGCCCATGGGATTCTCCAGGCAAGAATACTGAGGGGGTTACCATTTCCTTCTCCAGGGGATCTTCCTGGTCCGGGGATCAAACCCAAGTCTCTTAAGTCTCCTGCACTGGCAGGTCGGTTCTCAACCACTAGTGCCACCTGGGAATGCAATCTATAAATCTACTTAAATGGATATGTGTATTATACAAAACAGCATAACTTGAATGAGATAGTGAAGGTGGTGAGGGTGGTGCTGTATACCCCTCCTCACTGAAGATGAACCTCTGGCATCAGGAGCTTTTCAAGACCCAGATGACCATTAGACCCTCACAGGGATAGTCTGATGAATATGTGCCTCAATAGGATCCACAATAATAATAATACAATACAAATCAAATTATGCCTTATATTTAACACTGAATATATTATTTAACAATATGTTAATATATGTTATAATCAACATATTATATTGTTACTTTAATATATATTGTAATCAATACACTGTAATGTATTGCTATTATATTATTATACTAATTTAAGGCTTAATTTTATTCTTAATTTTTAGATGAAAATTATTTTAGGAAAACAGTTCTAATTTTTTTCATATTTTTTGGAGGCTTATGATCTATAGCAGAAGAGAGAAATATAAACAAATAACTGTATTCAACATGTAAAATGCTATATACATGGAAAAAAAATGCTATGGAATCATGTAATCAGGGAAGGACGAGGTAGGACAGAGGTGAAATTCCAGAAATTCAGAGAGAAGATATATTTGAGAGGAACTTGAAGGATGAATGGGAGATTGCTGAGTGGATAAGGGGGTGAAGGACATTCAAGGAGACACAAGGAGACAGGAGAGTATGCCCAGAAAACCTTGAGTAGTCTGCTGGGATCGGAATATAGGATGCCTGGGGGAAGAGTTAGACCTGAGACTGGAGAGATGGATGGGATGCAGGCAGTGAAGGGCTTCATTCTATTGGTAAGTGGGGACTACTGGAGATTTTAAATAAAGGAATGACCTTAGTGAAGGATGTATTTCATTTATAAATCATGAACAAAATGCAGGTTTTGAAAATAATTAAATTTTTGGCAGGTGTGAGTGAAATTCTGTTCAATCTAATTTAACTAATATTATTGACCATATTCTGTGTGACAGGCAATATCCCCAAGGCAACACAAAGGTATATTGGAGCATATTTTACTTGGTAGAAGAATTAAGCTAAGCATTTACAACTGAATACACACATATCTGCATTTATTCTTTACCATTGTGATGTCTTTTTGATAACCTCAACATCTGGAACAAATTAACACTGGTATTTAATACTTAACAATACACATGTGATCCAAGTATCCAAGCTTATGAACTCCACTTGAGTTTGGATTTCTTCTCCTGAAGGAATATGAGCCTTCTACAAGTGCCAGTATATAGAGAGAAATCTGCCTATGATATGGCTTTGAAAGGATAGTTTCTGTTGTTTGTGTCATTGCTTGGGGGGAGGCGCAAGGTGTCTTATTGGTTTGCTATTTAGCACAACAAATATTTGTAAAAGGCCCTTGTGTTACAGGGAATAAACATTAATTACATTGTATCTTTGAAAATGAAAGTGAAATATGCTTTGAAGAAAGTTTGGGAAAAACAGAAAATCATAAAGAAGAAAATGCAAATCCACCCCAAATCAGACTTCTCAGAGGTAACAATGGTCTCCCTCACTGAAGGCAGATTCTTTACCAGCTGAGCCACAGGGAAGCCCACAATGGTTGCTGCTGCTGCTAAGTCGCTTCAGTCGTGTCCAACTCTGTGGGACCCCATGGACGGCAGCCCACCAGGCTCCCCCGTCCCTGGGATTCTCCAGGCAAGAACACTGGAGTGGGTTGCCATTTCCTTCTCCAATGCATGAAAGTGAAAAGTGAAAGTGAAGTCGCTCAGTCGTGTCCGACTCTTGGTGACCCCATGGACTGCAGCCCACCGGGCTCCTCCGCCCGTGGGATTTTCCAGGCAAGAGTACTGGAGTGGGGGTGCCATTGCCTTCTCTGCCACAATGGTTAATACTTTATATAATCACCTAAATGTTTTTGAGAAGGCAATGGCACCCCACTCCAGTACTCTTGCCTGGAAAATCCCACGGGCGGAGGAGCCCGGTGGGCTGCAGTCCATGGGGTCACCAAGAGTCGGACACGACTGAGCGACTTCACTTTCACTTTTCACTTTCATGCATTGGAGAAGGAAATGGCAACCCACTCCAGTGTTCTTGCCTGGAGAATCCCAGGGACGGGGGAGCCTGGTGGGCTGCCGTCCATGGGGTCCCACAGAGTTGGACATGACTGAAGCGACTTAGCAGCAAATGTTTTTTATGTGCATATGTAAAATACATGTATTTTCAAAACTAAAGACATTATATATAATCTTTTCATCTTATTACCTTAAAAATATAGTTAGTGAATATTTTTATGTCATGGGATGTTCATTGAAGATATTTTTATATGACTGTGCTGTATTGAGTTCTAAAATTACACTATAATTTATTTAAACAACTTTCACTTTGGGACATTAGATTGATTACAATTTTTTTTCCTGTACTTATAGAGATATTCTTTGGCATAAACCTTTGATCACATCTCTGAATATTTAATTTTTTAGGATCAATTTCTAAAAGTGCTCAAAGGATCTGGAATTTGTAGGAGAGGTGATCTGTCGAATATTTAAAGAGAGTGATTGAAATTGTTCTCCACTTTGGCAAAAGCATATGGAGGGCCTTTGTATGATAAGAGAATACTTAACTTTGATTCATCCAGCCCTTCAGCAAATATTCTCTGAATGCCTCCTCATCCCAGGCTCTGTTCCTGGGTGCTAAGGTGCAGCAGGAAGCAAGAGAGATGTGTTCACCTCCATCATGGCAGTAATCCAGAAAGTTAGAAATCATGGGTCAACTTCCTGTTACAGAAAACAGGGCAAGCAGCTTGTCCGGTTTTACACAGCCATCCACGGAGAGCCAGGAATGGAATACAGGTTTCTCTCCTGCAGCTGAAGCCTCTCTGCCCCCAACCAGCCATCTCTGCCCTCAGTGAGACCTTGAGGGCAACAGTTCAGGGCTGGCTTTTGGTGTCTTCTGTACTTAGATCTAACTCTCAGCAAAGTTGTGAAGTGAATGGGGCCAAGCCTGTTGTTGGGGCTCGGGCCTCTCCCTTTTGTGCCATTTCCCCTCCTGGAGTCCCCTAATCCTCTCTCTCAGGCACCCCACGAACTCGTAATCTTTTCTCGTGACTTGTGAAAACTCCCCTTTCTGGGAAGGAACTGATATCAGTCACTTGTATCTCAATGTGAATGAATTAAGACAGTGTTTCTTCTTCCAAGGGGAGTTAACTGTGAAGGCATTTGAAGATCTCTTTCTTATCGAAGAATGCCAGACTTTGTTTCCAATGGAGGCATTTTGGGCATCAGGGAGTAGGTAGGGCAGGGATGCCCTTCTTTCACAGCACATCTTCCCACACCATTTCTACCATAGTTGGTTAGCCCAATCTCCCCCTTAAATACAAGGTTGACAAGGCTGGGTGGGGAAGTTGAGGACATTGTATCCATATCCTGAGTTTATTTCCAGTATATTAAAGGGGCTGCTTTAGTTTGGGGAAGAGTGGATACCTGTATATGTAAGGCTGAGTCCCTTCACTGTTAACGTGAAGCTATCACAACATTGTTCATCGGTTATATCGCAACACCAATTAAAACGTTAAAAAAAAAGAGGCTGCTTTGAATCTAGAGCTTCAGAGAACAGGGAACCCCATTGCTAGGAAACCCCCTGCCCCCTTCCCACCTGCCCTGTGAGGAGTGTCTCCGCTAGGAAGGAAATTCAATTACAGTCTTCCAGTCACCAGAATTGAATTTGGATGGACTATTTCCTCTTTGGATTCTATTCCAAATTGTATTCCTGTTGCTGTGTTTGAAGTTAATTAGAGTCACAAATCATTCATATTTCCCTTCTCTGAAGGCAAGTCTGCCACAGTACTTATCTCATCCAGTTAATTGACTTTCAGAGGGCTCATCCCTTCCTGAAAACACTCTAAATGGCTCTGTAAGCATCAGACTTACACATATATGTAATAAGCACTTGGAGAATTCAAATTTTAGGTCATAAAAATGGGTAGGGGCACGGTGAGGCTTTTCTCTCTGAGCCTCACAGCTTAGAGTTTTTCTTGATTTGATTGAGGCCAATAGGAGAATGGAAAGAACTTCTCATGGGCTAGAAGCATGTGGGCTGAGGAGAGGAAGGGAACTCAACACAGAAAGGACTCATTGCCAGTCAGTGAGCTCCTAACAGTTGGAAATAACATGTGGGAAAGCTGTCCACTGAATGCTTGAGATATGTGAATCCTTTACATTTCTAATGAGTATTTAATTTTTAAAAATGGTTTTGAGCTACAGACTAAGGAGAAGATGCCTCTAAAACACCTTCAATACTCTGAATAAACCTTTTAATCTTTTTTTCCCAATTTTTAGAATTATGGTAAAATATATATAACATAAAACATACCATAGTAGCCATTTTTAAGAGTACAGTTCAGTGGTATTAAGTACCTTCATATTGTCGTGCAAATGTCAACACCACCCTCTCCCAGTGAGAAGCTCTATATCCACAGTAACTCTGCACTCTTCCCTCCCCCAGCCCCTGGCAACCTCTATTCTTTTTACTGTCTCTATGATTTTGACTACTCTTGGTACCTCATATTAGTTAATATTTGTCTCTTTGCAATTGGCTTATTTAACTTAGCATGTCCTCCATGCTGTAGCATATGTCATAACTGTATTCATTTTTAAGGCTGAATAATTTTCTATCCTATGTATAGACCACATTTTCTTTATTCATTTATTCATTGATGGACATTTGGTTCCCTTCATGTGTTAGCCATGGTGAATAATGCTGCTATGAACAAATACCTTCGAGACTCTACTTTCCTTATTTTTGGATATATGCCTAGAAGTGGAATTGTTGGCTCATATGGTAGTTCTATCTTTAATGCTTTGGGGAATTGCCAAGCTGTTTTCACAGCAGCTGCATCATATTACATTTTCACTAACAGTACACAAGGGTTCCATTTTCTCCAAATAGTCATCAGTATTTGTTATTAAATAACCTTTCAACTTTAAGACCCATGTAATCAGGTTGTATTTTGGAATATCAATCCAATTATTTTTGATCCTGATAATCCCTAGTTCCAGGTTGCACTATGACTCTTCTTGGATACTGTTTGTAAACATGCAAATGGGCATCCTCCCACCAGTAAGACTAAATTATCAGGCTTATTGCCACCTACCCCCTGCCCCGGAAGAAGGATAATGTGTAGGGAAGTCCTTTTCAGACTGAAAGAAGAGGGCTAGTCCAGCCCCTACTGGTCCTGCTAGATGATGGGGAGAGGAAGAGAAATGGAGGTAAGACAGAGAGGGAAAAACACATGTCCAGGCTTTCCCCACTCTGTGGGCAGGATGTGATAGGAGTGAGAATGCCTGAAAACATCCAAAGGGTTATGGTACAGTGAGCTGGAAAGATATAAGCTGTGGTGTGCTTGTTGTTGTTGTTCAGTCACTAAGTTGTGTCTGACCCTCCGTGACCCTATGAATGCAGCACACCATCCTTCACAATCTCCTGTGTTTGCTCAGATTCATTCCATTGAGTCAGTGATGTTATCTAACCATCTCATCCTCTGCTGTCCTCTTCTCCTTTTGCCTTCAGTCTTTCCCAGCATCAGGGTCTTTCCCAATGAGTCGGTTCTTCCCATCAGATGGCCAAAGAATTGTAGCTTTAGCTTCAGCATCAGGCTTTCCAATGAATATTCAGGATTCATTTCCTTTAGGATTGACTGGTTTGATCTCCTTGCAGTCCAAGGGACTCTCAGGAGTCTTATCCAGAACCACAATTTGAAGGCATCAGTTCTTTGGCACTCAGCCTTCTTTATGGTCTAACTCTCACATCCATACATGACTACTGAAAAAACCATAGCTTTGACGATACTGACCTTTGTCAGCAAAGTCTTTGTTTTTTAATACACTGTTTTGGTTTGTGGTGTGCTTATAAAGCAGAGAAGGCAATGGCACCCCACTCCAGTACTTTTGCTAGAAAATCCCATGGATGGAGGAGCCTGGTAGGCTGCAGTCCATGGGGTCACGAAGAGTCGGACACGACTGAGCAACTTCACTTTCACTTTTCACTTTCATGCATTGGAGAAGGAAATGGCAACCCACTCCAGTGTTCTTGCCTGGAGAATCCCAGGGATGGGGAAGCCTGGTGGGCTGCTGTCTATGGGGTCGCACAGAGTTGGACAAGACTGAAGTGACTTAGCAGTGCTTATAAAGGTTTAATAGACAGCTCTCTGGGAAAGGAAAAAAAAAAACCAACCCTGATCTTGCAGCTTGTGCCAATTTGCATGGCGTAAATAACGCTCACCGTGGCTGATTTCAGGCTATTAGTGTGAATTCACTGAACACAGAGCTGGGAAGAAATGTGTAATAGCTCATCATTACATAGTATTTCCTCCATACAGACGTAACAGTTGTAAATAACCTCAAGAGCATAGATCACAGTTACATGTAATAAAACAGTTTGAGTATTTATCACCTTTACTTTCAATATAACTAATTGTAAGTTTGTAGAAGTTAAGTGTTAATAATGATTGTTTCTGCAACTGAGTCACCAAAGTCATGGAAAGTTAATCATTCTCATGAGCAGGCTGTCGCACACCATCGGCTATATGCCTCTGTGAGCAGAGGCCAGAAACGATAGTGTATCGTTAGTGACAGGCGTGGCTGCTACTCGAGCCCCAGCTAGTACCCCAGCTCCTGGTTCTCAGGCCCATCCCGTGGTGGGATGCAGTGAATTCTAATCCAGAAGTGCTGAGGCCTCAGCAGACCAGCAAAGGTCTGGAGTCCAGCTGAAGAGGCGTCAGTGTTCAGGAACTTTTCCAGAGTTAACTGCCAGGCCTATGAACTTTGGAAGTGAGTGTCATCATGAGACCCACATGTTCTTCAGTGGTCATCTGTCCAGGGAGCTACCCAGGGAGTCATTCTGCAGGAGCATCCATTAGTGATTCAGAGCACCCTAGTACTCATCTACACCTGAACTCCCCTCTCTTATGAGATCTCATCGGCTCTGTTCCCAGATGCCATTTTGGACAGAAGCAAGGGAGAAGGGAGGAAATCCAGAAGATGGAGAATTTATTACAAAGAGACTAGATCATCTAAAAAGAGACCGAACTGGAAGGCAAATGTGATTCCATAAATTAATATATTTAAAGTTTGTTTTTCTCTTCCCTGCTACCCAGTGGGGTAGACCTTTGCAAGGGAGATTAAGGAGTTGTAGGTAATAAAGACAAGGCAGGTTCTTCACATCTCATGTGGTGTGGACAATATGTGACCCTGATGCTCCTCTCTATCTTTTCTGCAGATGTCACTATCTATGCCATCAAAAAGTAAAATAAATGAATGCTATCATCATTAATTGGGTTTGAGACTATCGGCAGGTAATGTTCTTGCAATTAGGCCATAAAATGAACGTGGGCAATAACTCTAATGTTCTAAGGGTGGAGGGATGTGTGGCTGTGCCTGGAAATTGGAGCTGGGAAAGCGGTAACTCACAAGGCAGCCTAGTGAGCAGGGTCCTGGGTAAAGCCCTGTATCTTGTTGGAGGAAAATGGTGAGAGGGAGATGGAGTCACTTCATGTTCTCCCAAGTCTGCTAAAGTGGAACTTTCAGTTTCTTTACTGAAGTAAAGTGAATTTTAAAAGGTAGGATGGCACTGACTTTCTTCAAATTTAAATTTTAATAGTCGATTACCTGTAATTTTTAAAAGTTTTTTTATTCTGAAAATGAATTTTCCACAATAATGCAATTAGTTCCAAAAAATGAGCTCATTTATCTCACTTTTCTACAAAGGACAATTGAAACATTTAAGGCAAGATTCACTTATTCATCTCCATTTTAATATGGAAAGAAAGTAGCAGACTTCAGATATTGGTTGAGGTTAACAAAATATGGGAAAGCTCCTTTTCTTTTTTTTCTTTTGGTCGCTTCCTGTATAAGAGCTTTACATTACTATGGATATTTTATAGTAAGACACTTTTGTTTCTGACTTTCTTTATAAGCCCATTTTAAAATTTAAAGGCACACAATAAAGCTTTATCCATTTATTAAAATATACACATTTTGGTAAATTTAGAATTTTTCCCTTAGTATCTTGATAAATCAATATATTGTCAACATCACAGTCATTTGAAAATAAAACACACTTCATAACATATCTGGATATTATTTCTTTCTTCATAACACTACACACCCCATTGTACAGTGCACCAATGGGAATTAGAAACCACAAAACGAACAAACTTTAACAAACACAGAAGTTCATACCAGGAAAAAAAAAAAGCAGAGAACACCACCAGAAGTTACCATCTGCAGAAAGCAAGTTGTACTTCTTAAGGATCAAACAAAAATGAAACATGTTAGTAAAATTTACAAGCTGTATTTATAACTTTGGATATGAATTAAACAGTAACATTTCTTTTCCACAGTGAGAAAAGCTAGAATGTGAGTCCTGGATAGATGGTGTGCCAACATGGAATGAGGACTGTAGCTGCTCTTTAAAAGACCTGCAGCCCCTTCTATTAGCCCAGACAGATGAGGTATTTATACACCATCATAGCATTAACCGTGCTTTTGCTTTGGAAAGTAGAGGTTTATGATTTCCAGGGTAGATTCTAGCTTTTGTGAGCATGAGTGAGTGAAGCAAAGTATCTGCAACTGCAAAGACCAATCAGTAGGAGATGTACAAGGAACAGCGTCCTCATCCCAGTACCAGAATGAACTCAGTCCTTCATAGTCTGCACTTTCTGGGGGACTCACATGACCCACAGTTCCCATTAGCCAATGTCACCAATGCCAATGTCAGAAAAATGGGGGGAAAATCACAGAGTCTATATGAAAAAATCCACAGGCTGCCCCTGTTTCCTAGTTCTAATACCAAGCCATTTTCTTTCCTTATTGTATCAAAATGCACTACATGTTCTTATAGAATATGGAATTATAGTTGCCTGGTTTCAGAAGATTTCAAGCCCAAAGCTGTTGTGCATTTTATTAACTCCATTCAGGCAGTATACTGTTTAATGACGTCTAACACTATTTTAGTTGATACTACAGAACATATGTTCACTTTCGATGGCCTTCAAAATGTCCACTAATCCTTTTTGGGCTTTAAGTTCTAAAAAAAGAAGAGAAGGTTTTCCTAGAGAAGGAGTTTTGGCAAAAGGCAAGTGCCTAGGTATTTCAAAAGGATGCGTGAGTTACTCAAACCAAGCAAAAATAGGAAAGCTTTTTAGGAACGAACTTGCTCCTGAGCGGGAAGAAAGTTACAACAGTCTCTCCTCTAAAATCTTTGAGACAATGAAAGTAGATACAGGACTATCGTACACGATAGGGGTTTCTTGCTATCCATCATCATTCCAGCTGAGAAATAAAAATGCCTTGGGAAAACAGCATCCGGATTTCCGGTCGCGGCTGAGGCCTGCTGGCTGGGACGCTGTCCTGCGCGCGCGTTGTTCATTTACACATTTCTGGCTCTTTCACTGCGGCAGCATTGCTGCGTACAGGTTGGCGCCCATCTTTCCGAGGGACTCTAGAGGCCTCTGTAGACAAAGGGGTCCTTAGAGTCTGGGAGGTGCATGCATATGGGAGAAACCGAGGCTCCGCGAAAATTTGGGATAGAAAAACGCTCCTGAACAAGTTATATTCTGAAACAGCGAGAAAATGGAGTGCAAATTCCACGTGGCGCATTTGGAGGGTGTGTTTCCTTGGCTCCGTTCTCTCCACTAGCATAAGATACTAAGGCCAGCTTCGGAGTGCTGACTAACCCGAGGGCTTTAGTCCAAGAGTGGACTGCTGATTGCCTCCTGGACTCGGTGAGTTGACCCCCAGCTGTGGCTTCAGACACGTCTTCCGATTTCTGACATCTCCACCCAACAAGGCAGTCTAATCGGAGACGCAAAATCAGTAAACCTGTGGCTGACCCTCAGTTGGCTTTCACTGACATCTCAGCCCTGCTAAAACCTGGTGAAAAAGTGGACAGCAATTTCCTCTAGTCTTTTAGGCTGATTCTCAGACTCTTGGAGTTTCTCTTTATGTTGCCGTGAAGAGTTCTAGCCCCTTGTAAAGTTGATTTCCAACAAGTGGGGTGTAAAGGAGTTCAGGTTCATCAACTCTTTTCAGAATGGGAGAAGACATTTCTTTGAAGGAGTTTGTGTTTTATTTAACCAGTATTACTAGGTTTATATCCTGAACAACCCATAGGTTTTAGAGAAAGAAAGATCATTAAATTCAGTAGTTTTCTCCCCCTGTTTATTAAACAGGCTCATCATAACCATTATGTTGATATTTGATTGCTGTTAGTTTGTTACTAAGAAGTAGAACTGGATTCTTGACCTAATTCTGTCATTCTTTTCCTTTCACTAGTTCAAAGTGGCTTTGTACTCAGGTTTGAGTAAAATCGTGAGCTGCAGTTTTAACGTTTAGGTTAGATAGATATAAAATGTTGTTAGCTTTGTTGTTTAAACGTATTACTGAAAATTTTAATGTGGCTGGAAATAACTGTGTTGTCTGTCTACATGTTAAATGAACAAACTTCTCCTCAGCTAATGATGAAATCAGACAGGATTTCAAAGGAAGTATCATATGTTGTTTTAAGAATGGATATTTTTCTCCTTTAATATGTGAAATCAACTTGGAGTGTGTATGTGATTTATTAGCTCCTTGCCTGGGCAGAGGAAGCCACTGCTCCAGTTTCTTAAAGTCCAGCCTTCACTGATTCATACTTTCATCATTTTCTCAGTGCCTCCCCACCCAAGGAGAGCTGCCGAGCTCAGTTCAACATTCATGTCTATCTGTGCATGAGCCCTGACCTGCCTTCTCAGCATTATTTCCTACAGTTCAAAATATAAATCATGTCTTCTTGTTAAACTAGCTTCTTGCTTTCCCTTGAAGGAGACACAGTACAAGTTATTAGTCAAGAGATAGTTATCAGCCACAGTCTATACCTTACTCATGCTGATCCTGCACTTGGCAGGCATCGATTTCGTTTCTACCTGGCAAAATTTTGCCCATCCCACAAGGCTCAACACAAGGGCTGTGTTCTCTTTGATCTTTCCATTGGAGGAAGGTCTTTTCCATATTTGAATCTCTACAGCACATAATATGCTCTCCACAAATATTGTTGAATAAGTATTTCATTTTCCTTTCATTCATCTACCCATCCATCAGATTATCAGGTATTTATTGAACATCCACTATAAGCCAGGCACATGTAGTTGGTAAAATCTAGCCCTGAAGCTTTTCTGTGGGTGTCAGTGGTCTCTGCTGTTACAATTCTTCGCCCTCCTGAGGAAAGATTTAGTCTTATCATGCTGAAATACTTCTTGCTGTCATTATCAACAATTTCATCATTTCTTAAGTTGCTCCCTCATTGGCAAATTTAGCAATGCATATCAAGGTTCTCCATTTGTGCACTAAATACACTTCTAGCTTTGTCTTATCCTTTCTTTTCTATTTTTATTTGCCTCACATTCCTCATTTCTTTTTTTTTTTTTTTTTTTGGTATTATATGTATTTTAATAACCACTTGAAATCCTCTTGAAGTGAAGGAGAGTACTAATAAGTAGCATACATTTAAAAAGCCAAATAATTAGCTCCAAGCCATAAATCCATATTATGAGATCTCACCGAAAGAGCTCTTGCTACAGAGGATTCAGTAACACATAGGTCTTCCTAGGATGTTGTTCAAGGGGCTAAGTGTCTGAGGTAATTATAGGGTGATCTTACTTTTAGTGTGGTCCTACAAATATAGTCTTAAGAAAATGAATTAGGAGATGCTAATATCATTCTAGTGATTAATGATATTTGAAAACTGCACTGTGAAATCTGAGTCTATTTCACAGAGGCTGGGAACCATGAGAGAAAAACATGTCTATTTATCTTGAAAAACTTTCTATTATATTGACTAATTTTTAAAAAAAACCAAGGTCACTGGTGAAATGACTAACCAATTTAGAGCAATAAAGAGAGCAAAGCTTAAAAAAAATATAGAGATACTATTTGAGAGAAATGACTCCTGGAATGAGGGTGATTTTGAGAGGGTTTTTATGAAATCAAAAAGATCTCCTAGGAGGTTCACAGCCCAGGGAAAGGGCAGCACCTTTCCGGTGCTCCTCCTAGGGCAGATGTTACATTTCTTTTTATTCCTATTGTTTAGGATTTGGTGCATTTTTGGTCATTGTTAGTTTCACATAAAAATGTGCTTTAGCTTGATCCAAATTGTGCCTTCACATACATGTGTACACGTCTCAAGGTACTGTATGAATCCCTATAGCCCAAGACTAGAATGCACAGACCATGTGTTTTTTTCTTGTTGCAAATGTCCTCTTCTAGTTTGTTTCTGAGAAAATAATCTTTAAGAGTCCCTCTTAAGTTGCTTCAGTCATGTCTGACTCTTTGTGACCCCATGGACTGTAGCCACTAGCCTTCCCTATTCATGAGGATTCTCCAGGCAAGAATACTGGAGTGGGTTGCCTTGCCCTTCTCCAGGGTTTAGACCTTATCAGGTAGATTTTTTCCTCTGGGCTTTAGTGAAACTACTTTGGGAAATAACAGGAAAAATCCATGTCTGAAAGTGAGCTACTCCAGAGGAGTAGGGTTCAGAATGAAATGTGATCTCATGGAATGTGATTACCTAAGTAGCTATGCTTCAGTATTTTTTGTTTTCAGATTAGCACCCACCAATCAAGTGGCTGCATATCACAAAAAACTTCAGAATTTATAATTTTAGAAATCTGAAATAGAGTTTGCAATGTGATCTCAGTGGCTGGGTCACTTCTCCTTGTAAAGCTTTTTTATCTGATCATAAAACAAATAGCCTACTTCTTCAAGGCATATTAGTGCCATGAAATCATGCTCCACTTTGCCTTCTTTCATCATGTCAGCAGGAGCTTAGAGTCTGGTATAAGAGAAGGCATGACATGACAGAGAGTTAATTTTTGCCAGTGCCCTTCTGGCTTTCACTGCAAGAGATGGTTATTCAGGGTTTTTTTTTTTTCCTCCTGGGCATTTAAGTAGAGTTTTGATGGTGCTTCTTACCTTATTATTGGGTCTGACTGTCTTACAGTGAGTCTGAGATCTTTGGGATCATGGTTTCAGAGTTCCTGACCTTTGCTGCATCCTAAAGTTCTAGTTTGGAGACTGTGAGAACCTTGGCGAAGGAAAAAGAAGTATGCATCACCATGAATTTGTTTTTGTGAGATTTCAGAACAAAATGTTGCTTTCTGAGAAAGTGCCAAGTGCCACGTGGCCTCGAGGAGTGGCTCTCAGCCTAGCGTTCTAACAGGGCTTTGCCCTTGAGATCTCAGGTGGTTGAAATGCTGCGTTCTGCCCAACCCCACCTGCTTTGGCACATCTCCAGGGGTTTCACTCCCTGCATCTTGGGGCCTTAGTAAGAAGCAAAAAGATTCAACCAGCAAAGCAAAGGCCTGGGAGACACTGCCATCAGCTCTGATGGTTGCACCTGATAGAATTTCTCATAGCTTTTAGTTTAGTTTTTTGTTTGTTTTTGCAAGGGGACTAGTTATGGGACCCGGGTGAAGCCCTTCCACAGAACTGTCATGAAGAGCAGAGGTGGCCAATGACAGGCTATGACTGGGGACTGACTTTGGGGAAGGCTGGAGTTTTGAAATGAGAGCCAAAGAAGTTTCCACCTTCTAGCCCACGGGTGAAGTTACTGAAAAGAAATCACCACCACGTCTGCACATTTCTGGTGTGTGTGCTCCTACTCTGGAGAGTAATCTAACTCATCGTTTGCAATCAGGGCCTCTGAGTTCTGTTTGTGTTTGCTTTTGCTCTTCGCCTTGCTACTCGTCCGGGTGTTGGGCTGCGTATCTGACATCTGCTGGTAATAGAAGCCTTTGTCCTCGGCCGGCCCGCCCCAGTTCTCCTGGCTCTCGCCCTCAGTGGCGTAGGAGAAGCCCTCCTCCACTGAGAAGGGGTCGTCCACGTCGTACCGCTGGTAGGTGCTCTGGTGCAGGGCTTCTTCTCGGGCGCTGATTTCCAGGGTGCTATTCCAGATGCCGTACCCAAAATAAATGAGCATACCTGCAGGGGGTGGGGTGAGTGGGAGGAAGCACAGGTGAATAAGCTGTTGTTTGGGGATCCACGCGTCAAGCAGGGGGCTTACTCTCAATGATGAGAGCAGACCTGGTGGTGGATGTGTTTTCTTTGGTCTGCACAGTGTTTTGAAAAGATTTGACTTAGATGCCATTTAAAAGTGGTAAATCTTTAAACAACCAATACTTAGAACCGAAGGACTGACAATGCTGTACCCACATTCCTACATGGAAACTTCTGGCTGGAGGTGAGAACTGGCCATCTCTTTGGTTAGGATATGGCGCACTTGAGGTCCCCTCAGTCCCCACTCCCCTGTTGGACATCTAGCTCACTATACTCGTGTAGGTGCCAGCCAGGAATTTGCCTTTTCTTGTTTAAATAGTTACGGATCTCCCACAGTGTACTCCCAGCCTTCTCATAGCATTTTACTATCCCAGATTTCCACTTATGGGCTCATTCTTTTATTTCACCACATGTGTGGGTACTAAGTTGGTTTGGTCGTGTCTGACTCTTTGCAACTCTATGGACTATATAGCCCACCAGGTCCCTCTGTCCATGGGATTCTCCAGGCAAGAATACTGGGATAGATTGCCATTTCCTTCTCTGGGTGATCTCCTCAGCCTGGGATCGAACCCACGTCTCTTCTGTCTCCTACGTTGGCGAACGGGTTCTTTACCGCTAGTGCCACCTGGGAAGCCCCATTTTACCACGTAGCAACATGCATGTATGAGCCTATGATTTACTTTGCCCCTTTTCACTCGCCAGAGTCATAATACTTTCCTGTCACTCAGCTGTCCACTTTCGTTTGTGGACTCAGTGCCTGTGGACTCTCATGCCACTGTTAGGACCTTAGGATATCTGTTGTGTGATTATCTGTACAGGGTGGCTCTAGTTTATAGACTGTAGAAAACTGCCACTTAATGTTTGTTGAAGGGATGAATGAGAACTCCCAATGAGCATGAAATGTTCGGTGCAACCTCCTTGTTTTGATGTCATTCCAAGCAAAGGAAAGAAGCCTGCCTTCCTAGTTAACCTGTAGCATTATATGGGCTAATGTCTCATTTCTGTAAGAATTTTTAGGAAAAAAATATATGAAAATAGTTTGAGAAAAGCCCATGGAAGCTCAGGGCCTGGAATGCTGAGAAGCATAGCATTGGAGGCCAAGGAGCATGATGGTTAAGAAGGTGAGGTCTGAGTACAAATCCTGCCTGCATTACTGTGTAACCCTGGACCAGTTACTGGGCCTCATTGTGCCTCAGCTTTCTCTTGTATGAAATCTCGAGAGTACTGTACCAATACAGGGAGCTGCTATGAGGAGGAAACGACATAAGCAGTGATTCTCAACCCTGGCTGCACCTGGCAGGTCACCTGGGGAGTTCCTGCACAATCCTGATACCTCATCCCTTGGCGATTCTGATTTAATTGGTCTTCATCGTGACTCAGGTATAGGTGTTTTTAGAGCTTCACAGGTGATTCCAGTGGTCAGCCAAAGCTGAGAACCCCTGAGATAAGGAACCTTAAAGCTCCTGAGGCAGGAATTCCCTTGCAGTCCAATAGTCAGGATTTACCATTTCATCGCCCTGGGCCCAGTTCAATCCCTGGTTGGGGAACTAAGATCCCGCCAGCTGCACAGCTTGGCGGAAAAAAACAATGTTGGGGGTTGGGGCTTCAGCATGAATTTGGGAGGGACACAATTCAGTCCGTAATATTAATATAGACTAACAAAGGAGATAAAATGGACTCACAAAACACCACTGCAAGCCTTGTGATGTCGCCAAAAAAAACCCCAAAAAACAAAAACCTCCTGATGCGTGTGCTCCACTGCCAACTTCGGCCGTTTGGTGGCCTGGCCACTGCCGTCCCCTCGGTTTTGCAACTCCTTCCAGGTACCAACACACTCTTCTGGGTGGCACTAGTCTCTCTGACTTTGCTAACCCTGCGGGCATCTGCTGGGCTGTTTGCTTAGAACCACAAGGTGAAGCCTGCTTTCCGCTCTGGTCCCCGAGGTATTCTGCTTCCTTTTGAATTTGAAGTGTGTCTTTTTAAGCTTGGATTTCTCCCTCCTTGTCTCAAATGACTCTCCCTGCCACCACCACTCCTCCCTGCCATTTTCCTGTGAAATCAACTTTCCAGGAGCCAAAGTAAGCAGAGATTTATCGTCCTAATTGGTAATAAATCCTGGAGTTAATCATTGGCAGATGTGGCTGTTCTCAAATAGCAATTTCATTTTTTCTGAGCGTGGATCTTACTCTTTCTTGGCTGGGGCTGGGGGTGGGGTGGGCATGGGGGATAGTTCTTATCGTTGTGGAGAACAAGGCACCAAATCGAGGCCTCTTTTAAAAGGGCTAGCAGTTTGCTGCTTGGAGAATACCTCTGTTGGAAACACATTTGAAATGAGAGAGTAAATTTCAGGAGACTGAGTTTATTGTCAGGCACACACCTCCTTTTGCCCAGTTTTTCTTTCTTGCTATCTTTTCTCCTAGGCATCCAAGTAGGTGGCAAAGCTTGCCTCCTCTGTCTGCTTGGTATCTGTTATGTCAGTTCTTTCCTTTTTATCCCGTTCTCAGATCCTGTTTGTAAGTGTGTTGTTTCCCTACTAAACTTAATAAAATTTTTTCTTTTCCCCTTGCCCCTGGCTTCTCTTCTCTGTACTGCAGAGGTCATCAAGCACTGGTTTGACATCTATTCTGACAGACCTTCCCCTAACCCCACCAAGTATTGAGATGTTTTGTCTGATAGACTATGAAATGAGTGTGAAAGTGTTAGTCGTTCAGTTGTGTCCGACTCTTTGTGACTCCATAGACTGTAGCCCGCCAGGCTTCTCTGTCCACGGAATTCTCCAGGCAAGAATACTGGAGTAGGTAGCCAGTCCCTTCTCCAGGGGATCTTCCTGACCCAGGGATTGAACTTCCATCTCCTGCATTGGAGGTGGATTCTTTACTGTCTGAACCCCCAGGGAAGCCCATCAGCTAGATTGGTTTATGGTAATTCTCTAAGAACTTTGGTGTGATTCCTTATAGAATCATAGAGATTTAGAGCTGGAAAAGAGTCTGTGTCATTTATCTGTTTGAACACCTTCATTTTACAGATGGAGAAATGGAGACTGGGAAAGACTGAGTCACTTGCCTGGGCGTTTGATAGGCAGCACCAGCAGTCCATGAGAGAGAGAAGGCTCTAGCTTATCCAGCCCTTCACATCCCCTCCCTTGCTGGGTTAGAGACTGCCTAGTGCAGAAATAGTCAGTACGAGCTTAGGTTTTGTTTTGGGAGTGGTTGGCTTGGAAGGAACATGAGTATGTATACGTGTGTGTGTGTATGTGTGTGTATGTATGTGTCAGTACGCAAATGTGTCAACTATGATTACTTTGGGAAAGCAATCCATGGAAACTTGCCACATAAATATTTATGGGCCTTTTAATGTTTGCTCTGAGCCCCCTACAGTTTCTAAGGCGTGTCACTCTATCTTCAAAAGTACATTTCTTTTTTTTTTTTTAGTTTAGGAAATAATCTTTTTCCCAGGATGTAACTAAGGTCTGCAGTGATGTGAAAAGCACATTTCAAATATGAGGACTGTGAACCCAGAAGCGACTGGGTGCATTGGCCTGACAGCATGAATAGACAGTTTGGGCAAATGTGTTCTCCTAGGGCTTGGTGTTCTGTCTGCCCTTATCTTACTTGCTGGCCCTAGAGTCAGTTCAGGAAAAGTGGTGTGAGGCAGAGAAGGACTGGAGAAAAGGAAGAATGGAGAGGGACAAAGAAACAGAGGGGAGCAAATGAAAGGGGAGCAGAGAGAGAGAGAGAGGGCGGGAGGAGAGAAACATGTATTACCATCTGTCACACATAAACAAGGGCTTTGTGTTGGAGGAGTAAACAGAGCTGCTAAAAGCCTCCTGTGTAGAAGCAGGGTGTTTTGTTTCTGCTCCTTTTTTCAGTTGGCTTTGAGAATGAAGCATGAGGTAGTTTCTGAAAAATCTGTGGGGATTCTGGGAATCCTGAACCATCTGAACAACACTTCACCCAGTGCCCCTGGGTGCTGAGGTCCTCCAGTGATGTGGCCTTTCTCCCAAGGAACTAAAAATACTCTACAAGTGTTATCTTGTTTAGATTCCTCCTGAGAATTGTGTGTGTGTGTGTGTGTGTGTGTGTGTAGGTTATGATTATGGCATTTCACAGAAGACTGTGGCACAAGACCAAATACAGGATTTTCTACAGCTGCACAGTCAGTGTTTAGACTGTGCAGATGGCAGTTCCTGCCAGGTCCTTCCATGTCCTGATCCTGGCTGCTTGCAATTGTTATTTCTCCCACCTACCAGGGGGTGGTTGGGAGGTATACGCTAAATTGGAAATGATTTTGCTGAACTTGACTTTTTATAACATTTATTATTTTATTATTTGTTTATTTGGCTGTGCCGGCTCTTAGTTGTGGCATGCAGGATCTTATAGATGCAGCAAGTGCACTCCAGTTCCCTGACCAGGGATTGAACTGGTCCCTTTGCATGGAGAATGCAGAGTCTTAGCCACTGGACTGCGAGGGGAGTCCCTGAACTTTACTTTTGAAGAATATGAAACATACAGAAGTGGAGAGAACAACATAAAAAGGCCCATATAGTCATCACTAGCTCTGTCTCTCCTGACACCCACTCACCTACCCCTTTCTCTTTAGATTACTTTGAAACAAATTCCTTTCATCCTGTTTCCTCTGTACATGCTCTAGTAGGTATCTATAAAATAGACTCCTCTAAAAAACTTAGTCCCATTATCACGTCTAAAAACTAATAATTCCTTAAATCATCTGATATCCAGAAGCATAAAAATTTCCCTGAATTATTTGTTTGGATAGACTCTTCACTTTTTAAAGCTATACACTTATTCCAATAATGCTGTCTTTGCTTGAAATAGGTTTTGGGTCCTATTATTCAGGTTGTCAGTGAGATTGGGTTTATTCTTTTGTAAATCCTTGTAGATGGCAAAGTTTTATCTTTTAACAGTGGATTAGCTTTTAGCATAAGCCAGAAGTCATTTGGAATAAAGTCTCAAAAATAAGGTGGCTAACTGATAAGTAATATTATTTATTCTATTTGTGGATTTAATTCTCCAGTTCCATAAAAACGTAGATCCACTGCTTTGTAGTTACCTATCTGATATCTGAATAAATGAAAGGCAGGTAAAAAATCAGAAGGCAGCCAGCTTTTGTGCTGCAGAGGGTCTTGGAGGCCTCCCTGGTAGGCTGGAATTATTTTTTTATGTGATGGATTGTAGATGGGGTATTCAAGGCAGCAACTAGTTAGCAGAAGGCACAGAAGTGTTCCAATATTTTCACAGCAAACATGGCTGTACTGGGCACCCAGTAATGGCAGTGAGTCCCCTGGGAAGCTGTTTATATGGAAGGTAAGTATTGAAATGGAGGCTCTGGCTTCTTTTCCAGACAGTTCTGTGCCTGTGAGAGGTTTGGGCTGGACAAGGTGAAGGATCATGCCTTCAGCCATTGAATGGGCTTTATTTATGTAACAGGACACCTTGTGATTGGAAAGCCCTTTATACAAATCTACTTTCTCGCACATCACCCCAGAGGAGTTAAGACCTGTGCAACATGCAGGGATTGAAATGGCATCAGAACTCACATCTCTTGATTCTGCATGGAGGGCTGCCTACTGGGGGCCTACAGGGAGGTTTGGGATGCCACGTTGCTTTTACAAGCCTGGGGCACCTCAGTATCAGCTAGCAAAACACCTATTTATTCCACTTGTTTTGGCCCTGTGCAAAGCCCTGTGTCATTCTGTGCAAACTAAACAAATGACCTCAAATGTACAAATGAGAAGGGTAGGGGGTCCTCTGGATCATGTGGGAGAAATCCTAGGACAAAAACTCAAAAAAATGGGCCAAAGAACTAAATAGACATTTCTCCAAAGAAGACATACAGATGGCTAACAAACACATGAAAAGATGCTCAACATCACTCATTATCAGAGAAATGCAAATCAAAACCACTATGAGGTACCATTTCACGCCAGTCAGAATGGCTGCGATCCAAAAGTCTACAAGCAATAAATGCTGGAGAGGGTGTGGAGAAAAGGGAACCCTCTTACACTGTTGGTGGGAATGCAAACTAGTACAGCCACTATGGTGAACAGTGTGGAGATTCCTTAAAAAACTGGAAATAGAACTGCCTTATGATCCAGCAATCCCACTGCTGGGCACACACACTGAGGAAACCAGAAGGGAAAGAGACACGTGTACCCCAATGTTCATCGCAGCACTGTTTATAATAGCCAGGACATGCAAGCAACCTAGATTCCATCAGCAGATGAATGGATAAGAAAGCAGTGGTACATATACACAATGGAGTATTACTCAGCCATTAAAAAGAATACATTTGAATCAGTTCTAATGAGGTGGATGAAACTGGAGCCTATTATACAGAGTGAAGTAAGCCAGAAAGAAAAACACCAATACAATATACTAACGCATATATATGGAATTTAGAAAGAGAGACAGCAAAAGAGACACTGATGTATAGAACAGTCTTATGGACTCTGTGGGAGAGGGAGAGGGTGGGATGATTTGGGAGAATGGCATTGAAACATGTATAATATCATGTATGAAATGAGTCGCCAGTCCAAGTTCGATGCACGATACTGGATGCTTGGGGCTGGTGCGCTGGGACGACCCAGAGGGATGGTATGGGGAGGGAGGAGGGAGGAGAGTTCAGGATGGGGAACACATGTATACCTGTTTGGTATTTGGCAAAACTAATACATTATTGTAAAGTTTAAAAATAAAATAAAAAAAAAAAGAAGGAAGACTGGCAATTTAAATAAAAAGTGATATTTAAATAAATAAAGAAAAAAAACCCTCAGCTCTGAAAAGAGGCTAGGTGACCCAGAGCTAGACAGATTCCCAGCCTCGCAGGTTCTAGCTCAGGTCACGAAGCAGGTTCCTGCTCTCTAGAGCCCCCAGGAGCTTCCTGTGCCCTGCACATGGCTCCACACTCAGTGCCAGGGGGGTGGGCCACCTGACCGCAGGCTGGGTGGAGCTGTCTCTTTCTGGGGCGCCCGTTCAGGCAGGAAGCCCTGCCCGCTGCAGATAACTGAGGCACTTTGTTATGCCCAGAGTCTTTTTTATTTTTTCTAGTCTGGGATCAACTTTCCAAAACAGACACTTGCTGGTGCAGAAATGAAGATAGTAATGAGAAGGTGCCCTCCCATCCAGCACAGTCCCCACCAGCTCCCACTTTGCTGGTTATTTTTTAAATACCCACAAGCCCTGTTGATTGTAACAACAGTTAGGTTTGTTTAATATGGTGTGGCCAGGAAGAGCAAGGCTCAGGATGAAGTGGGGACCAGAGGAGCTTCTCTTCTGGGCCTGCAGTTGATCTAACATAATGTCAGGTTCTTTATGCTTCAGTTTCCCAGCTGCAGAATGGAGCTGGGGGCCCTTATTTTATTCGAGGAATATAATGGCTATGAGACCAAAGGCAGCCTTCTTAAAGAACATGAAAAACTCCAGCAGTTCCACCTCTAACTCAGCAGAAACCCAACCAAAACACAAACCCTGTGTATCCATCGAAATCATGTATAAGAATGTTCGTAGCAGCTGCCATGCTGAATGCCCATGGATACAAGAATGGATAAATACATTGTCGTATATCAACACTGTGGGATGCTAGACAGCAAGGAGAATGAACAAACTAAAACTGCAAGCACAAGGTTGGGATGACCTCGCACCTGTACTGCTGAGGGAAAGAGCCCATCACTCACAGCACTGCCTGTTCCAGGGCCTTCCACTGCGTGGTCTCCTGGCCCTTCAGTCTCAGCTGCCCCCTCCTCCCGAGGCATCTCCCTGGCCAGCCCAGCGCCTCCACCAGCAGGCAGCCTCAGGGTTTACCTGCCCCCTCCTTCCCTCTTGGAATCAGCTTGGCTTTGTTGCCATCCTCATCCTGGCCTCTGTGATTTTTCTTGCTCTTCTGAGCATAATTTTGATGTTGAAGCTGCCAATTGTTTTCTCACTTCCTACAAGGAGAATTTCGAACTGATTGATGGGACATATCATCAGGAATTTGTTTATCTTGGTGCCCTCTCAGGTCGAATTCATGGCCCCCTTCTCTCCCTTCTCTTCCCTTCATCACAGTGGCTGCTTTGAGTCAGTTTCCAGTAGGGTTTCAGATGAGAGCTCAGGCGAAAACCGTGAAGTGTGTCTTCTCTTTGGGATGTTGATGGTTTAGTCCAGGATTTATGAGGTCCGTTGCCCAAATCACACGTCCTGTTTGTTCTCTACAGCTGTGTGTGTGCTAAGTTGCTTCAGTTGTGGCCAACTCTCTGCAACCTGACGGACTGTAGCCTGCCAGGATCCTCTGTGGGATTCTCTAGGCAAGAATACTGGAGGGTTGCTGGGCCCTCCTCCAGGGGAGCTTCCCAACCCAGGGATGCAACCTGCATTTCTTTAGTCTCCTGTATTGGCCAGCAGGTTCTTTACTACTAGAGCCACCTGGTTTTCCTCAGAGGGACTGAAAAAATTCCAAATGAAATCTTGACAACACCTAGAGTAAGGCTTATGGTCCATGGGGTCACAAAGAGTCAGACACGACTGGAGCAACTTGGCATGCAGGGTAAGGGTACCCGTGAGCTGGTCTAACGATGATTAATTTACAATAAAGGCCCACAGGGACAAGTTGACTGACACATGCCTGGAGAATACCATCATACAGTGTTCTTACTGGTCTCTGCTGGTTTCTGGGACTCTGCCCAACTCCTTGAGGTATTCTTTTACAAAACTGCATCATTTAAGAGAAAGGGTAAATGAAGGCTGGCTTTGTGTTCATTTTGTTGGGAATTATGAAACTTTTGCTATGTGTGTTATTTCTCTTGTCAGAAGGAAAAGAAACAAGTGCTGGGTATCTATTAAGAACTGCTTTGTTTCTCGCTATGAGTTGGGCTCTTCCGAAGGACAAAAGCTTAGCTAAATATTGTTACAAAAATGCTGTAATTAAGATTCATTTAGAGAAATTTGGGTAAAAAATGTGTTTGAGAAGATTATCAAGTTATGACTCAGCCCAACCATGTAAATCTTTTTAAAGAGTAGAGGATGTTTCATAATAAGCTCCATTTAGAAATCTCTCTACTGTTCTCCTTGGGAAACTTATATTATGAATAGAGAGATGAAGAAGAAAAATCTGACATTTTGGAGACTCAGATGTTTAGAGATGGGAAATTTATTCTATAAGATCGTTAAAGATTTTATAAGCCAATTTGTGGTTGTGGGATGGATATATTTTATATAGCAAAAAACAGGGAGTTTTGTAATTAAATTATCTGCCTACCTGCTAATTATTGTCTTATTCTTCTCTCTAGATCAGTGGATCTCATATTTGAGCACACATCAGAATTACCTGGTGGACTTGTTAAAATCTATATTGCCCTCAGAGATTCTGATTCTATCTGTAGGTCTGGGCTGGGGTGTGAAATTGCATTTTTCACTAGTTTCCACGTAATACTGATGTGGCAGGTCTGGGATCTTACTTTGAGAACCACTGTTCTAGATCATTGTAAACCTGGTTATACAACAGAATCACCCAGGGAAGCTTTAAGAATACCGTGGTTGGTTGTACCAGATCAATTGAATCAGAACATCTCTGTGGGGGGATTCTGGGCGTAGAGTGTTTCAGAAGCAACTCACATGATTCTGTTGTGTAGTCTGAGTTGAGAATCTTTGTTCTGGGCGAAACTTACTTATCTATGAGCCTTCAGAGATAATGATACCAAAGCAGTTAGTAGCCAGCAGCTGGGTGCTTCTTAAACTACAGCCTCCAGTGCCCTCTGTCTGGCCCACTCAGGCTGCAGGGTGGCACCCTCCCATGCCAGGGAGTATCAGTTTCTGGAGCCAGCTTGAAGTTTGTGTTATCAGCAAGATTACAAAAGGTTCTCTGGGAACTTTCTTCTGCCTGATAATTGGGAAGGCAGCCTGAGTCAGAACAGGTTCACGTTGTACTCTTGCATGTGACAGCTAGTCTGGGAGACAATGAATCATTTCAGCTTTTTACAAGAAAGGCAGGAAAGAAATAGTTCTTACTGCTTTCCCTGCTGTTTTCTTGTTTAAGCCCCAAACTGCAACTAGATCAAGTCTAGTAGAATCATCTGCATTTTTACAGATGAGTAAACTGAGGCCCAAAGGAATTAAATGAATTTCCCGAGGTCACAAGGAAATGGCAGAGTTTTGATTTGGACTTGGGGCTGTCTGACTCCAAAGGCAATAGGCCATTGCATCATTTTTGCAAAATTCCTCTGGTGTTCCAGAAACATAGATATTAGGTAGGACTGACTACATAATTTATAGGTCCCAGTGCAAAATGAAACCATGGAGCCTCTTGTTAAAACATTGTTAAGAATTCAAGAAGACAGCACCAGAGCATTAAGCCAAGCACGAGGCCCTGTGTGACTGTACAGATCATCCACCCATGAAGCCAGCCCTCTGTTAATCTGCACAGACTACATCTCAAACATTCTGGGCAGATACGAAGGTCTGCTCAGAAGCACTGTGGTGGGGAGGTAGGAGGCCCCCATTGAACATGGAGATTCTGGATTGTGGTAATAGCTCTGTGAATAATTTCCTGTTATTTTTGCTGACCTTGAGCATGTTATTGAACCTTTTGGAGGTTCAGTTTACTTAACTGTATAGTTGAGATAGGGAGAAATGGGGAGTGTTTCAATGTTTCTCAAAATTTATTTACATTTTATTTATATACTACATTTTTAATGTAGTGACTATGATTGTGGACTCTGGAATTATACCACCTGAGTTCTAATTTGGCTTTGGTATATCCCTAGTGGCTCAGAGGTTAAAGCGTCTGCCTGCAATGCGGGAGACCTAGGTTTGATCCCTGGGTCGGGATCCAGGGAAGATCCTGGAAGACCTGGGGAAGATCCCCTGGAGAAGGAAATGGCAACCCACTCCAGTATTCTTGCCTGGAGAATCCCATGGACGGAGGAGCCTGGTGGGCTACAGTCCACGGGGTCGCAAAGAGTCGGACACAACTGAGCAACTTCACTTTGTCACTTTATATTCTATGTGACCTCAGTCAAGTGCCTTAGTTTCCTCATCTGTAAAATGGATCTGGTTGTGTGGATTAAATAAGTTAATAGAAGTGAAGCCTTTGGAATGATGGCTGATATGTGGTAAGTGCCATATAAGTGTTATTTATCGCTTTGAATCATATGGCACATGTACTAATGTTTTTTCTTCTGTTTAACTCACTTTTGAAATTTAAAAATAATTGGGCTTTCCTGGTGGTACCATGGATGAGAATCTGCCTGCCAGTGCAGGGGACACGGGTTTGATCCCTGGTCTGGGAAGATCCTACATGCCTTGGAGCAACCAGGCCTGTGTGCCACATCTACTGAGTCCTCGTGCTGCAAGTATTGAACCCTCGTGCCACAACTGCTGAAGCCTGTGCGCCTGGAGGCTGTGCTCCGCAACAAAAGACACCACGGCAATGAGAAGCCCAAGCACTGAAATGAGAGCGTAGCTTCCGCTCGCAGCAACTAGAGAAAGCCTGGGAAATCTTGAGTGCAGCAATGAAGACCCAGTACAGTCAAAATTAAAATAAATAAATTATTAAAAAAGCAATGATTTGAATATGTCTGTTTTTGTAGTGTTTGTGAAAGTAACAACCATACGATATTTTGAAAAGTTCATATACTCTCTAAAATCAGTCCAAATATCTATAGTGGAATGGTTACTACACTGTGGGTAACATTGCACTAGATATTGAAGGCTATATCTAGCTTGGATAGTCCAGGAAAAGATGAATACATTCTTGGGTATTTGTGTCTGTGCCTTTATAAATTTGACAAATACAGATTCTAATATTTCTACACACTTCAGTCATTTCTACCCATAGTATCATCTTTCCATTGGTTTGCTTCTTATTCCAGTGGCAAAATGTTTAAACAGAAGCAAGAGATTGTGAATAAATCATGTGAGTGCTTAGAACTTTGACAAGTCAGTGGGATCCTTTCAAGAGATCCCTTAAAGTCTAACAAGGGATGAGGCTTAGGTAGTGGAAAATTGGTACGAAATCCTTACAGGAAGGTGCAGGATGACCTTCAGAGGTGAGGAATCTTCTGGAATATATATACTCTTGCCTTTGATTACTGTGTTCCCCCCTGCCAACTTCCCTCTCTCTAAAACCTATCTTGTTGTCCAGTTCAAATTCTGCCTCCTTAAAGTCCTTCCCAACTATTCTGACTGAAAGTTTCCTTTTTCTTATTTGAAGAGTGCTTTATAATCACAGATAAGTATTTATTAAGCATGAACAACAATATGGTTTGGGAACAGAGGTCACCACGTTGAACATGCATATTCCTCATCTCAAGGAGTGGTTGGGCTACAACTCCACGAGTCTTTTTGTTGCCTTGCCCAGGCTGATTGATTCACACGTATTTATTTTGCCTCCCTTATTCTTTACTTTCCTATTCCTCAAAGCACCTAAGGACCCTCCTTAGCTAAGTATTTGTTGCCAGAGACCCCAGGGGTACCAAATTATATAGGAAATATAAAAATAATAAATAAGGAACCTTAAAATAAGCGTTCACTTAAACATCTCTCTTAAGTTATCATGAGCACCTATCCCAAGCCATTTCATCAGGAATGGTCAAATATGTTAAACAGGTAAACTGATTCCAAAGGAAAATTAGAAATCTTGGGGAAGATACAGGATTGTCTGGGGCAGTTGCTTACCCACAAAGCACCAGACTGCAAACCGGATCCACGTGATGGTGGAGAGCTTTAGCATGAGATAGATGTTCACCAGCATGGCGAAGGCAGGCACAAAGGGGAGGCAGGGAGCCATGTAGGGCAGCTTCTTGGGGTTCTCTGGTTGCTGCAGGATCACAAACACCAGGGCGCTGATCAGCAGCACCATCAGAACGACTAGAAGGAGGGCCCACCAGCTCTGCTCTGAGATGTAGTCAGAACCAAAGATGATGAAGGAGCAGAAGACGAACATGAGAATGAAGAGCAGGAGCACGCAGATGGTCACCGTGTGCCCTGTAGCGGCTGTGGGCCGGTCCATTTTGCCCGGAAGGCCCAGCTGGATCCTCATGGTGTAGTAACGGGGCCCAATCAGCTTCTTCAACTTGATGAGATAGATGTTTTCAGATTCATCGGCTTCTATGCCTGTGGTCATGTCCACGGTGCCGTAGTTTGGGTGGTTGACGTTGTAGGTTGACTTGTCTGATTTCCCTATGAGCATCTCATTGTCTCCCAAGGATGGCAGGTTCTTGGCCCCACATGTGTTGGTGGCTGGGCCGGAGAACTCTTCCCCTTCACTCACAGGAGAGCAGACTTCCTTCTCGCAGTCAGCCAGAATGCCCTCCTTCTTCTTCGTGTGCTCCTCAGACAGGAATTTGACAAAGCCGTCAATGTCACTCTCGGGCTGGTATCGAAGGAGCAAGACACAGACGGAGACCAAGGTGTAGGCGAGGAGGGTGCCGATGGACATCATCTCAATCAGGTCTCTCAAGCTGACTAATAGGGAGAGGAGAGCTGCCAGGAACCCCGAAACAATGCAGGCCACCACGGGGGTCTCTGTGTAGGAGCTCACGTGAGCCAGGAATCTGGAGGAGGGGCAAGCAGAGGGTTAACGGTGATTGACTCAACATGGTTTAACACCTCCTGGTCACTGCTTTAAATACTGTTGCTGTTCCTACTCCAGGATTTAGTTTCTGAAATATAATTTAAACAGAATCTATTTTAATTCCTTGGGTATGAGGCAAACTGCTCTATTAAAGTGCCTACTTCATTATGTGATGTGGTGGGTTGATTGAATCTAGGAGGTCCTCAGGAATCTAAATGGAAGCCCAGACTTTGCTATGAAGAGGGGATAGTTAAAGTCACATACCTGCCTGGTGGTCCTCTCCACCTGTGTTACCCAAAGTATGGTCCATGGATCAGCAGCGTTAGCAACACCTTGGAACTTGTTCGAAATATGTATTTTCAGGTTTCACCTACTATGTCAGATTCTCTGGGAGTGGGGCCCAACAAACTATACACTTTAAAAAACCTCTAGAGGATTCTGATTTATGCCAAAGCCTGAGAAGCTTGCTCCACAATGAAAGTACAGGGATTTGGTTGCAAAATAGCACAGTCATTAAGAACATGTGCTCGTGGATGAAAGCTAAATCTGGCCAGTTACTCACTGGAGAAGATAGAGAAGACCATCAAGGGTGACTGAATGACAGGGGCTTGTTTAGCAGTTCCTTAGACTTAGGTAGGCTCCCACCTTCCGCCTTCCTCTCCTCCTGGCCCTCATTCTCGCTGCTCTTCCAGTCCTCTCTTATTTCCGTGATTCACACAAGACTATAAACTGCTCAGAGGCCTAGCATCTCTTGGTTTTCTTTGACAGCAGAAAGACCTTTTGGATGTGTGAAGTTGTCACATCTCCACCGCAATCAGCCTCCAGCTCCCCCACGGTCTCAGCTCTGACCCAGTGGTGACCTCAGAGGGTATGCACAGGAACTGCTGCAGAAGGTGACAGCTAATGGCGGAGGTAAGGTTTCTGAGCTGGGCCCCTCTGAATGCCTGAGACCTCCTTGGAAGTTTGCTCCTTGTTCGGTGCACTTGAAGAATGCTTTACCTGCAAGTTCCTCACACAGGAGGCATGAGGCATCAAGAGATGGGGCCACATGCCCTGTGTACCGTGGGCAGATAGGCTACTTCCTGGCCAGATTAGGGGGCTGGAAGTGTCAGTGTCTTGATGTAGTTAAAAATCTGGTCATTGTGGTCAAACAGTCCTGGGTTCAAATCCTGACCGCCCCCCCGCCCCCCAGCAACTGGGGGATTCGGGGCAAGTTTTTGTTTTTACCTCTCTGAGTTTTCATCTAGTACACTGTTCTGTTAAATAGAGTTATTGTGATGACTAATGGGATACCATATACCTGGGATACACAGATGGTCAATAAAAGTGGTAGTCATTGCTACTATTACTAGGTTCTGCTCAGAGGGTCTTATCCTCTCTTTGATTGTAACTTTGAACTTTTTTCAACTTCAGAGGGGCAGTTGTCAGGGCTCAATGTGAGGGCAAGCCTAAGATGCCCCTGGGATGGGTCCTTCCTTCCAGAGGCCACCCATGTAGCATTTTGGCACCCACCATCTTTATGAAGGAGCCGACAGTGTCAAATAAAAGGGGAGGGGCAGTTGGGGGAACAAACCAGTTTGTGGCTAGATTGAGGGACCCAGAGTCAAACTGAGGGGCTGTTTTAGGACCTAAATTATTTTCACTCAAACTCTTTGCCAAGATATATGACAAATTCCATGGTCCATGTGACAGGGAAGATGGGTGACAGTCTCCCTGGACAGGCATGGAAGAGTGAAATAAATGCCACGAGCATAGCCCTTACCTGAAGAGGAGCCCATCGCCGGCCATGGCATAGATGACCCTCGGCATTGGGAAGAGGGAGCCCAGCAAGCTGACCGTCAGTCCTGCAACCGACCCAATGGCCACGACGAACTTTGCCGCATAGAACCCACGAGCCACAAACATCTCCATGAGTGGGGACTCTGTGTCAATGGTGTCATATGGCACCATCAGAGTTAGGATCATGCTCACCTGTTAAAACAAGATGAAACGTGGTTGGAGGTAGAGGGATCAGTCTGATGCATGGGTGGGTGTCCCATAGCAGAGGAAAGAGACCTGGTCCTGCATGGGAGCCTGCATCTGCCACTTCCTGGTGTGTGCCTTTACTTTAGACCAGTTATCTGGCCTCTGGAGCTCTTGGTCTCAGGATTTCCTCTGAAAATCTCTCTGTGGTCCTTTCGTATCTGAGGAATAAGTCTGCTGGTATTTCAGCTCCTGAAAGTGGAGCTACCTGGATAGTTCAATGAAGAGCAGGTATTATCTGATGGCAGGAGCTGTAGCCAGAGGCCCTGGAGCCAGGGCACTGTGCCCTCATGGACAAGACTCATTTCTTTTGTACTTAAGACCACTATGGCTTTGCTTAACCAGGACCTGTTTCTCCTCACATGTCATAGATCTACCAAGACATCCCTCCCCTATAATTGGCCCCAGGCAATGGAGACGCCAGTCATAAGGCCAGGAGACCCCTGGGCTGTGAAGGCCAATCCTGGCATCATTGAGGGAGTTCAGAGCCTGAAAAGGAGAGAGTGGTTCATTTCTAGATCACTTTTTCGCCTTATGTCTCAGGAGCCAAGATCCCCCAGTGAAACAAAGTGGCCACCGGGGAGGCTGGCAAGATGTGTGACCACAGCTCAGCAGTGTGGCTCTTCTCCTGGCGGTAGAGTGCGCCTGGTGACCAACACAAGACCAAACAACTCTTGAGGCGTGGTTAGGGCCCACACATTCTAAAAGGGAATCTGTCCCAGTAACATCATCACTTGCAACATTCTCTTTGGGGATGTGGTGGGGTAGACTGGAGGAGAGTGGGGTGGATTCTTACAGCAATTCTCGGTGGGTCTCCTGCCCATGTTCGATTAGGGCAATATGTGGTAGACTTACTCTGTAGCCTATAAAGCACTATCCTAAGGAAGGAACTGTGATTAACTTTATTGTGTGTGCTGCAAGGGTTGACTCCTGGAGGAGGGGAAGGTATGAGGTGGTACAGGAGGGGGAATACACAGCAGAGTGTCTCTGTTGCTCCCCCTGCTGCCCCTCCCCCCACACTGTTCCTGAACATTCTGTCTACAGGGATAATCAGGGCTGGGTAAGGTAAGTTGCATGCATGTTGCATAAGCTCTGTGCTCAGTTGTGTCTGACTCTTTGTGACCCCATGGACTGTAGCCCTTCAGGCTCCTCTGTCTGTGGGATTTTCCCTGCAAGAATACTGGAGTGGGTTGACATGCCCTTTTCCAGGGAATCTTCTGCATCCAGGGATCCAACCCATGTCTCCTGTATTGGCAGGTGGGTTCTTTACCACTAACACCGCCTGAGAAGCCATGTGCATAGGGGAAATGATAATTGACTATCCATGAAGAGAAACGTTTTGGTGGGCAAACCATATCCAGTGCTGCTCCCATGTTTTCCTTTGGCTTCCAGGATGATCCTGTTTTCTCCTTCCCCACTCTAGGGGAGCCTTGCCTCTTTGCTGCTGGGAAGCTCCCAGAAGACAGAAGAGCATTGAGGAGGGTGCACAGAGGCCTACAATGCCTCTGCTTGCTCGCACACCCACCCGTTACTGCCAGCCTATGATCTGAACTCCTTGGACGGCAGCCCACTCCCTGCATGCTCCCCCCACCACCCCCACTCCCGGCACCGGATGCCGGGATGCCGAGAGCCTGTGCATGGGGCGGAGCAGGGATGTGAGCCACGGCCCAAGTGAGGGCCTGGGGCTTCTCCTGTGTCCAGCTTGGAACCCTGATTTTCTCCCTGTCATCAGTGGGTGGGGTGAGCTTGAGCCCGTGTTAAAAGAGGGAGCAACATGAACATATGCGTACAAACACCACGAATGCACAAGTGAAGGATTACTTCCTGACAGAAGGAAACCCAGTCTCAGAGCCACGTTTAAGGTCAAATATGAAAAGTCCATGTGGAAGGTGCCATAATAAGCCTTTGTTACTTACGGATACATATGCTGTCAGGCAGATGACTAGGGAGGCGGTGATAGCATAAGGGATGGATGTGTTGGGATTCTTGGCTTCCTCTCCAGTGGTGGCGATGATGTCAAAGCCAATGAAAGCATAGAAACATGTGGCTGCTCCTTGCAGCACCTATAGAGATGAAAACATTTGAAATATTTAGAGTGTCAGTGGATCACCAGTGCCTGACACGTGGGCCCCTTAATTGCCCGATGGTCAGCAGATTACTGACTATGGGGTCGCTTAGAGTCGGACACGATTGAAGTGACTTAGCAGCAGCAGAGAGGGTAACATGGTGGAACTTGTGCTAAAGGCTTGAGTTCTGACTTCTACTAGCTGTGTGACACTGGGAAATTTCTTCATGTATAAGATGAAGATAAGAAGAATTATGCCCAAATAAAAATTAGGTTCATTCAACACATTGAAATCATTTTTGGAAGTAAGTGGGCTTATAAGTAAATCAGTAAGTTGGCTGCCCCTATATCTTGGGGGAACTCATTAATTTCTTTGTTCTTTATTTTCATTTAGTGGTTCTCAACCATAACCAGGGGCTGTGTGATAACCACTAGGAAATGTTTGGAAATGTGGGGAGGTACTTGTGACTGACACAGAGACATGGAGTGTGCGCTTCTGGCATTTAGTAGGGGTCTCAGATGCAGTTGCACAAATTCTCCTGCTCAAATCACTGCTAGTGATCCTGGTAGATCATTTTCAGGGTATCTTCCAGATGTTAAATGATATAAAGGATTTATAGATTTTTCAGGTAGACTCTTGTCTTCCATGGAAAGAAAGGGAGAGCTGATTTTGGGGGTTTGAGCAGCCTAGTTGGGCTACATGGCTGGGGAAGGGATGAAGAGTGAGGCAGAGTGAAGCTGGGGAGGTGGTATCCAGTGACATCTGCTGGATGTCTGTCTGATAGGAGCCTATGTGATTCCAAAGATGGTTGTAATTTGATGGGTCAAGATGTCAGTGAAAATCCTCCATTGAGGAGCATGTAACTTTCTTCCAAAGAATTTTTCAAAGTTTAAATTCTGTTTTCCCAGCTTAGCATTCTCATTACCAGCTGAAAGTAAGAAATGTTTGGGGATATCCTTTCAGGGGAAGATGAAAGAGATTTTTCTGGATTTTCTGTGTATGGGGTGAAGGCATTTGACACCATGCAAAATGGCAACCCACTCGAGTGTTCTTGCCTGGAGAATCCCAGGGACGGGGGAGCCTGGTGGGCTGCTGTCTATGGGATTGCACAGAGTCGGACACGACTGAAGCGACTTAGCAGCAGCAGCAGCAGCAAACTCTAGCTAGGAGTCCAGGAGTGTGGCTCATTGTAGACTGGGCCAGTTTTTCCTTTTTGTCCATATTTGGTTTATAAAGGATGAAATTCTAAAAATGTGCCAAGCAGATACCTGTCCCTAAATTTTCACTCTTACCTTTCTGACTGACTTCTCAATAAGTAAAAGGCATAATACAAAGAACTAGAACCTACAAAGTACATCACAAAATGGAAGATCGTCTCAAACTTTCAAAAGCAACATTTGCTCATCTGTAAAATGAGTTAGTCTCTTCTCTAGTCTCTCCCATTCGGGCTCTAATGCTTCAGTTCTCTAATTGGGGGCTCTTATTCTGGGGTCCATGCAATTCAGGAGAGTCTGAGAATTTTGATGAGAAAAATAAATCTTTATTTTCCTTACCCTTCTATTGAATGTTATCATTTCTTTTGATTATGAGCATAGATGACTAACAGTATTGTGATATTTGTCACCAATCAGATATTTTCCCAATCATATTAGTTGTTGCAGAGATCTTGAAATACCATTTGTGCTCATTGCTACTTCCAATTTATGTTAGTTATTAGACAGATATTAATATTTAAAACACTAGTAAAGAAGCCCATGGTTATATCACAATTTAAAAATATTTTTGTAACTGTATTTCAATTTACAGTTGACTCTTGAACAATGTGGGGGTTAGGGATGCTGACCCCAGCACAGTTGAAAATTCGAGTATAACTTATCCTGGCCCTCTGTGTCCGTGGTTCCTTGTGTACTTGATTCCTCCATATCTGTGGTTCCATGTCCACAGATTCAGCCAACCACTCACTGATGTAGTACCATAGTATTTACTTTTGAAAAAAAAATGTAACAGCCTGATTCAAACTGCTGCTGTTCGTAGGTTAACTGTAATTGGTTTCTTTCGAACTTCTATGTAATTAGGTTATTCATTTATAAACACAGTTTATATACAATATAAATACAATCCCAAAGGTGTTCATCTGCTTCACCAGACTGCCAAGGAGTCTACTACACACACAAAAGTCTAAGAACTCCTGATCTATTCTAGTAGAAAGAACTTCCATACAAGCAGTTGTCACCAGGGGGCTACTATCTGGGAGAGGAGATAACTCCCACTTTCACTCCAGCAGAGTCCTGCATTTCAGGGTGTGGAAAGTGTCTTGCCTCCAGACAAGGAGATCAAAGAGATCTCACCTCATGGTACATGGAGGTTCACAGGTTTGGAAAGGTACTTGTTTTCACTTGTCTAAAAAATGTTTCTGGTGTTCAAGGATGGATGGATGCTGCAATTTCAGGCTCACCAAGCTGCCCCAATCCAGGAAGGCCTTGCTTTAAGACAGCTTCCAGAAAAACAGATCCTGCTTTCTCTTCCTTTAACATCTTTCTTTCCATACATACACACACACACACACACACACCTCTTATAAATCATACAGTGACATTTTATGACAATCAGTCTGATGATGCCATCAATTCCAATTAGGATGTCCCAGGGCTACAGTGCCATACCACTTGGAGTGATCAGTGCTGGATGGTCTTAGATACTGGAAGAGCTCCCTGCTGAGGATGGGAGGGTGGGAAGGTCCTAAGTAAGAATTCAGGGCCAAGCTACCCTGGAAAAAGTTAAAAGAGACATGTGTACCCCAGTGTTCATTGCAGCAATGTTTACAATAGCTAGGACATGGAAGCAACCTAGATGTCCATTGGCAGATGAATGGATAAGAAAGCTATTGTGTTCATATACACAATAGAATATTACTCAGCTATTAAAAAGAATGCATTTGAATCAGTCCTAACGAGGTGGATGAAACTGGAACCTATTATACAGAGTGAAGTAAGTCAGAAAGAAAAACACCAATACAGTATAATAACGCATACATGTGGAATTTAGAAAGATGGTAACGATGACCCTATATGCGAGACAGCAAAAGAGACACAGATGTAAAGAACAGACTTTTGGACTCTGTGGGAGAAGACGAGGGTGGGATGATTTGAGAGATTAGCATTGAAACATGTATATTACCATATGTGAAATAGATCACCAGCCAGGTTTGATGCATGAGACAGGGTGCTCAGGGCTGGTGCACTGGGACAACCCTGAGGGATGGGATGGGGAGGGAGGTGGGAGAGGGGTTCAGGATGGGGGACACACGTACACCCATGGTCGATTCATGTGATATATGGCAAAAACCGCTACAATATTGTAAAGTAATTAGCCTCCAATTAAAATAAATAAATTTACCAAAAAAAAAATAAAATAAAATAAAATAAGGTGAGAGGTCTAAACCATGCCGTAAGAAGATTAACTGAGGACACAGGGAGGCCCAACTGAAAGAGAAGGCTCAGTGGGAGATGCCTCCAAGACACAGGTATCTTGGAGCAACACCTTCCAATTTTGAAGTATGACTCATAGTTGTTGGAGGAGAGGTGCACTGTAGGCTCCAGGGGGAATCTCAGAGCTGTGTGTATGGGTGGATAGGACTTTGTTAGGAGTGCAGATTCTATAGCCTGTCAGACCTTGATTGGTTCTGCCAAGAACTAGCTTGGTGACATAGAACAAGTTCCTAACCCCATGGGGCTTCATTTTCTTTATCACTTAAATGGAAATAAAAATAGTATTTAGCTCATTGGATTGTTACAAGGATTAAATGAGATAGTCCACCACGGTTGTAGAATATATGCTCAGTTACTCAGTCATGTCTGACTCTCTGTGTGGCCTCATGGAGTGTAGCCTGCCAGGCTCCTCTGTCCATGAGATTCTACAGGCAAGAATGCTGGAGTGGGTTGCCATTTCCTTCTCCAGGGTATCTTCCCAACCCAGGGATCAAACCCGAGTCTTATGTATTTCCTGCTTTGGCAGGAGGATTCTTTACCACTAGCACCACCTGGGTAGGTGCTTAATAAATACTGCTTTTATCAGTAATATTTTTATTACTATTGTAAGTTTTTCTAGAACAGATGAAACCAAGGACACAAACAAATTCCTCCTCTTCTTCCTCCTTATTTTTCTTTTAGAACTTGATGCCTATTTTATTAACTGCTCCCATGAACCAGGAACTGTGCTTAGTGATATGGATACAGTCATGTGCAAAAAGTACTCTGAGCATGACCTCCTGGGGTTAGGACCCTAGAGGACACTGCAAGACCAGAAATGCTACCTTGATTGTGATGACAAATTGATCAAGATTAGCAAATACCTACATTATTACAAAGCAGAGACATCATTTTACCAACAAGGGTCCATATAGTCAAAGCTATGGTTTTTCCAGTAGTCATGTATGTATGTGAGAGTTGGACTATAAAGAAAGCTGAGTGCTGAAGAATTGATGCTTTTCAACTGTGGTGTTGGAGATGACTCTTGAGAGTCCCTTGGACAGCAAGGAGATACAACCAGTCCATCCTAAAGAAAAGCAGTCCTGAATATTCACTGGAAGGACGGATGCTAAAGCTGAAGCTCCAATAATTTGTTCACCTGATGTGAAGAACTGACTCATTGGAAAAGACCCTAATGCTGGGAAAGATTGAAGGCAGGAGAAGAAGGGGATGAACAGAGGATGAAATGGTTGGATGGCATCACCAACTTGATGGACATGAGTTTGAGCAAGCTCCGGGAGTTGGTATGAACAGGGAAGCCTGGTGTGCTGCAGTCCATGGGGTCACTGAGTTGGACACAACTGAGCAACTGAACTGAACATTATTTGTAAAACACAGATGCTATTTCCCAAATGAGTGAAAGCACGAATGGCAATTACTGATAATGATTAGATACCAGAAAATTAACTATGGGAACTAGGTTAGTTGGGAAGAGAGAGAATAAGTTTGCAAAGAGAATGTCTGTTAGCCCCAATTTGCACGTAGATGCAAATTGCAAATGCATGTTAGCCCCAATTTGTAGAACTAGAAAGCAGTTATGATTGAAGAAAGACTAAACAGATCAAAAGTAGACCATCTGGAGGTTCTACTGTGATGGGAAGGCCATGAAATTTAACTCAAATGGTTCAAATGGAATGATTTCAATGAAGGGACTCTAGGGGTCAAGGCTGAGAGGAAGTGAGGAAGAAGTACCCTGGCCTGTTCTCTTCTCCCCTTCTGATCTCCTGATTGATATCTCCCATTGGCTAACCCTAACAGGAAGCCACCAGCAGGGGGTCTTCTGGAGCACAGACCAGAGCAGGAGGAGTAGAGAGGTGATCTGAGGGAGTGTGGGCAAATGGAAGAAAAGCAGCACACCTGCCAGGATGGAACAGACTCTGGCCTAGAAGATAGAGATTAAATAAACAGATTATTTAAGAAAAGATAATACCTTAACAAATTGGGTCACCTTTTTACATGAGTTAATTTCATTGAGTTTTGTGTGTGTGTGTGTGTGTGTGTCCTTCAAGCAAATAATCCGTGGTTGGTAAATACGATAAAGCCATGAAATGAAACCGCATGGGTGTGTCTCTACCCCCAAACCGCTAAATCTGCTCTCTACTTCACTCTACCCAGATTTCAGATCGAGCCTCTGGTATTTATAATTAGGATACACTTCCATGCTTGAAAGAATGTGTTTAGTACCAGGGGTGAGCATCTGTGAATTAAATTAGTGGGTGAAGCGTGTGTGTGTGTGTGTGTGTGTGTGTGTGTGTGTGTATACATGTTTCTGCCTTCATCAGTACTTATCCTAACTTTGCTTTAATGTCTTACATAAATAAAAACCAGTATTGACTTTTCACTTTGATGACATCACTGGAAATTATTTTCCAAGGTCAACCTGGTAAAGCTGCTCAGCCAGACGATGCAGGTCAGTCTTTCCCTCTATAGAGCTTTGTGGGGCAGCAGTACCTGCCTCAGTTGCTGGAGGACTGTTGCTTAATTCGTTGACAAAAGAATGTCATTGCCGGCCTGCCACTCAACTTCAGGGATCCCTAAAAGCTGGGATCCCTGTGCCTTGCTGATATTTGAGAGGCATTAGGATGAGGCGGCTCTCCACATTCTACCTTAGATATGCCCACGAGATAATTAGGCACCTTTGTGTAATTTACTCTCAAGGTAACAAGACAAAACTCCAACTTCAGCAGCATTTCCTACCACCCTCTTGCTCCAGACCTGTTAGCGGCCTGTCCACAGCAACAGTGGAATGTGCTAATAGGTTCCAGCAAGTGGATTCAAATGTGGAGACATGGAAAACAGCTTTTCCTCTTTTTGGAGACTGTCAGCATTCCCCACAAATACTTGCTCTGAACCATTTTCCTGGGAGCTATTTGTGCTGATAGAATGTTTTATTTGGTCAAAGAGAAACCATAAGATAGCATCAAGAACAAATAACATACAGTGAATACGCATCCAACAATGTTCAGGGGCTGAGGAATTGCAGATGGAAGTGGGGTTCAGCTGAGGGCCAGCAGTTACTTGATATAGGGAAAAAATGTTTGTTGTTCTTAAGCTCTTCAAGACCAAAGAAGCATTTGACCCAGAACCCGTAAGTGAGTAAACCATTCGTTATGCTATTTTCTTTGGAAGGAAGTGTTTGGAACAGGAAAGACTAGGCTTCTGACGGGTCTGTGGCCAGAGGATGGATTGCTCATTAACCCTTTAGAAGTCCTTGAGAGTTGTGTTTTAAGTCACGTAACAGTATCCGTATAAACCATTCCCTCCACAATGGTGTCCTCCATCCCGTCTTACCTATTGGGATTGAAGAAGAAAGTGGGTTGGTACTCTGAACTTGTCAGTCCCCTTGTCAGAGGTGGGCTTCCCTTGTGGCTCAGATGGTAAAGAATCTGCCTGCTGTGCAGGAGACTCAGGTTCAATCCCTGGGTTGGGAAGATCCCCTGGAGAAGGAAATAGCAACCCATTCCAGTAAACTTGCCTGGAAAATTCTATGGACAGAGGAGCCTGGCCAGGCTACAGTCCATGGAGTTGCAAAGAGTTGGATATGCCTGAGTGACTAACAAATTTCATCAGATTTTTTTTTTTTTTTTGGTCCGAGTTGGGGGTCAGATTTTCCCTAAGGAGTGAGGAAGTTCATGCAGTTGGCAAGTAGGCAACTTGATTTTGCTGACAGTTGTTAGAGAACAGAGTAGGGAGTGTGTTTATTCACTTGGTGGATGATATGCTCATGAGAAAGTGTGAGATCTCAAAAAATACCATGTATATTCAGAGTGGCCTTGCTGGACTGGAAAAGTGACCTAAAACCAAAGTCAAGAAAGAACAGGTCCAGGCAGAGGGCTGGGGAGGAGATGTGCGATGGAGAAATCTGAGGCCAGGCAGAGAGGATGAGTCAGCACCATCTTCATGCTGGGCTGTCCTTTGTGCTCAGATGATGTTTTTAGGGACAGCCACTAGGACACAGATTTGAATTTCCTGCAGGGAAAGAGGACTCACAAGGAAAAATCCAAAATCCCAGCCAGGTTTATATGGTACCAACGACCAGCCTACTCCAGGTAGTAGGTTTGGGTTGGAGTGAGGTCAGTGGCCAAAGGTGCAAAAAAAAGACAGTTGGTCCCATGCGTGAGGTCCTGGGACCCGTGGAGTAAATAAGGACTTTGACTCCTCCAGGACCGGAGTTGAATTTCATTCTATTATGGTCTAAACCTGTGATCTTAACTTTTCTTGTGCTCAGTTGCTCAGTCAGGTCTGACTCTTTGTGACCCCACAGACTGTAGCCTGCCAGGTTCCTCTGTCCATTGGATTCTCCAGACAAGAATACTGGAGTGGGTTACATGCCCCTCTCCAGGGGATCTTCCTGACCCAGGGATCGAACTCGTGTCTCCTATGTCTCCTGCCTTGGCAGGAGGGTTCTTTACCACTAGCACCACCTGGGAAACCCAGACTTAACTATCCTCCCATCTTAATGCTCCTCCCAGCTCCAAGACTCCAAGTCTTTGTGAAGCTTAAAGGCAGTGTTGCTGCTAAGTCGCTTCAGTCGTGTCCGACTCTGTGCGACCCCATAGACAGCAGCCTACCAGGCTCTCCGCCCATGGGATTTTCCAGGCAAGAGTACTGGAGTGGGGTGCCATTGTCTTCCCCGAAAGGAAGTGTTAAGAAGACTCAGAAGGCAGGGGTCATCATACACAAGGTACTCGAGATAGTGGAGGGGGCTTTGGAGCCATACACCTGAGCGGGGATTTCAGTCCTGGCACTGACTAGCTAAGTGACTTCTGGCAAGTTACCAGCTTCTCCGAGCCTTGAGTTCTCTATCTGTAAGTTGCGGATAGCAGCACCTACTTCAAAGTTTTGTTGTAAGAGTGAGATAATATCCATAGAGCATGTGCCCACCCAGAAGGTAGTGGGTAAATTCTAGCTCCTTCCTCCATCATGATCATTGTTGCTAATTATACAATGTGGACTTAAAAATGTCTAAGGTTTTATTATCTTTTTGGAAACATTTGGTGCAATTAGTTTAACCACCTGATAGATGAGAAAACTGGAAAGCAGAGAAGTTAATTGTTGGCCAAAGCCTTACAGTAAGTCCCTGACCCAGTAATTTCTTACATTGTTAAGAAAAGGGTGAGAACATTTTCATGTGCTCTGATGAAAATGCAGTGGAGTTCTGGGAAAACATTCTTTCTTTGTCACGATTATCATTTGTTGTTTTCTTATATGATAGGAAGGGAACAATTTGTATCATAAGAAAACATAGACTTGGGGATCCAGAATGGGGTCAACAGTGTTTCTTTGTCTCTTCTTCTGGTTTTAACCAGTTTGAGGATTTACTCACCTCAAGGAGGAGGGATGGACTCTGTGATTCTGCAGAATTCTTACTGATAAGCAGAAGACTAGAAACGTTTGCTTTTAAACTGTTTCTTGCTTATTTCTCTTCACTGAACAGCATGGCATGGTTTAGAATACACAGAAGTTATTTTGAGTGTTCTCCAAGAGCAATTTCTGGTCCCTGGAAAGCCAGTGTAAGCAAAGACTGCAAAAGCAAATGTGGTGGAATCCTGGCTGTCTGTCACTGATGCTGGGTGGGCTTGTCTTCTGGCCTCGGTTTCTTTATCTGTTAAGTGAGGGGGTGGGACCAGGGGGCCTCTAAGATCCCTTCTAGCTCGAACTTCTCTGATTTCTGTTCTACAGTTTGAGAAAAAGAAGAATGGGCGAGCGAATTTTACCAGTAAATCCGCAAACGTGGCATTTTTAGTCATATAGAGGAAGAATTCAGGTGTGACTTAGAACTAGCACTTGTCAGTATAAAGAATTTGCTGCTTGGACCTTTCCACCTTTCTTTAGCATAAACCACACCATCAGATCACCGGGATGAGATCTGAAGATTTTGGTCCAGCCCACTCTTTTGTCAATCCCCAGACCACACCAGTGGGCTTCTCTGCTCTCAGACCCCAACAGGACTCTCCACCTTGGATCAAACATTGAGTTTAGATTTGAGAACTGTTCCTTTCTTAGTTCCATACTGAAGCAATGCTCACCCCTTCCTTGCCTGCTCACTGTTTGGGCCTCTTTTACTGCTTGTCTATTACCAGCTGTCTGAACTGAGCAGTCCTATAGAGAGATTCTATAGGGCTGAGCTGTTCATGTGCAGGCTTTGGAATCAGACAGTCCTGTCTTTGGCTCCTAACTTGGGCACTTATGCTATGTGCTTAGTAGCAAGTCATTTGACCCCTCTGAGTATTGAGTTTTTTCATCTGTAAGACTAGAATGTAAATATCCTCCTTGCAAGGTTATTGAATGAATGTTAGTCTCTTAGTCATGTGACTCTTTGTGACCCCATGGACTGTTGCCAGGCTCCTCTGTCCCTGGAATTCTCCAGGAAAGAATACTGGAGTGGGTAACCATTTCCTTCTCCAGGGAATCTTCCCGACCCAGAGATAGAATCCCAGTCTCCTGAATTGCAGGAAGATTAAATGAGATATTATATGCAGAATTAGGCATAATTGCAAGTGATCAAAACTTCAAATCTATTATCATTTTCCATATAACATAGGAGCTCAAGAAATGTTTGTGAAACAGCTAAATAAAGAAGAACCATTTCTTCAGAACATTCTGATGAAATTTGGATAAAAGGTGATGAAGAGAGTGCCATGAAGGTTATGGGACAAGCAGCATTTCCTTTAACTCATGTCTCAAACAGGTCATAGGGTAGTAGGCAGAGCGTGCAGCAGGTACACCCACAGGGATTTAGGAATGAACTTACCCCTGACCAGCCATAGGGCAAGAATTGGCCCTCAGCCCAGTATTTCCCATTGATGAAGAAGAAGCCTGCAATCATGATGAACACCCACACGGCCAGGTTCAGCACATTGAGTACATTGTTGAAGCCCACAGAATTCTTCACCCCCAGCGCGACGATGATGGTGACGATGATTGCGATCACCAAAGCCAGAAGGTCTGGGTATGATTGTTCTCCTTTCCCTAGAGGGATAAGATGTGAATTAATAATATTGTCCAGGCCCACCCAGTGCATCTGCACTCAGCTTGGAGAAGGGTGGTCAGTGTGTCGTGGAAGGAGAAGGGACTGTGTGTGTGTGGTCCACAGGTGTCTAGTTGCAAATGGGAAGGTTTTGGTATATAGGTGAGATGACCTGATATCCCGGACCAAAAATTGGGATTCATAATATGACAACTACAGCAGTTCCTCTGGAGCCATAGCATGGGACATCCGAAGTCAGGGCTATCCAAGGACATTCAAATGTATACACGGATCTACCATGTTATTTGAACGATTTTATCTTCATTGTCGTTTACTTTATAGCCCATAAATATTCCATTTCATTCCAGCAATCTCTTTATTAGGAAAATTTAAAATGTGTGTCTTTGACGATTACTGGAAGAAGGGTGTACTTTCCACTTGTGTGATTGCAAAGAAGATGGCTGGGGAACTCTCTCGCCTGTTTGGTCTTGTCTGTTGGCCAGTGGACTCCTGCCCTCTATAGAGGGAAAGTGGCACTGCTTCAGCAGGCAGGCTCCTGGATTTCAGCTCAACTCTGACCTGTAACCAGCTGTGTGGTCGTGGGCAAATGTCTCCTTTCTCTGAACCTCATCTGTAAAGTGAAAAACTGGGGCTACCTGATTTTGGAGGACCCTTTCGGGCCTAAACTTTATGAAATCAGTATCCTGAGAAGATGTTTTCTTCATATTTTTAAATTTTCTCATGGTATCTAGGTGCTCAGCATTTTGGTCAGCTCTTCTGAGACAGGGGCACCAATGACTTGTATGCAGCCACTGAGTTAGTCCCTGGATGTTTTGGGGCAAGACTTCCAAAGTCTCCTCCACTACAGTTTAGCTTCCCTTGATTGTGAAGGGATAGTCAGATGACAGAATGGAAGGTGGGGCTCAGAAGCTGAAATCTCAAGGTATTTGTTACATGAGCTTCTGGTTATTTAGTATTCACTCATTTTGTTATACCCATTCATTTTGTTTCTTTTAAATATATTCCCTTATTTAAAAATTAATGCATGCTGATTTAGGAAAAATTTTTAAAAATCTTCTTAAGAATCCATCAGAGAAGTTCCTCATAGTTTTCTATTTCTTTTTCCAAATTACTCATATTTTTATATAGTTATTAACGTGATACATATACAGTTTGTGTCCTTTGTCATACAGAATTACATTAAAAACATTCCATGCTCTTACAACAGACTTCCTGGTCATCCTTTTAATTGCTAGCTATGTTATACACTGCCATAGTTTACTTAATCAGTTGCTCCAATGTAGAATCCTTAAACAGTTTCTAATTGTTTTGTTATTATAAACAAGGCTGTGATGAACATTTTTTCATATAAAACTTTTATGGAAATTAGAATAGTTTCCTTAGGACAGATTCATTCATCCATTACTTGGCAAAAAAAAAGACATATTAAGGCCCTTAGTACTTTTTGCCAAATTGCATCCTGAAAGAGGAGCCCCTTTATTTGGCTTAGTGAGTTTGCATGTTGGAGTTAGAGGCTGTGGCAGTCTCACCCAGGCCGTTGAGGGTTCCCACGCTGTCCACCATCCAGCGGCTGATGGTGTGGTTGGCCAGCGAGTCAAACATGCTGCTCAGAGCGCTGGCGCCGGCCGCGGTGCCAATCAAGTACTCCAGGATCAGGTTCCAGCCAATGAAAAATGCCACAAACTCCCCGACAGTGACGTAGCTATAGGTGTAGGCTGACCCTGTGGTCTTGGGGACGCGAACTCCAAACTCTGCATAGCAGACACCTGCATGGGACACACACATGAAAGGTGGATTTCAGGAGATGAGCTAACCTTTTGGTGGCTAACCATCTGGGATAGATAATCCTGGACATCTCTGGGGTCTTAGAACAAGTACGCAACGTTTTATGTAAATGAATCAATTCAAAGCCAGTTCTGATGTCTTCCAACTTTACTTCTGTAAAAAGTCTAAACCCGAATGCCAGACCAAATTCTAAGGAACGATTAGAAACTGATCTTATTAGAAAAACTCCCATTTATTGTATGTGTCTCTGTTGTTGTTCCTTAAGTGTCAGATATCCTGAGTGAACTTGGGTCTAATTCATTATGACTATACAATTGATGTCACCAAGGTTAGATTATGTTAGCATTCTTCTCTTTTCATTTTTATTTGTTACAAAATGTGTTCCTCATTTAAGGGTGATACCTGGAGCAATCTTTGAAAATCCTGTACTATATGGGATGGGGGGTTAATTAACAATGCAAATATAAATAAATGACTAGTTATTAACTAGGAAATTTGCACATGCAAAAGATAATCTAATGAACACCTTTAGAGTATCTCCTATGTGCTTGGCAAGATACCAAATGCTGGGAATAGAAAAAAGACAAATGAGGCAGGGCCTTGCCTTCAAGTGGAACTATGCCAGGAAATCCCCACACTTTATAGGCTGTAGGAGCTCAGTAATGCAGAAACGTATAGGAACACAGAGAGCAGAGATGAGACGTGTGCATCAGCTGGTTTTGAGGTATATGGAGGAATTAATTGGACTCAGAAGGTGGACTATGAGGCAAAGGCATGGTGGGGAGAGACTGTATGAAGTTTTGGGTGGAAGGGGATGTGCATTGGGGGACTGGGAGGAGACGAGGCTGGAGAGGCAGGCAGAAGTCACATGTTTTCCAAAGTGGGTCTGCTGGGACACTTCTACCAGAGTCATCTATTACACTTGATCTTAGCCAGAAGGCCAAGAAGTGATCAGAGTCATCTATTGAGTTGTGATTTCAGGAGATGGGGACCAGGAATATGCATTTTAATAAGCTTGCCACTTATATTTGAGAAACACTGGTGTATAGCTCATTTTTTGTTTTATAGCATTAGAAATTAAATTAGAAAGGGGCTGGGAGTATATAAAACTTCTGGAAGTTGGGAGAATATTCTACATTGTACTAAAAACTCTAGATTTTGGGCCAGTGGGTGGGGTACTGAGTGGGAGGACAGAGCAACAGCTTGGAGGAGACACACCAGGATGGGAGATAGAGGTAGAGGGGAACGCGAAGTAAACATTACTGTCTGTGCCAATTTTGTTCAGGGCCAGCCCTGCGGTTCTCATCACAAATCAGGGAAATATCGTTCATTCTTTTGTGACTGAAGAGAGCAAGTTTCTTCTCCTTTGGAAGAGAGTAAAAATCAATGCACGGATGCAAAAGCAGAGATGTCAGAAGCTGTGACACAATGCGTGACTACAAGTGAGGCGGCCTCTCTTCCTTCCCCTCGGGCGTCAGTGTCGGCGCCTCCATATGGAAGGAGCCCTGGACAGCTGGGTTGCCGTCTTGTCTCAACTCTGCCTCGAACCTGTGCACCGCGTTATGTGTTTCTTTCCTTGTAAGGTTGGAGAAGGAAATGGCAACCCACTCCAGTATTCTTGCCTGGAAAATCCCATGGACGGCGGAGCCTGGTGGGCTGCAGTCCATGGGGTCGCTGAGAGTTGGACACGACTGAGCGACTTCACTTTCACTTTCCTTGTAAGGTAAAGGAATTAGGCCGGGATGCTCTCTTTAGGATCTTCCTACTCTTTCAACCTGGGATTCTATTGTTATATGGAATTCTGCTACAAAATATATTAAGCATCGTTTCCTTTCACATTAGTTACTCAAGGCCAGCAAAGCTGTTCGTCCCTACCTTGAATGGCCTAAGCTGTTATTATTTTGAGTTTCGGTGTCAGCCCCCTTCCCTCCACTTTGTAAAATAGTTTTCCATCTCCTTGGAGGTCAGACTGTCAGTCATTTCTTCTTGTTACTGTTGTGGGGCTTACCTGGAGTGGTCTGACCTCCTCCTGTTCTAAATTGCTGCTTCTAACACCTGATGTTTAAATTGTTGGAGTGAGTCTAAAATTAAGAGGAAGTGGTCTCAGAAGGAAAGCCTGAGGAACTCTAGGAGGAAAGTATACAGTGTGAGGGCCTGATGATATTTCCTTGGTTGCTGGGGGAACTGGTATAAATTACGTATTCTCATCTCCTGAATGGAATTGAGTTTGCATGTTGAGTAGGTGTCTCTTTAAGTGCAGTGTAAGGATTTGGGAGGTAAATGATTTATTCCTATACTCTGTGAGCTTCTTTTCTTCATCCTTCTTCACCACCTAATAATGTACAAGGCTTATAAGTAGGATTTTTTCCAAGTGGCACTTTTGAAATGGACGTCAGTTTGATTGCAGATTTAACTTGGAGAGCCAATATTGTGCAGTTTGACCAATCAAACATTTTCTCCTTAATATTTGATCTGCCAAATTAAGTTAGAAAACACTCAAGTCACTGGCCAAGGGTGATTAGCAAAGAGTCAAGTCAAGTCTTCCTTAGGTCTTGTGAAGGGACCTGCCAGTCCCTTGCTCTCTTGGGTCAGAGGAATGGGCCCTGTGCTGTGCGCGGTGTAGGAGCATATAGAATCTTACTTATTTCCCCCAAACATGCTTGGATCTTGATGACTGGGGTTTGGGGAGAACAGTGGGAAAATCAATTAGCCACTAATCATGTGGGATAGTTTCTGCTCGCGGAAATCATTCTTTGGGACACACTCTCATTTTGAACATGTTGTAAAGGATTTTATTTTTGAAACCTTCTGATTTATTTGCATGCAGGAATCCAAGCTTTTAGTGGGTGCTAGAGGGTTTCACTGGTGGCTCAGTGGTAAAGAACCCACCTACCAATGCAAGAGATGTGGATTCTATCCCTGGGTCAGGAAGATTCCCCTGGAGGAGGGCATGGAAACCCACTCTAGTATTCTTGCCTGGAGAATTCCATGGACAGAGGAGCCTGGTGGGCTATAGTCCATAGGGTCGCAGAGTCAGACATAACTGAGCACACATTGTATATAGAGTGTATCTAGGGCAACTCAGTGATGAGGAGTGAATGATTTCAACTCCAGTATCCTGGGGAAAAAACTGGAAAATGTTGTCAATCATTCTACTACCTCCACACTCCCGCCCCAACTATCTCATGTGTAAGAGACACATTCAAGGATGTCTTTCTAATTTCAATAAGAAATAAAAACCATGAAAAAGGATGCCATTTCTTAAAAAAATTTTTTATCCTAGATTAGGTGGTCACTGAGTATTCAAAGGCAAGTTACTTATCTCATGTGGGTAAAACTAGAGGGCCAGTTAGAGGAGCTTCATGCTCCCTTCTAGTACTTTCGTTCTTTGGTTTTAGACCTAGAATCAACTCTTAATCATTTGTGTTAATGGGGGAAGCCCTGTAGGAAATACTGCAAGCCAGTACTCTTGCAAGTTTGTACTGCCTCCTAGGGGGAGTTTTGGTATGCTATGAGGGTGTCTATGGTGCACACGATTATTGTGGGCCCTTGTGGCATTAAATGGGCAAAAGCCTGGGCTGTTAGACATTTTGTAGTGTGTGGGACCATCCCACAGGATGATGCATTGTTCTCTTACTTGATTCCAAAGGTCTCAGTGGACATTCATGTAAGACACAACGTGTTTGTAATTTCTGAGCTTAAATCTATCTTCATTGCACAAAGCATTTTTTTTTGCATGGTCTTACATACTCTGAATTATTCAGGGATGTAACAATTGGGTAAATTAAGGGCCAGTTGTAATTTGTTTGGTTTGAAATTTACCAGGAGCTGGTTGTCATTTGGAAAAGCCACATCAGCAGCAGCTCGAGACTCATGGTCTTTGAGCGCCAGACGGCACATGTATGTGAGCGTGCGTTTGTAGCAGCTGCATTCACGGTGGTTATGCCCCAGCATCCGTATGCTGAAATATTATTTTTATGAGAAATTGCTTTTCTTTCCTTTGTCTTCCATACAGAGGTGATTTTTTTTTTAAGTTAGTGCATAGGAAGGTAACATTATCTCTAGTTTGCATTGCAGAATAGTAGAAAAAGAATTGCAGAATATTTATCACCTAAAATTGATTTGGTGAACCAAGATGCAGACTCACTATTCTAAATGAGAGATAAGTTTATAAATAATCTCTACTCAATTTAGCAACTCATTTCAAAAATTTATTGCCCCAGAGTTACCCTCCTAATCATATTTGCCTTATGCTGTTATCAAAGTGACTTTGCATTCCTTGGCTATTCATCAAGTGGCTGGAGAGGGAGAGGCATATTGATTCCGAAAGTATAACCGTGTAGCTGGAGAAAATCAACACGGAGTACAATGTCAGGGTGCAGATGGCCATCGAGTGAGTGTGTGCTGCAGACATGCTGGAAGTGTTCCCTTTAGAGCTGTTCAGAGAGGCAAGTCCTTGAGCAATACAGTGGCTTCATTTCAGTGGGACTAAAGAGAAGAGGAGTGATTTATTCCTCACACCCTGCAACTCTGATACCCTTTTTGGTTATCTGCCTTTTAAGTATATTGTAAACATTCGTTGTTGTCATTTAGTTTCTTAGTTGTATCTGACTCTTGGCGACCGCATGGACTGTAGCCCTCTAGGCTCCTCTGTCTATGGGATTTCCAGGCAAGAATACTGGAGTGGGTTGCCATTTCCTTCTCCAGGAGAACTTCCTGACCCAGGGATAGAACCTGTGTCTCCTGCATTGCAGGCAGATTCTTTACCACTACGCCTCCTGGGAAGCCCCTCCTCCTGTTCTTATTTTGGAGTATCCCTAGTGTTCTGATTTATTTCTATATCTAGAACTATATTTGGTTAAATTGACTAACTACCAGCCTGAAACCCAGGGAAAATTAGGACTTACACATTGAAAAGAGGCTTGGGACAAGATACCAGAAGCTTTCATTTTTGAAACATTCACTGTCAATCCTTTTGTGTATACCTCAAGTCATATGTGATTTGAGATTCAGAAAAATTTGGTTCCTTTCAATGTGAATTTCTTTTGAGCTCTTGCCTGGAAAATCCCATGGACGGAGGAGCCTGGTAGCTGCAGTCCATGGGGTCATGAAGAGTCAGACATGACTGAGTGACTTCACTTTCACTTTTTACTTTCATGCATTGGAGAAGGAAATGGCAACCCACTCCAGTGTTCTTGCCTGGAGAATCCCAGGGACGGGGGAACCTAATGGGCTGCCATCTATGGGGTTGCACAGAGTCGGACACGACTGAAGCGACTTAGCAGCAGACTTAGCAGCATGACATATATAGGTGTAACAGACCAACCTTCAATTAGATGCTCCCAGAGAGTCTACAAACAATATTGAACTTTTAAACTTGTGCCGAAGACAGCACTACCCAAGACAATCACTACATGTTCCTCCCCATATAGTGTCATCCTGTCACTTAAAACCTGTACTGGTTCTCTAGTTCCAGGAGGCATAGAGCCAGGAGGCAAAGATTCTCCACCCTAGGAGGGTGTAAAGGAGAGAGATCCAACTGACAGTAGGTAAAAGTTAGAGAACACGTTCTCCACTCAAGAAATATGTTTCCCTCTTCCTTTCACCAAAGAGAGCCATCAGACAAATAAGTCCTTTTTAAAAGTGTACTTGCTCCTAGAAAGATTAAATCTAGTGATTATTTACACTTAAATGCCAATTACTCTACTCAGATAAACAGAGGTTTTCCCATTACTGTGTAGTTAAACTTATTGACTAATTCACTAACCTACTTATCAGTGAACTTACTAATTTCCTGAATAACTTCAGACTTCCTAATTTCCTTCCTTTAGTGCCTACTAAATCAGGCACTGTGGTGATATCATATCAGAGACTTAAATGGTAAGGCAGCTCTCCTGACCTTGAAGTGTCTATATTCTAGTCAGGAAAGGGTTTAATAAACAGATGATTCCACACAGCTGGTGTTTAATGCTGTAGAGTATATATGAGGTGCTCTGGGAGCTCAGTGGGGGGAGTGTGGTTCTTGGGGAGCATGGTCCTTTGGTGGCTGGGGAAGTGGAGACAAAGTGAGGAGGCTTTTGAACTGCATCTTGAAGGGTGAACTGGGCTTTCTCAGGCAGAAGAAAATGGGAAAGGATGGTCTCAGGCGGATGAAAGGGCACAGCTGGAATGATCTATGGGCAACTCTGGGGACTGAGGGTGATGAGTCTGCAGAGGGGGACTGGGACCAAGTGTTGAGGGAAAGAACCTGGTTATTAGGTTGGGGGAATCTAGCAGAAAAGGGCTGTACCGTTATCTACTATAGTTGTAAAGTTTTGTCTTGGTTGTAAAACCCACTCTGCACACAAAGTCTTATTTGAGAGCCTAATTCATAAGTAAGTGAAAGCAGGGTGGCTCTGTCTGAGGAGGGAGTGGGAGGCCTGCTCAGGACCTCCCTCATCCCATGCCTCCCCAAAGCCTGTGAGTATACTCTGTGGACCCACAGGCTGTAATGAACATGGCATGGGGAGGGGTATTGGCTTCTCATCGGGGTGGTTTTCTTACTTGACAGACGATGCAGCTGAACCCCAGACATGAAGCTGAGTATTCAGTTAATGACAGAGCTGGGATCCAAACGGAAGTTCCCAGATACCCAGTTCTAGGCACTTTCCAATTCATTCTTTCATCATCTGAAATATTTATACGGCACCATCTTGATGCATCTATGTGAGATTTTAGGAACTTAAAGGTGAATAGGAAGAATATAGTTCTTCTTTTTGTGGGTCTGACAGTCTAGTGGAGAATACAGACCAGAAAAACAACAAGTTTAAGAAAACAAGAAAGGAGATATTAGTTGCAGGGGCTGGGGGAACACATGGGCTGATTTAAAGAGATGCAACATTGAGTTCTGAAGTGAGGTCTTCAGAGAGCCGGAAGATCTACCCATAGGGAAAGAGGGTGTCAGGAGATATGAGAAGGAGTGGAGAGAAGTGTTCATGGAAACAGTTAACCAGCCCTGCAGTTTCACTCAGGTCTCTGGGATTGGTCCCGGCCTGCGTGTTGATCAGAGCTTCTGTCTGGGGTAACTGGCCATAGGTTGCAGATACCCAGCCTGGTTGGTTGTTTTGAACATGTTTTATCTGTCACCAGTCCTCCTGAGTGCCACTTATCCTCTGTCTTCCAGACTCAGGGAGGAATCAGTTGTTGGGCGACACCATAGCAACTCACCACTTAAACCCAAACATGTCTTTAAGGACATCCTCACCAAAGATGGCATTTTGCTGAGATAATTGTTATCCATTTCCTTCCCATTTTCTTAGTCTTCTTAAAACGTCTCTGTTCCATTTATAAATTCACAGCAAGGCTACAGATGTTGTATATACAGTGAGTCCCCTACATATGAACCTTCAGGTTGCAAACTTTCAAAGATGTAAACATGCATTCACATGTCCAATCACATAAGTTAGTGCCTGTGTCCAGCGTACATTGTCACATAGAGGTGTAAACCCTCTATGAGTGGTTGTGCTTTTGTGTACTTTACTGTACATTACTGTGTAGAGTACAGTATCTATATTTCAAGCCCAGGATGTCTAGAAGCAGCATAAAAGCAGCAGTGATGTAGCTGGTTCTACTGTACTTTTCGAGGTACTGAACTGTAAGATTAAAAATGTTTTCTTTATTTTTTGTGTTTGTTTTTTATGTATTATTTATGTGAAAAGTATTATAAACTTATTACAGTACAGGACTGTATAGCCAAATGTGTTAGGTACCTAGGCTAACTCTGTTGGATTTTTGAATGAACTGGACTTGCAGGCTCTTGGAATGGAACTTACTCGTATGTAGGGGACTTCCTGTTTTACTGTGGATGGTAGTACTGCTTACATGTGGCTTTCGAGTGGGGTGTAAGGAGAAATCACAGGACCCTAGAGAGAAATAATGTGTGAATTCTCTGGGAAACATTTGTTTTCTCAGCAGCACTGAATTCCAGGAGGTGGTACTGAAGTATCCCCATCATTTGGTCCCTTGAGAAGCATATTGTTGGGATCTAAGAAACATCTATTCAGCCCCCTGTCAAGTGTGGTGAACCCCTACGACCCTGCCCCAACGTCCTGTTCCTATGCTCTTCGTCAGCCAAGAAACTGTGGGGTTTCTTTTTCAGGGGGTAATCCATCAGGCACTCTCTCCTTCTCACCTCAGCTGTCTCTTCTACCTGAGTAACCTTGGTTACTTCATCACTTGTCAGTGAAGCTTGGGCCAATTTTTACAAATGTGTCTGGAAGAAAAATAATTTGTCTTGGAACTCCTGTTTCTTTGTGTCTGAGAAGAGACTTATAACTTTTCTGCCAAAGTGGGCCTCAGGTGGACAATAAGAGCTTGTGTTTAGGGGATGGGTAGCACCTTCAATCAGGGGGGTGCGACACTATTACTTACGGAATCTGACAGGACTCCAATTACAGTTGGGAGGAAACAGAACTGAAAAGTTCCCAGCCCACAGCACCAGCATATCAACATACAGACAGGAAGGAAAGAAGCTGACCTCAAGGTCAGAGAAGTGACCCCCAGAATAGGTCAAGGAAGTTTAATAATTTACTGATTAAGTGTGATCAGACTGTTTACTCTCTTGCCTTGATCTCCCCTTTGAAAATATTTTAAAGTTTATTAGAGGTATAGTTTTCATAATATGATGAATTCCAGTAATATTATTCCATAATATGATGAATTATACAATCTAGTCATGCTGTTGTTAATATCATCATTAGTGTACATTGGTTAGTTTTTAGTACATTATCAAGGTATGAGGATGGTAATAATAATAATGATCATGTGGCTGCTTTCAACTAAAGAATCCACAGGGTTAGTTGTTTCTGAGTCTGTCTTCTGGCCCAGATTGATCCCTCTTCATTGCTAAGGTGGCAGGTGGTCTCAAACTGCCTTTTTCTGCTCCTAACAATTTCATGTTGGTGACCTTGGGTAAACCTCAAAGGCAGCCTCAGAGGGCAAAAGATGTTACAAAAGGGAAAGATATGTTTGGGGGCATCTACGTCTGTTAGGCCCATTGTATGCAGTTACCCATCAGGTATGCAGTACCCATACAGGTGAGCTGTGAGGTAATGCTAGAGTCTCCATCAACGGCCCCTCTTTGCTTTAGGAGAAGCTGTGTGGTATCATAGGAGTCACACAGCCTCTGGAGGGAGACAGAGAGTACTTATGACAGTTAAATAAGATAACGCACACAGATCACGTTGCCTAGTGTCTAGCACACTATAAGTGCTTGATAAATGGCAACTAGAAGTTTTGCTAACTGTGGCCTTGAATAAGTCACCCAATTCACTGAGCCTTAGTTTCTCCATCTGGAAATTGGCAATGGTGATGCCTACCAGGCAAGCTGTCATGGGTCTTGGCATTTAGCAGGCACCCCTCCAGTGGCATCTATGGCTGTAATTATAGTTGAGGAAAAGGAATCTGAGAACTTTACTTAGAAGTAGCTTCTGGAGTGTTTATGTGGGAGCCTTGGCCTCGTAGGTGGAATAAAAGAGATTAGAAGCGAGTATTGTTGGCTGATAGTGTTAGAGAGTCAGCATTGGCAGAGGTATCAGAAGTAATGTAGCATTCAGATCAAGCCCTGTGTGTGCTTGGTTCACTTCTAAATCTGAACCTGGAAAAATTTCTTTCTGGTTCCTAATCTTTAGTATAGTAATAACTGTTCTGTTCCACAAATTCAGTTAGAAATTGTGAGGATGAAAAGAGAGTTCCCATTTTCTTGTTCAGCCTTTCTTTATGTGGAGAAGGCAATGGCAACCCACTCCAGTACTCTTGCCTGGAAAATCCCATGGATGGAGGAGCCTGGTAGGCTGCAGTCCATGGGGTCGCGCTGCCCCTCATCCAGATGACTCTGATGACTGGACCAAAATGGCTTTGTGCAGAAAGGCAAGGAGAGCAGGCATGGAAGTAACAGCTTGTTGAAGATTTTCCAGCTCATTTCTCTCCAAAATTGGGCAATCCCCCTATTCCTGAAGCATAGGAATGTGGCACCGACAGAGAAGACTTCTAAGAAGTGAGGGGACCAGACCACCACCCCCTTGTCCTGAGAATTTAATGGGCAGGATTAAAAGTGACTGCTAAGAGAACACACTTGAGCACTTGTGTGGCCTCCTCAGCCCACCTGATGAGCAGGTAGGACCAGGTTCTGCTGGGACAGGCTGTGTTCTCGGCAGATGCCTGGGTGGGTGAGTCTTTCGCGGGCCTGGGTCTGCTGTCAGTGGAGGATATTCCTGGAGAAACCCCCTGAAGAGACAGACACCATCTTGACTTTTTTCCAAAGTGGCCACATGCAGGGAGGGCAGAGCAGAGCCAGAGAGAGGCTCAAGATTTGGGAGGCGGTTAGAGAGAACTTTCTGGGTGTGGGGACCTGGTGGCAGCTCCTGCTTCTCTAATTGTCCCCCCTCCCAGGATATGAACGCCTAACACTTTCAACCTCCCTTCCTTTCCAGCCCTGTTTCTGCTCTCTAGCCCACAAACTCTAGAAGAGTTTGGTCTTCCATAGGGCATAAGTCTGAAGTTTGTATTTTAGGAGTGAGTGTTGCTGCCTACTGGTCCATGAGGTAGGAAGGATAGTGTGTGTATCAAACAGTACTGGGCACAGCTGACCAGGATCCAGGGGTTACTGCTCTTGCCAGATTCTCATCTAAGTGGTCCTGATGGGTTTTTTTCCAACTAGACATCCCCTACTGAATGCAGTAACAGTGGTGGGATTTTAGCTGACTCTTGTGTAAGACCACTCCAGTGAATGGAGCAGTGAATCCCTTGGATATGTCGGTGGCTTCTTGACAGAGGCATTCCCTCCAAGGGGAACGTAGAGTGCTTTTGGCCTGATGTATCATGTCAAGTGCTCTCATAATTAAAACACGCTTAGATGTGTTTGCAAAGGAGCAGGCATTTGTATCCATGTTTTATACGTAAGAGAAACTTACTGCATTGTTTATTTTCCTTAAAATGGGTAGGAAATTATAAACTGGGGTATTTATAAATAAAATCTCAAGATAAATAGCAAGGAGTGGGAGGCAGGTTCAAGAGGGAGGCAATATATGCTTACTTATGGCTGATTCACGTTGTTGTATGGCAGAAACCAACACAACATTGTAAGGCGATTATTCTCTGATTTAAAAAAAAGATGAATAGCAAAGGACTATTATTTTTTTTAAGCTTTTTATTTTGTATTGGGGTAGAGCCAATTAACAATGTTGTGGTAGTTTCAAGTGAACAGTGAAGGGATTCAGCCATACATATACAAGTATCCTTTCTCCTCCAAACCCCCTCCCATCCAGCCAGGCTGGCATAGAACACTGAGCAGTGTTCCCTGTACTACACAGCAGGTTGCGAAGGGCTATTATTGAATTCATTCCAGAATAGGAAATTCCTGAAGCACTGATAGGATATAAAGATATATTTGTGTGTGTATGTGTATACATACATAATTATGTAAATGTATATTTCTATATACATTTTTCTATATACAAAATATTTCTATATTTTCAACTACTTTGCATGGAATTTTGGGACCCAAGTCTATGTCTAGTAGTTGCGTATGGATGTGAGAGTTGGACTATAAAGAAAGCTGAGCACTGAAGAATTGATGCTTTTGAACTGTGGTGTTGGAGACGACTCTTGAGAGTCCCTTGGACTGCAAGGAGATCCAACCAGTCCATCCTAAAGGAGATCAGTCCTGGGTGTTCACTGGAAGGACTGATGTTGAAGCTGAAACTCCAATACTTTGGCCACCTGATGTGAAGAACTGACTCATTTGAAAAGACTCTGATGCTGAGAGGGATTGGGGGCAGGAGGAGAAGGGGATGACAGAGGATGAGATGGCTGGATGGCATCACTGACTCGATGGACATGAGTTTGAGTGAACTCTGGGAGTTGGTGATGGACAGGGAGGCCTGGCATGCTGTGGTCCATGGAGTCGCAAAGAGTCGGACACGACTGAGCGACTGAACTGAACTGAAGTCTATGTCAACGGCCATGGTGAAGTAGAGCATGAAACATGTGTGATGCTTGCTTTTCACACACATACAGGCACCCACGGACATGCAGTAAAGCCCAGGCTGTGTCCAGGATGAATGCATTCCCTGGGTTGTTAAATCAAAGGTTCACTTTATTGCTTGCTGTTCTCTTTTTCATGCCACCTCTACCCTTTGTCTTACAGCGTTTGTCTATGCTGTACCCCAGAAGCGGCCCGCTCCAGTGTGTAGGCAGTCCACTGGAAAGGCCGTTCATCAGTGTCCCTGTGGCTCGGGATGTCAGCACTTATGCATTCTTCACTTCCTTGTGTAAGAATCTATTCTTCCTTCAGTTTCATTCCTACTCCTCTGCCTACATTTTTCTTTCTCCACTGTTGCTTCCTATTTCTCCATCTCCATCTGACTGTGGCCATTTAACAAAGTCCTGCCCTTAGTTCTTTTCTCTTCATACCCCCTCTGCTTTGGTGACCTCACCTCTTTGCCAGGGCTTGGGGAGTTTGCAGGGCCCTCCCTGATTCACTTGGGTGGCCCTGGCCCCTTAATCCAGCCTTTGTGACCAGGCAGCATGAGGAGGGACACTTGAGTGGGACAGGGTGTTTAGAGCAGGTGCCTGGCACGAGCAATCCCTGAGCTGCTGTGGTCGGCCACAGTGTCTGCCTTTACCAGGCCTCCAAGGGTGAGAGCTGGTGCCTGGCACAACTGCTCTTCATGGTTTCCGTCTGCACTCCTGCATCAGGTGGTTATCCTTGGCTGTTTTGCCTGACTCATCTCTAGCCCCTATTTCAGTGCACAGAATGGAGGCTGCTTAAATACCATTTGTTCCGAGAGAGAGAGTACTTTGCCATGGTACCCTGTTTAATTTCCACGGAGCATTTACTACAGTTTGGAATTTTTCTATATATTTATTTACTTGTCTTCTGAGGAACAGTCTTCTTGTATGTTTTGAAGCACAGCTTGTTTGAAGGGACTGTCCCTGTAGAGACAGAGTTCCTCTTTGGCAAATACCTTCAGAAGCAAAAGCAAGCTCTTCGCCCAAGGTTTATCTGGAGAAAGGGTGGGTAGGAGGTGGGTCTGAGTCTTCTGCTAGGTGTGTGTGGAGGGACTTCCGAATCTGAACCACAGATGGCTCATTTGCACCAGGAACGAGCCTGGCCTTGGTAGGTTGGAGACCTGGCAAGCAGTAGTGATAGTCATAAAAATAATAGCGAACATTACTAAACATTGACTACACGCACAGCTCTGGTTAGTGCTTTCCATACATGATCTGAACCTCACAAGGTCATAATGGTGCTGAGGCTATCATTATCCCATTTATAGAAATTGAGGTCAAGATCTAGGTAGGTTCTCCAGACTCCCTGATCTTTTCCGCTTGACAGAATACACCTAGACAATGACGCTTGTATGAATGTGGTCAGGAGGTCCTGTGTAAAGGGACGAGGCTGTTCACAGGTACAAGTGACAAGCCTGGTCACCTCCTGTGGCCCTGAGGGCTAAGGGAGCAATACCTTGGCACATCTGTCATTTCTGGCAACCTGCTTGGGGAGCCCTAGGTTAAGTGCATTCTTTAAGTCTCACAAGTAGTAAATGGCTGATCAGGGCTTGAAGTGAGGTATGTCAGCTCTGGGACTGATCCCTCCCATGCTATGTGGTGCTGGGGTGTGTGTAGGGGGTGGAATTGAGGCACTGGACCTTTCTTTACAAATCTTTCCCCTCCCTGGGTTCTCTTTTTCACCCTAACTCATATGGGCAAGCCTCTCTGGTAGCTCAGATGGTAAAGAATCCACCTGTAATGCAGGAGACCCAGGTTTGATCCCTGGGTCCAGAAGATCCCCTGGAGAAAGGAAAGGCAACCCACTCTAGTATTCTTGCCTGGCAAATTCCATGGACAGAGGAGCCTGGTGGGATACAGTCCATGGGGTCACAAAGAGTTGGACGTGACTGAAGCGACTAACACTTTCGCTTTCAATCTAAACTCTTCATTTTGCAGAGGAGGAAACTGAGGGCACAAGATGTAAATGACTTGTTCCAGGGTCCCAAGCTGCTGGGGGACAGGGTTGGACCAGATCCCGGGTGTCCCAGGCCCTTTGTCTCCTGCAGTGCCCACGACTATTTCATGTGTGCCTGTCTTGTTTCTTTGCGTCCATGCCAAGCCCCTTGTCTCGGAGTTCTTTCCTGTCTTCTGCAACATCTCTGCGGTGCCAAGCTGGTGGCCAGTCCCTCCCACAGCCACGCTGGGTGCTCTCAGTATGCCCTGTCCACCCCAGCCAGTGCTGGAAAGATGTAAAAGAAGCCCAGCCTCTCCTGGATTTCCTGGAGGAAGCTCATTTTCACATTAAGTGATCTGAGAAACTTGCATATTTCTATTAGATTGTGCTCACCTTTCCTGAACTGGTAACTGACAGCCTTCCTACAGGGCTGTCAATCCAGCCCCCTGTGGAAGAGCTGTCTGCACTTCAGAACACCCTTCTCACTGCCGACAGGTGACGGAAAGACACTGAACTTTGAAGTCACTTTCATGACCCAGGTTACAGAAGTTTTGATCTAGAAAAGTACTCATTTAATCAATAGAACAGAGTGAGCTACAGTCTCTTCTAAAACCCCAATAAGAATGAAGCTTTAGTTCAAAAAAAAAGAATGAGGGTTTCCTTGATTCACTCAGTTTTCTCTGGTGAGTTTTTAAATTTTGGGGGTGTGTGTCTGCATGAAGCAATATGGGGGTAACAGCCTCTGGAGAAGGCAGAATCAAATGTAGACTTGCCTTTTTTGCCTCTGACTACTTTGTTGTCCTGGACAAGTCACCCAACCTCCCTGAGCCTCAGTTTTGTCATCTGCAAGGTGAATCTGACAGTGGTACTTATTTTGTAGGATTTGTTGGGAGGATTGTGCAGCTGGTGTTCAGCTGGTGCCAGGCATGTTATCAGTGCCCAGTGGTTTAGCTATTATGGTGAGCTATACAACAGGAAAGTATTCTCGCCCAGCAGGGAGGCCGAGAGGATTAAATGAAGTAGTATATGTGTGGTGCCTAAAGCACAGTATTCACTTAAGAATAATAATAACAACAGTAATAATAGTAGTGGCTAACATTTATCAAGTGTTTACTAACTGATGTCTTACACACTTTACAAACATCAGGGGCAGCCGCTATCATTATTAAGATTTCCAATTTACAGCTGTGTATTTGGACAGTATGTTGGAGAGCTAGTCTTCAAGAAGCTTGAAGGCTGCCCCGAATCTGTTCATCTTTGCATTTCTTCTCTATCCTCTCAATGTTTCTGCCTCTCCCACTCCCCCTAGTGATTAAGAGCAGTTCTCAAGTATGTTTGGAGGAACTAGTAAATGCAAGTTTGTGGAATGAATGAACGATCTACGTCACTGAAAACAGGTTGCAGAAGGGGCAACCCTTCTGGTGGTCACCTCTCACCTGTGCTTCAGTTTGAGGAGGAGAAGCTCACCAGACTATCTAAATAGACCCTAAGTCTTTAGAGATCTCTTTGGCCATGAAAATCAACCGGAGATGAACACCGGAACGAGGAGGCCCAGCTTAAACTTTGTGAAGATCTGCAGAACCGGCGCAGGGAGGAGATTGGGAGCCTCGTCTGTGGGAAAGAGTTCTGCTCCCCTTACCGCCTCCCCGGGGATTCAGTTACCAGGGCTCACCTGATGATGGATGAGAAGATGCGAAAGAGTGAGTGAGAGTCTTTCACATGATCAACACAAAATAATCAACCCTAGTGCTGAACCGTAAACTGAGTGCCAAGTGGTCACTGGAGTCAGACTGTTCATGCTGTTCCTTGTTCTGTCACCTCTTAAGCAAGAACCTTAAACCAATTGCCAAACTGTTCAGAAGCCTCCTTTTTTTCTCATCTGTAATATGAGGACAGTACCACATAGGGTTGTTTTGAAGACTGAGTACAATAGTGTGTAAATCACTTAGAACTCTTTTGGTTCACAGGAAGTGCTCAAATCAGCTGCTTCTGCTGCCAATAATATTATTATTGCTGTAATTACTTATCAGGTTTAGTGTTTATCTCCAACAGTGGAGATGAACCCAATAAGTGATTGGCCCTTTAGGGTAGAGACAATTTCTTATTTATTTCTGCTATTGCCCTAAGACTGGCATATAGTGGGTACCCAATACAGCTTTCCCAAACTGTATCTTATTAGATTTTTGCTACTGTTTTTCATGAGCAGATAAAAATTATCAGTATTGTGTACCAGCCAGGGGACTGAGGTTGTGAATGCTTACTGTCATTTAATCCTTACAATGCCCCCCGACCCCGAGATGTGGGCTCAAAGAGTTATTATAGACAGTGCATGATCTTAGGAGTCATTCAGACCTATATTCTGTTTGAGGTTCAGTTTTATTAATATTAAAAGGACTGAAAATAAACAAGTTTGATTTCCCAACTCACGTCCACAGGAGCCTCTTGGGGCAGGTTGCATTGAATGGCCAGGTGTCGCTGGCATGGAGACCTTGCTTTGTGTTTCATCCCAAGCCAGCTGAACTAGAGAAACTCTGAAAACTATCCTGCTTTCATCCCTCATCTCTTCATAAAGCTGTCAGTGGCAACCAGAGAGAAAACTACTTCCCCTATCTGGTTTATACAATCTGGTATACACAAAGGGTTTCTAAGGTTTGGCACAGGCATGGGGTCTGGATGTGCACTGCTGAGCTATTCGAGAGTAGATAAGACCTTTTGGATGAAGGGTAAAGGTTACAGCACAAGCTGCTTCCTCTGATAAATTTTCTCCTACCTGTGATAGGCTGTGGGCAGCTCTGGTGTTGGGGCAGGAACGGTAGGAGGAGCCTGGGAAGTTATTGTAGCTTTGAATCTTGTCCAGTTATAGAGAAAGTGGCTCCCTCTCTTAGTTGAATTTGTTCCGTATCATAAACTGGTTTGCATGGCATGGAGGATGATGCCACAGGGGCAAAATTCTCTTAAGAATCTGCTGGCCAAAGAGTTTCTATCTTAGTATATGTTTCCTTTTCTTGTAGGTCATGGCTATTCCATAGGTAAGTCCCGGTTCCTATAATGGAGTAATTCTTAACCTGGACTGCACATTAGAATTCCCCAGGGAATTAAAAAAAAAAGCCATTGATCCTTGGGCTGTACCCTGATCCAACTGAATTGGATTAGAATCTCTAGGGGGTAGAGCCTGGGCAGCAGTATCTTAAAAAAGAAAACAAAATGAAAAGAAAATTTAAAAATGAGCCACAAGCTGAGAGAAAATGTTTGTAAAACCACACATCTAATAAAAGCCTTGTATACAAACTATATAAAGGAGTTTAAAAAGTTGATTTAAAAAAACCCTGAAGACTCCAATTAAATAATGGGAAAAAGATTTGAACAAATACTTTACCAGAGTATATATGCATGGCAAATAAATGCAAAAAGATGTTCAAATATTCATAATTAGGGAAATGCGAATTGAAACCATTCTGCTTAAGGCCAGAGTAGAAAGGGACCATGTATTAAAAAGCCTGAGGGTAGACAGGAGCTTGATTACTGTGATACGGAGAAGTGGTGGGGAACTGGGTCCAGCGGGAGGTACTACTGAGGTCACGATGCGGGAGTGGAAGGAACGCGGTGGAGGGGGGCTTTCCTTAGTTTAGTGACCGAGGATCATAGAGTGAGAGGCCTGCATGAAGAAACCTAATGTAAAACTGCCAACTTTGGCACAGTTATTTTGGTCCTGGCCCTGGCTGGGAGCTCAGGGAAGGTTCTGGTTGGCCTCAGTGAGGAGGTGTCTGTTACGAAGGGTAGAGCAGGATTATGGCTGAGACCAGGTGCAGAGAGGAGTGTCCCTAATGGGGGAGAAGCAGGACTTTCTCTTGGTGCCTGGTGGAGTTACTGGATAGTACTGGGGCCTTCTGAGAAGCTAGGCCAGTGATGTGCTGGTTAATGGATAACAACTCACTCTCTGAAAACAACAAACAAATGCTGATTTGTAGTGTTTGCCAATATCTGTGGTGTCAATACTCCCTCCAGAGCCCTGGGCTAGGTTACACATGAGCATGGTGAGAGGGGGAGAGGCTCCCAGAATGTGACTGGGCCTGGTTCTAATTTCTAAATGCAAGCTAGCACCATGAAGGATAAGCTGTGGGGATTCACTTGTGGGAACTATTGTGGGTTTGGGGGACTGGGGCACAATAGCATGGGACATAGAGGAGACTGTGGGGCTTCCACGATGGCTCAGCAGGTAAAGAATCTACCTGCCAATGCAGGGGATGTGGGTTGGATCCCTAGGTTGGGAAGATCCATTGGAGAAGGAAATGGTAACTCACTCCAGCATTCTTGCCTGAAAAATTCCATGGACAGAGTGGCTGGAGGGTTACAGTCCATAGGGCCACAAAGAGTTGGACACAAATGAGCGACTGAGCAGAGAGCAAGTGGTCTGCATTGACCAGGCAGGACCTTAGCCATCTCCCCTATGCCCTCTGTAGGACCTGTGGTTACATGCCTGCCTTTTGTCTTACCATTGCTATTCTGTTCTGTATGCTGACATTTTCAGATTTATAAATTTATGGTGAGTAAGAATCTGGCATCTCCCCCAGATAATTTCTTTGCCAAACAAGTTTGAAAATGATTGCAATCAGGTTAATAGAATTTCAAGCATCCACAGGATTCATTCATGTGAATAAAATTTATTTTCATCTATAAGGAAAAAAATCCTCTTTTCTGCAGGAATCTCAGTTATTAGGATATTCATGCATATTAGAGAATGACTTAAGGAAAAGATAGTGGTAAAACCAACAAGGATATAAGCCATGGCAGGAGGTAAATTTTCAGATCAGTCTGGAATTACTTTTCTCATCACAATAAAAAGATGACAAATGTAAACCAGTGTACTTTGTGGTTGCATGTCCCTGGTCTGTGCATCCCATATGTGTGCATGCGTGGATGTATGCTCAGTTGTGTCTGTTTGTGACCCCATGGACTGTGTAGCCCATCAGGCTCTTCTGTCCATGGAATTTTCCAGGCAAGATTACTGGAGTGGGTTGCCATTTCCTACTCCAAGGGAACCTTCCCAACCTAGTGGGAAGATGTCTCTTGCTTCTTCTGCATTGGCAGGTGGGTTCTTTACCACTAATGCCACCCGGGAAGCCCGTGCATCCCATAAAGATGAAGACTATTTAGCCTGGATGTGTGATACTAGTGTGGAACTCTCCTTGTGGTCGTATTCATTAGTACACAGAACTCCCAGTATAAGTAAGCACCTTTACTGCTCCAGAAACAGTTGAAGAGGCCACAGCATTCATTGCCAAGACATGAGTTGACCCACGTGATTTGCCACCCTCAAGTCCACCTTGAGCTTTTGGAGTATAAGCATCAAGAGCAAGACGTTTCCCTTCTTTTTCAGAGTTTCCACTGACCCATCCCTGGCATTCTGGGAAAATACTGTGGACCCCAACTCAAGAGGAAGAAAGAGGAAAAAGAAATAGCGCTGTTTCATAAACTATCAGTATGTAAGCCCTGGTGCCTTATTTAAAAAAACAAACAAATGAGCTTTATGATTTTTTCTCAAGGAGAGAGAAGGTGCTTGCTGGGCTACCACTGCAGAATATCAAGCTGTTGAAACGCTTGCAGCAGGTGGTGCTTTGTGGTTCTCACAATGGCCTTATATTTCCTAGCTTGGTTTCCTCCTCCTTGGTGATCACAATGCCAGTTTGAGGCTCATCAAGTCCCAATCACATCAGGTTTACTGACGTGTCATTTTGCTATCTGCCTATCCATTATTTATTATTTATATCTTGGCTATATCCCGCCCCCACCCCCACCACACACACAAAGGGAACTGACCTACCTTCCCATGAAAGGAGACTTAGAATAAAAATAGAGCCACTGGGACGTGACAGGGAATGAGACATTGCGCAGTAGATAGGCACCAGGTAATTATTTGGATGGAGAAACCAAAGGAAAAGGAAGCTACTCCAATGAGCCAAACCTAGTGAACTCCCTGTTAGTCAAAGCAAAAAGGTCTACCATTTCACTCCTCTCACTACTGAATACTCCAGAAGAGTGGGAGGAACGGTAACAGGCTGGTGAGTGCGGCCTTCGCCTTCACCGAGATGCTTACCTGACAATATGGACGCAACGGCTGCAATGATGAAGGACACAATGACACCGGGTCCTGCCATCTCCTTGGCCACCAGCCCAGACACCACGTACATCCCTGTGCCCACGCAGCTGCCGACGCCGAGCGAGATGAGGTCCATGGTGGTGAGCACTTGGGCTAGCTTGGTGCCATGTGCCGTGGTGGCCCCAGTTCCCTCTAGCATGGACTCCACCGGTTTGGTGCGCAGGATCCGAGAGTGCATGGCATACCAGGCGGCCCCCCACTGCACCCGCCGGGGGTCGAGGGAGGTGAGGAAGCCACTCATCCTGAGAGACAGGCAGTGGTGAAGGTCAGCTGACAGAGGTGGGCTGCAGAAACCTCAGTGGATGCTTCTGGAACTCATCTAGTGAATGGGGATCTCCCTTTCAGGAAAGGTCCAGAGGGACCTGCAGCAGCCTTCTCCTGGGCATGAATGTCTGCAGGAAACACACAAGAAGGAGGAAGGTGAGACCAAGGGGGAACAAACCATGACTTGGAGACATAGCTAGAGGTCAGTGCACTGAACTGGTGGAACTGATCTGTTGGGTGTATTCATAATGCAGAGGGTTGATTTTCTCACTTTGTGTCCCTTCCAGTCCTAAATGAGTAGTTTGCCCTATGTTGCATGGTCATTTTGAAGAGGGTGGTCTGAGTTAGGGCTCTGCCACTGGACCTGCAGTAAGTTATGTCATCTCTTTGTATTTCAGTTTCAACTGTACCATGGGGATGGTCAAGCCTCCTGCCTTGTGTTGATGTAAGAATTAAATAAGTGTTTGTCTAAAAAGATCTTAGGGGTTTCCCTGGTAGCTCAGATGGTAAAGAATCTGCCTGTAATACGGGAGACCCAGGTTTTATCACTAGGTCAGGAAGATCCCCTGGAGAAGGAAATGGCAACCCACTTAAGTATTCTTGCCTGGAGAATTCCGTGGACAGAGATGCCTGGCAGGCTACAGTCCATGGGTTCACAAAGAGTTGGATACACATATACAGAAAGATCTTAAGACAATGCCTGGCAGGTGGAAGGTGCTCTTCTGTCAACCCGCAAGTGCTTCTTACCTGGCTCTGCTAAGACTTGGTCTGTGATTCTTGAGCATATTCTTTGGGGACACAAATCCTCATTTTTTAATATAAAGATGTAAAGTCAGATCTCAAGAGGGGCAGAGCCACCCCATGGGATTATCTTGGAATTTTGTTCTCTAATGAAATGGAAAGTTTTGAGAATTTTTTGCTCTCAGAGATTGGGGTAGGGGCAGTGCCCATGGCATTTGGTGGGGCCCAAAGATGCTAAATGTGTTGGGTGGTGTCATACTACCTTCAGATGTCTCATTGGATATTCTTGTAGGTGAAGAATCTGGTTATGATTCTTCACCTACAAGAACTGAAACCTATCCCTGTTTAACATATAAGCACATGAGACTATTTTGGATGTTTTTAGTAGACCAGTCTCTTGGCTTTTCCAGGAAGGCAATTATAGAATGTATTGAAGGAAGATTGTAAATTCTTTAATTTGGAACTTGAAAGGAGTTCATCACCATTTTGGAAAACCAAGACCCCCTTTCAGTGCAACCCATGGTACTGCATCGCCCATTCAGTACACCTATAACAGTCTGCAAAGGTGCCATTTGAAACTGGCATGTTGACAGTGATTTTTCATACAGTGCCATCATCTTATGACAATATTTGTACTTGCCTGAGTGTTTATATACTGAAATATGTTATATACAGGCAGGTTACTCATGAATTTTGCTTTAGGACATTAAAGAAGGGTGTGTCAAAACATTTATTATAAAAAAGAGATGCTTGGTCTGATAGATTTGAGAATTGTTGTAATAGATGATTTATAAAATTTTGTCAAGTAGTTACAGAAAATGCAAAGATTTTATGAAGCTACTTTCTTTGGAAGTCAGTGTTAAAGTGTCAGTCACTAAGTCATGTCTGACTCTTTGTGACTCCATGGACTGTAGCCCACCTGGCTCCTCTGTCCATGGAATTCTCCAGGCAAGAATACTGGAGTGGGTTGCCATTCCCTTCTCCAGGGGCTCTTCCTGACCCAGGGATTCAACCCGGGTCTCCTGCCTTGCAGGCTGATTCTTTACCATCTGAGTTACCAGGGAAGACTTGGAAGTCAGAGGCTTTATAAAACTCTATGAAGAATTTTTAAAGTACAGCTAGAACATTGATCCCAGGTACTATACTGATAGGCTTAGAACCTTTACATTTACAGCAAGTACCAACTGGTGTAATCTACCAATATTATTAATTAATACTACTTAGCACTTGATGTAACACTTGTCTGCTTCTAAAGACATTGCAAACACAACCTAATTAGAAGAATTAGGTGAAATGTCGCAGTTTAGTTCACAGGGATTGGGTGATGGACCTACTGGTTTAATTTCCTCCTAGATTTGACAGCATTGCTTCATGCTGTGTGTTAATTCTTGACAACATCTAAGATATCAGAATAGTTGAATTGTGCCACTGTATATGGCAGCGTCATTCAAAAGCTTGGAGTGCTAACATTATTAAGATTTCCAGATTTTTGAGAAAAGGTATATCTGGAAGGCTGCAAGAACAGTGCTCTACTTGAGCTCTTGAGCTCCTGTGGGGAAATCAGTGTACATATCTGTTTAATCCAACCCAGCCAGTATGTACTGAGCATCTGTTATGAGCAGGCATGGTGTTAAGCTCAGGGATGCAAAGACACTGTCCCTGTTCTCATGGAGTTTCCAGTCTAGAACTGGAGATGATAGTCACCCAAATCACAGTGCAAGGGAGAAGGTTCATTTTTGTTTTTTTTCTGAAAGGCTTATATTTTATTGTTTTTTTGTGTGTGACAAAGGCATAGCATGGCCATTGCAGAACAATCAGGCAATATAAGCAATGACATTCAGTGAGGAGAGACAAGATAATTCAATACACAGATAGAAAAATAAAACCAGATCATTCTAGAGAGGGATGAAGGTATGTTATGGCTTGAACAGCATCCCCTCCCCCCAAATTTACATGTTGAAGTCTTAACCCTCAGTGCCTGAGAAAGTGACCTCAACTGGAAACAGTTTCTGCAGCAGTAACTAAGATGAAGCCATACTGGAGTAGGATGGGACCCTAATCCAACATGACTGGTGTTCTTATAAAAAGAGGCAATTTAGACACAGAGCCACACACACAGGGAGCATGGGATGTGAAGATGTAGGCAGACGTCATGGTGATGCATCTACCACCCAGAGGACACCAGGGGCTGCCAGCCAGCCACCAGAACCTAGGAGAGAGCCCTGCAACAGAGTTTTACTCAAAGCCCTCAGAAGAAACCCACACTTCTGAACCTTGATCTCAGACTTGCAGCCTCCAGAACTGTGAGACAATGCATTTCTGTTGTTTAAGTCATGCAGTTTGTGATACTTTGTTATAGCAGCCCTGGTGAATGAATACAGGCTATAAAGAAAATAAAACAGGGCAGTGAAGGGGTGAGAGGGTCTCTGTAGTCATAGCATTGGCTCCCGAGTGGTGGAAAGTTATGCCAGGTGTCAGGGAGAGTGTCCTGCAGAGCTGGGTCAGAGGGGGGACAGGATGACTGCTTTGGGGACTGAGTGACACTGGGTCAGAGTGACGAGGAGGAATCAGGTGCCATGTTAGAGTGTTATGCGTGTCAACTAATCAAATCCTAGGCAAACCTGCATTGACACATGAGGCAGAGAAGGCTGGGGGTCCAGTAACTCCTCTGAAGTCATGAAGCACATTAGGGCAGAGCTGGCCCTTGGCCCTGCTTTCAGAGTGTTAGTCTCAGCTCTCCTGCCTGAGGGTTTTCCTGGTGGCTCAGTCGGTAAAGAATCCACTTGCAATGAGGGAGAACCGGGTCCCATCCCTGGGTCGGAAAGATCGCCTGCAGAAGGAAATGGCAACCACTCCAGTATTCTTGCCTGGGAAATTCCTGGACATTCCTTGAAATTCCTTGCCTGGACAGAGGAGCTGGGTGGGCTGCAGTCCAGTTCAGCTCAGTTGCTCAGTCGTGACCCCACGGACTGCAGCATGTCAGGCTTCCCTGTCCATCATCAACTCCCGGAGCTTGCTCAAACTTAGGTCCATTGAATCAGTGATGCCATCCAACCATCTCATCCTCTGTTGTCCCCTTCTCCTCCTACCTTCAATCTTTCCAAGCAACAGGATCTTTTCCAGTGAGTCAGTTCTTCACATCAGGAGGCCAAAGTATTGGAGTTTCAGCTTCAGCATCGGTCCTTCCAATGAATATTCAGGACTGATTTCCTTTAGGATGGACTGGTTTGATCTCTTTGCAGTCCAAGGGACTCTCAAGAGTCTTCTCCAACACCACAATTCAAAAACATCATTTCTTTGGCACTCAGGTTTCTTTATGGTCCAACTCTCACATCCATACATGACTACTGGAAAAACCATAGCTTAGACTAGGACTTTTGTTGGCAAAGTAATGTCTCTGCTTTTCAATATGCTATCTAAGTTGGTCATAGCTTTTCTTCCAAGGAGCAAGTGTCTTTTAATTTCATGGCTGCAGCCACCATTTGCAGTAATTTTTCAGCCCCCAAAAATAAAGTCTCTTACTGTTTCCATTGTTTCCCCCATCTATTTGCCATGAAGTGATGGGACCGGATGCCATAATCTTCTTTTTTTGAATGTTGAATTTTAAGCCAACTTTTTCACTCTCCTCTTTCACTTTCATCATGAGGCTCTTTCGTTCTTCTTCACTTTCTGCCATAAAGGTGGTGTCATTTGCATATCTGAGGTTATTGATATTTCTCCCTGCAATCTTGATTCCAGCTTGTGTTTTATACTCTGGAGAAGGGAATGGCAAGCCACTTCAGTATTCTTGCCTTGAAAACCCCATAAACGGTATGAAAAGGGCTACAGCCCATGGGTGGCAAAGAGTCAGACATGAGTGAGCAACTAACACTTTTCCCTTCGGGAGGATTTTATTAAGGTGAGCAACACAATGTGATTTACATTATTAAAAAGATCATTGTTGGTGCAGCGAGGTTCAATGAAGGCTCATGCTGTCTGATGTGTCAATCCCAGGACCAGCGTACAAAGGGGAGTGAGGTGTGGGCCTGCTGCCGATGGCCGCCCTGGTTCTCCAACTTGGCTACACTGGGGAATTACCTGGGGATCTTTCAGGAACACTGGTGCTTGGCCTCAACCCCAGGGACCCCAGTTTAATTGGTCTGAGCTGTGGCATCAACATAGAGATTCCTTAGAGTTCCCTTGCTCATTCTTGCATTGCAGGGTGGGGGTCCACTGCCCTGTTAATAATGACTGCAGTGCTGGTGTAGAAAACCAGATACTGCCTGGGATGGTTAATTTTATGTGTCAAGCTGACTGGTAACTATTAATACTTCTGGATATGTCTGTAAGGGTGCTTCTGGAAGAGATTAGGACGAAACAGCATAGGTGGACATCGTCTGATCCACTGAGGGCCTGATAGAACAAAAAGGCAGAAGAGGGGTGAATTCACTGATTCCGCTTGAGCCAAGACATTCATCTTCTCCTTTTCTTGTACATTGGTGATCTTGGTTCTTTTAAAAAGTCATTTATTTATTGGCTGCTCCATGTAACATGTGGGATCTTAGTTTCCTGACCAGGGACCAATCCTGTGCCCCTGGCATTGGAAACAGAGTCTTAATCATTGGACCACTAGGGAAGTCTTGTGGTTCCTGAGCTTTCAGACGTAGACCAAGACTCACACCACCGGCCCCTCCCAAATTTTCAGGCCTTTGGTATCAGACTGACTGACACCACCAGCTTTCTTGGTTCTCCAGCCTGCAGATAGCTGATCATGGGACTTCTTAGCCTCTATAATATGTGAGCCAATTCCTGTAAGGAACCCTCCTCATACACATCAGATCAGATCAGATCAGATCAGTCGCTCAGTTGTGTCCGACTCTTTGCAACCCCATGAATCGCAGCACGCCAGGCCTCCCTGTCCATCACCAACTCTCGGAGTTCACCCAGACTCACGTCCATCGAGTCAGTGATGCCATCCAGCCGTCTCATCCTCTGTCGTCCCCTTCTCCTCTTGCCCCCAATCCCTCCCAGCATCAGAGTCTTTTCCAATGAGTCAACTCTTGGCATGAGGTGGCCAAAGTACTGGAGTTTCAGCTTTAGCATCATTCCTTCCAAAGAAATCCCAGGGCTGATCTCCTTCAGGATGGACTGGTTGGATCTCCTTGCAGTCCAAGGCATTCTCAAGAGTCTTCTCCAACACCACAGTTCAAAAGCATCAATTCTTCGGCGCTCAGCCTTCTTCATAGTCCAACTCTCACATCCATACCTGACCACAGGAAAAACCATAGCCTTGACTAGACGGACCTTTGTTGGCAAAGTAATGTCTCTGCTTTTGAATATGTTATCTAGGTTGGTCATAACTTTCCTTCCAAGGCACAAGCGTCTTTTAATTTCATGGCTGCAGTCACCATCTGCAGTGATTTTGGAGCCCAGAAAAATAAAGTCTGACACTGTTTCCACTGTTTCCCCATCTATTTCTCATGAAGTGATGTCCTCATATACATAGTCTCTCTATAAGTACTCTTGGTTCTCTTTCTCTGGAGAAACCCTGACTGACCCATTGCCATTTTCCACATGAGGTCCCAAGGCCCACAGGTACTTCCTCTTTCTCTTCCTAGGCAGGTACCTGTGCCTCTCAGCAGCTGTCTTTTTCAGGTGGTGACTATGGATGCTGTGCTATCTGGAGATACCATTCGGGATATTTGTTCTGATCAGCCCTTCATCAGAAACTGTCATAAGGACACTGAAAAAAGAACCAGATGGGTTAGGGAACTGAGAGTTTCTATTTGATAATCAGAAATCATGGTGAAAACACTGAAAATCAACTAGAAGAAAGGTTGAAGGTGGTGAGAGTTCCTTCCTGGCTCTATTCTCCCCATGTAATTCCTCTGAGTGCTAGCTTTATTGATGCAGGCAGGGACTTGGGGCATTTCCTTCCTTGGTTGGAAATTTACTGGAGAGAACAAAATGTGCAAAAGAAAACATGCTTCTAAGTGACTATTGACAATATCCATATTCATTACCCCCAGATTATGCTAATCAAAAGGAGTTCTGGAAGCTTATTGCTGTTGTCTTTCCAAGATGAGCAATAAATGTGTGTTGTGCTTTCTCTAGCACTTTAATTCAGGTTTCTCAAAATACTTCACAGCTATAACTAAGGAAGGCTTGCGGGGCCCTTGGGAGGAGGGAGGCATCCTTGTGGTGCTGGCCTGCATGCTTGAGGGTTCAGTGGGTTCCAAGGATAATGATGGTAAGAGCAGGTTTGTGTGAGGATGAGAATATTATGGCTTGGAAGTTTACCGGCTAGGTAGGATTATCGAATTAGGTTGGAGCCTGCCTTTGGAGGTGAGGAGAGGGAGTAAATGAAGGCAAACAAAACAGTAACCAGCTTCAAATCTTTCCTGACTGATTTTGCAAATACACGAAGGGATTACAGAAATCCCTTCCTGACTCTCCCCGGGAGCAGGCCTTTGTTGGAACATCTGGAGCAGCAGGAAGCGGTGGCTGATGGGAGCTGCCCCTCATGTGGCTGGACAGTTAGGATTGCAGCAAAATCCTTCTCATCTTTTTTTTTTTTCATTCTGTACCTTGCTTGCATGCAGGCCTGCTCAGTTGCGTCCTACTCTTTATGACCCCACGGACTGTAGCCCTCCAGGCTTCTCTGTCCAAGGGATTTTTCAGGCAAGAATACTGGAGTGAGTTGCCATTTCCTTCTCCAGGGGATCTCCCTGACCCAGAGATTGAACCTGCGTCTCCTGTGTCTCCTGTATTGCAGGCGGATTCTTTACCCAGACAAATGGAAGTTGCAGTTGAAGGTGCCAGGTTTGAAGAGCCCCTCCTTGGAACCGCAGGATGTGAGGAAGCCGTCGGAGACCCCTCCCTACTCCTGTACCCAGGTCATGTGCTAGCCCCTCCACCCTTGCCCCCAGCTTCACTGCTTATCCTCTGCCCTGAGCTCCTGGCTTCTGGTTCAGGACCTAATTCAGAAGCCATATTTCCTGGGTTCAAAGTCTGACTCTGCCTTTCCTAGCTATGAGCCTCTCTCTGCCTGGCTGGTGCCGTCTATAAAATGGGATAAGAAGGGCACTAACTAGCTCATGAAAAAGCAAGAGAGTTCCAGAAAAACATCTATTTCTGCTTTATTGACTATGCCAAAACCTTTGACCATGTGGATCACAACAAACTGTGGGAAATTCTGAAAGAGATGGGAATACCAGACCACCTGACCTGCCTCTTGAGAAACCTGTATGCAGGTCAGGAAGCAAAAGTTAGAACTGGACATGGAACAACAGACCAGTTCCAAATAGGAAAAGGAGTACATCAAGGCTGTATTTTGTCACCTTGCTTATTTAACTTCTATGCAGAGTACATCATGAGAAGTGCTGGGCTGGAGGAAGCACAAGCTGGAATCAAGATTGCTGGGAGAAATATCAATAACCTCAGATATGCAGATGACACCACCCTTATGGCAGAATGTGAAGAGGAACTAAAAAGCCCCTTGATGAAAGTGAAAGTGGAGAGTGAAAAAGTTGGCTTAAAGTTCAACATTCAGAAAACTAAGATCGTGGCATCTGTTCCCATCAATTCATGGGAAATAGATGGGGAAACAATGGAAACAGTGTCAGACTTTATTTTTTGGGGCTCCAAAATCACTGCAGATGGTGATTGTGCAGCCATGAAATTAAAAGACGCTTACTCTTTGGAAGGAAAGTTATGACCAACCTAGACAGCATATTAAAAAGCAGAGACATCACTTTGCCAACAAAGGTCCATCTAGTCAAGGCTATGGTTTTTCCAGTGGTCATGTATGGATCTGAGAGTTGGACTATAAGGAAAGCTGAGTGCTGAAGAATTGATGCTTTTGAACTGTGGTGTTGGAGAAGACTCTTGAGAGTCCCTTGGACTGCAAGGAGATCCAACCAGTCCATTCTGAAGGAGATCAGTCCTGGGTGTTCATTGGAAGGACCGATGCTGAAGCTGAAACTCCAATACTTTGGCCACCTCATGTGAAGAGTTGACTCATTGGAAAAGACTCTGATGCTGGGAGGGATTGGGGGCAGGAGGAGAAGGGGGCAACAGAGGATGAGATGGCTGGATGGCATCACCAACAGAATGGACCTGAGTTTGGGTAAACTCTGGGAGTTGGTGATGGATAGGAAGGCCTGGCGTGCTGCGATTCATGGGCTCGCAAAGAGTTGGCCACGACTGAGCAACTGAACTGAACTGAACTAGCTCACAGGGCTGTGGGGAGGATCAGAGTTAACGTGTATGGAGCTTTTAGCACAGGGCCTGGCGTGCATGGAAGCCAGGGAACAGCCGCCTGCTAGCATCACCCAGCTCTGGTGGATGACCAGGTCTTTCTGTCCCCTACTGCTGACATGCCCTCCCACCCCCACTAGGCAGCTCTCAGAGGGCCCTTGGCCTGCTGCCCAGCCCTCACCCACAACTCTTCTCTACTGAAACCTCCTGGATCCTCTGGCTGCAGATTGTACACCTTGGTATTGCAATCCTAGGTGCTCATGTTTGCCTTTCTCAAGCTTTTAGAGAAAGGCTTTCTCCTTTCCTGTCTTTTATTATCTAAAGACAGTCCTTGGCAGATTTGCCTGGAGCTTTGAATGTTACATCTGCTCTCATACTCTTACACCCTTGACTTTTCTGCCCCAGACGCATACACATGCTGGTGGTTAGGGCATGGTGGGTTCATCTATAGTCACCACCCTATCTCTGAAAGCCTGACCTCCTTGCCTGCATGCGTGCTAAGTCATTTCAGTCTTGTCCAACTCTTTGTGACCCTATGGACTGCAGTCCTCCAGGCTCCTCTGTCCATGGGATTTTTCAGGCAAGAATACTGGAGTGGGTTGCCATGCCCTCCTTCAGGGGATCTTCCAGACCCAGGGATTGAACCCATGTCTCTTATGTCTCCTGATTGTCAGGAGAATTCTTTACCATTAGCGTCATCTGGGAAGCCCTGGACCATCATATGTGTGGCTTACTGTGGCTTACTTGGCCAGAGTCTTTGGTGGCAGGTTCTCTGCTGAGGTCCTGGCTTCTGTTGCTCTTCTGTTTCTTCCAAGCTTGTCAATTACAGCTCTGTGTTTGTATCTCAACTGTGGAGTCACTTGTCTGTCAGTCACTGTGGTTTTACAGGGGTGGCCAGATACAGGTCAGATATATGTGAATCCCAGGGTCTGTGCCATCTGAACAGAACACCTAGTAAATTGAATTGAGATGGATGTCCTGGTAGATTTCTCTTGTTGTCCCCTGTTTTGCTGTCTCTATCTGTTCAGATTAGGGCTAATCTGTTTATGGGAACATCTTCAAGTCTTTGAAGGCAGCTAACATGTCTCTTGGAGTCTTATCTTCCCTAGACTAAACATCTTCAGTTTCTTCAGTGATCAGCAATGTCTCATGTGGTACAGCTTCCAGATCTTTCACTTTCTGATTTGTACTTCCTGGGCAGGCTGCAGTTTATCATGGTGACAGTTTTGGACCAGAGTGTTAGGGGAGATGTTTTTGATCTGTCTGGCTGTGCTTGTGTATACATGTATCTCCTAAATCATGCAATACTAGTGCCTGATAGACTCACTCAGATGTACAATTGGCTTTAAAACCAGGGTTCCTGATTTTCAGATTGTTAATCTTCCCAACAATGTCTTTGCTAAGTGTTTGATTGATCAAGCCTACCTCTGTTATTTCTTGATCACCTACCATGTTACTTACCAAATGCTAGCCCATTTATGTTGTATATGAGATCTCAGACACAGCTGACTTTGTTTTGCTTGGAAGATTTTTAAAGGAGAGTTTGAATCTATGACATCTGAATAGCTATGCAAAAGAGGTGGTATCATTTCAGCTTCCTTTACAAAGTGTGCTATTTCTTTTTCTGTTTCTAAAAAGTTATTGACTCCATTAATAAGCTTTTGCTGCAGTAACAAGCAATATGTTAAATTTCAATATGTTAAAACAATCACATCTATCTTTTTTCTTTTTTCTGATAAATTTTTAAAAAAATACTAATTTTTATTGACTTATAATATGTTAGTTTTGGTGTACAGCAAAGTGATTCAGTTACACACACACATATTTGTTGTTGCTTTAGTTGCTCAGTCGTGTCTGACTCTTTGGAGACCCCATGGACTGTAATCCACCAGGCTCCTCTGTCCATGAGGTTCTTCAGGTAAGGATACTGGAACGGGTTGCCATTTCCTGGGATTTCTGACCCAGGGGTTGAACCCGTACCTCCTGCAGGGAAGCCCTTTCTCCTCCAGTACCAGGTCAGGGAGGATATCCCCACCTGACATCATCTTCCTCTCCTTCTTCCCCCTCCCCTCTTCCTACCGCTCCATATTTAAGACAGTGGACAGAGCTGCCTGTATTTTTTCTGTATGAAATTATTGTCGTGCCAGGCTTGGAATGATCCCTGCCTAGGTGGTAATGTTCCTTTAGAGGAGCTGAGGGTGTTTAATGTTCCTCAGGAGTTTTCCTAGTGACTCAGCCTCAGTGGGAATTTCTTCATCTAATTTGGAGAAGCACGAGTCTTTCAGGGATTTAATAAATGCTTTTCCTTATTAACCAGCTGGTTTCCTCAGCACTGCTCAGGAGAATCCTTCAGTGGATACATCTGTGCAGCTTCTCTCCCTGGAAATGCTGAACAGAACTGCCGATGTGAGAAGCTCCCTCACGCACTCATGACTGCAGTTAGTATGATGTTGTGCCTTGGGTTTGGAGCTTATGTCTGAAACTTGTTTTGTGTTCCCTTGTCACTGTGTCAACACATACCCAGACCCCTTTGTACTTTGATCCAGTTATTCTGGATATTCCTGGCTCTGTGTTTCCTTCCAAGGCCCCCAAAGGAAATTTCTACTCTTCAAAGAGTCTATATTTTAAGTCAGATAATTTCAAGCAGGTCCTTCACATTTTGAAAATGGCCATTTCTATGTGATACAATAATCAACAGACAAGTGGATGGAATATAAATTTGACGGATGTAGGTTATTATACATGCTTCATGAACTTTCAGTTCTCAACAAAGCCTGATGCCACATTCCCCTCCCCTCTCTCCTCTGGGTGTGTACTGTTTTCAGTACACACCATCTGCTTTAATGGGTTCAGAGCATCGTGTGTGCAAGATGCAGAAACAGAAAGAAGAAGATGGCTTCCTTGCTCTTGGAGCCCCCACACTGGCCGGGAAGACAGGCATGATGATGACGTAACCATCCGGTGTGACACAGCAGGTCTCCCTGATGGTTACAGTGATTTTACTTTTTAGCTGTTCTTCTTGCTATTTTCCCCCACCTTCGCCTCCCCAAAGCTATCCACATTTTCATGTTCTTTTGGCACATAGCTCATAGCCCACCTGTCATTAAGTGTGTGCTAATGACTTGGGCCACTTCTTCTCTGATTCCCCCCAACTCAGCATATATTAATTTGTGCCTTGACACAGATTGATATACACCTGAAGGCTTGTATCTCCTTAAAACCCTGCAAATGGTTGTATCTTGGAAAGAGTAAAATCCCAAGTTCCTTATAATGGTCTGGGTGTGTGCTCAGTCGCGTTAGTCACGTCTGACTCTTTGCAATGCTATGGACTGTAGCCCACCAGGCTCCTCTGTCCATGGGGTTCTTCAGGCAAGAATACTGGAGTGGGTTGCCATGGCCTTCTCCAGGGGATCTTCCTGACCTAGGGATTGAACCCGCATCTCTTATGTCTCCTGCACAGATGGACTCTTGACCACAAGCACCACCTGAGAAGCCCTTTACAATGGCCTGAAGAGCACTAAGTGGCCTGGTATCTGCTTCATCTCAGAGGTCATTGCCTGCCACCCTCCCTTTTGGCCCAGCCACACTGATCTCTCTGTTCTTGGAACACACACTCTTTAGACTATAAACTCCCTGAAGGTATGGATTTGTCTGTCTCATTTTTTGCTGAATCTTCAGGGACCACATTAGGGACTGGCAAGCCATAGGTAATCAACAAATGTTTGTAGAATGAAGGTTTTTCCACAGTGCTAAAAAGAATATTCTGCATAAATATTTCTTTATGAAAGATGTCTTTGACAATAGCAGTTTGTAATAATCCCTGTTCTCTGTTACAACGGAGGAGGAGTTCCTTTGTTGAGTACCCTGTGTGCATAAAATCAAAGAGCACAAAACCTCAGAAATCATTTAATCCAAGTCTCAGATTTTACAAATGATTAAACTCTATTTTCCTTGGCTGCCTTCACAAATCCCTTTGAGAAACCAAATTATCTATATTACATAGTTATAAATAAATGATCTTTCTATGTTTTTGATCCTTTAATATTCAGTCAAGGGAAGACAGTTAAAAATTCACACTATTATAATATTAAAAATATTTAACATTAAAATATTAACATCCAGTTAGGGTTAGAGTTGTATTTTTTGATGTTGATGATTCATGTAGCTCCTTGGAGACCTCAAAAAGTATTTCACCTCATCAGAGCAGTAAACGTCTCATAAATCATAGAGTATCCACCATAGCAGAGAGGGTTTAAGTTTTAGTTTGCGTCATTTTTTTTTTCAATCTGTGTAGAATATAGTTGAGGACTTTGACAACCTGGAATTCAATATTTTTTTTGAAAAATGGAGATCACTTTGCCTTGTGGGTACATGTTCATTTCAGCTTCTGGGCTTCCTTGGAAGATAGCACCCACTCAGGATTCATGGGTCTGAGGCCCTTGGGGTGCACTCTGGATACATAGCCAGAGAACTCCCTGGAGGTAGGTTCCTTTCCTGACAATCAGCATGTCTTTTCATTAGGAAATCTGAAAATTCAGAGAGCATATTTCAATGTCAATGGTGAGAAATGCCAGATTTCATTTGGGGACTTTTAAATGAACTTCCAGACTACAAGCTATTTGACTGAAAAGAGCTTGCTTCCATGCTGTTGAGTTAATATTTTTGCAAACTGCAAGTTCTTGAGTTTGAATGTATTCCTCATAGAGCCCTTTAAGGAGCAATTGTTAATGCAAACAAATATTAAATAATATGGATCAAAGAAATGATACTTCCATACTTTGATGGTGGGAGAGTGGGCTGACATAAGTGTGTTTGGAATATAAATCTATCACGTGAAAATAATCAGGTACAAAAAAAGGTTTTTTTCCCCCAATGGTTGTTGCAATATCATTTATAGTGGTGAAAATTGGGGACGATCTGAATGTCCAAAAATAAGGGCAGAGTTAAATGGATTTAAGGGATTCAAAATATAAAAATTTAAGCAACCAACAAAATATTGTTCAGAAATAATATTTAATAACATAGTAACAAATTATTCAGAATATATTAAATTTAAAAACTAACAATAAAAGATATAAACTGTATAGCATATGATCCGATTGCATTCTCTTCTGGAAGCAGAGGGCTAAAATGTTAAAGGGGCTTCCCTGGTGCCTCAGATGGTTAAGAATCTGCCTGAAATGCTGGAGACCTGGGCTCAGTCCCTAGGTCGGGAAGATCCCCTGGAGAAGAGAATGGCAACCCACTCCAGGAATCTTGGCTGGAGAATTTCATAGACAGAGGAGACTGGTGGGCTACAGTCCAAGGAGTTGCAAAGAGCAGACACGACAAGCAACTAACACAAAAAATGTTAAAAGGAGGGATCAATGGGTGATTGACTTAGAAATTATTTCTGTTTTCTTCTTTTCTGTGGTCGGCATGTATTTTTTAAAAATCAGGGGAAAATATTTAGTTGAAAATCAGAAAAAAACATAGAAGATCCCAGAATAATGAGCCTGTTCCTGTTCCTGGTCATGAAGACTTATCCTTGGGTTTTGTTAGCATCTGTTTCCCCCATGGAATTAGATTACCAATGTTATCACTGTCACTCTCTTCACTTTGGAGATAGAATTTTCAGGGAATTTCCAGGGAATGCTCTGACTTGGTTAACGAATCAGCCTTACACAGCAGATATGAGTTACCTGGAACCCGGAGGCAGGATTCTCCCAGATGCTACACAAAGCTCAGGCCAATATAGGAAGATAGAATCTGCCCCTGAAGCAAGTATCTAGTCCTGTGACCTTGGCTTCTCTTAATATTTAATTTATTTATTTGGCTGCACCTGGTCTTAGCTGTGGCATGTGGGATCTAGCCTTCTAACCAGGGATCGAACTCAGGCCCCCAGAATTTGGAGTGCAGAGTCCCAGCCACTGGACCACCAGGGAAGTCCCCTTGGCTTCTCTTAGATTGGCTTTCTTTCATTCCATATTGATTATCCTCCATCCCCCAAAGGCAACTAATTCTGATGATTTCTTGGACTTTTCTAAGAATTTGAATTATTCTTAACAGGTTTATTTTACAAGGCTTTCCCTGGTGGCTCAGACGGTAAAGCGTCTGTTTGTAATGCAGGAGACCTGGGTTCAACCCCTGGGTTGGGAAGATCCCCTGGAGAAGGAAATGGCAGCCCATTCCAGTATTCTTTCCTGGAAAATCCCATGGACTGCAGAGCCTGGTAGGTTACCGTCCATGGGGTCGCAAAGAGTCGGACACGACTGAGTGACTTCACTTTCACTTTATTTTACAAAACAAACAATTAAAAACAGCCCCCCTCCCCCAAACTGCCATTCCCTCTTTAGGTATTGCCACATTTTAGCTATTGTCATCCTGGCTGTCTCCACTTCTTCGTATATTGTCAGTCATTGGCCTTCTTTATTCTGCCTTCTGTATTTTCCTTGCCACCAAAACTGCATTGCTGAAGTTATCAGTGACTTCTGTGTTGCTAAATCCAATGGACATATCTTAGTTCTCATCTCCCTCCCTTCACCCATCAGAGGCATTCAACTTAGCTGTTCACACCCTCCTTCTCAGACACTCTTAATTTCATCTGACAGCAGTGAGAGCTAGAAGTTGTGTGTATGTAATGCACAAGCTTGATGGTGACCTCCTATTAGGAATAAGCTATTGTGATTTTCTTCCTCAGTGTAATGCAATTTTGAAAGGAAGGATGCATCCTCTAGAAGATCCTCACTCCTGGTACATTTTTAGTCCTTGATATGGTGTCTACTATTAAATGGAATCATAGGATGATATTTACAAGTAACCAGTATTAGTCAGTGTGAGTCAACATCAAGAAACCGTCATGCCGTGATACTGGAATGTCTGCCAAATGATCTGGAAAGGGAAAGGACACCCTTTCATTCAACATGAAAAAGAAATGGAAGAACTTACTTACACAATTAAAGCTAGAATAAAAGTATTCCTTGAGGTGAAGAATTAGATGGTTTACAAACTTTCAAGTCCATCTGGACTGTGGGTCACCTGTGCACACTGACGCATACTTGGAGCTGACCTTTCTGAGGCTGTTGCCGTCTCTGAGATCTGAAGCTTGGTAGAAAGTGTAAAGCCCCTTTGCCAGGCTAGGCTGGTGGACCTGCTGCCCTGGAGCCTTTGACCTCCTCTTTCTCCCCAGAAGACACCAGCCCAGATGTGACCTAGTCTTCTCTGTCTCCCTTAGAAGAGAAGGCTGGCGTGTCTGGTACTTAGAACCAGCGCCAGAAGACTCATTTCACTATGTTCTGCATCAGTGGGATACATAAGAAGTGTAATCTCTAGTACCAAGCGGGCTGGGCTGGGAAAAGTGAAGTGAAGTCGCTCAGTCATGTCCAACTCTGTGACCCCATGGATGGACGCTCCTCCATCCATGGGATTTTCCAGGCAAGAGTACTGGAGTGGGTTGCCATGAAAAGGGTGGGTCAAACTGTGTCATATTTTTGACAACTGATGAGTATCCCAACAAGTGAGCATCTGTGTTCAGAACCTGGCATTGAGAACACTTAATTGGCTCCACCTGCCATAGGCAGATGCTGAGAGTGTAATTCTTTCCTGTCTGTGGTTTAGATGTGACTAGGACCCCAATTCGGAGAAGGCAATGGCAACCCACTCCAGTACTCTTGCCTGGAAAATCCCATGGGTAGAGGAGCCTGGTAGGCTGCAGTCCACGAGATTGCTAGGAGTCGGACATGACTGAGCGACTTCACTTTCTCTTTTCACTTTCATGCATTGGAGAAGGAAATGGCAACCCACTCCAGTGTTCTTGCCTGGAGAATCCCAGGGACGGGAAGCCTGGTGGGCTGCCGTCTTTGGGGTCAGACACGACTGAAGCGACTTAGCAGCAGCAGCAGCAGGACCCCAATTCCACTTAGTGAACATCCCTAAGTGTATAAAGGGGTGTGCACCCCTTGGACAAATAAGAGGATTAAAACTGCCCCCTTCTTATTTTGAACTCTGAGTCTCATTCTGTTGGAAGTGGATGAGGATAAAATAGACAAAAAAGAGAGTCCCTTATTGTGAGGCTAAAAAAATGGGGAGCTTACATGGTTATATATCTAAAATGTAAGTCATAGTGCTTTAAAAAAGGTCCTCCCTCTCTGTGTTTTTTGTCTATGCACCTTGGGTAGAAATATTCGCTCATCTCATTCTATGTGCCAGACGCGGCCTTGTCCTCTCCTGGGTAACCTTCACTTCTAGAATAGCTTATAACCACTTATATGAGGCTTACTATGTATCAGGCACAACTTTAACTGATTTATATATATATATATATATAATAAATATAATATATAAATATATATATATATATATTATTCTTTTGGAGAAGGAAATGGCAACCCACTCCAGTATTCTTGTCTAGGAAATCCCATGGACAAAGTCTGAGCTTGGTGGGCGACAGTCCATGGGGTCGCAAGGAGTCAGACATGACTTAGCAACTGAGCATATATTGTTCTTACAACAGCCCTATGAGGGAGATTTATTTTTAACCATCTCCAAACTGAGGTACAGAAGAGTTAAGGCATTTTTTCAAAGTGACATAGCTATGAAGTGGCAGAGCTGGGATTTGAACCTACGAAGTGAATCTCCAGGGCAGTGGCCCATCTAGAGCAGCAGTGTCCAGCTGAGTCCTGTGATGATGAAGTGTTCTTTGTGAAGTCTGTTATGGTAGCCATAACCATAGGTGGCTATTGGGCACTTGGCTAGTGTAGCTGAAAAACTGGATTTAAAATTTTATTTAATTTTAAATGGCCACATGTGGTTAGTCGCTATGATACTGGGCCACATAGCTGTAGAGTCTAATAACTTTCAAAATAGCATCAGAAAGGTGGTGATATCCTTTAGAAAAGAGGACAGTGAGTGTCAGTGAAACTGGGGGGACTTATTCAAGGTTCTGAAGCTGGAATGTGGAAGAGCCAGGATGCCACATGCTGAAATCACAAGCTCTGGTCACCAGAGATGCAACCCCCAGCCCCCATCCACTCTCCTGGCTCTTCATCTCTTTCCAAACAGGATCGGAAAGCATCTTTCTTCCTTCACCCTTATCAAAGAGTCTCTTTTTCCCCTCCTCCATTATTAACGCCGTAACAGTAGAACAGTGCTTTGTGACAGGACATCACGCTCTATGTTCGGGGGACGTGGCATGGTCCTGTATCGTTTAATGGAGTAGACTGGAACAGCTTAACTTGGTAGTGAGTAGTGTGCTCACTCTTACCATTCTTAAGGGCTTATCTCAAACATTATTCTGTTGTCTCTTTCTTCTTGGTTATCCTTCCTTCCAATCCACTCCAATTCTTTTACCATTGGTAACAAAATGTATGGGCTTCCCAAGTGGCTCAGTGGTAAAGAATCCACCTGCCAATGCAGGAGACATGGGTTTGATCCTTGGGTCAGAAAGATCCAGTGGAGAAGGAAATGGCAACCCACTCCAGTATTCTTGCCTGGAGAATCCCATGGACAGAGGAGCCCGGTGGGCTGCAGTCCACGGGGTAGTGGAAGAGTTGGACACACGCTGGAGACTAAACAACAACAAAACAATAACAAAATATATGCTCCCAAATCAAAACAGCCTTTAGTTAAAAGCACTGAATTTATGTCTACCTCAAGCTTTGTTCTTTAATTTGAACCCACCTCCCACCAAAACACCCAGAAACTAACAAAACAAAACCTTTTATTCAATTAGGTTCCCCTTAGCTAGTAGTATTATTAAAGAAAAGATACACAATCATGTATGGTTTGGGAGACCGTCAGTTTTCTTAAGCATAGTTTTGAATAAGCCAACCTCATGTTACCCACTGTGAACCACGCTCAGTATCTTGTACCCAGTAACCTCTCAACAACTATTAATATTAACATTTCATTGATTTGCCTGCCTCTACATCCCTTTAGAGACTTAGGACTTATGTGAATAGGAAACCCTACTTTAACTCTTGGGCATGGACAGAGAAAACAGAACTCTATTAAGCAAAGAAAGCCCTGATTCTTACTGGTGTACCCAGGCTTTGGGTACTGGGTACTGCTGCCTGGGAGGCCAGTCCTTTCTGGCATCACAAGAAAAGAAATGCTGTGACTTCTTCAGGTAGCGGTTCTGCCCATCTGATCACCAAACGCGATTGCTGTCTTGTCTGGAGACAAGACTCATCCAACTCACAGTCAGGAGGGAGAATCTAATGTTTCCTATTGAGGAGGAGCACACAAGTATTTCCAGTGACCTGGAAAGTAGTTCATTGGAAAGCAGCTTGAGAGACTGACGAGGACTCTTCTAGGCCATTGAATGGTGGGGAGGAAAGGCATCTGTGTTTGAATCTCCTTGATGCTTCCAATTCCCCTGTGACAAACCCTGGACTTAGCGGCTCTCAAATGATGACTGAGTTATGCAACTACAGCCAACCTGATGGTACTTAAAAATTCAGAGCACTGACGTAGATTAGTGTTCTCATTTCCACTGACTCATTTAGAGGGAACAAATTCACGTGGTAGTACAAATAGAGAAGGAGAAAGGGGTAAGAAGGCACTTTATAATTTCTCAAGGGATGAAGTCTAGCATTGTACTTTCAAACAGAAGCTCTTTCTATTCCCAGTCAGGCCTCCAAGCCACCTCCTGGAGCAATTCTACTGTTTCCTGATGTGCCCACCAATAAAGCAGTTGGGTGGACCCTCACACTGATGCTCAGCTGATCTAGAAGCTGATTTGGTTCAGCCTTTCACTTGTCATATCCTTTTTCTCTCCCTGAAAACTGGACTTGAACTAGTGTCATTGGTGAAAGTTGTAGCACCATGAATATTGGATGAGACATAGATGTCCTTGGTCTTTCATATTAGATCCCCAGGGATTCTCAGCCTTTGAACTTTTTAGAACAATTTGAGTCATTTGGGGAGCTTCTAAAAGTAACAGGGACCAGTCCCACTCCCAAAAGACTTATATTTAATTGGTCTGAGTTGGGAACCTAGCATCAGTGATGTGTGGGAACCCCAGGTGATTCCAATGCAGTGAGACCCTGGATGGAGCAACTAGCAACCTCAGGACATCAGAACCTCGTCCTGCTCCTCCTCCTCCCCTTCCTCCTCCCTGTCTCCTGCAGCGACTCAAAAAGCCAAATAGAGTCTGTTCTACTTTCTGAAGTACGGGGTTTTCTTTTCTTTTATGAGCATGACAATGTTTTCCATTGCCTGTAAACAAAACAATATATGAGCTGTCTGTGTGTGCTGTGCTAAGTTGCTTCAATCGTGTCTGATTCTTTGCGACCCTATAGAGGATAGTCTCCCAGGCTCCTCTGTCCATGGCATTCTCCAAGCAAGAATACTGGAATGCGTTGCTATACTCTTCTCCAGGGGATCTTCCTGACCCAAGGATTGAACCCGTGTCTCTCAATTCTCCTGCACTGGCAGATAGTTCTTTACCACTAGCGCCACCTAGGAAGCCTAAAACAATATATACCTCTTGCAAATAATTTCAGACGATTTAGAGGTATCTAAAAAAAAATGTTAAACTACTACTATTTCTTTTTAACCACACACACATATGCACACACACACTATACATATATTTACAGAATTGAAACACTATTTTATGATCTTCTTTCACTTACTGTATCAGAGATATTGAGACCATACACATGGATGTACATCATTTTAAAGAGTTACCATATTTGGTCTTTTTATGTATATAGACCTTCCCCAACGTACAGTGGCTTGACTTACGATGGTGTGAAAGCAATCCATGTTCAGTAGAAACTGTATTTCAAATTTTGATCTTTTTTCAGGTTAGCGATATATGGTATGATATTGTCTTGTGATGCTGGGCAATCAGCTGCTGTGTAAATGACTGATACAATTACAACCATTCTGAACCCACACAACTATTTTATTTTTCACTTTTGAAGAAGGGAGTGACAGAGGATGAGATGGTTGATTGTATCACTGATTCAATGGACATGAGTTTAAGCAAACTCTGGGAGATAGTGAAGGACAGGGAAGCCTGGCATGCTGCAGTCCATGGGGTCACAAAGAGTTTGACATGACTGAACAATAACAATGAGATTCAATACATTACATGATATATTCAACACTTTATTACAAAAGAGGCTTTGTGTTAGATGATTTTTGCCCAACTGTAGGCTAATGTAAATGTTCTGAGCACATTTAAGGTACCCTAGGCTGAGCTGTTGTTTCTTTTGACTTCTGATGGGTTTCTTGGGATGTAATTCCATCACAAGTAGAGGAAGATCAGTATACAACAATTAATCTTCTTTTAATGAAAATTGAAGCTCTTCTCATTATTTTCCTCTCACAAACAATGCCATGGTGGAGGTATTTTTTGCAGACATTTCCATATCTTACCCCAGGTTCCTAGAAGTGGAGCTCCCAAGTGAACAGGTAGACACCTTTCATGTTTAGGTGTCTTTTCCAGATTGGCCTTTCAAAAGATTGTGCCACTTTACACACTCCTCAGTATAATGTGCCTGTATCCATTTCCTGTCAGTCTCACAGCTTCTGAAATGGACAGTTCCCATAAAATAAAAATTTTCACCTGTAAAACTTGATTCAGGCTGCATTTACAGAGTGCCTGATATGTGTTGGGTGCTAAGAATATCAAGACATATAAGCCAGAGTTCTTGCCTTTTTCTACCCAATACTCCTGGGTGCTTTCATATACATACATATATCCTGGGCATTTTATTAAAATGTAGTTTCTGCTATAAAACTCCTAGAGGAGAACATAGGCAAAACACTCTCTGACATACATCACAGCAGGATCCTCTATGACCCACCTCCCAGAATATTGGAAATAAAAGCAAAAATAAACAAATGGGACCTAACTAAACTTAAAAGCTTCTGCACAACAAAGGAAACTATAAGCAAGGTGAAAAGACAGCCTTCAGAATGGGAGAAAATAATAGCAAATGAAGCAACTGACAAACAACTAATCTCAAAAATATACAAGCAACTCCTACAGCTCAATTCCAGAAAAATAAATGACCCAATCAAAAAATGGGCCAAAGAACTAAATAGACATTTCTCCAAAGAAGACATACAGATGGCTAACAAACACATGAAAAGATGCTCAACATCACTCATTATCAGAGAAATGCAAATCAAAACCACTATGAGGTACCATTTCACGCCAGTCAGAATGGCTGCGATCCAAAAGTCTGCAAGCAATAAGTGCTGGAGAGGGTGTGGAGAAAAGGGAACCCTCTTACACTGTTGGTGGGAATGCAAAATAGTACAGCCACTATGGAGAACAGTGTGGAGATTCCTTAAAAAACTGGGAATAGAACTGCCTTATGATTCAGCAATCCCACTGCTGGGCATACACACTGAGGAAACCAGAATTGAAAGAGACACGTGTACCCCAATGTTCATCGCAGCACTGTTTATAATAGCCAGGACATGGAAGCAACCTAGATGTCCATCAGCAGATGAATGGATAAGAAAGCAGTGGTACATATACACAATGGAGTATTACTCAGCCATTAAAAAGAATACATTTGAATCAGTTCTAATGAGGTGGACGAAACTGGAGCCTATTATACAGAGTGAAGTAAGCCAGAAAGAAAAACACCAATACAGTATACTAACGCATATATATGGAATTTAGAAAGATGGTAACAATAACCCTGTATACGAGACAGCAAAAGAGACACTGATGTATAGAACAGTCTTTTGGACTCTGTGGGAGAGGGCGAGGGTGGGATGATTTGGGAGAATGGCACTGCAACATGTATAATATCATATATGAAACGAGTCACCAGTCCAGGTTTGATGCATGATACTGGATGCTTGGGGCTGGTGCACTGGGACGACCCAGAGGGATGGTATGGGGAAGGAGGTGGGAGAAGGGTTCAGGATGGGGAACACATGTATACCTGTGGCGGATTCATTTTGATATATGGCAAAACCAATACAATATTGTAAAGTTAAAAAATAAATTAATATTGACAAAAAAAATAAAAGCAAACTAGAAAATGTAAAAAAAAATAAAAAATAAAATGTAGTTTCTGCCTCGGTGAGTCTGAGATGGGATCTCAGATTCTGCATTCCTAAGAACCTTCAAGAAGATGCAGTGCCTGTGCAGTTGTTCTGCATCTGGCAGCAAGACTCAGTCCCACCTCTGGGCCTTCACAGTGGCTTGCTCTCTTTAACCTGCTTAATCTTCCCTACTCTTAGCTCAGGTCAGTTGTTCCCACTTCTGGCTGCACATGAGATATCACCCAGGAAACTCAAAAAACCAAAAGCACAAACTCAGCTCTTCAGGCTTTTCCACATCTCTGGGAGTGAGGTATAAGAATCTGTGTTTTAAACAAAATCACAGATCAGACTCTTGGAATTGCTGGTTAGGTTGCTCTTAGCAACCCCAGGCTTCACCCGAGCATCATTTCTGATATATGAACGAGTTTGGCCCTATCCCGCCTCTGTAAGCTGTTAAAGCACCCCATACTTCTCCTTTGGAGCCCTCCATGGAATCAGTGAACTAATTTTGTCATTATTGATTAGAGTCTGTGTCCCTTTTAGTCCCTGAATTCCCATGAAGGCAGAGCTGTGTCTGTCTTGGGCATTGTAGTGTCCCCAGCACCAAGCAAGGGCCTTCTGGCAGGAAGGTGATACTCAGAACATAGGAATGAATAAATGAGTCTATACTTTATAAAACACTTTGTAAATATTTTCACATTAAATTGTCATAAGTCTGTAAGGCAGGAAGCATAGGCATTAATATCCATAACCTACAAATGAAGAAGAGAAGTTTGGAGACAGAAAGTGACTCATTAATGATGACACAGCTTAGGTCTAGACTTGGACATTGGATTTCTGTCCCTTCTCTGCCTCTCCTGGCAGTTCCTCTATATCTTTTTATACTCAGCCAGAGATGAGGAAATTTGTTTAAATGTCCTCAATGTGACACTTTGTTATGATCTCAGATATTAAGAATGCTAACAGTTATCCCCACCTGACATCCTACAGAGAGGCACTTGGCTTGAACACTGACATGAAGATTGCATCCTTTGAGAATAAATAATGGTTCCTGTAGTCCCTTCCACATTATACTTTAAAACATAGCAGGGGAGAAAACATACATAGATCAATCAGCAAAATCGCCTTGCCCCCAAACCATGGAGATGTGGGGAGTCTGAACATTCCCAAAGACAGAAAAGCAATTTAAGCTTTTTACAGGAAATTTTTGTAATTGCAGAGGAAGAGACCTAATTTGTGCAGGCTTCCATGTAAGGAAATACTGAAGCTGGGCTGCTATGGTTTCACCTGTCTGGGGTTTTACGTACAGAGAAGAAATGAGGAAGATCTTGGGCTATAATTAAATGATGTGATTCGGCACGTGTGTAATGAGGGGTTGATCTGAAAATAGATCAAGAGCCCTCAATTCTATTAGCCTCAGTGCCAGCTTTTTTATAGCACATAATACATTATTAATGTGATGGGGAATCACACTCATTCCTAAACTGACATGAAATTTATAGATAATATACTTGACCCACAGACATTATTTAAGAAAAATCAATACAGTGCACTCATAATATGAAGAACTAGAAGGCAATTAATTTATAATAAAAATGCTTTCAAACTGTAAATGCTCAAGCACAATATAATGAAGTATTCAAACTTGCATCTTTGCCCAGAGTGATCTCAACAGCCACAAGTAATAAAGTTGTGGGGTGTTGGTAATGCAAATACTGCTGATGAGGGCTTGTGGGTGAAGTGATTTTCCAGAAACTTTCAAATTAAACCTAATATCACTTTTCCTTGATTTATATGTTAGTTGCCTTCCTGAAAATTAAGTACATGTAAATTTTAAAAATTGAAGTGTAACTCATCTGCCATAAAATTCGTTTCTTAAATGCATGATTCAATTGTTTTTAATTGCATATCCATCACAGTTACCCAATTTCAGAACATTTTATGACCCCCAAAGAAACCCATACCCATGAGCAGCCCTTCCCCTAAACTTCTGGAAACCACTAATCTACCTTCTGTCTCCATGGATTTGCCTTTTTCAAGTATTTCATATAAATGTAATAGTATTTGTGGCCTTTTGTGTCTGGCTTCTTGCATTTATAATGTTTTCAAAGTTGACCCCTGTTGTTTCACATATCAGAGCTTCATTTCTTTTTATAGTTGAATAATATTCTGTGGTGTGGATACAGCACGTTTTGTTTATCCTTTCATTGGTTGATGTCATTTTGGGTGTTTACACTATTTGGCTATTATGAATAATGTTGCTGTGAACATTTATGCACAAATTTTTGTCTGGACGTATGCTTTCAAGTCCATTGTGCATATATGAGGGGTGAAATTGCTGTATATGTCAACTCTATGTTTAACATTTTAAGGAAATGCTAGGCTGTGTTCCAAGGCAGCAGCAGTATTTTACTTTCCCACCAGCACATGTAAAGTCACCGATTTCTCCACATCTTCATCAACACTTGTTACTGTCCATTTTTTTTTTTTTACTATCACTGTCCTAGTGAGTATCATTTAGTATCTCATTGTGGTTTTGATTTGAATTTCTTTAATAACTAGTGAACATCTTTTCATGTGCTCATTATCCATTTGTATATCTCCTTGAGAGAAATGTCTATTGAAATCCCTTGTGTGTGTGTTAGTTGCTCAGTCGTGTCCGACTCTTTGTGACCCTGGGACTGTAGCTCACCAGGCTCCTCTGTCCATGGGATTTCCCAGGCAAGAATACTGGAGTGGGTTGCCGTTCCCTTCTCCAGAGGATCTTCCCTACCCAGGGATTGAACCTGGGTCTCCTGCATTGCAGGCAGATTCTTTACCATCTGAGCCACCAGGGAAGCCCTTGAAATCCTTTGCCATCTTTAAATTGAATATTCATCTTTTTATAATTGACCCCTAAGAGTTCTTTATATATTCTGGATACTAGATCTTTATCAGATACATAATTTGCTAACACTTTCTCCCATCCTGTGGACTGTCTTTTTACTTTCTTGATGGAGTCATTTGCATGCAAAAGTTTTTGGTTTTGATTTAGTCTAATTTATGTTTTCTTTTATTGCTTGCTTTTGGTGTCATATCTAAGAAACTTGCTTACTCCAAGGTCATGAAGACTTATGCTTATGTTTTCTTTTAAGACTTTCATGGTTTTAACTCTTACACTTAGGTCTTTGATCACTATGAGTTAATTTTTGTGTATGGTTTGAGATAAGAGTCTTTCGTGTATGGATATCCAGCTACCCCGGCACCATTTGTTGAAAAGACTGTACTTTCCTCATTGAATTATCTTGATACCCTTGTCAAAATCAATTGCCCGTAAGTGTAAGGATTTTATTTGGAGCTCTCAATTCTATTTCATTGATCTATATGCCTGTCTTTATGGCATATATAAAATGTATGCACACTATTTACATATAAAATGGAATTATGTTCTGGGCTCAGACAATTGTCAACAGGTTTTTCACCTGTTAACTGTCTAGTGGGACATTTGAACATCATGTGAGCGGCAAGGCCATTCTTCCTCCTGTGAGACTATGCTACCCATTGCAGTATAACTAGCATCATTAGTCCCTGCCAATTAAATGCCAGTGTGCCCTCCAGTCACTGTGACAGTTAAGATGTCTCATAAATCTTTAGAATATCCCTCAAGAAGCAGTATTCCCTTTAAGAACCACTTCTGTAAAGGTACCTTCTGCACCCTTCAACTTACTTCCTTCTCTGCCTTTCCAGTACATCTCTCATGGCTAAACTATGAGTATTTCCAGGTTATTCCTTTTGCTGAAAGGCTTGTAATAGTTCCCTATGCTCCGTGAAATGAAGGACAAGCTTTCCTACATCGCCCATCAGCTTAATTACCCTTCAAATCAGGGTACCCTGCACACCACCTGGCCTAGGAACTGGCCTTGTTGCCCCTCCATTGGGTACACTGACAGCTCTTTGGAAATCACATTCGTTTTTCAGAACCAGGTCCATCAGCCCCTCTGGAAGCCTTGGGGTTCTCCTCTCCAACCGGTGATGCCCTTCCTTTAGTTCCCTGTGTGCTGGGACTTTGTTCATCTTGTCATCTGTAGTTTCACCTCAGTCCCAAACACACTGTCTGGCACTGTTAGGATCAATGAATTTTGTTGAAAGGATGAATCCTCAGGGCTCCTTTAAGTTCTTATTCCTTCAGGAAACTAACTACTCTCTTTCTCCTGATGCATTGATTTACCTTGCAACACATAAAGATTTATTATCACTTATTTATATAACACATACACATTTATTTGAGAAGATAGACAAGGGACTATATGTTTAATTCCAGAGAGTAAGGAAAGGAAGCTTCCAGGTCAAAACATCAACTTTGATATTTGGCAGAAAAACAACAAAATCCTGTAAAGCGATTATCCTTCAACTAAAAAATAAATTAATTAAACCCCTCAACTTCATCATCATCAACGTCATTGAGAACAATGATAGAAAGTCTTCCAAATGTTAGAAGTTCTCTGATGGGACAAAGCCTTTTTGTTCCATGAGGAAAGAGGTGATTTAAAACCCAAATGCCCCAAGTGAGATATTCAAGGAAAGTGGAAATGTCTGGTGGAAAATAAGCAGAGGTTATGGAGAGATTCGGAGAAGGCAATGGCACCCCACTCCAGTACTCTTGCTTGGAAAATCCCATGGACAGAGGAGCCTGGTAGGCTGCAGTCCATGGGGTCGATAAGAGTCGGACACGACTGAGCGATTTCACTTTCACTTTTCACTTTCATGCATTGTAGAAGGCAATGGCAACTCACTCCAGTGTTCTTGCCTGGAGAATCCCAGGGACAGGGGAGCCTGGTGGGCTGCCATCTATGGGGTCGCACAGAGTCGGACATGACTGAAGCGACTTAGCAGCAGTAGCAGCAGCATGGAGAGATTAGGAAGCCTGAGGGACCTAAAAGCAGCAAGAATATAGGGAACAGTTGGAAGAATACATTTGTCTGAGGTGGCAGGTGCTGTGTTTAAATTACTTGTTTGCAAACATTGACACTGGAGTTGACCTTGGACACCAATCCTTCTGCTAGGACTCTGATGTCCAAGCCATTGTTAAAATTTTTTATTTTCATGATTTGACATTTTAATATGACTTTTTTCATTCCAAAATTACTACATGTTAGTTAGACAAATATGAAGAAATATGATTAAATAAAAAGAGACAACATCCATCGCCATGAATTCCACTGCCTACAGATGGCACTGTGAATATTCTGGTGCACATGTTTCCAGTCACTTTCTCTCCATATTTTTAACCCCTCCTCGGTTTGTTTTTGATAGTTAGTCATTGGGTAAAACTGCCAGTTTCAGGGTTACAAAAGAAAAAATGGGACAAGAGCAAAAAGAGGGTAAACAAGAAGTGGTGAGGAGTTTGCCGGCTCTTCTCCTCTGTCCAAGGACTGTGCTGGGCATGGCTCTGAGTGATTAGGGTATTGATTCTATTATATCTTGCACTGCACAGCTGTGACGTCAGTAACACAATTCAGAATGACCAGAATGAAATTAACCATGAGTCAGATGGCAGCTCCTGGCTTTTTAAGCCAAGGAAGAATGATTTTGGTCAGGGTTTTTTGATTCAATATTTTCTCTCCTATGGCTTTTGTTTCATTTTTTGTGTTTCCTTTTGGACTTCACGTCAAGTCCAAAGGGTGAGGTTGAAACTGCATTCTAACTGATGTTCAGCATTTTCTTCTCCCCAAATGGCCAACACTAAGCCTATGCAGTGTCTCTGGCAAGGCTCCCCTCCTTCTTCCCACAGTCCGCATGCACTTCATCCTTCATGAACTAGGACTGCCCTGACTGCTTCTGACAGCCCTTAAGATTCTGCTTTCAATTCCTTCCTCCTCATCCTCTGCCCCACAGCAGACGCAGCTTCTAAAGCCCAGCCCTAGTTAGTACCTTTTTGCTCAGAAACCTTTAACAGGTCCCTGATGTAAAAGGAATTAAGTTCAGCCCTTAGTAGGTTGTTTACCCCAGTCTGCCTCTCCTGTCTACTATTCTGTTATTCTCAAATGGCTCCAGTGGAAAGGAATCTTGGAAGAGACTGCCAAGCACTTTGAAAAATATTTGCTTGTTTAGCTAATTATGAAAGTTACACACGTCCATCGTAGACAACTTTGAAAACACAGAGAATGTAAAGAAGAAATTAATAATCGCTCATATCCCACTGCCTAGAGTTAGCCACTGTTAATATTTTGGGTCCAAATGTTTCAAATTACACTCAAACTATACATAAAATATTGTATTCTGATGTTTTCAGTTCTTATTATGTTATGGACGTTTGCTCAGATCATTAAATATTCTCATAAAATGTGATTTGGGTGGTTGTTCAATGTTTCATGACATAGTTGGGCCATAATTAGTGTAATCATTCAACTATTGTTGGGACTGTTAGACATTTAGGTTTCTTTTTCCCTTTTTTGGCCATGTCATGCTGCATGCAGAATCTCAGTTCCTCGACCGGGGATGGAAGCAGTGTCCCTTGAAGTGGAAGTGTGTCCTTAACGACTGGACCTCCAGGGAATGCCCCAGACATTTAGGGTTCTATCAAGGTTTTACTATTATAAATAATGCAAAATGAACTTGCTTGCATATACTTTTTTACAACATTTTTTATATTTGGTTAGAAGAGATTTCTAGAGGATGGCACTTTATAATACTTCTGCCTACTATATTTTAATAAATGGTGTATTTGTTTTATTTCCATTACTAAGCAAGTAACATACACTGTGTACACTGAACTGGCAGAAGGTTTTGCCCGAAGTAGGTGTACTCTAAATGTTGGTTGAGTTAGAAGACAATTCACCTCCCCAGATCTCAGATTCTTTCTTTGCAAAACGGAAGCATTGAATTATAATACCTTTTAAGCCATGACATTTCAAATTTTTTGTACCTTCAGACTTTAGCTAACACTGTATATTTAAGATACGATATTCATAAATAGTTGGAACCACAGCCCATTTCTCATATAGATAGCTAATGTCCGTGAGGCTCAGGATGGCCTGCAGCCTGTGTAAGGACTGGTGGTAGATGCTGGGAGGTGGGATGGCAACTTGGGCAGTCCACAGGATTGCATTCCCTTAGCCCTGGCTTCCATTTCCCCTCTTTGTGACCTTCGATAAAGCACCTTTGCCTCTCTGGATTTCAGATCTTTTGTAAACACTATCAATCATGCCTACTTTAATGGGAGGACTACAAGAAATAATCTATGTAGGGCTCCTTGTAAGGGTGGGTTTTAATTGTCATGCTATTTTTGTAATGCACATTTTAGTCAATCACTTAGGCATCCTGTGCCCTGAATGATGACACACAAGTTTGATTTAACAGGGTTGCTCTTCAAGGAAGGCATTAATTCTCTTTTTCAACATCAGCACATTAAATGGTGAGTCACCACATAAGCCTATTTTCTGTATAGGCCTTTAATATTTTTAATATTGTGTTTTTAATAGCAGAATCTAGACACAGGGGCTGTTTAAACATTCCTCATGAAATCTAGAGAAACTAGGTATTGATTTTGTCCTACCATAGGCGTACACAGACCCAGAAAATGAAATCAATTCATTGATTTTTCAGGTAAATTATTAAATATTTCGAGATCAGCATTTCACGTGTGCGTGCTAAGTCACTTCAGTTGTGTCCGACTCTTTGCGACCCTACGGACTGTAGCCTGCCAGGCTCCTGTGTCCATGGGATTCTCGACGCAAGAATACTGGAGTGGGTTGCCATGCCCTCCTCTGGGGAGTCTTCCCTACCCAGGGGTCGAACCCATGTCTCTTACATTTCCTACACTGGCAGGCAGTTTCTTTACCACTAGCGCCAAGGTCTACATTATCCTTGCTAAAATATAGCCTACCAGGCTCTCCCCCACTCCCATCACAACCTTGTAACAAAAGTAATTTTAAGGCCACTAAGGTACTAAGGCCGGAAAACAAGAGGAGGGTCCTAGAAGAGGCCAGAGGAATAAATAAATTTTTTAAAACAGTGATAAAAGCAAAATTAAAAAAATAGTGTTTATGAGGCCTCTCTGGTGCCTCAAGGAATTCGTCTTTTTTCACCTGTCTCTCAGTCCTGATGAGAGAGTAGATCAGGCTTCAAGTGCATTCTCACCCCCTGCTTTTCCAGTGGTTTCCAGGTGGGTTATGGAACACAGTTCTCCTGTTTAGTGTATTTCTGTGCTAGCTTCTGCCTTTAGGGAATGAACTGGCTGGTCTTCTTACTGGGTGAAGGCTGTCTAGGACTTTATCATGAGATGTGCTGTGGGGTTCACTGGAAGCTCATCCTTTGGAATTTGGAGCCCACTTTCGCAGAAGCCACATAATGATGGGTGGTTCTATTGCCCAGTTGAGCCTGAATCCACAGAATGGGGAGATGTAGACACCTCATCAGAGACAGACTAGTTGAACTGGGTCCTGTAAAGGAAAGAGGTGTGGCTAAGGAGGGATGGGCAGGTAATAAACAAGATAAGTGCTTGCTGCCTGGGCACTGCCCAGATCCTTGCTGTCTGTGTCTCAGAGAAAGGGGCAGAACTCTGTTCTCTAGAGGGTGATTGGCCTGGCCTCCCTGCTGAGTTGGCACTACCCTCCTGCCTTTCTCCTTCTAGCTGCTGGGGCCCAAGAATATTCTGTACAGCTGAAGTGGGTGGTGGGGGTGGGGAGTCTTCAACATGAATATTTATGTTAACAAGCTGATGAAAAGATTTTGGGAAAAATAGTATAAATGGCTGGGTTAACACTCATTTCATATTTATAGTAGAAAAGTGCAGAGTTTGGAATGAAACATTTCTGTATGAAAAGTCTGTCTCCACCCTGTACTGGTGCATGGCCTTGGGCAAGCTACTCCACCAGGGTAAACTGGGGATAATCACAGACATATGTTACAGGATTTCTGCGAGCAGTTCTATACAGTGATGTATGTGAAGTGCTTAGTACAGTCTAGGCACATTGAAAGTGCTAAGGAAACAAACCCAACAAACCCTCAAGCCAAACTTTTTATGATTTAAAATGTCTTGGCTTCAGGCCAGGAAGTTTTCAATCAGCCTTAGTTTGTCACTATCCTTGAGTTATGTAATTCAATATTGATTTTAAGAACAGTGCATCTGGAGTTGCCTATATGTGTTACATGGAGAAGTTCAACCCCTTTTATCAAACTAAGTGACGAGTCTGTGTCAGACACTGCTGGGTGCTAAGGCCAGAGATGAAGGAATGCGACCCCTTGAGCCTGTGTAGTGGAAATGGCACTGGAGTGGGAGACAGATGGGAAGGAAGAAGGAAGACATAGTGGATGAGAGTGGAGGTCTGGCATCCGACTACCTCTTTCAAATCCCAGCTCTATCAGTGATGGCCTTGTGACCTTGTAACTTGAGCTCTCCACATCTCAGTTTTTCCTTTTGTGAAGTGAAAGTGTTAGTTGCTCAGTCGTGTCCAACTCTTTGAGACCCCATGGACTGTAGCCCGCCAGGCTCCTCTGTCCTTGGGATTCTCCAGGCAAGAATACTGGAGTCGGGTGCCATTCCCTTCTCCTGGGGATCTTCCTGACCCAGGGATTTGAACCCATGTCTCATGCATTGCAGGCAAGCTCTTTACCATCTGAGCCACCAGTGAAGCCCTTCCTTTTGTAAAATGGGGGTAATAATAGCATATTTCCTAAAAGTGCTATTGCAGGGATTTTTTTTCTAATTTTAACCACATTAAAAACATTTTTTAAATTGGAGTATACTTGCTTTACAATGTTGTGTTAGTTTCTGCTGTACAGCAAAGTGAATCAGCTATGCATATACATATATCTCCTCTTTTTTAGATTCCCTTACCATTTAGGTCACCACGGATCCCTGAATAGAGTTCTCTGTTCTATACAGTAGGTTCTCATTAGTTATCTGTTTTAAACATAGTAGTATATACGTCAATGCCAATCTCCCAATTCACCACTCCCCCACCCCCACCTTCTCCCCTTGGTAACCATAAGTTTGTTCTTTACCTCTGTGACTCTATTTCTGCTCTGCTAATAAGTTCACCTGTACCAGTTTTCTAGGTTCCACATATAAGCAATATTATGCAGTATTTGTTTTTCTTATTGTAGGGATTAAATGAGATGCTCCATGCATCTTGCTTAAGAACATGCAGGGCTGAAGGTAAGCACCAGTAAATGTTGTTTAATTACTGTCTTGTGAGAACAAGAGTGAATTCTAAATTCTAGTCTTCTCTTTCCCACTGAATAGTTTTGTAATCTTGGGCAAGGCTCATGTCTCTGAATCAAAAAGGAAGGAAGGAAGGAAGGGGGTTACTGTGTGGGCCAGTTGGTTCTGACTGTCAAGGAAGGCTCAGACGGTAAAGCGTCTGTCTACAATGCGGGAGACCTGGGTTCGATCCCTGGGTCGGGAAGATCCCCTGGAGAAGGAAATGGCAATCCACTCCAGAACTGTTGCCTGGAAAATCCCAAGGACAGAGGAGCCTGGTAGGCTACAGTCCATGAGGTCGCAAAGAGTGGGACATGACTGAGTGACTTCACTTTCCTTTCCTTACACAGTGGGGGCAGGCTTCCCAGGTGGCTCAGTGGATAAAGAATCTGCCTGCAATGCAGGAAATGCGGGTTCGATGCCTGGGTCAGGAAGATCCCCAGGAGGAGGACATAGCAACCCACTTCAGTATTCTTGTCTGGAGAATCCCATGGACAGAGGAGCCTTGTGGGCTACAGTCCATAGTGTCTCAAGGAATCAGGCACAGACTGAAGAGGCTGAGCACACACGCACACACTGGGGGCAAGAAGGATTAGTCTGGAATATAGCATCTTATACTGCTTGTCCTGTGTTCAAGTCACTGGGAAACGGCACCAAGACAATTCAGACAAGACTGCTTGGAGGCTTGGTATTCTCAATTTAGAAAATAAAAAGGCAGGGTTGGGGGAATTAACTACTTACATTACCTTTCAGATTTATAATTCTCAAGTTCTAAATCCCCATTCTACTTCTAACTTATTGTGTTTTGTACACTGAGGTATCTGGGCAAATAGCCAGTTTTATTTTCCGATCACAGTGGTAGATGTGAGTAGCTCAGTAATAAGACTGTGGCTGAAATTCAAATAGGAAACACACCCACGTGGTATGAAAAATGTCAAATGACAGAGTTAAACATGATGTTTTCCCTACAGTGGCATTCTGAATGGAGAATTACAAAGTTGGATTTCAATGACTGGCCTTTTTCACTGGCTATAAATACAAGGTTATAGGATACGAATGGCTTGTTTAAGTTTCTCCTTACACCTAAGCAGAAGGGGTGGCAATTCCTTCCTGTTATAACAGTGCTTAGCCTAGTATAAATAGTTCTCCCTGAGTGTGACCCTGTTCAGATAAAGGATGTGACCTGCTGATTTTCATGCTAGTAACTGCCTGGCTGAATGACTGTCCTGGGAGGTTTATATAGGAGTCCAATTCCATGAAAGTCTATTTTGTAAAACCCACAAATGGCATACAGTGCTTTCAAAACCTGGACCTCACAAAATTACTAATTAATGTGTTCCTGCCAGTTGCTAGTATTAATGCTGATAAAGGGCCTATTCAAATAGAACATTAGTGATTTCAAAGGGTTGTTTCAATTTTTAAATTTGTTGAGGGGGAGAAGATAGAATATAGTTCTTTTCTCTTTTAGAAAGGTGGAATATCATTAATTAAAACTTATTTCTTAACCAACTGTAAGATTCTCTTCTAGGTACCAGAAAAGATCTATTTCTCTCAATCAGTAGAACTAATTGATTTCAGAAATACAGTGTTACTCCTTTTTCTTAAAAATTCTGTTACTATAAAAAAGTGATAACTAACATAAAAAAATTTAGGCAGGAGGAAGACTATAGTCTGTCACTTTAACATGCCTACTGTTATATCAGTTTACAAATTATTTTCATGTAAGAGATGTAGCATTCAGAACATATTTTTTGTTCCTTTCTTTTTCTCTAGAAAAAATTTTTTCACCCATGAACACTCATTAGTTTGCTTGAATCAAGAATGGGATATTTATTAAGTCCTGTTTTAAGTGAATGCCATAGATTAAAAAAAAAAAACTACTAATTCTAATACCTAGGTTATAAAACAAGCAAATAGATTCAACTAATAACATGCAGAGTTCCTCTCCACCCACCCCTCTTTCGAATTTGGGAGGCCACACTATGGTTGGCTTTATTAGGTGGGACTTCAGTCTCGCACAGTGTATAATTAACAACCAAATCAAACTGGCATTGCAGAGGTAAGAAGCACCAGCTCAGTCTTTGCCAACCCTCTGGCCAGGCTGAATTGTCCACTGGGACTAGGAACTTCCTTCCAAGACAAAGCGCCTGTGGCTATAGCTGCTGAGGTCTCCAGTCTCTGAATAAACAAGCCTTGATCCAACTGGGCTGGTAGGGGTGTGTGAGAGCCCTGCCTGGTGTACCTTATGGTCTCATTCCTTGTCTCTCTCCATGGGACCATGACCTCTAAATTCTACTCTCTCTCAGTAATGGTTAGGAAAACTTTTCTCAGTCCCTGCCAACCTCACTGAGGCCATCTTGCTCTCTGATATGGGGCTAGGCACAGTGCGTCAACTTTTAAAATAAAACATTAAAAAATTTACATTATGAAATATTTCAGACATAGGCAAAAGTGTAGAGAGCAGAGGCTTCCCTAGTGGCTCTGTGGTAAAGAATCAGCCTGCCAATGATCCCTGATCTGGGAAGATCCCACATGCCAGTGGAGCAACTAAGCCCCATGTGCCACAACTGTTGAGCCTGTGCTCTAGAGCCCAGGAGCCACAAGAAAAGCCACCACAATGGGAAGCCCATGCACCGCAATTAGAGAGTAGCCCCCACTCACCACAGCTACAGAAAAGCCCGTGCAGCAATGAAGAACCGGCACAGCCAGAAATAAATAAGTAAAACTACTTTTTAAAAAAAGTTTAGAAAGCAAAATGATAACTGCTCCTATTTAACAGATTTTTACCAATTTTGCTATAGATCTTTCTTTCTGGAAATAAATAAAAGGTACCAATCAATAGCTAAGACTCTTCTATTTCCTTGCTTCCTTCTTTCTCTGTAGAGGTAACTACTATCCTGGAGATGATATTCATCATCCCCACAGATGTTTTAAACATTTTTTAAATCACATAAGTTGTATCCTTATAGATTGTTTTGTATGTGTTTAAAATGTTTAAAAATAGTATCAACTAACGTTTTCACTCAGAGTTTTAATTTTGAAGTTAATCTGTCTCTAGGTCTAGATAATCTATTATAACTCAGGTGTAATCTCTTACTGAACTGTTGCTGTTCAACTGCTAAGCTGTGTCCAACTTTGTGACCCCATGTACTACAGTACACCAGGCTTTCCTGTCCTTCACCATCTCCCAGAATTTGCTCAAACTCATGTCCATTGAGTCAGTGATCTATCCAACCATCTCATCCTCTGTCACTCCCTTCTTCTCTGGCTCTCAATCTTTCCCAGCATCAGAGTCTTTTCCAATGAGTCTGCTCTTTGCACCAGGTGGCCGAAGTATTGGAGGTTCAGCTTCAGCATCAAGTCCTTCCAGTGAGTATTCAGGGTTTATTTCCTTCAGGATCTCCTTGCAGTCCAAGGGACTCTTAAGGGTCTTCTCTAGCACCACAGTTTGAAAGTATCAATTCTTTGGCACTCAGCCTTCTTTTTAGTCCAACTCTCACATCCATACATGACCACTGGAAAAACCATAGCTTTCACTATATGAATCTTTGTTGGCAAAGTACGTCTCCTTACACATGTGTGCTTGGAGTTACTGGGGTGTAAAGTAACTTTAACTTACAATATATTGCTAAATTTCTTTCTGAAGTGGTTGCAGAAATTTGTTCTTCCATCAGACATATGTAAGACTTCTTGTTTCTGCACATCATCACCAACACCTGGTGTTATGAGACTTTAAAATTGTTGCTTAAACGATAGGTTTAGAAAGACTTCAGTGGGTTTACTTTAAGTATTTCTCTGATTATTCAATTTGTTAAGTAGGTCTTTTTTTTTCTTTACCTTTTCTGTGAATTGCTTGTTTCTAATCTTTGCCCGTTTTCTATTGTGTTGTTTCTTTTTTTTATTCATCTGTAGGAATTTTAAAATACATGTGATTTATACTAATCCTTTGTTAGTTAGATACAGTGAATGTATCTTTTCTAGATCTGTGGCTTTTCTTTCTTTCTTTTCTTTTTTAAAGTTCATTTTATCATGGTGTCATGGAGACCTACAGCTATTGAACTTATTTGGCCAACAGAATCTTCAAAATAAAGAGGGATGGTTTTCAGAACCTGAAATGGAAAACGCTAAAATATCATGGCAAATGTAGACCTCCCATGCTGTTTCTCTCCACTTCTGATAGCTAATGTAAAATTTGCTTCAAAAGAGAATTTAATTGGAGTAATGCTCAGGTTCTTGGGATAATCTCCAGTTCTTTGTGTTACCCATTCTGACTCGTTGGAGAATATTTCTTTATATGTTTTTAAATTTTTGGTTGTGAGCAAACTTCAGTGGAGTTTATTTTGTCTGGGATATCCCATCTGGCCTGGGTGGTCAGAGTATCCTTTCAGAGTTTTTTGCATTTTTCTTCTGCAAGGTTCTCGTTGTTTACTTGCTCAGTTGTGTCTGACTCTTTGTGACCCCATGGACTGTAGCCCAACAGAGTCCTCTGTCCATGGGATTCTCCAGACAAGAATACTGGAGTGGGTTGACATTTCCTCCTCCAAGGGATCTTCCTGACCCAAAGGTCAAATCCATGTCTCCTTTGTCTCCAGCATTGGCAGGCAGATTCTTTACCACTGGGCCACCTGGGAAGCCTTTGTGAAAGGTGCCTTATGGGTATTTGTGGCCCAGTCTTTATGTTAAATTCTTAGCCTTGGAATTCTCATACTGAGTGAGTACTGTGAATCTAGACTCCACCCTTTTGTGGAAAGGCTAAGGCTTTGGTTTCTCATGCAAGCCTTTTTTGTTTTGTATTCAGAACTCTGGGCAGAGACCAGCTCCCTTGACGATCTCTGATGGGTGAGTAGGATTTTTCTTGTGTTTCCTTTCACTGACCATGAGGTCCTTTGAAAGTCCTAGATCTGTGTGGGTATCTCAGTTCCAACTCCCCTCTTCCAGGGGGCCTAAATCTACTGTCCCTCCTGTGTGGGCCTTCATGTCCTTAAGCAGTAGTGCCCCGTCCTGGGTACTAACCCTTCTTCCCCTCTTTCTCCCATTTCCCCTTCTGATTCACCTCTTCATTCTCTGAGGCTTAACTGATGCTAATACTACTTTTGATAATACATCTTGTGGTTTCAAGTCCCTTCACAGTCTAGGCCTCACAGCTATCAGCTCCCTGAGGACATGGCTCATGTTTTAGTCTTCTTCAGTGTTAATATACGATCGAGCAGACTTCTTGCAACAAATATTTGTTTACTGATTCACAAACTTCCCAGTGTGGGAAATTGCTGTGTCTGTATCTTCACACAAAACATATGAGCTGCCTTCCACGTAAGCCTATGAAAGAGAGTACTCCAAGCCTCAGATCCTACTGGGGTATTGTGGAGAGAGCAATGGACTAAGAGTCAGAACTCCAGGGTTTTAGATTAACCTGTTACAGAAAAAGTGTATGTCTTTAAACAAATCCGTCTACCTTTCTGAACCTGTTTCTTTGTCTTCAAAACAAAGATAATATATTGGCTCTGCTTACCCTGAAGAGTTGTGAAGAGGATTAAATAAGAAATGCCACATGAAAAGGGGGTATAAACTTTAAAAGGCGATCCACAGTGTGTTGTTGGTAATGTTTGGTTGTTTGTGGGTCAGGACATGGTAAACCACAAAGGCAGTAATGAGATTTCCGATTCCTCCTGGGGGACGTTGTTTATGCTAGCATTGTCTGATTGCCGGCCTTGCTACAAGAAATATTGCTTTTGCTTGTCAAACTCTCTTTAATGGTTAACATACTGACCGAAGAAGCCCTATTGATATTCTAGATGGCTTAGACGAAGTTTCATTTTTGGTTGTTTAACTCAAAGAATTGCACCATATATCATCCTCTTTTCTAGCAACATCCATTTTTATTTTAAGTCAATACAATTTTTTACTGCCATGATGCCTTTCTAAGCAGAAATGAGGCTCCCTCACATCTCGCCTCCACCTCTCTTTCTCCCTCCCTCACCTGTGTGCATCCAGCCCCTCTGTGTAGATTTGTACCTAGAGGGCTCCTGCCATACCAAAGGGACACTCACATCCGTTCAGCAAACACTGGTTCCTAACACTTATGTGTAAAGCAAACCTTTGTAAACAGGATATCTTATTTTCAATTTAAATAACACATGTTCTCACTTTGGTTTTGATCTGCATTCAGTCACCATTGGTTTAGTGTCTATCTCTCCATCAAGTTCAGTCTCTGCAGACTATAAACATACACTATTTAGGAATCCTGGTGACTCCTTTTATTAAATGAAGACTCTTTGCTGGTAAATAACCCCAGCCCTCCCTGCCATTAACATGTTCTTGTCATGGGTTCTCACATAAGAGGAATGTGTGGGTTGTAATATTGATTTTTTTACCCTGTTTCATTTTTGAGTCACTATCTGCTTTAAACACATGTATTTAAAAAAACTGAGCACAGCTCCTGTCTCCAGTGTTGTCAGAGTGCCATGGAATGGAATGCTGAATGTTACCTAGGCCCTGACCGGTGGGATAATCACAGTCGTATAAATTATAGGTTCTCTTTGGAGAACAGAATGATTTTCTGAGTCATTTCCAGAGCCTCTGAAGTGGCATTTCCTGTTGTTAGAGATCTGTGGTGCTGAGCTAAGATTTTAGCTGTTGGCTCCTGTGGCTGAGACATGCAGGGACTATAAGCTCACTCCCAGGTGCTGGGTTGGAAGAAATGATTGGATCCCAAACTTGTATTTCATAGACAAGAAAGTGTGACCTAAAGGATGTGCCCAGGGTCACACTGCTGTTCCCTGGACCCAAAAGGTCTGCCTCCAGTACACTGGCTTTGGTTTTATTTTACCAAGTTTAAGTTTCAGCAGTTTATTTTTTGCAGAAGTAATCATCTCTAGTCTCTGAAGTTAGACAGATCTGTGTTAGAGTTATGGTCTTTCTAAGCCTGGTTTCTTTATCTAAAGTATTAGTCTGCTCAGTTTTGTCTGACTCTCTGGGAACCCATGGACTATATCCCTCCAGGCTTCTCTGTCAATGGGATTCTCCAGGCAAGAATACTGGAATTCGTTGCCATTCCCTTCTCCAGGGGATCTTCCTGACTGAGGGATCAAACCCGGGTCTCCTGCATTGCAGGCAGATTCTTTACCATCTGAGCCACCAGGGAAGAGCTTTTCTTTTTAAAAAAAAAAGAGCATAAAAATGCCCACCTTATTAGGATTTTTGTGCTAATTCATGTTAATGTATATGAAGTGTGTGGTATGTACTAGATTAAAATACAGATATTATTGTTATTGTTCTAGGAGATGGGGCTGGATCAACTGCTCCCTCTAATTTTAATAATAATTTACATTTTCTATAATACTTTTTTGGTAGTCTTTCCTCATCTCTCCAGCTTTGGGCTCCATGTACATCCACGTAGGCCTCTCTTGGGTGTTGAGTGTTTTATTTTTGAAGTATTTCTAGCTACCCAATAACCTGGTTCTCATCGCAGAATCCTGGATTGTTAGGAGAAAATCTTTAGCCTCCTTAGGCTGTGAGCACTGGAAGAAATAGATTCTCGCTTCCTCTGCTGGCCTGTTTCTCTTTCTTTAGAAGTTGTGCTTAGAATATTAACTAGGCTGGTGTAGGAAGTGAGATACTGAGTCGGGGGTTGAAAGCCTTAGGCTGGGGTTGGGGGTGGGGTGGGGCAGTAAAATAGGGGAGACCCTAGCTGAGCTCAGCTTCAACTGAGATGAGCAAGACAAGTATTTGATAGTTCTCAAATGGAATAGTAGCTCAAGGGACTAAAAGACAGGTGACTAATTCAGGGTTCAGTTGTTTCCTTGGGAGTGAGGCCTCCATGGCCCTGCTCTCTGGTTAGAGTTGAGTAGGCCAAGGTTAAACAGATGCAGTTGCATTCAAGAGGCTGGGCTGTGTGTGTACATATGCACATGCGTATTAATTATTGTCAAGTTAAACTACAGCAAGACAGTATAAATAGCCTCCTTCTTTATTTGTTTTCCTAGGGAAAAGTGGGTAACAGCAATCATCTTGCTTGACCTGTAGGCAGTGAGGGAGAGTTGCCTAGAACATCTGGAAGCCTGCAGCTTGGTGGAGAAAGCAGTGATTAAAAAATAAAAGTCAGAAGGGAGGTTGAGTTCAACTTCCTCTTCCTGCTGGTACAGGACTACGGGACATCAGCAGAATGATGTGCAAAAGAGCTGGCGGGCTAGTCCCTTGTCCTGTCAATAAACAGATGATCCCAGTGTCTTGTCTTATGGAAACAGCCCCCTCCCTGCTACCACTGGAAAATGGAGAAAAAAAAAAAAAGGAACGGGGGAAAAATACTGTATCTGAAAAATAATGGAAAAATACAAGAAATGGAGTGGTGGGGAATAAAAGGAGGAAATCAAACCCTTTGGCATTTTGCACAGTGTCCGCCCTGGAATTGAACTGAATTGAATATGGTCCATGAAATGCATCTTTAAATTAATAATCACTGCTGATTTTATAAATTCTCAAGCTGGAAAGAACCATGGCAATCATCCACAGTAGCCTTTCTGTTCGAAGGTTGGGGCATCTCAGGCCCAGAAAAGCAAAGTAACCTGTGCGAGGTGAGGCACACACTGCTAGAGAGGCTGGCCTGAAACCACCACCCCTGCTTTGCTTCCCTGTGCTGCCTTCTTGGCACCGTCTTGGTTCCAGGCAGGCAAAGCTCCTCTGGTTTACCTCTCTCTGCACTCCAGCCCATCCCCACCAACCCTTTCACCATGAGTGGAGAGGGGTTCCAGTCAGCTGACAGAAAGGAGGGGGAGGGCGTGGGTCAGGTGTGAAGTCAAGGAGAGGGCGCTCTTGAGCCCTAGTCCTGGGAGCTGTGCTCATCTCCAGATCCAGGCAACATGATTTAACACCAGCCAAGAAATAACAATGGCCCCTGATTCTGCGGCTATGAAATCCTCTTTCTTTTGAATGTTTTTGACAATCTCCTGACTTGACTTTTCTGTTCCCCTCCTCTCTCTGTCTCCCTCAGCTATCCCACTCACTGTTGCCAGAACCTTCTGTTACTCTTCTGGTCATAACTTTCACCATACTAAAACCTTTGGTGGCTCCCAGCACTTGTGGCTTAAAGCTTAATCCCCTTAGCTCAGCATTCAAGGTCCAGGAGAGATGAGTTTTACTAATCTTATAGCCATCGAGCTTGTAATGAAACACTTCTCCAAAAAACTGCAAGCAGCTGAGCAGCAAATAAATTCCAATAAGGACCTCCTTATAGTTCATTAAAAAACAAACAAAAAAAGCCAACACTGAGAACTTTGCTTTGATATTTAAAGCTAAGTTAAAATGGATCACCTTGAGTGATATGACACAGTCCAGTCATAAATCACATTTTAACATTCTGTTTACAACTCTTATTATCCTACTTTTTGACTAGAAACTGGCCTTGCAAACAAGCTAAGCTGTGAGATTAGGCTGGCAAATTTCCTTCATTTTCTAATGCCAGTGCTTCCCCCTTGATTTTTTGAGTCTTTGTTTGTTTTGTTTTTATGCCAAGAAAGGCTTGATGCCCCTTTTCTTAACAGGAGAAAATTACTTTAAAAGTCCAAATAGTTTCCTGTGTATAAATTAGGCTTCTAGGCTTGGTGAATTTGCAATCATTAGTTAATGGCTTCATGATGATGCCTTTTGCCAAGTGACTTCTGAAAACTGGGGACAAATTGGATGATTCAGAACTGAAGAAAGAGCCATCTGCTTATTTATGTGTGCGATGTCTCTTACTCTCAAGCCTGGGACACGGTAAAGTCTTTGATTGAGGGGAAGGAAACACATCTCACTTCTCACCGCCCAGCAAACGCCTCTGCACCTCCCACTTCAACTCTTCCTTTCTAGGGAAAGTGCTTTAGGAAGAATGCCATCTCTTCCCCCTCCTTTTTGTGGGTTGACTTCAGCTGAAGCTCCAGTACTTGGACCACCTGATGTGAAGAGTCATCAGAAAAGACCCTGATGCTGGGAAGGATCGAGGGCAGGAGGAGAAAAGGGGCGGCAGGGGATGAGATGGTTGGATGGCATCACTGACTCAATGGATATGAGTTTGAGCAAACTCCGGGAGATAGTGAAGGACAGGGAAGCCTGAAGCGCTACAATCAATGGGGTCACAAATAGTCAGACAGGACTTAGCAACTGAACAGCAAGTTTTCTTTTTTATTCTCTCATTCAGTGTTTTCTTAACATTCACTAGTTCCAGCAAGATTAAACTTAAGAATTTTCTTAAACTGAACAAAATGGCCTTTCAAAATGGCCTTACTTCCCTTTATTTCAAATTGCCCATTCTGTTTGCTTAATAGATATCTCTTTTGCCATTATAGATTATTAGTCTTCCTGTACTGTGTTCTTGCTTTGGGTAATCACGTGATCTCAGCCTTCACTGAAAGAAATGAGTTCCTTAGGCAAATAAAAAGGCACTTTGAAGTTCTGTAATAATTTAAGTCTAAAGATGTATTGTTCATCGCTTAGGACAAATTTGTCTTCAGAAACCATTCACAGGAACCTTGAGGATCCAGGCTATTGTTTTTCATAAGTAACAACTTGCATTATGTTGGTCAGTTGGGCCTGTAGTTTTATTTGACAGATACATGAGAAGATTTCAAACTGCTTTGCTGATTAAGAAACTAACCCAAAACAATCTTGAATGCAGTCTTCCACATACCCTAGGCCATTGGCACTTAGTATTATCTTTATTTTAGCAACAATAATCTGAACAGGGGTTCCTATTTTTATTAACAACTCTTAAACTGTGTTTTTTTCCACTGTCACTTCAGTTTTTAGAATATTTGTTGAATGAGTGAATAACTAAAGAGCCACTATTATTTATCTTTCGTAGATGGAATGACTGAGGCCTAGAAAAAGTATGACTTTTTCACGGTTCCACGTGAAAGCTTTGGACCTCTGGGTCTAACTCCTCTGATAAGGCCACGAAGGTAAGTGCACTTGCGGAGCCATTCTTGTCATCCGTATACTCATGTAAGATACATTAGGATCAGTCTGTCTCAGAGAGACTTTTAAAATTGTGGATAAGTTACACAAAAATAAACTGAAAATGGATTAAAGATCTAAATGTGAGACCAGAAACTATTAAACTCTGAGAGGAAAAGAGAGGCAGAACACTCTCTGACATAAATCACAGCAAGATCCTCTATGACCCACCTCCCAGAGTAATGGAAAAAAAAACAAAACACAAAAATAAACAAATGGGATCTAATTAAACTTAAAAACTTTTGCACAATGAAGGAAACTATTAGCAAAGTGAAAAGACAGCCTTCAGAATGGGAGAGAATAGCAAACAAAACAACTGACAAAGAATTAATCTCCAAAATATATAAGCAGCTCATGCAGCTCAATACCAGAAAAATAAATGACCCAATCAAAAAGTGGGCCAAAGAACTAAACAGACATTTCTCCAAAGAAGACATTCAGATGGCTGACAAATACATGAAATGTTGCTCAACATCACTCATTATTAGAGAAATGCAAATCAAAACCACAATGAGGTTTCATTTCACACTGGTCAGAATGGCTGCCATCAAAAAGTCTACAAACCGTAAATGCTGGAGAGGGTGTGGAGAAAGGGGAACCCTTTTATACTGCTGGAGGGAATGCAGACTGGTGTAGCCACTATGGAGAACAATGTGGAGATTCCTTAAAAACTGGAAATAGAACTGCCATATGATTCAGCAATTCCACTGCTGGGCATACACACCAAAGAAAGCAGAATTGAAAGAGACACATGTACCCCAATGTTCACTGTAGCACTGTTTACAATAGCTAGGACATAGAAGCAACCTAGATGTCTATCAGTACATGAATGGATAAGGAAGTTTTGGTACATATACACAATGGAATACTACTTAGCTATAAAAAAGAACGCATTTGAGTCAGTTCTGAAGAGGTAGATGAAACTGGAGCCTATTATACAGAGTGAAGTAAGTCAGAATGGGAAATACCAATACAGTATATTAATGTATATATATGGAATTTAGAAAGACAATAACGATGACCCTATATGCAAGACAGCAAAAGAGACGCAAATGTAAAGAACAGACTTTTGGACTATGTGGGAGAAGATGAGGGTGGGATGATTTGAGAGAATAGCATTGAAACATGTATGTTACCATATTTAAAATAGATGACCAGTGCAGGTTCAATGTGTGAAGCAGGGTACTCAAAGTCGGTGTTCTGGGAGAACCCAGAGGGATGGGGTGGGGAGTGGGGTGGGAGGAGGGTTCAGGATTGGGGGACACATGTGCACCTGTGGCTAATTCATGTTGATGTATGGCAAAACCCATCACAATATTGTAAAGTAATTATCCTCCAATTAAAATAAACTAATTAAGAAAACTGTGGATGAGTAGTATGAATGGGGAGGATTTTGGTGTCAGGTAGCACAGATCTGAATCTGGCTCTAAGACCTTGGGCATGTCATTTAAAATTGATAATTCTCATATGAAGAATTGGGATAAATATACCTACTCCTCGGATTAAATGAGTACATGTGAAAATCACTGCAGATGGTGACTGCAGCCATGAAATTAAAAGACGCTTACTCTTTGGAAGGAAAGTTATGACCAACCTAGATAACATATTCAAAAGCAGAGACGTTACTTTGCCAACAAAGGTCCGTCTAGTCAAGGCTGTGGTTTTTCCAGTGGTCACGTATGGATGTGAGGGTTGGACTGTGAAGAAGGCTGAGCGCCGAAGAATTGATGCTTTTGAACTGTGGTGTTGGAGAAGACTCTTGAGAGTGCCTTGGACTGCAAGGAGATCCAACCAGTCCATTCTGAAGGAGATCAGCCCTGGGATTTCTTTGGAAGGAATGATGCTAAAGTGGAAACTCCAGTACTTTGGCCACCTCATGTGAAGAGTTGACTCATTGGAAAAGACTCTGATGCTGGGAGGGATTGGGGGCAGGAGGAGAAGGGGACAACAGAGGATGAGATGGCTGGATGGCATCACCGACTCAATGGACGTGAGTCTGAGTGAACTCCGGGAGTTGATGATGGACAGGGAGGCTTGGTGTGCTGTGATTCATGGGTTTGCAAAGAGTCGGACATGACTGAGTGACTGAACTGAACTGAACTGAGCTGTTGTGACTATTGTCAGAAGTATTATGATGTAGCTATGTAATTATCCCTGACTTCAGTAACTTGCCATATTGGAATCACGTGTGTAAAGAGACGACATCACAAAGCTCAACTGAAGGTTCTCCCCAGATACCCAGTATTACTGTGTTGGCACCATAATATTTATTTACAACTGGTTTGGAATAGACTTGGGGGCAGAAAAGAAGAACACAGGCTAGTCACTAAGACAGTATTGAAATGGAGAAGTCTTGTTTCTGTTTTGACAGTTAAGTTCTATGGTGGCATGTTTTAGTTGTCTATATTAGGAACTTATTTCTGGCACAACAGTCTATACTCATTCAGATATTTTCCTCCTCTATGTTCTGATGCTGGAATAGAAAGTGTGTCAAAAGTCTGTGTGACTAGGAAAGAACTTAAGATGAATCCCAGACCGTCTGTTGCAGTTTATGCTTGCTTGGAACTAGGATAACTAGCCTGCTCAAGGGGAGAATAAAAATAGTTAAATGATTGTTTGACCTCTGTCAGAGGTAACAATGGTGTCTGATTTTTTTTAAAAAAACCTTTTGAGAGTTGATTCCTTTGGCATTTTTGTGGATGAGTCATAGTCACCCCATGAATATTTTCTGTGTTGAGAGTGACTAATGAAAACAGTTTCAAATGTCAGGGTCCACACATGAAGATTACTGACAAGTATACACCAGACCCAGTGCTCTCAGAGCGAGGTCAGATCATGGCACCCTCTGAGAAGTGGAATAAATAGAATATGTGCAAAATACAAGAGATTTGCCCCTTAGAAAGAACCCAGCCACTAGGGTGACTTATTCATGACTGGTGGTTAAACTGGGGCATCTACCAAAACTCCCTAAAGGAGACTAGAATGTAACTAAATATAAGACAAGCTATGAGTTAAGAAGTTATAACATGTATGAAATAATATCCTAACAGAAGATGAGGGATGCACAGAAGCTAAAGTCTACCTTCTACTGAAATAATTTTCCAAAGTTTCTCTAACACTAGAGAAAGGGGAAACAAGATCCTCCACTTGGAGGGCCCAATATTCCAGTAATCTGAAAGGTGTTCTTGGTGGAATTTGGAAGAATTCTCTAGTCCCTGTTTCAGGGTGGATGGTAGATTTCCTGAGACTGCTTCTCCAACTCCACTGATCCTGATCTTGTGCTCTCAAGTCATCTTCTATGACTTGTTCGGTTTTCTTACTATCCTAATACCAGGATGGGAATGACCTGGGCAATACTTGAAAGCATCCTACATTAGAAGTGACTGTATTGGCATCTAGTTATCAGGTCATTCTCTTGGGATTTGGGGAGCATGGCTTGGCTCTGCAGAGCTAGAAGACTTTTGATAGAACTGATAAAATCAGGTTTCTAAACCTAATAAGCCTGGTCAGACGATGAGACAATCATGACGGTGTGAAACCCTGCCTGAGAAGCTGGTTCTTAGATTTCTTCACCAATTCTCTTTTCAGTGCAATTTTTGCTGAAACACCACCTGTTTTTGTTTTTAAATGATTCTTCAGAATGAATTTAAATAGAAAATGTTTCATTGATTTTCTAAAAAAAAGAAAAACCCTATTATTGTAAGCCTTGTGTACATTAAATTAAATGTACCATGCTAATCAATTCCCTGGAGAAGGAAATGGCAACCCACTCCAGTATTCTTGCCTGGAGAATCCCATGGACAGCAGCCTGGTGGGCTACAGTACATTGGGTCGCAAAGAGTTGGACACGACTAAAGCAACTTAGCATGAACACATGCTGATCAATTCAGGAAAAACACCTTGCTCCTAAAGCAGACATGGTTTAGGAGTTGTCTTTTTTAACTTTCTTACTCTTTTCAGCCTACCCATTTACCCGGTTATCTGCTTTCTGGGATTATGAATCCAATGACCTGCCATTTACAGTGAATGCAGGATGAACTTTGCTCCATTATCAAGTGATGGGAGCCATGGATCATGCCCTCTTTTTTCTCGAGCACAGTTTTGTGGTGATCTCTGCCTTGATGATATTGATTATATATACCCTCTGGACTAGAAAGTGTCCTCTATAACCAGCTTCTTAATATGATAGATGGATCAATACAAAGTGAGAGATACTAAGTTGTGGATATTCTAAATAAGGTCCTGGAATAAGCATCAGAGCACAGTGCAGTTAGTCATTTCCATCCATCCTTATGGGGTTGGTCAATGAATGGGAGGTGTGTGGGGAGTGGGAAGATGCTCTTTTACCTACCCTTGGAAAGTCGCAGCTTGGTGTGGAGGGAAAAGCATGGGGGTGGGAGTCAGAGAATCTAACCTTGAACTGGCAGCTTTGCCTCTCTGGCTTTCAGAGATAGAGTTTCATCTCTTGTAAATTGAGTGGATTGGTTTAGATGATCTCTATTGGATGTATATTGGATGAGAGGTAGAAGAACGGTGGCCAGAGAATGAAAAGTAGGAAATAAGCAATTTGAGAATCTAAATATGCACAAACTAACTTGACTGTGAGGTGAAATTTAAGACCATAAGCCTGGATAAATAATTAGGAATGTGCAGATGGGTGAAAAATTTAACCCTGCTACAAAGAGAGCTGGTGCTTGGAATCTGAAAATCCTCTCTCTGACATGCTCTGTGTGCAGGCAACTTCATCTTTCTGAAGTCTCCCTCATCTGGAAAGTAGAGAGGCTGTGATCATTTATATGCAAGCATGAACAGCATATTATTTACAGAATCACCGGAGATTAAGATGCCTTCTGTTCAGGCTGTGCCTCTATAATCTCTGGCAGTTTGAAACGAGGAGGCAGGGGAGGGTGTGTGAGGCGGGGGAAGAATGGCTGTGCCCATGTGTTGGGTATGCTGCTTATCTATTTCTAAGAAGAATGCTCTTGTATAGACGTAGCCCAGGATCTGATATCTTACCTGGTTGTTATGAAGGAACCATATCTCAATAGTGAGCAGTGGAAAACTTGGAGCTTCATAAATACTTAATAATCACACTGTGTGTTACACTGGATTGTGCTCCAAGGATGAATAAAATTCCTGAAGGCAGTACAGAGCAGGGCAAAATGCTATCAACAAAGAGGATGGACTGCACTCTAGTCTTGGTCCTGTCACTAATTTGCTGGCTGACCTTAGGCAAGTCACTTAACATTTCTGGGTTTCAATTACTTCATCTTTAAAACATAGGGAAGGGAGAAGGCTGGTTGGGGTGATTTCTGAGGTTTCTTGTAGCTGTGACAATAGACTTCATGATTCAGGGCATGAACCAGCCCTGAATTCAATAAAATTACTGAAATCCCAGTAATGCATCTGAGCTGCTGTAGACTTCACATTGGTTGCATTCCATCTGGGGAAGGATACTAAAGTAAATTCTCTGTATCAATTGGGGAATTAGGAAGCTGGAACAGCATCTCACTTTGAGCATGATTTCTCAGTGCAGGAGGAGTGCTATTGGCATTTCAGGTGGGATTTTTTTTTTTTTTTTAATTGTGCAGGGTTGTCCTGCTGATGCAGGATATTTAGCATCCCTGATCCCAGGCTGCCAAAGCCAGTGATAATACCTCCCCCTACCCCCAGTGTTTGTAAGAATAAAAAAAAAAAAAAAAACCCTTTAGTGAGATAGCACCTGAGTTTGAGAACTATTGATTTTAGAAGGAACCAGGAAGCCTCCCTTATTGTTAATAAGCATTTTCTAGACGTGCAAGCTTAGGTCTAAGATCTTAACCCTAAAGACTTTGATATAGCTGTGAAGTCAGGTTCAGGACTGGAGCTATTTTTTGAAGAGAAGAGCTATTTTTGAAAAGAACAGAAAGGACAGAAAATCCATCCTTTCCTTTGTAAAGACTTTATGGTTCACAAGGAGTATCTCATTGGCCCTTTTTGTGATATGAGGAGCAGATTTAATATACGTTAAAACCCACAGTGAGGTAGATAGATACTGTCATGTATTCTATTTGACTAATTTGGTATTAAGATAGGGTTAATGAGAAGAATGGAGAAGGCAATGGCACCCCACTCCAGTATTCTTGCCTGGAAAATCCCATGGACGGAGAAGCCTGGTAGGCTGCAGTCCATGGGGTCGCTAAGAGTTGGACATGCCTGAGCAACTTCACTTTCACTTTTCACTTTCATGCATTGGAGAAGGAAATGGCAACCCACTCCAGTGTTCTTGTCTGGAGGATCCCAGGGACAGGGGAGCCTGGTGGGCTGCCGTCTATGGGGTCGCACAGAGTCAGACACGACTGAAGTGACTTAGCAGCAATGAGAAGAAAATGAATTCTACACATGATTTTGAAAATTTTAGTCTTATTTTTGATAGAAGCCCATCACTAGGAAATGACACTCTGGAAGCTCTCCTTCTCTTCCTTAAAAGCTGTCTAGATTGTCACTCTGAGTAAAAAACCTGGAGGTAAACACCAGAAAACTCTACTGAACAGTGAAGATGTGGTAGGCTGACATTTGTAGCGTTAAAAGGTGATGGATCCTGCACCAGCATTCATTCATTTCTGGCAGTACAGGCAGTTCATGTACTCTGGGAAAAGCAGCATGGTGCAAAGCAACAACATTCGGTACTGAACTACGGAAACAATTGATCAGTGGCGTAACTTACAGAAGGACAAGAGCCATCTTGCAGAAAGACAATACAGATCCCTATGTAACTTCATCAGAACCAGAAACCTGGAATTCTATTCACCTTGTGATTGCTATTCTAGCCAGAAAATGTAGGTAAAGTGAAAATTCCCCAGAGAAGGGGCTTGTATGTTGTGGCCTAAAAATGATTCACATCAGTTATCTGAGAGACTAGTGGTTTTCAAAGAGGAAGTGTCAGACTTCCCTGGTGGCCCAGTGGTTAAGAATCCGCCTGCCAACACAGGGGACATGGGTTCTATCCCTGGTCTGGGAAGATTCCACATGCCACAAGGCAACTAAATCCGTGCACCACAATTACTGGAGCCTGCACGCCCTAGAACCCATGCTCCACAACAAAAGAAGCCACTGCAATGAGAAGTCTGAGTATTGCAGCTAGAGAGCAGCCCCCAATCTCCACAACTAGAGAAAGCCCATGTGTAGCAGTGAAGATCCAGCATAGCCATGAAGAAATAAGAATTGGGGCAGGTTATTTAAGTACTCTAGGATCCAGTTCTTCATCTGTAAAAAAGGGATAATAACATTACCAACATTTAGGGTCAGAGTAAGGGTATTCACTATCATGATCATTATCATTATCATTATTGCTGTAACTAGGTGAAATACTAGCATGACATGTCATGACATGTCAGAGCTTCCAATAAATAATGATGTAAAAATAGGAATCCTTCATTTATTTTTGATTCTTTGGGCTCAGTGAGACAGCATATTCAAGTCTTTAGCCTCATTTCATAGAACCATGGAATATTACAGCTTGTGGGACCTGAAACACTATTTAATCCAAATTTCTTGGTTTAAAGATGAAGGTAATGAAGGTGAGAGAAGTAAAATCCTTGTTCAAATTCTTGGCAACAAAGATTCTGAAGTTTTGAATGCTTTTCTTCTGCCTTATAATACCAGCCATGAAATTTCTACCTGTTGACTATCCTTGACTAGTAGTTCACACCAGGATACAAGGGAAATAATCTGAAATCCAGATACATTCATTTTCCTACTCTTAGCATCTCTGGTAAAGTTTTGGTGGCTAAAGTCATTGATAAAAATTTTAATGACTAATGAAAAGATGCATGATGTTAAAAGATGCAAGGAGCAGTGAATTGTGAAAGAAGACTCAAGTCTTGCTTCTGCCTCTGTTATTAACTTGAGTGACCACTCTCAGCCTCAGTTTTTCTGTTTGCAAAGTAAGAGAGTTAGGTTATTCAACTGTTACAAAATATTGGCACAATAATATATTGTATAAAGATTTTCTCTAATAAACAATTAAATCTTTACAATTATGTGAAACATTTTGTCATCAAAATGTTCAAACACCTGGATGCAATTGTTTTTTTTAAATTTGCTGATTATTTTTAAAACAAACAAAGGAAAACAATTTTTCAAATGAACAGATGATGGAGATCAGCTTGCTCATTTGTAGGACAGTTTATTGGGTTGGAATATTTTGCCTTTGGCAAGTGAGAATCAGCTAATTCCAGGCATTTGCTTAATGACTTGCTAGAATAGAAAGATGTTTTTCTTTCATTTTTGTCAGTAATCACCAGTTAAAACTTTTAAAGGAAAGCCCAATTATTCCTGGAAAAGGATAATATTATATGACCAATCAAACTGTGATGTTGTCAGCTCTCCTCTTATTATTATATGTGTTTTCATTTTGAGCTAAGCCCCTTCTGAACTTAGGAATAATAGTAGTTGCCTGCAACAATCATGAAGGCCAATCATTTATTTCTTAAGGAAATAAATGTCTCTTTAAGGTAAAAGTGAAAAGTATCATACAATTCCATTTAAGTATTGTTTGTGAAATTGCCTCATCATAAAGAAATGAAACACTCTTGGACTGATGTGTTCCTTGTTCCCTGGAGGAGAACAGCAAGACACAGTTCTCAGTGGTGGTCTGTCTTGGCCATCACTACCTATGCCCCCAGAGGGGTTAGGAGGGTGGTTATCAGGGTAAGATTTGATGTTCTGTGTCTGTCTCCTGTTTTATTTGATAAGGGAAAATGCCACGGGGAGTACTCATTTCTTGGCTAGATGAGTTTGTGGCATGAAGTGACCTGGAACAATGGTATGAATTCAGCAAATATCTTTTGAGCACCCATGTGCTAGGCTATAGGCGTTCCAAACACCTGTGACCACAGCCTTTCTGTGCAAATATATGACACTCCTCAACTACTTTATTGATTAAGTGAATGATTGTATGCTACCAGCATGAGTTTCAAAGCTACACGGTCAGTTCTATTTATTTCTTGAGATACAAAATCAGTTAAATCCCTCAAGCTGAAGACAGTGAAAATTAAACTCTTTTCAGCTCCAAGGCAATGTATTTCTCTCTTCCAAAATCCAGGCCTCTCTAAGAGATAAAGAGTTCCCATGAAATGAATAAACCATGATTCCCCCCAAAGTGGTATTTATTATTAAAGCCAGCATGATCTGCCGGAGACCGGAGTAGACAGTTTCTCTAAGCTCTCCTTTAGCAATAAGATTCTGTATGTAACAATTGCCTGAGAATGGCATCCTTGACCAACATCAGGCTGAGAGTATATCTCAGCTCTTTTTCTGAAAGAGTATCTTTCAAGTTACCATCCATTCTTTTGTTAAGATCTGTTTATCTATCTTAAGATAAAAAAAAATATATATATATATATATAAGATATTTATATAAAGTATATATAAATTTGAAATCTGAATAAGAACAGCTATGTTATTTCTAAGTTGGAACTCAGGAAACCAGTAAGACAGTAAAATAGAGCATTTGACTTTATGGTAAAAAGGAATCTATGTGTAATTAAACTCCAGAAGGCATCGGCTCCTTCAGTGAGATACATGTTTTTCCTTCCTAGCCTTATTGTCTTGAGCATCTTTGGGCTTTGGGGGATGTTCTCAGCACAGGTGGATTTTTCTCTTCTCTTGGAAAAAGTTTCAAAGCAGAGTCCCAAGTCCTTATTCCCAGTTTCATATTCTCAGTTGCTGTGATGTTTTTAGCACTTCCTATAGAAATGTTGTCCAATAGAACTTTCTGCAATGCTGGAAATTTTCTGTATCTGCATTGTCCAATAAGGCAGTCAGTGGCCACATATGGTTTTATTAAGCAGCTGAAATATGGCTAGTGTAATTAAGGAGCTGAATTTTTAACATTTAAATTTTAGCTAATTAAAATGGTAAATAACTACATATGGCTAGTGACTACCATATTGGATAGAGTGGTTCTAGACAGTGTAAGCTTATGGTACCTGGGACTGAGTAACCCAGCAACATCATCCTTGCAGAATCACCCAGTGATGATATAATAGAAGTTATGTATTTAATTATGAGTTATGCCTTAATTGCTTCTGGAGCAGGTTTGAAGCAGAATGTCAGTAATAGCATTAGGAAGGCATAAGGGGATCTTTAAGTAAAGAATAATAAATGGGAGGAATATGTTATGGTAAATATTAAGAGATGAAACAGTGGAATGGTGCCATTTGAACTGAATTTGAATCTCTAAATTCTACATTTTGGAGCAGGATAGAACTGTCCAATTTAATATAAAAATTTCATCTTGCCAAGTGTGATTACTAGGGCTACAAAAATCTAATTAATGAAAGTGAGATTTTACTATGGGCTAGAAGAGAAGCAAGCAAAAATGAATAGAGTATCAAGTCTGTTGTATGTTAGAGTGGACTAGAACTCTAGGACCATGTCTAATGAAATTGTCTATTTGACAGAATTGTGAAAATTCAATGACTTATGAAAGGACTTAGCATACTGCCTAGCATTGATAAATATCAGGACTTAGGATGATCACTTATTTCTGCCTAAATCTTTTTGAGGCCTCTGCCAAGTAAGTACCTGTGAGAACACAGGAAGATGCTAAGGGTAATTGATTTTGGAAAAATTATTTTGTTGAGAATAGATCATAGAAGAGGAAATATAGACAGCATCAAGGCAAGTAAAGAAATGCCATACCACCATCCCGATTTGCAAATTGTTGGTATAGGGAAAACAGTTGTTGAGGAATGTGGGTCAGGTATCTCAGTTATATTCGGTCAGCCAGCACTGGAACAGTGAGACCAGAGAGGGAAGAACAGGAAGGAAAATTAGGTAGGAGGACTACTTGTATTTTGAGTGTTTGTGCCTCTCAGGTGGCTCAGTGGTAAAAGAATCTGCCTGCCAAGGAGGTGATGCAGGTTCAACCCATGAATTGGGAGGATCCTCTGAAGAAGGAGATGGCAACTCACTCCAGTATTCTTGCCTGGAGAATTCCATGGACAGAGGAGCCTGGTGAACTACTGTTCATAGGGTGGCAAAGAGTCAAATACAACTCAGCAACTAAATGACAACAACAAAAACAACAAATTACTGAATATAGTTCAGTCCTGCTGATATTCTTGTCAAAGATAATCAGAGAAGGCATGGAAGAATATTTGAGGCATCATGGGAGTAGTGGAAAGGGCACTGGCCTTGGAGTCAGGTCAACTGGATTCCAGTCCTAACTTTTCAGTCATGTGCGTTAGACTAATAAGCATCTTTTGGTTCCCAAATTCTCTTTTTTGTAAAACAATGATGCTTAATGATCTTGAAGGTTTTTCCAGCCCTATAACTCAAGGGTGTAATTCTAAATATGAAAGCACGAGTGAGATCTAGTTCTCCAGACTCCCCGAAGCCTTGCTGTTCTTCAGGAAAGCCTGCCGTTCATTCCTCTGTCATGTTTCTGTTATCCTGAAGCTCAAGTGTGTGAACAGTGGTATCTCAAGCAGCATGCACAAAAGCAGTTGGTATGGTGGGAGTTAGTGACAGTGGGTGGGTGAACAGATTAAAGAGGAAAGGGTTGGAAGAGAGAGTAGTGTCTGTGAAAAGCAAAGCTGGTCCTCTACCTTTGACAGATTCTTGCTATAGTCTCCAGTAACCACTGCCCAAAGTCAATGCCAAAATAAGGGCATGGAAATATCTTGGACTTCAGAGTTAAGCAGACTTGAATTTGAATCCAAGTTCTGGATTCGAGATACATAACTTCAGTTTTCTAAACTTTGTGATACATTTGGTTAGCAGCTATTGTGAAGCTTAAATGAGATGATATGGCCCAGCATATAGTAGGTTTTTTTTTTTTTTTAATAAATAATCTCTTAACTTGGCCTCCTGAAATTGGCTTAGTTCATTCCTCATCTAGCCCATAATGTAAAAGACTCTCAAAGAAACATACAAGACTGCTTAGAGATCTATATCTAGAGGATGCAAAATTTACATTGTAGATAACGCGTGGTGGAGAGAGAAGGGTACTGAAGAGAGGAAAAACCTCAGCCAGGAATAGAAAGCCTAGTTAGTCTCTCCGTTAATGAAGCCTCTTCCTTTGTGCAGCCTCACAGTTCTCTGGTTCTTGAAAGCCACAGTAGCGTTTATCAGAACAACACCGTGTTTCCAACACTTCACCAACAGGAAGATTCACAGCGCAGGCAGAGAAAACAGAATGAGGCACCACGTTCGTTCCCATTCAAGTAAGCAAAGCTGGATCCTAGAGTGACACCCGCTCCTTGCTCCTCAACCCAGCATTGGGGAAAACCTGCTTCCAAGTGGAATCCAGGGGTGGGGGAGGGGGAGGGGAAGGGGAAGGCAGAGAAACGGGGAATGCATAGCACCTTTACCCCTCTCTTTAGGTCACTTGATCCACTTGACTTCCTTTACGAGGGTTCTAACACAGTTTCTGCTTTGGAGAAAAATGTTGGCAAGCAGTGAGCCTCCAGTCCCTTGGCGGTGTTATCTCGCCGCCTTGGAGAACTTTCAGCACCGCGGACAGCTCCCGCCGTCCTCTCTGTGGCCCACTCTCTGGACTGGCATTCTCCCGAACCCCTTCCTGGAGGGGGCTCCGGTCGTAGTGGGGTTGGGAGAGGGGAGGGTGGGTTATCATTCTGTGTTTCTCGGTCAACTTTGGCCAGTGACCGGCCCTGCCACTACGGTGAGAATACCTCCCAAGAGCCGATTCCTTTTCTCCTCTCGGTTGAAGACCCCCAAGAACCGAAGTCAGCATAGGTGGTGGGGTGGGGAGTGCTAAAATATAGCCCGGTGAGGGCTCTATTTTTCCAGCATTCCTGCACCTTTTCTCCACCTTTCACTTCACTTCTAGCCATTCGGCGACTTCTGTCTTACTTTTCAATCACAATACAAAATACATGTGTGTGTGTAGGTGCGGCGGGGGGCGGGGGGCGCGGAGAGGAGGGTGCTGACTCAAGAGCTAGAAGGAGGTTGTGGCTACGTCCGGCGAGGCTACACTGCCCTACTCTGGCCCTTTGGATTCTTAGGACACTGATGTGCTTTGGGATGGGGAAGTGGGGCGGGCTCTGACTTAGGTGTAAGTGTGAGAGTCCTCTCCCCGGGGTTGCCCCCTCTGTTCAGGGAGCTTCCCTGACACCTCACCCATCACGTCCTCCTTGTCGCCCCCGGTGTGTCACCGGTCTCTGGGGACAGATGCTCCTGCGAGCGCATGGCCTTGTCAGGTCACCTGGCTCAGATAGAGTCCCTTTGAAGAGTTTGCTCTCATGTAAAAGGGCAGACATTGTTCCCGTCCGTCCTTCGGGCTTCGGCTGGAAAAGCATCTCTCTCGTTGGACTCTTTCAGACGCCGAGAAAACCGAGCGGCGCGAGCCAAGGTGCGTGCCAAGGCACTGGGGGGACAGGACGGGCCCGGCGTCTGTGGAGACCTGGGCGGCCCGAACGCTGCTGGCGGCTCTCTCCTCCGCCTCTAGCTCCCGCGGGCCAGACCTGCCTGGCAGCCCCGCAGCTGGAGCCCGGCGTCCCCCAACCCTGGATGCTATCCAGGCCCCATTCCGGGCCAGAGCCGGAGAGACCCCGACCCGGCTTCATCCTTCCTTCTAGGAGACCCCTTCCCGGAGGGCGCCCTCAGCCTCCGCGCCATGTTCCTGCTTACCCGCTCCGGGTGGCTCCGGCTCCCTGGTTCATTCAACAAGAGGTGATCATCCCATTTTCCAGCTGGGATGCAGGGGCCACGGAGGGGGACAGACTACAGCGACAGGGGGACGTTCACTCACCGGAGGGCTGGAGGTGATGAACTGGCTACCGGGGCTGATGGCTGGCGGTCCTCACTTACAGCTCGGGGTTTGTCTCTTCTCCCGTGATGCGGGGTGCTGGCGGCAAAGGAAAGCAGGAGGCAGCCGCCGCTGCCGAACGGCTCCTCAATTATTCAGATTGCCCCTCTATCTGCACCCTCCCCGCGGCCTCTCAGCCCTCCCTCCAGCTAGCCTGTCTCCGCCTTCCTGGAGTCACGTGGGCTGCCCAACCCCTTACATTACCGAGCAGAAGCCTCTCACCAGACGCCCCCCCACCCCCACCCCCAGTACACACACACACACACACACACACACACACACACACACACACACTGCTATCTGCCGCTCTCAACTCCTCCCCGGCCTATTAAGCCTCCAGGTGCTGCTTCCAGTACCTCATGGTATGTGAGGCTGAGGGAAAAGGATGCGGGCAGCTCTCCGTCCTGGGAGAGTACCAGGCAGGACTCTGCAGTGTTGATGTGTTGCGAATGCACAGCCTCTGCGAGAAGCTCCACCTCTGCTGGACTTGACATTGGACAAAGCTGGCTACCCAGACCTGGTTCCTGCCCTCTGGAAGCTTCCCCCTTCTTCACCAAGCTCTTGCTGCTCTTAAATTTCTTCCACCTCCCTCAGCATTGCTGAAAGGAAAGGATGGGGGAGATTGATTTCCCCTCCCCTCCTAAAAAAGACAAGATCTTCCTCTTTCTCCAATAGACCAAGTTTATCTTTTGATAAACATCTTATTAGTAGAAAAGATTGAGGCTTTGAGATTTGAAGATTGAGGAGGAATTTTGGTCCATACCAAAAATAGATACCCTTGGGAGTATTTAACTTCTGTTAGCCTTTCTTCTCTCATCTGTGAAATGACCCCTTCACAGAACTATTATGAGAATTAAAAATGGTAATATTCTTAAAATTGCCTAACATATTTAGAACTCAATAAATGGGAATCCTTCCCCAGTCTCTGTTAAAATAAATCTCAGAAACAAGGAGACTGTGATTTGCACCAGTAGAATGGAAGTATTTTTTGTAAACTTAGAAAGGGGTGTCTGTGCATTCAGGCTTGACAGATAATATATGAAAGGAGAAAAGCAATTTACTGGGCTTATATTTTTTCATTGGTTTTGTTGAGAACTATGTTATGTCTCAAAAGGATGAGGACTATGTAGTACAAACCGAGGCATGTTTGGCCTCATCAGAGAATTAATTATTTAATATTCATTGAAAAGACTGCTTTAGATGGACAGTACCTACATAATCTTGTATCTTTGGTCCAGGCCTTCAAAATATATGGGAGCTAATGAGATGTAACGCCCCATCCTTGGAAACACATTCAGTGGACTTCTGATTGAGAAGAATGTTGGCTGTCTGACACTTCTTTCCTAGCATGGAGCAGTCAAATGTACCTTTAGATTGTGAGTTCTAGCTAGAGGACCTGGGTGACAGTCTGGGAAAGTCTACCTAGCTTAAATTTATTACTGCCTTGGACCAGCATCCAGGTCTTAAGTATTGAGATATCTCCTTCATTTGAGCTTATGCAGGGTATATCAGATCTTCTAGGATACCCAAGAAGCTGTGGAACTTTGCAGGAAAGGCATAGAGTTAAAGAATCAGAAGTTTGGCATCTTAATACAGGCTCTGGTGGTGGTGGTTTAGTCACTAAGTCATGTCTGACTCTTGCGACCCCAGAGGACAGTAGGCTCCTCTGACTATGGGATTCTCCAGGCAAGAATACTGGAGTGGGTTGCTGTTTCCTTCTCCAAATACAGGCTCTGCCAGTTACTTATTATATGATCTTTGGCAAATCACTCAAGCTCTTCGAGTTTCAGCTTTTCAATGGGAATAGAATGTTTGTCTGCCTTTTCCATGAGCTGGTTCAAATGGAGGATAATGTATGACAAGCCATACCATTAAATGTCCAGAGTGAATAAATGTGAATTATTGACATTACAGACTGAAGAAAACCCTGAATTTAGCCTGGTCCAGATGCATTATGGGCATGAAGGGGTAGGAAGTTGGGATTTATCATGGAATGTGCAACAACTAAACTGTCAGTATTTTTCTGTAAGTCTGTGTGTGTGCATGTAATTTAAGGGGTGTAGTGTTTTGAGCATTATATTTTCATTTTCAGTGTCTTCTGTGATGAATTTCTGGATTAAATTTAATTTTTTTCCTGCCTTTTAATTTTTAGAACAACACCAGCCACAGTCACAGTGGTTATGAGTATTTCATAACTGAGATAAGTTTGCACTTATATTTCAGGACAGCAGCTTTACACTCTTCTGCCTTTCCCAGGTAAAACTGATTTGGGTTAGAAATTCAAAATGAGTTTGATTTCAAAGCAAGAATATTCAGTATCCAGGAGCAATTTCTGGTTAACCATCAGCTCCTTGAGTGATATGAGTCTCCAGTTCACTGCCTATGAACCCAATGACATCTTTACACAAACCAGGAACTCCTGAGGAGTTTTCCCATTTGTAAGCAAATTCTAGTCCACTTTGCTGATTTTCTTTTTAAAAATATTCTTCAGGAAGCGTCAGTTTGGACCTCTTTATGTTTAGGGGCACCAAAAGACCAGAAGGTGCCAACTCATGCTCCTATATATATATATCATTTAAAAAAAAATTGTCCAGGCTAGGTAAAATGCTACCTCTGTCTCCTACCTACTTCTGTGTTGTCATGAGGAAGCATAAGGAATGGAAGAATTAGCATGAAATAATATAATTTTGCCTCAAAAATGGTACCATTATGAACAGTTACTTGGATGAGTATAAATTTCAGAAAAATTTGGACAGTTTTACCAGAAATTGCTCTGGGACTCTGAATAATTTTTCCAAACAACTTTTCAATGTTCAAGTCACCTTTCACAGCATAGGACAGAAAAAGGAAGCTTGGGGGACAAATCTTGCATTGATTGTAATTGAAAGTTACACCTTAACAATGATTTCCTGATAAGGTTTCCCTTGGGTCCTACTCCTTTACTTACAAGGTCTTATCTTTTACCTGTTGATTGTTGCCTTTATGAGTCACTGCAGACACTTTCCAGCTGTAGACCAAGCATTAATGAATCAATGAATAGAAATGCGGTAGATAAAAGTGTAGCAGAGCATTTAGAGCCACACACAGCAGGAACAATTGATGCATATCTTAGTTCCAGGGTTAAGCAATGATACTGCAAATTGACTGCTAATTACATCTTGAAAGTACACATTCTATTTTTCTTTTTCTAACAATTGGAATATGGGACTGTTGATTGATTTATTCAGTGTGTTCTAGACACTTGAGATATAGCCATGAACTGCACAGAAATGGCTCCTGTTCTCCTTGAGCTTACAGTCTAGTAGAGGGAGTCAGACCCTAATCAAGTAAACAAAGAGGTGAAGATAAGAACCATGATTAAAAAAAAATAAAATAGAGTGATATACAAGGAGTGAGGACACCACTTTAGTTGAGGGGTGGAGAACTGACAAAAGCAAATGCAGGGGCCTAGACATACAACTTACTACTTTCCAAGGAAAGGGCAGTGCCCTCTTTGTTGTTCAGTTGCTCAGTCATGTCTGACTCTTTGCAGCCCCATGGACTGCAGCACATCAGGCTTCCCTGTCCTTCACCATCTCCCAGAGCTTGCTCAAGCTCATGTCCATTGAGTTGGTGATGCCATCCAACAATCTCATCCTCTGTCGTCCCGTTCTCCTCCTGCCTCAGTCTTTCCCAGCATTAAGGTCTCTTCCAATAAGTTGACTCTTTGCATCAGGTGGCCAAAGTATTGGAGTTTCAGCTTCAGCATCAGTCATTCTAGTGAATATTCAGGATTTATTTCCTTTAGGATTGACTGGTTTAATCTCCTTGCAGTCCAAGGAATTCTCACTCTCAAATGAGTCTTCTTCAACACCACAGTTCAAAAGCATCAATTCTTTGGCATTCAGCCTTATTTGTGGCCCACTTCTCGTACACTTACATGACTACTGGCAAAACCATAGCTTTGACTATATGAACCTTTGTTGGCAAAGTAATGTCTCTGCTTTTTAATATGCTGTCTAAGTTTGTCATAGCTTTTCTTCCAAGGAGCAAGTGTCTTTTAATTTCATGGTTGCAGTCACCATCTGCAGTGATTTTGGAGCCCAAGAAAATAGTCTGTCATGTTTCCATTGTTTCCCCATCTATTTGCCATGAAGTGATGGGACCAGATGCCATGATCTTCATTTTTTCAATGCTGAGTCTTAAGCCAGCTTTTTCACTCTCCTCTTTCATCTTCATCAAAAGGCTCTTTAGTTCCTCTTCACTTTCTGCCATAAGGGTGGTGTCACCTGCATGTCTGAGCTTGCTGATACTTCTTCCAGCAATCTTGATTCCATCTTGTGCTTCATCCAGCCTGACATTTTGGATGATGTACTCTGCATATAAGTTAAATAAGCAGGGTGACAATATACAGCCTTGACTACTCCTTTCCCAATTTTGACCTAGTCTGTTGTTCCATGTCTGGTTCTAAATGTTGCTTCTTGACCTGCATACAGGTTTCTCAGGAGGCAGGTGGGGTGGCCTGGTATTCCCATCTCTTGAAGAATTTTCCACAATTTGTTGTGATCCACATAGTCAAAGACCTTAACATAGTCAATGATGCAGAAGTAGATGCTTTTCTGGAAATCTCTTGTTTTTTCAATGATCCAACAGATGTTGACAATTTAATCTCTGATTCCTTTGCCTTTTCTAAATCCATCTTGTACATCTGGAAGTCTTTGGTTCATGTACTGTTAAAGCCTAGCTTTGAGGATTTTGAGCATTACTTTGCTAGCATGTGAAATGAGTGCAATTGTGTGGTATTTTGAACATTCTTTGGCATTGCCCTTCTTTGGAATTGGGATGAAAATGTACATTTTCCAGTGCCCTCTTACCCGGGGCCTTTTGCCAAAAGTCTACATCATTAGCAGGGTAATCACTAAAACCTTTGCAATTGACCCACATGGATGGATTATGATTAGGCCACCAGGGGATTGACCAGATGCCTTAACAACCATTACCTGTTTTTGTCTCATGCTTCATGGTGATGAATAGTTGATGCTTTCTTCTAAAAGGAACACAAACTCATCAATGCCCCCCTGACTTCTTCCTTTAAGAGATTCAGAGCCTGAGAAATCAAAAGCACTGTGACAGCCTGGCCAGAGGCTGGTCAAGAAACTTCTGAATGGAGAGGTTGCTTACTGTGCAGAAAAAGAAGAAAAGATAGACCCAGAACCCAACTACCACAGGCACACAATAAATATATACTAAACAAATAACTTGCTGCTAGTATTCTACCAATCAGACTGGGAATTTATCAGCAGTTATCTGTGAGTAACTATCCTCTGTGTATCTAAATTCCAAGAGGAAGAAGGGGGATGCTGACTTGAACACGTTCATTTTATTCCTCCCAAATTTACAGTGAGGTACAGCAACTCTTCCCGTCCCACCCCATGCAGTGTGAATAAAGTTCCTTAATGATGAAGCTGTGGAAAGAAGTCAGAAATGCCAAAACAGTGGAAGTCCTTGACATGGAAGGAAATATTAAAGGAAACACTTCTTCACATTTATTATATGTTTTCTTTAAATACATTCACTTTTACACTTAATTTATTTTAAAGAGGTTTCTATCACTAGTTTAAGTAGAAAATGGGTATCTGTTGCCATCTGTACAAGATAATTATTTAAATAAGCACAGTGAAAATAAAATGATGCTATTATAAGTCAAGCTAAATACTATTGCCTGCCCAGGAATCTGAGGTTTGCTTTCTCATTATTAAAAAAAGAAAGAAACTGTTAAAGAGGTGTTAAAGACATATTGGCATCAAACTGAGACTTTCTCCATGAAGTAATCAGAAACATTGAAGGACAAATGGAAAAGAATAATTTTCTCACTGTGTGATGATAGGTGATTTAGTACTGAGCCTTGCATGTGTGCTGTGTCTCTTCAGATGTGTCTGATTCTTTGAGACCCTATGGACCATAGCCCACCAGTCTCCTCTGTCCATGGGATTCTCCAGGCAAGATCACTAGAGTGGGTTCCCATGCCCTCCTCCAGGGGATCTTTCTGATCCAGGGATCGAATCCATGTCTCTTATGTCTCCTGCACTGGCAGGTAGGTTCTTTACCACTATCACCACCTGGGAAGCCCTATTTAAATCAGCATTTCTCCCAATTTTAACATGCATAGGAATCAAATGGAGAGCTTGTTAAAAATGCTGAACTGAATTCAGTAGTTCTGGGGTGGAACCCAAGGACTTGCATTTCTAACACAATATCAGTGACACTGGTGCTTCTTGTTGTTGGATCACTCTGTGAGTGGCAAGGATCCAAGTACCAGTGATGGTATGTGTCCTACATTTTGGGAGATGGCAACTTTTATTTTGTAGATGAGAAAAGTAAGGAGTTGGAGGTTGTAAATAACCTAAGGTCCAATGGTTAGTTAGTAGATGAACCAGGTCTAAAACTCCTTTTCACAGGCTTCCAGTTTCTCAGTCCAGTGTTCTTTCCCAAAAGATCTGTATGGTCACTGACTTGCTGCTAGAGCCCACCAGAACCGTTTTTCAAGGGGCTATGGCATGAAAGTCAAGGTTTGGATTGCTGTGTTTTATAGGTTATTCTGTGGTAACAGACATGCACAAACTCTCAGTAGCTTAAAATAGCAATTGTTGACATTATGTCTCATTAAGTCACATTATTATTGTTCACATTGTCTCTGTTTTGGATTACTATGGGTCCTGCTCCACATAAGTCACTTTATACCATGTTTTGATGCCCCATCTCAACAAGATAATTCAGAGCTGACCTTGGCAGGTAGAACCAAAGCTGGAGGACCTTGCACCAGCAACTAAATGCTCTGGCTTGAAAGCGATGCATGTCACTATTGCCCACAAGCCAATTAGCTGGCACATGGACCCACTCAACTGCAATTGCAAGCCAGGAGTGGAGAAGAAGAAGACTTCCATCTTCTTGGAATAAGAGTACAATCAGATAGAGGAAACACTGAAAGTCTCCATCAAATAAATAGTTCTTCTATCACTAACAATCCTTCATTTCATTATCTCAGTCTTTTCTCTTTTCTCAGGATCTCACATATCCAATGTTCCCAGGCCAGTAGGGCCACTGTTAGCCGCCTCCCCACCCCTGCCCCACCCTCAAGTCCTTCTGTATCATACAGAAAGAATAGGCAATATAATGGTGGAGGGAATTCAGGATGCCAGAAACTGTGGTGATAGTAGGAGCATCAAAAGAGACAGACCAAGTCAAGGAAAATGGCCATGGTGACTGGGAGAGAGAGGGGTAGAGAAAAAGAAGTCAGGGGAAGGAGAGGAAACAATCATTTCTTCAGGGCCTATGAAAGGGTAGGCCCTATGCTAGCATATTTACATGATTTTGCCCTTAGAACATTCAGGGTGTTATTGGCTTGTTTCACACTCAAGGAAACAGAGTCTCAGAGGGCTTATATAACTTGTCAAGGTCAATGCAGAGGGTAAACCAGGATCGATGCCAGACTGTAAGCCTAGAATCTCTCCCAGGAAGTCTAAGAAAGTCACTCTCACAAAGCAAGGCAGAATTGGTCCTGAAGAATAGACTCCTTGTTCACACTGACATTGGAGTTCCTTGGCTCTAGTAGGCATGTGTAGACAAACAACTGAGATGTCCTGATTTTATACTGGTTACGACATGAGGTTTTGCCGTATGCCTGGAGAGACCAAGCCTCTTCTAAAGGCCCCAAAGGGAGGGTGTAATAGTTAAGGTCAGTGTGAGTGTTGGGAAGTCATGTTCTGGAAGCCTGAGAGTGATGAGGGCTAGAATTGTCACGTGTACTATTCAGGTCAAGGTGGGAAGGGACAGGGACTCTGGAGTCAGACAGACCTAGGTTTGTATCCAGACTTAACCACTTATAAATGATGTGGTGTTTGGCAAATTGTTCAAGTTCTCTGAGACTCAGTATTCCAACCTGTAAAAGGGGATAGTAATGCCTAACTTCAGAGTTGTGGTGAAGACTGGAAATAACATACATAAAGAGCCCAGAACACATAGTTCCTCAATGTCAATGGCTAGTCTTAGTGTTATTTGCAGTAAGAAGATGCCTTTACCTACCTGAGTTCATCCTTAGAGGTGTCTTGTTCTGAGCCTCTATTTGTTCTTCAGAAAATTGAGGGGATGGGAGCAGATTTCCTCTAATAGCTCTTCCATGGACTCAAGTTAGTACACCAGGAGTCATGAGCTTCTCCTGGGGACAGCTGGAGAATGGGCCTGGTGAGCAGCCATATTCAGTGCAGCATTGACAAGGGTTGAATAGCTTCTGCTGAATTAAGAGTACCTGGGCCCACCAGTAGGGCTCCTGAGCCCAACAGTAACAAGCTTATTTCTGTTGCCATTGCCACCAACCATTGACTCTCTGCAACAATAGGCAATGTAGGGATGGCTGTGGGTCCAGGGGTGGTCTTTGCAGTCACTTTTGCATATAGGAAAAGTCATGCTGCTAACAGAAGCAGTGCCTGCCAAGGCAGCAACCACAAGCCGCAGCTTTGAATACAGAACAAAAATGTCAATAAGCACCAGAGAGAATTGGAGGGAGAGTAACAATGCTTGCACTAATGGGATTGTTAGCTTACTCCAGTCTCAGCAGCTCATGCTATTGCTGCCAAGCGGAGAATAGATTATACTGGTAGTGGGTCAATTAAGTCCACAGCAGATTCCCTTCATGAGATGGACAGGCAAATCAGTACCCTCTGAGTAAGCATCCATCATGTAAAACAGTGATTATTTTATTGTCAGCCTTTTGAAGGTATGTATTCACCTGCTGTGTATAAGCTTTCTCCTGTTTAATTCAATGACTTTTAGAAAATGAGAATATTTCATGCCATTTACTCATTTCTTAAAGCTCTTAAGAAGACCAAAGTCTCTATAAAGCCTTCTAGTACATTAGATGAAAGTGATAAGACAATTTAGAGAAGGGAATGAAGCTGTAGTCTCTGTCTTTTCCCAGTCCCAGCTAGAGAAGGCCTCAACCCTCAACCACAGAGGTCTGTTTTCAGAACCCCAGGGAGGGGAGAGTTCATTGGCTGCTTCTACAAAGTGTTCGTGTTTAATTGTCCTTGCATTAAGGTTTTTGTCTCAGTGTCTGTGTCAGGTACCAGGAGTGCCTTCAAGATGATTCAAGGCAAGAATTAGTATGTCCTGCTTGGAGGATTCAGTCATCCCGTCCCTGCAGTCCTCTGTCTTCAGGTTGGCCAATCACTCTGGGCACTGGCTGTCAGCTCTGTGTCCAACTTGGTTTGGGACACCTTCTCCAAGGGGTTTGGAGCAACTGCCAGTGAACATCCAGCTCTTGAAACATGACTTGGCCTCTTGGATCAAGTCCTGAACCGGACACTAGTTCATGGTTTCTAGGTTCTGAGCCTGCAGGCCCCACTTTTAATTATCTAGCCAAGCCTTATGTAATTGCACACAAGATACACTGAGGATTTTTCTTCATTTAATCTATGTTTATATGCATGCTAAGTTGTTCAGTCATGTCTGACTCTTTGCAACCCTATGGACTGTAGCCTTCCAGGCTCCTCTGTCCATGGGATTTCCCAGGCAAGAATACTGGAGTGGGTTGCCATGCCCTCCTCCAGGGGATCTTCCCAATCCAGGGATTGAACCCGTGTCTCCTGCAGCTCCTGCATTGCAGGCAGAGTCTTTACCACTGAGCCACCGGGGAAGCCCATATGTTTATATATCCATGTTCAGTAGAGGCTTGAGCATCTATTAAAATGGTGATCAAAAGGAGGTCCTGATCTAATGTATAAAAATGCTGTTGTGAGAAATAAGGATGGCTCCCTTTATCCTTAACCTGTCCTGATGAGGGACATGAGTTTGCTTCATTCATGAGGTGTGTTTCCAGTCTTGTGCTTTTCCTTCTATTCTTTGGCTTTCCACTTACTGAGGTGGTGACATGGTGATACAGATGAAGATGGTGATGCAGTAACAGGGCCGACATCTTCCCACCCCATTCTTCAAACCTCAAGCCCCCTACCCTGGCTGAATCAGCTGCTGCCCTTTCCACTACGCTTAGCCTAGGAGGCATTTGTACCAATTAATGTATCATCAGAAGAAGTAGTTTAAACTATAATGGGAAATGAGGCAAACTTAATCCCATCTCACAATAGCTTCAAGACTTCAATTGTTTTGTCCAGAACAGATGCTAACAATGGCTGGTATAACAAGTAACTGCCCATCTCCTGTGAATTCTGTAAGTGGTTTTAACTCCCGGATTCTTTACTAAAAGAATTCTGCATAAAACTTGGGCTGCCTCACACATGCCAATGTATTTGGTTGCTTAGGAATCTTCATAAAAGAAGAGTCAATGTGAAGGACAGCAAAGATAAAATGTTTGCCCTACTCAGGATGGGAAAAGTCTGTTTGTAGTCAAGGGAATATCATGAAACTTTTCAAGAATTAGGTCTTCCAAGTCAGGTAAGCGAATTACAAGATAAAGAAATCCCAAGTTGAATGTATTGTGTTTATGCCAGGGGAGGGGGTGTGGAGTGTAAAATAACCTTAGTGATGTGAGATGTGGAAATGATTGTTATTCCCTGAGGCCTTCTGTGATGAGACTTGGGTGGGTTTAGGACAGTTGTTGGTGGAGCTGTTTATTTTAACAAAATGGGGAAGATGCAAGTGAAAAAAAAAAAAGCATTTTTTTGGGAGGGGAGGAAGGGTGATTTCAACCTGGCCAAGAAAGCCAGAAAATGTTTAAAAGTTAAAATTATAATGACTAACATTCATAGGGAGCTGATTAGATAGGGCTCAAGAAGGTCATAGATATTAGTCATTCATTGACTGAGTCAAATAAACTCTGACCAAATTAGTGGTAGAATCTGATGTATGAGTTTTCAAAGAGAATTTCAGAATACCTGCCTTGTGGAAAGTTCACTAAATGAACATCGTGTATTAATGGATATTTCTCAAGAGCTGACTGCTTGCATGGTGACCAAGTAGGGCCTTTGTGATAAAGGAAAAGAGGAAAAACAGAACTGCCTACAACCAAGTTGCTGAGTAAAACTAATTTTTTAAAAAATATATAGAGCCCAATATGGTATGTGTATATGAAGAATAGGTAGGGGTGAGACGAAATTGGTGTCCAGCAGTTTAGCTAGCTTGCTGGGCGATACGGAGAATGTGACTGTGGCCTGGCCTTTTCAGGCTTCCCTGTGCATGACCTTCTAAATGAAGTTAGGGGCTTCAGGCACAGCTGGGTCCCGGTGCTGAGAGAACATCAAGAGGTGTCTGTCATCCTTTCTCAGTTCTGTTTGTTTCAGAGTTAGCTTCCTCCTCAGCCAAGCTCTCTACTCAAGGGCGGCAGACAGCTGCCAGGGGCCACATAATCACTTTTTAAATTTTTTTAAACCAGGTTGACAATCCAAATAGAAGGAGAGGATCTCTTTTCTAATCCTTCCTACACAAGTCCCAGGGCTGACTCTCATTGAGCTGACAGAGGTCATTTGCTCATTCATCAGTTAATAACTAAGTTCAGGGAAATGGTATGTAATAATCGGCTGATCTAGGCCCTGTGTTCACTATAGTTCTGGGAAATGAGGTTAGGACCACATAAGCCACATGGACTAGCAGGGGGGATAAGATACTGTTATTAGGAGAAAGAAATACATTCTAGACAGGTGAAAACAATGAGCATTTCCCAAAATTTATCGCTCAAAGAATAATTTTTTTTCTTGAAGTTACTATTCAGTAGAACATATTTGGGGAAATGCAGTCTTCAGTTTCTCATAATATTCATTGTCTTGTGCCTAGAAATTCTTATCTGACCCATTAATGTTGTTTTTAAACAAAGATGAAAATGCATTACCTGAGTTTTTATACCCTTGTGCTTGTGCGTGCTAAGTCGCTTCAGTCGCGTCCAACTCTCTGCAACCCTATTGTAGCCTGACAGACTACAGTCCACAGGGTTGCAAAGAGTCAGACGTGACTGAAGCTACTTAGCACAAGCCATAGCCCCCAGTCTCCTCTGTCCATGGGATTCTCCAGGCAAGAATACTGGAGTGGGTTGCTGTGCCCTCCTCCAAGGGATCTTCCCAACCCAGGGATCGGACCTGCATCTCTGAGGTCTTCTGCATTGGCAGGTGGGTTTTTTTTTACCACTAGCGCCACCTGGGAAGCCCTTTGATACCCTTAGGAACTGCCATATTCACAATGATAATGGTGATTAAATTTGTTCTTGAGAGTGAAGTAAAAGTCGCTCAGTCGTGTCTGACTCTTGGTGACCCCATAAACTATACAGTCCATGGAATTCTCTAGGCCAGAATACTGGAGTGGGTAGCCTTTCAATTCTCCAGGGGATCTTCCCAACCCAGGGATCAAACCCAGGTCTCCCACATTGCAGACGGATTCTTTACCAGCTGAGCCACCAGGGAAGCCCAAGAATACTGGAGTTGGTAGCCTATCACTTCTCCAGGGGATCTTCCTGGCCCAGGAATCAAACTGGGGTCTCCTGCATTGCAGGTGGATTCTTTACCAATTGAGCTATCAGGGAAGCCCATTCTTAAGACTATCTCTCTGCATTTGTTCAGTGCTTTACATGTTTTCAAAATTTTCCCCCAAATACCATTTCATTAGCTCTAAGATGCTATCAACTGTAGGTAATTACTCAACGACTTCAGTTACCAGACATCAGTCTTCTTGTCACTAATTGTCAAAATATCATACCTGATTCCCAGCTCCCTTCAGCTCCACCTGTCTCTTTGCTGGACTCAAAAACTCTTAATGAAGGTATTAAATGTGCTAATTAACTTTGCCTTGGTGAAAATGTCTTTTATTTTAGTGTGATAAGAAATTAGCAGAGGAAAGAGCTGCTTAAAGGAAGAAGACACAAATTACTTCCAGCTGTCAAACTGAAAAGTGACAGAAGGCCGTGGTCCAGGCTCCAAGTTATTTGTTTTCAAAAGCGGTGGCATTGAGACAGTTTATGTGGAGCTTTCACTGAGCACTGGGGACTTCATTTTTACCCAGGAGTGTATAAATGTATGTGTGCATGTATCAGTGAGGATGCATTTGGTTGCAGGTAACGGAAAGTCCAATTCCAACTGACTTGAAAATAAAGGGAATTTATGGCTCTTATAACCCTATGTCTACCTTAGATCATTTTAGGACAAGAATGGATAGATAGATAGCTCGATTGGTCAATCATATCATATGTATGATAGAGTTCAAGATTTGTTTGATTTAGTAGCTTAACACAATCATCAGAAAAGGGTTCTTTTTATGGTGTCAAAATGGCTGCAATGGTTCTAGCCTCCACATCTGCACAATATGCCATCCAGGAGGAGAGAGAACAAGCCTTTCTTTCCTATAAACTCTTTCATATTCCCTCTTCTGATCAAAAGCTCTAACTGGATGTTTGCTTTATGCCAATTTGTATTCTGCCTCTGAAGCCAGACTTGAAATTATTTTCCCTTTAGTCCTATGGGGTCAAGTGAACTGGGTGGTTACCAAGGAATGGGAGCTGGATATGGGGGAGGCAACTTCAATGCCCATTGGAGTAGGACTATCATATTATATTCCCTCTCTACTTCTCTCTCCTTTAAAATATTATGTATTTAGCCTCATTCTACAAAGGATTTCAGGCAGACACAGGCTGTCTATAGAAGGGATTTGGGGATAACAGAAAGAGCACTGGATTTGGAATTCAGTGATGCCATGTTCTATCTCTATGACCTTGGGCAAGTCCCCATATCTCATATCTAAAATTCAACCTTTTTCACTGGATAAATGAGAATAATATTTACCTATTCACCTCACAAGGTTGTTGTGATCAAGAAAAGGATCATGAATTTAGTAGCATTTTCTAATTTACAATTCAAATGCAAATTATTACTATTTTTTTTTTATGGGTGGCTTCATTTAGTGAAGAATAGAGATTTCAGATCAATCACTCAGAGAAATGGATTTACTTTGGAAAATGTTCTATCCCAAACATCCAGTTGCAGAAAAAAAGCAGCAGCAGTGGCTTTTTGATATATGGTGCTGAGCACAGAAAACAATGACTTTGGAATAGCTGGAGAAAGACCAGATGGAGGCCTGTATGATCAAAGGGGTTATTTTTAGCAACATGTTCAGTATCCTAGGACAGTGTCATGTGGGAAGAAATTATGCTCCACAGTATAAAGTACTATACAAGTATAGTACTTGTATATACCTTTGGATTACCTTTGTATATACCTTTTTTATTACCTTTGGAATATCCAGAGGTAAAAAATACATGAGTTTTGAAACAAACAGATACCTAATTATCATGTAACCTTGGGCCAATCATTAACCTCTTTGATTTTCAGCTTTCTCATATGATGAAGTTGAAAATAACACTGACCTTATAGTATTTGGGGGATGGTTATACAAGTGGTGACATACAGTGCCAAATGGTGCCTGGCACATAGTAGCTACTTATTAAATAACGCCTCTGGCTGCCTACAGTAATCAATAAATGTATTAGTAGATAATAATAGGAGAACTTTATCTCTGATAGAGAAGGAAATGACAACCCACTCCAGTATTCTTGCCTGGAGAATTCCATGGACAGAAGAGCCTGGCGAGCTCCATAGGGGAAAGTTAAGTCCATGGGGTAGCAAAGAGTTGGACACGACTGAGCGACTAAATACACACACACACACACACACACACACTTTTATCTCTGAAGCTTTCTTCTCTAAGTCACAGAAGTCCATAAACATTTTGAATAGAATTCTTTATATACTTATTCCCAGGAAAAATGATTTAGAGATGACACTAAGATATTTAAAATCAGACAGTGATTTCTGAATTTCTTAAAATGTCTTAGCATGATTGGCTCTGTGTTTCCTAGTCAATTTCTATTACCAGAGTGATTTGGATATAAAGTACAAACAGGTAGCCATTCATTTAGTTATTTACATGTCAATTTATTGACTTAATTCTTAACCTTTTGGAAAGTTTATAGGATTTCTTTATAGAAGATAGCTATTCTTCTTTTTCAAAATTCAAGAATATTTAATGGTTCTTGGAAATTTGGAAAATCAATTTTAGCCTTTATATACTGGAAATTTCTGCTGGCCAATACAACTATGAATTAATATTTACTTCAGTGTTGGTTAATATTTGTAATGATGACTTTTAGGATATTGCTAGTACCTCTGAATTATCGTATATGAAGTGAGTAACATTCAAAATAGACTTAGTGTTAAATGCATTTTGTTCTATTTGAATTCTCTGAAATTTGTATTCATGGCACAAATTCTATCTTGCTACTGGTAGACATTTTTATAGGTTGAACTTTAGAAGTTTGTTTCTGAACCTGGAACTAATACAGAAATCTCAATCCAACTGGAAATTCCAGGTAGACTTTGTACTCTAATAAAAACTGTGGTTATGATGAAGGAAATAGAAGTTTGTGGTTAAAGATGATTGTTAACACTAATGGGCTTCCCAGGTGGTGGTGCGAGTGGTCAACAGCCTGCCTGCCAATGTAGGAGACACAAGAGATGTGGTTCGATCCCTGGGTCAGGAAGATCCCCTGGAGGAGGAAAGAGCAACCTACTTCAGTATCTTTGCCTGGAGAATACCATGGACAGAGGAGCCTAGCAGGCTACAGTCAATGGGGTTCCAGAGAGTCGGACATGACTGAAGTGACTTAGCACGCATGCATGCAGGTGGCACTATTGGTAAATAACTTGCCTGGCAATGCAGGAGATAAAAGAGACACAGGTTTGATCACTGAGTTGGGAAGATCCCCTGAAGGAGGGCATGGGAACCCATTCCAGTATTCTTGCCTGGAGAATCCCATGACCAGAGGAGCCTGGCAGGCTACAGTCTATGGGGTTACACAGAGTCATACATGACTGAAGTGACTTAGCATGCATGCACATAAACATTTACAAGCAGTAATAATCACCAGTACTGTGGGCTAATGGGAGGATCACAGGCTAAGAATTAGGAGCTATAGGTTCTAAACCATAAGTATTTTCATAACCTTGAGCAACTCAACCTCCCTGGTTTCAACTTTGTAAATAAGGGAGTTGTACTAGATGATTGGTTTTCCCTGGTGGCTTTACCACTGATGCTTTTAGTGGTAAAGCATCCACCTGCAATTCAGGAGACCATCTATAATGCAGGAGACACAGGTCTGTTCCCTGGCTCAGGAAGATCCCCTGGAAGAGGAAATGGCAACCCACTCCAGTATTTTTGCCTGGAAGATCCCATGGACAGAGGAGCCTGATGGGCTATAGTCTATGGGGTTGCAAGAGTTGGACACAACTAAGCGACTAAATCACCACTGCCATGACATGTTACCTTTATAAAGACAATCACTGTTTAAAACAATTGAGTAAGGACAAACTTCAGGGAACAAACCCCAAATGTATACATCATTAGTATTTTTGAGATGGAAGTACCTTATTTTGGATAGACAGTTAAGATATATTTATCATTATAGCTTGTTATATTGATATGAGAATAGTTCTATGCATATAGGTCTATTCACATTCATTGAAATGTGAATAGATCTATGTTTTGAGCAAATTTTCTGTCTTCCCTTATTAACAAATATTATATCATTACCTTCTTCAAATCTTGATATAAATGAATAACTTCATTTATAGACACATCTATTTACATATATACTGTTACAGCAAATGTCTATCAACTGGCTAAAATTCATTCAGTTCAGTTCAGTCACTCAGTCATGTCCGACTCTTTGTGACCCCATGAATCACAGCATGCCAGGCCTCCCTGTCCATCACCAACTCCCAGAGTTCACTCAAACTCATGTCCATCAAGTCGGTGATGCCATCCAGCCATCTCATCCTCTGTTGCCCCCTTCTCCTCCTACCCCCAATCCCTCCCAGCATCAGGGTCTTTCCCAATGAGTCAACTCTTTGCATGAGGTGCCAAAGTATTGGAGTTTCAGCTTTAGCATCATTCCTTCCAATGAACACCCAGGACTGATCTCCTTTAGGATGGACTGGTTGGATCTCCTTGCAGTCCAAGGGATTCTCAAGAGTCTTCTCCAACACCACAGTTCAAAAGCATCAATTCTTCGGTGCTCAGCTTTCTTCACAGTCCAACTCTCACATCCATACATGACCACTGGAAAAACTATAGCCTTGACTAGACGGACCTTTGTTGGCAAAGTAATGTCTCTGCTTTTCAATATACTATCTAGGTTAATAATCCTCAAATCAATATTTATGCATTTGTTGACATTTTTTCTTACATTCTCTAATGATCTGTTTCTTATTTAAGTATTAATCATAAAAAATACTTAGCACAACAAAAAAGCTTTAAAATTCCCAATTGTGATAAGCACTAGGATCAACAAACATGGCTGGATATATAAACAAGCCATCAGTAAAGATGACTTGTGTGTACTTCTGAAAAGCTGGCATTGATCAATGTTAACTTGTTAGTGGACTTTGGTCATGGCATGTTCACTCCAGCTGCCATAGTATTTGTGATGGAAACTCACCCAGAAGCAAATGTAGCAGCATCAATTTCAGCTGATTAGATTGTTGCCTTAAATATGCACCAGCAAGAGCTGGAGAGCAATGTATTCAGACTTAAGCAATGGGAAGTCAAGAGATGCATGATCTGTGTCATATGGCAAAACTGATGTGATTGTTGAGGTAGAGAAGACATACTGTGACCCTTACCATGACACCAGGCTTTAGAGGAGAATGCATCATGGCTTTCTCTGAAAGCAGAAAAATGAAGCCTTAATTATAGTTACTGTAGTGAGTAACTAAATGTGAAAATATCACTCAGTTCAGTTCAGGCACTCAGTCGTGTCCGACTCTTTGTGACCCTATGAACCGCAGCACGCCAGGCCTCCCTGTCTACCATCACCAATGCCTGGAGTCCACCCAAACCCATGTCCATTGAGTAGGTGATACCATCCAACCATCTCATCCTCTGTCGTCCCCTTTTCCTCCTGCCTTCAAACTTTCCTAGCATCAGGGTCTTTTCCAATGAGTCAGCTCTTCCCATCAGGTGGCCAAAGTATTGGAGTTTCAGCTTCAAATCAGTCCTTCCAATGAACACCCAGGACTGATCTCCTTTAGGATGGACTGGTTGGATCTCCTTGCAGTCCAAGGGATTCTCAAGAGTCTTCTCCAACACCACAGTTCAAAAGCATCAATTCTTCAGCGCTCAGATCTCTTTATAGTCCAACTCTCACATCCATACATGACCACTGGAAAAACCATAGCCTTGACCAGACAGACCGTTGTTGACAAAGTAATGTCTCTGCTTTTTAATATGCTGTCTAGGTTGGTCATAACTTACTTCTGGAAAGTTAAGTTTCCAGAAGTAAGCATCTTTTAATTTCATGGCTGCAATCACCATCTGCGGTGATTTTGGAGCCCAGAAAAATATAGTCAGCCACTGTTTCCACTGTGTCCCCATCTATTTGCCATGAAGTGATGGGGCCAGATGCCATGATCTTAGTTTTCTGAATGTTGAGCTTTAAACCAACTTTTTAACTCTTCTCTTTCACTTTCATCAAGAGGCTCTTTAGTTCTTCTTCACGTTCTGCCATCAGGGCGGTGTCATCTGCCTATCTGAGGTTATTGATATTTCTCCTGGCAATCTTGATTCCAGCTTGTGCTTCCTCCAGCCCAGCATTTCTCATGATGTACTCTGCATAGAAGTTAAATAAGCAGGGTGACAATGTACAGCCTTGATGTACTCCTTTTCCTATTTGGAACCAGTCTGTTGTTCCATGTCCAGTTCTAACTGTTGTGTCCTGACCTGCATACGAGTTTCTCAAGAGGCAGGTCAAGTGGTCTGGTATTCCCATCTCTTTCAGAATTTTCCATAGTTTATTGTGATCCACACAGTTAAAGGCTTTGGCATAGTCAATATCACTAGGTTAGCCTAAATTCAAGGAAATACATATTATTACCCATTTGACCTTTTGTATGTTATTTTCAAAGTACTGTCAGGCCCTAAGATGTTAATAGTATGGCTCTCCTTATAGAAAAAGAGTCTTTTAGGATGGTGCAGGCAAACAAGTAAAAGTCAGTGCCAAACCAGGGGTGTCTGACAAACTGACAAGAACTACCAAACTCAAAGCATGGTAAAGAATAAGGAAATTTATCTACAATCTAGAGGTAGGTACAATCTATGTTAACTTAATCCATTCACTTTTTTTTTTTTTTTTTGGCTTTTATCTTAGTTCTTCTCTCCTGCAGGGTAGCTTCATACTGGTATTGAGGGGTTATCCTAGAATTATATATCTCATGTCTACTAATGAGGTCTAAAAGGGAGAAAAAGTATGAAAGGGAGAAAAAGCTGGTGACCTCTAGAAGACCAGACCAAGAAATAACTTTTCAGGAAACCATTAGGAAATTTCTTTCTGCTTTAGTAGACCCGGTTGACCTCATGGACTAATATGGTCCAATTATAGCAAGGAAGATGGGCTGCCCTTTAACAAATCAAGCTCACTTCTGGGGCTAAATATGGAGACAGCTTCTGTCAATACAAGGGCACCATGTGTGGGGGGAATAGATACCTGAAGAAAATCAGGGTTCTGTTAAGAGGAAGAAGAAAGAAACGAATGGATGCCCAGAACCTAGTCTAGAATCTGTCCTTATCAGCTGTGTGATATTGGGCAAGCAAGATAGCTACTTTGAGCTCTATTTTCCTTAACCAAATAACAGAGGCTTCTCATGTACTTGGTAGGCACTTTCTCTTTTCTTAATAACAGTACCTCCTTTATTTTCTGGTTGGAAAATTGCCAGCTAAAGTCTCTACTTAGTCTACTCTGCCACAAGGCCTTTGAAAAAAATCTCTTTGAAAAGTATGCTGATAGTGCTTATGTGACTTTCTTGTCTTTCTCCCTACCTTGAATCAGGAACCCAGGTTGCCATTTTGGACCAGGAGGTGGTCTTGAGAAGAGACCATGTGTTGAGATGGTAGGGCAGAAAGAGAGGAGGACCTTTATGACTATAAAATTGCCTGTTCAGCCCCAGGCTCCTACCTAGAGCCCTCTTTTATGTGAAGGAAAAATTAACATATAAATCTTTTAAACTACCCTTCTGTGAAATGTTTGTTACACATAGTAGAATGTATTACTCAAAGGATCATCTTCAATCATCAGTGTATAATAATTTGTTAGTAAAGTTGATATCACTATGGCAAGCTATGGCCACTCAAATGAATGACCTGTCAAAGCTTCCATATGTCCATGCAAATGTTTTTTTCTATTCCAATGGAGATTTTTCATGAAATAAAATTCTACTAAATTAAATGATCATACTTTCTGTTTATTTTCACAGAGGAATAGTTGAAAAATCAGAGCATTCATTAGAGACTGTGAGTTTGCAGGAAAAATGAGTGGAATTTCTTTTCCATATTGCTTTATTCTAAAACAGTCTGTATCAGAGTTCATGATTCATTTAACACTTCAGTACAAATTTTTCATGGAAAAGTACATCATTTTAAAGGGGAGCACTTCTGTGCTATTGCAAAACTAAGTGAACAATTCTTAAAATATCTTAAGTCATATTGAAGTTGAATTGCTGTTAAAGTACGTGTGCAGCTATTAAGTGATGGCAGAAATGCCTAAGTGCTTTGATTAGAAATTGCCTGTGTTTATGCCAGGAGTTATTTGTGAATATTTTTTCTGAAAAAATTACATTAAGACAGAGAATGAATTTACGGTTACCAGGGAGCAAGGGTCAAGGGGGGAATTAGATTGGGAGTTTGGGATTGACATGCACACACAGCTATATATAAAATACAATGCCTTTCAATGAAAAAGACATACTTTCATTGTTTCTCTTAAATTATCTAGATAGATGGCATCCACAAATAGAGTGTGTGACTTGTACTCTCCTTTATGCCTCCATGTTCAAAGATAATGACATTCACTCATGTTTGCTCTTGCTTCCATCTAACTAACTTTAAATCTGTACTCTGTACTCTGACTTCAGTGCCTTTGGCTTTGGACAGTCTCCTGGCATTTTTACTGAGAACTCTTGTATGTGTCTTCTTTTATTATTATTCATATGGTTTCTTTCCTGATTTTGGGAGTTGACATTACCTTGAGTGAAATCATTCCCCTTTACCACCTGGTCCACTGAGTTTCTCTTTCACTGTCTTTTCAGCCATGCTTAATTCCTAGATCACATTTTTGAGTAGATAAAAATAATTGTTTTATGAGTCTTCTTTCAGTTTAAGATGGTGGCTTGATTGAATGAGATGGGGAAGGCTTGGTGTTGGGGAGGAAGTAAAAAAGGATCAAGGAAGTGATTGTGGAATGTAGCCCTTGATTTTAGTTTTAAAACCTGTGCATCCTCTGGGTGTTTACTTAGACTCATCATCAAGCTCTGAATCTCATTTATTTAAGCAGCCACTTATAGGTTCTACATACCCAGTGACACACTATTTACTAGGAATAAGGAGGTACAAGATACAATGTCTGCTTTCCAGGAGCTTATTCTAATGGAGTAGATGGAGAAGTACACTGAAAATTACAGTTCACTATGGTGGGTGTTATTGGAAAGCTCCAAAAGAATCATGGATTATCTAAAGCAATAGTTAGTGTTTATGGCTTTCATTTCATGAGATGGCCTGGAAATAAAGTAAGGTTGGTTAGTTAGGCAGAAAAGATCAAACACTATTCCAGACAGTATTTGTAAGTCCCTTTCACCTCCTGAAGACATTTTCCTTAAACTTTGTGTGGTTCTTAGAATGGCAGGACATTGCGCCTATGAAACCGACTGTTGCTGTCCTTGGTGCTGTTAAGTGCTAAGTCTGTGTAGGTGAAACAGATCTTATAAACAGTGCTGGTTTCTAAAACTAGGGGCAAGAATGAAGCTATTTATTTAGATAGAGGTCAAGCTGGGCAGAAGGTGGGTGAACTTCATTTTGACTAATAGAGAAAGAAGTGTTCATACACAGTCATCATTGAGAGACAGCACAGTTCCTTGATAGTACAGCTCCTTTTATGATTCACTGGATCCAAGGAAGACTTACCATACTAGTGTGAAAGTGAAAGTCACTCAGTTGTGTCCAACTCTTTGCGACCCCCATGGACTATACAGTCTCTGGAATTCTCTAGGCCAGAATACTGGAGTGGGTAGCCTTTCACTTCTCCAGGGGATCTTCCCAACCCAGGGATCAAACCCAGGTCTCTCACATTGCAGGTGGATTCTTTACCAGCTGAGCCACCAGGGAAGCCCAAGAATACTGGAGTGGGTAGCCTATCCCTTCTCCAGCGGATCTTCCCAGCCCAGGAATCGAACTGGGTCTCCTGCATTGCAGGCAGATTCTTTACCAACTGAGCTACCAGGGAATCCCTAGTACTGTGGGGGAAGTACAATGAGTGGAGGTGTTCTCTGTCCCCACGTCCTGATACAGAAAATGCCATCGATGTGTGTAGGCAGATGGGGGGTGAGTGTCTGGAAAAACAGTACAGAAGCTATTCCTGGTTCCACTTTCCCAGCAGCTGTTGTCAGAGTTGTGGTCAAGACTGTCTATTTAAATGTGCCAATTCTGGGGACACACTTTTTTTAAAAATATGTTTAAACATGGCAATGCTTTCCATCCCTTAGTCATATGATGTCTAGATATTTTGTCCCTAAGGGCTTGTATCTGTTTCTTAAGACCACTGTAGAGGCAACACAGTCAGTTTCAGATAGACTCGGAAGCTCAGTTTATTTGTTTGCCAGCTTTATGCTTTGGGGGGCAATTAATTCTCTAAGCACTGATTTGTGAATATATGAAATGGAATAAGAAACTCAACTTGCAGCATTGTAGTAAGACTTTACAGGCATAACACATGGAAACTGGTAGTACAGTTCCTGACAAACAGTAGGTGCCTCATAAATGGTAGTTATTAAACTTAAGTATTACTGTTCTCAGTAAGGTGTTTTTTTTCTTCTTGGGGAGGGAGTGTGGGCAGAGAAGCTGAATATATTATTTTTTTTGATAGGAGCCAATGCATTCTCATTGCAGGTAGGCCTGGGGCACTTTATTTCTTTTATTCTTACTGGGAAAGGAGCTGACTAGTAGGTACACAGCAGAATCATAGGAAGTCAAGAATGAACCCCTTTATGGCGTTGGCACTAAATTTCCTACCCAGGCAGAATCAAAATGGGTTATCCACTGTTCTTGGATTTCTTTTTCTTCCCTTGCATTTTGGAGTACAGAACTGAGTTCATCATACTTACTCCTAAGTTGATGCCTCATTCTCATCATTGAAATTTTCATGAAATATTCAGGAATTTCAGAAAATATTCATTTTATCTCATCAGAGAAAATCTTTCTTTTGTTTATATTTCATTTAAATATTTTCTTCTCTCTTTCTATAACACTGACCCTTCTTTCTTCCTTCATTCAAAAACAGTTCAGTCATTCAGTCGTGTCTGACTTTTTGCGACCCCGTGGACTGCAGCACACCAGACTTCCCTGTCCATCACCAACTCCCAGAGCTTGATCAGACTCATGTCCATCAAGTTGGTGATGCCATCCAAACATCTCATCCTCTGTCATCCCCTTCTCCTCCTGCCTTCAATCTTGCCCATCATCAGGGGCTTTTCCAAGGAGTCAGTTCTTCGCATCAGGTGGCCAAAGTATTGGAGTTTCAGCTTCAGCATCAGTCCTTCCAATGAATATTCAGAACTAATTTCCTTTAGGATGGACTGGTTTGATCTCCTTGCAGTCCAAGGGACTCTCTACAGTCTTCTCAAACACCACGGTTCAAAAGCATCAATTCTTTGGCACTCAGCTTTCTTTATAGTCCAATTTTCACATTCATACATGACTAATGGAAAAACCATAGCTTTGGCTAGATGGACCTATGTTGGCAAAGCAATGTCTTTGCTTTTTAATATGCTGTCTAGGTTGGTCGTAGCTTTTCTTCCAAGGAGCAAGGGTCTTTTAATTTCATGACTGCAGTCACCATCTGCAGTGATTTTGGGGTTCCCCCAAAATAAAGTTTCTCACTGTTTCCATTGTTTCCCCAACTATTTGCCATGAAGTGTGGGGACCGGATGCTGTGATCTTAGTTTTTTGAATACTGAGTTTTAAACCAACATTTTCACTCACCTCTTTCACTTTCATTAAGAGGCTCTTTCATTCTTCTTTGCTTTCTGCCATAAGGGTGGTGTCATCTGTGTATCTGAGGTTATTAATATTTCTTCTGGCAATCTTGATTCAAAGACATTCACTCTTATATGGATACATGTATATGTATGGCTGAGTCTCTTTACTGTCCATCTGAAACTATCACAACATTGTTAATTGTTTATACTTCAATACAAAATAAAAAGTTCTTTTTAAAAAGGACACTCACTCTTGCTTAATTTATGAATATCTTTCTATTTTACTACTCATATGTCTATTTACACAAATGTCTATAAATAAAAATGCATGGTATTTTATCTATGTTTTCAATGTACAGAAATGGCATTTCATCAGAAATGTCATTTGTTCCTCATTTGAAAGTTTAGAATTATGTTTTGAGCTTCATTTCCATTGCAGACTACAGATCTATTTTATTCTATCAGATACCTGTATAGATTTCTTTCTTGTGCATCTGCTGCATTTTATTTAAGAAATCCATGGTGTTTGACTCTTACTGTTTCATATCACACTTCAATTAATACTCACTTACATGTTTCCTTGTGCACTCGTATGGGACTTTCTGTGAGTATACATCTAGGAGTACAATTACAGAGTTGTCAAGTACAAGCATATTCTATAGGCTTGACTGCTTTAAAATGGCTACTTAGTTTGAATTTCCAATAATAGTGCATCAGAGGGTTTCTGTTCTTGTATGTTCTCATCAGTACTTAATATTACCTGCTTTTCTATTTTTGCCCATCTGATGTGTGTAAAGTGACATCTTTCTATTGTTTTATTTGAATTTCTTGATTGCTGGTGAAGTTGAACATTTCTTTACATAGTTATTAAGTAATTGTATTTCCTTTACTGTGAATTATTGTTGTTATTTGACCATTTTCCTATTTGTATTGAAGAATTCTTTGTTTACTTTAGGTATTAATCTATTGTTCATTGTGGACATTATAAACATCTTCCAGTCACCTGGAATTTTGTTAATTTTGTCTGTAGTATCTTTTTAATGACATTATAAAAGATCTTTTGAATCAAAAAATTGAATTTACAAAAAAATTTAGGTTGAGTTATAATTAGAATATAAAGTTATAAAAATTTGCCCAAATCATAAGTGCACAGCTTATTGATTTCTCAGAGTACTCCTATGTTAATCTTTCAAAATAAGAAATAAAACTTTATGAATGTCTTCCTTTTGCTCCCTTTCTTCTTTTTTTCAATTTTTTAATTGAAGTGTAGTTGATTTATAACATTGTGCCAATCTCTGCTGTACAACAAAGTGACTCAATTATGCATATATACATTCTTTTTTAATATTCTTTTCCACTATGGTTTATCACAGAATATTGAATATAGTTCCCTGTGCTATACTTTAAGACCTGTTGTTTGTCCATTCTAAATGTAGTATTAGGTTGGTGCAAAAGTAATTGCGGTTTTGCATTATTGCACTTTGCCATTTGATATTGGAATACATTTTTTAATAAATGTGGTTATGTTATGCATCATTTTAATGCACAGTTCTCACTTTTTTTTTTGCTAATGACTTATTACTTGCTGTTTATTTTATATTTATTTTAGACTATAGAAATGATGTTAGACACAAAGTAAATTCGAGTGGTTTTTTTTTCAAGTTCAAACGGGTCGTAAAGCAGTGGAGACAACTTGCAACATCAGCAATGCATTTGGCCCAGGAACTGCTAACGAACATACAGTGCAGTGGTGGTTCAAGAAGTTTTGCAAAGGAGATGAGAGCCTTGAGGATGAGGAGGGTAGTGGCCGGCCTTCAGAAGTTGACAACAACCAATTGAGTGTTATCACTGAAGCTGATCCTCTCACAGCTACATGAGAAGTTGCCTAGGAACTCAATGTTGACCATTCTACAGTCATTTGGCATTTGAAACAAATTGGAAAGGTGAAAAACTCAATAAGTAGGTTCCTCATGAGCTGACTACAAATCAAAAACGTTGTAGTTTCGAAGAGTCATCTTTTATTTTGTACAACAACAACAAACCATTTCTTGATTGGATTGTGACATACTACAAAAAGTTGATTTTATCCAGCACCTGGCAATGTCCAACTTAGTGGCTGAACCAAGAAGAAGCTCCAAAGCACTTCCCAAAGCCAAACGCACCAAAAAAGGTCATGGTTACTGGTGGTCTGCTGTCCTCCTAATGCACTACAACTTTCTGAATCCCAGAGAAAGCATTTCATCTGAGAAGTATGTTCAGCAAATCAATGAGATGCACTGAAAACTACAGCGCTTGCAGCTAGTATTGTTCAACAGAAGGGGCCTAATTCTTCTCCATGACAATACCCGAATGTATGTGGCACAACCACATGTTGCGTAAACAATGCTTCAAAAGTTGAATGAATGGGGTTATGAAGTTTTGCTTCATCTGCTATATTCACCTGACCTCTCACCAACTGACTACCACTTCTTCAGGCATCTCAACAACTTTTTGCAGGGAAAACACTTCCACAGGCAGCAGGAGGCTGAAAATGCTTTCTAAGAGTTCATTGACTCCTGAAGCACAGGATATGCTACAGGAATAAACAAACTTATTTCTCATTGGCAAAATGAGTTGATTGTAATGGTTCTTATTTTGATTAATAAAGATGTATTTGAGCCTAGTTATAATGATTTAAAATTCACAGTCTGAAACTTCAATTACATTTGTACCAAAAGCTAGTGGAGGTGATGGAATTCAAGTTGAGCTATTTCAAATCCTGAAAGATGATGCTGTGAAAGTGCTGCACTCAATATGCCAGCAAATTTGGAAAACTCAGCAGTGATCACAGGACTGGAAAAGGTCAGTTTTCATTCCAATCCCAAAGAAAGGCAATGCCAAAGAATGCTCAAACTACCACACAATTGCACTCATCTCACATGCTAGTAAAGTAATGCTCAAAATTCTCCAAGCCAGGCTTCAACAATACATGAACCATGAACTTCCAGATGTTCAAGCTGGTTTTAGAAAAGGCAGAGGAACCAGAGATCAAATTGCCAACATCTGCTGGATCATGGAAAAAGCAAGAGAGTTCCAGAAAAACATCTAATTCTGCTTTATTGACTATGTCAAAGCCTTTGACTGTGTGGATCACAAGAAACTGTGGAAAATTCTGAAAGAGATGGGAATACCAGACCACCTGAGCTGCCTCTTGAGAAACCTGTATGCAGGTCAGGAAACAACAGTCAGAACTGGATGTGAAACAACAGACTGGTTCCAAATAGGAAAAGGAGTTCGTCAAGGCTGTATATTGTCACCCTGCTTATTTAACTTCTATGCAAGTACATCATGAGAAATGCTGGGCTGGAAGAAGCACAAGCTGGAATCAAGATTGCCGGGAGAAACATCAATAACCTCAGATATGCAGATCACACCACCCTTATGGCAGGACGTGAAGAACTAAAAAGCCTCTTGATGAAAGTGAAAGTGGAGAGTGAAAAAGTTGGCTTAAAGCTCAACATTCAGAAAACTAAGATCATGGCATCTGGTCCCATCACTTCATGGCAAATAGATGGGGAAACAGTGGAAACAGTGACTGACTTTATTTTTCTGGGCTCCAAAATCACTGCAGATGGTGATTGCAGCCGTGAAATTAAAAGATGCTTACTTCTTGGGAGGAAAGTTATGACCAATTTAGACAGCATATTGAAAAGCGGAGACATTACTTTGTCAACAAAGGTCTGTCTAGTCAAGGCTATGGTTTTTCCAGTGGTCATATATGGATGTGAGAGTTGAGGACTATAAAGAAAAATGAGTGCAGAAGAATTGATGCTTTTGAACTGTGGTGTTAGAGAATACTCTTGAGAGTCCCTTGGACTGCAAGGAGATCCAACCAGTCCATCCTAAAGGAGATCAGTCCTGGGTGTTCATTGGTAGGACTGATTTGAAGCTGAAACTCCAATACTTTGGCCACCTGATGCAAAGAGCTGACTCATTGGAAAAGACCCTGATGCTGGGAAAGATTGAGGGCAGGAGGAGAAGGGGATAACAGAAGATAAGATGGCTGGATGGCATCAGCAACTCAATGGACATGGGTTTGGGTGAACTCCGGGAGTTGGTGATAGACAGGGAGACCTGGTGTGCTGCTGTTCATGGGGTTGCAAAGAGTCGGATACGACTGAGCGACTGAACTGAACTGAATCTTCTGTTTAATTTCTGGATAGTATTCTATTATGTAAATATATGACAGTTGATTTATTCATGAATATGGGTTGATCCTAGTTTGGTGCTATTATAAATCATAGTGCATGAATGTTCTTGGACATAACCTTTAGTGCACATATATGTGTATTTCTGATAGTTATGTATTTTGGAGTCAATTGCTGGATCATAGAATATGCAGCCTTATGTACTTAGCATTAGTAAATAATGCTGAGCATTTTCCATAGTGGTTGTATTGATTTACATTTTCACCAGCAGTATATGAGTTTTGGTTGCTCCACATTTTTGTTAGCACTAAGTGTGGTCAGTCTGTTAAGTTTTAGTCATCTAGGAAATGTATTGCAGCATCTCATTTTAGTTTTAATTTGTATTTTCTGATGACTAATGAGATTGAGATCCTTTTAATCTCATTGACCATTTGGATAACTTCTCTTGTAAATTGTCTCTTGAAGTCTCTTGCCGACTTTTCTACTGAGTTACCTTTTTTTTAAAATTGATTTATGGAAATCCTTTATAAACTTTCATTGCATGAATTACAAATATCTTTTCCCACTCTGTGACTTACTTTTTTTCACTCTCTTAATGGCATCTTTTGATGAATAGAAGTTTTTTTACTTTAATCCAGTTTTTAAAATAATTTCCTTTGCTATTTTATCTGCTTATATTTCTCTATGTCTAATATGAAAATATTAATCTACATTATTTTCATTAAATTTTAATATTTTACCTTCTCCAGATAGATCTTCAATCAATCTGGCATTGATTTCTGTGTAAGGTAAAGTAGGAGTCATTCCATTTTTTAAAACATTCACATAAATAATTGACTCAGCATTGAAAAGATTGTCCTTTATCTCTACTCTGCATTGCCACCTATGTTATAGTTCAGGTCCATAGGCTTAGGGATCTGTTTCTAGACTCTATTATATTTCATCCATCTATTTAACATTTCAATACTACACTCTATTAAAAACCATATCTTCATATGTCTTGAATTTATTCAAGAACTTCCTTTCAAAATTATCTAATATTTTTGCCTATTCTTGACCTTTTGTACTTCTTTATTAATTTTTGAATCATCTGTTTCATTTCTATAAAAGAATCTACTTAGAATTTCAACTTGGATTGTATTAAATGTTGAGATTAGTTTTAGGGAGGATCAATTGATTTACAACATGGAGTATTCTAACCCACAACATGCTGGAGCCTTCCATTTATTTAGATACCTTTTATTTTTCTCAGTAATTTAATAATTACTGAATTATCTTAGTAATTTAGTAATTTTAGAGTTTTTGGTAGAGGCCTTGTGTATCTTTTGTTAAATTTATTCCTAGGCAATTGAAATATTTTTTATTTTGTTATGTTTGCATGTAGAAATACCACGGATTTTTAAAATATTGACTTGGTACCCTGTAACTGTGCTGAATTAAATTATTAGTTCTAAATGTTTAGTGTCTGTGGATTGCCTATACTATCATGTCATGTACAAATAACAATAATTTCATTTTTCTTTTCCAGATGTTATTTATTTTTGCATTGCACTGGCTATGACTTCCAGTACAATGTTTAATAAGAGGGATGGTAGCAAACATTCTTGCTCTATTTCTAATCTCAGAATTTGAAATCTATGCCTACTTCTTTGTATTTACCTTTACATTTAAATATCAATCCACAAAAAGCATCTTTAAAAACATAGTAAGAGGTGGGAATTCCACTCAGTTTTTTCTACATATTGATATTTTTTCCAATGCCCTATTATAAATAATACATTTGTTTGCTACTGATTTGACTTGTCCCTTTGATTTTATACCAGATAAGCAATAATGATCAGTTGTGTCAGTATAGGAGTGATAGATTTTGTGAGACATGGCCAGATTTGGGGTATTGTTTAAAAGACCTTTTATTTTTTCTAATTTAAATGTTAGTACAACCCACGAAAACAGAAAAGATTGCATGTACTCTGGGTGTGGCATGACAGTGATAAAGATTTCTGGTTATTTGCTTAGCTTAAGAGTACGTCTAGTCAAGGCTATGGTTTTTCCTGTGGTCATGTAGGGATGTGAGAGTTGGACTGTGAAGGAAGCTGAGTGCCGAAGAATTGATGCTTTTGAACTGTGGTGTTGGAGAAGACTCTTGAGAGTGCCTTGGACTGCAAGGAGATCCAACCAGTCCATTCTGAAGGAGATCAGCCCTGGGATCTCTTAGGAAGGAATGATGCTAAAGCTGAAACTCCAGTACTTTGGCCACCTCATGCGAAGAGTTGACTCATTGGAAAAGACTCTGATGCTGGGAGGGACTGGGGGCAGGAGGAGAAGGGGAAGACAGAGGATGAGGTGGCTGGATGGCATCACTGACTCAATGGATGTGAGTCTGAGTGAACTCTGGGAGTTGGTGATGGACAGGGAGGCCTGGCATGCTGTGATTCATGGGGTCGCAAAGAGTCGGACACGACTGAGCGACTGATCTGATCTGAAGAGTACGTAATTCTTATCATAGATATCTTTATAAGGGCAGCAGTTCACTATAAATCTGCTTGATACCAAGAATCAAGGCAATAAGGAATTTAAAGTTGTTCATGTGGCATCTGGCCTATTGGCAAAGAAGAGCTGAAGAAATGTGTATCTATGTATGCAGGTTGATCCAAAAGAAGTTAGCTGTTAGACTTCAGTGTTTTATGCATCTACTGAGATATTTGTGTGGGTTTTCACATATAGTGGAATCATGTGGTATAAATCACATTGATAGATTTTCTAATATTCTCTGTGTTATTGTGTTTAAACTTTCTTGATCATAATATTATATTTAATATTCTATTAAATTCAGTTAGCTGAAGTGGTAGATGCTGTTTGTGCCCTGCTCATACCCACATGGGATGAACCATTTCTATGCATGTTGAGACCACTACCAGTATCTGTGACTCTTGGCCTGAGAGTTTTCTCTAGTCATTGGAACCTCCTCTGTCTGTATGCAGGTCAGGCTGCAAGTACCAGAGAATTAACACTTTTCCCATGACAAGGGCAGCCCTCAGCCAATGACTGATGGAGTTGAGAGGATAAAGGACCTATCTTCTATGCCCCCTTGGAAGGATAAATCTGAGACAAGTGTTCTCCATTGGCTTCCGGTCTAAGCTAATGGATTAAACACAAGTTGCCCACCATGATAATTTGCTTGAAAAATGCACTTGTTTCCTTTCATTCTCTTACTCCCTTACTGGTGTTTCCTAGAGTCACCTTCCAAGCAAATCATTGCCCATGAATCCTTATCTTAGTATCTGTTTCTGGAGTGTCCCCAAATAAATAACTAACATTTTCTTTTAAATTTTGTACCTACTTTAAAAAGTAAACCCAGCCTGAATTTTTAAATCTTATTTTGCCCTTTTACAGTTTTCTTATGAAAATTATACAATCCTAATTAAGTTAGTTTGATAGCTTTACCTTTTTTCTTTTTAAAGAACTTATGTTAGAAAGTGATTATCTGTTCTTCAAAGTTCTATAAAACTTATCCAGAACCATCTGGGGGTGATGATTTTGGGGGAGGAAAGAGAAAGATTTGACTGTAATTATAATTTGTCTGATAGTGATTGGTTTACATAAATTTTCTATTTCTTCTTGTGTAAACTTTGCTATATTTTATATATATTGCAAAAAGTTATTCACTTTAACTAGGATTTCAAGTACATTGGTTTATAGTTGTTTATAATAGCTATGTGAAGTGAAGTGAAGTGAAGTCACTCAGTCGTGTCCGACTCTTTGAGACCCCATGGACTGTAGCCTATCAGGCTCCTCCGTCCATGGGATTTTCCAGGCAAGAGTGCTGGAGTGGATTGCCATTTCCTTCTCTGCCAGGGTCCAGCCCCGGCTGATCCAGGGAGTTCGAAGCAGGGACGGCGTCAGCGAGGATCAGGATACAATAGCTTCAATTAGATATTAATTAAAGATGTAAAGAGTACTAGAATGAGGATAGCTCAGTAGGAAAATTCAGTGGAGAAAAGAGGCTGAGTAGCTTGGTTTACGCGGGAGACCAATAAAACTTCAAGACAAGAAGTTTGCACCACTTACGTCGGCCGCAGGCGTCCTTCCATTCTCCCGAAGGAGAGGAGACACTGAGGCTTCCCCGGTCGGATCTTAGAAGCCCAGGCATAATTAGTAAGCATGGTGGGTTCCGCACTCGAGATGGAGACTCAGCCAGAGTTTGAGAGAGAGAGCGACACGGGGAGACCAGTATTTCGAGGAACTGATCCCAATTCTTTATTTTCCATGGTCTACTTTTATACACTGAGATGTTATGCAAAAGTCACGTGGGGTCAGCAGTCCTGACTTTTATCAAAGTCGGTGCTTCATACAAATGTATACAGAGGTCTTAGGGGTGTTACATCATCTTCTGGCCAGGGGGCCTGCTGACAATTTATGACCCTCTCCTTGTGACAGCGGTCAGTCAACCAGGACACTTATTTCTCCAGGGGTGATTATTCTTAAAACAGACGCCACCCAAATAAAGTTACATTCCTATAGGGTGAGGGTATAGTGGGTTTTATTTAAGGAAAGAATTTACTTAGCCTAAGGTCTAACGTGATTTATATCAAAGGTTAATACTTATTTCTTCTATATATTCATTAATGTGTGTAAGGGCAGGGGATGTGGAGACGTAGCAACAAACATTGGCTCAACAAATGAAAAACCCTTCACCAGTACAACTTCTAATCAGCCCACTATACTTATACTAATGGTTTTCTAACTTTTCTAAGGAACCTGTTTTTAGAAGGTTTAAAGCATCTCGTGCCTCTCACAGTTGGGAGGCTGTGAGCAATCACATGTGGCTGGACAAGCCTGTCAGGCAGGCCAGAGAACCTTCAGAGGCGTTTGTAGGTTAAAACACTCTTGTCACGCCCAGGAGTTTTTATTAACTGGAGCTCTAAGTTAACTCCTTCTCCGAAAGACGTGGTGGGGGACAGCCCCCCGTAAAGTCAGAGGTGTAGGTGAGAGCACAAAGTAGTAAAGTAGGCAGGCTCTGGTTATGGGGGTAGATGCTCGAGGATTTCCAGGGGGACTCCTGAGGCTTGATCCCGCCTTTGCATATGTCGAGCCTCCTTCCTCATGACCTTTGCCATGGGCGGAGTGCCTCACGCCAGCCCCCAACACTTCTCCAGGGGATCTTCCCGACCCAGGAATCGAACCTGGGTCTCCCACATTGTAGGCAGACACTTTACTGTCTGAGCCACCAAGGAAGCCAAGTAAGTGCTATATTTTACATATATTGCAAGAGAGTTATTCACTTTAACTAGAATTTCAAGTACATTGGTTTATAGTTGTTCATAATAGTCATGTAAGTGGTATGATGAAGCTAATTCATACTGGTTCATAAGAGGTGATGACTGTTAAATTTTCAGTAATGATGAGTGGTTAATATCACATTGGTAGTTGGTCACAATTGGAAATTGGCTATGGTGGGAGTATTTACTCCATGGAAATGGGTAAACACTACACATTAGGATTTTCTTTTCTACTAAAGTGGTTGTTGAAATTGCCTGCACAACACTGTTTACTCTCATAATTCACTGGTCCCTCCTTCTCAATCTCCTTTATTGATTTTTTTCCTCTTTTCCTTAACTCTTAAGATTTCAGTGTCCCATTACACAATCCTTGGTCCCCTTTTCATCTCTGTCTATACTGACTGCCCCTGGTGATCTCGTCTAGTTTCAGGGTTTTAAACCCACCCATATTCCCATGAGTTCCAAATTTCTATCTCTAGCCTGGACCATTCTCCTAAATGCTAGATTTACATGGCCAGTTGTCAACTGAACTCTCTTCCTTGATGTGTAACAGACATTTTGGATTTAACATGATCAAAGCTGACCTCCTGATATACTCCCCCAGGCCTGCTGTCTCAGTTGTTGGCAACCCCACATTCCAGTTACTCAATCAGGAAATCTTATAGTCATTCACAATTTCTGTCTTTCTATCATGTTGTAGATCAATATATACACAAATTTGGTTATTTCTCACTCTTCTACCCTAAGTCCCCACTCTCTCTTAACTGATTTTTGCCGTAGTCTCCTAATGGGTTTTCTGCCACCCAGCCTTGCCCTCTGTAGACTCTATCATCAAATCCTTCAAGTAGCCAGAATGATCCTTTTTTAAGCATCAGATTATGTTACTCCTCTGCTCAAAAATTTCTGCTGGCTCCCAGTTTCATGCAGAATACAATCCAGAGCCCCTGTGATGGGCCTCACCTTTACTTTTAAGACCATATCTCCTACCAAATTCCCCTCCCCTCACACTTACTCTAGTCACACTGGTCTTTTCACTGCTCTTCAGAACAAACAAACAGAAAACCCCAAAACCTCCAAACCCAAAAAACAACACAGGCAAGCTCCTGCCTCAGAGCCTCTGGAATATTCTTCTGCTAGACAATTGCACAGCCTACTTCCTAACTTGATTCAAAAACCATATACTATATGATCGCTGTTTATGATGTCTCTCTGAGCCCTACAAGGGTAGGATATACATCTGTTCACTGATATATCCCCACAGTGAAGCAGAGGGTTGCTGATACACTGTGGTGCTCTGTACACATTATATCTGATGAAACAACCTATTGGCTCAATCAGTGAAGATGTGGCCTTGCTGCTCTATTAACTAAGATTCAGGGCTCTGCCTTGTCTTCCCAGGAAAATCTCAGGTAACAGGACACACCAGTCCATGCTTTCATATCACACCTTCTGAGAGCAGCTCCCGTGCTGTCCTTTCCTCTGTCTGGAGGAAGCAGATCTAATTTTCTTAGGAAATCACAGTTGGAATCACTCCATCCCTTCTCTGCCATCCTTAAGTGTGAAATCCTACTTGGAATGTGAAGAAACTTTACCCTTCCCTGGCTGACAGCTTTATACTCTTTTGGAATCCCTCAAATTAGGATTAGATTGGGAGGCAGATTTTCTAAATATTTATTTTATTTATTTATTTGGCTGTGCTGTGTCTTTTTTTTTGTTTTGCTAAACCCCTTTTGAATGACAGGGCCAAGGCCATGGCACAGTTCATCTCTTTTTAAAACATTTTTAAATTAATTTATTTTAATTGGGAGATAATTGCTTTACAATATGATGGTGGGTTTGCCGTACATCAGTATGAGTCGGCCATGGTGTGCTGGGGCTTCATCTGCCACGGGGAATCTTCAGTCTTCATTGTGGCACGCAGGATCTTTACTTGTGGCATGTGGACTTTCTGTTGTGGTTCGTAGGATCTAGGTTCCTGACCAGGGACTGAACCTGGCCCCCTGCATTGGGAGCGTGGCATCTTAGCCACTGGACCACCAGGGAAATCTCTGAAAGGCAGATTTAAAGCTTGGTTAGGTTTTACCTCTGCTTACCAGCCTGCTTTCCCTGAATTAATGCCCTCTATTTAAAGGAAAAAGGAACCTGCTTTTAACTCTGCCCCTGAAATTAGAAAGTTAGTCTTTAATCAGCCAAATACAAACAGGTAATGATTCATAAATAGGCTTAACAGTGTATCGAGGACATTTAATTCAGTGGAGTATAACAGTTTTACTTTTTCCAATTACCTCTTTAAACTATGCTCTGATAAGTCCTCCATTTCTTATTTCTTAACAGTATCTTCAGCTGATTCCATAACTTCCTTGTCACTATTGCTAATTCAAAGTCCAGTTCAATTTCACAGTCTATTACAATTCATCCACTCCCCTCCCTCCAACACAGGCCTGATAGACCTCTGATTTTGTAAGCAGAGGAGTGGAGGTGCACATGTCCCACCTTCTCCTCTTCTAGGTCTCCATCTTCCTGAACAGTAGGGAGCTGGATGGAGAGATGGTACAGGAGGGTCATCTTCCATACCTGGCCCCATGTGTGTGGCAGGGAGATGTCCCTGGACCATTCAGTTTTGATATGGTTCTGTTTGATGCTGGTGGCCTCTGCTGATGCAGAGGTTTTGCACAGACGCTATTCAGGTTTTTTGAGGGTGGTATCGAATTTTGTCTGCTTTCCTTCCCTTTCCACCCTAGTACTGAGAATCCCTCAGTGAAAGACAAATGGGTCTCTTTTTGGTCTGGCAAGTGGTCCAGGTCTTTACCCTCCCCTTCTGATGGGGTATCACCTCACCTGGCCCAGTGGCTGCTTTGGTAACCCTAAAACTCCTCTCTCCTGCTACAGCTTCTATGCTTCTTGCATGATGTCATCAAAACCACTGAAGTATGTTCCACACCCCGTGAGAGTTCTGGGGGCCTGGATTGAGGCTGTCTCAACTGTCATTTCTGTACATGGCATGACACATTATAGCTCTTTCTCATCCTGACAACCCTCCTTTAGACATATCCATACAAGAAGCAAGCACCAGTCTCTAGATTCAGGAGTATCTCCTCTCCCCATCAGTGACGCAATGTCAATATGTCCTAAGAATTCTATTATCACATTCTGGCTCTCCCTGGAAGGCATTGTCAGAACAGGATTTAGACTCCATTGCTTAGCGACCATCCATATGGGGATAAGATGATAGGTGCCACTTCTTGCGAGTACCTCCAATCTCTGCAAAAGATTTCCAGGACTTCCCTAGTGGTCCAGTGGTTAAGAATCTGCCTTCCAACGCAGGGTACACGGGTTTGATCCCTGGTCCAGAAAGTAAGGTCCCAAATGCTGTGGGGCAGCTAAGCCTACACTCCACAACTACTAAAGCCTGTGCGCTGGAGCCCGAGTGCCACGCTAGAGAGAAACCCCCACGCCACAGCGAAGATCCTGTGTGCAACAACTAAGACCTGATGCAGCCAAAATAAAAATAAATAAACAAATATTAAAAAATAAAGAGGGATCCTTTCTCTCTCTCTCAAAAAAAAAAAAAAAGATTTCCTTGGAGTCTTCTCTCCATCGTGTGGTACTAGGTGATGTGTGGTTGTGGGTTGGTGTCCCCTCCAATCTGAGTTCCTTTTCCACAATAGAGAGGTCTCTGGGAAAGAGCTTCCCAATCAGGAACTGCAATTCTCAGCCCGCTTTGCATGTAGGTTTGCCCATGTGACTTGCTCTCACTGGTGAAAAGTGAGCAGAAGTGATACAGGACACTTCCAGAGTGAAGCATTTAAGAAGTAGAATTGCTCCCTGCAGGCACTCTTTCCACTTCCAATGCTTGGTTGCAGATGATGATGAAGACTCAGGGAATGATGGCAAAACCAAATGATAGGAGAAGTCAGAATCCCTGAATCACGTATAGATAGGAGCTCTCTGCTAAATGAGAACATCTGGTTTGAACTGTGACGTGAGAAATAAACTATTGTGTTTGAGCTATTCTATAGTTTGGGCTCATTGGTTATGGCAGCCAATATTACACTAACTACTACATGTAAGGAGGAAGCTCCTGTCCTCTCCCCTAGTTAAGGAAGAAAGAAGTCTCCCACAGTGAACACTGAACTCCTTCCATGGGACACTGCACATTCTCTTTCTCAATTTCCAGTCTTATATAAACTGCTGCCTCTGCTAAGTCGCATCAGTCGCGTCGACTCTGTGCGACCCCATAGACAGCCCACCAGGCTCCCCCGTCCCTGGGATTCTCCAGGCAAGAACACTGGAATGGGTTGCCATTTCCTTCTCCATTGCGTGAAAGTGAAAAGTGAAAGTGAAGTCGCTCAGTCGCGTCCGACTCGTAGCGACCCCATGGACTGCAGCCTACCAGGCTCCTCCATCCATGAGATTTTCCAGGCAAGAGTACTGGAGTGGCTTGCCATTGCCTTCTCCACTTATATAAACTAGAGGCATAAAAAGAAAAAAAAAAATTAAAACTAGAGGCAAGAATGAAGCTTGGGAGTAGGAGGGGATGTTTCGGCTTCTATGTAGCTCTGAGCGCAGTGTGTGATCCAGTCATTGACGGTTGTGTTAGAAAGTAAAACTATCTGGTTATCAGTTCTAGGGCAATAGAAAACGTCTCCTTCAGCATGTAGTGACAAGAACTTCTGAAAATATGAAACATGTTCATATTGGACTCCTCATTATCATCATCACAAAGCCTTGAAAGGGCTAGAAGCCTGAGATTGGTAATAGATGTGGACTCCCAGCTTTTGTTTATTGCTGCCTTTGTCCCCATCTCTGGCCTGCTAATGTTGAGACTTTGTGGAGGTGCAGCTGTGGTGACCCCAACTGCTGAAGAAAATGTCTTTTGGTTTTGTGCCTGGAGGAACTATTTATGGAATATTAGTCAGGCCTGCCTTTGGTGGCAGTACATGACTGCACATGTACTCCACAAAATGCCTCCTTGACTACCTGCTGCAGAACTGAAGGGTGGTTGGGTCTGGACCGTCAGGATGTGTTTTTATGGTCCTAAGATATCAGTGGGAGTTTGGGAGGTACAGTGAACTGGCAAGAGGCAGTAATCCAGACGGGTGGATAGTGAGTATCAGAGAGGATCTGGGGAGGCAAAAAATGAATGCCCTGGCAGGTGGGAGAACTGTGGCATTGTTTAATTTATATAAGAGGATTGGAAGACAGGAGCTCCCAGGCTGGAGGTCAGAAGGAGGACTCTGGTTTCCAGAAGATGGGGACCAGTGTGGTAGCAAGGCAGGCTTTAGAAGAAACTGCTACATGGCAGCAAATCAGGACAGGGCCTCAGCCACTGAACCTGTACGAACCACATGAAAAGGTGCATGGAGCTCTTTTTAAGGTTGCCTTGATACCGAGTCAACAAGTGTCTGTTCTGGGGTTATGTAATCTTCCCTGGTGATAGAGATGAATGGCCAAGGGTTGAATCTGCAGATAAAGTTGCTCCTTTAGCCTGGGTCTTGAGATGAAAACTTTGGCTGACCTATAGTGGATGTGTAGACTGAGTGAGAAGTAAACCTCTGTTATCACAGCTGCCAAGATTCTGGATTCTGGATTTGTTTTGTTACTGCAACATAATTGAGCCTAAGCTGATTAATACAGTGACTGAAACAGGATTTGAACTCAGGCCTGTCTGACACCCAGGGGTCACGTCCTTTCCTTCATAGCATGGTAAACCTCACTGCAGAAAAGACACGGAGGCATAAACATCTGTCTCAGAGAAGGTGGCTTCTCTTTCTCTTCCCTCTTCCCACCTCCATCTGTGAGTTTGCCTAGTGGAAGCCTGAGAAAGTGTCAGGAGAGCACAGCCATTCCCAGAGGAGCCCCGCCTAGATGTGAATAAAATGCTTCCACATAGCAGATCTGGTTCCTCAGTTTCCGGCCAGCTTCCCTTGGTTTCCCATCAGCCTACCCCTTCTTGGAAGGACTAAAGATGAAAGTTAAAGAAGAGAGTGAAAAAGTTGGCTTAAAGCTCAACATTCAGAAAACTAAGATCATGGCATCCGGTTCCATCACTTCATGGCAAATAAATAAGGAAACAGTGGAAACAGCGGCTGACTTTATTTTGGGGGGCTCCAAAATCACTGCAGATGGTGATTGCAGCCATCAAATTAAAAGACGCTTACTCCTTGGAAGGAAAGTTGTGACCAACCTAGACAGCATATTAATGAGCAGAGACATTACTTTGCCAACAAAGGTCCGTCTAGTCAAGGCTATGGGTTTTCCAGTAGTCATGTATGGATGTGAGAGTTGGACTGTGAAGAAGGCTGAGTGCCGAAGAATTGATGCTTTTGAACTGTGGTGTTGGAGAAGACTCTTGAGAGTCCCTTGGACTGCAAGGAGATCCAACCAGTCCATCCTAAAGGAGATCAGTCCTGAGTGCTCATTGGTAGGACTGATGTTGAAGCTGAAACTCCAGTCCTTTGGCCACCTGATGCAAAGAGCTGACTAATTTGAAAAGACCCTGATGCTGGGAAAGATTGAAGGCAGGAGGAGACAGGGATGACAGAGAATGAGATGGTTGGATGGCATCACCAGCTCGATGGACATGAGTTTGAGCAAGCTCTGGGAGTTGGTGATGGACAGGCAGGCCTGGCATGCTGTGGTCCATGGGGTCGCAAAGAGTTGGACACGGCTTAGCAACTGAACTGAACTGAAAGCAGGGGAGCGAAGAACAGGATGACAGCAAGGAGTTCTGTGCTGCCCAAGCGCTTTCCAGATAGTCTCTCTGGCTTGGCTTAGTGAAGCTGTTGTGATCTGGTGGACAGTCCCTGACCAGAGTGATGGGCCTGCACTCCTTTCCCAGCTTTCTCCCTGCCCCTCAAGTACCTGGGAAATCCATCATCCGAGACTGGATGAAGGCACTTCCCTGTAGGAAGGGGAATGCTCCAAGAGCCTCTCATTCAACACAAATAGGTGATCTAATGAAAATCAGGCTGTCCGTTAAGGCAGAGTGAAATTTTGCTCCTTAGATTGCCAGGTTAAGTCAGGTGAGCAGGGAGAAACAAACCAACCAACCTATGTACAGAGCTCAGCTAACCCAAAAAGGGGTCTGACATTGCTGCTTTTTATTTTTTAAAATACATCAATGACATTTTTCCTCCAGAGAATTAAACTGAGAAAATGGGGTTGGCAACCCCTCCTTCCCTTTGTTCGATTTTCCCCCTAGGTTTCTGTGTTTCAGGGTAAACCCAGCCTGGGTCAGTGGCCTGGAGAATTGCTCAGTCACCTGCTCTGGCATGTCACAGGGGCCAGCGTCCAGGAGCAGGTGTGGCTGCCTAGGAGAGAGAAGGGCAGAATGAGTCAGCTGTTAGCCTGTGATCATGGAAAGGAGAGCTGTGTAGTCAACCACAGGGCACCAGCCATCATTTGTTTTGCTTCTAAAGTGTGTTTGAGCCCCTGTGTAATCTGTCTGCCCCAAGTGTTGGATCGTTTCGAGGAACTGATATGCACTTACATTTCTTAGGTCTCTTTCTGCATTCCTGGAATTCAGAGCACCAAAAATATCATTTTGCTCTGTTTCATGATATATTCTTTTGATATGCATTCAAAAAAGGCATTTTGTAGAATATCTAAGGGTCAACACTGATATTTAAGTGATTTACAAAAAGCAAGAGGATAACAAAATTCCCCTTGTTCCACCATATGTATATTTTCTCCTGCTATATTGACCAGTGAAGCTTTCCCTCATTGTAAGTCATCATTTGGGGGAACAAAAGCATCTTATTGGCTCTGGTACTCTCAAGATACCCAATGGCTATAATGGACTGGTCAGTTGACCAGTCCAATGAACCTGGCTTTTGTTTCTTTTTTTTGTTTAATTCTCCACTGTAGTAATAGCCAACATTTGAAGAGGGCCTCACTGTTCCTACAATGCTTTTACATGTGTTGCCTAATCAAACCCTCAAAATATCTGTGGAGTAAGTTGAGCAGAATATCATTAGGAGCCCTCGTATATAGTGGGTCATATAATGGCTCCACCATCATACTGCGTGGATCTGGAAAGTGAGAGATCAAGTTGCCTTGGTGTGGTTCTGGACCATGTGCTCTTTTACCTATATAAAGGTGCAAAAAATGGGGCCAAATGAGGAAAGAAAGAAAGGAGAAATTGGGTAAGAGGAAGCAAAGACAGAAGATGAGTCACAGCGTTAATAAAATAGTTGAGATTTAACCAATGGAAAGCCCCAGTTGGCTGGATTGAGCACTCCATCAGGGAAGACTTGGTGGTTCCCTTCTCTGATTGTTCAGAAGCCCTGAAACGGCCTGAGAACCTCGTGGGGGCATGCACTTCAGTATTTGCTACTTGAACTGACTAACAGGGGGGATATATAAGGCTTCCTCCTGAATGAAGGAATTCTAATATTTGTATGTGTTTGAGTTTACTCTCTTGTTCTTGTCATAAAATAACTGGTAACAAAGAAAGCATTCCAACAATCTAATTTTCTCTTCCTTATTAGATAATTTCAAATAGCATGAGGGTAATATCTTTCCACTAAAATGGTTGAATTAGTGAGTTGCTCTGATAACATATCTCCTATATTATAATCTAGTGAACTAATTGTTTCTCCAAACTCAGTGTAGGCAGACCCTTGCCTTGTACACAGTGCCTGTGACAAGGACTGTTTTCCTCCTCCTGTATTCTGATTTCCATTTTTTTAAATAAAGAGTTTGTGTCTGGGAATCTTTAGAAAATCATACTGCTTAGCTTCTAGGTTATTATTCACTTTGATATTTAATTGTTTGCTACCCTTAACATTATTTCAAGCATATATGGCTTAGCTCCCTGACTCAATTGAAAACTCCTCAAGGACAGTGCTGTGGACTCAATAGTCGTTGTTTAGTCACTAAGTCATGTCTGACTCTTTGTGACCCCATGGACTGTAGCCTGCCAGGCTCCTCTGTCCATGGCATTTCCCAGGCAAAAATACTGGAGTGGGTTGACATTTCCTTCTCCAGGGATTTTCCCCACCCAGGGATTGAACCCAAGTCTCTTCCATCTCCTGCATTGGCAAGTGGATTCTTTGTCACTGAGCCACCAGGGGAATTCTGTGGGCTCAATTGTGTTCCCACAAATACATGTGCTGAACCCTTCAAAATGTCACTGTATTTGGAAAGAGGGCCTTTAACAAAAGCAATAAAATTAAAATGAGGTTGTTGGGGTGGGTTGTAATCCAATCTGACTGTGTCCTTATAAAAAGAGATTGGCTCCTATAAAGAGACACCTATAAAGAGACACCAGGGATGAACACTCAGAAGGAAAAAACCATGACAAGAAGGCAGCCATCTGCAAATCAAGGAAAGAGGCCTCAAAAGAAACCAAACCTGCTGGCATCTTGGTCTTCCAGACTCCAGAGCGGTGAGAAGAGCTGTGGTTGAGCCACTCGGTGGTATTTTGTTGTGGCAGCCCGAGCAAGCTCATAGGGATAGTGACATCTTGAGTTTCTCTGGTGCATCTCCGCCACATTGTGCCTCACAAAATGCCCAGCACACGATTTAGACGGCACTTAATAATACCACCTGCATTTACTTTATTTTTTGTTATGTATTTAGTAAACTTTATTCATGAAATCTTTAACATAATTTATTTCATATGCAGTTATTTTGGTTTTTTGGCCATCAACTTTCTACTTTCATTAACAGAGACTAAATCACCTGCTTGAATAGCTAGTATGTGTCCATGGTAAATATTTTAAACAGCTGTGAAGGACTATATAGTGAAAAATATCTGGGGGCTTTCTAGGTGGCTCAGTGGTAAAGAATCCACCTGCCAAGCAGGAGATGCAGGTTCGATCCCTGGGTTGGGAAGATCCTCTGGGGAAGGAAATGGTAACCCATTCCCATGTTCTTGCCTGGAGAACCCCATGGACAGAGGAGCCTGGTGGGCTATAGTCCATGGGGTCACAAAAATTTGGACATTACTGAACACACACACACAAACCTCACTCACATCTCAGTCTCTTGTTCTTTTCTGGAAGCAGCTATCATTACCAATATAGGGTTTATCTATCTTCCCAGTTACCTTTACTTAAAAATCTTGGTGTCTGTGTAGGACCTACATATTCATATTACAGATATACAACATACCTATTTATACAAACATATACTTTATGAAGCTCTCTCTATATATAGATATAAATATATGTCCTCCTCTCTGGTTTTCTTTTCTGTTCTATTTTGTTTTTAACAAATCATAATATAATGGACCCTCTTCTACTTTTTAAAGAGAATAAATTTAATGGTGTATCTTGGGAGTGGTTCCATATAGGACATACTAATCCACATCATTCTCTGTAACTTCTTTCGTTGCGTTTATTTTAAATGTGTTGTCCTGCCTGCTTCCTCCCTGATTAACCCATTAACACTGATTAACCTGATTAACACTTTCATATGATAGCCACATGGAGCATGAATAGGAAATATAATTCTAAAGAGGTTCATTCTTGCTGCTGTTTCCTGATATGAATATTTGAGTGAAGGATTTAATCAGGCACTAAAGCCACAGGCAATAAACAGAAGGGTATGGTTTTTAGGCAGTTCGAATAAGCAGGAATAGTCACAGCAAGACATTTTTCAGATAGACCTCGTGTGTTTCTAGTCAGTACTGTAACTACAGCTACCCACCAGCAATCACATTTATATTTGGTGTTTCTCTGACTTTATAATACAATTAATATTGCACCAAGAAATAATAATTTTTTAAAAGAATTGTGCATAAATTCACTATGCTAGAAAACCAAGGTGTTCCTCCTTGTTCCCTACAGTACTTGTTCATTTGTGTACATAGTTTTAATTACTAATCAGAGCAATTATGTATTCTGCTTTTGTCTCTTACAGTGAATCATAAACATTGCCATTTGTTACTGTAGTGCTATTTGTTTACATAATAATTTTGCATGGTTGGATAATAATCTATCCGGTTGATGTATTGTTTCCTCTAATTAAAAAACGGACAACTGTATTATCTGAGCTATAATTAAATAAAGCTTATGAGAAGTCAATCTGACACATATTAATGATATATATACATGTTATGAACGGCAGTGTAATTGACTATAAAATGGAGAGCAGCTCACATAAATCATAATAATCATATTCTATACCCTATGAAATCAGAATGTTTTAGGGGAGGAGTGATGGAAAAGGAAACTATTGAGATGCCCTCCTAAAAAGGAACTGACATTTCTATTCCTTTAAGAGTTAGTTTCAGGAAATGAGGCTGCATTTTTTTCCCCTTTTCTGCATCTGGATCTCTGCTTGCACAGAGATGGAGGGAGAAAAAATTGTGTGCCTCAAATCAGATTAGATTAATTAGATTGATTTCCTAACAACTAGCTGGCAAGTGTGAATCACTAATGGTCTTCTTTAATTCATTAACTTATCAATAAATATTTATTGAGCATCTATCATATGCTGGGTGTGAAATACATAGGGAAGAAGATAACCTCTGCTCCCTTACTGTTTACAGTCTAGATAAGGTGTAGAACCATAACTAACTAAATAATAAAATAATTGCAAGTTTCAATAAACGCTAAGAAAGAAACAGGGCACAATCACAGATAGAAATGAAGGTGGGCATCCTTTAGACAAGTGATCAGAGAAGGTCTATCTAAGTTGTATAAACACTGAAACTTGGAGAAGAAAGCGTCAGCTATACAAAGAGTAGGGGAAAGGAGGAACAGTGGGGCAGAGGCTCTAAGGTGTGGTCAAAGCTGCCAGATCGACATGGCCAGTGGGAGTGCAGTGCGTCAGGCAAAAGGAAGTGTGGGCCTGGGTGAGGTGGAGAGGCACGTAAGGGTCCCCAGGTGCACAGTCCAGGACACCACGGTATGAAACTGGATTTCATTATAAACACATGGGAAGCTAGATGAAACTTAAGCAGGTTCACAGAATAATACAAACCATAGTTCAAAAATAACTTTTGACCCCTGCATGGAAAATAGACTGGGGGGTGGGAAAGAGTGGCAGTCAAGAGAGTAATTAAGAGATGGCTGGTGTCGCCCCCATGAGAGGTGACCGTGGCTGGCACCTGAGTGGCAACAGCGATGGTGGGCACTGATGGTGGGTCTCCATCAGACACAAGGCTGACAGCTGAAATGGCTATGAGGATGAGGAAAAAGGAAGATATCAGTAATGACTCTGGGGATTCTAGGGGCTCCCCAAACTCAGAAGTGGAAGGCAGACAATCAGGAGTTCTCTTTGGATCCTGAAGTTGGAGGTGCCTTATGAGGCATCAAAGTGGAGCTGTCAGCCAGACAGTTAGACACATGAGTCTGGGATCAATTTGGGAGTTGTTAGCAGCCTGATGATATTTGACACCTGAAGACTGGATGAGACTCTGAAGGAGAGTGTGTAGTTATGGAAGAGAAAGGGGCCCAGGACTAAACCTGTGACCTGCCCAAAGATGCCCAGAAAAAAATCCTCACATAGTGGGACCTCAAATTCTCTGAGGATTCATCATGTAGTCATTATTACCTGACCCCACCCTCCATGATTGGGAAATTGTCCAGAGATGTTTTTTCCTTTCAGATCTCTTAGTTTCTTTCCTGCATCTCTCTCTCTCTCTCTTTTTAAAAAAATATTTCTTTATTTCTGGCTCTGCTGAGTCTTCATTGCTGCTCGAGCTTTTCTCTAGTTGTGGTGAGTGGGGTCTCCTCTTAGTTGTGGTGTATAGGCTTTATTATTATTATTATTATTATTATTATTATTATTATTATTACCGTGGCTGTTCTTGTTGTGGAGCTCTAGGGCACTCGGGCTTTAGTAGTTGTGTTTTCCTGGCCCTAGAGCACAGGCTCAATAATTGTGGCACATGAGCTTTGTTGCTCCGAGCCATGTAGGATCTTCCTGGATCTAACCCATGTCTCCTGCATTGGCAGCTGGATTCTTAACCTGTGAGCCACCAGGGAAGCCCCTGCCTCTCTCTCTTAACTCTGGTATGCTCTGAACCCTGGGAGCCCTCCTACGAAAAATTGGAGGCGAGTGTGGGTTAGGTCGTTCATGCTCAGTGACTGTGTGGGCCGTCACCTTTAGCAGCTAGACGTTGGAAGCTCTGCACAGTTGCTGTATTATTTGCTGTTTGTTTTTCTCTTTTCATGGGTGCAAGCAGCTATTGAGGATCTTCCCTGAGAGCCAGAAAACCACAAGCTCTTACCTCTGCAGCTTCTAATAGTTTGTGGGTCAGTGCTTCACAGCTCAGATGCCCCAGAGGGAGATTTTAAAGTAAGGAGCCAGAAGGGACCTCTGGAAGTATAAAGCCCAAGCCTCTCATTTTACAAATGAGGGAATTTATTCACCCACAGTCCCCCCATGAAATGAAAGATATTTCAGTTTTCATTTCACTAACCACTGATAACTTCCTCTGATCAAGTGAACCCATTAGCCTTCATTCAGTCCATGAGCTGACTTCACTGTGACTCCTAAGAAAAGACTGATTCAATGTTTAAAACCTCTCTGTTTAGAAAAAGAAATCGAGTGTATTTCCTGGCCCGAAGCACAGATGTGCTAAGAAATATCTGACTAGTGCTGTACTTTACCCCAGCCTGAAGAAATGATATAGATTGCATTATCCAGCATCATCTCCAGTTTGAGATGCTGCATCTGCAGAGGCTCAGAGTATGCAGTACTGTGAGTGACCATAAAAAACGCAAGAGACCCTATCAATTAGAGCGACAGTTTTGCGTTGGCCTGAGGAAACCCAAGGCCTACAAAAAAGGCATCGTCTTCACAAGCAAGGCTGAAAAACAGTAAACTGACATGTGTTAAGTAATTGATAAAGCATCCTCTTCTGTAAAGACAAGAACCAGAGGACATAATGAATTCAGTGGGGAAAAGACACTGTTTAATCTTTTCTGAGAAATGTCTGATGAGCCCAAGAGGCATTATTTTCTGATTCTGTCTCTTCTCTACCCATGTTTTGCACCTGATTTATGTGAAGTGTCTCTATGCCTGTTAGTGATTTCAGTGAGAGTTGAGGTATGTACTCTGCCTTCTAGGATGTCAAGATTCATAGATTTTAGGGGCAGCAAGAGCTTTGAAGATAATTCAGTGCATCTTTCTTACTTTCCAAAGGCAGAATGAGAGAGGTAAAGGGCTTGTTCAACAGAACTCTGAGTAGTGAGACAGGCCCACCATCCGGGACTCAGGATGCCCTGCTTTTTCTGTTGTTTGAATTCCAACTAGTAGAGAGCCGCTTGACATGGGTAAGGTTTTGCTTTCCTTGTTAACTGTTCATTCTATGCCAGTTGGGCTTTTCATTCTATTGAAAAATTGGGAGGAACTAGGATGAAGAAACTTAATCACTGTTAGCATTTTAACACATTGTTTCCCAGAGGTTTTTTCTGTGCATATTTTCAAGTAATTGTTATTTAGTGTTTACATAATTTTCAGTTTTGCAGTTAATATGTTAGAAGCATTTCTAATGAATGCAGAATAGTCAGACAACTGGATATATTATAACTCCCTGAATGTTTCTGTGGTTGTTGGGTATTTTGGATGATTACAATTTTTACTACTGTATCTAGCAATATTTTATATGATATAAATTTCTTACGGCATATAGCTTTCCTGATAGATTATGCCCTTAATATGGAACTCCAGAAATAGAATTAAAGAACCATGGTTAAGGTCATCTTGATTCACTCTTGCTTTATAAGGTTAAGTATTATTTTTAAAAATATTTGCTATTTTCTCATTGAAAATGGCACTTGTTTGAGCTCTCACTTCTTTAATGGCTGCTGAGTTCTCCTCTGGACATCTTTACTGTTTCTACCTTAAGCATTTTAGTTTCTTAACTGCTTATAGTTCCCTAAACAAAACAGCCTGCTCCGTGGTTCTTGTTTTCAGGTCTCTCTTGAAGAGGAACCCTAGGGATAAAGTCTCTTTTATTTATCTATAGGTGTCCAGGAGCTTGTGTAGTGCTTGGCACACAGTGGGTGCTCAGTAAATACTTATTTAACAAATGGACGAATGAATGAACGAGTAAATGAAGCTGAACATCCTGCCCTCCATGTTTGTTCAGTAGCTGTGATTTCTGAAGGCATTGTCTGGTTGTGTCCTTTGTTTACTTATCAGAGTCAGATTTTTATTCATTTTTACTCGCGTTTGAGTATGAGAACTCTTTGCCTGTTATATTGGGTCTAATATATTTTTTCCAGCAAATATGGTTTATTTCATGTTTTCAAACAGGGGGTAGACATTGGGCTCACAAATGTGTCATCTCCTGCTGCATTTTGTGTCCTTAAAGGAGCTTGGAAGAGGGGGCATGAAGAAAGAGAGAAAGAGGAAAGATGAGGAGGGCGGGAGGGGAGGGAGAGAGAAGAGAAGGGAAGGGAATTTTAAAGCAGTGAGTTCTGAGAAAAGTCAGACAATCTGGTTAGTCTTTAGGCAGATTTCATGGCTTATTGTTGTGAAAAGGGTGGCTGTGCCGACCACATTTCAGGCCCTCTGAAGCTGAAAAGGTCAACCAGCCCCTGCCTGCAGTGAAAACAAATTCTTATTGTCCATGCAGAGGTAGGTTTCGATCAAAAGCACACGGAGTGGCTGAGTAATTTCTTAACATATTCCATTTGCAAATGAGAAGTGAAAACACCCATTAGTAACCCTTAAATTATTGGTGAATCAGCACTGTCCATAGAAAACAAATCCATACTATCCTATTTACAGTGAAAAGAGAAAGAAGACTCTACTTGCTTCCTCCGCACCCCTCCTCACCTTTTTCGGTTAGTTAGCCTTTCCAGAGAAGGCAATGGCAACGCACTCCAGTACTCTTGCCTGGAAAATCCCATGGACTGAGGAGCCTGGTAGGCTGCAGTCCATGGGGTTGCTAAGAGTCAGACACGACTGAGTGACTTCACTTTCACGCATTGGAGAAGGAAATGGCAACCCGCTCCAGTGTTCTTGCTGGAGAATCCCAGGGACGGGGGAGCCTGGTGGGCTGCTGTCTATGGGGTCGCACAGAGTTGGACACGACTGAAGTGATTTAGCAGTAGCAGCCTTTTCGTGTTTTTTTTTTTAAAAAAACATATCAAAAATTGTATCATCACATTGTCCCTCTGGGTCTGTTGGTGAATTTGCAAACTTTAATATTTTCCTGGTTAATGTCTTACCAAGCAGACAGACTCATAAAATACAAGCTGTCAAAAGTCTTCAAGATAACATCAGCCCCCTCTAATCAGCATGGAAGCTTAGGTCTGCTGCTGCTGCTAAGTCTGATCTATCAGGGAAGCCCAAGAATACTGGAGTGGGTAGCCTATCTCTTCTCCAGGGGATCTTCCCAACCCAGGAATCCAACCGGGGCCTCCTGCATTGCGGGCAGATTCTTTACCAGCTAAGCTACTAGGGAAGCCCTTCTTAAGGTAGGGATTCATTATAGACACGTCATTGTGAACCTGGTGCATTGCCTAGGAGATGTCTCTGAATACTCATTTGAAAGATGAATAAATGATTGGGGTGGCCCTGCCTTGGATGGTGGATCCTTCCCGTGTGCACCCCTATGCCCGCTCTCATCATCTACCTACTTCTCTGCCTCGGAGGCTGCCCGCATCCATGGGCTCCCTTCACTTGTGGCTTTCCAGGTGAGTTCAGCCAACAAGGGACCCCAGAAAGAGTCTGGAGGGCTGGAGCAGAGTGAGGTTGGGGTATATATTTCCTGGGTGTCCTCCAAGTGGGATTGTCTCTGGCAGGCTACTCTCCAGAGATCACAGCCCCTGCCAGGAAACCTTTCACCTGATCCAGGTCCTAGTGGTCCCCTGACCCTCATCTCTTGAGCCTCGTGTTGCAGGAAGGGGGACCCCTTCCAGGGCCTGAAACTGGGCTCTTGTCTAAGACTTGGAAATGAATTGTCCGAGGAGACACATGTGCTGACAAAGCAAGAGATTTTATTGGGAAAGGGCACCTGGGTGGAGAGCAGTAGAGTAGGGGAACCCAGGAGAACAGCTCTGCCACATGGCTCGCAGTCTTGGGTTTTATGGTGATGGGAGTAGTTTCCGAGTGGTCTTTGGCCAATTGTTCTGACTCAGAGTCCTTCCTGGAGGTGCACACCTTGTTCAGCCAAGATGGATGCGAGAGAGGATTCTGGGAGGTGGTCGGACATGTGGTGTCTCCTTTTGACCTTTCCTGAACTCTTCCAGTTGGTGGAGGCTTCTTAGTTCCGTCTTCATTACCAGGACCTCCTGTTCTAAAACAACTCATGCAAATTGTTACTACTGTGCCTGGCCAGGGTGGGCGGTTTCAGTCAGTGTGCTTCCCCTAACACTAGGAGCTCTGTCCTGTCCATCGTGGTTCCCTCTCTACACCCTGCCCTCACCTTAAGGGATGTCTCTTTATTAAACTCTCCACAAAGTACCCTAATTTGAATGTGCCAACTCTTTCCTGTTGGAACATGACTGATATGGAAGGTTTCAAGGTATATGATAGCATCACCGACTCAGTGGACATGAATTTGAGCAAACTCTGGAAGATAGCAGAGGACAGAAGAGTCCATGGAGTCGCAGAGTCAGACATGACTTAGCAACTGAACAACAGCAACAACATCAATGGGGTATATGTATGTTGGTTTAGTGACTGCGCCCTAAAATTCAGCCTACCATCTGCTCACTAGGCTGTGTGCCCTGGAGGAAGGAGGTGTCTTTTCCTAACGTTCATACTGGAGAGCATGGATCGTGCCACCTTTGGCTGAGTGTCTGTACCTGAGCCTCAACTTATTAGAGAAGAAAACCTGCTGACAGATCTGTTTTCTCTGTTGTCTCCCCCTTACTCCCTGCTTATCCCGCCCGAGTGAGTCATCTCTCACCACAGCTGCAGCCACAAAAGCAGTAACACTGTTGGGGGGCGGGGACTCCCACTGCCATCCAAATGTTGACTGCTTTGCCTGCTTCTACGGAAAGGTCACACAAACCAGTGACACCTCTGGTTATTTGGTGTTCTGCAGGCAGAGCAGCCTCCAGTGGCTGTTTTTGCTGAATTTTCCTGCAGACTTACCCTTCCTCAACGCGCCATCCCCCTGCATCCTGCAGGACTGGTAGAACCTGTCCTTACCATTCGCATCCTTAGTGTGGATGAAGGAAGCAGATTGAAAGGACAAAGGATACCTCAGTGCCATGATGTGATCTGCTCTTACCTCTCACCCCTTCCCTTGTGAAATGCGAGGCCCAGTCCCTTGGCGGGGCTTAGACTTCCAGCCCATTTATTTTGTTCAGGTTTCCTTGCCAGTCATTGCTGATGGTTTTAATTGACTTCACAATTTCTGCCTTAGAGCCTGAATGCTCCCAAGTGAGGGTGCTGTGAACTACATGAGGGTAGAAATGGGATGTGTCACTCTGTCTGATTTGTCTGTCTTCAGTGACCAAGGGTGTGCTGGCTGAGGGCAGTGAAGAAGACGTTCATCCCTCCTTATCCACACAAAGGAATGGACAGTTACCTGGGTTACTAGACGAGGCGCAGACCCCTAGATCCGTTTGGATGTTGCTTTCCATTTTCTTCTTCAGTGTGCATTTTGAAGCTCATCCGACCCTCTGACTGTTCAGCTCCTTGTGCAGCACTATCATGTATAGTGTCTCCTGATTTCAGATCAGAATCCAACAGATCCTTTCAGCAGTGCTCAAAGAGATGAAATCTCTAGCTGCAGACTGTTCTTGCCGCTGAAAGAGACTGGCTAGATGTCAACAGCAATAATTAGTTTCCAAGAAATCTTCCATCTCCAGGTCTTTGCATCTCACTAATTATTTTCAAGGTAAATTGAATTTGCTCTGTGGGTATCTTCCAGCCCCACCTTGCAATAAGCAATTTAACATGAAATTGCTGACCTGTACTTGCTCAATCCAGCCATGCATCCCTAATCTTTCTACAATTTAGAGTGATATCATCATAGAGCTACAACTGACTTTTCCAGCAGCATAATAACCACTTTCTTTATTTTTACCTGAAACAAGCAGCAGTAGTACTGAAGCACACAGGAAAGCTTCAGTTACTTACAGAAAATTACAGAATATCAATCGTCGGCTTATATACAATGGGTGGGTGGCAGTGTATTAGAAAATGAAACTGTAGGTCATTTGGGGAAAATATTTCAATGAAATCCGCCAAGCTGGGTGATGTGCTGAATCTTAAACCAGAAAGAAAGCCAAATCAAACAAAAAATGGTTGTTTTTCACTTTGAAAGAACGGATAGCAACAACTTTAAATGCTAAATAATGTCATCCCAAGCCCTCTCGAGTGCCCCTTGGGGACTGTTGTCTGAACTGACAATCAAATTTCTTGGTTTTCTGCCCTCTGTGCTTCTTTCTTTTCCCAGCTTTCATTCAAATGTTCTGCAGTGATTAATAGAGGAGTTGGCCTTTTATTTTGCAAGACCTGTGTAATATTTGGGGCTTCCTTGGTGTCTCAGATGTAAAGAATCTGTCTGCAGTGCAGGATGCTTGGGTTCAATCCCCAGGTGGGGAAGATCCCCTGGAGAAAGGAATAGTACCCCACTCCGGTATTCTTGCCTGGAGAATCCCATGAACAGAGGAACCTGGTGGGCTACAGTCCATGGGGTAGCAAAGGGTCAGACAGGACTGAGTGACTAACACTTTCCCTGTAATGTTAGAACTGTATCAGTTCAGTTCAGTTCAGTCGCTCAGTCTAGCATCCACCCGACTCTTTGCGACCCCATGAATCGCAGCACACCAGGCCTCCCTGTCCATCACCAACTCCTGGAGTTCACTCAGACTCATGTCCATCGAGTCAGTGATGCCATCCAGCTACCTCATCCTCTGTCTTCTCCTTCTCCTCCTGCCCCCAATCCCTCCCAGCATCAGAGTCTTTTCCAATGAGTCAACTTTTCACATGAGGTGGCCAAAGTACTGGAGTTTCAGCTTTAGCATCATTCCTTCCAAAGAAATCCCAGGGCTGATCTCCTTCAGAATGGACTGGTTGGATCTCCTTGCAGTCCAAGGGACTCTCAAGAGTCTTCTCCAACACCACAGTTCAAAAGCATCTGTATTAGAGCTATTTGCAAATCATTCTGCGTAATGGCTTAAGATCATCACACCTATAGTACGGCAGCCAGCAATAGGCAGAATCTCTAGACTTTTGATTTATTTCTGTTTGGCCCCATGTTAAGTCATTTCCCCTTTGAAGGTTGCCAAGCGCCTTAGAAACTGATTCCCCTGGAGGCCCCTGGTCCCTGTGTGAGGAACAGGCTCTGTATAATGAAGGAGTGTGCACAGGGAGTGGGGAAGATGGTGGATGAAGAGCCCACTGCCTAGCAGGAGAGGAGCTGTGTGCGTTCAGGAGCGCCCTTGACCTTGAGATGGAACTCAGACCTCTGAGAAGGGTGCAAAGGCGGGGGCTGAAGTTCCCAGGAAGGAGAGTGTAGACCCCCAGTGGTTCTCAACCAGGGCATTTTTGTCCCCTTGGGAACATTTGCTAATGTCTGGAGATGTTTTTGGTTGGCAAAACTGAGGGGTGGATGCTAGGCTCAAAATGAAGGTGTGAACTTAGAGTGGTCACAGGCTGGGAGGTGCTGGACCCGGGCACAGGCTCATTGTCCCCACGTGCAAATAAGCTCCCATTCCATGTCCAGCTCTAAGGCTTCCTCCCCACTCCCAACCTCACCACCCTGCCTCCAACTTAGGTCCAGTGTCTCTCACCTCGGCACCATTGACATCATGGCTTTGTTAGGGAAGAGCGTCATGTGTGTTGTAGAATATTTGGGAGCTTCCTTGACTTCTGTAAGTCACTTCCTCCATCTGAGTGTCAGTTTTCTCATCTGTTAAATCCATTTGCTATCAGACAGTCCTCTAATGGATACTCCACTATGTTCTAGGAGCTGCCCTAAGCTTGAGGATACAACAGTGAAGAAGAAAATATCTCTGTCCGTAGCTGGCTTGCATTCTTCTGAAAATAAAATGATAAAAACATAATTAAATAGGAACTTAAACATTATCAGGCAGAAAGAAGTTATTCACTGCCATGAATAACAATAAGCAAGGGAAGGAATAGAAAGACATAGGAGCTGTGCATTTATCCAGGAACTCAGGGTAGGCCAGCCTGAGGAAGTGACATTTCAGCTCCCACTGAATGAAATGTGGGAGCAAGCCAAGGGATGGTGGTAGAAGGGCATTTCAGGCAGAGGGCACAGCAAGGGCAGAGGCACTGAGGCAGAAGTGTGCTTGGTGTCCTCAGACCCGTGGGGGAGAGGGGCGGCAAAGACTCAGTGTTTGTTCTAAGGGTAAGAGAGAAAATCCTTTGGGAAGCATCAAGTAGAACATGTCGTTAGAGTGTCTTCTGTGGCTGAGATTCAGCTGGCGGAGGAAGGGTTGAAGTCAGTCATTCTGAGACCTGGCTGTACACTGGGGTCTCCTGGGCCACTCCACGCACAGGATCCCCCCAAGATCAACAAAAAATCAGGCTCCATGGGAGTGAAGTCACCAATATTTTATAAAAGTTCACCAGGTGAGGTGAATGTGTTACCTGGTTGAGGGCCTTTAGCTTTGGTGGACTCGGTAGCAAAAATGAAAATCTTTGTAGAAACGGGGTTAGGAGGAATGTAGTAGCTTCTTTCTGGGGTGAGAAAGTTGTTGCATTTGAGCCATTAGGTGGGAAGGACTTGGACATAGAGAACTGGATGTGGTGGAGGGAGGCAGGTCTCTGCTGATGAAGGAGAAGACTGAACCCCAAGGCCTGATGTGGGGGGCTCAGAGCGATGCTACAAAGCCTGGACTAGGGCAGGGCTCCCCCTGGGAAACCGGGCCTCCTGAGCCAGAAGCTGGAAGAGGATTCTGTTCGGACTTCCTTCAGTTTCAGAATTCCCTCTGTCTGCCGATTGCTCAGCTTGCAGTCGCTTCTTACTTTGTCCCTGGTTCTCTTCCTGACTTCAGCCACCTGATAGGGGGCTGACTTTGATTATCTGCTTCCTCTTGACCTTCTCCTTTCAACATCACAGCCTGGAGCACCCGACACCCCCCAGTAAGCACTCCAGCCTGTACCGAGATCTTCTGGTTTCAGCTTCTAGGTTGGAGTCCTCAGGCTCTGTTTACAGTTAGGAGGCCACTGCTATCTTCTTTGGGGTCCACTGGTTAGTAGACTTCTATGGTGTACAGTTAGTGATTATGTGCCTGTGCACGCATGCGCATGCACGCACACACACACACCTGTTTTTCTTGATGTCATAACTATGAATGACAATTACTAGGAAGAGGTGCGACCGATCAATTCTTTTTCTCATACCTGTGCCAGATCAGATTTCCATGACTGATTATGTCCTAGTAGCCAATAGTTTAGCTCAGTTGGTAAAGAATTCACCTGCAATGCAGGAGACCCCCGTTTGATTCCTGGGTCAGGAAGATCTGCTGGAGAAGGAATAGACTACCCACTCCAGGATTTTGGGGCTTCCCTGGTGGCTCAGATGGTAAAGAATTTGCCTGCAATGTGGGAGACCTGGGTTCAATCCCTGGGTTGGGAAGATCCCCTGGAGTAGAGAACGACTACCCATTCCAGTATTTTTGCCTGGAGAATTCCATGGACAGAGGAGCCTGGCAGCCTATAGTCATGGGGTCACAAAGAGTCAGACATGACTGAGCAACTTTAACTTTTCAGCTAATAGTAATTGCCAGGCAAGATGGAACCCTGACTTAAAGGTGCCATGCCTTGCTTCAAAGAGCAGCTTGTAATGGACACACGCTAGAAGAGTGGTCTACCAGGAATGGAGAAACCTCCAGCCACAGTCTGGGGGTGGGCAGACCTCACTTTACAACCACAAGAAAATGGGAAATTTCTCTTGCCAATACTGAGTTTCAAGTAAGTTCATCACTAAGGACTTTAGACATAATTCTGTAATTCACATAGGAAGCCATCATGGAGTTTTGGCAGGTAAGTGACAAGACTAGAGCTTGTCTTTAAGGTGGTTGATCTTGCAAATAGATGTAGGGTGAATGGAGGTGAGGTGGGGAGATCACACACCAGATGAAGTAGGAGATGCACATATTTGAAGGGGCTGGAGAGTGAATGGTCCCAGACTGCTTCTCTGTTTTTGGGCAAGGCAAGTGTCAGTGGGACTGAGAAAGGGGATTGGCATTCCCAAAGGTTCTGAACCCTGCCTTTTTGACACAAGTCCAACACCGACAAATATCGGGAGAAGCTTCTCTGGAGACCAAACAGGTCACCATGTAACATGCAATTAGAGTAGCAGTTTAAATGGAAAAAGAATTAATTACCATCAAATTTGCCTGGCCCATTGTTTATGCACATGGCCAAAAGTCCAGGGCAAAGCTCTGTAGCTGATAGCTGGCTGTGGTTTCCCACTCGCTCTGGGAGAACAGGAGTCCAAGGTGAAGGGTGTTTACTAAACCATAACTACTCAAGCCTATGGCAACAAGGGAAGAGGTCCAGGACATCTCTCACCCTCTATCATCCAACCCCAGGCCCCCACACAATGAAGATGTCCAGACTTGTCCAGACATCTGTGTGCAAATTATATTCATTTATGAGGCTCAGTATATACTTAGACTAAACACCAATGTATCGAGTATCTTAGTGTGAAAAGGAAATATTTTTACTGTAGATACATAAAGACTCTGAAACCCAATAACACTCCATGGAATGTACTAATTATAATCAAAGCCTTTCATAATGAAGGAAAACAAAATGAATAAACACAAGTTAGTCCAATGTTGGAGCCTCAGGAGTAATTTCTGTGCTACTACTGATAGATACCATCGTGATGTTGAAGCCAAAAGCAGCAGATGTCTACAGAGAGAAATAAGGGACTTGGAGATGCAATGTTGACGAGCTGGCATCTCATTTTCCTGCTAAATTACATCTGGGCCTTCTCTTCCTAAACAGCTTAGGTCTTGGTTTGGCTTCAGAAAAGACAACTATCAACAAGCTGGCCACTGACAGATAGTGGGAGCCGGCTGTCACCTGACCTTAGTTTCGTGAATCAGGTTTCTTCATGTCTTTGCAACAAAGTCTTTAGTTTTATTGAGTGAAATGTGGAAATGCTTGGCTCTCAGCCGAATGCCAAAACCTACAGAAAACAATTATCACTTGGAGTAAAGTGGTGGTTGAATCCAGATCCATCATGGACCATATCCAAACAGTGGGTCTGAAGCAGAGAGTTTTGAAGGTTTCCAGTGGGAAGTGGCTGAGCCTAGATCATGTGGGTGCTTGATGGAGGCAGAGGCTCAACTTTGCAGTTTTCCTAGAACTAGTCTGGTCCCTGGGGTTGTACATAGTGCAAAGAGCCTAACAATGCCAGTCTACTCTCCCAGGATCAGTATTGGACCAGGTACAGGCAATTTAGGGCTCAATTGAAGCTCAAAAATCATGAGCTTTGTTGCATTCTTGTTGTTGTTCAGTCACTAAGTCGTGTCTGACTCTTTGCAACCCCATGGACTGCAGCACGCCAGACTCTTCTGTACTCCACTATCTCCTTGGGTTTGCTCAGATTCACATCCATTGAGTTGGTGGTGCTATCTAACCATCTCATCCTCTGCTGCCCTCTTCTCCTTTTGCCTTCAATCTTTCCCAGCATCAGTCTTTTTCAGTGAGTTGACTCTTTGCATCAGGTGGCCAAAGTATTGGAGCTTCAGCTTTGTTGTAGGATGGGGTAAAGTGTGGAATGTGGGGCTGTTGTGGGGGGATGGAGTCAGTTTTACAGTTAAGACCACCCTGTGCCATGCTTGAAAATTGCCGGGCATCATTCTCTTCACTTAGCTCACAATTACTCTGCATCATATTGCCAGCTAGTGCTTCCTGCTCCTTTCCACATTTATTCATGAATGAAATACTTATCATGGAAGATTCTAATGACCATATTTGTTAGAAAAAATATTATAATCAGAAGAAGGTATGATAGTCACAGAGAAAACCCCTAGATGTGCATTCCCCACCTATGGTCCTGTGATGGGACCCTCTCCCTTCCTTCCTGCCCTCCTGTGATAGAGGAATTGTACCTTCCAGAGACTCATGAGACACTGTGAGGAGTCTGGGTGAGCCTCCCCTCTCACACTACCTGGGTCTCCCCTCTAAAGGCCTATACCTGTGCAGAACTGGGGCCCCAGCCGCTGTCAGCAGCTGCAGCACCTGCCTGGAGTGGAAGGACCTGGGAGACCACCACCCACTTTGTATCCAGCTGACTCAGCCCAGCCGTCTTGCTCGCGAGGACTCATTCACTGAAGTCACTAGGTCATGTCTGCACCTAGGGATTTCCTGTGTTGGACTAACAACTTCTTTGATTTCTCTTCCTCTCTTTCTTGTGATACACTAACCAAGACAAGCCATCTGAAGCTCTGGTGTTGTTTCCCCTTCAAAGTGAGGGACTTTGTTGTCACCAATAAGGCCAGTGCCTCAGGTCCCTGGGCTCAGTATATGGCTAGGGCTGGGGCACCCAGGCTGGTGGGACTTCCCGGCAACCACACGGCACCCCCAAGGATTCGCTATGACCCCTCAGCCTCAGCGCTCAGACATGACTATTACTGTCAAGCAGGAACTGGGCTGTGGGAGGGCAGAGGTCTTTTCTGATTCTCACCGTGTTTGTGTTCGCTTGTCTAAACAGAAGCAGAAAGTTGCTTCTGTGCTTCACAAGTGAGAAAAGAAAACAAAGTGCCAGGATCCCGAAGGGCAGGTGGAGGGCTGGCCTTTGGGCCTGGGCTTTTGCTTTTTGGGGACCGTCACTTCACTTCCCATCAGTTCGGTCACTATGTCATGTCCGACTCTGTGACCCCATGGATTGTGGCATGCCAGGCTTCCTTGTCCTTCACCAACTCCTGGAGCTTGCTCAAACTCACGTCCATTGAGTCAGTGATGGCATCCAACCATCTTATCCTCTGTCATCCCCTTCTCCTCTCACCTTCATTCTTTCCCAGCATCAAGGTCTTTTCCAATGAGTCAGTTATTCACATCAGGTGGCCAAAGTATGAGTTTCAACTTCAGCATCAGTCCTTCCAATGAATATTCAGGATTGATTTCCTTTAGAATTGACATGACAGTGTGAAGACTGCATAGGGCCTGACTTGCCCAGGCCTCTTCTCTTTTGCCACGAGACGATCAGAGCTGAGGAGGGAGGCTGTTTAAATGGTCCTCTGCCAGAGCAGCTCTCTTCATATAGGGCAGGCTGAGAGAATGGAAGAGCGAATGCCTGACTCAGCAGGAACCCTTGCCCAGGGCCAGGCTGGCAGAGCCCACGGCTGGCGCCCCAGTCATTGCCGTCAGCAGGTTCTGTCACACCTCTGGTGAGGAAACTGGGGCCTCATGGAGGATGTCGCTCCCTGGGAGCCTGGAGAGATTGATGCCCGGCCATCCAGGAGAGGCTGTGGTGTTGCTGGAACTCACACAGCCTGGGACAGGGACTATCCTGCGGGGTTTGAGCTGAAGCAGGTTGGTGCCCGAGCAACATGAGTGAGGTGGTTTTTTGGCCTGGACGTGGTCTGGTGTGTTTGATGGCCCCTCTGCGGAGCTTGTGGCAGTACCACCGCAAGCTCCTGCCCTCTCTGACATGCTTGCTGTTGCTACTTAGCAGACAAGTCCTGGTTACTGAGGGCTGCTCACCTCCAGCCACATGTAGGCTGAGGGGGGCCGGTTCCCAGTCTACCATCACTGCTCACAGGACTTCTGCTCACCCCATCCTTCACCTCCACTCTCCTCCCTGGCTCCCTTTCCCTCTCCCTCTTGTCTTCTCTCTTTGCTGAATTGCACTTCACCCATCTTCAAATTCTTTTCCTCTTCTTTTAAATTGACCACTTGTCTCTTTCTAGACTTTAAGTTCTGGAAAACGTTTATTTATATGTAGGTCAAGAATAAGGCATCCTAAAGACACACAGATGGCCAACAGACATGGGAAAAGATGCTCAACATCACTAACCTTCAGTTCAGTTCAGTTCAGTTGCTCAGTCGTGTCCGACTCTTTGCGACCCCATGAATCGCAGCACGCCAGGCCTTGCTGTCCATCACCAACTCCCGGAGTTCACCCAGACTCATGTCCATCAAGTCCTTGATGCCATCCAGCCATCTCATCCTCTGTCATCCCCTTCTCCTCCTGCCCCCAATCCCTCCCAGCATCAGAGTCTTTTCCAATGAGTCAACTCTTCGCATGAGGTGGCCAAAGTACTGGAGTTTCAGCTTCAGCATCATTCCTTCCAAAGAACACCCAGGACTGATCTCCTTTAGAATGGACTGGTTGGATTTCCTTGCAGTCCAAGGGACTCTCGAGAGTCTTCTCCAACACCACAGTTCAAAAGCATCAATTCTTCAGCGCTCAGCTTTCTTCACAGTCCAACTCACATGCATACATGACCATTGGAAAAACCATAGCCTTGACTAGATGGACCTTTGTTGGCAAAGTAATATCTCTGCTTTTGAATATTCTATCTAGGTTGGTCATAACTTTCCTTCCAAGGAGTAAGCGTCTTTTAATTTCATGGCTGCAATCACCATCTGCAGTGATTTTGGAGCCCCCCAAAATAAAGTCTGACACTGTTTCCACTGTTTCCCCATCTATTTCCCATGAAGTGATGGGACCAGATGCCATGATCTAACCTTCAGGGAAATGCAAATCAAAACCACAGTGAGATACAGCCTCACACCTGTCAGAATGACTATTCTCAAGAAGACCAAAAATAGCAAGTGCTGGGTAAGCTATGAAGAAAAAGGAACCTCGTTCACTTTTGGTAAGATTTTAAACTGGTGTAGCCACTCTGGAGGTGCCTCAAAAAAATTATGAATAGAATTATATCCAGCAATATGATCGAACAATTTCACCTCCGAGTATTTACCTGAAGAGAACAAAAATACTAATTCAAATAGATGTATGCAGCCGTGTGTTCATTGCAGCATTAGTTAGAATAGCCATGATATGGAAGCAACTGAAGTGCCCATCAATAGACAAATAGACAATGATGTGAGAGAGAGAGAGATATAATGTATACATATCATGTATATTAATGAAACATTTCTCAGCCATATAAGATGAAATCTTGCCGTTTGTAACATGTATGGACTAGAGCATATTATGCTAAGTGAAGTAAGTTAGAGAAAGACAAAGACTATGTGTTGTCACTATATGTGAAATATAAATAAAACAGACCAAACAAAATAAAAACATACTCATAGATACAGAGAAAAAAATTGGTGGTTACCAGGTAGTGGGGTGGGAGTGAGAGGGCTGGGAGAAATAGGTGAAGGGAAATGAAAGGTACAAACCTCCAGTTATATAATAAATAAGTCACCCAGATATAACATACAGCATAAGAAATGTGGTCAATAATAACTTTATTGTAATAACTTTATATGGGGACAGATGGTTATGAGACTTACCATGGTGATGATCATTTCATAATGTATGCAGATGTCAAATAATTAGGTAGTACACCTGAAGCCAAAATAATACTAGAAGTCAGCTATATTTCAAACAAAAAAAGAAGCACTTGGGAAAGGCACAGAAAGATATTACAGAGATCCCTAGCTCACCTTACCAGTTTTTTAAAGCCTTAACACTGAAAAATTTCAGATAGATTCAAAAGTAGAAAGAATAGTATGATGGTCCCCATGTACCCATCACTCAGCTGCAACAATTGCCAGCTCATGGCCAGTGCTGTTGATCTCCACTCCTGCCTCCACCCAGAGATTTGTCTGAAACAAATCTTACACATCACATTATTTCAGAGGTTTCAGAGTTGACTTTTGTTGGTGACTAAAAATTATCTTTCACTTTTCAGTGGTCCGGAAACCTAGATGAAGAAAGAAAAATGAAAACTTTGGTTAAAATTATTACTATGGTTAAGATGAATTATATAAACTTGTTATATCAACTGATCACTGACCTGTCCCCCCAGCATACATCAAAAACATTTAAAAAGAATAAGGAAGTCTATGTCCTAGGAGCAAATCTGCCATTTAGCCAGCTGTGCCACTTTGGATAAGCTAGCAGCCTCCAGTCTGTCACATGGCCTATATGTTTATTTAAGTTTTAAAATATGTAATGAAAGTGAAAGTGAAGTTGCTCAGTCGTGTCTGACACTTTGCAGCCCCGTGGACTGTAGCCTACCAGACTTCTCCGTCTGTGGGATTTTCCAGGCAAGAGTACCAGAATGGGTTGCTATTTCCTTCTCTAGGGGATCTTCCCAACCCAGGGATTGAACCCAGGTCTCCTGCATTGTAGGGAGACGCTTTATCCTCTGAGCCACCAGGAGAGCTGTTTGGCCCTTGTGATCTACCAACAGACACTGTGTCCCTGGGTCTAGGCCACCACAGCCATCTGGGAGCCAAAACTGCTTCTGTGCACAGCTAGCAGAACAGCACTAGAAGAGATAAGCCCAAGCGCCAGGCCTGACTGCATGTGTTCTCCAGTGGCATCTCTCTTCTGTTTTGACTTATTAAAAGGTAGCTGCTTTGGTTGGTCCTCTGGAAATCAGAGGGGCATGGAAGTATTTTGCCTCAGTTAACAGAATTGAGAGAAATGAAAGGGATAAATATACCTGAGGGGAACAGAGTGAAGTATTAGCCAGAATACTGGGGATAGGAGGACATTAATCAGATATTTGCCTGGCTGCGTGCTTGCTAAGTTGCTTCAGTCGTTTCCAACTCTTTGCAACCCCATGGGCAGTAGCCTGCCAGGCTCCTCTGTCAGTGGAATTTTCCAGGCAAGAATGCTGGAGTGGGTTGCCATGCCTTCCTTCTGGGGATCTTCTCTACTCAGGGATTGAACCCAGGTCTCCTGCACTGCAGGCAAATTTTTTACTGTCTGAGCCACCTGGGAAGCCCAATAAGATATTTAGCAGAAGATTATTCAACAATGCTATCAACCCACCAATGCATATTTTATTGGTATATTGACTACACTGGAACCTGTCTGATGCTTTGCCCTCACTAAATATTGAAACCATGTGCTTGCTAGGCTAAGTTTTAGGATGGCCATGGCCAAGGAGTAGATTCCCTGCATATGGTCTGATGCTTGCTGTTAACACCAGTCACATTTGAGAATCAGACAGTCAGATCTGAGAATTTGAGTATCAGAGGACCTGCACAATGCCCTAGGATCATGAGTATGCAAGCCTCTTGCTTGTACACATACAGATGAGGCAATGGCAACTGGAAGAGGGGAAGTGTATGAGGGCCCTGGTAGCTGAAAGGGAAAGGGGCCCTGGAAACAGACCCAGGCACTCGATGGGGTGGTGAGCTGGGTTGGGAATTTGAACATCCTTTATGGCAGTTAGAGCAAGGCATCCAAAGGGCACTGCAGCAGTCACTTCTCAATAGCACAACCAGCATGCACGAGGTGCCTACTGATACATCGAAAGTGGAGTGGTCAGCTGAGGAGCAGGCAGAGCTTGGAGATTCATGCAAAATGCTTTAGGGACCTCTGATAAAAGGAGGAGGATTCATGGAAACTCCAATCTTAGAAGGCCTATGTGTTCCTGGCAGATTATTGAGATGCAGACTTAGGCTCAAGGGCAGGAACAAGGCAAGGCCCCAGATTCCAAGACTGAGGCATGCCAAGGGGACAGGACAGAAGGGCAGCTGTCAGAATTGGGACCCTGGCAAGAGTGGTTTGATTTTGAACCTTAGATCCTTCTATCAGCCTGTCAAGATTCATGATGAGCTCCAGAGACTTGAAGAAGTACGCTTGAAAATGGGAACACTCCAGTCCAAAGCGGGGAGAAGGGAACAGGAACCAAGTGCTTCTGATTACTTACTAAACAAATTTCCTCAAAGCCTTCTCTCCTCCTTCTGCAGACCCACCACTGCCCTTGTTCAGATTCCCATGTCTGTCTTAAGACTAAGGCAATAGCTTAACTGGCATCACCTTCCCCATCATTTCCTCCCTCGTCTCTCTTCTGCCTAAAGCACTCAATAGCTCCTTGCGCCCACCCTCAAATGGCATATGAGGCCTTACTAATGGTCTCTTCCTCCTTTGCAGCCTCATTGTGAGCACGTTTGTGCTCCAGGAATACTAAACACATCATTTCTAACTTCTGAACTTGTGTTCACATTCTTACCTTTGCTTGAACTCCCCTTTATGTCTTATTTACCTGCGTGACTCATTTTCAAGACTCAGTTTGGTTTTGCCTCCTTCAGAAAGCTTCCATCTTGCCCAAGAATGGTCTGGGCCCACAATCCCTCTATCTATCTTAAGGGTTCTCAGCCTTGTCTGAGTGTCCAAATGGAGATTTTTTTTAAAAAACTACTTTTGTCCCCACTCCAGAACTTTTAAATCCGTAGGTCTCCTCTAGGCAGGCTGGTACTTTTAGCTGAGGTCGTAATGTCTGCACCTTATTTCCCAGTGGTTCAGAAAAAGGTATGTATATGTGTCATATTTATATCATGTATCTACCTGCCTATCATCTGTCTTCATTTCTCACTTATCTAGCTATCTATCCAAATGTTAATATGTATATAATGTTTATTGTACTTTTTGGCTGTTTGAAAATTTTCTAAAGTTATTCTACCTTTTGGGTGTCTGAAAATTTTCAAAATAAAAATTTGAGAAAAATTATTAGTTCTATCCATTTGGTTGGGCCATCTGTCTTCTTACAAGCTCCTGAGTGATGCTGCTGCCCAGAGCTGGTGAGGACCACAGCACACTATTTAACAGTCTCTTTGATGTTTGTTATTTGACCTCTCTAGAAGACAGCCAGATCTTTGAGTTTGTCTTTCAGACTTTGGCATCTCCCTGTCCTCCAGCCTTAGCAAATATCTGATATGTAGTGGGTATTTAGTATGTATTAGTAGAGTATAACTGAAAGGAAGTTATATCCAAGGCAGATAGTGATTATAGTATTTATTATTCATTCATTCAATAATCCTTTCATCATTTATTAAGTACCTACCATGTCATGCATGTCTGAGCCACAGTGGGTCATAAAATGATCTCAGCACTATTGACATTTTGACTAGATAATCCTTTGTTGCTTGGGGAGATGTCCTGTGTATTGTAGGATGTTTGGAAGCATCTTTGACCTTTACCCACTAGATGCCAGTAGCACCTCACCCCCTGCCAAGCAATGAGGATCAAAAATGTCTCCAGCCATTTTCAAATGCCCCCTGGGTGGGGGATGCAAAACGATCTCCAGTTGAGAAGCACTGATCTTTAAGACAGATTGTCTTTAAGAAACTTGAAGTGTAATGAAGAAAAAGCATGCAATGAAAGACAAAGTGTATGAAGGATTGTGATATATCATAGAGTGCTATGGCACTCAGGAGGGGGAAAAATTAACTCTATTTGGGGAAACACTGTTTGAAAGAACTGTATCTGGATTTTAATGGTCTTACAGATGGGACGCTCTGTCAGTGTAATTTCCTTTCTTAAGCTTCTGCCACCTTACCTGTTTACGGTCTGTGGTCACCCAAGTCACTTTCTGGTCCTCATTACAATCCTGCAAGGTCAACAGAGTACCTACTAAGTCTATTTTACAGGTGAAGAAACTGAATTTTAGCTAGTTTGGATAACTTGAGAGGCAATAAAGTAATCCACAACACAGACCCTATAACCAGCCTGCCTGGGTTTGAATCTTAGTGCCACCACCTTCCATCAGTGAGCTCTGGGCTAGTCTCTTCATGGCTCAGTGTCCTCATGTGGAAAATGGAACTCATAAAAGCTCCCATCTCACAGGATTGTTGTGAGACACTGACAAGTGTCAAATGCTTAGAATGGTGCTTTAACTATTAGGAATACTATAGACGTGTTTGCTACAACTACTGTCATTATCAGGGCCATGCAGCAAGTCAATGACCAGTATGAAATAATAATTTGGATCTGCAGTCTCTTGGTCCCATGTTTTCTCCTTCTCAATGTCTTCTTGTGATTTGAAGAAGAGAATCATTGATGGCTCAACCAGCACTGCTGAAAAAGCAGACCCCTTGACCACCATCCTCCATTTAAACTTTACTGTCCAATGAAAATATCAGGCAAGCCACATATGTAACAGTAGATTTCCTAGTAGCCACTTTAAAAAAAAAAAAAGAAACAGGTGGAATTAATTTTGATAATCTATTTTATTTAGCACAATATGGCCAAAGTACAGCTTCCCAGGTGGTACAGTGATAAAGAATCTGCCTGCCAAAGCAGGAGACCCAAGAGACGTGGGTTCAGTCCCTGAGTCGGGAAGATCACCTGGAAAAGGAAATGGCAACCCACTCCAGTATTCCTGGCTGGGGAATCCCATGGATAGAGGAACCTGGCAGGGGATGGGTTGCAAAGTCAGACACAACTGAGTTACTAAGCACAGTGCACGTGCCTATCACCGCACATCCAAAGTATTAGCATTTCAATATGTAATTAACAAAACTGTTAATGAGACATTTACACTTTTTTACACTAAGTCTTGAAAGTCCAGGGGGTACTCATACAGCACCTTGAGAGAGTCATTTCCTAGGCAGGTTGATAGGGAGTCTAGGGGTCCCCAAGGAGAGAGGGGTCTGAAATTCTTAAGGAGGAAGAAAGGACAAACTTTTTTTCTTTCTCCACATTCCTCAGGATTATATAACAATTATGTATCCTGCCTAAGGACAGTCTTTGGATTAAACCTTCTGTTATCTTAAAATGTAAGTTATGGGAGTAGGTCTGGTGAGGTCTTTACAACCTCCAGACATTCTTTGGATTCATTGGCGAGTATATAACTTCGTTGTTAACACTAGCAAGCGGGTACTCTTTCTGCCCCCTTCTGACGCCTATGTCAGAAGCTTTCTCTATCTCCTTTATACTTTAATAAAACTTTATTACACAAAAGCTCTGAGCGATCAAGCCTCGTCTCTGGCCCCGGATTGAATTCTTCTCCTCCGGGGGCCAAGAATCCCGGTGTATTCGCGTGATTCAACAACAACCTTTCAACCTCCACCGTGGACTAGCCACATTTCAAGTGCTGCATGGCTGCATATGACTTGCGGCTACCATATGGGACAGTACAGGTATTCTAAACACAGCAAAGGGCATCATTTTCAGTGGCTAGACTGTCATATTATTGCAGACTGTGTCCTGGAGAGGACAAATCAAAGCAAATAAGTGAGAATCTCCCTGAGTTTTACTTGTAGGACACTGAATCCTCTCCTTGCTTGCTCTTCTCCCAATATATAATTGGCTCCTGCTCAGCCAATTATACATATTTGAAACTCTGCACTCAGTGATTAACCTTTCATTCTTGATTAAACTTGAGTACAGCTTTCAATAAATCATGCCCAGACAATACCAGACGCTACCCGTCAAGCAGTTCAAGTGCATACAACCTTAGAAGCCCCAAGATCCCGGCCAGATGAAGCCCCTCTGTGATCAGGCTGCCTTGCTGTTTCCTTCCATGGTAAACCCAGGATCGCTGGCCCTGACTCTCCTGGAGGTGGCCTCATGTCACCTGCTGGTACCTCTTGAGCAGAATGCCATCACCCTTCCTCTGCTGTCCCTGGATGGAATGGAACAGAGGCTGAGAATAGTTAGTGACCTGACCTGTCTAACACCAGGCAGCAATTTGTTACCACCGATGGAACACAAGCTGTCAGACGTCTGGGTGGCCTCTTTCAAAGGTTCGCCAGTGCAAGCATTGCCCAATCTCAGCACTTTTATAAGAGCAGTGTCTGGGATGATAATAAATACATTCTCACCATGCTCGGTGCTTCGCTCATGGAGTTAATACTCTCAGCAGCCCTCTGTGGGTGTTACTCTTATTAGCTCCACTTTACAGATGAGGAAACTAACACAGAGAGTTAACATGGCTTTCCTGAGGTCACAGAGTTAAGAGGCAGAGTCAAATCCAGACAGAACCCAAGCTTCTTACCATACCACAGTGCCCCTTTTGCTGGGGCTGGCTCACCAGCATCTTCTTGGAAGACGGAGGCTTCCACTCTGTCTTCAGTACCTGGAAGGCAGCATGACACTTACCAGGTATTCAGTGAATACCCATTGACTGGCTGGCTGTCACCTGTTTGCTGCTGGTGATGTCCGTCCTTAGCTTGTAACCACATGGAAGCAGATGGTTGCTTCACTTGATGCTTTTTTGCCCTTGATTTGAACTGACTCTGAGTTCATGCCTTGCCTCCTGGGTTGTGCTTGACTTTTGTCTGTGGCCTCTCTCTAACTCAGGCTTGTGCGTGCGTGCTAAGTCTCTTTAGTTCGTGTCTGACTTTTTGTGATTCTGTGGACTGTAGCCCAACAAGTTCCTCTGTCCATGGGATTCTCCAGGTAAGAATACTGGAGTGGGTTGCCATGCTCTCCTCCAGGGGATCTTCCCAACCCAGGGATCGAACCTGCTCCTGTGTTGGCAGGCAGGTTCTGGTTTTACCACTAGTGCCACTCAGGTTAAAACAGACATAATCTTGGCATGAACACCAATGATTCCCATTTTCCCATTTGCTGAATGAGGAGACTGGGCTGGATAATCTCAAAGGAGTATCCAGCGGCCCAGCCCATCACAGGTTGGGACTGAGGATGGAGGAGCTGGGGGTGGGGATATGGTAGAGGTCGATGGGCCAGGATTTCTGCAAGCAAGAGAATGTGTCCTGAGACAGGCTTCATGGTTGGCTGCAGTGAGCAGAGCCTCCACCAGCTGCCCATCCACAGGCCTTCAAAACCCAGCGTGCACGTAGCAGGCTCCCATTTTCCTCCCTCTTGCCTGCCCAGGACCTGACTCAGCACTGCCTGACTCCAGATTTCAGCTTGTTTCTGCACCAGATGATGGCTGTGGTTTGGGCCCGAGAGAAATTGCCCTGGGCCTCCCCCTCTGCTCACCCACACACACCTCTGAATAAATGAATCTGAATAACTCCTGGTTTTTCTGAATCTGAGACATTGAGACCAGCAAGAGCTTCCTTGAATGGGAGAGTGTCAGAGGGGCAGGCTTGGGAGGGCCCTGGGGACAGCAGGAGGTCAACTTGCAGTCTGGGAACCTGCAGCCTAGTGACTCCATTGCTCTCCCTGTGCAGGCTCAGGTCCCCACCCTAGAAGGTACACAGACCCTTATAGACCCAGTCTGGGACCTTCATGCTCATGTATCCTGCTCCTGGTGGGAATAGAGGGCCTGGGAGAATGGGGGATCTGGGAGACATGCCTTGAACGTTGTGGGGAGAAGCTGGAGAGCAGGGCTGTGAGTGGGGGTGGGACACAGGGACAGCTGAACTGGGACTCAAGTTTTCCCCTTGACTTTGATACCATTTGATGCTCAAATGGGGAAATTTCCACGGTACCACAAGGCAATGTTTGACTGATTTCCTCTCTCTCCGTCTCTCAGTCACACACATGCACACTCCACCCTACATCTCAAATCTGAGGCCCTCAGAAATATTATTCAGCCTTAAAAAAGAAGGAAATTCTGGTTTCTGTGATGACATGGGTAGACCTTGAGGACATGATGCTAAGTGAGTTAAATCAGACAAAAACAAATCCTGCATGGTTTCATTTATATGTAAAATCTAAGAAAAATGATGAACACAGAAAATAAAGTCAAACTTACAAAAATAGAGAGTAAAAAAGTGGTTGCCTGGGGCTGGAGGAATTAGGCAGAGGTTGGTAAAAGGGTACAAACTTCCAACTATAAGTGAAACTGAGCAGGACCCTCCTGGGTTCAAAAGCCCCTCTGTGTCCCTTGTTTCTTGTTTGTAGGGGAAAAGGTGTTAGTCTCCTTGGCCTTTCCTGAGTTCCAAGGAGCAGGCTCAAGCAGTTAATGCAACAATATAGTCACAGGATGATTAGTGATTCCCGAAGGGGTATAGATACTAATCTGATGCATGGTCCGTGAGTTGTTCTGTAGACAATAAGACTCCCACCAGGTGGAGTATGGTGACTCCATGCTGACCTCAACAATTCAGACTCCTAACTGGTTGGAACCAGGTGAGATTCCAGAAAAATCATCCTGTTTCCTCACCACAAACTGATTAGAAGGTCACACACCCTGCAGCTCTCACCCCAAATTTTGCCTGTAAAAATGCTTCCCTGAAAATCATTGGGGAGTTCAGTTCTTTTGAGCAAGAGCCATGCATTCTTCTAAGTCATGTCCAACTCTTTGTGACCCATGGACTGCAGCACGCCGGACTTCCCTGTCCTTCACGATCTCCCGGAGGTTGCTCAAACTCATGTCCATTGAGTCAGTGATGCCATCCAACCATCTCATCCTCTGTCATCCCCTTCCCCTCCTGCCCTCAGTCTTTCCCAGCATCATTCTCCTTGCCTGACCCAGTTCTGACTGCTCGGCTTGTTTGGCTTCACTGTGGGTCCAGCACATGGACTTGGATTCATCAACATAAGATGAATAAGATCTGAGGATCTAATGTCACACATGATGACTATAGTTGATTGCACTGTGCTGTAAATCAAAATTTGTTATGAGAGTAGAATTTAGATGTTTTAACCCCCAAAATAAATACATACGTGATGAATGGTGATGGATATGTTATGTAACTGGATGGAGGGAATCCCTTCACAATGTATATGTACAGTGAATTACCACAGCTGAGTGCCAAAGAATTGATGCTTTTGAACTGTGGTGTTGGAGAAGACTCCTGAGAGTCCCTTGGACTGCAAGGAGATCCAACCAGTCCATTCTGAAGGAGATCAGCCCTGGGATTTCTTTGGAAGGAATGATGCTAAAGCTGAAACTCCAGTACTTTGGCCACCTCATGCGAAGAGTTGACTCATTGGAAAAGACTCTGATGCTGGGAGGGATTGGGGGCAGGAGGAGAAGGGGACGACAGAGGATGAGATGGCTGGATGGCATCAATGACTCGATGGACGTGAGTCTGAGTGAACTCTGGGAGTTGGTGATGGACAGGGAGGCCTGGCGTGCTGCGATTCATGGGGTCTCAAAGAGTCGGACACGACTAAGCGACTGAACTGAACTGAACCCTTTAAATATTTTTTTTTCAATTATACCTCAATAAGCTGAGAAAAAAAAAGGCATGAGGGCAAACCTCTCAGAGGATTTAATGTCACACTTCCAAACTTGATTAAACAAAGCCACCTGGAAACTCTCTTTCTCTCAGAGGCTGTTATTCTTTAACTCCCTCAAAAGCAAGGCTTTGTGGTGCTAAATGCAGAATGACATTTATCCAACTGAGTAGCACCAGCCCCGAGGGTCAAAGGCTTCCTTGGAAAAGCCAGTGTTTACCCCAACCACTGGAGACTGGATGTGGTTTGTGGCACCTTTGGAGTTCTAAATTGTTGAGTGCTCTTCATCCCTCATCCCTTCAGGGACAGTCTGGTCAGTCACGACACAGACTTCAGACGGGTCCCTCCCTCACCACCGCCTAACAGCTCAATCTTCCAAAGAGCCTCAGTGCTTTCATTCTCTGCCCACAAAGACATCAAAAACGAGGAGACTCAGATACCTCCTGGATGCAGGAGACGCAGCACGCATCACTTAGTTTGTGGAAGTGGAGAGCTGGAGATGGAGCCGTGATGAGGACCATCCACCATGGATGGGGAAGCCAGGGCTGGGCTTCTGGAGAAAGTAACCCGGAGCCGAGTCTGGAGCTGACAGTCAAGTGTGTGGATGTGGTCAGCATCTCAGGAGGGTCAGGCAGGACACACCTGCAGCCCCCGAAAGAAGACATTCATGGAAAGCCTTGTGTGTTGTGATGGGAGCTTGAACTTCATCCTGCAGGCAGTCAAGCAGCAGGAGAGGGTTTTAACTAAGGCAGTAATGTGGACAACTGTTAGTAATAGCTAACATTTCTTGAATGAATGTTTTTTATATGCCAGGCATTGTCTTAAGTACTTTGCATGTGATGGAGTCACTTAACCCTTAAAACAGCCCTTAGGACACCTACCACTATTATCCCCATTTCCCAGCTGAGGAAGTTGAGGCATGGAGTGCCTCCACAGTCACAAAGCTCCTAAGTATGGAGCTGCGATTGGAACCTAGGAAGTTTGGTTCCTGAGCCCAGCCTCTTTGCCACTCTGCTATCACTTACAATTTTATGGGCTTCTCTGTTAGCTCAGCTGGTAAAGAATCCACCTGCAATACAGGAGACCTGGGTTCAAGCCCTGGGTTAGGAAGATCCCCTGGAGAAGGGAAAGGCTACCTACTCCAGTATTCTGGCCTGGAGAATTCATGGATTATATAGTCTATGGGGTCACAAAGAGTCAGACATGACTGAGTGATTGTATAGCCATCTCTTGTCAAAATCACTTTCAGATGATTCAAAATAAAACTGTGCATATGGAGAGTAAGCAAATTAAAAATAACATTTGAAATGAAAGAGAAAACAGCAACATGAAAAGCAAGGAGAAGTTGATGGCAAGAATCCAGGAGGGATAGTCATATATCTTAAGCCTTAGCCTTCTATTTGATCTTTCTGACAAGAAAAGCACAAAATGTGTCAGGAATCAACAACCCTCTTACTACTTGCTGGGTGAGGGGGGAACATACATATTTATCTGGAGAGATTCTGCTTCGCTGTATGGAATTCTAGAAGGAAATTTGTGGTCTAATCACTGATATTTTTTGATATAAGATATCAAGTTTATTAGTTTCTAGGATGACTGTAACAGATTATTGCGCATTTATGGCTTAAAACAACAGAAATTTATTTTCTCACAGTTTTGGAGTCTGGAGTCCAAAATCAAAGTGGCCGCCGGATTGGTTCCTCCTGGAGGGCTTGAGGGAGAATCCAAGCCTCTCTCCTAGCTTCTGGTGGCCACAAGCAGTCCTCGGAGTTCTGTGGCTTGGAGACACATCACTCAGATCACTGCTTCCATCTTCACGTGGCCTTCGCCCTGTGTGCCTCTGATCCCTGGGTCTTTGCATGGTCTTCCCCTCTGTGTCTCAAAACTGCCTCTCCTTCCTTTTCTAAGGACAGCAGTCATTGGATTTAGGGCCCACCCTTAATCCAGGCTGATCTCATCTTGAGATCTTTAACTTAATTGCATTTGGGAAGAAGTTATTTTCAAGTAAGGTCATATTCATATATACACTAGGGCTTTGACTTGCACGTAGCATTTGGTGGGGGCCCACTATTCAGTTCACTACACAAAGCATTTAACAGCAATTCTGCCAACTAATTAGAAGTCTTTTAATGGCTGTCTCTCACAGTGATAAAAGGATAGTGTTTTGATTGCAATTCAGCCCACTTGAGGTAGGTAGCTTCATTTAATGGGGCCACCAAGGGGCTTTTCTGTCCTCCTGAAAGTGTTCCTGAATAGAATGTCTTCTGAGCTCTGTGTCTCTGTTGGAGAGAACTTCACAGTAGGTGAACTCAGGTGATAAACAGGGCTCTCAGTAGGAAGCAGAGTGTTTGGCCAAGTCCTCTTCGGAGGCCAGCTGATCAATAGAGAAGTTCCTAGGTAGGCGTGCACATGAGAATCACCAGGGAAATTTTTCTAAATACATGCATCACAGGTGCACCCAAAGAAAATGAAGCAGAATCTCTGACCTCTGTTGTCTTTTCTCTCGTATGAACTTTTTAATGGGAATCGCCATTTGGGATGGAGAGGTTGGGACAAACCATTCCAAGCTCTTGCTGGTTTCTTTCTGTCTAATAACACAGAGAACGGGAGAAGGGATTTGTGTGCTAGGTGCTTACATCATTTGTTGTGTTAAAACACACAAAGCATACAATTCACCATTTTGTAGTGAATATAGTGAATTCAACAGCGTGTAGGACATGCACAGTCTGTGCAGCCATCACCACCATCTTGCTCTAGAACATTTCCATCAGCACAGAAAGGCACCCAGTACTCATTAGTGTTACTGCCTATCCTTCCTTACTCCTGTGCCTTGGCAACCACTGATCTGCTTCCAGTCTCTGGATTTACCTATCCTGGTCACCATATATAAATGGGAATCTGTCAATATGCCTGACTTCTTCATTTACCATGTTTTCATCCATGTTGTAGCGTGTATCAGTACTTCCTTCCTTTCTATGGCTGAGTAATATTATATTGTAATGGATAACTGTATTGTTTTTAATCCACTTATCAGTTAATGGACATTTGGATTCTTTGCACCTACTGGCTACTGTAAATAATGTCAGTGTGAAGATTTGTTTACAAGTTTTTGTTTGAACTCTTTTTTTTCTGATTCTTTTTATATACTTTTAAAAGTAGATTTATTGATGTCTTATTTTAAAGATGAAGAAACTAGGTGATGGAAATCACACTTGTTGAAGAAGTCATCAAGCTAGTAAGTTACAGAGCTGGAATACAATTGCTGGTTTCTGTCTCCAGATCAGATTCTGGGCTCTTTTTACCATATTGTGAGCTGTTTCTAAGAAGTCAGACCTGACTTGTCCCCTACTGTCACCTTGGAGTTACAGTTTTCTTACTTTCTATTCTCAGCTTTGGATATTCCTTTCAGGCAACCAAGACATGTTATTTCTGACACGAGCTTGTTCTTTCTTGACGTCCCTGCCTCAGACGAGCAGCCAGGACTTGAGTTTATCAAAGGAAGAGATTTGAGTAAAAAGCTCCTTGAATACTTTATTATACAAGATGACCCCAAGTATAGTTATTTTTTTTTAATGTGTAAACATCTTGAATTGACATTATGATAAATAGTTCCTCCCTCATCATGATAAATGAAACTTATCCTCCTAGAATCAACTCTTTATTATGCTTATTGGAGAGGATGTAGGATTTATTATCACCTTCATAATCAGTTGAAGAGTAACGACAGAAGAAGACACTGGAGTTACTGGCATCTTGAGACTTGAGGAAAATGACGCTGAATGATAAAAGGGGAAGAGAATGTGAAGCCTCTCAAGAAAGAGCCAGTGAGATAGGGTTTTCGAGATGCCTAGTAGGTACTGAAGGAAAGGGAGAAAACAGGGTCCCTGCTGAGAGTGATGAGGGTCAGCAAGGTTGGGGGCCAAGGCCAGAGTAATCTGTGATGCTTTGGGCTTGAACAGTGAAAGCCAAAGCTTGGGTTTTGGTGTTCTGCCGAAAGGAAAATTCTCAGGTGGACTGGGAAGAAGTTGTGCTTGGATTCTGGCCAGAAAAGCAGCAACTCTCTCAAGGGTCACATAGCCATCTGGGGCTTGAGAGAGGTGGGCCTGAATAAGCCAGACTTGGCTATTACGCTTTGCCAAGCATTTTGTCCAGTTTATCCACTGCTTCAGAAGAAGTCATCCTAAACAATGCTTTAAAACAAAAACATTTGTTATTTCTCATAGTTTCTGTGAGTCAGGAACTGGAGGACAACTCAGCCAGATGCTTCTGGCTCAGGGTCTCTCATACAGTTATGGTGAGTCAATTCTAGCCAGAGCTGGAACCAGGAGCAGCTGGGGGCTGGTCCCTTCAGGTGGTCTCAGGGCTTTTCTGCAGGGTCTCTCCATAGGGAAGAGCTTGGGCTTCCCCACAGCATGGCAGTCGTGGGCTTCTTACATGGCTGTGCAGTGTCCCAAGCTGAGTATTTCATGACAGAGAGAACTGGTGGAAGTTGCACTGCTTTTTATGACCTAGCCTCAGAGGGTCACAAAGCATCATATTCACCATATTCTGTTTTCAGTTGAGGCAATCAGAAGGCCTGCTCATGTTCAAGCAGAGGGCATCTAGACTCTATCTTTTGGTGGGCAAGTGGCAAGGTTCTAGAAGAGTACGTGGGACTGAAAAGATTATTGCAGCTATGTTTGGAAAATGCAATCTGTTACAGTAACTAACAGACCATTTTTGGTAATTTGTATATTTCATTACTCTATCTTACTTCTTCAAGATTCTGCACGTGATAAGAATGATGGTAGGAACCCTCAATGTGACAAGAGGTCAGGAGACCCAAATGCAGACTCTGATCATGATGCTATAGAATCAGAGTGTTTATTCTTAAAAAAAAGAAAAAAAAAAAAAGGTTATATTTTTTAGAGCAGTTTTAGATTCACAATAAAATTGGGCAGAAAATACAGAATTCTCATAGGCCCCCTTGCCCCCTCACATGTGTACATATACATACATGTATACATATGCATTCAAACTAAGTTGTTTCAGTTGTGTCCAGCTCTTTGTGACCCTATGGACTGTAGCCTGTCAGGCTTCTCTGTCATGGAATTCTCCAGGCAAGAATACTGGAGTGGGTTGCCATTTCCTCCTCCAGGGGATCTTCCTGATCCAGGGATTGAACCCATATGTCTTATGTCTCCTGTATTGGCAGGTGGGTTCTTTACCACTAGCACCATCTGGGAAGTCTCCCTTCATCAATATATCCCACCTGAGTGGCACATTAGTTATGGTCAATGAGTCTATATTAACCTATTATTATCACCCAAAGTCCATAGATGCTTACTCCTTGGAAGGAAAGTTATGACCAAGCTAGATAGCATATTCAAAAGCAGAGACATTACTTTGCCAACAAAGGTCTGTCTAGTCAAGGCTATGGTTTTTCCAGTGGTCATGTATGGATGTGAGAGTTGGACTGTGAAGAAGGCTGAGCGCTGAAGAATTGATGCTTTTGAACTGTGGTGTTGGAGAAGACTCTTGAGAGTCCCTTGGACTGCAAGGAGATCCAACCAGTCCATTCTGAAAGAGATCAGCCCTGGGATTTCTTTGGAAGGACTGATGCTAAAGCTGAAACTCCAGTACTTTGGCCACCTCATGTGAAGAGTTGACTCATTGGAAAAGACTCTGATGCTGGGAGGGATTGGGGGCAGGAGGAGAAGGGGACGACAGAGGATGAGATGGCTGGATGGCATCACTGATTCGATGGACATGAGTCTGAGTGAACTCCGGGAGTTGGTGATGGATAGGGAGGCCTGTCGTGCTGTGATTCATGGGGTCGCAGAGAGTCGGACATGACTGAGCGACTGAACTGAACTGACTGATCACCCAAAGTCCATAATTTACATTAGAGTTCACTCTTGGTGTCATACCTTCTATGCCTTTGAGCAAATGTATAATGATATATATCCACCATTATAGAATCATACAAAATATTAATAGTTTCACTGCCCTAAATATGGTTCACTTTCTCCTCCTCATCTGAAGGCTCATTTTTCTTCCTCCTGATCATCCATGGGATAAATGCTGTAAGTGGGTCTCTGGGATCATCACCACCCTTGTTGGTTTTTGCCTCTCCTTTCCTCAGCCATCAGTGAGCCCAATATTTTCCACTGCAGTGCCACCATGCATGCCTGCCCAGGGGTGGGCAAGAGAGAGAATGCAGGGATTAGCAGCTGTTCCTTCTCAAGCAGCCATCTCTCTAAGAGCTCATGGAGGGAGGCCAGACAAGGACATGCTCTGTGCATCTTCCATTTCCCATCAGAACCATCTTAGTTACCGGTGGCTTCTCAATCACAAGGAACCTGCCAGGTATAAAGTGGGTCACGAATGTCTCATTATGGGGGACCAGAGAGCAGAGCTACAGAATTCCAGTCTGGAAGCCAGAGTTTGGCAGCCATCCTTCTCAGATTTTCCAGAACACTTCCAATTTCATGCCACATAATTATTTTTAATAAAGATGGCTCATTACATAAGTAACCAAATGTGATTTAATTTTTATGCTATTTATAGGACTTTTCATTTAAATAAATCCACTAATCAGAAAAACAAAAGCCTTTGCCAGTGCCAAGGGTCTGCATTAGGCTTTGGAAATACATTCCCCTTGTTTGTGGATCATCTTGACTAGAAAAGTATCAAAGAGGAAGTTGGCTGGGCTCTGATCAGAGAGTTAGGGAATTGGAGTCACATGCCTACCCTGGCTAAATGAGGGTCATCATGTGTGAGTGTACAGGTTGTGCACTGTGCAAGGTTATCACATATAAGGGTTCTCTGCTCGTGAAGAGGAAAAGTTAAAATTTTACATCACTGCCTGCTTGTTCTGCCTCTGTAACTCAGCTTACTCCTTGCAAAGTCTGGATCACGTAGGTCATGTAGTCTCAGAAAGTGGGAACTTACAACACTAGGAACTGGAGTTTATCTCACTCACCCTTTTCCTGCTCTTTGCAATTGCCCAACCCCTGCAAACCTGCTTAATCATGGCTGTCCATGTAAGGGTCAGGCATCCCCCTCCCCATCTTGACCACTATTCCTGCACGCTCAAAACCCCTTAGTTTAAACCATCCTATTAACAGCTAGTGTTGCCCACTATAGTTCTGTCTATAAAAACCCTGTAACCCCTTTGTTTGGGGCTCAGAATTTGGAGTGTTAACTCCTCTGGGCCCGCCAGCGTAATAAACCTGAGTTCTCCAACTCTCCGAGTGTGGTACTTGGTTTCTCGATTACTGGTTTCTGCAACATTCACACTGTAGACATCATTGATTTGTATGTGTAGTACAGCAGTTTCCCAACCAGTGGGCAGATTTTGTTCCAATATAATCAGTATACAATATCAAGACAATTTCAAAAAGAATGAAGCAACATATTTTGAGGGAGGGATACCTGTTGTAATTTAATAATGGTGTCCTATAGCCTGCCGACGGTCTAGACTGAATGTCTAGTTCCATACAAGTCATGAGCCCAGGAGAGAGAAGCCCGGATTCAGAGCAATAAAAGGAAAGTGCAGTAGTGGTGGGAACCCTGGTAACCCTGATAGTTGTGTAAATGAATACATCATTTTTCAATGGTTCTCAAACTTGGCTGTGCTTTAGAATTTTGAAGGAAGGCATAGAAAATACCAATGCCAGGGTTCTACCCCTAGAGATTCTGATTTAGCTAGTCTGGGATGCAGCCTGGGCTTTGGGATAATTACACGTTCTTCATGTAATTCTAATGAGTTGCCACGGTTGAAAGCATTGCATTATTTATTGGATGGGTGACAGATGAATAATAAATAGATGGATGAGTGGATGAATGAGGTGCATAGATGCATGAGTAAATGAAGGAACCAGGACGTGGCCATAGAGTTCATGGCTTAATATGGTTGTCATGATGTGGCTTCTGCCTAAGTCTCCAGACACGGTCTGTTTGATCATGTCCCAACCACTGACATCCATGCTCCAGCCATCCTGAATTTCAATCAGTTCTAATGTGGTAACTCTTTTGCAACTCTGGGCCCTTATCTTCTTTGTTCTCCTTAATTAGAATGCATTTCCTGTTTCTGTTTGCCTGCTAAACTCCTACTCACATTTCAGGCCTCTACTTAAAGATAATTTTATCCTAGATGCCTCTTAACCCTGGGTCAGATGCCCACCCTCTGTGCTCCCTCAACCTTTTGTCCTTCTGCATCAGAGCATTTATCACCTGAAATTGCCAGCTGGGCTCAGAGGGGGAGAAATGGGAAAACCCAATGGTTCATTTCTCCTAGCCCCATGTCGTGTGGCCTCACCCTGATTCAAGCATTTGAAGACAACTGCTTACTGTGGTAAAAATTTTCACATATCCTCTGGGGGCTTAATAAAGAGCGTGATGCCTTTAGATGACGCCTCTTCCTCTCCTGCTTCCCTACAGTTGTCATTTAAATCTGTCTTGTGTCAACCTATAGAGCTAGAGCAGCTTTTTGTAGGTCCATACAACACTAATCAGGATGAGAGAATCTTGACAGTAAGAGCCAGAAGGGATGTTAGGAATACTCACATCAGATTCTGCATTGTAAAGATGAGCAAGTGGTTAACAGATAATCACTTGCCCAGGGTCACATGGTGAAAAGTGAAAGTGAAGTGGCTCAGTCATATCCAACTCTTTGTGACCCCATGGACTGTAGCCTACCAGGTTCCACTGTCCATGGGATTTTTCCAGGCAAGAGTACTGGAGTGGGTTCCATTTCCTTCTCCAAGAGATCTTCCAGACCCAGGGACTGAATCCGGGTCTCCCGCATTGTTCAGTTCAGTTCAGTTGCTCAGTCGTGTCGGACTCTTTGCCACCCCATGAACCACAGCATGCCAGGCCTCCCTGTCCATCACCAACTCCTGGAGTCCATCCAAACCTATGTCCATTGTTGGTGATGCCATCCAACCAGGCAGACACTTTACCGTCTGAGCCACCAGGGAAGTCTCATGGTGAACTCAAACCCAATTTCCTGGCTTCTAGCCGGGCTGCCCCAACATTCAAGTAATCTTTGGAAAATATCCCCAAACTCTAAAGTTTAGCTTCTTCTCCCATATTCTTCTAACACTGAGGCAATCCTACGTGAGTGAAGTCCTGCATTAAATTCAATATGAGGATGTGGAGAGAGCAGTCGGCAAGTACTCTTTCTATGGGCATAGTTACTCTCTGTGTGTGTGAATGCTAAGTCATGTCCAACTCTATGTGACCCTATGGACTGAAATCCTCCAGGTTCCTCTGTCCATGGGATTCTCCAGACAAGAATCCTGGAGTGGGTTGCCATGCCCTCCTCCAGGGTATCTTCCTGACCCAGGAAATGAACCCACATCTCATTATGTTTCCTGCATTGGCAGGTGGATTCTTTACCATTAGCATCACCTAGGAAGCCCAGTTACTCTCTGGGCAGCATTTAAAGATAAGATGTGCCTGTGGAGGGTGTGAAAGGATTTTTCTTGAGAATTCCTTTCTTAGTAGTTAATTTTTTTAGGGATTTTAAAAGTTTTTAATTTTTCTTTATTTTTGGCTGTGCTGTGTCTGTGTTGAAGCACCAGCTTTTCTCTAGCTGCAGCGAGTGGAGGCTGCTCTCTAGCTGTGGTTCACAGGCTTCTCACGGTGGTGGCTTCTCTTGTTGCAGAGCACCAGCTCTAGTCGCGGGTACTCGGTAGTTGCAGGTCCTGGGCTCTAGCACAAGCTCAATAGTGCCCTAAGGACTTAGTTGGACTTCTCTGGTTGCTTGGATCAGAGGATCGGCTTGCGATGCAAAAGACACAGGAGACCAGGGTTCAATCCCTGGGTTGGGAAGATCCCCTGGAGGAGGGCAGGGCAACCCACTCCAATATTCTTGTCTGGAGAATCCCATGGACAGGAGAGCCTGGAGGGCTGGAGTCCATAGGGTTGCACAAAGTCTGACACAACCGAAGCGACTTAGTACACACGCACACAAGGCTTATAGTTGCTCTGCGGCCTGTGGGATCTTCCTGGATCAGGGATGGAACTTGTGCCTCCTGCATTGGCAGGTGAATTCTTTACCACTGAGCAACTGGGGGAGCCCCTATAATAACTTTAAATGGAGCATGATCTATAAAAATGTTGAATCACCATGTTTTATACCTGAAACTAATATAACAGTGTAAGTCAGCCATGTCTCAAAGAAAATGTTCAGTTTCACATGATATAGGAAAATTTGGGGCCACTGGCCTCATTCTTTTGAGGTCGCTGTAGCAGGGAGGAGAGCAGTGTCTGCCCCTCCAGACAGGGCTCCAGCTCCCCCCACCTGCTTGATGTCCCACTTGGTTTATTTTTTATTTTGTTGCTGTACTTTAGGTGTTATAGCCAAAACCTCACTACCAGGACTCTTGTCAAGGAGCTTTCTTCTAGGAGCTTCAGGGTTTCAGGTGTAGACCCCCTTTAAATCATTAGCAGCAGTAGTTCCCAGAAGTAATACATGCACAGGGTACAAAATTAAAAAGGTCAAAGTGAAAAGTAAGTCTTTCCTCCCCATCTCTAAAGCCGCTAAGCTCCTCTCACAGTTTCTGTTACCAGGTTCTTGTGTATCCTTCCAGAAATATAAGTATATAAAATATATGCATATAAATAATATATGTGTACTTTTAATGTAACATTCACATTGTTCTGCAGCTTATTTTTTTTTGCTTAATACACCTTGGAGATCTTCCACATCAGAAAGGCTGTCCTCTCTTTTAATGGCTGCACGATATTTTATCAGAGGATGTGCCATAAATTGACTTAACCAGTTTACTATCAATGAACATTAAGCTTGCTTCCATGCTCTTGCTATTTTAACACTACTGAGATGCATACGATGTGCATGTTCATTTTGAAGACATGCATGTATCTGTAGGATAAATCCTAGGATTGTTGTGTCATGGAGTATGAACAGTTACATTTCAATAGATATTATCAATCCACCCTCCACAGAAGTAGGTGTGCATGCTAAGTCACTTCAGTCATGTCTGACTCTTTGTGACCCCATGGACTGCAGCCCACCAGGCTCCTCTGTCCATGGGATTCTCCAGGTGAGAATACTGGAGTGGTTGCCATTCTTTTCTCCAGGGGATCTTCCAAACCCAGAGCTTGAAATAGCCATAGAAGTATAATTCAAACTAAAACAGGTTTATTAAAGTTCTGTTGAAAATCTAATTCATCTATTCTCCTATGACAGAGATGTACTAAGTTTTCATGGTCTTTTTTTTTTTTTTTTCCTCTGTTTTTATTCATTAGCCTGCCATCCCAATCTTGGAAGTAAACTACTAGAGTTGTTTGGAGAGCTTATTTAGACAGCTTGGCATTTATTCCTTTCCTCCTCTGTTCAGAAAGTTTCTGAGAGAATTCTTTGGTCATCCGTAACAGGCAAGCGCTGGGCTCTGACTGCAGCAGCAAAGTGCCAATGTCACAGAACGACTTCCATAGTAAGACAACACTTGAGCACATGACGTTCTAACCTAAACAAGACATGTTCTCCTAACACCTCTGCTTGAATGCTTTACGTTGTTAAATGCTAATCAATGAAGAATTTCATTTAAGTGAAAGAAAAAAAATGAAAGCTGTCATTCTTTAGAGTAAAGATACTGACTTACCATCACTGGAGCAGCAAAGAAGTGACTTCTTAGCCTCGAGTTAATCAAGGAGCAAACGCCACCATAAATTGAAACCAACTCTTTGGAAGGTCTTATACTGTGATTGCAATGACCCTGATCTCTTCCTTATCCCTTGTCATCTACCATGCCACCTCCCCTTTTTTATCTTTCAGATTAACTTCCTTTGTTCCCCGTGTAGAGGCAGAGATGATTACGAGTGACATTCCAATTGATTTTCTTTTTCAAATTCTCCTCTGGGGTACTTTTCAGTGTCTCTCACAAATAGAAGAAGAAGGGTCAGTCAAGGGCAAGGGACGGACATGGGCCCAGCAGCGAGCCTGTAGCACCAGCTGTCAGTATCTGATGCGGGGCCTAAGTTCTGTGAGAGGTTTGAGAGCTCCCTTTGGGACTCTGCCTCCTCTGGCCTGAGGGTAGGTGATCAACAGAGGATTCCAGAGAGCTGATTCCAGTCTGCCCTAGGGATGTGGGAACTGAGTACCTTCAGATTCATATGCAAAAGACCTCTGTGCAAAGGGAAAAGTCTTGTAATTTCTGAAGAATAAGTATTATAAGTTTACAGTTTAAAAGCTTCCTTAAGTATTTTTTAATCTTGATACAAATTACTGCCTGGGATTGTGTTTTTTAAGTATTTAAATAGTTTAGGTATTTAAATCCCAGCCCTCACAGTAAGCTGTTTTTATATTGATTTTTATCTTTGCCAAAGTGGTATTAATAGCAAGTGAGGAAAGAGAGAATGTATTGGGGACCCACCAACATGGCATTAAGTCCAGTTCACCATTATTGTGTCTGCAGTTGCAGCACAGATTGGCCCAAAGCTGCTGAAAACATGCCCAAGGATGTCTTTCTCCTGAATAAGTCTCAATGGCAGGACAGTTTGGGAAAGGTTGGCCTAAAACTAAAAGCTTCTTCCTGGGTGTGGAAATGGGAGGGGAATTTTGCTATTAGAGCAACAATTCTTAACTTTGGCTGCACCTTGGAATCATGTTGGAGCTTTCAGATTCCTAGTGCCTAGACTATACCCTAGCCTAGGCCAACTGAGTCAGAGTCCCTGGGGGTGGGCTGGAGTGGGGGCAGTTCCGGTCAGGGGGAGGGGGGCAGACCTGGGTGAGAACTACTGTGTTAGAGAATAAAAAGACCATTTTTGAATGTGTCCATTTCCCCCTTGCTCTAAGCTCAGTGAGCAGGAGGAGAATGAAAGACGTGAACAAGAAGATGGACTGCAGTCTTTAAAGTACATTGGAGAATAAACGTCCCACCCTTAGAAGCATGGGGGCTCAGACCCCACTAGTGGCAATTGCTGGGACCTGGAAATGGGGGTTCCCATCTGGGTTGAGTGCATCTAAGTAGGGGTGAGTCTTAGCTTCCTTTGTTTAATACATATATTAAACATATATTAATACATATATTAAACAAAGGAAGGATATATAATGAATATATTATATATATTTATATATTATACATATATATATTAAACAAAGGAAGCTGAGGTAAGACTTCCTTCTGGAGTAAGATGAGGATATATGCATATAGATGTATACAGATGAGGATATGTTTATATATCTGCATATTTATTTACAAAGTATTTTATTTACTTATTTATTATTTCTGATGATATAAATAATGTAAATATAAAGAAGTGTGAGCCACAAAGAGCTCTAGCATATTCTGAGTTTAGAACAGGCAGGGGAAGCCGAGGCCAAGTAGTGACTCCAGTGTGTTTCCCTGGGTCTCAGGATGGAGACTTCATACAAGCATAAGGCCCGATGCCTTATTCTGAACACATGAGGCCGAGTGGCATTCTGGATGGATTGGTGGACACACCCATTCCCTACCTCTTCAACACATGCATACACACATTCCTTCACTTGCAGCAGAACAAAGATACACTTGTTCCTAAAATTTCAGCATTGGGTTTGGTTGTTTTCCCCATACAGCCTCCAGTTCTGACTCTTGCATCTTTCTCCTCAGGTCTGAAGCCAACCACATACATTCTGACATATATACATGTGTACAGAAGCCACAGTAGTCTTTGGCCCCATTTAGAGACCATTTCCTGCCCCAGGACAGGATATAGGGGTGATGATTTCTATCCTGAAACTGCTGTGCTCAGCACTTCTGCTGATTCAATTGGACTTTCGGCCCCTTCACTGTGATGTACATACTGCAGAGCAGAGGTAACGGGGCAACAAGACATGAATGCCCTCTCTAGGGGCTTCTGACGGAGCCTCATAGACTGGCCCGTGTGCCTTTCCACTCAGGTACACACAGGACCCAGGGCGAGACACCAGTGGACGTCCAATGCCATATGTCTGAATACTTCAAAGTGTTACATCAGGATACAAGACTGATAAATGAATATATTCCACCCTCCTACTCTCACAAATATGTCTTTATGAAGACCTGGGGGGCCGGGCTCAACTTTAGAATTCTTGGATTCTCAGAGCTCCTCTGCAGAACATGATGGCATGAAACGGGCAGCCCTGGCTCCCAGTCCCTGACAACGGCCCACCCGCTGGCTTTTCCTGTCCCCTGGTTCCATCCCATCCTGCAGGAACACCTGCATGTAGGCACCTGGCTTCCCTGCCCAAGTTCTGTCCGTACTACCTTGCCAACAGCTGGACTTACAGTGGTAACATGGTCCACCCTTTGGAGAATGGAGCCACAGGAGACCCCTGCCTAGGTTTGGGGAACACGTGGGCAAGGAGTTACAGGGTTTCAAGTATCTGGACTGTGACAAGGAAGGAAAGACATGGGCCCTATGTGAGCCCATTCCCTTGGGCCTGTGAGAAGGGACATGACAGGATGAGATAGCTCTTCTTCCCCATTTATTCAATCACTTATTTCTATCCGTATGGATTCCTATGTGTATATTTTGTACTGTGGTTATAACCTGATATTATATTATTAACTTCTTGCTCCAATTGTTTCAGTTTTGGCCGTTGGAACCTCTTCTAGTTGGCCCCAAGTACTTTTGACTTGCTCCATTCTTTTGCTTTTTGAGCACTCCCTTACTTTCTGGGACTATAAGATGCTCCAAACTCATCCAGTATTTTCTCTGCCTCAGACTGGAATCAGTCATTTCTCTAAGGAGCCCTGGTTCCCTTTATGGAGGAATGGACTTAGAAACCAAGATCTGGATCTAGGTGCATTCAGAGCTACTGGAACTTAATCATGAAATAAGATGTTTTAAACCTACTGTTTTGATTCTGGTACTATTTGGAGCCTATCTCCCCTTTCCTATTCTTCTATTTAACCACAAAAGAAGGAATAAGGTCATCCTGCATATGCTAGCAAGAACAGAAGATGTCACTGACTGTTCCCAGATGTGTGATGACCCCATTTTTTCCTCTCCCTCGTCACGTGCAAGAAATTCTTCATATTCACCTAGCTGGGCTCATCTTGATTCTGGGGTTGGGCATCATTTTGACCGAGAGGATGCAAGAAACAGGCCAAGCTGATGGTGGATATTGGGAGTGACAAAAGACATTCTCAGTGAAGTGGTTAACATTCATGCCTGCTTTTCTCTATGTTACACTGAGCACCTGAACACTGGCCCTATGCATTCTTTCTTTCTTAGGCGCAGTGCTTAAGAAATGAGGTCGGAACTCAAACCTATTCAGGAACCAGGCAGATAATGTAATTGAAGTGAAGAAGAGGAAGAGTGGCCAAATAAAACATTCTCTAACTGAACTTGGCTCTCAGGTGCTTTGAAGGGAAACTCGGTGCCATGTAGGGTCATACAGGCAAGACTGAGGCTTGTCTTTCTGGACAAGAAAACCTTTTGCTGATGTTATCCACTTTTGATCTTAATGCAGGTCCTCGGCAAGGATTGCCTTGCAAGATCTAGATGGGGATAGCCTTCATGTGAAAGCCAAGAGCTCTGGGTCCCAGCGTTTACTCACTGGTCAGAGCCAGTTCAGCTGACCTCACCTTATCAGTCTCGCAGTTATAGTGAGGACTGCATGGCCCATCTATTTTCCTTCTGGAAATGGGTTATTGCCTATTGTTTACACAGGCCTTGTATCAATCAGGACAGGCTCAGTTGTGCCACAGTAAAAAAGAAAACAAACAGCCCCCAAACCTCAGTGACTTAACACAAGTTGAGATCTTGCTGGGATGACCATCCATTTTGAATTGTGCCTGTTGACGCTTTCACTCTCAAAATTGTTCAGTTTGGAATCCTAGTCCTCAATCATGCTACCTGTCCAAAACAAGTCAGAAGCAGGTTTAGCCCACTGTCAATGCTTGGAAACTCAAACTGGAAGAGGCATCCTCTGACATATGCTTTCATCATCACTTCAACAGCAGGAAGGGATTGTGGCAAACTGCTCATTGATGTGTAAGGCCACTGCTCACCAAATCAGTGGCTGAGGATAATCACAGGACCACATCAAATCTCAAAGGAGAGGTGAAATGCAGTGCCTGAATTTGTGAATAGCACTAATGACTACCCATTACGATCAAAGGTTTTATCCAACATTCAGAAACCATCAATGAAGGTGAAATTTGTAAGTGCTTCATCTGATTTTGCTGTAAATGTTTAATTAAATAGATCTTGTCTAGCCCAATCTAATAAATCATGTTTCCTACTCCCCAAACTCTTGCTTGGTAGCTCAGTTAGTAAAGAATCTGCCTGCAACGCAGGAGACCTGGGTTTGCTCCTGGGGTTAGGAAGATCCCCTGGAGAAGGGATTGGCAACCCATTCCAATATTCTCACCTGGAATATTCCATGGAGAGAGGAACCTGGTGAACTACAGTCCATGGGGTTGCAGGAGTCAGACACAACTTAGCGACTAAATGACCACCACCAAATACTCACCAGACATTGGGAAAAGAAGGTGCTCTGGGATGTTCCTCCTATTTGTGGCCCCCAGTTTGGTTCTGCTTTTCCCTGCCATATCTTACTTGTGATCTTACCTTTCATTCAAATCCCTCCACTATAGTCCTTACTACTTCTTAAGCCATTTTGGCCTTCACCTAATCCTTAAGAGTAGCAAGTTGTCTCATCTGTGAGCTCTCTCTCTGGCCATGACTCTGCAGGCAGAAATGTTTCTTCAAATTTATCTAAGGCCCCCCAAATTCCTGTCTTTTAACTTTCAGATTTTTCTCAGTACAGTATGATGATTTGTATAAATCACTGTACAAAATGTGTTTTAATAAACAAAAAGTAGGTCACTAACAAAGCAATTGCTATTAGATTTTATGCAGAAAAATGTAGTATTAAGATGCCAGAAAGTATAAATCCTGCTGCTGCCCTCTGCTTAAATGTAGTTGAACCCCCACATTAATTTTTTTGTTAATTTCAAATCACAATACTTTATTTTTTCTAAGTTCTAAGTTTTATTTATTTATTTTTATTGGAGTGTAATTGCTTTAAATGTTTGTGTTAGTTTCTGCTGTACAACAACGTGAAACTCCCTCCCACCACCCACCCTCATCCCACCCCTCTAAGGTTGTCAGAGTCCTGAGCTGAGCTCCCTGCTCTATACAGCTGCTTCCCACTTGTTGTTCAGTCACTAAGTTGTGCCCAATTCTTTGCAACCCCATGGGCTGCAGCACAACAGGCTTCCCTGTCCTTCACCATCTCTCATTGTTTACTCAACTCAAGTCCATTGAATTGGTGATGCTACCCATGCATCTCATTCTCTGTTGCCCCCTTCTTCTCCTGCCCTCAATCTTTCCCAGCACCAAGGTGTTTTCCAGTGAGTTGGCTCTTCACATCAGGTGGCCAAAGTATTGGAGCTTCAACGCTAGCATTGGTCTTTTCAATGAATATTCAGGGTTGATTTCCTTTACAATTGACTGGTGTGATCTCCTTGCCCTCCAAGAAGGAGTCTCAAGAGTCTTCTCCAGCACCACAGTTCGAAAGCATTGATTCTTTGACACTCAGCTTTCTTTATGGTCCAACTCTCACATCTGTACCTGACTACTGGAAAAACCATAGCTTTGACTATATGGACTTTTGTTGGCAAAATAATGTCTCTCCTTTTTAATGCACTGTCTAGGTTGGTCATAGCTTCCCACTAGCTCTCTATTTTACACATGGTAGTGTATATATGTTAATCCTGCTCTCCCTGTTCATCTCACCCTCCTCTTCCCCGCCTGTGCCCACATATCTCTATATCTGGAGATATGTGTTCTCTAGATATAGAGATATGTGGATATAGATACGATAGATATATGGATATAGATAGATAGATAGGATAGAGATATGTAGATATAGAGATATATCTAGAGATATATCTGTTCTCTATATCTATGTCTCTATTCCTGCCCTGCAAACAGGCACATCTGTACCATCTTTCTAGATTTGGACCCCTTTCTAGATTTGGATTTATAAGGGGCCCTGGAGAGCACCAGGAGAACAATGTCTAAGATTAGAAAAATATCAGAAATGTGGAATGTGATTATGAAGGAGACTGGTAAATTATATGAACACTAGTACAGTGCAAACCCCATAGAATTTATCATGACCCTGTCATGCAGTATCCAAAATGGCCAATGGAGTGCGGCAATACTGAGGAAGTTACTGATATTGATACTCTGCAGGTGGTACTGATATTGATTCTCTAGGGTGGTGCCACTACTAAGATTGTTCCTTCTATTTATTATGATTGTTGTTGTTGTTTCTTTGGAAGGGTTTTTTTCTGATTTCATTCAATTGCCTCATTGTCCGAAGTATAAAAAGAAATGAATCTTTAAAGGGCATGGAAATATTCCTTAATTGCTAACTTTAGCAGCTGATGATGAATGGCTTTTGCAGAAAATTAGCATGAGCTGTTTATTAAAAACGCATCATGAGACACGCACCCTGTCTGGCAAAGAGCCGTAATCTGACCCACAGAATTTGATTTTCAAAACCTTAGGGAAGATTTTACATCATGGATAAGAGAGAAGCTTCTTTTCTAAATCATTTATGACCTCTAACAACTGTGTTAATTTATGGTTATATACTTTCATGGTTGCTAGGCACGATCATCTTAGACTCAAGATTGGAAATCAGTCAAAGAGTTAGGCAGTGGATGCTGTCATGAACACAGACATATATTTTTCTCAGTAGAGTTGCTCATTTCCTGCTATGATTTAAATGCCAAGTGTGTAAATAAAAGGACAACAGGATGACATAAAAAGCGGTATCCTATAGTGAAAGATTTTCCTAGAGAATAATAAGCAATCTTACATACCTTGGTCTCCTAATCTTGGAAATCTGTCACTTCATTGCTTAGAATCCTAGCAACTATGGAATTACGTAAAGTTTTAATATGTTATTGGGAACGAATAAAAATCCACAAATAAGAAAATAAGAATCTCTTCCTTGCACCTTTGTTGTCCCCCTAGGCAGTCAATGCTTTTTATCAGGCCTAGTACTTGGGAGCAAAAGGAAATGGCTCCATCTGCTTTCTCAGTCCCCTGAAGGCAATGTCATCAAGAAGTGAAATAGCGAACCAGAAATAGAAAATAGAGAGAAATCACCCAGACCTGAAAAGTCTCTACCGTTGGATAGTTATGAGTTGCCTGTGGTGTAACCTAGCTGATCAATTAAGTCAACCAAACACCCATTTTCTTCATCTGTCTTTGTCTTGAAAGTTTCTTATCCTTCAGATTGTTTACCATTTTGAAGAAACAGGCAGAGAAGAGGAATCTTGGAACCAGACTCTATGAGAGAAACAGGATAGCCAGATAACCAAGAGAAGACTTGAAGTGAGTGTGGGAGGTAAAACATTTACTATGGTGAATAGGGAAGCTGTGAGGTCTCCACTGGAGTTGCTGTGCTCTTACATGGATCTGCTCCCTGTCCTGATCGATTGATCAGAGGTGCGAACACAAATCAAGATGGATCAGTGAGACTCTTCCTAGCTCTTTCAGACTTGGGATCAAGAACATGAATAGTCTCTCTCTAACAGTTAAATGCTATTGAACACTCTGCTAGAGAAGCAAGGATGGTCATCAGAGAAAGAGGAAAAATGAGATTGCTTGAGATGGAAAAAGAGTTCTTGGCAGCATTCAAGTCCCTGGTTCCAGTTGATTTTGAGACTCCATTGCCCTTTTCAATACTTAGGTTTCCCATAATGAAACACCAATAAAATCCATTCTCACTTCAAGGCTAGTTCAAGTTCATCCTTGAAACCAAGGGTACTAATCAAGACAGTCACCAAATCCTGTTGAAACATTTCAGTGCTGGGTCACATGTTCCTGGTTTTCCATTTCATCTACAGGGATGTGTCCCTGGGGGCAGAATGTTGCCTTGCTTATCTTTACGCCCCTTCCAACCAAGCACAGTGTGTGGTACCAAGGAGGCACATGGAAAGCATGAGGTGATTTCCTGCAGCGCACCCCAGTGGCCCATCTGTGCTTCTTCACACTCTGGTTCAGAGATCACCCATGTATGTCCTGTCACCAGTGATTTGTAGTGGAGGCTGGATTAGGATGTAGGAGCAAGTGTGTGATCTGAGGGCTGGGCTTGATTTTGGCTCTGCATCAGTCAGCTTGCCATCATCACGTTCCATCCACATGTCTCACCACTCTGTCCATGCTAACAGGATGAGGCAGTTTCTTATCAATCTGCTCCGTGCCTCTCTCCAACAGATTGTTTTCTTTGACAGCACAGTGAAAATAATCTTAAGCACAGAACCACAGCCTAACATGTCCTCTCAGCATGCACCTTGGGAGGAAGACAGGAAATGTGGGGAAAACAGGAAGAGCAGAACGATACAGGAAGGGTGGGCTCTCAGAAAAACTGTTGGAAAGATACACATCTTGTACCCAGGTCTTCTGTCAGCCCCCTGCCTTCTGTTGATGAGAGTTCAGCCTTTTCTCTTCTCTGCTACTCCCTCCTCTTATTTTTCATCCCAGAGCATTCAAGCCCAGTGATTTGTTTTGGAAATGCTATCATTTGTTAGCTTAGCTTTCATCTCAGCTGGATGCCTTTCCTGTTTCACTGCTTTCCTTTCAAGGAGGCAGAGCCAACACTTGACTCTGGGAGTTTTATTCAACACACCCCTGTGGTTAGATGAAGCAAAAGAAACTTTGATTAACAAGCCTACCCAGGTTCCAGGATGGCCTAGGGAGTGTTTCTGCCACCCTCTGAAGCCTGAAAGAGAGATGAAGTGAATGGAGCTTCTGTTTTGAATGCTGGCCTGGTAAATAAGCCCAAGCAGGGTGGAGGCAGAGGACAATCTGCTTGTGTGTCTGTGTGGAGCAGCCGCCACCACCACCAAAGTCGTTACAAACAGTGACACTGGAGTTGCGACTAGATTTCCCAAATTTCTGTGCTGTCCAGCACTGTTTCTGATGATGTAAAGTTGGTGTTTCCAGGCAATGAAAAATTCCTCACTGGGACTCTGGGGACTTGAGAGATGAGGAGGGGACAAAAGGAAAGTCAGGAACACAGAGATGATCCCACCTTTAAATGGAAAAAAGTACCTACAAATGAATGGGCAAAGAGTGAGACTCCTGGGAATCTTGAGAAAATCATCATTGTTATCAACCTAAAACTTTTTGAGCAGTGTTTTTTAAAAATATTTTTTACAATTTATTTTACAGATTACTTTGAGAATTATTAATCCACTTGTTCTTACAAAACCTTGAGGGCTAGAACTATTAAGGGATTGATAATCTATAAATGCCTTAGAAAGCTGAGGTCATCAGCCCAGGCTTATCATAGATGGAAAGGGAAGACTCTAAGGGCTAAAAACGTAAAAACTAAAGTGTCATAAGCATTGGAAGAAAATATAAGAAACTAATTCAGCCTCTTGATGGGAAACAAGGGCAAGTTTTGCTTATCAATTCACAAAATCCCATCAGCCCTATAGGAAGGCTTAACAGACTTTAAAAAAAGAAGATTAAAAGACTTAAAAAATACTGTTTTGTTCTCTATCTTTCATTACAAGGGTTTACCAGGTGTCTGGGGATCCTTGTCTATCTGCACTTGACTATGAACCAGGGAAAGAACTGATTGGAAACTGAGTGTGCATATAGTTTATTGACACTGAACTTTCCTGTTGAGTGAACTGGGTGGGTCATTTATCAAGGAATTCTCAAAGTCCATGTATTAATTTCCTTTTTTGCTGTAAATGAGCACACATTTCTTGGCTTCAAACAACACAAAGATGTTAGCTTACAGTTCTGGAGGTCAGATTCCTAAATAAGTCTTGCTGGGCTAAAATGAAGATGTCAGCAGTGTTGTGTTCTTTTCTGAAGACTCTGGGGGAGAATTTGTTTTCCTGTCATTTCCAGCTTCTAGAGGCTGCTTGCATTCCTTGCTCCTGGCCTCCCTTCCATTCTCAAAGCTGGCAGTAGCTGGTTGTGACTTTCTCATACTTCATTACTCTGATCCCTTTTCCTCCCTCTTCCACATTTAAAGATCCTTGTGATTACACTGGCTCCACCCAGATCATCTAGAATAATCTCTCTGTTTTAAAGTCAGCTGATGAGCAACCTTAATTTCCTTTTGCTATATAAATTTTCCCATAGCCACAGATTCCAGGGATTAGGATGTAAATACCTTTCAGTTCAGTTTAGTTCGGTTCAGTCACTCAGTCGTGTCCGATTCTTTGCAACCCCATGGACCACAGCACGCCAGGTCTCCCTGTCTATCACCAACTCCTAGAGTTTACCCAAACTCACGTCCACTGAGTTGGTGATGCCATCCAACCATCTCACCCTCTGTCGTCCCCTTCTCCTCCTGCCCTCAATCTTTCCCAGCATCAGGCTCTTTTCCAATGAGTCTTTGAGAAGCCTTTATCCTGCCTATTACAAGTGTCTGTGCACTCTTATGCGTGTAAACACATAGAAAAAGACTGGAAGGACATATACTTAACTGTTGCAGGAATGGGGACTCCTTCCAGGGCCCAAAAGGGGGCTCTTGTCTAACACTCAGAAATAAATAGTCTGAGGGGACACATGTGCTGACAAAGCAAGAGACTTTATTGGGAAGAGGTGCCCAGGCAGAGAACAGGAGAGTAAGGGAACCCAAGAGGATTGCTCTGCCAAGCGGCTTGCAGTCTCTGGTTTTATACTGATGGGAAGAGTTCCCAGGTTTTCTCTGGCCAGTCATTCTGACTCAGGGTCCTTCCTGGTGGTGCACACATTGCTCAGTCAAGATGAATGCCAGCGAGAAGCATTCTGGGAGGTAATGGTGTCTCCTTTTGACCTTTCCTGAACTCTTCCGGTTGGTGGTGGCTTGTTAGTTCTGTGTTCCTTACTAGGATCTCCTGTCATAAAATAACTCACACAAATAGTTACTATGATGCCTGGCCAGGGTGGGCGGTTTCAGTCAGTGTTTTCCCTAACGTAACTATACAGCAAATTAAAATACACCCATTGTCTCTGAAGAGGGAATGGAAGTTGGGGGAGAAATTAGGGAGAACAGTCATGTTTTTCCTGCTGATTGCCACATTTATTTTGGTATAACAAAACCAGCATTCTTGCCTTGAGAACCCCAAGAACAGTATAAAAAGGCAAAAAAATAGGACACTGAAAGATGAACTCCCCAAATCGGTAGATGCCCAATATGCTACTGGAGATCAGTGGAGGACTAACTCCAGAAAGAATGAAGAGACGGAGCCAAAGCAAAAACAACACCCAGTTGTGAATGAGATTGGTGATGGAAGTAAAGTCTGATGCTGTAAAGAGCAATATTGCATAGGAACCTGAAATGTTAGGTCCATGAATCAAGGCAAATTGGAAGTGGTCAAACAGGAGATGGCAAGAGTAAGCATCAACATTTTAAGATTCAACGAACTAAAATGGACTGGAATGGGTGGATTTAACTCAGATGACCATTATATCTACTATTGCAGGCAAGAACCCCTTAGAAGAAATGGAGTAGCCATCATAGTCAACAAAAGAGTCTGAAATTCAGTACTTGGATACAATCTCAAAAATGACAGAATGATCTCTGTTCATTTCCAAGGTAAACCATTCGATATCACTGTAATCCAAGTCTATGCCCTGACCAATAATGCTGAAGAAGCTGAAGTTGAATGGTTCTATGAAGACCTATAAGACTTTCTAGAACTAACACCCAAAAAAGATGTGCTTTTCATTATAGGGGACTGGAATGCCAAAGTAGGAAGTTAAGAAATACCTGGAGTAACAGGTAAATTTGGCCTTGGAGTACAGAATGAAGCAAGGCAAAGGCTAACAGAGTTTTGCCAAGAGAATGTACTGGTCATAGCAAACACCCTTTTTCAACAACACAAGAGAAGACTCTACACATGGACATCACCAGATGGTCAGTACCAAAATCAGATTAATTATATTCTTTGCAGCCAAAGATGGAGAAACTCTATACAGTCAGCAAAAACAAGACCAGAGGCTGACTGTGGCTCAGATCATGAACTCCTTATTGACAAAATCATACTGAAATTAAAGAAAGTAGGGAAAACCACTAGACCATTCAGGTATGACCTAATCAAATCCCTTACGATTATACAGTGAGAGTGACAAATAGATTTAAGGGATTAGATCTGATAGAGTGCCTGATGAACTATGGATGGAGATTCATGACACTGTACAGGAGGCAGGGATCAAGACCATCCCCAGGAAAAAGAAATGCAAAAAGGCAAAATGGTTGTCTGCTGCTGCTGCTGCTGCTGCTAAGTCACTTCAGTCGTGTCCAACTCGTGTGTGACCCCATAGATGGCAGCTCACCAGGCTCTCCCATCCCTGGGATTCTCCAGGCAAGAACACTGGAGTGGGTTGCCATTTCCTTCTCCAATGCATGAAAGCTAAAACTGAAAGTGAAGTCGCTCAGTCGTGTCAGACCCTCAGTGACCCCATGGACTGCAGCCCACCAGGCTCCTCTGCCCATGGAATTTTCCAGGCAAGAGTACTGGAGTGGGGTGCCATTGCCTTCTCCAAAATGGTTGTCTGAGGAGGTCTTATAAATAGCTATGAAAAGAAGAAAAATGAAAGGCAAAGGAGAAAAGAAAAGATATACCTATTTGAACACAGAGTTCCAAAGACTAGCAAGGAGAGATAATAAAGTCTTCCTCAGTGATCAATGCAAAGAAATAGACGAAAACAATAGAATGGGAAAGACTAGCGATCTCCTCAAGAAAATTAAAGATACCAAGGGAACATTTCATGCAAAGATGGGCACAATAAAGGACAGAAATGGACCTAACAGAAGCAGAAGATATTAAGAAGAGGTGGCAAGAATACACAGAAGAACTGTACAAAAAAGATCTTCACAACCCAGATAATCATGATGGTGTGATCACTCACCTAGAGCCAGACATCCTGGAATGCAAAGTCAGTGGGCCTTAGGAAGAATCACTATGAACAAAGCTAGTGGAGGTGATGGAATTCCAGTTGAGCTATTTCAAATCCTGAAAGATGATGCTGTGAAAGTGCTGCATTCAATATGCCAGCAAATTTGGAAAACTCAGCAGTGGCCACAGGACTGGAAAAGGTCAGTTTTCATTCCAATCCCAAAGAAAGGCAATGCCAAAGAATGCTCACACTACCACACAATTGCACTCATATCCCATGCTAGTAGACTAATACTCAAAATCCTCCAGGCCAGGCTTCAACAGTAGGTGAATCATAAACTTCCAGATGTTCAAGCTGGATTTAGGAAAGGCAGAGGAACCAGAGATCAAATTGCCAACATCCACTGGATCATCAAAAAAGCAAGAGAGTTCCAGAAAAACATCTATTTCTGCTTTATTGACTATGCCAAAGCCTTTGACTGTGTGGATCATGACAAACTGTGGAAAATTCTTCAAGAGATGGGAATACCAGACCACCTGACCTGCCTCTTGAGAAATCTGTATGCAGGTCAGGAAGCCACAGGTAGAATTGGACATGAGACAACAGACTGGTTCCAAATAAGGAAAGGAGTATGTCAAGGCTGTATATTGTCACCATGCTTATTTTACTTATATGCAGAGTACATCATGAGAAACGCTGGGCTGGAGGAAACACAAGCTGGAATCAAATTGCCAGGAGAAATATCAATAACCAGATATGCAGATGACACCACCCTTATGGCAGAAAGCGAAGAACTAAAGAGCCTCTTGATGAAAGTGAAAGAGGAGAGTGAAAAAGTTGGCTTAAAACTCAACATTCAGAAAACTAAGATCATGGCATCTGGTCCCATCACTTCATGGCAAATAGATGGGAAAACAGTGGAAACAGTGACAGACTTTATTTTTCTGCTGCTGCTAAGTTTCTTCAGTCATGTCCAACTCTCTGTGACCCCATAGACGGCAGCCCATCAGGCTCCACCATCTCTGGAATTCTCCAGGCAAGAACACTGGAGCGGGTTGCCATTTCCTTCTCCAATGCATGAAAGTGAACAGTGAAAGTGAAGTCACTCCGTCATGTCCAACTCTTTTGGGGGGCTCCAAAATCACTGCAGATGGTGACTGCAGCCATGAAATTAAAAGACACTGGGTCCTTGGAAGGAAAGTTATGACCAACCTAGACAGCATATTAAAAAACAGAGATTACTTTTCCAACAAAGGTCCATCTAGTCAAAGCTCTGGTTTTTCTGGTAGTCATTTATGGATGTGAGAGTGGACTATAAGGAAAGCTGAGCACTGAAGAATTCATGCTTTTGAACTGCAGTGTTGGAGAAGACTCTTGATAGTCCCTTAGACAGATTGAAGACAGGAGGAGAAGGAGATGACAGAGGATGAGATGCTTGGATGGCATCACCAACTCAATGGACATGAGTTTAAGTAAACTCCAGGAGTTGGTGATGGGCCTGGCGTGCTGCAGTCCATGGGGTTGCAAAGAGTTGGACGTGAACTGAACTGAACTTAAAGATTTATAAACATAATAATAAAATATTATTGAATTTTAATTTATTTATATTTTTCAGTTGAACATAATGTATAAGATATTATGGTAGAGTAAGAAATAAATATTTTGGTGTTCATCCTGGGCTCTTGGCCAGAGTTTCTAAAATCCTTATAATTTCCTAAGGGTTAAGAGTGATGGGCCGAGAAGGCAATGGCACGCCACTCCAGTACTCTTGCCTGGAAAATCCCATGGATGGAGGAACCTGGTACGCTGCAGTCCATGGGGTCACTGAGGGTTGGACACGACTTCACTTTCACTTTCACTTTTCACTTTCATGCATTGGAGAAGGAAATGGCAACCCACTCTAGTGTTCTTGCCTGGAGAATCCCAGGGACGGGGGAGCCTGGCAGGCTGCCATCTATGGGGTAGCACAGAGTCGGACACGACTGAAGTGACTTAGCAGCAAGAGTGATGGGAGCATCTTTTGTTAAAATATTTGGTTTTTGTTCCCAGTTCTGAAATAGCTCCAGATCAATAAATGTGAAAGAAACATCTTTTGTTATTCATAAGACCCTTTTAACCATACCTGAGTTTATGTTAAGGAAGTGATTGCTGGAAAACATCTAGGATGAAGGGAGTGCTGGTAGCTAGAGGAACCAATGGTGTGACTGTTGTTGTTATTCAGTCGTGTCTGACTCTTTGTGACCCCATGGACTGCAGCATGCCAGGCTTTTCTGTCCTTCAACATCTCCCGGAGTCTGCTCAAACTCATGTCCATTGAGTCAGTGATGCCATCCAACCATCTCATCCTCTGTCATCCCCTTCTCCTCCCGCCTTCAATCTTTCCCAGCATCAGGGTCTTTATCTAAAGAGTCAGCTCTTTGCATCAGGTGGCCAAAGTATTGGAGCTTCAGCTTCACCATCAGTCCTTTCAACGAATATTCAGGATTGATTTCCTTTATGATTGACTGGTTTGATCTCCTTGCAGTCCAAGGAACTCTCAAGAGTCTTCTCCAACACCGCAGTTCAAAAGCATCAATTCTTTGGTGCTCAGCCTTCTTTATGGTCCAACTCTCACATCCAAATGTGACTACTGGAAAAACCATAGCTTTGACCATATGGACAGTGTAATTAGAGAGTTAGAATTTTCTGCCCCACTCAGTAACCTCTGGAGCAGGGAGAGAGGCTGGAGGCTGAGTTAATGACCAATGATTTAGTCAAGGATGCCTACTTAATAAAGCCATAAACACCCTAAATGACAAAGTCTGGAGAGCTTCTGGGTTGGTAAATAAGAACACATCCACGTGCTAGGGAGGTGGTGTGCCTGCCTCCATGGGGACAGAAGGTCCTGTGCTCAGGACTCTTCCAGACCTTTTCCTGTGCATCTCTTCATCTGGCTGTTTATTTTCATCCTTTAATACATTGGTCAGAGAAGGCAATGGCACCCCACTCCAGTACTCTTGCCTGGAAAATCCATGGACGGAGGAGCCTAGTAGGCTGTAGTCCATGGGGTCGCTAAGAGTCGGACACGACTGAGTGACTTCACTTTCACTTTTCACTTTCATGCATTGGAGAAGGAAATGGCAACCCACTCCAGTGTTCTTGCCTGGAGAATCCCAGGGACGGGGGAGCCTGGCGGGCTGCCATCTATGGGGTAGCACAGAGTCGGACACGACTGAAGTGACTTAGCAGTAGCAATACATCAGTAATAGTGAGGAAACTTTCCTCTGGGTTCTGTGAGTTGTTGTAACAAATTATTGAACCTGAGAAGTGGGGGTCATGGGAACCCCCAATTTATAGCTGGTCGATCAGAAGTACAGGTGACAACCTGGGACTTGAAATGGCACCTGAAGTGGAGAAGCACTTGCGTGGGACTGAGCCCTTACCCTATAGGGTCTGGGCTAACCTCAGGTAGTTGGTGTCAGAAATGAGTTCAGAGAGGGAATCAGATTCTACTGAGAATTGGAGAGTTGCTTAGTGTGGAAAGACCCACATACTGGATGGCAGAAGTGTCATGAGGGTAGAGGAAACAGTTTTGTTCTAATGTACGGTCTCAGTTTTAACATAAAATCTAAGTCTGTAGTAAGCAATACTACACTTAAAGGGTTCAGTATAAGAGATCAGTGCAAAACTTGGGTAAAAACAGAGGTATAAGCATTCTGTTAACAAAATCTGACCCTTTGGTTTGTTAATAGTCACTATACAGCTGTGTGGTGTATAAAGAACTGTCTTCTCTGCCTCTGGGAAGTACACTTGTGTCAGATGGAATGAAAGGTGTGTGTGGTATGAGATCAACATTGATGTTTACAGAAAACTGACATATTTCCTAGCCCATTCTTGTACCTTGATTATAGGTTGTTCGTTACCAGTCTTTGGAAACTTCTGTTTCACTAGTCTTCGGGAATTTCATACCTTTTCATTTCTGACACACCTCCTTCTTCTGTCCTTTTTGTCTTCATGGTCTTTCCTTTTTTCAGGTATTCTTGTACTCCTTGAATCATTTAGACTTTTGATTAAATAAATATTGTAAAATACATTAAAGTATTTGCATAAATATATTCTCACCGATGCATATAATTATCAGACATACTTTTATGCCTTACTTTTAAAATAAGTGACATCAGCTTAAAGTTACATTTAGAGAAATTCTAAGCTAACTTTAAAAAATTAGCTTCTTGAACACAATTCTTCTGAGGACTACCCACCTTACATCTATCAAGGTAAACACTTGGAAATTGACAATGGTGGTTTTGTTTGATCACAGGATGCTTGAATGCTCATTGGTTAGAGTGAATACATGAAAAATCACAACAGATTCTGCCCTAACTCTTTAAAAAAGGAGACATATGAGTTTTTTTTTCTTTTTTTTTAATGAGAGAGAGATTGAGACTCTCTCTCAATATCAAATTAGCAGAGCTGGCATTTGCAAGGGATCAGTGCATGGTATAAGCATAGCAGAATGGCTTCCTGGCACCTAGCAGATCAAGACGTGGGGAGCAAAGGCGCTGGCTAACTCGGTTTGTGGAGGATGGTTTCTCTGTGTGGCCCTTGGCAGCCATCCAGAGGGGACACTGAGGAAGACCTGCAGCAGGGAACAACAGACAGGGGCTGACTTAGGGCTGAGAGGTTAGAGAAAAATGTCCTGCAGGGAGTTTTCACTTCTGCTAAAGTAGAGAGAACAGGAGAGAGACTCTTCCATTTCCAGAAGAGTCCAACAGCAGAAACGGAAGCCTCCAAGGCCCTGTCTGCAACGGCAGGGAGGGGTGTGTTGGCAGTCCTAATAAGTGGTAAGAGTTACAGTTATGACCACAGCAAAAACTTCAAAGTCTCTTGACTTCATGGCCCAAACCACCCACTGGTGTACCCAACCTTTGGCCTATTCATTCTGTAAATACCTCATCCAATCTGCTTGTTTGCAGGCATGGTGTGCTCTTTGACAGTCTTTGTGCTTTCTCTATATTGTTTTCTATTTTTATGTTGTCTTATCCTTCAGGGATGAGCCTGTGTTTTTATAACTTCTTATGAATATGCAACACAGACCAAGCATAAAAGCTTTTTAATGGTGAGGATTAGAACTGGAGAAAGGGGGAGACTTCGCATCACATGCATTTGGATAAATCTCAGAGAACTGAAATATTTGAAAAAAGTGAGAGGAAAGTTTTTGTTGTTGTATTACTATTTTCTTGGAGGAGGCAACGGCAACCCACTTCAGTACTCTTGCCTGGAAAATCCCATGGGTGGAGGAGCCTGGTAGGCTGTAGTCCACGGGGTCGCTAAGAGTTGGACACGACTGAGTGACTTCACTTTCACTTTTCACTTTCATGCTTTGGAGAAGGAAATGGCAACCCACTCCAGTGTTCTTGCCTGGAGAATCCCAGGGACGGGGGAGCCTGGTGGGCTGCCATCTATGGGGTTGCACAGAGTCGGACACGACTGAAGCAACTTAGCAGCAGCAGCAGCAGCATTAGTATTTTCTAATAAAGTATGCCGGGGTCCAGCCCCGGCTGATCCAGGGTATTCGAAGCGGGGACGGCGTCGGCGAGGATCAGGATACAATAGCTTCAATTAGAGATGTAAAGAGTAATAGAATGAGGATAACTCAGTAGGAAAATTCAGTGGAGAAAAGAGGCTGAGTAGCTTGGTTTACTCGGGAGACCAATAAAACTTCAAGACAAGAAGTCTGCACCACTTATGTAGGCTGCAGGCGTGCTTCGGTTCTCCCAAAGGAGAGGAGACACTGAGGCCTCCCCGGTCGGATCTTAGAAGCCCAGGCATAATTAGTAAGCATGGCGGGTTCCTCGCTCCAGATGGAGACTCAGCCAGAGTGTAAGAGAGAGAGCGACATGGGGAGACCAGTATTTTGAGAAACTGATCCCAATTCTTTATTTTCCATGGTCTACTTTTATACACTGAGATGTTATGCAAAAGTCACGTGGGGTCAGCAGTCCTGACTTTTATCAAAGTCAGGTGCTTCATACAAATGTATACAGAGGTCTTAGGGGTGTTACATCATCTTCTGGCCAGGGGGCCTGCTGACAATTTATGACCCTCTCCTTGTGACAGCGGTCAATCAACACTTATTTCTCCAGGGCTGATTATTCTTAAAACAGACACCACCCAAATAAAGTTACATTCCTATAGGGTGAGGGTGTAGTGGGTTTTAGTTAAGGAAAGAATTTACTTAGCCTAAGGTCTAACATGATTAATATCAAAGGTTAATACTTATTTCTTCTATATACTCATTAATGTGTGTAAGGGCAGGGGATGTGGAGACTTAGCAACAAACATTGGCTCAACAAATGAAAAACCCTTCACCAGTACAACTTCTAATCAGCCCACTATACTTATACTAATGGTTTTCTAACTTTTCTAAGGAACCTGTTTTTAGAAGGTTTAAAGCATCTCGTGCCTCTCACAGTTGGGAGGCTGTGAGCAATCACATGTGGCTGGACAAGCCTGTCAGGCAGGCCAGAGAACCTTCAGAGGCGTTTGTAGGTTAAAACACTCTTGTCACGCCCAGGAGTTTTTATTAACTGGAGCTCTAAGTTAACTCCTTCTCCGAAAGACGTGGTGGGGGACAGCCCCCCGTAAAGTCAGAGGTGTAGGTGAGAGCACAAAGTAGTAAAGTAGGCAGGCTCTAGTTATGGGGGTAGATGCTCGAGGATTTCCAGGGGGACTCCTGAGGCTCGATCCTGCCTTTGCATATGTCGAGCCTCCTTCCTCATGACCTTTGCCATGGGCTGAGTGCCTCACTCTGGCCCCCAACAAAAGTACAAGTCTTTTTGTATCCAGTATTCTTCAGTAATTTATTTATTTTGCATATGGCTGTGCTGGGTCTTCGTTGCAGGTCTTCTCCAGTTGTGGCAAGTTGGGGCTACTCTCTAGTCCCATCCCAGTGCTCGGGCTTCTCATTACAGCAGTCTCTCTTGCTGCAGAGCAGGGGGGACACATGTATACCCATGGCTGATTCATGTCAGTGTATGGCAAAAACCACCGCAATAAAGTAATTAGCCACCAATTAAAATAAATTAATTAATTAAAAAAAACTTCTAGGTTGTAAGTGAGTTTGTTATATAACAATAGATAAATGAGATAAAATAAGTGAGAGAAAGACAGGGAGATGAACTAAGAACTTGATGCTTATTTCCCCTAGAAAGGAGTTTAATGTTACTTGGTAAAACTATACATTAATATAAATAAAACAAATGTTTTCATTAAAACGTGGGGGGAAAAAAAGAAAAGAAATGGAAGCAACAACATTTTGGAAGCTAGGCAATTAAAGGATAAGTGACAGATAATCTTAGCAGATCAGAGAAAGCAGAATCCTGAGCTTGGCAGAAGGAAAAGGTGAAGAAGAAAAAAAAAAAAAGCCTAGCAGACCCCTCAAAGGGCTCAGGCTTTGATGGTACCAAGACTTCTAGAAGTGGGGGTATGTGCATCATCAAAGACAAGATTGACTGAAAGTGCATTAAAGAAGCACTTGGATCCTGAGATCCTCTCCTCAAATCCAAATGATTGGCATGTACCTCTCCTTCATCTTGGATGAAAACTGGAGGTCTATTCTCTACTTACTGTCACAGACAATCTCTGGCCTGGGGGACATTGCAGTTATTACTTCTGTATAATTACCCTCCCCCTTATCCTCCCACTCCACTCCCCTCTCCCCTGCAAAAAAAGAACATTTAAAAGGATAGAACAACTATTTTATTGCACTCATAGATTCTGTGAGTCAGTTAATTCAGACAGTGCATAATAGGACCACTAGTTTCTGTGCCACCTGTCAAGGAAGGTTAGCTGGCTTTCCTGCTATCTAATCTTTTTCAAGATGTGATACACCAAAAAATGAACCAACTTATGGTTTTGAAGGATTTGCTCACATCTCGTTACCACCAAAGAATCACAGCGTCATCTTCAGTGTTGGGGGATGACGTTCTTATCAGAGGCTGCTTTGGCTTCTATTCTTTTGTTATTTACCTATTTATTGTTGCGACGGGTCTTCTTTGCTGCACGCGGGCTTTCTCTAGCCATAGTGAGCAGGGGCTGCTCCCTAGTTGCGGTGCTCTGGCTTCTCATTGCTGTGGCTTCTCTTGTTGCAGAGCACAGGCTCCAGGGTGTACAGGCTTCAGCAGATGCGGCATGAAGGCTCAGTTGTTGTGTCGCACAGGCAAGTGGGATCTTCCTGGACCAGGGATTGAACCCGGGTTTCCTGCAATGACAGGTGGATTCTTAACCACTGGACCACCAGGGAAGCCCTTGGCTTTGATTCTAACTCTGACGATTAATCCCGTAGGAGTCCCCATTTGACTTCCAAAATCATTTTTGCAGAGTCCTTTGTTCATGTCAATTGTCTTTAGAGCTCTATGGGAGTGGTTTTCCTTCAGTGCTTTAAATTCAATATTTAAGATGTTTTGGTCACTGTGAGTTTAACATATTATTATTCAGATAAGAGTACTTTTTATAGAGTACTTTTTGTCCTTTTTGTATTTAGGTTCCAAATTAATCACTTAAGAGTTTTATCATTCCAACTCACTTACAAAGTGTTCCTGAAACTTGGATATCCCGATTTGAGGTTTCTTGAGGTTACTTTTAGTCAGAAGTAAGTCCGCATAGCAGGCAAGTGAATTGAGAAAGATACCTTGCTTTTCTATCCAGCCATAATCTTATCAAATATAATATTATTAAGATACATATAAGTACATTAAAGAACACTATATTTAAATATGCTCTTCCTATGGAGCAAGAAGGAGAAGGCAATGGCACCCCACTCCAGTACTCTTGCCTGGAAAATCCCATGGGCGGAGGAGCCTGGTAGGCTGCAGTCCGTGGGGTTGCTAAGAGTCAGACACGACTGAGCGACTTCACTTTCACTTTTCACTTTCATGCATTGGAGAAGGAAATGGCAACCCATTCCAGTGTTCTTGCCTGGAGAATCCCAGAGATGGGGGAGCCTGGTGGGCTGACGTCTATGGGGTTGCACAGAGTCGGACACGACTGAAGTGACTTAGCAGTAGCAGTATGGAGCAAGATGTTTAAAAAAAACACCTACATATATTTTTAGCATCTTATTACTAAGCTTCATTGATTATGGTTGCTAAAATTTCCTATATCTCTCTGTAGATAAAACCCTGGCATTTCTCTCTCCTTTACTTAATTTGCATTGAAGTTTCTCAGCTTATCCGAAGCCCAGCTCTGCACTGGAGTACTGTGATTGTTCCAAGCGGAAGCCATAGTTACTGTCTGTTACTTTTGTCATGTTGCCATTCATTAATCTGAGGAAGAACTGTGAGCAGAGTGAGAAAAACATAACATCAGTCTCTTCTCCTCTTTGGAGGGGTGCCTCTCTTTTCCTTCCATAGAGCAAAAGCAGAAAAAGTGACAGTGTTTACACTATACTCATATAGCAGTGTAAAAACCTTTTTTCAATCAGAGAAGAAAACTTGTTTTCTGAGAAAATCTCCCTCCTCCCCTGCATTCATAAACAACTCCTCCCTAGAGTGTGAGTTGATGCTTCCAGCGACTCCCATAATTTGTAAGTCAGTTTTCCTCCTTACCAAAAAAAAAAAAAATCTGTCAGTTTCAAAGCATGCAATATTTTAAGCTTGATTTCTGTTTATTTTTAAACATTATTTTAAGAACATTATGAGGGTTCTTTTAGACACTTTAAATCTCACCCTCCTCTATAGTTCCTCTGCTGCTGAGTTCTGCCTGGTTGATGAGACTTCCCTCTGGCTTCTACCTCTGCCCCACTAGGCTGCTCTCAGATGCTGGTCCCCCACTCCTCCCACTGTCACATTCTGCCACGGCTTACGGGCATCTCCCGGATCTTTCCTTCCAAGCCTGTTTCCAGCTGCAGTACCACAAGATGCAGCTTCCTCTCTGGTCAGGGCAATAAAGTGAAAGTGAAAGTGAAAGTCGCTCAGTCATGTCCGACTCTGCGACCCCATCGACTGTAGCCGGCCAGGTTCCTCTGTCTATGGAATTCTCCAGGCAATTCTACTGGAGTGGGTAGCTGTTCCCTTCTCCAGGGGATCTTCCCAACCCAGGGATCGAACCCAGGTTTCCCACATTGTGGGCAGATTCCTTACCATCTGAGCCACCAGGGTGGAAACTAGAAGAGCCAAAGTGCCACATCTCTTAGTTTTCTGAGTTGGAATTACCTGAGAGCATCTTCTCAGGCTCTCAGCTCACCATCCCATTGTGAGAATAAACAGGCTCAGTGGATGCACCTCTGAAAGGAAAAATTAGAGGAATGAAGACTTTCTACTTGATCAAATCCAGTTTGGGGGTGATGATAGGCAAGGAGGTGGTGATGAGCACCATCTGTTAGGGGGGTGCCAAGGGACCAGGTCTGGAAACCCAAGGGGATGAGCTTCAATTCAGTGTGGACCAATGGTTCCGAACCCAGGCTCCACTGGGAGGAGATCTGATGATACCATTGACAGTCCTGCCATTGCCACTTTCTGAGATGTCCTCAGGGACACAGCGTCCAGGAGACTCTCAGACTGAGATCTGTATCTCAACAGGCTTTACAGCTTTAGCAGGAAGAATGCAAATCTTAAGACACACCACTTGCATCTCACTTGGGAGCCAAACTAGAATCAGGAAAAATGAGTTCTTATTCTCTGTGCCAGGGCCACTGCTGGTACAGTAATGCTGATTAATTGGCCGGGGTGGACTGTGAGGGAGCAAATTTTTCCAAATTGGTTGAGGTGCTCCTCTTCTGAATTCTAGAAGCTCCCTGTGCCTGACTCTGCCATAGTCCTCACCATACTCCCCTCTTCTTGTCTGCTGCTTGCTTTTCTTCCCCCACTTGCCTGTGACCTCTATGAAAGCAGGCACCAAGTATAATTCATCTTAACCCAGTGCCTATGCAGGGCCTGGTCCAAGGCAGACACTCTGTCCATGTTTATTAAATGAAAACTTTGATGGGTGAAAATGAAAGAGAGTGAGAAAAATCTTTTACTCTAGATTTCGATTAGGCAGCTATCTTTTCTCCATCTAGAGTCATTGATTTGTCTTTGTTTTCAAGTCAGAGTCATTGCTTTTAAAAACTATCTCCCTCTTCAGGTCAAGAGAAGATTCACCTTCATTTAGAAAGCCTGATCCAGGAATCTAGCAAGCCTAACCATGGGGTTGCTATTAGTCTTCTGCAGGACTTGTTCAAGACAGGCTTCACTTATGGGTTGACCCTTCATGGAATTGGGCGGCCTGAGGAAGAAGAAAGCCAGATGAGAAGATAACTGCAAATTGTAACAGGAAACTTGGAATTAAATCTAGACAGGTGAGTGTCAGACTGCCAGTCTGTCCAAGGTTTGTGTGCCTTTCTCCCTCTCTAGACTGTCAGCCTCTGGGGGCAAGTCATCGCATTCCCAGCACCAGGAGCAGTGTAAGCTGTAAGCAGAAACATCCAAAGATATTTCATGTTTGGGGTCAGACTAAGAATGGGGATAGGAAGGCCAACAGGCAAGAATGATGAGCAGATAGGGTACTTTCCTAGATGACCCCTGGCAACGAGGGCAAATGGGGGAAAATTACTTTGTTGAGTGCTAACTGTATGCCAGACATTGCAGAAGGTGAGTGCTTCCAAAATTTCTGAGACTTGATTTGTCCCAGATTAACTATGTTTCTGATGTTTCAGTGTTTTAACTCCAAAGAGCAAAATAATATAAAAATAATTTTCCAAGTGTGATTAAAAAAAAACCCCAAATTTTGAAATAGTTATGTTTCAAAAACTCTTTTATATTTCTACATCTTGCAAATCAATTAAAATAATGCAGTATGCATTGACCTTCATTTAGAAAGTCTGATCCAGGAATCTAGCAAGCCTAACCATGGGGTTGCTGTTAGTCTTCTGCAGGACTTGTTCAAGACAGGCTTCATTTATAAGAGTTGACCCCATTCATTACTATGTCTATCATTACTACACATTACTTTGCATAGACTAAAAACAATGGATGTATCTGAAAGGGAAAAAAAAATTTCAGGTTATATAAAATCGTAAATCTCTAGGCACATAAGCATGTATACACAAACAATACATTCTATTTAGTATTTCTCATAATGAAAAACCAGAATTTGTAATACTTATTCGTCTTCTTAAAACTGGTGATATATACACAAAAAATAAATTTCCAGAGGGTAAAACATTTACATATATATGTGTAGATGTTTTATTCTTTGGAAAAGCTTGCTGATCTGTGGCAAATTCCCTCATCCTTGGGAGCTGGTATAATTACATCTGCAGAATCAAAGGAGAAGATGACGCAACGGCTCCTCTGAGAAGGTTGTCGGTGCCATCTGTTTCCTCCCGCAGAGCCTTCCTTTCCAAACTCCCCTCCCAGCTCGTGCATCTGGACTGTGTCCATGAAGTCTAGGAGGTTTTCCCAATGTCACAAGCTTGGGCAGAGCCATTCTGGCCCATCCGTCAGGGTTTCTTCCCCTCTGTCCATAAGCCGTGGTGACATCACCTTGCTGCATACAAAGCCAGGGATGACGGCGTTACACGGTTCCTCTCTGGAAGGCGGCTCTGCTTAAATTCCCCAGGGAATGATCCTCTATTTTGTCCTACTCAGTTAGTAACTAACAGGAGTTGGTGAATGAAGACCCCAGGGCCCCTGTGCCTAGGGTGGGATATCCAAGGCATGTTTATACTGCCTCCAGTGGTTCTCTCAGGGCCTAAGTCCCAGTCAACCACAGTGATACCTGGCTCAATCTGTGTGTGTGTGCTCAGTCATGTCTGATTCTTTGTGGCCTCATGAACTGTAGCCCGCCAGGCTCCTCTGTCCATGGAATTTTCCAGGCAAGAATATTGGAGTGGGGTGCCATTTCCTACTCCAGGGGTATCTTCCCCACCCAGGGATGGAATCCTCAGCTCTTGCATGTCCTGCATTGGCAGGCGGATTCTTTACCACTAGTGCCACCTCGGAAGCCCAATGGGCTCAATAGGCAACCTTTATTAGCTTTCTTATCTCACCTTACCACCCCTTCATCTTCAGATAAACCACTTGCACCTGAGTCTTTGTTTCATGGTGTTTCTTGGAGGAACTCAGCCGAAGAAATCAATTTACCAAGACTCTGAGGGAAATTTTGTTCTGGAGTTATTGGATTATTTTAGGAAGTTATATAAAAAATATGGAAGAAGTACTGAGAGACAGCAGCGGGTGGGGGAAGGATCTAGACGATCATTGCAGGTTGACTGTGAAGAAAACTGCACAGCTTTCCTCAGGTAGGGCTTGAAACGGCTTCAGAGGTGTTTTTTATTAGGCATGCATTTCCTGCTCGCTCTATGTAAAAACACTGTAACAAATACAATCTGTTAAAGATGTAACCGGAACGTAGGTAAGCATTTTTGCACATAGATATTTGAAGAAGTATTTTTTATAACAGTGAAATATTGAAAACAACCTGAGGATCTAGTTAAGGAAATTATCACAAAATATGGTGTATCTACTAAATGGAATATTGTGCATGCACTTAAAATGCCTATTTTTTTTAATGCCTATTTTAAAATGTGGAAAATGCTAATAATATGGGTGTGTGAAGACATTTTACCTTTACCCACTGCTAGGAGAAAAGGCCCTGCCTCCACACACTTCTGTTTCAGTTCAGTTCAGTTCAGTTGCTCAGTCATGTCCAACTCTTTGCGACCCCATGAATCACAGCATGCCAGGCCTCCCTGTCCATCACCAACTCCTGGAGTTCACTCAGACTCACGTCCATCGAGTCAGTGATGCCATCCAGCCATCTCATCCTCTGTCATCCCCTTCTCCTCCTGCCCCCAATCCCTCCCAGCATCAGAGTCTTTTCCAGTGAGTCAACTCTTCCCATGAGGTGGCCAAAGTACTGGAGTTTCAGCTTTAGCATCATTCCTTCCAAAGAAATCCCAGGGCTGATCTCCTTCAGAATGGACTGGTTGGATCTCCTTGCAGTCCAAGGGACTCTCAAGAGTCTTCTCCAACACCACAGTTCAAAAGCATCAATTCTTCAGCGCTCAGCCTTCTTCACAGTCCAACTTTACAGTCCCCTTAGTTCCGTAAGAGTGATGACTTCTGAGAGGGGGGCCAGAAGAAGGTGCTGTTGGAAGAAGGACGCATGTGTGATCCGTAATGTGGATAAAATGGGTGCAAACATTACAAATTGAGGAAATGGGAAGGCAAACAGAACAAACTGCATTTAGGGAGCTCCACTTACCACTTCATCTCCTTGGACTGTGTCTGCACCCCTGCCACAACACAGGAGAGACTATATATCTATCATTTATTGTATCCTGACCGCACGTGACACACCATCCTAGCTGCTTTAGAAATATCATTCATAATATCTCTAACAACCTTCTAGGGAAATATCACAATCTCTACTTTTTTCAAATATGGAAAGTAAGAATCAGGATGGTGTAAGCAACCAGCCTACCATCACTCAATAGAATGCAAACCCTAGTATTTCCATTGCTGAGGAAATCAGAGCTAGGGACAAAAAAATGACCTTTCCTATGTGATGGGGAAGTGATCAACCAAACTCTAGAATAAGACCAGGAAATGTGTAACTGCAGGAATTTAGGAAGACAGTTCTCCTAAGCCATGCTGGGCTGACTCCTGGGGTGGTCACTTGCCAGGTGACCTTGTTCTCATCCTTGTTCTCTCTCATAATTGAACTGACAGCAGACTTACCACTGAATATGGCACAAAGGTTTGGCCTTTGAGCCAGTTCTCCGGGTAGCAAACAATCCCCAAACAGGAAGTCCAGCTGAGAGGGGTGCATCTAGCCGTGCACCCAGCCATCTGCCTCTCTGGAGGGATGTTGCCCTGGCTCCAGAGAGGTGCAGAATCGGCTGAGTTGGCGCCTTGCTGGTGTGGAGAGCAGATTGTGTCCGTCTCCTCCCAACTCTGTTCAATGATGTCTTGAGTGCCGCTCGAAAGCAGCAATGGTGTGGATGTCTGCACCACGGAAATCAGTCAACATTGAAGATTTTACTGCAGATGGCTTTTCTCCTGGACATCCAATTGATTACTGGGTGACAGCCTGTAAGGGCCAGAGGCTGCCCTGTAGACACTGCCATCTGTCTGCTGTGGCAAAGACAAGATGATAACACACGGGTGATATCAACTGTGTCTGCAAACCTACTGAGGTTTTAGGGAGCCTGTAGATATACTCCTTTTCCCTGATGCAGTTTTGAACCAGTTGGAATATACAGAACAGTCAGGCAGATGGAGTCCAATGTATCAATATCATCCCTCTTGCTGATAAAGACTAGATGGTGAATGTGGTTTAAGAGCAGCAAGAACAGGCTTCCAGTCCTGAACCCTGGATTCAGGCAGACTTAACCACGTGGCCACAAGCTCATCTGGACAGCCAATAGCCCTCCCACCTGCCACCCACCATATGGAGCTCTCCTACTAAAAAACTTAGAACACAGAGATTTAGAACACTTGCTATCTAGGAGCAGCTGACTTCCTAGATGAAGGAGAGAGGAAAGGACTGAGTTCCTATTGCCTGATTCCTCTCCCAAAGCCCCTGATAAGGGCTTTGATTCCACTTTGCGGGGTAATGAGTGAGGGAGCAGATAGGAAAAGCATAATGACTCACATTGAGTGCCCACCACAAGGAAGTGAATGACCACTATCCTATGAAAACCTAATAAAAACCACATGGGAAACTGATGAGAAATGTTAACTAGATTCTTTTTTGTGCAAGGTGAGTGTCACATTGAGTTGAATTAGCTTCTCCATTAGCTTCTCACATTGAGTTGACATTAGCAGGGGGAATTAACAGATGAGGTACAGAGAATTTATAATCCATATGTTGCTTTCACAGCTGGAGTGTTAGATGATAGCTTGAAGCGTAAAACCATCAAAGCAAAACCTCCACACATGGCCAGTACACAATTCATTCTACCTGTGAGAGTATGAGTTGAAATATTTTTTAACATCAGTGAAATGGAATTGGGATCAATTTTTGAATCTGCCATAATTTTAGTCTCGCAAAAGGCACACATTCAACTGTACTCAACTGTTCAGCTTCAACTGTATAGCTAGCCTTCAGTATTGATGTTTTCAAAAGTATCAGATTGTCCTGTATCTTTAGGAATATATGGTGGTGTTTCTTCTGCATGCACACGCATGCACAACTTCCAACCACAACACTGCAGATGGTGTCTACAAAAGAAAATGCATTCTACAAAAGCGATTATGGAACTTCAGAGTCCCCTTCAAGCCTGAGACAAGTGAAAAATTCTTGTGGGACCTGTCTCATTGAAAGCTTTGCCTGTCCTTCTCTGCGAGGCCTTTCCCCCATAAGCCTCTGGGGTACCTGGCCTTCATCCTGATACCGCTGACTTTTCCTCTCTTCATGGATTGTGAGCTGATGCTTCACATTGGCTGCTCAGCAGGCTACATGAGAGGTGACATTCTGCAGTGAGTCTGTACAGGGTTTCTTTTTTTAATGTGCATTTCCTCAGTTCTTATGTAGAAAATGTGGAAATCTGCCCTTAGAGCAGTCTAGACCAGAGAAGCTTTGAACTGTGTGAATGAGCTGTTTCTGGACTTTGCTCTATTTCCATCACAGTGAAACTGTCCAAGGGCTGGATATCCCTTTGGAGTGATGTAAGAAATACAACTGTTTCCATAGACCTTGATTTTAGTGCGCAGGATAATTCCTAGTTAGTAGTTCTTGATGTTTTATATACTCATATCTCAGTGAATTATTATTCAGAACACTTACTAGGTGGCAAAAAATCAATGATAATTTGCCATTTGGGACGTGAATTTGAATCCTGTGGAATTTTTCTCATGCACATTGGGTCATGATCTCAGGCTCCTCCCACTGGCTTTGTGAGTCTCCTTCTGTCATAAAGTGATCTTTAATCTCTTTCGGATCCAATTATGTTCAGAATGTAGTTTCTAAAGCTTCGGATTTCTATTAAAACCAAAATGAGAATACACTTTATATTTTATGGTTGGAGCCTTCCTGATTTATTATATTAGGCTGTTAATATCTCTAGAAGACGTTCTTATTTTATTGAACGTAAGTCTGGACTTTATACTAAAACTCAGTACTTGCCTGTTCATTACTCAACAACTGTTTATTAAATACCCATAATGTGCCAGGTTCTGCACTGGGCACGAAGAATTAATGTGCATTCAGGAAGTAGAATGAAAAGACACATTGACAAATTGTCACAATTTAGTGAGTGTTATAATGGTGGATCAGAGAAGGCAATGGCAACCCACTCCAGTACTTTTGCCTGGAAAATCCCATGGACAGAGGAGCCTGGTAGGGTGCAGTCCATGGGGTCGCCAAGAGTCAGACACGACTGAGCGACTTCACTTTCACTTTTCACTTTCATGCATTGGAGAAGGAAATGGCAACCCACTCCAGTGTTCTTGCCTGGAGAATCCCAGGGACAGAGGAGCCTGGTGGGCTGCTGTCTATGGGGTCGCACAGAGTCGGACACGACTGAAGCGACTTAGCAGCAGCAGCATAATGGTGGATGAATAGAAATGGTAGAAGGATGAAAGAAATACATAAGAATGTCTGGGTGAGTCATGAAGCACTTGAATGAAACTTGAAGAATTAAGAGAGATTTTTCCGGAGGACAAACAGAGGAAAAACCTTCCAGGCAGAGTAAAAGACTTAGAGAACAAGGTGTTTGGGGGAACTAAGAGAAGTTCAGTATTGCTGAAGTGCTGAGGGCAAGGGGAGCAGGGGGTGAGGCTTAACATGAGCCAGATGCTGTTAGAACAGCTTTATATTGATTATCTTGACTAATTTTGATAACACTATGAGGCTGGTATTGTTAATCTCATTTAATAGATGAGGAAACTGAGGCTTGGGGGATTATATAACTTGCTCAGGATTTCTAACTTAGTAGATGTTAGAGCTGAGATCAGACTCATTTGCAGATGTGACATTATTTATCACTATGCAACACTGCTTCCCCCATGTTTATCTTCACAGTCAAGCTCATAGACAAACTCTTTGGGGTTTCAGTCTCAGCAGGTAGCAGCCAGTGTCCCTGTTTATAATCAAGTTATTTTTATCTGCAAGATCAGCAAAAATAGCTGGAGTGTGGAATGCACCTATTATATATCATCACTCTCTGACTACGAGGGTTGCAGAGCAAACCCTGTTCCTCCAAACACAACACTCACTGTGTGGCAGAGAAATTTCCAGTTAAAATCTGAGACTCAATAATTATCAGATAATCAAACTGCAACTCCACCAAAACTATGGCACACACTTAGAGTAGCTCTAGCAGAGTCTGAGCTGTCAAGGGAGTCTTGGAGAGAACGTTAGAAAGTAGTAGGATGCATGTGTTTATTAGAAAGCAGGAGAGGGACTTCCCTGGTGGTCCAGTGGTTAAGAATCCACCTTCCAATTTAAGGGACGCAGGTTTGATCCTTGGGCTTCCCTGATCCCCCAGTGGTAAAGAATCTGCCTGCAGTGCAGGAGACTCAGTTTCGATCCCTGAGTCAGAAAGCTCCTCTGGAGAAGGAAATGGCAACCCACTCCAATATTCTTGCCTGGGAAATCCCATGGACAGAAGAGCCTGGCAGGCTACAGTCCACGGGGGCTGCAATAGAGTTGGACATGACTTAGCAGCTAAAAAGAAAAAAAACAGGCAACTATTATCCCACATATCTTGGGGAAACTAAGCCTGTGCACCACAACTAGAGAAACTTGCAGGATGCAACAAAGACCCAGGGCAGCCAAATAAATAAATAAAAAGCATGCGGAAGAACAGGTGCCTTTGACACTTCTATCACTCTGCTTGCCATGAATCTCTCATTCTCCTAGTACTCTGGCCTGGGCATGAAGAGCCAGGCTGGCACTATGGAAATGCCAGTGAACCTGCAGTCTAAGGTCTTAAGTTTGGTCTCTTAAGTCACTGTGGGATTTTGGGCAAGCAATGTTCCCTTTTTCACTTCCTTGCCTACATAGGAAAGTGGTTAAAAGTGCAGGGCTTGCGGCCAGACTTCCAGAATTCAAATTTTCCATCACCATTCCCAACTGTGTACCCCTGGGCAAGACGCTGAATGGCTTGTGCATTGGCTTCCACACCTGGAATTCAGGGATAGTAGTAGTACCTACCCCGTGGGGTTGCTGGGAAAAGACACTGAGATGGTTTGTAGGAGGCGCCTGGAGTGGTGTCTGACAGGGAGGAAGACGGGAAGCGTTAGCTTTCATTCCTATTGTTTTCTTCCAGTTCTACACCTCCTTGCTGTGTTCAAGGCTGAATGCTCCTTCCTGGAGAAAATCCTTCTATCTCTTGAAATTCTGTTTGCACTTAAGGAAAGCCAGTGTGAACTCACGGGTATTCCAGGACACTTGCAGGCACTGCAGCAACCTGCAGCCTTGACTTGACACATCCAGCCCCTGGTGTCCTTCGTTGCAGCTCCCCAAGAGCAATGAGCATCCATTTAGTTCCAGAAAAACAATGGTGGCCTTATTTCATGTTGGTTCTGTGACGTGACTTATCGTCTCTTTGCCATAAGCAAACATTGTAATCTTTGAATAATGGAAAAACAAATATTGATGCCCTTTTTATTTGTTTCTCTTAATGAGGGGAAACCTACTATTTTAGGTTGACGAATTCTACTGGAAATGAATCATATTGCCATAGAAACCATACTCAATTACCACTGAATCATGGTTGCTACCCATGTTCTTTAAATGTACAATACATGCTCCAAGCATTGTGTTTTAGCACATATTTGACTTTCAATTCTGTTTCCATAGTGTTAGACTGGAGCCCATCTGCTAATTGCTTCCCCAGTGGTCTTTTAGGAATCCTTACTATGTTTGGGATGTTGAGTCATGTGGTGGAAACCACAAAAATCTCCTAGTTAGTTCTGGCTATGCTACTTCTGTCCAGGTGTCCTGGACAAGTATCAGAGGAATAAGGAAAGCAAGAAGAGAACGAAGCAGATACGGAGGTTGTATGCAGAAACCCATCTCACTCCAATCCAGAGCTGGGATTCAGTTTCCCATTATTTATGAGATTTTTACAAGAAAATAAAGATACTTTTTAGCTGGTTCTTTGTAACTCTTTTCTTGTCAATGGATTCAGTGGTCTTTCTTTTTAAAACATCTTTAAAAAACTTAGAGATTGAATTTATAGCGAGTTATAATGCCTAGGGCAGTTAAAATGATCAAACATTTCCATATTTGCATTTCACAATAGCCACAAAGACACTGTAGAGATCACATTTAATTTTCAGCAAATTGTCTTAGGCAGTGATTCTCTTGCTTATGAATTTTGGAAAATGGTAATTTCTCTTAATGTTTGCCATATTTACTATAGTTAAAAGCTTATATATTTTTTTCAGTTTAAGTTTCCAAAAGCACAATCTGTATTACGTTGATGCTACATATAACGTATGCAACACATTTATAATTAAACCTATGTGCACTCTGTATATAAAACTCTACATTTTTAATATAGTTATAAATATGATATATTTGCTCTGAATATAAGGAGGACGAGAGCTGCCTCATTGAATAATACCGTGTTCCAGGTACTGAGCTAGGTATTTTATATTTATTCCTTTAGTCTTCACAAAAGTTATGAGAGGTAAATTTACCTTTTAAGGCAATATCATTTCCTTAATTTCTGGAAAATTGTTACCTGGCCCTTTTAGCAGCCATTTCTAAGGGACAGAAAGCTTGTCAGGTGCTTGAAGTTGGTACCATCCTTTGTAGCTGCTGCCACTGGCCAGGAAGTAAGTAAAGTGAAGCCAATGGAAATGTCTCTGAGTTATTGTAACGATTTACTTAATCCTGAGCAGGATTAAAGTGGAACCAATTACTTAGAGAAGGTAGGTGCAATATATCATTATCAACTCTCTTCAGTCATTTATTTCTTTATAATTAGATACATTCAAGTATATATTTGCTTAGGTTTTAAACAGATCTCCTTTTCATAACCCATTTAGTCATCTTTACATAGGGACACATAACAAAAAAAAATGTGCTAAGTCTGATTGAAATAGCAGGTGGTAAGGGGGATAGTCAAGCATATGTAGGAGTCTAATACATATTTCTTTCCTTCAGGAAACGTAAGTGAGGTTGGGAATGTATAATTACAGAGGAAAATAGCTATTAATTCAAGACAGCACTTGATATGGTATACGAAGGCTTAAAGCAATAAATAAAGCCGGCTGGTATATAGCAGAGGGGAACGATAACAGTCAAGGTCCTGGCAGGAAGCGGATGTCAGATTTAAACTGGGAATTCGAGGAGACTTTAACTTTTTAAAAAGACTCTTTACAAAGGGGAGTGTTTGTAAAGGGGAAAACCACACAGAATGCAGTATTGGGGGAGTAAGGGAGCCGGCCCATGCCACTCACCTCCTGGGGCAGTGAGCAGGGTGGAGAGGCTGGAACACTCACCTCCTGGGGCAGTGAGCAGGGTGGAGAGGCTGGAGCGCGATCTGGAGGGGCAAACCGCACACTAGCCCTGAAAGAGCTGCTGGGTGCTGCGGTGTTCTGGCTGCAAGGAGGAAAAGATGGACCTTCTTTGAAAGAATGGAAGTAGAATGTACAGGTGCAAGAGGAGGGATGAGGACACTGTATTCAGAGTGAACACAGGACATCAAGGTTCCAATTTGGGAAAATGCATAGTCTGGGGTGACAAAGAGCAGAGGAGTGGGACATAGATTACAAAACAGTTTGGGGCCAAATTACGAAGGCCTTGAATACCAAGTCAAGGAATCTGTGCCTTGTCCTAACAACAACAGCCAGTGAACATTTTAAAATCAGTAATGAAGCTGGCATCTTAGAACAATTAATGAACACCGATAAGAAAACTGATTTGGAAGGAACAGACACAAGTGGCAGAACCTTCAGCTTAGACATAATAGCTTGATATGAAGTAATGGAGGGCAGTGGGACTGAAAAGGGGAAGAAATAGGGGCTGTAAAGAAGGAAATCATGGTCCTCTTAAAGGTAAGGCTGAAAACCTGCTTCCGGGATGTTCTTGCCTCCCAACTGGGAATCCTGATTGAAATGTACCAAGAGTGAGCCAGGACAAATGTCCCATGTGAGCTGACAAAATGCCCCTGAGGCTGGATTCTTACCAATCTAGGTCTGGTTAGGGTATGAGAATGGCTTGACCTGGATGGAGAAGATAGGGTCTGAATCACTGCTCCGCCAGTAGCAGCACATCACCTGGACCCTCTGAACCTCCAACTCACATCCTCAAAGTGAGACTCTACTGTTTATTGCCTAGGGGGTTGTGGGAATTCATTCAGTGAGATTTGTGGATTGCAGAGAACCACAATGAGGTGAGGACTGTGTAGGGGTGAGGATGGGGTCACTGTTACGCCTCTGAGGACCTTGTTTTCCTGGGCAGGGTGAGTGGAAAGGGAGCAGGCTCTTCCCAAACATTAAATTATACTCCACTCTCTTTCTGCTGTGTGCTCAGATTTGATTGATTACTATAAGCCTCAGACTTCCAATTATCCATCCACTGCTGAACAGGGCAGTACATTTTATCTGACAAGGTGAATTCTTTAAAAATCTTGGTTTATTTTCATTCTCCCAGCCCATGACTGCAAAAGGTTTTTTTTTATTGTTGCTTCCCTGAGTTTGCCGCAGATGCTAGTTTTGGCTGACGATAATTTCCCCCAATGCCTGGTACTTTTTGGCCTTAGTATTTAGCAACATGCTGATATACAGATTAAAGCAGTGAGTCTATTTAAATAAAATGGATGTGAAATTTTCTTGCTTTCTCAGCTTTGAGGTTTGTATGCAGATGCCTCTGTGGATTCCCCAAGGAAAATACAGCTTTCGATTTTTGGCAATTTTTACAAATAATATATTTTCTTCCCTTCAGAGAATGCCCACAGAACTGATAATAGCTATAAAATAATATGATCACACTGATATGTAGACATTAAGTAGCTGTCTAGTCTCACTCACCAGCTAAGACTCCAAACAATGAAGTCCAAATTCTTGCCTTCACTAATTACAAATGACCTCATGCCATGGAACTCTATGATTGGGTTGACTAACTGAAACCATGACTTAAATACCTCTAGGGTCAGGGATTCTCTTTAGTTATCCCAATGGCTTAGAAATAATTGTGTGTGTGTGTGTGTGTGTGTGTGTGTGGAGGGGGGTGTAGTTTATAATAGAAAATCTGAGTCTTGCCTCAATTTTTCTGTATTCTTCAATGACTGAACTTTCATGGAACACATTTTTAAACATAAATGAAGTCCCTGCTAAACCCATAGCCCTGTGCTGGATGCTCAGGGAGAAAGACCTGTAAGACATGGCTAGTCTTCTCTAAGGGTTTGTTGGGGACATTAGACCTCGGTAATACTGATGAGTGGTTGTCCTGTCTCTCCTCAGTCACTTCAGTTCAGTTCAGTCGCTCAGTTGTATCTGACTCTTTGTGACCCCATGGACTGCAGCACACCAGGCTTCTCTGTCCATCACCAACTCCTGGAGCTTGCTCAAACTCACATCCATTGAGTCAGTGATGCCATCCAACCATCTCATCCTCAGTCACTTATTGCATAGCCATACCCTAGACCTGGCCATTCTGTGCATCCCACTCTTAACTGCTGAACGTCTTTTCAGGCCACTTTCTGTAAAACTCTAAGTGCAGCAAACATTCATTATCATGAGGTTGAGTCCCTCCCTGTCACTATCTCTTGTCTTTCTAAGATCTGTCCTTTCCTCCCTCTACTCTGCTTACATTCCACACCCATCAACTGTTTACTTGTGGTCCCTGTCCTTATTCCCAGTCCCTTACAGTCACTTTTCCCTTCTTGCCCTATGCCTGGTAAAACCATGCTTCAATTCAACTCCTGTCCACTCTTCACGTGCACCCAGCCGCTGATTGTGCTGGAGAGAACCTCCACAGCCACAGTGACAAGTCTCATTTTATATTCATGATTCCCGACCTCAGTGCATGGAACTGGCAGTCCTTCTGTATTATCAAGATCCACTCCATCTTCTACTTCCTTAGATCCCTATTTCACATGTTCTCTTCTTTCTTTGCACCTCCAGGATCTCCTTGATTTTTTAACCTCTATTTTATTGGAGGGAAAAAAAAATAGAGACTCCCAGAAGAGAACTTCCCTGTTCTCCCAGCTCCTACTTCTCCCACTGTATCTGCTTTCCGCTTGGTTCCCTGGATGACTTAGTTGGATTCCTATGTGAAGCCAAACCCTCCACCATGTTCTTGATTGCATCCCTTCTCAGTTCAGTTCAGTTCAGTCGCTCAGTCGTGTCCGACTCTCTGCGACCCCATGAATCGCAGCACGCCAGGCCTCCCTGTCCATCACCAACTCCCAGAGTTCACACAAACTCATGTCCCATCGAGTCGGTGATGCCATCCAGCCACCTCATCCTCTGTCGTCCCCTTCTCCTCCTGCCCCCAATCCCTCCCAGCATCAGAGTCTTTTCCGATGAGTCAACTCTTCGCATAGTTCCAGCAACCATCTCTTCTCTTTCCTGATCAACAATGTTTCTTTTTCTATGGAGTCATTTCCAGTAACATACAAACATGCTGAATTATCACACATCTTACAAAAATTAAGCAAAATCTGCCTTGATCCCACCCTCCCCTCTAAATACTGGTCTCCTTTATAGAAAATCCCCTTGGATGAGCCTTCTAGACACAATAATTCCCATTCCACTCTTTACTAAATACACTTCAGTCAGGATTTCATTCTCAAAATTGCTTCCCGAAAACTGCTCTTATCAAGATCTTCAGCAAACTCCATCTTACCACATTAAATGATTGATTCTCAGTCTTCACCTTATACATCTTTTCTTTTTTTTTTTTGGAGGGGAGGGAGGCTTTGTTCTCCTGACATGGATGAGTGGGTAAGAGAGGAAGGTGTGAGAACCCAGCTCAGAAGAGACTTTGGGTATTCAGTGGAGTCCCAGAGCTGAGTTCTTCAAAGAAATGGACAGAGATTTGAGATGGAGCACAGAGAAGGAGGCAGAGGGGAAGAGAGGGCTTAATATTTTGGTGGAAGGCTGCATCTTCAGCTGGCAGATATGGTCAAAGAATTATTTAAGTGCAGAAATTAGAGGTTTGAGGTGACCCAACTCTCCTTGTTATCTTAGATTCTTCATCTAGTCTACTTTATATATTGTGAGGGATGCTTTTAAGGAAAGGAAATCTATGTTTTATATGATACAAGGTGTAAAAGGAACAGCCCATATGGATAGTGAGATTACTTTCTGCTAACTAATTCAGCTATGGAAGAAGATCAGAACAGATAGCAACAAGGCTGCTTTGGGGTCCTCAAAGATGTTAAGATGGATGTATATCTTTGATCACCTGCATTCACCTTATTCATCTTATTGGCAGCATTTTACCGTTGACCACTTGCTTTTTATTCCCACCACTTGGCTTCCAGGGTATCATTCTCAGTTTTGTCCCTGGTTGCTCCTTCCCTGTCTCCTTTCCTTGTTCCTTCTTATTTTTCCCAATCCCTGAACACTCTTGCAATAACCTCCAGTCTCACAGCTTTTCAAACTCTATTTACATGCTTTTCATTCTCAGATTTGTATTTCAAGCCTGGATGTCTTCCTCTAACTCCAGACTTACATATCCATCTGCCTAATGGGTATTGAATAAATAACTACTTGGATATTGAATAAATAACTACTCAACAGATGCCAGAATGAGCATGAATCTCCTTCCACCCAAAAATCTACTCCCCCCAATATTCCTCATGCTCCCAGTTATGAAGACCAGAGAACTTGGAGTCATTCCTGACTCCTTTCTTTATCTCCTGTCACATTCAATCTATCAGAAAGTCTTTTTATTCCTTCTTCAAAATATAACCAGGCTCCATGTTTCTCACACCTCCATTATTACATCTTGTCTAAGTCACCATTGCCTCTCACCTCTTGCTGCAAAAGCCCCTTAACTTTGTCTTTTCTTCTGTGCTTATTCCTCTAAAATCTATTTCCAACACAGCATATGGAGTGAGCCTTTTAAAAATATAAGTAAAATTATGTAACTTCTCTGCTCAAAAAGCCTCCCATGGATTCCCAGCTCACTGAGACTAAAAATCAAAGTCCTTCCCATCACCTACCAGATCCTGCCTTCCTGACCTTATCTCCCACCACTTTCGCTGGCTTACTCTGCTCACACACTAGTGTCCTTCCAAAAACATGCCAAGATTTCTCCTGCCTCAGGGCCTTTGCACTGACTAGACCCTTTACCCTGAAATGTCATCCCACAGGTTCCTCATGGCTCATTCTCTCTACTCCAATATTGCCTCAGTGAGGCCTTTCTTGACCATCTGATATAAAATAGTATCCATCCCACTCTGGTATCCCTTTTTCTTCCTGTCCTGTTTTGTTTTTCTTCAAAGAACTTATCATTATTTCACTTAGTACATGTTTATTTATTTGTTTATTGTTATCACTCTCCTCCTACTATAATGTGAGCTCAGTGAGAGCAAGACTTTATTCACACCTGTATTTCCAGCACCTATAACAGTGCCTGTTGCAGAATAGGGCACCCTGGAAATATTTGCTGAATAAATGACTAATTAATTAAAATTAAAAAAAAAAAGAACATCTGTGGCCTTTACTGATGTTTCAGGGAAGGTAGAGTGCCACGCACTGAAGTCAGAGAATGCCTTGATGAGAGGATAAATCTAGACACTGAAGGATGGGTAGAATTTTGATGAGGTTAAGGAAAAGCATTCAGGTGAGAAGCAGATAAATATTAAAAGTTGAAGACAGAAAACATCAGCAACATGTATGAGCATCTACTACATATGCCAAATACTTTACTCATTATCTCATATCATTCTCATGATCACTGTAGCAGAGAGCTTTTATTACATCTATTTTATAAATGAGGAAACTTTGTTTCAGGTATTTTTCCCAGAACGTATAACTAGTAAGTTGCAAGCCATTCTTGCAGTTGAGGTTTAGCTGTATCCAGAGCACATTCTCTTTCTCATTTTTTAAATCATCATCACTATTACCAGTGCTATTCATACTCCTGACCTCTCCTCCTATCATCCTCCTTCTCACACTATATGATGAATGAGGATCCTTGAAAGTGTTAGTTGCTCAGTCATGTCTGACTCTTGGCAACTCCATGGACTGTAGCCCATCAGGGTCCTCTGTCCATGGAATTCTCCAGAATACTGGAATGAGTAGCCTTCTCCCAGGGGATCTTCCCAACCTAGGGATCAAACCCGGGTCTCCTGCATTAAAGGCAAATTCTTTACCATCTGAGCCACCAGGGAAGCCCTCTATGAGGATCTTTGTTGGTACTTAATTAAATGATACATGAGAAACAGTGGTACTAACAGATATTCTCAAATCCTGCTCAATAATCTAGTGAAAGTTAAACATCTCTTAAGCTTGCTTACATCGGTAGCAGTACAATTTCTGTGTTGTGGACAGTATTTCTCTGGTGGTCATCTCAGCATGAAACATCAGTCCATTTATTTCTTTGTTGAGGCTGAATGAAACATTCCATCACTGGAAAGTAAAGCTTCAAGTTTAAATTTGAAATCTTTATTCCTATCTGGCAAGTTGGTGCTATCCTGAACAATTTGGAAAGTAGTGATGTTTTTGCTGCCATCAGCTACAAAGTGTTGGATGCTCACAGTGCAATTTATCAGATTCACTTAGATTCCAGGTGACTCTGAACCAGTGGCTATGAAGAGTGAGTATTCAGCTAACTGCTATTTTATCCTCCTCCATCCCCAATGTCTCTGACATTGAAGTAATTGAATCTGAATAGAGTCAGGAATTAAAACATTTTATTCACCACTGAAATTCATGGGACCACCAGGGACAGGAGAAAGGAAAAATTTTGTTGTCTTTTCTAAAACCTATTGCCTTCAGAATAAAGTTTAAAGAAAGTATCATTGTTCAGTTTGGTTGTGGCAACAAACATCCTCCAAATTTCAGTTACAACAGCAAAGCAATGGCTTATTTCTCACTTATGTTTCATGTTAGTCATGGGTCATTGTGGGGTCAGCTGTGGTTCTGCTCCGTGGATCACCTTCATTCCAAAACTCAGCTGAAGAAGCAGGTCCTCTATGGAATAAGCCAATCTGGTGCAGAGGGGGAAAAGCAAGAGAGCTATTGGAAACAAAGACTCTTAAGGTTTCTGCTCAAACATGGCATATGTGGTCTATATGTCAGAGTCCAGGCAAATCACATAACTAAGCCCAGTGTCAATGGGGCAGAAATGTATACTCCTCCTATTGGAGACAATGAAAATCCCAGGGCAATGAATGGGGATGTGAACTTCTCTTGCAAGAAGAAAGAGTGGAAAGCCAGGAACCATAATAAAATATAACACACATTCCTTATCATAGCATTCAAAATCCATAGGAGGAATTTCCTGGCAATCCAATGGTTAGGACACGGCACGTTCAGTACTGTGGGCCTGGGTTTGACCCTGACTAGGGAAACTGCAACCTGAGAAGCATGGCCAAAAAACAAAAACAAACCAAGAAAAGCCATTGAGAATTCAGTTTCATGTCCCTCCACATCCCTCATTTTGTCTGTGCTCTGGCCTTCTGTCCCCTAACCACCACACTCTCACCTGTCCATGTCTGTTCCCTTAGTTGAACATTCAATTCTCTCCATTTTCTGCCAACTGGAAGTTGCTCTCAGCCTTTAAGTTCCAGCTCAGATGTCATCTACTTTATAAAGCATCTCAATTGGTGGTATGTCTCTCTGGCTCTAACTTTATAATCTTCCTTGGCAAGTTTAGATAAAAAGATCCTGGAGGGGAGAACCCAGGAATTCTATGTTGGCATTCCTCTCTTGCTTCTTTGGGGTCAGAGTCTTGACCCTAGTAGTCATTTAATAAATTCCACTGAATGACTAAAAACCTACACATTCACCATCAAGCTAATGCATAATGTGAAATTTTAAGTCTTTTCTACGGGAGGCATAGGTAAGCAAACCTCAGAGAGGAATCTTTTGGGAACTTTTCTCAGTCAGAAACAGTCACAGAGGTGATTCTGTTGGTTCCACAATCTAGATTCTATCAGTTGTGTGTGTGTGTGTGTGTGTGCGTGTGTGTGTGTGTGTGATGACCCCTACCTTTCCATTGATAAACATTATGGGCACCATGTTTTCACAGCAACATTGCTTCCCTTGCCAATGACTGCTGCATTGAGAAGTGGTGTTTATTTTCCTTCTTTTTCACCGCAGTATTAGCTTCTCACCTTTGGCATTCCGCTTGAGGTACTTGTCCGTGGCCTCTCAGTAGGAGGGGTGGTGGAGAAAGAATGGGCCACAGGAGAGGTGCTATGAATGCAATGGAAAAAGAAAGAGCTGACAACCAGAGAAGCTAAGTTAGATCTGTCTCCACTCCTAACTACATTTGTAGCCTTGGGTGAGTTACTTGACTTGACTGCCCCTTCAATTTTCTTATTTATTAAAAAAAAAGAAAAGGATAATTAGATAGGAACAGATGTAAGGATATTGTATTAGCACTAATGTATAAAAAGAACCCAATATCATTTTGGCATATTTTATGCTTAAAAGTCAGTGCTACAAAAATCACTCGTTTCATAATGGGTTACTGGCACAGTTGGTGCCATTAGCAAAATGGTCTTGATGTGTCGCCAGTATGGAATAAGCCCTTGGTTCCCATCCAGCTTCTTCAGTCTGATCCCATCTATTTATCCTTGGCTTTAATAAACTCAGGGGTCAAATATGAATGTGACTTGGTGAGTCTAATCATGTGTCATGTGAGCATGGTAGTGAAAAATCAAGGCTAGTAACCCCACCCTTCTAGTTCCTGGGGAGGAAGCCAGACTCCACTGGGAAGCTGGGAAGGGACTTACAGGCTCCTGACCCTCTGAGCCATTTACATGAAAGCTGCCCACTCCACTTGATGGTTAGAATATGAAACCACCATGATTAGGGAACTGGGCTCTCACTTTTGAGCATGCTCTTTTCTTCTTTCTACTTAACAAATGTGCTGGGTTTTATGAAAGAAGTCTGGGTGTTCCTTTGAATAGGTAGACATGTGTATGCAAAACTTTGTTCTTCTGTCCTGAGTATGGGCAAAAAAATACCGGTTTTAACATATTTCAGAGGAGTCTATAACTATCCATTTCCAGCACTCCATCTTTCTTTCCTCATAGTAAGTGTATTAGTCAGGATTCTTCAGAGGGAAATATAGAGAAAGAACCAACAGGAATGTGTGTGTGTGTACCCATTCCATATTCTGTTGGATCTCTTTATGTATATGTTATAATTGATAGATAGGGAGAGAGAGAGAGATTTATTTTAAGGACTGGCTCACACCATTATGGAGGCTTGGTGAGTCATTCAAATACCAATGAAATGGGCTGGCAGGCTGGAAACTCAGGGAAGAGTTGTAGTTCAAGTCCAAAGGCAGTCTTCTGTAGAATTCTTGTTTTGTTTGGGGGAGGTTAGTTTTTGTTCTGTTAAAATCTCAACTGATTGTATGAGGCCCACCCCCATTATGGAAAGTAATTTGCTTTATTCAAAGTCCCTCAATTTAAATGTCAATCTTATCCAAAAAAGTCTTCACAGAAGCATCCAAAATAACATCTGATCAAATATCTGCATACCCTATTTACAACAGCCAGAACATGGAAGCAACCTAGATGTCTTTTGACAGATGAATGGATAAAGAAGTTGTGGTACATATACACAGTGAAATATTATTCAGCCATAAAAGGAACGAATTTGAGTCAGTTGAACTGAGGTGGATGAACCTAGAGCCTGTTGTAAAGTAAGTCAGAAAGGGGAAAACGTATCATCTATTAATGCATATATATGGAATCTAGAAAAATGGTGCTGATGAATCTATTTGTAAGGCAGGAATGGAGACGTAGACATAGAGAATGGACTTGTAGATACAGTGGGGGAAGGGGAGGGTGAGACATGTTGAGAAGGTAGCATTGAAACACATACATTCAGATCAGATCAGATCAGATCAGTCGCTCAGTTTGTGACCCCATGAATCGCAGCACGCCAGGCCTCCCTGTCCATCACCAACTCCCAGAGTTCACTCAGACTCACGTCCATCGAGTCAGTGATGCCATCCAGCCATCTCATCCTCTGTCGTCCCCTTCTCCTCCTGCCCCCAATCCCTCCCAGCATCAGAGTCTTTTCCAATGAGTCAACTCTTCCCATGAGGTGGCCAAAGTACTGGAGTTTCAGCTTTAGCATCATTCCTTCCAAAGAAATCCCAGGGCTGATCTCCTTTAGAATGGACTGGTTGGATCTCCTTGCAGTCCAAGGGACTCTCAAGAGTCTTCTCCAACACCACACTTCAAAAGCATCAATTCTTCAGCACTCAGCCTTCTTCACAGTCCAACTCTCACATCCATACATGACCACTGGAAAAACCATAGCCTTGACTAGACGAACCTTTGTTGGCAAAGTAATGTCTCTGCTTTTGAATATGCTATGTAGGTTGGTCATAACTTTCCTTCCAAGGAGTAAGCGTCTTTTAATTTCATGGCTGTAGTCACCATCTGTAGTGATTTTGGAGCCCATAAAAATAAAGTCTGACACTGTTTCCACTGTTTCCCCATCTATTTGCCATGAAGTGGTGGGACTGGACGCCATGATCTTCATTTTCTGAATATTGAGCTTTAAGCCAACTTTTTCACTCTCCTCTTTCACTTTCATCAAGAGGCTTTTTAGTTCCTCTTCACTTTCTGCCATAAGGGTGGTGTCATCTGCATATCTGAGGTTATTGATATTTCTCCCGGCAATCTTGATTCCAGCTTGTGTTTCTTCCAGTCCAGCATTTCTCATGATGTACTCTGCATATAAGTTAAATAAGCAGGGTGACAATATACAGCCTTGACGAACTCCTTTTCCTATTTGGAACCAGTCTGTTGTTCCATGTCCAGTTCTAACTGTTGCTTCCTGACCTGCATACAAATTTCTCAAGAGGCAGATCAGGTGGTCTGGTATTCCCATCTCTTGAAGAATTTTCCACAGTTTATTGTGATCCACACAGTCAAAGGCTTTGGCATAGTCAATAAAGCAGAAATAGATGTTTTTCTGGAACTCTCTTGCTTTTTCCATGATCCAGCGGATGTTGGCAATTGGATCTCTGGTTCCTCTGCCTTTTCTAAAACCAGCTTGAACATCTGGAAGTTCACAGTTCACATATTGCTGAAGCCTGGCTTGGAGAATTTTGAGCATTACTTTACTAGCGTGTGAGATGAGTGCAATTGTGCGGTAGTTTGAGCATTCTTTGGCATTGCCTTTCTTTGGGATTGGAATGAAAACTGACCTTTTCCAGTCCTGTGGCCACTGCTGAGTTTTCCCAATTTGCTGGCATATTGAGTGCAGCAGTTTCACAGCATCATCTTTCAGGATTTGGAATAGCTCAACTGGAATTTCATCACCTCCACTAGCTTTGTTCATAGTGATGCTTTCTAAGGCCCACTTGACTTCACATTCCAGGATGTCTGGCTCTAGGTCAGTGATCACACCATTGTGATTATCTGGGTCGTGAAGATCTTTTTTGTACAGTTCTTCTGTGTATTCTTGCCATCTCTTCTTAATATCTTCTGCTTCTGTTAGGTCCATACCATTTCTGTCCTTTATTGAGCTCATCTTTGCATGGAATGTTCCTTTGGTATCTCTGATTTTCTTGAAGAGATCCCTAGTCTTTCCCATTCTGTTGTTTTCCTCTATTTCTTTGCATTGATCGCTGAGGAAGGCTTTCTTATCTCTTCTTGCTATTCTTTGGAACTCTGCATTCAGATGTTTATATCTTTCCTTTTCTCCTTTGCTTTTCACTTCTCTTCTTTTCACAGCTATTTGTAAGTCCTCCCCAGACAGCCATTCTGCTTTTTTGCATTTCTTTTCCATGGAGATGGTCTTGATCCCTGTCTCCTGTACAGTGTCACGAACCTCATTCCATAGTTCATCAGGCACTCTATCAGATCTAGGCCCTTAAATCTATTTCTCACTTCCACTGTATAATCATAAGGGATTTACCATATGTAAAATAGATAGCCAGAGGGAAGTTGCTGTATAACACAGGGAGCTCTGCCCAGTGCTCTGTGACAACCTAGAGGGGAAGGATGGGGTGGGGGTGGGAGAGAGGTTCAAGAGAGAGGGGATATTTGTATATTTATGGATGATTTATGTTTCTGTACAGCAGAAACCAACACAACGTTGGAAAGCAGTTATCCTCCAATTAAAATAAAAAAATCTCAAAAATATCTACACACCATAGCCTCACTAAATTGAGACACAAATTTAATCATCACAATAATATAAAACAGCAAACAGCCCACTGATGTGAGAAGTAGAGTCATAGGAACTAAGAACAAAAAGGAACCTTTGAGAACATCTAGTCTGACCTCTTTCACCTTGCAGATAAGAAAACCAAAGCTCAGAGATTACACACCTCCTTAGCCAGAAAGCTGGGACTTGATCTCAGGTCCCTGACTCTTTCTATGATTGCCAAATTCAGTATTGGTTATTTAATTCAACATGAAATACAATTTAATGTCCTTCCATGAAAATTAGACAGAGTCAGGTTTAGATTTGTGTTATTTGTATGGCACCTGTCAAGCAAATTGCAATTAGACTCATGTTTTCTTCCTAAGACAATGTAAAAAAAAAATGTAATTTGAGACAAAAACAACAAAATGGGGATGGAGCTTGTTAGGAGCAGAGTTTTTGTATACTATTGAACCTAAATTATTATTAGTTCAACCTAGATTGTTACTGATTTAAGATGTTAATTGTAATCTGCTTTTTCTGAGGTAGTCCAGGTCATCCATGGAGGAAGCCAATGAGTGAATTCCCTGAGCTGGAAGGACTAGTCTAAATGTGTAAGAAAAAATGTATGCTTCAGTGAAAAATTCTGCCTTGTCTAAAGCACATGCTTCTGGGCTGTCTGACTCTGATTCCATGGAGCTATTTTCATCTGAGTACTGTAGATAACTGATAGCAATGCAAACCAACTCTTTTTATAAACATGAGAATGAATTCTCTGCATGGGAGGGACAGCACTTCTCTAATCCAAGAAAAAGGTGGTTTCGCCTCCATTTGCACATTTATTTCAACATTCCTTTAGTTGGTATGAATTTGGGGTATAAATCTGTGCTTCTTTGATTCTTCTTAATCTAGTTATAACAGCTGCCTGGTTCTCTCAATTAATGAGTCAAATAAAATCTTTAACATGTGCTCATTTTATAGCTCTATGAGAATGATGATTCTGCCTTTTTTGGAAAATTATCCTTTAAGGAATGTCATGTCTTTCCCAGCACATAAAAAGAATGCTCTGCTGAATCAAAATCTACCCTCTGTACCACATCCATTCAGCTTCATTTTGCTTTAAATCCTCACATTGGAAAAAAAAAAGTTTAATTAGGTTTTCCCAGGATTTGCTGCATTCAAATCTACGGGGGAAAATCGAAGTGGAAATAGAGACTCTGGCAGCAAAAGAAAATAGATTGGAGAAGAGATGGAAGAACACATGGATTTCTTAACCACTTAGTTGAGGATCTGAGAAACTAGGCTGAGATAGGCGAAGGCGGAAAATAGGATAAATAACGTCTCAAAGCAATTGCCTCTGAGATCCGCCCAAATCATCAGTTATCCCTCTAATGGGCTGTTTTCCTCCACCCCCACGCTCCACATAAACTTCTAAAATGGCTTATTAGCAAGTATATTGGGCTCCATTCATCTCAGGAACGTTTTAGTCTGCACAGTCTGGGCTCCCCGGCTCCTAGGGAACAGCCAGGAAAGATCTCAAGAAGTTAGTTCTTCAGGCGAGTTCTTAGGAAGACGACAGAACAGAGGGGACCTCCTTGTCTTCCTCTGCTCCTTCTATAACCTGAATCCCTCAAAGCTTTATAAGCATGTCAAGGCAAGGGGACGTGCAGGACATACTCAGCAAGCTAAACCCAGGATCCCCCACCCACCCGCTTTGCCCAGAAGGTTCAGGCTGCTTCAACACAGCCTCTGCTATTAGTTTTCCTATTGCGTTTGTCCCTGCCAGGTCACTCTGTGTTCCAGCTTCTCCATAGCATTGCTGGATGTCTGTTGGCCATGGCTACTACTTTTCCAAATGATCCCTCCACCATCAGCTTCATTACATTTGTCTACTTGCTTGAAGGTCCTGCTGCTCATTCCTTCCAGACAGTAGAGCTTTCATTGGATCCCAGAGGATACTCAACTCCTTAACACCTCACCATCTTCTCTGATGGGGAAAGTTCCTGGGGGTTTTACCTTACCTTACCCTATCTTACTTTAGCTATTCTCTCCCCTATGGCCCCATCAGTAGTCCAGATCCTTGTCTTCTCTTTTCTGGGGTATGCAGCAGTGTCCTAAAGATTGTATTAGGTTGGGGAAACAAACCCTGAAGTTCTATTGTATTAACATGATACACCTGCAGTCCTTGTTACCAGGTTTACCCCACAGCTCTCTTTGACCAGGTGGCGCAGTGGTAAAGAATCCGCCTGTAATGCAGGAGACTCAAGTTTGATCCCTGGGTTGGAAGGATCCCCTGGGGAAGGAAATGTCAACCCACTCCAGTATGCTTGCCTGGAAAATTCCATGGACAGAGGAGCCTGACAGGCTACAGTCCATGGAGGTGCAAAGAGTCGACACAACTGAACAATTGAGCACAACTGAGCAACTGTGACCACACACACACACTCCATTGGTCATAGCAAGTCACAAGGCTAGTCTAGAGTTCATGTGGGAGAGGAAGGAGACACCACCTCTTTATGGGGGGAGTAGCAAAGAATTTTTGGCCATCTTTAATGAGCCAAGTACAGTAAAAATGAATGATAAAAAATATTTGCGCAGTGCTTGAGAACTATGTTTACAAACACCTACTCGAAAAAGTTAGACTTTGTTTTTACTCTCATTTTTCCAAATTAAAAAACAAAACAAAACAAAACAAAACCATGGCATATTTAAGTGACTTGCCCAATATCACTTGTCTAAGAAGTAACAGAGGATGAGATGGCTGGATGGCATCACTGACTCAATGAACATGAATTTGAGTGAACTCCAGGAGTTGGTGATGGACAGGGAGGCCTGGCGTGCTGCGATTCATGGGGTCGCAAAGAGTCGGACACAACTGAGCGACTGAACTGAACTGAACTGAACTGAAGAAGTAACAAAATGGGGGCTTATATTAGGTTTCCTGGCTTTTATATTATGCTTTTCCCTCAACTTCTCACTGTCTAGTTTTAGCTCTAAGGGAACATGGAAGAAGTTCCTTTCATTTTCCATTTGCTTTAATTTTGGTGACCTCACATGCTAGAGAAATAGAAGAGCTATGAAAAACAGACTAAGGAAACAGATTAACTGAAACATGTATTAATATTTATGACCCTAAACTGTAACTTCTAGATTTTACTGAATAAGTTACAGGTGAAGAGGCAAAGCACCGAGAAAGCTATTAATGTGTGTCATGAACATGGTTCTCATTTATCAAATAAATGATTACAGACATTTCGAGAGTGAGTCTGGGCGAAGTTTCCCTTGAGCTGATGACTGTCACAGTTACTTACAAGTGTACACGTCTCAGTATGTTATTCTGAAATAGCATCTTAGTTCCTGAGATGAGGCCATGGCAGCCACTTCAGCTGACAGTGAGAAAAAGTAGAAGGGGCGGGAAGGAGGCAGGAAGCAGCAGGAAGGTGGAACAGCTTAGAGAAGCCCAGTTCTCGTTTAGCTACCCAAGCACTCTGCCATCCCCCAGCCCCAGAACGGGCAGAGCTCTGCCAGAGGCCGCCTGGGATATCCCAGGGCAGAAGAGAGCCCAACAGAGGGGCAAGTGGGAGCTGAAATCCTCCTGCATTCCACACTCCAACTAGGAGCTGTGAACAGACTGTGCCTACTCAGGGTGGGGCAGGGAGAGTTTCCTGTTCTACTCAAAGGCACATTTCTTTCCCTGTGTCATGAACATGGAGGAGGTGCATTTGTCTAATTGTCACAAAGGCATCCTGTGCCCCACAGCCGATGAGCTGCTTATTGCGAAGTAGGCTTCAATTTCATAAATTAAAAAGCCCTACTCTAGCACTGCCCTTTCAAAAACCTGTCATCCCTGACCTCAACTCTCACGTGGCTCACACAGTCAGTGGCCTCGCAGCATGGAAACCTGCCCAGACTCGTGCGGGGTTTTTCCACTGGCTGTTCCTCAGGCCGTTTGTCAGGTCATCAGCTTCTCTTCCTCCTATTCTTTGAAATGAGGGAAGTGAACCAGATAACCTTGGTGTCCCTTCCTGGTTATAACATGCTGTGGCTTATAATTCAGTGAGTGAAAATAAGTCAGGGAGTGGGTCAGACAGGAAAGTCTAGTCTGGGCTTCTCTCTGGGTAGCTTTATTTTCTATTTTCTTCTTTCTGGCCATTTTGTTGAGTCCTACCTTATACTTGTAATCAGAGGACTACAGTCTTCCCAGGTGGTACTAGTGGTAAAGAACCCACCTGCCAAGGCAGGAGACGTTAAGAGACATAGCTTTGATTCCTGGGTTGGGAAGACCCCTTGGAGGAGGGCACGGCAACCCACTCCAGCATTCTTGCCCAGAGAATCTCACAGACAGAGGAGCCTCGCAGGCTACAGCCCATCAACTTGCAAAGAGTCGAACACAACTGAAGCGACTTAGCAGGTACAGGTATCCAGAGAAAAAAAGATTACAGCTTGAGATAAGATAAAGACCAGCAAATATAAACAAACATTTGGTTTCTTCCTCTCCCTCTGTGCACTCTCTTATCCAAGCACACATGTATACATATACACACGTTGAGCTTAGGACAGACCTTTCCTCATTTCAATACAGCTTTCCCTAATGGCTCAGATGGTAAAGCATCTGCCCACAATGCAGGTAGACCTGGGTTCGATCACTGGGTTGGGAAGATCCCCTGGAGAAGGAAATGGCAACCCAATCCAGTACCCTTGCTTGGAAAATCCCATGGGCGGGGGAGCCTGGTAGGCGTACAGTCCATGGAGTTGCAAAGAGTCAGATATGACTGAGCGACTTCACTTTTCACTCTTCCTCATTTCAAAGCATAAACAATAAGATACAGTTTCCCAGATGTAACCATTTAATGCACTCTAAATTTATTTCTCTACAGCACAGAAACAACTAAAGTACAGAGAATCCATGCCCCGGGCATCTCTGTTTACATGTCTCCATATACAATTTTTAAAGGAAGTAGTTCATATTAATAAATGAGGTTGCCTGCCTTCCCAGGTCTCTTCTCATGGAAAGTGCTATCAAAAACCTCATAAATCATTCTGTGCCACCAAGGCTCATCTTTGTAACACAAAAGGAGCCTATTTCACTCTGAAATTTTTTACTTATCTCTTATACACTTCATGCATTACCATTATTTATATTTTTCCATAAAGCAAATGATTCCCCGGTGCCCTGAGGCAGGCAGATAGTTGTTTTATGCTGCTGGGTTATAAGGAGTGGGAGAGAATAGAGTGGAGGTGGAGAGGCTGGGTGGAGAAAGCCAGACTTGTGGCTTATGAAACGTATGAAAATGAGGGAGAGGGAAAATTGGGGGCAGGGAGAACAAAGGGGTTGATCAATATCAGCTTAACACTTGTCTAGCACCGTATGTACCTTTGCCCACCTGGATGTCCCACAGCCACCGGGTAATCAGTGAGTCCTGAATTAAACTCATTATCCGCTGCTGCACAGACACACCGGTCTGTCCCCCACACTGTGAATGACACCCCCATCCATCCAGAAGTTGCACATATTATCTCATTCAATTTTCCCTTCCCTCCGTACAATGGAAATTATTACTCCTAATTAACAGATGAGGAAACTCAGACTCAGGGTGGCCAAGCAAGGGCTTCCAGAACAAAGCACCATGGATTGGATGACTTAATAGATAGAGTAATAAACAGAAATTACTTTTCTCACAGTTCTGGAGGCTGCAAATCCAAGATCAACGTGCCAGCAATGTTGGTTCCTCCTGGGGCCCCTCCCCTTGGCTTGCAGATGGCTGCCTTTGATCCGTGTCCTCACATCGTCTTTTCTCTGTGTACCTGAATCCCTAATGTCTCTCTCTTCTTGTAGGGACACTAGTCTTACTGGATTAAGACCCATTCATGTGACCTCATTTAACTTTAACTATTTCTTTAAAGGCTCTCTCTCCAAATACAGCCTTATTCTAAGGTGCTGGCATTCAGTTCAGTTCAGTCGCTCAGTCGTGTCTGACTCTTTGTGACCCCATGAATCGCAGCACGCCAGGCCTCCCTGTCCATCACCAACTCTTGGAGTCTACCCAAACTTATGTCCATTGAATCAGTGATGCCATCCAGCCATCTCATCCTCTGTCATCCCCTGCCCTCAATCTTTCCCAGCATCAGGGTCTTTTTAAATGAGTCAGCTCTTCGCATCAGGTGGCCAAAGTATTGGAGTTTAAGCTTTAACATCAGTCCTTCCAATGAACACCCAGGACTGATCGCCTTTAGGATGGACTGGTTGGATCTCCTTGCAGTCCAAGGGACTCTCAAGAGTCTTCTCCAACACCACAGTTCAAAAGCATCAATTCTTCGGCACTCAGCTTTCTTTCAGTCCAACTGTCACATCTATACATGACTACTGGAAAAACCATAGCCTTGACTAGATGAACCTTTTTTGACAAAGTAATGTCTCTGCTTTTGAATATGCTGTCTAGGTTGGTTTTTAACTTTCTTTTCAAGGAGTAAGCGTCTTTTAATTTCATGGCTGCAGTCACCATCTGCAGTGATTTTGGAGCCCAGAAAATAAAGTCAGCCACTGTTTCCACTGTTTCCCCATCTATTTGCCATGAAGTGATGGGACCAGATGCCTTGATCTTAGTTTTCTGAACGTTGAGCTTTAAGCCAACTTTTTCACTCTCCTCTTTCACTTTCATCAAGAGGCTCTTTAGTTCTTCTGCTGCTGCTGCTAAGTCACTTCAGTCATTTCCTACTCTGTGCGACCCCATGGACTGCAGCCTACCAGGCTCCTCCATCCATGGGAGTTTCCAGGCAACAGTACTGGAGTGGGGTGCCATTGCCTTCTCCCTTAGTTCTTCTTTACATTCTGCCATAACAGTGTTGTCATCTGCATATCTGAGGTTATTGATATTTCTCCTGGCAATCTTGATTCCAGCTTGTGCTTCCTCCAGTCCAGCATTTCTCATGATGTACTCTGCATAGAAGTTAAATAAGCAGGGTGACAATATACAGCCTTGACGTACTCCTTTTCCTATTTGGAACCAGTCTGGCATTAGGACTTCAATATATGAAGGTGGGGGTGGATAATTCAGGCCATGACACCAAAGGATCCACTCAGCACAAGGATCCACACTCGGATCCTTTCACTCCAATTTCAAAGCATCTTTATTTGTTTTCATTTACTAATGATGCGGAAGAGATGGTAGGTGGTAAATTCAAGGTGTAGGGAATTCCAGAGCTCAGGGGAGTTTGGTGTGATAAACATGTCATACTCAGGACAAGGATAGTGGTAATTCATTCATTTGGCCACAAAAGTGTATTACATGCCTATCACCGAAAAGTCCAGGCAATTTTTTCTAGACATAGATAATGTGATGAGGACCTTCCCGACCTAGGGATGAAACCAGGGTCTTCTGCACTCCAGGCAGGCTCTTTATCATCTGAACTACCAGGAGGCCCATAGATAATGTAAAACTGAACAAAAACAAACCAGGTCTTGGCACAGTTACTGTCTAACTCTTACTCTAAGTATTAAGTTTACAAATCAAAGTTTAAATTTATAAATGAAAAAGGTACAATACAGTACGAATTTGCTACCTCGTGGTGAGGCTGTGGAGCAGAAGCAGAGGTCAGTGGTGTGATGGGAGTGTAGCAAGGCAAACCTGGTCCAGGAGGCGGTAGCCGACGCTGTGATGCTTCTCAGCTCCCCGCTACAGGACAGATGACTCATTCCTCAGCTGCTGGCTTTGGTGTTGCAGGATCTTTGCTGAGTCCCTCTGCAGGAATTGCATTCAGTCAAAGGAAGTCTCCTAAGCCAAGGTGTCCCCTCCCACATCCAATGACTGATCCCTGTTGGAAGGAGGGGGATGTTAGTCATAAAGATCTGGCCTCCCCTCCTTACCTCCTTACCTCCTTATGCTCAAGATGGACAACACTGAAGGGCTACCAGCTTCAGGATGACCGTGGACTCAGCTGAGCTCTGGATAGCAAATGCACTGTACTTCAACTCCTCTCTCTGCCTGGTCTCCTTCTGTGTTTCCCCCAAAGGTGCTGATCCTGGAGGCACTCCCAGTGAACTTTTTTACTGCAGATCTTCATTTCAGATTCTGTTTTCCTAGAAAAGCAAAATTTGTTTGCAAAGACTGCTATAACAAACTACCGTGAGCTGAGTGGCTTCAACAAGAGACAGTTGCAGAGGCTAGAAGTCTGAGATCAAAGAGTCAGCAGGGTTGGTTTCTTCTGAGGGCCAAGGGCCTCTCTCCTCATCTTGCAGATGGTTCATATTCTCCTTATGAGTTTCCATATTGTCTTCTCTCTGTATCTCCATCCAGATTTCCCCTTTTGATAAGGACACCAATCTTATTGGATTAGGGCCCAACTTAAAGTTCTTATTTTAACTTGATTACCTTTGTAAAGAAGTGAAAGTGAAGGTCACTCAGTCATGTCCGACTCTTTGCAACCCCATGGACTATACAGTCCATGGAATTCTCCAGGCCAGAATACTGGAGTGGGTAGCCTTTCCCTTCTCCAGAGGATCTTCCCGACCCAGGGATCAAACCCAGGTCTCTCACATTGCAGGTGGATTCTTTACCATCTGAGCCACCAAGAACTTATCTCTAAATAAGATCATGTTATAAGGTACTGGGGATGAGGGCTTCAACATATCAATTTGGGGGCCACAATTCAACCAAACATTACCTAACCCAAAAGACTGGGGAAGTAGCGCCTGAAGAATGGCATTGACTAGGTGAAAACTGGAGCAGTAAGGCAGGATGGTGAGAGAAGGGTTTCAGGGAGAAGGAACATTATACACAAAGACTGGACGTGGGAAGGAGTAGGACACCGCTGAGTACAATTCATCGGGAGGAATTTCAGGCAACCAGGCTGGGTCTTGAACATTAATGCACAAGCCATTCACAGACCAGACCAGCAGGAGCTGATTGCCAAGGTAATCCCCAACAGAGAGTCCAAAGGCTTGCAAACCAGTGATGTCGTTCCTTGCAGAAGGTAGATTTGTTTCTGAGTTTGGCTGGGCCAGAAGAAATTAGCCTTAGGTTGAAGCCAAAGTATTCCAAAGTGAGTTTCTAAAAAATTGTTTATTTATTTATTTATATTTAGTTCTTGGCTGCATCTTGCATCATGTGGGGTCCCAGTTCCCTAACCAGGGATCGAATCTGCACCCCTGCATTGGAAGCCCAAAGTCTTAACCACTGGACCACCAGGGAAGTTCTCCAAAGTGGGTTATGAACTCTAAGAATGTGTAGAGCTAGGCAGGGGTAAGGCTTACTCATGAGGAGACAGTGGACAGCAGTGCTTAGAGGACGAGCTGGACAAAGCAGGACAGTTTACAACTAAGGCTGGGAACACCAAGGTCCTCTACCCACCACAGCCCTGATGGAGGGTATGAAAGGAGGAGAGGAAGAGGAGAGAAATAAAGTTTGTTCCCCCTCCTCACAGTCTTGCTTTCTCTTGGTACCCACAGAAAGATGCCCTGACTCCAAAATAAGGGCTTTTAACCATTAGGTAATATGGAATAAGGGCTTACCAGGTGGCTCAGTGGTTAAAAACAAAACAAAACAAAACAAAACCTGCCTGCTAAGCAGGAGACATGAGTTCAATCCTTGGGTCAGGAAGGTGCCCTGCAGAAGAAAATGACAACCCACTCCAGTATTCTTGCCTGGGAAATCCCATGGACAGAGGAGCCTGGTGGGCTGCAGTCCATGGGATTGCAAAAGAGTCAGACGATTTAGCGACTAAACAACAATAACAACAATACAGAGTAAACTGTCAGCAGAGGCTGAACCAAAACTACCCAAATAAGTACATGACTAAGTGAGGGACTGAGTCTTAGCTTCATTTTCTTCTGAGCCTTTAGCATCCAACACAGTCAGGCAAATGGTAGGAATGTGAGGAATACTTGAGTATTTGTCCCTTTGGTTGTCTAAGAGGACATTCCAAAGATACCAAGAGTTGCCAGATGAATCCATGAGTCTATCCCCAGCCTGTGAGACCTTCATCTGGAAAGGAGGAGTTTATTGCAATTCACTACCTTTTCAAATATTTTCAATGCTGATTTTTTTTTAATATTACTTCCCAAGGTGTTTTAATAAAGAGACTGAGATTAGGCAATGCACACGTTACAGAATTTATTAGTTCTTCTTCAAGAAGGAAATCAAATTCTTTCCAAAATACATGGCTTAATTATACAAGGGGGTATGCTAAATAAAAATATGTGGTCATTTTTAGAGTGTGTGTTTTGAATTTTATGTTTTTGGCCTGAATAATTAACATTTTAAGCTTTTCCTGTTTTCTGCCTTTAAACTTGAAACTTCTTGTATCTTTGATGACGTTTGCCTAGAAGAGGACCCAGGATGCAAATATTCCCATCATTAAACTGCTACACTATTTATCAAAGCTATGGTTTGCTGGGTTTTGTATTGAGTGACATTCTAACATCAAGAAATTGCCAGGCAAGTGTGTCATTCACTCCCAAAGTGGCAGCTCTGAGTAAATGAATTATAGAGAAATATATGGGGGCCGTTAGAGTGAATTTTTTTTTCCCTTTCTTCTAAAAGGTGGCTTTAGACAACTTTAGAAAGAAAGCAGAGAGAGAAGTGAGACCTGGAATTCTCCCAGAGGAGAAAAGGTCTAGTGAGTAGGAGCTGCCGAGCCCTCAGAGAAAGTGGCAGAGATGAGTGAAGGACACAGTGAACACCTGCCCGCTAAGCCGGGCATCCCTTGTGGCTCAGGTGGTAAAGGGCCGGCTGGCTCAAATGGTTTGTCTGCAACGCAGAAGAATGAAGATTGATCCCTGGGACAGGAAGATCCCCTGGAAAAGGGAATGGCCGCCCACTTCAGTATTTGTGCCTTGAAAATCCCATGGACAGAGAAGCCTGGCGGGCTACAGTCCATGGGGTCGCAGAGACAGACACAACTGAGCGATTAATACTTTCACTTTCAACTAATGTACACATATGTGGCCATAACGTGGCACAGAATGACCAGAACTGAGGACATGGATTGAGGAAGAGACATGCTGGCTAATTTCTGACTGGATGTTAGACACTGACAATTTCACCTTGCTGGGTGCTGGTTATTTTGAGGTACCTGTAAGCATTCAGAAGATTTGTACCATTATAAAATTAAGTTACCTAGACACACTTTGATTCTCCTGGGTCTTGATTTTGATGAGTTTTAGATGGAACCAGAGCAGCATTTATTATAGAGTCCTCTCTCTGATGCGGATTATGAGGTCTTCCACTCTAGCTGATGGGATCAGAAACTGTGCGCTGCTCTGTGTGAGCCCCGGCTATGTTCTCCACAATCCTTTTGGTTGGTTCATTTACTGGCCGCACATAGTTTCATGTGCCAATCAGTATGAAGCTGGAGACACAGCGGGGCCCTGTGATGTCTGAAGTTCTGTGTGTGCGACTTTCTCCTCTCTCCCACTCTTTCCCGGGAACACCAGCTACCTTGGCTATCCCAGATTCCCCACTTCATCTCCTTCACTCAGAGGGGCCACTGGGCCCACCTGTGTTCCCTCTGACACAGACCCAGCTTGGACATTCTCTGCAGGCAGAAACTGCCTCTCCGTAGCATTCACTCTCTTTCATCGCTGATCTCCAAGTTCATTGTTCTGGTTGTTTCTTATATTCTATCTAGGTTTTTTGGTGGGTTTTTCTTTTTATTTTATTTTTCCCAGGTGGGAGGGTAAAACCTGTCCTTATTACTCCACCTTTGACTGGAGTGGCAGTTTATTCACTTTTATAAGCAAGTCCAGAACCCCACATGGAGCCAGTGTAAATCATCCTGCCTTGATAAAACTTCTTTATTCATAGCAGGTTTCACTTTCTTGGTGTTGCCTCATTTTTCTGTTTAGTTAATGGACAAAAAGTAGTCCACAGGATCACTGCTGATTATCTCTTCTGTCTATTGTGATACCCCTCCTGAAAAGATCAGAACTAGGCAGTGGTGTTTAAGTAATAAAACAGAGATGAAAGTGCCTTCAGTTAGACAAATCTGGCTTTCATTACTGCCCCTGCCACTGTCCTTATCAGCAAAACAGCAAGGGTGAGAGATGACATGTCTTAACAAAGAGATTTTTTATTTATTCTGTGCATACTTCCACATTCTGTTTCAAGGAAGATGCGTTTTCTTGTAGTTTAAAAAATAATTTGAAAGAACAAAACACCCAGTGAAGAACATCTGATCCACGGGGCCCTCATAAATATTAATTGAGATAATATGCATGATCAGTAAAGTGGAGCTATAGTTTGGACTATCATTGCACTCCTTCCATTAGTACAAAGCAGTCATACTCTAAGCAGCCAGTTTGATTTCACAGATAATAAAAGTATGTCTTCTATAAATGATCCAGTTTGCTTTCTTTCCCTTCTAAAAAGCCCTGGGAGTATTCCTCAGGGCCCAGTGGGGTTTTGCCAGAACAGTTTGGAATTCCTTAAATGTGTATAAACATAGCCGTGCAGATTTCCACTGAATGACCTTTGATTAGCCAAACCTCCAAAATGCTGGTGAAGGGAGACTTTAGGCCAGCTTTAAAATGGATGAAGGCTTGGATTCGCGATAGCAGCTAGCTGAGGAGAGATGAAGGAAGGAGGATTTAAAGCCTATTTAGAAAGAAAAAGAAATCAACTTGGTTATTAATATTTACTGCATGCATTTAATTTTGCACTAGTCACTATCTCCCACTCTTTGAGCTCCTGGGTCATCCCTCAGTTTTCTTCTCAAGCTTAAATCCTGTCATAATCTTTGAACAGGTATCACAAATGTATGGCACATGTAGCACTCTTCCTTCCTCTTATGGACAAACATTGCTAATCTATCATGGGACTTTTTCTATCTGACCCTTAAAATGGCCTGGAAACAGTCATGAGTTGAAATAGCTATCCAGGCAGACAGACTATTCATTCAGTCATGTTTGGCATAAAATCTGAAAACTCGTTCCCATCCTATGAAGATTTCAGCATTCATTTAGGAGATTCATCCAACAACTTAGCCCTGAAATTTCTAAAGCTCCTTATTTTAATGACGTCTTCTCCAGTTCAGCCCCTACCCTCACCCTAGAAACTGTCCTGAGGTGAAATAGATGCCTTTTTTAATGACCTTCCAAGGGACAAGTCTTTCCAAGGCTCTCATGACTCCACTTTTTCTGCCCTTAGTCTTGGACCATGGCACTTCCATTCTATCCAGAAGTTCTTTTCTTGGCTTTTCTTTCCAACACTGGACCCCATGGCGAGAGTCTAAACCACTCTTTGCCAGCACCTTCAAATTCTTGGTGACTACTCATTTGCCCTGTCTTTTGCTATGCCTATCCAGCAAAATATGGCACCTGATTTGGCACTGCAGTTTTCTTTTTCCTTCTCCAAGAAGTTAAGTGCTGGTGGAAAAAATCCTGCAACCACAGATTCATGCAACAGAAATCCCATGGCTTAGAACCTCAGTCAGGCTCTCAGTGTTGCCCTTTTATTTTTTAAATTTTATTGAGGTATAATTGATTTACAATGTTGTATTAGATGTACAGCAAAGTGAATAAATTATACATATACATCTCTTCCCATATAGCCATTACAGAGTATTGAGTAGAGTTCCCTGTGATATATCATATGTCCTTATTAGTTATCTATTTTATATTTAGGAGTGTATATGTGCCAGTTCAGTCTCCCAATTTATCCCTCACACCTATACCCCTCAGGTAACCATAAAATTATCTCAGCGTTGCTCTTGACTTTGATCAGCTCGTTCCTCTATTGCCCTCAATGGCTTTTCCAAATTTTCTCCATTTTCTTTAAGATCTTCTCAATCTCTCCATGCCTAGAAAACATTTGTGTCTGTTCTGTTATTGAGAAAAACAAGGAAGCAGTATTTTTCTGACCCCTTCAGTTTTCTGAAATTTCCCTGCAAATATACCTATAGTAATGCCTGCTCCACCATCAATATGCAGACCAAGATAAATGGCACTGTTCCATTTACATTTACTGTTATTAAAGTATTGTGTCTGCCAGAGAACCCCCAAAGCCTTGCTGATTGAATCTGCCCACATTCTTACTACTAACTTCAGCTGGACTTGGATGGCTGTCCACAAACTGTGGTATCTGCCTAGGGCAGGTCCAACTGTCTCAGGTGTCCGCGGCTACTTTAGTATCTCCTACTGAGCAGAAGGGCAGGGGTGGGCTTTGATTCTCAGCCGCTTCTCTTTGACCCTCTCCTTTCCTTTCCTCTTGGCCTTTTCCCTTATGCCCATCATTGAGGAAGTAACCCCTTCTCTGTTAATCCCAGTTACAGGCAATCTTGCCGCCTACGGTTCATAGCACTAGACCTAATCCATCGATTATCTTCCTTTCTTTGTGTCTTCACAAAGTCTCTGAAAGTCTTACCAATAAAATAGAAATGTAATTTTAGAAATAAAATGTAAAATTGTAAAAATGTAAAATTTTACAATTGTAAAAATGTAAACTTTCTGCCCCATTAAGCTACTTCATCATACCCTTTCCTTTCATCAGAGCACTTTTTGCAAGTTTTTACTATCAGCCTCCATTTCTTTAAAATCTGTTTTTTCCCTAAACCTTGAAAAGTGTGACTACTTCCCACACATTTTTATCAAAGGTTAACAGTATATAATCCACAAAGCCAAGATAGCTCTGCTATTATCCACCTAAACCCCACAAAGAAATATCTGTAAGTTTTTATCTTTCTCTTAAAAAAACTTTTAAACTTAAAAAAACTCTTAAATAGCACATGCATACAATATGTACATACCACATAAATACGCAGCTTGATGAACTGATGCCATGTAATCACTTAGCAGGGTAAGAAATTAATCAGTGTTAGCATCGGAGGAGTGGGCTGTGGCTACTCCAATTTATATCCCACCCTCCAGAGACAAACACTATCTTGACTTTTATGTCAGTTACTTGTTGGCTTTTGCTTATTATTTCACCACTAGTGTGCATCCCTTAATTATTTGTTTTGCCTGTTTTTGAAGTTTGTATAAATGGAATCACACAGTATATACATCTTTGGATATGGCTTCCTTTACTCAGCATAATATTTGTGAGATTTATCTGTTTCCTTGCATTTAGTTATAGTTCATTCGTTTTTACTGCTCTTACAGTATTCCACAACATATGCTACAATGGATTTATCCACTCTACTGTTGACGGTCCCTTGGGTTGTTTTCAGACAGAGGTAATAGGTGGCTCAGATAGTAAAGAATCCACCTGCAATGCAGGAGACCTGGGTTCAATCCCTGGGTTGGGAGGATCCCCTGGAGAAGAAAATGGCAACTCACTCCAGTATTCTTGCCTGGAGAATCCCATGGACAGAGGAGCCTGGTAGGCTCTGCTGTATGGGGTCACAAAGAGTGGGACATGACTGAGAGACTAACACTTCACTTTCAGTATGAATAATGCTGCTATGAACACCTTTGTATATGTCTTTGGATGTGTGGGCACACAATTCTTTGGGGAATATTCCTAAGAGTGAAATTTCTGAGTAAGAAAGTGCATGTTATCTTCTACTTCAGTAAACTATGCAAACTGTTCTCCAAAGTGTTTGTCCTAATTTACACTCCCATGAGCAATATATCAGTTCCCACAGTTTTAAATCCTCACCAAAACTTGGCATCATAAATTTTATAAATTTTCACCGAAAACTTAGATATATGCTTTTAATTTGCTTTTGCATGATTACTAATTCGGGACCTTGCACACATTTTTGGATATTTGGATAACTTTTTAAAAGAAAGTACCCTTTCAGATCTTTGCCTGTATTTCCCCTGTGTTGTTGATACAACAGTTACACGTGTTACCAGTATTTTTTCTCCTCTATGCCTTGCTTCCTTACTCTTTTAATGGTTACTTTTGAAGGACAGAGTGTTTATCTGAATGCTAGTGACCTATAATGGGTTTTTTTCTTTAAAAGAGTTCTATATGAGGTTTCCCTGGCTGCCCAGTGGTTAAGACTTTGCCTTCCAATGCAGGGGACGTGAGTTTGATCCCTGGCCCAGGCACTAATATCCCACATGCCTTGTGGCCAGAAAATCAAAACATAAAACAAGCAATATTGCAACAAATTCAATGAAGATTTTAAAAATGGTCCACATCAAAAATAAATAAATAAATAAAAAGGTTATATGCATTTTACAAGGTGAGAAAGACTGGTTTCAAGGGTTAAAGTTACTGTGTTTTGAACCTTGTCTATGAAATGTATAGCAAAACAGTAGTCACTATGTTAATATTAATGTAAATGCTTACTAGATTCTAAATTTTTTGAGCAGAAATGGAATTATATTTGTCTATCTTCACGACCCAGATAATCACGATGGTGTGATCACTGACCTAGAGCCAGACATCCTGCAATGCAAAGTCAAGTGGGCCTTAGAAAGCATCACTACGAACAAAGCTAGTGGAGGTGATGGAATTCCAGTTGAGCTATTTCAAATCCTGAAAGATGATGCTGTGAAACTGCTGTACTCGATATGCCAGCAAATTTGGAAAACTCAGCAGTGGCCACAGGATTGGAAAAGGTCAGTTTTCATTCCAATCCCAAAGAAAGGCAATGCCAAAGAATGCTCAAACTACCGCACAATTGCACTCATCTCACACGCTAGTAAAGTAATGCTCAAAATTCTCCAAGCCAGGCTTCAGCAATATGTGAACTGTGAACTTCCTGATGTTCAAGCTGGTTTTAGAAAAGGCAGAGGAACCAGAGATCCAATTGCCAACATCCGCTGGATCATGGAAAAAGCAAGAGAGTTCCAGAAAAACATCTATTTCTGCTTTATTGACTATGCCAAAGCCTTTGACTGTGTGGATCACAATAAACTGTGGAAAATTCTTCAAGAGATGGGAATACCAGACCACCTGACCTGCCTCTTGAGAAACCTGTATGCAGGTCAGGAAGCAACAGTTAGAACTGGACATGGAACAACAGACTGGTTCCAAATAGGAAAAGGAGTACGTCAAGGCTGTATATTGTCACCCTGCTTATTTAACTTATATGCAGAGAACATCATGAGAAACGCTGGACTGGAAGAAACACAAGCTGGAATCAAGATTGCTGGGAGAAATATCAATAATCTCAGATATGCAGATGACACCACCCTTATGGCAGGAAGTGAAGAGGAACTCAAAAGCCTCTTGATGAAAGTGAAAGAGCAGAGTGAAAAAGTTGGCTTAAAGCTCAACATTCAGAAAACGAAGATCATGGCATCCGGTTCCATCACTTCATGGGAAATAGATGGGGAAACAGTGGAAACAGTGTCAGACTTTATTTTTGGGGGCTCCAAAATCACTGCAGTTGGTGACTGCAGCCATGAAATTAAAAGACGCTTACTCCTTGGAAGGAAAGTTATGGCCAACCTAGATAGCATATTGAAAAGCAGAGGCTTTACCTTGCCAACAAAGTTTCGTCTAGTCAAGGCTATGGTTTTTCCAGTGGTCATGTATGGATGTGAGAGTTGGACTGTGAAGAAGGCTGAGAGCCAAAGAATTGATGCTTCTGAACTGTGGTGTTGGAGAAGACTCTTGAGAGTCCCTTGGACTGCAAGGAGATCCAACCAGTCCATTCGGAAGGAGACCAGTCCTGGGATTTCTTTGGAAGGAATGATGCTGAAGCTGAAACTCCAATACTTGGGCCACCTCATGCGAAGAGTTGACTCATTGGAAAAGACTCTGATGCTGGGAGGGATTGGGGGCAGGAGGAGAAGGGGACGACAGAGGATGAGATGGCTGGATGGCATCACTGACTCGATGGACGTGAGTCTGAGTGAACTCCGGGAGTTGGTGATGGACAGGGAGGCCTGGTGTGCTGCGATTCATGGGGTCACAAAGAGTCAGACATGACTGAGCGACTGAACTGAACTGAACTGATGCCTTTTCTACAGTTCTGACCACTAATCTTTGCTTATAACATGTTCTCAGTAAATAGCTCAATCATGCGACAAATATCTACAAACATATTGCATGCGTGCGTGCTCAGTCACTAAGTTGCATTTAACTCTGTGACTGTGTGGACTGTAGCCCACCAGGCTCCTCTGTCCATGGGATTTTCCAAGCAAGAATACTGGAGTGGGTTGCCATTTCCTTCTCCAAGGGATCTTCCTGACCCAGGGTTGGAACCCACATCTCCTGTATGTCCTTCATTGGCAGGAGGATTCTTTACCACTGGGAAGCTCCACAAATATCTTGATAACTATTAATTCAAAATCTGGTGCTCTGTCATAACCTAGAGGGGTGGGATGGAGTGGAAGGCAAGAGAGAGGTTCAAGAGGGAGGGGACAAGTGTCTGCTTATGGCTGACTCATGTTATGTGTGGTAGAAACCATAATATTCTAAAGCAATTATCCTCCAACTACTAATAAATTTTTTAAACCTCATATTTTTAACTTGTCATCAAGCAAAATTATTATTTATGATGTTAACTCATTCAAGCCATAAACCACCTTTAACCAGCCAAAGGGAGCTGGGCGGAGAAAAAGGGATGGGTCAAGGAGACCACTGACTGACGTCTTCCTGCAAAGCTATCTGCCCATGAAGTGCAGGTTGGAAACACTCATTCCTGGGAGCTAGAGCTTCAGGCTGGGGTACCGTAGAGTCTCTACCTTCCAGTTAGAGCTATGGGTGAGAAAGACAAGTGGCAGAAACAGTCAAAGAGAGAAAACCCTCAAGAACAGGGATTCTAGAAACAATGAGAAGTTGAGAAGGCCAGGATGGAACCCAGGAAGCATATGAAAATAATGCCTCAGCAGAATGCTCTTGGAGAAACTGTATTTACACTCTTGCTCTGTGCCAGTCTGTCTGCTAAACACTTGGCACTCATTTAATCAGTTAATCCTCACGATAAACCGATGAGGTCTGCACTATCATTTCCCCAACTTTATAGATCAGGAAATGAGCATTAAGGAGGTTCCATAATTGGTCCAAAATCACAAATCTGGCAAGTGAGAGCCTGACCCCAGAGTCTGAGTTTGGAGTCAGGGAGCCTGATCTCAGACAGGTTTGTGTCAACCTGTAAACAACACACAGGACCACCCCTTGGCTGGCCTCCTGGCCACACATACTTGTTTTCATCTGTTTCAAACAGCTCCGGGGACTCTTACCAGGAAGGTAAACTCCAGTCACTCAGGATACAGAAGTGAGCATGCCCATGCCCTCCAGGGCAACGTGGGGAAGAGGAGGAAGGAGAACAGGGTTGGGGTGTATTTTAGAGGCAGCCTAGAATAAGTCATATTCACAGGGCCTTAGAAAGACCTCCTAAGAAGTCTCTGAACATTGGTGGTTTCAACTCCAAATATTTTATAAACTCATATTGAGTGCCCAGCCTTGTGCTTAGTGGCGGTTTGCTCACAATTTTCAAATTACCCCAAAGATTATTGCAGCTCGGATGAAGTATATATGCTATCACAGATGAGCATGATGTGTTGAATGTGTAAAAGAGAGAGACCTGGGGTTGGATGGGCTAATGTTTATAGGAGCCATTTAGAGAACAATGAGGATGCTCTCCTCCTAGCAGCTGGTTCTACTGCCAATCTGTACATTCTCACTGAGAGCAAGCTTGGTGATGAATCAGTGACATGCATTTATATGCCTTTTAAGAGCATGTATTTAGAACCTACTAGGTACCTAATACCATATGCAGATTGCAGGTAAATAAAAGGCATCCTTCTCCTTTCTCCAGTTGTTGATGATACAGCTGAGGAGACATGAAGATTTAGGTTTACAGAACAACATAAACATTTCAGATTCAAAATGACACTAGCCATTTCCAAATGCTGTGATACCTGCAGACAAGGCTTTTGTGGATTATGTAAAGGAACTGGGCAATGGAATATTGGTGTTCCCCTTACTCTCCTTCCAAATCTCCCTTGTGTCTACAAAGCCAGATTAGAAGATATAAATCTAATTAAAACACTCATCATTTTAGAGTTTTCAGTTCTATGGGACCCAGGATGGGCTAGCTAAAGCCTAAGTGTTCTAGGAACCCTGAGGGATTAAGAAATCAACAAACTTTGTCCTTGAGAACAAGGAGAATATGTTAGGGTTCCCATCACCTGGGGGAATGTCTGGCACTTAACATCACTTAATAAATGTTGGTTAACAAATCAGTGCATAGTGATAGAGGGACATCAGCAGCTTAGTAAAAGCAGTGTGGTGATCAAGTAGAAGATGGGGAAAAGCTAGGTGGCAATTGTCAGGAGCTCCTGATGCCCTGCAAGACCCCTGATTAACATAGATTCAAATTAGGTTGACTGGGCTCTGCCAGAAACCTCAAGCTCCTGCCTTCTTGTTGAAACAGGTGTCATCCCAGTCTCAGATTTCATCTGGAAAGCAGAAGAATGAGATATTTGCCCGAAGCCATTTTTAGAAGATGAGAGTCATTCCTGCCTGTCACTGCTGTCTATTCAATTTGAACAAGCAAGACTCAGGAGCGAGCAAACCATTAATGTAAAAACATAAAAATCAATGTGAAATGCAAACCCCTGTGTGATGTTTTGAAAACACCATTTGGATGAGACTCAAAACTGGTTCATATAATCATTATTTTGTCGTCCGCTTTGCTTACTTATCTTACTTTCTACTTGGAGAAAGTACTGAAAAATCTACTACTCCTCAAAGATTTAGAAGGTAAATATGAAAAGGAATTTTGAATATAAAATAAGATTTGACAAGGTATCTTTCCTCCTTTAGATGCAGAAGCAAATTTGCTTTGGTATTTATAGATTTCCTAAGCTGTGATTCATGTTCAAAGAGAAAGCAGCAGCCCACCAGGGATTTGCTCACATGAAAAGTGCACTTATTATATTAACTCAATTAGATCCACATTAGAATCTGTTCTCCATGTGGAAAAAACAAGAACAATAGAGTATTAAATCACTGCAATTTCAGGTCCCAAGCAGCATCCTGAGTTTCAGAATGACTCACAGGAATATAACGAACAACCCAAAGCTCTTGGATTAAGACAAAAGTAAGATCTGCATAATTTTTTCAACTTGGTAGGGTAGCAAGATTTTGGATGTGGCCATCGAAATAACAACATAGTGACTAAGATGTGTGTGACATAGAGAACAAGTGGGAAAAACGGCCCACGATTCTTGAATCAGTTGGAAAGAGGTTGTGACACATCAAGTACAAATGGGGATTTCAAATCATCAACAAATGTTCTGAATTCTTTTTCCTATTACTCATTTTCTTCAGAATTTATTGATAGCATTCGAATAACTATACATACACCGTTAATAGCAAATAATAAATCAATGTGGGGAGCAATGATAACTACTCATCCTTTGCAAAAGTAAGCCATGTATACACGTATATAGGGGCTTCCCTCATAGCTCAGTTGGTAAAGAATCCTCCTACAATGCAGAAAATGCAGGTTCAATCCCGCCACTGGGAGAATTCCCTGGGGAAGAGCATGGTAACCCACTCCAGTATACTTGCCTGGAGAATCCCATGGACAGAGGAGCCTGCTGCTAAGTCACTTCAGTCGTGTCCAACTCTGTGTGACCCCATAGACGGCAGCCCACCAGGCTCCCCCGTCCCTGGGATTGTCCAGGCAAGATTACTGGAGTGGGGTGCCATCGCCTTCATAATTCACAAGGTCACAAAGAGTTGGACATGACTGAAGCAACTGAGCACACACACACGCATTCACATAAGTACACCTACTCTCTGCTCTACTCCGGTGTCTCCTGCATTTTAGGTGAATTCTTTACTGCTGAGCCACCGGAAGACCTACACATGTATATATTTGTATGTATATTCATACACATATATGTATATATTACAATATATCGTATTAATATTGTATACATAATATATAAACACATATATGTGTGCATTTTTCTTATCGTCCCCTCTTCTGAATATACTGTAGGGATAAATTGTCCTGGAGAGTCTCAGCACTTTGAAAAGATATACATACAGTGCCTCTGTTATCATTTCATTCAAGTTTTGTTGTCCTCTTCCCATAAGAAACTTCTGGAGGAATTGGATATGCAACCCCCAAATACCAAGAAACTGCTAATCATAAATAAATGGCCACAATGAAAGCACTCTGCTGTTGAACTCTGACTCTCTTGCTATCTTAAATGAAAACAAGAGAGTTGCATTAATGTGTTGGCTTTGCATTTTCTTCACGAATTATAAAACTCTTCTCTTTTCTTGACAGCAGATCTGAAACTTCTGCATGCCTAGTATCTAAATCAGTTTTCAGATTGCAATGAGTATAGACAAGCTCTGAGGCAGTTCTGTCCAGGTTAGAGTATACAAAAATAGTATTTTAGAGGGGTAAAACCTATAGGGTAAAGGACATCTTGGGGTATAAACTAGACATAGACAGGTAGACTTCTCAGGCAATCCTTGCAAAAATGAATCCAGCCTAATTTACTTTAGAAGGTAATTTTTAAGACTCCACAGAAGCAAAGTGTCAGACTCAGTTTTCCCACTGTTTTCTTGCCTGCCAATGTAAGAAAATGGAAATTTCTATGTGTTTCTCCTCTAGCTTTCCAGAGAGGCTATAGACCATACAATCACAGGGACTCTAGAGTCAGACTGCTGGTCTTAGAATCCCAGCTTCATCCCTTAGTAGCTCTGGGACCTTGGAAAGTCACTTAACGTCTCTATGCCTCGGTTTCTACATCTGTACAGTGGGACACAAACATCCTGTCATCTTCATGGATGTTATGAGTTGAATTGGGTCCTTTCAAAATTCATATGATAAAGTCCTAGCCACCCCCACAAGTATGTGACTTTATTTGGAAATGGGGTCACTGCAGAAGCAATTAGTTAAGATAATGTCACACTGGAGGAGAGTCAGCCCCTAATCCAATATGACGAATGTCCTTATGGAAAGAACACCATGTGAAAAGAAAGATATACAGAGGGGGGATGCTGGAAGGAGACAGAGGGAAAGAAGACAGCCATGCATGAACCAAGGAGCGAGACCTGGAATAGAGCCTCCCTTGCAGTCTTAGAAGGGACAAACCTTGCTGACACTTTAATTTAGGACTTCTAGCCTCCAGAACTGTGAGATAATAAATTTGTGTCATCTTAACCACTTTGGTTGTGGTATTTTGTTACAGCGTGTGTTACAGCTAAGTCACAACCTCTAGCAAAAGGATACAATGGGATATCCTTTAGGACTCAGTGAGTTGCTACTTACAAAACTTTCAGTGATTTCTGGCTCTAGATAAGAAGCATAGATTTGAAAGCTGTTGTTGTTACTGATGCTGTCATTGTCAGCACACTAGAATGCTGGCAAGCGGAGTAACAAGGTACTCAATTGGATCTTCCAAGTACAAACCCCACATTTAGGCCCAAAGTAGTTTCAGAATGTTTTTTGATGCTCTTTTAATCAGAGAACCTCCTTGATCTAGCCCTTCTCACAGCTTTGTGGTTCATTTAGTTTATTTAAAAAATCAATTCATGTTTACTAAAGAAAACCTTAATTTCAAGAAAGACTAAAAACATAAAAATAATCTCTTCTAATTGCTCACCTCTTAGAAGCAACTAAAAAACCTATTGAAAAGCAGAGACATCACTTTGCTGACAAAGGTCCATATAGTCAAAACTCTGGTTTTTCCAGGAGTCATGTACAGATGTGAGAGTTAGACCATAAAGAAGGCTGAACACCAAAGAACTGAGGCTTTCAAACTGTGGTGCTACAGAAGAGTCTTGAGCCTCCCTTGGACAGAAAGGAGACCAAACCAGTCAGTCTTAAAGGAAATCAAACCTGAATGAATATACATTGGAAGGGCTGATGCTGAAGCTGAAGCTTCAATACTTTGGCCACCTGATGCAAAGAGCCAACTCATTGGAAAAGACCTTGCTGTTGGGAATAATTGAGAGCAGGAGGAGAAGGGAGCAACAGAAAGTGAGATGCTCAGGTGGCATCACCTACTCAATGTACATGAGTTTGCGCAAACTCCAGGAGGTAGTGAAGGGCAGGGAAGCCTGGCATGCTGCAGTCCACAGGGTTGCCAAGAATCAGACACGACTTAGTGACCGAACAACAAGGGAGGGAACTAATTTTGCCATACTTCTTTCCAGCTTTTTTTGATGCTATTTTTATACAATCAGCTTTATTCTCTACATTCATGCACCATGGTGCCCTGTTCTGGGTCAGCATTATAAGTATTTCTCATGCCATTCATAAGAATAACTTTTAATACCCACATAACAGCCCATCTTATATGCAGTTTATTTTTAGCTTCCTTGTATTGTTGTTCATTTGTCAAGTGTTTTTAACTTCCAAACTGCTTTGTTTTTGTGCCTGAGGTTAATGTCTTGAAAATCAATTTTTTGCTCACTTCTCACACTCTTCCCATTAATGCCTCTCTCCCCTTCTCACCCTGCTTCTCCTAATCTCAGCTTTATGAATTGACATTTATAAGGTCTTTCCATTAATACCACTTTTGCACTTAAAAAGAGTTTTCTCACATTCTTCATCTTGTTTGGCATCCACAGACATCCTCAGGGACAAGCAGGGGAAATAGAAACTAAAATTCAAAGAAGTGATTTGTCCAAGGTCACTTCACCCAGAAGACTCTTTATTTAGTGTTTACTTGACACTGCTCTGTATGATGGTTCTTTTGGACACCTGTTTTAAAATGGTACACAAAACACACCTAGGTTTAGAAAAACAGCTTTTCACCATTCATTCATATTAAATGGCTCATGCATCTCTCAGCAATGCACTCACTTACAGGTTCTTCCAAGAGTTTTAAAAACAGTGAAAAACAAAATAATTGGCACAGATGAAAGTTAACAGAGGCCTTCAGTTCAGTTCAGTTCAGTTGCTCAGTCGTGTCTGATTCTTTGAGACCCCATGAATCGCAGAATGCCAGGCCTCCCTGTCCATCATCAACTCCCAGAGTTCACTCAGACTCATGTCCATCGAGTCAGTGATGCCATCCAGCCATCTCATCCTCTGTCGTCCCCTTCTCCTCCTGCCCCCAATCCCTCCCAGCATCAGATTCTTTTCCAATGAGTCAACTCTTCCCATGAGGTGGCCAAAGTACTGGAGTTTCAGCTTTAGCATCATTCCTTCCAAAGAATACCCAGGACTGATTTCCTTTAGAATGGACTGGTTGGATCTCCTTCCTTCCAAGAGACTCTCAAGAGTCTTCTCCAACACCACACTTCAAAAGCATCAGTTCTTCGGCACTCAGCTTTCTTCACAGTCCAACTCTCACATCCATACATAACCACTGGAAAAACCATAGCCTTGACTAGATGGACCTTTGTTGGCAAGGTAATGTAATGTCTCTGCTTTTCAATATGCTATCTAGGTTGGTCATAACTTTCCTTCCAAGGAGTAAGCATCTTTTAATTTCATGGCTGCAATCACCATCTGCAGTGATGGAGCCCAAAAAAATAAAGTCTGACACTGTTTCCACTGTTTCCCCATCTATTTTCCATGAAGTGATAGGACCAGATGCCATAATCTTAGTTTTCTGAATGTTGAGCTTTAAGCCAACTTTTTCACTCCCCACTTTCACTTTCATCAAGAGGCTTTTTAGTTCCTCTTCACTTTCTGCCATAAGGGTGGTGTCATCTGCATATCTGAGGTTATTGATATTTCTCCCGGCAATCTTGATTCCAGCTTGTGCTTCTTCCAGACCATCGTTTCTCATGATGTACCCTGCATAGAAGTTAAATAAGCAGGGTGACAATATACAGCCCTGATGTACTCCTTTTCCTATTTGGAACCAGTCAGTTGTTCCATGTCCAGTTCTAACTGTTGCTTCCTGACCTGCATATAGGTTTCTCAAGAGGCAGGTCAGGTGGTCTGGTATTCCCATCTCTTTCAGAATTTTCCACAGTTTATTGTGATCCACACAGTCAAAGGCTTTGGCATAGTCAATAAAGCAGAAATAGATATTTTTCTGGAACTCTCTTGCTTTTTCGATGATCCAGCAAATGTTGGCAATTGGATCTCTGGTTCCTCTGCCTTTTCTAAAACCAGCTTGAATATCTGGAAGTTCACGGTTCATGTATTGCTGAAGCCTGGCTTGGAGAATTTTGAGCATTACTTTACTAGCGTGTGAGATGAGTACAAGTGTGCGGTAGTTTGAACATTCTTTGGCATTGTTTTTCTTTGGGACTGGAATGAAAACTGACCTTTTCCAATCCTGTGGCCACTGCTGAGTTTTCCAAATTTGCTGGCATATTGAGTGCAACACTTTCACAGCATCATCTTCAGGATTTGAAATAGCTCAACTGGAAGCGGCTTCAGTCACGTCCAGTTCTTTGGGACTCTATGGACTGTAGCCTGCCAGGCTCCTCTGTCCATGGGATTCTCCAGGCAAGAATATTGGAGTGGGTTGCCGTGCCCTCCTCAAGGGGATCTCCCTGACTCAGGAATCGAACCTGAGTCTCTTAAGTCTCCTGCATTGGCAGGCGGGTTCTTTACCACTAGCCCCAATTGGGAAGCCCAACAAAGGACTCAAAAAGGGCATAAAATAGTTTACATGTAGTCTTTCAAACCTTGTCAGCAAGTGTTATATTGGTCTCAACATATAATTCCCCAACCTGCTTTGAACTGATCGCCACCGTTTTTAAAACAAGCAAATATTAATTTATTAGTGAGTACTGAGGACTGTCTCCTGTGACCTCCAAATATTAAGTTCTTTCCTTGAAGGGAAATATTATCCCTCGTAATCACCCCTTTAGCTCTCTTTCCAGGTTTAAAGAGCAGATTTGTTCAATAATGAGGTCAGAGTTCCCCACTTTATGCAAGTCATCTGGGGACCAGGGCTTCCTGAGGAATGTGAAGATAACAGATCACCTGGGACTTCTTCCTTTCCCAGATGGTCTCTCCAAGACAATACCATCCCTGAATCTTCCTTTTGTCAAATTGAAAAATGAAACATCTTACTCTTTGTATAATTGAAGATTAAACCTTTGCAGCTTCACTTTGATTTTATCAGTTTTTCAGGACAACATTTTCAAAGCCACAGAGTATTTCAATAACTGTAATAATGCTAATATTTTCTGTTAATAATAGCAAACACATGCATGGTATTTGTCATGTACACTTTGCTGAGCAGTTTTCATTAGTTTGTTTAATCTTACAACATCCTATAAGATAGATCCAATTATTGTCCCATTTTACAGATTGGCAAACCAGGGCACAGGGTTATTTGCCTTGCCCTAAATTACACATACAGTGAGAGCCTGATGGGGAATTTGGAAAAGACAGTATGGCCCCAGTTTGTGCTCTTACTCTGCATTATGAAGACCTCTCAAGGACCTCAAACACATATTTAATTTTCACATGGTATAAAATACAGCTTTGCTGGTGGCTCAGACTATAAAGAATCTGCCCTCATTGGGGGAAACCAGTTTGGGGAGATCCCCTGGAGAAAGGAATGGCACCCCAAGCCAGTAGTCTTGCCTGGAGAATTCCATGGACAGAGGAGCCTGGGCAGCTACATACAGTCCATGGGGTTGCAAAGAGTCGGACATGACTGAGTGACTAACACACACACATATAAAGTTTATTATTACCTCCACTTTACAGATGAGGAAAACAAAGTTCACTGGGGTTAAGCATCTTGTCCAGATCCCACATTGATAAGCTCAGAGAGAAACAGATTTGCCTTCCTATTTCTCTGGTATGTGCAGAGAATGACCTGAATACTGATCATAGGATCTTCCTAGAAATAAAGTGTCACAGTCAATAAATAAAGTTTAAATAAAGTTGCTCCTGCAGTCCACTCTGTGCTGCTGCATTTCTCCTTAGGAAAATAGCTTTTAGCATCAGCACACAAAGCTAAATATGTCACCATGGAGCTGAAAAGCAAGGGAAATTGATGACCACCTGCAAACAGACACCAGAGAGAAATATTCTAGGGATGGGCTATTATTTTCACATTAGGTAGAAAAACAGAGGTGGGGAGGCAACATCCCAAGAGATTCTTTGTCCTTGACCTTAGGCAGGAAGTAAAATACGCTCTAAACACTTATTAAACAGTATTCCTCAAAATGGATTATATGAGGATCTTTTTTACTTTTATCTAGTTTGTTTCACTTTTTCTATTTCATATTCAGTGCTCCTATTTCATTTATATTTTCCAATTTCATCTCTTTTTTTTAAATGTTCTTTCTCACACATTTATCAAGTGTAGAAGGAAAGCTTTTGTACACATATATGTAAGTAATATGTATAATATTTATATTTTAGAAAACATCACTTCTTGCCTAAAACTTTATGATATTTTGATTCTCTGACTCTATGTGACCCCATGGACTGCAGCATACCAGGCCTCCCTATCCATCACCAACTCCCAGAGTTTACTCAAACTCGTGTCCATTGAGTTAGTAATATCACCCAACCACCTCATCCTCTGTTGTCCCCTACTCGTCCCGCCTTCAATCTTTCCCAGCATCAGGGTCTTTTTAAATGAATCAGTTCTTCGCATCAGGTGGCCAAAGTATTGGAGTTTCAGCTTCAACATCAGTCCTTCCAATGAATATTCAGGACTGATTTCCTTTAGGATGGACTGGTTGGATCTCCTTGCAATCCAAGATATGGAAAATAATTTCAAAAATAGTATATGTATAACAGAATCACACACACAAAAAAGAATTCTACTTTTTGAAACTGAGTAATGTTTATCTTTTTGCCAGTTTTTCTAAGTGTCCTACAGGCATCTAATAACATATGAGATGTGAAATTTTAAATATATTTGTGTAGGATATAAGATTAATATAAATTAATTAAACATAAATCTATCATATCTTTTTTAAAGTATTCTTCAAAGAGGCCCAGACTTATATGGTTTTTTCAACAAGAATATTGCCCTTGTGGAAAACCGTTTTTTGGGGGGCTTGCACCCCACTCCAGTACTCTTGCCTGGTAAATCCCATGAATGTAGGAGCCTGGTGGGCTGCAGTCCCTGGGGTCGCTAAGAGTCGGACACGACTGAGCGACTTCACTTTCACTTTCAAATCATTTTGAGCTTGGCTATTAGTGAAATGGGGAGCTTCACTAGGGAGGTAGTGAGACCACCAAAGGAAATGAGAGCCATGAATTGAGGTGCAATGAAAGCATGGAGGCGCTGGTAAAGGAAAATGGTATTTGTGAAGTTGTGGGGCTGGGGAAAGAGGTGCAGATGAAGAGAACAAGAGGGAGGGCAACTCCTGAGCTTGGTAGCGGGAAAATGAGATTCTTAAGCACAGAGGAAATTTTTTTTTAAATACAACTTTACAAAATGGGGTTACAGATCATTTTTCAATTAATATCAGGAAAGGTTTTATGTGGCAGCAACTTCTCAGTCACAGCTGGAATCACATTTTTCAGAAGTACAGTGCCTTAGGTTGTTGCATTGCACCCTAGGGGGTGTTGTTGAAGATAACATGCTAGATTCCTTTATGAGCTCACTGGCACTGCAGGTACCTGGGCATGCAGTATGGAACCATCCGTTCTAATAGGACAAGCAGGTAATTATGAATCCAATCCTGCAATTTCCTTTCTGTAAGTTTTCCTCCCAAGGTGTCCCAGTAAGTCGTACTTCCCATTCCAAGGACCCAGGAACCATCCCTAGCCAGAAATATTGACCCTTCAACACTTCACAACTGAGTCATGTCCCATTCCTCTCACTGGTTATGTGCTCCCATTCCAGTGTTCTGTCATGGGGTCCATCTGGGGCTACTCATTGGACACAGACAGAATGAAAGATAATGCTATACAAGACTTTAAAGTGGACGTACATCCTTGGGTTCCTGTAAAGAAGCAGCAGAATAACAAGCAGAGCATCTTCCATTGTGCACAGATTACTCTCCAAATTATCTGGAACCTGATATAAAGTCTTAATTGGTTGTAGAGATCTTTGTTTCTATTTCAGCTGACCCATTGTTTCCACTCTTACGGGGTCTAGTCAGCTTCTTGACAGATGTAATTGAATGATAACCACAGAATGAGAAAGCCAGAAATCTGATTTGAGTTCCCTGAAGAATGCATCGGCCACGTAAGTTGCAAGGTTTAAGTTTTTGATTTTTAGAAACACAGTGAGTCCAGGGGCACAAGCCAGAAAGCCGAGTCTCATGGAATTATAGCACTCGAAGCAGCTGAGGTCCTTTTATGTCCACCCTTAATTTTGAACTTGACCTTCAAAGCAGCCAAGGAGATAGTTCCATCCATTTCACAAACTTTATCCTCTTCTCTGGGGAAATTCTTCTTTATGTAAAATCTAAAATGCCAACTCTCTCCCTTTCCCTCCTCATCTCATTCTTCTTATCCCTTCTCCTGTTTCTTATGTTTTCTTTTTAATTTTGTTTTTCTTAACCTGACCATATCCAACATCTTGATACTCTTCAATATTTAGATCAACCGCTCCTTAATAATTCGATATTATTCTCTATATACACTACAGAAGATTAATATGTATTCATTTCTTCATTTTGGGCCCCATCCTGGATTCTGCAAATTTCAAAAACAACTTCATGCTATTGACCCTTATTTAAACCACAACTGTTTTCTATTATTCTCTCATTTCATAGCTTGTAGTCTGGGAAGTTGCATTAGACATTGTTTCCAGTTTCAATTAAACTTTTTTCTGATTTCTTTATGGTCACCTATTCCAAATGGTGAGGAACCTAGTTGGTTTATTCTGGCATTAACAAACTTAGGATGTCACTTTCAATTTGCTTATTTAAGTATTTATGTTTTTAAAAGATGCTAGAACCAATACTTTCTCCAAGGATAGGCATGTGTCCCTTGAAGCTTAATATAGGCCCCAATACTATTATTTTTGCAGGAAACAGCATGTGAAGTGTCACAATAAAGGTGAAATAAAATTTTTAAAGCAAGCTGCTGCTGCTGCTGCTAAGTCGCTTCAGTTGTGTCAGACTCTGTGTGACCCCACAGACGGCAGCCCACAGGCTCCCCCGTCCCTGGTATTCTCCGGGCAAGAACACTGGAGTGGGTTGCCATTTCCTTCTCCAATACATGAAAGTGAAAAGTGAAGTTGCTCAGTTATGTCCTACTCTTTGAGACCCCATGGACTGCAGCCTACCAGGCTCCTCCATCCATGGGAGTTTCCAGGCAAGAGTACTGGAGTGGTGTGTCATTGCCTTCTCCTAAAGTAAGCTAAAGAACCATAAAGCAAGGAAGAACTGTGTTGCAGATAAGTTAACACATGAATCGTGCTTTAAGGAACATGCAGGGAAAGGTATGAATGGTCTATCAGAATTTACTGTGAATGTCAGCTGTCATCGCATTATATTCTAATAGTTGACCTTCGAAAAAGAACAATTGTACAGAAAAAAAAACAAGAGATAAGAGCATTATCCTCTCAACTGCTTATGTGTTTCATCAGTGCTAATAGCTACTACTAATATGTCATGTATTTGACAATTGCTAAGAGGGTAGATCTTAAAAGTTCTTATCACAAAAAAAAAATGTATAACTATATGAGGTGATGGATGATAACTAAACTTATGGTGGTAATATTTTGCAATATATATCCATATCAAATCATCACATTGCACACTTAAAACTAATATATGTCACTTATATCTCAATAAAACTGAAAAAATCGCTAACGTTTATTGAGAACTTCCTACGTGCTATGCATTGTGCTAACTGCTTTACATTCACGAACTCAGTGATTACAATAAACTTAGGTCCTAGGCATTTTATCCCCTTTTTACGAGTAAGATAACATCTTCATCAAGGTCACACAGTTAATAAGTGGTCAGGCCTGGATTCAGCCTCAGGTACGCTTGACTCCAAAGCACATTCATTTCACCACCAGGCTTTTAACTCCTATGATTTATGGCCAGTGAAATCTTTAGGAAACAAATATCAACCTACTTCAAAGAGGCCTTTCCCAAAGAAAACAAACCTAAGCTAAGCAGCTATCCTGTGCATCCCAACAGTTCAATGGGCATCCTGCCTCTTGCCTACCTAGGTGTCAGCCTAGTGAAGCCTGCCATAAGCCCAGCATGTAGACTCACATCACACGTTCATTTCCCACCAGCCCAGCCTGCCCGTTAGTCATCAAAGGCACAGACTTCTTCACCTGTTTCATTGTCCCTTGCCTGGAGTCCCACTCACAACCTGCAGTGTTCAGGCCACCTGAGGTTTCTACCTGCTGGGCCCCAGGAAATTCCTCCCAACATTGATGACAGTACCTCAGGGAAGGGGATTCATGGTTGCTGAGCTCTGTCTATGCACCAATAAACTTTCTAGACAGATTGTCTAGGTAATATAACATATTAACAGTTTAATAGCTTGGTGGGTTATAGTCCATGGGGTCGCAAAGAATCAGACTATGGCTGAGTGCGCACACACACATACAAAGCACAAAAAGAGGGCTTCCCTGGTGGCTCAGTGGTAAAGAATCCGCCTGCCAAGCAGGAGACTCGGGTTATATCACTGGGTCAGGAAGATCCCCTGGAGAAGGAAAAGGCAACCCACTCCAGTAAGCTAGCCTGGAAAATCCCATGGACAGAGGGGCATGCCGGGATACAGTCCAATGGGGTCGCAAAGAGTCAGACACAGACTTAGCAACAAAAGCCCGGAAAAGCACAGGCTTCAGAGTCAGATGTGGGTTTAGATCTAGGCTTTGCTGCTTTCTAACTGTAAGACCTTGAATAAGTTAACTAATCTGAACCTCAACTGTAAAACGAGGATAATGGGGTTGTTTGAGGAACAAATGAAATGATATTTAAAAAAAGCCCTTAACATTTGCCCAGCCCAGAATAGGTACTCAGTAACTGCTGAAAATGCAGGATTGAAAAATCAGCTAAAACTGAGATTTAAAAGACTTTTACTACAACACCAAGAGTGAATTGTTATGTAAACTATGGACTCTCCTTGATAAGGATGTGTCAGTGCAGGCTCAGCAACTGTAACTAATGGACCACTCTGGTGGGGATGTTGATCTTGGGGGAGGCTAGGGATGTGTGGGGGTAGGGGATATATGGGGAATCTCTGTACCTTCTGCTCCATTTTGCTGTTGACTTAAAACTGCTGTAAAAAAACAAAGTCTTAACTGCAACCAAAAAGTCTTTCAGACCCCAAATCTCCTACCTGCAAAGATCTCAATTATACCTATTTTGGTTTTTGGTCAGTCTGGTGGCTCAGACGGTAAAGAATCTGCCTGCAGTGCAGGAGACACAGGTTCAATCCCTGGGTTGGGAAGATCCCCTGGAGAAGGAAATGGCAACCCGTTCCAGTATTCTTGCGTGGAAAAATCCCATGGACAGAGGAGCCTGGGGGCTACAGTCCATGGGGTCACAAAGAGTTGGACTCGATGGAGCGACTAACACTAGAGAACATTATAAATTGTATAAATAAAGTTTAGTTTGTAGTTTGTGTCTCTATATAGGAAAACTGTATTGAACCTTCACTATTTCTTTTTTACAGATGTTAGATACTCTCCTCGACTTAAAAATATGTGTATTTTCATGTAACACATCACATATTGTTTTCTGCTGGCCGATGGAAGACAAGAGTGGTTACCCAACCTGGGGAGGGTGTGGCATACACATCAGGACTTTAAAAAAATCTCCTCCAGTGATTCTAATAATTAGCAGCCAAGATTGAGAACCGCTGGTACAGGGAGGGCTTGGTGATAGCTCTGGTACTTGCCTCCTGAAAGGCCTGAGTAAGTCACAGCATTTCTCTGAGGCTTCGTTCTTTTATCTGTAAGTTGGGATAAAAGTAACTACCTGCAGGGTTGCTGCAAATTCCGTATGTGTCAAATATCAGTTAAACAGCAATTTCAATATATAATAGCTATTTTTAGCAGTTTCATTGAAGGATTCCAAATCATTTTATTTGATGTCACCTGTTTTAAATGTACAATCTGATGAGTTTAAACAAGTATATATAGCCTTGTAACCACTCCTGAATCATGACTTAGGTAGTCCTTGCTTTCCACAGTAATATGGAACTAAAAAATGACGGTGCAAAGTAATCTTAATAAAAAAATGGGGAAGCTTTTGATTATCCCACAACCTTCAAAAATGTTTGCAAAATATTAAAAAAAAAACTATCTTGCTATCAGTTATAAATGAATAGAGAAATTAAAAAAACAGTAAAAGAAATGTTTTGTACTCTGTAATTTTAAATATCTGAGAAATTGAGAACTAAGGTATTTATTTACTCTTAAAAAGCTTATCAAGAGTAGTTTGAACAGCACTTGCCCTTTTCTTGTTGTGTAGTTTAATGTACAGAGTGAGCATCTTTTCTACACCTTGGCAGATTGTTGTACTCCTTTCTAAGTCTGGATCAGCTTCCACTGTTGAATCTTCCCCAGTTTCAATGTCACACACCTCATGAACCATCTCTCTGAGAGTGACGGGGTTAATGTTGGTTTTTCCTCATTTATGTACACAATAAGTTCACCTTCACTGAGTTTCTCCACTGTTTATCTAGAATCTCTTGAATGATGGACATGTCAGCATTCCCATGTTTGGCTATTTCTTTTATAACTTGATTTTCATTTGATTTGAATTTCATTTCCAACATTATCATTTTTCATTTATTTGCTGCACTTCATCTTTGTTGGCCAGTTCCTTCTCACCATCATCCGCCTTTGTAAATGTCACGTGGGTTATCACTGGGAGACAAGGCAGGAACACAAAGGTGTCTATGAACTGGAGAACAGATAGCCAGTGACCAACAATCAACAGACTGAAAGAAGTGATGTGGTCCATCACTGATCAAGATGCATTCCTGCTTCTCACATCGTGGTCTGTGGACTGAGGAGCTAGCTGCGAAGTTTTTAACTTAAGCACTTACAGTTCAGATACTGTAGTAACTGAAATCTGAACTCTGTTGGTGGAGTTGTTGTTCAGTTGCTCAGTGGTGTCCAACTCTTTTGTGAGCCCATGGACTGTGGCCTGCCAGGCTCCTCCGTCCTTGCTATATTCCAGTCAAGAATACTGGAGTGGGTTGCTGTTTCCTTCTCCAGAGGATTTTCCCAACCCAGGGATCAAAACTGCATCTCCTGCTTTGGCAGGTATATTCTTTACCACTGAGCCACCAGGGAAGCTAACGGAATCTGGTGTTTTTTAACTAAATGGTAATCACTGAAAGCACACACACCGAGGACTGCCTGTATTGAATACTTCCAAGCCCCCCAGATAGCTCCCTGATACCTATCTGTAGTTCATGCCCACCCCAACCCCCAGGCCCGGCAAACACTGATCTGCTCTCTGTCACTGTAGTTTTGCCTCTTCTAGAATTTCACATAAATAAAATCAAACCATTTGAAGTTTATCATGTCTGGCTCCTTTCATTTAGCATGATGCTTTTGAAATTCACTTATGTTGCTACATGTATATGATGGCTATTTTTCTTTCTTTTCTCTTCGACTACTAAACCAATCTTTCACGTTAAGTGACTATACAATGAAACAAAATAAATAGATGAATAAACCTGCTTTGATTTCACAGCCTCCCCCATCTCCCTCCTCTTTGTAACCAACTTTTTTGAAACAGTCATTCCCTTATGTGTTCTACTTCACCCCTTCCTCAACCCACGTGGGAATTCCAGCCCTGCCAAACCTATAAAACTGCCTATAAAACTAACCCTAACCCTAACCCTAAACCCTAACCCTAACCCCTCTTTAGAAGGCCACAGCTTTCTTTCTGCTGCTCTTCACTGTTGAGGGCCAGAGTGAGGCACTCCGCCGGTGGCAAAGGTCATGAGGAAGGAGGCTCGACATACGCAAAGGCGGAATCGAGTCTCAGGAGTCCCCCTGGAAATCCTCGAGCATCTACCCCCATAACCAGAGCCTGCCTGCTTTACTACTTTGTGCTCCCACCTACACCTCTGACTTTACGGGGGGCTGTCCCCCACCACCTCTTTTGGAGAAGGAGTTAACCTAGAGCTCCAGTTAATAAAAACTCCTGGGCGTAACAAGAGTGTTTTAACCTACAAACTCCTCTGATGGTTCTCTGGCCTGCCTGACAGGCTTGTCCGGCCACATGTGATTGCTCACAGCCTCCCAACCATGAGAGGCACGAGATGCTTTAAACCTTCTAAAAACAGTTTCCTTAGAAAAGTTAGAAAACTATTAGTATAAGTATAATGGGCTGATTAGAAATTGTATTGGTGAAGGGTTTTTCATTTGTTGAGCCAATGTTTGTTGCTAAGTCTCCACATCCCCTGCCCTTACACACATTAATGAATATATAGAAGAAATAAGTATTAACCTTTGATATTAATCATGTTAGACCTTAGGCTAAGTAAATTCTTTCCTTAACTAAAACCCACTACACCCTCACCCTATAGGAATGTAACTTTATTTGGGTGGTGTCTGTTTTAAGAATAATCAGCCCTGGAGAAATAAGTGTTGATTGACCGCTGTCACAAGGAGAGGGTCATAAATTGTCAGCAGGCCCCCTGGCCAGAAGATGATGTAACACCCCTAAGACCTCTGTATACATTTGTATGAAGCACCTGACTTTAATAAAAGTCAGGACTGCTGTCCCAGCGTGACTTTTGTATAACACCTCAGTGTATAAAAACAGACCCTGGAAAATAAAGAATTGGGATCAGTTCCTCGAAATACTGGTCTCCCCATATCTCTCTCTCTCTCACTCTGACTGAGTCTCCATCTGGAGCGTGGAACCCACCATGCTTACTAATTATGTCTGGGCTTCTAAGATCCGACCGGGGAGGCCTCAGTGTCTCCTCTCCTTCGGGAGAACGGAAGGATGCCTGCGGCCTACGTAAGTGGTGCAAGCTTCTTGTCTTGAAGTTTTATTGGTCTCCCGCATAAACCAAGCTACTCAGCCTCTTTTCTCCACTGAATTTTCCTACTGAGCTATCCTCATTCTATTACTCTTTATATCTTTGATGAATATTTAAATAGTCGCCTAAGCCGTCTCCCCTTCGAATACCCTGGATCAGCTGGGGCTGGACCCCAGCACTTCACCTTCATCCTTCTTATCTTTTTAGCCACACTTAATACTGTAATGCACTCCTCCTTCAAAATCTCCTGATTCTATTCTTCCCTCTCTGACTCAGCCTTCTCAGTTGACTTCCTCCAGCATGAGCTCCTAACGTGTAGTCCTGGGACCTCTGTTGTTCTTCACTTGCATCCCCTCCCTAGATAATCTCAACTGTCCCCATTGTTTGCTCTAGCTCCAATCTCTTTCCTAAATTTCAGACAAATATATGCTACTAATAAATATCTGAATCTGACTGTCCCATAGATACCTTCGAATCATATATTCAAAATTAAATTCATCATTTCAATGCCTCCTCCTTCTCCTGCCCTTCTCTCCAAAACATTATTCCTCCATCTGTGTTTCCAATTTAAGTGAATGGTTTCAGTATCAACCATTTATCCAAACCAGAAAGCCAGCTTCCTCCCTCTCCCATACTCCCCGCCCCCCACATCCAATAGAACACCAAGACCAGTCAACGCCAGCTCCCAGCCTGTATGCTTCTCTCCATTCCCACTCCCATACTATGTTTCAGCCACCATTACATCTCCCCACCATCACTTTGATGCCTTGTAATGTTTCGATCATTGTGTGATTTTTCTAAGACACAATCTGATCTTCTATCTTCCTGTTTAAAACTATTCAATGTGTCTCCGTCCCAAGCTCCTAAGGAAAAAAGAAAAATTTCGATACCCCCGGTCCCAGCTCACCACCCAGACTTTACAAATAATCAATATAATTTGTGTCATCACTTGGGGGAGATCATCTGACCCTTTGTCCCTTGTTTCTAAACAGTAGAAACTAGGAACATAATGAAGTGACAGGTTCTTGGCCGTTGGCTGGGTCTTGGCAGAGGGCTGAGTTGCAGTTTGTTCTCTGCTTAGGACGGCAGGGTGGGGCCCCCAGCCAAGAGGCAGAGGAGCTGGGGCAGGCAGTGACACACCTTCCAAGGGAAGAGAAAGACAAGGGGAAGAGGAGAGGAACTCAGAGGCTACGTGTGGAAGTGTGGGTCTCCAGTAAACAGACAGCCTTCCGTGCTCCTTTCTGTTCCCCCCGAGAATCCTGCATCCTAGTAGATCAGAATGTTCCTAGTGAGGACAGAAGCATCCCTGAAACTCAGAATTCTTCTCATCACAGTTCAGAACATCTTGTTAATCAGCCAGTTTGGGTTTGGGCGAGGACTAAGAAAGCCTATGAGTTAGATGCCTGTTCCTTCCTAGTGGCCTGGATCCAAAGAAGCATAGGACATCTGAACTTGAGCTGGGACCATGGGGTTCAGTTTACCATTGGGTGTTTGTGGTTACTGTTTTTTTTCTCAGAATTCCTTTTTATACCACACCTCACACCCCAATTCTTTTCCCCTGAGCAGAGTTATCTCTTTGTGGAAGAGGATCTATTACCAGCAGGATCTTTGCAGAAATAGCAAACCCATCTTTCTACTGTTGAGTTAACCAGGAGGCTGAATCAACACATTCTGGCCTCCTGCAAGTCAAGGGCATAAAAAAAATGTTTTTAAAGAATTTGGTTACTATTTCCAAAAAAATGTCAACAGTCATTTGTAGGAAAAATGAGACCTTTATTGCACTTCTTAAATTTGCTTTATTGTTTCATAGTGTTTTCATTTTAAATTGTCTGTGAAGGCACACCAGAGAGGTTAGTCCAGCCAGTCCTGCTGCGTGATGTCTTCTCAGAGCCTAACCCACCTCTGAGAGGCCCTTGAAGAAGTCAGAGCAAGAAATGGTGCTTCTGAGCAAAGGTGGATTCCCTCTCATTAACTCAGAGACAGGGCTGGAACCATCAGGAGGCCCCTAGAGGTCATCTGACATCCCTCCCCTCATTTAGCGTTAAGGAAAGGGAGGGGCAGTGAGATTGGGTGCCTTACCCAAGGCAGGTGATTGTCCAAAGTCAGATGGCCTCCCTGAGATCAGGTGACTTGCTTAGCATCACACAGTTAAGCTGATATCAAAGCCAAGACTGAAAACTTGGTCTTGAAAATACTCCAGGGTAGTATTTTCCGACAGTATCACAGGTGGCTCAACAGCAGTCCATGGCCCCTTCTTTGCCTCCACTCCCAAACAGCAGACACATCCCACTTTGGAACCTGCAAACTGCTTTTGAGTAACCAGAATCTGAGATTCTATGATCCTTGGCTGACAGAGTTGGGTCCTGTGGGTTCCTTCTGTTTATGGGAGTTGGGAGGCGGTGGGGGTGCTGATGACTTCACCACAGACCACGCAGCGAGTCAGGGACAGGGCCAACTTCCCAGCTCCCCAATCCCTGCTCTTTCTTTCTATTTCTGAGTCAGCTGAGCTAGTCAGCTTCCCACACTGTAAACACAACACAAAGCAGGGAAACAATGAGGCTGCCTATTTAGACAAGACCTGCTTCCCTGCTGAGTGTCACTACGTGTCTCTTTTTATGCTCTTGAACAGTCTGTTCCAGCAGCTGGCTGCTAGGACAATAGGCAAGAGGTTTGACTGTGAACTAGTCCCTTAAAGGGGTTTGATCCATGTCTTCATGGACAAAAATAAGCCCGCTAGAGCCTCAGGAGAGCAGAGTTGAGCTGAAGTGGAGGCTATGGCAAGGGTCCCAGTCATTAGAAACATTTAGACAGATGCGTTTTCATTAGATCATGCCGCAAAAGATAACACAATCAGGAAACAGATATTACCTGTGCCTTGGAAAGGAAACTGTCATCTTTTTAATCAGATCAAACCCTGAGCTTGCAAGGTAGCCATGAAGGAGAGAAAGCTCTAATTCTGCTTAACCCTTCCCTTTAGTCAGTGTTTCTCAAACTGTAGTGAGCTCATCTTCAAAATGCATAGATTCAGGCCTCACTCCTCATTCCTCTGGGACTGACGGGGAGCCTGGGGAAGGGCAGGATGCCTGGGCATCTGCTTTTCTAACAAGTACATGCAGGACCATATTTCAGATGCCCTTCCTCATTGTTGCTGTTGCCACTGGGTAACCCTTCCTCATTGTTGCTGTTGCTAATTCCCATTTATTGCTTTTACTCACATCTCCCCTTCCAAACAAGGCTGTAACATTTCAACAAGGCTGTAACATTTCAACAAGGCTGTGCTAAAGGCTTTGGGAAGGAAAAAAGTAAATAAGCAGAGAGTAGCTTGCAACATTTAGCTGAATTTGCTGAAATTTGGTAAAGAATTTGCTAAAATGCAGGAGACCCGGCTTTGATCCTTGGGTCAGGAAGATCCCTTGGAGGAGGGCATGGCAACCCATTCCAGTATTCTTGCCTGGAGAATCCCATGGACAGAGGAGCCTGGCAGGCAGCAGTCCAAAGGGTCGCACAGAGTCGGACACGACTGAACTGACTAAGCAGCAGCAGCAGCATTTTGCAACTAAATAATCAGGCTTATAAAAGGTGGTTTTCTCATCTTCAGTGTGGAATCCCCTACAGGGCTATCTTCCAGCTAGACTCCAACCTGTCCATGTAAGAAGATTTTTTTTTTTTTACCACCCAAGTGGGCATGCCTTCATGAATATGGAGATGCCTTGACATGGAGACCCAGGAGAGGAAAGCTCGGGAGGAGCCAAGGGGTCCCTGTTCTGCCCACTGTTCATCTCCTGAACTTCACTCTTCTATGAAATTATCCACCTCTTTCCTTGGCAAGTTGATTCTGGGAAAATCTTAATTGGTCAGAAGTGAAGACACAATTCCTTAAACCCTTACAATTGTACTTAAGTCAGTGCCATTCAGTGAGTCAGGGATAAATATCACTTCCAGAAAATAAAAACAAGAGGGAATTTGGGAGGGAGTGATGGTAGTAGAAGGGATCAATTTCTCTCAACTTCTTCCAGACAGATCCTTGGTGCTGGGATTGTGGTGACTGGAGAGGCTGCTGCTGCTGCTGCTAAGTCGCTTCAGTCATGTCCGACTCTGTGCAACCCCATAGACGGCAGCCCACCAGGCTCCCCCATCCCTGGGATTCTCCAAGCAAGAACACTGGAGTAGGTTGCCATTTCCTTCTCCAGACTGGAGAGGCAGCAGCTTGCAAAAGAGGGCAGATCTGACATTTCAGTTTAGCCATTTGTTCATTCAGCCAGCAGTTTTTGAGAACCTATTATATGCTAGATCCCAGGCTAGGCACTGTAAACACTGTAGAGCAATTAACAAGACAGACTCATTTGCAGCAAGATAGATGGACCTAGGGATTTTCATACAAAGTGAAGTCAGAAAGAGAAAGATAAATATGACATCACTTATATGTGGAACCTAAAATATGACACAGAGGAATTTATCTATGAAACAGAAACAAATTCACAGACATAGGGAACATACGTGCAGTTTCAAAGCAGGGGAAGAGATCAATTGAAAGTTTGGGATTAGCAGATGCAGACTATCATATGTAGAATGAATAAATAAGATCCTACTGCATAGCACAGGGAACTGTATTTAATATCCTGTGATAAACCATAATGGAATCACTTTGCTGAACAACAGAAATTAACACAACACTGTAAATCAATGATACTTCAATAAAATAAAATTTTAAAACCCAAGACAGGGTCTTGTCTGTGATAGCCCAGCAGAGAAGATGACTAAGATAACTAAACAGGGGCCTCATCTGATGATCCTCAGGCAACATTTTGACCCACACAGCATGTTAAATATCAGGGTATTTCCCATTAAAAACTTGGATTTCTAACTTCTCTTTAAAAATCAGAAAAGATGGCAAAAGTAGGCTTGTGTACCCCAATGGCAATACTTTCCAGAATTGAGAAGTGGCTATCCCATACATACATGTGCACTACATACACGGAGTTCGTGTGGAGAAGCATGCACTCCCATTTACCACACTCTCCACCACTCCTAATTGTCTCAGATGTGGCGAGTTTCACCCTGTCCTGTCCTGTACCCAGTGGCTCACCTGTCCTGTACCCAATCACATCTGAATTGAAGAGTCTTGAATGGAAGCCCAGGGCAGAGGACCTAACCTGGTCTGAAGAATGAAAAATGAAAGCGTTGCTCAGGTGATGAAGGGCAAGGAAAGGAGTAGGAATGTGAGGCAAAGGAAACAATGTATGCAAAGGCCCAGAGATAAAGATTGGAGAGTCTGAGAGTAAGGGGTCAAGAGTGTTTGAGAAAGGTGGACTGTCGCTTACAGATAGAGCTCCAAGAGAGAGGAGAGAGGTGGAGCTGGAGAGAAAGTCAGCGTGAGTCATATTAAAAATGCTAGACTGGGGACTTCCCTGGTGGTCCAGTGGCTAAGACTCTGTGCTCCCAATGCAGACAAGCCCGGGTTCAATCCCTGGTCAGGAAACTAGATCCCACATGCCACAACTAAAAAAGATCCTGCAGCTGCAAGAAGATCAAAAATCCTGCGTGCTGCCACTAACAGCCGGCACAGACAAACAAATAATTATTCTTTAAAAAATGTCTGACTGCATCCTATGTTATATGGTACAAAACACTGGAGGGTTTCAGGCAGGATGATGGCCCCTATCCAACTGTTTTTGGGTGGTTGTTTGTACTGCTGTGTGGGAAGCAGATCAGAGGAAGCAAGACTGAGCTGGACAGGTATTTTAGGGCATTCATAAGCAGTCCCCCTGTACTAAATCCACTGGGAAAATGTCAAAAGATTGTGTCCTATCTTCTCTTCCTCTGAAATCCAGCCTCTATGGCACAACAGAGTCCTGGGCATGGAGCAGGGGCTCAGGGAAAAGTTCCAACTCAAACCTGGGGCAGAAACAGTGACGGAAATGTTTCAGTCCTGTGGTCCTTGGGCTTTGCACAAACAGGATGCTCTGGATTTGCACAGAAAGGTCAGCTTTTCTCCTTGACCTTGGCTTCCAGGTGGCACTAGTGGTAAAGAATCCTCCTGCCAAGGCAAGACACACAAGAGATGAGGATTCAATCCCTAGATTGGGAAGATCCCTTGAGTGGGAAATGGCACCCCTCTCCAGTGTTCTTGCTGGAAAATCCCATGGGCTACAGTCCATGGGCCTGCAAAGAGTCAGATGCAACTTAGTAATTTAGCACACACTTGACTCTACGCGAAGGGTAAATTTTTAAAAATAAAATTGGAAGCTATTCTAAAGTCACTGACTTTCTCTGCCAGCTATTGAGCTCATCTTTGATTTGGGTGACCCCTCTGGCTTAGACATGACTTTCTTGAGAGGGAGAGCATCAGAGTCACCCAATCTCCCTCAGGTGTCCGTCAAGTTTAAGGAAAAAACATGAAAATCTTGCAGGTTATTGACAGGGGTAAGGTGCATATCCAATTGTGCAAATAGAGTAGAAAAAGGATACAACCAGCTAGAAAAAGGCCCCAATTCCTATATCAGGTGGTGGAGGGGGAGACTATTTGAAAAGAAAATTTTTATTTTTCAGCCTAACACAACTGGGTTGGAGGTGTAGATACATTAAAAATCAATTTAGAGAGACAGAATACTGCTTATTTCAAAAATACAGTTCCACCTTCTCAACTCTCCTCCTCCATCACAAAATGTCAGATCCCGGCATGGGAGAAACCCATTAGAACTCAGCTCTGTAGTGCTCATGTGGTCTTCTTGGATTTCATCTATTGGAATATTTACTTTGGATAAAATGCAAGTTCTCTGCAGCACTTGTGGGGGTGGGATGGAGAATTACAGCGAATGGAACAAGCAAGGTGTTTTGCAGTTGAAACCAAACCCCAAGTGGGATTTTCCACTTCAATTAATTGACTCTCCCACATCTGTATCCCCCTTTGTCTGATCTTGGTTATCTGTTCTCTATTCTGTCTGCTTTGGGGTCATCTGTTCTCTATTCTGGGATGTCAAAGCTCTTTTTGAGCAGATACTTTTCTGTTCATGTTACTGCAGAAACTTAAAAGTGCTTTGCTACCAGTCAAACAGACATTCACTTATCTGGAAATGAATATTAAGGGGTGGGGCCCAGAGAACAGGGCTCCCAGTTGCTTTGCCTTAAATGCATCTAACTAGTGTTTCCTAAGAACTCCTACCCATCCAAAGGCTCACAGCGTCTGAAAGAACAGCCTTTGGTCATTCACACTCCAAGCAATAGGTGTTCTCCATTGCTTATGATAATAGGAAGGAAATGGATCTGCCAGGAAGCATCTGGTGGTCTATAAATCATGAAGTGCCTGGCTTACTTAGCTCTGATGTTTTTTTATTTTAGCTGAAGACCACCCATCAGAGCCCTAATACCTCAGTCCCCAACTTAAGTGCTTTAACCAGTAGAGTGAATCCTAGAGGCATCAGTAAAGCTCCACAGAAATCTACATCTCTAATTTTCATTCAACAAATATTTATGGAGCTTCTGTGACATTGCCAGGAACTGCTCTGGGGATACCATTGAACAAAATGGGCAAGTCTGTGCTTATGCTGAGTTTGCATTTTAGTGTCAGCAGGTGCAGGGGTGGGGCGTGGAAATAAATAGACAATAAACAGATAACTACAGAATGTGGCAAGCAGTGATGAGTCTGTAGATGAAGAATAAAGCAGCCTAAGAGGGCCAAGGTCATCAGGAAATGTCTCTTTGAGAAAGGTGATCTTGTTTTTGTCTTTAAAATAGTAGACATTTCTTTCAGTGATTTTGGAGTTATAGAAAAATGAGCAAGAAGTACTCAGGATTCCCAAATCTTATCCCAACCCAACTCAATATCCAATTTCCTCTATTAGCACCATCTTGCATTAGAGTGGTGCATCTGCTACAATGGATGAGTCAATGTTGATATCTTATTATTGGCTAAAGTGTATATTCTACATTAGGCTTACTCTTGGACTTGCATTCTATAAACAGAGGCTAAAGGGAGCAGGTCACATGAATCTGATGGAAGAGCTTTCCAAGATTAAGGAACAGCAATGACAAAAGTCCTGAGAGGCCTTTCTATAGCTCCTGCCCTGCTGTTTTACAGCCCGTGATGTAGAGTCATTCCACCAGCCCAGTAGAAACAAGTGCTGTCTTGCCCTCTCCTTTGTTTCCCTTGCTCCTTGTCTTTCCTTTTCTTCCTCCCTGCCCCAAACCTTTTTTTCCTGAATCAGTGCCTCCAACTCCTTTGCTCTGATGCACTAAGGAGTAAGTGCACTAAGCATGATAAAGCTCAAATGCCTTCATAGCAGGACATGTTTCCCTTTTCTGGAACCTGGTGGCTCCTGAGGCTGAGCGATAGAACCAAGGCTTTGGTATTGTATCTCAAGTCTGGGAGAGAAGCTCTCTGTTAGCAAGACAGGGTTACAGCTTATCCCAGAGGACGTCCTAGGAGGCATTGTATTTGTAGGGACATCTCAGGTCAGGATCTGAAGATGCATGTCCCCACCACGCAGCCTCACATGGAGCAAAGGATGGCTGACTTATTATACTGGGGATCAGATAAAAGGCAGGACCTGGGGAATGAGGAACAGGTAATGAAAAGGCTTAAAAGGGGCAAGTGTATGTGTATGTGTGTATGTGTGGTGTGAGGGAGATGTTCGGGAGGGCTGGGCTCTGCTGATTTAGTGCTTAACCAGCAGGCAGCCCCCAAGAGTCCAGGGTGAAGTCCATATATCTGAGGATGAACCTAGGGACAGGTGGATGGCATGAAAATCTACTTTTGAACCTCCATCAAGTTCCCCTACTGCATACCAACCCTCACACCCACCCCTTGTTGAATCAATGTGTATGGGTAGGCTTATCCCTTGAGCCCAAAAACTAAACTCAGAAATTTATAATTCTGTGCATTTGCTTGACTCACTGATTATCACCTTTTTTTGGTACTCATAACACCATCTCTTCTTTCAGCAATAAGGGACATAGTACATGGATTGCACTCTTTAGACAACTGGAAAGCTGGCATCCTGTTTTACTGGAATAGAGTGTGCTAGGGAGTCTTTGTTATTTTCTTTCTCTCACAGCTTCTATCTACATTTTTCCACCTGAAAAAAAACCCATATCTTCTTTTAAATGCTCTTATAATTCCTTCAGCATTTGTTAATTTAAATGCAACACCATTGTCACTCTTTAGTACCAGTCAAAAAAATAATTTTATTCACTTGACTGAGTGGTATATTTAACTTCTATGCAGAGTACATCATGAGAAACGCTGGGCTGGAGGAAGCACAAGCTGGAATCAAGATTGCCGGGAGAAATATCAATAACCTCAGATATTCAGATGACACCACCCTTATGGCAGAAAGTGAAGAGGAACTAAAAAGCCTCTTGACGAAAGTAAAAGTGGAGAGTGAAAAAGTTGGCTTAAAGCTCAACAATCAGAAAACGAAGATCATGGCATCTGGTCCCATCACTTCATAGGAAGTAGATGGGGAAACAATGGAAACAGTGTCAGAGTTTTTTGTTTTTTTTTTTTTGGCTCCAAAATCACTGCAGATGGTGATTGCAGCCATGAAATTAAAAGACGCTTACTCCTTGGAAGGAAAGTTATGACCAACCTAGATAGCATATTCAAAAGCAGAGACATTACTTTGCCAACAAAGGTTCGTCTAGTCAAGGCTCTGGTTTTTCCAGTGGTCATGTATGGATGTGAGACTTGGACTGTGAGGAAGCCTGAGCACCAAAGAATTGATGCTTTTGAACTGTGGTGTTGGAGAAGACTCTTGAGAGTCCCTTGGACTGCAAGGAGATCCAACCAGTCCATTCTAAAGGAGATTAGTCCTGGGTGTTCTTTGGAAGGACTGATGCTGAAGCTGAAACTGCAATACTTTGGCCACCTCATGTGAAGAGTTGACTCATTGGAAAAGATCCTGATTCTGGGAAGGATTGGGGGCAGGAGGAGAAGGGGACGACAGAGGATGAGATGGCTGGATGGCATCACCAACTCGATGGACATGAGTTTGAGTGAACTCCAGGAGTTGATGATGGACAGGGAGGCCTGGCGTGCTGCAATTCATGGGGTCACAGAGCTGGACACGACTGAGCAACTGAACTGAACTGAACTGAGTGGTATATTAATTGCTGTCAACTGAGCTTCCTTTCACATCTTTACAACTTAACTGTAGTTAGGTTGCTGCTAAATTTGCATCCTTATTTCATCTATCAACCTCATAGCCATCAGCACACACATATACACACATGTCACCATACAGCTTCCTTGTATTCATTCAAGGAGTGAGTGTGACCACGGATTATTAGTTTGAGGGACACATGTGTGGCACATTCATGAGGGTCTTCCATGTAGTGTATAAGCTGATAATGCAGAGAACTTGGGCCAACCTTGAGTAATCCTTTGTTAATCTTGGACAAGGTGCATCTCCATATTGCCAGATGACATGCAATAGCACCATTACATGTTGGATGTCAGGATATCTCACCTAATCTGGTGTATTTGGATTACACACAATTTCTCCTGTTTGTTTTCTTTCAGTGAAAGGGATGACCCTTACCTGAGAGAATCCTTATCTACATGAGCACTGATTATGACCCTTCAGTCTTGTTTTCACTAGGTTAGATTACCCCTGTTCTGGCTGTTTTATTTCTCTTCCATTTATTCATTGTGGATACCTCTTTCAAGGGCCTCCATGCAGCACTTAATCTGCAGCGATCCATAAGCAAATGGCTACCTCAAAGTCTGTGATTTAAACAATGGGACACAGGTCAGTTCGTCACATAGCCAACTAAACTATATACCAGGGCTTTCAGGAATAGGTAGATAAATGGTCAACTTACTGTGCATGTCATCAGAGGCCAAGGTGGTTTTGTAGAATTCTTCATATTTGTGTGAAAGAATGTAGCTGCCCCATAGAGGGAATAGTTGCCCTTCCCTGGGAACCATACAAGAACATCCCAGTGGCTATCTTTTCCACATCACACACACTCTACTGTTGCCCCTCTTCATGCTGAACCCACACTACATCCATGCCACTTGGAATCACTTTGTATAATGGCAGGTTTCAAAGAGTTGGACATGACTGAGAGACTTTCACTTTCACTGATGGGAACTTGTTACGTATATAGACCATCTGGGGGTCTAAAAGAAGTTGAAATATTAGAATATGGGCCAAGAAAATATTTAAAAAACTGAAATGGAGGAGAAACAGGTTACTCTCCCTTTACTGCCAAGGAATTTCAATGGATTCTACCAAACTCCCCTCTCTTGGGAGTCCACTAAGTTGATTAATGCCCCATCAAGTCCAAACTAGCCAGCTGCCCAGGGGAACACCCAGATATGAAGTTCATCTGTGCCCAGAAAACATCTTCCAAGACCATTCTAGCCCCAGTGTCCAGCCTAAATGTGATCCAACCATCTCTAGTAAAATAATAAAATCAGAGAGAGGCTGGCCAACCACCAGGGTGTGCCTAGGATTAAAGGAGTTCCTGGGATGTAAAACTTTCACTACCAAAATTGGAAAACTCTGGGCAAATCAGGATGAATTGGTCAGAGACCATGAAAGTGTTGTCATTCAGCTGTGTCTGACTTTTTGTCACTCCATGGACTGTAGCCTCCCAGGCTCCTCTGTCCATGGGATTCTCCAGGCAAGAATACTGGACTGGGTTGCCATTCCCTTCTCCAGGGCATCTTCCTGACTCAGGGACTAAATCTGGGTCTCCTGCATTACAGGCAGATTCTTTACAGTCTGAGCCATTATAGGGGTCAGAGACCATAATTATGTAAATAGTTAGCTTAGGTGCCATGCTTCCATTTCCAGTGTTATTCTAGCTCCAGAGAGATGCTTTATTTGGCGACAGATATGGAGAGCCATGGTATTCATGTGTATACTATGTACACTCTGAGGCTTATTTAAATTAAAGATATGTAAAGCATCTCCTTCAAATACTTGGAACTCAATCAGTGACACTCCAAAATTAGCTTTAAGTGATAAAATTTTATGTAATTATGACAATCATCTCTAAAATAAGTGATTAAGTGCTTCAATTATAAAAGGAATGGTCTGAAAACAAATCTCTCAGGAATTATAAATATTCTCTAAGATATTTGCCCAATTAGAGGTTCTCTGAGTCTTGTTTTTGTATATCTTGCCAACAAAGGTTGCTTAGCAACAGTCAGCCATCTCCTTTCTCTCATTAGTTTCCTCTCCCACCTTTGCAGTTCAGACTAAAGGGAAGGAAAGCTGCTGCTCTGTGGTGATCTCCTCTTCTCTGTTCATAAACAGAAAAATGAGGGTTGTTGAAATGTGATGGTCTGCAATGCTTGCACCAAGGTTTGTACAGTCAGAAGGATTGTTACTAAAAGAAGTTAAGTTCTAACGATGTCTTAACTCATCAAAACCCATATAGCAGCAAAAGCGGTGCAGGGACCAGTAATTCCAGAAGGTCCATTGCTCAATTAGCCTGCTATCTTTGTGCCCCAGAATCTTGACCCAATTATTAGTTGATGGAGAAGAATGGAAACTGCACTGCTGAGGATGAGCTTTGTGCCATGCCTTAACTGGGGGCTAGTTTAATTGGGCTTTTAGAATTGGACATGGGCTGGCTCAGGTGATTTTTGTTTTTTAGCTTGAGGTTTTTGTGGGGTGGGGAGGAAGGCAGGTAGGAATTCAGATGGAGGCAGAGACCAAACAGGACCCAAGAGCCCCAGCAAGACCTGGTCTCATGAAGCCTGGACCCAAATCCTAGCTGTCCTTGTGGATCTCAGCAGAAAGGTCTCATTCATTTTTTCTCTAGTCCTCCACCTTCCCAGAGTTCCACTGCTCTCTCTTCCTGCTCTTCTCCTTGTCTGGCTTATTGAGACCCCGTGTACAGCATCTCTCTGCCCTATATTCTTATTCTAACCAGAGAACTCAGCTTATTCTAAAATCAGAGTGGCTGCGCTCATGTAACTGGCTTGCTCAGGGGGCCCCTGCTACCTCAGGGAATCTCTCTGTGTTTCTTTTATGTTCAGCTCTTCCTGAAAACTGCCTGATTATTTCTAGATAGATTATCTCTCAAGCCAAATACCTAAGAGTGAAATTTCCAGTATAAGCAACATTCTAGACCAATTTGGCCAACTGTAAATTGTAATCCTGGCCCAGTCAGCTGGTACCAGGATGAAATAGGGATTGCAGGTCAAATTGCACACCTTCATAATTCATATGTTGAAATCCTATGACCCTCAGAATGTGACCTTATTTGGAGGTAGGGTCATTGCAGTGATTTGTTAAGATAAGATGAGGTCATGCTGGAGTAGGGTGTGAACCTAATCCCGCAGGACTAGTGTCCTTATCAGAAGGGAAATCTAGACACAAACACGCAGACAAGGAGAGAGCTGCCTGAAGAGACACAGGACGTAGACAGTCCTCTACAAGTGAAAGAACAAAACCTGGAATAGATCACTTTTTCGTAGAGGAGGAACCAACCCTGCCAGCACCTTGATTTCAAACTTCTAGGGTCTAGAACTATGAAATAATAAACTTCTGTTGTTTAAGCCACCCAGTTTGTTGTGGCAGCTTTAAAAAACTAATATACATTTTATTACCTATAACTCAAGTGCCGCTGTAAAAACACCTGAAAATATGAAAGTAGCTTTGAAATTGGGTAATGGGTGGAGACTGGAAGAATCTTAGGGTACATGATAGAAAGAAACCTAGATTGGCCTGAAAAGACCACTGGTAGAAATATGGGTATTAAAGGACTTATAAAGAAAAGAGGAGAGCTATAGAGAAACTCCACTCCAGTATTCTTGCCTGGAAAATCCCATGGACAGAGGAGCCTGGTAGGCTCCAGTCCATGGGGTCGCTTAGAGTTGGACACGACTGAGCGACTTCACTTTCATGCATTGGAGAAGGAAATGGCAACCCACTCCAGTGTTCTTGCCTGTAGAATCCCAGGGACGGGGGAGCCTGGTGGTCTGCCGTCTATGGGGTCACACAGAGTCGGACACGACTGAAGAGACTTAGCAGCATCAGCATAGAGAAACCACTAAGCGCGGGCGGCTGCGACCTGCGCACTAAGCATAAGCACAGCCGAGAGGAGCTACCCAACGTCCGAGGTCAAGGACAGAAGCTGGGAGGACCCCATACCCGAAGGGCGGCAGCCAAGAGGAGTTACCCCACCTCCGAGGCCAGGGGCAGCGACCGACAGTGCCAGGCTGCAACTGAAGAGCTACTCAAGTCCGAGGTCAGGGTCGGAGGCCGGGAGGAGCTACCCCACATCCTAGGTCAGGGGCGGCAGCCAGAAGGACCTACCCCACGACCAAGGAGCGGTGGCTGTGCGGGCGCAGGAGGGCCTAGAGGAGTTATCCCATGTTGAAGGACAGGAAGGGCGGTGGTGAGGAGATACCTCTCGTCTAAGGTAAGGAGCAACAGCTGCGCTTTGTTGGAGCAGCCGTGAAGAGATACCCCACGCCCAAGGTAAGAGAAACCCAAGTAAGACGGTAAGTGTTGCAAGAGGGCATCAGAGGGCAGACACGCTGAAACCATGCTCACAGAAAACTAGTCAATTTAATCACACTAGGACCACAGCCTTGTCTAACTCAATGAAACTAAGCCATGCCCGTGGGGCAACCCAAGACGGGCAGGGCATGGTGGAGAGATCTGACAGAATGTGGTCCACTGGAGAAGGGAATGCCAAACCACTTCAGTATTCTTGCCTTGAGAACCCCATGAATAGTATGAAAAGGCAAAATGATAGGATACTGAAAAAGGAACTCCCCAGGTCAGTAGGTGCCCAATATGCTACTGGAGATCAGTGGAGAAATAACTCCAGAAAGAATGAAGGGATGGAGCCAAAGCAAAAACAATACCCAGCTGTGGATGTGACTGATGATAGAAGCAAGGTCCGATGCTGTAAAGAGCAATATTGCATAGGAACCTGGAATGTCAGGTCCATGAATTAAGGCAAATTGGAAGTTGTCAAACAAGAGATAGCAAGAGTGAATGTCGACATTCTAGGAATCAGGAAATGAAATGGACTGGAATGGGTGAATTTAACTCAGATGACCATTATATCTACTACTGCGGGCAGGAATCCCTCAGAAGAAATGGAGTGGCCATCATGGTCAACAAGAGAGTCCGAAATGCAGTACTTACATGCAATCTCAAAAACGACAGAATGATCTCTGTTCATTTCCAAGGCAAACCATTCAGTATCACAGTAATCCAAGTCTATGCCCCAACCAGTAATGCTGAAGAAGCTGAAGTTGAATGGTTCTATGAAGACCTACAAGATCTTTTAGAACTAACACCCAAAAAAGATGTCCTTTTCATTCTACGGGACTGGAATGCAAAAGTAGGAAGTCAAGAAACACCTGGAGTAACAGGCAAATTTGGCCTTCGAATACAGAATGAAGCAGGGCAAAGACTAATAGAGTTTTGCCAAGAAAATGCACTGGTCATAGCAAACACCCTCTTTCAACAACACAAGAGTGCCAGGGTCCAGCCCCAGCTGATCCAGGGTATTCGAAGGGGAGAAGGCGTCGGCGACTTAATTTAAATATTCATCAAAGATATAAAGAGTAATAGAATGAGGATAGCTCAGTAAGAAAATTCAGTGGAGAAAAGAGGCTGAGTAGCTTGGTTTATGCAGGAGACCAATAAAACTTCAAGACAAGAAGCTTGCACCACTTACGTAGGCTGCAGGCGTCCTTCCGTTCTCCCGAAGGAGAGGAGACACTGAGGCCTCCCCGGTCGGATCTTAGAAGCCCAGGCATAATTAGTAAGCATGGCGGGTTCCGTGCTCCAGATGGAGACTCAGCCAGAGTGTAAGAAAGAGAGCGACATGGGGAGACCAGTCTTTCAAGGAACTGATCCCAATTCTTTATTTTCCAGGGTCTGTTTTTATACACTGAGGTGTTATACAAAAGTCACGCTGGGACAGCAGTCCTGACTTTTATTAAAGTCAGGTGCTTCATACAAATGTATACAGAGGTCTTAGGGGTGTTACATCATCTTCTGGCCAGGGGGCCTGCTGACAATTTATGACCCTCTCCTTGTGACAGTGGTCAGTCAACCAGAACACTTATTTATCCAGGGGTGATTATTCTTGAAACAGATGCCACCCAAATAAAGTTACATTCCTATAGGGTGAAGGTGTAGTGGGTTTTAATTAAGGAAAGAATTTACTTAGCCTAAGGTCTAACGTGATTAATATCAAAGGTTAATACTTATTTCTTCTATATATTCATTAATGTGTGTAAGGGCAGGGGATGTGGAGATGTAGCAACAAACATTGGCTCAACAAATGAAAAACCCTTCACCAATACAATTTCTAATCAGCCCATTGTACTTATACTAATAGTTTTCTAACTTTTCTAAGGAACCTGTTTTTAGAAGGTTTAAAGCATCTCGTGCCTCTCATGGTTGGGAGGCTGTGAGCAATCACATGTGGCCAGACAAGCCTGTCAGGCAGGCTAGAAAACCTTCAGAGGAGTTTGTAGGTTGAAACACTCCTATCATGCCCAGGAATTATTATTAACTGGAGCTCTAAGTTAACTCCTTCTCCAAAAGACGTGGTGGGGGACAGCCCCCCGTAAAGTCAGAGGTGTAGGTGAGAGCACAAAGTAGTAAAGCAGGCAGGCTCTGGTTATGGGGGTAGATGCTCGAGGATTTCCAGGGGGACTCCTGAGCCTCGATCCCGCCTTTGCATATGTCGAGCCTCCTTTCTCATGACCTTTACCATGGGCGGAGTGCCTCACGCTGGCCCCCAACACAAAAGAAGACACTACACATGGACATCACCAGATGGTCAACACCGAAATCAGATTGATTATATTCTTTGCAGCGAAAGATGGAGAAGCTCTATACAGTCAACAAAAACAAGACCAGGAGCTGACTGTGGCTCAGACCATGAACTCCTTATTGCCAAATTCAGACTGAAATTGAAGAAAGTAGGGAAAACCACTAGACCATTCAGGTATGACCTAAATCAAATCCCTTAAGATTATACAGTGGAAGTGAGAAATAGATTTAAGGGCCTAGATCTGATAGAGTGCCTGATGAACTATGGAATGAGGTTCGTGATATTGTACAGGAGACAGGGATCAAGACCATCCCCATGGAAAAGAAATGAAAAAAAGCAAAATGGCTGTCTGGGGAGGCCTTACAAATAGCTGTGAAAAGAAGAGAAGTGAAAAGCAAAGGAGAAAAGGAAAGATATAAGCATCTGAATGCAGAGTTCCAAAGAATAGCAAGAAGAGATAAGAAAGCCTTCCTCAGCGATCAATGCAAAGAAATAGAGGAAAACAACAGAATGGGAAAGACTAGAGATCTCTTCAAGAAAATTAGAGATACCAAGGGGACATTTCATGCAAAGATGGGCTCGATAAAGGACAGAAATGTTAGGGACCTAAAAGAAGCAGAAGATATTAAGAAGAGGTGGCAAGAATACACAGAAGAACTGTACAAAAAAGATCTTCACGACCCAGATAATCACGATGGTGTGATCACTGACCTAGAGCCAGACATCCTGGAATGTGAAGTCAAGTGGGCCTTAGAAAGCATCACTATGAACAAAGCTAGTGGAGGTGATGGAATTCCAGTAGAGCTATTTCAAATCCTGAAAGATGATGCTGTGAAACTGCTGCACTCAATATGCCAGCAAATTTGGAAAACTCAGCAGTGGCCACAGGACTGGAAAAAGTCAGTTTTCATTCCAACCCCAAAGAAAGGCAATGCCAAAGAATGCTCAAACTACTGCACAATTGCACTCATCTCACAGGCTAGTAAAGTCATGCACAAAATTCTCCAAGCCAGGCTTCAGCAATATGTGAACCATGAACTTCCAGATGTTCAAGGTGGTTTTAGAAAAGGCAGAGGAACCAGAGATCAAATTGCCAACATCTGCTGGATCATGGAAAAAGCAAGAGAGTTCCAGAAAAACATCTATTTCTGCTTTATTGACTATGCCAAAGCCTTTGACTGTGTGGATCACAATACACTGTGGAAAATTCTTCAAGAGATGGGAATACCAGACCACCTGACCTGCCTCTTGAGAAATTTGTATGCAGGTCAGGAAGCAACAGTTAGAACTGGACATGGAACAACAGACTGGTTCCAAATAGGAAAAGGGGTATGTCAAGGGTGTATATTGTCACACTGCTTATTTAACTTATATGCAGAGTATACCATGAGAAACGCTGGACTGGAAGAAACACAAGTTGGAATCAAGATTGCCGGGAGAAATATCAATAACCTCAGATATGCAGATGACACCACCCTTATGGCAGAAAATGAAAAGGAACTAAAAAACCTCTTGATGAAAGTGAAAGTGGAGAGTGAAAAAGTTGGCTTAAAGCTCAACATTCAGAAAACAAAGATCATGGCATCCGGTCCCATCACTTCATGGGAAATAGATGGGAAAACAGTGGAAACAGTGTCAGACTTTATTTTTGGGGGCTCCAAAATCACTGCAGATGGTGACTGCAGCCATGAAATTAAAAGACACTTACTCCTTGGAAGGAAAGTTATAACCAACCTAGATAACATATTCAAAAGCAGAGACATTACTTTGCCAACAAAGGTCCATCTAGTCAAGGCTATGGTTTTTCCAGTGGTCATGTATGGATGTGAGAGTTGGACTGTGAAGAAGGCTGAGTGCTGAAGAATTGATGCTTTTGAACTGTGGTGTTGAAGAAGACTCTTGAGAGTCCCTTGGACTGCAAGGAGATCCAACCAGTCCATTCTGAAGGAGATCAGCCCTGGGATTTCTTTGGAAGGAATGATGCTAAAGCTGGAACTCCAGTACTTGGTCATCTCATGCAAAGAGTTGAGTCATTGCAAAAGACTCTGATGCTGGAAGGGATTGGGGGCAGGAGGAGAAGGGGATGACAGAGGATGAGACGGCTGGATGGCATCACCGACTCAATGGACATGGGTTTAGGTGAACCTCGGGAGTTGGTGATGGACAGGGAGGCCTGGCGTGCTGGGATTCATGGGGTCGCAAAGAGTCGGACACGACTGAGCGACTGAACTGAACTGATGGAGAAACTTCCTATTGTCCCAGAGAATACATTATACCATCATGAACAGGATATTTCAAGAAATTTGAGTGTTCAAGGTGCTTTTTATGAAGTCTTAGCTTGGCCACTGATAACAAAATACTATGAACTAGGTGGCTTAAACAACAGACATTTATTTCTTATAGTTCTGGAGACTGGGAAGTTCAAGGCCAAGGTATGGAAAGATTTGGTTCCTGGTGAGGGAGTCTCTGTATGACTTAAAGATGACTGCCTTCTCACTGTACTCTCACACAAGAACAGTCTCTTCTTATAAAGACTCTCCTCCCATCATGGAGGTCCCACCCTCCTGACCTCATCTAAACCTAGTTGATTCCCAAGGCCCCATCTCTAAGTACCATCACACTGGGGGGCAGATCATCAACATAATTTGGGAGAGGGAAGGGAACATGCACATTTAGTCCATAACAAGGTCACAGATGGAAATGTTCTTGGAAACTGGGGGAAAGGTGATCTTTGTTACAAAGTGGCAGAGGACTTTGCTGAGTTATGTTCTATTGGATAGAAGGAGAACTTGTAAGCAATAATCTTGGATATTTAGCTGAGGAAATTTCCAAGCAAAGTGTTGAAGATGCAGCCTGCTTTCTCCTTGTTGCTTACAGTAAAACACAAGAGGAGAGAAATAAATAGAAGAAGGAACTGCTAAGTAAAAAGAAACCAGTGTTTAGTGATCTAGAAAATTCTCAGTGTATCCAGATGGCCTGCTCTGGAAACAGAGCCAAGGGTGTGTCCGGACAGCCATTTTCTAAAGAACTTCGCCCGGATCCAACAACCATCTCAGCCATTTTTTAAAGTGGTGACTCATGGATCCAACCAACCATCTCAGAGAAGTTAGGAATAGAGAGGCAGTTATCCATGAAAGGCCTGTGGAGGTTCTTCTTGTCTGATGTCTTGGACCCCCAAGAATTGCATAAGAGGCCAAGATGTTTTCTGAGAATTCTTTATGAACAGAACACGGCCTACTTGGACTGAAGGGCACAGAGGTGAGATGAGATGAAGGAAGAATGGCTTCGGGGGCAGGGCCAAGGATACTGAGGCTGGCACCATTGCAACAGCCACCCTGGTCCCAGAGGGCACAGCCTAGGGCCAGGGCCACCCCCTCCTCAGCTCCTGAGCGCGGGCAAAACTAACACAAAAGATGGTAGATTAAACATGGCAGACAAATCCCTGTTGGGGGATATTTGAACAGGAAGTTTTGCTTTTTAATATAAGGCAAATACCTGGACACAGGTGCTTTATATATTTTATGTAATTTAGTCCTTATAGATGATGTGGGCATCAGTTTTATTCTCCTCATTTTACCAGCTGGAGGCCTAACCCATTTTCTTGTTGTCTCATATCTGGGAAACTGAAGAATCAGGATTTAAACCCAGGTCTGATCTCGAAGTCTTCAGTTTACTAGAAGTTGACATCTGGGACTTTGCAATGACAGCGAAGAGGTTAAGTAAAATTAACTAAACTCACTCCATGGGATGAAAGCTAAATATACTTTACTATTCTGATTACTAAAGCATTAGTATGTATGTATGGGCACGTGTATGTGTGTAAAAATTAAGACAAAAATGTAAGACCAAATATCTAATAGCCCTTCCAGAATGTGTATGTGTGCATGTGTGTATCTATATGATTTCTATATCTATATTCCTATCTGTATCCACACCCAAATTCGTATCCCTATCTATCTGTGTGTGTGTACATAAAACCAGTAACAAATAGCACTGACATAGTAATAACTTCCAACCCTTCAATCCTCTTGAACTAGGAATGCCTAAAACCTTCAGTCCAGGATGACCAAGGGAAATATCTCTTTTTCATTTACTGCCAATCTGTAGATTCTTTCTGAAAGCATTCACCACTCTCACCATCTGCATTTGAAATGGCTGCTTCCTTACAGCAGAGATGTTAATGCTGTTTTCGAGAATTCACAAATCTCTTGGCAGCAATGATTTTTAAAGTTCATTCTTCAAGTTTTCATGGGCTGCTGGAATTTAAGATTTTTCCTTCCTTCATTCACTTTGCAATATGCCAGTCGGAGTTGCTTATTATCTGAAAAGATGTTTTGTCTCTCTTTTAAACGGTGTGACATATCTCTGCCCCGTCTTTTTGAGCTTTTTTTACTCTGCGATGTTCTGTGTCGCTGTACATGAGTGTACATGAATGTACATTTTATAAACTTGTGCCTTTTAATCTGAGAGGCAAATTCTAGGCTGATCTCCTTTTAAAATAATATCTTAATACTACCTGTTCACCCTATTGAATAGCCTCCTAAGTGCAGAAAAGTAGCATTTTGCAGTTTATGCATTTCCTGGCCATTATTATATAGATCCTATTAAGATATAAATAGACAAAATAAAATTCTAAGAATTCAATATAACATTCATTTCAAGATCCAAAACTCAAATAATCACAGAAAGTGGTCTCTGCTATTACTGTAATCTTGCTTTTGTTATTTTGTTTCATTCTGTTTTGTTAATAGAGATTAGTATAGCTCTCTTTTGTTTTTGTCTGTCTTCCACGGTTCCTGGGCTACTTGAAGTGGTTTTTTTTTTTTTTTTTTAAATCTGTCCAAGTATATCATGAAGTGGCAGCTACAGTTTTTGCCCAAAGGTCCACAGAGACATCAGCTGGAGACCTTCTTATTTTCCTGGTGGAGATCTGACAATTAACTGTAGAAAGCTCCATGAGCTTTCTTCCGTGTTTACTTGTATATCCCCCATGACCAGAGAAGCACTTGGCACATAGAAAGTGCTAAATAAAGAGAAGAGAAATTAAAAACAAATTACAAATTCTAAAAATACACAGGCATAGGCTACAAACTCAGGAGTTCTAATGAATTCAATTTTATGTGATTTCTATCAAAAGAAGGAAAAAATGTATGATGCAATTATAAGTGTACATGCTGTTTTAGCAAATATATTCTTGATAGGAGAGAACTTCTAATTTGACCAAGTGTTAATGTGAATGGATTCCTTCACTTATAACTTTACACATCTGATGTTTGGAAGAATTTCCACAAACTAGCTTCTGGCTCTGTGTATTTCAAACAATGTGTTTTCTCTGCTTCTCTGCTATCTATTTCAAGTACTGGGTAGCAGTTGGACATATATGATTTCTGACACTGTATCTTCACGTCAAGATGTCAGGTAAGCTGGGCCAAAGTCCTATAGGAGTATTTCTGGAGCTATTTCTATATCAGAAGAGCTAGAACTATCTAAACCATACATGGAAGTCATAGAAAAGCATGTTAATATATCCCACAGGAGCCAAACCAAGTGCATACTCAACTGTCCCAAGACAAATGCCTATGGCTACTTGACATTGCTGGGCACAAGGGAAGTTGATGAAGGGGGACTCGGAATGGAAAAAGAGATGATTAAAATATTTGCTTTGGCAAATTTTACAATTTAGCTGCATTGGCTTCATGGTAAATACACCTTTGGTTTATTCAGAGGTAAGCATGTCACCCACAACTTGGGGAGAAGTTAGTTTTAGTTGCTAGTGGGCATCCTGGTCTTCCCTTGAATAGAGTATGGAGGGTAAGAGAAGACATCTCCCCTTCTGCTGAGGTTGCTAGGCTGAAACAATATGATGAGGCAGCAGTATGAAAGCAAACAGGACCACAAAGAGGGAAAAAGCTGAGAGGGAAGAGGGGCAGAGAGAATGACACTGTTTGAGGTCTTAAACTGGGCCATGTGTGAATTTAGCTACAACTCTGCACCCTCCTCATCTGCTGATCTCCTGATCTCCTGCACTCAACAGGCTTCCTTTCTAACTCAAGCCAGTTTGAATTTGGGTTTCTGTCAGTGAAGCCAGGAATCCTCACTAAAATACAAAATGATCGGCTGCCAGCATTATTTTGCTAGTAGAAATCTGAGATAATCTCATATTGCAGAGGGGAAAAACTAATTTCAGGACATATGGGTAGTTTCTTCAATGAAGGTCTAGAATGTTATTTTAGGCAGAGTTCAAGTACCCTCCAGTAATCGTGACAGTGATACTTTACATGTACACAGCATTCTGAAGGCTCAAAGTGATTTTATACACATTATCTTCTCTCATCTTCACAGAAGATATGCATTTTTCATCAGTCTTTCAAATGAAGAAACCAAAGGTTCAGAGGGGTTAAATCACTTGCCTAAACCACTTGTTCAGCTGGAACAGTCGTCCTGCAGGCTCCTTGAGCACACCAGAAGACCCAGAGCCTCCCAAGCCCACCAGAAATTATACTTCTGGTCAGAAGATAAACCATCCAACACCTCTGGGCCAGATCCACTCCTGGTCCATGACTGCTAGATCCTTTGTCTTTATCACCTAACCTTCCAGATTACTGATCCCAGCAACTTTAACTTATCTGACTACTTTCTCTTAATACTTTGCCTAAACTCCAAACTTTTAAACTCCTTCCCATATCCTAACTGCCGAGAGCCACAAAGTTTCTGGTCTTTGTCTTACTAACTTGATATCAAGTCTTTATTAAAATTTTTGCCACCAAGATCTTTAAACATGATTTCTACCTTTACCTTTAGACACTTTTCTGGCTACTTTATAACATGGGTTCTTGATTCTTTGACTTACCTAACTTCAATCCTAATCCTTGTCCAGTGGCTCAGCGGTAAAAAATCTGCCTGCATTGCAGGAGCCACGGGAAATGTGAGTTCGATTCCTGGGTAGGGAAGATCCTCTGGAGAAGGAAATGGCAACCTGCTCCAGTATTCTTGCCTGGAGAAAAGAGGAGCCTGGCGGGCCACAGTATATAGGGTCACAAAGAGTCAGACAGGACTGAAACAACTGAGCATGCAATACTAATTATGATTGCTCTCATCTTCCTGAAGTATTCGACTCCCTATTGTTCATTTGCAGAGGAGGAGGTGGAAAGTGGGGCAAGGGAACAGGGAGAGAGAGAATGAGACACACAGTCATCTGGCCTGTGTTCCATCTTATGAGTATGGTTGGAAAACTAGAGACTATCAAGAGCTTACAGGTTCTATTTCAAGGGCTTTGAGGTGATACTTTTCCTTAGGAATGGAATGCCAAGAAATAGCACAAAATTTCAGAGATGTCATCTTACTGGCAGAAAGAGCGTTGATTCTAGGGAACAATTCATTTCTGACCATTTCCCTAAATGATGGTTCAAATAGAGTAGTCTTCCTCTTTGCAGTTAGAAAGAACCAGGAGAAGCCCAGTATGAACTGGCAGGAGGTACCCAAAGAGGCTGTTCTGCAGAGCATGTCACTGCTACCTGGTCAAGGGGTCCTGCTCAAATTAGTTCCCACCTGAGAGAAGGGTGTGGCCTCTGCAAGCACTGGCCAGGAAAGGTCTTCATGAATAAAGGATTCAGCATTGCCATGTGTCTAAAAGGCAAGATATTGTGGATTCAGTCAGGGTATCTTCAGGAATGGAAGAAAAGCTGAGACCAATAATCCAACAGGCATTTTAAATACCATTTCAGAAGGGACTTGGGAACTATAGTTCAAGGACCGTGAGAGTAAACACTGTGAAAGTTTTTCACAGTTTGTAACTTGTGCATGTTTAATTTTTAATATTGTATGTTTCCTACAATCTCCTATATAAAGACAAAGGTTGTATAATGAAAAGAGCTACACATTTGCATGAGGGATAAAAGAAACTGGGAACCCCAAAGCCACGAATCTCAGGGGATAGAGCAGGAGGTGGTAACTTCCTCCTTGGACGAAAGAAAGAGTAAGTAGAAGGTCTTCTCTTGAGACTTGGCGCTAAGACTTAGAAATACCTAAGAGGTTCTCTGGTGGAAGTGGCAATGTTTGTTGTCTCCCCCAAACCAATACCTAGACTCCCTTCTCCATACTGAGAGAGCTAGATTTTGTTTCACATCCTCCAGATGATAGATCCTGATTGGACTAAGCTAATTATGGTGGTGATATTTCCCTTGTCACTGATCAACTGGTGGTAGGCGTGTCCTGGCTAATGAAATGTGTGTAGAATTCCCTTGGAGAGCATGCACCTGGCAAAGTTTTTCCTGTTTGGGGATTTTTTTTAAGCTCTTAAAAAGATACACACAAAAGAAAAACAGATCTTATTTTATGGGATGTTGCATCTTCACATACTGGGTTTTAAGAGAAGTGTTAATAAATTTTAAATAATTTAAATCATATATAGTATGTTCTCTGATGAAAATGTAATTAAATTAGAAATCAACAATTGTAAGATATCTGGAAAACTCACAAGTATTGAGAAGTTTAATAATATACTTCAAAATAACCTATGAGTAATAAATAAATTGGTGGTTCAGATGGTAAAAGAATCTGCCTGCAATGCAGGAGACACAGGTTCCATCCCTGGGTTGGGAAGATCTCCTGGAGAAGGAAATGGCAATGTGCTCCAGTTTTCTTGCCTGGAAAATCCCATGGACAGAGGAGGCTGGCAGTCTATAGTCCATGTCATTGCAAAGAGTTGGACAGGACTGAGCAACTAACACTAAAACACACTAATAAACAAATTATAAGGGAAAGTTGGAAATATTTCAAACTAAAAAATAATAAAAGTACAACATATCAAAATTTTGGATTCAGCTAAAATTATTCTAATAATTTTTAAATCCACAGTTTTAAATGCCTATATTAGAAAAAAAAAAAAAAGATATAGCATGAAATAAATGCCCTAAGCTTCCACTTTAAGAAGCTAGGAAACAAAGTGTTAAGTAAGCCTGAAATAAACCTAACAGAGTCAAAAAGGAGATCATTAAAACCAGAAGTCCATGAATAAAAACAGAGAAAATTAACAAATCCAAAGGTAGCACTCTGAAAAAAAATTTTTTTTAAAGACAGAGAGCAAAGACTTATTATGAGTATAGGAAATGAAAAGAAGATATATCACTAAAAAGTATACAGTCATTAAATGGATAATAATAGAATACTGTAAAATTTTATGCCAATAAATTTAACAGATTACATGAAATTAACAAATTCTTTGAAAAATAAAACATACCAAAAATGACAGAAAATCTAAATAGCCTACAATCGTTAAAGAGCTTGAATTTGTTACCAAAAACCGTCCCCCAAGGAAAAGTCCAGGCCAAGATTTTTTCACTGCTAAATTCTATTAAAAATTTAAAGATGAAATAATGTCACTCTGTCACAAATTCTTTCAGAAAATAGGGTTGGTAAAAATACTTCTGAACTCATTCTATGAGGGCATTCATGCTGATGTTAAAAACTGGAAAATACATCAAAGAGAAGAAAGGAAGGGAGAGAGAGAGGAAAAGGAAGGAGGAGGAGGGGGAAAAGAGAAAAGAAAATTACAGCTTCATAAATATAGGTACAAAAAATGGCATATAAAATATTAGCAAATAGAATATCTCTCCATATGATAAAAAAGAAATCTCTTAAGAAAAACCAATAGCTAGTACTTAACGGTGAAATAGTGTACCTCTCCCTCTTAAGATTGGGAATAAGGCAAGCAAGTAGGTTCATACCCCTGCTGTTCCATACTGTACTGGCCACCTAGTCAGTACAATAAGATAACCAAAAAAAAGATAAAAACCATAAAGATTGGGATAGAAAGAATGAAACTGTATCTATTCACAGACAACATGAATGCTTATATAGAAAATCCAGAGTGTCTATAAAACCACAATAGAAATAATGTTAGTTTATTCATATCAAGGATACAAAGTCAGTATACAAAGGATTCAATTGTATTTTTAATAAATAGCAGCAAACAATTTTTAAATTAAAAACAATTCCATTTGCAATAGTACTTTAAAACACATAAGATATTTGAGAATAAATTTAAGAAAACGTGGGCAAGACCTATATGCAAAAACTTAATGTGAGAAAATAAAGACCCAAATAAATGGAGAAATGCCATTTTACATGAATTGGAAGGCTCAATATTTTCAAGATGTCATTAACCCCCCAAACTGCTTTATGGGTTCAATAAATCCTGAGTCATTGCTCCATCAGGAGTTTTGATAGAAATTAATAAACCGATCCTAAAATTTATATGGAAATACAAAAAACTTAGACAACCCAAAGCAAATTGGAATAAAGAGAATAAAGTTGGAAGACTTGTATTGCTTGACTTTGAAACACTATAAAGCTACAATAGTCAAAACAACTTAGTACTTGTATGAGGAAAGAGAGAACAGTGCAACAGAAATGGAACAGAAAGTCTAGAAATAGGTCCATATATACACAGTCATCTAATTTTGAACAAAGCCATCAAAACAATTCAATGGGGAAAGGAAATCTTTTCAACAAATGATTCTTGAATAACTGGATATACATACATACAGAAAGAAACCTCAACCCCTCTCTCACAACTCCCGTATACCATTCACAAAAGTTAATTCAAATGGGTCATACATCTAAACATCAGAGTTAAAACTATGAAGCTTTTAGAAGGATGCAGAAAGCAAAATCATTAAAAAAATTTTTAGTTTCTGTTTATCAAAAGATACTATTCATAAAATAGACAAACCATATACTGAGAAAAAAAATGTTAGCAGAACATATACATGAAAGAAGATTGGTATCCATTATGTGAAAATGACCCATACAACTCAGTAAGAAACTGACAAATCCAATAAAAGATTTGAAAAAACACTTCACAGAAGAAAGAGATAAAAGCGACATATAAGCAAATGAAATGAAAAGTGCTGTGTTATGGAAATGCAGATTAAAACCACAGTGGGACACAACATCCACAGCTAAAATAAGAAAGACAGCAATAAACATTGGCAAAGATGTGATGCAATCCTAACACATATATTGTTCGTGTAAGGGACTCTCAAACATTGTTAATAGAAATGAAAAAATTTTACAACCACTTTGGGAGATGTTCTGGCAGTTTCTTAAAAAGTAAAACATAATTTAAAAAAAAAAATCATGAAATTCCCTGGTGGTCCAGTGGTTAGGACTCTGTGCTCTCACTGCTGAGGGTCTGGGTTCAATCCCTGGTCAGGGAACGAAGATCCCACAAGCCATCAGGTGCAGCTCCTCCCTGTGCCTGCCCCAAAAGAGTAAATTTAGTAAAGTAATACACACTAATTTTTTTTTTATAATCAGCAGTTCTATTCCTGACTATGTACCTGTGGTAAGTAGTACAATGCTCCCCAAAAGGTCAAGGTCCTAATCCCCAGAACCTGTGTTACATACAAAAGAGAATTAAGGCTGCAGATGAAATTAAGGTTGCTAAACACATTGTCCTGCTGCTGCAGCAGCAGCAGCAATGTAATTACAGGATCCTTTAAAGTGGATTGTTGTTCAATTGCAAAGTTGTGCCAACTCTTTGTGACCCCATGAACCGCAGCACGCCACGCTTCCCCCTCCTTCATCAATTCCCAGAGTTTGCTCAAACTCATGTCCGTTAAGTTGGTGATTCCATCCAACCATCTCATCCTCTGTCACTTCTCCTCTTGCCCTCAATCTTTCCCAGCATCAGAGTCTTTCCCAATGAGTCGGCTCTTTAGGGAGGCAAATGACTAGAGTCAGATGTAAGGGTGATTGCAGAAGAATGGTCACAGAATTGCAACACTGCTGGCTTTCAAGATGGGAAAAGGGGCTGTGAACAAAGGTGCATGGCCTCTAGAAGCTGGAAAATGTAAGGAAACATTTTCCGTTAGACTCTAGAAGGGAACACAGCTCTGCCAGCACCTTGCTTTCAGCCCAGGGAGACCTGTGTTAGATTTCTGACCTGCAGGACTGTAAGATGATACACTGTATTGTAACTTTTGCAGTTTGAGGTGCAACAGCAAAAACATCTAAGTTTGTGGTTATTTGTTATAGCAGCAATAGAAAGCTAATACGGTACCCAAGGGAAATGAAAGCATATGTCTCAAGAATGTTCTTAACAGTTTTATTCATAATAGCCAGAGATTGGAAATAGCCTGGATCTCTACCAACAGGATAATGGATAAACAAACTGTGGTGTATTCACATAATAAAATATTACTCAACAATAAGATGGAACAAATTACTCATACACACAACGTGGATGAATTTCAAAACCCTGCTGGGTGAAAGAAGCTGGGCAAATCGATGTGATTTCTTTTATATAAAGTTCTAGAACAGGCAAAACTAATCTATGGTTTTAAAGAAAAAGACCTCTGATTTGCCTTTGGGATAGAGTGACTGTGAGGATTAATCAGGAGGGGACTTAGGGATCTTTTGAGCATTGAAGCAATGTTGTATAGTAGTTGTATAGTTGTATATAGTTGTATAGTAGTCCCCTCTTAGTGTATTCTAAGCCCAAGAATGCCAGGGGATACCTGAAACCATGGACAGTACCAAACCCTATATGTACTATGTTTTTTTCTGAAACATACATACCTTTGATAAAGTTTAGCTTATAAATTATATATAATAAGAGACTAACAAGATAATAATAAAATAGAAAAATTATAACAATATACTGAAATAAAAGTTATGTGAATGTGGTCTTTCTCTCTCTCTCTCAAACTATCTTATTGTACAAAGTTAATGCTTTTTCCATCATAACTAAGGATTCATCACACACCGTGGCTGTAACTTTTGCACTTTGAGGTGCAACAGCAAAACTAGCATGAATTTCTTGTTCCTTCTCTATAATTTCACAGACAGAAGATTCATTCTTATCATAGATCTTAGCAACCTCAGCATGTCACTTTTTTTCTTACCTTATTAAATCAAGAACTTTCACCTTTTCATTTATAGTATGCATGGTTCAACTTCTCTTTGGCAGATCCAAACTGCCAGCATCACTACTCTTGCACTTGCTTCACTAAGTAAAGGAAGGGTTACTCGAACAGAAGCATTGCATTACCTGACATCTGACCGCTGAGCCAGCTACTAAGTGACTAATGGGTGAGATATGCTGGACAAAGGGATGATTCATGTCCCAGGAAAGGTGAGAGGGACAGCACAAAAACCTCATCACACTCTTCAAAACAGACACACTCTAAACATTTATGAATTGTTTGTTTCTGGCATTTTCCATTCAATATGTTTAGATCATAGCTGATCTAGATTACAGAAAAGGAAGGACAAGTATCTGTACTTCTGAAATCTCATGGAATAAGCTATGTGGAGAAAAGTTACCATGAGTTGAATTGTATCCCCCAAAAGATATGCTGAAGTCCTGATTCACATTACATGTGAACATGACTTTATTTGGGGAAAAAAGGTTTGTGCAGATGTATTCAAGTTAAGATGAGGTCATACTGATCTCAGGTGCCTGCAGTGGCTTGAAGCAGGATTTCAGTTCCCAGCCAGAGACTGAAGTCAGGCAGCAGTGAGAGCACTGAATACTAGCCACTAGGCCACCAGGGTCACAAGAGCAGTTGCCAGTGACAAGACCCTGGCTCATTGGTTCTGTAGAAATGAATTCCCATAAAGTGATGGAAAGTAGTAAAACTAGTGAAGTGTTTATTAGGAGGAAAAACAGTACATGTGAACAGACATATGGGTGGGTTCAGAGAGAGTCATGCCCTCATGATTGTTTGAATCACTTGGATGGAGCCTTTCTTCCAGTGCCTGGTTCTGAGTCAGTATTTGGTTTTTCTCAGGATCCTCCCATGTGTGCATGCACATCTGTTATCCAGGATGGGTTCTAGCAAAGAGGCCTATGCGTAGGTTGACATCACTTACTGTGGGGTAATGCCCCATCCGTTTTGACCTCTGAGGAGCCTTTCTGCTCATGTGTAGTCAATTACGTCTCCTTGACCTTGGGCATGAAAAATATGTGGTCTCTTGTCTGGGCAGGGTTCAGCTCCTTTCATGCTCCTACTACTATCTTCATCTTAGACTATCTGTCCACAGGAGACAAACTCCGACTGCTCAGCCCATCTATCCCCCTGCCTCAACACTGGATTACAGTAGCCTTACATCCAGTGATTGGTGTTTTTACAAGGAGACCATGTGTAGACACGGGTGCAGAAAAAAGACAGGGAGAACACCACGTGATCACAGAGGCAGAGATTGGGGTAATGTAGCTATAAGCCAAGGAACGCTACAAGAAGCTAGGAGAGGCTTGAAAGAGATTCTCTCTCAGAGCCTCCAAAAGAAACCAATCTTGCCAATGCCTTGATGTCAGATTAGTAGCTTCCAAAACTAAGAGAGAATACATTTCTGGAGTCTAAATTATAATATATATGTGAAGCATTTAAGCGTCTAAAACTAAATTTGAATTGTTGAAACTAAATAGTGGCTATATGAGTACAACATTATACAATATATAGTTCTTTAAACTTTTCTATATATTTGAAAAGTTTTATAAAATGTTTGAGAAATAATTGTGAAACTTGACTCATCACTGAGGGGTAAAATCAATTTAGTGGGTTAGATTAGCATTTTTCTAAAGCAAAATAGATTGGAAGGGAAGAGAATGCATATAATAAGGACATGTATTTCATTTCAATTATACATAATACATATGCTTATGTATAAATGCAAAGGACCATGATATAAAACTATTTTCTTACTGGAAGCCAAGCCAAAACTATTTGAGAAATACTACCTTAGTCTCATAAGCTTCCCAACATCCCATACTGTGTGCGCCGATGTTTTTACACTCACATCTAATCCATACACCATTTACACAAATTCAGAGTTCTTGTTATGAAAATGCTTGTATATCATCTCTCTTTGATCCATTATCACAGTTAATGAGCCACATTCTCCCAGAGTTTCTTCCAAGGGAATTCACAGGGCTCATTGTGAGTTGTATTTATACCTTCAAAATCCCAGGGTAGCTTTTAGTAATTTTCTGCATCATGACACTAAATGAAGCTTAAAAGAATTAGTAAAACTCTTACCAGATGCTCTTCATCATTTTTTGGAAGACAAAGTGATCTAGCCCCTCATTGAAGAGTTTTGCCATAAACCCTGCCGCTAGAGCTTAGCTCAGTCTAGAAATCATGTGAATTCACAGAATTACACCCATCATTTGTATTTAAAGATAACATGAGTCATGCTAGAGAGAATATTTTTTAAAAGATTATTAAGTTGGAAATAGCTATTTTAATCCACTATCGTGCTATATTTAAGTGTTCAATAATGTAATGAGTGTTCAGTTGAGTTCAACCAATATTTATTAACATTCACTATGTGTTAGGCAAATGCTCTCTCTAGCTTAGAGGATATGGTGATGACTAACACTGATCTCAGCCCTCGAGGAACTCACAGTATGGGAGAACAGGCACATAAATAGCTCATTTCAAGAGGCAGGTGAGTGCCATCCACAGGGCTCTGGAGGTGGACAAGTGTTTGGCTAAGCTGGAGTATTCAAGACTTCGGTTGAGCCTTGAATGATGTGAAAAAGTTATCTAAAGAGGAAAGGCTCTGGGCAGAGGTAGGATCTCTTCCTGACTGTTATAAAGAGTGACTCTGGCTGACTATGGACATTGTATTTTCCTGAATGGGGTGCATACTATCAACACCACTTTCACTATTGTTCACACGATCACCTGGCTTGAAGTAGTGTGAGCTCGCCACCATAACATTTCTCTTCCCCACCCATCCCCTTCATCTGCACTCTGTGGAAGGTAGTCTTTATGTACAATCTGCACTTAAGGGTTGACTATCTACATAAATTATTTGGGATTCTCCTGCAAAAGGATCTACTTATTCTTCACCATTTATTTATTCAATCATTTATGTGTATCAGTATGGACTCCTAGACCGTCTATGTTTCAGGTTATAATTCAATACTACTTTGTTGATTTTGTTGCTCAGATTTTTCCAACTTTGGCCACTGAGAACTTTTTCAGTGGACTCTCAGGTCTCTTTGACATACCCCCATCATTGTGGGCTTTAATTTTTAGCATTTTCTAACATTTTGGCTCCTGGCATACCGTGTCTACTTTCTGCTCCAGTCTTATAAGCAGCCTTTTCTCCAAGGAGACCTGGTTCCTTTTATGGGAGAATGGTATTGGAAACCAAGATCTGGGTGCAAGATGTGTTCACTACTATTGGGGTGTCATTGCTTCTAGTCTCTCCTAGCCGATAAACCAAGGAGATGTATGTGTGAATATATTTTCTTGTGATATATACATAACTATATGTACTGGATTGGCCAAAAAATTCATTGGGGATGTTGATAGATGGGAAGGCTATGCATGTAACAGGGACAAGGCGTATATGAGAACTCTCTGTATTTTTGCTCAATTTTGCTGTGAATTTAAAATTGCTCTAAAAATAGTATTTTTGGGGTCAACACATAGAAAATATTTGAAAATTATGTATCTGATAAAGATTTGTTCCCAGAGTATTTAAAGAACTCTTACAGCTCAATAATAAAGACAAATCAATTGCAAATGCACCAAAGATTTTAATAGACCCTTTTTCCAAAGAAGAGCTACAAGTAGTCAGTAAGTATTTGAAATTATGCTCATCATGATTAGTCATTAGGTAAATGCAAATCAACACTGCACCAAGATACCACTTCACATCACACTAGGATGGCTATACTAAACCAAAGACAGCATTTGTGAGCTGTGGAGAAATTGGAACCCTCATACGTTGCTCTGGGAATGGTAAAATGGTACAGCTGTTTTGGAAAATAGTTTAGCAGCTCTTCAAACGTCAAACAGAGAATTAGCATATGACCTAGAAATTCCACACCTGGGTATATACCCAATATAATTTAAAACAAGTGTTTGAACAAAAACTTGTCCACTAAAATTCAGAAACACTATTCACAATAGCAAAAGGTGGAAACAACCCAAATGTCCGTCAACAGATGAATGGAAAAACAAAATGTTGTATATCAATACAATGGAAAATTATCTGGGAATAAAGAGAAATGAAATATTAATACATGCTAGTGTTTTCAATGGATGAACATGGAAAACACTACACTAAGTGAAAGAAGCCAGACACAAAGGCCACACATTGTATGAGTCCTTTCATATGAAATGTCCAGAATGTGCAAGTCCTTAGAAATGAAAGATTGGGGTGTAAGGAGCTGGCTAGAGGGAGAAATAGGGAATGATTGCTAAAAACTATGGAGTTTCTTGGTATGGAGATGAAAATGTTCTGAAATTAGTGTTGAAGGTTGCACAACTCTGTGAATGTACTAAATATTACTGACTTGTATACTTTAAAAGGATGACTCATGATATATGAACTATATCTCAATAAAGCTGTTGTCATTGCTTCTAGTCTCTGGAAAATAACTGACTGGGTTGACAAAATAATTCAATAGCTGGACTGTGGTGATAGTTTATTAAATTATCCCAGAGATTCCAGAGGTTTATAAGATACTTACCTTTCTTAATAGGTATAGTCAAGTTAAAATAAATGAAGCAAATGCTTGATCTGTGTTTTTAAACAAATTGGAAGTCTACACCCCAGTTCTCTTAACTACACCACAAAAATTATTGTTTGATTTGCTATTTTGGCAAAGCTCACTACATTTTCCTTAATGAAGTTGTCCTTCAGACAGATCCTATCAAGCTAAAAATTGCAGAATTAAATTCTGGTTTATCCTCTAAAATCCTATGGAAAATTTAAATGGCCAAATTTCAGAATAGCTCATTCAAAAGCTGTCTAAAAGGTATAAAGCTATAAGACATAGCCAAATTAAGTGAAAAATTTCTCCCCACTGGATATTTTATTCAAGAACATAATTTAATGACAGGCCATATCCATGAGCTGGTCACTTTATCAATTGCCTCTGAAAAACCCCAGTTGGAGTATCGATCCCCAGTCTGCATCTACTCATCCCAGAGTCTCACTTCTTGTTGCTAGGATACCACTTCTTCGTGATGTCAACCTATTAGAATATTACAAATCTATTTCTAATCAACTGTTTGCTCTGCGTGGCTTTAGGAAAAGAAGAAAGCAAGGTCCATGCACACATAAAAGAGCTTCCAAAATGAATTTAAATCTTTGGTAATAATTCTAAACTAATTTTTAATTTAAAAATAGAAAAACCTGACTTTATCATTAAAATGGCAAATTTTAGCCTTGTGTATTAGTTTGTCTGTAAGTGGGAGGGGATGTCATATCACAGAATCCTTTTCTTCCTTCTAAAATGGCTGACTTTTTTCTCTCTCCCTCAAAGATGAGACTTCCAGGGTACAAACAAAGTCCTCCTTTAGAGGAGATTCATTTTCTTCTTATGTCTTAGGACTTCCTGATTCAAAACTAAAAACTGAAACAATCTGTTTTCCTGGTTTCTAAGAATGACAGATGAGAAGGTTTAAAACATTGATATTATTCAACTTATTTTTATTCCAGTTAATTAAATTCAGTGATGTGTATTGAACAGCCTCTATGCACAACTGTTACTAACCAATGTGGAGAGTGTAGAGATGAATTGGCAACAGTCACTATCTTCAAGACAGTCATAGATTAATCAAGAAATGGACATGTGCTCAATATCCAGGGTCAGTCTCTGAGGAGCAGGGACTGAGTCACTCCAGGCCCAGTGGGTGGAGTCCCAACACCTGCTCTGGGGTCTGTGGAAACAGAACCTGCATTGGTTAGATATTGATCTAAAGAAGCAAGTAGGTAGGCAGCATCGTCAGGTATTAGAGAAGCACCAGAGTAACAGCTGGTCACCAGACAAGAGAGAAGCCAATGTGTGAAAATAGATTCACAGGACAGGGCACAGCTGGGCACTCCTAGGTGCTGCCTGTGGCCTCTGCCCTGGACACTGACTGAGGAGGCTGGTAGAGGAGACTATGAGCCAACCCTGACTCACTGATACTGTGGGGCGGGGCAACTCTATGCGATGGGAGACTAGCTGGGGTTCAAGAAAGCTTTGCCAGCAGCATGAGAGCTAAACTGCCCCACAACCTGACTTTCACCGTGGCTCATTTTAGAATCTCTGGCTCTGCCACTCTTGACCTGTCACTGCCTAAATGGATCTTGAGTTTTCGAAGCCCCAGTAGGTACATGATTAATTGAAATTTTAGCCCTTTTGATGCCCCACCCCCTTAGTCGTGATACCCATCCCACAACTGGTATAGTCCCCTTACAACTCATCCAGTAGTCTCTGGCTTCTTTTTACACCCTTCCCTCAAGTCCAAGCCCACCCAGCTTCCGTTCCTGGTTGTGAATATTTTGTCTATCTATTGCTACATTTAAACTTAACCTTAAATTTATTTTTTAAAGATTGTTTTTTTAATGTAGACTGAAGTCTTTATTGAATTTGTTAAAGTATTGCTTCTGTTTTACTTTTTGTTTTTTTGGCCACAAGGTATGTGGGATCTTAGCTCCCAGATCAGGGATCAAACCGGCACCCTCTGTATTGGAAAGCGAAATCTTAACCACTAAACAGCCAAGAAAATCCCTCAAATATACCTTAAATTTAGTGACTTAAATCATCAACCATTTTAGATACCTCGTTCTTTTGAGCAGCATTTGGCTGGGCAAGTCTTCTGCTCCACTGGGATTACTTGATGGTATTCAACTAGCAGCTGGACTAGCTTAGAGAGACCAAGACAACTGGAATGCTGGCTCAGGGGGTCTTCTTTTCATTGCACATAGTCTCAGGGCCTCTCCATATGATTCCCAGCAAATCAGTCATATTTGCTACATGAGATCCAAGGACTGCAAGAAAGCACAATAGAAGCTGCTAGTCCTTTTAAAGGTTAAGCCTGGCACTGGCACAGCATCACTCCTGCCATATTCTATTGCTCAAAGCAATTACAGGGCAGGCTGGATTCAAAGATAAAGGGAGCAGACTCTAACTCTCACTGGGAGAAGTGTCAGGGAATGTCCATCAAATTTGTGAAGGTTCCCATATGTCTCACTGCCAACTGTATTCAGATTATGACCACAGACATCTTAAATAAAGCACTTTAAACTGCATCTTGTTATTCCTGATCTGAGAATCATCAGTTAGAAATGGAATGCTGGGGGACTTCCCTGGTGGCCTAGTGGATAAGACTCTGCACTTCTACTGCAGGGGGCACAGGTTCAGTCCTTAGTTGGGGAACTAAGATTTTGCATGCCACACAGTGTAGCCAAAAATTAAAACCAACAAACAGAAGAAAAAAACAACCAGAAATGGAATGCTGAGAATCCTAGCAGGAAGACCAACACGGGCACACGGCTGGGGTGTCCACAAGCTTTGCTCTTTAGCTGACCCACTTGTCCCTGGACTGCTGTGCACAGTGAGGTCTCAGGCTAAAGCATCATTCTCCCTTCCAGGCATTAAAGTCTGAGTCCCTCACACCAGGAGGCTTATAAATCACAAACATGAGATTGGATTTTGCAACAGAACTGGTGTTGAAAATCCTTTGGCAGTGAGTCCTTCTCGCCTTGTCTATTTTTTTTTTTTTTTCAGAGGAGCATCTGTCAGGGGGTTGGGGTGTCCTTCTGTGCTTATGTTTGTTTCCCTCCTGGTTAAGGCCACGCCACTGCACCCCAGGCTGGCTGTGATCCTCCTGGAGCTATTCCAGGAGTCCGTGTCCAGGCCTTGTGCCCAGGGTTGCAAGAGGGTAAAACCACCATATAGAAATTCCCCTGGAAAAGTCCCATGGACTGTGTCCAGGAGACCCTCCTACTGAATTTCACTTTCTAGAGATGATTCTGTTGGTGAGGTTCCAGCTCCCACGTGATTTGTCACTCCAGAAGGCACTCATGCCATCTGTGTAAAATTGCCCAACTGAAGCACAGAGGGATAGAGTACATTGTGGGGAGAGGATTTTAAAGGACTCTGGACATATTACTGAATAATGTATGTTACTTTTATGCACATCTTTAAAGTAGAAAAATAATAAGCTTCATTTGCAGCGCTCACACACACAAAGCACTTCTGCAGTTTAATCTCATGGGAACCTCACTTGGTACTTTGTGAAGTGAGGCCTATTGTGCAGTTGATGAAGTTCAGACCACACATCAACTGCTTAAGGTCACCCAGGTCTTTTGTAATCAAAGTATACATCATGGGGACTTCCCTGGTAATCCAGTAGTTAAGACTCTGTGTTTCGAGCAGAGGACACAGGTTTGAGTCCCTGGCAGGGGAACTAAGATTCTACATACTGCATGATGCAGCCAAAAAAAAAATTATACATAATGACTTTTAAGTAGAAAAAAGATAATGTTCTCTTTTTACTGTTTCATAGAAGCCTGAGCATCATAATGAAGAGCAGCTCCGGCTCATTGCAACTAGAGAAAGCTGGGGCACAGCAACGAAGACCCAGTGCAGCCAAAAAAAACCCAAAAGGTGCCCTTAGGAAACAGAAGTTAAAGGACATTTACATTCAAGAGGAAAGTGATTGATTGAAGGATAAATAACAGATTCAAAGAGCTGAGGCCCTCCAACTGCAGAACACCTCAGCTGGGACTGACAACTCACAAACCCTTATCCCTCCTCTCCCTCTGAGGCCTGATTGAGCAACTATTCCTGGGGTCCCACAGGGCTTGGCCATAGGGCTGATGGTCCAATCCACCTATGCCCACAAAGTACCCTCACAATAAACCTATTATTTAAAATGGATTTAGGGTCGATTTTTTGCTTCCCAAGAGACTAACTCAACAATTGTAGCAAAAACTCACAAGCATATTTCTTACAAATCAAACATAAGATGAGAAAAACATCAATGCTCTTAAAAGCCTGGTTTATTATTATAAGGCTCCATGCCATTGTGACAAGAGAGACTTAAGACAACACACATTAAAGAAGTGATCATTTTTACACCTTTTACTTAGCTACTCTAGTGATGCCACTAACAAGACCACGTCACCAGAATCAAGCCTCTATTTTCAACCCAGAGCCCAAGAGAGTGTTCTATATATAGGACACATTCGATTAATGCTAACCACTGCAGGTGATAGAAAATATTGACTATATAATCTACCAGAAATTATAAGTCAAGGGTGGTACCACCCTCTCAAAGGGCAACTGAAACCTAGTTGGGACACTTTTACTTGTCATTAGCTTCTTCTGTTGGCACTAAATGGGAGAGACTCAAGAATGCTAAAATTCCTGCTCACTACAATCCCACACAATGAAGAATTAATCTGATAGAAATGTATATCCTACTACGTTTAAGAAACACTTAGACCATCACACATATGCACATGGTAATCAACCTAAAAACTACAATCTGTGGCCTGATCCATGGTCAGACAACAGAACAGCACTTTTTTTAAACCATGATTATTCCAGAAAATTCATTTACTTGCTAATTTGGCTCTAGACCAGTCCCAGTACTTTTATTTGGCTTCTGTCATGAAAGATAGCACACTCCTTTCCAGGACTAGAGACAAGAAGACAGGTTTGTCAAGATAAGAAAAGAAAACATATTTCATTTAGCAGTTTGTTAGCTCCGTTTATTACTTGTGAATGCTGAGTCTCCTGGTATGCAGGCCTCCTGCATACCACATATTTAAAGTCTAATCCATTTGCCCTGTGACCCGGGTCCTACGTAAGTTAGGGGTAGGCCCGCTCACACCCTGATCTGCTAGTTTGGGTGTAACTAAAAATAAATAAACAAATAGAGCCTGTCATATGACTCAGAAAAATAATACCTACCTTTACTTTGCATAATTTGTCTACTATTTATATTGTGTTCTCCTAAGGGAAACTGTGGAAAGGATCTCTTTTCCAGATCACACAGGCAGATGCCCTCACATCAGACTGGGGGAATTGTAGTTTTTGTTTTTTTTTTTAAGGTTTATACATTTTTCAGAGGTTCCTTGGAAATCTGTGCCTCTGCTTTTTAAACGTCTGCCTCCAATCCTGACTTGAGAAAACTAGTGTCTTTGTTCACAAGTGAACAACATGTTCCCTTATGTTTGATGAAATAGCTGCTTGACAAACATGGTTCCTTTTATCCCTCATACATTAAAGTACACAGATTGAAAGTCTAATCATTGCCTTGTTTTTTAGTGGCATTAAGAAAAGTTTCTCAAGTAAATTAAAGCTTGCTAACATTTCTATCACTTCATGGGAAATAGATGGGGAAACAGTGGAAATAGTGTCAGACTTTATTTTTTGGGCTCCAAAATCACTGCAGATGGTGACTGCAGCCATGAAATTAAAAGACGCTTACTCCTTGGAAGAAAAATTATGATCAACCTAGATAGCATATTGAAAAGCAGAGACATTACTTTGCCAACAAAGGTCCATCTAGTCAAGGCTATGGTTTTTCCAGTGGTCATGTATGGATATGAGAGTTGGACTGTGAAGAAAGCTGAGCGCCAAAGAATTGATGCTTTTGAACTGTGGTGTTGAAGAAGACTCTTGAGAGTCCCTTGGACTGCAAGGAGATCCAACCAGTCCATTCTGAAGGAGATCAACCCTGGGATATCTTTGGAAGGAATGATGCTAAAGCTGAAACTCCAGTACTTTGGCCACCTCATGCGAAGAGTTGACTCATTGGAAAAGACTCTGATGCTGGGAGGGATTGGGGGCAGGAGGAGAAGGGGACGACAGAGGATGAGATGGCTGGATGGCATCACTGACTCGATGGACGTGAGTCTGAGTGAACTCCAGGTGTTGGTGATAGACAGGGAGGCCTGGTGTGCTGCGATTTACGGGGTCGCAAAGAGTCGGACACGACTGAGTGACTGAAATGAACTGAACTGAAAATTTCTATCAGATGATAGGAGGGGAAACATTTTTTTCCCTTCCTTTAAGATCTTGTCTGGTGACCAGAAATGTCAATTTCAATTCTGTTTCAAACTCAGAGCAAATTTTTCTTTATGTCAGGTTAAAGCTTCCATTTCTATTTTCTTCCTCTGATCACCTTGAAGGTAAATAAATAAAACAATGTGATTAAATTTTCTTTTTTGGCTTTGAGCCTTAATTCATAGAATACTTTTCCTACTTCTTTAAAAAGCACCTAAAATAACTTTTTCTTTTTCTCAAAAATCTTAACTGTAGCTTCTACTCAGTAATCATCTTAAAAAAAAAGAAAGTCATGTGTTGTTATGGCAATTGCCCACTTGATTTCAAACTGGAATGTGACTATTTCCTATTGTTTTCAAGCTGGAAAAAGGTGTCATGTCTCTGGTCTGTAGCTCAAAGTCAGAGCACTAGATTAGAATTTAGGAAACAGCTCAGACATCAGCTTGATGTGGGATCCCCTGGATTCTAGCCTCCTCCTCAGAGCAAGAGACTTACTTGTGTGGGGTCACCTCCAGCTCATAAGGTCCAAAATTCCACAGGTTAGCCTCTCCAGCCTAGAGGAAATCTACAGAAAGTTTCAGAGGCTCAGTCCAGTGTATATATCAGGGAAATAGCTGTTTTTCTCCTGTATTACTCTCCAAGAGAGAGGTAAAGTCAGAATGAGATAAATACAGAACAAGATGATTTACCACAAAATCTCTTGGAAGTAGAGATTTCCTAATAATATGAACTACTTACGTATGCCCTATATGCCAGAAACTGTTCTAAGAGTTTTACCAAGTTGGCCAAAAAGTTCTTTTGAATTTTTCCACAAGATCTTCTGACCTTACGGAAAACTACGAATGAACTTTTGGGCCAATCCTATATATGGATTAACTCATTTAGTCCTCACCACAACCCTATTAGGTGGACAATAGTATTGCATTACCAGCTCACAAAAACAGAAATTGATATAACTGATGCTAAGTGACTTATCTAAAAACATTCAATTGTCAGTGGTGACATTGGGAGTTGAACCCAACTTGACATGCGGTTCCAGAGCCCAGGTGCCACAGTAATCACTTTCCACCTATAAACAAGTAGACTGGAGTAGGAGGAAATGTATATTTGGAGTCTGAAAGTGAAAGTGAAAGTGAAGTCGTGTCCGCTTCTTTGCGACCCCACAGATAGTAGCCTACCAGGTTCCGTGGTCCACGGGATTTTCCAGGCAAGAATACTGGAGTGGGCTGCCATTTCCTTCTTCAGGGGATCTTCCCAAAATTGTGTTGAAATCCTGAGTCCACCATGTCCTAGTTCTATTATCTCGGGGACTGATAGCCTCCCACAACTTCAGCTATCTATCAGCAAGATCTACCTTCAAAGGCTAGTGGTAAGGTTTTAACTAGATAATGCATGAAAAAAATATTTTGTAAACCTTAGAGCCTTAAGCAAACAGTAACAACGAGTCTATATTTGGTAGATAATACCTAAAAGTAGCAGTTTCATTAACCAAGCTTAAAGTCATAAGCTAAAAAGATAGGCTGTAAAAATATAGACTTCAATTTCTTTTTTGAAGGAGAAGAGATGACAGCCAAGGATAGAGAAAAATCATGCATTTTATGGACAGTGAATCTTCCCAAGAGCCTAAAATAACACTACTTTGCCTGAACCAAAATAAGAGATAAAATGGCTTCCAAGTCACTTCTTTCAAATCATCTCAGTGCCATTAAATGAATTTGGACAGGACCCATGGATCAGTGCAATGGGAGGAGACTCAATCAAAAGCCTGAATCAAGAGTTATGAGACTCTAAGTGACAAAACACAGAAATATCCAATACTTGGCTTGGCCTGGCTTTCTGGTGGTCAGCTCCTCTCTTGACCTTCAAACTCACCCTAGAAATATCCTGTTAGTTGGCTTTTTAGAGTCAGGAAACCTTCAGCAGGCATTCTTCCATCTTCCCTTCTTTCTTTGTTTTTCTTTCCCAGGGGTCCCAATGATTCAATCTGTTTTTCTTTCCACTTCAAGACTGTCCATTTTGTCTCCGACTCTGTCTTTGAGCTTCTTCTTCTCTTCAGAGGAGAGAAATGCTGTGAGGACTTCCCTGGGGGTCCAGTAGCTAAGAATTCACTTCACTTGTCAATGTAGGGGACATGGGTTCAATCCCTGGTCTGGGAAGATGCCACATGCTGTGGGGCAACTAAGCCTGTGCCACAACTACTGTAGCCTGTGTACCCTAGAGCCGGTGCTCCATAACAAGAGCAGCCACTGCAGTGAAAAGCCCACGTGCTGCAACTAGAGAGCGGCCCTCACTTGCTATAACTAGAGAAAGCCCATGAACAGCAGTGAAGACCCAATGCAGCCAAAAAGAAAAAGAAACGCTGTGACAGAGGACATAGTCTCCCAAGCCTTCCTTTCCTTTCTCATCCTCAAAGTAAACATTTAGGCCTCTTTCATCTTGAGAATTTTAACACTAACCAGTTAGGAGAAACAGTCATGGGTAACAAACAGATCTTAAAATTAGCTCATGTTACGTTGTCACTGATTCTTCCTGCTTCCCAAATGTGTGGGAACCTGCCCAGAGAGCTCACTTCTCAAAGACAGCACATGCTAAACTGGACCATGCACCCCAGGCCAGTTCTGCAAAGATTCTGGGCCCTGCAAGCCACTTCCAAGATTTGGTTTCCAATGCCAACCCCTTATCTACTTTCCAGGTAGATGGCTCTAATTTTTTCTACATAAGAAAAGTTCCTTCTCCCTTGGCTGCCCAGCAAGTATTCCCCTAGTATCAAGTAGGTCTGCCCCACCCTACAGAGTCCTCTTCCTCCTTCCCTGAGCTCCCTTTGTCTCAGGCTCCCACCTTCTCCCTAGTTGAATCCTTTTCTATGAGTTTCAGCTGCAACAGTCACTCACAGAGGACAGTTACATCTTATTTCGTTTAGAGTGGCCCTTCTTGGTTTCACCTGGAGACTTTTCTTTTTTTGACTTCTAAATTATGAAAGACATACATGCTCATTTTGATAAGTTAAACAATACAGAGAAGAGGTTCTTTAAAAACCTGTATTCTTCTCACCTTCTAGCCAATCCCATTCTAATAACCTAACCAATGATATCAGTTTGCTATGGAATTATCCCTCCCACCTTTCAAAACTGGATATTTTTCACATTTATAACTATTCTTAATTGTTTTGGAATCACAGATCTCTCTGAGGGTCTGATAAAAGCTATGGACACTCTTCCCAATGCCTGCATGAATGCACACACACAGGCAATTTTGCATTTAATTTCAAGGGGTTTGTGGTAATAATTCCAATGTTTCCAATTTCTGAGCTTTCTTGCATACACATACTCTCAGGCTCTAGTCCTGGGATCCTTGAAGCTTATGCTTATTCTCCCAAGAGTTGTAAAACAAATGAAACTTTTTGATTTGTCCCTTCTACAAGGAGATCTTCTCATTCTGGAACCTCTCCCTGGAGTCCCAACTTCTGTCTGAGGAAGACCTGTAATCTACAGCTCATTTTGAGGACCAGAAAAGAAGGAGAACTAAACTGAATACTAAACTAGTCCTAATGGCCTTGGGAAGATTGGAAACAGGTACTGATGGGGCCCAGTGAGAAAACAGTCGGGAACTTGAGGTGATAGTTCCCTGAGGAGAAGACGGTACTAGAAAGAAATCTGTGTGTTTAATCTAGGTTGGTGACTAGCAGCACTATACATAGTAGAGCGTTTAGGACTTGGAGTCAGATAAGCAACACCAGTTGCTTATCTCCTATGTGACTTTAGGTAGGCTGTTTAACTTCCCCAACCTTTATTTCCCAGATAACAAATTAGACATTTTAATAACCTACCTAGACTTTCCTGGTGTCTCAGTGGTAAAGAATCCATCTGCCAATGCAGGAGACTCGGGTTTGATCCCTGGGTCAGGGAGATCCCCCGGAGGAGGAAATGGCAACCCACTCTAGTATTCTTGCCTGGAGAATTCCATGGGCAGAGGAGCCTGGTGGGCTACAATCCGTGGGGTCACAAAGAGTCAGATAAAGAGTCAGAGCAACTAAACAACAATCATCAGTCAGTTCAGTTCAGTCACTCAGTTGTGTCCGACTCTTTGTGACCTCATGGACTGCAGCAGGCCAGGCTTCTCTGTTCCTCACCAACTCCCGGAGCTTGCTCAAACTCATGTCCATCGAGTTGGTGATGCCTTCCAACCATCTCATCCTGTGTCATCCCCTTCTCCTCCTGCCTTCAATCTTTCCCAGCATCAGGGTCTTTTCAAATGAGTCAGTTCTTCGCATCAAGTGGCCAAAGTACTGGAGTTTCAGCTTCAGCATCTTTCCTTCCAATGAGCACCCAGGACTGATCTCCTTTAGGATGCACTGGTTGGATCTCCTTGCAGTCCAAGGGACTCTCAAGAGTCTTCTCCAACACCACAGTTCAAAAGCATCAATTCTTTGGCACTCAGCTTTCTTTATAGTCCAATTCTTACATCCATACATGACTACTGGAAAAACCATAGTTTTGACTAGACAGAACTTTGTTGGCAAAGTAATGTCTCTGCTTTTGAATATGCTATCTAGGTTGGTCATAGCTTTTCTTCCAAAGGGCAAGCATCTTTTAATTTCATGGCTGCAGTCACCATCTGCAGTGATTTTGGAGCCCCTAAAAATAAAGTATGTAACTGTTTCCACTGTTTCCCAATCTATTTGCCATGAAGTGATGAGACTGGATGCCATGATCTTAGTTTTCTGAATGTTGAGTATGAAGCCAACTTTTTTACTCTCCTCTTTCACTTTCATCAAGATGCTCTTTAGTTCTTCATCACTTTCTACCATGAGGGTAGTGTCATCTGAGTATCTGAGTTTATTGATATTTCTCCCGCAATCTTGATTCCAGCTTGTGCTTCATCCAGCCCAACATTTCACATGATGTACTCTATAAGCAACATGACAACATACAGCCTTGACATACTCCTTTCCCGATTTAGAACCAGTCTGTTGTTCCATGTCCAGTTCTAACTGTTACTTCTTGACCTGACTACAGATTTCTCAGGAGGCAGGTAAGGTGGTCTGGTATTCATATCTCTTGAAAAATTTTCCACAGTTTGTTGTGATCCACACAGTCAAAGGCTTTGGCATAGTCAATAAAGCAGAAGTAGATGTTTTTCTGGGAAACAACAATAATAACCTACCTCAGTAGAAGTGTTGTGAAACTCATAGAAACAATGTGTTCAGAGGAGCCCTGTAGTACTAGGAAATACTGAGGAAGCATCAACAGTGTTTCTTATTAAAATAATGCCAGAGAAATGTGCATTTCTGAATGGGAATAGCCCAAAAAGTTCAGAATAACAAGTTATAAAATAATCAGGTCTCTCTGTCAAGCATTCCAAAGCACCTTGTATAAATCAAGATGTCTTATTTAGGGTGAAAGTTGGGTGATCTCTCTTAGAGGAAAGAAGGGCGCTCGGTTTTCCCCAGAGCTCCAGAGGTTCCCCTCAGGAAGGACAAAAGAAATAGACAGAAACCTTTCAATATCTCCTTCCCAAGCAAAAGGTTCAGAGTAATGACAAGACATGGGGGAGTCCAGGAAGGATCATAAATGGTGACTTCTATTCAACTCTTTTCCTTTCAGGCAGTACTGGTGTTCCTGTGATTAATATGCCTTTGTATTGTCATCCTCCAAGAAACAGCTCTGGGAGAGGCTCTGTTTAGGAAGCACATACATGAGCTTTCAGTCTTAATACAGTTGAAACCCAAATGCTAGAATGCTAGAGAAAAACTTTGAGACTTGCCAAGAATCACTGGACACAGTGCTCCAAACAGTACCATGTAAGTAGCAGACTCTCACAGTCGTGAGATTGGCCTATGCTTCTTTCCTGAGGAAGAGATCGATTGGGATTTCAATTCCAAGACTGAAAGCCTTTGGCTGCTCAGCCAGTCCTCCCTTTGGGGAGATCGAAGTCAGTGGCCAATTTGACTCTAAGACTGGATTTAGGACACCTCAGAGATGCATAAATACTGGACAAAATATATTTGAATACATATTCTATGGTCACGTTGGCTCCAGACTGACACCACAGAAACACTTGTGTCTACTCATAGGTAAAGGAGACAGGAGAGGAGAGGCAACTCAACTGGATGCTGAGCTAGTTGCCTGGTCCTATGGGGCTGGGGTGAGCTGTACACCAGCAACCTGACCACTCCAAAACCCATGTCTCCATTTCAAAAATGGAATCCCTCCAAAGGATAGTAAATCAGAGACATCTACAAAATGGACTGATGCTTCTCAGGTGGCTCAATGGTAAAGAATCTGCCTGCCAAGCAGGAGGTGCAGGTTGAATCCCCGGGTCAGGAAGATCCCCTGGAGAAGGAAATGGCAACCCCCTCCAGTATTCTTGCCTGGGAAACCCCATCAACAGAGGAGCCTGGTGGGCTACAGTCCACGGAGTTGCAAAGAGTTACAGCTTAATGACTAAACAGCAGCAGCAGCATCAAGTGGACTAATCATCCTGCAGTCAGGATTAAAAGGACTAACAGCCTTAGACGTGTAGTGTGCTCAGCCCCCTAGACATGGAACAATCATGGGGCTCTTCCAGTGTGACCCTGGATTCCAGCTACAGTCCTTCAATAGCAACTGGGCTTACCCTTGACCCCACAGTTGGCATGCCTGTCACTTCAGACACAGTGTCTTCACCATCTCTGCTCCCTGCTGTAAAGGACTCATGCAAGCCCTGGATGTCTTTTCATGAACCCTTATAGCTCCCTCCTTCAGACAGTTGTGCAGCCAAAAAGCATCTGCCTCTTTTCTCCAAATGTCATTTCTCCATCTTCTAACAACTACATCCTTTCCAGTCTCACACAGACACAGACACACACACACACGCACACACACACGGAGGGGGAGAGAAAGACAAATAAATTCCAGGGAAGTGTTACATCTTTCAGGGTGGTGGTAGAATTTGTTATTGCAACTACATTCCCAAATTATAAATCCTAGGAAGAGAACAAAATTAAATCAGAATGTCTCTGTAATAAGTCATCAAGTTGGAAAAACACTCTACTGTTAATCTAGAGGAAGAAAAATGGAAGCAATCCACACCACCTCCCTAGCCTTGTTTTAGGCATGGTGTCTCGGGGAAACCTAGAGCCAGGCCGCCTGGGTTCTGCTATGGATTAGTTGTGTCACACTAGGCAAGTTGTTAAACCTCTCTGTGCCCCAGGTTTCATTTACAAATAATACTAAGTACTAGTACTAATCCACAGAGTTATCCTGAGGGCTGAATCAAATAACATCTGTAAACCACCTAGCATAGTGCCTGAGACACAATAAGCTCTGTGCGTAACAGCTCTTATTAAGGTGAACTTGGCTTCAGAGGTTGATTTGTTTCAACAAGGATAATTAAAATCCACTTGAGAGGGAGGGAGAACAAGATGGCAGAGGAGTAGGTGGACATGGAGTTCATCTCTCTCCACGGATGCATCAGGAATACACCTTCAGACACAGACGTGCGTCCAGAACACCAGCTGAGAGTGGACAGGAGCACCTGACCAGTGGCAAAGAATATATAGAACCACGCAAAACTCGGTAGGATGAAGGAACTAGCGGGGGAAATGGGAGTGTTAGTAGGACTGGACCTGCCCTCAGCGGGTGGAGGAACTGAAGCAGGGGTCTGGTCCCCACAGTGGGGCAATTGTCTGAGTCAGAGGAGAAACATTCAAGGCAGAGACTGAAACAGCTGATCTGTGACAGCCTAAATGGAATAAGAATCAAACAGTCCTTGCCACAGCCATACATACCCTGGACAGGAACGCTGGTCTCCTGGAAGGGGCAGTGGTTGGGAGCTGGCAGCTTAGGGATTGTGAAGCAATCCCAGGGTGAGGGTTGCTGTTGACTGCGGAGAGACAGATTGAAGGGATGTGAGGGAGGAGATCATGGTGGGAAATGCTGGTGGAGGAAAGCCAGGCAGCCATGGAAGCAAGGCAATACTGCTGAGTCATGCATAGAGGGTGGAGCCATCACCATAGCCTCTCTCTGCCCACATGCCAGCATGAGCAGCTGAACAATAGAGAGGCTGGCCCATCAAACGCCTGACGTACTGAACTACAGAGTAGGAGCCCACCCGGGGTGCCCCTTTAAGTGCCTGACATGCTGAACAACAGAGAAGGACCCCAGGCAAGGAGCTCTCTAAGTGCCTGAACAGGCAGAGCTACAGAGAAAGACTGGCCAAAGAGGCCTTCTGATCACCAGTTATAAGAGGCTCGAAAAAAGACTCTGATAGGGCCATAACTCCTGTGGTGCAGGCAGTCCATGTCCCTGCACACTTGGCACTGGCAGGGTCCCTACAAGCCAACCAGCTGCACCACATTCACACTCAACTCTCACTGGGCCAGAGCTTCCACAGACAAGAAGTCTTGCATCTATGCCTGCAGGGTCACTTTGGTCGTGTCCAACTCTTTGTGACCCTGTAGACTGTGGCCTGCCAGGCTTCTCTGTCAGAGAGGGGGTTCTCTAGGCAAGAATACTGGAGCGTATTGGCCAATACTGGTCGCCATACCCTTCTGTGCGGTGCTTAGTCAGTCAGTTGTGTCCAACTCTTTGCGACCCCACGGACTGCAGCCCTCCAGCCTCCTCTGTCCATGGGATTCTCCAGGCAAGAATACTGGAGTAGGTTGCCATGCCCTTCTCCAGAGGATCTTCCCAACCCAGGAATCGAACCCAGGTCTCCTGCATTGCAGGCAGATTCTTTACCATCTGAGCCACTACGGATACCCTTCTAGGGCACTATATTACCTGCTGCCCTAGCCACAAACCCCCCTGAGTACCTGGTGCTGCCAGAACCCCTGTGACCCAAGCAGCTGCACCACCTTCACACCTGGCCCTCTCAGGGGCAAACCCAAGCCCTCCAGGGCAGCCTCAGGAGGTAAACCCCAGTGGATAACCCACATGTAGAGGTGAAAATAAAACCACAATTGAAACCCAGGGGCAGTGTAGCTAAGGAAGAAGACCCAAAACCTTCCCACCAGCTGGACAAGCTGCAGATTAAATCCACACCATCAACTAAGCAGACTCTGTATCTATGGAATATATAAAAGGCCATCGAGAGCTCCCACAAAAGAAAAGACACTAGCTCTGATAGCTGTGGACGTTGGAGGCAAGAACACACAGGAGTAGAATCAGATTCGAATCTGAGCTGCCCCCACAGCAGGTCCAGAGTTCAGCAGAGTGTTGGAGGGCATCCTAGGGAGTTAAGGTGGACTGTGACTACCAGTGAAGGAAAGGACTCTGACAGCAGCGACTCAAGAAAAGCATTTATTATTCTTATGTTTTGACTTGTTCTCTAGATTCTTTTGGAATTTTTTCTGTTTTCCTTCCCGCCCCCCCCCCCCGCCACCCCCCCACCCCCGTTGTAGTTGTTGGTTTTATTGGCACTTAAAAAATGCAATGAAGTTTTTAAGCTTTTTTTTTTTTTTCCTCAGTCACATTTTTTATTGTTGTCACAAACCTCTGCCTCTACATTGGGCTTTTGCAGTTCTATAGAGTTTTTCTCTCTTTTTCTTCTTTTCTCTTTTTTTAATTTAAATTTTTAAACCTATTATTATTTTTTTACACTTATTCCTTTGTTTGCTTTTCCTACTGTTCTTTTCCCCTTGTAGTTAATCTTTAATGTATATTAAAAAAATCTTCTTCATCTACCTCTGTTTAACTTTGCATATCTATTCTTTCTTTCTTTTCCTTCTCTCCTTTCCTCTCAATGTATTTGTTAGCTTTATCTTCATTGCCTTATTCCCCATTTGGCACCTTACTTTAGTTTTATTTTCTAGTTTATGCTTTAATTAGTTTTGTTCTGGTAGGTATAAGTTTTGGTTTCCTTTGTTCACAGGGTCAATCTATTGCACTTTATTTTTGTTGGACTGTTTTGATTTTGCTTATGGATTTATATGTATATGTGTATAGTCAGTCACACTTTTTATTGTTGTTATAAACCTCTGCTTCTACATTGGGCTTTTGCAGTTCTGTGGAGTTTTCCTTTTTTTCCCCCTTTTTTCTTTCTTCTTCCATTTTTTAATCTATTTTTTATAATTTTAATTTTTTAAAACCTATTATATTTTTCTACATTTATCCCTTTGTTTGCCTTTCCTACTGTTCTTTTCCCCTTGCAGTTAATCTTTAATGTATATTAATCTTCATCTAACTCTATTTAACTTTACATATCTATTCTTTGTTTCTTTTCTTTCTTTCCCTTCCTCTCAACGTATTTGTTCATTTTGTTTTCATTCCTTTATTCCTCACTTGACACTTTAGTTTTGTTTTCCAGTTTGTTCTTAACTGGTAAATACAATTTTTTATTTCCTTTGTTCGCCAGGTCAATCTACTGTATTTTATTTTTGCTGGACTTTTTCACTTTGCTCATGGGTTTATATGTATATGTGTATATTCCATTATTTTAATTATTATTTGCCTGATTTTGTAACTGCCATTTGTCTGGGATTCCTCTTTGGTTTCTTGTTTTTGGATATTTGTTTTAATCTCGCTTAATGCCATAACAAACCACTTGTGGAATCTTCATTCCTGACCAAAGATCAAGCCCTGAGCCTTTGGAGTGGGAGCACTGACTCCAAGAACTAACCCTATAAGAGAACTAACCCTAGTTAGTTAGCTCTACCAGAGAACTAACCGTAGGGAGTATCAACTAGTGAGAACTCTCACCAAGGAAACCACTTGAATACAAGACCCAGTAGCAACCTGTGCAGGATGCCTCATTTAATCAACAAACAAAACAAAAATACAAACCCAATCCTCAGCAGACAGGATTACCACCTCACTCAGCCTTGCTCATTGGAGGAAAAACAAACAAACAAAAAGCACAAATCTCACCCTATACAAAGCTCACACAAACCATTGGGCCAACCTTAGGAGGGCAGAAACCAAAAGGGAGAAAGAATTCAACATTCTTCAAGGAAATAATTCAACTTTTCTTGAAGCCTAGGAAAAGGAGACCTCGAACATGATAACTTAAAAAAAAAAAAAATAGTGTAAAGGCAGAGAAATACTGCACAAATGAAGGAACAAACCAGAAACACAGAAGTCCAAATAAATGAAGAGGAAATAGGCAAACTACCTGAAAAAGAATTCAGAATAATAATAGTAAAGATGATCAAAAATCTTGAAAACAAAATGGAGAAAATGCAAAAATCAATTAACAAAGACCTAGGACAATTAAAGAATAAACATACAGAGACAAACAACACAATTACTGAAATTAAAAATACTCTATAAGGAATCAATAGCAGAATATCTGAAGCAGAAGAATGAACCAGTGAGCTAGAAGATAAAATGGTGGAAATAACTTCTGAAGAGCAGAATAAAAAAAAAAAAAAAGAATGAAAAGAACTGAGGATCATCTCAGAGACCTCTGACAATATCAAACACATCAACATTCAAATTATAGGGGTCTCAGAAGAAGAAGAGAAAAAGAAAGGGTATGAGAAAATATTTGAAGAGATTATAGTTGAAAATTTCCCTAACATGGAAAAGGAAATAGTCAATCAAGTCCAAGAGGCACAAAGAGTCCCATATAGGATAAACCTAAGGAGAAACACACCAAGACACATACTAATCAAACTAAAAAAGACTAAACACAAAGAAAGAATATTAAAAAGCAGCAAGGCAGAAGCAACAAGTAACACACAAGGGAAACTCCATACACTTAACAGCTGATCTTTCAGCAGAAACTCTGCAGGCCAGAAGGGAATGGCAGGATATATTTAAAGTACTAAATGGAAAAAAACTACAACCAAGATTACTGCACCCAGCAAGGATCTCATTCAAAATTTATGGAGAAATAAAAAGCTTTTCAGACAAGCAAAAGTTTAGAGAATTTAGTACCAGCAAACCAGCTTTACAACAAATGTTAAATGGACTTATATAGTCAAGAAATACAAGAGAAGAAAAAAGATCTACAAAATTAACCCCAAACAATTAGAAAATGGCAATAGGAACATATATATATCAATAATTACTTTAAATGTAAATGGATTAAATGTTCCAACCAAAAGACACAGACTGGCTGAATGGATACAAAAACAAGACCCATATATATGCTGTCTACAAGAAACCCACTTCAGACCTCAAGACACATACAGACTGAAAATGAGAGGATGGAAAAATATATTCCACGCAAATGGGAAGCAAAAGAAAGCTGGAGTAGCAATCTTCATATCAGACAAAATAAACCTTAAAATAAAGAATATTACAAGAGATAAGGGAGGATACTACATAATGATCAAGGGATCAATCCAAGAGGAAGATATAACAACTGTAAATATCTATGCACCCAACATAGGAATACCTCAATACATAAGACAAACACTAACAGATGTAAAAGGAGAAATTGAAAATAACACAATAATAGTAGGAGATTTTAACACCCCCCTCACACCAATAGACAGATCATCAAAACAGAAAATTAATAAGGAAACACAAGTCTTAAATGATACATTAGATGAGATAGATCTCATTGATACTTCAGGACAGTCCATCAAAATGCAGAAGCATACACCTTCTCACGTGCCCATGGAACATTCTCCAGGATAGACCACATCTTGGGTCACAAATCAAACCTCAGTAAATTTAAGAAAACTGAAATCATATCAAGCATCTTTTCCAACCACAATGCTATGAAACTAGATATCAATTACAAGGGAAAAAAAGTGTAAGAAACTCAAACACATGGAGACTAAACAACATGTTTCTAAATAACCAACAGGTGAAGAAATCAAAAGGGAACTAAAAAAATTTCTAGAAACAAATGACAATGAAAACATGACCTATGGGATGCAGCAAAAGTAGTTCTAAGAGGGAAGTTTATAGCAATACAATCCTACCTCAAGAAATAAGAAAAACAGAGCAGACAACCTAACTTTACACCTAAAACAACTGGGAAAAGAAGAAAAACAAACAAAAAAAAAGAAAATTAGTAGAAGGAAAGAAATCATAAAGACCTGAGCAGAAATAAATGAAAAAGAAATGAAAGAAACAATAGTAAAGATTAAAAAAACTAAAAGCTGGTTCTTTGAGAAAATAAACAAAATTGACAAACCTTTAACTAGACTCCTCAAGAAAAAAAGAGAGAAGAATCAAATCAACAAAATTAGAAATGAAAAAGTAGAGGTTACAACAGACAATGCAGAAATACAAAGGATTATAAGAGACTATTATGAACAATGATATGGCAATAAAATAGATAACCTGGAAGAAATGGACAGATTCTTAAAAAAGTTCAATCTTCCAAGACTGAACCAGGAAGAAATAGAAATCATGAACAACCCAACTACAAGCATTGAAATTGAAGCTGTGATCAAAAATCTCCCCCAAAACAAAAGCCCAGGACCAGATGGCTTCACAGGAGAATTCTATCAAACATTTAGAGAAGAGCTAATGCCTATCTGTCTAACTGTTTCAAAAAATTGCAGAGGAAGGAACACTTCCAAACTCGTTCTACAAGGCCACGATTACCCTGATACCAAAACCAGACAAAGACAACACACAAAAAAGAAAACTACAGGCCAATATCACTGATGAACATAGATGCAAAAATACTCAACAAAATTTTAGCAAACAGAATTCAGCAACACATCAAAAAGCTCATACACTATGATTAAGTTGGGTTTATTCCAGGAATGCAAGGATTCTTCAATATATGCAAATCAATCAATGTGATAGACCATATTAACAAATTGAAAGGTAAAAACCATATGACAACTCAATAGATGCAGAAAAAGCCTTTGACAAAATTCAGCACCCATTTATGATTCAGATCAGATCAGATCAGATCAGTCGCTCAGTCGTGTCCGACTCTTTGCGACCCCATGAATCGCAGCATGCCAGGCCTCCTTGTCCATCACCAACTCCCAGAGTTCACTCAGACTCACATCCATCGAGTCAGTGATGCCATCCAGCCATCTCATCCTCTGTCGTTCCCTTCTCCTCTTGCCCCCAATCCCTCCCAGCATCAGAGTCTTTTCCAATGAGTCAACTCTCCGCATGAGGTGGCCAAAGTACTGGAGTTTCAGCTTTAGCATCATTCCTTCCAAAGAAATCCCAGGACTGATCTCCTTCAGAATGAACTGGTTGGATCTCCTTGCAGTCCAAGGGACTCTCAAGAGTCTTCTCCAACACCACAGTTCAAAAGCATCAATTCTTCTTCACAGTCCAACTCTCACATCCATACATGACCACAGGAAAAACCATAGCCTTGACTAGATGAACCTTTGTTGGCAAAGTAATGTCTCTGCTTTTGAATATGCTATCTAGGTTGGTCATAACTTTCCTTCCAAGGAGTAACTCGTCAAAAAATGGGCATAGAAGGAACCTATCTCAACATAGTAAAGGCCATATATGATAAGCCTACAGCAAACATTATTCTCAATGGTGAAAAATAGAAAGCATTCCCTCTAAGATTAGGAACAAGACAAGGGTGTCCACTTTCACCACTATTATTCAACATAGTTCTGGAAGTCCGAGCTACAGCAATCAAAGAAGAAAAAGAAATAAAAGGGATCCAGATTGGAAAAGAAGTCTTTTTTCTTCTTGTGAGTTTCTTTTCTTTCTTCAGTGAGAAAGAAAGCTCTCACTGTTTGCAGATGACACGATACTGTACATAGAAAACCCTAAAGATAGTATCAGAAAATTACTAGAGCTAATCAGTGAATTTAGCAAAGTTGCAGGATACAAAATCAATACACAGAAATCACTTGCATTTCTATATACTAACAATGAAAAATCAGAAAGAGAAATTAAGGAATCAATCAATTCCATTCACCATTGCAACAAAAAGAATTAAATATCTAGGAATAAACCTACCTAAGGAGACAAAAGAACCATACATAGAAAATTATAAGACACTGCTGGGAAAGATTGAGGGCGGGAGGAGAAGGTGATAGCAGAGGATGAGATGGTTGAATGGCATCACCTACTCAACGGACATGAGTTTGGGTAGACTTTGGGAGTTGGTGATGGACAGGAAGGCCTGGTCTGCTGCTGTTCATGGGGTTGTAAAGAGTCTGACACAACTGAGCGACTGAACTGAACTGAACTGAACTGAATGAAAGAAATCGAAGATGACATAAACAGATGGAGAGATATTCCATGTTCCTGAGTAGGAAGAGTCAATACTGTAAAAATGATTATACTACCAAATGCAGTCTACAGATTCAATGTGATCCCTGTCAAATTACCAATGACATTTTTCACAGAACTAGAACAAAAAATTTTACAGTTTATATGGAAACACAAAAGACTCTGAAGAGCCAAAGCAGTCTTGAGAAAGAAAAATGGAGCTGGGGGAATCAACCATCCTGACTTCAGATTATACTACAAAGCTACAGTCATCAAGACAGTATGGTACTGGCACAAAAACAGAAACATAAACCAATGGAACAAGATAGAAAGCCCAGAAATAAACCCATGCACCTATGGGTACCTTATTTTTGACAAAGGAGACAAGAATACACAATGGGGCAAAGACACCCTCTTCAATAAATGGTGCTAGGAAAACTGGACAGCTACATGTAAAAGAATGAAATTAGAACACTTCCTAACACCATACACAAAGATAAATTCAAAATGGATTAAAGACCCAAATGTAAGACCAGAAACTATAAAACTCTTAGAGGAAAACATAGACAGAACACTTGATGACATAAAGCAAGATCCTCTATGACCCACCTCCTCAGTTCAGTTCAGTTCAGTCACTCAGTTGTGTTCGACTCTTTGCGACCCCATGAATCGCAGCACGCCAGGCCTCCCTGTCCATCACCAACTCCTGGAGTTCATTCAAACTCACATCCATCGAGTCAGTGATGCCATCCAGCCATCTCATCCTCCGTCGTCCCCTTTTCCTCCTGCCCCCAATTCCTCCCAGCATGAGAGTCTTTTCCAATGAGTCAACTCTTCGCATGAGGTGGCCAAAGTACTGGAGTTTCAGCTTTAGCATCATTCCTTCCAAAGAAATCCCAGGGCTGATCTCCTTCAGAATGGACTGGTTGGATGTCCTTGCAGTCCAAGGGACTCTCAAGAGTCTTCTCCAACACCACAGTTCAAAAGTATCAATTCTTCTGTGCTCAGCCTTCTTCACAGTCCAACTCTCACATCCATACATGACCACTGGAAAAACCATAGCCTAGAGTAATGGAAATAAAAACAAAAGTAAACAAGTGGGACTTGATTAAATTTAAAAGCTTTTTCACAGCAAAGGAAACTATAAGCAAGGTGAACAGACAACCCTCAGAATGGGAGAAAATAATAGCAAATGAAACAACTGGCAAAGGATTAATTTCCAAAATATACAAGCCACTCATATAACTCAATACCAGAAAAACAAACAGCCCAATCAAAAAGTGGGAAAAGACATTTCTCCAAAGAAGACATACAGATGGCTAACAAACACATGAGAAGATGCTCAACGTTGTTCATTATTAGAGAAATGCAAATCAAAACCCCAATGAGATATCACCTCACACCAGTCAGAATGGCCATCATCAAAAAGTCTACAAACAATAAATGCTGGAGAGGGTGTGTGGAGAAAAGGGAATGCTCTTGCACTGTTGGTTGGAATGTAAATTGATACAGGCACTATTGAAGTTGGTATGGAGATTCTTTAAAAAACTAGGAATAAAACCACCATATGACCCAGAAATCCCACTGCTAGGCATATACCCTGAGGAAACCAAAATTGAAAAAGACACATGTATCCCATTGTTCATTGCAGCACTATTTACAATAGCTAGAACATGGAAGCAACCTAGTGCCCTTCAACAGATGAATGGATAAAGAAGTTGTGGTGCATATACACAGTGGAATATTACTCAACCATAAAAAGGAATGCATTTGAGTCAGTTCTAATGAGGTGGATGAACCTAGAAACTATTATACAGAGTGAAGTGAATCAGAAAGAGAAAGATAAATATTGTATTCTAACACATATACACGGAATCTAGAAAAATGGTACTAAATCATTTATTTACAGGGCAGCAATGGAGAAACAGACATAGAAAATAGATTTATGGACATGGAGAGAGAGGAGGAGAGGGTGAGATGTATGGAAAGAGTAACATGGAGACTTACATTACCATAAGTAAAATAGATAGCCAATGGGAATTTGCTGTATGGTTCAGGAAACTCAAACAGGGGCTCTGTATCAACCTAGAAGGGTGGGATGGGGAGGGAGATGGGAGGGAGTTTCAAAAGGGAGGGGATATATGTATACCTATGGCTGATTCATGTTGAGGTTTGACAGAAAACAGCAAAATTCTGTAAAGCCATTATCCTTCAATAAAAAATAAATAATTTTTTTAAAACAACTACTTGAATGTAGAATAAAAGAGATACAGGTATGTGAAATATATGCAGGGCTTAGCACAATGCCTGGCACAAAGAAAAAATAACAAAGAAATTAAAACAATCATGGCATGGTTCAGTCAGCTGGAAGGCAGTACTATTGTAAAAAGCTTCATCCATTTGGGCACAGCTTCTGGAAAACTGCAAAAAGTTTCAGTTGAGAGGGAGCAATAGGTGGATCACATTATGTCACCCGACCACACACACACCCCCCCACACACACAAAACACCTTCACCAGTGGACACCAGTGTCCTGGTTTGTGAAGGTCAGCATGTGCTCTGGACATAGAACACTATTAAAATGACAATGGCATAATGCATCTCTCTAGAACATACACATTCCCTCCACAACTCCCTCCAATGTAATCAAGTTCTTTTATCATAAAGAATTCAATAAAAAATGCCAGGGCCATCATCAAATTGTGAGTCATATAATATCAAAAGGTACTTAGAGATGACCTCATCCAACCCTACTTATTGGATGGAGGTGAAGATGAGAAAGATGATTGGCTGCAGGAGGATGGCTGACAAAGGAGTTGCCCCAGGTCCCATGACCAGCCAGGGACAGAGCTGAACTTAGAGGCAGGCTTCCTGCTTCCAGCTCCACACTGTGCTACACTGCCTCCCATTCCCACATCCTTCACCACCCTCCTCAGAATCCTGAACCTATTATGAAATCCAGCCTCTCTTCACATTGCTTTCTTTCCCTGAGATGCCCCACCCTTGGAGACTTCTAAATCCTTGTTGGCTGCTGCCACCTAGGGAACTAAAGTGAGTCCTCCTCCTTGGGCTGTTGACTCAGGGCAGAGGCCATGCACCTCCATCCTGTTCAATGCCTATCTCCTTATCAAATCATCCTCAGTGTTCACTCACCAAATAGTAGAACTACTGGTATCCCAGATATTCAGGTAATACCCATCTGACCCTCATTGATGAACTCATCCTTTTATTTGCTCTTTGAAATATTGTTAGGGAAATTCTCACACCCTGAGTTAAAAAAATACTGCCCCAGGGAATATTGACAAGTTCTGAGATCCAGTTTGATATCTGACCCTTTACAAGGTGTAGATAAGAAGGGACTACTCTACTTCGTCCCCAATATTGCAGGTAGAATAGCAGACCAATGGACTCAGGTTCAGTGTGTCAAGACTATTAACTCAAGTTCATTGTTAACCATACTTCCACTTTCCTTGGGTCACTCCCTATTATTCATTGTTTTATAGACAGATGCTAATAGCTGACAACGTAATAGCCATTCATTCCTTTGTCCTTGATTACCTAAGGCCTTCACTGATCCAGAAACACCAATGATCCCCTAGATCCTAGTGAGCCCATCAACTGGTGCTAGAAATGATGAAAGAGGCTCCTGACAAACAATAACAGCCCAGGCTGACTTTCTATGCAATTAAAGCCAGACTCCAGAAATTTCCAATTCAAGAACAGAATAAATGAAAATAATTATAGTTGATTATTTTTCTAAGCAGAGAAAGTTAGAAAGTATCCTATTTTAGCATGTAAGCATTTTTTTCCAGCTGCATCATTATAACATGCCACATAAAGACGTGAAAGTTCCCCTTTTCGCTAAGTACTATTTTAGATTTTTAAAAGATCTTCTGAATAGTTGTGCAGCCTGAGTATGTCTGCATTTGCTTAGTATTTTCAAGATGCACAGGAAAGCACAGTGGTTTAAATATTTGAGCTTAGAGGCAGACTTGGGTTCAAATCCAGGCTCTCTCTTTCACCTACAGGTAGTGTGACCTTGTGCAAGTTTCTTAAAATTCCTAAGCTTCAGGTACCTCATCTCTGAAACAGTGATAATAATACTAATTTCAGTGTAAAGTCATCGTGAGAATTGAAGATTTGATGCTTAGCACATTGTGATGGTTTAGTGGCTAAGTCATATCTGACTCTTGAGACGAGACCCAAGGACTGTAGCCCATCAGGCTCCTCTGTCCACGGGATTTTTTAGGCAAGAATACTGGAGTGGGTTGCCATTTCCTTCTCCAGGGGTTCCTCTGGACCCAGGAATCAAACCCAGGTCTCCCGCATTGCAGGCAGATTTTATGATCTGAGCTATGAGAAAATCTTAACACATTGCTTGGTTGATAAAAGTTAGCTAATATCATCATTATCATCATCACTCACATTGCCATTGCCAATACAGGATCTTCAGTTACGTGGAGAACCAGGAAAATAGAGAAGTCGTCAGGGGATTCTGGTAAAGTAAACAGTGACACTGAAACCAGGACTGAAATATATATGCTAGTTCAGAGCCCAGATCCGTATGAACATTAGAAAATACTTAGCTTCTCTGATCCTCAGTTTTCTTATCTGTAAAATGGAGATAATAACAGAAAAGTCAGAGTGGTATGAAGATTAAATGAGATAGTGGCACTGAAAGGATCAAACCCAGTAACCTGGCCCCCCGGGAGCAAACTTTCCTTCCCTTCTCTACTAGGGCCTCTTGCCCTTGGTCCTACCTCCTGCTGATGAGGCGAGGGTGGCAATCCCCAGTGAGGATGCTGGCTTCATGACTCAGATCTTTTTGTCCCATAACCCCTAATATAAAGAAGGCTCTTGTTGGTTCTCTATTTAGTATATGAGAAAATATATGAGAAGTGAGCAGGTTACAGCAGCTGGGAGACCTGGAGAAGGCAGGCCCTAGGAGATTGAGGAATACCAGCAACTTCTGGCTAGGAGCCACAGATCTGTGCAGGGGGCCAGGATAGGACAAGCGATGATGGGGGACTGGGATCTAGTGTTCCTTGTGGTCAGCATCCCCAATTTGGTGACTCATATCTTCTAGGCAGGCTAGGGTAAAAATCTACTATTCAGTGAAAATAAAAAGCTCTCTAAAATATGGGCAGCATTTTCTCTCCAGGTGTATTTTGAAAAGATGACATGATTTGGACACAAAAAATTTTCTAACCTGAAGCAATATTTACACACTGTGTTAATGTATTGAAGTCGGTCAGCATGTCTAGTTAGTGCGTGTGCATACAGTACTCTCCTGTATGGTGCACAGCACACTCACACGGGTCAGTTACCTTGAAACAAACTGTTATTTGTTTGGGGTATCACACCCTAGAACTTTCCACCAGCTAGACTATCATATAAGGTCAATAGATGTTCAGGGCTTCCCTGATGGCTCAGTGGTAAAGAATCCACATGCCAAACAGGAGACATGGGTTCTATCCCTGAGTTGAGACGGTCCCCTGGAGAAAGGAATGGCAACCCACTCCAGTATTCTTGCCTGGAGAATCCCATGGACAGAGGAGCCTGGAGGCTACAGTCTATGGGGTCAAAAAGAGTCAGACACTACTTAACAACTAAACAACAACAACAATACACATTGTCAGATCAGATCAGTCACTCAGTCGTGTCCAACTCTTTGCGACCCCGTGAATCGCAGCACACCAGGCCTCCCTGTCCATCACCAACTCCCGGAGTTCACTCAGACTCATGTCCATCGAGTCAGTGATGCCATCCAGCCATCTCATCCTCTGTCGTCCCCTTCTCCTCCTGCCCCCAATCCCTCCCAGCATCAGAGTCTTTTCCAATGAGTCAACTCTTCAAATGAGGTGGCCAAAGGACTGGAGTTTCAGCTTCAGCATCATTCCTTCCAAAGAAATCCCAGGGCTGATCTCCTTCAGAATGGACTGGTTGGATGTCCTTGCAGTCCAAGGGACTCTCAAGAGTCTTCTCCAACACCACAGTTCAAAAGCATCAATTCTTCGGCACTCAGCCTTCTTCACAGTCCAATTCTCACATCCATACATGACCACTGGAAAAACCATAGCTTTGACTAGACGGACCTTTGTTGGCAAAGTAATGTCTCTGCTTTTGAATATGCTATCTAGGTTGGTCATAACTTTCCTTCCAAGGAGTAAGCGTCTTTTAATTTCATGGCTGCAGTCACCATCTGCAGTGATTTTGGAGCCCAGAAAAATAAAGTCTGACACTGTTTCCACTGTTTTCCCATCTATTTTCCATGAAGTGATGGGACCGGATGCCATGATCTTCGTTTTCTGAATGTTGAGCTTTAAGCCAACTCTTTGACTCTCCTCTTTCACTTTCATCAAGAGGCTTTTTAGTTCCTCTTCCCTTTTCTGCCAGAAGGGTGGTGTCATCTGCATATCTGAGGTTATTGATATTTCTCCTGGCAATCTTGATTCCAGCTTGTGTTTCTTCCAGTCCAGCGTTTCTCATGATGTACTCTGCATCTAAGTTAAATAAGCAGGGTGACAATATACAGCCTTGACGTACTCCTTTTCCTATTTGGAACCAGTCTGTTGTTCCATGTCCAGTTCTAACTGTTGCTTCCTGACCTGCATATAGGTTTCTCAAGAGGCAGATCAGGTGGTCTGGTATTCCCATCTCTTGAAGAATTTTCCACGGTTTATTGTGATCCACACAGTCAAAGGCTTTGGCATAGTCAATAAAGCAGAAATAGATGCTTTTCTGGAACTCTCCTGCTTTTTCCATGATCCAGTGGATGTTGGCAATTTGATCTCTGGTTCCTCTGCCTTTTTTAAAACCAGCTTGAACATCTGGAAGTTCACAGTTCACATATTGCTGAAGCCTGGCTTGGAGAATTTTGAGCATTACTTTACTAGCATGTGAGATGAGTGCAAGTGTGCGGTAGTTTGAGCATTCTTTGGCATTGCCTTTCTTTGGGATTGGAATGAAAACTGACCTTTTCCAGTCCTATGGCCACTGCTGAGTTTTCCAAATTTGCTGGCATATTGAGTGCAGCACTTTCACAGCATCATCTTTCAGGATTTGGAATAGTTCAACTGGAATTCTATCACCTCCACTAGCTTTGTTCGTAGTGATGCTTTCTAAGGCCCACTTGACTTCACATTCCAGGATGTCTGGCTCTAGGTGAGTGATCACACCATCATGATTATCTGGGTCGTGAAGATCTTTTTTGTACAGTTCTTCTGTGTATTCTTGCCACCTCTTCTTAATATCTTCTGCTTCTGTTAGGTCCATACCATTTCTGTCCTTTATTGTGCCCATCTTTGCATGAAATGTTCCTTTGGTATCTCTGATTTTCTTGAAGAGATCCCTAGTCTTTCCCATTCTGTTGTTTTTCTCTATTTCTTTACATTGATCGCTGAAGAAGGCTTTCTTATCTCTTCTTGCTAGTCTTTGGAACTCTGCATTCAGATGTTTATATCTTTCCTTTTCTCCTTTGCTTTTCACTTCTCTTCTTTTCACAGCTATTTGTAAGGCCTCCCCAGACAGCCATTCTGCTTTTTTGCATTTCTTTTCCATGGGGATGGTCTTGATCCCTGTCTCCTGTACAGTGTCATGAACCTCATTCCATAGTTCATCAGGCACTCTATCTATCAGATCTAGGCCCTTAAATCTATGTCTCACTTCCACTGTATAATCATAAGGGATTTGATTTAGGTCATACCTGAATAGTCTAGTGGTTTTCCCTACTTTCTTCAATTTAAGTTACTATGTAAATAACTAAGTCTTTGACAGGTCACCTACCCTTCTCTCCTCCCCCGCAAAGCAAGACCAAGAGAGCTTCTAACCATGCTGATACCACACGGAATGCCCACCCCGACCACATCACAATTATGCAGATCCTTCCCTTCCTCCTCTGTTGATGAGAGGGAAGCCATGTGTGCCCCCTAGTGGCTCAAGGGCAAAACTGTACTCCCAGGCCTTTTCTCCCCGTTAAGAACAATTTTACCTGTCAGGCTGGGGCCAATCTCAAGTGTCAAATTCAAGGACATTTTTCATGGACGGAGGAGCTTGGTAGGCTGTGGTCCATGGGGTCGCTGAGGGTCGGACATGACTGGGCCACTTCACTTTCACTTTTCACTTTCATACATTGGAGAAGGAAATGGCAACCCATTCCAGTGTTCTTGCCTGGAGAATCCCAGGGACAGAGGAGCCTGGTGGGCTGCCATCTATGGGATCACACAGAGTCGAACACGACTGAAGCGACTTAGCAGCAGCAGCAGTGGAAGCTTAATTGCAGCTAGTGAAGAGCTTAAAAGTCTTTGGGTCTGTGGAACATACAGGTTCCTGTGTTTGTGTATTTCTCCGTTAGTTTCCTTTTCCTCACATAGCTAGTAATGTGAGAGGGACTTGTGGCCTCCTCTTGCAACAACCCCATCCCAAAGGCTTTGCTCCATCCTCTCTGCCAAGTTTCCTGTCCTCTGTAACCTGTAACCATACACATTGTGTAGTGTGTGTGAGTGGTTGTCCCAGATGGTCAAAACTGGAACCCCAGGAACCCCGTGTTTAATTTGGTCTAATTGCCCAAGTTCACTCCCAGATCTTGCTTTGGAGTTCCCAGAACTTCATCTCATCGATACTTTTAAGGGCTTCAATGTACAATTCTGCCACACCAAGAAAATAGCCCTATCCAGAATATTTGTGGAACTCGCTTGCTCAAGAAACCATCATAGAAAAGTTCACATAGGAATTACCACTTAAAGCAGAGGTCTGATAGAAAACAAACCTATGGCTATCAAAGAGGAAAGGGTGGTGGAGGGATGAATTAGGAGTTTGGAATTATCAGATACAAACTATTATACGTAAAATAGATTTATGAGTTACTACTGTATAGCACAGGAAACTATATATTCACTTTCTTATAATAAACTATAATGGAAAAGAATCCGAAAAATATACATAAAACTGAATCATTTTGCTGTACCCTAAAAAACTAACCCAGCATTGTAAATCAACTATATATCAATAAAAATAAATAAAGTAGAGGCCTGTTTTCAGTGGGGGCCACAGCTCACTGTACATCCCACTACCCTAATGGCCACAGAGTCAGTCCTTAATCTTTGTTACTGTATCAGTCGCTCAGTCGTGTCCAACTCTTTGCGACCCCATGAACTGCAGCACGCCAGGCTTCCCTGTCCTTCAGTATCTCCCGGAGCTTGTTCAAACTCATGTCCACTGAGACGGTGATGCCATCCAACCATCTCATTCTCTGTCACCCCTGTCTCCTCCTGCCTTCAATCTTTCCCAGAATTAGGGTCTTTTCTAATGAGTCAGCTCATCAAGTGGACAAGTCACTGGAGCTTCAGCATCAGCTTTGACTACGTGGACCTCTGTCAACAAAGAGATGTCTTTGCTTTTTAATATGCTGTCTAAACAAGAAGCCTTTTAAGGCACAGACTGAAGCTTCTTCAGAAAGTATCCTTCACAGCACCCAAAACAGTGACCAGTACATGTTATGGACTGAATTGTGTTCATCTCAAACCCTAACCTCCAATGAGACTGTATTTGGAGATAGGCTTTTAAGGAGATAATTAAGGTTCAATGAGGTCATAAGGGACCCTAACCCAGTAGCACTGGGGTCCTTATAAGATGAGGAAGAGACACCAGAGAACTCTCTCTCTCTCTCCTTATGGGCACATAGGAGAGGCCACCAGAGGACACAGAGTCAGGTGGCCTCTGCAAGTCAGGAAAAGAGGCCTCACTAGAATCCAGTCTTGCCAGCACCTTGATCTTTGACTTCCAGCCTCCATCCAGAATGGTGAGAAAATTAGTTTCTGTTGTTTAAGCTGCCCAGTGTGTGGAATTTTGTTACAGCAGCCTGAGGAGACTAATACAGAAAGAAAAACTTTTTAACAAAATTTCCACAACCAGACCGTAACACGATTCTAAATTCCAAGGAAAGAGGGTTGACAGAATTCATTAATAATATACACTGAGAGCCATCGTATGTGGCAGCTTTGTGCCAGCTGCTTCTCAAAGAAATTCACCAGCTGTCTTCTTATCCTGGGGAAACTTGTGTGCATCCATCCAAGCACCCGGGAGGGAAGACTTGCCCCCGGCGTTGCTTTTCTTCCCCCAGAACTATTTCCCAGCTGCTGGCTATTTGTGATTTCATGGGTGTGTGAGCTTGGGATCAACTGTTCACTAGGTGAGACAAGATTAGGCAGCCTGAAGCTCTCCTGTCCCCTAGTTATTGCTCCTAATTGTCCCACGGCCATCTGCAAGCTCCCAGGAGTAAATGCTGCACTTCTAACCCTGCTTTGAATTTTACGGCCTTCATTCCATTTTGATCAAAAAAAACTTAGTGAGAAACTATGCTTCCTCTGAGAAATGAACCAAAACCAGTGTCAGGTTTTCATCACGAACCTTGACTTTCTCTTCAATAACAGACATCAGACCACCTGCAAAAACACAGCCACAATTACCAATGACTTTTCAAAAGATAAATATCCACTACAGATTTGTGAGGGAGGAAAGGCTATTGCCTCTAAACTTCAAGTAGACCATTAGAACCTTCTGATCTTGATCCCGGAAGTTAGGCATGTGGGTCAGAGCAGAGAACAGTTTGGCTTCTCATCCTATGATGTTGGGCTGTTTAGAAGCTGCTGAACTTGAATCTTGAAGGTCCTTCACCAGTCAGTAGATGCAAGGCCTTGACCCAAGTACCTTAACTTCTGCATGTCTCATCTGCATTTTCTCATCTCAAAGTTGGTGGTGCTCATATCACAGCACGGATGAAATCAGGTAATACATACAAAGCACCCTCAATCATGCAGAGCAAAGAATAAACCTTCTAGAAGCATTAGCCAGCAGCTGTCTTCTCATCAGGCAGCAAAGTTGGTAAAGAAGCCGCCTTCCAATGCAGGAGATGCAAGAGACGTGGGTTGGATATTTGGGTTGGGAAGATCCCCTGGAGGAGGGCATGGCAACCCACTTCAGTATTATTGCCTGGAAAACTCCACGGACAGAGGAGACTGGCGGGGGCTACAGTCCACGGGGTCACAGAGAGTAAGACGTGACTGAGCATTCACTGGCTGTCTTTCTATCAGGAAGAGAATAAGAGGAAGGAAAGTGACTGTAAAAAAATAAGTATAACCTTCTCTATAAAAAAAAATTGCTGCAAAAATTTTTCCTGCAGCTCCATTTGTCGTAAAAAACATGGAAAGAACACCCGGCAGGATAGTACTTTGAGATGTTAATCAACAGTTTTTCCCTTGTTTCCTTAAAAGTACCCCTCTCTCCTCCCATTCAGTGGAAGGCTGTCACTGAGCCAGGGAGGGGTGAAACTGAAGAAAAGGAGAAGAAAGGCCTAGGATTTTGGTTTGTAAATCCTAGACTAGGACAAGGAGTATGTGAATAAACAATAGATGTGGAAGACTGCAAGGTGATCCAAGAAATTTGCCTGTCCCAAAGGAGCAAGATTCTCTGGATGGAAATTCAAAGAACAACCTTGAGAAGGGCTTCTGTGTTCTACCCATCCCGGCCCCGGCCCCTAGCCAGTCCCAGGGAGGGGTAAATGGCAAAACCCCACGGGAGGGTTTGGGGCATGTGGGCGGAACTTAAGAGGGTCACAGGTGTTACTCGGCATCACCAGACGCAAGGTAGGGCCTGGTGGCAGGCATATCCAGGCCCCTGGGGCTGTGATGGCCTCAGAAGTTTCCTGTTTCTTGTGAGGATTGTGGTGTGTTTAGTCACTCAGATGTGTCCAACTCTTTGTGACCCTTTGGACTGTAGCCCGCCAGGCTCCTCTGTCCATGGGATTTTTCAGTTAAGAATACTGGAGTGGGTTGCCATTTCCTCCTCCAGTGGATCTTCCCAACCCAGGGATCAAACCTGAGTCTTCTGTGTCTCCTGCATTGCAGGCAGATTCTTTACCTGCTGAGCCATCAGGCAAGTCATCAGGGAAGAGATTCATGGAGCAGCTGAATATTTCCCAGGAGGGCTTGGAAGCCCTGAGAGAGAATCCAACTGGGAGAAGTTTTGGACCAGCAAGGACACTCTCGCATCAGTCTGGTCAACCAACTCCATTGGAGGTCAGACGGGAATCAGGGCAGCTTAGCAAGGATGATGTCACTGATGAAGACTATGGGGACTCCATGCCTTCTTTGACCTGCTCCTAATCCAATACCACCATGAGAGCTTCCTGGAATTTACCTAAAATGTTAAAGAAGTGGGGTCCTAAATTAGCAGAGCCTGGGACCACCACACACAGGGGCACATCTTGTTTATTGCAGAGAGACATCCCAGGGAGCAGGTGGAGATCAAAACTGGTCTGTGCTTTGCCATCACACCACATGTGCTGGTGTGGCATTGCACCAGCCTGGAGGGGTGCAGGCCCTCCAAAAAATAACAACAACAACAAAAAATACTATTTTGTCTTCACACAATGATATCAAGGGACACTGGCAGCTTGACTGAGCCAATCTGATTTGCAGAGATCTCCCTGAATTGACTGAAAAATTTTCACCGCAAGCAGATGGAGGCTCCAAGTAAGAATTAATTTGTAGTACATAAAAATAAAGATATCTCTCTTGCACATCTGAATCTGTGGTCTGATGTTAGTGATCATTATACAGAGAGCTATGTAAGAAACTCGCGGCCCCCAAAATCACTTCTATTTGCATCATGGTTAATATCTTGGTGTCTTTTCTTTCCATTTTTTTTCTCTTTGTAGTTTTTACATCATTAATAAGCAAGATATATGCTCTTTGGTGTCATGCATTTTCTACTTGTATCACAGGGGAAATCATAGATAACAGATCTCAGTCTTGTGGGATTTTTGAATGCCTGAGGTGAATACACAAATGTCAGTCCCTGAGGCCATTTTCACAGACAAAGGGAATCAGAAATTTAATATGCCACCAGGTGCTAGAATCTCTAACTCCAGGTACAACGGAGTAAAGTTGTCTGAGGACTGAGTCTTGGAGAACTCCTTACTTAGATCAGTGCTTCTCAAATGTGAATGTGGGGAATCACCAGGAGATGTTATCAAAATGCAGATTCTGATTCAGCAGAGCTTGAGTGGGGCCTGAGAGTCTGCATTTCTCACAAACTCACATGTGGTTCATACACACCAGTATTCTTTCCTGGAGAATCTCATGGACACATAGGCAGAGGAGTTTGGTGGGCTACAATCCATGGGGTCACAATGAGTCAGAAATGACTGGAGCAATTTAGCACACACATGTGGTTCAGGCTTAGAGGTCAGGAAAATGAAGAAGGAAAATCATTTATATCAATAGCTTAAGCATTTTTGCAAGCTATTAAAAACTATTTTTAACTATTATGTTCAATATTTACATTATTTCATGGGATGAATAGGCCAGCCACATTTTTCCCTTAACCATTTCCTTAATGTTTGTCAATTTAATTGTTTTAAATTTTGTTATTATAATCAATTCAGTTGATTGCGTATGTCTTTATCCCCAACTTTTAAATGTGCAACTCGGGAATTCCTTGGCAGTCCAGTGGTTAAGACTTCACCTTGCTTACAATGCAGGGGATGTGGGTTTGATCCCTGGTTGGGGAGCTAAGATCCCACAGTCCTCACAGCCAAAAAAAAAAACAAGACATAAAACGGAAGTAATATTGTAACAAATTCAATAAAGACTTTAAAAATGATCCTCATTTAAAAAAAAAATCTTTAACAAAAATAAATGAGCAACTAATAGAGGAAAAAATGAAGGTAAAAGTGGGCCCATCCAAGGCACACATTTCCCTTCTGGCATGGCCAGTGTGACCGTGTGTCCTCAGGCAAGTGGAGCTATGGATTTTTGCCTCCCTTTACTCTTGCTATAAAATGGGCTTTTTCTTCTCACACTCTTAGAATAAAAGGAATTGATAAAGTGATCTGCAACTCAGTACTTCCTTCTTTGGAGCCACTGTGTCATGAAAGATTCATCACAGCTCAGAGACAATGACCCTGTGTGCCAACTGCAGCCACCGGAATCACCCTACCCTGAATCCTACCAGGTACAGGATCACTGGTGCCATACTAATGAGCAAACACTGGGATTTGGCCCAACCTTGGCTGTTTGGATTTCAGTGCCAGGGTAGGAGGTCTGAAAAACATGAAAAGAAACAGCTGAATTCCAAGACACTCCTTCAGATAAAGTTTCCTTTAAAACATTTGTACCATTCTTCATCAATATTTATAAAGTGATGACTAGATACAGCTACATTCCTCTTGGGCCATGTCTAGAACACACCCATAATACCTGATCAAAATACAATTGTTTTTTGGGAGCAAGCGGACATTTTTAGAGGCAAGCTTCTTTGAAAATGAGGAACCAAGTCAGCCCCACATAGCAAAAAATAAAATCAATTTCAGTTACATGAACACAGAAAGATGAATGCAATTTTTGTAATGGCAACATGGTTTTGTAGAGAGACCATACAATTTAGGGTCTGGGTTTGAGTCCCAGGTTGGCCTCTTGCTAGCCATATTGGGATCAAGTTAATTAACCATGTGGAGCTCCAGTTCCTCCCTCAAGGGGGCACTACACAAGTGATTATAAACGCAGAGAAAAATACTTCTCTAGAAGGAGTTGATCTCTTTGGCCTTTCAGGCAGGCAGGACCTTAGTAAGTACTTGCCAATATGTTGAAGATTGAGGCCCCTAAGCGTTTCATCCCATAGTCTTAGGCTAATCTTTGAGAGACACCAGAAAGCTTTTAAGTAAGTCCCTCAGTCGATGCCACGTGGTGCCTGGAATTTCTAAACGATTCATCTTTTGGGTTAGGATTCTCATCCTTTGCTTATACTAGAATTACCTGGGAAGAATTTTTTAAATGCCAACGTCCAGGCCCCGCCCTCAGCCAACTAAGGCCACGCTCTGGTATTGTTTACAGAGCTTCCAGATGATTCTATCGTATAGCCTGAGCTCAGAACCGCTGAGCGACAGTCTTAGACATCTATTGAAAATCCAGGGCAGGTAAAACTAGGCCATTTTCCTTCCAATGACAGTTTCAAGAAGTTTGTCACATTAGCTCATCAGTCCCTCTACTGTGCACACACACACATAGCTAGTCAGTCCCTCCACAGCGCAGTGGGAAGGGACATAAATAGGTGATTCAGGATGTCCAGATGATGTACAACCCAGAAGAGCAGAGAAACCCTGCACCTCTGCAAAGAGACAATGTGAGAATAAACTTGTTCAACCTCAACATCATCAGTTACCTTTTACTGAGTCACTACTAGGTGCCAAGTGCCATATGCTAAGCATTTCACATTTTATTTTTATAGTGCTTGTGTGGAGGCTGCAGACAGGGGTAGGAGTAGTGGATATAGAGTTGTAAGACAGTGCAACTTTTCTGGAAAACAACTCAGCAATAAGTGCCAACAGCCCTCAAAATGTTCACGTTCTTTGGCCAAAGAATTCCACTTCAAGGTGACTATCCCACGGAAAGGGTTACAAATGCGGGTGGTGCTTTTGTTCACAAAGATGTTCATTGCAGCAGAGTTTATGTTAGCAAGAAATGGAATAACTTGTTGCTGCTGTCCTAACAAATGGATAGTGATGGCATACATGTTGCTACATTATATAGTGGAGTATAATGCAACCATCAAAGATGGATAATTTTATGACAAGGAAAATTTTATATTACAAAATATTCCTTATACCAAAGTAAGATTTCAAATAGTACCTATGGGGTGATTCAAAGTTCCAAGAATGGCAAATAGTTGTACAATTTGTTATACTACAAAGTTGGTTGCAATTGGCAACCAGTTCTTTCAGAGAGCACGCATCAAATGGTTAAAAACTCTGTTACCAAAGTTAGACTCTTTTAACAGCAAACACTCTGGTTGAGCACATCATATTGCTGGGGAGTCATCCCTGTTTTGTTTCACATGCTAAGGCTTGAGTGTGCGACCCCCTCTCCTAACAAAGCCCAGCTAATGTAACAGAGGAAACGGAAAACAAATGACAACTGATTTAGAATACAACCCAAATATTTGTTTCACAAGTTTTCCTCACTACTAGAATCGAGTCCTCTGCAGTGTGAAAAGAAGAGGAACTGAGAAAGAAGGAAACATTCGCAGAGGAGAAAACAAAGGAAATGGAGAATGTGGGGGAAAGCAAACAATTGCATCTAGGTTTGCCTATGGAATTTCAGATCTCCCAGTCCCCACGCAAAATCTGTTTATTCCTCACACAGCCAGGTGTGCTTTGAGGACATGGCCACTTTCTGACATTTTGCATTTCTTCCTGGGATGGCCTGAGCAAAACTGATCCCTCTACATTTTTCAGGGCCATGTTTTCCTGTTGTGACTTCTTTGTCCACTTGAGTCCCAAAACCTAGGTGTCCTCAGCCTTCCTGCCTGCCCAGTTTAGGACAAGACTCCAGTCCCAGGTGTGACAGTGCCAGGCTTTTCCAATTGGAGAATGTTTTATTTTTTAAAGAAAAAAAAGGAGGGAGAGTGGTGAGGAAGTTCCTGAGTAGTTGTGATCTCTAGTTGAGAACACTTGGCATGACCAAGGCTACTACAAATTCAAAACTGACTTTTAATGAAGTTGATTTTTTTTCAGATTTTCATCTATTTGTTTGTGTTGTGCACAGGCTTCTCTTGTTGCAGAGCATGGGCTCTAGGCTCTTGGGCTTTAGTAAATGTGGTGCACAGGCTCAGTAGTTGTGGCACATAGGCTTAGCTGCTCTGCAACACTGGAATCCTCCCAGACCAGGGATCGAACCCATGTTGCCTGCATTGGCAGGCAGATTCTTATCCACTGCACCACCCGGGAAATACTGAAGTTGCATTTTGAAGAGCATAACAGCGTCCATATACTTCTGAGAAATGAAATGTGTGAGGCATTTTGTGTATGTCACCTGCAGACCATGCTTGACACTTAGGAGATTTCAAAGACAGGCCTAGACTCAGGAATCTCTGCCTGCCTACCACCTTGGCCTCTATCTGTCCTGTCTCTCAAGGCCTGTAGATGAGATTAATCCTTATGTTCCTATCCTGCTCCTCTTAGCAAGCTCCCAGGTAACAACCCGCGTCACCAAACGGAGCAGGATATTAACATCTATTGAATCTGTGCTAAGTTCCAGGCACTGTGCTGTGAAATAGTCACCCTTCCTACCTCCATTTCTGAGAGCTTCCTTGGTGGCTTAGTGGCAATCCACCTGCCAATGCAGGAGACACAGATTCAGTCCCAATGGCAACCCGCTCCAGTATTCTTGCCTGGAAAATTCTGTGGACAGAGCAGCCTGTTGGGTTGCAGACCACGGGGTCAAGAAGAGTCAGACAGAGCTAAGCACGCACTCATGTAGCACCTGCATTTTACAGATGGGAAAACTAAGGGTGGAGAGATGGAACTAGTCAATGCTGAAACTGGGGTTTTGTGATTCCAGAGTCCTTTCACCTGCAATCTACATGGATTGTCTAACGTTTCACCCTCCTGGGTAAAATGACCTTTCTATTAAAGGGGCATTTAGGCACCTAGCAGAACTATTTTGCATATAATAGCCCAGATGGGGACACCTGTCTTCTGGGCTGGGTCACTTTCAGCATATCCTGGGCTGTTGATTTGGGCAATTGTATGATATTATGATACATCATATAATAATGATGTATATGATAATTGTATAATAAAGAATATAATGATGACATATCATAAAAATAGGCTACTTCTCTCCGTTCTAAAGATAAACTTTAATGAGAGCAGCAAAACTGAAGCCTCAAAAATATAGAAATTTTATCTTGTGTCAGGTTGCACTGGAATGTAAAATTACTCTCCGAGTATTGCAGAGCCAGGCAGGTGATATTTTTAGTCTAAAAGCTAACCAGTTAAATTAAATCAGGCTTTGAAGTTCTTTCTGAATACCACCATTCTTTAAAATTTTCTTGTAATCCAGATGCTTAACTCTTTGTCCAAGACGCTTTGATTGGGGTGAATCCACCGGGGAACATATCAAAATGGAGCTTCCTATGAGATTTTCCTCTTTCTTCATCGCATTCTGGTTCCCATTAAGTCTAAGCCATCCTAGTGACTTGTCTCTTAGCACAGTGGCCCTCCTGTTTCAAGGCAGATCATATGAACATTTAAATTAGTTATAACAGTTTGTAAAAATTGCATTAAGGATCCAACTCTCTTCTCCAATATAAAGAGGCACCACCATTCCCCAGTGTTTGGAATCATCTTTGCTTTTAATAGCCAAACAAATTATCACTTTAAGAAATCCATGCGCTCCACACATATTCTGGGAGAACACATTATCCTGGTGCTTGCCTGTCACCTCTCACTCCAAACCTCTACTCCTGGTCTCGTTTCCATGTCCTCTGCCTGCCTCATCACTAGTCTTCTCAGCTTCTTTTTTTAAAAAAATTTTTTTTAATCGTAGAACTTTGTCTTTATTGAATTTGTTATAATATTGTTTCTGTTTTATGTTTTGTTTTGTTTGGTTGGTTGGTTTTTGCTGTGAAGCATATAGGATTTTAGCTCTCCAACCAGAGAGCAAACCCATACCCCTTGCATTGGAAGGCAAAGTCTTAACCATTGGCCCACCTGGAAAGTCCCTCAGCTGCTGTCCTTTTCATGATCACTTAGACCCCAGTGTAGACACACTTCCTCATTCTCCAAGGCAATGCTGTCTTATGTAATAGATTTCTCTGAGTGTTTGCAGGTAACAAAGAAGAATCACAGTGAAAGTTAAGAAACAATTCAGAATTAGATATGTAACATGAGTGTTTTTTAATTTCCTTGGAATTCTGATATGCTTTCCCAGCTTGCTGTCTTGCCACCAGTTCTAACAAGAATTGGATGATGAGGTGTGTCAGAATAAAGCCACCATTACTACTGCAAGACCAATTCTGTGTCCCCAGTCAATCCCAGGAGAGTGAAAAAGCTGACTTAAAACTCAACATGCAAAAAACTAAGATCATGGAATCTGGTCCAATTAGTTCATCACAAATAGATGGGGAAAAAGTGGAAACAGTGACAGGTTTTGTTTTCTTGGGCTCCAAAATCACTGCAGACAGTGATTACAGCCAAGAAATCAAAAGATGTTTGCTTCTTGAAAGAAAAGCTCAGACAAACCTAGAGAGCATATTAAAAAACAGAGACATCACTTTGCTAGAACGGGTCCTTATTGTGAAAGCTATTGTTTTTCCAGTAGTCATGTATGGATATGAGAATTGGGTCTTAAAGAAGGCTGAGCACTGAAGAATTGATGCTTTTGAACTGTGGTTCTAGAGAAGACATTTGAAAGTCCCTTGGACAGCAAGGAATTCAAATCAGTCTGTCCTAAAGGAAATCAACTCTGAATTTTCATTCGAAGGACCAATGCTGAAGTTGAAGTTCCAATACTTTGGCCACCTGATGCAAAGAGCCTACTCATTGGAAAAGACCCTGATGCTGGGAAAGATTGAAAGCAAAAGGAGAAGAGGGCAGCAGAGGATGAGTTGTTTAGATAGCATCACCAACTCAATGGACATGAGTCTGAGCAAACTCCGGGAGATAGTGAAGGACAAGAAAGCCTGGCATGCTGCAGTTCATGCAGTCACAAAAAGTCAGACACAAATTAGTAACTGAACAACAATCCCAGAACTCATGGGGCTGAGACACACATGATATTACACTCAAAGAAACAGTTCAGGAGCAAAAAGACACTTCAATCTCTAATTGCATCGGTTTACGGATATGAAAGGCATTTCGTTTATAACCCATTGCACTTTTCTCCTCTCTTTCTTCTTTCACTCTTGTGGTTATTCCAGAGCCTCTCAGACCCCAAAATTCCTTACTTTCAATTCTCCTCTATGATTCTTCCCAATGGCTAAAATGGACTTTTATTTTTAAAATTAATTTATTTATTTTAATTGGAGGCTAATTATTTTACAACACTGTAGTGGTTTTTGCCATACATTGATATGAATCAGCCATGAGTGTACATGTGTTCCCCAACCTGAACACCCCTCCCACCTCCCACTTTATCCTATCCCTCAGGGTCATCCCAGTGCACCAGCCCTGAGCACCCTGTCTCATGCATTGAACCTGGACTAGCTATCTATTTCACATATGGTAACACACATGCTTCAATGCCATTCTCTCAAATCATCCCACCCTCGCCTTCTCCCACAGAGTCCAAAAGTCTGTTCTTTACATCTGTGTCTCTTTTGCTGTCTCGCATATAGGGTCATCATTACCATATTTCTAAATTCTTTATATATGCGTTAATATACTGTATTGGTGTTTTTCTTTCTGACTTACTTCACTTTGTATAATAGGCTCCAGTTTCATCCACCTCATTAGAACTGATTCAAATGCATTCTTTTTAATATCTGAGTAATATTCCATTGTGTATATGTACCACAGCTTTCTTATCCATTCGTGTGCCAATGGACATCTAGGTTGCTTCCATGTCCCGGCTATCATAAACAGTGCTGCGATGAACATTGGGGTACACATGTCTCTTTCAATTCTGGTTTCCTTGGTGTGTATGCCCACCAGTGGGATTGCTGGGTCGTATGGCAGTTCTATTTCCAGTTTTTTAAGCAATCCCCACAGTGTTTTCCATAGTGGCTGTACTAGTTTGCATTCCTACCAACAGTGTAAGAGGGTTCCCTTTACTCCACACCCTCTCCAGCATAAAATGGACTTTTAATATATCTCCCTTTCTCTTAACATTTAATTGAATGTGTCAGTTTAGCGTCTCAGGCTTCCTTTGGTGCATGTGTCTGTAGGCTCTAGTATTCAGTTCAGTTTAGTTCAGTTCAGTCGCTCAGTCATGTCCGACTCTTTGCGATCCCATGAACCGCAGCACGCCAGGCCTCTCTGTCCATCACCAACTCCCGGAGTTCACCCAGACTCACGTCCATCGAGTCAGTGATGCCATTCAGCCATCTCATCCTCTGTCATCCCCTTTTCCTCCTGCCCCCAATCTGTCCAGCATCAGAGTCTTTTCCAATGAGTTAACTCTTCACATGAGGTGGCCAAAGTACTGGAGTTTCAGCTTTAGCATCATTCCTTCCAAAGAAATCCCAGGGCTGATCTCCTTCAGAATGGACTGGTTGGATGTCCTTGCAGTCCAAGGGACTCTCAAGAGTCTTCTCCAACACTACTATAGAATAAAAATCTGGGATTTGACCATCAAGCAAAAGCCTTCCCCCATTGTCCTGTCCCTATTATGGATTAATATTTTTCTCTGCTGTACTCCAGTAGACAGAGCCCTAGAGAAGCTAAGAACATGGTAGTGACCTGTTAAGAAAGCAAAGTCAGAACTGTCTATCTAGCAGTGGAGAGAGCCAGTAGAGCAGTGGTTCTCAAAGTGTGGTATTTGCAATGCCTGGGAACTTGTTAGAAATGCCATCCCTCAGATTCCACTCCAAACCTACTGAGCCACACAATCTGGGTGGAACCCAGTACTCCATGTCTCAACGAGCCTTCCAGATGATTGTGAGGCCACTAAAGTTTGAGTAGCAAACTTTTTTTTTTTCCTAGTCGGGACTTTCCCAGGCCAAAGGAATCCATTAAACTCAATTCTAGTTCCAGTTCTGCCTCTTTTCAGTTCCATGACCTCACCAAGTCACTAAACTTCCCCGAGCCTGTGAGGAGACCACACTGAACTTGCTGCTGCAGAGTCTCAGGGCTTCTCACGTCAAAGGCTGGCCCTACCATGACTATCTCCATGGCTCCCATGCATGGGGTCTCAATGTGCCTTCTTTCTTCTCTCTTTGGGGACCTGCCATTATCTTTTCCATACTTTGGGGAGTTTCGCATCCCAAGTTTGAGGACCATTTTAATAATAGGGATGGTGCTATTTAAATCCTTTGTGGATTTCAACGTGATAGTGACATTGAAATGACAGCCGCAGAATCTACACAGTCAGCTTGTTCTTGGCTACTAATGGAATCAGATGAGCTTGCCCAGGGCAGGTACACTTTCTGAAAATTAGTATCTGTGGAACTGACATAAAGCACTTTGACCAAATGCAGTTCTGCTTGGTAAATGGCTCAGCCATACCTAGAACAGGACCCTAGGAAGGGGTTAAAACAAGAAGTGGAAACCATGTTTCAACTTTAAATAGGCCTCACTCATCACTTCCTAACCCCTCCTCTTCTCCAGTAAGCTCCTAATTACAATGGGTCAGAATTCCTTGTGACTCAGACAGGAAGACAGTAAGAATTTGCCTGTAATGCAGATCGAACCCAGGTTTGATCCCTGGGTTGGGAGGTTCATTCCCTATTGACTGAAACTCCAAGACAAGAATAGCAGGACAATTAAGGGAGGAGGTGGGGCCCTGCCCAGACCACATATCTCTCGTTCCGCAAATCAGGAGACCTCCCCAACCACACATGCGCAAGAAAACTCATTCCAGTATTCTTCCCTGGAGAATTCCATGGACAGAGGAGACTGGCAGGCTACAGTCTTTGTGATCGCAGTGATCTCTGGTGGCCTCAGCCTGCAACACCTTGAAGAGAGGCTTGAATTTCCAGCCAGAGATTGAACTGGGTCGCTGCTGTGAAATTCTAGCCACTAGACCAGTAGTCAGTGACAAGGGCCCTGGTCCCTCGGCTTTGCAGAAAAGAGTTTCCACAAAGACAGAAACTAGTGAAGCAAATTAAGTATTTATTAAGAGGAAAGAGTACAATACATGTGAAGAGACACACAGGCTGACTCAGAGGGAGAATCCCTCAGCTGTGCCTTCATGGAAGTTTAAATCACTTATATGGTGCATTTCTTCCAGTTCTCCTTTGGCCAATCATTTTAATTTGCTTGGTTCCCAGTCCATACTTGGTATATCTCAGGATCCTTCCACACGTGCACACATCTCTTAGCCAGGGTGGGTCCTACCAAAAAGGCATATGGGTAGAGAATCCCTTGACGTTGCTCCCACTTTGGCCTGCAAGGAGCTTTTCTGTGCACGTGTGGTCAGGGAGGTTTCCTGACTTCGGGAATGAGAGATATGTGGTCTGGGCATGGCCCAGCCTCCTCCCTTAATTGTCCTGCTCTCCTCTTCTTGGAGTGTCAGTCAATAGAGAATGAATCTCCAGTTGCTTTACCCTGGGGGTGCCCATCTACCTCCTGCCTCAGCAAGAGTCAGACTCGACTTAGCGACTGAACCACTAACCCCAGAGTCCTCAATAGCCATTGATTTCATCAAGTCATTTAAAGCTTGCTCTAGGAGCTCTGTCTGTCACTGGGAGCACTGCCTTAACACTTTACCCATTAGTGCCCAGGCAGAAAAATTTTGTTGAAACAAGGTGTTAGGGGAAGCACACTGATTGAAACCGCCCACCCTGGCCAGGCACCATAGTAACTATTTGCATGAGTTGTTTTAGGACAGGAGGTTCTGGTAAGGAACACGGAACTAATAAGCCTCCACCAACCGAAAGAGTTCAGGAAAGGTCAAAAGGAGACACCACATGTCTGACCACCTCCCAGAATCCTTCTCTCTGGCATCCTTCTTGGCTGAACAAGGCATGCACCAGAAGGACTCTAAGTCAGAACAATTGGCCAAAGACAACCCGGAAACGAATCCCATCACCATAAAACCCAAGACTTCGAGCCATGTGGCAGAGCTGTTCTCCTGGGTTCCCTTACCCTACTGCTCTCCACCCGGGTGCCCTTTCCCAATAAAATCTATCGCTTTGTCAGCACATGTGTCTCCTCGGACAATTCATTTCCGAGTGTTAGACAAGAGCCCAGTTTCAGGCCCTGGAAGGGGTCCCCCTTCCTGCAACAAAGGGATTGTTTCCGGTTGCTAATTCTCTAGGTTCTGGGCTTTTCAGAGGATGACAGTTAACCCTGGTCAAAATGAGGCACATCCTCTGGACGCAGCAGTGAGCCAGAAACCACGGGGTGTGAGGAGGTGGGCGGGTGGGGGCGGTGGCGGGGGATGGTGCAGCTTCTCACACTCCCCAGAAGAAACTTTTTGGCTACCTGAACACAGGCTTCTCAAATGGTAATGTGCATATGAATCACCAGAGGATCTTATTAAAATGTACATTTTTATTCAGCAGTGGGTGTGGGCCTGAGATTCTGCATTTCTAACAAGCTCCCTGGGGATACTGATCCCACTGGGACTGTGTGTAGCCCGCATTTTTGAGTAGCAAGACCCTAATGGCTCCACTGGTGAGGTCCTTGGCTAAGAGAAGGAACTGTGACAACACGAGAGACTCACAGCATTTGTGACAGTCACGGTAAGCATTTCAGCTGTGCTATCATCAACCTCCGCAGTGTAGGTTAAAATGTTATGTTACTCAGGAGTCTGCTTTTACCTTTTCCAGAAAAAATTTTAGTATGTGTGTGCTGTTGTTTTGCAAATGTCGGTGTGTATCATATTTCCATTTTCCTAGCTAAGTGTTTGCTTAAATGCAAAACTAATTCCAAGGTATGCAATACAGAAGTGGGAGGGACTAGCGTTACTCCCAACCAGGGCAGTGGTTAGGTGGGTAGAGCACAGACTTTAGAATCAAGCGATTAAGATTCTCAGCCTTGGTCAAGCTATTTTCCAAAACCCTACTTTGGCCAGTGGTTTTCAGGCTTGTTTGTGAGGTCGAGTGCTTGAAAATCACAGTGTTTTCCTACAAATAGAAAATATTTATATTTTTTACATAATGACATGATACAATTTTACTGGCAGAAAACAGGGCGCTAATAAAATAACAACTCACCCTAAGTCCTGAAAATGATCCTCAGTTTCATGATTTGTAAAATGAGGGTAATAACCCTACCTCCCTGGGGGAGACCTCTGATCCTTGAGTTGGAACCAAAGACTTGCCGTGACGTCCACTGCAACTTGCTGCCATTGCTTTAGCATCAACCACGAACCAGGCACTATGTTAAGGGCCTTGCAAACTTCTCATTAAACTGGACGACAGCTCAGCTAGGTGACTATCTTTATTAACTACCGGTTACAGATGAGGGAACTAAAGCTGAGAAAGGATAAAGCAGTGGTTCCCTGACAGAGTTCACTGGTAGACTTCACTCCTCACTCATATTTCAATAGGTCAGTTGCCAGTGCATGCACCCAGCTCCTTTTCCCACTAGAAATTTGCTTTATTCATCAAGAAATTAACATATGACTTTTGACCAAGGAAGTCTCCATGGCAGTATTAATCTTTTCTAAGTCAAAGTCCACTGAAGGCCATAGTCCCTCTTCCCAGAAAGAGAAGCAAACACACCCTCTTGCATTTAACTTCAGGGGGTTCGTGAATCCCAAGCACAGCATCTCTGCCTTGTAGTATTTAGAAAGACCAAGAGGGCCTTTTCAGGCATCAAGCTGCTACTCCACACACACTAGCCTCAAATGTTTTCCTTAGTAATTTTCCTGACCATTTTATTTCTCAAATATTTATATTGATAAAAGATTAAACAAATCCTAAATATAAAAATATTGCCTGGCACCAGGATGCCTATAGTGCTTCCAACTTTTTTTAAGCATCAGTCTTCAAAGAGCCTGTCTTTCTATTATTAGTAAAATATATCAGTCCAGATTAGGGGCTGTCCAGAGAATGCTTGTCCCTCTTTCTTTTGGTATCCAAATGAAATAAGATACTTCGAGCAAAACAGCATTATTGCTTCCCCCTGGCTTCTTGACATAAGAAGAGAATCGAGCTGTTGACTCAAAATACAGAGATGAGAAATAGAGTCTGGTGGTTTCTATAACCTCCAAATTAGAAAAAAAATAAGTGGGTGTGAGGAGGAAGGGAGAAAGGGAGTGAAGAAAGACAGAGATCAGATATTCATGTTTAGAATAATTTGAAATTAATTATTGTTATGCATCTTGTAGACCCATGGTACTCAAAGTGTGTTCCCTGGATCAGGGACATTAACATCATTGGGAACATGCTAAAAAGGTAAATTCTCAGACCCCACCCAGGCCTATTGAATCAGAAACATTAGGGAGGGAACTTAACAGTTTGTTTTGAACAAGCCCTCAAGGAGATTCTGGTGGACACTAAACTTCAAGAAGCAGAGTTGTGGACAGATCTTCTCTCACAGAAGGAACCTCCCAGCTGGTCCTAAATCAAGCCCCATAATGAAAGCAGAGTGTGAAGAAGAGCACAGTAGTGAGGGAACTAGAGCCCATGGAGTGACAACTGCAAGTCAGACACTGTACATTCATGACCTCAGGTCACCCCTTCCATAAGCCCTGAGAACTTTTACTCTTGTCCCCATTTAAAGATTTCTTAAGATGTTTCACAGGATAATGTAACCTACTCAAGCTTACAGACCCACTAAGTAGTGGGCTTATAGTAGGAAATGTGAAAAAGTATAAAAAGTTATAAAGAAGAATATAGGAATTACCCACAAAACACTCAAACCACTACTAGCATCTAAGGCATCATTTGTATTTTTTCCCCTGTGTACAACCTCTCTGGATTTAGAGTTCAGGCTCCAGAGAGGGTCCTTTCTCTGAGATAGACCCAGGAAATAATGCCTTAGCCCCCAGCTTTGTCCTGATTCCACTAAAATACAGATCATTCGGTTCTGCCTCTGTCCCTACCTTTGATCATATACAGAAGGAAAAGCTTAGCTAATTAAACAAAGTCATGCTAAAAGCTGGCCTAAAACAAAGTAGGAGCAAAGACTCAACTCTAAGTTTGAGCAGAAATTGACTTTGACCCAGATGTGGAACAAGCTAGGCATGCTCTGCTCCTTGTACAGAGGACTGAGGCTTGTTCTAGGATGTGGGCATCGTGTGCAGGGCCGAGGAGAACTGCTGACTCTGGTACACTCAGTTCGAGTGCCTGTTCCTGCCAGGACACCGTGGTCCCTGCACTACCAGCCAAGCCTTGTGCACCAGAGTTGGGGAATGGAAGTCATCAAAATTCTGGAAGGCGCTTTGTAATGTTTGGATGGTTCTCTGTTTAACCCCTGTGGAGATGGGTGTGTGTCTGTTTCATGCCAGACTCAGAGAAAATAGTAAAGATAAAAGACAAGAGACTGAGGCTTATAGATGTTGTTTTCATAAAGTGTTTGTTTTCATTGCTGTTAAGACCACTTGTCCAAGTGTATCATTCTGAGTTTTATTTGAGTACTGCAAAAAAGAAAAAAAAGGACCAAAATGTTTTTGGACTATATAGCTGTGGGAGCTTAAACATAATGAGCTTCCTCTTTTGGGAAAAAAAAAAAAAAGCAAAAACAGAAGAAAGAAGGGAAAAGAGATAGAAAAGCTTACCCTTTTTTTCCCCAACCCTGCCACTGATTTTATGAAACCTGGAAGCAATTACTGTCCTCCTACCCTCTAAGCCCTTAGTTTTCACCAAACATAAAAAGAAAATGAAGACAACCTGCAAAGATTTTATATGACAGAGATTTGTCATATCCAGCCTGCAGATAGTTGAAATTTACAATTAACAATTTTGTCAGAAGAAAGCGTTTTATTCTCAGAGGTTCTTTATTACATACACTAATAGGACAGTTTAGGATAAAGGCAGAAAATGGATTCTAAAAAGAAAAGCACCATTATGTAAGTTAAGGGGTAAAACAAAGCATTCCATAGAAGTTTTAATATATTTTACTTACCTACTTTTAAATAGACAATACATTCATATATAAAATTCAGATGGTACAAAAGGCTAGATAGTGAAAAGAATCTTTTCACATCCCTCTTCTCCACTCCCCAGTTTTCCTCTCCAGGGGAAATCAGAGCCCTTGGTATTCTTTGCATTCTGGCAGAGGTATGTTATGCATAAAAAGTAATACACATATATTCTTAGACCCTATTTTCTAATGCAAAGAGGAACACACTGTTCGATTACACTGTTCCACACCTTGTTTTCATGCTTAACAATATCTCTTGAATGCTTTCATTTCAGTATATAAAAAACTTCCCCATACCTTAAAATTATGCCCCTTAACAAATTCCTGACTGCCCTCGTTTGTATCTGTTTTGTCACTTATTTTTTTGTTTTTCCTGTCTCTGTTTTCATTATGACACTTCCTTTTTGTTCTTCTTACATAGTCTCTGGCTTAAAGGAAGATGATCCATCTTTGTGCTGCAGTTGACCCTAAGTTTTCAAGAACTCTGGTGATAGCTTGTCTGAAGAAAATTCCTGACGTTGGAAGCTTGTGCCTTCCTGGAGAGACAGATATGTAACGGGATGTAAAAGGATCAAGGAATAGGAACAATGAAAAAGCAAATCAAGATGAAAGACAAAGGCAAGGAGGAAGAACCAAACACTTGGGGTGACACATCCCAAGCACATCAATCATCAATATGGATGACTGAACCAGCGAAACCTGTTTTTCCACGTGAGGAATCTGGTAAATGTGCAGCAGGGGTTCACAGGTTAAAGTACAACAGGAGGAATTATGTGCATACTGCAGTGTGCACAGGGAGCTACAGAAATCAATACAGACTCTACAGATGGGAGTGAGTGTAAGTTCATACATTTATAGTGTCCAATTTATTTATTTGCCTTGATATTTATATTATTTATTTGGTTGCACAAGGTCTCAGTTTGGCACGAGGCATCTCTGATTTCCACTGAGGCATATAAGATCTTTAGTTGTGGCATGTGGTATCTAGTTCCCTGACCTGGGACCGAACCAGGACCCCCTGCGTTGGGAGTGCAGAATCTTAGCCACTGGACCACCAGCAGAGTCCCTCTAGTGTCCCATTTAGAAAAAAACTAAAAATTAAAAGGATTAAAATGCACACATCCCATGGAATTGTTCAGGAACTCCTACTATTTTAGGAAAACAAAGATGAACAAAGATATCACATCATTTAAAACAGCAAAAACTGGGAATCACTTAAATATCAAACATAATAATTTTTGTAGTAAATTGTGGTACATCCACAAACTAAAATGGCATCAGCTATAAAACATGTTTACAAGTATCAGAAAATGTTCTCCATAAGTTTCAAAATTAAAGAAAAATTATAACAGCAAAAAGGCTCACTCTGTACGTTTATTTTAATGTAATGATAATAGCAAGTGTTTACTGAGACTCACCACATGCCAGATGCTTTTTGCAGCATTTTGAATACATTAACACATTTAAACCTCACAATACCATAAATAAGGAGTCATGATTTTTTTTCAAATTTGCCCATGAGAAGGCTGAGGTACAGAGCAGTTAAGCAATTTGGATGAGGATGCAAGGTTGGCAAGCAGAAGGCCAGTAACTGGTCCAGGTCTTCTGGTTATACCCACTCACTTAAGCACATGCAACGATGCCTTCCGATGTCTCAAGAAACCTAGGAGACAAAACAGAAATAGGCTGCTTTTGAATGGTGACCGTAGAGGAGAGAATGCCTCTCTGCAGAGAAGGAACTGGTCCTCTGAGAAAGCCGCTAACAGAAGCTTTCAGTTGGTGCAAGGGCCCAGTTCTGACAAGGCTAACACAGGAAACTAACATCAAGGGGAAACAAATCAACCTAAGGAGACTGGAAGGGGGGAAAGTACATCAACTCAGTATCTTAAAGATAATTCCAGGACAAAATATGCCATGAAATTGTTCAGATTTTGAAAAACAAGCATTCAAACGTTCATAAACCTGAACTGACAAAGTGGTCAACTATTTATTTTATCACATCATAATATCTTTAGTCTATAATGATTGCTTAAGAGGAATGCCCTTAACAAGTGAACTCTCGTTGTGATTTAACGTTAAATTAAAATATTCACAATGAAAGAGTAAAATGAGACTTTCTAAGATAAACAAAGTCTAAAAAACCCTAATATTCAGCTTACATCATTGAATAATTGTGTGGGAGACATTGCTCATATTTCATAATCTTTCCTTGGAAATAGGAAAGGTTTTTATTATTAATGTATTATTCTACATTGTTTTTAACAAATCGTTTCACCTACATCATTTACCATATTTGTCACCAAATGACTAGGTTTCCAGAAGTTCAAATCCACTGACAAATGATGATGACTTGCCACCAGAGAATCTGTTTTTTAAAACTGAACAGCAGTGTTTCAAGACTCAAAGAGATATTCCCATAACATATTTAGTAATGCCAATGGTGTTAAGATAAGCCTATCTTCCTAAGATGGCTCCTGAGAAATCCTGACATTTTGTTTTAAAAGAGAACCAATCACATTACTTTATTATCACGTATGTAACTTCGAGTTTTAAAAAGATCTGTTGTATAAACTGAGCTATGTGTATACACACGTATCTAGAGTTTATTTCAAGGCTTATGGTCACAGTTTTCCCTAAAGTACAATAAACACTCTTTTCTTCTTCATTTCATAACAGCCTGGGGCTTCAAGCACGCTAAGATAAACAACACTAATTTTCCAGTTGTATGTTAAGGCCTTAAATCCACCACATAAATATTCCAAAACCAACTCAGAGCAGTAAGCTGGATGGGAAGAACAACCAGAGGGATTACTCCAAGCCTTTGAGGGAGTGGGGGAAACGCGTTTCTTGACCTTCTGTTCTGAACGGCTCCTTTTCATCTGGTTTCAATTCTCTTGTTTGTGCACCTTGCCATATTTATTATTGAATTCCTGATTTCTTCTTCTTGTTTCATGTTCCGTGTTCCAATGATTTATGAGAAATTGCTGATCTAGATGTTATCTTTGGCATCCTGCGAGTGCACAGAGCTCCTTAAGAATGCTGAGAGGAAAAACGTGTTTTGAGTAGGGCAGTGCCCTGGCTGAATAGATGTCCATCAGTTCATGAAAAATGCCAGTCACAGATTCCTCAATAAGACACATTTTTCTTTTTAAACACAGCAGTAGCAAGGGTATTTTCAAAATCACTGATATGTTTTCCTCTTTGGTGGATGAGTGTGGTTAGAAATAAAATGTGGTCCTGGAATCTTTCCTGGTTGTCCAGTGGTTAGGACTCCTCCTTTCAAATGGAGAAGCTGTTGGTTCAACCCCTGGTCAAGGAACTAGGATTCCACATGCACGTGGTGGGCAGCCAAAATAATTTTAAAAACAATAATAATAAGATGATCCTAAAACAGTGATTTGAGGAGAAATCTAGTCAGATTATTTTTTAAGATTTTAGCCCAAAATGAAGTGGCAAGTTTTCCGTATCAGGGTTCTGACTTATTTGGTTTGACTAAGAAATAAAATATGCTAAAGACATTTCAGTTCATTTCTAAACATCTCTATTAAGGATGGGAGAAGGCAATGGCACCCCACTCCAGTACTCTTGCCTGGCAAATCCCATGGATGGAGGAGCCTGGTAGGCTACAGCCCATGGGGTTGCTAAGAGTCGGACACGACTGAAGTGACTTTGCAGCAGCAGCAGCCATTAAGGATAATCTTGTTTATAAATGTGTAGGAAATGAGAGCTTTTTTTTTTTAATGGTGACCAGCTTTCTCTAGCTTAATTAAGTGAAAATTAATTAGCAAGTCTAATATGCTTAGGGAAAATCATCTAATTAGATAAATTTTGTAGGCTAATCAAAATACTGGGGAATCTGTCTACATTTCTTCCTCTCCACTAGTGGGAGTTAAACACACCCTCCAGAAAACATTGCTCTTACCAGGCTCAGTAAGTAAAGTGGCTCAGTGGTACCAGTACCAGTGGTTCAGTGGTAAAGAATCCACCTGCCAAGCAGAAGACAGCAAGACACCTGGGTTTGATCCCCTGGAGGAGGAAACAGCAACTCACTCCAGTATTCTTGTCTGGGAAATCCCATGGGCAGAGGAGCCTGATGGGCTACAGTCCCTGGGGTCGCAAAGAGTCAGACAGGACTGAGCACAGCACATCAGGTATTTTGGCGGCTTCCCAGGTGGCTCAGTGGTAAAGAATCTACCTGCAATGCAGGAGATACGGGTTTGACCCTAAAGAATCAGGCATGACTTAGCAACTGAACAACAACTGAACTTCATCTTTCTAGACAAAGCCTCTGCTTTACCAAAGCACTATATCAAACACCCTAAAGCAGACTTGTATACAGATTCCTCACTAGGCTTAGTGTTTTGTGACTTTTTCCATAGAATTTAATAATTTCTAAGTGACTGCAGGGTGATATGGGTCAATATATCGAGTCCTAATTATTTAAAATGACATTCTTCATTCACTTCCATCTTATTTCTCACAGTAAAATCGGGAAAGCAACACAACAAATGAAGACAGGTAAAGCAATTAAGGAACATTATAATAAAGTGTACTTGCAGGATACATAATAGAAAAAGAGAAAAGAAGTCCCCTGTTCTACAATAATAATGGAGAAAGTGGACACTTTCCCCTTGTTTCTGCACTCACAGATATCAGCTGTGATAGAAAACCTAGAGCAATAAATACATTCCTAGTTTGGTAGTTAGGCAAATTCAGCATGGAAGTAAATAGTTAATGGTTATTTCAATAAATCAAATGTTCATTTCTGTAGTTCCAAACACTTAAATCCCAGAGTGCTTAAGAAACAATTTTGAAAACTGAATATTTCTCCAATAAATTTTAAAAAAATATTCATTTTGCTTACACCATTTTTAAAGTCTTTATTGAATTTATTACAATATTGCTTCTGTTTTATGCTTTTATTTTTTGGCTGTGAGGCATTTGGGATCTTCCCTCCCTGACCAGGAATCAAACCTGCACCCCCTGGATTGGAAGGTGAGGTCTTAACCATTGGACCAGCAGGGAAGTCCCCTCCAGTAAATTTTAGGAACTCGTGTATGTACCTCAATCTTGGTCAAAGGCAAATCTTTGATTTCCAGGTTTATTCTTTATAAACTCATCAACTTAGTTTCCAAAATTCAAATTTTAACTTTGGTAGGAGCCACGGTTTATTTCAGAGTCCCTTGGACTGCAAGGAGATCCAACCAGTCCATCCTAAAGGAAATCAGTTCTGAATATTCATTGGAAGGACTGATGCTGAAGCTGAAACTCCAATACTCTGGCCACCTGATGTGAAGAACTGATTCATTAGAAAAGACCCTGATGCTGGGAAAGACTGAAGGCAGGAGGAGAAGGGGACGACAGAGGATGAGATGGTTGGATGACATCACCAACTCAATAGACATGAGTTTGAGTAATCACTGGGAGTTGGTGATGGACAAGGAGGCCGGGTGTCCTGCAGTCCATGGGGTCACAAAGAGTTGGGACATGATTGAGCGACTGAACTGAACTGAACTAAAGGTTTATTTCTGGGTGGTGTGATTAAGTATGGTTTTCATTATCTTCTTTATACTTTCCTATTTTGTATTGTTTTTATAGTATTTATCACTTTCATAATTTGGGGGAAAGGTAGTAGAAAAAAATTCTAGGTTGCTTAATATATAATGGTGTACACTTGTGAAGAAAGGAGTTTTGTTGAGATAAGCTTTCATAAGGATGGCTACTGACCTAGTCCACATCTAGGATTCAAAAACATAGCCATAGATGTAATCTTGTATCCATCTAGGTTAGGTACCTAAGTGTCTTTTCTAAGAATTTTAGTTAGTTAGTTAGTTCAGTCGCTCAGTCGTGTCTGACTCTTTGCGACCCCATGAATCGCAGCACGCCAGGCCTCCCTGTCCATCACCAACTCCCAGAGTTCACCCAGACTCACATCCATCAAGTCAGTGATGCCATCCAGCCATCTCATCCTCTGTCATCCCCTTCTCCTCCTGCCCCCAATCCCTCCCAGCATCAGAGTCTTTTCCAATGAGTCAACTCTTCGCATGAGGTGGCCAAAGTACTGGAGTTTCAGCTTTAGCATCATTCCTTCCAAAGAAATCCCAGGACTGATCTCCTTCAGAATGGACTGGTTGGATCTCCTTGCAGTCCAAGGGACTCTCAAGAGTCTTCTCCAACACCACAGTTCAAAGGCATCAATCCTTCGGGGCTTAGCCTTCTTCACAGTCCAACTCTCACATCCATACATGACCACAGGAAAAACCATAGCCTTGACTAGACGAACCTTTGTTGGCAAAGTAATGTCTCTGCTTTTGAATATGCTATCTAGGTTGGTCATAACTTTCCTTCCAAGGAGTAAGCGTCTTTTAATTTCATGGCTGCAGTCACCAACTGCAGTGATTTTGGAGCCCAGAAAAATAAAGTCTGACACTGTTTCCACTGTTTCCCCATCTATTTCCCATGAAGTGATGGGACCAGATGCCATGATCTTAGTTTTCTGAATGTTAAGCTTTAAGCCAACTTTTTCACTCTCCTCTTTCACTTTCATCAAGAGGCTTTTTAGTTCCTCTTCACTTTGTGCCATAAGGGTGGTGTCATCTGCATATCTGAGGTTATTGATATTTCTCCTGGCAATCTTGATTCCAGCTTGTGTTTCTTCCAGTCCAGAGTTTCTCATGATGTACTCTGCATATGAGTTAAATAAGCAGGGTGACAATATACAGCCTTGATGTACTCCTTTTCCTATTTGGAACCAGTTTGTTCCATGTCCAGTTCTAACTGTTGCTTCCTGGTCTGCATTAAGCGTTTAATTAAGAAGAACCAAGTAAAATGACCTGTATTAAAGGGCTTCCCTGGTGGCTCAGCTGGTAAAGAATCTGCCTGCAATGCAGAAGACCCTAGTTTGGTTCCTGAGTGGGGAAGATCTCCTGGAGAAGGAAATGGCAACCCACTCCAGTATTCTTGCCTGCAGAATTCCATGGACAGAAGAGCCTGGCAGGCTACAGTCCGTGGGGTCACAGAGTTGGACACGACTGAGCGGCTTTCACTTTCAAAGTTAAAAACAGAGCCCCAAAACCCTCTAAACAAAGCCCCCAATGTCAGGGTTTCCCAGAGCACACACTAGCTTTAATTTCAAATTACTTAGTGGTTATGCTTTTTAAAAGAAGATCTGGTAACATTTATATTGACATATAATGATATAATTATATAACATACAATACTTACATAGCTAGATAACAAAAATGCTGTAAAATTATTTCTACTCATTCTTCAATGTATCCTTAGAGAAATTCTGAGTGATGCTCAAATATTAACATGTGATTTCTGGGTAGTGGGTTATGAGATGTGTCTTTGAACCTTTCATGTTGACTAAATGCTTTTTACCAAGAAAAAAAAAAAAGCCCCCAAATGAAACAAAAACAATATCATATAAACAGTATGCAAACAAAACTGTATTATCCCCAAACTTTTCTCTCTAGGATGCAGAAGAAACTGTGAATCAGAAATGATTAGAGAAATTACTAGGGAAGCCATGATTTCATCTAGTCTTGTATTCTCAAAGCCTTTCAGTATCATTTCAGGGATACAGCTCTGTGCCCCTTGCTGGATTGAATCATGTGCCAGACACAGTCCTCACTCCAATATTTTATTTCTTTATATTGTGCTTGAATTCTTCATCTTTCTGTCTCCAATTGTTCGAGTCTTATACTTCAAGAAACAATGTCTTCTTTAATTATATTGCTACTTAAGTCTCTAATTGCTGTATCACAGATCTTTGCAGATATGACTCTGTTCAGATGCCATAAATGTCCACTGTTGTTCCTGGCACAAAACATCTTTTCTTTCAGACAATGAGTGCATGGGTGGAGGGGGTGGGGGTGACTCCTGGACCTGCCAGGCAGTGCAGTAGTTTTCTTTATAATGAAGAGATAGGCTGTCACTCAACCTCACAGGCTCTCTGTCTTACCCAACACCAGTGGGCACTTATGCCCTGCCTCATTTTACACGAGACAGTAATTCCTAGCACTTCAAGATTTTTCTTACTACAGATTTCAAATGGGAAATAGAAAAGAAGTCTTACATTACACATTCTCGACAAACTGCAGCAAACATCCAATCCAATGCTGTCTTTCCTCCCTCACTCTTCAGCTTTGCTGCCAGTAAAGCTGGGGTTTTCCTTGTCACCCTTCATCCTTCAGAGAACCTCCAGCCGCACCAGCTCCCTTTCCTTCCTCCAGTCTCTCATCTCCATCCTGTGCTGTGCTTAGTCGCCCAGTCATGTCCGACTCTTTGCGACATGTCCGACTCTTTGCGACCCGGTGGACTGCAGCCCGCCAGGCTCCTCTGTCTATAGGGATTCTCCAGGCAAGAATACTGGAATAGGTTTCCATCCCCTCCTCCAGGCAATCTTCCCGACCCAGGTATCTAACCCAGGCCTCCCGCACTGCAGGCAGATTCTTTAACCGTCTGAAACACCAGGGAAACCCAAGAATACTGGAGTGGGTAGCCTATCCCTTCTTCAGGGGATCTTCCTGACCTAGGAATCGAACTAGGGTCTCCTGCATTGCAGGCAGATTCTTTACCAGCTGAGCTACCAGGGAAGCCCCATCTCCGTCCTGCATATTTATATATTCAGTTGTCAAGAAGTTAAGGGTCTTCTTTACAAAGTGAAGGGGGATTATGAATAATGATTTTATTCTCTCCTGTTACACCCACACTAAATGTTCATAGCAAGTCTTCATGATAGGTTTCAGCATCCTTGGTTTGCACTGAGGGAAGTCCAGGGTACAAAATCCAGCTCTCTCTTTCCAGAGCATCATTCTAAACTACTATACAGAACTTTCCTGTTCGATCCTTGTTCAGAGAAGATTCCACATGCCACGGAACAACTCAGCCCATGTCCCATAATTTCTGAGCCTGTGAGCCCTAGAGCCTGTGCTCCAAAGCAAGAGAAGCCATAGCAATGAGAAACTCAAGCACGACAATTAGGGAGTAGCCCACACTCTGTGCAACTAGAAAAAGCCCACGTGCAGCAACAAAGACCCAGCACAACAAAAATAAATAAATCACTTAAAAAACCTACCGTACAATGTCTATTTCCTTGTACAATCATAAGATGTCTCGATAACCCTCACATAAATCAGTGTGAAATACTCAGGTATCAAAATCCAGGCAGTTACAGATACAGTATGGCTTTTATGATTTATGTTTTTGGTTGTCTCTTTGTCCTAATAATGAAGGAAAACATCTCAAGGTCAAGTCCAACTTTGAGGTTGTCTCTCAAAAGAAATGATGTTTGGACACCTACATAACCTACCCATCAGCATAAGATAAAAGAAGAAATCACTTTTGGGTACCAAGCTTTTATGCAGAGTAACACTAAGCCACACATTCTTAATCTCCAAAATTAGTGTCTCCTGAATTGCAAGTAGATTTTTTACCCATTGAGCCATTGGGGAAGCCCTTATAAAGATGCATGCAGTAATAAATAAATTGTATGTTGGGGCAGTAGAAGTGGAAATACAGTTGGTGAGGATTCTACATTTTAAAATCTGAACTTGAGGAATGCAGAAAAAGAGACTCAGAAAATTTGCACCTTTATTATCAGTCTTTATCGAGTAAAGAAACTGACTTGCCTGAGGTGTGAGCAACCATGGGAGATAGAAGGATAACAATGAATAAGCCCTTTGGTGGGGGAGGTGCGATGAGGGTAGGGGTTCGGGGGTGAAGAGCCACTCTCCCATATGCAGCTGGGTTGAAAGACGTGTATCAGTCAGAACGGGCTGGATTTTGATGCAGAAACAAATTTTTTAAATCTCAGTGGCTTAAAACTGTGCTTATTTCTTGCTTACACTTCCATATCCATCACAGATTCGAAAGGATGTTCACTGAGCCATCAGGGACCCAGGCTGATGGAGATGCCATCTCAACGTGTGCTTCCACAACCAAAAAGCACAAAAAGGGGCAATGGCAAAACATACACTGACTCACACAGCTGTCACCCAGAAGTGGTATCTGTGACTTTTCTCTCATATTTCATTGGCTCTGGCAAGTCATATGGCACAGTTAACTTCAAAGGGAGTTGGGAAGGTGCAGTCTCATGTGTGCAGAAAGAGAAGTGGAATGTTTGGGAACGGGCCTGATGAGTACCACTAGGAAACTTGATGCTATTTTAATAAGGGAGAAATAGCAGGTTGTTCTTCGTTAATTTTTTTTGCCTCCAAAGAAGGGCACAGGCTCTGTCTACATGCTGCCATGTTGGATTAGCCTCACCATTCTTTAATGAAGAGGGATCTGTTAACATCAGAAACTCTCTGTACTTCTAACTCCATACTAACTAAAACCCATGTATCAACATCGGGTTTAGTAAACTGCATATCATTCATTCCAAGGGTGGATTTAGTCATTTCCAGGGGATGCTTTTAGTTATCTTTGAATAAAAATCTTGAGTAAAGAGTCATACCAAAAAGTGATAAGAAAGGGATCACCCTATTTAGGTACCTAACAATTGCATTTAAGATCCTTAATACTCGCAACCATATACTGCTGGTTAAAATATAATTTGACATAATCCTTTTGGAAAGAAATGTGGCAATATGTATCATTTTTACCTAGCAATTCAACAATTGGGAATCTATCCTAAAGAATCTCACATGTTTAAAACAAAACATTATGTTAATTGCTATACTGTATTAAGTTAAAATAACCAAAAATGTCTAATAATAGAGAAATGATTGAAGTAAATTATGGTAAATCTACACGAGGTATTCAATAAAAATTATGTTTATGGGAAGGATGATTACGTTCTATTAACTAAAAAGTAATTATACAAAATCATTCCTGTGGTGTGATCACAAATATGTTGAATGTACTTATACCATACAATGTATTTTTTGTATTTATTTTGACAGTCACTGTGAACAGACCACTTCATACAATGGTTCTAAAAAGACCATTTGGATATGATTTATGTCATAAATGCACAACTGAAGGACTAGTATTATTTATTAACTAGTGCCCCAAACCATCACCAACTTGCTGACAATGTGAGGGTACATAATAAAATATTAAGCTGATTTTAGAAAGTTGAAAGATAAACGCAATGTAGGTTTTTACCAAACTTAGTGCTCTCTCTGTCTCTCTGTCTCTCTCTCTCTCTGTATATATGTCTACATAATATATATATATGTCTACATAATATATATAATAGACAAAAACTTATTTTCAAAGTTATCAGAAGAAATTGATTCACTATAAAAAGAGCTAGCCAGAAAAAAAAAATCTAGTAGATACATTATAAACATTGAGACTGTTTTGGTACATAATTCTAGGACATGTGTATATAATAAAAAATGCCTATAGAAAGGTAATCCTCCTATATATTATGACTTTAATACATTAATGCATATAAGATTTTTATATGTTTTATAATAATTTAAAAGTTTGTAAATGGTTACAATAGAAAAATGTTGAAGGGAATTGAGATTATTTAAGCTGGAAATAGAAACTGAGAAGAAAATCAATAGATATTCAATGAGGTAAAGGTATATTTGTGAACATGTTAATGAGCGATTCTTTTAAGGACATTAACAGTTACTCTATCAAATATCTGCTAAAAGCAGACGGATTTAAGAATAAGTAAGCATTTCCTAAATAGCAAAGTAACAACATTCTGGAATATATTGCCAAGGAAATAAGGCAGTGTCCCTCCATAAGGTTTGTTTCATTTGAAGGAAAGGGAAGATGGCCGCCACTTTCAGAGTCTGAGGTAATTTTGTTTTGGCTGGGGATGACTAAATGATTTCTCCGTTGTTTTTTCAGTTTGAACCATAGGTCCCCTATTCTCTACAATACTTTTATAACTTTTTTGAAGCAGCATAAAGCCAAGACATTCTTTTCAAAAGCCATTAAGTTTATTTTCAGTTGTATTACCTATAAAGAACTAATTTCAGATTAAAAAAAATTTTTTTACAGTACCTTCAAAAATAATTTTTTGTATTTTTATTTTTCTTGCTTACTAAAAAAAAGAGAAGTTATTGCAGTTTCATGGTTTCTTTTCTAAAAGCCTTGGAGACAACTGTATTTTAAAATTCAGTACATTTCTGATTTTCAAACAATAATATGATACAAATAACATATATTATGTAGCACTCCCAGTGAAGTAGAGATAGTAGGCATAATCAAACATATTAATATTTTTGCAGTTATACATACAAATATTTGAACTAAGTGAGGTAAAGTCTACTATAAGATAACATCCTATCTATCTAGGTTACATTCTCCAATCAAGTAAGTTAAAAAAAATCTTTGGTTTTTGGAATGCATTAAAAGCTAAGATGGGCTTCCCAGGTGCACCAGTGGTAAAGAACACACCTGCCAATGCAGGAGACATAAGAGATGTGGATTTGGTCCCCGGGTTGGGAAGATCCTGAGGGCATGGCAATCCATTCAAGTATTCTTGCCTAGAGAATCCCATGGACAGAGGAGGCTGGTGGGCTACAGTCCGCAGGGTCGCAAAAGAGTCGGACACAACTGAACCAACTCAGCACGCACTCACAAGATAGGATACAGAATGTCTGATTGAATTTCAGATAAACAACAAATATTATAACTTTTTAGCATATGTCCCAAATATTGCATGAAACACAGTTGGGCTAGAGAAGTTTTTCAATGTTTATCTAGAATTCAAATTTAACTGAGCTTCCTGGTTTTTTATTTGCAAACTCTGGCTTTTTGGATTTCAGAATTGCAAACAAGTGATTGTGGACATGTATAGAGAAATATCCTAACTAAAATACTGTTACAGTCATTCTTCTAGGGATAGGGTTTGGTTTGGGCCCTTTTGAAGAAAGTCACAAGAAACAAAGTTGTATTAAATATGTTTTCTATGAACAAAGTATGTAAAGTGTAAGACCTGTGCAGAGGTACCCATCTTAAAACTCTAGATATTTCAAAAATTATAAATAAAATGATTACTCTAAAAATCATTTTAATTTGCAGTTCTTTTCTGTTCCATTAAAGTTCATCATCTATCAAGCATTCCTTTTATAAAATTCATAAACTCTCTTGTAACAAAGATATTTCATTCATTCGTGCTCATGTTCAGTTGAGTCCGACCCTTTGTGACTGCATAGACTGTAGCCCTTCAGGCTCCTCTGTCCATGGGATTTTCCAGGCAAGAATACTGGAGTGGGTTGCCATTTCCTACTCTAGGGGATCTTCCCACCCCAGGAATCAAACCTGCATCTGCTGCATTGGCAGGCAGAGTCTTTACCACTGAGCCACCAGCTCCATCTAATGGAGGAAACATCTAATTACAGCCCTTCATAGAGCTAGGAATATTTCCATGAGTGTTGGTAAAACTATAAAGTACGTGTAGGCCGCAAACACACAGACACACCACACACAATTTTCTGTGCTACTTTGTTTTTTGAACCAGATAAGATGGAGAACTACTTAGTTCTAGTTCTTGCATATCCACTCCTTTGCTTAGATTTGAACTAAAAAATGAAATTGGGATCTCTTAGATCCACACCCACTCCCTTTCAAACCAAACCCTCAGTGCCTCCTGCCCGAGTAACTATTACAGTCTCCTAGCTAATTTTTTTGAGGGGGCTAATTTTCCAGCCTTCATGTTCTCCCAACTAATACATGTTATTTTCAGACTAAATTTCCTAAAAATGGCATTCATCATCTCCTCCCCTTGCCCTAAAACACACATCTTCATTTCATTTTGTTTCTTACTCTATCCCACCCTGATTATTGGAACTTTTCTGTTAGGTAGTTAGAATAGGGAAAGGGAGTACAAAATAGCGGTGGCTAAAAGACAAGGAAGAGAAAAGCCCGTAAAAATAGAACAGAGGACTGTCCGAGGGGACTGTCCGAGGACCGGAGTGAGGACTTCAGGTAGAACAGAGTTCCTGACAAAGCCCAATTTGCATAGGGCAGGCCTCGGGGAAGAAAAAAAACATATAAAAAGAGGAACCAAAGGGCTCTCTCTCTCTCTCCTGCGCGCTGGGGCCCTCTTCTCTTAGCATCTTTGGATCGATGTGCCCTCACGCCTTGAAGATGGATTTTCCTGCTATCTTCTAAATAAAATAGAGCTGTAACACTGAGCTGTAACACTGATTTGTCTAAGAGCTCTAACGGTCCGTTCGAGACCTGAGAGCTATAACACGGTCTGTCCAAGACCCGAGGGCTGTGACACGCCGAGGGGGCTTTTCCGTCACTCCAAATCTTTGTTGTGACGAGACAAAAACCGAGGAGCATACACTCGCCTGACATTTTCCCTCCCTGCTCCCCATTCCCATCCATTCATGCTCTGCTGGTAGCTCCATTTCCTTCTGCTCATTCATACTTTAGTGCCTGGAAGTCAGCGAACAAACAAAGGCTGTGAAATCAGACTATTCAGCTACTTAATCACTCTGAGCCTCAATTACTTCATCAATAAAAATATAAACAGTATAGCCCTGGACTTATCTTTTTACTTAAGTCAATTTGGGGGTGGGGTTTTATGTCCTTTGCAATTTCATGAGTCTTACCTCTTGAAAAAAAAGAAAAGCAACCAGGAGTTGGCCTGGCCTCACAGGCAGACAAAGGTATTCTACTAAACATAAAAAAATTCACAAAACATTAACATTAGACAAATTCACTTTGTGACCATGAGAGAGCAAGGCAATTTAGTAATCATGTCTGAGAAAAGACAAACAACAATCTTAAAACAACAAAAAGCATCAAATGTTTCCATTTTCTGGCTAACATAAGGAACTGTTGTTTTATTATTACAGTTTTAGCCCCAGTGAAATGTTTCTACCTCCTAGGTAAGATTCATAAAGAAACTTAATCACATAATTACTCCTACTTCCTGACAACATCCAAACTTGAGCAAACTGCTTTAAATTCTCCCCAAATTCCCTAACATAAACTTCAATCCTATAACGAGGACTTATATGGATAAGGTTTATATGCATCTGTCTTGAACCAAACAACAGCAAGGGTAAGGTCAGAGAGAAAAGACATCAGAATCAATTCCTTCAAAATTTTGAGTTTATCTCATTAGTCTTCTTGTTAAATAAGGATAAATCAAAGTTTTCTTACTGATTTTATTTTCCCAAAATTTATATTTAGCATCACACCATTTAGAAGGGAAAACTTTTCGCTCTGGAAGTACTCCAGTAGACATTTCTCAGTACTAATTTTATAAACAAACAAGCCATGTCCTCTTTGTTTAAGGTACTTGAATAAGAACTGTTATAATCAAAGGTTCATTTATTTTGAAATATCTCCCTCTTGAGGGCATTACTACTTATGCATCAGTATACTGTTAAACTCCAGCCCTCTGATACATACTGGTGGGTAGAAACAGAAATAAATTAATATAAATACCTTGGATGACAATTTGGCAACATCTATTAATATTTAAAACCCATGAGTATAAGACCTATAGGTAAGGACAGTCACCAAAACTGTAAGCCACCTAAATGTCCAGCACTAGGTGTCTAGTGTAATGCATAGTGAAATCCATGTAACCATTAAGGTTAGAAAATCTATATACACTGACATGGAATTATCTTGAAGACATGCTTGTACACACATACTTGTACACAAAGAAAAATACCTCCAGATGAAAGCTGGTAATGGTTGTTGCCTCTGAGAGAAGAAATGGTTCAGGGGGAAGAAGACATACTTTTTCATATATACCCTTTCTATATAAACTGATTTTTAAAACCATCTGTGTGTATTTTCTGTAAATCAAAAATCCAATAAATTAAGCATTTTGTAAAATTTTGTAAAAAGAACTTACGTGCAAAAAGTGTACAAATTTTAAGTGTGAAAGACAGCAAACGTTTATAAAGTCAACATAACCAAGTAAAAAAATTCATGTCAAGTAAAAGAGCACTACTAGTGTGTATTTGGAGAAGGCAGTGGCACCCCACTCCAGTACTCTTGCCTGGAAAATCCCATGGATGGAGAAGCCTGGTAGGCTGCAGTCCATGGGGTCGCTAAGAGTCACACACGACTGAGCGACTTCACTTTCACTTTTCACTTTCATGCACTGGAGAAGGAGATGGCAACCCACTCCAGTGTTCTTGCCTAGAGAACCCCAGGGACGGGGGAGCCTGGTGGGTTGCCATCTATGGGATCACACAGAGTCAGACACGACTGAAGCGACTTAGCAGCAGTAGCAGCAGCAGTGTGTATTTAAAGAAAATACCAGTCATTTAAAATTTTTGCCTGTAAATATTTCAGTATGTATCCCTTGATATAAGATTTCAGCCTAGAGTGGAATGGGAGGATTTGAAATGGAGAATCTCAGGCGTGCCCCCCCCCCCCACCCAGAAAAATAAAACTTAAGAAGAATGGAAAGACTAATTTCCCCAAACCTGTCTCCTGACCAATGAACATCCACCACGAATACTTCCCCATTTTCAATGAACTTGCTGCCTGGACTCTGGCTGAACCCCCTTTCTTTGCACCTTTTGCCCAAGAATACCACCTGCCTCAAACCCTCAATGGATTCACGTGTAGCCTGGTGTGTCCTAGGCTGCAATTCCCCTGCTATTTCCAAATAAACTCAATATCTAATCATTTGAGCCTGCTTCAGCTTACCTCTTCGTTTAGATTGTCTCTCTCAACACATATCATAATACCATTGATAAAATAATAAGAAACTTAAAAACATAACCATAATGCCATTATCACATCCAGTAAAATTAACAATAATTAGAATTAGAAATGTTTAATGCTTAAAAATTTTAATACCCACTTCATGTTCATTTTTTTTTTTTTTGCTTATCTCAAAAATGTCTGTTTACATTTGATTGGTTTGAATCGTGATCCAAAAAGGTCCACATATTATATTTGGTTAATTTTTCTCTTAAATCTTTTTATTCTGTAAAAGTCCTATCCCCTTTGGTTAATGCTACTTCTTTGTTGTTGAAGAAACAGGTCATTTATCTTGTAGAATTTCTCACATTCTGCGTATAGCTAGTTAAATCCTCCTGGTGTTGTTTTATATGTCTTTATTCACTGAATTTTTTGTAAGCCAGTAGACAGACCTAGGAATCAATGTGTTTCTTGAGTGGGTAAATAAAAGGGCTCTATGATGCAGTACGTTTGGGAAATGCTGTATACTTTGTAAATCAACATATGGAGATTTACAGATAAAGACCTGAAAAATCCTAAAGTGAGGAAATGTTCAATTTTGCTTAACTGTGCATTTCCTTCGGGTTTTGTTGTTGTGATTGTTGTTGTACTACCTATTATATTCACATGGAACTAGAGTCCTGTTTTACACATTCTGATAAACACTGGAAGAAAAAACCTAACTGGTCTTCTCAGAATTCCATGATTTTGTATGGAGCAAGACCCACTGCAGATCTTTATACAAGTTTGCTGATAGGGGGATCCCACAGACATTTATTATGTTTTCTATTTATAGAGTATTATACTTGAAAACGCTTCCCTGGTGGCTCAGTGGTAAAGAATCTGCCTGCAATTCAGGAGATCACCTGCAATGCAGGAGATGCCAGTTCGATCCCTGGGTCAGGAAGACCCCCTGGAGAAGGGAATGGCAACCCACTCCAGTATTTTTGCCTGGGAAATCCCAAGGATGGAGGAGTCTATAGGGTTACTTAGCGACTAATGCTATGCTAATGCTATGCTAAGTCACTTCAGTCGTGTCCGGCTCTGTGCGACCCCATAGACGGCAGCCCACCAGGCTCCGCCATCCCTGGGATTCTCCAGGCAAGAACGCTGCAGTGGGTTGCCATTTCCTTCTCCAATGCATGAAAGAGAAAAATGAAAGTGAAGTCGCTCAGCCCTGTGTGACTCTTAGCGACCCCATGGACTTCAGCCTACCAGGCTCCTCTGTCCATGAATTTTCCAGGCAAGAGTACTGGAGTGGGGTGCCATTGCCTTCTCCGACTTAGCGACTAAGCCACCACCAAATATTTAAAAACACAATTCCTGTTCTCAGAAGTTAAGGCTGAGTTGATGAATCAGCAGGTGTCCAGAAAGCAAATGCACATGGCCATTTAAAGGAAAGGCAGTTAAAAAAGAAAAAAGAAAAGGAAAAACAGCTGTGTAGACTGCAGTCACTGAGCGGAATGGTCTGGTGGGGTTCACTGGGAGGAGGCTCCAGTGGTGAGGCTGGCTTTGCAGCTGAGCAACAGGAATTGGCAGCAAGTCAGAGCTGAAAAATATCCCAGAAGTCATCTGGTATTGTCTTTTCATTCACAGAGGACAGAACGTCCAGGAATAGGAAAGAATTCTCACAGCCAATGAAGGACACAGCTTAGGACTAAAACCCAGATGTTCCTGCTGCTAAATCTAATAATACACTGAAAAAGTCCCTTTCAAAATTATTTTTTTTTTTGTAGGTAAACTGTTTTGTATTCCCTGTGGAAGCTTTTAGGATTTTCCCTTTATACTTTGGAGTTCTGAAATTTCTTCAGGATGTGTCTAAGTATGAGCTTTTCCTTTCATTCTGCCTGGCTTTCAGTCAGCCTTTTTATTATGAAGATCCAAGCTTCCTTAGGGTGAGGGAAACCTTCATCAGTTCCTTGCATGTCTATATCTGGGCCAGTTGTTTTGATTTGTTCAAACCAGTTGCTTTTTCTTAGATGTTTTATTCATTTTGAGTCATCTTTGGTTGATCTTTCCATATTTATGAATGAAAGATCCTATTAATGATCTGGCTTGGAATTCATTTGAAGTTATATGGATTGGTTTATATAGAAAGGCACGCAGAGGTAAATTTGGCCTTGAAGTCTAGTGAGGGAGGAAAATAAGCAAATTAAAAATTCTGTCGGTGTCAGAATGCCTATAGTGTAGTTTAACCAAAAAGAAAAGGTGGTGGTATTAGTTTGTGTGCCAGGAAATTTCAAGTGTGCCCCTCCTCCAACTTCGTAGTTGCCTCTGGCTCTTTCTGGGTTGAGCTGGAAATGGAGGGGTTGGCAGAGAAACAGACTGAAAAGTCTGATGTAAGAGCAATGGTTTGGTGGCATGGCTCTCTGGACAAGAAGAAAATTTGACCCTTATTCTTCATCTTAAAGGATACTCTAAGCAAAGAGTGATCCACCATTCCAGTTCTACAATGGGCAAGCCATTAGCCACTGCAGTCACTCTCAGGGGAATTCAGGATAGAGAAAAACAGGAAATATTCTGTGCTTTTTTTATACTGAAACTAGATAGTGAAGATTCATATCTAAGGAATAATTGCAGTAAGCCCAGATTCTTGCATCTTCCCATACACAGAAAAGCACTAAAATCATTAACTAGAGATGTCTGTTCTTTTTGAATAGCAGTAAGTAATCTTCTGACATTGGACTACATTTTTTTTCCCAGCAAAACGCCTCATACATTTCATGGTTCCTCCCTTACCTCTTCAGAGCAGTTCCTCAAAGCTATCTAAGAGGCTGTCTCCTGGACTATAGTCCTCAGTAAGGTCCATGAATGAAACTAAATTCACAACTTTTATCTTGTATGTTTCTATTTCAGTAGACAACACGTATCTGCATTTCTCAAAGATTTATCACTGAGAATCTTTATTTACATTTATGACATGGGCAGTGCCCCTTCTTAGAACTTTCACTTTCCTCTTGTAGCCTCTGAGTACTTGGTAGTTCATTCTACACAATTTCTTTTTGTTTGGGGTCTTATCTCTCTCCCAGGAAATCCTCTTAAGTGGACAAATATTTAACCCAGGCCTGGTCCTTCTTCATGGATCACATTTGGTCCAAAGAAACATTTGTTCATCCTTGCATCTGTGGACATCCATCTCCCATTGCTCTGCTGCTGACAAACTGCTCTGGCCACTACTGCGAGCCTTGGTTTCTCAAGGTTGAGTCAAACACTCAGGAGTCTAGGTGTGTTTATAGTCCTGGTGTGTAGATAGTGAACTAAGGTTACAAAACTGGAACCTGAGCACCTCTTTGCAAGGTCTACAGAGACTATAAACACCTCACTTGGGAAGTGGGAAAATTTGCCACCTTCAATTTTGTTCTCAGTTTTGTGGATCTCAGCTGAAAAGCAACAGAAAAGGTCTCATTGTAAAAGTTTATTTCATGCCTATATGAAAAGTATAGGAGTGATGAAATACAGAATCTTCCAAGCTGTTTCTAGAAAGTAGTGGGCCAGCTCCCATAATTGACTTTATTACAACAGAGATAGGCACCAGACAACTGCTAAAGCTGTTTGTGGATCTCAAGCAGTAAACAGAACAAAATTTTGGTTCTCCTAAAAAGCTGAATGGAGTCAGCTGAATGTGTATCACTGTGAGAAAGAACTGCCTGTCAGAGAGAGAGAAGTTTAGAAATATTTTTATACTAAGGCCTTTACAGGGAATGATCACTGAAGTCAGATAGACCTGGAGTTTATGAGCTGTGTAACCACAGGTAGACAGTTCAGCACTCTAAGCCCTTGATTTTCTGACTGGTAAAAGGGAAATAATAGCTAATGTGAAGAATGGCTGTGGAGATGAAACGTTGGGTGTGAAAAAGGCTAAAAGAGAAGTCCCTCCATGAGTGGTAACCACCATCACCATCCTTCCTCTGCCTACAATCCCTTTTTCTTTCTTCCTTGCCCCATTAATTCCCACTCTCCCTTAAAGATAGCTCAGAGTCAGCCATCTTTTCCAGTAGCTTTCCTGGACTCCTTTCCCCCTTCATTATGGTATAGATGCTTCCAAAGCATCTTGTGATATCTCTACTGTGGCACTAACCACACTTACTTGAAATTGTAAAGTCACTTCCCCCAACTGGAACTGTGGGCTCCTTGAGTATAGAGAACACTGTATTCCTGAGAGTAGTGTTATTAGTATTATTAGTATTTCCCACATTAGCAGTGTTATTGTTAGTATTTCCCACATGGGAAAAAGAAAGGTAAAATTATGTTTACTACTCAAATTGTATAGTACAGCTCTCAAGATAGGACCTGGAAGAACAGAAATCAATGACCTGGCAATTGTGACATATATGGGATCTGTGTAATTCACACCATTCCACCTCAGAGATAGGGAAAGAGCAGTCTATGTCACTTCTTTCCTCCCTTGGGAGAAAACATATCCAATTAATCAAAACTGAGATGGTAGGTCCTTGATTCCTAGTCTGGGTCTTTGGATCATAGAATTCTAAGGCAGGAAAAAGCTTTAGAGAGTGCTTCATCATGGGAGGAGAGGGGACTATCTCAAGCAGCTTGTGTGTCTTAAAAACGGTACTCAACATTGTAAGTTTATATTTGGAAAAGTTAAAGAAGGACCTTACTTTGTTGAGTTTTGGAATGGAAAGCACCCAAAAACTTCAGTTGGTGGGGATAGGTGTGGGTCAATTATATCATGAGGGCAACCAGAACCAGGACAGGGAAGCATCATGTATCTTTGTCAAAAGGAGGTAGGCATTACTGAAGCCTGACAAACACCAACCTATTTCCAACCACTTATTTGCATACATATGAGGAAACAGGTGTGTCCAAGGAGACACACCGTGTGTGCAAGCAGAGGCAGGATTTGTGTTTCTCCACTGCATCTCAGCCTGACCATGGCTTTGTGTGGTGAAGAAGTGGCACAGCCCAAGAGCAGGAGGAACATTGAGAGAGGACAGAGAGGCAGAAACGTGGTGTGATCCTGAGAAAGCCAGGGGTCTAAGACCCAATGTGCTCATATGCCAAATGGGGAAGACAACATTCTACCACATGGGGCTGCTTAAGGACCAAAAGAGAAGACAAGTTCTTTTATAAAATGCAACATGTTATTTAAAGGTGACCTTTCTAGCATTTGCAGGAGAAAAGGTGGGAGACCTGGGTTCAATCCCTGGGTCAGGAAGATCCCCTGCAGAAGAAAATGGCAACCCACTCCAGTATTCTTGCCTGGAGAATCCCATGGAAAGAGGAGCCTGCTAGGCTACAGTCCACAGGGTCACAGAGTCAGACACGATTGAGCCACTTAACTTTAACTTTTTCTAGCATTTAAATCATCCAACTTGTAAAAGAGACACACACTTAAGCTATACCTGTAGACTCTCCAATCACTTCAGCATAACCACAAACAAGGAATTCCAGAAAAGTAGAAAAATTAATGCTAATCAAAACTTTTTTTTAGCACTTTTTAATGAGGGAAAATTGTATAAGTGGATAGCCACATGGGAAAACAAAAGGTAAAATTATATTTACTTCTCAAATTTGCAAACCAGGATAAATTCTAAATAGAATAGAGACCTAAATTTTAAAAATGAAACCATACAAGCATCAATGAATTCTCCTATATCCTAGAAATAGGGAAAACATTTTTAACCCTGACTCAAAAATTCTGAAACAATGAGAAAAAGATTAAGATTTAATTGCATCAAAATAATACTTCAACAAGACAAAACAAAAAACACCATAAAGACATATTTAAATTGAAAAGAAAAATTACAACTTGTATCATAGACAAGAGCTTAATAGCCTTAATTTAGAGGGAGCTTCTAAAAATAAAGAATAAAAAGACCAAGAATCCCTTATACATCTTAGAGACATAAACAAGTGGCCCACAGAAAAAGATGTGTAAATAGTCCTTAACTTATTAAGTGACACTCAATCTCACTCATGGGAGAAATACAAATTAAATGATCCTGAAAACAATGTCTCATCTATCAGCAAAAATACCCAAGTGGGACAATAAAAGCTGTTGGTGATACTGTGGGCAAATGGACATTTACGTACATTGCTGGTGGTGAAGGAGGAAACAACAGGCTCTATCTTGAAAGCAGGACTCCATCTTGGGCTGGACTGTGGACTTTGAGCCATATGCCCAGTATCTATGGAAACGAGATACCAACTGGAAAACCAGGCCCCCAGAAGGAAGAGCCCCAGGGCTTGTACCTGGACTCTCCACCACCTAAAAGAATACCCTAATTATCTGTGTAACTGAATAGAATCATACATTCTATATGCTTATTGGGGTATGACCACAGGCCTATTGATAAATGTCCACTGTTAACTACCTAGGCTTAAGGCATTTGAATCACGGGTTAACTTTGATTGTATCTTTCTTTTTCCTTTGTTCAGACTAGTTTCAGGGAATTTGGGGAGGTGGGTTTGTGCACGTACACTTAGGGTATATAAGGTTTTCACAAAAACCAGTCGGATTCCTTGGCTAAGAGGAGACTGCATTGGGCTCCTCTGTGTAATAAACTGCACTCTACTATCTGTATTGTCCTTCTGAGTAAGTTTGTTTCCCAGAACGCGTGACTACAACAGTGGGAAGGCTGCTGCTGCTGCTGCAGCTAAGTCGCTTCAGTTGTGTCTGACTCTGTGTGACCCCATAGACGGCAGCCCACCAGGCTCCCCCATCCCTGAGATTCTCCAGGCAAGAACACTGGGTTGGGTTGCCATTTCCTTCTCCAATGCATAAAACTGAAATGTGAAAGTGAAGTCGCTCAGTCATGTCCGACTCCTATCGACCCCATGGACTGCAGCCTACCAGGCTCTTCCATCCATGGGATTTTCAAGGCAAGAGTACTGGAGTGGGGTGCCACTGCCTTCTCCGTGGAAGGCTACTAGAAAGGTAAAAAAGTAGAACCCTCATGGAGGAAAGTCTGGCAATATATAGTGAAATTATACATTCATATATCTTTTGACCTAGGAGTCTCACTTCTGGGAATACAGTCCAAAGATTTAATGGCAAAAATAAGAAAAGGCACATGCATGAGGTTTTTAATCACAGTGCTATTTATAGTAGTAAAGGCTTGGAAACAACTCCAATGTCCATCAGTAGGAACTGGTTGAATGAAGTGTGGACACATATGGGAATGATGACTCCATGAACTATTAAGGAAAAATAAGTAACATGGAGAAAAGTGAGTACATTAAGGTATCATTTAACAAATGGTTCATATTACATTTAAATGGATGGATAAACCATAATGGGCTTCCCTGTGGCTGCGTGGGCGCAGGAGGGCCAAGAGGAGCTACTCCACGTTCAAGGTCAGGAGGGGCAGCTGTGAGGAGATACCCCTCGTACAAGGTAAGGAGCAGCGGCTGCGCTTTGCTGGAGCAGCCATGAAGAGATACCCCAAGTCCAAGGTAAGAGAAACCCAAGTAAGACGGTAGGTGTTGCAAGAGGCATCAGAGGGCAGACACACAAACCATAATCACAGAAAACTAGTCAATCTAATCACATGGACCACAGCCTTGTCTAACTCAATGAAACTGAGCCATGTCACGTGGGGCCACCCAAGATGGGTGGGTCATGGTGGAGAGGTCTGAGAGAAGGGAATGGCAAACCACTTCAGTATTCTTGCCTTGAGAACCCCATGAACAGCATGAAAAGGCAAGATGATAGGACACTGAAAGAGGAACTACCCAGGTCAGTAGGTGCCCAAGATGGTACTGGAGATCAGTGGAGAAATAACTCCAGAAAGAATGAAGGCATGGAGCCAAAGCAAAAACAATACCCAGTTGTGGATGTGACTGGTGATAGAAGCAAGGTCCGATGCTGTAAAGAGCAATATTGCATAGGAACCTGGAATGTCAGGTCCATGAATCAAGGCAAATTGGAAGTGGTCAAACAAGAGATGGCAAGAGTGAATGTAGACATTCTAGGAATCAGCGAACTAAAAAGGACTGGAATGGGTGAATTTAACTCAGATGACCATTACATCTACTACTGCGGGCAGGAATCCCTCAGAAGAAATGGAATAGCCATCATGGTCAACAAAGGACTCCGAAATGCAGTACTTGGATGCAATCTCAAAAACGACAGAATGATCTCTGTTCGTTTCCAAGGCAAACCATTCAATATCACAGTAATCCAAGTCTATGCCCCAAACAGTAATGCTGAAGAAGCTGAAGTTGAACGGTTCTATGAAGACCTCCAAGACCTTTTAGAATTAACACCCAAAAAAGATGTCCTTTTCATTACAGGGGACTGGAATGCAAAAGTAGGAAGTCAACAAAAACAAGACCGGGAGCTGACTGTGGCTCAGATCATGAACTCCTTATTGCCAAATTCAGACTGAAATTGAAGAAAGTAGGGAAAACCTCTAGACCATTCAGGTATGACCTAAATAAAATTCCTTATGATTATACAGTGGAAGTGAGAAATAGATTTAAGGGACTAGATCTGATAGAGTGAGTGCCTGATAAACTATGGATGGAGGTTCGTGACATTGTATGGGAGACAGGGATCAAGACTATCCCCATGGAAAAGAAATGAAAAAAAGCAAAATGGCTGTCTGGGGAGGCCTTACAAATAGCTGTGAAAAGAAGAGAAGCGAAAAGCAAAGGAGAAAAGGAAAGATATAAACATCTGAATGCAGAGTTCCAAAGACTAGCAAGAAGAGATAAGAAAGCCTTCTTCAGCGATCAATGTAAAGAAATAGAGAAAAACAACAGAATGGGAAAGATGAGATCTCTTCAAGAAAATTAGAGATACCAAGGGGACATTTCATGCAAAGATGGGCTCAATAAAGGACAGAAATGGTAGGGACCTAACAGAAGCAGAAGATATTAAGAAGAGGTGGCAAGAATACATAGAAGAACTGTACAAAAAAGATCTTCACGACCAAGATAATCCTGATGGTGTGATCACTGACCTAGAGCCAGACATCCTGGAATGTGAAGTCAAGTGGGCCTTAGAAAGCATCACTACAAACAAAGCTAGTGGAGGTGATGGAATTCCAGTTGAGCTATTTCAAATCCTGGAAGATGATGCTGTGAAAGTGCTGCACTCAATATGCCAGCAAATTTGGAAAACTCAGCAGTGGCCACAGGACTGGAAAAGGTCAGTTTTCATTCCAACCCCAAAGAAAGGCAATGCCAAAGAATGCTCAAACTACCACACAATTGCACTCATCTCACAGGCTAGTAAAGTAATGCTCAAAATTCTCCAAGCCAGGCTTCAGCAATACGTGAACTGTGAACTTCCAGATGTTAAAGCTGGTGTTAGAAAAGGCAGAAGAACAAGAGATCAAATTGCCAACATCTGCTGGAACATGGAAAAAGCAAGACAGTTCCAGAAAAATATTTATTTCTGCTTTATTGACTATGCCAAAGGCTTTGACTGTGTGGATCACAATATACTGTGGAAAATTCTGAAAGAGATGGGAATACCAGACCACCTGATCTGCCTCTTGAGAAACCTATATGCAGGTCAGGAAGCAACAGTTAGAACTGGACATGGAACAACAGACTGGTTCCAAATAGGAAAAGGAGTACATCAAGGCTGTATATTGTCACCCTGCTTATTTAACTTCTATGCAGAGTACATCATGAGAAATGCTGGTCTGGAAGAAGCACAAGCTGGAATCAAGATTGCCGAGAGAAATATCAATAACCTCAGATATGCAGATGACACCACCCTTATGGCAGAAAGTGAAGAGGAACTAAAAAGCCTTTTGACGAAAGTGAAAGTGGAGAGTGAAAAAGTTGGCTTAAAGCTCAACATTCAGAAAACGAAGATCATGGCATCTGGTCCCATCACTTCATGGGAAATAGATGGGGAAACAATGAACAGTGTCAGACTTTATTTTTAGGAGGCTCCAAAATCACTGCAGATGGTGACTGCAGCCATGAAATGAAAAGACGCTTACTCCTTGGAAGGAAAATTATGATCAACCTAGATGACATATTCAAAAGCAGAGACATTACTTTGCCAACAAAGGTCCGTCTAGTCAAGGCTGTGGTTTTTCCTGTGGTCATGTATGGATGTGAGAATTGGACTGTGAGGGAAGCTGAGCGCCGAAGAATTGATGCTTTTGAACTGTGGTGTTGGAGAAGACTCTTGAGAGTCCCTTGGACTGCAAGGAGATCCAACCAGTCCATTCTAAAGATCAATCCTAGGTGTTCTTCGGAAGGACTGATGCTGAAGCTGAAAGTCCAATACTTTGGCTACCTCATGCGAAGAGTTGACTCATTGGAAAAGATTCTGATGCTGGAAGGGATTAGGGGCAGGAGGAGAAGGCGACGACAGAGGATGAGATGGCTGGATGGCATCACTGACTCAATGGATGTGAGTTTGAGTGAACTCTGGGAGTTGGTGATGGACAGGGAGGCCTGGTGGGCTGGGATTCATGGGATTGCAAAGAGTCGGACTCGACAGCGACTGAACTGAACTGATGGCATAGCAGTAAAGCATCTACCAGCAATGCAGGAGACGGAGGTTCGAACTTGGGTTGGGAAGATCCCCTGGAAAAGAAAATGGCAACCCACAGCAGTATTCTTGCCTAGGAAATCCCATGGACAGTGGGGCCTGGCGGGGAGCCTACAGTCCATAGGTCACAAGGAGCTGGACACAACTGAGAGACTAAACAACAACACCTGATCATAATAGCATTTTTAAATGGCTATCTGCAGGGGAAAGGAGTAAACAGAATAAAGGGGACTAATACAGAAGTTAGAGTTCTTTAAACATACTTTGTTTTGGACTTTGAAGCCTTGTAAATACAGAAATATAAAACATAAAAAGATTTTAAGCAAACTTTTAAAATCAAAAGTAAAATGAAACAAATGAACCCATGGATCAAGTCTGTGTCCTAGCCATACAGCAATGAATCATCTCCATTGACTTTAAAACACAGGGCTTTGTTCATTCATAGTGGATATATCATGAGGACACAAATAACTGTGAAACAGCCCTAAATGCAGAGTCGTCGTGTTATAGGCAGTAGTATTGCTATTGCTTTTTTGAGACTATTATGTGTGGACCGTAAGGTAAAGCGAATGAGTACTGGTGTTGGTGACATTGACATTTTCAGCCTGGAAAAAGGAAACATGGTTATACAATAGATGAGGTTACGAAAATCTTGTTATCCTGAATTTGTGTTAGATTTGTATTATTTAATCAGTGTTAACTCATTAAAGTATTTTTTCTTGAAAAAGAAAAGTGTATTTTCTTGCTCTGTTCACTGAAAAGGTCTAGAAATAATGACCAAAGCAGTAGCAAAGAGCACCTCTAACACAGTGGCCAGAGGACTATGTTAGATGATAGTACTGAGGCTCAGATCAGATCAGTCGCTCAGTCATGTCCAACTCTTTGCGACCCCATGAATCGCAGCACGCCAGGCCTCCCTGTCCATCACCAACTCCCAGAGTTCACTCAGACTCACGTCCATCGAGTCAGTGATGCCATCCAGCCATCTCATCCTCTGTCGTCCCCTTCTCCTCCTGCGCCCAATCCCTCCCAGCATCAGAGTCTTTTCAAATGAGTCAACTCTTCGCATGAGGTGGCCTCAGTATTGGAGTTTCAGCTTTAGCATCATTCCTTCCAAAGAAATCCCAGGGCTGATCTCCTTTAGAATGGACTGGTTGGATCTCCTTGCAGTTCAAGGGACTCTCAAGAGTCTTCTCCAACACCACAGTTCAAAAGCATCAATTCTTCGGCACTCAGCCTTCTTCACAGTCCAACTCTCACATCCATACATGACCACAGGAAAAACCAGAGCCTTGACTAGACGAACCTTTGTTGGCAAAGTAATGTCTCTGCTTTTGAATATGCTATGTAAGTTGGTCATAACTTTCCTTCCAAGGAGTAAGCGTCTTTTAATTTCATGGCTGCAGTCACCATCTGCAGTGATTTTGGAGCCCAGAAAAATAAAGTCTGACACTGTTTCCACTGTTTCCACTGTCTCCCCATCTATTTCCCATGAAATGATGGGACCGGATGCCATGATTGTACTGAGGCTGGGGGGTGAGGAATCATGAAAATCCAGATTGTGGGAAATTCTATAGGACAAACAATCTAGTTAGATCAACAAATAAATTGGCAGGGCAAGAGGGAGAGAGGCAGAGACAGAGAGAAAACTCTAAAGGAGATTTTAAAGAAATCAATTAATAGCAACACATGGATCATATTATAACCCTGACTTGCTCAGGTGAAAAGTTATCTGTGGAAACTTAAACACTGACTGGACACTGAATAATAAAAGAAAATATTGTTAATTTATTATAGATATGATAATGGTATAATGAAAGTGTTAGTTGCTCAGTCACGTCCGACTCTGTGACCCCATGGAGTGTAGCCCGCCAAGCTCCTCAGTCCGTGGGATTCTCCAGGTAAGAATACTGGAATGGGTAGCTATTCCGTCTTCCAGGGAATCTTCCTGACCCAGCCCAGGTATTGAAGCTGGGTCTCTTGAATTGCAGGCAAATGCTTTACCATTTAAGCCACCTTGCCATAATGGAATTAACACACTCTCATCTATATTCCTGCCCACCACCCCCATTCCAACACATATACCACTTCGTTTCTAATTTCACCTCATCCTACTCTCCACCAGGGGCTTCCTTGGTGGCTCAGCTGGTAAAGAATCCTCCTGCAATACGAGAGACCTGGGTTCAATCCCTGGGTTGGGAAGATCCCCTGAACGATGGCATGGCAACCCACTCCAATATTCTTGCCTGAAGAATCCCATTGACAGAGGAGCCAGACGGGCTAAAGTCCATGGGGTTGCAAAGAGTTGGACACAACTGAGTGACTAAGCACTACTCTCCACCACACACAGCTCAGCTCAGAGGCCTCCCTGTTGCTCTCTGCCTGTATTAATACCAGAGGCACTCCTGTTTCAGAGCCTTTGTTCTGTTACTCTCTGTGCCTGGATGTTTCCCCTCAGGTATCTGGTTGGACCCTAGCTCCTTTAGGTCTTTCCTCACTTAAGCTTTTCTCAGTTAACCCTTTCCTGACCTTATTGACAAATTCAACAAGCCATCCTCCCTACATTTCTTATCTCTGATTTTTCTTCATAAAATTTACCACTACGTACCAAACATCCTGGGGCTTCCCAGGTGGCACTAGTGGTAAAGAATCTGCCTGCAATGCTGGAGACGTGGGCTGGATCCCTGGGTCAGGAAGATTCCCTGGAGGAGGAAAAGGCTATCATCTCCAGTATTCTTGCCTGGGAAGTCCCATGGACAGGGGAGCCTGGCAGGTTATAGTCCATGGGGTCACAGTAGAGTTGGACATGACTTAGGGACTAAACAACAATGAAAACAACAATCATACATGTTACTATCTTCCTCCACTGGAGTATAAGCTTCAAAAAACAAATGTCTATTTTGTACTTCAGTATGGTTCAGTCCTTGGGTCAGAAGATTCCACGGGGAGGAAATGGCAACCCACTCCAGTATTCTTGCCTGGAGAATCCCATGGACAGAGGAGCCTGATGGGCTACTGTCCATGGGGTCACAAAGAGTCGGACAGGACTGAGGGAGCACTACTATCAGCAATTCTAGCATGCAGCTTTTCTCAAAAAAATGTTAAATGAATGTGCTTATCTCAACTAACTTGCCAACTCCTTAAAGGCATATGTATCTTACTTGGCAAAATATCCAAGCTCCAGCACACAGGATCAAAAGTTAAATTAATTGTTTCTGAAAGATTAGGAGAGAAATAAGGAAGCAGTTGGTGTTTGCAATACTTTATCCTCACCCTGCGCTCTCCATAGGCAATTTCACCCATGTCCACTGTTTTCTTTACTGCCCATGTGCAGAAGACAAGCAGGTTATCTTCACCTAGATCCTTTGAGCTCAAAACCTGTACTATATTCAAGTCCATACTTGACACATTTTGGACCTCAAATTCAGCATGGCCTAAACCTACTTCTTCCACTGTAACCAAACTCAGCAAACGCCACCATCTAAGCCCACTGTGTGTCACCCTTGACATTTCTCCCATTCCACCAATGTCCATCACCAAGTCCTCAAAATTTTATCCTCTGAAAAATCCCTAAATCATCTACTTGCCCATCTCCAACACCTCACTCTTCTCTACCATCAAGGATCTAGCCATAAGCCTCCTGTATCCTTGCACCCAATATGTGCTTAGTTGTTCAGTCGTTATCTGACTCTTTGCAATCCCATGGACTGTAGCCCAACAGGCTCTTCTGTCCCTGGGGATTCTCTAGGCAAGAATACTGGAGTGGGTTGCCATGCCCTCCTCCAAAGGATCTTCCCAACCCAGGTCACCAGCAATGCAGGTGGATTCTTTACCGTCTGGGCCACCAGGGAAGCCCAAGAATACCAGAGTGGGTAGCCTCTCCCTTCTCCAGGGGATCTTCCCAGCCCAGGAATCCAACTGGGGTCACCTACATTGCAGGCAGATTCTTTTACCAGCTGAGCTACCTGGGAAGCATCCAATATGACCTCCACTGACAACCAATCTTCATAAAGCAGCCACTGATCTTTTTCAAAATGCTTACCTCATCGGATTCTCATTATCCACTACTTAAAATTCAGCACTTTCCCATAGCTCTCGATTAAAAGGAGGCATCAACTTCTGTCCTACATGGGCTGGCTTCTACTTAACTTTCCAGATTCTTCTCATGACCAATCATTCTATTCCAGATGAATGGTATGCCAACCAGACCCCCAATGTCCTGAGAATTTTACCTATGCTGTTCCCTCTGCCTGAAACACCCTTTTCTCTTTATCCAGAGTTGACTTTGCCTGTTTTAAGTTAGCTCAAACACTTCCTCACTTCCTTCCCTTGACCACATTAAACTCTTTTAAAACCCCTTTGTTATGCTGCTGCTAAGTCGCTTCAGTCGTGTCCGACTCTGTGTGACCCCATAGACGGCAGCCCACCAGGCTCCCCCGTCCCTGGGATTCTCCAGGCAAGAACACTGGAGTGGGTTGCCATTTCCTTCTCCAATGCATGAAAGTGAAAAGTGAAAGTGAAGTCGCTCAGTCGTGTCCAACCCTCAGCGATCCCATGGACTGCAGCCCTCCAGGCTCCTCCATCCATGGGATTTTCCAGGTAGGAGTACTGGAGTGGGGTGCCACTGCCTTCTCCCTTTGTTATACTTTAATGCAATTTTCCTCACCATGTGGTCAGTTTCCCTCACAATACCAGAAAGCAGGCTGTTTTTACTTCAATGCATCCACCATGCCCAACAAAGCAAGCACACAGTAGGATGTTGATGGAAAACATGAACAATTCAAATGGGGCAGAGTTAAGGGAGGAGTGGCTGTGTTAACTTTGGTGAGTACTTAAAGCTCTTAATAGAATGAAAACATTTAACACTCCCCAAACCAATTACACACACATCTATATTGTTGGAATAGTCAAAATCTGGCAACACTGTTCTACTGGCATTAGGATTCATGGCCCACCTAAGTACCTGAGGTACTACCACCATCCTGGGGCCAGTAGAAGATACGGCTCTAGTACCTCCCTTGCATTAATTCTCATCTACAATTTGGAGATTGTTAACCATTCTGCTTAAAGAAAGTGAAGAGGAACTAAAGAGCCTCTTGATGAAAGTGAGAGTGGAAAAGTTGGCTTAAAGCTCAACATTCAGAAAACTAGGATCATGGCATCTGGTCCCATCACTTCATGGGGAATAGATGGGGAAACAGTGTCAGACTTTATTTTCTTGGGCTCCAAAATCACTGCGGATGATGACTGCGACCATGAAATTAAAAGACGCTTACTCCTTGGAAGGAAAGTTATGACCAACCTACATAGCATATTCAAAAGCAGAGACATTACTTTGCCAACAAAGGTCTGTTTAGTCAAGGCTATGGTTTTTCCAGTGGTCATGTATGGATGTGAGAGTTGGACTGTGAAGAAAGCTGAGCGCCGAAGAATTGATGCTTTTGAATTGTGGTGTTGGAGAAGACTCTTGAGAGTCCCTTGGACTGCAAGGAGACCCAACCAGTCCATTCTAAAGGAGATCAGTCCCAGGTGTTCTTTGGAAGGACTGATGCTAAAGCTAAAGGTCCAATACTTTGGCCACCTCATGAGAAGAATTGACTCAGTGTTAAGACTCTGATACTGGGACTGAGGGCAGAAGGGGACAACAGAGGATAAGATGGCTGGATGGCATCACCGAATTGATGGACATGAGTTTGGGTGAACTCCGGGGGTTGGTGGACAGGTAGGCCTAGCGTGCTGCAATTCATGGGGACATGACTGAGCGACTGAACTGACTGCTTAAAGAGCTCTCAACGGTTGCTTTATTTGGGAGAAAGGGTCTGTCCACAGGTTCAAGCAAGAGAAGAACAACATTTTCTGAATGATTAGTATGGAGGTTGAGAGATTCCAACTAGTTGAGGGAATTCTAATTATTCAAAGAACATACAAGCAGATTTAGTGGGTACGAGTTCAGATTCAAATCCTTCAAAGGTTTTGTTTCTAGTGCCCACAAGGCACCTGGATCATGATCAACAGGCAATCTGGTTTATAGTACCATGCTCAACTCAGACCCTTTACGCTAATTAGGGAAGTGTTCCCCTGAAGCAAAAGGCAGGAGTGATTCAATACTGAGCACTTACGTTTAAGAACTGTTGTAGGCAATCAGGATTCATTTACACATTGTACAAAGACAGACTGTTGATCAAATCTATAGATTTTATTATATAGTTACACCCAATTGTGTTTTTGCTATATACTTTTAACTTGAGGCATCTGTAAAACCAGTACACTAGATAAATCCTGAAATTCCACCAGCTATAAGCTATTTAAATATTGTTTATACAAAGTACTTGGGGTGGGGGGGAGGTGGACAAAGGCTTATTTACAAAATGGAAGTCAGATGCAGCAAACTTATGATTACCAGAGGATACAGGGGAGAAGGATACATTGGGAGATTGACACTGGCATGTACACACTACTATACATAAAACAGGTAAGAGTAGGAAATGGCAACCCACTCCAGTGTTCTTGCCTGGAGAATCCCATGGACAGAGGAGACTGGCGGGCTACAGTCCGTGGGTTTGCAGATCGTTAGACACAACTGAAGTAACTTAGCATATAACTAAGAAACTGTATAGCACAGGGAACTCTACTCAGTACTCTGTAATGGTCTATATGACAAAAGAAACAGTGGATGTCTATGTATAACTCGTTCACTTTGCTATATACCTGAAACTAACACAACACTGTAAATCAACTACACTCCAATAAAAATATAAAAAAGTCTTAATGGAAAGCCAGCACTATATAAACAGCATACACTTAAATAAAGATCAATGTTTAACATACAAAGTAAGGTTTTTTATTCACTGATAAGCTAAAGGTCCATTTCAAGATGTTTCTTTTGTATGCTTAATAAGTTTTATTAGCAAGCAAAGCCCTGTGAAGGATGGCATCATCTAGTCCTCAGACTCAGATTCATCTTCATCTTGACTAATCTGGAAGTAACGAAGCTCGTAAGTCTCCTTGTCAGATGCAACCACACGAAGCCAATCACGAAGATTGTTTTTTTTAAGGTATTTCTTGGTAAGGTACTTCAAATACCTTTAAAATAAAAATAAATTTCATTACATATAATACTACATAAAGGCCTATATAAGATGCACTGTCATATCCATCTTCTGTGTTCCTAGTTCCCTCTAATTATTTCATTTGTACTAAATATTGAGCAAGGCTGCTAGGGATATAAGGTAGCATTCTCAACTCCAATTAGTATCAATTTATGCCCTACAACAAAACCCTTATTCTCCCCCACCCTCGCAATAATCTTTATATGGAGACTAATATGAAGGATAGCAGTAATAGTAGCTTCCTCTTCAGTCTTACTTCGACATTAGATTTTTAAATTAAACAATATGATCTCATTCTTCAAATGTTACATGCCAATATCAACATTCTCTTCACCACCAATCTCCCTAATTTCAATCCCATCTTGGATCAACAAGAGGCAATCTGTCAACAGGGCTGAATCTTACTCACAAGCTCAAGATTATCCAGTCTTAAAACCTGCATATGGCGCAGTCCTTATAAAAAAAGCTTTCAGCGTGGCCTGATTTCATTATTCCAATCACTCTCCCTTTACATTTTACAGTTCTGAACTCCTACACATTCCTCTAAAGCCTCCCTGCCCTCTGTCAATGTTGCTCCCCCGTTAGGAATCTCATTCCACTGGCAACACTAAGCTTACTCTCAGGTTCTCTGCAAACTCCCGCTATCCCAATCTCTACCTTCAATGCAGCAATTACAATATTGCATTTATTACAGTTATCTGCATGTCCATAAGAACTTCGGGGACAGATACTTCAACTCCAAATCCCTAGTGATTAATTCACAACCACAGCTAATATGTACTACCACCACAGGCTCCTAAGTCTTTGGCTTACTACTGTATTTCATTTACATGAAGCTTTCCCTGACCACTTTAAACATCAACTTTCTTTATGCACTTATGTACAGCTCTTACCAACTACTTATATTACTGCATTTCATTATCTCTCTTCTATGCTTAAATTTAAGTTCCTTGGTAGTGGCTACCTAGTGTGTTTAGTTCACTGCTAGGCTATGCAGTAACAAACAGTGCTGTCATTATGAAGTATTAATATTTACTATCGGTCAAGAAAATTTTAATAAATGAAAACTGGCCACAGGATGAACATTAGAGAAATTTACCTTTGATTGGCTGCTTCTATTAGAAGCTAGGACACTACTCCCGTACTACACAACAGACATGTTTCTCCAAACACGTTCTAATATTACAACACCCAACACTGTTTAAACAAAACACGATGGAAAACACATACCAACCTTTTAGAGAACTGTTTCTCAGAAACGACTATGATTTTATTCTTGAAGCGTTCAATGTGAACGACATTCCCAAGATTTCCAGTTTTTCCATTCACTTTAACCTTCTCCCGCAGAAACTGTTCCTATTTTAAAACAGAAAAAATGCCACACTAGGGAAGAAAACCCTAGATATTCACTAGGGAAGGTACCCTAGGAACAGAGATTAGGTTAAAATCCAAGATTATATAATTCATTATTAGAAATTCTACTAAAATGATAAAACCAAGCTGAGCAGACTGATACTTACAAAATTTCCCGAATCAAAAATTCCATCTTCTACTGGATGAGTAAGATCCAAATTAAACTTCCAGGTTGACTTCTTAGGCTTCTTGTCTTTCTTCTACAGAAAAGTTAATATAAGTATGGCTCTCTACAACAATTTATTCACATATAAAATCAAAACCCTGTTATCAGTGCAGAGATGCACAATGAGGCTATATATGTATGAAACGGTGCAAAATTCTACACCCTAAGTTTTTCTAACCTGGCTATGAGTAGGGAAGTACACTCACTAACTTGGTTAAAAACCAAGTTTCATGAAATCCACTGGAAATTTCCCTTGTTCATCATGTAAGTGTTTCACAACTGCAAAATTCAAGAAATCTCAAAGTACATGGTGACCTATGGTTTCCTTCACCAGAAGATTCCCAAGAATCCGATTTTTCAAATGGAAAAAATTAAGAGAATCAACCTCCTTTCAACAAGTTACCCAGAGCTTGATCAGAACTTCTAATTAGGTCCATTTCCACCCCCCTCAAATTATCAAGACTAAGTTCTGTGGGCTTTTATTATTTTCCAGACTGCACATGTTCAATTTCAAATTACCAGGTATGTCTTTACTACTGCCACCCCCTCTGCAGGTGGGGAATCAGGTAGCCTACCACTTAGCCGAAGCTCAGCTCCAAGCCAGAATGGGATATTCCTTTAATCTGTTCTGCTTTTTTGAAAAACGATTTGTGTCAAAAATTTTTATCCAAACTTTGAAACAATCTATGGTTTTTCCAGTAGTCATATACAGATGTGAGAGTTGGACCATAAAGCAAGCAAGCGCTTAAGAATTGATGCTTTTTAACTGTGGTGCTGGAGAAAATTCTTTAGAGTCTCTTGGACTGCAAGATCTAACCAAACAATCCTAAAGGAAATCAGTCCTGAATATTCATACTGAAGCTCCATTACTCTGGCCACCTGATGAGAAGAACTGACTCACTGGAAAAGACCCTGATGCTGGGAAAAGGCTGAAGACAGGAGAAGGGAACAACAGAGGATGAAATGGTTGGATGGCATCACCGACTCGAAGGACATTTGTCTGAGAAAGCTCCTGGAGTTAGTGATGACAGAAAAGCCTGGCGTGCTGCAGTCCATAGGGTCGTAAAGGATCGGACACGACTGAGCGACTTAACTAAAACTGGTAGAAAAGAATACTAGGAGCTGGACTTGACTGGGCAATTTATACCTCTGAGTATCAATTAGGTTTAGAAATGCAGTTTTACCCTAACATTTCAAATGCTCTTTGGATGGCTTTAGGTACTGGTTCCCTTATTTAGTAAGTAAAAACTTTGAAAAACGCCACTTCTACATTCGCCTAAGAGTTCTGGCTTTCACCATTTTAAAAACTTTTATCGTGAGATAATGAAGAAACCTCTTCCCTAACTTTTAAGTTCTCTGAAACTTCTGCAACCGCGGCTATCCCGGGAAATTGAGTGCCTCAGCTCTCTCACTTCGCCTGGCAAAGCCATTAGACCTGCCGCATTACCCACCGTCTCTTCCTAGTGGAAACAAACGGTATCATCGGCGTTATCAGGCGCGAGATTAAAAAAAAGTAATGGCCCAAAGGCTGTCCCACTAACCCCGTTCACCGTCCTGCCTCCTCTTCGTTCCCTGCGCTGCCACGACCAACCATCGTAAGCCAATTCGGGCCTACCTCGAACTCCACAAGACCGCATGGCAGTCGACAACAGTTAAGAAAAAAAAAACCTCACAATCTTAACGTTCTGCTTGTGTTCCTAACCGAAGTTCCCATTTTTATCCTTCCTCTGCCTAAAATTAGACGATCTCAACTCGCCAGCTACAAAACTCATCTACAACAGGCGAAAATCAGCTCACTCCCGGCAACAACACGAACACTCACCGGCGCCATCTTGAAGGCTTGCCGCGCGATGAGAGAGAAAGCGGCTGCCGGCCGCACGTATTTATACCAAAGCGTGCTGCGTCACGCGCCGAGAACGTAAGATCGCCGTCTCTCTGAGGAGAACTTGGGAGGAGCGCAGAGGCCAGTAACCCAGGAAACCGGGGGTTGGTTCGGAGGGCTGGAGGCAGTCAGTTTACTAGGGAGCGCCGGCCCGCGGGTAGGCGAAACCATTCACGATACTGCGCTGGTGACTGCAAATGCTGGTTGACCGCAGTGGTGTCTGCGCTTACTTGCTGGGAGACCGCTCCAGCTACACACACCCGAGGGATGCAGGAAACGTTTTTCACTAATAGCCTGGGTCTTTCGTCCAAATCAGGGCAAGGCAGTGTCTCGGGTTCCTTTGGGATCTCCTGTCTTATATTGCAATTATAATCCTCTAGCAAAAAAGTTATTTCTACATATATGCTTTGACTCTAAGTCTTGTTTTCTGAATGACTGTTGAGGGAAATCAGTGTTTGGGGAGCCAAAATTAGGTTCTTGAGGTTAAACAGAAAATCTTTTAAGAGAAAAATGCGTAGTGCTCACGTGTTCACACATGTGAGTAATTTATCTTATTTTATTCTATTTATAGGTTTTAGAGTTAATCCTGGGCTTCCCTGGTAGCTCCGCTGGTGAAGAAACCGCCTGTAATGAAGGAGACCCCAGTTCGACTCCTGGGTGAATGAAGGAGACCCCAGTTCGACTCCTGGGTGGGGAAGATCCCCTGAAGAAGGGATAGCCTACCCACTGCAGTACTTTTGGGTTTCCCTGGTGGCTGAGATGGTAAAGAATCCGCCTGCAATACGGGAGACTTGGGTTCTATCCCTGGGTTGGGAAGATCTCCTGGAGGAGGGCATGGTAACCCACTCCAGTATTCTTGCCTGGAGAATTCTCGTGGACAGAGGTGCCTGACAGACTACAGTCCATGGGCTCTCAAAGAGTCGGAAACGACTGAGCGACTAAGCACAGCACACAACACAGAGTTAATCCTAGGACTCCTGACTCCATCCTCAGTGCCTCCCAGTAAACATTCGAGGAATATTTTCAGTTCAGTTCAGTCGCGTCCGACTCTGTGACCCCATGGACTGCAGCACGCCAGGCCTCCCTGTCCATTGCCAACTTCCAGAGTTTACTCACTCATGTCCATTGAGTCGGTGATGCCATCCAAAGAATATTTTGCTGAGATCTAACTACTAAAATGTACAAGACGCAAGAGGATGGATATGTGGTGGTGACATACTTGATGAAAAAAGAAAAAAAATAGTTTCTGAACTTTGAAGGATTCTAAGTTGATGTCATTTCAGAAATGTGGCATGCCTCTCAGCGTTCTGCAGTACTTTTGTTTGTTGAGGTGAAACTGTCATGCAGCGGGGAGGGGTGGGCAAGTGTAGAGGCTGGGGTGGATTTTTGTTAATTTGGAGATCCACCCTAGAAAGGGATAGCTGTGTATGTTCTTGGTGAAAATGATTAGTAATAGAGCTATGTTTAATGAAGCATAAAACATGTAGATTCTAAATAGAAGTGTTGAATTCCTAGAAAAAATTCATTTCAACTTTTTTTGCTTGTTTGCTTCAGGAACCACTGTAATTTTATTTTATAAACATTAAGGAAAAAGAAGAGCAATTGGCATTTTCTCCTCCAGGGCTGCCCAGGCTGAAAAGTAGAAATGATCCTTGTACTATTGATATTTTGAAAATAAGCCATTAATTGAGGCACTTATTACTTTATTGCTTGTTTTTGGCAGTCTTGCATGCAATGACCAAAAAATCCTTAAAACTATTAAGCCATTTGTACAAAGTGGATATCAAAAACAATATGTTTTTGAAAATAACTAGCAATCCCAAGATAATTAAATAGAAACTATAACAGAAAAAAAATCTTTTAATTATGAAAAAAACTTAAGGAAAATATTAACCAGAAATGTAGGATAGTAAGATTAAATATTATAAATAACCAAATTTTAAACACAGATTCTCTCTCTCCATTATATACGTAGTATATGTACATACATTGCCTATCAAGACCCTACAAATATTTTTTATTTTGACAATAGATTATAAAACATATGAAATAATAGGTGTCTAAAAAGAGCCAAGATAGAACAATGAAGGGAAGTTGTCTTTTCTGCTATTCAAATATAGATACTATAATATGTGATAGATATATTTCTAATATAACCTTCAATCATTGGGTCTATATTATAATAGTGCCTGAATAGAGCAGTAAAATAAAATATTGAACAATATGGCAGGTTAGATTCACAAGGACACCCTCCCATATGAAGCCACATTAAAAAACCAGATAAAATATAGTTATCAATAATTTCTAATGTATGGTTAGGTTGGTGGAAAAGCTAAAGATTTTTTGAAGGCAGAAATGACCAGTCCTCATGCTCATACCAATTTAGGGCTAGAATTAGTTCTGCTCAAATGGTATGAGACAGCTCCAGCCTAAAAAACAGTTTAAAAGTGTATTTGGCTTGATAGTGCCAGGCAGAAGCAAGTGCAAATAACTATCTTCAATATATTTAAAAGCTAAGATTATTTAAGATATGATAAAAGAACCAGGGACAATTGAAATCAGCCAGAAATTTTCTAAAAACAAGAACAAAATAAAACTTCTTTTTTTTTTTAATACGTGACATTTCACATGTTGCAATGCCATTCTCCCAAATCTTGCCACCCTCTCCCTCTCCCACAGAGTCCATAAGCCTGTTCTATACATCAGTGTCTCTTTTGCTGTCTCGTATACAGGGTTATCGTTACCATCTTTCTAAATTCCATATATATGCGTTAGTATACTGTATTGGTGTTTGTCCTTCTGGCTTACTTCACTCTGTATAATAGGCTCCAGTTTCATCCACCTCATTAGAACTGATTCAAATGTATTCTTTTTAATGGCTGAGTAATACTCCATTGTGTATATGTACCACAGCTTTCTTATCCATTCATCTGATGATGGACATCTAGGTTGCTTCCATGTCCTGGCTATTATAAACAGTGCTGCGATGAACATTGGGGTACACGTGTCTCTTTCCCTTCTGGTTTCCTCAGTGTGTATGCCCAGCAGTGGGATTGCTGGATCATAAGGCAGTTCTATTTCCAGTTTTTTAAGGAATCTCCACACTGTTCTCCATAGTGGCTGTACTAGTTTGCATTCCCACCAACAGTGTAAGAGGGTTCCCTTTTCTCCACACCCTCTCCAGCATTTATTATTTGTAGACTTTTGGATCGCAGCCATTCTGACTGGTGTGAAATGGTATCTCATAGTGGTTTTGATTTGCATTTCTCTGATAATGAGTGATGTTGAGCATCTTTTCATGTGTTTGTTAGCCATCTGTATGTCTTCTTTGGAGAAATGTCTATTTAGATCTTTGGCCCATTTTTTGATTGGGTCATTTATTTTTCTGGAGTTGAGCTGGAGGAGTTGCTTGTATATTTTTGAGATTAGTTGTTTGTCGGTTGCTTCATTTGCTATTATTTTCTCCCATTCTGAAGGCTGTCTTTTCACCTTGCTAATAGTTTCCTTTGATGTGCAGAAGCTTTTAAGGTTAATTAGGTCCCATTTGTTTATTTTTGATTTTATTTCCAATATTCTGGGAGGTGGGTCATAGAGGATCCTGCTGTGATGTATGTCAGAGAGTGTTTTGCCTATGTTCTCCTCTAGGAGTTTTATAGTTTCTGGTCTTACGTTGAGATCTTTAATCCATTTTGAGTTTATTCTAAACTTCTAAAAATTAAAAACAGAAAATCTTTAATTAGGAAGAGTGGATGAGTTAAACAGAATAGACAACTGCAAAGAAAATCAGTGAACGGGCAATTACTTAAAATGCAACATAGACAAGCAAAGAGAAAATGTAAAAAGGTAGGTTAAGAGACAAAGATGTCAGAGTAAGAATGTTCTAGTTATGTCAAATGGGAGATCTAGAAGGGTACCAGGTCAGTAAGGTCCCCTGAAGAAGGAAATGGCAGCACACACCAGTATTCTTGTTTGAGAAAATCCCATGGACAGAGGAGCCTGGCGGGCTACAGTCCGCGGGGTTGCAAAGTTGGACATGACTTAGCAACTAAGCACACACGCATGCACAGAAGGGTATAATAGAGAAAGTGGGGGTAAGGCAAAATTTAGAGAAATAATGGCTAAATTCTTAGATTGAGGAAGCCTCAAGCAGGACAACTGAAAAGGAATGCATACCTAAACACATTGTAGTGAAACTTCAAAACACAAACACACAGTTGTTTCCAAAGCATCCAGGAAGAAAAACCAAAATGTTTATTAACAGGAGATATATTAACAACTGATTTCACATCAGCAACAATGAAAGCCAGGAGCAGAGAATTATTACCTTCAAAGTACTAAGAGAGAAAAGAAAAATGGAAAAGGGCATGACAACCCACTCCAGTATTCTTGCCTGGAGAATTCCATGAACAGAGGAGCCTGGTGGGCTACAGGCCATGGGGTTGCAAAGAGTCGGACACGACTGAGCAACTGACACATATACGAGAGAAAATAACTGTCTACTTAGAACTAAACGCTTGTAGCTCAGTCGGTAAAGAATCTGCCTGCAGTACAGGAGACCCAGGTTCAATCCCTGGGGTGGGAAGATCCCCTGGAGAAGGAAATGGCAATCCACTCTAGTATCCTTGCCTGGAAAATCTCATGGACAGAGGAGCCCCGTGGGATGCAGTCCATGGGGTCACAAAGAGTTGGGCATGACTGAGTGGCTAACACTAACACTAGAACTAAAAAGTTTAAAACTAACTTTCAAGAGTAAAGATGCATTTAAGATATTTTTAACAAAACTGAAAATTTGCTATTAATAACAGACCCCTAGTAAAGGAACTCTGAAAAATATACTTTGGTATAAAGAAAAATAATCCTAGAAAGAAGGGGTATCTGCCAAAAGAAATAGGGAGCAAAGAAAAGGTCTAAGATGTGCGTAAATCTAAACAAACACCTACTGCACATAAAAAAAAGTTTATTTTGTGGGTCTGCAAAGGTTCGTCTAGTCAAGGCTATGGTTTTTCCTGTGGTCATATATGGATGTGAGAGTTGGACTGTGAAAAAGGCTGAGTGCCGAAGAATTGATGCTTTTGAACTGTGGTGTTGGAGAAGACTCTTGAGAGTCTCTTGGACTGCAAGGAGATCCAACCAGTCCATTCTGAAGGAGATCAGCCCTGGGATTTCTTTGGAAGGAATGATGCTAAAGCTGAAACTCCAGTACTTTGGCCACCTCATGCGAAGAGTTGACTCATTGGAAAAGACTCTGATGCTGGGAGGGATTGGGGGCAGGAGGAGAAGGGGATGGCAGAGGATGAGATGGCTGGATGGCATCACTGACTCGATGGACGTGAGTCTGAGTGAACTCCGGGAGTTGGTGATGGACAGGGAGGCCTGGCGTGCTGCAATTCATGGGGTCACAAAGAGTCAGACACGACTGAGCGACTGATCTGATCTGATCTGTACTAGTAATGTAGTTTCTTGATCTTGGGGGTGGTTACATAAAGTGTGTGTGGTTTGTGAAAGTTCAGGCTCAGTAGTTGTGGCCCAGGGGCGTAACTGCTCCACAGCATTTGGGATCTTCCCAGACCAGGGATCAAACCTGCATCTCCTGCATTGGCAGGTGGATTTGTTACCACTGAGCAACCAGGGAAGCCCTCAGTGTATGTTTAGAAAAACCAAAGTTATTTTTAAATTATTTTTAACAATTGCAGTTTCAGAAGTAAGGTTTTATTGCTATACAATGCCAAAAGAATTCTGAATAATTGGTCAACCTTTAAAATAAGAACAAGTATCTGTTTTTATTGCTTAATTTTATTACTTGTCATTTTTATCATAGTCATTCCCCTATTTGTGTCCATTTAGATTATTTCCATTTTTTCACTACTATAAGCAATGCTTTGGGAAACTTTTAAAGAACAAAATTATTATCCTCTTATGCTGAAATAAATGGCTCAAGAAAGGAAATATAAAGAAGTAAAAAAGATAATGCATAAAAATATCTAAAATCACACCTGCTTAAAATAGCCATTTAATCCTTTGGAACATGCATGTTTATGAATGTGTATTTATATATCTATATCATTTAGATTATACAAGTAATTTTATACATTTGTAAATATTAGTTGGTACAATGCATACTTTTTTGAAATTTAAAAAACTATAAACTATTTCAAACTTAAAATTGTAAAAATATTTCAAAACACAATGTATACATATATAAATACATGAAAATCTGGTAAAGAATATATAAATATATATGTGTGTCTATATATTCTTTAGACTTTTACCGACTATTAGCATTTTGCTCCATTTATTGTTTTTTATCTACAATATATCTATATATCTATAAATCTTTTTTATTGTATCTGGATTTTCAGTCATAGTTGAAAGGAAGCCAAGTTATAGAGAAATTCACCCATATTATCTTCTAGGTCTTGTAGAGTTTATTGTTTCCATTTGGACCACTGCTTCATTTGGAGTTTATTCTTATGTATGTTGTATGGAATTCATTTAATTTTTTCCAAGTTTATTTTTTTCCAGTTGTCCCAGAACAATTTAGCTAAATAAATATTTGCCCAGTGGTTTGCAATACTACTTTTATCAAATACAAAATTTTTTTGTATATATTTGGGTCTATTTTGAGACTTCATATTTCACTCTTTTGGTCTGTTTATTTGCCAGTACCTCACTCTTTTCATTATAGAGTCTTTGTGTGTGTGTGTGTGTGTGTTAAGTTGCTTTGGTCCGTGTCTGACTCTTTCAACCCTATGGACTGTAGTTTTCCAGGCTCCTTTGTCCAGGGCATTCTCCATGACAAGAATCCTGGAGTGGGTTGCCATGACCTCCTCCAGGGGATCTTCCTGACCCAGGGATTGAACCCACATCTCTAATGTCTACTGCATTGGCAGGTGGGTTCTTTACCACTGGCACCACCTGGGAAGCCCCATAGAGACCTCATAGTAAGTTTTAATTTCTGTAGTGCTAGTCCCCCCACCCCCACCCTGGTGGGCTGCCGTCTATGGGGTCGCACAGAGTCGGACACGACTGAAGCGACTTGGCAGTAGCAGCAGTCCCCACTTACAGCTCTTTTCAGTATTTTTCTAGCTATTTCTAGCTCTTTTCAGTATTTTTCTAGCTATTTCTTGTTTATATTTCCACATGAACTTTTTAGCAACTTGCTTAGCTCCATAAAAAAGCTTGTAGTTTGAGGGGGCTGCATTAAGTTTATAAATTAAATTAAGTAGAGCTAGCATCTCAATTGGAGAAGGCATTGGCAACCCACTCCAGTACTCTTGCCTGGAAAATCCCATGGATGGAGGAGCCTGGTAGGCTCCAGTCCATGGGGTCACTAAGAGTCAGACATGACTGAGTGACTTCACTTTCACTTTTCACTTTCATGCATTGGAGAAGGAAATGGTAACCCACTCCAGTATTCTTGCCTAGAGAATCCCAGGGACGGGGGAGCCTGGTGGGCTGCCATCTATGGGGTCGCACAGAGTCTGAAACTACTGAAGCGACTTAGCAGCAGCAGCAGCAGCAGCCGCAGCCGCAGCAACAGCAGCAGCATCTCAATAGTGTTGAGCTATCAGCCAAGAACAAGGAATATCTTTCCACCTGTTTAAGTCAGATTTGTGTCTTTCAGTAGTGTTTTATAGTTCATATAGGTTTTGAAAAATTTTTGTATGTTTCTTCATTGTATTTTATCTTTTTGCTGGTCTTCCTTCCATTATATATCTTCTAATTGGTCATTATTTTTGTATATAAAAGCTGTTGTATGTTAATCTTATATCCTTCTACTTTGATGAATAATTCTATTGAGTTAGCTTTATCATTGATTATCTGGGATTTCCAGGTATTCTATCAGATCATCTAAAAATAGGAGAGCTTCTTCTCTTTTACAGTTGTAATGTGTCTTAACTGTTTTCTGTTGTGCAATAGTATTGGCTGATACTTTCAAAACAATATAATAGTTGTCAAGATAGTGGGCATTCTTGTCTATTTCTTGACCTTACTGAGAATGCCTTCGGTGTTTTTCCATTAGGTAAATGGCTAGCTTTTACAATTTTACACACAAACACACACCCACATGTGATCATGCATACACATACACACATATAATGTTACATATACCATGTTATCATATGGTATCATTTGTGGTAAATATTCATCCACCTCTTTTTTTCTTTCGAAGAGTTTTTTTTTTTTTTCACCAAGTTCAGGTAAAATAATTTGGTTTCAGAGATCCCAGATAATCTCTGCTGAACTTTAGTCCCAACTTTGGCAGCACTGGTCTGATCTCACAGTTAGTAAAACCTACAGTTACCTTTTTAAAAATGGCCCACTTGGGTTGTTACAGAAACCTACCTGTGCTTCATGCAAACAAGTTGTGGGGGGAAATCAAATTTATTGCACATGGAACATAGCACTAGTAACACAAATAAGGAATTTTTCTATAATTTCACGAACCTGACACAGCTCCCATTTTAGAGAGATGTTTTGAGGATGGATTTTGTTTTATCCAAAGTTTTTTTTCAGCATCTATGGAGAAAATAATATGACTTTTCTCTTTAGACTCATTAATATAGTGAATACTATTAAGAGAGATTTCCTAAGATATTAATCTATTTCCTTGGGAGTGAATTGATAGATTTCATATTGATTTATTTTGTATCTCTGATGTAAACTCCATGTGGGTGTGGGTATCATTTTCTTCACGTGTGGTTTGAGTCTATTCACTACTAGTATAGTATATTAAGATATTTGCATGAGTACTTGTATTTATGTTATCTTTATCAAGTTTGGGTATCAATGTTATACTTGTTTTGTAAAAAGAATTTGGAAGTTCTAATTTTCTATGCTCTAAAACAATCTATGTAACTTTGAGACCATCTAGACTCTAAAAGTTTGGTAAAATTCTCCTGTGAAACTATTTGCCTGGTTTCATTTTTGGTTGTTGGGTTTTGTGTGTGTGTGAACAATTTGATAACTTTCTCTGTTTTAAAGTTGTTCTATTTAAGCTTTCTCTTTCTATGGAGGTTGATTCTAATAACCGTATTTTCCAAAAAAATCGTATCATGTAGGTTTTCAGATTTATCAGCATAGAATTTATTTTCATTTTCCCTCTGCATTGTTAGTCATTCTTTCTTGTTCTCATTTTTTACTTTTGTTTTCTTCCTTTATTTACCTTAAATAAATTAGCCAGTGATTTGTTAGTTTTTCAAGAAACCAGAATTTTTATTTCAATTTTTCTATTCACCTGGTGGTTTAGTCACGAAGTCGTGTCCAACTCTTGCAACCCCATGGACTGTAGCCGGCCAGGCTTCTCTATCCATAGGATTTCCGAGGCAAGAATACTGGAGTGGGTTGTCATTTCTTTCTCCAAGGGATCTTCCGACCCAGGGATCAAACCCATGTCTCCTGCATTGTAAGTGGATTCTTTACCAACTGAACCACCAGGGAAGTTCTCTAGTCACCTAATTCTGTTTTTATCATTTCTCTTATGCTCTCTTGTTTTTTTTTTTTCTGGTTATTTGATTTAGGAGTTTATTTACATTCCTTTCATTTTTGATATAGATGTTAAAGCTACAAATTTTCCTATATACTGCTTTAGATTCTGATATAGTTTTCATTATTTTTCAGGAATTCTTTGTTTGTAGTACTCCTTTCACTATAGAATTATGTAATAGGTTTTCAAATTTCCAGGTAGTAGGGTCTTTTTATTTTCATTTAGGATTGGTATCAGCGTTATTTTTACCATTTCCTCTTTGTAGAAACTGTTTTCTTTGTGCCCTAAATGTCCTTTTCTTTTCAGAAAGTTCCATGTATTTGTTTTTTCTCTAAGATTTACCTCAATGATTGTACAAATTAAAATGCACTAGAGTGGCAACAATTTTAAGTGAAACTCACACATCTGTGTGAACAAAAAAGGCAGACACACTATCAATATTAGGTAGATAAACCTCCGTTCTCCCAATTAGAATCTTTGTCAGGGATCTGATAGCAATTGTGGTTGCCAAGTCTTTTTGCCCTTCTAAACACTAGGACACAAGTCATTGTGATGCTGGGTAGTAGCCATGGGTGGGATCAAAAATTGTTTCAACTAGATTTAAATAACTCACAAATGGACAGTGGATTGATAAAACATTGTAGGTGGGTCCTTTTGAGCCGATACACACCCAGTGATTGTAACTGATCCTGCTGGATTAAAGTATTGTGGGAATCGGTATTTTAAGTTCCCAGTGGCACACACTTTAGACAGGCAGTACAAGTTCTAAAAGTGGCAGTCCCATAGGACACATCCTATTTGGATAGAATATTTGTTTAAATATGAGGTTGCGGGGGGTGGGGGGCGTGAAGAAACTCAAGCTGATATGTGACATACATAATGTACTAATAATACAGTTATTAGTGTTTGCAAGTGGCAAAAAAGAGTGGGGCTGAGGTGTACAAGACTTTAATCTGGTGCTTCTCCCACTGCCCAGTTATGCTTGCTGGATCTGGAGGGTTATGGGTAACAGTAATGCTCATCACAGATAGGAGGTGACAATTATGCTGGTAGTCTTGGTATGGTCCACACGTCAGGAAGTGAGAGATGTTCTAGAATGGTACAGTGGGTAAAAGGAAGAAACTGCTGCACCCCCTCAGAATGAATCTGTCCAGATGATGTTGATTAGATATGATGAGGACTGGGAAGAGTTTGCTTCTGGGACTCATCACACCATTCACATCAGTATAGAAAGCGAATAGCAAGTCTGGTAGGGAAGGAACACCTCAGACCCTGATCAGGGGTTGGGACCACTGAACTCTCTTGCATTATGTATCCCTGGAAGAATACACAGGAAGAGGAGGAAGAGATGTATTTATTCTTGTATCTATAGAATTTTGAACCATGTATTTTATATATTCTAAAAACTATTAAAAACTTAAAAGATTTTTTTTAAGTATATCTAAATCTGGAACTGAAATTTAGAAATTAACATTTTCAGGTGTAAAGCTAGGGTGCTGTACAATAAGAACCTAAAATATAGAAAAACAAACAAAATACAAGTTAGATTTTAACAGTAGTTAATTTTCTAGTATGAAAATGTCTCTAGGAATGTATATATACAAGAGTAGTATAAGCTATTAACTTTATTTTTATTTAATATAACTGATGAAGTTAACAGACAAATATATTGTAACAAAAAGTTATAATTGATTAGTTTATGTTCCACATTTTAAAGGATTTCACAATTATTTTAACATAGTCAAAGGCTTACTATATGAATTTTACCCATTTTTGAAATGTAAAATACACAATTATAATAATACCCATACTACATATCTTACAATTTTAAAGTTTTAGCTAAAACTTATGAGTCTCTGCAGGTAAGAGTTCTCTTATACCTATGACAAATAAAATGTATTACTAATAAAGTGCCACTGGATTAGACAATGCCATTTCAACTATTTCCTTTTTGAAGAGAAGGACAGAAACAGTACAGAGCTAGGAATCTGCATTATTCTTTATAACAAGCACAAGAGTGCTTATTTATAGTAGATATTAACCATATAAAGGATTCCTCTCAAGAAAAATCACAACCGTGACTTATGACAAGCTGTATAGTCACCACTGAATCAAGTTTATATCCAGAGTTTTAAAAAAGTGCAATCTTGAACTATGATAAACTTAAGTCTACCAATATCAAGACATAGTTTTAGGGACTTTATATAAATAAAGGAACCTCGCTTTTAATTGTAAAATAGGTTGCAACTTGTAATAAGGAGTCAGGAATAGTGGTGGATGGTAAGGTTGGGCAACAAGAATGTTTTTTTAGCAGGTGAAAGCCTGATATGCATTGCTATAAGATGCATCTTTCATGTAAGGAAAACGTGTATAGATATATACAGCACTTTTCAGGCACTTGACCTCACGTGGTAGTTATGTTGATGCTCAGATGGTCATTTAATGAAAAAATATTAAATTATATAGAACTTCAAGTCATGTTCCCATAGAACATCTGTGTTCTGTAAGCTAAATCCAAATGTTCCCTGCTAAAATCAAATAATACCATATGCCCAATTCAGAGAAAGAAAATTTAATAAAGTTAATGGATTGAATTTTCTCAATTTTAAGGTTTTTCACAATGAAATTTTCTTAAGTCTTTGTTACCTATTACTTGTCCAAATGCTGGGAGGAAAAAAGGCTTGAAAACTATGAAATATCATGCCTAGATATCAGAAAAGTTTAAACTGTTGACCAATTAATATTATGCTGTTTATGGATATATGCTTATAGTTTGTACATATACTGCTTAAGAGTCATATTTTCTTATAATAAATGTTACTAGTTCATATACAGAATTCAATCTGTAAACACTTTAATGTGCCCCCAAAAGTGTTATGAATTTTAATTCTTTTCTCCCTAGACATGTTTTGAAAATCACATCCAAGTTTGGCTCCAAAGCTATCTTTGGGGTCCATGCCAAAGGAATGCTTTCAGGTGTATCATTAAGGATAAGGTTCTAAGATAAGACCACCAAATTCTTTTCTAAAATGAAAAAAATATGCCAAGATTCCAGTATACATGTTAGCAATATTCCAATTTTTTTCTTGAATATTTAGCATATAGTTTAAGTGTGTTGATATTACAGATTTTTATTTGTATGTATCACTGTATTACAATGTGGGAAAATTTTACAATATTCTTTCAGGCAGTTAGCTTTAAAATAAGGAAACTTCAGCTCTTAGCACAAACAGCCCTGAGAACAATGCATTCAAATTGCAACTAGAAATAATCTAATTGAGAAACTTTAAAATACAAAACCAAATTCTGGAAAAGTTGTAAATAAAAAAAAAGTTACCAACATTTGAGGCACTACCAGACTACAGTACTTTTAAGAGTTGGAAGGACTTTGTAAAGAGAACAAACATACAAAGCTATGTGCACATATGCACACATGTTGTGCTATTAATGAAAAACTGTATCCCCAAATTTTATAGCCTAAACATTTTATTGCAGCATCTCCTATTAAAGATTTCATGCTCTGGCTGCAGGAGAGTTTTGGTAATAGTTATAAAGAATCCATACAGAATTTTGTACCATAAATGGAAATGGATTCAAGAGCTTGCTGCTGCTGCTGCTAAGTCGCTTCAGTCATGTCTGACTCTGTGCGACCCCAGAGACGGCAGCCCACCAGGCTCCCCCGTCCCTGGGATTCTCCAGGCAAGAACACTGGAGTGGGTTATCATTTCCTTCTCCAATGCATGAAAGTGAAAAGTGAATGTGAAGTTGCTCAGTTAGCAACAATTTCAAGTGACTTGACAGCCCTTGGAAGGGAGCATGAAAGAAACATCATGTCTATGATGCAAATGCTAAGTCAAAGTAGCAATAATTTGATCTGTTTCAGAGGGTATATAACTTTGTAGCAAATAAGATATAACAAAGTCTTCACAGTAGAAATAAAATATGTTGTTCTAGAAAGAAACAAATATTCCACTTGTTAGTATAATACTGTATATAAATTGGTGAAATGCCTGCAGACAAAAAGGTATATCACTGTATAATCTATCAAGATGACAGTCTACATTCTACACGTGGTAACTGTGACATTTAACATTTACTACAAAAAAGTACAACAAATACTAGGAATCAACTTTTAACATTTCTGATGTCAAAAAAGAATGAAGTCTTTTCTGTTCTATTAAAAAATGTTTCCTGCTTCCTTTTAATACAATTTATAAAGCTTTTCTAAATGAAATATATTGTTCAAGAGAAACAAGTATTGACTTACATGAAAATAAACAGTCCCATATCTTTAAAATCTATAATTATATGTCAGAAGAGAATTTACACTTTATTATAGTACTTGAAATACTTATGCGTAAGTAGCTTTTGCCATTCAATATATGAAGTATAGGTGCATTATCATAATTTATATATACTTTGCAATTGAAATACTTTACCTTGCAGTTGAAAATATATTTATGTCAAGTTTGATAAATTAGGAAGAACAAGGGCATGCTAATCCAGAATTAATACTAAACCAGAATACTAGTGTAGTTAACTGGGGTCATATGAATGGCCAGCAAGAAGCACAGATTGGTAACTTTCTGGAATTCCTGCAGGTAACGATGCCAACCAGTCACAAGTAAGATCATACTACACGAGTATTAAAAAAACTAGAGCAGTGATACCTAAATGGAATTCCGGAAATGAAAGAATTTAGCCTAATTACTAATTGTGCTTTAGATGGGCAAAAGCTAAAATGTTATACTAAAAAATGATTAACTACAACATCAATATTTCTTGTGCTTTAGAATTCCTCTTGCATTTCCTTAAAGCATCTTGCTTCTTCTCCAAGTGGTTTTGCTGAGGCCAATACAAGATTTAAAACGTGGGCAAATTAAGTAACTAAAACTGGGATCTTCTGTTCCTAATGCTATTTCCAATCACTGAGTAGACCGATTATAGCATCATGCAGATTTTCCTCTAGGTGATAGGGTACAAAGGCCTTTTAGAAGTCAATGTATGATGGGAGAGGTCTTAGAATCAGTCTTAGAGAATGAAAGTATTACTGAAATGGTGATTTTGTTCTAAGTTTCACTGCAATATAATGGCTGTTACTGAGTCCTCACAAACCCTGTGATATAATGCCTAGAATTCTGGAAATAGATATATGATCCAAAAGACTGAACAGAAATGTAACAGAATCACCTAAAATACTTTTAAAAGTAATTCAGTTTATAGAAATCTTTCCTAGCTATATTTCATACCAGTTAAGTGAATTAAGTCACATGACAATCAGATAAATACATATACTTAAGTTAAATAATAATCATATAAAGTAACTTTTCTTCTATGATTCACTTTCATGTTAGAAAAAACATACATAAATTTAACAAGCATTCCAAATAATTTAAGAATTTCCAGTTTTTGTTGAACAAATACTCTGATGTCAAAAAAAGTCTACTTAAAAATGTCTAGAAAGGAGTGATTACTAAAATATCAACTATTGAACATAATCGATAAAAAGTACTGCATAGTATCCTGTAAAGCATGTCACTCCTTTAAATAGAGAAAACAAAAGTTAAAAATGCAAACAGAAACTTCCTATTTTTATGCTGATTACAAAGGGCTCAAATAAAAAGCTACAGCTTTTACCAACACCCTCTGCCACTGTCCTTTGGGCCTTCTTTACAATATGACTTGCTAACAGTCACACAACAGTTTAACGCCTCTGTTAACCACAACAAAGTACTAAAATGACCATAATACAGATTATACTAAGTCTGCCAGAAATTTGGCAAAGAACAGAATGACTGAGGTAACACAGGTGGGCTGCACACGATTACTAAGATAACTGGCACTTTTGATAACATGATTTTTGTTTAAGGATCTGTACTTGCCACACCCAGGCTGAAATTTTGACAATTCCAATCCATAATCTACTTATTCTATGATATTAAGTTTGAAATTAATGCAGAGCAATTCAACTTAAATGTGGTACATCAATACCACTGGATGCTACATTGTTTAAAACCCTGGTTTATTTATCATTTAACTAAAATTCAGGAATGATTTGCTCAGACAAATCATATTTGCTGAAGCTATCTCATCTGTTTCTTGGACTCACATACTGAAAACCACAGGAATGTTATATAATAAAGACACCTACAAAATTAAAAAAAAAGTTATATATCTTGATTATTTTTTTAAATTGCTAATTGCCTACAAAACTAACTCAGCACAATTTCAAAACAACTGAAAAAGAAATGAGGTTGCTTATGAAGGCCATAGCTTTGGTGACAACTTAGAACCAAACTTTAGATCTGTAGTTGATCCAGACCTAAACAGTTTGGTCATGCCTGATGTTCCCATTTATTTGCAGGGCTTTATGGCTACAGCATATTCTTCACTCATTGCACACATGACAGATACCTAGAAGGAAAAAAAAAAGCAGGTAAAAAGTTATTCAAAAGGCAGTATCTATATAAGATATATTTAATTCATCATACACTGGATAATTGTGGATCTATTTTTCACCCTGCTTATTTAACTTTAAAACTTTATTTTTAATTGGAGGATAATTGCTTTTCAATATTGTGTTGGTTCTTGCTATACATCAACAGGAATCAGCCATAGGTATACCTATGTCCTCTCCTTGTTGACCCTCCTCCCACCCCTCTAGGTTGTCACAGAGCACTGGGTTTGAGCTCCCTGCATCATACAACAAGTTCCCACTGCTCATCTATTTTGCATGTGGTCATGTATACGTTTCCAGACACAGAGAACAGACTTGTGGATACAGTGAGGGAAGGAGAGGATGAGATGAGTACTCATGGATGTTTTATACATATTTATTTTGGAAAGAGGCATTCCAAGATCAAATCATCTTTCTCTACAGTTTTCTAGAGAAGAGTTTCTTAAACTGTGGTTTTTAAAACAATTTCCAGGGAACAGGAAAATAAGAAGTATAAATGCCACAACACTTAGATGTTATACTTCTGAAAGTCATACCAAAGATAAAATAAATCACCTTTACTCTTTAGAATTCCCATAACATCCTTTCTCATCCTTCAGAATAGTTCAGGCTGACCTTCGAAACAAATTTGGGATTGACAGTGTCTATGTAGTAAAAAATGAACTTTGATACTTTTTTGGGGAATGGGCATGGTAAAAGGTATCCTGGGAAAACTGCCTAGTTCTAGAGTTCCTTTTCAACATTTCAGCACTATTTAACAGCTGTATTTCTTATAGTATTTTATGCTAATTTAGGTCAAAGCTTTTATAAAATGGCTTAAAAAAAATCTCCCCATAGGTCTTTACCTGCACATCTTCACCTGCATTATATTTTCCTTCTATTTCTTTGCCTAGTTCACCCTCTGGCAGCTTAAGATCCTCACGAACTTCACCAGTTTCTGTTAGCAGGGAAAGGTAACCATCCTGAATGCATATCAGCTGTTGAAAGAAATTATATCATTTGCACTGATTAGATTATATCCACTCCTTTGTAATTTTAACATGAATTGCCATTTACATTTATTTGTATAAGTACACAGTAATACAGTAATAAATTCTTGGTACTTAAGAATGCTACACATAGAAAAGTAGAAGATAGATATAGAGAAAAAGTATAAGTTCATTCCTTCTTGCATTCTTCCCCCCCCCACAAATCTCTACATTATTCAACAATCTGGCTTTTTTAAAATAGCATATCCAGAAGTATTTACATTTATGTACACAATACAAATATAGTTGTTTTCAAAAATAAATGAGTTATTTTTCAGCAAGTTGTTTTCACTTAAATATGTCTTAGAAATCTTTCAATTTTAGAAAATATGGACTTGGCTTAATCTCTTTAATCTGTATGGAGACAGTTACTGATTTAACCATTTTTGTATTAATGGGCATAAAAGTTATTTTCAGTTTTTCATGACTATAAACAATACGTTTTATAACTTGATTATACACAAACTGAAGTGGAAAATTTTTAGTCTCCAGCTCACTGCTAACAACACTAGGTTTTTTTAAAAAGAAAAAAATTAGCTTGTTGATGACATTAGTGCAACAAACCCAGTCATCAACCTAACCTGCAAAAAGACATAGTTTTGATATCATTGAATTTTTTTCATTACAGGTATGAGGAAACTGGCAGGCCACATTCATTTATTCTAAAAGCAGGTACACCATCAGTGTGCCTAGAATTCCAAGAGGTTTTATGAAAGGCAACCAGCCAGCACACCAGATGCTAACACTGAGATACACAAAAGGAATCAGAGACACGGTCCCTGGTCCCCTTCAGCCACTATTTCATACACAGGCATACCCCAGAGATAGACTGTCAGAGCGCTCCTTTATGGCGCTACCAACTCAGGCAGTGGCTTTCCACAGACACTGCACCAACCACAGGTGTCAGAGCGCTCCCTTATGGCGCAACCGACTTAGGCAATGGCTTTCCACAGACACTGCACTGACCACAGGAGATTTCAGTTTTTGCACATGTCTATAATCTCAAAAACAAAAAGCCACCCTATTGAGCCACCACAAACAACTTAATCTTTTGGTCACTCAAACATTTGTGAGATAGCTGGCAGAAAAGGGCAGGGGAGCAAGGAGATTGAGACAGAAGTGTGACTTTTAGACAACCACAGGCTCATTGTTTTTATTTTAGCTCCTTTAGCAACTCCCTGAGGTAGAACTTGTCAATTTTAAGAGTTAAAGGTTCCCACTCCATTAGCGACTGAACCACATTAGCCAAATAATAATATTGGTATTTTGAAATTTATATGGTATTTTATTTTTTAAGAGCAATTCATAACATAGCATTCATAAGCCATGGGATGAACTATAAAGCATTTCAAATACAAAAATGTACAGACATAAAACATCTACTAAAGTATTTGCTTATAAGCATTAAAATAAATTGGTATAATAAATAAAATTTTCAAAAATAAAACTAAGCTATAGAAAAATGAAATTAAATAATAATAATGAATTATTTGATCTTCTTAAAGAAAAGCTGTAAAAGTAATGCAATAAAATCCTTTGTCTTTTACTTAAATTTACTCTTTGTTAACATTTAACCATGTGCTTTTTTTAAAATCTCTAGTATATATGGAATATATAAAATGCTTCCATACACATTCTTATTCTTTTATTTTCACTGAACCATTTGAGAGTAAGTTTCAAACATTATGACTCTTTAGCAATAATACTGTGTTCTTCTCAAGGACATACTCATATAACCACAGTTTATTTTTCAAAATCAGGAAATTCAATATTGCTAACATATTATTTAATATACAGTCTGTATTCAAAGCTGCAGTATTGTCTTTTTTTCCCTCCCAGCTCCAGGATCATGCCTGGTATCTTTTTGGCTATCATACCAGTTCAGTCTCTTAATTTGGAACAGCTCCCATCGTCTTTCATGACACTGACGTTTTTGACAAGCACAGATTCATTGAATTATAGAATGTTTCTTAGTTTGAGTTTGTCAGTTTCTTAATGAATAAGATAGTGCATTTTTGGAAGGATTACTGCATAAATGATGTGTCCTCAGAGTATCACATCAAGAGGTAAATAATGTCTATTTCCTATTACTGGTGATATTAACTTTGATTACCTGGCTACAGTAGTATCTGCCAGATTTTTCCACTTTCAAGGTATCATTTCCCCTTTTGTAATTTTCAATCTTGTAAAAAAAAAACCTAACGGTGTCATTTTTGTGTTTCAAACATATTACTGTGCAACTTTTTCAATCTTTCCTCAAAGCCCTCTCTGATTCTATACAGTCAGAAGGAGATGGTGGTAAGGAGAGAGTTATAATTCTAAGTATTTCCTTCTGATCCTTCACTGTAAGCAAATCTACTCATTGGCTACACTAAAGCCTTTGACTGTGTGGATCACAACAAACTCTGGAGAATTCTTCAAGAGATGGGAATACCAGACCATCTTACCTGCCTCCTGAGGAATCCGTATGCAGGTCAAGAAGCAACAGTTAGAATCTTACATGGAACAATGGACTGTTTCAAAATTGGGAAAGGAGTACATTAAGGCTATATATTGTCACCCTGCTTATTTAACTTATATGCAGAGTACATCATGCAAAATGCCAGGCTGGATGAAGCACAAGCTGGAATCAAGATTGTTGGGAGAAATATCAATAACCTCAGATATGCAGATGAAACCATCCTTATAGTAGAAAGTGAAGAGGAACTAAAGAGCCTCTTGATGAAGGTGAAAGAGAGGAGTGAAAAAGCTGGCTTAAAACTCAGCATTCAAAAGACGAAGATCATGGCATCTGGTCCCATCACTTCATGGCCAACAGATGGGGAAACAATGGAAACAGTGACAGACTCTACTTTCTTGGGCTCCAAAATCACTGCGGATAGTGACTGCAGCCATGAAATTAGAAGATGGCTTGCTCCTTGGAAGAAAAGCTATGACAAACCTAGACAGCATATTGAAAAGCAGAGATGTAACTTTGCCTACAAAGGTCAATATTAGTCAAAGCTATGATTTTTTCAGTAGTCATGTATGGATGTGAGAGCTGGACCATAAAGAAGGTTGAATGCCAAAGAATTGATGCTTTTGAACTGTGGTGTTGGAGAAGGACTCTTGAGAGTCCCTTGGACTGCAAGGAGATCAAACCAGTCAATCCTAAAAGAAATCAATCCTGAATATTCACTGGAGGGACTGATGCTAAAGCTGAAGCTCTAATTCTTTGGCCACCTGATGTAAAGAGCCAACTTGTTGGAAAAGACCCTCGTGCTGGCAAAGATTGAAGGCAGGAGGAGAAGGGGACAGAGGATGAGATTGTTGGATGGCATCACCAACTCAATGGACATGAGTTTGAGGCAAGCTCTGGGAGATGGTGAAGGACAGGGAAGCCTGGTGTGCTTCAGTCCATGGAGTTGAAAAGAGTCGGACTCAACTGAGCGACTGAATAACAATACTCATTTGGTAACTTTGAAATGTTTTGAAGAATTTTTTTTGGTAGAAAAATCATTTTCTTAATGGTAAGCAAGGAGACAGGAGAGGGCAGGGTCAGAAAACTTGTAATAGAAGAGTCAATCATGCAGTGGCATACCAAGCTACTGAATGACATCTGAAATTATACCATACCCCCAAAATACTAGTACCAGAATGTGGTATCTATTATTCCCTACTAAAAGAATACAATGTATGGTGTTATTTCTCTCCATAGGGCTCTTGGGAAAATGGATAATTCCAGGTCCAGAGTAGGAAGCATACAAGATGTGAAAGCATGATAATCCATATCAAAGGGATTCAGGAGCTAACTGAAATAAGGGCCCTCTGGCCAAAGATAGAACAATTTGAGAATGAATAATAATAATAACTATAATATATTGAAACATAAATGTGTTTAAATGCTTGAGTTCAAAGTGGCAAAAAAACATTTCACTGGTCATCTTCAATAAAAGCCAGAGAACCAACTAATTTTGAAAACTGGTAATTAAAGGCAAAGAATCAAGTATTTATATTGCCTTTCCTATTATATACTATTGCAAGGGTAATCAAAAAAGCTAAAGGAAAATTTCTCTTTATAGAAGTGTTCTGGCTTTTATTTTTTTTTTAAAAGAATAACTGATTATTATTACTTTGTCTTCCCTAATAAGTTAATGGATTGAGGCAGTTATTACATATCTAATAACATCACAAAAGAGCAAACCATAAGATTCATTTACTTGATGACTGCACAGAACATCACCTTTGGAGTAGTTCTTATTAAAGAAAAAAGATGAAAAAAATAAAAATCTAAACTAGATCTGTACATTTAATTATCCATTTTCAGAAATATGTGGGACAAAGGAACATGTTAAAGAACAAGGAAAATGCAATTAGCAAAATAAAGCCTGTGAGAAAGTCTATAGAGCAACATTCTTCATCAAAAAATTGAGAGGGGGCAGAGAGAGAGAGAGAAATAAGGAAGGGAGGAAAGAGAGACTCAAATGCATGTATGAGAGAGGAGAGCCTATAAAGCAGATTTAAGAGATACCTCAACCAATTTCACTGTGTGGACTTTATTTAGGTCCTGATTTAGAAAAACTACAAAATAAAAACAATTAACTATCACATCTGAAAAAGCAAAACACAAATACAATTAAGAAAATGTAGATATTGACTGGATATTTGAAGACATTAAGGAATTACTAATTTTTGAGGTACCACAGTGTGCTTTGATCTTGCTCTTTACAGCCCTTACCTTTTAAAAATGTGTATCAAAATATTTGCAGATGAAACGATAAATAACATAATATCTGGAATTAGCTTCAAAATAATCAAGAGACAGAGGATACAGGAAATAAAAGTAGATGGTGGGGTATAAATGAAATAAGATTTGCTATGTATTGATAATTTTTTAAGGCAGATGATGGGTATATGAGGTTCATCATATTTTGAAAATGTCTACTATAAAAAGCAAAAAATAAAAATGCTATGGTATATCAGAATTCTAGAAAGAGCACCGTAACCACTAAATAGCTGGAGGCACAGGGAGCTGAGGAAACAAAGCATGAACTGAAAGGAAGTATGTGGAGAAAGCCAGTGACTGGAGATTCTGTCCATGATGTGGTCATATAAGAACATGAAAAAGGAAAATTATGGGGCAACTTTTTGCCTGTAATTTATTGGTACACAACAGCAGAAAGCTGGAGAAGGAATAGCATCACTACAGGTGCCTTCTTAGCCCTAACTTCTGAACTTAGTTTTATTTCTCAATATATTTCAAAATAGTCAGACTTTTAAGTAAGACCTCCTTTCTTCTCCTCCTTCCTTTTCCTTTTCCTCCAGCACTCTCAAGCTACTTCTTTAGAGCTGCTGGTCCCTGGCGGCGGGGGGAGGGGGGCATGGGGAGGAGACTGGGCAAGAAGGAACTGAATGCTTGACCACTGTTATCAAACAACACAAGTAAATAACACTATTATCAACTAGAGTGCTATCTGACTCATCAAGCCATAAAACTGGTTATGCATAGCGCCACTTCATCATCAAGTGCAAGCTGCATATATGAGACCAACGTGAGCAGGTCCTGAAGGCACAGGCAAGCTGTATGAGACTCAGAAAGTACCTTCTGCAACATCCACCACTTCCCCCTCAACTCATACCAGTGGCTTTATGGGGGGAGTTCCCTATGCGCAGCTGACTGAAAAATAAAAAAAGCCAGAGTGGTTTCTAGATGGTTATGCATGGTCTGATGAAACTACTTGGAGAGACAGTGAGGATGAGAACTTCATGCACTGGACTCAGAGGATAAAGAACTGAAGGTTTAGATTTACACGAATGATGGGCAATGGCTAAGAGTCTGTATGGAAGTTCAACCACACTGAAAGAACAAGATGGGAAAACTGCTGACAATAAGGTCTGGGAGAGTGGTACCTGGAGGGGCCTCTCTGGTACCTGGTACCTGAGGGGTCTCTCAGGGGACATGCCACTGAGGAGGCAGACAGGTGACAAGATGATTCTATCGGCAAATGTCACTTAGTTTCTTACTGTAGTCTTCTCAGTCCTTGCTTAACTGGCTTATCAATGACTGGCCATTGTGGCATAAGCTAATTGACACAGGTTTTTTCTCACCAAGGCTGATGTGACCTACAGCCACTACTGACTACAGCTGCTGCTGGTACCTCAGAGCACAGACCAACGCAGAGTCACTGATATGGCACTATTTCCTAGGGCAAAGGTCAGGGGCCTGAGGTCAGGGGTGGCAGTCAAGAGGAGCTACCCCATGCCTGAGGTCAGGGGCAGCAGCTGAGAGGAGCTACCCCACGTCCAAGGTAAGGAGCAGCGGCTGTGCTTTGCTGGAGCAGCCATGAAGAGATACCCTACATCTAAGGTAAGAGAAACCCAAGTAAGACGGTAGGCACTGAGAGAGGGCATCAGAGGGCAGACAGACTGAAACCACAATCACAGACAACTAGCCAATCTGATCACATGGATCACAGCCTTGTTTAACTCAATGGAACTACGCCATGCCGTGTGGGGCCACCCAAGATGGATGGGTAATGGTGGAGAGGTCTGACAGAATGTGGTCCGCTGAAGAAGGGATGGCAAACCACTTCAGTATTCTTGCCTTGAGAACCCCATGAACACTATGAAAAGGCAAAATGATAGGATACTGAAAGAGGAACTCCTCAGGTTGGTAGGTGCCCAATATGCTAGTGGAGATCAGTGGAAAAATAACTCCAGAAAGAATGAAGGGATGGAGCCAAAGCAAAAACAATACCCAGTTGTGGATGCAACTGGTGATAGAAGCAAGGTTTGATGCTGTAAAGAGCAATATTGCATAAGAACCTGGAATGTTAGGTCCATGAATCAAGGCAAATTGGAACTGGTCAAACAGGAGATGGCAAGTGTAAACATTGACATTCTAGGAATCAGCAAACTAAGATGAACTGGAATGGGTGAATTTAACTCAGATGACCATTATATCTACTACTGTAGGCAGGAATCCCTTAGGAGAAATGGAGTAGCCACCATAGTCAACAAAAGAGTCTGAAATGCAGTACTTCGATGCAATCAAAAACAACAGAACGATCTCTGTTTGTTTCCAAGGCAAACCATTCAATATCACGGTAATCCAAGTCTATGCCCCGACCAGTAGCACTGAAGAAGCTGAAGTTGAATAGTTCTATGAAGACCTACAAGACTTTCTAGAACTAACACCCCAAAAAGATGTCCCTTTCATTATAGGGGACTGGAATGCAAAAGTAGGAAGTCAAGAAACACCTGGAATAACAGGCAAATTTGGCCTTGGAGTACAGAATGAATCAGGGCAAAGGCTAATAGATTTCTGCCAAGAGAACACACTGGTCATAGCAAACACCCTCTTCCAACAAGACAAGACAAGACTCTACACATGGACATCACCAGATGGTCAACAGTGAAATCAGATTGATTATATTCTTTGCAGCCAAAGATGGAGAAGCTCTATACAGTCAGCAAAAACAAGACAGGGAGCTGACTGTGGCTCAGATCATGAACTCCTTATTACCAAATTCAGAATGAAATTGAAGAAAGTGGAGAAAACCACTAGACCATTCAGGTATGACCTAAATCAAATCCCTTATGACTAGACTATACAGTGACAGTGACAAATAGATTTAAGGGACTAGATCTGATAGAGTGCCTGATGAACTATGGATGGAGGTTGGTGACATTGTATAGGAATCAGGAATCAAGACCACCCCAAGAAAAAGAAATGCAAAAAAGCAAAATGGCTGTCTGAGGAGGCCTTACAAATAGCTGTGAAAAGAAGGGAAGCAAAAAGTAAAGGAGGAAAGGAAAGATATAAGCATCTGAATGCAGAGTTCCAAAGAGTAGCAAAGAGAGATAAGAAAGCCTTCCTCAGTGATCAATGCAAAGAAATAGAGGAAAATAATAGAATGGGAAAGACTAGAGATCTCTTCAAGAAAAGTAGAGATACCAAGGGAACATTTCATGTAAAGATGGGCTCATTAAAGGACAGAAATGGTATGGACCTAACAGAAGCAGAAGATATTAAGAAGAGGTGGCAAGAATACACAGAAGAACTGTACAAAAAGGATCTTCATGACTAAGATAATCACAATGGTGTGATCACTCACCTAGAGCCAGACATCCTGGAATGTGAAGTCAAGTGGGTCTTAGAAAGCATCACTATGAACAAAGCTAGTGGAGGTGATGGGATTCCAGTTGAGCTATTTCAAATCCTCAAAGATGATGCTGTGAAAGTGCTGCACTCAATATGCCAGCAAATTTGGAAAACTCAGCAGTGGCCACAGGACTGGAAAAGGTCAGTTTTCATTCCAACCCCAAAGAAAGGCAATGCCAAAGAATGCTCACACTACTGCACAATTGTACTCATCTCACACACTAGTGTAAAGTGATGCTTAAATTCTCAAAGCCAGGCCTCAGCAAAATGTGAACTGTGAACTTCCAGATGTTCAAGCTGGTTTTAGAAAAGGCAGAGGAACCAGAGATCAAATTGCCAACATCTGCTGGATCATCGAAAAAGCAAGAGAGTTCCAGAAAAACATCTATTTCTGCTTTACTGACTATGCCAAAGCCTTTGACTGTGTGGATCACAATAAACTGTGGAAAATTCTGAAAGAGATGGGAATACCAGACCACCTGACCTGCCTCTTGAGAAATCTGTATGCAGGTCAGGAAGCAACAGTTAGAACTGGACATGGAACAACAGACTGGTTCCAAATAGGAACAGGAATACGCCAAGGCTGTATATTGTCACCCTGCTTATTTAACTCATATGCAGAGTACATCATGAGAAACACTGGGCTGGATGAAGCACAAGCTGGAATCAAGATTGCCGGGAAAATATCAATAATGTCAGATATGCAGATGACACGTCCCTTGTGGCAGAAAGTGAAGAAGAACTAAAGAGCCTCTTGATGAAAGTGAAAAAGGAGAGTGAAAAAGTTGGCTTAAAACTAACATTCAGAAAACTAAGATCAAGGCATCCAGTCCCATCAGTTCATGGCAAACAGATGGGGAAACAGTGGAAACAGTGGATGACTTTATTTTGGGGGGCTCCAAAATCACTGCAGATGGTGATTGCAGCTATGAAATTAAAAGACGCTTACTCCTTGGAAGGAAAGTTACGACCAACCTAGATAGCATATTAAAAAGCAGAGACTTACTTTGTTAACAAAGGTCCATCTAGTCAAGGCTATGGTTTTTCCAGTGGTCATGTATGGATGTGAGAGTTGGACAAGAAAGCTGAGCCCAGAAGAATTGGTGCTTTTGAACTGTGTGTTGGAGAAGACTCTTGAGAGTCCCTTGGACTGCAAGGAGATCCAACCAGTCCATCCTAAAGGAGATCAGTCCTGGGTGTGGAGGGACTGATGTTGAAGCTGAAACTCCAACAGTTTGGCCACCTGATGTGAAGAGCTGACTCATTTGAAAAGACCCTGATGCTGGGAAAGATTGAGGGAGAAAGGAGAAGGGGACAACAGAGGGTGAGATGGTTGGATGGCATCACGGACTCAATGGACATGGGTTTGGGTGGACTCTGGGAGTTGGTGATGGACAGGGAGGCCTGGCGTGCTGTGGTTCATGGGGTCGCAAAGAGTTGGACACGACTGAGCGACTGAACTGGACCTAGGGCAAAGAGCCAGCTGCCTGGTGATAGTATATTCCCTCCATCATGGAAGAGGCAGCAGTTTGCGCTCACTGCAATATATTCTTACTTTACATATAAATTTGCCTTTGCTGCCTGCAGTGCTTCTGCTGAAATCTCATCTGTGGATTTATAAACTGTCACATTCCTTCAGAACCTCACACAGTGTCATTTCTGGTTAAAAAATTCATTTGACAGGCGAAATAAAAAACAGCAGGACAACACTCAGAGGATTCACTGCTCCATGTACTCCCATCATTCTAAGAGAGTTTGCATTGGCCTACTCATCTTTGCCACCTGCTGGACAATGCACGCCTGGGTGCTGTTTTACAAGTTACAATATATTCCAATATATGGTACTATTTCTCCCAAAGGTAAAATACACAGGCCTAGGAACCAAAGGTAGAAGGCTCTTCTCACTATTACCCTCACTGATCCTGTAGCAAAATATCTGTTTCTTCTCCCTGCAACACTGGGATCTGCTGATTTAGAGGTTTTCTATTCCAAAGAAACACTGCTTCTACCCGGGAACACAAAGATTCCACAAACAGGTTAAAAAGTATAAAAAGACTTCAAACACAGAGAATTCATTGCATCATTATTTTCTTTTTTGTTCTATTTTAAGTTGCAGTAACAAAATTCGACTCCTTATACAAAAGGCATACACTTATTTGAAGAATATACTAGGATTTAACATTCACAGTTTTGGAAATTCACCAATAATCCAAAGATACAAAATCTATACTTTAACATGTCCTATAGTGATTAGCTTTCCTTCTAAAAAGTGATCTTTAAATGACAAATAAAACTTTAGTGAATGATGAAAATGCATTTAACTTGTGGTGTGGTGCACAGGAACATAGAACTTTCTAAACCAATATGATTCAAGGGAGTAGCAGAGTTTGAACAAGCGTTTCTGTATTTAAGAGTCTGGGGATTCCCAAAAGTGTTTAAGTGTATTTATATTTTACACTATCAGTGAGCCCCAGACAACCATAACTAGTTTTGAGAGAAAGGATGGAAATTAGCAATTCCAGCTACATCTTGGAATGGAATTCAGAAGACAATTTTTCTTTCATTTTGAACTTATTTTAAAATACATAAAATTATAAATACCTTTATTTTCTTAAACAAAGATTTACCTTTTAATTATTATAACGAATATACACACACATATGTATATATTTCACTTCAGCTGACTGCCAAACTGGCATTTGAAATACTGAATTCAGCAAACACAAAGGACTACAAGTAGTCAAATAATAAGTAGAAATTGAATCAAGCCACTTGGATAGTGAAGACCACCATGCTAATGCTAAGTCGCTTCAGTCGTGTCTGACTCTGCGAGACCCCATAGACAGCAGCCCATCAGGCTGCCCCATCCCTGGGATTCTCCAGGCAAGAACACTGGAGTGGGTTGCCATTTCCTTCTCCAATGCATGAAAGTGAAAAGTGAAAGTGAAGTCGCTCAGTTGTGTCCGACTCGTAGTGACCCCACGGACTGCAGCCCACCAGGCTCCTCCGTCCATGGGATTTGCCAGGCAAGAGTACTGGAGTGGGGTGCCATTGCCTTCCATAGCACAATGAATATAACTGGAAGGGTTCATCAAACTAATTTTTTAAATGAATAGAAATAAATATTCTATGCTGACTTGATAATGAAGGGGTGTGATCACTGAGTGCTCACTCTGCAAGGCACTTTTCTAAGAATTAACTAATTAATCCTTACAGTGATTTCACGAGGAGTTTATTATTCTTATCCTTATTTTATAAATACAAAAAGGCAGATGAGAGATTAAATAACTTGTCAAACAACGTCATGTAATTAGTAGGTGCCAAAGAAAGGATCTGATCCTAGACTGTTAGGCTTGAGCCATTGTCTTAGCAGCTCTGCAACACAGACCATATACTGAGCGCTGGGACTACAGTGAACCAAGTGAGGCACTTGTTTTGGGTGCAGAATTTAAGGTGGTGTGCATGTGCACACAAACACACAAAACCCTCAGTGATCGGGTTAAGGTAGTATTTTTAAAAATTAGAATGTGAAAATTCTATAATGAACAAATTTTCAAACAAGATCAGAATTTCTGATTTTTCCCTTCTGACTTAGGCCCCTATGTTGCTTGGCATTGTTACTGGTCTTGTCTTTATGTAAAATTTTGTGCTTGAGGCAATGGCTTTACTAATCTCATTTCCCTCATTCTAGTTCTGGTCCTGCCAAAATACAACTCAAACCCAAATTTTCCTTTATGTTGATCCTGAGTTCTAATCAATGATTGGCTAATTTAATCACAGTGGTCGTCATCTGAACTACTATTTTTCTGAAACATTCAAAGGCAAAAGCATTATATACTGAATGAATATTGCATATTCAAAGCATTCACGTGTTAAGGATGAAAACAGAAATTCATTTTTGGCAAAAGAAAATTCTATGCTTAGCTTTAGTTGGCTGTACCATCCTTACCTCATTGAATAATCATGTATGCATTTAACAAATGTTTACCGAGCACCCACAGAGTCAGATACAACTGAAGTGACTTAGTAGCAGCAGCAGCACTGTATGCAATGTCTAAGTACTCCAAGAATAAGTGATTAAGTGAAGTTTTTATATAGGAAAAAATAGTTTGGGGCATAAATCTAATTAAGAGGTAATTATGGGGTACATATTATCTTTTAACCTTCATATTATCCCTCCTTTGTAGATGGGAAGACTGAGGCTTAGAAACATTGCATAATTTGTCCAAGATCACCCAGCTTGAAAGTGGCAGGACTAGATTGAAACTCAGATCTGCCTGACTTAAAAAAAAAAACTTTCTACTATTCTACTAAGACAATTCAAATTTCTACAGACTTTTTAACAACAATAGAAAACATTTATTAAGAGGGAAAATGAAAATATAAAACTGCTTACTAGATTAAAATTGTGTAAAAATATGTTTGAAAGTGAAGTTGCTCAGTCGTGTCCGACTCTTTGCGACCCCATGGACTGTAGCCTATCAGGCTCCTCTGTCCATGGGATTTTCCAGGCAAGAGTGCTGGAGTGGATTGCCATTTCCTTCTCTAGAGTGCTGGAGTGGATTGCCATTTCCTTCTCCAAAAAAATATGTTTACATGTGGACAAAAACTAAAAGGAAATCATTGGATATTGCAGTTAATGGTAACATTCTTTAAAAATTATAAACACAATATTAGGTATGGAAAGAAATCAGTTTAAATTGGGTAAAACAAATTGAGCATCACATTTGTATTTTTCACTATGTAAAATGAATAGAAAAGAGTTCTACATATAGCATGTTTGATAAAGAAATTAAAGACTTTCAAGAAAGACTTTAGTTATGATTAATCTGAGTTTCCACATCCTATGAGGTCAGTGGTTTAGTTACTATCAATACTCCAAACAAGAAAATGCTATCATTAAACATGACTTATCTAAATGTATAATTGGAGCTAAAAGTTACAGTTTATACCTATAATTTCACAGCATGGTCACTGAATATAAATAAAACTACAAAGTTTTTTTTTTTTTTCCTTCACCTATTCAGTGACCATACATTTTGTCCTTTGTATTTATGGCTTTCAACTTATTTCCCTATTTAAGGACACCAAATTCTGACACTCATTCCTTAATACATACAAACTTGGTTGGTGGAACATGAATTCCAAAAATTTCTTGAGAATCTTAGGTCTGGTAAGGTTAAAAAAAAAAAATACATTACCTAGAAGGGAATTATTTAAACTTGAAATAATTTACAGCAAAGAGAATAGTAATTTTACTAAACACTGGACTCACAATATGGAGTCACTTGATCTGAAAAATAGGAAGTGTTCAAATTTTTAAAATGCAAGAATGTTAAAGGGCAAACTAACAGTCATCCTAGATAAAATACAAGTGTTAAACAGCACTATATTTCTCCAATTTCTAAGATAAGCAGTACCTAATAATGGGTTAGAAAAACCTATAAAACTACTTGTGGGTTTTATTAAATTACAACTGACAGTAGAAAGTATTTGCACCTTTAGGAAACAAGTAATATTTTAAAGGAAATTAATACTTACTTGATAATCATTTCTCTTAATATTTGGAACATCCATGTTGTGAGTAGAAGGGCAAATATCTTCATACTTTTTGCCCGTGAAAATATCAATTCCAACAAGGTGAACCTAACAGAGAAGGGAGAACAGGAAATCTGTTTAATCTTTGCCAAGATATCACTCATTACATACACAGAAGCATAATACCAATGCTGATTATGACAGATTCTTTCTCCTTTCAAGGTCATCTAATTTTACTTTCTTAAAACAAAAAAGTAGTGGTCATACAACTGAGAAGCAGTGAACAACTAAACAGTATCATGACATATCAAGACACAATATCATACAGTCTAGTAACTCAATCATAAAAGTGCTTAAGAAAAATGAGGTTAGTTTCCTTAGAATGATGTTAGAACAGGTTTTTTCATTTGTAAAATAGATCGCCTAAGTCACTAGGATTCAGGAAAGTTTCTATTCCCAGTTAATGAAACATTATTGGGCCCAGGAAGGAAATGCTACCTTTCAGTATTCAAATAGCCGATCACCCAGTAATTGTGGGAAGAATAAAAATGTGTTCTTATACACTTACAAGTTCAGAAACCTCATGTTCTGTAATGGAATACAAATGATCAAAACCCCAACGCCAAGGCAGACCAGGAAGGGCATTTACCTTGGCATGACCGTGCTTTCCAGTTTTGGAAGTTGACATCTCCACTATCTTGCATGGTCGTCCTTTGAGCACCACGAAGCCGTTTTTGCGCAGGGCGGAACACTGCATAGGGTAAGTGCTGGAAGCCCCAGCATCTCCAGTAGTGAAATCAATTTCATCCGCCATGGTGGGCTGGGGAGATTCTTCTGAGGGTACTATGCAAAAAGTTTGTTTGCTTTTTAACAACTAGCATGCAAGCAGGAAAACGCCTCATTTCGGACAAGTTACGAGCCAAGCATCATGGATCTATTATTTCTGCATTTATAGAACACCCACCCGGAATAGTGGGCACTTTCTAACTCCGGCCTTACAAACTTTTCCATCCTTTGCTGGGGAGGTGGGAGGGAAGTCGCAGCAGAGCTCGCTGGGGTTGGGGAATACCCGCCGAGGGCGCTCACCCGCTCGGGGGGCAGCAAATCCCGGCCCCCACCGTCCCACCGCCGGACGACCTTCCCGCACCGCGCCGCCCGGCCCTCCGCCACCGCCCGGATCCTCAGTGCGGGGGACCCAGCCCAGGCCGCACATCCCTGCGAAGGATGGGGATAACAGGACCTGGCCATCAGCACCTGGCCCTCGGGCAGTGGGCGCACACTTCTCCCTCCAGCCTGCAGCGGCGTCACTTCGACCTCTCAGACACCCTCTGTCCTGCCGACATCCCCGGCCCGGCGCCTCACGGGCCTGAGCCCTGGCGGGTCCCGCGCTCGCCTCGGTCCCCCTTCCATCCTTCCTCCTCTTCTCGGTCGGGGCTCGGCTCTGGCTGCCTACCCCAGCCCTTCCTCGCTCCGGTCGCAGCCCCACCACCTTTTCCCCGAGTCTTCACCTTTCAGAAGGTAAAGAGAGCCTTTTGCCTGCGCACCCGCGCCGGTCCCGCACAGCTGCGGCGGCGGCAGCTGTGGCGGCCGCGGCAGTTCCAAGAGACGGGGCGGGGCCGCCACACTTTCCACACCCCGGCCTCCCCGCCCTTTCCCGCCCCCACCTCAGCCCCACTTCCGGGATAGGTCCCGGCGCGTCATAGGCACCGCCCTCTCGCGCTACCATTGGCTATAAGCTTCCTGAGGCCCCGCCTAGTCACGTGAAGAGCGCCCTGGCAACCCCACGTGCTGCGGATTAGTGCACTTCCGGCGTGAAGAGCACTTTATGGAGTTCGGTTGCTGAGGGTAAACTCGCCGGCAAGGAAACTTGCTCTCTCAAACTTCCAGGTGCAATTAAGTTAGGGTCCCTGTCGAACTGAACGGAAACCAAGCCACGCACTTGATGGCCCGTGCCCTCCGGTGTTGTGGTAGTTGTCATGTGACGGCTGTCAGAACTCACAAGGCGTGCGAATTCAACGAGTGTATCTCGTGGCTTTGGAGGGAACTTTGGGTTCCAACTTCTGGCCCAACTTGAAGCCCTACTTGGCGTTCCAAACCATGCTTTTTACTTGAGGAAGACCCTGAGTGCAGTATGGTGTTACCCGGCTCCCACTGTGGGCTTCGCGGGAGACACCAGTCGCCCACTATGAGATTCCAGCAGCGGCTGCCACTGCTGATCCGCTCTCAAGGGAGAGAACTCCTGAGACATCCAGGAACTAAAAAGCAGCGGTGAAATGACCTAACTCTCTCCTCACACTCCTCACATCAGAGGCTGTTACCGAGTTTTGGAGGCAAATGGTGTCTGACTCCTACTGCATTGTCCAGCAGAAAGATGTGCTGCCAAACTCAGCTCTTACATCCTCCTGGCATTGGGATTCCTTCAAGTTTGAGGTATGCCTGTACCTCATTAGGCCAGTTGGGTTGTCTTGGAATTAATAGGAGCCAGTAGTGACTTGAATAGGATTAGGACCGAGTTTCTTAAAAAGAGACGCATTCTCCTTTTCTCAGTGGTTTCACAGCCCACCAAATTCTACTACCTTGCAGAGATGGCCTTAAAACCCCAGTTTATGTGGCCCTGTGATTTTGTACTGCTGTCTCATGAAAAATTCCATTTCTCACTCTTCTATGTGACTCCATGGTTTACACAGATGTTTCACGTGTGTTGTCCAGTCAGATTTACAGTAAGCAAGTGAACACCCTAAACTGAGCTCAGCATGTAGCTAATATGTGAAAGAGCCAGATTAGGACCCTGGTTCAGGAGTCCACTCTGCTTTTCCTCACACCCCCTAACCTTTCCCTGTTATTGTTAGAAAGTTACAAATATTTAGAGTATATAAGCAGGTAGTGCAGTAAATGTTTTATGTGCATTATTCCTTTAATCTTGACTGTTACTCCTTTTTAAACCTTCAAATTTACTGTTAGAGTTTATACAAAGTGAAATTTACCCTTTTAAGTTCTGTGAGTTTTGAAAAACATAGACAGTTTTGTAACTACCACTGTAAACCTATAAACAAGGTGCAGAATATTTCTCAAAACTTTCTTTGTGCCTCTTTGTGGTCAGTCCCCTCCCCCAACACCCAGCCCAGGCAACCATTAGCAACTATTTTGTCTGCACTTTCAATTGTGGAAGAAGGCAGAGAAAAGTTAAATAATTTGCCCCAAATTAGACAGCTAGCAAGTCAAAGAGCCAGGATTGAACTCTAAGGAAGCTTGTCTCCACAATCACTGTTACTACCATATACTATTGCATGCTGCCTGTATACCACCATATACTGCAGTCACACAAGCATTTGGGTTTGGAATCAAATGATCCAGCTTCATGCATTCAACAAATATAGTTGATTCTAGTCAAGTTGCTGAAACACTGGATTAGTGAATATTGAACTGTTGCTACTAGAGGAAGTACACATTACATTCCTGTGAGCATCACATTTTGGTCAGCTAACATATATAATCTTGCTTTATGTGTGCTTCTGTTTGAAGACACTGTGTTTAATTGGTTCATTAACATTTAAGTCACAGCTAACAGCACTGTAATTCATGTACAAAGGAAGCTTATCTAACACGTGTGTTCTCTGTAAGGCATATCACAGCCTACATGTGCTTAGGAACACTAGAGAGCACTACAATACTATATTTGGGGACCATTTTAAACAACCAAGTCATCAACGAAAGTCACAAAAAAGCAAAAAGAAACACAAATAGACTGTGAAAACAACAGTTGTTTACAGTTTGATATCTGAAACAAGAAGGCAGAGCACTGCCTTCTTTGACCTTAGCTAGGAAAATGTGCCTGGTGAGCTGCTGTCTATGGGGTCGCACAGAGTTGGACACGACTGAAGTGACTTAGCAGCAGCAGCAGCAGGAAAATGTGTATTGACTGACTAAAATCTTCTCCTATTTTGTAAATGTCAAAAAATGAGCAAGAAAACACAGCGAAATTTGATTTTGGGGGTCACAAGTAAACTTTAGTAATGAGGTATGTTCATAAATATGGAATCCATGAAAAATGAGGGTTACTTTTTATCTTAGTGCACTCAGCTCTGGAATGACTGTGTTGATCAGGACAGCCTATTGTTCATTAGGTACTTGCTGTCCAGTGCAGGATACAATCTAGCAATTTTAACAGATATAATGCTGCTAAAGAAATAACTACAGGGTGCTGAAATAAAGGTCTTGGCCCTCTTTATCTGGTCTAGGTATTGTTCAGTTGAAATATAACAATCGATAAATTACTGGAAATGTCCAACCTACCAAGAATGAATCATGAAAAATCTGAACACATCATTTAGTAGGAAGAATTATAGGTCAGTAATCAAAGGCTCCCAACGAAGAAAAGTTCGGAACCAGATGGTTCCACTGGTGCATTATAACAGACATTTAAAGAAGAATTAATTCCAATTTTTTGTAAACTCTTCCAACATGTTAAAGGTGAGTGACCGTGAACTTCCAGATGTTCAAGCTGGTTTTAGAAAAGGCAGAGGAACCAGAAATCATGTTGCCAACATCCGTTGGATCATCAAAAAAGCAAGAGAATTCCAGAAAAACATCTATTTCTGCTTTATTGACTATGTCAAAGCCTTTGACTGTGTGGATCACAGGAAACTGTGGAAAATTCTGAAAGAGATGGGAATACCAGACCACCTGACCTGCCTCTTGAGGAATCTGTATGCAGGTCAGGAAGCAACAGTTAGAACTAGACATGGAACAACAGACTGGTTCCAAACTGGGAAAGGAGTACGTCAAGGCTGTATATTGTCACCCTGCTTATTTAACTCATATGCAGAGTACATCATGAGAAACGCTGGACTGGAAGAAACACAAGCTGGAATCAAGATTTCCGGGAGAAATATCAATAACCTCAGATATGCAGATGACACCACCCTTAGGGCAGAAAGTGAAGAAGAACTAAAGAGCTTCTTGATGAGAGTGACAGAGGAGAGTGAAAAAGTTGGCTTAAAGCTTAACATTCAGAAAACGAAGATCATCGCATCTGGTCCCATCACTTCATGGCAAATAGATGGGGAAACAGTGGAAACAGTGGCTGACTTTATTTTTGGGGGCTCCAAAATCACTGCAGATGGTGACTGCAGCCATGAAATTAAAAGACGCTTTCTCCTTGGAAGGAAAGTTATGACCTACCTAGACAGCATATTCAAAAGCAGAGACATTACTTTGTCAACAAATGTCTGTGTAGTCCAGGCTATGGTTTTTCCAGTGGTCATGTATGGATGTGAGAGTTGGACTGTGAAGAAAGCTGAGCGCCGAAGAATTGATGCTTTTGAACTGTGGTGTTGGAGAAGACTCTTGAGAGTCCCTTGGACTGCAAGGAGATCCAACCAGTCCATCCTAAAGGAGATCAGTCTTGAGTGTTCATTGGAAGGACTGATGCTGAAGCTGAAACTCCAATACTTTGGCCACCTGATGTGAAGAGCTGACACATTTGAAAAGACCCTATGCTGGGAAAGACTGAAGGCAGGAGGAGAAGGGGACGACAGAGGATGAAATGGTTGGATGGCATCACCAACTCAATGGACATGAGTTTGGATAAACTCGGGGAGTTGGTGATGGACAGGGAGGCCTGACGTGCTGCTGTTCATAGAGCCGCAAAGAGTCAGACACAACTGAGTGACTGAACTGAACTGAACTGAAAGATGAGTGATCACTTCTGGACTCACTTTATGAGGCCAGCATTACTCTATTAACCAAAACCAGACAAAGACACTACAAGAAGGGAAAATAATAAGCATAGTGCAATATGAAAGTATTAACAACCTGAATTCACGAAGGAACAAATTAGAGGTATGGGATTAATAGATTAAAAACTACTGTATATAAAATAGATAATTAACAAAGACATACTGTATAGCACAGGGAATTATATCTACTACCTGTAATAATCTATAATGGAGTATAATCTTCAAAAATACTGAATCACTATACTGTACACCTGAAATTAATATTGTAAATCATCAATATTTTAATAAAAAAGGAAGTCCATTTGCAATTTCTTTGAAAAGAATAAAATTCTAGGGAATAAATTTAACCAAGGAGGTAAAAGATCTGAAAACTCTTAAGACTTTGAAATTGAAGAAGACACAGAATATATTCCATGCTTATGGACTGAAAGAAACAATGTTGTTAAAATTTCCATACTACTCAAAGCAATCTAATATTCAATGCAGTTCCTATCAAAATTCCAATGGCATTTTTTCACATAAATAAAAAAATCCTAAAATGTGTATAGAACCACAAAATATCCCAAGTAGTCAAAGTAATCTAGTGCAGGAAGAAGAATAAAGCTGGAGGCATCATGTTTCCTGATTTCAAACTATACTACACAGCTGTAGTAATCAAATAGTATGGCATTGTGCAAAAACAGGCACATAGATGAATGAATTATAAAAGTAGTCCAGAAATAAACTCATGCCTATATGGCCAACTTGATGACAAAGGAGGCAGGAATATACCAAGGGGAGAGTATAGTTCTTCAATAAATAAGGTTGAGAAAATTGGATAGCCAGATGCACAAGAATGGAACTGGTCTCCTATCTTATACCGCACATAAAAATTAACTCAAAATACATTAAAGACTTGAACATAAGAACCAAAACCATAAAAAACATAGATAAGCTTCTTGACATTGATCTTGGTAATGATTTTTTTGGATAGTTCATTAAAAGCAAAAGTAGCAAAAGAAAATATGAACAAGGATTACATCAAACTGAAAAGCTCCTGCATAGTAAAGCAAACCATCAACAATGTGAAAAGACAATGTATGGAATGGAAGAAAGTATTTGCAAGTCATACATCTGATAAGGTGTAAGTATCCAAAAATACATCAAGAATTCATGCAAAATTCAGGGATTTCTCTGGTGGTCCAGTGAATAAGAATCTGCCTTGCAATGCAGGGGATGTTAATTCAAGCCTTGGTTGGGGAACTAAGATTCCTCAAGCTGAGGGGCAACTAAGCCCTTGCACCCTAAATAGAATCTGTGTGCGACAGTGAAAGATCCTGCATGATGCAATGAGGATCCCACGTGCTGCAACTAAGACCTGATACAGCCATATAAATAAATAAATATTAAAAATAAGCAATTATTAGAACTCTTGAATACAAAACTAGCCATTGTTGTTTTTAAAAAAGAATTCATGCAATTCAGTAACAAAACAAAAAAAAATCTGATTTTAAAATGGATGGGATATACATTTTTCCAAAGACATACAAATGGCTCACAGGTACATAAAAAGTTTCTTAACATCACTAATCATGAGGGAAATCAAAATCACGATATTATCACCTCACTCCTGTTAAAATGACCATCATCAAAAAGACTAGAGATAACAAGTGCTGGTAGGTTGTGGAGAAAAGGAAATCTTTGTGCACAGTTATGGGAACTGTAAAATGGTGCAACTGCTATGGAAAACAGCAGGGAGGTGCTTCAGAAAATTAAAAATAGAACTACCATATGATCCAGCAATCCCACTTTTGGGTATATATCGAAAAGGAATGAAAACAGGATATTGAAGAGACATCTGCACTCCCATGTTCATTGCAGTATTACTCACATAATCAAGGTATGGAAATAACTTAAGTGTTTGTCAGTGGGTGAGTGGATAAAGAAGCTGTGGTATATATTCACAATGAATACAATATTATTCAGTCATGTGAAAGAAGAAAATCCTGCCACTTTTGAAACATAGATGAACACATAGATGCTAAGTGAAATAAGCCAGGTGGAGAAAGAAAAATACTGAATTTAGATTTCATTATATGTGGAATCTTGAAAAACAAACCAGAAACAGAGAGTATAAAATTGTGGCCAGGACCTAGGGAGAAATAGGAAGAGATTAGTAAACAGGTATAAACTTTCAGCTATAAGATGAGTAAGGTATAAGGTTGTATTGTATAGCATGGTGAATCAACGCAGTGTTGTATAAGAGAGTAGAATGCCAATGTTCTCATCAAAAAAAGATAAATGTATGACATATGACATGATGGATGTGCCAATTAACTAGATGGGAGGAATCCTTTCACAGCATGTGTTTGTGTGTGTGTGTGTGTGTACTCAGTTTTGTCTGACTCTTTGCAACCCCGTGGACTGTAGGCCACCAGGCTCCTCTGTCCATGGAATTTTCCAGAAAAGAAAATGAGTGGATTGCCATTTCCTACTGGAGGATCTTCCCCACCCAGGGATCAACCCCTGCCTCTTGTATCTCTGCATTGGCAAGCAGACTTTTTTTTTTTTTTAAGCAGGGCTAAGAAGTTATTTTCATGCCCAAGCCAGCACAGACCTGGCAGACAGCAGTACCATAGGGCAAAGAGAGAGGACAGTGTCAAATGGAGCCAGGCCCAGTGCCAGTAGGGCAGCCAGGGCTAGGCCAGCAGGAGGCTCAATGCAGGGGCAACAAAGGGATGGGTGAGGTAGGCAGAAGCTGGAAGCGCCAAGGGGAGGTGCCCTAGGTGGAAGAACAGAAAGAGAGGCAGAGGGGGCAGCCAGCCAGCGAGGGCCAAACTACCATTGCATGTTGAGCACATGGGCAGAGTGCCAGGGGTGCCGGTCCTGGAGGTGGGTGTGGCATGGGCTCTGCAGCTCCAGGACATAGTTTTCCCTTGGTTTCTTCAGGTGCTCCTTATCAGGTCTTGCATGAACTCAGTGCTCGTGAGGTGGGCGAGGATGCAGAAGAAATGGGACTGGCCTGTCCCAGACCTCGACTGCCAGTCTTCCGTGTCCTCCATCAGCCACTACTTGCTAAGCAGCTGTCCATTCTGCTACAGGGCACTGTCAGCGAGCGGGGTTGCCCTGAAGGCCAGGTGTATTGTTGAGGAAAGCACTGGGTGCAAAGGTGTACTGCCTGGGCAGGGGTGGGAGTGGGGAGAGGGGGTCCATGGCGAGGGGCCAGGGCCTTCTGCTGTTTCCTCTGAGGGGACTGAGCCCTGCTGAGACCAAGGCTGAGGCTCTCCCCACAGGCGTGGATCTTGTTCTGGGCTTCCATGTGTATGAGGCCCCCTGCATTCTCACCATCAATACTCAGCACCCAGTCACCCACGGCCATGCTGGATGAGGCGTTCTCACCATCAACACTCAGCACGCAGTCACCCACAGCCATGCTGGCCTGCGCAGCTTTACCTCCAGGACTGAGTGAGCCAGGAGATGGAGAAGGGCACAGTGAAGTCCTTGCCCACCTGTGGCCAGAAGCCCCAAAGTGCTGGCCCCTCCAGCACCACTTTAAAGGAATCTATGGTGCTGCTCCTGCTGGGATTGTGAAATGATTCCCAGGTGGCGCCTGTGGACAGAACTCCAAGTAATAAATTAAAAAAAAAAATAAATTGAATGTCATCAATATTGAAAATATTTGTACCTTGAAGGACAACATCAAAAAAGTGAAAATAAAATCATACAAAGAAAATATTTGCGAGTCATATATTTGATAAGGGATCTGTATACAGAAATGTAAAGGTCTCTTACAACTCAAAAATTAACAGAAAAATAATTTTTAAAAATTGGCTAAAGATTTGAATAGATGTTTCTCCAAAGAAGATATGCAAATGGTTATTAAACACAAAAAACTTATCAACATCGTCAGTTATTAAGGAAATGCATATCAAAACTACAGTGAGACACCACTTTACACCCACTAGAATGACTGAAATGAAACACAGTAACAATTGTTGCAAGGATGTAGAGAAATTGGAATCTTCATACATTGCTAGTGGGGCTGTAAAATAGCACAGCTGCTTTGGAAAAGAGTTTGGCAGTTTCTCAAAATATACAACTTAGAGACAGCATATGACCTAACAATTCTACATCTAGTTATATACTCAAAAGAATTGAAAATATTCATCCCTGCAAAAAAACTTGTACATTAATGTTCATAATAGCATTATTCATCATAGTAAAAAACTAGAAAAAACTTAATTGCTCATCAGCTGATGAATGGATAAATGAAATAAGCTATTCTATATAATGGAACATTCAGCAATAAAAAGGAAGAAGTACTTATAAATAGTAAGTGTGGATTATCCTTAAAAATTATGCTACATGAAAAAAGCCAGTCGCAAAGGCTGCATGTTGAATGACTTCATTTATATGAAATGTCTAGAATAGGCAAATCCATAGAAACAGACAGTAGATTAGTGATTGCTGGGACTGGGTGGAGGAGAGAATGGGAGATTATTGCTAATGGGTACAGGGCTTCTTTGGGGGTGATGAAAATGTACTGATAATAGATAATATGGTTGTACAATTCTGAATATACTAAAAATCACTGAATTGTACATTTTAAAGGGGAAATTACATGATAAGTGAATTATACCTCAATTATGTCCAACCTAGACAGCATATTCAAAAGCAGAGACATTACTTTGCCAACAAAGGTCCATCTAATCAAGGCTATGGTTTTTCCTGTGGTCATGTATGGATGTGAGAGTTGGACTGTGAAGAAAGCTGAGTGCCAAAGAATTGATGCTTTTGAACTGTGGTGTTGGAGAAGACTCTTGAGAGTCCCTTGGACTGCAAGGAGATCCTACCAGTCCATTCTGAAGGAGATCAGCCCTGGGATTTCTTTGGAAGGCATGACGCTAAAGCTGAAACTCCAGTACTTTGGCCACCTCATGTGAAGAGTTGACTCATTGGAAAAGACCCTGATGCTGGGAGGGATTGGGGGCAGGAGGAGAAGGGGACGACAGAGGAGGAGATGGCTGGATGGCATTACTGACTCAATGGACGTGAGTCTGAGTGAACTCCAGGAGTTGGTGATGGACAGGGAGGCCTGGCATGTTGCGATTCATGGGGTCGCAAAGAGTCGTACACGACTGAGCGACTAAACTGAACTGAACTGAAAGCTGTTACTTAAGAAAAGATAAAAAATGAGGATTAATACTCATCTACTCAGCATAAATAATTTCACCATACTACAGTGAGTATCCTTTTGCGACCCTACGCCTTTATATGCTTTAAATGAAAAACTCAATTTGTTGTCATTACTTTTCTGAATATTAATTAAAAAGAGAAAAAAATCAATATAATTCACCACATTAATAGAAAAATGTTGAAAAACATACAATTATCTAAGTGGATGCAATAAAAAAGTGACAAAATTCAGTACCCATTGCTGAGAGAAACAGCAAACCAAGAATATAAAGGAACTACTTCAACCTGTGGGGTGGAGGTGGCCAACTAATGCCATATTCAACAGTGAAAGACTGAACATATTCTCTATTTCTTTTCTATTGTGCTCCACAACAAATTGCAACAAATTTAGTGCCCTAAAATAACACTCATTTAAAAAATTACACAGTATACATCAGAAGTCCATGCCAGGGTGGCTCAGTTTTTTCTCTGGATTTTAACAGGCCAAATTCAAGTTTTCAGCAGAGCTTTTTTTTTTTTTTTCTGAAGGCTCTGAGGATGAATCCACTTCTAAGTTCATTCAGGTTGTTGACAGAATTCAGTTCCATGCAGTTTTAGTATTGGAGTTCTATTTCTTTGATGGTTGTCCGATGGAGATTGTGCTCAGCTTGTAGAGGTCACTTGTGTAACTTGGCTTATGGCCCCTTTCCTCCATTTTCAAAATCAGCAATGGCTAGTCAAGTCCTTCTTATGCCTTGAATCTCTTTGAAGAATTCTTCTTCATCTGTCATCTACTACACTTCTCCTTCTTTAGCATCTCTCTGACTCACTTTTCTGCCTTCTTCTTCCACTTTTAAGGGTTTATGTAATTACATTGGACCCAGCACGATAATCTTCCTAATTTAATGTTGAGCTGATTACTACCTTAATTCCATCTTTAGAGTCCCTACACAGCATACCCAGGTTGGTACAGACATACCTTGCAGATATTGTGGGTTTGATTCCAGACCACCATAATAAAGGGAATATCACAATAAAGTTAGTCACACAATTTTTTTTTGGTTTCTCAGTGTATGTAAAAGTTATATTTATACTATAATATAGTCTAATAAATGTATAGTAGCACTATGTCTTTAAAACGTATGTATCTTAATTTAAAAATGTTTTATTATTAAAAAAAAGTCCAACCATCATCTGAACCTTCAGCAAGTCATAGTTCAGTTCAGTTCAGTTCAGTCGCTTGGTCGTGTCCAACTCTTGGCAACCCCATACACTGTGCATCAAGGTCTTTTCCAGTGAGTCAGTTCTTTGCATCAGGTGGCCAAAGTATTGGAGCTTCAGCTTTAGCAACAGTCCTTCCAATGAGTATTCAGGACTGATTTCCTTTAGGACTGACTAATTTGATTTCCTTGTTGTCCAAGGGACTCTCAAGAGTCTTTCTCTAACACCACAGTTCAAAAGCATCAATTCTTCAGCACTTTCTTTATAGTCCAACTCTCACATCATACATGACTACTGGAAAAACCATAGCTTTGACTATATGGACCTAGCTTTGACTATGTGGACCTTTGTTGGTAAAGTAATTTTTATTACTGCTTTTTAGTATGCAGTCTAGGTTTGTCATAGCTTTTCTTCCAAGGAGCAAGCATCTTTTAATTTCATGGCTGCAGTCACCATCTGCAGTGATTTTGAAGCCCAAGAAATTAAGTTTGTCACTGTTTCCATTGTTCCCTATCTATTGGTCATGAAGTGATGAGACCAGATGCCATGATCTTTGTTTTTTGAATGTTGAGTTTTAAGCCAGCTTTTTCACTCTCCTCTCTAACTTTCATCAAGAGGCTCTTTAGTTCCTCTTCACTTTCTTCCAGAAGGGTGGTGTCATTTGAATATCTGATGTTACTGATATTTCTCCTGGCAATCTTGATTCCAGCTTGTGGTTTATGCAGCCCAGCATTTCACATGATGTACTCTGCATATAAGTTAAATAAGCAAAGTAACAATATACAGCCTTGATGTACTCCTTTCCCGATTTTGAACCAGTCAGTTGTTCCATGTAATGTTCTAACTGTTGTTTCCTGACCTGCATACAGATGTCTTAGGAGGCAGATAAGGTAGTCTGGTATTCCCATCTCTTTAAGAATTTTCCACAGTTTTTTGTGATCCACATAGCCAAAGGCTTTAGCATAGTCAATGAAGCAGAAGTAGATACTTTCCTGGAATTCTCTTGCTTTTTCTATGACCCAACAGATGTTGGTAATTTGATCACTGGTTCCTCTACCTTTTTTAAATCCAGCTTGAACATTGGGGAGTTCTCAGTTTACGTACTGTTGAAGCCTAGCTTGGAAGAATTTTGAGCATCCCTTTGCTAGTGTGTGAAATGAGTGCAATTTTGCGGTAGTTTGAACATTCTTTGGCATTGCCTTTCTTTGGGATTGGAATGAAAATTCACCTTTTCTAGTCCTGTGGCCACTGCTGAGTTTTCCACATTTGCTGGCATATTGAGTGCAGCACTTTCACAGCATCATCTTTTAGGATTTGAAATAGTTCAGCTGACATTCCATCACCTCAACTAGCTTTGTTCATAGTGATGCATCCTAAGGCCCACTTGACTTCACATTCCAGGATGTCTGGCTCTAAGTGAGTGATCATACCATCATGGTTATCTGGGTCATGAAGATCTTTTTTGTATAGTTTTCTGTGTATTCTTGCCACCTCTTCTTAATATCTTCTGCTTATATTAGGTCCATACAGTTTTTGTCCTTTATTGTGCCCATCTTTGCATAAAATGTTCCCTTAGTATCTCTAATTTTTTTGAAGAGATCTCTAGTCTTTCCCATTCTATTGTTTTCTGCTATTTCTTTGCATTGATCATTTAGGAAGGCTTTCTTATCTCTCCTTGCTATGCTGGAACTCTGCATTCAGATGTATATATCTTTCCCTTTCTCTTTTGCCTTTTGCTTCTCATCTTTTCTCAATCATCATCTGAGCCTTTAGCAAGTCATAATAGTAACATCAAAGACCACTGATTACACATCACTACAACAAATATAACAATAATGAAAAAGTTTGAAATATTGAAAGAATTGCCAAACTGTGACACAGGAGGGACATGAAGTGAGCAAAAGTTGTTGGAAAAATGACACCAATAGAGTTGCTCAACACAGTGGTGCCACAAACCTTCAATTTCTAAAAAGTGCAATATCTGCAAAGCGTGATGAAGTGAGGCGGAATAAGATAAGGTATGCTTGTATTTGAATAATCAGGAGATGGGAATCATAGGGGACATTTTTAGAATTCTACCTACCAAGTCCTCTAAGAACAGGAATAAAACAAGGATTCCACTATAATTGCTTGTATTCAACATTGTATTGAAGATGCTACCCAGTGCAACAAGATAAGAAAAGTATACAGATAATAAGTTACTTTATTTATGATGTTATGAACATCTAGTTGAAAATTCCATAGTATATAAAAGGGACTAGAATTAACAAATGAGTTTACAAGAATTGATAAATGAGAATACAAAGCCAACAGGAAAATCAGTTATATTTCTGTGTTAGTGACAATTATAAATTAAATATTTTAAAAAGGAACCATTTACAATAGCATCACAAAATTGAATACTTATTAATAAAATAGATGTAAGACCTGTATATTGAAAACTGTAAAATAATAAAAATATTCTGGAGGTAAGGTAAAGAAGACTTAAATAATTGGATACATATGTCATGTTCATGGATCAGATGACATAATATTGTTAAGTTGTTTGTACTTCCTAAATTGATCTATAAATTAAATGCAGTCCTAATAAAAATTCCAGTAGGCTTTTGTAGAGAAAGTGACAAGCTTATCCTAAATCTATATTGGAAATTCCAAGGACTTAGACTAACCAAAGTAATTTATAAAAAGAAGAACAAAGTTCACTACCTTATTTCAAGACTTATAAAACCACAGTAAAAAATCTCAAACAACAAAAGACAGTCCATTTTTTTAAAATGGGCAAAGGACTTGAACAGACATTTCTCAAAAGACTGTACAAATGTCTGAAATACATATAAAAAGATGCTCAACCTTATTGGTCCTTAAGTAAATGCAAATCTAAACCACAATGAGATACTCTTCACTTTCACTAGAATGGCTGTAATTTGAAAAAGCAAAACAAAACAACATGTATTGTTGAGGAAATAGAGAAATTGGAATGCTTGTGCATGCTGGTGGGAATGTAAAATGCTGTAGCCACTGTGCAAAATAGTTATGTCATTTTTCAGAAAGTAAATATAGTATGATCATATGACCTGTTAATTCCACTGGTAGGCATATACCGCAAAGAACTGAAAACCGATAAACAAATACTTGTATACAAATGTTTATAGCTGTACTGTGCACAATAGCCAAAAGGTGGAAACAACCACGTCTTATTCATGGATGAATGAATAAGCAAAATGTGCTATATACATACAATGGAATATTACTCAACCATAAAAAGGAGTTGAGTATTGATACGTGCTACAACATGAATCTGGAAAATGTTATGCTATGTGAAAGAAGCAAGATACAAAGTCACATATCTATTATTCCATTTATACGAAATGTGCAGATTAAGTAAATTTGTAGAGGCAGAAAGAAGACTGATGGTTGCCAGGGCTAGAAGGAGGAGAAAAATCGGGAGAGACTGCTTATGGGTACAGAGTTTTCTTTTGGGGAGATAAAAATTATTAAATACATAGAAATATTTATAGCTGTGTGTATTATCAAGGTTGGTATACATGTATATATTTCCTTGCTCTGTCAGCTGAGAAGGCCTGCAAGTATAATGGCAATAAGCAAATCTGTTGCCCAGATCTTTGTTTATAATATCATTCTGCAATAAAAGGATCTAGGACTTCTTGGAGAAATGTCTGAGTCTACAATTAGAGCAGGAAACACACAAGATAAGCCTAGAGCATTTTGTAAGTCCAGCTTGTGAAAGTGAAAGTCGCTCAGTCATGTCAAGACTCTTTGTGACCCCATGGACTATACAGTCCATAGAGTTCTCCAGGCCAGAATACTGGAGTGGGTAGCCTTTCCCTTCTCCAGGGGATCTTCCCAACAGTGATTGAATCCAGGTCTACCGCATTACAGGTGGATTCTTTACCAGCTGAGCCACCAGGGAAGCCCCCAGAATGTAAGGAAGTGCTCAAAAAACAAAACAGAACAGAACCAAAACAAAAGAAGGGGGATGAAAAGAAAAAAAACCTTACATTGTAGAACACCTTGAACGCAAAGTAAAGTCACACTGGATGATAACCCAAAGTATAAAATAAATGTTCATGAGTACATACTGATATAGGCAAGTGATTAAATTACTAAACAAATGGGAATAATAGATAAGTTATCAGCACAAAAGAATTCAAAATAATTTATGTAGCTTTTCCAACCTTAAGGAATTGAAACATGACTCCCTGTTCCGTAAGTTTGAGCTTCATATAGTGACCTTCTTCCTAAGAGATATGGAAATGGAGAAAAAGTATCAGTGGGGAAGCCTTTCAAATGCTACATTAGCCAAATGATCAAGGTCAATAGCAACAAATGAATAGTGTTAGATTATAGCTCTAAGTATAAAAATAAATATCATGAGTCCATGGTGATATAAATAAATGATTGAATAAACAAGGAGAAAATGAATGGAGGAGAAAAGACAAGTCTCCCTTGTAGAAAAATTCCAAATAATTTATGTAGATACTCTGCCCTCAAACAGAGGGCACATAAATCCCAGCTGTGCCTGGTGACTACCTTTCAAAGAGTACAGTATAGAGAGAGGAAAAAAACCATGACTTTAGGCTGGAGAAACACGTCAACACTACATCAGCGAGGTGATCAAGGCCAATATCAACAGTGGTAAACAATATTGATGATGTGTACCTTTGATATGATGTGAAAAAAATGACACTTTATCTCTGTAGTCTAAAGCCCCTATTAGTCTAAAGCCCTAAAGCCCATATTCCCAGTTTAATCATGAGAAACACAGCAGTAAATTCCAATAAAGGGACATTCTACAAAATACTTGACTAGTACGCCTTAAAACTGTAAGATCATTAAAATAAAGGGAGTCTGAGAAACTGTCACAGCCAAGAGGAACCCAAGGAAACAGGATACATGGAATTAATATCTTGATAGGATTCTGGAACAGAAATATACATTAGTTAAAAATAAAAACCTAAGGAAACTTGAGTAAACTATAGACTTTAGTTAATATCGGTTCATTAATTTTAAGAAAATACCATAAGATTTTCTTATGTAAGATGTTAATAATAAAAGAAAATGAATGAGGGAGTCTATGGAAACTCTCTTACTATATTCTCAATTTTTCTGTACATCAAAAACTTTTGTAAAAAATATGTATATGGGAAGTGGCTTATATTCCTACTAATTAAAGAAATCCTAATAATAAATGCAAACAATAAAAAAATGGGCAAATGACTTGAACAGATACTTCTCAAAAGAAAATATATGAATGCCCGGTAAGTGCATGAAGTACTTAATATGACTAATCAGCAATGAAAAGCAAAAGTAAAACCATGATGAAAAAACTACTGTAAACCCACCACAATAATGAAAATTAAAAAGACTGAAAAGACCAAATGTTAACCAGGATGTGTAACTCCTGGGATTATAAAATGGCACAACACTTTTGGAAAATTTTGACAGTTTCTTATAAAACAAAACAATTCCAATTTTAGTTACTTAACCTCCAGAATGAAAAAAAAAGTATAAAATAGCTTGAACATGAAAGCTTATTGCATTCTCACTCACAGTGGTCATGTAGGGATGTGAGAGTTGGACTATAAAGAAAGCTGAGTGCCAAAGAATTGATGGTCTTGAACTGTGGTGTTGGAGAAGACTCTTGAGAGTCCCTTGGACTGCAAGGAGATCCAACCAGTCTATCCTAAAGGAGATCAGTCCTGGGTGTTCATTGGAAGGACTGATGTTGAAGCTGAAACTCCAATACTTTGGTCACCTGATGCGAAGAGCTGACTCATTTGAAAAGACTCTGATGCTGGAAGGGATTGGGGGCAGGAGGAGAAGGGGACGACAGAGGATGAGATGGCTGGATGGCATCACTGACTTGATGGACGTGAGTCTGAGTGAACTCCAGGAGTTGGTGATGGACAGGGAGGCCTGGCATGCTGTGGTTCATGGGATTGCAAAGATTTCGACACGACTGAGCGACTGAACTGAACTGAACTGACTCGCAATAGCTAAAAACTAGAAATAATCCAAATGTCCCTCAATATTTATCTTTATTGAATAAACAAGTTGTGTTTTATTTATAAAATGGAACATTAATAAGCAATAAAATGGAAAAAACTACTGATAAACCCTAGTGATATGCATGAGTTGAAAGAAGCCAGAACATTATGCTAGATGGAGAAGCCAAATATGAAATAATTCATACTGTAATGTATTTTATATGCTGTTCTAGAATAGGAAAAATTAATCCATGGTGGGAAAAAATCAGAAAAATTAATTCCAAGAGAATAAAAAATTATTCTGAGAGGTATATGGATGCGGGGCATGAGAGGACTTTATTGGGTCATTTAAACGTTCTGTATCTAAACATGTGTGGATTACCTGGATGTATGCATTCATCAAAAGTCATTATATTGTAAAGATATGTGCATTTCACTATAAATTTTACCTAAATAGAAAACTCTTAAGGGATAAACTTGAAGAACAAATAGAATTTTTAATTGATAATTTTAATAAATTGAACAATTATTTTTAAAGAATCCTTGAATATTCTTTCTGTGTTTAAAAAACTATCAACAGAGACTTTAGAAAGAAATTCAAAATTAGATAATTTTCTCCAGAGATTTTTGCTGAGAAGAGGTGGAAAGAAATATTATGACAGAGTCATATGTGGAGTCAAAGGAAAGTTATTTTACTTGTTTGTATATAAAGTTTCTGTTTTGAATGAATCTTAGATTTGTAGAAGTGTTACAAAGATAGTCAAGAGGTCCTATATACCCTTTACTGAGTTCTCCCTAATGTTTATATCTTACATAACCATTTTACATTTATCCAAACTAAGAAATTGACATTAGTACAATATTATTACTAAAGTAGAAATTTTGCTGAGATTTCATCAGTTTTCCCATTGATTTTTATTCTGTTCCAAGATCCAATTCTGGATACCACCCCATTCTATTTCATTAGTCTCCTCTAGGATATAACAGCTTCTCAGTATTTCTTTGTTTTTCATGACTTAGATAGTTTTGAAGAGTACTGCTGAAGGTATTTTGTAGAAGGTATTTTGTACTATGAGTTATGTGATATTTTCTGTTCTATGTTTCCTTAGATTCTGTATTCATCTATTTGGCATCCATACTCACAGAGCCAAATGAATGGCCAAAGTTCTTTGCATTTCCTCTGTGATTCAGCCTTCATAGGTAGGCACATGAAAATCATTTTTTTTATAAACCCTCAAGCCGATCTGGGTCCATACCCACCCTCCCACAACCATCTCCTTTATTTAACTCTCATATATATACCAAGCCAGTATTTCCCCTGCCTAAAATCACCCAAGGTACTAGACGTCCTATAGGTCAGAGTGTATTGACATTATTCAAATTAGTCAATCCTAAGCTTTTCCCCCTGCTCTGCCTTGCCTTTTCCGTGGAAAACACAATGAAGATTTTGGATTGTGCTTTCTGTATTCTATTCAGTGGAAGCAAATCACTAAATCCAGCATACCCTCAAGAAGATCTATTAATGTCTACCTTTTGGTTGAAGAAATATCAAAGAATTTATGGACATATATTAAAAATGCACCACAATTATTTGAAAAACCAAAATCTGGGTGCTCGGTATGCTGTTACTACTGCAATACCTTTGTTTACATGATTGTGGACAGAACTAAGAGTATTTTTTTCCTTAAATCATGAGTTAATATTTGATATTTCTAATTCAATTGTAACATTATAGCATTTTTCCATACTTGATTTTATTTTATATGTGGATCTCTTTTACAGTGAAATCTTATTTCCTAATTTAATGAATATACTTGTTTATTTGCTTTATTCTAGAATTATGTTAAAAAGTTTCAGAATTACAATATCTATGTAATTACTAAGAATATATTAACCAAGTAAAGTTTAAGTTTTCTTTTTTAGTTCCTTTTGTCTTTAGAATATATTTCACTAAAGATGTGCAAAGTACTTGGTCAAAATCTACTTGAATCTCAATTATTTTCTCCTTTGTTATATCGGTTTGATCTATAGTTAGATTAATCTGTTTCTGTTTAGTAATGCATGTCTTAAGAATGATAGAATATCATTTTGTAATTCCCAGTGCAATAAGCTGATTCAAGTAAGGATTGTCATTGTATGTTAAAACCTCTGGCTAAAACTTTGTCAAGGTCAAGGTATTCCCATGGCCTCAAAATAACACCCCACACATGATATATTTGCAGTTACTACTTAACCAATTGATCAAACATAACAACAGCAGTGATAGGACAACCTGATACTGTGTTTCGTGAAGCGATGCAATAAAAAATACACAAAGTCACTCATGAAGTATTCTTGCCAAAATATTTAATGTGGATCTAATCATGAGGGTAATAATAAGACAAATCCAGAATGTGGGACATTCTACAAAATAACTGGTCTGGATGCTTAAAAAATGGCAATGGCATGGAAAGAAAAAAAAAAGCGAAGATTGTTCTAGATCAAAAGAGACCTTAGAAACGTAATCAAATGCAAAACAAATCTTGTAGATTAAAAAATACAAACTTCAAAACATTTTTTATGAAATTTGAATAGCAGTAATAATATGATGATGTAAAATTATTGTTAATTTTTCAGGTAAGGTGATGGTATTGTGTGTAAGTAGAGGGTGTTCTCTTTTTAGGAACTTCATGCAGAAAATTTTGAAGTGTTTCAGTGTCTATAGTTTACTGTCAAATTACTTTGCAGATATATATATACACACACATATAGAAAGCACTAAAGCCAGGCGAAGCATTAACAACTGGTAAATACAGATGATCATATAGGGTGGTGTAGGGGTGTTTATTTTGGCATTCTTTCAACTTTCTGTATGTTTGGAATTTTTTCCAAAAAAGAAAGGTATAATTCAGGACCGTTGGGGTAATCTGAGTTACTGTCACCAGGTGGTGCTGATGCTTTTCAAATAAAGCCAAATAGCAGGTCAATTAATTGACCTGTTTATTTAGGATAAACTTGGATGGGAGGGATTACAGACTATAAATCCAGCTTTTAAATTTTGCCAGTATTCACTCTTGCTTGCTTTATTATGTCCTACATATATTGAAGAGTCTTAGCTATAAATTTTTTTTTGTCTCACTGTCTGCCTTTCTTCTGCCCTTTTCTGTTACCTACTTCTCACAGGGCTGCTGTAATGATTCCCTATGCCAAAAGCTGCTTTGATCCACACTGCTGACACAGTGACCTTCCTGCAGCATTTCTCTCTCCTTCTTCAGCTCCCCATTTCCTTCCAAATAATTTCCACTCCTCAGCAAAGTGTTCAAGGTTGATACCAGTCTGCTTCCCCAGTGTATCTCCCATTAAATTTGTCTTGTATTAACTCTACTCATGAGACACCTTGATTGCTGTCTTTTTTTTTCCAAATGAATTTTACTTACTTTGTTGCCCTTTAGTGTTTCGCTTCGTATGTCTCCATATCCAAGGTGCCCTTCTGCCCAACACTAGACCAAGTCTGATCTTATTTTCATCAGAGCTAGATTAAGTGTAATTTTCTTTATGTCTTCCCAAGCAACCCACTCAGAAATCTTCCCACAGCACTCTCTAATTTTCTTAATGACTCATCACATTTTGTATTATGTAATAATTATGTGTGAATACTAAATTGCAAACACTTTCAAGGAAGCAGGTTGTCTTTATAGCCTCCACGTTGTGTTTAGTTCTATTGGCATTCACTCAAGGTCAGTGGAATTGAATTTCAGGATTATTCAAAGCTAGTTTACAGAAGTGGTGAAAGTGCTGACTGCTGCTGCTGCTGCTAAGTCGCTTCAGTCGTGTCCGACTCTGTGTGACCCCATAGACGGCAGCCCACCAGGCTCTCCCGTCTCTGGGATTCTCCAGGCAAGAACACTGGAGTGGGTTGCCATTTCCTTCTCCAATGCATGAAAGTGAAAAGTGAAAGTGAAGTCGCTCAGTCGTGTCCAACTCTTTGCAACCCCATGGACTGCAGCCTACCAGGCTCCTCTGTCCATGGGATTTTCCAGGCAAGAGTACTGGAGTGGGGTGCCATCGCCTTCTCTGGAAAGTGCTGACTAATCACCACCAATTGCCGGGCTTACTCTGGTTTTTCATTTCACAGATACGCAATGAAGGGCCACTATAGTGAGAAAGCAACCTGGATGAAGGATGTCCATGGCTTGTCAACCACCACTAACCAAAACATTAACAAATTTGAAGGAAGATTTCCACCCAATTTGACACTTTATGTGAAAACTCTTAAACCCTCTTATGTCATTTGATGTACATTTCACTCCTAGGTAAGAACATGATAAGAATGCTCAAAGATTTGTTTGAAGAGTATTTGGAAGGACATATTTATAAAAGATAAAAATTGGAAATAGCCTAACTAGTCAACAATATGGATGTGGTTAAACAAATTCATACAATTAATTACTGTGGAGACATTAATAATATTTAATGAACTGAGACTTCTCTAAATATTTAGAGAATAATATTTGGGGACATAGAGGTGTCTGATGTATTAAGTGGAAAAAAATTACAGAATAGTGTTGACATCATAATATCTTTTAATGGAAGGAAAAAATACATATGTATAGAAAAACTAAACATGATGGCAGAGATATTTGTAGGTTTGGGGATTATTTTTACTTTTGTTACTTTCTAAGTTTTAATGATGAGCAGCTATATTAAGAAAAAATAACAAAATGTATTTTTAGAAAATAATTATATCTCAAAAATTATTCTATTCTATACATAAAATTCAGTACACACACAGTATTCACAATACATATTGTATACATCAAATTCAGTAAGACAGGAAGGAATTTCAGTCTCTAATACTAGTCATTGGGCCTCACATAGAACCAGGGGATTGGAAGGGTCAAATGATGACACAAGGGAAGACAGTATTAGAGAAAAGGTGAGGAACCCAAAGAGGGTCAAGAAGTATGGTTACCATGCTTAGGAACAGAGGGATGCAGGAGTACAAGTAGAACCGGAGAAATCAAGCGGATACCAAGACTGTAGTGTAGTAGGAAGATAACTGCGTTTAGAAATCTGGTAACAATACTTAGCATTTTTAAAATGTGTGTATATATTTATATGTTTTGTTCACCCCATGGCTTATGGGATCTTAGTTCCCCGACTTGGGATTGAACCCGTGCCCCCTGCAACGGAAGCATGAAATCTTAACCACTGGACCTCCAGGGGAGTCCCTAGATTCACCTAAGGCATTTTTAAAAGATGAGACTGTAACCATAACCAGTATCATCCCAGAACAATATCCCCAGCAGATATGGAAATAGGTAGGGAGCCAGGCAAAATTAATTTCTTTTCAAACTTCTCAAGTAATTCTTTAAAATAAATAACTTATTTGTGCTAGGTCTTCACTGCTGTGCTCAGGCTTTCTCCAGTTGCGGTGAGAAATGGGGGCTGCTCTCTAGTTGCGGTGCACGGGCTTCTTATAGCAGTGGCTTCTCTTGTCTTGGAGCATGGGCTCCAGGCACACGGGCTTCAATAGTTGTGGAACACATTCTTCAGTAGATGTGGCTCATGGGCTCTAGAACACAGGCTCAGTAGCTGTGGCACACAGGCTTATCTGCTCTGTGGTACGTGGAATCTTCCTGGACCAGGGATCAAACCCATGTCCCTTCACTGGCAGGTGGATTTTTACCCACTGAGCCACCAGGGATGTCCTTCTCGGGTAATTCTAATGTGCATATATGGTTCAGAGTCACTGTTTTATTATCTCAGCTAAAGCAGTTAGGCCACACTAGGCAAAAGATGCTGGTGGTTACATTGAAGAGGCACTTTGATTGGAGTTGACATTGGCAACTGGTAGCGAGGCCTCACAGCAGGTAGCAGTCCCCAGTGGCTGAGCACCATCCAAGCCATGCCACCACTGTCTGCAGTACACAGTGATTTGGGCAGTAGTGCTAAGTCACTTCAGTTGTGTCCAGCTTTTTTGCTACGCCATGGATTGTAGTCCACCAGGCTCCTCTGTCTATGAGATTCTCTAGGCAAGAATACTGGAATGGGTTGCTGTGCCCTTCTCCAGGGGATTTTCCCAACCCAGTGATTGAACCTGAGTCTCTTATATCCCCTGCAGGGGGACAGGTAGGTTGGCAGGCAGGTTCTTTACCACTAGCACCACCTAGGAAGCCATTGGACAGTAGCAGCTGTAGATACTTTGTAAACAGCAGGCTGCCAACCACACAAGAAGGCAGTTACCCTATTCTTATTTTAAATTACAAAAAAAAAAAAAAAGCTTGATTTTATCACCAGAATGTCATTTTTGAATATACAAATGCAAATGGCCTGATGAGCTTTGTGAAAGTCTCCCAGATAAGCTAAATGGTGGCAACATGCGGAGGGTACCAATTGTCTTGACTGGTCCCAGTGGGGCAGTTCATAGGTCTGGGAAACTGTTTATGTAAAGGATCAGGAATGTGGTATGGGAGAAGCACACTTCATGATCAGGTTGCAAGAAGCATCAGTCACCTGAGAAAGTTTGTCCATCAGCTGTTGCCTGTGGAAAGAGGAGTGGATGGAGGGGAGGCGAGCAGGTTTCCGTTGGGACATCACAAGCTGCCTTTTCCACAATGGGGTCTAACTGCTACTTTGTACAACTCGGAGATGGGAAGCTTCCAGTTTCTCTAGTGGATGATCAACACTCAGGACAGCTACACACAATAATGCTGAAGTATTATTCAGAGGACCAGAATAATTTGTTTTTATTACTCAAAATACTCTTTCCTTCCTAGGAAGGGAAACTGGAGATAATATGCTCAGTTGCTCAGTCATGTCCAACTCTTTGCCACCCCATGGACTGCAGCTTGCCAGGCTCCTCTGTTCATGGGGTTTCCCAAGCAAGGATACTGGAGTCGGTTGCCATGTCCTTCTCCAGGGGTGATAATAAGTGAACATTTATTAAAATGTCTGCGTGTCAAGTGCTCTACATTTTAACATTTCATTTACACTTGAAGAAGGCATGGAAATCATGCCCAAACTCACAAAACTGGTCAGTGATGAGAGAAAAATTAAAACCCTCTGGCTGATTCATGTAGATGTATGGCAAAAGCTACCACAATATTGTAAAGTAATTATCTTCCAATTAAAATAAATAAATAAAAATTTAAAAACGCATCTGGCTCCAGATTGTCCTAGCCTTCCTGGGAGATTGAGCAAGCATTTAGAAGGCTGATCAGGAGTCAGATAAAAGGGAGACGAATGCTCCTGATGGAAATGTCATGAAGGCCATAAGAATATTTGCACTACACACATCTCATAAGACGGTGGATCTCTCTGGTAACCAGAATGATTTAGGTTGTCAAATACAGTGTCTCTCTCTATTTTTTTTTTCAGAGTGCTATATAATCTTTATTTTTTTCCCCTTAACTTGCTAAAGTCTCACAGAGAAGTAAACAAATTTTAAGTTTATACTTAAGAACTCAGTGGACTTTTACAAATGTGTACACATCATATTGCCATCACCCAGATGAAGTTAAACATTATCAGCAGTGCGATAGCTTCCTTCTTGTCCCCCTAGTCAAAGCCCCACTTCATCCTCAGCCTCCATGCCAACCACTATTCTGAACGTATAGATTTGTTTTGCTTACTCTAGAACATCATGTAAATGGGCTATATAGTATGGATCCTTTGGTATTTGATGTGTCTTACCCTACGTTAGCCTGTGGAATTCATCCATGTTACTGTATGTAATTCTTAATACAAACCACATGGTCCAAGAAGATACCTATTCTATCCACAATCCCAGCCTCCAAGCAGTCAAATTACTCATATTTGATTAGACTTGCTTATTTTTAGTTATAGTGCTGTTCCAAAGACACTCCCTGTACACCCAGATTGGACCTCATATATAGCTCATATCCACATCAACTAGAAATATAGGCATGATTTCTTAGGATGGGCAGTATCTATAGAGGTTTTAGATACCCACTATGTGCTTGTCCTTATTGTTATCACTCTCAATAGTAATTTTTTTTTCCGTTCAAGTTACTGCCTTTTAGCTACCATAGCTCTCTCTTTAAAAAGAAAAAAAAAAGAGCTTTGGGTTTTCTGTGTTTTGTTAATGCATTGCTATCTCTCAGTACAAACAATTTCTTTCAAGAAGGGGGTTTTTACTAAATATTGTGTTTTTCTAATGCAAAGAATTTCTGTGGCTTGTAGGGAAGTCTGGTAATGGTGATAAATGGTTCCCAGGTTATTGTGTGTTTAACTCCAAGGTGTAGAGAGGTGGAGCTGTTTACCTTCTTTATGGTCCCTTGCTCATACCTGGACCACTGTTCCCATTACTCTCTATTCCTTCTCCCAGTATTGGACACTGAAGTCTAACCCTTCCCACAAAAAGATGGAAGGAGGGTCAGTTTTCAGTGACTCACAGGCACATCCTCCTCTGCACATCCTTCCTCATTAAAAAATATATATTTCCTGACCATTACCCATTTCATTGACAATTGAATTCTTTGTAAGAGCCAGCAGTAGTATTATTCACCTACTACCTTGAAACTCCAATACTTTGGCCACCTGATGCGAAGAATTGACTCACTGGAAAAGACCCTGATTCTGGGAAAGATTGAGGGCAGGAGGGGAAAGGGACGACAGAGGGTGAGATGGTTGGATGGCATCACCGACTCAATGGACATGAGTTTGGGTAAACTCCAGGAGTTGGTGATGGACAGGGAGGCCTGGCATGCTGTGATTCATGGGGTCGCAAAGAGTCGGACACGACCGAGTGACTGAACTGAACTGAACTGAACCCTTTCCCTCCTCTCTTACCTTGTTTTCCTCTCTCTCTCCACTCTTTCTTTTTGTTGTTATGGCAGGGGAAAAAATTAAGAAGTTGTAATCTTGGCATGACATTTTTCAGAAATTTCTAAGTCTGATGTTATTGGAGGGGAAAAATAGAAAGACCTAAAGAGAACACTTTCAAAAACTGTTTTTGTCTAGAATTTTTGTTTATAACCGCCCCCCCCACGGCTGCCCCGAATCCAATTACACAGTTCTAGGTCAGGAGCAATCACTGTCTTACCCTTGTTTACTTTTTTTCATTTCTACAACCAGCACTTCTTCTTCTTCTTCTTGGTGGCACTTGTTATTATGAAGAACTTGTTATTACTTGCTTGTTTGGTTGGTTGATTTTAACCAGTTCATGGGATTGGTGCATTTGTTACAATCAGTGGAGAAAGGTAAAACCATGAATTCTTTGAATACTTTAGTCAAGTTTGGGTGATGATGGGCTATTGTGCTTTTGTTTCCACTTTGAAAATATATTTCCCAAGAGTCACCCATTACCCTTACACATGCCTACATACAGTATTTGAACTAAAGGATTGACAAAGAAAACATAATTGAGTACATGGGCAGAAGTTGTATGCATTCCTTTCTAATTATTTTATACAAGTAATTTATTTGTATTTAGCAAAAAATCAAAAGCAGGAACAAAACTTTTTATTTTTCCCTTTCCTAATGTAATATATGTTTATTGTAGAAATTTAGAAAATATAGATCAATGATATAAAAAATAAAAATTCATTTCTGATTCTATTGTAGAGAAAAGCATTATTGCCATATAGGGCTATAACACATCCTTTCACAAATTTTTTTTTTTTATGGATTGATTGAATTTTATTGAGATAAATGCAATTCTGAATAGCAAATAGCCACATATCTTATATTCCATGTTCAGAAAATCTTAACTTATAGAAAGCTGATACAAAGCCCATTTTGTTAATACATTTTCTAAAGTTCTCAAATATTCACAGCATCAGCAGTAGCATAAATTTGTAAGAGGTAAAACTGCTTAAATATCAAGTTTCTTCTAAATTACATTCTCATTGAAAGGAAAAATAGTCCATCCATAGTAGATGGAAAAAACTCCATTTTAGGAGATATCCTCCATACCCTATAATCTGGAATTATAAAAAGAGCAGTTGATACAAGAAACTGTGGACCTTTTACCAACAGAAATCCCATCTCTTTTTCTGTACTCTTGCCTAAATATTTAACATTATGTCTAGTTTTCTGATGAAATCATGTAGGAATTATTCACCATTTCTTCACTGATTACAACTTTAGTCAAGAGTCCCAAGAAAATTCATTCCACATAATATAATTTCTTTAGCTTTATATATAGTACCTAGAAATTGAGTCATATGAAATATTTATATATAAACATATTTATTTTAAAATATTATTGTATATAAGATGCAACATTAAGATTAATAATGTTTTTGAAGAAAACTGTATTGAACAACTATTGATTGTGAAATAATCTAATTTTCAGAAATGCTATATCCAAAAATTATATATATGTAAGACTCAGCAAAAGTAGCACAATATTATTTCTACTGTTAATATTTGTGAACATATATATTTCTTTTAAGAGTAGAGGAACTCTATCAGTTCTGATACTACTATATAATCATATTTGATTTCCATATATAATATATATGTATATGTATATAGGTTTAGGGTAACCCTAAAAAATATGCAAACCTTCAATGAAATCCCTTTCTTGTCTGTCAGTGCTGTCTTCCAGTTCTGCAGCCCTGGCTACCTATAAAAGTCTATTGCTCTGGTACCAGGAGAGCTCTTGGAACCTGGAAAACTGCTTTAGTTGCAGGGAGAACACTGATGTCAGCCTGAAGTGCTGCTGCTGCTGCTAAGTCACTTCAGTCATGTCCGACTCTGTGCAACCCCATAGATGGCAGCCCACCAGGCTCTGCTGTCCCTGGGATTCTCCAGGCAAGAACACTGGAGTGGGTTGCCATTTCCTTCTCCAATGCATGAAGTGGAAAATGAAAGTGAAGTCACTCAGTTGTGTCTGACTGGTAGCAACCCCATGGACTGCAGCCTACCAGGCTCCTCCCACCATGGGATTTTCCAGGCAAGAGTACTGGAGTGGGTAAAGTGCAGGAGAGGGTAAAGTATGAGAGTCTGGCTATGACCTTGACACCTGATGCATCTTTCTGCAGAAGACTGTTTTCTGGACAGCAATCTAGACCTTCTGGACAATGCTAGGTGACATTGACCAATTACAGTTAGTTGTAGTGAGCAACCTAATGAAGGTCTGATTATTCTCAACAAAGAAGGGGTGGCTATCAAGAATGGGGAAGTCCAAGAAAATAGCTAGAGATTTTATGAAGTCCAGCCTTCCATGAAGAAGTCCAGTCACCCGCCTACAGCAGCACCAGTAAGGATCATCCGTATATAGATCACACTGAAGATCAGCTGCCTTTTGGTGAAAGTCTGAAAGTGAAAGTGAAGTCGCTCAGTCGTGTCTGACTCTTTGCGACCCCATGGACTGTAGCCTACCAGGCTCCTCCCTCCATGGGATTCTCCAGGCAAAAGTACTGGAGTGGGTTGCCATTTCCTTCTCCAGGGGAATCGTCCCGACCCAGGGATGGAACCCAGGTCTCCTGAATTCCAGGCAGACACTTTAACCTCTGAGCCACCAGGGAAGCCCAAGGGGACGTTGTGGCTGCATAGGCTGGGAAATGAATCCGGGCCTCCCGCGTGGCAGGCGAGAATTCTAAATAGTACTAATTGTGGTGACCCAAGGATGAAAGAGCAGGTAAAACCAAAGAAGGTCTTGGAATGCAGGAATAGAAAAACCAGACCCTTATCGTCCTTCCCTCTCCCATGTTATAACTATTGATGGATTTCAGGTTCTCCTGAGCAGCATAACCTGTCTCCCCTCCTACCCCTTAAGAAGAAGGTGTTTGCCTTACTCTTCCCCCATCCAGGATACATGCCTCATCCAATCAGCATATGGCCCAGAAGACTGTTATCCAACTCCTTGTACCCTGGGTATAAAAGTGGACTAAGGACCCCTGTTCAAATGTTGGTTCTCCCTTGAGCTGGCCTGCCATTCTAACAGCATCTTCCACTCAAATAAACTTTATTTCCCTCTCATTCTGTCTCATTTCTGGAAGTTCTTTTCCAACCTGCACACAGACTAAGACACTAATGCCTGGTCTTGCCTGTTTGGATAAATAGTTCATAAATCAAGAAAATGAATTGAATACTGCTACTGCTGCTAAGTCGCTTCAGTCGTGTCCGACTCTGTGAGACCCCATGGAGGGCAGTCCACCAGGCTCCCCCGTCCCTGGGATTCTCCAGGCAAGAACACTGGAGTGGGTTGCCATTTCCTTCTCCAGTGCATGAAAGTGAAAAGTGAAAGTGAAGTCACTCAGTTGTGTCCGACTCCTAGCGACCCCATGGACTGCAGCCCACCAGGCTCCTCCATCCATGGGATTCTCCAGGCAAAAGTATTGGAGTGGGGTGCCATTGCCTTCTCCGATCTTTTCACAATTTTTATGTGTACTATATGTACCATTTTGTTTCTCCTTTCCTTTCTGACATGCATGCACAAAAAATGGTTTTAATTTTTTAAAATATTTAATGTATTGAGAATATACTTCCATGCTAACCCATTAGTTTTCAGCATCATTTTTTAATAGAAGTCTAATATTCCACTGGGTGAACAGATCATAATTTATTTAACTAATTTCCTACTGTTAAATATTTATATTCTTTCACTAGTAAGCAGCATATAATAAGAATAAAAGCATAAAAGACCCTTAACTTCTAGCATGTGTGCATCTGTCTTTTATTCCCTAGGTTTCATTCCAGGATCTAGTTCTGCAGTAAGACAGCCATTTAAATTGTAGAACAACAGAATGTTACCACTGGTTCATTATATCCTTCATTCGTTTATTTTACAAATACTACTGACTGCCTACTTTGTGCCAGGATCTGTGCAGTATACTCAGGATATGATGATGACGAAGGTACACGTAATCGTTAATCTGAGGAAGTATAGTTTCATGTGAGAGAAACACAATAAATAATCATAAAGACTTTGGACAGGTGCCATTATAGAAGTACACTCATCCAAGGAGGCTTGTAAGAGACAACTATTCCAGACTTTGAGGAAGGGTAGTTAAGGGGAAATGTTCACATTGCATGAGAATTTCCTGTGCCATATATTCTCATGCTGAGTAAAGACTTCAGATGTCATTTAGCTCAAACCTCTTTTGCTGCTGCAATTTTCCGTGTCAGCTGGTAATGCAATACACAGGGCTCTGCAGTATGATCGGTGTAGTTAGACTGCCTGAATGTGAGTCCTGGCTCTACTCATTTAGGATCTGCACATATGATTTCAGGCATATAGTATATGATACTCAACCTGCAGTGGTTCAACTTAAGATTTTTTTACTTTAACTGAAAACTGATGCAAAAGTAATAGGTGTTCAGTGGAAGCTGGACTTTGAATTTTGATCTTTTCCCAGGCTAGCAATATGTGGTATGATACTCCTTCATGATGTTGGGCAGTGGCAGTGAGTCTCAGCTCCCAGTCAATGAAGTCACAAGGGTAAACAACTGATACCCTATGTATCCTATGTTCGAACACATTTAAGGTAGGCTAGGCTAAGCTGTGATGTTCAGTTGGTTAAGTGTATAAAGTATTTTCAACTTATGATGTTTCCAGCTTATGATGGGTTTATTGGAATGTTACCCCACCATAAGTGGAGGAGCCTCTATGCATATAATTCATGTACACTCAATTCATGCAATGATCATGTTAATAGGAAACTCACTGTCCACCAAAGCTTTTGATTGTTAGAAAGTTATTCTTCATTATAGGCTGAAATTGGGCTCCTTTAGCTTTTACCTGGAAGATATTTCCACCTTAAAAAAATGGAGAAATTTCAGGGAGGCAACTGTTGGTTCAGTTTAATGAAGTTGATTCCAACATTTAGAGCTTTCTAACAGAAATGGACAGCTAAGGAGGGGTGATTTTCACGTTACAATAACCACACAGCCTCTTGATTGCAAAGAGTTCCCTGGATAAAATCCAGAATAGCAGACTTCATAGCTTATCTGTACTACAAGTGGACTCTGAAATGCATTTTGAAAGCACGTGAACACAGGCACATTAAACTTTGATTTTCTACTATAGTGAAACTTATTGGCAAACCCAACTTGATACAGATTTGCGTAAGAACATGAGCACATTATCTTGCAGTGAATTCTGCAAAGGAATTAATATTCCCACAACACTCAGATTAAACTTGGCTCTACAAGAGAGAACTGGGGATCATTCTCCTTTGTTACTATTGAATCAGTTAGTACTTGTGATGAAATTTAGATTATGACATTGGCAATCAAAACCAGCCCTCGACCAGGGACTCCTGCAATGAAGAGATATTAGAAACAAAAGAAACCATGCTGCATTTTGTTAAGCTGGTTTCCAAGGTTTAACTGAACTAAATATGCTTTTGACTGAGAGACATTCTCACCAAGGATTTCCTAGTATGAAAGGTTTATGGCAAATTTTAGGCTAATAGAAACAAGTATGCTTTGGAACAGAGTTGATGTGTGCTTATCAGTTTTGAATTGATTTACAATTCATAACGCCCTCAGATGGCAGAAAAGAATGACCACTCCATGAGGCACCTTGGTGAAGATAACAGGGGTAGTCGGCAGAGGTCTAAGGTAAATCAACACTGTGAATGGAGACTGGCAGGCCCACTTCTGCTGCTGCAGTGGCCATTCAGTAACACAGAGGGGCTCACCCTCCCCTCCTGTGTAGCATTTTCATGTCCTTCAATATATAATCTGAGTTATGTAACTGAACAGCTTATTCTTTGAAGATATGACTCAAGTTGGATTATTTCTAGGGTCAAACTACTATAATTCCTAGCAATTGCATAAAGATTTACATTTGAAAATTAGAAGTAGTACAGTATATAGAAAGGGCTTCCCCTGTGGCTCAATTGGTAAAGAATCTGCCTGCAATGCAGGAGACCTGGGTTTGATCCCTGGGTGGGGAAGATCCCCTGGAAGAGGGCATGGCAACCCACTCCAGAATTCTTGCCTGGGGAATCCCCATGGACAGAGGAGCCTGGTGGGCTACAGTCCATGGGATTGCAAAGAGTCGGACATGACTGAGTGACTAAGAACACAAATAGTATAGAAAAATCATTATAATACACTCCTTTTTTCCTTTTAAAAAAAGTAGGTCCTCAACTTTTAGGTGAGTTTACCAACTTAGAAGGGGTAATTTCTTTTGGTCATTTGAATTCAAAACTACTGCCTTATCTTGCTCTTGCTTTTATTTCTCAGTTAATTTCAGCATCATCTATTCAAGCCAACCAGGCTCAAATCTGAATCTCAAAACAGTAGTGTCTCATAACTGAATCTTAAAGGATCCTCGGTCTAATCACCTGTATGCTACTTAAAGCTTTTATTTAATTTGTGATTCCCCAAGTATTTGAGTACCTACTCAGTACGAGGCACTGTACTCTTTCTACTGAGTAGTACTCATTCTAATAATTTCTGCCCAGTATGAAGCACCTCTGGAAAGAAAGGAGACAGGCAGCCATGAAATTAAAAGACTGTTGCTCCTTGGGAAAAAAAGCTATGATAAACCTAGACAGTATATTAAAAAGCAGAGACATTACTTTGCCAAAAAAGGTCTGTCTAGTCAAAGCTATGGAGAACGCACTGGCGACCCACTCCAGTACTCTTACCTGGAAACTGCCATGGACGGAGGAGCCTGGTAGGCTGCAGTCCATGGGGTCACTAAGAGTCGGACACAACTGAGAGACTTCACTTTCACTTTTCACTTTCATGCATTGGAGAAGGAAATGGCAACCCACTCCAGTGTTCTTGCCTGGAGAATCCCAGGGACGGGGGAGCCTGGTGGGCTGCCGTCTATGGGGTCGAACAGAGTCGGACACGACTGACATGACTTAGCAGCAGTCAAAGCTATGGTATTTCCAGTTGTCATGTATGGATGTGAAAGTTGGACCATAAAGAAGGCTGAGCATCAAAGAATTAATGGTTTCAAACTGTGGTGTTGGAAAAGACTCTTGATAGTCCCTTGAACTGCAAGGAGATCAAACCAGTCAATTCTAAAGGAAATCAACCCTGAATATTCATTGGAAAGACTGCTGCTGAAGCTGAAGCTCCAATACTTTGGCCACCTGATGCAAAGAGCCGACTCACTGGAAAAGACCCTGATTCTGGGAAAGATAGAAGGCAGGAGGAAAAGGGGAAGACAGAAGATGAGATAGTTGGATGGCATCACCGACTCAATGGACATGAGTTTCAGCAAGCTCCGGGAGATGGTGAAGGACAGAGAAGCCTGGCATGCTGCAGTCCATGGGGTCTCAAAGAGTCACACATGACTAAGCAACTAAACAACATATTCCTCGCAAAGCACAGCCTGCACTAGTGGAAGAGACATCTAAGAACATTTTAATACGATGGAGTGAGTGCTTTGCAGAGGTCATGTAGAGGACTGGGGAAAAGAGAGGAAGGGTGTCTAGCCCAGAGGAGGCTCCAGGAAGGGGAGTTGGGCCTGCTTTCTAGAATAAGGAACACTACAACTGCATCCTGAAGGGTGAACAGGAGTGATCCAGGTGACTGGCAAGTGTGTGTCCCAGGCAGGGAAACTGGAAGGGCAAAAGTGCAGAAAGTCCATGTGTATCTCTGTGAATCTTGGTCTTCTCATCTGTAAGTGTTTACTTTATAGGAGCACTGTAAGGTATAAATGAGAAAACGTTTATAACAAACATGCAAAGTGCTCATCAAATTATTATTGTTATTATTCTCATCATCATTATTTTTATTACAACTGCTGTAATATATCAATGTAGAGATATACATAGTAACCATATAGTAACAAGATGACCTCCCCAGGCCCCAAATTCTGGCCTGATAAATATCCTAACATATCTATAGTTGGAATGTTCCAATCTGAAACAATCTTAGAGCCTAAAGTTACTAGATACCTCAAGTTATAACAACTCCCCTTGCTTGACATTCCATGCTTACTAAGAACCATGTTGGATTGCCTTCCCTTAGATCCCGGTCACATGGCCAGGATCTAATAGATGGGGAAATAGATGGGGAAACAAAGGGAACAGTGAGAGACTTTATATTCTTGGGCTCCAAAATCATTGCAGACAGTGACTGCAGCCATGAAATTAAAAGACTCTTGCTCCTTGGAAGAAAAGCTATGACAAACCTAGACAGCATATAAAAAAAGCAGAGACATTACTTTGCCAACAAAGGTCCGTCTAGTCAAAGCCATGGATTTTCCAGTAGTCATGTATGGATGTGAGAATTGGGCCATAAAGAAAGCTGAGTGCCGAAGAACTGATGCTTTTGAACTGTGGTGTTGGAAAAGACTTTTGAGAGTCCCTTGGACTGCTAGGAGATCACACTAATCAATCCTAAAGGAACTCAGTCCTGAATACTCACTGGAAGGACTGATGCTGAAGCTGAAGCTCCAATACTTTGGCCATCTGATGCAAAGAACTGACTCATTGAAAAAGACCCTAATGCTGGGCAAGATCGAAGGCAGGAGAAGGGGATGACAGAAGATGAGATAGTTGGATGGCATCACTGACTGGATGAACATGAGTTTGAGCAAGCTCTGGGATCTGCCAGGAGTTGCCTGCCCATGGCCCAGAGGCTTGTAAGACATCCAAGATTGGTTTCCCTATATACAAAATATACTTTTAGCACCCTATATGCAAAATATATACACCAAAATACACGGAAATCAGATTGATTATATTCTTTGCAGCCAAAGATGGAGAAGCTCTATACAGTCAACAAAAACAAGACCAGGAGCTGACTGTGGCTTATAGATCATGAACTTCTTATTGCCAAATTCAGACTTAAATTGAAGAAAGTAGGGAAAACCAGTAGACCATTCAGGTATGACCTAGATCAAATCCCTTATGATTATACAGTGGAAGTGAGAAATAGATTTAAGGGACTAGATCTGATAGATAGAGTGCCTGATGAACTATGGACGGAGGTTCGTGACATTGTACAGGAGACAGGGATCAAGACCATCCCCATGGAAAAGAAATGCAAAAATGCAAAATGGCTGCCTGGGGAGGCCTTACAAATAGCTGTGAAAAGAAGAGAAGCGAAAAGCAAAGGAGAAAAGGAAAGATATAAGCATCTGAATGCAGAGCTCCGAAGAGTAGCAAGGAGACATAAGAAAGCCTTCCTCAGCGATCAATGCAAAGAAATAGAGGAAAACAACAGAATGGGAAAGACTAGAGATCTCTTCAAGAAAATTAGAGATACCAAGGGGACATTTCATGCAAAGATGGGCTCGATAAAGGACAGAAATGGTATGGACCTAACAGAAGCAGAAGAGGTGGCAAGAATACACAGAATACACTATATAATACACAAGAATACACTATATAAAAAAAGATCTTCCTGTCCCAGATAACCACGATGGTGTGATCACTCACCTAGAGCCAGACATCCTGGAATGTGAAGTCAAGAGGGCCTTAGAAAGCACCACTACAAACAAAGCTAGTGGAGGTGATGGAATTCCAGTTGAGCTATTTCAAATCCTGGAAGATGATGCTGTGAAAGTGCTGCACTCAATATGCCAGCAAATTTGGAAAACTCAGCAGTGGCCACAGGACTGGAAAAGGTCAGTTTTCATTCCAATCCCAAAGAAAGGCAATGCCAAAGAATGCTCAAACTACTGCACAATTGCACTCATCTCACAGGCTAGTAAAGTAATGCTCTAAATTCTCCAAGCCAGGCTTCAGCAATATGTGAACTGTGAACTTCCAGATGTTCAAGCTGGTTTTAAAAAAGGCAGAGGAACCAGAGACCAAATTGCCGACATCTGCTGGATCATAGAAAAAGCAAGAGAGTTCCAGAAAAACATCTATTTCTGCTTTATTGACTATGTCAAAGCCTTTGACTGTGTGGATCACAATCAACTGTGGAAAATTCTTCAAGAGATGGGAATACCAGACCACCTGACCTGCCTCTTGAGAAACCTATATGCAGGTCAGGAAGCAACAGTTAAAACTGGACATGGAACAACAGACTGGTTCCAAATAGGAAAAGGAGTACATCAAGGCTGTATATTGTCACCCTGCTTATTTAACTTCTATGCAGAGTACATCATGAGAAACGCTGGACTGGAAGAAGCACAAGCTGGAATCAAGATTGCCGGGAGAAATATCAATAACCTCAGATATGCAGATGACACCACCCTTATGGCAGAAAGTGAAGAGGAACTAAAGAGCCTCTTGATGAAAGTAAAGTGGAGAGTGAAAAAGTTGGCTTAAAGCTCAACATTCAGAAAACGAAGATCATGGCATCTGTTCCCATCAATTCATGGGAAATAGATGGGGAAACAGTGGAAACAGTGTCAGACTTATTTTTTGGGGGGGGGGCTCCAAAATCAGTGCAGATGGTGACTGCAGCCATGAAATTTAAAGACGCTTACTCCTTGGAAGGAAAGTTATGACCAACCTAGATAGTATATTGAAAAGCACAGACATTACTTTGCCAACAAAGGTCCGTCTAGTCAAGACTATGGTTTTTCCAGTGGTCATGTATGGATGTGAGAGTTGAACCGTGAAGAAAGCTGAGCGCCGAAGAAGTGATGCTTTTGAACTGTGGTGTTGGAGAAGACTCTTGAGAGTCCCTTGGACTGCAAGGAGATCCAACCAGTCCATTCTGAAGGAGATCAGCCCTGGGATTTCTTTGGAAAGACTGATGCTAAAGCTGAAACTCCAGTTCTTTGGCCACCTCATGCCAAGAGTTGACTCACTGGAAAAGACTCTGATGCTCGAGAGATTGGGGGCAGGAGGAGAAGGGGATGACAGAGGATGAGATGGCTGGATGGCATCACTGACTTGATGGACTGAACTCCGGGAGTTGGTGATGGACAGGGAGGCCTGGCGTGCTGCGATTCATGGGGTTGCAAAGAGTAGGACACGACTGAGCAACTGAACTGAACTGAAATGGATACAAAATATACTTATTAGACGAATAGTGGAAACAGCAGATCCTATACACTGGGAGATAAAAATTAAAGAAAGTAAGCATGGGATGGAGAAAGCAAATGGAGAAATACTTAATGGGGTAGATGAAATATTGTTCTGACTTCTCCTGGATTTTCCTTGACCATGCCCTCCTGCTGAGATAGATATGCTTTTGCAAGGCAGAACTGGAGATGAGTAAATAGGAAGGTGGTTATCCACTTTTATCATCACAGCACTCCACATCACAGTTCCAGAAAATGCTAATGAAGAAAATTCTGTGAGTTTGTGGAATCAGAACCCAAATTACTTTCAGAATTTAGAAGAATCAGAGTAGGAGGACTTCTCTGGTGGTTCATCGATTAAGACTTCACATTCCAATATTGGAGGTGTGGGTTCCATACCTGGCTGGGGAGCTAAGATATCACACATGCCTCAGGGCCAAAAAGCCAAAACATAAAACAGAAGCAATATTGTAACAAATTCAATGAAGACTTTAAAAACTGGTCCACTCAAAAAAAAAAAAAAAAATCAGGGTTAGTACAGCACCAACCACTTAATCCAATGAAACAGAAAAGCACTGATGGGATGATCTTCAAGCATTAGGAAAACAACCCCAGGGCTCCCGCTGACAGGACACTTTCCCAAAGTACTATTAGTTATAATGCATTATCAGCTAATTGCAGGCAGTGGACACCCTTTCTATCTTAACTAGAGTGCAACAGCCTTTTAGTTAGTGGGGCTTGCTCAGTCTTTGAAATTGTCTTAATCATTAGTGAACTAGTTAAACAATAACGTTAGGAGATAAAAATAATCAGCAGTGTCACTTGGGAACAAGTCTAAAGTAGAATCGGTGGCCAGAGGCTCTGGGTACAGACATTCCTGATAGTGCAGATTGATGGCCTCATCCTGGCCTCAGGGTTACACAGTATCATGAGATCATTGTTGCAGGCTCATTTCTGCTACAGTGTGACAGGTGTGTGAGACAGGAAAAGTGCTACCAAGGCATTTCTAGTCCGCTCTCAATCATTCAGAAATTGATGATGCAGTTAGCAGATTTTTGAAACTCGTGTTCCTTTTCTCTTTTTTGGGTCCATTTCACTGATTGTTAATGGCTCCACCTGGGGAGGTCTGGCAATGATGCTGAAACTCAGTCAAGCCTCTGACTGTTCTGGAAAAAGGTTTTGAGTGTCAGCTCAGAGACTGTGAAGAGAAGTTCAAATTGTGCTTCAGAATTATCTCTGGATTTTGTTGATTGGCATATTCCTTTTCTACTGCAAGTCACCTGTAATTAACAGAATAAACAAGGCTTAATTTGTTTGGTTTTTATTCATGTTTTGATGACTGGCCAGATGTAGAAAAAGATGGGAAAAAAATCTCTCTTCAAATAATCTGAGATAATAAGAAGACATTGCCTTTTGTTTTATCCAGCTTTTACAAAACACTAAATTTACTTTTCATAAACTTTATACATTAAAATTCACTCTATTTGATATACAGTTCTACGTTTAGACAAATATATATTTTAATAAACCACCATTGCAATCATAATAATTTGTATTATTCCTTCAACCTGAAAAAATGCTTAGAAAATGTCTTTAGAATTTCTTTTACAATAGATCCACTGGTAACAAAAATTCCTTGTTTTTTCCTTCATCTGAAAATGTTTTTTCTTTCCCTTCACCCTAAAGGATATTTTCCCTAGGTATACCACATTTCTTTTGTTCCTTCTAGTTGTTGTTTTCCAAATTTGGCACTTTTCTCCATTTGCAGCTAATTGTTTTGGCTAGTGTGAAGTGGAGAAGGCAATGGCACCCCACTCCAGTACTTTTGCCTAGAAAATCCCATGGACGGAGGAGCCTGGTAGGCTGCAGTCCATGGGGTTGCTACAGTCAGACACGACTGAGCGGCTTCACTTTCACTTTTCACTTTCATGCATTGGAGAAGGAAATGGCCACCCACTCCAGTGTTCTTGCCTGGAGAATCCCAGGGATGGGAAGCCTAGTGGGCTGCCGTCTATGGGGTCACACAGAGTCGGACACGACTAAAGTGACGCAGCAGCAGCAGCAGCAGCAGCAGCAGTGTGAAGTAGGCATCTAACTTTATTTTTTCTAACTTGTTAGTATATTTTCGGGCTTCCCAGGTGGCACTAGTGGTAAAGAACTCTCCTGCCAATGCAGGATATTAAAGAGACGTGGGTTCAATCCCTGGGTTGGGAGGATCCCCTGGATGGCATGGCAACCCACTCCAGTATTCTTGCCTGGAAAACCCCATGGACAGAAGAGCCTGGAGGGCTACAGTCCATAGGGTCACAAAGAGTTGGGCAGGACTAAATCAACTCAGCACTGCACAAGCATATATTCTGTAACATTTGTCATGTTATATATAATTTCCCTGGTAGCTCAGCTGGTAAAGAATCCGTCTGCAATGCAAGAGACCCCAGTTTGATCCCTGGGTTGGGAAGATCCCCTGGAGGAGGGCATGGCAACCCACTCCAGTATTCTTGCCTGGAGAATCATGAGGTCACAAAGAGTCAGAGATGACTGAGCAACTAAGCACAGCACGTATACTTTCCACTTGTTTGAAATACCCATTTTATCAAGTGTTAATTACTTTTATATAGTTGTGACTGCTGAGTTTTTAATTCTATTTTGCCATAAGTCTGTGTATTTGTTGATGTTGTCATTCAGTTGCTAAGTCGTATCCAACTATTTTCGACCTCATGGACTGTAGTACACCAGGTTCCTCTATACTCCACTAACTCACAGAGTTTGCTCAGATTCATGTCCATTGACTCAGTGACCCTCTCTAACCATCTGATCCCCTGCTGCCACTTTCTCCTTTGCCTTCAATTTTTTCCAGCGTCAGAGTCTTTTCCAATGAGTCACCTCTTCACATCAAGTGGCCAAAGTATTGGAGCTTCAGCTTTAGCAACAGTCCTTCCATGAATATTCAGGGTTGATTTTCTTTAGGATTGACTGGTTTGATATCCTTACATTCCAAGAGGGAGGGAACACATGTATACCTATGGCTGATTCACATTGTTGTATGGCAGAAACCAACACAATATTGTTAAGTAATTATCCTCCAATTAAAAATAAATAAATTTAAGAGAAAAGATCACACTGCTTATAAATGCTTAAAAAAAGAGAAAAGAGTCTTCTCCAGCACCATGATTTGAAAGTATCAATTCTTTAGCTCTCAGTCTTCTTTATGATCAAACTCTCACATTGGTACATGACTACTGGAAAAGCCATAACTTTGACTATACAGATCTTTGTTGGCAAATTGATGTCTCTGCTTCTTAATATGCTGTCTAGGTTTGTCATGGCTGTTCCTCCAAGGAGCAAGTGTCTTTTAATTTCATGGCCACAGTCACCGTCCCACAGTGATTTTGGAGCCCAAGAAAAGAAAATTTGTCATCGCTTCCACTTTTTCCCCTTCTATTTGCCAGGAAGTGATGGGACTGGATGCTATGATCTTAGTCTTTTAAATGTTAAGCTTTAAGCCAGTTTTTTCACTCTCCTCTTTCACTCTCATCAAGAGGCTCTTTAGTTCCTCTTCACTTTCTGCCATTAAAGTGGTATCATCTGCATATCTGAGGTTGTTGATATTTCTTCTGGCAATCGTAATTCCAGCTTGTGATTCATTCAGCCCAGAATTTCACATGATGTGCTCAGCATATATGTTAAATAAGCAGGATGACGATATACAGTCGTCTTGTACTCCTTCCCAATTTTGAACCAGTCTGTTGTTCCATGCAAGGTTCCTGTTGCTTCTTGACCAGCATACAGGTTTCTCAGGAGACAGGTAAGGTGGTCTGGTACTCTCATCTCTTTTCCCACAGTTTGTTGTGATCGGCATAGTCAAAGGCTTTAGCATAGTCAATGAAGCAGAAGCAGATGTTTTTTGGAACTCCCTTGCTTTCTCCATGATCCAATGAATGTTGACAATTTGGTTTCTGGTTCCTCTGCCTCTTCGAAACCCAACTTATACATCTCAAAGTTCTTGGTTCACATACTGCTTGAACCTAGCCTGAAGGATTTTGAGCATAACCTTGCTAGCATGTAAAATGAGCACAATTTTACAGTAGTTTGAACATTCTTTGGCATTGCCCTTCCTTGGGACTGGAATGAAAACTGACCTTTTCCAGTCTTGTGGTCACTGCTGAGTTTTCCAAATTTGCTGACTTATTGAGTGCAGCCCTTTGACAGCATCATCTTTTAGGATTTTAAATAGCTCGGTTGGAACTCTACTACCTCCTCTAGCTTTGCCTGTAGTGATACTTCCTAAGACCCACCTGACTTCGCACTCCAGGATATCCAGCTCTTGATGAGTGACCACACCATCGTGGTTATCCAAGTCATTGAGACTTTTCTGGTACAGTTCTTCTGTGTATTCTTCTGTGCCACTTCTTCTTAATCTCTTCTGTTTCTGTTAAGTCCTTGCCCTTTCTGTCCTTTACCATGCCCATCCTTGCGTGAAATCTTGATATCTCTAATTTTCTTGAAGAGATCTCTAGTCTTCCCCATTCTATTTTTTTCCCCTCTGTTTCTTTGCATTGTTCAGTTAAGAAGGCCTTCTTATCTCATGCCACAATTTTATATTGATACATTTTTAGTATTGCTGGAATTAGCAAATGAAAATATGGGCCACTCATTTAAATTTGAACTTCAAATAAACAACAAATAATTGTTCAGCATATGTATGTTTCAAACATTTCATGAGATTCCAAAATTCAGATGTAACTGATTCACCTGTATTTTTCTCAGTTCAGCTCAGTCACTCAGTTGTGTCTGACTCTATGTGACCCCATGAACTGCAGCACACCAGGCTTCTCTGTCCATCACCAACTCCCAGAGCTTGCTCAAACTTATGTCCATCAAGTCAGTGATGCCATCCAACCATCTCATCCTCTGTCATCCTCTTCTCCTCTGGCAATAATAAATTCCAGTGTCTGCCACACATACTTCCTACAGTCCTTTTTCTTTTACAGAATGTTCTATTATTTTTTTTTTTTAAAGTGAAGAGTAGAATCCTTTAAGAAATTGATGGGTAGGTGCTTTCAGAAGTTCTTAGGTGTGAAAGACTACACCAGAGGGACTTCTCTTGTGGCCCAGTGGTCAAGAATCTGCCTTGCAATGCAGAGTATGAAGATTTGATCTTTGGTCGGAAAACTAAGATCCCACATGCTGCACAGCAACCAAGCCCGTGTGCCACAACTACTGAGCCAGTATGCCACAACTAGAGAGTCTGTGTGTTGCAATGAAAGATCCCACCATGACATGCAACTAAGACCCAACTTGGCCAAATAAATAAATGTTCTTTTAAAAAAAAAAAAAAAAAAAGACTGCACCAGCAAAAGTAAACAAAAATGGGCTACATTTTCTTTTTTTTCTTTTTTAAATTTATTTTATTTTTTAACTTTACAATATTGTATTGGTTCTGCCATATATCAAAATGAATCCGCCACAGGTATACATGTGTTCCCCATCCTGAACCCTCCTCCCTCCCCATACCATCCCTCTGGGTCGTCCCAGTTCACCAGCCCCAAGCATCCAGTATCGTGCATCGAACCTGGACTGGCGACTTGTTTCATATATGATATTATACATGTTTCAATACCATTCTCCCAAATCATCCCACCCTCTTCCTCTCCCACAGAGTCCAAAAGACTGTTCTATACATCAGTGTCTCTTTTGCTGTCTCGTATACAGGGTTATTGTTACCATCTTTCTAAATTCCATATATATATGCGTTAGTATACTGTATTGGTGTTTTTCTTTCTGCCTTACTTCACTTTGTATAATAGGCTCCAGTTTCATCTACCTCATTAGAACTGATTCAAATGTATTCTTTTTAATGGCTGAGTAATACTCCATTGTGTATATGTACCACTGCTTTCTTATCCATTCATCTGATGATGGACATCTAGGTTGCTTCCATGTCCTGGCTATTATAAACAGTGCTGCGATGAACATTGGGGTACACGTGTCTCTTTCCCTTCTGGTTTCCTCAGTGTGTATGCCCAGCAGTGGGATTGCTGGATCATAAGGCAGTTCTATTTCCAGTTTTTTAAGGAATCTCCACACTGTTCTCCATAGTGGCTGTGCTAGTTTGCATTCCCAGCAACAGTGTAAGAGGGTTCCCTTTTCTCCACACCCTTTCCAGCATTTATTGCTTGTAGACTTTTGGATCGCAGCCATTCTGACTGGCGTGAAATGGTACCTCATAGTGGTTTTGATTTGCATTTCTCTGATAATGAGTGATGTTGAGCATCTTTTCATGTGTTTGTTAGCCATCTGTATGTCTTCTTTGGAGAAATGTCTATTTAGTTCTTTGGCCCATTTTTTGATTGGGTCATTTATTTTTCTGGAATTGAGCTGTAGGAGTTGCTTGTATATTTTTGAGATTAGTTGTTTGTCAGTTACTTCATTTGCTATTATTTTCTCCCATTTTGAAGGCTGTCTTTTCACCTTGCTTATAGTTTCCTTTGTTGTGCAGAAGCTTTTAAGTTTAATTAGGTCCCATTTGTTTATTTTTGCTTTTATTTCCAATATTCTGGGAGGTGAGTCATAGAGGATCCTGCTGTGATGTATGTCGGAGAGTGTTTTGCCTATGTTTTCCTCTAGGAGTTTTATAGTTTCTGGTCTTACGTTTAGATCTTTAATCCATTTTGAGTTTATTTTTGTGTATGGTGTTAGAAAGTGTTCTAGTTTCATTCTTTTACAAGTGGTTGACCAGTTTTCCCAGCACCACTTGTTGAAGAGATTGTCTTTAATCCATTGTATATTCTTGCCTCCTTTGTCAAAGATAAGGTGTCCATAGGTGTGTGGATTTATCTCTGGGCTTTCTATTTTGTTCCATTGATCTATATTTCTGTCTTTGTGCCAGTACCATACTCTCTTGATGACTGTGGCTTTGTAGTAGAGCCTGAAGTCAGATAGGTTGATTCCTCCAGTTCCATTCTTCTTTCTCAAGATAGCTTTGGCTATTCGAGGTTTTTTGTATTTCCATACAAATTGTGAAATTATTTGTTCTAGCTCTGTGAAGAATACTGTTGGTAGCTTGATAGGGATTGCATTGAATCTATAAATTGCTTTGGGTAGTATACTCATTTTCACTATATTGATTCTTCCAATCCATGAACATGGTATATTTCTCCATCTATTAGTGTCCTCTTTGATTTCTTTCACCCGTGTTTTATAGTTTTCTATATTTGGATCTTTAGTTTCTTTAGGTAGATATATTCCTAAGTATTTTATTCTTTTCATTGCAATGGCGAATGGAATTGTTTCCTTAATTTCTCTATTTTCTCATTATTAGTGTATAGGAATGCAAGGGATTTCTGTGTGTTGATTTTATATCCTGCAACTTTACCATACTCATTGATTAGTTCTAGTAATTTTCTGGTGGAGTCTTTAGGGTTTTCTATGTAGAGGATCATGTCATCTGCAAACAGTCAGAGTTTTACTTCTTCTTTTCCAATTTGGATTCCTTTTATTTCTTTTTCTGCTCTGATTGCTGTGGCCAAAACTTCCAAAACTATGTTGAATAGTAATGGTGAAAGTGGGCACCCTTGTCTTGTTCCTGACTTTAGGGGAAATGCTTTCAATTTTTCACCATTGAGGATAATGTTTGCTGTGGGTCTGTCATATATAGCTTTTATTATGTTGAGGTATGTTCTTTCTATTCCTGCTTTCTGGAGAGTTTTTTTTATCATGAATGGATGTTGAATTTTGTCAAAGACTTTCTCTGTTTATCTATTGAGATAATCATATGGTTTTTATTTTTCAATTTGTTAATGTGGTGTATTACATGGATTGATTTGCGGATATTGAAGAATCCTTGCATCCCTGGGATAAAGCCCACTTGGTCATGGTGTATGATCTTTTTAATGTGTTGTTGGATTCTGATTGCTAGAATTTTGTTAAGGATTTTTGCATCTGTGTTCATCAGTGATATTGGCCTGTAGTTTTATTTTTTTGTGGCATCTTTGTCAGGTTTTGGTATTAGGGTGATGGTGGCCTCATAGAATGAGTTTGGAAGTTTACCTTCCTCTGCAATTTTGTGGAAGAGTTTGAGTAGGATAGGTATTAGCTCTTATCTAAATTTTTGGTAGAATTCAGCTGTGAAGCCATCTGGACCTGGGCTTTTGTTTGCTGGAAGGTTTCTGATTACAGTTTCAATTTCCATGCTTGTGATGGGTCTGTTAAGATTTCTATTTCTTCCTGGTCCAGTTTTGGAAAGTTGTACTTTTCTAAGAATTTGTCCATTTCTTCCACGTTGTCCATTTTTTGGCATATAGTTGCTGATAGTAGTCTCTTATGATCCTTTGTATTTCTGTGTTGTCTGTTGTGATCTCTCCATTTTCATTTCTAATTTTATTGATTTGATTTTTCTCCCTTTGTTTCTTGATGAGTCTGGCTAATGGTTTGTCAATTTTATTTATCCTTTCAAAGAACCAGCTTTTGGCTTTGTTGATTTTTGCTATGGTCTCTTTTGTTTCTTTTGCATTTATTTCTGCCCTAATTTTTAAGATTTCTTTCCTTCTACTAACCCTGGGGTTCTTCATTTCTTCCTTTTCTAGTTGCTTTAGGTGTAGAGTTAGGTTATTTATTTGACTTTTTTCTTGTTTCTTGAGGTATGCCTGTGTTGCTATGAACTTTCCCCTTAGCACTGCTTTTACAGTGTCCCACAGGTTTTGGGTTGTTGTGTTTTCATTTTCATTTGTTTCTATGCAAATTTTGATTTCTTTTTTGATTTCTTCTGTGATTTGTTGGGTATTCAGCAGTGTGTTGTTCAGCCTCCATATGTTGGAATTTTTAATAGTTTTTCTACTGTAATTGAGATCTAATCTTACTGCATTGTGGTCAGAAAAGATGCTTGGAGTGCTTTCAATTTTTTTTTTAATTTACCAAGGCTAGATTTATGGCCCAGGATGTGATCTATCCTGGAGAAGGTTCTGTGTGTGCTTGAGAAAAAGGTGAAATTCATTGTTTTGGGATGAAATGTCCTATAGATATCATTTAGGTCTAACTGGTCTATTGTATCGTTTAAAGTTTGTGTTTCCTTGTTAATTTTCTGTTTAGTTGATCTATCCATAGGTGTGAGTGGGGTATTAAAGTCTCCCACTATTATTGTGTTATTGTTAATTTCTCCTTTCATACTTGTTAGCATTTGTCTTACATATTGCGGTGCTCCTATGTTGGGTGCATATATAATTGTTATATCTTCTTCTTGGATTGATCCTTTGATCATTATGTAGTGACCTTCTTTGTCTCTTTTCACAGCCTTTGTTTTAAAGTCTATTTTATCTGATATGAGTATTGCTACTCCTGCTTTCTTTTGGTCTCTATTTGCATGGAAAATCTTTTTCCAGCCCTTCACTTTCAGTCTATGTGTCCCCTGTTTTGAGGTGGGTCTCTTGTAGACAACATATGTAGGGGTCTTGTTTTTGTATCCATTCAGCCAGTCTTTGTCTTTTGGTTGGGGCATTCAACCCATTTACATTTAAGGTAATTATTGATAGGTATGATCCCATTGCCATATACTTTATTGTTTTGGGTTCGAATTTATCCACCCTTTTTGTGTTTCCTGTCTAGAGAATATCCTTTAGTATTTGTTGGAGAGCTGGTTTGGTGGTGCTAAATTCTCTCAGCTTTTGCTTGTCTGAGAAGATTTTGATTTCTCTTTCATATTTGAATGAGATCCTTGCTGGGTACAATAATCTGGGCTGTAGGTTATTTTCTTTCATCACTTTAAGTATGTCTTGCCATTCCCTCCTGGCTTGAAGAGTTTCTATTGAAAGATCAGCTGTTATCCTTATGGGAATTCCCTTGTGTGTTATTTGTTGTTTTTCCCTTGCTGCTTTTAGTATTTGTTCTTTGTGTTTGATCTTTGTTAATTTGATTAACATGTGTCTTGGGGTGTTTCACCTTGGGTTTATCCTGTTTGGGACTCTCTGGGTTTCTTGGACTTGAGTGATTATTTCCTCCCCCATTTTAGGGAAGTTTTCAACTATTATCTCCTCAAGTATTTTCTCATGGTCTTTCTTTTCGTCTTCTTCTTCTGGGACTCCTATGATTCGAATGTTGTAGCATTTAATATTGTCCTGGAGGTTTCTGAGATTGTTCTCATTTCTTTTAATTCGTTTTTCTTTTTTCCTCACTGATTCATTTATTTCTACCATTCTATCTTCTAATTCACTAATCCTATCTTCTGCCTCTGTTATTTTACTATTTGTTGCCTCCAGAGTGTTTTTGATCTCATTTATTGCATTATTCATTATATATTGACTCTTTTTTATTTCTTCTAGGTCCTTGTTAAACCTTTCTTGCATCTTCTCAATCCTTGTCTCCAGGCTATTTATTTGTGATTCCATTTTGATTTCAAGATTTTGGATCAATTTCACTATCATTATTCAGAATTCTTTATCAGGTAGATTCCCTATCTCTTCCTCTTTTGTTTGGTTTGGTGGGCATTTATCCTGTTCCTTTACCTGCTGGGTATTCCTCTGTCTCTTCATCTTGTTTATATTGCTGAGTTTGGGGTGTCCTTTCTGTATTCTGGCAGTTTGTGGAGTTCTCTTTATTGTGGTGTTTCCTCACTGTGTGTGGGTTTGTACAGGTGGCTTGTCAAGGTTTCTTGGTTAGGAAGCTTGTGCCGGTGTTCTGGTGGGTGGAGCTGGATTTCTTCTCTCTGGAGTGCAATGAAGTGTCCAGTAATGAGTTATGAGATGTCTATGGTTTTGTAGTAACTTTGGGCACCCTATATATTGGAGCTCAGGGCTGTGTTCCTGTGTTGCTGGAGAATTTGCTTGGTATGTCTTGCCCTGGAACTTGTTGGCCCTTGTGTGGTGCTTGGTTTCAGAGTAGGTATGGAGGCATTTGATGAGCTCCTGTCAATTAATGTTCCCTGGAGTCAGGGTTTGGACTTACGCCTCCTGCTTCCAGTTATCGGTCTTATTTTTACAGTAGTCTCAAAACTTCTCCTTCTATACAGTATCATTGATAAAACATCTAGGTTAAAGATGAAAAGTTTCTCCACCGTGAGGGTCACCCAGAGAAGTTCACAGTGTTACGTGGAGAAGAGAAGAGGGAGGAGGGAGTTAGAGGTGACCCGAATGAGATGAGGTGGAATCAATAGAGGAGAGAGCGGGCTAGCCAGTAATCACTTCCTTATGTGCACTCCACAACTGGACTGCTCAGAGATGTTCATGGAGTTATACAGAGAAGAGAAGAGGGAGGAAGGAGACAGAGGTGGCCAGGAGGATAAAAGGGGAAATGAAAAGGAGAGAGACAGATCCAGCCAGTAATCAGTTCCCTAAGTGTTCTCCACTGTCTGGAACACACAGAAATTCACAGAGTTGGATAGAGTAGAGAGGGGTTAGAGAGGAGACACAAGCGACCTGGTGGAGAAAAAGGAGAGTCCAAAGGGGGAGAGAGCAGTCAAGCCAGTAATCTTGCTCCCAAGTGAAAAACGGGTACTGAAGATTGGGGTCTTAAAGGTACAAAATTGGTAGCAAATACCTAAAAGCAAAAATTAAAAATATAGAGTAGAGTTTGGAATTTCAAAAATACAATGTTAAAGAAAAGAAGAAGGAAAAGAAAGAGAGAAAAAGAAAAAAAAAAAGTCACAAAAATTATAAAGAAAATATAGGTACAAAATTGATAACAAATACCAAAAAGCAAAAGTTAAAAAATCTAGAGTAGAGTTTGGAATTTCAAAAATACAATGTTAAAGAAAAGAAGAAGAAAAAGAAAGAGAGAGGAAAACAAACAAACAAACAAAAACAAAGTCACAAAAATTATAAAGAAAATATAGGTACAAAATTGATAACAAATACCAAAAAGCAAAAGTTAAAAAATCTAGAGTAGAGTTTGGAATTTCAAAAATACAATGTTAAAGAAAAGAAGAAGAAAAAGAAAGAGAGAGGAAAACAAACAAACAAACAAAAACAAAGTCACAAAAATTATAAAGAAAATATAGGTACAAAATTGATAACAAATACCAAAAAGCATAAATTAAAACTCTAGAGTAGAGTTTGGAATTTCAAAAATACAATGTTAAAGAAAAGCAGAAGAGAAAGAAAGAGAGGAAAAAAAGTCACAAAAATTATAAAAAAAATTATAGGTACAAAATTGATAACAAATACCAAAAAGCTAAAATTAAAAATAAAGAGTAGAGTTTGGAATTTAAAAAACACAATGTTAAAGAAAAGAAGGGGGAAAAAAAGAAAGAAAAAAAAAACAAGGTCACAAAAATTATAAAAAATATATATATGAAGTTTGCTTTTAAAAAAATAGGGTCTTTTTTTTTTTTGCAAAGTAATGGTAGGTTATAAAAGTGAAAATTAAAGGAGTAATAGAAGACTTAAAATTTTTAAAAAAATTAAAAAAAAAAGAAAGAATGATCGTAAAAATAGTAAAAGTGTATCTAGGACTTTCTCTGGTGGTGTTGTGAGTATTGCGGGGTCAGTTCATTTTCAACTAGTTCCTTCAGATCAGATCAGATCAGTTGCTCAGTAGCATCCGACTCTCTGCGACTCCGTGAATCGCAGCACGCCAGGCCTTCCTGTCCATCACCAACTCCCGGAGTTCACTCAGACTCACGACCATCGAGTCAGTGATGCCATCCAGCCATCTCATCCTCTGTCGTCCCCTTCTCCTCTTGCCCCCAATCCCTCCCAGCATCAGAGTCTTTTCCAAAGAGTCAACTCTTCACATGAGGTGGCCAAAGTACTAGAGTTTCAGCTTTAGCATCATTCCTTCCAAAGAAATCCCAGGACTGGTTGGATCTCCTTGCAGTCCAAGGGACTCTCAGGAGTCTTCTCCAACACCACAGTTCAAAAGCATCAATTCTTCGGCGTTCAGCCTTCTTCACAGTCCAACTCTCACATCCATACATGACCACAGGAAAAACCATAGCCTTGACTAGATGAACCTTTGTTGGCAAAGTAATGTCTTTGCTTTTGAATATGCTGTCTAGGTTGGTCATAACTTTCCTTCCAAGGAGTAAGTGTCTTTTAATTTCATGTCTGCAGTCACCATCTGTAGTCATTTTGGAGCCCAGAAAAATAAAGTCTGACACTGTTTCCACTGTTTCCCCATCTATTTCCCATGATGTGATGGGACCGGATGCCATGATCTTCGTTTTCTGAATGTTGAGCTTTAAGCCAACTTTTTCACTCTCCACTTTCACTTTCATCAAGAGGCTCTTTAGTTCCTCTTCACTTTCTGCCATAAGGGTGGTATCATCTGCATATCTGAGGTTATTGATATTTCTCCTGGAAATCTTGATTCCAGCTTGTGTTTCTTCCAGTCCAGCGTTTCTCATGATGTACTCTGCATAGAAGTTAAATAAGCAGGGTGACAATATACAGCCTTGACGAACTCCTTTTCCTATTTGGAACCAGTCTGTTGTTCCATGTCCAGTTCTAACTGTTGCTTCCTGACCTGCGTACAAATTTCTCAAGAGGCAGATCAGGTGGTCTGGTATTCCCATCTCCTTCAGAATTTTAGAGAAACTCCTCAGGTCAGTAGGTGCCCAATATGCTACTGGAGATCAGTGGAGAAATAACTCCAGAAAGAATGAAGGGATGGAGCCAAAGCAAAAAGAATACCCAGGTGTGGATGTGACTGGTGATACAAGCAAGGTCCGATGCTGTAAAGAGCAATATTGCGTAGGAACCTGGAATGTCAGGTCCATGAATCAAGGCTAGTTCCTTGGTCTGGCTTATATTTCTCAAGATCTGTAGGCCCCTTCCTATGTAGTCGGTACTAACCACAGGGTTTTAATCTATTGCCTGTCGCTTCCAAGGCGGTTCCCTCTGTTATAGTTTCTTCTGTTTGCTGGTCTCTTCAGTGTCTGATTTCCACCCTGATACAAAGGGGTGGTGGTGGACACTTTTTTTTTTTTTTTTTTAGGCTCACCTGTTCAGTCGCGCTGTGGGGAGGGAAGAATGCTGCAAACAAATAACACTGGCGTGTGCTTGCAGTGCCTCAGCCACACTGTAGCCTCCCTGCCAACACTGCTCAGGCTCTAGGTTGCTCCACCGGGAACCATCCGAGGCCAGCCCTGGGCTGCTTGCACCTCCCAGGTCCAAGCCACTCAGGTTCAGGCACTCAGGTAGACCCCAAGGGCACAGACTTGTTTGGGCCTGCATTTTGTGCCCTTCCCAGGTCCGAGCAGCTCAGGTGATGAGGTGTTTGGTGAGCGCGGTTGCTGCGACTTATCGCCTCCCTGCCGCTCGGTTTTCTGGGTGTGCAACCGGCACACCTTCTCAGGCAGATGTTGACCGTCCAGAACCCCAAGAGGTCTTAGTTAGCAAAGAAGCCTGCTTACAGTTTTGTAGATAATGTCTCTCTGGGGCTGCGATTGCCCCCTTCCAGCTCTGGCTGCCTGTCACCAGAGGGGGGTAGTCTGCAGCTGGCTATCTCTGTTCAGTCCTTTGTTCCGTGCATGGGCCTGGTGGTGTCTTAGGTTAGGGCTGGCTTTTCGCGTGGTAGCTATCCCACAGTCTGGTTTGCTAGCCCAATTTAGTTCGCTCAGATAGCGCTCGGGGCATTCAGGCCAGATCCTTACTCTAAGTGATGCAGCCCGCGCCTCCCTGCCCAGCCCCCGCTTGCTAGTGGTGGGTGCAGGCGTCTGCGCTGCTTCTCCGCTGGGGGAGTTACCATTGGGCTCGTAATCTGTGGGTTTTAATTGTTTATTTATTTTTCCTCCCTGTTATGTTGCCCTCTGTGCTTCCAAAGCTCGGCACAGACTCGACAGTGAGAGTGTTTCCTGGTGTTTGGAAACTTCTCTCTTTTTAAGACTCCCTTCCCGGGATGGAGCTCTGTCCCTCCCTCTTTTGTCTCTTTGTTTGTCTTTTATATTTTTTCCTACCTCCTTTCGAAGACAGTGGGTTGCTTTTCTGGGTGCCTGATGTCCTCTGCTGGCATTCAGAAGTTGTTTTGTGGAATATACTCGGTGTTTAAATGTTCTTTTGATGAATTTGTGGGGGAGAAAGTGGTCTCCCCGTCCTATTCCTCCACCATCTTAGCTCCTCCTACATTTTCATTCTTCAAAATAGAATATTAAAACATGTTAATTCCTCCAAGACAATTTGGTCCTGTTTCTACTTCCAGCCCTCCCTCATTGTGTCTTTTCTTTTTCTCTCCTGAAGGTAAAAGTTCCTTACCATTTGTTATAGACTGAATGTTTATGTCCCCTTAAATTCATATGTTGACATCCTAACCCCGAAGTGACTCTGCTTAGAGTTGGGGCCTCTGAGGCAGTGATAAAGGTTAAATGAGGTCATAAGGGTAAGCCCCTAATTTGATAGAGATGATGCCCTTATAAGAAGAGGAAAAAACCACTAGAATCCTTTCTGCCTTGTGAAGAGAAGTGACCATCTGCCAGCCAGGACGAGAGCCCTCACTAGGAACCAAATCAGCTGGCACCTTAACCTTGGACTTCTTAGCTTCTAGAACTGTGGGAAATTACTGTTGTTGAACTTACACAGTCTATGGTATTTTGTTATGGCAGTCTGAGAAGACAAATACATCGTTAGAGGACTAAATTATGTACATATTTCATATTGCATTTCAGTTAAAAATTTTTTTAAAAATTACTGTACCTTGCAAAATCCTATAATGTAAGCAAAATCTGTGCTATCTTTATTTTCATTTCACACTAAGAGCACATGGTTGAAACTTTAGAGGACTGTGTAAACTGCCCAAGATGACTCAGCTGATAATTCTATAGGCAGGGTTTAGCTTTAGGGTGCAATTGACTCATAGGAGTTGGTTCAGGAATCAATGATCTTCAGGATTCCTGCTCAGGGTAGGAGCTCATCTAGTACTTTCTCTGCAGAAAATGGAGAGTCAACTTTATACAAGCAACCTCAACTTTTTAACTCTTTGTCTCAAAATATCTTCATATCATTTTTCATTTAAATTTTTCTCTCACCTGTCTCCTCCTTTCTAATATCACTGCCTATAATTTTTTAATGTTAAACTTTCCCATTCTTCGCTTATCCTCTCTCATGTGTCTTAAAATTCTTCTCTATTTCTCTTTTCCCTTAGTCTGTGAATACATTCACACATCCCCACGTTGTAATAAAGTTCTTTATTGTTGTGCAAACTGCAGACCTATTTCTCCTTTTCTTCTCACCATCTATTTCTGAAAGAAGGTTAATTCCCCCCACATTTTTTAGCTTATTATAAACATAATATCAGAGAAGGCAATGGCAACCCACTCCAGTACTCTTGCCTGGAGAATTCCATGGACGGAGGAGCCTGGTAGGCTACAGTCCATGGGGTCATTAAGAGTCGGACACGACTGAGAGACTTCACTTTCATTTTTCACTTTCATGCATTGGAGAAGGAAATGGCAACCCACTCCAGTGTTCTTGCCTGGAGAATCCCAGGGACAGAGGAGCCTGTTGGGCTGCCATCTATGGGGTCGCACAGAGTCGGACACGACTGACGCGACTTAGCAAGCAAGCAAGCAAGCATAATATACATGCACAGTGAAGGAAACTTGGACCACATGCTCTCACACACATACATACAAACATACACACCTGAACACCAACCCCAACTGTAGCCCTAACCTAGCTGAAATCCTATCATCTATCCATAAGCACTGAGTACTGTACATTCTTCTTTTTTCCTCTCTCCCTCCTCTCTCTTCTTCCCTTTCTACCATTTTCACTCTCTCAGCCTCTCTAATCTATCTAAAATATATTTGGTATATATAATCTCATGCACCTTTGTGCTGTGTAGCATTTTATCAGTTGATTCAATAGTTTAAATTAAAATATTTATGGTTATATAATAATTTTTATTTTTATAAAGTAATGCATGTCTATAGTTTAAAGGTCAAATAATAATACAGGCTTATATTACATATATTTGAAAAAAAAAATACAGTAAGTTCTTGCCCCAGCCTTCTTCAACCATGAATTTTCTTATAGGTGAATATTTGAAAAATTTTTGTAGTTGCTGCTGTTTAGTTGCTAAGTTGTGTCTGACTCTTTTGTAACCCTGTGGATTGTAGCCCACCAGGCTCCTCTGTCCATGGGATTTTCCCGGCAAGCATACTGGAGTGGCTTGCCATTTCCTCCTCGAGGGGATCTTCCCGACCCAGGGATTGAACCTGCATCTCCTGTATCTCTTGCATTGGCAGCTGGATTCCTTATCACTGAGCCACCAGGGAAGCCCCTTGAAATTTTTTTAACTGTTTCTTAAAGCTTTAATTTCCACGTTCAAGTTCATATGTTGTTTTGTTTGGGTCTCAACAGAAGCAGCTGGCCCACTGCAAAGGAGTGGTTAAAGAAGCTTAATGGAGAAACATTTTACAAAGGAGGGGGCCAAGTTAAGGAACAGCAAGGGATGGTCAAGTACCTGGGACTAGTAGTAGTAGAACTCACAGTAGTATGATGCCATTACCAACTCTGGGATTAAAAGAGGCAAGATTTGGGGGAATGATTACCAGAACTCAGTAATGAGTATAATTGGAGCTATACGGAAGCTGTGGCCATAAGTGGAGGAATACAGTCACTGCCCAAGGAGAGGGGGGCTGGAAGCTGAAGGAAACAATAGCCTTCCTTCTCCCTCTTCTTATCCTTCCATTTGCCACCAGGGCAGCGCATTAAGCAAACTCAACTAGAAGCCAAAGACAAGGAACCTAGATGATAGAGTCTGAAGAGACCAGCTTTCTGAGTCACAGAGCAGAGTACAATGGGTAAACATAGACTGCAGGAGCACAGGGAAAATTACCAGCACATAGCCTCATATGGATATTTTTTTGCTTTATAGATTTTGGTGGCTATGTGTCAACAACTTACTGTGTTAATTATCATTGAGCTTTTCCTCACAATTCCTCACCTTTCTTTTCCACATATCTCATTATATTATTAGAAATTTTTTTTGAAAATGAGAATTGTAACAATATTCAGTGTTTTACATAATTGTGTAAATAACTATTCACCATTGAGTTAAGTAGTGCACCAGGACACTTCTTTCCCATGTTGCTCCCTCCACACTCTCTCCCCAGGAGTTCATAATTGCCTCGTATTTGCATGTGTTTAGTTTTCTATGTGTTTGGCACTGTTCTTTTTTCCAAAAGGTTCCAAAGTATTCCTCATATGGCCAAACACATCAGAGAATATTTTAGTTCTGTTTTTCCCCAGAACCTTCTTTTTCTTGCTTCAGTCTGAACTGGTTGTCTTCTAGGCTCTGGTACTTGCCGTCACCTATGACTCATGCCCTGAGACTTTTCTTCCATCCTCCCCTTTTGCTGAATTCCATGTCTTTCACACTCAGTTTTTCCTCTCTCTCTCTCTCTCTCTCTTTGGCACAGTACACATTCCTCTTGCTTCAGGAGAGAAGGTACAGAATAGGTAAAATTTTGAGTTTTGCATATCTGGAAATATACTTAATTCTACTTTGACACTCAACTGATAGTACATCTGGGAACAGAATTCTAGGCTGAAAATAATTTTTCCCTTAGAATTTTGTAGGTATTTCTCCACAGCCTTTCAGCTTTCACAGCTGCTGTTCAGATATGACATGCTTTTATGAATCCTGTTTCTTTGTGTGTGACCTGTCTTTACTTTCTAGATGCTTTTATATGTACTTTTTACTTGCTAGTGTTCTTAAATTTCATGATGAAAATTTAAAAATAAGAAAATGAATAATTTCATAAAAAATGGTTATGGTGAGCAACAAATTACTATGGTAATTAAATGCTACTGGATACATAGAGCATAGCAATTTTTAAATGTATATATATATTTTGAAAAGTTATATTCTTTGCAGCTATTTAAACATATGATGAAAATTTTAGATGTCAACTAAAAATTTTTAAAACCACTAACTTACAGTTTTTCCTATTCTGCCCCTTGTGCCATAACTATTTGTTTTTAAAGTTTAGCTTCTTTAAAAAAAAATAAAATAAAATAAAGTTTAGCTTCTTTATGAGAATTCAGGTGATTGAGGATAGGGACCATGTTTTCTAAGCTTTGTATCTTTTACAAAACTTTAATAAAGTGTTGTGTTCATAATAGGAGCTCAATTAAATATTTACTGAATTGAAGTATTTCTATTTTCATCAAAGGGAGTCCTTCATTCCTCTTCAACTGTTCTTACCTAGTCTACCAGTTAGTTTTCCCTACTAAACTGATAATCAAAACAACTGCTTGATGGAAATAACATTTGGATTTATAATGCAACTCACATATTATCTTTAATATGAGAACAGGAAAAATACTGTGAGAAGGAAATGATTATATACAGTAAACCAATACAAATTTTCTTAAATGTGGTTATTTTCTACATAAAATAAAGTAACACAATAATTAGAAATATATTTATTGACATAAAACTGCAGTGTATACACACTCTTAACTAAAACCAGTGGATTTTCATGATGATTCTTTCTAACGTGCACCCAACTGGAAAGCAGTAAAAACACCAGCAGATGGCTCAAGAGTGGTTGGCAATAAACCCTTTCTCCTCAGATCACTAATATACAATTGTAATGAAAAATTATATTTTTTCACACTTTACTCAGCACCTTTGCTTAGGACACTATAAGCACAAGATACTGTCTAACACTGCTTTGCTATGTATACAATAATAAGCTAGCAAGAAATACTTATGTACACTAGTTTATACACTTTTGTAATTATTTTTACACCTTTTTAGGTAATCTAATATTTTAAATGTTTTTAACTTTATTTCCATATTTACTTGACTGTGCCAGATCTTCACTGTAGCACACAAGATCTTCGATCTTCGTTGCGGCACACAGAATCTTTTAGTTTCGGCATGTGGGATCTAGTTCCCCCACCAGGGATGGAACCTAGGCCCCTGCACTGGGAGCGCAGAGTCAGCCTCTGGACCACCAGAGAAGTCCTCATTTTTGCAGTTTTTGCATCTTATCAAGAAGGCTTGGCCTTGTCCTGTGATTTAATCCTGTTGTTACACTTATATATGACACATAGCATTTCAATTTGTACCTAGCATTATCCAAAGAAATAATACTACATATAGGCCTCTTAAAAATAACTTAGGCAAAAGCAAATTTAAAAAATACAAGAAAAACTCTTATACCCTACTTAGAAATATCAAGTATGGGTTTAAGTATTTAGACAGCTTAATATTCCCCCTAATTCTTACAATTCCCTTGTCATTATGGGATTGTTGCTGGAAGTAAGAAAATATTATATTGTGTTTATAAAACTTTTTTTTATTCAAAAGAAAAAAATTGGAACTATCTTATATATGATAGCTCTGTGTCCTAACAGTATTGTCATGAATACTAACTTTAGGTAACATTTATTGAGTGCCCTCTCTGTACCAGGCACTCTGCTTAGCACTTTATGTTTAATCCTCACAGCTCTCTGAGGTAGGTATATTATTGAGTGCATTTTATTTACAAAGTGCTATACACTGAGGTGATGGAAGGCAAGAAATGCAGGTGATCTTCCTGAACTCCTCAATAGACTGAGCTCCTTGAGGTGAGGCATTCTCTTACTGTGTCTCAGAGTGCATGACAGTGCTGATCCTGTAGAAGGGAGCGTGGAAGAGGAAGTGAGAGGAGATCCCTGCATTGGTGTCAGGACAGTGGACAATACTAGATGTAGCAGATGAACGGCTGGATCATGCTCCAAGCAAGTTAAGAGAAGATCACATTTGTAAGGATGTTTGACTATGAAAACGACTCCACAGAAATGATAGTGTACTATGAAAATTAACCATTCAAACTCACATCTAATTTCCCTGGGATTAAATCCAATTAATTAGCGTCAATCTTATTATATATTATGATGAATATTGCTGAGAACCTAGCAGTTTTTATTATGTTAAGCTAGTTCCTTTGTTTTAGTATGAAGCTTTAACCGCTTATTTCATCTGAATGTTTCTTTTCAACTCACTAGTATCTTTGCAAGGAAAAAATTATGAAAGGGAAACAATACATGCTATTTACATTTCTCTGAGGCAGAAAACTTCAGGGTCTGAATTTTGAGTATTTGCGGTCAGTCAGAAAAATTAATCAAAACTTAAAAGGGGTCTTGTGGGTTCTTTATTTAAACTCTTACTTGTTCAGTCACTAAGTCGTGTCCAACTCTTTGCAATCCCACAGACTATAGCCAACCAGGCTCCTCTGTCCATGGGGTTCTCTAGGCAAGAATACTGGAGGGGAAGCTATTTCTTTCTCTAGGGGATCTTCCTGACTCAGGGATTGAACTAGCATCTCCTGCACTGGCAGGTAGATTCTTTACCACTGAGTCATCAGGGAAATCCTAAACACTTACTGCTGCTGCTGCTGCTAAGTCACTTCAGTCGTGTCCGACTCTGTGCGACCCCATGGATGGCAGCCCACCAGACTCCCCTGTCCCTGGGATTCTCCAGGCAAAAACACTGGAGTGGGTTGCCATTTCCACTTTATTCTAAATGAGATCAGGAATAGTGATTTGAATAAATCACATTCATCACCTATAAATATGTTAAATTTCTTTACTGGTGCAACTTTGGGCTTCTCAAAGGCCACCAGCATCCTGAAGAAGACAGGAGCTACGGGATGAGCCATTTTCCTGCTTCTGCCCGACTCCAAGTCCCTGCTTTTATTTTTTTTTTTTAACTGAGTTCACAGTTTAGAAAAAAAGGTCTACCAAACTATTTAAGCTCACTTGGTATCCTGGAACAGCTAAGGGGACATAGTTGATCCCAAACTGGCTGAAAAGAAACAAAAATCAAAGTGAGAAGAAATAATTTCATGTTGCTTGGAATGTCAAATTACATAAAGGTAAACAACTTTGGTCAAAGAAAAAAAAGAAAAAACAAAAACAAAAACAAAAAACCCTCAAGTGGTCAGTATTTTTTTTTCCCCACTCTTAAAAAGAACTTTTAAAAAGAGAAAGTGCCTTTCTCTTCCATACATTAAAGCAAATGTAAAAAGGATTGATTCAGTGCTCTACTTTGTGAGGGAAAGAGCCTGGAGATATTTCAGCTCCCTGCTAAGCCTTTGGTATCCTTCAGAACTCTATTTCCATAGTTGCAAAATTGACTGAGTGAAAGTCTGTTTAATCATCTGTGTATTTCCAATTTGTCTACATAGGTAAAAGCACTTAGTGCTTGGCACATAAGTAGTATACAATAATGTTAGTAATCATAATAGAACAGCTTAGATAGCTCCATATACTGCCAAGGCGAAAAAGGAAACACCAAAAAGAATGATTGCTTTGTGTTTGGGAACTCAGTCTTTCCAGGAAAATTAAATAAGGATTTTGATCAAGGCTGAAATTCAATGTTTTTGAATTTTCAGGGACTCACCCTCAGGATCTTCCAACCCTACCTTTTCAACCTATTTTAAAACATAATAGTTCAGAAAATATTTTTTAACAAACAGAACAATCTTTTGCTTCCAATTTCCAGCGTTAGACTGCTGTATCTTATTTGAAGTTTGAGGAGATAAACAAATGTTTGATTTATCACTGTTTGAGTGTATTTTATAAGACAACTCAGAAAACCAGGCTGTGGTTAATAAAAAAGCAAAACAAAAATATAGCTTAAAGGATTGAACCAGCAAGGAATTAGCACAAGTTTATGATAGTTGTTATTATTAACTGGTAACCTGTGCTAAATGACCAAGCCGTTTAGTGTTTAATTTTACAAAAACCATTTGGTCATCAAAGTAACAAAAAAAAATTTTTTTTGGTACTAAATGTATTTGCCAGTTAGTGTAACAAAATGAGCTAGATTTTTTGGTTTTCTTATAGTCTTACCACCCAACATAGATTCTCTAAGTTAAAAGAAAAAAATACTTTTTTGTAATATTTGATGATACTTCTGATCAGAGCCTATAAAGTCTCTATAAAAAATAAAACAATACTTCAAGATACAGATATAAAATTCTCAAAAAAGTGTCATTAAAAAACACTGCTTTCTTCCTGTTATTGTTCATGTCAAAAAGCAGGTTATCTTTACATGGTTTCTGTAGGTCCGAGGAATTCCATTTCTACAGCAGCTTTTGGCGTTTCAGCTGAACCCCTCTTCTTTCGGAACTCTGCTGCGATTTCCTCAAAGGATTTTCCTTTGGTTTCTGGAACTTTAAAAAATGTGAACAGAATAAAGGCCAAGACCACACCAGCAAAAAGGAAAAACACATAAGGTCCACAGAAGTCCTGCAGAGAAGAAACAGAGTCCCAGTTAGCAGCTGTTAAACCTTATCTTCTGTTCAGTAAGTTTGCACAGAACTAGGCTGCTTACCGCAATGTACTGGAAACACAGAGCTATAATGAAATTGCCTGTCCAGTTGCTGAACGCAGCTATTGCTAAAGCAGCAGGGCGTGGTCCTTGACTGAAAAACTCAGCCACCATGAACCAGGGGATGGGTCCTGGCCCAATTTCAAAAAAAGACACAAAGAGGAAGATGGCTGTCATGCTCACGTAATTCATCCAAGGGAATTTACTCTGAGGAGAAAAGAAAAACAAAATAAAAGTGGAACTGGGATCACTGACTGCTTCTTCCTGTAGCTAAGTCCTTGTTGAGTTCAGAGGGGACATAGCACTCTTCCTGATGTGCTATGGGAATCCCTGGTGGCTCAGAGGTTAAAGCGTCTGCCTGCAATGCGGGAGACCCAGGTTCCATCCCTGAGCTGGGAAGATCCCCTGGAGAAGGAAATGGCAACCCACTCCAGTATTCTTGCCTGGAGAATCCCATGGACAGAAGAGCCTGGTAGGCTGCAGTCCACGGGGTTGTAAAGAATCGGACACGACTGAGCTACTTCACTTTCACTGATGTGCTTATGTTCAATTAAGTATAAGTTATTCCAGTTGTTCAGTTCAGTTCAGTCGCTCAGTCGTGTCTGACTCTGCGACCCCATGAATCGAAGCACGCCAGGCCTCCCTGTCCATCACCAACTCCCAGAGTTCACCCAAACTCATGTCCATTGAGTCGGTGATGCCATCCAGCCATCTCATACTCTATCGTCCCTTTCTCCTCCTGCCCCCAATCCCTCCCAGCATCAGGGTCTTTTCCAATGAGTCGTAGACAAGTTTTTTTTTTTTTCCTAGTCTGAATCATCCTTAAATCTTTTGAGCTATAAGAAATCCTGTGGCTTCGGATTTTCTCTGCCTCCTAGTCACTCTTCCTGTGGAAGAAGCAAAGCAAGGATCCAGTGACCTCTGCTTCTACTCATACCAAGCTCGGTAGACAGGATGCGGAACACCCTGTAAAGTGGTAGAAAGGTCTAGGTACTTGTTCAAGGTCACACAAGCAGCCAAGTGGCAGAGCCAGGATTGAAACCTGGTTATTATACACCCTGCATCTCTGGGTGACAAGCACCATTCACTTGCTGATATTCAGTCTTTAAACCCTGAAGCTAATTCTTTTTCTTTACATTTCTCTTTTGTTTTATATGCTGTTCCTCTTGCTTTATTTTGTTAAGTAAGTCTCAGATGTTTAACTTGGGGCTCAGAAATGCTATCATTGGGTACCCAAAAATCTCAGTGCAGACACCAGACTCACCAGGAGCACAAGTCCCACCGACATGAAGATGGCACAAACAAACATCCCACTCATTCCAATTAGGAACAGAGAGCGTCGCCCTGCCTTCTCCACAAGGAACACCTAGGAAAGTTTTAAAACATGTGGCTTTATACTTAAATAGTTTTTACTGCCGAGGAGATCTTTTAAATTTATACAGCTGAGAAGAAGCCATTCTATTATCTCATTTTGCAGATGTGGAATTAAGGAGGGAAGTGACTCTTGCCCAGAAAGGTGGAACTGGTCTCAGTGACCAGAGATGATTAACAGATGCTGTCTTCCTTTTGTCACACTGATTTGAACAGGTCATTCTAGAGAAAGAACCATAGCATCATTACCCCCTGATGTTTATCACTTTGGGTGCAATAGTTAGAGACTGGACATCTTGGATGTCCAGTATTTCCTCTCCCCTTAAAATATGAAGGGTCTACATAAAAATGACATTAATTTCTCTTTTGATAATTATCCTAAGTTATAATTAAAAGCGTTTGAGCACTGCAGACTTCTGAAACAGTGCAATTATTGATGTGTCAACTGTCATCATCCAACTTCATTACTGCAAACAAAGTCAAATTGTGACCACTCAGGGGGAAAATACAGAATTTGATCATCTCACTAAAGAATCAGGCCTGAAAGTACTTGGTCTTGGTAATGACTATCCACTTGAAAAGATAAGACTTTAAAGCAAAAGGTTAAATTGCTTTTTTATCCTATTTTAGGAGACTTGGCATCAATTCCTTTGGGTTGGGATCTTTGCACTAATGTTTAAGATTTACAATTAGCAAGGACCAGAGTTTGCTGAATAGGCTCTGGCTTGATCCTTGCCAAGGTTGGTGAGTCAAACACACACAAAAATTACCTGTCATAATTTCTCACTTGGCTGTTCTCATAAATCTATCAGTAAATCAATAGCAATCCAATACTCTTAGTGCAGTGAGCTTTGGCTCTGAAAATATCTGAGAAACATTTCTTTTCACTCACAGTGAAAAAAACCCCTTTTTCTCAGGCTTTCAGATCACTTCAGAGTGGTAAGCAAGGAACCGATATTTAATTGTTGAGAATGAAGTGGGAAAAACAAAACTTTCTCTAGTTCATAAATTTCTCTCTATATATTTTGACTCTGTCTATATTATGACTTTTAAAGTTGATTTGATGACACCATGTCAAGCCGCCAAGGAAACTGGAGCATTTCTTCAGCAAAAAGGGCTTTCACTACATCCGTTTCTTCTATTTCTGGACAACTATTACTGATAGGATTATAAATTCTAAAACTGCATGCCTTGAAAATTGAGTCAGACTCCCTTGGGGCCAGGTGAGCACAGACACAGGGTGAGACTTGGTCAGGTCTTAGAGACCTGGATGCCTGACCTTAACTTCCATTTTCCCCACAGACAGTGTGCAGCACTCAGACCCTCGATGCCTACTTGGAGGCCTCTTTCTCCTCTAGACCCATGCTGTCTTTCCGTTGGCTTCATATTTCTTTCTGTTTTGTTTTCTCACTCAAGATTACAGGTTTCCATCTACTGGATCATTAGTGTAAAAGAAAATACAAAATATGGAACATCATTCAGCATCAAGTTTAGAAAGTCTCTCTCTCCAAATACTCATTCAGGAAAAAAAAAAGGATTATATTCCCTCTGAATTGTTGAAACATTACTATGTTATCAGTACATATTCCTATTTGCACATCTTTATTTGAATGGATACACGGAATTCGGTAACATTGCCTGATTTTGGCAAGAGAATCTGGATGATTGAAAGGTATCCTTTTTGTATTTTTTTGAACTTTAAAACTTTTCAAAAATAAATATAATTAAAAGTGTTAAATATTACTTGTAGTCCTGGAGGGTACATTAGACGGCTGATTAGAGTTTTAAAATTATGTCACTCCTGCAAAAATGTTCACAGAAAAAAAGGATGAGTTCTAAAAAGGTATATTCAAAATAATCAGGACACTATTTTTGGAAAAACTCCTCCCACTCCATGGAGTTGGTGGGGTTGGATGGGTGGACAACAATGGAATTTTGCAGTAGTTTTTTTAGGCATTCTTATAGTTTGGATTGCCCTGATCTTGATAACTTGATTCTTCACATAGCAAATCCTGTTACACATAAAATATTTTAATCACAATCTCTATATGAGAAAAATAATGTTGAAGTGAGATTTGCAAAAATATTATCTCAGGAGACAAAAGAATGCAAATAGGATTCCATCCCAGTACCAATCCTTTATTGATTTTAGAGTAGCCTTTTGGATTGAACAAGCATTAACTCTAAAGGCATAAGCACTGGTGTTCCCTTGTTATCTGTTCTTCCTTCTCTTTCCAAGGTCCAGTTCTGTTTAATGTGGTCTGGACAAACTTGCCTTTTGATCTAGGTAGCAAGGCTGTAATTATTGACCACTCTAGGTAATAGTTAAAAGTCCATGTGCAGAGAATGAAAAACAAGTGATCCCATAAACTGTAGCCTGCCAGGCTCTTCTATCCGTGGGATTCTCCAGGCAAGAATACTGGAGCAGGTTGCCATTTCCTTCTCCAGGGGAACTTCCCGATCCAGGAATTGAATCCAGATCTCCTGTACTGCAGGCAGATGCTTTTCTAACTGAGCTATATGAAAAGCCTCAGAGCTGCCTGGAAGCTCTGTCCAATGGCCTAACATCATAAGAATCTGCTCAATCAGTTTAATTTTGCTAGAGGCTTAGATATTTAATCAAGAGGACAATGTTTATTTAAAAAATGTTTTTTTTTTTTCCCCTAAGATATCAGGATAAAAAATTTCAACCATGGAAGGATGGAATCAAGGTGGAAGATCCAGTACTGACAGAAATGACAAGCTGTTTGCTAATATCAGGGGCTTCCCAGGTGGTGCTTCCCAGGGTGCTTCTCTGCTTCCCTGGTGGCTCAGACAGTAAAGAATCTGCCCTGGATCCAGAAGATCTCCCAGAGAAGGGAATGGCAATTTGCTCCAGTATTCTTGCCTGGAGAATCCCATGGACAACAGTACATGGGGTCGCAAAGAGTCGGACATGACTGAATGACTAACACTTTCACACTTCCTTTCCCAGATGGTGCAGTGGTAAAGAATCTGCTGCCAATGCAGGAGACGCAAGAGGGTTCGATCCCTGAGTCGGGAAGATTCCCCTGGAGTAGGAAATGGCAACCCACTCCAGTGTTCTTGCCTGGAAAATCCCAGAGGAGCCTGGTGGGCTATAGTCTGTGGGGTTGCAAAGAGTCAGACACAGCTGAGCATGCATATACACATTTGCTAATATTAAGGGACTTAAGTACAGAAGAAAGGAGAAAAAGCCTAGGTATTTACACAAAAATACCAAGTGTCTTGTCCCCAAGTGAGTTCCTGATTCACAAGTGAGTGACAAATGACATATTTGGGAGATAGGGAGAACCATTGATCCATGTGTTCAGTTATGCCTAATCTCACTACAATGGTTGGTTATTCACATCTAGGACTCTTCCTGTGACTCACATAGTTCTATCTACATATCCAGTACATGTGGACAATAAATCACAGGTTGCTTTTATGTTACAAGGGTTTTTTTCACTCCTATTTCTGGACTGAGGAACAAGCAGAATATTTATCTAGAGTATTTCACTTACAGAGACAGCAGTGAAAACTGTGTTGACAGCACCAACTCCAATGGTTGCATAAACAGGTTGGCTGATTCCAGCTGTCTGGAAAATGCTGGTTGAGTAGTAAAATATCTGAAAGATGAGAATAGTTTAGCTTTAATCAAGAAGCCTAGTGCTAAGGCTTTAATGCAAGAATTATTTTAGGTTGTTTATTTTTTGAGTGTTTCAATGGAACCAGAGTTCCGAGAGATCTCAAAAGGTTTTATCATCCCTCTTCTTCCAGAAAAGGAGAAATCACAATCTTCCTTTAGTGTGTAAAACTTCCAATCATTTAAAATCTCCTTATATTCAGCTGAAAACTCTACATCTGCATCTAACTTTTTTCAGTTTTAAAACTTTTTCTTAAAGTTAAAATACATGCAAAAAGGTACATATACCCTTTAAGTGTACAGCTCAATTAATTTGCACAAACTAAACACACCTGTATCAGTTCAGTTCAGTCACTCAGTCGTGTCCGACTCTGCGACCCCATGAACCACAGCACACCAGGCCTCTCTGTCCATAACCAACTCCTGGAGTCCACCCAAACCCATGTCCATTGTGTCGGTGATGCCATCCAACCATCTCATCCTCTATTGTCCCCTTCTCCTCCTGCCCCCAATCTTTCCCAGCATCAAGGTTTTTTCAAATGAGCCTGCTCTTTGCATCAGGTGGCCAAAGTATTGGAGTTTCAGCTTCAACATCAGTCCCTCCACATCCAGGATTGATCTCCTTTAGGATGGACTGGTTGGATCTCCTTGCAGTCCAAGGGACTCTCAAGAGTCTTCTCCAACACCCCTGTATAATCTAGGTAAAAAATAAATCATTTCCTGCCTTCTGGAAGCCCCCTAAATGTCACCCTTTTTCAAAGGAAAGTCTTTCAACTTCAGCCATTGTAGATAAATTTTGCCTAGTCTTGTACTTGATATAAGTGGAACTGCTTGATGTATATTTTATATCTGGCATCAACATTGCCTTTGTGAGAATCATCCACATTGTTGCATTTGCAGGCTGTTTATTATCACTGCTATTTAGCATATTATTGTAGTAATATACCACAATTTAGTTACCCATTCTACTATTTAGTCACCCATTCTACTATTGATGGTTATTTAGGTAGTTATCATTAGAGTGATTATGAATAGTGCTTCTATGAACATTCTATTCTAGTACAAGCCTTTTGGTAAAATACGTACACATTTACACCTTGGAATAGAATTGTTGGATCACAGTGTGTGTGTGTTCTCAGCTTTGATTGATACTACCAAATAGTTTTCCAAAGAAGTTGTGTCAATTTGCACTCTTACCAGTGAAAAGGCAGAGGAACCAGAGCTCAAATCACTGAACATCCATTGGATCATCAAAAAAAGCAAGAGAGTGCCAGAAAAACATCTACTTTTGCTTTATTGACTATGCCAAAGCCTTTGACTGTGTAGATCCCAACAAACTGTGGAAAATTCTTAAAGACATGGGAATACCAGACCACCTGTCCTGCCTCCTGAGAAATCTTTATGTAGGTCAAGAAGCAACAGACTGGTTTCAAATCGGGAAAGGAGTACATCAAGGCTGTATATTGCCACCCTGCTTATTTAGTTTATATGCAGAGTGCACCATGAGAAATGCTGGACTGGATGAAGCACAAACTGGAGTCAAGATTGCTGGGGGAAATATCAATAACCTCAGATATGCAGATGACACAACACTTATGGCAGAAAGTGAAGAAGAACTAAACAGCCTCTTGATGAAAGTGAAAGAGGAGAGTGAAAAAGTTGGCTTAAAACTCAACATTCAGAAAGCTAAGATCATGGCATCTGATTCCATCACTTCATGGCAAATAGATGGGGAAACATTGGAAACAGTGACAGACTATTTCTTTGGGCTCCAAAATCACTACAGATGGTGACTGCAGCCATGAAATTAAAAGACACTTGCTTCATGGAAGGAAAGTTATGACCAACCTAGAGGGCATAGTAAAAAGCAGAGACATTACTTTGCCAGCAAAGGTCTGTCTAGTCAAAACTATGGTTTTTCCAGTAGTCATGTATGGATGTGAGAGTTGAACTGTGAAGAAAGCTGAGCCCAGAAGAATTGATGCTTTTGAACTGTGATGTTGGAGAAAACTCTTGAGAATCTCTTAGACAGCAAGGAGATCCAACCAGTCCATCCTAAGGAGATCAGTCCTGGGTGTTCATTGGAAGGACTGATGCTGAAGATGAAACTCCAATACTTTGGCCACCTGAAGAACCGACTCATTTGAAAAGACTCTGATGCTAGGAAAGATTGAAGATGGGAGGATAAGGGGACAACAGAGGATGAGATGGTTGGATGGTGTCACCGACTCAATGGACATGAGTTTGAGTAAGCTCTGGGAGTTGATGATGGGCAGGGAGGCCTGGCGTGTTGCAGTCCATGGGGTTGCAAAGAGTCGGACACGACTGAGCAACTTTGAACTGAACTGAACCAGTGTGTATAAGAATTTTGGTTTCATTGCACTTAACCCAAAATTTCCACTCATGTCAGTACAAATGGAGAAATCTGATTCACAACCTTCTTAATAGCCTTTATTATTAGTTACGTCTCTATGTGCATAACAGTCATTTTCTTTGGTTGTGTCATCCTCTGTCATTCCTTTCCTACAGCCTCATCCTGCAGACAGGGCTGATGCAGGAGGACTGTTCAGACTGTGTTCAGTGAGGAATGGATTACTCACTGCACACTATCCTACCCAAAAGCCTCTGGTTCAACATTTCCTGGATGCCTCTAAGCCAGGCACTGGGATGGAAGCTAAAGCAGGGACACTCAGAGAGATTAAGTGTTGTGCTCTTGGATATACTCGCAGAGCTGAGAGAGAGCTCAGAGAGATTTGGTCTCTGAGACCCAAAGTTATAAAGAATTAAGAGATTAAAAAAATCAACATCAAGGACCTTTAAAGGAGGATAGAGGCCAGAGCAGAGCATTCAGCTTGTGGAATGAGGCTCAGGTCTCCTTTTGCTTCACCTTGGGGGAAATACTTTCTTTGCTTCCTCTAAGTCTCTGCCCATCTATCAGTCACCCCCACAGTGTCTGTGAATCTGGGGTTGACTCACTGTAGAAGCCCAAATCACAGTTTTAACAGCATTGAATGGGGATACGTGGTTTTTAAAATCTGGTTTCTTAACCAATGCTTAATTTTTTTCTTCTAGCAGCTAACCATCAGTAAGACAATTTTAGTCTGCATAATACAAAGATTTCAAAACCTAAAAGCTAGCTAGTTTAGTACTCAGTATGTTTTTCAGTCATGTCTTTTCTATTACCCTCACTCACCAATATCATATCAGTTCCTTCTATTGTTTATTTTGTGTGCTGTCTCCCCAAACAGTGAAAATTTCTTGGATGGCAGGAAAATTCTTTGCACTAGGCTATCTGATACACTTCATTTAAATAGATAGCAGGAACCATGAGTCCTTCTGCCTAGGCTATCTGAAATCCTAAATTTGATACTCAACTCTAGAAGCCCATAGTAATTCAGTCTTCTTGGTATATTTATTCTCTTTTGCCCTCTTTTGTATTTATTATGACTTGCCTTTTAATCTTCATCTTAATTGACATGCAGACCACTGATCACTGACATCTTTTAAAAATTGTAAGGTAATTTTAGAAAGCAGACAAGGCAAGATAAAATTAATGCTCATTCAAGATATTTGTGATGTCAGCATTTTAATGTGTCCTTAGTTACTTAAACTTAAACTCCTGTCCTCGTCTGTCTTAGTTCACTTTGGTCTTAAGAGTGAGGGAGGGTGTTCTTAAACTTACCCCATTGATTCCAGAAAATTGCTGAGCCGCATGCAGCATCAATGCCACTAGAATAGGCTGTCGGTAGCTGGCATTGGTGAAGAGCTGAATTATGGAGACTTTCTTTTCATTTGATGCTTCTTCCCTCTCTTTTCTCATCTCAGTGATGTCTTTGGTGATATCATCACTTCCTCTGAGTCTTTTCAAGCCTGTCCCCCAAAATGATCATGTTGACACAACTCAGGTCAAAACAAAAATAAATTTGTTTTTGTTATGCTAATGAAAGAACTACAGTTCTGCCTAACCCATTCTATGACCTAATAGAATGGGTGTTGGAAATCCTTTCTTGTTAAATCCTGTCTTTTTATTTTTTAAGAAAGCAAAACATTTGGCTTCATCTTATTCCTCATTATCATAGAAGTACAATGTAGGAAAGGTCTGTTAGAAGTCTGAGTTCAATGCACTGCATGTGGATTTTCTATTTGGGCTTGTGTGAATGTTTATGGTTGCAAAATGACATGTACCAGTCATATTAAGTGATCGTGCATATTCTTACATATAATCACTGACTTCATTTGAAAAGCATTGGTACCAATTTCATGAGTATCCATTCATGTGCACGGTTTCTCATTAACTGATAATTCCAAAACAATAGGAAGAAAGGAAAACCACCATAGACTTACTTTTCTTTGCCTTGGCTTCCTCATCCAGCTTGATGTAAAGGTATCTGGGGCTTTCTGGACAGAAGAAGAGCAGCAGACATTGGAGAATGGCTGGCACAGCAGACAGGCCAAGCAGGATGTGCCATAGCTCGTGATTGCCCAGGATAAAGTCAAGGCCAACGATCTGAAAAGGCAGGGAGGAAGCATATCAACTACATATCACTTTGGAGCTGCCTTCTGAAACAATTTGTTGGAAAAGCACATTGGCTATTTGATAGTAACTCCTGACTTTGATTCAAGTATGCACAAGTATGCTTAAGATGGAAATTGTTACTAGTATGTCTCTTCTTAAATGAATTAGGGACTCTGTTTTACAAAGAGTTCAGCTAGATTTGTTTTCATTAACTCCTATGGGACATTTAGGATAGAAATCAACCAAACTTTTAAGCACGCATTTGATATCTAAAACAACAGCAAAAATAATGCATAACTTTGGACGATTACCCAGAACTTAAATAGAATGGATTACATAAATAAAGCAATTACTCTGAGAGAACTAGTTTTGTGATCCCTATTGCAAAGTAGTTTATCCTCTGGATAGTCATAAGTTTGAGGTTCTGAGGACTCCCTCTGAGAACACAGGAGAGAAGGAAAGAACAAGGTAACTGAACAAGAACTGCTACTGCAATCCTTTGCATTTTAAATCTGAGCAGGAAAGATGCTCAGAAAAAAGGAAACCCAGGCAGCCAAAATTTTGAAATTTTTTTCCCTTGAAATCTAAATGGAATAATGTAATTCTGGAATAGCTCCAGTAGTTAAGACTTGGCTTACCAGGTCACCTTCAGTGCCAACTCCACCACAGCTTCCAGGGGAAAAGTGAGGCGTGGATTAGTAATATTTTAACTTTGAGCTACTAAAAAGCCTATGTCTCTGTACTGCCACCTCCAAGACCACTTGTGGAACTGTCTTTTCCTCTGTGTTGTTTTACAGTAAGAGTGGCCAGTCAGGGGGAGAGAAGCTGGGTAAAGTAGAGGATGGGTGAGGGAGGGGATGGGAGTTTTTACCTGACTAATAAGAATGCCCGTGACAATGGCCAGCTGATGAAGAGCACCGATAGCGCCCCTGAGTGTGGTTGGAGCAATTTCACCAATGTACATTGGAATCAAGCCTGAAATCAGCCCTGAGTGAAACATGAACATACACGTTAAAGTGTAATCAGGATGACATCAACAGCAGTAACTTTATTTAAGTACAGTCAGTATTCATTCTGAGTTTATTGGAAGGAAGAGCCCTTGTCACCAACCGCAGACACGATTTATGCAAAGAATGTTTGTTGATGAGACTCCAAATGAAATTGTAGTTGGAGATATAAATAGAAGGAGATGGTTAGTCATTCATCTGGCAATTATTCATAGCATTGCCTTTATTTAGTTAAAAAATTCATGTTAATATTGAGTTTGTATCATGATGCCTTAGGTTATCTTCAGAAAAGAGATTGAAGAATGCTTTAACAATATTCTTAAAAATACAGTAATATTCTTACTCTAAAATCACGGGATTAAAGGAAATTAGAACATATCTATGCCAACCTCTTTACTTGATAAAGGTGAGAAATGACTTACCCAAGATCACAGTGCAATAGAGTGTTAGCAGGAGAACTACAAGCCCTTCTTGAGTTTCTACAATGTGGAGGAGCCTCAAAGTTACACTTAAGAGTTGAGGGGAGGAGTGTGTAGAGAGGTGTCAGGAGTTAAGGGACTCAGGGGCTCCTCCCTCAATTACTCCAACCAGAGCAACCTAGCTTCTTTATTCTCTCTAAATAATGGGCTTCAGAAAAGATTTTATTTGAATAAAGACTTCTGATTCTTACACATGTGCTAAGTCGATTCAGTTGTGTCTGACTCCTTGTGATCCTATGAACTGTAGCCTGCCAGGCTCCTCTGTCCATGGGATTCTCCAGGCAAGAATACTGGAGTGGGTTGCCATGTCCTCCTCCAGGGCATCTTCCCAACCCAGGGATCGAACCCACATTTCATGTCTCCTGCACTGGCAAGTGGGTTCTTTACCACTAGGGCCACTTGGGAAGCCCTCTGATGCTTAAAAGAAAACAAAATTTTGAAAAGCTCTAGGCCATTATGCCTTCTGTAGTTTTCCTAGATGCAGATGTAACCAGTCATGTTGAAAATGGTGGAGACTCTAGACATTTGCTAAGAGCATAAAAAGGTCAGAGACTAGTCAATGAGCAAAACTTAATGCAATGTTTGACATTTCCTGAAAATAAGATTTGTCAGAGGCTTCCTCTTAGATATACTGTGGGCCTATCAAATGGAAATGTATGGTCTTTGTATAAAAGATGCTTTTGAGAATTGTTTCAATATTTTTTTAATGCTTCAAATTGTTCTTAATATCCCATGAGCATTTGCATGGCTGATACAGCATCTAAATTTCTGCTTTTACATGCAACTCTACTGTGTGGTCTGTTGATCTTAAAGAAGCAGGGGGAAAAAAATAAAAAACAAACATTGTTTGGTCCTATTCTGGGCTGTAGTATTTTTGTTAAGGCCAAACATACCTCAAGAACAGAAAACGCAGATAAGCTCAAAGGTCTTCAGTCTTCAGTCTAACTGCTCTCTCCAACTGAGCTATTTTGGCCACCTGGTCTGACGTCTTACGAACTCGAAATCAAATTGTATTTTCTATTAATTGTTATTAATTTATTTTCATTAATTTTTAGCTATTTTAATGCTCATAATAAAATCAGACATAATTTTAGAAGGTGCTTAGAGAGTACAAGTTACTTAGTTATGCTAGTAATAGGTTGCTACACACTGTATATAACATTTATTTTCAATATCACTAAAAATATTTTATAATTTTTTTTCTTATTGTATTTCAAAAAGTAGAGAGAAAATAAAGAAGAATCTTGATTTGGACCTCTTTGATGGTGTTATTAGTTTCATTTTACAGTCAAGTGAAACTGAATTTGAGTCTTCAAAACTGTAAGAAAACAAATTTGTGTTGTTTTAAGTCACTAAGTTTGAAGTAATTCATTAGAGGGAACTAATACCAAGGAGGAAACCGAGCCTTCTATTCAATGACTAAGGCCAGACCAAGACAGTGCCAGAATTGATGCATTCTGAATCCAAAACTCTTCCCATAAGTGAGTTGCCTCTTTACCTTGATCAAACTATCATTTCAGTTATTTGTATTAACATTGAAAATAACAAGAAAAGCCATTTAATTAAATAATCTTAGATTTTTATTTTGAGCCTCCCTGGTAGCTCAGCTGGTAAAGAATCTGCCTGCAATGCAGAAGACCAGACTTTTGGTTCAACCAATCATTGAAGATGAACAGAATTGTAGTCTTCCTCTTTTTCAGGTAAAAGTGTTAGAAATATTTCATATAGCATTTTGTGTGCTCACCTTCCCTCTCTCACCTGCAACGGTTATTATTAGTGGCTGTGATTTGGGACAACAGGTATTACTGGGATTGAAGAGCAAAAGATTTGACTATTTTAGAGAATGGACTATCCTCCCTTTCTTCAGGCCGCTGCTGCTAAATTGTTTCAGGAAGATTGAAGAGCTCTTTCCAAGAAATAGTGATTCAGATATTTAGATGGGAAAAGCATCTTTCCTCCATTCTGAACTCCTCTACCAGCTGCTTCTGCCTAAGCTCCTCTCCCTATGGCCACCTTCACTTTAACACTTGGACCAGCCAAGTGTGGAAGCAGATAGGGTAAGGGAATGTGGCCTGAGAGATGGGCCAGAACATCAAGGTCTTTCCAGATAGGAGAGACAGAGACATCAGTAGCTAGGCAGGCCATAAGGGTAGAGTTAGGGGTTCTGGGCATAGCAGTCTTCCGGTGTCTACTGAACAACATAAGTAACAATAACAGCTAGCTGTAGTCAGATTCTATGCTGAACATTTTACACATATTCTCACAAGCGCCCCCATGAGGTAGATATTATTATCCTTCTCATTTAATGGATAAGAAAAATAAGAGTTAAGTAATTTGTGTTGGAGCATATGACTAGAAATGATGTCATTGCTGTGGTTAAGAACATCTCATTACAACTCCACTTACTAGTCCCAAACCTCCCTGACTCAGAACTGAAACTTTGTGCTATTACCTTTTCTTTTTGTGATGTCACCTTATGCTCAAAAAGTTCCCTACATGTAACCACATCTACCTTGAGAATAATTTTCAGATGTACACATGTTTGTGTGGGAGGGTGTGTGTGTGTGTGCGTGTGTGTGCACACAACTTACCACAGTAGAGTCCTGATATGCCTCTTCCTGAAATTATAAGAATGTGAGATGGTCCCAATTTCGAAAACCCCATCAAGAGAGCTCCAACTAATGAAAGAATGTTTGCTACCAACAGGGCTTTGATTCTGAAAATTTGAAAAGCAAGGATTATAAATTTAGCATCGAAACTTGATAAAAAGGATTTGCTTTCAGAGCATGCTGAGATTTTTACCAAAGAGTGATTATTTTAATTTTGTTGATAGAGCTAGTTGGGGAATCTTAAACCATGATTGCTACTTTGATTTATCTATGTGTTAAAGCATTGACAATACATAATATTTATAATGAGAGAATTTGGGTTGCATGTACTTAATCTCCACATTTTGATAGAGAAGATTCAATTGTGATGATGACTAGTTTGCCTTAAGATAACACTTCTGAGACCTTTTCAAATAGTTAACAATTAGTTTTCTACATGCTGACTGTTTTGAAGAATAAATGCCTGGCGATAGCTAAATTTAATTCTATAGCTATAACCTATGACACTGACACTTTTTTCTTTTAGTGGTACAAGATTTTAGCCGCTATAGATCATGAAAGAACTTTAAAATTTAAGTTTTCTTTAGTATAAATTATTTGGAAGTAGATTAAAACATGCTTTTACTTTAAGCCTTGTCAGAGAACTATAATTATTCTTATTTTATCATTATATGCCAGCATATTTCCAGAATCTATGAATCAATGTCAACCAATGCAAAATACTTAGTAAAGGTGATAATAGCAAAAAAACCACCATTTTCAAAATTGATCATACAAAAATTGACATTTGCAGGTATCTGATACTCTTCTTCCTGTTAAATGAGAAAGTGATGTACACAAAAACCTTCTTCAAAGTTCAGTCAATGATGATAAGGCCAATAAAAGAACCTGAGTGAATAAATGTGAAAATGTCTGTCCCACAAAGAAATGTAAGTATCTTGTTACATTCTTTTTCCGTGTTTCAAACTTTAATAGGTGAGCTTTTCCTAAACAAGTATCTTAAACACCAAGCAGATTGTTTTTTTCTGGAAGAATAAAACTATATAATCTCATACTCATTTTCCCAACAAACCATGTGATGAGCTGGATAATACCCCACAATAGTCAGTAATTTGATAAAATTTGAAGAACTGACCATTTTCTTTTATGGTAGAGGGAAGTCCTTTTCAAATAAGAATAAGAATAAAACTTGTGTTTCCGTGCTACCTATTACTTTAGAAAAATTCTTATAGTCTTATTAAAAGCTCCAGTACAAAAGGAAGAAATTATCAGAATTTAATAACCAAAGAGGGAAAACTATAAAGTAGGAATTTTAATAATTAAATGAATTATAACCCAGTACACCAATGCAGGAGATGTAAGAGATGCAGGTTCAACCCCTGGGTTGGGAAAATCCCGGGGAGGAGGGCATAGCAACTCACTTCACTGTTCTTGCCTGGAGAATCCCATGGACAGAGGAGTTTGGTGGGCTACAGGTCATAGAGTCATGAAGAGTTGGACACAACTGAGCATACACATTACTAAAGTAGTTGCCTGTATCATTTAGATCTTTAAAAGTTTTTGCATTTTCTAATTTTTCCATATTTGCATATTTTTATCATCAGAAAAAAGTGATAAAAAAGTGGATGCAAAGACCAGAAAATAAATATAAAGAAATAACTTTGATTTTCTGTTTTATTTCCTATCAATAACTTCAGATATGCAGATAACACCCTTATGGCAGAAAATAAAGGGGAACTAGAGCCTCCTGATGAAAATGAAAGAGGAGAGTGAAAAAACTGTCTTAAAACTCAGCAGTCAAAAAACTAAGATCATGGCATCGAGTCCCATCACTTCATGGCAAATGGATAGGGAAACAATGCAAACAGTGACAGACTTTATTTTCTTTGGCTTCCAAATCACTGCAGATGGTGACTACAGCCATGAAATTAAAAGATGCTTGCTCCTTGGAAGAAAAGCTATGACAAACCTAGACAGCATATTAAAAAGCAGAGACATTACTTTACCGAGAAAGGTCCATATAGTCAAAACTATGGTTTTTCCAGTAGTCATGTATGGATGTGAGAGTTGGACCATAAAGAAGGCTGAGCACCCAAGAATTGATGCTTTTGCACTATGGTGTTGGCAAAGACTCTTTGAAGTCCCTTGGGCTGCTAGGAGATCAAACCAGTCAATCCTAAAGGAAATCAGTTCTGAATATTCACTGAAAAGACTGATACTGAAGTTGAGGCGCCAATACTTTGGCCACCTGGTATGAAGAACAGACTCATTGGAAAAGACCCTGATGCTGGGAAAGATTGAAGGCAGGAGAACAAGTGGACAACAGAGGATGAGATGGTTGGATGGTATCACCAACTCGATGGACATGAATTTGAGCAAGCTCCAGGAACTGGCAATGGACAGGAAAGCCTGGTGTGCTGCAGTCTGTGAGGTTGCAAACAGTTGGACACGACTGAGCAACTGGACTGAGTTGATGGGGGTGGGGGGAACTCCAAGAGCTTTAGTATTTCACATGACTAAATGAAATTTGGATGTAAAGGAGTTCTACTGATGTTTTTAATCCAAAACAGGAAGTTTCAATCCAAAATAGAAAGTTGAGGAATGGAGATACCACTTGCTTCATTTGTGGTTGGGTTTTGACTCAGCAGTAGCAGCAGCTAGAAACTGCCTATCAAGTACATTGGGCAACTGGGAATTGGTGATATTGACTTAACCTTATGACTTGGCTGATCCAGATGTCAAATTCTAATCTGAAAAGGAAAAACTGGGTGTCTGAGAAATGGAGCAATTTGGTGAAGCCAACAATAGATTTAAAAATTCCATGCTTGACTCTTCCCTTGAGTTCCTGAGTAAACCACATGGGCTGTGATTTCTTAATACATTTTATAAGTTATAAAGTCAGAGAATCAAAGTGATTATCCAGAAATACACACCAAATTCACTTTGTCTGTAAATATCTTCACAATTAAGTAGTTTACTGCAACAGCTTTCTCTATTATTTGGTTCAGAAAGTAAAAGTGTTAGTCGCTTGGTCGTGTCTGACTCTTTGTGACCCCATGGAGTATAGCGCGCCAGGCTCCTCTGTCCATGGAATTCTCCAGGAAAGAATACTGGAGTGGGTTGCTATTTCTTTTTCAAGGGGAACTTCCTGACCCAAGGATTGAACCTGGATCTCCTGCCTTGCATTCAGATTCTTTACCATATAAGACACCAGGGAAGCCCTTATTTGGTCCAATACCAACCTAACTCATAAGATCATGAGTTGGAAAGAACAACTCTAAAACTATCCCACAAAATGGAAGATTATTTCTTTCCAAACAAATTCTGAAACCCCAAATAGTGACTTTTCTGTGTGTATGCTTATTTATGAAATTTGCCTACCTTCCAAGCTTGTCCCCAAGCAACCCTCCAAAGAACGATGCAATCATTCCACCAACTGCAAAGCTGGACACAGACAGGGACCAGAACATGGTGATGAGGCTAGCTGATGTCATAGTCTCTTCCTCAGCCCAGGAGACTGGCGTTGGATCTCCCAGGCTTGTGGGCAATTCCTCTGTACTGTTGAGAGCGTAGTTGTTGATAGCTATTCGGTCATCCAGTGAAACACCCAGAACATGTCTATAGTGGGTTATAATTACCTAAGGAGATAAAATAAAGAAAAATAGCTGAAATATTTCGAACATTCTGTATATTTTTGGTTTGTTTTTCCTTGAAACTATTTGTTAGGTGTTCAAGCAGGATTATTTCAATTATGTGTGTTAGGCACATACTAATGCATATAGATTGCTTACAGTTGACCACATCCTATAAAACAGAGGTCACAAATTCCAGTGCCAACAGGAACCTGGCAGGAACAAACAAGTAAAGGAGGCAAGAAGAAGCTTGAGAACTTGAGGGCTGAAATATAGTCTATACTATTGAGAATATGGGCTCCAGTGGTAAAGAATCTGCTTGCTAATGTAGGAGACATGTGTTCAATCCCTGAGTCAGGAAGATCCCTGGAGAAGGGAATGGCAACCCACACCAGTATTCTTGCCTGGGAAATCCCATGGACAGAGGAGCCTGGTGGGCTACAGTCTATGGAGTCACAAAGAGTCTGACACGACTCAGTGACTAAACAACGAGTATTGGGAATAGAATACTGAGTGGGCAGAATTTATTTGTCCCATCTGAAGGAGGAAGCTGCAACTTGAGACTAGCATTGCATGGCCTTTAATTTTTAAAGAGAAACCAGACGTGTGTATTTTTATGTAAAATGCTTCAAGTTTTAAAGATTGGCAACTGTCCATATTGAAACTATCCTGCAAGCTGAAAAGGTACATTTTCATGCCACTGTTAGCCCTGCATAGCAGGATTTAAATTGGCTACTGTAAATATTTTAACAGAAACAAAAAAGTGGATATAAGAAAAAAGTTTGAGAAAGTTGAGGCCAAAAATGAAGTTAGCATACAAAATTCAAACACCAGGTGCTGTATCCTTGCTTTAGGTGAGCTATAAATTTATTAATAAGTTTCCTAGCAGCCAGTGAAAAGAGAGGAAAACAATCATGTATATTGGTGAATTCCGAAGATCAAAACCAACTCAGAAGTCCCTGAGAAGGTACTGGGACCTAAAGGAAGTGTCTTGCGTGGGTCCTCACTGAGTGCAGTAGGTAACAGTAAACAGTGTTCAAAACTAGAGTTCACAGAGCCATATTTTATAGTGTTTCAGTAGAGGCAAACTCGAACAAAAGTATGATTGAGTAAAGGCACATCCTTCCGGCTCTTCTTCCATGTCATTCCTCTGGATGATTTGGTCACCACTTGGCAGCAATGGGCTGGGAAGACCTCTAACAATGACCTGGAATGCAGCTGTCTACGCTGCCAGACCTGGGCAAAGTCCTATGTGGTAAAGTCAGCTGATGAAGGAGAGAACTTACATCCTCTTATGATAAAAGAACTCCAATCCAGACCTTTGCCTCATGGGAAGATCACTCTATATGGATAATGTACACAGCTGAAAGGAAATAGCCCAGATGTTTTCAGCAGTTTGCCCTACGTGAATAATCATTAATAGTTCTCTTTCTGAAACTTTCTGCAACAGGTATGCAGAGTTTTCACAGTCATAAAAAGTGATTTAAAAATACCCTAAAATAATTCCAAATGTCATTCTGCTAGTAGAAAACAAATTCTTCTTACATAGTGCTGTTTAAACAGCTCTTTAAATACAGATGGAGGGGGCTATAGAGAGGGCACTAATCCTGATGCCAGAGAGGGATGACCTCTGTTGTCAGGTCTGGCTCTAGGACTTGGATTAGAGGAGGGGAACCTTAGATTAATTTTTACGTCCAACACTGAAGAGGGCGGTTTAAATAAGGATTTGAAAAGTTCTCCCACAAGGAGAGAAAAGGTTCTACCAATGCCAAATTTCAGGAATCCTGCTACATTGGCACATGTTATCAGCCGCAGGAAAAAAGATATGACCCCCTAGAGCGATTCTCTAAATCTCTCAGCCTTGGCAAGACCTGCCACATTCATGATGCCATGTGGTGCCTAACCAGAGAGCATCTTTTGGTCCAAGGAGCAACCCTTTTCAGCAGACGGACTTGGCAAGTACACATTTCACACATTCACACCCTGTAGTCTCTTACATTTTCCTAAGAGTCCACTATGTTAAGAGAAGCAGACAAAATATGATGGGTTCACAGAGAACACCCAACTGAAGCTTGTATTGTCACCTTATGCCATCCCTTTCCCCAGCTTCTCCTCTCTGTCTCTTTCTTCTTTATTTACTAAACATTTTATGTTTCTATCAATCACTGTGCTTGGCACTGGTGTTAAGAAGACGAACACAATATCAATCCCACCCTAAATGACCTGATGGTCTGAGTTAGGGCAGAGGGAATGAATTCCTGATTTCCCCCACTTACAGGCTGTGGGATCTAAGACAAATGATATCTCTCTCCTGTGTATTTCCTGGAAACCAGAGTAGGGATGCATACAGTAAAAGTGAAAAATGATAGAAAGTGTCCAATATTAAAAATACCCAAAGAGTCAACATGGAGAAAACCCAAACTTTGTTGGACTTCTTGACTTATTTAAAAGGTTTATATTATTTTACTTTGGATCATACATGGGAGACTGACGTAGAGGGAAGGACTGGAATCGTTCCAGTGTTAGGCTCCTACAGTTTCTCCTTTGCTTGTCTTTTTTTTTTTCTTGTGATGAGAACTCTTAAGATTTATCCTCTTAACAACTTTCATATATAACACACAGCAGTATTAGTTATATTTAATTACATTTGTCATGTTGAACATCACATCCCTAGTACTTACTTCTCTTACACTTAAAAGTTTGTACCTTTTAACTACCTTTATCTGATTCCACCCCCTCCCCACCCAAGGCTCGAAAATGCTTTGATCTGGACAAAAACCTGGGCATAATCAGGTTGTTGGGCGAATCCGCAGGGGAGAGAATATGCTGGTTCCTGACACACAGTGAGTTGGTGCTCAGTACATGTTTCTGCACTGAAAAAAGCCTGTACTTCCACTGTTTCTTCTTACACCCTGGCATTTCCATCCATTTTTGGCTAGGAGCTCTGAATATATGCTGCAATAAGCTCTTAAGCCTTTTTTTGTTTTTGTTTTTTTTTTTAAATCCTTTTGGCACATGGTATTCTGGCTGAAGTTTTCTGTGAGCTCAGCGAACAGCAGAATCAGAGATCAAGAATTATTCATTACTCTTTCTTTTTCTATGAGGGTTATTAAATGAGGAGCAAAGGTCAAGTTATCAGCATTGGAATCACGCACGTGGTACCCAACAGAAGACCGGATTGCCACGTGTTCCCCATGTGGGCACACTTTATCTCTCTGGATGAGGAGCTGATATCTTTCTGCCACTGACAGAAATTGCCAAAAAGAGAACTTGTACGTTTCACTTGCCTGTTGAGGTGCATTGATCACACCAATGTCATATCCAAACTGGAAGGAACTCAGCACAGCAGTGAAGACAGCCAAAACCAAGGTCCCGGTGACCTGCGGGGAATGAAACACAGGGCTGGGAAACACCAGGCAATTTCAGTTGCCCACCGTCCATCAGTCTGCAGCATGGGTTTCTGACAGGTTCTATGGGCTGGTTCTTGCCACTTGACACTCATTCTTATATACCCCTATGTTCCTGGCAGGGCTCATTCATATGGGACTGTGAGTGTCTTTCATTTCTCCTATACTGCCAAAGCAGCAAAGAGTCTGGGACAGCTTTGTCCAGGGAAGGAACCAAACATCCTTCTCCACATGTGTATGTGCTAAGTCCCTTCAGTTGTGTCCGACTCTGCAACCCCATGGACGATAGCCTGTCAGGCTCCTCTGTCCACGGGATTCTCCAGGTAAGAATACTGAAGTGGGTTGCCATGCCCTTCTCCAGGGGATCTTCCCAAGCTAGGTCTCCCGGATTGCAGGTGAATTCTTTACCGTCTGAGTTACCCGGGAAGCTCAAGAATACTGAAGTGGGTAGCCAATGCCTTTTCCAGGCTTCTCCTGCATTGCAGGTGGATTCTTTACTGAGCTACAAGGGAATCTGAGTTCTTTATATGAATAGGCAGAGTTTTGAGATAGGAGATAAGAGGGGTTCCTTGTGTCAGACTCGGCGTGTACTGGGAAGCATGAAAAATTTTTCAGTTAACACAAAACCCTAAGTGATGGGATCGGGGCATATATGTTTAAAGAAGTACCCACAGGACATGATACTAAATTGTCTCCGAGAACTGCTTTACAAATGAAGTCACTTACTTTGCATCTTTTTTTTTTTTTCATTTACTTACTTTGCATCTTGACATGGAAGCATGATGCTGTATGTGCAGAGTTGTAAGTAACACCCAGAAACTGGAACTTGAGAACCAAACCAGAAATGCAACTGAGAGGGCTGGGCATGGAGCTCACAGAACGCAGGAGGGCAGCAAGGCAGGAGGCCCAGAAGCTGCTGGCTGGAGACCACCTCTCCCTGCAGCGCTCAGCTCTGCACTTGGCAGGCTGATGTTTTCTCCTAAAAGACTGTTGTGCACCTGCTCTCTGTCATGCATGGTTCTGCATTCTCATGTTTGTCGTTCAATCTCCTCTCCTGTAAGACAAGGGGCTTCCCAGGTGGTGCTGGTGGTGGAGAGCCCGCCTGCCAACGCAGGAGACAGATGCGGGTTCCATCCCTGGGTCGGGAAGATCCCCTGGAGGAGGAAATGGCAACCCACTCCAGTATTCTTGGCTGAAGAATCCCTGGGACAGAGGAGCCTGGTGGGCTACAGACCATGGGGAAGGACAGAGTCAGACATGACTCAAGTGATTTAGTATCACTTCACACACACTGTGTGTGTGTGTGTGTAATAGTTTTCTCTTCTCGCTATTACAAAAAAAATCAACAAACTAGTGGCTTAAGTAACACAAATGTATTACTTTACAGTTCTTGTAGGTCAGAAGTCTGATAGTAGTCTCACCAGACTATAATTAAGGTGTTGGCAAGCTGTGTTCCTCTCTGGAGGATGTAGGGGAAAATTTGAATTGATAGAATTTTATTCCTTCTTGATGAAGGACCAGAGTCTGTGCTGGCTGTAAAGCAAGGGCCATTCCTAGCTCTGGAGGCCACAACATCCCTTGATTAGTTGTGCCCTTCCTCCATCTTCATAACAGAATCTCCCTACCTCAAAGTCCATAACAGTAAAGATGTTTGTAAAGCCCTTTATTTTGTGTGAGGTAACAGATTCACACGGGACAAAGGACACAACCAGGGACAGTTATGGGTATCTTTTGAGGGCCCTTATTCTGCCAATAGCACTCCTCACAACAGCACCATTAGTATCCCTATTTTACAGATAACTAGACTAGGTTATGGCACCCCACTCCAGTACTCTTGCCTGGAAAATCCCATGGACAGAGGAGCTTGGTAGGCTGCAATCCATGGGGTCGCTAAGAGTGGGACATGACTGAGCAACTTCACTTTCACCTTTCACTTTCACGCATTGGAGAAGGAAATGGCAACCGACTCCAGAGTTCTTGCCTGGAGAATCCCAGGGACAGGGGAGCCTGGTGGGCTATGGGGTCGCAGAGTTGGATACGACTGAAGTGACTTAGCAGCAGCAGCAGCAGACTAGGTTAAGGTCTTACAGCCAGTAAGTTGTAGAATAATGATTTGGATCTAGAACCTATGCTTTTAATTACTTGGTTATTTTGAATTTCTCATGAATCAGAAACAGACATTCAAAAGGCAAACATATCTGAAAATGTAGGATCCTAATCTTCCTAAATTGGAAAAAATATCCAAGAGTGCACATATTCATAGAATTTGCCAATTTTGATGCTGAAGCCAAATGACCAAACACCCACCAATTCCAAGCACATTTTCCCACCACTCACCACACAAATGCCCGCCATCCTCACACACCCACAGAAAACCTTTGTGAGGTTTTTGGTAAAAATTGAAAAGACAAACAAAGGCTACTCAACTGCTCCTCTGTAGCTCAGCTGAAGAACCTCAGGGTCTACCCAACACCAAGCCCAGGGCCACAATATACTCTCCCAGTTTCCTCCCCACATCCCCTGTCCCTCCAGCGGCAGGGTCTCCCAGTGCCCGGTGTCTTAGTGATGCCCCTCCCACCCCAGGCTCTGCTCTCTGCTGGCTCTCCGGTCCCTACCAGACAAGCATATAGTTCCTTTCTTCTTATTTTGAGTACAACCAGTGACCATGGCAGTGGTGAGCAGGAATGGAAGTCGGGAGTGAAGGTAGTGGCTGCAGCTGGTTTGGTCTGCTGTACCCAGGTGGTGCAGTGGTAACGAATCCACCTGCCAATGCAGGAGACCCAAGAGATGAGGGTTTGATCCCTGGGTCAAGAAGATTCCTTGGAGGAGGAAATGGCAACCTGCTCCAGTATTCTTTCCTCGAAAATCCCACAGACAGAGGAGCCTGGCAGGCTACAGTCTGTGCATACTGTGTGCTAATTTGCTTCAGTCGTGTCCAACTCTTTGTGACCCTATGGACTGTAACCCACCTGGCTCCTCCATCCATGGGGATTCTCCAGGTCAGAATACTGGAGTGGGTATTCCCTTCTCCAGGGGCTCTTCCCGACCCAGGGATTGAAACCGCACCTCTGCTCTTGCATCAGCAGGTGGGTTCTTTACACTAGCACCCTGGGAAGCCCCAGGCTACAGACCAGAGGGTTTCAAAGAGTGGATACAAATGAGTGCATGTGCTTGCATATGCACACACACACACACACACACACACACACTCCATCAGCCTTCCTCTGACACTCCAAATGAGTCTCAGTCACAACAGTGTTAGCTGTTCCTACATTTCTTTGACAAAAATAAATGTTAATTTTTAAAGATAGAACTCCCGTTTCATTACCTCCCAATTAAATTGCTTTAAGTCATTGCTGTAGGAATACTGGAGTTGCCCCTAAGATCACTTTCTTCCACTTAAAGATAACAAAAAATACCACTGAGAAGGAAACAGGAGAGAGGTTTTTAAATTTATTTTTTAATTGTAAGAGAATTGCTTTAAAATGTTGTTTTGGTTTCTGTCATACAACAACTTGAATCAGCCATAATTATATATATATATATATGTATATAAACAAAGGTCCATCTAGTCAAAGCTTTGGTTTTTCCAGTAGTCATGTATGGATGTGAGAGTTGGACTATAAAGAAAGCTGAGCACTGAAGAACGGATGCTTTTGAACTGTGGTGTTGGAGAAGACTTGAGAGTCCCTTGGACAGCACGGAGATCCAACCGGTCCATCCTAAAGGAAATAAGTCCTGAATATTCTTTGGAAGGACAGATGCTGAAGACGAAACTCCAATACTTTAGCCACCTGATTTGAAGAACTAACTCATTTGAAAAGACCCTGATGCTGGGAATGATTGAAGGCAGGAGGAGAAGGGGACGACAGAGGATGAGATGGTTGAATGGCATCACCGACTCAATGGACATGAGTTTGAGTAAACTCCGGGAGTTGGCGATGGACAGGGAAGCCTGCCATCCTGCAGTCCATGGGGTCGCAAAGAGTCAGATCCGACTGAACTGGAACTGGAACTGGAGCTCCTCCCTCCTGAGCCTCCACCCCCTCCTCCCAGCCCACCCTTCTAGGTCATCACAGAGCACCAGGCTGGGCTCCCTGTGTTGTATAGCAACTTCCCACCTGCCGTCTGTTTTACACATGATAGTGTGTACATGTCGGTGCTACTTTCTGCACTCGTCCCACTCAGGAGAGGTTTTAAATGTTTAGAAATCGTAGGACATTCTTAAAATCTTTGTCCTCTGGTCTTCCTGGCTTCTTTTCTTTAGTGAAGGCTCTGATCCTGCCACCCTATGGCCTGTAGTTCCTCACTTTAACTCCTCAAGAGAGAAATTTTTGGTCAGACAAGGAGCAATCTCATTTATTTTAAGTGGGTCATTTGAATTCCCAACTGAAGCAATCATTCCAAATATTGAAGTCTCTGGAACTGTTTGATTGCATTTTTCTTTTTTTGTCTTGTATCTCTTATTTTCAGGCTTGATTTCCCTCTCTGAACTCCATTCTGAACTGGCTCTTTGCATTTCATCTTTTCCTTTTCCATTGTCAAATAAAAAGAGGTAACATTTGTAGTCAACCCTCTGTGTGGTTAGATTTGGTCAGAGAAAGTTCTGTTTATGAGAGGGAGAATTTCTGAAAACTACTAAATTTGAATTAGCCCATTAACCCTAATTCATTCAATCTATCATCCAAGAGACTGACCCACAAATAAGTACATAGAAGCTAGTGAAAACTTAGCTGGAGCTCACTCTGTCCAGGCTCTGTGATCTAATTGGTTTGCCTTTTCTCTCAATAACCTTGTAGGTTGAAATTCTATCATATTACATATGGTAAAACTGATATAGAAAGGGTAAGGAACTTGCCTGAAGGCCTGTAACCACCAAGTGGTAGAAGATATTCAAGTCTTTTCTCAACCTTTTCATAGGCTGCTGCTGCTGCTAAGTCACTTCAGTCGTGTCCAACTCTGTGCGACCCCATAGATGGCAGCCCACCAGGCTCCCCCGTCCCTGGGATTCTCCAGACAAGAACACTGGAGTGGGTTGCCATTTCCTTCTCCAATGCATGAAAGTGAAAAGTGAAAGCGAAGCTGCTCAGTCGTGTCCGACTCGCAGCGATCCCGGGAACTGCAGCACCAGGCTCCTCCATCCATGGGATTTTCCAGGCAAGAGTACTGGAGTGGGGTGCCATTGCCTTCTCCGTTTTCATAGACAGCAAGGTATTAAGCCTGCACTTTTTGAAAGACATTTGGAGCTTAATAATTTTAAATTAAAGAAAGCTATGCTCTATATCCAATTAAAAATATGCTGCTGGATAAATGTAGAAGAAAAGAATGTGGGCAAGTGGGCTAAACCTTAACAAAGAACAAAATGTGGTGTTTATTTTGTGACTTAGAGGTCAGATGGAGTCCATTAGGAAAAACAAATCAACTTGGGAGTCAGAAAACCTATAAGAGTCCCATCCAGGCCCTTAACATCCCCAAGTGTTAGTTTCTTTGCCCCAAAAATGGGTATAATAGTTATGCATAGACTTACTATAAAGACTGAATAAGACACACACTATGGTCTTCCTATAAATAGTAAAAGGGCTGTAAAACAACTGATTTTTAATCACATCATTAGCATCTTGTTCATCACTCTTGCCAAAAAAACCGCCTGTCAATTTTTCAAACTATAGTTTTCACAACACTACTACAAAATACCTCCATTTTACAGGTGAGGAAGCCAGGGCTCAGAGACCAAGTGGTATTCCCAACACACATAGCTGGTAAATAACAGATACTCTTTTATTGGAACCCAGAGCTCATCTTAAACTCCCACTGCTAAACAAAATGATTTTCAGATTTTCAGCAGCTCTTGATTGACTAGGCAGGGAGGAGAAGCTTGTACTGTTTCCTCTACAAAATACCACAAGCAGCAAGTCAAAGGTGATCTTGCACTCAACTTTGGAAAAGTCCAGGAGTTTCTCAAGCTATAGAATTTTCAAGTTTCAAGGGACCTTTAAGAGCAATGGATTCTAGTCTGATCTCTTCCTTTTTCAGTTGGAGAATCGAAGTCCTTTAAGTTATACAACGCATTACTGGCTATATCCAGAGTGAGAATCCAGTCTCGTGCTTAGCTCATTCCTTTCAACCCGGGTGAATTTATAAAGGTGACACATAGCGCTTTACAATAGTTCTCATTCTTTCTGGGTTCCCTTTCTAGGCAATTCTTTAATTCTCAAGAGAAGTGCTATAGCACAATTTCTAAGGCTCCTAAGGGAAGGTAATAATCATTTTAAATGAAACTTGAGTATATTCTATGTGCCAGGCACTGTGGACAAGCACCTTCTGTTTTGCAGTATCTACCAAACTTCAGTTGTTTGAATGCTACCTTCATGATTTTTTTTTGCCAAATCTACATATCATCTGTATAGTTATTAACTCAATATTTATCTTTATACTGCTTTTAAAGTTTTATCTAATTTAGCTGTATCCTGGGCTGTAATAGGAAACCATGAAATCCTAGCTAGTATTCCTTAAATATACATTATACAAACACACAGCTATTGATAGTAAACTGTCACCTGAGTTTCTCTAATATTATCTCATTTAATTACTCCCATACAGTAAAAGAAAGAAAGAAAGAAAGTAAAGTCGCTCAGTCGTGTCCAACTTTTGCGACCCCATGGACTGTAGCCTACTAGGCTCCTCCATCTGTGGGATTTTCTGGGCAAGGGTACTGGAGTGGGTTGCCATTTCCTTCTCCAGGGGATCTTCCCAACCCAGGTATTGAACCCAGGTGTCCCGCATTGCAGGCAGACACTTTACTGTCTGAGCTACTAGGGAAGCTCCATACAGTAAAGAACTATTATAATCCCTATCTCCCATACTATATCCTTATGTTCAATTCCAATGTGTTTTTAATTTGTTGCAAGAGAGAAAAACCATTTGAGAAAACATTACACAGACTAGTCAGAAAACAGAGCAAATATCCTTAAAATCTCAATTGGTGGATAGGCCAATTAAAAAAACTTAACCCCCATATCACAGCAGGTAGGCAACATTAGCACACTCGCAATCTAGGATCATGACCACAAAGCCTGTGCTCCCAGCCTTGTCACTTACTGACATGAAGGAAGGCTTGGCAGAGTAAATTACACCAGATCAGAACTCAGAGGTCCCTCCTCGAACACCCATTGTATGATTGTGATTTGGTTGGGGGACACTTATAAGGGAACAATAGCACTATACCCTTTCTCTTTTCAAGGTTTTATTTTGAAAAGTATTTTATCTACAGAGAAATTTACAGAGTAGTGCAGTGAGCACTCCATAGCCTTCACCTGTGTTCACCAATGCTTAGCCTTCACATTTGCTTCATTCTCACTGTGTGTGTCTGTGTGTGTTATTTTGGCAAATCATTTGAAAATAAGTATCAGATATTTATGTCACTTTACTCCTAAATACTTCAGCATGTACTCACTAAGAAAAAGACATTCTCCTACTCCTACATAATTATAATACCATTATCATATCCAAGAATGTAGTAGTTATAAAATATTGTCTAATATACCCACAATTTCTACCCCTATATTGTCCCTTGGAGCTGTTTTCTTCTTCCTTCCACAATCTAAGCTCACTTGTTGCATTTGGCTGTCAGTTCTTCTTTGTCTCTTTTAATCTAGAATAGTCCTTTTTAGTCTCCTTTAATCTAGACAGTCCTTCTCATATATTGATATTTTTGAAGATTTCAGGTCAGTTTCATGATGAGTTAGATTTGGCTTAAAGTGCCCTTTTTTGCACATTCCTTCAATAATATTGTTAGGCTGTACTACTCGAGAAAACATTACACAGGCTAGTCAGAAAACAGAGCAAGTATTCTTAAACTTCCAATTACTGAAAAAAAAATATGATTTTTTAGCGGCTAAATTAACTATCAATTGGCCAAAAGAAGAAGGGCTCATCTGCAGTAGCTACACCCAACATTCCCCAAATCTTCAGTATACTCGTACAGAATCCTCAATATGCTCACTGACTTGAACAGATTTCCCTACTCATGTCCTCAAATGGACATAATACAACTGTACCTTATCTTCTGTCATTTTATGGGCCGGAGTCCTCCTCTTAATTCCAGGTCTAGAGTGGCAGATGCAGTGGCCAGCTTCTGACTGTCCTTCTCCAGCTTTCTGAGACTAGTTATACATTAGAATAGGAGGGGCCAGGTAGGAGGCATGAGGCCAAGTCTAATCTTGGGCAGAGGTGAATATTGATGAGAATCTAATCAATAAATGCTTTGCCTCTGTTACCTGTGGCGTCAATGTTTTTGTTCCACCAGGAAAGAAAATGAGAGCAGGTTTCTTCAGTGTTAAGTTACAAACCAGAGATGGTTGTGTTTTAAGGCACTTGCTAAGTGTGGCAGTAACCAGGGGCAAGTGAAAAAGAAAGCTTATAGAGGCTTTTATAGAAAATGAGATATGTTGGGCTGCCCTGCTCTGTTGCAGGGACAAGAAAGACAGGCACACAGAAGGCACATGCCCTGCAGAGAACCACTGCTGTGGCGCTTCTGCTTCAGAGCCAGACTGTGTGGCCAGGGGTCACTGTAGGCTTGAGTGGTTATCTGAATGAATTTGGACACTCATGAACTTGGGTTTGAATCTCACCATTTTACTAGTGGTGTGACCTTAAGCATGAGACTTTTCTGTGCCTTAGTTTTTTCACCCGACGAAAGAACAGAATATACACTTTATTGATTGGGTTAAATGTGGTAATATATGAAATAATAAGTGCTCAGCAAATGTTGGTTACTATTGTTTTTGCTATTACTGTTATTGGTTCAGTGTATGTCAGGAAGTACCTGTCAGGGGCAGTGGTGGAGAGGTCTCAAATAAACCTGCTCACAGGGCTTGGGCTTGTGCCCTCTGTGTATCCTCTGTGATGTCCAGTCCTTGTTGGGAGACAGGTGACATCTCATTTGGTTGAGCTTGAACTGTGTCTAGCAGAGAGTGTTACTGGTTCCACTGAGGCTCAACTGGAACCAGTGTCCAACAGAGAAAATGTAACAAACAGCCCCTAAATGAGGGGCTTTACAAAGAAACAAAGGGTGAGGATGCAAAGGAAACTCAGACTTCATTTGTCTTTTATTTCTCCGCCCTTTTTCCATTTCTGTCACTTCTACCAGATAATGCAAGTGAGTCAATAATTCATTTCAAATCACAGCCCCAGGCTCTGAGATGCATGATATAAAAAGACACTTCAGAGCTCATAATGCATAAGGAGGGATAAACGTAACCATAGACAACAATACAGTAATTTCTTGGTGGAAAGGCATGAGCGAGTATTATTAGCAAAGAGAGTTAATCTTTATGAGTTCTTGCTTGGTGCCAGGTGCTGCTCTCAGCACTTTGCACGCATTAGCCCGTTCAATCATAACAGAAGGCACTCTCTGTTGCACAGCCACGCTTTAGGGAGCAGTTTTGAAATCAGACTTTGAAGACCCCAGGTAGCTACACTCCTCTTAGCCTGGCTCCTGGCTTTCTGCTCTGGTTTCAGCTGATGAGGCCCACAACCATTGTCAGAACATCTTTAATCAGGAGAGGACTCCTTAGCAATCATTTTCCAGTGACATGATATTCTGCCAGAAAGTCTTTGTGCTGCTGTCAAAAATAATAGTCCCCTCTGTTTACCAACCTTTGTTTTTGGAATTTTCCTTTTAAGAGATGGCCTTGAGTGCAGCGTGAGGTCAGGAAACCTTTAACTTTTACTAGGTTGGAGCCGTGCAGCGCGTGCAGGGTAGCTGTTCTCTCCATTGGAAGTGCGCCCTGCTATTCGTTAACCCCGGGATGCAGGACCTTAAGCCACCCAGACCAGTTTCCTCTGGTTTAGCCCAGACCTCTCCTGTTCCGCTCTTACTCAGAAATAAGTAATCTCTGCACCTTTTAGGGATGGGCTGGAACTTTATCTCCAGTTGTAGGGTGGAGGAATTGTTAACAGTGACTGCATTGGCATTTAGCTCTCAGAGAACTGATAATGCATGTCAGCCTCTCAGGAGAGTCTGCCTTAGCACCCACCCAAGGAGCAGGCAGATTGCCTGGAGTTATCTCCATGTTTCCCTGGTTGTGAGATAAAGTCAGCCTTTTCTCGCTTTGCTGGTGGGATGGGGGCCACCCACTGAGGTGCACCAGTGCCTAGAATCACCCAGAGATGCCCTGTGGGTGGTGTAAAACCAGCTCTGTGTGGTGGGCTTTGTTTATTTGTTTGTTTTTTCAGGATTCACTTTTTAAACACTTCAAGTCATATTCTGATTACTTCTTGAATAATTTAATCTTCATAGTGGCTCATAGAGCACTAGTGGCTGTAACTGGAGAGAGTTTTCCAAGGGTGGAAAAGAGCTTCTCCTCCTTTATTCTGTATTATCCTTGCCTGCCCAGTTGCTCAGACACGTCTGACTCTTTGTGACCCCATGTAGCTTGTCAGGCTCCTCTGTCCATGGGGATTCTTCAGGCAAGAATACTGGAGTGGGTAGCCATTCCCTTCTCCAGAGGATCTTCCCCACCCAGGGATCGAACTCACTTCTGCTTCTTTTGCATTGGCAGGCGGGTTCTTTACAGGCTGAGCCACCTGGGAAACCCCATAATATCTTTACTTTGAGTGAAATGAGAGTTTATTTCTATAAATGGAAAAAAGACAACTCACTCCTTTAGCATGCTGCCTCCCTCTCTGATAGGATCAGGTATGGAGAAGTGCAAAGGCATCTCTGGGGAACCAAAAAAGTGAGTTCAAACTGGGCCAACCCAGGAGTGCGGGAAGAATATTGGGAAGTCCTAGATTCTGAAGAAGGCCAGTGTATTTTAATATTTTTGAGTCAAGTTGTCCTTATTGTAGCCTGCCTCTTCTCACCCTCTCCACAGATCCCACTCTGATCCATCCCACCAGTATCTCTCCTGAATGTGACTGCCCAGCCTGCCTTCCCTGCCCCCAGTCTCATCCTACAGCCTCTTTTTGACAGAGAAGCCAATGGTGATTTAAAAAGTAAACCAGACAGTAATGCATGCATGCTAAGTCGCTTCAGTGGTGTCTGACTCTTTGTGGCCCCGTGGACTCCTCTGTCCATGGGATTCTCCAGGCAAGATTTCTGGAGTGAGTCGCCATGCCCTTCTCCAGGGATCTCTTCCTGATCCAGGATCAAACCCACAGCTCTTATGCCTCATGCACCAGGAAGTAATACCCCTTGCTTAAAAGTCTCCAAAGACTTCCCTGTCACCCTTAGAAGGAAACCCACGTTGGTCAGCACAGCCTGAGAGGCTGAGTTGATATAGCCTTCCCTGACACTGACCTAGCCTTTTACGCTCTCCTTCTCTGGGCTTAGCCACCCTGTCCTCAGACTTGATTAACGTGTTCCAGTCTCAGCACCTCTGCACTTGATGTGGCTCTGCATACAGCACTCCACCCCAGGCTTGTCTTGGCTCCTTTACATTCCCTTGAGGGCTCACCGAGGCTCGCCAAGCAGGCTTCTTAAGGTGGGCACAACCTACCCCCCACTCACTCTCAGGCCTGTTACTTTGCTTTATTTTCTTCATAGATCTATGCTTGAAATCTGATTTGCCATTATTTATTAAAAATTAAACATTTAATAAATTGAAATGTCTAGTCAAAATATCTAATTATTAAAATATCAAATATTGAAATTATTTTATTTAAACTTATTACTTGTTACTATTTTATTACTTGGACTTCCCTGGTGGCTCAGATGATTAAGTGTCTGCCTACAATGCAGGAGACTCAGGTTCAATCCCTGGGTTGGGAAGATCCTCTGGAGAAGGAAATGGCAACCCACTCCAGTACTCTTGCCTGGAAAAGCCCATGGACAGAGGAGCGTGATAGGCTACAGTCTATCATGGTCCACTTTCCTCACCACATTTAAGTTCCATGAATGTGGAGGAGACCTTGCCCTTCTTGTTATCTGCAGCGGCTTGAGAGTGCCTGGTACATAGTAGGCACTCAGTGTTTAACAAATGAAAGAAGTTCCAAAAGAGTTACTTTCTTGCAATAGTCTGAGGCTGGCATGGGGACATTTATCGATTTAACATTCAATAAATGCAGTATTTACTGAACATCTTTGTAGGCACTAGTCACAACAACGAACAAAACATTATCTGCTCATGTGGGGTTTACTTTCCATGAAAGAAACTAAACAGGTGCTTAGGAAGAGAAAGCAGGGGCACTCACTTTGAAAGAGTCGGACATGACTTTGCAATTAAAGACCAACAGTAATCTGGCCAAGAAGTCGAGAGAGTCACAGCCCCAGTGCCCATGGATACTTCCTCTTCCCTGCACCTGGGGGCCACAGGTTTGCCTTTGGGAAGGGGTCAAGAGGTCCCCAGGCCTCTGTGCGCATTTGGGTTTATCATCTGAGAGTGTCTGAGTGTTGCTAGATGATCATGGAGCTAGCCAGGAGAATCTACTTATCCTTTTGTGTGTGTGTTAGCTGTGTCTGACTCAAGGACCCTATGGACTGTAGCCCACCAGATTCTTCTGTCCATGGGCTTCTCCAGGCATGAATACTAGAGTGGGTTGCCATTTCCTTCTCCAGGGGATCTTCCCGACTCAGGGATCGAACCCAGGCCTCCTGCATTGATTCTTTACCATCTGAGCCACCAGGCAAGCACCAGTTCCTCCTAACCCACCTAAAGATTAGTCATTGAATTGACTCAGTAATGGGCAAGTTTAAAAGAAAGAAAAGGAATAAAGGATATAGGCTAATTTACTGGCCGCCATAGACAGAAATGGCACAAGCAACCTGCCCCATGTCCTTCCCTCTTAGTCTCAGCACAGGACAATCTTCTTAAGGTCCTCAAAGTTTACATGCTATGATGATTAATGTGATGTCTCAACTTGGCAGGCCACAGTGCCCAGACGTTTGATTAAACATTAATCTGGATATTTCTGTGATGGGTTTGGATGAGATTTGTATTAAAATCAGTAGACACTAAATAAAGTGGGTTGCCTTCCAGAATGTGGATGGGTCTCATCCAATCCATTGAAAGTCTGATAGAACAAAAACCTGACATCTCCTGAGCAAGAGGGATTTCTCAGGCTTTGGACTTTAACTCCTTCCTGACTTCCCAGCTTGCCGGCCTCCCCCATCATATTCTGGACTCACCAAGCATCCACAACCACACGAGACAATTCCTCAAAATCTCTCTCTCTCTCTCCTTGGGGCACCTCTTGACCCCCTCCCAAAGGAAAACCCATGGCCCCCAGGTGCAGGGAAGAGGAAGTAACCCTGGTCACTGGGGCTGTGACTACCTTCACTTCTTGGACAGATTGTTGTTGTTTAGTCACTAAGTCATGTCCGACTCTTTGTGACCCCACAGACTGTAGCCTGCCAGGCTTCTCTGTCCATGAGATTTCCCAGGCAACAATACTGGAGTGGGTTGCCATTTCCTTCTCCAGAGGATCTTCCTGACCCAAGGATTAAATCTTATATTTCCTTATATCACTCTTATATCTCCTGCATTGGCAGGTGGGTTCTTTACTGCTGAGCCCCCAGGGAAGCCCCCTTTGGACTGATATAGTGACCTTAATAGCCGTTCAGTGACTCACACTGGGAGTCTCAGGTACCAGCTGAAAAGCTACCCAATACCTGTACAAGTCTAGACACTGCCCCCACCTTTCATTTATCTGTTTTTCTCCTTTCAAAAATATTTACTTCATTTTAATAGCAAATTAAATATAAATACATGAGACTATTGTCACTGAGAAAATTTTGTCGGCTACAGATAAAGCTGGAATGACCCTCTGCCACCACTTTCAGCCACAACAGTTGGTTAGAGATGCCTCTGTTTTCAGTTTAGTAGATATCTTTCCAATTCACCATCCCCTGTGAACCTCCGACTTTTGTTTCTATCACTTGGCCTCCTCTCCAGATTTGTCCTGTCTGCCATGTTAGGATGAGGTCTTAGTTTAACTCCTCCTCCTCAAGAAGCTTCCTCTTAGTTTGCTTTCCTAGCGTGGCTCAGAAGCTGTAGACAAGTGATGCCCAGTTCCTCAGGTGTCCAGATAGCCCTTTCCAGCACCCCAGGCCTCTGCTGGTCTGAGAGAGAACATGAGGAGAAGAAGAGCAGCTGTGTCTCTACTTCTGGGCAGTCCAGATGACACCTGGCTGACCCCGTTAGCCTACTGGCCATCAATTACTCTGGAAATGATGGAAAGTTTCTCCTTCCTGGAATGGTTTTATGTCTTTTCTGAACTCAGTAAACCTTGTAAAATGAATTCTTGCCACCCGCTTACAAGGGTTTGGAGCACTGGACCGGGGTCAAGAGAAGTCCTTTGGGTTTTCCCTCCCCAAAGGGTTAGCTCTGTGACAATGGGCAAGTCTTGCTCAAATTCTCTAGGTTTCATCTATAGAACAAAGTGGATAATCTCTATCTCGTCACATGAAAGATGAAGATTGGATCAGTCTCTAAGGATTGTTGTGAGGGTTAAATAAGATAGTACGGATACAGTGCTTAGAATAAAGCCCAGAATGTCATCAGCTCTCAGTACATGTCAGCTCTTAGTATTTTTCTGCTCTCAGTTTTCATGGTTCTTTGTTCCTAACATCCTCTCCAAAAGTTCATATAGAGTCCTGTGACTCCCAAGGTTGACTAGCTACGTGAGTTCTGCTCCTTCTTTTAGCCTGCAGTTTGTGTTATTTGTCCTTGAGGTCAATGAGGGCTCATGAAAAGAACAAGGGGCCACCTAATGAGTGGATTTGTGTCGTTCATGTCACGGAAGTTTGACAACCTGTGACAAATTCCTTTGACAGATGTGCATCTATGGCAATTTATCGGTGAGCACTGTCTCAAATTAGTTAATCACTGGGCCATTCAGTCTAAATTGAATGGTGCTGCTGCATGCAGAAAGTTTTTGTTTGCAATTCTTGAGTCATCTCAGTTTAAATTAAGTCAATTAAAATTCCCTGTTCCTAACCATTTTTCTATCAAGTGTGCCTAAATGCCCACAATACTCTGCAGGGCATCTTTCTATTTATGAGTTTGTGTCTCTTTAATGTCTGTGAGTTAATCATTTTCCAACACTGTGCTATTTTCTTTCACTGCCTTCTGTACCATTTGCTGCTAATTTTCAGGGTGCTAAGGGAGGTTGATATATAAATTGGGAGTGAAGATCATGGGGTCATCATTGAGGTTTAGCAAACAATGTTGCTCAGTGCTATTGACCAATAGGTCACCAGTAAAAGAAGCAGTGTCAGGGAGAAATGATTCTCGTGACAGCTGTTTACCAGACAGAGAAGAGTTCCAGGAATGTACTGTAACATGCAGATGGTGCAACTCAGTGGTGGGCGAGTTGTTGACCAGGTGCTTTTTCGTCTTGTAGAACTTGAAGAGACACACTCAGCTATATTTGTTAATCCCATTCTCCTCAGAAAAGGCTTCCCTGGTGGCTCAAACAGTAAAGAATTTGCCTGCAATGTGGAAGACCTGGGTTTGATCCCTGGATTGGGCAGATCCCCAGAAGGAGGGCATGGCAACCAACCCCAGTATTCTTGCCAGAATAACTCCATGGACAGAGGTGCCTGGCAGGCTACATTCCATGGGGTTGCAAAGAGCCAGACAGATTGAGCAACTAACACTAACTCTCCTCAGAAAATCCTCACTGTTTACAAACAGCCAATGTGGGCTCTGGCGTCTCTTCAGAGACTTGGAGCGTCAGTGGCAAGATAGGTAAAAATAAACCCAAATAGAATATCTCTCTCCCTTACATCTTGAAATCACCTTCCCTCTTTGAACAGGGCAACTGGGTTTGGGGAAGCACTTTGTGGTGGTTGGTGGGAAGAGGAAGTGGTTTTTAAATGAATACATCAAAAATTGAAGCTCAAGGGTCTTCCTTGGTGGTCCAGTGGTTGAGAATCTGCCTTCTGGTGCAGGGGACACTGGTTCGATCCCTGGTTGGGGAGCTAAGAGCCTACACGCCAAGGAGCAACTAAGCCTGCATGCTACAACTCGAGAGGTGTGTGCACTCTGGAGCCTTGGCGCCACAACCTGCTGAGCCCACTTGCTCTAGAACCAATGCTCTGCATCAAGAGAAGCCCCAGCGTGCCATGACCAAAGAAAGTCCGAGCACCATAAGGAAGACCCAGAGCAGCCAAAAAAACAGAAAAAAAATTGTTTAATGAAGCTCAGTGCCTCCGTGTCTCCATGTCGTAGATAGCACAGCGTCCATGGTCCTAGGAGCAACCCACTGGGCCTCTAGGGATGTCCGAGACTGCTGTAGGATGGAGCCTTCTTTGTGGTGGCCAGTCTCCTCTCATAAGAGGAGTCTACCCTAAGGTTGTGCCCTGCCTGTCTTCTCACTTCCAGTCACTCCTCTTTATTCTCTCTTCCCAAAGTCTCCCCAGGTGGCCTATGCTGAGCTGAAGGCGGAAATGGCTCTGCTTTGCTACAGCAAGAACACAGGTCTCTCACCCTGACAAATGTAAGACTGCAGTCAAACATTGTGGGTGGGCTCTTTTGCCTCTGTTTTGTCATTGATGGGTGCAGGGTGAAGAGGGTCAGAAATGTGGGGAGGAAAGAATATCATCCTAGGAAGCTTCTTGTTCCACTGCTGATGCAGGCCTCCTGGCCACCTTGAGTCACTCAGGGACTTGAGGGTCTCTGAGGGGAAGTTGTGAGTTATAGTGAAGAACTTCTAACTGAAGTTCTAAGTTCCTTGCAATTTTGTCCTTCCAAGACATGTAAGATCAGAGTAAGATGTGTGAGATCACATGTAAGATCACAGCGAGGGATAGGTTTCTTGCCTATGGCTTCATACTAAAGGGCAAAAGGTGGTCAGGTGCTCCCACACCTAAGTGTCCTGAGTGACAATCCTACTCTCGTTCTTTTCTGGTGGTTGTAGCACTGGCTGGGAGGCAGCTCCAGGTCTAGAATGTTCCTGATCCGTTGTCCTTATCAGTAACACCTGACCTAACTCATCCTTCGTTCTTACTCCCACATTTCTCACCAGTGAGAATTCACTCAGCATTTTAATCCATTAATTTGCTGCTGCAGAGCCAGTTCTGTCTCGGAAATAACCACCCCAGATGCCAAGGCCCTGAAAGATTGCTGTCTGAAACGTTTATTGGATAAGGAAATTAAAAAATCGTCTCAAATACCAGATGTGCAAGATAATGCTTGTTCTCATTGTCATTGTCAACTTCCACAAAGATTGTTTGTAGTGGAACTTTGGTGCGAATGTAGAAGTAAGAAATACATCAGGGAAGAAACCCCAAGTTTGCTGCAGAAGTCATTGCTTGATTGGTAAGATCAAATTGGAGTCTAAAGACAGACTTTTTTATAAAGTATTTTTCTTTAAGGTAGTGTTATATTCATTTTTAAAAATCCATCAGAACTTGAGGAATGAAGCAGGCATATAACACAGGACTATAAATCCAAGAGCACTGGATGGAAATGTGCATCAAACAATAGAAAGTCAATAAAAGCTAATCTGATTCATAAAAAAAGAAAAAAAGAAGGGGAAGATATGATTTGGAGTATTGAGAGTAGCACAACATTGTATTCTTTCCCTTTTTATATAAACCAATATACATACTAATATTTTAAAAGTAAAAGTGATGTTCTTTATAATATTGTTATTCCTCTAATATGTCTCTTGAATTTTACAGGCATTATAAGAACAACTAGGCACAAAGTTTACAAAGAACTTTTCTGTTGGTGCTCTGATCTGATCAACAACACAAATGTGAGTACGGCAGGAATAGCCAGATGATTCCATTTTAGAAACAAGAAAACAGGCTTGGAGTTGTCTGTTTGCTTAGAGTATTTGCACATTGTGTTCTGACTTCACACCCTGTTTTTCTGTGTATTTTACAAATAAAGTCAATTCTTGGCTTTCCCTTTTTCACATTATTTCCACATGTTTTTTAGTGAGAGGTCAAGAAAAACCTTCTCCCAGGGTGATCACTGACACTGAATCACAGTCTTGACTCTAATGTCTTGGAAACCTAATGCTCTTGAATGAGATTCTACCCAGGCTTTCTTTATTGTATTGTATTTTCCTGTTTTTTTTGGCTGTGCCACAAGGCATGTGGGTTCCCTGACCAGGGATCAAACCTACCTCTTCCACTCCCGCCCCTGCCCCGCCCCCCCTCCCCCCATAGAGGAAGCACAATGTCTTAACACTTAACAAGGAAGTCCCTGGAATTCTTTATTTTAAAGAAAATGGGTAGTCTTTGCACATGTGTGCATGCTAAATTGCTTCAGTCATGTCTGACTCTTTGTGAGCCATGGACTGTAGCCCACCAGGCTCCTCTGTCCATGGGATTCTCCAGGCAAGAATACTGGAGTGGGTTGCCATTTTCTCCTTCAGGGAATCTTCCTGACTGAGGGAGGGATTGAACGCAGTCTCCTGCAGCTCCTGCTTTGCAAGCGGATTCTTTACGATCTGAGCCACCAGGGGAGCTTCACTCTGCATAGTCATTGTTATTGGAGTGGTTTGCTTGAAAAGCACCAGACTGGTCACCAATAGAGCCAGCTGCTTATTTAGGTTCCATCACTGCCCATCTTAAGATCTTGAGCAAGTTTTTTCTAACTCTTTGCATCTCAGCAACTCCATTCACAAAATGAGGGGATTAAGCATAAAGCTCTAAATTAGAATTAGGGAAAATTTTAAAATATGATGGAAAAATTAAAATGCATAAGGAAAAATAATTAGAGCATATAAAAAATAGGCAAGACCAATGAAACAACCAAGAGACTAAGGAATTAAGAGTAAAGAAAGATTATAAGTGTAGATTAAGGCATAAAATGTAAATAAAAAGAGGGAAAGGGTTGAAAGCAAATAACACAAGGTAAACAGAGCTATTTAAGCATAAAAATATTCAAAGAAGGAGAAAATCAAAGTTAAGAAGAATTTTAGGTTGCAAAGAAGCAGAGATCAAGACAGTTGCCAAATAAAAGGACAAAATAGAACAAAAAGTAGAACAAAAAATATAGAACAAAATAGAACAAAAAATATATATATAGCTAAGTAAGAGAAATTAGAAGTTGAGTATAAAAAGCCAGGGCTTCCCTGGTGGCTCAGTGGTAAAGAATCTGCTTGCCAATGCAGGAAATGCGGATTCCATCCTTGGGTAGGGGAGATCCTTTGCAGAAGAAAACGGTTGCCTACTCCAATATTCTTGCCTGAAGAATTCCATGGACAGAGGAGGCTGGCAGTCTACAGTCCACGGGGTCTCAAAAAAGACAGGACTTAGCAACTAAACAACAATGACATAAAATGACAAGTATTAGGCAAGTAGCAATAAAAATTTTTAATCTCAACCTAATTCTAAGAGACAATAAAAAGGATGTAAAAATAAATGGAGGTTTAAAATTTTGAGACAGAAAGAGGGTCAGCATGAAAAAAAGAAAGGAAGTTCAAAGTCATATAAATAAGAATAGCAAAGTACAGGCAAATAGGCGAAAGTAGCTTCCCAGGTGGCTCAGAAGGTAAAGAATCTGCTTGGGTCAGGAAGATCCCCTGGAGGAGGGCATGACAACCCACTCCAATATTCTTGCCTGGAGAATCCCATGGACAGAGAAGCATGGCGGGCTACAGTTCATGGGATCATCAAAGAATCGGATAAGACTAAAGCAACACAAACACACACACACACAATCAACAGAATGTGCTTTTCAAAGGGTATATTTTAAAAGTAAAAGGTATTATTAAATTGACTTCAAGAAAACAAGAAGAAAATGTCCTGTGTAGGAGAGCAGGTAGGCATCCGGTGTCTTCAGCAAAGCCTCCGAGCCGAGGCCACATGCTGCAGTGCTGTGTCTCCACGTAAGAGGCTCAGGCCCTGGGACAGCAAAGCTCCTGGCTGTTAGGAGGAGAATGGCCCAGTGATGAAGGGAAGCAGCTGAGGAGATGGGGAGGGTCGGTGGCCTAGGTGGCCTGCCCCATTTGGCTGGTCATAGCAGCTTCTGAGTAAGTCTTCTCCAATTCCTACTTGGGTCAAAAAATGGTACCAACATGCCTGCACAGCATGAGAAAGGGTGGTTGTTTGGACACACTTGTGGTGTCTAGACACACTGGAAATACGCTGAATTATTGAAAGGGGAAGAAAGGAAAACTCCAGAAGTGTAGCATTTCTCAAAGTATGAGAGGTTGTTGTTCACAGTTGTTCAAGACCACGGGCACCCAAATTACAGACTGCTGTTCACAGCTGGGTGGGGGTATTCTAGAAGCTTGTCTTACTAACAAGCACTTGGGTGATTCTTAGGACCAGGGGAGTTAGCGCAAGTAGGGCCCAGGACAGCTTCACGCTTCAAAGCTGGGGTTCAATGAAGAAATTTGGGGACTTGCTGCTAGAGACAGCAAATGAAAGAATGCTGGGTATAACATGCCCCAAATGTTCCATTCTCACGGATTTCCACCACCAACACAGAGAATTAAGCACGGTCCTTACTGATGGTATGATTCATTCATCAAACATTGCCCACGGAGGCCAGGCAGACAGCTGAATCAGGATTTTGAACTCCTGGGACCTATGTTAGAGCATGGAGTGTGAGGAATACGCTCACCATCTAAGTAGGCAGGTGATTGTTCTTCCTGCTCCATCAGCACTTTCTCTAGTCCTGCTGAATTCCTTGCCTGTTTCAGAGCCCACATACTCTTCATTCCTTTCTGCCTTTGTTCCAGCCACTCCCATTCAATGGAATGTCTCTCTCCCTTTTTTTCCTGTCCCATAAATCTGGTGAAGACCACCTCTTCTTGGAAGCCTTCCATAAACATTCCAGGCAGAGGCCCTTTCTCTTCAGTCCCAGAGCAGTCCCTGCCTTCCTCTGGCAAATGCTGGGCTCTCCTTTTGGTGTTGTCTCTGTGCTTGTTGGTGTTCTTCCCTTGCCTTCCCCACCTGCCCTTTAGCAAAAGGAGACTGCAGCTCCTTGGAGGCAGGGATCATTTCTTCATCAGCTTTCTCCCTCAGCATCCAGTGTGAGGGCTGCTATGTAATGTGTGTGTACGCTAAGTTGCTTCAGTCATGTCCAACTCTTTGCAAAACCAAGGATTGTAGCCTGCCCGCCCGGCTCTTCAGTCCATGGAATTCTCCAGGCAAGAATAATTGAGTGGGTAGCCATTCTGTTTTCCAGGGAATCTTCCCGACCCACAGATTGAACCTGTGTCTCTTATGTCTCCTGCATTGGCAGGTGGGTTCTTTACCAGCAATGCCACCTAGGAAGCCCCTCTGCTATGTCATATGTGCCATGCGTGCCAAGTCGCTTCAGTCATGTCTGACTCTTTGTGACCCTGCAGACTGTAGCCTGCCAGGCTTCTCTGTCCTAGGCAGCTGGTAAATAAATCATTGCTTGGTTTTTCTCTATATAGGTGAGTTTGTGTGTGGCTTGTCAAAAGTCAGATTGTGGCTATCTCCAATGCTTCTAAAAGAAATAAGATGGCATATACTTCCCTGGTGGCTCAGTTGGTAAAGACTCCGCCTACAGTGTGGGACACCTGGCTTTGATCCCTAGGTTGAGAAGATCCCCTGGAGGAGGGCATGGCAACCCACTCCAGTATTCTTGCCTGGAGAATCCCTATGGACAGAGGAGCCTGGTGGGCTAGAGTCCATGGGGTTGCAAAGAGTCCGACATGACTGAGTGGCTAAGCACAGCAAAGCACATAAGCAGGCAAAAAATAAAAACACTTTTTTTTTTTTTGAGTTCTCTGATACTTGAAGATGATAAGGTAGCTTTGTTAAGATGAACTGAACCAATGACCATTAATATATCCACATTAAACACTGCCATAAAACACAACAAAGATACAAAAGAAGGTTCTGGGACTTCTCTGGTGGGCCAGTAGTTAAGACTCCACGCTCTCAATGCAGTGGCAGGGTTTGATCCTGCATGCTGTAGAATGTAGCCAGAAGCAAGCCAAACAAATGAAGGTCTTTAGGGAAGAGGCAAACAGTTACGATTTCCAAATTATGGACCAAGGACTTCAGCAGGGCTGGGGGTCCAGTAGAGGGTCCAGCACCCAAGTGTATACTGAGCATTGTTTGCAGACGAAATGACTCACACGTACAAGGAATTTTTTCAAATGATGTGGCTGATAAAATGCAGTTATATTTAGAAGCGTTAGTGGACTTTTTGTGCTTTTTAGCTTCTTAGGTGATTATGACGGGAAGTCATCATATTTAAAATGATTGGGAAACTCAGGCTTATAAGGTGACTGGGATCCAGTTAGCTGATGGAGTGGCTTCTGTCTTACAGCATGTCCACTCTGTACTGGTACTTTGGCCTGTAGAAGTGCTTTGAATTCTGCCCAAGATTAACCACCAATTACCTGGATAAAGCCAGCAACAGAAATCTAAATATGGACACCAGGCAGGCCATCTGCTTTGAGCCTGATGCTGGGTGATGCTCCTCCCTCTTTCTTCCCCTTCTATATTTATCCCATCAATTTTTGAGATGGGCAGTACATTCCTATACTAAGAAAAAAAAATGATCTGGACTTTCATACGTTCTCTAGAGTAGTTACTGGGCTTCCCTGGTGGCTCAGTGGTGAAGAATTTGCCTGCCAAGCAGAAGATGCAGGTTCGATCCTGGGGTCAGGAAGATCCCCTGGAGGAAGGCATGACAACCCACTCCAGTATTCTTGCCTGGGAAATCCCATGGACAGAGGAGCTTGGCAGGTTAGAGTCCACGGGGTCACAAAGAGTCAGACAGGACCTCGTGACTAAACCACAACAATGGACAATTCTTACCACATTCAAAAAATTTCCACTAAGCAGGGAAATTTCAAAAACAAAACTAAAGTGTTCCCTATGCTACCCCAAATCTTGTGGGGAACCAACAAAAAGGCTGCCAATTACTAACTTTACCAAACTAGAACATGCAATGAAATGAATGCATACATATTATCATCAGACTCTCAAATACATCTTCTTCATTATATGAGAGCATGCCACCTGCAAAAAGACTGTCTTTAAATGAGCTTTATGGAAAAGTCACTCTGTTGGCTTTTGTCTTGGACCGGTGATAACTTTGGCCTGTCAGCTTGATGGGCCTCCAATTATTAATGGCTGTCCTAGTGAGGAGGAAGGATGAGATGAGGGGAAAGCATCAGATTATCCTGAAGGCTATACTATTTCTTTCTGCTCCAGTGATGCCTCCTAGCCCTAAATTCCTCAATCTTAACTGGCATCTCTTTTGCAAAATGAGTTTAGTAATACAGGATAACCTGAGATCCTGCAGCATGGGCATAGGGCTAGAACATTCTGTCAGACCATAATGCCGCTGGTCCGTGTCGTCCTGACGTCATCTGGTAAAGTAACTTTGAACTTTGGAATCTAAGATGACTATTTTTTGGCTGGGGGTGACCCTTTTAAAATTGTTGTTGTCATGGAACATGAACTTAGTTGCTTACAGAAATATAAAAGCACATATTCAAGCGGATGCTATTCAATTTTAAAGAAAACCAACACTCTAAAATATTGTCACATAAATTATTGAGAACTTATTTTAGAATCATTTATGGTGTCTTTTACAACTGCAATTTGTGATGCTTAGATCATCTGCAATGACTGATGCCTCAGACATTACTTAGCACCTGTTTCACATTCTTCATCTTAACAGAAACCAATACTCTCTATCTTCTGTAAAGGACTCCAAGAATCTACAGCATTTTTGGAATCCAAAAATGGCTTTGGTACTGGAAAAGGTTGATTAAGACCATCACCCTTGCTATTTAACATGAATTACACATTATCCTGCATCTCAACAGATTTGTGAAAAGACATGAAAAGTAATAAGCAAAACAATTCCTTTACTGTTATATTGCTTTGTATTATATCACTTCATTATTTTCTTCTTTTATTTGAATATTTCTTTTATTAAGTGAGCAGGAAAATACATGGTTGAACAAATTGAAACTACAAGTTGTGCCCTTTACAAGACTGAGTGAAACAAAGATTCATCAGAAGGCATGTGTCAATTTCCTACAACAAAACTTCATGCAACAACATTCAATGGAGCTGAATATATACAGATATTACAGGCCGCCCAGGGAAGCCTCATAACTACTGTCACTTGGAAGAATGATAAAACCAAAATGTCATTAGGCTGTCATTAGGCTTTCTTGAAGCTGCATTTGGCAGGAGATAACTTTAATGTTGTTTATTTCTTGTTTTAGAAAAAAAAAAAAAAAAAAAAGAATTGTTATCATGTTTAAACATTTAAACCAAAAAACAAAATTTAGAATCCTCTTCCCACTTCTAGCAACTTTGCACTTACTGCAATGCCAGTAGCTTAAAATGGATCATTATCTGTATAAATGTAAGAATCTTAAAATACTATTTTTCTCAGGATTCTATATGGCAGCCTCTCTTCCAACCCTGCAGGGCTTCAACCCTTGACCTGTTAAGATGATTCATGGAGCCAAAAAGTACAGCCAGGTGCTTTCCATCCACAGAAGCCTCCCAAGAAAGAAAATCCATTGAGTGTTTCATTTTCTACATGAAAGCAGACCTATGCTTTTATAATATAGAATTTGGACACAGCTTTTTTGTTTTGATATTGAAATTAAAATGGTCTTATAGGCTTATACCTTAATAAAAGAATTCCAAAACTCTGTTATTATTTATTTTCATTCATTTTTTCATCCAATAAATACTTACTGATTACTATTTGCCAGGCATTCTTGTAAGTACAGGAGACAGGCCAGTGAACAAACTAGATGTTGATAAGCTCTATGAAAGGCAATAAAGCAGAGACTAAATGGGGAATTGGGAATTATCTTATATAGGTCTCTGATAGGATAGGAATATTTGTGCAGAGACCCAAAGGTGGGGGAAAGCACATTGTACAGATACATGAATGGAGGGCTTTCTAGACAGAGGAGACAGCCAGGGCAAAGATCTCGAGACAGGCTCATGCTTTGAGTGTTTCCTGGATAAAGCAAGGAGGGCAGTATGGCTGAGCAAAGTGAACTAGGGAAAAAGTAGATGAAGTCAGAGAAGTGGTAGCGGTGGTTGGGGATGGAGCAAAGTGTAAGTCAGATTTATGAGGTCCTTATTCTGAGTAAGATGGGAAGACCTTGAGCTCTTGAGCAGAAAAGTGGCATAACCTGTATATTAGTGGATGTTTTAAAAGTGTCATCTTGGACTTCCCTGGTGGTCCAATGGTTAAGGATCTGCCTGCCAAGGCAGGGCACACAGGTTCCATCCCTGGTCTGGGAAGATCCCACATGTCATGGAGCAAGTAAGCCTGTGTGCCACAACTACTGAGCCTGAGTGCTGGAACTACCGAAGCTGGCATACCTAGAGCCCATGCTCCACAACGAGAGAAGTCACCTCAGTGAAGAAAGTAGCTCCCACTTGCCTCAACTAGAGAAAGCCCTTGGGCAGCAGCAAAGACCCGGCACAGCCAAAAAAAAAGGAAACTAGAATATTTGCTGGTCTGGAGGAGCAAAATTGCCATTTACTGACAGAGAATACTGTAATGCTGGGGAAGATTGAAGGCCGGAGGAGAAGGGGACGACAGAGGATGAGATGGTTGGATGGCATCACTGACTCGATGGACATGAGTTTGAATAAACTCCGGGAGCTGGTGATGGACAGGGAGGCCTGGTGTGCTGCGGTCCATGGGATTGCAAAGAGTTGGACAAGACTGAACGACTGAACTGAACTGAATACTGTAATGGGAGTAGATTGGTAGGTGGAGTACAAATCAGTTTGGTTTTAAATATGTTGAATTTGAGATGTCAATTGCATATCCAATGAAGATGTCAAGTAAATAGTTAGATGTATAAATCTGGTTTAGGGCTGGCAATAAAAATACGAGTATTGTCTCTATATAGTTGGTTTTTCAAGCCCCAAGACTGGAAGGGATCACTTAAGAGAGAGGATATCCAGTGCTGGGCACTCTAGGAATTCAGCAAAGGAGACCCAGAAGGAATGGCCAGAGGGGTAAAAGAACATGAGGGGTGTCCCCAAGCTGAGAAACTTCTTCAAGGAGGAAGGAGGTATTACCTGTGTTAAAGACTGAAGGTAAATCAAGAAGCATGAAGTCAGAGACCTGGCTACTGCATTTGACATCATGAATGTAACTGGTGCCCTCAGCAAGAGCTGCGTGTGGTAGGGATAAAAGCCTGATCTGAGGTTTCCTTGTATGTGAAGGGGAGAAGATAAGATGGCAATTAAGGAGGATAATGGGGCTGAGAGTGTTTATAACACAAGAGATTGCAGCATGAACGTAGTGAAATTCTCCAACAGAATGGGTAAAGCTGGTGATGTAGAAGAGGGCGGTGGGGGGGGGATTCTTGGGGTGATGACCTTTATTTGGTGATGATGGATAGATAGGTCCACCTAGAGCAAATGAAGATTGACTGCTACCAGCTTAGGAGGTGGTGAGGTAATCAGTAATCCTTAAATTTAACTGGTTGAGATCAGGAAACTGAGAAGCCAGGGTATTTAGAGGATCGTCTAAGTGGTTACTGAGATCACAAGAACTAATCAAGGGTGGTGTTGGAGATAGTGAGAAGGAATTAAGAGCCAAGATACTGAAACAATGAGGGAGAGTGGCTGAAGATAACTGGAGACTTCATAGGCTAATGGCAGGAGCTTCAAAGCATTCCAGTGTTCAGGAGGAAGGAGGGATAATAGTTTGGGTATGGACCTAACAGAAGCAGAAGATATTAAGAAGAGGTGGCAAGAATACACAGAAGAACTGTACAAAAAAGATCTTCACAATCAAGATAATCATGATGGTGTGATCACTCAACTAGAGCTAGACATCCTGGAATGTGAAGTCAAGAGGGCCTTAGAAAGCATCACTACGAACAAAGCTAGTGGAGGTGATGGAATTCCAGTTGAGCTATTTCAAATCCTGAAAGATGATGCTGTGAAAGTGCTGCATTCAATATGCCAGCAAATTTGGAAAACTCAGCAGTGGCCACAGGACTGGAAAAGGTCAGTTTTCATTCCAATCCCAAAGAAAGGCAATGCCAAAGAATGCTCAAACTACCGCACAGTTGCACTTGTCTCACATGCTAGTAAAGTAATGCTCAAAATTCTCCAAGCTAGGCTTCAGCAATATGTGAACTGTAAACTTCCTGATGTTTAAGCTGGTTTTAGAAAAGGCAGAGGAACCAGAGATCAAATTGCCAACATCAGCTGGATCATGGAAAAAGCAAGAGAGTTCCAGAAAAACATCTATTTCTGCTTTATTGACTATGTCAAAGCCTGTGACTGTGTGGATCACAATCAACTGTGGAAAATTCTGAAAGAGATGGGAATACCAGACCACCTGACCTGCCTCTTGAGAAACCTTTATGCAGGTCAGGAAGCAACAGTTAGAACTGGACATGGAACAACAGACTGGTTACAAATAGGAAAAGGAGTACGCCAAGGCTGTATATTGTCACCCTGCTTATTTAACTTATATGCAGAGTACATCATGAGAAACGCTGGACTGGAAGAAGCACAAGCTGGAATCAAGATTGCTGGGAGAAATATCAATAACCTCAGATATGCAGATGACACCACCCTTATGGCAGAAAGTGAAGAGGAACTGAAAAACCTCTTGATGAAAGTAAAGTGGAGAGTGAAAAAGTTGGCTTAAAGTTCAACATTCAGGAAACTAAGATCATGGCATCTGGTCCCATCACTTCATGGGAAATAGATAGGGAAACAGTGGAAACAGTGTCAGACTTTATTTTTTGGGGGGCTCCAAAATCACTGCAGATAGTGACTGCAGCCATGAAATTAAAAGACGCTTACTCCTTGGAAGGAAAGTTATGACCAAGCTAGATAGCATATTCAAAAGCAGAGACATTACTTTGCCAACAAAGGTCTGTCTAGTCAAGGCTATGGTTTTTCCAGTAGTCATGTATGGATGTGAGAGTTGGACTGTGAAGAAAGCTAAGTGCCTAAGAATTGATGCTTTTGAACTGTGGTGTTGGAGAAGACTCTTGAGAGTCCCTTGGACTGTAAGGAGATCCAATCAGTCCATTCTAAAGGAGATCAGTCCTGGGTGTTCATTGGAAGGAGTGATGCTAAAGCTGAAACTCCAGTACTTTGGCCACCTCATGCGAAGAGTTGACTCATTGGAAAAGACCCTGATGGTGGGAGGGATTTGGGGCAGGAGGAGAAGGAGACGACAGAGGATGAGATGGCTGAATGGCATCACTGACTCAATGGACGTGAGTCTGAGTGAACTCCGGGAGTTGGTGATGGACAGGGAGGCCTGGCGTGCTGCGATTCATGGGGTCGCAGAGTCGGACACAACTGAGCAACTGAACTGAACTGAATGAAGAACAAGCAGGCGTCCTACTACTATCAATATTTTATTATTCACATTTTGATAGAGATAACATAAAATAGTATATTCCAGGGTGTGGCAGTCACAGTCAAGGAAAACCTTGGCTTAGAACCTACCATATCATTTCTAACTACTGCTTGAACAACCTTAGACAACAGTAACTGAAGGCTTTGTGAATGCAGGGAAAAATACCTGAAAGTAACCAAAAGGTTCAGACTAGAAAATATGCCAAGAAGACTTTCTTTCTTTATACCACTACACAGGTGAGAATGATCCAGTTTCAGCATATTTTTAACAATTTAAAACACTTTAGAAAACTGGAGATTTAAACATAAACACTCTTAGGCATAGCAAAATGATAGTTTTCCTTTCCAATATTATAAATTTGGCATTTCTACAATTACATTAACATTGTGAAAAAAAAAAAAAAAAAAGACAGCTAAATGCACAAGAACAGTTTCACAACATCCAGTTTGAAACTTCATCTAAGCTGTCACCCCTTTTTTTTCCCCCTGCTACAGATTTATTTCTTGCCGTCACCTAACATTTGAAATTCTGATTCAGGGTGATGTCTGAGGTTTTTAAATAAACCATAATACAAAATTACTATTCCTTAACACTAACCCCAGAGGGAGACATACGAGGAAGAGACAACTGGGGCGTGGATGTTCGCTACGGATGAGCAATGATCCGTTGCTGGAAATGAAAACTTACCTTTCCTCCAGCCCCAACTGTGCAGTGCAATTTGGCGTGATAAAAACCAACTATCAAAACCAAACCCTATCAAGCAAGGAATTGAGTCTATTTGAAGATATCTACACAAACCCCTAAAATCTGGGAACTTCAGGACATTTCTATTTTAAACTGTATTTTCTAGTCTTCCTCCAAATGTTTGGCATCATGGACACAGAGTCCAAGATTTTGATGTGAATTTAGAATATCTCAAAACTTATTCAGAGATTTTTGTTTTCAAAATGCTTTTATGAAGATTTTTATTTTGGTGCATTCTGGCATTTTCTGGGATGACAGCCTTAGAAGAGTAATTTTCAAAGCAGAGTTATGGTCTCATACTGTTTAATGTTATGTGAATTTTTGAATATCCTAAGTATCTATGGAAAAAAATCCCCCAAATCCCAATGATAGTTTGGAAATCAAAAAATACTAGAAAATGTTTAATGGACATGTGTACATGGTCAGTTTTTTTTCAGCTGTGCCATGCAGGGTAAGGGATCTTCGTTCCCTGACCAGAGATGGAACCTGTATCCCCTGCAGTGGAAGCAGAGAGTCTCAACCACTAGACCACCAGGGAAGTCCCTCAATGGTCAGTTTTAAACTTGCAAATTCTCAAGAGGTTTTCTTTTTAGCTGGGGCTTCTGAAAGAAGATCAGTTTATATCCATTTTGAGACCCATACAAGGACAGAGCATTTTAAGACTGTTGATACTGCGATCCTGATCAAGGCCAAAATGTAATCGTTATTTATGAGAAATATGGACAGGCAAATGAAATCAAATTTTAGATTTTTGGATTTTATGTTGTAACTATGTAGTCTCAGTTAAGTCAGTTTTGGGTTTGTTTGTTATTTTTTTGATTTGTTTAGATTTAAGGTTAAGAGGAATGAACGAAAAAGTGACTAATAATTCACAGAAACTGTTGAGATGGTTAGAACATAGAATCATGGGAGCATGACAGAGTCATTCAGAATTGCCATCAGCATGTTGCGGATATTCTATTTTCCTCCAGAAGTTTAAAAAATTTAGACCAATAACGGCATGTTCTTTCTTAAAATAATGTGGCACATCTTGTATCTTAAAGCAATCAGCATGAATGGAAGTGATGCCTGTTCAAGCAGACTTTCAAAGACAACACACACTGTTAACACAAAGCTCTTCAACATTTCAAGAATAGTGACAGGAACCAGGACACATACTAGTAGGGAAAACATTTTTTTTTCTTTTAGTTTATGGAATGTGAGGTTAGGCTTCAGCTGCTTCCTTGTCTGGGCAACAGACAAAACCCAAATGGCTCCGGCCTGAATTTCTCACATCTTTCTAATCTACTGCACAGGAGGGACCAGAGACACCACTTACCAATAAGTCACAAGAGCAGACAGAAAACTGTTAGTAGGTCTTGACAGCCAGGAATTAAGAAGCTTTTAAAAAATGTGTACTTGATGCGATGTACATAAGAAGTATGTCTTAGAAAGCAATGTTAGAGTGTGAGAGAAATGGAATACCTGTTTGAGTGGCCTCGTGGGATGTCATCTGTATCTTAATCTACACTGTTGAAATAGCCCTTGGTCTTCTTGAGGCTCTGTTAGAAAGTCTTCAAGAAAAATGAGCTCTATTTAAATAGTCATTAGATTTTGGGTGGCACTTAGTGCAAGATATCTTCCCTTACCTTGTGTGCAAGGACAACGATCTGAATGTAACTGGCATGGGGAGAACTCTCCCCATCTTAAAGGATCTTGTAGGTCATCTGCTCCCACTATGCACTGCATGGAGGAATCCTTGCTAATGTCCCTGACTAGCACCCAGCAATGACAATCACCTGACAGACCCTGGCCCACAACTGTGGTGTAAGCAGCCAAAGTGGATTTTATTGCATGGTCATCCTCATTGAGTAGCAGGGAATGAAACGATCTAGTGAAACTAGAAAATGGCACCCCACTCCAGTACTCTTGCCTGGAAAATCCCATGGACGGAGGAGCCTGGTAGGCTGCAGTCCATGGGGTCGTGAAGAGTGGGACATAACTGAGCGACTTCACTTTCACTTTTCACTTTCATGTGCTGGAGAAGAAAATGGCAACCCACTCCAGTGTTCTTGCCTGGAGAATCCCAGGGACAGAGGAGCCTGGTGGGCTGCTGTCTATGGGGTTGCAGAGTCGGACACAACTGAAGCGACTTAGCAGCAGCAGCAGCAGTGAAACTCTGGGGGAGGGAGGGTTCCATTTCTCTTTGTATACAAATCTTGATAAAAACTTTTTTAGCTTTGAAACTAGTTTCAGTTTTTCTCATAGGGGAATTTTATCTCTAAAACTGGCTCATTTTATTTTTAAGATGATATTAAGAGGGATGAAAAGCACAACCACTCGCTTGCTTCTGCCAAAAAAAAAAAAAAGAATTAAGGCAAACTGAAATGTTGGTAATTGTTATGAGCCACAAGAACAGTTATTCTGAAATATTCTGCATGACCTAGGCCTCCAGTATTTCAGGGCTAGGGCCTGTCCTTATAGAGGAAAATGTATTTTTCGAGATAAAAGCTTCAGGGAATTCTTTAGAAATCTTTTAAGGAGCACAGATTTGTGGGGGGCTGTTTTAAATTTGGTTTTGCCTTGTACTCTGTGTAAAATATTTGTACAAAAATATAAAAAGCATGGCTTGATGGTTAACGTCTGTGTTTTATTTTTCTTGGCACCAGAAAAGCTCATGGTCTATGTCATGTCAGTGTACATACTGTAAACAAGACTGCATTAATATTGTTTTCTTATGATTTTTTGTTTCAATGAATCTAGACTTTAAAAAATACATTCACAAACTACCTTATGTTTAAACACAATGATTCCCTTTTATTTCTTTACTGTACCCCAAATCCCACAATAAAAAAAATCAGTTAAAGCTGTGTGTTTCGAACTTATCACTTAGAAATCAAAACGGAACAAAACATAAAACAAAGATCAGTTTGCAACATAATTTAAAGAAGCTTCTGGTTCAAAATACCACAGCAGCAATATAAAGAGCTGGTGGCAATCACATGCGGAGATGAGACCCAAATCAATGTGCCTTGTCCATGTCAGCATCCATGACAGTAGTTGCTATTCAATCCCAAACGTTATTGCTGAATTTGTGGCATGGAATTTGCGAAGATCGTATTGTTCAGCAGCAGAACCTTAGCAGTAAAAATGAGAACGGGAGGATTTCATTGCTTTTGAGTGCTAAAGGGACCACAATGAGGACATCTTGGTGATCGCCTGAAGATAATCCTCAATTCCATTTGTGTGTTACCTGCTTAAAATAAATGCAAATGACAACCACCTTTACAGGAGGGGTAGAATCAGCCACTTCAAAAACTAGAGTAGTTTCCTTTCCGTGTCCCCCACCCTTGCCCAAGCCACCAGATTTAAATGGCGGTGTTTTCCTAATGTGTATTTCGTTCTCATTAATAGTACATCAGCTGCTCACGTATTTAGGCAAAATCAGTAGGCTCATAGATTTTTTTGGTTTTGGATCTGTTTACAGTAATTGTTTTCTCCAGAAACAAGCCACATTAGTTTTGTTGCTGTTGGATTTTTTTTTTTTTTCAATTTTTCAAGAACAATTTGGTCAACTACTGTTTTGTTTTAAAAATGCGAAATACCCCTGAGATTGCCAGTTGAGCTCTCTATATGTCTCCTGGAGATAACACTGCTGTGATGAACAGTGAAACGAAACGAACGAAACGAGGTAGGTTAAAACAGGAAGCGCAACACAGATACTGTTTCGCAACACCTTGATACCACAGGCGGCCATGCTCGGAGCTTTGGAAAAAAAATCCCAGACAGTCACGCAAAAGTTCAAATCATCTGTGGAAGAGTTTATAAGGACACAAGTCAACCTGAACGAAATACATACATATCTCTGCACAAACGCTGTTTACCGGATGTTGGGTAATTTGGAGGAAGGTAAAATGATTAGGGTCTCAGAATTTCGGCCAAAGCCTTGCTTTCAAGTTCTATAAAATCTGAACCAATGATGCCTGCTGGGTCCCAGGCAGGCTTAGTAGTCTAGTCCCTTCTCTCACCAACCCAGAAAGAACACAGGCAGCTCAGAAACATTTATTATTATTATTTTTTCAGTCACAGTTTTCATCTTGAGACAGTGGCACCCTCAGGAAGAAGCTGGGAGTAACTAGAGCCTGGATGGCATCGATTCTCCAATTCCCAGAAAGAACAAGGTCTTAACTCCTAATGAAGCCCAAACAGAGTGACTTCCTAGCTGGGAAGTTTTGTGCATTTGAAAAAAAAATGTGTGTGTGTGTATATATATATACATTTTTAGCTTGTTTCCAGAAGCTCTTTCCATCTGACCCCCTCTGTCATCCCATCTTTTGCCCTGATCTGTTGCAGTAATCATTGAGGCAACATTGTATATAGAGTCCCTCATTCACTAGAGCCAACTTAACTCAATGGCACTACTATCCCGTGAGACACACTCTGGTCTGTACAGGGCCCTATAAAATAGGGCCTGCCAGACTCACAAAAATGGTAGTTGATTTTATTAGTCTAAGGCTAGTAGTTTAGCCATTTAAAATCTATTTCCCAAAAGAGGGGAATACTAGTATTTTTCTTCTCTTTTAAAAATTCATTAGCAGTTGCTATCAAAAAGCAACCTCTTGGGTTGGTGAAGGCAAAAGAGTTCTAAAATTACCCCACTGTGTAGTTATGGCCTTCAGTGTAAAGAGATAAGGTACATTTATTGTGCTGTCTCTCACCATTTGAAGTTGGAGATCTTAACAACATATCATATACTTAAAGGTAGCAGGCAGACAGAATTAAAAACAGACACTTTCTCAGTATGCATTCTCTCCCCATTCTTACAAAGTAAGGGGGTAAAGAAAAAAAAAGGTAAAAAACAAAACAAAACTCAAAAATCCACCGTAACACAGCTTAATCACAAGAGCACACAATATTTGTTTCTATCCCTAACTCCGAAGGGCACATGGTCCATCTCCGTCCATAGACAACGCAGCATTCTTGGGGATCTCCTGGAAATTCCTGCCACCTTTTTCTCTCCTTCTCAACCAGGCTGCAACATTGAAAGATGGACTGTATTGGGACGGGTGGAGGGAGAGGAAAAGGGGAAAGCAGTATGTTCAACCAAGCCTTCTGATTCTGCCTCTAGACTGGCATTAAGTCCACATGAGTTATGTTCTTTTAAATTAGAAATAACGCCATGAAGATAAGTGCCAAGTGCTCTTCTGTTACCAGTTCATCATGGAATTTCTGTTGAGGGTCATGAAAAACACTTGGCTACTTCCTCCAGATCGCACGGATGCAAAAAATACCTGTTTGAAATTAAAAAGAAGTTAGTTCAACTGCATGGTTTCTTTCCCTCTTTTCTTCAACCGTCCATCCATTTTTCTCTCACATGTCCTATCCTTGCCATGTGTCAGCTCTTAAGACTCAATGGCTGGTGTTTTTAAAGCATCTTTTAATACACTGCATCCTCTGTAGGCATTCCCGCCTTTATTCCTATAAGGTTACTATTACTTATCATGGTATTGGCCTTCAGGGACCCAGAAGGGACTACATCTTGATTTGCAACAACCCTTTGGGTGCTCACTTTTTACAAGGGAGTTTCGTGCTAGGATAATATGCTGGATTTCTGGTCAAGAACACAACAGGTCCTTTGTTAATTTCTGGAAAGTCACAGGGGCTCCCCTCACCTCTCTCCTAATGACAAGAGGGCAGACTTTGGGAATGAAAGTCAAGAGAGAATTTTGGGCCTACTGACTACTATACAGCTTCATTTTTCAATTAAAAAAACAAACAAATAAACAAGTGGCTCTAGTCGGATAGGATAACGTGTTTAATACCTATTCACTTTGGCACTTCAAGAGTTAACACTTGGCTTCTCTGCTGATGTGATGATGAAGGCATATCCTAGGCTGAAGATCATGGCATTCATAAGGAGAACCACAGTCCATTAGGTCTGGGTCTGCTAAATCATTTTATCAACTGAGAGAAGGGAGCAAGATTTGGGGTACTGCTTGCCTGAGCCGAACATCCATGAACCGCTGCCTAGGAAAATAATGTTACGTGCTTTGGCTGAGTCCTTTAAGAATCAGCCGACACCACGCTTTGGTCCAAGGCATTTACTTTGTCACTAGTATAAAGTCTCTGCTACTTCATTTCCACAACTTGGTTAGAAGAACATTGCTGTCTCTCCCAACAACGTCTTAGGAAGCTCTGTGGAAATGTGTGTCATTCAGCTAATGCTACATATGTTAGTAAAGCTACTGTGGGGTCAATGGGTCACAGGGGGAAGCACAGAGGACCTGTGGAAACACAAGGGGAGGAAAGGGCTGCTGCTCTCCAAGTTCCGTGTGCCCTGGCTCTGAACCTCAGGGCCCTGACACTGGTGTGGTCTCAGACTGTTCCTGAGGGTGTGCACAGGGCTTGCAGTAAGGGCTTCTAGAGTTTGGGGGTCCGTGCCTAGATCAGTCCTGGCCTTATGATCCCCAGAGACTAGGTGGGGGCTGGAATTTTACTTGGGGTCAGGTCTGTCTTCTGGCATATTCTGATGAGGCCCTGGAAACCATTCTTGCCATCCCCAGCTGTTGTCCACCCAGACCACACCACGTCAGATTAACTGGCTGCTCCAGGGTCATACTAAGATCAGCCTGGCTTCTAGGGAATGGGAGAGAGCCAAGAGACGTAGGTCTGTTCAACCCATCACATTCTTTTCTATAAATGTTTACGTTGGCTGAGTTGGGGGACAGCATTTCTAAACTGACCATAGTCACAAAGGATGAATTCACAAATACAGTATAGCTTAGCTACTGAGAACTCTGCGTGAGTCTACAGGGAGGGCAAGGGGGAAGAATACCCTTCTGGGCGAATGTTCATGCCAGACGAACACCGCCAGTTTCACTGGAAAACAGTCCCCCTATGACACTTCAGAAGAAACACGGCTGGAATGACACGGGACATGGCACTAGTTGAGTTTGTGACTGTGCACTCCTTAAGGAATGGGTGACACTTCTCAAAAACTTTGTATTTCTACATGTCACAGGCTTTACATTTAAAGTTGAATATAATGTGATGGGTTATGCCCCAATAGTGATTCTGTGAAAAGTCTAAATGTGGAGTATAAGGTTGACTCTCTGTGAAATGATTAATGATGGGCCAACTCTTCTAAGTGTTTAGGAGAATTTGGGGTATTTGCTGAGTCATCTTAAGGCCTGCAGGCCACACGAGTTACTGAGAGTTTACAAGAAATTTTTAGATGTTTTCATGTCTTTTTTGACGTGTGAATAGTATATTTTGAGGGTTCACATGAGTCAAACCAAATAATGCCATTTCAAGATAATATTGATTGTTTAACACAGATGTGATTCAAATCAGTATAAAGGAAAATGAAGGTTTCACAGGTACCTGGTGGTCTCTTAAAATGCAAACACTAATGCAAATGTTGAAACGGATTTACCTTATCATTTCTTTCACATAGAAACTTTAACCTTTGAGCTCGCTTATGCATAAATACTCCATCCAAATGTCCTGTTTCCACTGACCGGATCTCAATAGCTTTCTCGCCCCAGCCCATTATCTGATTGGAATGAATGTAGGCTGTCAAAAGGAATTTCCAAAACTGCATTAAAAACATTAGATGGGCAATAACTCACAGCATCTGTTCACATCTTAACCACAAAAATGACAAACGACTTGAGATAAACAGACAAAGCAAGTCTTACAAGTGTTATTCACAGACTTTTTTTTTTTTTTTTGGTGGAATCAAATGGTTGTTTCACATTTCTTGACTTTCGTTTCATTTGGGGGGTGTAACTGCTGAAGGAGATAAGGAATGGTTAACCTACCCACAGACGTGGGCATTTCTCCCCATTGGAGCACCACATCCTTAGTTATCCGGCCGTAGGTGTTTACATACACCCCCTCATCCTCATAGCAAACAAGCATTTCCATTCCATCTGTCTTAGGCAAGATGACAATGGCATGAGGAGTGATATTGCCCTGAATCTAGAAGACAAAGAAAGGCCAGGCATTATTCTTTTTCAAAATAAGACAGTATCTTAACTATTAACTTCTAAGAATTGAAAAAAAAAAGTTCTTTCATTTCTCTTTTCCATTTGCACTCTAGAGACCGATGTTTTGCTTTGCTTAATTTAACCACTGACCTGCCAAATACCCTGGTAAATACAAACTTAGGGATGAAGTCAAGAATCCAATTTATCTGTTCCTAAAAGCAACAACTACAACATTAGAGCAGCTGCCCTGTGCCAAGCATGGGCTCTTTACATACGTAACTTCTGGGCCTTAGAACAGCTCCGCACAGTAGGTGTTTCTGTCTACAGGGGAAGTGACTGCATCTCAGAGGGGTTCTGTATCTTGACCAAAGCTGTACTAGCACGTGGTGGTAAAATTGGGATTTGCGCACATTCTCATAAACATTGAAAAAATCTCGTGTTTTCTGTCTACTTTTAAAAAAGATGAGGAAAAGTGCAAACCAGCTGAATATGCTAGAAACAGGCTATATGGGACCAAAATAGGCTATGAAAATTCCGTACAGATTGTTTATCTAGGTGACTAAATAAAAGAATAATCTAAATTAATGGCTTGTTGAGAAAAAAAATTTTAAATTACCATTCATTAAAAAGAATCATACTATTCAAATAAGCGTAGACTGACTTGTATGAAGACAGACATGGGATTGCTGTGACCCCCTGGTGGAGAGTGTCATGGCCATCCAGTAAGTGCAGGGTGGACATGACTGAGGGGCTGGAGGACGATCATGGGGTGGCTTGGTCCCTCATAAAAGAGCATGGGTTGTGAGTCCGTGTGCATGACCACACAGGAGGAAAAGCTGCAATGTGGTAACAAATGATGTGCGTGTGTCATGCACTAAAATAACTTTTTTCAATTGTGCTTCTGTGGAGTAAAGTCTTTAAACTCTTTAAAATACCAAACAGCAACAGACTGAATCTCAGACTTTGTTGATGACTAGTTTCTAATGTGTGTTAGCCTTGGGACTGTATACATATGGGAGACACAATTTGCACTGCTCTTCTCCTACTACATGAAACCATGGGCAGCATTTCCCTTAAAAAGTCATGTTTTAGGCAAAGTGTCAGGATAGTAATATTAATACTGCAAATTGCAGGACCCTGTGCCATGTTCTCTAGATGCGTCACCTCATTTAATGACGATGATAACCCTATGTGATAGGTCCTCTTAGCCCATTTCACAGATGTGAAAGCTGAGGGCCGAAGAGGCTGCCCAACGTGTCCATTATTGCAAAGTGAACACATGCTAGAGCCAGAGCATGTGCTTGGGGGTGTCTGATTTTACCACATGACATTGCCTTCCACTTGAAGAGAGGAACGAGAGCAGAAAAAGGACCATTGGCCTTCTTCCACATAAAATGAACCAATCTCCTTCACAAAGTAGAAATAGAAGCTCATCTATTATACTCTTGCTTTAAAAAAAAAAAGAATTTGTGCCCTTGAATGAAAACATCATATGTATTTTAATATAAAACCCAAGGAAACAACATGTCCAGTAAATGGCAAATAATTGCTATTACATGTTACTCAGTTTCAAGCAGCTGTAAAAATTAGTTAAATTTACATGCTTTATGTATGAAAAGTACAATCTATTTGGTGAAGGCTAAAAGTCTATCTGCTTTACTGATTAGTAAAAGTTAGCATGACTTTCACTACAAATGTACAAAAACAAATCTCTACGTGCAGATTGTCAGAGAGTCTTGACAGTCTGCTTTTGGGAACTTACATGAGATGGTATGTAGATATCATAAGAGTTTCCTGAATCAACATCAATTACATGGAAACCAGTGTGTGAACCAAAAATAACCTTTAATCTTTGACCTTCTTCTACTGTGAGATCAACAAGCAGTGGCTTGTGCTGGAGATCTGCAAAAGACTTTAAAAATCACCCTGTGAGAGTCCACATCATGCAAAGACATTATCTTAATAGATTTTTCCTTTAGCTATTTCCTGTGGAAGTTCACGTCTGACTTTTCTTAAATTGAAAAGCTAGGAAATCTTTCTTTCAATTTTAGAGCTAGTCATATTCTGGCTCTAGGAGGAAGAGTCTAGCATCCATTCGTGCCCCTTGCTCTGCCCCTTGTCTTCCAGGGAAGAGAAGTTGGTTTACAGTTGTCCATTTTGATAGTGTTATCATATATTAAACATATGGTACCTGGGTACTGCTGTTCTTTCCTGTTTATATCTGGCCTTTTCTCCAAGAAGGTCCGGTCACCTCTCTGGCCCCTCTCCTTCCTGAGTGACAGCCAGGCCCATGCATGGCTACTAACTGTTTAGGGACAGCCTGGGGAGGGGGTCAGCTGGGGCCAGTTCTGTGCTAAATAAGCCTGTTCTGAGTTATCGTGCCCGCTCTGGTTCTGATTGTCCTGGGTGAGTGAGTGCCCATCAGATCAGCACCTTCTCTAGACTTAAGAAGGAGATCTGAGACTTGGGTTTGACCAACAGAGAGGGAAGGCTGAGGTGGTACATCTCAAGACTTGTGGCTTACACTGGTTAGCTGGGTTTACCTAGAAAGAAAACAAAGAGCCCCAGACACAGCTGTCAAAGTTCTGTGTGGGAGACGCTGAAGTCCAAGCCACAGGTAACTGTTCAGTCTCCCCTCCTTTTCCTCTGCCATTATTTCAACCCCACTCTACCTGTACTGGCCTGGAAATCTGGGAGAGACTCTGTGAAACCACAAGTGCCTTGGCCGCTTTAACAGACTCCTCCTTCCTTTTTTACTAACATCATTTTCACGTATGGGAGGTTTGAGCCAAATCTCCTTGTCCCATAGGAGGGCTCAACCTCCTGCCAGCTCTAGACTTTTCCTATTCAAGTCCTTGCCTTGCCCGTCCCTCCTTCCAGGCTGGGCATGGTTTGCTGAACAAAGCATTCTGCCATCAGTTCTGCACTTTGGCTTGTACACTGATGGCAGTAACTTCAGAACTGGAACAGGCCTTGACTGAAAAGCTTTTGCAAAGAGAGATTTTGGCAGAACAGCAGCACCACTGTAGCTTTCAGGAGTCATCCCAAGTGTTATTACTAACTTAATGCAGCCCAAAAATTCTTCTCCATAAATGTGGGGTTATGGAGGGGTACCCATTTCCATCGATGAACCCACCTTCCTGAGCACATCACAAGTGAACTCCTTGTGCTGCTAAGAGAATAAGACAGAACTGGGGTGATTTGGCCCTGAAGAGGGGCTCATAATGTTCCCAGGGCAGCTTCTGCCCTCACATGGCTTAAATGGCAAGAAATAATACATAAAGGGTCAAAGAAAGATGAGAGTTGTAAAGGTGGGGAGAAAAGTGAGAGCCAAGGAGATATAAAGAGAGAGACGTAGGCAGAGAGAAAGAATGAACAGAAGATAAATTAACACTGGCTATGGGCAGACTGTGTATCTCTGAAAACATCAGACTGCCGGTAAGTCCTGGTCCTTCTGGCATGTGGGGTCAGCTTTCATGAGCTGAAGTCAATGGGACCAGCATCACTTGATACTATTTCTGTTGATTCTCATGAGTGATCAAGCCGACCACGGTGAGTACAGACTTAGACAAGATAAAAAATGAAAAAGCAATGAAAATTGAAGGATGCAGAGAATCTAGGCCATTTCCACATGTGACTCTATTCAGTATTCACTTCATTGAAGTCCAATAGCAATGGGGATATATGACCATCAAGTGAGTTTTAGGGACTTTAAACCAAAAAGGCTTAAGAGGATTTTAAGATTAACAGACTCAGTTCAAACTTGAAATACAGTGCTGCTGTTGGTCTGCCTTTTTCAGAAGAAATATCAGACTTAGGTGGGGGTATAATGAATCTCATTGTCTAATATTACAATGAATGCTTTGCCCGGTAACCATTCCCCATTAAATGCCACTTAGAGGTGATGGTGCGTAGACCTGAAACGGAGGAGGAAGGTGCACCCAAATTTTAATTTGATTAATTTAATAGCATTTGATAATACCCAGTCTTTACTTTTAGAATAACAAACAAGGGTTCCTACACTTTTAAAAGAGAATTTTTCTATATAGAAAACTTGGTACAAGTCTCTGTGTAAGATAGAGCAGTGTTACCTGGTGGAAACCTACAGAAACAAGCCCTTGTTAGGTAATCACATGTCTACTTACCTTAAATGCCATGAACTTATGATACGGTTTAGGAGCCCAAGCATATATCTCCACAGCATTCTTTAAGGCAATCACCAAGAATTTGATCCTTTCATATTTAACTGCAATAGAAACATTATGAGTTAAGTTTATTAATTTATTCCAGCTTCTGTGTTGATAAATGGTTCCTGGTGCCTCAGTGGTAAAGAACCTGAGAACCCGCCTGCCAATGCAGGAGATGCAAGAGACGAGGATTTGATACGTAGGTCTGGAGGATCCGCTGAAGATGGAAATGGCAACCCCCTCCAGTATTCTTGTCTGGAGAATCCCATGGACAGAGGAGCCTGGTGGGCTACAGTCCATGGGGTCACAAAGAGTCAGACACAGCTGAGCAGGCACGCACGCACACACACACATCACTCTATGTCACCCTAATTGAGGGTAGTGCTCTGGTGTGGGATGTTCTTGAAAGTGAAAGTTGCTCAGTTGTGTCCGAGTCTTTGCTTCCCCATGGACTATACAGACCACAGAATTCTCCAGGCCAAAATACTGCAGTGGGTAGCCTTTCCCTTCTCCAGGGGGATCTTCCCAACCCAGGGATTGAACCCAGGTCTCCTGCACTGTAGCTCTCCAGTGTGGGATATTCTTACAGGTATGGATTTAACTTCCTTTAGTGAACTTGTCTGCAGAATATCTGGGGCCTTTTGTTTCCTGCTGAAAGCTCTATCTAAAGATGTAACTGGTTAGGACTGTCTCTCACCACCAAGTCTAGATGTGAATTACTTATTTTAAGAAGAATCTGTATAAAAATCCTTCATGTTTCCTTACTTGGCTTTTATGTTCACTCACATGTAAGCAGCTGAGAGCTGGTATGGCAAGATGGCAGAAGAATCAACAAATGGGTAGAGATAGAATGTCTGCCGTTTGCTTATTATTCAAACTTGGATTCCAGTTATTGGAAATTTAAAAGGGACTAGTGCCCTTAACAAGAGACCCCAGAGAGATACCGTTCCCTTCCTACTATGTGAGGCTGTAATAAAAAAGACAGCTTTCTATGACCCAGAAAGCAGGCCCTCACCAGACACTGAATCTGACAGCACTTTGATCTTGAGCTTTTCAGTCTCTGGAGCTTTGAGAAATAAACTCCTGTTGTTCATATACCACCCAGCCTGTCATATTCTGTTATAGCATCTTGAACAGCCTAAGACAATACACATGGAGTTGCTTTAATTCTTTACTGGTCGCACAGAGTGGTATGTGGGATATTAGTTTCCCAACCAGGGATGGGACCTGTGCCCCTTGCACTGGAAGGCGGATTCTTTTTTAATATATTTAATATTAATTAATTATTTAAATTAATTTAATAATTATTATTTATTTATAAATTATTAATTTAATAATTTTTAATAAATTTATTTTTAATTGAAAGATAATTGCTTACAGAATTCTGTTTTCTGAAATATCAACATGAATCAGCCATAGGTATATATATGTCCCCTCCCTCTCAAACCTCCCTCCTATGTCCCTCCCCATCCCACCCCTCTAGGTGGATACAGAGCCCCTGTTTGAGTTCCTTGAATCATACAGCAAATTCCCATTGGCTATCTATCTATTTTACATATGGTAATATAAGTTTCCGCATTACTCTCTCCATACATGTCACCCTCTCCTTCTTCCCCTGCCCACTGTGTCCATAAATCTGTTCTCTATGTCTGTTTCTCCATTGCTGTGGAAGGTGAATTCTTAACCACTGGACTGCCAGGGAAGTCCCAGCAATTGTTTTACTTTATCTTTTATAAAATGTTTGAACACTCAGAGTATTCTGTATCCTAAAGAAATTAGCCCAGGATAACGGCTACGGTTTTTCCAGTGGTCATGTATGGATGTGAGAGTTGGACTGTGAAGAAAGCTGAGAGCTGAAGAATTGATGCTTTTGAAGTGTGGTGTTGGAGAAGACTCTTGAGAGTCCCACGGACTGCAAGGGGATCCAACCAGTCCATTCTAAAGGAGATCAGCCCTGGGTGTTCATTGGAAGGACTGATGCTAAAGCTGAAACTCCAGTACTTTGGCCACCTGATGCAAAGAGCTGACTCATTGGAAAAGACCCTGATGCTGGGAGGGATTGGGGGCAGGAGGGGAAGGGGAAAACAGAGGATGAGATGGCTGGATGGCATCACTGACTCAATGGACATGAGTCTGAGTGAACTCCGGGAGTTGGTGACGGACAGGGAGGCCTGGCATGCTGCAATTCATGGGGTCACAAAGAGTCGGACATGACTGAGTGACTGAACTGAACTGAACTGACCAAATTCTTGCTCTCTGAATTCTTTTTCTATAGCATACCTCTGCATATCCTGTCTTTAATGTACTTTCAACAACTTCTTCTGCAATTCACTTCCATATTTCTCAATGACATGCTAATAATGTTATTTTTTTTCATTTGTAGATATTATCTGATATTAGCTACTGACTCTGGAGCATGGAAAGGATCTTGTCTCTTATCACCGCCTCCTCTCTCTAGTTCTCTGTCTCTCAAATGTACCCATTTCTTCTTCCCTCACACCTCCAACACAGTTATAGTTACAATTTTTGGTGAAGTCAATATCTTGTGTTAAAATCATTACCGTTCATAGAGGAGACATGTGGTATACCCTTATTATAATTCCTTTCTTGTTTTCCCCCATTTTTTCCACTTCCTATTTTTTATACATCTATCTCTAAGCACATGGAAACTTGCTGTTAGTGTTATAAATGCCTTTAATACAGTCAAATATGACAGGTAATTTATTAGTAACATTTTTTTTCTTGGAGGTACCTCTTCCTGAACCCTCCATTGTCCCACTCTGGACTAATTTCTCTCTCTCTCTCTATCTCTCTCCACACACACACACACACAAACTGGTTTTGTTTCTCTGGAGAACCCTGGCTAATACAGATGGGTTATAAATTACTAAGTGAAAAATAATGTTTCCTTTAGAACTTTGAAGGCCTTGCTCCGTTGTCTTCTAATCTTCCAGCATTGCTATAAGTCCCAGGCCATCTAATTCTGGGTCTATTATATATAAACTGTTTATTTACTTATTATTTATTTATGGTTGCATGGTGCAGCTTGTGGGATCTTAGTTCCCTGACCAGAGGTCAAAACTAGACCTTTGGCAGTGAGAGGGTGGGGCCCCAACCACCGGACCACCAGGGAATTATTTACCTGTAATTTGAAAGCTTTAAGAGCCTTCTCACTTCCTGGGTACTGAAATCTCATGTTGCTGTGTCTTCTTGTAAGTCTTTTTTCATTCATTTTTCAGTATTTCATTCATTTTCATATACTGGGTACTCAGTGCATCTTTTTATTTGGAGATTTTTGAGGTCTTTTCTTGTATTTTTTCTTTGGTGCCTTCTTCTCCTTCCATTTCTTAATTTCTCTTTTTCCTAAAACTCATGTAACTTAGATTTTGAACCACTTGGATTGAATCTTTTTGTTTTCTTACCCATCCTCTCCTTTTTCTTCCTTTCTTCCATTCTCCTTTTTCATTCCATTTTCTAGGACATTTCTCATCTTTATCTTCCAAACCTTTTATTATACTTTTTATTCCTGCCTATATATTTTAATTTCCAAGGTGTTTTCCTTGTTCTCTGAATGACATTTTCCAACCTTGTTTCATCTTTTTTTTTTAAACCCTATTCTTCTTTTATGGAAATGGTATTTCTAATCTCCCTGAAGTTATTACAGTTTCTTAAAAAAAATTTTTTTTTGTTCCACTCTTCATTATCCTCGTTTCCTCTGAAGTCCCTTCTTTCTAAGTTTCCTTCCTATGAGTGGATTTGCCCACTGTATGCTATTGTGGGCTTATCAACTGATGGGCTTCACTTTTAAGGTGGTTAGATAGCATGCTCTTTTCACAATATGTCAAATATTAGTACCTGAACATCTTTTCTTTCTGGCCATTTAGCTAATCCAAAGACAATCGTTCAATCTCTTGCTTGGGGATACAAGCATGCCTGGCAACATTTGGGGAGCCACGCAGGATAAGGTGTGTGTATGAATAATAATTCATTATTCCCCATAAAGAGACTGGCTGTGTCCACCTTTCATCTGCTGCAGTCAGGGAGGGTGGCTGCCTGACTGAGCTCTGTAGGATTTGCTGTTCAGAAGCTTTCCAACAATCCTCCCATTTTTAGTCCCATCCTCACCTCCACCTCAAATACACTGGGGGCCTCAGGTCCTAGACCTTTCAGGTCCTAGGCCTTTCTGAGTTCTGTCGAGTGACTGGGTTGATTTTGATGACTTTCCTCAGAGCAGACTTAGAATTCAGCATTTACTGATCAGTTAGGTCTATTCCAAGTCATCTAACTACTCTTGTTCAATTTTTTGACATCTCTTGTTATCTGGTTTGTCTTCTCCTGGTCCCTTTGTCCTTGTGGGTTGATAGCATTTTTATTCCTTTATTGTCATTTTAATGGGTCTTTGGGAGGAGTCTAGGACTTTATTCTGAATGCACTCTTTGAACTTCATTGATCTGACTTTGGGGAAATAATGCAAGTATATTTAAGGTTCCAGCAGTGTCTTAAACTGGTCACAGATGCATCACCAGTATCTGATAGAAAAAACTGAATGAAACTTAACTGAATAGTTTGGACTGAGAACAATTCCACATCTTGAGACTTACCAACTTTGTAATGTATACAGCCTTCCAAGTCTCCCACAGTGATCCAGCCTTGTTTCTTTTCTACTTCTGGGTCATTGTGTAGTATTCTGTTTCTTAACCATGAAAGATAGTAAACTCGTAACTTATTCTTCTTTCCTGTTAAAATAACAGAGCTTTAATTTCAAGGTCTGGAGACAGCTTTTTCTCTTAATCCTTCCCATCTCCATTTTATTTTTATTTACAATTGTGTGCATGTGTGAAGGCATAATAACCAGTGTCTCCAGCATCATCAAAGATCTGCATCTGCCAGAACTTATGATTAAAACAGCTTTAAGTGTTTTGGGCAAATAATCATTGTATAATTTGGCCACCTGATGCGAAGTGCCAGTTCATTGGAAAAGACCCTAATGCTGGGAAAGACTGAAGGCAAAAGGAGAAGGGGGCAGCAGAGGATGAGATGGTTAGACGGCATCACTGACTCAATGGACATGAATTTGAGCAAGCTCCAGGAGACAGTAGACGACAGAGGACTGGTGTGCTATAGTCCATGGGGTCACAAAGAATCAGACATGACTTAGTGACTAAAGAACAACAACAACTTTTTACCTTCTGGTAGCTTCTTTTTTTTTTTCCTTTCACATGAACTCTATTTTTGAATATTTATTTATTTATTAAATTAATTTTAACTTATTTGGCTGTGCCAGGTCTTTGGTGTGGGATCTAGTTACCCTGCCAGGGACTGAACCGGGGCCCCCTGCATTGGGAGCAGGAAGACTTAGGCACTGGACCACCAGGGAAGCTTATTTGAGCAAGCTACTCTTATTCACTCCTCCCAATGCAAAGGGCAATGTCTGCTCAGTAAGACCTAATTCTGTAACAGAAGAGTTGATCAGCATTCCAAAACATTCTAATCTAATTACATGAAGGAGTGTTGACGGACATTTTAGCATATTCCAGGTGTGACCGCCTTTTCCTCATCTTCTACCCAACACACCATATGTTAATGCAAAGCCTCTTACTCGCCGCCTCTCTTACTTTAAAGATGACAGCTGGTCGTAGTTTCATTTTACTAAACAGAAAAAGGCATTGCATAAGGATATGAGAAACAAGTTCAGTGAAGGCAATCTGGGCTCAGAAAATAGCCCTGGAAGAATTTATGGTGCTGAGATCCCTGAAAGAAGTACCAAACAGAAATAAGAATGGACAAAAAGATGTGTACTTGTGCAAAAATGTACAAGTTCCCCTTGGGAAATGTCGGTAAAGTGATCCTGGAGTAAAGAATCCTTAGGATGACAAGAAAACACCTTAAATAAAAACATTGAGGTATATACAGGAGTTAAATTTAATCAACCATCCGAGATTATCTAAATACCAGATAAGAAACTGTCCTTTAGGGTGGCTTTTTCTAAGTGATCAGAAATTTACCCAGTTCTTGGGTACTTACTTTTCCTTTGATTTCTTGTCAAAAAAATATGTTTTGCAGATATGATATATAACAGAGGAAGAGAATTCATTAAAGCACTGCACACTGGATTTGACAGAAGAATATATTTATTACTGAAATTAAGGGAACCACTGTGCAGTTATTATTCCTCTTTGCAGCCAAAGGCCTTGAATATGCATTGATCACAATAGCCAGGATGGGCAGGAGGCTGGTGCTTTCTCTTCCTTGTGCCAACACAGATCAGAGGGCACTTCAAGAATCTTTGGCTCATATTTTCATTTTCTTCTTTCCCTACCCATGTGTTTCATGATAGCCGGGAATACACTTTTAAAAATGATGCATCACATAATGAAGCTTGAACATGAATTTTCTGATATCATTTCCCCTTTTGGTAGGTGTCTGGCAGATGTATGGCTGTAAATTTGATTTGGGGGTGTAGCAATCAAGAACTCAATACCCAGAATAAAGGACTGTGTTAGTTCATTAGTCGTGTCCTACTCTTTGCAATCCCATGGACTGTAGCCCGCCAGGCTCCTCTGTCCATGGGATTTTCCAGGCAAGAATACTGGAGTGGGTTGCCATTTCCTTCTCCAGGGGATCTTCCCAACCCAGCAATTAAACCTGGGTCTCCTGCATTGCAGGCAGATTCTTCACCATCTGTTGCTGCTGCTGCTGCTAAGTCACTTCAGTCGTGTCCGACTCTGTGCGACCCCACAGATGGCAGCCCACCAGGCTCCGCCGTCCCTGGGATTCTCCAGGCAAGAACACTGGAGTGGGTTGCCATTTCCTTCTCCAATGCATGAAAGTGAAAAGTGAAAGTGAAGTCGCTCAGTCGTGTCCGACTCTTAGAGGCCCCATGGACTGCAGCCTACCAGGCTCCTCTGCCCATGAGATTTTCCAGGCAAGAGTACTGGAGTGGGTTGCCATTGCCTTCTCCTCTTTACCATCTGAGCCACTAGCAAAGCCCAAATAAAGGACTATATTGAATTAAATGATAATATAGGAAGAATTTACTTGGTTAACCTTTGCTTGGGGAGGATAAAAAGAGACGAAACTAAGCATTCAGTGGAAAGGTAAAAGACAGAGAGAACCGTGGCATCTCGTGAAGGTATCTTCTCAAAACAGAAGCACAGCTTAAGAGCTAAACCCTATTTGAGACTCAACCCAGGAGGAACCCAATGTGTCTCTTTGAGAAACAGAAGCTGGTTCTCCAGCTTGGCTGCACAGTGGAGACACATCAGCAGCCACCAAAGCCTCTGTGACCCGGGCCACATCCCAGACTCTGACCCACTAGTCTGGGGGCATCCTAGATCTCTTCAGGGGGTTCTAACGTGCAGGGGTACAGTTGGCTTCATACCGGAAGGGATGGGAGGGGGCAAGAGGGGCATTATTTATCAAATTCCTTCAAACACCATCTGTAAGGGAAAACTTTCAACAGACAGAGTCTTTCAGGTTACATTTTTAACCTGTGAGTAGTAAGGCCTTCACTATTGTCTCCATATTTTTTATTTATTTACTTGCCGCGTCGGGTTTTAGTCGCATCATGCGGGATCTTTGGTTGTGCGGCACGGACTCTCTAGTTGTGGCACGGACTCTCTAGTTGCGGCATGTGGGCTCAGTACTTGCAGCACATGGGCTCAGTAGTTGTAGTTCGTGGGCTTAGTTGCTCCACAGCATGTGGGATCTTAGTTCCCTGACCAGGGATTGAAACCTAAATTTCCTGCATTGCAAGATGAATTCTTTTTTCTATTTGTTTTTCCACATTGATTAATTGTATTATTTGTATTAAAATATAGTTGATTTACAATCTTATATTGGCTTCAGGTGCACAGCATAGAGATTCAGTATTTTTACGGACTGTTCTACATTAATGCAGGATGAATTCTTTTTTTTTTTTTGCAAGATGAATTCTTAACCATTGGAGCACCAGGGAAGTCCCTGTCTCCATCTTTTTTAAGGCTCTTTTTGTGAACCAGAAAGCTGTGGAGTGTAGCAATAATGATTCCTATATTCAAATCTCCTCGCAGACGCAATCACCTATGGGCCAGCAGCACTCACTAAAGCATCCATGAACTATAAGCTAAAGCAGTTCTTACAAGAAAAGAGACCAGAGAAATTTCTGCTTACAAAATTTCTCACTCCCAGAAGCCTACATTTTTATATTCTCCTTCTGAGAACAGACAGTGGTGACTGGAGTGCAGACACCTTAAAAAGATCCTTGCTGAGTCCCAGTAGAGGTAAAGCCCCATAAGCACAGAGCTATCACGTCTCTGTCTGATTCAGATTTCGGGCAGAGGTGAGAGACTTCCCTTGGAAGGTCAGAATCTCCAGAGTTAGAAAATATGGGTGATGTCACTCGCTGCGCTGTCGTAATTCACCATGCCACCTGCTGGTGGGACGAGCAGAGCTTACTATTCCTTCAGAAGTGAGGCGATCACCTTTCCCACCCGTGCAGACCTGGTCATCTCACAACATACCTGATATTGTCACGAGGACATTCAGTCCCTCGAGCACATCCATCTGCTGAAATCGCCTCCGGTTGATCAGATTATAAACTTTGCCTTGCCCACTTCGGTCCAAAAGCATCAGGCCATTTTCGGTTCCCACCAGGAGGTTTACACCTGCAAATTTATGAAGGGTCCCAAGACTGACTCTTACAGGCTTTATTCTTCTGTGTCTGGGGTCCCTGTAAAACCTAAGAGCTGTACCTTGTAAATATAAACTAGTGAGCAAGTAGGCATACCACAGTAGACAGTGTAGAAGTAGAAGCTCTGAGATAGTAATTAAATCACTGTTGCTCTAGTAATGAAATTACTTTTCTTTTATAAAGTGGAACCAGCATTCATTACATGAAGCTGCTCTACTGCCTAGAATAGTGTTCTTGAGAGGAGCCTGAGGCATGGCTGTAAAGCCAGCACAATCTGCCTTTATTCCTTTCCTGTGACACCCACCCTTTTCTTGGCTCTCTCGGTAAATTCCCCTTGAGACTTCGCCAAGCTTCACCCCGCTCATATTCATGCAGTGGTTCCTGGTCCTCTCACCTTTCACATATGCTCACACTGTGGGCACATGGTAGGTGAGTACTGAGTGGGAGCTACATCTGTTGCTGGTTTCAGCCCATCCCTGTTGTGCGACAAGATCATTTTGGATCTCCTTCTGTTATCCTGAGTATATCAGTTCTTTCTAAATATAAAATTGCTCTTGATCTTTCTTGAGGCCAAGACAGTCCCAAGTCAGGACTCTAACACCCATGACTGAATCAACAGTCTTCTGATGGTAAGATTCCTCTTCAATCCATTAATGAATGTTACAAGCACCAACTTACCCCACAGAGCTGCACAAAGTATTTCTGAATTGAATCGCTTCTTATATTTTCTGATCTCCGGTGTGTCGCTATGAGGCCGAATGTTGGTTGGGTTTACATTTACCACTGAAATCTTTCTTGCTTCATTTAGTTTGGCCTGTTCTTGCCTAAGAAGTTCGCTAGTAAACAGAGCTTTGAGAAAAAGAATCAAAGAAATCAGTGGCATCTTGAAATATAAACCAATGGAGACATGGAGAAGGGGCTTCAAAACACTAGGATTTTTCCTTGTTTAGTGTGCAAAGGCAAAGAAATGCTGAAACTATAAATATTTTACACTTTTTTTAGTAGAATCAAGTACAAGTCATTCATAAAAGCAGTATTTTATCTATTAGTAAAACAGGTTTATAGACACTACTTGAGCAGTTGGGGGAATTAATATTCATCTCATAAAATTAAATATACCATCCCCATCTCCTGTAATATAGGCAGGAAAGATTACTTTTTGAAATGCCACATTATCCATCGACAAACTGGACTAAGGTGAGTCTGATGATTAGTGAGTTGCAGAATTCTAGAAAGCAAGAGTCTCCTCTAAATCAGCCGGACTTTTGCAGTGGGAAGCACACACCTAGAACTCAACACAACTCAACACGCATTTATTAAGTATCTATGGCGTGCACAGCATTGTACCCAGAAACTGCTTTTGAGAAATAGGTGGTGAGTTTGGAGATCTCGGAGGAACAGCTTTTCCCAGGGCCCCTGGATACCTCTGGGTTCCTACCAGAATCAAAACAGAAAAGATGAAAAAAAAAAAACCAAAAAACCCAGAACTTTGAGGAATCCGATAAAAAAATTAAAAGTCTTCCTTTTAAGACAGGGCCTAAGCAGTTAATGGCTAAACTACTGAATGAAGAATTAATTTTTTTTATCAGGCCATATCAGAACGGAAAAGCAAGCTGTTTCTAAAATATCGGGGACTTCTAGCTTACCCGCAGCTGATGATTCCTCATCCTCTTCATCTTCATCAGTGGGAGATGTCTGGTATACCCTGGGGTCCACAAAGGGGGTGAAGGAGGCTTTGGTGCTGCTCCCCAGGCCATACTAGTCAATAAGCAAGAAGATTAAGAAGAGCAGATAGGTAAATACCACAGCAACCAACAACGCTAACAATACTCTGCTTGGGCTTTAAAATTAGTAAGTGAAAGTGAAAGTCGCTCAGTTGTGTCCAACTCTTTGTGACCCCATAAACTGTATAGTCCATAAAATTCTCCAGGCCAGAATACTGGAGTGGGTAGCCTTCACCTTCTCCAGGAGATCTTCCCAACCTAGAGATTGAACCCAGGTCTCCCACACTGCAGCCAGATTCTTTACCAGCTGAGCCACAGGGGAAGCTTACTAGAGACTCTTCAAACTATCCAACTGTATACACCCTAACCACCAAGTCAAAGTGTGTGCTTCTCTCTCTAGCTTCTCCTGGTATTGGTTCCTTACTAACCACTAGATCTTGGTAGGAGTTCGTGAATTATCAGACTGCAAGAGCTGCAGCGAGCAAATGACATTAAGTGCCACATGTGGTACCTTACTATCTGGTAAGATAGCTGTGGAGACAGAAAGATTATCACTCTCTCGAAGTAAAAGCAACCTCCCACTGACTAAGTAGTCTTAAGAAAAGTAGACAAACTGGCAATGAGTTAAGTAAGCACGTGGACATAGCAGCACTTCATCCTGGACACTCGAGCCACTCGACTCCCTCCTGGCCCATTTGAGGCCTTTCATGCTGGCCTGGTGATGCAGGTGGACTGGTGTTGACTCAAGAAGCCTTAAAATCTGCAATTCAGAGACAATTTCTTCCAGGGAATAAAGATTTTTTTCCTTCTCATGATGGTTTCCTTAAAACAACTCATACTTGTATGCTTTTTGCTCTATCTAGGGACCTCATGAAGATATGAGGCTTGCAGGCACCTTGACAGCCTACTTAAAAAATAAACTGAGGGGCCTGGACAGCACTGTTCAACTATGAAATCAGAACCAGACTAGGAAACACTAAACTTTCAAGGCTTCATGTCACGATATTCTACATTTGACTTTTGCCAAAGGAGTTTCAATAACCATCTCTTTGTTTTGTCTCTTATTGTCAAATCCTTTTAATATCACCAACAGATTTCCCTTTCTTGTGTGATTTGGAGTCTAGGAAGATGAATACTTTGAGAATATATATTTTTATTTTTCATAAACAAATCACTTCAATCTTATTTCATCTGTTGCTGCTGCTGCTGCTAAGCCGCTTCGGTCGTGTCCGACTCTGTGCAACCCCATAGACGGCAACCCACCAGGCTCCCCCGTCTCTGGGATTCTCCAGGCAAGAACACTGGAGTGGGTTGCTATTTCCTTCTCCAATGTGTGAAAGTGAAAAGTGAAAGTGAAGTCACTCAGTCGTGTCCGACTCTTAGCGACCCCATGGACTGCAGCCCACCAGGCTCCTCTAATTAATGTAAATATAAACCTCAAACATGAACACAAGAAACATCTTTTGGGGGGATAAATGTCTTTAAGTTTTCATTTTTTAAAAAGGTTTTATGTAAAAATAAAACCTGTATCCCAAAACCCCTAAACACATGAAGAGAAAACCACAAAAGCCCAATCTGATTCAAGATTTCCCCTTCATGTTATGAATCCAAACCATTTCATCCTTCCCAAGGTAGGATTCCCCCTCCCAAACAGAGCACTTTCACAGACATCCTCTCCTTCAATCTTTAGAAGTCTGTGAAGGAGGTGTGGCAAGTACCAACATTCCCACTTAGAGCTGGGGAAGCAGCAGAATTTTAAGCAGAGTCCAACCACACAGAATCCTCCTTAGTACCCAAAGAGGTTTTCAGATAGGAAAAACCTGTCCACGGTGCACGAAGCTGTAATATTAATAGAATGCTCTGTGTTCTTTTCCCTGCAACAAATAAAGTTCATCTGCTCTATAACTTTCGAATCCAAATGGTGCATTATAAAAACTCAGTGTTTGGACAACATCAAAAACAGCAGTGCATATGCTATATAAATACATGTAGAGTCTATGGAGAAGGAAATAGCAACCCACTCCAGTACTCTTGCCTGGAAAATCCCATGGATGGAGGAGCCTGGTAGGCTGCAGTCCATGGGTCGCTAGGAGTCGGACACGACTGAGCAACTTCACTTTCACTTTTCACTTTCATGCATTGGAGAAGGAAATGGCAACCCACTCCAGTGTTCGTGCCTGGAGAATCCCAGGAACGGGGGAGCCTGGTGGGCTACCGTCTCTGGGGTCACACAGAGTCGGACATGACTTAAGTAACTTAGCAGCAGCAGCAGCAGAGTCTATGGTGATTCACAGGACTATTCATTCGTGAAACATGACCAAGCAGCATGACCTCATCCAACCTGCTCGGTCAAGGACATGCACAAGCACTGCCTAACAGTCTGCTTTTATTTTGGCTTTTTTCCCAGACTCCTTTCTGTGGAGGAAAGATAATATCCCATTTCTCCCTTTCTTGAGCGATTTAGAGTTTAGGAAGATGAACACTTTGAGAATGTATCTACTTTTCATAAACAAATCATTTCAACCTTATTTCATCTAAGTCAAATTTAGTTTGACTAAGTTAATGTAAATATGAACCTCAGTTATTGGCCTTGGAATCTCTACAGGCTGAAGTTTTCATCCCTAGCCTAAGAGACATGCTTAGTCTCTCAGTCATGTCTGACTCTTTGCGACCCTATGGACTGCAGCCCTCCAGGTTCCTCTGTCCACGGGGTTTCCCCAGGCAAGAGTACTGGAGTGGGTTGCCATGTCCTCCTCCAGGGGATCTTCCCAACCCAAGGATTGAACCCAGGTCTTCCGCATTGCAGTAGATTCTTTACCAGCTGAGCCACCAGGGACGCTCAAGAATATTGGAGTGAATAGCCTATCCCTTCTCCAGGGGACCTTCCTGACCCAGGAATCAAACTGGGGTCTCCTCCATTGCAGGTGGATTCTTTACCAACTGAGAGACTGAGGTCCCAGTTCTGGTCCCAGGTCTGTCACAAACCAGCTGTGTGCCTTGGGCAAGGTACTTAACCTCTCTGAGCCTCAGTATTCTCATCTGTAAAAACAGGTATTGGTTGAGCTGCTACCTGTGAACTTTTCACTGCTCTGCTTCTAACACTGCCTCCACTTGAGTATATGCATAAGTAGTTATGTGTGCTCAGTCACTCAGTTATGTCCAAATGTTTGAGACCCCATGGTCTGTAGCCTGCCAAGCTCCTCTGTCAATGGAGATTCTCTAGGCAAGAATACTGGAGTAGGTAGCCATTCCCTTCTCCAGGGCATCTTCCCGACCCAGGAATCGAACCTGGGTCTCCTGCATTTGCAGGTGGATTCTTTGTCATTGGGCCACCTGGGAAGACTGCAGAACCCAACCAAATAGGTTTCTGGGAGCTTGTCAAAACCTCCTTCTTGAGGAGACCGGGGTCTCAAAATCTCCAAATGAGAACAGAGCTGTTGTGGCTCCTACCCAGCACCTACTTCAGTCCCGGCGTCCATTTCCTGGGGGTGGGTGGAGACGCGCCCCAGGCCCTCGGTGGGGGTCCCCGCAGGGGAATGGCTCTGCTGTACCAGGTCCGGGAGGTTGATGTGGCCGGCAAAGCCATTGCTGTCACTGTGGCCAGGTCGCTTCTTCTCTCCCGACGGCTGGGGGGCGCACAACACACAAAGAGTGACATCATCCCTCACACAGCACAGGCACAGTGGCCTGTAAACCGTCCCACTGGGGTGTGGGAAGACACTCAGGTTTCAGTTTCATGTAAGAGAAAGGTTAAGGTTGCTACTATTTAGTACACGGACTGACCCTAGGGCATTATACTCCTGCACGAGGGGCAGTCAGGGGGCACATATGATGTGGGGGTGCCCTGTGGGAAGATAATAATGCCACAGGTGAACTGCGGAGCAGGGCTGGGCGGGGACCACACATGATGTTCCTCTTCTGCAGTGTGTCTGTGTGCATACCAGATCACATCACGAGGTTACAATGACATAAATAAAAAACAATAACCTGACCTAAAACATCTCTGAAGAGAAGCAGTAGTCTGAGATAACATTAATAATCCATGCCTAGGATACTCTAGAAAATGCAGAGATGATTCCCAACTCACAGGGTTCTTGGTCAGCTGTGAGGTCAAACCAATGATTAACTAATCATAGCTGATGGGAGTTACAAAGAAAACAAGGAAGCAACCTAAAGATAATTTGAAAATAAGGCTTTACATCCACTATCACTAATGTTGAATCTCTCAGTAAGCAACTATGGTGCCTTGTGCCAGGAACTGGTTAAAAAAAAAAAGAAAAGAAATCAACTCTCAGATGTAGAAAACAAACTTATGGTTACCAGGGGAAATGATGGGGGAGGGATAATTGAGAGACTGAGAATGACATTTACACATGACTTTATATAGAATACATAACAAATAATGACCTACTGCATAGCACAGGGAACTCTACTCAATACTCTGTAATGGCCTAAATGGGAAGAGAATCTGAAGAAAAAAAGAGTGGATATATTTATATGTATAACTGATTCACTTTGCCACACAAAGCGTTGTGAAACTAACACAACATAGTAAATCAACTATACTCCAATACAACTTTTCCAAAAAATGAAGTCATCATGACCAGCACTGCATCTGAAGTACTGTTTATAGCATCCATTCCCCCCCACACAAATATTATCTCATTTATTAACTGTAGTTCAGAGATGTTAAATAAGCAGTCCAAGATCACGCAGCCCAAGATGATGAAGGCAGCAGAGCCTGGCCGTGTGTCTGCTTTGGCTGGATGCCCCTCCAGCTCTGGACTGGGCAAGCTGGGGCCCTTCTGCCCGCACCAGTCAGGCCCTTGAGGAATCTGTGCTCCAAGAAAAGTCTTCCTCAAAGGTCTGGGAACGAGGGAGTGACTCTGGGCCACTAAGTTATCAGCTGGGTCAGTCCTGGCAGGGGCCCAAACCTCCCGGCTAAGACCTGGGAGATCCCTCCCATTTCTGGTTAGGTCCTTGTACCACTCCTCACCGTCCCCTCCACCCACCAGCCTACCCGTCTCCTCTCTCCCTCTTCCCAGGACACCAGGGAAAGACTGTGCTGACTCAGCATAAATGCAGTCACGAAGGGAAGGGTGGCCTGTAATTTCCCCTTTTCAATGTCCTTTGAAGGTACTTTATAATATATATACTATGTTAGTGCCAAAGGACAAATGCATGATTTGCAAATAAATAAATACACTGTATTATGTGGCATTCCCTGGATGTCTTACTGACAGGGCTGCATAACTTAACAGGTTGGAAATCATTGCCCTGGAGGGCAAAGCCTCCTCCCAAAAATTTTAGAAAAGCAACACAGAGTTGCAAGAAAATTCTGCTCCCAGTGGCCATACTGTAGTCCTGTCCAGGACTGTACTTTCTAACTTAACATTTATGTGGCTGGCTCACCGAGGTTTCTTATAGGAGACCTAATTTGAGTAATAATTCCCTTCTTTGACTTTTCTTTTTTTCATTCATTTGACTGACATTTCTGAATATCCACTAAGTGTGGAGCATTTTGCTGAACATGAAGGACTCGATGAGGAGCACGGCAGGTACCCTCCCTGCCTTGTTTGGGCCTGGCATGGGCAAGGGTTGGTGCTCCTTCTTTCCGGAGCCTGTCCTGGTCTTGCAATTAAAGCTCTGCACCTGCCTCTGGCTGAAGTGAAAGGAGGCCCTTTTGGGGGAAGACGAAAGACTTCCAAGTTCCTGAAGGGGTGCATGTAATTGATGTCACCAGGAAGCTTGAGAAATAACTGGAAAGCTGTCCTCCATGTCTCTTGGCACAGTGCTCCTGGCCCATGACTGATCAGGAGAGGGGCATTTTCTGGACTCATTTTGTCACAGTGCTCATCTGAACATCTCATCTGTTAAATGACATTTAAGGGGTTCAGTTCTAATTTACTTTATCGTCTCCTATTTTATGTGTCCTGGGTAGCTCCTCCGTCCTGCTAACTTCTGTTGGAATGCTGAAAAGCTTTGCACAGTTTTCCGCACAACTTCCGAGTAGCATAAATCATGCACTGTCTCTTTAGAGTTTTGTGGTCTCTTGGATCAGCAGCGTTCCGTCTCAAGCCAAAACTCAATGTAGACATACTAGTTATAAAAGAAAGACTGGAAGAGTCTCACAGGGGAAATGGTGCAGACACTGAGAAGCCTGAAGGAATTCAGCGGTGACCCCTGAATCTTCCCACTCTGAGTCATCACCCTTTTGTGCATTCAACCAGCACCCTCTTAGAATTAAACACCTTCTGTGTGCCACGTATTCTGCTGGGAACATGAAAATAAATGACCAGCAGCTCTGTCCTTTACGATTTCATTAAAAGAGTCCTAACTAACTCTTCATGTGGGCACTGGAGTGTTCTGAGTATCCGTATATGCTGGGTACTGTGCTAAACACTTTAGGTCCATATCCTTACAGTACCACCAGGAGCTAGTTTCCATTATCTCCATTTTACAGATGGAAAAACTTCAGTGTAAAGAATTCAATTAACTTGCCCTGAGTGACATGGGCTGTAAGTGGTGAAATCCAGGTGTTATGGCAGAGCCTGGGTGCTCTGGCCACTGCTGTCCTGGGTGGCTCTGCTCTTGGCCACAGCTGATCGAATGGACCAGGACACCTGAGCTAACTACAACCAGACTCCCATTGGAATTTCCAGTTAGTCTGAGAGATACCAGTCAGTCTCTGTTGGGCAGCTGAACTGGGATGTGGTGAACACCTTGCAATGTTGGTGGGGGGCGTGGTAGGGAGAGATCAGAGCACAAGGTTGCAGAAGAGAAGCCTGGTATGTGGAGAGAGAGAACAAGGGAGAAAGTGGAGGGACAGAGATAAGGATAAAAAGAGCCAGGCGGCAAGAGGGCCGGAGACCAGCCCATGAGAAGCTGCCTGAGCTCCTCATCCCTTTGCAGTTTCTGATTCTAACTCTACTCAGGGTCCCAACTCATTCTCTGCTTTTGATTCCTTCTAGGAAATACCTCTGAATCCTTATTCCCCAATCTTTGATACCTGCTCAGCCTTTATTTTCCTTTTTTAAATTTACTTTATTAAATTTGGCTGTGCCTGGTCTTACTTGCAGCACTCAGGATTTTCGCTGTGGTGTGCAAACTCTTACTTGGGGCACATGGGATCTAGTTCCCTGCCCAGGGATCAAACCTGGACCCCCTGCACTGGGAGTGCAGAGTCTTAGCTATTGGACCCGCAGGGAAGTCCCCTGCCTTGTTTTCTTGAGCTGTTCGAAGTGGATTCTTTTTTTTTCTTTTTCCCTATTACTTATAACCCAAACAGTTTGATAGGTAAGCCAGTATCCTGGTTCAGGGCATGAACAGACCTTGGAGAGATACCAGCTGGGTAATGAGGAAGGTGCTGTGGACAGAGGCCCATGAAGAGGCTTCTAGGAGGAAGGGAAGCTGAGCCAGGCCCCAGGGGTCTTCGGGGTGAAGAGTGGGCTGTGAATAAGAATAGCTCTTTCAGCAGTTGGTCCCCCATGGACTAAGTGGCAGATGATAGATGGTGTGGTGGTGTTCTAGAGAGTGAGTAAAGAAAGCTCCTATGGGGTCGTAGGCGAGGGAAAGGTAGACCCGCAAGGCAGCAGTGTGTGCTACAAGGGGGATTTGTGTCTCCGACAGGACCATGGACAGGGGAGCCAGTGCATTCCTATAGAACCATTTCATCCACTCCTATGAGAAGGATGAGCTGAGTGATTCTCTTAAAAAAAAATTGTTTTTGAACTCGCTGGGTCTTCTGTGCTGTGCAGTGTTTTTTCTAGTTATGGAGAGCGGGGCCTACTCTCTAGTTGAGATATGCAGGCTTCTCATTGTAGTGGCTTCTCTTGTTGCAGAGCATGGGCTCTACAGCATCTGGGCTCAGTAGTTTCAGCTCAAGGGCTCTAGAGCATAGACTCAGTAGTTGTGGCACACGGGCTTAGTTGCTCCGTGGCATGTGGGATCTTCCCAGACCAGGGATCGAACCTGTGCCCCCCGAATTGACAGGTGGATTCTTAACCACTAGACCACTAGGGAAGTCTGAGTTGAGTGATTCTCCTTGACATTCATCTTATGGAACTGAACCATTAAGAGTTTCTACTTTCTTATTCTCTTGGTCACACTTTAATTTGTATTTATCTTTTTAATACACACATTTTAAATGGATTCCAACTCAGGTTGTTATTTTAAAAGCCTGTGTTTGGAAAGCGTAGAATTTAGAAATCCAGAGGACAAAAAAATTATAGGGTCCTCAATAGATCAAACTTATATACAACACTGGTGAACACAATTTTCAAGGTGACTGGCTGCGGTCGTAGTGTTGGAATGCTTTAAATATTACGGAGCCATTTGATTGGTGACTGAGCTCAAAATGTGGCTCCAAATAACCATGTCAAGGTATTGACTTTGTCCTAAAGGTTCCAGCAAATCTGAAACCACATTAGAAATTGGAGTCCTTTAATTTGGAGTCAGAGAGTAACTCAGTCCAGAACATTTCCCCTTATGTTTTCCCTGGTGACGGGGTGTAGTGAGAGAAGCCCTCTACACTTCCACTGAAATTATCCATTTACCACGCAAGGAGATTTATATGCCAGCACGACACAATGTCAACTTCAGCAGCCAAGTCCATTTTTCATTCCAGGCTTCCGTGAAAGGGCTCTTTAAAGTCTACTTGAAATATTCAGCAAGGCCATAAAATGAAATTCTAGAAATCTGCTTTGCGAACTAGTCTTCCAGTTATAGCTTTACTGCTCATCATTATTTCAAAGGCCTTATTCATCCTAAAACTACAGTTCCTTTCTTTCTTACAAAAATGAGATGCCCTTTGCCTTTTTGGAGAGTAAAGCTTGTGGTTAGTGTTTTCTAATCAATCCTGGCTAAAGAAGGGGAATGACAGATGATATGTGTTTATGTTTCAGAAAGGAAGAGTGGGAAGTGATAGCAAGTAAAAGTAGAGCCTGATGCTGTGGAGAAACTGAAGTAAAATAGGTAACATTTATTGGATGCTTCTAGGCAATTAGCTTGACTTCACATTCCAGGATGTCTGGCTCTAGGTCAGTGATCACACCATCGTGATTATCTGGGTCGTGAAGATCTTTTTTGTACAGTTCTTCTGTGTATTCTTGCCACCTCTTCTTAATATCTTCTGCTTCTGTTAGGTCCATACCATTTCTGTCCTTTATCGAGCCCATCTTTGCATGAAATGCTCCCTTGGTATCTCTAATTTTCTTGAAGAGATCTCTAGTTTTTCCCATTCTGTTGTTTTCTTCTATTTCTTTGCATTGATCGCTGAGGAAGGCTTTCTTATCTCTCCTTGCTATTCTTTGGAACTCTGCATTCAGATGCTTATATCTTTCCCTTTCTCCTTTGCTTTCCGCTTCTCTTCTTTTCACAGCTATTTGTAAGGCTTCCTCAGACAGCCATTTTGCTTTTTTGCATTTCTTTTCCATGGGGAGGAACGATGATGCTGTGAAAGTGCTGCACTCAATATGCCAGCAAATTTGGAAAACTCAGCAGTGGCCACAGGACTGGAAAAGGTCAGTTTTCATTCCAATCCCAAAGAATGCTCAAACTACCGCACAATTGCACTCATCTCACACGCTAGTAAAGTAATGCTCAAAATTCTCCAAGCCAGGCTTCAGCAATATGTGAACTGTGAACTTCCTGATGTTCAAGCTGGTTTTAGAAAAGGCAGAGGAACCAGAGATCAAATTGCCAACATCCATTGGATCATTGAAAAAGCAAGACAGTTCCAGAAAAACATCTATTTCTGCTTTACTGACTATGCCAAAGCCTTTGACTGTGTGGATCACAATAATCTGTGGAAAATTCTGAAAGAGATGGGAATACCAGACCACCTGACCTGCCTCTTGAGAAATGTGTATGCAGGTCAGGAAGCAACAGTTAGAACGGGACATGGAACAACAGACTGGTTCCAAATAGGAAAAGGAGTACATCAAGGCTGTATATTGTCACCCTGCTTATTTAACTTATATGCAGAGTACATCATGAGAAACCCTGGGCTGGATGAAGCACAAGCTGGAATCAAGATTGCCAGGAGAAATAATAACCTCACATATGCAGATGACACCACCCTTATGGCCGAAAGTGAAGAAGAACTAAAAAGCCTCTTGATGAGAGTGACAGAGGAGAGTGACAAAGTTGGCTTAAAGCTCAACATTCAGAAAACTAAGATCATGGCATCTGGTCCCATCACTTCATGGCAAATAGATGGGGAAACAATGGAAACAGTGGCTGACTTTATTTTTTTGGGCTCCCAAATCACTGCAGATGGTGACTGCAGCCATGAAATTAAAAGACGCTTACTCCTTGGAAGGAAAGTTATGACCAACCTAGATAGCATAATGAAAAGCAGAGATATTACTTTGCCAACAAAGGTCTGTCTAGTCAAGGCTATGGTTTTTCCTGTGGTCACGTATGGATGTGAGAGTTGGACTGTGAAGAAAACTGAGCACCGAAGAAGTGATGCTTTTGAACTGTGGTGTTGGAGAAGACTCTTGAGAGTCCCTTGGACTGCAAGGAGATCCAACCAGTCCATTCTGAAGGAGATCAGTCCTGGGTGTTCATTGGGAGGACTGATGCTGAAGCCAAAACTCCAATACTTTGGCCACCTCATGCGAAGAGTTGACTCTTTGGAAAAGACCCTGATGCTGGGAGGGATTGGGGGAAGGAGGAGAAGGGGACACCAGAGGATGAGATGGCTGGATGGCATCACCAACTTGATGGACATGAGTTTGAGTGAACTCCCAGAGTTGGTGATGGACAGGGAGGCCTGGCGTGCTGTGATTCATAGGGTCGCAAAGAGTCGGACACAACTGAGCGACTGAACTGAGGCAATTAGCTCATTGAATCCTCCCAATCATCTTGTGAGTCATTTACTATTATTTACGAAATTTTATAGATGACAAAACGGCTGCAGGGAGAGGTCAAGTAACTTTGCACAGCGTCACCAGCCACTAATTTCCTTCTAAGAAAAGACCTGCTGATAAACTCACACAGTGATGATGGAGTGAAAAATGAGAAAAGATGGATCCTAACATGTCCAGGCCTTTCTGGTCAGCACAGATACAATGGGGAAGCACTGCACGCTGGAGGGGCAGGTGAAAGGAAATGTGTGACCCCTGCCCCTCCAAAATAACGCTCCTAGAGTTTAAAAAAGCAAAATTACTCAAAATGATAAGGTGCTTTTTTTTTTTTTAACATACATCTGGTTATTTCTTTGTTCTTTCACCAGGACAGCTTAACAGTCTTTTAACTTCATTTAACTGGATAAGATGATATCACCATTTTTGGAACCAGAGAGCATTTTCTGCATAAAATGCACAAAGATAAAACCTGGAGTGGGATGAAGGAGGCACAGCAAGGCCACTGATGCTATCTGAATAACCATTCGTTTCTGTTTTCCTGTGCTAGGAAACATCTGGGTTTCCAAATGCTATATTCGAATTTGCATAGCTTCCACTGAAGAATCTGGACTAATGTGATTAAGTCACACTGCAAAAGCTCGGAAGGATGTGGGAAAGAAGGTGGACAATTAAAATCACTCAACCATTTAGAAACATGGGCCCTTCTCCCTCCCCCACCCTTCATTCCGTAAAATACATGCTGTAAGCATCCTCTGTGAAAGCTCTAATATAAAAACAAATTAAGAAATACACTTCTATACAGTTTTTATACCAACTTACTTCTCTTATCATCAAGGTTCCTTCTCTTGAAATACTGCTGCCGAAAGTATCTGCATGAGAGGTCTCCAGCGCGTGTGTGCCGACCATTCCCACATTGTACTGTTCAGCGCTCCCGGGGGCTCCCGTGGGTCTGAAATAGGAGGGAACAGTATTCATGACAGTGTATGTTTGAGAGTCCCTTGGACAGCAAGGAGATCAAACCAGTCAATCTTAAAGGAAATCAACCCTGAATATTCATTGGAAGGACTGATGCTGAAGCTCTAATGCTTTGGCTACCTGATGTGAAGAGCCAACTCATTGGAAAAGACCTTGATGCTGGGAAAGACTGAAGGCAGGAGGAGAAGGGGATGACAGAGGATGAGGTAGCTGGATGGCATCACTGACTCAATGGACATGAGTTTGAGCAAATTCCAGGAGATGGTGAAGGACAGGAAAGCCTGGTGTGCTGCAGTTCCTGGGGTCGCAAAGAGTCGGACATGATTTAGCAACTGAACAAACAAATGCTTGGGGAACATCTGTTTCCTGTCCACAGTGATATATTTTATTGTAGTAAAGTAGATATAACATAAAATTTAAGTGTACAGCTCAGTGGCCTCAAGTACATTCCACTTTAATCTTTAATACTGCAAGGATGCTTGAACTGGGGTCCCACTTCCAGTGTCCCTTGTCTTCTTCCTAATGGTCCTCCTCTCTGCCTGTTAGCCAGCGTAAGCAACTGGGCTCTGTAAGATCTCCCAGTCCTCCCTACTCCTCTCTGACCAGCGGATGCCCTAAATTTTGTACATGCTGTCTCCTCTGCCTGGAAAGCTCTCTTCTACCCCGCTTGGCTGGTTCCCTATCATCCATCTGATTTCGTCTTAACCGATATTTTCCCGGAGAAGACGTCTCTCACCAGCCATCCACATCTTATCCCACTAGCTCCTCTTCTTGCTCTGCATCCTTTTACTTTAATAGTCCTTATCATGATTTGCAATTCTAGATCTTTCTGACTCTTCCAATTTTCTTTTTTCTCATTAGAAAAGATGCTTGTGAGGGCAGAATTCTTGACTTTTTGCTCATCCCTAAATACCCAGTATCCAGCACAGAACTTAGCACAGCATAGGAATATAAAAATAATCATTTGATAAATAGGATTTACACTGTTTTATAGAGAATAAATATCTATGAAGAGCATTCTGGTGTACCAGGCATCCATTAACGAGGCTGTTTAACTCAAGAGCATCCAGTACTTTTAAAAATCTCTGTAATCACCTTACACTGTGGTATATTTATTTCAGTTCTTTTCTTGCTCTTCTATTTAAGACACAGTGGAAGAAGGGAATCAGATCTTGACATATGCTCTGAGAGCAGACACTGGTGCTTGCTGTGGCCCCTGGCACAGACCAAAGCACTGTGGGAAACCGAGGACCAGACAGGTGATGTGGGCACCTGCAGGACTTCAGTTTTCAGTGCTGGACCTATTGTGACCCTACTGTGCAGCTAACTCTCTTTTATACTGAGGCTGAATTCTGAATTAAATACATCTAGATATGGGTTAGAATTAATGTGTTTGAGAAGAAATTTCAAAGAAGTATTTTTAATATTTCACTCCCAGGAAGGAGCTATTAATAGTGTTACAGAGATACGGAAAAAGAAATTGATGTAATGAATTCCTGGTGTATTGCTAGATTGGTATATCAGAATAATTCGCATAACTATGATTTCTTTACTCATTTATTTGAAAATCTGTTTTATCTTGTATTTTTTCTTAGCACCTTTAAATTCTTTTTTGGGACAAGATGATATAAGACAAGTAAGTCAGTAAATTAAGCATTTATCAAGAGCCAAAGCTTCCTAGGAAGGGAGGCACTTTCCTTTGTCACTCAGGCACTCTCTGCCACTGTCAGAGGCTAGACTGGCCTGGTGGCCACCACCAGCTTGACACCATACAATCAAGTTCTCTATCACCATTACAGAGTCCCACCTGAGTTCAAATATTAAGGATATTTTGCCTCCACTTATCTTCTTTATTCTGATGATGTTCTGATTCTGAAAAGTGAAAGTGAACTCACTCAGCTGTGTCTGACTCTTTGCGACCCCATGGACTGTAGTCTACCAGGCTCCTCCGTCCATGGGATTTTCCAGGCAAGAATACTAGAGGGGGTTGCGATTTCCTTCTCCAGGAGGTGTTCCCAACCCAGGGATTGAACCCCGGTCTCCTGCATTGTAGGCAGACACTTTATCATCTGAGCCACCAGGGAAGTCCAAACATTTTAATCAGAAATATCTCAATATGGATGAATTTTCATGAAAAAAGTACTTCCTAGGGCTCTTTCCAGTAAGACAATTCCTTACTTAATTTTTTACACATCTCAGTTAAACTCTTCCCCAATTTTTGCATTTTCATCATAATTTTAGTAAAATTGCCTTCACTGGTTCCAACTGTTTTCTATGCAGATATTATGGCAAAGATATGATACACCAATCAGCTTCTTTGTCTGTATAATCTTTCCAAAGCTTCTGTGGTCACTACTTCTAACAGGTCCAATTTTTCCTGGAACAATTTAAAGATGAAAATTTTATTAAGATTTATCTGTCAATTTTCAATCAATAGCAAATTTCACAGTGTAGAGTGTTAACCACTGTCGGTTTTACATTTCATGGAGTATTTTTCTGTGACTATTTCTTCCTGGGTCAATTTTATGAGCCAGAACTGCTTCATTTAATGATAAACTTTAATGTTGATCAGTTTGGGCTGTTTTGAATTTTATTCTACATTAGTTCTACTAGTAATATTCCTTATAGACTAACTAAAGGATGCCAATATTTCTTCCTTAGTCAGTCTTCTAAAATGGTGATCAATTCCTCTTAGAACGGCTGCTCTATTATGCAGGATTTATCTTCTGTATTGCGAATTTCTGTATATATCTGCTCATTCAGTGTGTCTTGTATTAATGGTCCACACCATTAATTTTTCTGTTAACATGTAGTCTGATATAAGATCATGGCTTTTGATGATGAAAATTCACATAAATTTCTGTATGCTCCAAAGCACCTCTCTCTACATTTATTTTTAAAAGGCAAAGTGCAGCCTGTAGTTCATGTTTCAGGGACTGAAAACATTTTTAAATCGTAGAAGACTTCTCGCTGTGTCTGTCACTGTTGGTCACTTCCTTCTGTCCTTCTTACCCCCACCCCCGGCTGTCCTTTAAATTCTGTCCCTGTACGTTTCTATTATTGCTCCAAGCTCCCAACTCTGCCACGTCAATCTTTATCAACCCCTTAGAAATTCATTCATTCATTTAATGAATGATCTCTTTGACATTCATTTATTTATTTATTTATTTTTTTGATTTTTTTTTTGACATTCATTTAATGTCTGATCTCTTCATAAGTTCCTCTTAAGATGCTACTGATCCCCAGTACTCTGCTTCACTCTATATAAACTGCTACAATGTTAATGATAGGGAAAATGGAAAACTGTGCAGGAGAGGGGTGGGAGGCTAGAGGAATAACATGGACACCTACTATTTTCTTAATTTTTCTATAAATCAAAAATTGTTCTAAAAGTACTTTACTATTAATAAAATAATTTTAAAAAGCAATGGTTTAAAAACACCGAGGCTCAAACAACTATAACAGCTTAGAGTTAAAAAAAGATCCTCTGTTCTAACAATTATTTTTCTGATACAGAGTCTGGGTAGGAACAAGCAGTTGTCTGAATTTCTATAAAGACTGTAAAAAATAAAACACATCAACTAATTAGAAGGAAAACTATAGAAAATTTACTGTAATTAGGCCACATGTCTAGAACAATAATTTCCTCTAATTGGATTTGTCAAAGTGTTCCTGCAGGTATTGATTTAATTTAATTTCAATATACACTAATCGAACACCTGCTACATGAAAGGCCCTCAGTTTGGCACTGGGTAGTAGATATAAAAGCTGAAGAAGACACAATCCTGAAACTAAAGAGATTAGCATCTGGAAGAGCATAAAAACATGATGCAGATATTCCAAAGCAAGGCGGGATGTGAGAATGTGGCCATTCCACTGGGGAAGGGCAAGGCGTTTGGAAACGAGGAGGTCGGTTTGGCTGCAGCATATGCTGTGTCGTGGCCCCAGGAGTGGAAAGAACTCTTTGTTGTAAGGCGTTAGGCAGACAGCACAACCACAGTCACGCTTCTCCAACAGTCCAGAGCCTCAGCACTGGACAGGAAGGCAGAGAGGGTGGCAGGTGGGCGGGCGGCGGGGCACAACAATAGCCCGGCGGGTGAACGGGGCCAGATCCACGGCTTTCTAGTGAGGATGGGAGAGGGGACATGAGACATGTGGCTTTCATTGTCCAGACTGCATTTTATGAGACTGTACAAAACTCAAGGGCTATGACAGACACAGATGGTCCTAATGATGAAGACTGCACTCCACATGTACATCTAAAGCATGAAATGGTACCTGAGTGAAAGTGAAAGTGAAAATCGCTCAGTCGGGTCCAACTCTTTGTGACCCTATGGACTATACAGTTCATGGAATTCTCCAGGCCAGAATACTGGAGTGGGTAGCATTTCCCTTCTTCAGGGGATCTTCCCAACCCAGGGATCGAACCCAGGTCTCCTGCATTGCAGGTGGCTTCTCTACCAGCTGAGCCATAAGGGAAGCCCACAAGGGAAGATGCTGATATACATGGCTGTCTCTTCGCTTTTTGGGCTGATGCCGATCAGCTAACATGGTATCATTCCTTCCTTCTTAGCTTATAATGCTTTTATTATTTTCCTGATTATAAAAATAGTGAGTGCTCACCATAAAACTGGCTTCCCTGGTGGCTCAGTGGTAAAGAATTTGCCTGCTAATGAAGGAGACTTGGGTTAGATCCCTGGATCGGGAAGATCTCCTGGAAAAGGAATGGCAACCTACTTGCCTGGGAAATCCCATGGACAGAGGAGCCTGGTGGGCTACAGTCCATGGGGTTGCAAAAGAGTTGGACATGACTAAGTGACTAAATAGCAACAACATCATAAAATTGGGCATATATATGAGAATCCCTTACGGTAGTATGATCCAGTGTGTGTGTGTATACTAAGTTGCTTCAGTCATGTCCAACTCTTTTGTGATCCCCATGGACTGTAGCCCACCAGGTTCCTCTGTCCACAGGGTTATTGTGGCAAGAATACTGGAGTAGGTTGCCTTGCCCTCCTCCAGGGGATCTTCCTGACCCAGGGATCGAACCCATGTCTCTTATGTCTCCTGCACTGGCAGGCAGGTTCTTCACCACAGTACCACCTGGGAAGCCCAGCTTAGTCTGGAGGTACCTGCTATTACAATTTCCCCTCACTCATTATTTTCCTAGGCTTGAGGCACTGGGAAATAGTGCAGTTGGTTAGTTACAGAACTCAGTCTTTGTTATGTGCAGTCTTATAGGTTACATCACATACTACTAATATGAAGTCAATATTGTACATAGAAGTCACTGTTTTGCACATCAGTATCTACAGCTGCTTGTTGGAATGGTGGGGCTCCATTTCTGAAAAGCTCTTTAGTGTACACTTCATGGTAGTGAACTGTGTTGCAATAGATTTTAATTTTTTGCTCCCAAAACACACAGTATGAAATGTGAAGGTTTATCTTAAGAGTAGAAAATAAAAGTGATAAGAATGTGAGAAGCAGTCTACCTCAGAAATGTCTTACTCCTGAAGAAACAATGGATTTTTTAATAGTAAGAAGTTTTTTAAACATACAACTTATTCATTCTACAGGAGAACACAGTGTATATATTTTATATTCACAAAAATGTCTATATTTAGCAAATAAAATACACATACACACATCTGTATCCTGTTTTTTCTCTAAATGTGTTTCACATGTAGTTAACTATTTTAAGTGTTCTTTAATGGACAATCGTGTCAATTCGCCTAAAATTTACCAATTCTTCAAAAGCCCCATTAAGTTTTACCTCCACTACAAGCATTCAATGATAGCCTATTTATTACTTCTGAGGAATACAATAATAAGTTCTCTAAATGCCTTTACCAGTATCTAGTCTGTTTTTCCAAATCACCTTGGTGGAACGATTTCTCTCAAACATGGCACCAACAACATCACTCCCCAGCTCAGTACACCTTCCATGGTTCCCTGCTGGCTACACGACCAAGTGCACACTTCTTGGTCTGGCTTCACTAGTCCAGACCTTTCCCCTTTACACCAGCTGTATTTCCACCAAACTTAACCTTCTGTGCCTTTACTTCAACTCTCCCGCTCGGCCCCTGCACCTTACGTGCCCCCCCCCGCCCCGCCCTGCCCCTGCCCAAGCATCCTGCCTGGGATCCTAATATCACTGCGTTTTCCTTTCCTCCTTGATGATAGTTATTTGTGTACACGTCTTTCCTCTGGATTAGGCTATAAATGCTTTAAAGCCAGGATACACAAGTTCAGTTCAGGGCAGCAATGTGTATCCTGCGCTCCATGAAGTGGCAGGTATACATAGAAGACATCATGCAACACGGATGTCAGCACGGGCTCTGCCTCATGGACTAGGCTCTGATAGGTAATCTCTAAAGTGACAAGAGTATGCAGATAGCAGAGGAGGCATAGCGCAGCAGGGTACATCTAGGCAATTTTAGAAAGGTGGGTGTTTCCACCCACAAAGAGATGGGTTTGCCTCTAGAGATATGAGGATAAACACCATTAACAGCCTTACAAAGTATGACAGGAGGCTTAAAAACCCAGTGAGATTTAACATCTGTACCAAGGTGGTCTTTGGTTATTCTTCCAACTATTTATACTACTCTGAAGTTTTCCATGTATAATTATGTCTCTCACCTACTCTTCGTGACCACGTGGACTGTAGGAGCCCACCAGGCTCCTTTGTCCATGGGATTCTCCAGGCAAGAATACTTGAGTGGGTAGCCATTCTCTTCTCCAGGGGATCTTCCCAACCCAGGGACTGAACCTGGGTCTCCTGCATTGCAGGTGGATTCTTAACTGTCTGAGCTACCAGGAAAGCCCCAACTAGAACGTAAACTTTTGGAAAGCAGAATTCATGTACACACTTCTTGAATGTCTCAAAGCCCTCTCAATACTTTGAATATCTCAAAGTATGGGGTCTAACATAGTGGACATTTTATCAACCTTAAATCCACCCTCAGAGTTGTGTGCGCAGTGCTGAAAGGCAATTCAAACATCTGGTAGAAGAATGAATCAACGCTGAGTCAAGACAAAAACTGAAAGGACCAGCATATTTTGCAGGAACGTTCTGGATTAGTGATTTTGCCTCTAGAACAATTTTATTTGCTGTTAAAAAAGCAATTTAAAGTAATCTGTTTCCAAATGTCATATTTTAGAATACTTATGTCTGTCAATAATGGGGTAATCAGCAGTAAAATAACAAGCATGGATTTTTCAGCTACGATAATTGGATTTGTCTTTCAGAACTGCTTGTACATCAGGATTGTTAATCAATGGATGACATTTCCAGCAGACCAGTTGGCCCTGTCTCTCCAGTCTCTGCTGAACAGGACAGTCATCTGTGGCCTGAAATGGCATCTTCTCTACAGGGAATAAATGTGGTGTGATGACCAATGTAGAAGCTGAGCCAAAGAAATGGAAAGGAAGAGGAATGAAGGTGGAAAAGTTAGCACCGCTCTTTATCAAAGTTATAGCAAACCCGAGCTAGGCGTCTTGTGTTTATTTGAGGGAGGAAACAAGAGACGTATGTGAGTGTGCTTGTATAAATGATTGTTTGAACTGGGCAAGTAAAGGGGAAGGGGAAGGGTTCTTTTGTAAAAGGATCCATTCCAGTGAGAAAAATGGAGTCCCTCTTCACTAAAAAGAGAGAAGAAGGAAAGACTGCAAATACTAAGGGAAAGCTAGGTAGCTATAGATATCTAAAAAAGAAGAGTGTATGTGGTGAAGTCAGACAGCAAAAAGGATCACATAAAAGAGACAATGGAGAAGATGAAGTAGAAAATCCTAACAGGAATGTATTTAAGTCAAACTCTCGGAGGTTTCACTGTAGGCTTTTGCTGGGATGCTAACCCATGCTGTCTCCTGCATTCCACCCACCTTCGTGGTGGTGGTGATGGTGAAATATATGACTCACGTTATCAATGTTAACCTTGAAATGTTATTGCCTATAATTCCGCTCTTCAGTTTTAGGGTCTGACTATCAATATCATTTGCCCTGAGATGACAAGCACCAACAGAGCATCAGACAAGGGACAGTCAGCCTCATAACAGCCTAATAAAGTATATGCAATCCTTGAAACACTACATATTCTAAGTTACTATATCTAGGGAGAAGGGGTGAATGTACAACGATGCTCTAAAAAGTATGTGAATCCCCAAAGTCAACTGATCCTGCCAGAGACCCATATTTCACATTTGTCTTCTTGTTTTGGAAACCTAACTCCTCCTGGCCTACAATGAAAAAGCAGGTCTCTTACATCAGTCTGGGTATGTCGCTGACAGCCACCGTCCCATCCTGGGTCTCACTCTCTCCATCTTCCTCCTCTTCATCACTGCTTTCTGACTCCTCACTGGAGGAGGAGTAATCTGTTACCTTCTTCAGTGGGCGGTTTGTTTCTTCAATCCGAAGTTCTCTTAATTCTTTGGCCAACGCCGTCAGATCCTACAAAAGAAAAGTTTGTCCAGCAGATATGACATAAATATGAGCAAAACACTATCTCTTAGCAAGCTTAAGCAACAAGAAAAAAAAAAGAAAAAAGCTCTCTATAGAACCATTACAAACATAGTTACTGCATGAAACCAAGAAAACGATGTTTGTAGCGTGGAGAGACTAGAAAAGAAAGATGGAATAAATTTAAACTTTGTTTACAACCAATTGCTTGACTAGACTGAGACTGCTGGGTTCTGAATCTGCACATGTATATATGTGTCTGTGTGCTGTGTGTGCACACATATATACAGACTCTGGGTTCATTTTGGGAAGGTGAAGTTGGTCACCCACCCTCAGAGTTAATGGGAAAATACACAAGATTAGAAACAATTTCCCAGTATTTCAGGATTGCTGCCCGAGCCACAGTCATGGCCTCTTCCTCATTATGATTGCTACTGTACCAAAATCTAGCATCAGTCACAGAACAGAGCAATTCCCAAGGTTCCAGCTACTAAATGACTCATTTGGTGTGTCATCATTCCCTGGAGAGCCGAGGCACCATGTCAAAAAATGGCCCACCCCAAAGCCCAGTGCCACTGAAAGTGATAGCCACAGAGCTGAGTTCATCAAGAGGAACAACAAGATAAAACAACAAACAAACAAAAACAAACAGAAAAAGAATTCTTTTCTAGAATGATAGGTGTTTCAGTTTCTTTTGTTTTAAATTGCAGTCAACTGGCAGAAATCCTGGCAAAGAATACAGAAATGAATGTGCAAATGCCAAAAGGAAGAGGTAAAATTTCAGGTTTCCATGAGTATGATGAAACCTTTAGCCTTATGGATGTGATGAGGTGGTATTTAGTCACCAGGCACATGGCAGGCAGTGTGCTGAAGATCTGACTACCTCTTAATTTACATGCTTTCAGAGCAATGCAGAGGGAAGCAGTTCTGCAAAAGCGTGGCCGCTCTATTTACATGGGTTAAACTGCCCTTGGCACACAGCATGCACATCAAGAGAAAGCAATTTGACATCAGTCTTACCATTTCTCCCTATATTAGTGACCCATGTGGGAATCAGAGCATTCAGTGAGAGACAGGGCATTAGGGAGAAAGAAACTCATTTGAAAATACTAAATCCCACAGTTTTCTTAAGGCCATATTCTCTCTTTATTTTAATCCAAAAATGTATCTGTCCAATTTGTCTGATGTAAGGTCAGAGTAATACAGATGATGTAAATAACATCTGATCATCTATCCTAGTACGTTAGAAGAAAAACTGTGATAAATATGTGTAAGTAAATTATACATATAATTTTATTTTGAGAAGACAACAGATCATCCTGTTTCTTTACTGTTGCCTATATGTCAGGCATTGATATATTGGTTAAGACTAAGGGCAGAAGATGGTTCATGTTTTTCATGGTCAAAATTTAGGAAGCTAAGTGAAGAATTTATTTCTAATTTCATAAAAATCAAAGGGACAGCAATGACAACTTCAACATTTGCTCTGTAGTCATTTGAATGGAAGCCCTTGGAAAAGGGAAGCTTCTGAAAATTCAAATTGTGCATTTTCCACACCAACATGCTCCCTGGGCTTTTACACACATGCATAGAGCCACGGCCTCACTGTCAGTGGAAAGATTTATCCCATCCATGAAAATGGAAACAAAATTGTATTAAAAAGACTCAAAAGATGTTTGAATATAGTGTACACCATTGATGAGGAGAAAAATTATGGCATAGAATTTTATGTAAATTTATTATTGGTTTCTTTGGCAATGAGCCAAAATTCAAAACGCTAATATTCAGATTTCAGCTTTTTACCTCTTATTTCCTCTTAACAATTGCCAATGTTTACCAAATTGAGGAGAAATGAAAGGTATTATACCCTTGAGCACACTGAGAAAATACAGTTTAGATATTTGTTAAGGCAATTAATGAAAAAGGACACTGTAATCCTCTAAACCAATAAAATAATAAAAAATTGGATACATTTATTTTGTTCTCTGTTAGGACCCTGTTATGTCTCATCAAAGACTATATCTAGTATTTAAAATGCACTTATTAAAACTTTTTATTGTAACTTAAAGAGAGAATATGGTTTAAAAGAGTTTATTTCTAATGTCAATAATTCTGAATAAAATATAATAATACTAACTTTTATTTATTTAAATTAATAATTCATTTTCCCCATGGGTTGGTTTTCCTTATTGCTGACGTTTCCAAACAAGACAATTAAGATTTTAAAAAATCAAAACTATTTAGAAACATTTAGCTGGTCCAAAGCTCACTGATTTAAAGAAACTCTCAACTGTTAAAATGACCTAAATTTCTCCAAACACTGTATTTAGGAACACTTTAAAGCTCTGACATGCTTTATAATTTCACTTTTAATTAGAGGTTTTTTTTTTTGGTTTCTGTGTTATTAAAATGCTATTTTTCCTGAAGCATTGCAAATAATTGCAATTTCCTTTTAAGTTTAATTGGTAATAGCATGGTGGGTGAGACATATATAAAAATCCCACGGTAACAATAATGGGTAACTCGAAACTAACACTCCAGCCAAAAAAAAATTTAATCTTCCATTGCCCATAGTCTATACGTTTAGTTGAAGATTTGTTCTTTATTCATCTATCCTGGAGAAACTTACAATACTAAAGTTATAGGAAACAAACATGATCTAAAATTGACACCATTGGGTTCAGATCCATTTTCGTACATTTTATTTTCTGACAATACCCATTTTCTCCATGTAATGAGTTTTTGTGGTAATTTATTGCTTGACTGTCACAAGCCTGGAGCTAAAAAGTATTAAAAAAAGAGAAAAAGGGTGCTATTTACTATGAAAATATTTGAGAATATATAACTGAAAAAGAAATATGGCAAAAGGGTAAGTTTTCTGACTACAGAGTACAGATAGTTAAGGGGTTGTTACTGAAACATTTCTTTTATGCAACACTTTTTAGAATCAGTTTGGTATAATTTTTCTTTCAAAAAGTTTACTTAATCTGACAATTATGCATACCCTGCTTTAAAAGGTGCTCTTTTAGGTATCTTTTTTAAAACAATATAGTTTATGAAAATCAGTTCAATTTTTTAAACAATTAAAATACTAGTTAAAAGTTTTAAAGTTGGTCTTCCTTTAAAATGTACTTATTTTTATTTTTGGCTGTGCTGACTCCTCGTTAGAGCATGCAGGCTCTTTGTTGCCCTGAGGCATGTGGGATCTTAGTTCCCAGGGATAAAACCCACATCCCTTGCACTGGAAGGCAGATTCTCAACGACTGGACCACCAGGGAAGTCTTGGTCTTTTCTTTACATTTTAAAATAATTATTTCATTTTTAGGAAGTGTGAAGATATGACTTGGGGAGGTCACTTGTCATCAGTATCTTCAACTGGGGAAAAAAAGGTTTGGACACCTGTTATTGATCCAGTTCTGTCCAATCTATATATGTGCTCTGCCAATTGTCAGATTTCTACATACTAACGAAAAAAATGCTGGTAAAGCCAGTGTTTGCTTTTGTATCTAATCTTCATGACAACTGTTTAATTGTGCTAAAGTGAAAAGAGTATTTATTTTGGAAGGTGTATTCAATAATCAGACTACTCTGCACAATCTCATACTGCATTAGGAAGGAATGCCAAGTGAATGGACTCTCTCCCAGACTGACTTTTATAAGAACTCAAACCATTAAATTAGCAATAAGAAGCAATTATGTCCTTGGCATTTTCAGAGTGCTCATTTCAATCTTGGGTTATCTACATGGCACATCAGTCACTGGAGACTGGAGAAGCCATATCAAAACCTAGGAATGAAGACAGGAGAGAGAGTTAAGTTTTTTCCATTGCGGCGCCATTGACATTTGGGGTGGTAATTCTCTATCGCAGTTTATTTTCCTGTGCGTTGTAGGACGCTTAGCAGCATCTTTCTGCTCCACACACAACATGCCAATAGCACTGCTTCCCATGTCCTTGTGACTTGAGACAATCAAAACTGACTCTCGTGCATACTCAGTTGTGTCCGACTCTTTGCAACCCCAGGTACTGTAGCCCGCCAGGCTCCTCTGTCTATGGGATTTTTCAGACAAGAATACTGGAGTGGGTTGCCATTTCCTCCTCCAGGGAATGTTCCTGATTCAGGGATTTAACCCATGTCTCCTGCACTGGCAGGCAGATTCTTTACTGCTGAGACACCAGGGAAGGTCCCCCAAACTGACTCTAGACTTTGTAAAGGTCTCCTAAGAGGAGGGCAGCTGGGGGATAGTCATTCCTCGCTGAGGACCACCAGGTGATGTAGAACCAAGGAATCCCATATTTTCAGTGCTTGGGATCAGCGATACTCAAGGATAGAGTTATAAGAATCACCTTGAGGGCTTTTCCCAATCATCTATCGCTCTAAGATTTTGGTGCACGGCTTACATCCTCTCAATTACTTATCCCTCTGTTTCCTACCTCTCATCTCTGCCTATGTGCTAGAGTATCTCTGCATCAATGTGCTAGAGTATCCTGAAATAAATAAAGCAATTTTTAAAAGCCCCAAATAGCCTGGGTTAACCAGACGAAATCCATAGAGTCCTTTCCCTCACGACAGCCACCTCCAAGCCAATTTCTGGACTCCTAAGAGGAAACCTTGAGTTGTGCGCACACACAACTATTTTATTGGTAGCCTGAGCACCAGAACTGTGTGGGAGAAGGTTGATAAAAGCTGTGATGATCCCTGTCCTTCTCACTCTCATGAAGACGAGGGGCAAGGCTGCAGCACAGAGCAATTCAAAACAATTCCCTTTTATCTTTCTATAAATGCACCCACACGCTGTGGACACGTGGAGTCTTATTCTTTTGTGAACAGTAATTCTTCACTATGAAAACTTTCTAAGTCACTCTGAATGGTAAGGTGGTCATAATTCTGAAAAAGTGAGGCTTTTTGGTAAAGACCAGACACATAGAAACATGCTTTTCCCACCAAAATAGTCCCATGCCTCAGGCCTTGCCTTTATATAGCATTTCACATTTCAGAAAATGCTCTTGAACACACACGATCTTGCGGGAACCTAAACAATCTTGTGAGTGAGGCAAGGCAGGTGCTTTTATCCCCACTGTACAGATGAGGAAACTGTAACCCAGAGAGTTTGAGATTGGCCCCACCAGTTATTTACTGCGGGAGCCAGAATTTGAACGCAGCTCGTTGACCCCAAAGCCAGTGCTTTTTCCATGTCATTTCACAAAAATGGTGCTCAGCAGAGTTCAGCCTGAAAGCCATAATGCTAGTCTTCAGATTTCATGCAATTGGACTCTTTGCAGAAGGCCTGTCTCTTTCAAAACAACTCCACTATGCTGTATTCATGCACGTCTGAAAAAGAGCAGCGAGGCAGTCATCCTTCTTAGCAAGCTACCTACGATCGGCAAAACCATATATTTTTCTAACGGAAAAATGTCTCCACCGATAAGGAAATAAAGTTACTTAACTGGTCAGGATTCATTAACTAAAGTTGATGTTGCTGCTGATGCTGTAGTTAATGTCCCACAAAATTAATCTAACAATACCCAGTGACTCCTTGTTCACAAATCACACTCTATAAATTTGGACGGCCCTAGAAAAAGATGTCTCTTTTTTCTGTTAGTAAAATCACCATCCCCTAGCCAGGCTGGCGAGTATAGGTGAAGAGCTCAGGATTTGCTACCCGAAGATATTAGAATGAGAAACTGCCAATATCAAAGCGCTAACGCATATCTTCAGCCAGACTGGAACACTTGAAAAGTGACATTTTGGCTTAGGAGGAAGGTCTCTGGAGGTTTAAATGGTGTCAGAGGCATGCAGGCTGGCTTTTGTGGGAGGGATTCTCCTCCCAGCAGATCACTCTGAAGGAATGAAGTTTGAACTGCGATCCGATTGGCCACCTTTCTGAATATCAACCTCAGGAAGTCAGTTTATATTCACATCTTGTAAAAGCATGACCAAGAAAAGATAATACTAACCTCATCTATAGCTTTCTTATAGCTCTGAGATAAGAGGAACCCAATCCAGAAGAATCCACGGGAGGGGAAAAGACCAGAAGAAAGGCAGCAGGTTAAACACAAAATGGGAATGGTTAGTACACAACTAATAAAGGCAAAGGGAAAGGAGAACCTCTACCCAGAACAGTGTCAATTCCATTCATTGATACCCTCACTGTACTTCCTTATTTTTAAAGATAAAAACAACAAAATATCTTCCCATTCATTTCATAGAAAAGACTCTTGAAAAATTCAGATAAAACAAGTGGATAGTAAGTCATCCCAAATAAATTTCCAACTTTGAAATTATAGCCTCCAAGCTCTTTTTTATTTCTTTTAGGCTATCTGGGGTCTGATGTGTTACAGCAACGAAGCTAGATTTCAGGTTGTCAGGTCCTCTATGAGATCATGCTTATCAAGTTTTGGTCCAGACAGTACAGTCCCAGAGCAGCAGAAATGTTGCAATATTAATTCATATGGAAAATAATGTGGAGAAAAGGCCAGAATATTTAAGAGAAATCCACAGAAAGTGCCCAAATATTAACTGCTAGTTTCAACATCTCTTTGCCAAAGCTGCTGAGTAGAAATCATGGAATAATAGGAGTTATTTCTCTTCCTGTTATGCTTTCTAACATAGTGCTGCTGCTGCTAAGTTGCTTCAGTCGTGTCCGACTCTGTGTGATCCCATAGGTGGCAGCCCACCAGGCTCCTCTGTCCCTGAGATTCTCCAGGCAAGAATACTGGAGTGGGTTGCCATTTCCTTCTCCAAACATAGTGCTAATGATCAGCAAAATATCCAAAGGTAGAAAAGCAATCCTGAATCAGTTCAGTTCTTTCCTAATCAGGTATGACTTCCTTCCAGATGCTTCTAGCACCTGTTCTTAATAAACTCAACATTCAGAGTCATGAGCGCATCCCCAACTACTTTACCCCGTGGGTTCTCTGGTGAATGAAAAGAGCTCAAAACTCTTTTGAGAAAAAAGCACTCACAGCTGGGCGACTTGGTCGGGTAATTTCCCTGGATTCTTCTGGTTTCACCTTGGAGGGCTCATGGGAGAGCACAGGTGATCCTTCCGACTTACTGTTGGCTAGAGGAAAGAACAGAGGGCCAAGAAAGATAATGACCATCAGAAGGTGCTGGAGTTCTGTGGTGAGTCATCCTTGAGATGACTCATCGGACACCTCACTCACTCAGACAAATCCTGAAGCACATCTGTGAAAAAACAGTAAATGTTCAGGCAAACAAAATCAGCCATACACATTTAGGCTTGTCACCTGGAAGTCACTAGGAACAATAGGAAAAACTAAAAAAAAAGGAAAAACTAGCAAGCGCCACCATTTACTGAGCATCAGTGTCAGGCCATGGTTAGTGGTAAACACCTTTTAATGTCAATTGTCTCACTGAATCCTTGCTGTAACCCAATGGCGTGACACTGGTTTCCTATTTCACAGTTGAACACAGAGAAGTAACACAACTAGCCCAAGGTCACACTGAAATTATGGGCAGAGCTGGGATTCTGTCTGATTTTTCAAAGTCCTATTCTCAATTATCCTGTTAAACCAGCGTCTGAGTTATTCTATGTTTGAGTTTTTCTTTTACCACTTACCCATCAGGATAAGTGATTTTGATGAAATGCTGTGGAAAAAAAGAAACTTGTTTTACTTGGGGGAATGATTTTTAAATGGGCCAGGGGGAGGGGAGGATGAGTTAGTTGTCTGGGTCCTTTAAGGAAGAAAGAATGAGGTGAGGCAGGGAAGGACAGTTGGGTGATAAAGGGGATGTGCCCTGGAATAGAGCAAGGGTTGGGGGAGGGCTGCTACAGAGTGAAGAGCATCTCTCTGATTTATGAGCTTACAGGTTAGAGAAGAAGCAATCTCAGGTGGGAGATACTCTTTGGTTTGGTTTCAAAGTGGTTTTTCCTGGGTAGGGACACAGCAGGGTAAGACACACTAGCTTTTAACCCAGAAAAACTAGAGGTCAAAGGGAAGAAGTTAAGAATTGAACCTGAACCAGATCAGAGAATTCAAATGATATGCTTAAGTTTGGATTTTCTTTAGCATTTGCTCTAATGAAACATATTATTTTTTATGAACAGAAAAAAAGGTAAGAGAATGGCACTTTTCTAAAGTTAGTAAGTCTATATCTGGATCAAAGCAACAGAAGCCTACACAGTTCTGGGTTGTCATGGATGTCAGAAGATTTTAAGAAGAGGCAGCTGCAGGCCAGTCCCACCCCAGTTCAGAGACACAGCACAGTATGTCTGACATTCACCTTTTCTTTCTTTTTTTTTTTTAATTTTATTTTTAAACTTTACATAATTGTATTAGTTTTGCCAAATAGACATACAGTGAGTTTACTTAAAAAAAATTAGGAGGTAAAGAATGATTGTGTCTAATGAAGAGGCTAAGAAAGAATAAAGAACTGGTGCTTTTCATCAGGCAGAGTATTAAGTGTTTTCAAATTGCGCTTAAAAAAATCCCAGCCTTCATTACTTGGAAGCAAAATTATCTTCTGAAGAAGGTTTATGCAGAAAGGGTACATTTTGATTAGCTAGAAACAATAGGTTGTCATGTATAATTAGCTGGACACATTAATGTTTTTCACAAGCTTCCTCATTACTGAAATCTAAACAATGAAGGATGACTTGAATTAAATGGTCAGAGAGGTTAATTTTTACCTCACTAATAGGAATAACCAGAAGGGTCAAGTATATTTTTTAAAGTCAAAGATTTTATATCTTCTCTCCAGTGCATATTTATTCTACATTAGCCTTTATTAACGTTTAGTTTGAGAAATACCTTGTATTCTGAACACTGTTGACATAAGGGAAGAGGATACTTGTGGGTCATGGAACTCGAACTAAGCAGTCAAACAGAAATGGAAACTGAGCTGTCTGATGACTACATTTTCAAATGAGACCATCTCATCTCAGTATTCTGCCATCTCCCTGGAGAATTCTGGTATCTGCAATTAGAAAGGACTGGGTCCACACTGATGTCACACACGTGACTGGGGATGGTGGCCCACTGCCCTAAGGAGACTGAAGCCGAGTGGAGTTAAGGGGCTTCTCGGCATCACACAGTGGTGGCCACACCAGGACCAGGAGTCACAGAAGTCAGGAAGTAATCTGATGTCTTGTCCAGAGAAGCCGTCCTGGAAAGGCAGGGGAAAGCTTTACCTCGAACCCGGGTCCGCTCGCTGGATCCTGCTTGTGACCCAGGCTGAGAGCCTCCTTGGGAGCTGGGCTGGGAGCTGGGGGTGCTGGAGCTGGAAGAACTGCCACTGCTCGTCCTCTGCAAGGGGCTCTCCAAGACGGGCTCAGTTCTCCGGAGGTCGGGGTTGCTGTAGGGAAGCGATGCACGGGGCTTATATTCTCAACAACTGGAGGCTGGTAGACACAAGTGTAGTCCAGTCCCACCCCCCGTACAAAGGGATGAAGACAGTGCCTATGTGACCTTGCATTAAAGGGGTCAATGTTAATGACAGTCATGCTGTCTTCTGTGGAGCTCCTGGCCAGATTCCTCGTCTGGACAGGATGAATTCTTGACCCAACTCTTGGGTAATCTCACATCAAACATATTAGCTCTGAAATGGTGAATCTTCAAAGGAGGCTGGCTCTGAAACCTCTTTTCCTATGCTCATTGTAAAACAGTAGAGAATATTAAAAGATAAAAACAAGGGAGCAATGCATGCCATCTCTGAATCAAGAGATATTCAACTGTCTTTTACTGGATGACATATTATCTTCGAGTCTTAGGGAAAAAAAAATTATTTATTTTTGCCTGCACTGGGTCTTTGTTGCTGTGTGCGGGCTTTCTCTAGCTGCAGAGCACGGGCTCCAGGGAGAGTGGGCTTCAGTGAGTTGTAGCTCAAAGGTTTAGTTGCCCTGTGGCAAGTGGGATCTTCCCAGACCAGGGCTCAAACTTGTGTCCCCTGTATTGGCAGGCAGATTCTTAACCACTGGACAACCAGGGAAGCCCGCTTCTAGTCTTTTTTCTTTTGTATGTATGGAAGCACACTGTGTATTCAACTTTGCATATTGCTTTTTTCCCCCTTTGACTGCCTTTGAGCAACTTCTAACACTTCTAAAAACAATAATGGCTGCATGCTGCTGCTACTGCTAAGTCACTTCAGTCGTCTCTGACTCTGTGTGACCCCATAGATGGCAGCCCACCAGGCTCCCCCATCCCTGGGATTCTCCAGGCAAGAACACTGGAGTGGGTTGCCATTTCCTTCAGTGCATGAAAGTGAAAAGTGAAAGTGAAGTCGCTCAGTCATGTCTGACTCTTCGAGACCCCATGGACTGTAGCCCGCCGGGCTCCTCTGTCCATGGGATTTTCCAGGCAAGAGTACTGCAGTGGAATGCCATTGCCTTCTCCGAATGGCTGCATAGTAGTCCATTATATAGGTGAATTAGTTCAATCATTCTTTTGTTATTAGGTGCTTCCAACATATTGCTGGGACACATAATACTGAAATAAACATCTAGAGGCAAACAAATATTCACTCACATCTCTCGGGGAATTGGAATTCTTGGGTGGAGGGGCATGAACTGGGGTATGCATGTGCACATATATATGTATGTGAGCATATAAACACACAGCAGGTTTTCACCACAGTGTATGAGACTATCCATCTCATTGAATTCTTACCAGTCTTTATTATGAACAGCTAACTAACTTGCAAAAAATTATATTTTGCTGTTTTAATGCAGTTTTTAAAAATTACTGTTGAGGTAGAATAATTTTTATTCACATTTATTTGTTATTCAGAATTCCTCTTCTGTGAATTACCTAAGTTCTCAGCTCACATAGCTAGTGGTATCTTTGCATTTTTAAATTTCTTGCAGGAAATCTTTATATACCTTGGCTATTACCAAAGGGAAGAATGTTTGAAAATAATTATTAAGTGCTAAACCCAAGAACAGTGTTTATCTATTGGCAGGCTAAAAGCCCCCACTGGTTATAAACGCTACTCTATTATTCACTCTCACATCTTTACTATTCCCAAAATAGTGCATTTATTCATTCACTCAGCTGGTCTATACCGGGCACTGGGTCAGACCTTTGAGATACAGTAATGAACAAGATCCAGCTCGTGTCTTCTGCCAGTGTCGCCAGACACACACAGCGGTCTTTGTTCATGCTGCGCCTGCAGTGAGCGCAGGGCAATATGGGAACATGAAGCAGACTCCAAGGCCACTTTTGGTGACCACAGGGGGTGCAGAGGCGAGGAGGCCACTGAGCAGTGGTGGTGGGAGGAGACTGAGAGGATTTTAGGATTTTGTTATAAAAATAAGCAGTATTTTCCAAGTTTCTTCTAAGCTCTTCCTTTCAAATTTATAAGCCATGCTGCTGCTGCTGCTGCTAAGTTGCTTCAGTCGTGTCCGACTCTGTGCGACCCCAGAGACAGCAGCCCACCAGGCTCCCCCGTCCCTGGGATTCTCCAGGCAAGAACACTGGAGTGGGTTGCCATGTCCTTCTCCAATGCATGAAAGTGAAAAGTGAAAGTGAAGTCGCTCAGTCGTGTCCGACTGACTCTTAGCGACCCCATGGACTGCAGCCTAGGAGGCTCCTGCGTCCATGGGATTTTCCAGGCAAGAGTACTGGAGTGGGCTGCCATTGCCTTCTCCGTTATAAGCCATAGACCTCTCCATTTTTTCCTCTAGACTTCTGTACTGCTGGGCCTAAGTGGTAATTTAGTGAGATCTGAAATTCAAAGATCCTATCCACTGCCATCCACCTGCCAAGGGAGAAACATAGGCTCCTCCATGATTTCATTGTCTTCAGTTCCCCAAACAGAATTTCACTAACAGAGTCGTCATGGTGCTATTATTTTCATGCAGTGAGCTATCACATTAAAATGTAATACTATGCTTTCATTTCTCTCTGCCCATTTTAAGAATATCAAGTGGGAACCAGGCACTCTGTGCTGTGTTGGGTGTCAGATGCTTCACATGTAAATGTGAAAATAATATGGCCCCCTCCCTTGAGACACTTGCAGTTTGGCCCGTGAAAATCTGGCCACAAAATAGCATTATTATGGCAGCAACTAAACCAAATAATTTCTTTCTGAAAACAAAAATATTTGGCTGAATTACAAAAATCCTTAAACATTGGGTTAGTGGAAGAGATGGCTGGTGATTCTGGAAAATGTAAACATATCATCATGATTTATTAATTTTGATAATATAAATGTAGATTTTATAACAATATTCACCTTTCAATTTTTTTACAGTAAAGGGGTGGCTAAGTCAACCCAGCAGTAAAAATTGACTGCAGGAAAAAGTGTCAGTAAACTTCAGGAAAACTTTCAAAATTCTTGGTATTTTTATGGCACTCCTTTGGGTAGTAATTAGCATTTAATTGATTGAGATAGATTTGGATCCATAAGAGAAAAAACCTCCCTCCTATTTGGAGAATATCTAATTATTATCTAGATAATAATTAGATATTATTAGATTATCCATAATAATATTTAGATATCTAAATATCTATAGTATATCTAATATAATATTCTAAGTAGAATAGCACGATAAACGAATGCTAATTCTGCAACATCTCACATTTCCAATATTTCATTTTTTCCAAAAAATAATCCTATTTAAATTCCTAAATAACTTCTTCCCTACTGTTCTCTTTTCATTAAACAGTAGTGGTCAGGAATTATTTATGTATAATTAATAAATTCTAAAAAAATTTTTTTTAATTACACATTAAGGGTAAGGTTTCTTGGTGGCTGTTCTCATTTTGTAGAGATGTAATGTTCTCTGTATGACAAAAAAAACAACTATTGAGAGAATGGAGTTCTGTGAGCTCCGAGGACTTTGCCTGGTTGTTGCCGTGTGGTAGCAGGATCCAGCTCTTTGCTCGAATGCAGTATTTCTTTGATCATTTAGCCAAAACCTTTCCTTAAACACCTGCCTTTGTGAGACCATGAGGGATGGGGGAGAGTCGAGGTCACAGGACAGACAGTCAAGTTACAACATAATCCTAGCAATGAGACATGCAGTGGAGCCCACAGCCAGCAAGGCAAAACTCTACACGCTGTTCGAGCATCTGTAAACGGTAGCAGCATCTGGGGAATGCAGTGTAATGCAGCCTGGAGTGGTTGGTGCTGGTGTTGGGAAAGAGAAAGGACTTGATTAAACTTCAGAGGGGTGAGCAGCGAGGCTAGGGGAACAGTCTGAGCAAAGACACAGACCTGGGTTTTCCGGGGGCTCCTTGGTATAAAGATGACACCATCCTGGCTGAGTACCAAGCCTGTGTAGGAAACCCTGCGATAGGAAGCTTCTATAGCAATTCTCTTAAAGCCAGGCAGAAAACACGGGCCTCCCAGGGCCGGCTTATGAATGACTAGTCAGGACAGAGGCAGGCTGACCAGGGAGGAGGTTGTGGCCACGTTAGATGATAAAACCTGGGCCAGGGCTGTCCTGGGATGACAGAGGTGCCAGGGCATCAGCAGAACCAGCTGGAATGAGCCTGCGTCTCTGACTGGGGCTCAGGCCTCTTTTGGTGTGAAGCTAATTGGATCCCATGAGCATTAAACCCCTGATCTGGGCTTCATTAGCACAAGTCTATTCCCCCCATCCCCCCACTGGAGCTAACCAGTGTGGGTACTGATCTTAATAGGTTGCTATTTTTGCTGCTGGAGTCTGAAATAGGGAAAATTTTTAAATGCCTTTTCTACCTCATTTATTTTTTTTGGTAAAATATGAGTGTTTTGAGAAAATGTCACACTGCCATGTTCCTCTCTTCCTTACTATGGTGTCACCTGATCTGGCCTTGGGGCCAAGGTGCCTGAGATAAATGCTCTTAGAGGGGATCAATTTCAGAACAATTCCATGAAATAATAGATTTCCTGTGTTTTTATGTATTAACCAATCCTATTCAGATCCAAATATGTAAAAACTTGAAAACATTCATATAGATTTCTTTAAATGCTAACTTTTGGTTCAGACATTTGACATACTGCAGACAATGCTGTTTGGTTTATAAAACACACAGTAAAAAGAAAATTATTCCATTTACTTGAATCACATTAAAAAGTCTAAACAGAAAATTAAGATTACAAAGTGATTTCTTGGCCCAAATATTTGGGCCAAGTCTATAATTAACTGGCTGCCTGCCCACATTCTTTTTCCTTTGTTCTCTGATGACACAGCCAATGAGAACAAACCAGCCATAAGCAGGTAGGTTTGGGATAGGCCAGAGAATCATTTTTTTTGAAATTAAGCATTCAGTCATTCAGTTTTGACTGGGTATTATTGGATTAATTAAAAATTTTTCATACTCTGAATGTATTCGCTTAATCAAATTTTAATTTGTTTTAAAAGAACACATGAATCAAAGTTAAATGTTAAAATGCATGGGAGGTTTTAAAACAGAAATTTAAAAAATGAACAAATCAAATCATAATTTAAACTCACCAGTTCACCTTGACAGTATAAGGCATTTGGGAATCCATACGGTATTGCAAAGGACAAAAATATTTAAAAGCAACCTTTTTGTGGCTTTATGGATGGGCAGTTATCTGACAAATGGTACCAAAAAATCTATAAGGACTTTATTAGAACCAATAGAAAATAGGACAATCTCTGTCTTATCACAGTAATCCCCCCACCCCTCACCACTGGTGAATCACATCATTAGCAAAGATGATGGAAACAAAAGCTTCAAAAGTGCTGTATTTGCAACAGCCGGGACATGGAAGCAACCTAAATGTCCATCAACAGATGAACAGGTAAAGAAGATATGGTACATATATACAAGGGAATATGACTCAGCTATAAACAGGAACAAAATTGGATCATCTGTACTGATGTGGATGGACCTAGAGTCTGTTCTACAAAGTGAACTAAGTCAAAAAGAGAAAAAAAATATTGTATATTAACATGTATGTATGCAATCTAGAGAAATGGTGCAGGTGAAACTATTTCAGGGTAGGAATAGAGATGCAGATGTAGAGGATGGACATGTCATGTGGACATGGGGGAGGGAAGAAGGAAGGGTAGGCTGAAATAAGGAGTAGCACTAAAATATAGACACTCCCATGTGTAAAACACATAGCCAGTGAGAAGCTGCTCCGTGGTCTGTGATGACGGACAGGGGAGGGAGGGAGGTGACATATGTACACATATAGCCGATTCATACTGTTGCACAGCAGAAACTAACACAACATTGTAAAGCAGTTCTCCTCCAATTGTGCACTGGGCTTTTCCCTCTTGAGAGGCTGTCCTGCAATCCCCAAACAGTCAAGAAGCTGGGGATGAAAAACCCCAAGAATGGGGTGACCCATCACTGCAGTGCAGCTGCGTAAGCCAGCTCAGGTGAGACCAGCAGGACAATGTTGAAGTCAAGCCATAGAATGGTGAGAAATCATAAATAGTTACTGTTTCAAGCCACCACATCTTGGCATGTTTTATTATACAACAGAGGTGAACTAAAGCCATCTCTAGCACAATAAATACACCAAATCCCGAAACGTTTCAAAATGCAATTCAATCTAGAGCTGCAGAGTCTGTGTCACATCTTTAAGTGCTGGTCACTTAGAGATATGTAATAGAAAGAAGCAGGATTGTTCTACATGGCAGAGATAGGGATTCTCCATCCCCCCTCCCCCGCAATGCTTTTGATTTTCATTGCAGGTAAATAACTATTACCGCTAAGTTCATTTCCTCCCTACCTTCTCTGTAAGCAGAAAAATGTTAGCTGTATTCACAAGATCTCCTTTCTTTGGACAAAATACAATGTTTAAGAAGTTCCAAGGGAAAAGCACATGTTTTGCAAGCCACTGACCATTTATTGGGCTTCCCTGGTGGCTCAGCAGGTAAAGAATGCACCTGCAATGCAGGGGACTTGGGTTTGATCCCTCGGTAGGGAAGATCCCCTGTTGGAGGGCATGGCAACCCATTCCAGTATTCTTGCCTGGAGAATCCCATGGACAGAGGAGATTGGCAGGCTCTAGTTCATGGGGTCGCAAAGAGCTGGACACAACTGAAGCGACTGAGCATGCATGCATGACAATTTATCAGTTATTTTGGAGCCTTAATGTCATTGAATTAGTATTTCAGAGGGAACAAAGGACTGCTTTTTATTTGACTAGAGAAAGACAATTCTCTTTCTTTTGGGTTGATAGAGGGAAAAAGACTTAAAGTTGAAATGATGCTTGATGTACAGAAACTAAAATTCTAAACGACTTATCTCATGAACACAGCCTAGAAGGCAGGGTTCAAAGGAGCAAGAAGCCCTGATAACTGGAGGCTTATTATCGCTTGGAGAGGAGGACTGGTAAAGTTCAGGCTGGCAATCCAGCCTCACATTCCTTTCGCTCCCTGGTCACAGTCCACACCAGGTGTGCTCAGTCCTGCTCACAACACCAGCTCAGCGTGAACCTGACAAGCTGCTGGACAAAAATGGCTCATTCAGAGCTTCTGTAACTGGCAACTCCACTCAGAATGCGCTAGCTTCTTTGCCCTCCAGAGATGAATGATCTTAGTACAGTTCTGTCTTATTTACAGACTGACCCCTTCCTAAGGCTTTTCATAGCATTCCATATTTTAGGATCTGTACAAATAGTCATAACCTTCATTTCCAGTCTCTCTTTCTCTTTGACTAGCAAGAGACTGTCCTCTTATGAACACAATGAAGAATAAAACAGTACCCCTAAGTTCCTTTTTATAGTCTCAACAGAGGCCATTTGCTATTTCAGCTGATCCTAAAAAGGAGTGTACTCATGAAACATGTGAGGGGAGTTTGATGAACGACAGCACCAAACAGCATCTGTTACCCCATAAAATCTGCTCTGATACTGTAAGGATATTGTTTATTTTCCAGCTTCTCTTCAGATCTCTACACCCACCAGTAGGTGGATGCAACTTCCTGATTGTAGGAATATACACAGTTGGTAAAAAATTCCAGAAGAGCAAAGAGCAACAGTGGGAGCATCACTGTATTTCAGTGATACTCCATAATGCCAGAGATGACTTCCTCAGGAGAACTAGTCCTTCTGCAATTTGCCAAACCAGGACAGCTCTGCAGCTGGTCACTATAGCATTTCTTTGCCAATCATTTTCTTTCTTTCTTTCTTTCTTTTTGGCTGTGTTGGGTCCTCATTGCTTTGCCGGGGCTCTTTCTAGTTGCGGTGAGCACGGGCTTCCCACTGTGGTAGCTTCTCTTGTTGTGGAGCGTGGGGTCCAGGCCTGCAGGCTTCCGCCGTTGTGGCTCACAGTCTCTAGAACACAGGCTCCGTAGTTGTGGTGCATGGGCTTAGGTGCCCCAAGGCATGTGGAATCTTTCCAGACCAGGTATGGCATTGAACCTGGGTCCCCTGCATTGGCAGGCTGATTCTTAACCACTGTACCACCAGGGATGTTCTCTTTGCTAGTTACTTTCTACTGTCTCAATAGTCCTCAGGGCACATTTCTTTCTTTTTAAAAAATTTATTATTATTATTTTTTAATATAAATTTATTTAAGTGGAGGCTAATTACTTTACAATATTGTGGTGGTTTTGCCATACATGGATCCGCCACGGGTGTACATGTGTAAATTGGAGTACAGTTGCTTTACAATGTTGTGTTAATTTCTACTGTACAGCAAAGTGAATCAGTCACACATACACACATATATTCTGTCTTCCTTGGATTTCCTTTCTGTTTAGGTTACTACAGAGCCACAGGGCATGTTTCTTGACCTGATGCTAAAAATCATCTCAGATCAGGCCACTTTGTTTGGCTGGCTTCATCAAAGCGTCTTTGAGGTTAATGGTCAGGGGTACCACACCCAGACTTTATTTGTAGTTTTACCCCCACATTTGAAAACCTGCCAAATAAGGTAAGCCAGATTGGCTTCTGCATTGATTCTGTGATTCATTTGCTCGTTCACGTATGAGCCCACACTACACACTGGTGTCTGTGAAAGGCTACTGAAGAAATAAAGGACTTGCCTCTGGCCCACCAAAATTTACAGTCCGGGTGGCCAGTCAACATGCCTCAGAAGGGAAAAAAGAACAAAGACAGTTTTTTAGGAAAGCAGTAATGGCAATGGCAGGTGGGGCTCTTCCCTTCACCTTATCCATCTCCCTTCCCTTACCTTGCTCTGATGGGTTGAGATCCTAGTCTGGGTCCCAGAGCACTACCATTTCCAGGAGAATTCTTCCTTGCTAATGCTGGGGATATAGAAGTTGTTCTTTGAGGCACCTGAAAGGAAACCAGAATTCAGCAATATTTTCCATAAAATAACTTCCATATGGTACTGCCTGAAATGCAGCCTACTCCTTTCCTAAGAGCCGCCAGGAGACATGGAATGATCAGAAACAGGAAAGAAACATCTCAAAGAAATACTTAACTCCCTAAACAAAATCAAAGGAAAGGCAATGAGGCACATTTTAGCAACCATTAATGAGTACTGCCTTCAATGTTAAAAACAAATTTAGAAATAGAGCAAGTGAATTACTTTGATGTACTGGGTTAAAATAATTGCCCTCCTTTGCTGGCACAAGAGTGGTGGACACCAGAAATTTCTCTGGGGTATCACGAACTCAGTTGGCCATTGGAAACTGCATCTGATGACGGTCATCCAGATAAATGGAGTTCCATTTTTAACTCACAGCACAACTGATAAACAGATAAGGAAACTATGAAATCTGGTGAGAAACTAGGGTATCAGATAGAACTTGGGACATAAGCTCAGTGAGCTCAGAGAAATGACTGCAGTAGGTCCTAAATGTTTCCACTTACTAACCAACTTGCAATTGCTAATTCAAAACAAACTCCTAACACTGTGCTTCGGGAGGTCAATTTGCAAATGTAATAAAAAAATAGGATTAATAATGAAACTGCTGGAAGGTCTTCAAAAGACTATGTGAGTACCAGTTAGACTGTGAAGTACAGTAGGAAATTGTATCATTAGGTTATTGGTCAAGGGATTAGGTAAATTCAAGTATGCCACATTTTCTAATGAAACTGAATACTGTTAAGTGCACCAAAGGAGTTCAACTTGAGGGGAGAGCAGAGGAGAAATTTTATGAAAAGTGACCAAGAAATGAAAATGTGACAGCTAGGTGGGCTAAACATTCTTCGGGTGCTTTGATGTTTCTTTTTTGGAGGTCCTTTTAAAGTGGATTTATATTGGGTTGGCCAAAAAGTTCATTTGGTTCTAAAAGTAAAAGTAAGACAAACTTTTTTTCATTTTCACCAAGAACATCATTGAATAATATATCTATTAACAGAACGATCTTTCTGACCAATCTGATATTTTGTACTAGATATTTTAAAATTATGCTTTGTTTTGATATTATTGCTTAATATATTAAAGAATATTTACAATGAATACAAGTTTTCTTGGTTATTATAAAACATTTTAAGATAAAGACCTAGAAAGACGAGCCAGTGAAGTGATGCAGAATGACCGAATCAGTGCTCCCACCTGCTCAGTTAAATATTACTGTTATTTTTCCTTTTGTATTTGGTCACCTGCAATAGTTGTCGAGAGGGTCTAATGAAACATTAAAACCTAAAACCTTTGTATTGATCTAAAGTTTTTCTTCCAGAGTTATAAATGTGTGCCTGCATGCTTGAAGAGAATGGACCAATGACCTCAAATGTCTCCCCAGCTCTCCTGTCTGCTCCTCTTCCCATCCTGTTTTTCAGATTGAACTTTGCTCCATAAATAACCTTGCCTGATGCCATCCCCAAGACGAGAACAACAAAAAAGCCACCTATCAGCCAATTTCATTTGCAAAATCATGGAAAGTTTTTTGAGAGGAAGATGAGGAAAAATATTTGAAAACATCTGGATAAAAAGTACTATTTTTTTTTCTGGAATCAATAAGGGTATGGATCTATGGAAACTGCGAGGCATTCCATTTATCCCGGCTCCTCAGCTAAGTTCAGGAGAAAGGGAATCCTGAACCAGGAAGAATCTGATGCAACATTTCTCCAGTGTTTTGAAATACTTCAGGTTGTCTGTAGTGAGATGCACAGCCAAGTGTTAGGACATTTGGAATGTATAACAGCTTGGTATAGGCAAAAACAAAAACAAATGGAACCAAGCCAGTGGAACAATTGGTCATTTCACCCTACAATTTAATCCTCAGTACAACCTGGCCTAGAGGGAGCTTTCCTTAGTGGAACCAACTAACATATTCTAAGAGCATTACTATTTTCTGAACACCTGTGATGTGGTTTCACTTTGTGCTATCCAAAATAGAAATAAACAAGTTCTTTACTTTTTAATCTGGAAATTTTAAATTTGTCTAGGTATAGATTAAGTCATCAACGAGAATATCCATTATTATTCTATTTCTCAAGATGGATAGTATTAATGAATAGTTTGGAAGGCTTGGGGTTGGGAGTTCTAATTCTGGATACAGGATATATGCTTTCAAGTCCTTCAGCCTACCAGAGCCTCCATTTCTCTGGGGAAAATGGAGATCAGAGATGATGAATGACAATCTAAGTCTTAGCCTGGGAATGAGGAGGGACGAACACAAATTAGAAGGGACGGTGCTGTGTTATCACATTCTTTGGTGCTATGAATGGTCTGCAACAGGGGTAATAATAATGGTAACAGTAATAGTAATAATAAACGTTGATGACAATGATAGAGATGACGATAAGAACTCCAGTAATGTTACCTTTGGTGGAATGTCTTCTTCCTGTCGTAACCAAGAGCTTCGGTCAAACTTCTCAATGCGAGTGGGGAGAGGTGGGTTTTCAGAGGTGGGATCTGAGTTCTGGCGTGGCATCTCGACGCGGTGAGAGCTCACATTCAGAGCCTCCTGAAACCCAGACAGGCCCTTCGTGGGCTGCTCATGCACCGACTGGGAGGCGGTCAGGGCAGGTCCCTGGGATTTCACTGCTACCAGATGCGGGATCTAAGCATCAAACCAACATCACAGCAGCATTATTACAAGTAGTAGTAGTAGTTGCTCACTTGTGTCCGACTCTTTGTGACCCCAGGGACTGTAGCCCGCCAGGATCCTCTGTCCACGGGATTCTCTAGGCAGTGATTTCTGGAGTGGCCATCCCCTTCTCCAGGGGATCTTCCTGACCCAGGGATCAAACCTGGGTCTCCTGCATTGCAGGCAGATTCTTTACTGTCTGAGTCACCAGGGAAATGCAGATCAACTAGGATCTCATGGGAAGGGAGGATAAAATTTTAGGGAGAAAGAATCAGAGCACATGGAGCCCATAGAAGCTCTTTGCAGCATGCTTTTCAAAGCTCTCCTAAATTTCCTATTTTAGAGCTGGAGGGCTGGACCAGACTTGCTGGCAAAGAGTTAAATGATGGACTTGGGACTGATAAGAAGTCAGTGAAATAAGTGTCATGATAATAATGATTTCAGTGAACATTTATTGGCCAGCAATACATTTACAAGCACTTCTGATCATACAAACTTCCTCCTTTCAACCTCCTAACTTGGACTTCAGAGAGTGCTCTGTGAAACAAGAATCGCTCTCAACATCTTTCTTCTTATAAACTCATTAAATACCATGAGCTGGACACAATTATTCTTCTCATTTTACCCATGAGAATTTAAGGTATAGAGAAGGTAAATGACAACCTAGATTTCACAGCTAACATGTGCCAGAGACTGGACTGTAACCTACACATACGCCTAATTCTAGTTCCCATGTTGTAACTCCACAGCCTAACTGCTATGTGATCCTGCTTTCTGGTGAACTGGCTCTTACCACCTAGGATATTATATATCTCACAACACTAGGATGTTTGTTTTAGAGTTGGAAGTCTCACAATTTGGCATGTATTGATATCGTTCATGCAGGGAAGAAATGCAGACTTTAGGTAGAAATGTTGCTTTTTAAGACAAATCATGACCACCTACAGTTCGGAGAACCCTTCACCCCTCACACTTCCTTGTTCATGCTCACGTGAGCCTATCTTTTCCTCCAATGTGCAGGGAAGCCCCCAGGAGACAAGAGCCACATCAGACTTCCTCTCTCTGAGTCTAGCACCATGCCTGGCATATTGAAGGTGGTCAATAAATCCTGGCTGGGAAAACATCTAGAGCATTTTCTAAATTAAACTGTTAATTCAATAAACATTAATCTAGTATTTGCTTTGTACCAGGCACCTATCAAACTCTCTTTGGTCTGAAATCTCAGTGCCCAGACTGCTAGAGGACACCTCCACAGCCTGCCTCCACCAGCCTGGCCCTGTTCCTCCTGCGCTTGAGGTCTCATCTCTGGAGCAGCCTTGCCCCAGACTCTTCAGAGCCTCTTGATTTGGGAGACTGGAATGTTGCTAACTATAGTTCCAAGGAAATCCTCAAAGTCCACTTCAGTTGAGTGTATGCTTCAACGAGAATAGAACTGTAACCAATCAAATTTATATTAAGGTTGTGTAGGTGTGTGCTCAGTTGTGTTCAACTCTTTGCGACCCCTAGGACTATAGCCTGTCAGGCTCCTCTGTCAGGCAATTTCCTGGCAAGAATACTGGAGTGGGTTGCCTTTTCCTTCTCCAGGGGATCTTCCTGACCCAGGGATCGAACCTGCATCTCCTGCATCAAAGGCGGATTCTTTACCTCTGAGCCACCAGGGAAGTCCATATTAAGGCTAAATATCATTAAATATATTAAGCATTAACACAAAAACAAAGCCTGTCTTGCAAATAGGTACCTCAGTGTTCATAAAAGCATGATTTGCAATAGCCAAGACATGGAAAGAAGCAAAATGTCCACTGATAAATGAATAAAGAAAATGTGGTATGTATGTATATGTATACATACACACACAAACGTGCACACACATATACACAGTGGAATACAACTCAGCTATAAAAAAGAATGAAATACTGCCATTTGCAGGAGCACGGATGGACTCAGAGGTCATCACACTAAGTAAATCAAGCAGAGAAAGATAAATACCATATGGTAACACTTCTATGTGGAACTTAAAATATGCCATAAATGAACTTATCTACAAAGCAGACTCACAGACATAAGAACAGACCTGTCATTGCCAAGAGGAGGGGGTGGGGAAGGGATGGACTGGGAGTTTGGGATTAGCAGATACAAACTATTGTATATAGAATGCAAAAATAACAAGGCCCTACCGTATAACACAGGGAACTACACTCAATACCCTGTGATAAATCAGAGTGGAAAAGACTGGAAAAGAATGTGTATATATATGTGTAACTGAATCATATTGCTGTATAGCAGAAACTAACACAACATTGTAAATCGACAATACTTGAATAAAATAAACTTAAAGAATATGCAGTACGAAACACAAACCTACTTTGAAAGAGTCCCTTAAACAAAAACAAAAACTGAAGCTCCTGAAGAACGCTTAATTCAATTAGCTGTCTGTCACAGGATATCAACAGTTTCATTTCCTAGTCACTTTCATGTAGTTTCTTAAGTTTTCTCTCTACTCTCTCCTTTTATAGGGAAAAACTTTCCTAAAAAGTCAAAGTGGGGTTTTGTAAAGAGGAACTTTGTGTGTTTTGAACTCATGGATGCTTAGGCCTGAACTCATTATATACAAATAAAAACAAAAAAGGCAAGATAAGCTAATTTGGCTAGTACTGAAGAATTTTGGACCTCATATACTAAAGGCAAACTTAAAATCAAGAATTCTTGATTGCATCTGCTCTGAAACTCCAGTTCAATAGCATTACATATATCAAAGGTGCCCTCAGAACACCTGTGGGAGTGTTGACACAGGTGGGCACCTGGAAGAAACTTGAGACGTTTAGGTGAGAACTGCTGTGTAACCCCTCTTTTTTATGAAATTTCATCCTACATCTCAATTCCTACTTCATTTTTGGTACACACTATTTAAAAAATTCCTCTAAAACTTCCAGAAACTTCCCACTTATCTAAAAGTGAATAAATCTTTTCTTTTCCAAATAGCTTAAAACAGTGGTTCTGAAACGTCAAAGTGTATCAGAATCACCTGGAGGCTGTTAAATTACAGACTTCCAGCCCCACCCCTAGAGTTGCTGATCAGTAGTCTGGGTTGGGCCCGAGAATCTGCATTTCTACCAAGTTTCTGGGTGATGTTGATCCTGCTGCCCTAGGGACCACATTTTTAAAACCACTGGCTTAGAAAACACAATTTTACTTCATCTAGTCCATTTAACTTTTCCAGTTTCAGGCTCATGTCAAAATTCCAAGGAACAAAAGATAATGTAACAGTTTATAGACACATCAAGCTTCCTTGGTGGCTCAGGTGGTAAAGAATCTGCCTACAATGCCAAAAACCTGGGTTTGATCCCTGGAGAAGGGAATGGCTACCCACTCCTATATTTTTACTGGAGAATTTCATGGACAGAGGGGCCTGGTGGGCTACAGTCCATGGGGTCACAAAGAGGTCTACATAAATTTTAGCTTTGGTAATTTCAACTCACAGGATGCCCGTTCTGGACTAGCAGGAGCTTCTATGGGTCTCTTGAGAGGCCAATTTACCAAGAAGTGACTTTGCAGTTAGCTTAAAGCTAAGAATGGGGCTTTTTTCCTTCTCTCTTCTCCCTCTGTCTTGCACATTCAGTGGGGTCTCCTATCTTACTAGAGATTTGATAGGAAAAGCCATGATTTGGCTGGTCTGATACCCAAATCCATGTTACTATTCCCTGTTACTTTTATTAGACTTTATTGTACACCTTGTTGAAAAACCCAGTGGAATGAAGGGACGCTGTACCTGGGGATCGACTGATCTGAGCATGGGGGGTGTCCGAGCAGGCTGAACCCCACTGATGCTGAAGGACTCCGACCGTGGGGGCAGGTTGGGGTCTGATATCCTGTTGGCAACCTTGTGAGGCATGGCAGGTGAACTCTGCCGGTTGAGCCTTGACCGTTCTTCTACCTAGAAAACAAACAAACAAAAAAGAAGTGCTTCAATGGATAGAAGCTGATTTATTTCCTAGTCAGGATTTTGTGTAGTCACCTGCACAGCCATTTTGCATCCCTCCAATCAAATCATTTTAGAAAGTCGAAGCTCTATCTGCTCTGCATCAAAAATCTGCAGAAAGCTCTTTTCTGTCAGAGTAAATAACAGCATGGAAAACACATAGAATACTTAAGGCCTCACCCTTCCATTGCCCATTATCTCGTGCTACTCTATTGGCTGAGAATTTGGGACCTGCTTTTTAAGAGTTTCTCATGCATCAGCTGGAGCACTGTCCTGTTGATTGGTCACAAATCCAGGGCTCAGTCAGGGAGAGAGGCAACTATGTCAGGTATTACAATTGTTTGGGGAAAACAGAAAATTGCTTTGAGCTGACAAATCAGACAGGACGGGGAAGAACACAGAAGGGGTGATAAGAGGATGTGCCGAGCACACTCGCCCTCCATTGCTTCCTGCGCCCTACTCATGGGCAAGTGGGAGTCTTGCTCAATGAGCATGGCTTGTCTTAAACTGACTTCCTGTATCTTTTTGTTCTCTCTTGAGGGCCTTTTCTTTGCAGGTGTCTCCCTTCCTGTTCCCTAAACTGCACTGCCCCGCTGCATTTTTGCCATTCCAGCCTGGACTCCACTCTCTCTCTCTTCCCTCTATCCTGCCTGTATTTCCACACATGGCGCTTGTTCTTGCTTCTCCTCTCCTCTCCAGCCCTCTGGACACTTCATTCCCTTGTCACTCCCTTTTTTTGCAGAGTCTCTCTCAGCCCAGAGGAGATAACTGAACAGAAGTGCTTCACAGGGAAGGCTCAAAGGACCCAGGAAGGCTATCTTTATAAGCAAAAGTCACCCTTAGACAATCTGTGGCAGAGGACAAATTATAAATAAAAATGTAGATAAACAAAATGTACACTGCAAGACGTGACTTAAAATCTTCAACAGCTTTAAAAGGTCTTAGCACTTTTCTCCAGATCCATCTTGTCCTGTCCTTTATTTCTTCAGGGTCAATTTGACAGTTGTAATTTCCAAACCCATTGGGGCAATAATTCCACCCTGATGCCCATTAACTCTCTTCTGCTGACTCACTATCTTTGTGTTGTAATAGCCTGTTATGGAACCCACATGTGGGTCCTCAAGACATATTTGTATGTAACAGCTAAGATCCTTTATTCATTTTACTTCCTGATTTGAAATAAAAAGTCAAAAGGGCTCTTCTTTCCCATCCTATTCTGAATATTCCTAGAGGCAGACTCAGTCTCATACACAAAGTCTATTTTTAAAACTCTCAAATTAACTATAAACATGTTAACATGTTAAGATGTGCTACAGTAGAGGAAACCACCCATCTGCCTCGACACAAGAGTCATCTGAACACCTCTTCCCTGGCCATTGCTGTGCATGTATGTGCAACTGACATCCAGTTGACTTTGGTTTTGAAATTCCATGTCTCAGAAGCTTACCACACACCAAATAAGATAATCAGCAAAAAACCAGGGATATAAACCAGAACATGTATACTTTGTGGAAGTATGTGTGTGTAAAAAGTATTACATCAGCAATAATTGTTTAGCTATTGTGTTGAGCAAAAGGAAAGAACAAAGCCAGCTTTGAGATGAGAACACAAACAGAAAGTCCTACAAAGATAGCCCTAGATAAACTGAGACCAAGGCATGCAACGTATTGTTTTTTCCAAATACTAGACTCTTTGAGAAGAAGATGACTATTTCTACTGCTAAGTTGCTTCAGTCGTGTCTGACTCTGTGCGACACCATAGATGGCAGCCCACTAGGCTCCTCCATCCCTGGGATTCTCCAGGCAAGAACACTGGAGTGGGTTGCCATTTCTTTCTCCAATGCATGAAAGTGAAAAGTGAAAGTGAAGTCGTTCAGTCGTGTCCAACTCTTAGCGACCCCAAAGACTGCAGCCCACCAGGCTCCTCCATCCATGGGATTTTCCAGGCAAGATTAGTGGAGTAGGGTGCCATTGCCTTCTCCATGACTATTTCTAGACCACCGGAATTAGTCAAGTATTAGTCATTTTCTTATTTCTAGGGAAGATCATTAAATAGAAAAATCACATATATAGGTACCCCTCAATATTCAAACCATTGCAGTCTGAGGTCAGAAATCCAAGAGGTTCAATTCATCTTCAGATATATAATTGTTTATCCAAACTGTAGCCACTTCTTACCAGATATTTACAAACCAAATATTGTAAGGAAGTTAAGATACCTGCCATTCTTATTTTTTTAGCCATAAAATATCTTTAGATAGTTTTAAACCCACATTTAGAAACAGTACATTAAAAACAACAGCTGAAAAGTCTGTCCCCAAAGATCTCCATTGAACAAGGAAACCATTTTTGAGATGAAGAATTCTTTTGGCAACTGCCAGCAACAAACCTCCAGGAAAGGAAGCACCTTTGTCTCTAATAGGACCGTGGGCCACATACGCCCTAAAACCGTTGTTAGAAATGAGTGGGGCACAAAGAGGGATGCTGATTTTCCCAGGCAGTTAATGGGTCTGATTAGTCATGTGTGGATACCGTTTTGTTCAGTTGCTAAGTCATGCCTGACTCTTAGCGACACCATGGACTGCAGCACACCAGGCCTCCCTGTCCTTCACTATCTCCCTAAGCTTGCTCAAACTCATGTCCACTGAGTTGATGATACCATCCAACCATCTTATCCTCTGTCACCCCTTCTCCTTCTGCCCTCAATCCTTCCCAGCATCAAGGTCTTTTCCAGTGAGTTGGCTCTTCGCATCAGGTGGCCAAAGTATTGGAGCTTCAGCTTCAGCAACAGACCTACCGATGAATATTCAGGGTTGATTTCCTTTAGGATCGACTGGTTTGATCTCTTTGCTGTCCAAAGGACTCCTAAGAGTCTTCTCCAGCACCACAATTTGTGTGTGGATATCACTAATGTATTTCTAGTAACATTGCCTATGCCTTCTCTCAGTTCGTTTACATACTAAATCCTACCATCAGTATGTTTCAGTCTTTACCATCGTAAAATATATGGTATGAATAATCTATTGTTACACTCTGCAGATTATTTCAGGATGAACCCAATGTGATGAGATTTCCTGGGTTGGAATTTGTCCCAAGAATCTGAAAATCTGTATAAGTGTAACAGTGAGGCATCAGGCTACTCTGTCTCAAGAAAATCTTGTCCTAAAGTCTTCAGGAAGATAACGCTATCTGTTGCTTTTGCACCAAAGGAACAGCGTGAATACTGGAGTAAAGATACCAAATCAAACATCCTAGTAACCGTTTCAGATGGACAAAGGTCTGTCCTCCTGATTCATCACATCTTATGTTTACTAATTGAACACTGAGTGAGACACAAGAGGTGTTTTCCTCCAGATTAAGAATATATGTGATTAAAAACTAGGTTTCAATGGAGATATATTCTTCCTTTTATGATATGATTTAAAAAAAAATGAGTCTTCGCTTCAACCTCCTGCTACCAAGAAGATGTAAAATATCTTAAGTACCACCAAAAAAGTGTTCTAGTAGCATTGTATAAAGAATGTCAAGATGCCATTCCATAACAACAGAAGACATCTGTTAGAAAGGAGTTCATACTTGATGGGATTATAAACAAATATAGAGAACTACATTAGGAGAGAAAGATCAATTTTACCATAGAATCAGGCTTTTTTCTTATTAAAAGAATCATTTTACCATCAAAACTAAAATAACTTTGAATAGGTTTGAATCACTTCTGCAGAAATGCTATATTATTTATTACAGCATTACAGGGAAAAATAAAAAATAACTGTGGTCTCAGAAATAAGATTCCACTCCAGGCAGGACTGTGTTACCCAGTGGGTAACAGAAGACCTGAAAATAAATGTGTTGATTATAAGATTTAAAAAAATTTTCAAAATAAGTAACCATGTTGAAACATGTATACAAGTATAAACATTACATCAATGTCAATTGTTAAATTGTTTTGTGCATTTGAAAACAATTTACAACTTCTAATGTCTCACAGAGCAATAAGAAATGTTATCTGCTGAGAGATTTCAAAACAAAATCATAGAAGTAGTTTTTAAAATGTTGACAACAAAATATATTTACTGTCATATGGGTGTATTTTAATAACACTTTATTAAATATATGACTGTAGGGTCTGTGGGAGTCTATGTAGGTCTTCGAAGTCCTGCTTAAGAGCTAGTATATGGTGAATTGGACACAACTGTATGGGAAATTTTCCCCTCTAAGTGGACAAAACATTTGATTTCTGTCTTTACTGGCAGTGCTGGAGGAAGAGAAGTTAAGATAAAGAAGTTCAATGACCTTTAAGTCCTCATTAGGTATTCTGATCCTGCACTCACTGGGCACATGAAGAGGTGAGTCATGCTGTCTTTTGGCAAAACCACATGGGAAGATGGTTACTGAGCAAGGCTGGGGCTATCCCTTCTCTGGGGCACCTTGGAGGACAGAGGAAACACTCATTCCTTGTTGAGTTTGCTCAAATTCATGTCCATTGAGTTGGGGATGCCATCTAACTATTTCATCCTGTCATGTCCTTCTCCTCCTGCCCTCATTCCTAGGGAATGCTTGAAATGTAGTCTTGTCAAAGATAAGGCCCTGGGGTACTTTACCAAGATCTACTCCTAACCAAGGATTGCACAAGAAAAGTATAGATCCTCGTGTGAATGGACAACTTCAAAGTACGGAGGCCAATCTTTAGCAGGCTGAGATGAGAAATTAACAAGTGTGTATCCATCACTGGAGAGAGGTAAGTGGAGGAGATGGGAGATGCATGTGAACTGCTCATGTGAAATCCCAACCAGAAACAACAGAGGCAAAACACTTATTCCTTGTGGTCAACAACAGCCTTTGGAGCAAAACAGAAATATGTTGACTACTTCATTTGCAGTTGTAGAGTGCCTACGGTTTCAATGGCACATTCACACACGATTGCCCAGGATCCTCCCAACTTTGAGAGAGAAAGTACAGATGGGTAGGCTACACCCCAGGAAGGCTAGGACACTTCAGGGTCACACAGCCTGGAAGTGGAAGAATGAGAACTCAAACGAGCTCTTTCCTATTTCCTGCCAGGTCTGTTTCATGCTAAATCTTAAGAGAGATAAACAGAAACTAAGGAAAGATGGGAACAGAGCTGTAAACTCTCTAAATATTTATATGAGAGCTCATATAAAATAACTCAAATAACAAGAAAAAAAAAGTATCAGTGTAGAGCAGAGAAAACAAGTGGAGAAGGAGTTCTTATATACAGGAATTTCAAAGCCCAGTGAACTGATGGGATATAAAGAGACATCTTGGCCCATCATTTGCTAAATAAAACCATGACCAGATGACTGGCATGTATTACAGAGAAAGAACATGATGAAGTGTTAAAAAAAAAAAGGAAAATGCCATCTCATGCAATACTCATAGATAGAGCATTCTGTTGCTGCTGTGTGTTGGTGAAAATTAAAAAAAAATACATTGTCAGGCCCCAATAATCACAAGCCATTATAAGAAATAGGAATCTGTACCATTATAAAGAAAAGGGCTTTAAAAGAAAAGGAGTATCCATCTTTCAGAAAGAGCCAGTGTGGGAGGTGGGGTGGGGGGGGATCTTTAAATTTTGCTGATGTTTAATACAGTATATCATATTGATGTTTTTACAGAACAAATCTGACTTACATTCCATTCAAAAATGGCAGAGAATTTGAAAGGAGTGAGAATGTCCACTACCTCTCCTTTTGATGGAGACATTGGTGTTCCTTTCTGGCTGAGATCTGAAAATCAAAGCTAATGTGACATTTAGGACAACCAGAATATTCAGGAAAAGGATAGAGAGAAGAGTTCAACAAGATTTGCCAACAATTGAGTGTTTCCATTTGTTCTCGCTACATCTGACAAATTAATAAGAAAGGAAATGAGAAACATCATGACGACTTATGTTTTACAAAATGAAGGAACAAAACCATGAAGGATGAACCATTGTAACAACATTACACTGCTAATGAAAAAAATGCAGATTTACTATAAGGAAGAGAAATAAGTGGATGGAAAAGTAACCAAAGAAGGAAAACTCAGGATGATGAGAAGGTGTGTTGGTGATTTAGCTGCTAAGTCCTGTCTGACTTTTGTGACTCCACTGACAGCCTACCAGGCTCCTCTGTCCATGGGATTCTCCAGGCAGGAATACTGGAGTGGGTTGCTATTTTCTTCTCCAGGGGATCTTCCAGACCCAGGGACTGAACCTGGGTCTCCTGCATTGCAGGCAGATTCTTTACCAACTGAGCCACCAGGGAAGCCCAGAAGGTATAGAGGTGAGTTACAAATCAAATACAGGAGCAGATTACAAAAGAGGCAGCTGTAAGTGGAAGACAGCTGGCTGGTGTCTTCAAAGGCACATGGTACAAAAAAGCTCAGAGCCTCTATCACAGGAGACCATGCCATTGCTGCCACCTCATCCTTGGTGAGGATATTTTCAAGTTTATAGCCTGGCATTTGGAAAAGAAAATGGTCCCTCTTTTTATACCTCCAAAAGACAGTTAAACCTGGATTCTTTTTATCGATTGATAACTAAAACACTGCTGAGCTAGAAATTCTGTCCATATCTAAAGTCTTGAAATGTATTTTACTGTTTGGCTACTTTGAACTTCACCTACCTCCCTACTATAAGAAAGCAAAGAAATCTGTAAATAAAGCTCTAGAAGAAAAGTTCATACATTGCTGATAGAAGCACTGAAAGATCTAGACAGTAAGGATCCTTACAATCATTTTTATCCCCATCTTAGGAAGTGGGTGTTAAAAAAATGATGAATCAAACTCAGGCAGATAATCATTTGTTTTTACTTGTATACCAGTTGCTACAATCCCCAATTTAGCCCTGTCATTCATTCTATCATTTAAATGTTTCATCTTTCTTCTAAAACAGGAACACCCACTCAAAGACTTGGGAACTGCTTCATGAAGAGATAGGTGGTTAGTTGGGAGCTGCATTATGTTAACCACACCCAGGAAGATAGGATTAAATACAAAATCCAAAAAGAAGGTGACCCTAGTGGTAAAGGATCTGCCTGTCAATGCAGGAGACAGAAAAGATGCTGGTTCGATCCCTGGGTTGGGAAGATCCTCTGGAGTAGGAAATGGCAACCCACTCCAGTATTCTTGCCTGGGGAATCCCATGGACAGAGGAGCCTGGTGGGCTACAGTTCATGGGATTGCAAAGAGTTGGACACGAGTAAGCACACAGGCACACACACACATGTCCAAAAGTGCATGAAGCCCAGAAGAAGAATACCAGCTATCAGGAAGCCAGAGACCTTGGAAGATGTCACCCACCAGAGGTGGGCCAGACTTAGGATGGCCTGGGAACCTCACATCAAGAGTAACTGATGACACAACCATGCTGTTTGCACACCCATTATCTAACTTTTCTTTACACTAGGAGCCTGGCCGAGAAGCACAGGGGAATTACGAAGTCTAGAAAATTTCCCTCGTGATATCTGCAGAGATGCGCCCCCAGGAATGCCATGGCTCCTGAAACCTTGGCGCCCTTGAATTAGTTCTGAATAGAGAGGACAGGCCAGCCAATTTAACGATGAGGACAGATGGTAACTAGAAAACAATGAAGTTAAAATGTTTAAGTGAAAATAAGAATGTGCTGAGTAGTGGTGAAAGGAAGGAAGTGGAAACTGTTTGACGTTTCTTCCCCTTTCCTGGTACATTTGTGTATGAGGGAGCTGTCCAGGGGAAAGGAGATTGTGGTATACTTTACAAGGCATCCCAGTCCTCTCCAGGTGGTGTCTGGAGGGATCTGTAGGTGTTCCTTTCCTAAACTTATGCTTGGGGCTGGGAGCACTGCAGGACAGGTGGTCATGCATCCCAGAGAGGCCATTTAACGATGCAGCACTTCTTGGAGGAGACGAGCTACTTGTATGGACGCATGAGTTCATGCCCCGAGGTCCACATGGGTCTCTAAGGCCCTTCTTACTTGCAGAAATAGACAACTTGGGGCTCATCACTTTGGAGATGTTTGGAGAGGACACACAAATGACTTGGGGCCCTGACTCTCGAGGTGGGCTACATCCTTGGGAGTGAGATCGCTTTCTTGATCTCACTGTGGTCCTTGAAGGTCCCTGAGGCTTCAGGTGATCTTCAAGACCAAGTCTAATAGGATAAGCTGTTTCATCCTTCTTCCGTGAGTGATGCTCAAACAAGAGTCCTGATCTGGAACCATTAATTTCTGTAGGTGCTAACTTAGTAGAGGCTAGTTTTTCAGCCGTCTGAACATCTGCCATGATCAGGAGCTGTGAATCTGCTTTAGCTGAGGGTTTCAGCTTGGCATGGTTTAGCAGTGGAAGAAAGCGGCACATCTTTGCTAGCCAGGAAGCAAGTCAGCTGCTGTTTAACAGCAGTGATTCTGCTTAACTGGAAGAACAGATGCGTTGTTAAAGGGTTGGTGCTATATCTGCGGGTAGGATCACAAAACTGAATTACTGACCTGGGGCAGTTTTTACTGACATAGGTAAATACAAATCACATTTAAGGGAAAGTGATCAAAAATGTTCTTTATATTGAACAGAATGATTTTCTCTACAGATTAAGTTTTTAAGTCTTAAAAGAAAAATGTTACCAGTTTTATAAAAAATAGTACACTCATGAAGGATTTAAACAAAAAGCTTAAATAAAAGACTCTAGTTTCTACTCCTCATACACAACCATTTTTTATATTACAACAACATAATTTCAAGTGTATTCTATACATATGTAAGGAGAAGGCAATGGCAACCCACTCCAGTACTCTTGCCTGGAAAATCCCAGGGACAGGGGAGCCTAGTGGGCTGCAGTCTATGGGGTCGCACAGAGTCGGACAAGACTGAAGCGACTTAGCAGCAGCATACATATGTAAGATAGAACAGAAAATAAAAAAATTATAAAAATAGGGTCTTATGTAAGAAATCCAGTTCTAGTAATACTGTAGTCTAGATAACTTGAAATAAGCTCTAGCTATAAATATCTGAAGATACTAGGACAAAATGTAAAGTAATACAAATCACTCTTTTGAATGACTAGTTTTGCTTACAGGAAAATAAAGGAAATCATTAGGTGCTAACCCTAACCCTTCTTTAGTCTAGTAGTTGAGCAAATGAAGGATCATTCCCATGAAAGTATTTGTAAAATATTTAAATGACCTCCGACCCTGTAAGTGAACCACAACCACAAGTCTGGGACCAACTGTGTCTTCACTGGTACCACAGAAGCTTAGAGGATATTCGTGACAATACCAACCATCAGTTTCAGGGTCTAGGTACAGATAGGAAATTATCCTACCTAGAATTCCTGAAGTCTTAAATCACATTCTTCCACTCCTCCAGCCACAAACTCAACTGGATTCCAGTACAGAAAAAGAGTCTCTGCTTCCTGCTGTTACTTACAAAAAAGAACCACAAATGGATTGTGGTATAGAAATAAGGTTATGCTGCTGCTGCTGCTGCTGCTGCTGCTGCTAAGTCGCTTCAGTCGTGTCCGCCTCTGTGCGACCCCATAGACGGCAGCCCACCAGGCTCCCCCGTCCCTGGGATTCTCCAGGCAAGAACACTGCAGTGGGTTGCCATTTCCTTCTCCAATGTGTGAAAGTGAAAAGTGAAAGTGAAGTTGCTGAGTCTTGTCCGACTCTTAGCGACCCCATGGACTGCGACCCACCAGGCTCCTCCATCCATGGGATTTTCCAGGCAAGAGTGCTAGAGTGGGCTGCCATCGCCTTCTCCGAAATAAGGTTATAGTTCTTCCCAAGACAAAGCATGTGTGTCTCACACAAGTTATTTCCCAGCTTTGTAGTTTAACTCTCTGTTTCTACAGGAGAAACTCATTATGGCCCCTATACTCAAGGCAAGGTAGGTATAGGCTGTACTTGTTCGCTTACTTACCTCCTTGGCCCATGCTGGTTTCTCACTAGGACTCATCCCTTCTTTGTAATGATACAGTGGCTTCTTCTCCACAGGCCTCTGCTCCTGCCGCTGATGCTGAAGAGAAACCAAGTAGTCTCTCTCTTGCTTCAGTTGTCTCTGTAGCCTTTCTGCTTGTCTCTGTTCTTCCAACTGCTTGCGCTTATATTCCTGTCCAGATCAGGAAAGGAGAATAAAGAAAAGGCTAAATTACCATAGGGAAACCATTGGCCTGTACCAGGGAAACATGCAATGGAAGCAAAAGAGATGATAAATAACAAAGGACCTTAATACCAACAAAATCACAAGAGGACACAGGGATGAGCCATAGAGATAAGGTACAGCCTCGGGTTAGCATCTACACAGAATGTGGCATTTAATGAAAACACTACTGTTTTAATGGCAACCCCTACAGAACACCACCCTTCACAAAGTGACTTGTCCTCGATGAACTGCAACCAAGAAAATGGCAACAATGAGGATATTTGGACGGTCAGCGCACAACCCCTGTAAGGAACTATCCACTTCCTGGTTTAATCATTAAACTATTCAAACATGTACAAAACAGAACAAGAACCTAAAGATACTGCCTACATCATCTTTCGTTTGACAAAACTTGGACCAACAGAAACCATTAGCAAAAACGTGTACAGGCTAAAAAAAAAAAATCACAGTGCCACTGAATAAAAAGTTAAGTTAAAAAAAAAAAAAAAAAAAGGATACACCAAGCAGCTCATTTGGAGAGCAGTGCAATAAGGCTAAAAAAACACCAAAACACTTCAAGTGGAAGCTGCCTGAGCAGGGAACACAAAATGTTCCCATCGCGAGGGTAAAACTAATAGTCTGCAAATGAAATAGGACTCCAGAGCTGAGTGGTTTCCTACGGATGAGGGATACTCTGCTGTGATTGTATTCCAGCATGTTGCAAATGACTGCGAACGTTACTCTGCAATAAACACAGTGGGTCTCAGAAACAGCCTGAACTTGTACTAAGACTGGATTCACGTTGAAGTTTTGCAAATGGCTGGCGTTAATAAAGAATGTGCAACAAGTATATTCAAAGCCGTGACTCGGCACCCTGACCTTCAAAGTGGTGACTCGGCACCCTGGGTCAGGAAACTCATTAAGTTTTAGAAGATTTTCCAGGTCTATGAGGCTGGGTGGATCCCCATTTCCTGACTGGCACGTTAGAGGAGACCACACACACACACACACACACACACACACAAGATGGACACAGAGCAGACCAGTGGGCTTGGCATTCCCATTACCAGAAGTAGAGCTTGTTCATGCAGTAGCTGCTGCTGTAAGATCTCTAGCTGCCTCTGCTCCTCCTCCAGCTGTCGCCTGATGTACTCCTGGAGAGGCAGGCAGCAGAGAATGCAGAGGAACACGAGAGGGAAAGGGAGAGAGAAAGAACCGGTAATTTCAAAGGTGAGAAGAAACTGCCAAGTGAAGTGTGGAAGCAGGGAAAAAAATACCCAAACACCTCTTCACTAAATAGGAAAGATACCCAGCACCACAGCAAAAGCACTTCAGTGCAGTCAAAGGCACAACAGCAGCGGATGGAGACAGCTCAATGCTTTGCTGTGACTATCTGGTTTTGAGAACCCAGCTTTTGTTGTTGTTAAAGTATTATCCATATATTTTCTGTTTTTTGGTCATGTGGCATCTTAGTTCCCAGACCAGGGCTCGAACCTGTGCCCCCTGCAGCAGAAGCATGGAGTCTTAACCACTGGCAAGTCCTGAGAACCCAGCTTATTTTAAAACTTTTCATTATAGGCTCCCTCTTTACGGGCTACCTGAGATTAACAAGGCTATACAGTTCAGAGGCTCCCCATTGTAAGCAGTGGGGATAAAATAAGGACTGAATGCTGTCATGAACTGTCTTTGTAAAGGAACCATCCTGCAGTTTCACTGCACTGTCAGAACATGATTCTAACAAAGAGAGAAAGGGGCTGCATCGATGGCCCAGAGTCATGGAGACCAGAGCAGCGTGAGTAGAAAAGCTCTTCTGAAGCGATGAAAGAGGAGGACTTGGCTCATTTATCATGCCCCAGTGCTACTTTCAGAGCCGGTGCCCTGGGCTGGGAGAAGCACGACATCAAGGTGTCAGGGGACTTCGGCCTGGGGAGGAAGCCAGGTTGAATGAGCAGGCTTTGCCAAGGTTGTGCATTTGACTTCTTGAACAGGCGAGAATAGTTGCTGGAGCAAGAGTAAAAACCGGCTTAAGCCGAGCAGACCTAGGAGAAGGTGACCCACAGCCCAGAGGCGGCTGGTGCTGGTGTTCACGTGGGGCCATCTGTAGGGCTCCCAGGTCCCCGCTGTACCTGCTCGTGCTCTGCGCGCCGCCTCTCCTCCTCCCGGCGCATCTGCTCCTCATAGTGTCTGCGCTGCTCCCTCTCTTGCTGTTTCCGCAGCTCCTTCTCTCGCCTTTGTTGCTGTGGGGAAAAGCAGACAGCCATGAAGGAAATCAGCAGGGAGAGCTGCAGAGCTGTGGATATGACTGACTGTTCATGAGATGCCTGCACGCCTGAGGGTCTCTCACCTGTGCTATTTGGGGACACATTGGTCAGGATGGGGTGACAGCAATTCAGTATTTATCACAGAGGTGAGCTCTCCAGGTTTACCCGTCTCCCAAGATGTTCCCGTTCAGAGCATCCTCCCAGTTGCCTGATGGGGGTTTTCAAATCAGGGGTGGGTAACTCGGATGGATAGCTTCCCTGGTAGCTCAGTGGTAAAGAATCTGCCCGTCAATGCAGGAGACGTGGGTTCAATCCCTGGGTGGGGAAGATCTCCTGGAGAAGGAAATGGCAAGCCAATCCAGTATTCTTGCCTGGGAAATCCAATGGACAGAGGAGGTAGGTGGGCTGCTGTCCATGGGGTCACAAAGAGTCACATATGACTTAGTGGCTAACCAACACCACCACTGATGTATAATAAATTAGTCATTTTATATATCAAGCTGTGAGATTCTATAGACTTTAAAGCACATTCATAATGCAAATGCTCTTCAATGTTTTTGACACCTTGTAGGGCAGGAGTTGTGGCTGCGCGGGCGCAAGAGGGCCTAAAGGAGCTATCCCACGTTGAAGGTCAGGAAGGGCGGCAGTGAGGAGATATCCCTCGTCCAAGGTAAGGAGCAGCGGCTGTGCTTTGCTGGAGCAGCCGTGAAGAGATACCCCACGCCCAAGGTAAGGGAAACCCAAGTAAGACGGTAGGTGTTGCAAGAGGGCATCAGAGGGCAGACACACTGAAACCATAAAACTAGTCAATCTAATCACACTAGGACCACAGTCTTGTCTAACTCAATGACACTAAGCCATGCCCGTGGGGCCACCCAGGATGGGCGGGTCATGGTGGAGAGGTCTAACAGAATGTGGTCCACTGGAGAAGGGAATGGCAAACCACTTCAGTATTCTTGCCTTGAGAACCCCATGAACAGCATGAAAAGGCAAAATGATAGGATACTGAAAGAGGAACTCCCCAGGTCAGTAGGTGCCCAATATGCTACTGGAGATCAGTGGAGAAATAACTCCAGAAAGAATGAAGGGATGGAGTCAAAGCAAAAACAATACCCAGTTGTGGATGTGACTGGTGATAGAAGCAAGGTCCGATGCTGTAAAGAGCAATATTGCATAGGAACCTGGAATGTCAGGTCCAAGAATCAAGGCAAATTGGAAGTGGTCAAACAAGAGATGGCAAGAGTGAATGTAGACATTCTAGGAATCAGCAAACTAAAAAGGACTGGAATGGGTGAATTTAACTCAGATGACCATTACATCTACTACTGCGGGCAGGAATCCCTCAGAAGAAATGGAATAGCCATCATGGTCAACAAAGGACTCCGAAATGCAGTACTTGGATGCAATCTCAAAAACGACAGAATGATCTCTGTTCGTTTCCAAGGCAAACCATTCAATATCACAGTAATCCAAGTCTATGCCCCAAACAGTAACGCTGAAGAAGCTGAAGTTGAACGGTTCTATGAAGACCTCCAAGACCTTTTAGAATTAACACCCAAAAAAGATGTCCTTTTCATTACAGGGGACTGGAATGCAAAAGTAGGAAGTCAAGAAACACCTGGAATAACAAGCAAATTTGGCCTTGGAATACGGAATGAAGCAGGGCAAAGACTAATAGAGTTTTGCCAAGAAAATGCACTGGTCATAGCCAACACCCTCTTTCAACAACACAAGAGAAGACTCTACACATGGACATCACCAGATGGTCAACACCGAAATCAGACTGATTATATAATTTGCAGCCAAAGATGGAGAAGCTCTATACAGTCAACAAAAACAAGACCGGGAGCTGACTGTGGCTCAGATCATGAACTCCTTATTGCCAAATTCAGACTGAAATTGAAGAAACTAGGGAAAACCACTAGACCATTCAGGTATGACCTAAATCAAATCCCTTATGATTATACAGTGGAAGTGAGAAATAGATTTAAGGGCCTAGATCTGATAGATAGAGTACCTGATGAACTATGGAATGAGGTTCGTGACATTGTACAGGAGACAGGGATCAAGACCATCCCCATGGAAAAGAAATGCAAAAATGCAAAATGGCTGTCTGGGGAGGCCTTACAAATAGCTGTGAAAAGAAGAGAAGCGAAAAGGAAAGATATAAGCATCTGAATGCAGAGTTCCAAAGAATAGCAAGAGATAAGAAAGCCTTCCTCAGTGATCAATGCAAAGAAACAGAGGAAAACAACAGAATGGGAAAAACTAGAGATCTCTTCAAGAAAATTAGAGATACCAAGGGAACATTTCATACAAAGATGGGCTCGAAAAAGAACAGAAATGGTATGGACCTAACAGAAGCAGAAGATATTAAGAAGAGATGGCAAGAATACACAGAAGAACTGTACAAAAAAGATCTGCATGATCCAGATAATCATGATGGTGTCATCACTGACCTAGAGCCAGACATCCTGGAATGTGAAGTCAAGTGGGCCTTAGAAAGCATCACTATGAACAAAGCTAGTGGAGGTGATGGAATTCCAGTTGAGCTATTTCAAATCCTGGAAGATGATGCTGTGAAAGTGCTGCACTCAATATGCCAGCAAATGTGGAAAACTCAGCAGTGGCCACAGGACTGGAAAAGGTCAGTTTTCATTCCAATCCCAAAGAAAGGCAATGCCAAAGAATGCTCAAACTACTGCACAATTGTACTCATCTCACACGCTAGTAAAGTAATGCTCAAAATTCTCCAAGCCAGGCTTCAGCAATGCGTGAACCGGGAACTGATGTTCAAGCTGGTTTTAGAAAAGGCAGAAGAACGAGAGATCAAATTGCCAACATCTGCTGGATCATGGAAAAAGCAAGAGAGTTCCAGAAAAACATCTATTTCTGCTTTATTGACTATGCCAAAGCCTTTGACTGTGTGGATCACAAGAAACTGTGGAAAACTCTGAAAGAGATGGGAATACCAGACCACCTGATCTGCCTGTTGAGAAATTTGTATGCAGGTCAGGAAGCAGCAGTTAGAACTGGACATGGAACAACAGGCTGGTTCCAAATAGGAACAGGAGTACATCAAGGCTGTATATTGTCCACCCTGCTTATTTAACTTATATGCAGAGTACATCATGAGAAATGCTGGACTGGAAGAAGCACGAGCTGGAATCAAGATTGCTGGGAGAAATATCAATAACCTCAGATATGCAGATGACACCACCCTTATGGCAGAAAGTGAAGAGGAACTAAAAAGCCTCTTGATGAAAGTGAAAGTGGAGAGTGAAAAAGGTGGCTTAAAGCTCAACATTCAGAAAACGAAGATCATTGCATCCAGTCCAGCATGGATGCGATGATCTTCATGGGAAATAGATGGGGAAACAGTGGAAACAGTGTCAGACTTTATTTTGGGGGGCTCCAAAATCAATGCAGATGGTGACTGCAGCCATGAAATTAAAAGACGCTTACTCCTTGGAAGGAGAGTTATGACCAACCGAGACAGCATATTGAAAAGCACAGACATTACTTTACCAACAAAGCTTTGTCTAGTCAAGGCTATGGTTTTTCCCGTGGTCATGTATGGATATGAGAGTTGGACTGTGAAGAAGGCTGAGCGCCGAAGAATTGATGCTTTTGAAGTGTGGTGTTGGAGAAGACTCTTGAGAGTCCCTTGGACTGCAAGAAGATCCAACCAGTCCATTCTGAAGGAGATCAGCCCTGGGATTTCTTTGGAAGGAATGACGGTAAAGCTGAAACTCCAGTACTTTGGCTACCTCATGTGAAGAGTTGACTCATTGGAAAAGACTCTGATGCTGGGAGGGATTAGGGGCAGGAGGAGAAGGGGATGACAGAGGATGAGATGGCTGGATGGCATCACTGACTTGATGGATGTGAGTCTGAGTGAACTCCGGGAGTTGGTGATGGACAGGGAGGCCTGGCATGCTGCGATTCATGGGGTGGCAGAGTCAGACTTGACTGAGCAACCGAACTGAACTGAACTGAGGGCATAAAGGGCTTCGCTGGTGGCTCCGATGGTAAAGAAACTGCCTGTAATGAAGGAGATCTGCGTTAGTTCTTGAGTTGGGAAGATTCCCTGGAGAAGGGAATGGCAACCCACTCCACCATTCTTGCCTGGAAAATTCCATGGATAGAGGAGCTTGGCGGGTTACAGTCCATGCGGTTGTAAAAGTTGGGCATGACTGACTTAGTGACTAAACCACCAGGGCATGTACAGATGAAGAAAGTAAAAACCAGAGAAGTGAAATGACATGTTCAAGGCTATATAGTAATGATGGCTGAGCATGCAACAGAATCCACTAACTCCCACCTAGTCCATTCCCCTTTCTAATACACTATGCTGTCTTTATTTTCTGGAGTGTTCACAAGTCAGTGTCAATTTCAACCTGTCACTCAAGCAAGACTGTGAGCTCAGGAACCATCACCATCTCATACAATCACCATGCCTCTGAAAGTGACACCGTGGCCAGCACCTTTCATGCTTTATCTTATTTAATTTTCAGAAAAATTTTCTGAGATAGATACTATAGTACTATTATCCCCCATTAGATGAGAAAACAGAGGCATGGAGAGATTAAGTAGTTGTTCAAGGTCTTACTCATATGCAAGGTCATACTGAGTAAATGGTAAAGCTTGATTTGAAAGCCTGACAACATGACTCCAGTCTGAACTCCATCAGAACAGAAGATGAAGAGGCAACAGGAGTGACAGATCATAATTAATCCAGCTCTTCATTATACTCTCAGTAAAGGAGAACATCTCAAGAGTAGGGACAGGAGCCAAGGGTTCTCAGCCAGGGATGGTACCATCCCCCAATCCCTGGAGCATGTGGCATGTGCGGGGGCATGTAGAAGATTTTCCAGTTGTTCCAGTAACTGGGAGGTCATAACTGGCATTTAGCCAGGGATGCTAAACACCCCACAATGTGTGGGACACACATACATTACAAAGTATTTTCCCTGACCACACGCCTTTTGAGAAATACTGAAGCCTCTTTGGGTAGGAGCCCGGTACCAACATTAGGGTTTCTTCTTCCTCAAATATGGGGTTTGGAGGGGCTGACCAGAGGGTCTCTTCCCCTACAACAGTCTCAACAGCACTTGGCTGAAGAAACATGAGTATCCAAGAGAAGATGGACTGTGACTGTGTCACATTGATGAGCTGGCTCTAAAAAACCTGGAAAACAGCTCTCTAGTACAAAAACTTTGTTCCAGCCCCAGCTAAACCAATGACAGATATTCAAAGCTTCCCAAAGAAGCCCCTTCTTGGCACCTGCAATCTCTTAGACCTGCTCTCTTCCAATAACCTCCAAGGATCATTTGAGACTCAATGTCTGTCATTTCCAGAACAAGAGTTCCTTGTCCATCTTAGATAGTAGGTGATGGGGAGCTTCTGGAAGACTACAGGTACATGCCATCAAATGTCTTGACCAGATCTGCATTTTCAAAAGGGCTTCTGCTGCTGCTGCTGCTGCTGCTGCTAAGTCGCTTCAGTCGTGTCCGACTCTGTGTGACCCCAGAGACGGCAGCCCACCAGGCTCCCCCGTCCCTGGGATTCTCCAGGCAAGAACACTGGAGTGGGTTGCCATTTCCTTCTCCAATGCATGAAAGGAAAAGTGAAAGGGAAGTCGCTCAGTCGTGTCCAACTCTTAGCGACCCCATGGACTGCAGCCTACCAGGCACCTCCGTCCATGGGATTTTCCAGGTGAGAGTACTGGAGTGGGGTGCCATTGCCTTCTCCAAAAGGGCTTCTACCTGCCCCGAAATGGGCAGGACCAGAAGCTGAGACTGCAACGTGTGGCCATGTGATGGGTCCAGGGCACCCACGAGCTAAGCAAAGGCAGCCAGAGACTCCAGGTTTGTTATTATTTTTTTTCCCCCATGTTTGTTATCGCTGCTGAGACACAGGCAAAAGGAGGAAAAACTAAAAAACTGTCTGGATTTCCAGTCAGTGCAAGGACTGTAGCGGAGGTCAATTTAGAAGAAGAAATTAGAATTAGGCAAAAATAAAATGGGCAAAATTTGGTGACTGTGGGGCATGTGAGGCTGAGTGGTGAGTGAATTTCTGGCCCAGGAGCGTGGCAGATGGTGTGATACAGAAGTTTAGGGAAGGGATGAGGCATGTGCTGGGGAAGAGAAATGAGTCAAGTTCCAGACAAGTGATTATTTGTTTTACAGAAAAATAATACAGGAGGATGGGAGTAGAAAACATTGTCATACGAACTGACTGAATAATTCGGATTAAAGACCCAAAACAGAGATATTTCCAACACTCAACCAAAGTGAATCAATGCCAGCACAGAGAATAAAATAATTATGTGTACAGATCTGGCTCCTGGCAGGAAACAGCCCTAATTTAGCTAACATTTCAAGCTTTTTTTACTCCTACCATCAGTCTCTTTCTTGAGGAAAAAAATATAATCAAGGCTTTTGACGATTTAGCTGATTTTTCTGTGAAGGATGTGTGCATTTCCAACCCCCTTTTTAGGAATCGATAATGTTTGATAATGACACGCCACTCAGGTCCCTATGCAAGGTATACACAGTATCGATTGCAACTCAGGAGGGTCTGAGCTCCCTGAATACTCTGTCGTTTCTAAGAAAGACACTCGAAAGTGACTAATAATTAATAATGATCTCATCTGGCTCAGTCACCGCTAAGGCACGGAGGCCTCTGCCAGGGCTTCGGCTCCCGCGGTGAGACTGGAAAAACAAATCACTTCTCCAACCTTCTGAAGGCACTGTGCCAATTCCAGCTGCCATGGCTCAATGTTAACGCCTTTCCAGGAAAAATGTTTGCGCTCTCTCCTCCCGGCGGTGGGACGGTTTGAGGGGACACAACACAGGTCCAAGAAAGACCAAGTCCCCGGCCTCCAGCAGACAGCTTTACAAAGATCTGAGGACTTTTGCTGGAAGCAGCAATTGAGGGCAAGGCCTGTGTTTGATCCCCACTGGACTGCCCAGCCCCTCACCAGGGGCCTGGCACCTGGCCAGTACAGAGATTTTGTTGAACTAAACCAAGCATGAAACTCAGGGCAAAAGAAGACAGTACAGTACCATTTGGTGGCCAGTGGTAAAGAATCTGCCTGTGTGACTTAGCACGCACACACACCAATGCAGGAGATGCAGGTTCGATCCCTGGGTCGGAAAAATCCTCTGGAGAAGGAAATGGCAATCCACTCCAGTATTCCTGCCTGGGAAATCCCATGGACAGAGGACCCTGGTGGGCTACAGTCCATGGGGTTGCAAAGAGTCGGACAAGACTGAGCAACTGAACAACAACAATAATAGTACCATCTGGGGAGGGATTTCTATTCTTATCAGTACTTATAGTTTAGAGCACACTGCGCCTTACCTTATGGTTATCTGAGATGTCTCAACTACTCCTCAGTAGATTGTGGACAGGGTCTCTGATGTACTCCGTTTTTTACCTCCTACTATATCCCATAAAGGATCCGATACCATTGCTGTCTATTGTCTTACATTCTATAGATGGAGCACCAAGAGAAAAGAAGAAGGGCTCCCAGAACCTCAGGCCACTCCTTCACCCTTTGATGCCCTCCTGGGCCAGAATATTTATTTATGCTGAGTATAGGCAAGGCTTGGAATGCTTTTCTAAAAAGAGCCACCCGTGATGGGCACTGGCATGGGATTTATTTTCCATCCTAGAGAAAGGAAGAAAAATAAAATAAGAGAATAAGACTCAGGGAGTCAAATTGAAGCTCAGAGAAATATACTGTTCCATGTCACACAGCTGGAAAATGGTGGCACCTCCAAGCAAGCCCAAGGCAGTCTCACTCCACATCCTTTCCACTCTACACCCTACTATTTCCTGATCCCTAGTACTTGAAAGAATACTTTATCCATTGGAGATGTATCCAATCCAGATAGGCTATCTCACTGCTTTTTTCTACTTACTGAATGTTCAGGTCGAATCTGAGTTTGAGTCTTAAGACATTCTGGTAGATTTGGGGAAAACACGATGCCTTTGTGTACAGGTTTTGAGGCCTTCTATCTTTTACACATATCAAGTTTCCCATTATACAGACTCAGAGGTAACACCCACATTTGAGAATTAATATCCCATAGCTGCAAAAAGACAGATCATTGCAGGGAAGACAGTAGTTATGAGAGGCCACAGGACTTGGGGGAAAGAATGCTGGATCAGAAATAGAAAGACTAGATTCCAGTCCTGTTCTGCCACTGATATTAATGCAAACACTGCAGACCACCCAGTCACAGTAAATATTTGTTTAATGAATGAGGGAATGCTGTATGACCTTGAGTGAATCACCTTAACTCACACCTTCAATGAGGGGGCAGATTAGGTGATCATACACGTCTGTTCATTCAAAGAGTCTAAGTAAGAATGTGCTACATTGGAAAGTAAAAATTGACTAATTCAGAATGAGAAGTGAGGCAAAGCAGAATTCTGCCTGCTCTTGGAGACCTCCACTCTTTTCATCCTGGGTGACCCCCTGGAAGTGGTGAGACGGGACCCTACTGACTGTGGAAGACCAGAGGCAGCCTCCAGAGGACAGCACAGCAGCCAGTGCAGGATCAAGTCAGGCTCCTTGGGAAGTGCGTCAAACCATCCCCTTGACACAGGGGCTCTCGGTTCAACAACACTCAAAATGAAAGGCTCCAGCGTGGTCTTTTGAGTTGACCACAGGGCATACATGCCCCCTCGCTTAAATAGGACTGTTCTGTGTAAACTTGGCAGGAGCAGAATTTGTGATGAGAGGGATCAAGCTTCTGGGCATTCCACTTGCCCACTTTAACATTTGTGAACATTGCCATTTGGGAAAGACCACTGCATACCATCCACTGCAGGGGAAAAGGCCTGATTCCTTGCAACTGACTCTGGCATTCCAAGCCTTTTTTATAGGATGGTTGTGAGAGTGATGCTGAAGTAGTCTGCCAACTCTGAATTCACTATACAACAAAGTAATCAGAATCACAACAAAGAACAGTAATTATTCACGATAAGAACAAATGGTTTTGTAGAGCCTCCTATGATGCCAGGCACTAAGCCCTTCACTCAGAGTCACTCATTTAGTTCTCACCACAACCTTTTAGGCACACACTGCCATCATTATCCCCACTTGACAGGTAAGGAAACCGAGGCACACACAGGCCAATGTCTTGCCCAAGCTCACTCAGCTGGTGGTGCAAAGCCAGGTCTACATTCTGCATCTGGCTTTTTGAGATGCTGCCTCTACGGATCTGAAAGACATCTATGGTGAAGATACCTACATATACAAAGTGAAGGATGTTGGTTGTATGAATGGTTTCTCAAGTGGCCATTTTCCATCTTTTCCTCACAGAAACAGCAATCAGAGAACCACTGAGAAAACTAGTCCAACTAGATATACCTGATTCTTTTCTTTTTATATCTATTGAGTGAATGAGTGAATGACGTTGCTCAGTCATGTCCACTTCTTTGTGACCCATGGACTGTGGCTTACCAGGCTCCTCTGTCTATGGGATTTTTCAGGCAAGAGTACTGGAGTGGATTGCCATTTCCTTCTCCAGAGGATCTTCCTGACCCAGGGATCGAACCTGGGTCTCCTGCATTGTAGGCAGATGCTTTACCGTCTGAGCCACCAGGGAAATCTTATATCTACTATACACTATTAAAGATAAACCATCCAACCTACTAATTTACAATTTTCCTGGAAGATTAACAGCCTACATGAAACTCTTCCTCTTACTCCCCAGCCAGCTTCTGATCAGTAGGCAGCCTCATGGCTAAACATCGTATGAGCATATATGTGCCAAACTGGTCTTTAAGCATGTAGAATGGAGAACCAAAGTTCTAAGCACACTGAGCTTAGGGAAGGCTTCATAAAGAATTCCGGTACTGCCTCTTTGGATGCTGGGCAGTGTGATTATTTCAGGAGCTCTTATTACCTTTGAGCTGCAGTTTCTTTAGGGAGACTCTGTACTTGGGTTTTCCTGGGTTTCATATAAAGGAACAAGATGGCCCTGTGGACATCCTGGGTACCTATGACTCCTATAGGTTAGTGTAAAAGTCAAGTGCAGATGCAACTCTCAAATTTCTGCTGCAACCATCATTCTGAAGACTTAACATAAGACTCTCATATTGAAGCTATGAAAAGAAGCCCATTATACACCAGTTTATTAATACAATGTCTATAGAGAAGGTCACTGCTGCTTATCTGGGATGCTGGTGAATGTGCTAAATTATATCATATGGAGAAAGGGTGCAGGAACTGGTGACATTTGGGCAAGATGGCACCTACCATTGCCTTCAACATTTCTGGGGCTGATGTGGAAGGCACTGAGTTTTGTTTGGTATAATCTGTTTTAATGCAGGGATAGCACCAGGATTTGAATCAATAACAGGATACATTTTCTAACAGTAGGAGTTGTTCAAAAATAGAAGAGGCCACCTCAAGCCTCTAAAAATAAAAGCAGAGATGATACACTAAACAGATTAAATGACTGTGATGAATACTGTCAAAGGGACTCATGCTTTGAGAGAAGAAATGGCTTAGACCACTTTTGAGGGAGGTTCTTCATGTTCCCCAACCTCTCTGAGTCTTTGAAACTGCTCACTGACCGAAGAAAACAAGAGTGAAATGAAAACAATTGGATTTAAATGTCATATAATACTTTCTGTGAAACTATTTTGTCATAGTTGTATGATTGGGAACAACTAAGAATAATGATTGTGAAACACAAGAGATGCAAACTAGATTTAAGAGAGATTCCATGAAGACTCTGGACAATGCAAGGCTGCTGTAATGTCCATTCCTCACTATGGCTTAAAAGCAATGCCTACCATCCCTCTAAGCTGCCCTAGCTATACCAAGGGCCAGAAACTGCTTAACGCTGTTTCTCCCAACCCCCACCCCCCGGTATGAAATGCTGTGGGCTTCCCTGGTGGCTCAGCAGAAAAGAATCCGCCTGCCACGCAGAAGACACAGGAGACACAAGTTTGATCCCAGGCTTGGGAAGATCCCCTGGAGAAGGGTATGGCAACCCACTCCAGTATTCTTAGAGAATCCCATGGACAGAGGAGCTTGACAGGCTATAGTCTATAGAGTCACAAAGAGGTGGACACGACTTAAGTGACTGACCACACATGAAGTGCTATGACTATAAAGTATTACAATATCCTTCCCATTCCTTGAAAATGTAGGAAGAAGTCTGAGCAAAAGGATTTCAAATATTCAGTTCAGTTCAGTTCAGTTGCTCAGTCATGTCCAACTCTTTGCGACCCCATGAACTGCAGCACGCCAGGCCTCCCTGTCCATCACCAACTGCCAGAGTCCACCCAAACCCACATCCATCGAGTTGGTGATGCCATCTAGCCATCTCACCCTCTGTCATCCCTTTCTCCTCCTGCCCTCAATCTTTCCCAGCATCAGGGTCTTTTCCAATGAGTCAGCTCTTTGCATCAGGTAGCCAAAGTATTGGAGTTTCAGCTTCAACATCAGTCCTTCCAATGAACACCCAGGACCAATCTCCTTTGGGATGGACTGGTTGGATCTCCTTGCAGTCCAAGGGACTCTCAAAAGTCTTCTCCAACACCACAGTTCAAAAGCATCAATTCTTCGGCGCTCAGCTTTCTTTATAGCCCAACTCTCACATCCATACATGAACACTGGAAAAACCATAGCCTTGACTAGATGGACCTCTGTTGGCAAAGTAATGTCTCTGCTTTTTAATGATTTAATATGGTCATAATATTAGCAGCCCAATTTCCTCACCTGGTCAGGCAACGCCTGCCATCACAGGACCTAGGTGACAAAGCAGAGAAAACCGGACTGTTGCAAGCATGGCAAGTAAGTCAGAATAGGGAACCATTTTGGGATCCATTGGAAAGTAGGGTTTCCTGCACTCATTCCTACGGCGTCCTGAAGCACGTGCCTGAATGACATGCATGTGTGATGCAGAAGCCCATCGGAGGCCATGGGCAGGCCCTGCCCCAGGCAGTAAGCATCCACTTTGCCAGCCTGACTCCCAGCTGTTTCATAATTTCTGTTCAGTTTGTGAAATAACAGGGCAAAAGCCCAGCTAGAAAGCGTTCAGTTTTCATGCCGATGCTAACAGCGTCCAGGAAGAAAGGGCTGCTTTGCCCCCCAGCCGCGGCTGTGGCTCGCAGCCCTCATTAGGGTACCTACAGCTCATGATTAAGTGAATTAAAGGCTGCTTCTCAGCAGTGCCAGAGAATTAACACTCCAGGTCCCGAAATGGGAGACTTGTTCTTGCTCACGGTGCTTTATTCTGGTGGAGGGCCTGGGATTGTGGCCCGTGGGTAGGAATGCAGCAATCCCTGTCTCCTGCCTGCTCAGGCCACAGTTGGCTGTGGCCCTCACCTGGAAGAGAGATGACTCACAGCAGCCACACAAGGCAGACAGATGATAGGAAAGAAAACCATTCCCCTATATGGGCAACTCTTTTTCTCGATTATTCATTCAGGTACTTACTTGGTGCCAGGGACTGTTCTAAGAGCTTTGTATGTAGTACCTCATTTAACCCTCAAAACTGTTACTGTCCCATTTTACAAATGTGCAAGGCTTCCCCGGGGACTCAGTGGTAAAGAATATGCCTGTAATGCAGGAGATGCAAGAGATCTGGGTTTGATCCTTGGGTGGGGAAGATCCTCTGGAAGAGGAAAGAGCAACTCACTTCAGTATTCTTGCCTAGAGAACCTCATGGACAGAGGGGCCTGGTGGGCTACAGTCCATGGGGTCGCAGAGTTGGACATGACTGAGTGACTACAGTCATGTATTTTACGAACTACATAAAGTGGAAACTGACGCATAAAGAAGTCATGTCTTTCCAAATATATCACAAAAGTATTAAGTGGCCGCTGCTGCTGCTGCTGCTGCTGCGTCGCTTCAGTCGTGTCCGACTCTGTTGGACCCCATAGACGGCAGCCCACCAGGCTCCCCCGTCCCTGGGATTCTCCAGGCAAGAACACTGGAGTGGGTTGCCATTTCCTTCTCCAATGCATGAAAGTGAAAAGTGAAAGTGAAGTCGCTCAGTCGTGTCCGACTCTTAGCGACCCCATGGACTGCAGCCCACCAGGCTCCTCTGTCCATGGATTTTTCCAGGCAAGAATACTGGAGTGGGGTGCCATTGCCTGCAGAGCCAGGATTCAAACCCAGGATACCCTCTCTCTCACTTTTCTTTCTTCTTCTTTTTTTTTGATGTGGGCCATTTTTAAAGTCTTTATTGAATTTATTACAATATTGCTTCTGTTTTATGTTTTGACTTTTTGGTCCTGAGGCATGTGGGATCTTACCTCCCTGACCAGGTATTGAACCTGCACCCCCTGCATTGGAAGGTGAAGTCTCAACTACTGGACGACCAGTGAAGCCCCCCGGGGTAATCTCTTACAATATCCTTTACTGTCCTTTTTCTTTCTTTCTAGCAATAGGGTCCCTCCCAAAGTGCTGTGAAGCTTACTATTCAAGCATCACCAGATCTCTACCTCTTCAGGTGTTTTGTTTAGGTACCGGTAGGAGGTGAGAGCTGGTGCAGTCACGGCTGGCAACAATGGGATCATAATTACACAGTGTTGGAAGTGACAGCAAGAAATACTGATGAGAATCCATTACAAAGCAGAGTTTCCCCAGCAGAAGGTTCTCTGAGGGTTGACTAGGAAGGAGACCTTCCAAGGTGACAGCTGAGCCTGCAAGATGAGGTGCATCCAGAAGGATGAAGAGTGGGCTGTGTGCTGGCACTGGACAGCCAGGATGGCCAGCTATGTTAACAGTAGAGGCAGACCCTGGCCAGACAGCAACAAGAGGGGTGCTCTCAGAGAAGTCCTCAAAAGGAGATGGAAAAGTAAATGGGGAAGGTACATTAGAGAATGAAGGACAACAGACAATGGAAATGCTATTCAGAAAATCCTTATGCTATGCTATGCTAAGTCACTTCAGTCGTGTCCGACTCTGTGCGACCCCATAGATGGCAGCCTACCAGGCTCCCCCGTCCCTGGGATTCTCCAGGCAAGAACACTGGAGTGGGTTGCCATTTCCTTCTCCAATGCATGAAAGTGAAAAGAGAAAGTGAAGTCGCTCAGTCGTGTCCAACTCCCAGCGACCCCATGGACTGCAGCCCACCAGGCTCCTCCATCCACGGGATTTTCCAGACAAGTGTACTGGAGTGGGGTGCCATTGCCTTCTCTGCAGAAAATCCTTAAAACCAACCAAAAAAAATAACAACTCAAATCACCAGTTGCAAAATGACAATAAAATATTCACCCAACAATGTCAACCTGTTCTTCTGTCAGACATCGTGCCAACCCTTCTGTACCTATGATTCCAGCTACCTCTCAACATCCTGCCAAGTAAATAGCATATCAATTGTGTATATAAGGAAGCTGAGGGTCAGAGAGGGCAAGTAATTTGCTCAAGGTCACACAGCTAGAATGAAATCTTGGTCTCCACAGCTTCAAAGCCAGCGTACTTTGCCCCTACACTAATCTGCTAGCCAGTCAGCTGAAAACTGGATAATTTTTTTTTCCTCTTAATGAACATAACCAAATCATCCCTAGTATTCTAACAAATATTCTTTCCAATGTATGAATAAAAGTTTACCTGTTGGTACACTTGTTTTAATAAACTCAAGAAAGTTTTAGTGCTGCACATAAAAGAGTACAGTTTTGGAAATTATATCTCAGACTTCAGCCAAAGACACACACTCCAGTAATACTAACAGCTAATATTTATTGAATAAGTGCTAAGTGTTGCTGCTATTCTAGACTCATTTAGTCTTTACAATAGGCCTGAGAGGTAAATGCCATTGTTATTTCTAGTTTTACAGGCAAGGAAACGGAAAGGCACAGGAAAGTTCAAGAACTTACATCTAATATGGAAGCTAATGTCAGCCAAAATACTACCCTCAACAGAAGTTCCCCAAATGCTCTGCTGAAAGAAGCTCCCCTTGGCAGGATTGTCGCTCACTGACTCTTGAAGAGACACGTAACTTCCCCTGGTTCCCCTCCCCTCTTTTTGGTCTGAAAGCATCTGGGACAAACTTCTTAGGTCCCAAAGAGTAACCTTTCCCGCCAGTGGCTTTCCTGGGCTGGGGCTCCAGCTGCCGCAGCTTTTGTGAGGCTGGCCTAGTCACCTGAGTGAAAGCGAATACTGAGAGATGATGTGAGCAAATCTGACCACAATGGACCAGCAGGTAATTAGGATAGGTTCTCCGAATGGAAGCATGAGATGGTGCCTGTTAGCCATGTTTAACCTGGATTCGACGAGTCCGTCGAGTGTGAGATCTGTGTAGCTTTTGCGTGTGTGCTCAGTCACTTCCATCGTGTCCTACTCTTTGCGACCCCATGGACTGTAGTCCGCCAGGCTCCTCTGTCCATGAGATTCTCCAGGCAAGAATATTGGAGTGGGTAGCCATGCCCTCCTTCAGGGAATCTTCCTGACTCTTGCTGGTTGATAAAGCCAAGTCTTTCACAACCATTTTCCTGGTGAATCCTCACAACAGGTTTGGTGGTGGGAACACACTTTGTTAGAAGCCTTCCTGTAGAGCCCAGTAAGCTCTGTGGGGACCAGAGAGTTGCCCAGGCAAGCAGGTGGCACACAGTGGCCCAAATCCAGACCTTCTGCCTTGCTGAGCAGGTTGCTTCCCCTCCCCCAAAGCAGAGAGGAAGCGACTGTGTTCTCAAGAGAGTACTACACCAAAACTATATTTTGGATGTCCTATTTGTTACTGAAATGAAGAGATGCTGTTGGCTCACTCCTTTGGTCAGCATCCTGCAGAGCTGCCCCTATAACTCTATTCTCCACTTGAATATTTGGTTTTCTCTGCAACAACATCAAACCTACATCTTCGTTAGTCTTCTGTGCTCAATACTTCTGCTCTACTCTAGTTCTCAGAGAATTTAGTTCCCAGACTCTCATCCTCTCAATGTCTACTTCCATGACCATAAACCGTAATTCCCATCTTTCTCCCCATTCTTGATCCTTCTTCTATGACTCTATCTATATAATCCAATTGCATCTTTGATATTGCCAATGGCTGCTCCATACGTATCTATTTTTAAATTTTTTATTTACTTATTTATTTGCTTTTGGCTCTGCAGGATCTTCGTTGCTGCATGGGCTTTTCTCCAGCCCCAGTGAGTTGGGGCTAGGCTATTCTGTAGTTGTGACGCGCAGGCTTCTCATTGTGGTGGCTCCTGTTGGGGAGCACAGGCTCTAGGGCGCACAGGCTTCAGTAGTTGTGGTGTGTGAGCGCAGTAGTTGCAGTTCTCAGGCTCTAGAGCACAGGCTCAATAGTTGTGGTGCACAGGCTTAGCTGTTGTGCAGCAAGTGGGATCCTCCTGGACCAGGGAGCAAAGCTGTGTTTTCCACATGGGTAGGTGGATTCTTTACCACTGAGCCACGAGGAAGGCCCGGATGCATCTTTAACTTACTGGTGTAACTTACTACATTCCAAACCAATCTCATCCTTTGCACCCAAACCTGGTCTGCCATTTGAATGCTCCAGCCTGACACTGGGGAACCTTCTGTGACCACCACCCTTCTTCATGGAAGACATCTGATCAACGACCACGTCCTGCACGATCTATACACTTCATCTCTCTCAAATACGCCCATCTCCATCTCCACCTTCCATCCTCCTCCACCTCTCCATCTCTTTCCTCCATCTCCACCCAACCACCATCCACCTGAAAGCACCGCCCTCTCTGGCCTGGGCTAACCAGTCTCTCCTATCCACTGCTGCTTCCTCCCAATCACTTTCATTGTAGCAACTGAAGTTTCACTTTAAAAATGCAGATCCGGTCACATCCCCTTGGTTGAAATACGTCAACGACTTCCCATGATTCTTAGAGCAAAATATGACATCCTTAACCAGGCTTATGAAGCCCAGCAACACTATGCCTTGGCTTCCCTCCCTAGCATCCCTGCATGCCCCACACTGCCTTTGGCTGGATACTGACCGACAGGCCTCCACGCCAGTCTAGGTGCCCACTCCCACAGCCTGCTCCCGTACCACACTATTCTTTTCTACCATAGCAATCTGGCAATTTGGCAACTAATGAATGGTTGGTTGGATGATTATTTGCCCAATGCCAGTCTCCCTCACAGATCTCATCTGTACAAGGGCAAGCCATTCCCAGTGTCCAGCATGGTTGTCTGCACAGTGGAGCTAAGCATTCACTAAATTTGTCAAGTGACTGCCTGTAGGAAAAGGCAGTCACTTGAATTTAAAAAGTTTTAATTTAACTGCATGCTTAAACAAAGAAACATTTGAGCCTATAGTCTCTAAAAGCCCCATATTGTATGCTTAGTCACTCAGTTATGTCCAACTCTTTGCGACCCCATGGACTGTAGCCTGCCAGGCTCTTCTGTCCATAGCGATTCTCCAGGCAAGAATATTGGAGTGGGTTGCCACGCCCTCCTCCAAGGGATCTTCCCAACCCAGGAATCGAACCCAGGTCTCCCACGTTGCGAGTGGTTTCTTTACTGTCTGAGCCACCAGGTAAGCCCTAAAAGCCCCAGGCACTCATAATAAAAAGTTAGAGGCCTATAGGGAATTTTAGACTCCAGGCTCTCATTTCGTATGTCAGTGCCCAACTATTACTGGACAATGAGATATTTGTTGTATTTAAATTTTTTTTCTGGTGATGGAACCAAAATGATATTAATATCTTCTAGCTAGTTTTTATAACTGGTTGATGTCACTATGGCCTTGAGGCACCAAATGAGATCTAGGTGGCTTAAAGATTAAAACTTACCACCATGGAGCAGGTTGGTGCTCCTGGGGTCAGTGTCATTCATTTCTGTGACTGAAAGATACTCTCCCCAGAATGAGGGTATAGAGGGCTCTCAGCAAGTTGAAAAATATATATAGTAATTACGAATATCATTTCAAAACTCTTGAGAAGAATCAAGCATCACAAATCATCTTCCCAAGGTTAGTCTGAAAAGATGACCAGAGTAGGCACCCCAGTACCTCAAGGTCCTGATTCCTGGACTCTGACTCTATGGAAAGTTGTTCATTGTCTAAGCCAAGAGTCAGAAATTTTTATTGAACTGAGTAAAGATAGAGGAAGCCCTCTATGTGCTTTTTCTCATTATTGATGGGCTCATTCAGCTTAGCTAGGTTTAATCAGATTCCTGGAACTTAGTTATAAATTGCACTTTATTATTGGTCAAAGAGGAGTTGTGTGCCTACCATTTAACTGGCCTGAAGCCACGTCCTTTTCATGAAGCTGATAAATGACCACAATTCAGTGTACAGTCAAAGTCCTTCTAAGAATACACAGATCCTGATTTAGAACCTAGCCAGAACCACATGCTTACCTAAAAATAGCAAAGGACAGGCAGGGATTCCTTAGAAACCTCTGGTCAGAGGTGACATTTGAAATCACTGTGGAAGTTGAAGAGCACAACCTACACAGCCTCATGTCACCAAAGGGTTGTCTGTGTGCCCGCTCAGTGGTTCAGTTGTTTTAGACTCTTTGAGACCCCCTGGACTGTAGCCCACCAGGCTCCTCTGGCCATGGAATTTACCAGGCAAAAATACTGATGTGGGTGGCCATTTCCTACTGGTGGTCAGGGAATCTTCCTGACCCAGGGATCAAAACTGTGTTTCCTGCATTGGCAGGCAGGTTCTTTACCACTGTGCCACCTGGGGAAGCCCAAATGAGGTGTCCGAAGGGCCTTTATTTGGAAAAGGGAATGTATATTGCAGGATGCCAGCACAAGGCCACCTGACTCACAATGAAGTGAAAATCACAAGCCTAACTACGGACTTTGGCTGCTTCTCTGTGACCATGTGGTGTGAGTTCCTACTCAGAACCAGAACCAGCAGTCGTCACCAGGGCAGGGCAGCAGGCATGGACGGGATCCAGCAGGACAGGAGGCAGGAGAGATGTCCTGACGGTAGGGACAGTCATTACTCAGGGGTTCACAACTTACAGCCATCTGAATATTTAGCATTTCTTTGTTTCTCTATTGAGGAATAGGGGTAAGAGAAAGGATCAAAAGCTAAAGGCGGTAGAATCTCTTGATGCCTTGTGGTTACAAGCATTTCTGCTTCTGGTGAGAAGCTGGAGTGCATGAGCGTGGCTGCCCAGAGCAAAGAATTGCCGTGCACGCCTTCTGTGCCTGCAGGGACATAGAGGGTGTGCCCCCCGGATGCTGTGCTCCACTGAGTCTGAATTTTCTCTTGCATCCATTAGAGGCTCCAGAAAATGCAGCAAAAAACAGACACGAGGAGGCCTTGGCAGGAGCTCTGACTGGGAGACTGAGAGACAGAATCCAGTTCAAAGATGAGCACCTACTGGGCACGGCTTATTTGACCTTGCTCAGAGATCCTTAAATTCTCAGCGTAAAAGACCACAGAAGCTGGGGCCAGGAGAAGACTATGGAAAAGCACACTGACCCTGGCTTACCAAGGGAGAGGCAGGACAGACACAGTGACAGTGGCTGGGCTCTGGAGTCCAATCCACTGGGTTTGAAACCTGGTTTTGTCTCAAGCTGTGTGACTGTTAGCAAGTTGTCAACCTCTCTGAGACTCAGCTGCTTTATCTTTAGACCGGGGAATTACTGCGAAGATTAAATGAAACAACTCACATGAAGGACTGGACAGAGTCTCTGTCCTATGGTTAAGTGCTTTATAATTGTTAAGAATTGTCATTCTAGCAGCTTGATGAAAAGAAAAAAAAACATACAATGTTAAATATGTCATAATAAGAAAATCTAAAACAAAATAATATGATGCATTCTCTGAAAAGACTTTGCGCCAACTGAGGATCTAGGTTCAAAGGCCAAGAGTTCTTGTGTAAAAATTTTTTAAAAAGAAGAAAATCTATATGTGTGTGTATGTGCATACACATGTACATGTCTGCCTTCTCGACTATGTTAAATGTTTTATGGGATGACAGTGGGGACTTTCTAAGTTGAATGGTAAATGCCTTTGTGCTCAGCTGTGTCTGATTCTTTGCAGCTCTATGGACTTAGACTGTCAGGCTCCTCTATCTTTGGAATTTTCCAGGCAAGAATACTGGAGCGGGTTGCCATTACCTCCAGGGGATCTTCCCAACCCAGGGATCAAACCCATGTCTCTTGCATCTCCTGCATTGGCAAGTAGGTTCTATACCACCTTGGGAAGCCCAAATGCCTTTAGCCTGAGACTAAGTGTGGCAAATCACTAGGTAAGGAACTCATCAGCCAGACAGGGAAAATGCAAATGGTCAAGATTTTGAGTGTGATGCTCCAATGAGGTGCAGGCCTTGGGAAATGCTCTTGGAAGGAATAAAACACAAGCCAGGAAAGAAGCAGGAAAGGCAGGACTAGGGAGGACTGCCTGGCTCAGAAGAAAGGTCTGATTAGAAGTCAGGAGGAATAAGTCTTGGATCCAAACAGTAGAGGCCCTTGGCCCTCGGGAGACTCAAGAGACTGAAGGAAATGGTGCACTGCTGGGCTGGACGCCCCTATAAGAGGCTGCAGCCTGCCTGGGTTGGCGGAAGGAGGTGATATTGAGGGATGCCTGAGAGGACCTGTCTGAGAATTTCAGTGTGTGCCCAAGAGAGTAACCGGAGGTGATGCAGGCACCTTCACTTCTCCACTTTGGACTTCACTTCTGAGAGCTGGCTAATTAACACCCACACCTCCCTTCGCCCTGCCCTAGCTGTCTCCTTTGAAGGCATCCGCCTCTAGCATGATAGCACCTCTGTCTACAGCAGTGTAGTTCTGAGAACAGAGAACAGTAGGTGACCTTCAAACCTCTCATGGGCTGAGTGTGCGTCATGCCGACAACATCCTAGACTTACTTAGATTGGAAAGAGCTTCATTTGCCTGCTGCTGTGTGCAGATGCTTACCAGGTTCAGTTGTGCAGATCACAGTTCAAGGCTCTGATTACATAGCTATACCTACTGCCTCAGGGCCTGCGTGGCTAATGGAAAGCGGGGAGACCTGGGTGTGAATCCTGACTTTGTACTTCCTGGCTCTGTGACATGGGACCAATGACTTCTCCTCCTTGAACCTCAGTTTTTCCTTCATTAAATGGAGATACGTGCTCCTTGCACAAGAGATCAAGATACATATAAAGAGAGGATAGCAGGTGATGAGATCCTGGGTTAAGCAAAGCATTTCCCCCAGTGTTTGGCACAAAGAAGTCATTCAATCATTGTAACTGTTGGGTGTTGCTGGTCTGCATATTAACACTCCAGGGACATAGTGAGGTTGATGGGATTTATTGCAAATGGGAATGGAGGCCCTCACTGATTTAAGCCAGGAAGGCCAGACCTGGATGTACCATTTAAAAAGCAATCTGCTCCCGGAGTCTGCGATTCACCACCCTCTGACTGCAGTGGCCACTTGACGGAGAAAGTGAATTGCAGTAAACTGTTAATGAGGAGCAAGATGGTGTTTGGGAGAATCGTAAAATCACTCCCCCATTACCGTGCACGGTGAACCTTTCATCTGCCATCCAACGTCCCCAACAGCTATGGTTGCTCAGCTTCCTAATTGTCTAGAGACTTTGATTTACCTGGCACAGGAAGGAGGCTTTAATAAACAAACATCTGTAAGACCACACGTGAGAGTCTGGCCCAGGATAAGCCGTGCAGAAAAGCCTGGCTGGTGGTACAGGTTCCCTCACAGATGAAGCACACCTGCTGGCGAAGGCAAGTCATGTCCACTAGCTACAGGACAGGCTTCTCTAGAAAGAGAGAGCCATAGGGTGGGCAAGGCTTGCTTTGCGTTGAACACCTATATCAAGGTGTGTGTGGAAGGACTTGTGAAATGCCTTCTCCAGCATTCAGAACAGTAACAGAACAGTAGCAGCAGGCAGGCCCTGCTTTTCCATACTTGACATTTCACTTCTCTGCCAGGTCTCTGCCTGGTTCACTGTGTTCTAATTAACGCCTATATTCTACCTCTTGATCACTGACTCATTCACTCATATATTAGCTCCTTCATTCCACAAATATTTAGGAGGCGTCTAGTATGTAATGGGTACTGTTTTAGACACTGATATCTAGATACATGGGGCTTTCCTGGTGGCTCAGATGGTAAGGAATCCGCCTGCAATGCAGGAGACCTGGATTTGATCCTTGGGTTGGGAAGATCCACTGGAGAAGGGAATAGCAACCCACTCCAGTATTCTGGCCTGGAGAATCCCATGGACAGAGGAGCCTGGCGGGCTACAGTCCATGAGGTCGCAAAGAATCAGATACAACTGAGTGACTAAGCACATTCACATCTAGATACATAATACTGAGATACATAGTGATAAAAGGGGGAAAAAAAAGAGAGATACAATAGGGATAAAACATCCTGTCCACAAAGAGCTTACTTTCTAGTGGGAGAGACAGACATATGACACATAAAGTACACAGGTGTGAAGGTGATTAATGATACATAAGAAAAAACTCAACAGGGAAGGGCGACAGGACATGATAGAGGGAGGGGCTGAGATTTTAAGTGAGGGAGTCAAGGAAGTCTCACTAAGAAGGTGATACCTGCGTAGACTGGAAGGGGCTGAACCCTTCACCTGTCTTTCTGATGTGACCACACCAAGGCCACACCATCCCCACTGGTAAAGTGCCCTTGGCCACCTCCTCCTTCGTAGTTCAGGTGTGAGTGCTCCAAGCAGGCTGCAGCCTCAGGAGGGTGACCGAGGGCCACGGTGGACACCCAGGAAGGGACTCCAGGGCACGTCCTCACCTCCTCCAGCCGCCGCCGCTGCTCCTTCTGCTCCTCGATGCGCTTCTGGCGCTCGGCCAGCAGCTGCCGCTTATGCTCCTCGTTCTCCCGCTGCTGCTGCTCCAGCTGCTGCCGCCGCAGGGCCTCAGACCGCTCCTTGTTGGCCAGCTGGAGCCTCAGGAAGTCCCGCCGCAGCGTTGACTCCCCGGGCAGGTTGAGAATGGAGCTGCGGGCAGGAGAGAGAGACCGATCAGGGCCCACTCTGGGTGGGGTCATTGCTACCCCGGGGTCCCCGTGGAGAAGGAGAGCCAAGCACGGGCTCTCTGAGCCTCCATCATTTCCACCGCTCACCTTGGCAAAGAAAGAGTCCAGGGAACTAACTCAAGTTCAGCCTCCCCTTCAGTGTGATTACTGCAGGCACAGGCTGTCTCCATCGACATAGAGCTGTCCCATTCCTCAATTCATCACTTCTCTCCAGGATGGTCCACAGAGCTCCTTCCTCACCCTCTATTTCTAAAAGCTTTTTTGAGTACTGTAAGCCCTGAGCCCCAGACTGGTTTATTTTCACTTTTAAGAAGGAACTAACCAAGAACTAGGCCAAAAAATAAAAATGAATAATCAGAAGCAGCGAGGAAATCTGCTCTATATAGATGGACACATCCTCAACCACTTCACCTCCTAGAACACAAGCTACAGACCCCTTGGTTCTGCATAGCAGCCCAGCCAGGAGGGGAATGTTCCTACTTGTTCAAACAGACCTAGTCTTTTTAATATTTCTGGCAGCTTCCTCTTGAGATAAATCCATTAAATAATCACTGAATGTCTACTATGTGGCAGGCACTGTAATAGGCTCTAGTGGATACAGCAGTAACTAAACATATTCTCTCTAGTTATTTTCTTGTGGGGAAGGGAGACAAATAACCAGACAAATTCTACAAACAACATCATTCCAGATGTTAATAGGCTCTACAGAAGACAAAAAAGTGTAAGTTTTAAGAGGGACAGGGGCAGGGAGCTGGGGAGAGGATGAGGGCTCTCTTTTAGATCAGGGAAGACCTCTCCTAGAAGGTGATGGTTGAGCTAAGCCCTAAATGTTGAACACGAAGAGGAAGGGGAAGACTCTTTCGGGCAGAAGGAAAAGCAAGTTTAGAGGCCTGTCATGGCAACAAGGGTGGCCTTTGTGGGGGACTGAACCCCAAGCTGTCTTCCCAGAGCACAGTGAATGAAAGCAAGAGGGGTACAAGAGGAGGGCAGAGACGGGGAGATAGGGTAAAGCAGGAGGCTGTGGACACCACGTGTGGAACATTTATCAGCAGGAAAAGTAACAGGATCAGATTCACTTGGCTGCTCAGTAGATGCTATTCTGCAGGGTATGTGAGGGCAGGCAAGGCCACCCATTGGGCTGCTACTGCAGTGACTCTAAGGTGGAGACTAATCAGGTGGTAGTGGTGGGGTCAGAGGCTGCAAGAAGCCTTCGGGGACAGAGTTAGTAAAACCTGTTGATGGATCCAATGTGTGGAGTGAGGGATGACTTGCAGTTTTTTTCTTGGCATCTGGGCTGTGGTGGTGAGCAAACTGGGATGGGGAGTGACAGGGGAAGAGCGAGTTTTGTGGTTGACAAGGGGATCATTCTGTCTTTGAGAGCGGGCAGCATGCTCTGGGAGATACCGTCATGTGTGCGTGCATGCTAAGTCACTTTAGTCGTGTCCCACTCTTTGCAATCCCATGAACTGTAGCCCGCCAGGCTCCTCTGCCCGAGAGATTCTCCAAGCAAGAATACTAGAGTGGGCTGCTGTGCCCTCCTCCAGGGAATCTTCCTAACCCAGGGATCGAACCTGCGTCTCTTATGTCTCCTGCATTGGCAGGCAGGTTCTTTACCACCAGTGCCACCTGGGAAGCCCAAGATACTGCCATAAAGTGACATAAAAGGCTTGGTTCATAGATAGTGCTTGGACACCTACTAATAAGTCTCCTTTAAAACTACAGCCTTTGTGTAGGACTCTAAACCAACCCAAAATGATGGCCATATGCTCTGTGCAAAGACAGAAGGGCTTAGGGAACCCAGCCTCTTGTGCACATGAGGACGATCTATTAATATTACCTGATGTTGAATCAATGTCAGATGATCTGAGCTGTATTACTGACTCAATCATTAACTCCATGTGTGACCTGGTTGCCAGCATTGGGTTGTTACCTCATTTCCATAATGAAATAAACACTGTCCCTTTTTACTTCTCAGGATTTCATGAAAAGTAATTAGATGTGCCCATAAAACAGGACTTGAAAGATAATCTTCAATGTCATATATAGACATGTTTAATTATAGAAGTGTTAAGGGACAGCTAGGTCACCCACTAAGTGACTCCTAACATGCGATATAGCAAGTATTAGTTAAGACAAGGGTCTCAGCTCCATGGAGAGTGATCAGAAGGGCTGATGTGTCTGTCTGAGCAAGTTTTGGAAAAACAGTGTACAACTTCTCCAAGAGCAGGGCATTTGGTCCTTTGCTTTGTAAGAATGTTCATTTTCCGTACCACTACTTGGCAGTCGTCATCTTTATGCAGCTAAACTGGGCGGGGCCAACATGTTAAGTATCCAGATGGAAGGAAAGAATTCTCCTTCAGTCTTTGACCCTGAAGATTCCCATAGCAGGTGAGAAGAGTAAAACTGATGGCCTTGCAAGTTCAGTCCTGTCCTCTTCCAGTAGTTTTAGCAATAATCCAGCTTGGTTAGGTCCAAGTTGGCTCGGAAAAGGATGCACCAGCTCACTCCAGCAGCAGGGGCTGAGTTGGACCCTTTGCTGGTTTGGAAGATCTGCCTCAGTCACACAGAATCTGCTCCTTGTTGAGTACTGGGCTCCAACCTTGGATGGCTAGAGGGTGGAGACCTCTGTATACCCCAGGGACCCTTCTGCTTTGTCCATTTCCCCAACAGATCTCACTTCACATGAACAGTGCATCTGCCCTGGTGTGCATGGCCATGCTCTTTGATTCACCAAATGGCCATCAGCTGAATTCTCTTACAAAAAGAAAAATCCTGGTGGTGTGAGCACACTGGCATCAATTATTTATAAACACAGACTAGGAAAAAGAATCAAAGTCAAGTGAAATTTAAAAGGTAGGGATGATGGTGATAAAGTAGCACTGGATTCTGGGAGCTAACATATGAGAGCAGGAATGGGCGTGGGAGTTCTGTTCAGGGTTCACCTTGAGAATGTAATTTGACTTCCTGGAAGCTGTTTCCTCTTGGATTAGGCTGTGGTGAAAATACCATGGCATGTGACAAAGACAGTGGCCGCCTAAATGTCTCAAAGGTATGAAGTAATAGACTGAATATCTCAAGTCTAAAAAATACCACTTAGGTCTCCAGAGAGCTGCAGTTTGCAGTACTGTTAGACTATTACCCAGATAATTGCCTCCTCCCCATTCTACAATGTTATATATACGAGGAAATAAGGAAATAAATCTTGGAAGACAAGATAAAGAACATGCTGATTTCCATGTCCTCGTACAGCGTGCCTAAGGAAAATTTCCCAAATTAATGAGTACGTGCATGGGTAATAAATTAGATAAGACCACCCTGCTGGATTCTTAAAAATGAACCTATAAATCAAAAGGATGCGAATCTCACACAAGCACAATTCACAGTGTGAAATGAGAGGATGGGTCTTGTTTGCCTACCTGGGCTCTCCAGAGTCATTCTCCTCTTCTTCTTCCTCACTCCCGCTGTACTCATACTCCGTCTCATCTAAAGAGAGACCCACGGAAGGTGAGTGGACAAAAGGCACTGCAGCTCAGTAAAGCCCACCCTTCATTTTCTGTACAAGTAAACCAAGGCCCAAAGGGCTGTCCTAAATGTTGACCTGGGGCAGGCTCCAGGGCTCCTGACCTGTGATCCAACAGTACCCACCAGCTGGACTCAAGCACATGGAATTAACATCTGCGACTGCCCCAGCTGACTCTAGGCTCTCTCCTTAATGCCCAGCCTTCACATGCAAGTGAAGACAAGGAGCTGAAACCGAACTTCTCAGTTCCTGTCAGCTTCCATTATAGAAGCACCTAACCCAATCCAGGCCACTGTTAAATTACTGACAGTAGTAGTCATTTTTTTTTTAAGTAGGAATTTTATTATAACTTACCTGCACTCACCTATTGCCTTTCGATATCTCAAGAACAGAAAGAAACTTTTGACACATGTGTGACTAAAAACATATGGTTAAATGTGTTTTTATTGACCCACTGGGGACATTCATTTAATTCACAAACATGTTAAGCGAGTTAACATGCAATAATGAATAAGACTGAGTCTCTGCTTTGGAGGAGATTACAATCTGACGGTCAAGATGGACAAATATATAATCAGAGTCACCATGATTATGAAGAAAAATAACTAATTTTTATTGCGTATCACTCATGCTGGTCACTATGCTAGATTGCTTATGTTCTCTCATCTACTTCCTATAACAATCCTTTAACATGATACCCATTTTGCAAGCAAAGGTACTGAAATTATAAGTGGCTAAGTTATATGACTAATAAATCTGAGATTTGGATTTAGAATTCAACCCAGAATTTTCCCAACTTTATAATTAGCATTCTTTTCACCATGTTATATACTAAATAGAAATACATAAAAAGAGCAATGAGGTATCAGAGGAAAAAGCAGCTCTGTCCATGGGTCAAAATGGGGAAGGAACAGCGAGGTCTTTGGGGAGGAAATAAGCTGGACCTTGGAAGGTCAGTAGCCCCTTTACGGGCAGATGGAAGCTGAAAGTGGCTGCAAAAGGAGCATTCTAAGCAACATAACTACCTGAGTTAGGCTGACAGTACTATAGTGCATGAATGATCAGGAAACACTGGTTTCTGAATGTTTGGTGTGAGAAAGCAGATGGAGTGAGAAAGGCCAGCAGGTCTGATGTGACTTGCTGATCTTTAACATGCTGAGGCTTTTCTGTGGGCAATGGGGAGCCTTTTGGAGGAGCTTTTCATTTTAAGCAAGGGAGGTGGTCACAGGGCTATCATCCATTGATAGCTGTGGGTTAGTAATTACAACTTTGAAGACATCTGTGTCCCTGAAAAGCAACTGAAACTGCAATTTGCTTATGTTACCACCGAGGCAGCAGTCACATGATTAAGAACTATGTATTTTGATCACAAACACACTTTGCTTTCCATCCTACTCCATAAGGGATGATGAAAGGAAGTCACAGCATGATGACTTCAAGTGTATTTTTTAAAATCAAATAAAAATTAGCTTTACATGTTTAGATATGTATGAAGCTTTCAGGCCACTTTTTAAAAAATATTATTCCACCAAAATGTAAAGACCCTTCATAAAGTGTTTCAAAGTTCCACATTGAAAGTTTAATATTCCAAATTTTCCTGAAACAAAGCAACAGAGAATTCAAACTAAACTGCAGAAATTTTATCTATTAAAGTAAATTAAAGCAAGAAACAGAGGCACACAATTAATCTAATTATTTGTCCTCAATAGGGTGAAAGTTTTGTTTGTCAGATTCCTCATCTGTAATACTTCATCAGAATTCAGCATGGTTGCTTTTGCACTGCTGTCTTAAATTAGCATGTCTCAACATGTCTTAAGAAAAAAATAGTATTAGGTTGTGCATGCATGCTAAGTCACTTCAGTCATGTCCCACTCTGCAACCCTATGAGCTATATATAGCCTGCCAGGCTCCTCTGTCCACGGGATTCTCCAGGCAAGAATACTGGAGTGTGTTGCTGCACCCTCCTCTAGGGGATCTTCCCAACCCAGGGATAGAACCTGCATCTCTTGCAGCTCCTGCAATGCAGGAGGATTCTTTACCCCTGAGCCACCAGGGAAGCCCAAGTATCAGGTTAACAAATCTTAAACAATGCATATTAAAATTTTTGATTCTCCCCAAAACTGGTCTTAAAGCTACTAAGAGAACGAAAAAATACTAGAAGGAGCAAATTAAGTGATTTATTAAATCAAGCAACTGGAAGGAAGTCTCATTTGGGCAATAACCTTTCTTAGGGAGCAGACAGAAAAAGGTATCTCTTAAGCCTAAATAGAATTAAGTTCCTTAACTTACCATGCAATTCTTGAATATGCCTACTACCAAGAATCTTACTCTTCTATTCCACAGAGAAAGAACACATTAAAAATAGTCTGCTTTCACAGGATGGTAAGTTCTGAGTTCCAGTCCAGAGTTTGTGCTCCCAAAATGAGCAAACAACCCAAGGAACATGCTTTATCCACTCTTAGAGTTCAGAGGCAAAGAAGTCACAAGATCTCAGAAAGTAACCCTAAATACTACTGTAAAGTTATGTCAATAAATAATTTTCTAAATAAGTGTTCGTTGTTCAGTCGCATAACTGTGTCCAATTCTGCGATCCCACAGACTGCAGCATGCCAGGCTTCCCTGTAACTTTACTATCTCACGGAGTTTGCTCCAACTCATGTCCATTGAGTCAATGATGCTATTCAACCATCCTATTCTCTGCCGCCCCCTTCTCCTCCTGCCCTCAATCTTTCCCAGCATTAGGGTCTTTTCCAATGAATCAGCTCTTCGCATAGCTTATATTTATTGAGTACATCTATGTGCCAGAAGTTGTAGTAAGCATTTTACATGCATTATCTCATTTAATCTTTGCAAAAATGCCAGACAACAGTAATTATTATTATACCCCCATTCTTATTTTAAAGATGAGAAAACAGGGGTGGAGTTCACATAACTAAGCGGTAGAAGTAGAATTTGAACTCAGAATTTGAGTGTGAAAACAACAGTCTAAGTACTTAACCTAATCTACATATGTATAGGAGAATAAATTTTCTTTTTAGAAAAGCTGGCCTTTAATGGGCTACATGTCTGACACACTGCTCTGAACTATTCCCTTTAAAATTCTGAGTTCATGGAGTGGCCCAAGACCACTATTAATAAGTAGCAGTTGAAAAATCAGTCCTGGCACTTTTTAACCTCGACTCATCTATTTCTGTCTATGCCTAGTTTGTGCATCTTGCACTGCCCTCCTAGTTCCTTGGGTTCTCATTGGCACATCATCCCTCTCCACCCACTAAGAGCTGGAGATAGGGCTCCTTTTTGGCTTAGCCTCAAAACCTCCTGCTCTGAGTCTAACCTGATCACACGTTCTCCTGAGTCCCGGAGGCTGGCTGCAGAGAAGGAACTGTTTCCTTGAAATGTTCACTGAGGATTTCTCCTCCTCCCTTAGCCTTTGCTGATCTTCCCTCTGCCCAGTCCTGACTCTTACATTGCTCACTGCCCACCCCTAGGACCCTGCTCATACTTTGCCATGTGACAGATATTAGCTAAGGAGACAAAGAAGAGAAATTCAAATACAGTTGTGAACTTTCAAAGATGCGAACGTGCATGCCAGCTCCAGTATGCCGACTGTTGTACTATACTACTGTACTTTTCAAGGTACTGTACTGTCAGACTAAAAATGTTTTCTTTCTTTCTTGTGTTTGCTTTTTTAATGTACATATTATTTGTGTGGAAAGCTACTATGAACCTATTACAGTACAGTACTACATACCGGATTGTGGTAGTTGGGTACCCAGGCTAACATTGTTGGACTTATAAACAAATCAGACTGAGGAAGAGGCTCTCAGAACAGAACTCGTTTGTAAGTAGGGGACTTACTACAAAAGGAGGGCACCCTCTGTTCTTTGCTGCCCACCACTGGATCATGAAGAGCAGAGGAGAAAGGTGGAGAGGACCGAAGTGGAGACAAGCACATCACCATGGACCCCCCACCATCGGCCTCTTGCCTTCCCCTCTACTCCACCCACCCACGCTCAGCGCTCGCTTCATCAGACCGTAACTTCCACCTCACTGCCAGCCCCACCAGCTGCCCCTTCCTGCTACTACCAGGGAGCTCTCACCCATCTGTTCTCTGCATTCTCCCCCTTTCCTTCCCATCCTCAACCTTCCCTACTGCCCTACACAACTAAGTCATAAAACCCCCCAGACCAGGTGAGTTCACCTTGGTCAGGATGCTAGTTAAGGAATTCTGAGTCTCTATTCAAACAACTTGCAGGCAGTCCCAGGACCCCAAGTTGGACTCATGCCTTTTCCAGTGATGCAGTGAAGACAGGGTGGGACCACAGGTAGAGCCATAAGAAAAAAGAGTTTTTGAATCTATAAAACAAAGGGGAAAATGCAATGTTCTATACAGTAGCCTGGCAACCTCTTTAAAATTCCTGTGACTATAATAAAAGTTCTTCTGACTTCTAAATACCTAAATTAAAAATGAGCCTCAGAGCACAAAAACTTAAATGGTGAAGAGTGCCAGTACTGAAAAAATGTCAGATGTGTGTGTGTGTGTGTGTGTGTGTGTGTTTAAGGTTGCCTGTCTTCTGTAGATTTTGCCTTTGAAACATGAATATTCATTTGAATTAAGAAAATGACTTGTCATATTAAACCCCTTCATAGAATCACTCAACACGACTTGTTGTTCACTGCCTGGAAAAGGTAATATTTCTTGCAGTTCTATTCTTTCATGAAAGATTCCATTTCAGCAGCCTGCCCCTGGTGATGCCCACAGGCTGTGATCTCTGAGGCAGTCCTCACACTAAAGAACAATGCAGGCTATCTGAAATCCCCTCGGTCCCTCCAAACACATCAAGAGCCCATGACACTTGGTCTTTTGTTTCCCTCGCTGCAATAAAAATGTGCACCTCACCTTTCTCTCCTCGCTTCTTCTTTGTTCTGTCGATATGGTCCTTGAGCTGAATGCGGACCTGTCGCTCATTAGGCTGGTCTCGTATAAATGGATGCTTCATCAGTTGTTCCGTTGCTGGTCGCTGGCTGTGGTTCTTTACCAAGCAGCTCTCAATAAACGACTGGAATTTTTTTGACCTGACAAACAGAAGAGATGAACCCATGGATAAAAGGACAATCCAAAGCAAAGGAAACTTACATTTTCTGAAATACTAGAACAACAACAAAAATAGGTTCAATCAGCTACATAGGGATCAGCCAGTCACAGAGTACATCTAGCTCTTTATAAAGCACAATGGGGTTCAAAGGAATCCTTGCCACCAACACACAACTCAGGCAGTGTATGGCAGTTACACCATGAAGGCATTTTTGCACAGTTTATATGTCAAATCACACCGAAGACCAACAGGCACCAGTGAAGAGAAAGACCCCGATAAAAATCATTCCTGGAAGGTCTGTTGGAATGAGCGAACCAGAGCTGGGCCTTAAAGAGTTAGGAAAAAAATAATTATTGGGAAAGGACAGTTCAAGGAGGTAGGAATCAGTGAAAAACTAAAGCTGAGATTGAGCATACTATATGTCAGGGGACACTGAGGTGAGCTAAGTAAGGCAGGAAATGCAAGCTGGAAAAAGTAACACTAGGGTTGAATAGGTAAAGGGGACAATTTGTAGAAATGAACAAGATTCTTACATAGTAAAATGAAATTTAGGCAGATTTTTTTTAACTGGCAATTTCAGAATCACTTTTGGACTTTGCTTTTCAGTGAGCAAGAATAGGATGTATGTGAATGTCTGCTATCGATCCATGGACTTGGAAACTTAACTTCAAGGGACTAAGTTCACACCCAGAAGCAAATTTATCTGCTTCTAGAGAGGCACCATCTCCTCAGAGATAAACCCTGTGCCAGGGACGCACAGGGGCAGGGGAGAGCTGGTGAGAGATACCAGTGATTAGGGCACAAGTCCACAGCGTGGTAGAAATTAATGATGACTTGAGCTATGATTCATGAGCTGGGCGTGCCTGTTCTGGCTGAAAGTTCCAAGAAACCGTCCAGCATCATAAATAATTAAGCTCATGATTCTACTGCATGCCTTTCTGAGGTGCTCCACTGTCAGCGAGGCACATCACTCTCAGAGACCTTGGGGGAGCCCTGCACACCCTCCTCACTGTTGGCACCTTGATCAGGAATGGATCCATTCTATGCTCTCTGTCGCCCTCCTGTGGATCACTGGGGAGTTACAGAAGCAAATCACCGAAGTAAAACTTTCCCAAGCTTCCCAGCAGGTCCTATGTATAACCTTCTAGCCTGAAAGGTGTCCTTACCATACAGAACACAATGGTGAGCGTGTTCTTCAAAGTTCAGGTGTCAGAGGGCGCTGTGCTATTCTCTACTTCTGCCCAAGTCAAAGCAGTTTTTCACCTTACTCCATGTTTAAAATACTGAATTACTGGTATTTTTTCCCTCCTTAACATTCTAGGCGATGTTTAAGCTTTTAAATTATTGAACAGAGAAGTAAAAGTCACCTGAGGGTCAGCTCAGGATGAATCAGGATTGGCAAAACTAAGGACTAGACACAATAACCACAGGATGGACATTCTAAGTATCTCTCTCTAAGTCCTTCAGCCCGTACCCCTGCCTCCTGGACCCTGGAAATTCTCCCCAGAGCTGGGATGTGCCTGAGCCATTTTTGTATCATGAACATGCTATATATCGGACAAACAAGAGGATGCATAAACGGTTATCAGGTGAGAATTCCACCCAAGAGCTGTAATGTGGCTGCCTTCAAATCTGTGCTTGTGAGAGACACACAGGAAGGTTTAGAGAGAAGGTATTATTTCATACACTTTCTTTCTATCCATCAGATTAATTTGTGGAAGCACTAATGTGATAGCACCTAAGGAGGGACTTTGCAAAAACAAACAAACAAACAACAACAAACAACCCATACTGAAATAATGGACTGTGTTGAGCAATAAACTGAAGAGAATAAGGTTAACCTTCATAAAGAAATGGACACACTCCAGGCTGTACACTTCTAGGTGAGAAAATCAGTATTAGAAAGATGAAAACAAAATCAAATGAAGACAGAAAGCTATTAAATATTCACGAGAACGCAAATGGAAGTTCTCTTTTTTCTATTAGAAAATGTGGAAGAAAGAGTTTGTTCTTTATAAAGTGCTCGACTGTTCATTAGGGGATGATAAATAAAAGAAATCACACCCAATTTAAAAAGAAAGCCAGACTTAATAGACTGTACATTCCCTTCCCTGATCCTGACACCTCACAAAAGCCAGAGACATCTCCAGAATGAGAGCGTGTTCAGGGAGTTTAATGGAAATAGCTATAGCAGTCTTTTTTCCAGTATGTTTCCTGGTGGGAAGGAATCTCACGATATACTCAAGAGAATATCTTTGGGCCCAGAGGATGAGCCAAGATGTGCGAAATTACAAAGCTGGCAGTTAACCCCATGTCCTCTGCAAATGGTTCTGCTTGAAGAGAAAATAATGCTTACTTACAACAAATCTTCAAAGATGTACTGTCTCTATGTAAGTTAGTGTGACCAAAGAATCAATATGTTTAATCACACATTTAATTAAAAGTAAAAAAAACTTCACCTACATTGAGTATCACCTGACTCTTTGCTGAGAGGCCTAGTGGGTTTAAAGTACATTTCTATACCTTTATTGTTTTAGTCTTAGTTGCCTATAATTCAGTTCTGTCACTTTAAAAAAAAAGCCCAAGATTAGCAATACTAATTTCCCAAGGCCTGGCATGGAGAGATAAATGATAGTGACTGGTACTTTTCGTCTGAGACACTAGTTCTCTAATACCAGTGTCACTGAGCACTTTATCGTCTCAGATTTTACTGTTTATATGTTAAATTGTGTTGTTGTTGTTGTTTAGCTGCTAAGTCATGTCAAACTCTTTGGTGAACCCAGGGACTGTAGCTCGCCAGGCTTCTCTGTCCTTGGAGGTGTTAAAAATGCCTGAACGATCGTTACATTAACCACTTTAACTTCTTGGGCTAAAAGTTTCTGGTAATCTTCAGACTCCCTAAAGGCAATTTGACCTTTAAAATTTGTACTTGCCTAGAACTATCCTTTTTCTCTACTTCAGATTCTATCATTTACTAACTGTGTGATTTGGGGCATATTGTTTAACTTTTCTGTATCTCAGTTTCCCTGGCTGCAAATGGGGATATACTGTTAGCACTTATTTCAAAAGACTGCTGTGATAAATAAATGAGTTACTTCATGTAAAATACTTAGAACTGTGCCTGTGACATCACAAATGCTATGATTATTATTATTATTATTAATACTTTGACTATTGATGACAATGTCCCACCCTCTCTGACAATCGCCAGGCTTAAAGAACAGTAGGATTGCCTTGAGGGCTAAGAGCAGAATTGTGATGGTGTTTTTCCCAACTTGTGTTGAACTGAATAGTATAGAATTCTTTAACAGAATTACTTTATGTGTATTAGTATTGGATGCATTAGCAGCAAGAGTGAGCAGGACTCACTCACCTCCAAGGAGACTGCAAAAAATGCTGATTTTAAAAGACTCTAGTAATTTTTGTTTTGATTTTAATAAAGTCCAAAGTCACACTACTAATAATAAATTTAGTCTATCTGAAGTACTTTCTGATATTTTCTATTATCATTATTTCATTTACAGCTCCCTGCACCCCTAAAAAAGCATTGTTATTTCTAAAACAAAAGTGCCAGAAAACTCAGCAGGAATCGGAACTGTAGTTTCATAAAATAAGAGAAATGGTTGGAAGCTCTGGAGTAAAAGCAGCAGGCTGGGGTTCCAGGCTGCTGTGAGCCTGGGACTCAGGATAAGACAACCTCATCAGGCCTTCAGTCTCCATCTGGAGCCTGAGTGGTTTAAACCAGGAATCTTATCCCTCTTCCCAGAGATAAGCAGTTACGACTTCTCCAGTGAGCTCAGTCGAACACTGCTTTGCCTGTGTGGAATCTTCACATTTAAAGGGCATGTGAAAAGGACAAGACCAACCACCTTTTACAGGAACAAAGTCATCCTCATCCTTCTTCAGTGGCCCCTGCAAGGAAGCTACGGCACGGAGTGCAAGCACGAGGGATGAGCGGCCAGGGTGAGCACAGCAGGACGAGAGAGGGGACGAAATCCTTTGCAGGAGACGCTTATCCATGTAGGATGAATCTCACTATACACGAGCAAGAGCAGAGAGAGGAGGGAAACATGGGAGTCCCACCGCACTGGTCACTTGCTGACAGGGAGACAGATGGTGACAGCGTCCTTCTCCTCTGACTCAGTCCAAGTTGTAACCCTCCTGGAGGCCTAATCAAATGTCTGAGCCGCCTGAACACTGACTGGAGCACGGACCACCTGACTTCCTTAGCGCCAGGCCTCTCCTCACTGCGCTGATGGGGCAGGAAGGCCAGGTTCCTGCTCCCAGGGAAGCTCTCCTTTCCTCCTACAATGAAAGGGGCAAAGAGCAATGATACCGCCTTTCTTCCCTGATATTAAGGCTCAAGGGAAAGGTGCTCACTCTGAGGGACTAGTACAGCTCCTTCTCTACCACTTTAACCTTGAACTCTGAGAAGTCAAATGGCGCAGTAGAAAAAACACGGGTCACAAACTTGGGAAACGAACACTGCGCAGCCTAGGGCAAGGCCCATAACCCACCTAAAGCCTCAGACTCTCACCCATAATATGAAGACTCAGAGCATCTGCCCGGCAGGGTTGTGGCTAAGAAAATGAAGGTTATTACAGGATTATATGAAATCATGTGCGTGAAACTTTTGAAAACTGTAAAGCACTATAGAATTTAAAGAATCCTGATTTCAGTAAAAACAAATTTTTATATATATCTTAAATATATATATATTTTAAATACACACACATAAATACGTTGCTGAGACTACAACATACATGTGCCTTGTATGTCGTAGATTCAGTCAATTCCTTGGAAATGATCCTCAGCTGAATGCTTATAATGAAGAGTTCATGGCTGTCTCTGCCACAGTGGTGCCCCTTTGGTCATATGTTGGAATCAGATCAGATCAGATCAGATCAGTCGCTCAGTCGTGTCCGACTCTTTGAGACCCCATGAATCACAGCACGCCAGGCCTCCCTGTCCATCACCAACTCCCGGAGTTCACTCAGACTCACGTCCATCGAGTCAGTGATGCCATCCAGCCATCTCATCCTCTGGCGTCCCCTTCTCCTCCTGCCCCCAATCCCTCCCAGCATCAGGGTCTTTTCCAATGAGTCAACTCTTCACATGAGGTGGCCAAAGTACTGGAGTTTCAGCTTTAGCATCATTCCTTCCAAAGAAATCCCAGGGCTGATCTCCTTCAGAATGGACTGGCTGGATCTCCTTGCAGTCCAAGGGACTCTCAAGAGTCTTCTCCAACACCACACTTCAAAAGCATCAATTCTTCGGCGCTCAGCCTTCTTCACAGTCCAACTCTCACATCCATACATGACCACAGGAAAAACCATAGCCTTGACTAGACGAACCTTTGTTGGCAAAGTAATGTCTCTGCTTTTGAATATGCTGTCTAGGTTGGTCATAACTTTCCTTCCAAGGAGTAAGCCTCTTTTTATTTCATGGCTGCAGTCACCATCTGTAGTGATATTGGAGCCCAGAAAAATAAAGTCTGACACTGTTTCCACTGTTTCCCCATCTATTTCCCATGAAGTGGTGGGACCGGATGCCATGATCTTCGTTTTCTGAATGTTGAGCTTTAAGCCACCTTTTTCACTCTCCTCTTTCACTTTCATCAAGAGGCTTTTGAGTTCCTCTTCACTTTCTGCCATAAGGGTGGTGTCATCTGCATATCTGAGGTTATTGATATTTCTCCCAGCAATCTTGATTCCAGCTTGTGTTTCTTCCAGTCCAGCGTTTCTCATAATGTACTCCGCATAGAAGTTAAATAAGCAGGGTGACAATATACAGCCTTGACGAACTCCTTTTCCTATTTGGAACCAGTCTGCTGTTCCATGTCCAGTTCTAACTGTTGCTTCCTGAAATGCATACAAATTTCTCAAGAGGCAGATCAGGTGTTCTGGTATTCCCATCTCTTTCAGAATTTTCCACAGTTTATTGTGATCCACACAGTCACAGGCTTTGGCATAGTCAATAAAGCAGAAATAGATGTTTTTTCTGGAACTCTCTTGCTTTTACTATGATCCAGTGGATGTTGGCAATTTGATCTCTGGTTCCTCCGCCTTTTCTAAAACCAGCTTGAACATCAGGAAGTTCACGGTTCACGTATTGCTAAAGCCTGGCTTGGAGAATTTTGAGCATTACTTTACTAGCGTGTGAAATGAGTGCAATTGTGCAGTAGCTTGAGCATTCTTTGGCATTGCCTTTCTTTGGAATTGCAATGAAAACCGACCTTTTCCAGTCCTGTGGCCACTGCTGAGTTTTCCACATTTGCTGGCATATTGAGTGCAGCACTTTCACAGCATCATCTTTCAGGATTTGGAATAGCTCAACTGGAATTCCATCACTTCCACTATCTTTGTTTATAGTGATGCTTTCAAAGGCCCACTTGACTTCACATTCCAGGATATCTGGCTCTAGGTCAGTGATCACACCATCGTGATTATCTGGGTCGTGAAGATCTTTTTTGTACAGTTCTTCTGTGTATTCTTGCCATCTCTTCTTAATATCTTCTGCTTCTGTTAGGTCCATACCATTTCTGTCCTTTATCGAGCTCATCTTTGCATGAAATGTTCCTTTGGTATCTCTGATTTTCTTGAAGAGATCCCTAGTCTTTCCCATTCTGTTGTTTTCCTGTATTTCTTTGCATTGTTCGCTGAAGAAGGCTTTCTTATCTCTTCTTACTATTCTTTGGAACTCTGCATTCAGATGTTTATATCTTTCCTTTATGTTGGAATATACACCGGGAATAGTGCACTTCACCTGATAACTCATTAAAGTAGAGAATAGGTAGATATAAAAGAACATTTTGAAGTTTTGTTTCTTTTGGTGGGGGATAAGGTAAAAAAGGAAAAGGAAAATAGAAATATTTTATTTCCTCCCAAACCCTAACCTATTTTAAATCACTCTGAACCTGGTTGTTCAATACAAGTACTCTGAAGTGCCTAAATATTTTCATTTAAAAACTGGAATTCTAGTGTAGACAAATTCAAGCCCCACCAAGTGTCCTGTGGCTGGGGGCTGCACGACCATCTTTATAACGGCTGGGTTCTGACTGAGAAGGTGTATTTTTACAGGGCTTTTGTTTCCTCCACTGGCTCTCAAACAGCCACGTCATTTTCCTGTCCACCAGCTGGCACGTGGCACTCCTTCTCCTAGCTGGCTCTCATTCTGAGCCACGCAAGGCCGTGCAAAGAGGCTGGTGGGACGAGGGCAGCCTGGACTGACCCAGTTCTCTGCAGCATTATAAAATCAGCTCTCATCGCCAAAGTTTTGAAGCAGAGAAGTCAGCCTGTATTTCCCCTCAAGTCTGTACTTCTCAGGCAAGGTCAGTGCAGGGTGGCTCCTGTTGGAACAAGGTCAACGAACCAAGAAACTGTAGCACAGGGACTGGTCAGTCACTTTTCTGGGGGCCAGATGGGTCACACAGAAGGGCACTGCAGACCAGGGGTAAGAAGAAGACAGGACCAGCGTGGTGACCAAGGGATTCCAGCTTCTGGGCTGGAAGAGGCAGTGACGGGGGCAGAAGCATGAGGGCTCACCCTAAAAGGGAGCAGGAATGCCTGGGCAGGGCAGTGCGGCTGCACCTCTGTGGGAAAAAAAGGCCAGACATCTCCACGGACTGCTCAGTTGCCAGTTTTTTTTAAAGCTGGCAATGAACACAAATATTTCTGAACTGCGATGTGTGGCTACGCCACTCTGGGCAAACGGCACAGGTAGGGGTGGTCAGTTTGTCCTCTGTGGTGGAGTCAGCAGCCCTGTCCAATATCAGTGAAGACAGAGGAGGCAGGGAGGGGACGGGGTGGGTGCAGCCCACTGGACACAGCAGCCCCTCCCAACCTCCCTGGGAGGCGTGGCATGAAGGACAAACAGAAAGCTCGTGGAGAGCTTCACAGTGTCCCTGATGTTTCCAAGGATCTTCCAGAACGGAGCCAGCCCCTTTCTGGGAGCTGTTCTGGGGAGAAGGGAGGAAGCAGAGCCTCTGGGCACCTGTGGATCATGTGCCGTGTGGTGCCCAATGGAAAGCTGTTGCTGGGGAGAGAGTGATGTCTCACACCACGGCGACCCTCCAGAGAGAGGAGGAGGGACGCTCTGCCTCCTTGTTACCAATAGCAACTCTCACTCTCTCCCCATGCAGCCCTTGGCAACTAACTCTGAGGCTGTCATCTATTGGGGCTATATCTTTTCCCTCTCTCTGTGCAGTATGCCTTTCTCTTGTTCTGCCAGGGTCACTGTGTCATTCCTGGAAATGGTATAAATTAAGATTGCTCTTGTATCCTGGAGGGGGAACCTGTGGGTGGGTGTGTGAGAAACACGAGGACCTGATCATGAAGTGATATGAGAAAAGGCAGAAGGCTCTTGTCCCTTCATGCTCAAAACTGCCTAGAAGGTATCTAGAAAAGGATAGGAGGTCTTAAGTGGTTCAGGAATTGGCCCCATGGCAAAGGGAATCAGAATTGAGAATGTATCAAGGAAGATACACAGTATCCACAGAGGGAAGGGAATAAGCAATGAATTTTTGCTCCAGAATAAGACACAAAGGCTCTGGTGTAAGTGCACAAAAAAAGCCAAAAGTTCAAATCCTGTTCTAATCTGTAGAACTCTGTTTACAAACTCCAGTCAATCAGACACTACCACTATAATTTTTACCATACCCTTCATCATCCATGCACATATTCACTTAGTATTTTTAAGTCACTTTTTATGTTAATCAGTTTATTAAATGGAAAGGTTAGATCACTGCCACAAAGAAGCCAGTATCACCTGTCATAAAGAGCAAGCAATAGCAAACACAAAAATTACAGATGTTCATGCACAGAGCAGGAAATCATCTCACACAGTACCAAGTGTGTATATACATTTAGGGAATTAATGACTTAAGGAACAGAAGAAAAGTCAGCCAATCTAATGGGCTGACTCTAGACTATCACCTGTTCTGATGAGATGTTCTGCACTGCTGGGAAAGATATTACTCTGAGTGATAAATCAAAGTGTTTCCATGTTACTTCTTGAGTTCCATGACCCACTTTAGCTAATATCTCCTCATAATGAATAAGGACTTACTGTGCAAATAGTAGGTCCTTAATATGTACTTTAAGATGAATAACACCACACAGAAAATCATTCAACAAGTCTTAGTACATATTCATCTAATCCTGTTAGCAGGACCTAAAGATCTGAGCTCATTCCAAACAGAAATGCAGAAACTCTTGACATTAGATCTGCAAAACACCAAAGACCAAACTCACCACTTCTTAGACTTCAGCCGAGGCGCTGGGTTCCGGGGGATGAGGAAGAGAGCTCTCATGGGGTGCATGTCACACAGAGCTGCAAGAGACCAAAACAAGGGCCAGCTCAGGTTAGGGGGCCAAGTCCGTGCCAAGCCCATCCTTTCTGTGCTGATAATGCTGCCAAATGGCATCCTGAGTCCAGGCCTGACCAGTGAGCAGAGTCAGGAGATCATAAAGCTTCCCTTTGGTGAGCGTTAAATGAGGCTGATTACAGGAGTCTCAAAAAATCTAACACCTTTCAACTAGAGACCCTTAACATGTCTACTTGCACTTCATTTTTAAGGAAAACAAGTCAAAGGCTCAACAACCTTTGCTTTGCTAAAAATAACCATCTAAGACTCCAAGTAAACAACATCCAGATAACAACTACAATGGAGACAGTAACTTATTTTTAATTAGTAAAATCCCAAATAATCCATGGTACATCTCTTATACACTGAAGGCTTCCCCAAATGCAGTGTTATCTATTAATATTAATACATGGGTTTTTGGAGTATAAAGCACTACACCAAAACACCTTTCTCTCTGTATTGATAAATACCTTGAATGGCTTTCAGGCTTTTCATGATGGGTTTTGTTTGTTTGGTTGGTTTTGTTCAATGGCCCCAGGAAGACCAGAGGATTAAGGCAAAGGAAGTCTGGTAGAAGACTCATAAAAATATCTCACATTGTAAAGATGACATTATCATTTATAGTAAAAACACTCACACATTCTATTCAATGAGAATATTTCACTAGTTTACTCTTCAAACATCTGGGAATATCGTTTCCTGTGTGCCTAGAATAAGAACACATTCTCCCCCAAAGCTAAAGGATTCTGCTGGGAGAAAGTTCATTTTTAGCTCCTTCCTACTACTCATTAGGGGCTTCTCAGGTGGCTCAGTGGTAAAGAATCCACCTGCTAAGGAAAGAGATGCAGGAAACACGAGTTCAATCTCTGGGTTGGGAAGATCCCTGGATGAGGAAATGGCAACCCACTCCACTATACTTGCCTGGGGAATCCCATGGACAGAGGAGCCTGGCAGGCTACAGTCTGGGGACTCCCAAAGAGTCGGACATGATGGAGCACACAGGCAGTAACTGCTCATTAAGCATGATGATACAGTTTCAAGACTGCCAATATTATCTTTCTGATTCATAAATGCCTACCAGCATTGTGGATAAGGGACATTTGGTCAACAAACACTCTAGTCATGCTACAGGTGAATTCTACTAATTCTGGAGTGAGAAATAAGAATACCACGATAACTCAAGGGTAAAAAGTCATATGAGCACAATGACTCGTCATACTAACGTAGGGCCTGTTTTGGTCCAGGTCTTCTGAAGAGGAAGACACTAAGGTGATAGTAAACATGAGAAAATATCACTGGAGGAAACTCCTGCCTGAAAGGAAATAGCAAAGGAGCCAAGGAAGGCTGGGAGAGTTGTCAGATTGCTATGAAGTCTGATGGCAGTGAAGGTGGGAGGGAGAAACAGCAGGTGGAAGGGTGCTAGGCTGTCCTGCAGTTGAAGGCAATCAAGGAGGGAAACTAAGGAGTGAAAGCTGCCTTCCAAGGAGCCCCCTGTCTTCCAGGAAAGGCTCTGCCTTATATCCCTGCCACTCTTGGTCACTGGAGGGGAGTGGCCCTTGGGAGGAGCGATCGTGGCAGCTGTCCCTGGTCAGTTGCACTTCCTGAATGGAGTCTCAGAGGTGACGACCACGCAGCTGGGGAGGGTCTCGGTGGGGCCAATGCTCCAGATTCCCAGGAACTGCGGAGGTTCTTTGGGTAGCCAGAGCCCTGCTCACTCTGTCTCAAATAAGCAGGGAAATCTAACAACCTAACCATTAGTATTTTAATAGGAATGAGAGCAACTGAGTATAAGTGTTCCCATAACCCATGCCCTGAAAATCAGCTCTGCATTTCTGATATGTTGGTGTTTACACTCTCTGTGGTTTAGTCCCAGTTTGACTACAGGTGAAGAGTAGCTGAAGACTAGACTATACACTGAGTATATAAGACAGACAAGACTTCTCAGAGTCTGCTCTGCTCTCCTTTCTGGTCTCCCCTCATAAATACAAATCCTCACACCACTCTGAAATGAATGGATTCCTGGTTGATTTAGACGACTCTGCTTTCTCGGTACGCCAGCTTGAGTCCACGCAGGGCTCGGTGTAGCAGAAGTAAAGCTACTGGCAAGGAAGCATCCGCACCTGCAGAGCAGGCCAGCAACAGATTTCACCCAGAGGAAGGTACTTACGGGGAGCACCTTCTGCCATCTCGATAGCGGTGATTCCCAGAGACCACAGGTCACTCTGTAAAACAAGGAAGGCACGGAAGCATGGGTAAATGCAGTCAACAAAGGCTCCCTGGGCTAAACCAGGCAACTGCTTCAGAACTGCCTATGGGAGAGCTGTCCAGCCATCTCTTTTCAAACCTACTTCAGGCAAAAACAGCCTTGTTTGCTCCTCGTTGATAATACCTTTCATGGTGCCTGACACATGGTGAGTTTTCCATACATGTATGAACAACAAATAGAAGGTTTCAAACATTAATTCATCACTAAGATTTCCCTACTGATTGAACCACAAGAAACTGCTGCTGTTTGACTGTTTTTAATACCTTCACTGAAATAAAACTGTCAAGTAATTAATTGCACATACTCCCAAGTGTACCAATTGAAAGGGTTTGGTGTTCACGTACACCTGTGAAGCCATCAGCATGGGCAAGGCAGCAAACACATTCATCTCCCCAAAAGGTCTCACTTGCCCCTTTGCAGTCTCCATTTCCTGCCCTTCTGTCCCCGACCCCAGTTCCCGTTCCAAGGCACACACTGATCTGCTTTGTGTTACTGTGGATTAGTCTGTATCTTCTAAAGTTTTGTATAGAATGAAACCTCCTGGTTTCTTTCGCTTAACATATTGTACTTAAGATCCATCCATGTTGCCTTCCATATTAGTACTTCAGTCCTTCTTACTGCCGAGTAGTGCTCCACCGCACCAACGCAGATGCTACCATTCGTTTATTCATTCACTTGTTGATGGACATTTGGGTTGTTTCCAGTCAAGGCCATTAAAAATAAAGCTGCTACAAATACTCATGTGCAAGCCTTTGTATGGATGTATGCTCTTATCTCTTTTAAATAAAGACCTAAGAGTGGAAAGACCATGTAGTAGATGCTAGATCATACAGTATTTATAGTCATTTGTTTTTAACCTACAAAAAAGCCCAGCAATTCATATCATTTAACCAAACAACATGAGGGTGGGGAAGCTTTTGTTTAGTTTTGTCTACTGCTGTATCTCAGTGCTTAGAATAGAGCACTGAGTAGTGGGTGCTCGTTATATTTGTTAAATGAATGAACAATATTACCATATATTTTTATCTGGTAAATAGACACATATGCAAAACAGAAATCCTAAACCCTTATTGTCTTTCTTATTCTCAGATTAACTTTCATGCTCTTATCAGAATTTTCTAGGCTAATGCCTCCACCTCGACCTATGCAATCTTGAACAATATGCTTCTCCCCCACTCTGTGCACATCGCTCAACTGTTTCTAAATAGTGCATAGAAGGGAAGCAAATCGAGAGAAGGGAAAACCAAGCCAGGAAGTGCCAAAAACACTGCTAAGACAACACACGTAACACTTGGTTCAATAGTTCACAATCCTGATGAAGACTCTCATGCTCCCTTTCTTTTTAAATATACGTTGCATTTTGTATATCATTCTAAATTCTCACCTGTAACCTCACAAGATTTCAGAGATCAAAGTTAAGTTCCCTTGCCCACCAAGCAAATGTCAAGGTCACACGTCAAGGAGATGTAACTGGAAGAGAACTATGAACTCCTCCCTGAGCCATTCCCTAGAACTAAACTTCTCAATATCCTGTGGGTGACACCTAGGCCTGTTCAGTATTTGAACTGAGGCCCATACAACCTGAACAGGACTTTCAAGGGGATCTAGACTCTTGCCTAAAATGTGATCTACCTTAGAGCAGGTGGCTGGGGCACATCCTAACCCCACACTAGGACCAAGCAGGGATTCTTTAATTCACGAGCCCATGAACCTGTCCATATAAATGTTACAAGTTCTCAGTCTATTTGGAGATAATAATGCACCTGCACAAAACCACTGCCCAGATTCCAAGAACATCTCTGCATAGAACATCACTTTATCATCCTTTCTTTGTTCCATTTCAAGGTATATTCAAATGTGTCGCTGAACACACACACACACACACACACACACAGACAAGAGTGGCACAGCCTGGCGCTTTGCTAAATCTTCCCGCAGGCTGCTGGTCTTGCTCACTGAGGTTCTTTCTGGAGCTAATGGGGAAAGCCCAGCCCATCCCTCACAGGCTGGCTCAAGAGCAGCAACTGTAAAGATGAACACACAGCTCTCTTGTACCAGAACATGATGGTTCACTGACACAGACAATCATTGGGGAACATGACGAAAACCCTGACTCACTTACTGCACGGGAGGCATTCAACAGAAAACAGTCTGGAAATGGCGGAGGGATTGGGCTGTTCTGTTAAGACTCCAGGCCTCGGCAGGTCTCCTACCACCTATCCAGCATCTTGGGAAACCGAGTGTTTGTGCATTGTGAACCGAGATGCAAACACGAAGGCAGTGGCTGGGCTCTCTGTCCCCACCTGCCATAGCAAAGTCAAATTAAATGGCTTTCAAGTCTAGGAAGCTTGAACTGGTTTGAAAGCCAACATAGCTGAAAGAAAGTGATGGAACCGGGATGAGAAAAGCTCCAGGCTAGTCTTCAGACAGGGGAAGAAGATGGCTCAGAAAACTCACACAAACTCCTACCTTAGGGTTTTTGCTTCAGATATTCCCTCTGCCTGCAGCACTGACCCTAATCATGTATGGACTGACTCTCTCCCCTCCACGAAAGGCTTTGCTCAGATGCTTTGTTCTTAGTGAGGACCACCCAACCTCTCTCCCAGCGTGGCCAGACCCCTCCCCCTTTCCCACTTTTGTTCCCCAGAGAACTGATCACCTTCTGACAACTGTGTAATTGACTCATCACTAATTTATTATGTTTTTTTGTTTACTGTTTGTGTCCTCTGCCCACAACACACGCACTTGATCATGAAGTCCACAAGGGCAGGGAATCTTTGCTTTGTTGACTGGTACATAGTATTAAAACAGTGCCCGGCACATAGTAGGTACTTCATAAATACTTGTCGAGTGAATAGACACATGAGAGAAAGGAGCAAAACCTAAGTGTCTTAAGGCTAGACCCTCAGTAGAAGGATGGTTTTGTTTGTTTGTTTTTGTTCACACAACATGTGGGACCTTAGTTCCTTGACCAGGGATTGAACCTGTGCCCTCTGCAGTGGGAATGCAGAGTCTTAACCACTGGATCACCAGGAAAGTCCCTTAGACCTTTTGTAGGTCATTTAGTCCAACTTTTCATTTCACAGAGGAGAAAAAATGACTTAAGATCACAGAGCAACTAAGCACCAGGTTTTAATCAGAGCTGGGTCTCCTGCCTCCCAGGCTAGTTCTTTTTTTAAACTATCATCACAATGTAAGAACCTAATAACTCACTTTAAGAACCTTATTAGGGACCCATAAAATAATCACTTCAGATTCCTCCTTTGTCTACAGGTACCTTAAAGTGCTGGTGACTCAGATGAAGGTGTTGAGATTCAGTGAGGTGCATCCTAAACCAGTGCTCAACTTCCTAGAGGCAGTGTGAATAAGTCAGACAGACCCAGATTCAAGTTCAGGTTCCTAATTTAACTGCATCCAGAAGACCGCACAGAGCTCAGCTTTCCACTACACAATAGACAATTGTGACGTGTATGTACGCAGGCATGCTGCCTAACACAAAACCCGGTACACAGCGGGCTCAAGAATAATTCATCATGTCCTTGTCTTCCACTGTGAGGTAAGACTGCCTTTGCCTGCCCAGTGTAGCCTTCTATGGCTTCCCTCGAATTGGCTGTGGCCAGTACTGTCTGTTGGCTAACCCAACAGGCGTTTCAATCTGCACTGCCCTTGCTGCCTCCATTTCAGTGCATAGGAAAGCTAAACTCGGTATCCAGATTTCCCTCAGCTAAGGATGGCAGTCAAGGAAGTGACCTAGTTCTGGCTGCTGAGACCCAGGCAAACATCTTCTGGGAAAGCTTTTGCTTTTCCTGAAATAAATGACAAATACAGCTGGTGTCTTGACAACTCTTTCCCACTTCTTAGTGCCTTGAATACAAACATGCCATCTGGAGTTACAGCATCCATCTTGCAACCATGAGGCAGTAAGTCGACAAACTAAGGCTGACAGGGCAGGAAGGTAGGAGCCCATGTTTTGAAGACATCAATCAACACTCACCTGCCTTCCTCCAGACTCCTGGTGACACAAGAAATGTAAGTATGCCTAAAAACATTTCTTAGTGATCGTATGTATGGAGCAATCACGTGAGGAAGCATATTTCGATAGTAAGGAAAAAGAGAGGTCCCAGTTGTTGGGAGATCCTCCCTTTATGCCACCAGGAGCAGGAAGGGTTAGTGAAAGAGTGATGTTTCCTTCATTCAGTACACAGTATCTCAGATTCTCTCTCTGGCTGCTTTCCCCAACCCCGCCAAACAACCCCTTCAAACGCAAGATCACAACATCCCAACTCCGGTGCATCCTTTGTCACGTGACCAGGCCAGAGATTATTTCTTCTTTAAGCCTTCATTTGATATCATTATTAGGATCTTTTTTTTTTTTCCCCCTTTCTGGGATTCTCTTGTATTCCAAAAGGAACATTTATATTCCTGGCCATATATACCCAGAGCTGCTTGTAAGCTATGCTTAACTGCCCATGCTAGAAAGCAATAAACGTCCTTGACGGGCCTTATTTAAGCCTTTGGATATATTAGCAAGTCCCAGAGACACTTCAGAACTTAAATACGGGAGAAAATGTTCCAATTACAACTGGCAAGACAGATCACAGGAGACGAGAGAGGGAAGAGGGAGAAACAAGATGAGGAGAGAGTTGGGAGAGATAAGTTTCCTCCGTGGCCGTGGAGTGACTCATTCTGGCAGGGGTTGGGTAATTCATTATTCTAGAGGTGCTGCGCAGCCTGGCCGGCAGCATGATTAATAGCCCAGTACTGTGCGCATCACCAACAGAACAGAGACAAATTCTAGTGCCTCCGAGAAGGCAGCGGCAAGCACGCAACTTCTGGCTGGTGGGGGGCTAGCTGGCACAGAGGAACTTGAACATCACAAGAGGCCATTCCTCTTGGGGCTGGGTTGCTCAACAAGTGAAGAGGACTTTCAGAAGGCTGAACCAGCCATACAAGGAGAGAGAGGTGGGGGGGTGGGGGCAGGCAGGAGAAGAGCCCCAGTGTGCCCTGAAAGGTAGAAAGAACACGTGTAGCGAGCAGACCTGGGGTGACCCCCCTCGACCCTCTGAACTGATGTCCTCACTTGTAGCACGAATAGAACACCTATCTTGCACGGTTAACACGAGAATTCAGTAAGATATGCAGGATACTTCCCTGCTGGTCCACTGGTTAAGTATTTGCCTTGCAATGCAGGGCATGCGTTGGTCCCTGGTTGGGGAATGAAGATCCCACATGCCTCAGAGCAAAGTCCACGTGCCGCAACAACTGAGCCCATGTGCCACAACTAGAGATCTGAGCAATACAACGAAAGATCCCATGTGCCATAGCTAAGACCCAATACAGCCAAGTGAATAAAAAAAATATTAAAAATAGTAACAATTAAAAAACAAGGTATATATGCAAAGTTCCTAACACAAGCAGTGTACACAGTGGGTATTTAACAAATACTGGCACAGACAAAGCCTGAGGTCCAATTATCACTGACTGGCAGTTCAACGAGCAAACCGGTGAGTAACAAGGAGCCCTGGTACTCAGAGATGTTTCTGGGATGTTACAGGAGTAAACAGGAAGCTTAGAGGAAGCAAACAGGAAAAGGTGTGTCCTTCTTCCTCCAGCCTTGCGAGCTACCCCGATGGCCAAGCAGAAATGGGGTTGGCTGAGTCCTGACCCCATCACCCCTGAGCAGAAGCTAGCAGGGTGGTCTAGAGCTCACAAACAAGAGCTTCATAACAGGTGCAATTGGTGTAGTAGAGTCTACCAAGTTTTGCCAAGACCAAGAAATCAGTCTTTTTTTTTTAAACGAAGACCAGAAATCAGTCTTTCAACATGCAACTTATTTTCCTTTTGGAAATGCTACACCTGGAAAAAGCAAAATGAATTTATTTTATGTGGTCCCTAAGGGCAGCACCTTAATCTAGAGGTGTAAGTAGAGAAGCAGATTGTGGCTCAATGCAAGTCGAAAATTAGAGGTGTGTAGTACAAATAGGTGGCTCAAATTCTATGATATTCCTGGGATTTGTTTTAGGTCAAAATGTCTCCAAATGGCAGTACCTTCAGATGAAACATAAACATGAATATTAACTACCATACATTGACTACTTATCAAATGGTAGTGAATTAATTCCTTAATATATGTCAGTTCACTTTATTCTAATAGAGCCTTGTCATATACTCCCACAGAGGCTCAGAAAGGTTAAATAACTTCCCTGAAGTTATACAGTGCAAGGAAGTGATGTCTACATTTTAAACCAATCCTATCCAACCTCAAAGGCCTGACATGCCCTACATCATATACACTACATTATATATAAACAGAACCAAGGTGGTGAGATCAGGGTGACTGAGGTCATTCAAGCAGAGGTTGTTCAGTTGCTCAGTCATGTCTGATTCTTCACGTCCCCATGGACTTTAGCACACCAGGCTTCCCTGGCCTTCACTATCTCCCGGAGTTTGCTCAAACTCATGCCCATTGAATGGGTGATGCCATACAACTGTTTCATCCTCTGTTGCTCCCCTCTTCTCTTGCCTTCCATCTTTCCCAGCATCAGGGTCTTTTTCAGTGAGCCAGTTCTTTGCATCAGGCGGCCAAAGTATTGTAGCTTTAGCTTCAGCATCAAGGCTTCCAATGAATATTCAGGATTGATTTCCTTTAGGATTGGCTGGTTTGTTCTCCGTGCTGTTCAAGGGACTCTCAAGAGTCTTCTCCAGCACCACAAATTGAAAGCATCAATTCTTTGGTGCTCAGCCTTTTTTAGAGGTAGTTATTCATAATCTCATCTCCCCCAGAATTCCTTGTTCATATACATTTGTAATGTGACCATAGGGAAAATATTGGATGAACAGGTTATCTTCTTCACCTGGGGATCAACTGAGAGCCTGGATGGGGTGGTAGTATGTCCGACTAAAAAGTCCTACGCAAGTGGGTGTGAACATGCAGCATGAGGAATATGCTGGATAGAAGTTTGTCTCTGCCAGGAACAGTAACGGTGGTGTCTATATCATCCTTTCTTCCTGTCACACGGGGACGGGAGCTTTGTTGAAATTTCAGTAGACAGAGGTCAGGCCTCATGTGAGAGGCAAACCTCATTCTGCAATGTGAAGATCATCCTCTCACAAAGCACATCACATACACCTTGGTGATGCTCCCTGGCTAGGCAAGTGCTCACTTTCTCTCCAGCTGAGCCTCTTACCTTCAGGGGTCCTTTTCATTCTGTCTGAATAAAGCCAATTATCTGTAACACAAGAGAATGAGTACTTGCTCTACAGCCAGAGCACAATACTCACCCAAACCCTGCAGGAGACATCTACGTCTTTAAATGGTCCACAGCACCTGTGTGCAAAGTCTCAGAGTTTAGGCAGATAACAAATGACATGAGCACAGATCAGGCCAGTGGATGGTGGTGGGGTTGAGGGGATACACCATTTCACCATACTTCTCTTACTTGACTAAGTTGCTGTAAAAGCATCACCAGTTTACGGTTTAAAAAACTAGAACAGTTACAGAAAGATATATAAAATAAAAAGTTTAACACAAAAATTCTGCTCTGTTTATAATGAATAACCAACAAGGACCTACTGTGTAGCACAGGGAGCTCTGCTCAATGTTAAGTGGCATGCTGGACAGGAGGGGAGTCTTGGGAGAGAACAGATACATGTGTATGTATGGCTGAGTCCCTTTGCCGCCCACCTGAAACTATCACAGCACTGTCAATCAGTTATACTTCAATATAAAAAGTTTAAAAAAAGAAGTTTAATTTCTCCATCCACATCCATCCATCCATCAGGTAGGGGCGAACCAGACTCTACTATGCGTACTGTAAGCTGCTTTGTGTACCTCACACTGTATCTTGGAATCTGCCCAACTTCAACATATACACTATCTCATTGTTCAGATGGCTGTGTAGTATTCCTGTGGGCAGCTGTGCCAGTCTTTATTCAACTACGAATGGGCTCCTGCCCACAGAGAACGTCCGTCAGTGAGTAGTTCTGTCAAAGCAATAAATACATAGGACTATAAAACACTCGGCAAATCCCATCTAACTGAAATGAAATTCAAGTTAAAAAAATAACAATTTAAACAGCCTAGGAATTTTGAACAGCTTTATTAATTCCAAGTCTTTTGAATGCTTATTATTAAATGAGCAAGCTTTCATTATTGCCCCACGTACTTATCAGGAAAATGAAACCTTGCCTTTTGCTTGAAGTGTTTTGACAGATTTTCTGAAAACAAGAAAGGAAGGGCTCTAGGGGAAAGGGTGAGATTCTGGCTCCTCCTTAGGGTAGGGGCTACTTTCAGGCAGTGGCATACTGTGCCCAGCAGGTATCAGATAAAACCAGACTGCAAGAAAAAGCATGGGCTCTTCAGCCTATTTTCTTATATAGAAGCTCCTATTTTACTGAATTGCTATAGTTTAAAAAAAACACAGCAGTTTCTAAAGACATTAGGCAAATAAAATAATACTCAGGGGCTTTCCTGGTGGCTCAATGGTAAAGAATCTGCCTGACAATGCAGGAAACACAGGTTCAATCCCTGCCCTGGGAAGATCCCACATGTTGCAGAACAGATAAGCCTGTGCACCTCTATGTGTACTGTATTGAGTCTGTGCCCTAGAGCCCAGGAGCTGCAGCTACTGAAGTGGAGTGCCCTGGAGCCCATGCTTCGCAGCAAGAGAAGCCTCCTCAAGGAGAAGCCTGGCGCCATGACTAGAGACTAGCCCCTGCCTGTTGCAACTAGAGAAAAGCCCGCACAGCAACAGAGACACAGTACAGCCAGAAGGAAATGAAAAAAATCTTTAAAAAAAGAAATAAATAATAAAACCAAACTATATTCCTTTGCATTTTGTCTTTATTGGAAAGAAAGGGCTTTTGTGAAAGAAAACCTGACAAAGCCCAGTGGCCTTCAACTTAACTTTTATTCTAAACATGCCCACAGCAGGTGAGAGACTCGAGTGCTAGGGTCAGTCTCTGAGGCTAGGATACACCCTGGGTCAAATGGACAACCAAACACAGCAACAAACCACTGAACTTTGATAAAGTCGCAAATGGACTTTCTAGGAAAAAACTGCATATACAGGTAGAGCGTGGCTAATTCCTTTTGCATAGTGAGTATTCAATAAATACACACTGAGTGAATGAATAAATGGTTTTGAAAGTCGATGTATTGTTGAGCTGTCTCCTGGTGACTGGCCACATTCCTAAGAACACTAAACAGAAAAAAAGAATAAGATCTGATGCTGAGAAAGAAGTAGCAAGATTATTTAAAGTATAGCTTCTCTGATCCACAGAAAAACTGCAAGGTGGTTGGAACGAATCTTCAGAGAACCCCCAAATCTTCTTTTCTGCTTGGTCTTCCTAATCCACCCTTTGGTTGTGCTCCTTCTTTAACTCATGACAAGTGGCCAGCGAAGCTCATATTCTTGCCATGACTTCCTCCTCTTACACAACCTACGTTTATGACAATCCAAACAAAGTAAGTTGCACTGAAGGTGTAAAATGGCTGATATGGTTGAATTTGTTCTCTCATCATGATCCTTTATTTTTTAATAAAAAACACAGAAATTAATCTTTGATTTCCTAGTGTCTCAGGACCTTCCAGCACCTCTGAAATGTCCCAGTGCAGCACGATGCTCCCTGTTATTCATACATCAGGTTGTGTCCACACCCACGGTTATGCATCAGGCTTTGTCCACACCCACGGTTATGCATCAGGCTTTATCCACACCTACGGTTATACATCAGGCTTTATCCACACCTACGGCTATACATCAGGCTTTGTCCACACCTATGATTATGCATCAGGCTTTGTTCACACTAGGATTATGCATTAGGCTCAAAAATTTTTCACCAACCCCAAGCTATATTCCTTAATCTGACTATAAACCATAATCTGAAGAAAGAGATTCAAGATATCAGTTTACTTCCAAGCCTCGGCTTGATCAGAGGAGTCCTCTTCTAGACACTCTACTGAAAATAGCTAAGTCACAGGGATCTATTTTATGCCATAGAACAAAAGTCCCATATATATTATAGGCAGACAAAATACTTACAGGCTAAAATGAGATTAAATGTTTGAAACACTCTGATTCTCTATGGTATGTTATAAAGCAATTTAAAATATCTGTGGCCAAGATATAGACCAGTTAGCACTTGTTAAGTATAACTATAGTTTGAAGAATTGCTTATAGCCAATCATGGTACACATATCTGGTCTGGGACATATATTTTGTAGTGGCTCCTCTGAAGGGATTTGCAAATTAAATTATTTAAATGTGCTTATCATTAACAGTTGAAATAAATGACATTTATTTTGGCAAAAGATTAATTTTTAACTTGGCAGCTGCGTTCAGACAGATTGTTGTCAGGTTATTACAGTGACTAACTGTGAAAGAAGGAAGAAATTTACAGAAGATTATTTTGTTTTTAGACCTTCAAACTTGCATTTCTCCAAAGAGGCAAATAATTTTGTCAGTGCCCTGAGACACTGGGTCCCAAAGACATTGCAATGTTTGCATCTTTGTGACCTGATTTCAATAATAACACCATATGTGGAGAACTAAAAATGTTCTTTAATAGAGGAATTCTTCAAATATATTCTTCAGAGGCTGTTTTGTTGGTAAATTGGACATTTATATTTTATATATTGGATACTTATACTCCTATATATATTTATGTAGGAGTGCATCATAGAGAAACATGGTAATATTTAGGAAAATCTCTGAACAGAGAGCTTGGAGATATGGGGGCCAAGTCTGTGAGAAGACACCAACTGGGTGTGCATTGTGGAGTTCCCACATCCGTAAGATGAGGGTATTTCAAAGTAATCATTAAAGTCCTTTGGTGAAAAGTCCATGCACCTGTGGAAAAGAGGAGGCTTCTTGGAGGAGAAAACTTACACCTTTCCACTTAAACACTGCTTTGAGTTACTAGCAATTTTCCAGTTGATGATACAAAACGTCAAGCCACAAATCAAATTTCTATCAAACATGGCAATAGGCTATAGAAACACTGTAAAGTAGCTACCAACCTATCTGATTCTCTCTCATTTTGAAAAGAAACTCTAATAATTAAACTTTGAACTATGTAGAAATGACTAAATATAATTGTTTTTAACCAGAAAAAGATGACCTAAGAAAACAAACTCATGTCTTGATTTCTTTTAACATAAAAAGCTCTCAGAATACATATGCTTTGCCAAAAATCTAAACTACAACCAAAATAGAAATCTATTTTCTAGTAAGAAGCAAGAGAAGGTTAAAAGAACATAGAAAATGGTTTAAATATATATATACATATACATATTTTTTGTACAAATAGGCAATGAGATATGATGGGTGAGTTTGTTAAAAAGATTCTCATTTGAATGTCATAATTTTAAACTCAAGAAATGTCTTTTAGTTTTCCCTTTGGATTATACAAATCACAAGACCAAAGCCATGAGCAAATTCTCTACAAGTCTCAGAGGGAGATGTTTAGGCATGCCTGGAAACTTATGAAGAGTAAGAAGACACACCTTGAAATCATACGTGGCATCTGGGTTTTCATCGCAGGCAATAACTTCTGGCGCCATCCAGTAGGGTGTTCCGATGAAGGTATTCCTCCTGCCCACTGTTCGATCAAGCTGGGCACTGACTCCAAAGTCCACTAGTTAAGGGAAGACAAATGAATAGTTTGTGATCGAAGGTCTTATATGGTGATAAAATGAATATTTTTTTATTGTGGTAAAATATACAACATAAAATTACCACTTTAACCACTTCATAGTGGACAGTGTTGTGGTATTAAGTACATTCAGTTTCCGGTGCAACCATAACCACCATCCAACTCCAGAACTTTTTCATCTTCCTCAATTGAACCATTAAACACTAACTCCTCTTTCTCCCTCCTGCCCCAGGTGCCTTGAAAGCACCATTCTACTTTATGTTTCTATGAATCTGTCTACTATAGACAGATACCTCATATAAGTGGAATCATGCAGTATTAGTCTTTTAGAGACTAGCTTATTTTACTTAATGTCATGTCCTCAAAGGTTAATGCATGTTGCAGCATGCATTAGAATGTTCTCCCTTTTTAAGACTGAGTATTATTCCACTGTCTGTAGGTGCCACATTTTGTTTACCCGTTCATCTGTTGAGGGCACTCAGGATGCTTCTTCCTTTTCACTACTGTGACTGCAGTTAAATTAAATACGTATATTCAATTATTTTAGATTGGAGTATAGTTGATTTACAATGTTCTGCTAGTTTCAGATGTAGAGCTAAGTGATTCAGTTATACATATACACAGGTCTACTCTTTTTCAGGTTCTTTTCCCTATAGGTTATTACAGAGTACTGAGTAGAGTTCCCTGTGCTATGCAGTAGGTCCTTGTTGATTATCTATTTTATATATAGCAGTGTGCACATGCTAATCCCAACCTCCTAATTTATCCCTCCCCCACCTTTTCCTTTTGATAACCATGTTTATTTTCTATGTCTGTGGGTCTATTTGTTTTGTAAATAAGTTTACTTGCATCATTTTTTTTCAGATTCCACACATAAGTGATATCATATGATATCTGTCTGACTTACTTAATTTAGTATAGTAATCTATGTGTGTGTGTGTGTGTGTGTTAGTTGCTCTATTGTGTCTGACTTTTTGTGACTCCAAGGACTGTGGCCTGCCAGGCTCCTCTGTCTATGGAATTCTCCAGGCAAGAATACTGGAATGGGTAGCCATGCTCTTCTCCAGGGGATCTTCCCGACTCAGGTCTCCTGCATTGCAGGCAGATTCTTTACCATCTGAGCCACCAGGGAAGCCCATGATAATCTCTAGTGAATGTATATGTTTAAATTGCATATATTAATATAAATGGATAAAGTACATCAATGAGAAAAGCACAAGGAGTTATATCTGGTTATATCAGGGCTCCATGGAGGACCAAAAATAGGTGTTAAATAAAAGGCAAGCTTGGACCATAAAGGAGAGTGTTTAGAGGATGCAAATACAGTGGTAATCAGCTAAGTTTCCACAGTCAGACTGCCTAAATTTGCATCTCATTTCTGACACTTATTCGTATGTGACCTAGTAGACAAACCTCTTGGAGCTTCATTTTCTTAATCCATAAAATGAGGATGCTGAGAGTCACGTGGAGCTGCTGTAATGTTTAAGTGAAATCATCTGCCTTCAAGCATTTTGTACATGATCTGGAACATAACAGTCCCTCACAAGTAACTGTTAATAGTGATGAGTGAACATTCTGAGGATAGCTTATGTAGTCAGTACATATGTAAAGGTTTTCCCTACCTAATGTATGCTTTTGTTTTAAAAGAGAATATTCATGAGATGAAAGCTTGGCCCCAAATGCTAACTAAGAAAAAAAATGGAAATTGTATATTTTAACAAAAAGGCAAGAGCGAATGTTTGGGATATAAACATAGGAGATAGTTAAGTCTCTTTGAAAAGAAACAATCATGGACAGTGATTCTTTTCTAGAAGACAAATTGCATCTCTTATAGGATATCTGTCAATGTATGCTCTTACTTGTATACATCAAGCAGTCAAATGCATGTGGGCATTCTCTACCTCATCTGGAAAATCCCAGATTTATTGTGGGAAGGGCTCTAATGGAAAGGACCAGAGAAAAGGATTCCCTCACTGATAACTCTGGCAGACGGAAGTGGGATAATCAATATGTGTGTAAAGTAGAATATCAAGCATCCATTTTGTACAGGTGCCCTAGGTAATAATGAAATCGATGTAAACAGCACTTAAAATATAGGGGAATATAGCAGGAAATTCATTATTCTAAATGTGTGTGGATATTTTCAATTTAAAAATAAGTCACCGTTGTTCTGTTACAGCAGCAACAACATAAACAAACTATAAGATATGGGAAACCATTTCAAGGTCAGCCACTTCTAATCTAAAGGCTCTTTGCTTAAAAAGTAAGCTCAATTATTTCTACACATTGATTAAGCACATGGTTCTCCAGTTCACTCCTAAAAGTGCTTTTAAAAAATGTTTTTTAAATAGGAAAAGAAACATGTTCCTTTCCATTCCAGGTACAATGACCTCCAAATACACAGTGATACATTTACATTCATTATTCAAAAAGAAAAACAGCTGAAACAATCCTACCAATTCCTATAATTCCTAGGCTCCCTGGATTCTATTCTTACCTAGTTTCACTTCTGCATTTTCAGTCAGCAAGACATTCTGCCCTTTAATATCTCGATGAATCACTTTATGCTGGTGCAGGTGACTCAGCCCCTGGAGAGACAGAGTTGGGAAAGGTTAATAGGAATATAGATTCAGATGCAAAAAAATGTATTTTGGATGTTAATGATCCAAAAAATTCAAACTTACCCAGAGATCCTTTCATTATTGTATTCATATCTTTCATGTGGTCATAATTCAAATGTAGCACAATATTCATTTATTCTAAACTGCAAGCAACTGATCAGTATAAACTGAAATATACAGGCAGTCCTTACAATGCATGGTGCTGTGCTAAATGAAACACCTGCATATCAACTTCGATCTCGGGTAACAAGGAACCACACAAGCCGTGATATGACTGGTTCCAACATGCACATGTCTCAGCTAACAGCACTCTGAAAAGTCAGGACCACCTGCATTCGCCAGCTGGTACCCGGAACATCTACCGACTCTGTACAGAAAACTGATTTAACAGAAGTCCCCACTTTTGGGGGCAATTTTTGAATTTAAAAGTTTAAAAGTTATCTTCTATTATATAATTTTAATTAAGCACAGTATTACTCAGACCAAGCAAGAAATTTCCCATTAGCTTTAACCAATGTCTCACATTAAAAAAAAAGGAAAATAGCAATTTTTACTTCCTTTGTTAATGTTCACCACTGTCATTTTTAGTGCTTTATGATATTTGTGACTTTGTGCTCATTATGTGAAATAATTATTCAGGGACATCTCAACCTCATTGTGTTCCATTTTTCCATGAATTATCCTGACTTTGGCTTTTATGTGGTATGTGTTCTAAAAACAGACTTGTTCTAAGATACACTGTAACCTAAAGGAATCTGAAATTGGCATACTGAAGCAAATCATATTATATCAATGCTTGCTAACTCAAGCACTGGATACCCAAGTGTTGTCATTTTTTATTTATTTTCTGTACTTTTCCCCATGCACTGTAGCACTGCTCTGGGTGTAAATCAGGTGACCAGAAGAAGTGGGTCTGGTCTGCTCATGGACTCTCCATTCTGTTTCCTTGGCCATTTGCCTATCCTTATGACAATACCACCCTGTCTTAACTACTTAGCAACTTTATAAGAAGTCCTGAAAACTGGCAGCATAAATTTTTCACCTTTGTTTCTCAAAATTGCCTCGATTATTCTTGGCCTTTTGTTATTTCCATATAATGTTTTAAAAATCAGCTTGTACCTCCACAAGTGTATCTAGAAGGATTTGAATAGGCAGTTTATGATACCAAGGATCAGACTGGGGAGAAATAACATCATTACAATATCAAGCATTCTAATTTATGAAATAGTTTTATGTTTTGTTCCCTTATATTAAGAAGGCAGGACAAATAAATAAATGTCAAGCAGATATAGTATAGGAATGTTCAGTGGACATATAGTAGCCTCCTTATTAATAGCAAGAGATAATTCAACTGATCCAAACAAACTAAAATATGGCCAGTTATCTTCTTCCTAAAGTGAACTCAGCAAATCTGACACTGCTGTGCAGACTGTCTGACTCTGGAATTTGTGGGCAAAACTGGGCAGATGGGCACATTTTTGCCCAACTGTTTCGACCGATTTTAGAGGTTGTCTCAAAGAAACTTTTTAAGGCAAAATCAGTTAAACTAGGTTTTATGTACTAAAACGGCTAACGTCATACAAGCCTTAAATTAGTTATAAACCTTCACAAGTTGAAAATTCAAACAAGTGACCAAAATATCTTTAAACAATCCATCTCCTAAGTGGAAAACTATCTTTGTGATCTAAAATCAGAATTCCAACCGGAAACTCCAAAGAAAATGAATCCCAGGTTAAGGGCAATCACCCAACTAACCCTTCAAATGAGAGTGCACGTGCCTATCCAGTTTTTTTGTTGTGTGTGTGCTCAGCTGTATCTGACTCTTTGTGACCCTATGGACTGTAGCCTGCCAGGCTCCTCTGTCCATGGGATTCTCCCAGCAAGAGTACTGGAGTGGGTTGCCATTTTCTCCTCCAGGGGATCTTCCTGACCCAGGGATCGAACCTGTGTCTCCTGCATTGTCAGGCAGATTCTTTACCTTTTGAGCCACCTGTGAAGTCTATTTAGAATGGCTCTCCCTTCATAACAACAGACCACAACACACACCACTGCCACCATCACTGTTAGAATAAAGCTCTAAGGAGGTTTCCGACATGAATTATGGAATGAATTAGTGGAAGGTCAGTGTAAAGTTCAATACCTCCCAAGGTATCCCATGTTGTCACTTACTCGTAAGATCTCCCTGCAGATGTACGCAATCCATTCCTCCTTCAACGTGTTACCTTTTGTGTTCTTGATCAGGTCAGTGACAGAGCCCGCACCGCAAAACTCCATCACCAACTGGCAAAGGAAGCAAATAGGCCATTATTATAATTGCACTCCAAGACTTCCACTGTGTTAAGAAAGCATAAGGTGTCCAGTTGGTTGCTTTGGAATGCCATTTCTGCAAAGAAAAAGTGATCATAAAATGACATATGAAACAAGTTTTTATCTTTAATTTTTCCCCAAATGATAGATTTTTTTTGATGTGGACCATTTTTAGAGCTTTTATTGAATTTTGTTACAAACATTGCTTCTTTTTTTAATGCTTTATTTGTTTGGCCTTGAGACATGTGGGATCTTAGCTTCCTGACCAGGGATTGAACCCTTATCCCCTGCATTGGAAGGTAAAGTCTTAACCAATGGACCACCAGGGAAGTCCTGGAAAGATTATTTTTAATTTTCTAAACTGAAAATTACAACTGGAAATTGAGGAAAATCTCCATATTCTAAGTATGTGTTTTAAATGAGGGCAGCTAGGTTGGTTCAGATGGAATTGAGACTATCCTTGTGGTTTCATTTAGCGGTCAAGCTCATCTTTCCTACAGAAGTAGGCTCATCCCCCTCTCTGAAAGAGCTGTGGCTGTCTAGGCAATCCCAAGCCAGAACAATAGAAGTGCACACTGTTTATGTTATTGGTTTGTAAGTGGCACTGTAAGCTGTCAGAGTGAGGACTATCTGCTTTTAATTAACTTCAGCAAATGTTCCCAAGAGGCTGGACATATCAGATAAATTCACTAAACAATAAGCCCTAATTTAGCACCTTTCATCCAGAAAGCTCCAAGTTCTCTATAAATATAAACTCATTATAGTACTCAGCAACTTTATAAAATAGGCAGAAAATAAACATCTCCCTTACTTAATGGAGAAGTAGAGACTAGAAGAAAAAAAGCAATCCATTTGCTTTTACATTCATTTTCTACGTTTAGAAAAACACATCCATTTCCATACATCCTCTCTCTTCTTCAAAAGTCTTCAGCAAAAGTCAGCTTATTAGGTACTTTTAAACATAATTATAAGAAAATAGTTTAGGATGACTAGCAATCAGTGTCTGGCTTGACGCTAGAAACAGAACTAAAATAGAGACATAATGAAATCACATTGATGATTTTGGCTTTGTCCAAATGTGCATTCCTAACATCAGCACCACGTCACCAGGTCCTAAAAGATAACCCATCAGGATGCAAAAATCTTTGGGCAGAAACAACGTTCTCTTTTTTCTAAATGCCCAGGTGAAACTCAAAAAATTATTTAAAAAACTGATAAAATTAGTTTTCTGAATGAGTTTCCAGTGTCATTCTGATTTGTCTTCTTATGATTTTATAAAGCATAACAAAACTCTCAGGGGCTCTTGTAAAGAAATTTGAAAAGTGCCACAAAAGAGCATGCTTCACCCGCCCCAAAAAGCTGTAAAATCATCATATATGAGAGCCAGGAAGCTACGAAAGACTGTAAGATCATGCTAGAAAGGATCAAAGAGTCAACTTTAAGAGGTCTCACTGGCCCAAATGGGATAATCTGAGAATCAGAAGCAACTGACAAAGAATTAATCTCAAAAATATAAAAGCAGCTCATGCAGCTCAATTCCAAAAAAATAAACGACCCCATCAAAAAATGGGCCAAAGAACTAAACAGACATTTCTCCAAAGAAGACATACAGATGGCTAACAAACACATGAAAAGATGCTCAACATCACTCATTATCAGAGAAATGCAAATCAAAACCACTATGAGGTACCATCTCACACCAGTCAGAATGGTTGCTATCAAAAAGTCTACAAACAATAAATGCTGGAGAGGGTGCGGAGAAAAGGGAACTCTCTTACACTGTTGGTGGGAATGCAAACTAGTACAGCCACTATGGAGAACAGTGTGGAGATTCCTTAAAAAACTGGAAATAGAACTGATATATGACCCAGCAATCCCACTGCTGGGCATACACACCGAGGAAACCAGAATTGAAAGAGACATGTGTACCCCAATGTTCATCGCAGCACTGTTTATAATAGCCAGGACATGGAAGCAACCTAGATGTCCATCAGCAGATGAATGGATAAGAAAGCTGTGGTACATATACATAATGGAGTATTACTCAGCCATTAAAAAGAATGCATTTGAATCAGTTCTAATGAGGTGGGTGAACCTCAAGCCTATTACACAGAGTGAAATAAATCAGAAAGAAAATCACCAATACAGTATACTAACACATATATATGGAATTTAGAAAGATGGTAACGATAACCCTGTATGCGAGACAGCAAAAGAGACACAGATATAAAGAACAGTCTTTCAGACTCAGTGGGAGACGGCAAGGGTGGGATGATTTGAGAGAAGAGCATTGAAACATGTATATTATCATATGTGAAACAGATCGTCAGTCCAGGTTCGATGCATGAGACAGGGTGCTCAGGGCTGGTGCACTGGGATGACCCTGGGGGATGGGATAAAGAGGGAGGTGGGAAGGGGGTTCAGGATGGGGAACACATGTACACCCATGGCAAAAACCACTACAATATTGTAAAGTAATTAGCTTCCAATTAAAATAAATAAATAAAAATTTAAAAAAAGAATAATAACTCCAATGTCTTGAAACACACGGAATATGCTTAAGTAAATGCATTAAAAAAAATCCCTTCAAAAAGAATATAACTGGCACTGTTTGAAGAAACTAAAGAACCAATTTCTTATACTGAAACTGGTAAATAAAGGGGAAAAAATCAAGAATTTACACTGCCTTTCTTTTACAAGTTTTACCGCCGTGATTACATAATAAAAGAGCTAAAACTTTTCTTCACAAAAACAATATTTCATCTGATAAATGAAAATGACATAATGGAATTAGAATGTCACTATTTCACAACCTCTGATAAATTAGTGGATTTAAGCACCAATCATCAATGGCTGCTAACATAAAAAGAAAATAACCATGAACATGGTATATTTCTCCATCTATTAGTGTCCTCTTTGATTTCTTTCACCAGAGTTTTATAGTTTCCTATATATAGGTCTTTAGTCTCTTTAGGTAGATATATTCCTAAGTATTTTATTCTTTTCGGTGCAATGGTGAATGGAATTGTTGCCTTAATTTCTTTCTATTTTCTCATTATTAGTGTATAGGAATGCAAGGGATTTCTGTGTGTTGATTTTATATCCTGCAACTTTACTATATTCATTAATTAGGTCTAGTAATTTTCTGGTGGAGTCTTTAGGGTTTTCTATGTAGAGGATCATGTCATCTGCAAACAGTCAGAGTTTTACTTCTTCTTTTCCAATTTGGATTCCTTTTATTCCTTTTTCTGCTCTGATTGCTGTGGCCAAAACTTCCAAAACTATGTTGAATAGTAGTGGTGAAAGTGGGCACCCTTGTCTTGTTCCTGACTTTAGGGGAAATGCTTTCAGTTCTTCACCATTTAAGATAATGTTTGTTTGCTGTGGGTTTGTCATATATAGCTTTTATTATGTTGAGGTATGTTCCTTCTATTCCTGCTTTCTGGAGAGTTTTTATCATGAATGGATGTTGAATTTTGTCAAAGGCTTTCTCTGCATCTACTGAGATAATCATATGGCTTTTATTTTTCAATTTGTTAATGTGGTGTATTACGTTGATTGATTTGCGGATATTGAAGAATCCTTGTATCCCTGGGATAAAGCCCACTTGGTCATGGTGTATGATCTTTTTAATGTGTTGTTGGATTCTGATCGCTAGAATTTTGTTAAGGATTTTTGCATCTATGTTCATCAGTGATAATGGCCTGTAGTTTTCTTTTTTTGTGGCATCTTTGTCAGGTTTTGGTATTAGGGTGATGGTGGCCTCATAGAATGAGTTTGGAAGTTTACCTTCCTCTGCAATTTTCTGGAAGAGTTTGAGCAGGATAGGTGTTAGCTCTTCTCTAAATTTTTGGTAGAATTCAGCTGTGAAGCTGTCTGGACCTGGGCTTTTGTTTGCTGGAAGATTTCTGATTACAGTTTCAATTTCTGTGCTTGTGATGGGTCTGTTAAGATTTTCTGTTTCTTCCTGGTTCAGTTTTGGAAAGTTGTACTTTTCTAAGAATTTGTCCATTTCTTCCACGTTGTCCATTTTATTGGCATATAATTCCTGACTTCAGGCTCTACTACAAAGCCAGTCATCAAGACAGTATGGTACTGGCACAAAGACAGAAATATAGATCAATGGAACAAAATAGAAAGCCCAGAGATAAATCCACACACCTATGGACACCTTATCTTTGACAAAGGAGGCAAGAATATACAATGGATTAAAGACAATCTCTTCAACAAGTGGTGCTGGGAAAACTGGTCAACCACTTGTAAAAGAATGAAACTAGAACACTTCTAACACCATACACAAAAATAAACTCAGAATGGATTAAAGATCTAAACGTAAGACCAGAAACTATAAAACTCCTAGAGGAGAACATAGGCAAAACACTCTCCAACATAAATCACAGCATGATCCTCTATGACCCACCTCCCAGAATATTGGAAATAAAATCAAAAATAAACAAATGGGACCTAATTAAACTTAAAAGCTTCTGCACAACAAAGGAAACTATAAGCAAGGTGAAAAGACAGCCTTCAGAATGGGAGAAAATAATAGCAAATGAAGCAACTGACAAACAACTAATCTCAAAAATATACAAGCAACTCCTACAGCTCAATTACAGAAAAATAAATGACCCAATCAAAAAATGGGCAAAAGAACTAAATAGACATTTCTCCAAAGAAGACATACAGATGGCTAACAAACACATGAAAAGATGCTCAACATCACTCATTATCAGAGAAATGCAAATCAAAACCACTATGAGGTACCATCTCACACCAGTCAGAATGGCTGCGATCCAAAAGTCTACAAATAATAAATGCTGGAGAGGGTGTGGAGAAAAGGGAACCCTCTTACACTGTTGGTGGGAATGCAAACTAGTACAGCCACTATGGAGAACAGTGTGGAGATTCCTTAAAAAACTGGAAATAGAACTGACATACGACCCAGTCATCCCACTGCTGGGCATACACACCGAGGAAACCAGAATTGAAAGAGACACGTGTACCCCAATGTTCATCCCAGCACTGTTTATAATCGCCAGGACATGGAAGCAACCTAGATGTCCATCAGCAGATGAATGGATAAGAAAGCTGTGGTACATATACACAATGGAGTATTAGCCATTAAAAAGAATACATTTGAATCAGTTCTAATGAGGTGGACGAAACTGGAGCCTATTACACAGGGTGACGTAAGCCAGAAAGAAAAATACCAATACAGTATACTAACACATATATATGGAATTTAGAAAGATGGTAATGATAACCCTGTAAGCGAGACAGCAAAAGAGACACAGATGTATATAACAGTCTTTTGGACTCTGTGGGAGAGGGAGAGGGTGGGATGATTTGGGAGAATGGCACTGAAACATGTATAATATCATATATGAAATGAATCGCCAGTTCTGGTTCGATGCAGGATACAGGATACTTGGGGCTGGTGCACTGGGACGACCCAGAGGGATGGTACGGGGAGGGAGGAGAGAGGAGGGTTCAGGATTGGGAACACATGTACACCTGTGGTGGATTCATGTTGATGTATGGCAAAACCAATACAATATTGTAAAGTAATTAACCTCCAATTAAAATAAATAAAAAAAGAAGAAAGAAAAAAAGAAAATAACCAGCTAAGATTTATCTCTTGATTAGAGTAACACAACATCACCTAAGGAGTAATCGTGCCCGAAACAAAGCAAAACAAAAAACCTCAAACTAAATTTGATCAAGCATCTAGTTTCAGTTACCAATTTACAGGAAATTAAGAAGACTGAGGAGCAAACATGTTACATGATGGGGATACAATCCATAAAACCTAGGATAAAAAACTCCAAAGGGTAAATGGCCCATTTGCTTCAACAAATATATATAACGAAAGAAGAAGAGATGGAAGGGAAATCTGTAGGTTTCATAACATTTAAAAAGGTCTACTAACAAACTGCAGTGAATGCAACTTATCTGGACACTAATTTTTTTTAAAAAAAAGCTGTTTAAATTTTTGAGAACAATCTACAGTCTAGATATTTGCTGACATCAAGGAAATGTGGTTGACATTTTTTAAGGGTGATGATAGTATTTTGGTTATGTGAAAAAATAATTCTATTTTAGAGAAGCATACTGAAGTATCAATACTAAGGATAAAATGATATGATGATAGTCTCTTCTACAAATGAGGCTGGGTCAACTGGATATCCACATGTAAAAGAATACTGTTGAATCCTTACCTCATATCACATGTAAAAAATTATCTCAGAATGAATCAACGATGTAAATGTAAGAACTAGAACTGTAAAACTCTTAGGAGAGAACAAGGGGTAAATTTCCACCACCATGGACTTGGCAATGGTTTCTTAACTTTGACACTAAAAGCACAAACAACAACAACAACAAAAATAAGTAAAGGAGAGAAATTGGATTTCATCAACATTAAAAATTTTGTGCATCAAAAGACATTATCAAGAGGGTGAAATGACAACTCACAGAATGGACAACACATGTGCAAATCACATAGCTAATAAGGGTCTAGTATCCAGAATATATAAAGCACACTTACAACTCAACAAGAAAAATATAAACAACACAATTGAAAAAGGGGTGAAACACCTGAATAGGCATTTCTCCAAAGAAGATATACAAATGACTAACAATCACATGAAAAGATGCTCAACGTCAAAACCACAATGAGATACCACTTCACACCCTTTAGGATGACTATAATTTAAATTAAAAAAAAAAAAAAGTAAAACAGAAAATAATGTGTTGGCAAAAATGTGAAGAAATTAGAACTCTCCTACATGGTTGGACAGAATGCAAACTGTGGCAAACAGTTAGATGATTCCTCAGTAAGTTAGAAATATCATCAGTCAGTTCAGTTCAGTTGCTCAGTCGTGTCCAACTCTTTGTGACCCCGTGAATTGCAGCACACCAGGCCTCCCTGTCCATCACCAACTCCCAGAGTTCACTCAAACTCACATCCATCGAGTTGGTGATGCCATCCAGCCATCTCATCCTCTGTTGTCCCCTATTCCTCCTGCCCCCAATCCCTCCCAGCATCAGAAATATCATATATATATATAAAAGAAATAGCATATGACCTAGCAATTTCACTTCAAGGTATATACCTACCCCTCAAAATTGAAAACATGTGTTTAAACACTTGCATATGAATGCTCAAAGCAGCACTGTTCACAATATACAAAATGTGGAAATAACCAAACTATCCATCATCACAGATGAATAAATAAAATGTAGTATATCCATACAGTAGAGTATTATTCAGATATGAAACGGAATGAAACACTGATGCATGATATAATGTGGATGAATCTTGAAAACATCATGATACTAATAACTCAAAGAAGCCAGAAGAAGAAAGCTATATGTTGTATAATCCACTTACATGAAATATCCAGAATTGGCAAACCCGCAGAGAACGAAAGCAGATTAGTGGTTTTTCAGGGGGAGGGAAGAATGGGAGTTGCAGCTTAAGGGGTAGAGAGTTTCTTTCTGGAGTGATAAGAAAGTTTTGGAACTAGACAGGGGTGATGGTTGCACAACACTGGGTACTTAAACCCACTGTTATATACCTTAAAATTATTAAAATGCCAAATTTCAGGCTATGTGTATTTTATCAGACTTTTTCTTTTTTTAAAAAAAGATGATGAAATTTGTTTTAAAATAACAGAAGGGAGGAAGTAGATGGGTGTATAGGTGGGGCAGGATTGACAACTGGTTGACAATTGTTGGGGCTAGTTTGGGGCACATTATACTGTTCTGTTCATTTTTGTGTATTTGGAGGATTCTGAATAAATACAAAGTTAAAGAAAATCCTGTTTATGTAAATTGTGTTTCAAAAGCAGCAGGATGGACCAAAGAAACATCCTTGAGTAGAGAGAGAACATTTTCTTCTAGAGAGCAAAACATGTTTGTGTTCCTTTTCCAAATCCCATTTTGAAAAGCAAGTGACCATACCTCCTGCAAGTATATCCACTGCTCCTGCATCCGCTGGAGAAAATGCCCCAGCGTTGAGCTCTATTAGGCCACATAATTATAGTTCCCAAGGAAAGCAGTGGAAGCCCTCTGACTCCAGTCTTTCAAAATTAGATTGGACAGAATACTTTCAAATATTCAGTAGGAAACAATCCCGTGCTAGCCAGGCACTAATGTCAGTGATTTCTATAATTTGCTTCTCCATTCAGCTCCAGCTGAAGGCTGCTAAGTTCTTTTCAACTCACTATGGAACAAAATGATTGTTAAATTATGTAACGGGATTTTTTCCTTTTTAAAAAAAAAAAAAGGAAAGAGAAAAAAAGAAACCAGCATTTGCTAGCAGTCGGTTCCTGCAGCCTCACAGCAACACTGATAATTACTGCCACTGCACAGTGGGGACCCTCCCTCACCACAAGTAACCTCATCACATTAATAAACAGAAACAGAGCTCAACATGCCAAGCCCAGCAGCGATAAGTCAATAACTTCACATCTTGCAAAGCAAGAAATCATGCATCATTAATATTTTCCCTGAAAGAAAGTCCTCAAAGAGTTGACACTGGGGCAACAATACTTGCTAACATTTACTGAGAAGCTACCATGTGCCAGGCACAGGGCTGAGTGGTTTGCACTTGCTGTTTCATTCATTCTGCTTCCCCTCAATTCCCTTTCCTTTCTTTATTTGGAAATGAAGCTTAGTTTTGGTCCCCAGCCTTATTCATGGTATATATACTCATTAAGTAACTAGAGCAGGTTGAAAGCATCATACTTTCTCAATTACTAGCTAAATGACCTTGGGCATGTTCCCTAACTTCACTGGGTTCAGCACTCCGCCACCATCGCTATTAAAACAAAAGCATCAGCCTTACATAGTTGATGTGAACACTGTCTTACAGAATATAAAGCTTCTGGTAGCCAGAATTCTCAGATTCTATTATTTATCCATTCTTTGGTCCGTTTGCCTTTATTAAAAAAAAAAAAAAAAAGAAAATTCCAACTTGGAAGACAGCATTAGTAGCTTCCCAAGATCCACTTCACTCAGATGGTTAGGAAATGGCTAAAAGGGCACCTATGAAGGGCACTGGGCACATGTGCTTCTAAAACTTCTGTTAATGACAGAAGGCCAAGGATGCAGCTCTTTTTCTTCAAGCTTGTATCACACAGCAAGAAGACACATAGGTGCATTCCAGGACACTGGAGCTTTTTATTTGGCAGGCTGGAAGATGGTGGGAGAGGTTTAAAAAGAATCTTACATTTGAAATTCTCACTCACTAGCACCTACATAACTGGGTCAGAAAATGAAAATACACATGCATGTCACTTGGGAAGAAAGGAGGAAGGTGAAGTTGAAGGTGAACACAGAAGTGCGCTCAGGCACGATGGGGGCTGGGCCGGGGCCGTACCTGGAAGCGTGTCAAGGAGAAGATATTTAAAAAGCAGCACAGTGTGTATAGTGCAACCCAGTTATTAGGGAAAAGGTTGCTTGGGTTGTTGAACGTGGGAAGCTATTTCTATCTAAACTGATAAAAATTTTAAAACAAAGAGTTCTAGCATATTTCACAATTTGCATGGTTGTTTATCACTTTTTTTGGGTGGGGGGTCTGATGAGCAGGAGGTTTTCTCTTAGAGTTTGTGGGGTAAGGAGATTGTTTTCTTTTAATGCCCTCCTGTTCATTCCTCCTGCTTCAGGACAGTACAGAAGTCAAGGATCTCTGGCCTCAGCTGATCCCAGACGGAGTTTCCGAAGCACTATCTCAGCCCTCCCTGAGGTCACCCCCCTAACTGGGAGGGGCATGGGTTTGGAATCAGCAGATGTGGTCACTTCTAACTTGCCCTTTCCAACCCTAGTCACCTCTGAAAGAATTTTAAAAGGTCTGTTCTCAGAATCAGCCTAAGAGGCTTAGGATGACTTCTGGGGTCCCCAAGGTATTATACTCACTTGCTAGTCAATTGGTTTTATGTTCCTGTAACAAGAAAAAAAGTTTTAAGGTATTTTAAAACTGCAGGACTAGCCCAGACTGTCTTGACAGCAATATATTAACCCAAATGTCACTAGTCAGTCACCCAGAGATTCCTTCCCTTTTATAGTAAAAGGGGAGATGAGAGATAGGACAGGAAGAGGAAGGAGCAGGGGGATGAAGGTCGACCTAAAATGAAGGAAGTCTGCACCAAGGGCTTCCCTGGTGGCTCAGTGGCAAAGAATCCACCTATCAACGCAGGAGATGCAAGAGACCTGGGTTCGATCCCTGGATCGGGAAGATCCCCCGGAGAAACAAATGGCGACCCATTTCAGTATTCCTGCCTGGGAAATCCCATGGACAGAGGAGCCTGGCAGGCTACAGTCCATAGGGTCACAAAAGAGTCGGACACGACTCAGTAACTAAACAACAACCGCACCAAGCGATTGCACAAACAATCTAAGAAAAGGGGAGGAAAGATCAACATCTAAGAATTCACAAGTCTGCAAAGGATCAGCCTACTGACCTTGAACGTCCAGAAGCATCAGCAAGGCACAGGATATTCTTATCATGTGCAGGTGGGAACAGCCACAGATCCCATCTGCATGATTTACGAAGGTGTAAACAAAACCCAGACTCAGTACTTTGTTACAGAATGCAGCTTCATTTGCCAAAGGTAGTTTAAGTCGCACAATAAAAAACATTGTGTGTACAGAGGTACACCAATTGCTGGGTATACATTTATCATTTCAGTCAACTGATGCTGTTGATGTAAAGCAACAGCAAAACTGTTGGCAATTTCAAATTGGGAAACCAACTGAGAAACCTAAACAGGTTTTTGCATTTATTTTTAAACCAGCATGTATTTGGGGAAACAAAAACTCCTTTGGCTTCTGAATTATATTTTTAGACTTGAAAAGAGAATGCTTATAACTACAAATTCTAAGTGTTCCAAAGACAAAAAGATGAGCCCCAGTGATGTGAAATCTCAGATTTTGTCAATAAAGTTTCTGGATATGTATTTTGAGAATAACAACCAGAGTTTGAATGTACTAAGCCGGCTGGTATTCTTAGCGACAATAAACCTGCCCAATTGACAGCTAGAAATGCTCTGTGGTCGCCCATGTCTAAGGAGAGAGCCGTCTCAGAGTTAGCATGGTAGCATTCAAGTAAAGAGAAGTTAGCTGCCTCCTGGATTTGGTACCTGGCGCTCAAATTTCTTAGAAAGCATGCAAGATCTTCTGAAGGGTATTTCCTATTAGGGGTAAATCATAACATGTCCATTTGAGCCGTGGATCAAATCAGAGACTAACCTCAAAGGCTACATGAAATTTACAAGTCTGCCTCTTAGAAAGAATTTACAGGTAGTGACAGGGGAACAAGTTTTCAGAAAACTTAACAACAAAAAAAGAAAAAAACAACACTGGCTTTATAAGACTTAGGACTAACGACTAAGAAACTTGGTAGTTGAGGATTCTGAGAAGTGTAACGCAAATAGGAATATTGCCTTTGACTCAAAATCAATCTAGAATAGGAACCAGAAGGTTATGTAGACCATTAACAGAGTAACTTTCTGCTAAGTTGATTCAGTCCTGTGTGTCCAACTCTTTGGGGCCCTGTGGATCATAACCTGCCAGGCTCCTCTGTCCATGAGATTCTCTGTCCATGAGATTCTCCAGATTGCTTTGCCCTCCTCCAAGGGATCTTCCTGACCCAGGGATGGAACCCTAGTCTTTTATGTCTCCTGCACTGGCAGGTGGGTTCTTTACCACTAGCGCCACCAGGGAAGCCCGAAAGGAAGCTTAGCAGAGGATGGTTGCTGAGCAGAGAGAGTAACTTTGGGCATACATCAAGTCTACCTTTTGCTAAGGTAAAAAGCCGTTTAAGCACAGTTCAAATGAAATTCATTAGAATAAAAAAAGAAATCATTTTTACACTCTTGTCACTTAATCACCCATTAATTCATAAAAATGGCTCCATTAAAGCTGAACTCAAGCTCAGTTGCACAGTATTAAATCAGGTGTAACTTTAGCTCTGTGTTTGTACCTAAGTAACTTACATTCTGTGTCTATAGCTCATGCAGTGGGGCAGCTCCAAGACTGGGAAACAGTGTACAATCACTCCTCCCACTATTTATTCAGTCTTAAAATTTTCCACTCACAAATAATAAGACTCAGTTACTTCTCCAGACAAGTAACCTAGGTTGAAAATATGAAGGAAGGGAATTCTTTAGTAATAAAACTGCATGCGTCCTCAGTTACTCAGTCGTATCTGACTCTGCGACGCCATGGACTGTACCTGCCAGGCTCATCTGTCCATGGAATTCTCCAGGCAACAATACTGGAGTGGGTTGCCATTTCCTTCTCCAGGGGATCTTCTCAACCCAGGGACTGAAGCTGTGTCTCCTGTATTGGCAGGAGGATTCTTTACCACTTGAGCCACCATCTTACTTGACCAGCCTACATTTTAGAAACTAATCAGAAATTTATTTCCTTTTATAAGATATTCTAGCCCTGTGATTGTTGTGGTGGTATCAAAAGAGATGGCAAAATATGTGTGATTTTGCTTTCTAACTTGAGGAAATTCGTCCATTTAATAGACAGGCCTTGTCACTCCCCGGAGAAGGCAATGGCACCCCACTCCAGTACTCTTGCCTGGAAAATCCCATGGACGCAGGAGCCTCCTAGGCTGCAGTCCATGGGGTCGCTGAAGGTCGGACACGACTGAGAGACTTCACTTTCACTTTTCACTTTCTCGCATTGGAGAAGGAAATGGCAACCCACTCCAGTGTTCTTGCCTGGAAAATCCCAGGGACGGGGGAGCCTGGTGGGCTGCTGTCTCTGGGGTCGCACAGAGTTGGACACAACTGAAGCGACTTAGCAGCAGCAACAGTCACTCCCAGTGTCTGAAGGGCACGCAGCAAAGTAGAAGGCCTCTCTTTGCTGAGACAGAGCAGAATGAGATGGCCGTGTTGTGTGTCAGGGTGCCTTGTTTCGGAGAGATCGGAATCTTTATTGAAAGAGCTCTCTTTTTTGATTTCCGGATCAAGCCCTGAGCAGCTGATAAGGGAGAATTACTTGGCCATTATCAGAAGTAGTTGTATTTCCACAAAGAGCTGGGACTAAACAAGAGTTTATCTCTGTGACAAGACTGATAGAATTCACACAGATTATAATTCAATCAGACACCTAAAACAGCACCTATATTGGCTGGTGGCATATGTGCAAACCCCTGGCCTCTAGCCACAGCACAAGAAATACCTGGGGAATAGTTCCTGTGGTCTGAAAACTGGGAATAAATGTTAGAGTGCTACTCTTGGTTGCTACAGGCTCTGTCTCTATTTAATTCATAATAATATTTTTAAAGAAATGTAATCCTAAAAGAATGCCATTAACCCAAAGAGTCAACTCTCTGTGACCTTTGCAATTATTTGCTAAAACACTCCCAAAGGGTTTAATGTACTTTTCAAAGTGTATTTCTAAGACTTAAGAAATACCATCTTCATAGCAGCAGCTAACAGGTCTCGCTATCCTCCCGGAAAGCTGGGGAAACTGAGAATTTTCATGGGAAATTTTCATGAATGAAATTGAATAGTGAACTCAAAAATAAATTTTTTTAGGGACTTCCTTGGCTGCCCAGTGGTTAAGACCCCATACTCCCACTGCAGGGGGCTAAGATCCTGCATGCTGTGGAGTGCAGGCCCCTGCCAAAATACACGTTTAAACACAAAGCTTCAGTCCTACTTGGAACACCAACCTTTGACCTATTTTTTGCAACCTCTGAAACTATTTTTCACAAATAAAAGGAGAAGAATGCAGGGTTTGATTCTAGCATCAGGCAGCTTGAGGTTAGCTAACACACTAGTTTCATCACCCAGTAGCTGTGAATCCTCAAGCAAACTTCTTAAGTTCTCTGAGCCTAATTTCCTCATCTGTAATAAAGTGGGGATAATGAGAATATTTAATTTGTAGAGTAGTTATGAAGATATAGTGAAATAATATGACAACGCAAACAAATACATTACTCTGCACATGTGAAGCAGGTGATAAATATTACTTGCCATCGTTGTTAACACAGAATGCCTATGGTTTGATGAGTCAGAGGACTTGGACCCAGTACACACTATTATATTCCGTAACCAAGTTTGCATCAATATTGTGATCTGATACTAATTTCCCAACTATTATGTTTCTGTTCTGCCTTTAATTTTTTACAAAGAAAGAAAGTGAAGTTGCTCAGTCATGTCCGACTCTTTGCGACCCCATGGACTGTAGCCTACCAGGCTCCTCTGTCCATGGGATTTTCCAGGCAAGGGTACCGGAGTGGGTTGTCATTTCCTTCTCCAGGGGATCTTCCCAACCCAGGGATCGAACCCGCGTCTCCCACATTGCAGGCAGACACTTTACCATCTGAGCCACCAGGGAATTTCTTATCAAATAGAACAACTAGAAAAAGAAATGATGCTCTTGTACCTATGAGGAATTTCATAGCTTTGTATTGTTATCCTCAGTGACACAGAAGCGAATGGACTAGCTAATGGGGACAGTCAGAACAGTCCTCTGCGTGGGCACAAAAGGGCATCTGACAAAAGGGAGGTCCTCTGCTTCCAAGCAGGACGTGGGGCCTGAAACTACTGTGTTTTGCCACCAGCATCTGATTGCAGGTGGGAAAAATGGAATGTGAAGGCAGGGGTCCTCCCCACGTGGCCCGTGATCACTACTTACAAATGCCCGTGAACTTCAGGAAGGGGACTGGCTTGCTCAAACAGTCTCCTCCCTGGTCCTTCCTGCTTCTCCTCTGGCCCCCATCTGGCCTACTCTCAACTCAGCAACCAGAGGGACTCCTTCACTCTATGAGTCAGATTCTCTCCCCCACCCCCTTCGAAACCCTCGAGTGGCTTCCACCTCACTCAGAGGAAAAGCCGACATCCTGCCAATGCCCTGTAAGCCCTTGCCTGATCTGGCCCCATCTCCCACATCTTTTTGTCACGTTGGCCTTGTCGATAATCCTGAAAACACCAGGCCTGGAATGCTCAAAGTTATCTACAAGGGGGTTCCCCTGGCCACTGCAGCCCCTACCTGCATCTTCATAAGCCCTTCCCTGCTCTTCTAGGGATATGCACTTTCAGCTTTTCAAATAGTTTTCTGACTTAATATGATTGTGGTCTGTAGCAAGAATGTACACCGCGTGTAACTTGGGGCTTCCATCAGTTTTGTTCACTGATGTTTCTTATCGTCTAGAAGAGTGCCTCACGCCTAGCAAGTGCTTGATATGTATTTGTTGGGTGAATGAATGAGTGGGTGAATAGATGAACACATACACATGCAAGCTCCTGATTCCCAGCCACCACAGCCATCTCCACGACAAGAGCAATGGGCCAGGGTGAGAAATGGCAAGCAGTGACTCATTTCTAGAGCATCAAACCTCCTGTTTGTACCCTGCAGATGCAAACAGGCTTGCTGCATGCTCCCACTGCCGATCTGAAAACGGACTGCAAATTTTGCTCATTTAAAACAACAACGACTTCCAATGCCTTTCATAGAACTTCCAGCCAAGCTACATGGTCATATTTCAGGATGTCTGCATTCTTATTCTGCGTCCATCCATTAATGAGCTCAGAGGCTCTGAGAAAGAAATTAGCTTCACTGGGATCCAGTAAAATAAACGACAACTAACTTTTTTTCCAGCTTAAAAAATCTCAGTTTTAAGAAAAATAGTTTGACCTGTTTGACCACTCCTCTCCTTCCCCAACCAATGATTTATAATATATATGCCCAAATTTTAATATTAATAGCTCAGCCTAATAAGAAAACTACCTGGTCTGGCCCATCTCACAAAAGGGGTGATGTTAACAGCTAGGTGTGACTCATCTGGAAATAGTGGTGCTACCTCAGGGGATAAACTGGAGGTGATTCCAAAGCTATAGCTTTGACCAAACTAAAAAATGCTTATGTAGACAGTATCAAAACAGCTATCGTTCTCCTCTTGTCATCTGCTGCAGCTTATGGCACGGCAGGAGTCCTTGCTAAAATGCTAGATTTTTGGCAGTATAGAAGTCCTATGGGAACACAGGACTATATTGTGTTCTATATATAAGTCCTATATATAAGTTCTATACTATAAGTCCTATATTCACACTCATGCCATCTCATCACATCCTCCTGAACCTATAGGCCACAGGGAAGCTGAACTTTCAAAAGTACCTGTAGCAATTATCAGTTTGAATCAATAAAAATAATAGCAACCAAGTGTGTACCAATAATATCGCTTTCATTCATAAAACAACTATTTTGTCAGCATCACATGCCCAGCCCCTTTCTGGTATTAAAGACACTGAGATGCAAAAGACACATTCCTTGTTCTCAGAACTTGTCTTTGTAAGGAGCAAAGATAACCCAATGAGAAGCAATTAAAAATGATACGGTGGCTCAGTGGTGGGGAATCCACCTGACAATGCAGGAGACAAGGCTTCAATCCCTGACCGAGAAGATCTCACGTGCCTTAGAGTAATTAAGCCTGAATGGCACCCCACTCCAGTACTCTTGCCTGGAAAATCCTATGGACGGAGGAGCCTGGTAGGCTGCAGTCCATGGGGTCGCTGAGGGTCGGACACGACTGAGAGACTTGACTTTCACTTTTCACTTTCATGCATTGGAGAAGGAAATGGCAACCCACTCCAGCGTTCTTGCCTGGAGAATTCCAGGGACGGCGGAGCCTGGTGGGCTGCCGTCTATGGGGTCCAACAGAGTCGGACACGACTGAAGTGACTTAGCAGCAGTGGCAGCAGCAGCCACCAACTATTGAGCCTGTGTTCCAGAGCCTGAGAGCCTCAGCTACTGAGCCCGAGTGCTCTGAAGCCCGTGCTCTGCAACAAGAAAAGCCACCACAACAGGAAGTCCTCACACAGCAAGAGAGTAGCCCCTGCTCACTGCAACTAGAGAAAAGCCTGCACAGCAATGAAGAACCAGCACAGCTAAAAATAGATAAATATTTTTTTTAAAAAAGACATTGAAAAAAAGTTTCAGAAATTAAATTACTGAAATTACTACCCAGAAACAAACATCTTCAATGTTATTGGTGCTCACTATTCTAGACATCCCCATCATGTTAATATATGTGTACATACTGGTCCTTTCTCTTTTTTTTTTTTTTTTTGAAAAAAATGAAAATGTGCTATATCTAATCATAGCCTCTAAAAAGGCTCTAAAATATCCTTACTGTAATTGTTCATGTTCATCCATTTGTAAACACAGATCTACATCATTTTAACTGGTTGAGTATTGTCCCCTAACGGATTTATTTAAGTGATTACCTACTGGTTAGCATCTATAATGCATATATTTTTATGTAGTTAAATTTAGGATACATTCCTGTATGTGAAAATATTGAGTCAAAAGTAAGGCATTTCCTTTGGGAGATTAAATAGAGATAAAGATACCTGTGTGTGTGTGTGTGTGTGTGTTTTCCAACTATCCTTAAGTAAAGTTGTACCAACACTCATTTCTATAAGCAGAGGATGTGACTGTCCATCCTGAGTATATCATTAAAAAAAAAAAAAACCTTTGCCAGTCTACTGGATAAGAAGTGGTATCTAATTCTTGTTTTCTTTTGTATTTATATTGTTAGTAAGATTACACTTTAAAAACATCTTTATTGGTAGTTGATATTTCTTATTTTTTTAATTGCTGCCTTATCTTAACTTAGTCTTTCCATTAATCATTTTACATATTTTCTTATTGATTTATAAAAACTCTTCATCTCTAAAGGCTACTAAATTCGTTGTCATCAAGTGTTTAAGCAAAAATACAGGTTTTTTCACCCCTCAAAATGAAGATAATAATGTCTACCTCAAAGAGCTGGAATAAATGATAGAATTAAAAAAAAAAATTAACGTGGTGGGCATTCCCTGGCAGTCCAGCGGTTAGGACTTGGTGCTGTCAATGCCAAGGCTCAGGTCAGTCCCTGGCTGGGGAACTGAGATCCTGCAAGCCATGTGGCATAGCAAATAAATAAATGTAAATATATATATATGTGTGTGTGTGTGTGTATACATATATATATTACAATATAGCATGGTACCTAAAGTATAGTAAAAATTCAATAAAGGTAGTCATTTTGTGTGGAAAAAAAGAACTTAACAACTAGCTTTAGGGATGGTCCACATTAAATGATAGAAGACAGACAGGTATTCAAGGAAATGAGAGAAAACGTTGCAAATACAATGTTATGGAAACTATGGAATAAAGGATTTCAAGGAACAAGTACCTAATCAAACTCAGTAATTAGGATAGAGAAATGAAACATTTAGTCTTGGTTGTTTTTTAAGTAAGAAAAGCAAATGTGGACAGTCCTACATACCCAAAGTTGGTCATCCATGCCTGGTGGGTTCTTTTTGATAAAAGCACCATAGTATGTAGCTATATTCCGGTGATGAGAGTATTTCTTCAACATGTTAATTTCTTGTTTGATTTCTTCCTCTTCATCCTGTGTTAGAACCATAAATATTCTGTCATGAAAATCCATGTCTTTAGTAGGATTCTATTTTTCATAACCATCTATATCAACTATGCAAAAATTTGAGTTTTTTCTTCTGTGGTAACAAACAAGCATTATTATCATACTACTTGACTTTGTCTCTTGACTAAAAAGAAAACATATACGAGACAACACATTGGCAGTTGAAAGGGGTCTTCTGTTTGTACAGCAAACCAAAATAGTATGCAACCTGATAGTAAAAAAAAAATTCCTCATCTTTTCACCTGGAAGAGATCAAGGTAGACTTGCTATTGAGATAAAACTCATTCTAGGCCTCTGGGAAATTTGTCCATCAAGTACCTATCACTGATCATACTTGGTTCAAGGAAGACTAAGAAAGGTGAAAAGAAAAAAAAATACAGGCTCTTCAATTTAAATTTTGTTAGGTTCATTTTCTTTGAAGTCTCCTTTTATTGAAGTCCCTAGTAGAAGATTATGAAAGTCAGATGGGAAAGGAAGCAAGGGTAAGTTCTCTCGATCTGAGGGTGTTCACAAAGCAGGAGTACCCATCTCACCTTCAGGAAAGTACACATGAAAAGAAAGGGGACATGTGGTAGTGCCACGGATGTGAAAAGAAAGAATCCCCCGACAGAGTAAGTTTCGGAATTCAGATTTCATTCATTTTGAGTTTCAATTCGGAGTCCACTAACCTGAGCCTTTTTTTAGAAGACCTGGCATCACTAATGAAGGGTGTGCATGTTCTCCCGTAATTTTATTTTGATGTGTACACATCAATTGGACTTTTAAACAGCATTTTATTTTTGAGGTTGGTGGAAAAATTTCTGAGCCCAGGAAGACTGTTTTAGAGGCAATAGTAAGAATCTGGGAGCATAAGATTTTACATCACCATTTCCTGAAAGAACACTCAAAGTGTGTCCCTGTCTGTATTCTTGCCTCCTCCAGCTACTCAGTCTCAACAATGCTGGGCCCTTCTGTAGTCTCCCATGAGTGTCTTCTTTCCCCTTCCTCTTCACATAATTTCTACTCATTATTCCTGATTGAGTTTAACGGATACTCCTGAGGGATGTCTTCTCCAATTCTCTCGGGTAATGTCAAGTCTCCCCGCTATATCTTGTCCACCCCTAAAGCCACACATTTGTTGGTACTGGAATAGAGGTAAGGGTCATCCTGAGTCATAATTGCCCTTGTTCTTGACTCTCTTCTCCATGGACTCTAAGTTCTCCTGCCTTCAAATGTCAGTTCCAGAGCCCCTTCCCCAATAAAGCTCTCTGGTCTGCCTGACATGCTTCTAGTCCCATAAATCATCACGGATCTCTTCCCTTGCAGCACCTACCAGAACTGCAATCCACATTTATCTATTTAAACATTTGACTGAAGCCTCTCTTCCCTATCAATCCATAAAAACTATAAACAAAGAGATCCTCCCTGCTTTAGCTGTTTATAATATCCTAGCATCGAGCAAAATCCTGTGGATAAATATGAATAAAAAAGTGAATACCTATAAAACGTCCAACCACTTACAGTAGCCTTCCTTATAGCTTGAAAGGAATTGGTAAAAACAAGAGGAGTGGTGAAATGCTGGCACTTTCTGACCACACAAAAATCAGTTTTCCTAAAAAGTGGTGGAGATTTGCAAACCTAGGAGAATCAGTATGTTACATATCACGTGGCCTATCCACGTCAAAGAGTAGGTAATCTCAAAATAGAACGTGTGCTTGGGATGCTGAGCTAAGAAGAAGCACGTGGCCTTAACCCTGGAAAGGAGTAGAGGAGTGAAGGGCTGGGAAGGAGGCTGGGGGAGGGGACGGCACACTGCTGACCCAGGAAATCTTCCCTGTGGCCATCAGAAACTGCCTAGTCTTCACCACAGGTATAAGGAGAGAATGACCTTCACAGTCCTTCAACTTGCTGCACAGTCCTGCAGCAGACCTCAAAATGTCTGAGGATCATGCATATTAGCTATTTTAAATCCACCATGTGGGGCCAAATAATCATGGATGAATGTAGGATGGGAGCAGATGTACTTTGGGGAAGCCTAGATACAAGGGGAGAAAACAAACCTGAGGGTTTTTGGGGTGACTTGGCATCTGCTTTCAACTAAAGGGACAAGTAAATAAGACAGTAAAACATCAATCACTTTCCAGCAGCAGTGGGACAGGCTCAGCCTGGGTCATTCTTACCGAGAAGCTGGGCTGGTTCTATGAGTATTTGCTCTCCTAGGTTCTCCACAGGACGGCAGCTGACATGGGAGAAGCAGAGAAGGAAAAGTGCCCCCAAAACTGACCATATCATTAAGAAAACAAGAACTCATGAAACAGGTAAACAGCAGTGTAATTCAGTATATGATTAAATCCAAAGTAAACAGTACTGGGAGACCAGAATGAAATCAGCACATCCTCCATTGCTTTGCAAAGGTAAACTGAGGCAACAAGATAATGAAGAAGGCCTATGCATTGAGTCAAGAAAATGAGAAGGCGGGGCAGGTGGGGTACATGTCCAGTTTGGGCCCCACTTCCTTCTGGCTGTATGATCCCAGGAAAGTAACCTACCTTTTAGAGTCTAATTTTTCTCATTTATATGGAGATATAGATGGCAACCCACTCCAGTATTCTCGCCTGGAGAATCCCAGGGATGGGGGAGTCTGGTGAGCTGCCGTCTATGGGGTCGCACAGAGTCGGACACGACTGAAGCGACTTAGCAGCAGCAGTAGCAGCAGCATAGATTTTATAATAGTATTATATGTCCTAATCTTTTGTGAAAATTAAATGAAGATGTGAAAGTTATAAAATATAATACAAAATAAATGTTATTATTAATCTTCTCAATCAAAAAATAAATAACAAGAATAAGAGGTCAGGAATATAAGTAACTTGAATTTTAGGTTTAAATTGCACTGTTGCAAACACAGTTACAGAACCACCGTGGGTCATGGTGATGTAGCTCTAATATAGAACCCTGAGCGTGATCTTATATTACCTCCTAAGTGAGTAGGCAATTTATCAGGCCTTCAGGGCTACTGTTTATCCAGATTTCTAGACTAGGGCATTGATGGCCGTAAGTTATGCAGTGAAACTGAAAGGGAGGCACTTCTTATGACCATAAGAACTCATTTAACCCCTTCACAAACAGTCTGACCTCTTACAACATGGCCTATTGAAGAAGATGGGTTATGAAGTTTTCAAAAGGACAGACAGAAACCACTGAGGCTAGAATTAGATTATGAAGCTATAAGAAGCTTTTCTTCTATTTCGTAAATGGATTATTCTTATGTCTTAAGAATTAAGCAAAGGGATCAAGCTCATTGGGAAACTAATGACCATTGGGTCATAATTTAAAAAACAAAAGAATGATACCAAAATTGTAAGAAATTTTAAAAGGGAGCAATTTTAATCAGCCAAGTCTGATAGTCTAGGAAGAACCATAATTTCAATCAGAAGACTTCAAAAATCTTGTCCAAGCTGATTCACTATGTAAACTCAGATATGGCTATTTAAACTCTCTGAATGTCAGTTATATTCATCTATAAATGGGAAAAAGAATACCTATCTAAGTCACCTCTCAGGTCTTAGAAATGATTAAGTGCTTATTTAAGCAGAGCACTATTATCAACATAAAGAAAACTATTATTTTTTCTTAAAATGACAGGAATCTATTGCTTAGTATTTCTGGCAGACTGAAAGGAAAAATGGCCTTGATATTTGGCATTCATTGGAAGGACTTTTGCTGAAGCTGAAGCTCTAATGCTTTGGCCACCTGATGTGAAGAGCTGCCTCACTGGAAAAGACCTTGATGCTGGGAAAGACTGAAGAAGAGGGCGACAGAGGATGAGATGGTTGGATGGCATCACCAACTCAATGGATATGACTTTGAGCAAACTCTGGGAGATAGTGAAGGACAGGGAAGTGCCTGGCGTGCTACAGTCTGACTTGCTAAGAGTCAGACAAGACTTAGCAACTGAATAACAACAATACATAAAGAGGTGGAGTCCATCCCCTCTGCTTATCTCTGGGCTTGGCCCCGTGACTTGCTTTGGCCAATGGGATATTACCTAATGTGATATAACAGAGACTTGAAAAGTTTCTGTGTATTGGGGTAGACTTCTAATTGCTTGCATAGAACACTTGCATATGAAAAACCAGAACCGGTATATCAGGATAAAACAGGTGAAGAAACAGTGCTTTTCAAATGCAAGGAAAAGGATGATTCTAGACAATGCTTGCTAACCACTGACTACCTCTGATGGCTATATGATGATCACAACCGTAGTCATAAAATACAGCCAAAGCCAACCCGATGTAATGCTCTGTACCATAAGTTGTATGTGTATTATTGAATATCCAAAACAGATCTATGAAATACCTGTTTTTAATGATCCCATTGAGCAAATAAGAAATATGAGTTTCAGAGAGTGTCTTCCTATTTTAGAGCTTCCCAGGTGGCTCAGTGGTAAAAGAATCCACCTGCCAATGCAGGAGACACAGGTTCCATCCCTGGGTCAGGAAGATCCCCTGCAGGAGGAAATGGCAACCGACTCCAGTATTCTTGCCTGGGAAATCCCATGAACAGAGGAGCCTGGTGGGCAGTCCATGGGCCACAAAGAGTCAGACACGACTGAACATGCACGCACAGCACATTCCTATATGAAAAGTTAGAGCTAAGATCTAAAGCCGTGCTCGCTTCGGCAGCACATATACTAAAATTGGAACGATACAGAGAAGATTAGCATGGCCCCTGCACAAGGATGACACGCAAATTCGTGAAGCGTTCCATATTTTTATTTGAATCAGTTCTAATGAGGTGGATGAAACTGGAGCCTATTATACAGAGTGAAGTAAGCCAGAAGGAAAAACACCAATACAGTATACTGACGCATATATATGGAATTTAGAAAGATGATAACAATAACCCTGTGTAAGAGACAGCAAAAGAGACACTGATGTATGGAACAGTCTTATGGACTCTGTGGGAGAGGGAGAGGGTGGGAAGATTTGGGAGAATGGCATTGAAACATGTAAAATATCATGTATGAAACGAGATGCCAGTCCAGGTTCAATGCACGATACTGGATGCTTGGGGCTAGTGCACTGGGATGACCCAGAGGGATGGTATGGGGAGGGAGGAGGGAGGAGGGTTCAGGATGGGGAGCACATGTATACCTGTGATGGATTCATTTTGATATTTGGCAAAACTAATACAATTACGTAAAGTTTAAAAAAAAAAAAAAAAGATCTAAAGCCGAGATTTGTCTGATTTCAAAGTCAGTGTTTGTAATTCTAAAATGAAAACTCCTAGATAGAAGGGTGATTACCCACAATGATAAAACCAAAGCTGCTGCTAAATCATGAAAGAAGAGTTTAGGAGCACCTTAAGTCAGGGTTGAAGAGAAATTGCCTTTGGTCCTCCAATTAAAAGAGCTTTTTAGCACCCATTAATATTTGCTTATGAATGATTTCAGGGGATAAAGGAGGGATTTTAAGTTGCATATTTATTACACAGGGGAACATACTTTAAGAATCTACAATACAGCAGGATTTAAAACCAGAATTAATGAGACATTTAATATTAGTGTGTTCGACAACACAGCTCTCAATCCATGGAAGAGGAATAAACCTGTGTAATTCTTACGACAATCCAAGAGACTGGTCAGTTTTAACTTTATAAAAAAGGATGGGTGGCAGATTCATGTTGATGTATGGCAAAACCAATACAATATTGTAAAGTAATTAGCCTCCAATTAAAATAAATAAAATTATATTAAAAACAAAAAACAAAAAAGGATGGGGTGAGCATGTGTGCTAAGTTGCTTCAGTCGTGTTTGACTCTTTGTGACCCCAGGGACTGTAGCCTGCCAGGCTCGTCTGTCCATGGGATTCTCCAGGCAGGCATACTGGAGTGGGTTGCCATGCCCTCCTCCGGGGGGTCTTTCCCACCCAGGGATCAAACCCGTGTCTCTTACATCTCCTGCATTGGCAGGCAATTCTTTACCACTTGAGACAGCTGGGAAGCCCAGGATGAGGTGTACAGACTCATAAATGCTACTGCATCCCATATGCTTGGATACTGGCTAAAACCACCTCTGCTGCCCCTCGCCTGTGCTGCTCTCCACGGTGGCTGCTGGCATTACGCAGGCATTTGTGTTAACATGTCCATCATTTTCATCTTTGTTGTTGACCGAATGTGACAAAATTTGAAGACAATTCATTGTTAAAGAATTATAGACTAATAGAATTTGTAGGGATTACTGACATCTTCTAACATGATTTTTTGAAAAAAAAAAATAATAATTTGTAGCACTGAAATCCCTTTCTCTAGTAGAAAATCTATTCAGGATGCTAATATATAGCCTCAATAAAAATTATGCTTTTAAAAACAGTAAACATTTATTTTTATAACTTTAACTAAGTAATGACTAGTTATAAAGTTAATCAGTGACAACAAAGCGATTATTTTAGTGAAGGCAAATTTAGAATTTTTGAAACAAACTGCAAGTCACATATCAGTTTCAATATCTTAGTCATTTTCAGTTTTGTTTTGGTTCCAAAGGATAGAGAAAATCTACATTTCCTAAGAAATGTAATTGCATAAATAGCATGACTTGCCATTTCAGCGGAAAATTGATATTGAATGGCATTCTGCACATGAATGAAGTAACCTGGAGTACAAATTGAGAGGCTGCCATTTTCTTTTATTTTAAAATTTATTTTATTGACGTATAGGTGATTTTAACTTCCCTGGTGGCTCAGATGGTAAAGAATCTATCTGTAATTCGGGACACCCAGGTTTGATCCTTGGGTCGGAAAGATCCTCTGGAAAAGAGAATGGCTACCCACGCCAGTATTCTGCCTGGAGAATTCCATGGACAGAGGAGCCTGGCGGGGTACAGTCCATGCGGTCGCAAAAGTCGGATATGACTGAGCAACTAACATTTTCACTTTCATAGTTGATTTACAAGGTTGTGTTAATTTCTGATGTAAAGTGATTCAGTTATACATTTATGCACATTCTTTTTCACATTCCATTCCACTATGGCTTATCACTGGATATTGGTTATAGTTCCCTGTGCTATACAGCAGGGCCCTGTTGTTTATGCATTCTATATATAATGGTTTGCATCTGCTAACCCCAAACTCCCAATTTGTCCTTCCCTCATGCCCCCTTGAGAGGCTGCCATTTTCTGGTGTGTTCAAAGTTGGTATATAATGTACAGTTTGAAACGTTTAAAAAACAGTTTATTAAATATTAATACTAAAGTATATTAAACATTGAGACTTAAGCATGTATGGATCCTCTAAAATTATCTCAAGGTGGGGTTTGAGGTCTTAGGAAACAGACCCAGGGTGGTTCAATAACTTAGCTAATTCCACATCTCTTCATTGCTGCATTGCTAGAATTTGAGACCTTGCTATGGCATTCTCCAGGCAGCAACTGGATTTGTTGTATATGTTAACCCTAAACTAAATTAATTCATTCAACACATATTTATCTGTCTGCTCTATCCCAGGCACAATGCTAAATAACATTAGTGGTAATAATAATAGTGTAATACAGTCATCCCTCAGTATCCACAAGGAACTGGCTCTAGGACCCCCATGGATACCAAAACCCACGGACGCTCCAGTCTCTTTTGTGAAGTGGCACACTGCAGCCAGCCTGCCATATCTGTGGGTCTCAACCTCAGATTCAACTAACACTGAATATAGAGAGCTGACTGTAATACAACAATGGACATAACACTTTCAAGCTCTTCCACGATAAAACTTACTGTAGTCTCATGGGGAACACGAACGGAAATCAAATAATGATACAGATACATGCAAAATTATTAACATGAGAGGTTCGAGTAGCTTATCTAATTAGGAGCATCAGGGGAGACAGCCAAGAAATTCAAGTGTGAGCTGAATCCTAAAGGCCATGTGGGAGCTATCCAGTTAGGGGAAAAGAACAAGTATAATATGATGTGACTGAGGAGGCATTGGTTTCCCGGCAGAAACAGCGCTGCCAAGGCCTGTTACCTGGATGGGGTAGGGCATATGGTTTCCTATAGGAATCACTGGTGCTATGGAGAGAAAAATGAAAATATATGCAAGAGATGCCATAACAGTAACAACTGTGTGCTATGTACTAATCTCAAATGCTTTATAAATACCCACATTTACTTCTCACACTAACTTTACGAGAGAAGTGATATTATCCATATCTACACATGTAAAGGGTTTCCCAGGTGGCTCAGTGGTAAAGAATTCGCCTCCAATAAAGGAGACACAAGAGATGTGGGTTGATCTCTGGGTTGGGAAGGTCCCTTGGAGTAGGAAATGGCAACTCACTCCAGTATTCTTGTCTGGAAAATTCCATAGAATTTTAGGAGTATGGTAGGCACCAGTCCTTAGGGTCACAGAGAGTCAAATACGACTGAACACACACACACAGCACAGCAACATACACAGGGAATAAATGGAGGGTAAGCAACATGCCCAGGATAAGAGAGCCACGAAGTGTCAAAACCAGGACAAACTGAGATGAGTGACAGTTTGCACTGCTCTTTTCGTTGTTGTTGTCCAGTTGCTAAGTTGTGTCTGACTCACTGCAACCTCATGGACTGCAGCTCTCCAGGCTTCCCTGTTCTTCACTATCTCCCAGTTTGCTCAAACTCATGTCCATTGAGTTGGTGATGCTATCCAACCATCTCATCCTAGGCTAACCTGCCCTCTCTCTACTAGGAAGTGGTGTCCCCTAGAGAAGCAAATATGACAAGGGTGGCCTGCATCCTTCTCATACCCATGCCAGCACTGATATATGACTCCCAAGAGAACTGCGAATTTATAAAATAGGTTCTAACCCTAGGAATATTTCATTTATTTGGCTAAACTCTATCATCAATAAGACAGCTTTTCCAACAACATGGATGAACCTAGGGATTATCATACTAAGGGAAGTAAGTCAGAAAGAGAAAGACAAATACCATATGATATAACTTAGAACTTATATAACTTATATAACTATGACACAAATGACCCATCTATGAAACAGACCCACAGACATAGACCAGACCTGTGGTTGCCAAAGCAGGGAGGATCTGGGGTGGACAGTTGGGAGGTTGGGATTAGCAGAGGCAAACTATTATATTTAGGATGGATAAACAACAAGATCCTACTGAATAGCACAGGGAACTATATTTAGTATTTTGTGATAAATCATAATGTAAAGGAATATGTAAAATACATATATATATATAAAGCTATGACAAGCCTAGACAGCATATTAAAAAGCAGAGACATCATTTTGCCAACAAAGGTCTGTATAGTCAAAACTGTGGTTTTTCCAGTAGTTATGTACAGATGTGAGAGTTGAAGCATAAAGAAGTCTGGAGCACCTCAGAATTGATGCTTTCAAACTGTGGTGCTAGAGAAGACTCTTGAGAGTCCCTTGGACAGCAAGGAGATCAAACCAGTCAATCCTTAAGGAAATCAACTCTGAATATTCACTGATGGACTGATGCTGAAGCTGAAGCTCCAATACTTTGGCCACCTGATGTGAAAAGCTGACTCACTGGAAAAGACCCTGGTGCTGGGAAAGATTGAAGGTAGGAAGAGAAGTGGGTGACAGACGATGAGATGGTTGTATGGCATCACTGACTCAATGGATATAAGTTTGAGCAAGCTCCAGGAGATGGTGAAGGACAGGGAAGCCTGGTGCTGCAGTCCATGAGGTTGCAAAGAGTCAGACACAACTTAGCAACTAAACAACAACAATAGCCACTTTATTGGGGAACAACTGCACTGGCAACCAAGATAAGTAAGTTTCCTTCTTAAATTCTCCCTTAATACTCTCTGTATACTCCCTCAAAGTTGATCAGAACTCTACATAACTGTTCAACTGTTTGTTAAATATCTTTCACTCATGCTGGAATTTATGATTCCAGAAGATAGCACCCTTGTCTGTCTTATTCACTACCATCACCCCAGAGGACAGCACATTCATTTATTCTTAGTGAATGAATAAATGAATTACTGTGATTTCAGTCTTTAGCTTCTGGAATCTAGCCTCACTTTCTCTTTTGGATTCTGCTCTACAGTAAGTCATTTTGACAGCTCCCCATTGTTCAGGGTAAGACTAATAACTTTGAGGTGGTGCACACTGGGCTGATTCAAGCTATTTACACATACTGACAATGAAGTAACCCACTTGTGCCACATGTGGCATAGGGTTCATAGCACAGGCTACCATCCCAGTACAGAAGTTCAATGCACATTATAACATCCTCTTTTCATTCCTGTTGATGTCCCACTCAGGCATTCACTGTCTCTTACCAGGACCTATATTTATTGAGGAAATGTTATGTACCAGGCACTAGATAGTATATAAATTTAATCTCAAAACAAGTTTGCAATGGTTGTATTTGCATCTAACAGATAAGAAAAAATGAGATTCAGAAAAGTTAAAAAGTTTGTTCAAAGAGAGTAAGGAGAGGAGGGGGCTGTGAACTCAGCTCTACCTGAATCTGAAGGCCAGGCCCCTGCAACGCCCATCCCCATCTGTCATTCTAATAACAGGGCTGTGGAGAAGGTGGGTACACCCTGACTGGCTGGATTTGAATTCTAACTCTGGCATTTACTGTCTGTGAAGCTCGGGAAAGTTATGTACAATTTTTATGCTTTCAATTAATTCCTCATTTGTAAAATGGATATATTAGCTTACTCCTCTAATGGGAATTGTTTCAAGGACTAAATGAGTTAGTATATGTTATATTAAGTACTAAGAACAATGCTTGGCATAAAATAAGCAATCAGTGATAGTAATCTTTATTCTTGACTATGGCTGCTATTGTTATTACTGTTACCAACATTATGTTCTATGCTACCAGTCACTCCACTGAACTGTCCCCCTTTGGGAGGGAAGAACCAAAAGTGCCTGGAGCAGTATGTCCTCTAATTCTTCCAAATAACCCAAGAAGAAAAGATTTTTTCCTTGGTCCAATTTCAGCAAACATTCAATGAGTCCATTAACTGTGGGCAAAGAACTCTACCAGAAGCTACCAGGAGAAGGCCACTTCCTTACTCTTTATAAAGAGAGATGGAGACTGGCTGAAAGCTTCACCCACAGGAATTCAGTTAAGTAAGACAAAAATAGAAACTCAGCCAAGCAGGGCTTATATTGCATCCTTCTAGTAGGCAAATCCCATCATGTTACTTTGCTACTTAACTTCTGGTTAAACACACTGGCTCTAGCAGTGATGTGAAGAAGGGGCCAGGACTGACAGCCTCCCTCCCGTTGTATAAAACAACCCACCATATATCTCTTCTATATAATGGGTTTTTGCCTAAGCCTACTTGATCTAAGGGTTTTATTGGAAAAATTGAAAAATGAAAACCTTGTAATGTCTTTGCCATAGCACCCAATGCCTTCATGACCTGGCCCTAACCTGTACAGATTCACCTTGTATCACTCTCTCCTCAGAACTATTTTTATCCTAAAACTAACCTATGTAATGCTTCTCTGGTGGTTCAGATGGTAAAGAATCCGCCTGCAATGCAGGAGACCCAGGTTCCATCCCTGGGTCAAGAAGATGCCCTGGAGAAGGAAATGGCAACCCACTCTAGTATTCTTGCCTGGGGAATCTCATGGAAAGAGGATCCTGGTGGGCTATAGTCCATGGAATCGAAAAGAGTCAGACTCGACTGAGTGACTAACACACGCACACACACACAAGCGTGTGAACACGTAACAGCTTCCAGAACATGCTGCATACTCTCGCAGCCTCCATGCCTTGCACAGGCTATTTTCTTGTGGCCAGAAACATTTTTGTCCGATTGTCTTCCTGGGCTTAGTTATTACCCCTCATTGTCACATTAAATTTTATACATAACTGTATAACTTTATGACTTTATTATAAAATGGATTAGCTTTACTTACAAATATTTAGGGCAATGTTGTATTATTGCAAGCTCCCTTCAGGCAAAGAATCACTTTTTCTCTTTTTTTTTTTTGCTGACAAAGCAAGAGATTTTATTGGTAAAGGGCACCCGGGTGGAGAGCAGTAGGGTAAGGGAACCCAGGAGAATTGCTCTGCTCTGCCATGTGGCTTGCAGTCTCGGGTTTTATGGTGATGGGATTAGTTTCCGGGTGGTCTTTGGCCAATCATTCTTTTTTTTTTTTTTTTTTTGAGGTATTTTTTATTTTATTTTATTTTTTAACTTTACAATATTGTATTGGTTTTGCCATATATCATCTTTGAATTTCTAGTGTCTGTCATAAAATAGGTGTTTAGTAAATGTTTATTGAACAAATTAATTTTAAAAATCACATTAAATGAAATATTAAATATCCTTCTATATTAACTGAAGACCTAAGGCAATGTGATAAACAGGGTGGACTTAAAAGAGTTAAAATACTCGGGTTGAAATATTCACTCCATCATTTACATGTTACATTGAACAAGATACTTAATATGCCTAGTTTTCTCATCTCTACAATGAAGCTAATAATGAAGTCTGGTGGTTATTGAGGGCATTCAGTGAATCGATATACAGAAAATATTTTAAAGAGTTCTGACTCCATCAATGATAATGACTCCATCAGTGTTAGCTACCATTATTATTATTTCAGGCTGAAATATAAAAAAAATGTAGTCCTTATTTAAGGACTAAATCAGTTTAAAATAACGTTGACTATAATGATATAATCTCATAATAATATAATTATCTTGTTTTTCCCTGCTGAACATCCATCCTACCCTTTGATCTTAACAGATATCAGATTTTTCTTTGAGGAAGTCTCCTTTCCACTGTTAGTTGTTATCAGTCATGTCCAGCTCTGCGACTCCATGGACTGTAGCCCACCAGGTTCCTCTGTCCACAGAATTCTCTAGGCAAGAATACTGGAGTGGGTTGTCATTTCCTTCTCTGAGGGATCTTTTTGACCCAGGAATAGAACCTGAGTCTCCGGCACTGCAGGCACATTTTTTACCATCAGAGCCACCAGGGACCAGATGTGGCTCAAGAGAAACAGAATTGGCAGTAGGATGGTGAGGTGACACAAGCTGGGCCACTTAAATTGAGACTTGCACTCTTGCTGAGACTAAGGGCAATAAGTAATTAGAACATGAGCCTGCAGCTGCTGGTGGAAAGAAAGCAGAGTCCAGAGATGGAGAGACACACAATTCCCAACTAATCATGTGATTTCCTAGACCCTGCTGAGCTTTTCTTTTTTTTTTTTTTAATATACACAAAACAATAAATTCTGTTTTCAGCTTCATCCATTCTGAGTGGGGCTTTGGTACTAAAACCCAACGTGTCCTGAGTAATGATCATAACCAGTCATTGTTAAGATGAAAGCCTACAATACTAAGTTATTATGTTATCAAGTCCTACATGGGCTTCAAGGTATCATTGTAAAGGGACCAGGTAAACTAGAAATTTTGGGTAAAACCAGAAATTTTGATCCAAATGAAGATGGAGATTATTTGCAGGGTTATCAAAGAATCATAGTCTCTTCATACTTGGCCAGAAACAGTAAATACAAGACCCTAGAAAAGTGCTATTCTGGTGTGCATGAAGATCCTGAAGAGTTTGTAGAAAAGGCAGAGCCTGCCACGCTCCAGACCATCAGGGATCAGCAGACATCACCATGGAAAATTTCCAACGCTTACCTTCTTTACTCCTCTGATTATTTGACATTTCTGTCTGACAAGGAATTCTCTGATTTTACCAGTTTAGTCATGAATTGTAAAAGATGATCTTTTCAGATAACATCCAGAATTTTAAAGGAAGTGTGCTGTTCTATAAGCGGTTCCTTGTTTGGCCTAATATTGCTAAACACAGAAGTAAAGGAACCTCAGTAACAATTAATGTACATCAAAGACGTCATCTGGTTATTTTAGTTAAGTTTGCACAAGTAATGAAGAGTGGTTTATCCATTGAAATTGCAAAGGTTATACAACAAATGAAATTTACACAAACTAAATTTGTGAATTGACTAAAAGAGAATCATCTACCCGGACTGAACTAATTCTGTGCTTCTCAGGATTGTAACATCCAACACGATAAATATAATTAACACTGCTGTCTATTATATATGACTGTTGTAAATCCTGAGTTCTCATCACAAGAAAAAATTTTATTTCATGTCTCTTAAGTTTGTATCTATATGAGATGATGAATGTTTATTAAACTTATTGTAGAATCTTTTCTTGATATTTGTAAGCCTAATCATTAGGCTGTACACCTTAAACAGTACTGTATGTCAATTATATCTCAACAAACTTGGAAGAAAAAAAAGCAATAAATAAAAAAATTCTGTGCTTTTCAAAAAAAAAAGAGAGAGAGAAAAGGCACGTTCTGAGGCTCCACCTAGAAATTCTGCAGCAAGCCCAGTATTTCTGCATTTCTGATGAGCACCCCAAGTGTGCTGAAAGTCCACAGATATCAGCTGTCCACTATGAGGAACACTGCCCTAGAGGATACAGTTTTGTTTAGATAATTAAAGTACACAAATCCAGCTGGGAACAAATCCCCAGAAAACACTGAAATGCAAAAATTCTCATAATTATTTCAGAAACCAAAAGAACTTCAAAGACTGAGTTTAAGCCCTAATTCTGAAGCAAATATAGGGAAATTTGGAAGTGTCTCAGCTTTAAAACTAAAGAACATAAATATTACACTCAGTTTTTTCTGTTACTTTTTTCTTTAAAAAAAGGACATGGTATAGAATAAAAATAATTTAAAAATTGATTTCAAGGTTATAGTTTTATCAGTTTCATTACAATAATCTATAGTAACTTTCTAGTAGGTCTTTGGAAACAATTAACAAAGGCGACCTTTGAGAATTCATCTCGGGGCAGCTATAATGAGCACAATTATAATAATTGGTAAGGAGCTTTTACAACATTCCATAATACACAAAAGACAACATGGCAAAATGAAACAGATTGTTTTCTGAGGATACCACATGAATGTCACAAAGGAAATCTTATGTTGACTGTGATGTGTACAGGGGTGATACAACAGTCATTTGATGCTGGATCACACAGCGTGGGAAATAAGAAAGCCATTTCCCGATGTGTATCCATGTTTGCCTTTGTTAAGGGTCAGTGGTTACATAATGGTCAATGATGTGGCTAAAACAGGGAACTATCCAGCCCTTTCAATAGAGGTTTCTTCAAGAGAATCAAGCCCATGTACTGTAAAGCATCCATTGTACGCGATGGATTGACTCTCCTGTGCATTGAAATGGTGCCAGCTCTTCACCATCCTGGGGAGAATTGAGGAAATTGTCTCTAAATCATCTTCTGTAGGGTTCAGTTGCCTTGTGAAACCCAGTTTAGAGAGGCTAACTAACATAGCTTAAACTGAAAATACATACTCTGGGATAAACTGCTGGGTACCTTTTTTTCTTCCAAGCAAGGTGGTCTAGGAATAGTAAATAATTCTTTGAGCAATTTAAAATCTCACAAACAGAACCAGAAAAGTGATATTCAGAGCTCTCAAGTCATACTTTGTGCATCAGTATACAGCTCTGTGCATAACTGTGCACCGAGATTAATGATATCAGTGGAACTCAACTCAGTTCTGCAGACCCACACAACAGAACTTTACAGCATGAATGTCTTGGACTCCATCCACATCTATTAATTGTTCAACTGCCAAGTGTGCTGCACTATGTGGAGATCCTGTTCAATCCAAGGAAAATACAGTAGGACAACTTCAGCAGAATTGCAAAATAAATTCTTACTTGTTTTTTGCTGGGAGCTTTGTGAAAGATTTACACATTTCTAATGGGTTTCTGTGTAGAGACTGATAGTATCTGCTCTTGATTTTGTGTCAGACCCTGCTAATGAAAAACACATTCTCCCTTCACTCCTGACTAATAATAGAACCCAAATAAACTGGGCACATTGGTAGGATGAAAGACTACATTTCCCAGCTTCCCTTGCAGCAAGGTAGCCAAAGCAAGCAGAAGTAAATAGAAATGTTGTGTGTAAGTAGAAAGAATTTCACTGAAGGGGCTGTATTCTGTATCCTCTTCTCCCACCAACTCTCTCCCCACCCTACCCACCTGTTTTTTGCCTGCCAAAGAATGTGATCAATGGAAATCCATTGTGTCATGGAACTTACCTTAAGTGTGGAAGCTATGTGCCAGAATGGTGGAACAGAAAGATAAAAACACCCTCCTACTCTGCCACATTGCTGCTACACATTTCTGGGCTGTCGACTCTAAACTCACTTAACGTGTGAGGGTATAACACTTTCATCATGCTTAAGTCTCTGTTAACTTTAACTTTTTTTTGCAAGTGGCAGAAACTAAACCTTATTAATATAATCTATATGCATTTTTCTTATTCAGTAAAGGCCAGGTGAATTAATAAACTCATTGGGATAAATACTTGAGAAGGTTTGCAAGCTCGAAAATTTGAATAACGCATATAAGCATATAAAAGGAAGGAGTACTTTAAGTGGTTCTAAACATATGGAAACAAAATTTTTCACTTGTTGAAATGCATATAATTTTAAAACTGCATATAGCATAAAGAGGAATTCAGATTAAAAAATAACTAAGGAAAGGAAGTCAGTACAATGTATAGTATAAATGAAAATTACTGTAATTAGTATCACGGTTAATAGCATAGCATATAATGTATACTTATCAAAGGTGACCAAAGAGGATATGGCTCGAAGTCTGACCTATGGACCAACTGTGTGTATTTCTTATGTGTACAGTAGTTCTTGATATCTTTGTGTGACTTATTCATTCCACATCTCTTTACACTAAGCAATCCACTTCCGGGACAAATGGAAGACTGTGGTCTTTTAGCTTTTATGTACAGCTGACAGACAGCTTTAGAAAAATTCCCAGGACAACAGAAAATCATTGACATGCTTTTGATGTCCAGTGAGACTTTCAAGTCTGATATCTGCTCTGTACTCTAGAAAAGGCATTAAAATATTTTAAATAGGCCTAGCAAAAGGGATTGAAAGCATAAGATTGTATTTAAAATAAAGTCTACTTCTTAGATTGCTTTTGATTATCTAGGCAGAAATTTTATTTCAGTGTTGCTCAATAATAACAAGTATTTGTGCGTATGGTGAATATTTGGTCCATAATATTTTGGAGAAGAAAATATTCATGTTATACATCCTACCAGGATTTTAGAGCCATCCAAACTCATGCCTGTTCCAGCGTTAGGTGGACTTTGGGGAAAACTGTTAAGACCCACCTCTTCAGCGTAATCTCAGTATTATTCTCTTAATACCTTCAAATCCTTGTTTTGTCTTCATATGCAAATGTCCTCGGTTGTGTTTATGTAAATTATTGGCCCACGCTGTTCTTCACTCTTACTTACTTAAGGCAGTGTGTAGGTATCTAATTAGAATGATTTACCCATGGTCATCTCAGTTAATTGCTGAATACTCTTTATGTTAAGCAAATGTGGAAAAGATCTTAGATGTCTAAAAAAGATTCTATTTCCAAAAAATGATTTTTCTCTATCACTAACTTCTTATGACAAATATATAAAACAACTTCGAGATGGCAAGATAAAGATACATTACCCCTGTGACATCCATAACCTTGATGGCTGCCAGCTGGCCCGTTTTGACATGACGACCCTGTAAAAAAATTTTTAAACAATTCAGTTCTGATAAGCAATATTAGCATTAGGCTTCAACTGTAATGAACAATTATGTGGATCAGTGTTATAGAGTGACAATGGGGAAAGAGAGACAGACAAATAGACATATAGAGAAATCTTAAATGCTTTGTAGATCAACCTCTATTTAATGTTTATTTTGTAACACATGTCCATCACTTTGTCTTTTGAGTTTTTTTTAGCAGCTTTTGTCAAGTTTAATAAAAGAGAAAATGTCAAATAATGAGGTTCTACCTCCTCTCCAAGGTGTTAGGGGCTTGAGTTGGAGGAGGGGTGTATGTGGAATATCTGGGTGGAGCAGACGCAAGCAGCTAGTTTCCTTGATTATTAAAATCTCTTGTATTGTGACAGTCTCAAATGGATATGACTCTGCTGGAGTTCACTTGAGACTGCTAATTTATCTTCATCTTAAAAGGGGACCTAAAGGAAAATAGAAACCAATCAATCTGAATTTGTGATCAAAGAGACACTACTGAGCCCAAGGAACTGCTTCCCCAGAGTGGGTATCTCTGGCCTTTTTAACTACAGGAAGCATCAAGCACTTGGAATGGGAAGAGAACAGGGTGTGGAGAGGAGGATATCCTCAAAGAGAAGCTTTATCTGTATAAGAAACATAAAGTCTATATCTGACTCTCAGACAAGAGCAAAGATGGTCAGTCTCATTATTTCTAAATGCATTCTTTACGTGGCTTTTAAAGTACATTTTACCTGCCACCGCTATCAGGCAGTATAATATACCTTCCAAGGCAAATCCCTTTCACCTGAGGCAAATCCCTTTCACCTTCTAGGTCTCAATTTCCTCATCTGAAAAATGGAAATAATGACAGTACCTAACTCATAGCATTGCAAGGAGGATTAAATGAGACAGTAATTGTTAAGTGCTTGACCGTGACTGGCACAGAAGAGCTGTGAGAAGATGCTGGCTGTAGATGTTTATGGCCCTGTCTTGTGATTCCTTTTAAGAGCTGTCCTCCCTTTTAAGTTATACGTTTCACGGAGGAAAGCGTGTGCCTCATCACTGTAGTCCTAGTGTCTGGAGTAGTGGGTGCCCAGCCGATAGATGGGGTGGCATGTTTCTGGATGAGCAGCAGCAGTTAGTGAGGGCATCTCCACCGGAGGCTGGAGGAGACAAGCTTGGTGCTGCCTGTCACTTTCCATCTCATACATCCCAGCTCTGTGTATGCATCTGCCTGATTCTAACAGTGCTTCCTTTACCTTTCAACCGCCATTCTGTTTCCTGTCTTTCCTCCTCATTCAGGAAAAAAGCACAAATAAGACTTTAAATCAGTAATCCAATATGGTCGCTGACGTACTTCAATTTTCAATAAACTGAGGGAGGGAGTTGAAGAGTTACCACTCTAAGAGTCCTGGACCAGAATTCCAGAGGCCTGGTTCTGCCCATGACCAGCTGGTTCATCAGAAGCATGTTATAATCATCCATCTGGGCCCTGGTTTCTCCACCTGTAAATTGCACTCTGTGGTTGGAGATGGGGGGGAAAGGTATCATTCTTAACACCCCAAGGAAATTTAGGAAAATTAGTTGGAAATTTAGTTTTCACAGTGACTGAGTGGAGGAGAATGGTACTGTGCTATTCAGAGGCCATACTGACTTCCTGCAGAGCTGGAAGGCAATCTCATACAAAGGAGAAGTAGCAACAGCGCCCTCTGTTGATAAACACTGAATGACCTCCGGGGTTTTCCTGGTCCCAGTAAGTCTGTGATGCTGTAATGGTGACCTTAACAAAGATCAGCTGCTTCTCTGCGGGAATAGAAAGTCTTTAAAGTAAGGGTCATTAAACAATGACTATTTCTCTAATATAGCACTAAAGAAGGGTAGCAGCACTGCAGACAGAGGGTCTGGCTTATCACACAGCTGAAATTTCACCCTGAAATTCTTTTAATGGTGCCATGCAGCCAGGGAAGGGGAATGTTTGGGTATGTCTTGTGGGGACCTCTAAGAAGTGACCCCTGCCTGGCTCACCACTGGTGGGCTCCCACCTGCTCTTATTTTGTAGTCCTTAACAAAAACTCACAGCAGTGGCCACAGGACTGGAAAAGGTCAGTTTTCATTCCAATCCCAAAGAAAGGCAACGCCAAAGAATGCTCACACTACCACACAATTGCACTCATCTCACACACTAGCAAAGTAATGCCCAAAATTCTCCAAGCCAGGCTTCAACAGTACATGAACCGTGAACTTCCAGATGTTCAAGCTGGATTTAGAAAAGGCAGAGGAACCAGAGATCAAATTGCCAACATCCACTGGATCATAGAAAAAGCAAGAGAATTCCAGAAAAACATCTATTTCTGCTTTACTGACTATGCCAAAGACTGTGTGGATCACAACAAACTGTGGAAAATTCTTCAAGAGATGGGAATACCAGATCACCTGACTTGTCTCCTGAGAAATCTGTATGCAGGTCAGGAAGCAACAGTTAGAACTGGACATGGAACAACAGACTGGTTTCAAATACGGAAAGGAGTATTTCAAGGCTGTATATTGTCACCGTGCTTATTTAACTTATATGCAGAGTATATTATGAGAAATGCCAGGCTGGATGAAGCTCAAGCTGGAATTAAGATAGCTGGGAGAAATGTCAATAATCTCAGATATGCAGATGTCACCACCCTTATGGCAGAAAGCAAAGAAAAACTATAGAGTCTCTTAATGAAAGTGAAGAGGAGAGTGAAAAAGTTGGCTTAAAGCTCAACATTCAGAAAACTAAGATCATGACATCTGGTCCCATCACTTTATGGCAAATAGATGGGGAAACAGTGGAAACAGTGAGAGACTTTATTTTGGGGGGCTCCAAAATCACTGCAGATGGTGGCTGCAGCCATGAAATTAAAAGATGCTTGCTCTTTGGAAGAAAAGCTATGACCAACCTAGATATTACTTTACTAACAAAGGTCCGTCTAGTGAAAGCTATGGTTTTTCCAGTAGTCACGTATAGATGTGAGAGTTGGGCTATAAAAAAAGCTGAGCACTGAAGAATTGATGCTTTTGAACTGTGGTGTTGGAGAAGACTCTTTAGAGTCCCTTGGACTGCAGGGAGATCCAACCAGTCCATCCTAAAGGAAATCAGTCCTGAATATTCATTGGAAGGACTGATGCTGTAACTGAAGCTGCAGTACTTTGGCCACCTGATGCAAAGAACCTACTCATTTGAAAAGACATTGATGCTAGGAAAGATTGAAGGCGGGAGGAGAAGGGAACAACAGAGGATGAGATAGTTGGATGGCAGCACCGACACAATGGACATGAGTTTGAGCAGGCTCCAGGAATTGGTGATGGACAGGGAAGCCTGGCATGCTACAGTCCACGGGGTCACAAAGACATGACTGAGCGAACTGACTGACTGACAATCTAACACTAGAAAAGAAAACTTACTTCTCCTCCATTTAAAATCTCCGTTCCAAGTTAAAATAACTGTTCTGGATGAGTCTGACAGACGACTAAATAATACACCTTGGGGATGGCAGTTTGGGTTTAAATGAGATCCTAGAGGTGGAAAAATTAGCAGTCTCAGTTCAGTGCCAGCATGAGTCCATGCTCTGGAACAGGAAGGCGGCTGAGCTGTCAACCTTTGATGAGGGGGCCACCAAGAAGGCTGCCCAGCACGACTTGCCTTTTACATCACTGGGGAATGCCAAACTAAATTAGGATCCAGATGAAGGCAGGCTTTGAGGGGATGGCTAGGAATCAGCTGACCTATAAGATCACTAGACACCCGAGGCACATCAGTGTTAAGACAGCGTTCAAAGAGGCGACTTCATAAAGTCACAAATAAATTGAATAGGAAAAGCCCTCGAGGGGCCTAATCTAATCCTTCTTTTAGAGATCAGGCCAAAATCTCACAACTAATGAAGACCTAAACCCAGGATGCTTTTTCATCTGTTCCACTTCCGCTTTCCAGCTCCTGAATGGGAAATTTTATCACTAAAATTTAAACATAATTTTTTAAACCAACCTTTTCATATTTTATTTAATTTGAATTAAACATGAGCCATTTGTCCCTGTTTCATGTAGGATTCAATTTTTTTTTTCTTTTTGAGAGCAGGGAAACAGGGAGGATGTTGTTATTATAAAAATATGTGAAGTGAAAATTCAATACTACTAATTTTAACTTATTCCCAATTACAAGAGAAATTAAAAATATAGACTCTATTTAATTTGGATCTAAAGTACATATTCAGCCAAGGAGTAAAAATTAAATTCTGGGGGAAAAGAAACTTTAAAGGAGACAAAGAGAAAAATTTTTATCCATGAAAATTAGGGGGAAATATCCCATTAAATTGCAATTGCTGAGTCATTTCTTAATGAAAGATGAAGAGTTTTTTTTTCTACTGACATAACCAACAATAACAAAAATAACAGACTAAATCTGGAAAAACAAAATTGGTATTCCATTAGGACCCAAAGATTCAATCATGTCCTGAAACATAAAAAGCCCTCCGAAAGACAGGAGGGAAAAAAAAAACATCAAATCAAATCAGGGAGAGCAGAGGCCGTGGGGTCACTCAGCTGGCATAAACCTGCGTCCCCCTGAACAGAGTTTCTCTGCCGAGTTTATGATTAACCTCTCTATCCAAAACTTTATTCCCTTTCTAGTTCCACACCTGTTCCCCTTGAAATTTACAAGTATCATAGAAAAGGGGGGACTGGAACTGAGCAGGACCCTGTGGGGCCCTCCTGGGTGTAACGTCCCTTCGTGTCTCCCTTATCTGGTTTGTGGAAAAAGACTTTAGTCTCCTTAGGCCTTCCCTGAGTTTCAAAGAGAGTCAAGAAGTTAATGATTCAGACAAGAGTCACTTGGCACCCAGTTCCCTCCCAAAGGGGTACAGATAACAATCGGATGTGTATCTTTGAATTATTCTGCAGAAACTAAGATACCCACCCAGGTAGAGGATTGTGACTACATGCTGACCACAAGCATGCAGACCCCAGCCTGGGAGGAACCAGAAGGTTGAGTTCCAGAAACACCACCCTGTTACCTCACCATAAGCCCATCAGAAGCAGGTCCATGAGCTGATCAAGGATACTTATGACCCTCTCCCCTAATACTGTCTTTCAGAACACTTGCCTGAATGCCATTAGGGAGTTTGGTTTTTTTTTTTAGCACGAACCACCCATTCAACTTGCTTGGTCCCTGCAAGAAATAAAATTTCTTTGGGGAGAAATTTGCTCCAGACTCTCAGCATTTAGGCTTGTTTGGCCTCACTGTGCATCAGGCACGTGAACTTGGACTGGACAATAGGTGGGAGCACTCCATGCAGGTGCTTAGACAGACTTACAAACCCATTCTGCTTCCCCTTCTTTTTATCCTTCTACCTCCCACTTGATGAGTACAGTACCTTCAAGGATTACAGTACCTTCAGCTCTCTAGATCCACAGGTTCCACATTCACATATACATTCAACCCAACTCAAACAGAAAATACTTGGGAAAAAAATTCTGGGACATTCCAAGAAGCAAAACCTGAGTTTATCTGCATGCCAGTTACTATTTACTTTGTATTTATCACTATTTACATAGCATTCACATTATGTTAGGCATTATAAGTAATCTAGAGATTATTTACACTACACCGGAGAATGCGCATAGGTAGTATGCAAATACTGTGCTATCTCATGTAAAGGACTTGATCATCCACAGATTGTGGGACCCAAGCAGGATCCTGGAATCAACACGCAGCTCAATCCCCATCCCATCATAGATATGGAGGGACTACGTTGCCCCTTTACCTACTCCCTAAAATAAATACAAGAGGAGAACAATGGTTGTGTCCAAAATAGCCATGCAAGCCTGGTCTCTTCTATTGCTGTTATTTTCTAAGGAACAGTAAGATGGCTTAAAACTGCTGGCTCGAGGCAAGCCTGGAAGAGACTCCTTTCATTTCTAGGTCACTGAAATACATTTGTTTCTACACAGCACAGGAGAAAACCAGGGCTGAGAAAAATGCAGAAATTCTGCCCACCATCTCCATTCCTCCTTGTCCAAGGACTCACACAGGTAGAGTGCTTTTAGTTCTTTGTGCTTAGCTTAGATTTGATCTTGCCTTTATTGAGGAAGACTTCAAGTTCCTAATTTCAAGCAAGTGCCCTTACCTTTGTGTTTTCACAACATCCTACTCTAACCTACCAATTGTAATCCAATACTGTAATTTTCAAAATGTGCACCATAAGAACCATGAAAATAAATCTAATGAAATAGAAAAAAACAAAACAAAGCAAAATGCAGTGTAGAGCATGTAGTAATGGTAGCTGTTGTTTCACAGATTAAATGTTACGGTTACACTGATCACCTGTCTATCAATGATATTGTAAAACACAACCCAGATTCTCCTTTCAAGACTGAAGTAGCTGACAGCTCTCAGTCAAGGCCCTCTTGGAACTGCCAGAAGCCCAAGGTCATGCTCCCTCCTGGAGACAGCCAACTCCAGTGGCTGGCTGATACAGAAGTATAAAGGCTCAGGCCTTTAGTTTTAAAGTTGGACAATTCTGTAGAGCCTGCTTGGCTCCTGATCTCTCCTTGAGATGGCTGAGGTTTGTCTTGAGACGTGCATGCATGCTAGGTTGCTTTGGTTGTGTCCAGCTCTTTGTAACCTTATGAACCTTAGCCCGCCAGGCTCCTCTGTCCATGGGATTCTCCAGGCAAGAATCCTGGAGTGGGTTGCCATTCCCTCCTCCAGGGCATTGCAGTTAAACTCCTTCCTCTGCACAATACTGTGCATGCTGCTCAGTCACTCAGTCAACTGACCAAGTCACTCAGTCACTCAGTGTCCAACTCTTTGTGACTCCATGGACTATAGCCTTCCAGGCTCCTCTGTCCATGGGATTTTCCCAGCAAGAATACCAGAGTGGGTTGCCATTTCTTCCTTCAAGGGATCTTTCCGATCCAAGGATTGAACCCATGTCTCCTAAGTCTCCAGCACTGCAGGTAGAGTCTTTTAACATTTTGCACAATGCCAGTTTTTTTCCCCCCTACAGGTGTAGATCCTAAGAACACTCTCCAGTAAAATTCCTACATACATATACCTCCATCTCAGGATCTGTTCCCTGGGAAACTCTATCTAAGACAATTGGTACCAGGAATGGCCTGAGGAGACAAGCTCTCAGAGGAGCTGTCAATAAGACTCCCATCACTGGTGGCAGGTGGCTCACTGATAGTCCCTGGCACATCGCAGCAGCGTCACTGTCAACACTATCACTAGTGGGGATTTGGAGAAGGTTACAGGTGCCAGGGAACACAACAGAGAGCCCAATATTTCAGACTTCTGAGAGGTCCTTAGGAAACAGTAGTTTAAAAAAGTAGAATCAGACGGCTTTTGCAGAGAGTCACTGATGTACTAGAGAAAGACAGTGAAGACAGTGAAAACCGTAGGTGACTGATCATCAACTGAAGGCAACGTGTGAAAATCATAAGGTAGGTCAGATGAAGTTCTGAGGTCTGTGCAATATTTTTAATCAAGATGGGAATATCCCTTCTGAAGATGCAGAGGGCTCCAGGGATGAGGGGTTTCAAGCATCCAAGTGCATCAACTTGAATGTTTCTATTCCAAGTTTCAGAGCTCATTTCTTCTTAATCAGGCTTGAACTGATGATTCAACTTTTGTTTTACTCTAATAATTCCTGACGGAGCAGGCAATGGCACCCCACTCCAGTACTCTTGCCTGGAAAATCCCATGGATGGAGGAGCCTGGTAGGCTGCAGTCCATGGGGTTGCGAAGAGTCCGACACGACTGAGCGACTTTGCTTTCACTTTTCACTTTCATGCACTGGAGAAGGAAATGGCAACCCACTCCAGTGTTCTTGCCTGGAGAATCCCAGGGACGGGGGAGCCTGGTAGCTGCCGTCTATGGGGTCACACAGAGTCGGACACGACTGAAGTGACTTAGCATAGCATAGCAATAATTCCTGAATCTGGTCCCCAGCTGTTGATCCTGACAGCACCTCCCAAAACACTTCCTACAAGCAATATCTGTCCTCAGAATTTGTTTCCTCGGGAACTCAACCAAAGTATCTATCTCTCTCTCTATCTACTTACCTACCTATCTACTTACCTATCTGTATTCTCAGTATTAATGCAACATAATAATTTTTACTCAATCTGGGGTGAAAGATTTTAGAAAAACTCTGACCTAAAGAGTGAATAGAATAAACTAGGGACTTTATTCAAGCATTGGGAGTTATATTCCAGATAACAAGAACAGCATGTTCAAAGGTCCTGTGGTGTAGCGATTTGACCATTCAAGTAACTGATGGCAGGCCAGTATGACTGGAGTAGACAGTATATGTCTAATGAGTACATACAGGGTCTCACAGGCCATTTCAAGAAGTTCTACCTTCAACCTAAGACTGATGGGCAGTCACTTTAGGGTTTGAAGCAAGGTTGTAGGGTCATCAAGTTTGCCTTTTGAAAAAAAAAAATTCTCTGGAGGCAGGGCAGGGAACAGGGGAAACTAGAAAAGATGATGGAACAGTAACAGCATTGCTTAGCATTTCATTTGCAAGATAATGGCAACTTGAACTAGGATGGAAGTAATGGAGAAGATGAGAGGTAGAGAGAGTCCAGAGATATTCAGGAGGTCAAATCAACAAGATTTGAGAACGGATGGGATATATATTCACCCCCATGTTTTCCAGAGTGTTTGACATAGCAGGGATTCAGTAAACATTTGCAAAATGACAGACTGAATGAAGTAGTGACATCTGAGGGTTGTATTCAGGTTCTTGGGCAATACTATCCACATGACCATATCAGTTTCTTCCATTCCCCACTCCCGAGCCCTACGTCAACACACACACACACATTTTAATCCAGTCACAAAGTGTATAGGAGCAGATGAGGCAGGGTTGTGAGCAGGAATTACAACCATTTCACCCATAAATAAATTAGAAGATGATTTTAGTGGATGAAGTTCCTTTAAACTCTGTAGAGAGGCCAATTTACTCCCCCTCTGCTGAGATCACAGAGAAACTAGAAATTGGTTTTAGCTTTCCCTCTGAGAGTGAAGGTGAACACCGATTTTCCACTCACAATTAAGATTAAAGCATAGTTAAGATACCTATCTGAACATCTTCAGGAATGCAACCCTTCTTTGATACATGTTTTGAGGCAAAAAGGTAGATAAGACATGTTTATGAAAAGACTTTGTAAATCCTTATGATCAAGCAACAAGAATGTTCACAGAATATGCTTGGCACGATGTCTGCTCCGATGGTTTCCCCAGGTTATTGGGGCCTCTATTTATCCTTGGTCTGCACATGCCATTCATCTGAGACTTAAAAATTCCTCCTGACCACATAAGCAGAGCCCTCATTGCTCCCAGACTGTGACAAAGATGAAGCAAGGTAGCGATACAGGACAGTTCCCAAGCAACAGTTCTCTATCTCAACACCACTCACTGTGAATTCCTTTGCTTGGCACCTCCAAGAAGCAGAAAATGGATTGTTTTCAAGATTGTTCAGGGCTGGGCCAACTGAGAATTGAGGCTTGCTCACAGAAACAGGGCAGGGAAGAAAAGCCCGTGTCTCATTTTTCTTTTTAGAAACTAGCATTCCTGTCTTCATGGCTGCCAGTTTGGCTTAGTTTATAAAAATCAAAATGGATGATTAAAGGGAAAAAAAACCAAATAGCTACAATTTTTAGCAGACAATAGTTAATATATGCAGGTTCCATGGCAGGAAGCCTGATGCCTGTACCCAGGAAAGGCGTGCACAGCTGAAGCGACAGCAGTGAGGAGCAGACAGGCTGTGGGGTGATGAGAGCTCAAAAAAGGAGCAGAACCAGTCTCTTGGCCATGGCCTTAAGCCAAGAACACATTGCCCAATAACCTTCTCGCTCAACCCCTCAAATGAGCACAAAACAGAAGATCTTACTGGCTCTCATCTGATTTATGCCACCGAATTACCACAGTCTTTTGTGGCTTCTGTACATTAATTTCTGGGAGGACTAAGCCCCCTAGACGTGAAGGATCAAAGGCAGGGGATAGAACATCTGCATGCAGCCAGCTCCCCAGCCCCCCAATATTCTACTGCTCCCCATTCACCATGACAGCCTTCCTTGTCCTCCAAGTCAGGGTGGTACATGGGGATACGTGTGGCATTTAAAAGCTCTGGTTCCTGGACACCAGTACAGAATGAAGTTTATACCCAACCTCAGTAAAGGCCTGCCAGGTGGCTCAGTAGTAAAGAACCTGTCTGCCAATGGAGGAGATGCAAGAGAAGCCGGTTTGATCCCTAGTTCAGGGAGAGCCCCTGGAGTAGGAAACGCCAACCCATTCCGACATTCTTGTCTGGAAAATTCTCTGGACATAGGAGCCTGGCAGGCTACAGTCTATGGAGTCACAAAGAGTCATGCACGACTGAGTGCACATGCACTAGCATTCAGTAAAAGGAGAAAACAACCTTCTGACAAAATCTTCCAGAAGCTAAAAGCATTCAACTTAAGCAGTCTTCTGACAATTTCTGTCGTGAAAATGTTCATTAACTAAACGTTCTCAATTTTTTAAAAGTCAAAGCAAAAACCCTATCTTGGCTCTCAATGGTTATTTTTGGTTTTTATTGGGGGTGGCCAAGTGAGATTTCTGTACTCTATGAAATCTGAGAGTCAGGCACAGGTGTTGTAAAATACATGTGCATAGTATGGTAGAAAGGCCAGGAATCCCCTTAAGATACAAAGATGGGCTGTTCTTGATACAGTCTGTAAAAAGTTAAATGTAATCATATATATCGCTCTTAATAACTTACACCAAATAATCCATGTGAACTGTATAGAAGCCAATTTCTCTTTCCTCTTTAGTCTGTAATGCCATGGGCCCTTCAGTCCTCCAGGCACATGGCTACTACATGCTAGGAAACTCCTCAGGACTCTGCCTTATAGCCATTTAATTCTCTGACATTGTCAAGGACAGAATTTTGCAAAGAGTAGGTGCTAAATCATGCTGGGAAACAGGAAGTTTCCAGGCCTAGTAGACCTTATACGCTGCCCCCAATCATGGTGAAAAGCGAGACTCCAGTGACCCATCATGGCTGAATCTGCGGGGCGCTTGATAGAACTGGGGGAAATGCCTACTCAGGAGGGGCAGAAACCTTTTTTCTTAAGAAAAGAGATTGTAACTATGGCTCATGGCGTGGAAACTGTAAAAGACTCACTGGAAAAGACCCTGATGCTGAGAAAGATTAAGGTCAAGAGGAGAAAGGGGGCAACAGAGGGTGAGATGGTTGGATGGCATTAGACTCAATGGACATGAGTTTGAGCAAACTCAGGGAGATAGTCAAGGACAAGGAAGCCTGGTGGGCCGCAGTCCATGGGGTCACAAAGAGTCAGACAGGACTGAGCGACTTAACAACAATAACAATAGGACCTGGAGGAAGAAGCCACACAGCCCGATGTGAATGTTTTGCTCAAGAAGGTTTTGTGTGTGTTCTTTCAACACTCACACTGGGTCACAGAGTAACCTGGAGACCGGAGAAGACCTTAGCATTGTGTGTTTCAGATTCTCAGTTTACCTGAGGAAGAAAGTCAGGCAGAGGAAGATACGACCAGAGAAAATCAAGGCCCTGATGCTGCCCAGCTTCAGTTCCTCCATCTCTGCCTCCCCTTTTCCTGAAAGAATACTAACCCCCAGGCAGGCAGGCACGCTCTTGGCGAAGGGCAGCCTATTTTTTTAGATTTCCAATCAATAGCTCCTTCTCTAGGGACTATTTCACAGGCAACTCTTGTCTTCCCCTGAGGACCTCGGGCAGACCCTGTGCTGGCTTCATCCCACCTCCCAGCTGCAGATTAAGAAGATATATTATGTTGGCCCTCCAGGCCTTGCAAAGGTTTGTCAATTACAGCCTGAAACCGGCCCGGTGGTCAGATTTACGACCACGTGGTCAGGAGTGGGCGGGGCTGGCTTTGTATCATGAGGCACCACAGGCGCGGGGGCAGAGATTAATCATAAAAAGACGGCACTGCATTTCATTTCACCTAATTTATGGCTTTCATAGGAAGCCAGTCCACCCACAGCACCGTCTGGGTCACTTAATAACAGAATGTCTTCGGCAGCAGCAAGAGCGGGTTTCGAAGCTCAGAAGTGTGCGGAAACAGAAAGGACCGCACCCCAAGTAGAGAGAAAAACAATGCCAAGGACCACAGTGTTCCCAGCCATCATTCATGCGGCGGCAGGAACACAAATAGGGACCCATTTGACTTTTTATCAGGGCTGCTGATGAATAAACCCTCTCCCACAGTGTCCTCAAACCTCCAGAAGTTTTAATTAAAACAAAAAAAGTGTCAGCAAGAGAAGCACTGGAATGTAATTAGGGCCCACCAAATCTAAAATAATATGGGAGAAAAAAAAAAGACTAGTAAAGAAAGGGAAGCTTTCATGTTCTTACTGAATCCCTGCTCTGTTGGTGACACAAAAATCAATTTCAATAGGCTTTAGTTGTATCTGAGCAGGAACACAGGCGACAGATGAAATTTACTGGGCAATTTACTGGAGTCATAAAGATTTCCATGAAAGAGAGGCTGCAGTGAGTGCTCTCAACCAAATGCCTCCTCTGTAAGAACCCTGCAAGTATGTGTGTGTGCCTGTGCATATGGATATAGATGGGGGTGGGGATTTTGAATAGTTAGATATCCTTCAACCTAAAATTGAAAAAGACACCCCCCCCTCTTTACCTCACAGCCTTTAAGGGGCAATTTTAGCTCCACCCAAGGTGATACCTGGCTTCCCAGGTGAATCAGTGGTAAAGAATTCACCTGCTAGTGGAGGAGACTCAGGAGAGGTGGGTTCAATCTCTGGGTGGGGAAGATCCCTGGAGGAGGAAATGGCAACCCACTCCAGTATTCCTGCCTGGAGGATCCCATGAACAGAGGACCCTGGCAGGCTACAGTCCATAGCGTCTCAAGGAGTCAGATGTGACTGAGCACTGGTGTTGTTGAGGGATACCTGGAGACATTTTTTGCTTGTCATCACAGCTCACTGCTGCCACTGATATCTAGTGGGTAGAGGCCAGTTCAGTTCAGTTCAGTCACTCAGTCGTGTCCGACTCTTTGAGACCCCATGAATCGCAGCACGCCAGGCCTCCCTGTCCATCACCAACTCCCGGAGTTCACTCAGACTCATGTTCATCGAGTCAGTGATGCCATCCTGCCATCTCATCCTCTGTCGGCCCCTTCTCCTCCTGCCCCCAATCCCTCCCAGCATCAGAGTCTTTTCCAATGAGTCAACTCTTCGCATGAGGTGGCCAAAGTACTGGAGTTTCAGCTTCAGCATCATTCCTTCCAAAGAAATCCCAGGGCTGATCTCCTTCAGAATGGACTGGTTGGATCTCCTTGCAGTCCAAGGCACCCTCAAGAGTCTTCTCCAATACCACAGTTCAAACGCATCAACTCTTCGGCACTCAGCTTTCTTCACAGTCCAACTCTCACATCCATACATGACCACAGGAAAAACCATAGCCTTGACTAGACAGACCTTTGTTGGTAAAGTAATGTCTCTGCTTTTGAATATGCTATCTAGGTTGGTCATAACCTTCCTTCCAAGGAGTAAGCGTCTTTCAATTTCATGGCAGCAATCACCATCTGCAGTGATTTTGGAGCCCCAAAAAATAAAGTCTGACACTGTTTCCCCATCTATTTCCCATGAAGTGATGGGACCGGATGCCATGATTTTCGTTTTCTGAATGTTGAGCTTTAAGCCACCTTTTTCACTCTCCACTTTCACCTTCATCAAAAGGCTTTTTAGTTCCTCTTTACTTTCTGCCATAAGGGTGGTGTCATCTGCATATCTGAGGTTATTGATATTTCTCCCAGCAATCTTGATTCCAGCTTGTGTTTCTTCCAGCCCAGCGTTTCTCATGATGTACTCTGCATAGAAGTTAAATAAGCAGGGTGACAATATACAGCCCTGACGTACTCCTTTTCCTATTTGGAACCAGCCTGTTGTTCCATGTCCAGTTCTAACTGTTGCTTCCTGACCTGCATACAGATTTCTCAGGAGACAGGTCAGGTGATCTGGTATTCCCATCTCTTGAAGAATTTTCCACAGTTTATTGTGATCCACACAGTCAAAGGCTTTAGCATAGTCAATAAAGCAGAAATAGATGCTTTTCTGGAACTCTCTTGCTTTTTCGATGATCCAGTGGATGTTGGCAATTTGATCTCTGGTTCCTCTGCCTTTTCTAAAACCAGCTTGAACATCTGGAAGTTCCCGGTTCACGTGTTGCTGAAGCCTGGCTTGGAGAATTTTGAACATTACTTTACTAGCGTGTGAGATGACTGCAATTGTGTGGTAGTTTGAGCATTCTTTAGCATTGCCTTTCTTTGGGATTGGAATGAAAACTGACCTTTTCCAGTCCTGTGGCCACTGCTGAGTTTTCCAAATTTGCTGGGATATTGAGTGCAGCACTTTCACAGCATCATCTTTCAGGATTTGGAATAGCTCAACTGGAATTCCATCACCTCCACTAGCTTTGTTGGTAGTGATGCTTTCTAAGGCCCACCTGACTTCACTTTCCAGAGATGGTACCAAATCTTCTACAACTTCCAGGACACTGCCCCCACCCCAACAAATGAGTATTGGACTTCAAATGTTAATCTGGCCAAGGCTGACAAGCCCCAATTTAAAATAATTTCATATTTAATAGGTGCTCAATGAATGCTGAATTCTTGTCAATGTCATAATCCCCCAGAGGCGAAGTTTACAAAGATCAAAAGATAAATAAACTCCTAAAAAGAAAAAAAGATAAGGTCATGCCTTCTGGGATCTCCAGTGCAGGTGGAGAGCAGATGGAGGTGTCATTGTTCTTTCTTTGCTTAGCAGTATTTACAAATGAGGGACTTGTTCTCAAATTCCAACATGCATGGCCTTTTATAGGCACTTCCCTGGCGGTCCAGTGGTTAGTACTCCGCACTCTCACTGCCCAGGGCATGGGTTTGATCCTTGCTTCCCACATGCTGCATGGCACAGCCAAAAATTAAAAAAAAAAGTAAAATAAAATGATGGAGCATTTGTACGAACAAGGTTCTCCTCTTATCAACATCTATGGCCTTTTAGAACACAGGTAATACCAAAAGCCTGTGAGATCACTCTCCATCTGGCTTTTGTGTGTTGTTAGGAGGCCAATTCCAAAATCTTCACTCTCTCCCAGTGAAGCAGCATATTCTATATTTTAAAAAATTGATAAAGTAGTATTGGGGCTAAAGAGAATGTGGTTTATATTTGGACACAGAAATATAATTTTTGTTAATTATAATTTTGGAAAGAATATCCTATTTTAATTTGTCAGCCACTCTTCTCAATTCTTCACAGTGTGTGTGTTCTTCTCCCCTTCTCAAATGTTTATAGTTTTTAACTGCTGGCAGCTCAATTCAGGAATACCGTATTTTGTTTGATTAAAACATAAATCATGGTGAAACTTCCTTTATATTTTATAAAGGTCAACTATGTAACAATAAAGATGTTTGCCTTTACCCAACTTAAGTTCTTCAAATCTTGCCATTGTTGTAAGTGATTTGTTTCTAAGAAAGAAGGCAAGGAGGATCCATCTTTTCTTTTTTTTTTTTTCTTCTCTAATTTTATTTTATTTTTAAACTTTACATAATTGTATTAGTTTTGCCAAATATCAAAATGAATCCACCACAGGTATACATGTGTTCCCCCTCCCGAACCCTCCTCCCTCCTCCCTCCCCATACCATCCCTCTGGGCCGTCCCAGTGCACCAGCCCCAAGCATCCAGCATCATGCATCGAACCTGGACTGGCAACTCGTTTCCTACATGATATTTTACATGTTTCATTGCCATTCTCCCAAATCTTCCCACCCTCTCCCTCTCCCACAGAGTCCATAAGACTGTTCTATACATCAGTGTCTCTTTTGCTGTCTCGTACACCGGGTTATTGTTACCATCTTTCTAAATTCCATATATATGCGTTAGTATACTGTATTCATGTGTTTCCTTCTGGCTTACTTCACTCTGTATAATAGGCTCCAGTTTTATCCACCTCATCAGAACTGATTCAAATGTATTCTTTTTAATGGCTGAGTAATACTCCATTGTGTATATGTACCACAGCTTTCTTATCCATTCATCTGCTCCATCTTTTCTTTAAAAAAAAAAAAAGAATAAGATGAGCAACATTATTCTACATTAATGACACCATTCACCCATTTTAGGCAACTGATTAAAGAGCTCAAGTTTCTTGAAAAGAAACTTGAAAAGAAAGACATCCCAAATACAGATCTGGCACAGTTTATACAATGATTATGTCACAGTCATGGTTCCACCTGCAACAGCAGAGGACCCAGATCTCTGCAAAGGCTGAAAACCTCTCTCCTGCCAAGGGAGGTCGTCTGTGTCAGCAGACTGCATGAGCAACTATGCTTTCCAAGCAAAGGCTGCAAATGGTTCTTTGGGTGGGAGGGCGAGAGGACAAAAAGGACATTTGAAAACCGAAAGCCGTTTTATAAATACAGGAGGGCTCGTACATATTTATAATCCTTCAAAGTGGTGGTGACCATGGACTACGGCAATTTGTCAGCAAACACATCCATCCCTGGGAAGTGAGCTGCTGGAAGTAATGGCTCAAGAGCCTCTCCGGAGCTTCCACCCTCCCTCCAGAACATTAACGCTGGGCAAAAGATGACACCCTGGGAAAGAAAGAGGGGTCTTTTAAGTAAATTTGACGTGCCCCAGGATCTGGGCGGGTAGCTGACTAGTTTATAAGTGCATTTATTCGCAGCTAAATTTAGCTGCAATCCAACTTTGACCTGTCAGGTAGCTTCCTCTCAAGGAGGGTGATGTTTCCCCGACCCCAGTGGAATTGTCTCCCACCACACTTCCATGCCTCCAGCCTAGACTGATTGGTCAGGGACTGTGAGAAGAGCAAGTAGAGCATCTTGCTGGCTTTTCAGCCAATCTTCTCTTCTCAAGCAGGCATTTCACCTAGTCTGAGAGAGTCACCAAACTGAGCAGGAGCTTTGGAGGACCTAAGAGATGAAGATGGAAAGTAGGAGAAAAGGCTTTGGAGGAGGCTGAGGAGCCCTTGTATGACTTCCTAGTTATAGAATTACTTTTGGTCAATAGTTGCCTTATCTGTGAATCGCATATAAAATTATTTGCTCACTGAAGGGACTTAGCACACACACACATAAACATATGGTATAGGCTCTGGATAAATGATGATGTCTGTGTTGGTCACTCAGTCGTGTCTGACTCTTTGCGACCCTACAGACTGTAGCTCGCCAGGCTCCTCTGTCCGTGGAATTCTCCAGGCAAGAATTCTGGAGTGGGTTGCCATTTCCTTCTCCAGAGGATCTTCCCAACCCAGGGACTGAACCCAGGTCTCCTGCATTGTAAGTGGATTCTTTAGTATCTGAGCCACCAGGGAAGCCGTATGATGGTATTTCAGTGTTTTCAGTGTCACCAAAGATTGTGTTTTGACCTCATCTCCTGCTGTGTGTCTCCCCCAGCCCACGCACATCGCCCTCTCCTCAGCCCTGCCCTTCTGTTCTACTTGCTCATTTCCTTCAGATTTTGACTCAAAAGTCACCTTTCCTCAGGAGTCCTTCCCTAACCATCCAATCTAATGATTCCATTCCATTGTAGCTCTTATTATCTTCCATCCCGGCTTTACTGTCATCAAACAAATGATAAATTTATCTTGTACACTGCGCAGCTCTGACTCTTGAAAGGAGGTGTCTTGAGGGCAGACGCTTCTCTTTGTCATGCTCCTTCTCTCTCTTCAATGACAGATCAGTGCCTGCACTCAATCAATATGGGCTTTAAGAATAAATCTCCAAACTCAGTGGAAACACTTGTCCAGGCAGGTGCCTCTGTTCTCCTTATAAAAAACCACAGCATTTCTTATTCAAGGGCATAATAACTGATAGAACAAGTACTGTCATCAAATGAGGAAACTGAGGCGCAGGGGAGCAAGCTTTTAGCAGGTTGTATTTTCCATTCAGATTGGCCTTGCATATAAGTAAACCAAGCAAGAATGTATTACTCCTTTTTTATTCTGTGTAAAATCCTCCCTAAGGCTAAATAAAGGGCATAGAAGGGAAGTGAAAGTCACTCAGTCGTGTCTGACTCTGAGACCCTATGGAGTCTACAGTCCATGGAAATTCTCCAGGCCAGAATGCTGGAGTAGGTAGCCTTTCCCTTTTCCAGGGGATCTTCCCAGCCCAGGGATCGAACCCAGGTCTCCCACATTGCAGGCTGATTCCAGCTGAACCACAAGGGAAGCTCAAATATACTGGAGTGAGTAGCCTATCCCTTCTCCAGTGGATCTTCCCAACCCAGGAATCGAACCGGGGTCTCCTGCATTGCAGGTGGATTCTTTACCGACTGAGCTATCAGGGAAGCCCATAAGGGCATAGAATAGAGCTATAAAATAAAATGCCTGACAATCGGTATATTTTGTCTACGAAGATTTATTTATGTAAATACATAAAATAGTTTTTTATTTAAATACTAGCAACATGTATTGAAAAGCTGTATGAGTATGGAAATGTTATACAATATAGAAGTAGAGGTGACTGCATCTTCAAATTATGTTCCTGCTAGCAACAGCCAATAAATCAATCATGCACCTCACTGGTGCTTTGTGAACCAGTGAGGACACTGGATAACCTTTCCTTGACCACAAATGTGCAAAGACAGCACTAGGATATTCGCCTGAACCATTCAGACCTCAATCAGCTAAGGTCACCTGCACAAAATAAAAATGACGAACTGCCTTTCCTTCCTCCTTTTCCTCATTTCCAGTTGTAGAACAGGTATAGGCATATGGCCAAAGACTCGAATATCAAGTCTAAGTTAAACCTGGTCACCAGGACCTGATTTCTGTCACCTTGGGCCTTACGTACTTGCATACTATCCAAAAGATCAGTATCTACCTGCATTTCTTTGGCATTAAGCTCAGGAATGTTGCATCTGCAACATTAATGATTTATTTCAACCATGGCTTCGGTCTTCAGAAAGGATGGTAAGAAAATCAAAATGGTGCTCATTTAAACAAATAACTGAACTGATAGTTTTTATTATTAAAGTGTGACTCTTGATATCCCACGATCTCCTAACCGGAAAACCTGTCTTAGATTCAGTAAACCATTAAAAGCTAGTATTTAATGCCAATAATAATACAATGTATTAATTTATTAATCATGGATAGACATTCACCAATTCATAGGTGAAACTTTTGAAAAATACATCAAGAATTGTACATACTATGCTTAAAAGGCTTGAATTAAATCACACTTTTTAATAAAAACACATTATACTTCTGTTTTTATATGTTTTAATATTTACTTTTTCTTTTTGAGAAAAATACCTTTTAGATAATAAATTCAAATCGATGAGAAATCTTTGGAAGATGGTAAATGCAGTGAAATGGAAGGGGTAACAATATACACATTCTATTCAGAATTTGATCAGTTTCTCATTTTTCAATAAGGCTTGAGGCAAATCTCTTTAACTTTTCATGAATTTCATAAAGAAATAAATAGAAATACTTGCTATGTCTGTTTTCTTTTATAGGACAAAAATGCAAATAATAGGAGCAAGCAGATAGGGTGAGATCTTATGACTCACCTGATTGAGTCAACATTTCATTGTGTTGCTCATAATAACTTCCAGTAGAACTGTCTAACCTTGACAATTTCTGTTCAGGGGTTCACAACATATCACAAATACAATCAGCACAAGATTCCATTATTAAGTAAAATGACAGTCCATAAAAAACTTTCTAAAAAGGCATCACTTCTATAAATAGAAATGGATTTCAGTACACACTGGAATGTGGTCAAGTTTCTACAAAGAAAGGTCTTATAAAGGAAATCTAATTTCAGATAAAATGGACACAATAATTATAATAAGTTAAAAAAAAAAACCTTCTTACCCTAGTCACAAGCCACATTGTTACACAATTCCAAGAAACACTAATACCATTCTTTTCTAGATGAATGGAAATTTCCTGGAATTGAACAACATAGCAGCCCTGTAATTTAAATTTAAATTCACAGACAACTTACTGAGGACCTGTTTTATATATAAAAAGTGGTGTGTCTATCTCTGAGTGGTCTGAGTCATAATAATCATAATTATAAAATTCTTGCATTAATTTAAGTTCATTTTAATAGATTTTACTTCTAAAAGAATATTTATAAAAATATAATTTTGTTTCCTATTTGTTTCATTTTCAGAGGCTTCTTCAAGTCATGACATCTTATTTTGGTGGAAGATATCATTAAAAAGAAAATACATAATATATGTTGTCCTTACAAGACACAATAATTACCTTAAAGAAAAATAGCAAGGGAGAAATCTACTTTATTTCATTGAAAGAGAACTATTTTTATTAGATCCGGAATATTCTTTTCTAATTTACTTTGCAAGGTCCTCCCAGGACAACTCTACTGCAGAAAAAAACTGAAGAGGACTGAGATTTAAACAGGCTGTCTTTTAAAGGCCATGATACAATTTTATTTTTATGCTTAGTGCTATACTATTCTCATCTAAAGTTCTTTTTTTTTTTAACTCAAATAATCAACATTATAATACATTCTCAAATATTTTCACTTATCCAGAAAAAAGCAAAACAATTGACAGCTGGAAACTTCCTGCATTTCAATTTATATCTGCCAGAAAAGAATCACTCTCCAGTCTGGTCACATATTATTTCTGCCACAATTTTAGGGGAAGATACTATTGAGAAAATATCATGCTTTTCAATTTGAAATTTAATCTACCAGTCTATGTGTTACAAAGGTCAAAAGGAAATGAACTTTATGATTATATTTTATTAAACTGACACACATATTTGATATATTTCACTCAGTTAAAAAATTAATTCAGTGGCAGTAAGATAACAACAACTTTACTGGTTCTCTATAGATCAAAGGAAATTGTCTAGACTTCAACAAGAGACCTGAAATTACTATGAGCTTATGAAAAAGGAGCAAGGAACCTACTTAGAAACTGTTCTCTAAGTTTCCTAACTATTTGCACTTAACTTACACCATTAATTATACACCATTAATTATTTATGACGGAGAAGGCAATGGCACCCCATTCCAGTACTCTTGCCTGGAAAATCCCATGGATGGAGGAGCCTGGTAGGCTGCAGTCCATAGGGTCGCTAAGAGTCAGATCCGACTGAGCGACCTCACTTTCACTTTTCACTTTCATGCATTGGAGAAGGAAATGGCAACCCACTCCAGTGTTCTTGCCTGGAGAATCCCAGGGACGGGGGAGCCTGGTGGGCTGCCGTCTATGGGGTTGCACAGGGTTGGACACGACTGAAGTGACTTAACATTAAATATTTATGAACAATATTTGTACTGGGTTACCAATATTCTCAGATACTTCTAAGAAATACAGTATTAAAGCAAGTGATTTGGAAAAGAAAGTTAGAATAAAAGGAAACAGGAATTCAGATCTGTTGAAACTTCTACCTCCATTGTGTATAAAGGAACCAGCTGTGTAGGGACTTGGGTCTGATAAAGCAAAGACCTTAGATCTTTAGTCTTTAACACTGCACTTAGGTTCAGATGTAATTAATACTAACTCCACAACCTAAATCAAAATTAGAGAAGTTAGAGGCACTTGTGAGAGCAATCTGAATGATGTCAGGAAAGGAGTCAACATATTCATGATATCATAGGCTAAGGAAGAGGCTGAGAAAATATATATAGTAACAGACACTAACTATAAAAAAGTCAACAGAGCTGTGGATCATGTTTTCTATGAAAAATAAGTGAAACAACAGATTTAATGAATAATTTGAAGTTTTTAATATTCTTATAGATCTGTGAAGGTAATAAAAGACAGTTATCTATGAAGGTTGGGACATCTTTTTAAGATACTTTTATAAAAATAGATCCTCAGGATTTTGGTATGATGAAGGTGCTATAGTACTCCATAATGTAAGAGGGGACGACCAGATTAGATGTTAAAAATCTGTATAGTGATTTTTTTTTTTTTTACAATTTATGCATTTCTTTCCCATAGATCACCTCATTTGTTTTTAATAATTTTCCCCTGAGCACCTACTAACACAAATATGAATAAAGTACTATTTCTTGCCCTCATGGAACTTATAGTCACAGCTTTCCTATTATATGTTTTTAATACTATAAATATTTTTAATTTCAGTAAATGAATATCAAGTCCTGTTGGAAATGGTAAGAGAAAAAGAAGTGGAGGTAGGGAGCAGATACAGAACAGAAGTAGGTGTCAGTATAGGGCAGTCTTGAAAACATGAAGGAAGCAAAGGCAAGGCAAACTAGAGAGTGGGACCTCAGGTAGAGGACAAGGTGAGTGAATGAGAGAGAGAAGAAGAGAGGAAGGGAGGAGGAAGGGAGAGAGTGCAGACAGACAGAATGTTGCAGAAGAGGTTAATGAACCCAGATCAGCCTCTTCTGCCACATTCGGGATGTCTGGGACAGCGCTAATCCCGAGCCCTGAGGAAGGGAGTTGAGAAATGCATACTAGGTTACTGTGAGCTGGGCTTACCTATTAGATGGACATCACCCAAACTCTTCCCAAGTCAAATAAAAAGGCACCTGTCTGAGACAACAGTGGCAACTAAGATGACCCCACAACTGTGACTAATAAATTAGATACCATTGAATACTTAGATTGAAGAATCAGTGAAAGAAAGTGTGTCTTCATATTCACACTTCAAAACAAAACAGATTCTAATTACATTGATACAAACAGGGAGCTGGAAATAATAAACAGTATGTGGTTATCATAGCTGTTAAGTGAAAAGCATTATTAATAACTAATACCTATGTATTGCTTACTATGCCAGGCACTGTTTAAAGCCTTTCATATCATAACCAACTATGAGGTGGATATTAGTATTATCCTCATTTTACAGACAAGGACACTAAGATACAAAGCGGCTATACAACTTATCCAAAATATCTATTATTTAAGATATGTAGGTTCTCACTGGAGTTCATCTCGTTTTCTGCATTTTCTTTATTGCTTAATTTAATAAACAAATATTTTGCAGGGCTTTCAGGAGTTTACTTGCAACCTTAGTCTTTCTAGCACTAGTTACTCTCTCAAGATTTGGGGGTTTTCAGCTATGATTTTCCAAAACGGAGTTTTCAGAAACTCTCAGCTTGTGAAACTGATATTATGATAGACAGATGACCAAATATTCCACAGAATCAGAGCCAGAGCAGCCAACTCAGACTGAGCTGGACAGGAATGGTAGCAGGGTTAAGACTTTAATTCAGTCCTAAATGATCAAAGGGACTATCAGGAGAAACACAAGGAAGGGCACTTAAGGCACTGAAAACAGTTCAGTGTGGGTCGACGTATTACGAAGAGTCAGAATCTGCGTATGGCCATGCATGGAAGACAGCAGGAAATAAGGCTGGAGAAACAGACAAGGTCCCAGTCAAGAAGAACTTCCCACGTCATGCTAACGAGTATAACATTAAAGGGTTTAAGCTGGGAGTCACAGGATCAGAGTGGATTCCAAAAAGGACACCCTATCGCTGTCTTCCACACACAACCCCCCATCCTCAACTCTCCACACACCGTCGTCAGCTCCAGGACTGTAGTTCATTCATTCTCTACAACAATTTGGAGACTATTAAATCAGTCAGGATCTGAAACAACGTCTGCAGCAGAGAGAACAGGATGGATCTAAGGAATAAATAAGTAGAATCAACAGGACTTTTATATGGGAACAAGCTGACATCTCTGGTGTGTGAATCTGGGTAGTTCAGGGAACTATTCTTTGAAAAAGAAGATTCATGGGAAAACACAAAGAGAGGAGAAAGTGACTTCAGTCTGAAACATACAAGGTTTCAGGTGTCTGATAAATACCCAGACTCTCATGTCCACCAGGAAGCCAGCTGAGTAGCCTAAGCTTCAGGGGGATGAGCTGGTTTTATTGAACAGAAGAACTCACAAAGGACACTAAGAAAAAACAACCAGATGGCAGGAAAAGAGAATACCGCAATGTCAAAGGAAGTCAAGGAAGAAGAAAATTTCAGAAAGGAGGGTACGGAGGGTTTCGGAAAGGAGGGTACAGTCAGAACCAGATGCTACAGGAGACCAAGTAAAATAAGGGCTGAAAAGGGCTCATTCAGTCTGACAATGATGAGGCCCCTGTGGATAGAAGCAGGAATTGTGAGTCAGAGACCAAAGCCAGATTAAACATAGGGAAGGAAAAAAGTAGGAGGTGACCAAGCAGAGACACAGAAAGTAGAAAAAAGGTGGTTCAGTCTGGAAAGAGATGGAAACTGATCCTGAGGTCCCACTGATGAAATCTGTGCTGAGAGGAAAGCAGTAACACAGGGAGAGAGGAGCAAGGCCCAGAAACAGGAGGCGGGAGCCCACACCCTGGAGGAGGACGAGTCTTGAACAGAAGGGGAAGGTCTTGCTCCAAGACAGGATGGAAGAAGGTAAGATGGTGTGATGAGCTGGTGGAGGGGGAGAGAGAAGCACTGCATTGGCTTCTCTCCCACCCACTGGCTCCCGTTTTTCCTAGAGGCAGGCAAGGAGGGCACCTACAGAGTACTGCAGCCAGGGGTGGTGGGAGGAAAGAGAGGTGAAGTTTTGGAGGAATTCTTCCAGGAACAGGAGAAACTGAGCCATTACACACCACAGATGATTAAATAGTCTCAAATGTCACTGGGATTGGGGTTTGCGCTTTTCCCTGAGTTGTGCCAAGTAGCCAAAAAGGAGAAAAAGAAAGCAAATGGCTGGACTGACCTTAGGAAAGGTGTCTGCAAGGTGGATACTGGGCAAGAACAAAGGGCTAAGGAGATGGCACACATTGGCTTAAAATGATTAAAATTAGGAATCCTGGGGCCCAAGACTGGATAGACAAGTTATTAAAGTTTTAAGGGGATTGAGAGACTGACAGAAGGGACCAGAGGGTTAATTCACAAAGAGCAGGTGTGCAGGGTGTGAGGGAGGAAAAAGAGGAGGGTCAAAGACTGTGTGCTACAATTGTGTGTGTGTGTTAGTCGCTCAGCCACATCCGACTCTTTGTGACCCCACGGACCGTAGCCCACCAGGCTCCTCTGTCCATGGGATTCTCCAGGCAAGGATACTGGAGTGGGTAGCCATTCCCTCCTCCAGGGGATCTTCCTGACCAAACCTGGGTCTCCAGGAAGGTGGATTATTTATTGTCTGAGCCATAATGAGATTGGGATGCTACAAATTTAAGACTTTAAAAGCAGAACAGACTTGGGTCATGATAAGTCCAGGCTATAAGTCACAAGAGTGGGGTGTCATTACAGGTAATAGTAATACAATTATAGTATTAATATTACCCCCATTTCACTAATGAGCCAAAGATTAAGGGGACTTATTCAAAGTTACAGCTAATTAATGGCAAGGCCACAGTTTTAATCCAGACCTTTCTGCCAAATCCTGTAATCTTTTTATACAAAATCATTTCACTTGGTATTCTTTTCTTCCAGCCTTTGAATAAGAAATAATAAGATGGTGATTTTGCTTTCAATCTAGAACTAGGTTATAAATAAAAGAAAGCTATAAATCTGACTTAAAACGCAAGTGAAAGTGATAGTATTATTTTCAATATTCCGGTTATTATCTCTAGTGTAGAAGCTTATGAAATTCTGTTAAAATGTATCTTTTTACACAGTGTTTTCTTATTATAAAAGCCTTAAGTGTAAACAGCTATCTAACATAGCAACAGAAATAGAACCATTTTAGCTTGTAAAACATAAATCCAGCCTTAAGTGGCAGGTCGGCCATTATTTCACTACACCATACCTCACTTGCTATCAAAGACCAGGCTGCTTTAGGATGATTTAGGAAGATAAGGAGATATAACATCACATATTTTTCAACCCAGGTTGCATTTAGGTATATACCCAAAAGTGAGCATCCTATCTGTTCAAATGTATTGTAAATGAGGCTGTCATTTTCTTTAAGAAGAATCACTCCCAGAAAATACAAAGAGGTTGAGTATGCTGCAGATGGCAAATTAAAGCCCTTACTGCAGTTAGTTACTATTGACCCCATCCTGGGCAACCCTGAAGATATGATACATCAAGAGGCATATTCAAATGGATCAATGGTACAAAACATAATTCAACCTGGGAGTACATGCTATAACCAGCATGCTTGTCCTGGGCAGGCCTGGACAAACAGCAGAGACCAGGACACAGATGTAAGGACTTACTAAAGGAGGGATGATTTCTTGATACCTTTAAGAGATGATGAGTCTAAGAGTGTCAAGACTGCTTTGGTCTGTTCCAGCATGAGGTTGGTTACTCCTGTTATTGGAGGCCTGAGATGAAGTCTGAACATGTTTGGGTCATGATTTTGGTGACACGGGTCGAAAGCTGAGCCCAGAAGTGAGAAGCAGGAAATGCCATAGTAGTTATCAACTTTCCTGCCCCTGTTTTGGGGTGATTTCCTCTGGCCTAGGCAGGTTAACAACCTGGGGCTGTGGTGGAAGGAGGGAGCATTGCCAAGGTGCTCCTTATTATAAGATTTTTCATCTAATTCAGACCCACAGAATATACGTACTTAGTTGGGGCCTAAATTATCAAGAACTTGCAATTCCTACTAGACTATTTGATATTTAATATAAATAATGTGTCCAATTTTATGTAACAAAACTATAGGGACTAGCACTCAAAATAAATTTTGTCTCTGGGCATTAACACTATTGATATTTAAATCATTTTGAAACTGCTTTCACCTTATTCCTCTAAATATTAAAAAATAATTATGACCTATCTATATTTGTTAGTGGCTTCCCTGGTGGCTCAGATGGTAAAGAAACCATCTGCAATGCAGGAGACCTGGGTTTGATCCCTGGGTTGGGAAGATCCCCTGAAGGAGGGCGTGACAATCCACTCCAGGACTCTTGCCTGGAGAATCCCCATGGACAGAGGAGCCTGGTGGGCAATAGTTCTTGGGGTCACAAAGAGTCAGACGTGACTGAGCAACTAAGCACAGCACACATATTTGTTAGAGAGCATATTCGATTTTTTGAAAGAGTTTAATATCTTTCCAAACAGGTAAAGGAGGAGGAGGATCAAGCTAAAATGATGTGACCACAAAGCTGAGACTTATAGAATATATATGCTATATTGGGGCCTAAATTATCCAACAACTTGAATTTCCTATTAGACTACTGATTTTTAATATTTGGGCACCTCATCTCCAAAAGAAGGCAGCCCCCAGGCCTGAATGGGAGAGGCCTTTGGGGGAGAATGGACACATGTAGATGTACAGCTGAGTTTGCTTTGCTGTCCACCTGAAACAGTCACAACATTGTTAGTCAGCAATCCTCCAATATAAAATAAAATGTAAAAAAACAAAGTAGCCCCCAAATACATAGGTGTGAGTGTGCTAAGCCGTTTCAGCTGTATCTGAGTCTTTGCGACTTTGTGGACTGTAGCCAGCCAGGCTCCTCTGTCCATGGGATTTTCCAGGCAAGAATATTGGACAGGGTTGCCATTCCTTTCTGCAGGGGATCTTCCCAACCAGGGATCAAACCCACGTTTCCTGTCACTCCTGCACTGCAGGCAGATTCTTTACTGCTGAGCCATTGAGGAAGCCCTAAAATACATAGGGCAGTTGCATTATTTTTTAAAGAAAAAGGTATAGTCTTCTACTTTGAAGGAAGGATATTGATTTACACAAATTCTGGGGTGTGCATGTGTTCTCTTTACTTAATTGATCACCTAAAAAACCTTTTGTGTTTCTATCATAAATATGTCTTCACTGTATGTAGTTTACGGAGATAGAATGTCTTTATCTTTTCTACGCTCACTAACTGGCTCCAGGCTAGTGCTGGGCATACAGCGGTACTGAATAAATGACTGACCAAGGCTCAAAATTTAACTCTACATAAATACTCTGAACAAAAGAACTGGAAAACAAAAGGGATATTTTGCAGAAAATTAACATGTTCATATATATGAGCAGGTGATATTAAACATAGAGGGTAGGAGAAGAGAAGATGGAAACAAAATCATAGCAAGAACCAGATTCTCGTATAAAATATTATACCTGAAAGTGTCATAACTTTCCATTTATCTTCTGATAATTCAAGACAGACTGCATATTATATAAAATATAATGGTGGGAGCATTGCTTTTCCTACTCAAAGCCAGCGTATGGCCTGCCAGTATGCATTCAATCAGAGCAATATTGCCCATCACTGCACAGAATTGGTTCTTTGACATTCACAATGTAACTTTAATGTCAGAAAGCAGTTTGGTTAGTTTATGTCTATAGGAGGGAGACAAAAAATCCAGGTTTTGTAAGAAAACAAAAAGGGATAAGGGCAGTGGGCTAGGGGAACACTAGGCCCAAGTGATACCATCCAATTCCCTTAGAATGTGAAAATCAGCAGGGATACTAGCTAAGAGAGAAAATGGGCATTTAAAGACATGGAGTGAGTGGGTGGTGAAACATATCATATTTTAGAAAGCATGGTTTTAGTAGGGTAGAAGTAAGCCACTCTCCTTTGATTTTGTGTATTCAGAAAGCTGGTTTAGCCGCTATGCTGTGTCCGACTCTTGTGACCCCATGGACCACAGCCTGCCAGGCTCCATATTTGGACTTTGGGAAGCCCAAAATAACGGAAGTATCACTAAATATTAAGCCAGAACTTCAGAGCAGCCCCCCAACCCCCAGCTCTGGCAGCCTCTAGAAGTCTGGGAAGGCCTGTCACTTCAGTTCCCTTACTCTCGGGCTCCATTTTTCCACCCTTAGATTTGGTTTGTCTGGTAAATCAAGCTAAAAGCAAAATCTGCCATGAAGCTTCAGCTTGCTCTTGTTACCCCAACCCTGCACTGGAGCTTGGAACCATATGGGTGTTTTAACCCTCCTTCTTGTAGATCTGATTTGAAGAAAGTAAGAAACCAAAGGGCAGTTATTTTTAAAATTCTCTCCAATGTCACAACTAGGAAGAATTGTCATCTGGCAGGGCCACCAAGACCTTAAGAGAGAGTGGACTGCAAGGAGAACAAGCCAGTCAATCCCAAAGGAAATCAATTCTGAATATTCATTGGAGGGACTGATGCTGAAGCTCCAGCCACCTGATGTGAAGAGCCAACTCATTAGAAAAGACCCTGATGCTGGGAGTCGCAGAGTTGGACACAATTGAGTGACTGAACAACAATAAAACCTTCTTCACCATCCTCCTCACAAGGAAATCTGATCAATGAATCCAGCCACTTTCTCCCTTACAGATCAAAATCCACAAAATTAAATAAAAAGCTAGTTACTGAAAATTGGAAAATAGTCGAAAATGTCTTTATTCTGCTAATAAATACTTCCAGAGCAAAAGAGGTAACTAACTGGCCTTCCATTGTTTAAATAAACTCTTTTTAAAAACACACAACTGGCAAAATTATGAGATGCATCATAATTTTCAGGATCCTGATCGGGCTTAGATAACCAGCTATCTCAAACTCTCTTTATATTTCATTTAAAAAAATCTGCTCTTAAATCCTCAATTCACACCAAAATACAAATGACTAATAACTACATTAAGCATCCTCTTTCCTAAGGATACATTCATCTTAGAAAGAAATAATAGGAACTTCTGCTGCTGCTGCTGCTGCTAAGTCACTCCAGTCGTGTCCGACTCTGTGTGACCCCATAGACGGCAGCCCACCAGGCTCCCCCGTCCCTGGGATTCTCCAGGCAAGAACACTGGAGTGGGTTGCCATTTCCTTCTCCAATGCATGAAAGTGAAGTGAAAGTGAAGTCGCTCGGTCGTGTCCGACTCCTAGCAACCCCATGGACTGCAGTCTACCAGGCTCCTCCGTCCATGGGATTTTCCAGGCAAGAGCACTGGAGTGGGGTGCCATTGCCTTCTCCCTAGGAACTTCTAGCACTTGTAAAACAACACAATAGACATTCTGCAGCTCATTTACACTGATCTTCTTAATGTAGGCTATTCATGATTAAGGCATTTTATAGAATAAAATCCCCAAGTAGTCTTTAAAAGATGAAGTGACTTTCTTAAAGTCTATTCTCCAATTCTTCTGACCCCAAAGACCACTCACACTCTTCCCATATCACGCTGCCTCAAGATGCTGTTGTTGTCATTCGGTCCCTGAGTGGAGTCACTCTTTGCAACCCCATGAACTGCAGTACACCAGGCTTCCCTGTCCTTCAATATCAATTACAGAATTTGTAAATTCTGTAAGTATTTTACTTTCTGTAAATACTACTTTCTGTAAGTAAAGTAGTCAAGCATTACCGAGACTACTGGAGAACTCAGTTCTTAGAATTTTAATATTTTGGCTTCCCTGGTGGCTCAGACGGTAAAGCGTCTGCCTGCAGTGCAGGAGACCCAGGTTTGATCCCTGGGTTGGGAAGATACCCTGGAGAAGGAAATGGCAACCCACTCCAGTACCCTTGGCCTGGAAAATTCCGTGGACTGAGGAGCCTGGTAGGCTACAGTCCATGGGGTCGCAAAGAGTCGGACACGACTGAGCAACTTCACTTTCTTTCTTTCACTTTCCTCTTATAAACCCAGACTCCCCGCAACTATAAATTCAGTTTCTGGATACACAGCACGAAAATAAGTTAGATATAAACATTGCCGAGAAGTTTCATGCTGTGTTGATATTAATAAACCCACAAGCCTCTCTTTTTCATGGAAAACAATGATATGATTATGAATCAAATTTCTATTACTGGAGGAAAACTCTCAACTGCTTACTAATAGAGACACATTATCCATCCATCTCTTTTTAACTAGGATTTAAGGGCTAAATGAAAATCTTAGTTTTATAACATTAATCCATCATTTTGTGATAAAGTTTGTGGACAGATAACACAACAATAGAGACCCGTTGTTTTAATTCTATTTCATACTCAGAATGTGATATGCAAAATATAAGCAGAGAAATGCTATTTGCAGAAAATATGATTTTATCAATGTTTTCAAATAAGCAAGATAAGTATTTCCTCATTTGGAGTATGGTAATAGCTTTGGCAATTGTGTTCTAAGCAGCAAAATGAAAAGGGATTTAGTATGTAGATGAATCACATGGCTTTTTCAAAGACCATTTTAACTATCTGAAGACGAGTTTGAGTGTGAAGTGCCCATCCCACCTCAGCTCCATCCCCCAATTTTGGTTCCTTGTCGCTGCTGTGCAGTCGTTCACTGGTGTCCGACGGTAACCCCATGGACTGCAGCACGCCAGACTCCCCTGAAGTTACAAATTTTGGTTGTGAGTACATCTTATTCTGCCGGGCTGGCACTGATTTTTGAAGTTGCAATGTGTTTCACTTGATGCCAAATCAATTTACAAAATAAAAGAGTGAAGTTCTTGAATGAAATATCTGGCCAACAATACCTGTGATACTGGTGGAGATGCTATTAATCACTCCTTTGGTTTATGGAGAATGTCAGGTTCAAATAAACCTCAAAGATCCCTCAACTTCTATCCCCTGACTCTCCATGGAGCAACAGTAGATTTTTCTAAAGCAATCTGGGTGACAAATGCTGTTTGGTCATAAGCAATGCTCCCTGGCTTAGGCAGGGCCAAGGCAGGTTCAGAATCAAACAACAAATCATTTTGAAAGTTCCTTGATTTGTAAACTCCGATCCAAGCTTTAGCTATTTCTTTATTCATCACCTAGACATCAACAGCTCATCAATAGATTTTAAAACATCTTGCAGTGGCAAATTTTCAAAGAAAAGGTGTTCACACGTGACCCAAGTACTTATCCACTCCGCTATCTCTTCAAAAGCAGCAGAGAGGAAGCATGAAGCTGTCCAATAAGTCAGCCAATGAGATGAATTCAAGCTGAGGCATCTGAATACAAGCAAAGGAATGATTTTTATCACAGGCCCAAAGGAACAAAGCTGGTTCTGGTGTGTATCTTTGGGTGTTGTGGCTCACATGTTTCAGAAATGTCCTTCTGTTGAAAGGACACTGAAAAGTCAGACCACACAAGAGTTTGCCCTATACGTTAAGCTCTTAGTCTGTCACATCTCCTTGGGTTCACATTTAGAGTAGGTACAAAGTTATCTAGTTTCCCAGATAGAACAAGAAGGAAGTCTGCACTACAGGACTACAGAAAGAAGTAGACAGCAAAGTATTCTAGCAGCCTGTAGGACAGATACTTGCTTCATCACCATGCAGAGAAACAAGAAGGAAAACATACACCCCACAAAAAAAAAAATAAAGGAAAAGTGTCCACAGCCTCACCTTGGACCACCTAGCCTTGCCTGTTTGAAGCATGGCTGTGGTTTTAGGATGTTTCTGAGTCTTGTTTTCTTCTTCATTTATTGTCTCCTACTTCTCTATGCAGGAGAACTGAAAGCAAAGTATTAGAAATTCTCACACTGCCAGAAATTCAGCATATGGCTCTATAATTCCCAAGGCCCAAGGCCTAGAGAAATACTAGCTGAGAATTAAAATAAAGAGAAAGAAAAAATCTATAAGGAGGTTAATTAGCTAATGTGGTACAGTTGAGGGAGGCAGAGCATTTTGCAGGGAAATAGCTAGGGGCGTCCCCATGGGAAGGCTCTAACTTCTTAACCAAGTGAGATGTTTGGGGAGCTCCTTTCTGCAATACTTCACAGACACTCAAAAACAAAAGCCACAGACATGGAGGCTCATAGGGAGCTAGTTCTTGAAATCTCAGGAAATACTGTATTTCCCCGCAGCCAATTTCCTCTTAGCTTCAAGGTCAGATGAGACATTAAAGACAGTGAACAGGTGAAGTATGATCTGATTTACTTCCTACTGATATCAAAGAGAAGCCATTTGTTCCCATTAGTGGGGAGGGATAGATTGTGAACCATCCCCATTGTGATGACAGGACCTTGATGTGACACCAGAAGGGCATTTGGAAGAAGCCTAGGTGGGCTGAGGAGATGCAAGAGATGCGGGTTTGATCCCTGGGTCAGGAAGATCCCCTGGAGAAAATGGCAACCCACTCCAGTATTCTTGTCTGGAGAATCCCATGGACAGAGGAGCCTGGAAGGCTACAGTCCACAGGGTTAGAGTCGGGCACAATTGAGCGTGCCTGCTCATACACACACTAGCTGGGGTGAAGACTGGAGTTTGAGGTCAAGAATCAGAGTAAACCAAATGCTCACACGGGACAGCACAGTACTGTGTCGTCCTCCTCCATGCACAGAGAGTCCTCTGCCCTTTACCAAGGAATGGGTGTGTGACTGTGCATGTTTCCAGTTTGGTGTCAGAAATCAGGAAGAAAATAATTCTACCAATGAGAGACACTTCCATTCCCCAGATTTGAACATCTTTTCCATCTGTCTTTAAACCTGAACAGTACCCACCAGGAACTATTTATTCTAGCTCTACAGTGGGGCAGACATGATGAGTGGCTGCATCGAAATGGCTGGGAGGAGAATGAAACCATGATGGAGGCAGCTACAGACCTGTCTTCAAGGAAGATGCTGCTTGCCACTGCCACTGGGGAGGTCTCAAGGTGTTTGAAGAATCAGGGAACTGTGTGTGGGGAGGATCAGGGTAACTGTTGCCCTAGGATCACCTTCCACATGCTCAATGAAAAAAAAAAAAACTAAGCCATCGCATATACCTGTCCACCTTATGGCAACAAGCTAATTTACTGAGCACTGCAGCTGTGCAAATCCTAGCTCTACCCCTATCAGTTATGTGACCCTTAATCTCCTCTTCTAAGAATAATAACATCTCCCATTTCAGGCACTGGGAGATAGTCCATGTAGAATACAAAGATACTCAAGATATGATGACTACTGTTATTACCATAATCCTGATTTAGTTGTCTGTATGTTCATCATAGCACCCTTGTGATCTGGCTTCTCAGAATGGAAAACAACACTTTGATGACAATAAAAGCAAGCTGGGCATGGGCATCTCAGATACTTGAGAATCCATGCAGCTTGTAAAGTGCAGCTTGGGTTCCAACAGGCACCCGAATAAGCCTGGGAGGCCATTTGCCCAGAGTACCTTCGCTGGGGACATTAACACCCCATTCATCTTTGCCATAAACTAAGCTGCACTGCGGATGGTGACTGCAGCCATGAAACTAAAAGACACTTCCTTGGAAGGAAAGCCGTGACCAGCCTAACCTGTGCTTATACTTAGTTGCTCAGTTGTGTCTGACTCTGTGACCCCATGGACTGTAACCCACTAGGCTCCTCTGTCCATGGGATTCTCCAGGCAAGAATACTGGAGTGGGTTACTGTGCCCTCCTCCAGGGGAACTTCCCAACCCAAGGATCAAAACCAGGCCTCTTACACTACAGGCAGACTCTACTGTCTGAGCCACCAGGGAAGCCCAAAAGTACTGGAGTGGGTAGCCTATCCCTTTCTCCAGGGGATCTTCCCTATTCTTTACCAGCTGAGCTATCAGGGAAGCCCCAAATCCAGACAGGTGTTAAAAAATAGAGACATCATTTTGCCAATAAAGGTCTGTATAGTCAAAGCTACCTGTGGCAGATTCATTTTGATATATGGCAAAACAAATACAATATTGTAAAGTTAAATAAAATAAAATTTTAAAAAATTCTTATAAAAAAAAAAAAAAGAGAGATGGACAATAAAGAAGGCTAAGCACCAAAGAACTGATGCTTTAGAAGTGTGGTGCTGGAGAAGACTGTTGAGAGTCCCTCAGCAAGAAGATCAAACCAGTCACTCCTAGAGGAAATCAACCCCAAATAGTTATTGAAAGGACTGATGCTGAAGCTCTAATACTTTGGCCACCTGATGCGAAGAGCCAACTCACTGGAAAAGACCCTGATACTGGGAAAGATGGAAGGCAGGAGAAGAGGGCAACAGAGGATGCGATGGTAAGGTGACATCATCAACTCAATGGTCATGAGTTTGAGCAAACTCCAGGAGATGGTGAAGGACCTGATGACTAAACAACAAAGCTGCCCTTGATGTGCTGCTCTGAAGAGCAGGCGTCCCCACTCTTTCATCACAGCCCAGACTCTTTGATGACACTACCTTGGCCCAGGGGATGGGATCCCACATATGCTGACAGCAGCACAGCCTCCCCAAACACCTCTGCAATACCACCTGCTGGCTGGGGGTCTGGTTTTATTGCTGATGAATCTCATTCTAAGGTACAAGTCAGAGCCTTTTTTGGTTTTTACAATCAGAGATTGTCCCTTACCAGTGCAGACAGAGGCATCATCCTTGCTTATAGACTGGTGCTTTTCTCCCCCCTTGTCTTCATTTTTCCACCACAGAGATGATTGACGCCCCTAGATCTCATGAAGAATAACAGCAGCAAAATGAAAAGCATATGTGTCATCTCAGGGAAGACACATGGGCAGTAAAATATAGCTGTACCAAGGCTTTGTGGCCATAACTCTCAGTATCTCTGTGCAACTGGAAAGGATAAAAAAAACCTTATGATTAATATTTTATCTAGAACTCCCACCACTATGGAGGAACAGAACAAAAGAACTGCACATTCCAAAAAGCCCTGGGCATTGATGAATATGGAACCCTTCAAGAGCTACAGTATTCCACTCATGGATTCCCAGCTGACCCAAATTGACTTTCAGAGAGAAAATGCAAGTAATAAAGCCCTAGGAGATGGGAGGATGACTCATTTCTTTCTCCTTCTAGCTGTTCTCTAATTTCTCTCACCTATTTCCAGTGCTCCCTGTCAGTCAAAGAAAGGACAGCCAAGGTGGCATCCAGGCTCAAAACAACTGCTTGCAGCCTGGCACAAGCTGCCCGGGGAGCCGGGAAAGAAAAGCACAGCTCGGGCGGCTCTTGCTGAGGGTCAGCCAAGTTCCAACTGACAACAGATGCAAGGGAATTTCTTTCACAGAAACCCCAGTTAGGATTCTCTCTATTTCTTCCAGGGACGCCATGCCTTGTCCTGCCCCTTTTCTGCCCTTTCAACCTAGTTCCCAGGATTTTCCTTTCTGTTCACCTGGCGCTCTCAGAAACTATGTGAGTGGTGTCTATCTTCCCCTTGAAGTAAAAGCACAGACAATTTCTTTGATGGTGTTTCTCATTATAAATGCAGCAACAAGAATTATCCTTGTCTATTCTTTGTACTGCTCAGGTCACTTTCTATCTCTCGCTCTCGCTCTCTCTCGCTCTCGCTCTCTCTCTCTCTCTCTCTCACACACACACACACACTCACTCTAAGTTTGATTTCTCCCTACAAATGTCCATGAGTCTGTGGGCCTTGTAATGACCTGTGTTTGTGATTTTCATGTCCACAGCTTATGCTTGCAAATGACTGCATTTTATGTGTCTGTGTGTACCTGGCACACTGTGTGCTTTGTACATTTTTAGGGAATGAATTTTAGATGAGACCTTACATTCAGGCACAGTGCTGACTCTTTTAAGTAGGACTCAAGCATGTTAGTCTAGGCAGGACTCAGCCATGTTGGTCTTTTGGGGGCCACCATTAGGGACTTACCTCATGGATGATGGAAGAAGCCTTTGATTTTAAGATAAAAGAACAATTGGTAGTTATCAACTGGCAGCTGAAACCTACCTCTAAAAAGTATGCCTGGTGGCCAAGAAGCTGACTCTCACAGGAATCCAGCCATGACCACCAAAGATGTAATAAGTCTCTAACACTAAGTCCTTGATTAAAGAGACTGAAAGAATTCTTGTGCCTGACAGCTTGCTTCTCTCACATGCTAGGAAAACCCAAGTACTCAAAAATGGAAAAGAATAACCCAGTGGATTACTGTATAGGAAGAGCAGAAAGGGGACTTCCCTGGTGGTCCAGTGGCTAAGACTCTGTGCTCCCAATGCAGGGAACCCCGGGTTCGATCCCTGGTCAGGGAACTAGATCCCACATGCTGCAACTAAGAGTTTGCATGCCAAAACTAAAATCCCACCCCTGCATGCCACAACTGAAGATCGTGTGTCCTGCAACTACGACCTGGTGCAGCCAACAAACAAAAAGTAGACGGGAAACAAACCACCTGCCTAACCACATGGCCAAAGATCAAGAATCTGCAGAAACGGAGGCCAAGCCTGAAAAGTGGTGGCCACAACTGAAGAGCACTCACTTCTAGTGCTTTTTAGCCAGGCACTCTTTATCATATGGTAGAATCACTGTTCTGAACTCTGTTGTTGCCTATTCATTGCCCTCACCCTTTACCTCACGCTCTTTGAGAGATCTGGTCAAGATCAAGTGCACTCCTGATGAGCCTTGCACATTTCTTATCCTCCTTAACTACAGCCCCAGAAGTGTTCATCTGCAGGAGGGTTGATTGTCTTGAACCATGGAAGAACACAAAAACCTAGGGAAATGTCATGCCCTCCCACCCTCTCCTCCTCCCTAAAACACATAAACATTTTACTGGGAACAATAATTTCCAGGAGGGGAAGGATGTGCTGATTTGTCAGGGATGGGGTAAAGAGGGTAACTAGAGTACAGAGGCTCCCAGAATTAATAGCATTTTTGTCCTATGAGTTCTGTGGAGCTAAATTGACATGCACTTCAGAAAACAAGAGAGTTGCACTCGGCTCACAATGGTGGCTGCACCATCTGGTTCCCAATGAGTTGTTTTTAGCTAAATGTTCCGCTAGGTTCATTAAAATCTAAGACACTTCAGTGTTTAGTTTAAACAAATAGGCTCACACAGCGTTCAAAAAACTCAATAGAACTTTCCTTTCCTTTAATGGCTAAAATATTTTACAAAATCCCTTTGGGTCAAATGAGGTGTTTCTCCAAAACTAACTGCTTTAAGGATAACTGGGGTTACTACTGAAATATTGCAGAATCTTATTTTTAAATCTTTTCCTAGATTAAGGGTTTACTTCCCATTCGGTGTTTAATAAAATCTAGGACCAGTAATACTTGACTATTTTAAAGCTTATGAGTTACATTTTATAGAGATTTTGTCTGCTTTCCTTTCTTCCTCCATGAAGGGCCTACTGTGTACAAGCAGGAGAGGAGAGGAGAGAAGGGGATGGTTGCATTAGAAACCTCTTACCAGATAGATGATGGCCCATAAATCAGCACAAGGCTGTGTGAGAAGCCATAAATCAAGCCAGCTCGACTCTTATCTAACCAGTATATTTTCATAAATGATGTCAAGACACAGCACTGAAAATTACATTGCCTAGTTTAAAATTTCTTGATAGCTCTTTATATTCTATTCATATGTATTTTACAGATTCCAGGCAAAATCCTTAGTGTAATATACGAAGCTTTCCCCATAGGGCCTTTGTTTGGTCTGCAAATCTCAGCCCTGGTACCACGTTCCCTCCCTCCCACGCCACCTGTACTCTTCTTCCCAGGCTCCTCTCTGGCCCTTTAGGATGACAGCATTTCAACCATCCTTCCAGGCACCGCCACCTCTGCTCGTGCTCATTGCCTTGCCAGGATTGCTCTCCCTTTTGTTGCTTGTAAACAATCATATACATTTCATATTTTATAATCCAGCCCAAGCATTGTTTTCTGTGTACAAGTCTTCCTGACATTTCTTCCCAGGCAGAATCCATTGTTTCCTCCCTTCTCTGTATAGAATTTTGATCAGGTTATCTGCACATTTACATATGAATGTTTGTCTCCGCTGCTAAATGTCAGTCTACTTTCAAACTGGGGCCCCAGCACCAATAATAATTCCTGATTCTGCTGCTAAGTTGCTTCAGTCGTGTCCTACTCTGTGTGACCCCATAGACGGCAGCCCACCAGCGCCCCCCCCCCCCGCCACCGCCCGTCCCTGGGATTCTCCAGGCAAGAACACTGGAGTGGGTTGCCATTTCCTTCTCCAATGCATGAAAGTGAAAAGTGAAAGTGAAGTCACCCAGTCGTGCCCGACTTTTAGCGACCCCATGGACTGCAGCCCACCAGGCTTCTCCCTCCATGGGATTTTCCAGGCAAGAGTACTGGAGTGGGTTGCCATTGCCTTCTCTGAATTCCTGATTAGTAGTCAAGAAATGTTTGATGAGTAAGTGAATATCATTTTTGTGAAAATCAAGGCAAATGGCCATGTTATAAAACCAAGGATGAAGAAGTCTATTTTAATTTCCTGTTTTCCTTGTAGATAGTATGACTTCCTTGTATAAAGTATGACTCATCTATTCAACAACGGGGTACCTACCCTATGGGTCACTCACTATTCTAAGTGTTGGGGCTACAGCAGTAGGTGAGACAGACAATGTCTTCATTCTAATGAAGTTAAAGAAGTAAGTACACAAATGAAGATCATTCCAGATCAACATATGCGGTATTCAGAAAATAAAGCAGGAGTTGTAACACAGAGGCAAGATGGTTTGCTGAGGGGGGGACACACAACTTTAGACTGGTTTGGGTATAAAAAGTCCAAGACATAACATTTGAGCTGATTCCTGGATAACACAGTATGAATGACTGAGATAAAACATGGTTACTTCTGCTTATAACCTTTTTGATCCTAACCCAGCAGTGGGGTCAGGGGTGGACCATTCGGCAATCACCAGGAGCATGGCCTCACTCTGCTCACCACAGACCTTCAAAGGGGTTTGTCACCACTCTGCTGATTAACCATCCTTGAGCAAGAGTAGAGTGACCCAGAGATTTCCCTTTCCTTAGTTCTGCTTGTAAAAACTGTCTGCTCTGTTTGATTTCACTGACCTTTTAAGAAAACAACCAGATCCAGCTTCTGCTTGTCTTCCTCCTGTCCCCCTCTCATCACACCCCACCCCACCTCCTCTCAGAGATGAGCCTGAATGCCATTCTTCATCACATGCACCTGGACACTGACAGGAAAAACAAAAGCTGGCATTTTACATCTTAATTTAACTGCCTGCTCTCCAGAGCCTGTAAGTAAAACAAAAAATTCTAACACAACTACCAAAAATACTCTGGAAGATGAAAGATCAATGTCTGGAGACAACTTATCTCAAGCTCCAGGCAGAATCAACAAATGAGAAAGGAAGCCCCCATTCCTGACCTTGAAGTCATTCCACCTGGCATTCCAAATGGAGTAGGGTATGCCAAGCCCTGTGGTTGAAGCATCATGGGAAGCAGTTCTACTGATACATCTACGGAGAATTGCAAAGGAACTCAAGTTCTAGGACTGCTGCTAAGAAATCCGTAGTCTACCAACATCAAATTATTCTCTCTTACTTTCTGGATTAGGAAACCCCAATTTTGTTCTAGTATCCATTCCTCAAGGAAACATCACTACTCCAAGTAAAAGTATCAATCCTGACCTATTTGATAATCCCAATCCTCTTGCAACTGACTGGCTTAGGAGTGGGTGTGACCTCTTCTATCCAACAAGGTAGGAGGCAAAATCTGCTGGAGGTCTTCTGGGTAAAGTTTCTTGGCTGATGAAGCCCCTCTAAGGTTATGGATGTCACTACACCTGCATTTGACACAAGGAATTTCAACAGCCATGCTGAGTCATGGTGAGCCTCCAGGGAAGCTAGCCTATAGACCAGCGGAAAGCCTTCCAATTCATTACCTCTGTCACCTTGAAAAGTCACATGCTACTCTCAGACTTAAAAACGAGTGAGTTGTGTGATGTAAATCTTAAGGTCCATTCTAGCTCAAAAAGTGTAGGATTCTCAGGGAGGCGCATGCAGCACTGTTTTAGAAAGTAGAGCCTTTTTGCCTGTGATGCTCCCTGCAAAAACTCTGTCGGGTGACCAGAGTCATTGAGGGTTTTGCTCACAGAGGATGCACTGAGATTTGTACTCCTGAAAGCTTTCAAAATGTAATTTTTGGAATAAATCAAAAATTACAGGGGGTTAAGGAATGGCATGAATTAGAACAAATATAAAGTACTGACTATGTCAGATGGCAACTCTGTTAATAGAATGAAACAATTTTGAGAAGAAAATAAAAAGTGAGACTTTCAAATTTCAGTGATCTACTTTTAGAAACAAATAATTTCAGTGCTATTTTTTTTTAAAAACTTCGACTTATTCATTTATCTGTTCAATAAATATGTGTGCAGTGCATAGTGTTTGGCAGGCAATGCCTATATGCAGTGATATATTAAAGCACAATCCTTTCCCTCGGGGAGTAAACGTGCAGTGAAGGCCACAGAGAACTAAAAAGATATGACAACATTTCCTTTTTTTTTTTTTTTTAACATTTCTGACAAGAGCCCGAAGGATTATAAGAGGCCAGATAAGGGCCTGGAGCAAGTGGTACAGGGAGGGCTTCCTGATGGAAGCAACCCTGAATCTGAGATTTGGAGTAGAAGGATCTGATGTGAAGAGTGAGAGGAGGCCCGGTGCATTGTGGGAACATGGTGTCTGTGTGAGGCAGATGTTGGGTGTGAGGCAGGGAGCTGTGAAGCTGGAGGCGAAAGCTAGGGCCAGATTACATAAGACGTGCTAAGGAGTGCGGGAGCTCTTATTAGCACCCAGAGGACTGGGAAACAAAACAAAGTTCTGTAGTAGTGCTCTTCCTCTCCTATATCTAGGCCTCTCATCCCCACTTCCCTCATACTTTCCAGTCCCTATGCAAGTCTCACCTAAGGAGGCTCTCACATTGGAAGGAGATCCCACAAATTAGCCTACACGGTAGAATAAACAAATGAAGCTTAAAGTACAATTGCATACACAAAGGAATGAGCTACAGTCCTGCACTTCAGAGATTAAGGAGATCTCGGGAAGATCCCCTGGAGAAGGAAATGGCTGCTCACTCCAGTATTCTTGCCTGGAAAATTCCATGGACAGAGGAGCCTGGCAGGCTAAAGTCCATGGGGTTGCAAAGAGTCTGACATGATAGGGTGACTAACATCTTCACTTTATCCTTCAGAGGTTAATTCAGGTCAACTCAATTCACAGGTGAGGAAATGGAGGGCCGGAAATGCTGTGAAATGGTCCCCAGGCTCACCCATAGCATTCAGACCACTGAGCCATGAGAGAGCAGAAATACTTTTGGGTGGTGATAGTGAGGTTCCTTTCAGAGGCTGTGGACTGAAGCCCTGGGGGCTGCCATCTACTGAGAACAGTTGCTCTTAGCTTCCTAAGCTTCCTTGGCCACAAGCTCCATGAGGACAGGAATCACGTCAGTGCCTAATTTAACGGCAGGGCACACAAAATATGTGCCTGTTAAACATTTACTAGAGGAAGGGAGGCCCCTGCTGTTGTTCCTCATGTAACATGAGAATGTGCAAGTGAACCCTGCTTCTCCCCAAACGTGGGCACCAAGAAGCAGAATATGGTGCGTGAAGTGTATTTTGGAAAGAGAAAGCTGGCAAATGACGGAATTCAAGAAAACTGGACAGCTGCTTGGCATCTGAAGAATTAAATACTGTTAATATTTCAAATAATAAAAGAAAATCTGGAGAAATTGTAGCTTAGGACCAAACTGGATAAGATTTCTAAGCAGAGAATATTCAGATGTGTGGATGCTCATTTTCAAAACTGACATTGACTTTTTTTTTTTCCAGAAAAGCCAGACTAGAAGAGCAGCTTCCTTAGCTGAACTTAATGCTTTTGTTTTTAATGACACAACAGGTATTTCAGGGAACTGTGTGGTCTCAGGCCTGCTTTCTTCTCAGTAAAAACACAGACTTCAATCTGTCTGGTAGAAAAAAACGATTGGAAAAGTGCCAGTCTTCAAGTGTTTAATTTCTCTGCATTTTCAATTTGAGCAGATGCTCCCAACCAGTACATAAGCAAGAATGGCTAAAGGTTGCAGGAAAATGGTAATTAAAATCATCCTCATAAGGTGATTCATTTGTGAATATGCTACCACTGACTCAACAACCCCACATTAATTTAATCAAGGTTAACCAGAACACAGGAGAAAGGGGGGACTTTTAAAAAAGAGATTGGACAGTGGTTGAGTCCTAAAAAAGATTGGCCCAAATCACTAGGCATCATGAAGAAGCACTTTTCCTTTGTAAAGTCTGGAAAAGGGAAAACCATCAGACAAGGATCTACAGTTGCCTGTTTAGTAATCCTGCCGCTCTTGGGATTCTCCAGAAACAGCCAGCCTGTCCTGGCAGCTTGAATTTAATGTACTTCCTGGTTAAGCATACCTCCAAATGTACTCTAGAATCAAGAGGGATAGGTGTAAATGAGACAGGATCTCAGAGAGCTGTTAGAGTTGAGAAAGAAAAAGAAATGGAAGAAGGCAAGACAGGGGGAGAGCAGGAAGGGGAAAGAAACAATGGAGGGAGGGTAAGAGAATGGAAAAAAGGAAGGGTTGGAAGGAAGGAGGCAAAGAAGGGGTTCCTATTCTACAGATCTGCTCATTGTTAGATGGATCATTTACAAAGGATCATGGACATGAATTTTACACAGTGAATATAAAAATAATGTAAGCTGCAGAAGTTTCTAGGAATTGTCATTTCACCACCCTTTCCAGGGCACAACTGCTCAGAAGACAAAGAATTCATAGATATTTTGAAATTCTATAAAATCTTACATTAGGGTCTAATACTTAGAAACATTAAGGAATAACAGCAACCCAGCATCAACCCCTCTTGCTTCCTTCTACCTTCTCCCAAAGTAAGGGGGAATGAGTTTTGCTGAGGCCATGCTAGATTTATGTCACCTAAGCACAAAAATAGGACTGGGCTTTTCTTTATTTGAAATGCCTGCTTGGGAGTTCTCAGCCCTCATTATTCTGTCCTCCGGCTGATTTAGAATGCAGCCCTGCTCTACACACTTTCAGAGTTGCCAAGAGTCTAATCCAAGTGAGTTGTGAAATCTGGATGCTTACATGGGAAAATCTGGGTCTAAGCTGGAAAAGGGTACATTTTACACAAAGGGAACTAAACAGAAATTTGGAAAAAACAACCTGAAAAACACCAGAGAATGCCTTGAAAACACTTCCTTCCCCTGGCCTTTGAGAAACCAGAAGCCATCGTCTTCCAAGTTGAAAAATCAGTCCAGCCTAAGTGAAACTGCCTTCCTTCTGTTCTCCAGAGCAGATGATTATCATATTTGACTATTCTCACTCAGAGTCTGTTCAGAACAGCCTGGCCAGTGCAAAATCCAAAAACATTTCACTCTCAGATAGCCGTTTAAAATGCCTCTCATAATGACAAGACTAGACATGGCAAATGGCATTTTCAGCTTCACTAGACTTTTTTCTAGTGGTAAGAAGCTGGCACAGATAAATCCATGCTGCATTTCCTGGCATGCCCTTTATTTTTTTATTTTTAAGGGTTAGTAGGGAAAAATATTATTCAGGGTGTATGTAAAAGGAGAGTTTGGGATCAAACCATCTTGGTGTTACAGTGGTATTCATTCTTGTGGCAGGGATGAGTCACCATGTGAAAGCTGGTAAATACAGAATTAACACCCTGCTGAGAGGAGCCAAAAGGTTCTCAGAAAGTCAGGCAAGGCTGCTGGTGCAGGGCACTCTCTTCACCTGGCTTGGTTCAATACAGTACCAGAGGATTTCTGGCTCAGCACAGTCTGAGAGAAAATGAGAGGCCAACCTCTTCCAAAGAGAAATAAGATCCAGTAAAGGGAGTACACTTAATTTAGAAAAGAAGTGTGACAAGGTAGACAGGAGCCTGAAATCAGAATCAGATAATCCCAGCTCTAATTTGTCTCTCCTCCACTGGCTACATGTTTACAGCCTGAATGTTCCAGTCATGGGAAGAAATGGTCATGACTTCAAAAAACATTCCTTTCAAGGCAAGTCTCTGGACTACAATAAGCTAGTGTGAAAGTGAAAGACTATATCTTCATCTTTCTGATTCCAGAGACTAAATACATGACAATCAAACTATCTCATCATATGGAGGAATTACATATAGTGCCATTATGAAAAAAGTAATGACAATTATCTAGTGACTATAACCCTTGGATAGGGCATGAAAAATAAAGGCAATTTTTCATAGAACTGAAATGTATAAGAGAACAGAGCAGGGTTTTCCAATCTCTCTATGTGCCAGTTTTCTGACCTGTGAAATTCATTCATTTAGCAAATTTACTGAGCTCTACTGAATGGTCCCTAAGGGCTGAGAATTCCACAGTATACAAGATAGACACAGGACTCGTTGGTCCCATGCAGGAGGCAGTCCCTGGGCTGGGAACTAAGATTCCACATGCTGTGGGGCAACTAAATCTGCACCTCAACTACTGAGCCCTAAAGCCCGTGCTCCACAACTAGAGAAGCCCAAGCACCACAACACAGACACAGCACAGCCACAGTCATTCCTCACAGTCATTCCCTGCCAATTCCAAACTTTGACAAAGGCCCTGAGCCCTCAGCTCCCTTTCCCTCTTCCTCAGAAGAAACCTAACACAACTCTCCCTCTGCAAGGCATTCCAGTCAGAACTGCAATTGGAAGAGTCCTCTAAGAAGTCTGTCTCAAACTAGAGCCTGACTGGGAGTTGATGTGCTCCTCATTCAATATGGTGGCTCAGATAGTAAAGAATCTGCCTGTAAAGCAGGAGACCCAGGTTCAATCCTGGGTCAGGAAGAGGAGAATGGAGAGGCTACCCACTCCAGTATTCTTGCCTGGAGAATTCCATGGACAGAGGAGCCTGGCGAGCTGAAGTCCATGGGATCACAAAGAGTTGGACATGACTGAGCAACTAACATTTTCATTTTCATTCAAAATACAACCCTTATTCTAAGAATAATAGGATTACCAGTGACAATGAGTCGCTCCTTGACTAAACTTTAATCCAGTTCTTCTGTATTGTTTTTCCAATTAGGTCTCAACTTTTGGACTTTCATGTCCATCCTTACCTTGCCCAGTTTTAGCAAGAATTCTGTCAAGTGGTTTAGCTGGAATTCCCCGCCCTTGATCTGTGATCACCCTCCTCAACCCCCACCACCCCCCAGGTAATATCTGATGACCCTGCACTGACTTAAGCAAGAATTCTATTAGGTCAGTTAACAAGAATCATCCTGCCCTCTGAGTAGTTTTTTCCATCCAAAGCCCCCTCCCTACTGCACTCCCTGACTATAAATCCACACTTGTTCTTGTGGTATTTGGAGGTGAGCCCAGTTCTATACTGAGGTCTGTTTTCCTCTGCTGCAGTAGTCCTGAATATAATCTGTTTTTATTGCTTTCACTATTGTCCAGTTCTGGCTTTCCCTGACACCAGTTATCCAAGTGTTAGCTGCTCATTCATGTCTGACTCTTTGTGACCCCATGGACTGTAGCCCACCAGTCTCCTCTGTCCATGGAATTCTACAGGCAAGAATACTGGAATGGGCTGCCAATCCCTTCTCCAGGGGGTCTTCCCGACCCAGGAATCAAACACAGGTCTCTTGCCTTGCAGGCAGGTTCTTTACCATTTGAGCCACCAGGGAAGCCAGTTGTCCAAACTTGAACATAAATTACTTCAATCAACTCTGAGATCTAACCTTAGGCAGAGACCAGTTGTGGGAAGGAACTAGAGTTTTCTTTTGGGTGAGGAGGAAGGTGGAATGTAATAGCAGTGAGAAGACCTGGGTGGTGTGCCACAAAAGGAGGCATTGGACAGGCTGAAGATCAAGAGCTCCATGGAACTGGAGAGAGGATTGGAGGAGAACAGGAAAGGGGATATATTACTGCCCCCTACTGTCACTGTGACAGTGACGAGAGCTGGCAGCTCTCAGGAGTGCTTCACTGCAAACACAAAGGCAGGCCCATGTCTCAGTAATTTCTGTTCTCCAGAAGCATATTTACCCCATGTGTAGAAAACCTATGTTGCTTTCTACAGAGTAATTCAACTCCTTTGATAGAGCTCACTCAAGTTACCCAAGTTTTCCTACTGACATCTCAATACAAAAATTTTCAGGATTATTCAGTGCTCATTTGAAAAGCTTCAAAAAATTGTAATTAAAAACACAAAATGGCTGCATTTGCCTTCTTGAAAAAACTCAAACTATAATTTTTCTTACAATGAAAGTAATACTGTCTATAATTTATCTACAGAGTATCTAGTGTAAAGCAGACATGCATATTAAACACTCTCTATTTCATTTCATCTGACTAAATGAATAAATACATTATACCATCCAGACACATAGTTGAAACATTTCCCCGAGTATTCTTTAAACACAATGTGCAAGATTGCAATGGCATCATGACTGATAAAAATGACAAAGACGCTGTTAATCAAGTGAATAAAAAGCAACAGTATGAATTATTTATGCCAATAATATTTGCAACCATACAAATTATATATTGATGTTATATTGGAGTGTTTAGTATTTCAGCTAACATACATCACACAATGCTCCCTCTCTCGCCTCAATATTTAATTTCCTTGGATAGCTCTAATGTAGTGGTACCACTTAAAACAGAACCATGGGTACAATAGCAATTTGGGGGGGAGGGTTGTCTCAAAATGTGATTTCTCTCTTCTTAGGAAATACTCCACAAACCACAGCCATGGCTGGCGTTCTTTTATAACTTCCTACATGAAGACCACTGAAATGAATTATGCTGGGGACAATGAAGTTCCACTTTCCTTCATCTTCACCGAGAAGTTAGTATTCAAGACAATCACTGCTGAAATGGTTTTTCTCTCTCCTGTATTAAAATCAGATGGAAAAAATTTAAGGGAGAGGCAGCTAAAGCAACTATTCTAAAATAGGGGTCACAGAGATTTCCATTTGCTTTGTATGTTGCAAAGAACTTCAAAAATAATGAACATCTAGAAGGATTTTCACTTCTCCTTCATCTACGAGATCAGTCATCTACACTGCTTCCTATACTTCAATAGAAAATACACTTACAATCACACACACAAATTCACACATGCCCATACTCACATTCTCCCTCGTTTTAAACAGTTCAGTTCCTACCTGGAAACTGAGAAGTGTGTGTGTGTGTGTGTGTTCCTTTTTTAAGTTAACCCTACCTTTCCAAGTCCAGAAGGAACAACTCAGGTACCCCACAGTTGGGCTGGACACCCACCAAACTGTGAACTCCTCAAGGGTTGGGAGCAAGTGACTCATGGCAGCACTCCCACAGCATCCACTGTTATTGAAAATACTGTCCAATTATTAAATTGGAGTGAATTCTCAATGAACTCCCTAGGAAAGAACTTACAGGTATATACGTCTTTCTCCTTGAGATCTACTTCCTTGCCCACATAGAGATGAAATATATATGGAATGCTCTAGAGAGTGCCTGCCAACATGGACAGGAAAGGGGCCAAAGAGACCATGCTTGGTAACTTCTCCAAAAACACTTGACTGCTGTGGTGATATAGTGAGACATCCTACCTACATATCACCACAGCAGTCAAAGGATGCCCCAAATAAAACCCATCTCTCCTCTCCAAACTCATCCTTGAATTCTCTCTATGCTTTTTCATGTGCTGGTTTCATTTCCTGAAATACCCTCCCCCAACTCTGGCCCTTCTTACAGCTGCCCACCACCCAAACTCCTGACAAGGTTTTGTGGTTACACCAGCGAGACCTGGATCCTGCCTCTTGGGTTTGAACCCAAAAGCAGAGTTGGGTTTGAATCCTATCTCTACCGTCGCCTCGTTGGATGATCCTGGGGATATTTCTTCATGCTCCGTGGCTCAGTTTCTTCATCTATATGAGAGAGACCATAACAGTTCCTGCTTCATAGGGCTGTCAGGAAGGTTAATTGAATTAATAGGTATAAAATGATTTCACTAGAGAATGGCACATTCATAGGCGGATTGTGAGTGATGGTCACTGTTTCTGTTACTTCATCCCGCAGCTAGACCATGTAAATGTTCTCAATATAGCATTCATTCTTTCCCCTTTCTGCCTCCTCTACTAAGATAAATTCAGAGACTACTGCTCACTCTTCCTGCAGCCTCTGAGCATGGCTCCTAATACACGATCAAGATATATGACATTGGGTGGGAGAGGGGGGTTGTTGTGTTCTGTCTTCCCCTAAGGCCTGCCTTATCCTCCCTGGGTCTGGTTTCAACATCTGTCTTCAAGTCCTGTAATGCCTCTGCTTCTAAATGTGCCCCTTTCCCACTGTGCTGCCAACTCTAGTAGCTTGGGCATTTATACATCACTTGCACATTCACATTATTCTTATTTGCTTCCTTCTCCATCCTCTTACCCTGTCATCTGAGTAATCTTTGTAAAAGATGATTAATTTAAAAAAGAAAATGGTTATTGGCTACATTCAGATCATCAACATCAAGTTTAAGCTCCCCCACGAGGCTCTAAGACTTCCTTACAATAAGACCCTGACTTAGCTTTTCAATGTCATTTCCCAGGACTTGCCCTACATATACATCCCTAACTCACACTGCATTTCCTGTTTCCAAGCCTGAGCTCAAACTGGGCCTTCATTCTGGAAATACTCATGACCATCTGTGAAAACTTTATTTTTCAAGATCAAAATAAAATAACATTTCCTCTATAAAGGTTCAAAAAAAAAAAAGAGGAATTCCCTAGAGGCCCTGTGGTTAGGACTCAGTACTCTCAGTGCTGTGGCCTGGGTTCAGTGTCTGGTGGGGGAACTAAGATCCCACAAGTTGCAAGGCACAGCTGAAAATACCCAATTAATCTCTACTTCCCATATAGGTTCAAAGCACTCCTTACAAAAGGGCTATTTTTATTAAAGTATTTGAAACTGTTTTGACTTTAGTTATTCATATATATTAGGTTCTTCGAAAACAGATCATGTCTTAATCATGTCTGTTGACTAAGGACTGTGCCTAGAGCAGTGTTCTATAACCTATTGTATATAATTTTTAAATTGAATTAAAAAGGAAAAATAATTTAATTGATGCCTAGGATGCTAATACTCACATCTGCTTATGAGCAAACTTAAAATTTTAATTAATTAAGTTCCAATTAAGTTTCACTCTCAGAATTAGCCCTGAGTGTTAGACACTTGCCTGAATCCCACTATTCAATTATAAGACTCAAAAGTCTTCTTTGTACGCTCTGAAGCATCTTGTACATAATACGCACTCAAAATATGTTGAATTTAATTGTTGAATTGTTTATCTCTGCAAAGTCCAGGAAAATGGGTCAAAAGAAGGAACCTACAAGATTATAAGTGCTACCTGGTGACTGTAAGGGTACAGCATGATGACTTCAAGTGGAAAGAAAAAACAAACTAGCTCCCTTTGCTGGTCCCTGGTTGCCAGAGAAACACATGCATGGCTTACAGAACTGACTTTTTCTTCCCCCATGCCAGTCTCCTGGAGCCATGACTTGTGTTGGGATTTCAAAGTCCTGCTGTTGGGGGTCTGTAGGCAAGATGTGAGCATCCAAGACTTCACTGACACAGAACGTAATTGGAGTGTGTCGACCTCTGAGGAAGTCCGGGACCCAGAAGCTAGTCCTTTAGCAAATGAGAAAGGGATTTGATTTCCGCATCTCAATCGTGGGCTAGAGTTCTTCAACTGTGAGTTGCTAAGCGGCCTCTCCTAAGATGGCTCACCCCACACAGGGAGATGGCTGGGGAGCAAGGAAGAAACAATCCTTGAAGAGGCTGCTCTCAGGTTAAGGAGGGAGAAGCCAGACAATTGAATTGCTTTTACTTTGAGTTTACCTAATTTGTTTAAATTTTGCGTTGATTGAGGCATCCTCCCAGTCTTCAGTAAAGTGTCCTATAGTCATTCTAGCCATCTCAAAGCATGAAGCATAGAGTAATAAAAGAAGTACCCAGTGGTATGATGGTCAAAGTTAAACAACCAGGTCTCCAGGGGAAACAACCCTAGTGCTTATTAGTATCTGTGATGTAAATGCTACCACCATGGCCAATTTCAGACTACCAATATGCTGTCAATAAACTGAAGGTTGAGATGAGATACACACCATCAGCTACAGGGAGTACCACCTGGCTAGAACACCCTTTACCTCTCCCCCACAACATTACCAAAGTCACTGAAGGACCTATACCAGCCAAAGATTCTCCTTTCGCACAAACTTTGCTGGTGTGAGGTTCTATTTTCATTATGGAGGGCAATATACCTTTACTATGCATACCTATATCCCAAAGGGAGAGGAAGTTGAAGTGAAAGCCACCTCTGAATTAATAGCAAAGCCTTCAGAGCCTTCCACTTTTGTACCTACAGCCTGAATACACAAAACTTGGTGAGTCAGAGACTGGTTAGGTGTTCCAAACTCAGAAGCATAGCTGGCTACAAAACCTGGTGTCCTTGCTGTTAAGCCTAGCCAATCAAATATGAACAAAAGCAATATGCAATCTTTCCAGGTTCAGCTATAATATCCTCCTTATATGGTCTCTTTCTCCCTGACCCAAGTACTTCCTCTTCTATAGGCTTGAAGCAGACAAACACTGCAAGACATACTTTTTTTTTTGATGGCAGAATCAAAAAATGGAAGGAATCTGGGTACCTGAATCACTTCTTGAAAAATAGCTGTTCTTTTTACAAGGAGCACCTGTTTTAGACCTTTCATAAGCATATAGGAAGCTGTAATCATATATGAGCTATCTAAGGGTTTGTTTGTTTAGCAGCTAGTGTTAACCAGTATCTGTGGCAATACCCGCCATGATTCTGTGTCCCTACTGGGGATCATGAATATGCTGGAAAAAAAATTTCCAGGCAAAGCTAAAGAATAATTTAAGAGTAGGTATTAGATACACATGAACCTATTTCAAAAACAAGAATAGATGTAGAGAATGGACACATGAACACAGCAAATAAAGGGGAGGATGGGACAGACTGAAGATTAGGACTGACATATATACACTACCAAGTGTGAAACAGATAGCTAATGGGAACCTGCTAAATAGCACAGGGAGCTCAGCGCCGTGTTCTACGGTGATCTTGAGGTGTGGGATGGCTGGGTGGGAGGGAGGTCCAAGATGGAGGGGATGTATTTACACATATAGCTGATCCACTTCATTGTATAGCAAAAACTAACACAAAGCAATTATATCCAAAATAAAAAGTAGATATTAAAAATGAAAGCCCAAGCTCTTGTTTCACAAATTGCACTCTGTTCATTTTGACTTGCTGCAATTTAAGCCCTCACTGAGAGATTTTTGTTGTTGATATTTTGTTTAAAGCTTAACTTTCAGACTCACTACTCTACATGAGGGTAGGAAGAAAACTTAGAAAAGATTCTGAGAAAGTCAAGTGAATCAAAACAAAGTTTCATGCCTTGCTGATAATACTGCACCTTCCCTACAATTTGTTTGCATTTAAACACATGCACATATGCTAAGATAAGAAGTGATAGTTAGAAATGAACAAAACAACAACATATTTTAAACTATGCCTATATCACTTCCACAAGCTGGAAATGTCTATTAAAGACTTTCAAAAGTTGTATTTTGCGTGCTGCCAAACCTTATCAAAAATCAGTTTATATTTGTTTACATAATTGTAAGAAAGCAGTGATAACACATAAGAGTGTACTCACCCAATTTAAATGTGTCTCATTTTGCACTAAAGCTATTATATATTCAGAGTATATTAAATATAGTTTATTATATTTGCATATGAATTGGTCTGACAGCTTAACCTAATACAGAATTATAATATAATAAATACTACAATATACTTAATATATTATACTGTACTATATTCAAATATATTATACTTGTTTTGTATGAAATTTATTTCCAAAGACTCCCTTACTGGTGGCACAAGCCCCTCAGTGCCCAGAAGGGCCAGGACTGTGAACCATACCTAAGCTACCCACTGCATCTCACATAGTGCCATTCTATGGTGGGCAAAACAGTGTGGGGTGAATTACTAAACACACGGGAAAAGTCATTTCCCAGGGTAGGGACTCATTTGGATTTTCATTAGTAGTTTAGTTCAGTCGCTCAGTCGTGCCCGACTCTTTGTGACCCCATGAACCGCAGCACACCAGGCCTCCCTGTCCATCACCAACTCCCAGAGTCCACCCAAACCCATGTCCATTGTGTCGGTGATGCCATCCAACCATCTCATCCTCTGTCATCCCCTTCTCCTCCTGCCCTCAATCTTTCCCAGCATCAGGGTCTTTTCAAATGAGTCAACTCTTCCCATCAGGTGGCCAAAGTACTGGAGTTTCAGCTTCAACATCAGTCCCTCCAATGAACACCCAGGACTAATCTCCTTTAGAATGGACTAGTTGGATCTCCTTGCTGTCCAAGGGACTCTCAAGAGTCTTCTCCAACACCACACTTCAAAAGCATCAATTCTTCTGCGCTCAGCTTTCTTCACAGTCCAACTCTCACAACCATACATGATTACTGGAAAAACCATAGCCTTGACTAGACGGACCTTTGTTGGCAAAGTAATGTCTTTGCTTTTTAATATGCTGTCTAGGTTGGTCATAACTTTCCTTCCAAGGAGCAAGCGTCTTCTAATTTCACGGCTGCAATCACCATCTGCAGTGATTTTGGAGCCCAGAAAAATAAAGTCAGCCACTGTTTCCACTGTTTCCCCATCTACTTGGCATGAAGTGATGGGACTGGATGCCATGATCTTAGTTTTCTGAATGTTGAGCTTAAAGCCAGTTTTTTCACTCTCTTCTTTCACTTTCATCAAGACGCTCTTTAGTTCTTCTTCACTTTCTGCCATAAGGGTGGTGTCATCTGCGTATCTGAGGTTATTGATATTTCTCCCGGCAATCTTGATTCCAGCTTGTGCTTCTTCCAGCCCAGCATTTCTCATGATGTACTCTGCATAGAAGTTAAATAAACAGGGTGACATTATACAGCCTTGACGTACTCCTTTTCCTATTTGGAACCAGTCGGTTGTTCCATGTCCAGTTCTAATTGTTGCTACCTGACCTGCATACAGGTTTCTCAGGAGGCAGGTCAGGTGGTCTGGTATTCCCATCTCTTTCAGAATTTTCCACAGTTTCTTGTGATCCACACAGTCAAAGGCTTTGGCATAGTCAATAAAGCAGAAATAGATGTTTTTCTGAAACTCTCTTGCTTTTTCCATGATCCAGGGGATGTTGGCCTTTTGATCTCTTGTTCCTCTGCCTTTTCATAAAACCAGCTTGAACATCTGGAAGTTCACGGTTCACGTACTGCTGAAGCCTGGCTTGGAGAATTTTGAGCATTACTTTACTAGCGTGTGAGATGAGTGCAATTGTGCAGTAGTTTGAGCATTCTTTGGCATTACCTTTCTTTGGGATTGGAATGAAAACTGATCTTTTCCAGTCCTGTGGCACTGCTGAGTTTTCCAAATTTGCTGGCATATTGAGTGCAGCACTTTCACAGCATCATCTTTCATTAGTAGTAACCCCTTTTTAAAAGTCCGTTGAGTCCCTCTTCCCTTTTAAGTCCACACAAGTGGTCCCGAATGCACACAACTGGGACCTACTAAGGCCAGGGCTGTCACAAGGAAGCCATCTCCAAGAGAGTCTCCAGCATCTATTAATATACACGGAGGCAAAATTTGAGTGCTAGATCACAGGACAAGGAGAGCTTGCAGTCAATAGAATTATGCATATTCCTACTTGATAGCCACTGCCTCTCTTTTAAACCATTCCCCATGGTTAAAACCATGTAGTTTAACCATGTAGTTCTCATTACATTTTGGTTTAATATACATAGTAGCCTACTCAGTGCTCAAAGAGATTCTCTCATTTCAGAGAGAAGTGTTCTGTCCAGAGGGATGGACTGGAAAGACCATCCCAGTCTGGACATGGGTCATCATGTAGATGTTTTCTCATACAGCAAATATATTCCAGGTTTCTGAAGACCAGTTTGGATAAGCTTCCTGGAAAATCCACAAGCATTTAGAAGGGGATGATATGCAGTGCTCTCATGGACACTTTATCCAAATAAGGGATGTGGATGTAGAGAAGTGACCAGCCCTCATTCACACAGGGAGTAATGAGTTCAAGTGGAATTAGACGGAGCCTCGAATTCCATGTGACAGGCCACCACCAGGACTATATCTGGGAAGCCTTATGGGAACCTTGGGTCTCACAATTTCTGAGTTTATAAAAAGGCTTAGAAAATTACCTTCAGCTAAAGAAAAAGAAGTCTATAGCTTTTAAATAACTTTTTACCCTAGGAGTTAAAAACTTACCACTTGGATATGTTACTTAAAAATAAAAACTTGCTATTTAATGCGATTTAATGTAATAAAAAAATGTGACTAGAGTCTAAAAAATTGGCATAGGAATGACAGAGACTTTCTGACAACTGACAATGAACCACAGAAACTATCTGTGCTGTTTTGTTTTCTCAGGAGGAAAATTAGAGTAAGAAAATCTGTGAATTAACAGCTTAATTTACTTTAAACTTTCATGAAGAAGGCTGGAACATCAATAAGACATAAATCTTACTAAGGAGCTGAGCTCAGACACCCCAGACCCTCAATTTCTCTATGTCTTCTTGCAGAACATAGACATGTACATTCATAATGGCCAGAGAGAAAATGGGAGAGAGGAATGAGTTAGCAGTCTCCATAACCAGCAATGCCTCGCTCTGGTTCAAGGTGAAATAAGTAGCCCAGAGCCCTAGATCTCAGAGGGAGACTGGCCAGCAAACATGCAGGGAGAGTCTCAGCAAAGGGAAAAGCACAGAAGACACATGTACATCCTCATTCCAATTCCCTATAATTCTCCAGAGTTAGAGAGAATCTGGGATGTTTGGAAATTTTAGAACCAAAACGCAAGACACAATCAACTGTGGGCTCCTCTAATGTATCAAAAGACAATTTATTGTCAAAGTTATGGATAAATCCATTCTCTCTCTTAGGCTGCTTGTAGGGATAGGAGTCAAGGAAGGAGTAGAATCACCTAAGAAGCAACCGACAGCTTTTGGCTGACTAAGAATAAGGAGCTACTCCCTTCAGTCTCCTGAGTTTCTGCCAAGCATCACACAAGATAAGAGGAGGGATTAAGAAGAGAGAAGTAGAAGAGGTAATGTTACAATGCAGGATAGAAATATGGTCCTAAAATCCTGAGTTTCGATTAATTCTCACACAGACGAAAGCCAAGTTGGTAGGCCATATACGGATATGGATATCCATATACGGATAACAAACAGACAAGAGAATAAAATATTGTCTAAAGCAATTCAAACTTCAGGTGTAGAAAACAGTATTGTGACTTCTAGTTGACCACACAAGTTGGTTGTCTCTCTCTCAATCAATATGACTACAATGAGAGTTAAAAGATTAAAAATGGCATACATTCACATCATTTTTTAAAATGTAAAGGGCCCTGTGAAAGTAAGAGATTCAAGCAAAGCTACAAGTCAGAAAGAAGACAGAAGAGTGACAATGAAACATGGCAGAGGAGTCCAAAATGAGGAAATCCATGGAAATGACCCAACTAGTCTTATACAGAATATCTTTTCCTTTATTTGTGTATTCTTCAATTTTTCTCATTGGTATCTTATAGTTTTCAGTGTACAAGTCTTTCACCTTCTTGATTGAATTTATTCCAAGGTATTTTATTCTTTTTGATAAATTATAAATGGGGTTGTTTTCTTAATTTCTCATTCTGATAGTTCATTATTAGTGTGTAGAAACATGACAGATTTCCATATACTGATTTTGTGTCCTATGACATTACCGAATTCATTTATTAGTTTTAACAGTTTTTAGTGAGGTCTTTAGGGCTTTCTATGTATAAAATCAATGTCATCCACAAATAGTGGCAGTTTCCTTTCCTTCCAACTTGAAAGTCTTTTATTTACTTTTCTGGCTAAACCTTCTAATACTATGTTGAAAACTTAGTGACAAGGTAGGGTATCTTTGTTTTGTTCCTGATCTTAGAGGGCTAGCTTTTAGCTTTTTACCATTGAGTATGATGTTAACTATGGGCTTGTCATATGGTCTTTAGGATGTTAAGATATGCTCCCTCTATATCCACTTTATTGAGTTTTTTTAATCACAGATAAATGTTGAATTTTGTTGAAAGTTTTTTCTGTATCTACTGAGATAATCATATGATTTCTATCCTTCATTTTGTTAATGTGATGTAGTACATTAATTAATTTGCAGATGTTGAACCATCCTTGCATCTCTGGAATAAATCCCTGTTGACCATGGTGTATGATATTGCTAAATTTAGTTTGCTAATATTTTGTTGAGGATTTCTGCATCTCTGTTCATTGGGAATACTGCCTTGTAATTTTCTTTTCTTGTGCTGTCCTTGTCTGGTTTTGGTTTCAGGGTAATGCCTTGGAAAATGAGTTTGAAAGTTTTCCCTCTTCTGTAATTTTTGGGAAGAGTTTGAGAAGGACTGGTATTAATTCATCTTTAAATGTTTCATAGCATTCACGAGTGAAGCCATCTTGTCCTGAACTTTTGTTGTGAGTATAGTAGCATTAAATTAAAAAATAATTTTAAAGTAGTATTGTTGTATACATACAAAGTAAAGACAACAATATAAATAATTTTCTGTGATCTGGTCTGGGAAATGAATGGTCATTTGTAACAAGCATTGACAAACTAAATCTGGTTCTTCGCCTGTTTTTATAAATAAAGTTTTATCGGAACACAGTCACACACTCATTTATTTACATATTATCTAGAGCTGCTTTCCACTACAATAGCGGAGGTAAGTAGTTGCAACAAAGACTACAGAGCTCACAAAACCTAAACTATTTATTATCTGGCCCTTTACAGAAATATTTCACTGATCCCTGATTTGTAGCACTGATTTTCTGGGGAAATGTTACCTACAGTCAATCTGAATTTTAGAAAAGAGTCATTTCTAAGTTGAGGGCTGCCTCTCTTATGAACATAGCCCATTTAATAAAAACAGACATGCCCCAAAATTTGATGTCCAATGTTTTCTTGTTTGGGCCATGTTAAAGATCCCTGACTCCATTATACATCAATGGAAGAGTCTGTCATCACATTATAATTCTCTTGACCTTTCAGAGGACAATAAAAACCTGGCTCTTGCATTTTTATTGCTACATGCTGGACATTACCTGTCAAAAATAGAGCAACCTTTAAATGCTCACATAAAAATGAATTTCTGTCTGTATCTCAATGTAGATACTAGAATGAAGCCTATCAAGACAACTAACAGAAGCAGTTCAGTTAGCATTCGAAGTCAAATACACAGCAACTGGGCATTAAAACACATACTATAGATTTTTTTTCAAGATACACTAGTCTGAATGCCATGTCCTTGGAACTTTCTCATCACAGTCCTTTAAACTACCATATTGCCTGGAGGTAAAATCCAAGTTATCAGAAGAGAAAAATAGGAAAGAAAGTAATGCTTTGCTAATGAAAAACATTTTTTTAAAACCACAGTATTCCTTCTAAAAGACAAATGTTGACTTTACCTAAATTGTGTACTTAGAATGAACATCAATCATACCTCTTCATTGCTAACAAGTTCATTCTTACTGCATAGAACTCATTTGACCTTCAAAAGAACTTAACCTTTGAGACAAAAATTTTTATTCCATATCAGAGATTCTCAATATATGTCCAATGATGGAATGTGTAGAGTTCATGTCCCTAAGAATTGTATCAAAATTTCACAGTAGGAGGAACTTTTCAAAACCACACTTCCCCAAGTTAGTGAGAAATATTATTGGACTAATTAGAATCTGCAGCATTTCTTAGGAATGTCAATGAGAAAGACAGACTTATATAATTCTTCTTCACAGAAGAAAAAAGACTCATAAAAAAAAGCACAGTCTCATCATTATTAGTATTTGTATGAAAAGTTCATATGTAGACACTTACGAGCAAAACTGTGTATAACTAGCAAGAATAAAGTGCAAGCCAATTTTGAAAGTGGCATGTTAACTTATTATCTCTGGCTTTAAACAAAGAAAGAAACTCATTTGAAGGTATCTACTAAGACATATTTTTAATAGGAGATTTTTTTTTTAATTTAATATAATTTTATTTTTAAACTTTACATAATTGTATTAGTTTTGCCAAATATCAAAATGAATCCGCCACAGGTATACATGTGTTCCCCATCCTGAACCCTCCTCCCTCCTCCCTCCCCTACCATCCCTCTGGGTCGTCCCAGTGCACTAGCCCCAAGCATCCAGTATCGTGCATCGAACCTGGACTGGCATTTCGTTTCTTACATGATATTTTACATGTTTCAATGTCATTCTCCCAAATCTTCCCACCCTCTCCCTCTCCCACAGAGTCCATAAGACTGTTCTATACATCAGTGTCTCTTTTGCTGTCTCATACACCGGGTTATTGTTACCATCTTTCTAAATTCCATATATATATGCGTTAGTATACTGTATTTATGTTTTTCCTTCTGGCTTACTTCACTCTGTATAATAGGCTCCAGTTTCATCCACCTCATTAGAACTGATTCAAATGTATTCTTTTTAATGGCTGAGTAATACTCCATTGTGTATATGTACCACTGCTTTCTTATCCATTCATCTGCTGATGGACATCTAGGTTGCTTCCATGTCCTGGCTATTATAAACAGTGCTGCGATGAACATTGGGGTACACGTGTCTCTTTCCCTTCTGGTTTCCTCAGTGTGTATGCCCAGCAGTGGAATTGCTGGATCATAAGGCAGTTCTATTTCCAGTTTTTTAAGGTCCAGACGGCTTCACAGCTGAATTCTACCAAAAATTTAGAGAAGAGCTAACACCTATCCTGCTCAAACTCTTCCAGAAAACTGCAGAGGAAGGTAAACTTCCAAACTCATTCTATGAGGCCACCATCACCCTAATACCAAAACCTGACAAAGATCCCACAAAAAAAGAAAACTACAGGCCAATATCACTGATGAACATAGATGCAAAAATCCTTAACAAAATTCTAGCAATCAGAATCCAACAACACATTAAAAAGATCATACACCATGACCAAGTGGGCTTTATCCCAGGGATGCAAGGATTCTTCAATATCCGCAAATCAATCAATGTTATACACCACATTAACAAATTGAAAAACAAAAACCATATGATTATCTCAACAGATGCAGAGAAAGCCTTTGACAAAATTCAACATCCATTTATGATAAGAACTCTCCAGAAAGCAGGAATAGAAGGAACATACCTCAACATAATAAAAGCTATATATGACAAACCCACAGCAAACATTATCCTCAATGGTGAAAAATTGAAAGCATGTCCTCTAAAGTCAGGAACAAGACAAGGGTGCCCACTTTCACCGTTACTATTCAACATAGTTTTGGAAGTTTTGGCCACAGCAATCAGAGCAGAAAAAGAAATAAAAGGAATCCAAATTGGAAAAGAAGAAGTAAAACTCTCACTGTTTGCAGATGACATGATCCTTTACATAGAAAACCCTAAAGACTCCACCAGAAAATTACTAGACCTAATTAATGAATATAGTAAAGTTGCAGGATATAAAATCAACACACAGAAATCCCTTGCATTCCTATACACTAATAATGAGAAAACTGAAAGAGAAATTAAGGAAAGAATTCCATTCACCATTGCAATGGAAAGAATAAAATACTTAGGAATATATCTACCTAAAGAAACCAAAGACCTATATATAGAAAACTATAAAACACTGGTGAAAGAGATCAAAGAGGACACTAATAGATGGAGAAATATACCATGTTCATGGATTGGAAGAATCAATATAGTAAAAATGAGTATACTACCTAAAGCAATTTATAGATTCAATGCAATCCCTATCAAGCTACCAACGGTATTCTTCACAGAGCTAGAACAAATAATTTCACAATTTGTATGGAAATACAAAAAACCTCGAACAGCCAAAGCTATCTTGAGAAAGAAGAATGGAACTGGAGGAATCAACCTGCCTGACTTCAGGCTCTATTACAAAGCCACAGTTATCAAGACAGTATGGTACTGGCACAAAGACAGAAATATTGATCAATGGAACAAAATAGAAAGCCCAGAGATAAATCCACACACATATGGACACCTTATCTTTGACAAAGGAGGCAAGAATATACAATGGATTAAAGACAACCTCTTTAACAAGTGGTGCTGGGAAATCTGGTCAACCACTTGTAAAAGAATGAAACTAGACCACTTTCTAACACCATACACAAAAATACACTCAAAATGGATTAAAGATCTAAACGTAAGACCAGAAACTATAAAACTCCTAGAGGAGAACAAAGGCAAAACACTCTCTGACATACATCACAGCAGGATCCTCTATGACCCACCTCCCAGAATATTGGAAATAAAATCAAAAATAAACAAATGGGACCTAATTACCCTTAAAAGCTTCTGCACATCAAAGGAAACTATTAGCAAGGTGAAAAGACAGCCTTCAGAATGGGAGAAAATAATAGCAAATGAAGCAACTGACAAACAACTAATCTCAAAAATATACAAGCAACTCCTACAGCTCAACTCCAGAAAAATAAACAACCCAATCAAAAAATGGGCCAAAGAACTAAATAGACATTTCTCCAAAGAAGACATACAGATGGCTAACAAACACATGAAAAGATGCTCAACATCACTCATTATCAGAGAAATGCAAATCAAAACCACTATGAGGTACCATTTCACACCAGTCAGAATGGCTGTGATCCAAAAGTCTACAAATAATAAATGCTGGAGAGGGTGTGGAGAAAAGGGAACCCTCTTACACTGTTGGTGGGAATGCAAACTAGTACAGCCACTATGGAGAACAGTGTGGAGATTCCTTAATAGGAGATTCTTATATACAGTATCTGTACCTTGCTTTTCTTTACTCACTTTATCATATCTTTCCATATTCATAAATATAAATCTCTATTTCTTAACATTTTTAAGTAACATCCCTCTGCCCAGTTTCAGCATATGTTAAATTATTTCTAGAGGCAAATCTAGGTCAAAGGGCCTGCACATTTTTAGGATCTTTGGTAACAGATCTCCTAACTCACTTCCCAAGAATTATATCAATTTGACCTCCCACTACCAGTATACAGCTGTGCCAGACAACCACCCCTTTGGCAACTCTAGCTCCTGGCATTCATTTCCAGAATTGCTACCTTAATGACTCCCAGAATTGTCCATAATTTGGTCAGGGTTGTCTAAGCTGCTTTATCCAAGGCACTTAATGTTTTTCACATCAGCAACAATAATGGTGGTGGTGATGATGGTGGTAACAGTCATTAACATTTACAACAACAGCTCTGTTCTAAGTATTTCATATGTATTTAATTTAATTCATACAACTCTATAATGACATATTATTGTTATTATCCTCTCTATTTTATAGATGAGGAAACTAAGGTACAAAGAGATGATGTAAATTGTCTAAGCTCACAAAGCTCATAAGAGACTGGATTCAAACCCATGCAATCTGGTGCTAGAGTCCTTGAGAATCAATCTTTTCTTTCCAAGTATTAATATATACCTGCTTATAGCTCTGCTTATACAGGAAAAGATTCACGAAACTAGAGACATTACCATCCATTCCTGCCCTTGGGAAAACGGTTACAGTTTCTACCATTTCACGGATATGAGTGTACTGAAACACAACTGGCCAAGAACTTTCCCATCTGGAATCTGTTCCCTTTTAAATTGGAATCTATGCCCTACCTATTCCCTCCTGGATACAGGACACTCATGAATAGACAGGTAATAACTTTCCACACATCTTGTACCCGTGGGTCACATCCCTCTGCCTTGTATGTCCTGGATTGTCTTAGCCCTGCCCAATATCCAGATAATCACAGGAAGTGTCAGCTGAGCCTCAACAGCTCTCAGAGGTGCTGTGGTTCTAGCTGATCACTGTGGATGAGATGTTTTGAACGGTGTAACACTCTCCTGGGTTTTAAGATGCAGTTGAGCATCATGTGCAAGATCCCAACTTTCAGGGTTACCACTTAGAAGCTGTGTGCCTTTGTGGTCTTGGATCAGATGCTTCATCTCTGAAAGTCAACTTTTTGTAAGTAAGGATAAAAATAATTACAGCTCATAGACCTTATATGGAAAAAGAAAAATATATATATATATAATGTTTATCACTAGGCCTGACACACAGTAAATTCTTTATTTTTTTGTTTGCTTGTCTGTTTGTTCTTACTCGCTAAGTCATGTCCGACTTTTTTGCAACCCCATGGACTGTAGCCCATCAGGCTCTTCTGTCCATGGGATGTCCCAGGGAAGAAAACGGGAGTGCGTTGCCAATTCCTTCTCCACAGGTTCTTCCTGACCCAAGGATTGAGCCTGGGTCTCCTGCTCTGTCCCAGAGACCCGGGTCTCCAGGTCTCTCTCAGTGGCAAATTCTTAACCACTGAGCCACCTGGGAAGCCCAAATTCTTGATAAATAGCAATTACTGTTATTTCCAGACATTTCAAATATTAACTCCCTTTTGTATTTCCTTTTAATCCCACCTTGAGAATTATCATAATGTTATATAGTCCAAACTGTTTCTAAATTAAAATTGCTTCCAAATGAATAATGCTTCAGACATACATTAAAAGGTGAAATAAAGGCATTCTTCACTTTAAAAGAAATCAATAGAAATGTATAATATTATTTAAAATTTTCTTTACGTCAGATCTATATCTATGTTGTTACTATAAATTAGGGCTAATGGTTTAATATCTATTACCCCCAAAATATTAAGTATCAATATTAATATACTATGTATTAATATTGATGCAGTCAACTAATAACTATAATAATTAATATTAACGTGATCACATACAATAATTACTGTAATAACAGTAGAGAGATAGACATTTCTTCTTACTATAATGCTGACCATGGCTCTACAGAAATACCCTGGCAACATCTAAAACAGTCAGTAAAACAGACGGTGCTGGGAACCTACTGAATAAACAGTCTCAGCCACACTTTCAGGAAGTATCCCTATGGAGAAGCAAGAGATTAATAATATCCTTATAGAATGCATAGCATTAAACACAAATAGTTCCTATCTCTTACCGGAAAATATGATATCTGTTTAAATTGAGAAGGATGATATCTAGTCCCCTAATTTTGCTTGAATGGGATCTGTTTTCTATTTCCCTTGTACCTTAAAAAAATAAAAGCACCCTGAAGGTGAAACACTAGAACAGAGGGGAAGAAAGGTGAGAGGCAGCCTCTCATGCCCTTTCTCATGAAAAATCCAAAGCTGGTAAGGAAAAGGAAAGGCACTGCATGGTCAACAAGCTGTGACCATGGAAGATCACAACCAGAAGTTTCCTCAGAGCAGCAAAGTGTAGAAGAATTCTGCTTTCAAGCCAGATAGATATAGGTTCAAATTCTAATATGATCGTTACCCTCTGTGAAATAATGAATACATTCTTTTAACCTTTCCTAGTCTCAGTTTCTTAATCTGTAAATGGGGACTGTATCATAATCTACCTCATAGGGCTGTTGTGAAGATTAAATTAGTTAATACACCTAAAATGCTTTTAACATAGCGCCAAGTCTAAATGAGGAAACACTTCATTTCAAATTTCTAGTTATCTCAACAGTTAACACTTTCATTAATATTTCTAATTATCTCAACAGTTCGCACTAAAACAGTAAAAGGTATACATTACTTTGCTCTCTTACACACACATATACACATCCATAAACATCTCAGACAGCCCTCTGGATCTTCCACACCTGAACGTCAGTGAGGGTAATGTTTACTGCCATTGTACAGTACAATTTAAAAACTGTGATTATATAAACTGGCATTCCAACTTTCACTCAGAGCATGGATTTGAGATGCGATCTAGACAAGGAGTGTTTGGGCTATGAGAAATCATCCAGACCTAAGTGTCTTCAATTCCAGTACATATTACAATCTTTGGCTATCATCAAAATAACATTTTATTCACAGAATCAGGCCAAGATCTCCATCCCAGTGAATCACAAAGAGAAGGAAGAAGAACCAGCAGTAGTATTTATAGGTCACTGACTTGAGGCAGCGACAAAAGTATTTTTTTAACCACCATCTCTGCCAAAGGAACTGTCTGTGGATTCTCCTAATGGTATCTTGAAGCTTTTAAAATAACAAATGAAACTGAAAAGAAAAGTAGAGACATCAAAACAGTTATACTGAACTAGTCTCTGACACTCATGACAAATGATGTAAAAATCTCAGGAAAAAAGACAAAACTTCATGAAAGATAGGGAAGAGAAGAGACAGCACGGAGAGGTGAGTAGAATCCTCTTTACTCACAAACCTGGACAATTGCTGTTCTTAATGATTCCAAATGAATGGTGAAGGCGGGCCCCTTAGATGCTGGGACTCAGCTTATGTCACCCAAACAATGACCCTGGCACACACAGGTTCCCTTCCACACTGCCTGCTTATGGAGACTGGGACTCAGTGCATGTCACCCATACAATAACCCTGGCACACACTGGTTGCCTTTCACACACTACCTGCTTATGGAGACTCTCATGGATAAGAAAATTGAGGCTTTTATAGAAGAATAATTTAATCTAAATTAGTAAACTGGATGTTTTTCAGGGTCTTATGGAGGAGGGGGGAGAAGTGAAATTTTATACTTACTTAAAAAAAAATCTCATGTAATGTTAGCAAATGACCAAATTCTCCTTGAATTTCATATGTATCAGGAAAAGGAGCTAAGAAAACACGCTTTTGAAATGTTTCCTGGATTCTTTCCTCTCTTTCCACAAAAATAGAACTACCATTTTTTCTTTTTTGATGGGAGATGAGGATTATATATGAGATTTGGCAACCTCAATGCACACATGAGAAAGCCAATTGTATAACTGCAGGAAGTAGATCCCCCAAAATTATTCACTTAGGAGAATTTTAAACTTTCATGCTAAAGATTCAAAATAATAACCACCACCATCACTGAATACTCTCAGGTTGCTGAGGAGTTCAGTCTTGCAGACTACAATTAAGGGCTCTAGAAAAGAGAGCCTTTTGGCAGTGAGACAAAGCTGGCTCATTCAGGAGAAATCATAGCTCCTGCCCTCTGGAAATCAAGGAGAAGAGGAAGCAGAATTCTGTGAAGCCTGGAAGAAACTTTATAGATAGAAGGCTATGGAGGCGGCAGCTGAAGAACAGGAATTCCCACCACCCAAATACGGTTCTGGAAGCCTTGGTAAACTGCCAGGCATGGCAACACCAGCAGCTGGTTCCCAGAAGTGCCTTAAGTTACAGGGACTAGAAGAAGCCAGGCAGATATGCAACTGCATGGGGATGCAAGGAGACCCATCTGCCCAGAACTAATGTGGGTACTGCCTCTCCACCATCTTCAGGTCTCCCACAGTCCCCAAAGGTTCCTCCATGCATGCGTGCTCAGTCGCGTCCGACTGTTTGCGACCCCATGGACTGTAGCCCACCAGGCTCCTCTGTCCATGGGATTTATCAGGCATGAATACTGGAGTAGGTTGCCATTTCCTTCTCCAGGGGATCTTTCTGACCCAGAGATCAAACCTGGGTCTTCCGCATTGCAGGCGAATTCTTTACCACTGAGCCATCTCCCAAGTAAACATAATTTGAGTTACTTACAGGATAGAGTTGTGATACAACCTCATTCACCTGTCAGACCAACACTTTCTGGGTTTCACTGATATTTGCTCATTATTCTGTCAGAAGTAGCAGCACGTGGGAACTTGTTTGTGAATGCAAAGTCTTGGCCCCACAGCGGACTGATGATTGAGGTTTTCTGGGAGGGACCTGGCAATTTCTGTACTAACAAGTTCTCCAAGAGATTCTGATGCCCACTAAGAACCCATGAGCATGCTGCTGCTGCTACTGCTGCTAAGTCACTTCACTCGTGTCTGACTCTGTGGGACCCCATAGACAGCAGCCCACCAGGCTCCCCCATCCCTGGGATTCTCCAGGCAAGAACACTGGAGTGGGTTGCCATTTCCTTCTCCAATGCATGAAAGTGAAAATTCAAAGTGAAGTCGCTCAGTCATGTCTGACTCTTAGCGACCCCATGGACTGCAGCCTACCAGGCTCCTCTGTACATGGGATTTTCCAGGCAAGAGTACTGGAGTGGGGTGCCATTGCCTTCTCTGATGAGCATGTGCTAGAGCAACACAAAAATTAGCTTTCAAAACAAAATCTGGATGGATGTTGGGCAACAGATAGGTGCATGAACAGAAGAAACCCTCTCTGTCCACAATTGGTTTCTACTCTCAAATTATTTTGCCTAATTGTTCCCCTTTGTCAAAAATGTCCCCTCCCATGCAGCATTCTATAATGAGCAATCTATTGCCAATAGCCAGTCTTAAATAAATTTCCCTGCTTTTGTAGTTCTCTCAAAACTGCACATTATTTAACAGGCCTGTCTTGTGCACATGTTTTACAACCTATGCTATGCTAAGTTGCTTCAGTCGTGTCTGACTCTGTGTGACCCCATAGACAACCTATAGAGTAATACAAATCTTCCACAAGCTCTAGCTAATATGAACTAACACAATAATAAGTAACTTGGGAAGCTAACACTCAAATTAGTACGGTCTGGTTTCCTGTCGATTACCAAAGGGTTAGGAGGTGGAAGGGGGGAGAATTCAGATAAAACACGCATTGACTAAAAGGCAGAAAGGAAGCACAAAATTTATTCTGAACAGATGCCAAGACTTTGCCACATGCTTACAGTAAGAAAAATGGAGAGTAGGGAAGATTATTTTTAAAACCTTCTTTCTTTGAGAACTAAGTTAATAATAGCCCTGCTTTAAGATATTAGGTAAATACTTTTTCAATGAAAGACATTAGGCAAACACAGAATATTAGCATAAAATATGCCTTAAATTATTTAACTGATAGAGACTATTTATCTTCCATGGACAGGAATTACCTGTCTTCAATGATAAAGTTCAAGCAGATAAATTTTTGATAAAACTGTTTTCTTTATAAGCTGTTAATAATGTATCATTTATACCCAAGCCTGGGACAAACACATTAGCCATTGAAATTCCTCAGCAACACTCAGGCTGCTGAATTTGTTAGTAGTAGGAATATATATTAGCCTGCCTGATTTGAACTGCATTTACTCAAAGAAAAAAAGGTGATGAAAAAGCAATAACGTAGAGATCATATGATAGAGTAGAAAGTAAAAAATGATTATTATTAAGAAACACCCATTTCAACTTCCAATCTATTTGTCAAATGTTAACAAAATTAGTCCTTATTTCCATTTGGCAGATAAGAAGATGTAGCTCAGCAGTTCTCAACCTTGGCTGCACATTAGACTATCCTGAGAGCTTTCAAAAAAAAAAAAAATCTGCCATTCCCACCACAAAACTGTACCACTGGGTCTGGGGATGAGGCCCGGGCACTGGTAGGTTGACAAACACATTCTAGGAGAATTATTTATAAAAATCAATTTGAGACAATTTGGCTATTTCAGGACTTGGTCATTAAGTGGACTGGTCCACTCCATTCCCAAAGAATCAGGGATAAAACAGTCTTGGTCTTGCTTAGCTTTCCTGGGAGATGTCAAATATACACAATGAAGAAGAAAAAAATACCAAATTCAGTATTTCCTGGTTACCTTTTGGTGGGAAGAGAGGGAAATATGCTTATGATGAGTCACTGAAATAGCATATCTGGATTAACTGAGATAAAAAAGAGAGACAGAGAGCCCCATTAGGTGTTATTCTAAAAAATGCTCTTCCTTCTCCTTAATCATCATCATTATCACCTGTCACTATAACTGATACCCAATGAGGCCCTATTATAGTACTTAGAACACAAACTGAGAGTAACTGACAAGTGCCTTTACTCATTACCTGGAAATTAAAGGGAGGAGGGAGACCTATTCAGACATTTCTAAAAGAAGCCTAGATCTTCCAGAAAGAATGACATAGTCTACATCATTCTTTCATAATCTACCCCCGCTGAGCCTCTGAGCAAGATCCTCATAGTGAAAGTATGCATTGTACATTGAGACAAAATTTTAAAGGCAGATACATCACCTTGGAGAGCAAATAGATCTTTTAACATGTGTTCTGACTCAAGTAACATTACTGGTACCAAATACAAGCTACAGACATGCAAAGTACTTCCATTTGCACAATCTCATTTATGACACAATGTTGTTGTTTGTAGGGCTCTGTGTACCATTTTCTAGTACAGGGAGATCTCTTGTAATGATCAATTCCTGTAGAAGCTTTATGACACTAGAGTCATACTCTATATGTCATATCTGTTTTTATAGCTTATTGTTGGTAAGATGGCTTCTAGGATGCCAAGTCTTTGATTAGAAAAGCTGTTCCTCTTCATAATAGAAAAACATATCTGATTTATGAAAAATCACTCTGTGCTATTGTTTTGCAGTCATATGTTGAGGCAGATGTAGGAGCTTTATCTATGATCCTCAAGCTTCCTCTATGGTCCATGATAATCCTGGGTATTATATGCTGTTGCAAAGCTTTTTCTTTTCCTAGCAAAAACTAGCCCAAAATTCTCATTTTAATTGTTGAGAAAGTTTCCAATTCTAATACCATAGTATATAATGTCAAATCCTATTTTTATCATTGATCTTTTTCAAATTCAATATAGCCAAACTTTAAATACATTATATGTAAAAAACTGAATTAGTATATCTAATCAATTCATCTTATGGCTTTTCCTTTGGTTTGAATGCAAATTCTAGGATAAAAACATCTAAGAAGGTCACTCCAGTTATACAGAACCTAAATCTAACAGGATTCTGTGCCTACTGGCTTTAACTGTTGGCTTGGTGACAACTATCTCTTCTAAAAATTTCCACTTAAGTTGAAATGATATATTTTGGAACCTTTCTAGAAATGTTACTATATTTCACAGTGATAGGACTTTAAAAGATTACAAGTGTTCATTCCAATCAAATCTAGTGTAACTGTAGGTCAAATAAGGTCTTGAATGTTGTTGGGTATTTTATCCAAAGTCAGTATTCACAGTACTGATTTTAAAAAAAAATTAAGATTACTAAAATCAGTAAACTTTCTGCTTTATAGTTCTTCCTCTCTTTAAGCTTATGAGTCACCTTCAAATGATAACTTGTTCCAAGGTAGATTAAAAAATTTAAGTTACAGCATGTACGTTTTCATTAGTAGTGCCTTTTCAGAGATAGTTCAAGAAGTATTAAGAGAAACCTCTCAAAGAGCTCATTACCTCAAGAATAGATTGAGGGGAAGTGAAAATAAAATGCGCTTTTGTTTAGGACTGCCCTAAATCCAGAGTGAGGATACCTGAATGGTAGCCCTGGTTCTAGGATGACTAATTGTATGGCCCTCTCCCTCTGAAGTGGATATTAAAACATCTCTTGGTCTTGAGAGCACCTGTATTAATACAGTATGAGAATGGCTTTCCCCAACATTTCTTCACACTTTTAAAAGGCTAGACTTCTAAGTAAAACTGAAATTTGGTTTTAGCCAAGTCTTTCAAAACTCTTCATCTTTCCAATTAAAAATGTACCATCTCCTATAAATGTCACTACCAGTCTGATATCCTGCCGTGACAGTCCAGACATGAGACAGGAGAAAATGTGACAGGCTTGTGGAGATGCTATTCCCAACTTCTCACTACCCTGACTTTGCCAGGAGCCAGCTCAGTCCTGGAACACTTTGAAAAACATGTCCTTACCACTGACGTTCAAAATTAAAATGTGAGAGAAGGCTTTAGTTTAGACTGAGCCCAGACATATGACTTCACACCTAGCTCTTACATGACCATTCATTTGGACGTCATTTATTCCTCTGAATAGCAGAAAAGAACAAAGTATTTTTGCACATGCTATGAAATTTAAGTAGACTAATATTTTAAGAGAGAAGTAGAAGAGTATGGTAAAAAAAGCTTCTAGTATCTTGGGCTTTGGGAAAGGCATGTACCTCTCCCATTACTATTGGATCACATAACTTGTTGCAACTCTCAAGAGCTCAAAAATATCTATGATTGAATGATGATAGCAAAGCAGATGTCAACACTGAAATCCAAAAATTTCAAATGGAAGGAAATGTGATAGTGTGGGAAGAAGTTTAAATCCCAGCTAATCATCATCAAGTTATGACCAACCTAGACAGCAAAGCAGAGACATTACTTTGTCAACAAAGGTCTGTCTAGTCAAGGCTACGGTTTTTCCATTGGTCATGTATGGATGTGAGAGTTGGACTATAAAGAAAGCTGAGCGCCGAAGAATTGATGCTTTTGAACTGTGGTGTTGGAGAAGACTCTTGAGAGTCCCTTGGACTGCAAGGAGATCCAACCAGTCCATTCTGAAGGAGATCAGACCTGGGTGTTCACTGGAAGGACTGATGTTGAAGCTGAAACTCCAATACTTTGGCCACCTGATGGGAAGAGCTGACTCATTTGAAAAGACCCTGATGCTGGGAAAGAATGAGGGCAGGAGGAGAAGGGGACGACAGAGGATGAGATGGCTGGATGGCATCACCGACTCGATGAACATGGGTTTGGGTGAACTCTGAGAGTTGGTGATGGACAGGGAGGGCCTGGTGTGCTGCAGTTCATGGGGTTGCAAAGAGTCGGAAATGACTAAGTGACTGAACTGAATTGACTGATAGAAGGACTGGTACATAATCGATACGTGATAAGTACAGTGGGTATTATGCAGCAAAATTTGATTCATTTACTAAAAAACTCAAATATCCTGGACATAAAATCCCATTTATCCACTACTACTAATATTATTAAAGGTCTCTATAGCAAAGCTATGGTTTTTTTCAGTAGTCATATATGGGTGTGAGAATTGGACCGTTAATAATGCTTAGTGCTAAAGAACTGACACTTTCAAATCATGGTACTGGAGAAGACTCTTAAGAGTCCCTTGGACAGCAAGATCAAACTAGTCAATCCTAAAGGAAATCAACTCTGAATATTTGTTGGAAGGACTGTTGCTGAAGCTAAAGCTACAATACTTTGGCCATCTGCTGCAGTCAACTCATTGGAAAAGACCCTGAAACTGGGAAAGATTAAAGGCAGGAGGAGAAGGGGGTGACAGAAGATGAGATGATTGGATGGCATCACCAATTCAGTGGACATCATTTGAGCAAACTCTGGGAGATAGTGGAGAACAGAGAAGCCTGGCATGCTGCAGTCCATGGAGTCGTAAAGAGCTGGACACAACAGCGACTGAACAACAACAACAAATAATATTTATGAGCTACCTTTCAGCCTGCCATGGTAATTTTTGGCTTATATTTGCCATAAGCTTATCTTTAAAAGAGTAAAGTCTGTATTTCACAGAAGATAATGTGTTACATATTTTTCTTCATCTGATACTTTCTAATCCTCATCATTTTAACTGTGGAAGGAACAGCAGCATTAAGTCTGAAACTTACACATGAATAGGGAACGGGGAAACATGGTGACAAAATATAGTGGACTCTATGGGAAGAGTTATTTCAGTGAAAGCAGTCAGACAAGTAGAAAGAAGGAATGGTAAATTAAACATGATGACTCCATGATAAGCCCACAGAACCCAAAATGTCCTGCTCCCTAACTATGTTCATCTATCCATACAACAAACACCTCAATTAATTTAATTCCATTTTAATTTGCCCATTGGCTTTTTTATCTATGCTCTTTACACTATATTTTTTTAATGTTGTTCTAGAGAATATAATCCATAACCATTCACCATCTATTTAGAGTTAATGCTGGTGGCTCAGATGGTAAAGACTCTGCCTGCCATGTAGGAAACCTGGGTTCAGTCGCTGGGTAGGGAAGATTCCGTGGAGAATGCCATGGACAGAGGAGCCTGATGGGCTGGACAGTCCATGGGACACAAAGAGTTGGGCACTACTGAGCGACTAACACACACACTGTACCACTTCACAGAAAGTGTAAAAACTCTGCAACCATATATTCCCTTTTAAGCAACCCCCCGCCCCGACCACTGTACTGTACTTTATGTTATGGTTGTTGAATGTGTTGCATCTACATACATTAAAAGCCCTAAAAGATAATGATATAAATTTTGCTATAAATAGTCATGTATTTCACTCACATTGAGAAGAAAGGTAGTCTTTTTTTTATTTACACAGATATCTATCATTTCTGATGTTTTACATTACTTCCTGTAAAATCCAAGTTTCCCTCTCATGGTTATTTCCCTACAGCTTAAAAAACTTTATTTAGAATTTCTTATAACACACGTCTGCTGACAACGAAGTCTCTTGTGTTTCTGTTTACTTAAAAATATCTTTGCCTCTATTCGCAAAGGATATTTTCACTGGACAAAGATTTCTGGTTTGCCAGGGCTATTTTCTCCCTCTAGAACTTTAACGGTATACTGTCCTACTCTCTTCCAGCCATTACAGCTTCGTATAGGAAGTCCAGCCACTTGCGTCAGTTATCCTGTCGGTAGTGTGCCGTTTTCCTCTGACTGCCCTCAAGATTTTCTTTTTATCTTCAGTTTTCAGCAGTTGGACTATAATGTGCTTTGGTGTATCCTTTTTTGTATTTATCTTGCTTGGATTTCACAGAGCTTTCTGAATCTATAAATTTATGTTTTTCAAAAAATTTGACAACTATTTGGCCATTCTCACGTCAACATTTTTTGGGGGCCCATCTCTCCTTTCCTTCTGGGACATAAAACATATGTTAGACTTTAATATTGTCCCTTAGAGTTCTGTTCAGTTTTTTCAATCCCTTTTTTCTTTTTTTCATCAGGGATAGGTTCTATAGATTTATCTTTATGTCTACTGAATCTCTCCTCACTTACTTCCATTCTGCTATTAATTAAGTCCATATGGAGGATTTTTTCATGTTTCAGATACTGTACTTTCCCATCTGCGCTTTTTCATGTTTTCTACTTTCTTGCTGACATTCCCCATACTTCCATTCATTTGTTACAAGAATATGTTTCTTTATTTCAATTTAAATAGGTTTAAAATCACTGTCTGATAATTTCAGCATCAAGATCATCTAGGGGTTGGCTTCTGACCACTTTCTCTTGAGAATGGGTCATAGTTTCCTGCTTCTTTGAAGACCAAGTAATTTTGGATTTTATACCGAACACTGTGAATCCTACTTTATGAAGACTCTTCCTTTTGGTATATTCCTATGAATAGTATTGATGTTTATTTTAATGGCAATTAACTTTATCAAACTGAAAACTTTGTCTTGCCTGCTGTAGTTTAAATGTCTCTGAAGTTCTTTTACTTTCACTGTGCTGCTCTGAGTCTGTCCAATATATGTCAACCAGAGACTTGGGCAAAGTTTACTCACACAACCTGGGGCTTTCCTTACCTGACTCTCTTCTTTCTGGTTCCCAACTCTCCTACTTTCAGGTAGCTATGACCACTCCACCTCTGTCCTTTTGTAACCCAGGGAAGAAAGATAACATTTTTCATAATAGAGCTTCAGCTGTTCTGGGCCAGGCAGCAACTGCAGACTGCTTCAGAGTCAAAGCTACAAAAACAAACAGCTTACGCCATTAGAGTCCCTGCTTTCAGATTCCCCACTGCTCTACAAAATCTGCCTACGTTTTTTTTCACTCTCAAAAACCATCAAGCGCTTTGCCGGTGGCACAGTGGTAAAGAATCTGCCTGCCAGTACAGGAGACACAGATTCAATCCCTGATTCAGGAAGACCCCACATGCTGTGGAGCAACTCACCCTATGCGCCACAACCTTGGGGCCTGTGCTCGAGAGTCCAGGAGCCGCAGTTACTGAAGCCCACACATCCTAGAGCTTGTGTTGCACAACGAGCAAAGCCACTCCAATAAGCAGCCCGTGAACGGCAACGAGAGAGGAGACCCCCTCGCTGCAACGAGAGAGGAGACCCCCTCGCTGCAACGAGAGAACAGCCCTGCAGCAACGAAGACCCACCACAACCAAAAATAAATAAATTTAAAAAATGCTAAAAGTAAGTTATTTAAAAAAAAAACCCTTCAAGTAGCTACTTTTAAAGGTTTTCCCTGAGTCATAGTTGTTATCTGTGGAAGATGATTGTGTTCAAATCTCACTCCATCATCCAAGGAGTGGAAACCACAAATATCTCAATTTTTAAAAAACCTCAATGTAAAAGAATATGTATGTGATCAAACCTTAAATGGTGAACCATAGGCTGCCAAGCCTTTCTTTACCCACTTTAATCTCATTTTACCCAACCCTACAAGAGTCTCAGCATGCTGGGTCTACTTATGATGGCCAGTGAGCATCTTCTATTGTGCATTTCAGCTCACCATCAAGCTTTCATTCTTTCATTCAACTCACCATCAAGCTTTATAAGTCTGCTTCCTAAGAGCAGGCTGCGCTTTGCACATAAAGCAGATGACTTCAGGTGGCTGAGACACAACATTAAATAGCACTGAATCACAACTCTGATTCTGTCAAGGAATAAACCTCAGTTTGGTGCTAATATGTCTTTAACGCCTTTCTAATAGTGGCTAATTTCTCCCTTTTCAAACACAGAGAAAAAAGGTCTCATATGAAGAACCTTCTCCAGGCAAGAGCACCTAGCTAGAAATGAGTAACATTATTTTGTTTACACTTAATGTATTTTTAGAGTTACTTTCTATTTGTAGTGATACTGTTTTCCATTTGTGATAATCATATGAAGTTTAATTTTAAAATCAAATTCACAAAAAGTGAATTAATTATAAAATAATAAATGACAGTATGGACATAAATAAGAACAGGAAAAAGATTTATAGTCGAGTAGATAATTTCAGTTGCTATAACAGATATTCACTACCACCACCCTACCACTTCCCAAATCTCTGTAGCTCAACACAACAGAACTTAATCCACACTCATGAAAATTCCCAGCTGACTGTTCTGATCTATGGTAGCTGTCCACATGTTCATTCAGAGACTAGAAACGACAGAATCTCTACCAAGTGCGACACATGGATTCTAAGATCACTTTGAGCATGCCTGGCCAGCAGTCAGGGAAGAGAGAGAAAAAGCATTTTATAGAGTATGGCAAATTTTTAATGGCTAGGCTTACAGAAAATATACATCGTTCTGCCCACATTCCACTGGCTAGAATTCAGTCTGTTTGATGTTGCTTAGTCACTAAGTCATGTCCAACTTTTTTGTGACCCCAAGGACTGCAGTGCACCGGCTTCCCTATCCTTCACTATCTCCCAGAGTTTGCTCAAATGTCTGCTGAGTCAGTGATGCTATCCACCATCTCATCCTGTTTCCCCTTTCTCCTCCTGCCCTCAATCTTTCCCAGCATCAGGGTCTTTTCCAATGAGTTGGGTCTTTGTATCAAGTGGCCAAAGTACTGGAACTTCAACTTCAGCATCGGTCCTTCTAATGAATACTCAGAGTTGATTTCCTTTAAGATTGACTGGCTTGATCTCCTTGCAGTTCAAAGGAGTCTGAAGAGTCTTCTCCAGCACCACAATTTAAAAACATCATCTCTTCTGTGCTCAGCTTTTTTTATGGTCCAACTCTCACATCCGTAGATGACTACTGGAAAAACCATAGTTTTGACCATACAGATGTTCTCCAGGCAAGAATACTAGAGTGGGTTGCCACACCCCGCTCCAGGGAATCTTCCTGACCCAGGGATCGAATCCATTTATCTTACATCTCCTGCACTGGCAGGTGGGTTCTTTAGCACTAAGGCCACCTGGGAAGCCAGGAAAATGGGTCTAATTCTATGACCAGGAGAAAGAGGGTTTGGGGTTGTGGCGAGCAGAAAGTTCAGGAAACTCCACTGAAGTTTGGGAAACTCTGTAACAGGGTATGTTCCTTCAAAGCAGAGGACAGAAGGGAGTCACTCTGTCTCAGAAACCTCCCTTTTGTAAGGATGACTCCTGGTATGAATGTCTCTGCTTCCTACTCACCTTCCAGTCCCCCAGTGTTAGGCTTCCCCCCAAGAAATACAGAGACAGAAAGGTGGTCCTCAGAAGTGTTTACCCCATTCAGCAGACTTCTCTCCACACAGGAACTTGGGACGCTCACTTCTGCTTCAAATTGCTCAAGGTTCCTGTCCCCCCATTTCTCTCCTAGCAGTTGGGTAATCACAATTTACTAACCCTGCCTCTCACCATCTCCACAAAGTCTTTCCTTTCCAATAGTCCAATTAGCTAACCTGAAAAAGCAACCAGTGTTCATGTCAATTGAAAGCGCTTCCTCCTCACCCTCCAGGGAAATTAAGAACATTTTACACAGCTGCTTCCTGGAGTCCATGACGTTGTTTCCAGTGTGACCGAGGGGATGCTACAATTGCGGCTCCCGCCTGCACTGCCCTGGACCATGGAGGGAGGGATCTCCATCGTGCAAGGTGGCACTTTCCTGATGGGGTAGCTGTCATTCCAACAACCCCACTCCTAGGGTATCTGGCCTGTTCTGATTTGGCCACTCCCTCAGGTAAGAAAGGGCTTCCTGGTGGCTCAGATGGTAAAGAATCCGCCTGCAATGCAGGAGGTTTCATCAATGCAAGGTTCAATCCCTGGATCAGGAAGATTCCCTGGAGAAGTGAATGGCAATTGACTGGAGTACACTTGCCTATACAAGAATACTGAAGTATTCTTGTCTCGGAAGTCCCATAGACAGAGGAGCCTGGTGGACTAGTCCATGGGGTCACAAAGAGATGGACATAACTGAGTGTTCACTTTTTTTTTTCATGTAAGAAAGGGTGCCTGCTCTTTAAAAGCAGGACACACCTCCTTTATGATTTTTATTTGACCTCTGCAGATCACAAGAGGACCTCATTCAGGGTGTGAGTCCTCTGTTTAGTCTCAGTAAATGTAACCGAATCAATTTCAAATTACTGATTCATCACCATTGAAAAATTAGCAGTCATTTAGATTGTGTCCTACATCTTCCTTAAAAACAATATTTTTAAACAATCAAGAACAATAAGTGTCCAAACTTTGCTCATTCTCAAAATGCTATAATTAAAGAGTCAATGCCTCACACTTGTCAGAGCACAATGGAAGGCCCCCATGGATGCTGGTCTTCACTTGGACACGACCGATGTTTGACCCTCACTATTTTAAATTCATGAACTGTTGGCAGAGTGCGTCAGCAAATATTAATCTCTATAAATATGCTTCAGAAGAGAAGCAGCCATTGTAATAAATTGGTCTTTCAAAAGTGTATCAATAAAATATCATGTCAATGGAGAAGTCTTCTAATACTGCATCCTAAACCCATCCTCCACACACTCACGCAAACCCTTTTAAGAAAATATGTAGAATACCTAGATTCAGAGATAATTTGAAGATTCCCTGCAAGGTTTTGTTTATTTGTTACATCGATTTTAAGAACAACTCCATCTAAGTCGTCTTCTCAGCTGCCTTGTCTATTCCACAGAGCAAGGGGTGCTGGAGCCAGAGATTTGAATCCTGGAGTCACCACTTTTGAGCTATGAGATTTGGAGTAAGTCACTTCACATATTTAGGATTTGTCTTAAAATTCTCTACCTCACAAACAAAAGGGAAGTGGGGGTGGTGACAGTAGGTGAAACAGGATGGCCAAAATACAGACGGTTTATTGAAGATCGCTGATATAAGTAATTCATTCTATCTTTAATGTTTGTTTGAATTTTTATAACTAATTTTCAAAGGACACTTTTATAATTATCTAGAGCATTTTGATGCTTTTGAACTCTGGTGTTGGAGAAGACTCTTGAGAGTCCCTTGGACTGCAAGGAGATCAAACCGGTCAAAGCTAAATTAAGAGTCACTCTCAGAGTCTGCTCTGAGATTCCAGCCCCTTTCCAAAAGGGGAGCAACTGGAGGCGGGAGGAGGAGAGGACCAGGGAAGGGATGTATCGCATTTCGCACCAACACAGCTATGTTTTTCTACCACTGACTCTTCAACATCTGGAGATGCCATCCCCATAGAGAGAGGAGGCAAGCAAGGTGATGTGTTGGCTCAGTAAATACTTTTCTTTTTCATCCTCACCTCTACTTTCACATGTAAGCAATGCACTGAGGAAAAAAAAAAGATGATTTCCTGCTTGGGCTCCACTGGCACCAACATAAACTGCTGGTTTCCTCCAAGTTATATTAACATAACTCTACTGACTCACATGATCCTTGTCAGGGCTGCCTATGATAAGGTCAAAACTGTGTGTATCGGGGGAAGGCTATTTGAAGCACTTTCCCCTCCAATCATCAATTTTTACTTGAATACCAAGGAAATCTGGACATCTCTTTTATTACTGACAGATCATATAAAATTCAGAGACTGTTTTCCATCACATCTTTGAGAAAAAAGGAACTCTGAATATAATTTTATTACTTCTTTCATATGTCTTCATCAGCTAATTTAAACTGAATCTGTTCTTTCAAATCATTTTTAAGTATAAAAAAATGAAGTCAGTTTGAATTTTATGTTAAAAATTTAATAACGACCACTAAAGGTTAAAAATACATTTAAAACCAGCTAATATCAGCATCAGAGGAAGAGAATATAATGACAGTTCTAATTATTGCATTCTCTTATTTTGCACTTCTGAAGAGTAGCAATTAAGTCTTTACTTAAGACTTGTGTGGAAAGACTTAGTTTCTGCACCTGCCAAACAGATACTGTGTTATTTATCTCCTCCACCTACAGAGAGGTCTAGCTCCTTACACTTTAGAAGGGGGGTCAGCCTGGTGAATGCAAACTATTTCAAGAGTAGCAGTGTCTCTGATGATTTAGGATGGCGTTCATCCAGCTCTTAGTTTCCATTCTATACAAACAAGTACAAAATTAGCCTCCTAGCCTGTACCAAAAATCAATACAGACTAGTGTGTCTGTTGATTTCCACCCAAGCAGTACATACGGACCAAGTGTCGTTTTTGAGGTCTAGAACACGGGCATTCACTGTCTGGGTCTTGGGCAAGCCCCTTCCTCTGAATCTCTCATTCTCTGCCTCTTTCTTAGGACATTTATTGTGAAAACACTTTGTAAACTTTAAAGGATTCACTCATGCAACTTTAACGGGTCAACAGTGTGTCAGTGGTACAGCATTCTCTGTTGGCAGTTACACAGTAGAGCCATGCTGTCTGGTATTACAGAGAATGTTATATAGTTTTGCTCTATTAGGAGCAGACATCAACAAACATATTTTGATGGCTGTAAGAGAGAGATTTTTCTCAGGAAGAGATGGGGGGAAATACCTCACATTATTTCTGAAAGAGAGACGTTGTTTCCTTACAGTACTTAGAAATACATTGCTTTAAAGATGATGCTGGGAGAAGAATGGTAAGAAGAAATCTGTACTTTCAGTGAAAATGATGGTGGTGAAAGAAAAGCTGCCGCAGGCTGGTAAAAACCACACTGCACACTGACAAAGCACTCAAATATCCATGCTTTTCTGAAAGAAATGACTGCTGTTCTTTCTAATAACGGCAGAAAATATTATATTTAATTAAAAAGAAATAGCTAAGTGCACATCCTTCTTACTAGTCTCTAAACCACAAATGTTCATCTAAGTCTCTGCACCATGCACAATGCTAGGCAGAAACAGTACAAAGATGAATAGGATACGTGTTTTTGTCAATCGGTACATTGATGTTTTTAATGCCTGAAAGCTCTGTTTTCTTGGAGCTTCCTCAGTTCTTACAGTAACCAAGAGCACTTAGTTAATAAGTTCTGCTGCTGCGGCTGCTGCTAAGTCACTTCAGTCGTGTCCGACTGTGTGTGACACCATAGACAGCAGCCACCAGGCTCCCCCGTCCCTGGGATTCTCCAGGCAAGAACACTGGAGCGGGTTGCCATTTCCCTCTCCATAATAAGTTCTAGATGTCAGCAACTATCGAAATAATAATTGATTCAGGCAAGAATTCTCAATGGATGTCAAAACCACTGGGTCAAAGTTTGGAAGGAAACACGGGAGTCGCATGATTCTGAAAGTCTTATCCCACAGGTTACTTACTAACTATAAAAAGGAAAAAGAGAAATCTTGGCACTGGGGAAATCTAGGGGCTACTGATTTAACCAAGAGATAAAACTCAGCACCAACAACAATGGGACAGGCATTATGTGACTCTTCATATGATGCAACAGGAAGGACAAAAGACTATCTATGTGGTACTCTCGCAAAATTAAATTGAATCTAATTATAAGGATGTATAATGTCACGAACCTCATTCCATAGTTCATCAGGCACTCTATCTATCAGATCTAGGCCCTTAAATCTATTTCTCACTTCCACTGTATAATCATAAGGGATTTGATTTAGGTCATACCTGAATGGTCTAGTGGTTTTCCCTACTTTCTTCAATTTCAGTCTGAATTTGGCAATGAGGAGTTCATGGTCTGAGCCACAGTCAGCTCCTGGTCTTGTTTTTGCTGATTGTATAGAGCTTCTCCATCTTTGGCTGCAAAGAATATAATCAATCTGATTTAGGTGTTGACCATCTGGTGATGTCCATGTGTAGAGTCTTCTCTTGTGTTGTTGGAAGAGGGTGTTTGTTATGACCAGTGCATTTTCTTGGCAAAACTCTATAGTCTTTGCCCTGCTTCATTCCGTATTCCAAGGCCAAATTTGCCTGTTACTCCAGGTGTTCCTTGACTTCTACTTTTGCATTCCAGTCCCCTATAATGAAAAGGACATCTTTTTTGGGTGTTAGTTCTAAAAGGTCTTGTAGGTCTTCATAGAACTGTTCAACTTCAGCTTCTTCAGCATTACTAGTTGGGGCATAGACTTGGATTACTGTGATATTGAATGGTTTACCTTGGAAACGAACGGAGATCATTCTGCCGTTTTTGAGATTGCATCCAAGTACTACATTTCGGACTCTTTTGTTGACCATGATGGCCACTCCACTTCTTCTGAGGGATTCCTGCCCGCGACATTGTATGGGAGACAGGGATCAAGACCATCCCTATGGAAAAGAAATGCAAAAAAGCAAAATGGCTGTCTGGGGAGGCCTTACAAATAGCTGTGAAAAGAAGAGAAGCAAAAAGTAAAGGAGAAAAGGAAAGATATAAGCACCTGAATGCAGAGTTCCAAAGAATAGCATGAAGAGATTAAGAAAACCTTCCTCAGTGATCAATGCAAAGAAATAGAGGAAAACAACAGAATGGGAAAGACTAGGGATCTCTTCAAGAAAATCAGAGATACCAAAGGAACATTTCATGCAAAGATGGGCTCAATACAGGACAGAAATGGTATGGACCTAACAGAAGCAGAAGATATTAAGAAGAGGTGGCAAGAATACACGGAAGAACTGTATAAAAAAGATCTTCATGACCCAGATAATCACGATGGTGTGATTACTCACCTAGAGCCAGACATCCTGGAATGTGTAGTCAAGTGGGCCTTAGAAAGCATCAGTACGAACAAAGCTAGTGGAGGTGATGGAATTCCAGTTGAGCTATTCCAAATCCTGAAAGATGATGCTGTGAAAGTGCTGCACTCAATATGCCAGCAAATTTGGAAAAGTCAGCAGTGGCCAGGACTGGAAAAGGTCAGTTTTCATTCCAATCCCAAAGAAAGGCAATGCCAAAGAATGCTCAAACTACCACACAATTGCACTCATCTCACACGCTAGTAATGCTCAAAATTCTCCAAGCCAGGCTTCAGCAATATGTGAACCGTGAACTTCCTGATGTTCAAGCTGGTTTTAGAAAAGGCAGAGGAACCAGAGATCAAATTGCCAACATCCGCTGGATCCTAGAAAAAGCAAGAGAGTTCCAGAAAAGCATCTATTTCTGCTTTATTGAGTATGCCAAAGCCTGTGACTGTGTGGATCACAATAAACTGTGGAAAATTCTGAAAGAGATGGGAATACCAGACCACCTGATCTGCCTCTTGAGAAATTTGTATGCAGGTCAGGAAGCAACAGTTAGAACTGGACATGGAACAACAGACTGGTTCCAAATAGGAAAAGGAGTTCGTCAAGGCTGTATAATGTCACCCTGTTTATTTAACTTCTATGCAGAGTATATCATGAGAAACGCTGGACTGGAAGAAACACAAGCTGGAATTAAGATTGCCGGGAGAAATAGCAATAACCTCAGATATGCAGATGACACCACCCTTATGGCAGAAAGTGAAGAGGAACTAAAAAGCCTCTTGATGAAAGTGAAAAAGAGAGTGAAAAAGTTGGCTTAAAGCTCAACATTCAGAAAACTAAGATCATGGCATCCGGTCCCACCACTTCATGGGAAATAGATGGGGAAACAGTGGAAACAGTGTCAGACTTTTATTTTTCTGGGCTCCAAAATCACTGCAGATGGTGACTGCAGCCATGAAATTAAAAGACGCTTATTCCTTGGAAGGAAAGTTACGACCAACCTAGATAGCATATTGAAAAGCAGAGACATTACTTTGCCAACAAAGATTCATCTGGTCAAGGCTATGGTTTTTCCTTGGTCATGTATGGATGTGAGAGTTGGACTGTGAAGAAGGCTGAGCGCCAGAGAATTGATGCTTTTGAACTGTGGTGTTGGAGAAGACTCTTGAGAGTCCCTTGGACTGCAAGGAGATCCAACCAGTCCATTCTAAAGGAGATCAGCCCTGGGATTTCTTTGGAAGGAATGATGCTAAAGCTGAAACTCCAGTACTTTGGCTACCTCATGAGAAGAGTTGACTCATTGGAAAAGACTCTGATGCTGGGAGGGATTGGGGGCAGGAGGAGAAGGGGACGACAGAGGATGAGATGGCTGGATGGCATCACTGACTCGATGGACGTGAGTCTCAGTGAACTCCGGGAGCTGGTGATGGACAGGGAGGCCTGGCGTGCTTCGATTCATGGGGTCGCAAAGAGTCGTACACAACTGAGCGACTGATCTAATCTGATCTGATCTCCTGTCTGTCTAATGTGTTGAACTATGCCAAGATTAGCTCCAAAGCTAGCACGTGCAAGTAAATCCTCTAGACATGGATCCTGGCTCCACCTGAGTCTGGCAATGAGAATGTCATTGCTAGCCTTTGGTCTCATCCCAGGAGGGAGCTAACCAAGACCTGCAGGATAATGCAGAGGGTATACTGGATTGTGCAGAGCCACCTGGAAGAGTCAATCAATATGGATTAATGTCTCAGTTGAGGCAGTCCCAGGAGGAAGCCGGACCCAGTTGGATCTTGAAGGAGGGGAATCCGGAGGAGAATCAAGGTAAGAGAAATTATGCAAAAGGATGGACAGAAAGAATACAGGGAAGTGAGACAACCCAGTCTGATGAGCACAAGGAGTGGGAAAAAAATTCTTGCTCCATATGAAAGCTCTACTGGGAAAGAATGGCAGTGGGGCTAAGGATGGGGCCATGGGCAAACTTAAGTAAGAAAGGGACTTGGGAACATCATTAGCAAACACTAGGTAACAGCGGTCTTAACTTAAGAGAGCTAAATGTGACCTTGCTTTGACGTGGCAATTATACAGTACAGATGATTTTTTGTTTTCCTTCATTCTGTTCAACCAGACCACTAAGAAAAAGGCCTCACTGAGCAGAAATTTGTAAATTCATCTGGAAATGTTTGAATAGCTTTGCATCACAGGTCTGATAGTATGGGTAGAAAGCAACATTAAAATAGGAAGACAGGTTACAGATGCTAGTTGTGCCCCTCAGTTCAGTTCAGTTCATTCACTCAGTCGTGTCCAACTCTTTGCAACCCCATGGACTGCAGCACGCCAGGCTTCCCTGTCCTTCACCAACTCCTGGAGTTTACTCAAACTCATGTCCATTGAGTCAGTGATGCCATCCAACCATCTCATCCTCTGTCGTCCCCTTCTCCTCCTGCCTTCCATCTTTCCCAGCATCAGAGTCTTTTCAAATGAGTCAGTTCTTCGCATCACGTGGCCAAAGTATTGGAGTTTCAGCTTCAACATCAGTCTTTCCAATGAATATTCAGGATTGATTTCCTTTAGGATGGACTGGTTGTATCTCCTTGCTGTCCAAGGGACTCCCAAAGAGTCTTCTCCAACATCACAGTTCAAAAGCATCAATTCTTTGGCATTCAGCTTTCTTAATAGTCCAACTCTCACATTCATATATGACTACTGCAAAAACCATAGCCTTGACTAGACAGACCACTGTTGCCCCTCAGGCCATCCTAAATGACTTGTCAGATTTAAAGCAGAAAAAATAATCTAATGAAACTGTTAAAATCTTTCCATTTCCGTGATCAATGGGAGACTGTTGGACGTTGGACTCAATTTAAACCAAAAAAAAAAAAAAAATTATTTTTGGATGCCAAGTGTCTCACTCAAGTGGATTTTCATGAAACAGTGAAATGACAGGGCCTAAATGTAAATACCACCAAAGCCCAGGAAGCTGGAAAGAAAAACAACCAGTAGGGAAAATCTGCTGCTGGTGGTCAGACCCAGCAGCACTGATGCCCAGCAATTCCATGCTCAGCTTCGCTTGAAATAACAAACTCTTTAACGAGGGAGGGCTCGTGTGCTCCGCTGTCATGGTGATGGGGAAATCTCAGCCAGCAGCAAGGGGAACTGACCGGGCAGACTTAGCAGACACCAGCCCTGGGAATAAAGTCCAAACGTGCTTCATGTTGTAGGGAGGTACATTTGTATCTTCAGAAGAAAGACTGGCAGTGGGATTCACAGCCACAGTCAGAGGTCAGCTAGAAAAAGAGCAGCTTGTGTAAAAAGCATCTGCCCTAATACCAATCTTCCTTTGCATAAGCCTCCAAACCCTGTTTCCTATTTCATTCTTTTGGCCTTTGAATTATTCAGACACAGAAATCTAAGCCTAATGTTGGGACAAGGGTATAACAGGTACAGACTTTGCTATTCTGTGCTATCTCTATGGGGAGAACCTAGAAAACTGGAAGGAGCATGGCAGGCCACAGTGATTAATCCAAACTCTGCTTCCAGGCTCATCTACATCAACGAGGAGGGAAGGGTTCTTCTTAAATACTCCCTGGCTGGAGATCACACACACATTCCATGCTCACTTACTCTCCAGGGTCAAGAAGAGGCTTATGATATATGACTAAAATATATTCTCTCCACTCAATTGACTTATAAATCTAATTAACATGTTTAAAACAATTAAAAAGTTAGAAACCATGGAATGTTTTTTGTTTGTTGCTGTTATTACTGTTGAGCTTGCTTTCTTTTTACTACCAGCAGTTCCAACTTCAAAGCAATCTGTGAAACTCAACCTTCTTTCTAAGTCTTCATATAAAGTTATTCTTTCTGGAGAAAGAAGTGAATGATAGTTTACTGAATGAGTACAGTCACCTCCAATTGAGTATAAATGGCTATTATGTCAATGGTGTAGAGCCGTTCTCAAAGTGGTCTGGGGACCTGTGAGGGTCTCAGATCCTACGGGGCAGGGGAGAGGGGAGGTACACGAAGTCAAACCATCCAAGGTATAACTTTTTTTACTCACTTCCTTCATGATTGTACAATGGAGTTTTTCAGAGGCGACGTCCCTCTGGATGACACCATCACTCTGCTGTTAATGAAACAGGTGCCTGTAGAGTCTTGTACTTTAAAAACCTCTCATAGTTTTAATAAGCATCGATAGTTATAACTCATATAAACAATAAGCATCGATAGTTATAACTCATATAAACAAAAGATTTTGGGGGACTTCTCAAGTGGTCCACTGGGTAAAATCCTCCTTGCAATGCTGTGGACATGGATTTGATCCCTGGCCGGGGAACTAAGATCCCACATAGGTGGGGCAGCTAAGCCCACTTACCACAACTACAGAGTTCGGGAGCCCATGACCACAGCGAAGAGCTGGAATGCTGCAACAAAGATCCAGTACAGCCAAAAAAAAAAAAATTTATTTTTAAAGAGGTTTTTGGAGTCCTCAATAACTTTTAAGTGTATAAAAGGATCCTAAAATATTACAAGCAGCAGAAGTCTTACTAAGAGAACGCTTCGATTCAGAATCTAAATAATAACTTTGTAACAGTGTCACACAAGCAGCTGGGTGTTTAAAAATAAAAAAGGTAAACATCCTTTAACTTGTTCCTTTAAGTGGTAGAATTCCAAGGATCTCCAGCTCTTCCTAATAGTTTGGCTTTTTCCTTGCCTGGGACTGTTTGCTTTTTCTCCTCTTGGAGAGAAGGCATTCAGCTAATTCACCGTCCACTGTTCCTCCTTTCTGTTTTTACAAATAAATCCTTTTCCTGAAATGCCATCCACATGGTCATGCACTGAGGTTCTTAATCACATATCTCCTTGTCTATTACTTAACTTCTCCCCATTGTAATGATCACCTTTACTCCTTGACTCTTTTTTAATGATTATTTCACAATCTGTTTTTTTTTAATGTGATCTATCACAAAAGATACACTTAACTGTCTCTCCTAGAATGTCTTTCTTTTAGCTCCCTGCCTGGCAAACTAAAAGGTTCCCTTGCACAGCCCTACCCTCTATCTGGTCAGCTTCTTCCCGCTCCACAGACGACGGGCCAGGGTTTGATGGAATACAGCCTTGCTGAACTACAGCTTTTGTTTACATACCGGGTTTCAACTACCATGACTGTGAGAGTTTTCTTTTTCTTCCCATTATAAATAGCATAGGAAACATGTTTGAGGACTAAATCAATGAATGAACATAGGACTGTAAATTTAGAAATAAAAAATCTGAGAAAGAAAAGGGGAAGCAAGTGAGCAAAATAACAAACTACACAATTACTAATTATGGTGCATTAAATCTGGTTCTGACCTTCCTGAAAGCTAAGAGAGAAGGCTAAGAAAGAAAAGGGGTTTGACTTCATCTGTTCCCTTGCCCCATCTAGTAGAAGAGGTGTTTAATAAATACTCCTCGTAAACTGATGCCTCTTCTCAAGGGATAACGTCTGAGCTCTCTGTTCAACGATATACTGAGCATCACTCAAGATGTGGCTCAAGGCAGGTGGGACTTCTTCCAAAGGAAACCTCTTCTAAAGACAGAATCGAGCTTCAGACTTTCCATATTACAACTTGCAGGATGAATTTAATGATAAAAATAAAGTTACCTCACCAAGGGAAATGTAATATACCTAAAGGAATTCAGTTTATTAGAGGAAATGCATCGAGCTTAGAAAAGTGAGATAAATTGCCAGGATGGAAAGTAAGAAATTTCATTTAATTACTTTCGTTTTTTGTATGACAATTTTTCTCAATTCATTTTACTGTTCTGTACTATTATTAAGCCATCTCAGGTTATTAATATATCTATTATTTAAATAAGGCTTGCCTTTCCAAGCATTATAGTACAAAGTCTACTAGTCCCTCATCTTATATGTTGATAAACTGAGGGGAGAAAGCTGAGGCTGCTCTTCAAAATGACTGCCACATGCAAAAAGCACAAATATTTACCTTTCTATTTTCTTCCAGGAAGATATCAAACACATATAAAACATGGGTTCTACCCAATACCACCCAACCACCATCATGATGTTTCCCCAGAGGCATATATCTTTTCAACTCAAAAAAGTGACCCCCAAATCTCAATATCCACTCACATGAAAATTTTGGAAGGGGGGTTAGTGGTGAGAATGTAATACAAAAATACATTGCAAATTTTATTCACAAATAAAAAAGCAGGTTCTGACAGCAAAGCAGAGAAAACTTTTTTCAACTCAGGCACTTTCTCACTCAAATCTTTGTAATATGAGAGGAGAACTCAGATCATAGTACATGATGAGATCCTTTTCTGCTAATTAATATTCTGTGCAAGGTGTCTATGTTAAATTATCATCATTCACTGCCTTGAAAATGAGCTGTATTCCTTCTGCAAACTTCCCAGAAAATTCTAGGGAAAACAGAAGAAATCAATTCCCTAAGTAAGCACCTACTATGTACTAAGAAGGGCTTCCCGTTGGCTCAATGGGAAAGAATCTGCCTGCCAATGCAGGACGCACAAGTTTGACCCCTACGTCAGGAAGAGCCCCTGGAGAAGGGAATGGCAACCCACTCCAGTATTCTGGCCTGGAGAATCCCATGGAGAGAGGAGCCTGGTGGGCTACAGTCCACAGGGTTGCAAAGAATCAGACACGACTGATCAACTAGGCGCACACACACATGTGCTAGGCACACCACACATATTTTCGTCTCAGTTCTCCTAACCATCTGGGAAGTATGTCTCACCATCCGTGGTCCACAGATGAAGAGAACAATGCTCATCATAGTTAGATAACAAGCTCTAAGTCATACAGAGAAGTAAAGGGAAACCAGCATTTGATTCCAGGTCTATTTGAATCCAAGACTTGTATTGTTTCCTCTATACTAGGCTGCCTTCTAGAAGCAATCTCTTAATATCAAGAATCTTCCCAGTGCCAACTAAAAGTTGTCACTTGCCATCTGGTTCTACAAGAAGGAAGTCATCAGCCACTGCAGTGGCTGACCTTCACCACACCCTGAAAGGAGTTCAGGATGGAGATCAGGAATGTGGTACTCCATGCTCTGGGAAAAACTGGTAGGATAGGCCTTCAGATAGATATTTTCAGGAGAAGATGCTATGAGCCCAATTTCTTGCACCTCCTCATACCTAGAAAAAGCATTAAAATCATTAATGGAGACATCTGCTCCTCATGACTAGGGAAACCTTCTGCCAAAATATGTGCCTGATTGCACATATACCCCTTCACCAAAATCACATATATGCTGACTCCCACCTACCTCTTTAAAGCAGTTCTTCATTGTTATCTGGGAGGCTGTCTCCCAGGATATAGTCCTCATTTTGCCCTGAATAAAACTTAACTCAAAACTCTCACATCGTGCTTTTTTTCAGTCGACACAACCAAACATGAGACTACTGACACCAGCTGACCTAGAAATAGTGATTGCAAAGGTTCTCCAAGCATTTCCCCGCTGGCTTTCCCTGCGATTTTAATATGTTCTGTTAAATAGAACACTGCAACAATAATACCTTTTCTTTACAAGGGAATTTAGAGAGGAAAACCTATCATTTATATTTTGCTCTTTCTTATCATCTTTGCTGTAATTTAGATAAGCAAAAGCATAGCCACTTAGATTTATTTTTATAGCTGGGTGGAAAGAGGCAGGAAAAATTTTAGCAACTGAAGATACATGAAAGACCAGGAAGTGCCAAAACCCGCAAGAGTACATGTGACTTCCCCTAGAGGATGGCAAGGGAAGGTGCCCACACATTGTTGACGGGACTGTACATGAATTGAGCCCTTCCCTCAGGAAGCTGCCTGCCCACCCGCCACCCACTGGGCCGTGGGGAAAGGAAGAGGGAGCAGAGGCGCTCTGTCACCGTGACCTGCATGCCCTCAGCTGTCCCCAAAGGCTGCTCCAGATCAAAAGGCATGTCTGATTTTTAAAACGTATGCACCACAGGAAATGTGCTACACTTAAAATATGTTTTTAAAAAAGACTGGAAGGAAATACATCAAAAGGTTAATAGATTATACCTGGATAGTGGGGTTACCAATTGTGCATTCCTTCTGTATTTTTCTTCTTTATCCAAAATTATCAGAAAATGTTATTTTTCTAGTAAGAAAGATCTATGTAACTGTATGTAGATAGCATTTTATATTTCCATTTTCAAATTAAAAAAAAAAAGATTAGAAGGCGGTAGCTTGACTATACAGAACAGCTGCTCTGTGGCAGGACCCCCAAAACAAAGGTCATTCAGAAGATTTAACTACTACAGGCACAAAACACCTAAGACATATGTGCCCAAATTGCCCCGTTCTTGGCGGGTATCCAATGGGTCAGACAATCTCAACTGAATGCTTTCAATCTTTTGTGCCAGGACTCGTCTTTTAACAGGGGTCTCCTTCCTGTTTTATTGTCAATTTTCAAATTTCTAAATTATATCCAATAAACTTACTAGTATTTTTCATCTACAGACTTGAACTTTAATAAACTGCCCCAATTTTTTTTTTTCAGCAGGAATGGCACAATTCCCAGTTCATTCGTTCCACAGCATCACCTGTGTGTCTCTGACAACATTAACTACTTTGGCTTTCACAAGATGCATATTCCTGAATTCTGGTTTATGGCCAAAACCCAGCAGCTCCCATGTGAGCACTTCCGTGAGTATCCATGGCAATTACAAATGCTTAAAGATGAGGGTACCGACCACAGAGTGCCATTAAATGTACTTCTGACCCTCAAGATCTGTGTGTGCTTCACTTCTCCATGTGGATCCTGCATGTGCACAGAATAAGAAATTACATTTCATGGAAACTGCTTTGCAATAACAAAGACAGGGTTCTGAAAATGAAGGAAGTAAAAATACAAATGTTTAGAAACTACTCAAGAGATTTTTACCAGCAGGTAGTTTATAAATTCAAAACAAGAATATTGCCTTCAAGGATTCCAGCTTGTCCAATTTTGACAAATTTACCTTTGCCATTATTTGTTGTACTGTTTACCACATTTTAGTTCAGGGGGAAAAAAAAACTAGAATTACATTATAGCTAAAAATCAGAGAACAGCAGAGCTGCAAGGGAATTTAAAGATCTTCAACCTGCTCATTCTAAAGATTAGGAAAATTGTGAATTAGAAATGTGGAGAGAGGTGATCCAGTGGATAAGAATTTGTCTTGCAGGGAAAGTGGGTTCAGCTCCTAATTGGGAAACTAAGATCCCACATCCAGTGGAGCAACTCACCCCACATGCCGCAACCAAGACTCAACAGAGTCAAATAAAGAAATGTATTTTTTAAACGTGGAGAGATGGTGGTAGTGATTTTAGTCGCTAAGTCGTGTCTAACTCTATGGGACTTCATGGACTATAGCCTGCCAGGTTCCTCTGTTCATGGGGTTTCCCAGGCAAGACTACTGAAGTGGCTTGCCATTTTCTCCTCCAGGGGATTATCCTGACCCAAGGATCGAGCCTGGGTCTCCAATCCTCCAGCTTGGCAGGCAGATATTTTACCACTGAGTCACCTGGGAAGCCCATGTGGAGAGATACTCCATTGTATATATGTGGGAACTCTGTCAATGTTATGTTGGCAGCTGGATGGGAGAGGAGTTTGGGGAAGAGTGGACACATACATATGTATGGCTGAGTCGTTCTGCTGTGCACCTGAAATTATCACAACATTGTAAATCAGCTATGCTGCTGCTGCTAAGTAGCTTCAGTCGTGTCCGACTCTGCGCAACCCCATAGACAGCAGCCCACCAGGGTCCCCCGTCCCTGGGATTCTCCAGGCAAGAATACTGGAGTGGGTTGCCATTTCCTTCTCCAATGCATGGGAGTGAAAAGTGAAAGTGAAGTCACTCAGTCGTGTCTGACTCTTCGGGACCCCATGAACTGTATGTAGCCCACCAGGCTCCCCCGTCCCTGGGATTCTCCAGGCAAGAGTACTGGAGTGGGTTGCCATTTAATCAGCTATACTCCGATGTAAAACAAAAAGTTAAAAGAAAATATGTCAAGATTAGGTGACTTGACAAAGGACATGTAGGCTGAATGGCAGAGAAGGTCCCAGGCACAGCTTACTGCTGTTTTCTTTACCTATCAATCCTAGAAAGTAAAATAAGAGAGTAAAAATACTTCCAATAGTGTAAAGTTCACTAATAATAATAAAAGGTTAATGTATTATGAAATAAATAATAAATACGTGGCCATGTTCCTCAAAGCAGGGTTCTGGCTTCAGGGAGAAGTGGGAGAAAAAAGATCCCAACATTTCAACAATGAGGAAAAATACATGTACACAAGGAGCAGATCCCTCACCCTAAGAGCCACACTCTCCAGGGTTAGGGATTGCTGTGTTCCCTGCTGCTGGAGTCAGATGACAACCTCATCCCTCAATGCAGCCTGTAGGCTCCAGGCATCAGAGATTTCCAGATCAGGAGAATCTCAACTCCAGCCTTATCTCTCTGTGTGAAGAGCTAAAGCAATTGACCTGGCCTGTCCCATCTGGCTATAACCCTGTGATTTTTGGCTGGCACATCTGAGAAGTGGTCTTAACAGCCACTGAGCATGTGAAAAGAGCTGACCTAATTATTCGTCAATAACAAAACTAGAAGATCCATGCTGAGCTAAAGGCTGACCTGGAGGTTCCTCAAGCTGGCACAGCTATCTGGTTCCTGCCCCTCTGGAATTTGCATGGGGACTTACTGTAGAGTTTCACGGTTATGGTCTTAGACATATAAAAAGGGAAATCGCTGCTAAAAGTCAGGGGATTCCTGGCCTAAGTCAGCTCTGGGAACTTCATTCATTCACTGATTTCTTTATTTGATCACTCTCAAGAGATGGAGAAGGAAATGGCAGCCCACTGGAAAATCCCATGGATGCAGGAGTCTGGTAGGCTGCAGTCCATAGGGTCGCTAAGAGTCGGACACGACTGAAGCGACTTCACTTTCACTTTTCACTTTCATGCATTGGAGAAGGAAATGGCAGCCCACTCCAGTGTTCTTGCCTGGAGAATCCCAGGGACGGGGGACCCTGGTGGGCTGCCGTCTACGGGGTTGCACAGAGTCGGACACGACTGAAGCGACTTAGCAGCAGCAAGAGATGGTCCCTACATGCCCACTGGGAGTTGGGTTACCTGTCTTTCCAAGACTCATAATCTACTTGGGAAAATGCACAGACAAAACTTCATATAGTAAAGTGAAATGGAGATATGAGAGACTGAAAGAGGTCATAGAAGCTTTACAGAGTTTGGTGGTGTGATAGATCAAGAGTGAGTATTCAGGAGGCGGAAGGAGCTGAAGGGCCTACAGGCCAAGAAGGTGGGGCAGCACCTCAGATGAACGAACTTCTGATTAGTATAGCTTTCAATGGTCACTACACATCTTCATCCTTTCATTATTTTTCCTTCCCAAGTAAAAAGCATCATGAATTCCTGAGGACTATGAAAAAATAACAACTAAAAAATAACAAATAAAAATCAAATAACAAATGTAAAGTGTTCTGAACATATAAAATGGAACACAAATTCTAACAACCATTAACAACAACCAAAAAAAGAAGTGTAATTGCTGCTTTATCTTAAAGTGAGCCATTCAACCAGAGTGATAAACACAAAATGCCTGGGGAACCACGGTTGGAGATATAAGGACTACGATTCTACTTCAGAGGGAGAAGGGAAAGGGTTATTACTTCAACATTTAGTGATTTTGGCTTTTTGAAACCCCCTCAGTAGCCACAGTGACCAAAAACACAGCTTTATGTCTAAAGACAGAGCCTAGTGGGCAAGTAAGTAATTCAGTTCAGCCTCTGCTTCCCTGGTGGCTCAGATGGTAAAGAATCTGTCTGCAATGCAGGAGACCTGGGTTTGATCCCTGAATTGGGAAGGTCCCCTGGAGAAGGGAATGGCAACTCACTCCAATATTCTTGCCTGGAGAATCCCATGGACAGAGGAGCCTAGCAGGCTATAGTCCATGGGGTCACAGAGTCGGACAGGACTGAGCAACTAACACTTTCACCTTCCTTAACTGATAATGATATTGTTAATTGTAAATCCACATTTTTTTCACTCTTAAAAGAGAGGCAGAACAGAGAAAATATCCTGAACTCATCCTGGTCTTTCAACATTGAGGAGAATAAAGACAAGAATCTATTCATTCATTCAATCATTCATCACCATTCATTTATACAAACATGAAAACACTGGGCCCTAGTTCCTATGAACTTCCCTCTGGGACAGGACAGTCACTTCCTAGGGCTGCTATAACAACTTACCTCAAACTGGGTGGTCTAAAACAACAGAAATTTATTCTCTCACAGTTCTGGAGGATGGAGTACAAAACCCATGTGTCATCAGAGCTGGTTCCTTCTGGAGGCTCTGAGGGAGAATCTGATTCTTGTCTCTCCTCCACATTTGGGTGGGTGCTGCATTCTGTGACTTGTAAACTCACCACTCCAATCTCTCCCTCCCTCCTGTCTTCACATAGCATTCTCTTCTCTATCTGTGTCTTTTCTCCTCTTATTGGACAGCAGCTATATTGTATTATGGGCTTCCCTGGTGACTCAGATGTAAAGAATCCACCTGCAGTGCTGGAGACATGGGTTTGATCCCTGGGTTGGGAAGATCCCCTGGAGGAGGGCACGGCAACCCACTCCAGTATTCGTCCCTGGAGCATCCCCATGGAAAGAGGAGCCTGATGGGCTACAGTCCATGGGGCTGCAAAGAGTCGGACATGACTGAGCGACTAAGCACATACTGGATTATAGCCCACCCTTATCAGGTATGACTGCAATTTAATTTGATTACATCTGCAGACCCTATGTTCTTCTAAAGTTGTATTCATAGATACTGGGGGGTTAGAACTTTCACACATCTTTTGGGGAGACACAATTCAACCACAACAGAGAGCATGTACCCCCACTGTAGGGTCACAGTTGGATTATCTTACCACCTTTTCCACCAAGCAAGAGGCTATCACTAATGTTAAGGAGGTTACAGCCTAGAGAGACAGAGATTTACAGATCTCTCTATCTCCCTTGCTCGTATTGGCAGTTATGGTTTTAGCTCTGTGGGTTTCACTGTGCCCTTTCTGCCCATCCCTGGCTGAAGACTGTAAGCTCCCAGAGCACAGGCACCATATCTGTTTTCTGCTTCCCATTACATTCCCATCTCCTTGTAGATTGCCACTAAGCATTTAATAAATAATTTTTGAATGAATGGATGGATGGATGGATGAGTGAATGAATTGATTAAATACAAGCAGGAATGACAAAGGCCTATGCATGTAATAGTGATACACACAACAGATCCACAGTGAGGAACAGAGAGGAAGAAATAATTGACTCTGATTAGTAGGATGGTAGAAGATTTCAAGAAAGATTGAACTCAGTCTTGCGGGATTAGTAGGAGCTCATAAATAGGTAAGGAATAAAAGGTATTCTCTGCTGACCAAACAGTATGAGCAAACAGGTATAAAGCAGTTAATCTACAGTTTTTGGGGGGAACAGTTAATAGACCAATTAAGCTGGAGCAAAGGGTACCTAAAAAATGTGAAAATGCTTGGGATGAAAAGCAGCTCATAGAGGACTTTGAGCACAGACTGGTCTGAGTGCAGTTGCCACTGATCTTTGTTGAGAAGGAAGATGATGCAATCCTACCTGTGCTTCAGAAGGAAAAAAATAAAACATTTTTTTAGTTTTAAAAATATAAAATTGGGCACTCGCGGCAGCCACAGCGCAGATTCGACTTCACTCGCTCGCAGTTCGCTCCACGCCCTCTGCAACCATGCCTGACAAACCCGATATGTCTAAGATTGAGAAGTTCGATAAATCGAAGTTGAAGAAAACGGAAACGCAAGAGAAAAATCCACTGCCTTCGAAAGAAACGATTGAACAGGAGAAGCAAGCAGGCGAGTCGTAATGAAGCGTGAGCCGCCAGCATGCACTGTACATTCCACAAGCTTTGCCTTCTTATTTTACTTCTTTTAGCTGTTTAACTTTGTAAGATGCAAAGAGGTTGGATCGAGTTTAAATGACTGTGCTACCCCTTTTCACATCAAAGAATGGAGAACTACTGACAACGTAGGCCGCGCCTGCCTCTCCCATCTGCCTGTATGGCTGGCAGGGAAGGAAAAGAACTTGCATGTTGGTGAAGGAGGAAGCTGGGTGGGACGACAGTGAAATCTAGAGTAAAAAGCTGGTCCAAGGTGTTCTGCGGGCTGTAAAATGCAATTTAATCAGAGTGCCATTTTTTTTTGTTGTTCAAATGATTTTAATTATTGGAATGCACAATTTTTTTAATATGCAAATAAAAGTTTTAAAACCTGAAAAAAAAATATAAAATTAAAAATAAAAGGAAAAAATATATAGAAACGATTCATGTTCATGTTCCTTCTTTATCCTCTTAAGTGATAGTTCTTATATTACTACAAGGAGTATTTTATATTTAACTGTGCATCTACTATGTATTTATTTGCCTAAAGAAACAAGAATTATACACAAGTGATTACATTTTATAGTTATTATCACATCATATATGCCATTTTATTATATACATTATATAATTAATTATATAGCATAATTAAAAGATTATATCTGAGAAGTACTTAATAGGATGATGTCATACTTCTTAAGCGGAGAAGGCAATGGCAGCCCACTCCAGTACTTTTGCCTGGAAAATCCCATGGATGGAGGAGCCTGGTAGGCTGTAGTCCATGGGGTCGCTAGAGTCGGACAGGACTGAGCGACTTCACTTTCACTTTTCACTTTCATGCATTGGAGAAGGAAATGGCAACCCACTCCAGTGTTCTTGCCTGGAGAATCCCAGGGACGAGGAAGCCTGGTGGGCTGCCGTCTATGGGGTCACACAGAGTCGGACACGACTGACGCGACTTAGCAGCAGCAGCAGCAGCATACTTCTTAAGGGCTTCCCAGGTGACACTAGTGGGTAAAGAACCCACCTACCAATGCAGGAGATGTAAGAGATGCAGGTTCAATCCCTGGGTCAGGAAGATGCCCTGGAGCAGGGCATGGCAACCCACTCCAGCATTCTTGCCTAGAAAATCCCACGGACAGACGGAGCCTGGCAAGCTGCAGCCCACAAGGTCACAAAGAGTCAGACAGGACTGAACTGACTTAGCATGCACGCATGGATGCACAGTTCCTAAACCTTTTCTCAGGACAATAACCTGGAACTGAAAGCCAGGGGAAGATGGACTATCTATCAAAGAAATAATTCATTTCACCTGTAGCAAAGCATTCCAACTTCTGAATCAAGGCTAATTTCTTTTTCTTTTTCCTGCATTAGGGCTTGGCAAGCCCACAGGCCAATAACGCTCACATCTGAGGACGTAGCAGGGTTACCATCTGTTGCTATCTCCATGAAGCACCAAGGACCCCACTGACATCTGGAGAGTAGCCAAGCCCCATTAGAGTGGGGCCTGAAGAAGATACCCCAGTTATCCAAGGAGATCTGTTCAGTGGCAGAAACTCTGCCAAATGAAGAGATATTTATTTATGTTCTTGATGCCTCCAGAGGTCTTTGAAAACAATACAAACATTCTTAGAAAGAAGTATTCAACCATTCACTCACCTTATAAAGGAATTCATGATATGGAACTGTTAATCGAGATAAATAGCTACCCACAGGGAATCTGCCCCAGCCAGCAAGTTCTGGTTAGGTAAATGGGACACTGGGTGCATGGGGAGGGCCTTGTGAGCAGAGTGGAAGTGGCATGAAGAAGAAAGAAAATTTATTTCAGTCTCACAAACCCTACCAGGTAGGCCCCAGAATTACTCATTGATAGTCATCTCTTGTTATTTAGGCTATAAGACACCAGCACAGTCAGGACTGTGTTATGTCTCATGCTGGTATTTAAGTCCTAGCACTGTGCAAGCATATAGGTGTCCAATTAACATAAGCTGCCAGGCAGGAGGGTCTCAACCTTAAGCACACCCACTACATATATTAAAGTTACATATATGAGTGAGTTTACCTCTCCCACTGAACAGTAACCTTCCAAAGAAAAGAAAGGGTGCTTGTTTATTCCTAGTACAGTGCCTGACACTTGGAAAGTACATAATTCCTGAGCTTAAGGGCACTTAAATACCTTGCACAAAGTTAAATAGCTAATTAACAAGAGGCTTAGGTTTGAGCTACATCTGTCTTAATCTATTAATGAAACCTATGCTTTTTCCTACTACTTGGTTTGGCCTAAACCTAGTCTTATGAAAGGACTAAGATACCTTTGGAAACAGGTTAGCCACTGTACTCCAATCTTGTAAGACAATCTGTGTAATTACTTACTATGAGTATCTCAATCATTTAATGTCCAGTCAAAACACAAGGATAATTTAAACATATGCAAAACACATACATCCTAAATACTAAGTCCAAGATGTCATTTTCCAAAATATAGATTTTTAGGTACTAATGTTCCTAAATTTCTGTTTAGAAAGGATCAGTTTAGGTGGGCATAGAAAGTTTTAGAGAAATCCAAAGCAAAAATTTTTAAAAATCAATTCCCATTTTATGTATAGTTTAGTTCCTATTAGGAAATATTGTAAATTTCCTGTACTAACCCATTCTCTTAAAACTCCTAACCATGTTCTTAAATTAAGACAGACCGAGAATAACCTTTCAAAGATAATTATTTTTAAACTGCATTTTCTCACATGGCCTATGGACTGTATCCTTTTGCCAAAAGATTAAAAAAAAAAAACAACTGAAAAACCAACTTCTAAAATGCACTAGGCTTCTTTTATAAATTCTCAAATTAAGACATCTTATTTCAAGCATTTATGCAATATATTTCATTCCAGTAGACTGCAAAAATTAACACTCTACCTACAAATATATCAATAATATGAGTATAAAAGAATATTTATACTAGACTCATTATGTTAAAAAAATACAGGTAAAAATAAAAGGAAATAAATTCTATCTTGAGGAATACTTTATCCTTATTTACTTTAGAATTTTATAGAATTATAGAATGGACAACATTCTGTAATTTTTTAGAAAATGTTATCACTGTTGGGCAGAAATTCCCCACAGTTGATCTCTAACCATAGTCTAGAAAAAAATTAGCATAAAGACATGTTAATATGACAGATAATGTTCTTCCCATTACTGACAAATTTACAAGTTTAACTGTTATAGTTTATAAAAGACACCTTTACCATCCTTTCTTGGAATTGTTGATAAAAAGTTTTGGGAAGATTTTAGGAAAGAGTTCTAGGGCAAGATATTCAGCGAACTTGGTTGGTTGGTTGACTAGTTGGTCGGCTGACTAAGTAATTAGTTGCTTGGATAAACAAATTCTAAGTGTCCATCTTGGATTCCTGAACCAATAAAATGGATTTCTGAATATTTGATTAAAGAATCAAGTTTCTTAAAACCTCTTCAAAGCTTCAGTTTCTCAAGAGAGTCAATGAAAAGCATTAGGACCTTTTTAAGGTACCAGAAGTTAACAAGGAAAATGCCCTAAAAAAGATCATCAAGAAATTCTCCAGAAGGTTATAATCACCTTGTTGTATATTTGATCCCTGGGTAGGGAGGATCCCATGAAGGAGGAAATGGCAGCCCACTCCAGTATTCTTGCCTGGGAATCCCATGGACAGAGGAGCCTGTCAGGCTACAGTCCATAGGGTGGCAAAGAGTCAGACATGACTTAGCACACACACACATGATCATGATGTGCTAACTACTCTAATATATATTCCACTGATGTCTTCCAGAAGCATCAACTTAAGAAGGCAGGATGTCTTAAGTGTCTGCTTACCAGGGAAGTAGGTTTCTACTGAAATTTCAAACATTTATTCTTAGAGGAATTTGGAGAGATCCTGAGACGCTTAATAAAATGACTCTGAAAGCATCAGAAAGGACAGTCATGAAGTATACTCAGTATTTGATGGCCAGTGCCTGCAAAAGAACCTCATTCCCAGAAGAAGTTGACCTCCTTGGTATATTTCTTCTCTTATTACTGATCAGAGCTTCCCAGGTGGCACTAGTGGTACAGAACCTGTCTGCCAATGCAGGAGACATAAGAGACATTGGTTCAATCCCTGGATGGGGTAGATCCCCTGGAGAAGGGCATGTCAACCCACTCCAGTATCTTTGCCTACAGAATCCCATGAACAGAGGAGCCTGGCAGATTATGGTCCATAGAGTCACAAAGAGTTGGACATGATTGAAACGATTTAGCACATATACACACATTAATGATCAAGTCAAAGGAAAGGGGGCCTTCTATGAGCCCCTTGGCTTCTTCCACATTGGCCTATTATACCTGAGTAGCTTACCTGTTCTATAATTAGCAGGCAGTGCTAAACAGAACAAAGATGTTCTGATTTTAACTCACTAGTTAAATATCCATGATGACATTCTAATGTGTCTTGTCTTTTGTCTATAGAGTCAGTAATAGAATCATATAAACTGCTATTAAGGATTTTGAAAGTGAAAGTCGCTCAGTTGTGTCCGACTCTTTGCAACCCCACGGACTATATAGTCCATGGAATTCTCTAGACCAGAATACTGGAGTGGGCAGCCTTTCCCTTCTCCAGGGGATCCTCCCAACCCAGGGATGGAACTCAGGAGATATTGGTTCAATCCCTGGATGGGGTAGATCCCCTGAAGAAGGGCAGGTCATTGCATTGCAGGTGGATTCTTTACCAGCTGAGCCACCAGGGAAGCCCAAGAATACTGGAGTTTAGCCTATCCTTTCTCCAGCGGATCTTCCCAACCCAAGAATGAAATCGGGGTCTCCTGCATTGCAGACCTTCCTGGTTCTTTACCAACTGAGCTATCAGGGAAGCCCAAGGGACTTTAAAGATCCACAAATAAAGAGTTAAATCCAGAAGATGATAAAAATTCAGTAAAATTATATATTAAGGGAAACAAAGAAATTGATTTACCTGTATCACCATCAACTTCCTCAGGTTGAAAATGTAATGAGAAAAGAGATATGATTAAGTTTTATGACACTTACAGGGAAAAAGTATTTCTGATTTCAGTACTATCTGAAAGGATATAGTCACTATTTCTTTGTGGTTCAAAGGTAAGAGTTTCTTATCATCAAGATTTCCTTCTCAAATGTGTGATTCATGAAAAATGAAGCAAAAATACTTAATGCATATCTATTTTTTTGATTTGAACAACAACAACAAGAAACTTGTTAGTAGTCTTCCAATGAAATAATATTAATCCCAAGTGGGCGGACACCACGCAGAGTAATTTTACCTGGTCCTCACATTTTTTAAAGGCCTTGTCACCTTTGTAAATAACTTTCCAAAAGATAGGGCAAGCAAATGGCATTTTAAAGAGGTTGTGTTAGAAAGAAGAAACATATTTGGTTATTAATTTTCTCATTATTGTTGGTTTGCCTAAACAGGACTGGCTGCATGTCTTTGTCCAACATGGAGGACCAAATGACATGTCAGACTCTACAGGCAGCTTCACCAGGAAGCAAGTATCAGATACAAGATCAGAGGCTGTGACACTTGTAACTAGGATCATTCCAATTAAAATTAGGAAAGAAAACAAAATAATAAAAATAATTTTTAAAACTGTACCGTAGTGAAATAAAAGGAGAGAAGAGAACAACCATTTCTTTAACAACAGCTGTGCAGACTAATTAAAAAAAAAAAAATCATTCATATACTTTCAAAACCACTCATTCCCAACTGCTGCCTTCATACTGGCAAATCCAAGAAATTCAAGACATGTAAACAAGAATAGATTTGCCCTTAAATCCCAAGGTCAAAGGCAGCATCTGTTGCTTCAGGGTAAAAGAAAGGCTTTCTTTTTGCTGGCTAGTTCATTGTGTGCTTTTTTATTTTAACAGAAGAAAAAAAGTAAATGCATATTTTCTAAATGTTTCCACATTACCTTTAGGTGGTACAAAATAGAAAAACCTGTATAAAAGAGAATAAACATCCAGTATTTTGATATTTGAGTTACATGGATGAAAGCCTGGCCCTGCTGTGATTTTTAAAGCTGACAGAAAATATTATTTTCATACCAAGACCCCCTCTTGCCATTTGGCTATTTAATTATTCAAGGAATTTCTCTGCTTATAAAGATTAATAACATCAACTCAAGCCATTTCTGAAAAGCACTTTCACCTCCTGTAGGAGACAGATGGACCACAGGAAAACATCCTATCACATTACATACGGGCAGACAAAAAGATTTCAGATTACCAGATTAACACAACCAGCAGGGAAAGAAAGGGAGAAGTACCAAGATAGGAAATAACCGACAAATGGAACCAAATATTCTTCAGAGCCATCATTTTGAAAATAAACATAATTTGGAACCCACTGTAATTCAATTTTACCTGTTTCAAGCTTCCAAACCTGGCTAATTACCATAAATGTCAGTTCCAATTTAACCAAAGACTTTGAAAATCTAGTGGAACCTTATTAAAACACATTGGTATCAGGGGACCAAGGCACCACCTGCTTTCAAGGTCTTTTGTGTGTTAGTGAGAAATGTGTTATGAAACCAAGTGTATGCCCTGGACCCACAGTAGAGTAGATTGTGGGATTTTACTGTACTTTCATGTTATTTTAATTACCAGCATCCCCCGAGAAGACATGCTTGCTCCCACAAAATCTAAACACTTCCTATCTATCAATTCTCTCACATATGAACGGACTTCCCAAAAGTATTTCCAGAAGGATGTATATAAAAAGATTGCAATGTCATTAAAATCACAGACGAATTGTATTTGCAGATTCACAGAAGCAGGTGGCATTCACTTTTTCATGAATATGTTTCTAAAAATCAAACACTTACTTTTAATTCCACAACTCATACAAGGATCATTCTCATTTTCAAGTAAATAATTCAGAAAAAAGTCAAGTACTGCCCCTTCATCAGTTGCGCTCTCAATTCTCACCAATAACCCATTATCATTTACTAAATACCTTCCAGAACTGTTTACAAGCATATATAAAATACATTTTTGCATAATGTGCTTAAAAAAAAACTGGGATCGTACTGTATTTTCTACAATTCCCTTTCACCATCCCAAGTGGCTCAGAAAATATACCAAACACAATCTGAAAACTCAGTCCTTCTACCACAGACCTATGTGGACACAGAGGCAAGCATGCATGCATACTTAAAAAGAAGTGGTACCAAAAAAAGCTCCTTTGTCTCTTATTTCAGCGGTTAGCTACATAGGAAAGCTATAAAGCAAAAATGCCATTTTTTTCCCAACAAAGTTTTTACTTTGGTACTAGTTATTTTACTTTAGTGCAGGACATACCCAACTGTGGCCAGCAGGCAAGATCAGATCCAGTCTGTTTTTTTGTACAAGACCACCTGTTTTTGGTACTAGCCAGTGAGTTTAAAATGACTTCACATTGTTAAACATTTGGGAAATTTTTCCTTAAAGGATAATATTTTGTGACATGTGAAAGCTATATGAAATTCACATTTATGTCTGTAGATGCAGTCTGACGGGAATACAGCCATGCTCATTCCTCTGCCTATTATCTAAGGCTGCTCTCATGTTACAAGGGCAGTAACTGAGTAGGTGTGACAAAAACCCAATTCCCAAAAAGCCTAAAATACTTACTTTTGGCTCTTTACAAAAAGAAGCTTGCCAACCTCTGTTTTCGTACATGAGATTTATTTCCCCAATATCTTACTCATGAAAGTTTTTTTATATGCCATGTGAACACTCTTTCAGCGGGTAAAGATAGTCAGAAGTCACATGGGAGGCAGGAGCACAAAATGGGTCTCTTAACCCAACAAATAGGTAATTTGCATACAGATCAAGTTCCAGCTTCAGTCAGCTCTAAAGTCTAATTCATTCGTCTTTCTGTTGAGCACTCCTGTTCCAGGTCAGCACTGGCCACCGATGATTCCAAAGTCAATTAGATGGACATCAACTCTGCCCTCAGGGACTTCCGGTCCAATATATTCATTACACTTGTAAGAAATTACAAAAGCATAGATTGGAGGACTGAACGTGGTCTGAGGGGTGGGATGGCATTTGAAAAGATATGAAATAATTTCAGTATCATCAGGTTGAAAACTCTGAAAACACTGTGTAGTTGCTACCCGCCCCCAAAATCAAGTAGCAATGAGAAAACCTGCCACTACCCCACTATCTCTGTGTTCTCACACTCTGTTCTTTATAAGCTTTTATTTAAAGCAAAAGGAGCATTGAACCTCTAATGAGATCTCTATCCAGTTTATGACTCATATCAAAGTCTGAGTGCACCACCAACAGATTGCGAGGGCAAATTTTCTTTTTAGTGTGTGTTAGTCACTCAGTCCTGTCCAAATCTTTGTGACCATGGACTGTAGTCCACCAGGTTCTTCAGTCCATTTGCATTCTCCAGGCAATACTGGAGTGGGTTGCCACTCCCTTCTCTAGGGCATCTTTCCAACCAAGGGATCAAACCCAGGTCTCCTACACTGCAGGCAGACTCTTTACCATCTGAGCTACCAGCAAAGCCCTTTTTTAAATGTATCTAATCTAATCTGGAAAAGGTCAGTTTTCATTCCAATCCCAAAGAAAGGCAATGCCAAAGAATGCTCAAACTACCGCACAATTGCACTCCTCTCACACGCTAGTAAAGTAATGCTCAAAATTCTCCAAGCCAGGCTTCAGCAATATGTGAACCGTGAACTTCCTGATGTTCAAGCTGGTTTTAGAAAAGGCAGAGGAACCAGAGATCAAATTGCCAACATCCGCTGGATCATCGAAAAAGCAAGAGAGCTCCAGAAAAACATCTATTTCTACTTTATTGACTATGCCAAAGCCTTTGACTGTGTGGATCACAATAAACTGGAAAATTCTGAAAGAGATGGGAATACCAGACCACCTGACCTGCCTCTTGAGAAACCTGTATGCAGGTCAGGAAGCAACAGTTAGAACTGGACATGGAACAACAGACTGGTTCCAAATAGGAACAGGAGTACATCAAGGCTGTATATTGTCACTCTGCTTATTTAACTTCTATGCAGAGTACATCATGAGAAACGCTGGGCTGGAAGAAACACAAGCTGGAATCAAGATTGCCGGGAGAAATATCAATAACCTCAGATATGCAGATGACACCACCCTTATGGCAGAAAGTGAAGAGGTACTAAAAAGCCTCTTGATGAAAGTGAAAGTGGAGAGTGAAAAAGGTGGCTTAAAGCTCAACATTCAGAAAACGAAGATCATGGCATCTGGTCCCATCACTTCACGGGAAATAGATGGGGAAACAGTGGTAACAGTCGCAGACTTTATTTTTCTGGGCTCCCAAATCACTGCAGATGGTGACTGCAACCATGAAATTAAAAGACGCTTACTCTTTAGAAGGTAAGTTATGACCAACCTAGATAGCATATTAAAAAGCAAAGACATTACTTTGCCAACAAAGGTCCATCTAGTCAAGGCTATGGTTTTTCCAGTGGTCATATATGGATGTGAGAGTTGGACTGTGAAGAAAGCTGAGCACCAAAGAATTGATGCTTTTGAACTGTGGTATTGGAGAAGACTCTTGGGAGTCCCTTGGACTGCAAGGAGATTCAACTAGTCCATTCTAAAGGAGATCAGTCCTGGGTGTTCTTTGGAAGGACTGATGTTAAAGCTGAAACTTCAATACTTTGGCCATCTCATGTGAAGAGTTGACTCATTGGAAAAGACTCTGATGCTGGGAGGGATTGGGGGCAAGAGGAGAAGGGAACAAGAGAGGATGAGATGGCTGGATGGCATCACCGACTCAATGGACATGAGTTTGAGTGAACTCCGGGAGTTGGTGATGGACAGGGAGGCCTGGCATGCTGCGATTCATGGGGTCGCAAAGAGTCGGACACGACTGAGCGACTGAAGGGAACTGAACTGAACTGAATCTAATTTGATTTCAGTGTAACCAAAACCAGGACCCCTCCATGGAAAACAGAAATTAGACTACCATCCATCTTGCAACCATCCAATGCCATTTAAAAACTAAAAGCAAAACACCACCCTGCCTAATTCTACAACGTGATGCCAGTGGGCACTGGCAGTAACAGCTGGTCACTCCCAGGCAGAACTCCACCCAAATAACAAAGGCTCGTGTCCAAATAAAATAAATCAACACTATAGTTTTCATAAACTTGAAATTCCCAATCACATAAAGTGAAAGGAAAGGAGAGGAATGGAAAAAAGATGATTTCAGCAATAGTCTACAATCCCTATGTTGGGAGGACTTTGGGTGATGCTCTAGTGACTTCGAGGTGGTACACCTTTAAGGCTTGAATTCTTGGAGTAACTGAGCTGTGGGGACATTCAAATTGGGTCGGAGTCTCACTCTTCCAGGCTTCCTCAGTGTTCTGTGTTCCAGCTGACTTCACAGAGAAGTAAGCAAGCGTAAAAAGTCTCTAGAGAGAAGCAGCAACTGGAATCTAGGACAGAAAGAACAAACGATTGTATATGGCTGCTGCCAGGTCTCTGCTTTCAGGCTGAGAGTCCCGTTCAGAGATTTGTATCTGACACTTATCTACACTGGTTCTCACATTAAAACCAAAGCTGGTGGGAGTCAGGTGTTCTATTCATCTAATTGATGGTAATGAGATGGTCACCTTCACCTACACAAAGACTCAGTACCTCCACCCACACAAAGACTCAGTTTGAGAGTTAGTTTCTGTGATTCACCAAAGATAATAATCATACAAGAGAACTGGAGTTAGCCAAGCTTTCAGAAACACCAGGCATCTGACCCACAACTATCCAGATAGCACCGAGCTCCAAAATGGAAAGTTTAACTCAATCTTCAAGGCAAGACTATTGGTTAAAGGGAAGAACTCAGATTGGCTGATACTGTTTCTAGTAATAGGACAGCCTTTCTCTGCAAACAAGGCAGAGGCCAGGAAGATGAACACCAAGAGACGAGAAATGAGAGGCTGTCCAAAACTAGAGTGGCAATGACGAGGAAACAAGGGCTTACTAAACAAAGAATCCAAAGGCAAAATGCCTCTGCTGACTTGGGGCTAGGTCTGGAGATTAATAAGAAGCCCTGGACATCTTCGTGGCCTCCAAGTATTTCTTTGCCATAAGTTACAAGAGTTGTGTTTAATAAAAAATATTTAACAAATAATACTTCTGGATGCCCAGGTAGACTACTTACATTTCATATAAATTAATTCCTTAGTATAAGTATGTCTCATAACTAAGTATGTATTGCAGGATATACTCACACTAGAAAAAATTAGTCATTTACCTAAAATTCAAAAGGTCACACATTCAAGCAGTCAACTTATTCGAATATTTCATACTTACTGGTTATGGAACATACTTAGACCAAAACATTAGTTTTTTTCTTTCTGAAATTTAAATTTAACTGAGTATCCTGTATTTTATTTGGCAACTTCAGTTGTAGCAAACAAAAATAGCCAAGGTCAGTGACATTTTAAGGGTTTAGGGAAGCAGATGACAGTTCTCTAACATGCCAGAAGGCCAATTTGGAAGGAGCTTATTTTGAGTTTTGATTCATTCATTAGTTGATGCTAGCAGAAGGGCCAGGAGGTCAGGAGTTTTTATTTTAAATCTGCTTCCACTGCTTGTATAAAAAAGAAGAAAATTTTGCTGATATCAGGAACCTGTGCCTGAAAGCAATTCCCAAAGTCCTGCAGGGTAGGGTCCACTGTGTTCCCGAGCTTCCTCTTCCCCATCCTGCAGACATCACAGTGACTGAGGTCCATAATCACGTCCTAGGTTCCCCTGGGTTTACCTTGTTAATACTGTTCACCTAGGATGGCAAGAGAGGAGGAAAATTGGAAATGTTTCCAATAAACAAGATCACCCATTTCAGGGCCCTAAAAGTCATCAGGACCAGAGTTTCAGATCAACAAAGAGGAGAGCAGCCAAAAGGAATCAGTAAAATCAAGAGGAAAACTACAGAGGCATTTTGAATCAATCTTTGCTTTTAAAATGCTTTTAAAACTTGTTAGCCTGTTTCTTCTGCTTGATTATGTCATGTATGTGAAAAAGTAATGGGTAATCTTAGGCACTTAAATTGTCTCAAGCTAAAGCTACCTTATTGATTCTCCCTACAGAGTATTGTAGGCAGACATACAAAAGAAGTATGTGTTAATTGCTCAGTGATGTCCGACTCTTTGCGACACTATGGACTGCAGCCGGCCAGGCTACTCTCTCCATGAGATTCTCCAGGTAAGAATACTGGAGAGGGTTGTCATTCCCTTCTTCAGGGGATCTTCCTGACCCAGGGATTGAATCCAGGTCTCCTGCATTGCAGGCAGATTCTTTACCATCTGAGCTACCAGCAGGCATCTAATCTAAGAGTAACAGTTTCCCTAACAAACATCCTAAAAGGCTTATGTCCATCTCTTTCTCCCACAGGAAAAAAAAAATTCTCATTTAGACTCCTTAATTACTATTAATACTTAGATCTAGATATTAATAAAATGTAATCAGGTATTAATAAAATCTATCCCAGTGATTCTCAAACACTAATGTGCATATTGAGCACATGGGGGGCTGTCAGAACATGGAATGCTGCCCTCTGTGCCCAGAATGGTAACCCCATGGGTCTTGGGTAGGGCCTGAGAATGTGCATTTCTGAAAAGTTCCCAGGTGATCCTGATGCTTCTGGTTCAAACTGTCCTTTGAGAAACCAAAATCTGTGCCATTGCAGGTAGTGGCATCGTTTAATGCCTCAGTTCATACTGAGTACTTAGGAGTTGTCATACCATAGAGGCACACCATCTCTGCCCTTGAATGTGCCCCTCCTAGGATTCCTATCTCGCCTGCCTGTATTTTTAGACTGTCTAGAAAGCCTCAACTCACAAACACATACTTAGAATCATCCACTCCTACAGGATGTCTGCTCTGGCCTATAAACATCCCCACTGCCAAAAAGCAAGAAGCCTTGTAAAAATGATGGATTTTTAGAGAATCTTTGGTAAAGAAAGGAAAGAAGCTGTGCTGTCCCTGGGATGGGATTCCTACTCTAAGACAGAAATGATTTCTGGGGTGTTTGGGATTGGGAGGGGGAAGTCCCTTGTGCAATTATATCTCAGTGGGATTTGGTTGAACTGGTTGGGTTCTTTCTCATGCTACATCATACTAGTATGGAGGGTGGAGAGGTCAATTATCTGGATAATGTATTAGAACATACAGAAGACCTGGGTGGAAAAACACTGGAACCTGCAGCAAACTGCACTGAGGAGAGGACTATGGATTATGGCTGCAGACCCAGCGTTATGTGTGTTGGCATAGGTAACACAAATATTCTATTGACTCCTGGCACATAAGCTACCTTTTCTGGCCCCTTGCCTTTTCTGGCCCCTTGCATCTAGGAGTCACGTTGTACTTAATGGAATGCGGAGAGAATGGCCGGGCAGTTCCAAGCCTGGTCCCTAAAATGACCCACAAAAATGGATACTCTCTTCAACTCTCTCTGCAGGAATCTCTGAGGAAGCCCTAGGGGACAGTGTGATTGGATCAAAGTCACCAGCGTGCACTGCTTGAAAAAGAGCCACCCATCAAAATACTGACCCTGGACTTTAAGAGCAAGAAATAGACTTTAGACCATTAAGCCACTGAGATTTGGGGGTTATTTGCTACTGCAGCATAGCCGAGCCTTCCTTAACTGATACAACTAAATAAAATAAAGTGCAATGATTGTCCCCTTGTCATCTGAGCCACACCAGACTAATCGCCCACTCTGTTCTTCTGTACTACATAGAACCCATACTGACTTTACTCCAAAGCAGTGGCTCTCAAACTTGGCTCACTAAGACAATCACTTGTTCAGGAATTTTCCTGGCAATCCAGTTGTTAAGATTCTGTGCTTCCACTGCAGGGGATACCGTTGATTCCTGACTGGAGGAATTAAAATCCCACATGCAGAAAATCACTTGTCTGAAAAACGAATACTGAGAATACTGAGCCCTCTACAGACTCACTGAATCAGAATCTCTAAGACTGAGGCCAGACCGCATTGCAGACTTGCCTTCCTGGGGCTACAGTGAAGTCCTTCATTTGGCTCCTATTTAGAGACTGCGTAATGTTTCTCCAGGTGCCTAGTTTAGGCCATTTTGATAGGGTTACTAATCTTTACCAAATTATTTTGAAGTGAAGACTTTAAATTATGTATTGGCAAGAATCAGATATTCAAGTGTAATGGGTTTAATTAATTTAAAAGCTTCTCTTTTAAGATGATGCAATAATTGGCATAAAGCCTGAAATGCCAGAAATACCTACCAGTGAAAAAGATTTAAATGCTCAATTGAAATGATTTGCATTTTATGGGTTGTGAAGGGAGTATTTAAATATGTAAATGATATTGGCTTCCCACCCTCTCCAGCTTGGGTGTAGCTTGTTTGCCTTTCCCCACCCTCTTTAAAGGAGTTCCTTTGCCCCTAGAGAATGGAGGGAATCACAGGATGGACTTTGGCCGTCCCAGGAAGTCACTGAGGAAGCCCAGCCTGAGGATCCTGTCTCAGTCAGAGCAGAAGAGTCCCACTGGAGTTGTCAGAGACTGGTTGTTGTTTTTTAGTCGCTGAGTCAGGGCCAGGCTCCTCTGTCCATAGGAATTTCCCAGGCAAGAATACTGGAGTGGGTTGCCATTTCCTTCTCCAGAGGATCTTCCTGACTCAGGTATCAAACTCGGGTCTCCTGCATTGGCAGGCAGATTCTTTACCACTGATCCAGACTGCTACTTCCCTGTTAATTCTCAACACACCACCACTCTACCTCAGGGCCTTTGCGTTTGCCATTTCTGCTACAGTCTTCCTCCAGATAGCTGAAAGACTTGCTCCTTCACCTACCTCATATATGCTCAAATGTTACACTACTCTTGAGGCCTTCAATGAAGCAAGACCCCATTACTACACACACACATTCCTTATACCCTATTTAAGTTTTCTGTATAGCAACTTCAGCATCTGACTTATTAAATATTACTTGTTTATTTGTATAGCATGTTTATCTCACATGAGATCCATGTATCCCTGGGGTTTAGAACCTGGCACATAGGAGGGTACTAGATAAATATTTTGAATGAGTACATGACCAATCCTATTTTCTCAAAGATTACTGAATTTAAATAACCTAAGTATTCGGGGGCCTTAAATAAAAGATGGACTGGGCCCTGATATCTTGGTTATACAAATAAGAGCAGGGTTTTCTTAGGACTGGACAGTTTTCATTTCTTACTGCTTGGTGTTTTGCTTCATTCTGGGCAAATCTGTCACCGAATTAAAGATGCAGTAAAAGAGTTGCCCTGAAAATATTCAATTTCTCATGTCTACAAAAAGTATACTTTAATAGTTTCTGGTTTTTGCTTGCGAATTTATAGACTAAAATACCATGTATTATAGGAAGCCTGAAGCTTTGCAGAGCGGCTGTGCTCTAAAAACATGTAACTCAGGGCTTCCTTCCCCTCAAAGAGATGTTATAAAATGGCATGGTGGCCAGTTCACACTGGTCGGGTGGCTACTGAAGCACCCCTCCCCAGCCTCTGCGAGGATCCTGTGCCATGGGAAAGCACGTCTTAGGCAGGAAGAGAAGGTTCATAGGGTCACCCTCCTATTATCTCAGTGCAGGACTAGCTGTAAGCAAAATGCAGAGGAAGTCTAGTTTTGCCTTCAGTGTTTTACCAGGATCTTTCTAATGTCTCATGAGGCCACAGTCTCAACCCTGCAGGGAACCTAGTCCCCACTCTGCAAGAGCACTCATCCAGAGACTTCATCCTCAATCAGTCTTTCATACGAAGAAAGAGCAACCCTTCAAGACCACTTTGAGGTTTGTTCAAAATAAAAGGGTTAGAAGAAAAACACACACTGTAATTATTTACCCATGAAAATTATTGACACTTTAGCTCCCAAATATTATTTGCCTGTAAAACAAGTATACAACATGAACTCAAAACACTAATATTTCATTTCATTTCTGCTTATACTGATCATTTTTAATGCTAAACTCAAGTTGCTGAAGTGAGATTAAATCCTTGGACTATGAAGACAGCAGGGTTTGAGTCTTGGTTGTCATTAACTGGCTTTGTGACCTTAAACAAGCACCTTAACATTTTTGAGACTCATCAGTAAAACAGCAAGAAAACGGAACTAAACCTCCAGATCCTTGTGAGGCTTAAATAACACCTAGTTCACCCTACTCCAGTACTCTTGCCTGGAAAATCCCATGGACGGAGGAGCCTGTTAGGCTGCAATCCATGGGGTGGCTAAGAGTCGGACACGACTGAGCGACTTCACTTTCACTTTTCACTTTCATGCATTGGAGAAGGAAATGGCAACCCACTCCAGTGTTCTTGCCTGGAGAATCCCAGGGACGGGGGAGCCTAGTGGGCTGCCGTCTATGGGGTCGCACAGAGTCGGACACGACTGAAGCAACTTAGCAGCAGCAGCAGTTCAAACTAAGGCTCAATTCAAATCAGTGTTTTGTGTTACTGTCATTTTCAAAAATGATTTAATATTACAGCAAGTATTTTTTCTTTGGTTTACGAGGTATTGAGATGCTTATTTCTTATTAAGAAATATCAAATACAAAACTTTTTAAAATAAAGAGGATGTAGTTGAAAACATCAGGGTTTCTGGACAAAAAAAATGTGTCCAATTTTCAGATCTTTTACTAACGAGTTGTGTGTCCTTGGGCCATTGACATTGAAGTATGTGTTTCAGTTCCCTCATAGATAAAATGAAGGTAAAACTTCCAACTTTCAAGGTTGTCATGAGAAACAAACAAAAAGGTATAAAACTTTAGCACACAGTGGGCTCCATTGGTATTCTGAAGAAGTAGATGGCAAAATAAAGAAAATAAGAGAATTAATCCAGTTTTACTTTGGCCAGTCATTAGCTAACAATCAGCCACTGTGAATGAAAAAAAGCCTAGCATAGGCAGTGAAATGTGAAGTGAAACCTAATTCATTTTTACAATATGACCTACTTCGGGCTATTTTTGATTCACAGGAAAGACCAAAGTTACAAGGAGCTGATTCTGCAAAGACTGTTCATTAAAAGCATTTTCTTTTCTTTTCTTTATGGCTTTCAGCTTTGAAGGATAAGAAAACACATTTTCAGTTACAAGCATCCTTTGAAAGACCCCTGGCACTAATCTCACAGTGTTACTTTCAAAATCTATGCAGTGTCAAAGGTTGCTGCAGACTGGGGAGAGATGGAGAGACTGGAAAGAAAGTGGTTTTTAATTCCCCTCAAGTATGCAGCTTCCATTAGGCAGCTCTGAATGCACTAAACAGATGATTCAGGTCTTAGTATTTGAAGGTTTGCAAAAATTAAACACTGAATGATCTTCTTTTCTAAGAAGTACCAGTAGGTACACCTAGGTGTATGGTCTGTGGAGAAGGCCTAGCTGTGACAGGACAGTTTTCCACTTGGGACACAAATATTCTTCTTAGATACTGATCCCTAATCACTTAAGAGCTATTTAATCTTAGACAGCAGAACAGCTGAAGGAAAAATATTTTCAGCTGCTTTGTAGTATCTCTGTAAAGTGCCATTGTCTTTTCTTTCGGAGACCACAGTATTCTTAAACCAATTTAATCTACCCGCTAACAAAGATGGATGAAGAAAAGCTTATTTTCCCACAGGGCTAAACAAGGATTAATGATAACCAACCAAATTGTTTCTTAATTTTCTTTTCTTTTCCCTCTCCAGCTAGCCTTCTTCAGATAGAGTGTATAGATTTTCCCTTAGTTAAGAAATGTTAACAGAGAAGGCAGGAGTATTCTAAAAACAGAGTTGATTTTTGGTGTTTTTGGTTTTGTTTCTGACATCCCAAGGATTCTGCCTTATAAACTGGAGGAGGGATGGGGATGTTTTATAATGGCGGGGGGGAGTATTTTTAACCTGCAGATGGAGAATGTGGGGGACAAAAACTTCTTGGGAGAATCTGATAAATGATATTGCCAGTGTATTCTCCAAATCAAACCCAAATGAGAACCACTGCTATGTACTTCAGACCTTCCGTCGCAATTATGATGACAACAGATCAGTTCATTAGGACACTCTCTTCCCATCCACACGGACACCTGAGTTACAACACCCACAGGGCTCCTACCCAAGAAGAATAAATGGTGTGTAGGTGGGATAGGTCTGCTTGGCCTCATTTCAAAACATAGGGACAAAAGGCATTAGACGATCATCCCCTAAAATAACAGAAAAACTCAAGTTATGGAGGTGCCAGTTGTGACAAAATTTTTGAATTGAATAATATAAGCCTTTGAAACTGACATGAAAACAAGATGCCGTGATCTTCTGAAGCTGCAGTACATGTTCTAATGCCTGACTGGGGGCAAAGCTCTAGGGATCGTTAACTAGTTCCCAAACCTTGGGGTGAACCAGCTCCTCTCCTTTTTGAGTGAAGAAAGGGGCTGCCCAGATTTCGGGCCTTTCCCCAGCCCCTACCTCAAGAGCTTCCATTCAGGAACAGCGTGGCAAAGAAAACCTACTCAATACCAACTGCTGTCATTATCTAATGTCTTCTCTGATGACTTGACTTGCTAAAATGACAGGGTTTATTATTTTTAGCTTTCAGCTTTGGGGGGTTGATCAGTCAAAATAAAGTATGAAAATAGCACCTACTTGGTAAATGCAATTTCAGATGACTGCATCTTAAACTCATATCCATTATAGACTCATATAAAACTGATTTTTATTTGACTAAGGAAGTTTGAGAAGAAATAATAATAAATACTTTTAAGAGGCAGAATGAATAACTTTTGCCTTAAATACAAGTCTATTTTGGAATCAAATCCAAAAGTAAGTTAATGATCAACAACAGATTCTTTTAAAGTACTTCAGGATAGATAGCAAAGTTAAAGAGGGTTTCTGAATGTTCTAACATTCCATCTAGTACCTGTGAAATGCTTGAGAGCTCAGTTAAATGTAGCATTATAAATAGGTGGTGGCCACACATGCCTTTAATGAAGAACATAATTTTTTTTTCTTTAAAAACCTCCTTTCAAGTAAACCTACGGACTTCCCTGGTGGTCCAGTGGTTAAAACTTTGCCTTCCAATGGTGGGGGTGAGGAGCGGGGGGCGGGGTTGATGGTGATGGTGGTGTGTGTGTACAGGTTTCATCCCTAGTTGGGGAGGTAGTAAGATCTCACAGGCTCACGGCCAAAAATAAAAAATAAAAAGAACAGAAACAATACTGTAACAAAGTCAATAGACTTTGAAAATGGTCCACATCAAAAAAAAAAAAATCTTAAAAAAAAAAACTTAAAAATTATGCAGCTCATGATAACATTAAAGCCACAGAAAACCCTTTTTATCATTTAAAAATAATTATTTTCATTTTATAAAGTTTATAGAGGAAAATATGTAAGATATAGTGGAACCCTATCCTTTCTTTGAAAAAGAAAAGCTGTTCTAATATTAAAAGTCTGTTTTTTAAAAAGTAATGATTGTTTTTTTAATACTGTGGAATATTCAGGAAAACACAGAAAATTATAGAAAAGAAAAACAGCTATAAAAATAGGCATATATATATAAAACTATATATAAACCTGTGTGTATATGTAGTTTCATATCCTATTTTCTTTGGAATTAATATGGCATTTCCCCATGTCATTTCCTCATTAATACTGTTTTGAAGGGCTACTTATATCATATGGTTAAGCTCAAATTAGTTCAATCATTCTCTTACTGTAAATCATTTGTTTACTATTTTTAGTGATCAGAATTAGCTTTACACACAATATAATTGTGCACATTTCTGATCATTTCTTCAGAGACGGATGCACATTTTTACACACAAACTGCTTTCCAAAAAATTAACTCTTTTTTTTTTTTTAATTTCCATTTTATAGACTTACTTTTGAAGAGCAAGCATCACCCAACCTCAGCTCCAAGCACGGCCACACATGACAACCTTTCCCAGGGGCCGGAACCCTGCCAGTTTCACTTCTATGGCTCTTCCTGGAAAGCGAGTCAGGATGGAATATCTGCTGTGAGTCAGGGCTGCTGGAGCCAAAGAAAAGGTGTGAGATGCACAAATGCCTCCGGGTAATCCTTCTGCCAGCCAAACCACCTCCTGATTCAGCTGTAACCAAAAGCCAGGTGCATTTACTCAAACAGGAATCACTGAAATTGGAGCAGGGGGCAGGATGGCTGAGATGAAGAAAGATTTTTATCAAGAGTTTCAAGTGTCAGATTTGGCACAAGATTCCCAGTAAAAGAAAAACAGAGATACTCGGACACTGTCCATGATGAAGTGCGGCAATGCTTAGAGCTGAGGCTGGGTGATGCTTGCTCTTCAAAACTGGAAAAACCTCAGCTGGGGATTTTGTTTCCCTAGAAATTATTTGCAAATTTGAGGGCATTTTGTTGGACAGAATGACTGAAAAGCAATAATGAATGGGAGGAGGTAACGACAGTAATCTGTGATATGCAGGTGAGTTCCATTTAAAAAAAGAATCATTCAATACTGACATTCTTGGAGATATTTTGTCTGACAAGAAGAGGGTAGGGAGGCGAATGGAGTCTCTTTTGAATGTAATTTTATTTTGCTTTTCATTTATTTTTAGTTTTATATTGAAGTATAGTTGATTTATAATATTGCATTAGTTTCAGATGTATGGTGAAGTGATTCAGTTATACATATACATGTATCCGCTCTTTTTCAGATTATTTTCCCATATAGGTTATTCCAGAATACAAGTAGAGTTCCCTGTGCTTTTTCATTTTAAATTCAAATTTAATCATTTGGAAATTTAACATAAAATCTGGCTTCTCTCAAAAAAAAAAAAAAATCATAAGACCTGACGACAATTCCCATGGCAATGACTGGGAAATGAGTAGCCAAGCCCCCTTTGACCTGGGAGGACTGATGTGTTTGACTCATTAGAATGACCTGCCTGGAAAGTCTCATCCTCCTGTAAGGTCTCTCAGAGGTTTTCTCAACTCGTTAGACTGGGGAAATTCTAGAAAAGCCCCATTTTAGTGCCCATGCACCCCATGCTCAATTACAGGAGAGATACAGCACCCCTCCTGCCAAAGATAGCTTTCATTGCCACCTCCTTTCCTTCCCTGACTGAGCTGGGCAATCCAGAAGTACTCCAAATGGAGCCTGAGAGCAAGGCTCCCAGTGCCACGATTTGTTTCTTCCCCTACACCATCACCACCATTACATCACCACCACTCCCTGGACCACTCAAGCACCAGGGCCTCCGCCACAAAGAATCCTCCCTGCAAGCTAAAGAGGATCTTCCCAAGCTCCAAGAGAAACTCCAAACCCAAAAGCCTCAGGCTAGCAAGGGCCAAAAAAAAAAAAAAAAGACATACAAAACACTACAAACTTCACCAAGGAAGTAGATCCTGTTAGATTCACAATCTCTGGCCCAGATTCAGGTCTCTCTCCTGGGTTTGGCCTTGTCACCTAGGCCCTCTAAGTCCTCATTTCCCTTTCTGTAAAATGGGGATAACAAGACATCCTTCACAAGCTTGCCGGGGGTGTAATGAGATCTTGAGCGTGAAAATGTCCTTCGTGGGTCCTGGTGTGCAGTACGGGGCTTGGTGGATGTTAGGCGAAGGTGAAGTAAGTTAATAATATGCTTTTACTTCCTCTGCACCCAGGGTAACATGTCCTTGTCTGGACAGCTACACGTGAGAAAACAAAATATCAGATGCTTTATCTGCCCCTGGGTACAGGGTATATTAGCTCCTTCCAGTAACTTCTAGTGTCAAATGGGTCCATTTCTTTTATCATTGTTTATTCATTGATATGCTGAACAAAATGACAACTTCAAGTAAAAGATTGGTGCCAAAAACAAGCATAGAAAATGCATCATTAGCACTGAGTCTAATAAATCCTGTATCAGAGATCAGAAATGGCGTTCAAGGCAGGAAAGGTGACTGACTACTTCCTTGTGAAAGAGACCCAAGAGGTCAGGGCAGAAAAGGAGAGGTGTAAGTTCCGCCTAAAGGCACACTAGAAGTTCACCTGGAAGACAATAACAAGAGATGCATTTCAGACAGAAGGCCCTCTGTGCAAACAAAGACAATGAGACAGTGTCAAGTGCTTTTGAAAAAATACAAGTAGTTTAAACAACTAATGCACCAGCGCTAGTGAGAGAGAAAGGCAGGCGTTGAACCAGAGGACCCAGCATCCTCCCATAGCAGGGCTTGGATACTGGAAATGAGAAGGTTTTAAGAACTGGAAAGATGGTGTCAGGGTTGTCTTTTAGAAAGATCACCCACGCAGCCTGCAATCTGTCTGCTGTTTTGGTGTGTCTGTCTGTCTCTCCACACACACTCCTCCACTGTGACTGTAGCAACAGAGGGCCCCTCCCTGAGCAGATGGAGTGAGCAGAATAGAATCCTAGAAGGGGTACATGGAGAGATGAAGGGGAATGATGAAAATTGGAGGGTGCACGGAACATAGATCGTTTCCATCAGGACCCCAGGGCAACGGAGATTTTTCAGGCCAAAGGGCTGATGCAAGGCCACATTAGGGCATCTGGAAACGCCCTTGCTCTGCAAGGGTCTCAAAAATATGACATTCAGTGTGAAAGAGCCTTCTAAAAATAGTCTAGCATCCGGCATTCCTTCTTTCTTTTACATATTAACTACCCTGACACTGTGCCAAAAAAGAAAGGGTGGCCAGGGTAGGGTCGGGGACAGACCCATGAAGGCCTGAGCAGGTGCTGCTGTTTACTCCCCAAGTCTAACAGCACCACAGTGTTACCGGACCTCAAACATGAAAACCATTTCCTTAGAGAGAAGCAAAGTATAAAGGGAACATGACTTGTATTAAGTTCAAAACCTGAGTCCTGAATAGTTGATCTATTCGCTTGAATAACTGGTAGCAGTTTTTTACCACAAACCGTCACCACCCCGATGATGACAGAATCCGTTATTGGACTAGAGTTAACATCAGATCACTATCATTTGAGGTGACTTTCTTTTTTTTTTAATTATTTATTTATTTTGCTGTGCCAGGTCTTAGTTGCAGCACATGGCATCTTAGGTCGTTGCTGTGGCATGCAGTATCTAATTCCCTGATCAGGGATTGAACCCAGGCCCCCTGCATTGGGAGCACAGAACCTTAGCCTCTGGACCCGCAGGGAAGTCCCTGAGGTGACTTTCAAATCTAATTTTCAGAGAGAGAGAGAAGACTGATCATGTGTCCCTTCAAAAAATGTTCTCCTTTAAGCTAGTCACTAGCAACTGTCTATTAGCTTGGGTTATACTGGGCAATCTCCATAATACAAAAGGGCCTGGCTGAGCACACACACTGTCAGGTCAGGGTCATGTTTTACTGGTATTTCTATCCCCAGGGGCAAGCACAGTGCCTGGTCAACACTGGCATGAAATAAAATTTTGTTTAAAAATCTAGACTAACAAGAAAATGCTTAGATCATTTACTGCTTTAGTAAGGCAATAATTTTCAGGTTTTTAAAATTGGCATGTGACTTATATAGAATAAAATTCACTCTTTTAAAGTATACAGTTTGATGAGTTTTGACAAATGTATACAGCTAGGTAGCGACCCTGACCATCAGCCCCCAAAGTTCCTCAGGCTCCCTTGTAGGATCCCATAATTCTACTCCAGGGAATCTGTTCTCCATCCTCATAGTTTTCCCTTTTCTAGAATGTCACAGAAATGACATTGCAGAGTATACAGCTATGGAGGCTGATTTCTCTTATTTATATTAAAGATTTTGAGATTCGTCTGTTGCAGTATTAGCTGTTCATTTTCATTGCTGAGTAGTATTCTGTTGTTTAGATGTACCATGTATTGTTTTCCCATTCTCCAAAGGATAGATAATTGGATCATTTCCAGCTTTTGACTATTATGACTAAAGCAGCTATGAACAGTCACATATGCATTCTTCTATTAGCTTAGGTTGTATCTCTCCTGGGTAAATACCTACAAGTGGACTTGCCTGGTCACAGTATAAGTGTATGAATAAGTTTATAAGAAACTGCCAAAGTGTTTTTGAAAGTGGCTGTATGATGTTATATTTTTATCAGCAATTCCACTTGCTTCATATCCTTGCCAACATTTGATATTGTCAGTCTTAAAAATTTTGGTCATGCTCACGGTACAGAGTGTGTCTCACTGATTTGAACTTGAATTTGCCTGATGACTGATGTCGAGCATCTTTACATGCGCAAACAGGCTGCATATGCTTTCTGTGGTGAACCAAGTATCTTTCAGTGAATTTAAAACTATGTTATTCATTTAGATTTCTCCAATAATTCTGATTAATATTCAAAACTGATGAGACAGTTTTTCGTTTTCCTCTTTCATGAAATATTTCTAAGATAAATTAAACACTTTGACCTCTCAGATTTCTTAACCATTTTCTTGTGGAAACTAAGGCATGTTACCCACACCATTCAACTATGTGTTTTGTTTTTTTTTAATTAGACCTGTCTTTCATCTTCACAGTTTTTCTATCTTCTTCCTCTCTCTCAGGGGAACTGTCTCTATGTTCCCCTCAAGTCACCCACCACACCAGCCATTTTAATCTGCTGTTTAATCAGCTACAAGCTTCTGTAATTATTTTACAAATGAGCATATGGCTCTATAGGCCTAAAAGACTCTCCAAGAATCAAGCCCATAGGCTTCTCCACGGGACCTGATGACACGCATTTGAGGATTTATTTTCATGTCAGGGCTCTGTGTTAGACACGGACAGAGTCAGTTAATAATTGTCCCCAAGATCAGTGAAAAGAATCTCTATCAGCATTTCCAGATATTCCAAGAATATCTGAAGGGACTTATCAACCAACTCTGATGCATCTCTGAAGGAGTCAGTTTTTCCAGTTCTATATCCATAAACTATTCCAAACAAAAGCATACCTCAGCAATGTTGCGGGTCTGGTTCCAGACCACCACAATAAAGTGAATATCAAAATAAAGCAAGTCACGTGAATTTTTTGGTTTCTCAGGGCACATGAAAGTTATATTTACACTATACTTTAGTCGGTTAAGTATGCAATAGCTTGATGTCTAAAAAAGTACGTACCTAACTAAAAGATACTTCACTGCAAGAACCTACGATACAGTACAGGGATCTCTAGTCAGTGCTCTGTGGTGACCTAAATGGGAACGAAATCCAAACAAGAGTATATATATGTATTCATATGTTGATTCACTTTGTCGTACAGCAGAAACTGACACAGCAGCGGTGTGCTGCTGCTGCTGCTAAGTTGCTTCAGTCGCATCCGACTCTGTGCAACCCCAAAGACGGCAGCCCACCAGGCTCCTCGGCCCATGGGATTTTCTAGGCAAAAGTACTGGAGTGGGGTGCCATTGCCTTCTCCACAGCAGCGGTGTAAAGCAACTATATTACAAAAGAGAAAAGAAAAGAAAGCTGATAGAAAAAATGGTCAGATTGGGGTGAAAGGGAGAACTGGATGAAGGTCGTCAAAAGGCACACACTTCCAGTCAAAATATAAATAAGTAATAGGGATGTGGTGTACAACATAATAAATATAATTAATACTGCTGTATGCTATATATGAAAGCTGTTAAGAGAGTAAATCCTAAGGGTTTTCATCACAAGAAAAAAATTTTTCTATTTCTTTAATTTTGTATCTATATGAAATGAGGGGAGTTCACTAAACTTATTGTGATAATCATTACATGATGTATGTAAACCAAATTACTATGCTATCCACCTTAAACTTACACAGTGCTATATGTCAATCATATCTCAATGAAACTGGGAATGAGGTGGGGGTAAGAAAAAATTTCATTGCTAAAAAACACTAACCATAGTCTGAGCCTTCAGTGAGTCATCATCTTTTTGCAATAGTAACATCAAAGATCACTGATCACAGATTACCACAATATAACAATAATGAAGAAGCTTGACATACTGAGATAATTTTCAAAATATGACCCAGAGACACGAAGTGAGCAAATGCTATCGGGAAAATGGTGCCAATAGACTTGCTTGATGCAGGGTTGTCACAAACTTTCAATTTGTAAAATATACTGTTATCTGCAAGGTGCAATAAAAAAAGGAGGTGCGCCTCAACATATTATCATGTTTAAGGCCAGCACATTGGGGCAGGAATACAGAGCCTACTCCAGTGCAGTGTATTATAAATAAGTTCCAAGTGATTCCCTTTTGTTCATTTTAATGACCTTATGCTCACTGAACCCTCATAGGTATTTGAAGTCCAGGCTCTCTCTGCCTGGAAGAGCCTGTGGTTCCAATACAGCTCCAGTCCTTTCAGCAATCATGGCCTCACTGCTCTCAGACAGTTTCCTCATCTATAAAATGGGAATAATAAAGTATATACTGCCCACCTCAGAGCACTCTGTGCCAGCTAAACAAGAAAGAGAATATGACAGCATTACTTTTATAATATGAAAACTCAGTAAATATCTTGTTGCAAACACATACTAAAGAAGATACAACTGCATCTGCCATTGGGGTCTGAATTAGTAGCCTGTGGTTCACCAGTAAGCCTACTTTAATAAGACAAGATGAATACAATTCGAATTTTAATTTACTCACATCTTTTTCAAGCTAGTGAACAGAGTGCAGCCTGCTCACACAGCACACAGCTCAAGTCATCCAGAGTGCCCGATGTTCTGGTCTTAATTATGCTTACTTGTGAACTCTACTCCTTTCTCCCCAAAGGCTACCAGCTCCCTAAGAACAGTCCTGGAATGCATATATAGAACCTACATGTAACTGGTGTACCAAAGCTACTTGGTCAGCAAACTAATTTTCAGAATGTGCTGGACTGTTCCAAAGCAGTCACCTTCTTCCAAAGATATCATGGAAGAAATAATGAGGCAGTAAAATGGAAACAATCCCTTCTTTGGTCCAAAAGTCCCTCCCCTGTCCCTTTCGTCACAATGGCATAAAGATCCTTGGTCTTTTAAAACACAAACACACACACACACACCCTACAAATTCAGAAATAAGCCTGGTTTCCTACTCTTCTAAGGCAGAACAAAAGTTGAAGAAGGATAGATGGATGGATAAAAGATGGATGAAGAAAGCTATTTAAGAGGCAGATGGAAGTACTTGAGGCATCTCAATAGTCCAGTGTATCAAAATTGTCACATTATTGAGACAACAGACTCACTTACCTGGTAATTCAGGCTATGCCAAGGTGATTTCAGGAGCCTAAATCTGCCGCAACCCCACACTCCACGCAAACGTTCCCCACCCACTAACTGGTGCCTGCAGTTTCACAATGAGGTAGACAAGCCTCTCTGTGAAATGTTACTCAATATAGCTTAGATGAGTGACATCTGGGGTGATATTAAGACCAATATTTCTATTCTAAAAAATAGGCATTGATTTTAATATTGACTAGATAACAGTCAACATTACAAAGATTATAAAACCACAAGTTCATGGCTATTAATATAGTTGTAAATTGAGTAAAATTGTCAGCATAAAGAAAATTAGTAATACTATATTACTATTAGTAATACTGTAGATGAATCTGTCAAACCTCATTAAAGTGTATACTGAAGAACAGTGTATTTCATCATATGTAAATTCTCCTTCAATTCTTAAAAAAATTAATAAAACAGTACAAGTGGATGTGCAGATGAGGTAGGTATCCTAAGGTATTATGTGGAAACAAAAGCCTGGAAAACAAGGTGATCATTCCACAGACATTCAACGAGTTCATCCATGTATGGACCAGGCACTGGTGATAGCTATAACCCAAAGAAAGTCTTTATCCTTAAGGTGCTTCCAGTCTAATAGAGGAGAGACCTAACACCAAAAATACCCCAGATATTCATTCTGGTTCATCAAGTACTGTTGAATCCACTGTCTCATTTGACCCTAATGGAGGAATTCCTGAAGTCAACAGAGCTGTTTCTAGAGATTTATAAAATAGACAGTGCCCGGCAAGCCCTGGTACCCCATCTCTAAGAAGGGTTCCTCCACATCAGTATATTTTAAAGATTTCTTGCATTTTCTTTATATTCCTTACAGGTTATGAAACAGCCAAAAAATGTCTCACTTCAAAGTAGGGGTTTTGTGGTGATAATGGTGGTGGTGATGGTAGTGGTGGTGTCTTTGTGTTTTCATTTTCCTTTTTTTATAAAGCAGTAGTTTTATGGAGGGAACATATTATGGCCATTCAGTACTGAAAACCGTGTAAATCACATCTAAGAAAGGAATTATTTACGGCCGCATTTCAGGGACTTCCCTGGTGGCTCAGATGGTAAAGCGTCTGCCTGCAATGTGGGAGACTTGGGTTCGATCCCTGGGTTGGGAAGAACCCCTGGAGAAGGAAACAGCAACCCACTCCAGTACTCTTGCCTGGAAAATTCCATGGACAGAGGAGCCTTGTAGGCTACAGTCCATGGGGTTGCAAAGAGTCAAAAACGACTGAGTGACTTCACTCGCTCACTCACTCATTTTAGGGATGTATTAGATGATCAGACTTCCTTGTATTTTGCCCAGCTCAGAATTATAAAAGCCAAAGGCTAAGTTTTGTGAACACTGCCTTAAAATATAATCACACCAAAATTCTATTATTTAATTCACTGTGTTTTTTAAAATCATCTCTTTTGACATCAACATTAAGAAATTCTCATTTTTCTTAACTGATTCCTACTTGAAACTATCCCCATTTGATTAAACAAATTTGCTAAGATGGTTTAGGATTCTTGGCCTTGCTAAAATTATGGACACTATTTTAGTAAAAATATTTAATTCTGTATAATTTACAACATAGTTGTCATACAGATCCAACCAATATAGAAGCTACTGAGATTAATAACTCATTTGTACACATATCATGTACTTAGGTCTCAACTCCAACACCGTCAACACTTTTCCTAAATTGGTGTTCCCTATCCCTTTATTAGAGATAATGAATTTGTCTCATGGACAGGAGCAGATAATGATTTCCATGGTCTCAACTGATATGAATCAACCCCCTCGGGGTTGGGAATATGTCTTAATTGCATCCTTGTTCTTGAACTAAACTACTGCTTCCATTTGATTTCTTCCCTTTTTAACTTACCCAAATGATTTTCATTCTTACCTCACTCATCAACTTGTCAATTGGAGAGCAGGAGCTATTTCCTTTCTTTGTTTGGGATTCTGGCTGCAACCCAGGCACCATTTTCCAAGTAATTAATGAGCCCTGCAATGTCCTGGCTTGTGACCACCAGCCTCTTCCTTTGTTACATTTCTTGCTGGGAGAAGGACTGAATGTAAGAGCAGGCAGTAGACTGCCACTTAATGAAGAGCAAGCTGCTATTTTTAGGTGAAAATATCCTAAGTTCTTTTACTTTAGCCACAAGGCAAAAGTGTGTGTTTATAGCTGTATCGGAGGCTCAGGAAGAAATCTGAGAAGCAGAGGTATTTACAAGTTCAGAGATTTCTAACAGGCAGGAGCTGTCACAGGACACACAGTCTGGTTGGGGGGACTCAACCTTTGTTCCCAACTGCCAGCCCAGAGTTGCTTTCTGTGTATCAGCAAAGAGAATGAGAAGTAGTTTTCAGTGAAGGATAAAAAGAGCTCAAAAATGAAAGTGGATTTTGTTTCCTTCTTTATTCCTTAGAGGCAAGGGGATAAAATTTTGAGGTTTACTTCCCCATGATTATTCATGTATTCAAAAAGTATACTTTTAACGTCTTCTAGGTATCTAGCATTGATCTGGGTGCTAGGACAGAGTACTCATTAAATAGAGTCCTATCCTCATGGAAGAGTTTGGTGGAAAGAGACTGAAATGAGTAAGTGAATGAATGAATAAATGACAGATTCATGATGAGTTAGGAAACTATGTTAGGAAAACTATGTTAGGAAACTATGTTAGGAAAAAATTAAACAGTAAGGAGAACAAGAAATAGGAAGTCCAGAGGGTGAGGTATTACTTCCTAAGAGGCAGTCCTAATAACGGAAGGCCCCCTAATAAAATGACATTGGAGCAGACACCCGGAGGAAGTGAAGGATCAAGCAACAGGGACATCCCAAGGAGAAGATTCCAGGCAGATGAAACAGCAGATACAAAGGCACTGCAGTCAGTTCATGCTTAATGCAGCTGATTAGTCATTTCTCTAAAAGCTTAATAATCTATGCAGAATTGAATCACTGCCTGTAGATAAATAACCACTTTTTTAACACCCAAAACATTGATTTTACCATTTTGGAAGAAAAATCATTGAATACATGTTATGTAATCATCTGCCTTGTTAGAGATATGGTCCATAATTAAATCCTGTCTGATGATTTCCATGTGTAAGTATCATACTTCATTCACAGACATATTAAGCACATAATCTAAGTATCACATTCTACTTATTTTATTTATTGAACCTAGTTTTTACCGGGTAGTGTGCTAGTTGCTGGAAATAGTATGATGGACAAAGAAGATAAGTCCCTGCCCTTACAAAGCTTATAGTCAGATAAAGGAGAAAGGCATTATTCAACTAGATATACCTTAATCTGAGAGTAGCGCCCTGAAGGTATGTGGGTGGAGCATGGGCTAGGAGAGCTCAAAACAGGGACTGGGATCTTCTGGAGGCTGAGAAAAGGTTTTTGTAAGGAAGTGATATGAAGGAGTTAATAAAAGGAGAAGCATTCCAGGAAGCTGGAACAGCATGTGGGAAAGCCCTGAGATGGGTGGGAACAAACTGGGTTTGCTGTATTAAAAGACAGCAATGTGTCTGAATCCCAGAGAGTGAGGGAGAACAGCAAGAAAACTGAGTTAAGGCTGTAGTCACATCTGAATTGTGTCTTGATCAAACGGGAAACCATCTGAAGGGTTTCAGGCGGAGAAAGACAGTCAAGTAAACATTTTCCTATGACTCACTGTCTGCACGGTAGGAATGCAGGGCTGCAGGGGTAACTTCAGGGGACAGTCCACTGCAGATACTCGAATGAGAGATGGTCATTGCTTGGATGAGGACAGTAGTGGTGGAGACAGAAAACAGAGGGAAGAGAGTAGAAGAGAGAAGTAGAGTGAGCTGAGCTTGTTAATGGAATCAGATTCAGAAGATTAAGGTGTCATGGGTGATGCCTACTTGGTTTTTGGAGTTATAATGATGTTCTTCATTCATTTGTTCATTTGCTGGAGAAAAAAAATAATTACAAGATATCCTAGCTCAGGCACCAAACACACAGAGCACAGAACATCTTGGCAGTCAGGCTGGTTCTAAGCAGTATCTCAATCTCTGATACTCAAGTTCTTCAGTGGCCTCAAAGCTGGCCTCTGGCTGAGAAGGAACCATCACAAAATAATCTGAAGAGAAGCCTATAGGCTACATTAGGCTCCGGACAAATGAGCTCCTGATCCAGATGATTTCTGTTTCAACTCCATTATGGTGGCACTTAGCCAGTCACACCTACAGAGAAATTAGCAAACTGGGTGACTCATTAGGATTTTCTTTCCAGAGAGCAAAGCACCTAAATAAAGACCCTTGCATTTAGCACACAATACAGAGAAGACCTCTGAGCAGCAGCAGCAGCAATTTGGGAGAACTTCAAATGTGGCATTTAGGTTTGAGAGAGGAAGTTCCAAATCAGAGAACCGATTTCACAAACAAAAAGCTTTTATAATGGCCTGTCCTGGGGAAGACAGTAATGAGAGGACAAAGAGAAAAGCCATCCTCCTCTAAATACCTAGGGAAGTGACTTCTTAAAAAAGAGCAGGTGAAAAGAAGAATTTTAATGTCATCAAGAGTGACTGTTCTTCCTCTTCGCCAAAAATAGCTACGAGAGGCTAAGTCACTCACGAGGCCATAAAAAAGGAGGTACTTATAAATGAGCTTGAAGCCAAACAGTGCTTTATAGTTTTTTTTATGCTCATCCAAGAATTTAATGGACTTTATTCACCTTAAGATTACCTGTTTATGGTCACAACAGGTTAGGATAATACCTGTAAGTTTGTTTTTGACATATATCCATCATAAACCCAATTCTTTCTTTTTTTTTTTTAAGCCTTTTAAAGCCTTAAATGTCTTATGGCTGGGATTCCAAACCAGACAACATGTACCCCTGGGGCACATGTCATCCTATGGAAACTGAGTGTAGTCATCAGTCAGTCATTAATAAATAAACTGTAATCTGCCTTCACTGATCAAGCTTGCTTTAATTGCTTTTACAAAAATGTGCATGTTCTTCAGGCGTTACATAGCTTTAATAAAACATTTGCCCAAGTTGTTTTTCAGAAATTTGGAGTCAACTGTGTCCAGTTTGAACTTGCGCTGGATGGTTAAGACTGGTTAGGACCATTAATCCTCCAACTGGGCATGTGCCCGTGTCCACTAGGTGATTTTTTGAAGTCAGAGGGCCAAAAACTCCACCTTCAGATTTTGCTAAGGCCGCCATATTCTGTATACACGTCCCAAGAAGAAGTGTGTAGCTGAGTTATGCCTTCGCAGAACAACACTTACCTCACTTTTTTCTCATCTCCAATCACCTTTCCTCACACTCCCCATACCTCAGCTTTTTCCCATAAATAAACAGGGTCCCCACCTTCTGGGAGGTGGACCTGAGACTTATCTCCTCACTTGGCTGCCTTGAGAATAAACCCTTTCTTTGCTGCAAACCTCAGCACCTCAGCATTTGGTTTGCTGCACAGATGTCAAGCGAATCTGGTTTGGTTAACACTCTGTTGGTGTGACCAGTAAGTGTGGGAAGCTACAAACCCCTTTTAAAATCTACCTTTCCATAAGAATTATGTTCAAACAATTTTAAGTTGAAGCAACAATGACCATTCTAGTGTATATAAAGCAAAATGCACCGGAATTTTCGAGATAAAACACAAAATTCGAAATCCATTTCATGTTTGTGGTTTCCCCTCCACCATCTTGGAGGAGCCCCCAGACCTCTCGAGATCAGGGTATGCACAGTTACAGGCTGACACCTTCCTCAGGCACTGCGGGTACAGCGCCTGGGACCACAATGCTTTTTGAAACTGACAAAAATGTCCTACGAATTTTAAAATCAGAAGAAAACAATGAACTCTTAGAGCAAACTAAATGTTTTAATATATAATGTTAATACATTTGTCTTTATAACAAGGAAGTTGTACAATCTAACTTAAAAATGCTTTTTATGGAGTCAAAGAGATCACAAAGGCAAAAGTAAGTGCCAAAGGCCCGTGGAAATCACACTGTGAAACTGGGTAGTTGGTTCTGTCATGCTGATAATCCTCAGAACACAATGGACAATGGTATTTCTTAAAGTGTGGTGGTCACATAACACTATGATATGGTGGGACAATGGCTAACATTTGTAATTTGAAAAGTATGTATTATATATTAAAGTGTAATTGAAAATAATGGGTTTTCCATTTATGGCAGCAATGAAGTTTCCTTTTTGGAAAATTAGACATTTGGATACTGGCCTGATTGCATAATTCCATTTTCAATCATACATCATAATTGTTTTTCAGAATTAGTAGGTCACAGTGTTGAGAGCAAGAGATATTTGTTGGCTGGAACAAAGTACCTCCTTTCACTGGCTCATGAAATGATCCTACTTAAGTTTTGCATTGTACACAAAGAGGCAGATAATTGATAAAGATTCCCCACAAGAATAAGACATTCATGTAAAAATGAGATCAGCCAGTCCAGTCCATCCAGCTGGGATCATTTTACAAGGGTCAGACAGTCTTGGAGCATAAACTAATCACTCCGGGTCTGGAGGACGCCAGCTCCTAATTCCCAAGAGGCAGCATCACACAATCAGATTGTTTACCCTGGCTCAATACAAATTTGACACATTTTCCCAAAAATGCCTGTCTGTGGCCCTGTCAAAGCAGGATGATGGAAAGTTAGAACGATTTTCTGGCCTGATATATCTAACATTCCAATAATCCATTCCATTTCAATCTTGTTTTGGAGGCAGGGAAGGACATTTTCCCCACCATACTTGAAATCCATTCATTCTTGCATGCTTTAGTTCACCAGATTTCAGGATCATTGTTGAATCTGAAGCAGCCAGTGGCATGTAAAGACCTTTGAAAAGTAGCATTCTAGGACTTCTTTTCCTCTTGTGTGTCCCTGGTCACTCAGTGGTAAAGAATCCACCTGCCAATGCAGGAGACACAGGTTAGATCCCTAGGTTGGGAGGATCCCCTGGAGGAGGAAATGGCAACCCACTCCAGTATTCTTGCCTGGGAAATTCCACAGACAGAGGGGCCTGAGGTAGAGAGGGAGATCATTATTCCACATGTGAGACTAAGGTCATCTCTTCTGTCACTGAGCCATCTGTACTCCAGTGCCCAATGATCCAGAGGAAGCAACTAATAATGTCAAATTCTCCAAAATGGCGAAGCCTTGACCTAAACGTGTTTAGTACTCAGTGGAGGTGGTGGTTTAGTCACTAAGTCGTGTCCGCCCCATGGACTGTAGCCCGCCAGGTACGTCTGTCCATGGGATTTTCCAGGCAAGAATACTGGAGTGGGTTGCCATTTCCTTCTCCAGGGCATCTTCACGACTCAGGGATCGAACCCCGGTCTCCTGTACTGCAGGCAGGTTCTTTACCATTTAAGCCGCCAGTGAAGCCCTTAGTACTCAGTAAGCGTCTCTAACTCAGGGTACTTTGGATGTGAGAGTTGTTGAGTGAAAGTCACTGAGTTGTGTCCGACTCTTTGCGACCCCATGGGTATAGTCCATGGAATTCTCTAGGCCAGAATACTGGAGCGGGTAGTTTTTCCCTTCTCCAGGGGATCTTCCCAACCCAGGGATTGAACCTAGGTCTCCCGCGTTGCCGGCGGATTCTTTACCAGCTGAGCCTCAGGGAAGCCCAAGAATACTGGAGTGGGCAGCCTATCCCTTCTCCAGTGGATATTCCTGACCCAGCAATCGAACTGAGGTCTCCTGCACTACAGGTGGATTCTTTACCAACTGAGCTATCAGGGAACCCCGTGAGACTTGGTACCACTATGTAAATAGGGAACTATTTTACTGTATAGTTAAATGAAACAAGTACATGCAGTACAAATTCTCTGGAGGAAATGCTTTAATACTGAAGAACAACTTGTGATTAGCATATCAATAGGAATAAATAAACAGCAGTTTTAAGATACCTAAGGGCATTTAAGGACAGAAGTTTTTCGACAAACTTCTTAAACTTCGTTTATGCTCTGAAACTAGTTGGAAAATTCTTCCTTCTGAGATACTTTAAAAGGTCAAGTACAGCCCACATCACCTCTCTGAAAATTAATAAGGTTTTAATGTACTCAGAAATGCAGAAGTGGTGTCAAGGTTACTTGACAGACCCAGGCCAAAGAACTTTCTAGAACAGCAACATATTTTGGCTGGGTTTTTACCATGAAGTTACCTGTCCTCTTAAATGGGCTATTTAAAGAACATTTATTTCAACATATTAGCAGAATTACTAGGTCACTTATAAGCAACAAGGTAATTAACATTTTTTAAATGATCAAAGAGGAGAAATAAATTATGTAAACAATTCTGAAGGAAAAATGGCTTGCTAATGTTACCCCTCTACTTTAAAAGGGACCCTAAAAACTAGGGACAGTAGATCTTAGTTAAACCAGAAACTTTTAAGTTAAAGGTTACATCACTGAATGCCTGAGTTCAGCCCACCATGTTTTCATTCTTCTAATTAATTATATTTGCTTAAGTCTTTGGCATCTAAAGGTTGTGGGTGGTTTCAGCTTTTAGAGCAAGTCAAGTTTTATAAGGTCAGACTCTTCATCTGAACAGCAGGGATCATAAGTAATAAGTATCTACATTTTATGAGCTTGTGAAAGAGCCTTTCCTATAATGGGTACTCTATGTATACCCTATACATCCATGTTTGTATACAAGTACTGCTTCTATTGTTAGCAGAACAAAGTCAGTCCTTGAACTTTAAAGAGACACATGAACCACAAAAAAGTCAAGAACTTTCACTTAAAACCACAATGAGATACCACCTCACACCTGTCAGAATGGCTATCATCAAAAAGACAACAAATAACAAGTGTTGGTGAGGTCATGCACTGTTGGTGGGATTATACGTTGTTGAAGCCACTATGGAAAACAGAATAGAGGCTCCTCAAGAAATTAAAAATAGAAGTGCCATATGATTTAGTAATTTCACTTCTGGGTATTTACCCTAAGAAAACAAAATCATAATTCAAAAAGATGTATGCATTCCAATGTTCACTGAGGCATTATTTACAATAGCCAAGATATGGAAGCAATCTAAATGTCCATTGATAGAAAAATGGATAAAGATATGGTATACACACACACACACACATATATAAGTCAGTACCACTCAGCAATAAAAAAGAATGAAATATTGCCATTTTCAACAACATGCATGGACTTAGAGGATATTATATTATGTGAAAAAACTCAGAGAAAGACAAATGCCACAGGCTCTCGCTTATATGTTTAATCTTAAAAACAAAACAAAACAAAGACAGACTCATAGATACAGAGAATAAATGGGTGGCTGCCAGGAAGAGGGAGGGGGAGGACAGGTGAAGGGGATGAAGAGATTCAAACCTACAGTTATATGTAATAAGTCACAGGGATACAGCATTAGGAATACCGTCAGTAATACTGTAATAACTCTGAATAAGACAACTGGTTATTAGATTTATGATGGTGATCATTTCATAATATATGCAAATGTCAAACCATTATATACAGGGTACCTGAAACTAAAAGTAACATTGTACATCAACTATATTTCAATTAAAAAAACTGCCACCTAAAGTGCATATTAAATCTGAGAAACTCTTAACATGAGAGGACTCAGAGTAAAAAAATATAAGGAGATTGTTCTTGGAGTTCGGAATGCATCTTAACTTCTAAGATTTAAGTCCAGAAAGGTAGAAACGTTCTTCCTCAACGTGACCTTTGACGGCACACAGGTTACTGGGGTGTGTTTGCTGGTAAGCCAGTTCTCAGGCTTTGAGCATTTCATCAGGTGCACCAGTCCTTCATCTGACCAAAGCTGGTATCTGTTATTTCTTACAACTTTTATTCCAGAGAACTTTTGTAAATATCCCCCACCCTCCAAAGTATATGTTACCATGCGTGTGTGCATGCTAAGTCGCTTCAGTCGTATCCGACTCTTTTCAACCCTATGGACGGTAGCTTGCCAGGTTCCTCTGTGCATGGGACTTCTCGGACAAGACTACTGGAGTGGGTTGCCATGTCCTCCTCCAAGGGATCTTCCCGACCCAGAATCAATCCCACATCTCTTATGTCTCCTGCATCGGTAGGCAGGTTCTTAACCAATAGAGCCATCTATAAAGTGCCATTATTCTCGTGGCTCAGATGGTAAAGAATCTGCCTCTAATGCAGGAGACCCAGGTTTCATCCCTGGATCGGGAGGATCCCCTGGAGAAGAAAATGGCAACCCACTCCAGTATTCTTGCCTGGAGAATTCCATGGGCAGAAGAGCCTGGCGGGCTACAGTCCAGGGGATTGCAAAGGGTCGGACACAACTGAGCAACTACGCTTTCACTTTCATTCTAATATAATCAGCTTTCCTGACCACATTTATATTGTAGGGTGACACTGTACCACCAGAAAGAGAACTGACCTCAACTGCTACCTCTTCTCAGGGAGAAATCCAATTCAAATAGAATATAGAACTCTGTCAACATAAACACCAGATAAATATACAAACCCTTGTACATCTACTCAGTTTTTCAAACTAACATTCAACACTAGGTACTTAATCGCTTCTGTTTTAATACAAAACACAAACTTGGAAGAGTTTTCGCCCCCATATTTACTGTGGAATAGACACTAGACACAGAGGAGTCAGTTAAATCTCACCTGCTCACAAACCTTAGCTGGTCAGCTCCCTGTGCTGTGCTCCTCGGGGAAACGTGAAAAGAAAACCTCTGGGCTTTACCCAAGACCGCAGAGAGGATGGTTCATTAGCAGAGCTCTGTAGGCCTGCAAGTTCTGTGCACCACACCCTTCTGGAGAGGTAAGATCCTGAGTAAGACGTTTGAAACCTCTAGATGTTCATGGTCTCAGTCAGCAAATCTTTCATAACCCCACATAATCTCTGGATTCAAGTGTTAGAATAACAACATGAGGACCACAGACTTGGAAATGCAGAGATGTTCCCTGGAAACAAACGTACAGAATGAGGAATCCCTTCGACACTGATAATGTAGATGGCAGAATGCTAGTGGGGATGGAAGTAGGGAGTAGAGTGGGACAGGAAATACAATCAGTACCTGTTTTGCTTTTATGTGGGATTCCCAGGCGGTGCTAGTGGTAAACAACCCACCTGCCAATGCAGGAGACATAAAAGATGTGGATTCAATCCCTGGGTCAGGAAGATTCCCTAGAGGAGGGCAAGGCAACCCACTCCAGTATTCTTGCCTGGTGAATCCCATGGACAGAGGAGCCTGGTGGGCTACAATCCATAGGGTTGCCAAGAGTTGGACATGACCGAAGCGACTTTCCATGCACGCTTACTTTTATGTATTCATAAATATGTGGATCTGAAGGAGAACTAACACCATGATGTATAGTATTAACGCCAGACTTCAAAAACTACAATTGATCATGGTGTTACTCGTCAGCTGAATCAGGTATTCATAAATCTCTTTCGCTTCTAGACTGGAAAACAATGTTCAAACAAAGAGTTTTTTGTTTGGACACTGTTATTTTGTTTTGGGCTTTGTTGGCAGGCTGATTGCCCACCACCCCCCAATTTTGTGTTTTTCCCTATCCCCTACCAACACTCCAACACTGGTTTCTCGGCCACGCCTTACATATTTACTCAGATGATTAACTATAGCCATTAGTCTTGTTCAAGCAAGTCTTGTCCTGAGCAATGGATAAGCTGGAGACGGGAGGAAGAGGGCAGCCTTGGCTCCTTGTTAGTCATCCTTACCTCTCACCCCATGCCCATCCTGCTGTAGACCATCAGGGCTGGGTGCCAAGCACCAACTCCTTTCAGCACTCAGAGGCGGGCATATCCATATGGGGACAGGAGTGCTTTTGGTGCTTAGCTTCCGTGATCAGTTTCTTTAGGGAAGGTTTTGAAAGTTCTGAAGGATCTCTCAACATGGATAAGTGGATACAAAACAGTAGAACAAAATGTACTGAACACTGGGGTAACAAAACATTCCTCTTCTGCTGAAATCACTAGGTGAATTAGCTGGGGGAAATCAGAGTCTGTTTAATTTGAAAATCCTTTTAAGAGACAATCAACTCTGCCTCCATCCAAAAAAAGAAAAAGCCCATTGTCCTTTGTTTTCACTAACTTTCACTCTTTTGACACAAAAGGAGAAAGAAGGAGAAGAATGCAGGTCAGACTTCTCATTGAAGCGCCTGATGCTTTAGAGGCAGTGGTGGTGTACTTGGGTCATGGGTGCTACATACTTATAATCTGTACAGGAAAAAAGTAAATAGTGTGGTCCTTAATGGAAACAGAAATGGAAAGCCTACACAGGGATTCTCAACCTGCACTCATGATTCAACAAATAGTTTGTATCTTGACACTGTTGCCAGATCATTCTCAACTAAATTACCCAGGAATTCTTTCCTTTTTTCCTGTTTGTCTCTCCCGTTCTCAACCCCAAATACACAAACCTAGGCTCCCCAAAGAGGGGAAAACATAAAAGCAAAGAGTAAGCAATTTACCACCATGCCACATCAGGTTACAGCTAACTGGTCTTCCCTTTGCTCAGAAGAGAAAAAAGTACAGATATGCACCTGGCAAATATCTGTACGGTCTCCAGTGCAGTAAGATTCATTCATTTCCTCACAAAAGTACACAACTGCAGCTGAGAGAATAAACCAATTCAACAAACATTTATCAAGCTCCAGTCTGACTGCAGAGTCTTTTGGGGAAAAAAAAAAATCATGCACCTGGCTATTGGAGATGATTTTTGAAGAAGTCTAGAAATATGCAATTCCTGCCTCCTCCCATCAAAAACAAGGGATGAGAAAAGAAGCAACCAACTTCAGATGATCAGTACAGCAACATTTTACACTGTAAAATGTAACAAACTGAAGCCATGCCAGTTTCTTTTTGTAGATGGAAAAGAATTAACTTCTTATCTTTCTTGGGAAATAACAATTTGGTTCCTTGTATAAAAAATGTATTACTCAACCACCAATCACCCTTCAGTATTTTCGATATAGAGATTAGATGAAGTATATACTGAAACAAGTTAAGGCATCATTACTTTATAGTACACATTCAAATTGATCGGGGATCTATCCTAAACGAATTTTAAACATGCAATGCGAGAGCAGGGTAAAACCAATCCCTGACAAATGTTTAGGGGGATTTCCACATCTCATCCTCACCCCAGATTTCCTCTTAGGAAACTTGCTTGTGGAGCTAAGAGGAAAATTAGGGTATGAGACCCCAAGTCAAGCTCTATTACCTGCCTGCTTGGTGACCTCAGAAAAGTCATTTATATTGAGACCTCAACTTCTTCAAACTTTAAAACAGGAATAATCATACCCCGTTCTGTCTCACTTGTGGGGAGACTATGAAAATCAAATGAAATATAATCAAGATAAGGTTTTATGAAAACTGTTATAACCATGGATATTGATGTTTAAGCCCACAGTCCAAGAGACAAGGTGGCAAAAGAAGACCCATCTCTGTCTCCAGAGTGTGCACCAGGGCCTTTGCAAGTTTAACTGGCCTGTAGCGTCTTGGGTTTAGGAACAGGGTCAGTTTTAGACGCTTGTCCGTGAAACCACCTTCAGAAAGAAGGGGAAACTCTTTTTTCATTATCCTATTTTTTTTTCTATTATACTAGTAGGTGGACACTGTTTTTATTTAATGTATCAGTATTTACTGGGTGTTGGCTATTATGAAATGTTGTATTGAGCATCAGTCTCCTTGTTTTACAGGCTTACACAGCTGAGATTAAGCAAAAATGACACACATTCTACTGAGATTGTTGTGGCTGTTGTTCAGTCACTAAGTCGTGTCTGCCTCTTTGCGAGCCCATGGACTGCAGCAAGCCCAGCCCCCTGTCCCTTACCGTCTGCCGGAGTTCACACAAGTTCATGTCCATTGAATCGGTGATGCCAGCCAATCATCTCCACTGAGATAGGGCATTCCAAAATCAGCAAAACATGGAAGTAGTATACTTTCTTTTTAATCAGTATTTTTAGCCATCTACTCTGTATTGGCACTAGAGAAATAGTTAGGTAATAATGTTCCAGAACTCAAGGAGCTCAGAGTTTATAGAGTGGAAACAGCCAGACAGAATCTAACACAACAGCAAGGGCAAGGTGAGAAAGAGAGGTCAGCAAGGGTCCCAGGGAGCAGAGAAGGGTTAAGCATGCCGGGCAGGTAGCAGAGCAAACAGCCTGCAGGTACTGTGACAGGACTGAACTCACAGGAGCCAGGATCTGCCAAAGATGAGGCTGGAGGGGGACGCAGAGGTCACGTGACAAGGAATCCAGGCCTGCAGACCTCAGCATGGGGCTGCTCTATGGATGGATGCAGGAGGAGTAGCTGAGAAGGGATATTACATGGGCGACACCCCAACTATCCTCCTTCTAGAACATTCCGTCGTTATATGAACTACTGGATTTCCTATGGAAAACAAACATTTTCCTACTAAAAAAAGAAAACAGTTGATGCAGTAAAGGTAAAGGGAAATATCACTGTAAAACTGTAAGACAAAAAATCACAGCCCAAAACAACTGAATAGAGAAAACCTGAACAATACTCTGAAAAGATTCGTATAAAATGCTGCAATGGAACTGACCTCTTCCTCTACTTCTACCTCCACCTGAGAAGGATCATTTTATTTAGACATAAACAGAGTAGAAACGTCAAGCATGTCAGCCAGTTTCAGCTTCTTAGAACAAGATGCTGCTCTGCAGGTACTGGGTGGTCAGTCACCCGGAGGACAAAGCAGGCCGGTGAGTCATCATGAGAAACAGGTTTGCAGGACCCTTTGGGGCTTGATAGAGAGTTGGTGTTACAAGAAGCTCACAGGAAACCATCCCTTCTACAATCAAGTTTACTGGGAATATTTTAGAAAAGAAAGGCAAGGCAGGGCTGGTGCGGGGGAGAGGGAGTGGGGAGGAGGGAGTTACTGTTTACTGAGTACAGAGTTTCAGTTTGGGATGATGAGAAGAAAGTTCTGGATTTGGACTGTGGGGATGGTTACACAACATGTGAATGTACTTCATGCTACCAAACAATATTTTATAGCATTGGTATTTTACCACGATAAGAGGATGGGGGAAGGAAAGAGGCAAAGAGAGACAAACAGACAAAATTTAAAAGTAGTAAGATTTCTAGTAAATTCAGCTGAGAAACTCCTACTACCTTCTTCAATGGGACACACAGAACAAAACTGAATTTCTCAAGAAATACTCTACAGAAAGACGTCATCTGGAACATGCTAGTGGTCTGCCAAAGACAGTAGTCCCAACAGGCTATATTATGTAATCATGGGCCAGTTTTCTAACACAATAGAGCGTCTTCTCCCTAAAGGAGACTGAACTCTTCACATACTTTAGTTTGTAAATCTTCAGTCTAGAAAGATGACTTCATTATTATCATCATTATGGTAGCTATTTTGTATTTGTTAAGAGTCTAGTAAGCCAGCTGCTGTTTTCTCTTCTTTTGTTGCAGATGGGAACAAAACAGACAGCACGTCTGTGCACTGGAAAGCAAGGAACAGGACCAAAACCAGAATCCCTGCCCAAGGCCACAGCATTCGGCAGAGGAGGCTGTGCTCCGCCCGGCGTGGAGGTCTGGGCAGTGCCTCATCCCTCTACTCCAGAATCTCACCACGGATCAGGGCTCCTACTTAGTGGAGAGCACATATTTGCTTGCCAGACAGCAGCTATTTATTTTTGCACGTGCAAAAGCATCCAAGTGGACTTAATACAATTATATTTGAGGTTAAACCACAGAGATAAGAAATTCAAACTAGGGCCCCAATTAATCACTCTTTTTAAGAGTTTCAAATGTTTTCCATGTCTAAACAGTTAAAACTGTACATGGCCCTAAATTCTGTGCCTATAATCCTGATGGAGTTTCATTCCACAGGTCACAAATCATCCCCCAGTAATGGTAATTACTTAGTAACTATTGATTGTTTAATTACTTGAGACTGCCTTATACTCACCAAGTCATTAAGGGTGTTAGGAGATCTAAAAACTATAAGTCGCCAGGGTGCTGTGCATCAGGTTATTTGGCAAGTCACTGATATGAGATGGACGGGAAGTATTTTAAACTAAAGCAATCTAAACACTTCAAAGGAAAGGTAGGTATACATGTGCCAAATTGCTAATGATATTTATTATAAAGGATGACACTGAATAAATAAACAAGGTAAACAAAACCCCAGGATACAGATAATAGTAGAAGAGATGTCTCCTCAAAGGCAGAGACACCTAAAAGAGCCTTTAAGTCCCCTGACAGACAATACCTTAATCCAGTGGATCTCAATTCTGGTTTTGCAATAGAAGCATCTGGGAAGTTCTGGAAGCCAGCTTTATCTAGTCCTACACCAGACCCACTAAAACCAAATCTCCAGAGAAAGGTCCAGATATGTTTAGTGTTTCAAAACTATCCAGATGATTTCCATAAACAATGAGGGCTGAGCAACACCAGTAGCTACAAGAAATCCAACCAAGTCCCCTGTGGCAGGTTTTGGGAGCAACTCTGGAGGTCTGGCCACCCAGCAGAAAAGCAACCTTCCTTATGCATATGGCACATGGGCTCACAAAGGTCTACCCAAATGTTACCATGGCAACCATCTAATTCATTACACCCAATAGATCATAGCATGAAGTGGCACAGGCTTGAGCCAAATTAGATGCAATGAACACAGGGATCTATGAAAAGCTCAACAAGCCAACCCATTTCAAGGGTAAATAATTCTACTTATAGGGTCGGAGTAAAACTGTTAGCTGTAATTCTGCCCAACTACAATGAAAGTACCCTCTGAGATGAAGCAATAATAACTAAATAATCCCAAAGGCTTAGCCATGGTCAAATGAACCTACGACTAGGAACAATGCTTCATATGTGCTACAGCATCTTGGAGACATCTTTTAAAATATCTATTTGATGTTAAAAATCAGTTTCTACACTCCTAGAAAAATAGTGCTGGGGTATTTTTGGTAGCTACCTTTTTTTAAGAAAATTTAAAGAAACCAACTAGTACCCTTGGGCTATATCATTAATTTATTTTAATAGATAATCTGTCACTATAAACAGTACAAAAATTATTTTTAAAGGCAATCAACATATTAGATCTCGCCTAAGAGCCTGGTTTATAAGAGAACAGGAAAGACAGATCTGCTCTAAACTCCTTTTCATTACACTTCTTTCCACTTATGAAAATGCTAAATTACATCCCACGATGTACAGATGCCAAGGCCTCCAAGCTTCTTCCAAATGCCCTTCCCATAGTCCATTCAGGTCCCCAGTCTGATTCACGATGCTCCACATTTTATACTCCCACTGTCTCTGTCCAGTTTTAAGAGTTTTTGCTATATTGTCTTATCCTTATAGAAGTTGTCCTTGAGCGGGGCAGGGAGGGAGACAATTTTACCCCCCAGGAGACTCCTGGCAATGTCTGGAAACATTTCTGATTGTCAAGACTTTGGGGGTGCTCCTGGCATCTCATAGGTAGAGGCCAAGGATGCGGCTAAACACCCTATGATGCACAGGACAACACCCCAACAACAAAGAGCTATTTGGTCCAAATGTCAACAGTGCCAAGGTTGAGAAACGCTGCCTTTAAGGGATAATGTGGTTTAATAAGTGTGCTTTGGTTTCCTCCCCTATAAAATCATGAAGAGTAACTAAGACACAACATTCAAAAACGTTAGCACACAATAATTAGTTAACCTGATCGCACACTTCTGAGACTAGGAACCCCCTTGACTGACTCTGCATTCTCCCCATACAAAGCACAGGGCCTTTGCACTGGCACTCAACAAATGTGAAATAATGTATTCTTTATATTGGAATTCTTGTTTAAAAAAGCAAATGCCATTATTATCTAAGAAATTTGACATTCTCCTATAATCACTCCTTACCAAACAAGAAGTGAACAGCGTGATTCATGATTCATTAGAAGAGACTATGATAAACTATGCTGAATCCTAAGTATGTCACAGAATCACCTCCATATTAAGATTGTTAGTAAGCTTACTATTAAAATGCTTTGTCTTATTTCAACAGATGGTTTATTAAGAGATCCCAATATACAAATGTAAGGAATTCTCATGCAGTGGGATCAGATTCTTCTACTATACCAGGTCAGTTTTGACCCTTTCAATTCTCAGGTTTTGAGTTGAATTATTCAGAAACAACCTTACCTGTAATCATAAGCATGTCAAATAAAAACAGCAAAAGTCAAATCTCAGAATGAGTATGTCAAACCTGGCTAGCATCAAATCCCAAATCAAAATCTTTGTGTTTTTTTTAACTTTTCTCAGTTTATGCATGTTAGAGTCAGCATAAAAACTCTTAAATGATTACAAAAAACATTGGGATTAACATTCACTCAAGTAGCCCTGCATGCATGCAAAGTCACTCAGTCATGTTCAACTCTCCTACCCTATGGACTGTAGCCCGCCAGGCTCTTCTGTCCATGGGATTCTCCAGGCAAGGATACTGGAGTGGGTTGCCATTTCCTTCTCCTGGGGATCTTTCTGACCCAGGGATTGAGCCCAACTCTCTTATGTCTCCTGCACTGGCAGGTGAGTTCTTTACCATTAGTGCCACCTGGCAGCCCTACTACAGGGTAACTGACAATCATTTTTGCAGAGTTTCTGGAGGTGTGGCCCCAGGGCTCTGAACATCAGCAAGAATCTATAAACTTATTAGAAGTGCAGATTCCTGGATCCCAGCCAGACCTACTGAACAAGACTTAAGAGGTCAGGCCTGGAAATCTACATTTTTAATCACTTCTCAAACACTTGTTTCACATAGTAAAGTTTAGGAACCTCTACCAGGGACTGAACCTCAGAAAACTGATTTGCTTCATTTGTAAAGTTCCAGAATGGGGCTTGCTTCCACAGACTATCAAAAATTAATTTAACATAAAATCCACACCCAGATCCTACCATAAGAAACAAGTAGAGAATTCTGTTGATTATTTTTGTCCATATATGCATATCTGAAGTAAGCAGATATTTTATGGAAAATGCTGAAAAAATACTAGGAACAAATACAGATAGAATTATTATTAAGGAAAACAGAGCTCAACTCTGGGCCCCACACAGGTCACCATTTGGTATATACCAGATGCTGGATACAATTCCTAGACAGACTAGGCCCCTATCCTTATTTTTCCTTTATGGTGCATTTCAACTGTTTAATATATACATAAACAAAGACGTAAGATAATTTCAGAGAATGTCAATGCCACAAAGGCAAAGAAATAAGTTGATGTGATAGAGAAAGTCAGTGCGAGAGGAAGGCAGTAGCAGTGGCTGCCTGAAAAGTAGATTCCTTGAGGAGGTAACATGTGCGCTGGGTTCTGAAAGACAAACACCGGGTCATGAGGAAGCTGCGGAGAGAGTGTTCTAGATAGAGAGAACTGTTTCGATAAAGACCCTGAAGTAAGAGCAAGGTTCTCATGAAATTATTATCGAAATTAAATCAGAAATCAGATTATATATACAAGATGCTTTATGACATAGAAAATACTATTTTATAGTATCAAATATTATTTTCATTAATATGTTAGAATTGTTTCAGGACAAAAGTCAAGATAATGAAAGACCTCAAGTCTAAGTCATAGGAAGAATTAAGCAATTGAGGCTCTAATGCCTGGAGACCAGGAGACACAAATATGTGTTTGGGGGAAGAAGAGAGAAGTTTTTTGAAGGACTACGTTCTTATGGAAGAGGATTTAATTTTTTTTTTTTTAAACAGTTACATGGAATGAGCTTGCACTGGTAAACATTTCAGGAAGGCAGAATCTTGGCTCAATATGACAATGAACATTCAAAGAAAACTGCAAGTAAACAGGATGACTGGAAGGCAATGAGTTCCACATGCGTGGAGGTGATCAAGGATGAACAGACTGCTAGCAGAGGAATGACTGGGCTAGATAACCTATGCTGCTGCTGCTAAGTCACTTCAGTCATGTCCGACTCTGTGCGACCCCATAGACGGCAGCCCACCAGGCTCCCCCGTCCCTGGGATTCTCCAGGCAAGAACACTGGCGTGGGTTGCCATTTCCTTCTCCAATGCATGAAAGTGAAAAGTGAAAGTGAAGTCGCTCAGTCATGTCCAACTCTTAGTGACCCCATGGACTGCAGCCCACCAGGCTCCTCCGTCCATGGGATTCTCCAGGCAAGAGTACTGGAGTGGGGTGCCATTGCCTTCTCTGAGATAACCTATAAGGTAGGTCACATATCTATAAAGTTTGCAACCCTTTGAAAACACACACACACAAACACACAGTTTCAGTGTTCTCTCTCCACAAGCACTATAACCACTATAATGAACATTGCCTCTTGATCTCATACTTTACAACCTAGAGGAAGTTTTAAGAGAAACCTCAGAGATACAGAGGAATCTACCATATTCCTGATTTACACTGTCACTCAGTAATAAGGTCTTCACCTCTGCAATCATCAATATATATTTCCAAAGGACAAATTAAGAAACAGGATAGATGAACATTCATTTCTGAAAATTGTGGCTAAGATTTAGTGGTGTTTTAGCAATGAACATTAAACAATTATTTGCATCTATTAAAACAATTACTCTATTTTAACAAAAATGTGATGAAATTGGATTTCATCAGGTCCCAATAAACGGCATGCTAATTAACAGCCAAAGTCTCTAGCAAGCAGGTATGTGGCGTTTTCTTGGTTTATTTTTTAATGGGAGCCATAGGCCCAAGAAGGAAATGGCAACCCACTTCAGTATTCTTGCCTGGAAAATCCCCATGGTCAGAGGACCCTGGTAGTCTACAGTCCATGGGGTCGCAAAGAGTTGGACACGACTGAGCAACTTCACTTTTTCAGTATTATAGGCCCAAGAAGATGATTTCCTCATTAAAAAAAACAAACCCTGACAGAGACTCTCTATTCTTCATTATTTATGTATTCTGTCTAGTAAGTAAAGCAAAAACCAGATACTGAACTGCCACCTGACCACACAGGACCAAAATGCAAAAGATAAATCTAACTTTCCAAGGACAGAGAGACCACGTTAGACTTGGGAGTACAACTAGAAGCTACTTCAAAAAGCTAAATGTAACTAAATGACCTTTATATAAAATATATTTCCACATCTGGATGTATGTGGCTTAAATGAAGATATACTCCAAGCAATATTCTCTTAATATCTACATATACTTTTGTGTATTCAATTAAGTATGCTTCTTAAAAAACTACTTGTAGGGCTTCCCTGGTGGCTCAGTGGTACAGAATAAGCCTGCCAGTGCAGGAGACATGATCCCTGGTCCAGGAAGATCCCACACGCCGTGGAGCAGCTAAGCCTATGCACCACAACCATTGAGCCTGTGCTCCAGAGCCCGGGAGCCACGACTACTGAGCCCAGAGGCCACAACGACTGAAGCCCAAGCACTTGAGAGCCCGTCTTCTGCAGCAAGAGAAGCCACTGCAATGAGAAGCCTGAACACCGCAACTAGAGAGTGGCCCCCCTTGTTGCAACTAGAGAAAAGCCCAAGGAGCAATGAAAATCCAACACAGCCAAAAACTAAATAATTAATTTTTAAAAAAGATTCTACATCTTAAAAAAAAAACTATTTGTAAGTAAAATTATGTTATGACTCTTTTAGGACAACTTATTAAAAGAAACTTTTAAGAATCTTTCCAGAAAAGAAAGGCTACATCCACATCATTGTTCATAAAATTATACCTCATTTTATGAAATCTAGGAACAACAAAAGCTAGAGTTACAAAAATTAAAAGATTTAATATTTAATGTAAAGAAAGTATTTATCATAGAATTTTTGATATAGAAATCTGTTCCTAGGGCTATAAAATTTATATTCATGTGTACAGTATTTTAAAAATATACCTATTCCATAAAGGTTAAATATAACCTATAATGTGAACAATCACTTCCTAACTTATTTCTCTTAAGGTTCACGTATAGTTGAAATCCGGTTTGGCAGTTTTATTAAGCTTTAATCCTTCAGAGCTCAGAGTAACGGCAGGATTGGATTAGTGACTCAGGAAACCCAGGTGTCTCTGTCCTGGAGGGGGTGCCACCTAATGTCATCTGGGTTGCCTAGAAACTCAATCCTTAACCGGGTATGGAGGTTTAATTCTTCAGATAAATCATTCCAAGTCCCCAAAGCATTTATAGCAACACTCTCACTTGACTATTGCACAGAAAAGCTTCGGTGCCACAAAACACAAAGGGCTGGAACAAGAAACCAAGTCTCCTGTCTGCAAATCCAATGTGGTCGCCATGGCCAGCTTTGCAGTCTCCCCTCAGCGTGAGAGGGGCCACACTTCTGAATCAACCACTAAGAGAAGGGCACCCTTTGGAACAACAGTGTTTGCAACTTAGTTAGTGTATTTCTTTCCTCTCTAAAGAGCTGAGACCTCTTGCCACTTGTTTTTTTTCCTCAGGTACCAAAAAAATTAGGGCTAATTTTGGATTTTCCAAACATTCTCATCCTTAACTGAGAATCCTTATCTTGTTATCATCCTCTCTTGCAGGAGTGTACAGTCCACCTCTTATTAGTGGACGAAGCTGTGAGTCACCTTCCAAACGTGCATTCCACAGGTGGGAAGCACAGCACAAGGGAATGGCACTGTAAAAGCAACAGCATTATACAGAGTTGTTTCTCCATATTGACAGCAAATCAGAAGTAATTTTCTGCCTAAATCAGGGCTTAATTCATTAGCTCACATTAATTCACAAGTTCAATCCAATTTCTCAAAATGCAATAACACAATCTTCCAACCTAATTATCTTCACTGAAAGTATTTAAAAGCATTTGCTGAGACACCTTTCTTTCTTGTGTCAGACAGGATCAACATCAAGTGAACAGCTGGGGTAGACGACATTCTTTCTAATTGCAGGGGGTTGACCTTTTAGGAAATAATCAAATTTTGCAAGAGAGAAATTTTCCTGAGAGAAATTTTCAAAGGGTACCACTTGGTAAAAAAAAAAAGTTAAAATGTTTATAATTTACATACACTTAAATATAAACACACATATTCTTTTGACATTCTACAGTACTGAAAATATTACAATCTGGTGGACTTCAATAATTTAATCAACTAAGAGACATTTAAGATTCAAAGAAGGAAATTTTTAACAGAACAAGACAGAGAATTTACAGTTGAAATGTCATCTCATATCACTACCACTTAGGAAAAGTGATAGATACTTCTCTTGAAATAATCATGAGGAAACAGTTGGTCTGTTTTGAAGGCATTTATTTCAATAGCTCATTCACTAAAACCCCCCGAGCTTTAGTCCAAAAAGGTAATTTCGATTTTCTTTTGATAATCAGGAGAATCAAGCCACTTTTCTAAACAATCACTTTTTTAGGTCATTTACTGGGAGAAAATATCTTTTAAAAGCATGTTTAAGATGAATCTGAAAGCAAAATCAGTATAAGAACAAGAACATTTTATTCCTCAACTCAACCTCAAGTTTAGCTTTTAATTATTTCCTATTTTGTAAGAGTCACTGCTGCCATTAGTCCTGCCTATGTGAGGCAGCCAGTGTTCTCCAAACACTGTTCACTAAACTCATTTAACTCATGCCCTAGGCCAGTAGCAAATCTCCTTTTCCAGCTGCTATACTTTAACAGTTTAAATTTCTAAAGTAAATAGCATCATTTGCGCCTTTAAAAACCAGTTCTGGCAGCGATTAACGAAACTAAACACTTCAGAGAGGTTCAAATATGTACCGTTAGAATTCACACGTCAGATATAAGCTCTGTAACATATAATGAATGGAAATGCCCAAAGTTTAGGAATCCAGTTTAGGCAATGGGACTACAGATTCATTTAAAAAGATGGAGAGTCAATTAACAAGTATAGTATTTCATTTTAAATCTGTTATGAGACATGTATGAGAAAAGACAGTACTGCTATTCAGCATTCATGAACCGAAACCACACACGAGCCATGTTCAAGCTCAATGAACTTACCTTATATACTTGTCCATATGTTCCGTTGCCAACAAGTTCCACCAATTCAAAGATTCCTGCGGGGTCCTGAAAGAAAAGAAATAAGCAATAAAAATTCAAAACAATACTCTAGCTGTTGTCTTAATCAAAAGCAAATGCACATTTAAAATTAGCAAATAAATAACAGCTTTGGGGAGGCTCTCTTATGTTAATATTAAAGAGTATTAAAATTTAATTCAGCTGCAGCTATGAAATGAGACAAAATCCATTTGTTTCTATTTTATACTTCTATGAGATGTGTTTAAATCAGACAAAAGGAGACAAGACTTTCATGGAAACAATAAAAAAAAAAAAGAATTAACCCATTTCGTACTGTCAAATGGAAACACACTTGTAGGTACATTGGCATAAAATGAAAGACACATCAATTTAAGGGGTTTCTAATTTTTAAGATCTTTCTGTTTGACATTTCTGATCTGCTGGCTGCATAGAACGCTGGCAGTTGAGAGAGGAGCACTACTATACCATGGGGCAATCTTCCGGCGCTGGTCAACGGTTTTCAAGAGAAAATGGAATCCACCTAACTTCCTCTCAGAAGGTATTCCTCTGAATTCATCTCCCTTCCCGACAATGCTGCCTCTGCAAAACACACTTTTGCAGACAGCCTCCAGTTCTTGCAGGACTGGGAGGGTCCTGGCAGGACCCAGAATGCAAAGGAAACTGGAGAATGACGCACATTCTTATCCATGAACAGGTGTCTGCTAATCCTGAGAGTCACCTAAATGTTCCCGTGCTCAGTAAATATCCAATAATTGTGTCTATTATTCCTGAACAACCAACCCCAAAAGTCAAAAAGAAAAATCAAAGCTTATAAAACTCAATTCACAGGCAAAAAGTGACTTTTATCTCTTCTGATTCCTACTTGGAGGGAAATGATTTCTTTAAAGGCCTAGATCAGGAATCACAAACGCACATGTCCACAGAGGGCAAGCAAGTAACAGAGAAGAGTGCGGTGGGCCACGGAGGCCTTTGGCAAACTGAGGAAGTCACATCTCCTTTGTAGGTGGAGGGGGGTGCCTAGGTGGAACCAATAGCTGTTGCTTCAACCTATGAGCACAGTCTTACCAGGTCTAAAATGAAATGAAATTGAACATTTTGCATAATGTGAGATCTCCTCATTTTTAAATGTTAGGCATTAACTCACCTAAAAAACACACACACATTAAACAAAACAACAATGACAAACACTGAGGGACAAATGAAAAAGCCTTCAGCCTCTGACCTGGAAAGCATTTCCCATCTCCAGTCAACAGGTTTTCAGAACTCTGCCAAATGGCAAGGCAGTGACTGAGTGGCAGAGGGGAAATCAGACAGACCTTTAGGTTTTTAGACAGACCTTTTTGGATTTTAGGTTCAGACAGACCTGGGCTGAACACCAGCTCTGTCTGGTGTGGCTGCCTGAATCCAGGACCCTCTGGAAGAATGATTCAGTCTCTGTGCAGATAAAACGGGGATGACATCTACCCAGGAGAGTCCTGGGAAAGAGCAGGTGAGGGCTTAGCACCCACCTGCCCGGAGTCACCAATCTAATAGGAATCGTTTTTAAGCTGAGGAATCCCACACCTCTATAACATTTAAAGGGAGAAGTGCTCATATTCATGGAGAAGAAGATAAATGAGTTGAATGTGACAAATTAGAGCTCATTAAAGTGACAGCTTTTATTAAGTCAGGCCCAAGAAAAGCGCTTTACGATGTGCCTTCAAAGATCCCTCATAGAGGGACTTTACTCGTGGTTCAGTGGCTAAGACTCTACGCTCCCAATGCAGTGGCCCCGGGTTCGATTCTTGGTCAAGGAACTGGGTCCCATGTGCTGCAACTAAGAGCTCACCTGCCCCGACTAAAAGATCTCCCATGTCACAACTAAGACCCAGCACAGCCAAATAAATAATTTAAAAAAAAAAAAAAAGTAAATAAAAGATCTCAAGAGCCTCAACTAAAGACCCTACATGCCACAGCGAAGATTGAAGATCCCATGTGCCACAACTAAGACCCGGTCAGATATATAAATAGAAATATTCTTTTAAAGCATGCATTAAAAAAAATCCCACATAGAAAACAAGTTGAGAAAAATAGTAAGACAAAGAACAGTTGAAGCACTTAGTCACTCACAAAACTGGAATTAGCATTATCCATTGTTATAAAGCCAGGAAGGCAAGAAACCCCACTCCAGACTGATGGAGAAGTCCAGAAATTCCATCTCTGCCTCACTTGGTCAGGGAGGTGTGGACAAAGTCCCAGACAGAACCATAAGACAGGACAAAGTGGTGAAAGGGCCTAGAGCTCTGAGCATGGTGATCCCAGAGCTAAAAGTCACTGTCAAGGCCACCCGGGAGGCGCCTCAAGATGGGAAAGAAAAATTGTGTTTGTTAAACTACTAGACCATTAGAGCAGTAGGTTTTATTACAAACGGAGTTAGAAAGAAGTGAGGAAAATTGGGGTGAGGGAGGTGGGGGGGAGAGAAGCCCACAAACGGTGGCAGCTGCTGTTTGTTTCTAAGCTGCACTTCCTAGTAGTTTGTTTGCTCAGTGGTGTTTCTGCAACAAATTTCAAGAGAGGTTCTACATTTGCTTGAAATACCTCGACTGTGTTTTCAACGTTCATTTTTCTTGACGTAAAAAAAAAAAAAAATGAACGAAAGAAAGGAGATGTAGGATGAAAGGGAAAGTGAAAGCCACTCAGTCGTGTCTGACTCTTTGCAACCCCATACAGTGCATGGAATTCCCAGGCCAGAATACTGGAGTGGGTAGCCTTTCCCTTCTCCAGGAGATCTTCCCAACCCAGGGATTGAACCCAGGTCTCCCGCATTGCAGGTGGATTCTTTACCAGCTGAGCCACAAGGGAAGCCCAAGAATACTGGAGTGGGTAGCCTATCCTCAGTAAGTGTTGAATGAGTGAGTGAATGAATGAATGCATTCATTTATTGAGCCCCTACTATGTGCTAAACACACTTACATGTATTATCTGTAACCCTGGCAAGAATTCTACAAGGTAGACATGATCTTCTTGACCCAGGAATTGAACCAAGGTCTCCTGCATTGCAGGTGGATTCTTTACCAACTGAGATATCAAGGGAAGCCCCAAGATGTAGGACGGCGACTGCTGCTGAGGCTGCTGCTAAGTCGCTTCAGTCGTGTCCGACTCTGTGCGACCCCATAGACGGCAGCCCACCAGGCTCCCCTGTCCCTGGGATTCTCCAGGCAAGAACACTGGAGTGGGTTGCCATTTCCTTCTCCAATGCATGAAAGTGAAAAGTGAAAGTGAAGTCGTTCAGTCGTGTCTGACCCTCAGCGACCCCATGGACTGCAGCCTTCCAGGCTCCTCTGTCCATGGGACTACTAACTGCCTTAAGGAGCCTGGGAAGCAGGGGAGGGTTGTGGAAGGGGAGGCAGAAGCAAAAACAGGGTGCAGAGTAGGGACACCCTTCTACACCAAGGGGTCACCCTACCTCACAAACCTCTCATTGGGACTGGGGTTTAAAGGGGAGATCTCAGGAGGAGTGAAGCAGCCGACTTCTAGGTTCCTTCCCCTCCTCAAATAGTTCACTCACAGGCATGTGGCCCTGCCAATCAGATTCAAGAAGACTCAATGCCAGGACTCTCATTCCAGCAGCTCAGAGAGAGGCTGGACACACTCAGGGGGCTTAGAAGCAAAGGTCAGAGGGACTACAGAGTTTGATGGCAACTCATCTTGGGTAGGCAACTAAACTGGAAACAATCATCAAGTTAGGGTGGTTCCCCAGGAAACAGACTCTGAGAATGGCTGAGATTTACACAGAGGGAGTTAGTCAGGGTGTGCCTCAGAATCAACACCAGTGGGGAGTGAGTGAAGAGGGTCTGCACTGAGCAGATGAAGGAACTAGAGCAACGGGGAGGAAATAGAGAGTCCATCTGCTCCCACAGGTGGTCTGAAGCCGGATGACTCTTCAGGATCACCCTACCTTGAGGCAAGGGGATCTCTGCCTCACCTCCAATGACCAGTCATTACATACAGGCTGACCCCAGCCCAGTCCCAGAGGTGATGATCTTGGGTGAAGGGATATTCTTTCAGCCGAGAACAATTCCCAGTATCGCTAGCCACCTACACAGCCAACAGGTGGACAGTGAGTGCCTCAGTAGTGGAGAGAGCACTGTAAGCATTGTGGCTAGAAATGAGGCTTTCCCTGTGCCTCACACGGTAAAGAATCTGCCTACAATGCAGGAGACCTGGCTGGGTTCAACCTCTGGGTCGGGAAAATCCCCTGGAGAAGGAAATGGCAACCCACTTCAGTATTCTTGCCTGGAGAATTCCATGGACAGAGGAGCCTGGTGGGTTACGGTCCATAAGGTCACAAAGAGTCGGACACGTAAGCGACTAACGCTTTCACTTTCACTTGCAATTGAAAGCAAAGTCTCCAGGCATCTACCTACTCCAGTATGCTCACAGTAATAAGACAGAATAGCACAGAGTCATGATGGTGTTTGGAAAGAAATCGGCTCTCTGAGACCCTAGAGAGCACAGGCAGAGCTACTGTTCAGGAACACCTGAACTGAGAGCTGACACTAAGATTCCTCCACCCTTCTCCCTGAATCCAAGAGCCTGGGTAGCTGGATGTCTGTGCATATTCCCTTACACAAATGCATATAAATGTTAGAGACTTTGCCTGGCAATCATGGTATAGCTTGAACACTGTAAGTGTTCAGCTGTGTTCTCCATTCTTGCAGGACTCTAAAGTCATTTCTCCCATGGCTCAACAGCAACCTGGATCTCTTGTTTGCAACGGTCTCTTCTCAGCCTGTCCTGGTTGTTCCCTATGAGGCACGGACACTGCTGAGCGTCACCACTCTTGTTGGAATCCATGCTCTCCATCCTCTTCCATCACACTACTCAGTCTCTCAAAGAGATTTTTATTTCTTCTGCCTATCCCTTAAAGGTTGGCCAACCCCAGGGTTCCATACTCATGTTTTGCACTAAGTGCTCATGATTTCATGTCCCAAAGTCCACTATATCCACCTATTCCAATCCATTCATACAACGGGGCTCACCCTCTTTTGCTGGGATTATTTACTTTCAATCAATTCTCTCTTCCTTTCAATATCTCACACCCATCTTCCTAAAATAGACATTTCTAAACACAACATACCACAGTTTAAAGTCCTATACAACGTAATTCAAATTGGAAGTAAAGAATCTGTCATTCTGAGGCCCAGCCTTCAGTCGCAGCCTCGTGTTACATCCTTCTGCCTGCCAAGGTTATTCCTTCTACCATTCTCTTTGAGGCAAGCCCATCCTTGAAGGTCCAGCATCACACCTCCTCTGTAACCTGTCTCTAATTAGTGCCCCACCTCTCTGCACCCACAGCACGCTGTGCACGACTCCATGATAACCCCTCTCATACAGTGTGCTCTCCTCTTCCATTTCTCCCCCTTGATGCATTACAAATGGCCTGAGAGCAGGCTCTGGAGCGTATTTATCTCAGTGTTTCCCAGCACTTAGCATGGCGTCCAACACACAGCTGGTAGACAAAACTCTTTTCCCAATAAGACTGATGTCCCACTCCCCATGCTCCACAACATGAGGAAAGGAAGTTGCAAAAAATGGGATCATGTATATGTATCGCTGAGTTGCTCTGCTGTGCATTGGTAATCAGCTATACTCCAATACAAAATAAAAAGCTAAAAAAAAAAGGGGGGGGATCAGAATGCAGAGCCAAAGGTCTAACAAATTTACCTTGTTTCTTTTTCCATCTAGACAAAGCTGTCCCAGACACTGTCCCTTCCGCAACACCCTGACCCAGTTCCCAATTGCACAAAACTGTCACATGTATGGCTTCCCAGATGGCACAGTGGTAAAAAATCCGCCTGCCAATGCAAGAGACACAAGACATGCAGGTTCGATCCCTGGATTAGGAAGATCCCCTGGAGAAGGAAATGGCGACCCACTCCAGTATTCTTGCCTGGAAAATCCTATGGACAGAGAAGTCCATGGGATCACAGAGTCAGATACAACTGAGAGACTGAGCATGCACACATCACATGCATAAGCTCCTATGGTATTCCCAGCTCTAAGGAAAATTATAAGGCCCAATGGTGTAAGCTGTGCCTCAGGTGAGTGGAGAAAACAGCTTGTCAGGAAGTGACCATATACAATGCAACAAGCAGAAGACTGTGCCTAATGATCATGTTACAAAGACAGGAAAGGTAAGAGGCAAGAATCAGCTTAATTCTTCTCTCGTATTTGCTTAGCCGCTCGTAAAGCCGGGATGGGCAGCATGAAAGAAGGTTACGTATACCAAGGAGAAAAGAGCACATGTTGACATTTACCGAAGTCAGGAATCTAGGAATCTCTGTTGGCTACACATGCCTTTATTCATATTGTAACCTTTGCTGCAAGGCTGAAAAGAAAATTTAATTCTAAGGTAGAGTAGTTTGCATTATTTCATAATGAAATAGAACAACATATCAAAAGACAAGCTGTTCCATGAAAGAAAATGTAACTTTTCAGCAAGTACTAATGAAGGCAAATTTGGTTAGTCATAATAATAAAAATCACAATAATCACTAACATTTTATGAGCACTTATGTGCCAGGTACTATTCTAAGCATTTTCCATGAATAGGTTATTTCATTATCACAACTCTATCAAGTGAGTGCTGTTGCTGTCTTTGGTTTCAAAGGAGGAAACTGAGGCACGGAAAGAGAAAGCATTAAGTCAAGGTTGTACCATTGATGGGTGACTGGTCAGACTCCCTGGGCTCTTCACCAGTCAGTACCCCAGCTACTTCATGGAATCTGAGTTCCCAGCCCTTGATTTAAAACTTGCTAGACGGCAAGTTTCAAAACTGCCCTCTGTCTCAGTTTCTCCATCTGTAAAATGGAAACAATAGTATCTCCCAGACAGGGTTGTACTATGAAGACTGTGAAGGTGTCCAGACTAATTTAGGGCCTAAATAAGATGTTAATAAATATTAACCTCTTTTCCTTCCTTTCTTTTCCTCTTTAAAAAGAGTTCATTTAATATACAAGGAATATGCCACAGGAAAATTCAGTCTATGTATCAAATATTTTCAACTATTAAGCCAGTAAAAGAAAACCAATTGTTTGTTAACCAGACTACCAGGTGCATAACAAACCAGGTCAGATATTTATGGACAAAAAAGGGTCTCTTTAGAAATTAGCGAGATACTTGGGAAGACATATTCAATTTTGAGGTTTCCTGGGATGCTGGAATAAAATTTTCTCAGCTATCAGCTGATGAAATTCAGGTGGCATTGACAGGCTCGAGTCTGACTTCTCAGCAGGGTGGAGTGATTTAAGATCTAGGAGTTAATACTCCCAGTCACTGAGTTATACATTAATTCTCCCAGGTCCCCTGAATGACATTGGATTTATTGGAACACTAAATAACATATATGGACTAAATCCCAAAGACTGGAAAAGGCAAACCTAAATATATAACTAGGAATGGCTACTTCCTTAGCATCATAAAAGATCATGCATATTCTTCCCAGTCTTTCCCCCTCCTCTGAAAATGAAATCAACAGAGAAATTGGGAGCATGCAATAGATTCTAGATAACCCTTCTCCCAAACTTCTCTCACAGCCATTCTGTGACTGGTCTCTCACTTGAGGTCACCAGTTCTGTGGCAGGGTGAAATAAACCCCCACAGAATACGGACGACTGATAGGGCTCCTAGAATAACTGTCTACCCCCAGATTCCCCACTGACATCTGTCAAAAGACTGTGCTTACTCTAAACTAAAAGACCAAAATGTTATTTCTCTTAGAACCATATTTAGCAGCTGTTTTGTTCGGTTCCAGCCCTAACTGACAAGCATATGCTTACAAAAGCAAAACAGAACAAAGAAAACAGGAACAGTAGGAGAACTCTCCATATTTATCTTGAGCCTTCAGGCTTCTCAACACCGTCATTATTCCAAAGTAAGCAGAGAACTGGGAATCACTGTGCTGATGCACCCGGCACCCCCAATCCTAGTCTGTGATGCGCAGGCAGCCGGACAAGGTCCGAATCACTGTGCTGACGCACCCGGCACCCCCAATCCTAGTCTGTGATGCGCAGGCAGCCGGACAAGGTCCGAATCACTGTGCTGACGCACCCGGCACCCCCAATCCTAGTCTGTGATGCGCAGGCAGCCGGACAAGGTCCCTCCCATCATTTTTCACTGACTGTCTCTTCTAATGTGAGGGTCTGAGAAGCCAAAGGTCTTGCCTTCCACGATGAGGTCCATTCAGTTCCTAGGTACAAGCCTCCAGTGCAATACGAGCATGCTTAGTTGTGTCCAACTCTTTGTGACCCCCGTGGGTTATAGCCCACCAGGATCCTCTGTCCATGGAATTTTCCAGGCAAGAATACTGGAATGGGTTGCCATTTCCTACTCCAGAGGATCTTCCCAAACCCAGCGAACTAACCCACATCTCTGGCGTCTCTTGCATTGACAGACCGGTTCTTTACCACTAGGGGCACCGGGGAAGCCACACCCTCCACACCCACCTAATGTCAGAAGTGGAAGCAGGTGGTATGCTGGCCCTGCCTCTTGATGCTTCCGGTCTGATGAAGGAGTAGACATGAGCACATTAACTACACACACACAGTCATTAAATTAAGATGACAAGTGACATGCAGGAAAAAGACAAGGAGCTCCCAGAGTATATTCCTGGAAGACCTACAATATAGTTCAGATCTCTTCACTAACATCCTGCCCAAGACATGCCTCTCAAATGCAATAGATAATTCAGGTTAAAAAATTATATATATACATATATATATATATATATATATATAAAATAACATAAAACACTGGTTGCTGAATTTTCTCACTTGATCATCTATATAAACTATGCAGAGCTACCAGAGGGTTGGTGTAAAAAAGTTAGGTTTCAAGTCAAGATTCTGCTCCGCTAGAGTTATGTGACTGCTCATATTCTGGTTTACCCATCTGTAAAATGGGATAATCCCGCTTGGCCTGTGGTCTTTGCAAGGCTGTGTCCCATTCAAGCTGGGCACCTCCTGAGCCGCACGTGTCCCTGGTTGTCCTGTGGGAAGGGTGGTGCTGGGGCAGGCCGAGTCGATGATGCCAGCTGCCCTATAGCTGCGCTTGGCTAGATGGTATTGGTGTTTGGACATGGCCCCAGGCAGACCTCAAGGGACACTGTCCTCGATGGTGGTAGCTGCTAGCCCTTGGGAAGGTGGACCAGAGCCTCTCCACTTCCTGTTCCGGTCCCAGGTCCACCTGCTGCTCGGCAGCCAGAGGCAGTTTACCGGCTTCCCCCATGCCTGCCACTGCTGCCCCGCTCCAAGCAGGACTCAGCAGCTCCAGCCTGTCCCCAAGAAAGCAGCCTTGAGAATGAAATCTGAACCCCAGCTCCTCAGATTAATAGGAGTGAGACCTAAGCTATAACAGCCATTATCGCTGTCCCTGGGATAGACAATGGCCTAAATGCTTTATATACATTTTCCTATTTAATCTTCATAGCGACTGTAGCAAGTAGATATTACTAACCCCAGTTTTCCAGTGATGAAACAAAGGCTTTAAGAATTAGGTAAGTTGCTCAAGGTTAAATAGTTTGTGGTAGAGACAGCAGCCAAGACCAGACTGTAAAGGGAGGATAAAAAATAGCCCCCATGAGGACTGTTCTGAGGATGAGAAAAGCATTTAGCACAACGTACAGTGCATGCATGCGCGGTAAGTTGCGTCAGTCATGTCCGACTCTTTGTGACCCGTGGACTGTAGCCCGCCAGGCTCCTCCATCCATGGGATTCTTCAGGCAAGAGTACTGGAGTGGGTTGCCATGTCCTCCTCCAGGGGATCTTCCTGACCCAGGGATCGAACCCACATCTCTTATGTCTCCTACATCAGCAGACGGGTTCTTTACCAGTAGTGCCATCTGGGACACACGGTACCAATGCCCACAACACATGGCAGTTCTTAATAAAAAGAAGCTACTACTATCATTGCCGTTGGCACTGGTACCATTAAAAGCTGCCCAAGATGACAGCATTGTCAGCAGCAGAGGCAGGGGATGATTGAGCTACAAAGAATACTGACTACTTGAAGTGAACAAAGTAATTGACAGTGAGAGGCAATAAACCATAGTAGTTAAGACCATAAACTGTAACCACAAAGCCTGATTCTGATCCCACCTTCACCTTTTCCTAGCTCTGTGACCTTAAACATATCATTTAATTTCTCTGTGCCTCAGATTCCTCAACTGTACAATAGTGATGACAGCAGTAGGATTATTACAAAATATACAGAAAACATTTCAAGCAGTGACTGGCATATTCCAAGCACTCAGAAGTGTTTTTAATAATCATTTTCCTAGAATGCAAAATCTAAGAAGGAAAGAATCATACTGGTTTTGTTCACTGCAGTGTCCCTACCACCTAGATAAGTGACTGGGACATTACAGACAATATATTAACAGTTGCTGGATGAATTAGGTCCCCACATCACCAATTCTACCACCAAAAGCCATAGTATGATAAGATCTCTGACATTTGGAGTAGGGGTTTCTGAGACTGTACCAATAAAATCCCTCTCCTCATTTTTTCCAGAACAAAGTGATTCCAAGGCAGCTCCTATATACTCATAAAATCATAGGTTTTTCCAACAGAAAGAACTGAAGTGGCATGTCCAAGGTCTCAGCTAGTTAGTAGCAGATTTAGGTCAAGAGTCCAAGTCCTTTGACTTCTAGTCATTCTCTGCACAATAAAATCCTTTGATAAACCAAAGTAATCACTCACTGTCTTTCAAAAAGTGGGCCTGGAAGGCAAGCGAGCAGGAACTTTGAGGAAGGTAAGGAGGATGTAGCCACTAGCTTTCAGTTGTACATTTCAGGTACTTGAGTTGAGAAGTGAATTTATTTCATACCCAGAAACAATGCAGCAAGATTTATCACACGTTGCCAAGTTGATATCACTGAGACAATCAAGTCAGTAGTTCACAAGTATATATTAACATAGATTGAAAGGGATTTGAAAGGGATTTTTCAAAATATTTTTTTCTCAGTTCACAGACTATATTCACACTCACATTTAGCTTAGTTCCAAATTACAGCTGACCCTTGAACAACACAGGGGTTGGGGGGCTGAAAATCTGTGTATGACTTTACATTTGGCCCTCTGTTTCCACAGTTCAGCATCAGTGGATTCATGGATGGTGTAGAACTGTAGTAGGTATTTATTGAAAAAAAACGTGTTTATAAGCAGACCTCTGCAGTTAAAACCCGTGTTGTCCAAGGGTCAAGTGTGTTTCCTTACAGGAGAAAAAAAAAGATTTCTGCATAATTGTTAATTGCTGTTTTCTGGCTTACATTGGGAAAATGGGCCTAGATGATTAGAAAATTAAAATTTTAAAATGAGCAACCTGAGAAGGACTTACAACATTAACTTGGCTATTTAGTTTGATCTGAGGACACAGGTATTTAAATCCTTTGTCAACTGTTAGAATTCACCAGCCAGCCCGTCTCAACCTTCCTGAGCTGGAGTCCCCAAGCCGTGGCCACAAACCTGCCTGTGCACGTGTGGACTAAACAGAACCGACCACTCTCTTCAGGGACAATTTCCCATACAACTGCAGTCAGGGAAAGGCACACTAACTCCACGAAGTAGACTGAGAGAATTCTCCAGAATACTAGGTCATGACACAGGTTTTGGACAAGAAGCGATCGATGTCCACCTTCCAGAACTTCCCTCAAATCTCCCACAGTCACTCCAGCTCAAACATGTCAAGTCATTCTAAAGATCAATACGCACATAAAGCCCTCCCACCCATCCCCCTTCCTTCCTGATGTCAGGTTGTTGCAGAGATTATACAGCAGTTCGGGGAAATGTATCAGTTCAGAGATACACAAACGTGGGATGTCTCTAGGCCTGTCAGGACAAGGTAACTTTCCAGTATTTCCAGCAACATGAGGTCGAAATGATGGGAACCAGACTAGCAAAGATTTTGGCATTTTGCCTTTTCAAAGATGCTCAGATGAAGAAAAAGGATAGCATTTGCAGCTGATGGACTTTAAAGACAAGAACTGATTGCCTAAAGAATTAAGTAAGAAAGATTAGGAAACCATCTAAGGTTCCATTTTGGAAAAAAAAAAAAAAAAGAGCCTTAACCCTGTCCCCCAAAGGTTAACCACCTGCTTACAATAGACCAAGGACACACATGTGCTTGCAAGCATTTCCAGGCTTTCTCCCCACACCTACAGCAATCCTGCAGTGGACAACAGGCTCTCTCTGTGGGATGAGGAGGTTAATGTTAGCTGGCTCGATCCCCTACGACTCTCACTTGCAGAGGGCAGCAGCACAGCCAAGAGCCATGGAGAAACTGTCAAGAGCCCCTGAGTATCAACCTGGGCAGCAGTCTGTCATCTGGCAGCAGGCAGAGCCCCTCCCCGTTCATCACTTGATCCATCACCACGAATGGCACCAATGGCTGATTAATGCCAATGCTTACACACACTGTTTCTGACAAGGGATCTATTTTTTTACTTCAAGGTTTGTGTCCCTATGGCCAGGCTAGCACTCAGGATATACTACTTCGTTTGTTTGTTTTACATGGCAGATACTTTTTGGAATGGGGACTTTAGACCATCTTTTCAAGGATCTAAAGAGTCTTTGTTTTTGTTTTTTAACAAATCTAAGAAGCTCAAGCTAAACTTCTTCGTGTCCCGCCAGGCTTCCAAAAGTGCTGAATTTCCATTGTCAAAGAAGTTTAGGCATACTGAGTTTAAAAGATTAGCAACTGAGCTCTTCTTTATTGCAGGGCCTCTCAGAGCCTTTAATGTATTACTATGTACTGAGAATCTCCAAGAGAGGGTGAAGCTTTCCGCACTGGCAAACCTGTCTGGCTGTAGAACACCTTTTAAGGGACACTGTTGTCTCTCTAAGCACTGGTGTTCGGTGGAGCACAGGTTAGAAAGTGATAGCATACAGAGCAATCTTTCCCTTCTCATCCATGCTTAACCAAAGTTTGCATCTTAAGTTACTACAGCAGAGACTGTTCAAAGCCATGCAATATCTGTTCTCCCATTGGTCTTTAGTAACAACAACAAAAAAAAATCCCAATTTTATCTGGAAGACAATGTACCCAGATCAAAAACTACATGTCCTAGATTCTTTGAAGCTAGGGGTGAATATGGAACTAAGTTCTGGTCAATGATGTGCAAGCAGAATTATTGTGTGGGACTTTCAGAAGGGTTGCTCAAATGGAGTTGACCTATTTGACAGAAACACTCTATTGTCCTCCACTCTCCTCAATCTGGCTCCCTGGAATGTAGATGTGATTGCTGGAACCTTGAAACCATTTCTGACCCCAGGTGAATTTCAGAATGAAAGCCTCAGGCTAGGTTGGCAGAACAATAACATGATTCTAAGCCTCTGATGGCCACCGTATACCACTGGACTGTCTATATCTGGACATCAATTTAAATTGAGTGAGAAATAAACTTCTATCTTCCTTAACCCTCTAATATTTAGGATTTTCTGTTCAATACAGCTGAATTCTAATTCATTTACTTTGAAGTTTACTGTTCAGGTATTTTTATTTATTTATGTTTAACTAACAGTCCTTCTTTAAAGTCCTCTTTTCCAACAGCCTTTGCTTTGGTAGAGGTCACAGGCATTACAGTTGTTCAACAGATAGTCCTGTTCTCCTTCTGCTGGTATGTTATAAGATAGCACTTGTTCACCCCTCTTTATGTTGAGTGTGGCCACATGATTTGCTCCGGCCAATGCAATGTGAGTGGAAGTGATGTGCCACTCTCAGATGGAATATTTGATCGTTAGTGTCAAAATATATGGTGACTATGGAATCCTATGTGGACATGAAGCCTCCATTAGTCTGTATCCTTGGGTAGCTGATGAACAGAGCCCTCTCCTGATGGGTTCTGGACACGGGGCATGGTAAGAAACAAACTTGAGCTGTATGAAGTCTCTAAGATTATTAGTTATCACAGCACATCTTAGCTTGTCCTGACTGATAGAAATGACCCAAAGATGATGATGATGATAATCTCACTGTATAATGCTTTATGATTTCCGAAACAATATCCGAGAAGAGTCACTTTTTACTAGGTATCTCCCATGCCTCAGACATTGTGCGGGGCATTTTGCAAAAATTATTTTATTTGGTTTCTGCATTGATCCTGTAAAGTAGATTGTTCATAAGAAAAAAAATTAAGGCTAAAAGTGTAACCTATATACAATTAGTGTCCAGTGCCAAAACATGCGTTGTTTTGTACTGTCTCCAACCCACCCCACTGTCTCCAACCCCGGAACATCTGCAGGCAGCCCTCGGAACACTAAAAACCTTACAAAGTTGACTGGCAACACAGGAACTCCAGGCACCCTTTGTTACCAAGGAGGAGGTGGGGGAACCAAATTTTAAAAAATGGCGTTTGCTCTCTCATGTGGCTGACCACATCCTGTATGGACCAAACCATGGCATGCTGCGGCTTACAGTCCTGGTACCACGCTGAGGACAGCAGAACTGCAGGGCCTCTGACTGCTCATTCAAATGCCTTTACACTCAAAACTTGCTTTCTGAGCCACTGTTAAGGCCACCTAGCAGCTGAGAATAACTAATTGGGCAACATTCTCTGACTGCTGGCATGAGCAGTTATAATCCTGGCATCACCGTGGCAACCTGACTGGAATGCTGGTTATTCACACAAAGAAAAACTGGTCTCCATTCAAACCAGGATTGAATTTTGCCTCTATTCCACTTTTTCCCATTATAACTTGCTACCAAAGGAACAATGCTTCTTTTAAGAAGAATGTTTATGGTCTGTGGAAAAACAGCATTTTCATAGTCTGGAAAAATTCAGAAAGAGGGGGAAAAGTAATATATCTTTTATTGCCAGCAGAAAAGAGATTTTATTAACACAGGCTCTATACAAACAACATTGTGGAGTAAGTGGTCACACAATTCTATGGAAATGTCAGTGCATAGCATGGGCAATGGGTTACTAACAACTAGATCACATTAAATTGATCAGGTCCCATCTCCTGGGCACCTACAATGTGCTACCATAAACCCCTCCTCCACGTCCCAGTGGCTCTCCTGCCTATTCTACTCCATCATCCAACCCCAAGTTATATCTGTCAACCCCTCTCCGTGCATCAGCTACAGCCAATTGCTCACCAGGCCCAGAAGATGCTCTTAAATCCTGTGTCTTTTTTCTTGCTGTCAGGAAAGCCCTTTGTTCCCATCTCTGTCTAAGTCTTATCAATCCTTTGAGGTCCAACTTAAATTATGTATCACACCTAAGGTCCTTCCATTATATGGCACTGGAATAACTTCCACATTAAAGCTGCCTTGATTGTATCTGTCTTACTACACTATAAGTCAGCTCTTCAGGAACCAGGTCTGTGTCTTCATTATCTCTGAATCTCCCAAGATGTTTAACAGTGATGCCTGACACATCAGCAGTGTGACATGGGAGGATGAGTATCAGTTTGTGTACCAACAGATCAGGGTTTTAGTGGGGCTTTGCCACATCCACTTGCATCATCTTCGAAAAATTACTTAACTTCTTTGAGCCACAGTTTCTTCACCTATCAACCAGATGCTACTCAAAGTGTGGTCCAAGACCAGCAGGGTCCACAGCACCTAGTAGGGTTAAAAATGCAGAATCTTGGGCTCTGCTTCGAACTACTGAATCAGACCTAACATTTTAGTGAGATCCCAGGTATAAGTGAAGATTGATATTCCAAAAGTACTGATAAAATCCACCTTGCAGAATTATGGTGAGAATGAGGCAAAGTTTATGGAAAATACCCAGTAAGGAACATGATAACAGATCCTCACTAAATAAGGAAACTATTACTAATGATAAGAGTATACCAATGCTTAATAATTTACTAATGTACGAAAATTCCCTAATATAAAATGGAATGAAAATTGAGTTGTGTGGTGCTATGGAGACTCCATATATGATGGCCTAAGCTTCCTTCAAGGAGCAAGTCTAATTAGTAAAAACAGAAAATGAAGACAAATGAAAGGACTGTGATTTAGAAGATCATAGTTCTCAATCTGATTCATCATTTACAGTTTTCTCTGACACTGAGCAAATCCACTGAAATTCTCTTCACACTTGGTTTGTTCTCCTATAAAGTTGAAATAAGAATATCCTTTTACTGCCTGCCTCTCAGGGTTGTACTAAAGTTGAAATGAAACAAAAGCATTGAAGAATTTGCCAGAGCGAAGCTGGGTTGTTATCAATTAGTACTAAAATAAAACATGTCCATCACAAATTTTCTTCTCCTGAATCCACGCTCAAGGGTAGCCACCCCTGAAGGACAAAATGGCACATTAGGGCCACTGCAAAATAATGTTCAGCCTGTTCCATTTTCCAGGATTTGAGGGTGGAGTTTTAATGGAAGGAGTGAGGAAAGAGGTAAATGGTTTGGGGGTGGGGTTGGTTTTCCCTGGTCAGGCAGTGAGCATAGTAAAGTAAGGGCTGAGGGTGCCCACAGCTTGGAAATGCCCAGGAAGGCATGGTTACGGAGTGCCATCGTAAGCCCCAGGAGAAGGAGCTCGCAGCAGACCATCTCAGCTTCAGATGCTAGGAAAGAAGTTACAGGAATCCTGAGGATTCTGGTTTGCCAGGCGGGGGACCTAAAACTGGAGGGCCCATGGGGTCTGAGGAACAGGGAGGCAGCGTTTCTCGGAATCCATTTCTCAAGAACCTGACTCACAAAACGAGATGAGATGGAGATGAGCAGCCATGTTCTAATCGGTGGGTGGGAGATGGACACAGACACAGTCAAGGAAAGCTGAAAAGAAGAGGTGAGCATCGGGCTGGACTTGGCAATACACACAGGATTTGCATAAGCAGGAGGAGACTGGCAGAGGTGAGAAATTTCTTTCCCAATGCTATCATTTTAAAAGAATATATGTTAATCGCATGTATCACTTCTGTGAGAAATAACCCAATCCTGAAAACATCACTAATAGGGCTGCACCTTCCTTCAGCAAGCTTTAGATTATTTCTAGAAATCTTAGGTCCATCAGCATTTCATGAAGCAAACAGATTTCAGGCACTGAGCCCACGTGGCCAGGGCAAAGTGGCAGACACACATGGGATAACAAATATAAAATCATTACTTTTTTAACAAAACGTCATGTCTGAAGGCTTATTTATCCCAGGCAACAAAGGAACAAATATATAAATTACACTGCTGTAGTAATTTATTTACATTCATCTCTCCCAGTCATCCAGGCTCCCTCTTCCCAAAAACACGGGCTGGGCTCTCTTCATATTAACATTCTGGGCAGCTTACACAGTTTCCATGTCACAGAGGGCACTTAAATTGGTTAGGTAAGTAAAAAATTTTACCAATATGACAATAAGATAGCACGTAAAAGCTGTTATTTACTTTTTCTTAAAAGGGCTTCCCCGATAGCTCAGTTGGTAAAGAATCCGCCTGCAATGCAGGAGACCCCAGTTTGATTCTTGGGTTAGGAAGATCCACTGGAGAAGTGATAGGCTACCCACTTCAGTATTCTTGGGCTTCCCTGATGGCTCAGCTGGTAAAGAATCCACCTACAATGCGGGAGACCTGGGTTTGATCTCTGGGTTGGGAAGATGCAGGAGACTTGGGTTTGATCTCTGGTTGGGAAGATCCCCTAGAGAAAGGAAAGGCTACCCACTCCAGTATTCTGGCCTGGAGAATTCTGTAGATTGTATAGTTCACGGGGTCACAAACAGTCAGACACGACTGAGCAACTTTCACTTTTTTTAAAACTCAGCATTAAAAAAACTAAGATCATAGCATCCAGTCCATTCACTTCATGGCAAATAGAACAGGAAAAAATGGAAACAGTGACAGATTTTATTTTCTTAGACTCCAAAATCACTGCGGATGGTGACTGCAGCCATGAAATTAAAAGAAATCTATGACAAACCTGGAGAAGGCAATGGCACCGCACTCCAGTACTCCTGCCTGGAAAATCCCATGGACCGAGGAGCCTAGTGGGCTGCAGTCCATGGGGTCGCTGAAGGTCGGACACAACTGAGCAACTTCACTTTCACTTTTCACTTTCATGCATTGGAGAAGGAAATGGCAACCCACTCCAGTGTTCTTGCCTGGAGAATCCCAGGGACGGGGGACCCTGGTGGGCTGCCATCTGTGGGGTAACACAGAGTTGGACACGACTGAAGTGACTTAGCAGCAGCAGCATGACAAACCTAGACAGTATATTAAATAGTAGAGACATCACTTTGTTGACAAAGGTCTGTATAGTCAAAGCTATGGATTTTCCAGTAGTCATGTATGGATGTGAGAGTTGGACCATAAAGAAGGCTTCGCGCAGAAGAATTGAGGCTTTTGAATTGTGGTGGTGAAGACTTTTCAGAGTCCCTTGGACAGCGAGGAGATCAAACCAGTCACTCCTAAAGGAAATCAACCCTGAATACTCATTGGAAGGACTGATGCTGAAGCTGAAGCTCCAGTACTGGGGTCACCTGATGCAAAGAGGTGGAAAAGACCATCATGCTAGGGAAGATCAAGGGCAGAAGAAGAAGGGGATGGAAAGGATGAGATGGTTAGATAGCATCACCGACTCAACAGACATGAATTTGAGCAAACTCTGGAAGATAACGGGGGACAGAGGAGCCTGGTATGCTGCAATCTATGGGACTGCAAAGAGTTGGGCACAAATTGGCGACTGAATAGCAAAAAATTTACTTTTTCATTGATGGAATCAAGAGTAAATAAGGCAAGCTTTATATATCTTAAGATAAGGATATATATTCCTCAAGAGTACACAGCTGGGTACCAGAGAATTTGTGAATCCACGCTTATATACCCTGTATCTTTCTGGAAAGCCACTTTTCCTTGAGGACCTAAGAATTTAATATATTAAATTAAGCATGGATAAGTATATGTCTATGTTAAAAGTAAAGCTTCTAGTAAATTCCAGGTTTCCTGAAAAGGTAGTCCCATCAGTATCTACCAGTACCCTACCAGTATCTCTAGGGACTCAAATTTACTCTTTTTCACCTAGAGAGATGTTTTGGTAAAAATAGTCAGAGGTATATCATTCACCTATACCACCCATACCCCTAAATTTCTAATAGAGAAAATGCCCTTTATTTCACCTCTATTCATTCAGAACCTGCAATTACTTAAGTTAGAGCAGAACAGTAGTTTAATTTTCTATTGCTCATACAGAATAGGTTTGAAGAAAGTAATATATCTTTAAAATAATAAAAGGAATACTTAGTTTTAAAAAAGACATTGCAGTCAAGTGCCATTCACATCTGATCACGGACTAATTACAACCAGACATCTCCACCACAGCTGGCAATCCATGACCTGTGTTAAGACTGCCATTCGAGTACTTCTCAGGTGTCATCTAAACTTAAAAGGGATTAAGACTCTACAGATTATTGTCTTACTTTCCACCAATATAAAAATGCCCCCTGCTCCTCCCCCTGTTCTTTGGATCAGTGAGGTTTCCTGCAAGGCAAATAGAATGATTTTAATTCTCAAATAAAGAGATGGTCACGCTGGTGCTTATTAAATGGGCTAAACATTTTTGTTCTATACACTTTTCAGTATGTTTCACAATTAAAAGGCTTACATAATTTAATTAAGAAGGCAGATTCAGTTCCGAAGAATGAGGAAATAGATACAAGCAACCATCAACAATTAAATTATCAGTTCTCTGTCCTAACAGTGCTTCAGAGATCGGTAAACTAGAGCTAACTAAAACCCAGTAGGTAAGCATCTCTTGTTACAATGCAGAAATTCTCACCCCGACTACTGAATTCCACTCAGTAGTTAACCATACCATACAGCACAATGCTAAGTATTTAATATTTACAGATAAAGTACCTACTTCATTAACATACTGTTTGCCAGTATCTAAAATGAGCCTATGGTCACATCCTCATGACCTGATATCAGCTCTCACATCTCCCACACTTGTTCCAAATCTCTCCAGGGATAGTTCTTTCAAGCCTCCCTGACATGCACCCTTCTCAGCCACTGTATTCAAATGCTTTTTGAGACAAGAATCTTGGGGAAATACGTGGCTGGAGATGTTTCTAGAAAGAAATAGAATTTGGCGCAGTTGATTACTATGTCAGGCAATGAATTTAAAATAACACCCGAAAAATCTACACATCATTAAACTTTCCGTCTTGAGTAGAACCATTTCATTCATCTCATACCAAAGCCACTGTGGGCTTCTCAGGTGCTGCTGCTGCTGCTGCTGCTGCTGCTACTAAGTTGCTTCAGTCGTGTCGGACTCTGTGCAACCCCATAGACAGCAGCCCACCAGGCTCCCCCATCCCTGGGATTCTCCAGGCAAGAACACTGGAGTGGGTTGCCATTTCCTTCTCCAATGCATGAAAGTGAAAAGTGAAAGAAGTCGCTCAGTCGTGTCCAACTCCTAGCAACCCCATGGACTGCAGCCTACCAGGCTCCTCCATCCATGGGATTGTCCAGGCAAGAGTACTGGAGTGGGGTGCCATTGCCTTCTCCGCAGGTGGTGCTAGTGGTAAAGAACTCATCTGCCAGTGCAGGAGACATGAGACATGGGTTCAATCCCTGGGTTGGGAAGATCCCCTGGAGAAGGAAATGGCAACCCACTTCAGCACTCCTGCCTGGAGAATCCTATGGACAGAGGAGCCTGGCAGGCTACAGCCCACAGGGTCGCAAAGAGGTGGACACAACTGAAGCAACTTAGCACACATGCAAAGCCACTGCAGTACTAAAAGATGCTAGCCACTAAGACTAAGGCATGTGAAGTTCACTCTAGACCTGGCAAGAAGACACTAGTTCTTACACTAGTTGCATCTTCTAGGTGTAAGTGAAATAATGTTAAGTTTACAGCGGGAGAAATGAACAATTAAAGTGGCTTAATAGTTCAGAACTTGAACTCCAGGAGAAGAAAAGCAATGGCTGTAATATCATTATTCATCAGGAGTCATGGCAGAAGAGTAGGCCCCAAAGTACTCAATGGAAATATGAGCCGGGGTGGAGCTGGCAAGCCTGAGATGGCAAGAGATGGCAAGCTTTCATCTCTTAGTACCATCTTGTCCCTCCTGACCACAAGGACAGGTTTTCATTTTCTCCTTGTACAGTTACCGCTTGGCTTGCTGGCGAAAGCCAGCAGACCTCACTTTACCACACAACCCCTGCTGAAAAGCCTGTTTAGAGCCTCATCTTTATAACGCGGGACTTGCCACTGACACACATGACTAACTAGAGACACTATCCTCTTGAAAAGGTTGGGGCTCTAAGACATAATATGAAGCACACTCAAGAATGTAATTTACATACATTTAGAATTAGGTATAAGAAGGTGGAAAGAGTACTTCCGTTGTAGAAAGTGTTTCAGTTTCAATTTCAGGCCCAGCTACTTGCTAGCCATGCGAATTTCAGCAAGCTATTTTGTTGAGTTTCCTAAATTTCTAGGGAAAAAAGTGTGTCTACCACTTCTTCCCCTACTGCTTCTGCACACACACACACACACACACACACACACACAAACACACACACATACCACCCCCCTTGCTCTAACCACCTTCAATTAGTCTGTTCACAAGTATCTTCCTCACCAGCTGGTTTCCACCCTCAAATCAGCTTAAGCATCATGTCCGCCAAGTCCTCCCTAAACCCACATCCTTTCCCCAGCAGAGCTTAGTTGCTCCTGCTCTCTGTTCTCACAGTATTTGTTCTAGAAAATGACTGCAGCACCTGCCATGTACTGTAATTATGTACTCAAGTGTCTGACTCCCCCTTCTAAACTGTGAGTGAGCAACTTGAAATAGTTCTGAGTCATACTAGTATCTCTAATTTTCAACAGTGTCAAACTCACAAGCAGCTCCTCAGTAAGTGTTGAATGAGTGAATGAATGAATGAATGTGTTCATTTATTAACCACTTAACTATGTGCTAAAGGCACTTACATGTTTTATCTGTAACCCTGGAAGAACTCTACAAGGTAGACGTGAGTATTTCAATTTTACAGGTGAGAACACTGAGACCATAACAGAAAAAACAAGCAATAAATGTCAGGTCTGGACTGACCTACAACCTGCCCACAAGAAATCTAGCAGACACCTAACACTCTTTAGGGCCTCAAAAAGTGGCATTTTCCTTTCTTCTGCTTAAACAACAGAATGAGTGTGACTGCTGTCCTGGAAGTAAGTATCAGAATCTAAGTTCACTTATGTTGGTCAACACTTAACTTGGGAAATGTGAAACAAAAAGCACCTTTCAACAAATTCTGCATCAGGACTCATGAACATGTTTTTCAATCGCACATTAATCATTCCCCAATATTTTCCAAGTGCCTGCTCTACACCAGCGCTGTATTGTACACTGGGGAGCCACAGATGAAAAGCCACAGTCCCAGTCTTCCAGGAGCGGGCACCGGGAGGTGCCAGCATTCGTGGAGCACCAGTGATGGGAATGTCTGAGTGCCTCCGAGCACATATTCTTAATCAGCAGATGTAGAACACCCATTAAGTCTGCTATTAGGAGATCTATGAACCATTTAATGGAACACTAAGCAGCCTGCTCTGTGCCACGTATATGGCCACAGAAGATTCTTTTCAGAGGATAATGTTCACGCTACAATTGAAGAGCAGCCCACATGTGGACTCCTACCTCCCAGGATCCTGAAATGAGTCCTCAGAGAGATGCTCAGGGTTTCTAGTGAAATGGCAATATGACTGCCACTCAGCAAAGCAGTGAGTATCAAGACATCAAAGTATCCATCACTGACACTCTATCACACATGTCCCGCCAGCCCCTCCCTGGAGGAGCCCTTCATTTGCACCAACTCATTATGTCCATCTTGAGACTGGCAACCTGGTATGCCTCTGCTCACAACCCCAAAAGGTACCATTTGCTTAGCATCCTACATGAAGGGCACCCCCAAAGCATACCTCAACAAGACAGGAATACATCATGAACAGTGGGCAACAGAAGAGGTCCTCATTACCAAGGGAATTAAGCTTTCCACACATCTTCAGTGGCCAAGCCACTGAAAATGCAAATCCAACTTCCAGGTAACATTCGAGAAGTTCACTGTCCCTTTCTGCCATTGACTGACCAAGCAAAGTCTGATGATCAGATGCCTCTTCCTGCCTCAGAGTGCACACAATCAGCCATGTATAAGAGGCCCTGGAACTGGTGGTCCAGTGGCTAAGACTCCTCTCTCCCAATGCAGGGGGCCCAGTGTCAATCCCTGGTTAAAGAACTAGATCCCACATGCCACAACTAAAGATCCCAAATACCCCCAATGAAGGTTGAAGAGCCCAGGTGCTGCTGCAACTAAGACCTGGCACAGCCAAATAAATAAATGTTTTTACATAAAAAATGCCCTAAGTAACTAGTGTTGGCACTTTAATTAAAATGCCACCCAACTGAATATACTCTTGTCGGATCCCTACTTGCTGTTAACTCTATGTTAATAATTGCCACAGCATCTCTGAAAGCAATACAAGTAAGATTGAAAGTGGATAATAATAATGGCACAAGAGTGCAGCCTCATCATATGCTTTTTGTCACAGTAACCACGTCTGATGTCCCTGCTAGGCCTTCAGTTCTCATCATCATTTCCTTGTGGACTAAGCAGTTATGGTTTACACACCGCTCCGAAGAGCCCTTATTTCACAGGGTCTCTCAAAGAGTCACTCAATTAATAGAATGAAAGGTCTTAGTCAGGTTTACAGAAGCTGCCAGCACATGGCCACACTGCACTTGGCCTTTGCTTCCAAGGAGACACTTGATACTGGCTGATGCTGGTGACCCCATCTCTTTCAGGTGAACGTCCAAAACTATCAACCTGCTTCCCTGACTAGCTGAGTGGTGGTGGTTTAGGAGCTAAGTCGTATCCGACTCTTGCAATCCCATGGACTGTAGGCTGCCAGGCTCCTCTGTCCATGGGATTCTCTAGGCAATAGTACTGGAGTGGGTTGCCATTTCCTTCTCCAGCGGATCTTCCCGACCCAGGGATGGAACCCATATCTCCTGCATTGTAGACAGACGCTTTACCGTCTGAGCCACCAGGGAAGTCATAAGGAAGATACATGTTCATCTAATACCCACCCTTCATGAGATGAATATGCTAGCTTGTGGCTTCTGAGGGGGTTCAGAATATGCTACCCCAAAATATACCACTTTGATATAAGGATTCTTTTGAGCATGAAGCCAACTGAAGAAGTACGCATGAGCACATAGGTGTATGCACACACACACACACACACACACACACACACGCTACCCTCTCTGTTCTCCCAGAAAGGGCAGAGTGATTCTTACTAACCTCCAGAGACAATTCTAGATTTTTATGACCCAGAGCTGGCACCATAAGAATCTACATAACAAATCTAACAGGTCCTTTGTCTTCTACTTGTTTGCCCAGTATAATTACCTTCCCACAGTTTACAGCTCTTGGAAGCCTAATACCTGTTTTCTTTGTCTTTTCTCTTCTTTACAGATGCATTGCTTTCTTGTTAATAAGCTGTATAAACCCAAGTTCTAACCACTCCTTTGAGTTACTCATCCCTGAGTTCTTTCTTGTGTATGGATTAGTACATGTTAAAAATAATAAACTCCATTTTTGTCTTGTTAATCTGTCTTTTGCCAATCTAATTTGTAGGGCCTCCACCAACAGACCTAAGATGGGTAGAGGAAACACTATATTCTTCCTTGGTGGCTCAGATGGTAAAGAATCTGCCTGCAATGTGGGAGAGCTGGGTTCAATCTGCGGGTCAGGAAGATCCCCTGGAGAAGGAAATGGCTACCCACTCCAGTACTCTTGCCTGGGAAATCTAACAGACAGAGGAGCCTGACGGGCTACAGTCCATAGGTTTACAAAGAGTCAGACACAACTGAGCAACTAACACACACACACACACACACACACACACACACACACAGATTATATTCTATTAAACAATTCTTAACCTGTGCCCATTAAAGCCTGTGAACCTCCAGATATTAGATTCCATGTTTTATGCACATGCAGTTTTTAAGGAAGAAAATAAAAATATTTGATCATTTGCAAGGGCTTTAATATCCAGGATCTCAGTTGACCCTTCTACATGAGCTGGGCTGGTGGTACACTCACCTCTATGTCATATGAGAAGAACAAACTCTGAGCTATTACTAGCCTGAGTCACCTAAGAATAGGTCACGACCCCCCCCCCCCACCCTTCCCATCCACCTCCCACCCTGCTCCTTTTCCACAGCTTTCTACAGGATGTAGCCACCATCTCTAAGACTCATCTCACTCAGATCACCTTGGCTGGGATGACTCACTCTCATCTAGACTCCAAGTCCTAAGGACAGAAACAAATAATCCTTATCTGTCACGTATTATCTATGTAAGTATCTGTACGTCTGTGTGTATTAGGGGTGGGGTGTTTGTATGTAACAGTAACCATGATTAGCCAATTTAAGGAAAGCACCCTCCATTTCATAAATATCTACTTCTGTTTTCTGTCATAAGACACTTGTAGGACAATTTTTTAATGTCTGTATATAAAGCCATAAGATGTGGAGGGATGATACCAATGATACCATTTAGCAGATACCAAGAAAAATCTGCTAGATGACTGACAGAAAAGAACTTCAAGGTCTGGAAGTTCTGAACACTTTATAATTCGCTAAAGATTAACTGACTAAAATTCTAACAAAGTAAGAGTTCAAAATATTCCTTCAAGTCTTCACAAAATCAACTAATTCATTACAAAAAATGGTAAACAACTAACCAGGGTAGTTGTGTTTGGTCTTACCAAAAAAAACAAAAGATCAATTAGGTTTGCCTCCTGCCCCCAGTACAGACTATGGTGGGAGAGGAAATAGAGACTCAAGAGCAGATGCACCTGCAGACTACCTCCCTCCATAACAGCTTCCAGATGCCTCTTTATTAAAGTTTTTTTTCCTTTTAATTTTATATTGCAGTATAGTCGATTTACAATGTTGTGTTAGTTTCAGGTATACAGAAAAGGGATTTAGTTACACAAACATATACACATACATGTATATTATTCTTTTTCAGATTCCTTCCCCATGTAGGTTTTTACAGAATATAGAGCTCCCTGTGCTATACAGTAGGTCCTTGTTGGTAGGAGCTTACTATATACTAGTTTGTATATGTTAATCCCAAACTTCTAAATTATCCCTCCCCCACACCTGTCCCCTTTGGTAACCATAATTTCTTTTCTAAGTCTGTGAGTCTGTTTCTGTTTTGTAATTTTTTACATTCCACAGATAAGTGAGATCACATGATATTTGTCTTTCTCTCTCTGACCCACTTCTCTTAGTATAATCTCCAGATTCAGTCATGGTACTCTAAATGGCATTCTTTCTTTCTTTTTTAATGGCTAAGTAATACTCCAGTGTGTGTGTGTGTGTGTGTGTGTGTGTGTGTGTACTCACATACATACAGAAACTGTATCCGCTTCTCAATAAACAGTATCTTGGCCATACAAAAAATTTTTATTGCTAAACTCGAAACAATATTTTAAACAAAATATGATGTGAGACAAATATTAAGTTACACTTCAAACTCAACTGGTGAAACATCAGAATGATGTATAGAAGATTTTGGAAAACACCAAACTCAGTCAATAAAAGGATTGCTGCTGGCTGCATATCTATGCACAAAACAATTCTTAGTGATTGGAAAGCTGAGTTTTAAGGATTTTATTTGTTTATTTAAATTTATCTTTTAATTGGAGGAAAATTGCTTTACAATGTTGTGCTGGTTTCCGCCATACAACAACACAAATCAGCCACAATTATACATAGCAAAGAAGCTTGCTGCTACTGCTACTGCTAAGTCACTTCAATCGTGTCCGACTCTGTGCGACCCCATAGACAGCAGCCCACCAGGCTCCCCCGTCCCTTGGATTCTCCAGGCAAGAACACTGGAGTGGGTTGCCATTTCCCTCTCCAATGCATGAAAGTGAAAAGTGAAGGTGAAGTCGCTCAGCCGTGTCCGACTCCCAGCGATCCCATGGACTGCAACCCACCAGGCTCCTCCGTCCATGGGATTCTCCAGGCAAGAGTACTGGAGTGGGGTGCCATTGCCTTCTCCTCAAAGAAGCTTACTTATAGGTATTTCTATTGTGTTTTAGCTACACTCGAGGAAACTGGTTGGGGCTCTGGAGTTAACATGTAGCACATTACTGTTCTTCCTCATTTTTTTTAAGAAAGGGAAATGTGTCCCAGGTAGTTTTTCAACAGAATGTCTGGTTTTCAGGAAATATTAATGCTAATATCCATCACATAAGGCAGAAAATAATTAAGGAGCAGAAAAAAGTACCCACGAACCCATGGAAGTTCAGAGGAAGGAGAAATTCCTCCAGTAGGCAAGAAACAAGCAATATTTTTGTTTAGGGGCCTGAATTTGAGCCCAGATCCTGAATTTGAAAAGCAGCATCTGGACAAATGCAAATGGCAGGAGTCCTCCAGCAAGACTAAAAATTGGGCAGCAAGGTTTAAGGGAGGAGTGGATGAAGGACACCAGAAGGGACCTGGTGGAGAGCTGGGCATTTAATGCAAGTTCTAGTCACAATATCAGAACTGATGGCTGTGAGCAAAGGGAGGACAGGGCTGGAATAAGCAGACCGGAGGAAAGGTAGTGACAGAAATGCCCACAAAAGGTTCACGGGGTTCCACCTAAGGGAAAGGCATATTGACATATTCACATGCAGCATTTTCAGTATATGAAAACAATATATTCTTGATCTGCCCAAAGACAGTCAACAGTGATTCTAACTCCTTGTTAAAATAGTTATTATACACAAGGATCTTTTAAATGCCTTCTTTAGTCCCCTAAGAGAGGAAACTTTCAATCATTTTACTGGGCACAAGAATAGCCATCCTAGTCTGTCACAAAGAAAGAGGTTCCTTCTTGCCTTCTTGCCAATTCCTGCCTTCTTGTCCAATAAAAACAGTGTCCGCCCACCTTCTACACAGTGTGGCATGCCTATATAAGCCAAAGTTCCAGGAACCATTGTAAAAGGGCCACCTTATCAGTATATCTAACGGCAGACAGCGCTTTCCACCACCTCCCTCACCCCTCTCCCAGCTCACTGCCTGTTCTCGGGTTGCACAAGTACAAACACATGGAGAATGTGAAGAATGCATCCAAGTTTGGCAGCCTGGCCGCATTCTGCCTGGAGAAGTACCCCCAAATGGTGCGAACTGAAGCAAAACAGCCACAGAAGCAAAATGCAACCTCGAGGTCAGTGCGGACGCAGCTGCCCTTGTCTCTTAAGACATTCCTGGCTGGAATCCCACTGAGCAAATGTGGGGGAAGAGCTGACAAGACGACGGACTGAGGATCAGGAAAGACCCAGCTGCAGCCAGAGAGAACAATCACCAAAAAACATAAGCTAAGCATCCAAACAGCAATTTCCTTCCAGGAGTGCCCCGCCGAGGGCAGACCTGTAAATTACCCCTGGGGATTTCTTATCAATCATGCCAGGACCTTATCCCTGATTTTTAAACGCCACCTGTTTAACCATATGATGTCCCCCTAGGGGACAACTGCAGGTCCACAAACACAGCTTCCATTATTTGATCTGAAATCTAAATGGAATACCCACAGAGCATTTCCTCATTCAGCCAATTCCGAAATCTTTTTTCTAAGATATTCTGTCAAGAGTGATCGCTACACTCACAAAAGGACAAGCGTTCAAGGAAAATAATCAGTCACTCCTTTCATAATTTTAATGTGTCAACTAATGTGTCAAATGTAACGTTCATTTCTCAGGTATTTTATTTTATTCCAAGTCTACACAGGACACTGACAGAAGAAAATCATTCATTCATTCTTTGACAAATATATATTAAGTATTTAAAACTGTCTTTCATTAATTCTAAAATATACTTTTTTCACATTTTATCATCTCTGGAATTGAAATACAGCTGGAAATTAAGATACTGGTTTACTTCTTTTAGTACATAAAACAGTATCTGACAATCAATTATACAAACCACACAGCAACTGTTTAATACTTCTCAACTGAATAAAACCATCTTTCACCTTGAATTTGTTCTTCCCTCTTCAAGGCATCCCTGGACACTGCCATCAGAACCATCACTCTGCTCGTGTGACCCTTCCCCTGACTTAAATGAGTCAGTGATTCCCTTTACCTATGGATAAGGAATGAGTAAGAGGCCCCCATGACATGCCCAGAGCTACTTTCTCAGCATCATCTCCTCTTGTGTGCGTGCTCAGTTGCTCAGTCATGTCAGACTCTTTGTGGCCCCATGGATTACAGCCCACCAGGCTCCTCTGTCCATGGGATTTTCCAGGCCATACTGGAGTGGGTTGCCATTTCCTACACCAAGGGATCTTCCCAACTCAGGGATGGAAGCCAAGTTTCCTACATTGGCAGGCAGATTCTTTGCCCCTAGCACCACCTGGGAAGTCCATCTCCTCTTGCCTCCTGCCAAATTATGAACATTCTCCTCAATGCACCAAATGTGTCTCAATTCCACATAACTTTCAGCAATCAGCTCAAGTATTAACTACCTAAAATCTCTCCTCCTGAAACCTCCCCATCCCCAGAGATGAAATAAATGTCCATCTTCCCATGTCCCACAATCTCCTTGCTTTAGTATAGCCTCATCACACCATACTTAGTGTTTAGTTCTTTCTCTATATCTTCCAAGACCGAGATTTCTGTGAAGGCAAAGGCTGCACCATGCATGCTTCTGATACAAAGCCCTTGAAATGCTGCCCAGTATGGAGTTGAGATCAAAACAAAACTAGTGAAAGGATAGATGAACAAACCTCAGGACATTCCTTCTCTTTCAGTTCACAAGGTGACTCACAAGTTCACAAAGTTCATGACTTTCTAGGTCATCAGGAATCAGATAGGATTTCACAGCTTCTTGGTTACTCTTAAAGTCCCAGGTCCCTCTCATTCGAAAAGTAAAAATTCTAGACTGATGATCTCTAAGTTATTTTCCAATCTATAACTCTGCTATTTACTCTCCAGTGAAAGCTGCCTGCTATTCTAATATCTGGCCTTACTTTCCAGTATGAAATACCCTTTGGAAAATGGATTCTGAGACTGGCAAAAAAGAGCCTTGTGCTCAAAACTTTCAAGACTGTTGGGGACAGAGGGCATATCTAAAAGTCCAGGAGAAATGTGTCATTTGAGAATAAAGTATTCAGCATAATTTTATATCTAGAAAACAAATATTCTCCTTTTTCAATACAACTAAAGAATATAAGATTTGACAAAGCAATCTTGGCAGATGGAAAAAGAAAAAAGACAGTGATTCTCAACTGTAGAAAGAGCATGATAATTCCAGAAAGTGGAGCAGGGGTTTTAGAAGCTCAAGGAACACTGGTCTAGTGAAAGTTAACAGAGCATAGTTGTTAAGAGCACAGACTCTCGAAATTTCAAATTCACCTCCTACTAATACTAACCAGTTCTGTGATTCTTAACACTTTACTTAATCCGCCCCCCCAGACTAGTTTTGACATCAGTAAAATAGGGATCAGCGTACATATCTCATAGGGTCATTTTAGGAATTAAATTAAAGATTGCATATAAAGCTCCTCTAACAGTGCCTGGCATTTAACAGATCTCTAATAAATGATCTCAATCATTACAACTAGCATTACTAATATCTCCTTCTGCAATCACAGAGATCCCATTACATGCTCTATTACATTGCACAGGACACTGGAGATGCACAAAGCCACTCAAGAAATTAGAAAAAGGTGGTGGTGATGATGACAATGATGATGATGGCAGTTGGATGAACAAATAAGTAAACATGGAATGATATTTCCTTTTTTTTTTAACTTATACATTGAAAAGAGATCTTTTATATGGTCTACCAACTTTTCTGCATCACAGATTTTTTTTTTTTTAATTTAGGAAATATAGATGCCAGAAGTGCATACAACATCTGAGTAAAGTTTAGATACAGATTATAATAAACTGAACACAATTAACATCCACATAACCACTATCAAACTAAGGAAACAGAACACCACTACTCTCTGAAATCACCTGGATGCTCCTCCTTAAGGTACCCTCCTCCCACTTCCCACAGTCACTACTGCCTTGAATTTTATCTTTCTTATCATTTCTTGCCTTTTTAAAAGAAATAGTTTTCTTCAAATGTAATTCACAAACCATACAATCACCCATTCAAGTGTATAATTCAGTGTGCTTAGTCGCGCAGTCGTGTCTGACTCTGTGCGACGCCATGAACTGTAGCCTACCAGGCTCCTCTGTCCATGCGCATTCTCCAGGCAAGAATTCTAGAGTGGGTTGCCATGCCTTCCTCCAGGGAATCTTCCCAAACCAGGGAACGCACCCAGGTCTCCCACATTGCAGGCAGATTCTTTACCTACTGAGCCACCAGGGAAGCCCAAGAATACTGGAGTGGGTAGCCTATCCCTTCTCCAGGGGAACTTCCTGACCCAGGAATCAAACTGGAGTCCCCTGCATTGCAGGTGGATTCCTTACCAGGTGAGCTATCAGGGAAGCGGTTTTGAGTAATGCCACAGATGTGTGCAGCCATCACTAGAGAAACCCCATGACCTCTGGCTGTCCCCCCTCTCCCTTCACCTTTCTGCCCTCAGCCCTAAGCAAGCACTCATCTGCTTTCTGTCTCTGTAGACATTCCTGTCCTAGATGTCTTACATGAAAAAAATCATCTAATATGCAACCTCTTGTGACTGGTTTCTTTCACTTAGCATAATGTTTCCAAGGTCCATCCACGGAGTAGCCTGCATCAGTATTTCACTCCTTTTATGGCCAAATAACATTCCATTTTATGAAGACGCCAAATCTTGTTTATCCATTTGTCAGCTCATGAACATCTGAGTTGTTTCCACCTATTGGCTATTAAGGATAATGTCACAGTGATTTGTGTGGACATGTGTTTTCTTTTCTCTTGGTACTATACCCAGGAGTGGAATTGCTTAGTCACAGGGTAACTCTATTTAGCCTTTTGGGGAACTGGGTGGGTTCACTACCTTTTCTACTGATTCCCACAAGACAGAAAGATAAAAGTACATTGACTTTATACAGCCTCTGACTTTATAAAAGTATAATATATAAAGTATAATGACTTATGGTGTTAAATCAACCTATTCAGCCAAAGGTAGATACTCAATGCCAGTGGCAAGCCTTCATCAACCTTATACATAGTAACATATCAATTATTCATATACGTGTAGATGGCATCTTCTAAAAATTAAAGTTTTCTAACTGTTAAAGATAGACAGTATCAAGAAGACAACTGAATTTAATAGAATCAAGACATCCCCACTTTCTAGTCATTCTTGGATCACTTTTTGGACTCTCAAAACATCATTTTAAAAGCATTCTTCTTTTAGACCAGTCCACAGTTTTTATAATTTTAACAATATGACCATTAAATGTGGAATACAAAAACGGACCAATATTAAAGACCTATAGAAATATCAACCCATTAGGTATAGTCCGTTTTTACAGACTTACTTTCCAGAAAGTATGTTTATAAAAATTAAGATAAATCTACATCCCTCCAGGAGTCTATATTGCCAGGAATGTGCTGACATTGTACAATATCAGAAAGTATATCTGATATGTATATGATGATCAGAAAGTGGGCAAGGGGATGGCAGGAGAGTGATTAAAGTGCAGAAGCTTCATCTCAGGGCCCCTGAGACATGGCATCTGGAAAATCTATTCACACCCTCAACAATCAGTATGGATCTGATGCGCCAGTCTCTAAAGGCTTCAATACAAGAGTGCTAAGGGCATCTGTCTTGGATTTTCATACTGAATGCCTGCCTTGTTTTGCATGGTCCGCCGCACACCGCTTCTGTGAGTCATGGCCAGATTGATGGACACAGAGAGGTGACAGACCAAGGAGTACATTCCTTACCCCTACATTGCCTCTGTTGAGGGGGTTAAAAAGCTGACCAATACAGAAATGCCTCTGAATTTTAATGTGATATTTCTGAGTGTCTCCGACTCATGTTGTATCACTGCTCAGAACAATGTGGGATCGGCCGCACACGCTGAGGTTTCTAAATACCCTATGACGACTGGCAGGAAAATACGATGACTGCTCAGCTACTCATGTGAACTCTATACTCCCCTAACCTTCAAGTGCAATTAGTTAAGAACAGGAGAAATAAAATGAAATTCCTCCACATGGTAACAATTGAAGTTGCAAAATGACAACTTATGAAAAATTATATTTACATTTGTAAACAGGGATATCACTATAATACATTTATACTTATAGAAAATACATATACAAAGACTTGTATAATTTCCTAAAATCCAAATTTATTGATGATCCATACACACTAGACACTAGTATGTGGAGTTTATCAACTGAAACTATTTCTTTGACACAACATAAGCACAATATTTTCCTTTTCTGCTTTGTTTGATGGCCTATATTCACAATAGCTACAGAACAAAAATACAGTAAAGCAAAGAGCTATCTAATATCCCTTTAGGAATCTTAACATCTTTTTTTTCTTAGCCTCACTGTTGAGGAATTCTTAGACCTCGGATATGAAGTGAGATGTAATAAATAGGAAACGCTGGAAAAAGAAAATACAGTGGTGAGATGCTGAGGTTTAATTTATGTTGGTCAAAACAGAGTTTTCCCATGTACTGATTCTTTTCACACCAGTCACAGGAAACAGCACAGAACTTTTGGAGATACCAAAATAACTGATGTTTTACTATTAGCGCTTTCAAATCATTTCTCCTTAGACTGTCACCTTTTGCCAGCTCAAAACAGACTTCACAACTGCAAGTTTCCACTGTGTAGTTCCAACATGGCATTATTTTCGCCAAAGAGGTGTGAAACAGGTCAGTGTGCAGAGCTAACAGCATCAAGTTGTTATTGGGGAAAAGAAAGCATATTGCAGAATTGCTAAGATAGCAAAAGAGTATGCCAACTGCTAGCCGACTTGAGGACCTATATCTTCTATCTCCACTGTGGCCTGTAACAGAGGAACATCCTGAAATAGAGACAAAGGAATCCGAACTCCTCCTTGTAGGGCCCACACAGCCCTTCACTATCTGTCCCCAGCCCAACGTCCTGGTCCATCCCCCACCATCCTTCTTTCTATGTGTCCAAGTCACGTTGCTTAAGCTTTTTCCCATGATGCATTGCGGTAAATGGGTGAAAACTGCTCAGGACCTACGGGCTTGGCCCTGGGACTGACAGGGTCACTGTCTGTGCAGACCTGTTGCCACGTGTGGCACAGAAGTTTGGGAAGTTCTGCTGAGATGCCACCTATGGGGATGCTCATGGTTCCCCTGACTTATCAAGTCCCCATCACAATTCCAAGGTTTGGAACATGCCCCTCCCTCCCCTTGGAACAGCTTTCCCTCACTGCAAAAATAAATGTTCCTCATTCTTCAAGATTCAGTTCAGACATCCCTTTTGCACTCCAGGCCCTTCCCGGTTTTCTGGCCCATGCATACCTGCTAAGTTGCTTCAGTCATGTTCCACTCTTTGTGACCCTATGGACTTTAGCCCACTAGGCTCCTCTGTCATGGGATTTTGTAGGCAAGAATAATGGAATGGGTTGCCATGCCCTCCTCCAGGGGATCTTCTCAACCTAGGACTCAAACTCATGTCTCCTGCATTGCAGGTGGGTTCTTTACCACTAGCACCACCTTTAGCCTACAAAGTGGAGATCTTTTTGTGTTCTCACAGTGATTCTTACCCACAATAAGCCTCTTCTTGTCTGTCCTTGAAATGCCAATCAGCCCCTGAGGGCTTACTTACTTTTGTATCCCTGCACATTCCCTGACAAACAGTAGGTGCTCCACTGATCTTCAAAATAACTGAGAACTCACCCAGAGCATGCAAAGAATAGAGAAATTCAGACCCAGTCTCTAGCAAATAGGGATTTACCCTGAAGAATATGTATTCGGTTTCACCTGTGACAAAGCTTCCCATTCATAGACTCCTAAAGAAATCCCCATTTATGCATTTCTGAAGAAATTTTTTTTCCAGAAATCCAACATGCAGTTTAGGATATCTTGAGCAGATGTAAACAAAGTCAAGCAGCAGGTAAATTCCCCAGGCCCCTGAGCCTCCCTCCCTCTTAGAAGCTGGTTTAGTTAAAGGCCAATCAATCACGACTGCTGATCTCAAACCCCAAAGCTGAGCAACATCCAGCATCCAGAAATACGTCCTAAAGAAATAATCAGCAATGTACCAGCAATTATATTCAAGGTTATTAAATGCAGCATTATTTATAAGAGCACAAATTGGAAACAGCCTAAATGTTCAACAACAGGGTACTGATTAAATAAATCATGAACATCTCAATGCTAGAATACTAGGCAGCCATTAAAAAAATCATGTTGATAAGAATTTTTCATAACATAATAAAGATCATTACCAAAAAAAAAAACACAGAATAAACAACATTATATATAGTTTGATCTAAACTTAATTGAAAAAAACGTGTACTTGAGTATTAGCATAAATAAGAATAATGGAAGGAAATACGCCAAAATGTTTAGTGGTATCTATATCTAAGTGATGGAATCATGGGTGATAATAAAATTTATTTTACTCTCCATCCTTTTGTTGAATGTTTTCTAAGTTTTCTACACAAAGCAAACTTTACTTTTGTGTGGAGGGGAGAAGGAAGGAACAGCAACAACAAAATCAAAGCATAAGGAAGCAAAGAGTGAGAACTGGTAGGGTGTCCTACTCTGGGCTGCAGATAACCACCCAGGAGGTTTCTAGGAAGCAGGTTCACTGTCAGGGTCCCAGAACACATAGGTGATAAAGCTCTCCCAGGAACATGCACACAGGGTCCCCTAGATCTGACTTAGCTTCCAGTAAGCTTATCAGAATCAGAAATGATCTAGGGGCTGACTGGTTTTCTTGAATTGTGGAAACCACACTCTGGACCCACAATTCTCTTGTCATCCTATGATTAAACCAAAAACCTAAAACTTTAAGGTTTCTGAGTTTGATTTATAGGGGTTTTCAGAAATCATGCAGATTCATTCCCTGACATATTCATTTGCCTAAGAAATGCTAGATTCAGACCCCTGCCAAAAAGACCGTCCCTGCCCAACAACATTCTTCCACTATCTTGCTCTATACTGTTTTTGTTGTTGTTGTTCAGTCACTAAGTCGTGTCGATTCTCTGCAACTATTTATTCTGTTCTACGGAGAAGGCAATGGCACCCCACTCCAGTACTCTTGCCTGGAAAATCCCATGGACAGAGGAGCCTGGTAGGCTGCAGTCCATGGGGTCGCAAAGAGTCGGACACGACTGAGCGACTTCACTTTCACTTTTCACTTTCATGCATTGGAGAAGGAAATGGCGACCCACGCCAGTGTTCTTGCCTGGAGAGTCCCAGGGACGGGGGAGCCTGGTGGGCTGCCGTCTATGGGGTCGCACAGAGTCAGACATGACTGAAGCAACTTGGCAGCAGCATTCTGTTCTATAAATAAACTGCCATTTTATTCTTAACCTTTCTGAAAAAATTTATTTTTTATAAACACTAAAAATGAAGGAGATTGATCAAGAGAATTAGGAGAGCCAGGAGTGGATGGTGTCACAAAAGGAAAAGCAAGAGAGTCTTCTGAGCATCACAGGCCTCAAAGAAGCCATGATGGGACAGATCCCCAAAGTGCCCCCTGGATCTGGCTTCTAGTGAGCACTGATGTTCTTTGCCAGAGTGATTTTGTAGGACCAAAGTCAGAACCACATAGGGTAAAAATGGTAAACTATTCTTTAAGGGCTTAACTGGGACTGACAGGAGAATCATTAAAGGGCCAAGTGAAGAATCCAATCTCTGTTTAAAGTTATAGTGAAGAACATAAAATTCAGGACAGAAAGGAATGATAGTAGGGCAGGTCTAGACCTAGAAGAACAAAAGGGGGGGTTAAGAACCAAAGCCTGGATAAGGATCTCTGTCAGCCAAAACAGGCATTCCATCGTGGGGAGCTCAGTCCAGTGATTCTTATCCAGGAAGCTCATCAGAATCTCCTGAGAAGATATTACAACCCCGGGACACCTGGACCCCACAAGACCTGTTAAACCACCACCTTTAGAGAGGGCAGGCTGAGTATTTTAAGTTCTCAGCAGTGCAGAGACCAGTAAGAAGCACATGGTCAGATGAATATAAATGTGGGAGCTTCCAGAGAAATAAAAGAGCATAAAAGAGCAAAGAAGCAATTTAACATCAACTCCATCGAGCAGTTGGAAGAATCAAGTAATGCACTTAAATGCAGTCCAGTGCCTTACACAAAATATCAATAAAAGCTCAATAAATTAGCTGGTATACTGTCATTGTGGCTACTGTTGCTGTTATTTACTTCTGGAGCCCAAACAAGGGATGTCTGTTTCTTTGGGACTAGTGAAATCTAAATCAGCAATTACTGCTCAGTTAAAAGGAAAATTCACAAGCTTTGTCGGGTGCCAAAGCCCCCAGACAAGAGATGTTAATGACCATATATTTCTATAGGTTTCCATTCATACTTTTGAATAGTTGGTGGTTGAGCATTATTGGGGTAATGACTAAAAATAACTGATACCATTTTTACTATAAATATGGCAGTAAAAAGACTTTTTAAAGAAAAGAACAGAAAATAACTCTCTCTTTAGAAAGCCCATGTAAGGCCGTCTTAAGGTAAGACATTCTGAGACTATGTGTTCCATTATTACTGACCCCACCTCATTTGAAAAGAACTTATGGAGGTTGGCAAAGACATAACAGACCAAAATTTAGAGAGGCAATCAGTCAAAAGAGAACTAAAGGGAAGGGGAAAATTTATTTGGTGCCCAATGGAAGTGAATGGACATGCAAACAAGTACCTTTTCTTGATCCCAGCACTGAGTTTCAAATTTGGTTGTGAATCACCTGGCAGTGAATGCCAAGAGTGGAACAGGATCAGCAAAATAATTAATGGCTTCCAAAACTAAGAGGAAACACTAGTATTACTGTTACTGAAGCACACACAATTTTTTCCTCCATAAACTGACATTAACACAATGAACAATGTCTACAATACTATCCTTACAGCAATACTTAACCACCTGATTAAAAGTATCCTTTCAGGCTCAAAAAACAATCAATTCCTAGTAGGAGAGACAAAGTACTAGAATCAAAGGATGTGCTCAGTGAGCTTCCTTCGATGACTCAGCAGGTGAGGAATCCCACTGCACTGTAGGGTTCGATCCCTGGGTCTGGAAAATCTCCTGGAGGACAGCATGGCTACGCACTCCAGTATTCTTGCCTAGAGAATCCCATGGACTGAGGAGCCTGGCGGGCTACAGTCCATAGGGTCGCAGAGTCAGACGTGACTGAAGCACACAAATAATCACACATCTACAAAGAAAGCACGGCCTCCAACCTAGACCTCTTTACCATGCAAAACTATCCAGAAATCATAACAGCGCTAACAAAGAAATACTGAAATTCACAACGTCTAAAATTTTCCATCCTTCTTCTGAAAGCTCCTGAAAGATGTACTCCTTGAAAATAAGGAAGTAAACTAAGAAAGAGCAGACATGGAATCTAGGAAAGGAGATCAAAGAGAGAGGAGCAAAGGAGGAAGATAAAAGGAAAGTCCAGGATGGCAGGGAAACAGGCCGTCCAGGCTGGAGGTGATTCAAGGCTCCAAAAGAAACGACTCCAAGCAGATGAAGGAGCTGAACGCCTGCTGTAGCTAAATACACCGCGAAAGGGCAGTTCTTCCAAGAGCAAGAATGTAGAGAACACTAGGGATGAGCACAGAAGAAACTAAGAAAACAAATAGACAAGAGTTTTTTTTTTTTTAATCAATTTATTTATTTTAATTGGAGGCTAATTACTTTACAATATTGTAGTGGTTTTCGCCATGGGTTGACAAGAATCAGCCGTGGGTAGACAAGAGTTTTGCATCAGAAAGAGAGGTAAATTATCTATTCACATTTGCTCAAATAAAGAAACAATGGAGGGACTTCCTGGCTCCAGAGGTTAAGACTTCGCCTTCCAGTAAAGGGGGTGAGGAGTCTATCCCTGGTAGTGAGCTAAGATCCGGAATGCCTTAAGGCCAGAAAAGCAACACATAAAACAGAAGCAATTTTGTAACAAATTCAACCAAGACTTTAAAAATGGTTCACAAAAGAAAGAAAGAAAGAAAAAAAAAGAAACAAGGAAGCACAGTAAGAAACTAATAAAAATAGCCACTTATAGGAGGTGCATGAAGGCAATGGATTAGGACTAGAATAGGAATAAGACCTTTTAAAGTATACCTTTAATGTGGTTTTAATTTTTGAACCATGGCAATGTATTACCTACTGAAAAATAAATTAAAAGAAAGTATATTCTAAAAATTAAAAAAAAAAAAAAAGGTGTTGCTAGAACAACAGCTTTACTCAGTCTTGTTTTTCACAGTGACAACTGTGGACCAATACCTGACATCCATACCTCACACATCTACAGACTCAGGTAAGAGATGCCAGGACACGGCTACATCTGTGAAAATGAAATCCACGTAGATGAGAGAGGTGGGAGAAGCATTTCCAATTAATTAAAACACGAAGTACAGCCACTTGTTTTCTGTAAAGTGGCACTGGCTGGGTACCACCTTAAAAGGTCACTTGGAGGACCTACGTCAAGAAACAGAAATCAGGTAACAAGTTGTTTTTGATGGAGACACTATTAGAATCTCGAGCAGGGCAATTCTTTGTTAAGCTGGACAGCCCTGCTCGTTGCATGGAGGTTAGCATTCCTGGCCACTGCCCACCAAATGCCATTTTGATACCCCATTCATTTTGACAACCAAAACATCCCTTCTCCCCTCAAGGCCACAGTTCCAAAAGCCTCTGAAAACCACTGTAAGGAGTAAACAAAAAGAATAAAAATTAAAACGTGCCAACTTTGCTTCCTATCACTGCAACTAATTTTCATCAGTTCATTAATTTAATGAATCTTCATAACACATTCATTAAGAAATCATGAGCAATCTGATCTCACACATGTTTGGCTGTTACTAAAGATAGTTTGTGTCTTCAGTTTTTTTCTTTTTTTTTTTAATGAGCTAAAGAAAATCTGAGGAATCTCGAATTCCTGCCAGTCTTCAGTCAAACCTACTTCACAACTTCAGGGTGCACAGTTTATTTATTTATTTCTTTTTTAAAACAGAGTTCACATGCATTCTCTCATTGATTATATACAAATTCTCTAGTCCCCTAAGTTTCGCAAGGAAAATACTAGTTTTTCCATTTTCACAGATAGGGGAGTCCAAGACTCGGAGCAGTTAAGTGATTTTTCCAAGCACACGACTGACAGAATTTGGGGAGAAACCAGGACATTTTGGTTGCCAGGCTGGCAGTTTCTCCTCTCAACTACAATCGTTATTGTTACTCTAGAAGTATTTCTTCTATGCCGAGCCTATAACATATTAGCTCAATTCAAATCTTTAACACAATTAGAAATTTGAAACCCAGCATCTCCTTTTTAAATCGTTAAGTCATATATAATGGTCCTTGGGATCAAACCTTGAGTCTCCTGCATCAGTGGGCAGATTCTTTACACCTGAGCCACCAGGGAAGCCCATAATGGTCCCAGAATGGTACAATTTAATTAATCAATAAAGCTGATTTTATAAACCCACACAGGTTGGTAGAGGTAGGCAGAGTCATTATTCCATTTTACAAACGAGGAAAGAGAGACAGAAGGGGGTAAGCAATGTCTTAAAGGTTACACATTGGTAAGTGTGGGGATTTGAATGCAGGCAGTATAACTCTGCAGGAAAAACTTAAAATCAATCAAATTAAAAAATAAATTGTAAAAAATAAATAAATTGTGAAAAAAGAGATAAGTCACATGGAAAATGGGTGGGTGGAATGCTTTAGACAAAGAGATGTTCTCTTTAGCTTTGTAAATAACATGTAAATTAGCATCCTTCATAGAACTTTTCTGCTGATTTCTAAAAGTGATCTCGCAGTACACAATCTCATAACCCAGTCCTTTGTCAAATTAACCAGTCTTTTTAAGCACTCAAGTAAGAGGTATTTACTAAGTTATCAATTTTCTACCCCTTGTTTTTGTGGAAACAAAGTAACCCTAAAATAATCAAATAAGACCCTTGACCATTTTGTTTAGATGGCATTAAAGTCTGAGAATTTTTCTACTCTTAGTTTACCAGTGTATATCCTGAAAAGACTAAGTAAGTAAATCTATAACGTTCTCCCAAATACCAATTTGGTAAAAGATGATACCACTAATTTAGAGTCATCACTGAGTATAAGAGCAGTCTAGAGAAAACAGATTCATTTAATTCAAACAACTTCAAAATAGAAATAGAGAAGCAGCCTCTGTCCTACTCCATGTAGCAGATAATGTTGGCCATGACTTATAAACAATGCAGAAGGCTGATAGATTTCTCCTCCACAGTTTATACAGAGCATCCCCAAACTATTATTTTTTTAAACCAAATTTAATCTCCAGAAGTAAGAGTATGATATCCTACTAGGAAACACTACTTAAAATAAAAATTCACAGTCAAATAGAACTAGTTTAGTAGAACACCATAAGAGTCATGCTCATGCTTTAAAAACAGGCCAGGTTGAGGGTAAATAAGAATTTAAGGAAAACCCTGAGCCATAGCCAAAGAAATCACGTGTCTAACTCTTCAGATGAACCACAGTTCTACAAAGCTAAGAATGGAAAGGGCTAGAGAAAATATAGCCATTAGTAAAACTATGTGCGGCCTAAACTTTATGATAAGTTATGTTTGATGCTACAATATAGATTGACAAGTATATTGGGGTCTATAATGCCAGGACCTCAAGCACACAACTGAGTTAATAATTAGGTATTCAATGATGGATGACCAAAGACCAGCTAGAAGCAAAAAAAAAGCATCCCTTTGCTTGTAGTTCAGTAGTGGTCCCCATTGCTAGTACACAGCCCTTAAGGGCAGAACCTTAAAGCTATTCCATTATACTGCCTCCCTAGATGACAGAAGTCAGAAGCCAGGGCGAATGCCTGGCAGGGATCTGAAACCAGATCTCAGAGAGTCAGGGGGTGAGAAGAACCCAGAGCTCTGAGACGTACAGCAGACATTCCACACAGAGCATCATACTCCAAAGACTCTCTAGAAAACATGCCACCAGGACTTCCCTGGTGGTCCAGTGGTTATGAATCTGCCTTGTAATGCAGGGGACCTGGATTCGATTCCTGGTCAGGGAACTAAGATCTCACATGCCATAGAGCAACTAAGCCCATGTGCCTAGACTAGAGTCCATGCACCACAACAAAGACCCCACATGACGCAGCTAAGACCCATCTCAGCCAAAGAAATAAATACATTTTTTTTAAATTCCCACCAATTAACTGCTCAGAGTAAGTGACTACACCCCCATTTTACAGACAGAAAACAGAGGCATCCAGAAGTGCGATATTCCTCAGTTCACTGAGTCTATAATTCACATGTTGGATAGCACAGTGACTGCTGACAAGGATCGTAACAGATCCCATGAGACTTTATCCAGAGCAAAGCTGGGCAGAGGGGCAGAATGCGAGTGAAGGCAGTCTCTCAGTCACTCACAGTAGAGGGGACAGAAGTGGGAGGAAGTAAAAGAGGACAAGGATGGGTCCCTCCAGGAGGGGACAGGGGAAAGGTCAGGAGGCGTGAGACCTGGGAACTAGGGGAAGGGGTCTCCTCTGGTGTTCAGTGGGTGAAAGAGGGTAAGGAAAAGTAGCTGATGAGCTGAAGAAAGTGGGAGAAAGAAGTCAAAGAGAACTAGGGTGCTCTCTACAGTGGACAGTGGAGAAAAGGGGGTAAGGTGGGCACAAGGGGTGATGGTAACCTTGGCAGGAATGTCATAAAAAGAAAGCAAGCATCCCTCAGATTACCCTGAGCACCGCCAAGGCTCTATTAACTTTCCACAGTTATCTGTTCCAAATTTAGAAACTCTTTTAGTTGTAAAATGGAAATTGCCTTGTTGCTTTGGTGCATTTTCTCTAGTTTTTAATGGAGTGCAGTTAGGGGGACAATTGGCCACCAATCATATAAAACAGTAATTTTTACTGGGTTCATAGCATCTTCAACCATCTGGGAGATAGAGATTTCCCCAGCCCCTGTTCTCAGTTGTCAGGAGGGAGAAGGCAGGCAGGGAGCAGCAGCTGCCCTCTGCGAATCAGCACTCATTAAATGCCGTTTAGCAGAAGAGCAGAGATTTTATTTCCATTTTCCAAGGAAACAGAAACATCGAAAGGTTTCATGTTTATAACTTTAATTTAACAAGCACTGTGTGGTTCCTGCTGTGGCCCCAGCTTCCTTAAGTGTGCACACTGAAACTCCAGCCTCTCCCTCCCAGTATGCGATGCACAGGAGCATCTCAGAGCTGTGAGCCGCACCCACCTATCTCATCAGGCCCATGTGAGCATAAGCAGGATCACCTAACCGTCCAGAAAGGAGCAGCTCAGGTGCCTCATGGCTGCTTCCTGTCTCCAAGCCCTTCAGTAACCTCCATTCCAAGTCAGCTTTCACAACCCGCAGTGAGAGACACACTTACTCTTAAGTCCTCATTCCCATAAAACAATGTTCAGAAAAGGTTAAAGATGAGGAGGAAAATCCTAACAGTATGATCAGAATCACAGTAAGATACAGTTTCCATTAAAGTCATTTTGGTGGCAGCTTCTTCTTAAAAAAGTAAAAAAAGGACAAAGTAAACACAACATCTTTCACATTATGTTTATGTTCTGTCCCTGATATAAATTCTATTTCTTCATTAAATACGAGAGAGAGAGAAAAGTCTATGTAGGTAACTAAAAGGCTACATTAGGGGTTTTTCCCCAACTCAATTTGAGAAATTCTGCAAAATTCTATCATGTATTTAAGGAAGCCCTGATTTTCCCACCTTATTTAATAAGGAAAGCTTTAGATTCAAGGAAGGAAGAGGACCACAGGGACTCATTTAGCCAAGAAGTGAGGCTTTGCCAAGGCTAGGGATCCAGGAAAGCCTCTATAGTAGTGGGGATTGGGGAAAGGGGTGTCAGACTCATTCTGTCTCGAAGTGTCCCGAGAGAGATTTTCTGCTCTTGGGATGGAAGACACCAGAAAGCAGGCAGATCTGGATCAAACCCGGGCTCTGGCATCAAAAGCTGCCTCAGTTGTGTTCATATTCCTGATCCTTGATTCCTTCGATGGTCAGATGAGAACAGCAGTAACACTACCTACCTCAGCGGGTTGTTGTGACAATTCAATGAAGTGACATGTTAAGGATTCAAGTATCCACCAGACACAGAACACTTATCAGGCCTCTTCCACCCCTCTTCCCTCCCCTCTGGCTGAGTCCCAGACCACCCAGCAAAACATCTCTAAATTTCACTTTCCTCAACTGCAAACTGACACAGGCTAACCTATGTGAAAGCTTTAAATCAATACACAGATATCAGGAAATACTGTTATTAGCACCAATCAATACATCTCCCACACAATTGAATTTCACAGAACAAGAGTAAGGAGCATCTTCTGGGCCGTTTTTCTCTACCTCACTGTTTACTGCTACATGTTGATATACTTTTAGATTAGTGTCCCCCAAGGGGGACTGAACTGTTCTCTGTAGCTATCTCTATTTGCATTTTGTGCTTTTAATTAATGCTTTTATTTCTGTGCTCATACTCTGGAGTAAAATTGGAGAAAACCTGAATTTGAAATACTAAAGACAAATATTAGCAGTAAGCAACTTGATACTCACTTATCCCTGCACCAACATCAAAAAGAAGTCGGGTATTTGGAAATTAAAAACAAACAAACAAAACAAGAGTCAAAAACAAAAGCAATTCCCCTGGAGTGAAACTTGCCTTAGAATCCTCAACACCTAGCGAAGTGCTCTGCACTTTATCTGCAGAAAAACAAGACTTCAATCTACTGTCACCTATGAGTGAAAAAAAAAAAGTGAAACGTGAAATCTGAAAGGCACTAACATTATTGTGAAAGTGAAAGTCACTCAGTTGTGTCGGACTAAAGAGTCGGACCCCATGTGGATTATACAGCCCATGGAATTCTCCAGGCCAGAATACTGGAGTGGGTAGCCTTTCCCTTCTCCACGGGATCTTCCCAACCCAGGTCTCCCACATTGCAGGTGGATTTTTACTTATACGTATTTTCACTGACTGACTCATTCATAGAAAGGCCACATGTAAACTTTAGATATATGGTCTTCAAGCTGTTGAAAATATAAAGAGAGCAAACAAAAGTCTCCACAACTCTCATTACCCATACAGTTGAGAAGATGATTAACTGGATGGACAGACCAAAGCTTAGGACAGGACCTTATCTTCTGGTCCCCTCGATACCATACACACCCCATGGGGTTTCAAAGGAACCGAGTCACTTTGAATTGTCTTTTCATTCATGCCAAATGTTAAAATAAATCAAAACCAAAACTTCTGGAGTTTTCTATCTCCCTCTCTCCATTTTTCAGTACAAGCAGCATTTTTAATAATTTTTACTCTCTCCTTTCTGCCAATTTCTAGGTTCTTCCTAGCTGTTTCAATGTTTCTTCTGGCCAGTGCAACTCTAGCTTTGCAGGAATATTTTGACAGAAGAGTGGAAATTTATATTCACCACAACTTTGCACAAACAAGTAAGGTGAAGTTAAGTAAAAAGAAAACAGAATCCAGATAAGGAGCAGCAATTTATACAGGGTTCTTTGGTCCTCTAGGAAATTCAAAAGAACCCTGATAACATCAATCTAAAGAGGTTCTCACATCTGAATATAGAAACAGAAATACTTAATTCTAGACCATCAAAAGCATCTTTTCTTCTCTGACAGTAAAAAATAAAATGTGTCCCTGTTCAGGTTATCTAATGCTGGATAACTAACCCCTCAAAACTTACTGGCTTAAAAGAACATCTTTTTATGGTTCTAGGAGCTTTTACTTCCTAGCCAAAGCTGGAATCATCTGAAGACTCTTCACTCACATGTCTGGCACCTTGCCGAGATGGTTGATTGGCATCTCTTTTCCACACCACCTCTCCAAACAAGTATCCTGAGCTTCCTTCCAACATGGCGGCCTCAGGTCTTACATGCAGTGAGTGTTCCAACACACAGGAAGTAGTGGCTGCAACCTCTGGAAGCCTTTGCCCAGAAAACTGACACAGAATCACTTCTGCCATATTGTACATGACAAAGCACTCATTAAACCCACTCAAATTCAAAGGGAAGGAGGTACAGACCCCACTTCTCAACAGAACTGAAACTAGCATTAACATACTACCCTCAGATAGTCTTGCGTAGTCTCCATCACAAACAAAGGGCTGACGGCAGCATGAGGTCCAGTGGGTCAGACTTCTGCACACGTAAATGCTTTCACCCTTGGGTCATCTATAATATCAGCACTGGGAAATAAAAAGAGGCATTGGGCAACTATGTAAATTAGCTATTTACAGTGTTTTCATTTCATTGCCAATCTCCAAGGCTGGGCAAGCTGTTAGAAGTAAAAGAGTTGGCTCTAATCACTGACACTCATCACATTTACATATTTATTGCAAGTGTTTTCATGTATTCTGGATAAAAAAATACTATTAGTATTTTTCATGGAGGTGCAATAGGTTTAATTTCAAATTTTGATTGTTGTAAGAGTTCACTGCTCTTCTTCTGCTGGTCTTTCAAGTGGAAATGAAAGCATAATTAGTACTGGACAAACAGATTTTCAGAACATTAGCAATGCAAACTTGGGTTTGAATTCCTGTTGTGAATAGTCACTGAAGTGAGTGGGAATACTTGGGGTTATTTTAAATTAGACCCAGAAATCGATACTACAGGTACTAGAGAATACATCTGTATATAAAACTGCTCATTAAAGTCAAGCAAGAAAGAAGTAACTCCTAGAAAGGCCAACTGAGCAATTACACCAAAGTTTATCCCCACCAGTGACTCGTTAATGAATATCTCTGGCATTCTAAGCCCTAGAAGAACACACAGAGGACATGGTGAGAGTTTTTAGTTTTCGATGACTAGTAAGCCCTGTGGGAACTGCTTCTCTGAATCCTTTGTCTTCCCCCCTCCTGATAACTGCAACCAAGTCGGCAGCTTTCTTTGCTTGGCTTGTGTGGTTACACAGTAGTCTACTGCAAATTTGCTGAGTGACTTCTTCCGAAATCTTATACCACCTTGAGGACTCTTGAGTTTGCCCTTGCCCCGCAGGTTCAAGTAAGGCAAGACAGCCCAAATGACTGTTTTTACAGTCCTAAAAGGACTGCAGTTCTACCCTGTGGAGGAGACCGCAAGACTGGCAGAGAGACAACATCAAGTTCCTTCTTGCCTCACCAAATTAAAGTAGCCAGAGTCCAACATGGAACAGCAGCTGATGAGCCCTGAGATGGGTACAGAGGAAAGAGTGTGCAGCATCAATGTGGAAACTGGGTTAAGAAAATCCCAGGGAAAAAAAAAATAGACAGCTAATTAGTTTTCCAATTAATATGCACAAACTGGAATGAATATTCAAAGATGTTCCTTTTTCCTGTGTGCCAGAATTGGAATCTTTTTCTGAGCACCAGAGAGTCACAGCCAACAGAAGAATTTGGTGATAGAAAATAATACTTAAAAATTAATCACAGAAGAGCTATTAATTGAGCTCTTATAACATGCCAGGTAGATTGTATGACTATCCTCATTTTATAGATTAGGAAAATCAGGCACAAATATATTTCATAACCTGCCCAAGAGCACTTAGCAAGCAAGGGAGTGGGGATGGTCAACAATCAATTTCATACTCTTAACCACCACAAGGATGGAAGAAAAACCAGGAGTGTCCTGACTAAATAATCAAACTCAATGTCACTGATTACTGGGCTAGTTATATGACTTTAGTTTTTAACCTCTATGAGCTTCAGTTTCTCATCAGCAAAACAGAAAGAACAGAAAGAACATTTAATTCCTTCACTTGCTATGAATGCTCAGAACACACACTTTCGAAAAGCAAATGATAGCTGTTTTTATTATGCAGGCCAGAGGGAAAATGGTCAGACTCACACAAATGAATCACAAGAATGAGAAGGAATCCTAGAAGCATTAGGAACCGGAACACCCCTTGTCAAGCCCAGCAGGGAAACTGTACTTTAGACAGGGCTCCCTCTCTACATGCAGCCTTGATCCTGTTTTAAACATGGACTGACCACTCTGAGAGAGACTGCACAGCCTGTGTTCATAACTCATGGAATCAGAGCATGTTTTCCTTTTCCCTTTCCCTAGAGATACATAAATATATAATAACATCATACAAAAATATGCTTTGTTTATATCTGATCTTTTCAACTCTAGTAATCCTTATATCTGATTTTAAAAGAAGTCCTCTTCAGACACAGCTCTCATTAAATCACTAGCTGGCTTTGGGGCCATGTGAGGTCCTTAGTGTTAGGGGAGTGAAATCCAAGTCCTAGAGTCTGGCCACCGATATCTCAGTGGATGCAGGCTTCTATTCTAATCTTCTCTGTCCTTATGCTTCATCTGGAACTCTTCTTTTAGGAAGGACAGGACCCCTCAGCCCACTTGTCCCTGGCTATATATACTTTCATCCTTTGGGGAAACAACGGAAACAGTGACACACTTTATTTTCTTGGGCTCCAAAAGTCACTGCAGATGGTGACTGCAGTCATGAAATTAAAAGATGCTTGCTCCTTGGAAGAAAAGCTATGACAAACCCAGACAGCATATTAAAAAGCAGAGACATTACTTTACTGACAAAGGTCTGTATAGTCAAAGCTATGTTTTTTCCAGTAGTCATGTATGGATTTGAGAGTTGGACCATAAAGAAGGCTGAGTGCCAAATAACTGATGCTTTTGAACTGTGGTGTTGGAGAAGACTCTTAAGAGTCCCTTGGATTGCAAGGAGATCAAGCTAATCCATCCTAAAGGAAATCAATCCTGAATACTCATTGGAAGGACTGATGCTGAAGCTGAAGCTTCAATACTTTGGCCACCTGATGCGAAGAGCTGACTCATTAGTAAAGACTCTGATGCTGGGAAAGATTGACGGCAGGAGGAGAAGGGGACGACAGAGGATAAGATGGTTGGATGGCATCACCAACTCAATGGATATGAGTTTGCGCAAGCTCCAGGAGTTGATTAAGGACAGGGAGGCCTGGAGTGCTGCAGTCCACGGGGTCACAGAGTAGGACCCAACTGAGTAACTGAACAACATCAACAACCTTTATATCTGTACTTGCTCATTCTCCTGAACACTTTGGCTCCTGTCATTTTTTCCCACTCTAGTCCCTTCAGTCTTTTAAATCTCTGTTAAAGGGCCTCCTCTTCCAACAATCCTCCTGATATGGTCTGAATGTGTGTGCCTTCCTAAAATTCATATGTTGACATTCTCACCCCCAAGGTGATGGCGTTAGGAAGTGGGCCTTTGTGCAGTAACTAAGTCAAGAGAATCATCCTAATGAATGGGATTAGTGTCTCTCATAAAAAGAAAGCCCAGAAAGCCTCCTCGTCCCTTTTGCCATGTGAAAATGCTAGAAGTCTGTGACTCTGAAGAGGACAACCACTTAGTCATGCTGGATCTCAGAGCAATGAACTTCTGTTGTTTATAAGCTACCCACCATATGGTATTTTATTATAGAGGCCTAAACAAACTAAGACACCTCCTACAATCAGTTCAGCTCCCAGTAATCCATTCTCTTCCTACTCTGTGTTCCTCCGTGGACAGCCTTCCCCTCTCCACTGCACATACATGTGGTTCAGTATTTGTTGTGTAACTTCCCTTACAGAAAATTCTTCTCTCCCCAGTTGATACCATATGCAACTGGCACATCCAAAATCAAATCCCAGCTCTGCAATTTTCTAGCTCTATGACCGTGAGAAAGCTACTTAACCCCTCTAAATAGTATTTGCCTCCCCTGTAAAGTGGGATGATAATACTGGTTACCTTCTATGGTTTGGGGGAGGATTCATGCAGGTACATATAAGTGCTTAATAATGTCAGCTATAATTATCAATATCCATTTCTCACACATTTTTCTATCCCACAAAGCACCAACCATCTAGTCTACTTCTCTACCTGCCTACCTATCCATCCATCCATCCATCTTTGCATCTATCCATCTGCATCCATGTTAGACCCTCAATGAATGTTGGCCAATGGCTTCATTTAGATGCACCAATCCTTAAATTTCAATTTCTCTAAGAAACACGAAGCTGTTTCTTGTGTATTAATCCAGCCTTGAAACTCAACAAGATTCTCCAGGTAGTATCTCGGACAGAGCATGCTGATTTCCAGAAGACGGAAATAGGAGTGAAAAGTGATCATTTCCTTACTTCAAATATGCTGGTTTGAAGAACAGTTGAATAATTCATTAAGTCCTTTAAGGTGCACTGATCAGACTCAGCTCTTTAAGAAGCATTTTACCTTGAAATAACTATTTGTCACTCCCCTTTCAAAGGAGAGGTAGATAATAGACTGCCTCTGTTTATCGAAACTATAATAAAGGTCTAAATGGTAATAATACCTTAGACTTGCAGACTGCACCACAGTTTATAAAGCACATCCAATCCATCACCCCCTTCCCTCTTTTAAGCAGCCCCACCAGACACTCAGTGGACTTATCTCAGCGTGATAAATAGGAATGCTAGGATACTGGGGAAAGTTTAAGATGTTTCCCTCATACCAGTTTGTTGGTTCAAATCTTCCAATTCTTAGCTCAATGCTCCTTTCATGGCACCACAGGATTTAAAACTATTTGCACATCTTTACAAAGAGATGTCCAGCTGGAAAGAGCAGAACCCACTGCTAATTTGTATCTTGACTAAAGGACTTGTACCATCACCTTGGAAATAGGAATGAGAAGCAAAATAGTCAAACTGTATTTAATGCAGTTCTACACATGGAACAAAGTGGGAGAACTCGGTTAACACTGGCCATTTTCAGGGTCTTCCATACTTGTTTTTCTTGCCCTAAAGTAGGTTCAGACAGCTCCAGCCTGCAGGAATTTCCTGTTACCACACCTAGCAGGGACTGTATTTAAATACTCTTTCTAGACCCAGGTTTCTACCAGGCTCCCCTCACTCACTGCCCACCACCTGCCCAACCAGTTTCCTGGCTCTCCTCAGACAAACAGAGGATGCTTCACGTGAATCCTATTCAGGGACCACACCCACTGTATGGCCTGCTGCCTAACTTCAATCACACCTCTGCATAAACATCACCTGAGTGAGGCCTTCAGCCCATGTTATCTCATCAATGTCCCAAACACACTCTGTTAACACTTTCCATAATGTTTCATCATGGTGTGTGTGCGTTAGTCGCTCAGTTGTGTCCAGCTCTTTGCAACCTCATCGACTGTAGTCCACCAGGCTCCTTTGTCCATGGAATTCTCCAGGCAAGAATACTAGAGTGGGTTGCCATTCCCTTCTCTAGGGGATCTTCCCAACCTGGGGATCAAACCTGGGTCTCCTGCATTGCAGGCAGATTCTTTACCATCTGAGCCACCTGGGAAGCCCTTTATCATGGTACTTAACACTAACTGATATTTGATAAATTTTTTTCTCTGTGTTTATCAATGGTCTCCCACCCTAGAACATAAAATCCCATGAGGGCAGATCTTTGTATATAGCTCAGCAGCACTTGGAGATGGCAATGGCACCCCACTCCAGTACTCTTGCCTGGAAAATCCTATGGATCGAGGAGCCTGGTGGGCTGCAGTCCATGGGGTTGCTAAGACACGACTGAGCGACTTCACTTTCACTTTTTACTTTCATGCACTGGAGAAGGAAATGGCAACCCACTCCAGTGTTCTTGCCTGGAGAATCCCAGGGACAGGTGGGAGCCTGGTGGGCTGCCGTCTATGGGGTCACGCAGAGTCGGACACGACTGAAGTGACTTAGCAGCAGTAGCAGCAGCAGCACTTACAATAGTGCCTGACAATCAGAAGCTCACAATAAAAACGTGTTGAATTAGGGAACACAACCTATAAACTTCCCTGTTTAAAACCTCTACTTCTTCAAATTTGAAACGATTCTTACACATGAAACTAAGAGAACAAGATTTAACCTCACAACTAAGATAAATATAAAGAAAAACAAGTGCAAAGCATGGGACACAGGACAATGATGCAGAATCCCTGGGATCAGCACGACCACGATTTCAACTGCTACAAACAGGTTACTCACTGGAGCCAAAGCCATTCAGTTGATAAGAAAAGATTAATGACCAACACACCTCTACCATCCCAACCAACTAATCCCTCATTGCCTAAGGCACTTCCATCACATGCCTCAGGCCATCCTTTTGGAAAGAGGTCCAAGTCATTTTTTAAATTTTTGCATATTTGACAGTAAATTGGCATTCATCAAGTGAGAGCAGAATAATGTGACATCACATGCTCCAATCTGATACAATAAGAACAACTCAACACTGGCCATGAAGTATTCTTGCTAAAAATATTTAACCTGAAAACAATGAGACAATCATCACATGTCCAGAATGCAGGACATCCCACAAGATGTCAGGGTCAGGACACCCAAAATTAATGTCAAGAAGATCAAAAGAGACAGAAAGACTCTCCCACATTTAAAAAAGGAAAAAAAAAAAAAAAACTAGGTTGGGGATCCTGGTTTGGGAAAATTCAGCTATAAAACTGAGAAACTAGAAAGTTGAATATGGACTGCATAGATTACAAAAGCTTTATCAGCTACAACTATTTATTTAAAGCCAAGATCCAATTTATCATTTGTCACCCCTACAAGTAATTACTATGCAGATATTTTCCACATATATCATGTCCTTCTCCAGTTACACAGAGTTGGTGACAATAAGATCTATATCCTGAGTTCAACAGAGCTTAGACTCCATAGGCCATCTTTAATGCTAATCAGAGGAGACAGAGCTTACAAATCCTTATTTACAAGATGATTATGGAACACGTGTTTTCAAAGCCTGCCTGCCTTTCGTACTTCTATTATTCTTTTTGTGTATTTCTCTCTCTGTCTCTCTGATCATTGACATTTAGCATACTTTCTGTTAAATAGTACTTCAATCATTAAATCGTAAATTCCTGGAGTAGAAATGATCCCTGGTTAATCTTGGCATTCCTTGAGGCTAACAGAAGGCCTCACATTGAGTATATAGCTAACGAGCAGTTGTTGAATTTTTTTAACTAATATTCTTTAGTTTAGACTGTAATGACTGTTTATTTGCTTGAATTTTTAAATGACCCCGAATCTCTCTGTGCTACAAAAGGTACTGAGGAACTAATACATCTTTCATATTTTGCAACTTTCATTCAATTGCCAAGCCTCTTACACATTTCGTGAAATGTTTAACAATAAACTACTCTTCACATCTCAAAAAATGTTTTATGAAGAAATTGGAAAATCAAGACATTCTTTCCATGTATAAAAAATTCAATAAGTGGCTCAGTAAGTCAGTATCACACCTTATTTCAAATTGAGATGACATTGGGAATATTTAGTGCCATCTTCTGAATACTCACTAACAAGGCTTGTTTCACCAAATCATCCTCACATCATGATTTATACACCTTCTCCATTCACATCGACTGCATCTTCACTCACCCTCTTCAATGAGAAATTTTCCAGTTGCTTATTTCTTTAGTGCTTATTGAATTGATTTCGGTATTATGAAAAGTGTTACAACATCCAAAAATCATTTAACTTTCTGCTTTTCATCTCACACCTTACTTTTTTAATTTCCATTTGTGATTCTTGACATGTGTAAATGTCCTGGATCATCAGACTCTGAAACATTCACATTCTACTTTACCGAAATCAGACTGCTCACTGAACTTCAACAATTATTTGAATTTATTTTATACTTAATAACGTTCTTTTGTGTCAGCCTCCAAGGCCAACCTCCAAAGTTTGCCCCACCACCTTTGCTGGGGCCTCTTACACCCCTTTCCTATAATCAAAATGCTTTGTAAGGCAAGTTTTCTTCAAGGTCACACCACATACCCAAAGAATTACAATGACCTAGTTCTATAATGTCATTCCAGATAGATTTCAGCCAGTGGCAAACAATATATGAAGCAACTTTCCTTCAGCAACTGAACCTCATTTCCAAGAACCTCCCCTCTTTGAGAAGCTAACCCAGTGGAAATCAAGCCCTGGGAGGAAAAAGAGACCATGTATTTGGTCTGGGTCCAGTCAGCTACACAATCTTGAGAAGTGAGTCTACGAGCTTTAGCCTTCTCATCTTTATAATAAAGCAGTTAGGAGACTAGGCCACCTCTCACTTGCTTTCCAATTCTAAGATTCCATGATTCCACTGAGTGTTCCAATGTGGGACAGAAAAGGGAAAATGATGGTCAAACCTCAAAAATACTGCATAAATCTTTGGGTAGCTCTTCTGTATTCTGTTAGCTCAATGTATTTGGGTACTTTGGCAATTTCCAAAATGGCCTATACAAAACCTTAGAGGTTAAAACATGGCCCAAACCATATGACCCAGCAATTCCACCCTTAAGTGTATAACCAAGACAAAGGAAAACATATATCCACCCAAAACTTGCACACAAATGATCACAGCATATTGCATTTATGTGCCCTCTCTTTCGATTACGTTTGGTTAATTTGTGCTTTACAAGGCAATGAAATTAATGTTTGTTTTTAATATGCATGTACTATTGTCCATGAAGGCCACAATTTAAGTAACCTGCCAAATATCAAAACATGGTTATACAAACAAACAATTTTTCTCAGATAGATGTTTGTAATGTTATAAATAGTAACATTAACTCACAGAAATATAAATACCAACTTTTTAGCACCTCTTTGGCTAAGTATAGATAAGTATGCATAACTTGACTATCTACAAATTCTAAGGAATTATATTTAACACTCCTGATATGTTTATTACCCATATCTATATAGTATTTACCCTTAATTCTATGCAGGAAAACATCTCATTGGTAACTTTTTCCATATTTTTTTAAAAAAGTTTTAATGCGAACAATATAGGTTCTGCTTATCAAAACAGGAAGAAAAAGGACAGCACATGAATGTAAAAATGCCTATTTTTTAAACATCAAAATTATCTTGGAATAGATACAAACCTATTTTAAACAGGAATGAGTTTATTCCGTTCTATGTGGCCTCAAATCTTTCCCAACTTTGACTGGTGCTCCATCCCCTCTAGACCCTCCAGATCGTCCTCCCCTCCTTGGTATCTATCTGTTAACCTCCTCTCACCACACCCAAGTACTACCAACCCTTCACTGATTTCCTTCTAAGTCCATAGACTCTCCACGTTCAGCACAGATACCAGTGACTGAGGAGGGGAAAGGTTATGGTAAATGGAGTTGGGTAGGACAATGAAGAGCAGGATCCATGTGTTGAATAGTAGTTGACCTGGACAAACAATTATTCAAGAATGATGAGGACAGAGGTGGCCACAATGGAAAACAGTATGGAGGTTCCTCAAAAAATTAAAGATAGAACTCCCATGTGATCCAGCAATTCCATTTCTGAGTATAATATTCAAAGAAAACAAGGACATGAATTTGAAAAGATATCTGCACCCCCTTGGTCATCATGGCATCATTTGCAGTAACCAAGACATGGAAACAATCTAAGTGTCCATCAATGGATGAACAGATAAGGAAGTGACGGTATACATATACAATGGGATATTACTCAACCATAAAAAAAGAAATCTTGCCATTTGTGATGAAATGAATGGACCTTGAGGGCATTATGCTAAGTGAAATAAGTCAGAGAAAGATAAATGCTATATGATCTCCCTTGTATGTATTATCTTAAAAAAAAAAAAAAAAACAAGTCCACAGATGCACAGAATAGATTGGGGATTACCAGAAGCAAGGGGTGAAGGGATGGATAAAGGTGGTCAAAAGATACAAACTTCAATTTATAAAATAAATAAGTCATAAGGATGTAAAGTACAGCATGGCAGCTACTGGTAATGATATTCTATTGCATAATTGAAAGTTATGAGAGTAAATCTTAAAAGTTCCCATCACAAGAAAAAAAAACTGTAATAATACATGGTGACATATGTTAACCAGACTTACTGTGGTGATCATTTTGCAATATACACAAATACTGAATCATCATGTTGTACACCTGAAACTAATATAATACTATGTCAACTATAACTCAAAGATAAAGAATGATGAAGATAATACACAAACAAAAAAACAAATGGAAAACTGATTAATTCAAGATCTTTAAAGATGAATGGGAGTGACCAATAGTCTCGGTAGATAGCAGACAAAGGGATACAGAGTGATTAAAGTGTTGATATAAAATTCAGGAGTTACATTAAATGATCTCAAAGATGCCATTCATTGCTAACATCCTTTTGTTGACTGACTGGTTACTCTTAACTGGGCCATTAAGATATCTCAAGAATCCTACTGTTTGATCTTCAGTAGACCTGCAGCAGACTGCCCAGATAGATCTATTTTCATACTTTCCCTGCCCTCCTAAAATCCCCAGACATCTCCTCTGGATCCAAATACATAAGCTGGCTTCCGTCTTTACTACAAAAAAATCAAGGTCACAGAAAATAGATTGCTCATGCACCTTCCTTTCGATCTCAGCTCTTAAATTTCTTCACCTATCTTCTCTTCCTTTCTTCCTAATTTGAGAAAAGTTCTTCCTGACTTCTAAGACTAAATTCTCTGCCTTTGATCCCCTTTTCTTAGTCAGGTATATTAGAGTAGAGTGCCTCCACAATCTAAGAACTTGTACAAGTTTATTAACCCTGTGAAAGCTTTTTAATCTCTCCAATACTCAGCTTTCACAGCTATAAAACAGAAATATAATGCCCACTGTGTAAGCATTTGTAAGATCTAAATGCAGTAACACATTAACTGAGTGTTTTTGTAGCTGTTATCATTACCCTAAGGCCTGTCTCCCTCAATTACCATGCACACTTTCTCTCATATTAATTAAAAATTCACTTAGAGCCAACTTTCAGAGGTGTTCTAGCCACCAGAAATATAGTAATGTACCAAACCTAGGGACAAATCATTGCCTCCATGGAGTTTTCAGTCAAGTAGGCAGAAAGAGACAGACAGACAATTAAAAAAACAAAGAAGTAAATCATATAGAGTTAGAAGATGCTAAAGGCTTCCCAGATAGTGCAGTGGTAAAGAATCTGCCAATGCAAGAAACACAGGGGGTGCAGGTTCGATCCTTGGGTCAGGAAGATCCCTTGGAGTAGGAAACGCAACCGGCTCCAGTATTCTTGACTGGAAAACTCTATGGTCAGAGGAGCCTGGCAGGTTACAGTCCATGGTGTGGCAAAGAGTCGGATATGACTGAGCGACTAAGCACACACACACGTATGGAAGATGGTAAGCCCCACAGAGTTGTAATTTATGAAAGCAGGTCCTGGGAGCCCTCACTTAAAAGATGGCATGTGCACAAGCAAAGACCTCACAGAGGCAAGATGCCAACCAGACACCTGGCGAAGAGCATTCCGGGAAGGGTTGAGGTATAGCTAAGAGGCCAGCCTATCTGATACCAGTGAGTGAGGGGGAGGCAGCAGATGAAGGCAGAAGAATGATGGAGATGGGGAGAGGGGTACAGATCAACTGCCAGGGCCCTGTAAGCCATTGTAAAGAAGTCAGCATTTACTGTGATGGAGTAAAAGAGAAGAAACCCCTGGTGAAATGTGCATAGCTTCATGATCCAACGTAACTGCTCTTAGGATCACTACAGCATGCGTGCAGACACTGTTGAAGACAGACTCAAAGTCAAGAAAGGAGCTGGGAGATGGGTTAGGAGACTATCTCAATAATTCAGGAGAAAAGCAATAATGGCTAGGGGTCGACAGGTTGAGATTCTGGATATTTTTGAGATTCTGAGATTTTTGAAGGGAATATAGTATCAGAAGGATTTTCTGACGGATTCAATGTGTGGTGCAGAAAAAGGGAAGAGCCAATGATGACTCCCAAGGGAAAGGACAGAGTAGCCATTTACTGAAATGGGCAGGACAGCAGGGTCATGCTTTTCTCTCTCCTGCACGGGTGCTTCCTGGCCCCCATCAACCACCCAGAGGTCTTTCTCATTTTAAGAAGAGCAAGCACAGTTAGCTGTCTGCTGTCCTATCTGTTGGAATGCTTGACCCTACACTTCCTACACAATTGCACTATAACCACTGCCCTCCCTTAAGGACTCTCCCCCACTACAAAAGGCACCTCCTCTGCCCTTCCTCACAACACTCCTGCAGGGTCACCCGGACATTCCAGTCATCTGATCCAGCAGCTGGAATTCTCCTGCAGCTGCAGCATCTGGCAGTGTCTAACCCCTTCCTCCCTCAGATGCTCCCTCAGTTCGAAGACCTAATTTACTGTGGTGGCTGCGATCTTCTTTCCACATTCTCCTTTCTCTTTGTCTCCTCCTAGTATTGGGTTGACCAAAAAGTTCATTCAGGTTTTTCCATAAGATGTTTTGGGAAAACCCAAATGAACTTTTCGGCCGACGCAATACTTCTTTCAGATATCACAGCCTCTGGCTTTTCTCTGTCCCTCTGAAGCTACACTACCAGGATCTTTTACCTACAGCCATTCGGACAGTTCCCTTCATTCCCAATTCTGAGCCTGGGACACTGGTGATTAAACAAGCAAATCAGACAATCCATCCATCAACTGTCTTATCCCAACACTTCGTTTTCGCCTGTTACCCAAGCTCCAGCTCTGTATCCATAGCCAGGAACTGGCACACTCCTGTAAGAAGTCACACTGCCCTGTCAGATTCCCCAGGCCCAAACCAAACACTCCACCTTTTCCTAACTCCCTTGTTCATTCTGAGCATCTGACAATCCTAAGGCTAGGATTTCTACAAGAGCCTCCCTTCTCCCCCTCTTCATTCATTTTACAATGTCAGCAGCTTAATTTTCTTAAACCCTGATTCCATCATGTGGCTCATCAGATGAACACTATATATGGGCTCCATATTGCTTCAGAAGTTGAGAGGGAGAGAGAAAGAAAAGAAAAAGCAGGAGAGTGAGGAGGGAGAGGACAAGAGTATATGATCTAGGCCTGATTATGGGTTATTTGGTTATTCCTTTTCTTTAAAAAAAGCTTCCTACTAGATATTCCTCCTGCCCCCTAGAAATTCTGATGTATTCCGAAGTATAATACGACCTTTTAACTCAATATTAAAGACTTTAAAAAATCCAGTCTCTACCGACCTATCCAATTTTATTCCAATTATTATTACTATTACTAGTAGTGGTATTACAAATGTCCAACCAAAAAAAAAAACAGTCTCTCCTTTCAGATGGTCTCTCCATCCTTCAAGTGAGCCTTACCCAGGCTGGCAATTTCCACCATGCCTTTTGGCAAATCCCAAAGCAGGTTCATCAACTCTTTTAGGGAAAGTATGAACAGAAATACAATAGCAATAATAGATCTGTGACACCGAGACATTAGTCTAATGGGTCTGTAACTCTGGGTCATTAGCTCCTTTTCTTTGTCTGCATTATGTTCTAATGACTCAAAAGAAAATATAGAAAACATTTAACACGTAAAAATTTTAGAATGTACCTTCACGGTGTCCTCAAAATGTAGAAATGCAAGAGGAGATGGCCTCCTTAAGACTAGAGCAAACAGTCAAAGGGAAGAAAAAACAAAGATGAGGACAGAAATGAAATAAGAACACAAAGAAGTCTAAAATGCAAATGGAGACGTGGGGGCAGTACAGACAGAACTGACATTGTGCAAAGTAACAGCCACCCTGTGAGAGACAAACATGAAATACTACACATGCAGTTTTATAAGGCAGATGCAAAGATGAAGATAGGAAAGGAGACGTAAAGGGATCATAGGAGACAAAGATCTAAACAAAGCAAATAGATACTTATTCCACAGGAAGAAATTCAATAGTGAATAATAAAAATGATAAAGGTAAATATTTATACATGGGCCAAAACCAGCTGCCAGAAACAAAAGTGCACTGATTTCCAAGCAAAATAACTAAAAACAGACCCCACCTGTGCCCAAAAAAGTGATTTTATTAAAGTTTTTCAAAACTCATACAACTAATCAGGCAGAAGGTCAGGTTAACTACAAAGCTATCACCAGCCTCAAACCTTTATTTCACAATATTAAACACACAATGAACTATTTCCAAAGTTTAGTGAAGAAAGGGTTGTAATAAAATAATTGTATTCCCAGATTATTGTTTTGTGAAAAAAAGGGAAAAGAAAAAACTGTAAGCTATGCATGAACTCATAAAATATCATACATACACAATGTTCCTTAGGGCTTCCCTTGTAGCTCAGTCGGTAAAGAATCTGCCTGCAGTGCAGGAGACGGGGGTTCAATCCCTGGGTTGGGAAGATCCCCTGGAGAAGGAAATGGCAACCCATTCCAGTATCCTTGCCTGGAAAATCTCATGGACAGAGGACCCTGGTGGGCTGCAATCCATGGGGTCACAAAGAGTCAGCCACAACTGAGCGACTAACACTTACTTATAATGTTCCTTAAAAAAGTGTATATTCCAGCTAATTAAAGATAAACCATAAAAGGGAACACAAGAATATAACAGAAAAACAACCAATTTAATATAACCAATCTAATGCAAATCACAAAAAGCATCCTTGAAAAACAATACATTGTTTTAATATATGGTACTCAAATTTAAATTTAATATTATATCCTTATTTAAAAATAGAGGGATATAATATTAAACTGGGTTCAAAGAAGATCTCAGTCTATAATATCAGACTGAATTAAACATTAGGAAGTATAGAAACATGGGATCAGGGTAGGGAAAATACGATGTCACTCTATCATTTAAATTGTACATTCAAAAACAGTCTACATAGAAAAACAAAGCAGACACAAAGGAAGGTGGAATTAAAAACATAACAACAGATCAAACATATCAATCAATAAAACCAAATGGTTTAACTCTTTTGAAAACAAAATAACAACAAAAAATTAAAAGAAAAAACTCTTAGATTAGGTTCAAAAACAAAATTTTACTATATGTTGCTTTTAGGACATACAGTGAAATGAATCAAGAAAATGTCTAGAAATAAAAAGGAAGATCAAATACATCAAGCAAAAACATAAAGAAGAAGGCAAGAAACTAAAAATAATTCCTTAATAAAGTCATTACCTGAGAGTGTTTTTATATTAATAATAGTCATAATCTAATACGAAGTTATAACTGTTAAAACTTTTATACAACAAATAACACCATATGGACATTTCTAACACACACGAATGACAGAAACAAGTTTATCAGGAGACTCAGAAGCTATTCTTATCTGATAATTCTTTCAGATGACATTTAGAATTATTTTGTCAAGTCCTAAAACAAATTCAGTATCTTTTCATCCTAATTAAGTCTGCTATCTGGGAAAATGGGGTACTCCACATTTACTCAAGTCTTCAGTATGCTTCTTGATATGATTTACATTGTCCTTCATACAAATCCTACAGAGTTCTTGGTAAATTTATCCCCATTTTTCCATTTTTTTGTCATTATTTAAAGGTATTATTTTTTTAATGTGTTTTATAATTGTTTATTTTGTCTGGTTTGGGTATACCTATTTTGTAACCAACTACATTTAATTACTATTGCTCTAATAATGTTTTTCAGTTGATTCTAAGTTTTAAGGCCCCATCCCCTGTTGGCTCAAATGGTAAAGAATCCACCTGCGACTCAGGAGACCCGTGTTTGATCCTTAGGGAAGGAAGATCCCCTGGAGAAAGAAATGGCAACTCACTCCAGTATTCTCACCTGGAGAATTTCACGGACAAAGGAGTCTGGCGGGCTACAGTCCATGGGGTCACAAAGAGTCAGACACAACTGAGCAACTAACACTTTGTATGAAATGACAATATTGTCCCTATCAACTAATATTTATAATTCATGTTTCTCCTCTGTCTTGCTGGCTAAAATTTCCAAAACAATATCTATCATTATCGGTTCTTATCTTAATCCTAACATCCTTCTATCATCCATGACTTTAAAAGAAATATATATCAATTATATATATGTAGTGTTTGCATACATATAGTGTTCGCAACTGCAAATAAAAGAACACACAACTACAAGTGACTTAAACAATAAGGAAACTGTTGGCTAGTATTATCTGAAGTCTGGAGTCAGGCCAGTTCCAGGGTTGATTAATTCAGCTGCCCAACAATGCAGGGACCCAAGTCCATTTTTCTGTGACTCTCCAAACTCTCCCCTCATGGTTGCCAAATGGCTGCAGCAAATCTAAGCATCACAGTCCTACAAATGATTTCCAAGTCCAGGATAGGCAAAGTCTTATTTTTTTTAAAAACCCATTTTTCATTGAAGTACTCTTTACAATACCCAAGACATGGAAGCAACCTAAATGTCCATTGACAGAGGACTGGATAAAGAAGATGTGGTACATATATGCACTGGAATACCACTAGGCCATCAAAAAGCATGAAATAATGCCATCTGTAGCAACATGGATGGACCAGACAGTCACACTGACCGACGAAAGTCAGACTGAGAAGGAGAAATATTGTATGATATTCTTTACCTGTGGTTTACGTGTGGAATCTAAAAAGAAATGATGCAAATGAACTTATAAAACAGAAACAGACTCACAATTGTGTATATAGTGATTTGGGTATACCTATTTTGTAACCAACCACATTGAATTATTATTGTTCTCTTACTTAAAGAACAAACTTACAGTTGCCAAGGGAAAGGATGGGAGGAAGGGATCGTTAGGGAGTTTGGGATTGACATGTATATACATGGTACACATCTTGGTCCACTTCCCCACCTTGCTCACCCCTATGCAACTAGTCATCTACCCCAGTGCCCCTACCAAACATATCTACTTATAGTTGCCAGGGGAAAGGACGGGGGAAAGGATAGTTAGGAAGTTTGGGACTGACATGTAAACATTGCTATATTTAAAATGGATAACCAACAGGGATCTACTGTACAGCATACAGAACTCTGCTCAAAGTTATGTGACAGCCTGAATGGGAGGGGAGTCTAGGGGAGAATCTCCCATGGATACATGTATATGTATGTCTGAGTCCCTTCACTGTTCACTTGAAACTATCACAACATTGTTTGTTAGTCGGCTGCTTTTCTGTTTCTAGTGCTTACTCTGGGCTTCCCGAGGGCAGATCCTATACCTTGTAAACCTGCCTACATACACTGAGTTGCCCCAGATCCATAATGGGCTTTCCAGTTGTTTCAAAAAATGATGCTGGTATTGAATGTGTTAAACATTTTATGCATGCATTTGTAACATGGCAAGTACTGTGCAAAGTACTTTATATGAAATGTATTTTTATTTTGTTAATTTATTTTATTCAAGTATAGTTGCTTTACAATGTTAACTTCTGCTGTACTATAACACATTTTTAAAATTCTTACAATATCCCGAGGTGTACCATTATTATCTGCATTTAACAGGTGTGAGAAAAGCCTAGAGAATTTACATAACTTGCCCTAAGTTGCAAAGCTTTTAAGCTGTAGGGCCGGGACTCAAATCTGGAGTCTGATTCCTGATGCAACCTCTAAGCCATTCTGCTTCCTGTGACTCAAACCAAATGAGATAAGCCCAAATTATGTCATGGTCACCTCACACGTAGGTTACTCTCTGTGGAATTGCCAAAAATGTTCTGGCTGAATTCACTGCCAAGGTGTCATCTGGAGAATCCTAACCAGATGCCAGAGGCCATCATTATTCATTGACATTCCCTGATTTTAGAAGGACTGAGAACAAGTTGGATATTTAAATATTCTAGCACAAATCTGCATCGAAATAGGCAGTACACACTGCCTACCCGGCTTGGCCATCCCTTCCAGATCTCAGTCCTCTCACAGAGCCCTCCCTGCATCCACCCGTTGGGGATCACTTGGCCAGGTTCTCAAGAATCTCTGCTGCTGCTGCTGCTAAGTCGCTTCAGTCGTGTCCGACTCTGTGCGACCCCATAGACGGCAGCCAACCAGGCTACCCGGTCCCTGGGATTCTCCAGGCAAGAACACTGGAGTGGGTTGCCATTTCCTTCTCCAGAAGAATCTCAACACACCTCAAAAAGAATGAAACTGAGCGTGGCTGTGTCCATGCCAGTTCCCCTTTCCTTTTATTACAGCCCCAAAGCCTTTAAAAGCCTAGAATCTATTAATGCTAGTTTATAGCAGGAATTCCTACTCATTATTACCTGAGAAAGGAAGAGTCACTTTCATACACTTGATTTCAAAGATTTTATACAATGAAGCCAGAGTCTATTACAGTCATATTGGCTAATTACTGTGAAGTGCAACAGTCTGAAGAAAAAACTATCCAAGCTTAACAGGCCATACCCAATAGAGAACCTGGAGACGTGGGAATAGTTTTTGTCACTTAACTGTAATTTGCAGACCTGATGAATAAAGCTTCTCTTCTAGCTTGCTCTGTTCCCTGAATGCCATTCAACTGCCATGGGCCTTATCTCACAACATCTGTAAGAAAGGGACCACGAGAGCCAGAAAACACTCACTAAAGCTAATCAATATTTAGAAACTGAAAATTAAAAAAAAAAAAAAACAAATAGATGTCAGCATAGACAAAGCAAAAGAGCTTTTTTCCTGTGCCCCCAAGACCTAGTTCTAGGCTAATACCTCTCAGTTTCTGGGATGCTCTGGGATTTAACAGCCACACGAGATACTCAGGCTACCTGGCTAATAAAGAATAGCTCAGTCCTTCCTGTGTCCCAGAGCAGATCAGCCCTGGGCAGAACTCTCTCCCACAGCAGTCAGAGAGGCCAAAGTGAGTCTACTGCCAAGACTGATGCAACTCCCATCATTCCCAGCTCTTCTTATGTCACGGAAACCCCCGTATCATCTGCTGACTACACCAAGAGGCAACCCTGGCACTTCACCTGATGCCCCTGGATTAGAGGGAGAATCTTTCTCTTTCATACACTTCTGCAAAGTAAACTTAGAAGGTTTTCAGATGACTTCATTCTGCAGATACCCAAGTGCCCACAATGTGCCACAGAAGACAGGTGCTGAGGAAATCCAGGCGATGGATAATGCTGATCAGGAGCGAGCTTTCCGGTACCACGATGTAACACAACGTCCTCCACCCCGCCTTCCTGCTAGTCTCTGGTGAAGCTGCCCCACAGGCAGTGCCTTTTAAATCCATGGAACAAACCCGTGAATATAACTGCTGTACCTTCACTGTGACTTGTCACCAATAAAAATTCACTCGTGTGTCATTTATCTGGCCTGTGCTTATAAAGAGGTTCATAGTCTGTTGTGTTAATGAACCACTTTAAAGTCTGAGGGGAGAGAGAAAAGCAATAATTAAAGGCCATTTCACCATCTCAGAACTTCTTTTCTGCTTCTTTCCACTGAACTTTCTAAGACCCTGTGCTAAGTCGCTTCAGTGTCCAACTCTTTGCAATGCCATGGACTGTAGCCTGCCAGGCTCCTGTCTGTGGGATTCTCCAGGCAAGAATACTGGAGTGAGTTTCTGTGCGCTCCTCCAAGGGATCTTCCTGGCCCAGGAATCAAACTCGTGTCTCTTATGTCTCTTTCATTGGCAGGCAAGTTTTTTTTACCACTAGCGCCACCTGGGAGGCCCTTCCAAGACCCTGAAAGTGAAAGCGTTAGTTGCTTCAGTTGCGTTGGACTCTGTGAGCCCCTGGACTGTAGCCCGCCAGGTTCTTCTGTCCATGGGATTCTTCAAGCTCCATTCTCCAGGGTTATCTTCCCAACCCAGGAATCGAACCCAGGTCTCCTTTATAGTAGGCAGATTCTTCACTGTCTGAGTTACCAGGGAAGCCCTTCTAAGATCTTCAGTTCAGTTCAGTTCAGTAGCTCAGTCGTGTCCGACTCTTTGTGACCCCATGAATCGCAGCACACCAGGCCTCCCTGTCCATCACCAACTCCTGGAGTTCAGACTCACGTCCATCGAGTTGGTGATGCCATCCAGCCATCTCATCCTCTGTCGTCCGCCTTTCTCCTCCTGCCCCCAATCCCTCCCAGCATCAGAATCTTTTCCAATGAGTCAACTCTTCGCATGAGGTGGCCAAAGTACTAGAGTTTCAGCTTTAGCATCAGTCCCTCCAAAGAACACCCATGACTGATCTCCTTTAGGATGGACTGGTTGGATCTCCTTGCAGTCCAAGGGACTCTCAAGAGTCTTCTCCAACACCACAGTTCAAAAGCATCAATTCTTCGGCGCTCAGCCTTCTTCACAGCCCAACTCTCACATCCAAACATGACCACTGGAAAAACCATAGCCTTGACTAGACGGACCTTTGTTGGCAAAGTAATGTCTCTGCTTTTCAATACGCTATCTAGGTTGGTCATAAGATCTTATGTGGGTTCAAATAAGGCCAACATTAGTCCCACAGGTTCCTGAGACATGGGTTTTTCAACTTCTTTGGAGTCACTGCACTTTAAGGTTTCACTTGCCGGTATCACAATCTTTCCTCTAACAGACTAAAAAACACTAAATATAAAACAAGACCCCTGTCCATTCAGTGCACAGTGAAGCCGCGGGATCCATACAGGTTAACTCTAAGAACATACCCATCACTGAATTATGTGATAGGCGTTATAAGGCATCCAGAATGTAAGCCAACTAATCAACTGTCTTCAAAATCAGACCAACCTGAGTTTGAAATAAGGCTCCATCATTTTCAACCAGTTTTGTAATCTATGCCTCAGTTTCCACATCTGTAAAATTAGAATAATTATATAGTATATAACACAAAAAGCAACCGCATTAATAAGACTAGACTTTCATAATAATCAGCCCAGTGTCTCACATGTGGCAAGTGGTCTCAAAGGGGAGTAGATATTAAAACTGATGTTATTATTATTACATGAATTATGTTGCAGATTGCTGTCAGGTGCATCCATGTATTTGTGTGACTTGGAACTTGGTACCCTGACTACATCACCTCCGGGTGCTGCAAAGCTGAGGACCAAATCTCTGCCCTGACCAAAGCATGAGCCACCAGCCTGCGCCACTTGCCTGCTAGCCCCTCGCTCAGCACCGGGCACAAGCGGCTGCCAAAAGCTAAACCTTCGCTCAGTTTCCACTGGTGTCATGAATATCCACCGTGTATTCCAGCTGCTCACAAGTCATACTCTCCCCAACCGCACTGGCGCACATCAGACTGTAGAGGCCTGCAGGCTGCCTCCTACAGCTTTCCTGTGCATAATATGATGTGTCCATGGCTCCTCCTCTGTCTCTGTTTGATATCAAGGTTGTGCCAGCCTGAGGCATGACCAGTGAGAATCGGCTCTGAGCGCCCACCCAGTTCTGCTATTTCTGGGAAGTTCTCGAGCCTCGTCCTTTCCCCACATTTCCCAGAGGCTGCTCTCATAGCTGTGGTGGCTCCTGTCATTTTCAGCAACTCATTCCTCAGTGACAGTTGACCCTTTCAGTCCCCCACTGTCACCCCTAGAGCTCAGCTCCTCTGTTCTCAGGATCCCTTTCCTCAACTGATCAGCAGAGCTCCTTTCAGCATCTCGTCTTCCTCAAATCTCTACACAGACACCTATGTCATTGAACTCTACAAAGAGTAGCAGAGCACATGTTCAACTCATCTGAGTTAAATGTGAAAGATGAATAGCTGTCAATCACAGAGTTGGTGGAGCAAAGATGGGGGTTGGGATTCCCAAGCCGAAGAACCCACAGCCTGCACTATGCAGTCTTTTGGCTAGAGAGTAGCTCTTGTGTTCACCACTGTGTCCAGGGCCATAGCATTGCTCCTATCACCTAGTAGGTGTTTCATAGATGAACAAGAGGCCTAAATTGGCTAGCAACTAGCAACTGCGGTTTGTTATAGTTTCTCAGCGTGCAGAACACATGCATCTGCATTACGGGAGGGCATAGGAGTACAGATCAGTGGGACCCTGGTTTAACTAGTGAACTAGAACCCACAAATGAAAATCCCTCTAATCAATCTTATGCAGTCCTATGGACTGAGCTGGAGCAGCAAAGTTCACACTTCTAGTGCTAGTACCTTTAAAGAAATACATTCTACGCACACACTCATACACAATACAGTACGTACACAGTAATATTTTTCTACAACATTCTAATACATTTTTCCCCCAAAGCTGACTGCAACCCATTTAACTCCACCACGAATTACAATGTGAAAAACACTGGGTGAGTGTCTAGAGAGGGAGTGGGGTGGTGACTGCTGATATTGTAAAAAGTGGAAAATGTTTAAATAAATCATAGAAGCCCTTGCTAAATTAAAGAGCTTGGTTTTGTGTTGTAAATCATGAGAATTCATCTATCTCATTAACAATTAGATATGAAGAAAAACAAAACCTAGGTCCTGTTGTTGTAGAGATTAAAGTCTCCTTTGGGGGAGGAGTAGGGAGACAAATTATCTGTCAACAGTAGGGACTGGAGAAGGTAGACAGAGGGGACAGCACAGGGTGAGCCCCAGCCTAAAATATTTTGAAAGAAGTTCAGTAACGAATGGTTTCAGACAAGGAATGTAGTCGTCCCCCCTTCTCCACAGTTTCCATTTCTGTGATTTCAGTTACCCATAGTCTGAAAATATTACATGGAACATTCCAGAAATAAACAATTCATAAGTTTTAAATCCAGCACCCTTCTGAGTAGCATGATGAAATCTCGCCATCCTGCTTCATCTTGCCGAGACCTGAATCATTCCCTGCCCACTGTTATCCTGCCCCTTAGTCACTTAGTCGCCACCTCTTTATCAAATCAACTGTCACATTATCGCTGTTTTGTGTTCAAGTAACCCTTCTCTTTAAGAAGGCCCCACAAGGCAAGACTAGTCATGCTGGTCATGCACATGTGCTAAAGAGAAGCCATAAAGTGCTTCCTTTAAGTGAGAAAGTGCAAGTCCTCAACTTAATAAGGAAAAAAAAAACTGTATGCAGAGGTTACTACAATCTATAGTAAGAACAAATCTTCTATCTCTGAAATTGTGAAGAAGGAAAAAGAAACTCAGGCTGGTTTTGCTGTTGCACCTCAGACTGCAAAAGTTACGGCCACAGTGCGCAATGAATCCTGCATTATGATGGAAAAGGCAATACATTTGTACAATAAGATGTTTTGAGAGAGAGACCACATTCACATAACCTTTATTATAGTATATTGTTATCATTTTTCTTTTATGATTTATTGTAGTTAATCCTTATTTGCCTAATTTATAAATTAAACTTTGTCATAGGTAGGTATGTATAGGAAAAAGGGTAGTACTACGATTGTTTCAAGTATTAACGGGGGGTCTTGGAATGCATCCCCCAGTGGATAAGGGGAATTACAGTAGTTACCTTAGTCCTGGCTCCAAAGTCTTCCTTTCTTTGAAAGGAGAGACTTATCTTGAAGGAAATTACTATAACAATTATAAAGGTCCAGAAGCCCTTCAGAATAAGGAATGACCTGAAGATAAGTAGAAAATAGAAGATAAGACCAGACCCACCCCTCAAGGTGTTGAAGAGAAGGCATTCCTAGAAATGCCAGAGAACCCTTACTGGGGAATTTGCCCTCATTGTGTATGGAGCTGGTCCAACTCTGAAGTAATATCTTGGGCATATTACACTTTAACAGCTTTATTGTGGTATAATTCACTCATGTTACCACCATCCAATTTTAGAATGTATCTCTTCAAAAAGATCCAGCACACCCATCTGCAGTTACTCTCTGCTTTCTTCTCCAGCGCTAACCAACCAGTAATCTACTTTCTGTCTCTCCAGATTCACCTTTTCTGGGCATTTCATATAAATGGAACTATGCAGTATGCAGGCCTTTGTGTCTGGCTTCTTTCACATCCATGTCGTGGCATGAAGCAGTACTTCATTCCTTCTTACTACCCCAAAGTATTCCATCGTCTTCCACCATGTTTTGTCTAACCTATTCATCAGCTGCTAGACATTTGGGTTATTCCTACTTTGGGCTATTATGAATAATGCTGCTATGTACAAGTTTTTGCCTGGACAGATGTTTTCCTTTCTCTTGGGTGGCTATTCAGAAGTGCAATTGCTAGGTCATATAATAAATTTATGTTTAACTTTTTCACAAACAGCCAAACTGTTTTCCACATGGCTTAACATTTTACATTCCCACCAGCAACGTACAAGTATTCCAGTTTTTCTACATTCTTAAGTATAGTCTAAAATCCAGACTCACATTTATTATGGCATGAAACATGGCCTGAATAAGGTTGGAACTAGCATTTCTGTGAACTGGGGAGTTCCTGTAGCCTTATAATTCATTGCATTCCAAAATTCATGAGAATTTAGAAAAGAAATGATCAAAGATGTTCATTTGACACATGCCTGAAATCATTTAGTATCAAAATTCAATACCAAAAAACCCTAATCACAGAACATTTGACCAAAATATTTGTCAAAGGAGAGTTATCAAAGAACCATGACAAATAAGAATGTGTTCTGGGAGGACAAAATCCCAACTGTGAACCCAACAAGCCAGCAGAAACTTGCAGAAGGCAGCAACCACAGCCAGGAACACAAAAGAAGGTCAGGGAACTATTTCTTTAAATCTGATGCAATGTCCTATATCAGGTGATGAGCTGCAAAGAGGAGACCCTGCTTCCAGAAAAGGAAAGAAACAGACCTGGCCTCAAGGGGACACAGAATAGTCACAGGAAAGGGCCTGCTGCTTTGAAAACACCAGGTACCTTTTACAAACAGACTCACAAATTCAAAGACGGGGTGGGCACCCAGAGGACTGGCAAGAGCTCTGGTTCAGAGACCACAGAGGGACACAAGCTCCCAGACCCTTTCCACAAACACATTTCCAATCTAGAAGATAACTCCCCTGTCTGGGGCGTGGATCTGTGTCTCTCTAGTATTTTACTGTCATATAAATTTCACTGAATGTCTACAATCACCTCTCTCCACCTAGTTTTCCTCCTTTGGCGTCCGTGCTAATTCACTTCAGTCATGACTCTCTGTGAGCCTATGGACTGTAGCCCTCCAGACTCCTCTGTCCATGGGATTCTCCAGGCAAGAATACGGGAGTGGATTGCCAAGCCCTCCTCCAGGGATCTTTCCGACCCAGGGATCAAACCCACGTCTCTTATGTTTCCTTCATTGGGAGGCGGGTTCTTTACCCTTTTTGTTCCTAGAGATGAAAACCTAGTAGGACCCATGCTAATTACCGACTAGCACCCTTTCTGGTGCAATCAGCTAAGTGGAGGTTTAGGTACCCAGCTGGGCAGGTTCCAGGAGATTTCCCCTGCTACTTTTCAGTCACTTAAGAAAACAAAGGAGTAACTAAGACTGGGTTACCATGATTTTAAAGCAACCCTATCCCTCCTCCCTTTACCCCTGCCAAAATGTGTAGACTTCTGTATTTCACACTTTTACATCTGTTCTTCTCCAAAAATAAAAGCTGTTTATATTCAAGAAATGATGACTACAATACCAGCACGAGTTACATCTTTAAAATACTCACAGAGAGAACATACATACATATTGTTCAAACCAAAGAGTGCATGCAGTGTCTCTTCCCAGAACAGCATCTGGATATAAAACCGCAGAAGGGCTCAGCAGTGCTTTTATTTATTTGTTCGCATGGAAAGAAAATTGTATTCTCTCTCACTGGTGCTAGAGCTACCAGTTGAAAGAAGAAAGAAGAGGGAGTGGCCTTTTTGGAACAGCAAACACTTGACTTTGACCTTAGGAAACTGAAGACTACCCAGTCTCTGGCCTCAAAGAGAGTCTTAGGAGTTCCAATAGAAAACCACCGTACTCCCAAACTCAAAGGGCTCTTTCAATCATGCAAATGGCTGCAAAGAAGCCATTTCAAATTCACAGTTACTTCAGAGCCTGAGATACCACCAGTACTAAAAACAGCGCTGTCCCAAACTTGATCCCAAACAGAACCTCTTGAATAATGCAATTAATTCACTCCCCCATCCAAAGAGCAATTAACATTTCTGATCTAAATGCTACACAATTCCCCGATATTTTAATAATATTCAAACCCCTTCTGAGACAGTTGAGTAGGCCCCCTTAACTGTCAATATTGCAAAAAACTCAGTCACCTTCATCCAGATATTTTTAATATCCAGTCTACCAATTATTATCTAATCATCTCTTTTTCCTTTAAAATAAGTCTTCCAAGAGGGGTCTTTGAAGTCAATTTTTCAAAAGCATCTTCCCCAGCAGTGAGTATGAAATAAAATTTTGATACATGCTCACTATCGAGTTGTGTACAAAGCTGCCTTAACTACCATAATCGTCATCAACCTTCTCCCAAATAAAAAGACATGTAATATAAACTGTATTATCTAAGAACTGTAGATTAAATAACACCATAGGGCATCTTTGTGGCTAGGTAAGAGTGTTACAAGGAATGTCTATGGGATTTCTCAATAAGGAAACTCTCTAACCTGTCTAGATTCCAAACATCCATTCCACTTTCCAAGTCTCAAAATATAAACAACCCAAACATTTCAGACTGCAAACAAAAGAAAGGCTGAAAGAAACTGTGAATACAAATTTTTTTTTTTTTCAGCTTCTAGGCAAATGTCAAAACCTTCTGGGGCTATAAACTGAATCATACAGATCTATAGGGAAAAACAGGGCATGAACACCAAAAGGATGCATCCTGTTGACCGTGGGTGGTGGAACGGACTTTTTCTGCCCCATGAACATACTTGGTAACAACAACAACAAGTGACAATTCAAAAAACACTCCAAGATTATCAGTTGAAATGGCATCAGTTGATACTTTATACCATTTTAAGTATCCCTTTTCTAACAAACAGTTCATACAAATATAATACAGTATTAGTGTGAAGGGTTTTTTTATTCAATTAGGGTTAAGTTTTAAAGTTCATATTCCTAGAAGTATGTGCTTTCCACAATTCGAAGTTATAAGCCTTAAAAAAAGTTGCAGTTACCTTACGTAAATCATTATTTCCTACTCTGCAACATTTTCAGGCAAACTCAAATTTCTGTGGATATATTCTGTGTTCTTCCAAAGCGACTTGCTTTTAGTAAGTCATTTTTATGATTTAATGTATACTCCCATTCATTAGGGGATAAGATTAATGAGGACAGCATTCTCGTGTGTCTTCATCACCATATCCTCCACACAGTAAACAGTGGATGCTCAATAAATATCAATATTAAATGAATGAATGAGCCAACATGAAAAAAGAAGGAAACTGTCTTCAAAACATTTAGGCCAGTGGTAACTGCATCAGAATTACCTGAAAGGCTTCTTACCCACCCGCCACCCCCACCCCTGCCCCAGAGCTTCCAATTCCCACCTCCAGAGTAGGTCAGAGAGGCAGGACCTGAGATGATCCTGAAGCTGCTGAAACGAGGATTTCACTTTGAGAACCACTGTTAAGGCAATTAACCTATCAAACAGCTCTTAGAAAATCAGAATGCACAGGGCAGCATTTACTGAGAATCTACCAGCTGCAGACTCCTCTAGCATCTACTGGATAAGCCACACTGGTCCTTGCTCCAAACACTCAAAATTGCCAACACAGGACACACATGCAAGGGGACAATACACAGACATGTGCCCAAAACAGCAAGAAGTCATTACTGCGGTAAGATTCAAGATGTTTCATTTCTCCAGTGCGTTTCTTTATGATGTATCCTACCGTGCAGTTTAATGTATTTTTTTTTCAGATGGAAATTACTAAACCACAATGCATAGCCATTCTCCCTCACACTACCCCACTTCATTGCACTTACTAATGAGAATTTCATCTGAGACCAGGGCATGAAATGTAGTGAAGGAGCCCATTTTAAAGCTTATTTATATCATGAATATTTTAGGGTCTGTAAGGACCAGAGCAATGATCAACACAGTCCTTAATGGTCAGATATCAAGCAGAAGCATTGATAAAGTACTGATATAATCTGACTTTGCTATGAGGTTGAACAAACAGATGCACAAAAGCAATCCAACGGAACCCCAATCTAACTCACCAATTATCGTATAGGTTTTTAAAGCCTAGCAAGCATTAACTTTAAATGCATACTTTTCTCATGACCCTGTTCTGGATTTAAGTACATTTATATCCAGATTATAATCAGAGAGGGTATTTAATTAGATAATGTTTGCAAGTACTTTGAAGATATAAAGTGCTCTATAAATGCTAAATATTATTATTTAAATACAGTTAGCAATTACTGCTTACAACCTATTCCACCCACCACACTGCTATAATTTGATTACAGGCTGCTTAAAAAAAAAAAAAAAACCTAGAAGTAGAAATGATGAAACCATGTGCATGTGAAGCTCAGGTTTTTATCTTAGGTATAAATAATTTACAGGCATTTTAAATGGAGGATTAGGTTATAAAATCTAGTAAAGAGAGACAGTTGGCCTCCATAAGACTGAGAACCACAAGGTTATGTCTGTTTCTTATAGACCAGGTGGAGAGTACACGGTGGGTGAGACACAGGACTCTACACTTTTGGCTGCCAGTTCCATCTTCCATTTTCTCCACCGTAATCTTAAAATATCTTTAGCCATGTAAAAAAAAGTTTAAGTCCAGATTTTGATTTTAATAACTATCTGGCAGATAAAAGCTTGAGAATGGTTCCTGTTCTAACATGTCTTCCTAGCTTGCCATCTTCTGTAATAATTGCAAACTCTGTGGTCTTCCCTGCTTTCAAAAATGGAGACCTTTGAGTCTGATTCCGTATGCCTTCCAGACAAGTGGCAGATACTTCTCCAAAGAAAATGGCAAATTAAATGGAAACATACCTTACACACAATGTAAAAGAAAATCACTGCTAACCCCCAAGGGGCTTGTACTTTATGCTTTTTAGACAAGAAAAGGCACATTTATTCTAAGCTAACCTTGGTTACTTAAAAAACAGACAATCACAAGGAAGAAATATTTTGGAAATAGCACTACAAAACCAACTATGCTCATCAAAGAGACCGTGTGCCTAAAATGAAAGGCTTCTAGATAATCTGTGAACCCAGGGAGATAATACATCAGATAAATCTGATGTCATGACAAGGTCCACGAGTCAAATTCTGGCCAAGTGAGTTAATATGGGCTCTGGCTTTGGGGAAGATCAGTCGTAAGCTTGGCCATTTACAGGCTTTATGACCTTTGAAAAATTAATCGATTTTTTCCAAGCCTCATCTGTTCATTTGTACAGTTACCTCACAGGAAATTGGGGGATAATTTGACAACATCAGGAGCCTTAAAGATCATTTATAACTTTCACCGTAAGTTTCACTTCTAAGAAGTTATTCTAAGGAAACAGAGATGTCTAGAAATACTTATATATTAATATAAGGACTGCTGCTGCTGCTGCTAAGTCGCTTCAGTCGTGTTCGACTCTGTGCGACCCCATAGACGGCAGTCCACCAGGCTCCGCCGTCCCTGAGATTCTCCAGGCAAGAGTACTGGAGTGGGGTGCCATTGCCTTCTCCAATATAAGGACAAATAACTCTAATGCATAATGTATTAAAATAATGTGTACAAGGACATATATTTGGATGTTTGATTATCCAAGTACTACTTACAAAAGCTGAAAAGTTTAAAATAACCGTAAGTTTCATCAATAGGAATTGATTAAATATTTTATGATGTATCCTCACAGTAAAATGCTAAGTAGTCCTTAAAACACATGATTAGAAGTTTGAACACTCACTGAATATTTGAAGAAATTAAAAATTACATTCTAAATTTTTAGGCATGATAACAGTATTGCAGTTATGCATTTTAAGAGTATTTATCTTTTGGAAATGCATACTGAAATATTTACAAATGAAAGGGTATGATGCTTCAAACTAAGATGGGGGAGGAAGTGGATAGGATGAAGATTAAATAAGATTGGATATATGTGGATGGCCGTAAGTGGGGGCTCATTGTACTAACTGCCTAATTTTTAAATAACAATCTTACTTAGACTTAATTCAGACTCCATAAATTCACCCTTTTGAAGTATACAAGTGGTTTTTACTGTATGTGCAGAGTTGAGCAACCATTACCACTATCTAATATTTAATATTAGGACATTAACAGTCACTTTCCACTCTCCCTCTCCTCCAGCTTCAGCAACCACTAATCTACTTTCTGTATCTATGGATTTGTCTGTACTGAACATCTCATATAAATGGAATCATATACCATGTAGCCTTTTGTGTCTGGTTTCTTTTGCTTAGTCTAATGTTCATCCATGTTACAGCCTGAATCAACACTTCCTTTCATTACCAAATAATGCCATCTTATGGATATAATGCATTTCATATATATATTCATCAATTAATGGATGTTTAGGTTGTTTTAATTCTTTGACTATTATGAATAACACTACTAAAAACAAGTTTTTGTGTGTTCATATGTTTTCATTTCTCTTTGGTATATACCTAGGAGTAGAATTGCAGGGCCACATGCTAACACTCTATTTAACATTTTGAGGAACTGCCAATCCGTTTTCCAAAGGAGTTGTACCATTTTACATTCCCACAAGCAATGTATGAGCATTCCATACATAAGTTTTTACATAAACTTTTACATAAGTTTTAAATTCAACATAATTTTTTAAACTATGGTATAGGAAAAAATTAATAGTGTGCAAAAAGGCTGATTATTTTTTAAAAGTTGCAGGTAATATATACAATATGATCTTAATTTTTAAAAACTACCTATTTAGCTATGCATAGGGAAAAACTGGGGCTTTCTGGGTGGCGCTAAGTGGTAAAGAATTCACCTGCCAATGCAGGAAACACAGGTTCGATCCCTGGGTTGGGAAGATTCCCTGGAGGAGGAAATGGCAACCCACTCCAGTATTCTTGCCTGGAAAATCCCATGCACAGAGCCTGGTGGGCTACGGTCCATGGAGTTGTAAAGAGTCAAACATAACTGAGCACACACAGGGAAAAACTAAGCTATGTACTAAAACATACATGTGGTTACCACTGGGAATCATGAATGATTTTTGCTTTTTTTCCATTTTCCAAGTTTTCTGCAATGATCACATGCTTTTAAAATGAAAACAGTGAAAACCTTTTCTTTTAATATTTATGTAAATCTTTTGGCCAAGCCACAAGGCATGCAGGATCTTAGTTCCCAGACCAGGGATCGAACCCTGGCCCCCTGAGTGGCAGCATGGAGTCTTAACCACTGGATCTCCAAGGAAGCCCCTTTTTTTAAGAAACGCTTTTTTAATTAAACAAACTTTTAACAATTTAGCAGTCTTTGCTCCATTAACAGCCTACATTATCCAGAGGTTGGAGAACCAGAGGTCATCCAAGTGGGATTCCTAAGAAAACCAAAAGTACACACTGCTTTCATGAAGCTTGCTGTCTAATAGTAAATAAAATCCAAGACAGAAAGCAGTGATCTAAAAAAAAAAAAAAAACAGGTATAAGCTCAGTTCAAAGAGGATTTACAAGTCAGAGGGATAATTTCTATCTGAAAGAATCAGGGAAAATTTTGTGGAAAAGGTGGTATTGGAATGTTGGATGTTGGGGTAGCAGGTACAGAAAAAGAGAATAAAGTAGGCAATTGCTTAGAGAAATAGCAATAACCTCAGATATGCAGATTACACCACCCTAATGGCAGAAAGTAAAGAGGAACTAGAGAGCCTCTTGATGAGGGTGAAAGAGGAGAATCAAAAAGCTGACTTAAAATCCAGCATTCAAAAAACTAAGATCATGGCATCCGGTCCCATCACTTCATGGCAAATAGACGGGGGGAAAGCGGGGACAGTGAGAGACTATTTTCTTGGGCTCCAAAATCACTGCAGATGGTGACTACAGCCATGAAATTAAAAGATACTTGCTCTTTGGATGAAAAGCTATGACCAACCTAGACAGCATATTAAAAAGCAGAGACATTACTTTGCCAACAAAGGTCCATCTAGTCAAAGATATGATTTTTCCAGTAGTCATGTATGGTTGTGAGAGTTGGACTATAAAGAATGCTGAGCACTAAAGAATTGATGCTTTTGAACTGTGGTGTTGGTGAACACTCTTGAGAGTCCCTGGGACAGCAAGGAGATCAAACCAGTTCATCCTAAAGGAAATCAGTCCTGAATATTCATTGGAAGGACTGATGCTGAAGCTGAAGCTCTAATACTTTGGCCACCTGATGCGAAGAACTGACTCATTGGAAAAGACCCTGATTCTGGGAAAGACTGAAAGCAGAAGGTGATGACAGAGGATGAGATGGTTGGATGGCATCACTGACCTGTTGGACATGAGTTTGAGCAAGCTCCAGGAGTTAATGATGGACAGGGAAGCCTGGCGTACTGCAGTCCATGGGGTCACAAAGAGTCAGACACGACTGAGCAACTGAACTGAAAATCACTGCAGACAGTGACTGCAGCCATGAAATCAAAAGATGCTTGCTTCTTGGAAGGAAAGCTATGACCTAGACAGAGTATTAATAAGCAGAGACATCACTTTGCTGACAAAGGTCTGTAGAGTCACAGTTATGGTTTTTCCAGTAGTCATGTACAGATGTGAGAGTTGAACCATAAAGATGGCTGAGTGCCAAAGAATTGATGCTTTTGAATTGTAGTGCTGGAGAAGACTTTTGAGAGTTCCCTGGACAGCAAGATCAGACCAGTCAATCCTAAAGGAAATCAACCCTGAATATTCACTGAAAGAACTGATGCTGAAGCTGAAGTTTCATACTTTGGTCACCTGATGCAAAGAGCCAACTTACTGGAAAAGACGCCAATGCTAGGAAAGATTGAGGGCAGGAAGAAAAGGGGGCAACAGAGGATGAGATGGTTGGATAGCATCATCAACTCAAGGGATATGAGTTTGACCATGCTCCTGGAGATAGTGAAGGGACAAGGAAGCCTAATGTGCTGCATCCCATAGGGTTGCAAAGAGTCAAACATGACTTAGTGACAAAACAACAAACAACAAGCCCCTAAAGAGCATCCATGGGGAGAAGGAAGCTATGCCCTGTAGCAGGTGAAAAGGAATGGTTGTTAAACTGAGGGGCATGGTAAAGTGCCCAGTTGAATTTTAACTGGTCTTGATGTAAAGAGTTTAGTCTTTGGTCTGTAGACTGTGAGGAGTCAGGGAAGGCCACGAATAAAAAATACTCAGTCTGAAACTGTGCTTTTAGGAAGACTAACATGGCTACAGTGTACAAAGGAGACTAGCCAGGAGAGGGCTGGTGGTAAAGACAAGAGTGCTGCCTAGGAGAGAGGAACTGCAGCAGGAGTACTGGAGACAAGAGGACCCATGCAATAGATATTAAGGAAAGATTTTTAAGGTTGGGGTAAAATAAAACATGTTTTGAGAATTTCCAGGCACCCCCTTGAGACAAGTGGAGACAGCCTGGGTATGCAAAAAAAAAAAAAAAAAGTGGTTAGAGAATCATCTTTCTCTATAGGGAAATAAGCTTCCAACCAGAAGGGAAGAAATTATAAGCGGAATTCATCCAACATTTTCTATTTAAGTCTTCCCTCTCTCTCCACTAGGAACCTTATATTTATATGTGCAGAATAACATCTCATTCAAAAATATCACCCAGATTTTCTTGGAATTCTCAGCACACTGTTAGTTCAGGCCCTGTTCGCACAGAGCTACTTTCCCCACAGAAATGGAAAAACCTATCTGACGTGAAAGCATCTTTCAGACACAGGACATCCCATATTCTATGAGACACAGAGACTCAGCATGATTCTGTCAAGCTGGACATAGACGCCATTATTCGATCACAGTAGCTCAAAACTGGGTGAGTCTTAGAAACATTATCACTGAAAGAAGGAATGGTGTAGAACAAGAAGGGCAAAGAAAATTAACTGCAGGCCAGAAAGAAGAAAGGGCCAATGGGCAAGACTCAAAATTATGAGGTATCAAAGAGCCCTACAGATAAGGGGGGAAATATGATCTACCCATGAAGGAAGAGTGTTGGGTATTCTTTCAACAACAAAATGTTTCATAACCTCCTAACCCGCTAATTAGGCAAACAGCAAGCCATGACTTACATTAGGTTTTGTACAAAGATTACTCTAGCTAATAATGGACACTGAAAATGGTTATACATATTTCTCTGATGTTCTGATAACTACCAATACACCCTACTTTATTATGAGGCAATGTCATGGCAAAGAAAACACCTGTTTAATACCACAGTACATGTATCTAATTTAAAAACTGTTATGCTACTATCATTTTAAGATACTGTTACCAATTCATGCAACTTTACTAAATTCTCATTTAAGACCAAATGTAAATAAATACTCTGGGATAATGAATTACCAATGGTCAAGATTTCTCTGACCAAAAGGATTTAGATACTGGATTAGTGCTGTATCATTTCAGGCACAGTCTCCCTCCCCCACCCCACCCACACACAAACTTTGAAAAGGCACAAGCACAATAAATATGTTTTTATTTGAAAAATGTTTAATCCATAAAGAGGAGAAAAAAATTTTTTTAAAGAAAAGCTTTTAATGAAAGATGCTGATACTTGCTACTGGTTTAGAAATATACCAATCTCCAAAAGCTTCTGGGCTGAAGTCACCTGGAGCAAAGGTCAACCCAGGCCATCAGGGGATCGGATATAGGCCATGAGAGGTCAATATAAGGCCATACTAGTACATTAAAAGGAAAAAGAACTCTCAAAATTCCCATATCTTTTTCTCAGGATCCCTATTACATACAATCATTGGGATCAAATGCTGGTGGAATCAAGTTTCCCATAAAATTCTATGTAATCATGGAATAGCATATTTGCGTAATGCTTTACAGTTTTCAAAGCACTGCCATAAATACTTTATTGATGAAACCGGTGTATGAGGAAGGCAAGCAGTTGTGATCATTCTCATTTTTAGTTAATTATGGATAAAGGACTCATCTAACATCACAGAATTCAGTAAGACATGGGCATAGAACCCAGCGCTCAGTCCACTTCACTCACTCACTCATTCATGCATTTATTCAACTAATTGGGACTATGGATTTTGAAACAAACAAAACCTAGCCTCTGGCCCCACGGAGTGTACAGTTTAGTGACCAGGTAGAAAGAAAACCCTATATGGTTTATAACACAAGTGCAAAAAGTATAGCAGGAAGAATGCATGCAAGTCTTCCAGATGAGGACAATTCTTAAATCTAGGTTTCGATGGAGAAAGAAATAGCTAGGCCTAGAAGGGAATGAGGGGTAAAGGGAGAAAGACAAGCAGAGGTCATCCAATTCTGTTCAAAGAGAAAAGTGAGTGCGAGTCCTGGCAGAAACTTAAGAGTATGAAGTCAGCAAAGACCAATCTTGGCCTTGACTGCCTTACTCTGTGGGCCAAGCTAAGGACGGCCAACGTGCTCAGATTCAGATATATGCTAATCTCCAAAAAGCTTTCTGGGCTGACCTCACCTCCTATGTAATAAAGCATACTGGTTCACATTTCATTTCTTTTAATACTGTCATATCTTGAAGGAAGAATGACTCAAGCCTTGCATTTGAATGATTGTTTTTTGTTGCCTATGTATGTATACACACATTTCATACACCCACATGGATCATTTATATCTGTAATACTATACAGAATATAAGTATCCACATACATTATACAAAACATACATAAAACCCTATAAACCTTGCACACAGAGACATTTGAATAATGTGTATTTCTAGACTGACCCCAAGAGATACGTTTAGATGGAAAAGGGTTACGGAGACAACCATCTGTCCTAGATGATTCAGTCATTTGCCTGCTGAGGAGAAACTGAAGGGAGGTTGGGCAAGATGAATTCCAAAGATACCTTAGGGCTCCATGGTTTAATGTTTTATGAACTTATCTGCATGAAGCAGTTTCTCTAATTTTGATAAATAAAATCCCATGACCCTGGTGAAATAATCTCTCTCTGCCTCTCAGCAGAAAGTGTAGCCACAGACAGTGTGACCTATAGAAAAGAGCATTGAATGAGAAGTCAGGGAACCTAAATCCTCCCCAAACCATCCTTCTCCACCCCCACTCACTACACCTCCAAACAGGAAGGGGGCTGTATGACCTTGGGCAATGGACTTCACCTCTCAAGGCTTCAGCTTCCAGAGCATTAAATGAAAGGCGTGGTTAGGTGTTCCACAGTTCTCTTCCAGCTCTAAATCTGTGAAGCCATTCCCTTCCCTCAAGACTTAGCTTATCTTTAGAGCTCTAAAAATCAGGACTAATAAAACTGGATTCAGATCACCTCTTTTCTAACCATCCTCTCTTTTCTGACTTCTTAAACCATCCAAATCTTGCATAATTTAAGTCATCAAGGCTGTCGCTTGGTGCTCTGGTCTAAATTTGCATTGTTGCTATTTGGGGAAAATTTAGACTGGGTCCAATCTGGGATCACTGACTGAGAACAATAAAGGCTTCTCCAGACAGGATCTGCTTTTAATGCATTGAGCGCAGAGTTTACAAAAAGGGCACTGATTGTGTACATTAAAGAGCCACCAAAACAGCAAGAGACTGGTGAGGCTGCAGCAAATTCTCCTAGATGCCACTGACCTTGGCTGCATTTCAGGGGTCAGGCATTCCCCAGGAAGTTCTCAGCAGGCAGGCCTTCCTGAGGATTTAGGAACAAATGAGACCTCTCATCTATACATGAGCCCATCTCTCCTTATCTAGGAAGACAGAAAAAGATGGTCTGGCCTCTGATTTGAGATTACCTCTGTAGCCTCTGGACTCAACTCTGGATCTGCCCAGCTCACCTACCACCAGACCTCCAGAATGCAATTGTCCCCACATCTACATTTAAATCCTCCAGCCAGCAGTTCCCCATCTTCTGAACGAGCTGGAAGCTGGAGCCCTCTCTCTTTCCACACCTCCTGCAGGCAGAGACACAGTGTCAAAGCACTGAAGCCCAAGCCAGGAAGAGAAATTTCAGTGAATTGTGAGAAATATCTTTTCTTAATAGTGATCTAAGGAGCACAGGTCTCCCATGTGTGAATCACACTCCATGTCGGCCGTGAGCAAGGTGAGCCCTTGTGGTTGCTCCTAAGCCTGCGAGCTCTGTGCCTGGCATCTGAGAAAACCTTCCCCAGGAAAAAGCCCACAAGAAACACCTCTAGATCAAGTCCAACTTAAAATCACATCACAGCGCTATCCGTTAGAGAAGCCGATGCTGAGATTCCGGCTCAGGGAAATCTCAAGTCTTGCCCATTGTTCATACTCCCCCTCCCCATCCCCTCCCCTGCTTTGCCACTCTCCTCTACCCAGAAGTCTGGGCCATCCATCCACCTGATTAACCCGCTGGCAGCAACTCCCAGCGCAGAAAGTAGGGCAAATGAACACACAGTCTATAAAGCAGGAAGCCACACACTTGGCCAAAGCACCCACCCTGTTACCCAACCCCCACCCCTACCCCAGCTGCCCAGGGGGCCACGGGTTCTCACTGTGGCATTTCAGTGCCAGGGAAATAGACAGCTTACTGTAATAACGCATGAATGAGCTTTTGCTACCCAACTATCAAAAAAAAAAGCCATTTCCAATGGCATCTCTGTTTCTTCTCAGCCCCTTGACTGCCTCGAAGAAACCTCACCTCTGAGATGGAAGGATTAAGAAAAGGAGAGGGAGTTAAAAAGAGGGGGGTAAGCAGAGACGGAGAATTAACGAGACTAAATAAAAAGTACCACTTTGACCATAAAGGTAGTTCTTAAAAATAACCGTGGAGAAGGAGGCAATGTCAAGGAAAGTACGGAAGATTCAAGTACATAATCCCAAGATTTAGCATCCATCTAACAATGTACTCCTCAGGAGGGCGTGTGAACTTACAAGCTTCACCCCTTCTGTGTCTGTGTTCAGAGCCACCATCAGTTCCGTCTCACCGACCCTCCTTGCCTCAAGTATATACAATCGCTTTTTTTGGTGGGGCGCGGCGGGGGGGGGGAGGTCAAGAGAGGAAAAAGCCCTTTTAAGATGGGTAGACAATCCTTCTCAGACCCCCGGTGCCGCTGCCACCCCCACCCCTCACCCCCTTCCCGGCAGGCAGCATCTAATTAATATGGCAAGAAAGCTCAGCCCCCTTCCCCGAAGGAGTGTGCTGGGATTGGGGGGTGGGGGTGGGGAGGCATCGAGGCGGTACTGGGATTCCTGGTATTCCGATCCCAAAACAACAGCAAAATGGATTCTCTATCAGTGATGTCTTAGTCAATACAATGAAACGGCGTCTGAGGCAATTCACGTGAGGGTAAATTAAACCAGGGGGGCTCGGGGCGGAGGGGGGAGGGGAGGCGCGGTGCTTTACAAAGGACTGACCACAGACACAAACACACACACACACACACACACACACTCCCCCAGGAGTTCCGGTCTGATTGGGGAAAAGCAGAGCACAAACACATCCCTTTCACCTGCTTAAGTTCATCCATAAAACTGAAATGTCACAGCCACAAAGTCAGAAAGCACAGGCAGGGCTGAGTTAAAACCATAAATAAAGGTGAGTGGCAGACCGGCATTTCAGAGAGCGCTGAGAGGGAGTCCGGGCGCGAATAGCTGAAAAGGGGGAAGGGGAGGCAGTTGCCATCTACAAGACTGGCACAGCAAGAGCTGCCCCCGTAGAGCGGCAGGTTCGGCTTCGTGGAGCCAGCCAGGCTCACAATGTCCTCTTGCAGGCTGATGGAAAACGTGAGGCGCCAGTGCCTTTATTCACGCTGTTGTTATTCTTTTTACAGAAAAGGACAGTGGGGTCTAGAGCCTTGGCACCGGGGCTTATGCACACACACACACTCACACACTCGAGCCTTTCATTTAATGCTCTTACACCGGTCTAAGATGAAACTGGCATAAGCTCTAAGGGTTTTCGGGGGGAGGTCTGGCTCCCACCAAAGGAGGACACGTACCGCACAACCTCTGCGGTGGGGGCTAAGCCTAGAACACCTCGGCAGCCCTTGAATCAACACGAGAATCCAGGTTCCCTCGCGTGGCATTCGCCTGTCTCTGCCCACCAGCCCCAGCCCCAGTCCACGCACCGAGCCCACTCACTCTGACCCAAAACACTGGAAAGAAATCAGAAAGCATGTTCCGCTCACCCTCAAAGCAGAGAGATCTATTTCATCCAAGCTGCGAGCCGGGGAGTCGCTCGCCATGTCGACTTCTTCGCGGGAGAGATGGACCAAAACCACCCCGAAGCTATTCCCTTGGAAATTCCACCTTGGTCTATTTCACTCGCGTCCTCATGCGGCTGTCGCGCCAGAGGCCCGGGGCCCAGCCTCCTCCGCCCACCCCGGCTCCCACAGCGCCAGATCGAGATCCTCCGAGCGTCGGTCCTCCGGGTCCGGGAGCCCAACCTGAGCGGATCTCCAAGCCCTGGAGCCGCGGTGCGTGTGGGCTGCGCGCCCTGATCGGCTAAGGGCGCTGGGGCTGCGTGGGTGTATTTAAATGGGACATGCTTCTTTGCTTGTGCGTGGATGGCGGCTGCATTGGCTGTTATAATGAGACACATCAACTCCTCCACTCAGCTGGGGGGTGGGGGTGGAGAACCACACAGAACTGTCTATCACCGCTTCCTGGGAGGAGTAAAGCGAGGTGGGGGGGGCGGGGGGAGGAAAGGCAGAGGAGGCGTGGTCTCCGACTGGGGAGAGGCCGCGCTTCCTGACCGGGTCCCTCTGCACCAACGTGGATGGGGGAGGGGCGCACACCCTTTTAGCCTAGGCTTTTGCGGGGTAACCGCGCTGCATCTGAAGACCTTTCCTGAACCCTGCCGTGCTTCTCGTAGGGACAAGGGGGCTTTATTGTGTGTCCAATTCGTGCGCTGCAGCAAAATGGCCCTTCAGTCTCATTTTGAGGGATTCTCGGCAGGGTTCAAATGCTCCAGCGGTGAAAGAAAAAAAAAAAAAATCCAGAAGGGAGGAAAAAAAGAGCGACGCCCTCCCTCCCCCATTAATTATTTGTGGGGCTGGAGTAGCGCGGGCTGGTGCAACCGGTGCATATAAGGACTTGTGTGCAAAGAAGGGGATCCGCCTCCAGCCGCGGAACGAATGAGGGAGAAGCGCACTCCTGTGGGCGCCCAGCGCCCCCCCATCCCCCGGGCCTCGGCAATCTACAACTGCCGCGGGGTCGGGTCCGCCAGCAGCCCCGGGAATCCCAGATGGCAGTTCTGGACGGGTCACTTCCCGCCTCGAGGTTGGGAAGGTTTGCCAGAAGCGGAAAAGTCGGGCGATCTGAGCTCCTTCTTGGCCTCGCCACACCCCGGACCTGTCCATGCCGCAATTCCCCCACGGAAACGACCGAATTGAAACGAGAATTGTTCTCCGGGTGCAATGGTTTGAATGCTTCAGGTAACTCGGAAGGCAACGTGGGTTACGGCAGCTCACGCAGCCGCCGGTCCCGGCATTTTCCTTTGCGGCTGCGTTTCTGCTGCTCGTCTACCCAGATTAATAGAGAAAGTTTGGCTGGCGGATAAGATGTAACCCAGAAGATGTACGGCGTGAGAGCGATTTCAGTGCACCGGCTTTCTAATTGAAAGGCTGAACGTTTACAGTGTAAACCTGATATTCTGTAATCCGGTGTATCGAGTCACTTCCCCCAGCCGCGTCTCCGGCCTTGGCCACGCGAAATACCTAGGAAAAAAGGCTAAAATTGAGCTTTTCCCCCAAATACAGTTGTAAATTTGAAGGCATTATCTCCATCTCTGTTAAGATCAGAATTTTCTCCTTGCCAAGTGTCCTGAGGAATTTTTAATTGTACAGTATGGATATCAGCTTCAGAATGATGCTTTTGAATGAATGAATAGAAGCCAGTGCAGTTAGTTCCTCAGGACTTTGGAGCAGCATTCCATATGCACTCTGCTGTTTTTATTAATAATATTGTCTTTATTTATATGCATTGTGCATCAAGAAACTTGAAAACTGTTCCAACATTTCAGTCACCACAACAGTTTAGGAACTTTTGCCATTAAAACATCAGATGTGTAAATGCGTCATAATTCCAAACATATGATTTGATCTCTCATTTTCTAGTAAAATCGTCCAGCTCAAGGTAGTAACCTACAGTAAGCCACTAAGTAATGTCGAAATGACATTAAAAAAAAAAAAAACTATCGTTTCTCATCGTCCTGTTTTTTCCCTTCTCTGTGCCTTTTTTACCCTAAATCTAGATGACAAGTTAATGTATTTTCTCAGTGTTGAAAGAAAATCATTAAGATCAGGTATTGAGAACTATGAACTGAGCTATTTTTAAAACTCCAAGCACATGAAAAATGAGAAAAACATTTTTTTTCAAGAACCTTCATTTTATACCCCCAATTTTATTTGAAACATCACAAATCGTTCATTTCTTTTAGCGTTAATCAGCTGTTCAGGCCATAATGGTGTCATGATACAGGTATTAAATTCTACCATTGGTTTTAGAATCAGTTTAGAAAACCATATATACAGTACAGTGATGTGTACCAAGAGGAGGAGGGCTTCCTAGGAGCCTGAGAGGCTGATGAAAGTCAGGTGGAGGCAGGGATGCTGGCCGCAGGAAGTACCATAAAAGAAGAGGTTACAACAGCCAGGGCCCTTCCAGCTGCTAAGGGAAGGAGGAAACTCCAAGCTGAAGGTGAAGTAATTCTGGTAACTGGGCTGAGAAGGAAAGTAGAGGTCAGATCAGGTAGAGCCTTGCATACCCCAAAAAGGAACTTGACTTAATTTTTTTTTATGTCAAGTGTATATCATATTTCATCAATTTCAGTACAAACATCTAATTTTTTTGTCATATATGTATGCCTCCTGCACAGTTATTTAACATTTTCTTTAAATCAACACTTTTCATTTTTTCTTATATTTAACTTAAAAGGAAATATATGTCACTACTGTGGATGGAAAACTAGCAGCACCTGCTTAACAAAAAGAAGGAAATCATTAAAATGAATACAGTGGAAAATAAAACAGTATTCTTAAATTCTACCTAACTATCTATCCTGAGGCTTTAATTTATTAAAAGAAAAGTTAGCAAAATGCCAGGAAAGACATTCAAAATTTGACCAAAGTGAGATTTTCTTCTTGGTGTAATGTGAAGGGTTGAAAGAATTGTTATTATTAAAGTGCAGTTTGAAAGCCTGTACAACATTATGATATGCTGTTTATGTCTGTCTAAATATGTAAATGGAGATCCCCAGTAATGCTAAGGCCTAGCGCCGCCAAATAAGTAAATATTAAAAAAAGAAGAAGAGGAGGAAGAAAAGAGAAGAGAATGGATTCAAATCCATTTACTTCATACTTTGGGACTTCCCAGGTGGCGCGAGTGGTAAAGAACCCACCCGCCAATACAGGAGACATAAGAGACTCTGGTGAGATCCCTGGGTTGGGAAAATCCCCTGGAGATGGAAATGGCAACCCTTTCCAGTTTTCTTGCCTGGAGAATTCCAGGGACAGAGGAGCCTGGTGGACCACAGTCCATGGTGTCGCCAAGAGGCGGACTCGACTGAAACGACTTAGCACAGCATAGCAAATATGTAGATAACCATAAAAAGCATGAACACAGGCAGGAAGGATATAGAGGTATGAACTTTGGAGCGTGAGAAGGGAAGAAGAGAGATGAAATGGGAAAGCACAGTGGAGGCTCCAACAATGGTACCTAATTTAAATTTTTCAAAGATCTTAAGCACGGATTGTTTGGACTTAAGTCTGTGTTGTCACTAATTGGCGCTTGGGCCAAGGAAACACGATCACCCCAAGGGGCTGCCCACCAATTTCCAGGAGAAATAAGACCACACACACACACTACCTACAACCCCTGCCCTGCACCATGTCCTGCCCTGTCCCCCTTCCCACCACAGTAAGCAAAGCAAACACTCAGAATTAGCAACGCAGATAGGCAAGTGAGATTTCCAAACACTAAGATGAGCAGCCTGCATGCCTGCTCAGTCACTCAGTTGTGTATGACTCTTTATGACCCCATGGAGTGCACCCTGCCAGGCTCCTCTGTCCATGTCCCAGCGAAAATACTGGAGTGGGTTGCCATTTCCTCCTCCAGGGGATCTTCCTGACTCAGGGATTGAAACCACATCTCCTGCGGCTCCTACATTGGCAGGCGGATTCTTTACCACTGAGCCACCTGGGAAGCCCCAAGAAGAGCAGACCAATCACCAATTATTTGTGAAAATCTATTAGTATGAAAGAGAAGCACTATTTCAATCAATAAGCAAATTGAAAACTCCAAGATATTTGTATAGGAGCAAAAACAAGTTTTGTAACATACAGATTGTTTTCACTCTCAGAAGGATAATGCAGGACCTCACATACATTGAAAACAGCCAAGTTATTGTGAAAACAAATCGGTTAGAGGACTTATTAAGAACATATTTATTGAAATTGTTTAAGTGAGTTGAACAGTAATCAGTGATACTATGCTGCGGATACTCTTATAATAGTCATATATTAACATATTTAATCTTTATAACCTTACAAAATAGGCAACATTATTAGCATATTTTTTTTACAGATGATGGACGTGAGTCTAAGTGAACTCCGGGAGTTGGTGATGGACAGGGAGGCCTGGCATGCTGCGATTCATGGGGTCGCAAAGAGTCGGACACGACTGAGCGACTGATCTGATCTGATCTGATCTGAAGCTGAAAAATAGAAAGATTAATTAATTTACCCCGGGGAGCACAGTCAGAAATGGCTAAAACAGAATTTGAACTCAGGCTCTTAATCACCATGCTATATACTGACTCAGGCTGAACTGAAGGACGATTTAGTAAGCTGGAAGACTGGGTCCTCTTCTCCCGGATTACAGAGAAAATACATAGAATACAGAGGACTTCCAAAACTGGGTAACAAAAGGCATTTTAGCTTTTACCTTGTTTTTGGGTCACTTGCTCTAAAGCAGTGTTTCTCAGCCTCAGCACTATTGACATTGTGGTTCTGAGAACTCATGCTGTGGAGGGCTGTCCTATGCAGTGTTGGATGCTTAGAAGCATCCTCACTCCCTACCCACCAGATGCCAGAAACACTTTCCCATCTGGGAAAGCTAAAAATGTCTCCAGACATTACCAAATGTCCCATAGAAAGCAAAAATCACCCCCAGTTGAGAACTACTGCTCTAGGGCAAGTCAGCCACGATGACCTGTGGACGTTCATGCAACCTGCCAGCCGTGTCAGCTGCCTTGAAGTGGAACCTCCACGCTAGTCAAGCTTTTAGATGATTACAATCCCTGCTTGCCCTAACTGCAGCTTCATGAGAGATCCTGAGTTAGATCCATCAAACCAAGCTCCCGATACCTGACCCACAGAAACCCTGTTAAATAAGAAATGTTATTGTTGTTGTAAGCCACTTGATTTGTTATGCAGCAGTAGATAACCAATACACTGTCTCAGACGGAGTTCTGTGTGGCTATATTAGCTGGAGCTATAGCAGCCATCTTCCTTCCCGAACTTGAGAAAAAAAACCAAAAGATGAAAAACACTTCGATCCTTAATCACATTGTTGAGTCACTAAATTAATCCAGGAACAACCTATCTCTGAACTTCTTCCCATGAGACATGAAGTTTTTCTCTTTGTTTAATCTGCCTTTAGTTACATTTTCTGTTATTTGCAGTCAAACACTTCCTATTAACAGATAATAAGAATTAAAACTTTTAATTCTTTATTATTGCTGATTCATAAAGTAATAGGAAATAATGATAATCTAAAACTAGAATAATTTATCGTGAGGTTAAAAGTAAAGGAGAGAGAAAAAAGCATGTTAAGATTTTGGTCTTATTTGGAAATGTATATAGATACTTCGGAGAAGGCAATGGCACCCCACTCCAGTACTCTTGCCTGGAAAATCCCATGGACGGAGGAGCCTGGTAGGCTGCAGTCCATGGGGTCGCTGAGGGTTGGACACGACTGAGCGACTTCACTTTCACGTTTCACTTTCATGCATTGGAGAAGGAAATGGCAACCCACTCCAGTGTTCTTGCCTGGAGAATCCCAGGGACAGCGGAGCCTGGTGGGCTGCCGTCTGTGGGGTTGCACAGAGTCGGACACGACTGAAGCGACTTAGCAGCAACAGCAGCATATAGATACTTACTCTAAACACAGGAAAAATGTAAGTCAATTATACAAAATAAATATAGAGGTCACCATGTAGGCAATTATAAATTAGATGTGTAAGTCATAAACTACCTGAATCAAAAGAATGGAACAGGGATAATTTGATGAATTCAATAAAATAAATAAAAGAAAAAATATATAAATCAGATTATGTCTTGTAAAAGACATGTTTAAGGAGTGATGAGGCCCTCTCAGCCTCTATTCTGCTTCTGTATACTGCAGTAGGTACACTAATGCCTCAACCCCTGCCAAAGATGTTCATGTTCCAGTCCCCAGCACTTGTGAGTATGTTACCTTACATGGCAAGTAGGTCTTTGCATATGTGATTGAAATAAGGAATTTGAGATAGGGAGATACCTGGATTAAGCAAAGTGGGCCCCAATGTAGTTCCAAAGGTTTGCTTTTTTTTTTAACTTATTGGCTGCACTAGGTCTTCATTGCTTTGTATGGGCTTTCTCTAGTTACAGAAAGCAGAGGCTACTCTAATTGCAGTGTACAGGTTCTAGGGAGCACAAGCTCAGTAGTTGTGGTGCTTGGGCTTATTTGCTCCAAAGCATGTGAGATCTTCCCAGACCAGGGATCAAACCCATGCTCCTGCACTGGCAGGTAGATTCTTAATCACTGGACTGCCAGGGAAGTCCCCAAAGGTCTCTAAAGGTGAGAGAGGAAAGCAGAAGAGGAATCAAAGCTAGAGGAAGAGATGAAATGGAAGAAAGGCACAGATATGTGCAACATTGCTGGCTTTGAAAATGAAGGAAGGTGCCATAAGCCAAGGAACATGGGCAACCTGTAGAAGCTGGAAGGGCAGAGACATGGATTCTACTCTAGAGCCTCCAGAAAGGAAAGCCACCCTGCAAACACCTTAATTCTAGCCAGTAAAACAGACTTCCAGACTGTAAAATAATAAATTTGTGTCGTTTAAAGTCACTAAGCTTGTGAGAATTTGTCACAGCAGTGATTTAAACAAACATACACACACACGCAAAACTAAACTTCCTGTATCTATATTTCCTTTGGAATGATTCTCTCTTTCCCTCTGGTTACAGATTGTTGGAGCCGTAACTTGGGTTTTCTGCCCGTCAGTATCCAAAGGGTGATAGGTGTCTGAAATCAGAACAGAGAAACCTGAAAGTTAAGAACAGCAACAGACTGAAAATGGTTAGTGACCATCACTTCCAATTGCGATGCCATTACTACAGTCCTTTCCTCTGTGTTGTGTCTCAGAAGTTGCCTTTTTCCTGTCTGTTTCCAAGCATGATCCCTATGCTAGTTATCTATTGCTAAGTAACCAACCACTTCAAAGCTCAATGAGTAAAACAACAGTTATTTCTTTTGCTCACAAATCCGTCATTTGAGCAAGGTTTGCTGGGAAAGGTTCATTTGCTCCACAGACTATCAGGTAAAACTGAAGGACCCATTTCCAAAATGGCTCACTCATGTACTTAGCAGATTTGGTCCCGGACTATGTGCTGAGGGCTCCTCTCCAGGCTTGTCTCTCTATGGGCTGTTAGGGCTTCTTTATGGCATGGTGGGTGAGTTTCAAGAGCAAGCATCCCATGAGCAGCAGACAGAAGCTATATCACCATTTATGACTTAGTATCAGCAGTCATGTGATGTCCATTCCACCACTGTTACAAATCTTCCCAACTTCAAGAGGAAGACACATATATCCCACCTTTTGATGGGAGGAGTGTCTAAGTCACACTGTAGAAGAGCCCAGAGGACAGAAGAAATTTTTGCAGTAGTTTTGGAAACTAAAACCTAGCACATCTTTCCAACCATATTATCAATTCTTTGACCTCAATATCTTTGCCTTTTGCTCATAGTTGGCTTCTGCTATTGCTTTCAGCCAAAGAATAATGTCTCAGACATAAGCACAAACACATCACAATAAGAATAAGTAATTTAAATTCCCATATTAGAATCAAAGGGTATAAAAAGCAAAGCAAAACAACCCAAATAAACTAAGAATACACAGTTCTGCCACAGGAAATTGATCAAATCTGTCCAGAGTACAAGGTGCAAGGTTTGATCATTTCCAAAAAGCAGGAGTTATGGATTGGAGAAGGAAATGGCAACCCACTCCAGTATTCTTGCCTGGAGAATCCCAGGGACAGGGGAGCCTGATGGGCTGCCATCTCTGGGGTCACACAGAGTCGGACACAACTGAAGCGACTTAGCAGTAGCAGCATGGATACCAGTCTTAGACCACATTACTAAGAGATTCTAATGTTCATGTTACAAATTTTTCTAAACAGATTCACAGTTCTTAGATTTGTCTTCACTAGAATCACTTTTGTCTTTCTCTGCAATTAAACTTATTCCTAGGGACCCAGTCAGAAATGTATCATCATCTTAAGCAGCTCTGCCTGTAAAATTCCAGTTTTCCACTGTCTACTTACACACCCGATCCTTCTAGCTTCCTGGTGTGTGTGTGTATGTGTGTGTGCTAAGTCCCTTCAGGCACGCCCAACTCTTTGTCACACTATGGACTGAGCCTGAAATTCAATATTTTGAATTCCATACAGTATGATCTGAAGTGAAGAGCATGGTCCCTGGAGTTGGACTGCCTGAGATCAAATCTCAAAATAGAAAAAGAAAAACAATATGGTTGTTTTAAAAATCTCATTTCTTATTTCAGATAGATATATTGGTACAGATAGACTTTTTTAACCTAATTACCTTGGCATAATACTGCCAAGTGACTACATTTCTTTTGTATTAAATGGGTTCAGAGCAATTTTCCTAATTAACTAGCACTTTTTAATCCAAAAGACAAACACAACACTTTATCTAAAATACCAGTATTACACTTTCCCCAAATATGGAAAACTATTTTTACTAAAAATTTGGCAAGCCCTTTCAAAACAGCATTTTCTGTTTTCATTCTCTGAGAAATTTCTAACAACAAACATGTATAGAAAATTTTAATATGCAGCTGTAAGCTTTCACTATTTACTATAAAATTTGTTTATAATTTTTTGAAAGTTGCTTGATCTTCTTAAATCCCAAAGCAGTTTTAAATTTAATTATGTTCTAGTCAAACAATGGAGTTTCCAGCCTGTTTTTTCTTCAGTGTTTTTAAGACCTACCCTACTGTCTTTCAACAGCATTCTATACATGTCTGGTCAGTGACCAAACGTACTTTAATAGAAATGATAAAGAGACATCTCTTCTGACCACCAGGGCTTGGCTGGGCCATGTCAAAAGCCGGTGGTATGTTATTTCCTGCTGGTTATCTCAATTAGTTTTCACTTTTTCTATAGAGCTTTTCTCCTGTTTAATTTCAGATTCTAAGCCTGCCTTACCCTAGCATACACAAAATAATTTTCAACTTTTTAGTTTGTGTCCATATATTTGAATGACATAGCCTTACAGGTTAGCCTAGAGCTGGGAGAAGGGAGGAGTTGCCCAACTGATCTTTACATGAAGTCATAAGGTGCATAAACGTTTTTATCAGACTTTAAAGCTGGAAGGAACCTTTGAGATAAGGAGTCCAGCCCTCTCACTTTACAGATAAGGAAACCAAGGTCCAGAGACACTATGTGACTTGCTCAATGTCACAGAGTTACTGCAGGAAAAGGCTTCTTGTTTTGTTTTTTAAAAAAGAAAAAAAACAAGGCTGTTTTTGCTGTTATTGTTTTCCCTGAGATTCCCAGTCCTCTGTTTCCCTTCTACCATAGTCTAGCAGTACTACTACTGCAAGAAGTACTACCACTTCTATTGCAACATTGTGTTGTGGGTGGTATCTAGAGTGCAATATGCATATCTAAAAGAGACTGTAAGGTACACAGTTGATCCCATTTCCCTTCATGTGTGAGCCACCTGAAATCTCCAAGCTAAATGAGTGGGTGTGCCGTGTTTGGTATTGCCTCTAGCGGGGGAAGAAGTACCAAAAACAGAGCCGAGCAGTTGGTCTCAGAGGTTTTCTTTAGTCCAGAGAACTGAGACAAAACAAGGAATAGGGAGTTGTTTTGGTCAATTGGCCAAAGAAGGCAGAGGCCAAACCCCTCAAGAGATTTAACATACTTTCTTTGTGCAATTACAGAGATGACTTGTGAGGTCTACACTGAAAAATATGTGTTCTCTCTCTTATAACACTTAAGATGCTATATTGTGTTTCATTGCTTTTCTTATCCACAATTCAGCTGTTGAGCACAAGCAGCTTTTCTTGTTCAGCTCTATTTCTCTCGTACCTGGCATAATGCCTGCAATGAAGTGATGCTTATAAGATTAATCAATAAATCAGTGTAAAGAAGTAGCTAATAAAAGTGGACAGAACTGGCCACTTTGAAGACAGAAAAATCTGGACAAGTCTTTTCAATCCTTTAGGTGTCAACATTTTTATATTTAATAGATTTTGCATGATTGATTGATTCTGAGAGCAAACCAAGAGTCCCATGGCTATGACTGTGTCAAAAGCTAGTAATAAGAATCAGTTGTAGATCTTCGTTTCTCATGCATTCACTAAGAGTGTAAATTCATTTACGTATTATCAGCTTCCCAGGAGGTGCTAGTGGTAAAGATCCTGCTTGCCAATGCAGGAAACATAAGAGATGCAGGTTTGATCCCTGAGTTAGGAAGATCCCCTGAAGTTGGGCATGGCAACCCACTCCAGTATTCTTGCTTGGAGAATCCCCATGGACAGAGGAGCCTGGTGGGCTACAGTCCATAGGGTCGCAAAGAGACACAACTGAAGCAGTATAGCATGCACACACACACATATTAATATATGTATTCACTAAAAACATGTATTGGATACAAGGATCATCAAAATGGTCTCTGCTTTTATCATTTAGGCATTGTTTCTGAATGTGCTGTCTATGGGTGGACTTCCCTGGTGACCCAGTGGTTGAGACTCCACACTGCCAGTACACGGGGTGCTGGTTCACTCCCTGGTCAGGGAACTAGAATTCCACATGTTACGGGGCTGAAAGAATAAATAAAAGCATTGTTTATGGGTACTGGTGTCAAAAAAAGAAATAGGGCTTAGTTAATATATAGATTCCGAGAATATGAAGGAGCAGGACGCAAGAATCTTTACTTTTAAACAAGCACCCTCCAAGATCATTTTTTCCCATTCCCAAATATTTATCTAACATCTTTGGTGGGCAAGGCTTTTAGTTAGTCGGACCAAAGGAATAATGAACATTGATTATAGCTTTTAGTAAGTATCTTAGTCTGTTTGGGCTGCTATAAAAAAAAAAATTAGAGATTAGATGGCTTATAAACAACAGAAATTTATTTCTTACAGTTTCAGGGGCTGGGAAGTCCAAAATCCGTATGCTGGCAGATTCAGAATCTGCTTCCTCATGGACAGCCATCTTCTCGTTTGTGTCCTCAAACTGCACAAATGGCAAGCTAGCTCTCTGGGGTCTCTTCTGTAAAAGGCACTAAGTTCAATCATGAGAGAGCTGCCCTTATGACCTATCACTTTCCAAAGACCCCATTACTCTGGAGATTAGGATTTCAACATGGAAATTTGGGGAGGTTGGACAGGGGACACAATATTCAGTCTATGTACAATATTCAGTCTATGTAAACATGAGACAAAATCCAGTGTCATAAATGAGCATAATGAAACTTGGGTTAACTGCACTGCTGTCAGGAAAGCTGAAAAGAGTGGAAGGAATTCAGGACAGAGTTTAATTTATGAAGAAAAAAAAATTAGTATCCTGTAACTGGTTGGACAGAAAGTCTAGACATTTATTGATGTTGTTGATGATCTCTCAGTGAAAAAGGCCCAGAAAAGCTGCTTAAAATTCTTTGTCTTCTGGTATATACATCATCAGCTTCTACAATCAACAGCATATCACCATAGTTATTTTTATATTTCTCTCCATCCACTATGCTTTTTGGGCTTCCATTGTGGCTCAGCTGATAAACAATCTCCTTGCAATTGGGGTGACCTGGGTTTGATCCCTGGGTTGGGAAGATCCCCTGGAGAAGGGAAAGGCTACCTACTCCAGTATTCTGGCCTGGAGAATTCCATGGTCCAGTCCATGGGGTCGCAAAGAATTGGACACGACTGAGTGACTTTCACCATGCTTTTTCTTCTATTTTGTTTTGTTTTGTTTGTTGGTTGTTTGTTGGTTTTGTTTTTTTTTTTTTGCCACATCAAGGAGCATGTAGGATCTTTAGTTCCCTGATTCTCTGACCAGGGGTGAAAGCCATGCTCCCCGCGTTGGAACCGCAGAGTCTTAACCAATGGACCACTAGGGACTTCCCCTGTTTTTATTTGCTGAAATATTTAAAAACAAATCTTTGACATCATTTCATTTCACCTCTAAATATTTCAATTATGCATCTCACAAAAAAATGGAAGGATTTGAATGTGGCGTGTGCTTAGTAATGTGCTTCTGAAGCATAAAGTATAAAAGAGGCAAAAGTACCTTTACAGTAGAGAAATTTAGCAAACAGCAAACACTGTTTTGGTCAAGTAATCAAGGTTAACATGATCAGTGATAAGTCATATTGATAGAAGGCACCCCTGACAAGATATAATGAGAAAGGCATTAGTAAAATTTTAATAAAATGTGTTGTTTAATTAATAGTAATGTGCTGATATTAGTTCTTTAGTTGTAACAAAGTTATCAGAATAATGTAAGATATTCACAATAGGGGAAACTTGGTATGGGATATATAAGGACTATGTACTATCTTTACAACTTTGGGAAACCTAAAACTATTCTAAATTTTTAAGTTTATTATTAAAAAGGGACAAGTATAACAAACTGAATAACCTAGAAGAAATGGATAAATTTTTAGAAACATACAAGTTTAAATCATAAAGAAGAAAATCTGAACAGACCAATATGAATAAGAAGATTGAGTCCGTAATCAAAAACCTCCCAACAAAGAAAAGTCCAGGACCCAATGGTTTTACTGGCGAATTCTACCAAACCTTTAAGGACTATCATAAAAACAGGCACAGAGACTTATGAAACAGAATCAAGAATGGGAAAAGCATAGTTTTTTTCTATAAATTGGTGCTGGAAAAACTGTGTATAACATGCAAAATACAAAATTGGACTTTATACTATACTACTCACAAAAAGTAACTCAAACTGGATTAAAGATTTAAACATAGGCCTAAAATCACAAAACTTCTAGAAAAAAATATAGAGAAAACACTCCTTGACATTGATCTTGGTAATGATGTTTTAGATATAACATCATAAGCACAAGCAACAAGAGCAAAAATAAAATAGAACTATATCAGACTAAAAAGCTTCTGCATAGCAAAAGAAATGATCAGCAAATAAAAGGCAACCCACAGAGTGGGAGAAAATATTTGCAAACTATCTGTCTGAAAAGTTGAACATCCTAAATATATAAGAAACTCATGCAACTCAATAGCCAAAAAGAAAAAAATGTGATTAAAGGAAATGAAATTTCTGCACATTTGTGTTCATTGAAGCATTATTTACAATAACCCAGATATGGGAACAACGTAAGTGTCCATCTTCAGATGAATGGATTAAAAAAAAAAAGAAAAAAAATGGAGTATCATTCAGCCATGAGAAAGAAGGAAAGCCTGTCATTTGTGACAACATGAGTGGGCCTTGGGGGCATTATGCTACGTGAATATGTCAGATAGAGAAAGACAGGCAAGCACTGTATGATCTCATGTATTAGTAGAACCTAAAAAAGCCAAACTTGGGGCTTTGCTGACAGTCCAGTGGTTAAGACTCTGCACTTTCACTGCAGAGGATACAGATTCAATTCCTAGTTAAGGAACTAAGATCCCACATGGTGCAGCCAAAAATATTTTTTTTAATTCAAAAAGCCGAATTTGCAGAAACAGAGTAGAATGATGGTTGCCAAGGGTTGCAGGATGAGGACATGGAGAGATGCTGGCCAAATGGCATAAACTTCCAGTCATAAAATGAATAAGTTCTGGGGATCTAATGTACAAAATGGTGACCATAATAATATTGTGTTAGATACTTGAAAGTTGTTAATAGAGTAAATCTTAAATATTCATGCCACAGATACACAAAAAAGCAATTATAAGAAATGATGGAGGGTTTTTTCAAATATATATTCATTTTAATTAAAAAATTAAACTATAGAAAAATTGCAAGAACAAACAATGAACGCTATAATACCCTTTGCTTGCTGCTAAGTCACTTCAGTCGTGTCCGACTCTGTGCAACCCCAGAGACAGCAGCCCACCAGGCTCCCCCGTCCCTGGGATTCTCCAGGCAAAAACACTGGAGTGGGTTGCCATTGCCTTCTCCGACCCTTTGCTTAGATAAATCAATTTAACATTTTGCCACGTTTGCTTTATCTATTTTTGCTAAACCATTTGAGAGCAAGTTGCACATATCAAAACTTTTATCCCTAAATATTTAAGTGTATATCTCTTCTAAATTGTGTTTATTTTATTGGAGTGTAGTTGCTTTACACTGCTATGTCAGTTTCTGCTGTACAGCAAAGTGAATCAGTCACCTGTATACATATATCCCCTCTTTTTTGGATTTCCTTCCCATTTAGGTCACCACAGAGCATTGAGTAGAGTTCCCTGTGCTATACAGTCAGTTCTCATTAGTTTTCTATTTTATATATAATAGTGTCTCTATAGATTTTTAAATGTTTCATTATTGATCCATTCAAATGCATAATTAGGTTTTAATCTACCACAAATACATCTTCTCAAATGTCTTTGAATTGATCTACCTCTACCTCCATAAAATCTTTTTTTAAAAAGCTTATTTAGAATTTCTGAACACTTTCAGATATGATTTTAGGTTTTTCACACTTTTAAAATATTATTATAACTTTCATTGGGGACTGAACCTTAATATCTGGGATTTCATGAGCAGCCCTATCTCTAGTCATTCACTTGGTGACTTGGTGACTTGGAGTCCATGTCGGACTCCACTGTGATGGCTGTAACAGCAGAATGGCCTCCAGGGGTCTGTCGAAACATTTAAAGCCTAAGAATTCAAAATCAATGGAGAAATCCACCATGTGCTGAGCTAAATTATGGGTAGAAATAACATCCATAATTGAACTATATATGTTCCATTTCTAATTTTTTTAAAAAAACCAAATGGTGGAAAAAAAAAAAACTACTACAAAAAGAAAATTCCCCTTGTTTGTTTTACACTTCAAAAACAATATCACTTTCATTACTGAGTCATGGAAACTTCCTGAGTCTTGCTTTTTTAAATAAAAAGACCGGTTGCTGATTTGTTTTCTTTTGCACCCTGCCATCTACATCTATAGCAAAATTGACAACTCAGAAATAGTCTTTGGTGAAACTGCAAAGTGGGTGAGGTTCTCCTGTGGCTTTCTTCTCCCTCCTCTCCTGATCTCCCAACTCCTGGAGCTCCCAGCTTATCTTATCCCAGCCCTTCTGAGCCCGTGGACCTGTAGGATATTTTACTCCCCAAGCCTACTTTTCCTCAAAGTATCCACTTTTCCTTCCTTTTCTGACAATCCCAACCCCCATCTTTTACTGCTCCCAACCTCAGCCGGCTGCCGCAGTCAGCCCTTTCCTTTATTTCTAGTTTGCTTCTTATCACATTCACCAGCTTCTGGTCCCAGTGTTTTCCTGCCTTCCAGCCTCCCTCACACACTCACCTTGCTATCTATGGAGGCAGGTCACCAACTTCTGCCATTTACAATGTGTTCTGTGTAAACGGGGTCCCCTGGAGTCATGCCCAGTGGACACATTGTGTATAAATGCCGGAGGTATGGAAAGTCACTGTCCTAGATACAGCCTTACAAAGGGAAAGTCCATAACTGAACTCAAATCCCCAAGTTTCATCTTTGTCTTCATTTCTGGCTCCTCCTTGGCAGCACCCTCTTTTCCTTGTAAAGCACCCACAATGGACTTAGGAAGACCTAGGTTTGGCGGGTGACACTGCCACTTCCTAACTGTACAACCCTTGGAAAGTTACTTAGTCTTTTAAGTATTCATTGTTGCTGTTTTTTCTAATTTATCTTATTGAAGTAATGTGTTAATTACTGCTGTACAGCAAAGTGATCAGTTTTACATATCTTTTTCATACTCTTCCATATGGTTTATCACAGGATATTGAATAGAGTTCTCTGTGCTCTACAGTAGGACCTTGCTGTTTGTCTATTCTCTATCTAATAGTTTGTGTCTGCTAATCCCAAACTCCCAACCCATCCCTCCCCTGTGCCCCTCCCTCTTAGCAATCACAAGTCTGTTCTCTATGTCTGTGAATCAGTTTCTATTTCATAGATATGGGTTTGTTTGTGTCATAATTTCCGTTCAGTACAGTCGCTCAGTCATGTCTGACTCTTTGCAGCTTCATGGACTGCAGCACGCCAGGCTTCCCTGTCCATCACTAACTCTCTGAGCTTGCTCAAACTCAGGTCCATCGAGTCAGTGATGCTATCCAACCATCTCATCCTCTGTCATTCCCTTCTCCTCCTGCTTTCAATCTTTCCCAGCATCATTTTTTTCCAGTGAGTCAGTTCTTCGCATCAGGTGGCCAAAGTATTGGAGCTTCAGCTTCAGCATCAGTCCTTCCAATGAATATTCAGGACTGATTTCCTTCAGGATAAACTGGTTTGATCTTGCAGTCCAAGAGTCTTCTCTAACACCATAGTTCAAAATATCAATTCTTCAGCACTCAGCCTTCTTTATAGTCCAACTCTCACATCCATACATGACTACTGGAAAAACCATCTCTTTGACTAGATGAACCTTTGTCAGCAAAGTAATGTCTCTGCTTTTTAATATGCTGTCTAGGTTAGTCATAGCTTTTCTTCCAAGGAGCAAGCGTCTTTTCATTTGATGGCTGCAGTCACCATCTGCAATCATTTTGGAGCCCCCAAAAATAAAGTCTGTCACTGTTTCCATTGTTCCCCATCTATTTACCATTAAGTGATAGGACCAGATGCCATGATCTTAGATTTTTGAATGTTGAGTTTTAAGCCAGCTTTTTCACTCTCCTCTTTCACTTTCATCAAGAGATTCTTTAGTTCCTCTTTGCTTTCTGCCATAAGGGTGATTCCACATGTAAGTGATATCATATGGTATTTGTCTTTCTTTTTCTGACTTACCTAAGTATTCATTAGTATTCATTTTTGATTAGAGAAATGAGATAAAAATAACACTTTCCTCTGCTTTATCATGTGAACTAAATGAGATAATGTCTATCTGAGCACTGAACCAGGAGCATGCTCAATGGAAATTCCTTGTTGATATAAGTCTTAAGGGTAATGCCGAAGTTCCACCTGTAAAGTCCACAGAATCCCTCTGCAAACTGTTTAGAAAGTATCTTTATGCTCGCCTTAGTTCTCCAGACTAATTCTACTTTTTCTCCATACTTCTGTGAACACATTTTATGGTATTGATAATTGAAATTCAAGTTAAAGCAATCCTTGATGCTTTAAATGATCAACTTATTAACATAGACAGTCTAGCTCAAAGATTCTGTCTCCACTCTCAACTGAGCTTTTGTATCTCTTATCCTGTGCTCTATTAATCCTGTATTCTTTATCCATAATAATAATAATAATAATTACTATTTACTAAATGTGTTTCATGTCAGATACCTTATTACATTGCCCAACTGAATCTCCACAATAGGTTGACGTTATTATTCCCTCAGCTGAGGAAACTGAGTTTTTAAATACACCACCCAAGATTTCAAAATTTGTAAAATTGAAGCCAGGGATGCCTTTTCTAAAACCTATTCCTACCCCTTGCCCCCAGCAACCACTGGCCTACTTGTTGTCTCCATCTGTAGAGTCTTTGTGCATGATACTGTGGATTTGCCTATTCTGGACATTTCCTATGAAGAAAATTATCCAATCTGTCACCTTTTGTTACTGGCCTTTTTCACTTAGTATCATATTTTTAAGGCCTAGCCTTGTTGGAGCATATACCAGTACTTCATATTTCTTGTATGGCTGAATTTTGCAGGCAAGAATTCTGGAGTGGCATCTTCCCTTCTGCAGGGCATCTTCTCAATCCAAGGATCAAACCTGGGTCTCCCACATTGCAGGAGGATTCTTTACTGTCTGAGCCACCAGCGAAGCCCATAGATATACTATCATTTGTTTATCCAATTATCAGATGATGGACATTTGAGTTGTTTCCATTTTGCCTATTAGGAGTAATTCTACTGTGAACATTCATATTTTCTACTGTGAACATTCATATCATTCTACTGTGAACATTCATTTTCAGTCCTCTTAGAAGTGGAATTGCTGGGTGACCATCTGTAAGTATAGGTTTATGAAACCACCAACCTCTTTTCTAAAGTGCTATATTATTTTGCATAATAGATGAGGGTTCCTACTTCCTCACATTCTTGTCAACACTTGTTATTGTCCATCTTTTTCATTATAACCATGTTATACATTCCAAATTTAATATAACATTTAAAATATTAATTTGCTTTTCTGCACTAGCTGGGGCTTCCCAGATGGCTCAGAGGTAAAGAATTTGCCTGCATTGCAGGAGATGGGGACTCAATCCCTGGGTCGGGAAGATCCCCTGGAGAAGGGAATGGCAACCCACTATAGTATGTTGCCTGGAGAATCTCACAGACAGAGGAGTCTGGTGGGCTACAGTCCCTGGGGTCATGAAGAGTCAGACACGACTGAAGCAACTTAGCACTTCAGTGTGTGTGTGTGTGTGTGTGTGTGTGTGTGTGTGTGTTTGGCTGGGTTTGTTTTTAAATGAAGAGATTTGGTTACAAAAGTAATAGGTATAGACACCAGTGCTCTCTGAACCACATGCTATCAGCCCACTTGACTTCAGGGAAACTGCATTGGCCAGTCCATGTATGTATTTCCTGTGTGTGCCTTGAGTACACAAGCTTTGCAGGGTCTGTGTTGAGCCTTGGGGCTTTTTCCACAGCCACAGAAGGTTGCTGAGTCAGATCCTAGAGCCGAGTTGCCAGGGAAGGAGAGAGTAAGAAGGCGGAACTTTCAGTCATAGAGCTGGAAGTTGACGGACAGTCTCCAGCCTCCTGTGCCCTGTGCAATTCCAGGGCATTCTAGTCCATCCTTAGAAACACCCGGCAGTAGTGAGCCACAGTTGCTCACAGCAGAAACCCACTTCTAATAAGCACTTAATTGGCGTTTCTTCTTTCCCAACTCCCACACTTCTGCTTCCTGGGATCACTTTGCAAATAAGCTTCCTGCTCACAAGTCCTCATCCCAGTCTCTGGTTTCATAGAAACTCAAATTAAGCAAAATTATGTAAATGAAAATGTCAAAAAGTCAGCATTAACTGGCTGGAAAGTTAGAAAGTCAGAAACTCTTTGCTTTGAAAAATCCCTTGTGTTTTTCCACTCTGGACTTAATGTTTTTTTTTTTTTCACACAAAAATTATACTTATAAGTTATTGTTTGAAGTTCAAAAGATAGTCTGCTTTATTTTTAAAAAATGTTATTGGATTGTAGTTGCTTTACAATATTGTGTTAGTTTCCACAGCAAAGTGAATAAGCTATGCATACATACATATTCTCTCTTTTTTGGACATCCTTCCCATAGAGCATTAAGCAGAGTTCCCTGTGCTATGCAGTGGGTTCTCATTAGTTATATATTTTATACATACTATCAATAGTATATATATGTCAATCCTAATCTTCCAATTCATTCCAGCCCCACCGCCATACCCCATTGGTATCCATTTGTTCGTTCTCTACATCTGTGTCTTTATTTCTGTTTTGTAAATAAGATCATCCATACCAATTTTTTTCAGATTCCACATATATTGTGTCAATATACAGGATTTGTTTTTCTCTTTCTGACTTACTTCACTCTGTATGACTAGGTCCATCCACGAAAGACAATCTGCTTTAACTATCAGGGTTTTCCCACCAAGATAACATCAGTGCGGCCAAAAAGCAAAGATGACTGGAATTTTAACTAACCTGCCTAATCTTACTGTGTCTAAATGTCTGTGGTATCAGATTTGTTCAAAACAGTCCCCAAAATAGGATCATTACTTCATGATAATAATAGGATTATTATTCATGATCCAGTTGCACATAGTACATGGGTGAGCCGGCACGTTGCTCACGTGGAGGACTTTTGGGGGCTAGGAAGTGGGGCAGTGCCAGTCCTTATGTCATAGCTTCCTTCAGAGCTTGTTACAGCCTAGTCACTGCCTGCCCTTGCTTTGACCTGGGGTATTCCAGTTTGACTTGCTGGCCATGAGCATTTCACAACTCCGTTGCCTGTGTTATCTTAAGTCTGCACTCTTCCCCCTTAATCCAGACTTGGCAGCTCTGTTCCGCCATATCTCTGCACGTGCTTGTTGTCCCTTGATACTCCATTCTATCCAAACTGCCATCTCTGCTAAGCTGAGAAATGGCGAGACTGTCAGAGACAGGATAGAACAGTCGCGTGGACTTAGAGGCCCTGGACACCAGGTCCAGCTCTCCCCTTCCTAACCCTGAGACACTGGACAACACAGAATCTCCATGTGAACATTATTTCCTTGTTTTTATTAAGGTAATTTTAGAGTGATTTTAGGCTCATATGAAAATTGAGGAGAAAGTATAGAGATTTCCTGGATACCATCTACTCCTACATATAACTTCTCCCATTAGCAATATCCCCCATCAGAGTGGGCTTCCCTGGTGGCTCAGATGGTAAAGAATCTGCCTGCAATGCAAGAGACTGGGTTTGTTCTCTGGGTTGGAAAGATCCCCTGGAGAAGGGAATTTATTACAATTGATAAATGTCCATTGACACATCACACATCATAATCACTCAAAGTCCATAGTTAACATTACAGTTCATTCCTGGTGTTGTCCATTCTATGTATTTGGACAAGTATATAATAACATCCGTCATTATGATATCATGCAGAGTAGTTTCACTGCTCTAGTGTTTCCTCATCCTAAATGTGGCAGTAACATGATTGATTCTGAATCCTCTTAGGCTTAGAGAAAATAAAAACTGCTTAACAAACAATAAGGCAAGAAAGTTCAGTGTATTGTGTTGAGAGTGAAAAATTAGAATTGGACATAATCTAAAAATCTTAACACAGGAGCCCAGTTAAATAAATTATGATGTAATCAACCAGATATATGCAATAATTAAAAATTAAGTTGTACAATAGTTAAAGGTGTGGGAAAATTAAGTGAAAACAATTACAATGTGTTCAAGTTACCAGGGGCTGGGAAGGGAGGAATGGGGAGTCACTGTTTAATGGGTACAGGGTTTCTGTTTGAGATGATGAAAAGTTCTGGAAATGGACAGTCGTGACGGCTACACGGCATTGTGAATGTACTTAATGCCACTGAACTGTGTACTTTGAAGTGATTAAAATGGTAAATTTTGTGTCATGAATATTTTACCACAATAAAAAAAAATAATAAAGTAGCTAGAATGTTGCAGGAAGTTCTTCAAAATGCAAAAACAATTCTCCTGTGAAGCCATGGTGGTTTCTTACAGTTTGCTACTATTATGATTATGAGGAGCATATAATTGGATGTTTATTAAATTATTAACTAAAACTTTAAACACAAATAAAAGTGTTTGGTTTAAAAATATATATGTACAGGATGGCCCTCTTATTTAAATCTATCTTTATCTATGTCTATATGTCTATATCTATATGTCTATATATATCTATATATCTATGTCTATCTACATATATAAACACAACATTCCTATATACTTTTCTCAGTTTTCTGGGATGAATATATATTACTCCTACACCGAACTACCAGGCTTCCCTGGTAGTTCAGCTGGTAAAGAATCAGCCTGCAATGAGGGAGACCTGGGTTCAATCCCTGGTTTGGGAATATTCCCTGGAGAAGGGAACGGCTACCCACTCGAGTATTCTGGCCTGGAGAATTCCATGGCCAGTCCATGGGGTCACAAAGAGTCGGACTCGACTGACCGACTTTCACTTTCACACCAAACTTTATTTTTATAAAAAAGGTATGAAGTAGTACATCAGTATAAACCATAAGGAACTTCTATGATTAATAAAAGAGGCTTTGGCCTATCATAGTGTAAAATATACAATAATTTCTAACAATTTTAAGACAGTGTTTGACGTTAATCTGCAGACAGAGAAAACTGTATATCCAAAGTTTGAAAAGTGACCAGGTAGCTCATTTGAAGCATTTAAGTAAGGACATTGTGTTTGGAGCATTAAGTCTGTGGGTGGGTGGTGCTGAGAGCAAAGGGCTGTGATGAGTCTGGAGAGGTTGGCAGGTAATAAAGGGACAGCTGTCCAAGTTAGAGTTTGGACTTTATTCTAAGGATAACAACAAACCATTGATGGGTTAGATTTGCATAGTGGAAGGATTAGGGTGATTGCCTCCTGTCAAATGGACTAGAGAAATATAAGACTGGAGGCAGAAAGGTTGGTTAGGAGGCTGTTGCAGTCACACGGGCATGTGGGCAGTGAGTATTAAGTATGTGGGACTGAGACACATCTAGAAAGTAGAGCTCTTGTAGAGCTTGGTATCAGTTGGAGACCCAGAGTGAGATTGAGGACTATCCAGGATGTCTCCTGATTTTAGCCTTGGGCAATCAAAACGGGCTAGTGTCACTCATGGAGATAGAAAGCAAATAGGAGCTTGTGTGAGGCCCAGGTAAATACAGGGACCCGGACTTAGCGAAACATCAATCTGGATGATTTTTCTGCAGCAAATCACAGGATCTTTGGTGCAAGTGAGAGGAGGGTAACAGTTTAAATCTTCCAAAGCTATAGATTTGCAAAGAATTGTGAATAAAAGACACGGCGTGGGGCAAAGAAAATGAAGAGTCAAATAAAAATTAACAATAGAGGGACTTCCCTTGGTTGTTCAGTGACTTGGGACTCCAAGCTCCCAAGGCCAGAGGCCCAGGTTCGATCCCTAGTCAAGGAACTAGATCCCACATGCCACAACTAAGAATTTGCATGCTGCAACTAAGATCCAGTGCAGCCTAATAAATAAAAGAAAAGAATTAAACGTAGAATGATGTACCCGTTGTCAAAGCTATATATTTAAAAAAGTGAGGGAGGAAATGATGGAGAGAGAAAATGAAAGTATCTAGAGATTGAAAGTACTAACGTGTACAGCCAGCCAATCCATGTGCTCCATGGTTTGTTTTTTAAAGGGACTTTGTTTTCATTTTTGTTATTTTTTAAAAATCACCAAGAGTCTGATTCAACCATGCTGTAATTTGATCATGAAACCTTGACCAGAACCCTGAAGGTAAGAGAAGCCATTTGAAATCAAATATCTTGTCCAAACCTAAACAAAAACAACTATATAATCATTGATTTCTCAGATATAGGACCAAAATTAATCAGTAAGTATATCTTCCTTTCCCAGACTCAAAGACCAGTACTGCTTTGTACAAGTAGCCTGTGGACTGGGTATTAGATAATATTGGAGATTTCTAAATATTCTTGAATGTGTAATGGTAAATTATGCAGGTCAAGATTCTTAAATTTAGGAAATGCCTGCTAAAGTATATGGAGGTAAACTGCCAGCATGCAACTTATTTTCAATGTTTTTTAAAAAACTGCATAATAAAGCAAATACAGCAATATGGTAACTGTTTGATCTAAGTGATTCTAAATGGAGAGGGAGGCAGGGGGAAATGATTTTGCTTCCTAGGAAATATCTGGCAGTGTTTGGAGACATTTCTGTCTGTCAAAGTTAGGGGTGGTGTTGCTATGGCATGTAGTAAGTAGAAGCCAAGAATTCTGCTAAACGTCTACAGTGCACAGGACAGTCCCTGACAACAGACAATTATCTGGATGCAAATGTCCTAGTCCTGAGGCTTCAAAACCCTTTTCTGGGTAGTAGATATATGGATGATCATGGTGCTGCTGCTGCTAAGTTGCTTCAGTTATGTCCGACTCTGTGCAACCCCATACACAGCGGCCCATCAGGCTCCGCCGTCCCTGGGATTCTCCAGGCAAGAATACTGGAGTGGGTTGCCATTTCCTTCTCCAATGCATGGAAGAGAAAAGTGAAAGTGAAGTCGCTCAGTCGTCTTCCGTCCTCCGTCCATGGATTTTCCAGGCAAGAGTACTGGAGTGGGGTGCCATTGCCTTCTCTGCATGGTGCTAGTACTAGTCTTTCAAATGTCACAATATTTTAAACTTTTATTTAAAGCAGTTTGAAATGAAAATTAAAATATAAGATAAAAGGAAAATCAATCTTTTCTAAGTAGCCAGCAATAAATTGTTTTTGATGATGGTGGAGCCTTGTTTTGAGTGTGGTGATGCACTTGGAAACCATAACTTTTAGGTAGATGGCTGGAAATCATTCTTTACCTTTCTTCAGTGAGTCAAAATAGATTGATATTGCTGATATTTAAAAAAAAAAAAAAACCACACTCACCAGTTCCAAGGTAGTGCTGGCATTAGACACCAACAGCCAGGTAAGAGATGTATTGTTTTCTTTTCTTGGCTGATCTGGGTCTTCGTTGCTGTACAGGCTTTTCTCTAGTTGCAGGGAGCGGCAGCCTCTCTGTATTGCAGTGCACGGGCTTACTGCAGGGACTTCTCTTGTTGCAGAGCACGGGCTCTAGGTTGCTCAGACTTCAGTAGCTGTGGCACAGGGGCTTAGTTGCTCTGCCATGTGTGGAGTTTCCTGGACCAGGGATCTGATCCAGGAAACCTGCATCTCCTGCATTGACAGGCAGACTCTTTATCACGGAGCCACCTGGGAAGCCCCCACTTTTTTTTTCTTCCTTATGCACATATGAGTACACACACCAATAGGCTTCCAAGAAGTGGCTTCAACCAACACCTCCCTCCTCACTGCCACCACCCCCCTCAACTTCTGGGAGAGGGCTCCTGGCTTGGTCTTTATTTGGTATTTGAGTTTTTGTGCAAAATGTTTTAAGAGAGAAAGGAAGCAAAGAAGAGAAGAACAGACATTTCTATATCACTTAATATGACCCAGGCATCATGCTGGACACTTTTGGTAAATACATAATCCTATCTGGCTTGGAGTCAGCTGATACTCATGTAAGTTTTAATTGTGCCACACAATGACTAATTAGATTCATTCATTTAATCATTTATTTCTCCATTCAACAAACCTTTATTAGACACCAGCTATGTTCCAGATACTAACTAGGTCCTAGGAATATAAAATTGAAGTATATTCCTTGATCTCAGAAAGCAGTGTGGGAACGAGGCCAGAGTTGGAGTTTGAGACAGGACCGGAGGGTGGTCCAGGCAGGTGGGACAGTGTGAGGCACGGCCTAGAAGTTAAAAGAGATGGGGTGGGATGCCTTAGTTGGCATTGTTGTTCAGTTGCTAAATCGTGTCCAATTCTTTGAGACCCCATGAACCGCAGCATGCCAGGCTTCCCTGTCCTTCACCATCTCCCAGAGTTTGTTCAAATTCATGTCCATTAAGTTGGTGATACTATCTATCATATTATATTCTCTGCTGCCCTCTTCTTTTTTTGCCCTCAATCTCTTCCAGCATCAAAGTTTTTTCCAATGAGTCAGCTCTTCACATCAGGTGGCCAAAGTATTAGAGCTTCAGCTTCAGCATCAGTCCTTCCAATGAATATTCAGGGTTGATTTCCTTTAGATTTGACTGGTTTGATCTGCTTGCAGTCCAAGGGAGTCTCAAGAGTCTTCTCCAGCATCACAATTTGAAAGCATCACTTGTTTGGCACTCAGCCTTCTTTACGGTCCAAATCTCACATCTGTACATGACTACTGGAAAAATCATAGCTTTGACTAGACAGACCTTTGTCAGCAAAGTGATGTCTCTGCTTTTAAATACACTGTCTACGTGTGTCATGACTATTCTTCCAAGGAGCAAGTGTCTTTTAATTTCGTGGCTGTATTCACTGTCTGCAATGATTTTGGAGCAACGTTATGTATATAAATTTAAATCACTATATAATAGGCATAACTATTATATTTAACTCATTTATGTTTGTCAATTATGCCTCAATTAAAGCTGAAAAAAGCAACTCATTTAGAGACAAAAATTTTGTCATTTTCCAGGTAACAAAACTGAAGTCCACCAGGCAGAGATGGTACCAGGCAAAGTGTCCCAGGCCTGACTCCTGCACACTCACCGCTGCACCACCCTGCTCCTCCCTGCCATACCAGTTCAGAGGAAGTGTTTCCCAGGGTCATAAAATCCCTCCTCTCCGACATCATCAAAACTTCCTCTTGGCCATCAAGTGAAGTAGATGACAAAGCTGACTGTCCCAGTTTGGAGTCTTAGAGAATGACTCACTAAGAAGTTAAATATATACTCTCATTGAGCAAAGGCAGCTGGTAAAGCTGGGGTCAGATGGTCAGGCTCGTGAACTGACTGTTCTGCCCACTGGCCCATACCTGAGGTCCAGGAACAGCCTCAGAAATGGCTCTGCCTGGGGGAAGAGGCCCTGGGGCTGACTCAGTCAGCAGTGTAAACCCAGAGAAGAATGCAGGCGCTTCATTCTTGGGAACTTCTGTTATGGAAAGTAAAATCATTTGGACAATTGGCATCTTTTACATCTTCCTATTATGGCTACAGGGAACTTTGCTTTTTTCACATTTGTGTATCACTTTAGAGTTTAGATTTGCTTTTGCTTTCACCTTCTTGTGTAGTGCTCATGGCAGTATTTTCTGTCCTATTTTACAAATGAGACATATAATAATTTACACAGGATGACACACCCAGCAGGTCTTTAGTTTCCAAATCTTCTGCTGAACTCCATCAAATATTTATGTGAAATAAGTGTGATGTGTGTCAATTGTTTTCTCCAAACAATGGTGATTATATGTATACTATATGTGTGTATGTGTGTGGGCTTAGTGACTAAACAACAGTAAAGAAAGCATATACCATAATATGCATCATGGGATTCATTTGCGGGGAGAAAAAGAGAATGCCTGTGTGCTGGATACAAAAAGGCTGGGGAGATGCTAGCAGGCCTGACATTTCTAGGTGGGGCAGTTAGCAGAATTTGCTCCTTTCCTCTTTGAGGGTTGTGTGTTTTTTTTTTGGTTTTATTTTTCAGATTTTTATAATAATAAAATATTACTTTGGTAATCAGAAAGGAATTAATGTTATAAACAAAGGTTTAAAATCATCCAAGAAAGGTCAGACAGGTACATTTCAAGAATATAGAGACAGGAAATTCTCTGGTGGCCCAGTGGTTAAGACTCCATGCTCCCAGTGCAGGGGGCACTGGTTTGATTCCTGGCCAGGGAACTAAGATCCCCAAAGGTTGCAAAGTGTGGCGAAATAAGTAAAGAGATGTTATTTTAATAAAATAAAAATAAAAAGAGTATAGAGACAATTAATATTAAAACTCATTTTTCTAAAGGGGAGGGAATAAGAGAACTGTATCTATAGAAGCAGATATGACCATATCTATAGAAGTTGAAAGGCTTCCATGGTGGCTCAGACAGTAAAGAATCCCCCTACAATGCCGGAGACCTGGGTTCTGTCCCTGGGATGGGAAGATCCCCTGGAGAAGGAAATGGCAACCCACTCCAATATTCTTGCCTGGGAAATCCCTATGAATAGAGGAGCCTGGAGGGCTACAGTTCATGGGGTTGAAAAGAGTCGGACATAACTGAATGATTAAACACAACATAGAAGTAGATAATTGACCAGATCTGTGCTACAGGACAGCAAGAGCAGATGGCTAAATGGATAGCTCAGAGCCAGTGCATGGTCCACAAAGCAAACATTTAGGGTGAATGAAGGAGTGGGAGCCTCCTTTTACTGGAGAAAGTCAGCTCCCTTTATACTTCCCATTGCTACTAACAGCTAAAGGGTTCAGTTCAGTTCACTTCAGTCGCTCAGTCGAGTCCAACTCTTTGTGACCTCATGAATCGCAGCATGCCAGGCCTCCCTGTCCATCACCATCTCCCAGAGTTCACTCAAACTCACGTCCATCAAGTCAGTGACGCCATCCAGCCATCTCATCCTCTGTCGTCCCCTTCTCCTCCTGCCCCCAATCCCTCCCAGCATCAGAGTCTTTTCCAGTGAGGCAACTCTTCGCATGAGGTGGCCAAAGTACTGGAGTTTCAGCTTTAGCATCATTCCTTCCAAAGAACACTGAGGGCTGATCTCCTTTAGAATGGACTGGTTGGATCTCCTTGCAGTCCAAGGGACTCTCAAGAGTCTTCTTCAACACCACAGTCCAAAAACATCAGTTCTTCGGCACTCAGCTTTCTTCGCAGTCCAACTCTCACATCCATACATGACCACTGGAAAAACCATAGCCTTGACTAGACGGACCTTTGTTGGCAAAGCAATGTCTCTGCTTTTCAATATGCTATCTAGGTTGGTCATAACTTTCCTTCCAAGGAGTAAGCGTCTTTTAATTTCATGGCTGCAGTCACCATCTGCAGTGATTTGGGAGCCCCAAAAAATAAAGTCTGACACTGTTTCCACTGTTTCCCCATCTATTTCCCATGAAGTGGTGGGACCGGATGCCATGATCTTCGTTTTCTGAATGTTGAGCTTTAAGCCACCTTTTTCACTCTCCACTTTCACTTTCATCAAGAGGCTTTTGAGGTCCTCTTCACTTTCTGCCATAAGGGTGGTGTCATCTGTATATCTGAGGTTATTGGTATTTCTCTCGGCAATCTTGATTCCAGCTTGTGTTTCTTCCAGTCCAGCATTTCTCATGATGTACTCTGCATGGAAGTTAAATAAGCAGGGTGGCAATATACAGCCTTGACGTACTCCTTTTTGTATTTGGAACCAGTCTGTTGTTCCATGTCCAGTTCTAATTGTTGCTTCCTGACCTGCATATAGGTTTCTCAAGAGGCAGGTCAAGTGGTCTGGTATTCCCATCTCTTTCAGAATTTTCCACAGTTTATTGTGATCCACACAGTCAAAGGCCTTGGCATAGTCAATAAAGCAGAAATAGATGTTTTTCTGGAACTCTCTTGCTTTTTCCATGATCCAGCGGATCTTGGCAATTTGATCTCTGGTTCCTCTGCCTTTTCTGAAACCAGCTTGAACATCTGGAAGTTCATGGTTCACATATTGCTGAAGCCTGGCTTGGAGAATTTTGAGCATTACTTTACTAGCATGTGAGATGAGTGCAATTGTGCAGTAGCTTGAGCATTCTTTGGCTTTGCCTGGTTAGGAAATATTAAATTATGCACCTGTGTGTTCACTTCCCTGGAGGCATGGAATATTCCTCTGGAACTGATGTTTTCTGAAGGAGGCTGATTCTTTACAGTGAAATCTCTCATGGCTACTCCATTTCTTGTTTGTAGCTTGACACTGTAGCTGTTACTCAAACCTGGCAAAAAGCAGGAAAAGGCGATTAAAAATAAATAAATGGATAGTTGGATGGACCACCTTCATTTACAGAGCATCTCCTATTTTCTTGCCAGATCCTGATTTATGTGCTCTATAATTTCTGAATTTTGACTTTGTAACATTATCTCTAATCTCAACAGGAAAGAATTACTATTCCATTTTGTCTGTCTGTCTGTATGCTCAGTCATGTCCGACTCTTTGTGACCCCCTTAACTGTAGCCCGCCAGGCCCCTCTGTCCAGTTCTCCAGGCAAGAATACAGGGGCAGGTTTCCATTTCCTTCCCCAGGGGATCTTCCCTACACAGGAATCAAACCCACCTCTCTTGCATCTTCTGCATTGGCAAGTGGATTCTTTACCACTATGCCACCTGGGATTCCCATAATTCCATTGTAGAGGTGGTAAAACATGCTGAGACAGGTTGAGTTACTGCAGAGAGCAGGACTAGAATCTAGGCCTACCTGACTTTAAGGCCCTTGCCCCTTTCCAAGGCCATTCCCTCCTCTGCACCCTAGCAGGGGTGGCCCAGGCTTTCTCAGTGTACCTAGCAGACATCTGTTAAAAAAAAAAAAAAAACACACAGATTAGGAATCTGCTTCTGGGTGCATGCAGGCATGGACAACTATCTAAATGATCTCCAAATGGCCCATGGGTGACTTTCTCCATCCTCATGATTTTTTTCCCACACAACAGGCATTCTTTGCCATAGTCATTTCATTTTGTTTTCCTTTTTAATGTGTTGACCCTACTCAACTTACGGAGACAGAAATTCTCCTGCTTGAATAAGAAAAGATGGAACTCAGAATGAAGTCTGTTTCAGAGACAGGTTTATGTAGAAGGTAAATGATAAGGCAGATTTTCTGAAAAGTGAACCCAAAATGGCAGTGCCCTGCCTGCTGAACTTCATTTCCTTTTCTCATTTCCTTTTTGTTTCATGTCTCATTTCACAAGTGCTCATCTGTCCTCTGTAAGCCAACTAATGTTGGTGGCATAGAGAACCTCATAGGACTTCCTCAGAACTCTTTTACAGGGGACCAACCGAATGTGGTTTTTGTCTAGCTCTCTGCTAGGCTCTTGTTAAGTAAACAACCCAACTTTGATAACAGAGAGTTTGTGGTTCAGGGCGGGGGTTGAGGCTGAAGGGAGCAGAGCAGGCCTGAGAGAAATTTGAAGTAGGAGGTTTCTCTTCAAAATGAAAATGAAGCCCTGCTTCAAAACAAGTTGTTCTCTGATCCACCAGTTGAGACCCATCCTCAAGCGCTCTGCACAGACCACTTGCTACCCTCTGCTCTTTGTACTTGCCCTGCCCTCTACCCTTGACCTTGGGCTATAGACCTATAGAGAATGATGTCATAATAATTCATTTTCTTATTTCCTACAGGAAGGTCATTGAGAAGAGGGCTCACTAAACCACACAAGAGAAATTCTTGGTTCTCTGTTCAGGAAGAGCTGCCCTATTACTAGTGACTGGTATGCTTTATCTTATGAAGCATGTAGCTGGTTTACTTTCTTTGTATTTGCTACAAGGAAACTTACAGCCAAATTTGAGATTCATTTCTAGTTGAGTGAGCTGGACTTCATGTCATAGCTTGGAGCACTAATTCTACCTCTTTTTCATCTGGCTCCTCTTATGACTTCTTTTCGAATCCACTAGATCTCTTCATGCAAATGATGTTTTAAAAAAGTGTTTGCATTGCTTTGGTCTTTGGAAGCTACTTTAATTTATTCTGAAACAAGTAGAAACAACTCTGTATATTTGTTGCACCACAATTTTAGGTATCTGCCCAACTTACAATAACACCCTTCATTTTCTTGAAGAATTTCATGGACTATCACAGGAATGGTGATATCATAGGAATTGGTATCCAGAAAATCAATTTGAACAATGTGTTCCTGCCTGCCTGGTCACCTTGAGTGGAGTTGAGTAGCTACCTGATCCCAGCTGAGTTACACAGATTCTTTCCTCTAGAAATTTGAAATTGGGTTTGACAAATGCCATGAACCACTGGGCTAGGTACTCAAACACGTAATGTATCTACACATTGAGTCTCAATGCTGATTGTTTCATAGACTCACTGGGAGCATCTCTAAGAAATACTGATTTCATCTCTGCTTATCAAGGAAGGTGAAGATACACTTACTGTAATATCAATGATGTCTGCTCACAGACTTTTGGGATATATAGCCAAATAGATCTATTGATTGGATTTATTTACTGTCATTTCTCTAAAGAGTTTGTGATTGGAGAATATGATACCATACCCTTAAATATCCCACCTCTCATTGAAAATTGTTCTATAGGGAGCATGAGAAACTGAAATACATTCTATTCACTTGCATTCCAACCACCTTTGTGTGGACAGAATTTTGAATGAATTGAAGGAACTTACGCTACATTAGACTTTATTTTCTTATTGCTGGACTAGGTTTCACTCCCCCAGATAGATTTATTTATTTCATATTCATTTGTTGAACACATCCTGTGTTTGAGGCCCTCTGCTGGGTGCTACGGGAGAAGGTGGGTACCTAGATGGACCTGATCCTAAGGAAGCAGGTGACAAGGAATGTGGCAGAGGATAAGGGTCATGTTCTCAGAACATAGCAATAGGAGGCCCTGGAAGCTTTCCCCAAGCAGCATTAGTGAGTTCTGCTTGCCTTGTGTTATGTACAGTGTCTATTATTCTTTTCATTTGTGGAAATAATCAAGAGTTGGCTAAAGTGGCAGTCGAATTATGCCCATGAAGAGGCTCAATGCAACCAGCCTTCAAGAACGGTCTCATTTGAATCTAGATAAAACTTATCAGATATTCTGCGTATTTCAACTCCTATTTGGATTCCGCGCTCAGCACCAATTTTCTCAGCTGGCCTTTCTTGCCCTTTCTTTTTATTGTTTATCTACCTTTGAAAATAACAAAGAAATGGAGTGGGAAATGGAAAATTACTCTGTTGGAAAAGCTCACCTTTGTAAATGTGAGTCCAATGCATTTAGAAATATTCTATAGAATTTCTGAGAACTCCCAGATACCTCCACCAGCAAACATAACTGACAAGCTCTCATGTTGGAGAGAAAAAAATAACAGTATTATTTAACATTTATTGAGTGCTTATATGCTAGACAATTCTACTAAGAGCTTAGATTTCATACTCAGGACAACTTTTCAGTAATTCTTTCTTTCTGGATTACAGAAGAGCAAACTAAAGGAATGTGCCCAAGGTCATATAGGTCATTAGTGGCAGAAAATGGATCAGAACCCAGGCCAGTCTGCTAGGATTGGAGGACTTTGTTTTTGATCATTGCTGTATCTATAGCCCTTCAAGCAGTGCTGGGCACTTGAGGGATTCAATAAAATTGTGCTAAATGAATGAATGAATGAATATCTTACCCACAGAAGCAAATCTCTGGCGAGTAATTAGAAAGAAACACACAGCTACTGGATGAGGCCCCACATCATGGATTCTGGCACAACGGTGTCCTCTTTCAGAATTTGAAAGTGGTGGAACAGAAATAGTATCCCGTGACCCAGAACAACTATCTGTGTGCTAATCTTGGCTCTCCTGTTGTGTGACCTCAGGTCCATCAGCCTCATGCCCTTCTGAGCTTCAGGTGTCTTTTTTGAAAAACAAGACCCCCTAAGAATGTGTGTGTGCTTAGTCATTCAGTTGTGTCCAACTCTTTGCAACCCCATGGACTGTAGCCTGCCAGGCTCCTCTGTCCATGGGGATTCTCCAGGCAAGAATATTAGAGTGGATTGCCATGCCCTCCTCCAGGGGATCTTCCCAACCCAGGAATTGAACCCAGGTCTCCTGCATTGCAGACAGAGTCTTTACTGTCTGAGCCACCAGGGAAGCCCTCTAAGTTATCTTCCAAATCCAACAGACTGTCACTCACAAAAATTCTACACAAGAGAAATTTATCTTCTGGATGAACCACTCCAAGGACAAACCTCAAATGGTATCATGAGGTGTGGGAAGAGAAACAGTCTCATTTTCCATTCCTTATTTGGTACCACCTGCCATGTCTCCTGAGATTCCCTGATGGAGTGCTACACTGTTTTAAAAAAACATTTTTTTTCTTTTTTACATTTTTCAACTTTTAATTTTGAAATAACTTTTGACTTGCAAAAAAAAAAAAAAAGAGAGAGAGAGAAATAGCATCAAGAATTTCTGAGTACCCATCACCTGGTTTATCCAAATTTTGTCATTTTTTTGCCACAGAGAAAGGATGAAAATCAGAAAGTTAATATTAGCAAACTACTGATCCACAGTCCTTAAGTTCATCAATTGTCCTTAAGTTCATCAGTTGTCCCACTAATGTTCCTTTTCTGGTTCAGAACCCAGTGCACGTCCACGGGCTGCTGCTAGTTGTCTTATTCTGTTTCCCTTAATATGGAACAGCTTTGCAATGTCTTTGTCTTCCAAGATCTTGATGCATTTGAAGAGTACCACCCAGTATTTTTAAGACTGTCCCTCAGTTTGGGTTTGATCTTGACTGACTTCCAGCTATGCACTTTGAGCAAGAATACCATAGAGGCGATTTTAGTTCCTTCTGAGTGTGTCTCACCAGGAGCTACATGATGTCAATTTGTTGTGTCATTGTCTGTGAGCTAACTTTGATTACTCTGTTTTTTCACTTTCTAGACATTTTATCTGAAAAAAGAAATGGAATAAAAATAGGATCTGCTTCACAGGGTTGTGATGAGAAATAACTGGGGGGGTGGGGAATGGCCTATAAAGCACTTAACACGATTCCTAAGACATAGTAGGACTTTTAGTAGTAGTAACAGCAATATAGTAGTCACAGTACATCTTCATCCTTTTTCTTTTAAAAGCATATCAAACCATTAGGAAATTGTTTAGGTAGAAGTGGGAATTGCTGATGGAGCTGGGTTTGGGGTATTTGCAGACACACATTCCGCCTTTGCATTTGCTGCTGCAGCTGTGCACCCTGAAGTCAGGAGGATTCCAGTGGGCCAGAAAGATCACAGCCCTCAGTGTTTCTCTGGATGGGCAGCAAGTGTTGTTGAATGTTTGGCTATTGTACACTCAGTGGCAGGGGACATGTGTATTCAGCCTTGGATCTGGCCTACAAGATGTCAGGTAACCTTTTCAAGGCCATGGGAGATTTTAATAGAATCTGAAGTGAAGTTAGTAGATATTACGCTTTTGCCTGGGTAAAACATACAATTAATGTATAAATCTGGGTTTTACAAGTGACATCTGCATAGTGCTTATTTCACTAACCGCACACTGATTGACATGTAGGCCATTCTGCAATATTTTTCTATTAGTCTGTGAATAGGCAGTCCAATGAATTATTTATTGGGCTAACACATCCTGATGCTTTTTTTTTTTTTCCTCTTTTAAAAATAACATTTTCTTTGGGAAGTCCTGGCCTTGCTTAGTCAATTAACCACACCCACCCCCACCCCACCTGGTCCAGATCTCCTCTCTTGAGATATAAACCTTCAAAATCCAAAGCAACATTTGAATGTGCAGAGGAAGGGATAAAACCTGCTCGAGACCATAATCCCCTAACCTTGTAATCTCCCTGAAGTCAGATGTAGAATCTTATTGTCAAACCAATGGTGGGGTGTGGAGGGGTGTTGTACAAGCATTCAGTTACTGTGCTTTTCCAGAAATGGGCTAAAACCCATTTTTATAGGTTTTAGAGAGGGGGGAAAGGGGAAATGGGTTTCTGGAAAAGGAAAAAGAGAAAAGGGGAAAGAGAGAAGGCAGACCTCTCTTGCTGCTAGGTTTCAGCCTCATTTCCCTGAAGATAACCAACAGTGCTAGTGATGGGGATGGCGGGGCATTGACAGCAAGAGCTGTTGACTCTGAAGGTATTGCTCTGTCATCTCTTTTTCCTTTTCCCTTGGCTCTCTCTATTGCTGTTTCCCCACTAACCCTCTCCTGCCCAGATGCTATGGTAGCAGTTCAAGGCATGATGGTAGCCAGCACAGGAATGGTTAAGGAAGATGTGATGACCAGTAGGGTCAGTTTGAGAGAACACTTTGAAGTTAGAGTAGACAGGACTTGATACCAGATTGGTTGAGGGGTATGAATCAAAGAAAGAGGTCAATGATAACTCCACATTTTTTTTTTTTTTTGCACTGTACCGAGCAGCTTGTGGGATATTAGTTCCCTGACCAGGGATTGAATCCAGGCCCTGGCAATGAGACCACTGGGGAATTCCCAGTAACTCCAGTTTTTTGGCCTGAGCAACTGGATGGGTACTGGTGCCATGTACAGAGGTAGGGAACCCAGAGAGAGGAGGCGGAGGACCTCAGTAGTCACTTTGGATTTGAGATGTTTATTATTCAGCTAAGGAGACGTTTAGATATCCTATTTTGAATTTAGAGGAGAGCATAGTGAAAAGGACTTGAGATTTTATGTGATGTATTTGGAATTGACATTAGTATTCTAAGACTTTGACAACTATATTTAAACTCTCTGAGCCTCAGTTTCTATATTTTTCAATTATAGATTACATTACCCACATTTCCGTTACTTATTGTTTTGTAACAAATCACCCCGAAATATAGTGGCTTAATATAACAATTATTACTTTTTTATCATTCTACAGGGTGGGGCTCAGCTGAGTTGTTCTTCCTCTGGTTTTGCTTGAATAACATATACAGCTGCATTCAGCAGGGAGCTTGGCTGGGGCTGGAAGAATCTAAGATGACCTCTCATCCTCCAGAGCCTCATTTCAGATGGCCTGTCATCACTGAGTAATTTAGCCTGAGCTTTTTACATGGCAACTAGATCTCAAGAGGGCAATCCAATGTTTAAGCTCTTATCCAGCCTCTGCTTATACCATGCTTGCCAATGTCTCATTAGCCAAAGCAAGTCACATGGCCAAGCTCAGAATCAGTACAAAAAGGAATACATAAGACTGTGAATACTGAGAGATGTGGCTAACTGGGGACTATGGTGTAAGAGTCTACCACAGCTGACTTGACTGTGTTTTTGTGAAGATTAAACTGTCTGCAGTGTGGTAGATACTCAATAAATATTAGTTATTATTATTATGACATAATAACCTTCAAAACCAATCCCTGTGACCATAAGGATTATGCTCATTTTACTTATAAATGTACAAGGGAAGAAAATCAACCTGTTTTCTACTTCTCCAGTAGAAGTAGATCTGTAGGGTTTTTTTTTTCCCCTTTGTGCTCAGTTGTGCTGCTTAATAGATGTTTTGTGATTACTTAAATCCAGCAAAGATATAGTCTAACAGTCTGATTTTGGAAAAGTAAAATTCTTCTATATTCTCACTTTAAAGTCAAAATTAAAAATATGAACATTAATGATCCTCCCCAATATAAGAATTGTTTGTTGATTTTGTGGTTGTAACCTATGTTCATTAGAAATCTTTGTTTCTAGCTATAATTCTCCTATTATTTCTTTCTATTTGATACTTTTTTCCTCTGTATCAGTTACATCAAGGTTACTATAAATATTCCAATAGTAAATTAAGAAAATCCCTCATACTTTACCAATATCTCTTCTCAACAAGCAAGCAAATAATCAAACTAACAAACAAAAACCCTCAAAGCAATGCATTGTTTAACAGAGACATGGGGATGAATAGGTGCTGTTTATATATTGTTTTTCCCATTCTGGGCACTAGAATCTTGACTCTAATAATCATGTAAAGAATCCACCAGCCCAGATATCTCAAAGCGTTCTGAAACTTCGGGCATTTTAAAGATAGTAAAATGATTTTTGAGAATGATTATACTCAGACTATGAATACATATGTATGTATATATGTATACATACACATATGACATGTTGTGTACAACAGCGAAAAATACTATGTATGTAGGAGAGTTTTGTTACCATTTTGTAGGTGAAAATACTTAGCCCGTGGCATTTTTCATTTCTTTTCTTCTTGCATTTTATGATCTCTGTGGATCCTGTGTAGATTCTGGCCCTAAATATCAGGCTTACTTGTACTGACAGGCTACTTCTTAGGAGCCCTTAATACCTAGGCAAAACATTTCTGATCTGTCTGCCGATACAATTTGCAAAATATCATCTCCTTGCTGACCATGTGAGTCTCTGTTTCCCCACCACTGGAGCTCTACCTGACCTTCCACATCCTGTGTGTGTTTCTGCTTGTGTGGCCTTGGGAAAGGTCATTTATTGTCTTTCCTTTGACAAGAAAAATGACTTCCTGTTTGAGATCCAGACACTAAACGCTCCATCCCTGGGCAGCGGCTTGATTGTTATAACATGTCCTGTGTACCCCTCTAAACACTTCTCATCAAAGCAGCATGGGGCGCTTCTATGAAATCACAGTGTTGTCTGGGTTACAACAGTAGGACACAAAACAAATTAGACATGGATCAATTTAAAGTCCCAGAATTGATTTTTTCCCTTCCTTACTGAATTTTTGGAGCCATTTTCATAAAAGCCCATGGTTTACTTTATTCCTGTGAACCAAATAACTTCCTTTCTTCACTCTATTTATAGAAGTGCATTAGGAAATTATTTTCAAATTGAAACGTCATTGGCTGTGTGAAGACATATGGTTTACTTTGTTTCATAATTACACAATCTTAGTACCAATTTATGCATTTTTCCTAAAGTGGAAAGACTTTGGTCAATTTTTCACCTTGTTATCATTCAAAAATACATGAGACAAGGCAATCTCAATTGTGCCATAGTAACAACTAACTCTGAATTTCAGTGATTTACTAAGGTTTACTTCTCACTCTTGCTACCTCCCAGTGTGAGTCGGTTGGGGACCCCCGGTCATGGGGTCTCTCAAGGACCCAGACCGACAGATGCTCCACTGTAACTGATGCTTTCATGGTCATATAGGCAGGGAATAGGGAATATGTGGCAAATTTTGCACTAGCTCTTGAAACTCCTTGCCAGAAGTGACATGTTACTTCACTCACATTTCACTGACCAAAGCAAGTCACATGGGTAAAGCAAGCCTATTTTCAAAGGGGGAAAAATGAAAATCTATCCTGTTCCCAGTGGGAGAAGGACTGGGATGTGTATAAGCAGCCACAGGGAAAGCCACAGCACTTAAGAACAAATCAGCCTCACCAGAAATCAAAGCAATCTGAAATCTTTGAAGAAACAGAAAAAGAAGGAAACAGTGCTGACAGAGAGGCAGTAACATGGTCTCTCTCATGCTGATTACACACTGTTTCTGAAAGAATCTCAGATAGTTTAAAATATCTATCGAGAGCCTTGGAAACTATCTATAACCTTTGGCACCTTGCGGCTCAGCAGGTAAAGAATCCGCCTGCCATGCGGGAAGCCTGGATTCGATCCCTGGGTTGGGAAGATCCCCTGGAGAAGGGAAAGGCTATCCACTCCAATATTCTGGCCTGGAGAATTCCATGGACTGTGTAGTCCATGGGGTCGCAAAGAGTCGGACACAACTGAGCGACTTTCGCATTCACTTTGGAGCTAAATTATACTTTCAGAGTCTAACTTTACAAGAGTAAAATATGGAAACATCTCATAGTCTAACAACAGGGAATGGTCAGTAAGTCTACTACTATAGCATACAAAACAGACTTTTCGAACGGCCAAAAACTGTTTTTGAAGAATTTTGTAAAATGCTCAAGATTTAACATTAAGTGAAGACTCTCAGGGTACATTATTTTTTTTAATCTTGACTCTTCAAAAATGTTAATAGTAGTTATCTCTGGTGGGTAGGCTTAAGGTTTTGTTTTCCATTTTTATACCATGAACATTTTCTAAAACAAATATGCAATTTTGAGAAAGGATAATCTTGCTGGACTTAAAAAATATACACAACACTTATGTTTCATGACTTTATTGAAGTGTAGTTTATACACTTGAACTGTATATTTGTATAAGTTTTAGCAAATTTATGCAGTCACATAACCATCACAACAATCAAAATTTAGAATACTCTCAAATCCCTCCAAAGTTTCCTCATGTTCCCTTATAGGCCATCCCTTCTCCCCACGACCCCAGCTCCTCAATCTATTTTCTACTGCTATATAGTTTTGCTAGAGATTTCATATGAATGGAAGTTGTTGTTTAGTTGCTAAGTCATGTCAAACTCTTTTGCAACCCCAAGGACTGTAGCCTGTCAGCCTCCTCATCCAAGGGATTTCCCAGGCGAGAGTACTGGAGAGAGTTGCTATTTCCTTCTCCAGAAGATTTTCCAGAACCAGGGGTCGAACCCACATCTCCTGCATCGGCAGGTGGATTCTTTACCACTGAGCCACCTGGGAGCGCTCTTTTTTTAAAATTAATTAATTTTTAAATTGAAGGATAATCGGTTTACAAAATGTTGTTGTTTTCTGTCAAACCAACATGAATCAGCCATAGGTGTACATATGTGCCCTCCCTCTTAACCTCCCTCTCATCCATCATCAACTTAGCAACTAAGCAACTCCCTCCCATTCCATTCATCAACTTAGCAACTAAACAACGGCAACAAAACTATAACTTAGGGAGTTTTCAAGTCACACAGTGAATTTGTTGTGAAAGAAAGACTTTGAGTTCCCAGTCAATAGGTTACTATTTGGGGTTATAATTCTTATATGTTTTATGTTGTGCTATAATTCTTAATGTTTTAATCAAAATGTGGATAGATGAATGCATGTGTGCTCGGTCATGCCTGACTCTTTGCAACCCCATGGACTGTAGCCTGCCAGGCTTCTCTGTCCATGGAATATTCCAGGCAAAAAAAAAAAAAATAGTTGAGTGGGTTGCCATTTCCTACCCCCAACCCAGGAATCAAACTCGTGTCTTCTGTATCTCCTGCAATGGCAAGAAAATTCTTTACCACCATGCCACCTGGGGAGAAACCATGTTCAATCCTTTTGTGTATTGTCTGTGACTGCTTTTGTGCTGAAAGTGCAGAGTGGAGTGCAAAGAGACCATATGACCTGCAAAGCTGATATTGTTTACTGTACGGCTCTTTAAGAAAGTGTTTGCTAATCCTTGCTTGAAGTGTTTCTTGTATGTATGAACTCACTTAATCCTCCTAACAAACCTGGGAGGCAGATTATGTTAGTGTCCCCATTTTACAGTTGAGGAAACTGAGGCATACAAAGGTTAAGTAAAGAGATCAAGGTCCAAGAATGAGTAGGCAGAAGAGCTCAGGTTCAAACCTAGGGAATCCAGATTCAAAGCCGATAATCTTAATGCCTTTTCTTTATTGGCTTATTTTATTCCTGCTGGGCTGTATTCCATTTAGTCAACAAATATTTGTTGAGCAACTATGAAGTGCTAGATACCACACTAGACTTTGGGGAGAGCATAGAAGAAGTTCTCACTGGGCACACATTCCAGGGAGGGAGAAAGACAATGATCGAGTAACAAAGAAAACGGCAAAATTGTTTCAGAAAGTGAGAATACTGTGAAAAAAGTAGGCCAGAATGACAAGGATAGGGAAGTGGGGGAGGGGGGTGGGAAGAGAGAAGTGGCCAGAAATTGGCTGCTTATGTTGTAGCTATTTTGCTTTAATCTTCCCCAAGGCAAGACTCTCACTTATTCCCAGTGTCTCCAGTCCCTGGCACAGAGTAGGTGCTCAAAACCAGGTGTGTGATCCCTACTCTACCTGCCTTCTCACTGGCCTTTACGTGGCCCTTCATCTGGCTTCATCTCCAAAGGCTCACGTGGCTCCATCTTCCACACAGAATTATGAGCCTTCAATGGTCATGATCTCTGAGTCCTGAGACCCATAGACTTAAAGTCTTGCACAGAGGGGACCCTCAAGAATAATTTTTAAATAACATTTACAATCAACCATTGGCTTGGGGGGGTCTCTCCAAAATAGATGTGTGCTTTGAAATTTTAGTTAACATTACACACCGGCCACAGTCTTCTCCCCCTTATCAGAGGTCATGGGGAGGGAACCACAGTTATTTGTTTCAACAGCCCAGGCACCAGTCCTCTGTGTGTCTCAGTGAGTGGCCAGTGGATTCCCACAATGCTGCTCCCTTTATCTGGCCCTGAGCCCTGGTGAACTCAGCCTACTCGTGGGGGTTTGGGTTCCCATCTCAGGATACAGAAGGTGGGGAGGAGGGGATGACCCAAGTCCCCGTAGGTGATACACACATAAGGGGATACCCCAGCAGCTGATGAAAAGTCCATTACAGACTGAGACCATTAACTCATAGGAAACACAGCTTTCCAGGAATGATTTAAGTCAGCCTGTGTGCCAAAGTAGCCCTTTGCAAGCATAAGCAAATCCAGAGCCCCCATGATGTAGGATGGAAGGAATGCTCGAATGCCCGACATGGGCATTTCCAAGCCTGGCTTCTGGCCTGACCTTGCATGACTTTTGCAATTGTCCCGGGCAGGCTGACTTCACGGCACCTGTCTTCTGTAACAACTGGCAAAGCCGGCCCCACCTGGCCCTTCTCGGCTGAAAGCCGGCTCTGGCTAACACTGCCCGCTGTGGCCCTGCAGATGCCCACATTTGCCTTGATCTCCTTTGCCACCTCCTCTTGATGACCCCTTGGTTACCCTTCTTTACTCCTCTGACTATTGATTTCACATGTCTGAAAATGTCCTGTGACCGGAAAGTGTTTTGTTCTGGTATGAAACTTTTTCCAGGAAAGGCTGGGAACGAATCCTAAGGACTTAAAAAAAAAGAACGTCGTTTGTATGTGTATTAGTTTGCTAGAGCCACCAGAACAAATTGCCACAATTTGGGTGACTTAAAGCAACAGAAATGTAGTCTCCCACAGTTCTGGAGGCTAGAAGTCTGAAATCAAGGTTTGGGTAGGGCCTTATTCCCTTTGAAGGCTCTAGGGGAGAAACTTCCCTTATCTCTTCCAGCTTCTGGTGGTTGCCAGCAATCCCTGGCCTTCTTTGGCTTTCAGGTATTGTTGTTACTGCTGGTGTTTGGTTGCTAAGTGGTGTCCAACTCTTTTGAGACCCCGTGGACTGTCCATGGGATTTACCCCTCTTTCCATGGAATTTTCCAGGTGAGAATACTGGAGTGGGTTACCGTGTCCTTCTCCAGGGGATCTTCCCGACCAGGGATCAAACCCATGTCTACTGTATCTCCTGTGTTAGCAGGCAGATTCTTTACTACAGAGCCACCTGGGAAACCTAGCTTCCAGGGACATCAGTCCCATTTTTCTCTCTGTTGTCACTTGGCCTTCTCTCTGTGTGTCTCAGAGTCTAAATATCCCTCTCCTCTCCCTTATAAAGACATAAGTCACTGGATTTAGGGCTCATTCTAATCCACTATGACCTTGTCTTAACTTGATTATGTCTGCAAAAGACCCCATTTTCAGATAAGGTCATGTACTGGCGGTTAAGACTTGGACTGATCTTTTGGGAGGCACATAAGAATACCCCCTGCAGTAGCTATTTGCTGTATTTAGTAATGGGAGTTCATGTTTAGTCCATGTCATGCTGCCATCTGACATATGGACTGCACTTCAAAAGCCTACCTCCAGATGAGGAAGGGAATGGCTTTGGTGAGATGGCAGGAACCCAAAAAGCAAGAATAGTCTCATGACACTTTCCTGCCAGCTGCAGATACATCGAATTGGTTTGCTCCATATGTCTCTTCTGCACATTTTGGAGAGCACTCCACCTTGCCAGAATGTGGGGCTTTTTCTTTTTCCCACCTTTTGTTTACTGAGCATCCACCATGGAGCTGAACCTGTATGGGTAATTTCTTCCCTGAAAACTTTGAGGTAGAGCCTCTTATCACCGCCTGACATGTGATACATCTGAGGCTTAGGAAAGCTAAGCAAGTAACCTGCCCACAAAAACACAACTGGCACAGGTGAGTACCGTGTTTGGCTCCAATATTCATTCATATATTCATTCAACTAACAAACACCCTCTTCCAACAACACAAGAGAAGACTCTACACATGGACATCACCAGATGGTCAACACCAAAATCAGATTGATTATATTCTTTGCAGCCAAAGATGGAGAAGCTCTATACAGTCAACAAAAACAAGACTGGGAGCTGACTGTGGCTCAGATCATGAACTCCTTATTGCCAAATTCAGACTTAAATTGAAGAAAGTAGGGAAACCACTAGACCATACAGATGTGACCTAAATCAAGTCCCTTATTATTATACAGTGGAAGTGAGAAATAGATTTAAGGGCCTAGATCTGATAGATAGAGTGCCTGATGAACTATGGAATGAGGTTCGTGACATTGTACAGGAGACAGGGATCAAGACCATCCCCATGGAAAAGAAATGCAAAAAAGCAAAATGGCTGTCTGGGAGGCCTTACAAATAGCTGTGAAAAGAAAAGAAGCAAAAAGCAAAGGAGAAAAGGAAAGATATAAACATCTGAATGCAGAGTTCCAAAGAATAGCAAGAAGAGATATGAAAGCCTTCTTCAGCGATCAATGCAAAGAAATAGAGGAAAACAACAGAATGGGAAAGACTAGAGATCTCTTCAAGAAAATTAGAGATACCAAGGGAACATTTCATGCAAAGATGGGCTCGATAAAGGACAGAAATGGTATGGACCTAACAGAAGCAGAAGATATTAAGAAGAGATGGCAAGAATACACAGAAGAACTGTACAAAAAAGATCTTCACGACCAAGATAATCACGATGGTGTGATCATTCACCTAGAGCCAGACATCCTGGAATATGAAGTCAAGTGGGCCTTAGAAAGCATCACTATGAACAAAGCTAGTGGAGGTGATGGAATTCCAGTTGAGCTCTTTCAAATCCTGAAAGATGATGCTGTGAAAGTGTTGCACTCAATATGCCAGCAAATTTGGAAAACTCAGCAGTGGCCACAGGACTGGAAAAGGTCAGTTTTCATTCCAATCCCAAAGAAAGGCAATGCCAAAGAATGCTCAAACTACCACACAATTGCACTCATCTCACAAGCTAGTAAAGTAATGCTCAAAATTCTCCAAGCCAGGCTTCAGCAATATGTGAACCGTGAACTTCCTGATGTTCAAGCTGGTTTTAGAAAAGGCAGAGGAACCAGAGATCAAATTGCCAACATCCGCTGGATCATGGAAAAAGCAAGAGAGTTCCAGAAAAGCATCTATTTCTGCTTTATTGACTATGCCAAAGCCTTTGACTGTGTGGATCACAATAAACTGTGGAAAATTCTGAAAGAGATGGGAATACCAGACCACCTAATCTGCCTTTTGAGAAATCTATATGCAGGTCAGGAAGCAACAATTAGAACTGGACATGGAACAACAGATTGGTTCCAAATACGAAAAGGAATATGTCAAGGCTGTATATTGTCACCCTGCTTATTTAACTTCTATGCAGAGTACATCATGAGAAACGCTGGACTGGAAGAAGCACAAGCTGGAATCAAGATTGCCGAGAGAAATATCAATAACCTGAGATATGCAGATGACACCACCCTTATGGCAGAAAGTGAAGAGGAACTACAAAGCCTCTTGATGAAAGTGAAAGTGGAGAGTGAAAAAGATGGCTTAAAGCTCAACATTCAGAAAATGAAGATCATGGCATCCGGTCCCATCACTTCATGGGAAATAGATGGGAAAACAGTGGAAACAGTGTCAGACTTTATTTTTTTGGGCTCCCAAATCACTGCAGATGGTGACTGCAGCCATGAAATTAAAAGACGCTTACTCCTTGGAAGGAAAGTTATGACCAACCTAGATAGCATATTCAAAAGCAGAGACATTACTTTGCCAACAAAGGTCCGTCTAGTCAAGGCTATGGTTTTTTCTGTGGTCATGTATGGATGCGAGACTTGGACTGTGAAGAAAGCTGAGCACTGAAGAATTGATGCTTTTGAACTGTGGTGTTGGAAAAGACTCTTGAGAGTCCCTTGGACTGCAAGGAGATCCAACTAGTCCATTCTGAAGGAGATCAGCCCTGGGATTTCTTTGGAGGGAATGATGCTGAAGCTGAAACTCCAGTACTTTGGCCACCTCATGCAAAGAGTTGACTCATTGGAAAAGACTCTGATGCTGGGAGGGATTGGGGGCAGGAGGAGAAGGGGACGACAGAGGATGAGATGGCTGGGTGGCATCACTGACTCGATGGACGTGAGTCTGGGTGAACTCCGGGAGTTGGTGATGGACAGGGAGGGCTGGCATGCTGCGATTCATGGGGTCACAAACAGTCAGACACGACTGAGCGACTGAACTGAACTGAATAATCAGTAAGCACTACTTAAGTGTTAGACCCTAGTGATAAAGCAGGGAGGCAGATGGCCACAGTCCTGGGTTCATGTTGTCAAGGCAGAACTCTGGAGGATACATAGGAATTAATGACAGAAAAGTGGGGAGAAGACCATCCCACATTTCCTCTTAAGAGAGCTAAACTCTCGGAAATGCTGCCATTTTTAGCCTGAGAGATGGGACCTGTTTTGTCATGTTGAAAAAAAGTGAAAGTGAGAGTTGCTCAGTCGTGTCCAACTCTTTGTGACCCCATGAACTGTAGCCCACCAGGGTCCTCTGTCTATGGAATTCTCTAGGCAAGAATACTGGAGTGGGTTGTCATTCCCTCTTACAGGGGATCTTCCTGACACAGAGATCAAACCCAGATCTTCCTCATTGCAGGCAGATTCTTTACCATCTGAGCCACCAGGGAATGGGCATTTTGTCATATTGGTACACCTTAAAGATCAAAGCAAGGAGTTTATCCATAGAGGGTAAAGACTTGTCATTTAAGATGGCTTAGAATTTCAGCCTATTCACATGCCAGGGATCCGGCTTCTACTTCTCCATGGCTAGCCTTTCTTTGGTTGAATTCCCAGCACAGCACAGCAGAGAGAGCAAACCCCCGAGTTAGTTCAAGGGTTGTGCAAGGGGGTATGTTGAGTTTACTTAAAGTTTAAAAGAGAGAGTGGTTGGGCTTTGAAAATAACCCAATTGCTCTACCACCAGGTTTGGTATTTATTCCCCACAAATATAAGAGATTGTTAATTGCATTCACTTTACAACCAAAATACTTCCAAAGAAGAGGAAGTAGTAGCTAAAAATTAGCCTGGGCTGGCAAACATGTTGTAAGTTGTTGAGAATGTTGTAATCTTTACTCATGTGGTGGTCTCAGTAAACTTGGACTGGCTCCTTATTTGCCTTTTGGATTGAGTCCAGTTGCCACCTGGGGAGCACTGAGCAGGGAGAAATAATGGAGAGACCCAAAGAGAGCCCTTACTGCTCTATGTGCTTTTCTCATAGCTGTAATACACAGCCCACTCCCAAATGACAAACATCAAGGGCTAAAATGAGCTCCCCCTAACCTCCCCTAACCTCTCACATTGGTTGAGGTTTCTTCTGATGGTGTCATTTCCTATCACAAAAACTTTTGAGAGCTGCCCAGGCAGTGGAAAATACAGTCCAAACATCCTCAGCCTGACCTTCAAAGCCCTTTGTGGTCTGGCTTCTACATTCTTATCCAGCTCAGTCTTTGTCTATGTGTTCCTAGCTCCCCACCCACCGTTCCCCCTAGCCTGCCTGTGAGTGATGACAGGCTGTCATTCCATGCTGTCCTGATGATGCCATTTCCTTCTCCAGGGGATCTTCCCAATCCAGGGATCAAACCTGCATCTCCTGCGTTTCCTGCATTGCAGGCGGATTCTTTACCACTGAGCCACTGAGAAAGCCCAAAGATCCTTAGTACAGTCCAACTTCCAACCCTGCTCTGCCTCTTCCTTCTGCCTGTGTGATAGATTATAAACATGGCCGCAATTCTTTTCCCCACAGTACCCACCTCCCTTTGGAATGTGACGTTCTATTTTCTTTTATCAAGAAGTGGTGTTTTTCTCTTCCTCTGGAATCTGGGCTGGCCTTGTGACTTACTTGGGCTGCAAGAGGCAACAGAAGTGATGCAATTTTTGTAGGTTCTGAGCCTAAGCCTTAAGAGGCCATGCATGCCTTTGTTCACTCTCTTGGAACCCCAGCGCCACCATGGGAATAAGCCCAGGCTAGTCTACTTAGATACTAAGACACACATGGCTCTCAGTCACCCTGTCTCTCAACCCGACAGCCTTCCAACCACTAACGAACCTACTAGAGGACTGCAGATGCTTGAGTGAGTGATGGCTGCTGACACTGAAGTCAACCAAGCTGGGCCCAGACCAGCAGAGCTGTTTGTCTACTCTGTAGACAGGCAAACAAAAATGAATGGTGGTTCTTTTCAGCCACTGAATTTGGGGGTGTGTTAAGAGATAACACATCCTGGAACTCATTTTTCATTCATTCAACAAACGGACACTAAAAGGTTGCTATGTGACTTGATCTGTGCTGGGGACTGTGGGTTTAGAGTCAACACAGACTATCTCCAAGCAGTTCATTTTTTTTTTGTTTTTTTTGGCCATGCAGGGTCTTAGTTGCAATGTGTGGCATCTTTGCTGTGGCATACAGGATCTAGTTCCCTACCCAGTGATCCATCGAACCTGGGCCCCCTGCGCTGGGAGCAGGGAGTCTTCACCACTGCACCACCAGGGATGTCCCCCATTTTCTTCTGTTTGTGCCTTTGAAGTTCAGTTCATTCAGGACAGTCAAATCCCATTTCCCAGAGATCTTCCCAGATCTTCCTTCCTAGGCAGAAGAAATCTCTCCCCCTTCCAACCTTGATGGGCTTCATCTCTATCATAGCCTGGCTTTGTATTCTCTCTCACCTGGGCTGCTGCAAGAGCTGCCTAGTTGGTCTCTCTTTGTCTAGCCTACTCTATCCTCCATGGCCTTACAGTATGAGCTTTCTGAATGCAAATCATATTTTGCCTCTTTGAGTAAATATCTTTGTTGGCCCATGCCAAAGTCCCAAGTCCATCTCCTTCCTCTGACTGCTGCCCTCCAGCCTAATCGTTCACCTTCCCACACTTTTTACAGTGGAACTGTGAATGGTTCACTTTTTTCTGTTCTGTCTTCCAGGAATATTCTCTCCACCCTAGTCTGCCTGATATGATGCTACTTGCCTTCTTAGGCAGGGCTTCCCTGGTGGCTCAGTCAGTAAAGAATCTGCTTGCAATGCAGGAGAATGGGTTCGATTCTTAGGTTGGGAAGATCCCCTGGAGAAGGAAATGGCTGCCCACTCCAGTATTCTTGCCTGGGAAATCCCATGGATAGAGGAGCCTGGCGGGCCACAGTCCATGGGGTCACAAGAGTCAGACACCATGGATTCCCGAGAGTCGGAGACAACTTAGTGACTACGCTACCACCACTACCACCTGCTTAGATTCAGTTGTCATCTCTTCCAGAAAGTCTTTATTGAACTTTCCCCCTGCCCCACCCCTCCAAAGACCGAATCGATCACTCCACAGCTCTGTGCTTGTAATATTACTATTGTGCACCATTGTAATTTCCTTTGTTTACATATCTCGAGTCAAATATTTGTTCACTCAAGAACTAGGCATTAATTTTGTTAATTTATCTAGCTAGCCCTCAGGCAAAATTTTTCCCCCTTAGGAGATACTCAGTAAATGTTTTTTGAATGAATGAACAAATAAATGAACCAAGGAATGAATAAAGACAGTCATTAAAGTTACTTATTCCAACTGCAAAGGATAATTATTTATATTTATATGTTATATGCATAGTGTCCTGTACAAATACAGTTTCTTTAATTCCTAAGCAAAAGTTTTGTGTAGGAGATAGAGGAAGAGAGTCAAAGTGTCTTGGAGAAGAGAAGAAATACCAGTTGTAATGGGAGATTGATGGTCTTAAAGCTGGACATCAACTACTGTTCCATTTTGTATAACCTTTGTGAATCTCGAATCATGAAGTCCAGTTTCTGTATTTTTTAAAAAAGAAATTCCAGGGACCTCCTTGGTGGTCCAGTGGTTAAGAATCCACCTTCCAATGCAGGAGGAATGGGTTCAATCTTTGGTCAGGGAACTAAGATACCACATGCCTTGCGATCAAGAAAAAATAAAATAAAATAAACAGAAGCAATATTGTAATAAATTCAATAAAGACTTTAAAAATAGTCCACATCAAAAAAAAAATTTTTTTAAGGAATTCCAGTCTCTTGTAAAATATTTCTGAAAAGCAGTAAAGAGGACCTACTTTATCTCAGCAACATTTCCTGTTTATTCTTGTCACCCCTCCCTAAATCCTTTACATTATACGCCCTTCCTGGAATCTGCCATCCCCAGGACCACACCCACCCAAGGAAACTACCCTCAGCCTAAGAAGATGCTGCTCCCTCTTTCTCAATTTTCTTCACCGCCCAGCCCAATCCCCAGCTCTTTAGACAAACTTAACCTCTTTTAGTCTTCCCTTATTGGCCTTTCTCCCCCCGTTTTAAAATCAAACTCTAGGAACATGTGCGGCACAGAAACCTTTCTTAATAAGGAGGAGGTAGAGACAAATACATCCCACTTGGAAATGATCAGTTCAGTCACTCAGTCATGTCCAACTCTTTTTGACCCCATGAACTGCAGCACACTAGGCCTCCCTGTCCATCACCAACTCCCGGAGTCCACCCAAACTCATGTCCATTGAGTCGGTAACGCCATCCAACCATCTCACCCCCGCCCCGTCGTCCCCTTCTTCTCCTGCCCTCAACCTTTCCCAGCATCAGGGTCTTTTCAAATGAGTTAGCTCTTCCCATCCGGTGACCAAAGTATTAGAGTTTCAGCTTCAACATCAGTCCTTCCAATGAACACCCAGGACTGATCTCCTTTAAGATGGACTGGTTGGATCTCCTTGCAGTCCAAGGGACTCACAAGAGTCTTCTCCAACACCACAGTTCAAAAGCATCAATTTTTCAGGGCTCAGCTTTCTTTATAGTTCAACTCTCACATCCATACATGACTACTGGAAAAATCATAACTTTGAATAAACAGACTTTGTTGACAAAGTAATGTCTCTGCTTTTTAATATGCTGATTAGGTTGGTCATAACTTTCTTGCCAAAGAGTAAGCGTCTTTTAATTTCATGGCTGCAGTCACCATCTGCAGTGATTTTGGAGCCCCCCCAACCCTGCCCAAAACTAAGTCTGCCACTGTTTCCTCATCTATTTGCCATGATGTGATGGGACGGGATGCTGTGATCTTAGTTTTCTGAATGCTGAACTTTAAGCCAACTTTTTCACTCTCCTTTTCACTTTCATCAAGAGGCTTTTGAGTTCCTCTTCACTTTCTGCCATAAGGGTGGTGTCATCTGCATATCTGAGGTTATTGATATTTCTCCTGGCAATCTTGATTCCAGCTTGTGCTTCTACCAGCCCAGCATTTCTCATGATGTACTCTGAATATAAGTTAAATAAGCAGGGTGACAATATACAGCCTTGACATACTCCTTTCCCTACTTGGAACCAGTCTGTTGTTCCATGTCCAGTTCTAACTGTTGCTTCCTGACCTGCATACAGGTTTCTCAAGAGGCAGGTCAGGTGATCTGGTATTCCCATCTCTTGAAAAATTTTCCACAGTTGGTTGTGATCCACACAGTCAAAGGCTTTGGCATAGTCAATAAAGCAGAAATAGATGTTTTTCAGGAACTCTCTTGCGTTTTCAATGATCCAATGGATGTTGGCAATTTGATCTCTGGTTCCTCTGCCTTTTCTAAATCCAGCTTGAACATCTGGAAGTTCACGGTTCACATATTGCTGAAGCCTGGCTTGGAGAATTTTGAGAATTACTTTACTAGCATGTGAGATGAGTGCAACTGTGTGGTAGTTTGAGCATTCTTTGGCATTGCCTTTCTTTGGGATTGGAATGAAAACTGACCTTTTCTATTCCTGTGGCCACTGCTGAGTTTTCCAAATTTGCTGGCATATTGAGTGCTGAACTTTTACAGCATCGTCTTGTAGGATTTGAAATAGCTCAACTGGAATTCCATCACCTCCACTAGCTTTGTTTGTAGTGATGCTTTCTAAGGCCCACTTGACTTCACATTCCAGGATGTCTGGCTCTAGGTGAGTGATCACACCATCATGATTATCTGGGTCATGAAGATCTTTTTTGTACAGTTCTTCTGTGTATTCTTGCCATCTCTTCTTAATATCTTCTGCTTCTGTTAGGTCCATACCATTTCTGTCCTTTATCGAGCCTATCTTTGCATGAAATGTTCTCTTGGTATCTCTAATTTTCTTGAAGAGATCTCTAGTCTTTCCCATTCTACTGTTTTCCTCTATTTCTTTGCATTGATTGCTGAAGAAGGCTTTCTTATCTCTCCTTGCTATTCTTTGGAACTCTGCATTCAAATGGTTATATTTTTCCTTTTCACCTTTGCTTTTGGCTTCTCTTCTTTTCACAGCTATTTTTAAGGCCTCCTCAGACAGCCATTTTGCTTTTTTGCATTTCTTTTCCATGGGGATGGTCTTGATCCCTGTCTCCTGTACAATGTCACGAACCTCATTCCATAGTTCATCAGGCACTCTGTCAGATATAGTCCCTTAAATCTATTTCTCACTTCCACCGTATAATCATAAGTGATTTGATTTAGGTCATACCTGAATGGTCTAGTGGTTTTCCCCACTTTCTTCAATTTAAGTCTGAATTTGGCAATAAGGAGTTCATGATCTGAGCCACAGTCAGCTCCCAGTCTTGTTTTTGCTGACTGTATAGAGCTTCTCCATCTTTGGCTGCAAAGAATATAATCAATCTGATTTTGATGTTGGCCATCTGGTGATGCCCATGTGTAGAGTCTTCTCTTGTGTTGTTGGAAAAGGGTGTTTGCTATGACCAGTGTGTTCTCTTGGCAAAACTCTATTAGCCTTTGCCCTGCTTCATTCTGTACTCCAAGGCCAAATTTGCCTGTTACTCCAGGTGTTTCTTGACTTTCTACTTTGCATTCCAGTCCCCTATAATGAAAAGAACATCTTTTTTGGATGTTAGTTCTAAAAGGTCTTGTAGGTCTTCATAGAACCATTCAACTTCAGCTTCTTCAGCATTACTGGTCAGGGCATAGACATGGATTACCATGATATTGAATGGTTTGCCTTGGAAATGAACAGAGGTCATTCTGTCATTTTTGAGACTGCATCCAAGTACTGCATTTCGGACTCTTTTGTTGACTATGATGGCTACTCCATTTCTTCTAAGGGACTCCTGCCCACAGTAGTAGATAATGATCATCTGAGTTAAATTCACCCATTCCAGCTCATTTCAGGTCACTGATTCCTGAAATATTGAAGTTCACTCTTGCCATCTCCTGTTTGACCACTTCCAATTTGCCTTGATTCATGGACCTAACATTCCAGGTAATTTGTCCGTAATGGGAGCAAGGTAGGTGAGGCTAGGATCACTTACACTTTAACACAGCTCTGCAGACTTAATTATTCTGTCCACAGTTGGTATGACCAGATTTGTCTTTCTGATCTAAGAGGTTGTTTTCAGTGGGCCATAACAAAATAAGAAAAATAAATTATTAAGCATATAGAAACAATTTTTTAAATGAATTTTTACAACCATCTTTTAGTCTAGTATCTGGAGTTGGTTTTTCTTCAATTACACCATTGTTATAGAAAAATTTTTTTAATTGTTCTTGTTTGACAACATAGAAAGTTGGAAATCCTATGTAACTTCACTATTTGAAAAATTGTTTTACCAGTTCCTAAAATCCTAAAGTATGGGAACCATTGATCTATGTTAGTTAAGAGTGAAAAAATAAAGGTCTCTGGTTGAGGGAAGAGGAGAAAGAGAAGGAGAGCACAGATGTTCTAAACTATCATAAAACATTTCCAAAAGCTGTTCTTACTCTTTGCCCCATTCCCAATCTGGAGTTCAGGACCCTGTGGACTTTCAAAGGTGCTCTAGGGATGATACCTTGAGCTACTGGCAAAAGTTTCAAAAAGTCAAAACTACCATTTGCCCACAGTGAGTCTGTATAGGCTAGACTGCAAATTTCTCTGCTTGTGCCTAAAAGGTAAGATGTTAATACAGTAATAAGCATAATCTCATGCTGATCAGAAACAATGATTAATGTCTATGGTTTCATTGAGAAAAAAAAAATTTACTGATCAAAATATTTTATTTGAAACAGTTTGGCAGTTTCATAAAAAGTTAAATAGAAAGTTACCATGTGACCAAGAAACTGTACTCCTAGGATGTATATAACCAAGAGAATTGTAAAATATACAGTCATAGAGAAACTTGCATATGAATGCTTATAATAACTCCAAGGTGGAGACAACCCAAATGTCCATCAACTGATGAATGGATAAACAGAAACTGGTATACCCATGAGATGGCATATTACTTGGCAATAAAAACAAAGTTCTAATAAGAGGCTGCAGCATAAATGAACCTTGAAAACGTTATGTTAAGTCAAAGAAGCCAGACAGAAAGACCATAGAGTGTGTGAATCCATTGATATGCAGTGTCCAGAATAGGCAAATCTATAGCAACAGAAAGTAAGTGAGTGGTTGCCAGAGACTGTGGGGAGAGAAGAATGGGGAATGACTGCTAATGGGTTTCACTTTGGTATGATAAACATGTTATGGCATTAGATGGTGAAGACTGTAACTTTGTGGATACACTAAAAAACTACTGAATTGGACATTTAAAAAAAAAATAGAAAAAAAAACTTGAAAATTTATATTGAGGGGATTTCTCTGGTAGTCCAGTGGTTAAAACTCTGCTCTTGCAATGCAGGAGGTTCCATCCTGGTCAGGGAACTAAGATCCTATGTGCTGCACAGTGCAGCAAAAAAAAAAAGTTACTTTTGTTTCATGGGTAGTATTTAGAACAAGCCTCCCAGGTAGTGCTAGTGGTAAAGAACTTGCCTGCCAATGCAGGAGACATAAGAGATGTGGGTTCAACCCCTGGGTTGGGAAGATTCCCTGGAGGAGGAAATGGCACTCCACTCCAGTATTCTTGCCTGGAGAATCCCAAGGACAGAGGCGCCTAGCAGGCTCAGCCCATAGGGTTGCACAGTCAGACACCACTATGAAAAACTTTGTTTTGTAAGCCACAAATCAACTTCTATACATACGTGCGTTCAAGCTAAGTTGTTTTCAGTTGTGTCCTACTGGAGTGGGTTGCTGTGCCCTCCTTCAGGGGATCTTCCTGACCCAGGGATCGAACCTGCGTCTCTTATGTCTCCTGCATTGGTGGGTGTGTTCTTTACCACTGGCGCCACCTGGGAAGCCTGACTTAGCATGCACGCATGCACTATTCAGAACATATGAGAGGAAAGGAATAAACATAAATCCTTGGAGAGATGTTGGGAAATACTGCTATAGAATAGGTGAATCTCTTCTAGGAGTCAGCTGTCCTGTATCCTGAATTCATTTATATCCAAACAAACAAGGTGACACTCACACTACTCCTTACAGTTCAGAGGTTCACTCCCCCTTCCCATGTAACACCCTTTGTACCCTTTCTGTGCCAAATCACATAGAGCTTCAGGAAGGAAGGAGAAAGTGGTCCAATCCCCCCTGTCTCTTTCTGTCTCCCCTTTGCCTGAAAGACACACTGCTTGTCTCCAGAGCGTCACAGAAAATCTTGGGCGTATGAGTGCCTGTGGCTGCCTGCGGCTGCTGTGCGCTGTCCCCAGGGCTCCGACTGGAGAGGGGACCCAGCTCTTCTCCTCCATCCATACCCATTTACTCCTACAGGACTGTCTGAGCCCAGCTCATCAGACACAGTCACACTCAAGTTCAAACTATGGTTTAGCTGCAGCTCTCTCTGAACTTCTACAGTATTTCCTTCTCAAGTGATCTGCCCACATCAAGCGATTTGAGGGTAAGGTGAAATAAGGTGAAATACAAGTAAGGAGTGAATTTTCTTTCAATCTCTGCTCTTTGGGACCCCGGTGTCTTCTTTATTCCTTAACAAAATGGTATTTTGCCGTCTTGTTAAGGAGTAAGTGCCTCCTGCAGTCCAGATTGTTGGAGTTTTCCAGGCAAACGTATGGTGTCAGAGAGCGCAGAGATGGAAAGAGCTTCATAGAGCGCCTAGTACAGTGTCTCAGCAGTTGCATGGGTCACTTCCTAGAAGTGACATCTATCAAACTTCAACTTGCATGCCTCTTGGAAGGAGGCATTCTCCTCTTTTACATTGTTATATAACCTTTTGTGGGTCCATGTCTTTCTTCTCCGTTAAAGCCTACCATTTGTATAATACTCTATCACTGACGAAATTATGCTCATGTCTCTTGCTTTGTTTGATTTTTACACCAATGGTATAGGAAGGGCATTATTATCTCCACTTTACCTTGAAAAAGTGAGTTTCAAAGATTTTAAATGAGATGCCTGTAGTTACAACAGAGTCAGGTTTCAAACTTTGAATTTCCTATTTCAAGTCCAGTATTGTTTCCACATTAGACCACAGCCTTCTAGGTATAGTTTTTAGAGGATGGAGATCTTGTTTTTGTGCAGTGCCTTAATACTTACTGTTTTAGTGAATTAAGTTGTTTTTCAGAGATAGTTTTCCGTAATAGATACAACGTAGCATTCTCTTGTGTGTGACTGTGTGCGCTCAGTCATATCTGACTCTTTGTGATCCCATGGGACTATACCCCTCGGCCCCTCTGTCCATGGTTAGGATACTGGAGTGAGTTGCCATTTCCTCCTCCAGGGGATCTTCCTGACCCAGGGATCGAATCCAGGTCTCTTGTGTCTCCTGCGTTGGCAGCAGATTCTTTCCCACTAGCACCACCCGAGAAGCCAGAGTGTAGCAAAGTGGAATGATATAGAGAGCTAGATTTAAACTCCACCTTGACTACCTACAAGGTATTGGATCTTGAACAAGTAACTTAACCTTGCAAACCTTAATTTTCTCATTTATAACATGATTTGTTATAGATATTTATATTTGTATTTGTTTTCTATTTGCTAGTCTCCTAAGATGGTCCCTCATTGAGTCACATGGCTTACTATTGACACCTTTGTATAAACCCCTCTCTTTGAATCTGGATTGATCCTGTAACTCACTTTTGACCAATAGAATTCATGGAAGAGACACAGCATGACTTCTGAGGCTAGACCATGAGAAACTTTGCAGCTTCCACTTCGTTCCCTTGGAACTTCCCCTGGACGGGAAGAATGTTGCCATACAGGGTATCCAACTACTTGGAAGTTGCCATGCTTGGAGGAAGCCCAAACTGGCCTGTGGAGAAGACCCAGAGAGAGAAGAGAGGCCTAGCCAGACCCCAGATGTTCCAGCTATTCCAGCTAAGGAGGCAGACACCAGGGAAGAAGCCATCAGGATGCCCACCACAATGGACTCATCAGGTGTCTCCAGCTCCAGTCACTTCCTACAGTGACTGCATAAAATCTTGAAAGACAGTTGCTCAGCTGAGCTCTGTTATCCCACAGAAATGTGAAGGATAATAAGGAATTATTATTTTAAGCCACTGACTTGTGGGGTGGTTTGTTAAACAGCAATAAATAGTGATAACAATACTTATTGCATAGAAATGGTGTGAGGATTATGAGTGGCAGTCAGTAAATTGCAAATTCTTATTTTCATCCTTTTGTTTAATTCTAGGCCTCTCTGAGGTCCTTATTCAAGATACCTAACTCATACATATGTTCCACAGGTGTACATTTTTTAAGCTCTGAGAACGGAGAGTAATTTGCCGCATGAAAAGCAAATGCACATCAGCTAAAAGCCCTAAGGAGTTCTAGACTCCCTGCTCTTTGCTCTATATCTTCTCTGTTTTTTATATCTGGTTTTGTTGGGCTGGTTTCTGCTTCCTCCAGTTCCAGCCTGCGAACAGGATCTTATCTGCCTACTTGTGGGTATTTCTTTGATCCACCAATACAAGTCACTTAAGTTTAATCACATACACAGCTGTGTTGCATAAACTCTTTCACTCAGTCTTGCTCTCTTTTCAAAGTGGAAAAAACATTTTTTTAAAAAACACATTGGTGTTACCAAAGATATTTATTTATTTTTTTAATTAAAAAATTTATTTTAATTTCTTCATTGCTGAGTGAGGGCTTTCTCTAGGCAAGTGGAGGTTACTCTCTGTTGCATTGCTATGGCTTCTCATTACAGTGGCTTCTCGTTATGGAGCGTGGACTCTAGCATCCTCAGGCTCAGTACTTGTGGTACACAGGCTTAGTTGCCTGCAGCCTGTGGACCTTCTCAGACCGGGGATGGAATCTCTGTCCCCTGCATTGGCAGGCAGATTCTTACCCACTGTACCACCAGGGAAGTCCCAAAGGTATGTATTAATCAAAGTACCAGAAGGTCTTGTTTGGCAATATTTTAACCTTAATGCAATCTAAGCAGGTGTGTACACATGCTTTTGAACTCGCACACATATATAATTATAAATTTGCCTAGGTTTGATCTTCCGTACTTATCCAATGTGATTGAAGAGTGAGAGGGCCAAGACTCACAAATTGATGGTGGTAAGGTTGGACCTAGATGAACAATGGAGTATGTATTTTTTTTTTTTTTTTTTTGAGTCTCAAACCTTCCCTCGAAGAAATTAGGACTGGAATTTTCATCCTCATTTCACAGATGAGGAAACTGAGGTTCAGAGAAGGTAAATAATTTCTCTTAGGCCTCCCAGATCACAGTCTAAGACTGTTTCTGTGACAATAAAGTAACTTTTGTTAGGCCAACAAGGAACTTCCAACTCAGTAAGAGAGACACCTAAAAATTCATGAATGTCAAGATGGAGTCAAAGTTTTCCTTCGTTATTAAACAGGGATTTTATTGTGTTTTTATACTATGGGTATACAATTCCTTGTCTACAATCTCTGGGGTTGTACATGCTTTGACATTTAGAGTTATTTCAAACACACACAGACAGACATGCAGGGAATATCTTATAATTAAATGTATTAATTTTTACAGCACAATGTGTCAATATTCATATTAAATGAAACAAAGATTATAAATAACTTTATTCCCATTCATGTCAGTCAGATTTTACCAAATGAGATTGCTAAAGATTGGTAAACAAAGCAAAACTTGTTTTTCAGAGCCTTTTGGATTTTGGGTTTGTGGAAACTGGACTGTGGATTTGTGTATGGACTACAAGGATGGGCACTTGCTAGTACTTTCTGCTGCCGTGAGTGTCTCTTGCAGGCCTGGCGGGATGTTCTCGAGCAGGAAGGCTGACTGGAACAAACAGTTTGCACCTGCTTGTCTGGCTTCCGTAGCTGGCACACTCTCAAAGGAAGGGCCTTGGCTGAGTTTGAAGTATAGTTTCAGGCTTTTCGGAGACAAGCCAGTGAACTCAGCTAATAAACTCTTTTATCCAAAATCCCTGAGGGCAAGAGGAGAAAGGAAAAAGAAATTAAAATGGAATAGCAGCCGGCTTTCAACTCTATGAAAACTGATCACGTGATAAAGCCAGAGGCATCTCATCAAGAAAGTCCAAATTTGATGAAGCAGTTTTATTCTGGAAGACTGAGACAAGTCAGACCTGCAAGGAACCCATTATAAAGTCATCAAGATAGATTGATAGAAGTGGGATCCATACATTAATATTAATGGCAGTAATAATTATGATACCACTCCCCATGCCGGTCCCTGCCTATGAAACCAGGCTGGGCCCTTTCCTGCACCAAGAGGAGACCAAGAACATTTCCCAAGAACACAAGCTCTGTGTTTTCACAATCAGCCTTCTTTCCAGCGTATTCCAATGGAGTGGTGTCAGTTTTGTTGTCTGGCCATCCCTGGTGAATTCATCTTTTGACCTTCACTTTGTGTCAAGGTGATACCTTTCACTGGGGGTGGGTCAGTGGCATGGAGGGTGAGTGAGCAGCCAGAGGGGTGAGCCCAGTGCCCTCTGCAGGCCCCCATGGCCCGCACTCTGATGACATCTCTTGAAAGAGCGAGCGTTGCTATCTTGGCGTTTTATGTATCAGGATGTCCAAGCAACTACTCAGCCAGCAGCAAAAAGGAACACGTTCATCTTTGATAAAGGAGAGAGGAAATATATTTTGAAAAAAGTGTTTTTGTGGTCCTTTTGTCTTGATTTTTTTTATTCTGCTTGCATTTATTTCCTTCATACTTCATCCATAGTGATCTTTGAAATCTAATCAATTATTTGGTATCTCTCTTGTTATGAAGAAAAAATATTGAGGGTCGCTAATCTCTACAGTGTTAGCTTCTTTTGAAGAGTGGTTTCCTTATCTCTTGCTGTACCTGAGTCAATTCAGTTTTTGAAAAGACTGTGTTTTGAACACTTCCTGTGTGTGCAGAGCTCCGATGCCACAGATAACTTGGTTTGAAACCCAGACCCACGGCTTATGAACTATGAGAATCTGGATGCATTGCTTAACCACTGAGATGCAATTTCCTCAGTGGAAAAATGGTAATAATGTATGAGAAGTTTGTTGTGAGATCCAGATGAGGTAATGAGAGAGCTGGTTACATAACCAGAAGCTCAAGGAAGATTTTTTTTTTTAGCTAGATGCTAAGGGGAACATAAATGTGAATAAAACACACATTCTTCTTTAATAAAGAGAAAATATGGAAAGGCTTTTTAAATGGCTAGATGGCACAGAGGTGAAGGCGATGGCACCCACGCCAGTGCTCTTGCCTGGAGAATCCCAGGGACGGGGGAGCCTGGTGGGCTGCAGTCCACGGGGTCGCAAAGAGTCAGACACGACTGAAGCGACTTAGCAGCTGCAGCAGCAGACAGCACAGAAAGGATAGAAATTAATTTAAACTGTGAAATGGAGGGGGTGAATTTAACCTAGGGCTGGACAGATACATAGACTATCAACAAGCTGGGAAATCAGAGTTGGGAAATTGAGGAAGTCAAAAGTGCTTATAGGCAGAAAGAACAGTGACACAGAGGCAGGCAGGAGATGGGAAGGAGAAATTATACCATAAAATCTAGATTGTTCCAATATCATACAGATTGAAAATGTTCTCTGCCAATAGACTCACAATTTTTCTTTTACTTGGTTAAGAAAATGTTCTGACTTGGGCTTCTAATGTCTATTGCAGCCTTGCCACATGTATAAGAGGGGTGAGATTAGGTGGGAGAGGAGAGTGGGAACTTAATCGGTTGTGCTTGGAAAAGGCCTTGAATGCCATGCAAGAAAACGAGACATCCTTAAAAATCTAGCGAGCAGTCCTAATAGGCTTGAGGGGCATGGGTTTGGGAAACACATCATTGTGCGGGGAGAATTGGAGGGCAAAGAGGCAAGGGCAGGGCAGGGAGAGGGAGTTCATCGGGGACTAATAGAAGCTAAGGCAGAATAAATAAAAATCATACAAATGGCCAAATACAAAAATAAAAATCATAGTTTCACAGCTAGGAGAGCCACCTCAAGAAGCAGGTTTGTGGCTGGAAGACCTGTTTGAAGCCAGGGTGGCTCAACCCGTGTACCAGCCCTGCCACAGGGGCTGGTTCTGTCTGTTCTGAGGGCTCAGCCACTCGCCTCCAGTGACAGGGCTTGACTGTTCAACATGCAGCAATCCAAAAACTGAGTCACATTGCTTAGCTCCTACTGCTCATGTTATTCTCATCACACAACGCCTCCCTATGGGAGAGGATCGCACAAGGCCAGAGCATCTGAAACAGGTGATGCAATCCAGCAAAATGTGCGCAAGTGTAGCTGGCTCCAGAGCCACCTGGCAAACCACTTTGTGTGTTTAGAGAGGATTTGTAGCTCTTGTAGATGTTGGCTGTCTTTCTTTATGTCTATATGTCTGTCTTCTTGCTAGTTTTTTCTTCTTCTTTTCTTAGAAGAGATGAGACCAGCCCAACTGTTTCTTGGTGATTTGAAAGAAAATATAGGAGACTTAAGTAACTGGAGTATGGTTTGGAACGGCTGCAATAAAATGGGAACTCTGAAATACATTAAATGACCTTCTGAACAGCTTTAGGTACTAGAATCTCCTTATTGCACTAACCCTTTCCAATCACAAGCAAAAGGAATTTCTGCTGAGCTGACCAATACTAGCAAGATGTTTCCAGACCCATACATTTGGAAACTCCCATGACTTTTTCTCCAGTAAGTTTGAATTTTCCTCTAGGGAAATAATTTTGCTTCTCCCCTCTCTGAAGTTCAACCCTGAGTGTGCAACAGAAATTGCCTGCAGCTACCCTGCTATGTCTAGAAGCATGCTCCTAGAAAGAAATGAACTGCATTCAGAAGATCACCTATCCTCTCAAATGACACATTAGGGATGTGAGGTCAACTGAGAGGAGTTGCTCCAAGCGTTTGTTCCTCCCTGACCACAGGGCCAACCCTTGGGCTGCTTGACTGAGGGAGGTAATAGAGCCAGGTTCTCAGGGGAAAACTGTAGATTTCTTGAACTTGGTGTAGTCATGGTCATTTGTCCACTATGGCCTTGGCCGGGCCCATCTCAGGATTTGTGTTATAGGCCAATTCTTGAAAGCAATTGAATTTGGGAAGGATTTTGTATAAGATGCTGATTCAGTTTGCAAACAGAGTGGTTCTAACTTTGACATAGACTTGCCTGCCTGAGAATTCAGCTTCCCTTAATTTCTACCTCTCTTACAATTAATTATTATGCCTGGCATTCAGCTCCTGCCATACCTCTGGAGAAAGAAATAAGGGTCTCTTTATATGCTGTCCAGGTCTCATGCTTTGCTTTAAATTGACCACCCCGTTTCACAGTCTTTAGAGTCATTTCCCCTCCTACCCTTGAAATGTCAGAGACATTTTCCAAGCTAGTGTGTACCCTTCCCCATTTATGTCATCCCTACTTTCTAAAGGTGAAAGCTTCAGCATTTGCTTTGTTATGGCATTTCCAGAACTATCAATACCTACCACTAGTGATGAGGTCATTGTCATCTGGCTAGTGAGTGAACCAACTTCAGAATTCTATCATTAGAGACTGATTCTGAAAACCAACTCAATTATGTCAAGGGAATTGTGCTGTTCAGCTCTTCTCTGTACTTACTGATTTTTGCCAACTGGTTCTATTAGTTCCCAAAGGAGGCATATTGAAGTTTCCAAATATAATTGAGCATTTGTTTCTTTTTTCAATCCTTTCAGTTTTTGTTTCAGGTATTTTGGAGTTCTTTTATTAGGTGTGTACAAGTTAAGGGTTGTCATGATATCTTAATGAATTAATCTCTTTCTAACTATATAATGTTCCTTTTCATCTTCAGTAAGATATCCTGTTCTGAAGTCTACTTTGTTTGATATTAATATTATCACTCTGGTTTTCCTTTTATTTTTGTTTGCAAAGCTATGTTTTGTTACCCTCTTCCTTCAGTCTAGCTGTGTTGTTTTAGTTAAAGGATGCTTCTTATAGATAATATAGAGTCGTTCTTATTTTCCTTTCCAAGCTGGCAATCTCTGTCTTTTAATTGGAATGCTTAGACTATATCTGATATAATGATATTGTTGTTGTCATTGTTGTTCCATCTCTAAGTGTTATCCAATTCTTTGTGACCCCATGGACTGCAGCACGCCAGGCCTCCCTGTCCATCACCAACTCCCGGAGTTTACTAAAACTCATGTCCATTGAGTCGGTGATGCCATCCAACCATCTCATCCTCTGTTGTCCCCTTCTCCTCCTGCCTTCAATCTTCCCCAGCATCAGGGTCTTTTCCAATCCCTCAGCTCTTCGCATCAGGTGGCCAAAGCATCGTAGTTTCAGCTTCAACATCAGTCTTTGCAATGAACACTCAGGACTGATCTTCTTTAGGATAGATTGGTTTGATCTCCTTGCAGTCCAAGAGACTCTCAAAAGCCTTCTCCAACACCATAGTTCAAAAGCATCAATTCTTCAGCACTCAGGTTTCTTTATAGTCCAACTCTTACATCCATACATGACTACTGGAAATACCATAGCCTTGACTAGACAGACATTTGTTGACAAAGTAATGTCTCTGCTTTTTAATATGCTGATTAGGTTGGTCATAACTTTCCTTCCAAGGAGCAAGCGCCTTTTAATTTCATGGCTGCAGTCACCATCTGCAGTGGTTTTGGAGCCCCCCAAAATAAAGTCAGCTACTGTTTCCACTGTTTCTCCAACTATTTGCTCGGAAGTGATGGGAGCGGATGCCATGATCTTAATTTTCTGAATGTTGACCTTTAAGCCAACTTTTTCACTCTCCTCTTTTACTTTCATCAAGAAGCTCTTTAGTTCTTCTTTGCTTTCTGCCATAAAGTTGGTGTCATCTGCATATCTGAGGTTATTGATATTTCTCCCGGAAATCTTAATTCCAGCTTGTGCTTCTTCCAGCCCAGCATTTCTCTCGATGTACTCTGAATATAAGTTAAATAATCAGGGTGACAATATACAGCCTTGACATACTCCTTTGCCCACTTGGAACCAGTCTGTTGTTCCATGTCCAGTTCTGACTGTTGCTTCTTGACCTGCATACAGATTTCTCAAGAGGCAGGTCAAGTGGTCTGGTATTCCCATCTCTTGAAAAAATTTCCACAGTTGGTTGTGATCCACACAGTCAAAGGCTTTGGCATAGTCAATAAAGCAGAAATAGATGTTTTTCAGGAACTCTCTTGCTTTTTCAATGATCCAGTGGATGTTGACAATTTGATCTCTGGTTCCTCTGGCTTTTCTAAATCTAGCTTGAACATCTGGAAGTTCACAGTTCGCGTACTGTTAAAGCCTGGCTTGGAGACTTTTTAGCATTACTTTACTAGCGTGTGAGATGAGTGCAATTGTGTGGTAGTTTGAGCATTCTTTGGCATTGCCTTTCTTTGGGATTGGAATGAAAACTGACCTTTCCATTCCTGTGGCCACTACTGAGTTTTCCAAATTTGCTGGCATATTGAGTGCAGCACTTTCACAGCATCATCTTTCAGGATTTGAAATAGTTCAACTGGAATTCATCACCTCCACTAGCTTTGTTCATAGTGATGCTTCCTAAGGCGCACTTGACTTCACATTCCAGGATGTCTGGCTCTAGGTGAGTGATCACACCATCACTATCATCTGGGTCATGAAGATCTTTTTTGTACAATTCTTCTGTGTGTTCATACCACCTGTAATTGATATAGTTAAATTTAAAATCACCATATTGCACTTTATTTTCTATTTTTCCCATATGTTCTTTGTTTCCTTTCTTCTTCTACTTGTTTAGTTTACTTGTTTTATGTTCCCATTTTAGCTTCACAATTGGTTTATTATCAGTACTTCTTTAGTTTTTTATTGTAATTTTTATTCTTTGTTTATTTTTATCAATTGCTTAGGATTTATTTGGAAAAGACCCTGATGCTGGGAAAGATTGAGGGCAGGAGGATAAGGAAATGACAGAGGATGAGATGGTTGGATGGCATCACTGACTCAATGGACATGGGTTTGGGTGGACTCCGGAAGCTGGTGATGGACAGGGAGGCCTGGCGTGCTGCAGTCCATGGGGTCGCAAAGAGTCGGACATGACTGAGGAACTGAACTGAACTAGGATTTATATTACACATCTTTAGTTTACTATAATCTATCTTCAACTTTATGTATAGTATAAAATTTTTCATCTGCTTTTTGATGTCATTCATTTTAACTTTACATATGGTAGAAACTTTACAATTAAAAAATGAAAACTTGAAATGTTGTTTATATGACCCACTTAGTTCCCATTTCCAATGTGCTCTATTCCTTTGTTATGCCAAATTTCCACCTTCCTACCACTCTCCTTGAAGAACTTCCATTAACATTTCTTGTAGTGGAGGTCTGCTGGCTTTTGTTTCTCTGAAAAATCTTGCATTTGCCATTGTTTTTGAAAGACATTTTCAGTGAATATTAAATTCTAGGTTGACTATTGTGTTTTCTTTCTGTGTTTTAAAGGTGTCCCTCCATTGTCTTTTGGCTCATAGTTTCTGACAAGAAATGTGTTCTTATATCCTGCTGTTTTTACTTGGCTGCTCTTTTTCATTATGTTATTTTCTTTCTGTTTATTTTATTTGAAGTTTGTTTAGATTCTCACATCTATAAAATCACCATTTTTATTAAATATTAGAGATTTTCAAGCATGATTTCCTTAAATATGTTTTCATGCTCTCCTTTCCTCGTAGAACTAGAGTTACCATATGCTAGGCTGCTTGACATTTTTTCAAAATCTCTGTTTTTTTTCAAAAAATCTTTTTCTCTGTGGTTTATTTTGGATAATTTGTCCTTAGTTCTTCATGTTCACCAATATTTTATTTTATAATACCTAAACTGCATCTAATTCTACCCAGTGTATTTTTATTTAAAATATTGCATTTTTCATCTCTAGATGCTCCAACTTGGTCTTTTTAAATTTCTTTTACTCCTGTTATCATTGTATTCATATTTTTCTTTACATTCTTGAGCACATGGAGCATATTTCCAACAACTCCTTTATTGTCTTTTTCTTCTAATTCCATCCTTTCTGTCATTTCTGCTTTTGAGAATTTTGCTTATGTTTAATTTTCTCTCTGATACTTGGTGCTAGCTCTTTAGCAAAATAGAACTACTGGTAAAAGCCAAGATTCCAAAGGCTTGTAATTACCAATAAGTTTGCACTGGAAGGAGATGGGCCAGGTATCAAGTTTTGGGTGATGTCATGATCGTATCTATGGCTGCTAAGTCGCTTCAGTCATGTCCGACTCTGTGCGACCCCATAGACGGCAGCCCACCAGACTCCCCCATCCCTGGGATCTTCCAGGCAAGAACACTGGAGTGGGTTGCCATTTCCTTCTCCAATGCATGAAAGTGAAAAGTGAAAGTGAAGTCACTCAGTCGTGTCCAACTCCTAGCGACCCCATGGACTGCAGCCTACCAGGCTCCTCTGTCCATGGGATTTGCCAGGCAAGAGTACTGGAGTGTGTTGCCATTGCCTTCTCCGATATCTATGGCACCTGATTGCAAATGTTATGTACTGTGAACTCCAGGAGACACCATTCCCAGTACTGATACAACTTAGCCAAGCTTCCTTGTAAGGCCACTAATGGTATGTCTAAAATCTAGACTCTTCATAAATGGGTTTCCCTACATGTGCTCATTTAGGCTTATATATATCCAGTGCAGTGGTGTACTTGACAGGGTTCTCTTTATTTTAGTGTAACTGAAAACATAACTCAAATTAACTCAGATTAGCTTAGGCATAAATGAGGATTTGTTGTTTCTATAACTATGCTGGAGAAATGACAGGGGAGCTGCTAGGACTTGGGTGTGTTTAAACCTGGGCTTTTTTTCTCCATCTAATCCCTTCTGCTTCAGTCTTTACATTGGCTTCATTCTGTCTGATACTCTTTCTCCTATTACAGCATTGCAGATGGGGACCTGAAGCACAGTCAGGCTCCCATCTCTCTGTTTTATCACTACCAAGGGGCTGAAGCTCACCTTCTGTGATGCCAGGTAAAAAATACCCCAGAGAGAGGCTCAACTGACCTGATTAGAGTCCAGTGTCTACCCCCTGACAAAACAACTATGGCCAAAGAGATAGACCACCCAGACTGAGCCTTTTGGGGTCATGGGCTCACCTTTTTGCCTATCAGTGCGGTCACAAGTAAGCACTATGAGAAAAGAACAGCTTTCTTTGAACCTTATTATTAGATTGAGAGAGAGGAATAAAGAAGAGGCTGATGCTCAGGTACACACTTTGAAAAGTGGCTGTGACAATATTCATTTAAAAAATGAGATAGCCAAGTCTTAGAGAAGTCAAAGGACTCCTTTAAGGTTACAGAGGTAATAAGTGGCAAAGCTGTGATTGATGAGAGGCAATTATAGGAATTAAGAGGTCAGACCCTAGAATCAGATAGATCTGAGCCCAGATCCTAGCTCTGCTACTTACCAGTGTTGTTTAGGATAAATTACTTTACTTCTCTGCCTCTTATTTCTAAACTTAATATGGGAATAATTATAGTACTGTCTTCATTAGGGTAATCATGAGAAATAAATGAGATAATCCATGCAAAAAGTGCTTAGCATAATACTAAGCATAATGTAATCACTGCTTAAATATTTGCCATTATTATTGTCTAGAGTTTGAACCTAAGTATGTCTGTTTCAAAGCAGCACCTGTGTGGTTTGTGAGACGCAGGGGAATCACCACAATTGCTTTGCTCTGTTCCAAGCCCCATAACTTTGGAATTTTTATAAATGATCTACAAACAAATGAAGTAATGAAGCCAGTCTTTATCACCACTGAGCAGGGATACCACTACCAGTCACTAAATGGGCTTGATCGATGGACTGGAAATCCAAACCAAGCTTCAGAAATGAAGGATTCCAGCCAGGAGACAGTCTGTCCATTTACCCAAAGAACTAAGATAGCCTCACAACTCCGAGTGCTAACATCATCCGAACTCCCAAAAAGGACTCAGGCAACTGTGGCCTGCCTGTCACTCACTCACTCACTCATCAAATATTTTTTGAGCATTTGCTATGTGTAGACCCTGAGCTCTGGTGTTTGCTATTTATACCCTATAGCTGATTCATGTTGATGTATGGCAGAAACCAATACAATATTATAAAACAATTATCCTTCAATTAAAAATGAATAAATTAAACCCAAAAAGAGTCTCTCCGATTTGAAAAGCCAAAAAGACATTGCGTTCTTAGATGGAGGAGCAGTCGGGGGAGGAAACCTAAACATATATAATATCTGACAAGATTCTCCTTGAAACAAAGTTTGAGAATATTTGAAAAATATTCTCAAATATTTGAATATTTGAAAAAGTTTTCCAACAGTAATTATAAATGGAAATTAAGGGTAGTATCCATCGTTGCTAACTCATGGTGTATAAAAATATCAGTAATATTCTCTTCAAAGCACAAAATGTACCTTTTTACACTGAACAAACACTCTCATAAGCAAATTACAAAGAGAATATTTCTGGCAAAACAGATGGTACTACAAGTACCCGTGTGAAAGATCCCTCAGCTTGATAACCTGTGAAGAACGCCCATTATTCTTAATCACAGTTGATTGATAGGCATTCATTAATTATAATAATATTTTATAGATCCATGGATCCTTTCATCCCTAATTTTCAGAGTGCTTTACAACTAGTAATTAATTTCCCCAACATTTTAAGGACAAATTTAAAGTCAACTTCCAACAAAACTTGCACCAATGCTCAGAATATCTTATTCCGAAGTTTAGACCTAAACTGTAGTTTTGTTGCCTGAAGCCTTGGAATGAGTAGCAACCAGTTCTCAAATTGTACCCAGAGGGAAACCCAACAGAAGAAAATACTTTGCATGCTGTGCAAGGAAGAAATCAGGGTGTGGGAAAGCTACAACTGATGGTGGCATTTGCAACTGGTTTGAGTCTTAGGTAAAACGGGAATGTGGAGTTATAGGAAAAAGGTCCCTGAGTCGCACTAAAATGCCTGCTATCAGCTTTCACTGGAGGAGAGAGGTACACCGTTGGGTGATCCAGCTTCAGCCAAGGGCAGGTTAAGGGGTTGTATGGTGGGGTGGGGAGAGCCCCGGCACAAAGTTCAGACTGGGCTGTCAGGACCGGCTCCACCGCTGCGAGGCTGTGTGACCCGGAGTGAGTCACTTCACCTCTCTGAGCCTTTATTTCTTCATACAGGAAATTAGTTTGGATTAGTTTGGAGCCATATGTCACACATGAGCAGCCTGCATGACGACGTTGGCTAGCAGCCCTGTTTTCTTTGGCGCACACAGTGTTTTTGTAAATGCCTATATTTCCGGTTTGCCCCAGCCCCCACCATTGCTTGTGACCTTCTACCCAGTGTTCCTCACTCATTTTTGTCACTTTCCAGACCTCTGTAGGCATTTGAGGTGGCAATCCCTAGGTAACATGATCTCGTATTCTGCTTCCAGCCCGGATCACCAGAGAATCTGGATCGTTGGAGGTTGATAAGACTCAACAGTCAGACAGGAGAAGAATTCAGAACTCTGAACCTTGGAGTGTTTTCCAGACTCTTCCATCGGTGAGCTGGTGGTATAACCTCCTAGCCCTCTTCCTGTAGATTCCTGACAGTCACACTGTCCATGTCAGTCACAGAATTAGCCTCTTCTATCTCTTTGTACACAGCAAATGATCGCACATAGCTTAGGTCCCTGATTTACTTTCTAATTCTGTCTCCTTGACGCTTCTCTTTTTTTGACCATGCAATATATGGGATCTTAGTTCCCCAACTAGGGATCGAACCCAAGCTCCCTGCATTGGAAGCATGGAGTCTTACCCACTGGGCCACCCTTTCCTCGACTCTTAGAGGTCAGCAAGAGGAAATCAGGCTTTCCAAGTGGCTCAGTGGTAGAGAATCTGCCTGCAATGCAGGAGATGTGGGTTCAACCCCTGGGTCAGGAAGATCCCCTGGAGAAGGAAATGGCAACCCCCTCTAGTATTCTTGCCTGGAGAATCCCCCTGGACAGAGGAGGCTGGCAGCTATAGTCCATAGGGTTGCAAAAGAGTTGGACGGGACTTCGCAATTAAAACAAGAACAAAGGAAAAATCACCCACAGGGCAAAGGAGCTCTTGTCAACAGGAAGTTGTGAATCAATGATGGAGGAAAGAGAGATGGGAAAGAAAAGGTAGGTAAATGCAGTGGGAGAATTTCTCCCCACCCAAAACCCTCCACCCAGATTTAAGTTAGAGAGGGGTCTTAAAGGTAGGCTTTGAATACTCTAAACGGTTTCTAGAGCTACCTTCTGTAGATCTCTAAACTTCCAGCTCTTACTGCATGCTTTCCTAGTTGAGTAGCTTTCATTGAGCTCTCTGGGGGGCTCTCTTTCTGCAGAGGAATCTGTTCATGCTGACCCGAGGGCACACAGCTGCCGTGGGCCTCCGGAACACAGGCTCTTTGTACAATGCAACCCTGTATTGTAGAAACTTCCCCACACACGTTTGCACACAGGAGTTCTGTCATTAACGCAGTACTGGTCATGGGGTGGAATGCATGAAGGGTGGGGAAAATGGCTTCTTTCTCAAAAGCTTTCTTTTTATAAGCTTGGCCCCCCCTGACAACTTGGAATTTTCTTTTGTAGCTGAAAAAACATATTTCTCTTAAACACGACGCAGGCAGTTGCGTGTCCTCAAAGATCTGTTGGCCAAACAGATAACTGAGGCAATTGTTAAAAAGGACCCAACTGCAGATTAAAACCGAGCTGATTCCATGAGTCCCATAGGAATGTGGCTTAGCCTTCAACGTTCCTTTCTGAAATGGTTAATCTTCTTCCTGATCATGAAAGTACAGTCTACTCACTGTGGAGAACAAAGGGGGCAAATAATCACCCACAACGTCACTACCTAAAGGTTTCATTTTAGCACATTTTCTGGAGAATTTTCCTGTGCATGCTAATATCTTTTTTAAGAATTGAGGCATAATTGACATTTAACATTGTATTTCAGGTGTATAGAATGATGATTCAATATTTGTACATATTGTAAAATGATCACCATAATAAGTCTAGTTAATATGGGTCACCCTATTTAGTTATAAAAAATTTTTTCTTATGATGAAGACTTTTAAGATCCACTCTCTTAGCAACTTTTAAATATGCAATATAGTATTATTACTAGAGCTTCCCTAGTGACTCAGATGATAAGGAATCTGCCTGTAATACAGAAGACTCAGGTTTGATCCCTGGGTCAGGAAGATCCCCTGGAGTAGGAAATGGCAACCCACTCCAGTATTCTTGCTTTGAGAATCCCATGGACAGAGGAGCCTAGCGGGTAATATTATCCATGGGATAATAAAGAGTTGGACACGACTGAGTGACTAACACACATAGAATTATTAACTGTGGTTACCAGGCTAGGTTACAGCCCTGTGACTTAATTATTCTATAATTGGAAGTTTGTACCTTTTGACTTTCTTTGCCCATTTTGCCCGCTCCCCATCTCTGGCAACCACCAATCTGTTTTCTCTATCTATGAGCTTGGTTTTTCATTGTCAGTAGGCTTTTGTTTTAATTTTGCTTTTAGATTCTATATATAAGTGAGATCATAACAGTATTTGTCTTTCTCTGACTTTTTTACATTATGCTAAATTCCTTCAAGGATCATCCATGTCATTGCAAATGGCAAGGTTTAATTCTGTCTTTCTTGCTTAATAGTATTCCTTGTATTCACCTCTTTTTATCCATTCATCATCAAGAAGCATCCATATCTTGACTATTGAAAATATGCTGCAATGCACATAGAGCGCATACATCTTTTCAAATTAGTGTTTACATTTTCTTTGGATAAATACTGAGAAGTGGAATTGCTGGGTCATTTAGTAGTTCTATTTTTAATTTTTTAGTAGCTCCACATGGTTCTCCATAGTGGCTGCACCAATCTACATTCCCACCAAGAGTGCACAGGGTTCCCTTTTTCTCCGCATCCTCACCAAAACTTGGTATCTCTTGTCTTTTGATAATAGCCATTCTGACAGGTTGAGGTGATATCTCATTGTGGTTTTGACTTGCATTTTTCTAGTGATTAGTGATGTTCAGCATCTTTTCATGTACCTGTTGACCATCTATATGTCTTCTTAGGAAAAATGTCTGTTCAGAACCTTTGCCCATTTAAAATCCAGTTGGTTTTTTTGTTTTTGCAATTTATGAGCTCTCTATATATTTTGAATATTAACTCCTTATCAGATATATGATTTGCAGATATTTCTTCCTATTTTCCTTTTCATTTTGTTGATGGTTTTCTTTGATGTGCCGAAGCCTTTAGGAATATCTTTTTAAATGCAGTTGAGATGATGCTAGTCTCATCTCTTAAAATCACATTTCCTTTTCAAGATATTATGAAATCTCTCATAGGGAGGATAGAAGGCTTATGTCATTTAATCTTTTTGTAATATGATTTTCAGTGGTTTAGCAGAGATGGGAACATTTGGTCGGGACCACAGAGTTTAGCCATTAAGGAAAGAGATTCAATACTTCCTAAAAAATGCCTTGGGTTATAGTTTTATTGGACTTAAGCTGTGGAACCAGATTTTCAAATTCTTAGCCACTCACATGTTAGATATGACTTCTAGCTGTCTGTTCAGATTCACCATTAATAAAAATACTCTACTTTTTATTCCTATTATTATTTCCTAACAAACCTCTGAGATTTGACTTAGAACACTAGATTTTATTTCTTTAATTAAATTAATTTAGTTCTAATTAATTAATTTTAGCTGTGCCAAATCTCAGTCGTGGCATGCAGGATCTTTAACTGAGGCATGTGGGATCTAGTTCCCTGACTAGGGACTGAAAATTGTCCCCCTGCTTTGGGAGCGAGGAATCTTAGCCACTGGACCAGCAGGGAAGTCCTGGAACCACTAGATTTCTAAAGCAGACTTGGGAGCAGTGCCAATGTATTCCCACAAACCAAGAATTTTGCCCTGGGACTATAAACAAGTGGTCTTTATTGGGGGGAGCACACATTAGGGAAAGAGGAGTTATTAAGTGCTTTGGTGTTAAAATGAAAAGTTTATGCTAAATGACCAGGTGTTCAGGCTCAAGCTTGAAACAGACTGTGTAGCACCATCTAGAAAACATGAGCTTCAGCAAGAGAGTGAGTACCCCATACACACATTTCCCTTGTTATATCCATCTGCGCGATGAAGAGACAGCAAGATGAAGAGAAGTTGAGGAATTCTGCAAGACCGAGGAGTAACGGGAGCAGTACCAGGAGTAATGGGTCTTGCTCTGCTCCAGCCTATCCCATCCCAGATTCAGGGCATGGAGACCCCTAATGCTGCCACACAAGGCAGTTCTCAAGGATGCAGTGTGTTCAGGGCTCTTTGCCTCTGGCTAAAATGTGCATTGGAGCCACACTGATGGTTGCCTTTCCATAGAGTAGTTACAAAAATGAGCGTGCTTGACCCTTTTAACAGGTTAGGGTGGAAACAAGAGGCAGGAATGGAAATGAAAGGAGCCAGGAGCACAATTATGTAAACTTTCCCAAACATCCCAGGTAAATGGCATCTTTCAAAATTCTAGCACTTAATCTAGTCAGGCCGTGGAAAACAAGCGATTTGTCTGAAACTGGGTGTTTACAAAATGGACCTAGCACTTAGAGAACATTAATACCTAAGAGCTTTGCTGAAATTGGTGCAGAACTCACTCTGCACAGTAAAGAGGGGGCTGAGAGAAGGTAGGGGACCACTTGTCAGCCCTCTGATGGCCCCTCATTCCTCAGAGTGGGGGCCACTGTGCCTCCTGCCCTGTGGCTTCAGTTGCAAATCTGAGGCAGAAAGCCTGCCTGCCAGAGCCTTGAGGATTTCCTGCCACCTGACTCACTCCTTTGGTGTCAACCATGGCTGGAGAGGGATGAAGCCAAGGTCCCACCTGCCTCACATGTTGGGCTTTTGCAAAGCCCCAGCAGCCCCTGCTCACTCGCACCATATTGCTAAGACCAGAGGATCCTGCTGTGTATCTGAACCCCTGTAGGTACCAATCTAGGGATCCTCCTGCAAACTATTTTTCCCCAAGGACCTATTTATTTAGAAAATTGAAAATATGCACTACTCTTTGCTTATCACCAAAACAAAATCTCTTCATGGTAAGAGTTTTGGAAAATAAAAATATGTACCAGGAGAGAAAAATCAAAACACAAAACCCCACCCACTTACTAGAGATAGCTACCGTTAATACTTAATATCTATCCTTTTAACACGTATTTGTGTGTGAGTACACGTTATAGTATATTGAAAAGCAGAGATATTACTTTGCCAACAAAGGTCCGTCTAGTCAAGGCTATGGTTTTTTCCAATGGTCATATATGGATGTGAGAGTTGGACTGTGAAGAAAGCTGAGCGCTGAAGAATTGATGCTTTTGAACTGTGGTGTTGGAGAAGACTCTTGAGAGTCCCTTGGGCTGCAAGGACATCCAACCAGTCCATCCTAAAGGAGATCAGTCTTGGGTGTTCATTGGAAGGACTGATGCTGAGGCTGAAACTCCAATACTTTGGCCACCTCATGCGAAGAGTTGACTCATTGGAAAAGACTCTGATGCTGGGAGGGATTGGGGGCAGGAGGAGAAGGGGATGATCGAGGATGAGATGGCTGGATGGCATCACCGACTCAATGGACATGAGTTTGAGTGAACTCCGGGAGATGGTGATGGACAGGGAAGCCTGGTGTGCTGCAGGCCATGGGGTCACAGAGTCAGACATGACTTAGCGACTGAACAACAGCAACCCACCATGCAGCATGCAGGGTCTTGGTTCCATCCAGTGATCGAACCTGTATCCTCTGCATTGGAAGTGCAGAGTCTGAACCACTGAACCACCAGGAAGATCCTTACAAGAACACTTTCTGACACTGCTGAAGATTGCCTCACAGTTAGAGACACCAACTCCAATGTGGTCAGCCTGCCTAGGAAATCATCTTGAGATACAGGAGGGACTGTTAAGCATCCTGCTAAAAACAAGTGTCTAGGAACTCAAAACATTCACAGGAAGGACTCTCAGCAATATACACAAAAGGAATCTAGGGCCTTATTATAAGAAACTTCATGCCGCAGAAAACAAAGCAGGAACAGTGGAGGGTCACACAGAGACTTAGCACTTGAAGCCACCACGTGCGACAGAAAAGTGCCAGGGCTGAGATGTCAGCCAGAAAGAGCTGCTCATGGCTGGGGAGACATCCTGCTCAGTGAGGCGGAAGCAGAAGCGTCCACTCACTTTCCTTCAAGTGGAGCCATGCCAGCCAGGCTTGACTCTGTGACCTGGTGTCCTTTCCAAATTCTTCCTTCTGCCCAAGTGGAGGCTGGAGAGAACAGGCCCTCTGCCCTCTGCCCTCTTGAAGTGAGGTTTAGAAAGATGATGAAGTCTTTTCCAAGAACAAACAAGTGTTGAGTCAGCGTGAGGAAGCAAGTCAAGCGACCACACAGAACTAGAATCCCAGAGCCGGCAAAAGGGGAGATTGCTTGTCTAACAATTGGGTTTTCAGACTCTCCTAGATGAACATCAGACACTTCTGCTTCTCCACAGTTACAGCCCCTCCTACTGAACAGTAAGGCCAGGGACCCAGAGTTATCGTTTCTGCCCTGGTTTCGTTCAGAGCTTAGAACATTGTTGCTGGTGCTCCATGGCTGAGGGCCCAAAAAATTGTGCTTAGTCACATTTTCCAGCCCATATGGAGGAAGGTCTTCAATGAGTCAAGGCCATGTCAAGATGGAGCGGAATATTACATGGTCTACATAATTAACTTTGTCTGAGCAGAAATCTCTTTCCTAACTTTGGACTGAAGCCAGGCCAGCAGCTTCGACTGGGGACTTCCAAGGTTCCAGCAATTGTTTCCTTGAAAATCATTGCTGCTTTACTCTCCCTTTGCTTACTCAGAGAACCTATTGGGGCTTGGGTGTCCATTATGCTGTTCAAGGCGAAGGTTTGTAACAAAATTGTCATTTCATTCTCCTGTATTGTTACTTAAGCCACAGATATTATGGGAACAATCCGTTTCTACCCACACCGTCACCCTGAAAACTTTGGGCTACAATCTAATCTTTCTAACTGGCCCAGTTTTAGAGGAGATAAAATGGACACTATTTTGTTAGAAACACAGCAATATCATTTATTTCTGATAGGCTTATTTAGAATAGGGGATGAAAAATCTTTCAGTTTTATTTATGTGGATCCAACATTCATTCATTCACTCATTCATTCATTCAACAACCACGTATTAAGCTCTGTCACTGTGGGTGTAGGAAATGCAAAGATGGAAAAAAGCACAACTCTGTCATCTTACCCCCTGGAAGGGAAATATAAAGTATAAGGTATGACAGATATAAAACATATAAAATATGCCTCCTTCACAAGGAGGCATAAAGTATAATTTAATCAGCACCATAAGAGAAGTAAATATAAATTCTATGAATTCAAAAGGAAGGAAGGGAGATCATATAATGTATAGAAATATCGAATTACTATACTACGCATCTGGAACTAACATATGCTGTAGGTCAATTGTATTTCAATGAAATAACTTAAAAGTGCAAAAGGACAAAATTTTAACTTAATTCTATAGGGAATTAAATAAAGTACTTCAACTTTTTTTTTTTTTTAAGAATAGGAAGTATTTAGAAGGAGAAGAAAGACTTTATGGAGGAGATGACATGTGGGCTGAAACTTAACAGCTACATGGGGATAAATGGAGGCAATTCCAGGCAGAGGGAACAACAGCATAAGCAAAGGCACAGAAGTGAGAAAGTATAAATCTGTAACAAACAAGGAGTCATTCTTGCACCATTTGGGTACAGGATACATAAAGGGGAGGATAAGTAGGACATAAGACTAAAAATAAAGGTCTGGTGCATATTTTGGAGGATCTTGAGTATCAGGCTAAGGAATTTGGATTTTATTCCAATAGCCACACGACATCATCAGAGTGGAGAGACAGGGCAATACCAGAGGGCGACAGTGAGGGATGAGAGGTGAGTTACTGGGAGGCACTACCGCAGGGCAGACAAGAGTTCACTGGACCTGAGTCAGGACAAAGCACACAAGCCTGGAGGCAGAGGCAGCATCCACAGAGCTCAGCAGCTGTTTGGATGAGGGCTTAGAGCCAAGGGTCTGTGCCAGTCATTCTCTAGGTCAGTACTTCTTCAGCTTTAGCACATCAGAACCACCCAGAGGGCTTGTTAAAATACAGATTGTGGGCCCCACCCTTGGAGTTTCTGATTTAAATCTGGAACAGAGTCCCAGAAACTGCATTTCTAGCAAATTCCCAGGAGATGCTGCTGTTGTTGGTCCGAGGAACACACTTTGAGAACTAATGCTCCAGGTCCTCCAGGCTCACTTTTGTGACTCTGGGGAAGCAACTGCAAAAGGACAAGGGAGGCAGGAGAGGGAGTAGTTAGAGTCATTACTAGTGAATTGGAGGAGACTTTGCTTGTCCTTTTAACTTACAGCCTTCCTGATGTCTGGAGCAAAAAATTAGAAATGTTTAATGTGTGCAAAGACATTTGTATTAACCTATGAGCTGGAGCACAGAAGCGCACTGATTTAGGGCTCAGGCATTCTGTTTTTCTTTGAAAAAGCATGTGTGCTTAGTCATTCAGTCATGTCTGACTCTTCACAACCCCATGGACTGTAGCCCACCAGGCTCCTCTGGCCATGGGATTTTTCCAGGCAAGAATACTGGAGTGGGTTGCCATTTCCTTCTCCAGGAGATCTTCCCAACTCAGAGATCGAACTCAGGTCTCCTGCGTTGCAAGCAGACTCTTTTCTGTCTGAGCCACCAGGGAATCCCTAAGAATACTGCACTGGGTAACCAAATGCACAGGCACTGATCTTATGGGAAGGCAACATTGTGATGTAATGTTAGAATCAGCAGCCTTGAGTTCAAATCCTGACTCTGCTCCTCTGTCAATGACTTAATCTCTTAAAGTCCCAGTTCTTCTGTATTAAAATTGGATTAACAATGTGCAGTGCACTGTGCTGTGAGGAATAAATGCAGAAACCTACAGAAAGCACTGGGCACCATGCTTGGCACACTCGAGGCTTCCTGAATTCTGGCTTCCCCTCTACCTCAACCCTTCAGGGGTGAGTGAAGGGGGTAAAGCCTGTGGTGAAAGCCCTATAAGTGCCTCAGTCAAACAGCCCCTAGGAGATACCTAGGGTCCCATAGTTATCCTGACATGTCTTGGATTGGTGCTAGTGGTGAAGAGCCCTACTGCCAATGCAGGAGACATAAGAGACATGGGTTCAATCCCTGTGCTGGGAAGAATTCCTGGAGAAGGAAATGGCAACCCGCTCCAGTATTCTTACCTAGAGAATCCCATGGACAAAGGAGCTTGGCAGGCCATAGTCCATGGGGTTGCAAAGAGAGAGGCATGACTGAAGCGACTTAGCACACGTGCGCACCTAGATATCTTTACAACTGCCAGCAGATGGGAAAATTCCTCTGCTAGGAGAGCACTGGGAAATGGAGTCTGAAATGGGAGATGGACACAGAGGGAGGGGTTTCTGAAACAAAGCCGTTTTGTCTTCTTTGGAATTTCACTCAGGCCAGGTGGCCTTGACCAGAGGAGTGTCTTAGAGGGCCTTTTGAGGCTTTGATCCCAGTGGTGAGGCTGTGAGAACTTTAGAAGATTTTTCAGAGTGCCCGCAGTAGAAAAATGAGCTGGTAAGCATTTTTCTCCCTCTTTTACCAGATAAATCTGATGTCATAACATCCCCAGACAGGAAAGCAGAATGCAGACTTGGCAGTGAATCACAGAGGGAAGAGTGTCTGAGACTGAGCCTGTGTCATGGGAACCCAGTGACAAGAAGGCCCTGAGGCCCCCCACCCCTATCCGGGGAGAAAGGGTTTGGAAAACAGGCAGGCCCATCATGTCAGCCAGATACACTGGGGACAGAGGGGAGAGGGAGCTGAAGGGGAGTAGAGGGTCACATGGTTCTCCTGCTCTGGGTGGATCAACCCAAGTACACCAGGTCATAGGTTAGTTGGAAGGTTAGAGCCGCACTCATCCATTGAGTGGGGATGTCCAGAGAGAGAGAAATGGGTTGCACTACATGACTTCCAAGATCCCCACTCAACTTGCCATTTGATGATTCTGTGATAGGAGCTGCCAAGCCCAACAGAACTGAAGCTGCCCCCTGAGGGAGATTCCATTGATTAGTCACGAAGAGAAGAACATTCAGGTCCACCAAGCTCCTAACTGTGACTTGGCACTCCTCATTGTTTAAAAGTTTATGTACTTTCCCCTAACTTGATCCAGTGCAGATACAAAGGAATGTTATGCAATTAAAATAAATGCCTTCACAGAAGACTATGATGACAAGGAAAGCAAAAAATGAAAGAAAAAAAAGTGTAAGTGAAAGTCTTGCAGTCATGTCTGACTCTGTGAAACCCCATGGACTATAGCCCGCCTGGTTCCTCTGTCCATGGAATTCTCCAGGCAAGAATACTAGCAGGGGTTGCCATTTCCTTCTTCAGGGATCTTCCCAACTCAGGGATCAAACCCAGGTCTCCTGCATTGTAAGCAGATTCTTTACCATCCGACCTACCAGGGAAGCCCAAGCAAAGGAAAGGCAGGTCACAAAAACATATAACACTATTATTATTTTAAAAATAGAATGCAAAAAGACTGCAAAGATAGCTCAGGGTTAACTCTGGTGGTCAAATTATAGGTAATTTTTTCTTTTGTTTTATCTGAGTTTTTGAAATCATTTACAAATAAGTATGTATTACCTTTGAAGTAAGAAAGGACAAAATAATTTAATTCAAAAATGTTCATTCTAGAAAATGCTTTCACTAAATATGAGTATAAACTACATATGATTTTGTTATCTTCATCTAAGTATTTTCCACATTGTTAAAAAGTTTCTAATTATTATTAACAGCTGAATGGTATTTCATCATATAATTATACCATACTTTTTTTTGGTCTCAGTCCACAATTGTTGGCTATTTATATCGTTTACAACTTTTTATTATTACAAATAATGCTGCAACCTATCTTTTTAGCTCATTTAATTTTCCCATAGATTTTATCTTTTCCCTAATTGCCTTTGCAAGATTGAATTTCGCTATACTCCCACACTCAGGTAAACATATTTCTTTATTTTTCTCACAATTTAGAGATAAACCCAGTGTACTTTAATAGGGGTCCTCTCTCACACTAAGACTTTCTTGTAAGAGTGTTAGGCATTTGAATTGTCATGACAATTGTCATGACAATTGTCAGTCACAGATTTGAGCCTTAAAGGTCATTCAGTCCTATGCCCTTGTACAGGGAGGAAGCTGAAGCCCAGAGACTTAGAATGGCCAGCCCAAGGCACATGGTGAATTAGTGACTAAGCTGGAAAAGCAAATTCATGAGTATTTTTCATGAACTTCGGAGGATCAGCAAACAATGAGAAGATAGAGAAGACAGAATGAAAAAAGACTTAGTGGTAGGAAGGGGAAGGAGAGTAGGATCTACAGGAGAGAGGGAAGGAGGTTGGATTAGGTGGGATAAAGAAAACTGAGACCAAGGACAAAAATGTAAAAAGAAAAAGTACATGAGAAAAGTTAACATATCTTTACGGCAGGGTTTCTCAGCTTCAGGACTATTGGCATGTGGGCCAGATGATTCTTTGTTGTGGGGACCTGTCTTATGCATTGTATGAGGTTTAGAGCACCCCTGGCCTCTACTCATGAAATCCAGGAGCCACCAGAGCCCCCAGTTGTGACAAACAAAAATGTTTCCAGACAATGACAAATGTCTTCTGGGGGCAAAGTCACCCTGAGGTGAGAATCACTGCTCTCTGGTATTGTTCTCCATGACACACCCCTGGAGAAATACGTCCCCCATTTCTGACTGCTGGAAAGGAATCTAAAACGTCTGAAAGAGGAAATTGGAAGCAAAACATGCCGCTGCAGTTTATAGAATGTCCCCAAACAGAAGGTTGTGCTGAAATGCAGGCAGAGAAAAATGGTTCAATAAAGCCCATTTTTCTGACTTTGAAAATGAGACAGGAAATACACAATTTGCTTCCGGCATGAGGATGAGTCAGAGAGAAACGAACAAGAGAAACATGGACTTAGCTTCTGACCTTTAGAAAGAAGAAAAACAATTTTATCACTAACTCTCCCCCCATTCAATCCTGGATCTTTGTGAGAATAAGGAAGGAAATTTCCATTAGGAAATCTTCTCACAAGGCTAATGAAACACCAGGAATTGGAAGTAACAGGTAGAAATGTGTTTGTTTTTCCATGAAGGACAAAGCAGAGGGTAGTATGAGTTAGATTCACTGATTTAAAAAAAAAAAAAATCAGCCACTGTTCACTGAGCACTGTAGTGCCTGTTGTTGTTAAGTCACTAAGTTGTATCTGACTCTTTTTCGACCCCATGGACCAGCCCAGCAGGCTCCTCTCTCCATGGGATTCTCCAGGCAAAAATACTGGAGTTTGCTGCCATTTCTTCCCGTCCCAGTCTCCTGCATTGCAGGTAAATTCTTTACCACTGAGCCACCAGGGAAGCCTTCATAAAGGGCCTTATATACACACTATCTCTCCAGAACCTCCCTTTAACCCTTGAGTCAGATCTTATTATTACCCTCATTCAACATACGAGGAGCTGAGTGTCAGAAGTTAGGTAACTTGCCTAAGGTCAGTCAGCCATGTGATGAGGCCAAAATTCAAAATAGGCCTGTACAATTAGCAAGGCAAGGCAGTCACCTCTTAGCATACCTTCCCTGGCCTCTGCTATCGACAGCCTACTTCTATAAGATTGCTATGCTGTCCCGTTTTAGGGTGTTTTCTAAGAAACTCCACAGTACACCACATCATGGTCATGAGCAAGAGTATGGGGCACTCCATGTAGCCTGAGTCCAACCTGGAGGCTTCTCCCAGGAGTTCACTTCCATCCTAAATATACAGAAAGATCAACAGAATATAGTACACTAGGTGCTGTCAGACTCCAGTCTCAGGCTTGCACCCATCCTAGTCCATTCCTCTGGCTGCCTTTCACAGAACACAGAGGCTGTCTCCCCCACTTCAGTAATCCAGAGCCACAGCTGCCCTGGCACAGCTGGTCTACCATCTTCCTGGCAATGACACAGGGGCTGCTCTCTTCTACAAATGTGATTAGATAGAGCATTGCTGTCAGACTTTTTTAAAGATTATTTTTTTAGACATAAAAAAGAATGAAATAATGCCATTTGCAGAAGCGTGGATGGCCTACAGATTATCATACTTAGAGAGAGAGAGACAAATATGATATGATATCACTTACATGTGGAATCTTAAAAAAAGGATACAAACGAACTTATCTACAAAACAGAGATAGACTCAGAGACAGAAAATAAACCATGTTTACCAAAGAGGAAAAGTGGGAGTGAGGGATAAATTAGGAGTTTGGGATTAATAGATACACACTCAGTTCAGTTCAGTTCAGTCGCTCAGTCGTGTCCGCCTCTTTCGACCCCATGGACTGCAGCATGTCAGGCCTCCCTGTCCATCACCAACTCCTGAAGATTAGTCAAACTCATGTCCATCCAGTCAGTGATGCCATCCAACCATCTGATCCTCTGTCATCCCCTTCTTCTCTCGCCTTTGATCTTTCTCAGCATTAGGGTCTTTTCAAATGAACTCTTCGCATAACGTGGCCAAAGTACTTGAGTTTCAGCTTCAGCATCAGTCCTTCCAATGAACACCCAGGACTGATCTCCTTTAGGATGGACTGGTTGGATCTCCTTGCAGTCCAAGGGACTCTCAAGAGTCTTCTCCAACACCACAGTTCAAAAGCATCAATTCTTTGGCCCTCAGCTTTCTTCACAGTCCAACTCTCACATCCATGCATGACCACTGGAAAAACCATAGCCTTGACCAGATGAACCTTTGTTGGCAAAGTAACATCTCTGCTTTTTAATATGCTGTCTAGGTTGGTCATAACTTTCCTTCCAAGTAGTAAGCGTCTTTTAATTTCATGGCTGCAGTCACCATCTGCAGTAATTTTGGAGCCCCCAAAAATAAAGTCTGTCACTGTTTCCACTGTTTCCCCATCTATTTCCCAGGAAGTGATGGGACCAGATGCCATGATCTTCATTTTCTAAATGCTGAGCTTTAAGACAACTTTTTCACTCTCCTTTTCACTTTCATCAAGAGGCTCTTTAGTTCTTCTTTGCCTTCTGCCATAAGGGTGGTGTCATCTGCATATCTGAGGTTATTGATATCTTTCCTGGCAATCTTGATTCTAGCTTGTGCTTCATCCAGTCTAGCATTTCTCATGTTGTACTCTGCATAAAAGTTAAATAAGCAGGGTGACAATATACAGCCTTGATGTACACCTTTCCTGATTTGGAACCAGTCTGTTGTTCCATGTCCAGTTCTAACTGTTGCTTCCTGACCTGCATATAGATTTCTCAAGAGGTGGTCTGGTATTCCCATCTCTTGAAAAATTTTCCACAGTTTGTTGTGATCCACACAGTCAAAGGCTTTGGCATAGTCAATAAAGCAGAAATAGATGTGTGTGTGTTTTTTTTTTAACTCTCTTGCTTTTTTGATGATCCAGCGGATGTTGGGCAATTTGATCTCTAGTTCCTCTGCCTTTTCTAAATCCAGCTTGAACATCTGGAAGTTCATGGTTCACATACTGTTGAAGCCTGGCTTGGAGAATTTTGAGCATTACTTTACTAGTGTGTGAGATGAGTGCAATTGTGCAGTAGTTTGAACATTCTTTGGCATTGCCTTTCTTTGGAATGAAAGAAAGATTGGAATGAAAACTGACCTTTTCTATTCCTGTGGCCACTGCTGAGCTTTCCAAATTTGCTGGCATAGTGAGTGCAGCACTTTCACAGCATCATCTTTTAAGATCTGAAATAGCTCAACTGGAATCCCATCACCTCTACTAGCTTTGTTTGTGGTGATGCTTCCTAAGGCCCACTTAACTTCACATTCCAGCATGTCTGGCTCTAGGTGAGTGATCACACCATCATGATTATCTGGCTCATGAAGATCTTTTTTGTACATTTCTTCTGTGTATTCTTGGCCTCTTCTTAATATCTTCTGCTTCTATTAGGTCCATACCATTTCTGTCCTTTATTGAGCCCATCTTTGCATGAAATGTTCCCTTGGTATCTCTAATTTTCTTGTAGAGATCTCTAGTCTTTCCCATTCTATTGTTTCCCTCTATTTCTTTGCATTGATCACTGAGGAAGGCTTTCTTATCTCTCCTTGCTATTCTTTGGAACTCTGCATTCAAATGGGTATATCTTTCCTTTTCTCCTTTGCTTTTGGCTTCCCTTCTTTTCACAACTATTTGTAAGGCCTCCTCAGACAGCCATTTTGCCTTTTTGCATTTCTTTTCCATGGGGATGGTCTTGATCCCTGTCTCTTGTCCAATGTCATGAACCTCCGTCCATAGTTCATCAGGCACTCTATCTATCAGATATAGTCCCTTAAATCTATTTCTCACTTCCACTGTATAATCGTAAGTGATTTGATTTAGGTCATACCTGAATGGTCTAGTCGTTTTCCCAACTTATTTAATTTAAGTCTGAATTTGACAATAAGGAGTTCATGATCTCAGCCACAGTCTTGTTTTTACTGACTGTATACAGCTTCTCCATCTTTATCTGCAAAGAATATAATCAATCTGTATCTGGTGATACGTACTACTATATATAAAATAGATAAAAAAGGATCTACTGTAGAGTGTGGGAAACTATGTTCAATATCTTATAATAACCTATGATGGAAAAGAATCTGAAAAAGTATGTAACTGAAGCACTTTGTTATATACTTAAACTAAAATACAACATTGTATATCAACTATACTTCAGTTTTTAAAAAAGACTGTATTTTTAGAGAAGTTTTAGGTTCACAGCAAACCTGAGCAGAGAGTACAAAGATTTTCTGCAGATTCCCTGCCCCCACACATTACTAACATCCCACCAGAGAGGTATACTTATTATAATTGATGAACCTACATCTTAGGATTTATTCTTGGCATTGACTTTTTTTTTAAAGAGCTTTTTTGGAATTGTGTTAGTATTTTTTTAAAGAGATTGCATTTTAAGGTATTGCATTTTAAAAGCAATTTTGTTTCCCCCAAGGGGGGGCTTCAGGAGGCAAGAGCTGTTTTTCAAACCTTTCCCCTCATGCAAAAATATTCTGGGACTGCTTTGGATGAGCAGTACAGATGTCACAGTTCTCCTGTTGCTCCCAGGATGATAAATAGCTATGAAGAGAATAAGAATAACAACAAGAAAGTATAATATGCTTACTCTGAGCTAAGAGTAAGCATATTATACTCTGAGTAAGAGTATATTAAGCATATTATACTCTGTATAGTAAGTATAGTAAGCATATTAAGCTTACTCTGAGTAAGAGTAAGCTCGTTGTATAAGAGTGCACTGTTTAACGAGCCATTCACTTTCACATTTTTATACATGAGGAAATTGAGGTCCAGAGAAGTTACTTGTCCGAGGTCACACAATTAAGAAGGGCAAAACCTTAAAAAACAGAGTGGAAATATTTCAATATGATTTTTTTTTTAATTTTGCTTTCAACAGCTTGCATATAGGCCATTCTAAGAGTGCAGGCTTGCTTACTTCCACAGATGTTTATTGAAACCCTACCATGAGCTGTTCAGAGAAGGATGGCCAGATCACAGTTCCTGGGCTGTGATTTCAGCACTGGATAGAGGCATGCCACGTCTCAAGAAAGTCTTTACAATGGGAAAATATCTCTTTTCCATTAAATGCTTCCACCTCAAACTCCTCCCTTTTCCCTTCACAAGAGGAGACAGGCCCAACACATGCTGTCTGTTCAGCTTCGTTTACTCAATCTTTGGCTTCCCTCCCGTGCCCATGAATTATTTCCCCAGGTGACGTGTGTGCATGCTAAGTTGCTTCAGTTATGTCCGACTCTTTGCAACCCTATGGACTCTAGCCTGCCAGGCTCCTCTGTCCATGGGATTCTCCAGGGAAGAATACTGGAGTGGGTTACCATGCCCTCCTTCAGGGGATCTTCCTGACCCAGGGATCAGACCCATGTCTCTTATGTCTCCTGCATTGGCAGCCAGGTTCTTTACCACTAGTACCACCTGAGAAGTCCCAGGTGAACAGTGCTGTCCTAAAGGTCAGGTCCCATGGGCACAGAGGGTCCTTACCTTGCCCATCTTCTCTGTGGCATTTGACACTCTTACCAACTTTCTCTTCCTTGAAACTCCCTTTTCTTGCAATTCTAGTGACTCCCCCAAAACCATGTTTTCCTGTTCCACTCCTCTGATGTTCCTTCTTGATCTCATTATAGGTAATTTCAAAACTTGGAACTTTAAAGATGCTTTGTGCATAACTAACTCACACTTTCTCTGATGCTGGGAGGGATTGGGGGCAAGAGGAAAAGGGGACAACAGAGGATGAGATGGCTGGATGGCATCACTGACTCGATGGACGTGAGTCTGAGTGAACTCTGGGAGTTGGTGATGGACAGGGAGGCCTGGCGTGCTGCGATTCATGGGGTCGCAAAGAGTTAGACATGACTGAGCGACTGAACTGAACTGAACTCACACTGGGTTGTTGTTTTTTTTTGTTTGTTTTTAGTTAAAAAAATTTGGGGGTTGCCACACCATGCTGTGTATCATTAATAGCTTAGTTCCCTGATCAGATCCCCTGCCTGGAAATGCAGAATCTTAACCACTTGACCACTAGAGAAGCCCCTCACAATGGTTTGGGTGAACTAAACACTCAGCATCATGCCAAGGGGTGGGAGTGGGCAAACTTCACAAGGAAGGTCCACAGCAGACCCTGAGTTTGCTCACCGATTGCAGGAGAAGCCAGGCTCCAGCTCCAGCCCAGCAATGAGCTTGGCTGTGTCTTTCCCGGGCACTCACCATCAACATTCAAAGCAGGAGCAGCTCATTGTTTGCTAGGAACTATGTTTAGGGAAAACAAAGCCTGCTGGGTGTGGAAAGACTACAGGTTTGGACAGAGGGCCAGGCTTAAAGGCCTAGAACTGCGAACAGCACTTACTCTGTTGAGTGATTTTAAATGTGCATTTTCTAATGATAGGGCCCCAGCTTCTGCTGGCCTTAAAGGGTTTACAGATTTTCCCTCCTGGTGATAGATTATGCAGAAATCTTCTACATCCCAGAAGACATAAAACTCCTTCCAGTCACCTCAGATTTAGGTCCATAGATTTCCAGTTATGAAAGAGAGCCATTCTGGGTAACGCAGCAGATGTAAATTGTGTGCCTGAATTGATTTTGCATTAACTTCTCATAGGCTATTTCCCTGCTCCTTAAATACCACTTTTTAAAGCTTTTATGGTATTGTGTTTTAAAAACTGATTTGTTTCCACCCAAGAGTAGGCTCCAATAAGCAAGAGCTGTTTTTCAAACCCTTCCCCCTGTGGGAAAGCATTTTCACCAGTGAAGAATTCTCAATAATGAGCTGTCTGTTTGCACAACTCCTGCGCACGTGTTCTCGTGCTGCTTCTGTATTCTTTCCTTCGCAAGACACATCATGGGGCCCAAGCCTCGGCTTTCATGCTCCCTTGAAAGACCAGCCCTGGCGCCCTTGGAACTGAGTTAAGCAAGAGCTGCAGGAGTTCAGGGCTCATATAATGGCCCTGAGTGTTCTTGCTGCACAGCAGTGCCCACATGCCTTGCACTCCAGGCTCTTGGATCTCCTATTCGAACCAAATGTTTCCAAACACCATCAGTTCAGTTCAGTCACTCAGTTGTGTCCGATTCTTCGCAACCCCATGAACTGCAGCATGCCAGGCTTCCCTGTCCATCACCAACTCCCAAACACCATCAGATGAAGAGCAAAAAAGGTAATTTTAAAACCTTTCTTTTTCTTTTAAAAGAGAGAAGAGGAGACAAGGAGCTGGACTCAGACTGAAGTCTTGAACATGAGATAGGTTCTCACCTTACAGCTTTTGAAGCATGAATTTTCTTATGTATAAAGCTATATTTACTGTTGCTTAGTCGCTAAGTCATGTCTGACTTAGAGACCCCATGGACTGTAGCCCGCCAGGCTCCTCTGTCCATGGGATTTCCCAAGCAAGAATACTAGAGTGGGTGGCCGTTCCCTTTACCAGGGGATCTTCCTGACCCAGGGATTGAACTTGCACCTCCTGCATTGCAGGCGGAATCCTTATCACTGAGCCTCCCAGCAATCCCATAAAGCTACATGGCCCACAGCAAAGTAAGAGCACATTAGCTGTTCCTTCTACCAACACATGGGGCCAGCAGATAGGGCCCTTCTGTGGCATTTCTTCCTTGATGTGGCTATGTTTGCTAGGCCTGTGATTATTTTTGAGATATTTTACAAATGATTTAGTGAACTGACTCTCATTCCCAATTAAATGAAACTCTAAAAGCACTTGAGAGTATTGAAAATGCAGCAGAAGTATACAATTATGTTGGAAACTAAAGTTTCCACGAAGATGGAGAGAAATGGAAGACGAATGTGGTTTAATCAGAGGGCTAATTCCCCAGGACGAAGAGGGGACCATGCACCATGGAAAGTGCAATTGACAATTTGTGAGATATTAGGAGGCTGACACTGAACTTGGATGTCTATTATCCTAAGATTAGTTCAGGAGAAGGCTCTGGACTGAAGGACAGTGGACTAAAAACTCCCTTTAGGGATGTAGCCTCGTAGGAAAAGGTCATTTTGTAGAAAACAGCTGGACTTAGCAGTGGCATGCTCATTTTTAGGTTCTAGCACCACCTAGAGGGGAGAATGAAATAATTTCTATCCACTGCTAAGTCAAAGGAATCTTTATCAGCCATTTTTCAGTTTTCAAAACGTTTTCATTTTAATATCTCATTTGATGTTCAGGGAACTATATTTGAGTTAGAAATTTCTATCTTCACTGTGTGGATAAAGAAATTCGTCTCCCAGGAGCTTATGGTGCAAAGAGTTTGACCAATTTTTATGTAACTGAAAATGTTCTCCATGAATTGATTATTTTGTAAACAACTTTATTCGGGTATAATTTACGTACTGTGAAATTAACTGATTTAAATATATGATTCGTTAATATTTAGTGAATTTACTAAGTTTTGCAGCCATTACCATAACTCAATTTCAGAATATTTTTATCACTGTGTAATCACGTCTACCTCTTTTACACTTAATCCTCCTCCCCTCAACCCCTCAGCCTCAAACAGTCATTAGTTTGCTTCCTGTCTACATAGATTCGCCTTTTCTGGGCATTCTACGTGAATGGAATCATACAACATGTGCTCTTTTGTGGCTGACTTCTTTCAGTTAGTATAATGTTTATGAGGTTTATCCATAGTGTAGCATTTATCAGTATTTCTTCTTATTGCTGGGCAGTGTCCTATTGTATTGATATACCACATTTTATTTGTCTGTTCACCAGCTGATGAACACTAGGGTTGTTTCCAATTTTTTGCTATTGAGATCAGTCCTGGGTGTTCATTGGAAGGACTGATGTTGAAGCTGAAACTCCAATACTTTGGCCACCTGATGTGAAGAGCTGACTCACTGGAAAAGACCCTGATGCTGGGAAACATTGAGGGCAGGGGGAGAAGGGGACGACAGAGGATGAGATAGTTGGATGGCATCACCGACTCAATGGACATGGGTTTGGGTGGACTCCGGGAGTTGGTGGTGGACAGGGAGGCCTGGCATGCTGCGGTTCATGGGGTCGCAAAGAGTTGGACATGACTGAGCGACTGAACTAAATTGACTATGAATACTCACGTGAAAGTCATTTTTTAAGCAAGAAACTTTCATTACTAAAGAGGGAAGTAAATAAAATGTGTAGAAGAAGAATTATATACATATTGTGTATTGGGGAAAAATTAAGTTAAACAATCTGGAGATGCCTAAGGGGAAGGTACCTGGGTTGTGGGTTCAGTATGTCTGTCCAAGAACCAAGGGAGTTCTTGGAAGCACGTTCTTGCAGAAACATAGAAGAAATACAGGGGAATAATTCAAGATTTGCTTCGATGGATTAGAAGGATTCCAAGATAGTTCTTACATAATTTCTTCTTGGGAATTCCCTGGTAGTCCAGTGGTTAAGAATCCACTTTGCGAAACTGGGGGTGCAGGTTTGATCCCTGATCCAGGAACTAAGATCCCACATGCCAAGGAGCAACTAAGCCCACAGAGCAACTGGAGAGTCCATGTGCCACAATGACACAAAGAAGACCCCACATGCTGTAACCAAGACCCAATGCAGCCAAATAAATAAATACTTTGTAAAAAAGAATTTCTTCTTGTTGAGTCAATACAATATGTGGCAGACGCAGACTTGGTAACACATCTGAAGTTGGGATTCCCATTATAATCCCTCCTCATGTGAAGATAGTAGTCAAGGAGACCTTTTAAAAGCTGGTGGCTCAGACGGTAAAGCGTCTGCCCGCAATGTGGGAGACCCAGGTTCGATCCCTGGGTTGGGAAGATCCCCTGGAGAAGGAAACGCAACCCGCTACAGTACTCTTGCCTAGAAAATTCCATGGATGGAGGAGCCTGGTGGGCTACACTCCATGGGGTCACAAAGAGTCGGACACAACTCAGTGACTTCACTTTCTTTATTTCACATGGGGTCAGATGAATCTGAGTTCAAATCCAGGCTCTGTCAACTATGTAAGGATTTGGCTGGTCAGTCTTCTCATCAGTACCCTGAGAGGCAATGGCACCCACCTTACTGGGTTATTGGAAAGACTAATATGGTGTGTGCACAGCACTTAGCATAGGGCCTGGTACACAGGGAGTTCTGATGTTATTTTTATAGGATTGGATTGTACCCTAGACACCCAGAAACAGTGACATTGACCTCTGTTTGTTTTTGAGACCCTCTTTCATTTTTTCATTGGATGTTTCTGGCCAGAGATCCTGGCAAATAGAGGTATAAATTTCCTTTTGAAGTGATATAGTTTGTGGAAATGGAACCTTATAAAAAAATATACTGCTTATCACCCAGAATGCCATGGGCTGGTAGGAAGATTTACTGCAAATCTAAAGGGAGCAGTTAGGACTTCAGGGGATAAACACCGGAACAATTAGCATGATAAGTTAGCAACTCATTTTGCATATAAAAACGTTGCCTAGGACTCTATAGAGTTTTCCCTATTTATGGAAGACAGTCAGAGGTCCTTGGGTTTAATCAAAATTTAATACCCTGTGAGGGGAAATATGAAGAATACAAATTCTCAGTAATAGGCAATATGTCAAAAGCAGTAATTGCCAGCTTTAAATAGACCTTCCTGTTGTTCCTCTCCTTGTCGGCCTGCGCACCTGATTTGTAGTCAGGAAAACATGGCCAGAACCATATTAAGTCTCTGGAAAAACAAAGGAAAGAAATATGTATCCTGTTGCAGGAAAAATACATCCAACACTCAACAGAACCTTATTCTTTAAAATGACAGAACAACATATTCAAAAGTATTTAAATCAGGGAAATTTCCCCCAAGAAAAGTTGAAGGCTTTTATTTTATTCAGGGCCAGCCAGATGAGTCTTCCATGAGTGGTACCCACCTTCACATTCACCCAGCTGATACATTTAAGAGGTGGAAGTGACTGTGAGTTCCAGAAAGCTTACTGTGGAGGAAAGCCATCATCTGAGGAGGAAAGTCAATGGATGGTTCATCACCATCGCTGGAAAAATGAGCTTTGTCAGTCAAAGAAAGAAATTCAGATTAGTTCAGAGTGCTATTGGGGCACTGAAGGGAAAACCAGATCAAGTTGGCTTGGTTAGAGATACCGTAAAGATAGGAACTAGCACCCTATTAGATGTTCTGGTACACTGACTAATTGGCTCAGATTTGTGAAGCCTTGCCTTGTGACTCTGCAGGTCCTCCCACTAGAAGCATGGGTTTTGTTTTTGAGCATGTAGCTTGCTGTGGCCAATGGAATGTGGGCAGAGTGACCATGTGCCAGTTCCAGCTTGGGCCTTAGTAGTCATTTGCGTTTCGTGGTGCCTTCCTCTTGTGCTTCTGCCTTCTCATTGTCGTGAGAGGAAAATGGCTAGCTCAGTGGAGGAGGAGGAGGACAGATCCATGGAGCAGATGTGGAAACAGGCTCAACCTAGATCAGCCCACACCCAGCCAACTCACAGATGCACCAGCCAGAGCAAGTTATAGCTGTTTAAAGCCCTGGATTTTGAAGCCATCAAGCGGCATTATTGTGATGATGGGCTACTGATGCAGATGACTGTTTCACAGGGTTAGTTTAAAGGGAGGCTGAGAGAACATTCATCTACAGACCATCAGATTCTCATCTTCGAAACAACTTTTGTAAGGATAACAAAAAGTTACATTTTCTGCAGAAACCTGAGCATGTCTTATATCTAAAATTGATGGCTCTGCATTTGAGAGTGAACAAAACAATTTCTGTGTAGATTTATATGGGATGGGGATTAGGGAAGAAGTGCACTCAGATTTTTATTTAGATAAGTAATTTTACTTAATGTCGTCTAGTCTGAAGAAGCTTCTCATCTTTTTATACCCTCCCTCCTCAGACCTTTGTCAGTTTTCTGTTTTTCCATTTGAAGTCATCTCTTTACAAATCTAATTGGGTTTTGTGCAGCATAAATTCTTATTTATCAGCCTTATAGAATAACCCTGGGTGCCCCTAAGAGCTGTCAGAGCCTTTGGTTTAATGTGAGATGGGAGAGGGTGTCGGAGCTACATGGGCAGCCCACGGAACCCCTAGTTTAGCTGAACAGACACTGGAACTGAGATAAAGCATGGGGCCAGATCTAGGTTGGAACTTTAAGCATTCCTAATTGCCTGTGAGGTCAGCATTATGCTGTCTGATGTATCTTAATTCCATCTTAGATAAATGCTGGGTTTAGGGCTCAGAGTCCAGGCTGGAGTTCTAGCAGCCAGGGTTGGGTATGAGATTGGGATTGGCTGTTGGACAGCACAGGAATTAGCAAGGACCAATCCTAAGCACCAGTGGGAAAGGACTGGAAAGTAAGACACTAAAACCATTAACAAGCAATACCGTCAGGGGACTTCCTTGGTGGTTCACTGGCTAAGATTCCTCACTCCCAGTTCAGGGGGCCCAGGTTCAATTCTTGGTCAGGGAACTAGAGCCCACATGCTGCAAGTAAGAGTTTGCATGCCTCAACTAAGACCGGGCACAGCCAAATAAATAAAGATATTCTTAAAAAGAGGCAATATAGTCAGGACGAGGCAGGAATGGAAAGCAGGGAGGACCAGGGCCTGGAGAGATACTCTGGGTACCTCTGCATGGCTGGAGTGGTTCTGGTAAGTCCTACTGGCTTTGCTCAGCTAGGGCTTCAAACTAGTTTGAAGCCAGGCTCAGTAAGAATCAGAACAGGGAAGATGTTTGGTCTCAGCCTGCCAATCATGAGTAGCAGCGAGAGCCTCGTGCCGTTCATACTGGCCCGCTTACCCGAATTCTTATTCTACTTGAACAGGATGAGTTATGAAGAACGAAAAGACAAAAAGAATTACCCAGTATGTTGCAGCTTGTTTGGCTGCTTTTAACTTGCTAGAAAAAGGTCTTTCTTCCACTCCCAACTAGGAATTTTTATGTTTCAAAATGCCTGAACTCTTTGCATATAGCTCTGTCTACTTCCCATCTCTGCATACCCCCACCACTTTATGTTCCTGGGGGGGTTGGAGGGAATAACAGCTTTCTGGCTCAATAAACGGAATTAAGCTCATGGAGTTGAAGATAGAAGTTAAAAGGAGGTGGGCCATGACCCTCAGTGAAAGAGCTGTATCTTCTCTTGAGAAGAAAGACATGGGTGCACAGCTCATGTGATGGTGACCCACCGTGTATTAGGGTGTCTGACCACCCTGGCTTGCTTTGGACTGAGGGATTGCCTGGGACCCAGGACTTCCAGTACATTAGTACAGGCAGTCATTGTATTTATGACTGCCTCCAGTACATGAGGCAGTCATTGGATTTATGCTCAAGAAGGTGGTAGAACTTTCAAAGGCTCAGCCTATGGATGCAAAGGAACTGAATACCTAGTAATGAGGGTGTATTGTTGCTATATTGCTGGGTAACAAAGTATTAATTTTCTATTGCTACATAACAAATTATCTCAAATTTAATGGCTTAAAACAACATGCATTTATTATCTCACAATTTCTGTGTGTTAGTAGTCTCACTATAGCTCAGCTGGTCCTCTGCTCAGGTCATACAAGGCTGTAATCAAGGTGTCATCTGGGCTGTATTTTCATTTATTTTTAAAAAGTCTTTATTGAATTGCTACACTATTGCTTTTGCTTCTTTTCTTTTTTTAATGTTTTGTTTTTTGGGGCTCAAGATATGTAGGATCTTAGCTTCTCAACCCGGGATCAAAACCAAATCTCCCCAGCATTGAAAGGCAAAGTCAGCCATTGGACTGTCAAGGAAGTCCCAGCGCTGTATTTTCAAATGGAGGTTTGAATTGAGAAAAATCTGCTTCAGAATTCATTCAGGTTGTTGGCAGAATTCATTGCCTTGCATCTACAGGACTCATGATGACTTGCTTCTTTAAAATGAACAGAGAAGAGTCTCTGGCCTCAAGGAGGGCTCAGTTCCTCTCTTAAGGACTTTCACTTGATTAAGTCAGTGTTACCCAGGATCAGTTCAGTTCGGTTCAGTCGCTCAGTTGTGTCTGACTCTTTGCAGCCCATGGACGGCAGCATGCTAGGCTTCCCTGCCCATCACCAACTCCCGGAGTCCACCCAAACTCATGTCCATTGAGTCGGTGATGCCATCCAACCATCTCATCCTCTGCTGTCCCCTTCTCCTCCCACCTTCAATCTTTCCCAGCATCAGGGTCTTTTCAAATGAGTCAGTTCTTTGCATCAGGTCGCCAAAGTATTAGAGTTTCAGCTTCAGCATCAGTCCTTCCAATGAACACTCAGGACTGATTTCCTTTAGGATGGACTTTCCTTTAGGTTGGATCTCCTTGCAGTCCAAGGGACTCTCAAGAGTCTTCTCCAACACCACAGTTCAAAAGCATCAATTCTTCAGCGCTCAGCTTTCTTCACAGTCCAACTCTCACATTCATGCATGACCACTGGAAAAACCATAGCCTTGACTAGACGGACCTTTGTTGGCAACGTAATGTCTTTGCTTTTTAATATGCTGTCTAGGTTGGTCATAACTTTTATTCCAAGGAGCAAGCGTCTTTTAATCTCATGGCTGCCATCACCATCTGCAGTGATTTTGGAGCCGCCCAAAATAGTCTGTCACTGTTTCCACTGTTTCCCCGTCTACTTGCCAGGAAATGATGGGGCCAGATGCCATGATCTTCGTTTTTTGAATGTTGAGCTTTAAGCCAACTTTTTCACTCTCCTTTCACTTTCATCAAGAGGCTCTTTAGTTCTTTGCTTTCTGCCATAAGGGTGGTGTCATCTGCATATCTGAGGTTATTTATATTTTTCCCAGCAACCTTGATTCTAGCTTGTGCTTCATCCAACCCAGCATTTCTCATGATGTACTCTGCAAGAAGTTAAATAAGCAGGGTGACAATATACAGCCTTGATGTACACCTTTCCTGATTTGGAACCAGTCTGTTGTTCCATGTCCGGTTCTAACTGTTGCTTCCTGACCTGCATACAGGTTTCTCAAGAGGCAGGTCAGGTGGTCTGGTATTCCCATCTCTTGAAAAATTTTCCACAGTTTGTTGTGATCCACACAGTCAAAGGTTTTGGCATAGTCAATAAAGCAGAAGTAGATGTTTCTGGAACTCTCTTGCTTTTTTGATGATCCAACAGATGTTGGCAATTTGGTATCTGTTTCCTCTGCCTTTGCTAAATCCAGCTTGAACATCTGGAAGTTCACTGTTCACATACTGTTGAAGCCTGGCTTGGAGAATTTTGAGCATTACTTTACTAGCATGTGGGATGAGTGCAATTGTGCAGTAGTTTGAGCATTCTTTGCCATTGCCTTCCTTTGGGATTGGAATGAAAACTGAACTTTTCCATTCCCGTGGCCACTGCTGAGCTTTCCAAATTTGCGGACATATTAAGTGCAGCACTTCCACAGCATCATCTTTTAAGATCTGAAATAGCTCAACTGGAATCCCATCACCTTCACTAGCTTTGTAGTGATGCTTCCTAAAGCCCACTTGACTTCGCATTCCAGGATGTCTGGCTCTAGGTGAGGGATCACACGGTCGTGATTATTTGGGTCATGAAGATCTATTTTGTACATTCTTCTGTGTATTCTTGCCACCTCTTAATATCTTCTGCTTCTGTTAGGTCCATACCATTTCTGTCCTTTATTGTGCCCATCTTTCATGAAATGTTCCCTTGGTATCTCTAATTTTCTTGAAATGATCTCTAGTCTTTCCCATTCTATTGTTTTCCTCTATTTCTTTGTACTGATCACCTAGGAAGGCTTTCTTATCTCTCCTTGCTATTCTTTGGAACTCTGCATTCAAATGGGTATATCTTTCCTTTTCTCCTTTGCCTTTCACTTCTCTTCTTTTCACAACTATTTTTAAGGCCTCCTCAGACAACCATTTGCCTTTTTGCATTTTTTCTGGGGTGGGGGGGGTGGGGATGGTCTTGATTCCTGCCTCCTGTACAATGTCATGAACCTCCACCCATAGTTCTTCAGGCACTCTGTCTATCAGATCTAATCCCTGTAATCTATTTCTCACTTTCACTGTATAATTATAAGGGATTTGATTCAGGTCGTACCTGAATGGTCTAGTGGTTTTCCCTACTTTCTTCAATTTAAGTCTGAATTTGGCAATAAGGAGTTCATGATCTGAGCCACAGTCAGCTCCCGATCTTGTTTTTGCTGACTGTATAGAGCTTCTCCATCTTTGGCTGCAAAGAATATAATCAGTCTGATTTCACTATTGACAATCTGGTGATGTCCTTGTGCAGAGTCTTCTCTTGTGTTGTTGGAAGAGGGTGTTTGCTATGACCAGTGTGTTTTCTTGGCAAAACTCTATTAGACTTTGCCCTGCTTCATTTTGTACTTCAAGGCCAAATTTGCCTGTAACTCCAGGTATTTCTTGACTTCCTACTTTTGCATTACAGTCCCCTATAATGAAAAGCACATCTTTTTTGGGTGTTAGTTCTAGAAGATCTTGTAGGTCTTCATAGAACCATTCAACTTTAGTTTCTGCAGCATTACTGGTCAGGGCATAGACTTGGATTACCATGATATTGAATGGTTTGCCTTGGAAATGAACAGAGATCATTCTGTCATTTTTGAGATTGCATCCAAGTATTGCATTTCGGACTCTTGTTGACTATGATGGCTACTCCATTTCTTCTAAGGGATTCGTGCCCACACTAGTAGATATAATGGTCATCTGAGTTAAATTCACCCATCCCAGTCCATTTTAGTTTGCTGATTCCTAAAATATCGACGTTCACTCTTGCCATCTCCTGTGTGACCACTTCCAATTTGCCTTGATTCATGGACCTAACATTCCAGGTTCCTATGCAATACTGCTCTTTACAGCATCAGACTTTGCTTCTATCACCAGTCACCTCCACAACTGGGTGTTGTTTTTGCTTTGGCTCCATCCCGTCATTCTTTTTGGAGTTATTTCTCCACTGATCTCCAGTAGCATATTGGGCACCTACTGACCTGGGGAGTTCATTTTCAGTGTTGTAACTTTTTGCCTTTTCATACTGTTCATGAGGTTCTCAAGGCAAGACTACTGAAGTGGTTTGTGATTTCCTTCTCCAGTGGACCACGTTTTGTAAGAACTCTCCACCATGACCCCTCTGTCTTGGTGGCCCTACACGGCATGGCTCATAGCTTCATTGAGTTAGACAAGGCTGCGGTCCATGTGGTCACCTTTGCCATAGTCTACTCACTAGAAGCAAGTCCCAGGTCCACTCCACACACAAGGGGAGGGGATTAAAGTTTAGATCAGAACTCTGACAGAAAGAGTTATTTCTTATTAAATATCAGGATGAGAAAATAATTTCTCCAACATGAAACAATTCTAGTAAGAGCTCAAAGGTGTAACTATATCACCACATCACATCTGTATCACATAGTCTTCATGGGCATGAAAAGTTTCTGTCTATGGGAAAATACAGGTGACTTTGCTGAGATTAATAGACATGGTTCAGGGTTTACTGCCTTGAAGCCTGATACTGAAATATTTTTTTAAGTTCAGATTAATGGAAATTATTTTCAAAATGTTTACTTTCTTCTTCAAAGCACATATTTCAGAGTGAAGTTTAAACTAGAATAACATCTCGAGATAAAATAGATTATGCTAATTAATTGTTATATCCTCCTAGGAGCTAAATATTTGCTTTTATATAGACCTAATTAACTTTCTCTTCCAGTCTCTGAATACTCAGATGCCCTTCACAACGCATATGCTTCATTCTATGTTTGGTCACTTTTAAAGTAGGATTGCCAAGTAAAACACAGAATGATCAATTAAATTTGAATTTCAGATAAACAAAGGTATAATTTTTTAGTGTAAGTATATCCATACTTGAGAACAAGTATGCATGAGAAATATATATTTTAAAAAAGTATTCATTATAAAATTTAATAAAAGAGGTACCTAACAGAGGCACTAAAGACTATAAAACACTGCTGAAAGAAATTAAAGGTCATCTAAATAAATGGGATTTAGACATCCCTTGTTCATGGTTCAGAAGACATAATATTGTTAATATGGCAATACTCTCAAATTGATCAATTCAATCTATATCATAATACCAGCTGGTTCTTCACAAGAAGTTGACAAGCTGATACTAAAATCTGTATGGAAGCACAAGGCATCCCGAATAGCCAATATGATCTTGGAAAAGCACAACAAATTGGAAGGCATACACTTGGTAATTTCAAAACCTACTACAAAGCAAGAGTAATCAAGACTGTGATACTGTGATACTTTTGTGACACCAAGGACTGTAGCCCACCAGTCTCCTCTGTCCATGGAATTTCCCAGGCAAGAATATTTGAGTGAGTGGGTTGCCATTTCCTTCTCGAGGGGAACTTCCCAACTTATGGATCAACTCACATCTTCTGCATTGGCAGTCAGATTCTGGCATTAAGTATAGGCATGTATGTTTACAAAATAAAACTGAAAGTCTAAATAAACACATGTATCTATGGCAATTAATTTTTAGCATAGATGTGAAAACCGTTCAAATGGGAAAGAATAGTGTTTTCAATAAATGCTGCTGAAACAACAGGATAGTCACATATAAAAGAATGAAGGTGAACTCTTACTTCACACTATATTAAAAAATTAACCCTAAGTTGATCAAAGACCTAAATATAAAAGTCAAAATCATAAAACTCTTGGAAGAAAACATCAGGGTTAGTTTTTGTGACCTTGGATTTAGCAACAGATTCTCAGATACATCACCAAAAGCATAAGCAACAAAAACAAAAAGATAAATTGGACTTCTTCAAAATTAAAAGTTCTGTGCTATAAAAGATACTAGGAACAAAGTGAAAAGACAGAGCACATAATAGGAGAAAATATCTGAAAATCGTATATCTAACAAGGAACTTCTGTATAGATTATGTAAAGAGTTCTTAAACTTAATATCAAAAAGACAAACCAATAAAAAAGGGGCAAAGGATCTGAGTAGACATTTCTCCAAAGAAGATAAGCAAATGGCCAAAGAGCACATGAAAATACTCCTTACATCATTAGCCATCAGGACAAGGCAAATGAAAACCCCAAGGAGATGCTACTCCACACCAACCAGGATGACTATAATAAAAATATCAGATAGAAACAAGTGTTGGTGAGGATATTGAACCATCATACATGGTGACAGAAATGAAAAACAGCCTGGTAGTTCCCCCCAAAGTAAAAGAGCTACTTTATGATCCAGCAATTTCACTTCCACATATGGATCTAAGAGAAATGAAAACATATGTCCACACTGAAACTTGTGGGCAAGTGTTTATAGCAGCCTTATTCATAAAAATAACAGATGTCAAAAACCCAAATGTATGTCAGTCGATGAATGGCTGAACAGAATGGCTGAACAAAATTTGTTATTTCCACCTAGGGAATACTGGTGGTGAGGGTTTAGTCACTAAGTTATGTCCAACTCTTGTGACACCATGGACTGTATCCCACCGGGCTCCTCTTTCCATGGGATTTTCCAGGCAAGAATACTTGTGTGGTTGCCATTTCCTTCTCCAGGGGATCTTCCCTGACCCAGGGATCAAACCCATGTCTCCTGAATTGCAGGCGGAGCACTTACCATCTGAGTCACAGAGAAGCCCTGTTTAGACCTTCAGTTCAGTTTCAGTTCAGTTCAGTCGCTCAGTCGTGTCCGACTCTTTGTGACACCATGAATCACAGCACGCCAGGCCACCCTGTCCATCACCAACTCCCGGAGTTCACTCAGACTCATGTCCATCGAGTCAGCGATGCCATCCACCCATCTCATCCTCTGTTGTCCCCTTCTCCTCCTGCCCCTAAGCCCTCCCAGCATCAGAATCTTTTCCAATGAGTCAACTCTTGGCATGAGGTGGCCAAAGTACTGGAGTTTCAGCTTTAGCATCATTCCTTCCAAAGAAATCTCAGGGCTGATCTCCTTCAGAATGGACTGGTTGGATCTCCTTGCAGTCCAAGGGACTCTCAAAAGTCTTCTCCAACACCACAGTTCAAAAGCATCAATTCTTCAACACTCAGCTTTCTTCACAGTCCAACTCTCACATCCATACATGACCACTGGAAAAACCATAGCCTTGACTAGATGGACCTTTGTTGGCAAAGTAATGTCTCTGCTTTTGAATATGCTCTCTAGGTTGGTCATAACTTTTCTTCCAAGGAGTAAGCGTCTTTACCCATGTCATTTAATCTCTCAGTTCTCTGCTCCAGGAAATGCAAACAAATGACAGCTGCTCTGATCTGATGAGCACCTATTCTGAGAGCATACCTGGAAATATTTAAAGTTCTTTGGAGAAGGGAGGACCTTTTTTGGTCTTATATGGTCCTTCTGTAGGTTTACCTGGTCAATATCTGTTATGTGTCCCTGGTGTAATCTGATGAAGGAAGACCCTGAAGTGGTGAATGAAATAGTAGCATAGTCAATGGAGAAGATATGCACATATTCACCCCATATCATCTCAGGACCAAACTTTTTCCTTGCCCAGACTCCTTGCTATACAGTAGAAGAGACACATTTACCATAGAAAATTCAGGGTACTCGGGTATAGTACATGCTGTCTGGAAATGCCAGGTCCAAAGCAGTAACCCTGAATCTATTTCTGGCCCTAGGTACATGCTTTATATTATTTATGGCCTTTTACAATTTTTAGGCACTTTCATTGATTGACTTGTGTATTCTTTACTACAAGTCTTACCTTCAACAGTGAAATCAGAAGCTTTGCTTATGATGGATGTTCAATTAGTTACTATCTATCTTTGATTTCTCCTAATTTCCATTCTTAACTATAAATCTCCAGAGAGATCAAGCAAGGCACACACACAAGTCTATTAGTCTTGCTTGAAGTATACCGGTTTTGGTGACATCAGGGAAGGGGATAAATTGGTGGTGCCTTGACTTGCATCTCTTAGGTCAGACACAGGGATCCTGAGCACCCACTCAGGATTTCTGCAATTGCAGGAAGGTAATGTACATCTTCTAGGTAGCAGAGTTATCACAAATAATCTCCACCAGAGGCAGGTTTCCCATAGGAGGCTGTTAATGGTCCATCATATGCTTATCTTAGCATAAGAATGAAGGGCGGAGAATTAAATCGAAGTAGTTTGCTTTTGGGCTCAGGTATGGTTCAATAATTTATTTCACTGGTCTATGTGATGGGAGAAACTCTCAAGGCCTTTGCTTTCCCCTCAGACTCTCAATACTCATCTGTATCTCACTTTGGATGGTAATGGCTACATTTGTACTGAACAGCATTTTTGCATCAATAAATAAAAAATGGCAGTGGTAAGTTTCTCTCTTTCTTTTTATTTTTCCTAATGAAACATGAACATTTGGTTCCCCATTGTATTACTATTATCCATGATCTTTAATCTTTTATTTGATATGCATCCATGTCTTCATGTGTGAAAAATTCAAGGGTCACAGACTAGCAGAAGCAGAAAGAATACTTAACATGTAAATGTTTCATGCAGTATAATGTCAGAGTTGTTACTAATGATCATTTTCTATTTGCAATAAAACATCCTTTCAGAGACCACTGCATTTGTTGTAGCTTTCTCTGACCTATGAAAGCATCAAAGAGAATGCTTCTGCCATCTATACCTCTTTGACTTCTAAAAACGGCCAGGTATCTTACTAATACACACGTTATTTTGCAAATACATTTTAAAAAATGAAATCAGGTAAGACAGGGCTCACTACTTACAACAATAGAAAGAAGAGTCGAGGTTGGCTTAAGTTAACAACAACAAAAATACCACGGCTGATTTGAAATTCGGGATCCTGAATGCAAGGGGCTCCTTTTTCAGGGGTAAACCTAGTGTCATTTTCCTTTTTATGAGTGGCATTTGACAACCATTTGACAATTCTTATAATAGAACTCAGTGTGGATATACATACAAGAAGCTTCGGGATTCTTGCATGTGTGGGAAGGTAATGTACATCTTGTAGGTGGCAGAATTATCACACAGATAATCAACTCAGGAAAAGAACAGAGAAAAACCAAATATCTATCTGGGAAACAAGAAGTCTGGGGAAAAATAGAAATACATGGCATTAGGAAGTGTTCTAATCTCATTTTTTCACATGTATCTGTCCAGTTTTCCTAGCACCACTTACGGAAGAGGCTGTCTTTGCCCCATTGTATATTCTTACCTCCTTTGTCAAAAATAAGGTACTCATTGGTGCGTGGGGTTATCTCTGGGCTCTCTATCTTGTTCCATAAACTCAAAATGGATTAAAGACCTAAATGTAAAACCAGAAACTATAAAACTTTTAGAGGAAAACATAGGCAGAACACTCGATGACATAAATCAAAGCAAGAGCCTCTTTGACCCACCTCTTAGAGTAATGGAAATAAAAACAAAAATAAACAAGTGGGACCTAATTAAACTTAAAAGCTTTTGTACAGCAAAGGAAACTACAGACAACTCTCAGAATGGGAGAAAATAATAGCAAAGGAAACAACTGACAAAGAATTACTTTCCAAAATAAACAAGCAGCTCATACAACTCAATACCAGAAAAATAAACTACCCAATCAAAAAGTAGGGAAAAGACTTAAACAGTCATTTCTCCAAAGAAGACATACAGATGGCTAACAGACACATGAAAAGATGCTCAACATCGCTCATTATTAGAGAAATGCAAATCGAAACTACGAGAGACCACCTCATACCAGTCAGAATGGCCATCATCAAAAAGTCTACAGTCTACAAACAAATGCTGGAAAGGGTGTGGAGAAAAGGGAACCCTCTTGCATTGCTGGTGGGAACGTAAATTGATACAGCCACTATGGAAGATGGTATGGAGATTACTTAAGAAACTAGGAATAAAACCACTATATGACCCAGCAATCCCACTTCTAGGTATATACCCTGAGGAAATAAAAATTGAAAAAGACACATGTACCCCAATGTTCACTGCAGCACTATTTACAATAGCTAGAATATGGAAGCAACCTAGATGCCCTTCAACAGATGAATGGATAAAGAAGTTGTGGTACATATACCCAGCCATAAAAAGGAACACATTTGAGTCAGGTCTAATGAGGTGGACAATCCTAGAGCCTATTATACAGAGTGAAGTAAGTGAGAAAGAAAAATATAAATATCATATACTGACGCATATATATGGAATCTAGAAAGATGGTACTGATGAAATTTATTTTCAGGGCAGCAAGGGAGAAACAGACAGAGAACAGACCCATGGTCATGGGAGGAGGGGAAGAGGGAGAGGGTGAGATGTATGGAGACAGTAACATGGAAAGTTATATTACCATATGTAAAATAGATAGCCAGTGGGAATTTGCTGTATGACTCAGGGAACTCAAACAGGGCCTCTGTGACAATCTGGAAGGGTGGGATGAGGAGGAAAGTTCGGGAGGGAGGGGACATGTGTGTACCTATGGCTGATTCATGCTGATGTTTGACAGAAAACAACAAAATTCTGTAATGCAATTATCCTTCAATTAAAAATAAATCAATAAAAAAGAAGTATAATAGTTGATGTTTGTGGTGTCGAGCCTCCAATATAACCCCAATGACTCCACCTCCCAGTACTCATGCTGTATATATATATGGTCCCTGACTTAACAATGGTTTGACTTAAAACTTTTGAAGGGATAAGTATGCAATAGAAACTATACTTCAAATGTAAAATTTCATCTTTTCTCAGGCTCAGAACATGCAGTGCAATACTCTATGGTAATGGATAGTGGTGGCAAGGCCATAGCTTCAGTTAGCCGTGTAATCACAAAGGTAAACAACAGACACTATTACAACCATTGTGTACCTGTACAACCATACAGAAGTTTTCCACTTTTGGTATAATAGTCAATAAGTTACATGAGGTATTCAACAGTTTATTTTGAAATAGGCTTTATGTTAGTTGATTTTGCCCAACTATAGACTAATGTAAGTGTTCTGAGTACATTTAAGGTAGGCTAGGCTAATGTGTTTGGAGGTTAGGTATACTAAATACATTTTCGATTTAACAATATTTTCAATTTAAAAGCGGGTTTATTGGGACATAACCACATCATAAGTCAAGGAAGATCTCTAGTCTTCTACTCTGAATAGCACCAACTGGTGTAATCAATAGGATAGTGTTGTAATGGTGGTTTGTGACTTCCAAGACTAGGTCATAAAAGGCATGTGTTTTCTGCTTGGTTTTCTCTTGGATCACTCGTTCTGAGGGAAGCTAGCTGCCACATTGTGAGGCTACTCAAGCAGCCCTATGGTATGAGGATTTTCACTGCAGCATATATGTGGTGGTGGGTAGCTGGAGGTAACCTGGGGTCAGTTTGTGGGAAAGTGATGGATGAAATGTGATGATTGCATAACAGTAAGCTCCATGATTAAATGCAAGAGGTCAGACCTGCATACATCAACATCAGCCAGTTCAGTTCAGTCGCTCAGTCGTGTCCGACTCTTTGTGACACTATGAATCGCAGCATGCCAGGCCTCCCTGTCCATCACCAACTCCTGGAGTTCACTCAAACTCACGTCCATCAAGTCGGTGATGCCATCAAGCCATCTCATCCTCTGTCGTCCCCTTCTCCTCCTGCCCCCAAGCCCTCGCAGCATCAGAGTCTTTTCCAATGAGTCAACTCTTCGCATGAGGTGGCCAAAGTACTGGAGTTTCAGCTTTAGCATCATTCCTTCCAAAGAACACCCAGGGCTGATCTCCTTTAGAATGGACTGGTTGGATCTCCTTGCAGTCCAAGGGACTCTCAAAAGTCTTCTCCAACACCACAGTTCAAAAGCATCAATTCTTCAACACTCAGCTTTCTTCATAGTCCAACTCTCACATCCATATATGACCACTGGAAAAACCATAGCCTTAGCTAGACAGACCTTTGTTGGCAAAGTAATGTCTCTGCTTTTCATGCCTAGGTATTAAAATTAGTGCTTCCCCAGAAATAATATTATTTATGTAAATAAAAATTCCTCAAACAAGAATACACATTTTACAAGAATACATTCAAGTAAAAAGATACACAAAAATACATTAAAATGATTAATACTGATCACTGCAAGGAGGAGAAAATGAATGGAATGTGTAGATTAAAATAAGTAACAAATGAGTTAAACAAGAGAGGGAGTCTTAATGGGCCCTGGACTGAGGAATGCAATTTACTCAATCTTCTGTACTAGAAGTTGAGATTTAAAATTAAAGGAAAAAACAACTGGAAAAAAAATCCAGAGTTTCAAGAGAAAGAGCATATGAAAGTGTGTAGAGAGGAGTAGCACACAATGACATCTCACACCAATTTCAAACAAAAAGGCATCTATGATCCAGGGCTGGGCTGTTCTGGGCATAACAGCAGGTAATTAGCAGGGTGAGGGAAAGATAATTTAACCAGCCAATCAGGAACTTCCTGACTTTAAATTTTTCCATTTGCAGTCACATGAATGGACTTGGAAGGTATTATGGTAAGTGAAATAAATCAGACAACAAAGACAAATACTGTATTATCACTTAATGTGGAATCTAAAATATACAACAAACTAGTGAATAAAGCAAAAAAGAAGTAGACTCACAGATACAGAGAACAAACTAAGGGTTACCAGTGGGGAGGGTACGAAGGGGCAATAGGGATGGGGGATTTTAAAAAAAGGGGCTTATTATGGGATTATATGAAATCATGTATATGAAATTTTGAAACTTGTAAAGCACTATAGAATTTAATTTATTGAATTTCATTCAATAAAAACATAAATTTTAAAAATCTTAGTATGATGGGAAGGAAATCCAAAAAAGAGGACATATATGTGTACATAGAGCTGATTCACTTTGTTGTAGAACCGAAACTAACACAATGCTGTAAAGCAGCTGTACTTCCATAAAAACTTAAAGAGAAAGTCTTAATGGGATAAGTGAAATGTGGGGGGAAAAATCTCTGATTTTGTCTTTCACCTGAGTGTCCCCTTCTCTTTATCTAGGGAATGCACTGTAATGCAAAAGTTCTTATGAATGAAGATTTGTAATGAAAAAGAGGCTCAGAAAATGTCTTTATGTTAAAAGACTTTTTAAAAGTACTGTTCCTATTTTTGTTTCTCGTAAATCAGCAAATGTTTACCCACTGAGTTATCTGGTGCAATTCTAAACCCACCTTTTGACCTACTTACTGTCTAGAAAGTGAATAGCCAAATATCATTGGAAAAACTATTGAATTTTCTTAATCTTTCAAATGTGATTTTGATGATGTTTAAAGTTTCCATTATGACAGCTCAAACTGTATTTTAAAAAGTTATTGAGACTTTGTAAATATAAAGAGGAATTTAGAAATCTACTTCTTACCCCTCCATTCTAACATAAAACAACTCAATTCTTTATGTTCTCATCCTCTTTACAAATTGGCCTGATGAATCTCACATACCACGAGCAAAGAAAGCTTTCAAATCACTTTCCACATAACCTGAGCAATGTGCTACTCATTGTGACAAGCCCTATATGAAGTATGAAGAAAGAAGACCCTTGTCTTCAAAGAAATTACAAGCTTCTAGAATAAGAATTACTATATTATGAAAACAAATCCACAGGCCCATTCTAGGGGGCACTGTTGATGCCTCACCACACAGGCTGTCCCCCGACCTCTGAGGTCACCTGTGCTGCAGAGGGCAGGTCTCCACGCTGCGGCTTTGCCTCTGATAGGTTTCTCTCTGCCTCTCTACTCACTCTCTCGGACCCATGTGGAGAAGTAGAGATAGCTATTGCTCAGACATCTAATGTGTCTGGAGCTTAGAAGGGAGAGCAGGCCTGCAGGTGAGCAGAGAGATGGCAGGGAAGCCACTGGATCACCTGAGCACTGAGTGGAATGGGAAGAACAAGCCAGACCCTGAAGAAGTGAAACGGAGAGAGAGGAGCCCAGGATGAGTCTACAAATGTGAGCAGTCCCCTGGAAGCCAAAGAGAGCTTGCAAGACGCCTAGTAGAGATAAGGCTGAGGGTGTCCTTGTTGAAAAGGCCAGCGGGGTACAAAAATAGGCAAAACTAATCTCTGTTTAAAACCTGGGGAAAGTGGTCGCCTTTCAGGGAATAGGTAGTAATTGAAAGAGGAGGGGGCAAAAGGGGGGCTTCTGTTTCTTTCTCTTTCTGGGTGCTGCTGAGACTCGTGCATGAAGCTTGTGAGAAGGACTGGGAATGGCAGGGGACGCTGGGGCTCTGATACCTGCTCCAGGGTGCACACTTCTGTCTCCAGCTCAGACCTACATCGTACTGGCTCTAAAAACCTCATGTGCAGAAGAAGGAATCTTCTTTTCAAAGAGAGGAACACGGCTGATTTCACACTTTTAATTGCTTAATTAATGAATATTTACATTTTAAAAGTCAGTTAAGGGAATCGGCATCGAAAGCACTGACTGTGAGGCAGAGAATGGATACATGTGTCATTTCCAGGGCTTCACAGAAGGAAAATCCAGGGAGACTGAGTTTCTTGAGTTCACAATTCTCATTCTGAATACAAACCGTTAGGTCTATCCATCCTCATTGAACACTTTAGTTAAAAAACATTACCAACAGTGCTTCATATTGAGTGCTCAGCTGGGAGGAGATTGCATGAGTTGACAATAACTCTTTCAGAACCAAAACTCATATGACTTTTCATTCCTGAAAGAACTTGACCTTGTTACCATTATTCTATTATAGAATGCTGGCTCTGGGATAGGGAAGAGTTGAAGACCTTGTTCATGGAAGAGAATAAAACTCACTCAAATCTGTTTGGTTGAGGTATTCTAACTGGACATTCTCTGCTCTCTGGAGGAAGGATCAGTAAACATTTCTTAAGGATAGCAAGTAGTTTGGATTTGCAGATCATTTGGTCATGCGGCATGTAAACATGGCTGCATGGCTTGGACATGGCTGCAATCAAGTAAAACTTTATTGACAAAAACAGGAGGCCCAGTCTTAGTTTGCCAAAGCCCGTCATAAGGGTGAAGCTAGGTGCCTGAGTTCTGTCCAGAATACCTGAATGTTCTGCATGGGTGAATGTTCATCAATACGTATTTGGTTTTTGTGTCAGAGACATGTGCTCCAACTACAATACTCTAGTATGAATTTTTAGAATGACTGAGGAAGAGTATCAGTAGTTTTGACCCAGACCATTTTATGTGATGAAGCCAAGTGGAATATACCTTAGGAGAACATGACGTTATATTTCCCAGTGTTGAGCAGAAGTAGGACAACATTCACTTAAGTGCATGTATCTAGAATGAAGTTAACAATTGAGTTGCTGGAGATAAAAAAGAATATTTAAGCCTACATTTTGGTTGGATGGCCATCCCAGTCTCTGACTTTAAAACGTAAAAGTTTAAAATGATTAGTGTGACAAATTTTCATTTTTTTAGATTAACTTTCTGTTTTTAAGTTAAAATTTAAAACTGATATAAAGGAAAAACTAAGATAACCTATAATAAATTCAGTCACAGCATTTTTGGTTCCTTTAATGAATCCTTCTAATCTGAAGTCAAACCTAGTAATATGTCACATGTGAATTAAATGCCATTAGGCATTTATGATGGTATCTGCCTCCCCTAAACATAAGGCAAATCCATTGATTCTTCACCTGCAACTTTTTGATAGATGGTGAATTCCTTTTCCAGTGAATTTCTAGATTCAAGAATTTCTTAAGGCCTATGCCTGGTAATTTGGCCACCTGATGCGAAGAACTGACTCATTTGAAAAGACCCTGATGCTGGGAAAAGGCTGAAGGCAGGAGAAGGGAACAACGGAGGATGAGATGGTTGGATGGCATCACCGACTCAATGGACATGAATTTGGGTAAACTCAGGGAGTTGGTGATGGACAGGGAGGCCTGGCATGCTGCAGTCCATGGGGTCACAGAGTCGGACACAACTCAGCGACTGAACTGAACTGATGCCTGGTAAAACTCATCTTAAACCTCCAAATTGTCAGTATTAATTGACCTCAGAGGATCTTCTAAGGGAATAAAATTGTATTCCTAAGCACACTGAAAATCCCATAACATTTGCTCATTTCATAAAGAGAGAATACAGAGGGATGAGAAGACACGAAGAGTCCTCTTTAGCCCCTCTCCAGAGGGTGACAGGCATCTGGGAATGCTCACGTGCCACATCAGATCAGAAATGTTAAAAAGAACCATTACCTCTGTTAAAAAATAGTAATATTTTGTCAGTCACTTGAAAGTGTGAGTTAAACTGAAAATTTATTATAGAGGCCTCATGGTTTTTTTCTTTTTTCCCCAGAAAGCTCTTTCTTGTCCTCTAAAATGGTTTCCATAATAAGGAAGGGCTCTGGATGGGACAGTGGAATAAGGAATAAGGAATGAGGAGAGGCAGAAAGAAGTGCAGGGTCTTCATAACCTGTTCTGCCTGTTATCTTACATCTGCTAAAAAAGATTTCCTGGCTTGCTGTTTTCATCTGGAAGACTGTTAATTCACAATATATTACATTTTCCCATTAATACATAAGAGATTAACTGCTTACATTTTTGATTACCTAGAGATAAAGTTTTTTTCCAAAGATGCTATTAAAATAAAATCATTGTTTTGTTTTACAATATGTCACTCAATTATCTAATGACCAGCTCTCCAAGCCCTTCTGTGATGCTTTACAGCTGAAAAAGAAGACAGTCCCATTGGAGGGTGAGTCACCGAGTGGACACTTGCTCCAGAGCACACGCCTGCGCCGGACCTGCTGTGCTGAGTGTCCTCCAATGACTAAGCTTGGCCAGCATGAATAGCTTTAATAGGCCATGACCACTTTCTACCTTTCACTTCTTATAATCACAGATTTTTTTTCCCTTCTTGAAAGCAAAAATTATCACACAGATTATCAGGATCTCAGGTACAATACTTAAAGGCTGTAATTACCTTTTGTAATTTCAAAAGATTATAGTCAATTTAAAATGTTGTACAGATTCATAATAGTTTTTCAAGATGCTAAATCCCTTGCATTTTAAAGTTTATATCAGACACTGCAATGTTAAAGTATTTGAACTTCTAGTAGGTAGTAATGGTGTCAGAGAATGATGGGTAATTAGGTCATGCATCTTGTGTCCACAGCCCATGCAATTTTTACAGAAAGGTGCGCTATGTAAACTGCCACTACAAAGCAAGGAACTATGGCCCTGAATTTCCCATAAAATCTACCCAAATAAATCTTGTAGCCCTTCTCTTTGCAGATAAACATCTTGCCTTTGAGAAGATTGAGTAGAAAAGAACCTTGCTAACAGTTTCTTTAGCAATAGCAGGAAGATTTCTTGTCTGAGACTCCATAAGGTTTTCGTTTCATTAGCTCTCTCCTCCATCTCCTTTATTCATCCAACAAACGTGTACTGAGCACCTCCTATGAACCAGGTTCTGTTTCAAGCTCTGGAGATAACAATATGAATAAAACACAGGAAAGTCCCTGCCCCATGGAGCTTCCATTCTAGTTGAGGGAGATGGACAAGCACATAAGTCCATAAGATCACAGGGTTCAAAATAGCTTAGAGACATCCTCTCTGAAATCTATTTATTGCATCTCCTCATTGTGGGGCAGTGATGAGTGAAAGGAGAGGCCAGCAGTGGACTGCAACAATGTCATTAGTCCTAATGGGTGAACTTCAGTGAGTCCATCAAATAACAAGGGTTGTTAGTCCATAACTAACAAGGGTCCATCAGCTAACAGTTTCCTCAGCTATAAAATGGGGAGAGGTTGTGTTATGTGCTTTTTTTTTTTTTTTTAAGAGAAAGGGCCCTTTCAAGAGCCAGTCTTTTGACTCTCCTACAATTAAAAGAACGTTTAAAAAGAAAATATAAGAAATCCTTAGGTATTCCACATACACTCAACACCTTAAATGCCAATCTAAACTTCATAAATAGCAAACGTCTTACTTGTGATGGCTATAGAATGAAGCCATTTTTTCATCTCCGGCCACCATAAAAGCATATTAATTTCCATTGTTGGTTACACAGTCTCACCTCATTTGTAAAACTCTCTTGTGGGTATGTAACACTGTCTCTTTCCTGCTAACTGACTATGCTGTTTCACTGGCTTTATGTTCCTATTTAATCTTTTCCACTGGACCATCAGCTCTATGAAACAGGCATGGGTCCTCACTTCTTTGGACAAGATTCTGTCCGGGTAACCCATAAAGGTGTAATTATTGCACCCAGTGTAAGTGTGAAAGTGAAAGTGTTAGTCGCTCCGTCGTGTCCTACTCTTTGCGACCCTGTGGACTATAGTCTGCCAGGCTCCTCTGTCCATGGGATTCTCCAGGCAAGAACACTGGAGTGGGCTGCCATCCCCTTCTCTAGTGGATCTTCCTGACCCAGGCATGGAACCCAGCTCTCACGCATTGCAGGCAGATTCTTTACTGTCTGAGTCACCAGGGAAGCACCATCTATACCATACTTTATGGCCTGTTGGGAACCCACATTAGTTCTTCAAGTTGTAAGAGTGGTTCTGCTTAATAAAACTAGAGCTATGGGGTATCAAAGGGTATGTTAACATCCAAAAAAGAGAAATGGATTTCCTGAACAATTCACAAATGAGGATAGTGTGAATTAATAAATAATCCTAACCTCTTTGGAACTCTAGTGGAATGTTAATGCTTATTTAGTAATACAAGAGATGGTACATGTATTTTACAATCAATTTTTCTTCTAGAAGGTAGCATAGCTAGAGATCTGAATGTCAAATAAGGCTGGGCTCATATTCATTCACTTGGCATGAGTTATGAAGCCCCTGATTCTCTTGAAAGGCAAGTTGTATTTGCTGGTTTTATTTTGAAATGTAGAAACTCCAATTTCAATCAATCCAGCAGCTAAGGATGGCAGGAAATTTTACAGGACTGTAAGAAATGTTCTTTCCTTATCTGAATCTAATTCCCACCAACATGTTGGTGATTTCTGAAGGCTGTATGCTCTGTCTTCGAGTTTTATGGGTTGCTGTGTAATCCAATATCCTACACATGTTTTCAAATCTGATCCGGTGAGCCCTATCATAAGAATACATCTTGTCAGTGGCTTTGGAGGTAAAGTGAAATCTCTGCTGTAATAACCAAATTTAATTCCTTCCTGTTGCTCTGTCATGTCAAGATACATACTGTCAATATTATCAAAAGTACCTAACATGGGCTGCTGTATAGATTAAGGTCTGTCCTCCCTTTCAGTCACTGGAAAGGAAGAAGGACCACATCCTTGGTTGGGTGCACACCACAACTCCAGGACCAGATGGGCAGAGCATCCCATGGAACCTTCAAGAATCTCAAAGCAGCATCACAACATCTTCTAGCAATAAAAACTCTGTAAAACAGAGCCTGTATGGATTACAAGATGAAGGCAGTTCCAGCAAACAACAGCTGCATGTGTGAGGGTCAGAGGAGACTAAGGAGGTTCAGACAACTTTTGGCAATGTAGATCAGTTACAGATAAATTCTTGTTAGCAAAGAAAATGCACTTTGATATACACCATGGAATTGAAATATGTGTTGACGCTGTTGGGTATATGCTACCTAAGAACGCAGTCCCCTTATCACAAGGAGAGGCACAAGGAATTATAAGGCCATGCCGATGTTCATCGCTCTTACATCAGTGTGACTGTAGCCCTTCCAAGTCAACCCGAAGTGTTGCAGTCCAAGGGGTGGATGTGTGCTGTGGGTCTGGCTTTGTCTGTTAGGTCTCCAGAAAGTCAGAATGTGACGTGTACTCTTCAGAGTGGAAGTCTCTGAGCTGCAAACAAGTATAATGCTTAAGTCCAAACCTCCATGGGCACCATGGCTTCCTTGGTTCCAACAGAAGGCAGTAGGTTTTCTTCAGACAAGAAATAAAAGGGGAATTGCACCAAGAACCCACGGATCTTTTTCAGTTCTTCCTCAGCTCTAATGGGATCCTCCTTTGCTAATATGGGCTTGCTTATAAAGTCTCTCAGCTGAATTAAATTGTGTACTTCATCATTGGGAAGGCACCGGAACACCTGATTAAAATGCAAATAGGAAACTGAGTGATAAGTTTAAAAGAGAGCATATCCCCTTTATGGAAAATACTCATTCTGACAGACAAAACCTATGTTTTATGAAACATATATTAGTTTTATGTTACATCACAGACCTGATTGAAGGGTTGTTTCTTTTATTTGCTACAGAGAGTGCTAGATTTGCTTCCATTAAAAAAAAAATCATAGAGGACTTCCCTGGTGGTTCAGTGGTTGAGACTCCGTGTTTCCATGCAGGGGGCATGGGTTCAATTCCTAGCTGAAGAAGTTCTATATACCATGCAGTATGAAAAAAAAAAAAAAAGATAGATCCTATATCTGATCTATGGGGGAGGGGTGCTTCCCAGGTGGCTCAGTGGTAAAGAATTGGTCTGCCAATGGTGGAGACCTGGGTTCAATCCCTGGGTGGAGAAGATCCCCTGGAGGATGGCATGGCAACCCACTCTCAGTATTCTTGCCTGGAGAATGCTATGAACAGAGAATCCTGGTGGGCTGCAGTCCATGGGGTCACAAGAGTCAGACATGACTGAGTGACTGAGCACACACGCATGCATATCTAATCTGCATTATCCTGTGACTGACCACAGGATAATGTCAAGCTAGTGGTAAGGAGATTCATGAGTGATAGCCCACTTTAAGGTTAATTTTTTTGGATAATAATCATCCCTGAATTTCACTGGAGGTTCACATCTAAAAGAAAAATTGTATATTTTCTCTAACTTTTTATTTTGAAAAATGTTCATGTCAGTACCTGTACTTAAAGTTATCAGTTATACATGTATTTTGCTAATTGAAAATAAGTTTCACATAACACTTCACACCTGAATACCTCAGCATGCATTTCTTAAGAATGAGGACATGTGCCTACATATCCACAATACCATTCTCACGCCTCAGGAAATCAATTTCATGTCATTTAATACATGGTCCATATTCAGATCTGATTATTCCCCAAATGTCTTCTAGAGCTGTTATTTCTCCCAATCCAGGATCCAAACTAGGCCGTGCCCTGCATTTTAAAAATACTCCACACACACGACCTATTTAATCATGGCCTTGAGTCCTCAGTATGAAATAGGTCTATGTAGATAGTTGTTGTTTCATTAGAAACATGAATTTTTGTGTTTATAGATGAATTTTCCATGCTGAAGGGAGTCTGGAAGTCAGAAGAAGAATGCCCTCTTATCCTGTTTATGATGGACACTCATATGATAGAGTCAATGGATCTCAGCTTGAACATTTTCTGTGATAGAAAGCTAGCTACTTCATGACATAACCTGGTCCAGGGGTGGGGGACTCTTAACTCTTGCACACCCTGTGTCATCACTAATGGATGGAACGTACTAGAAGAGCCATTTGGCTTCCCTAACAGATGAAGTTGGTTTTAAAACACCTTTCCAGAATTACAACTGTCCAAATGAGGAAGTTTCTCATTATTAATAAGCTTCATCATTAGAATGGATATAATCTACTATGTGCTAAATACATTTAACTGTCCAAATGAGGAAGTTTCTCATTATTAATAAGCTTCATCATTAGAATGGATATAATCTACTTGTACTAAATACATTTAACAGATTATTTTTTATCCTCATGACCACCTCATGAATATTCCCTCCAATTTATAAGAGAGGAAAGAAAGGAAGGCTCAGAACATGAAATTACTATACACATACTCATACGACCAGCAACTGTGTGAGCTGGGCTGAACCCAGGTCTGACTCATTTTTTGATCCCATCTGCTTTTTCTTTTGGAGAAGGCAATGGCACCCCACTCCAGTACTCTTGTCTGGAAAATCCCGTGGATGGAGGAGCCTGGTGGGCTGCAGTCCTTGGGGTTGCTAAGAGTCAGACACGACTGAGTGACTTCACTTTCACTTTTTCACTTTCATGCACTGGAGAAGGAAATGGCAACCCACTCCAGTGTTCTTGCCTGGAGAATCCCAGGGGCAGGAGAGCCTGGTGGGCTGACATCTATGGGGTCACACAGAGTTGGACACAACTGAAGTGACTTAGCAGCAGCAGCTTTTTCTTTTTATCTCTAGACATGTACAAAGTCTGGGTAACCACTTGCTAAGGATGCTCATGATGGGATTCTGGAATCTGAGACCAGAATGCCACTCAAGTCTCTTCTAAACCATAATCCATGGCTCTTTTTGACTCTGTTTTCTTAATGTCTACAAAGAATTATTTGATTACAATTTGGAGGTATGTTGTGTTTTTACACTCGTTAAGAATACTCTGTACCAATAATATGCAGAAATAATGATATACTTTTGTGATGTGATTCAATTTAAAAAGGAGAAGGATATGAAAATCTCACCTTATCATAAATTGTAGCATTTCGAGCTGCTGTTGAAACCCACACCTCCTTGAAGAATTTATCACTCACTGGATCCTGAATGTCTTCACTCGGGTCAGAAAGATAGCCGAGAACAACCCTGAAATATAAATGTCCTCCTGAATGAGTAACTGAGACAAAAGCAGTTTGTTTGCAGGCACTGTTTCAAATGGTACAGTAATTCAGGCACTCAACCATACAAGCCTATTTTTTAAAAAAAAAAAAGGAAATCAAAAGAAGCCATTAAGACTAAGTGTGTGTCTACGAGGGAAAAAGACAGCATGTACCCCAATGTTCACTGCAGCACTATTTACAATAGCTAGGACATGGAAGCAACCTAGATGTCCATCAACAGATGAAGGGATAAAGAAGCAACGGTACATATATACAATGGAATATTATTCAGCCATAAAAAGGAATGCGTTTGAGTCAGTTCTAATGTGGTAGATGAACCTAGAGCTTATTATATAGATTGGAGTAAGTCAGAAAGAGAGAAACAAATACTGTATACTGACACATGTATATGGAATCTAAAAGATGGTACTAATGATCTTATTTGCAGGGCAGTAATGGAGATGACAACCCACTCCAGTACTCTTGCCTGGAAAATCCCATGAACAGAGGAGCCTGGTAGGCTGCAGTCCATGGGGTCGCTAAGAGTCGGACACGACTGAGTGACTTCACTTTCCCTTTTCACTATGGAGATGAAGACACAGAGAACAGATTGTGGACACAGTAGGGGAGGGAGAGCGTGGGATGAGTTGAGAGAGTAGGGTGGGACGAATTGAGGAAACATACACATTACCGTATGTAAAATAGATAGCCAGTGGGAATTTGCTGTATGACTCAAGGAACACAAACCAGTGTTCTGTGACAATTTAGAGGTGTGGAAAGGGGTGAGAGGTGGGAGGGAGGTTCAAGAAGGAGACTACATATGTATACCTATGGCTGATTCATGTTGATATATGGCAGAAACCAACACAATATTGTAAAGCAATTATATTCCAATTAAAAATAAATAAATATACAAAAAAAAAGACTGTGTATCTTTATGAAAAAAAAAATCCTGAGTTTCAAAACCAAACAAAAAACCCCAAGTTGTTACAATGTTTGAAACTTTTAACTGTTAGACAAGAAAGACCTTCATTTCATTCTAAGAGAGTCCTTGTAATTTGGACTAGGAGGGTGAGGACCTTGGAAGATAGGAGTGGTAGTCAAAGAATGTGCCAGCCAATATGCTGAGCCCTTTCCAAAAATGATCTCAGTAAATCCTCAACAGCCTATGAGGAAGTAACTATTAAAAAAAATTAAAAAATAATGAAAAGGGAACAACTATTATTATTTTCCTTTTACAGAAAAGGGAACTAGGCACAGAAAGTTTAAGTAACTCTTTCAAGGTCATACAGCTTAATAAGCTGTCAATCTGGGACTCCAACCTGGATCACCTAACTCCTAAACCTGTGCTCTTAACCAAGACCCAACCTTCTTACCCTCCTTTTTTCCTTCTAATCTTCCCTCTTCCCTCCCTTGGGCCAAGAACTATGCTGAACTCTGGGGTATAGAAATGAACACAAAAGACATGGAGCCTCTCTGGGTGGAGTTAAATTTGGTGGGTAAGATCAACACCGAATAAAGAATCACCCTCAGAAGGAATTGGTTAAAATGTGGTAAATATCAGGTGTGCTTTAAGAGCATGAGACGGGAGTAGTCAGGGAGTCTTTTCCTTCCCCACCCACCATCTTTCAGGATTCAGTACAAGGTTGCCTCTAAACAACTTCTTATGGCTCCTCCTCCTCCCATTTCCTATTTCTCTTGGTCGATCTTTCTTCCTATGTCCCCCACACTGTCTTCACACATGCTTTGTTTTTGTCAGAACACCTGCAATATTCATGCACTTTTTGCTTTTAACAGGCCCATCTCTCAGTTCTGGTGCATAAATTATTTGAGAGAACATGATTTAGTTAGTCTCATATCCCCAGAGTACCTGGCATAAAAGAAGACATGCAGTAGATTGTCTGAGTTGATCAAATATAAACAGAGGACTAGAAATAATAAGAAATTCTCAAGCAAAGCAAGACAAATTTCAGAGGTCATATTTGAAAATGGTAAGAGCTCTTGTACTTACATAAAGCCTGAGAGTTAAAAAGCACATCTATTTCACTCCTGTGAGGTTGATAGTGCATGATTCCCATTTTGCAAATGGGAAACAAAAGGTTGGAGACATCTTATTAGCAGAGCTAGAATCTAAGCTGAGTCCAAAGCCCTTTGCTCACATGCCTGGCAGGTTCACGGAATAAATACAAAGGCTTGTGCTATGCTGGAAACAGAAGTGGAGAAACAGGTCTCAGAAGGGTTTTGGCTTTTACACTGCATGAAATTGGGACGCACTGCAGGCACTGGAGCAAGGAGTGGCAGAATCTGACTGACATATTAAAAAAACAGCTGCTGTGTTGAGAATAGACCGTGCAGGGTGAGGGCTGAAACACGGAGACCAGTTGGGAGTCACTGCAGTGATCTCGGTGGGAGATGATGGTGGCTTGAGCAGTGGAGAGGAAGGTGGGGAGATCAGGTTTCGCTGATGCAGTGGACATAGAGTGTGACAAAAACAGGCATCAGGATGACTAAAAGGGCCTTGGCTTGAGCAACTAGATGAAGGTAGTTGCCATTAGCTGAGATGGGGAATTCTGTGGGTAGAGTCAGTTAGTGAGGGAAGACCAGGAATTCAACTTTGAACCTGTTGGGACATCTATTAAATATTCAAGTGGTGATACTAAGTAGGCAGTTGGATAAATGAATCTGGAGTTTGGGACAGAAGGTTTGGCTGGAGATATAATTTTGAGAATTGTCCACATATGTATACTCATAAAGCCATGTGATTGAGTAGAGACAGAGAAGAGGACCTCAACAGTAGGGGAGAGAAGGAGTAGTCAGTGAGGCTGCAGAAAAGCCAGAGGGTGAGTAGCCTGGATCAAAACAGTGTTAAATTCTGATGAGAACCAACCATTGGATTTAACAGGGTGGAGATCACAATGCTGTTACCCTCTTACTATTTAAATATGTAGATTTACATCATCATTTTTAATGACTGCAGAATTTCCAGTTATGTGAAAATTTATTAACTAGCTCTTTTATTATGACCTTTTGGGTTATTTCCAGTTTTCCATTATTATAAACAAAGCTATAATGAACATAATTTATTCATCACATATAATTACTTTGTGAATTTCTATGATTATTTCACTCAGAGAAATTTAAAAATTAAAATTCCTGGGTCAAACATTATGCAAAATTTATCTCAGGAAAGACTGTTCCAACACATATAATATTTACCATGCGTGTTCTCCCCAGTCAACTCCAATATTACCAATACCTAAAAAAGCTCAGTCAGATTATGGGGATAAAAGGGCATCTCACTTTAGTTTTAGTCTGCCCTTTTTCTGTCGTATAAAAATTCTCTAAAAGGGAATTCCCTGGTGGTCCAGTGGTTAAGACTTGGTGCTTTCATTACGAGGGTCTGGGTTCAATCCCAGGTCAGGGAACCAAGATACCAGAAGCCAAGTGGTGCAGCCAAAAAAATAAATAAATAAATTTTAAAAGTTATCTAAAACAAATGAATCTGGCACCTGGGCTCACTATGATTCTTAGAGTTTTATGACCTCAAAATTCTACTTCTACTTCAAATTATGTCTTCCAGGTGGTGCAGTGGTAAAGAATCCACCTGCCAATGCAAGAGAGGCAGGAGACACGGGTTCCGGCTCTGGGTCGGGAGATCGTCTGGAAGAGGAAATGGCAACCCACGCCAGTATTCTTGCCTGGAAAATTCCATGGACAGAGGAGCCTTGTGGGCTACAGTCCATGGGGTTGCAGAGAGTTGGACATAACTGAGCACGAACACACACATGCAGACTATACAGGGATAACTTTCAAAAAAGATCCTAAAGGATGATGTTTGCACAGATGCTGCTGCTTCTTAAGACCCAAAGCAAAATTTAACTGTGTCAAATTTGAAGGACAGTGCAAGTTACAACAATAAGCCAATTATAATAATGTCTTTGATTTGGGTCGGGTCTAACCAGCTGAAAACAGCAAAAAAGAATACTTCTGTGACTTCGCTTTTAAATGAGAACAAGAGGAGGGAATGTGTCTGTCAAGTTATCAGTTTAGAACTTGTGAGTAGAAAAAGTATTTATATAAGCCTATAACAGATAATATTCAGTAATAAATTATTTTGCCTGTCAGTTTAATTATTAAACATTTATATTAAAAAGTACAGTAAATATAATATGAAGTACCCTGGGTATTTGGGGATTAAGGTTTCAGAGAAAATGAATTTGATTTTGTGCTGATGTGAAAAATGGCAATTATTGAATGTTTATTGTTTACATTATCAGTGGGACAGTAGGAAAGGCACAGAAAATTGTCTGTTCTTTCCACTGCTCATGTCTACCACTGTCATTGATTCTGACCTCTACCTGTGTGGCTACTGGTTTCTGTTGAGTGATGGCTACATCTGTAAAGTCTGGATAATTTTCTAGGACTTAATGAACTGTTTGGCATGTAGTTGTAATATTCAGTGCAGTACTGTGATGGTTGATTCTATTTAGAACTGATGCCACATCGAAATGTGTCTATTTCCATTCAAAAATAAACCAGATGGGAAATGGATTGAAGTTGCATTTTTTTAAGGGGGAAAATGGCTCGACTCTAGGTCACAACGTTTATCTTTGAGAATATTTCCCAGTGAAAAGAGCTAAAATCAACATAAGGTTTTCATGGTGCTTTTTAATGGATTATTTGTGTCTGCTATTGTGGAAGAGTGAAAATGCTTGTTCAAGAACAACTGCTGCTTTAAGACAGTTTAAAAGTTGCCAAGAAAAATAAAGCACCTAGGGACAAACTTATCACGAAATGTATAGAGTCAGCAAAAAGCCAAAAGGACAACAACAAAAATCTTTCAGTTCAGTTCAGTAGCTCAGTTGTGTCCAACTCTTTGTGACCCCATGGACTGCAGCACGCCAGGCCTCCCTGTCCATCACCATCTCCCAGAGTTTACTCAAACTCATGTCCATTGAGTCGGTGATGCCATCCAACCATCTCATCCTCCGTTGTCCCCATCTCTTCCTGCCTTCAATGTTTCCCAGCATCAGGGTCTTTTCAAATGAGTCAGTTCTTTGCATCAAGTGGCCAAAGCACTAGAGTTTCAGCTTCAACATCAGTCCTTCCAATAAACACTCAGGACTGATTTCCTTTAGGATGGACTGGTTGGGTCTCCTTGCTGTCCAAGGGACTCTCAAAAGTCTTCTCCAACACCACAGTTCAAAAGCATCAGTTCTTCGGTGCTCAGCTTGCTTTATAGTCCAATTCTCACATCCATACATGACTACTGGAAAACCATAGCCTTGACCAGATGGACCTTTGTTGACAAAGTAATGTCTCTACTTTTGAATATGCTGTCTAGGTTGGTCATAACTTTCCTTCCAAGGAGCAAGCGTCATTTAATTTCATGGCTGCAGTCACCATCTGCAGTGACTTTCAGTTCAGTTCAGTCGCTCAGTCATGTCCGACTCTTTGCAACCCCATGAGTCGCAGCACACTAGGCCTCCCTGTCCATCACCAACTCCCGGAGTTCACTCAGACTCATGTCCATCGAGTCAGTGATGCCATCCAGCCATCTCATCCTCTGCTGTCCCCTTCTCCTCCTGCCCCCAATCCCTCCCAGCATCAGAGTCTTTTCCAATGAGTCAACTCTTTGCATGAGGTGGCCAAAGTACTGCAGTTTCAGCTTTAGCACCATTCCTTCCAAAGAAATCCCAGGGCTGATCTCCTTCAGAATGGACTGGTTGGATCTCCTTGCAGTCCAAGGGACTCACAGTGACTTTGGAGCCCCCCAAAATAAAGTCTGTCATTGTTTCCTCTGTTTTCCCATCTATTTCCCAGGAAGTGATGGGACCAGATGCCATGATCTTAGTTTTCTGAATGTTGAGTTTTAAGCCAACTTTTTCACTCTCCTCTTTCACTTTCATCAAGAGGCTCTTTAGTTCTTTGCTTTCTGCCATAAGGGTGGTGTCATCTGCATATCTGAGGTTATTGATATTTCTCCTGGCAATCTTGATTCTAGCTTGTGCTTCATCCAGTCTAGCATTTCTCATGATGTACTCTGCATATAAGTTAAATAAGCAGGGTGACAATATACAGCCTTGACGTACTCTTTTTCTTATTTGGAACCAGTCTGTTGTTCCATGTCCAGTTCTAACTGTTGCTTCCTGACCTTCATACAGGTTTCTCAAGAGGCAGGTCAGGTGGTCTGGTATTCCCATCACTTTCAGAATTTTCCACAGTTTGTTGTGATCCACACAGTCAAAGGCTTTGGCATAGTCAATAAAGCAAAAGTACTCCTGCTTCCAATAATGAAAATCCTAAAGCATTACTGAAGAATAAAAATTCTGAAGAAACTGAAGTACATACCTTGTTCTTCACCAGGATGGCTCAATATTATAAAGACATCAGCTCTTTTTATATTAATCTATACTCCAGTATTCTTGCCTAGAAAATCCCATGGACAGAGGAGCTTGGTGACCTACAGTCCATGGGGTTGCAAAAGAGTCAGACACAACTAAGACACTAAACAACAGCAACAATAAACATACTGTAGTCATGATCAAAAAACGAATGAGGGAACTTGAATAAACAGTGTTAAAGTTCATGTGGAAGAATGAATAAGTGTAGCCAAGGTTATTTTGGAAAAAATATACTAATTTGGGGAAGTGGTATGGTAGGAAGGAAGTAGTATTAAAGTGCACAGCTATGATAATTAAAATGATACCACACTAGCATGCAAGTCAGCAGAACTTTAATAGGAAGCAGTAGAGAGTACAAATAGGTTAGGATGTATGGCAGTTATGTTTACAGCATAAACAGGCACTGGTGGGCTGCTGTCTATGGGGTCGCACAGAGTTGGACACGACTGAGGCGACTTGGCAGCAGCAGCAGGCCATGAGGGGCGGAGAAGGCAATGGCAACCCACTCCAGTGTTCTTGCCTGGAGAATCCCAGGGACAGGGGAGCCTGGTGGGCTGCCGTCTCTGGGGTCGCACAGAGTCGGACACGACTGAAGTGACTTAGCAAACAGGTACTGCAGGCTAGAGAGGCAGACAGTACTGCAGTCATGCACTTCTGGATCAGCTGGTTTCTCCAGCAAAAAGAGTTAGAGTCCCTACTTCCTTTCTAACATTAAAATAATTTGCAGATGCTGAATGTAAAATATAATATCAGGGACTTCTATGGTGGTCCAGTGGCTGAGACTCCACACTCCCACGGCAGGGGACCTAGGTTCAATCCCTGGCGAGGGAACTGAATCCCACATGCCATAAGTAAGAGTTCACAGGCCACAGCTGAAGACCCGTGTGCAACTGAGACCCAGTGCAGCCAAAGAATAATAAATGAGTAAATAAATATTAAAAATAAGTAAATAAATATCAAAAAATAAAAACTAATATTAAACAAGCACTAGAAGATAAAATATAAGGAAATAGGAAATATTTTGTCTTGGGTTGGGGAAGCTATGCTAAGCATATTAATTAAAATGGGGAGAAAAAAGAAAAAACTGATAGATTTGATTAATAAGAATTGAAGTTTCCCCCAAATGCTATAAACATGATTGAAAAGCAATTGGCAAGTCAGATTTGCAACAAATGGGAGAAAGAAATTAGCCTCTTGTATACTTAAGTTACTTATAAGTCATTAAAAGAAAGTGAAACATCCCAACAAAATGGACAAAGGACATGAATAGTCTAGACAGTTTACAAAACAACAAGTACAAATGGGTAATGGATACATTTCTAAACTCTCAAATTGCACATTAAAAAAAAAAAGGGAATTCATTTTGAAACCCAACAAATCAGCAAAGATTAAATAAAATAACAATTCAGAAAAGATGGGAGGAAAAAGCCCTCTAAAACATTGTTAGAGATACAATATGATGTCAGAGGGCAAAGGAAACTACACACTTCCTTTTGCTAGAAATTCCAAGGTTAGGATTTAGTTAAGGAAACAATTAAGAAGGTGAGCAAGATGCTATGTACAACCACACCCACTTGTGTAAATCAGTGATAAATCTGTGTGTTACTGAGGTTCTCCTTAAAGAAATTATGGCATACTCATATGACGTGATACAATGCAGACATTAAATGTAATACAATGTAGCTATTAAATGTTATAGAACACAATGACATGGAAAAGTGTGTGCAACATTGTTTAAATAATAAAGAACTTTGTGGAACTACAAGAACCCAATTATGTTTTAAAAAAGAAATACAACACAGTGATATTTATGTATAGAAAAAAGTGGAATGATATACACACCATGTTAAAATTATTAGCCCTGGATGGTGGGATTACAGATAAAACTTAATTTTCTTATTGCTTTTCTGTGTTTGCCAAATTTTCTCTAATGAAAATATGTTGAAATCAGAGCTCTCTGCCTCTATAATTATTATACATTTAGAAATTTATAAAGAAGCCCACACCTTTAAAGAGAATACTTAAGTTCTCATGGAACTGAAAAGGTATGACATTTATCTCTAGTTTACAGGAGGAAATATTTGTTTCCCTATATAACCTGCAGAAGGCAATCAATGGGTTGATTAACAGGGTGCTGATTTTAAACTCTCCCCTCTAAACAAAACAAATTAACATTAGAAGCTAGTTGAAATATCAATAATCAGAAAAAAAAATCTTACTGGCAAAACAATTAGTAACAAACGTGAATAAAAAGAGAGGTCTGACATATTCTGAGGGATGAATTTGCTGAGTTCCTGAGGCAGAGGGAGCAGAGTGAACTGAAGCTTGGTTCTCAAAAGCTGGAGTCTGGAGTGGGTAGGAGGGAAGGGCCTCCAGCGTTTGCAGGAGGTAAGGGCTGGTGGTGTGCTTGTCTGCCAGTGAGTCATTTTCCAGAAGCGACTGTTAACATGGGAAAGGTGACAGCAACAGCCCTGCAACCTTTCACCAGAAAGCTTAAAGTACCACCTTTAACTGGGGGCACTTGTCTCGATCTCACTGCAGAGACCACACTGAAATCCCAGCCTGGCCAATATAGTTCTCTGTGTGTGCTTCCGTCACTCAGTCCTGTCCAACTCCGTGTGACCCTGTGGACTGTAGCCCACCAGACTCTTCTGTCCATGGGATTCTCCAGGGCAAGAATACTGGAGTGGGTTGCCATTTCCTTCTCCAGGGGATCTTCCTGACCCAGGGATGAAACCGGGGTCTTCTTCATTGCAGGCAGATTCTAGAATCATACAATTGTGGACTTCCTGAAAAAGCTTACGGGGGGAGGGTGGCTGGGGTGTTCCATAGACGGTGGGAGCTCAGTGTGTCTGTAGTGACGGGGGAGGAGGGAGAGGAGATAAGAAGCCATTCGGAAAAAAATAAAGAAGCCATTGTGGAGGGAACAGGGAAGTGACAGGATCTGAGTTAGGTTCTCGAAGGATCACTCTGTCCATCGACACTGGAATACAGGGGCTGGGATGGGTCCGGTTAGAGCCATGCCTAGGAAAGTTCTGAGTGACATTTAATTGAATGAAGGACTCATTTAGGGCCACACAATCCTTGGTTCTCAGCCCAATGCTCTCTCCGCTGGACCACAGATTTGTTTAAAACTCACATCTTCCTGTAGAAGATCAGGAATCTTCTATGTCTGGAGTCATCTCAAATCTGAGAACTGAAGTTTCTGCATTTAAATTTAACAGCAGTAATCTCTAGCATCCTCCTTTAGTGATTTTAAAAATCATAGCCTTGTATCACCAGAACCATTTCAATTTCTAAAAGTGGACTTACTATAAAAAACTTAAATTAGACACTAGGTGGCTTGACTTGGTCCTAAATCTATTAATAGATTTAAAATGCTAGTTTTTTTTTTTTTTACACACAAAAATAATAAAAGCTATTAAAATAGGAAATGTTTGTGCCCCACACAAAGCCATTTTGCACCCCATCCTGCGTTCTGGGGACACTGTTTTGAAAAAAGAAGAACCTGGAGATGGCAGGTGTGCTGAGAGTTAAGAGGCTGGGCTGGGTCGCAGTGCCTACCGCAGAGGGACACCCAGCTTCAGAGACCCACCGAAAGCATTGAAGCCGAAGTCCTTGGGCAAATCGACCAGCTTGGTACTCTTTTCCATCCATTACCGAAGGGACTGTCTCCGTGTCCTGCACAATGACAGCCATTTCACTGTCTCGCTTTCCCAGCATGCTTCGGTCATTTATGTTGGCAGAGCCTATAAGGAGAAACAGTGCAACTGAACCATTTTCTTGTCGAGGGAGACACTCACTTATCCTCCAGAATTGATTCTTCCTTGCTAAATAAGCCCTCATTTTGTTTGGTTATCAAGAGGTGTGGTGCTCTAGGGAAGCAGTGACCTCCTTAACCCAGGGGTGAATCTCGATCAGTCTAAGTCAGCCATGGTCATGACATTATTTCTGCCAGTGACTGCTTAGAAATGGGCACTTGTCATGATTCTAGCCATTGAAACATGAAGGCAAATCTGCCAGGGGCTTCTGAGAAAGTTTTCTACTTCTTCTTAACAGACACAAGAACAGGATGTCTCTTCCAGTCTTTGGATACTCTGGCTTGAAGGGTTGTATGGAAACAGGATTCTAGGAGCTGTAGCAGCTCTTTTGTAACCAAGAGGACAAACAGATAAATTAAAGACAGCAGAGCAGAAAGAAGAAAGACTCTGGGTCTTTAAGTCACTGAATTAGCCAACTCTAGAACTTCTTACCTTCTTACCTTATCTTTCCTATTGTTTCACATACCTCTAGCTGAATTTTCTATCTTGTGGCTCAAGGGATTCTGACTGATACAATCATTAAGCACACAAAGAAACAAGAATGCTTATCAGTTCAGTTCAGTTAGCTTTTATGCTTCATAATTAAATTCTGCAGACTTTAACTCATGGTCATATAATTATAGATGTCAAAACCCAAGAAGACCTTCACAGCAATATAGCCCACTCTCAAATACAGACTATCATTAGCGGCTATGGGTTTCCGTTCTCTTGCCTCACTTGAGAGGCACACCAATGGCTTCTGTATCAACTTCTCTCCATTCTATTTTTGAATCCACATGAGCTGAGAATGTCAACTTTCACATGTATTTGAATATTAGTTCAATGTGTATCTTCTGCGTTCCCGTCATGTATTGTCACTTTTTCTGCATTAATCATCAAGGATCCATTTTGAATCCTTGAGGTATTCTACAAACTACAGAAGGGCCTGCCTGATTCTCTTTTTCCTTCTTGCCCCTCTTGCTCTAGCCCCACACTCCACTGCTTCTGCAGACTCAGAGCAGAAGGGTCAGGTTGAACAGGAGCTCGAGGTTACCCTCTGTGATGGGGGCCATCAGGGTGGAAGGTGTTAGCAGCCCTGCCCCAAGCCCAAATGGCAGGATGCTAGACATGAGAGGAAGCCGGCTCCTCTTAAAGAGATTTCACTGCTGTTTGCCACAATATTGCATGCATGCATGCATGCTAAGCCACTTCAGTTGTGACTTTGTGACCCCATGGACTGTAGCTCGCCAGGCTCCTCAAGACCCACTCCAGTACTCTTGCCTGGAAACTCCCATGGATGGAGAAGCCTAGTAGGCAGCAGTCCATGGGGTCATGAATAGTTGGACACGACTGAGCAACTTCACTTTCACTTTTCACTTTCATGCACTGGAGGAGGAACTGGCAACCCACTCCAGTGTTCTTGCCTGGAGAATCCCAGGAACGGGGAAGCCTGGTGGGCTGCCATCCATGGGGTCGAACAGAGTCGGACATGACTGCAGTGACTTAGCAGCAGCAGCAGAACTGGCAGAAGGGTTCTTTACCACTGGTGCACCTGGGAAGCCCTTGCCACAATATTGTCACATAATTAACATACAAATCTATGATAACTGCGGATATGAATAGTACCCCACAGGGACTCTGGGTGACAGAGAAAGGATGGAACACCTCACAGAAATTTGGGAGCACTACTAGGGTGCTGTAAGGTGAGCCCCACCTTCGAAAAATGTTATTTTGTTAGTGACAAATCAACTTTTACACATACACTTACATTTTAATCACACTATAAAATTTGCCTCCTCTATTGCAGACAAATAACACTACAAAATTTGTCTTTGGGCTTGACATTTGGCCCAGCATTAATTTGGACAAAGTTATTTAATCTTTCTCAGCTTTAATTTAATCTTTTATAAGTCAAGATCATAATATAGACCTTGTCGGGTTGTTGTGAGCATTAAATAAGACCCACGTGAAAGCACGTACTGATCTATAAACTGCTCCACAAATTCTAAGTATTATTGGCATTATTATCAGATACTGTTACCCGGATAATATCTGCACTAGAGAACCTGCCTCAGGAGGGGGAGATTTGCTAGCACATAGCATTTGTAGCAAAGAAGCCTCCTCTCTGCATGAACTGCCCCTTACCCAGGTGTGTGAACTGTCAGGGGTGAGGAGTAAGGTCCCCCAAGTGCTGCTTTGGGGCTTACAAGGTGGCTCAGTGGTAAAGTATCCTCCTGCCAAGCCGGAGACACTGGTTAGATCCCTGGGTTGTGAAGATCCCCTGGAGTAGGAAATGGCAACCCACTACACTATTTTTGTCTGGAAAATTCCATGGAAGAAGAGTCTGGCGGGCTATACAGTCCTGCTGCTGCTGCTGCTAAGTCGCTTCAGTCATGTCCGATTCTGTGCGACCCCATAGACTGCAGCCCACCAGGCTCCGCCGTCCCTGGGATTCTCCAGGCAAGAACACTGGAGTGGGTTGCCATTTCCTTCTCCAATGCATGAAAGTGAAAAGTGAAAGTGAAGTCGCTCAGTCGTGTCCGACTCTTAGCAACCCTGTGGACTGCAGCCTACCAGGCTCCTCGGTCCATGGGATTTTCCAGGCAAGAGTACTGGATTGGGGTGCCATTGCCTTCTCCAGCTATACAGTCCACGAGGTCTCAAAGACGCAGACACCATATAGAGTAGTGCTGGGACGTCACTACCACATGTTCCCAGCAGAGGCCGCTGTTGGGCCGGGGCTGCTGAATTGGAAAGCCCTTGCTCTTCACTGTCTGGCAGCCTGAGCATACGAGCCCTCCGACACACATAGGCATATACACACACACACACATTTTCACACCGGTCCCTCTAGACTCCCTCCCAGCACTGTGAGCCCCACACTCGCCAGCAGAGGAATGCATTCCTGGCATTCTGAACTAGAATTCTTAGAGGGTGTGTTTTCTGGTACTTCCAGGGTCCATCAGGAGTCTCCCAGGGCACTCACTCTCACCCACACTGGATAAGTGAGTGTGCTTGTCTTGTGCTCATGCTCAGTCATGTTTGACTCTTTGCGACCCTTTGGGCTGTAGCCCACCAGGCTCCTCTGACCATGGAATTTCCTAGGCAAGAATACTGGAATCCTTCAGGGGATCTTCCAGACTGAGGGATTGAACCTGCGTCTCCTATGTTTCCTGCACTGTAGGCAGATTCTTTATCCACTGAGCCATCAGGGAAGCCAGGATAAGTGAGTTGGCTACTACTTATTAGGAATGTGGAGAAGGGGAAGAGAAAACCTCAGATGAATTTAATAAATGAGATACTAAAAATGAGGTATTGATGGATGTAAATATATCTCCCTTTTTGTTGTTAAACATTCCCATATTCTGAAAATCAAATTCAGAACAGCATGCTATAGTATTAACCCATTTCTACAGAAAATATGAGGAAGAAGAGTGGGCAAGGATTCTAGGAAGATACACACTGAAGGGTTAAGGATGGTGAGTGCTTTCTGGCAAAGGGAAGGAGACACTACGGGAATTTTGACCTTTTACTCTATATGAGTCCTTAGAATTTGAATTGTTTTCAACAAATGTACTCTGTATTTTTATGGTGACTGCAATCCCTTGGTTTATTAGGACACTGTCTCGATAATTTAAAACCACTTAAATTTTGGAAAATGACCTTTTCTAAGCCTGTTATTAGGAACTTTTTAAAATACTGTGAAATATAGCAAAATAGAAAAGAGTATATGAAAACTTATAAGTACAATTTAAGTAATGACTTTAGAAAACCATTGAATTTATTATCCAAGCTGAAAAACAGAACATTACCACATTCCAGAAGTCCTCAGCTACCTTCCCATGGAAGTCCTTCCCATCCCAGGAGAGAAACTTTATATAGAATTTTGTGTTCATTATGTTAGGATGATGTTTTCCTAAACAAACAAGTTTACTTTAGGCTTATTTTTAATTTGTGTAAATAGAACTAAATAGTAGATAATCTTTGGAGGCTGGCTTCTTTCATTCAACATCATATCTTTGGGATTTATCTTATACATACCGTAATGCATTATTTTCCTTAAATGAGCACCCACACATCTACTTACTCTTTCTACTGTTGACGGGTGTTTGGGAGTTTCCAGAGTTTTGCTGTGATACACAGTTAAGTTCTACATCGATGTGTATATGTTTCCTGATGTGCACATGTGGGAGTTTCACGGGGCTCTGTACACAAGAGTGGGTCCCTGGTGTTGCTTAGTATTGCCAGCACTTGGACTGTCCAGTTTTTGATTTTTGCCAATTGGTATTTTGAAAACTTGCTCTTTTCCTCATTACCATATTAATGAGGATGAACATCTTTCATATATTATGGGACTCAGGTATGTCCTTTTGGGGGTGCTCCTATACAATTCCTCTGCCCATCTTTCTTTGGATATTGTCTTTCCTTGTTGATTGAGTTCTTTATATGTTTTGAATGGGCTTTCCTGGTGGCTCGAAAGGTAAAGAATCTGCCTGCAATGCAGGAGACCTGGGTTCAATCCCTGGGTTGGGAAGATCTCCTGGAGGAGGGCAAGGCAACCCACTCCAGTATTCTTGCCTGGAGAATCCCCAGGGACAGAGGAGCCTGGTGGGCTACAGTCCATGGAGTTGCAAAGAGTATTAAGTGTGTTGCAAATACTCTTTTTTCAGTTCGTGGTTTATCTTTTTATTTTACTTATATAGCATATTTTGATGAATAAAGTTCTGAATTTTAATGCAGTTAGATTTATCTATCATTTCCTTTGTGATTTTGCTTTTTTTAAATGTCTTGTTTAAGAAATTGTTAATTCTCCTGTGATAGACAGAATAATGACCCCTAGAGATGACTATTTCATAATACCCAAAGTTGGTATGTTATATTACATGGTAAAGGGGAATTAAGGCTGCAGATGGAATTAATAGATGGTGCTAATCAGCTGACCATAAAAATAAGGACATTATCCTAGATTATCTAGGTGTTCAGTATAATCACAAGAGTCTTTAAAAGTAAAGGGAATTCAGAGAGAGATGTGGTTACAGAAGAATGGGTTGACACTTTGAGGACTTTCAGAGAGATGTAACATTGCTGCCTTCAAAGACAGAAGAAAGGGACCATGAACTATGGAATGAGGGTGGCCACTCAAAGCTGGAAAAGGCAAGGAAATGGATTCTCCTTTGTGCTAAATTGCTTCAGTGTTGTCCTACTCCTTGTGACCCCATGGACTGTAGCCCACCAGGCTCCTCTGTCCATGAGATTCTCCAGGCAAGAATAGTGGAGTGGGTTGCAACCCAGGGATCGAACCTGCATCTCTTACATCTTTTGCGTTGGCAGGCAGGTTCTTTATACTAGCTCTATCTGGGAGGCTTCTAGAAGGAACACAGCCCTGCTGACATCTTGATTTTAACCCAGAGAGATCTATGTTGGACTTCTAACCTACATAACTTTTAGATAATAATTTTGTGCTGTTTCAAGTCACTAAGTTTGTGGTCATTTTCTACAGCAGTAATAGACAACTAATACACCAACTCTACCCTACTTAGGCCTATGTGTTTTAATTAATTCACTTATTTATTTTTGGCTGCACCATGCGGCATATGGGATCCTAGCTCTCCCACTAGGGATCAAACCCATACTCCCTGCATTGGAAGTGCAGGGTCTTAACCACTGGACCTCCAGGGAAGTCCTTAGTGGGCGACTCAGTACTTTCTAACTGCTTTGTTCCCTGTGCCTCCAGTTCAGGAGTTCTCAGCTTGGCTGCACAGGAGCATCATCTAGGAAGCTTTCAAAAGATAATGGTGCCAAAACAAAAAAAGAAAGCAAAAAAGCCTTGATACCTGGGCCCTAAACCAGACCAATTAATCACAGTTTCTGGAAGTAGGAACCAGGCATTATTAGTATTTTCTCCTAATATCACTCCATTCTTTTATCAATTAACCCAACTTTCTTTTTGAGGGGGAGAGGATCTATTTGAAAGTAAACTGCAGACATGAATAAACTTTCCCCTAAATGAGAGTTCCATTTATCTGAACTCAAACCCATCTGTGTTCAAAATTGTTCTGTGGTGACAGTGAAAACATCTGATTAACTGAGTCAAGATAGGAAGACTCCTATCAGAGTGATGGAAATATTCTGTATATTGTTCTGGGTGGTGATTACATAAATGTAAACATATGTGAATATTCATTAAGCTGTACACTGAAGTTTTGTGCCATTTACTATATATAATACATTAATTAAAAAAGAATAGTCCACGAAAAACACAAAAAAAAGAGCCACTAGGCAATCCTAAGGCAGTCAGGGTTGTGACTCATGGGATTCGCTCTTTACCAGGGTAGCCTTTCAACTACAGACACTTACTGAAGCCTGCCTTTAAGCACCGAGATCCATTCCCTCCATGGGGTTTCCCACATATCACCCTTGCAGACTGCCTCTCAGCACCAGTTCATCAGTATCCATCCCAGTGGTTCCGGGGTTTGGTGAAAAGAATACCTGCCTCCCCTGTAGTCCATGAGGTGGGCGGGGCAGTGGCGCTGTGTGAGCACGTGTTGTGTTTCCCTACTGTGATGTGCAGTGGAATGCACGTGTGAGCTAAACCACTTTGGTCATGTCCAACTCTTTGTGACCCAATGCATAGCAGCCCGCCAGGCTCCTCTGTCCGTGGGATTCTCCAGGTAATAATACTGGAGTGGGTTGCCATGCCCTCCTCCAGGGGATCTTTCGACCCAGGGATCAAACCAACATCTCTTATGTCTCCTGCATTGGCAGGCAGGTTCTTTACCACTCGTGCTCCCTGGGAAGCCCATGCAGTGAATTAGTGAAACCAAAAGAAAGAAAAAAAAATCAATTCATTTAGTTAACAGGATAGACTTAACTTCTACTTAAGGATAGCCTTGTTTTATTTAGGAAAGAAAATAACTGTTAGTTCGGTTACATGCCAATAAGATGAATTAGAAAACTGGACTTGGTCACAGATTTTAGAACCAACAGGGCCACCCGGGGTAAGACATAATTAAAGCTATACAAGAAAGAGATCTCAGTGTGAGAAACCAAGTATTTCCTTGTGAAGAAAAAATAAGGATAAACCATTTAGTCATTTTTCTTACGATAGATTATTCAGTAATTCTGGATTAAGTCTGCCATGTTAGAAAATTTAATCACAGGTTACTTTAACTTCTTTTAAGCTCTTAATGACTTAACACCTGTAAAATATCCTCAACCTAATTTCTCAAGTCCTCTTTGAGAATTTTAAACATTGTTCTCTGTGTTATGAACTTAAACAGGCCAAATGTCTGAGAGCAGCAACAACAAGCCTATTTCTTCCAGAGTTCCCACAGAGGTGAAAAGAACAAAAGTACACATGGATTTTTCCATGGATTTTCCTGGGGAAAATCTGTCCTGCCCTGGGGAAGAAGAAAAAGAAATCCAGCCCTTAAAGACTAGCAAGTGAGACTTCTCATACTCTCAAGGTCACATCTTCAGTTTCAAGAAAGTAGATAATAACTGTATGCAAAAAGAATCAATTATTGCTAGTCTAAATAAATTGTAGCCTTTGAGAGTTTAAAGACCTTTCTATAAAGTAAGTCAAAAACTCTACAGATTTATTTAACTCAGATACTAAAAACTACTTTGCATTTATACTTGATGTAAAAGTAAAGCAGGTTGAAAGTCGAAAAGACTTTTAAAAGGAAAATATTTACATCTGTCAATTTTTACTTCAAGAATTCTGAAATCTCCCTAAAGAGATCAACTGACTTTCATCTGGCTTTGTTTGTTTGTTTTTCCATTTCAACAAGCATCAGTATTTTCCCTTTCCTTATTGTCACTGTCAATTTGAAGATAAAAATATTCTGAGATTAGCTTCTAAAGAGGCAAAGACAAGAATAGCTTGGGGAAATAAGAGAAAACCTGTTTATTAGGGGAGATAGGGGAAGAAATGAATCCTTAAAGGGCTCCGATCCCTATTGGGCAAGAGATTATAAAGACACGGATATTTCTCTTAAAGGCCCAAAGAGAGAGAGAGAGAGAGAGAGAGAGAGAGAGAGAGTGTGTGTGTGTGTGTGTGTGTGTATCACCACACTGTGATCTACATATTTTCTGGCTTCAGAACTGCTTTTCTTTCTTTTCAAATCGTGTTACAGAGAAGACAGTCTCATTACTCCTAGGTATGAGATTTTTCTTTCTTTTCTCAGTGGAGGATAGAAATGGAAAAGGCATATTTACTGTCAAATTTTTTCCAGAACACTCCATGACACTTAGTTTCTTAAAGAATAGATATCTTATAGCTGAGAGACTACATGTCATTGAAAACAGATGAGTGGAATGCCCAACCGTGGGACACAGCATATCTCTTAAGGAACATCCCCTCACCCTTGTCAATTCATTTATCTGGCTGATTATTAATACTCATTTTCTCATCTTGACCTTTCAATGTTCATGTAACATGATATTAGAAGGCAAACCAACCCCACGATGGGAAAATGAAGCTTTCCAGGTGTACAAAAGAATGGAGCTGCAAACCCACCCTTCTCAGCAGGCTGTTCTAATCTGGGTAGAAGTACAACCAGTAACACCCCTGAATCTGTCCATGGGGTGAGAGCTGCGGGAGAAGACTGCAGACCTCAGTCTAGGGCTACATTGTATTATTACTACACAAGCTGGTCTACCCTGTACCCTGATTCAGTTCAGTTCAGTTCAGTCACTTAGTCGTGTCCGACTCTTTGCAACCCCATGAATCGCAGCACACCAGATTAGTAACATCCAAAATACTGACTCCAGGGGAAAAACGGTAAGCATAGACATTGTTGTTGCTGTTGGATAGTTGCTCAGTTGCATCTAACTCTTTTGTGACCCCATGGACTGTGGCCTGGCAGGCTCCTCTGTCCATGGGATTTCCCAGGCAAGAATACTGGAGTGGGTTGCCATTTCCTTCTCCAAGGGATCTTCCCAATCCAGGGATCAAACCCACATCTCCTGCATTGGCAGGCCAGTTCTTTACCATTGAGCCACCAGGGAAGCTCCAAGCATAGATGTAGTGATAGTTTAACATCCTTCCGATCCTGACTCTTGCAAAAACCTTGGATCTGAGGTATTGGTTAGGTGGATGTGGTGGGAGCACATACAAAGTACTACCAGGCTACCAGATACTCATTTATGACACACTTCCCTTCCCAAACCTCTCCATTCTAGCCCTGAAATCTAGGCACTTTTGTTCAAAATTCTTAAAAAGGGAATAATAAAGAATTAATGAGCGCAGACTGATTACTGCACTGCTGGGTTAGACTGCTGTCTCTGGACACTGTAATTTGCACAATGGCCATTTAATTGTTCTGTGCCTCTGTTACTTCACAGATAAAAACAGGGATTAGAAAAGACATAAGCAAAAAAGATGGCTTCAGAAATGTTTTAGATACTGATACTCTCAACTGCAAAGGAAGCTTCAAAGGAATAAAAAGAATGATTTTTGCATGAGGTAAGTCAACTGACAAGGAACACAATTAGAGACCAAGTACTTACCAATAATAACAGTGTTGTCATCAGCAATTAGCAACTTGCTGTGGACATAGATAAGCTCAGTGACTAGGTTTCCTTCAAGCTCTGCATGTGTTCTAAGACCACAGAAGGATATATAATTTATCCACTGATTGCCAACTGTAAATTAAACAAGAAATCACTAAAATTAATACGACCAAGCTCAATAAAGGCATCTTAGATTTTACTGTCTTCCAAAACAAATATACCACTTCAACAGGTTAAGAATAGATTGTGTAACATATATACGTATGTGTGTGTACATAATTTTAGAATGCATGTAGGATCTATTTTTACTTTCTGAAGAGTTTTATATTGCTAATATAAATGGAGATATAATTTCAAAATATCTTACTGAAGTGATTTCTATGAATCCCCAATGCTAGGTGATCCCCAAATAAATTCAAATATGAACATTTTATTTTAAGGATTTATTGAGTAACTACTGCAGAGTGATAACTCAAGTATAGCCACAATGGGACAACCGCAGATTTGCATCTGTCTGGGTTGACACCTGCTGCTGTTTATTCTGTTGTTTTAAAAAATGTACTTATTTGCCTGCATCAGGTCTTAGTTGCAATACTTGGGATCTTCACTGCATCTTGTGGGATTTTTTTCATTGCAGTGCGTGGGCTTCTCTCTATTTGTGTCTCATGAGATTATTAGTTGCAGCACATGGGCTTAGCCGATCTGCAGCATGTGGGATCTTAGTTTCCCAACCAGGGATCAAACCCGCATCTCCTGCATTGGATGACAGATTCTTTTTTTTTTTTTTTTAATACAATGTTATTTTATTTATTCTTTTTGCCATTTAAAAAATTTTTAATCGGAGGCTAATTACTTTACAATATTGTGGTGGGTTTTGCCATACATTCACATGAATCAGCCATGGGTGTACATGTGTTCCCCATCCTGAATTCCCCTCCCACCTCCCTCCCCATTCCATCCCTCAGAATCATCCCAGTGCACCAGCCCAGAGCACCCTGTCTCATTAACCTGGACTGGCGATCTATTTCACATATGATAATATACATGTTTCAATGCTATTCTCTCAAATCGTCCCACCCTCGCCTTCTCCCACAGAGTCCAAAAGTCTGTTCTTTACATCTGTGTCTCTTTTGCTGTCTTGATTGGCCACCTCATGCGAAGAGTTGACTCACTGGAAAAGACTCTGATGCTGGGAGGGATTGGGGGCAAGAGGAGAAGGGGACGACAGAGGATGAGATGGCTGGATGGCATCACTGACTTGATGGACATGAGTCTGAGTGAACTCCGGGAGTTGGTGATGGACAGGGAGGCCTGGCATGCTGCGATTCATGGGGTCACGAAGAGTCGGACATGACTGAACAACTGATCTGATCTGATCTGATATAGGGTCATGGTTACCATCTTTCTAAATTCTGTATATATGCATTAATATACTGTATTGGTGTTTTTCTTTCTGGCTTACTTCACTCTGTATAATAGGCTCCAGTTTCATCCAATTCATTAGAACTGATTCAAATGCACTCTTTTTAATAGCTGAGTAATACTCCATTGTGTATATGTACCACAGCTTTCTTATCCATTCATCTGCCAATGGACATCTAGGTTGCTTCCATGTCCTGGCTATCATAAACAGTGCTTCGATGAACACTGGGGTGCACGTGTCTCTTTCAATTCTGATTTCCTTGATGTGTATGCCCAGCAGTGGGATTGCTGGGTTGTATGTCAGTTCTATTTCCAGTTTTTTAAGGAGTCTCCACACTGTTCTCTATAGTGGCTGTACTAGTTTGCATTCCCACCAGCAGTGTAAGAGGGTTTAGATGGCAGATTCTTAACCACTGGACCACGACGGAAGTCCCAACACCTTGCTGCTGTTTAAATCAGATGCAAGACGTAAGCTCAAACTATCTGGTGTTTATACATACTTAGTAGCAAACTCAGGGCAAAGCAGCAGCTAAAATTTTACAGACTTTGGCTAAGTAAAAATGTTGGCAGTTAAATAATATCCCTCCTTCTAAATCATTGAAAATTAGGGAAACAAAAAAAATCCTAAGTATGTTTGACCTTGGAGAATTTATTTCAGAGCAAGAAGTACTAGGTTTGTACTTTAAAATGTAGCCCTCTCATCGTGTGAAGGTCATTTATGTGATAAGAACTGTATTCCATATCAAACCAACCCATAATCATTACTCTGGCGTGAGTGTTAGTCACGAGATTTTATGGTCCCGTCTCACACAGCAGTTGTCCTAGATAAGCTAAGTGTGATACTAAGAATAAATGGAGTGGAACCAAAGCATCACAGATTCTTATAGAAGGAGAATATAAATTTTTATAAGAGAATCTGAAGCATGCTGATAGAATCAATGGTAGTTCATGTTTCATTTACTGAAGTTTCCAGGTATTACTGATGTTTTCTATTTTGCTGTTGATGTTACTCAGTGAACCTATTACATTTAGGTATCTTGGAAAGAAATTTCTTCACAGGTAATATATAGAGGTTCCTCCATTTATAGATAACCCTTCCCATATCTGATATTAACACATACTATAAAGTCTGTATAATTAAAACAGTGGAGAACTGGTACATAGACAACCAAACCAGTGTCTGAAATTGAAAGTCCAGAAATAGACCCAAGTAAGTATGGAAATTTTGCATATGATAAAGGTTGTAGCTCTAGGAAAAGGGCTTTTTAAGAAAAGGTGCTAGTATAATTGCATCGCTATTCCAAAGAGATAAAAATTATATACATTCCTCCCAGCAATCATAAAAACTCTAAATAAATCAGAGATGAAAATGTAAGCATATGAAACCATACAGGTGTTAGAAGAAAACCGAGTGAATTCCTGGTAACCTGAGTGTAGGGGAGGCTTATAACTATCTGCTGCTAAGTCGCTTCAGTCGTGTCCGACTCTGTGCGACCCCATAGACAGCAGCCCACCGGGCTCCCCCGTCCCTGGGATTCTCCAGGCAAGAACACTGGAGTGGGTTGCCATTCCCTTCTCCAATGCATAAAAGTGAAAAGTGAAAGTGAAGCCGCTCAGTCGTGTCCGACTCCTAGTGACCCCATGGACTGCAGCCTACCAGGTTCCTCCGTCCATGGGATTTTCCAGGCAAGAGTACTGGAGTGGGGTGCCATTGCCTTCTCCATTATAACTATCTAGAGGCAATAAAAGAAAAGATCAATAATGTTGGCTAAAAAACCCAAAACAAAACAAACTCATTTGCATGACACAAAACACAATAAGCAAAAAAAAAAAAAGGCAAAGGACTTCCCTGGTGATCGCGTGGTTAAGCATCTACCTTCCAATTCAGGGGACATGGGTTCAGTCCCTGTACCAGGAAGATTCCACACGCTGCAGAACAAGGAAACCAGGGTGCCATGACTACGGAGCCTGCGCTCTAGAGCCGCGCCTGCTGAGACTGCACGCTGCAACACTGAAAGCCCTAGAGCCTGTGCTGCGACAAGAGAAGTCCCCACTCGCTGCAGCTAAAGAAAGGACTTGCAAGGCACTGAGGACCTAGCACAGCCACAATAAATAAATAATTTAAAAAATAACTGAAGGGAGAAAAAGACCAAAGTCTTCCTAGAAAAATAGGTAAAAGACATGGACAATTCAAACACACAAAAAGATACATTTGAAAAGACAGTCATCTTCACTCATAATTAACAGAAATGCAAATTAAAACTATATTGAGAAAGCATTTTTTAACCTATAAGACTGACCAAAAAAAAAGAAAGAAAGATAACCTATTCTGTTGTTGAGACTGGGTTGAAGTAAGCTCTCTCTTACATTGACGCTGAGAGTGCAAATTGGTATAAACTTGGAGGGGAATTTGTCAATATCTAACAAATTATCTATAGCCCAGCATTTCCATTCTAGAAACTTACCGTAAATATACAGTTCCAACAAATAAGAATGTATGTACACAAAACTACTAATTATATTATTGCAATTGAAAAGTACTGAATATAACCTAAATGCTCACACAGAGAATGACTGGATTAACTATGGCCAATTTGTACACGGGGGACTATGCAGAGGCAGAAAGGAATGAAACTCTATGAACTGATTCAGAGTGATTTCCAGGATGGAGCATAAATTTTAAAAGAGCAAATACACAAGAGAATATGTGGTATGTTATTCTTATGAAACAGATTTGGAGAAATGAGAAAATATACATGTTTCTGCTCATTTGTACAAAAAGAAACACAGCCCAAATAACTTAGAAACTGAAATAATTTGTTACCAATAGAGGATAAGTAGATTAGGGTGAGAAAGATGGTGGGAAGAAGCCGAAAGGAGGTATAGCGGAGTGGCGCCTGTCTAAGCATGTCTGTCTTTTGTATAGTTCTGACTATTGGAAATCTGTTGCATACACTCAAAAAAGAAAAAAAAAATCAGGAAAGATATAGGAAAAAAGAACCCAAATGAAATACAAACTAAAGCAAGTGAACCTAACTGCTTTTCAAATTAAAACCATAATCCAAAGATACTTGGAACACTAGCTTTTGATGATATATACTCTTAGGCTAAAGACAAAAAGAACTATAAACAAATATTGGATTCTAGTGAGATATATTTTTCATAGTAGTTGGGCTAGCAATTTCTGTGTATTCTAAGATTGAGGAAATATATATATATATTATATACAATAGAAGTAGGTTTCTTACTGTGAGATAAAGGTTATAAAAATAGAGAGATGGCAAGAAGGAATCCTGTGGCATGGGACTGAAATGATAAGTATCAGTATGGAGATTAGACAATAGATAGATGGACAGATAGATAATGTGCATGCAAAAAGCCTACAGCAGTAATATCCTAGAAGCAATGATCATACCTCCTACCCAGAATTTGGTTTCTGATACCACTTTCCACTGTGCATGCATGGGTACTCAGTTGTGTCCTACTCTTTACAACCTCATGGACTGTAGCTTGTCAGGCTCCTCTGTCCATGGAAATTTCCAGGCAACAATAATACTACAGCAGATTGCCATTTCCTTCTCCAGGAGATCTTTCTGACTTAGGGATTGAACCCTTGTCTGTTGCATCTTCTGCTTTGGCAGGTGGGTTCTTTACCAGCTGAGCAACCGGGGAGCAAACCTATGTAAGTTCCTTGAAGAAATAGTTGATTGCCGGGCTAGTTACGGGAATGTATAAGATGGGTCTGAAACCCTTGTGCCAATGAAAAAAGGCTGATGGGCATACATCAAAAGCCTCACAGGCCACACTCCATACCTACTCCCCATTCACCCTTGCTATGAAATAATTCCTATAGAGTGGCAGAAATCTTTATTTCTTTATGAAAAATGTCTTTAAAAAGAAAGCTCAGGGTGAGTACCAGTCACAGGGACCAAAATGAAGATAAGGGTTCCAAGCTAGAAAGTAGATATGTTGTGTCCTGTCAAAAGAGGTGAACAGATCCACCACCCACTCTTGTGAGCAGAAAAAGTAAACTGAGAAATTACTTCGGCCAGTACAGTCATCCCTCAGTATCCACAGGGTACTGGTTCCAGGATCCCCAAGGATGAAAAAATCTGCCCTACTCTAGTCCTTTATGTTAATATAAAGTCGTATACCATTTTCACGTGATGTACACACATCCTCTTGTACACCTTAAATCATCTCTAGATTATTTACAATACTTATTACAATGTAAGTGTTATGCGAATAGTTGCCTGCCTGTGGCAAATTCAAGTTTTGCCTTTTGGAACTTTCTAGGTTTTTTTCCCTCAAATATTTTCAATCTGCGGTTGGTTGAATGTGGGCTGGGGAACCTGCAAAGTACAGTTGAGTGTACGTTATTCTGTGAAGGAAACTGACTCAACAGAGTAACAAACTTGGTGATGTTAACTTGTGGTGTGAGAATATACTGAAACAGTGTCTTCTTAATAAAACATGAGAAAGCCAGGAGCATGACAGGTATTAATAAAGAGCAATAGGCAGAAAATAGTCACGGGGGCTTCCAAAGTACATGTCATGGAGTATTTGAGAATCTGGAGTTTTATATAGGCCTTCAAGACATATCTGTTGTGAATGTTGGTGCAGATATAGCTTGAAAGATGAGAAATCTGATACAATAGACTCTTAAGTTTATCAGGACATTTTGTGAAAGGACTTGGAGTTGTTACAGGCATTTGCTGCTTAAACAAGTACTTCTTACATGTACATTTCTAATCCTAATTGAATACCTCTAGACCTTGTGTTAAATTATACTAAATGGGCTGCTAAAATGCCATAATTCACAACAATTATAAAAATGATAAAGAAATGCTTTAAGTTAAACACTAAATCCCTGAAGATTAGCATATCAGAAAATTATACACTAATCACAGCTGGTTTTCTTTTCAGGAATTCTAACATATTCATAGCAGCAGTTTTGTTATTTCTAAAGAACTGAAACAGGAGAAAACTACAGTTCTCTATCCAATTAGAGATTAGCTAGTTCATGTATTTAAAACCCACTATACTTTTATGAAAACAAAGCCAACAATACAACACTGTGCCTCAAAAAGGGGCATTATGTAATTAATCTATTCTTCCATGTTTAGTGTATGAGCATTTCCCCCACAGAGATGCCTGATTTTGACTTGTTCCCAGGGTACTTGGAACTCGTTTTGTAAGAGGGCTTAACATTAAAATTACTTCCTATGCTAAAATCCAATTTTTCCCCTGAATAGGCAAAGGAAGAAAAAGGGTCCAGAGTCCAAGGAAATGCTTCATAATAAGCTCAGGATATTTTTATGATTGAGAAACTAAATAATAGTCTTGTTCTGACTTTTTATTCTCCTATAACCTCACCTTTGCATTTTTACTAGCCACTGTCATTACTAAATGACTGTCCTGATTTTATTTCTTTTTAAAAGATGTATCCATTTTTATCTACTCTCAAATTTCATGCTTTTTTTTTTTTTTTTTGCCACACCATATGGCATGTGGGATCTTCGTTCCCTGATCAGGGATCAACCCTCACCCCTGTAGTGCAAGCACAGAGTCTTAACCACCGGAGAAGTCCCCTGATTTTGTTTTCATCAATAGATCTTTTAGAACCTTACTCATTCACTATCAACTTCATTTTAAACCATTACCCTAGAGATAGGGTAATACTCTGGTAAATCTGTGTGCGTGAGTGCTCAGTTGCTTCAGTCGTGTATGACTTTGTGACCCTATGAACTGTAGCCCTCCAGGCTCCTCTCTCTGTCCATTGGGTTTTCACAGTGCTGCAGTGGGTTGCCATGCCCTTCTCCAAGGGACCTCCCTGACCCAGGGATCAAATCCACATCTCCTCCGTCTTCTGCATTGCAGGCAGATTCTTTACCACTGAGCCACCAGGGAAGCCCCTGGTAAATTTATGTCCTGGATAAAATTAGATACAACTTTTGAAAGTATTTATTATTGGTGATGTACATGTCTTATGTCCAAAGTTCTTTCTCAAGATTTTTAGATTGAGGAGACCATTTGTGAAAAATCACTGAATACTAAACAGAAATAGATAAGTTTAAAATTATATAGTCTTAAAGGCTTAATTCATTATTTTTACGGCTTCCAGATCATTTAAAAATCCACCGGCCATAAAATTTGCCTCTTTAAAGTATGCAATTCAGTGTCTTTTAAAAAAAACGTATATTCACAAAGCTGTACCATTATCACCACTATCCAATTTTAAGGCATTTTAATTACTCTGAAAATAAAAGCCATACATTATATTTGCCAGTATTTGGCCACAAGATTCAGGATTTTCTGGCATTTCTGGCATTGGGAATCTGTTCCAACAAAGGAGTGGTAGTTTTCTTTTAGTTGTTTTATTTTCCTTCCTTTGTTTTTGTGTGAACATGTTTTCAATTCTCTTGGGTATATTCTATGGAGCAGAATTGCTAAGTTATATGGTAACTCTTGCAGAAGGAAATGGCAATCCACTCCAGTATTCTTGCCTGGAAAATTTCAGTAGCCTGGCGGCCTACAGTCTATGGGGTCGCAAAGAGCGGCTGAGCAACTGAGCACCTGAGCGCATGTTAGCTCTATGTTTAACTTTTAGGGAACTACCAAACTGCTTTCCAAGGAGTCCACACCATTTTGAATTCCCAACAGCAATGTATGAGGATTCTAAAATCTTCATATTCTCATCATTATCTTTTTTATGTCTTAAATCATAGCCATCTTAGTGGATATAAAGTTGTATCTTATGATTTTTACTTGAATTTCTCTAATGATTAATGATGTTGAGTATCTTTTCATATGTTTATTGGCCATTTGTATATCTTCTTTGAAGAAATGTCTATTTAGATTCTTGGCCCAGTTTTAATTGGATTAGCTCTTTATTGTTGACTTATAAATGTTCTTTGTGTATTCAGGATATGAATCCCTTATCAGATATATGATTTGCAAACATTTTTTAAGTCTTTTTTATCCCAGTTCCTTGATAGTGTCCATTGGAACATAAAAGCTTTTATGTCTGATGAAATCCAACTTAATCTATTTTTATTGTAAAGCCAAGAAACCTATGTTAATACAATGTCAGAATGATTTTTGTCTATGTTTTTTTCTAAGAGTTTTTACATTTTAGGTCCTGATCCATTTTGACTTATTTTTTTTGTATATGGTGTAAGGCCCAACTTCATCCCTTTGTATGTGAATATCCAGTTGTTCAAACACCATTTCAGGACATGCAATTGTCCTGAAACCCTTTTTGAAATTCAAGTGACCATAGTCATAAGAGTTTATTTCTATATTCTCAGTTCTATTCCTATGACCTATATGTCTATCTTTATATCAGTATCACACTGGTTTTATTACTGTAGTTTTATAGTAAGTTCTAAAATTGAGAGTGTGAATCCTCCAATTTGTTCTTTTTCAAGAAAAGCTGATTCATTGGATAAGACTCTGATGCTGGGAAAGATTGGGGGCAGGAGAAGAAGGGGGTGACAGAGGATGAGATGATTGGATGGTACTACTGACTTGATGGACACGAGTTTGAGCAAGCTCCAGGAGATGGTGAAAGACAGGGAAGCCTGGTGTGCTACAATGCATGGGGTCACAAACAGTCAGCACGACTTTGACTGAACAATAACAGAGGTTGTCTGGGCTATTCTAAATGCCACATTCATTTTTCTGCACTTTTTTTTTTTTCTGCTCCTCAGACTGGGTAATCTCACTTGACTTATCTTTAAGTTTGTTGATTTATCTGCCTACTCCAGTATGCTACTGAATTCTCTAATGTACATTTTATTTCAACTTATACTTGATTATTATTAAAAAAAATTTAGTTTTTATGGTCTCTATTTGGAGAGTGATTGTTTTTTACTTCTCTTTAGTTCCTTAGATTTATTTCCTTCAGTTTTTTGCACATAGTTAAACTAGCTATTTTAAAGTCTTTCAAACTGTCCGTCAGGTCAAATTATGACTATCTTCTGAGGATTGCGGGAAGATGGGAGCTTTCAACCTATTCAGCTCCTCCCAGTAGTTGCCAGGCTACGGGTTTCCTTTCACAGTGATGGGGAGTTGGTTCTCAAGGCTGCCATGGAACTGAGGAGAAGGGGATGGGCACATGGCAAATTAAAAAGCTTGCTGCTTTTACCAAGATTCTGCTGTCCTTCTTGAATAAACAAATTGTTACATGCCCTTGGTTAATTTCCCAAGTTCTGTAGAAGTTGATTTTTGACAATTTTTGCAAGCATTTTTGTTGCTTTTATTTAGGAGTGGATTTGGGGGTGTCTTTCACTTTTCACTTGCATGCATTGGAGAAGGAAATGGCAACCCACTCCAGTGTTCTTGCCTGGAGAATCCCAGGGACGGGGCAGCCTGGTGGGCTGCCGTCTATGGGGTTGCACAGAGTCGGACACGACTGAAGCGACTTAGCAGCAGCAGCAGCAGCAGCAGCTACTATGCTACGGGGCTTCCCTGGTGGCTCAGATGTAAAGAATCTGCCTGCAATACAGGCTACCTGGGTTCAATCCCTGGGTCAGGAAGACTCCCTGGAGAAGGAAATAGGTACCCATTCCAGAATTCTTGTCTGGAGAATCCCATGAACAGAGGAGCCTGGTGGGCTACAGTCCATAGGGTTGCAAAGAAGCGACTTAGCACGCACGCACGCAGGAGGCCACATACATACTTGTTGATCAAGTCCTCATCCTTAAAGCAGGGATGACCCCTTCCTGTTTACTTTCTAGGACTGTGGTGAGGGATCACAGGAGAAGATACATATGAAGTCATTTTTTTAAATTTATATTTAATTTTTAATTGTAGTATAATTACAATATTGTCTTGGTTTTTGCTATGCATCAGTGTGAATCAGCCATAGGTATACATGTGGGGTCTTTTGAGGTGCCTTACAAATCCCACTTCTTATAAAAACAATTACTATAAGTAAATACAAATAAATTATAAAAACTGTAAAAATAGGGACTTCCTTGGCCATCCAGTGGTTAAGACTCAGCTTTCCACCACAGGGGGTTTGCATTCTACCCCTGGTTAGGGAGCTAAGAACCCAAAGGCTGCAGGGAATGGCCCAAAAAATAAAAAGTGTAAAAAGTTTTTAAAAATTTATAAAAATACTCTCATTTTTACCACCTATGCATCTCATGCTGTGATGGCTTAGTTTGAACAACTGTTTAGACAATTTAGTGAAAATAAGTAATTTATTTCTGCTAAGCATTTTGTGGGCTATCTTTTGTGAAGAGTTCTATAACCACACTATAAAAACACCAATAATTACTAATATGTCCCAAGAAACAACCATGCAGGAAAAGAAAAGCAGTTACTCACTCTCTGCTTTTAATTGTCCAAGGATGGAATTTTCTCCTCTGCACATGGTTCTGAAAACACATAAAGGAAAGAAACAATTAAAGAGATTTCAAAGGAATCAATCCCAATTGCAATGAGAAACGCTAGGCTGGAAGAAGCACAAGCTGGAATCAAGATTGCCGGGAGAAATATCAATAACCTCAGATATGCAGATGACACCACCCTTAGGGCAGAAAGTGAAGAGGAACTAAAAAGCCTCTTGATGAAAGTGAAAGAGGAGAGTGAAAAAGTTGGCTTAAAGTTCAACATTCAGAAAACTAAGATCATGGCATCTGGTCCCATCACTTCATGGGAAATAGATGGGGAAACAGTGGAAACAGTGGCAGACTTTATTTTTGGGGGCTCCAAAATCACTGCAGATGGTGATTGCAGCCATGAAATTAAAAGACATTTACTCCTTGGAAGGAAAGTTATGACCAACCTAGATAGCATATTCAAAAGCAGAGATATTACTTTGCCAACAAAGGTCCATCTAGTCAAGGGTATGAGCGACTGAACTGAACTGAACTGAATCCAAGTAAAAACAGAGCAAGTGCTTTTATGAGAAGATGCTATATAGGCTTTTTAAAAGTAAAGAAAAAAATATGAGTGTCACTTCTGTTACTGATGGGACAAGTTGTTTTGAGGTGGATAAATGGAAAAGTTACAAAATTGATATTAGATTTCAGAAAGTGAAAGTGTTAGTCACTCAGTGGTGTTCGACTCTCTGCGACACCATGGACTGTAGCCCACCAGGCTCCTCTGGAATTTTCCAGGCAACAATACTGGAGTGGGTAGACATTCCCTTCCCCAGGGGGGTCTTCCCACCCCAGGAATCGAACCTGAGTCTCCTGCATTGGCAGGCAGATTCTTTACATCTGAGCCACCAAGGAAGCCCAGAAAGAGATGTTATTTTAAAAAGATGGATTATGAATGAGTTTTCCCTCTTTGAAAAGGTAGCATTAGTTCCTTTGGAATTAAAGAAACTACTGTACCTGAGCCCTCTCTGTAAAGCTAGAAAACCCCTTAAAAGTGAAAAGTATAGTCTCAAATAGCTGGCTCTACTAATGGTTTTGTTTCTCAAGACTCTGATAATAGACGATGAATTACACTGACAAAACAAAAAATTCTATGCTCCATCTGCTTGCTCTATGAAAGTAATTAAAACTACACTTACGCCTAGGAAATGCTGATATTATTAAAGATGATGCCAGCAAATAGAGATGTTTTTGCATAATAAAAGGATATAGTTTCGGTTGCTGAACAAAAGCCAAACATGTTATTTCATTCAGCTGGTTCAAACCCAAGAAAACAGTCATAGAAAGTAATTACAATTCCAAAAATAATATTAGCATGGCAAATGAAGTGGATAAAACCAAATTAAACATTATGTCAGTGCCTTAAATACTTCAAAAGCTTTGTTTGTCATGTTATAAATCAGATAATATGAGAAGTGGGCAAATCTTCAAGTGTATAGACCAAAGCACAGGGAAAGTTTTCTCATACTGTCACCGGGCAAAATTATCCAGAAGAAACAAAACATCTTTACTTGAAACCCTGGCAGACAGAAAGACACATGCTTGAAAAGTCAGAAAGAAACAAGAGGATTAAAACAAAGATTTCCACCATAATGGTACACTCAAACCACTGGAAGGCCTTAGATCATGAAAGGGGTGCCTCTAGGGAGGAGGACACAAGCCAGAGCACATCTAAGCCCCCACCTCCAATCTGGCCAGGGCCCTGAATCCTCATCTGCTTCACACACTGGGGGTTTGGGACAAGACCTTATTTGTCCCTTCCCCACAAAAGAATTTGATTAGAAAGGTGGGAAACTACAAATGGTTCTGAAAAACGGGATATTAAAAGAAAATATCCAAGTGCTAGTCCTTGCTCTGACATACGATCCTGATCAGGGCACTTTTGTGTCTCATGTCACAGGGTTTGTAACTGGGAGCTGGATTTATGCCAGGGCTGTTGCATTTACTTGTTACTAGGTCACTCTTCTCAGCTAAGTGACCCAGAAAGAATGCCAGGCAGGAGTGGGGGTGGGGGTTGGGGGGGTGGTTTCCATCCCTTTCTGCACCACCTCTCTATACTGCCCACCAGCTAGGACCTCTCAGTCCTTTCATCATCATCTCCTGGCCAAACCTGAAGCCTCGTGGGCCTTTTTGAGTGAATATGGACACTCTGCTTTTCAGAATATTGAGGAAAGGACTTAGCATTCCCCCTAAAATTCTAACAATGAGATGGTAGGGAAAACAGAATTAAAATTCCAGGAGACAGGAAAGAACCTTCATGCTTCACTTACAGGCAGAGACTCTTATTACCAACCTTGCTGAAGGATTGCTGCCTAGAATACTCATAAACCATCATGTGCAAATCATGTCACTGTAAGCATTTATTTATTTATTTTTTATCTACTTACTACAAGGAATATGGAAAGCTCAATAACGATTTATGGCTTGAGGATAATTTTAAAATTATCTTTAAAATTAATTATGTATAAAGAACTTTATATAAAGTTCTTATCTCCATTTATAATATATATTAATATGTACTAAATCCCTGGTGGCTCAGTGGTAAAGAATCCACCTGCCAGTGCAGGACATATGGGTTTGATCCCTGGGTCGGGAAGATCATCCGGAGCAGGAAATGGCAACCTACTCCAGTATTCTTGCCTGGGAAATCCCATGGACAGAGGAGCCTGGCAGGCTACAGTTCATGGGGTTGCAAAAGAGTCAAATACAACTTAGCGACTAAAACAACAAATAGCAACACCAAATAACTAAAATATTAGTAATTTTATATTTGTATATATATTGTGTGTATATATCTCATAAATGGAGATAAGCACTCTCTACTCTCTTTCTCTCTCTCTCTCTCTATACACACACACACATATGTGATAGGCAATTAGTATAAGAGAGAGACTAATATTTAAGTTCTTTTATACTTACCAAGTGTCCTAGGCCTACCATGTAAGATTTTAGGCTCTATTTGAGTTTTATCAACTAGTGAACAGACCAAGATTCAAATGCAAAACAAAGAAATGTGTCCATCTGTTCAACGCTCCACTGAATAGATGTGGAAAAACATTTCCATGCCTCCGGCCAGTTTACATGCATGACTGACTGAAAGCTGAAAGCAGAGGATTTCAGAACTTTGGCACCTGTAGTTGAAGTGCATTATTGCCTGTAGAGCATTTCCTCCGCCGGTTGAAATGTCTCCTTCAAAACCTGGCAGAAGTGGTATCACAACATACACCCGGTATCTCTGGCTTTCCCTGCAAAAATCAGACATAGAGAGTTTCATCACAAGGGAAAAAAGACACAGTAACAGTTAAAATTGACAGCCAAGCAGTTCACGGTTTTGGAGACTGAGCGAATGGCTTCCCACAATACCCTCTATCACGTTCCAGGCTTTGGCGGAGAAGGGCATGTTGCTAGACTGGAAGCCAGAAGTGGCGGTCAGGCTAACCATTCGTAACAACCTGAAAAATAAGCTGCACTTGGCAGTAAAGTGGGAACTGTATCCACTATCTCTCTACAGCACAATCCTTCCTAGGACAAAATTCCTTGTAAGAAGGCCTTGCGTGGACCCCATGGAAGTTAGAGAGGTGACAACAAAGATATTTGAAAAGATATTATCCTAACCATTTCCTGTGGACAGTAGGCATTCAGTTAGCAATCACTGAGTAAATGAGTTCCCACAGCCTAAATCTCAGGGGAAAGACAAGGTATTGGACCCAGGATATTTTCTAGTGCAGAAATCATCGTTCAGAAGCTCTGATTCACCCCTGAAAACTCTGCTTCAAATGCAAAATATTACCGTGGGTCCGTCAAGAATTTTAAGTAACTGACGTTGAGTTTTAAATCTCCTGCATATATAAAATATTTCTTAGCTCACTCTCCCAACTGATTAACAACAGCCTTTGAAAGAAAAGCCTTTGAGCTGCTTTTGCTAACTCAAGGATGTAACAAATGTTTAGAAGAAGAAAGTGTGGGTCCTTACTTTGATCTGCGTTCAGAAAGTCGGAAATTTGGAGAATTATGTTCAAATAGATACTGCCTCTTTGGAGGCGAGACTGTTAATGTCCTTATCTCTGGAAGACACACAGGAAGAAGGGCAAGTCTGGAGGTGGCCATGGTATCTACTATGGTCAGAATCTCACCCATTTATCTGAGAGGTCTACATTCTCACAAAGATGCTGCTGTGGGTTAATTTTCAAATTGGAATCTACCGAAACTTTTCATAATACATAATTCCTAAAGTACATTTTCTTTTAAACCGCTACATTTTTCTTTTTTTTTTTTTTTTAAAACTGCTACATATTTCTTTTGGGTGAATATTATTACTACTCTCAGAGGGGTCAGACTTCATTACTGAGGTCAGCTTACCAAATGAAGACTAGGGAAAGTGTGGCTCGAGACAGAAGCCACAGCCAACAGGACAGAGTCTAGAGGCCTTTGAGCTTAACTGAAGAGCCAAAAATGAGGAAATCTGAACTAGGGTACTGTAATGGCATGAATTAATCACTAGATGGCAAACACAGTTTGAGTTGGAAAATTTTTTTTTAAAAATATGAAGTGTTAAAAGTTCTCTGTCAGATAAGGGTAAGAAGCTCACATTCCTAGATATTAAGCTAGAAAATGGGAAGAACAGAAAGAATACCTAAGCTACTGTCCCACCAAGTGAAGTCGCTCAGTCGTGTCCGACTCTGTGACCCCATGGACTGTAGCCCACCACGCTCCTCCATCCATGGGATTTTCCAGGCAAGAGTACTGGAGTGGGTTGCCATTTCCTTCTCCAGAGGATCTTCCCGACCCAGGGATTGAACCAGGGTCTCCTGCACTGTAGGCAGATGCTTTACAGTCTGAGCCACGGTATTTAAAAGTCCAAATGAATTTTACACTTGAAAATTGACACCATCTGGCCTCAACAAGCTGGTCTGAGTGCAATGGTGTTTATCATTAATCACAGCCAGTTACAGACGTCTTTGGAGAAGGAAAGGGCAACCCACTCTAGTATTCTTGCCTGGGAAATTTCATAGACAGAGAAACCTGGTGGGACTGAGCACATATGCACATGGTCTCAACTGTTTTTACAGAATCACGTTTAGTCTGATTCTCCCAGACCCACACTCCAGTGACGGGACATCACTGCCCTCTGTTCAGAGGTACACCCGCACTAAAGCAGGTTAGCCAACCTAACTTGTCTGTCCCCAAGCCTGGACGTCCTTCTCCTCACAGGAACCCTCTTCCTCTTGCAGGACTGAGGACTGGCTCTTCGCGCCAGGCCATCCTGGATATGCCAGTCAGAACTGACTTGCTTCTGCCTCCACATTCCTGCTGCTCGTGGCAGGCATGCCTACTCAGCACCTTCTTTGCTTTACACAACAGTGACAGGTACGTCTGCTGGCTAGGATATGTGATAAGCCCTTTTGAAACACAGGACGTATGTCCACTTCACTTTCTATTTTGGGCAGTGCCCAACAGAGAACCTTTGCACAAGCATGCACCTGGTACTATTTGCTTTGAGAGGATGGGGTCTGGTTGGAAGAATGTTTGCTTCTGGAATACCTCTGATAGACAAGAGGTTCAACAGGATATTTTTCTTTAAACTAGATTACATCTTAGTTGAATTTTTTTATTGTGGTAAAACATAAGTATTAGTCAATCAGTCGTGTCTGACTCTTTGGGACCCCATGGACTCTAGCCCATCAGACTCCTCTGTCCATGGAATTTTCCAGGTCAGAATACTGGAGTGGGTTGTCATTTCCTTCTCCAGGGGATCTTCCCAACCCAGGGATTGAACCCACGTCTCCTGCACTGCAGGCGGATTCTTTACTGTCTGAGCCACCACAGAAACCAGTGGTAAAATATATGTAACATAAAATTTACCATGTTAACCAATTTGAAGCATACCATTCAGTGTTATCAGTTACTTTCACATCTTGTGCAACCATCATGATCTCTACTTGCAAAAGTTTTTCATGAGCCCAAATAGAAACTCTGATAATTTTGCAATAACTTCCCATTTCCCCTCCCTGCAACCTCTGGCAATGTCTAATCTACTTTCTGTCTCTAGAAATTTGCCTGGTCTAGATATTTCAGCTAAGTGGAATCAAACAGTATTTGACCTTCTGTGGCTGATTTTATTTCACTTAGCATATCTGTCAAGATTCATCCATGATGTAGCATTAGTCAGAATTTCCTTCCTTCTTATGGCTGAGTAATATTCTGTTATATGTAGAACCACATTTGGTTTATCTTGTCATCTGTAGGCGGGCACTTGTGATATTTCCAGCTTTTGGCTATCCTGAATAATGCTGCAGTGGATTTGTTATTGTTGTTCAGTCGCTAAGTTGTGTCGGACTCTTTGCAACCCTGTGAACTGCAGCATGTCAGGCTTCCCTGTCCTTCACTATCTCCCAGAGTTTGCTCTAACTCCTGTCCATTGTGTCGATGTTGCCATACAACCACCTCATCCTCTGTCACCTGCTTCTCCTGCCCTCCATCTTTCTCAGCATCTGGGTCTTCATCAATGAGTCAGCTTTTCACATCAAGTGGCCAAAGTATTGAAGCTTCAACTTAAGCATCAGTCCTTCCAGGGAACATTCAGGATTGATTTTCTTTAGGATTAACTAGTTTGATCTCCTTGCTGTCCAAGGGACTCTTGAGAGTCTTCTCCAGCATTGCAATTTGAAAGCATCAATTCTTCAGTGCTCAGCAGGGAATGTGGGCATATAATATTTGAGTCCCTGTTTTCATTTATTTTATATACCCAGGAATGGTGTTACTGAGTCACATAGTTATTCTATGTTTAGCTTTTTGAGGAATCACCAAATAAATTACATTTTTGAATGGATAACATATGCTCACAGAACAAGTCTTCAGAAGTGGAAGATTATACAATGAAAAAACTTCTTTTTCACTCCTTTGTCTCTAGCCTTCATTTCCCCTCCCTAAGGGCAATTCATATTACTTTTTATGTTCTTTCAGAAATAGTCTATGAACTTATAAACATATATATGCATTCTTTCCTTCTACACAAATGTTAGAATCACTGTAAACACGTTTCTGAATTTTTAAAAAACTAATTTATCAATGTATCCTGGAAATTCTTCGATATTTGCACTTAGAGAGACGCCCATTTTTAAAAACAAAATGACAGTATTCCAAATCCATGCCATGATATTTAAACCAGTTCTCTTTTGGTGGGCACTGAATCATTATGGACTTCCCTGGTGGCTCAGACGGTACAGCGTCTGTCTACAATGCGGGAAACCCGGGTTCAATCCCTGGGCTGGGAAGATCCCTTGGAGAAGGAAATGGCAATCCACTCCAGTACTATTGCCTGGAAAATCCCATGGACAGAGGAGCCTGGTAGGCTACAGTCCATGGGGTTGCAGAGTCAGATGCGACTGAGTGACTTCATGTTCATGAATCATTTCGAATTTTTTGCTACTCCAAAATTCCAAATACCTATTTTGCTATGTGTGCTGACACACATAAGTTGCTTTTCACATTGGTTAGAAAAATCTCAGAAGTAATATTTTTGGTCTTGAATACCAAGTATTTGTTATTCTGTGTGTAAAAGATAGTTCCCTTGTATCTTTGTGTTTTTTTTAAAAGCAAAGATGACTTCAAAATGTAGACATTTGGAAATGTCCTATAAAAACCTTCAATCTTTGGACAAAACATTCTTGAAGAGTCAGTTTGTAGAAATCAGACTACTCACATTTTCTTGTTCTTGGGACTCTGTTAGTTCTTTGCTCTTTTTCTTTTTTCAATGTAGCAGTTTTTTAATTTCCTTAACAATGAAATTTTTAAGTTGTGTTCAGGAAATTAGCAGAAATGACTTAGATTTTCACTGCCATAAAAAAACAAAGGGCTCTGGAATTTTAAACTATACAACTGTTGCTAAGTTTAAGTCAATGAAGAGAAAATTTTATGTGCTAGCATGTCCAGTCTCCCTTCTTGATCCAGTCCCTAGAAAACAATGGTTCCTGGCTGCTAAGAATTCTAACCTCTTCTGAAACATCCTTACAATGTTGAGGTGGTGAAATGACAGCAGTTGGTGTAGGGCAAGAACCTGAGCCCCTACTGTGCAGAATTATTTATGATTTTAAAAGCAAAAGAAGAGCTAGTGGGCACCAGGTCATCATGCAGGTGATCGCTTTATCCACTTTAGTTCAGAACAATTTTATAAAATTGCATTCTCAGGCTTTTTGTTAAAATACATTTTTCTTTCAGAATTCACTCTCACAGCAGTGTTACGTACGATAGCTAGAAATTGGAAATAAATGTCCAATAATGGGGAGATGATTAACTAAATTATGTTATAGCCACTCATGGATATAACTTCTTACAGCCACAAAACAACCACTGTGATGGCTTCCTAGCAAAGTACTTCTGGTAGGCTACGGTGCTAAAACGGCCCTAATGCAAAGCTGCAATCACAAGACAATCACAGATGTGGCAGACTGATACTATTAACTATTAAATTTTTCTCCTTAAATGTGTTTACTTCCCTCCTCAGCAACTGGAGATATGAAGGAGGCCTTGCTCTAGGATGATGCTCTTACAGAGGAGTAAGGGCACAAAGATATCAGCTTCTTAGATTTAAGGAACTGGGTAGAGATCCTTTGAGCTGAAGCAGGAGTTTAAGGAAATAAGAGTGATAAAGAAAATGTGGTACAAATATACAATAGAATATTACTCAGCCACTAAAAGGAACGAAATTGGGTCCTTTGTAGAGACATGGATGGTGGACAGACCTACAGACTGTCATATAGAGTGAAGTAAGTCAGAAAGAGAAAAACAAATACTGTATATTAATGCATATATGTGGAATCTGAAAAAAATGGTGTAGTCATTTTTACAAAGCAGAAAATAGAGGCACAGACCTAGAGAACAAATGCATGGACACCAAGGGGTAAAGGCAACAGGATGAATTGGGAGATTGAGACTGACATATACACAGTATTGATACTATGCAGGCAGGCTGAGTCCCTTCAGGCATGCCTGACTCTTTGTGACCCCACGGACTGTAGCCCTCCAGGCTCCTCTGTCCATGGGATTCTCCAGGCAAGAATATTGGAGTGGGTTGCCACACCCTCCTCCAGGGGATCTCCCCGACCCAGGGATCAAACCCACATGTCTCATATCTCCTGCATTGACAGGCGGGTTCTTTACCACTGGTGCTGGTACGATGTAGAAAATAGATAACTAGAACTTACTGTATAGCACGGGGAACTCTACTCAATGCTATGTGGTGACCTAAACGGGAAGGAAATCCCTAAAAGGGGGATATATGTATATGTAGAGCTGGTTCACTGTGTTGTACAGTAGAAACTAACACAGCATTGTAAAGCAACTATACTCCAAAAAAATGAAAGTAAAATAAAGAAATGAGTGAGACTCAGGGCAGGGACTCTGTCCTTTGTCCTCAAGTAGAATTCCAGGGAGAACAGGACAGGCCCTATTCACTCTCAAACAGGATATGGAGCCTTGAGGATCTGAGCCTTGCTTCCAGGGAACACTCAAGTGATTATCAGCCTACAGGATGTGGAAGCAATAGAAGAGAAAGGACAGAAAGGCAGGTTTGAAAGGAGAAGGCTGAGGCCCCCAGGCTACATAAACATATGCCAGAACAGGTTTGAGCCAGATCCATACTAAGCGCTAGGAGCCCTTTCCAAACGACCCAGGGCCCTGAGAGTCTATACCAAGAATGTGGGAGAGGAGGAAAGACCAGGGAGCATCCTGATGGACTGAATATGAAGCAGAGATAACCACAAATCATTGAATTTGGTCACATTTATCAGGAAGTAACTAAACTAATTTTCCTTCTATTGTATAGAAGTAAAACTTGAGACAGAACTCTAAGTGAGTTTTGGGAAAAGGAAATAAATTACAATTCAGAAAGTATGTCTATATATGAATATGGACCAAAAAGAAAATAGGAAAATAAAAAGCAAATTGTCAAGGTGGTGAGAATGTGGGATCTCTAATATTTTTAACTTTTGTGATTGCTGAAATGCTCTCTGTCCCTTTAAAAACAGAGCCCTAATTCAAGCAGTGGCTTTCCTCAGGCTTCCCTCCTTGCTCTTCTCTCAGGTAGAATCCCCTCCTCCTTCCCCTCCCCCTCAGCAAGGTGCAGTCAGAAGAGGGGTCTTCTGCTCAGAGTAGGGTCTCAGGATCTATAAGACGGCCTCAGAGGAGCTCATTGTGCTTCTCCTGTGACGAGACACTTTACTTTTTGAGAATTTGAGATTTATAGATCATATTTCATTGCCATAAACATCAAGAGCTGGTATAAATCCTCTCGTTGTAGATTTTGCAGCAGTGAATGTTGCCAGAAATAATAACTGTGGTTGGGGCTTCGTGTTTCTTTATGGGGAGAATTGTACTCTACAGTGGTATCAGTTATGGGAGAGTTGGTCTCTGTAGCTTCTCTGTGGTTTGGGACATGGCCCATTTTATTTTGTGTTTGGCAAATCTTTTCAAATGCAGTAAACCTTTCTGGACTTCAAGTTCTTTCATCTGCAAATGAAGGAGTTGGTGAAAATTATTGCTAGTCCACTAGAAATGCTGGTTCTATTTAGCACGACTTTGCATATTATATGTGAGACTTTATAGATAGGACACTGCATACTGTGTGTGCAACACACATAATTTTTTTCATTGGTTGTTTTTTGAAAATGGCAAGCTTTAAAAAAATAATTTATTTATTTTTATGTATTATTTATGGCTGTGCTGGGTCTTCATTGCTGCTTGTGGGTGGGCTTTCTCTAATTGCAGAGAGCAGGGGTTACTCTGTAGTTGCTATGTGTGGGCTTCTGTCGTGGAGCACAGGCTCTAGGTACGTGGGCTCAGTAGCTGTGGTGCATGGACTTAGTTGCTCCACAATATGTGGGGTTTTCCCAGACCAGGGATCGAAACTGTGTCCCCTGCATTGGCAGACAGGTTTTTTTTTTTTTTTTCAACAATCGAGCCACCAAGGAAGCCCCCAAAATGGCAAACTTTTAAATGTAAGAATGTTCAGGGTTAGTCCAGCATGTGTAACTTAGACTTCAGTCTAGGCTTGATAACCTTCGGCAGGCATGTCCCTCAGTGCAAACAAGATGTCTCAAATAAGACTCGGAAAAATCTCTTATGAAACTACACTACAGCCCAGTCATTTTCATTCTCATTTCAAAAAAAGAATCTTTCCTTTCTTTCCTCTCTCTGCCAAGGCATGTGCTCAGACTCAAAATGATTGCTGGCCTCTGCCTGGTATTAATCTTTCTGCTGAGAAACCATTTATCTAATTTTTGGAATCAAATAAGAGCAACTAAATGATCTAAATCCAAACTTCTCCTGCCACATTCTGTCATCTCTGCCTTAATGTAACCTCTTCTCCAGGAATTTTAAACAATTTGGAGGTTATCCCACAAGGTAAAATGTGAAACCAGCCATGGGCATACTTAAATTTCATATTTTTATTCTTTTTTTTATTGTAACTGCAGCTTAAATTTCTTTAAGACAGTGATTCTGAAACATACCCAACGTGTTCTTTCAGCTTGGTACGCAAATTATAGGATATGGTAATTACAGGATGTAGATTTTTCTTTAAACCTAAGAAATATTTATCTATCAAGCAATTACTTTGAAAAAATGAAAGAAAATGTTCATCTGATTAAAAAAAAAATTAAAGTAAAGTATCTCTCCTAGATTTCTGGGAGAAATGAGAACACCTCCTCTTCCCCTGGAATGAGCAAAGTTTTGTAGTCAAGCTACAATGGTACAAGGTAAAGAGCACAAGTTGAAGTCCTAAAGACATGATCTGAGCCCCGGTTACACTCATCAACAGCTGTATGATGTAGGCAAGTTACCATAATCACTCTTGGCCTCAGCTGCCTCATCTACAGAATGGAAATCATTTGCAGCCATTTCATGTGAGAACTGATGAAAGAATTAAATAAAGGAATGCATAAAAAGCATGTTGGATTGGAATGACTCAAAAGTGATTTGATAACATTATTAATCAATCAACAACCAGTGATTTCAATTAGAAAGCTTGTACACCTTCAAATGCCTAAAGTTAAAGCAAAACTGAACTCACATTATGTTTTGGAATACATTTTATTTTATATTTGGGAGGAAGGTGTAATCCAGTCAATAATAAGGAATCCAAAAATTGATTCCTATGAGGAATCAGCTATAGATTTCTGGCAGGCCACCTCTAGACAGAATGTCAATCATGTGCCTCTACTTGTCACAAAATGAAGAAGCACCAGTCATAGGGAACCAAAGTAAGTTGTCCTTCAGCAATAGTCATCTAGTAATTTAAAATGGGTCTCATTCAACATCCCTTTAAGAAAAAGCTTGTTTCTAACATGAATATTAATTTCTAAATAATTGATAGAAATTAATAGTATTAATTTCTAAATAGTTGAACCAGTCACCCTAAAGGAAATCAACCCTGAGTATTCACTGGAAGGATGCTGAAGTTGAAGCTCCAGTACTTTGGCCCCCTAAAGTAGAGAGCTGACTCATTGGAAAAGACCCCAAGGCTGGGAAAGATTGAAGGAGGATAAGGGACAACAGAGGACGAGATGACTGGATGGCATCACCGACTCAATGGACATGAGTTTGAGCAAACTCTGGGAGATAGTGAAGGACAGGGAAGCCTGGTGTGCTGGGACTGCAAAGAGCTGGACACAACTTTAGCGACTGAACAACGACAACAATAAACAGTTGATTTGAGAATTGTGATTCTTTATCCCTGCTCGACTTTAGTGTGAGCTAGCACATTTCCAGATGATGAATATCATGGAAATAACATAGTAATTTCTTACATGAGCTGGTCCTTGACAGTTTTCAAATTGCTTTCACATCTATTCATATGGGTTAGGTAAAGCAGCTATTATTATTCTCCTTGTTGGTGAAAAAAATGGAGTGCCCAGAAAGGCAGAAGTGATAGATTCGAAAGGTCATATGCCTGTAGACAACAGAGCTGGGAAGAACCCAGATCTCCAGACATCCGGTTCCCAATTACTTTCAGATTCTCCAGAGGAGGTTCCTCATACCATCACTCATGGCCAAACTGTAAGCATCATCTGGCACTATTCTACAGTTGTAGGAAGCATGAAGAGTTTGAGAAATTTTCAAAACTGTAAATCAAAATATCAAAATACAGACGCATTTAAATCAACTTCCTATTTCACTGCATGTGTCAACTTCGTAGCGATAACGGTGCAAAATGCAGTTTCACTTACAAATTTTTTACCAAGGCAGCAAAATCATGCATGTGAAAGTTCCATAAGCAAAAATGGTTTCATCCTCAGAAACCATCCATGTGTGGCATACGTGGTTTTACATTTTCTAGTTGGATCAATCGGTTATACTCTGTCTTTTGGCTTATTCAGACATAGTACAAAGTGCCAATGTTAGGCTGTGGATTATGATTTCTTCTCCCTGATCTCTAGTCCTATTTGAGCTGTCAAAGACAGAATTCTAGCTGGTTGAGAGCTGGTCGCACCTCCAGGACAGTTTTGGTTTTTAGAGCAGACCTTTTGTTTTCTGCAGAGATTCCCACAGCTATTTTTGGTTCAGCACTGGTGAACAATATTCTGAGGCTCTAGGTTATGAATCAGAACATGGAGGCTTGGCCTGGTTCTGTAAAGAATTATGGACGCTGAGAAGGAACCAGGAAAAAGTAAGGAGGTCAGAGAACTCATTATAGGAACTGGTGTGGGGCTGCCAGTGCTGGTAGAATAGTTAGCAATTTAAAGACTCCGATCTCTCTAAGGTGGGAGGGCTCTGGAAGAGAGCCTGTGTTCCTTGGTCAGGCTGGCCGAATACTGATTGCTGTTTCCCTCCATCTGCTTTGTGATGAATTCTATTCTTTTCCCAACAGCCAAAATTATACTTGTTGCTAGGCATGTGACCCTGGCAGGGCAGTTCTGAGACTGAGAAGAGTGGAAGGAAGAGAGAGGGGTAAGCTTGGGGATGGCCCATGATGGCTCTCAGTGAGAAGGAAGCTGTCTACAGCCTCCTTTTACCTGTTTCCTAAGAATACAAGCTCACAGGTTTGAAATTATTCCATAAATAAATATTTTATAATTTGGAATTAACACAGGAAATGAACAATAATGTGGAGACACAGAGAAGGGGGGAAATGTGAAATATGATTCCGGGATACGTGTGTGTGCCCACTGGAAGTCTGAATGAGTGATACACACGCCACTTTGCAGTGACTGTCGAAGCAAGTGGGACTACTGTGAGATCCATGTGAAATGACACACAGCGAATTTGAAATCTGATGATTTCGTTTCCCAGTTTCTACAGAATGAGCTTGAAATGGCCCATCTTTAATGTGCTCTGTGAACTCCCAGGCATGAGATAAAATCTGCAACAGATGCTACCTTGCCAGGCTCTCTAACCATGGATCCGAGGGTCACTGGGAAATGTTCCATCAGAATATATCTTAAAGTTCTTTCCAGCTCTAAAAAGTGCTATAATTTTAGAAGAAGTGCAAATTTCAGAAGACAAATTAATATGCTAAGGAAAAATATCCTTTCAGGTTCCGAACAGTTAAAAACAAATCTTACAGATACTTATTAAACCATATACTATAGGGAACTATTAACTGGGATGAACGAAGCTGAGATTCATCCTACTCTGATTAGCTGATCACAGCTCCAAAATTCATGATTCACTGCTCAGCCCAATGAGCACATTTGTCAACTAAATGTATTTTTGTGACTTATTTCAATTTCATGAAAAAATTATTTTTCTTTTTTGTTCAATGTGTTTTAGAGATCAAGAGGACACTCCTGCATCAATAAAATGCAAGAGTTGACAGAAATATAATGCAGTTTTGTAAACGTAAAATTGTTCCCTAAAACTGGGAGACTGAAAAGGATGCAAGGAATCTCTCTGTGTGTGTATGTTTAACTGTAAACAGACTGTTTTTAAGTTATCTCAGAAACAGTCTTATGGTGACTTTCTTAATAAAAGCATTTGAGAAGGCAAAGTATAAAGATCATCTGTAAAAACACAGACCGTCATTAATATTTATAGCCATATATCCTGTTCTAGGGGCTTCCCAGGTGGCGCTGGTGGTAAAGAGCCTGCTTGACAATGCAGGAGACTTTAGAGACACAGGTCCGATCCTTGAGACGTGAAGATCCCCTGGAGGAGGGCACGGCAACTCACCCCAGTATTCTTGCCTGGAGAATCCCATGGACAGAGGAGCCTGGAAGGCTACATAGGGTTGCAAAGAGTTGAACACGACTGAACCAACTTAGCACGCATGCATGCATGCTGTTCTAGATGAGTACTACATCATCTTGGCTGTGCCCTGGAATTACTTGTAAACATTTATAAAATAAAAGTGCCTGGGTTCCCCTTCAGGAAATTCTGATCCAGTAAGGCTGGAGTGGAGCCAAGCCCTCTGTGTTTTTGTGAAATGGTGATTATGATGCATAGAACGGATCCTGCAGCATGGGTGAGTCTTGCGCCGCACTGCTCAGAGGCCCTCACTGTGGGCTCAAGACAGCCATTACCTCAGCTGCTAAGACTGCTGGCTGCTGCCCCTCACCACTCATGCAGGGTGGTCCTTCTCAGGAACTGACCGCCAGAGGCCAAAGGAGCCTGCCTCACTCTAGGTCATACCCATTTCCCGGAGTCGGCCTACATCCAATGACCGGTCAACAGGAGGACAAGGTTATAAAGGCCCAAACTGCTTGCCTCAATGAGGAGCAACCCTGAAGTGGCCTGGAATCCTGTCAATGAATGGGAGATACAGGTGGTGCAGTGGTAAATAATCTGCCTGTCAGTGCTGGAGAAGCAAGAGATGCCTTTTGGATTCCTGGATTGGGAAGATCCCCTGGAGTAGGAAATGGCAACCCACTCCAGTATTCTTGCCTGGTAAATCCCATGGACAGAGGAGCCTAGTGGGCTAGAGTCCACGGAATTGTAGAGTTGGACATGAGTGGGCACGGAGCCAAGCTGCCAAGCTGCTATGGGATGCCCTTGGTCCGAAGTCCAAACACTTGGCCTCAAAGCTGTTTTTGTCTTCTGCTGTTAGTGTCCCAGACAAAGCACATCACCTCTTTCATCTGTTTTTTTTTTTTTTTTCATCTGTTTTAACTTTAAAAATGGGGCAAAGAAAAAGATAAATATTGCAATCCCCAGACCAATCACTAAGAAAATGAAAAAGTATTAAATGCTAATAAAGGCATCAAACAGAAAAAAATAAAAATGTACAGCAACAATAATAACAACAACAAAACTATATGATCTACTTTCAAGAGTAGTTGTGAAAATTCAGTGAGTCTGTAGATAGAAATTGTGAATTATATAAAGTGCTGTGAGCTTCCCTGGTGGCTCAGTGGTAAAGAATCTGCCTGCCAATGTAGGAGACACAGACTCAATCCCTGATCCAGAAGGATCCCATATACCCTGGAGCAATGAAGCCCATGCACCGGTACTATTAAGCCTGTGCTGTAGAGCCTGGGACCCACAGCTAATGAGACTTTGTGCTACAACAAGACAAGCCATCACAATGAGAAGCCCATGCACTGCAACTAGAGCAGCCCCCACTTGCCGCAACTAGAGAAAAGTCCATACAGCAACAAAGACCCAGCACAGCCGTAAATAAATAAATGAATATTTTAAAAATGCTGGTAGTTGCCATTGTAATTATTCTTAGGTCTAAAGCCCCACATATTTTTATGTGAAAAAAGATATTAAAGTACTACATGGCATTGGAAGTCAAAAAATGGTTTAAGCTCCAAATGTATGTGTACTTAACATTCTCCACTGTATACGTTCAATGAATTGAAACAATAAAATGTAGTGATTTTCTTGGGCTTCTCTGGTGGCTTACTTGGTAAAGAATCTGCCTGCAATGCAGAAGACCGGGGTTCCATCCCTGGGTCAGGAAGATTCCCTGGAAAAGGGAATAGCAATCCACTCCAGGTTTCCTGCCTGGGAGATCCCATGGACAGAGGAACCTGGTGGACTGCTGTGCATGGGGTTGCAAACAGTCGGACACGACTGAGTGATGAAACCACAACCAGTGATTTTCTGTATTTTGCTGTTCCTATACAGAGCTGAAATCAGTCATAAAACGAGCTAGTCGCACGTGTCAAGACAATTCAGCAGGGAGAGAATAGACTTGTCAAAAATGCTGCTTGAACAACTGAGTATTCCACATACAAAAGAACAAAGTTAGACCTCTACCTCACAGCATACACAAAAAGTAACTCAAAATTAATCAAGTCCTAGCTATAAGAGCTGAAACTATAACATTCTTAGAAGGGAACAGGATAAATCTTCATGATTTTGGACCAGACAATGGTTTTCCAGCTATGAAGCCGAAGTACAAGCAATAAAGGGAAATGAAGATAATGAACTTCATCAGAATTTAAAACTTTTGTGTTTCAAAGGACAGTATCAAGAAAGTAAAAAAGAAAACACACTGAATGGAAGAAAATATTTGCAAATCATAAATCTGCTTTGTATGCAGAATATATAAAGAACTCTTACAACTGAATAATAAAAAGACAACCTAATTTAAAAGTGGACAATGATAATACATGAATGGCCAATAAATAAGAAAATAGTATTATCAGTCACCAGGAAAATTCAAATCAAAACTACATGAGATACCATTTTACATCTACTAGGATGACTATAGTCAAAAAGAGATATAATTGTAACTATGAGTAATGATACAGAAAAATTGGAAACCTCATATACTAGGGGAATGTAAAATAGTGTTGCCACTTTTGAAAACATTCTGACAGTTCCTTAAAATGTTAAACATAGAGTTACCATATGATCCAGTAATTTTACCCCTAAAGTAAAGAAAACATGTCTGCACATAAAAACCAGTACAGAATATTTATGGTGGTTTTATTTATAATAGCCAAGAAGTAGAGACAAACCAAGTATCTACCAACTGATGAATGGATAAGTCCTTTTATATGACACATATACAGATAATGGGATATTACCTGACAATAAAAATAAATGAAATACTGATACATTTTATAACATAGATGAGCCTTGAGAACATTTAGCTAAGTGAAAGAAGCAAGTCACAAAAGGCCACATATTGTATAATTCCATTTACATGTGGCATTTCTAGATGCCACAAAGACCAGGCAAATCTACAGAGAAAGAAAGTAGATCAGTGGTTGCCAGGGGCTAAGAAAAGGAAGAATAGGCAGTAACTGCTAATAGGTATGGAGTTTCATTCTGGAGTGATGAAAATACTGTAAAATTGATTCAGAGGTGGTTGCACACAACCCTGTGAGTATACTAAAAATGACTGAATCGTCCACTTTGGGTGCATTGTATGGTATGTGAATTATATCTTAATAAAAGTGTTATTAAAGACAACAATCACGTGAGCTGAAAAAGACAGAGGGTAACAAGAATTTTAATATAACCCATGGGAAAATGTTTTGACTATTTTGCTTTGATTTTTAAGTGAACACAACTCACTGTCTGCCTTTAAATAAATCAAATCACAAGTCTAATGCGTGGGAAAGAGACTGGCCAGGAAAAAATGGCTGCTCTGGGAGCATTCAGAGTCCCTCAAAAACGGACTCAAAAATTCTCAGCGACTGACGCAGATTTAAGGACTCAATAACCTACAGCTAGCTGAACAAAAGTCATGTCTGCTAGGAAAAGACAGTATTTTTAAAATGGGCTTTCGAAAGTCATTTTAGCAGTAAATGCAAGAACATCTGCAGTAACAACTTCTACCAAAATGCTAAAAAGCTTACCTGTGAGCTTTAAGTATCCTCTGAGCAATGGCATCGCCAATCTTGTTGAACACAACTCTGTCATCAGAGCAGCTTATGAAAAACTGGTTCTATGCAAAATAAATGAGATAATTATATAATAAATTTCTATCTTAGAAGTATGCATGTAAGGAAAATGTGGTATATAATAAAAAAATTACACTGATATTAAAAAAATATATATTTCCCCGAGCAGATATGTTCTGATCCTGATCTCACTATGGGTCTCATGCAGTTCTAAACAATATCACTTATATCATCTTCCACACAACTTTTTGTTACCACTTCCAATTCTTCTAAAATATTGGGCTTCTCTGGGTCCCAGATAGTTTGAATCCAATCATAAGGCAAACCATTCCACATCACAGTAATCCAAGTCTATGCCCCAAGCAGTGATGCTCAAGAAGCTGAAGTCGAATAGTTCTATGAAGACCTACAAGACCTTCTAGAACTAACACCAAAAAAAGATGTACTTTTCATCATAGGGGGTTGGAATGCAAAAGTAGGAAGTCAAGAGATATCTGGAGTAACAGTTAAGTTTGGCCTTGGAGTACAAAATAAAGCAGGGCAAAGGCCAACAGAGTTTTGCCAAGAGAACGCACTGGTCATAGCAAACACCCTCTTCCAACAACACAAGAGAAGACTCTACACATGGACATCACCAGATGGTCAATACTGAAATCAGATTGATTATATTCTTTGTAGCCAAAGATGAAGAAGCTCTATACAGTAAGCAAAAACAAGACCTGGAGCTGACTGTGGCTCAGAGCATGAGCTTCTTATTGCAAAATTCAGGCTTAAATTGAAGAAAGTAGGAAAATCACTAGAGCATTCAGGTATGATCTAAATCAAATCCCAAATCCCTTATGATTAGACAGTGGAGGTGGTGAATAGATTCAAGGGATTAGATCTGGTAGACAGAGTACCTGAAGAACTATAGATGAAGGTTCACAACACTATGCAGGAGGTGGTGACCAAAGCCATCCTCAAGAGAAAGAAATGCAAAAAGGCAAAAATGGTTGTCTGAGGAGGCCTTACAAATAGCTGAGAAAAAAAGAGAAGTGAAAGGCAAAGGAAAAAGGGAAAGATATATCCAACTGAATGCAGAGTTCCAGAGAACAGCAAGGAGAGATAAGAAAGCCTTCTTAAGGGGACAATGCAAAGAAATACAGGAAAATAACAGAATGGAAAAACTAGAGATCTCTTCAAGAAAATTGGAGATAACAAGGGAACATTTCAGGCAAAGATGGGCACAATAAATGACAGAAACAGCAAGGACCTAACAGAAGCAGAGAAGATTATAAAGAGGTGGGAAGAATACACAGAAGAACTAATAAAAAAGGTCTTAATGACCCAGATAACCATGATGGTGTGGTCACACCTACAGCCAGACATCCTGGAGTACGAAGTCAAGTGGGCATTAGGAAACATTACTATGAACAAAACTGGTAGAGGTGATGGAATTCTAGCTGAGCTATTTCAAATCCTAAAAGATGATGCTGTGAAAGTGTTCAAGAAGCCAGCAAATTTGGAAAACTCAGCAGTGGCCACAGGACTGGGAAAGGTCAGTTCTCATTCCAATCCCAAAGAAAGGCAATGCCAAAGAATGTTCAAACTACCATAAAATTGGGCTTACATGCTAGCAAGGTAATGCTCAACTCCCTCAAGCTAGGCTTCAATAGTACATGAGCCAAGAACTCCCAGATGTACACACTGGATTTCTAAAAGGCAGAGAAACCACAGACCAAATTGCCAATATCCATTGGATTATAGATAAGGCAAGGGAATTCCAGAAAAATACCTACTTTGGCTTCATTGACTATGCTAAAGCCTTTGACTATGTGGATCACAACAAAGTGAAAAGTTCTGAAAGAGATGGGTATACCAGACCACCTTATCTATCTCCTGAGAAACCCGTATGCAGGTCAAAAAGCAACAGTTAGAACTGGACATGGAACAATGGACTGGTTCAAAATTGGGAAAGGAGTAGGTCAAGGCTGTATATTGTCACCCTGCTTATTTAACTTGTATGCAGTATACATCATTCAAAATGCCAGGCTGGAAGATTCACAAGCTGGAATTAAGATCTTGGGAGAAACACCAACAACCTCAGATATGCAAATTTGTTGCTGTTTTTGTCTTTCAGTCACTAAGTCTTGTCCAACTCTTTGCAACCACATGGGGACTGCAGCATGTCAAGTTTCCCTTTCCTTCACCATCTCCTGGTGTTTGCTCAAACTCATTTCCATTGAATCATTGATGCCATCCAACCATCTCGTCCTCTGTTGCACCATTCTCTAGATGATACCACTCTAATGTCAGAAAGCAAAGAAGAACTAAGAGCCCAAGAGAAGAGTGAAAAAGCTGGCTTGAAACTCAACATTCAGAAAACTAAGATCATGACATTCAGTCCCATCACTTCATGGCAAATAGATGGGGAAAAAGTGGAAACACTGACAGATTTTATTTTCTTGGGCTCCAAAATCACTGCAGATGGTGACTGAAGCCATGAAATTAAAAGACATTTGTTCCTTGGAAGAAAAGCTGTGAGAAACTTAGAGAGAACATTAAAAAGCAGAGATATCACCTTGCCAAAAAAGGTCTGTCTAGTCAAAGCTATGGTTTTTCCAGTAGTCACATACAAATGTGAGAGTTGGACCATAAAGAAGGCTGAGCACTGAAGAATTGATAATTTCTAACTGGGTGCTGGACAAGACTCTTGAGAGTCCCTTGAACTGCAAGGTGATCAAACTAGTCAATCCTAAAGGAAATCAACCCTGAATATTCATTGGGAGGTCTGATGCTGAAGGTGAAGCTCCAATGCTTTGGCTACCTGATGCAAAGAGCCGACTTATTGGAAAAGACCCTAATTCTGGGGAAGATTGATGGCAGGAGGAGAAGGGGATGACAGAGGATGAGATGGTTGGATGGCATCGCTGACACAATGGACATGAGTTTGAGCAAACTCCAGGTGATAGTGAAGGACAGGGAAGCCTGGTGCGCTGCAGTCCATGGGGTCACAAAGAGTTGAACACAACTTAGTGACTGAACAACAGCAACATATCATCTTAGTCAAGTAGAAAGCTAAACAATTGTGTAATTATGCAAATTCCTTGTAGATTAAGTTTTTAGAATGGTAGGAACATTCTGAACTTAGTAGGGAAATCAGGTTTTCCAGACATACTGTGTAGATGCTTATGATCAAAAATCCTATATTGGCAAACATTCTATCTCATGCTAAGTTTACTTTCTGAACAGGTAGATGGCAGAACCCTGGTTTAATTTTCTCCACTATTTCCTATTATCTTCTTTGGCCTTATCACATTTGTTTAGTTCTCTTACTATTCCTGAACTTCTATTTTAAGTAGTTATAAATCTCTCTTGCAAGTATGTTGTACTATATAAATCAATCAATAAGATGGAAAGAGAAATATTTTTTTTTTGCTTTAAGTACTTCTGCTTATAAATTCATGCATCATTATTTAAAACTGTTACTAAAAAAAAACCAGGTACAAGATTATTATTATAACGGTATGAAAGATTTAGCTGCTGCATAAAGGATTGTTGAAAATTAGGTACAAATATTACATATTCGATTTACTATACAGATTGTTTTAACACACCTGTAATTTATAAGTATAGTCATCACAGAGTAACCTCTGCTAATCATCTTAAGATAAAGTAATAAATAGGCAATAACTCAAAATAGGATTATCATCCTTTGGCCACATTATAATTTTTACTATTGCACAAGCTTTTAAATTTCAGTGCATAAATCTGTTAACAGCTTCCAAAAGACAAACTTAGAAGAAGTCTTTGCTCAAAAACTCATTTGAGAATATGTTTCCACTTTAGGGCGGCAAATAATCAAAATCTCAGGGGCTACCAAACCATGTTTGTTCTTTGAATTCCTATCACAGAGAAGCTTAGCATTCCTCAACAGCTGTAACACACACTCACGTCCTTCAACTTCTCCTTTTTTGGATACAGGAGGGTGCATGCCAACCGCCTACTCTGGCTACAGGCATTTCAACCAAGTTTAAGTCCATAGCCATGTGCATGGCACATGGCATTACTGACCTTGTTTACTGCCATGGTAACATTACAAAGAAAAGCGGATTTAATCTATGAAAAAGAGACAAAGCAAAAAAAGCATGCAGGGCAATGGATGAACCAGCTATTAACATCTTGCATTTGTATTGAACAATTGTTAAAATTGTAATACTAACAGTTTTATTAAACTCTAGACTTTATTTAGATTTTACTAATTTTCCCACTAATGTCCATTTTCTGTTGTATGATCCCATCCAGGATACCACACTAAATGTAGCCTGCTAATATTTTTAATCAGCCTTCTCTTTCTCTAGGCCCATGAAATAAATTAAGCTTCAATTCTTTCTCACTTGCCTTTAATGAACTATTACCTCATGGAAGGGAAGGGCTAGGATTCAAGGAGAAGGAAAGTGGGGCTAGAATGTTTTTCCCCAGCAACCCCATCTATTTATTGAATTTGTTACAATATTGCTTCTGACTTATGTTTTGGTTCTCTGGCCATGCGGGCATGTGAGATCTTAACTCCTCAACCAGGGATGGAACCCACAACTCCTGCATTGCAATGCACAGTCTTAACCACTAGACTGCCAGGGAAGTCCCTCACCACACATGTTTTAAAATTCAATGGGAAAGAAAAGACTAAAATAAAGAGGATAGATGTGCTCTGAGCTATTTTTCCATGGTCACAACTTTTTATTTTTAAAGGCTATTCCAAGTGTTCACAGCTGGCTTCAGATCTACTTTGAAGTACGATTAAGGTTCCCAAACTAGTACCTGCAGATTTTCTCCTAGTCTCTACACACAAACTCTGGGATCTGAAAAAGCTTTATAACGAATAGTAGTTGACACGGAATTGAAGAAGGTGGTACCTGCCCTCAATATTCTTACTTCTCCCTTTTCCATGTTCCTTTTCCTGCCTCTCCCAGCTCCAACATCCCTGAACCATGGCATCCAGTGGTCTCTATGTTAACCGGTTAACAGCTTACCCCTGCATGTGCTCTCCTGAGGCAGCACGCGCCTCATCTTTACATCCTCCAACTCAAGCCAGATCAAAACTTACATCTCCATGGTGGGATATTTCTGGCTAATAACATTATAAATTGATACATTCTGATAATAAGGACTTGGGGAATTTCTATTAGAGTCCCAAGTTAATGAAAATGCAGAGTGAATGTCAGGTATGCCAGGGAAGTCAAATTTCAGGTGACCTCTTCACATCTTAACATGCGCTCATTAATGGAACAAGTCCTGAGTGGGGACCCTGCACTCTTTGTGTGATATTACAGGAAGGCAGATTGTCATACCAATTTAAGGAACAAGACTTACTTCTAGGGATTTCCCTGGTGGTCCAGAAGCTAGGAGTCCACCTTGCAATGCAGGGGATGCAAGTCCCATCCCCGGTCGGGCAACTAAGGTCCCACATACCATGGAGCAAGTGAGCCTGTGGGCTGCAATTTATGAGCCCAGACATTCTGGAGCCTGTGTGCCACAACTACAGAGCTTGCGTGTCACAACTAGAGAGTCCATGTGCCACGACAAAAAGACACCACATCATACAACCAAGGTCCCACATGCCACAACTAAGACACAATTCAGCCAATAAAGAAATAAACGTTTCAAAAAGACTTACTTCTATATAGATATAGTGCTTGCTGTTCTCTATCACATAGACGTAAGCAGCATGGATGGATTCTTCATGGTACTTGATACCAGCAGACCAATCAGCAGCAGAGCGGAGTAACTATAAGGCAGCAATCAGAAATGAGCAAATGTAAGACAATGGAGATGATACCAGAGGAATTAATACAATGAAGTCCACCTTTTTTCTTCCAAACAGCTAATTGATCACAGTGGCTTGTGTGACATGTGTGCACTGAGGGAGAGAAGGTGGATATGGAACTGGTCCTTAGATATAATCCACAATAAAGAAGCCCAGCTGGAAATCCAGTCCTCAATATATGCTCTTCCACCCAGGATTATTTTCACTCATGACTGGAAATCAGGAGGTTGTGGTTTCTAAAAAGAGCATTTCAGAAGCACTTCTTTCGGTGGCTGTGAGTAGGGTGGCCGTTTGTACTCTTCATTCCATGATGGCCCCACAATTATACCAGAATTCTGGTGTATTAATAACACTTTTACTCTCAAAAGTGTCCTGGTTTGAATCATATGATATGGTCACCCTAGCTCTGACTTGATAATGTAATTACTCTTTTCCCTCAAATATATATTGTTCAGAACCGCTGTTGTTCATTTGCTAAGTCGTGTCTGACTCTTTGCGACCCCATGGACTGCAGCATACCAGGCTTCCCTGTCCTTCACTGTCTTCTGGACTTTGCTCAAACTCATGTCCATCGAGTCGGTGATGCCATCCAACTATCTCATTCTCTGTCACCCCTTTCTCCTCCTGTCCTCAGTCTTTCCCAGCATGAGGTTGTTTTCCAATCTTTTCCAATGAGTCAGCTCTTCACATCAGGTGGCCAAAGTATTTTAGCTTCAGCTTCAGCATCAGTCAGTCCTTCCAGTGAATATTCCTAAAGGGTTGATTTCTTTTAGCATTGACTGGTTTGATCTCCTTGCTGCTCAAGGGAGTCTCAAGAGTATTCTCCAGCACCATAGTTCAACATCGATTCTTAGGCACTCAGCCTTCTTTATGGTTCAACTCTCACATTTGTACATGAGTACTGGAAAAACTTTGACTATACAGATCTTTGTTGGCAAATTTCAGAATAATACATTCTAAAATACAAATAGATTCATTTAGACACTTAACCTTGATTCTGATTTTAATTAACTGTCTGATCCTTGATGTGTCACTTCAACTATCAAGTTTCTCATTCATACCGCCTCCCTCTCTTCAGACACTCACCTGCTCCCACTTGGATTACAATAAGAGCTTCCAGCTCAGACACCTAGTATATGGTAAATACATGAATGCACAGTGAGACTGCCCGCGTTCAAAGCTTAGCTCAACCACCTAGTGGCTTTCATCTTGGTCAAGTTCCTTAACCTCTTTGTGCCTCAGATTTGTTCTATAAAACTGAGTATCCACTTTGCAAGGTTATAAGAGGATTCCAAGAATTACTGTGCAGTTTGCAGAAAGAGGCTGAGCACCTAGTAAGTGGTACATAAGTGTTTGTTGTTATTAATGAGAACCTTAGGGGATGCATTTGAGCTGTAGCAGATCATTCCATAGATGCTTCTGACTATAGCTATGCTATAGTCTGGCCACATGGAAGGCTTTTTCAACACTAAGAATCCATTGGTTGTAATTTTTTTCAGCATTCTAACCACTGTTTCAGTATACTGTTGGGCATATAGTAGGTGCTCAATAAATACTTATTACTTGACTTTCCTTAAGCAATAGAATGTTATCATAGAAGAATCACTATAAAAAATATATTCACTAATCCTGATTTGAAATGAGTACTGAAACTGTTCCTCTTGAGGTCAACTGAAATTGAAAATAAAAGAATAGCCTATACTTATTAGAAATTTATAAAATGATCCAATACAAAATCAGTTTTATGTCTGTTACAAATAAAAGGTCTGGTAAAATTCTTGCTTTAATCAATAACTTTAAAAATTGCACATACTGATATAAGACTACTGAAATCCAAACCTAATACTAAAACTGATTGTGCCATGCTCAGAATGTATTTCTTTATTCATTATGAAGTACTTATTATAATATAGCTCCCCAATAAGCATTTTATTTAATGCTATCTGATGAGTATGTATAATGAAATCAGAAAATTTAACTATTAGCAAGAATAGTCAAATATCTCAGAAGGAAACTTACAAGGAAAACTTAGATAAATATAATGCACACTGGAAAGTATCTTGATTCACATAATCTTCACCATTACTGTTCATCAGCATAAATAACAAAGGTTAAAAAAATAGAGGTTTCAATTCTTTCTTCACTCAAATTTATGTTGAATTTTGCTGCTAAGGTGCATGGCTCTGAAAATGCAGGTCATCTTGAGCAGATTCTTTGGCCACACATCCTGATACAATTCTATATTACTTTGTCAACAATGTGTAAAACTGCAGAGTGTACTGGAAAGGTAGGAACACTTGAGGCCTGCACTATCACTCTGCACTTACTAGTTCTTTGCCTTGAACAAGTCATTTTAATATCATGGAGGCTTGATTTCCTCCTTTGAACACTTGAGATTGCTCTGTCTGTCCCTGTTTTTCTCTCTCTCATACACACACACTTGTCTACCCACACATTCCCACACAGAGCTGCTGTAAAGAAAAAAAAACGGCATGACAAACACAAAGCATTGTTATACAGCACACAGTAGATATTTGATATATGGTAGATCTACCTTTCTAAAGGCTTCCTTGGTGGCTTAGATGGTAAAGAATCTGCCTGCAATATGGGAGACCGGGTTCAATCCCTGGGTTGGGAAGATCCCCTGGAGAAAGGAATGGCAATCCATTGCAGTATTCTTGCCTGGGAAATCCCATGGAGAGAAGAACCTGGCAGGCTACAGTCCATGGGCTCGCAAAGACTCAGACACGACTGAGTGACTAACACACACACACACACACAAACACACACACACACACACCACCCTGAAATGTTATGAGCAAAGTTTATATACTACCCTTGGTGGTAATGTCCTAGTCTTGCCCTCATATCCAAACACCTTACACTTTCTTTACTTTCTCAGTTTCAAAATTTGCTCCTTCAAAGATTTAATAAACTTATTCACATAAGATATAAATCAGGAGTGTCGAGCAAGAGTCAACTCAAAGGTCAAGTCTAACTGATTCCAAGTGGTTTCCTGGACATCTATGTTGAATAGTGGATTCTTGGAACTAGACACATGGGGGAAGAAATCTGGGTTAATGGCGAATGGCGGCCAGGAGGGAAAGCATGAAGGTCATGTATCTGCCATCTTTCCTGTGAAGGATAATGGTAAATGTTTTCCTTTCTAGAAGCAGTTAAACGTTTATAATAAGTACATTTGTAAGCCAAAAGAAGACCATTTTGTCATTAGCCTGTGGGAGAGCATAAATAAAGTAGAGGGAAGCCCCACCCCTGATGCCTATAAAACCATACAAGGTAGATGGTTATCTACACCCTGAGGAGGTTTAACATTATGTATCTTATTGTCTGAATCCAAATCTGTATCATTTTCTCAAAATGAAAACTCATTTAACTTAAAAAAGTTATCATTTTTGGTTAAACTTGAACATATCCTTCAAATAATACAGGAAAAAATTACTTGAGACTATTACTCATTTATTATGATTTTGATTAGCTAAAATCTATTTATCACAAGATAATTAAAAATATGAATTTCTCTTTTACCACTAAACCAGGGGCCCTAAGGTTATGTACAAATCAACTCAACTGCTTTAAATGATTGATAAGCTAGAAAATTTGTAAAAAAACTAGCAAGAAAGCCAAAGACATTTTGATTGACTTACTTTTGTTTTAAATTTAAGATTTACTCACTTCTTTTCTTAACTGACCTGACCAACTTGTCTTAACATGTCTGTTTCAAACCAATGTAACTGAGACAAACCTCAAACTCCCCCTCATATACACAGAAATGTGGCTGATCTTACTGCCCCAAGTATATTGAGATTCATATCTAACCCATGCTTTTCAAATCTCAAGTTTGAATACACAATTTTAAGGTACACGTATGCCCTTTTTGAAGGACATATTTCTAATTCTGTGCTTTAGCCTCAAGACTGTAACTAGAACCAGTCATTTTCCTTCATACTGTGTCCTATTTTTTGACTTAAAGGATAGCCTTCTTTTTATCCATCAGCTCTAATCCCCTTACATGTAGTGGGCTCAAGCTGAATATGTGGACTAAAATGCAGAAATCTTTTCTTGAAGGAAAACTTTCAAAACATTCTCTCTATTTGTCCCTAGTTCCTGTTCTCTTACTGTAATGCTTTTATTCCCTATCAATCCAGTATATATCTTAATTCCTTTTTATTTCTCTGAACTCCCAAGTCAATCACAGAACAAAAGTACTTTTTTTTTTTTCTTTCATACAGAAGTTGGCCTCCATGTTGCAGCTCAGAAGTGGCATGGGTCAGGGAGAGAAAAGAAGTGGTCAGATTATTGAGCCTCATTCTTCCAGTCTGTGTTGAGAAGCATTGCAGGCAAGAAACTGCAGAAATGGACTTTGTTCAAGAATCTGCCTCAGACTACCAAATTCTTCCTTTTTTTTTTTTTTTTTTGGCCATGCTGCACAGCTTGTGGGATCTTAGTTCTCTGACCAGGAATCAAAACTGGGCCCTCTGCAGTGAAAGTATGGAGTCCTAGCCACTGGATCACAGGGAATTTCAACCTCCTCCTTCTAAGAACCATTCACCTATAGTCAAGTGTCATCAACACACACATCACAGTATGTCATTATTCCAAGAGGATGATCCTTTGGCCTGAGCAATAGTGAAAAGTTAAACTTGAGGGTGAAGGGATGGAAGAGAATATACTTTTTGAAGAACAAGACTTAAGGGGAGAGAAGTCCTAGGAAAAAACATATAGTTGAGAGTTCTTGGAAGCCGGAATGAAGCAAAAGGAGAACTGGGGCTGGATTTGGGTCTGTAGCCACAAAGGATGATCTCAAAAGGCAAGCATGCCATGCAGCTTTGCCTTGCTGGGGCCCTTGGTGGTTGCAACCATCCTGGGGCTTACTGGAGACAGTCTCTCTGCTGAGCAGCTATGGCCTCAGGCTCTGGAGTCAGACTGCCAAAAATCCAGTTTCATCCCCTCCATTACTCATTGTGTTATTTTAACCTCTCAAAGCCTTAAGTTTCCTCATATGTAAAAATAAGGGGTCAAAGAGAACACCACTTAAAGACTGGTAAGTACAAAATGAGATAATCCACAAATCAGTGCAATGCTGGGCACAGGGTGAACACCCCCAGCTCATGCGGCTTCAGCCAGCCAAGACCCATAGAGACGTGCGCAGAAGTCTTACATATGAGGACCTGGTCTGTAAATGGAAAACAGCTTCCAGGTTAAGAAACCTCCTTAGAAATGCCAAGTGGCTATTTTTCCCTCTTTACTAGTATCTACTTTGTTCTATCAGTGTACAAAACATTTTGCTGTTCTTTGAAACTTTGATTCCTACACTGACATCCTCTGGAGTGTCATTTGGACATTTTTCCCAAGTGGAAGAGCAAATTCTTCCAATCATATAATTGGAATGCCAATTACATTTGCCTATATATATTTTTTCTTTTCTTTTAATAGACAGAGAGATTGAAGACAAGGCTCCAGTGGATTATTTCCCTCACTTTCATAGGACTTCTTGGCAATGACTAAGAAATGACTCTTCTACTGTAAGCTGCCCAATTTAATAAAAGGTATTATTTCATGTATCGATTCCACGTTGATGCTAATTTGGCATCAAGCGCTTTCTTTTATCTTAATAGACAGGTCAGATATCTTCTGTCTCGATCATTTATCGTAAATGGAAATGACAGCATTCAGGAACCTAGTTTGTTCTTTTTAGGGAGAAAACAAGTTCTTTTATAAACTCTGTGCATAGGCAGTTTCAGAATCATCTTTCCTCCCACCCGCCGCCCCATGCCTTTTTCCTGCTATGTCTGGTCCAAGTGCTGTTGGCAAGCTTTGGGAACACACAACACTGAGAGGAAACAACTGAGATTATTTAAGTGTCAGTGGAAGTGGCTGAAGTCAGATCTCAGGACTGGGTGACTTTTTTTAGAAGCAGAAATTCATGCTGGTGGGGGCAGGTCTCCATTCTGCCTGCTGGAGCTCTAGTCTCCTTGGTTGGCTGTGTCAGTCGTCTGCAATAGCTGTGCATATAGCTGGAATTACCAGTAGTATGTGCCTCAGGGTGATTGGGCTCAACATTTTTGTGTTAAAAAATCAAATAACTGGGTTCTCTTCTGCAGATGAAAGAGCAGCATGAATTTCTGTACCTTATTGTCTCCAATGTTCTTTTTCTCCATTTCAACATATATGGTACAAACAGTATAAAGATTTTTGTATCCAGAACTAACCTGTGACCCATCCAGAGAAACGTCAACTTCTTTACTGCAAACTTTTGAAAACACTAGGGAATGCCTGAAGGTTGTAGCTAATATTGACATAATTCAGACACGTGTATTCTTCTAGGTGATTTGCATGGATTAATTTCTTTAACTATCACCACAACCCTATGAGACAGGTACTATTCTGATCTCTGTTTTAAAGATAAAGGAAATGCATTAAGAGAGGTGAAATAATTGTCCCAAGGTTATACAGCTTGTATGTAGTGAAACAGAAACTTGAATACAGTCTGACTCTAGAATCTGCCCCTTCCCCTTGCTATATTACATCACTCCTTTTCAGTTAAGTAAGCTTGTGGTCTCTAAATTACATTATGAACAACAAACTATGTTAAAAAAAAAAAAACAACCAACAACTGTGTTAAAATCAATGTTAAAAAGAATAAACTTAAGGAAGAATTTTATTAAATTTCTCAAATAGTCATTTGTCTATTGCCACATGGTAGCTGAGAGAGAGAAAGGTTTGAAAATATGACAACAAATTCTTTAAAAATTAAGTAGCCTCCTACACAGCCAGGTCCTAACTCCCTGCTATCTTCTGGATTCTCTGGAAAACCAAGGATTGGACTAGGCTATTGTTTTCAACCTCTAAGCACTAGACGTTCATAACTTGACAACAATGTCTAGAACAAGATGAATAATGTTTACAGCCAGTAAGTAATGTGAAGTGAAACAGCGCTGTGGTCAGAACTTTACAGAAAAGGAGAAATGGAGCAGTATAATTTCCTTTCTTTTCCTCAGCGTCTGGTCCTCTCAGATTTTCCTGTCTTCAAAAAGACACACTTGTCTGGCCATACCCACTGTTTTCACAACTGGAGTTATTTTGGCAGTTCTGAAAACATCTACTGGCAACCAGTAGATGTTTTGTGAGGTCTAACGCTTTTAAACAATGGAGGAATCTTCTTTAAGAAAGAGAATATCAATTTATAAATACAAAATTAGTGTATTCTAGGATTTATTATAGCAATCTCTTTACTTGTCTCCTTGCTCTCATTCTCTTTCTAGTATTGTTTTCACATGTATAAATTTTAGGTCTCAAAGTGTGTTTGTTTGGAAAAATTGAAATAGACATGTCACAGAATGAAAGATCCTACATCAGTTAAGCTTGAAATGCACATAGCATATTTAGTCTTAGTGATTCCATGATGTACACACCAACATCACAAAGGCATTGAGAAGTCCTATATTTTAAAAATCTGCAAAAACTTTTCTGTCCATGAAACGTTTTTTTTTGTGGAATAGCTACTAGCATTTCACAGGCAAAACCCAATTTGGGAAACTCTGATCTAGGTTCAGTTCAGTTCAGTCACTCAGTTGTGTCTGACTCTTTGCAACCCCATGGACTGCAGCACGCCAGACTTCCCTGTCCGTCACCAACTCCTGGAGGTTACTCAAATTCATGTCCATAGAGTCGGTGATGCCATCCAACCATCCATCCTCTGCCTTCATAAAACATTCGTATATCATGCTTCCTCTCAGATGACCAAAAAAATGTCCACAGTTCACTAATACCTCCAGGATCAGGTTGAAATGAACAAGACCAGCACTTCAGGGCACCCCTAATCTGGCCATATGCTGTCTGAACCTTATCTACTACCTCTTCAAGAGAAAATGGTTTGCTGTAGTGGTTCTACCTTCTTATTCCTTAGAGGGGGTACCCAGCTCTGTCCCTCTCATTCACCAACCGCTCATGGCACACTGATGTGCACTCTCAAGACTTGCATTTGTACTAAACCACAACTCGCCTTGTTAACTCAGTTCTTTAACATTAGAGCTTTCTCTCTCCCAGCTAACTCTTTTCCAAAAGGAGGCGGAGAACTCCTTTTGTCTGCTTCCTCGGTATCCAGGTGTGCACTGAAGATCTGGCTGTGCAAAAAGATGTCACTTGAAAGGCATAGACTGATTGAGTAAATGAATTAATGAGTCAGTGAGTTTTGGTAAACTCCAGGCAGCCTGGGCATTCAGGGATGAACATATGAGTATATAAGAAGAGGTCACTGATCTAGCTCCATTTCTACCACAACATCCCATGATACAGAGAAGGTGAACCAGGGCAGGTGCTTCGTAGGATGGACATGCAGAGCATCTATCTGTCTCATCAGGGCAGCAGGATGAGAATATGTAAAACAGGGCTGTACCAAACCTTGGAAGAAAAGTTATGACCAACCTAGATAGCATATTCAAAAGCAGAGACATTACTTTGCCAACAAAGGTCTGTCTAGTCAAGGCTATGGTTTTTCCAGTGGTCATGTATGGATGTGAGAGTTGGACTGTGAAGGAGGCTGAGCACCAAAGAATTGATGCTTTTGAACTGTGGTGTTGGAGAAGACTCTGGAGAGTCCCTTGGACTGCAAGGAGATCCAACCAGTCCATTCTGAAGGAGATCAGCCCTGGGATTTCTTTGGAAGGAATGATGCTAAAGCTGAAACTCCAGTACTTTGGCCATCTCATGCGAAGAGTTGACTCATTGGAAAAGACTCTGATGCTGGGAGGGATTGGGGGCAGGAGGAGAAGGGGACGACAGAGGATGAGATGGCTGGATGGCATCACAGACTCGATGGATGTGAGTCTGAGTGAACTCTGGGAGTTGGTGATGGACAGGGAGGCCTGGCGTGCTGCGATTCATGGGGTCTCAAAGAGTCGGACACGACTGAGCGACTGAACTGAACTGAACTGAACCAAAGGCATCAGAAGACATATGTATATGCAAACACTAGGATAAAACATCTTCTGCTAATCATAAAAATACACAATGCCCAGCAATATCTTTTCAACAGCTACTTAATTAGTATCTGCTAACTTTGGTAAGTTGATCAGTGAGTCAATTTTAATGCCATCTCAAATATTAAATTAAACTCTCTTGTTTTATTAATATCAAGGCTCCTATTTTATCTTATAGGTAACTTTTTTCCCTCTAAGTAGAATAAAATTAAACACGTTCATAAAATATTCATTAATTTACATATGAGTCCATATCTATCTGTGCTTCTAAGTTCAAATTAGTTTTCTCCTTTAGCCTGGGATGACTATTTGCTATAGATAATTCTCTTAAGTGATTTATCTTTTTGATCTATTATTTGATCTATGGTTTGAAATGTCTCTTTATTTCTTATATACACATACCTCTACTTGCACACAGTACAAAGTAACTAATTCAGGCATTTCATTTATTTCATTTAGGTGTTAGAATCCATGTCCAAATTATAAAAATCCATAATAGTAATGTTAGCAGCAGACTACTGGATCTTTACTTAAATAATAGTTTTTAAAAATTTGGTATGTGTATTTATTGTGAAATGATTAGCACAAGTTAGTTAACATCCATAACTTCACATATTTACAAAATTGTTTTCTTGCGATAAGAACTTTTAAGCTGTATTTCCTGGAAAGTGAAAAGTCAAAGTGTTAGTCCCTCAGTTGTGTCTGACTCATTGTAAGTCCATGGACTGTAGCCCACCAGGCTGCTCTGTCCATGGAATTCTTCAGGGAAGAATATTGGAGTGGGCTGCCATTCCCTTCTCCAGGGGATCTTCTCAACCCAGGAATCGAACCTGGTCCTGCATTGTGGTCTTCCCTGGTGGCTCAGCAGTAAAGAATCTGCCTGCAATGCAGAAGACCCAGGTTTGATCCCTGAGTTGTGAAGATCCCTTGGAGGAGGGCATGGCAACCCACTGCAGTGTTCCTGCCTAGAGGATCCCATGGACAGAGGGCCTGGCAGGCTACAGTCCATGGGGTTGCAAAGAGTCAGACACAACTGAACTGATTAAGCAGCAGCAGCAGCTCCTGCATTGCAGGTGGATTCTTTATCATCTGAGCCACTAGGGAAGCCCTGTACTCCCTTAGCAACTTTCAAACAATACAGTGTTGTTAACTATAGTCACTATATTGTACAGTACATCCCGAGGACTTTAAATTAAGAGTAAAACTGGAAGTCTGTACTTTTGACCACTGTCACCCACTTCTCAACCCCTCCCACCCCACCCTTTGCCTCTGGCAAACACCAATCTGTTCTGTACTTAAACAACACTTTTGATGCAAATAGTGATGACTTTGAACAAAAGGCAATGCCAAGGTGGCCAACCCTAGATCTGTCCCTGCATGATCTCAAGATACTTGAGCTGGAGTTGGTCCAGGGAGCAGACTGGGAAACAATGGACAGGACTAGGATTTCAAGCTCCAGCTCTACTGATAACCTTCAATGACCCTGAGCAAGTCTCAAAGTTTCACTGGGTCTTAATTTTCTTATTTGTAATTTGATAACATTGGACTGCATGTGCTCAAATTTTGTGCCTCTAATAAGCAAACTTCTCATCCTTTTAAAAGTGCCTCTAAAAGGTATTTGGTTAATTAAGGAACTAAAATTAGATTGAACTATAGCTTCCAAGATGCTAAGTTTAACCAAATTCCTGGTACTTCACTAGTATCAGTGTTTAGATAGAGTCAATTCAGAAGGACTTACAAGACAAGCCACTCCTTGACTGGGTTTTTCTAAAGACATGTATTTATTACATTTATATAAGAGTTTTAAAAAGAGGATAAATTGAATACATTTAAAATTGAAAATATAATACTAAATTTTAAAAGGTCTATTCAGATTTGTTTTGGAGTTGTTTGCTTTAAAAAACTTGAAGCCAATAGGCATTTAGTCCATATGAATGATTGTACCCAGGAGTATTTCATGAAAAACAAAAACCAAGCTTACCTGTACGTTAGCATGGACAGACGCAGGCACTTGGTATTTCAACTCGTGGGCTGTTGTTTGAGATTTTGGAAGCAGAAAAGGATAAGAAAGGCACCGATATTTTGGTTTCATAATCTAAAATAAAGAGAAACAGGTAAAAAAGATTCAAATGAAAAAATAATTCCTGTCTTCCCTATTTTGTGATTCTAAAAGATATACGGGTTCATTTGGAAAAGAAAAGTAAATATTAACAGTGGGTGTTTCTAGCTGAAGAGATACCAGATTATTTATTTATGTTTTCTATTTCCCAGAGGCAGAAAACTCCTTTGTTCCTTCTTTTACCTTTTGGAGTGAGCGTTGAAAGTGAAAGTTGCTTAGTCCTATCGGCCTCATTGCGACCCCATGGACTATACAGTCCATGGAATTCTCCATGCTAGAATACTGGAGTGGGTAGCTGTTCCCTTCTCCAGGGGATCTTCCTGATCCAGGAATCAAACCAGGGTCTCCTGCATTGCAGGCAGATTCTTTACCAATTGAGCTATTGCTTCACATTTTTAAAGGAAAGTTAAATATAATCTAGAGTTGTAGACTCATTTGAAAAGACCCTGATGCTGAGAAAGATTGAGGGCAGGAGGAGAAGGGGACGACAAGAGGATGAGATGGTTGGATCGCATCACCGACTCAGTGGACGTGTGTTTGGGTGAACTCCGGGAGTTGGTGATGGACAGGGAGGCCTGGCATGCTGCGGTTCATGGGGTCGCAAAGGGTCGGACATGACTAAGTGACTGAACTGAACTGAACTGAGAGCTGTAGAAGTACACAATTGCAAAAATGGGATTATTTTATAAACTGATTTTTTACTATGCTGTCGCTATCTCATAACAGCAATAAATCATATAGGTCATTTTTAAAATAACTTCATAGTAAAATGTCATGGAACAATCATAATTTAATAAATTTCTATTAATGAAGAGTTCAGTTATTTCTCATTTTATATGAATTACTAAATACAATGTCAAAATACATTACTTACTGAATAACTTCTTTAGCTTAAACACCTGAAATTGATTTTCTGAGTCAAAAGTTACATACTTTAAAAAATTTTTTGCAATTATACCAGTTTATCCTCCCAGGAGTAGGGTATAACAGCATCAAAGATCCTGAATCCAATTGTGGGTTTCTGCAGTGTATTTAACTTTGCCAGTCCAATAGGTTAAAAATAATATCTCTTTATTTATTCCTCCATTCACCTCTAAATTCTTGTTAAAAATATTTCCACTATTTCTAAGATCTCCCACTAACTGTTTATAATGTAAATTAAGTGAAAAATAAGGTGGCACTCTAAGTTAACAAAACTAAATTTTTTCCCAACTTATATCCAAACTATAGGGAAGAAATGCCTCATCACCATTTAAAATAAATAAAAGGGAATCTTAATAATACCAAGACAACAGGCACTTAACTTATGAGTATTAGGTCAAATTCTTATAAGTAATGAAGTCATCTTATGAAAGAAGACAAAATCTGGAGGAAAGAAGTAGGTCCATCTTCTCACATTGCTCACTTTGCTCAGAACTGCCTCTCAGAAGCCTGTGCCAACATGGATCCAGGGCAGTGCCAGGACTGCAAGGACTTGAAAGCTGCAGCTCTCACCTGAACAAGGGTCCCATCCCCGCTACAGTAGCTCAGCAGCCCTCCACGTGACTATCAACCCAGGCAAGATGCTTAAACTGGGAGTCCCAGGTTAATGGCTAAACCATAGTCTGTGATGCTAGCACCATTCCTCTGCCCTCTGAATTCTTTGTGGAGGAAAAGTTCAGGAACTGTTTTTTTTTCTCTTTTACCCAGAGTCCCAGGTGCTCTGACAACCGGCCACTCAACAGTGGGTAGAGTGGCACAGCTGTGGCCGCATCAGCCCCTTCTCGCCTCCTCTTCCTGGCCTGTCCCTCTACACGTGGACTGAATCATGCTAAAACCACACACATACCTTCGTGAAGTTCCAGCGCTGGATGAAGTGACGGGCCGCATCGCGAGCTGCCTTCCCGTGGACTGCAGAGGCTATGTCATGCCATGGCATCCGGGGGGTGGAGTGCCTGTCAATGAAATCTGCCCAGGTGCACCAGGCAAGGATCCACACTAAATTCTGCGCCCACAAGGCACACAAGCCATCTGACCCCAGCTCTGACCCCAACTATGATACATTAAAAAAAAAAACAAAAACCACGTGGTGATGTCCACCATATGTATATTTCTTGACTTGGATAGAATAATACCTTTATAACCAAGGGAAGCATAGATCTCACATTGAGGAACATAGTCCCTATGCACCTTTCCCAATATGAAGTTTCCATTCCACTACTAGATAATCACTGAGAAAGGCAGCTGTGAGCTGGTACAAATTATCTAAAGATATAAACGTGATATTACATTTTCTCTTCTATTCTGTTGAAATAATGTCAAGCTATGTATGGACTGCCATTTCTAGTTCCTGTTCAGTGTGCAAGCACTTAGATGATCTGAAATGTGTTATTTTAATGTTGGAAGATGAAGATGATAAGCAGAAAAAGGGAGATCATCAAAGGAAGGGAAACATCTCCTGGAGAATTACAGATTACGATGCCTAAAATATGCCTATATGCAACCTGGAGATTTCAAACAAGTAAGCTATACTTCATTTTCTTTTCTTACTATACTCACAAGGAAAAACCCTTAAGTATGTGACTAAATCGTGGTCTCCAATATTTCACCAAATGTTCAAAACAAAACAAGATATTAAATCATGCACATGCACACTTGTTGAGATCAAGGAAAAGACAAAATATGCATAGCTACCCACGACCATGGTACTCACCAGCAAAAGGTTTATCGAGTTGAACCCAGTCTTTGAAGACGAAATTGCAGTAGTCCTTTCCATGCCAGAATCGGGTTTCCCCATGTAGCTCTCCCACACGTGTCTGTACACTTCGGAGGGAGGCTGTGTCTGTAAATGCAGCAAGACTCACTCAAAGGCTGTGGTTCAGGCGGGCCCCAGGGAGGGAGGCTCACCTCTCATTTATTAACACCTAAACACTTCCTAACTTTTCTTCTTAAGCCTCATAACAAGGGCAGCATGGGTTCGTTTCATCTGAGGCTGTGGGCTGGCTGTGGGCTGGGTAATTGGGGCTATAACCAGGTTCATCATTTGACAATGAAATTTAATATTTTTATACATGTTTCAATGCCATTCTCCCAAATCATTCCCCCCCACTCCCTCTCCCACAGAGTCCAAAAGACTGTTCTATATATCTGTGTCTCTTTTGCTGCCTCTCATACAGGGTAATCTCCAGTCCAGGTTCAATGCATGATACAGGATGCTCAGGGCTGGTGCACTGGGATGACCCAGAGGGATGGTACAGAGAGGGAGGTGGGAGGGGCGTTCAGGATGGGGAACACGTGTACATGTGGATTCATGTTGATGTATGGCAAAACCAATAAAATATTGTAAAGTAATTAGCCTCCAATTAAAATAAATAAATTTATATTTTAAAAAGAAATTTAATATTTTTATTCTCGTCATCTAGCAGATCACTGGCAGAATGGATCACAGGTTTAACTTGCTGGGTGAGAGGGGTAAAGCCAGGTCTGCTGGAGGAACATGAAATGCCAAGGCCATAAAGAAGTCATGTTCTTCTTTTTGCTCAACCAATATGGTGCACATCTAATGTGTAATTCTTGTCTTTTGCATTTCAAAATGCAAAAGTGGTGTTCTAGCCCTGGAACTGACTAGCTAAGTGATACTGAGCTTTATCCTTTGGGGTCAGAGATCCTTTATGTACAAAAGGAAGAATTTGGCCCAGCTATCATCTAAGATCTTTTGGGCTCTAATATCCTATATTTCTACAATTATAAATGGAATCCATAAAATATAACAATAGAAGCTTATGATCACATAGGCGCAAAAGCAGCATCTACTGCAGTACTTCACAAAAGCTTTGTCAGGAACATTTTCAGTTCAGTAAATACGTTGACTTAAATAGTTTGTACATTTATGGGATATGCCAATCACAAAGACAGACAAGCAGGGAACTAGCAGAACTACAAATCACAAAATGCAGCGCTTGGCACAAAAGAGACGCTTAACCATCAGACACTGGATGCAAAACATTTGTTGAATGAATAAATGGTACCACATACAGAAGCCATAGTAAATAGCAGACTGGTCCCCCTACCACCATACTGTCCCAGATGTGTCCTTCCAAAAATGCAGATTCTTATTTAAAAGCCTTCTAGGATGACCTGCCTACAGAGGGTCAAATCCTCAGGGTTTAGTGTGCAGAGACAGTTCTTAAACTGCTGCCAATCTCTCTTTCTTGTCCTCATTTTCCCCACACAACCCAGGCCCCAGGCACACCACCGTTCTCACTGATTGTGACAGGCCTTGTCTGTCATGCAGCCAGCACATGATTCCTTCAGCCTGGAATGTTCTTCCCACCCTCTTGGTCTGACCTCCTCATCATCCTTCAAGAGCCACATTAGCTGTCACCTGTCCTAGAGACACTCCCCATATCCCAGCAGGGAGAGGCTGTGGAACCATTCATAGTTGCACAACCCAGGGCCCCTGACTCTGTGACTCATCTGCCCCTCCCTGTCCGCCACTCACTCAGCTATAAACTCAGGGGTGAGGACTGCATCCCCTCAGTGCCTAGTGTAGCTCCTGGCATTCAGTAGGCAATCAATAATAATTGCAGAGTGAAAATTTTGAGTGAAGTTGCTCAGTTGTGTCCGACTCTTTGCGACCCGGTGGACTGTAGCCCACCAGGCTCCTCCGTCCATGGGATTTCCTGGGCAAGAATACTGGAGTGGGCTGCCATTTCCTTCTCCAGGGGATCTTCCTGACCCAGGGATCAAACCGGGTCTCCTGCATTGCAGGCAGACGCTTTAACCTCTGAGCCACCAGGGAAGGAATACTCTGTTAGTATTTTATCTCAAACTGAATAATTAATCTCCAAAGAAAAATGTCTTGAAGTGCTAACAATGAACAAAACTATATAATATTAAAAATTAGAATTCTATTTATTTCTCCCAGTGATTTATTTTCCTTTTCTCTGAAACTGAAAGGCCAAGGTACTGATAGGGCTATTTGCTCACCTGCAGGCTCTTTATAGCAAGCATGGCACTTTATTAACAAAAAAAAAAAAAAAAAAAACACTTAAAAAAGGGAATAAAGAGAAGATAAATGGAAGGTCAATTCCAAAGTAAAATTAAAAAGTATATATAAAATTTGTTTTCATCAGTTAAGAAACTTTGGGCTAAATGTTTATATATATACACATATACTTGTTTAAAAATTAACTTTCATCTAATAATCTGTTTTGACAAGAAAAACAAAGTAAATTCATAATCTCAGAAAATGATCTTGGTGCTAACTGAATTCAGTCTGCTCATAATTCAAATTTGGTTTTGGTCATGGCCTACACCAGTGCAAATTAATCAGGGTCCTCCTCAGAACCAATGAAATATTAAGGTTAAGCAGAACCAGATCTTGCCAGTAGGATATTTCCCCCTGCTGAATCACTAAGGCACTGAGTTAGTAAAATATTTAATCCCAACACTTCTCTACTATTTAATAGACAATAAACTCTTTAAGAGAAAAAAACAAGTGTTACACAATGTTACCCACTCCATTGCATCCCTGAGAATGGAGATGAGAAATGACTTAACTTCCTATTCATTCTCCCTTATGATTAAATATCTGAGTGAAACACTTGCATCAGCTAAATGACAAGCATTATCTTCCCCATTAGCCATCTATTAAATCATGCTTAACAGGAGATCATCAGCAAACAATTACTGAATATAAAAAGAATAAAATTCAACCCTTTTAAAATGACTGTATCAAGGAAACAATGTGTTTGACATTCTCCCTCTTGCAACATAATTTTGAGAGGGAAAAAAAGTCTTGAGGATGGCCGACTGATTGGATTAAAGTATATACTATAGAAATCTATCATAGTTATTAATCACATTTAAGATGAGCTGATTTTACTCCACTTTTTCCTACTTAGAAACATCCAATGATCTTGTATGCACACTCTACTGATTTCTACACATCACCAGTAAGGTTCACTCGGAACCCCATTCAGTGCGGCCATTTGCATTCAAGTGAAACATTGCAGAGAAGCTAACCCAGTTCATACTTTCAGGAAAGGAAGCTATTAACTCAAGCAAACATTCAGTTTCAAACTTATGATATGATGAAGAGTCACTCTATGCTTAATTTGGGTTTCTAGTCCCAGAATTAAGACAAGAAAGTTTAAGTCATTACATGATTTAAATGTAGAGCTGTGCTCTTTAAACTTCCTTCTCCATTAATAGTTGAACCTTACTTTTTTTCCCCAAAAACAAATTCACGTGGCAGTCCAATATATAAAACAATGTAAGTGGGATTTTTCTGGTTGAAGCAGGTAGCAATAAAGGTAGAAGGGGCCCGGGTCTTCAGTAGTATCCTCAAAGCTCCCTAAGAAACACCAGGATTTAAGGAACAGACTCGGTAAAGCACTGCTCCAGAATTCAACTATCCTTTGGCTTTGGTTTTTAAGTAAGTGAACTTTTTTTCATATTAAAAAGCTAAATTGGTAACTTAACATAGTTAATGGCAAGAGTCCTCTCGGTCCCCCACATCCCAGTGCATCAGCCCGTGCCGTCACCTCTACTTCAGGCTGGATTCAGTACCTGCCTGGTCACGATCTGCCACCCCTGTCTGCTCTGAAGAATAAGCTTGTAAAAAATGTTCGTCGGATCTTGTCTGGCTTTTGCTCAGGACCAGCTGATGACTTCCTTTTTCTACTCAAAGTATAAGGCAAAATTCTATAACCTACTACTCAACCCTGTCCAACTTTGCTCCTATCATTATCCCCAGCCCTCCCAACTTCAGCCATGCCTGGAAGTCACCTATCCCATCCTTTCTCACAGTCTACACTGGCTGGTCTCCCTCCCCAATCCTACTTCTTCTCTCCTTTTGGATCTTTGTCGAAAACTCATTTCAGTGGAAAAGCATTCTCTAACTCCCTCCTCATATAAAATAGTCACTCCTTCCCTCTGCCCTTTCTCTCTTCCCCTGCTCTATTATTCTGCGTGATAATTCATACCATCTGATACAGTGTTTGATGGTCTATTTCTATTTACAATTCCCATCCTCACTTTCCAACTAGATAACTGAGTTTCATTTGTGTTGTTCATCCCATCCCTAGTACCCAGAACAATGATTGACTTACTACAGGAGTTCAGTAAGTACTTATTTAATGAACAAATGAGTCATACACATTTAGTTTTGTACTCCACTTACAATTTTTAATGATTGTGCAATTCCATCAAGGGAATGGATTGCTCATTATGTTCTAGAACCATCCTCCATCTTCTCTTGGATATTTACGGTGTTTACTTTTTTTTCCCCCTCTCTCTCTCTCAAACAAACAAACAAACAAAAAACACTGCACTGGATGTGTATCCAGTTTATTTAAGAGAGGATTTCCACCTAAAAACACCTAAAAACAACCATATTGCTGTCCCCAGCTCATGACTATGGGAATCACCCCCTCAGTCTATCACCAGCCTGAATTACTTAATATATTCTGCACTCAGCTTGCATCTTCCTTTCCACTTGCCTCCAATCCTGTTGTCAGCAATACTAACATTCAGTCCCCTCATTGCCCCATCTTAACTTCAGTCCTAACACAGCAAAGCCATATGCTGGAATTACAAAGCAATATCTGGACCTATTTGTAACCCTTATCTTTAAAGTCTGCCCCTGCATTCACCCCTGACCTGGCTCTCTGGACTTCCCAGTGCCCTGTCTCAGGGCTCTGCCACTCTACAGAGCACAGGAGTTACTGTGAGCTCTCCCTGAATCCACAAAAGCATCGAGGGCTAGCTGTATGCTAAATAGACAAAATGTCTCCCCATATATACCCTTCTCCATATTTTAATGGTATCTCCATATTTTAATGGTATCATGAATGCAAATGAATTTAACAGTTATATTGGTGCTTTAGTTCACTATAAATAGTCAATCACTTTAAAAATTGCTGGGTCCCCAGGCTAAAGAATGCTGGAACCACTGCCCAAGGTCCAGCTTAGTGTTCAGGGTCATTAGCCCCTAACCGGAGAAGGCAATGGCACCCCACTCCAGTACTCTTGCCTGGAAAATCCCATGGACGGAGGAGCCTGGTGGGCTGTAGTACATGGGGTCGCTAAGAGTTGGATACGACTGAGCAACTTCACTTTCACTTTTCATTTTCATGCATTGGAGAAGGAAATGGCAACCCACTTCAGTGTTCTTGCCTGGAGAATCCCAGGGATGGGGGAGCCTGGTGGGCTGCCGTCTTTGGGGTTGTACAGAGTTGGACTGTACGACTGAAGCGACTTAGCAGCAGCAGCAGCAGCAGCAGCAGCAGCAGCTCCTAATAGCCACAAGTGACTCACATCCAGCCCTGCTTTCTGGGCTCCATCTCAGTCATCTCCTAAACAGTACATAGAACTGTGGCCTTGAGGATTTAGCCAAATGGTCCTGCTTCGGTCATCTGCATTTCTGCTAAATCACAAATCTGATTCATGACTTCTAGGAGGCTGAGAAAATGGAATTTCACTGGGCACGTCATTTATCATCTCTAAACCTTCATTTGTAAAAAGAAGATAACTCTATTATAACCAAGCTCCACAAGTGTTCCAGGCAGTGAGGGGCAGAGTCTGCACATGATAAAAGCTAGCTTACATTTTACTGTGGTTGCTATTTACTATGATGATTGTGTGTATGCATACTAAGTTGCTTCAGTGGTGTCCAGTTCTTTGTGACCCCATGGACTGTAGCCTGCCAGACCTCTCTGTCCATGGGATTCTCCAGGCAAGAATACTTGAGTGGGTTCCCAGACTCTCCTCTAGGGGATCTTCCCAACCCAAGGATCAAACCCGAATCTCCTATGTCTTCTGCATTGGCAGGCGGGTTCTTTACCACTAGAGCCACCTGGGATGCCCATTATTTGTCCTATATCTGATCTGTTGCCAAATCCCTCTTCATTCCCACCACATTTTAGGCCCTGATTAATTTATTCAAGTACCTCGTTCTTACAAAAGCTTATCAGATCATCATTTCTAATAATACGTGCAGGGTAAAAACTGTGAGAACAGAGAGGCAATCCAGAAATACAGTCACTCTGCTCATGCAGCAAAAGCTGAAGCCTATGGAGATCTGGCACTTCACACATCACTTACCAGTGTTAGGTCTAGTAAGCCCCTGCTCAGACTCACTGGAAGAGCGAAAGAGTTTCAAGTGGGGCTTTAAACCATGAATTAAATTCTGACGACTCCTACAGTGATTACAATAACCTGGAGAAAGTTGAGAGTTCTTTTTTTACAAAGATATATATATATAAATATATACACACATATATGAAGTTTTCTAAACTGGAAAGCAGGTTCAATCATTTTTAAAAGTAGGCAAGGCTGTAAAATCAGTCACAAATTGTGTGCTACAGAAACTAGAGTTTTAAAGACAAATCTGAAAAGAATAGTAAATGTACAAGATGTAGAAAATCTGATGTTTGAGGACAAAAGCTTGATGTATTTCTGGACAAGAAGAGATATGCAATCTCTGCTATGACAAAATTATAAAGTACACCCAAGACTTTTCCTTCATAATTTGGCATTAGTTTAGAAATGCTTAGCCATTCTGTGACCATTAGAAGCATGAATTGTGCATGTTATGAGTACTGATGTGAATAAAACAATAAATCTCCTCTACAATGAGTCAAACAGAGCCCCAAAATGGTATGAGACTGAAGAGGATGATATAATGACTTTTAAGCATTGCTTGCTTTACTCCATTATAGGTATAATGGTTCTGCTAACAGGTGTCCCGTGTCTGGCTATGAAGGAATAGAGTCATCGGGATAAACTCCAGGGCAGACAATGACTTACTGGAGGCGCTGTCAATGCTGCTGATGCTGTCTGTGTCGTGCAGATGGTGTCTGTGCAGCTGCCTGTAGAGACTGAATTTGGAGAACTTGCTGGGCTTTCTTCCTTTCGGTTTTGAATTTGCATCATCAGGAGAGTTCAGGATGGGCAGATCTTTATCAGATTCATTTTTATCTCTGAGGCATAAGGATTCCATAGACTCTGTTGTTTCAGCCTGAGAAAATTATTTAAAAAAAAAGAGAAATGAAAAGAAACTGCATAATATATGCTGCAATGTGGTCTTTTAATTCCAGTTTAAAGTTTACACGTGTTGCTGGCTCCCTAAAAGACACACAGTGATGTGCGTGAGGTCACCTGCAGGGCAGTGGGGGGATTCTTGTGAGCTGTTTAAAGACTTTCAAAGGGACACCAGGAAGTCCATTACAGTTCCTCTTTCACTGCATCAAATTCTTGCAATTTTATGCCAATTAACCTTTCAGTATCAGATATAATTACATGAGTTATATTCACTGTTGAGCTACTGAACTTCCTCCGATAAACATTAAGTAAGCGATGATTTTTCTGTCAATTATTTTCCCCATTACCTTTCCACTAAATCTCTATTTTCCCAGAAAAGTCACCAACATATACAGCAGAAAAATAAGATGGAGGCCATCAAATTTTTAATAAGTGTATCGATATTTTGGCAACCATCTGAGTTGAAATAATAAGTACACGAATATAGGTGTACAGAGATTTTGGCAGTTCTTGATTTGAAAGGTACGTTGAGGAGTTATTAACGTTCTGCTTTCAAACAGAATTTTCTAAATGTCTCCAGACTGACTTATCCTATTTTCATATGTCTGTAAGAAGGAAAAATTTCAAAAATCTTGGCAGCGACTTGTAATAAGGCTGCTTATTTGAAGTCCAATTGTGCTGCACATTTTTATGAACTTTTTTCCCCGAATAGGAATTAAATCTTTAATTTAAATGGAAACCCAAGGAACTGACTATGAGATAGCAAATGTTTTATGGAATCTATTTAGTTTTCTTACAAGAGCAGAAACTGAGACTAACAGACTCCGTAGGTGGTATCTGAAACCAGGTCTATGTTGGACTCAACTTAACTATCCAGGAACATGCCTCCTTTCATTCAACCCATCAGCCAACCAATCATGCTTTTAATACACACTTATACAAACTGTGTCCCTTTTATGCAGTTCCATAAAGATGAAATCTACTAACTGTGAGGGAACCCAGGGATGGTCCCCCGACGACGCGCTTCACGCTGCCCACATCCGTGAGTCTGTGTTCGTTGTCATCCCACCTCCCATAAGCCAGGTCAATCCCACCCACAAAGGCCACCGACTGGTCGATGATGACGAGTTTCTCATGATGAGCCCACAGGTATACGCTGGACGACACGTGATCCGGGTGCCTCATCACCTTGAGAGGAAAAAACCCACACATGTAGTATGCTTTCTAAAATGCCTTTCATACTATAATAAAACAGGTCTGTTTACACCCTCGAAGAGCATTTCCTACAATCCAAATACTAAAATGTGCTATCTATACATCGAAGAGAATCCCCAAACTTCTAATTTTATCCTCAGTATTTAGCAAAGGAAGATCCCTGGTTACTTTTTGAGACTCCCCTGCCCATTCTGGACCCCCCACACTTGTGGGGAGCTACCATTCAGCTTGAAATTTGGCCACATATTTCAATAAAAGTCAGCTCAGTGGGATAGCAGATTCCCTCCCCCCCACCAAAGGATTATATTGTATGTGGTATTACTTAAAAAACACTAAAACTTTTGAACCAGCATCTATCTCTGACAAAACTTTTACTAAGTGTATTGATATTTTAGCAGTCATTGAGTTGAAGTAGTAAGTATATGATATAGGGATATAGATGTTTTGGCAGCTCTTGATTTTAAAGGTACTTTGAGAAGTTATTAACCTCCTGCTTTCAAGTAGAATTCTCTCTAAATGATCCCAGACTGACCTATTTTTGTATGTCTTTAAGTAGAAACATACCAAAAACTTTGAAGACAATTTTACTGTTTAACAACATTTTTTTATTGTGGTGAAATACACATAATATGAAATTTACGGTTTTAATATTTTTTATGTGTACAGTGCAGTGGTATTAAGCATATTCATATTATACAACCATCTCCAGAACTTTTCATTCTGCAAAACTGAAACTCTATACTCATTAGACGATAAAGCCTCATTCCCTCTTCCCCTAAAACTCTGGCAACTACCATCTACTTTCTGTCTCTGTGAATTTGACTACTCTAGGTACCTCATGTAAAAGGAATCTATTTTTTTATGACTGGCTTATTTCACTTAGAATAATGTCTTCAAGGTTCATCCACATGATTTAAGATATGTCAGAATTTCCTCACTTTTTAAGACTGAATAATATTCTATTACATGTATATGCTAATTCATTAGTGAGAGTGTGATAGTAAAGTGTCCAACTATTATAGAACTGTTTATTTCATCCTTTGATTTTGTCCATGTTTGCATAATATATTTTGATAGTCATTATTAGGTAATGCTTATATTTATAAAAGGTAAATGCTTATATTTTGTTGCTGCACTGAAACTTTTATTAATATATAATATCCTTCTTTCTCTACTGTAAAATTTTTTGATTTAAAGTCTATTTTGACCCATATGAGTAGAGTCATTTCTGCCTTTTTTTGGTTATTATTTACATGGACTATCTTCTTTTAATCAAGAAAAATGTACAATCATTATATACTTTAAGCCTACTGGAGATTTATTACTGTCTTGAAATATCTCAATAACTGGGCAATATTTACTGATAGGCTTCAGGTCCTTGGCAAAATATCAAATGGCTTTTTTCAAATTGTTTATCATGTTTATTCACATTAGTAGTACTTTCTACTAAGAGCTTTTAAGGAAAGCACTTTAAATCCTAAAGGAGCTCTTTTTGTGTCTATCAGTATTCAAGGGACACCCCAGGGAGCTCACATCTAAGAGGTTTCAGGATAACCTTAATGAAGAGTATGGATACTTGATAAGGCTCTTGAATATTAAAACAACTCTAGGAATAATGTTCTTGGCTAAATGATCAGGGTAAAAGAAGCAGAAATGAGAACTCTGATGATCCCATCAAAATCAGAAATATAAGAAAGTATGTGTGCTCAGTCATGTCTGACTCTTTGCAGCCCCACGGACTATAGCCCACCAGGCTCCTCTGTCCATGGAATTTTCCAGGCAAGAATAATGGAGTGGGTTGACATTTCCTGCTCTAGGAGATCTTCCTGACCCAGGGATTGAACCCATGTCTCTTGCATCTCCTGCATTGGCAGGTGGATTCTTTACCACTAACGCCACCTGGGAAGCCCATAAAGTTCATAGTACTATTTACTCAAAATACATGAGGGAATCCCAAAGATTGCCACTGCTCAAAGCAAAACATATCTGAAAACTGTAGAATAATAAGGAAGAAACATTTTTTACGCAAGATGACCCAAATACCTTTATGTTGGGGTGTAGACGCATCAGAGTCCTCTTGCTGTATTCACTATTGATTCCAAGGGCAAGTTCCACCTCTTTGTAGAGCATAATGAAGATTCTTACCCCCTGTTGCTGTCACAAGAAAAAAACACAGGGAAAAATAAGAATTTCTGGAAGTATGATATGATTTTCTTTTTCTTCTTCCTTTCTGGGCATTGTATTTTCTAAAAATTTCTTCTATAAACAAGTATAATACAATATTTAATGAAAACTGCCACAGAAGGAGCTGAAATGTATGTGTAGATTAAGACACAAATATAAAAAATAAAAAGCTACCTCCTTTCCATTCTATGCATACTGAGTCAATATTTGACTAATTACAACCAGAATGTTGAAACTGCAACTTTAAATACTAAAAATGTCTGATAGTGTTACACCTTTGAACACCTCCAAACATTTGACATTAGAGGAAAGTTTTGATCTGATTCATTGTTACAGAATTAGGGTCTTCTTTTTGTTTTTATCATACCACAATGAGTTGAAATAACAGTGTGTTTTAAAACTCTGATGATAAAATCTGCTAAACATGCCTTAAATGTTTTGGGGGATATTTTCATAGATTTTTTTCTTTACTAAAAATTATTTCAGTGGAAAAACATTTCTCAGTCTTCACAAATGAATGTGTTGGTTCACACTCTTCACCCATAATTAAATCATTAAGGCCTATTTCACGACTGAAATGACTTCTTCAGAAGTCAGCTTCTCTAACAATCAAAAACCCCTGAGTTTTAGCAGCAGCCCACAAATTAACATTGATCTGTTCCTAGACCTTGGACCTAAAGGAAAATAGACAAAGCCATTGTGAAGGTCATACTGAATCAAAAGTTACTCACAAACTTTAATATGCTATACAAATAATAGTTATCATTAATAAACCATCAGAAAGAATGTCCAACAGCTGGTAGTATAGAAAAGTACCATTGTTTTTCTCTCTTGGTTCTGGGTAGTGACAAGGTCTTAGCTTATGGTTAATTTTGCTTGACACGTGAATGTTCTCCCCTCTCCTTGTCCTCTTATATGATTCCCCCATTAACATACAGCTCCTCCAGGAAACTCTATATTGTTTATCCTCATTTCTTAGATCATTTTTTTACTTTTTAGGTTTGCATCCTCAGTATTGCTGTGTAGTTTGCAACACAGAATTTGCATTTTATATACCCAGCAGCTCTGAAACCATTCTGGATTTCTGAAACCATATACAGGATACTGTAGCTACACATAGACATTTAATATCCTACAGATTTAAAGGCAAGAAGTTTTCCATAATCTTTTCTAGAGTATTAGAGATGCCGGTGTATCTAATAAACTATAGTGATAAGTAATAATTTTGTTATAGTTTAAATATCAGTTCAGTTCAGTTCATTTCAGTCGCTCAGTCGTGTCTGACTCTTTTCGACCCCATGAACCGCAGCATGCCAGGCCTCCCTGTCCATCACCAACTCCCGGAGTTCATCTAAACTCATGTGCATCTAGTCGGTGATGCCATCCAGCCATCTGATCCTCTGTCGTCCCCTTCTCCTCCTGCCCCCAATCCCTCCCAGCATCAGGGTCTTTTCCAATGAGTCAACTCTTCGCATGAGGTGGCCAAAGTACTGGAGTTTCAGTCTCAGCATCAGTCCTTTCAATGAACACCCAGCACTGGTCTCCTTTAGGATGGACTGGTTGGATCTCCTTGTAGTCCAAGGGACTAGCAAGAGTCTTCTCCAGCACCACAGTTCAAAAGACATCAATTCTTAATCCATGGTAATTAGGCATTGTTAATAATGGACATTCGAGTCACAAATTTAAGAAGACTTACTGGATTGAACACATCAAATTTGTAACAACTGGACATTTTTGCAATGTTACAAAAATGTGAAAAAAACATAAGAGTTAACATTTTTAGTCTGCAAGATATAAAACCTTGGAGTAAACAAAACATGTTTACAATTCCCTAGTGTTGCTCTGCCAATACTAAGGAGCATATTTTAGCCCCTAAAATCCTTTAGAATAACACATCACTTCAAGATACTAACTTTGTCTTACTTGGTGTTAGTAATATCTGAAAAGTGTCATATTTCTGAAGGGATACACCTGATTTACATTTTGGACTGCATTAAGGAAATCTGAGTACTAGCAGAAGACCCATTCTTGCTCTGAAAAAAACAGGATTAAAATACATATGTCATTTTATTTCTCTGGTTAACAACTGGCTTTTGGAACTTGCTTATCATTTATTACATTATGAAACTATTATTGTAATCAAGTATGAAAGTACAGACTTGAGTAAAGAAATAAGGAAGTGAAAGGATTAATTCATTCAAGGCAGGAAATGAACAGATTAATTTCCAATGATCTGGTCAGTGAATGCTCTAAATGAAAACTAGAACATTATTTTATTTTTCTCTTCTACTCTTCAGATTTACTTTTCTATTTAAATATTTTAGGATTCAGCAATGAATAACAGTTTAAAAAATAGCCTCTCACTGACCGATGAAATATAAAGTTTAAAACCCCCAATTTCAACCTAAATTAAAGAACATTACAGCTGACATCTCTCATCACGGTTCATTTGTTTTAAAATGGATGAAATTTTACTTCTTAGGCTTATGAGATTATTACTCATGAAGGACAGTAGTTGCAAATTAGGAACTGGAGTGAATCTTATAATTTTCCATTTATCTGCATAACGAATGGATTTTTTAAATAATAGAGATGCTGGCACTAATGGATTATAGTATTGATATTATCTTCCATCTACTAATACCTGACATTTTCTTCTTTATTGTGTCTTTTCTCATTGAAATAAATTAACCTATAGGAAATAGGATACAGACTTTTTTGTTTGTTTTTTGATGTCTGATCTTATTTATTTGTTACTCTTAGAACATCTCATTTTTGACTGGACTCAGACTTGGAAGTAGAAGCTCTCAGGACAGCCTCCGTCTCTTGGCAATCTGTTCCTGCCGTTTTTCTTTGGCCTCCTTCATTCTCTTGGCCAAAAGTTTAGCATACTCTGCAGCCTCGTCTTTATTTTTCTTAGTACGCTGTTTCTTCAGAGCAATACGCCGGCGTTTGTGTTGCAGAACTCGTGGAGTCACGAGACGCTGAATCTTGGGTGCTTTAGTCTTAGGTTTCTTACCGTCTTTGTTTAGGGGCTTTCGCACAACATATTGGCAGACATCATCTTCTTTAGAGAGATTGAAAAGTTTGCGGATTCTGCTAGCTCTTTCGGGACCCAGGCGACGAGGCACTGTAGTATCAGTGAGTCCAGGAATATCCTTCTCCCCTTTTTGCACGATGACCAAATTGAGAACACTCAGATTGGCATCCACAATGCAACCCCGTACAGATTTGCGCTCTCTCCATTCCTCCTTGGTCTGTAACAGGAATGCCCCTTACTCAGTAGCAGGCGAACTCGGCCATGGGTCAAGACACCCTGCTTCATGGGGAAACCCTGCTTATCGTTCCCGCCACTGATTCGGACCACATGACCCTTGCATTCTTCACCCAGAGCTTCAGCAGCAACTTCTGTGGCCATACGCTTCTCGTAGAAGGTTATGAAGTTTTCGTTCATCGTCCACTTCAATGAGCTTCTGGCAGCCAGTGGCCGGGAAAGAGATGTTCAGCTTCATTCTGAAGCAGCCGACAGCCTCCAAAGCGCCACGAAAAAGAGGATACAGGCTTTTAAGTCATCTTAGCTTAAATAGAAATGACTAATAAGGAAGTAATTAAATATAAAAAGTTCATTTTTATGTAGTTTGGTTTACAGTTGTTTACTTACACCACGCCTACAATAAACAGTTGATTAGTGACAATATTCTTGTGATAATAAGGAAATAAATTCCTCTTCTTTTGGTCAAGGCATTACAAATTATCATAAACTCTCAACTATAAAGGGCAAAGCAAAATATATCCCCTGGGAATGAAGGCATTTGCTGGGTCCTAATAGTGCAGACTGGAGAAGGCAATGGCAGCCCACTCCAGTACTCTTGCCTGGAAAATCCCATGGAAGGAGGAGCCTGGTAGGCTGCAGTCCATGGGGTTGCTAAGAGTCAGACAGGACTGAGCGACTTTACTTTCACTTTTTACTTTCATGCGTTGGAGAGGGAGGTGGCAAGCCACTCCAGTGTTCTTGCCTGGAGAATCCCAGGGACGGGGAAGCTTGGTGGGCTGCCGTCTATGGGGTCGCACAGAGTTGGACACGACTGAAGCGACTAAGCAGCAGCAGCAGCAATAGTGCAGACTAATACAAAATATGGGAATATTTGCACACAGTGGAAGCCAAATCAGAAACAAAAGGACTGATGTTAATTCTGTAATTAAAAAAAAAGCACTTTTGAAGAATCTGATGTTTTACCAAAGCCTTTTAGTGACTCTAGGGGAAATTACCCTTTGCTCAGAAGAAAAGTGTTAATAGGGTAAGTGGGAAAACAGATGGCCCTGGACTTGACTGTGTTTCTTACATTTCTATATTATGTTTCTCATCTTTGCTGAAGTCAGCTAACCCAAGGATTCCACACAGTAAACTTTATGACACCTGACTTGAGAAAGATAAAATTCTATCCTCTTTTCTAATTCATTTTTAATCAAGTAGAACAGATAACATACTATAAACAGTACGAACTTTTAGGTGCTTTACACATACAAATGCATATGAAGAAAATGAAAAATAAAAAATGTTTATAGTTGAAATCAAGAGACTTTGTTTCTGAGCCAGCTTTTTCTCTGATTGTTCAAAGCACAGTGGTCAAAATATTTTCTAAATATAGTAAAGTTGGTTCACTGCCTAAAGACAGCTTAGCTAACACATCCCCCAGAATAATCACTAATTTTATCACCTGTCAAGGACTTCCCTGGGGAGCAGCACAGCAGGGATGGATGGTTTGTAATATTTTAAGAAAATGAAAAGTAAAGGATAAAAAGGAATCATATCCTCACCACTGAAATGCAAGCAGCACTGGTAGGTAACAGCACAAGTGCTCATAAGCCTTTTTTTTTTCTTTCCAAGACAATTTTGTTTAAAGCACAGTCCTTAAGGTTAAAGATCCCTTCCCTCCTTCCCTATTTCACCCTTCTAGCCCACTATTTTGATAAGATTCTCTTTGATTTTTCTGTTCAGTGATGTGATTATTCATCTCATTTGATGAACCTGGACATCCTTCCCTGCGTTTGGTCCCTGATTTCAACTTTAGAATGTGCTCTGTGGTCCAGGACAGAAAGAAACTAACTTGATGACAAAATCCCTGCTGAGAACTAAGGTTCTATAGTTCTCCAGATTGCTGCACTTGAAGAATCTTCTGGTGCAGTTCTCATCAGAAATATCACGTATTTCTATGGTTAAAATATACAAACTGGATACAGGGATGCAGTTACCATAAGCATGATGCAATTTATCTTACCTCTTAGTACAATAAATTCAGAACTGTACAAACCCTGGGATGCTGCTTTGAGTTGTGAACAGTCTGTCTCTCAACATCGGTTTAGATTATTTTAAATGATGACAGGGCATAACAGAAGACCAAAGAAACAGGAAAATATCAACTTGGTTACTACCAGAGAAACAAAATACTGTATTTTTCCCCTCAGAAACAACCATTAAAAGAGATGTTTGCCTATTGTTGGCTATAAGGTAGAGATGCTAAATTTCTCCCCAAAGAGCTGCACAATCAGATAGAAGGAAAAAAAGAATTCATTTCATTCAACCTTATGGACCTCTGGGATCCATTAATGCAAGAATAAATGCCATTTCAACCCAGTACTCTGTGAAGCTAGTGGCTTTCAGAAACTAAATTATGTATGTAAAGCAGTGTTTATGAGCATATGAAATGTCAATTTGGAATGATCTGAGTGTTAAAAATTTAATAATATGGTGTAGCTGGATTAGGGAAGAGAAATTCTATTAAATGTACCACTGAGAAATTAATATTTAATGGTATTACTCTTTCCTTAGGAGATTTAAAAAATCATTACATGTAATTTAAAAATTACAAGTTTCAAAAAAGCAGATAAAATTGAAACAAAGCACCATTATCAGTCAGTAATATTTATTTGGCCATGGTATTCACCTGATACCTCACAGGGTTCATGGGCCATAAAAGCAAAGAGAAATCATGACAGTGGTAGAGAAGGGACCTGGACAGGTACGCTGAGCGGAGTAAACAAACACCCACCAGCCAACATGGAGTGGAGGACCAGACTTGCAGGATCTTCCTCCTGAACCTCACTCTGGAAAAAATTACTAGCTTTCTGGAGTCTACTTAGGTGTCCTGCAGGTGCCTCATAGTCACATGATCTAAAATGTAGCTCTCTGACACCGGGTTCTTCTCACTTCCTTCCTCTACCACATCCACCCTACCAACACACCATTTTGATCAGATCACCCTTTGTCCATCACACCCCCCAACAATAGTTCCTCACTGTTTTTCCATGAAGTTCAAACCACTGGCTTGGTTCCAAAGCCTCCCCATCCAAGCTGCTTTTTCAGCTTGATGCCCCATCCTACATACGCTAACACTCGTAAATCATCGACCTTGTCACCTCACTGTGATTGACAAGGACTTAGAATTCCTGCCTCCAGAATGTTTCCTCATCACCGTTCCTATACCTAGAAATCTCTTCTGTTAAAATGTTCGGCCCATCTTAAATGCTCTAAACCCCTCATGCTGTGAGGGGCTTCCACACCAGACCTACCCAGTGCTCTCCCTCCTGCTTTGAATCTTGGCACTGTCTCTGTACCCAGCTGACTTCTATATAGATCTTTAAGCTCCTTCAGTTCAAGAATCGTGTCTTTCATTTTTTACATGCCCATATGATTAGCCAGTGCCCTAACGTAGGAGGCATTCAACAGAAACATGTCAGTTGAAACCTAAAAGAGTAAAGCATTTGATAAGCACGTGAAGAGAAGAATTACTGGTATGATTGATGACTGGAAGGGCAAAGCTGGGAAAATGTATTAGACTGGAATTTCTGGAGTTTATTTCTGGAGGAGAAATGGGAAAGGTGCTGTTTCACAGAGAGAACCATGGAGAAAATTATAGCCCATTCAATATGTAGAAAGATGTTTGGTAAGGCTAGGACTGAGCCCAAGATGCGAGTCCTTCAGCAAGCCCTCCCAGGGGCAGGGATGGGGTCCTAGTCACACACATGACATCCTTAGTTATTAGCATAGGACCAGATGCAGAGGATACACTCAGTATCTGTATGCTGGATTATTTAATGAATATGCAAAGAATACATGTGAGACTAGAATTTCCAATTTTGTGAATGGAAGTCTATTGAGATAACAGACAGACTAGCCTAGAAAATGATGCTTTGGCAGAACATGTGTCGGAAATAAAGAAAATCAACTTCTTTTGCCTTTAACATCAGCAGTGAGGAGTGCTTATACCTACCCCTGGATATCCTAAACTAAATGCATGGGGAAAAGACATTGAAAGAAGAGGGAAAGGTGAGTGGGGAAAGGGGTACGGGAATGTAGAGGATGGGAAAAAAGAAATGAGTGGTGGCTGTGAGAAATAGAAAGTGCTGACTTCAATTACTTAGGATCTGCAAATTCTGCTTGAATGTTTAATTATAGAATTTAAAAAATTAAGACAGTTTGAAATAATAGTAAAAAGGCTTTGCTGCTGGTCAAGTCTGACTCTTTGTGACCCCATGGACTGTAGCCCGCCAGGCTCCTCTGTCCAAGAGATTATCCAGGCAAGAATACTGGAGTAGGTTGCCATTTCCTTCTCCAGGGGATCTTCCTGACCCAGGGATTGAACCCATGTCTCCTGTATAGGTAGGCGAATTCTTTAACCACTGAGCCATCAGGGAAGCCCAATAAAAAGGCTGCTGCTGCTGCTAAGTCGCTTCAGTCATATCTGACTCTGTGAGACCCCATAGACGGCAGCCCACTAGGCTCCTCTGTCCCTGGGATTCTCCAGGCAAGAACGCTGGAGTGGGTTGCCATTTCCTCCTCCAATGCATGAAAGTGAAAAGTGAAAGTGAAGTCGCTCAGTCGTGCCCGACTCTTAGCGATGCCATGGACTGCAGCCTACCAGGCTCCTCTGTCCATGGGATTTTCCAGGCAAGAGTACTGGAGTGAGGTGCCATTGCCTTCTCCAAAAAGGCTAGCACTCCCTAATTTGGACATGATTAATAACAAATTTAGATCTATCCTAATTCAACTTAATTTAACTTGAGGGTCAACCACATAAAGAGATTAATTGCTATTGTTTTCTGTTGTTTTAGTCACTAACTTGTGTCCAAGTCTTTCATGACCCCATGGACTGTAGCCTACAAGGTTCCTCTGTCCATAGAATTTCCCAGGCAAAAAATACGGGAGCAGGCTGCCATTTCCTTCTCCAGGGGATCTTTCCAACCCAGAGATTGAACCCAAGTCTCATGCATTGTAGGCAGATTCTTTATTGCTGAGCCACTGGGGAAGCCCAAAAATTCATTAGAAATATGAATGCAAAGTAGTCATTGGTGAGCCTACACTGCTTCAGTTATTTACTTTTTAAAACAAAAAGAGCACATTCAATGCTCTCCCAGAATTTATAGCGTCAATTTACCATAAACTGTTTCCAAACTGGAACCAGTGGGTTTTTATGACATTCCTTTGATATTCTTCAACATCAGTTTGACCCCATCTGACTGAAATTATTCTCAGATGACTTTGTCTTTTCCTCAAATGACAAATAATGAAAAAAATAAAATGCTATGCTTCATTTTATCATTTATTATTCAACGATGAAATGTCATTACAATTTTTGCTTATAAAATTAACTGCCCATAACTGATTATGAAACAAAAAGAATAGAGCTGCTAGTATAATTCATGCTGTGTATTAGGTGAAAATAGCTATGTTTCAACAGTAATGGGAAAAAAAAATAACAAAATAAACTTGAAAATAGTAAGTATTCTATTTTTTGTCAAATTCTAAAGAAAAATGTTACAAGTGTATATGAAGGGCTTAAAAAAAGGCATTTCAGAGGCAATAAACATTAAAAAAAATTATATCAGCATGTTAGTAAAGTACATACTGCTTTTCGCTTAAGAATGCAGTCCAACCTCCAACGATTTCCTTCAACCACCGGACGTTTCAGGAAGATTTCTGGACTCAACCTGAAATCACAAAACCAAGATTTCAAGAAACTACAACAAAATATTAAGTTCTAATTGTGTCATAGGAAGCAACGGCAATTTTAGCCCAAATGCCATTATCATCCTCCACCATGGCAAGTCACCCAAAGTTCTCTATGAGTCCACGTACAACTTCATACTGGAACAACAACCTTTATCCAAAAAAAAAGGCAGTCTCGATTTCTCTGTTACTCACATATGATACATACACACACTTGCAGATACTATTGACTGTCTGCCCAACAACCATTGTCCACCCTTTCCTTCCTTGGTATCAGGGCCTACCTCCCTTGACTGAATGTGAATATTCTGAATAATTGTTTCCTCAGGCTTGTGTTCAGCTCCAGTTTATAAAATAGCACAATCCTGCACAGTGAGATATATGAGGAAGTGCACAGACAATGAGATGTATGAGGAGGTAAATAGAAAAGTCCTTCCTCTGACGAGAGGCGAGACACAGGGGCACACACACAAAACCCCAGGGGAAGTGGCTCTGGGATGGATGCTGTATGGGGGCGTGATGCTTAGACAGTTGCAGCCACGCTGAAATTCTAAGGGCAAAGCCACAACCCTAACATCACTGGAGAACTCCACCAACTCTAGTACTGCCTAACTTTAATGATTTTTTTTTTTGATGTGGACCATTATTAAAGTCTTTATTGAATTTGTTACCATATCGCTTCTGTTTTATGTTTTGGATTTTGGCCATGAGGCATGTGGGATCTCAGCTTCCTGACCAGACATAGAACCCACACCCCCTGCATTTTGGAAGGCAAAGTCCTCACCACTGGACCACCAGGGAAGTCCCTAGTACTGTCTAACTTTAGAATTCTCATTCAATGAGAGAAATAAATCCTAACTGTTTAAGTTACTTTCAGTTGAGTATTCTAGCAATCCAGGCCAAAAGTGTTCTAATTGATAAACACGAACACTGACTTCCTATACCAAGGAGCAGTGTCCATGGGAAGCTGGGCTTTCTGAGCAGGGAAGAAGGCAGGCTTGCTGATAGGTAAGCTCTTCCCACTGTGAGAATGGACCCCTGGGTTCTTCATAGTAGTGCCATGGGCAGCACAGTACAAGAGAGTCACTTTTTCCCTCGGGGTTAGGTCCAAAGTCATTGCCTGACTTAAACTGGTAAGTAGTGTAACTCCTCTGTAATGGGAAAAACAAACAAAAAAGCAATAAACTTTCATCTGCTGAAATGCTAGACCTGGAGGAGCAGGGAAAACTGTGTAAGGATCAAAGTCTTACAGAACACTAGGGTGAAATAGCGCCTTGCCAGGGGCTCTTCGAAGCATGGGAAAACCACGGGGCTTTAAGGAGCTAAGGAGATTAAAAGAAATAATTTTACACTCTACTAAATTCAGTTAAAGAAAATAAAAATCCAGAGAAAAAGTATCTAAAAGAAACTTGTACTGGATAAGATAAATAAGAAAACAGACAATAGAGGGGTGTATACAGTATAAATATTTACATATTTAGTTCAAAATAGGAAACAACTTGAACCAAAAATACAGCAACTGACAGGAAAAGATCCAAGATGAATTAAAAATGAATCTGTTTTAAATAGAAAAGTGTGTCATTGGGCACTGCTAGTTCACTGAAAGTAGGACATACCCGACAACATATATGTACTTGCAATTTTCAATGTACACATTAATTATGGGCTCAGAGGGCTTCAGTGTGGGGGCCATTTTCAGGTCTATACTCTGCAATTAAGTCTTTATCATCTTTTTTTAAAATCTCCAATCACTGTGTACCCTGTATGCAGAGGATTCTACTGGATACTTTGGCGGATCTTAGGCAGGCTCTCAAGGAAACCTCGATTTTGAGCATAATGTATGAAAAGATAAAAGCAGTCATGCTATGAAAAATGATAGTCATGCTATAAACAAAGCATAAACGATGGCAAGTACAGGACAGCTAGGACTCACAAGCATCATTATGTCAGGATCTTAACTAAGTAATTATTAGCTAAGCAAAATTCAAAAGAACTGTGTAATACTACATTTTATTGGGTTTCAGACAACAGTGAATGTAAGATGCATATTACTGTGTGTACCAGTAAGAAAGAAAAAATGATGACAGCTGTAAGATGGTAATGAGTGTGAGATGCATTCCAAATTCAGAGATGTTAAAAAGTACTTCTAAGCAAAGGCTCTTCTTAGAAGATTTTATAGTTTTAAATGCTCATATGAGAAAGAAAATGTTTAAAATAAATCATCAGAACTTTCATCTTAAGAAAATAGAAAAAAGAATAAATTAAAGAAAAAGTAAGAAGAATGGGAATAATAGATAAGAATAGACCTTAATGCAACATAAAACAGAAAAACAATAAACTCAATAAAACGAAAATCTAATTCTTTGAAAGATTAATAAAACCGACAAACTGGCTAGATTAAAAAAGAAAAGGGGAGTTGATTATTTTTGTGGGAAGAAACAGTACCAATCCTACCAAGATTCACTCAGGAAACAAAGGCAGGGAAAACATGTACTTACTCATATAATGAGGCTAGCATTATCCTAATATGAAAACCAATCAAAGAAAGTCTAAGAAAAGAAAATATTAAGTACAATATCCCTAACGATCACAGAGGTAAAAATCTCTACCAAAACTTCACAACTTATAAAAAGGATCATTCTTATTCCTAAGAATGCAAGGTTGGTTTAAAATCAATCAATATAATTCAGCACATTAACAGAAAACAGAAAGATTATATCAATATATGCAGAAAAAAGTCTTGACAAAATTCAATACCCATTTAGAATAAAAACTCTCAATACATTTTAAGTAGAAAGGAATTCCCTCAAAGAAAAGGCACCTATTTAAAAATCTACCTAAAGCATATAATAATAGACTGAAAGCTTTTCATCTAACACTGAGAACAAGAAAGATGTCCATTCTCACTACTTCTATTCAACATTTTGCTGATGATGCTAGCCAAGGCAATAAGGAAAAAGAAAGAAAGGAAGAGAAAAAGAAGTACAAGGCATACAGATTATAAAGGAAAAAGGAAAACTTTCATTATTCACACATCACATGTCCATCTATGGGGAAAAAAATCCTAAGGCATCTCTACAAAACAGTTACTCGCACTAGTAAGTGAACCAAGCAGTAGGTAAGATCAGTATTAAAAAATCAACCGTCTTTCCATATGCTGGCAGCAAATAAACGGAACATGAACTTTTAAAAATACCATTTACAAAAACATAGAAAACATGAATTACTTGGTGATAAGTACAAGTATGTGAAAAGTACAAAACCTGATGAAAAAATTTAAGATCATAAAAAAAAAATGGAGAGATATACAGTATTCATGAATTGGAAGACTCAATATTGAGAAAGAAGGACATATTTGTTCTTGACATATCTTCTAGTGAGTACTGGTTTCACTGTTCTTTTCCCTCTGATTTCTCAGTTGGGAAGAGAACTGGAAATGGGCATTGGCACAGGCAGAGAGAGCCTCAGAAGTCCTCTGGTTCAGGCTTGAGGAAAGGAAGAGTGGGATCTTCTGGCACTGCTAGCAGTGGCAGGGAAGGGCCCACAGGCATCAAAAACTCCGAGGAACTGGAATTTTCCCTTCCAATAGAAGAAATGTGGTTCCAAGAGGACGATACAAATATTCATTGCTTGGCTCTGGATACAAAGTGTCATTGCAGAAACTGTAACAGAGCAGGGCACATTTCTATCAATAGCCAGAGGACTGAAAAGGGAAGCAAGAGGCAACCCACAAGTGGTGGGCAGATCACGGGGAGAGAGAGGAGCTCAGAAAAGCAATGCTATATAAAGTTGTTTATGAACTTCTAGCTCACTCCCAAGCTGCCCACACATAAATTTGATCCTAAATATTATATAGAAGAATTTGAGAACTGAAATAAGAAACAAATCACTGCTCAAATTTGCCATTAGGTGGAGAACATGGGGGACAGATCTGGACAGCACTGCAAAGATTTTAAAAAGAAAGATGTCACTAAAGACACACAGATAGAAGACTAGTTGGAACATTCTGCATGGACCTAATGGACCACTTTCCTGCTAAAACAGAAATACCAGTATTTTCTGTAAGATTTAAACAAGACCCAGACTCATAATATTCAAAGCTTCCAGAATACATTAAAAAGTACTTGGCATACCAAAAAAAAAAAAAATCAGAAAAATCTCAACTTGCAGGAAAGCCATTCAACAAATGCCAATTCCAAAATGATATGCTGATATTATTTAATATAATTCTTTGCTAGATATTAAAAAAAAATATTTCAACAAGCATGAACACTCTTAAAATGAATAGATAGTCAAAAAGTCTCAGCAAAGAAATAAAGATATAAATAAAAGCCAAAGAGAAATTTTCAAGCTGAAAAATACTACAGTAATCAAACTGTCAGTGAATAGGGTCACTAGAACAGAGGTGACAAAGGAAAGAATCCATGAATTTAAAGAGAGATAAAGAGAAATTATCCAATTTGAGTATCAAAAGATTTTTCAAAAAATTAACAAAGCCTGAAAGACCCATAGGACAATACAAAAAGATACTGATTTGTGTCATCAGAGACTCAGAAAAAGAGGAGAAATAGGGAAATGCATGAAAAAATTTGAAGAAATGATGGCTGAAAATTTCTCAAATTTGATGAGTGACATAAACCTACAGATTCAAGAAACTCAGTGAATTCCAAACAGGATAAATTCAAACACCATAATCAAATTGCTGAAACCTAATGACAGGAAGAAAATATTAAAAGCACTCAGAAGAAAAACAATGCATTATTTAAGAGGGGAACAATAAATCAAAATGAGCATGAATTTTTCATCAGAAAATACTGAGGCCAGAATGAACTGGAGTAAATTATAACTAGAATGTATAAAGATCTTCTGTAATTCAGTAATAGGAAGACAATCGAATTAAAAAAAGAAGAAAAATAAGATTTGAACGTGCCTCCAAAAAAAGCTAAACAAATGTCCAAAAGTCACAGGAAAATATGCTTACCATGAAAAGACATGCTAATACAAATTAAAATCATGAGAGACTACTGAATACCCTTTGGAATGGCTAACATTAAAAAAGAATGATGGTGGGAAAAATTGAGGGCAGGAGGAGAAGGGGGCAACAGAAGATGAGATGGTTGGATGGCATCATCAACTCAGTGGACTCGAGTTTGAGCAAACTCTGAGAGACAGTGAAGGATGGGGAAGCCTGGTGTGCTGCAGTCCATGGTGCTGCAAAAAGTCAGACACGACTTAGTGACTGAACAACAACAACAAAAAGACTAACAACAGCAAGTGCTTGCAATGATGAGCAGGGATGAAATTCTCAAACATTGTTAGTACATGCACTTCAGAAAGCAGATTGACAGTTTCTTAGAGAAAGTCGCTCTGTATTGATATAATACAATAACTAGAATTTACTTTTTAAGATAAGGGTTATCAAATTATGCACCATGAATCAAATTTGGTCCATTGCCTCTTTTAGTATGGTCCATGAGCTGTTACATTTTTAAAGGTTTATTAAACACACACACACTTGCACAAACAAGAATATGCATCAGAGACTATATGTGACCTGAAACAACTGAAATATTTACTTTCTGGCTCTTTACAGAAAATGTTTGCCAACCCCGTTGAAAGTCAGAAGCTTTTGAACTTTTGGGGTCATAATCTACATGAGTACATTATGTATTCATTCTGGTATTTTCATCCATCCGTCTATCTACCTACCTACCTATCAGTCAGTCTTCTTTTGACTACTGAAATAAAAGTTGCACAAAATAATAACCCTAACTTCCACTTAGGGCTTCCCTTGTGGCTCAGAAGGTAAAGAATCCACCTGGATTGTGGAAGACCTGGGTTCGATCCCTGGGTTGGGAAGACTGCTTGGAGAAGGGAAAGGCTACCCACTCCAGTATTCTGGCCTGGAGGGTTCCATGGACTGTGTAGTCCATGGGTTCACAAAGAGTCGGACACGACTGAGCGACTTTCACTTTTATTTTTCCACTTAAGCTGCAACTCTCCTTTCTCTTCTTTCCTACCTTTTCTTATTGCATTATTTAAATAAAATTCTAATATAACTTACCACTTCTCTGCCTAAAATATTCACCTATCTTTATCTGGACAGCTCCATCAGCCAGGACTCAGGCCAGACTCCTCTCCTGTGAAGCTTCCACAGCTCCTGCAGGCTCAGTCACTGCCCCTTCCCCTGTGCTTCCCCCCACCCCACCCTCACCCTGTGCCTTCTGCTATGCTGATCTTCACCACTGAAGTGAAGAAGTAAAGTCGTTCAGTCGTGTCCGACTCTTTGCGACCCCATGGACTGGGGCCTACGAGGCTCCTCCCATGGGATTTTCCAGGCAAGAGTACTGGAGTGGGTTGCCATTTCCTTCTCCAGGGAATTTTCCCCACCCAGGGATCAAACCTGGGTCTCCCGCCTTGTAGGCAGATGCTTTACCTACAACGCTGGAAACCCGGGTTCAATTCCTAGGTGAGGAAGATCCCCTGGAGAAGGAAATGGCAACCCACTCCAGTACTCTTGCCTGGAAAATCCCATAGATGGAGGAGCGTGGTAGGCTACAGTCTATGGGGTCGCAAAGAGTCGGACACGACTGAGTGACTTCACCACTGAGCTGGCCCCGATCTGTTGTCCTGCACATAATTTCCTAACTGTGTATTGTCCAGGGTAGGGGGTGCTTTTCATTCATCATTCTGGACCTGTGCCTGTCACATAGTGGCTGCTCATTAAGTATCTCGGAAATGAATGAGTGAATAAATTAATAAATGAAAGAACGGGTGGTTAAATGAATTAATGAACAAAAGAGCTAAGCACTTCTAGGTCCCAGGTTGTTTCTCATTTTATTAAATCTGCTTTTTAGTTCAGTTCAGTGGCTCAGTCGTGTCTAACTCTTTGTGACCCCATGGACTGCAGCATGTCAGGCTTCCCTCTCTATCACCAACTCCCGGGGATTGCTCAAATCTGCCTTTGCTTGCATATTAATTGTTTCAAAAAGAGAGTAACACAGTTTTCACTCATGTATATGATGTCTCTTGATTTAGATTAGAAGCTTCTAAAGGGCATGTGTATCTTCTCACTATGCTTTTCATTCTCTCAGATCCAGATATATCAGGGTGTGATAAAGTTTCTGAATGCTCACTTTTGCAATATAATTGTATAACAAGAATTTTCTTCACTTGTTTTGAGGAAAGTTTCTGCAAAGGTTTTGTTTCAAAGAGAGAGTTGTAATAAGATGTTATCCTAGCACAGTCACGAAAAAGAAATAACCTGCTGATTTATTTTTTTTGCTGACAGAAGAAACATTCAACATTCCATCTCTTTAGATGTTTAAATGAGAGCCTATATTTCAGTGTTCAGAACCTTCAAAACATATATTCTTTGTTTGTGTAAAACATGATAATACGAGCTCAGTGGAAACGCTATTTACAGTCTCTTTCATGTCCTAGTCAAACTTTCAGAAATACTTTTTAAAGGAACATACCTACTACATTAAGCTTGAACTTAATCTCATAAGTGTGTAGAAAGTATTCAATCAAAGAAATAGTTCACAAGGAAGAACCTTTCTTTTATTTCTGGTAGCCGACTTGAAGAGATAAAATTTGGCAAGAATAAAAGGACCAAGATTAAGCTCCTCCATAAACGTGAGAATAAACAGAAGCACAGACATGCTGATTATCACAAGCCTTATCTGCTGACTTTAGATCAATGGTTCTCAACCAAGAGGGAGTGTGCCCCGCAGGGGACATTTGATGCCTGAAGATATTTTGGTTATCTCAATGGGACCTTGCTACTGGCATCAAGTGGACAAAAGCCAGAGATGCTGATGGTTCTAAACACCCCACAACACAAAGAACAAGCCCCCGCAATAAAGAATTATCTGGCTCCACATGTCAGTAGTGCCAAGGTTGGGAAAGCATGACCTAGACTTAAACATTTCCTCATCACTGAGGCAAAACAGTAGAAAAAGATGAGTTCACATTCCTAATTACTCTTCTTTCCCCCCCAAATCTAGAATTAGGAGGAAATGAATTATGATGCTATTTTCATAGTTCAATAAAGATAGCATTTGGAAAGAAATAGGATAGGGAAAAATGGGGGTGGGAGGAGCATTTCAAGCAACTAAGTTCTTAGAAGGAAAACATATTTTAGACATTTTCATTTTCATTGTAGGAAATGTTAGCATCAGCAATGGGTTTTAACCATCCAGGCAGATGGGTTATTGGAACTAAAGTCATACTAGAAGGCCTACACGTACTCCAGGAGTAAAATTTCCCAAGAGCTAAGTGAATTTTAGATACAAGAGACTTCCAATGGCTTTAATTAGCATTTTAACTCTCTTGGATGATTTTAAAGGGGATTAGAAAGTTGAAATCTGATGCATCTCTAGAAAAGCTAACCAGGCTTAGTCATTACAAAGGATATTTTAATACTAATAGGTAAATGGAAATAATCCAGTTTCAAAGGGACAATTCAGAGGAAGTGTACTAAGACAGACATACCAACATCATGGAAGATATAGAAGGAAGACTATTTTCCATTATCTCTACACCTATATTTGCATTGCAAAATAATCTTTACTACAATAAATATTGGTTATTTGCTTCCAAAGGGAAAACCAAAAACAAAATTGCTCAAACTAAATATTTTAACAATCTATATGGATGTGAGGTTTTTTTTGAAAAGACCTTTCAGTGGAGGCTACTACAATTAATTAGTTGGGACTTTGACCAAAACATCTGTGACTACTGCTGTCTTTCTTAATGTATGATTCTAGAATAGTACAACACTGTTGTATATTCCTAAACACAGAGATCTCCAAACTCCCCAGGGACATATACTAACCACCAGTCTGTGATAAATATTTCTTCTTTTGCCTCTTCCATTGCATTTGCCACATCTTCAAAATATCCTTTGGCATTAACATACCTGAAAGACAAGTTTTCAGTTTCATTTTTTTAACAAAAAAGATTAAAAAAGAAGTCTATCATATGGCAAAACAGAAGATGGAAGCCACTGCCTAGAATCTCTACAAAACCACCAGCTTACTTTGTATAACTGGAAACAAAAACTGAAAATACCATGTTCTGTTTGCTATGCAGGAAGTACAGTAAGTAGACAGAAGCAGGCAATCTGATTCTCTTCTGCTGAGAGAATAACAAATTGAATGCTCTCATCATTGTATGAGGTCAGATGCACTCTCCCACCCTACTGAACGCACACACTATTGTTCTTCTGAGACTGAAAGCAGACCAGTTTCTAACCCATGGGTAGAATAACATGCTAAGCAAAATTTTATTTAAAAGAAATACCTACCAAGAAAATTTCTCTTTCTTAAATTATGGCTAATGACTTAAATAAGCTTTTCATTTGCATCATTAAGAAAATGAAGTTAACTTTTAAAATCAGACTTCACAATCTAAAGCTAGCTATCTAAAGTTCATTTTTAAAAAAATCATAAAAACAAAAAATGGAAAAATATTCTATGCTCAGGTATTCCTATAAAGGCTCTTGTGAAGTATAATACATAATATTTTTTCACAGCTTCAAAAATTGATTCCAGGTGAACCTAGACCACTGTAATATTAAATGCTATGGCTATCTTCATAGTCTTAGAGCAAAAAGATCTTCCTTACCATTTGGCTAAAGTGTTCCCTTGGATAGCAGCATATGATCCAAATCGATGATCTCTGAGAAAGTCAGGGCCATACTTCTGGATGAATTCTTCTATAGCCCCTCCCCACCACCGAGCATGTCTATAGCTGTTGCATTTTAAAATCAGAGTCCTTCAAAGAAAAGCAAAATGTGGAAAAGAATGGTCACTTTATGCTCTATCTCTTTAAACAACTTAAGAATTAAAATGTCCCATTTGTTTTGGTAGTGCAGCAAAGAAAATTTTAGACAAAGAGCATCCTACTGATATGAAAAAAACAGACTTTTAAATGGTCTTGTCAATATTTAAAAATATATTCAGTGTAGCAAAATAAACTTTCAGGTTACTTATTTCCTCATTCACTTATGCAAACATGTGTAAAGGCCTAGAGCTAACTGGACCAAGCTGTGAGGAAGAGATGGAAGAGGCATCAAGTGAGGTCCTACATCCAAGTCTTAGAAAATTGTTGGTTCCTGTAAAGGACATTTCCCTTTGGCCTACCTGGTGTCCATTCCCTCAGCCTCTGGAAATAGCCTGATCATCCCGTGCCCACTCTGGGTCTACCAAAGCCAACAAAATGGCATACTTCAGCTCCTGATTCCAAAGACTGGTTCAAGGATGATATTCATAAGCCAACTCCACCCAAAAAGTGAGAATATAATCAAGGACTTGCTCAGAAATGCCAGCAGGAGACTCTTCCCCTTCCACCAAACTTGGTTTGAGTGTAAGAGGCAGCCATCTTGCTACCACCAGGAGACCAGCCTGAGGATGGAGTAGATCCCAGGCGACAGAATTGAGAAACTCCAGGAAAATGCACCTCAGTGACATAGCTGGAGCCCTGGAATCAGCCATCGTTAACATATTTGATTAATTACTTCTGATGTAACCCAGACTGCACTGGATTTTTCTATTGCAAATGACTAAATGATTCTAAATGGTTACAGATTTGTCATTGCTGAAAAAAAAATTCAGAGTGGGAGATTACAAAAAGTTATTACATAACAAATGCCAAAAGAGGTGACTACCACTAAGAGGTGGAAGTGAGTTATCCAAATTTGAAGTTCAGAGAAAACAAGGTGTGGGAACTCCCTGGCAATCCAGTGGGTAGGACTCCATGCTCTCACTGCCAGAACTCCAGGTTCTATCCCAGGTCAGTGAAATAGGAATCTGTATGTCTCTGCTGCTGCTGCTACTGCTAAGTCGCTTCAGTCATGTCCGACTCTGTGCAACCCCACAGACGACAGCCCACCAGGCTTCCTCGTCCCTGGGATTTTTCAGGCAAGAACACTGGAATGGGTTGCCATTTCCTTCTCCAAAGCATGAAAGTGAAAAGTGAAAGTGAAGTCGCTCAGTCGTGTCCGACTCTAGCGACCCCATGGACTGCAGCCTACCAGACTCCTCCATCCATGGGATTTTCTCTAGCCACTGCCAAAAGGAAAACAACAACAACAATAACAACAACAAAAACCCAGAGAAAACAAGGTATTGAAGTCAGCAGTCTCCCTGGCATTTAGGCAGAAACTTGCCCCAATAAAGGACCGGTGCTGTGAGTGAGCAGGAGAGTTTGCTTTGGGGAGAAATGCAATGATCCTATATGCACAGATCCTAAAATAATTATTTATAAAGATTAGGGATGTCCAAACTGGTCCCCTCGATAAGTCAGAGACTGATGCTTGGCTTTTGTCTGGGGTGTAGGGAGGGGCGAGGTGAGACGTGGTGGTGCTGGGAGGAGTGAGGCATTCTCCATTGGCCTCGGCAGGCAGACACGGGGTTCTGCAGAGAGGTCACCAGGGCACAGAAAATGCCTGGGCTTGACCCAGCATGCAAGCACTGCTCCAACTGAGCTGAAATGCCTCTGAAAACCAGTTATGAGAAAAAGAAGAGATAAAGGACAAACAGAAGTCTTATCACAGGATGTGAATCAGAGGTAAGGGGGAAAAAAAAGAACCATTCCAAACATGGAGGTAGAAAGAAGAAAGGTGAAATTAAAAAATGTGTGAGGAGAGGTGTGAAGAGAACCGTCCCTAAAGAACAGAAAGACTGCTTTAGGGAGGGATTGCCAATAAAGGCAGAGAGATAAAAGGCCTCAGATTGTAAATGGAGGAATTTGGGCTTCTTTGATACAAGGAGGGGGACCACTTACACCAGGGAGGGAGCAGATGAAACCTGGGTCTGTATGGATTCATTTGGCAAGTGTGCACAAGTGAGTGATGACAGGAAATGGAGATAAGATGGCCAGAAAAGCAGCTGTCACAGTGACCAGTGAAAACTGTGGTCTGATTTCTATGGTCCTCCAGAAAACAGGAAAGTAGTACCAGGAGGGAGGTGGCCTTTTTTTTGGCTGCTCTGTGTAGCTTGTGGGACTCTAGTTCCCTGATCAGGGATTGGACTCAGGCCCTTGGCAGTGAAAGCACAGAGTCCTAACCACTGAACTTCCAGAGAATTTCCAGGAGGAAGATTTAATGGCAGCATCATTATATTTCCAATAACATCCTGAACCTCCTATTGTCTGAGATTGGTAAGTTCAGCATTTTTCACACACACACACACAAACACACATGCAAACATATTAGTACGAGTAGCATATTTATATTAAATACATATATATATATTTGATGTCAGTCAGTGTGTATAGAGAGAAATGTTGTTGTCATTGTTCAGCTCACTCAGTCAAGTCTGATTCTCTGAGACCCCATGGACTGTAGCATGCCAGGCTTCCCTGTCCTTCATGATCTCCCAGAGCTTGCTCAAACTCATGTCCATTGAATTGGTGATGCCATCCAACCATCTCATCCTCTGTTGTCTCCTTCTCCTCCTGCCTTCAATCTTTCCCAGCATCAGGGTCTTTTCCAAAGAGTCAGCTCTTCGTATCAGGTAGCCAAAGTATTAGAGCTTCAGTTTCAGCTCAGTCCTTTCAATGAATGCTCAGGGTTGGTTTCCTTTAGGACTGACTGGTTTGATCTCCTTGCAGTCCACGGGAGTCTCAAGAGTCTTCTCCAACACCACAGTTCAAAAACATCAGTTCTTCGGTGCTCAGCCTTCTTGATGGTCAATTCTCACATCCATACATGACTACTGGAAAAACCATAGCTTTGACTATATGGACCTTTGTATATGTGTATGTATTCATATGGGCTTCCCAGGTGGCTCAGTGGTAAAGAATCTGCCTGCCAAGGAGGAGATGTGGGTTCAATCCCTGGGTCAGGAAGATCCCCTAGAGCAGGAAATGGCAACCCACTCCAGTATTCTTGCCTGGAGAATTCCATAGACAGAGGAGCCTGATGGGCTATAGTCCATGGTGTCACAAAAGAGTTGGATACAACATAGCAACTAAACAACAAAAATGTATTCATATACATGACCCTGAACTTTATAGAGACAAATATATATATCAGAAAGAAAAAGACACACATATATTGTATAACTACAGCCTTTCAAAAGAAAAGCCTTTCACAAACTCACTAATAAAATCTATAATAAATGTACAGTTGAGTATCCTTCAAGGCATCTTTTTAAAAATCTGTATGTAAACAGAATTTTTATAATCAGATCACTGTGTACATGTTTTATTAATTAAAGGGTATCCATTTATAAAGTAAAATTCTACTTTTTAAAAACAAGAACTATTACTCCTTATCTGTTTGGTAAATTGGTATTAATGGGTAGTCAATTTTGTTAAAGCAGGCATATATTTTGTTAAAACAGGCACATAGCAATACATGGTACCATTTATTCTGACTCTTGCATATAGGATACTCTGCATCCTAAAGATATAAAAAAGTAGTTTAATTACTTTTAATTGAGGATGAGTTCTAAATAATAATTTTCTAACACCTAAATTATTTTACCTTCTTCTTCACTTAAGGTTGGGAGAAAAACTGTTTTTAGAGAAATCTTTAAAAAATCTTTCCAAATTCTACCTTGAAAGATTATCAATTCGGAGTCCATACTTCGTCTCTGTCTCCTTCCTCCCCACCTTAACTCTGAATTCTTTATCCACCAGCAGGACGAAGGCAATAGCACCACTGTCTGGTTTCATATACAGTAAAAAGGAATCTTTTACTATCAACCACCTGTAAGAAGAAGAAAACACATATTTTTGAAGTTGTACTGAATTATTGAAACAAAGGGAACAAGTTATTATGACAAGTTTGAAGTAAGCATTCTAGCAGACAGTAAACATAATTTTGTCTTTTACACAGGGGTCTATTTTTTAAAACATGAAAACACTATGAAACAGAAAAACAAACAAAAATCTTCCTATTATGTTTCCCTGAGAAGTACTGGCACCAAGCAATTCAAGACAATTCAATAATGTCCCTGATGTGGGTGGGCAGTGCTCACAGGATGGACAGCAGGAACCAAAGCTGTTGGAAAATGGGGTGGGTTAATGTTTGCCAAAATAAACCATCACAGAAGAGGCAACTGAGTCTCTGAGTAAGTAAAAATTCCCCTTAAAAAAATTTAATAAACATCCAATACTCTGCATATGGTTCATTTCAAATTATTGGTGGCTTAAGGACCATTAATCGGAGAAGGCAATGGCACCCCACTCCAGTACTCTTGCCCGGAAAATCCCATGGACGGAGGAGCCTGGTAGGCTGCAGTCCATGGGGTCGCTAAGAGTCAGACACGACTGAGTGACTTCACTTTCACTTTTCACTTTCATGCATTGGAGGAGGAAATGGCAACCTACTCCAGTGTTCTTGCCTGGAGAATCCCAGGGACTGGGGAGCCTGCTGGGCTGCCATCTATGGGGTCGCAAAGAGTCGGACACGACTGAATCGATTTAGCAGCAGCAGCAGCAGCAAGGACCATTAATAAATGATGCTCAGTGGAACATGATCTCTCAAAAGTATATCTGCAATCAATTCAAATATATATTTAAGAGCTTCATGATGGAAAAGTACAGTGATAAACTGGGAGTTAGAGCAGAGGTAGAAATGGCACGAAGATAAATCAGACATGTTTTCAAAGGAACTTATTAGGCTGGTGGGGCACAATAACAATGCTAGGCTGAATGGGATAGGTGTTAAAGGAGGAAAGCAAAAAGAGATGTGTGTAAGGAAGGGGTCCTCAGTTCTAAGAGAAAGGGCTAGTGGCATTTCTCAAAAAAGTGTTGTCTGAGCAAAACCAGGAAGGAGCCCAACAAGCAGAGCCCGAAGAGGTAGTCCAGGTATATATACATCCACATGGAGGGAAGAGTTAGCAAAGGCACCAAGGCTGGGAATGCTGCCTGTATTGGGGGACGGCCTGGGGAGGCCAGGGTTTCCGGAAGTGTAGCAGATGAGGTGTGGGGAGTGGGGTAGGAACCTGGCAAAGGCCACATTGAGGAGAGTCTGAAGGCCATGTAGGTAATGTCATCGTCACCTGCAATTGTGTAGTGGTGAAATGAATTGGTCAATAATTAAAGAAACGAACAGTGGGAATATTATATCACGTATTAGGCAACATAAAGCACATTATGAAATAGGTAAGGCCAGAATACCTGAACATAAATGAACAAATATTGTAAATGTAATACGTGATGTCAGAAGTTAAAGGAAACCTATAACAAATTATTACTGAAATTGCTAACCACATTACATTTTAGTGGCTCTCTAGTTTGGGATTTAATGTAGACAATCTACATTTATTTCCACATGGTTTCATTTCACTTGTTTTTTTAATATACAGGCTGTCTCCTTTCCAATTAAAGGGGGGTGGGATGGATTTAGGATAACACAGTAAAGGTCATACATGTGTTACAATTAACAAAAGGGAAAACATCAAGGTCAGAGAAAGCAAATATCTAACCACAACACTAATATAATTATGGTGATGGCACACCAATGTGGGTTTGAGCTTCCTGGTTTTTCTTATCAAATGAATAAATTAAGGAAATAAAGAAGTCACCCAACAAAAAGATAAATTCCAAAGAAAGTTTCTCACTTGGAACCTTACATAAAGCAACTGAACAATATTAATGGATAACACTCTCAATAGTTTTCAGAAAATGCAGAAATTCATGTTTTATAAGAATTCTCTTAACACTGCTGAATGTCACTGCCAAGGCCATGATATCAAATAGAAACTCAGTCATTCTGATGGGGCTGAGTTATGAGTTACGTATAACTACTTGTTGATGAAAAGTCGGTCAAGGCTTAAAGATCATATATCTGTTAAAGGTCCTTCTTTAGCTATGATCCCTTGTCCCAGCCTGACTTTCTATGTAAGCTAGAGAGCAGATGGCAGGGCACAGGCCCAGAGCAGCAGTGTTGCTGACCAGGAAGGAGCCACAGGCTTTGAAAACCACAGCTGGTGGGTTTGTCAAACTGACAAAGAAAAGTCAAACGTACCGGACTTGGGGACTTGCCTAGAAGTCAAGGTCCCCTGAATGGCATCAGAGCCAGCTCTAGCCAGAGCTCCACACCAGACACAACAGTGAGGGATGAAGAAATACAGAAGTGTTTAATAGTGACTGCTGGATTTTGAAATCTGAAGGCAAAAGAGAATGGTTTCTGTTTTGACGATGATGAGTTGTTCTCTGTAACAGTTATTAGATATAAGGTGAATTGATGCCAGGCCTTAGTTTAAAGCTTTTCTTAACTATACCATTCATTAACCTTTTCTTGTTTCTCCTCTTTGTCTCTTTTGTCAAAAGATTTTTTTCTCTAACAGGAGGATATGCATCAAGAAAGGAATTCGCCAAGCAGCCTTCTGGGAGTCAGCACCTGCTGCTGCTGCTAAGTCGCTTCAGTCGTGTCCGACTCTGTGCGACCCCATAGACGGCAGCCCACCAGGCTCTGCCATCCCTGGGATTCTCCAGGCAAGAACACTGGAGTGGGTTGCCATTTCCTTCTCCAGTGCATGAAGTGAAAAGTGAAAGGGAAGTCGCTCAGTCGTGTCTGACTCTTAGCGACCCCATGGACTGCAGCCTACCAGGCTCCTCCGTCTGTGGGATTTTCCAGGCAAGAGTACTGGAGTGGGGTGCCATTGCCTTCTCGACAGCACCTGCTGCTCAGGGATTAAGTGTCTGCTTGAAGTCAGCCTCCCTGGCTCCAGTTTTGGTTCTGTCACTTGCCCTTTTCTGTGAACTGGGGTAATTGAGCCTGAGGTCTAAATCCATAAAACGAGGATAGGAGCAATGTCCAGCTCATAAGTATTTTTGAGGATTCACTGAGATGACTTAAGGATGTTGCTTAGCACAATGCCTGGAGCCAATAAATGTGAGCTTTTATGAATTCTCTTGTTCTATACCAGGTGAAATTATGGTCTGTTCTAACAAGATGTGACCTGTTCTACTACAAACTGTGTCATTAAAATGCAGATAGAGCCACCTAAGTCACACATCACCTTCTCAGCCTCATCTCATACTCTTCCTTCTCACCACGTTGGTCTCACTGGTCCTGAGACTTGCTACCTTGTTCTCTGGGCTTCTACATTTGCTCTTCCTCACTTAGAAATTATTTCTTCCAGATCCTCCCATGAGCAGTCCCTGCCTGTCAATCAATCTTTCGCTTAAATATTTCTCCACTGGAAGGTTTTCCTGGGCTCCCAGCCCACTCGCCTCTGCATCCTGTTTCGCTTCTTCCTAGCACTTATCACTGTCTGGAACTGTTTATTCGTCTGCTTGTTTCTTGTCTTTCCTTTACTAGCAAGTGAGATCCTTGAGAACAGGGAATGCGTATCATGTCCACTGGTATCTCCCCAGGGCCCAGACAAGTTCTTCAGGCAAAGCAACACTCTTGCCTGAATAACAGCTGCACAAATAGATCCTGGAGCATAAATAAAATCATTTAGACATGGTCACTGTCTAAAAATTGTAATTCTTGGTATAGTTCATAGTTTAGTAAATGCTAAATTTATTTCTTATAAATTATCTCTTAAGATATTATTTGAGATAAGAAACTTATCATTGAGCCCATCAATATGATGTGCTGTTTAAGCAGATGTTTTGAATTGAGGGAAGAAATGCTTGCTGTGTTTGCCAGCAGAACAGAAGAAATTTTTTTTTTTTTCCCTTTTCTTCATACTTGTGCCTGAGACTTGGTTGAAAGTTTGATGGCCTTGTTTCCCTTATGTCAGTTTGTGAATACAGAATATACAAAATGATCAGAATCTTTTTTTAAAAATGGATACAAAAATTTTAAAAAGAGATATGATCAAGTGTTGCCCTTAAAAGTAACTCTCATTTAGACACCAATAGTCTTCTAGTGTGGAGAAGGCAATGGCACCCCACTCCAGTACTCTTGCCTGGAAAATCCCATGGACGGAGGAGCCTGGTAGGCTGCAGTCCATGGGGTCGCTAAGAGTCAGACACGACTGAGCAACTTCACTTTCACTTTTCACTTTCACGCATTGGAGAAGGAAATGGCAACCCACTCCAGTGTTCTAGTCTGGAGAATCCCAGGGATGGCAGAGCCTGGTGGGCTGCCGTCTATGGGGTCGCACAGAGTCAGACACGACTGAACCAACTTAGCAGCAGCAGCAGTCTTCTAGTGTGGGAAATTTTCCAAACAAAATTTGTCAGCTACATCTTATCATTTTTGTTTGGTACTGACATTTTATACCCCATGAATGTAACTCAGAAAATACTTATTAATATGGAACCAAGGCTTCAAGTTTCATGGAAAGATTTATACAAATTAAAATGAAGAGACATTTTATTCTAGGGAAGATCATATCTCTTTAGATTGTCCTGGTTGAAGTCTGATATGTATGTTCAGTCACTTCAGTTGTGTCCCACTCTTTGCAACACCATGGACTGTAGCCCACCAGGCTCCTCTGTCCATGTGATTCTCCAGGCAAAAATACTGGAGTGGGTTGTCATGCCCTCCTCCAGGGGACCTTCCTGACCCAGGGATTGAACTCACATCTCGTGTGTCTTCTGCATTGTAGGCAGATTCTTTACCCACTGAGCCACCAGGAAGACTGAAATCTGATATTATCAGACTTTAAAAAGTGGGGGAGGTATATTTCCTTTATATAACAAAGCCTCCCCCTTCTACCTTTTTGGGCTGCTCTTTCTCACAGAGGTTACAACTCAAGGTCAGTTCCTTGACTTCTGTAGCTAAAGCCTCTGTCTGAAGTCCTCATGTCCCTGACTGTCCCATCACCTTCTTTTTCTTTCAAAGCTCTGATAAACACTTGTGCTAACGTCATTCACCCTGCTTGTCAGCTTCTCCACTGTCTGTGATCTCCTCCAATAGTGCTCTGTGAGGGCAGGGGCATGGCCTTGTTCACCACTGTTCTCACAGTGGCTAGAACACAGCCTGCCAAACATTAGTTGCTCAATAAATGACAAAATGGACCAGATCCAGGCTTCCATTTCTTGAGTAGATGTCTTAGGTTGGGTTGCTCTAGAAGTCAACTCTGAGACACGATAGACGTGAAAGCGGTTTGTAAAGTTACTTATTAGGGAGCTTAGTAGGAAGCAGAGGAAGGGAAGGACAGGAAGCAAGAGCAGGAAGGGAGCCATCGAGGATGTGTTTTCATGCACTGGATTGTGGGCAGCTGTGCTGCAAATCTTCCAGGGAACCTTGGGAGACAGTGCAGAGTTTGCTGGTGAATCACCCTACCTGAGGGGTGAGGGGGCTGGACTCCCGCCAGCTCTTGGCTGAAGGTTGTTCCTAGGGCCTGCGAATGCCTCCAGCCTACTCTGCTCAGGCAATCCAGAGCAAGTCTTCAAAGACTTACCAGTGCTTGCAGCCCAAAATCCATACCTAACACTTAGTAGCAACCTTAGGCAAAGCTGACGACCGGGGAGTAGGCAAGAGGAATTAGTGCCAGGGCCCCAGTGGTTTGGAGGTCCTGCCTCCCCGAGAGGCATGGTATGGCGCAGGAAGCAAGAGTAGGAAGTGAAAGTGTTGGTCGCTTAGTCGTGTCCGACTCTCTGTGACCCCATGGGCTGGAGCCTGCCAGGCTCCTCTGTCTGTGGAATTCTCCAGGCAAGAATACTGGAGTGGGCTGCCATTTCCTTTTCCAGGGGGTCTTCCTGACCCAGGGATAGAACTCAGGTCTCCTGCACTGCAGGCAGATTCTTTCCCAGGGAAGTTCATAAGGGCAGGAGCATAAGGCTGGCTTAGGCTCTGCTCCTCTCCTGGCTTGGCACTCAGTGTTCCCCAGGGTTCTGTACCACTGCAGGTAGGAGAGGATGGGAAGCTACTTCAAGGGGGAATCTCTGAATTTCCTGTGATGTTACTTATACCCCAAGTTTCTGGGGACATTTAAATAAATTACAGAAGTTTATTTGAAAACAAATATTGTCTAGTCTACTAGTCCCGTTTATTGTAGTTAAAAAAATCTTTTGTTTTTTTTGTAATATAGAAATTCTCAACTTCCTCTAGCTTAATCTCTTGATCTTTCCCTTGTAATTTCTTCTATTCTTTAAAAACCCAGAAAATAATAAACCAATCTAATGGTATTTTTGGTTGGCAATGTATCTGAAATACACGTTTAAAGATTCTAGTTTTAAGCTTATATATCTTCAACTCACACATAACTTAATTTCCTCTTTACATATGAGTTCATATTTTTTTTCAAGGTTAGAAAAATTACAAACATCTCTTAATAGTTTTAAAAATTCCAGTAAATTATTATTGGAACAAATAGCTGTTGTCTATTATGTTAAAAATGTTGTCATAGATGCTTTGAGGAACAAATAAGAATGAGATAAGAATACTCCTCTATAAGGAGTCTTTAGTTGGACAGGACATAGGACAAGAATTAAAGTTTTCTGTCTATATCACACTTACCATAATATACATCCTCACAAATATAACTCTAAAATTACCCCTGAACACTACCATTTTTTTGTTTATTTTTTATGTATGGTTTAGTGGGTCTTAGTGTATTTTAGTTGACTATATTTGTAAATTTGTATGCTATCATCATTAATATATAATTCCAGAATATTTTCATCACTCCAAAAGAATTCCACATCCAAATGCAAACTAGTACAGCCACTATGGAGAACAGTGTGAAGATTCCTTAAAAAACTGGAAATAAAACTGACATACGACCCAGCAATCCCATTGCTGGGCATACATACTGAGGAAACCAGAATTGAAAGAGACACATGAATCCCAATGTTCATCGCAGCACTGTTTATAATAGCCAGGACATGGAAGCAACCTAGATGTCCATCAGCAGATGAATGGATAAGAAAGCTGGGGTACATACACACAATGGAGTATTACTCAGCCATTAAAAAGAATACATTTGAATCAGTTCTAATGAGGTGGATGAAACTGGAGCCTATTGTACAGAGCAAAGTAAGTCAGAAAGAAAAACACCAATACAGTATACTAACGCATATATATGGAATTTAGAAAGATGGTAACAATGACCCTATATGTAAGACAGCAAAAGAGACACAGACATAAAGAACAGACTTTTGGACTCTGTAGGAGAAGGTGAGGGTGGGATGATTTGAGAGAATAGCATTGAAACATGTATATTTTACCATATATGAAATAGATCACCAGTCCAAGTTTGATGCATGAAACAGGGCGCTCAAAGCCAGTGCACTGGGACAACCCGGAGGGGTGGGAGGGGGAGGGAGGTGGGAGGGGGTTCAGGATGGGGGACACGTGTACACCCGTGGCTGATTCACATTAATGTATGGCAAGAACCACTACAATATTGTAAAGTAATTAGCCTCTGATTAAAATAAATAAATTAATTTAAAAAAAAAGAATTCTACACCCAGTAGTAGTAATTCCCCATTCCCCTTGTGCCACAGCCCTTGGAAACCATGAATGTACTTTGTTTCTACAGATTTACTTATTCTAAACCTTTCATGCAAATGGAATCATATAATATGTAACCTTCTGTAGCTGTTTCTTTTTCACTTAGTGTAATGTTTCCAAGGTTAATTCGTATTACAACATTTATCAGTCTTTCATTTCTTTTTTTCATTAAAATTAAAAAATATTCAAATATAATTTAAAACCCATATAATTCACCCCTTGAAAATGTACAATTTAGTGGTTTTAATATATTCACAAATTTTGCAACCATCATGGTCATCTAATTCCAGATATTTTCCAGAAGAGAAATCCCACACCCTTTAGTATTCTTCATTCCTTTTTGTGGCCAAATAATATTCCATCATAGGGCTGTAGCATATTTTGGTTAACCACTCATCAGGGGATGGACATTTGGGCTTTTTACACTTTTTGGCTACTCTGAATAATGCTGCTATGAACATTCATGAATAAGTTTTAATGGAGATACATTTGTTCAGTTCTGTTTGGAAATATCTGGGGTATGTGGTAACTGTATGTTTAACATTTTGAGGAACTGCCACCCTGTTTTCCAAACTGGCTGTATCATTTTACATGATGCACCAGCAATATGAAGGTTCTAATTTTTCTACAGCCTTGACAACACTTGCTATTGTCCAGTTTGCTTATCACAGCCATCCTGGTGGCTATGGAGTTGTAGATTACTGTGGTTTTGATTTATCTTCCCCTAATGACTATTGATGTTAAGCATAATGACTGGTGCTAATTGGCCACTGTCTATGTTCCCTGGCTGACCAATTTTTGAATCCTATGGCCCATTGGGTTTTTATCTATGTAATTGGCATACTCTGCCTACAAATGCAATTTTGAGTAGAGTATTTAAATAGAGCTGAAACCTGGAACTTAAAAATAATTTAACATTTGCTCTGCCATGACTTTCAAAGATTTATAATTGAAAACTAGAATATAAAAACTCCCCCAATACTCAGTTTATTAAGACAAACACACAAACTCTCAAGTCTCACCTTTTTGCCCACCGATAGCAGGCTCTTCCCTGGCCACAGCAATTCAGGCCTGGTATTCTGTGTCCTCCGGATCTTTTCATTATCATACCTTCTCTGAAAGAGACATCGAGTTAACCCATCATCTTTAAACTTCCAGCTCACACTTAGCTGATATAGCCTCATAACTGGGAACTAAATAAACTGTTCTGTTCTCCCATGCCCTACCGCTCTACGTTTTCTGCTTTCACTGTCAAATAGATCACTGCTATGTTTACTAGGCTCAGAACTCCAAAGCCAGTCTTTAAAAGCACCTGGTGGATGTAGGCCTGTTGGCGCAGGGGACAGCATACTGCACACACAGCAGTACCTAAGCATCCCGGCTTCTGGCTCTAAATGCTGAGCATTCTCCCAGCCACCATGACAGCCTGAAAAAGACCCCACATGTTGCCAAATGCCAGCACGGGGGAGGTTCATCTGCTATGGAGATCATTGAGAATGCTCATCCACAGATTCCAGGGTATTTCTGCATCCCTTCATCTACAGTTCTAGGACCAATTCATGTCAAAGAAGTAAAGCAAAGCTATTACTTCAGAAGGAGAAATATCCTAACTCTGAAAGATGTGAAAAGAAAAAACAATAATAATGGCCAACCAACCAAACAAAAAAAATATTAAAAGAACTACCAACAATGTTCTTGACTAGAAAAGTTAAACTCTTTGTAATATCAAGCTCTCATATCATGAAGGATGTACTCAGTCGCTCAGTTGTGGCCAACTCTTTGCTACCCCATGGACTGTAGCCCATCAGAAGATAATCATTAAGTAAATTTCAATCTTGTTACATAACATACATTTTACACAGCATTACTTTTAGTCAATAAAATAAATGGTAAATAGCTAACTTTTATATGTGATAAAGAAGGGATCTTGTATATTTGATTTTTAATGCATTCTCACACACATCATATTTGTTATCTCTGTAAACACCCACTACTGTGGGGTAAGAGGAGAAGGAGTGTGGAGCAGTTGGCACCTTTGTTTAATGTAGCAAGATATTCTGTTTTGTATAAATAGGTCCCTCAGTTGCTTTGACTCTGCTGGGAAGAAAACAGTGAAGCCAGGGGAGCTCCATCACCCTGGTACACCAATAAATCAAAAGCTACAATGCTCATCAACTTTTCATACTTCTCCTTAGAGATCAATACTGAAACTTACATGCCCTTTGGTCCCAAATCATGGATGAAAGACAGCTGGCTTATATCAAGAAATTCTGTCTGAAAAGAGGCCCAAAATCCATATGTTAGAAAGCAAAAAAAGAAGAGGAAAAATTCAAGCATTCAAAAAATATTATGTACCTCCATGTATAAGCACATCTGGGGTACTTTACAGGTTATACAGATCACAATGGCATTGCCCTGAAAAAGTATTTTTTAGAAGGATATACACAATTAAAACACAATCAAGATAGTGACGTGTGTTCTAAGATGTAGAGACAAAATGCTCAAGAAGGTCATGGTGAGACCTGCCAACAATAGCAGACCATGTCAATAACAGGCTTAATAGAAAATCAAAGACAAAAAGATACACTCCTGGCATTAGGAGGCAGAGGAGAGACCAGACACAGAACACACTCCACATCAATCAAGTTCTGTGGGAAGAACCGTAACAGTTACATGTGAAAGTATTTATTAATAGAGATACAGGGAGAGGATGACTGCTTCCTAACTAATGGGACATCACAGAGGAAATGGCGTTTGATCTGGGCTTATAAATGGGATTAATAAAATGAACTATAACAATTTTCCTTTGAAGTTTTGTTTATGTGATTGTGACTGCCTAATATTAACCTTGTAAGAAAAAATTACACATCTCTCAAAGCTGTCAGTACTGTGAGGTCCAATTGATTTTCTTTCTTAGGGTGATTGGAAGAAGTTTTTAAAATTCAAAAGGATTTGAATATCTTTAAAAACTTCAGATCAAACATATTCTCACATAGCACTTTTTATAAGGATTTTGAAAGTCAAGGTCTTTATATTTTATTTCTTATATCAAACATGGTGATTCGATACCACACATTTTAAAATTCTGATTTGTGGAAATGTATTCTAATTGGAAAATATAGAAATACATAGGTTATTAGAAATGATATTACAGACTTTAAGCCATAGAATTCGAAATGTCTTGAAATCCTAAGCCAGAATTTCTCATTTTATCTCTAGGGAGCAGAGAGAAAAATACTAATCCTAGTTTATACTGGAAGAAACTTCTCCAGAGGTGTAACTAATTTATGCAAAGTCAGAGACTAGCTGAACAGAAGAATAGGAAATGAAAAGCAAAAATCAGGGAAACCATTCATCTAATACTTGGATATTTTCTTATGCACATATAGCTATTATCAAATCATTGACAACAGGAATATTATTTGAAATAATTCAGAAACAGTAACTTCAGAATATCATACAAAAGTTGCTAAATGTAGAGAATTTCATCTAAATAAAAAAACACACATTAGCAATGTGGAAAATTTAAAGCTGTGTATTAAGAAAAAAATTCAAATTTATCCTAATGTTTTACTAAAGAGAAATTTGAATAAAGAACTAGTGCTATTATATAGGGAAAAAATCCTTGGCAATAAATATCCTAATATAGATTTATGGGATTGAAAACAAATGTGACCAGGTCAATTTAGAAACAAACCTAAATAATACAATTTGAAATTTAACAAACATTGTATTGTCCAGATGTCTCAATGCCTCTTCAGTGATAAAAATTCCATTCTCAACTTGAGCAAGCAAATCTCAGGAATAAGAATTTAATGATTAATTTAGTCTGACAATATTCCATTGGGCTATTGATCTCTAAATAATGTACTAATCAATATCCTTTGTCTTTCCAAAGGAACTTGTTAAATTTAAATTCTAGGAAAATAGGGGACCAAAGGGTTCCCATGCCAAAGGACAAGCAACAAACCCAGGAGATAATAATATCTCAAAATTTCTGGGGCTTGTAAAAATATAAATTAATTATATATGATTATATTAAAATGATTTTAATACTTCTATATGCTTTTTGCAGACAGAAATTTGAATATGTCTCACAATTACCAAAAGAGACACACGGATGCCAATCTAATTTCACAAGTATCAGGCAGAGCCCTGCAAGCTAGTCTCCAAGTCAGATTATCATTAGTGTGAGAGGAAAATAATGTTCAGACAGATCCTATGCTTGAAGCCTTTTGGAGAATACCGCTACTGGGGAGAATAATCTAAGTAGCCCTTAAAAATGAGGGAGTTCCCTGGCAGTCCAGTGTTTAGGACTTGGTGCTTTCACTGTTGGGGCCCTGGATTCAATTCCTCGTAGGGGAACTAAGGTCCTGCAAGCCATGAGGCATGGCCAAAAAACAAAATTGAATAAATATATTTTACTTCTCATTTTTTTTTATCAGTTGTAACTAGGTTTCCCTTTCCAAAGGAAATGTTTAGAAGACACTCTGGACTATCGAAATACAACATGGCTCAGCTTTTAAAAGATTTTTATGATTGGAGAGGAAGTTAATATGAACATTTGAATACAAGTAAACATTTAAATTGCCTGGAGAATCCCAGGGATGGGGGAGCCTGGTGGGCTGCCGTCTATGGGGTCGCACAGAGTTGGACACAACTGAAGCGACTTAGCAGCAGTAGCAGCAAACATTTAAAAATCAACATTAGACTCCCATTTTTAGTAATAATAGAAGTAACATTCTTATTCATTATGTTTTTTCAAAGAAGCACATTCCTGAATTCTAGAAGAGAAGAAATATTTCCCATCAGCCTTGAGAGTCTCTGGTTGAACCCAAATTGCTGGCTTCCCTGGGAAAACTCTTCTTCAGGATTGTGAAACCACAGAAGCTCCTTTAAGACCATCAAATGTCACAGTGCACGCTGCTGCAGAAGGTTTCCCAGTCCCAGGTCATTTGTGTGTAAAGGGGACCAGCTGGGTGCATGCCCTGCCCGTCTCCAAATAACAGAGGCAGGCATCTATAGGGCAGCAAGAAAACTCCGGAGAGTCAAGGCACTCTTGCTTCCTTTCCTAAATACAGAGGGCTTCGCTCTTTCTGTTCACCTGTTCATGCCATTCTCTAAACCAGAGGCTGGATCATACCTGCACCTACTCTGAAATTCTGCATATATACCATATACACATGGTCACGCTCCACAGTAGTACAGTTTTACATACACAGGTGCAAACTCTAACAATCCAGTGCCCTCTCAATGATCTGAACCTTTGGATAACTGAAGCTAACCCTTTAAATACCTAGCCCCACCTTCAAGGGCCTCTGAAGGCAGAGCTCATTGTTTTCTGATGCCTTCTGTAAAGCCCACTTCCTCCTGCTTGCCAGTTAAGTGCCTCCCAAACATAACCTCTGCAGTTGTTTCTAAGCCCCACCACCTCTCCTCTCTTTTCTCAGAATTCTCGAGTTTTTCCTCTCCTTAGCGTTTCCCATGCTTCTCACTTTCACATGAAAAGACAGGCCTGTTACAGGCATCACAGGCCAGTCAGATGGTAATTACAGTACAATCTTTGGGTATTCAACTCTGTTCAACTGTCTTCATCACTTACTGCTGCTGCTGCTGCTAAGTCACTTCAGTCATGTCTGACTCTGTGCGACCCCAGAGACGGCAGCCCATCAGGCTTCACCGTCCCTGGGATTCTCCAGGCAAGAATACTGGAGTGGGTTGCCATTTCCTTCTCCAATGCATGAAAGTGAAAAGTGAAAGTGAAGTCATTCAGTCGTTCCCGACTCTTAGCGACCCCATGGACTGCAGCCTACCAGGCTCCTCTGTCCATGGATTTTCCAGGCAAGAGTACTGGAGTGGGGTGCCATTGCCTTCTCTGACTTACTACTCAATGTTTTTTTTCTTCAGTGTTAGAAATGCATTTTGACATTTTCTCCTCTGAAAGCCTGAGGAGTGAAGAAGGTTGATTTCTAGATAATCTAGTAGCATTTCTAGATAATCTTTAGTAGTATTTCAAGTTCATTTAAATTTATTGTTATATTAACTATCATAGTTGATATTTTAAAAATAGCATCACCCTAAACTGGATCCTGGCTGTCAAATCAATTTTGTTTTCCTATTTTTTTAATTTTACTTTTTTGTTGAAGTATAGTTGATTTACAATGTCATGCCAATCTCTGCTGTACAGCAAAGTGATTCAGTAGTATACATATAGACATTCTTTTTTAAAATATTCTTTTCCATTATGCTTTATCACAGGAGACTGACTATAGGTCCCCATGCTATACAATAAAATCAATTTTGTATTCATTTTATTTAGTTTAGTTTAACTTAAAGAATAATGCAGAAGTGGATACAAGCACTTGTGTTAATAAAATGATCTAAAATGTAGCCGACACTTTACAATTTTATAAAATTACTTCAGAATTTAAATCACTGAAAAGTACTTACTGTTGCATGATAGTTTCTATACATGGGCATTTTTAGTAACTTTGTCAAGTAATCTTCCAGCTGTTTCTGTAATACATATATTTCAGATTAAAGATACCATCATACTTAAAGGAAAATGTAAGCAGTTAATGACAATGGCATGATCCTCCCATCTTCAGTAAGTCATTCAATTATTCCTTAATGTTATCACTGGACAAGGAACATTGAACACGTCTCTTTCAAAGCATAAAAGTTCCAGATTACCAAAAAAAACTGACATTTAAAAAAATAATTTAAAAAAATTAATTTTTATTTATTTTATTTTTGGCTGTGCTGGGTCTTTGTTGCTGCCTGGGGTTTTCTCTAGCTGTGGCAAGCGAGGGCTGTTTTCTGGTTCGGTGCACAGGCTTCTCATCACAGTGGCTTCTCTTGTTGCGGAGCACAGACTCTAGGGCACATGGGCTTCAGCAGTTGCAGGCCGCAAGCTCTAGAGCACAGGCTCAGTAGTTGTGGCACACAGGCTTAGTTGCTCTGAGGCATGTGAGATCTTCCCAGATCAGGGATTGAACCCATGTTTCCTGCGTTAGCAGGAATATTCCTTATGACCGAGCCACCAGGGAAGCCCCCAACACTGACACTTAATTGTTAATTAAATTTAGAAACAAATTACTCTTCTGCCCTAGGCAGCACCATATCACTGAAGCCGAGTGGGCAGAAGTGTCCCCTGTCCCGAGGTGTCTGTACTCTGTCCTACTCTTCCCAGACCCTCACTGCTCCATCTATGGTCTTGGAATGAGATTTTACATATATTTAGGATAAGCCACTATAGATTCTGAAGCAAATATATGGAAATAGATGATTTTAAAAGAGTAGATCTCAAAGCCCTCAACTATGAGCTCAATCTTGACTCACAATGAAACCCAAAAGTTTCCTGTAGGGAGTGCAGCTCCCTCAGAACCCTCTTCCTCCTTGGGGGAATGCAAGCTCCCCAGGGCCAGAGTGGCTTGGGGAAGAAGCCTTCCCTAATTAGTTCCCGAGAGGTAAACCAGCCGAGGTGATGGATCAGTGGGTAAGAGAAGTTGCATCAAGGCCCACCTCAACCTTCAGTCAACGCCATCTTTCTACAGTGCGGCAGTTTGCTCAGAACAACAGAAGAGCGAAGGGACTTACCCTTCTACTGAAGAACTGTTCTTCTTGTTGGATCATGTTTTCAGATGTGCGGGGCAAAGCTGGCATCTCTCGAGGCTCTTCTTTGACATTTTGTCTTCTAAACGTGTGTCTAAAATGCACACACACACACGCAATGTAAATATTTATTATTCTTTGAACCATGACTCTCATAGTATTTTTCATGAGATGGTTTATTTTTAGAAGAGTCTATTTAATAAAAAGAAATATCTAGCAACAATGGACTAGTTAACCAATAATATGAACCGAAATATTCTTTCTATCCAACCCATATACTGGGATAACGTTATAGTCAATTCTGGGTTACCTTCTGGTGGGAATGGGGATTCGGATAAAGGCTTTGTACTTGAGCAGTTCTCTGTGAAATTCTTGAAAGTGCTTGAACTTCCTCTTCACTTGCCATTTAAATTCCCCATGTGTTAATTCAATAGTGTAAAGATTGATGCTTGGTACCTATAGCGGTAAATAAAAATGGTTGATATTTTAGATAACAACAACATCTCTCTGTGTACAATAGCTAATTAAAAAGTAATGTGGAAGTATCTTTAAATCCAGCTTACTTATTTTGTGTAAGTAAGGAAGCAAAATGTTTTTTAAAAATGACTGATTACAGAAGTAATATTCTCTTAACTATTCATCTTATGATATATGCAAGACAAACTCTGACTTATATCAAAGGCAAACCTCCACAAATCTTATTGTTCTAAATACAAAGACACACAGACATACTTCTGAAACAAGAAGCCAGGTAAAAGAGACAATGAATGAAAACCCTAATTAGCCATCACGAGATTGTCCAAGCAGTGAACAGACAATGCAGGGGGTGAGAGTGAAGCTGAAGGAAATGAGTTCCATTGTGGAGCACAATCTTAGTGCAGTTTTGCTCTTCACAAATGACACCAATGCCCTCTCCTTCTGAAATGCCTTGAGAGGTCCATCCTGGTCTACAATAGCTCTCTGTCCTTTAGCTACACCAGTGACTAGGAAGGTACAGGATGATTAGAAGGAAAAGGACAAATGATCTTCCTACACACAAAATATTTCCCCAACTACTTAACTAGGATGAATTTCCACTTAACATTTTAAAAATATTTCTTCTTAAAATGCAAATATATCTTGGTGACTAGTGATTCAATCAGAAGCACTAACAGACCTGAGGGATAAAAGTTTTGATAAAGCAAAAAGTGTCAGCAGATGGAAAGAGATTTATAAAGCACAGGAGATCTTGACAGTTCCCATGGTGTGTGGGGAGTAGGGGAGGGTGATGGACACTGGACCACCTAGAGGACACTGGCCCCTCCTGGGAGATCCAGGCCCCATACGTGTTGACAGGTGCTGGGGCAAAAAAAAGTAAATGTCTCCTCCTTTGCTAGTTTATCCAGGCTTTGGTATCAGTAACCCGATGGGTGACCAGGCCTGGTGCCATTCATCACCGATGTTTGGTATATTCTGCAAACTTCTAAAGCATGACCACTCTGTATAACTGTAGTATTAAAAAATGAGCCTGAGGGGACTTTCCTGGTGCTCCAGTGGTTAAGACTTTGTGCTTCTAATGCATGGGGAGCAAATTTGACTCCTGGCTAGGGAACTAAGATCCCACTGCCCTACTGTGTGGCCAAAAAATAAGTTAATTAAAAAAAAATGAGCCCAGAATCAATGTAACTTGTGCTTTTAGGTCTAGAATCCAAACAGATCACTGCAAACATTCAATTCTATTTCCTGCTTTGCCTCCAGTTGGGCTCCATGACGATGACTATAGCCAGAAGTCAAAAGGACCTAGTTCTGGGGTCTAATATTATATGCTGCCTTTCACCTTGACCAACATTATAGGTATCATGCCACATCGTGTTTCACAAAGAAGGATGCAGGAGAACTCAGAGTGACCAGAAACTCTGCATTTGAGTGAAAAATGCTCAATTTAAGACGAGTCAAATAAATGAGAACAATTATACAATTTATGCAAGCTGCCACATATTCTAGGATTATATTTCCCAATCTAACAAAACTGAATACTTAAAAACATTACAAATGTCAAGTTCTATCCCTCACACATAAAGCGAGAATTCTGGACAATTCTTAGCAATTCTAAGACAGTGTGGGGCAATGGCAACAGCCTGTCCCATCCTTTTTGAAGCATCTAAAGGTCTGAAATTGCCTGGTGCAGCCGTACTAGCTATGAAGCCTTAACCAAGCATCACTTCGGTCAGATAATATCTCAGCAGAATTATTGGAATGCTTTGGAATTGGAACAGTGTGAGAAGTTGTAATAAAGGGACTGCCCATGAAGGTGTGATAAGAGGAGGGAAATCTGGACAGTAACCTAGGACTCAGGAGGGCACACTTCATTCTGAAGGGACAAAGGGTAGGACCAGGTGCTGGAGCAGGAAGGAGAGGGCCACTTAAAGAGGCTACCTTGGGTAGGGGGGAGGTGCCTTGGTCAAGGGATGCATCCAACCCAGAGTGAACTGGGTCTGGGCTATCCATAGCCGGAGCCCTGCCAGAGGACAAGGGCAAGGGAGTCTCGAGAGGCGGAGCAAAGGGAAGGAGGAGGAACAGGAGGGACACGTGGGAGACCTCCTGCTGGGGAGGGTGGGTAGTAGTGTCTGTCCTTAGGGGGCTGTCATGAGAGTGAACAGAGGAGCACCTACCATGAGCTGGCACACAGAACAGATTCAGTCATAGAAAGGTGTTATTTTTATTTACCTGGAATGACATTCAAACTACACGGAGTCAGTTCATATTTCCTAGTAAACTAAACACTAAGTAGGACAAGGAGGATCCTTAGCTTTTCCTACACAGACCAAGATTTAAAACAAAATGTGAAATCAATTAACTCTTGAGAGTCTCTTGGACTTCAAGGAGATCGAACCAGTCAATCCCAAAGGAAGTCAGTTCTGCATATTCATTGGAAGGACTGGTGCTGAAGCTGAAACTCCAATACTTTGGCCACCTGATGTGAAGAACTGACTCACTGGAAAAGACCCTGATGGGGGAAAGATTGAAGGCAGGAGGAGAGGGGATGACAGCAGATAAAATGGGTAGATGGCATCACCAATGCGATGGACATGAATTTGAGCAATTTCTGGGAGCTGGTGAAGGACAGGGAAGCCTGGCATGCTGCAGTCCATGGGGTCACAAAGAGTTGGACATGACTGAGTGACTGTATTGAACTGAAGTGTGAAATTAATATAATATTGGAAATCAATTATACTTAAAAAATTAGGATCCAAAATAAAAATTTTAATATATATAAAAAAAGAATAGAACTAAACTTATTTTACTAACAGAAAAGTATGAGCAAAGAGAAGTCCTGGTTTGGCGGCTTGAATATTTATCTTCATGAATAATGTTAGGAGATACGTAGTAATAATAATACACAGTATTATATAGTATATACTTGTATAATACAATATATTATATTCTGGTATTATACAATACCATATATTATTATTATTATTATTAAATAGCCACTCCTTTCTCCAAGGGATCTTCCCAACCCAGGGATTGAACACATTTCCTGCATTGCAGGCCAATTCTTTACCATCTGAGTCACCAGGGAAGTCCACATTATACAATACCATTTATTATTATTATTATTAAATCCTCATAACAAACCTATAAAATATGTACTATTATACCCATTATTCAGAGGAGGAAACTCAAACACAGAGATGTTAAGTAACTGGCTGGGGGTCACAATACAAAGACAGGAATTAAACCACATGGTTTGGCTCTGTAATCTGTGCATTTAACCTCCACATGTTATCACCTCTCAATCTAAATGCTGGTAGGTGATATAAGGCAAATCATCTTAGACACATTTCTTGGTAGGCTGTGTTCAGTGGTGTATCAAAGATAAGGACCCAGCTCATAGGAAGATGCTGAAGGAAAGCTGGACACCGAGGTGGCTGTAAACTAGAGGTTAGGATACGCACAGGTAGGTCAGGACAGAAAGTGAAAGTGAAGTCACTCAGTTGTATCTGACTCTTTGTGACCCCACGGACTGTTGCCTGCCAGGTGCTTCTATCCATGGGATTGTCCAGGCAAGAATACTGGAGTGAGTTGCCATTTCCTTCTCCAAAGGATCTTCCCGACCCAGGGCTTGAACCTGGGTCTCCCGCATTGCAAGGAGACTCTTTACCGTCTGAGCTACCAGGAAAAGCTCAGGTCAGAGCAACAGGCAAAACCACCAAAACGCAGGCAGCACAGGCCACCCTCCAGAGTCTGCCCCAGGCAGAAAGGTTATTCCCCACTTCCCCAGAGGCAGAAGTCAATAACAGCTTTATTCTGCCAGTCAGAGCTTAGCCGGAAGGGACAAAGGCCACCAGCCTGCAGCAATGTTCTCTACGCTCAGACCTAACAAGTGTGCAACCCAGTCAGGAATACAGCAAACACAACTACCCTAACAGCATCTCCTAGCCCAGTCCTCTTCAAGAGGTTCAGGTTTCCTTGTTGAAAACATTCTACTCCCAATGCCTTTCCAAAGCTTAAAGAGAAAGCACATGAATGAAGCTTAAGGGGTGGTGTAAGGAACAAGCCAGAGTGGCAGAGTACGTGCAAAGAAATCTCTCAGCACCACTTCCGGGCAAAGGCACTGACTGTGCAGCCTCCCAGATGTTTTCCTTTTGAGAGTCAGGTAGCATTATTATTTTCTTACTGAACAAGTATTAAGAAAGCTAAACTTTTCCTTGGTTTATAACTGGCATTCTAGGTGGAATAGCAATGCCCCCCGAGTCCACACTGAACAGAAAACTGGGGAGAGAGGAAGAGTAGGAAAGGCACTTTGCAGTGTATTATAGTTGTAAACTGTCTTAATTACCTTAAAAAAATTTTTTTTCCAGAATGGGGGAAGAGGCATACAAGAATAAAGGCTAAATGAGAAGGATGCAAAAATCTGAGGTAAAGAGGACTCAGAAGTCATAAACATAAAGACAAACTGAAAGTTAAAGACATAGTCATAGCCAGAAGGAAGGAAAATGAAAGTCAGTGTGTTAAGTCATAAATATTGATGAATACAAGTTGAGTCCATATACGCTCTGACCCGTTTTGTAGATGTAAAGCGCTCCACTTCCAGAACTTGAACTTTTATTGGGCAGCCGGAGAGATACGTCTGTATATTAGGCTCCTTAAATCCTTGAGTCTTATAAACAGCAGAGAAAGGGATATACACTAAAAAATAAAAAAGTAAATAAAATTGTCATAAGAATACAATGATACTAGCATCACTTGCCTGTTACAGGCATCTTTTTTAAGAATCATAATGTGCTACAAGAAGAAAACAGCTAGTGAAACTCAGCTCAGTGCTGTGACATCAGCAAGGATAATCAATCACTTGCTCGTTATTTCAAATCTGTGTTCTGCCAAGAAACCATGATAAACTTTCTACTCACTCAGATCATCAGTCTTTACCTTCCTGTGTCCTGGGATCGCTGGGAGACACATCGCAGTCCACCTCCTCTCCCTCAAAGTGGAGCTCTCGCGTATCCAGATTTTCTATCAAATTACTCATGTCAGCAGCGATTTTCTGCAGTGCAGAGGTATTTACTCTTGGCTCATTTTTCAGTGACATGTTGGCTTGAGACAGGGTAAAAGCAAAGGGGCTGGGAAAGAAGAAAAGAGTTACCAGACTTACTATTGTGGTCAAATTTTAAAAGAGAATGAAATAATGCTGTTTGCAGCGACATGGATGGACCTAGAGATTGTCATACTGAGTGAAGTAAGTCAGACAGAAAAAGGCAAATATCATATGATATTCCTTATATGTGGAATCTAAAAAAAATGGCACAAATGAACATATTTACAAAACAGAAATACAGCCACAGATACAGAAAAACTTATTGTTACCAAGGGAGAAAGGGGACAGGGAGGGATAAATTGGGAGATTGGGATTGACATATACACACTACGATACATAAAATAGATAAATAATGACGATCTATGGTATAGCACAGGGAACTCTACTCAATACTCTGTAATGACCTATATGGGGACTGAATCTGAAAATAAGAGTGGATATATGTATATGTATAACTGATTCACTTTGCTATACAGCAAAAACTAACACATCATTGTAAATCAACTATACTCCAATAGAAATTTATTTAAAACAAACAAACAAAAAAACCCTAAGCCCTATTCTAGTATTTGAATCCAGGCTTACATATAGCATATGGAAACAAGTCCACTAGCTCTATGTAAGCCCCAATTACCTCAAACAACCTTTAAATTTATTTTCCAGTTTAACATTTAAAGTATTCCTAGCTTGTAATTTAAATTGGAGTGAGATACTTAATTGTATACCAAGTAAGTAAGCAAGCAAGAAAAAGAAACACCACATTGAATAAGTGCCAGTATTATCTTTCATCCAATTTTATTAAATGTGGTTAGTAAGGAGAGACTCAAGATAGATGGATTTGGAAATCGTTTTCTCAGTGAAAAGGAATTGATTCTTGACTCTAACAAAAACATGAAAGAATATCATCAAAATAACTAACTTTAAATATTTTCTACAGAAAATTTAGGGTATTTTACAATAATTTCAATATACAGATTTTAAAAGTATTTTTATGTAGTATAACCTTTCTATCAATACATTTCCCCTATAGGTGATAGAGGGCTTCTAGGGTGGCTCAGACAGTAAAGAATTTGCCTGCAATGCAGGAGACCCAGGTTTGATCCCTGGGTCAGGAAGATCCCCTGGAGAAAAGAATGGCAATCCACTCCACTATTCTTGCCTGGAGAATTTCATGGACAGAGGAGCCTCGAGGTCTACAGTCCATGGAGTCACAAAGAGTCATCCCAAGCAGAGTGTCTTCTATTTTTTTGAGATATGAGGTTTGGCCCTGACTTTACATGAGTTGGAGAAGGCAATGGCACCCCACTCCAGTACTCTTGCCTGGAAAATCCCATGGACGGAGGAGCCTGGTAGGCTGCAGTCCATGGAGTTGCTAGGAGTCGGACACGACTGAGCAACTTCACTTTCACTTTTCACTTTCATGCATTGGAGAAGGAAATGGCAACCCACTCCAGTGTTCTTGCCTGGAGAATCCCAGGGACGGGGGAGCCTGGTGGGCTGCCGTCTCTGGGGTCGCACAGAGTTGGACACAACTGAAGCGACTTAGCAGCAGCAGCAGCAGTTACGTGAGTTACAGTGATATACGTGTCCTGGAAGGTAACCAATTAGTGTACCTTTTCTGAAAGATACCAGAAATGCAAGAATTACACTTCTCTCTTTTTAAGAAAACTGGTTCTATTTCATTCTGACATTTAATAACACAGGTCGTTGCACATCAGTACCTAGGGAAGAAGAGTTCATAGAGATTTTATTTTTCATTTAAAATACTGAGATTTCAGCTGTGAGTGCTGTTGTTGGAGTTGGGTGAAAAATCCATATTGGTTGTAATAAATCTCTCCAGACCAGACTCAAAAATAGGAGGGCTTCCATACCAGTAACTCCTCCACATATGTGCATTTATTACTGCAAATCACAAACATTTACTGAGTATCCACCACTTACTCATCGTGACATGGAGTGAATATGTAAAGATGAATAAGACTGGTCACCACCTACTCACTGTGAGATGGAGTGAGTGAATATGTAAAGATGAACAAGGCTGGTTCCTGGGAGGAAGGAGTTTCCAAAGCAGATGAGAGAAATAAGTTACATGGCCTCAAATCCATCCCTGGCCTCCCCCACAGTCTTGGCCTTCCTGAGAATGGCATGTGCTAAGTGGAAGACACTTAGGTGGATTCTCTCCTTCAGGAGCTATCAAGAAGTGTGGGGTGGGGAGCAGAGGAAGGCTTTGTGAAAAATGCTAAGATAGAGTCTTGGGCAGACTAGGGGAGCCCTTACTGTTACTCAGCAAGTCTCTAAAGCCTATACTATGTTTGGTAGAAAGAGAAATTGTATAAAAATACAAAGAAAGGGGTAGAGGAGGGAGGTTCTGATTTGACCAGATAAACAGACTCAATATGTCTAAGTCTGCTCCTCCATGTTGGCTGTAAGAAGCCTGGAGCCCACTAGTGGCTCACTGCTAGCAAAATTCAGGACTATCTTTGCCTCTATCACTTCCCTTCAACTTTCCCACTTCTAATTCATGTTACAATAATAGTTGATGTATACTGATTACTTACCATCACCTGGCTTGGTGATAATCTTTTATATACCTTATCATATTTATCATCAATAATAAATCTATGAAGGTCTGTTATTTCCACTTTGAAGAGGACAAGGGTTTGTCATTCTTTCTTTATTGACAAGGAAATATGGAGAAGCATGGAGAGATTGCATAATTTGATGATTACTTAGGACAATCTGTCCAAGGTCATATAACCAGTAAGAGATGGAGAAGGAATTTGAAACCAGGTCTCTCTGACCCAAAAGCTGATGTTCTTAACCATAGTCTTTATCTTTTGTATATTTTTTTGTAGATGCGTAAGTGCCCCTAAAATAGATGGAAGTTTTAGTAAAATCAGTGCCCTTGAGCAAGTCCCTTTAGAAGCTGACTCAAATGTAAAGAAAAATAAATGAATTCCTCTTGCATCCTTCAGCCATTTAAATTCAGGACCTTGGTTTCCTTCTCTATAAATTAAAGAGGTTGAGCCATTTCATCTCCAGGATTCCTTTAACAATAAAACCTTAAGTGTAAATAAAAGATGCTATAAATTGTTCAGTCTCCCTTATAATGTAATCCATTTAACCCTTCTCCCATTCCAAGAAATTAACTGAAGTAGTTTTTCATATGAATATGAGAAGTCAGTGCCTCTGGTCATAATTAAAACATTTAATTCCTTCCCTCTCAATTCAACAGGCGCCTATTAAATGCCAACAATGAGCCAGGGTTTGCTTTATTTAAAATACAAGGTAATGAAAAACTTAAGAGGAAATGAAACAAGGAAAAACAAGTAAGAAATTACATCATATCATTGCTACTTGTGAATCTGTCAAGACTTTAGGTATTTTCCATTGATTAAACAGTCTAATGGGTAACTTAGTTAACTTTCTCAGCACAGCAAAGGAAAATAAGGGTTGCTTCAAATGACTTTCCTTTTGGACAGTGTTAATATTAAAAGAATAAATGTTAATGTTAAAATGTTAATGTGTTAATGCTGTTAAAAATGCATGTTGAATTTAAGATACACAGAGAATAATTTACACATTGCAAGCTAATTGGGATAAATAGTACAGAGTTACTGGATCAGTCTAACAAAACATATCATGTTTCAGGTAAGGAAGAAAAACGGATATAAATCTGTGAAAAGTTTAAGAGTGAGAAAAGAAACAGAAAGGAGTCCTCTTACCTTTTATCCTCAAGTATTTACTATGCCCGCAGCACCATTTTAGCACAGTTATGTTATTTAGTACCCACAATGATCCTACCTGGTACTTATGATTAGCCTGAATAATTTGCATTCAAAATTTTGATTATTTAGTTAAATAATCTATCTAACCTTATTTCAGTCGTGTCAGTGTTGAATTTATAAAACAGATTTTTTCTGGCTCTGAAATCTTATGGACTTAGTTATAGAAGTTTGTAATTATTAATTTTATTTTATGGGCTTGAATGTCTATAAATTAGTCACTTATATAAGCTGAACTTCTGTAACAATAGATACTTTCTGCTTGAATCACCACCCCTCTAAGGGATCCCATTAGCTCCACTGTCCTTACAATTTTGGAAACATAACCTGATACTCTCCTCGACTTCATCTTATTCTTTATTTTTATGGTTTGTAATATTTTACAAGGTTCCATGGAAATGCAGCTGACCCAAAGGCTTTGTAGGTTTGTTCAGGCTTTTTTGAAGATCTCACCATTTAATACTGGAAAAAGAACCAAACTATCTGTCCATCACTGCCTTCACTTGAGTGCATGGCTGCTTTGTGTTGAGTTTTTGTCCAACAATTGTACTGCTGGTTTTATTCTTTAATATCAAGCTGCAAGGCCACTGACACTCCTATGCTGTCAAATCATAATTTATTATCCCATATTTTCTTTCATCTGAAATAATCTATAATGGTGGGTGAGCAGTTGTTATAGTTATAGCCTATTTTAACCAGCAACAGGATAAAGCCTTCAATGTGTACACTTGAGATAATGTAATTTATTTTGTTACCTCCTTATAAACATACTGCAAGATCATTATCTCTTTTGGTACCAAGTAGAGATGGAGCCCTTAGAGTGATAACAGCAGCTGTGTTTTATTTCTATTTGCGTCTGTATCCGGGAAGTAAATGGTTTTGCTTTTTTTTTTTCTGGTTTTAAATACTAGAATTAAACATCTTTGCAGGGAACATTTAATTATAATTACCTACACTTATCTAATGGTGAAATCAGAGAAATTTAGAGTTTTCTGATCTTTAATTTTCAACATGATCAGGAAGCAGAACATCAAAGAGAACAGATATTTTCCTTACCAGATTCGTGCATAAATATTGCCTTAGCTAAACTACAAGAATAATAATATTAACTACAACTATTAATGTTAAAATAAATATTAACATTAGCTAATATTGGCTGAATATGTACTACATGCCAGGCACTATACAAAAAGATGAATTGTATGCCCTCGGTGACTCCTCACAACAACCTTAGGAACCGAGTCCCATTGTCACTCCCATTTTTAAGATGAGAAATGGGCAGCTTGTCCAGGGGCACCTGGCTGGAAGTGATAGAGTTGGACTTGAACTTGCTTGGTCTGACTCCAAAGTCTAGCTCCTTAACCAGCCAGAAGTGGAACTGGGGAATGGCAGGATGGATGGACACTTGTACTCCTTACTTTGCACACTCTTAGAATAAAACAATGAAAAAAGGCATAGTAATAATAAAAATAAATCTCAACTTCTGTTTTGTGAAGATGATGGTGATTTACTTCCTGCTTCTCTTTCTAATTTAGAAAGTTGTCCCCATTTTTTTTTTCAATATGTGATGTTTGCTTACCAAGGAAAATAAATGCAGTGGATTTCTAAATCAAAAATCACAACAGATGAATATGAAGTGAATTATAATTAGATCATTTAAAACCAAATGGAGTCATGGGAATTTCTTGTTTTCCCATTTTTCATTTTGATAAAATTAATTGATAGGTCCCCATTGATTGGGAAGGTCCATAATCTGGAGAAGGAAATGGCAACCCACTCCAGTGTTCTTGCCTGGAGAATCCCAGGGACGAGGGAGCCTGGTGGGCTGCCGTCTATGGGGTCGCACAGAGTTGGACATGACTGAAGTGACTTAGCAGCAGCATAACCTCCCCAAACATATTATACAGCAAAGATCTGTACAAAATAATTTGATGCTCCCTGAAATGCAAAAATCATAAATGTGTTTTCAAGTACTAAACTCAATCTCTGGTGACACAGTAAGCCTTGGATAAAATTTTTTTGAGTTTAGCTGACTTTGAATAAACTAAATGGTATTATCATATTTTACATTCCAATTTATATACTTTGAGAAAATAACATCGGAAAAAAACCCCAACTCAATGTTTACTTAGATCTTTGAATTTTTTTGAGAACATCGGTTACACAAATATCACTGGAGGGTTTTTTGAACCTTGAACAGATAATTAAATGTCAGTGGTGTAGGGAATAGGTCAGATGACCTAAATTCAGTCTTCCCTTATTATCAGTGTAATCTGGGCAACTAACAGCCTCCATGGGTTCTCCTCTGTAAAATGCAAACAGGACAGACTTGCTATTACTTACATGGTCCCCAGAGATGGAAGTTTATTTCCCAAACACTATCCTCCTTTTGAGCTTCATATCTACTCTGGTCTTGAAGCCTCCAGAGCCCAGAAGTTTCCCATTTATTCATCCTTCTTTCTTGGTTTCATACTAAGAGTTTTCATTTTGATGAAATTAATTGGCAGATCCATACTACATAATCCCCCCCGCCAAACATTTTACACAGCAAGGATTTGTACAAAATGATTTGATGCTCCCTGCAATGCAAAAATCATAAATGTGTTTTCAAGTACTAAACTCAAACTCCAGTGACATCATAGTAAGCCTTGGATAAATATCTGGCCTAACACTGACTGCTTTTCTCCCTTGAGGTATCAAGATTGGAGACAATGATGCCAAAACATCTCACTCCCTGTGTCCACAGAACAGAAATTGGAAACCACGTTCTCTTTTCTTTTTCCCTAGCTAAAAACAAAAATGAATCTACAATTACAAAAGCAAGTTTTAGCAGGAAAATAATTTCTCAGTTCCCATAATTTTTCCCTAAATCCTTTGACCTCTTTGATGGCCTCTGTTCTCTGCCTCAGGCTTTCTCAGTCATTTCTTTTGACACGTTCTAGGATTAAATATTACCCTCTTTGCAGTGATATCAGCTTTTTTCTAGTTCATTTCTGTCATATCTTTGAGTTTAAATAGATATTTCATTTCCAGAGCCAAATACAAGTGTTAAGAGAAACCAATGTCTATTTCAAATATGAGTGAATAGGAAAATATTATCAGTCATGTATTGAGCACCTATTCTGAGCCAAGGGCTTCCCTGGTGGCTCAGTGGTAAAGAACCAATCTGTGAATGCCAAAGACACAGGTTTCAGCCCTAGGTTGGGAAGATCCCCTGGGGAAGGAAAAGACAACCCACACTAGTAATTTTGCCTGGGAAATCCCATGCACAGAAGATTCTGGTGGGCTACAGTCCATGGGGTCACAAAAGAGTGGGATACGACTTAGTGCCTAAATAACAACAACTCTAAGCCACGCACTAAAGGCACATTACATGAATCACTTATCCTCAAAAAATCTCATTTAGAATCAAAGACATGGAGCTATAACAGCTTACTGAGGGTGCACGATGTGAATGGTGGGGGTGGCCCCTGGCCTCTGCCTCTAGCTCACTAGAGATGCTCATCACCACCACTCTTACCTCTTCTCCTAATGCCACCAGTCATCTTGACTTCCTCCTGGCTAAGGGCAGGGCTTCCACACAGCCTCCATGGTGCAACCCCGCAGGACTTATCACAGCTCCAGCATTCTGGCTCCACCCACCACTGGCTAGACTGACAGAAGGCCTGCTTCATTCTGAGGCTTCTGAGGAGGCACAGTACCAGGGGCTGGAACCTGGCTTCCTCGGAATTTGTGCATGTGTGCTGGGGGAGGCAGGGAGAGGGGGCAAAGGGGCAATGGGGGACCAAGCCACAGAGTCTGTGAGAATGGAAGATGTACTCCACTCCCCTCTCCTCGCCTGACTGTGCTGAGCACACTGCTACTGAACAGCCAACGTGGAAACTCTCCTATGCGACCAAACCACTGGCCAACTTTCGTGAAGCTGTGGCCAGCCAAGGAATGTACCACCTTTGACACTTGGCTGCCTCTCTTCTCTTTCCCTCTCTCTCTCGCTGCTCTCGGATTCTATTATCCAGGAAACTTGGCTTCAGATAGTGTTAGAACCAGTATGAACCACTGAACCATCTCCTCTCTTGCAGAAATTCATTTTACACTGAAGTTAAAAGTAACAATAAAAAGTAAACTCGAATGGTGCTTACCATGTGCCAGGCAGTGATACAGGCGTTTTGCATGCACTAATTCAATCTACCCTCACAACAGCCCTATGGAGACGGTTCTATTCTAATATCCTTTTATATAGACAAGGAAACTGAGGACACAGACAGCTTAAGTGACTTGCTCAGGGTCACACAGCAATCTGATGGGAGTCAGCTGCCTGGTTTGCTCTGACTTTGCCTTACTAACCTGGACTTTAGTACTTAGTTTCCTCATGTAAAAACTGAAATTAACAAGCAACTCTCTATATCTAGGACTTTACAGCAAGTACATTATTATAAGGAAAACTCCTCTTTCAGCACCACTAAATGTCAGAGAAAAGAACACATTCTAAGGAACCCCAACCAGGAAATTAAAACCTAGCCCAAATGCAAAGGGTATTCAGGTGATGATTCTGAGTCAATATCTAAATAAGATTTGTTCCTGCCTCTATAAGTCACAATGTACATATCAACGTTTGTATTGAAGAGAAAACGTAAGAGGGGCCCTCCTGACTCCAAAGATTGTTAATAAGCTTACTAGATATGATGAGTGAGAGACTTGGTACAGCCAATAAACTGACTTAAATCCAGTAAGGATCCCAAAGGAAACATTCTTGTTTATAAAAAGAAAGGTAACTAACATTGCTATAAACTGTGGTCAGACTTCTAAAAATAATATCCTTCAATGTTAAATGAATACTCAAGTTTTTATGGTCAAGAATAGAATATGCAAGCATTGTGATGGGTCTTCAGGAGAGGAAGCTAACTGCACATAAATTTATAGAAACATACTCCATTCTGGCTGATAAATTATGTTAAATGATATTAACATAAACATTTTTCTTACAAAGGGAGATTAAGAACACCAATGATTCGGTGAGTGAGCAACAGATGAACAAGATAAACATTTTTCCACGGTAGAGTTAATCTCTATTAAAATCACTTTAAGACAAAATTTCTTTCACTGGCTCAGAACAGTAAACATTTTTTTTTTAATGAGCACAATGTTGTTTTTGATGATACATACTGACCAAAAAACTATAGATATTAACTCAAGAGTTTTCATATAATCATTCATTCTATTTTTGTTGCTTCTTTTTCTTAAAACTGTTCTGTGTATCTTATGATGGCAGTGCTGTTTAACTGAAGAAACTATGTTCTCACATATAGACTTGATCATTAAAATTCTGTCCAGCTGTCTAAAAGGCTACGATTCCTTTTTTTCACTTCCCTCCAAAGAATTGGCAAACAACCTCCATTAGTGTGAGTCAGCACGGAAAGCATTTTCACTGATAACCCATGAATTTCACCCATGAAAAGAATGAAGTTGGCGAACACACATGTATAAACTCCTCTAGACATTCTACAGCACTAACGAGCTCTCAAACTTTTGTCTTGACCAGTGGTAAACACAGCAAAATCTCAATTCTTTAATCTTCTATATACTTACAAAAATATTTGTTGAGACAGCAGAGTACCTTGGAAAGTATGTGATTTTTGAGTCAAATAGCTTGAATTCTAATTCTCCTTAGGCTGAAAAACAAGGTATTTATGTCTCTTTGAAGTTTCCATTGCCTAGTGTGTAAAGGGGAGATAATACTACTAAAGTAAGGAATTACAAGAATTAAATGATGTGAGTAGCTCAGAGCTCAGGCCATAGTAAATGCTGAAACAATGTTAGTTCCTTCTATGCCCTTAGGTATTCTAAGAGCTACAAGTCTTCTGTCCAAACTCCATATATCAATTCTTGAACTCAGTTCCCTCATTAGTAAAGGAATTAGCAGCTAGAGTTGTATTCTGGGAATGGTCTGTTTGCCACTAAGAACAACATAGAAAGTACTTCAATTGTCTGAAAACAAAATGGATTAAGCTAATGCAGGTGCCCATTTCCCACTACAAACATGGAACTGCTGAATAAATTGATCAATTTTTAAAAATACTTAGTCAAGGATAAAAACAGAGGCAGCAGCACCAAAAACAATAATGAGAAAAAGCTTCCAGTTTCCAAAGGTGAAGAAATAAAGTCAGATGGGTATCCTGGAACTGAGGCTGAAAAGGCCCAAAGGGTTTTGATCATAGATAAAGGGTCTGAGATAACTTTTCTGTCTCCGTGTGACTGTAAGGAGACATGATCCTAGGACTATGGGAGGCAGGGACCTAGAAGTGAGACTCCTACAAAAATGCAGAGCCTCAAAGAGCTGCACAATCTGTTTAAATGAGACTAGAAGAAGCATACCCAGCAGTTCTGAAAAGGAACCGCATGAAACTGTGGAAACTACAAAATAAGAAATTTCATATAAAAGTCATTCAGGATCACAACTTCTAGCTTCTAGTAATACAGGTGTAGCTCTATTAGGTCAGCCATCCCACAGAAGATGATTCTAAATTCTGGACAAAACGTAAAACATAAGTGACTAAAAAACAACTGAAAGCAAGCAGAAACTGGAAAGGGATCAACACAGGGAAGAAACCGAAGGCACTATTTTTGTCCCAGGACACACCTAATTCACGCCAAGTGGGATGACTAAAACTCAGACAGAAGATCCATAATTGTACTGGCTCAAGAACCAGGAAACAGTTTTAATGGCAATTACAACAGTTTAAAAGTAAATTGGGAAACTGTGGAAAGGAGAGAGCCACACAAAGGGAGCACCCAGTTCTGCTTAGGCCAACCCTTGACCCATGTATTCAAGAGTACACTCCAAAGAACTCAGATAGTACTAAAATGACTTCAGTAGAGATTTCTGCTACTCCTCACCACAGGAAATATGGAGCGTGAAGTATGACTCCAACCAAGTTAACTGCCTCCTAAAACAAACAAACTCTTTGCAAAGAACATAACTAAATCCAGAGTCTATAATATAATCAATTACAATATCATCTAAACTTATTTGACAAAGAAGAAACAGGAAAATGTGATCCATTCTGAAGAGAAAAGTATATCAATGGAGGCCCATCCTGAGATGTAGAAATTAACTGACAATGATTTTAAGGCAAATATCATAACATGTACTAGGATGTCAAGGAAAATGTGTTTTTGATGAATGAACAAGTAGAAAATTTCAGCAAAAAAAAAAAGCCCAGTGGATGGGCTTAACATCAAAATGGCAATGACAGAATCAGTGAACTTGAAGACTGAGTCATCAAAATTATTCAAAGTGAAGAACAGAAAAAGTGGTAGAAAGATTTCTAAAAAAATGAACAGAGCCTCAGTGACCTACATGATACCAAAAGACCTAACAATTATGTAATTTGAGTCCCAGGAGGTCAGGCCAGAGAGAAAATGAGACACATACACAAAGCTTTGAAATAATGACTAAAAAAATTTATCAAATTTTGGAAAAGACAGAATGGATAGTTGGGTTATATTTTAAATAAGATATCAATACTATACAGCAAAGGAAATAAATGTATCAGCACAAAGTTTGGTGAAAAAAAAGTCAGCTTACAGTTTGTATTTAGAATTAAAAAACAAAACAATCCTGTATGTTGTCTATTAACATAAATGTATGTAGAAGTATGATGTAAAAAGCAATCAAGTAAATAACTATATGACAACTTTAGAAGCATGGTTGCCTTTATGGAGAAAGGGTGGGTATCCTCTATGCGAATAATCAGAGGTATAAAGAGGACTTAATATATCAGTGACATTTTCTTTCAATCTGGATGTTATAGGTATATAGGGTTTTTCCCCTAAACATTCCTATTTTTAAATACTTCATTTAAAGCAAACAATTGGAAAAAAACAACTGCCAAATGTGACACTTTACTAATATCCTTAATTCAATTATAGTTAATGACTTTTGCATTCCTTACAAAAAAAAATTCACTCTTCTTTATAAATTCAGCCAATAGGTGTGACCCACTAACAGGGCAATATGCAAGATATTTTAAACTGCTTCACCCTCTGGAAAGCATATTTGTAGACTTCAACCTGATTTCCCTTAGAGTCAACAGTTATCATCTACGGTTCTTGGTCATACTTGGGGATTAATTCAAAAAACAGTAAAAATATGAAGTTAAATAGGCCCATATGGAACTGAAAGTAAACTTGACCTCTTTTGAGACAACTAAACTAACTCTCAAAACAGGGCCTTGATGCTCCATGGCTCTTGTCTATAAAGTTGGGGTGTCCACTATTAATGGTAATGATGTTCGGGTAAGGGAAAAAGTCATCAAAACTGAAGTTCTGTTTGAGTTTTTCTTTCTGGAGGAGCTATTAAAATTGCTTTGATTAAACTTTTAAAACAAGAAAGCTTTGATAAACTCATTTGAAAATTTCCCCTCCTTAGCACTGGGTACCTAAATTAGGAAGTTCCTTCCTTTATTTTAGGAATCCAAGCTTTAAAATACAGTGAAACTCGTTTCACAAATTCTTCAAAAATATACAAGCACAGGTAATAATAATTATTAAAATTATGACCAACAGCCTTCTCCTTCTTTTAACACATTCTTCTAGACCTGATCTCATTTGAACTCCAGAAGCCTAGACAGGAGGCATTACTGTCATCTCCACAGCTGAGGTGAGTGAGCTGAGACTCTGCCTGGTCTCTCAGTTACAGTGTGCATGGGCCAGGGCTTAAATATGAGTCCCAGTGAAATGACAGAGAACAGCTATTTCAGACTGAAAAGAGATACAGAGGAGCCTTCCTACTAGGGAAACACCTGAGTCCCTGGCCCAGTTACCACCTGGATTCTAGCTGAGAGGCAGCATAGTAGAGTCAAATGAACACCTAAATTTGAATGTCCATGCCACCACTTACAAGCTGTGTGAACCTATGTGAGTAACTTATCTTCTTTGTGCTTTAATTTCCCATCTATAAAGTGGGGAGAGTAGTAATGCCTACCGCATTGGATTGTTGTGAGGATTAAGTCAGTCAACATGTTGCTCAGCTGGTAAAGAATCTGCCTGCAATGCGGGAGACCTGGGTTTGATCTTCCCTGGGTCGGGAAGATCCCCCCAAAAAGGGAACAGCTACCCACTCCAGTATGCTGACCTGGAGAATTCCATGGACTGTATAGTCCATGGGGTTGCAAAGAGTCAGACACAACTGAGTGACTTTCACTTTCACTTTTTTCATAAAATACTAAAAATAATATCTGGACCAAATTTGTGCTAGATACATGCAAGCTGCTGTTATTAAAAACTGGCCTTCTTACTTTTTTCACATAAAACAAGGTGAATAATGAAGTCAAGAACTGAGGATACAATCTTTGGACTGATGAAACCAGTGGATACAAACCCTGGTCAGTGACTTCTAGCACACATGAGAATCTAGTAGTTCTAGTAATTACCATTCTAGTAATGGTAATCATTTGGCTTCACATCCTTTGATGCACTGAGAAGAAGACAGAAGCTCAAGATCCCACAGAGAAGGCAGAAGAAAGACTAGAACTGAGGCCTCTTTCATGCCCCACATGCTAACACAAGTCTGTTTCTGGGCCAGATTCATTCCATATAATGCATCTGTGAACCATGTCCAAATGTGTAAGGAGTATGACCAGACAGGCAGGATAAGTTGCTATTGTCTCAGCTGCAGGCAGACTCTGTTCAGTACATGTGGACTGACTGCCCGCTTCACAGGGAAAGAACTAGTTTGGTCTTTGCTCAAGAAATAGCTGCTCTTATGAATGTCACTAAGGAACAGAGCTATTCTAATGACACCTAATTCTGCGACACCCCTGAGAAGCACATGGATTGCATTAATGCTAACAAGAAATGGCAGACAAAGATAGGCTGCCAAACCTCAGCGAATTGGAGAGAGTCAGTATGTGTCAGCCAGACTGGCAAGCCATCTTGCTTTCCAGGCGTGCCTCTTTGTGGGTTTCTCAAGCGACTCAGGATGATATAATTCACTCAACATGTATTTATGGAGCAACCACAATATGCTGAGCACCATGATGTGTGCTGGGGAAGCAAAATGACCTCCCATAATTGACTTCACTGTGAAAAGCACACTCTCATTACTCTCCACCTCACCTGTGTATTTACCTCCTTCACTGTTAAACCCCCCGAATAATGCCCTTCCTTCCGTATCTGCTATCTCCCATCTGTGCTTCTTTCCAACCCTCCTCTCATCACTCGATTAATCAAGTCTCTTATCAACCTCTCTTGTTTACTGTTTTATCCTATTGCTGTTTAAAATATTCACAAGCACCTCAATTACATATATGTTCCACTCAATTTCTCTCGCTGTGACTTGAGTCAAGTTTTTGAAGGATTTCTGTTACCCCGCTCAGCTAGGCTAAACCACACATGTTTCATGCTCTCTGACCTCTCAGCCTTCCAACAGGCTGCTCCCTCTGGAGTCTGCCTTACTGCAATTTCCTTCTTCGTCTAATTAACTCTTGTCACTCATTCTTTGTCCCAGGAGCCACCTCCTTCAGGAAACCTCCCTGTCCTTGCAGGCTGGTTCAGATGACTCTCCTCAGTGCTTCTACCACATCTAGATGAGTCCACTGAGAACATTTTCCACTTTGCCTTTGTCTCTATTCTTATCTCACTTCACCTTTCTGTTGCTTGACGCCCTCCTGAAGAGTCTCTTCTCTTGGCTTTCACATTCCCACACTCTTCTAGTTTTCTTTCTCTGTCTTCAGCCACTGAGATGAAATCTTCTTGGAGGCTGTTCTTCATCTGCTCAACTCTTACATGTTGGTAGTATTCAGGGTCCCACGATCTTCCTTTCAGAGTCTCCTCACCTCTCAGGGGTGGTTTCATTCATGGCAATACTTGGTGACAATACATACTCCTGTTTCCTTTCTTTGGTGTTTTTATGGCTCCCAGGTGATACCATCGTTGAACACATTCCTTCCACTTGCCCTCTGTCTCTTCTGGAAGACTGGGAGCTCCCTGAACAAGAAGCCATCTCTGTATTCCCAGACACTGGTGTCTACTGGGCTTGTGGTAAATCCTTCCAGCCTTATTCTTTTTCCTAAGCTTCAGATATATATACCCAACCACCTGTGAATGTCCCACTTGGGTGAACTTGATATTCTCCAAATAGAATCGTCATCTTCCAAATCCCAAAACATTTCCTCGTTCTGGGCTTCCTTCCTGAATGAACTGGGAACATCATCTACGCAGCTGCATAAACCACATCCTGGAATTCATCTGCAGCCATACTCTTTCCCTAACGCTCTCTATCCAAACAATAAGTCCTGTTAAATTCTAAATATATCTTCAGTCTAACCACTATATTTTGTCTCCATAATCATGACAGGTTTCAGGAAATGAAAAAAAGTACAGTGTAGTTGGGCATAGGGTTAAGTGCAGGTGATGCTAAGGCATTTACATTTTATCTCAAAGTCTCCATCCGCCACCTCTCACTTCCCACTCTCGATGCTGGAGTCCTGGAGCTAAAAAGTATTCAATGACAATAATTTTGAGCTGTTCAAAATGGGATTTTGTAGGATAAGTAACATTATTTTCAATTGGTTATCTTTTTTACTCCCCAACTAACCAATGTGGTTTCCCAAATAAAAAAGATACTGGGCTAAACAGAATACTGGCGCTGCTCTCTTTATAAAGTTACTGTAGACAATAGCGATTTCCACATAAGTCTCAGGGACGTAAAGTAGTGCCTTTGCGGAACCATCAGAGCTCAGTTCTGCCACCTTTGAGAAACGACGCAATATTTAAGGTAAACAAGTTAAACTGGATGCGTATGAGGGTGAGGGTTAGGGGAAAGAAGGATAGTAGAGATGAGAAACAGGCTGGATCTAATGACTCACAGGCACAGCTGACACATGATCAATTCATCATTAAAATAGCACTAATATAAAGTTAATAAAAAGCCATAGAGTAATCAGGAAGTGCCTTAAGTTAGTAGTTTCCAAGAGTTCCTTGTTATGCCACCTATATCTGCCCCAAACTATAAGCATTAACCAAATTTGTTAAAGGTACGGTAATATGGAGGCGGGGTGAACACACCCAGTAGAAAGAGAAAAGAAAAATGTACTAGTAAAAATTTACAAAAACAACACTGAAAACTTCTGAATTGTACACTTTAAATAAGTGAAAATTATGGCTTGTAAATTATATCCCTAAGAAGCTGTTTTTAATAAAATCTGCCAAGACAGGAATAATAAGTAGAGTTGTAAAAATCAATCAACACATAGCAATACTCAAAGAAAGAACAAGTAATTTTCCTTGACCTTACAGAATAACCAGCAACAAAAGTCATTTTTATATTTCTTGTAACAAAAATAGGCAAACTACTACTTATAACCAAAAAAAAAAAAAAAAAGGGTGAAAAGATATTGTCAAAACACTTAAAGAAAGCAATCTGTCAATTCCTACTTTGAATATTGCTTTAATTTCACTGTTTTCACTACCAGAAGACTCTGCTCAGTGAGATTATTATGTTTTCACAAACACAATAATCACATCCAGAAGTTTCTGCCAAACTAGTATCCATGAAATTATAATATGCATCACAAAGAGAACTATTACAAGCTCAGAAAAGGCATGCAAGTGTCAATGACTAGGGAAACAATTCGATAAAGACAAGACAAATTCTCAGGTCATTTGCTTTTCAAGACGGGGTTTGAAAGAAAGGCACGAAAGATAAATGAAAAGTGGCAACACTCAGCTCCTTGTACGCACACTTGCTGGGTGCTTTTTGGGAAAGAGGCAGGGTGTAATGTTTTTAGTCTCTCTCAGAAAGACAAGTTCGTTCATGCAAAGACAGAAGGTAGGTACCACGCATGGCTGAGTCTCTTTGCTGTACACCTGAACTGTCACAGCATTGTTAATCAGCGATGCTCCAATACAAAGTAAAAAGTTTAAAAATTAATAAAATACAATAAAAGGCAGATACCAAAGTGGAAGGTAGGTGTATGCTCAGAATATGATCCACTGGAATAGAAATTAACTAGGCCTATCCTCTGATCTCACTCAGTTTCAGCTGATCAAGCAGAACAGTCCAGATGATATAAAACAAAACAAAAACCTACCCTTCAATTTTTATCCTCAGAGATAACTTGCTCAAACCCAAGGAACCAAACATAACTCACTTTGGGTTTTAAGTTAAAACATGTTGAATCCACTGTGACTCAGCACACAGGTGTCACTTAAAGGTGCCTGAAACCAGACTAGCTTTAATATGGAACACAAGAGACGGCCAATGAATCAGGCACAGAATTAGGCAGGAAGAGCACTGGCCTCAGAGTCAAAGTTTTAGATACAATCTCAACTCTGGGAACTCTCCAAAAACTGAATTCAATATCTGTTGAAAGAGTTGCTTTTGAATTTTTACACAGCTGCATACCAGGCATATAGTAGATGCTCAATAAATGTCTTCTGAATTATCACTATAGAGAGCTAACATTGAGCAAGCACTAAGGACTTCATATGCATGATATCATTTAATCATTACAATAATCCTATAAAGTAGACTTTCATACTACTTGCATATCACAAATTCAGAAATTGAAGTTTAGAGAGGTTAGTAATGTGCCCATGTGACTCAGCTGCTGAGTGTCAGAAAGTGGACTGCAGGGCCAAAGCTGTTAACGTGCATTTATGCACTACTGCCTCTCTGAACTCGGCTGGGCATTGGCCAAAGTAATCATAGTCATTAACGAACATATGAGGCTCCTCCGATTTAATGTTTGTTTTATGGCTTGCTTTTTGCCACCACCTGTCTTCCTAGGAGCATTAACCTTGGGATCCTCGTTAACTCAAAACCCTGAATGGTCCGCTGAATGTAACCATCACCCTGAAACTTGCTGGAAATGCAGAATCTTAGCCATATCCCAGAAACAGAATCCATGTTTTAACAAGACACTCAATGATTCAGAGGGACCTCAGTTTGACAGACACTGATTTAGACTAGCTCCAAAATGATATTAAGGCATGTTATGACAGGAGGAAAGTAGGCCTGAGAAGGAAAATACAATAGAAATGTTATAGTCAGTGAGAACAAAACCAGCTTGCTACAGCTGTGTCAGGACCTTTATTCACCTAGATAATGGCACACAGATATTTATAAAGGACCTAGCAAAATTGACTTAGCAGCAGCAGCAGCAAAATGCCTAGAGAATTGATGAGACAACAGCTGAATCTATAGGGAGTATACCTATAGTCTCCTACCCTCTTAAAATCGCCAAGCCTGTGCTTTTAGAAGAACATATCATGTGGCAAATAAAAATACACAAAGACTGGCAAATACTGAATCTCTCATCAGGCTAAGGGCAGAGCTGTGCTATGGACTGATAAAACTCAAGACCTGGATGATAGATATTACCACTCGATCACAATCCAAGAGTCAGTTCTTAACAAGGTAACTTTATCCTTTTGAATATTAACACATTTTTTAAGCACAACACTAACATCAACTTAAATTTGAGCTTAAAAATCTTGATTTAAATTTGAGCTATTTCAATATGGCTTCTGGCTTTCTTTTCAAAACACACACCTACATTTCTAGACAGAAAGTGGCCTATATTTTTGGCCAAGAAGTATAAGACAGCACCTCTTCTCTCATGAGAGAGATGAGTTGTGTTGTGCTGACTCAGAATCTAAAGAAGCATCTGAAGGAGCTAATTTTTACTCACTATTTCTTACTCACTTAAACAGAGTTATAAAACCCCAGTAGCTCCACATAACTAAAAGTCACGCACATGACTAAAAGTTGTCTTAGTAGGAAGTGAGATATACAGGTCACTTTTGTCTTTATTCCCACTTTTAAAAGAAAAAAACTACAGTCCTTTCCTAGCCGCAATTCTATGCTTCCCAGCACCAAATGTGCCCCACACAGGTGGAAATCCATTCTCTTCTTCAGTTCTATGCTCTCAGTCATTTGAAATCTACTAGGCAGTTTCTTCTCTTTCAAACTTTCAACTATATATTCTTGACAATTTCTACTTCCTCCTGTCTTCATCTAGGGAGAACTAGAACTATCAGAATGGATTTCTTGCTAAGTAACCATCCAGATATCTCCTGGAAGGCTTCCTTTCACCAGTGTATCTGAAAAAAGAACTGCTTTTAATACTCAACTCTTAATTCTGTTACTGTAAAGAATTGTCCTCTGAATTCAGAGATTCTATACCAACTATCAAATAAGTCAGGGTTTTACAATAAAGACAAAGAGAGGATTTGGGCATGCTCAAAGTCAGAGGGCAAGCTGGAAGCAGAGCAAAGTTTAGAGCAGTGCAGTCAGTCCTAAGGATTCTGATTCAGAGTTGAGTCCAGAGACTATAGAAACAGGAAGACATGTACTAACACCAAGAAGCATTGAAGGTGTAACCCACAGGCCTGAGTCAGTCAACGATGGGGTGTTTAGAGGCCTGAGGGGTCCCATGAGAGAATCAAATATACAAGAGTTTCCTACAAGAGACCCAAATTCCCAGTCTCAATGAGGCCAGCAATGGACCATACTGAAAACCAGCTACAACTGTGCTAACCCAACCTCATTGCCAGTGGCACTGTTCATAAATCCACCCACTTTGGAGCATAATTTAGTACTATGTTTGTAGAGTCACAAAATATTTATGGTCTTTGATCTGGTAACCACATGTTAAAAATACAGAGAAAGGGACATACAGAAAGCGGTTCACTGCTAAGGACAAACGCAGACATCTGCGTTTACGTTTAAACACTCACAGGTACAGACAGTGGTTGCCCAGGTTAGCAGCCGTTTTGTGCAAAAGCCCTGGGGATCTGGGATGAACCAACTTCACTTCAGGGCTCCTGAGGAGGAAGTAACAAGAATGGTGGGAACACATGCCACAGTCAGCAGAGTCGGTCTGAATCAGTTCTCCCTTCTACAGACAGCAGTGAAAGGGAAAGCGTTAGTGGCTCAGTCATGTCCGACTCTTTGTGACCCCACAGACTGTAGCCTCGGAGAAGGCCATCGCACCCCACTCCAGTACTCTTGCCTGGAAAATCCCATGGACAGAGGAGCCTGGTAGGCTGCAGTCCACGGTGTCGCTAAGAGTCGGACATGACTGAGCGACTTCACTTTCACTTTTCACTTTCATGCATTGGAGAAGGAAATGGCAACCCACTCTAGTGTTCTTGCCTAGAGAATCCCAGGGACAGGGAAGCCTAGTGGGCTGCCGTCTATGGGGTCGTACAGAGTCAGACACGACTGAAGCGACTTGGTAGCAGCAGCAGCAGCAGACGGTAGCCTGCCAGGCTCCTCTGTCCATGGGATTCTCCAGGTAAGAATACTGGAGTGGGTTGCCATGCCCTCCTCCAGGGGATCTTCCCAACCCGGGGACTGAAACCACATCTCTTACGTCTCCTGCATTGGCAGGTGGGTTCATTACCACTGGTGCTGCCTGGGAAGCTCAGTACCCAGAGAAGCAGCCAACAATTCCAGCTTGCTGATCGGTCTACACTTGGACCTGACTGAGGCCACAGAACAACAAAGGCAAACCACGGATACTCAGAGAATAGGGACCAGGTTGAAGAAATCTGAAAACACGACATTATAAGGAAGCGTTGAAACAAGCTGGAGTTTTTAAACTGAACAGAAATGAGAATGCGGGTATCAGCATACATTTCCTCTGTGGTTTCAGCGGACAGAACTGGAACACAAGGGTGGATATTCTAGAGAAGCTCCTGTCACATCCACATAAAGGAGAACTTTCTAACACTTTGAGCTCTCTAGGAGTGAAAGAGTCCTGGTGAACGGAGAGCTTCCTAAAATAGGAAGTGCTCCATCAGTGCCTGGATGGCACCATGTCAGCTGGCTCCAGAAAAGCCTCCTTCTTGGTCTCAGAGGCTGCAAACCCAGGCCAGACTTCTGGGGACCACCCTGAGCGGAAGTGGCCCCCTCAGCCTCCACCAGCTTGGGCTCCACTGTTTAGGAAAAAGCTAGCACAAAACCATGGAGCTGGCAAAAAGCAAAGGGAGAAGAAGATGGATTCACTCGGGTTCCAGCATTGTAGCAACTCACATGGGAAATAAAGATGCAGTTTAGATGAAAACTGACAGACTTGAGCTCGGGCGGCAAGAGGCTGTGCCAGGGCCTGACCTGCTAAATGTTCTGGTTCAAACCTAATGAGTCCATTTAAGGTGCAGGACAGTTTTACAAATGATAGCAAAGCCTTGGTGAGATCCACATTCTTTCCTTCAGATGTAGGCCTTCTCGCCCCAGTTACATACCTTAAGTTAAGCCTCTATCCATGCTTTAGGGAATAATTTTTATCCATAGTCTACGAAAACCTGCTAAGATCCCAGAGTAAAACAGATGCGTAACTTTGGACTGTAACTTATCAACATTTATGAACCCTGGTTTAAGCTTATTGTGAACTTTGTGATTCAACTACATCGTCAATGTTGCAATCATTTCATCTAAATGTCTCTGATGAAAGGTGGTGGGTGTTAACCTTTTGCAGCAAACAAGTGCCTTGTTTACATCAGGTGATTAGTGGATACTTCTACCAGGTGAAGTAACCGACCTGCTGAAGGGCCTCAGTCTTACTCCCCAGATGATGCTACTTTGGGTCCAAGAGAAGCCATAGGCTATGGCTCAGTCCTCTGTTAGTCAAGGTTTACCTAAACTTGTTTTGTCAAAAACATTTCTTATAATTGAAAACTCTGTAAAACCAGGTATAGTTAGGAATTCACATAAGATCAAAATTCTCTCTTCCACAGTGTTGAGCAACTACCATGAGTCAGGTGGTAGAATGGAGTTTAGGAGCACAAAGGTTAACAGCTCTCATCAGAAGCTCACAGTCCAGGGGAGGAGACAGGCTTTTAAGAGCTAATTCTCAGAGTGTGAGAAGTGCACTAGGAGCTCAGAGGAGGAGTTGCTCAGCCTGAGGTATGGGGAAGGTTACTGCTGGAAAGGCACACTGGCAAGGAATCTCGAAGGCTGGGTAGGAGTTCACTGAGCATGTGTGTATGCATGCTCCGTCATTTTAGTTGTGTCCAACTCTTTGCGACCTTATGGACTGTAGTCTGCCGTGCTCCTCTGTCCATGGGATTCTTCAGGCAAGAATACCGGGGTGGGTTGCCATGCCCTCCCTCCAGGGGATCTTCCTGACCCAGGGATCGAACCCAGATCTTCTGCACCAAGGTGGATTCTTTACCACTGAGCCGCCAGGGAAGCCCTCACTGAGCATAGAAGAGAAAACATTCCAAGAAAAATGAACAGTGATAGTATGTTGGACTACCTAACCTAAAGAACAATAACATTATCCTTGCGTGTGTGAGCAGCAGAGTGAGGCAGGGTGAGGGCCATGACAATTGTTTTCAGATATCTGGGGCACAATCTGATTAGGTGTTTGCTTCTCCATGTAGAAGGTATTATAAGAATTGGAAAGCAGGGTGCCTAAGAGATTGTACATTTCAGTTTAACATATACAAGAATATTCTTTAAAGAAGGACTATTAACAAAGAAACTGGCTGTCTGGAGTAGACAAGTTTACTTCATAATTATCTAGTTTTGGAGTCACTTTGGGTTCTAATTGTAGCTTAGCTCATGGTAAGTACTTAATAACCAGTGGCTATCCATAATGTGAGATGGAGAACTCATCTTCACACTGTGAGTATCCACACAAAACCAAGCTATCATATCTGGCTATGTCTAACACTTGGGGTGTCAGTCTAGGTAGACTAGAGACCATCAAGCTCCCTCCCAGGTCCTAGCCTGGGACTCTTATTTGAATGTCTCTGCCCATTTCTGATCTGGCAATATTCCCTCAGCTCATCAGGAAAAACACTAAAGAAATGTCCATTCATAACCTGCTATCTATAAATGTTAGCTCTTGTTACTATGGTTATTATTTCCTCAATATAGTCCTTCTAGTAATCTTATCCCTGGCTTTTATTCCTGTGAGAGTGGGTGTATGTGTTTAATGGTATGCAAATATTCTTGCAAGCCAACTCAAATCCTTAGTAGGAATAGATGATGTCAGAAAGAGTGAAATAAAATAACTTCTATAGTTTATTATAAATGACACTATAACAACAATAGGTAACATTCACTTAACACTCATTGTGCATCAGGCATTCTGGGAGGCCTTATATATAAATTATTTCATTTAGTACTCAGAAGAACTCTGAAAGGTAAGTACTAGTATTATAATCCTCACTTTATAGATAAGGAAATTGAGTCTTACAGAAGTCCAGTTTTCACTCAAGATTCCAACCAACAAGCAGTGGTCGAAACTGACAATTTTGTAACACAGCCTACAACGATCACATATTAATAGATATGTACTCCCACATATTAAAAAATTTTGAATACTAAATATTTTTATTTAAATATTAAATATAGGGACTCCAGAAAACAAGAATAAGCCATTTAATCTAGTAAATAGGTGACAACAGTGAGTTCGTTTGGTTTCACCGATCTTACATTTCAGGACACTGCTGAGAAGACAGGGGCCATAGAGTAACCAGGTCATGTTCACTGAAGTGGTCTTTGATCATCATATTAAAATTTCCAGCTTTCTCACCTGTATGATTCTATTCAAATGAAATGTTCAGAATGGAAAAATCTAGAAAGGCAGAAAGCAGAATAGTGGTTGCCTAGTGCTGGGGGAGGAAGAGAGCGGGGGAGAGATAATGGGTTCAAGGTTTCTTTTGGGGGTGCCAAAAATGTCCTAAAATTAGGTTATGATGATGGTTATTCAGGGCTTCCCTGGTAGTTCAGCTGGTAAAGAATCTGCTTGCAAAGCAGGAGACCCAGGTTCAATTCCTGGGTTGAGAAGATCCCCTGGAGGAGGGCATGGCAACCCACTCCAGTATTCTTGCCTGGAGAATCCCCATGGACAGAGGAGCCTGGTGGGCTACAGTCCATGGTGTCACAAGCAGTCGGACATGACTGAGCAACTAAGCACAGCACACATGGTTATACAGCTCTGTAAATACACTAAAGGAAAGAGAATTGTATGATTTGAAGGGGTTAACCCTGTGATGTGTAAATCACACAATACACAGTTTCAATAAAGCTGCTAAAACATAATCCCCAGGGTTCAGTGTCCAGTGATCTTCAGTCACTCCCTGTGGCTGCTGTCTTCCAGAATAAACATGGGAACCAGATGTGCATTAAGTAAGCCTTTATCTGAGAACAAAATGTTCGAACAACAACGATGAGAATAAAGACCACACCTGTGAAGCTGGTCATTTTTCCTTGGAAGCCACACTGAGCCTTCAGCTTCTTTCTCCAGTGTTATGAGGTTAGTGCTGAATGGTATTAGCTTTTGATTTTTACCAACCCAGGGAAAATGGAAACATAGTTTCATTCCTTATTACTAAAATGTTTGTAAGACAGAAATATTAAAAATAGCAGCAACAGGCGAATCAAATGACCTCTAAAAGCCCCAAAAGATTCCAATCCAGTTGACTAGAACCTTGGGATCTCAATCATTCTGGGCTTCTGGGACCTCATCTGGAATAGGACGAGGAGGAAGAATGAAGTCAACTACTCCAAGGTTCTTTTCCACCTTCAACATTCCAGTCAAATCATATCTTCTAAGGACTGTCTCAGTGTGTTAATTGTCCCATTGGGCATGCATGTGTGTCCCCCGTCATTTACAACTCTTTTGCAACACCATGGACTATAGCCCGCCAGGCTCCTCCGTCCATGGGATTTTCCAAACAAAAATACTGGAGTGGGTTGCCATTTCCTTCTCCAGGGGATCTTCCCGACCCAGGGACTGACCCTGTGTCTCCTGTGTCTATTGCATTGCAGGTGGATTCTTTACCACTGAGCCACCTAGGAAGCCCCATGTCCCATTCTAAACACCAGCAATAGCCCTTAAACAAAGGAATTGTTATCAAGACATCTGGACACACTGGAAATCATGAGTGTCTTTCTTGGACTGATGTCTCAAGTATTTAAGTGCACTTCTTCCCACAGCCCTTATTTAATAAACTATCTATCTTATAATTGTATTAGCTATAACATCTAAGATTTTAAACCTGGTACATAAAAATCAAAAGGCAGTTTCCTAAAATAATGAATGCATGCATGCTAAGTAGCTTCAGTCATGTCCAACTCTGTGACTCTATGGATTGTAGCCTTCCAGAGTCCTCTGTCCTTAGGATTCTCCAGGCAAGAATACTGGAGTGGGTTGCCATGCCCTCCTCAAAATAAAGGCAGCTGTATAAATGCAGAAAAATAATTGCTCCTCAGAATAAAAATATCCTCTCCTTTATAGAAATTTATCTGGCCTCAACTCTAACCTAATTCCTCATCTATTTTAATTTTTATTATAAAACATAAATTCCTCTTAAAGGAAACCTTAAATTTACAAACTATTTGAGGAAATTAAAATCATTCTTAGAGCTACCATCTTAAATAGATTATGGGTGATGTTAAGTTACTATTAAATTTTTGTATATCTTGTCTTCATTTTTCTTTCCATGAATAATTTATATATTTTTCAAATATAAAGGGACTGAACTGAACTGAAAGGAAACATAAATATTAACATGCAGAAGAATATAAGAAGAAAATTAAAACTGCCAGAAATTCCTACCTTTAAAATAATCCCTAAATCTCTATTAACTTGAGGTGACCATCCCTTCTGCTCTCTCCCTAAGAATAACACATACAGAGAGATATATTTTAAACATGGCCAAGTATGAGAGACACAAATAGTTTGAGATCCAGTGTTTTAACTTAAATATCTGTCACCACCATTTCCTCCCCTGATAATTTTTCCTAAATAGTAATAGCAACCTAATGATCCATTATGCAATTTTCTTCTAGTGTGCATTTCAATTGTTACCAACTTTTCATGATAATAAATAACACCTCAATGAATATTTTTGTAGTTAAAGCTTTTGCACTCCTATCTGGAAAATTCTAATTATTGCCCTAATCCTTTTGTGATTTCCTCTATTGGGTTTTGGCTTCCCAAGTGGCTCAGTTGTAAAGAACCCATCTGCCATCGCAGGAGATGCAGGTTCGATCCCTGGGTTGGGAAGATCCTCTGGAGAAGGAAATGGCAAACCACTCCAGTGTTCTTGCCTGGGGAATCCCATGGACAGAGGAGCCTGGCTGACTACAGTCCATGGGGTTACAAAAAAGAGTCAGACACAACTTAGTGACTAAACAACAACTGTTGATGTTAAGAAGAGAAAGTACTTCCCAATCCAATGGTTAGAATTATTGTTTGATTTCTTTTTTTAAATTTAACTCCTTAACCTATGGACTGTATTTTTAAAGATTCCAAACTTATTTGTCACATGTTTAAGCTTTGGCCAAATCTAGAGTAAGCTATTTGCACAACATTTTAAAATGCACATTTATGTTTTTTAAGGAAATACATGTTTCATATTCTTGGCTTTCCACTTAGCTTCAGAAAGCCTTCAGGAATGACAAAACAACCAGAACTTTGATTGTCAGCAGGAAATCATACTGGTCAGGAACGAAGAGGACACCACTCATTCAGGCCAAATAAAAGCTAAACAAGTAAAAGGCCAATGTTTGAGTCTTAGTGGTTTTATTATTTTAGCCTTAAAAAGTCTCAAAAGTTCCAAGATTAGCTTATGCAGTTAAAACAGTTTTTAAAACTGTGGGCTTATTCTCCACAGGGACTGGTCACCATTGCTCTCGTTTACTGACCACTGACCAAGCTCTGCATTCTGCTTCGCCACTGGTTCTCTCCACTCATCACCAGCAGAACATGTGAGAAAGCAGAGCACAAGCTCAACCCCCACCCAATGGAAAAAGAACACAAAGGACATGCCTTACTGGTTGATGGTGGGTCAACGGGAGCATCTTTGAGTAGGAAGGGCAGCACAGATAATAGTATTTCATGGCTGCCTCTTAGTAATAATAAGGATTGGATTATATTTCCCAAAGACATCAACTTCTCACTCCATTTCTTCCCCACCACATTGCCTCTCTGAGGCACAACAATATTACTGCCAACTAGTTGTTAAGACTTGGGACAAATTATGTAACTTCCCTGGGACAATTTCATCAACTGTAAAGTGGGGATAATAAAGACAATTGACGTCTTAGGGTTGTTGTGAAGATTAAATAAGAGGCTGACACAAGGGATGGCCCTTAGGAAATGCTTTTTGAGTGTTAGCTGTTACTATTACCTTCCCTCTACTACTCCTGCCATGATTACTAATATCATCACCTCCAGAAATGCCAGAAGGTCAAACTTAATTTGGGTTCTTTAGAAGGAAAGAGGGAATAGGGGATGTCTATGGTCAGATCAGCCCTGGGAATAGAATCTGTCCTCAGCCTTTGCAATCCCTCTGGGAAGTTAGTACATACTGTCATTACTAAAATAGTGAATTTCTGAGGTGGGTGCTATCACAGCATCTCTTGCCTTCTGTCTGAGTTGCTGATAATGTAAGCACAAGACCCATTCACGTGGGCACCTTCAATGTTAGCAGGGCTGGAAACAAGAATTCAGTGAGTTAGGCATGAAAAAGGCAAAGGTGGCCATATACGAATTTGACAAGACCAGAAACTAAGTCAACAGCTGACAGCTCCCCAAACGTGCACACTGAAGATCAAGCTTATGGGCAGGAATAGAGACTGTTCATCTGGGACATGAACAGACCCGGCTGATAGGTGAACATTTACCAAGGTTCAGAAGTCAGAAAACCAACTCCTAATATCACCATTCCTCCTGATTATTCATTTCTTTCCTCTGAGTTCTTATGTTCTAGTGACATCCACCGTTCCCAGTATTTGGGGTATGGGCCAATTTGTGTTGAAATAATCTGTCCTAGGATTTTTCTCCAACTCTGAATCTAAGCTTTGTTTTAAAAGGAAATAAGGATCACATGCTTCTGGAACATAAACTATGTTCATAACCATCTGAGATTTATGAGGCATCTGGAGTACTTCTGACTGTTAACAAGAAAGCATGTTGGATAAAATTTAATCGGCTCAGAGTTTAACCTGATATGGAATGGGAAAAATGCCCATCTCTACTTGATTTTAGTCAAAAGGCAGAGATGTAACAAAACTAAACCAGTCTTGCAAGATGAGAACGAGAATTCCAATGTGTGTGCTAAGCCTGGAATCAGGAATAAGATTTGCTTTGATCCCAACTTACAGGTTTTGAGCACTCCCTTGTACAGTCTTTTTTTCCCGTCATGTTTGGAGGAAGCTTACTGTAATGGATCCTCTTTAGGAAAACCCTAAAATATGGTTTTTACAGAGTTTCCTCTCTTATTCTATCCTTTGTCACGTTGGTTTTTTTCTGTTTCTAATCAGTAGTATTTTTTTTTTTGTTATTATCTGTAGAATAAAAAGCTGTGAAGCACTTGGGAATATAGAAATTGAGACATAAATGTGTCTGATGTGAGCTTTTTAGGATTTATCCATGCCAATTAAGCACAAACGAGTAACAACAAGTAGAATGTCTTAACACTGTCCTTTAAAATCAGGGAGCAGGTATAATCAGATTGACAAAAGTCTTCTTTAAAATGTTAAGTTAATAGTATTTAACAATAATAGCATTATGCAGTACTAACACATTAATATTAAGCAAATTATACCAATCTCTGCTTTTTTTTTTTTGGATTTACTGTTGAAGAAAACATCTGCAGACACAAGGGCAATAATCAGATCAGATCAGTCGCTCAGTCATGTCCGACTCTTTGCGACCCCATGAATCGCAGCACGCCAGGCCTCCCTATCCATCACCAACTCCCGGAGTTCACTCAGACTCATGTCATACAACTGTGTCTCAGAGGGGATAAAGTCCAGTCCATTTTGCAATCCTGAGATGGCATGCAGACATAACTTTATAACTTCAGCCTCAGCGGAGATAGGACTGGGAACTTTAAAGTTTAGCAAATCACCTGAGAGATTTTTCTAAGTGTAATATCTACTTCTGTCTTCCTTCTCCCTCAGTTTTATATTTTTAGACAGAAGAGAACATGAGCGAACAGACCCTTTCTGAAACACTGTATTTCCCAGCAGGGCAAAGAAAGAGGAGATTAAAATGGTAATAATAGAAGTATATTGACATATTTTAAAACACTAGAGCTTACCTTGAACTAAACCATACCTAAAGTAACATAAAAGCCAGTATACTTCATAAGAATACTAATACTTCATATACAAAACTGAAAATATCATCAAATCGAACTATTCTTGTGAAACTGTTTAATACCAGATTGGTTTGGTGACAAGTGAACAAAGGTAAAATTGCTCTCGAGATGTCTAAGTTAATGAAATTAAGGAAGATATTCTCTTGATACTTCACTTTATTGACTTAATTTCACTTTAATACTATTAGCGATAATTTCATGCCTTCCAAGGCACACTCCGTTTTGACTGTGATATTTACTCCTAGAGTAATCTTCAATCCTGAGGAATCACTTAAGAAGAAAAACAGTGATGACTAAGAAAGGGATTCAGTTCAGCTTGATTCACCTGTGCACTCTGTCCATGTCAACTATTACACAGGTATTTTCTGAGGCATTCTAGAAAAATGCCAGGCTTTTCAAAAAGAAAATTAAAATGATATTCTGGTTCCTTTAACCATAAGTAGTAGGCCCTAGAGAAAAATACATCAGACAAGCTTGCATGCTGGCTGGGACACAGCACACTGTTGCCTTGTGCTCCAAAAAGTAAAATAAACCATGTATAAAATCATAGCTATTCCTAGAAGACATAATGAGAAGATACAATGAAAGGAATTCTGAAAAAGGAACTGAAAATGCATACAAACAAGCACAGATTTCTAGACCGCACATCTAACACAAACCAGTCATTACTGCATGGCTTCCTCCTGCATTTAATATTGTTCAACAATGCAGATAGTATAAGGAAGACTATAAACCTCAGACCTCCATAGGATCAATGAATATTATTTTCTAAAAAAACGCAGCAACAGCACAAATGCCATGCCGACTGTCATGTCATTGCCCCGTGAGAACAGAAAGAAAGTCTGACACATAAAGCAGAAAGTTCAAAATGTTATTTACTAACCTGGTGCCCCCGTGAAAGTAGTCGCTTCATATTGCTTTAAAGAAAGAATCCTTACTATGAAACCAATCTCCAGAGCAGCTGACAGCTGAGAGGGGAAAAGAAACTGACCACCCGGAGAGTCCACAAACACAGCAAAGCAAGCCCCGTTTTTGGCTGACTCCCCAAAGGCAACTTAAGTCATAGCCAAGCCCACAAAGCACTTTAGCCTATAAGCTTTAGTAATGAACTTGAAACCACTCCCATATGTTAAATAGACACTGGGCTGCTGTGAGAAATAAAATCCATGTACAGAATGAGCTAAGACTTTGGGCTTCATTTTTGTACTTGCTGCCCAAGAAAACTGTAACACACAAACTTAAACAAAGAGCATTCTCACTCCTTTCTCTCCCTTCAGATGCTGTCTTAAAGTGACTCATTCATTTTAAACAAGAGGAATACAGTCTGCCCTCCACTAGGGCCATGAAATGAGTTTTATATTGTTGCCCAAGTTGGTGGTGGTGGTGATGGAACATATAGCACTATAACTTCATGTCGCCTAAGAGGGACCATATTAAGTTATTGTTTCTGAGAATCAAAGTTACATACTATTACTATTCCTACATTTTTGAAATATATTGTTGTTGTTGTTTAGTCACCAAGTCAAGTCCGACTCTTTTTTGCAACCCCATGGATTGTAGCCCGCCGGGCTCCTCTGTCCATGGGATTCTCCAGGCAAGAATACTGAAGTGGGTTGTGATTTCATACTCCAGAGGATCTTCCTGACCCAGGGACTGAAACTGCACCTCCTGCATTGGCAGGCAGATTCTTTACTACTGCCACCAGGGAAGTCTCTTAAAATACATTAAATAAGCAAAAAACCTCATTAATCACTGAAGTCTAAAAGTTAAAGTTCAGGGGGAAAGCTTATCAAAGAACTATCTAACTTCTGAGTCTGACATGGTGTCTATAAATCTGAAAATTACTTGTAATTCAATTCTACCACCTACAGTTAGGTTATTTTATAAAACTAAAAAGTTTTTTTGGTAGTTTTGTAATTGTTTAAACTAGAGCTTAATATGACTCTCTATGGTTTTAAAATAAGAAATTTATTTTTCATTCTAAAAAAGATAATTGATAGTTTCCTTAAGCCATTTATTTTAAAAAATAATGTTCCCACATACTGCTTCTTAAGAAAGAATTAAAAATCCATGCTCTGCTTTTTAACATAAAGTGCTTGTGGTATACACAATTTTTCCCAAGTTTTCAACACCAAGAACAGTTTTAATTCTTGTTTCCATGATTTCTACCTTATTTTTAGCAGACCTGTTTAACATAATGGTCAAGATTACCAAATTCAGTGTTTCCTCTGAGCCATAAAGATGGGACCAAATAGTCCAAGGAAAATTTGCAATACTAACCACGTACTTTAATAACACTTGATTCTTTTGTTGCCAAGTAGATTTACATGTATTTACGGTAAAATCCAAGTTACTCAAAACCCGTGAAACGTAAGTCATTAGCATATTAGCTCAACAAAATCAGGCATGAAAAGCCCTGTAACTGCCTCGGATCTAATACTCGCCCTCCGCCCTCCCCCATCCACTCCCAGGGTCAGAGCTCAACAGTTTCTCCAGGAGTCAGTTCAGAACGAGGGGGAGCAAGGCAGCCACTTCAATGAGAAAACCAGCCTCAAGACTTTGGCCCCTGCGTTATAAAGGAGCCAGTGCCCCACCTGGTGGCAAAACCAAGAAAAGGCTGAAATAATTAAACCTCAGGGGAAATAACTTGCCGTTGGAAGAAAAAGAAGGGGAAGAAAAGGATGAGTTATAAGAGCACATTAACGTCACATACAATATGTGGTAGGAATCACGAAAAGTTTCTTTCCCACAGACCAGAATATTTATAGAGGGTATGAAAATATTCATGCAAAAGAAAAAGTATAATTACATTCAAAACCTGTGGATCTGGTTTGCAAGCATATATAATGATTTGCATTCCCAGAGAAATATTCTCATAAATAACATTGATCTCTCCTTTACCCAAAGGGCTGCAAGAAAAATTCCTGTGAGACCAGCATAATCTCTGAAATGTAAAAACCCTGGATACATCCCAACTCAGCGAGCTAACTGCTGGTGGGACTGTGTCTCCATCATTCTGTTAAGATGCTATATCCCCAGGATTCTTCCTATCTTTCTTTCAAACAGTATTTCCTTTTGTCTAATATAAATTATTTCTGTAAAAATCGATGTTCTGATATCCTCAGCGGAGATGAAGAACAGTTAAACACTGGGTTTTGAATTACATGACAGTCTTTAATAAAACTCCAGCAAAAATAAAAGTATAATAGGATGTGACTTTTAAATAAGCCCAGGCCATGCTACTGGAACTAAGACTAATATTACAAAACTTACTGAAACTAAAACTAATAGCTAATATTTAAGCTCTCACAATACGCTAGGCATGGTTCTAAAGTGCTTCAAGAGATTAATTCATTTAAATCACCCCAATCTATTATTTTGCCAGTTTCACAGATGAGAAAGCTGAGGCCTCTAAAGAGTAAGTACCTTGCCAAGATCAAACAGCGAGTGGTGGAACTGGGATTAGAACTCAGGTCATCTGGCTCTAAAGTCAGTGCTGCTAATCACGTAAGATGATAATGCTGTCCTCCTCCGTGCGTACCACGGTGAAACTGCCAGGCTCTGGTCAAATGAAAGGGAGCAGGAGACGGTTGGACAAGGACTTTGTGTGGGCAGTCCTTGTGATAGTGCTGGCTGGGAAAGGCATCCCAGCCAAGCAGCCACAGAACTGAGACCTGGAGGCCATAAGGCAGCTGAGGGATCCCCAAGCAGAGGGCACTCACTCAGCCTGCCAAGACAAACGGGGAAGTGGGAAGCAGGCCACCAAAGGGACCACAGGCAGCCTGGTGAGGCTGGGAGACCAACAGAAGAAAACTCTGTGAGAGAGGCAGGAGTCCTCTGATGTCACATCATGGAGATAAAGAGGCATCATCAAGAGATTGTAAACCATAATGTGACCAGAGGTGTGTGTTGGAAAGAGAAGTAAGGAGGAACTAGACCCTGCAAGGTAAGCGGAAATTTAGAAGACATTCCAGGTAAAGGAAATGACACATCAGTGCTTTAAAATGTACAAGTCTACACTTCCACAGATATCATCAAGGAGACTGGGGCAGTAATCCGGGCAGCAGCAGTGCTCACTTACTTGCTCAAGCTGGGTTCGGGGCCTGAGCCCTGTGGAGGTTGTTAATGCCACCAACAGAACTGGGCACACAGAAGGAAGAGTAGGCTGGCAGAAGAAGGAGGGGTGGGATGGACAAGACAAGGAGGTGGGCTTTGGAGGCTATCAATAAAGGGTGGATATTATGTTCTTACTTTTTTGGTATACTGATAACTGTATATCAGTCTAATTGGTTTCTTTCGTAACCCTATGCAGTCTGGTATTTTCTCTTAAGAATCTTTGCTGCAAGAACTTTTGCCTTGCAACTAATTGGCTTCAGGACAGCTTTACTATAAAAGACAAAATAATGAAAATAAATTAAAATAGGGACATTAAAAAGGATATAATGAAACATGAAAAACTAATAACAAAAACTTAAAACTACTTCAAACATTGTGAAAGCAATGATACTTCCTTTCTCAAAGTCAATCATTAATGATTCAGGGTCTAATGTTGGACATACAGCTCCATGGTATTAAAAAAAAAAAAATCTGCTGTAAGACTCTTCAGATTTCTCTGTAAGTAGAATGAACAGACAAGAGATGCTGCTCTCTCTCTCTCTATATATATATATATATATAACATATACAAACATATATATAAAGCAGTGCATATCTGGACTACATTAAATATTACATGACAGTCCTCATTTCACCAAATCACCTAAGCCAGATTCTGTGCCAAATACCGAAATTCTGTCTACATCATGTTCTGTACTATCAAATAACAAAAAATGTCACCATTTTCATAAAACTTACCAAGAATCATGTAACCATTTATTCTGGGGATATTGGAGGAGTTTGAGTCTCCCTTTGCCTTCAACTTCTAATACTGAGTGATAAATCTGGTAAAGGTGACATTACAAGAGGAGATGTATCTAAATGAGCTAAAGAATCGATATGTAATATTCTCAAACAGTGTCATGTATTACTAGCCTCCACTTTTATATTTGCCATCGGTTGGTAAACTTTTGGTTCTGACAAGAGAGAGATGGCTGTGCCCATGAAAGGATTAGCAAACTGTTATCATTTTCTGAGCGCCGAAGAATTGATGCTTTTGAACTGTGGTGTTGGAGAAGACTCTTGAGAGTCCCTTGGACTGCAAGGAGATCCAACCATCCTTTCTGAAGGAGATGAGCCCTGGGATTTCTTTGGAAGGAATGATGCTAAAGCTGAAACTCCAGTACTTTGGCCACCTCAAGTGAAGAGTTGATTCATTGGAAAAGACCCTGATGCTGGGAGGGATTGGGGGCAAAAGGAGAAGGGGACGACAGAGGATGAGATGGCTGGATGGCATCACTGACTCAATGGACGTGAGTCTGAGTGAACTCCGGGAGTTGGTGATGGACAGGAAGGCCTGGCGTGCTGCGATTCATGGGGTCTCAAAGAGTCGGACACGACTGAGCGACTGATCTGATCTGATTGTTTTCTAGCACAGTATTCAGCCTGGCTTTACACTCTCTTATTTCACACTTCAGTAAGTTTTCTTATCACTGTATTTTCTATCAAGTTGCTATAACACAGTTGAAACCAATTGTCAACCACTTTCTGTTTTATGGCAAAACTGCCTTAGGCCAATTAATTGTGCAGTAAAACTGCTTTATGGCAAAGATGTTTACTGCAGAAAGGCCTAGAACCTCTAATTTTATTCACTTAAAAGTATGCATTTAATTTAATGCATTAAACATTATTTTGTAAAGGGATTCATTAGCTTCACTAGAATGCCAAAGGGGTCCTTGCAAACTCTCAAAAAAGCAAAGAACATCTGATGCAAAGGATGGGGGGCGGGTAACACAGGAAGACACTTAAGGAATTCAGAAAAGGGGAGACAGAGTATGAGATGACCAGGATTCAAATCCAGGATATTGATTTGTGTTCTTTCCTCCACCAACTCTACACTCTAAAATAATAAAAACAGAATCCCTTCATTTGTGTCAACAAAGTACTTTCACAGGTTACAGCTCACTGCTGCTGCTGCTGCTAAGTCACTTCAGTCGTGTCCGACTCTGTGTGACCCCATTGACGGCAGCCCACCAGGCTCCCCCGTCCCTGGGAATCTCCAGGCAAGAACACTGGAGTGGGTTGCCATTTCCTTCTCCAATGCATGAAAGTAAAAAGTGAAAGTGAAGTTGCTCAGTCGTGTCTGACTCTTAGCGACCCCATGGACTGAAGCCTACCAGGCTCCTCCGCCCATGGGATTTTCCAGGCAAGAGTACTGGAGTGGGGTGCCATCGCCTTCTCCATACTGCTCACTAGCTCATCACAAAGACCCAGTAGGAAGTAGGAAAAGGCAGGTGATACCAACCTGCCTGAAACCTCAGAGAAGCCGCTGCCCAGAAAGACACCACTCCTTGGGCCAGTCCCAGGCATGGAAACTGGGATCTGCCCCCCCACCCTACAGAGCTGAAGCTGTAGTCCTGAGTGCAGAAGAGGCGATGACAAGCCCTCATATCACATTAGCTAGAACCTGATCAGGAGAGGATGAAAGAGTGCACAAGTATATCCTGCTTCTCTTCAGGCTTTCATTTGCAGGCAGGCCTAACAATTTACTTGGATGCTTTGCTCTTAACTCTTATTTAATTTTGATTTGTGATGGGGGTGAATTACAGGACTTACAGTATTTCAACTGTTTGATTTTCCTCTGGCTGTAACCAGAACAGAAGCCTATACTTAAGCAATTAGTCTGAAAATAGATAGACAGGCTGAAACAATGTGCTCTCTGTTCTCTCCTGGCTGTGCCCACCAACGGCATTCATTATTTAATCTGGGACACGTGTTGTCAGGGCTGTGTTAACAACAATGTGTCTTATTGTCTTCATGTCCATTCCCTATTCTGCCACATCTGTCATGGCTCATATCTGTTTTGCATCTTTTTTTGTTTTATTTTGATTCTCTTATTTTTACAGGATCATTTTCTTAATTACTACAGATTGCTCTGAAATCTGTTCTAATGCTCCAAAAGGTTACATTTATTAACTTGCTGATAACAAAAAAACTTAATGGACACACATTCTTTTAGATGCAAATCTATATAAAATTATATTATTAAAGCAAATTTTATCTCATAGTTGGTTAGATAACCTATCCTTTTTAAAAAAACAATCTGATCAGTTCACAGGTCACTCTGGCCTCTTCTCATATAAGGTGTTTCCTTTCACATGATAATGAGAAGGTGGCTATACATGACTGACCAAATATGCTTGTAGGGGAGGAAAATTTTTCCCTTCTAAGTTCTTTGGCTGGTCTAATAATTAAATTGATACAGACAGATTAACAAGAGAAAAATTAATTTTGTATATATGAGAGCTGACAAAAACGTGGGATGCAAAGAAGTAACCAAAGAAGGTAGCTTTTATACCTTTTAGACAAAAGAAACAATAAATTTGTGAAGAAATGACAAAATACAGGGGTTTGGGCTTGGCCCAGCAAATCAGTGTAGTAACAAAGTTTGTTTATACAACCCTCTTGGCCCTGAATTCCCTGTCTCTGGCAATGAGGGTGCCTTCAAACCTCCTGGTACAGGGAAGATCCCTTCCACCTGGGAGATTTAGTTCCTGGTCTCAGGGAGACAAAGGAGGATCAGAGTATTCTTGTATCAGCTGTTTCTTAAATAACTTTAATTCAAAATAATCAATATGCCTAAGTAGCATATTTTAGGGTGACATATACTTCTCTTTCATGTTGTTCAGAAAAAACCCTGAGTATTTCTTTTTTTTTTGAACAAATATATGAATATTTTTATTTGTTCCTTAGTCTACCTCTTTATACTCTTCTAAAAGAGAAGGAAGTGCTTAACATGCTCTTTTCCCACTTTCATCCACTATTGAGGAGTGAAAAAAATGAGTATTTCTTAATATGCATATTAAAATGTAAATTATTATGTTTATTGGTTGGCCTTTAATTTCTAAGTTTCTCTAGTCTTTTAAAAAATTTTATTTTAAATTGGATGATAGTTACAATATTGTGTGGGTTTCTGCCATACATAAACATGAATCAGCCATAGATACACAAATGTTCCCTCCCCCTGGAACCTCCCTCCCACCTCCCACCCTTTCCCAATGATGCAGGGAACCCAAATCCAATGCTAAGTTTTTGTATGTAGTTTTTCTACTCTTTTAAATAAGAAATCATAGTGAAAACTGTCCCTTGCCTTTGAGTCCTAGCCACTTGAGTGAGAATTCTTGTGGATAAAAAGAAAAAAAGAGAGAGTTTAAAGTTATCTTACAGGCTCTGGTTACAGAAGGGCAGTGTCCTCCTGTGGCTCCTCTCCTTGGATACATGGACACATGGACTTCGCAAGCCAACCCACTGTCTGGGCATCAGAGAGTAACCACCTAGGGCACTTGTACTGTGGGGGAGAAGGGAGTGAACCTGGCGAAGGCAAGCCTGTGATGCGTTACCTTCTTTCCTAACCATGCAGAAGTGCTTCCTTCCTTGCTTGTCCAACCCAAGTAAGGACGGGCAGTTCCTGTCGCCTGAATCATTTGCTTTCATTCCTACCTTGTTTTCTTTGTGCTGCTCTCAAACTGCTTCCTCACAAGACCTCTCCCTCCTGCCAAACCGATTTATTACATTCTTTACCTCCCCTAGTCCTTAGGGTTTATGTCACTGCCCCACCTTTGATGCCCATGCACCTCATGGCCAATAAAGGATTAAAATCCTCCCCAGCATTTCAAGAGGCAGCCCAAATCCACATGTTCCACGAAGCCTCCTCAGACGACTCTAGTTAAAAAAAAAAAAAAAAGCTTTTATTTCTTAGACCTAGAACATCATCAGCAAATGTATTAGACAACTAATTAAGCATGATAACATCTGTTCTGTTGTCTTGATTGGTTATTTAAATATTCGATGGCATTTAGGGCTTTCCTCATAGCTCAGTTGGTAAAGAATCTGCCTGGGTCGGGAAGATCCACTGAGAAGTGATAGGCTACCCACTCCAGTATTCTTGGGCTTCCCTGGTGGCTCAGCTGGTAAAGAATCTGCCTGTAATGTGGGAGACCTGAGTTCTATCCTTGGGTTGGGAAGATCCCCTGGAGAAGGGAAAAGCTACCCACTCCAATATTCTGGCCTGGAGAATTCCATGGACTGTGAAGTCCACGGGGTCACAAAGAATTGGACACGATTGAGCGACTTTCACTTGGCATTTGACTTTTCATGTACTTATATCTATTCCCTCCAACTAAGTTACCAATAACTGGATTGTAAGTTATACTTCTGAAATCAACCACTGTAAAAAGTATACAGCAGGCAAAGTCCACCTTACTTAGCATAAGTATCTGTTGATTAATCATAAGAGATTTCAATCATGTATATATTTTGCTTATTTTTGGCTGCACTGGGTCTTTGTTGCTTTGCGAGGGCTGTCTCCAGGTGCGGTGTGTAGGCTTCCCATTGCAGCAGCTTCTCTAGTTGCAGAGCACAGGCTCCAGGGGCTCAGTTTTCAGTAGTTTCAGCTCATGGGCTCAGTAGTTTCGGCTCGCAGGCTCAGTAGTTGTGGCACATGTCACTCCACAGCATGTGGAATCTTCCTGGACCAGGGGTCAACCCGTGTCCCCTGCATTGGCAAGTGGATTACTATCCACTGCACCACCAGGAAAGTCCTAGATCATTTACATTATTGAATAGCAATCATAATCTCATCAGCCAACACTATTGCCACAATGTCTTATTACACTCAATATCTTATTTGGCATTCACATTTGCTGTATGAGGTAAATACCATTATTTTCCCCATTTCTCAGATGAAGAAAATGAGGCCAGCAAGGTTAACTTGCCCACAGTCATTCTTTCAACATAAATTTATAGAGCACTTACTATGTGACAAGCATTGTTAACAGTATTAACCCTTCAAAGCAGAAAGTCCTTGACCTCAGGGAGTTTGTATGTATTCTACTAGGAAATAGACAATTAACAAATAAAACACATATCAAAGCAGATAATGCTAAGTGCTAAGAAGAAAACCAAAGCAGAGTAAACAAGTGGAGAGCATGGGGTGAGGGGACACTCTCCTTACATAGGGTGGCCAAAAAAGGCCTCTCTGGGGAGATGACACTTAAGCAGAGACCAGAATGAAATAAAGTAACAAGATTTATAATTATCTAGGGAAAAGGTTACAGGCAGGAGAAACAGAAATCACAAAGGCCCTGAGGCCAAAAGCTTAGAATGTGCAAGAACAACAAAAAAGCCAATGAAGTCAAGAGTATTGTGAAAGAAAGAGCAACAGAATGAAGTCAGAGCGTGAACAGAGAAGTCTGATCATCTAAGGCTTTTTAAACCATTGCAGAAGTTTTCTTCCCCCTAAATATAAGAGAAAGGTTCTAGAAGGTTTTAATCATGGGAGTGAAATGCTCCTCTGATTAAACATTTTTAAAGGTGACTCAAGTTATGTAACGGAGAAGGCAATGGCACCCCACTCCAGTACTCTTGCCTGGAAAATCGCATGGACAGAGGAGCCTGGTAGGCTGCAGTCCATGGGGTCCCTAAGAGTTGGACATGACTGAGCGACTTCACTTTCACTTTTTACTTTCATGCATTGGAGAAGGCAATGGCACCCCACTCCAGTACTCTTGCCTGGAAAATCCCAGGGACGGGGGAGCCTGGTGGGCTGTAGTCCATGGGGTCGCTAAGAGTCGGACATGACTGAGCGACTTCCCTTTCACTTTTCACTTTCATGCATTGAAGAAGGAAATGGCAACCCACTCCAGTGTTCTTGCCTGGAGAATTCCAGGGACGGGGGAGCCTGGTGGGCTGCCGTCTATGGGGCAGAGAGTCAGACACGACTGAAGCGACTTAGCAGCAGCAGCAGCAGCAAGTTATATAAAGAATAGAGTGAGACAAAGCAGATTACTTAGAATACTGGAGTAAACCAGGTGGAGATGATGGTGGCTTGGAATAGAGTGATGGCTAGGAAGTAAATAGAGCTCTATGATAGAGCCAAGAGGGTTTTCTAATGTAGGGTTGTTACCGAGTCCAAGCTCACTCTGCTCCCCACACTACAGGCCAATAAATCTGAGAGGAGGTGTTGGGACAAGGAAGGGACTTTATTCAGGAGGTGGCTGACTGAGAAGGTGACAGGCTCCTGCCTCAAAATAGCCATCTCACTGGGGCCTGGATGCCAGGTTCTTTAATGGATCAGAGATGGGGGAGGTGAGGAAACAAAGTAAAAAGACTATTCAATCCTTGCAAATGTCTCCTAGAATAGCAAGCTTCAGGCAGGGAGATATATTAGTTTCATTTCCTTACAGTCATTTCTTGGGTGGTGTAAAATGGAACATCTCCTATCTGCAATTCTGGCCTACTCAAATGTGAATTTCTAGGCCACCCTGGTAAGCAGGAGTCAAGGGGTGCCAGATGTTGAGCCATTTGCCAGACTAAGAACGTCATAGTCCTTCACAGGTGGGCAGGGGCAGGGTATCTTCCTGAGGCAGGCCATTAGGTATGCCTATAATCAGATCAGATCAGATCAGTCACTCAGTCGTGTCCGACTCTCTGCGACCCCATGAATCGCAACACACCAGGCCTTCCTGTCCATCACCAACTCCCGGAGTTCACTCAGACTCACGTCCATCGAGTCAGTGATGCCATCCAGCCATCTCATCCTCTGTCATCCCCTTCTCCTCCTGCCCCCAATCCCTCCCAGCATCAGAGTCTTTTCCAATGAGTCAACTCTTCGCATGAGGTGGCCAAAGTTTCAGCTTTAGCATCATTCCTTCCAAAGAAATCCCAGGGCTGATCTCCTTCAGAATGGACTGGTTGGATCTCCTTGCAGTCCAAGGGACTCTCTTCTCCAACACCACAGTTCAAAAGCATCAATTCTTCAGTGCTCAGCCTTCTTCACAGTCCAACTCTCACATCCATACATGACCACAGGAAAAACCATAGCCTTGACTAGACGAACCTTTGTTGGCAAAGTAATGTCTCTGCCTTTGAATATGCTATCTAGGTTGGTCATAACTTTCCTTCCAAGGAGTAAGCGTCTTTTAATTTCATGGCTGCAGTCACCATCTGTAGTGATTTTGGAGCCCAGAAAAATAAAGTCTGACACTGTTTCCACTGTTTCCCCATCTATTTCCCAATGTGAAATGTGCTGTGTTCAGGCATGTCTGACTCTGCAACCCCATGGACTGTAGCCCCATGAATACTAGTGCCACCTGGGAAGCCCAGGTGGGAAGCCTTGAGATACCCAAGTGGTCCAGTGGTAAAGAATCCACCTGCCAATGCAGGAGACATAAAAGACGCAGGTTTGATCCCTGGGTCAGGAAGATACCCTGGATGGTATGGCAACCCACTCCAGTATTCTTGCCTGCAGAATCCCATGAGCAGAGGAGCCTGGTGGGCTACAGTACACAGGGTTGCAAAGAGTCAGACATGACTGAAGCCACTTAGCACAGGCACACGCATAATAACAAAAGCAGCAAGATAAGGGTTAAAGTCACAGAGCAGATCCAGTGCGAATTCAAAATTAACCTTTCCTGGTTACAGGGTGATGCACAGTGTAGGAGAAAGAGAGGTGCCAAGGAAGACTGTAAGATTGATATATGAGCAACAAGGATAAAAGTCAGTTACTGACTTGGGGAACATGGTGGATGGTAGGGAGTCAGAAGGTGCAAGACATTTCAAAGGCAAATCATGAGTTCCATTTGGAATGGTTAAGTTTGAGATACCTTTTAGATATTCAAATGAAGATGGGTAGGAAGTTGAATATATAAGTCTGGGGTTTGTATATTTAAGTCCTGGATAAAGGATTGAGATATGAAATTGGGAGTCTTATGGCTTTAGACATTGTGATAGTTTTATATAACATATTCACACCATGAGATTGACTGATAATGGATAAAGGACAGAACTCTGAAGACTGAGGCTCAGGGACCTCTAACATCTGAATGTCAGGAAGAAAAAGATCCAGCAAAGGAGACCAAAAAATAGCTGCCAATGAGATGGGAGGAAGACCAGGAGAACATGGGGAGACAAAGCCAGGTGAACAAAATGCTTCAAGGATAGAGTGATCAATTATGTCAACGGCAGTTGAAAGACGAAGGATGGGGAAGACTGAACTGACCATCGGATACAGCAGCACGGAGGCCACTGGTGACCTAGACAAGAGTGGCTTCAGGGGAATTGGGGCACAAAACTTAGAAGGAGTAGGTTCAAATGAAACTGTGACTACAAGACATTGCTGAGAGAAATTAAAGATCTAATAAATGGACATACCATGTTCATGGATTAAAAGACTAAATATTAAGATGCAAGTTCTCCACAAACTGATCTATAAGTTCAATAAACACAATCATGTTCATTTCACTGGGCTTTTTGTAGAAATTGACAAGCTAATTCTAAAATGTGTACAGAAATGCAAATGACCTTGCATAGCCAAATCGATTATAAAAAATGAGACCAAAGTTGGAGGACTTACACTACCTGACTTTAAGACTTTGACTAGTAAATCTACAGTAATCAGTCTGACACTGGCATGGGATCAATAAGAAAAATCAGTGAGACAGAACAGAGAACTTAGAAACAGACTCACACTTATATGATCATTTGAATTTTCACAAGTTGACAGAAAAATCCAACAGCAAAAGACAAGGATTTATAACAAATGATGTTAAGACAACTACATATCTATATGGCAAAATAAATAAATCTTGACCCCAACCTCACACCACATATAAAAATTAATTTAAAATGTATCATAGACCTAAATATAAAAGCTAAAACTATAAAACTTTTAGATATTAAAGCAATTAACTTAAAAAAATAGACAATCAAAATTAAAATTTTCTGCTCATCAAAAGACACCATTAAGAAAATGAATATGTGCAAGATTGGGGCAGGGAACTTCCCTGGCAGTCTAGTGGCTAAGATTCTGTGCCTTCATTGCATGCAGCACAAGTTTGATCCCAGGCCCGGGGACTAAGATCCCATGTGCCACACAGTACAGCCAAAGAGAGACAAAAAAGAAAGAAAATGAATAGGTAAATCAAAGTCTGGGAGAAAACATATGTAAATCATATATCTGACAAAGAATCATATCTAGGATATGTCATGAACGCTTATAATTCAATAAAAAGAGAACAAAAGATTTGATAACTTCGCAGAAGAAGATAAACTAATGATCAATAAGGACATGAAAAGTACTGAATGTTAATATTCATCAGACACATTTATATAATAAAAAGTACAATGAGATGTCACTACATACTCACCAGAATGGATATACATGAAAAAAACTGACAAAACCAAATACTGACCAGGAAACAGAACAATCAACAGAATACTGTTGGTCAGAGTGTAAAACAATACTACCATTTTTTTCTTATAAAACTAAATACACCTACCCTATGACCCAATAATTTCACTCCTAAGTATTTAGCCAAAAAGAAACCCTACATCCACAAAAAAGAACTTTGTGTTTGTTTGTGGCAAGTTTATTCATAACAGCCCCAAGCTAAAAACAGCCTGTGTGTGCTGTGTGCTAAGTCGCTTCAGTCGTGTCTGACTCTGCAGCCCTATGAACTGTAGCCCATCAGGTTCCTCTGTCCATGGGATTCTCCAGGCAAGAACACTGGAGTGGGTTGCCATGTCACCACTGAGATCTTCCTGACCCAGGGATCAAATCCACATCTCAAGTCTCCTTCATTGGCAGGTGGGCTCTACCATTAGCACCAGCTAGGAAGCCCCAAAACAGCCTAGGGATCCATTAATAGGAAAATGAATAAACAAACTGTTGTAGAAACAATAGAATAATACTGAGCAATAGAAAGGTATGAATAACACATATTTTACAGCTAAATCTCAAATATGTCATGCTGAGTGAAAGAACATACACAAAAGAGTACATGTGCAATTCAAGCTATTGTATGCGATGTAGTTGTTCTTCAGTGGCTCAGTCGTGTCTGACCCACTTGGATTGCAGCACACCAAGCTTCCCTGTCCTTCACCATTTCCTGGAACTTGCACGAACTCATGTCCATTGAGTCAGTGATGCCATCCAACCATCTCATCTTCTGTCGTCCCCTTCTCCTCCTGTCTTCTATCTTTCCCAGCATCAGGGTCTTTTCCAATGAGTTGGCTCTTTGTACCAAGTGACCCAAGTATCGGAGCTTCAGCTGCAGCATCATCCTTCCAATGAAATAGTCAGCACTGATTTCCTTTAGGATTGACTGGCTTGATCTCCTTGCAGTCCAAGGGACTCTCAAGAGTCTTCTGCCAGCACCACATTTCAAAAGCACCAATTCTTCGGCACTCAGCCTTCTTTATAGATCAACTCTCACATCCAGACATATATACGATGGGGGAAAATCAAAACAGAGGTTGGCTCTGGCAGAAGATGGGAGGATGGGCTGGGGATTGATTGAGAAGGAGCATGAGGGAACTTTCTGTGGTGACAGTCACGCTCCATATCTTAATAAAGGTTTGGATTGCAAAGGTGGTGTACTCATATGTCAGAACCCTGGGTGAGTCACTTAATCTCCAAAGAGAGAAGACTATGAATAAATACTGAACTCTAACTAATAATATGCACACTGAAGTGTTTAATAGAGCATGTACTGATGCCTGCAACTTGTTTAAAGTGCATCTTAAACCTAAGTTTGATTGATGAAATAGTCACGGAATGAAAAGATGACAAGATATGTATTAAAGCAAATAAAGCAAAACATCAATTGTAGTCTAGGTGGTGGTTATATGGGAGTTCACTTAAAATTCTTTCAGCTTTTTTATATGTTTGAAAATATTCATAATAACAGATGGAGTGGGGGTGGAAAGTCTGAGGTAAGTTATTGGAGGCAGAGAAAACAGACAACTTATTCAAAGGGTTTTGCTTTAAAGAGGAACAGAGAGGTGGGGCAAAGCTTCCTGGAGACAAAGGATTAAGGAGGGTATTTTTAAAGAAGGGAGATATTAAAAAATGTTTGAATAAGAATGATCCAGTAAAATGAGGATCTTTGATGAAGTTAGTGGGAGGATACTGTAGAAGAAAGTGCCAAACAGGCAAGAGCAAAGGATCTGGTGGGTGGGGAATGAGATAGACTTCAGCCAGGAACACACACAACTCCTCTGTAGCAAAGAGTGGGGGTTTGGAGAATAGAATTATAAGACAATGGCAACTCACTCCAGTACTCTTGCCTGGAAAATCCCATGGACGGAGGAGTCTGGTAGGCCGCAGTCCATGGGGCCGCTAAGAGTCGGGCACAACTGAAGCGACTTAGCAGCAGCAGCAGCAGTAGGATTTGGCGGGAAATAAGAGGCTTTTCTTCTGACTACTTCTAGTTTCCTATTGAAATCAACAGGAAGATCACTGGCTGAGAGACAGGAGGGGATGCAGGAGGTTTGAGCAGAGAGACAAAGGTGTGGAATAATCACCTAGTAAAGTGAGAGAATGAATTTACTAGGGAACATGGTAGAATTGCCAGAGAGTGCTGTGTCCGTGCAGGAGGTAAGTTAATTAATTCAGTATCATCAGAGCTGTGTGTGTGTGTGTCTAGGTGGGGTACAAGGTTATGCCTGGACAACTCTGATTTTAACCAAGGTTGGGTTTTTCAGGAGAGTGAGAAAGAGGAAGGAGAAAGGCGACACAACAGTAAACCATGGGATGTGACGTGAGTAGAGGGGGAATATACAGGTCATTGATGGAGAGCAAGAGTGGCAGAGTCAGAGGATCATGGGTGAAATTGTTCATCTGGGATATCAGAAGTGAGCAGAGAAGTTGGTAGATGGTGGAGCTTGGGTTTAAACTCAGATGTCTGATTCCTAAGTCCATGCTCCTAACTGTAACTCCCCACCCCTCCTTGCCTAGCATTTTCAGCACTCTTGTCCTCTATAAATCTCTGCCTTTGGACAATCTGTGTACCAATTTGATCTTTCCAAGACTCAATGGCACTATGTGCCCTCATGTCCTCAAAAGTAATTTTTAAAGAAAGTGTTTTTATTTTCATGAAATTGGGAAATACAAGACAAAGAGTTGGTGTGATTTTTCATCCCTGGTGGCTCAGACAGTAAAGAATCTGCCTGCAATGCAGAAGACAAGGGCTTGATCCCTGGGTCAGGAAGATCCCCTGAAGAAGGGAATGGCTACCCACTCCAGTATTCTTGCCTGGACAGAGGAAAGTATTCCATGGACAGAGGAGCTTGGTGGGCTACAGTCCATGAGATAGCAAAGAGTCAGACATGACTGAGAGACTAATGCACTTCATTTCAACAAACTGGCTACAAGAGAAAAAAATTATTCTCTTGTCTCTCAGCACATCCCTTTATGCCTTATTATTTCCCACTACTAAAACAACCATTTTGCTACTTGGAACAAAACACATACCACTGTTAGGAGAAGCACAATGATTGAAACCACCCACCCTGGCCAGCTACCACAGTAACCACACGTATGAGTTATTTTATGACAGGAGGTCCTGGTAAGGAAAATGAAACTAATAAGCCACCAACAACCAGAAGAGTTGAGGAAAGGTCAAAAGGAAATGCCATCTGTCCTTCCACCTCCCAGAATCCTTCTCCTTGACATCCATCTTGGATGAGCAATGCATGTGCCACCAGGAAGGACCCTGAAACTAATCCCATCACATAAAACCTGAGACTGGAAGCCATGGGGCAGAGCAGTTCTCCTGGGTTCCCCTACCCTATTGCTCTCCCCATGGGCACCCCTTCCCAATAAAGTCACTTGCTTTGTCAGCTTGTGTGTCTCTTTGGACAATTCATTTTCGAGTGTTAGACAAGAGCCCACTCTTGGAACCTGGAACAGTTCCCCCTTCCAACAAATAGCAACTCTGGTGGGGACTTTCTTTGCTGCAGCTGACATCCTGACCACTTGGGGTACTCAGGGACCACTCGCCTGCCAGTGGACAAGACCCAGTGGCCGCAACTGAGGCTCTTTTGTCCCTGGTCTCCTCCTGACATGGACAAATGGCCAGAGTGCCCCGATAGGGTAAGGATCAAGAGACTTTATTGACCCCTGTCCCCTTCCCTCTCTTTTCTCTTCTTAACCCTTCCTACCCTACCCTTTTTTCTAGCCCCCTAGTCCTGGATGCAGGAGTCTGGTCAAAGGGCCTCAGCCTAGGCTGAGGGTCAAAGCCTGATGGACTCCAGTTGGCAGAGAACTCGAATTCCAGTTCTGTTCTGGTATGGTTTCTGGTTTGGATTCTGGTTCTGTCTGGTCTGCTCTGGTTTCTGGTAGGGCTGAGTACCAGTCCTCCCTTCCCTGGGAGCCCAGGGGAAAGCCCTGTAACTCCCGGGTGTCTGCAGGTGGTAGGAGACGTCTATAAGCCTACCTCTTTGGCCTCCTTCCTCTGCCACCTTTCCCCTCTTGTTTCATCCTGGCCTTCTTTACCATTTTTTCTTGTCCCTTGGTCCTGGATGCAGAAGCCTGGTAGAAGGGACTCGGCCTGAGCTGAGGGTCGGATTCTGATTGCCTCCAGTTGGCAGAGAACTCAAATTCTGGTTCTGGTCTGATTTCCAGTAGGGTTGAGTTCCAGTCCTCCCTTCCCTGGAAGCCCAGGGTAAAGTCCTGTAATATCTGGATGTCTGCAGGTGGCAGGAGACATCTGTAAGGCCACCCCTTTAGCCCCTCCTCCCCCGCCTCCTTACCCCTCTTCTTTCAACCTAGCCTCCTTTCCTCCCTTTGAAATCTTTGAAGACCTGAGATATTTCCATTTACTCTGTTAGTACTTGGATCTGAAGTTCTGTCTCTGGAGGAGGTTTTCTGAGAGACTGCAATCTTGTGTTGAAGGGAGTGTTTGATTAGGATGCCTGGGCTTGTGTACAGTGTTCTGTGTTATGATTTGTGACGGCCATTTTGCTTTGTGTGTCCACCATTTTGTCTAGATTTGCTGCCATGTTATTTAGACCTCAGAGAAAGTTGGTTTAGGTAAAAGTGTTAAAAATTAGTTCCAAAGCTAGTTCTTTTTGCACAGTTGAATTTTCAGAATTTTGACCCTGAGATGGAACAAGTTCTAGTAGTTTGATTTTCTCTCCCTGTGCCTTGAGACCAGGCTCTCAGGAACACTTATCTAGATCATCTCTAATTCCTGAGACTGAAGGAAAAAAGGAAGAAGGGTTTAAAAATTTTATTTATTCAAAATGCTATTTATAAATTAGTGAATTTTCTATTGTGATATCTGATTCATGACTAAGTTTAGAAAATGAAACTAGATCTCTCATGTCTGTCTGTATATATATATGTCTCAGAATATATCTGTGGATAATATTACTGTGGTTAATTTGTAAATGAGCTCTATTTAATTGGCTTAAAGAAAAGTAAGCACTTACAAATCAAACAATTCTAAATACAAGAAAAAATTAACCTAAATGAATTTTAGGTTCATATGAACTGGGAAATACAAATTTATCAATAAGAAAAGTAAGTCAATGTGGGAAAAAAAAAACTTTTAAGGGAAATGTTTTCAGTAAAAGGTGTGAGAAATGAAAAAGTACTGAAAAGAACAAGTTATGGATGACCAGGATTTTCTAAGATTGGGTTGCATTTAGTTGGGTAAATGGATTTTGTTAGGAATGCCATAGCCATAGAACCAACTAGGTCCAAGATGACAGAGTCAATTTCACTAGACCTTGAGCCTCAATATATGCTCACTGTGATGTATGAGCAAGCTGTGATACACCCACCAGTGCTGGCTATATTGGATGGTAAATATTACTAATATAGATATTCTAGAGATTATATGGAGTTGCTAAAAATCTGATATATCCTAGTAAAATGTTATCAGTCATGATTCTTTGAAGCGCTGTCTCCAATCTGTACACAGGGACCCTTGTAGGGCCCCTGCACTGGACTGGGCTATAGAGAGGGTGACTGACCTCAAAATTAGCTTAAAATGACTCTGAGAGGAGGAACTACACTCACACCAAGACAATAAAAAGAAGATATCAGAGATAGACAGCTAGCCCAAGATTCTTGATGTGACTTGTATGATCATTTATAATGTTTTCTTAACTTCTTGACCTTTGCATGTGAATCAAATGCTTTTCTGTCATAGAAATGATCCTATGCTAGTTTTAGAAATCAGTCCAATCATTGGGTTTACGGCTGTGTCTAGTACTTCTGGGTCACCTTGGTGAATTTCTGACTCCAAGGCTCTAATTGGTTTTCCCTGAAGAAATTTACTTTAAAGGAAAAATTATAGTCATGTTCAGGTCATAATTGTTATTACTGGGTGGAATCCCCTCATCTGGTCAATTAATAATGCCTGCTCTGACCCTGGCCATAAATACGAGTTTTCTCCTATTACTCAATAGTAATAGAGTAACAGAAGCTCAAAATAAGCTCAATCAGAGAAATAAGCAAAGTTTCAGCCAAGGAATAATATCTCCCACAATTATGGGATGGATTTATGTAGACACCACCAGGCTACAGTAATTTAAGTTTCAAATCTCCTCTACATTGGCAACAATTAAATCATACTTAAACTAATCAGTCTAGTAATACCACAAAACTGGGCTGTGTGCCTTATGGACAATGCCAATATATAATTTCCCTGAAAGATAAAGATTGATATAAAATAGACTAAGTCAGATGACCTGGAATATACTGGGCTGCATCTAATGAAAGTGAAAGTGAAGTCGCTCAGTCACTTTGCAACCCCATGGACTGTAGCCTGCACCAGGCTTCTCCATCCATGGGATTTTCCAGGCAAGAGTACTGGAGTGGGTTGCCATTTCCTTCTCCGGGGGATCTTCCTGACCCAGGGATCAAACCCAGGTTTCAGGGATCGAACCCAGGTTTTCCACCTTGCAGGCAGACACTTTACCCTCTGAGCCATTAAAGCTTCTAGCTTAAGTCTTACTTATGACTTTACTAAATACTGCTAGCTGTGTAATTTGTATTTCACCTGTTTTACAAAATTGCTGTTTCCTACATTTCCAAATGTGTAACTGAGCCTCTGATAAAATAATATATAGATAAATATGAGATCAATGATTGTAATAATGTAACTCTAGATGTGGGAAGGGAGGCCTGGCATGCTGTAGTCCATGGGTCACAAAGAGTTGGACATCACTAGGTGACTGAACAACAACAATAAGATATGGGAAGAAGCAACAGGAGGGAATATTTTCCTGGACCAAGGGGCTAATAAGACAGAGAATTTGATTCCGGTTTATGGCCTAGTCCATTAACAGTACATTGAGTGGCCTATGGTGAAGTCTGCCAGAAGTGGGAATGAGCCTTCTCAGTACAGTGGGACAACATGGTCATTAAATGCACCTCCCCCCAACACACAAATCATGGTTAAATTTATAACCATGAAAGGGCTCTGCCAACTGGAAACTGATGTTTGCCATCTACCTCTACAAGGATTAAATCATGGCCACTGCAGCTGCTGACTTTCAACATCCCTGAAAGGAGTTCAGGATGGAGATCAGGAATGAGGTACTCTGTGTTCTGGGAAAAATTTGCAGAACAGGTCTTCAGAGAGTTAGATGATTTTCAGGAGAAGATTTTATGAGTACCAATTCTTGCATCTTCTCATACCTAGAGAAACACTAACATTATTAATGGTGATATCTGTTTTAGCTATTAAGGAAAATATTACAATTGAAAGTCAAAATAGAGTAGCTACGGTTCAGACATCCAAGGAAATAACAAGATGACACTATGGGTGTGATTTCAGACTAGTCTTTGTATTGCTAAGAACTTGAGTTTCCTGAGTCAAGTCAGACTTGGATGCCACCGAACATTATCAAAACAATGTGTGTTGGCAACTAGTCACTGCAACCTTACTTTTTATAAAACTAGGCAACTGGCTACCTGGCTAAAAGTCACTAAAACTGAGCAGGACTCTGTGAGGCTTTGGGGTCTTTCTGTGTCCCACGTTTCTTGTTTGTAGGATATAGGCTTCATTCAGCCTCCTTGATCTTCCATGAGTTCCAAAGGGCGGCTTCAAACAGCTGCTGATCAGAGAAGGGAGGGGATACAGAAACAGGGGAGGAGCAACCAAGTGGTGGTATAGCCTTGGGGCAGGATCCTCTTCTGCAGAATTGGGGCCCCACCCAGGTAGAGGATGATTACTTTGGGCTGACTGCAAGATTCCTGGAGTACCACCCTGGTTGCCTCACCACCAACCAATCAGAAGAAAGTCATACATCCTGCAGCCCTCACCCCAAATTTTGCCTTCCTTTTCTGGGCCCAGTGATGACCATCGTGTTTGGCCTCCTGTTTGACCCCTGTCTGCTTCATCTCTGACAGGGTCCAGCAGTTTCAGGCTAAATTGAGGTTACTACAAGGGTGGAAGCCAGTTAAAGGTACGGAAGACCGTGACTTAGATCAAAGACTTCTGCTCTGCTAGGCAGGACTACACCCACACCCAGCAGGAAGTAGTTACAGAAGGAAGAGACCTCTGCCCCAATTCACAGGAAGTATCTTGAGTATGAAGTCTTTCGGCGGGGGGGAGCTGTTAGGGGAAGCACACTGACTGAAACCATCCACCCTGGCCAGGCACCATCGTGACCACCTGCATGAGTTGTTTTACAACAGGAGGTCCTGGTAAGGAATACAGAACTAATAAGCCGCCACCCACTCGAAGAGTTCAGGAAAGGTCAAAGGGAGATGCCACATGTCCTTCCATCTCCCAGAATCCTTCTCTTTGTCCTCCATCTTGGCAGAGCAATGCCATGTGCCACCAGGAAGGACCCTGAGTCAGAATAATTAAACAAAGAAAACCCAGAAACTAATCCTATCACCATAAAACCTGAGGCTGTGGGCCATGCAGCAGAACAGTTCTCCTGGGTTCCCTTACCCTATTGTTGTCTGCCCAGGTGCCCCTTCCTAATAAAGCCTGTTGCTTTGTCAGCTCGTGTGTCTCCTTGGACGATTCATTTCTGAGTGTCAGACAAGAGCCCACTCTCGGGCCCTGGAAGGGTTCCTTCTTCCTGCAACACCACAGGGCTTCCCTGGTGGCTCAGTGGTAAAGAATCTGCCTGCTAATGCAGGAGACATGGGTTAGATCTCTGATCCAGGAAGACCCCACATGCAGCTGAACAAGTAAGCCTGGGTACCGCAATTATTGAGCCTGTGTTCTAGAGCCCAGGAGCTGCAACTACTGAAGGCCATGCACCCTAGAACCTGTGCTCCACAAGAGAAGCCACCACAATGACAGGCCTGTAAACTTCAACTACAGAGTAGCCCCCACTCACCACAACTAGGAAAAAGCCCATGCAGCAGTGAAGACCCAGCACTGTCAAAAATACAGGTAAATAAATAAATAAGACTTTTTTTTTTTAAAAAAAGCACATACCACATTTGCAGGATCTGAAGAAAATTAGACTCATAGTATTAATAATTATTTCAAGATAATTTCTTTTTAAAACATTTAAGCATTGTTACCTATCAAAAATAGAAAGAAAGAAAACCATTTTAAGGTACCACACTCTCACTGGCATTTAAGTACTACAGGAAAAAGTCCAGCTTCCCCAGCCTGGGCTTCCAATCCCTTCCTTCTCCTCTGTACACACATCATGTCCCAGGCAAGTGAACTCCTGTTCCTTCTGCAAGACCCCTCCTGCCTCACCCACGAGCCTTTGCCCTTGCTGCTCCCTAAACCAGGCCATCCCTTCCACCTGCCCTGTCTCTGGGCACACACACCTGTTATCCTTCAGGCTCCAGCCGAAGCACAGACTCTAAGTCAAACACAGACCACATTCTTCTGGAACTGCCACAGTTCTGCATCTACAGCTCTTAAGATGTTGTATTTGGTATCTTAGCTATTTGAGAACTATAGAATCTGCCCCCTTAGAGAGGATCATTCTCATCTGGACGTCCCCATGATTTGCCTTGGACTTGGACTCAGAATGCCTCACATAGTGCCTGGCATAAAAGCTAATCAGTAAACAGCTTTCCAGGTGGCACTAGTGGTAAAGAATCTACCTGCCAATGCAAAAGATGCAAGAGATGCCAGTTCAATCCCTGTGTTAGGAAGCTCCCCTGGAGTACGAAATGGCAACCCACTCCAGTATTCTTGTCTGGAAAATTCTAGCTTCCCTGGAGGCTCAGTGGTAAAAGAACCCACCAGCCAATGCTGGGGACATAACAGACATGGTTCGATCCCTGGGTCGGGAAGATCCCCCGGAGGAGGGCATGGCAACCCACTCCAGTATTCTTGTCTGGAGAAGCCCATGGACAGAGAAGCCTGGCAGGCTACACAGTCCATGGGGCCACAGAGTCGGACATGACTGAGCACACATAAACAGCTACTGCCAGTTCAAAGATATATTTTAGAGATGCTCCTAAGGGAAAGTTAAACACAGTGGTAGGAACGCCTAGTTGAAGCTCAGCATTCTGTGTCTAATACTAAGGTAACTAGCATAGACATCTAGACTTTATCCTTACGAGATATTGCCAAATTGTCTTTCAAAAAACTTACCCCAATTTAAATGCCCAGCGTGATACTGGAAGAGAAACTTTATTCTGTTCTCGTGAACTTATTGTGATTCCATGGAAGAAATTCCTGGTAGAATATTTTACCCACCAATAATTAATATATCCCAAACTAGATTGGAAGTAATAATTTTTCAGGATAAATATAATAGTATTCTGTCTTCATCAGTCCCCAGTGAATTTGATTTCTAGCACATGTTGCAGGGTTTATTCACTCCTAGCTGACTTTATGAAAGTGAATTTTCAAAGCTACAAAACTGAAGAAAATACTCAGGAAGCTAAAACCAAGCAGCAGTCACTCCTAAATCCATCTGAAATAGCTGGTCAGATGGATCCTCCATCCCAAACTCCTGTCTACTGAATCAGGGTTGACGACCAAATCAGGTTACCTAAGCAGTTGCTTGGGTCTCCAATTCTCAAGGAACTAGAACAGGATAAAAAAAAATTAGGAACACTAAAAATACATTTTAACATAAATTGAATATTATTTGAGAATTCAAAAGGCATTTCAGAATCTCCTATGCCTCAAACAGCAACATTATAATCATAAATTTGCACTGGATGTTACCATAAAAATTGTAATTTGAGCATCCATGTTGTTTGAGCTTCTGTGTTACTTGATTACATACTCAAAATGCAAATGAAAAATTCAATTATACGTATTATATAAAAACGTATATAACACAATAGCTCAACCTGACAAAGTTTCAACTAGAATAGGTGATGTGGGATTTTCCTTACCAGTTCTCATCTTTCATGCAAATGTTTGAGCCAAGCAAATATTTCTAATAATACCCGCATTGCCTTGTAGTTATATCTCATGCTAATTAATTAGCTCCCTTCATTAACACGTTATCATTGCTTCAAATCTTCCAGCCTCTGTCTACCCATTTTTTTGTTACGCTGTTCCTATACTTACTCAGTTCACTCATGAAGTTATGCAGAAAACAAGCATTTATTGGATACACATCTCCACAGAGTGCTGGGCACCAGGCACACAACAGAGAATAAGAAAACACTCTTGGCCCTGGGTAACCTTACAGTTGAATTCTCTTTCCAATCACTGTCCATTCTATTTGTCTACTACCTGAGATCTGAGATCCCCAAGGCTGCGTGCCTCTGCAGAAGTCCCATTAATAAACAGGAACCTCTCTGGGGTTTTACTGCCTCTGTACAATAAATTAGGCTGTCTAGTGAATTTCCTTCCTTAGCATATGGTCATCAGTGTTAAACACAAACCTACTTTCTGGATTAATCTCTACTGTGTATTTTTTCCCTTCTTTCTTATGATCAAATTACTTTCCCTTGGCAATTCCTTCAGTTTCTTCACTAAGTAAATACCTGGGTGCCCCCAAGTGGCTGAAGCTTCTCTTATACTGCAAGAGCTGGCTATACAAAATACAGTGCCCAAGAAAAACTTTACAACCATAATACTAATCCAAGAAAAAATCTTATGGATTTACTCACCAGGAAAAGAATCTAAAGTATATTTGCATGTGTAACAACTCACTTAGATATCAACGGGCTGAGAAAATAAAATTGAGGACATTTTTCTCCTTTTTAACATTCCTGGTGAATTGTTTGTGTTTATCCCATGGATGGAGGAACCTGGTGGGCTGCAGTCCATGGGGTCGCTAAGAGTCAGGCATGACTGAGCGACTTCACTTTCACTTTTCACTTTCAAGCATTGGAGAAGGAAATGGCAACCCACTCCAGTGTTCTTGCCTGGAGAATCCCAGGGACGGGGGAGCCTGATGGGCTGCCGTCTATGGGGTCGCACAGAGTCGGACACGACTGAAGCAACTTAGCAGCAGCAGCATGGTATTTAATTCTCATGGTGTGCTGTGTATTGGGGGTGGAGGAGCAGGTAAACAAGGCAGGCTTATACAAGTTAAGGGCTGATGCCTCCTTTGAAGCAGTAAGTCCACAGTACCTGCGTTCTCATTTGGGAAAAAGAAATCTCTCTCTCTTTTTTTTTAATAATCTAATAAAATTCAGATAATAGGAGAGCTAACTTGGTTTTTTGAAAAAGAAGAAAAGTGTTCTTTTTTTATTAAAAAAAAGTATGATTATCATCTGCCTACAGGACAAAATGAACCTTTGTGTCTGTGAGTGCATCTGCATTTCCTCTTTGTAAGAACTGAACAGAGGATATGTTGACCTGTAAACTGATGAGACAGGTGATAGACGGAGAGAAATGGCACGATCAGTTTACCACCTGCTGAGGAAACCGGGCCAAGTTCACAGGCTACCAACACCAGCGAGGTGGTGATGATCAGTTTTTCCTTAATGTATGGATTCCTTGATCACCCATATAATGGAATTCATTCATCTAGTATGTCAATAAGCCAAACAGCTTGCCTCAGGGTTTTCTAACAGCCTGCCTCTCATTAGCTTCCCAAATAAAAACCAAAGCCACAGACAAAAATAATACAGCAACAAGTGAAACTTAGCGACTGAACAACTACAAAAACTGGAGAGCACATGGTGTGGTCTAACACGAGAAGCCCTGCAGAGAGAGACAGAGAGACAGTGACAGAGACAGAGACAGACAGGGTGGGAAGGAGGAAGGGGAGAAGGCAGAGAGGCAGAGAGGCTGTGTGTATATATATTGGGGAAGCTGTAAACAAAACCGAGAAACCGCGTGACAGTCACACTGAGAAGAGTCTTGCTGTGAGTCTGAACGCTTGTGTCCCCCTCCAATTCACATGCTAAAATCCAAACTCCCAAAAGGTGATGGTATTAGGATGTGAGGTCCTAGGATGGTGCTCCAAATATGTGGGTGGAATCTTAATGAATGGAATGAATAATTTATAAAGGAGATTCAGAGACCCCTAGCCCCCTTCAGCCATGGAAGGACACAGTGAGAAGGCTGGGTTAGGAACCAGGAAGAGGGCTCTCACCAGAAAGCGACCATGCTGGTGTTAGGGGAAGCACACTGACTGAAGCTGCCCACCCTGGCCAGGCTCTCTAGTAACCATGCGCATGAGTTGTTTTACAACAGGAGGTCCTGGTAAGGAATACGGAACTAATAAGCCACTACCAACCGGAAGAATTCAGGAAAGGTCAAAAGGAGACACTGCGTGTCCGTCCACCTCCCAGAATCCCTCTCACTAGCATCCATCTTGGCTGAGTAATGCATGTGCCACCAGGAAGGACTCTGAGTCAGAATGATTGGCCAAAAACAATCCGGAAACTAATCCCATTACCATAAAACCCGAGACTGCGAGCCACGTGGCACGTGGCAGAGCAGTTCTCTTGGGTTTCCTTACCCTGCTGCTCTCCACCCAGGTGCCTTCTTCCAATAAAGTCTCTTGCTTTGTCAGCATATGTCTCCTCGGACAATTCTTTTCTGAGTGTTAGACAAGAGCCCATTCTTGGGGCCCTGGAGGGGGGCCCCCCTTCCTACAATACTGGCACCTTGATCTTGGACTCTAGCTTCCAGATGGTAAGCAATAAATGTCTGTTGTTTATAGGCTACCCAGTCAGTGGTCTCTTGTTACAACAGCATGAAGGACTGAGACAGATCTTGAATGCTATACTAAGGAATTTTAGATCCAGTCTTTGGAGATGGGGAGCATAGAAGGCCTTAGGCCAACCAGTGTCTTAGGAAGAGCATTCTGTGAAGCTGGAGGCAGAGAATTATCATATTCCAGTATTTTATGCACTAAGGGCCTACCTAGGCAGTGCCTACAGTGAGAATGGAAAGGAGGCATCAAGGAAGAAGTTAGTAATGAACTGAGCTGGGAGGCAGGGATGCAGGAAGTTAAAGACGACCACAATTCTTACTTAAACAAGGAGGTGTGGGCAACACCATTTCCAGAGGTCTGCAAAGGCAAAATAGAGGGTGGAGGGAAAGTGGAGTGTCATGGCACCAACTTCAAGAGGACAGGGGTGTAGGTCAGCAGGCTGAACAGGAACCCACAATGGACCAGCTGAACACTGTAGCGAGGTCACTGGGTTAGGCAGTTCAGCGTCATGGTGATCAGAAGAGATAGAAAACAGAGCAAAGTGGTGGAGCAGGAGAGGGCCCTATTTGAGAGTGACAGTCAGGGAGGGCCTCTCTGATAGGTGCTATGCAGATACAGCCCTAGAGGAAGTGAGGATGCAAACCCCACTGTAGAGGAAAACCTCTGGTTCTCACTAACTGCAGCAACATTCACTGCGCTTCTCAGAATACACGCCCACTTCTTAGAAGAGTTTAGCAACTTGACCTCTGGCTACTGTGAAACCAGCCCTTAAGAAAATCTGCTCTCCCGTGGAATGTTCAAAATATGTTCTCAAAGCCTTCTTTACAGATACGGTCACTTCCCTCCCTCCCATAACGTGGATGCCCACACACATGTATGTTAGCACAGATGGCTTCATGCCTTCTGAGCTCACAGTCAAGATGGCACCACAAAGGCCAGAGAATGACCTCATCAACCTCTCCACCCTCCCGGCATCAAGGTGTCCAAGAAAGCCTCCTTTTACCTGGGACTGCCAGTGCCCAGCACTGAGCTTGGCACAAAGTAAAAGTTCCATAAATACTGGCTAAGTAAATGAATGAAAGCCCCAATTCTGTGCTACCTCTGAGGGAATTACATACATAAATTGGTAGAAAATCCCATAATGAAGACCTCATGTGTATTCTCCTCACAAAATTAAGACCAAATGTTTGCCATCTCTGCCTTGATCAAATGTCACCAATTTCTGCTTTCATATGAATTTAAATCAGACAACAGAACTGAGTTTTTCAAATTCTTCATTTGTCTTAAAATATTCACATCTATATTTACTATTTAATACAAAAGAATACAGAGTTCTTAAATTAGTGATGATCAATGCCCAACTTGGTGAATATACTAAGATTCATTGAATTGTACTATGTAAAAGGGTGGACTTCATGGTCTGTGAATTGTATCTCGATAAAGCTATTACTTAAATAAGAGAATAGCAGATTATTTCAACAAAAGATTAAAAAACTGGACATCTTAGGGTAATATACAACCATGATACATACAATTAACACTGCTGTATGTAATACATAAAAGTGGTTAATAGATTAATTCTAAGAGTTTCCATCACAAATTTTTTCCCTATTTCTGTAATTGTTTACTTGTATGAGATGATGAATGTTCACTAAACTTATTGTGGCAATCATTTCATGATATACATGAGTCAAATCGTTATGCTGTATACCTTAAACTTATTTAGTACTGTTATGTTAGTTATATGTCAACAAAATTGAAAAGAAAAACCTGAACAGCTCACCATTAGTTTCAAAAGCAAATCTTAAGTTCTCTTAACTTTGATGAGTTCATAATGACTCCAATGAGCCTAAAGACTCTTTACTTGCCTAATAAAACATCAAAAATAAAGTTTTAACTATCTATGAGAAACAGAGAAGGAAAACAAAGCAGAAAAATAATTAAAATGCCAAGTTCTCATTTTAGCTGCCAAAGCATCAGCGCATCAGTCTACCTTCTGCCAGAATACAAGAAATAAACTCTGATTTGTTTTTACCCTCTCTCTCTCTCTAGGTGACAACTGAGGAATAGCATATGATGGCTTTGTGATGTGTCAGCTTGGCTTAGTGGCACTACATTCCCCTGAATTCCCTTTCTTACGTGTCTCCAGTTGGGTTAGCTATGAGGGATAATGACTCCTGAGAGCTGGGGAAAAGGTAGGCAGCAGCTCTGCTGCTGTGTACATACACCTTTCCCAGGTAGTCAATCAAAGACGAATCTAGCACCACCCTGGAGGGATGGTGCAGATGTAATTAACATATCTAATCAGCTGATTTTAATCAGTCAAAAGTATACTAGGTGAACTGATGGAATCAGTTCAAAGCCCTTCAAAAGAGGAGTTAGGCCCTCCCTGAATTCAGAGTTTCTGAGCTCCTGCTCCAGCCCACCAATAGTAACTCTCTTCTTGACTGCTTGCCCTATGAATTTCAAGCATTCTTAGCCCCACAACTGAGTAAACCAATTCAAAATAGATTAACCTCTAATCCATATAACCTACCAGTTCTGCCTTTAGGGTGAATGCTGGCTGATTCCTGGTGATGTAGTTATTACCGTTGAGAAGACACAGAGAAGACCTCTCGGTGGGAGTCATCCAGAAAGAACTAAAGAATCCTGCACAAGCTCCCTCTCAATCTCTTGCAATAATGACCAGGAGAACATAAGATTGTGGGTTAATTAATTCTTCAAAAAGTGAGATTTATAATTATTTAGAGGTATGGAGTGAATTAAACACAATGCTGGCAGCTATTTTTAGGGCTATGCTCCTAAGCTCTGGCCAATGAGAGGTGAGCAGGAATATTGGAAATCTGAGACAGCTCTTTTGAAAGGGAGATGGCTCTTTTGAAAGGGAAGAAGGGAGTCCTTCTTCCCTCTTCATTGTCTGCCTATAATGTAAATAGAGTCATCCCTAGTATCTTTGGGGATTGAGTCCAGAACCACTCCCTATCCGTGAGTATCTGCCAAAGCTAAATTGCCTTATATAAAATGGCACGGTGGACTTCCCTGGTGGTACAGTGATAAGAATCCACCTGCCAACTGTGGGGACACAGTTTTGACCCCTGGTCCAGGAAGATCCCACATGCCACGGACCAACTAAGCTCAACTCCACAACTACTGCAACCCCACGCTGCAACTCCTGAAGCCCCTGAGCCTACAGCCTGTGCTCTACAACAAGAGTACCCACCGCAATGAGAAGCCCATGCAGCACTACAAATAGCAAGCCCCACTCAGCACAACTAGAGAAAGCCACGTGCAGTAATGAAGACCCAGAGCAACCAAAAATTAAAATAAAATGGCATAGTATTTGGATATAAGCTATGCACATCCTCTAGTTTATTTAAATCATCCCTAGATTACTTATAATAACCTAATTTGATGTAAATGCTATGCAAATAGTTGCCAGTGTGTAATAAATTCACGTTTTGCTTTTGGAAATCCACATTTTGGAAAATGCTTTTCTTTTCCCGAAATATTTTCAATCCAGGTTGGATGCAAAACCAGACGATAACAGAGGGCCGCCTGCGATGGTTGGAGCTCCAGCAGCCCTACTGGACATGGGCCACATCCTGGAGATGGCAGATTGGAGAGCTAAAGAGAACCTAATGATTCCTGCTATCATGCCAGCTCTCAACTGCCTACTCGCAGGCTGCTTTTACATGGGAAATAAAGCCACCGTCTGGGAGTCTCCAATACTTGTAGCTAAAGACACCAACTAGCAGATATAAGGGTTGTTTGTTCTATTCTTCCGACTCCTTTAGCAGTCAACCAATACATCTAAGTTACCATGTTTTAAGGAATAGGTATATTTACTTTCACTGCTATGTGCATGGGGACACATTAAGTATTTAAGAAGATTAAAGTAGATAAGCCATCACAGAAAAAGCCCACCTTTCTCTATGCTTCTATGCTTTGTTAAAAGAAAACAAGAAAAGTTTACAGTCTGCGATAAATGCCTTCACAAAGCCACTAACTTGAATTCCCATGGAATAGAATTTCATATGGCAGACCTGTGGTCATATCCAAATCCACTTATTCGACAGATTTGGGCAGTATCTCTTTAGATAGGCTCTGTCTTTTCATGTCAGAGTCATCTAATTTCTTCCAAACCAATAACCTTTGAATACATCTAGGGTATATTTTTTTGCTGAATACAAACCACACAGTCATTTCAAAGCCTATAATTCACTTCAGTAGCACTGAGCTTTCTGGATGTTCATGAGCATAACCACCCAGAGTGGCAGACACTCTGGGCGGTGGCTTTGCCAGCCTGGGCTCTTAATGTGTCCCTACATCATGAGGAAAAACTGTCTGACAGACCAGGCAGCTGACAACTGTAAGGAAAAAAGAAAAAAAATCAAGCCCGTGACCAAGGGGAAAATGAAATGATTAATATGGAAAACACAGCAAGAAACATCAAACAGGGAAAAGTTGACATTTCCTTTAGCTTCAAAACCTTTAGCTTAAAGTAAATTTGTTTTCTTCTCACCCTGACTATCAAAGGCTGGATCAAAGTAGTAACATGGTAGAAAAGTGTCAGATGTTTTCCCACCCCTGGATCATTTATGATACCGCAGTGTTGACTCCTTTTTTTATTAGAGGGAGGAAAGGAGGCGAGGTTAACATCATCATAACTCCGAAGACAGAAACTCACAGGAAACTGTAAGCCTAAAACACAATAGGCCAAATTATTCCCAGCAGAAGCCACAGTCCTGCGTCAGCTCCTCTGTTCATGCCATTTCCTTCCCTTCAGAATTCCCTGGATATTCCTCTCTGAGTGGTTCTTGGGCTCCTAATCCCCACACCATCCCTTCAACACCATTGTTCTTGAGGTTCCGAGCCCTCACTAGGCCACCTGTCAACTTTTCACTCTGCATCCTCTTGGGGCGGGCGGGGTGTCTCAGTCATCCATGGCTTCACTAGTTTTATTCCTCCCAAGGCCACCATTGCTTCACTCTTTCTTCTGAATGCCCAGTACCCACTAAGCTGTCCCTCAAGCATTTATTTTTATGAAATTCAGAACTGAGCATGATTAAACTTCTCTGCCTCAAACCTCATTCCATTCTCCTCCCCTTCCCACAGCCCAGCCACACATGGAATATGGATCATCGAAAAAGCAAGAGAGTTCCAGAAAAACATCTATTTCTGCTTTATTGACTATGCCAAAGCCTTTGACTGTGTGGATTACAATAAACTGTGGAAAATACTGAAAGAGATGGGAATACCAGACCACCTGACCTGCCTGCTGAGAAACCTATATGCAGGTCAGGAAACAACAGTTAGAACTGGACATGAAACAACAAACTGGTTCCAAATAGGAAAAGGAGTATGTCAAGGCTGTATATTGTCACCCTGCTTATTTAACTTATATGCAGAGTACCTCATGAGAAATGCTGGCTGGAAGAAGCACAAGCTGGAATCAAGATTGCTGGGAGAAATATCAATAAACTCAGATATGCAGATGACACCACCCTTATGCAGAAAGTGTAGAAGAACTAAAGAGACTCTTGATGACAGTAAAAGAGGAGAGTGAAAAAGTTGGCTTAAAGGTCAGCATTTAGAAAACTAAGATCATGGCATCCGGTCCCATCACTCCATGGCAAATAGATGGAGAAACAGTGGAAACAGTGTCAGACTTTATTTTTCTGGGCTCCAAAAGCACTGCAGATGGTGACTGCAGCCATGAAATTAAAAGATGCTTACTCCTTGGAAGAAAAGTTATGACCAACTTAGCATATTAAAAAGCAGAGACATTACTTTGCAAACAAATGTCTATCTAGTCAAGGCTATGGTTTTTCCAGTGGTCATGTATGGATATGAGACTTGGACTATGAAGAAAGCTGAGCTCTGAAGAATTGATGCTTTTGAACTGTGGTGTTGGGGAAGATTCTTGAGAGTCCCTTGGACTGCAAGGAGATCCAACCAGTCCGTCCTAAAGGAGATCAGTCCTGGGTGTTCATTGGAAGGACTGATGTTGAAACTGAAACTCCAATACTTTTGGCCACCTGATGCGAAGAGCTGACTCATTTGAAAAGACCCTGATGCTGGGAAAGATTGAGGGCAGGAGGAGAAGGGGATGACAGAGGATGAGATGGTTGGATGGCATCACCGACTTGATGGACATGGGTTTGGGTGGACTCCGGGAGTTGGTGATGGACAGGGAGGCCTGGTGTGTATGATCCCGGTTCATGGGATTGCAAAGATTCGGACACGACTGAGTGACAGAACTGAACTGAATCATACTCCATGGCTCAGTTACTGGCCCCACCACATGTCCAGGGCTCACTTCCACCCTTTAATGTACTCCATACATGTGTGCTAAGTTGCTTCAGTCATGTCTGACTCTTTGCGACCCTATGGACTGTAGCCTGCCAGGCTCCTCTGTCCAGGGGACCCTCCAGGCGAGAATACTGGAGTGGGTAGCCATGCCCTCCTCCAGGGGATCTTCCTGACCCAGGGATTGAACTTGAATCCTTTATGTCTCCTGCACTGGCAGGTGAGTTCTTCACCACTGGCGCCACCGGGGAGGCCCTTATCTACTCCACCTCACTTTTGTACTAAGAGCAGAGGAGGCTATACAACCCCCATATGAAATCCATATGCTCTGGGAGATCAGATGGGTCAGAAGGGCTCCTGGTGGTCAGGAACTCAACTGCACCAGCTGCTCTGCAAGGGGAGAAGGGTGCCTTAGACAGAGACACTTCCATGACTTCCAGGGGCCACACCAGGAGAGGGAAGGGGGCATTTTCTTGCCAGCTCCAGCCTGGCCGAAGCTGCAACAGTGAGCGGTTACAAGAAGAAATGGAGCAGGCTGTCTTCCTCCTGCCTCTGTGAGTCAAAGAAAAACAAACCCAGAGACTTCATGTTCCTGGAGATAAATTTCTGTGGGGCACATGCCAGGTTCCAACATCCTTTGAAAGCCCCCTCTCCCAGATCTGCAAACTTAGGAAAGCAGTCTAGCAGGTGGCTTCTTTGGCCCGGATCCCATTCTCAGCTCTGGCAGGGGTGGGGCCTCACCTTCAAATCCCTTTGACCCATGGTCATCAACAGGAAGGCCAAAGAGCAAGGACAAGGAAGATATATCAGAGGCTCCAAGAATACCTGGAGGAGACTTACTAAAAGTCCTACATATCCATGTTTGGACAAAAACCAGTGAAATTTGCATTGTCTATAGTAACTGAACTTCCTTTGAAGCCACATGCGTGTGGGACCCAAAGACATTTCCTAAGTTTGTGTCCTACTTTTCACGTCTAACATAGTTCAGTTCTGTTCAGTCGCTCAGTCATGTCTGACTCTTTGCAAGCCCATGGGCTGCAGCACACCAAGCCTCCCTATCCATCAGCACCTCCTGGAGTTTACTCAAACTCATGTCCATTGAGTCAGTGATACCATCCAACCATCTCATCCTCTGTCATCCCCTTCTCCTCCTGCCTGCAATCTTCCAGGCATCAGGGTCTTTACAAATAGTCAGTTTTTCACATCAGGTGGTCAAAGTATTGGAGTTTTAGCTTCAGCATCAGTCCTTCCAATGAATATTCAGGACTGATTTCCTTTAGGATGGACTGGTTGGATCTCCCTGTAGTCCAAGGGACTCTCAAGAATCTTCTCCAACACCACAGTTCAAAAGCATGAATTCTTTAGTGCTCAGCTTTCTTCACAGTCCAACTCTCACATCCATACATGACTACTGGAAAAACCACAGCCTTGACTAGATGGGCCTTTGTTGGCAAAGTAATGTCTCTGCTTTTTAATACGCTGTCTAGGTTGGTTATTACTTTTCTTCCAAGGAGTAAGCATCTTTTAATTTCATGGCTGCAGTCACCATCTGCAGTGATTTTGGAGGCCAGAAAAATAAAGTCAGCCACTGTTTCCACTGTTTCCCCATCTATTTCCCATGAAGTGATGGGACTGGATGCCATGATCTTAATTTTCTGAATGCTGACCTTTAAGCCAACTTTTTCACTCTCCTCTTTCACTTTCATCAAGAGGTTCTTTAGTTCTTCCTCGCTTTCTGCCATAAGGGTGGTGTCATCTGCATACCTGAGGTTATTGATATTTCTCTCCGGAGTCTTGATTCCAGCTTGTGTTTCATCCAGCCCAGCATTTCTCATGATGTACTCTGCATATAAGTTAAATGAGCAGGGTGACGATATACAGTCTTGACGTACTCCTTCCCCTATTTGGACAGTCTGTTATTCCATTTCCAGTTCTAACTATTGCTTCCTGACCTGCATACAGATTTCTCAAGAGGCAGGTCAGGTGATCAGGTACTTCCATATCTTTCAGAATTTTCCACAGTTTATTGTGATCCACACAGTCAAAGGCTTTGGCATAGTCAATAAAGCAGAAATAGATGTTTTTCTGGAACTCTCTTGCTTTTTTGATGATCCAGCAGATGTTGGCAATTTGATCTCTGGTTCCTCTGCCTTTTCTAAAAGCAGCTTGAAAATCAGGAAATTCACGGTTCACGTACTGTTGAAGCCTGGCTTGGAGAATTTTGAGTATTACTTTGCTAGTGTGAGATGAGTGTAATTGTGCAGTAGTTTGAGGATTCTTTGGAATTGCCTTTCTTTGGGATTGGAATGAAAACTGACCTTTCCCCCCCAGTCCTGTGGCCACAGCTGAGTTTTCCAAATTTGCTGGCATATTGAGTGCAGCACTTTCACAGCATCATCTTTAGGATTTGAAATAGCTGCACTGGAATTCCATCACCTCCACTAGTTTTGTTCATAGTGATGTTTCCTAAGGCCTACTTGACTCTGCATTCCAGGATGTCTGGCTCTAGGTGGGTGATCACACCATCGTGATTATCTGGGTCATGAAGATCTTTCTTGTACAGTTCTTCTGTGTATTCTTGCCACCTCTTCTTAGTATCTTCTGCTTCTGTTAGGTCCATACTATTTCTGTCCTTTATTGAGCCCATCTTTGCATGAAATGTTCCCTTGGTATCTCTAATTTTCTTGAAGAGATCTCTAGTCTTTCCCATTCTGTTGTTTTCCTCTATTTCTTTGCATTGATCACTGAGGAAGGCTTTCTTATCTCTCCTTGCTATTCTTTGGAACTCTTCATTCAAATGGGTGTATCTTTCCTTTTCTCCTTTGCTTTTCACTTCTCTTCTTTTCACAGCTTTGTAAGGCCTCCTCAGAGAGCCATTTTGCTTTTTTGCATTTCTTTTTCTTGGGGATGGTCTTGATCCCTGTCTCCTGTACAATGTCACGAACCTCCATCTATAGTTCTTCAGGCACTCTCTCTATCAGATCTAATCACTTGAGTCTATTTCTCACTTCCACTGTATAACAATAAGGGATTTGATTTAGGTCATACCTGAATGACCTAGTGGTTTCCCTACTTTCTTCAATTTAAGTCTGAATTTGGCAATAAGGAGTTCATGATCTGAGCCACAGTCAGCTCCCGGTCTTGTTTTGCTGACTGTATAGAGCTTCTCCATCTTTGGCTGCAAAGAATATCATCACTCTGATTTCAGTGTTGACCATCTGGTAATGTCCATGTGTAGAGTCTCCTCTTGTGTTGTTGGAAAAGGGTGTTTGCTATGACCAGTGCGTTCTCTTGGCAAAACTCTGTTAGCCTTTGCCCTGCTTCATTCTGTACTCCAAGGCCAAATTTGCCTGTTACTCCAGGTGTTTCTTGACTTCCTACTTTTGCATTCCAGTCCCTTATGATGAAAAGGACATCTTTTGGGGGTGTTAGTTCTAGAAGGTCTTGTAGGTCTTCATAGAACCATTCAACTTCAGCTTCTTCAACATAGCATAGACATAGACTTGGGGCATAGACTTGGATTACTGTGATACTGAATGGTTTGCCTTGGAAATGAACAGAGATAATTCTGTCGTTTTTGAGACTGCATCCAAGTACTGCATTTCAGACTCTTTTGTTGACTAAGATGGCTTCTCCATTTCTTCAAAGGGATTCTTACCCACAGTAGTAGATATAATGGTCATCTGAGTTAAATTCACCCATTCCAGTCCGTTTTAGTTCACTGATTCCTAAAATGTCAACAGTCACTCTTGCCATCCTCCATTTGACCACTTCCAATTTGCCTTGATTCATGGACCTAACATTCCAGGTTCCTATGCAATTTGCTATTACAGCATCGGACTTTGCTTCTATCACCAATCACTTCCACAACTGGGTGTTGTTTTTGCTTTGGCTCCATCTCTTCATTGTTCCTGGAGTTATTTCTCTGCTGATCTCCAGTAGCATATTGGGCACCTACTGACCTGGGGAATTCATCTTTCAGTGTCCTATTTTTTTGCCTTTTCATACTGTTCATGGGGTTCTCAAGGCAAGAATACTGAAGTGGTTTGCCATTCCCTTCTCCAGTGGACTACATTTTGTCAGAACTCTCCACCATGACCCTTGGGTCATCTTGGGTGGCCCTACATAGCATGGCTCATAGTTTCATTGAGTTAGACAAGGCTGTGGTCCATGTAATCAGATTGGTTAGTTTTCTGTGATTGTGGTTTTCAGTCTGCCCTTTGATGGAGAAGGATAAGAGGCTTATGGAAGCTTCCTGATGGGAGAGACTGACTGAGGGGGAAACTGGGTCTTTTTCTGATGGGCGGGCCCATGCTCAGTAAATCTTTAATACAATTTTCTGTTGATGGGTAGAGCTGTGTTCCCTCCCTGCTATTTACCTGGGTCCAAACTATGGTGGAGGTAATGAAGATAATGGTTACCTCCTTCAAAAGATCCCAAGCATTCACTGCTACACTCAGTGCCCCCAACCCTGCAGCAGGCTACCACCAACCCACACCTCCGCTGGAGACTCTTGGACACTCCTGGGCAAATCTGTGGGGACTGCTCCTTTCTCCTGGGTCCTGGTGCACACAGGGTTCTATCTGTGCCCTCCAAGAGTCTATTTCCCAGTCCTGTGTATGTTCTGGCAGCTCTATGGTGGGGTTGATGGTGACTTCTTCCAAGAGGGCTTATGCCATACCCAAGTCTCCTGCAGCCAGAGCCCCTGTCCCTGTGGCAGTCCACTGCTGATCTGTACCTCCAAAGGAGAGACTCAAACACAGTTCTGTCTCAGACTCTGTGGAGTCTCTGGGTCCTGGTGCACACAAGGTTTGTTTGAGCCCTCTGAGCGTCTCTGGTGGGAATGGGGTTTGACTCTAAATGTGAATTTGCCCCTCCTATCATCTTGCTGGGGCTTCTCCTTTGCCCTCAGACGTGGGGTATCTCCTCATGGCCGCTCTAGCAAAGTGCAGCCACCACTCCTGACCTTAGATGTGGACTCCTAACATAGCTCAGGTACATTCCCCCCTAACTCTGGACTACTTTCCTTCAAAATGTTCCTACAGATTGCTACCAGATTTTCTAAAACTATAACTCCAGGAGTGTTCTAAGCTGGTTGATCCTAGATCCTGAGAACTGACTGGTAAATTTTCAGAAATTTTATGCATCAGTTGTTAAACATTAACAATGATTAACACTTAAATTATATAAACTTACAATGAAATAAATTATATTATCCCTAAAGGTAATAAACACTTGAAATTCATCCCTTCTCTACTGCTTTAGTACATGGGAGTAATATCTATGCTCTTGGGTTACTTAGGTTTTTTTTTTTTTTTTTAAACTTTACATAATTGTATTAGTTTTGCCAAATATCAAAATGAATCCACCACAGGTATACATGTGTTCCCCATCCTGAACCCTCCTCCCTCCTCCCTCCCCCCTCCCCATACCATCCCTCTGGGTCGTCCCAGTGCACTAGCCCCAAGCATCCAGTATCGTGCATCAAACCTGGACTGGCATCTCGTTTCATACATGATATTTTACATGTTTCAATGCCATTCTCCCAAATCTTCCCACCCTCTCCCTCTCCCACAGAGTCCATAAGACTGTTCTATACATCAGTGTCTCTTTTGCTGTCTGGTACACAGGGTTATTGTGACCATCTTTCTAAATTCCATATATATGCGTTAGTATACTGTATTGGTGTTTTTCCTTCTGGCTTACTTCACTCTGTATAATAGGCTCCAGTTTCATCCACCTCATTAGACCTGATTCAAATGTATTCTTTTTAATGGCTGAGTAATACTCCATTGTGTATATGTACCATAGCTTTGTTTTACTATCTGTGGAAATGCTATATAATGTTGTCTACTGTATATCCTTTCCTAATTCACTGTAACTTGAAATTGGTCATGATGGGTCTGTTTTCATATGGAAATTGACAAATCAAAGCTTGTTTTTTGTTGTTGTTGTTGTTCAGTTGATTGTCTAAGCTTAAGAAAGTGAGAGGGAAAATGTTCATGTGTGGTGCCCGTTGTAGTTATATTGTGAATGAAACAAAAAGTTGAGGAAATATTCTTCTATACTATTCAACTCATAAAGAAGATGTTTAATGAGCAAGGGGAGTTCTGGGCTCTGCCTTCATTGTTTCACTTGCATCTTACTGCATGCTGTCATAGGAAAGCACCAGTTATCTTCTCTCCTCAGCTATAACCACAGATTGGCCGTGCATACAAGAGTTCAGTGAAAACTGCCAACTTGTCAGAATCAATTAGCTCTGTGGACTTTACAATAAAGAATATTGTCTATTTTATCATTATTTGTAAATTGTGTACTATACATCCTTTTATATCAGTAAAAGTTATTACTGATACACTTATTTTTCTGGACAGCTGATTAAACATTTGTTAAACATTTACAAGCACTCCACTGTAGGACTTCCCTGGTAATCCAGTGGTTAAGATACCAACACTCCCAGAGCAGGGGGCAGGGGTTTGATCCCTGGTTGAGGAAATAAGATCCTCTGCTGCACGGCGTGACCAAAAAAAAAAAGAAAGAAAACAAAAAACAAGGACACCATTGTATAAATCTGATCAGCTGGTTCCTTTGTTAAAATTCCCTCAATAGCTCCCTGTGTCAGCCACCTTTTATGCACGACTTCAGATCCTCTCAAACTCACCTTGTGTCCCTGCCATTGCAATGGCAGCCAGTTCCATGAAGAATCCAGCCAGCTCTCCACATGTGAAACCTGCCAGGGCCTCTCCATCCCGAGCTCCTCTGATGTTGTTTCATGAGGTGCCCAGGGGAACCTGTGTGGCAGTCAGACATGCCCAGTCTGAAAAAGTCAGGCTGCCTTTAATCAATGGGAGCCGAGAAAATTGAATAAAATCTTGTCCCTTCTTTTTCTCCAGCTGAACTATGCTGAGACACATTTCATAAGCCTTCCCCTAAGAAGACCCCTTGTGAACAAACAACTAGCTATTTAGAACAATAGCCAACTCAATAAACTCCTCATTGTACTGGTTTTGCTTCCTTCCCTGTGTAACTCTGGTCCTGCACTCCTGCTCCCCGGATGGCATTCCCAAGTAAACTACCTAGCCCAAGACTCTCCCGTTGGATAGGGTCCAAGCTCCTTATCTCAACAGCAATGGCCCTCTGCACCTGGACCTCTACCTCCCTCTCCTGCTTCATTCCCTAGCATATCACACTGGTCACAAAGAATGCACATACTTTCTTCCATCTTAATGCTCTGTTCATGCCGTTCCCTCTGCCTAGACTTCTCCCCAAAGGATGTGCAGGGAGGTACTACAACTATAAACTTACAAATTAAAAAAACAGAGGTCTGGCATAAGGTTTTCAAGAGCTAATTTAAGACAGAGCTGAAAACGCTCCTTGTTTTTATGGGCTTCTACTTCTGGTTCCTAAAATGCCCGTGAATATCTCTACTCTAGTCCTAAAGGTCTCCTGAGTTAAATGTTTCCTTTTTCAGCCTCCCAAGATACATGGATTTCCATTTCTCTGTAAACTATTATGTTTTATTGCCTGAACCATTTTGTCTCTCTCTAAAGAAGCGGGGAGTAATAGACTTTTACTCAATGATTCAACCCAATCCCTCAAACATTTCTAGCTACTTTATACAAGCACTTATGAGGAGTGTAGGAAGGAAAACAAAACTGAATAAGACATGCTCTTTACTCAAAACAAGTTTGTAACCAGTGGGAAAGTTAGGGATGTGCACAAATATACCAATACAGAGTGTGATGATTATAATGGAAGAATGAGGCCAGAGGGTTTAGAATATTTGCTATACTCATTCAAAAAATATATATATATACATATATACACGTATAACATACACCAAAAACGTGTTCACATGCATAGTACATAAAATGGAGGAAGAGCAAGTCGACATACTAAGAAAACTATAAGCAAAATGAAGAAAAGTTCAAAAAAGAAGCCTATTTACAAATGCAAATATCTGAGAGCTAATAATTAACCCTGATCAACCAATCCACAAATATATGAGTGTGTGCACGTGTGCGTGCTCAGTAACTTCAGTTCAACTCTTTTCAGCCCCATGGACTGTAGCCCACCAGGCTCCTCTGTCCACGGGATTCTCCTGGCAAGAATACTGGAGTGGGTTTCCATGTCCTCCTCCAGAAAATCTTCCTGACCCAGGGATTGAACCCAAGTCTCCTGCATTGCAGATGGATTCTTTACTCCTAAACCACTGGGGAAGCCCAAATATATCAGTACCTGTTACATATAAGCCATTTACTTTCTGTACAAATACATTCTGTAATATTTAAGACAACCAACAACCCTCAAAACATTGATTAGAATCGTACAAAAAGAGCCGTCTAAGGGTACCTGATTCAGTCCCCTCCTCAAGAAACCAAGGTCCCACTAGGTTCATCTTTTTTTTAATCCAAACTACTTCCCCTGAGAGATCTAGCCACCCTCATTCCTCCCCAACAACTCAGACTTGAATCCTCTATCTCTCTCGACCTTTCCGTCTCTTTGATCCTTAGGAACCAATCAATGACCAAATCTGTGGTTTCTGCACAAATCCTCCCCATTTCATGCTTTTCTTGCTTAGAATTCCTAACCAGCCTAATCCCCAGTCATTCCTAACCAGCTCCCCTGAAATCACTCTTTCTCTTCCCAAGCCATCCATCACAATGCTGGAGTTGCCCTTATTAAGTGTGACTCTGATCGTGCCGTTTCCTGGCTGCCAAAATACAAAATACAAAAACATGTTTAGTTTAAATTTCCAGCTCTCTCATTCTCAATTCCATCTGTTTCTGGTTGTTCCTTTCCCCATATCAACCCTCCAGCCCACCTAGGCTAGCCGATATCCCTGCTCCCCCACACACTCTGCACTCTCCTTCCCATCAGGAGACTTGGGTAGCATCAGCCCCCCAGACGTCCTACCTGTCTAGGCTTTATCCACTTGATAAGAACCTGCTTAACCTCTTTCTTCCATGAGGGCTTCTCAGATCTCCAGCTGGTTGTTAATCTTTTGACCCACTTCTCCACACTCTGTTTCCTATTGCACGTTACTTGTACTTATTTCACAGCATTTAATCTTTGAATTGTGGTTCCTGATGTGTCAGCTAAACCATTAGACCAGTGGTTCTCAAATCACAGTCTCTAAACCAGCAGCATCAGCAGCATCTGGGAACTTGTTAGAAACGCAAAAATTCTCAGCTCAGCCAACCTACTGGCTCAGAAACTCTAGGGTGAAGCCCGGCACTCTGAGCCCTCAGAGCCCTCCAGGGGAATCCTAGGCACAGTGGAGTGTGAGAACAGCTGCCCTAGACCATAAATCCCCTGAGGGCAGTGGTGAGGATCAAGACGAATTCATCCTAGCTCCAGAGGCCCGGTCTGAAACAGATAAGAGGACTGGCGGAATTTCGGGAAATAAATTGCCCAGGCTCATATTGAGCTAGTTGCTGAGACAAAACCAGAACTTAGGTTATCCTGCATAACAGACCAGAGTTCTTTGCAGCACATCCACAGTTTCTGATAGGGAATTTAGACCATTTGAATCCATGCATAGAGGTCTACAGTGAGGAGGAAATGCATTACCTAATTATGACAGATTGTAAAATAAACACATCAGGCCATTTTCAATCTGTCATTTTCAAAATGATGAATTAGTTGAGCTGGCCAAGAAGGTTTACTTAGAGATGCCCTGTTTACATGAAAGGTGAAATTCTATAGGAACAGAAGGATAAGCAGTCGCTGAAGAAATGTTGTTCAAACTTTGCACTGGGGTCTCTATTAATAAGTAAATTATGCTCACAGAATGGTTTTTAGAGGCAAACTCAGTCTTTTTAAAACCATATTATACTGTATTGTGGTTATCTTCTACTTTTTGAATTATTAAAAGATTATTGAATTATTCAAGATTACTTTTTAAATAAATAGATTTTGACCAAAACATATGCAAATATGAAAAAAAACAAAACTCACATCGACTGACATGAATACATTTTAAAATTTCTCATGTATTTGGGGCCTCCTATTTAAAGTTGGCTAAATTCTTGATATTTCACTCCTTTTCTCTCAATCTTTGGAATTTTTAGAGACTTGTTACTTTTTAAGTCCTGTTCTTCCTTATGAGTTTTGTGATGGCTGTCATGTGAGAGTAGTAAAATCTGTTTTCTATTTTTTCATGACTTATTTGTAAAATGATAGACCCTTAAAATGTGAAACCAAAAGAAACTTTAAAGGGGAGGGGAAAGCACTCAGGCCACTGAATCCAGGTAACACCCACACTTGTGTAGTAGGATTGTCCTACTGTTGTATAGGGCTTCCCTGCTGGCTCAGAGGGTAAAGAATCTGTCTGCAGTGCAGAGGACCCGGGTATAGTCACATGAATGAGAAATACTGCCTGCCATATCAGTAAGCAAAATATGTTGTGACCATCAAGCCAACAACCACGGCAGCCACTTCCAAATGTGCACCCTGAGGGGATTCAGGATGGAGAAAAGTAGGATACTGGCCCTAGATAGCTAAGTTCAGTTCAGTTCAGTCACTCAGTCGTGTCCAACTCTTTGTGACCCCATGAATCGCAGCACGCCAGGCCTCCCTGTCCATCACCAACTCCCGGAGTTCACCCAAACTCATGTGCATCGAGTCGATGATGCCATCCAGCCATCTCATCCTCTGTCATCCCCTTCTCCTCCTGCCCCCAATCCCTCCCAGCATCAGGGTCTTTTACAATGAGTCAACTCTTTGCATGAAGTGGCCAAAGTATTGGAGTTTCAGCTTCAGCATCAGTCCTTCCAATGAACACCCAGGGCTGATCTCCTTTAGGATGGACTGGTTTGATCTCCTTGCAGTCCAAGGGACTCTCAAGAGTCTTCTCCAAAACCACAGTTCAAAAGCATCAATTCTTCAGTGCTCAGCTTTCTTCACAGTCCAACTTTCACATCCATACATGACCACTGGAAAAACCATAGCCTTGACTAGATGGACCTTTGTCAGCAAAGTAACATCTCTGCTTTTGAATATGCTATCTAGGTTGGTCATAACTTTTCTTCCAAGGACTAAGCGTCTTTTAATTTCATGGCTGCAGTCACCATCTGCAGTGCTTTTGGAGCCCAGAAAAATAAAGTCTGACACTGTTTCCACTGTTTCTCCATCTATTTGCCATGAAGTGATGGGACCAGATGCCATGATCTTAGTTTTCTGAATGTTGAGCTTTAAGCCACCTTTTTCACTCTCGTCTTTCATGTTCATCAAGAGGCTTTTTAGTTCCTCTTCACTTTCTGCCATAGGGTGGTGTCATCTGCATATCTGTGGTTATTGATATTTCTCCTGGCAATCTTGATTCCAGCTTGTGCTTCTTCCAGCCCAGCATTTCTCATGATGTACTCTGCATATAAGTTAAATAAGCAGGGTGACAATATACAGCCTTGACGTACTCCTTTTCCTATTTGGAACCAGTCTGTTGTTCCATGTCCAGTTCTAACTGTTGCTTCCTGACCTGCATATAGGTTTCTCAAGAGGCAGGTCAGGTGTCAAGGGAACAATTTTAATGATCCCAGACTTTTGCATTTCCCATACACAGAAAAGCACTAAATTCATTAACTTGAGATGTCTGGTTTTCTTTAATTAACAGCAACTTCTGGATGTTCCGACTACCTGGTTTTTGTTGCAAGAAGTCCAACGTATCCTGGCTCCTCCCTTACTTCTTCACAGCAGCCCCTCAGAGCTATCTTTTTCCTGCATTTTTTTTTTCAATTGACAATCAGCAACAGTAGTAAAGTAAGTTGGATAAGATCAAAGTGGACTGATTACAATGCTGAGGGGTACAATGCAGAACTAAATGATGAGGGTATTTTCAATTAATCATGGTCACTTAAACATCCTTTATGAATATAATTCTAGGCCCATTTTTGCAGCATTAAGCAATGATCTACACTTCGAAGAAAATCAAGCCTCTACTTGGGGCAACAGAGTTCTCCAGGCCTGTCCTCTGAGAAGAGGTTTGAGGGTGGCTGGTTAGCCCAGAGACCCATTCAGGACCTATTACACTGCCAGCTGAGGCAGTCACTCTCCTGTGCCCCAGAGCTGTGCACTCTCTCTTGCTCTGCACCAGCTCTGGGGGAGCTGGTGAGGAAGACTCCAAGGCCAAATAAACACAGGCCTTATCTGAAGCCAGGCCTCACCTCCCTGCCCCAGACCCAACTTGGTTTTTGAGTCATGACAAAGAAGAAAAATTACGTTCATCATTTCTAGTAATTCCTTCTCAATGAACATATGGTCCTTTTAAGTTATGGAAGATTTCATAGCCTTCCTGAGCCACTGGCACTAGGAAATCAGGGTGTAAAAAATTTTACTGTATAGAAATCATCAGATTAAGGGTCTATGACTCAGTAAGTAAACAAATAAATTGAGAAAAAAATCCTGGATGGAATTAGGAGACGGTGTCAACACAAGCACTGGTTTCACGAGAAAGAATGAGAATAAAATGCTTGCCTGGGTTGTGTTAAAATAATTCTAATCACAGTCCATTAAGCGAGGTACTTATACTTTATGCTTAACTTGTGCTTAATTACCATGTAATATAATAATGACTTCTCAGCATGTTCTAAATTGATACTGCAGCCTTTACTTGATTGTAGTAGGAAATTCTCCATACCTGTCTAGCCAGCTCTAAAGACCCAACTCTAGGTATATTATCTAATCTTCCTAACCCACAGGCCTGCATTTATTTTGCCATTTACAGAGTCAGTAAAGCTGGTGATAGAGACAGAGTAAAGGGACAGAATAGGTGATTAAATAGCTAATCCCACTGCTGCTGCTGCTGCTGCTAAGTGCTTCAGTTGACGGAAGCCCACCAGGCTCCCCCGTCCCTGGGATTCTCCAGGCAAGAACACTAGGAGATTGCAAGTAGAGAAAAAAGTACGAGAGACCCCAGTGAGTTAATGATCACTCAAGAAAGCTGGTTTGCTTAACCACAGAACCAGTCAGGCTTACTTAGCAATAAAACAATGCAACAGAAGCATGAGACATGCCCCAGAACAATAAAACAATGGTGGAAAAGACTTATATCCTGCCCGGTGAGGTCAGTAAGCTAACAATTCCTAGGACACGTTCCTCTGCACACACTAAAAACAAAAATATAAGGAAAAGGTGATATGATACTAAAACCTGAAATGATTTACTACACTCTAGTATATGTTATTGCCTTTTCGCTCATTTTCACTGCACCATGACAGTCTTGGCTTGACCATGTAGGGACAAGAAAAATCCCCTGCCTATGTGGAGGAGAAGTTAATGATGGAAGCTTGATATCTGCTCAAGAATGAGGAAGAAGGTGGTCTTCTCCTCCTCTCCACTTTCCTTTGATTATAAAATCATAGCCCACTAAGATCTGGGCATGACACTTTCTTGTCCACCCACTTATAAGTCTCACAAGTACCCTATTCTAATAAATCACTTCTTGTCTCTCACTTTGCCTCTTGCTGAATTCTTTCTGTGCTGAGACATGAAGAATCAGAGCACCTTGGAGCCCCCATTAACTGAGACACATTTCTGCAGTTTCACTGGGATGGGTCTCACACTTCTTAAAGGAGTACTGAGTCCTCAGTGGGGTATCAGAACACTAGGGCTGCATGTGGAACTGACTGCCCACTGAGCCACCAACACTTGACTTAGAAGCATCTTTCTGGACCAAATGGTCAGGTCATCTGGTCTCTGAGTGTAAGTGTCTACCCACAATTTCATTTAAAAATTGTCTGCCCACAACTTCTTTGTCTCCTGAGAAACCTGTATGCAGGTCAAGAAACAACAGTTAGAAATGGACATGAACAACAAACTGGTTCAAAATTGGGAAAGGAGTACATCAAAGCTATATATATTGTCACCCTGCTTATTTAACTTATATGTCACCCTGCTTATTTAACTTATTTAACTTATATGCTTATTTAACTTATTTAACATCATGCAAAATGCCAGGGTAGATGAAGTACAAGCTGGAATCAAGATTGCTGGGAGAAGTATCAATAACCTCGGATACGCAGATGACACCACCCTTACGGCAGAAAGTGAAGAGGAATCAAAGAGCCTCTTGATGAATGTGAAAGCAGAGAGAAAAAGTTGACTTAAAACACAACATTCAAAACATGAAGATCATAGCATCAGGTCCCATCACTTTATGGCAAATAGTTGGGGAAACGATGGGGAACAGTGACATACTTTATTTTCTTGGGCTCCAAAATCACTGCAGATGGTGACTGCAGCCAGAAAATTAAAAGACGCTTGCTCCTTGGAAGAAAAGCTAAGACCAACTTAGACAGCATATTAAAAAGTAGAGACATTACCTTGCCGACAAAGGTCCATATAGTCAAAGCTATGGTTTTCCCAGTAGTCTTCTATGGATGTGAGAGTTGGACAATAAAGAAGACTGAGCACCGAAGAATTGATGCTTTTGAACTGAGGTGTTAAAGGAGACTCCTGAGAATCCCCTGGACTGCAAGGAGATCCAACCAGTCCATCTTAAAGGAAATCAATCCTGAATATTCACTGGGAGGACTGATGCTGAAGTTGAAATTCCAATACTTTGGCCACCTGATGCAAAGAGCCAACTCATTGGAAAAGACCCTGATGCTGGGAAAGATTGAAGGCAGGAGGAGAAGGGGACAACAGAGGTTGAGATGGCTGGATGGCATCACTGAGTCAAAGGACATAAGTTTAAGCTGACTCAGGGAGATGGTGAATGACAGGGAAGCCTGGCGTGCTGTAGTACATGGGGTCGCAAAGAGAGTCAGACAGGACTGAACAACTAAACAACAACAACCCACAACTTCAATTAAAAAGAAAAAAAAAATAGAATTGGCCTGTGACTAAAACCACTCCCTAAAGTATATCTGTGTGTGTGAACTGGCACAGAAATAAGAACACCAAAAAGCACTGGATTGTAGAACAAAAGTTATTAATGAAATACAAGAGAAAATCAAAAATATTGAGAAGTAAAGGGAATGAAATAGTTTTAGGATTATTCCCTCTATTTCAAGCCAGTCCAATAAACATGTTGGGATCTGCTATATGTTAGACTTTTAGGTGCTTTAAAAAGAGGTGAAATTTATATATAAATGATATTTATATTTACATACTAAGATCATGGCATCCGGTCCCATCACTTCATGGCCAACAGATGGGGAAACAATGGAAACAGCGACACACTTTATTTTCTTGCACTACAAAATCACTACAGATGATGACCGCAGTCATGAAATTAAAAGACGCTTGTTCCTTGGAAGAAAAGCTATGACAAGCCTAGACAGCATATTAAAAAGTAGAGACGTTACTTTGCCAACAAAGGTCTGTATAGTCAAAGCTATGTTTTTTCCAGTAGTCATGTTTGGATGTGAGAATTGGACTATAAAGCAGGTTAAGTGCTGAAGAATTGATGCTTTCGAACTATGGTGTTGGAGAAGACTCTTTGAGAGTCCAGTGGACTGCAAGGAGATCAAATCAGGCAATTCTAAATTAGGAAATGGACCCTGAATATTCACTGAAAGGATTGATGCTGAAGCTGAAGCTCCAATACTTTGGCCACCTTATGCAAAGAGGTGGAAAAGACCCTGATGCTGAAAAAGATTGAAGGCAGGAGGAGAAAGGGACAACAGAGGATGAGATGGCTGGATGGCATCACCGATTCAAAGGATGCGACTTTTAGCAAACTCCAGGAGATAGTAAAGTACAGGGAAGCTGGTGTGCTTCAATCCATGTGGTTGCAAAAAGTCAGACTTGACTGAGCTACTGAAAAACAAAAACAAGAGTTTAATCATGTGGTTTAGTAGAGAAAAAACCTACACATAGAAGACTGGTTGTGGGAAACAGAAAGCAGTGAGGACTGCCATGGGGATTTCTGTAACAAATTCACCGTTGAATGAGAACAATGCATTGACTAGCATTTAATTGGAGAAGGCAATGGCACCCCACTCCAGTACTCTTGCCTGGAAAATCCCATGGACGGAGGAGCCTGGTAGGCTGCAGTCCATGGCGTCGCTAGGAGTCAGACACGACTGAGCGACTTCACTTTCACTTTTCACTTTCATGCATTGAAGAAGGAAATGGCAACCCACCCCAGTGTTCTTGCCTGGAGAATCCCAGGGACAGGGGAGCCTGGTGGGCTGCTGTCTCTGGGGTCACACAGAGTTGGACACGACTGAATCGACTTAGCAGCAGTAGCAGCAGCAGCATTTAATTAAGAAAAATCTGAAGAAAATTAAAAAAGACAAAAATTGTTCCTAAATTCCTATACTTCCTAAGGAGTTTTAGGAAGAGAGCTGACTATAAATGTCCATATAAATGATGGACATTTATTTCAGCAATAATTGAAAGTAGTGAATGCAAACTCAGTATACAATGGGGGAAAGAAATGCCTTTGACCTCTACCATCCCCCCAAACACATAAATATTTATATCTTAATTTCACTCCTGCAAAAAATAATGAAAAAAAAAACCATGATAAAATCCTAACTGGTAATTTGCCTTTTATTGCTCCAAATAATAAATGCATAAATAGGGTATTTAAAGGAAAAAGAGGAGAGATAAATATATATATATAATTTTATATATAACATTATATATATATATAAAACTATATATATGAACAATAGTTTTCTAACATTTTAAAACAGTAGAATGTTTTTGTTTGAATAAAATCTTTAAAAAGCCAAATATAAGTAAATAACATGGTATGGGGTTATAATCCACAGTTTTAAACAAATACCATGAGTCCACACTGAGATAAATAAATAACTGAATAAATAAATAGGTGGGGATGAAAAGACACATCTTCCATACAGAAGAATTTAAAATCATTTATGCAGCTACTTGTCCCTCCTCTAAGAGGTGGAACATAACTCCCTATCTCAATAGTATGGGCTGTGCAGAGTGACTTCCTTCCAAAGAGTACAGTATTGGGTAGGAATGGGGGAGCAACTCCATAGTGAAGAAACCTTGCAAACACTGCCTTGCAAGGTGATTAAAGTGAACACCAGTAGCAGTAAGTCATGATGACGGTGTGTATTCTTGACGCGATGTAATGAGACCACTTTTGTGGTCTTCCTCTCCAATGTGATCATGAGAAAAACATCATAAACATTCTAATTGAGGGACAGTCGACAAGAAACCTTTGGACTTCCCTGGAGGCTCAGCAGTGAAGAATCTGCCTGCAAGGCAGGAGACCCAGATTCAACCCCTAGGTTGGGAAGATCCCCTGGAAAACGAAACGGTGACCCACTCCAGTATTCTTGCTGGGGAGATCCCATGGACAGAGGAGCCTGGCAGGCTACAGAGGAGGCTACAATCCATGGGGTCACAAAAGCGTTACACCCGAGTTAGCGACTAAACAACCACTGCAAGACACGTATGGGATACCTAACCAGTAACCCTTTAAACATCAAGGTTATCAAAACATGGAAAATCTGAGTAAATATCATAGCCCAGAAGAACCTAAGGAGACATGACAACTAAATGTAACATGGTATCCTGGATGGGATCCCGGAATAGAAAAAGGACATTAGAGAAAACTGGGGAAATCTGAATAAAGTATGGATTTTAATAACAATACATTAGTATTGATTCATTAATTATTGCAAAAGTGCCACCCCAATATAAGATTTAATAAGAAAGGAAACCATAGTTTACCCATGTATACCATCCTCAAAATGGCTAGCCACTCCAGTATTCTTGGGCTTCCCTAATTAACCATCTGGCTCAGATGGTTAAGAATCTTCCTGCAAAATAGGAGACCTGGGTTCAATCCTTGGGTCAGAAAGATCTCCTGAAGAAGGGAATGGAAACCCACTCCAGTATTCTTGCCTGGAGAATTCCATGGACAGAAGAGCCTGGTGAGATACAGTCATAGGCTCACAAAGAGTCAAACGCTGAGCAACCAACACTTTCACTTTTTCACTTCACCATCCTCGAAACTTTTCTATGAATCTGAAACACAAAGTTTACTTTTTAAAAAATAAGTATACAAAATCATGCTTTTTTCAAATGAGATACTTTTATGGAAAGCGAAGTGTAGAGAAGTTCAGAGCTTTGCTCTCTTCATCTTTTACCCTAGCTGCTGCTCCAATCCTAGAGCAGACTGAAATCACTATCATGAAAAACTGGGATGTATTATCATAACAAAATACCAGCCCACTTAGGCAGCCTAGCAGCACTGTGCTGCACGACTCAGTCCAGCCTTTAACTGACTGTATTAGACCACAAGCTCTGTGCGGGCGGAACCACATCTTCGCTGCACAAGCACATGCGGAGCACTCTGTTGGCATCAAAAGACCACTGACGAACTTACAGCACCAGTGTGAGCAGCAAACACAAGGTGATGGCTTTCACCACCAGGCCTACTGGCCTTCCTTGGCCACAGATCTGTAAAACTTACTTCCTCATTAGTCAGGTCTGTTCCCTGTGACGTCAGATAGGACAAACCTCTCCAATATGCCCTTCTGGACTCCTGAGTCTTACAGAGTGATGTATAGCCCTCTTACCCCATCACCCCACCCAACACCACCCCAACAGAACTCAAAGAGGGAGGAAAACAGGAATTTCCCCAAATCTATCAGGTTTATTTTACACTACTTTCATGTTTAATTGATCCATTTTATCACAGATTAATCACCCACAGGACAAACAGCTACAACTCAATCAACCCTTACACGCTCTCTGCATATGAAAGGAAACATTCATATACAGGGCTACAGATTTTATTTCCCATTGGTTGGGAGTGGCCCTTGTTCCAAATGGCAGTAATATCTCAGCAATGCATCACTGTCCTAAAGGTAACATCTGTGGAATCAGGAAAGAGTGATAACAAGAACCGATAAATCACCCGGGAACTCAGGGTTCACACTAACATCACGTACTCACACAGTAGTTCAGAGAGGCATTCATTTTACAATTAGTGAGCATCTACTACATGCCAGGCAAATGCCAGCTCTCATGGAGCTTATGTTCGTATGTAGAAAACTCAGTATTTAAGACGTGAAGAAAAACTCTTAGTGATCAGTGCCGGGGTGAAAACCACCCACAGGAATAGCTAGGACAATGAGGCTATGAGCAAGGTAATGCAGACTGGGCAGGGAGGCAGGTTTGATGGTCAGGGAAAGACTTTTCAGAGAGGTGATATTTGAACCTTTCGTCATTGACCCAAATGTCAAAAAGATGCACGCCACGCAAAGACTCGGGAGAAGGCTGTTTCTGGCAGAGGGAATGGCACAATGCAAAGCCCTGAAGTGGAACCAGGTTGGTATGCTCCAGAAATAGAACCCCCCCCCGCCGACCATCCCCAGAGATGGGCAACTGTAGTTCAGAAAGATGAAAACTGAGGCTAACGTGGGAACAAACCTAGCACAGTTGACTTCCCTGCTAGTCTCCAAGTACCATGCAGAGGTGTATCCTTAGGTGAGAATCTAGGCTTCAACAGATCTGAGCTCAGGGAGTCAGGCCCTTATCTGAGAAACAGGTTCATGGGGCCAAGAGGCAGACTCTGAAAGTTGTCTCACAGGAAGAGAATTTGAGGCCAAACATAAAAGTCGAGACTCTCGGGCAATGTGGCCCGGGTCCAGTAGCCCAAATGACTTGACACTACGCCGGGCACATGGAGGCCCCAGGGCTGGGCAGCAAGTGCCCACAGGGGCCAAGCAGATACATGGGAGGATCATCAGAATCCCAAAGGAACTCACACTACACTGCACCGAGTTGCCCCTCCCCACAAGAAACCCAATTTAGTAGGTACATGACAGAACCTGGGCCTCTGAATTTAATCAAGCTCCCAGGTGATTTTGTTTAGCCAGACCTTAGAATGACTGACTGGGAGTGAGGAGAGGGCAAGCTTGCCCTGAAGGAGAAAGCTGAGTCTGAAGAATCCTATTTCTACAGACAAATAGAATCAAGGATTAAAGTGAATGCAGTTAAGGGAAAACGGACTTGGTTTAACTATATGTCCACTCATAATTTATAAAATTCATAGAAAAGAAAAAGGGAAGTAAAATCTTATAGTCAAATAAAGATTAACTTAAAAATGTATAGCAAATATCATTTAAGGAGAAGTTGAAAGTTTTCTCCTAGGAATAGGAAAAAAGATTGTCTGCTATTACTGATCACGCATGCATGCGTGCTATGTCATTTCAGTTGAGTTCAACTCTTTGCAACCCCATAGACTGTAGCCTGCCAGGCTCCTGTGTCCATGGGATTCTCAAGACAAGAATACTGGAGTGGGTTGCCATGCCCTCCTCCAGGGACCTTCCCGACTGTATTCAACACCATGATAGATGTCATATTTAATGCAATTAAACAACAAAAAAAAAAAAAAAAGAAAGAAAGAAATCTTATACAAGTTGGGAAGAAAAAATATAAAGTGGATGCAGCTGAGATAAAAAAAAAAGTATGAAACCACAATTATACTAGCTAATAGGAGAAGATAGTTAAGAACATTGCATAACTTGGGGTACTCCTTTACCTCCAACCACATCTCCAAACTCCAGACACTACTTTTGTTTTCAATATAATGCATTTAATGTAAGTTTAAAACCCAAACTTAGGCAATCTGTTGTTTCATAATGGCATGTTTAACAACTGGCTCATGAAATTCCTGAAAGTTTAAAACCAGCTCTCAGCATGTCAGTTCCAGCGCATCACTGGCAAAAGCTTCTGAAAAAAAAACGAAAACCAGTCCATTGCCTTTCTTCCCCTTCCCCTCTTCAGGCCTTCGTCTTCTCTTCCCTCCAGCAGATGTACAGCAATGCTTTCACATCTGCTCCGAGGAGCCCCACGGTTCCAGCTGCTAAGGGGCAGCTGCCTTTGCCAGGATGTGGGCAGGGAGGGAGACGGGGGGACACAGCTGGTTCATTGGCCCCATCTAGGAATCCTCAGGAATGGCTGTGCTTAGGGTGTTCTACATACTGGGATTTCACAGAAGAGTTCATTCAGAAAAGTGGTTCTTAGGGGCAGGGCGGGAGACAGTAACAACAGTTTTTTCCTTCAAGTGTGAAAACGGCTGGTGTAGGTTACTGACACACAGTCTACACTTATATCCATGATTCATGCAGATATGTGTTACTCACACCCCTAGAAAGCTGGCGAAGCCTGTGACGCCCTCCTGCCATTTAACGTGAAGGCAAGGAACGTGATGGGAGGCATGTTATTCCAGCACAGCACGGACTAGTTCACTCTTCCCTTGAGAGTGCACCCTACTGTTAATTCTAAATATACTTTAAAAATATACCTCCATACATACACTCGTTGGAAAAGAGAGGCAAATCATGCTTCTCCTACTATAAATAAATGCCACCCTGTGTGTGCATGCAGACAGGTGTCTGATTCTTTGTGACCCCATGGACTGTAGCCCAGCAGGCTCCTCTATCCATGGGATTTTCCAGCAAGAATACTGGAGTGGGTTGCTATTTCCTTCTCCAGGGGATCTTCCCCACTCAGGGATTCAGAGATGTCTCTTGCATCTCCTGCTTTTGGCAGGCAGATTCTTCACCACTGTGCCATTGGTCTCCTGCATTGCAGGCAGATTCTTTACCTGCTGAGCCACCAGGGAAGCCACTTCACTACCTGCAAAGCCCAAATGCCATCCTATGTTTGTAAATTAAGAAAAAATCAAAATTTCTACCTAATGTCAAAACATATACCGAAAAAGTATGATTATCAAAGGCATATAGCTCATTATCCCTAGTTGTAAGTAGCTCTGTTGCCTGAAGCTTTCCTATTGCTTCTCATCACTGGGGTCTCATGGAATGCCATACTTATTCAAGAATTCCTCTCAGGAAAAATTAATTTCTCCCTCATCCATATTCCCATAAGGCCCCACCTCCATGTCTCCTCCCACAGTGATTTGCTTGGCTATTTAGGGGTGTCACTCCTGCTAGCTCTGGGATGGAGTGGGGAGAGCTTTTTGAAAGAGGGGAACTAACATTTATTGTGTCATTTCTATGTTCCAGTTGTTATTTAGTTGCTAAGCTGGGTCCAACCCTTTTACAATCCCATGGACTATAGACCACCAGGCTCTTCTGTCCCTGGGATGCTCCAGGTAAGAATACTGGAGTGAGTTGCCATTTCCTTCTCCAGGGGACCTTCCCAACCCAGGGACTGAACCTGTATTTCTGCACTGGCAGGCAGATTCTTTACCACCGAGGCACCAGGAAATCCCAGGCTCTAGGCTAAATGCTTTACAGGCATTGTTTCCTCCAGTCCCCACAATAATCCTATGAGATAGGTATTATTTTTTATCCCCATTCTACAGATAGGGAAACCGAGGTATAGGGGACTTTTCAGTTACTTGTCTCAGGCCACATGATGCTCGAATCCTCAAGATCTGAATCCTAGCTCTCAGGCTCCTAGGGCAAGGACTCTGGCCATTACTCCTGGTGAGGAACTTGTGGGGCTCAACTGTGCCTTACTGTTATTTACCTTACTTGCTTTACAAGACCTGTTTTGATTCATCACTGCCCCATCACCCTACATTTCCAGACAAGACAGTGGCAGATTGGGGCTGGGACTGGGGTTAGGGTAAAAAATCTTTGCTCCATGTTCCTAGCTTCGAAATATTTAGCATCTACAAAATTCTATCAGGTGATTCTTTTTTTCCTTAAGATAATATGATTTTGGAACCCACACCTCAATCCTCTGCTACCTCCCCAATCTCCTTATTTCAAAGGACTCTTTCATCAGAATTCAGGTAGAAAATACTGCAGGAAAAGACCAATGAAATGAGTAAACTGGCTGCAAATTCAAAATGCCACAGACTGTCCACTGTGCTTCTACAAGTTTATTTCTGAAAGTAGTTAAATGGCACAGCAGAACAAATAAATAAGTAAAACATTCATTATAATAATCTTTTCTGGAAATATTTACATATTTTGAATAAAATGAATCACACCGATTCAGCTCACATCTAATTGTACACTACAATGAGCAGTGGAGATGCAAAAGTGAAAAAAACACAGTCAGTGGCCTCTCATGGGGAAGACAAGCGATAAAATAATTGAAAACCCAGTGATTCTAATATCATGCTATATGTAATATCCATTCATAAAAAAGAGTGTACACAAAAATAGACTAGGTTAGTATGAAGACCCCAAGCTGGGGTTAAGAGTTACCTGGTATCTCTTTGTCCACATGCTTTGTTGATTAGTAATGGTTTTAAGAAACAATAAGATCACTTCAAGATAAAGACTCGAATGTAAGACGTGAAACCATAAAACTCCTAGAAGAAAACATAGGCAGTATGCACTTTGACAGTGGTCTTAGCGATATCTTTCTGGATTTGTCTCCTCAGGCAAGGGAAGCAAAAGTAAAAATGAACAAGTGGGACTAAATCAAACTAAAAAGTTTCTGAACAGCCAAGGAAATTATCAACAAAATGAAAAGACAACCTACCAAATGGGAGAAGATATTTACAAACCATATATTCAATAAAGGGTTGACATCTAAAATATAAAAAGAACTCATATAACTCAACAACAAAAAAACAAACAACCCAATTTAAAAATGGGCAGAGGAGATGAATAAACATTTTTCCAAGAAGACATACAGATGGCTAATGGGCACACGAAGAAATGTTCAACATCACTAATTATTATGGAAATCCAAATCAAAACCACAGTGAGGTGTCACCACATGCCTGTTAGAAGGCTATGATCAAAAAGGCAAGAAATAACAAGCTGGCAAGGAAGTGGAGAAAGGGGAAGCTTCATACACTGTTGATGGGACTGTAAATTGCGGCAGCCATTTTGGGGAACAGTGTGGAGATCCCTCAAAAAATTAATTCTAGAACTACTGTATGATCCAGCTATCCTATTTCTGCATAGTTAGCCAAATAATAAAAAATACTAATTAAAAAAGATATATGCACCTCTATGTTCATTACAGCATTCTTTATAATGGATATGGAGACAACCTAAGTGCCCATGAATGAATGAATGGATAAAGAAGATGCAGTATCCTCAAATTAGAAATTAATTATTAGATGCATGAACATGAGGCCTAGCATTCTAATCTGTAAATGTGAGTATCAATAATGTTGTTTGGCTTGCAAATGAGGTCATGTGTGGGAAGACAATGTAAAGGTGCATGGCATTCCTATACATGAATATTAACTGGTGGACAGTTTAACCTCTCATGCTACAATGTTACTGATCCAAATGGAGAAGTCTTGTGGAGGCCCAGGAAAACTGAAACTCCATGAGAATGTCTGGTGACTTTAACTTTAGTGACCACTAATAAGTTGGAAAACACATTTTTAAATATGCCTTTTAAATGTTGCTAAAGAGTGGATTTAAACAACTTTGTAAAATAAATGACTGTTCAAAAAAAAAAAGATGTGATAATTACAATGGAATATTGCTCAGCCAAGAAAAAGATGAAATCCTGCCTTTTGAACGTATAACTGGACCTTGAGGAAATTATGTTAAGTGAAAACAAATACTATATGATTTCACTCATTTGTGAAATATAAAACACAAACTAAAAAGCAAAAAAAAAAAAAAAATTAAACAAACCAAACACATAGATACAGAGAACAAAGTATGAGTTGCTAGAGTGAAAGGGCTGGGGGGCGGGAGGGATGGTGGGAGGGTGAAATGGAAGAAGGGGATCAAATATATGGAGATGTAACTAAAAATTTTGGTGGCTGTAGCGTATACAGGGGCTTCCCAGGTGGCACTAGCAGTAAAGAACCTGAGACGTAAAAAATGTGGGTTGGATCCCTGGGTTGGGAAGATCCCCTGAAGGAGTGCATGACAACCCACTCCAGTACTATTGCCTGGAGAATCCCATGGACAGAGGAACCTGGCAGGCTATAGGCCATAGGGTCACAAAGAGTCAGACATGACTGAAGGGATTTAGCACAGCAGAGCACAGCACAGTGTATCCAGAAGTAGAAATGGAATGCTGTACACATGAAACTTACATAATGTTATAAATCAATGTTAACTCAATAGAAAAATAATAAATAAATAATCACTTTAAGATAAACCAAAGAAAAGATCATTTTCATCTACACTTGACATTTCAAAGGGATTGTTATGCAGAATCACACGGAACCTCAAGCTTGTGTAAAGAACTGACCAAACTTTCAGCACCCTGTCTTCCCCTGTGCTGGTTCCTCTCTGCACTGGCTTCTCCCTCCCACTCCACCACCTTCCTTTTCCCATATTTATTCCTTATTCTCCTTCATCCAAATTCACTTTCTGTCTGCAAGAGCCTACTTTGGAAAAAAAAAATCACTGTTGAATACTGAACTTTGATTTTCCTGTCCTTAATGTAAAGTTTGTCAATTTATGCCCTTAGAAGTCTCTCCCTCTCTCAACAAAAGAGCCGACCAGACAGAGTTATTTTTATTTCCCTGTTGCTCTTGGCTGATTTTCTTTTGTGCGTCAGAGGCTTTCAAAAGGTTCCCAACTCCAGATCCAAAAAGTGCAAAAAAATGATTGAGTACAGAATAAAATATTCCTCTCATCCAGAGGGGAGCCTGAGGTCACAGGCTGGGGAAGGAATTGGGGTTCTGGGGCCCTAAGCAGCAAGACTTTCCATGGCTTATGGTCAGCCACAAACTTCTGTTCTGTCCACCTGGGATAAAACCCAGGCCTTCATTTGGCAGATTAGCTCTGGGATGGTCATAACGATTATTAAAATACAGAAGTGTTTCCTCTCTGATAGGCAAATACTGCCTCCCCATACACATATCCTGGCCTCCAGAGACCCTTTCAGGATCCCTGTCCAAAACTCCTCATAACCAAGAGGCAAGGAGACCAGCAGAGAGTCTCTAGGACCCTGTCTCAGTGCTCACAGAGCCTGACAAAACCACACTCCACTTTAATTTCCGCTAGTGAAAAGTGTGTGCATGTGTGTGTGTGTGTGTGTGTGTGCGAGCGCGTGTGTGAAAGTTGCTCAGTCATGTCCCACTCTTTGCGACCCCATGGACTGTAGCCCACCAGGCTCCTCTGTCCATGGGATTTCCCAGGCAAGAATACTGGAGAGGGTTGCCATTTCCTTCTCCAGCTGAAAAATAGAGGAGTTGAATTGGTTGTCTGAGCTGCACTTCGATTGCAATTATGTCAAGTTATTTATTCCTAAGGATAAGGACAAGATAGCAATATAACAATACAAAAAAAATTGTCAGGAGGGTGCAATTTCTGGCTATATTTTTCTGATGAGACAGCAGTGCCAAAACCCTGGGTTCAAGATGCCCGCAATGGAATCCCAGCTCTGCCATAGGCTAGCTTGCTGTACCTCCAATGACTCATCTATAAAAGGGGCTGGTAGGACTATTACATACCTACTTCACGGGGTTGTTTTGAGAATAAAATGTGCTCATGTGTGTAAAATGCTTAGAATAGTGTCTGGTGCACAGAAAGTACCTTTAAGTGTTGATTGAATACACAAATCATTTTGTATTCTGTCACAGAATGTTTGTTCAATAAATTAAAAAGTTAAGCAAGTTTCTCAACACAAAGGAAAAAAAATCAGCTATGACACTATGAAACACCTACTATATACTTTCATTAAAAAACCCAGCATTAAAACATCTGGGATACAGATTTTACACTGGCCTGTGAATTTAGGGAAACACATTGGAAGGCATTTCCACTACAGCATGAGACAGGATTTGTACCATCCCTTTTCTAATCAGAAATGTCACAGGCTTATGAGAAATTTAGGGTATGAGTTTCTCATTTTAACCCTGCAAAAACATTTATCCACACCCTGGAGGGAGAATACATTTTATTTTGTGGTGCTATGACTTAAAGAATTTAAAACATAAAACCAGGTCCTGACAGCTACAGCTCTCTTATGCACACAGTGACTCAAACTAAGAGTTTAAAGGGTCATGTCTTATGTACTGGGTCCTCTGGGTCCATCAATGTTTACTAAACAGTGGAAAGGAAACTGCTACACCTAGGAGCTAGCTCAATCAAAACTCCTTTTAGTTAAAGGGTGCACAACCTGAGCTCAAGCATAATTTGGAAACATGCTACAGAGCTGCTAAGGAGACAAAGGAATTTCATCTTTCTGTTAGAGATTAAGGAGAGGAAACTACCAACAACTCTAGGGAATTCCCTGGCCATCCAATGGTTAGGACTCCGCACTCTCACTGCTCAGGAGATGGGTTCAATCCCTTCTCTGGGAACTAATACTCCGCAAGCCACCGGCACAGACCAAAAAACAAACAAACAGAAAAACTCCCTGGTGGGCTGCAGTCCATGGGGTCGCGAAGAGTTGGACACGACTGAGAGACTTCACTTTCACTTTTCACTTTCATGCATTGGAGAAGGAAATGGCAACCCACTCCAGTGTTCTTGCCTGGAGAATCCCAGGGACGGGGGAGCCTGGTGGGCTGCTGTCTATGGGGTTGCAGAGTTGGACACGACTGAAGCGACTTAGCAGCAGCAGCAGCAGCAGCAAGCTTATCCTCTGGGTTTCCCAGGTGGTAAAAAACCCACCTGCCAATGCAAGAGACTTAAGAGATGAGGTTCAATCCCTGGGTCAGGAAGATCCCCTGGAGGAGGGCCGGGCAACCCACTCAAGTATTCTTGCCTGGAGAATCCCATGGACAGAGGAGCCTGACGGGCTATAGCCCATAGGGTTGCAAAGAGTTGGACACGACTGAAGCAACTTAGCACAGGAGTTTATCCTCACAGAGTAAAGTATTAGGCCTTTCCTGATGGGGATAAAATTTACTAAACACAGTCTGGTTATACTTTTTCAACTTTCTTCTTTAAAAGTGAATTTCTCTAAAAATATGAGAAGGAGCTCAAACTTCGCTTAGTGAGAAAACTAAAGCTTGTATTGTAGTCATTATCATTGAAATGTTATTAAAACTCTAAAAAAATAAAAGACTTTTGTGGAGGGATAGTTGTGATGGGAGCACAATAATATGAAAGTACTTAATGCCACTGAATTACATACTAAAAAATGGTTTAAATGAAAAATTTTATGTTATGTGTATCAAACACAATAAAAATAAAATAACATGGAAAACCCTATAAGAGTTAAAGGTAAATGAATTTTATAACAAATCATTTTTAATTAAGAAATGCACATTTAGTAATCAGACAGCTTCCAAGGAGCAGGGTCCCCCACTGCCTGGTTGTAAGGGAATCAACAAGCCTAAATACAGCACTTCTAGCCGTGGTTCCCAAATACTCTAACATCAGGTACAAACATGTTAAAGACACACCTTTCTCAAAGCCCTAACTACTCACACTTTTCATATGGATTGTGAGTTATACTAGATCCTGAGAAGACAAGCAGGGAGCTCAGACAATTAGTGAAAAGATCCTAAAACAACATTTAAAGGCTGTGTCCAAATTCAAGCTAAAAGACTGTGCCCTATTCACATGTACGTTATCATAAAACATTTAATACTGAAAGAAAATCTTATTCAAAGAGGCAGTGTGTAATTGTGGAGTCTGTTAATAGTTCAAGCTATAGATTAATTTTCATTCTTTACACTTTCATTGCGCCACCTTTAGTTAGCCATTTAACAGAGCTCAGAGGTCTGGGGATACCTGGCCTCCCCGAAGCCCTGAGAAAGCACTCAAAGGGCGGTCTAAACTGTAACCGGTAGGCCTGGCAAGTAAAGTAAGGGAACTCCTCATTTCGGGGAAAAACTTAGGGATAATGAAACGCAGAAACGTTTGTGGTCCTTAAGAATCTACTTGCCTTTAGTACTTTACAAAGACAGTAAAGATAAAATACAGGCGTGGTGATAGTTCTGGACTGACTCTACAAGTTCTGAAGGGCCTCACACAATTCTATCCTAAGCTTGAAGCTCCACTTTCTTGGATCTGAGACCTAAGTCCCACATACCTGAAGCTGGAGCCCCTTTATACACACCCAGGTCCTTGGGCCCTTATCCCTGCCCCGCCCCGGCGTCATCACTTCGTGGGCGCCACAGCTGGTAGCTTTGTGGCCACACGCCCAGGACGGTGCATCTGGCGGGCTGGGCGCTCAGCCTCGGAACACAGCACTTCCTGGTTGGTTTGGGATACTGGTCCCACCGCCAGCGCCATCTCGGTCATCCCACAGCACACGAGAACCCCAGGGGCGCGAGATGACCTAGAGTCACCAGACACACTTGTACTGGGGCCTCCGCGGCGAGCTAGATGGATACACCTGCAGAAGACGCCCTCAACTTCGGCCTGGAGCCAGCGCGGCTCTGCAGTCCAGAGCCACCTGCCCCGGCAAAAGTGCGCGCCCAAGTTGACTGCGTCGACTCTGCAGGAGTCTGGGCCGAAGGCATGCACTGGAGGCCCCCGAATGCTGCCAGGGAGGCCGGTCCCGCGATCCCTCAGGGAGCTGGTGCCCGCCGCCGACGCCGCTGCCAAGGCTGCCTCCAAGTTGGGCGGGGAACGGCCCGCTGCCGCGGGCCGTCGGGAGGAGGGACGGAAAGCGAGCGCGGCGGAAACCCGCTCCGCTGGAGCTGTGCGCGCCCCCGGCGGCGGCCGTGCGGCTCCTACCTGTGGCGTGAGGGCGGCCTCAGGAACCTGCGCGGTGGCGGCGGATTCTCGGGGCTCCGGCGCAGCTGGCACCACTGGAGGCAGGGGAGCAGGGAAGAGGCAGGGCCAGAGTGGGGACCGCGCCGTCGCCCGGAACTCCGCGCCAGGATTCGCGCTAGCCTAACAGGGGTGGGGCGAGGCGGTGCCCGGCAAGGCAAGTCTCCGCGCAGGCTGGACGCCCCCGCTGGGTACGAGGTCTCCGGCCTCTAAACCTCTTTCCTGGTCCGTGTTTCTGACTCTTTTCTCCCAAATTTTCATAATGCAACCGCATCAATCTAGGGCATGTTCACTAGCATTACTACTACTGCTATTACTATTATTATTATTCTTATATCGGGCACTCTTGAGCCGCCAAGTGTGCAGGCACGGTTGTAGAAGCTTTGCCTACATAATCTTAATCTCGTCTACTGCAGTTGGTAGCCACAAATGGTCTATTTTACAACTAGGGAACAGGAACCAAAAAGTGAAACAACTTGTCAGAGGTGACACAAGAACTGGGATCTTTGTTGACGTCATTTATAAGCCTTCTTCCAACTCCCTGGCTTCATGTGTTATCAAGCAAGGAAAATAAGACTCTGAAGTAACCAGAGTCTTAAGGTCACCCAATCAAGAACGCAGAAGAGGGAATTTGTATCTTGATGTCTTTGGAGTTCAAACTTCAGAAATCTTTGTATAGAATAATAAATCAAGAGTAAAGCATGGAAAATTCCATTCCACCAATTTTTGTTCAGTTGCTAGTCATGTCTGACCCTTTGCGACCCCCTGGACTGCAGCATGCCAGGCTTCCCTGTCCTTCACCATCTCCCATGAAACTGTCCAAAACTGTGTTTTGATATCCACTTAGAATAAAGTCTTAAGGAAAAAAAAAAAAAAAAAAGAACCAGTTGTCATGTGACTTGACTAGCAGTCATTTGGGAATATAGCTTTGAGTATAGGCCACCCTAAGGCAATGGCACCCCACTCCAGTGCTCTTGCCTGGAAAATCCTATGGATGGAAGAGCCTGGTAGGCTGCAGTCCATGGGGTCGCTAAGAGTCAGACACCACTGAGCGACTTCACTTTCACTTTTCACTTTCATGCATTGGAGAAGGAAATGGCAACCCACTCCAGTATTCTTGCCTGGAGAATCCCAGGGACGGGGGAGCCTGGTGGGCTGCCGTCTCAGGGGTCGCACAGAGTCGGACACGACTGAAGCGACTTAGCAGCAGCAGCGGCAGCATCCTCATTACACAATTGCTGCCTTCTGCCAAAGCCAAGGGAAACTATCGTCTTCATGGACCCCAGACTGTTAATAACGATGGCCTCTTTAAAGTACGTAGTGGATATTGCAAGGCTGAGACTGAGTTACATAATGTCTTACTGCACACATGGAACCACATGAAGTGAAAAATGTAATATTCCGGTCCAAAGTAGGGGAGGAGAAGTGAAATTATTGTCTGGAACTCTGTTTTTCCTGTAACCTATAGTTGCTTAGCTCTCCCTGGACTACGTTCTTGCCTCTTGAGCACATCTTTTCCTAATGATAGAAGAGTCACTCAGCCTTCATTCTTTCCTTGTTGACAGAAATGATTGATGTCTTTTGAATCGTATGACACTGACAGATTTTTACAGTTAAACACATGGCCCTCTGAGCATACAGAGTATTGCCTAAGAGGAGTTTGGCAAGTGTAAGACAAGCATGTTATTGAACAAATGAATACATTTTCCTCCCCTTTTCTCAAGTTTTATTAGTCACAGATGATTTGATAAGTATTATACACACAAGTAATGCACTCTTACAAGCTTGTCCTTAGAAGTTATTGCAAACACTTTTAATTGAGAAGTGGCAGGCTATAAAATTTACAAGTGTCATCATTAAAACATTTGGCAATAGGTTTTTCTATTAACTATAATTAGAAATAAAATTAAGTGCCCTCACTGTAATTGAATTTCTGCTTCCCTGAGCTAGAGGAATAAAATAGAAAAAGGCCATATGTTGTTTAGAGATAAGCTATGGACTGTCAAAGATAAGTTTTATATACAGTATGATTCTGCATGTGATTATTCTATTGTCCTGAGAGATTTAGTGATTGTTGGTTGCTATTTTTCCAAATTTTGCATATCTTCAGAGATGTCAAGAAAAAAATGACTAAGGAATCCTCATATATATCCATCTGTATACATATTTGACATTTTAATCAGACACGTGGTATTCTAAATACTCTTCAAAGTTTATCTTTTCTTCTCAGTATAAAAGCAGTATATGCCCATTTTATAATTTTTACATTTATATTTTACAAAAATATAAAGTTTTGGAGACTACAGAATTTTTTAAATTAAAATTACCTGTCATCTCCCCTTTGCACACACACCCATTATCAACATTTTGTTATATTTTCTTTTTGTTTATTTTCCATAAAGATTTGTTACAAAATTAACACTATACTGTACAATTTAGAATCTTATTTTTCTCACTGAATATTTATAAATTGAGTACTTTTTTACCATCCCTAAGTTTTTTTAAAAAGTATTTAGTGGTGAAGAATATTCTAATTATTTACTTATCTATGCATCTATTGATGGCTTTTGTTTTTTCCTATGTGATACTATTGCTGTTCTTGCTATTTGCATTAATACTCTTAATAGAAACATTTTATATGTGTATATATAATTTATAGAATAAATAAAATTTACATTCTAGTGTGCTTCCCTAGATTTTCTCTTGTGGTATATTTTATATGTACACTGCAATCCAGGTCATCTAGGTCATTTTGGGATGCCCAATGTCTATCATCTTTTCTGATGATTCCATTTTATTATGATTATAGTGTATAGTTTCAGCAAGAGGGCAATACGAGGCAGTGATCTCCAAGGCAAAAGGCAGATCCTTCCTCTCCCTTCTCACCACACTTCATTTACCCTGCAGGCCAGGTGGACTGAATCCCAAGGAATGCGGGAGAAGAGAGTGTCTGGAGCTGGGCTCACTGGGCACAAGCAGGAGCAGCCTCAGTAGCAGCTTCGCCCTAACCAGGGTGACCGGGTCAGAGACAGCTTCCCACTTCCTGATTTGTTTGTTTTTAACCATCTGGCACTTCCTCTGTATCTGTTGGTTCCAGGCTTGTCTCCCACCCTTAGCTAGAGTCTTTGAGTCCCTGGTGCCCTTTTCTTTGAGAAAACAAGTTTGTATCCATTGCTTACCTTTCTATAGATAATCCTCACTAACATAACCTGTGTGGCTTCTACATCATTCCCTCCACCTAATGGTCCCCTAACTAGCACTTCGCTTATTTGCTATGAATGCTAATTAACTAACCATAGTACATACACATGGTACTTTGGAAACAGTATGAAACAGAATATTTTATCCTCAGTCACCTGTTTACATAAATCACTTTAGCCATCATAACAGTGACAGAATGAAAGATGAGAACAGTGTGACTATCAAGGCTTAAAATTAAAAAAAAAAAAAAAAAAAAAGCACTCGACAGTGGTTGGTACCAGAAAATCTCAAGAGAGAATGAGGGACAGAGTAGACATTGTCACGGTATACAGAAGCTGTGTCTCTAGAGCTTCATTTTAGCTTCCTGTGGACCATTCATACGTTTCATAATTTCTTCCAACAACGGTCAGTTTGTGGGCTACCACATGACTCTAAAAAGGGGCCACATTGATGCCTACAACCCCAGCTGAAACAGAGCTAATCTTCTCAGTTACTCTTTGCCAGTCCCTTTGAAGTGTTTTCATATCCAAAGGCCCAAAAAAATCCAACTCCCCCAGCAGTCATTAAGGAAGTTTAAAAACTTGTTTACAATATTTTTACATCTTCAGTGTTTATGTGTTTTTTAATTGTATTCATTTTCATGAATTTGTACATTTATACATAGTATCATGATTTTTAAATGAGAAAACATGCATGATGATTTAAAAGAGTGAATATTTGCTTAGCACAATTGTATGTCAATGGTTGCTACAATTGTATTAAAGTAACTATAAAAAACAACAATAATCAGTTCCCCCAAAAATCTGTAAATTGCACAGTAAAAAAAGTTGTGTCAAGGAGGTATTGCTCTAGGAATACATAATAAAGAAAAACTAACATTTTCAAAGCTAATGTGTTTTATACAAACATCTATGTATTTTTAACTTTTAAACTTAATATCAAGTATAAGTTTTCATTTAATCATACATTATAAAACCCATCATGTTGCAGGTACTGTTTTAGTAGAGGGTTTTTATAATGTTAAGTTAAAAAGAGGGTACTATATGAATAAACAAGTGAAATCTCTTTTTCCTATAGGAGAACAAAGTGAAATATGTACGAGATGAAAGGTACTATGAAGAAATATAAACCCAGATAAAGGAAAAGATAAAGACTTCCAGGATGAGGTTGAGGGAGGCTGACAGAGAAGGCTTCTCTGATCAGGTAACATCAGAGCAGAAAAAAAAGAGCAAAGCTTCCAGACAGGTGTATGGAAGAAGAGCATCCAGGCAGAGGGTCTAGGTTGTATGAAGGCCATGAGGTAGAAACATATTTGGTATTTTCAGTGAAGAGTGAGGAAACAAAGGTGAATTGAATGGTGTGAGCAGGGGAAAAAAGTGATAGAAAATGTAGTCAGAGGGATGACTGGGAGCAAGTTCTTAAGAGGAAGCAGTTTGAATTAATGTTTTGTTTTGCCTTTTATTTACTGAAGTACAGTTAACTGACAATGTGGTGTTAGTCTCAGGTATACAACAAAGTGATTCTTTTTCAGATTCTTTTCCCTTATAGGTTATTACAAGACATTGAGTATAGTTCCTGTGCTATACAGTAGGTCTTTGTTGGTTATCTAGTTTATACATAGTAAGGTGTATGTGTTGGATTTAAACTTAATTGATTATGGAAAGCTTAAGGCTGAAGAGTGACCTAATTGAACTTCAGTTTTAGAAGGACTGCGCTGTCTGCTATCTGGAGACTAGCCTGCATGGGGATGCGGGAAGAAGCATGAAGATCAAGCAACAGTCCAAGGAAAGAGAGAATGGAGTGAGAGTCATGGAGGTGTTGGAAGGGGTCAGATTCTGCACCTTAGTATAGATAGGAAAGGAACCAGTATTCAGGAAAATCAACTGTTCAGGAGGTGCCTTCTTCATCAAGGACATTCGTTATTTCTTGACCATATAGACTTTCTTGGGAAATGAATTAGTGACAGCATCAGTGGAGCCCAATTAGTAGCATTACTGCTGCATTTTTTCATGTTCATTTTTTAAAAATTTTATTAGAATATAGTTGATTTACAATATTATGTTAATATCAGGTGTACTGCAAAGTGATTCAGATATATACATTCATATATTCATTCTTTTTCAGATTCTTTGTCCATATAAGTTATTACAGAATATTGAGTAGAGTTCCCTGAAGATTTTTTAATCTTCACCTCAGCAAATTCTCTATTTGTTTATGAAATATAAATTTGAGTTATTGTACTTTTGCCCTGTAGAACTCAGTTCTACCATCTCTAGACCAACATCATACATACATACATACATCATACATACATACATACATACATCATCCCTACACCATACATATTCTCATTTCAAAATTAAAAACAAATTTTTCCCCATCAAGTTTGACTCAGTTCAGTTCAGTTCGGTCGCTCAATTGTGTCCGACTCTTTGCGACCCCATGAATCACAGCACACCAAGCCTCCCTGTCCATCACCAACTCCTGGAGTTCACCCAGACTCATGTCCATCAAGTCAGAGATGCAAAAATACAACCAATTCAGCTTTTTACATCATAACTTCTGTGCTGGTTAAAATCAGATATTATACCTATAGTTTCAAAAGCATGTAGCTTCAGACTCTATTACGCATTAGTATTCTTTGCGTTTTCCAAGTAAAATGTTTCTACAAATGTTTGTTAGGTTTTACACTTTCTTAGTTCAGTTTACATTTAGAAAGCTATGTTTGTTATACCGGCAAATGTTTTTATTTAGAATAAAAGAATAGAAATAGAAGGACATATTATGAAAGTTTTCTTTAATGATAGTAGAATGGCATAACTCCCTAGGAAGGGAGCCATTTGGGTTCCTGCTTGTGTGCCTTCTAATCTTGTAGAACATTCAGAAAATTATGAAAGTGTTTTCTTGGCAAGAAGTTGCTAACAGCTAAGGGGTTTGGAAAGCATTACTATTTGCCTGCATCACTTTTCATTTTCAGTAGAAATGTAGTCATATAGACACTCACACTAAATCCTTGCTGATGTAGGTTTTCACACTTGTATAACTCATCACACTGAAGGTGCATTTTGAAATTCATGCCTTAGTCTAGTCTGTAAGCCAGTCAAGACTCCCCACCCTCACACCCAGATATAGCAGAAGCATCTCTCAGAAACTTTCAGCTTCAGTTGAGCTCTGTTTCACGGAGGCAGAACCCTCTGCAAGAACAAAGTGAAACAAAAGAAAAAATAGGTATTTTATACACACACACATATGCACATATCATTTCTTTAGTGGGACAATCTATTTGACTTACATACTCACTTTGAATTATAGACCCTCTGCCCAAAGATGTGCACTTTCTCCACTATCCTTTCAACAGCAAAAATTCAGGAGACAAATTTCAGAATTATCCATCCTTAACATTAAAATACAATGAAAAAAAACCCCTGCATATCATCAAAAATACTTTGTTATTCTTTACTCATCATATTTTCACACTGCACATGTCCATAAGCCCTGAAACCCTTAGGACCAGGTGAATTTAGGATATTCAGAATTTTATGAATTTTCAAAAATTCATATAGCACATATTATATAATACCCCCAGAGAGGCTTGGAGCAGCACCCCATAATTAAATACCCTCATATTTCCACAGCAAAAGGCATGAATAGGCACACTGCATCGAAAAGTTAAAAACTGTAAACAGCATTGAATCAATTCAGGTCAGATTTTCCCACCACATGAGTTAGGAACAAAACTTGGTTTTGAGAACTTTTTGGATTTTAGAATTTTGTATAGGGCATCAAAGACTTGGATTAAAACAGAACAGAGCAGACCCTGGAGACAAGGAAGAATACTTTAGAACTCTTTCCCTGCCCCTTCCCATATCATTCAATATCTTAAAGAACAATATATATTTTTCCAACTAATCAGCTGTGTTGCATTTTTATATTTTTAACAATTGTTTTTATCAAGTAGATTCAAAACCCATTTGAAAGTTATTTGAAGGAAGATTTTTTAAATTGAATTATAAATGTCTATTTCCAAGCTTTTTAAGATGAGCAGAGGTAAGAATTTTTATGGTTGATCCACATTTTCTAAAGTCAATCAGTTAAGAAGGAAGTACTTCCAAAGGTCGGCTGTCATGCCCTTCACCATGGCCCAAGTTGCCTTGAAAGAAACTTTTCAAGATTAAAGTGACACTTTTATCTTGAAGAAGCAGTATTAATTTAAAATTCTGATCTACTATCACAGAATTGATAAACACTTGTTATCATAGAAAAGACAGAGGGTGGAACACTAATGCTTTTAGAAAACAAAATGTGTCATTCCTTTAAACTTGACAGTTCTGAAATGTTCTCAGCCATGATAAAACCAATAAAACACCAACCTTCTTTGTGATACAAAATGTTTACATCATTACTCATCATCCCTACCAAGAACAATGAATAGTTTCTATAGTTTTAAGGTCTGATTTTTATACCATTATCTATATCAGTAACATCTTGTAGCAATTTGTACACTTTTAGCTTCACTTTCTTTGCTGCATGAACTTCTGGCCTCTGAAAGATGCAATGAATAAATTTAAAGCTATCTCTGCATTTTTAGCCCAGAATCCAAATTTTATTCAAGTCAAAGCAACTCTTCCATCAGTGGTTACATTGTCACAATTTTTCCATAAGACGTTGTTTTTTTTATGGAATTCATGTATGCTTAGAATATATTTTGTCCTTCAGTACATCTTTCCTTTATTCAGTAGCTTTCAGCTTCCTCAAAGCAACACATCCTTTTTATTGTTGTAACAATATTGTATATTATTACAATGTATCTAACAATCAGATTTATTGTAACATCCTTTTTATTATCTTGCAATGGAATTGATTCATAATTTTACAAAATACAAATATGTACTGACAATAAAGGAGAAATAAGAGAAAATACATAATAAAAAGAAGAATAGCTTTCCATCTGTAAAATTCTCAAACAAACCACACTGGAAGGGCGTAAGAGGGATAGATGCTTTTATTCCCTATAATCAATACAGGTTTTTTAAAGACAAATTTTGATCTAAGTATTCTCAAATTTCAACATGCATGTAAGTCACCTGTGGCTTGTGTTAAACTGTAGATTCTGATTTCACATGTCTGGAGTAGACAGTTCTAGCAAGACTGATTCTCTTGCTGCTGGCCTACTTAAAGCTGGACACCTAGTAGAGAGAGTTAACACGTTGTTTTATATTGGTATTTGAATACAACAGTTAAATTGTCAGCTGATAAAGGTGTTGCCATGAGTGACTTCATTTTTTCAAACAGCTTCAAATCAATTCAGGACAGATTTTGTTATCAAGTGAGTTATGAACTATCTATTTGTGATTGTTGAATGAACAAGAGTTGTTTATGAACAACTTTTACCTAAGTTCCAAGTTAACAATTTCCTCTCAATTTGCACACTAGTCACATTCACCAAAAACGCAGTCTATGTGGAAAGTATGCAAGGAGTATTTTGAATTTATGTGTAAAACAGAGTTAGGTCCTAGACTCAGATTTTTCACTTACATGAATGTCCAGTAAGACTTTCAGAGGTTGTGTGGGATCGAGGACAATCATTCATTGTACGAGACAGTTCTGCAAATAGCAGACCTCTAGCATCCCTGGCCTCTGCTCACTAAATGTCATTCAGTAGCCCCCAGTCACTGTGTTGATCAAAATGCACCCCATTTCCAAAATGTTCCAATAGGACAGTATGACCTCTGCTGATTGCCAGTGCTTAAGTGAAACGCAAGAACTATTTCTAGTATTTAATTAAAACAGAAGCCAGCATGCACCCAGACATTGAAGAAACATTCATTCTTTCCTCCAGCTGCATAGCAAAGCTCCCATGCTCAGAAACTTGTTCTAACAGTTGTTTTTAAGTTTTTGCACAATGTGATTCATGCATTTTTCATGATTATTTACTGGTGTGTGGATGCCATACTGTTTCCTTCAGATTATTTTAAGTATTTTTACTGGAAGAAAAGCTTGAGGAAGGATATCTGTGTCAACCAAAATATTTTATTAAACTTAATTTCCTTCTTATTTTAAAAAATAAGAATAGTAAAAAAAATTTAATATTTCTCCTCCACTCTTTAGAGAATTGTAGGAGCAGTTATTTCCTCTGAGGTGTTCAATTTAATGTTTGAGCTTAGAAATTCTGATTTGCAGGAACTAACCAGAAAGAAATCCTAATCAGAGTGTATCTTACATTATTCTGTTGGTTGGTCACTACAGAATAATTTCTACAGACTTGAACACTATGAAAATAGATTGATTAATATATAACATATACAAACCAAGGAATCTTTTCTCATAACTTTGTTTATGAATTCAGAACTTAAAAAAAATTCTATTAGGCTAGCACTTTAGAAAGGTTGACTTTTATAATGAATATGGAAACACAGTTGAAGTTTGATAGTTGTAAATGAGAAATGTATTACTTTTTTTTTCTTTTTTCCCTCTTTGGGTTTTGCTTTCATATAATTTATCTAACTATATACCAGTTACAAGCATATGAATAGCAAGCAATGTAATTTTATAGTTTTACACAAATTACATGTATGTCACTAAAATTTTGTGTACAAATATTGAAGACAGAATGAATGAGTTAAAATCCATTCAAGGAAAGAGGGGAAAAGAAAGGCTGAATCTTGGATTCTCTAAATGGAGAAATTGTACACTTGTGGGAAATATATGAGTAAAAAAGGAGGGGATGTAACTAAAAAGAGAGTAGACTTTTAAAGTGACAGTTGTTTTAGGAATAAAGTGTAAATTACCTGGCTAGACAGAGGCTGTGTAATGTCTTCCTGTCACAGATGGTGAAACTGTGGCCCATGAGCAAGACAGAGTGGCGACATCACTGCAGTTCTCCTTCTGATAAAAGGACATCAGCGTTCTGTGTCACTTCTGGACCACAGTTCTGTCATCTATGACAAGAAAACAAATGCTTGATTTGCCTTCCTCACAATTTCTTTACAATTAAAAAAAAAAAATCTGCTACTCAGGATTTAATTTTGACCCACAAGAAAGAACTGGCTGGCAATTTAAGAATGAGGAAAATCTTGGCAGAAGATGTCTAGTGTCTATTAATTTCAGTTTTTCAAATTATGATAAAATGCACATTACATCAAATGTATCATCTTAACTATTTTAATGTGCACTTCAGTGATACTAAATACAATCATGTCATTGTGCAACCTCACCACCATACATCCAAATAACTCTTTTCATCTTGTAAAACTGAAAATCTAGACCTATTAAACAATAGCTCTCCTTTCTTTCCTTTCCTCAGCCCCTGACAATCATCATTCCATTTTCCAATTTTGTGATTTTTTGATTGCTCTAAGTATTTGATATAAGTGGAATAACAGCGTTTTGTCTTTTAGTGTCTGGCTTATTTCAGATAGCATAATGTTCTTTAAGTTCATCCATATTGTAACATATTGCAGAATTACCTTCCTATTTAATAAATAACTAATGAGAAACAATTGTATAACATAGGGAAATCTATTCAGTGCTTTGTGGTGACAGAAGATTGAGGAAGAAAATCCAAAGAAGAAGGGATAAATCAAAATATGTGACTGATTCACCTTGCTGCACAGCAGAAACTAATACAACATTGTAAAGCAATATCCTCCAATAAGAAAAGAATTTCCTTCTTTTTTCAGACTGAATGATATTCCACTGTAGGTTTCCCTCTTGGCTCAGTGGTAAAGAATTTGCCTGCCAATGCAGGAGACATGGGAGACATGGGTTCAATCCCTGGGTTGGGAAGAACCCCTGAAGAAGGAAATGGCAACCCACTGCAGTATTCTTGATGGGAAATCCTATGGACAGAGGAGCAGGATGGGCTTAAGTCCATGGGGTTGCAAAGAGTCAGACGTGACTTATTTGACTAAACAGCAATGATATTCCACTGTATGTATATACCACATTTTGCTTATCCATTCACCAGTCAATTTACACTTGGATTGCTCCACCTTTTAGCTGTTGTGAATAATGCTGCTATGAACATGGGTATACAAATATCTCTTTGAGACCCTTTTTCCAATTCTCTTGTGTACATACCCAGAAATGGAATTTCTGGATCATATGCTTTGCTTTGCTGTTCTTAGTCGCTCAGTCATGTCTGACTATGTGTTCCCATGGACTACAGCCCTCCAGGCACCTCTGTCCACAGGGATTCTCCAGGCAGGAATACAGGAGTGGGTTGCCATGCCCTCCTCCAGGAGCTCTTCCCAACCCAGGGATCAAACCCAGATCTCCTGCATTGTAGGCAGATTCTTTACCATCTGAGCCACAAGGTAAGCCCTCTTTATCAAATGATAATTCTATTCTTAATTTTTTGAGGCAATTATAATGTTTTCCACAGTGGTTATACTACTTTACATTCCCATCAACAGTACACAGTGTTCCAGTTTCTCTACATCCTTGCTAATACTTGTTATTTTCTGTTTTTTTGAAAGAATCCATCCTAATGGCTATGGGTTGGTATCTCATTGTAGTTTTGATTTGCATTTCCCTAACTGTATCTAGAAAATAATTCTAGTTTGCTAGCAGTTAATGTTAAGAAAAAATTACCTCAAGAGACCGTGTATAAATGGACTGAATAGTATAATTGGCTACATGAATGTCTGGGACAGGTTACTATGTGCTGTTTATTCAGTTCTCTAAAGACATCTTTGTGAGGACCTGAAATAAGGTGGATAAAGTACTTTCTGGTCTGGGAAGGAGGCAGCATAATAAAGTGGAAAGAATCTGACTTACCTTGGTTCAAATCCTATCTTTGGAGTGATTCTTTTGGCCACTTAGTTAAGAGGGTGTAATAACACCTCCACTGCAGATGGTGACTGCAGCCATGAAATTAAAAGATGCTTACTCCTTGGAAGAAAAGTTATGACCAACCTAATTAGCATATTCAAAAGCAGAGACATTACTTTGCCAACAAAGGTTCGTCTAGTCAAGGCTATGATTTTTCCAGTGGTCATGTATGGATGTGAGAGTTGGACTGTGAAGAAGACTGAGCACCGAAGAATTGATGCTTTTGAACTGTGGTTTTGGTGAAGACTCTTGAGAGTCCCTTGGACTGCAAGGAGATCCAACCAGTCCATTCTGAAGGAGATCAGCCCTGGGATTTCTTTGGAAGGAATGATGCTAAAGCTGAAACTCCAGTACTTTGGCCACCTCATGTGAAGAGTTGATTCATTGGAAAAGACCCTGATGCTGGGAAGGATTGGGGGCAGGAGGAGAAGGGGACGACGGAGGATGGGATGGCTGGATGGCATCACTGACTCAATGGACGTGAGTCTGAGTGAACTCCGGGTGTTGGTGATGGACAGGGAGGCCTGGAGTGCTGCGATTCATGGGGTCGCAAAGAGTCAGACACGACTGAGCAACTGAACTGAATGGTTAGTGATGCTGAGCATCTTTTCATGTACTTATTGGCTGCTTGAATATCTTCTTTGCAGAAATGTTTAATGAAGTTCTTTATTCATATTTGAATGGGTTGGTTGTTTTTTTTGTTGTTGAGTTTTAAACGTCCTCTATATAGCCTGGATGTTAACCCCTCGTAAAATTCATGATTTGCAAATAATTTCTCCCATTCCAAGGGTTACCTTTTTACTCTGCGGATAGTGTCTTTTGAAGCACAACTCTTTTTTAATTTTTAGAAAGTCCAGTTTGCCCATTTTTGCTTTTGTTATCTGCACCTTCAGTGTCATATTCAAGAAATCATCACCAAATACAATGTTATGAAGCTTTTATCCTATTTATTCTCCCAAGAGTTTCATTGTTTTAAGTCTTTATGATGCTGAATTCATTTTTGCATTTTTTATTAGGTAAGGGTCGAATTTCGTTTGTTAGCATGTCAATATCCAGTTATCCCAGCTAGATTTGTTGAAGAGATCATCCTTTCCCCAAAAAACCCCAAAGATGGTCTTGCCATCTTTTTCAAAACTCATTTGACCATTTATGTGAGGCTTCATTTCTGGGCTCTCTGTTCTATTCTGTTGGTCTCTATGTCTGTCTGTGTGCCAATACCACACGATTTATTTATTGTAGCTTTTTACAGTCAGTTCTGAATCCAGAAAGTGTAAGTCCTTCAGTTTTGTTTTTTTCAAGGTTGTTTTGGCTATTTAGGGCCCCTTGAGATTCCATGTGAATTTTAGGATTCCTTGTTGTATTTCCAGAAAAAATCATTATTGGGATTTTGATAGGGATTGCATTACATCACTTTGGGTAGTTATGACATTTTAATAATATTAAGTCTTCCAATCCATGAATATGGCATGTCTTTCCATTTATTTATACCTTCTTTAATTTTTCCCAGCAAAGTTTTGTAGTTTTCACTGTATGCTTTTACCTCTCTGGTTAAGCTAATTACCTAGTATTTTATTATTTTGATGTTACTATATGTGAAATTGTTTTTTTAATTTTCTTTTCACATTGTTCATGTATAGAAACAGCTTATTTTTGTGTGTTGACTTAGTATCCTATAACTTTGCTAAATAAATGTTCATTGGTTCTAACAGCTTTTTTTGAGGAGTATTCAGGGTTTTGTACATATGAGATCATATCACATGCAAACAGAGATAATTTTACTTCTTCTTTTCCAACTTGTATGCCTTTTATATCTTTTTCTTACTTAACTGTTTTGGCTAAAATTTCTGGTACTATGTTAAACAGAATGGTGAAAGTGGGCATCCTTGCCTTGTTCCTGATCTTAGAGGAAAAGCTTTCAGGCTTTCACCATTGTGTATGATGCTTGTTGTTTCATGTATGAAACATGGCTTTTCATACATGGTTGACAGGAACAACATGGGTTTGGACTGTATGTGTTTAGACATACAGTTGTTGTTTGAACTCTTATTTCTGTAGAGTCAATAGTAATCTCTGATTTAGTAATTTGGGTCTTCCTCTTTTTATCCTTAATTCTGCTAGTTTTGTCAATTTTGTTGATCTTTTTAAAGAACCAGCAATTAGTTTAATTGATTTTATCTATTGTTCTTTTATTCACTATTTCACTTACCTTTGCTCTAACCTTTATTATTTTTTTCCTACTGCTGGCTTTGGGTTTATTTTGTTATTTACTAGTTCCTTAAGTTAGGTTGTTGATTTGAGATCAGAAAATATCTGTGTTTTTTCTTAGCATTTACAGTAGCCAAAAATGAGAGCTCTGTGCTACTCGACAAAAGCCCTAAACATTAAAAAGCAGCTTTCAAAAAACATTTAGAGAAATTTTCACGTGATTGAACAGCAAGAGACTCTTCAAGGAAGGTTCCTGGACTTTTCTAACCCTCTAAAGCATAGATAGAAAAGTTAAAAAGAGGGAACTAAAATCAAAAGAAGAATTTTATTTAAAAGGCTCAAGCTCTGATTAAGAGGAGACTCATGACAAATACTAAGTTCCACTTTGAAAGACTATTTTATAAAGCAATGGTTGGAATGGGAAATAGGAGGAAAAAGAGATGAAATCATTAGAGATGCAAAAAGAAAGCAGAAGTATTGAATTTCTACTTTAGCTTTGTCTTTATCAGAGGGTGTAACATAAAGCTAAAAAACTGAAAGCAATCACAAGGGTTAAGGCTAAGATAAGTGAAGAATCAGATGGGAAGAGAACTCTTAGTTCCTCTGTTTCGGTTTCTAAACACAGATGTTTGACATAACATGACCCTAAAAATACTGTAGGTGGAATTGTGGAATCTGTGCTTTGTAGCAATTGCAGAGTCATGGAGAAGATAAAGATCACCAGAAGACTGGAGGGAAAAAAACTGATATCCAAGTTTTCAGCAAGGAAGAGAATACAACTCAAGAAAGAAAGTGTGCCTTGGCACATTGATTCTACTTGATATTATAGATCTGGATTCCATCTCTTAACCATTTTAGAATATCTGCAACTGGCTCATAAAAAATATTTCTATTAATTTAACAAATATTTATTATGGGCTGCCTTTTTTTCCCCACCTTGTAACATTTGCATGTAATCCATACTCATAAACAGGAGGGCCACAAATATTTTTAAACTAAGGATGAAATCATATCAAAGCGTTGTTGGCAAAAAGAAGGATAAGCTTTGATGATCTGAAGATGCTTCCCCAAACACCACAGTGGCTTCCTTCCAGCAGGCTGCTCTGCATGGGCTTTGCTGGTGGCTCAGATGGTAAAGAATCTGCCCTCACTGCAGGAGACCTGAGTTCAATTCTTGGGTCAGGAAGATCCCTTGGAGAAGGGAATGACTACCCACTCCTCTATTCTTGCCTGGAGAATTCGATGGACAGAGGAGGCTGGCAGGCTACAGTCTATGAGGTCGCAAAGAGTTGGACACGACTGAGTGACTAACACAAACATACACACACACACACACACACACACAGGAGTGTAAGACACATGCTGTTGCTCTGTGAGTATTTTAGGATGAGAAGTGTGTTAGAGGACAGCAGAGCAAAGTAAGAAGGCTCCCGAGATAGGTTGGTGTTGGAGCTAATGAGGCAAAAGGGACAAAACATAGCTCATCAGAGTATGAGTGGCTGGAGCATCTGTAGCTGGGGAACTGGCCAGGGGTACAGGAAGGATAGACTGGTTTGGAATTAACTGATTTGAAGTGTTAATAGCTCTCTGGTGTAGTTATTTCCATGCAGGTGCAAACTGTTGTTCCTGGTGGTATTTGAGGCCTGTGGGTGCTAGCACATTGTGGCAGACTTTATCAAATGTTTCAGTTGTGTCTCAAGAACAAAATTGGTAAAGGTGTGAACTGTCTAGTTAACGTCCTTACAGTTGTTTTTTTGTGACTTGTAATAGGAGAATTAGTAGGTGGGAATTGGACAGGAGAGGTAGATATGAAAGAGGAAAGGACTCAGGATGAGAGGCTAAGCTGTATAAATGATAAAGACCTAGGAGAGGGGACTTCCCTGGAGGCCAAGTAATTAAGACGCTGACCTTCCACTGCAGGGGGCATGGGTTTGATCCCTGGTTGGGGAACTAAGATCCCACAGGCTGTACAGCACGGCCAATAAATAAATAAATAAAGCTAAGAGCCAGGAGACAATAGGGAAGAGAGAAGACGAAAATTTGTGTGAGGGAAAGAGTAGAGAGAAAGTGTTAGAGCATGAAGCCAAGAGAGTCTGGCTTCTCCTTTTCGTGGAGCCATGAAAGGGCTTGAACTGTACGTTGCTGGAGGGTATGAACTGGAGCCCCCTTTATAGTCTTTGTGATAAATTGTTGTTTAGTTGATCGGTTATGTCTGACTCTTTGTGACCCCATGTACTGCAGCATGCCAGGCTTCCCTGTCCTTCACCATCTCCTGGAGCTTGCTCAGACTCATGTCTATTGAGTTAGAGATGCCATCCAAACATCTTCTACTCTGTTGTCCCCTTCTTTTCCTGCCTTCAATCTTTCCCAGCATCAGGATCTTTTCCAATGAGTCAGCTTTCACATCAGGTGGCCAAAGTATTAGAGCTTCAGCTTCAGCATCAGTCCTTCCAATGAATATTCAGGATTGATTTCCTTTAGGATGGACTGGTTGGATCTCCTTGCAGTCCAAGGGACTCTCAAGAGTCTTCTCCAACACCACAATTCAAAAGCATCAATTCTTCAGTGCTCAGCCTTCTGTATAGTCCAACTCTCACATCCATACATGACTTCTGGAAAAAGCATAGATTTGACTATACAGATCTTTGTCAGCAGAGTAACGTCTCTGCTTTTTAATAGGGTGTTTAAGTTTGTCATGAGCAAGCGTCTTTTAATTTCATGGCTGCAGTCACCATCCACAGTGATTTTGGAGCCCAATAAAATGAAAATCTTTCCCTATATCCTTTGTTTCCCCATCTATATGCTATGAAGTGATGGGACCAGAGGCCACGATCTTAGTTTTTTGAATGTTGAGTTTTAAGCCAGCTTTTTCACTCTTCCTCTTTCACCTTCTTTAGTTCCTCTTTGCTTTCTGCCATAAGGGTGGTATCATCTGCATATCTAAGGTTATTGATATTTCTCTGGGAAATCTTGATTCCAGCTTGTGCTTCATCCAACTTGGCATTTCACATGAGGTACTCGGCATATAAGTTAAATATGACAATATTTAACAGGGTGACAGTATACAAGCTTGACGTACTCCTTTCCCAATTTGGAACCAGTCCATTGTTCCATGTCCAGTTCTAACTGTTGCGTCTTGATCTGCATACAGGTTTCTCAGGAGGCAGGTGAGGTGGTCTTGTGTTCCCCTCTCTTTAAGAATTTTCCAGTTTGTTGTGAACAACACAGTCAAAGGCTTTAGTGTAGTCAATGAAGCAGAAGTAGATGTTTTTCTGTAATTCCCTTGCTTTTCCTATGATCCAATGGATGTTGGCAATTTGATCTCTGGTTCCTCTGCCTTTTCTAAATCCAGCTTGAACATCTGGAAGTTCTCAGTTCACATACTGTTGAAGTCTTGGAGGATTCTAAGCATGGGAAATGAGTGCAATTGTGTGGTAGCTTGAACATTCTTTGGCATTGTCCTCCTTTGGGACTGGAATGAAAATGGACCTTTTCCAGTCCTATGGCCACTACTGAGTTTTCCAATTTTGTTGGCATATTGAGTGCAGCACTTTAATAGCATCTTTTAGGATTTGAAATGGCTCGTCTAGAATTCCATCACCTCCACTAGCTTTGTTCATAATGATGTTTCCAAAGGGCCATTTGACTTCACACTCCAGGATGTCTGGGTCTAAGTGAGTAATCATATATAAGTATCAGAAACAGTGATATATAAATATCAGAAGTTTCTAAAATTACTGTTTGTAGTTCTTGGACTGTGATTCCTTAACCATGACTGTGTGAACTGAGCCACACAGCACACTAAGATTTATTAGGTTTTTTCAAAATTTTGATGAAGAGTTTACTAAAGTGGGAATTTCATAGATAGTGAAGGGGAAGACGTAAGTTAGACTTGTATATATATATATATATATATTTTTTTTACTCCATGCAGAAATTAATAAGACTCTTCAGTGACTTCAGATCAACTTACCTCTAAAGAGATGATTTCCCAGTAGTTAAGAAGGGGGTTTGCTTATAATTTTGGGGGTACATAAAGGAAGACAAACAGGGAAATGAGCTACACAATCAGTTTGCAAAAGAAAATTAAGGACAACAAATAAATAAATGAAAAAGCATTTAACCTCATTGGGAGTTGTAAAATATAAAAGTAAAGCATAGTAAGTTGTTGAACTTGTATGTATACCTGAGGAGAAAAGGCTGAATGGAATAGAACAGCTTTGGGTGGATTAGTGCTCTAACTTAACACTGTTTTAAGAGATGTTTAGCTGCCAAGTAGTGGAAAGGCAGAGGGCATCAGGCCTCAGAGCAGTGGGGGAGGTTGGTCTTTGAGGCAGAGCCATGGAAGTGTGGATGAGAAGAGTTTCAGTAGGTTTCTAGCTGTAAGAGTCATGACAGGACCTCAGCTTGGCAAAGACCAGGCAGCTGCACTGGCAGAGCCATAGGCTGACAAATACCCAGAGGTATATAGTTATTAGTGTATAGTACAGCTGTATATGTGTGTGTGCATGTGTGTGTATGTTTGTGTGCTCAGTCATGTCCAACTCTTTGCAACACTATGGACTGTAGCCCACCAGGATCCTCTGTCCATGGGATTTTCCAGGCAAGAATACTGGAGTGGGTTGCCATTTCCTACTCCAGGGAATCTTTCTGAACCAGGATTTGAATCCATGTCTCCTGTGTCTTCTGCATTGGCAGGGAGAGGCTTTACTACTGCACCACCCTAGTGAGATATATATATATATATATATATATATATATATATATATATATATAATGTATATATACGTGTTGAGGGGGGTTTGTTGGAGGGCAGATGGCAATGGTTTTACCTGGGGCTCAAATTCATTCAACACAGATAGGACTTTGAACGGATAAAGTTGAGTTAGCTGTTCCTCCGCTACTATTTGAACTATTGAAGAGAGGGCTATGGCGAGTGTGAAAAATCCTTGGCTGGGACTTTCCTGATGATCCAATGGCTAATATTCCACATTCCCATTGAAGGGGATGCAGATTTGTTTCCCGGTCAGGGACCTAAGAACCTGCACGCCGAGTATTGTGGGGGAAGAAAATTAAAAAACAGAAAAAATCTTGGCCACAGAATGGTATAACTTGCAAGAGAATTGACTGGCCACCATTGATTGGTGGCTTCCACTGGGCACCAGCAAAAACACCTGGGCACTGACTTGGCATCCAGGTGGCTGGACCAGGTGGGCTGTGTTCTCTTACGTTCAGGTTGCTCCAGACTACATGTCCAGGTCTACATCTCAGTCTGCCTTGACTTCCTCTGGCTTGTTTCAAGAATATTCACTCTACAAGTATGCATACAGACATTTCTGTTTTAGAGTTAATCTTGCAACTTTTGACCTTAAGGATCAAAATTCTCTCACTCCTTTGTTTCAGATTTAGTTGTACCCATATACTCTCAAAGTGCCAGATGTCTATCATCCAGTTACTTGATCTGGAGGATAGGAAGGCAGAAAGTGAATGTCAGAGGCAACTGAATAAGGTGTGTGCACAGGAGAGGAGGGGGAAAGAGGAGTAGAGAGGGAGGGAGGAAGCTGGAAGGAAATTAACGGAAGTGTTCACAGTGGTAGGTTGTGAGATTTTGTATGGCTTTGTTTTCTTCTCTATTCATTTAATTAAAAAACCTGTTTATGAAGAGCCTCATTACTTTCATTTGTATAAACAGAAAACTATTTCTTAATATTATTTTTCTCAGATGATGAGGCTCAGATGAGCCAGCAAGAGTTTTCCTAGGAATTAGTTATCAAAAACAAGTCTGATATAATATTTGGATAGACCTACTGGTAAATTATGAGAATATCTATACATGTTATTTTATCACGTGGAACCAAAATTAATTGAATAATCATTTGCCGAAAAGTGTTTATAATAATATGTGATTATCACCTTGGAACAAGGCCTTCAGTAGATTGCCGTGAGATTCCAGGTACCTTCATCAAATAAAGTAAATGGCAATAAACAAATTTGTTTTCATTAAGTTGGCAGATGGAAACTGAGGGAAAATATCAGAATCAAGATTGATGTCAATTTCAGTAGAATAGGTAAGTGGGTTAACACTACCAAGGAGTTAAAGAAAGATAAGTGTCCAGTTTGACAAATCAAGGCTGTATATATGGCATGGGAGATGACTGAAGAGCTAGTACAGTAACACACCTGAGAACTTCAGTGACTGCAAGCTCAGTAAGATCTAAGAACCCTCTCTGAGTACCTCAAAGCTACCATGATATTGTATGTGCATGCTAAGTCTCTTCAGTCATGTCTAACTCTTTGCAATCGCATGGACTATAGCCCACCAGGCTCCTCTCTCTATGGGATTCTACAGGCAAGAACGCCTGAGTGGGTAGCCATGTCCTCCTCCAGGAGATCTTCCTGACCCAGGGATCCAACCTATGTCTCCTGCATTGACAGCCAGGTTCGTTACCTTTAGCACCACCTGGGAAGCACACCGTGATGTTAGGCAGCATTAATAAAAATGTCACACATGGAACAGGTGGACTATATTTCTTCATTCTGTCGTTAGATGACAACCTTTATTACTTGTGCATTTGTGCCCAATTCCACTGAGTTGGGGAGCGGTTGGAGGAAGAAGAGATGCTCCTCCTCCCAGAGAATTTGGGAGACATTGTTCAGTGCCTGTGGAACAAAGCTAGGGCTGCTGGTGTTCTTTGAAGTTCACACATTTCTTTGGACCCAATATTTAGATCGACCAAAGAGTAGATTGTCTGATGCAATTTCCCTAAGGTGAAATTTCCTCCTCTGTGAGAGTATTTGTGAAAAAGTATTGCATAAGAACTTTCAAAAATTTCTAGCACTTAGCTTATTTCTGAAGTCCAGGACACAGCTGAATTTAAGATTGATGGATAGATGAAGTGTTCTCCTTTCATTACTAAAACCATAAACTTGGATTTGGTCCTAGACAGAGAAGGTGGTTTTTGCAATGACATCTCCTGTAAGAGGAGCTTGCTGGCTGGCTTGATTGATGTTGATTGTCTGCTGGCCAATTGTCTTTAAGCTGGTACCTAGATATGCTCTCATTTAGTCATCTTGTTATAAAATTTCAGTGTATTTAGAGATAATTAATTATAATCAACAATAGATCATAAACTTCTTATAGACAGGAAACATGTATCTTTTAGAATTTTCATTTCCAGCCCTTTTCTTTCAGCCTTTAAAAATGTCTTTCTTTCTTCTTTTCCTTCCCCCCTCCCTCCATCCCTTTCCTCCTTTCTGTTGTGTCAAACAGTTCTAAGCACCAGTCATGACTGACAGCGATACCCCTAACCTTTATACAATGGAGGGCCCCCAGGCCAGCCTAAACTGTTGCAAATTCAGACAAGTCTAAGGACATTCCAGGGCCAACTGTATTTGTATGAGACTGAGGACTCCCCTGGGGAAGCAGACTCATAAGGAAGGAGAGTCAAGGTCCAAAGATAATGGGCTAGATCATACTGCAACCATCTGCCAAGGATGTGGGGCAGCTGGAGCATCCCCTCAGGTGCTGAATGAAGGCACAGGGCACAGGGCTGCCTAGAGGCATCTGGAGGAAATGAATGTAGGAACATGTGCTGCGAGAGTAACACACTCCCAGAGGGAGACAGGAGACATTATCCTGCAGAACTGGAGCAGAGTCCCACAATTCTACAGGCAGGAGTAAAGTCACAGGAAATTAGTGTGGCCCAGGGATTTGATGTTTAGAAGTATTTTGGAAATAAATCTGAAGAGGGAACTTGTGCACTTTAAAGGGTATGTTTCCTTGTCATTCATTGTGAGGAGATGCCCATCAAAGTAACTCACCTGTGCTATAGGAGTGTCCTCTGTTTACAAATACCACATTTACTGCATCAGGAGAACATGCCAATGGCTTATTCCAAAGTTACTCTGATGTGGATATTCAAAAAGAAGCCTTCTGTTCACTAAAACACTCCCCCAAGATGCTGCAAACCCCTCTCTAAGGAATAGAGCACAAGGTTTGTGTAACTGAAATAATTACATTTTTAAGAACATAATTAAATCTATGTTGTAAATACTTCTTTTACTTGACAAAAGTGTACGTGCTCTTTGAAATGTCTTTCTTATAATAACTGTCTTCTCTAACCAAATTAACATGAAAAAAGTAAGCAGAGTGGGGGGAAATTCTTATTTCTATTGTTATAAACATGTAAAACAAATTCTTCACGGTGTATGTGAGCTTAGCTGGTATTAAGCAAACATCTCTAGACTTCAATGATGCTAGAATTTAATAAGCTTTTTAGTAGCACCTTGTAATAAGGCGGTCTTCCCACATTTTCTGATTTGTGAATATCACAGCTGTACATCAACTTACACACCCCCAGGCTACAGTAAGGCCCAGCTCTGGCCCTGCTGTGGGCATTGAAAGCCTATGGTTTATCATTAGCCTAAAAATGCATATAGTTAGATTCTATAATGTTTTCTAGATTTTTTTTTCTTTTTCCTGTGTCAAGAAAGGAGGGGAAAATATAAATTGCATGTGACCTGAAATGGACATCTTCTGGGAATCAGGACTTGTGTTAACTCTACATAGTCTTCCCTCTGGAACACAGAACTTCTGCCCATTTCAATATTTTCAAAATGTATTATTAGGAAACATAGAATAATAAAACATGAAATGAGGCAAAAGGGTAGGAATTTAGCTTTTGTTTTGCTTTAGATAGAGAGGTTTTGTCTCAATCTTGGAATGAACTTAAACATTAGAGGTGGTTAAACTAGGCTGGAAACAATTTTTAAGGGGGAGCAAGACTTGTATTCACCTCTTTGGAATTATGTAGATTAAAGCTACTTGGAGGATTAAAAGGGATGGAAGAGATTAGTAAGTGACATTAGAAGAGTTCATATAGCAGAATTTTAAAAAAGGCTTTAGTCAATTTAGCATTAAGAAAAACGAAGGGAAAGCATCTTGTAATTTGTGTGTGTGTAAACAGTAAGCCTATTTTCATAGCTCTTACTGTTCTTACCCCCAAGACACATACCCACAGATTTATCTATACATGGTCCATATAGACATGGGTCTGACTAGAGATGCCAGAAGCTTCCTTGGCATCTACTAGCATTGGGCTTCCTGGTGGTGGTCGTGTCTGACTTTTGTGACCCCATGGACTGTAGCCCACCAGGCTCCTCTGTCCACGGGATTTCCCAGGAAAGAATACTGGAGTAGGTTGTCATTTCCTTCTCCACGAGCTATTTCTGATCCAGGGATTGGCTTGTTTCTTGTGTCTCCTGCATTGGCAGGTGGATCCTTTTACCACTGAGGCCCCTGGGAAGCCCATTATATAGTATACTGCATCTATAATTATGTAGTGTAAAAGTGTGTCAGTTGCTCCATCGTGTCTGACTCTTTGTCCAGAGAGGCCCATGGACTGTAGCCCACCGGCTCCTCTGTCCATGAGATTTCCCAGGTAAGAATACTGGAGTGAGTTGCCATTTCCTTCTCCAGGGGATCTTCCCGACCAAAGGGTCAGACCAGGGTCTCCTGCATTCCAAGAAAATTCTTTATCAAATGAGCCACTGGTCTTCCTAACTTTCACTAAACATTGATTTCCAAAATAGATTCTTTCAGAAATTCTTCCCTCTCTCCCCTTCAGAGAAAATAGACAATTATCTTAACACATAAACATCTTTTACCCCAAGTTTATAAGAACATGGATCAGGAGTTTGACCTATCATTTGAAAAATTGCCCCTCTTTAACATGGAGGCTGATGAAAGAAGTGTAAAAATAGTAGTGGAAACTGTTTTACATGATGACTGAAGCTGTAAGGATGGGGGAAAGGAGAGTCTCTGTGAAAGGAGAATTGGGAGAAAAAGTAGAGTTTGCTTTGATTCTAAATACCCTAATTGAAACATATAAAAAACAAAGCACAGTTTTATACAAAGCATAATTTTATCCTCAAAGAATGTAAAGGAAATAGAATTGTCAGGAAAGAAGGGCTATGTTTGTGCTAGGAAGAGAGCTGTAAAGTATATTTTTTAAGGAAGTCAAACTTCAGCCAAGGCCTTGGTTTTTTCAGCTTGCGGCTCAAACTGTAAAACTTAGAAGAAACCCTGTCTCTAGGACTAGATCAAAGGGTTTGTATTATGGATCCCAGCACTAGCTCTGCATGAACTGTTTCTCTCCCTTTACCCTAAGCTCTATGATGTGATTGATTCTCTCACTCTGGGCTTCAGGCTGCTACTTTCCTTTGTGCTAAAAACTTACGACTATTATTAACATCGTTATCTGATTATTCAGTTCAGTTCAGTTCAGTCACTCAGTCCTGTCCGACTCTTTGCGACCTCATGAATTGCAGCACGCCAGGCCGCTCTGTCCATCACCAACTCCCGGAGTTCACCCAAACTCACGTCCATCGAGTCGGTGATGCCATCCAGCCATCTTATCCTCTGTCGTCCCCTTCTCCTCCTGCCCCCAATCCCTCCCAGCATCAGGGTCTTTTCCAATGAGTCAACTCTTCGCATGAAGTGGCCAAAGTATTGGAGTTTCAGCTTCAGCATCAGTCCTTCCAATGAACACCCAGGACTGATCTCCTCTAGGATGGACTGGTTGGATCTCCTTGCAGTCCAAGGGACTCTCAAGAGTCTTCTCCAACACCGCAGTTCAAAAGCATCAATTCTTCGGTGCTCAGCTTTCTTCACAGTCCAACTCTCACATCCATACATGACCACTGGAAAAACCATAGCCTTGACTAGACAGACCTTTGTTGGCAAAGTAATCTCTGGTTTTGAATATGCTATCTAAGTTGGTCATAACTTTCCTTCCAAGGAGTAAGCATCTTTTAATTTCATGGCTGCAATAACCATCTACAGTGATTTTGGAGCCCAGAAAAATAAAGTCAGCCACTGTTTCCCCATCTATTTCCCATGAAGTGATGGGACCAGATGCCATGATCTTAGTTTTCTGAATGTTGAGCTTTAAGCAACTTTTTCACTCTCTTTCACTTTCATCAAGAGGCTTTCTAGTTCCTCTTCACTTTCTGCCATAAGGGTGGTGCCATCTGCATATCTGAGGTTATTGATATTTCTCCCGGCAATCTTGATCCAGCTTGTGTTTCTTCTAGCCCAGCATTTCTCATGATGTACTCTGCATATAAGTTAAATAAGCAGGGTGACAATATACAGCCTTGACATACTCCTCTTCCTATTTGGAGCCAGTCTGTTGGTTCCATGTCCAGTTCTAACTGTTGCTTCCTGACCTGAGTATAGGTTTCTCAAGAGGCAGGTCAAATGGTATTCCCATCTCTTTCAGAATTTTCCACAGTTTATTGTGATCCACACAGTCAAAGGCTTTGGCATAGTCAATAAAGCAGAAATAGATGTTTTTCTGGAACTCTCTTGCCTTTTTGATGATCCAGTGGATGTTGGCAATTTGATCTCTGGTTGCTCTGATTGTTAGTTATTGGTAATTCCAAACATCCCTGTGCTCAGACGTCCTACTGTGATCCTGTGAACTGTAGCCTGCCAGGCTCCTCTATCCATGGGATTTTCCAGGCAAGAATCCTGGTGTGGGGTGCCATTTCCTCCTCCAGGGAATCTTCCCAACCCAGGGCTCGAACCCAAGATCTCCTGCATTTTCTGCATTGGCAGGAGGATTCTATACCACTAGCACCACCTGGGAATTGAGTGTATACCAAATGGATCTGAGCTGAAAGAACCGAGTAATGATGTTGAAGAGTCACATTTAACAGCTGAGTTTTATACCCTTTAAAACTTACAGGTGAGTTAAAAATTTGCCCTCTACCTAATTTATAAATTTCTTGAAGCATGATCTGTCTCTCCCTATGGTATATTCATTCAACTTTGAACAACTCAGCTAATCTGAGTAGTGATTCATCTGTCACTAGAGGGGGTTAAAGCATTTCTGACCTCTGTAGTCACAGAGAAAGCTTCTAGAAAGTTGTCCTTTCTCCCACTTGGTATGTGTGGGAGTATTAAACCCCAAATAGAACAGTCCTAAACTCTTTTTTTTTTTTCATATTTTGTTTTTCTATAAACAAACTTTATCTGTGGCCTTGTAGCAGACCGTCAGTTCCAGGAAACACACAGCTAACAATGTCATTCCCCTTGTATTGCACATAATATAAAAACAGAGTTTAAGTAAATATTTGAATTAGGACAATTTGAAACATTTAACTTTGGAGAAGCCTTTCCCTGGCATGTATTGATCACTTTTTTCCAGAATGGCTGTTTCAGTAGATTCAGTAGGCGATAGCTACACCCTTTAAATGAAGTTCGTTCAATTTAACATATCATACAGTAACAGAGTATACTCTTAGACTCAGCATTTGCAGAATGGAACTCAAATTTGGAGGTTCAACTCCTGCTGTGGATCAAAGAAAAGCTGGTTTATAAATAGCAGTAGAGCAACAGCTAGTGCTAAAGGCAGGTGTAGCAGAAACATCATTGGTCACAACTGGCTCATTAAATTTAAGGTTGATGTTGCAATTGGATGGCTCTTTTCCTTGGTACTTTAACCATGAAAGTATTCCATGAAATGACAGGCATGGACCTGCTCATCTCTAGGGTTCTTTTAGACTCTTTCTCTCTGTGATCCTCCAGATGGGTTATTACTATGTACTTTTCATTCTCTGCCCCACATTTTTCTTAGTGAATTTATCCATTAGATAAAGGAGGCTTGCTTAGGCCTGGCTTTTTACCTTTTAAGTCAGTTAGCTTTGTGTGGATTGTGAGGAAGAAATAGAAGTTTTTTGTACTGGGACAATGCTGTGGGGAAGTTCCAAGAAATGTCCTCTCTCCTCTTTAAAAAAATAAATACTAAGGCAAGATATCTGCATTGTTGAAAAAGGAACATGTGGGCCTTTGTGTACAAAAACGATAGCATCATCTGCTAATAGTAGGTAATATTTATACTATGCTACCCAATTCCTTATGTCATAAAGATACACTTAGTTTATTATTATAATAGTTATCCTAGCTCAGAAAAGATCACAATATCATCTGTATGGAAATACAATAGGATCATAAGTTTACATAGCCAAATTCTCCCAAGTGAAAGTTTTATATATCTTTGTTATTTCATTTTTCTACAGATTGGGGGGAGGGGAGGAATACTTGTTATTTATGGAAAGCGGTCAGATAAAGAAATAAAGTCTTTGAATATGCAGAGATCTATAGAAAACATTAAATTAGATAGATCACCATGAACATGATGATCTTTAAAAGTTGGCATCACCAGTGGATTAAAAAGGTATGTACAAAACACAGCTATATTTAAAATGGATAACCAACAAGGACCTGCTGCAAAGCACATGGACCTCTGCTCAATGTTATGTGGCAGCCTGAATGGGAGGGTGTGTGGGAGAGAATGGATATATGTATACGTACGGCTGAGTTCTTTCTCTGTTCACCTGAACATACCACCACATTGTTTGTTAATTGGCTGTACCCCAATACAAAATAAAAAAGTTCCTTTTCTTTTTTTTAAAAAAAGTATGTATGAGAGCTTTCTCTCAGAGGCAGAAGTTCTTGCTGGACTCAGGCAGTTAGTCTGTGACCTCGTGTCTTCCTCTATTTAACACAGAGTCATGTGGCAGTATGTCACATGCTGGTACAGCCAGGCCAAAAGAATCCCAGGATGAGTGACTTCAGGGTGCCTCTCGCATATATCTACATACAATGTGGAAGTGTCACAGCTGGGTGAGCTAACCCAGAAGATTGTCCTTGTGTTTCTGTGTAGATTTTCATGGACAGATTTAAGGTACCGAGAAATTAAATCTTTTTAAGTGTAGGTCTCAGGAGCTAACCCTCACAGAAAAATGGTCTGTGTCATCTAGACTGTGATAAGCAGTGACTTCATAAATTCATTCATTCATTCACCCTAAACATTAATTATTGCTCTTGGCTCTGGGATGTAGCAGTGAACAAAACAAAGTTCTGGCCTTTGTGAAGCTTTCATTCTAGTTGAGACACATAGTAAACAAGTAAGCCCAAGAGCTAGGAAAAATAAAATCAGGCAGTAGTAAGTAAACTTACAAAAGGGATGGAGAAACAGATTGATGAGGGATACTCTGTGATGAGAGGCCCTTGGAGCGGAGACCTCCATGAAGCAAAGAAGTGAATCAGTTGTTTTTGCTATACTTAGCTCACATCACTTTCCTATATTTTAAAATATGTAGAAAATTGAGGCTCTTGATATTTTACCTGCTGCTTGGAAAACAGGGTAGGGATTTTGTTTACTGACCAATCAGAAATTGGCTTAGAGGACTTTCCTGGTGGTACAGTGGATAAGAATCTGCGTGCCAATGCAGGTGATACAAATTCTGTCCCTTGTTCGGGAAGATTCCACACACTGCGTGTGGGGCAAGGAAGCCCGCCTGCCACAACTACTGAGCCTGTGCTCTGGAAGCCCGGAGCCGCAACAGCGGAGTCTGTGTGCTGCAACTGCTGAAGCCCGTGCACCTAGAGCCCATGCTCTGCAACAGGAGAAGTCACCACAATGAGAAGCCCGGACACCGCAACCAGAGAGTAGCCCCCACTCTCTGGAACAGCAATGAAGACCCAGCGCAACCCAAGATTTTACAAAGTAATACTCTTTCAAAAAAGAAAAGAAACTAACCTAAAGAGGTTCATTCTATCTAGTCACTCTTGGATGGGGATTTGCTTTCAAGTTCTCTGCCACGTCCAGATCCTTAATAGATTCTCATGTCTGCATTTATCTACACCTGGAACTCCATACCTGGAATGTCTGTTACCAGTTCCCTCCCAGCTTTTCATCCCCTTTCAAGAATCTGGGAAAGAAGAGTGATTAGGTTATATGTTCCCTCAATCCTTGCCCTCCTTAGTCTCTGCTGTGTTTGTTGACAAGTTTTCATTATTTTATGACACAGTCACCAGAGCCGGGCTGAGATCACCAGTTTGTTACTTGGAGTTTTTAAATGTCCAGCTGGTGGATGTTTTCTCCCAGTTACTGGCTATTTGTGTGCCACAAGGGTCAAAGTGGGGCCTCTTTGGAGAACTCTAGGTCAAATCTGTCCAACAAGAATCCAATTGGGCAATACACAGCATGCAGTGTTTATTACATGCCCACTGCTTGTAAGAGGGGGACCTAGCTGGAAGTTCCCAGTCCTCAAGGAGATAACATTCTTAGTGATACAGACTTCTCAGGGACAGGGATTTTGGTCACATACATACTTTTGCTCCTTTGGGATTTATTTTAAGCTATGGAATCTTAGCTATGGAAGGAGTCTTAGAAATTATCTAGCTTAACCTCCACCACATGTTACCAAGACGGACAACAAGATTATGAGGTTTTGAATTACTCAAGGTCACACAGCCCTGGTCTCTGTCTGTTCTGCCAGACTGCTTCTCATCATATTCATTTGTTTAAGCCCACACCTCCTCGAGCAGATGTTCAGGAACATTCCATACGGCAACCATCCCAGTCCATCTCCACATCAAGGGCCAGAATCCGCACATGAAGCACTGCAAGATGGAAAACTAGCCACAGCAATGCTCTAGACAGGAGTTCTGGGATTTTAACATCAATACACAGAAACGGACATTTGATTTTAGTTCCTTCTTTGTTCTAATTGTTTAAAAAAAAAAAGAAATAGCAAGGACTCTCTTTGTTCAGTTCTTTTTTTTTTTTTTGTAACTGGGAGTAGAATCAGAAGTTCTAATAATGTCTCCTCTGTACATATGCAGCATCATCTCCATTCTTATTATGTCCTTGGCTTCAGACCAGCCCTATATACTTGGGTATCTCATAGTTCAATTTTCAGATGTACATATGTGCTTTTAAAAGTTGGAGTGCACCTGTATACTGATCTACTAGAGAAAAATGAAAATTACACACTTCAGAGTCAAGTATTCCTAAGTTCAAAACCAGGATTCAACATTAATTAGTTGGGTAAGCTTCATTATTTAACACTAGAACCTCAGTTTTGCCATCTGCAAAGTGGGAATAATGAAGATACCCTTAGAGGGCTTTAGTGAACACATCCTCCCTGTTCTTCCCTCCCTTTCCCCTTTCACATACGTAGGTATAGTTGGATCAAAAAGTATGTTGAGTTTCTCACTGAAAAATTTGGTCCTTTCCTCTTTCAAAAATCCCAAGAGAAGGACCTGCTAAGCTGCTAAGTCACTTCAGTCGTGTCCGACTCTGTGCGACCCCATAGATGGCAGCCCACCAGGCTCCCCGGACCCCTGGGATTCTCCAGGCAAGAACACTGGAGTGGGGTGCCATTGCCTTCTCCAATGCAGGAAAGTGAAAAGTGAAAGTGAAGTCGCTCAGTCGTGTCCGACCCTCAGCGACCCCATGGACTGCAGCCTTCCAGGCTCCTCCGTCCATGGGATTTTCCAGGCAAGAGTACTGGAGTGGGGTGCCATTGCCTTCTCCGAGAGAAGGACCTAAATGAATATAAATCTCCCATTTAAAAGGACTTAAAGGTTTGTCCCTAATAGCAACTTTAAAAACAAACATCATCTGAAAACATTTCAGGATACTTAGAGCAGTTCCTTTCTCACTCTTTTTTTTTTTTTTTTGCCCTTTCCCTCAATTTATTTCCCTTTTGTCCCTACAAACAACTTTTGTCAAATGTACACGGACAGCCCATGGCTCCCATCGCTCCTCTGTCCCGGAATCAACTCTGCAGACCCAGGCTCTGGATCTGTGAGTGACGCAAGAAGCTGTTTTTGGCCTCAGGAATGTTTTCCTCTATGTTCTGACTCCTCTCTTGTTGTCCTTCTCTCCTCTCCATCTTTTCTCCACCTCTCTTCCCCAGACACCTCCACTGCTTTCTCTCTTCCTGTTTTCTTAGTTTCTTCCCCTCTCCTTGGTGGCCAAAGCACCCATCAATCACCGCCACTGTCATAATCAGTTCTGTCTGTGACTCCTCTACGTCCAGGATAAAACAAGATAGGAGCAGCGGCTCTGAAAAGACAGACATCTCCACAGTAGCCTGTGGGAGGCTGCCTGGCGCGTCAAGTCTGCCAATAAGAGCATTTCCTTCCAGCTGCAGGGCTGGGGAAAGCCAACCAACAGTGAGCTGCACAAGTTTGCCGGTGACACACTTAAGTTGTTTTTCTTTGTGAAAACAGGGGAAAATTCTGATAAATTCCAGATGATTTCAAAACACATTCGAGGGTCAGATATACAAGAGGCAGATAAAATCGGAATTAGGTAAGTACAAGTTGAGGCACAAATCTCTTTTTAGGTCCAAACATCTTGCAGATTGAAAGTCTTTAAATTTGACAATTCCCAGTTAGGGATGATAAAAATTGAACTTTGCTCTCCTTAAACCCCAAGCCATTATGAGGAGGGAGGGTTCACTCAAAGTTGAAGCTGAATAGCTAGTAAAAAGCTGAGGGAAGTGCGCATTATGAATGAGCACTGGAACGTTTTTTAATCCAGTTAAGGACCTGTAATATTTGGAAAGACCAAAAAATATATTAAAGATGCCCATTAAAGTGTCTACATGAATGCTGTGTCTTCATGGTATAATCAAATACATGCGTCCATCATTCCTATGCTAGGAAGACAGGTTCATCTTGGTACCGAAGGGGTCAAAGCAGTTTCTGTCTTACACTCCTTACCCTGTGATCTACATTTATCAATATTCTCAGAGATTATTGAGCAGCATGCCTGTATGTCTGGGCAAAAGTTAGGCCTTTCATTTTTTGCAAGTTACTAAAGCTATAATCTTTGTTTTCCCCTTTTTGTTCTCCTACCTTTTAATTTGAAATTTTCGAACCTACAGAAAAGCTAGAAGAAAGCATGAAAAACACCAACATACCCAATTCACCAATAGAACCTTCTCTTACATAACCATAATGTCATTCATACTCCCAAGACACTTAACACTGAGGCACTAGTGTTATCTAATAGAAATTCCATATTTAAATTTCCCCAATTGTACCAGTAATCTTTCATGATACAGGCAATTTTGAAGTGCCAAGGGTACTGCTTTGTAAAATGTCCCAGTAATCTGAGTTTGATTGTTTCCTTATGACTAGATTCAAACTACACATTTTTCCTGAAAACGATACACAGGTGATCATGTATAGGTATCTGCTGTGCTTTAATCAGTTGCTGCACTGAGGTTAGAAGAGTATTAATTTTCTAATTTTTTCATTCTTCTGTATATATCAGATGGAATCCTCAGTATGGAACCCAGGTCTTTTTTAAAAATTTTATTGAAATATGGCTGATTTACAATGTTATGTTAATTTCTGCTATATAATAGCAAAGTGATTCAGTTATATATATAAATTTTTTTCATTATAGTTTATCAGAGGATATTGAATATAGTTCCCTGAGCTATACAGTAGGGCCTTGTTATTTACACATACTTTATATAATAGTTTACATCTGCTAATTGCAAGCTCCCAAATCTTTCCCTCCTGCATCCCCTCCTTAACAACTACAAGTCTGTTCTTTACGTCTTTGTGTCTGTTTCATAGATATATTTACTTGTACTGTATTTGAGATTCCATATATAAGTGACATCATATGGTATTTGTCTTTCTCTTCCCATTTTCTTCAGTTAGTATGTTAACCTCTAGGTCCACGCATGTTGCTGCAAATGGCATTACTTCATTCTTCTCTATGGCTGAGTAATATCCCATTGTATATGTATACCACATCTTTACCCATTCATCTGTCATTATTTGTCTCCATGCCTCGGCTACTGTAAAAAGTGCTGCTATGCACATAGTGGTGCATGTGTCTTTTCAAATTGTAGTTTATTCTGAGTATAAGCCTAGGAATGGGATTACTGGATCATATGACAACTCTATTTTTAGTGCTTTGAGGAACCTCCATACTGTTTTCCATAGTAGCTGCACTAATTTACATTCCCACCAACAGCGAAAGAAGGTGGAAACCTGGTCTTTCTGATGCTAAATGCCATGCTATTTCTGCTGCAGGAGCTACCTCTCAGATGTGTAAAAAAATGAAGCTGGTCACCGGAAGCTGCAAATGTCTGTCTAGTCAAGGCTATGGTTTTTCCTGTGGTCATGTATGGATGTGAGAGTTGGACTATAAAGAAAACTGAGTGCCGAAGAATTGATGCTTTTGAACTGTGGTGTTGGAGAAGACTCTGGAGAGTCCCTTGGACTGCAAGGAGATCCAACCAGTCCATTCTGAAGGAGATCAGCCCTGGGATTTCTTTGGAAGGACTGATGCTAAAGCTGAAACTCCAGTACTTTGGCCACCTGATGCAAAGAGCTGACTCATTTGAGAAGACCCTGATGCTGGGAAATATTGAGGGCAGGAGGAGAAGGGGACGACAGAGGATGAGATGGTTGGATGGCATCACTGACTCAATGGACATGAGTTTGGGTGAACTCCGGGAGTTGCTGATGGACAGGGAGGCCTGGCACGCTGCAGTTCATGGGGTTGCAAAGAGTCAGACACTACTGAGCAACTGAACTGAACCGAACCTGAAGCTGCTGGGGAAATAAAACATTTTCTCTCCATCTCTTGTTTAGAGCTCCATTTTCTTTCATCTTGGGAAAATGGACCCCTTCTGCGGCTTTGAAACCTACTTTTAAAAAACCCATGACTTGAGCACACACAAAGCTATTACTTCTCATATGTGAAGGAATGTACTTAGAGAAGTGGAGGATGTCCAAATCATCCTCTCTCTCTCAGCATCACTGACATTATCTCATCTCTTTAGGGTTCCAGGTTATATTTCATTTCCTTTCTTTCTCCTTTTTTTTTTTTTTTGCAGGGAGTGGATGGGTGAGAGCTGAAATCAAAGCATCAATTCATTTAGGAGCTTTTATTTTTCTAGTGGCAAAATTGGATTGAAGAGTTTGGTGGAATGTCTACCATTCTTCCCTGAGCCACAACAGTGAAGGGGAAGGAAGGCTCAGCAAAGCAGCCTCCAAAGACCTTGACAAACACCATCTCCACCAGGGATTGCAGAACCGCCTTCCAGTAAGTTATTGCCAGAAGGAAGGGAGGGGCCCTGGACGGGCAGCGACCCTGTGAGCCTCGCTGGCTGCCAGACCCTGGGAAGAGGAGATATGGCCAGTCTGAGAGGAAGCCTGGGCCGGGAGCAGAATTACACTTCTCTTCTTTCCCGATAGCTGCCCTCCCTACACATCTTCTTGCTTTCATGAAATCAGTGTGGAAAGAAATCACGAGGAAAGATTTCCTCGGTCAGGGAAAACACACAGAGAAATCCTTAGTTCTCCTTCTGCCCCTTCTGTTTGTTACAGTAAGTGGTGACGACTTTTCTAATCACTAGTAAGTTCAGGGTTACAGGTCACAATGGCAGAGTCAGGGTTAGCCTGTCAGCGTCACTACCCTGAAAAAGCACCCCCCAGACTGAAACAAAAACTATTCCTTTTGTTTGCCATCTTTGTACTGTTTAACATGAATGTTTCAACAGTCTTTATTTTCCAAACATGCAAACGGGAGAGAGTGATCTGACCCACAGTACACTGACATACCATGTAGCTATAACCTTGAGATAAAAAGTAAAGGAAAAAGTCAAAACAGCTCAAACCAAACAAGTTTTTCTTCAGTCCCAGACCCCTTGCCTGTGTAACAAAGGAACGCACTGACATTAGCACACACTGGCTGTGGTGCACAGGCACAGAGCTACAGGGAGGCAGACCTGTGGGACCGCAATTGCATAGCTGGGAAGTCGAATGGATTCATCAATTTAACAAGTGTATCCTATGTGTCTACTCTGTGCTAGACATGATTCTAGGTGTTGGCAATATCTTATACACCTAGGGGATTTATAAGACGTACAAGGCCTCTGATCATGTGGAACTTACCTAGTGGCACTGGTAGGGGGAGAGGGGAATTAGAGACTACACTCACAGTGTTGAGAGGAGATGGAAAATAACAGCTATAGTGGAAAGTCTGAGCTGGTTTTCTGAATTCTATATATCTAGAGATGCAACTTCTTCAAAATCTGGGTGACACTGTGGAATGGTGATTAAGACAGAAAAAGGGAGAGGATCAGAGAGAAGCTTCTCTCCTCAGCTGTACCCACGAGCATCCTTTGGGAGCTTTTCCAAGCTATCAGCAAAGGTCAAACATAGTGTCTGTAAGATGACAGATAAGAGAAACAATGAAAACTGTGCCTTTGTCTCTTACTTCTGAAAGAACTCCAAAGATGGAACATCCTGATAAAATAACAGGTATCTTCTCAGGCATCTTTGCTATTTGGAGGTCAGTGCTATGGAAAAGGAAATGGCACCCCACTCCAGTATTCTTGCCTGGAGAATCCCAGGGACGGCAGAGCCTGGTGGGTTGCAGTCCATGGGGTCGCTGAGAGTTGGACGTGACTGAGCGACTTCACTTTCACTTTTCACTTTCATGCATCGGAGAAGGAAATGGCAACCCACTCCAGTGTTCTTGCCTAGAGAATCCCAGGGACGGGGGAGACTGGTGGGCTGCCGTCTCTGGGGTCGCACAGAGACAGACACGACTGAAGCGACTTAGCCGCAGCTATGGAGGAGGGCATGGCAACCCACTCCAGTATTCTTGCCTGGAGAATCCCAGGGTCAGAGGAGCCTGGCAGGCTACAGTCCTTGGGGTCACAAAGAGTCGGACACAACTGAGTGACTGAGCATGCATGCTCAGTGCTACACATTTTACCTGTATTGGCTCATTTAATCCTCACAACCATCACCTAGTAAGATAAACACTAATTTTGTTCCCATTCCCCAAATGAAAAAACAGTCCTAGAAAATATAAGTGACTTGCCCTTGCTTAAGGACGTATCCCTGGTAGAGATTGGAACTAGGACAGGATCCTAGCTGTTGGACTCCAAAAGCCTTGTTCTACACCACAATCTTTCCATCAACAAAATTATTTTCCTCATTTTATTTAAGGAAAAAGAGAAAAGGTACTAACATTGCATAGGCTATTTAATCACAAGTCGTCTGCAAGTGGTCTGTGTTTTCCAGATGTTATCTTGAAGGAGATGGTCAAACCTGTCCTTTGAGTCAAAAGCAAATACAAGTCACTTTCTCACAACACATGAAAATTAAGAGATGAACTTTTGTGATTGCTTAAATGTTGATGAGCCCATCATCTAAATTTTGAATTACAATTCGTGGAGATCAATAATTCAACCAAATAATGAATTACTCCTCAAAGTTTATTTTATAACTGCATACATTTCCATCTTTGCCCTTTACTTGATAATTGAATTAACAATAAATTAACTGAGGTGAAGCTGGTTTAGTGAAAACAATGTAGAAGTCCCTAATGAAGCTTGTGCCGGTTGGGGGATAAATTCATATCAAAAATTCAAAAATTATAAGTAGAACTGAACTTTGAAGGGATGGAGAGGTCTTGCTTTTGCTTTAAATCATTTAAATTAAATGTACTGAAAAATGATCAGAGTGCTTATTTTTACTTTGTTTTGTGGGAAATTGTGCTGGGAAAGTGGATCTATTGTGCACAAAGGATGTTGGCTTTCTGCTGCAACCACCAGGCAGGTTGAGTTGAGAAACAATTAGCTCAGTCAGCAAGCCTTTGAATCTGATTAAGCCAGGAAGTGGTCACTCCCCACGACAGGGCAGAATGAAGGGAATGAAGGCGGTGGCCCAAAACAAGGAATGATCTCTCTGTCTCTGTCTGAAGTATTAGAATTTATTGTGCCAAATTTATGTCGAGGATTATTTCACTCCATTTTGTTATTATTTCACTAAAAACAAATATAATCTTGTTTCCAAGTGGATCAACAGTCCACATGTGTCATGGCTACTGTCTCTTAGAAACTTCTGTTTATCAAGGCCTGACATACTCTCATGTTTTGGTAACGGGACATCTTTGAGACCCAGGCCCCAGATCACAGAGGAAAATGCAGCATTTATACCAGTCTGCTGGCTGGGTTCTCATTACTCTGGGGGCTCTCAGTGCATTCTCTGGAGTTATTGCTTTCTTCCCAGTCTTTTCCTGCAAGTTTTGGTTCACGGGATGGAGTGTCTGGATTGCCTGTCCCATTTGGAATGGAGTTTTGGTAGGAAAATATTTTAATATTAATGTTTTTATTACATGTGTTGAGAGAATAAAGGAAAAAGGGAGGGGAAAGTGGGATGAGAATGATACATCTTTTAAAGTTTTTCAACAACATGAAGACATAAAAATTCTACAGAAAATCAGATTGTACCTTAGAACATTGATTTCTATTAGTTATCTTTTAAAATATAAGTATTTCTTAATGTCATTTAATCATGTATACAGTATATCAGGTGGCATTAGTGGCAAACCTGCCTGCCAATGCAGGAGACATAAGAGACATTGGTTCAATCTCTGGGTTGGGAAGATTCCCTGAAGGAGGGCATGGCAGCCCTCTCTGGTATTCTTGCCTGGAGAATCCCATGGACACAAGAGCCTGGTGGGCTTCAGTCTGTGCGGTTGCAAAGAGTCGGACATGGCTGAAGTGACTTAGCATGCACACACACACAATGTATCAGATATACTATAATGAAATGCTATTCTCTCAAAAGTTACTTTATTTTACTCTTATCACCTTGACATTCTGAGAAATTGGAATCTATCTTTCAAAATCTGAGTGTAGAAAAAAAATACAAACCATGAAAAATAATTTTTAAATGAAGAACAAAGTAAAATGATTTTCAGGCAAATACTTTTATTAGAAACACTAAGGTTGTGTTTATGTGACCAAAAAGTTTGCAAGCCCCAAACCTTAGTTCTCCCATCCTTTTCTTTGAACAAAACTGTTTGCACTGAAAGTAACTGAAGAAGTTGGGTGATGGGCTTCACTAGCTTCATGTGTTGCCAAACCTGCATGTGCCAAATACACGTGGATACCAAGTAACTGCTCAGTGTCTGCCTGTTAAATGGTCTCACAGATGAACCATCATACTGGTACCTCAGCTTCTGGGTCAAAGAAACAAACACACGTAGCCTTGGAGTAGGTGGTAGCATGATGGAAGAGGAGTTACAGAGGCCTGAACATTCAACAAATCCTTCTCTCATTGTTTTCCGGGATGCCTGATACTCATTATTGGAAACTAGATAATTCGATTTTGAAACTTGTTGATCTTATGGAGTTTTCTCTTACAATATAGCCACTGTTGAGAGGGGCAATATCTTGTCCTTTTTCTAAGATTTTTTTCATGTGGACCGTTTTAAAAGTCTTTATTGAATTCGTTACAATATTCCTTCTGTTTTATGTTTTTTTTTGTTTTTGTCTTTTTGGCTGTGGGGCATGTGGGATCTTAGTTTCCTGACCAGGAATTGAACCCTCACCCCTCTGCATTGGAAGGGGAAGCCTTCAGGGAATTCCCTTAAGTCTTTTTAAAAAAAATCAAACTTTAATGGAGACACCATTTAAAAGAAAATCCCTAGGAAATATCATTTTAATTTATTTATTAAATAAATATATATTGATAGCCTACTACAATCTTGAGTTACAATGGAAAGTAAAATAAAGTCTTGCTATTAAAGGCACACAGTCTAGGGGGCTTTAATGATGGTGTGCAGATGGAGGAACACTGGATGGGAGGAGCAAGGAACTGAACGTGGAAACCACTTGATGGCATTTTTCTTTTCTTTATTTAACACATTTTTTTTACAACCACCACCCAAGTGTTGAACTTTTCCTCTTTCCCCCAACCCCTACCACAAACCACACAGTCATTCAAGAAAATGTTTATTAAACATCTACTAGAATGCAGAGATGACAGTTACACTTATACAAAAGACTACCAACTTCTTTGTTGGTGATCCAGAGTAAGAAAAGTATTTTACATCAAGACGTGAAATGTACATAAATAAATCTTTCAAGGGAAAAAGATAGATATTGAAACATACATATAACTAGATTTATAGAACAAAAGATTCACACACAAAAAATACTTTAGTTTCTGTGTGAAGCAAATTCTCATATTTTCTATTCAATATTAAAAAGAAAATTCTGACTTTACAATTGACCCAGAGTTTAACAAAACCATGGTTTATAGTTCAACCCTGTGTCCCTTTCTTATACATCTTTGCTTATCCCTGCTGGGTCTATCATAACATAGTCAACAGATATTGGTGATTTGATTTAGTTCACAAATTATTGAATATAAGCTTTCTACACCAAACATCTGTTTCACTAATCATGCTTCATTTAGCTAATCAGGCCCAGAGAAATGATATGGTAGCACAGAACTAGTCAGTGGCTTTTTGATTTTAAGAGTGACAGCATAGGGAAGTAGAGTCAGAGAGTTAGGATTTGAGAAGGTGGGCGTTGTTCAAGGCCTGACTTTGACATTCTTGGTATGTAGTCAAGAGCAGGGCCCTCATTCAGCTGGTTCTTCATTGCCTTTACCTTTAGAACATGGACTTTCACAGGTAGAGCGCCCATGTGAAACTGTCTAACCTAAGAGGCTCAGAGAGAAGGAACACAATTTGAACAAAGACTTCATAATAAAGAGTTTTGCCAATTTTAAAGCCCTACAAATGCTAGTTAATACCATGCTTTTGATTTATGCCCCACTCTGTCCAAGCCCTTTGTTCCTAATCCCTTGCACCTGCCTCACTCTCCCATTCTGTTCCCTGATGACCTGCTGAGTTCCCTATCATGTTACCTCCTGGACCTCACCTCCTACCACTCTACTTTTAGCTCATTTCTTTCCCATCACATTCCAAGGTGTGTCTGCCTCAGGGCCTTTGCACTGCCAGTTCTCTGTCTGAAGCCTTTTCTCACACAGCTTATTCCCTAACTTCCTTCACTTCTTGGGTCAAATGTCACTTTCTCACAGATGCCCTCCCTCATTGCTGTATTTAAAATTATAAACCTCCCCCACGTTGGTATTCTCAGTCTCTCATACATTGTTCTATTTTTCACCCATGGCCCTTAATACCATCTAATATACCATGTAATTGACTTATTTATTGTCACACTTCCCCCCAAATGTGCATGGTACAAAGGCAGGATTTCTTTTTAATCTATTTTGTTCACTGCTATATGTCCAACACTTAAAACAGAGTGAGTAAATACCATGCTAGATATTCCGTAAATATTGCCTGATATTTGCCAGTGTTTGCCTGATATTTGCCTGATATTGCCAGTGTTAAATGAGTGGTGAATCACATGCTCTCCATTTTGATAGATCAAAACTCCTTATACAGTTGAACTCTGATTAGACTGCAAAGAATAAAGGTCCAGCTGATATTTATACTGAAGCAGGAAAAAAAACCCTCATGAGAAGGAAAGCAATAAGAAAGCTCACTCTTTCAATAATATCTAAATTTGGAACAGTCTGATTTTTTTTTTTTCCTAGTGAGTTTTCATAGTAAACCACAGCTCTGTCTGATCAGGGTCAATCTCAAAAGGTCTCTGACTCATCCTACAGCCATCTCTGCCAATCACTTCTCAACTTGTGTGTGGAATGTATCTTCCTTTGGTGGAAAGATGATTTTTACACTTCAATAATATTTTCTTTTGAAATTGACTCCATATCTCTTTTGAGATTAGAAGAGAGACATTTTTAGAAGTCGTCTATACTTTGTATTTGTTTGGTGACTTTCATTCAAGGCTTTCTAGTCTTCACAAATATTCATTTTCAGACTCTCACCTCAATTTGGACAGCAACGTGATAGGCAGTTTTCCTTGGATTTCTGATGTAGGTTATTTAAAGGTATCAGCTGCTAGAAAGTGCACAGCAAGGAGATCATAGTGCCTTAAGGACTGAGCTCCACTTTAATCCTGGAAAACCTGGCCTGTAGATCAAATTCTGATGAAGAGACTGAAGTGGAGTGAATTTAAAAACAAGACCTAAAGCCTGCAGGGTCCAGTGGCTTGGCCAGCAGTGAGCAGCGGTGCTGCACCCACAGTCCTGCTTGGAGATAGGAACTTTGGAGAAAAGCCGGCTAGACTCATTCATGCAATCTCCAGTTTCATCAACCATTAGAGAAGGGGCTTGATGGCACCAAATGCTTAAGACTCTTATAGCGTCAGCAGTCCTGTGATTTCCAACCAGCCAATGGTCTGTTTTCCACTTAGATAACCTAAGCTTTTTGAAGCTTAATTTGTCCAAAAATGTAATCATATTACCGCCAAAAGTACTTATTTCTTCTTCTGACTTGATAGTCTTTGAACTCAATTTCAAACTCTCAAGTGAATTTTGACTTAATCCTTTCCTCTAGCTTTCCTGGTGGCTCAGATGGTAAAGCATCTGCCTGCAATGTGGGAGACCTGAGTTCGATCCCTGGGTTGGGAAGATCTGGAGAAGGAAATGGCAACCCACTCCAGTATTCTTGCCTGGAGAATCCCATAGATGGAGGAGCCTGGTGTAGGTCTTTGCGACCATGGGGTCGCAAAGAGTTGGACACGACTGAGCGACTTCACTTTCATTTTCCTTCACTTTCCTCTAGTGTTTCGCAAACTGAAACGTGCATATGAACCAACTAGCACACTTGTGGCCAGTGTGCACATGCGTGCTCAGTTGGGTCCAACTCTCTACAACTTCATGGACAGAGCAATGCCAGGCTCCTGCATCCATGGGATTCTCAATGCAAGAATACTGGAATGGGTTGCCATTCGCTTCTCCAGGGGATCTTCCTGAGCCAGGGATTGAACTTGTGTCTCCTGTGTCTCCTGCATTGGTGGGCAATTTCTTTACCACTGAGCCACCTGGGAAGCCAAATCAACTAGAGATTTTTTTTTGTAATTTTCTTTCTTTTTAAAAAATTTATTTATTTTTTAATATAAATTCATTTATTTTAATTGGAGGTTAATTACTTTACAATATTGTATTGGTTTTGCCATACATCAACATGAATCTGCCACAGGTGTACACATGTTCCCCATCCTGAACCCTCCTTCCTCCTCCCTCCCCATACCATCATCCCTCTGGGTCATTTCAGTGCACCAGCCCCAAGCATCCAGTATCATGCATTGAACCTGGACTGGTGATTCATTTCATATATGATATTATACATGTTTCAATGCCATTCTCCCAAATCATCCCACCCTCTCCCTCTCCCACAGAGTCCAAAAGACTGCTCTATACATCTGTGTCTCTTTTGCTGTCTCGCATACAGGGTTATCATTACCATCTTTCTAAATTTCATATATATGTGTGGAGATTCCTTAAAAAACTGGAAATAGAACTGCCTTATGACCCAGCAATCCCGCTACTGGGCATATACACCAAGGAAACCAGAATTGAAAGAGACACGTGTACCCCAATGTTCATCACAGCACTGTTTATAATAGCCAGGACATGGAAGCAACCTAGATGCCCATTAGCAGATGAATGGATAAGAAAGCTGTGGTACATATACACAATGGAGTATATTACTCAGCCATTAATACATTTAATACATTTGAATCAGTTCTAATGAGGTGGATGAAACTGGAGCCTACTATACAGAGTGAAGTAAGCCAGAAAGAAAAACACCAATACAACTAAAGATTTTGTTAAAAATGTCAGCTCTGATTCTATGACTCTAAAGGGCAGTTGAGATTCTGCATGTCTGACAAGTTCCCAAGAGATGAGATACTACTGGTCCTTAAGACTGTACTTAGGGCAGCAACACACTAATCCAGCCCATTTCAGCCCCACTTCCACCCCACCACGTCCAATCCACTGCCAAGTAACTGGTATTTTTCCCACGAGGCAAAATCTCTGTGTTCTTTTCTTTTTTTGTTCTCACTGTGCACCCCCGCCAACCTCCTTACCACTTCCCACCCCACTCAGGTTTTACGCCTTGAAACTTTGATAGCTAAACTGTGAGAATCTGTGTGTTAGTGGATTATAAAATCAAGCTGTGGGGTAGTGAGTATTTAAACATATAGAATAGAATCAAACAGAAAAGAGTTATATCCATAATAAAGTTATGTGTTATCATGTAAAAATATTTATAACTTGGCCATGACGCAAAATATGTATCTTACTATGGGTAGAGGTTTAAAGAAAAAGCTTGAAGAGCAGGGTCTTACAGAGATCTCTAGGTCTTACTCCATACCTATCCAGCATGCAACAAATGGCTTATCTTTCTAAACCTCTGCTGTGTCCATCTAGTCCTGTCTTTGAAAATCTTCAGTGTCGCTTCATCATCCAAAGTTCAGGTTTGTTAGCCTGGATTTTGAGGCCCTCCTCCACTTGGCCTCTTGTGGCTTTCAAGCCTGGTTTCCTACTCCTCTCTGCCAGGGACCGACCCTCTGATGGTCCTGGCTCCTCTCACCTTTCATTCCCCAAGCACGCCTGCCATGTTCCCCCCTGTGTATATGAGGTCCCAGCTGCCTGCACTGCCCTTTCCTCTGTCTCTCCCACTGAAATCACAACCATCCTTCAAGCAATCGCCTCCATCAGCGATTGTCCCCCGGAAGTGGTATCTTGTCACCAACCTCTTCCCACACAGAAAGTACTCACTCTTCCTGCCTAATTTTGTGGACATTCTTATGTCCTTCCTTTCACATCTGGACTGTAAATTCCGTTTAGAGTTGGAGCCATGGTTTGTATAATTATTGCTTGGTGAGCTTGCTTTTCTTATTTAGCTTCTCTGTGCCTCAGTTAAAAACTAGAAAATGATTTCCTCCTAGGGTCATTCATTGTGAGGATTAAATGAATTAACACTCGTAAAGTGTTTGGTAGAGCGCCTGGTATCCAGTTAGTGCACAATAAACTCTCAATGTTATTATCGTTATTCCATTGGCATAGTGCCTATCATGAACCAGTACCCCCAAAATAGATGTCTGTAAGTGCGTAAATTAACCCATATTATTAGGATTCCTCTAAAAGTTTCTATTTCTGCTGTGAAGCTCTCTGCTTCCTTCAATTCATCTGCTTCTGGGAACTGCATCCTTACTGGGGCCATTTAAAGATTTAGTGGGAGGGTTCACAATTAGCATGCAGAATATGAGCAGCAACTTTTGCCAGACCCAAGTAATGTCCCTCAAGCTGCTCCCAGAGAACAGGTCCATAGCCAGACGAGAAGGCAGAGGCTGCAGGGCTGGGTCACCCTCTGCATTCACACCCTCCCCAACCACAGCCTCCCCTCCGCCTTTCCTCACAACCGGACCGCCCCTCTCTGCCCAACTCTTCACCTCTCAAAATGTCACCATTTCCTTTTCCCAATTGACTTCTCTTCCCTATTCTCAAATCTCTCTTTTTAAAATTCTTTTCCTTTTCCCTATCTAAAAATATATATTTTTTTGTAATGAAAGGAGGCAAGGGGAAAGCCCGTGACTCTTGGGGGAACACCCTCACTCCATGTCCCACCCACAGCCAGGCACCAAAAGAGATGGGTGTGCTTGGGTCCTGAGTCACCATCTTCAGGGTGGATTGAACAAGTTACTGAATGGCATTCATACACCAACCTCCCCCATGAAAGATCTTTTTCAAAGTTTTGTGTAAACAAAGCAAAATTCAAGCTGGCAGCTACAACAGAAATAACAGGCAGCTGCAATTCTGCAGGATTTTTCAACTTTTGAAAGGAAAGAAATGGTTTGTGCCAATGTAGTTAAGGCAATCCAGAATGTAAGCATCTGATAATGTCAGTTATCTACTTGGACTTCAATCAGGAGAGGTGTCTCCTTTGCTTTTTATTTCGTTTGCTTTAGAGTTTCTCATGCGTGGAGGAGTGACGTGTCAGTTGAGCGCTTTGCCTCTGAACGCAGAGATTGGCCCCAGGCTTAGCATCAGTGCTACAGTTGCTCTTAATAATTCTCTTGTTTTGTTGTACTATTTATGCTGGCTCAACCTCCATAGGGTCGCTTGGAAACTTTCCTCTTGCAGAATCAAGCCCAACCTCGTTTGACTACAGATGGTTCTGTTTTTATCCATGGGAGTTTAATGGGATGGTGATGCCAAATCTGGAATTTCAGGCTTAGCTGCATGAGAAGTGTTGTGTGAGTGTATGTGTGTGTGCTTTCCCCCCTCACTCTCAAATTCTCTAAATCCAATATTCAAAATAGAATATGCCAGGAAGATGAAAATCTGTTTCTCAAAACAATAAATATACTAGACCTGGAGCTACAAAAAGTAACATCCCACAAAACCATTTTGGTAAGAACTCTGATTTTTTTTCTCCTTAAATTTGTTGATACCATACAGTGAAGTTTATTTCTCTGTCTTAAACTGTAAAATTTTAAAATCCTAAATTATAACTATTTTTAGTCCTGTCCTCATTCTATATCTTATTTTAGGCACATCTCTTCCTGGTTTTCTCTCTCAACCTCAAAACATTCCTTGCACAGGGACAAATTATTTATGGGTTGGGAATAAGCAATTTCTGGATTCAGTGGCCACAAAGGTCTCCATCAGACCCAGTGCCAAATCGAAGATGAGTCCAGAATTTTTCCCCACTGTCTGTTACTCAATTCTGATGACACCATTCCCTCCTTTGTTGAACTATTTTCATTCTGCATTTGGGACCTTTTTCTTCAACGGAGACTGTTAAAAAAATCTCTTTTGGAAAGTTGGACACCACTGCCCCTAGAACCATAAATGCCCCGTCATGCATTTATTCTAATGATAATTTTTATTACTTGAAAAATAGAGATCATGGATTTGTATCCCACCAGCAGGGCAAGCCTGCAAAATCTCTGAAGAAAGCAAACAGTAGAAGATATGCTACTGGGAGGGTTTGTCAGGGGTCAAGGGGTGGGGTGGGGTGGGGTGGGGGTGGGGTGGGGAGGAAGTTTTGTGACACATTTCCATTCCAGTTCCTTCTGTTTGTAATTTTAGCAATTTGTGAGAAAAAAGAACAATAGACTATTAATCAAAATAAAACATATGGCAAGGGTTATAAAGCCAAGCTTTTATTGCAGTGACATCTTACAGTAGTAAAGGTTATAACTGTGATGGCAATGGCAAGATGGAAAATTTTAAAAATGAGCCTGTGTGAGTCGTGTCTTTGTGACACTGATGGCTTCTTTTCCTCATTGGCATCACTGATGAGGAGGTGATCAAAGCCATAAACCCACTTAGCTATCTGCAATTCCTTCCAGTTCATGATAAAGTTGTCAAACTGTGAAGCAGATTGAACTCTTTCCAGAGGCACCTTCTCTCATGGATGTTGTTTTACCATGTTCCTTTTACAGGCCGTCACAACTGGTATCCTCCTACTGTTGGCTCACAAAGAGTGGACACAGAGATACCTGGTAAATACATAGATGTCAAGTAAAGTGGTAGAGTAAGTTTGAAGGTCAAATCTCTACTAGTTCAGGATAGAACACAAAGAATGTGATTTCTGATTAAAACTGACTTTTGTCTAATTTATGCCTTATTATAATGCATTTCAATAAACCACTGTTTTAAATGACTAATTTTTATCTGATACCTGCTCTAAGCATTTTCTACAAGTTACTGATTATGGTATTTAAGTATTTGATTAATAGTTTGGGAAGAACAGAACCAGTGTTAGTCTTCCTGAATTACATTTTGCAAAAATGGATCTGTAGTCTTGTCTGTTTTAATGATTCATTTTCAAGTTCTCAATTCCTGTTTGGGATCTCTTTCCAATCTCTCTACTGCTTCTCCCATAAAAAGGATGAAAAGTCTGTGTCTTGCATTTCAACAGCATAGAGTCAAGTACAGAAAGACTTACCTTGAGCAGATTATAGCTCCTCTTCCCATGGCCACAGCAGAGCTTCTGAAACTTTATGTGTGAGTTACCTGCGGTTCTGGTTAAAATGCAGATTCTGACTCAGAAGATCTGCAAGAGACTGAGATTCTCCATTTCTAATAAGCTCCCAGAGGGTGTCAGTTCTCCTGGACCATGGACCACACCCTGAATAACCAAGTCCTAGAGTAAGGCAGGGATTCTGTTCACTCATTTCTGTTTTTCCCACCCTAGACTGGTTCTCAACATGGGATAGGAGATAAATAAATGTTTCTTGAATGGAGTTGATTTCATTTCTGCCCCAGTGGGTTGATATGTTATTCTCTCATATTGAAGGGTCAAGAGGAAAACAAAAGGACCTAAAGAGGTAGCTGTAAACCATTTCTTCTTCATTTCCCAGTAGGAAAGATTAATAGGCAGCCTCTCTTTTTCCCTCGTGTTGCTAAGAAGCTTCTAAAACATCGAGCTCCCAAAGTAATCATCTGTTTATGTTTTATTTTCAGTGGGAAGCTAGTTTCACCTTTGTGATTCTGAGCATGATGGGATGCCCACTTCATTTTACAGTAGCCTTGGTTTCTGCTCTCCTTGGCCCGTATTGCTTCTACTCACTCTCAGGGATTGCAGGGATCAATTACCTCGGTTATGCAGTTGCTTTTCCTTTTCCGTATGCAAAATTCCCATCAGTCTGTGTGGACCCACCGCACTATGAAGAGTACCACCTGACACTGCAAGCCTTCGACCTGTGCCTGAGCTCTGCCATGCTCTGTGTCTCCCTGACAGCGTTCATCACACTTTCTGCAAGACTTATCCAGAATGGACATGTCAATGTAAGTTTCCAGAACAGGGCAGACACTTCTTGTTCCATTTTAAATGCTAACATGGAAAGTTTGGTATATTAATACTTGATCTGTCTCTCTTATTTACCTGTGTATCTTGTATAACCAAAATTTTCCCCCTCTTTCTACTTCTACCCCAGCCAAGAGACTGATTTACATCAACATCAGATTCAGCTTTCTTTTTCCAAAAGGGCTGATAATATTAATGATATGATAATAGAAATATAAACTGAATATTTAGTATGTGTCCATTTCACAGATAGTAAACGGAGGCTAAAGAGTTCACATGACTTGCCCAGCTTATCACATAGCTTAGTGGATAGTAAGACCAGATTCAGACTTCGGAGCTATTTCTCTTCATTAGGCCAGATTTACCCTGGGCTCCCTCATCACCCGCCTTGCATCCTCTGCTCCTCTGCCAGACCATTAAGATGTAAGGCTTTGGCTTCCTTGAGGGTTAGAGTGGGTTTATTGGAAGAATAGCGTAAGTGACTTGTGGTTCAAAATTCCTATGGTTGATACTGGGTCCCTCTTTTGTGGGTTGAACAGCCTATCCCTAAAAAGAGATATTTCCCACTACAGACTCTTATACTGGCCTTATGATTCAAGTTAGGATTATATCAGGGTCAAGTAAATTTGGGTTATGTTAGCCAATTTTTTTCTAGTTTTATCCTATCAACACCGACCAGTAAAGCTGGAAGACAAGAATTTGGCACTCTCAATGCCTTTTGTGGTCAGTCTTGTCCTCTTCAATGTCTTCATAAATCTGCAAAGGAAATCCTGTACATTCTTAGGAACAGAGTTGATTTTACAAGCAACTCTCTGAGAAACAAGGCAAGCATACCAAAATCACCACCCCCACTGTACTGCCAGAGCAGTTTAGTATTTGAGATCCCTCCCTTGCGGCGAATGACCTAACTTTCTAGAGTCATTTGTTAAAAGGAACATATGCCTAGGAGAACCACCCATTAAAGAGTTGACAGTCATAACCCCTTCACATGGGTGGCTAATCAGACATCTGGCTATCATTTTAGGCAGAACCCCAACATTGAGGTTTAACCTCGGGTGGAGGATAGGGAAAAAAGAATGAAAAAAATATATGCAGAGCGTGGTAAGACAGCCCCATGGAAACCGAACAGTGAGACCACCTAAAGTGCCTGGAGAGAGAGAAAATTAATTGAAAGCAGAGAAAGATTCTGTGACTTCACAGATTTTTGCCTTTGTCCATCTTGCTCAGAACAGTTTCTAGGTGTATGGTTTCTGTGCTGAGTTCAGGACCCAGTAGAACTGCAACATGCTACTCAAAGGGGTTCAATGACATCAGAAACACCCAGTGTTCTTGTGAAACTAGGTTTCAGAATCCTTTCCAGGTTCTTTCACACTACATCAGAAATTCTGGGGTTGGAGGCAGGGAATGTGCATTTTTAACACACGTCCCAAGAGATTCTGATGAAAATTCTCTTCCTAGCACAAGCTTTACTTAATATCACTTCTGAACAGAATTTCAGTTATACAAATTACATAAATGGAGTACTAGTGTGGTTGAGGGTTCTAGATAAATTTAATAAGCATGTCTTTGATGAATGTTCTTAGATGACTTGATGCCATTTAATCTGTAGGGGTGGAAAATCACATTTCATTAGCAAGGATGAGTGGCTGACATAATGGGATATGATGTCCTATATTAATAAATAGACCACTGTTGCCCCGAGCCCAAAAGAAATATGTGTAGCCTGAACAAACCTTTGTTATCATGAAGAAATCTCAGCTACATTAGGTACAATTTTCAGCAGTAGAATAAATGGATCGTTTATCAAAACTCTAGAAAACAGACAACTTTTTTAGAAGGAAAGGTGGATCATTTGTTGGGATACAGAATTCTACATAGTGACTCTACTTTTAATGAATCTTCATGTAGTTGTGTTGTTAGATTCCCTACATGCTGAACTAGATAAGTAATATTTAAAAATTTTTATTTAAAACTAATAAACATTGCAAAATATGCTGCTGATTCACACTTTTTCATATAAACAAAACAGTGAAAATGCTTTTAAAAGCTTCACTTTCAAGTGTCTGCCTGAAAATTAAAATTCTCTTGTGTAAATATACTACATAGCAGGAAACTCTGGAGAAGGCAATGGCACCCCACTCCGGTACTCTTGCTTGGAAAGTCCCATAAACAGAGGAGCCTGGTGGGCTGCAGTCCATGGGGTCACTGAGGGTCGGACACGACTGAGCGACTTCACTTTCACTTTTCGCTTTCACGCACTGGAGAAGGAAATGGCAACCCACTCCAGTGTTCTTACCTGGAGAATCCCAGGGACGGAGAAGCCTGGTAGACTGCCGTCTATGGGGTCGCACAGAGTTGGACACGACTGAAGTGACTTAGCAGCAGTAGCAGCAGCAGCAGAAAACTCAAAAGCTATGAAAAATCATAAAAAATAAAAAGAAGAAAGTGGTGGTTTGAAGGAGGATTTGGGGGAAATTATGGTTGTACTGTAGAACAAAATCAATTTTTTTTCAGATCCATATGTAACAGTCAATATTATGTGGAAAAATATTCCCTCCTAAGGATTTGTTTCTGTAAGTTCAAAAACATGTTTTCAAAAATGAATCAAGTACCCCCTTAGGAATCACCACATTCTTTATTTCTTCCTTCCTGTGCCTTTTCAGTTCAGTAGAATTGAAGTCATTTCATGTCCCAGTCAGCTCAGCTGCTGTTAAAAAATGCCATAGACTGGGTGGCTTAACCAACACATATTTATTTCTCACAGTTCCAGAGACTGGAAGTCAAGATCAAAGTGCTAGCATGGTTGGTTTTGGTGAGGCCTTCTTCCTGGGTGTGGATGACTGCCTTCTCACTGAGTGAGCACATAGCCTTTCCAGGGCCCAGTTGTAGAGAAGAGCAATCTTATTGTCTCCTATTTCTTACAGACATTAATCTCACAGGAGCTCCACACTCATGACCTCATGTAAACTTCTCCCAAATCACTTACTGCAAAATAGCATCACAGTGTGGGGATTAGGGTTTCAACATATGGATTGGGGAGGGGAGAGACAAATAGTTGATAACATCTTACTGAAGGTCACACAGCGCTGGTGTATGAGCATGCAGTCAATTGGTACCCAACTAAAATCGGAAGAAGTGTTTGAAAGAGGTGTGAAGGGTGTGATGATTTTGACAAACACGAAAGCATGGTGTGAGTGCTACAGACTAAATATTCGTGCATGTGCATGCATGCTAAGTTGCTCCAGTCATGTCTGACTCTTTGTGACTGTGACTGTAGCCTGCCAAGCTCCTCTGTCCAAGGACTTCTCCAGGCAAGAATACTGGAGTAGGCTGCCATTTCCTTCTCCAATGTTATCACCCCCCAAATTCTAAGCCCTAACCCCTACTGTGATGGTATTAAGAGATGTGGGTCTTTGGGCAGTAATTAGATTTGGATGAGGTCATGACAGTCATCAGAAACTCTGTGATGGGGTTCAGTTCAGTTCAGTTCAGTCGCTCAGTTGTGTCCGACTCTTTGCGACCCCATGAACCGCAGCACGCCAGGCTTCCCTGTCCATCACCAACTCCCGGAGTTCACTCAGACTCAGGTCCATCGAGTCAGTGATGCCATCCAGCCATCTCATCCTCTGTCGTCCCCTTCTCCTCCTGCCCCTAGTCACTCCCAGCATCAGAGTCTTTTCCAATGAGTCAACTCTTCGCATGAGGTGGCCAAAGTACTGGAGTTTCAGCTTTAGCATCATTCCTACCAAAGAAATCCCAGGACTGATCTCCTTTAGGATGGACTGGTTGGATCTCCTTGCAGTCCAAGGGACTCTCAAGAGTCTTCTCCAACACCACAGGTCAAAAGCATCAATTCTTCGATGCTCAGCTTTCTTCACAGTCCAACTCTCACATCCATACATGACCACTGGAAAAACCATAGCCTTGACTAGACACACCTTTGTTGGCAAAGTAATGTCTCTGCTTTTGAATATGCTATCTAGGTTGGTCATAACTTTTCTTCCAAGGAGTAAGCGTCTTTTAATTTCATGGCTGCAGTCACCATCTGCGGTGATTTTGGAGCCCAGAAAAATAAAGTCTGACACTGTTTCCACTGTTTCCCCATCTATTTCCCATGAAGTGATGGGACCAGAGATGGGGTTAGTGCCCTTGTAAGAAAATGAAAAGACCAGTGCTTTTTCTCTCTTCCCCAAAACAGTATACAGCAAGAAGGGGACCATCTACAAACTAGGAAGTGGGCTCCTACCAGACACTGAATCTGTTGACACCTTGATCTTGGAAGTCCAGCCTCCGGAACTCTAACAAATATCTGAGGCTTAAGCCATCCATTCCCTGGTTGTATGTTATAGCAGTCCAGGCTGACCAAGACAGTGAGTCCTTCCAAATTTGTAGGGCCTCATGGGAAGGGGTGGAGCTGGGAAAGGACTGAGAGTCCCCTGCTTGTGTGGCTCCATACAACAACACACTGAAGTGATCCTGTGGGCTTAGCACTCAGTGCATGGGGCAAATGAGCACCACATAAAATTTAAGTTGAAAAATTAAAATGCAAAACAACCATAGCTGAAATTGTCTACATTCTTGGTTCGGTAAGTAATAAAGTGATGAGAAAGGAAAGAATTGGGATGCCAGAAAGACTGCAGCTGTCCCCTGCAGCTACTCTGCCCCTCCTCCATGGAATGGAATGGCTTCATTTGTTTTCCTTTCATTATTCATTGTTATGTTTGGGGTTTTGTTTTTTTTTTTTTAATGAAAGGGGGAAAGAAAATATTTTCCCCTTATCATGTGATATGATGGTTTTATTTTTTTTTAAATGAATTGAGAAATATTTGCCATAAAAGGTGTAGGTAAACCCTTTAAACGCAATTTAAAACATGGGGACATGTTTTAATGTGGATGGCTTCCGTTTCTTCAAACTAAAGGCAGATTAGCAGCAATATACTGGTTCCTAATCTTCCAGAAAACCTACTCTGCATCATTAGCAATAGAAAAGTGTTTTGAAACAAGTTCATCTATAACTCTTCTTCTAAAGGTCTGAGGTTCCATGTGGGCTATATAGCAAGGTCTTTCTGGTGCCTCTGGGAACTAATCCCTTTGGGTAGATCCAGTAAAACTCAAGCAGGATCATGCAACTGTAAGAATGCACTGTATTTCTTCCTCATAAATTCTATAGTGTGGTCTTCTCAAATTGGTCAGTAGAAAAATCAGAATCTAGGAAAAGAATCACAATGCGGGGTATCACTATTCCGTTTACCTCATAAGTTTGTTTGGAATAATAATAGTAGTTACATAAAACTGGGGAATAGAAGAATAACTATGGGTGCTATTTATTGGGCAGTTGCTGTTCATCAGATGCTTTGCTCACTGTATTCCTCACAACACTCCAAAGCTCATTGAACTCATTTCACAGACCAGGAGGTCGAGGTATTCTTGTCAGATCAGGGTTCTCTCCCAGGGCTTGCAGGCCTGGAGGCCAGGTTCCTTGTTACTGGATCACACCTCTTAGGTGGTGTATCTCCAGTTTTACGTACTCCAAGTGACTTGGCATAATCATGCTTTTAATGGACAATTTTTCTTATGTTACTCACAGACCAAAATTAACTCATATTTTAGAAATGGAAGTATTTTCCCCAGGATATTTTCTTTCTATTTAATCAGTGGGACCATGCCAAGGGTGATAGCAACTTACTAAGAGAGGAAATGAACTAAAGTGTCCATTGTAATGTATTAAAATAAGCTTGATATTTTGTCAAAGAGGGAGCAATAGGTGGGGAGGGGTTAGCAACCAGAGAACTGCTTTCTGTTGAATTTTACTTTATATATTGTTTTGAGTTCAACATATTTTCCTTTTAACATGCAGTCAATTGAAACATTTAATAGAAAATATCCTAATAGGCTTTCCCCCTTGTTCCTCACTTTCAATGTAAAATATTATTGTGAATATATTTTTAACAAATTTTAAATGTCATAGTTTTAAAAATTAGAAATAGATTTAAAAGAAAGAAGAAATTTTTATTTCATAACAGAGCAGAAACTTAAGTAGAAATCAGAAGCCTCCATTCCCTATAATCATGTAAATTCAGTTTTCAACAAAGAAAACTCAATTTCTGCTAGTGAATATTTCAAAATGACTGTAATGGTGCTAATCTATGAATACAAAGCCATTCAAGATTGCAACATTGTTGGCTGGACACTTTAAATTTTATTAATTGAAGGGAATACTTGACAGCTATTATTGGATGCCTGAGACCCCTCTTCAAATGAAAGAAGGGAGAGAAAGAGAGGAAGTAATGAGAGTGAAACATAATGGAGGCTTTGGGAGGTGAGGAACCAGTCCAGACATTATGACACTTCCTCTCCTGACAACTGTACCATACCTCTCAAGTGTTTCTCTACTCTGTCCTCTTTTCTCTATACCAACCGTGGGGACCCTGGTTGGGCTCCCATATTCTCTCACTCAGACTTCTTCACTTACAATCTCTTTCTTAAAAAGTATCCTCCACACAGGCACTAGAATGAACTCTCAAGTTCAGATCTGTTTGTATCATTCCCCTGCTTTCCCCTTCACACTCCTTCACATGACATCATGTGTACTCAAGCTCCTCTCTGAGCACGTGAGTTCCTCAAGTTCAGGGACTACGGTGAGCAAGAAAGGTGAGACTGGGAGTGTGAGAATCAAAAGAGGAAGAGAGAAGCAGGTTGCAATACTAAATGTCATTTTTATATCCTCTCAGTTCAGTTTAGTTCAATTGCTCAGTTGTGTCCGACTCTCTGCGACCCCATGAATCGCAGCATTCCAGGCCTCCCTGTCCATCACCAACTCCCAGAGTTTACCCAGACTCATGTTCGTTGAGTCGGTGATGCCATCCAGCCATCTAATCCTGTTGTCCCCTTCTCCTCCTGCCCCCAATCTCTCCCAGCATCAGAGTCTTTTCCAATAAGGCAACTTTTCACATGAGGCCAATGTATTGGAGTTTCAGCCTCAGCATCAGTCCTTCCAATGAACACCCAGGACTGATCTCCTTTAGGATGGACTGGTTGGATCTCCTTGCAGTCCAAGGGACTCTCAAGAGTCTTCTCCAAAACCACAGTTCAAAAGCATCAATTCTTCGGCACTCGGCTTTCTTCACAGTCCAACTCTCACATCCATACATGACCACTGGAAAAACCATAGCCTTGACTAGACAGACCTTTGTTGGCAAAGTAATGTCTCTGCTTTTCAATATGCTATCTAGGTTGGTCATAACTTTTCTTCCAAGGAGTAAGCGTCTTTTAATTTCATGGCTGCAGTCACCATCTGCAGTGATTTTGGAGCCCCCAAAAATAAAGTCTGACACTGTTTCCACTGTTTCCCCATCTATTTCCCATGAAGTGATGGAACTGGATGCCATGATCTTAGTTTTCTGAATGTTGAGGTTTAAGCCAACTTTTTCACTCTCCTCTTTCACTTTCATCAAGAGGCTTTTTAGTTCCTCTTCACTTTCTGCCCTAAGGGTGGTGTCATCTGCATATCTGAAGTTATTGATATTTCTCCTGGCAATCTTGATTCCAGCTTGTGCTTCTTCCAGCCCAGCGTTTCTCATGGTGTACTCTGCATATGAGTTAAATAAGCAGAGTGACAATATATAGCCTTGACGTACTCCTTTTCCTCTAGCCATAACTAAAATCTTACTTAAACCTACAGCAGGAGAATTTTAAATGTAAAGACAATTTACATGTCATGGGGAAATTTACTATGGTCATGGAATCCAAGTAGAATCTCCAGAAATGAATACATAGAAAAGTAGATTTGGATTCTCTGCTGCACTCCATAGGGTCACAGAGAGTCGGACATGACTGAGCCACTGAAAAACAATAACAACCAGGGAGTGGTGGTTTACTGAAGAGTTGCTTTCAGTAGTAGGCTACACGCAGAACCTGATATATACTGTTTAAGTCAAACAGCTTGAAGGGTGATGGCTTCTTCTATCATCCACTATTTGAGTAGCCTTGAACAAATCAATATTGAAACCTCTTTGAGCCTAAGTTTCCCTGTTGGTAAAATGGAGACAACACCTACCTCACATGTTGAAAAATGAAATGATATAATTACTATTAAGAGCCTCACACTGAGCATAGTATTTGACAAGTCCTCACGCGTTTGCTTTCTTCCCCTCGATTCTAATCAAATTTAAATTCTTGGCTCAGTCAAGATTTCAGAACGTGCCCTTTAGCCTTCTGTAATTATCAAAAAACCCCAAAGCAGACAAAATAAACAACAAATGACCAAAAGAGACAATGAACAGAGAGAGTCCCCACTCCATAGACAACCCTGCCCACAAAAGTAGTGGTTCTTCCAGACCGTTTCATGCGTATGCCAGATATTTTATGACACACGTAGTTCTTTTTTTATATTTCTCTGCCATGCCCCTCCACCAGTATCACCAATTTTGTTCTCTCTAGTGATTCCTTTTAAATCCTTAAGCGGTACCATGATGCTGTTACTTGAGTCATTCTTCACTGGGTTCCTGTGACATAAAAAAGGCTAAATTAAATGTCAGAAATGACACTCTATTTTCTTTGATAAATTGTAGAAATAAACAGTATTGTATTTTTTTCTTCCTAGGGTCAAAAGAATGGACAATAAATTTGAAGCAATGTTCCTCTTAAATTTGTCATATTTGTGACCATTATTTTGAGATATTTCTAAAATTATTTTGATCTTTAAACTTTTTTCCTCTATGTTCTTATAAAGTAAAAATTGAAATAACTGTACACTTTAGCCCTTTGATGCTTAACCTTTTTCTGATTTATATGCTATGATACAAAAAGTGAAATTATGTCATTGTTGTCATAGAATTTTAAAATTTGAAATAGAAATAGAAGTGAATAAATGTTTTAAGTTCCTCTTGTTCTTTGTGTGATGTTCCGTTAAACTGTAATTTCATATTATCCAAATTAAGGAAATGCTTTTCAGCCTTTCTTCATTGCCATTATGGAAGTGATTCTAAATCTTCAAAGCACAATTGAATTGTGGGCATAATGAGAAAGGTCTCCTGCAGGAGGCCTATGGCCCTCCCTCCTGACCTCTCTATAGCTGGTCTTTGGCACTTAGGACAAACAGTTTAATTAATTAGAAAGGACTTTAGTTGGGCTTCCCTGGTGGCTCAGACAGTAAAGAATCTGCCTGTAATATGGGAGACCAGGGTTTGATCCCTGGGTCAGGAAGATTCCTTGGAGAAGGGAATGACTACCCACTCCACTATTCTTGGCTGGAGAATTCTATGGACAGAAGAGCCTGATGGGCTACAGTCTGCTGCTGCTGCTGCTAAGTCACGGCAGTTGTGTCTGACTCTGTGCGACCCCATAGATGGCAGCCCAACAGGCTCCTCCGTCCCTGGGATTCTCCAGGCAAGAATACTGGAGTGGATTGCCATTTCCTTCTCCAATGCATGAAAGTGAAAAGTGAAAGTGAAGTCGCTCAGTAGTGTCCGACTCTTCGCGACCCCATGGACTGCAGGTTCCCAGGCTCTTCGGTCTATGGGGTCACAAAGAGTTGGAAATGACTTAGCAACTAACACTTTGGTAGAGGACTTTAGATCAAATTTTCATCAACTATCCAAGATCCATATGCTCCTGACAGCTCAGCCATTTCCAAAAGGCATCCTCCATCAGCTATTCAGTTCAGTTCAGTTCAGTCACTCAGTCGTGTCCGACTCTTTGCGACCCCATGAATTGCAGCATGCCAGGCCTCCTTGTCCATCACCAACTTTCCGAGTTCACTCAGACTCACGTCCATCGAGTCAGTGATGCCATCCAGCCGTCTCATCCTCTGTCGTCCCCTTCTCCTCCTGCCCCCAATCCCTCCCAGCATCAGAGTCTTTTCCAATGAGTCAACTTTTTGCATGAGGTGGCCAAATACTGGAGTTTCAGCTTTAGCATCATTCCTTCCAAAGAAATCCCAGGGCTGATCTCCTTCAGAATGGACTGGTTAGATCTCCTTGCAGTCCAAGGGACTCTCCAGAGTCTTCTCCAACACCACAGTTCAAAAGCATCAATTTTTCGGTGCTCAGTCTTCTTCACAGTCCAACTCTCACATCCATACATGACCACTGGAAAAACCATAGCCTTGACTAGACAGCTATTGAATGGCTCTAAATGTAGAAGTCTTTCTTGTCTTGGCTGGAGACCTGCTTTTCACAGTCTCTATGTCTTGGTCTTGCATCTGTAGCCCTTGAGAGCACAGTTCAGTGGTTCTCAAATGTGGTTCTAAGATCTGCAACATCAGCTGAGAATGTGTAATAACTGGAGACTCTAGTGTTGGGTCCCACACTCTATTTTAGGAAGCCCTCCTCCAGGTCATCCTGATGCACACTAAAGTTTGAGATGCACTGGTGTAGTGTAGCTGAGAATGGATGCAACCTCGGAATGAAAAATACCTGGATTCAGCTCCTGGCCCTCTGTCATTTTAGGCAATAGACTCTGTTTCCTCCCTAATCAAATGGAGCTAATGCTCAAGGCTAATCCCCAGACCTGCAGAGAGAATTCAGTGATACTATGAGTCAAGCATATATGAGTCAAGCATATGAGTCAAGCAGAAAGCCTAAGCACTCAAATTTTTTTTTTAAGTTATTATGTATTTATTTTTTTAAATTGGAGGATAATTGCTTTAGAAAATTGTGTTGGTTTCTGCTGTACAACAAAGTGAATCAGCTATATGTATATATATATATCTCCTCCCTTTTGATCCAACCTCACACCCCTCTAAGGCTGTCACAGAGCACCAAGCTGAGTTCCCTGTGCTGCACAGCAATTTCCTACTAGCTATCTATTTTACACACGGTAAGCACTCAAAATTAGTGTCAAGTGATATTGGTTTATTCAACACAGTTATTACATACCTTTGAATATAAGTCTCTAAAAAGTCCATTCTTTTGAGAATGGAGAAGTACAGAAAATTTTTGACCTAACACCATAGACATAACAATGCTAAATACCTTCATTCTACAAATGAAAACTTAACATTCAGAGAGGCTAAGTGACATGTTCAAAGACACACAGCTCAATTGCTGGTGTATGGAAGCCTTTAAGGTGCTTCCCAGTGGTAGCTCACAAATCAACACATGTTTATCTGTCACTTAATGCAGTAATAAGGTATCTAGCCCCAGGCCTGGTGATTATACAGGTAGGGAGTTCAATTTTATCAATATATTATCTGAATTGATTTTAATATTAATTGAGCATTCCCAGCTAGTATTGGGCACCACGGCTACTTATTTGTCTTCTTACATTTTGTTTTCCTATTTATATCCTATTCTGTTCTAAAAGGATTTAAGGTGACTCAGGCATTTTTAAGACTGGTATGAGTATGATTGGACTTCCCAGGTGGCTCAGTGGTAAAGAATCTGCCTGCCAAGCAGGAGACACAGTTTCGATCCCTGGGTCAAGAAGATCCCCTGGAGGAGGAAATGGCAACCCACTTAAGTATTCTTGCCTGGGAAATCCTATGGACGGAGGAGCCTGACGGCTACAGTCTATGGAGTCACAAAGAGTCAGACAAGACTTAGCGACTAAATAACAACAATCTGGGCATTTTATCAATAGTTGGCGTTCCAGCCCCTATAGCACTAACTGTTGGGTCGGTAAATCCAATAGTCACTTCTTGGAACTTTTGCAAGTGACTCTCAGCAAAATGTGCACAATTCTGAGGATCCCAAATGGATACATAAGAGAAGTAGGCCAACAGCAAGTGCTTTAGGTTAACTGGAATCCCACGTATAAACTGTTAATCAGAAATAAAGAAATATGTCCGGTTATTTATAGCTCTTGCAAGTACAGAGTACTGGGTTTTTTGCTATGCCTTTGCCTAGGGAAACTAAACGATTAATGCTCATCATCACATGCTGCTGCTGCTAAGTCGCTTCAGTCATGTCCGACTCTGTGCGACCCCAGAGACGGCAGCCCACCAGGCTCCCCTGTCCCTGGGTTTCTCCAGGCAAGAACACTGGAGTGGGTTGCCATTTCCCTCTCCAATGCACGAAAGTGAAAAGTGAAAGTGAAGTCGCTCAGTCGTGTCTGACTCTTAGCAACCCCATGGACTGCAGCGTACCAGGCTCCTCCGTTCATGGGATTTTCCAGCCAAGAGTACTGGAGTGGGGTGCCATTGCCTTCTCCAAAGTATATGTGTAGATATCTCTAATTTCTTTAAAGTACATCTAAAGTACATCTTACTAAATTTACTTTCTTTTAATCTTCCCAGGCATCATTCTAATCCAGATTAGCATCATTTTACAGATTATGTCAGAGAAGCTCACACTCTAGCTTACACATGCCCACTCCCAAAAATTTGTTTTACAGAGTGCAAAGAATAAGGCACTTTTACTTTAAACAGCCTGTTCTCAGTTTTGTGGGGCTGTTGATATAACTGGACTAGTGGCAGGCGCCAAGGCGGGAAAATAGGCTGGGTTACTTATAACTCTGAATGTGGACACATCAGCTTGTGGGAAGGAAACTATTTAAAATGGGGCTTGGGGAAAACAAAAAAAAATCCCCTTTCCCCATATGAGATTCTTCCACAGTGTTGTCATGCAATCTTGAAAACCTCCATACAGGAGATCACTCTCATTGGATATATGCAAATTTTCTGAGATCTAGTGGTTTCCTGCCAGGGAAAAACTTACAATAACAGAGCAAGAATGCAATCTGAGCCCTTGCTCTCTGAAACCCTGAAAGAACAGAGTCGTTCTTGACAGGGCAATTTCAACCCTTGACATTCCAGGAAATAGCTTAATAATGTCATTTAGGCTGGGGTTGTAACCAATCCTAAGACACGGAGACACAAATGCAGTATGTAAAATTTTAAATATCAGTTCAGGGACCATTATGCATGTTCACACAGAATTTAACAGCGAAGACCACCACCACAAAGCCAAAACTAAGCAAGGCTTCCTAATTAAATTTAACATTGTCCCCACTAATTTCACTCAGTATAGCAAAGGTTTCTGCCAAGAAATCACAGATACATCTTAAAGATGTGTCCTGGGCCCATGCCATACCGAGAATGTAACACCCAAACAAAACTGTATTTTGATCATTAATGCATATGCAGAAGTCACCCCCATCGTGGAACCTCAGAGGCCTTAATGAGACACACTGGCCTTTACATTCAATGCATTTCATTTTTTTCTGGGTACAGTACAGCTGAAAAAGGTTACAAGATTCAGGTTAAAAGTCAGGAAATGGATCAGGGCCCCACACCATGACATCATTTTCTTGCAATGCAATGAAGCAATGACATTTCCTGCAGGAAAAATGATTAGAGCTGACAAGCAGCCTTTTAGCTACAGTGCTTGCAGTGGAAGGTGTCAGCCTTGCCTCACTCTAGCTCCTGCCACCCTCCCTCCTGTTCCTTGGCCAGGGCTTCCCAGAGGTTAGTGAGAGAGAGAGAGAGATCCTGGCCACTTCTATTTAGTGACAGTCCTGATACATTTAAGATACAGATGTGCTAAAACATAGTTACAAAACTTGTGGAATTTTTTAGTTGTGACAGCATTTAATACTTTAAGCAAAGAGAATATAATTTTGCCATTTGCAAAATGATTTACAGAGTTATTTTAAAACTGGCATATAGGCAGAGCCACCAAGGGTGACTGTGCAGGTTGGCCAGAGGCAGAGCAGGACTCAAATCTGGCTCACTCTCCGACTATTAAACCATGGTGGCTGGTGAGGGGTTGGATCTCCCTTTTTCGGATTCACACAAACATCTCACAACCAGCGATAGATGTTCTGGTAGTGAACGGGACACAGTGTGAAGGAGAGTGATGAGCCAGTCTTTTGCTTTCAATCTTCAAATTCACACTTCTAGAGATAGCCTTGAAGATGTTATACCTGCAGTTACAGAGACACCCATAACATCTTCAAAGATCTCTAGAAGTGTGCATTGGAAGACCTGCCTAATAATGAGCTCTGGACCATATCCACCTCCTAACTGGGTCACCCAAGTACATAGGGAGTCCTTTAGGGATTTTTAACAGGTGCTTCCAGTAAGTCAATACACGCAGTGTGAGGCACCGTGCTTGGCGAATAGGAGCTCTAAGCTAGAGTTCAGCCTGGCCAGGTGCACTCGTGTGCAAGTTGCACAACTGTAGTGGCCTGACTGTTCCCCACATGGTAGACCCTGCTCTGGGCTCCACATGCAGACAGACCTGCTTAGAGACACGATCAAGGCAAGAAGACCTCGGGCCAGTCCCCTGGGACTCCACATCGACTCGCCCTTGCTTCTCTACATGTGGCCTTGTGATTTAGTTCAATAACTGAGTTTCTGCCTCGGACATGGGTTCTGGGGGCTGAATACCTGGTGAGTACTGCCTGGAAACAAGTGAACAAGTGCCTATTCTCCTGACTGATGATAACCATGCCTTATCATCTTCTGTCATTTTTCTTTTCTTTGTCTCTCTTCTTGGATCCTTCTGGGGAGGTGGTGGAATCTGCCAAGCAAAGACCACAGATGTGACAGAAAAAAAAACCCAGATTCATGATGCTTCTTTTGTCCATTTTAGCACAGAATTATTAATAACACTAATTCACTTGCATGTCAGTGGAGGAGAGTGAGCAGGCAAGTTTCTACTACCAAAATAGCAAACACCTCTGATTTCAGAAATGAAAAGTCCTAGAACTAGGATGAAGTTACACATAGAAGCAACGTTTCTAGATATTATGTAGGTTTGCCAAACAGATTTAAGCTCTCTACTGCAGCTGAGTGGATAGACGTCAGAGATGCTCTGAGACACAGTTTACACAGTATTCACATCTATAAATCATTACATAGTAACTGGATGGACCTTGTAGTGACAAATGTGCTATCTCTGGAAAAATGTGCAAATATCTGAAGGGCTTATAAGGGGTTTCCCAATAGGAAGGGTGGTTAAGAATCCACCTGCCAGTACAGGAGATAAGAGTTCAATCCCTGGGTCAGTAAGATCCCCTGAAGGAAGAAATGGCAACCCACTCCAATATTCTTGCCTGGGAAATCCCATGGACAGAGGAACCTGGCCAGCTACAGTCCATGGGGGTCTCAAAGAGTCGGACACGACTGAACATGCACAAATGCACGAAGGGCTCATACATTTCCCCAGGATGAGCCAAAACAAGCATAGTTGTCACACCTTTCTTTCATTATCCTGTGGGTGTTCTCTCAAATACTCGGGTCTTTGTAAATGAGTCACTGTGTCCAAGGTCTGTCAAAAGTATGGGTGGTTACAAGCCTAGGAAGCGTAACAAGCCTAGAAAGAAGTATGGAACTTTAAATTATGGGCAAGAATGTAAAATGTCCGAAATTACTGGGGTTTTAGTACTCTGCCAAATTTGCATTCTTATACTATCTGATCACTCCCTTTTGAGGACACATTATTTCCTATAGTTAAACCTATGAGGAATAAAAAGGAATTTATTTTACTTTTGACCTATTTGTATAGTCACCAGGCCTAGAGCTGGTATTTTTGCCATTTCAGTAACCCTTCTGCTTGCCCGTACATGTTGAAAGTGTCATTTAACTTAAATACACAGATGAGAGTTGTTTAAGACTCTACCCTTTCACCTTGCTCTAGGCAGGGAAACAGATCAAAGCTTCTTGTGTTTTTTAAGGATGACCCCTTCTTTGTTCTGAACACATCTCACATCTCCTGTTTGTAGAAGCTTCTGCACAGGCTGATTTGTTTTTCTTTTCTATAAATCTACTTCTCATAAACAAGACTCTCATTGCCCATTTGGCATCCTAAAAAGGGAATTTATCCACTGGATAGATTGTTTACCTAATCATGATGGCTTTTTAAATTCTTAGTATCAAAATAAATATTTTTAGTATAAAGCGTTGTCAGGATTGATAGGTGAAAAAAGTGTTGGTAATTAATATGCCATAATGATGAGACTGACGTAGAACTGTGGAAAAACTCACCTGTTATCAACTTTGCCTTGAAATAACCAAATGACAGAGAGGTTTTATGTATTTTACTTTTATTTTAAAGGAACCCTAATTTATTTATTAATTCATTACTTCTTTTCAGGTGAAATAAAATATAAATTAATGATATCATTTGATTTAGTTCATGAGTTTATTGTCGATTGAGAATACGTAGGGTACTAGCCACAGGACAAGGTGTAAAGAATTAGGAAATGAAATCTCCTAGTCCACAAAACAGAGATGATTAAGAAAATAAACACCACAAAGAAATTTTAATGGGTTCAGTATTTACCAGGCTAGGCATTGAAAAGAAAACTGTTTTACCTTTGTGGTCTTAAGTTTTCTCATCCAAAAGACAAAGGAGTTAAAATTAATTGTAAGGTCCTTTTAGTCCCCAAATTCTGGGGCTAAAAGAAATATATGCCAGTGTTATAAATGAGTTTAAAGTTGCAAATACTCACAATTTGCTTTGTTTGGCAAATATCGTGAAGAAGATAAGCTCAAAGTTGAATTATTACTTCAGATAAGGAGATGGACACTATTACAGAGATAGAGAAAAACAGGAAGAAAAATATGGAGCTTAGTTGTAAATAGGGGAATATATCTAAGTGGAAAGAGAATGAGAGGGAGCCAGAGGACAGAGCTGTAAAGCAAGACTGGGCTGAGTGCACTGCAAGCCTCAGATCAATCAATCAACAAGGATTTTATTCTACTCGGGTTACTTTATTTGTTAAGGGATTCTTAGGGAGCGCCTGAGATAACATGGTCAAGGATTATAAGCCACGCTAAGTATAGTACTGCAAAAATATCCTAGCGTCTCAGTCCATAAGACTAGTCGAAGAAGGGCATCTGTAAGGAGAGAGGGCTTAGAAAATATTTTAAGAATGCTCTGAGGTTCAGTTTCAAACAGTAGGTCCTAGCTGAGGATTTTGGAGAATTGGCAGTTACAGGCAGCCAGGGAAGGAATGGTAACCAGAATGGAGTTCCTCTCTTTAAGCAAGACTCTGGACGACACTTGGGAGGGGGATTACCAAACTGTCGATGAAAGTCACTTTGGCTGCAAACCAAAGAAGAATCTTCACATTTCCTTAAGATGTAAATGTCACTTTGGGGTCGTAAGAAGATTTCTCACACAACTCAACTTTCCCTAAGAGATAGAAAAGAGAAAACGTGACGCCCTGGAATGACATATTCTTTTCCACACTAACAACTAGGCAAAGCCCACTGCATTGCCATTTTGCCTTGATTGCTAGTAAACTACAAAAAGAGCTTAGATTTAATTTGGGGGCTTACACTTAAATATCTAACTCACTATTTTTAAAAATGTTAACTTCTCACTTGATCTTTTGCTCATAATTTTGCTTTGTTCATTTCTTTCATTTCATGCCACCTCATTCATTCAATTTATTTCACAGATATTTATTAAGCACTTACTATGTGCTGGGCACTTCAAGTCATTTTGGAAGGCAGATTAAATGTGACTCCTGCCTGGTAGGCAGGAGACTGTCTCTGGCTTGTGTTGTATTTAGATCTTAGGGCTTGATGTTTATATATGGGTTACAGTTCAAGCATTTTCCAGAGGAACAAGGTTTCCCGGGTATATAGCTGTTTTTCCTAATAACTCATCCAATCTCCATCTCAGTTAAAAGTGGATTTTTCCCCTTGTGGGTCTTTGATCCTACAGCTGCAGACATTCTGGCACCAGAGAGCCTTAAAGGTCAAGGCACCAAGACATACAGAGGTCGATGAAATCAGGGGACATCTTAGCAACCGTTGAGAGGTCGTGGGGTGAGCACTATGCTTTCCAAGATAGATGGATAATGTCATTTGTGGTCTAAATAAGTGTGTGCTTACTAAATTCTGACTGGGATCCAACAGGTGTGTTCTGAAACCGTGCTGTTTGGAAGAGACCCTTGAGGAAAAACCATCAATAAGCTTTGTGCTTCCTTTAATCTGTGAAGTCCACCCTTTTAACTTCTGAATCCCTCAAATTGAGTATCATGGGATACAAAAGCAAGAGTATGAACTTGAACCTCAGTTGCTTCACCACTAGAATAAATGACCTGGACCCACTAGTCTTCTAGCCCCTTCTAACTCTAATTATTTGTCACTTTATGATCATCAGTTCTGCTTCCAGCTTTTTGGCTCCACCACTCTACACAGATAGTCATCATTTTCACCCTCTTCAAATACAATAAAGACCAATGTGGGAACAAGTACAGTGGCAACATTTTTGTAATAGCAAAACCAAAGGACAAGATTGAGACCTACTTAAGGCGTATTGAGTTATTATAGCAAAGGCTTACTAGAAGTGGTTATTACTTTTTAGGAGAGATTACTTCCTTCATAGCATATCCCAATCCATGGCAAATATGTTTGACCAGAGTTCTAATGTCTGTGTATATATACAATATATATTCCCATATTGTTTAGCAGAGAGATGTGTATATAATAAACACGAACACTATCTGAATAACTTTTGAACTCAAGGAATGACTTACAAGCACTTTTATTTGTCAGTGATTTGTATATATAAAACAATATCTGAGAGTATAAAACACATAGAAGACACAATTCCTGTCTCAAAGAATTTATCATTTAGTGTTAAGTGCTTAAAAATGTACCCAGCTTTGTGTGCAAGGCATTTTAATAGATTCAGTTGTTTACGAGTGAAAGCTCTACATTTATTTACAGTGAAATATTGGGTGGGATTTCCAGGCGGTGCTAGTGGTAAAGCACCTGCCTGCCAATGCAGGAGACATAAGAGATGTGAGTTCAATCCCTGGGTCAAGAAGATCCTCTGGAGGAGAGGGTGACAACCCACTGCAGTATTCTCGCCTGGAGAATCCCATGAAAAGAGGAGCCTTCGGGCTACAGTCCACAGGGTTGCAGAGAATCAGACACGACTGAAGTGACTTAGCATGCATGCGCAATCCACTCCAGCGTGCTTGCCTGGGGAATCCCATGGACAGAGGAGCCTGGCGAGCTACAGTCCATGGAGTCGCAAAGAGTCAGACTGAGTGACTTAACAACAACAACATATCAATATTGGGTACCACCCACTATGCTAAATGCTGAATATACATAAAGGTAGGAAAGGTCCTTGCACTTTGTATGCCTCTAACCTGATCAAAATGATACATATTCATTCATTTTTTCATTCTGCAAACAATTATTGAATGCTTGCTATGGGGAAAGTACCACAACAGCCTCTTTGGAGGGCATGATTTTTTTAATGGTTCCTATCTTTAAGGATCCTAAAATTTAGTGGGGTCAGAAAAGAGCTAACAAAGCAGAATGGAAAAGAAGTATCAGGAAAGAGCTATAGAGAACACTTAGAGGATAGAGTAACCATACCCAGAGATTAGGATAGATTTTAATGTAGATGGCCCTAAAGCAACACATGGAAAGATGAATACTAGAATACTAGTGGGTGAATAGTATACTAGTGAGACATGGGGCAGGGGGAAGCTCACCTCAGAGAGAGATCAGTGAGAACAAAAACACAGAGGCGTGAAAATTAATGCATGCCCTGGGAATAAATAGCAAGGAGGTTGGTACGGCTGGAGCATAGATACAAATAGGGCAGGAGGAGACGAGGCCAGGAAGTTAGGATGGAGCCAGCAAATGTAGGGCCTCCCGTGCCGTACTAATCCAATTAATTCTATCTAGCATGCATTGGAGATGGAAATGGCGGCCCACTCCAGGGTTCTTGCCTGGAGAATTCCAGGGACGGGGGGAGCCTGGTGGGCTGCATCTATGGGGTTGCACAGAGTCGGACACAACTGAAGCGACTTAGCAGCAGCAGCAGCAGCAGCAGCAAATAGTAGGGAGCCAGTAGAAGTTCTGGGGACAAGAACATTAAGAGGTTGGGTACATTTAAACATGTAAATTCCAAAATAAACTACTGCTAAAGAGATAGACTCATTGGAAAACACCCTGATGCTGAGAAAGATTGAGGGCAGGAGGAGAAGGGTGAGGCAGCAGATGAGATGGTTGGATGGCATAACCAACTCAGTGGATATAACTTTGAGCAAATTCTAGGAGATAGTGAAGGACAAGGAAGCCTGATGTGCTACAGTCCATGGAGTTGTAAAGAGTTGGACGCGGCTTAGCAACTGAACAACAATAAGGAGTAATCAAGTAGAGTAGAGAAAAAGAGTCTTCTGAGTTAGGAAACTAAGATTTAGGGGCAACATGGCAACAAGAGGAAGCCTTGTGTGATGATGTATTTATACTTTTCACGGAGCCAACCCCAACACATTCTTTAGATTTCAAATTCTTTCCTTGGGGAGACTCAGCATCTTGATTGAACCAGTCTCTCTGTTGTGAAACCACAGAGATTCTGGTAGCACTTAGCAGAGTTTGTAATTGTATACTTTCTCAAACTCTATTAATGTGTGTTCCCCTCATTGGACTATAAGGAGCGTAAGAGCAGAAATCATCTTTCTGTTTTGCTTTTCAATTTTACCCAATATGTCTGATCCAGAGTAGGGACTAAAATATGTGATGAATGAATTAAAGAAATATGGGAATGTAGACAATCCTGGAAAATAATAATGAAAAGTAATATTTGGAACCATCTAAGTAGTTGTGGTGGTTTTAAAATACAGTTGCCATTGGATTTGTCTGGTGGTCTAGTCATTAAGAATCTACCTGCCAATGCAGGAGACATGGGTTCACTCCCTGGTCTGGGAAGATTCCACATGTTATGAGGCAACTAAGCTCATGGGTCACAACTTCTGAGCTAGCACTCTAGACCCATGAGCCACAACTACTGAAGTCTATGTGTTCTAGAGCCCACGCTCTGCAACAGGAGAAGCCATCACCATGGGACTCCCATGCACCCCAACCAGAGAATAGCCCCTGGTCACCACACCTAGAGAAAAGACCACATGCAGCAACAAAGACCCAGCACAGCAGCAATGTGTATATATTGCTGCCAAATTCTTTGACGTCGCTCCCATCAAAAGATGGGATCTGTGAAATCAGTTGCTCAGTCGTATCTGACTGTTTGTAACCCCATGGATTGCAGCCCGCCAGGCTCCTCTGTCCCTAGAATTTTCTAGGCAAGAATACTGGAGTGGGTTGCCATTTCCTACTTCACATGGGATCTATACCCTTTGCCTTTAAATCTAGGTAGGCTTGTGACAAATAGTATGCAGTGAAGATGATGCTGTATCATTTCTAAGGCTAGACTGGAACTATGTGGTTCTCTTACTAAGCTCGCTCTGGAAGAAGCTAGCCACCATGTAAGTAGCTTGACCACTATGAGACCACCTGGCTGGAGAAGCTATCATGCTGGACAAGCAATGTGCAGCTGTTCCAGCCTACAAACTGAACCCATCTCTGCCAAGCAATGTGAGTGAGGCTGTCTTCAACCTTCAAGAATATCTCATCTTCCAGCTGAGCACCTTTGAGTGACCTCAGTAACTGCTTCAAAAAACTAAAGAATTGCCCAGCTGAGCACGGCCTGAATATCTGACCCAAACAGCCTGTTTGTACAATAAAATGGTTGCTGTTTTAGGTCAGTCAGTTTGGGATAATTTGTTACATAGCAATAGTAACTAAGACATCAACCCATGTCTCAATAGAATCCTCCCTTTGTTAACAGCTGGGAAAACTGAGACCCAGAGAGATTACCGGATTTATCCATGGTTCTAAATTGGTAACAGTAACGCAGGCCCTAAGAACCAGTTTTCTGACCCCCAGGCCATTGCCTTTTTCTTTTCGTATATAATAATGCAATAAGAACATTTCTATATAATTATAAGCAGGGTCCAAAGAACTTCTCTTTATCGTGCCACAATATTATCCTCATTGATGCTTTATTCCCACTGATAATTAAGTGGATTAGTAAAACCCCTTGGCATATAAACAAAAAGTGAACTGTGGTCTTAAGTGTGTGGAGCTTACAAGGGCTGTAGATGATTTGGACGTTTGAATGCAACTACCTCCCAATTAGAGGAAGAAGCATGTTCAAGTATATAAAACACAATAACATTTCTCCCTAAGTTTATAGCATTCAAACTCAGCTGACTAGGTTTTCAATGTTGTCAGTTCCAAATTCACTGAAAGATCTTTTCTGCTGAAAGAAAAATGCCACCTCTGTTAATATCAACCTTTTCGTCCTCAGAACACTTGCTTGCTGGTGATTTATTGTGGACAAGCTGCTTCCTGCTCCTTCTGAAAGTTAGTTTCTTTTTTTTTTAATTCTGCAAATGGAGGAGGAATTCCTCATTTCTTGTCCCCAAGCAATTTAGTTAAGGCTAATCTTCAGGAGAGAGTTTGAGTATTTGCGATTCACAAGTTGATGCTGCTGGATACCATAAAAAAGAGAAAGGGTTTCTTGCTACCATGTCTGATGTCAATTGGAAACTAATCCAAAAACAAATAAGAAAAGTCATGCTATGAGTGTGGTAGAAGAGTCTTAGAGTTTTGAACCTTGCAATTAGATGACAGAGATGGAAAGGTTTTCCTTTAGAAAGATAAAAGATGTCACCTTTTTGTTGGTGGTGATGGCTTTCTTTCAAAAGATTCCATTTGAGGAAAACAGTGTAATAATCTGATGTGTATGCATTCCATAACTATATCTCAAAGAAAACTATGTACTCTGATGACTCAGAAGTTAACGTTTATCTCGTTACATTTTTCCTATTCCTGTAGTGAAACTCATCAACAACCCAAGGAAAGATAAATGTTAAATACCAGTTCTCTTCAGACGTTCTTGTAATTACAGATGCACAGATTTTAACAGATGTTAATTTCTTAAAAATACCAGTCTCATATAGAAGGTACCTGTGGAGAGTGTGTGTACCTAGCTTTAGGTGATGTACTATATTAGGACTGTCTCAGTTGCAATGGCAGAGCACCCAACATAAACTGGTTTTAACAAAAAATGGGGCTGAGTAACGTACATATCAGAAAAGTACAGATGTAGAACAGGCACAGCTGAAAGGGGATCCCACTGGGGCCAGGTTTCTATCTCCAACTCTGTCTCTCTGTCTGTCTCACTCTGGTTTCCTCAGCATTGGCACTTTCTCAGGCAGGCTCAACCCATGTAATGGAAAAGACGGCCACTGGCCACACTCAGCTTACGTTCGGCCAGCTTCCAAAACCCAGCAGAAGAATTTCTGGATCACTCCAGACACAGTCCCGGGGCCGACTCTGTCTGGTTGCTCCTGAGTCATGTGCCCACCCTTGTGGAATTCTCCTTGGCCACACCTATAAAGTACTGATGATGTACTTTAGAATTTACCAAGAATTAAGGGTTCAATTTATAGCATAATCTTTTTTTTAACTAAAACCTTTGCCCTAAAGAAAGTATATAGAACAGCATGCCAAGATATACAGCTAAGCTTTCCAGAAATTCTGCCTTTCTCCTAAGCTTTCCCACACATAACTCACCTTCTTTTCAGTTTTGAACTTACCAAAAGGTAGTCTATATTCGCTTATTCCCCCTTCTCGCCCTAACCCTCCTGCCATCTAAACCCACCTCTCTACCAAAATGGCTTTCCAGGACTTCCTTGGCACTAGAGTGGTTGAGACTTTGCCTTCAGTGCTGGGGGTGCGGGTTTAACTCCTGGAGCTGGAATCCTGCATGCTTCGCAGCCAAAAAACCAAAACATAAAACAGAAGCAGTATTGTAACAAATTCAATAAAGACTTTAAAAATTAATAAAATTACTTTCCCAAGTCACTCATCACCTTTCAACATATCTGTGCTGATGTTCCTCCTGCGTGTCCTTTCAACAGCATCACACACTGTAAGCCACCCCCCTTTTCTTCAGCTGTCTCTATTCCTGAAGCATGTGCTCCTTCTTTATTCGATAGATTTTGCTTGGCTTTCTTTTCTAGCATTCTTTATATTCTTCCTGTTCCCTGAATGTAGACATTCTCTAAAGTTCAGTCTTCTTCTCTTCTAACTTTACAGTGTCTTTTTGGGCAACCTCATCAATGTATCTTATCTGATGTTGACTTTAGAATCTGTAAGTCTAGTCCTCTTTCTTTTTTTAGGTGCTAGATAAAAATTTTTGAGTGTTTCTCTACACTTGGATGTCAGTTTTAGACCATTCAGGCTACTGTAAGAGAATACCATAGATTTAGTGACTTAGAAAAACAGCTCTGGATGATGGAATGTCCAAGATGGAGGCACTGGCAGATTCTGTGTCTGCTGAAGACCCACGTGCTGGTTCATAAACAGTCATCTTCTCTCTGCTTCCTCACGTGGCATAAGGGGTAAAGGAACTCTCTGGAATTTCTTTTATGAAAGTACTAATCCATTCATAATGGCCCCACCCTCCTGACCTAATCATCTCTCAAAAGTCCCATCTCTTGAGACCATCATAGTGGGCATTAGAATTTCAACATATAAATTTGAGGGGAGGACACAAACATGCACGCTATAGCAATGTCCTTGCATTATGTTAAACTCGGCATTTTCAGAAGCAAATTTATTAATTCACCCCATGTTGTCCTCTGTGCCCTAGAAATGTCTCCACGATTCTTCCATTCATCCAGGATAGAAGAAAACGGCACACTTTTCACTACTCTTTCTCACCTCATGTCCAATTGGACCACCAAAGACCCCAGCCTCCACTTTCCTATTCCCACAGCCACCATTCTAGTTCAGACCTTGATCTACTCTTCTCTATTACAATAACTTCCTGACTTTTTATTTGTGTAAATTCTTACTGAAAATACATGTTCAATAGCCTCAAAATATTTCATTCTATCCAGTGCTAAAAGCCCAAGATACTTAATTTTCAAAGCTTTTTATTACTAAACTGAACCTTTCTTTCTAATCTCATCTCCCACATGTTCATTTTAAGCAATCTCTGGTTGGGCCACACCATCTACCCTTCCACATCCCTGCTCATGTTATTCCTTCAGTGTCAACACAGTTCTTCCTTTACCTGTCAATACCCTTGTCATCCTTTAAGATCCACCTGTGGTAACAACAGTGTATCTCATCATCGTTTCTGGTTCTCCTCCTGTTAAACACATGGTAGACTGTACTCTTCTTACCGTTTTGCATCCAGATGAATTGATTTGGCCAATGAAATTTAAGTACAGTGACACATGTCACTTTCCAGCAGAAGCTTTACAATTTAGTGTGAGATTGGCTTTTTCCCCCCATTAAAGTGATTAGCGATGTTCCAGATAATGGTTGCCCTGACAGCATAAGTGTAAACATGTCATGGACCAGAGGCTCCACTCAGACCATGATGGACATGCAGCACAAGCAAGAAATAAATATAGGTTGTCTGCATGTAATAAAAAGCCTGACTCCATTTTTTGATGTAGGACTGCTGATATCTTTTAAACCTTACCACTCCTCTTTCTCTTCTGTTGCACATCTGCATAAGCTGATTAAAAAAAAAAAATCTTGGGTGCTCCTTTCTTTAACATCGGTGGGAGGTCCAAAACATTCAGGCGCCTTCTCACATGAAGGAACACTCACTCTGGCCCCATCCTTTGACTACCATAAACATCTGAGGCCAGTCTCCTTTTCTTGATCACTCAAGCCAATTTTAGAGCAACTTGGGAGGCCTTCCCTACTCTCCTCAGAAAGCCTCAGAGTGTAATAAACTTTCTCATATCATCTTGGTATATGCGTGGCATTATTAATTTTGACATCTGAACAAAATTTGGGAGCAGGAATACACCCTCCTTCAGAGAAAGAGAGTACTGTTTTGTGATTTGGGGGTTTGGTTACCTTTCGGAAGGTAATAACTGGGGTGCTAAAAAGTGCTATTTCTTGATCTGTGCGTTTATTACATGGCATTGTTCACTTTGTGAAAATTAATTGATACAATTATGATTTGTTCACTTTTTTACATGTATGTTATACTTCAGTAAAAACACTATTTTAAATAACTTATTAGGAGTATCTTTAAGAAATGCAACCTTATTTTCCTTATGAGGTAGTATGTGAGTATATTCGTATACAATGAGATGGGGGTTAGTGGTAGAAGAAGAAAACAGACATTAAAAGAAAATAGAAGAACATTGCTAATTACTAAGCAAGGCAGATGATATAAAATTTAAATAGAAACACAAGCAATGTTCTCTTGCATTGCAGGAGAGTACCTATCACATGAAGCTTCAGAGTGAAGGTCGTATATCAGTTTTTGATAGTGTATCAGTCAGGGCAGAGAAGATTATGGAGCATAACCACTATCTTGAGTTCTGGCACCATTGCCATCAGTAAGCCTTGCCTGTCTTTGAGCTTCTTATAAATAAAATCTTATGATAAGTATTTTTCTGCGTCTAACTTTTCTTACTCAGCATTACATTCACAAGCTTTATCTATTTTGCTGCCTGTGTTGGCAGTACATTGTGTTGTTATTGCTCTCAGTTTGGGGCTATTATGACTAATGTTTCTATGAATATGTCTTGCATAAACATATGAATACATTTCTATTAACTACATACCTGTGCTGTGCTGCTCTAAGTCACTTCTGTTGTGTCCGACTCTTTGCAACCCTATGGACTGTAGCCCACCAGGCTCCTTTGTCCATGGGATTCTCCAGGCAAGAATACTGGAGTGAGTTCCCATGCTTTCCTCCAGGGGATCTTCTTGACCCAGGAATCGAAGCTGCCTCTTTTACGTCTCCTGCATTGGCAGACAGGTTCTCTACCACTAGATCCACCTGGGAAGCCCATGTATATACCTAGGAGTGAAATAATTTGGTATAAGATATACATACTTTCTGCTTTAGGAGATACTGCCACACTGTTGTCTAGAGTGATTGTACCAACTTACATTCCAACCAGCAGTGTGTGTTACTCTATGTCTTTGCCAACTGTTAGCATTTTCAGTCCTAATTTTAGCCATTCTGGTAAAGGTATAGTGGAATTACATTTGGATTTCTCTGAAGGCTAATAATATTTATTGGCCATGTGCGTATCTTTTTTGGTGACGTCTCTATTTCAGTTTTTTGCACATTTTTCTACTAGATTGTCTGTTTTATCTCTTACTGATTTATCGAAGTTCTTTAAATATTTTGACTATGAGTCATTAGTGAATTCTATGCATCACAAATATATTCTTCTATTTTGTGGCTTTCCTTTCTATTCTCTTAATTAAGATGTCTTTTGATAACAGAAGCTCTTAATTTTATCAAAGTCCAATATACCAATCTTTTAACTTTTTGTGTCTTGTTTAAGAAATATTTTTCTACTCTAAAGTCACAAAGATATTTTCTATGTCATTTCCTAGAATCTCTACCATTTACCCTTTCACATTTAGTTCTATAAGCTATCTGGGATTGCTTTTTTAGCATTGTGTGAGGAAAGGGGGTCAAGATTCATTTTTCACACATACATATTCAATACATGTATGTTGATTCTCACTGTAATTTGATCCATTAAACACATTCATTATTTCTTCAGTCTCAATTTCCCTAAAATTATTATATGATTCTTGAGGTTTCTAAACCACATGTATACCTGTGGCGGATTCATTTTGATATTTGGCAAAACTAATACAATTATGTAAAGTTTAAAAATAAAATAAAATTGGAAGAATAAAAAAAAAAAAAAAAAAAACACACCACTGACTGTAAAGTGGAAGTTTCTGTTAAAAAGTCCTCTAGTAGGGGATGGGGAGAGACCACTGTGCTTCCTTATCACTAATTCTAGAGATTGGCAGGCTGATACTTTCGTCCTAACCAGCACTTTAGGCTTCAAACAAATAGCAGTCATTTTTATCCACCAGAATAAGTACCTCTGTCCTTCTCTTTTGGTTCTTTCAGCCCATCAGCGTGTATGTGTCTCTCTCTCTCTCTATATATATATATTCTTTAGCATAAATTAAGTTTCATTTTCTTCCACAGTATTTTGTGGACATTTTTTTTTTCTTGAGTTTATGTGTTTTGATTCAAAATAGAGCAAACAGTGGACCACGATCTATTAGCTATGGGATGATGTTCCCCTACCTCCCCAGGTGTTCACCCACAAAAAGCAACTAGATGCAGCTCATGGAAGGGCCAAGAACCCGGCTCTGAATAAGACTGCCTAGATTCTTTCCATTTTTATTTCCCATGAACAGTGTGACCACATGCAAGTCCCTTAACTATCTTAAGATCAGTATCAACTGTCTGCTCACTCAGGATAATATACCCTAGTATTAACATGGGCTTTATATCAGTGTTATCATAGGATTGTTGTGTAGAGTGCTATATGCAAACTGATCATCTCAGTGCCTTTCACACAGCACCTAATAAATGTCATCTGTTATTATTTTCTGCCATTAACTCAGAAGCTCAACTAGGGCTTATCCTAGGGGCTCTCCATAAAAGGGAGTTTTAGAAAACTGACAGAAGGAGGTGAGAATGCTGACTTTTATTAGTATACCTATACCCAAATAGTCCACCATAGGTTCCCAGGTTTCCTCCTCATCATCCAAAGACATACTTTGAAAAAAGGTAAATCATCTTTAATGTTAAGCCTTTTTCCAGAGAAAGATAGAATGAAATAAATAGGTAATAAACATGCCAGCTGTGAAATGAAAAAGAAATATATTCTATGGTTCCATTTTCCTTGGATTATCATAGTGACATTACTTTGGAGTGTTACCTCCAAAATAACTTTTTCGTTTAACTCTGAATATCCTGGGGCAGGAAAGCCCTGCCCTTAATGATATGTTGGGGGGAAAAAAGAATGTAGTCATCAAAAATAAGTCAATAGAACACTATACAGACTTTTAGATTTTGATATATTAACAGGGACTGAAGGCCATATTTCTTCTAAAGACTTGGCTTTATGAACTCATAAGATGATTGTAGCTATCAGAGTGGCCGAAAATTCATTTTACTCTTTTATTCCAAATAAATCTAAGAATTACTGTGAACTAAGGTAGCCAAAGCATCTTTTCTCAGAGAATGAAGGAGATTGGCTACTTCAGGTAAGAACACTTTTCTTTTCTCTAGAAGTAACTTTTGAAAACTTTGTTTGCTTGATTTGATCTCTTTTTTTCTCCAAATATGTCAGAGTTCCTAACCTCTATTTGATGAGCAATTTCAAAGATGAGGCCAAGAATATCTGAGCCATGGTGACCTTCCTAGGTATGTAAATCTCTCTTTCTTTTAAAGCATTTCTCACTCACAGAGAAGTAGAAGGAGAATATGAGTTACTCTCCATCCAGCTTTTCCAGAGCCTCACCAAAGAGGGCATTCCTCTGAAGCCTGGTCAAGGTGATTCCTGGCAAGTGGGCCTAAAAAGGAGTGGATTCCTTAGCTCTGTACTTAAATACTGACAGAAGATTGCTATATTGCTTAATCAATGATGTTTAAGTTAGAGGCATATAACCCTGCTCCACCTGCAAGTGAGTAACAAATTGAAAACCAAGCATATATGAACAGAGGTAGCAATGAACTTGGGTAAAAATCTTTATTTTTAACAATTGCAACTCTCCATTTACAGTCCATCTCCCAAGAGCAAAGCCAATCACAACACAAGAGGCCTATTCAGAGAAAAATAGCATTCCCAAATGGCTTTCTTTGGTTGTGTGGAAAGAAGCGTCTACAAGTCACCTAGATGGATCTAGAGAAGAAAAAAATCTAAGGTGCCAGGTCATTCCAGGTCACTCACTGAATTCAGGAGTGGTAAGTCCATAGGATGGGGTCTTGGTGTTCCCCACTGGAAACTGAGTTCATGGAAGAACTGGTCACCCTCACCAGTAATCTCTACCCCCATATCAGCAGTGTGATCCCATCTCCCCTTTTCTCAAAGCATAAAATTATCTTGAACAAAATGGAATGTTTAAAAGTGTTTAGCAAAGGAGAATTTTACTGTTAGCATTTAGCATTAGCTCTTGACTACTTGGATACCGAAGTAAAAAAAAAAAGAAGTCCTATGTAGCTTTATTGTCCTATGTAAAAGTCCTGTGTATCTCTATTCCACAAAATTGTTTTCTTCGTTTACTAAGTTACTTAAAATTTGTCTGCTGCTGCTGCTGCTAAGTTGCTTCAGTCATGTCCGACTCTTTGTGATTCCAGGCTCCTTTGTCCATTGTATTCTCCAGGCAAGAATACTGAAGTGGGTTGCCATTTCCTCCTCTAAAAGTTCTCTAACTGGTCTTATTTTGTTAAAGCTCCTTCTAATCTCTTCACAAATAAAAACCAGGAATCAAATACTTCTACCATTCTACCAATAAGTGTCTAATAGATAGCTCTAGGATTCTATTTTCCTTCAAAATTAGAAAGGAAATGTGGATAACATTTTTCACTCAGGAATTGTGGAGCATTAATACTGGAGCACTAGTAGTAACATACTATTAAATTTCAGGCAAACCACTTAACCTCTCTGCCCTTTCTCCATCTGGAAATTCAGAAGATAAGTAGCTCACATCAACAATAGCATTTCAAAGGCAAACTGGTAAAAGATTGGAAAGCACTTTACAAATATTAAGTGCTCTGTAATTGCTGCTTGTTGTGACAAAGTCTATTTTCAGACCTGTCCAGGATACAAAAAACAAAATAACCCCTTGACTTCTAATCTAAGCTGAGCAGTTTGATGCGGACAAAAATACAGCAGGAAGGAAAACTAGTCCTAAGTAGCTCTTTGGCCACTGTGAAAAATGGTGCTTCTGGAGAGAAATATGAAGGAAGAAAATTTAATATATTAAGAGGGGGATGTGAAAGTGCAAATAATGCTCCTTCAGCAACTGACTCCTTTCTTTTCTCCTAACCAATTCAACACAGATCTCCTCAAAATTTCTCTTTTGTTAAAATTTGTAAATTGAAATGAATATTATAGCTGGGTGGATGTTTTGTCTGTTAAATGAGAGGGCTTGCTACAACAGCAGAAATGGAATTATCTTCAACCTGAAGTCATTCAAATTTGGACCCTGAAGCTCGATTCTCCATAAATAAAACTTTCTTACTTCTGAGGATTGTTAAACTTTTTCTTTTCTTTAGGTCAACAAGGTGGTCTTGAAAAATACATTCATTATTTTCTCTACTGTCTAATCATTCAACCAAATTTGTTGACCACCTACTCCACTGTGTAAAGCACCATGCTGAGCTCTTACATGATACAATTAAAAAAAAAAAAGATAGTAAGGTAGTAACTCTTAAGAACCCTGAATTTAATTGGACAGATAAGATATAAACATGGGATGAGATAAATGGCACCACCAGCCTGTCATTGATACAGGTCAAATGGTTAGTTCAAATAGTAAGTGAGAGACCAAGAGGGCAAACTTCCTTGGGCTGGCGTAGTCAGGGGAGGTTTCTGAGGACAAGCAGGATAAGCACTGGATCTTAGTGTATTGGGGCAGGCGGGAGTGTGTTCTGAGTACTCCACCAACCAAAGTTCAGTCTCTTTCCCTCTCCCTGGGCCTCCCTATACCCTGAAAAAGTGTTAGTCACTCAGTCATATCTGAGTCTTTGTGACCCCATGGACTATAGCCTACCAGGCTCCCTCTGTCCAAGAAATTTTCCAGGTAGGAATACTGGAGTGGGTTGCCACTTCCCTCTCCAGGGAATCTTCCTGACCCAGGGACTGAACCTCGGTCTTCCACGTTGCAGGCGGATTCTTTACCATCTGAGCCACCAGGAAAGCCTTCCCTACACCCTGGAGATGCAACAATATCTAAATTAGGCCAATTAATACTTTTACCCTGTTCAATCAGCATAGAGGCAAGACACGCTACCAGCAAAGCTGAAGGTTCAGATGATGGTTAGCATTTTTAACAATAAAGAATTTTTAAATTAAGTTGTGTACTTTTTTAGACATAATTCTATTGCACAGTTAATAGACTACAGTATAGTATAAGCATAACTTTTATATGCACTGGGAAACTAAAATATTCTGTGACTCACTTTATTATAGCATCTGATTTATTGACGTGGTCTGGAACTGAATCCCCAATATCTCTGAGGTATGCCTGTTAACAGCCAAAGCAACTTTCTAGACATTTAAAAAAGAGGAGGACTTAGTTTGGCTTTTCCAGTCTTGACTTTCTCATGAGCTGTAATGTGCTCTTTTCATTTCACATAAAACAAATTACTTAAACTTGAGTGATCATATCACATTCTAACGATCTCCCTGCACGAACACATACATACACACACACAAACACACCACCACCGCCACACATTATATGTATGGGAGTTTGTAATTTAGAAAACGAAGAAATTGTGACTCATTTGTAGAATAACAGAAAACTAGAATTCACCAAACAATAGATATCACTTTTTATAATCATTCTGGTATCAAATTGTATTCTTGAAGAGTTTTTTTCACAAAATATATCCTTTGCTCCTTAAGCAAAGCATTGCAATCCTCAGAGTAAGTCATTGGTTTTGAGAACAATTTACTAATGGGCATAACCCTTGAGAAAAGTTCTGAACAAAACTCAACGATGTATAGAAGCCTTTATAATAGAATTTTAGTCATTTGGATCTGTGACATTTGGAAGAATGGCCTATTAAAATCTACAAGTAAGTATGGTCATTTACACAATTTTGGGCAAAAACTAAGGACACTATTATAAATTAACATTTCTTTCTATTATTTTACTGGAATGAGTTAGTTTTTATTCTTTAAAAAAAACTCAACACATGAAACTAAAATAGAAAAACCAGGAGTTTGCTGCATTAGATCAAATAGGATCAAGTAATACATTTTATTTTAAAAATCTGGTCAAAAATAACTTATTTTGAAAAGTTTTTACTGTTACATTACTGCTGAAGAATAAATGTAGTCAACATGTTCATTTCTTTGTCAATCTTTTCTTCACTTATTTACCCAAGAGTACACTCATTATCTTACTGCAAGAGATTAAGGCTCACTGCACACCCAGAGTTTGTAAAACAGTCTTTTTTTTCTTAAGACAGCACTCCTAAAATGCCTAGAGCTAAAGGGGGTTATTGATGTCTTCCAGAACTTCATTGCATGAACAGCTTTATCTCTTAGGCAGACAGACACTGCACAAATGTTTGGTTTACTCCGTATCATGTAGTTAACAAGGTTCTTATAGGTTCAAGGAAAAGAGATTGTAAGACTTTGCCAGGAAGACTTAACATTCTAGGAGGAAAAAAAAAAACAAACAAACAGATAATTCTGAAGAGACTAAAATTTTAAAATAACCTCAACTTAGACATAATTGACAGGAAAAGGCAGAGTGGGAGTTTTTAGAAAAGATGAGAATAAATGTAAAAGGCAAGAAAAGACATTCTGCTTTTCAGTCCCTACTCAATAAATATAACCATCCTTAGAAGACAGCCTATGTATTGTAATTGCACTCATTTCTGGCCTAATGGTCCAATCTAATTATTCCAAATTGTTCAAACTATAGGGAAACCTGATGAAAATAGCCCTTTCATTTGACTTGCATGTTTCAGTTGAATGCTAAGTATATCTTTCAACTAAGCTTTAAAAACACAGTTCATCAGTAAGCTGTGCAGGCTCTTTTCTCGGCTCTGATCTTGCACAGCCATCAGGAAAAGAAGGTAATGAAATGTCTTAACATGCTCGTCATGAGCATACATCCCGCCTGCTTTTACTGACTTACCAATGGGCTTTGTTTGTGAGGAAGTTACAAGACTGACATTTATGGCTCTTCAGGCAAATGAGAGCCAAAAGAAGAGATCCTGAATTTTAAAGCTGTTTACCAGCTGCTGGAAAAGTTTGGCTTTGGGCACCAACAATCCGTACAAAATCCAAAGGTATTAGAGCCGTCTCTTCTCCTTTACCCATGTCAAGCTGGAAAACACAAAAGCTGCACAAGAACTGCAAAATATTGCCAAGCTAAATTAAGGCATGAGGAAGAAATTACATGTACTTCTGTGAGAAATGGAGTCTTGAAAGACCAGTTATCTGCTCAGATCCCATGAGTTATATTGCTTAGAAGCAGACGTTGTGGTTATGGTTCTTTGCCATGTGGTGTTTGCTGAGTTCTCACTGGATATCCTAAAACACTTAAGCCTGGAGGATTTAGGATGTCTTTGGAGACCATAATTTGGAAAGAATAGCTTTATCTTTGTGGGAGATGCAGGACACAACACAAATGTTTGTTGGGTTCCTTCTCTCTTTCTTGACAACAAGCTTATCAAATAGTTCTCAAGCAAATTGTATGGGAAAGTAAATGATTTCATAGAGAAGCAGTATTATGGTTTAGAATTCTAAGGCAAGAGGCTTCGGTCAGGTGACTCGAGGTTTACAGGGAATTGAAAGCAAGTTAGAACGTGGCTCATCCAACGTTAATAAGATACAGGTGATATTCCTTGACATGGGACTTGCAGAAGATGCCAAGAAATTTCAGATGAGGGGATCTGTTACAATGGGGAGGGTAAAATTCCAGGCAGACGGGAGAGAAGTGGGACAGCAGTTTCCTAGAAAGTGATTTTCTAATCTAAGGGCTATTCTTTAGGTTGGAGTATTTTCTCATATGAAAGAGATTGTGTGTGTGTGTTCACTCAGTCGTGTCCAAGTTTTTTGCAACCCTATGGACTGTAGCCCATCGGGCTCTGCTGCCTGTGGAATTTTCCAGGCATGAATACTGGAATGGGTTGCAATTTTCTCCTTCAGAGGATCTTCCTAATCCAGGGTTTGAACCCCTATGTCCTGTGCCTCCTGTGCTGCAGGTGGATACTTTACTGCTGAGCCACCTTGGGCCATAACTACTTGGAGGGGATAGGCAGTAAGGAATGCAGAAATATTCATAAATTATACATGGATCATCTCATCTCTACTTGAAATCCTCCAGGGGCTTCTCACTGTTCTTCAAGTGAAACTCCTATTCTGGCCTTCCCACTCCTAGGTGTCCCTGCAACATCGCCCCCCGGGGCAGTGTCCTCAACCTCATCTCTCTGGCTCTCCCCATACCTCCCTCTGCCACCAGTACTCATGGGCACCTATCTCACCAGCCTCAGGGGCTCTGTTCATCATGCTGCTTTGACCTGAATGTTTCTTCCTTACCACTTTGATGGACCACCATCGTTTATATTATTTCATTTAGTTGTTTGGTTTTGCTCTACATACACTATGTAATAAACATCATAAAATCAAAGACCATATTTCTGTTTTATCATTGGGATTTTTCACTATACCTGGCTGGCTGATGCTACACAAAAATTTGTTAAACAAAAGAATGCAAATGAAGATAGTGAAGTCAAGACAGATCATTTCCTGGAGCTCTCCCAAAACACTAACAGCCGACCTGGCCCAAGCACTCAGATTTCCTGAGAAATCCTGATTTCCTAGGGTAGCCAGAATATTCTCGACTTATCATTGACATTTATACAGGGGTTGATGTTAATGTTTCTGGAGAGATCATCCGAGAGAAGGAGGATACTAAGTGAAGCCAGCTGCCCCAAGGGTGTCCAGAGGGTGAGCTGGGTAATAATATATTCAGGTACCTTTTCTCCTTGGTTGTGTCCAACCACTTCCTATACCCACTTCAGAGTTTCCCTAAGATCTCTTCTCCCAGAGCCACTCCTCAAATGCTATGGTTACCAGCCCCCACGTTCAGTTTTCCTTCTTTTCTTATTTCAAGCACAGGCTCTGCTTAGCCCTTTGGAATGTCCTATCTATGGACCCGGACCATTGCTTTGAAGTGGAATTGCAGCTTTTAACTTCCAGTGCTTATTTGTGGTGGAGAGGGGAGGAAGCATGGTGGAAGGCAGGGGTAGGGCGGTTAAATAACATCCTAATGTCAGCCTAGGTATGAAGCCAGCCATCGATTAGATGACATCTTATATTAGGAAGGGAAGATCCTGTTATATTAGGAAGAAGAAGACACTTTGTTTACTTTTCTGTTAATATTTTAAAGGAAATCTCAAACCCTGATTTTGAAACTCTCCATACAACCTTCAGTAGCACAGAGGGTGTTACAAAATCTAAGGTCTCAAGAAGCTAAATCACTTAGACAAATAAACATGTCACATAATACTTTGGGGTCCTGGGGAAGGGTAATACCATGAAATCAAGCAATGATCAGCTTTTAAATTTCCCCAAAGGTCAGACATCACAGGCTAAGTGATTTGTTACTAGTGTTCATTTTCTTGAACCTCATCTTTCCTCCATAGTCATCCTGTTTATGCTCACAGACCCTTTCATGGGCAATAATAATACTAATAGTAGCTACCCTTTACTGAGGTGCCTACTATGTGTCAGGTACTTTATCTAACTCTTGAAAATAAAAGCGTTAGTCACTCAGTCATCTGAGTCTTGTGACCCCATGGACTATATCCTGCCAAGTTCCTCTGTCCATGGAGTCCTCCAGGCAAGAATACTGGAGTGGGTAGCCATGCCCTTCTCCAGGGGATCTTCTCAACCCAGGGATTGAACCTGGGTATCCTGCATTGCAGGCAGATTCTTTACTGTCTGAGCCACCAAGGAAGCCCTTACAACAACCTTAGTAGTTAGGAATGGTTATCAATATTTTAAATGAGAAAATTAACACTTAGAGAAGTTAAGTATATTGCTCAAGATCATATAGCAAGTAAGGTCTGTCAGATATCCCATGCTGTACCTAATATCAGTGGCAGTGCCCTTGAGGGGCTGGGGGTAGGATTTTTAGTCCTGGCCCATAGATCCAATCTTCATCAGCCCAAATACACAGATTAAAAAAAAAAAGAAAAATCTTGTGTTTGCTATGCAGGCCCTGCTTTAGGATAATTTGCTTAATCCCATCACCCTCTTTTTAACCAGGTTGCTATATCTGAAGTCATTCTACACAGGAATTCTAGAAATGACGTTGCTTTGCACTGTATCCTATAAAAAGCAAACAAAATAAAAGTGCCATGGAAATTTGAATGTGAACCACTGGATTTGAAATCTAGTGTACTAGATATTGCATCGCAGCCAGAAAACTATATTGTTTTAAACAGCAGAGATTTTTACTTATTTATTCTAGCTCTCTGTGTATCCAAAAGGCTTTTATTCGATGCTATGTATGCAGTCATAAGGGGGACTTCCCTGGTGGCTCAGACAGTAAAGAATCTGTCTGCAACTCTGGAGACTGGGGTTCCATCCCTGGGTTGGAAAGATCCCCTGAAGACGGGAATGGCTACCCACTCCAGTATTCTTGCCTGGAGAATTCCATGGACAGAGGATTCTGTCAGGATATAGTCCATGGGGTCACGAAGAGTCAGACAATTGTAAACTGCATTAGGACATGGGGTACAAAGTTAATCTTTTACAAAGCATCAGGCTCTTGGGAAGCCTGCAACTATAGAATCTCTTTGTTCAATATAAAAAGGGATAGAAATCGAAATATAATGTGTGAAATTTAAGTTCATATCTTTAATATCTTAGTACTAGCAACAGTAAGAATCTGCTAAGGACCCTAAAATCATCTCTGATATAAAGTCGCTCTCCTGTCACACTTTCTGTGAAGCCAGCCCCATTATAGCTAATTTAACTGTCCCTCATCACCAAAAGAACATAGCAGATGCCACATCCTCATGGAATTTAAGCAATATATTAGTATCCAAGTATTAAAATTATAATTTTAAAAACTATGTGATAATATTCAGTATGCTTGTGGTCAGTTTAAAGAAGAGAAAACAAAATTTTATCTATGCTATTTTGTCAGAAAAGTATTTTTAAAATATTAACAGTTTTCTCCAGTATTTCCTTTTCTGCCTTCCCTCTATTTAACACCAGATTAGACCTTCTTCATCTCAGGAAAAGGTCGAGATAACATCAGGCAGAGAAAAGGAATCTTTTCCGATTTCTGAGTCTAGTTCCTTTTGAGCGCAGAAAAGAAGAAAATTAGGAAAGGAAATTGGGGGAGAAGCATTCACTGCTGTGGAGTGGCTTTGCTCTACAGGCTGAGCTCCAGAGGGGAGGCAAGACCCCAGGGAAGAAATGGTGCCATGGTAAATGGTTGAGAGCCCTGCAGAGTTCCCTAGCCCTGCCATGGTGTGAGGGTTGAACAATGAACCCCCCACGCTCAGAAATGGTAAGGAGGGAGCCCTGGAATCAGATGAGTCCCACTGTGTTGTTACAACGGAGGGCTCTTCAGCGGCTAGCATTCAATGGGTGCTCAAGGAACAGTCGAGGTGATGTACACCTAAGCAGATGCTAGGTAGCTAGGTGACATTAAGGATTTGCAGCAACCCCCCCCCCCCCAGGGTAAAGGAAAGAGGTGTGGTAAATTGACTGAAGTTATGTTTCCATTGCACTCAAAGAATGGGATTAGAAACCAAAATTGATATATTAAGTCAGAGAAAAGTGAAGAAAGTTATCTTCTGCATTTCAGGACTAAATTTCATAGCTTCTAACTTGTGATTAAAATTGTAAATTAGATCTGTGAAGAAACAATGAGAAAGCTTGTCATGATTTTTCTGAATCTTTGCTTTTTCATCTTCAAATGGGGGGTAATAAAAACATTTATAACTTGAAATTATGCACATACAGAAATAATAAGATACTATCAAATGACACAACTAATTATGTATTGGTGTTGTGAAATTGCAATTTTTCTTTCATTTTTATATCCTATGTTTTTGAGGTTTGTTGTTTTTGCTGTTTTAAGAAATAAATATAAAAAAAGAGAAATAGTATAAATGAATGCATATACAAAACAGAAAGTGAAGTTGCTCAGTTGTGTCCGACTCTTCGCGACTCCATGGACTGCAGCCTACCAGGCTCCTCCGTCCATGGGATTTCCAGGAAAGAAAGAGTACTGGAGTGGGGTGCCATCGCCTTCTCCGTGAGGATAGAGACTGTACCTTTTCCCCTGTTTCCCTGGTTCGCAATAACAACATCATTCTGGTGGGGAAAGCAGACCAGTTTTGGCAGCCCTGGTGGGAAAGGTGGATCTTGCATTTACCTAGGTTGGGGGCAGGAGGACCCTCTCTGGAGCGAATGCTAAACAGGTATAGATGAGTGAGACAGGAGGCTCTGGGTTCGCACACCCCTGTGACAACAGGGCAGGCTGGGCTGGGGGCCCTGCCCTTGAGTTTCTGAAGTCCCAGGGCTCTTACTTCCTGAAGTGTGTGTGGGCTGTGACTATTCAGGAACACAGTCTTCCTTCCCAGGCCCAAGGTGGCCAGAAGACCGGCATTTTGGGGAAGGGTGAGGGGGCCTGGCTGGGGAGCTTATGCTCTGCAGCGAAGCGTCTGGAAGGCAGGCAGCGTGGCTTTTCCAAAACAGAAACAAACTCACAAATATAGAAAACAAACCAGTGGTTACTGAAGGGGAGAGGGGCAAATCAGGGGTATGTATAAAATAAAGGGCTTCCCTGGTAGCTCAGAAGGTAAAGAATCTGCCTGAAATGTAGGAGATCCCTAGGTCAGGAAGATCCCCTGGAGAAGGGAATGGCAACCCACTCCAGTATTCTTGCCTGGAAAACCCCATGGACAGAGGAGCCTGGCGGGCTACAGTCCATGGGTTCACAAAGAGTCAGACACGACTAACTAACACACACATAAAATAAATAAGCAACAAGGACATATTGTATACTACAGAGAATTATAGCCATTATCTTGCAATAACTTTTAGTGGAATATAATCTATAAAATACTGAATCACTATGCTGTACACCTGAAACTAATAACATTGTGAATCAATTGTAATTCAATTAAGAAAAATAAGAGAAAAAGGAGAGAGAGAGAAAAGTAAGGAAAGGAAAAAAAAAAAAAAAGCTAAGGAAAGAAGGACCTTTAAGAAATACCGTGTAGCTAGAACACAGGGCTAGTGGTAAACGATGAGATGGGAAATGTAGATCTTAAATCTCAGACCAAGACATTTAGATTGTATCTGGTAATCAATGAAGAAACACAGAAGTCTCTTTTAAATAACGGGAGTTTTTAATGGAGAAATAGTGGGAGTAACGGGAGTAATAACATGTCTAAATCTGTTTAAAAACAATACCTTGGTAGTTTTGGGGTGGGGTTGTTAGGAACAGAAGCAGAGGAACCAATTCCCAGGCTATTGCAACAATCTAGGTAAAGCATCAAAAGAGCATTGTGCTCAGTCGTGTCCAACTCTTTGAGACCCCATGAGCTGTAGCCCATCAGGCTCCTCTGTCCATGGGATTCTCCAGGCAAGAATACTGGAGTGTGTTGCCATTTCCTCCTCCAAGGGATCTTCCTGACCCAGGGATCAAACCTGAGTCTCCTGCGTCTCCTGCATTGGCAGGTGGATTCTTTACCACTAGCGCCACCTGGGAAGCCCAATCTGGAAAAGATCATGAAGCAAGTCAGGCAATGGGATGAGGAATGGAGTTTGGGGTGAATGAAAGAGCTAATTAGGAGGTGGCAATTTAGAGAACAATTGGTTCTGGGGTTGAAAAAAATCATCTCTGAGAATGACATTGAGATACAGAATCTTCCACCTTATCATGCAGGAGTGGGGTTTGAAAAGGAGGTTGAACAGCTTGGGTGTCATTTTGAGAGTGAACAGAACTGGAGACCACTAAGCAATGCTAGTCAATTAGTGGCTGCAGTTAGCAACTTCAGACCACAGTCACAGGTATGCTGTTCAGAGGCTCTTGGCTTTGTGTTCTCCAAAGCTGCCTCCAAGCTGCCTGACAGCTGATGGCAAATGCCTGCAACCAGAGCAAAAATAAAGCACTGAAGCTTCCAGATCCTCACTTAGGGGGATACTCCCAGGAAAAGCTGAATCAAGAGTGCCTGCCTCCACTTCCAGGAGAGTCATCTTGCAGTTTCTCTTTCTGTTATACTCTAGTCATGGATCATGGCTGTCCCCAAGAATGGCCACAGAGATCTTTTTTACTTAAGTAGAAAAGAGGCTAGTTTGTTTGAACTCGATTTTATTAAAGTCTTGGGGATTACAAAAAAAAAATACATGGGAGAACATGAAACTCCCAACCTCATAAGACACAGCCCACATTCCTAGATCACACAAGCCCATCTCATCCTTATGAATTAAAAAAAAAAAAAGTGGGAACCCCCTGCACCTCCATCCTTGATCTCAAACTCCTTCCTCTTGGTAGACGCTATTTCTAACTCCCACGTCTCCAGTGTCACAGCATGCTGGGTGAGTGATATTATTCTGGATTTATAGTTTTGTTATAGTTTATTATAGTTTTGTTCATAGCTAGCTGCCCTCAGTCCCCAGGAATCCTGACCAGAAAAAAAAAAAAAGGTTGTATCATTTGTACCATACTTAAGTTTTAAAGTAATAAAACAATCCTGACGAATGCTTAAATTTAGAAAAAAAAATTAAAATTGCTCTTACTTTTAAAAGACCTTCAGAAAATATTACCAAACCTTTCCACATGGGTCCCCAACAAGGATTCTTCTCTCCAGTGTTGTTTGAGCCAATAGAATGGGACTGAGTTTGGCTCAGATGCAAAGAGAAGTTTCTCACTTTGATTACAGCGTAGAGAGATAGGAGCGCTCACCCTAGTGGGTGTGGCTGCTTTACAGAGATCTTCTTGCAGGGATGTTCTCGGGAGAGTTCTTGGGGAGGGGCGCAGCTCTGCTGCTCCTGGATTTCGCTCAGATCGCAGTGCGGGTTGCAGCCTCTCTGCGCATGGCCAGCTGCCGCCATCTTGGATTAAGCTGTCGTTCGCAGCGTCTCTGCACACTGCGCGAGCTGCGTCAGGCGCAGCCATTTTTCAGGAGGAGCTCTGGTCTGAAGTGCCTGTTTGAGGCCACTGCATGGAACACCCTTTGAGCAAGCGAAACTAGATTAATCACAAAGGACAAGAAGGTTAGGCTTTATTTTATTACGCGGATTCTGTTATGATTCCCTCGGAATTATTAATGGTCTTTGCTGGTGACAAAAAATTTTCATGTTTTTGTATAATCCCTTCTATTTTGCTTTAGTTTTAATTATACTGCATTTGCTTTTTTTGTTATGTTTAGTATAGCATTGTCAAATTTTATATTGTTTTTTATGTACTTTATCTTTTTAAATAATTCTTAAATTACCATAATTATATTACCAATTCTATATTTGAGGTTATTATTGCTTCCAATATAAAATGGTTTTTAATTCATTTTTTCTGATTATATAAAAATATACTAATTATAGAAAACTAGGAATATAGAAAAAAAAAATGATAAAAATCCCCAGTACATGAAACTGTGATCATAGATGTACAGATTTGATTTCAACTTTTTTCATTTAGCCTTGTAAGGTTAGGTGGCTTAACCGGTTATAAGGGTTTGGCCTTACATGGTTATTCCTCATACAGGAAATGGGTTCTAAGGTTATTGCAAGTCATTTGATCCTGTTTAGGCTCTTGTCTCAGCACAGCATCACAGGCTCTCCTTCCCTACGCTGAGGCCAGCTCAAATATGTTTCCAGATAGATCATCTGCCACCCTGTCCTCCCAGTGGTCCGATCCTCCAAGCCACGGCTCTTATTCCCTCATTTTCTTGTCTTCCTTTCTTAGAAGAAACAAGTTTTTGTAGACTTCCACCCTTCTTGTGAGACCAGCAAAGTCTCCAAAACTGTGTCCGCTCCAGGGCTAGTTCTGTGTTGGGATCTTTCCTAGGATCCCCCAGTCTGCAGTTCCCATAGTGCTCAAAGCAAGAATCGGTAGTTTTCTTTACAGCAAAGTTCTGAAGTGTGGAAAACAGACTAACGAATGAACCTTTGTGTGTGTGTGTGTGTGTATATATATATATATTTTTTTTTTTTTTTTTACATTGCTGAGTGTTTTATAATTGCTTTACTCAGCAAGCCTGGGAAATATGTAAGTAGTCATCAGTTTCACAGATGTGGGAATTAAGGTTCAGAGAGGTTAAATGACTTGCTTTAAATAGTCACAAAATTATATCATTTGACTGTCAAATGAGAACTCTCTTTCCTATCAAAATTACATTCTTCTTAGGGTAAAAATAAATGATACTGTAATAAAGAGAGTACACAAGTTGGCCTAATAAGGGGGTAGGGGGCAAAATAGCAGGGAGAACAAGGTGAAAGGAGAGTGGAAGAGCACAGAGAGACCCAACAAAAGTCACAGATTGTAGGAAAAACAATAATTTGGTACCCTGATGGCTTAAAAATGCTTGTTTGTGTATGTATTTGGGGTGGGGAGTGGGATGGGGGAGGAGTTCCTGATTTGATCCACACATATGCCTATTGGCTCTCCTCCATTCTTGTAAGAACAGGATGAGGTCTTCTTTTCCTTCAGGGACAGTTTCAGTTGTACGTTTGGTGACACAGAGTTTGAACCTCAAATCAGATTACTGTCAGTGCACACTGCAGCCTGCCTCTTCACCATGCTGTTCAGTACTCCTCCAAACCATGCTGTGGTGCTCTCGCTGCTCTCTGGTGCTTGGCACTGTCTCAAGCTCCTGGACAACTATCTCCCCCAGCCCACACTAAATCATGCATGCTGCCACTGCCTTGCTGGCTTTAGAGGAGGGGGTGGACTGGAAGGCCATGTTTTCCTTTACTGCCTCAACACTCAGTTCCTCATAGTAACACTGAACAGGGCTATGGGGTATAACATGCTCTATTCAAGGTTTCAGGTTGATCAGAGCAAATGTCTCTTTTTGACTGAAGGGACAAGATATAGTGGTACAGTAGAGCCTGCCAATTTTCTATACATTGTCCATCTCCACTTTTTACTCAGTAGCATAATCCTGATTTCGAGGCAGTAATGTGCTCTAACAGAAGGATATATTTTTCGGTTGTAGTTAACTGTGGCCTTATGGCTAAGATGGGCTTCCCAGGTGGTGCCCCGGTAAAGTATCCGCCTGACAATGCAGGAGCCATAAGAGACACGGGTGGATCTCTGGGTCAGAAAGATTCCCCTGGAGTAGGAAATGGCAACCCACTCCAGTATTCTTGCCTGGAAAATTCCATGGACAGAAGAGCCTGGTAGGCTACAGTCCATGGAGTTGCAAGAGTCAGACACAACTGAGCACAGCTCTATTATTTGTTTAATGTCTATCTATCGTATGGCTAAGATAAAGCCATTGAAATCATTGCTGGACTTCTAAATAGGGTCCCTTTGGAAAATAGTAATTATCCCTCTTTCAGTGTCTCCCTTTGTCTTTCATGCTGTCTGGAATGGGGATGCATGCGGCTAGAGCTCCAGCAATTATTATGACCCCCATGTGAAGCCCCAGTGAAACATACAGAGCAGCTGAATGCCTAATGATTTCATGATTCACCATATCATCCTATATTCCTACCTCTGGGCTTAACAAAATAAAGGGTTTTCTGGGTCTTACATATGAAATATTTTGTTAACCTTAGGTATTTCAGCTGCTATTAGGGCAAATTTAATTTTGGGGCATATTTTAAGTTTTAATATTTTTGAAGTGACTATTACAGTGACTTTTTTTTTTAACGCCATTGTTAGTTTTTTAAACTGCCAAACCTAATTATAACTTAAACAGAGTAATTTTATGTTCTACTTGTTAAGTAGAAAGTGAAACAATATTTTGGTAAATGATTAAGTATTAGGCTTGTAAAGTGTTCTTATGGAGTAATTCTACTTCTAGGAATAAATCCTAAGGGTTATGTATGTATGTATGTATGAAGCTTTAGGAACAAAGCCATTTACATTATAAGAAGAATAGAAACCACCTAAATAGCAACATAATAAAATGGGTAATAAAATATGATATATTCATTGAATTAAGAAATTTGAGAAAAAAATAACTTTTATTTTAAAAAGTATTTTGTGGTAACAATTTAAACAATATTGAAGTTTATGAAGTAGAGTTATATTCTTCCTCTTCTACATAAGATCCACACCCTTAACCATTTAGTCTAGTGTTTGTCTTTCCAGTTTTTCCTTTGTCTGCTGCTGCTGCTGCTAAGTCGCTTCAGTCGTGTCCGACTCTGCGACCCCATAGATGGCAGCCCACCAGGCTCCCCGTCCCTGGGATTCTCCAGGCAAGAATACTGGAGTGGGTTGCCATTTCCTTCTCCAATGCATGAAAGTGAAAAGTGAAAGTGAAGTCGCTTGGTTGTGTCCGACTCTTAGCGACCCCATGGACTGCAGCCTACCAAGCTCCTCCATCCATGGGATTTTCCAGGCAAGAGTACTGGAGTGGGGTGCCATTGCCTTCTTTCCTTTGTCTATGTAAACAAATACAGATATGCACACACATATAACAAATAAATATTGGATTATAACACATATATAAAATAAAAATTATCAATAACATGGAGAAATACCCATAGTACAATAAAAAGTCTTATAGATAATATAAAATTTGATATACAACAGGATCCCAATTATATTTCAGAAAATGCCCAGCAAAAAGAAAAGACTGGAGTGAAATATATAATAAACAGATGTGAATAAATGAATACATATTGCCAATATTAATAAATGTGGGGTAAGTCACTTCAGTTGTGTCCGACTCTGTGAGACCCTATGGAAGTACAGTTGGCCAGGCTCCTCTGTCCATGGGATTCTCCAGGCAAGAATACTGGAGTGCGTTGCCATCCCCTCCTCTAGGGGACATTCTCAACCCAGGGATCGAACCCATGTCTCTTAATCTCCTCGTTGGCAGACAGGTTCTTTACCACTAGTGCCACCTGGGAAGCCCCTATTAAATACTTTACTATTAATAATACATGCTATTTTCTCCTCAGTTCAGTTCAGTCACTCAGTTGTTTCTGATTCTTTGAGACCCCATGGACTGCGGCATGACATACAGAATTTTTTCCACAATCCCCACAAGGCTAAAAGTGAAAGACATATTACTATATTTCAGAGGAAATAGGGGAGGCTGAGAGCACATATTTGAACCACCTGCCTCCCAGTCCCATCCAAAATGACCTAGAAAATTTTAAAATATGTAAAACCCTAAATCAGTACTGGAAGCTAGGGAAGGAAACCAGACAAATGCCAGAAACTTCAAAGAATTTCTTCTAAATCCTGTGCAGTTGGGACTAGATTAAAGGCCATCCAGGGCCTATCTGCCAGTCACCAATGAGCAGCTTGACCTGGGGAGACGAGGCCCTGGAGGCTGACTGCAGGACCCATCAGTGATTCTTTTGGCTCTTAACAACTGAATGAGTTTGAAGGTAGCAGGGTAGCAAATAATGGTAAATGTTTCAAGCAGAGAGCCCATGCACAGTGGCAATAATTATATTGTTGGATAGTTTCCCCAAGCTCTGGAGATCTTCACTGCCTCTGTGGAACTGGGTGTGAAGGAGAGGCCTAAGTGGCTCCCTCAAGCAGCAGTCTGTCACTAGCTGTAGTGTTCTTTGCTGATGTACCTGGCTAGAGGTCTTGGCCTGGACAACTGTATCACACACAAGCAGTGAGCTTGGAGAAGGGGGTGGTGTCCACAGAAACCCTAGATACGAATTACACCACCAAGTCTGTCAAATAGCACAGCTCTTTCACAAAATAATAAAAAAAAAGGCTTTATAAATTGAAGTTTAGATGGCTTTTCCCCCCAAATTTTGACCTCACCTTCACACAACACATATCAGGGCTTCCCTGATAGCTCAGTTGGTAAAGAATCCACCTGCAACTCAGGAGACCCCAATTTGATTCCTGGGTTGGGAAGATCCCCTGGAGAAGGGATAGGCTACCCACTCCAGTATTCTTGGGATTCCCTTGTGGCTCAGTTGGTAAAGAATCCACCTGCAATGTGGGAGACCTGGGTTTGATCCCTGGGTTGGAAAGATCCCCTGGAGAAAGGAAAGGCTACCCACTTCAGTATTCTGGCCTGGAGAATTCCATGAACTGTATAATCCATGGGGTCGCAAAGAGTCAGACACGACTGAGCAACTTTCACTTTCTTTTCACGCAACACATAAGGATTAATGTGAGACAGAGCATTGACTTAAACATGAAAAGTGAACCCATAAAGCTTCTCAAGGAAAACACGACATCTTCATGACTTTTGTTTGAGGAAATTTCTTAAATAGGATACCAAAACTCTAACCTGAAAATAAAAGATTGAAAATTTGAACTTTATTAAAACAAATAATTTATATTTATTAAAAGATGACATTAAGAGAGAAACAAGGCAAACTTCAGACTGGTAGAAGATATGTGCAATAGATGTTAACTGACAAAAAACTCATATTCAGACTATACAAAGAATAAGATCAAATAAAAGAGTAAAACTGAAAAACAAACTAAAAATGGATAAAATACTTTAACAATCACTTTAGATAAGTTGATAGATCAATAAACAATAAGTGTAAACATTATTAATTAGAGGAAAAAGCAAGTAGCTAACAATACAAAGTGTTGGCAAAGATGTAGAGCAACTGGAACTCTCATAAATTGTTAGTAGGAATGTAAATTGTTAGTAGGAATATAAACTGATTTTAAAAAAATTAATTTAGAAAAATGTTTAACAATGTCTACTAAAAACATATATATACCCTATGGCCCAGAATTCCAATTTTAGATGTATACCTTACATAAATAAGTACTTGTATCTATCAAAATACATGTGCAAGGGTGGTCACAGCAAGCAGCTTTATTTATGAAGTCAAAAGTGTATATATTTTAGAATATTCACATCCATGCAAAAAATGAAAAGAAAAACTACTGCAATATGCAAAAAAAATTGATTGGTCTGAACATAATGTTAAGCAAAAGAAAACAGACTTAAAAGAGTAGAATGATGGCTGGGTTCATTGCGGAGCAGATGCCAAGATTGAATTAGAAGTGCAGATTTGCTGGGAATAGGAGTGGATGGAGAAAGCCTTCACCCCTGACATATAATGAAGGAAGGGAAGAAAGGGTAGAAAGAGCCTGAGGCAGTAGTGTAGTTCTGGGGAAATCTTGGCCAGCTCAAAGAGGAGCTTCAACACAAAGATTACCCATAGAAGGTTGCCTCACAGCCAGAAATGTTATACCCTTGTACCACCATGTTCAGTCATCAACTCTCACTATCCAGAAAGAGCATGATCTTGACTCAGAAGCTGAGGCACTCACATCTGGAGACTGTCAACTAATTGTACTCCTTGTGACAGGTGCTCTCTTGACGGGAGATCTGAGTAACATACCTCCATGGCTGTCAGAGGGACAGCCGCTCTTGTGTGGAGTCCAAAGTCATCAAATCTAGACTGCAGGTATAGTCAGAAGAGCAGGGGGTTGTGACTCAGAGAGGGCGGGAAGAAGCCTGATGGCTAGTAGAAAGTACTCTAGTTTTAGATCTGCACAGTGTTCTGTAAGTATGTACATTTTTACATATATATTTACATAAGTGTATGATATGTAAGTTATATTTCTGTTAAACAAGGAAGGGAATCCTTCCAAGATTACACATGGCCCTAATCGCTGAAGTTGTTTGATTAAGGAACTAGTCACATGCCTTCTTTTAAGATTTAAGAGTTTCCTAAAAGTGTTTTTAAGAAAGAGTTAAGACTTAAGAAAAAAACAAAAAACCTCCTCACCTGATTTCTGGAGGAGATAACTAAAGAAAACTCATTGTTTAAATATCAGAAAACTCCCATATCAGGTAGGACTAAGTTTGGCTGTGACGGTTACAAAATAATAGTAACTTAAATAAGATAAAATTTGTTTCACTATTACCTAAAAAAAAGTCCAGAGGTAGACAGTCCAGGCCTGATTTGGTGCTACTCAATGGGTGCCTTTTATCTTGCTGTTCTGCCGTTCTTGGCTGATGGTTTTTACCTCCTGTCCAAGAGCTATAGTCATTTTATCTGTATTCCAGCCACAGGAAAAGATGACGAAGGACACTCTCCCTTGCATTTAGAGACACTTCCCAGAAGTTACACAGAGCACTTCCACCTAACCCCCACACAGAACTTAGTTTTATGAGCACACCCAGCTACAAAGGAGTCTGGGATGTGTAGGTTTTATTTCAGGTGCCAGGAAACCAGCCAAAAAACAAGAGTTCTACTATCATACTAGGGACAAAGGGAAAATAGATATTGGGGAACAACTAGCCTATTGTACTGTAACCCCACAAAGAATTTGTAGTATAAAGGAAAGAAAACACAGCATGCAAAAGGTAGAGAAAAGGCAGACATAGTTTTATATATATACATATATATATATAAATTTATAGTTTAGGAATAGAAATTTTTAGATGCATCTGTACAATGATGCTAATTTTAAAAATATACATATATTTGGAAATAAAATATAAACTGAACAGAGTTGAGGAGGGAGTTAGTTGAGAGAGCATTTTAAAGGTAATTACTCTACTGTGAGATTTTGTACTTGATTAGAAACAGTGGGGAGCAGAACTGATAATGTAGAAAATGAATCATTAATACAGTTGATAAACTTGATGAATTTTCCCCTAGTGAATAAGATAGGGAAAACAGATAAGGAAGGTGGGCATTTGGAGAGATAAGAGATGTGATACATGAACAGTGAAGAGTCAATTGTGTGGATCACGGAGCTTTTCTGAACAAATAGAAGAGGAACAACATTTAAGACCACAACAAAGGAAACGTTTATAAGCTGAAGGTAAATTTTAACCTACAGATCAGCATAATTTCTTAAGTACCAGGAAAATAAATAAAATGAATAGAAATCTACATCTAGACATAACCTGATCAAAGTCTGAATTTCAAAGTAAAATAGAGGTGAAATCCAGGCAGAAAAAATATTTTCCCACAAAGGAAGGAAAATAATTATTTCTCTGATATATATTCGAAAGCTAAATATTATCTTTGGAGTGAAAAGGGTAAGAGGGCAGAAAGAACAAATAACCTTGGTAATTTATCAGGATTGAGATGTGGAGGTTCTATACTTGTATTAAAAAGAATGACACTCCCTTTCTTGATAGAATCATTGTATTTTAAATTTCTAAGTAAAACTTAGAAGATGGGGATATGTGAGCACTTGCTAGAAAATCCACATGCTTTCTGCTACCTATTATACAGCTGATTACACCTAAAAGGCAAGAATGAAAGACTGGATAATAAGTGACCCTCTTCAGTTCAGTTCAGTCGCTCAGTCGTGTCTGACTCTTTACATGAATCGCAGCACGCCAGGCCTCCCTTGTCCATCGCCAACTCCCGGAATTCACCCAGACTCACGTCCATCGGGCTGGTGATGCCATCCAGCCATCTCCTCCTCTGTTGTCCCCTTCTCCTCCTGCCCCCCAAACCCTCCCAGCATCAGAGTCTTTTCCAATGAGTCAATTCTTCGCATGAGGTGGCCAAAGTATTGGAGTTTCAGCTTTAGCATCAATCCTTCCAAAGAACACCCAGGACTGATCTCCTTTAGAATGGACTGACACCACTAAAACCATTTAACTTAAAGAGGTTTCATCAAACCAAGTCAGAACAGTGAAAGCACCATCTTTTCATATGGATGCCACAGGTGTACAGGAATACACACTAATTTCTGAGCCAATCTCTCTCACCTTTTGTTTAATTATAAAGTACTGAACAAGATAGAACTTCATTTAGACCAGGAGTCTATCATAGTGTTCATGAGCCTTCATGCAGGGATCACAGAGACTGGAAGAGTTGGTCTGTGAAGTAGCATGCAAATTTTATGATGTGGCCATTTTTCTGGAACTAGGAGTCAACTTGCACAAGTTCTTAAAAGAGTCTGTGACTCCCCAAAAGACCCAGAACCAGTACCAACTGTAGACTTTATTCAGGGAGACTACTTCAATGGGGTTTTGAGGTGGAGGAAAGAGATAGGGTTGAAGTCTGAATACAATAAGTAAAAGTGGGGATTTATGGTCAAAAGAGCAGGATGGAGGTCAGTGGATGGACTAAAACAACTAAGAAGGAACATCAGGGGTAAAGGGGTATTCTGGCTGCATGGACCTAACAGGAGTCGCTGAGCACCGGTCAGGATCATCAGTTACCACCAGGGAGGTGATGGAGAACGAGGAGTCCTGTCAGATATGGAGCAGGATTAGATGTGGAAGGGGCGGGGAGAGTTCTTGCCAAACTGACTTAGCCAGGTTTTTGCTAACAGTGGTTCAGGCAGATTGTATAGAAATGAAAAATACTCCATTGTGTATATGTACCATAGCTTTCTTATCCATTCATCTGCTGATGGACATCTAGGTTGCTTCCATGTCCTGGCTATTATAAACAGTGCTGCGATGAACATTGGGGTACACGTGTCTCTTTCCCTTCTGGTTTCCTCAGTGTGTATGCCCAGCAGTGGGATTGCTGGATCATAAGGCAGTTCTATTTCTAGTTTTTTAAGGAATCTCCACACTGTTCTCCATAGTGGCTGTACTAGTTTGCATTCCCACCAACAGTGTAAGAGGGTTCCCTTTTCTCCACACCCTCTCCAGCATTTATTATTTGTAGACTTTTGGATCGCAGCCATTCTGCTTGGTGTGAAATGGTACCTCATAGTGGTTTTGATTTGCATTTCTCTGATAATGAGTGATGTTGAGCATCTTTTCATGTGTTTGATGAGGTGGATGAAACTGGAGCCTATTATACAGAGTGAAGTAAGCCAGAAGGAAAAACATAAATACAGTATACTAATGCATATATATGGAATTTAGAAAGATGGTAACAATAACCCGGTGTACGAGACAGCAAAAGAGACACTGATGTATAGAACAGTCTTATGGACTCTGTGGGAGAGGGAGAGGGTGGGAAGATTTGGGAGAATGACATTGAAACATGTAAAATATCATGTAAGAAACGAGTTGCCAGTCCAGGTTCGATACACGATACTGGATGCTTGGGGCTAGTGCACTGGGACGACCCAGAGGGATGGTATGGGGAGGGAGGAGGGAGGAGGGTTCAGGATGGGGAACACATGTATACCTGTGGCGGATTCATTTTGATATTTGGCAAAACTAATACAATTATGTAAAGTTTAAAAATAAAATAAAATTTAAAAAAAATAAAAAAAAAAAAGAAATGAAAAATCAAACCACAGAATTACAAATATTGTTAAAGGCAATAGATGGCAAGTCAAATACCGAAGAGAAATATGAAATATGTACTGACATCATAAGGACCCAGCGATAAAATGAGAGAAAATAAGGAAAATATAAGGGAGAGATGCAGGAAATCTAGTCAACATGTCCTAAGAATACAAAAAGGAGAAAATAGAATGAACGTGTTGGAAGCAATAATCAAAGGAATAATAGGGGGAAATTGCTGAGTTTGTAGAACTGAAGTTTATGAGGCAGTAAAGAAGAGGCATAGTCACCTTGATATATCATGTTGAATGTTACAAGATTTAAAGAGAAGGAGAGAACCTGTACAAGCATCCAGGCAAGAAAAAAATAGCTTATTTCTTAAGCAGTGGTTCTCAACAACAGCTATGTATTAAAGTCATGGGTGAGCCTTTAAAAAATACCAGTTTGGGCTTCATCTTTAAGCAGTCTGATTTAATTATTCTGGAAGGAGCTTTGGCATTGATATTTTTAAAAATCTCACCCAGTGATTTGAATGTGCAGCTAGGGTTGAGAACCACTGCCCCAAGGGAAGGGAAATCATTGACTTTTCCCCTGGAGAACCAAAGACCATCAGTAAATGAAGACTGGCTCCCAAGGTTGGAAGGAAAAGAATGTTGTACTTGGTCAAGAGGTCATTTGTAGGAAAGACTAATATTCTCCTACAAGCCAGTTTTCTGAAGGTACTGTACTCAGAGTTTAGAGATACAAACCAATCAACCTAAGAATAGAGAAAGATAAACAGAATGAAAGCGCCACAATAAAAAAAGATGATAGAAAGCAAAGGAAACTCTTTAAACCTAGATTAACATCTTAAAAACTGTCATCAATATATTTATTGTACAAGACAAATTTCAAAAGTCTTCAAAGTTGATAATGTGAAATAGCAACAATAATTTAGATCTAAATTCCAGATTACATCAATCAAAATTGTGAAGTGGGGAGAGAATAAGGAAAGTAAAAGCCTAACAGGTTTTTCATTTAACACAGATGGTAATTAATAGCTATATTCTTAACCTTGATAAACAGAGATAAAAATATTTAAAATTTTAATAACAAAAAGGTAATCACTAATGGAAAAAAATATAATTGAACTTTCCAAACGATAGAGAAATGAGCTAAGAAAACATAGTTGGTGAAAAATATAAAAGGATATAAAAACTACCGTGCCATATTAACCCCTTTTTCCTATATTATATATAACATGTATAGGAAAATACAAAAAATTGTAACAGTGGTCATCTTCAGCAGATTGAGGTGATGGGGCTCATGGTTTGTTTTCTTAGTAAAGTGTCTCAACTCTTCTAAATATTTTATAATTAGAACACTATTTTTATGTAATTAAAAAAATAAGAATTAGAATTTTAAATATCCACTTTTTTATTGCCTATGCCCTTCTATAATGCTTATTTACTATAAAGAATTAAAGTTAAGTTTCTTAATGTGTTAAGTTTAACAATTATAGGATTTAAAAAATCTGATTTCCACATATTATTAAAGACTAAATGCCTATGAACACTATAAAGGTGCTTCTATTAACATTTCTTATTAAGTCACTTTCTGGAAGTAACATGTTTGTGTAAAATCTTGCCAAAAACAAGAATATTAAAATGTGTTCTGCATTAGGAACAAATCCACGTCATAAGTATATTAGAAGTTAACAAGATTTAAAAGCAAAAAACATGAAACCAGAAGAACCTGGGAAAATGTGCTTGTAACTATAAATTCTGTAATTAATTTGCTTTACAAGTTTTTTGGAGATGCTAGGTCACCAGTTGACATCTTGGATTTGCTTTTTATTCAGTCAGAACATGTAAAAGAATATATTACTTGTGGCCAGATTGTAGTCTAAATATATTTTCCAACCAAATGTCCAGTTTTGATAGAAAGAAAACTATATAATCATGTTGTTCTTTAATTCCAATTCAGGCATTCCTTACTTCTGCCCCAGCAGAGATCTCAGGACTTTATTTAATTCATGTTTCCCCAGGCTTCCACAGCTTGAGGACAGTAATAGAGTCACATTAAAGATCAAATCTAAATTCCATGGGCTCCTACCTTACCTTCCAGGGGATATTTCTGTAGGACGTCAGCTTCCTGCACTTCTCAAGCACTTACAAACGTCCCTGGGTATGTTCTGTGTGGTCTGCCTCTGCTAGTTGCATTTCCTACTGTGCCACCGCCTGCTAGACAACCATTGCAAGCCACCATATCTGAAGTCCTACTGTATTTTGCAATAATGAAGGCAATAAAGATCTTTGAGTCAAAGGTTTAAAGCTTCAGAGTGTTGTGTCGAGAAGCAGACAAGAAAGTTTCATCGCTGTTACCACTGTGCAGCCAGCTAGCTTGGCTCTTGCCTCAGCACTGTGTAAGTAAAGCTGTTCTTGGTTTTTATTTCTGATAGCCCTACTTTCTCTCTATGGGACCCAGCCCAGCAGGGTTTAAATCTAAGTGACAACTGCTTTGCTACTCAAAATCATCCCTCCCCTCCTTTGCCTAGTTTCTTCTTCTCTTATGGTTAGGTCTCTCCACAGGATGTTTCTTAATCCACATTCAAGTAGGTTTCTGGTGGGTTCTTTCCATAAGTTGGTCAGACGTGTCCATGAAGACTCAAGATGGGACTTGCACTGCACTCATACTCTGAAGAGGCCAAATACTCTATACAAAAAAATGGTGTTGCTTGAAGTTTGTTCTAATCAATTTGCTATGAACTGGTCTTTTTAAAACAGCACATTATTAAAACACTGATTCAGTCATTATCAGTCATAAGAGATTAAGTGGAATAGGCTAAGGTGGTTGATATCATAGATCTGTTTTACACTAGAGTAATTCAGGAGAAATTCCTGTTAAGAAACAAGGAGAAAAAGTTATTATTGAAGAACAAGTTTGAAAACTGTTCCAGAAATGTGCTCAGTGGGAGAAAATTTTTTTAAATAAAATAACAGAATAAAGGATAAGTAGATTTCTTCTAGAAAAGTTTTGCATCAGAAGGAGGATTCCACCAGGAAATAAAAGCATTTATTATCAAGGAACTTAAGGAATAAGCAAGCCACAAATATTCAAGATTTTGTGAGGCTGAAGGATGGGAATAGGGAGATCCTGTGCATCTGTATATAGTAGTGAGTGATGAAGCAATATTAACACGTTAATATGGAAAGATCACAGGATTTTGGCTAATTAGAAGACAGTTGGGAAAAGATGTGGTTAAGAGAGAAGAGACACTTTTTTTGACCATGCCATGCTTCATATGGGATCTTAGTTCCCCGACCAGAGACCAGACCTGTTTCCCCCCGCTTTTGGAGCAGAGAGTCTTAACCATTGGTCTGCCAGGGAAGTCCCTAGTAATTTTTAAAAATACACATATTTCACAATGCCTTCTTTGTTTAAGCTGTTTGGAAGCCAAGGGCTTCCCTCATCCTTTCCAGGGAGTTTTTGTTTGTTTCTCTGCGTTGGTACTGCATTTATTTATATTGATAAGAAGAACTACCTAACTAGCCAGGTTACTAAATGCATGTTAACCCTAGTATGACTTCATCCCCTGCTGTGCTAGTCTTGCAATACGGCACCAGGGAGCAATTTTCTCCAAAATGGCAACCAACAAGGGAATAGATTCCAGGAAGGAAACCTCAAACAACTCCCAAGAATGGTGACAAGAATATTTTATGTAGCTGCAATGAGATATCACCTCAGACCTATTAGAATGGCTATTATCAAAAAGATTAGAGATAACAAATGTTGGTGAGGATATGGAGAAAAAGGAAATATGACACATGGTTGCTGGGAATGTAAGTTAGTCCAGCCACAGTGGAGAACAGTATGGACATTTCTCAAAAAATTAAAAATAGAACTTCCAAATGATGCAGCAATCCCACTCCTGGGTACATATCCAAAAGATACAAAATCATTATCTCAAAAAGGTATCTGCACCTTCTCCCCACTGTGTTCATTGCCACGTTATTTAAATAGCTAAGGCATGGAAATAGCCTTGTTCATCAATGGATGAATGGATAAAGAAAATGTGGTGTGAAAAAGAATATATACAATAAGTATTATTGTATCTGTATAGAATAATATTGTATATATTTCACCCTATTTATTTGCTTCGAATAGTATTGTGTTAAAGAAAATATACAATAAATATTATTCAGTCATTAAAAAAAGAAGGAAATCCTGCCATTTGTAACAACTGAATGAAATTTGAGGGCATTTGAGGCTAAGTAAAATGTCAGACAGAGAAAGACAAATACTCTATGATCTCATATGTGTGGAATCTAAAAAAGCCAAATGCAAACAGAGAGTAGAATGGTTTGTTAGGGGCTGGCAGCTGGGGGAAATGGGGAGATATTGGCCAAAGTGTACAAACATGCAATTAGAAGATGAAAAAGTCGAGGTTCTAACGTACAGCATGGGGATTACAGTTAACACTAATGTGTTGTTTGCTTGAAAGTTGCTAAGAGGATGGATCTTAAATGTTCTCACCACACACAGACAAGGTAACTACATAAAGTGATGGATAAGTGAACTAATTTTATTGTGGTAATCATTTCACAGTGCATAAATATATCAAATCATCACTTTGTCCATTTTAAATTTATACCGTGTTGTATGTCAGTTATATCTCAATAAAGTTGATGGGGGTAGGTGAAGAATATTTTATTATAGTTCCTAGGATAAAAGTTCTTATAATAAAAAGATGAGACCTTTTCAGTTTTTCAAGTGAAATACCAAAGAACATCTAATTTTAAAATCATATTTACTCATTCAAATACTTACTAACACCTGTTAGTTTCTGGGCACAAGTCTAGACCTGGTGAATATAGTAAGGTATGAGATACTGCCCAGGGTCTCAGAGAGGTTACAGTCAACTGGGGACTTAGGATGTAATCCAGGAATAGTGGTTTCTTTCCTTCCTCCAGCACTCCAGGCTCAGTGTTTCCTTGGACTTCCTTGGACTTCATGCATCCCCAGTACTGTGCATAGTTTTCCTCTCATCATGCTTCTGGACTTCATTCAAATATTACCTCCCTCAGAGGGGTCTTCCCTGATACTCACCTGCTCACATACCAGAACATTATATAATCAATATTTCACCCTATTTATTCCCTTCAAAAATTGTTCACGTATTTATTATTTTTCTTCTTCTACTAGAATGTAAGCTCTATGAGAGTAGGATTATTTCTTGGCTTTGTTATATGTACATGTCTGTCTAGCATCAAGAAGACTGTCTGGTAAGGGCACAGCACTGGATAAGAGAATGAATGAATGGAAGCTAGATGAATGAATTCAGTAGTTAGCTTATGTCAGTCCTGGAGTGTGAAGTCAAGTGGGCCTTAGGAAGCAATACTACCAGAAAAGCTAGTGAAGGTGATGGAATTCTAGCTGAGCTATTTCAAATCCTAAAAGATGATGCTATTAAAGTGCTGCACACAAAACATACCAACAAATTTGGAAAACTCAGCAGTGGCCACAGGACTGGAAGAGGTCAGTTTTCATTCCAATTCCAAAGAAGGGCAATGCCAAAGAATGCTCAAACTACTGCACAGTTGTACTCATTTTACATTCTAGCAAGGTAATGCTCCAAGTACTTCAAGCTATGCTTCAATAGTATGTAAACCAAGAACTTCCAGATGTACAAGCTGGATTTAGAAAAGGCAGAGGAACCAGAGATCAAATTGCCAACATCTGTTGGATCATAGAAAAAGCAAGTGAATTACAGGAAAACATCTACTTTTGCTTCATTTACTATGCTAAAACCTTTGACTGTGTGGATCACAACAAACTGTGGAAAATTCTTTAAGAGTTGGGAATACCAGACCATCTTACTTGCCTCCTGAGAAATCTGTATGCAGGTCAAGAAGCAACAGTTAGAACTGGACATGGAACAATGGACTGGTTCCAAATTGTGAAATAAGTATGTCCAGGCTGTGTACCGTCACCCTGCTTATTTAACTTATATGCAGAGTATATCATGTGAAATGTCAGGCTGGATAAAGCAAAAGCTGGAATCAAGAGTGCCAGGAGAAATATCAAATAACCTCAGACATGCAGATGACACCACCCTTATGCCAGAAAGGGAAGAACTAAAGAGCATCTTGATGAAGGTGAAAGAGGAGAGTGAAAAAAACTGGTTTAAAGTTCAACATTCAGAAAACTAAGATCATGACATCCAGGTCCATAACTTCATGGTAAATAGATGGCTAAACAATGGAAACAGTGACAGACTTTATTTTCTTGGGCTGCAAAATCACTGTGGACAGTGACTGCAACCATGAAATTAAAAGACGCTTGCTCCTTGGAAGAAAAGCTATGACCAACTTAGACAACATATTAAAAAGCAGAGATCACTTTGCCAACAAAGGTGTGTATAGTCAAAGCTATGGTTTTTCCAGTAGTCATGTATGGATGTGAGAGTTGTACCATAAAGAAGGCTGAGTTCCAAAGAATTAATACTTTTGAACTGTGGTGCTGGAGAAGACTCCTTGAGAGTCCCTTAGACAGCAAGGAGATCAATCAGACAATCCTAAAGGAAATCAACTCTGAATATTCGTTGGAAGGACTGCTTCTGAATCTGGAGCTCTAATACTTCAGCCACCTGATACAGAGCCAACTCATTGGAAAATACCTTGCTCCTGGGAAAGATTGAGGGCAGGAGAAGAGGGGTGACAGAGGATGAGATGTTTAGATCACATTATCGACTTAATGGACATGAGTCTAAGCAAATTCAGGCAGATAGTTAAGGACAGGGAAGCCTGTTGTGCTGCCTTTTATGGGGTCTCAGAGTCGGACACAACTGAGAGACTGAACAACAACAACAATTCAATATGATGATTACTATGGTGAAGGAAAGATCTGGGTATCTGCTTGCATCTAACAAATGAGGGGATAAACCATCTTTGGAAGAGACAGGGATTACTTCCTAGAGCACATGGAAACATGGATTTGAGAGAGGGGTCTGATCTGCAACATCATGTAGATTAGATGTCTAAAAGGAAGTGAAGAGTGGGAGGAAAAGATGAAGAAGGAGAAATGGGCAGAATGCAGATATCTACCCTTAAAGAACTAGTGAGCCCCATTCAGCCTTTGTCCTGAGGGAGGTAGGAAGCAGATAGACCCTGAACAATGGCAGGTGGTAGGGAAAGGTCTTCCTTGTAGAATGTTCAACCTGAAGCACTGTGGAGAATGGGATGGAACGAACCAGGAAGCCAGGTGATGCAGTAATTCAGGCAAGAAATCATGAGGAGCTGAACTAAAACCAGGGTTATGGAAACAGAGCAGAGGGAAAGATCTGGTCCAGGGAGACCATTAGGAGGTAAAACAAAAGCAGAGGGAGGAGTCAAGTTCAATTCCTCAGGTAGCTATACTTCCTCAGCTGAGTTCTCCATTTTCTAGAAAACAGTCCCAAGGACTGCAGCCACATTCTTTGGAGGCTATGCTAAGGCTAGGGACACATCTTCCAGATCAAACTTACAGCCATGTGGTCTGGGAGAGCCTTAGGGGTCTACCATTACTGCAGGAGCTAAAAAACATGGACCGGGTCTCTTTGTTTTGGCCTGCAGTTAACTTTAGCCCAGGCCACTTATATTCTGATATACATTGCAGGTAAGGATTTCTATTTCCTTCCAATCAAAAGCATCTATCTCCTTGTTAATCAAAATTCCTTTTAGATATCTATTCACTTCTGCACTTTTCCTAGAAATATTTGGTGAAGGCCTACAGCATATTAAAAACCAGAGATATTACTTTACCAACAAAGGTATGTCTAGTCAAAGCTATGGTTTTTCCAGTAGTCATGTATGGATGTAAGAATTGGACCATAAAGAAAGTTGAGCACTGAAGAATTGATGCTTTTGAACTGTAGTGTTGGAGAAGACTCTTGAGAGTCCCCTGGATGGCAAGGAGATGAAACCAGTCAATCCTAAAGGAAATCAGTCCTGAATATTCATTGGAGGGACTGATGCTGAAGCTGAAGATCCAATACTTTGGCCACCTGATGCAAAGAACTGACTCATTGGAAAAGACCCTGATTCTGGGAAAGATTGAAGGCAGGAGGGGAAGGGGAGGACAGAGGATGAGATGGTTGGATAGCATCACCGACTCAATGGATATCAGTTTAAGTAAGTTCCAGGAGTTGGTGATGGACGGGGGGCCTGGCATGCTGCAGTCCATGGGCTTGTAAAGAGTCGGACACGACTGAGAGACTGAACTGAACTGAACAGTGTGCTATGCTCTGGGAACAAATTCTCTGCCCTCAATTAATCTATAATTTAGTGAAAGATACAAACAAACCAACCACCCCCCCCAACACACACACACAAATCGAAGTACACTGTGGTAAGTACTGTGAAAGAAGTACTCACACAAAAATCACAAAGCAGAGACCCTTAAGTGAAAGATGAATTAGGAGTGGGTGTCTTAAATCAGTTAGAGGTGAGAATGGTTTCTCAAAAAGAAAAACAACCTCTAACAAAAAATAAATTCCCATTAAAAAATAATAGCTCAGGTATAAATAAAAATGCATCAAAAACATGCATAGTTAATAAGTGATACTTTGAGTGCATGAAATGTGCCAGGAGCTATGGATCTTGTATTTTTTCCCCTCAGTTCATCCTCATACCAAACTTATGAGGTAGTAATACTTCCCTTATTTTACAGATGAAAAAGCTGAGGTTCAAAAAGGTTCAATATCGATAGTTGGCCCCAGGTCACACGGGAGCAGTAGAGCTAGGAGTCACACCTTGGCGGTCTGAGTGCAGAGTTTCTAATTGGGATGTAGCCCTGCCCTCCGAAGTTAGGGCCATTTCTCGACTGATGACAATGGTGTTTAAGAGGTTTGTCCACTGTTCCACGTCACAGGTTGGGAATTCAACCCAGTTGGCTGAGCTCCAGTGTTTCTTCTCTTTTACACAGCCCTATCTTCAGGCTGAATGTATACTCTTTACTGAGAAAAAGAATGAGAAAATACACTGGTAAAAAGAAACAGAAAGCTGTCTTCATTTTGTTCTCATATCAGTTCTCTAAGGGATGAGCCAAGCCTTGCCTCCTGCCTAAATGCCCTTGTTCCACAGGGGACTCTGTCAGAGGTTATAAAGTCTGAGGCAGTTAAAAGAGGGCTGGTGGGGCTAACTTATCCCCACCTATCACCTACCTCATTGCCCAGAGTACTGAGAAAGCTGTCAGCCCTTGACCGGCAGTCATTCTCAATGAACGTTTGCCCATAACTGCTATTATTGTGTGGACAAATTAAAAACCTTTTTTTTCTTCAAAAACTAGACATGTGCAGTTATTACATTGTTTATGACAAACTGGAAGGTTGGCCAAAATTTATGTTGAGATTCTTCAGTATTTGTACCCCAGCATCCCAAAGGCTGGTTAATCGTGGTGATAGAGGTCCTATTACCATTGATAGTCACATCTCCAGTTCCCTCCTGTATAACTGTGAGATCTGGTCTCTTCCTCACCTAAAGGGGGCCCCAAGTTATTCTGGTGGGCCCCAAGTTATATGGGGTGTCTTGCATAGTTTGCTGAAGTCCTTTCCCACTCAGACCTCTAGAATTCAGAGCCGTTACTTCTGCTCTCCTGGGTGAAAGCTGCTTTCGTGCCCCTTATTGCTGTTTCCCTCCAAGGCACAAGTGAGCTGGACTCCCTCTAAGCCTCCTTCTGCAAAAAGTCTGTTCTTTTCCATCAAAATTAGGAGTGATATTTCCCACACCTCTCCCTTACACCTTTCCAGCTGGGCCCTGAAGGAGCATTGCTGCGTCATGAGTTTCAGGAAGTCATTTGTGAAAAGAATGCTTTCAGCGTCTGTCCCCAGTACTTTTCTCCATGAACCTTAGACTGCAAAGAGATCCTAGGATTCCTCCCCTATTCTCCCTGTCCCCCTCTCCCTCCAAGGAACCTGCACTGAGGAGACTTTTGCTCTCATGCTCGCCGACTAGTCCAAAGTGGGGCATTACTCAAATTGGGAACCTAGCCCAAGTTCCCACTTGGGCTGGTTCACACTATTCAAGCTAAATGCTACCTTCTGTAATGAACATGGTCATATAGAAATTGTTGAGAAGATACTGAATTATCTCTAGTAGGAGTAAGGCCATCGTGAGATGAGAAAATAAAATACATGTATGTAGTGTGTACGGAGAAGGCAATGGCACCCCACTCTGGTGCTCTTGCCTGGAAAATCCCAAGGATGGAGGAGCCTGGTGGGCTGCAGTCCATGGGGTCGCTAAGAGTCGGACATTACTGAGCGACTTCACTTTCACTTTTCACTTTCAAGCATTGGAGAAGGAAATGGCAACCCACTCCAGTGTTCTTGCCTGGAGAATCCCAGGGACAGGGGAGCCTGGTGGCTGCTGTCTATGGGGTCACACAGAGTCAGACACGACTGAAGTGACTTAGCAGCAGTAGCAGTGTGTGTGTATAAATATGCATGCTCAGTCTCTCAGTCATATTCAACCCTGTAACCTGCTCTGCTCCTCTGTCCATGGACTTTTCCAGGTAAGAATACTGGAGTGGGTAGCCTTTCCGTTCTTGAGGGGAATCTTCCCAACCCAGGAATCGAACCCACATCTCCTGCATTGACAGGCAGATTCCTTACCTCTGCACTACCTGGGCAGCCCAGTTTATGCTAAGCATGTATAAATATACATAAAATCTCACTTGCAAACTTGCTGAAGAATTGCTCTTTCTCATTCAGGAAATGAACTCCAAGAAAGAAGCTTTCTCTTGCCTTGTTGGAGCCTTTGGGAAGCATAAGTAGACTGATGCAGAGAGGATAACATGGTCCAGGTAGTCACAGAACCTGCAGGGTTGATGGTGGGACCCCCCCCCAATAGGCAGAACAGGAGGGCCACAAGTTCATCAATTACCCTGTAACTTGAGTAAGTCACTGAACCTCTGAGCCTTACATTTGTTTTTATGCTAAAATGGGGATAATTTTACAGTCCTGACAGGGTTGTTTGGGTTCAACATAGTTATCTATGTTTTGTAAACTGCAAGTGTCAAAAATATTAGTTGTTACAATATTGCTTGCAAGGAAGAACTAGAACAAATGTTTAGATGGAGGCAAGGGTATCTCTTGTACGTGATGAGGAGAGTTGTCTCTAAAGATTATGGGGGTTGCAAGCCTTAGAAAGGTACCTCAGGAAAGAGGAAAAAGTCTGGGCAGAGAAGTCTGAAAGAGTTGAACGGGGTCAAAGAGACTGTCTGTCTAGACACATTTTCTGAAGAGTCCTAATGTTCTTATTAACAGTCCATGGGCATCTCCAGCTTGATCTGAGCAGCAGTTCTTGTTGATACACCGGGCAGAGCTGAGGCCAGGAGCCTTGTAAGCCGAAATATGAACCAGAAGCGTAAGTCAGTGCCACTCATACTTTGGGCCTGAGATTGCATGGGGTGTGTGTGTAGGTATGTGTGTGCTTGTCTCACAGGTGCAGGCTTCAACCACAAGTCCAAGCTGCACAAAACTGACAACACGAGGCTCTGCAGTCACCTTTCATTGCTGAGCTCTTATTTGTACTGCCAGGGAAATACCAAAAATTTCCTTTTGCAAGGGCCAGTGTGAACCTGGCAGGATACCCATGACTGAGGAGATGGTCATGAAGTCTGGTAATGAAAACAAATTTTTAAAATTATGTAAGGTAGAAACTAAATATTCAAGGTAGCAGGTTTCATTCATTATAGGAATGTTTCTTTAAGATGAAACAATAAACGCTTCTGCTGAGGTTTCTGGTTGAAGCGCCAGGCCTCACCCAGGAAAGGATTTAAGAGTATGTGTGTGTGTGTGTGTTAGTCACTCAGTCCTGTCTGACTCTTTGAGACCCTATGGACTGAAGCCTGCCTGGCTCCTGTATCCATGGGAAGAATACTGAAGTGGGTTGCCGTGCCCTCCTCCAGGAGATCTTCCCGACCCAGGGATTGAACCCATGTCTCTTGTGTCTCCTGCATTGGCAGGCGGGTTCTTCACCACTAGCGCCACCTGGAATTCCTTGGTGGCTCAGATGGTAAAGAGTCTGCAAGGCAGGAACCCAGGTTTAATCCCTGGGTCAGGAATATCCTCTGGAGAAGGGAATGGCAACCCGCTCCAGTGTTCTTGCCTGGAGAATTACACGGACAGAAGAGCCTGGTGGGCTACAGTTCATGGGGTTGCAAAGAGTTGAACAGGACTAAAGCAACTAGAAAGAGAGTGCGCCACCTGGAAAGCCCTTTTAAGAGTATAAAGTATGTTAATTGTATTGGTTTCAAAGAGGGCAGAGGGATTGCCACACTCTCAGACTCCAGGTACATCTGACTGCAAGGCAGCAGTTGACATCTGGAAACCCCCATATGAGAATTGGTTTTGCCCCCAGAATGAGGGACACCGTCTTGACAGTCTTGAATTCCTTTGTGGATGGTGTAACTAAGGAATTCCAGGTGAGCTTCTTCTCACAGTTGGAAAACAGGCAAGGCAGAGAAAGAACTATATAATCTCCATCCTTCCTTTCCTGCCACACCTGGAGGACAATTTACTTTCTGTTGTGGAAAAATATTTCACATCCGCCTTAAGAAGTGGGAATAAGGAAGAGTGGTTAGCGGCAGTGAAGAGTGCTCCTGCTTCAACATCACCCTTTGTCATTTGGTCCCTGTGTGTGGAGCAAAACCTCAGGTTTTAATACCAAAAAAAAAGTCTTAAATGAAACCCTACAGTACCTAACTTCCCACCCCTGCTCCCAGGTTAGTTTACATTCTAAGGAAATGTCAGGGTGTTTTGTAACATCCTGTTTTGTATAGTAGTAGTGGTGTTACTCACTCTGCTGCTGCTGCTGCTAAGTCGCTTCAGTCGTGTCTGACTCTGAGCGACCCCATAGATGGCAGCCCACCAGGCTCCCCCATCCCTGGGATTCTCCAGGCAAGAACACTGGAGTGGGTTGCCATTTCTTTCTCCAATGCATGAAAGTGAAAAGTGAAAGTGAAGTTGCTCATTCGTGTCCGACTGTTCGCAACCCCATGGACTGCAGCCTACCAGGCTCCTCCATCCATGGGATTTTCTAGGCAAAAGTACTGGAGTCACTCAGTCGTGTCCAATTCTTTGGGACCCCACAGACTGTAGCCTGCCAAAGTCCTCTATCCATGGGATTCTCCAGGCAAGAATACTGGAGTGGGTTGCTGTTTCCTTCTCCAGAGGATCTTCCCCTGACCCAGGGATCGAACCCAGGTCTCCTGTGTTGCAGGCAGATTCTTTACAGTCGGAGCTACAATTCTGACAAAAGGAAAGAACCGACAATGGTTTAATCTTAGGCACTCAGACGGGCAGTCTGAGAAACTTAGGGATGGTTTCCCTGGCTCCTCTCACACCACAAGCAACTCCCTGACACTCAAAACTGACCTCTGTGCATATAGATGTATGTCTAGTGTGTAACAGAAAGTTTGCTTTGGCTGGTCTCAGAGGGATCCATTTGTCTAGGGAGGTCTGCACGGCCAGTGAAGCCACTGCCTCCCTTGCCATCTTAGCAGCTTTAAGAGGGTGGAGTATTTTTCTTTGAGGCCAAGTTTGGCCCAGAGAACTTCCTCACTGAAATTTTCTGCCAGGTTGGGTTGCTTTTCTTGCATAAGTCCACCCCTTACTCTCACCCCATCCCCCTAGTTGCCTTTGGTCAAATTTCTGGAATTTTGGCCTATGTTTGTGGGGTTAGGTCTGTTCCTTCCTGGTGCAGTGGATGCAAAGATATGCTTTCTCTTGGGTGAAATTTACAAGCACATTTTCCTCTTTGACAGGAACAAAGAGCCACAAATATTTCCTAAGGGGAGAAAAAAGCTTCCAGATGCAGGACTCCAAATAAATGTGAGGGTTCCCCCCCCCCACTTTTTCCTTTGGCATTTTTTAAGCTTAATAATTACACTGGACATATTTATCCAGAAGAAGGCCCACAGTTTTCCCAACTTCACTGAAATTTCCAAGTTACAAATACATCCACCTCTCCCTTGCTTGGGCTCCAGGCCATTTATCTCTTTCTTAAGGCAGTCACCACAGATGTCTTGAGTTTCAACCCTGTCTAGGGACTGAGGAAGATAGGAGAAGGCCCCTTTTTCCTCTTAGTCTCCTGAGCTCTGGTAACACAGAATAATCAAGGTGGGAGGGACACTTCTAAACTCTTGAACCATCAGTAAACTAATTTTAAATTATCTCTACTTAGAGGGTTACTGAAAAGAAGATTATAAATGTCAAGAAGACCTTTCAGCAAACTTTTACAATCTGTAGCATATTTCTATATTTTTTAAACTAATTAAAGCATTCTAATTGGTATCATTTTCTATTTTTAGTTTATAATCTAAAATTTTTCTCTTACCATGATCAGAATAATTGTGGGAGATACTTAACTCACATGTGGAAAATCATTATCACCCACACGTTTTTTAAAAGGTTTTTGAAGAAATAAGGTACTTATATTTGATTAGAAAAACAGCTCTCCTTTTAAGTGTTGGCAAAGAATGCACTAAGTCCTAAGAAATCATTTTGGTTATATGTCTTAACATTTACTTATAAGCGATCATGGAGACATTTAATGCAGCTAAATGGCTTTAAAGAAGGCTGAGCACCAAAAAATTGATGCTTTCAAACTCTGGTGCCGGAGAAGACGCTTGAGAGTCCCTTGGACAGCAAGGAGATCAAAGCAGTCAATCCTAAAGGAAATCAACCCTGAATATGCATTAGAAGGATCAATGCTGAAGCTGAAGCTCCAGTACTTTGGCCACCTGATGTGAAGAGCTGACTCATTGGAAAAGACCCTGGTGCTGGGGAAGATTGAGGGCAGCAAGAGAAGGGGACGACATAGGACGAAATGCTTGGATGGCATCACCGACTCAATGGACATGAGTTTGAGCAAACTCCAGGAGATAGTGAAGGACATGGAAGCCTGTCATGCTGCAGTCCATGGGGTCACGAAGAGTCAGACATGATTTAGCAACTGAACCACAACAACAAATGGCTTTAGCCAGTTTTTATTCTAACAGGAATGAAATTAAAGTGCCTAGGAATCAGATTCTGCTTCAGGAGGTCTGGGGCTAGAGAAATATTCCACATCTCTAATAACAAATTCTCAGGAGATGCAGACACTGCAGGTCCATGGAGCTGAGAGGACGTAGAGTACAGTACATCTTCCTATCCCTAAGCTGCCACTCATGGGTGAAATACATATGTGGACACGGGTATCATACAGCCTCAAGAATACAGGGGAATGGACTGCTCCCTCCAGAGGTTCCCTTGGTATGTTTTTTACAGTGGATTGAAAAGTGATTTAATCTATGCTGTTCAAAAAATAAGTGAATCCCTTCTAAATTCTAAGCCCTAGGCTAGTCACTATCTAACATAAAGTTGCATAATACTGCATAATATAAAATATAATGACCTTATTAAATTTGACATCTGTACTCTGATTATCACTTCTTTCAAGACTAAAGAATTCTCTATTGCTCCTTCCCACCCTTGCAGCACTTTTTATTTTGAAAATTTTCAAATCTATAGAAACACTGAAAGTGTAAAATAACTAACAAATTTAAACCTAGATTTACCAATCTTTAACATGCTGCTATACTCTCTTTCTGTCTGTGCATACACATCTATATACAATTAAATATACACTGAGCTTATTTTAATGTTTGTGGTCAAACTGTTTGACAATAAGTTGCAGCTCTCAGTTGTTCTTTTTCATGTTGCTATTGTTTGTCTCCACGACTGGCCCAGCTACAAGATAACGTTAAACCAGAGCTCAGTGGGTCCAAGAGGCAAAAATGGCGCGGAGTTTCCCAAACTTCCTAGGATCAGTTTTACAGAGGAGGAAGCAGACAGTAGAAACCTTTGTTTCACCTTAAAAAATCTTCAGCAGGTCACTCGTAAATTCTGTCCATTTATCCCACTCTCCACCATCTTTAAGAAGATATGGAATAATTGTGCTGAAGACCGCCAGAAATAAGCACTCTAACATGGAAGCAGAGAATAACTAATTTTGCTAAACCAAACTCACTTTCTTTGTGAGTTCACGTTTCACTAATGAATTTTTTCATCTATTGCTAGGAAAGACAGAGAATCAGTCTTATTCCAGTGTGATTAATAGATTCCGAAAATATTTTTTGCAGTATTACAAAAGGAATTTATTCATGCTTGTTTCATCTCTATGTACCTTCATCTTTTTATTTCAAAATAGCCATAAATTAGCCCTTCTGAGAAGGTCTCTACATTATTTCTAAGGGTTTCCCAGAGAATTACCCCATGTATTTTCCTGATCAAGTCTAACTGGTACTTCCAGTCTAGGCTTCCTATCTTGCCATCACACCGCTGCCTCTGTGGCTAACAACCCGAGGAAGAAACCCCACACAGAGTGATCCTCTTACCACCAACCCTTGCTCAGTATCATGCACAGCACAAACACACTCTGTCTCTGTTTCCTGGTACCTCTCATATTGCTGAGGTGCTCTCATCCTGGCTCTTCAGTGTGTGACAGCACAAATGAGACTAGCCGTGGCTCTCAGAGAGGAGCTAGGAAAGGTTTGGGGCTCATAGAAATGCAACACAAATAATAAGTACGTTTTTGACAACAACTGCTAGCTCTGCTAGTGTTCAAACTCAGGGACCCATGTCCTACTTTAGCATCCGTAGCTCCCAGAGATTCTCATGTGGTTTGGAACAACTAAACCTCCACCAGTGGAAATCGGAGCTCAGTTGCCCTTCGGTCCCATGAGAGGAGGGTGCTTCCCTGCAAGTCTTGCCTGTCATCCTGTCTCAGGACTGACCTCACTCCAGGAAGCATTGCAGTGGGTTGGATAACTCTCTTCAGAATAACAGCATCCTATTCCTGGGTGTGGACTGCCTCCTTGGCCCAGTAACTCAATCACAAGAGTTACCAGGATATTTCTCCAAGTCCATATTAAATCTTTTTCGCATTTTTATTTTCTTCAGCATGAGATTAGGTCTGCTTAGCCTTCCTGGCATGGTTAAATCTTGCTTGCATATCTCTAGTCATTGCCAGATAAGAAAATAATAATTTATGAATAAACATTTATTTTTCAGACATAAAAGAGTCCACATTCAGCTATTGGTTTTTAAAAAAATCTCAGATATGCAGGGTAGAGCTTTATCCAATTTACACTCCAGAGCAGAATATTTAATAAACCCTGCTCAAGTGCTTGGGGCTTCCCAAGGGTAAAGAACCTGCCTGCCAATGCAGAAGATGCCAGCGATGCAGGTTAGATCCCTGGATCAGGAAGATCCCCTGGAGAAGGAAATGGCAACCCACTCTAGTATTCTTGCCTGGAGAATCCCATGGACAGAGGAGACTGGTATGCTACAGTCCAGAGCATTGCAAAGAGTCAGACACTACTGAAGCGACTTAGTACGCATATACGCTCAACCACTGTACAAGGGTTATCTCCTGCATTCAGTTCTTTCACAAGAGCAGAAATTGCTTGAGTAAAAACAATCACAATATCTAGTTTCCACCCAATAATGCAGAAACCACATGCCACCTCCAAAGCAGCAGCTCAGTTAGTCCACTGTTCTCTCTGAGCGCCTTGTTGCACTTACATGAAGTCACTCCAGTTCTCTATAACATTCTATAGTGGTTGCTTCTTAAATTTCACTAGTCAGAACTGGTATATGGCCATAGATTCTGTATCTCAGAATGGATTTTAAAGGTACTTTCAGGAAAGAAACACATTTTAATTTTTTTAAATTGTGGTAAAAGTCATATAGTATAAAACATACTATTTAACCATATTTAACTGTACAGTTCAGTAGCACTAAGTATATTCACACTGTTGTGCAATTTTTACCATCATCCATCTCTTGAATTTTCCATCTTCCTAAATTGAAACTTCTTCCCCATCAAACTTTAAGTCCTCATTCCCCCTCTGCACCCCCCTCACCTCTCTGCCCCTGGCATCTACCAATATACTTTCTGACTCTATGATTTTGACTATTCTAGGTACCTCATATAACTAATGAAACAGTATTCCAATATATATTGGAGTGCATTTTTAAGGTTAACTTACATCCTATGAACAGATTGTACCTTCCCTTTTTGCCGCCCCCCACCCCGAAGTTCTCACTAGTTATTTTATACACAGTATGTGTTTATGTCCATCCCAATCTCCCAATTCATCCCACCACCCCCGCCCCTGGTGTCCATATGTTTGTCCTCTATGTCTGTGTCCCTATTGCCGCCGCTGCTGCTGCTAAGTCGCTTCAGTCGTGTCCGACTCTGTGACCCCATAGACGGAAGCCCACCAGGCTCCCCCGTCCCCGGGATTCTCCAGGCAAGAACACTGGAGTGGGTTGCCATTTCCTTCTCCATGAAAATGAAAAGTGAAAGTGAAGTCGCTCAGTCGTGTCTGACTCTTCGAGACCCCATGGACTGCAGCCCACCAGGCTCCTCTGTCCATGGGATCTTCCAGGCAAGAGTACTGGAGTGGGTTGCCATTGCCTTCTACTGGTTTGCAAATAGGTTCGTCTGTACCATTTTTCTAGATTCCACATATATTTTACTCAAAATGGATTAAAGACCTAAATGTAAGGCTGGACACATTAAAACTCTTAGAGGAAAACATAAGCAGAACACTCTTTGACATAAATCACAGCAAGATCCTTTTTGACCCACCTCCTAAAGTAATGAAAATAAAAACAAAAGTAAACAAATGGGACCTAATTAAATTTAAAAGCTTTTGCATAGCAAATAAAGCCATAAACAAGACAAAAAGACAACCCTCAGAATGGGAGAAAATATTTACAAACACATTTTGGGTAAAATGCTGTTTGTTTGTTTTTAAAGAAATCACAAAGAGGCCAAATAGTTAATTAACAGCAATGACAAAAATCTCAGACAGTTTTCTTTAACACAGAACCATTTTAAGAATAGAATTAAAAATATTTCACACATATAAAATTGTTCTGATGATATAGAATTTGAAACTTCTAAAACGTGAAAACTGAAACTTTTAGCTTATAATTTGGAATCCCATTGAGGCAAAAATAGACAAACTTTGAAGAGGATCAATCAGATCCTTTTATATTGGATTTTTGCATATTTCTAGAAGAAAACAACACTAAAATTCCAACTACTTCCTTATTAATAAAAATTTATGTGAAGATAATGGTGTAATTCCACCTTGGCGATGCTTTCTTTTCAGCTGACTTGATCAACACAATGGTGTAGTGGTTTATAAATTTGTGATAATGTAGGACAATTTATTTATGAATGGCTTAACAACAGCTGCTTGGCTGAATGTTTTGTAGAATTCATTGAGTTCCACTAAATGGAAAGAAGTGTTTTTATTTTGTTTATCATGGCCAAACCAGTCATCTAGTGTTTCTAAGACAGCTGTTATCATCTGTTGGCCAGAACTGCAGCCTTTATCTGTGAAAGAGGACACTAGCTCAGTCATTTTCAGCTAATTGGCAGTAAGCAACTGGTCAAAGCTGGAAAGTGTAGATACTTATGAAGCAATATCTTTAAATTCTAAGTTGCAATCCACTAATGGTCATGAAATCAATTTAGTGGATTGCATCTGACATTTTTTAAAAAGTGCATTAGAATAAAAAATAATATGTCGTTGTTGATTAGTCACTAAGTCATGTCTGACTCTGCAAACCCATGGATTGTAGCCCACCAGACTCTTTTGTCCATGGGTTTTTCCAAGGAAGAATATTGGTGTGGGTTGCCATTCCTTCTCTAAGGGATCTTCCTGAACCAGGGACTGAACCTGTGTCTCCTGCTTAGCAAATGAATTCTTTACCACTCAGCCACCTGAGAAGCCAAAAAATACCTTAAAAAAACTAAAAGTAAGCATGTTTTTATGATATTTTAAAGTTTTATTTATATATTTTCCCAATCATATATAAACTATTGCATGCTAAGTCACTTCTGCTGCTACGAAGTCACTTCAGTTGTGTTCGACTCTGTGCGACCCCATGGACGGCAGCCCACCAGGCTCCCCCATCCCTGGAATTCTCCAGGCAAGAACACTGGAGCGGGTTGCCATTTCCTTCTCCAGTGCATGAAAGTGAAAAGTGAAATCGCTCAGTTGTGTCCGACTCTTAGCGACCCCATGCTAGAGTGGATTGCCATGTCCTCCTCCAGGGAATCTTCCCAACTCAGGGATCAAACCAACCTCTCATATCTCCTGCATTGGCAGGCAGGTTCTCTATCACTAGCATCACCTGGGAAGCCCATATATTTATCAAAATGGCACCCCACTCCAGTACTCTTGCCTGGAAAATCTCATGGACAGAGGAGCCTGGTGGGCTGCAGTCCATGGGGTTGCTAAGAGTCAGACACAACTGAGCGACTTCATTTTCATGCATTGAAGAAGGAAATGGCAACCCACTCCAGTGTTCTTGCCTGGAGAATCCCAGGGACGGGAGAGCCTGGTGGGCTGCCATCTATGGGGTCGCACAGAGTCAGACACGACTGAAGCGACTTAGCAGCAGCAGTAACATGTATGTGTATACCCATACACCATAGTTACTTTGGACAATGTATTTCTTATTGTATGTTATAGTCAAAATAATTTAAAAGTCACGGCTCTAATGGCAGTTGGGGAAACCAGAGCCATTAAATCTTCTCTTATTAATGGAAATAAAGCATTTTAAATATAAAACAACCATCCCCTTTGTTCAGCCTTGAATTGTCTTCCCAATACATTGCTTTCTTCAACAGGCCATGTCTCACAAAGGAACTCGGCTTGCAAAACTATGATGTCAACATCCCCAAATGCAGCATATCTCAACACTTTTATCCCTAGGACACAAGAGAAAAATGACATTCACGTGTATCTGAACCATACAACTCCTTGACCATAGCTAGATTTCAGGACTGTGGCAGAGATAAGGCCTTGATTAGAGGAGATTCCTTGAGAGCTATTGATAGCTTCATCTCTCTTTCTCTCATTCAAAAAAGCACAAGGAGATAGAAACTAGTGATGGTTTTGGGGATAAACTTGAATAAAATCTAGTACTTTCTAAGAAAAAAGAGCAAATCATTTACAAAGTTTAATATATAATAGCTCTTATTAATAACAACCATTTGAGGCGTACCTTAAACCGTGTCATTGAAACAGTGTAGTAGAACATTGCTGTAGAGAGCTGAGTATATTCAGATCTCTCTCTCTCTTTCTCTTAACTTTTCCAGAACTGCACAGTTGTTCACACAACTGGCCAATTTAGTGTCTTTTGCAGGTGACATCCAAGTACCCAAGAAATAAGACCTAAGAGCTGTTAGAACAGGGAATGCTCATGGTTTTAAGAGTTCCTGAAAGATCATCGTCAGTGTGAACGATTTTCCTCAAGGATCTCTTCTTTTTTTGAATTAAGATCAGTTATGGAACATACTCATCTTCTTCCCTGTTCCCTGCTCTGTTTAGGCTTAGGGCTTTGGATAAAGAACAGATTTGGGGTTTGAACATTTAGAGGTGATAGAAATGCAAATAGCAGATCATGATGGGTGAAAAATTCCTGTATTTTAGAACTCAAATTCATCTGTCTTTGATGGGAAATGGAAATTCAGGGAATTGAAGGGACTTGCCAAAAGTCATGCAGCTTACTAATGACAAAGACAGGGGAGGCCTCCTGGCTCTGATATTTCCCCCACTGTAGTAGCATTTCTCTGGGAATGGATTACCCTCTAGCCTATATGACTTACTAGCAACTCTTCCAAATGATAGCAGTTGTGTCTCTCAGTGTGAGGAATGTCAGGCCTGGTGAATACTATGGGGGAAGAGATTACAAAGGGAAAATTTTGAGATACTAACAAAGTGCTCTTTAGTCTGTTCATTTAACCAACCATTATTTAAGTCACAGGCACATAGGATACAAAAATTGACAAGATCCATCCTACCCTCACAGTGTTGTTCAGTCACTGAGTCATGTCCATCTCTTTGCAGCCCCATGGACTGCAGCACGCCAGGCTTCCCTGTCCTTCACTACCTCCTGGAATTTGCTCAAACTCAAGTCCATTGGGTGAGTGATGCCATCCAACTATCTTATCCTCTGTTGCCTCCTTCTCCTCCTGCCTTCAATCTTTCCCAGCATCAAGGTCTATTCCAATACATCAGCTCTTCACATCAGGTGGTCAAAGTGTTAGAGTTTCAGCTTCAGCATTCGTCCTTCCAATGAATATTGGTTTGATCTCCTTGCTGTCCAGGGACTCTCAAGAGTCCCTGGCACTCAGCCTTCTTTATGATCCAATTCTCATGTCCATACAGGAATACTGGAAAAACCATAGCTTTGACTATATGGACCTTTGTTGGCAAAGTGATGTCTCTGCTTTTTAATGGGCTGTCTAGGTTTATCATAGCTTTTCTTCCAAGGAGCAAGCATCTTTTAATTTCATGGATGTAGTCACCGTCTGCAGTGATTTTGGAGGCCAAGAAAATTATATCTGTCACTGTTTCCATTTTTTCCCTATCTGTTTGCCATGAAGTGAGATGGGACGAGATGCCATGAACTTAGTTTTTTGAATGTTGCATTTTAAGTCAATTTTTTTGCTCTCCTCTTTCACCTTCATCAAGAGGCTCTTTAGTTCCTCTTCGCTTTCTGCCATTTCTCTCACAGTGTGGCACAGAAAAAGGTCATAATGGTGGCATAAACCAGTGCCACATGTAAAAAGAAGCAGTAATTAGTTTTGCCTGGAGCTCGTGCTGCTATAAGGGTATGTGGTGTTGGGGGCTCATCCAGGAACCAGGTCAGCTGTGAAGATAACCATGATGTCAGCAGTCTGTTTGAGAGGCCAGGTGGTCTAGTGAAAGATTCTCAATCTTTAATGTGGGATTCCTTCTAGAATACATACTGTGATTCAATAGGCAGATGGGTGGAGCCTGAGATTCCATTTCTAACTAGATCCAGGTGATTCCATGCTGTTTTTTCCCAGACCACACTGTGAGGAGCATAGGTCTAGTAAAATGAATAGGTATTTTCCATCCAAGAAAAGTGAGTCTTCATCCCAACACTGTCTCCTGTAGCTGGTTATCTTTGAGTATATTACTGAGACTAGTCTTTCTTGTTTGTAAAAAACAGCCATAGTGTTATATACTGTACAGCTTGCAGACTGAATGAGAATATAAGCATATTGCTCAAGACAAAGTAAAAGCTCATTTTAAATTAGTTCTTTTTTTGTACATATACATTTTGAATACACAATAAACAATTGCCTTAGAAATATTTGGCTACAAGGAACAAAATTCACTTAGAAAAGCCCTCGCATATGAATCCATCCAAAGTCTCATGACCCTTTTTTAAAGTACATATTCCTGATATGTATTTGTTTTTACAGCAAATTAAGACATTAAGATTTTCCCTGAAGCAATAACAAAACAATGACCAAGTCAGATAAGAATACAGGAAGTATTATGCTTAGTCCCATAACCTAACCACTAACCCACTCAACCTTGTCCTTAATGAAGTAGCATAATTTATGGGTGAGACATGGGAAAATTTGGAACTTCCCAATATAGTAAAAGGTACTTCCCTGGTGGCTCAGATGGTAAAGCGTCTGCCTGCAATGCGGGAGACTTGGGTTCAATCCCTGGGTCGGGAAGATCCCCTGGAGAAGGAAATGGCAACCCACTCCAGTACTCTTGCCTGGAAAATTCCATGGACAGAGGAGCCTGGTAGGCTACAGTCCATGGGTTCACAAAGAGTCGGACAAGACTGAGCTACTTCACTCACTCACTCACTCAATATAGTTAAGGGAAAAGCCTCTGTAATAATGAGATTTTATAAGCCAAAATCTCTTTAATGTACTTAGGAATAGATAATCTTGAAATAAACAGTAACTGTACTTGTTTAGGGAATTAGTGTTTCTTTACTCATTTATCAAGTTCTTTAAAGCCTCAGAAAAGCTGTGAGAGTCGGAAAGGTCATATACCTTCACCTCTATTTCACAAATGAGGAAATAGAGGCCCAGAGAGGTGAAGTGACTGACACACTCATATTGCAAATTAAATAACAAAAAGCCCTGGCCCAGATGGTTTACCTCCAAGCAATCTGTTTTGTTTTTCCAAGGATGGGAGGTGAGAGTGGGAGGGAGGTGGGAGTGAGAGGCTGGCAGTTTGTGTTGGGGGTGGACAGTGGGCAGCAAAGAGGTCCTGGGAGTGGAGTGCTTCTTTGCCTCTGGGTGACTGTGGCTTCAAAGATTTAGTGCCTGTGTTCTCAGAGATATTTGTTGGGCTAGAGTTAAGTAAATCACACTGAAGAGGGAACAAAATCATTTTAAAAACATAAGATTTTTAAATGTTTTGGCAAATTCACAAGTTGCGCCTTTGGGATTCACCCAAGTTTTTTCCTGATTTCAGTGCGCTTTCTTTTTGACTTCACGTTTCTTTCCCGTTTTCTCTATTTTTTTTTCTGATAAAAATTCCAATTTAAGGGAGTTGGCAAATTATTAAAACACATATGAAATTCAGATTTCCTTTTTTTCTGTATATATTTCAATATTTATTAATACCTGGAAGCTTAGTTATTTTAATGAAGGACATTTAAGTAATGGGATTAGCACTTTAAATTTTAAGTAGAATTGCTATTTTGTACACTATGACAAGTCTTAGTGATTCTTTTTTTCCTCCAGATTGTATTCATGTCCTGTTGAAAGTTGAACTAAATTGGAAGAAAATGTAAGCAATACTTTAGAAAACTTAATAGTATATGCTTTTAGAAGATAATCTATGTATTTAACATCTTACTCTCCAGGGATCTTTAATCATTACTTTTAGACTCAGTGGTCATAGATGTTTATTAAAATGACAGGGAACAAGATTCATTCACCAAATGGTCTTTATAAACGCTCACTGGGCACAGTTGAAAACATGCTACAGAAGGTCTTGCCCTTCAAGAAGCTGACATTTCTATACTTTCTCAAATATTTTCTGACCATGAAATAGTTTATTTAGTATTTTGTGGGTAAATATTTTATTGTATTTTTTAAAAAATTGTTTTAGCAGATTCAGAGTAGGAAGACTATGAGCCCACTTCCTTTCATGGGCACATCAAAATTACTATTTATAGAGAAACTATTGATGATAATGACCTGAAAACTAGCAGAAAATTTTTTCCACAACTAAAGATATAAAGAAGAAACCAAAATGAGAGGGTTTGAATGAGCAGAAGTGTGGTATAATAAGAAAAAAAAAAGTTTAGTGATTGATTACACCATGGTGTCTATCCTTCAATATGTATTAAATTCCTTGAAGGCAGGAAGCATATCTCAGCCATCCTTTTATGTTTCCTTAATGACCAGCTGAGTGATTTGCTTAGAAAAGGCATTCAATAAACATTTGTGAATTCCAGTTTTTGGATGGAACTGTCCAGAGAGTTTGATGAACTGACTGCATTAAGTAAGAATTTATTAGATAAACAGATATTTTTCATCCAAAGTTCTCTGCTGTTTTTCAGGATTAAATATGAGCCTGGGATGAATAGCCAATCAATCTCTTTTAAAGCATATAACTAGTTCTCTCCTAGATTTAAAGAGAAAAAAAATTTGGACTTTTTTCCCCTAATAATGTCATCTCTGGCCCTAGTCAATATTTCATGGCTGTTACAAAGAAATAAAACCTGATCAACAATATGTAGGTGCCTATAGGCCAGCACATGCCAAAGCTCATATCCCAAACAGGTTATATGTCATTAGGTTGGGTTTATATAAGCAATAATATTTAGGAATTCTCTTTAATCACAAATAATACTCACTGGTGGAGTGAGTGCTTAAATGAACTTACCAATCTCAAGAACATCAACTATGTAGAAAATCAAAGGGTATAACTTCCCTTATAAAAACAACTAACTGTCTCTGTGGAAGCTTGTGATTCACTACTATCCTAAATATGAAGGCAGCAGCCCCATATTTCTATTTCTTCCAAGACCTATAAGGACCCAAGAAAGGATATCGTTTCTTAAACAAGTATTATTAGGATCATACTGTATATCAGTACAATCAACCTTTTTTTTTGCTCAGCATATTTCCCATCTATTTTGTCACCAATGCTCAAATAATTTAATATTTAAACTGGATTATCAGGCTCCAAATAAAATGTTAGTAACAAAACAGGTTCTTTTGGTTTGCCGTTTGTGTTGAAGACTCAGTTCAGTCAGTCAGTTCGGTCGTGTCTGACTCTTTGCAACCCGATGGACTGCAGCACACTAGGCTTCCCTGTCCATTACCAACTCCCGGAGTTTACTCAAACTCATGTCCATTGAGTTGGTGATGCCATCCAACCATCTCATCCTCTGTCATCCCCTTCTCCTCCCGCCTTCAATCTTTTCCAGCATCAGGGTCTTTTCAAGTGAGTCAGCTATTTGCATCAGGTGGCCAAAGTATTGGAGTTTCAGCTTCAGCACCAGTCCTTCCAATGAATATTTAGGATGATTTCCTTTAGAATGGACTAATTTGATCTCCTTGCTGTCCAAGGGACTCTCAAGAGTCTTCTCCAACACCGTAGTTCAAAAGCATCAATTATTCAGTGCTCCGCTTTCTTTATAGTCCAACTCTCATATCCATACATGACTCCTGGGAAAACCATAGCCTTGACTAGATGGACCAGGTGTTATAATTTACGTTTCTTAGTAAGGAAAGAGCCACAGGTGGTGGCAATTGAATCTAAGGCCATCCAATGTATTTAAAGAATCTTATTGAACCAATGTTGTGCTGGTAAATGTTTAACAACCACCTCTCTGAGAAGAAAAGAGAATAGTCCTGATTTATAGTATTTGCTAATTTCATGGTATAAACTCCCACCATAGCCGTTTTCAAGTTAATTACATGAAGTCATTGAACTCAGAGTTGGGAAAAAGATACCATAATTGTCTTTCGAAACTCTGAAGGATCTGGCTCCAGCCCTCACACTACTTGGTATAAAATGCACAAAATGATCACCTGTTCACAAAACTGCTTGAAAATTGCTTCAGGTCTGATCTAGTAGGACAATTGACATTCAGAAGAAAGAAATTCGAAGACATGTCTAAATATATAAAGCCCTTTTAGAATAATAGAGGTGACATTTCACGAGCTTTTGGAAAATAAGAATTTCAAGACATCAGCTTGATAGCAGAGATAAATGCTATTATTTTTCTTTCTCAAGATGTTATCATCTAATGTTATATGATTTTGATGAATGACCCTTCACTAGAAATCTTAAGAAGTAAAATGAGTACTATTCATTATTGTCAGGGAACAAGTATTTTACAGATAATTTTTTTTTAAATTAACTAAAGTTCATTGCTCTAATCAAGATGTTTAAATATTATTCTAATCATATTGCATTATAACTCAGGGAAGCTACAGCAATTCTCTAAAGAAAGACTGTAGACTGATCTGTAAAGCACTGCAGTATGGTGAGGAGTTATTTGAATAAATTGAGCTGTGGGGTCCCCTGCTTACTGTTGTGTGCTTGAGTATTTAGTTTGAGTTTTTATATTTCTCCCTTCGTTTCATCCTTTTCTGCCTGCTGTGAGCTGTCACTTGCTCTCTGAGTGACGGCCTCTGGCTATTTCACTGCCTTCTCATTTCTAATTTGCTTCTTCTAACCTGCTGAGGGCTAGAAAACAAAGCAGCTAGCCCACCTTCTTTGCCTTCTGTATAAAATAAAGTCAGAGAGAGGGCCTGGGGGGAATTAAAGGGCAACTATTTCAATCCATCAATTTGACATCTAGTTTCCCTACCAGAACTTAATCTGTTCATTTCCTAAAACAAGGGGAAAAGGTACCAGTGGGACCATAATCCTGTATAACTGAAGTTGGGGCTGAGATTTCTATTGTCCACAAACTAAGATATTACTATTGTCTCCCATCTTATAACACCTTGAAATATGGAGTGCCTTTTTTTTCTATCTTAGGGCATCTCAAAGAAGACACCTGTCCCACTATTCAGAGTTGGATTTCTAACATGAAATGTTACCTTTGCCTCTTCCTGGTGGCTCAGACGGTAAAGAGGAGGAACCTGGCAGGCTACAGTCCATGGGATCATAAAGAGTAGGACATGACTGAGAGACTAACACTTTCACATTCACCTTTGCCTCCTCCTCTTCAGCGTTCTCTTTTGCCTCTAAACTGCCATCTGTAGTCACACGAAGACAATTATACTTAAAATTTGTTATCTTTGTTCCCAGCCTTTCCCTTATACCACCCCCAGTGAGGTTTACATACAGAAATTCACAGATCTTAAGTCTATAGTTCAATGAATTTTGATCTACGTATATACCTAAGTAACCATCACTTTAATCACAGTATAAAACATTCCGTCACCCCACAGAGTTGTATCATGCCCCTTTCGATCAATTTCTACTATTCATAGGCAATACCTGTTCTGATGGCCTGTTCTGAATTTTATCTCTGACTTCTTTGGTGCCACATACAGTTTTGGGGATTTAGCTATCTTGTTGTATTTATCAGTGGTTCATTCTTTTTCATTGCTGAGTAGCACTCCAGTGTATAAATATAATATAATAGACAGCTATTTCACAATACCTGACACTTAAATTTGCCAGTAACATTTTGATAATTTGTTTTATCAAGTACCTATTTCCCATAATCCATCAATTCATTATATTTTTGGATGCTTTTTAAAGTCAGTTGCAGACGTCAGTACACTTTACTGCTAAACACTTCAACATGTGTATCACTGCTGCTGCTGCTGCTGTTGAGTCGCTTCAGTCGTGTCCGACTGTGCGACCCCAGGGACTGCAGCCCACCAGGCCCCTCCGTCCCTGGGATTCTCCAGGCAAGAACACTGGAGTGGGTTGCCATTTCCTTCTCTAATGCATGAAAGTGAAAAGTGAAAGTGAAGTTGCTCACTTGTGTCCGACTCTTAGCGACCCCATGGACTGCAGCCCACCAGACTCCTCTGTCCATGGGATTTTCTAGGCAAGAGTACTGGAGTGGGGTGCCATTGCCTTCTTCGCATGTATATCACTAACTAGAGTTAATACTTGTTTCTGGATTTTGGGGGGGGAGGGGCGCGGAATTTATATACAATGACAAGTATAAATCTTAAGTGTACTTTTCATGAATTCAGGCAAATGTTACCCAAATTCATACTAAGATATAGGCAACCCATTATGGACTTTTATCACAAATTAGTTTTACCTGTTCTAGAACTTTATATAAATGGAATCACATAGTATATACTCTTTGATGTAAGACTTCTTTGACTTGCCATGTTTTTTATGTTGCTTGTATAAGTAGTTGTTACTCTTTTTTTTTTTTTTTCTTCCTAAATGTATTCCATTGAATGGATATACCACTGTTGTTTAGCCATTCTCCTGTTCATGAACACTTGGGCTGTTTTCAGTTTTTGAATGTTACCAACAAAGCTGCTATAAATTCTTATACAATTTTTTTGTTTTCATTTCTCTTGGATAAATACCTAGGCACGGAATCGCTAGGTCATAGGGTAGGTTTGCTGCTAAGTCACTTCAGTCGTGTCCCACTCTGTGCAGCCCCACAGCCGGCAGCCCACCAGGCTCCCCCCGCCCCTGGGATTCTCTAGGCAAGAACACTGGAGTGGGTTGCCATTTCCTTCTCCAATGCATGAAGGTGAAAAGTGAAAGTGAAGTCACTCAGTCATGTCCGACTCTCAGCGACCCCATGGACCACAGCCTACCAGGCTCCTCCATCCATGGGACTTCCCAGGCAAGAGTACTGGAGTGGGGTGCCATTGCCTTCTCCAAGGTAGGTTTATGCTTAGTTAAAAAGAAAAATCCAAATGTATTTAAAGTGGTTGCTCCATTTTACATACCTGCCAACAATGTATGAGTTCCAGTTGTTCGACATCCTCACCAACACTTGGTATAGCCAATTTTGTAAAATTTAGGTGTTCTAATGGGTGCAAAATGGTATCTTGTGTTTTTATGTATGTTTTCTTAATGATTGATGATAATGAGAATCTTTGTATGTCCTTTTTGATCATCCATATATCTTCCTTTGTGAAATATTTGCTCATGTCTTTTGCCCATTTTAAAAATTAAGTACTTTTATTGTTGGATTGTATGAATTCTTTACATATTGTCAGACACACATATTTAAATACTTTCTCCCAGTCTGTGGCTTGACTTTTTATTTTCTGAACAGTGTATTTTGATGTGCAGAGTTTTTATTTTTATGAAATCCTATTTATTATTTTTTATGGTTAATGCTTTTTGTATTGTGTTTAAGTAACTTTTACCAACTCCAAGATCACAATGATATTCTATATTTTCTTCTGGAAGCATCATAACCTGAACTTTTACGTTTAGCACAGTAATTTTAGAAGCATTTCCTGAAGCCTAGAAAACACTGCTAATATATGCACTGGTAATATACACAAATGAGAACCAGCAGCTAACTTCATTATCTTAATTTTAAATCTTCTCTCTTGAACTATTTGTTTACATTTCTAAGTGCTACTCAAACTGTTGTAAATGAGGGGAAGGGATTACTCTATCCTTGTTCCCAATGCCAGAAGAAAATCCATTTTGCAGTCTTGTCAATCTGTTGAATCAATGTTTTCTGGTTTGTGAACTGACTAGAAGCCAGACTTCTTTTTGGATTGGCCACCATCCCCACGACACTCATTCAGTACACTCAAGTACAGGGTGGCTTCAGGCACAGTGCTGTAAAAAGTTCTCTGAATAGTTTGCCTACTTTGAGAGGCAGAATTGTGACTTAAACTGTCACTCAAAGATTCCTGGATCAGCTGTGTATCCTTGAAAATATTCTTAAAGTTCAGAACTTCCAAGAACCTTATGGAAGTTTTCTTAACTGGAAATGATGACACTACACTATGGAATGTGTTTAGTAAACAGTGCATATATGCATGAGTCTGTGTGAGTGTGTTCACAGTAAAATATACAGCATGTTTCTTCATCGAGGTCTCCAGCCTTCCTCACTGACTGATTGTGAAAGACCCTTGAGAATCTAAGGGAATTCTCTCTCAAGCAGTTTTTTTTCTTTCCCATCATGCCAGACCTGCTTTGTCTGTTGATCCTTTTCTCAGGATCACGAAGACAATTGCTTCTTTGTCTCTAGTCATTTAACACCAGTTGCAGAGAGGATTCTGCTGGTCTCATCCATGTACTCAGCTTAGGTTTTTCACTTTTATTTTTTTGACTCTTCACCAACATCTTTTCCGTAACCCTAGAAAACCATGTATTGAACTTACAGAGCAAAAGGAGGTTCCCTATGCCTCCAGCACACTTTGTGCAATTCCTGGCACCGATTGGTATTTTGGCCCCCAGACTGCAGTTGGTTCTCAAGCAGTTTTTCTTGTGTCTTCATACTGAGGACAGTGACTACAGCCATGAAATTAAAAGACACTTGCTCCTTGGAAGAAAAGCTATAACAAACCTTGACAACACATTAAAAAGCAGAGACATTATTTGCTGACAAAGGTCCATATAGTCAAAGCTATGGTTTTTCTAGTAGTCATGTATAGATATGAGAGTTGGACCATACAGAAGGCTGAGTGCCAAAGAATTGATGCTTTTGAACTGTGGTGCTGGTGAAGACTCTTGAGAGCCCCTTGGATTACAAGGAGATCCAACCAGTCAATCCTAAAGGAAATCAGTCCTGAATATTCATTGGAAGGACTGATGCTGAAGCTGAAGCTCTAATACTTCGGCTACCTGATGCGAAAAGTCGATTTGTTGAAAAATACCCTGATGCTGGGGAAGATTGAGAGCAGGAGGAACAGGAGCTGACAGAGGATAAGATGGTTGGATGGCATAACCGACTCAATGGACATGAGTTTGAGCAAACTGTAGGAGATAGTGAAGGACAGGGAAGCCTGGCATCTGCTGTCCATGGAATCACAAAGAGTCAGACATGACAGCAAGTGAACAACAACAATTGTCCTTTGCCAATAGGACAGTTTCTCCTTTTCTAGAAGACAGTTTCCAGATATTCCAGATTGAACATGTCTTGAGTGAGTTCTTAGACTTCAGTGTCCTTAGAGCCACGTTTAACATCCCCTTGATTCCAGGGGTTTTGTCCCTCATGGCACTTCAGTTAATTCTCTAAGTATACAGTCCACATAGATTAGTATGAATGGACTAAAATCAGGTAAATATTTAATTTAAAAATATCTCTGTATTTTAAGATTTAAAAAATGCGATTCATATGATATCAAATAGCTAAACTGAAATTTTCACTTTTTAACAGTTGTTTTGGCTTCTAACCAATACAACCTTTGCTAAAATGCTAACCACTTTAATTTATGCAAGTTAGTAATTCTCAATCCACAAGTGGTTTACTCTAAAAATATGCACTTTTAATTATACAAAAGGCAGTAAATAGTTTTTTGCATGAGAATTCCTGGGAAAACATTTTAAGTATCTAAAATATCATTAACTTAAAAACTAATTAGACTAATGTTTGGCAGGTTCCTACCCTAAAGACAGATCATTCATATGTTTCAAAAAATTGTTCATGTGTGTTACCATGGAGACGGTGAAGTCAAAACACACCAGCTAGTGCATTGTTCAGCTCTGCACTTCCTACTATAGATTTGATTAACTCTGGCCTTCTCGTTTTGAGAATTTGAGAACATAGCATTGTTTCTTTAACAAGAACATAGCATTCAGACTTGATCGATAAGGCAATAAGAATTAGATCTTGTAATCTTTGCTCTTTCTAATGTGATAAAATTAAAAAGAGCTAAAGCACTTCCTCCAATTAGTTATTTTTGTGGTAAATGTAATAGACCTCTGATTCATTCCTCAGAGTAGCAGGGCTTGATCTTGTAAAAAGGCTGGAAAAAAAAGCTGTTTATTTGGTGAATGAGGCAGGTGTCCTTTTTGACTAAATCACCAAATAAGGCAGTTTTGGGGCTTGTTTCCTTTGCAGATGTCTTGAATATTATTCTCCATCTTCCTGCTGTACCAAATAGTGAGAACAATAGAAAAATATACCTCTTTTTCAATGAGGTATATTTGTTGGCCTTTACAAGACCCATTCATGGTGAGTTCTCTCAAAATAATATTGTTTCTACCCTTATTGGGGTTCAGCTAGAAAGTTAATATGGTTATGATTTCATTATTGCTTCTTTCACCCTAAAGACTGGTAGAATAGATATTTCTAACACTTTAATTCAACCCATTTCATGAAGGAATGATGTTACCAGTGGCTAGAAACAGCAGACTCTGTGTACATGAGAATCCCTTCCCCAGCACTTCATGAGGATGTGGAAAGAGAAATGGCTTAGGTTTGTTTTGTTTGTTTCTTAAATGAATTGTCTGAACCCCAGAGGATACTCAAAGCCCATCCCATTCTGCCTTCTACTGAGCACCAGCAAAACAACAGTGGTCCTTTTTAAGGAATCTCTATTTGTTTTTCTCCGCATCCAACACTCCTGTGGCAGTTGGAAGCTGACTAATAGTAGCAACTGGGCTTCCTAGCAAGGTTTTTTTCAGTAACAGTCAGGTCATTCAGGCAGCTGAAAAATTTCATTTCTTGTATAAAAAGTGTTCCTGCCCCAGCAAACAATGAAATTTGTTTCTTCGCGAGTACAGAAAAAAACTGAATCTTTAGGTTTTCCTACTTGACTCTATATGGAAAATATTTCAGTAATAATTCATTAATATATTTCTTTCCAATAATTAAAATATGAATATTTAACCATATAATTACATCAGATCTCAGGAGAGAAATTATGTGTGTAATTTCTTCACTGCTTCTTAGAGAATGGAACTTTCTTTTTGATCTCACAGATGATATCTCTTTCATAGCACTTAGAGTACATACCGAATACTTCTGGTCCATCTAGGCTGCTGTTAATCTATAAATACCAACTTTGGGAGTGAGCTAATGGGACAGGAACTACCACTTTGCCCAATAGATAGTCTGTTCCAGAGCACAGAGGTGAAGTAGGCCTCCTTCCCCATTTTTGCTAGTTTGGACATGGAGGCTGGGAGACCATTTCTCTGCCTTCGGGAAGCCTCAACCCCACCGCCCCCACCCCCACCCCCACTCCCCACTCCCTGCCTCCAAGGAGAGCCAGGACAGATGGGCAGTGTATTTGACAAGGAACCCCTGCATCCTTGCTTCAACGCCCTTCTACTCCACTTTAAAAGCAGCACTGTATTTTCTAAGTGTTGGAACTGGCAACTCTGCCAGTCACTGGCTACATTGAACAATCCTCCATTCAAATCAGGCAGCCCAAACCCAGATTCAGTGGAAAGTTGTGATGGAGCACACAGAGGGAGGCCTCTCTGTCCTCCACTGTGCGGAGGGTGAGGGTTATGTCAGGCGCCCCAAAGATTCCAAAAGGGAGAATCCAGCAGAGTTCTTATACAGCATCTATTATACTAGTTTCACAAGGAGGATTTACGAACTAGAAAAAAAAAAGTTTACCTTAGTTGGCTTCCTTTTGCTGGTGCCACCAGAGTCTGAGCCTTCTGAAATCTCCTCCAAGCAGAAGGGCTTGGTCTCTCTCCCTCTGAGGCCTCTTCAACCATGCTGGATTGTGTGGTACTAACATTTCTAAGTAAACATGTGAGTAAAATGTCTCTTTTAAAGGAGCCAATGCAGGGTTGTAGAGAGGCAGTAAGGGAGAGTTAGGAAGCCTCAGCAAGGCAATAAAAGAATAGTGAAAAGGGAAGAAGAAAGGATAGATAGAATCTGCTAAAAGATATGTCATTTTTGATAATTAGTGTCTGCTTAGTTTTCTAGGACTCGTATGCTACCTGCCCATGATGTAAATTACCTTCTAACACCTACACCACACACACATACACACACACACACACACCACTCTTTCTCTAAGCTGCCCACACAGCTCAACTTGAATCTTATATTAGTTTCACAGGGCTGCTATTATAAAATATCAGAAATTGGGTGGCTTAAAGCAACAGAAATTTGTTGTCTTACAGTTCTGGAAACTTGAAGTCCAAAATCAAGGCCAGGCTCTGTCTGACAGCTCTAGGGGAGAACCTTTTCTTGCCTCCAGTATCTGGTGTTTGCCAACAATCCTTGGCGTCCTTTGGCCCATAGATGCATCACTTCCGTCACACACCCATCTCCCTGCGTGTCTTCACAGCATGTTCTCTGTGTATGTCTGGCTTTATGTCCAATTTTCCCCATTTTATAAGGACACCAGTCATATTGACTTCATTTTAACTTGATTACTTCTATAATGGCCCTATTTTCAAATAAAGTCAGATTCAGAAGTACCAGGGGTTGGGACTGCAGCATACCTTTTTTAAGTGACACAGTTCAGTCCATAACACCTCCCACTGACTGCTCTGCGCTCACCTCCTGTAAGGTCACCCACCACAGTAGAGGGGGGTAAATGAAACTTTTTAAGGGAGGTGAAGCTCTAGATCAGGGTAGTGGGATAAACAGGGTAAGTCTGGTTTCTCTGGCACCACAAGGTATAGAAATAAAGTCATTAGGGAGAAATAGACCCTTCATCTCTTGAGGACTCTCTGTGCACAGGCTTGTGTTAGGCGCTTTCACAAACCCTCTTGCATCTAAAAATCTGGATTGCTCTGTTCCTTTTCACTTTACCTTTTTTTCAAACCCCTCCAGAGAATTTTTGCCCCATAGGAGACTGTGGATATTCATTAGAAATCACCCAGATCAAATTCTGAATTTTATAGATGAAGAAACTGATGGTCAGAGAGGCCAAATAATCTCTCCAATGGTGCATAATTATTTAGTATTTGAGCTAAGGCTAGAATCCAATTTTATTAACTCTCATTCCAGCAGTCTCTGCTTCAGAGTTGCATTCCAATTTGAATTGATATTGTTTACAAAAAGGAAAATATATTTAACCTTAACTCCTACCTTTGAAGTCCCAATCAGAGTTTATAGGAAGGTTGTCAGGCCCTGCTTGGAACTCCCCCAGGAATCATGCTGCTGCTGCTGCTAAGTTGCTTCAGTCATGTCCGACTCAGTGCGACCCCATAGACGGCAGCCCACCAGGCTCCCCTGTCCCTGGGATTCTCCAGGCAAGAACACTGGAGTGGGTTGCCATTTCCTTCTCTAATGCATGAAAGTGAAAAGTGAAAACGAAGTCTCTCAGTCATGTCTGACTCTTAGCGACCCCATGGACTGCAGCCCACCAGGCTCCTCCATCCATTGGATTTTCTAGGCAAGAGTACTGGAGTGGGGAGTCTTGCTACTTCCTAGTTATTTGCCCTCAGAACAGGAGCAGATTGAATATGACCAGAGTGTAATAGTGTATGGCTAGGCTAAGTCACTTCAGTCATGTCCGACTCAGTGTGACCCCATAGACAGCAGCCTATCAGGCTCCCCCCTCCCTGGGATTCTCCAGGCAAGAATACTGGAGTAGGTTGCCATTTCCTTCTCCAATGCAGGAAAGTGAAAAGTGAAAGTGAAGTCGCTCAGTCGTGTCCGACCCTCAGCGACTCCATGGACTGCAGCCTTCCAGGCTCCTCTATCCATGGGATTTTCCAGGCAAGAGTACTGGAGTGGGGTGCCATTGCCTTCTCTGGTAATAATGTATATCTTGCATTAAAATAACTGCCCTCACCAGGACCTTTGTAGAAGATAAGAATTCAAAGAAAAATGGATACAGTCTCTGCCTCCAAGGAGTTGCTAGTATGGTAGAAGATTCAGAAATTTAAGAAATTAATCCCACCCTAACAGAATAAGCATCACAATGGAGATTTTAAGACAGGTCTAGGAGGGAGTTCGATATGCCTACAGCTGAATGGTTCCCAAGGATGAGTTTATAATCAGTGGAGCTGGTGGGCCAAGGAAGAGAGCTTGTGCAGTGAGTGGCACTGAGTTCTGGAGACCAGCAAAGATCTGCAGTGGCTGACAGTGTATGGTCCTTGGGCAAGACAAGTCACAAGTGTCAAGAAAGAAGAGAGGACAGGTCAATTAGAGCCAGTTTTTTAAGATTATCCTATAGGCAGTAATTCAGACTTTGCCTATGGGTAGCAAAGGCCCAAAGTGGCTTTTAAAGCAGGGAAATGACAGGAACCAGTTCCTCTCTCAGGCTGGGACCAAGAAACCCTTGGAGGCACTGAACTTCACCTCCCTCATCAGTGCCTGACACCAGCACAGGACCTTCCTCCTAAAGTCACTGACATTGGTGCCACCTCCAACCTCCAACTGGGTTCCACTCTCACTCTAGGGCCTCCAAGAGAAGCAGGAGCCACTGGTGCACACTGAATGTCCAGTTTACTTATGGGAAAGCCCGGCTCCAGTACCACAGAGAAAAGCCCCTGGCAAGACATTGGGAAAGTGTCAGCAGGAGGGGTCCCTGACATTTCAGAAATCCCTTTCCCCTCTCTTTGTCCTTCTCAGCCTGTGTCATTAATTTCCAGGCTGTCTCCATAGCAGAGTCCAAAGAGCACCTTGGTATGTGTGGGAGTGTGATCCAGCCAAGCCCTTTGGAGGCACCTTTGGAGGCATAGGTATGTTTTTAGTTTGATACCCAAGCAAACTCTGAGCAGCAGATGAAGCTGCTTTCCCCAAAGGTTAAAAGTAATGAGACTGTCTTTGTGCCCTTGTGGTCTGATTTTTTCACAGGCTATTATGAAGGCTGTGGGGGGAGAGGGTTTATCCATATAATTTGCATGTTAATGCTTGGTCTAAAAATATGCTCTGAGAAAGGAAAAAGCATACTTTAAAATATGCTTCAAGGGAACAAAATTTCAATTCTTGTGATCCAAGTGCCTTGCAGTAAGGAAAAAAACATCAAGTCATTTCGTATTAATTTTATTTATTACAAGCTTTTGGATATCAATAGCTACATTTAGAGTTTTGGTAAAGCATCATATTTATATGCTTCTTAAACTCAGAATAGAGCAAGGAAATTCAAGAAGAGATCCTTTTAGTATTTCCCACTTCTTTCCTCCCTTCCTCAACAAATGTATCTCAGCCACTTGATGGGGGCCCCATACCATGCTGGATATTGAGGTTCTCCAACCTACGTGTGCATACATGCTCAGTTGCTTCTGTTGTATCTGACTCTTTGAGACCCCATGGACTGTAGCCCGCTAGGTTCCTCTGTCCATGGGATTCTCCAGGCAAGATTACTGGAGTGGATTGCCATGCCCTCCTCCAGGGTATCTTCCCAACCCAGTGATTGACCCTGAGTCTCCCGCAGCTCCTGCATTGCAGGCAGATTCTTTACCACTGAGCAACTGGGGACGCACTCCAGAATAAAGTTGGAAGGGGCTTACTACCAATCCTTTTCATAATAAAAGAAAAGGAACCATATTACAGTGATCAAATTCATAAGGAATTTTCACATTTGTCTGACTCAAGATATGAAACTTATCTCTGAAAGGGGCAAACAGAGAATTCACCTTGAGGGAAATAGTACGTGCAGCTAGGAGTTTGGGCTCTCTCCCTGAAACTTGTCTGAGAGGGTCAGCCTGTTGGGTGTTTCTGCAGGGAGGCTTGAGAGGAACTGCTGTTACCTGCTGAATCACCCTCCCCACATCCTGGCCCGCCTGCCTGCTCCCTGGGGGGTGTCTGCCCTTTTAGTAAAGGCCACATTTGCTTAGAGAAAGATGAGATCACCACCTGCGTGAGTTTCAGGGATGGCCAGAGAATGGCCTCTTCAGATGACTTGGGTCCACCCTCAGGAGGTAAGAAGCCTACCCTTTCCTGTGTATTTAACCTAGCCTAGCCCTTTGGACAAATAATGAGTATAACTTGGAGACTTTTCACAGTTTTCTTCATAATTTCCATTCCATGAACGTCTGTGGAAAGAGAACTTTTCATGTCTTTCTCTTCGCATATAAAGTTTTGTTGAGGTGGGTGGGGTGTTAACACATGAAGTTTTAACAATAACAACAATAAAAAATACAGTGAGAGTGAAAACTAGTGGGAAATATAGGTCAGAAAATCTGGATTCTGGGTTTAGTTTTCACCTTCCTATGGGACCTGAGGTATATCAGTTGACTTGTGTGAAATGTCCTTCTTCATGAGGATGTTGTATTAATCCATAGCAACATGTGTAGGTGATATGCATTATGAAAACAGAAGGGTGACCTAGAATGTGTTTGGAGAGCAAACATAGAAATGGACTTAGGAAAAGTCAGAGGTTGGGGGAAGAAGGAAGTCAGGTCATGGACCCGAGTACAGAAGAAGAGTGTGGACAATGAGGGCTTCCTCATAGCTCAGCTGGTAAAGAATCCGCCTGCAATGAGGAGACCCCGGTTTGATTCCTGGGTCGGGAAGATATGTTGGAGAAGGGATAGGCTACCCACTCCAGTATTCTTGGGCTTCCCTTGTGGCTCAGCTGGTAAAGAATCTGCCTGCAATGTCGGAGACCTGGGTTCAATCCCTGGGTTGGGAAGATCCCCTGGAGGAGGGCATGGCAACACACTCCAGTACCCTTGCCTAGAGAATCCCATGGACAGCCTGGCAGGCTGCAGTCCATAAGGTCACACTGAGTCAGACAGGACTGAAATGACTCAGCAGCAATTCTGTTGCTGGATCAAAGCATGAGAAGAAAACAAAGCATTTTTGGAAAGAAAAGAATTTTTTTAAAAATGGACAGACCAGAATGGCATAATAGCCTATTCTTTGAAGTCATACTGGCATATGCTCACTCAAATAAGTTGAATCTTCATCTTGGCAGATTCGTCTGGTGAGAATACATGCCAATCCAGAGCCCACAGTAACCATAGGGCCTCCTTAACTAAAGATATTTATGGATGTTGGGTTTTCATCTCAAGAAGCACAGAAATGTGCTGAGCTTATTTTCCTTCTTCCCTGTGTCAGAGCACTGTGCGTCGCTGTCCTCACCAGGGGTTCTGAGTAATTTATGCATGTCAAATATGACTGTGACAGGTATCAATAAAATTTATTCGAACAATAAACATTGATTGGGCACTTTTTAGTTTTGAAGATACGAAAAAAAATAAGACATGGCCCTTGCCCTCGGAAAAAGTTAGACATGTAAACAAACAAATTACAACATAACATCCTTAATGCTATGACACACTATGACCCAAGCAGGAAGGAGGAGGAGGTGATTAACTCCTTCTGGGAAGGCTTCACAGGGGGTAACAAAAGTTGGGGGAAGGGAGATTGTGTTACACAGACTCCTGAATTATTTATAGAATTTTTTTTAATGTGGGGAGGGAAGGTTTTGATGATCAAATAAGTTAAATAAGCCCTTTATTATAAGATTTAGTTTACTATTATAGCTGTGATTTTAGGCAAATTTCTGAATTTCTCCATACCTCCATTGCCTTTTCTATAAATTAGTAATAGTAAAACACACCTTAAATTATTATTGTGATAACTGCAGAATACAGCTGGATCTATAGACATTAGATACACACACACATACATACACTTACATCCCTCTAGTAAGAGGTAGAGCCTATGCCCATGCATCAGGAAACATTCAATAACATAATAATTAGGGCTTATGTGTGATGAAAAAGTATCAGAGCAAAAGATGACAAAGGTTTTCCTAGTAGTGAAATGGTATCTTAAATCCTCTTATTTTCCAAAGGGAAGGAGGAGATCACTAGAGAGAAAAGAATATCTTAGTGGCATATATCAACTGGTGAAGACATGTTACTAGTCTTCTTCAAGATCAAACTCAAAGATGAAATCAATACATGTCTTCATTTGTTTACATTTTTATTGAAGTATAGTTGATTTACAATGTGTTAATTTCTGTAGTACAGCAAAGTGATTGAGTTTTAAATATACATGTATATACACATATATTCTTTTCCATTATGGTTTATTATAGGATACTGAATATAGTTCCCTGCACTATACAGCAGGACCTTATTGTTTATCTGTTTTCTGTATAGTAGTTTTTATTTGCTAATCCCAAACTCATAATTCATCCCTCTTCCACCCTCTTTGGTAAACATAAGTTTGTTTTCTATGTCTGTGAGTCTGTTTTTGTTTAGTAAAGAAGTATGTTTGTATCATATTTTGGATTCCACATATATGTGATATGAGAATCTCTAGGTCTATCCATGTTGCTTCAAATGGCAACAAATGTCTTCATTTGTATGATAGGATTGGTAGATGACTGGGGATAAACAAATGACATTTTTCATGGTTTTAGATACTGGGTATGATGTAAACTTTCAGTTCAGTTCAGTTGCTCAGTTGTGTCTGACTCTTTGCGACCCCATGAATTGCAGCACACCAGGCCTCCCTGTCCATCACCAACTCCCGGAGTTCACTCAGACTCACGTCCATCAAGTCAGTGATGCCATCCAGCCATCTCATCCTCTCTTGTCCCCTTCTCCTCCTGTCCCCAATCCCTCCCAGCATCAGAGTCTTTTCCAATGAGTCAACTCTTCGCATGAGGTGGCCAAAGTACTGGAGTTTCAGCTTTAGCGTCATTCCTTCCAAAGAAATCCCAGGGCTGATCTCCTTCAGAAGGGACTGGTTGGATCTCCTTGCAGTCCAAGGGACTCTCAAGAGTCTTCTCCAACACCACAGTTCAAAAGCATCAATTCTTTGGCTCTCAGCCTTCTTCACAGTCCAACTCTCACATCCATACATGACCACAGGAAAAACCATAGCCTTGACTAGACGGACCTTTGTTGGCAAAGTAATGTCTCTGCTTTTGAATATGCTATCTAGGTTGGTCACAACTTTCCTTCCCAGGAGTAAGCGTCTTTTAATTTCATGGCTGCAGTCACCATCTGCAGTGATTTTGGAGCCCCCCAAAATAGTCTGACACTGTTTCCACTGTTTCCCCATCTATTTCCCATGAAGTGATGGGACCAGATGCCATGATCTTCGTTTTCTGAATGTTGAGCTTTAACCCAGCTTTTTCACTCTCCTCTTTCACTTTCATCAGGAGGCTTTTGAGTTCCTCTTCACTTTCTGCCATAAGGGTGGTGTCATCTGCATATCTGAGGTTACTGATATTTCTCCTGCCAATCTTGATTCCAGCTTGTGTTTCTTCCAGTCCAGCGTTTCTCATGATGTACTGTGCATATAAGTTAAATAAACAGGGTGACAATATACAGCCTTGACGTACTCCTCTTCCTATTTGGAACCAGTCTGTTGTTCCATGTCCAGTTCTAACTGTTGCTTCCTGACCTACATACAAATGTAAACTTTAGGACTGGGATAATTTATTTTTTTATCTTGTAAGATTCTGAATGGAAAAGTGAGAACTGTTGACAGTACTTTGCTGCAATTCTCTCAAGTAAACTAAAATTCCACCAAATCTTTAGAAATGAATTGTTGCTAGTTCTAATAGGACAGCATGGGCCTGCTCTAAAATAGAGAATGTAATACTAGTAACTTCCATTTATAGAAAGCCTAAGAGTTAAGAGAATTGGCTCTGGGGTTGCATATGCCCAGGAGTTCAAATCCCAGCTTTCACTCTTGTAGATGTGTGATTTTAGAGAATTTACTCTCTCTGCTTGATCCCTCATCTGTGAAATGCAGATAATAAAACTGACTTCATAAAAGATTGTGTGAAGATTTAATGAGCTCACACATGTAAAGCACTTAGCATAGTACCTAGCACCCACAGTCTCCAAAACTGGTTATTCTTATAATTACTGTATTATATATTCTTGTGAGAGCCAAGTGTAAAAGGGGGTTGATTCTTTCTGGGAGGAGAAAGAATCAGAGATGCAATCCCAGAAGAAAAATATTTATGGTACCCACTAGAAGAGCTATAGTTTTTTCAAAAAGAAAGAAAATAATAGATGTTGGCAAGAATGTAGAGAACTTGGAATTCATGTTTCTGGTAGGAATGTAAAATGATGTAGACACTTTGGAAAGAGTTTAGCAGTTTCTTACAGTGTTAAACATAGAGGTACCATATGATCCAGCAATTGGACTTCAAGTCAAGAGAAATGAATGTATAGTCAGTATAGTCGAGAGAAATGAAAACATATGTCCATAATAAAGACAGTATCTATAGTTACCGGAGTTATTTGTAATAGTCAAAAAGTGGAAACAACCCAAATATCCATTAATTGCTGTTAAGTAAAAGCAAAATGTGGTATCAGTTCAGTTCAGTCGCTCAGTCGTGTCCGACTCTTTGCGACCCCATGAATCTCAGCACGCCAGGCCTCCCTGTCCATCACCAACACCCGGAGTTCACTCAGACTCACGTCCACTGAGTCAGTGATGCCATCCAGCCATCTCATCCTCTGTTGTCCCCTTCTCCTCCTGCCCCCAATCCCTCCCAGCATCAGAGTCTTTTCCAACGAGTCAACTCTTCACATGAGGTGGCCAAAGTACTGGAGTTTCAGCTTTAGCATCATTCCTTAGTATTCTTGCCTTGAGAACCCCATGGACAGTATGAAAAGGCAAAATGATAGGATACTGAAAGTGGAAGTCCCCAGGTCAGTAGGTGCCCAATGTGCTACTGGAGATCAGTGGAGAAATAACTCCAGAAAGAATGAAGGGATGGAGCCAAAGCAAAAACAATACCCAGCTGTGGCTGTGACTGGTGATAGAAGTAAGGTCCGATGCTGTAAAGAGCAATATTGCGTAGAAACCTGGAATGTCAGGTCCATGAATCAAGGCAAATTGGAAGTGGTCAAACAAGAGATGGCAAGAGTGAATGTCAACATTCTAGGAATCAACGAACTGAAATGGACCGGAATGGGTGAATTTAACTCAGATGACCATTATAAAATGCGGTATAGCCATACAATAAAATATATTGCATGCATGCTCAGTCATGTCCAACTCTTAGCAACCCCATGGACTTTAGCCCACCAGGCTCCTCTATCCATGGAGTTTTCCAGGCAAGAATACTGGAGTGGGTTCCCATTCCCTTCTCCATAGGATCTTCCCAACCCAGAGATAGAACCCCAGTCTCCTGCATTGGCAGATGAATTCTTTATCACTGAGGCACCTGGGAAGCCCAACCAGTCACAAAAAGGAGTGAAGAACAGATACGCACTACAATCTGGATGAGCCTTGAAAAAATTACACTAAGTGAAAAAAGTCAGTCCTGAAAGGCCGCATGTTGTATGATTCCATTAATACAAAATTCCCAGAATAGAAAAATCCATACACACAGAAAGTAGTGGTTGTCAGGAGCTGGGAGAAAGGGGGAGGGGAGTAGACAGTAACCACTAATAGGTACAGAGTTTCTTTTTTGGGTGACGGGAATGTTCTGGAATTAGGTAGTGGTGATGGTTGCACAGCATTAGGGATGTGCTAAAAACCACTGAATTTTACAAATGGTAAATGTTACATGAATTATTTCTTCATAAAAAAAATTTTAGGTGGACCTTCAAAGACAAGTAGGGACAGGCCAGGCAAAGCAAGGAGAATGAGGGCACCCGGACTGAGAACACCTAGGTCAAATTTCAAAAGCAATGAAAACCAAGCTTTGTTAAAAAAAATGATAAGAACCTGGTAGAATGGCTGTGCTGCTCAAAGGTAGTTAGTGGGCTGTGGGTTGTTATCTATGATGGTACAAGGAAAGAAGGAGAGAGTGTGCTGTAGAAATGTTAGCAACCTAATATTGTGTGGTTGTTGGCCTCCAGTCCTTGGACAGGATATAGAGCAAAGGTGATCATGTTTGTGTGTAGATAGGTCGCCCAAACTGCACACTAGTCCTTCACAGTAGGACCACATAGCTGGCCTTGACAGATGGGAAATGAAAACAGCGGGTTCTTCACTTTGTAAAATTTGAGTATTCTCATATGGGATGCATTACAAGGAGTAACAGGCTGGAGACATAGGTTGGGAACTGAGTGCAAACAGCTTTATAAGTGAAATAGTTTGAAATCATCTTTGTCCAGAGTTCTTTGACCAATTTCTACCTAGTTATATACCATGAATGACACCGTGACACTTCTAAGCATAGATTATCTCTTAGGAGTCGAGAAAATGAGGAATCAGGCAATTTCAGAGGAAAGAAAATCTTCAAAAACAAAACAAAAACCCCTTGGAAACAGTGAGGGCACATCTATCCCTTCTTGGAGGCAACGAAAAAATACTTGGAATCATCAAAAAGCGTTAAAAGATACACATGGCACACTAATTCAAAAATCAATGATTTATTTATTGAATAAGAGAAACCAGAATAAGCCATTCCAGGAAGAGAAACTGAGTTGAGAGCTAGGTTAACGGTAGAGAGACAAAGTCAGGCAGAGGAGAAGTAGGAGATCTCATAGCTCACACTCTCCCTCTGAGGGAAAGAGCCGAGCCAGCCTGCTCAACCTTTCAGAAGCAGAGCACTATATTGATTCCAGACATTGTTATTCCTGCACACGGGGTGGTTGGGGGGGGGGCGGTGGCAGTGGGCAGGATGAAGAAAGGAAAGGAAACCAAGGTATTGACAGCAAAACTAGCTTCTACTTTCTCAAAAGTCTTGGATGTCACTATGAAGCAACCACAAGACTTCCCCTGTTGTCACATGTCAACTCATTCTTTCCAAAGCGAGGCCACTTATTTAATGTCTAGTTTCATTAAAGTCAATAAGATTTTGTTTCAGAATCTGGGCAGTGCTAATGTAAATGCTTGTTTGTCTGGGGTTGTGCAGAATGAAGGAAGTTCATGCTCTGCGCAAGTAAAGCAATGTGTCATGTCATATTGCCAAAAGGTTGCATCATTTCTAAACTTTCCGGAAGACTGGATGGATGAGAGGTCATCTATGTTTATTTTGTGAAGTTCGGCCTACCAGGAAATGTGTGGGTACAAGAGATATTTTAGGCCCATGAGACTCTCACTTTGGATGCTTAATCCAGCAGCATGTGCTATAAGCTTCAGTCCCTAACTAAATCTTTGAAAAGAGTGGCAAGTTGTGAAGTATGCAAGGTTTTTGGCTGCACTAACAGAGCCACGTATAAAATCCTGTTGCCAAACAGAGACTAGAACCAGATGACAAAGACTGAAAACACACTCTGTGTATTGACTTTCTCTATAAAATACTCATTATAACCAAATCCAGTAATATTTGTTTCTAGAATTGCATGATCACTCACCAATCCATATTAATTAAGTCTGCAAACTGACCTTGAAAGAAGACTTTTAAACAGAATTTTTCACGGCAGGTTTCTTTGAGAATATAATAGAATTACTTCACAACAAGGAAGAAAAAAATGTTTTAAGGAAGTAATTTTTAACATATCGCTTAACATATGTGATAGTTAATGGCCCACCTGCAATCCTGTTCAAGTTCGTTCATGCACATTTCATATGTCATCTTCACATCCTCCATAATCCAGAAGATAACAATATCCCTTCCCTAGAATAAACGGGTTTTCTTTACTTTTTCATGTGGTCTTGGGGGGAGGGGAGGTTGCCAAAGAAAGTTACTCACACGAAGACACTCCCAACACACAAACGCACCCCTTCCTACCCTCATCACACACATAAAGCACAAGGAAACCAAGAAACAGGAGATAATGATACTAACACCCAAAGGAAGGCAATGCCAAGAGAGGGAAGCAGAGGCCAGCTCTGTCCCCAGAATGCACAGCAGTGAACCCATACATCATCTCTATTGTTTAAGCTATTTGAGTTGAGTTTCTGTTTGAAACTCAGAGAATCCTAACACCAAAATCCAAGATGTCCATCTCCCTAGCCAGACAGTACACCTCATTGTACTATTTCAATGGAGGGCCATTCTGGAGTAGCGCAATGGAGAATATTGTCTAGGTGATTGGAGTCGTTTCTATGTGACTGTTGCTCCTTGGAACACAATCCCATTTACATATGCTACCAAGTGAGTAGTGCCCCCTAGAGTTGTGCAATGTGATATATAGAGGTAATCATAATCCACCCCGCTGTACCAGTTAGCACCGTCAGTCTCTTTACATACCTAACACTGCTTGGTCTTGGGTGAGCAAGCTTCTTCTAGAACTTCCTGCCACCACCATTCCCCTTTATCATGAAATGCCTCTAAGAGAATGTTTCTCCACTATATCCTTTCCTTGGATGCTCACAGTGCAGGTACTGTCTTTTAGCTCAACCCCAGGTAGAACAAGGCCACTTCACATAGCAGATGGATGCCAGTCATTTCTATCTAATTCCTGGCTCCATAATTCTTGGCCCTAGAATTCCTTGTATTTTCCACTTTCCTAGGGGCTACAAATTCACTTATCAACAATCAACCTCAAGTCACATGTTCTTTAATCTTTTCCAGTTCTCTGACCAAGTGTCTTCTTTGACCTACCCTTTCCTTCTGTATCAGATTTGAAATCCTTGCTTTGTCTCTGCTTTTAGTATAACAGTAACTCAGAAAATATACCACTTCATTAAAAAAAAATTTCAAATCTTGGAAGCAGTGTTTATCAAAACTTGAGAGCTTCTTTTCATGTAGGAATTTGCAGCCAGCCAAGCCCAAGATTCTTTTCTTACTGATTGTAGACAAACATTTCCAACTCATGGTATACTTCTCCAGGGGCCCTGATAATTTATTAATGGTAGAGGGAAAGGGTCTCCTCCTCTGAAAGCACTCATGATGCAAAAGGAAAAACAAACTTCATTGCCAAGACTTTAACCAAAAACCATAAAACAAAACAAACGGGTGATAACAATAAGGAGTCATTATAAAGAAAGTGTCATCTCTTAAAGATATACAAATGCAAAAGAAAATAAGTTGATATATGGGAAATAAGTCCAGCTATATGTTAAACATTCTTCCTGAGACCAAGGTGGAAACTCTCTTCACAGTATCTCCATGCTTCTGCCTCCCACCTGTTGTGCATCAGTTGTTTTTCAAGTCGTATCAATTCTGTTTCCACATGAGTCATTCGTTCATTCAGCATGTTTATTTACAGAGTCCCTGTTGTGGACTGGGAACCACTGTAGGCACCAGGAAGGCACCTTTTTGCTAAAAGAGGGAGAGACAAGGTCCCTGCTCTCATGGAGTTTGTAATGTAGTGAGGGAGAAAGACCATAAACAAATGAACATATGAACGAGGTAATTCCAAATAGTGGCAAGTCCCACAAAGACAGTAAAACAGGATCATTTTGATAGAAAATTTTATAAATTCCCACAGCTATGCCCTACTTAAAATCCTCAATTCTTTTTAAGATCCTCCATCACCTCCTACTGGTCTTCTCATTGCCTGCTTGCTGTCTGATGCATAGCTGATCGTGTTATTTCTCAGCTCAAAAATCCCCAAATGTCCATAAGTCTATTCTCCATGTCTGTTTCTCCATTGTAAATAAATTCTTCAGAGAGAGGAGAGGGTGAGATGTATGGAAAGAGTAACATGGAAACTTATATTACTATATGTAAAATAGATAGCCAATGGGAATTTGCTGTATGGTTCAGGAAACTCAAACAGGGGCTCTGTATCAACTTAGAGGGATGGAATGGGGAGGGAGATGGGTGGGAGGTTCAAAGGGAGGGGATACATGTGTACCTATAGCTAATTCATGTTGAGGTGTGACAGAAAGCAACAAAATTATATAAAGCAATATCCTTCAATAAATAAAATTTTTAAAAAAATCTCAAAATGTGCCACAGTACCATCCTTGTGAAATATTAGATGTTCCCCTGTCATTGAAGACACTCATGCTGTGATCCCAAGCTCCCTTCCAGGTCCATCTCACACATTGCATATTCTGTGCTTTAGGCAAACTGGACAACTCCTGGGACCCAGATATTCTGTGGGCTTTCTGGCTTCCTACCCTGCCAGGCAAACTCTGTTCAGTTCTGGATGGCTCATCCCAGAGGATATCTACCTATTGAAGCCCCTCTTCATGCTCTTCCTCCTTTCTCCCTCCATATACAAAACATGTCTTTTCCTGCTTTGGGCTCCCAGAAGACTGCATTTGTCCTTGGAACTTTTACGCTACCTTACTTTAGGTGGAAACAGCGGCAGATTTTATTTTGGGGGCTCCAAAGTCACTGCAGTGACTGCAGCCGCAAAATTAAAAGACATTTGCTCTTTGGAAGAAAAGCCATGATAAACCTAGACAGCATATTAAAAATCAGAGACATCACTTTGCCAACAAAGGTCCAGATAGTCAAAGCTATGGTTTTTCAGTCGTTAAGCACAGATGTGAGAGTTGGACCATAAAGAAGGCTGAGCACTGAAGAACTGATGCTTTTGAATTGTGCTGGAGAAGACTCTTGAGAATCCCTTGGACAGCAAGATCAAACCAGACAATCCTAAAGGAAATCAACCCTGAATATCCATTGGAAGACTCTAATTCTGGGAAAGATTGAGGACAGGAGGAGAAAGGGGCAACAGAGGATGAGATGGTCAGATGGTATCGCCAACTCAATGAACAGGTGAGCAAACTCCAGGAGATAGTGAAGGACAGGGAAACCTGGCATGCTGCAGTGCACAGGGTCTCAAAGAGTCTGACATGACTTAGTGACTGAACAACAACAACAACCTTATTTTAGAGTTATTGCTACCCTATCTAATCTCCTGAGAGCAGGGATGATGGTTCCATGGTTTCTGTATTCCTATTGCCTGTCACTGGGCTTGATAAATAGTAACTTCTTGATAATATTTATTATGAAAGTGATTTAGAATGAATTGGGTGACTAACAGTAACTTTTGATGATATGAATTATTCTATCATGACTGCACTTAGTCTCTCTAGTTTGAAGTTAAGTGATGCATTTTGCTAAAAGTGAGTCTTACATTGTGCAAAGACAGTTTAAATGGATTGGTAGTTTGAGCTGTGAAAAGAATAGAAACTAATATTATTGAGCACCTGCTACATGTCAGATATTATATGAGACACCTCAAATATATCATCCTTCATTGAAACAAGGAGACCACGTTCATGGCAAAAAGCTGGCATGTCAATATATAAATTTATCTTTCAAAGTTCAGGATAATTTCATCTAACAAATTCTGTATTTTCTTATTTGTTTTTTAATATATCCATCTTCACTTATCTCCTTCCCCAATTAGGGTAAAGATTTGTCTCTTTCTTTTACTTCTTTTTTTTTCCTCACTGCTGTATTCCCAGCACCCAGATAGAATAGTGCTGGGTAACCAAAGTAGACACTCAAAACATGTTTAACAGATAATTTGACCTTAATGGAATTTTTTTTCTGTCCCTACACATTCTATCTTAGTAGGTCTTAGCATTGGTCCCTGAGAACAAAATGACCATTTTGAACATTTGCACGTGAAGACCACGTTCTTCTCTGCTGTAAATAAAACTCAAACATTTGTCCCAAGTGACCCAGCTTCACAGGTGTACATCCTGAGAACCAGAAACATCTGGGTGAAGACGGAGGGGAAAAACCTGCAACGTTCCAACCCCACAAAACTTTTAAAAGACAAAATGAGAGAAAGCTTTAAGAACAGCCAAAGCTTTTTGCAAAAAGAATTCCCTTGTGGAGTAAGGGAAAAATTTGGAACAGAGGTTTCCCTGGGGCTGGAAGTGTTACTGGCCTCAAGGATCATCTGAACCAACAGCACGGCTTGAGTCAGTGTGGGTTCCAAGTTCAACGCCTGCCAAATCCAGGATTTCTCCTCCCCAGTTCTAAAGACAAAAGAGAGAAATTAAATCTGCTGGAGATCTGAGGTACAAGGGAAAATACAACTAAAAGAGGGAGCCATTTCTATTTATCTTTTAATACCAGGCTGCTCTTTTAGTTGGCGTTCCTCAGATTCTTGCATAACAGTGTTTCATTTACTTATGTGTGGGTGTTGCTAGTAACTGTACACTCTTTTCTTCAATAAATAAAGCAGGTGGGACATTACCATTAGAAAATATATTGATTTGCCTTTTTTTGAACTTGCAGGATAAGGTAGTAAGCCTGTTTGTTTCAAGATATCCACCTAAATAAACACTAAAAATTCTAAACAGCAAATATTTCTTAGACTTCAGCCCAGGAAATTGCTGCATTTTTAAAATGTTTTCTCCTCTATTTGAGTCTTTACCTCTTTTGCACCTGAACTGTGAAAAGAAACCAAAGAACAGTTATTTTTCCCATTCTGGCTCAGCCTTTGTTTTTAATCTTGTCTTTGAAATGGCAACACCAAGGTCAACAGTGGCTTCTCTAAGTGGTAGATGCTTTCCCCTTGCCAAAGGAGATAAAGAGTGAGGATAAAGGAACATCTGACTTTCTGACCCCAACACATGATACAAGGAGGAATATCTCTTTGGCTCTTTATCCTTTTTAAATTCATCTCTTAGTTATTAGTGTTAGTCACTCAGTCGTGTCCGACCCTTTGTGATCCCCTGGACTGTAGCCCACCAGGCTCCTCTGTCCATGGAATTCTCCAGGCAAGAGTACTGGAGTGGGTTGCCATTCCCTTCTCCAGGGGATCTTCCTGACCCAGGAATCGAACCCGGGTCTCCTGCATTACAGGCAGATACTTTACCATCTGAGCTATAGGGAAGTTCTCATCTCTTAACTTTCTAATATTCCCCTCACTCAAAGTTCAGATTCAATCAATATTTATGTTTCCATCATATGCCATTCATGTGATACATGTTAATAGAGTGATTTAGTCCTTTATTTAATAGCTATTTATTATTAATACTCATCAGACGTTGTCTAGACTCCAGGGTTAAAACCACAAAGAAGAAAGGGTCTCTTCCCTAAAGTTTAAGGGTGGATAAACAATTAAAGTATGGTTGGTGCTATGATTAGACAAACCTTTAATATGGTAGAGGAAGGGAAGAACATCTAACACTGTTACAAGAAGACAGTAGAAAGCACCTTTAAAAATGTCATCACTAGGAGTTAACCCACAAAAAGGGGAAAAAAACAGAGAAAAGTATTTGCAAAAGTCCAGAGGCAAGACACAGCAAGCGACCTTATAAAACTACAAATAGTTCATTGTAGTTGAAGGGTGTGCTGCAAGGAGTGGTAGTCAGACACGTGAGAGAGAGAAAGACCAGACCGTGAAAAAGCTTTATATCTTGTGGACCAAGGGAGTCAGTAAAGAATGTTAAACAGGGCTGAGGGAAGGGACATGATTACAGATTCAGGAATACTGCTGTGGGTTCAGTGTGAAGATTAGAAACCAAGAGACCTGTTGGAATGTTTGGTGGTAATCCAAAGAGTAAAGGCTACCCAAACTCAACTAGTGACAGTGCAACTGGAAACGAGCCCTTGGAGCTGAGAATTGTTTGGGGCAGGTACAGTGTTCAGGATCTGCCTACTGATTGGCTCTAAGGGTCAGAGAAAAGGAGTCAAGGAGAAAGAGCAGGTTTTGGAGGAGAAATGAAAAGAATTCAAATGTGGCCTGACTGAGTGAAGATACCTGTGGGACATCCAGGTGTAGACATCCAGCAGACTTTGTGTAATATAGGTCTGAGGCTCAAGAGTGCCTTCTGAGTCACTGGCATGCTTTCAAAGGTTATTAGCATGTAAACATTCATTGTAGATAAGACAATGGATAGAATCACGTAGGCAACGTAGGTAATGGGAGACGGGAAGAGAACCAAGGTCAGAGACTTGAGGACACTGATCTATAAGGAGGGCAGAGGAAACCATGTCCAAAAGGGGACTGAGAAGGGGCCACGGCAGGTACAGGAGAGAAACTAGGAGAATGCGGTTGAGTAGAAGACAAGGGAAGAGGGCAGGCATTCTAGCAGAGAAGGGAGAGATTGTTGTGGTTGCTCAGTCGCTGTTGTGTCTGACTCTTTGAGACTTCGTGGACTGCAGCATGCTAGGCTTCCCTGTCCTTCACTATCTCCTGGAGTTTGTACAAACTCATGTCCATTGAGTCGGTGATGCCATCCAACCATCTCATTCTTTGTTGTCCCCTTCGTCTCTCGCCTTCAATCTTTCCCAGCATCAGGGTCTTTTCCAGTGAGTCAGCTCTTTGCATCAGGTGGCAAAAGTGTTAGAGCTTCAGCTTCAGCATCAGTCCTTCCAATGAATATTCAGGGTTGATTTCCTTTGGGATTGACTGGTTTGATATTCTTGCTGTCCAAAGGACTCTCAAGAGTCTTCTCCAACACCACAATTCAAAAACATCAATTCTTTAGTGCTCAGTCTGTCTTGTGGTCCAATTCTTACATCTGTACATGACCACTGGAAAAACCATAGCTTTGACTATATGGACCTTTGTTGGCAAAATGATATCTCTGATTTTTAATATGCTGTCTAGGTTTGTCACAGCTTTTCTTCCAAGTAGTAAGTGTCTTTTAATTTCCTGGCTGCAGTCATCATCCACAGTGATTTTGGAGCCCAAGAAAATAAAATCTGTCACTGTTTCCACTTTTTCCTCATCTATTTGCCATGAAGCAATGGGACCAGATGCCATGATCTTAGTTTTTTGAGTGAGTTTTAAGTCAGCTTTTTCAGGGAGAGATGGACAGTGTGAAATGCTGAGAGGTCAAGTCAGATAAGAAATGAGAATGTTCATGAGATTTAGCAAAACGGTGGCCATTTGTGACCTGAGAGTAGGTTCAGAGGAGAGGTGTGGGCCAAAGCAGTCTATTGTCAGTTGAGAGGGAAGGATGGCGAGGAAGCTGCAGAAAATGTGCAGAGTTATTTCAAGAACATGGGCTGTGAGCAGGAAAACAAGGATAAGAGAAAAATGGACAGGGAGGGAAAGGAGAGTTGGAGGGAGGATTTTTTTTTTTTTTTAAAGAGTCTTAAGGATAGTTAAATGGGAAGTATTTAATGAAAATATCAATGTTGGAATATATAGGGAGGGTAATTGTTAGAGGAAAGTGCTTGGAAAGGCCCAAAGTGATGAGAACCTAAGTACAGGTAGAGAGGTTAGTCTTAAGGGAAGGTATGCACAGGTATAAAGACAGGTGAGGTGAGTGAGGCAGGGCTGGCAGGAAAGTATGGGCATTCCTGTCTGCAGCCTCAAAGTAGCAGGCAAGGTCATCTGCAGTTGGGGTGAGGTAGAAGTATGAAGAAATGGAGCAGAAGGTTTCATGTAAATGGAGGAAAAGACTTATAAAGATGCTGTGGAGACTGAGGAACACAGCTGACCAGGGAAGCAGGAGTTCTGGGGCTGTGCTAATGACCCAGATGTTATAGGAGTGGATTTGGAGCACACCCCTCCCAAGAGGTGGATGAGCTTTTCCAGCAGTGCCCCCAGCCTTGAGCACAAAGAAGGGAGACAGCTGAGAGTGGAAGAGCTTTGCCTGAAATTCCTGATGGAAAGACAACTTGAAAATACTGCAGGGGAAGCACAAAGTTCAAGAGTGAGCCAGGTTTCCGGGAGTAGGGGCAGTGCCACAGTTGTCATATTTTTGAAAATAATATACTCACATATTTTTACTCTAAGTAACTCCCAAAGCATAGTCCTCCTGACTCTCATACTGGGTAGGTTATCAGTGGGGCATGAACACTGGCCATCTTGGAAATATTGAGGGGAATATTTGATTGTCACTGATTATGAAGTGCTGTTGGCATTTAGTGGGTGAAGGTCAGGGATGTTAGAAGTCCAACAGTGCCTGGGACCATCCCACCCAAGCAAGAATTTTCCTGCTTGTAATGTAAAGCAGGGCTGCTCCCATTGAGGATCACTGGCAGAAAATGTGGTAGCCAGCCCCCAGCCGAGCCCCCATTGATCCTGGTCTCCTGGTATTCACACCCTTGTCTTGTCCCTCCCACATTGTGCTAAGATGGATCTACGTGATGGGTGGAATATAGCAGAAGTGAGTCATTCTGGAGATTAGGTTATAAAAGATTGCAGCTCCTATCTTGGTCACGCTGTCTCTTGGATCATTCGCTCTGGGGGAAGCCCTGTGGTCAGCAGCTCTATAGAAAGGGCCTCAAGTGAACAACTGAAGCCTCCTCCCAGCATCCATGTGACTGAGCTTAGAATCGAATCCTTTAATTGCACTCAAGTCTTCAGAGACTCTAGTCCCTAAGAACTGGAGTGTAACCCACCCAACTAAGCCACTTCATGACTCCTGATCATCAGAATCTATGTGAAATTCTAAACAGCTGTTGTTTTAAGTTGCTAAGTTTGGGGAGTAATTTGGTTCAGGGCAAGGTTAGACTTGATAGCCAGACACAGTAGAGTCAGTCCATTGAGTTTTAACGTAAGTCATGGGAGTGATAACTCAGGATGTGATGTAAAGGAAGTTCGTGCCTACTTAAAGTGAAAGGGGAAGTAGCAGTTCCTGGGGGAAGAGGGGAGAACATAAGGGGAAGAAAAGGAAGCATTCAAGCACTTGGGTCCTAACTTCTCTTTGAGGGCCACTCTTGGTGGTTGCGCAGCTTGTTCACTGAATACAGATGCCTGGCCAAGGAGCCAAGTAGTCAGTTTTAAACTGAGAGGTATTAAAAATTTCTTTAACTGACAAGTTTATACCCCATCCTACCTGCTCACAAAATAGAGAGCTAAAGAAAATAGTTTATAAAGAAATTTGTTAAACCTTTATTTTTTTAATATATTTTCCAGTTTGTAATGGATTACATTTTTGCCCCCACTGAAGCATCAATGCAGTAATTACAGCAATTACCTGATTTTTCCCCCTAAAGTAAAAAGAAAACATTAAATGTAAATACCCAATTCATTTGCCTTTAGATAAAATCCCCAGGGCATTCAGTCACCCCCCCCCCCAAAGCATAGTATCTAAATGGCAAAATGAGCAATATCAGATAACCTAGACTTCACATAACTTGACAATTGACTATTATGAGAAAAAAATTGCTTCTTAATAAAGTGTGACAAAGATCTCAAAAATTAACGAGTGCTAAGGTGGTGGGAGTTGAGGCTCTACGTACCTACAAAATTGCTTCCTCTCCACAGTAGAGTGCAAAAAGAAAGGAAGAAGAAGAGGAAAACCAGAGAGGAAGATAAACATCCCATTTCTTAGCATTTATCCTCATTTTTATTTTGCCCCTACTTCTCCATTTATCTATTCTGTTCTCCCACTTTATTTTGAAGCCAGGAAATAACTTTCCTCAAACTGAAGTCGACACTGTCAAGATTTTCAGGTTTTACTTGGTGTTAAATCTTTAGAGAAGAGGGCAGGTATTGTAGTGGGTCAATGAAAAACCAAAGAAAAATAAATCTGTGGATGTGTAGGGACTTAACGAGGTTCCCAAAAGATGAATATTTCATCTTCCTACTGGATTTCAGATGACAGGGGAGAATACAGGCCAGACCCATGCTAGCTGAGGCTTATCAACAGTTCTTAATGAAAAGGAACTGAAGGCTAACAGCAAAAATTTTGATTCAAAGCCCCATTACCTTTAGCCCCTTGCTGCTCAGAGTGTGATGCAGCCACAGCAGCATTACCTGGGAGCTTGTTGGAAATGCAACATCTCAAGCTCTGGCTCAGACGTGCTGAACCAGAGTCTGCAAATGCATGAATCGTATGCACACTACAGCTTAAGAAGCGTTGTTTTAGAGTTCATTAAACAGAAGCATGTAAGATAAAGCACATGTAGTTCTCAACACTTCTGAGTGTTCATAAGAGTTTTAATTAAAGAACCCCTTTAGGTATGGTTACACATAGAAATCTCATCCAGGTGAACTCGAACCATAACCGTCAAGATTTTTATATTAAGATGAGCAAAAACAGATAAGCAGTACCTCTGGAAATTTATGTTTTAATGAATACCTACCTACCTGTATCTGGAGGGTGCTGCGCACTTCAGAACTACCTATTAAATACTGTAGTAAGAGAGAAACGGCAACCCACTCCAGTATTCTTGTCTGGGAAATCCCATGAACCGAGAAGCCTGTGGTGGACTATAGTCCATGAGGACGCAAAAGAGTCGAACACAGCTTAGCAACTAAACAGCAAGAATTTGAGTATTTGCATATTGAGCATTTATCCCAAAATCACTTGTTGGACATGTACGTGGGCAAGGCTCTAGTCTTAGAACACTACTTACTGAAGTAAGTAATCTTTTTTTCAACTTAAACTACAACTCATTAAAGTCAAGATCTGCATATGATTGAAGAGGTTTTAAATTAAGAAAAAAATTTTAAATTCACTCTTTTGTTTTTAACACAGTCAATAGGAAGATAAATTTTCTGTAGGAAAAATATTAGAAACTATAAAATATACATTTGAAATATACTTTCTGCTTAATTTACATGAACAATCTGGGACCAGGAAAAGAAGATGAAGGCACAAGACAAGGAAAAAAGTAGGGAAGCTCAAAAAAGCAGATTAAGAATGAGATGGTGAGAGATGAACAGAGACAGCGAGGCAGTGTACAGTGAGGCAGACACGCATGCAATAGTATGTGAGGCCTTAGGCACATTAGAGCTGCTTCTGTAATAACCTGATATACATTTGAGTTCAGAGTAAAAGATCATTTTCTGTTACTTCTTTTTGTAAAATTATGTACCACTTAACCAACCATGACTAATCTTATCAAATACTGTCAGCCTTAAAATCGAGGGTCTGCAGCAGCCCTTTTGTGCTTAGAGGAACTCAAGTATCATCTCCAACTGTAAGAGGAGGATTAATTAATTATCAACAAGGATAATTTGTAGAGTTCTATTTATTGTGCTCTGAAAGACCACTGTAAGGACCTTGCCACCTATTAGTCATCAAAGAAATGATATAATTAGACTGTATCTGCACACTATGATACCAGGCTAGTAATCAGCTATTCTTTTCTAAAAGATATCCAAGAATACAGGTGACATTTCAGTAAATTCATGTAAAATTGACAGCTAAGGTATTCATCAGAAATATAAGATGTGGGAATTTCCTGGTGGTCCAGTAGTTAAGACTTGCTTTCACTGCTTTTTTCACTGCCTCTCCCTGGTTAGGGAAAAAAATCCCAGAAGCTATGCAGCCAAAAAAAAAAAAGTGTATATATATGTGTGTGTGTGTGTATGTGTGTATCTATTTTATTTAAAAAATGAAATTAAAATTTATTTTAATAGAGGGCCATAACAAACTGAGTGAAGTATTAGGACTCATTGATTTTATTATCCCATGAACATTAAAACCCTTTTTCACTTTTAAGGTAGAATTCTTACAGGCTAGAATCTTCTCAAGGCTTACATTGCTCCAGGATGAACTAGCACATAGAAGATGGGTATACAAACCTGTTCAGCCCCAGATTACATTTCGTGCATTGCAACAATAATGTGCAAGGAAGCAAAGAGATGGAAAATTCATAGAGAGAGAGCAAATTGAGATTTCCCATGCAAGTTATTCTAGAAATGCGAAGTATCTTACTTACGATAACCCAAGAATTGAAATATTGGTTGTCATGTTCACTACCACACAGACAACACAGAGTGAAAGGCTTTCATGTTTCAAATGAAACAAGCAGAGGAGGGAACAAGATTCGCCTTGCTGAAGCTCCATAAGGCAAAGTCATTTGATTGATTGTGAATGGAAATAAATATTCTATACAAAGCAGAAAACATAGCTTTTAGAAGATAAGCTGCTTTTTAAAAGATGAATCTGTGATTCCACAATGACATAAAAGCTGAAGTGTTATTTCCTAGTGCTTATTACATTTTAACTGTCACTGAAACTACAGTAATAGAAAAATTATACTTTTATATATAATGTGACTATGAATTATCCGTTCATTACAAGCATTTTACCCCTTGTCTCTTTAGATACAATTATAGCCTTGCTCTCTAGCAGTTCAGAAAACAGGATGTTGGTCAATAAAAATGCCAGTTAAGTGAGTACATATTCATTTTCTCTGAGTTACTTTGTCTTCTTTTGTTCTTTGTTCTTTCCTCCTAAACTGGGCAATAGATATGTGTCCTAGAGTTCTAACTTTTCTTTCCGAAAACTAGCAGGAACAATAAATAACTCTGTAAAATTTCTACTGTTTTTTAGTCTCTGACATTGTCATGTAGTAAAGAGTTTTGTATGTTAGACCACCAGATGTACTGAATCTAGATTCCTAAAATACTAGATAACAGCATTTGGCTCTAAGTACACTTTTTAAAATATTGTTTGTATATGCATATTTTATCTATGTGTGCTTTATATGTATATCATTTCTACTAGATTGTCATTTCCAGGAGGATGGAGACTGTCTTCTTTCTGTATTCCTGGAACACAGAATAGCATAGTTTCTAGTATAAGTAAGTATGTGATACATTTGTTTACTCATTGACTCATTTTTATTGAGCACCTACTATGTTCCTACTGTTTCTAAATGCTGGGGATATAGAAATAAAGAAAAAAGAGGAAAAGTTTCTGCTCTTATTGTGTTATATTCTACAGGAGTGTGTGGCCATTCCCTTCTCCAGGGAATCTTCCCAATCCAGAGATTGAACCTGGGTCTCCTGCATTGTGGGCAGTTTGTTTACCATCTGAGCCACCAGGGAAGCCCATGTTATATTCTAGTAGGTAATAATCAACAAAGAAATAAAACACACTGTGTATACTTTGAGAGAAAAAAAAATTAGACTGCATAATGGATGGAAAGTGATGCATATGAGACACTACCAGATCAGTTCAGTTCAGTCACTCAGTCGTGTCCGACTCTTTGCGACCCCATGAATCACAGCACGCCAGGCCTCCCTGTCCATCACCAACTCCCGGAGTTCACTCAGACTCACGTCCATCGAGTCAGTGATGCCATCCAGCCATCTCATCCTCTGTCGTCCCCTTCTCCTCCTGCCCCCAATCCCTCCCAGCATCAGAGTCTTTTCCAATGAGTCAACTCTTTGCATGAGGTGGCCAAAGGACTGGAGTTTCAGCTTTAGCATCATTCCTTCCAAAGAAATCCCAGGACTGGTCTCCTTCAGAATGGACTGGTTGGATCTCCTTGCAGTCCAAGGGACTCTCAAGAGTCTTCTCCAACACCACAGTTCAAAAGCATCAATTCTTCGGCGCTCAGCTTTCTTCATAGTCCAACTCTCGCATCCATACATGACCATAGGAAAAACCATAGCCTTGACTAGACGGACCTTTGTTGGCAAAGTAATGTCTGTGCTTTTGAATATGCTATCTAGGTTGGTCATAACTTTCCTTCCAAGGAGTAAGCGTCTTTTAATTTCATGGTTGCAGTCACCATCTGCAGTGATTTTGGAGCCCCCCAAAATTAAGTCTGACACTGTTTCCACTGTTTCCCCATCTATTTCCCATGAAGTGATGGGACTGGATGCCATGATCTTCATTTTCTGAATGTTGAGCTTTAAGCCAGCTTTTTCACTCTCCACTTTCACTTTCATCAAGAGGCTTTTTAGTTCCTCTTCACTTTCTGCCATAAGGGTGGTGTCATCTGCATATCTGAGGTGATTGATATTTCTCCTGGCAATCTTGATTCCAGCTTGTGCTTCTTCCAGTCCAATGTTTCTCATGATGTACTCTGCATATAAGTTAAATAAGTAGGGTGACAATATACAGCCTTGACGTACTCCTTTTCCTATACGGAACCAGTCTGTTGTTCCATGTCCAGTTCTAACTGTTGCTTCCTGACCTGCATACAGATTTTTCAAGAGGCAGGTCAGGTGGGTCTGGTATTCCCATCTCTTTCAGAATTTTCCACAGTTTATTGTGATCCACACAGTCAAAGGCGCTGGCATAGTCAATAAAGCAGAAATAGATGTTTTTCTGCAACTCTCTTGCTTTTTCCATGATCCAGTGGATGTTGGCAATTTGATCTCTGGTTCCTCTGCCTTTTCTAAAACCAGCTTGAACATCAGGAAGTTCACACTTCACATATTGCTGAAGCCTGGCTTGGAGAATTTTGAGCATTACTTTACTAGCATGTGAGATGAGTGCAATTGTGCGGTAGTTTGAGCATTCTTTGGCATTGCCTTTCTTTGGGATTGGAATGAAAACTGACCTTTTCCAGTCCTGTGGCCACTGCTGAGTTTTCCAAATTTGCTGGCATATTGAGTGCAGCACTTTCACAGCATCATCTTTCAGGATTTGGAATAGCTCAACTGGAATTCCATCACCTCCACTAGCTTTGTTCGTAGTGATGCTTTCTAAGGCCCACTTGACTTCACATTCCAGGATGTCTGGCTCTAGGTGAGTGATCACATCATCATGATTATCTGGGTCATGAAGATCTTTTTTGTACAGTTCTTCTGTGTATTCTTGCCACCTCTTCTTAATATTTTCTGCTTGTGTTAGGTCTATACCATTTCTATCCTTTATTGAGCCCATCTTTGCATGAAATGTTCCCTTGGTATCTCTAATTTTCTTGAAGAGATCCCTAGTCTTTCCCATTCTGTTGTTTTCCTCTATTTCTTTTCATTGATCACTGAGGAAGGCTTTCTTATCTCTCATTGCTATTCTTTGGAACTCTGCATTCAGATGCTTATATCTTTCCTTTTCTCCTTTGCTTTTCACTTCTCTTCTTTTCACAGCTATTTGTAAGGCCTCCCCAGACAGTCATTTTGCTTTTTTACATTTCTTTTCCACGGGGATGGTCTTGATCCCTGTCTCCTGTACAATGTCACAAACCTCATTCCATAGTTCATCAGGCACTCTATCAGATCTAGGCCCTTAAATCTATTTCTCACTTCCACTGTATAATCATAAGGGATTGATTTAGGTCATACCTGAATGGTCTAGTGGTTTTCCCTACTTTCCTCAATTTAAATCTGAATTTGGAAATAAGGAGTTCATGATCTGAGCCACAGTCAGCTCTTGTTCTTGTTTTTGTTGACTGTATAGAGCTTCTCCATCTTTGGCTGCAAATAACATAATCAATCCGATTTCGGTGTTGACCATCTGGTGATGTCCATGTGCAGAGTCTTCTCTTGTGCTGCGTCCGAGGTCAGGGGTGGCGGCTGAGAGGAGCTACCCCACGTCTGAGGTCAGGGGTGGCGGCCGGGAGGAGCTACCCCACGCCAAGGCCAGGGGCTGCGGCTGGGAAGACCAACCCCACGTCCAAGGAGCGGTGGCTGCGTGGGCGCAGGAGGGCCTAAAGTAGCTATCCCACGTTGAAGGTCAGCAAGGGCGGTGGTGAGGAGATACCCCTCGTCCAAGGTAAGGAGCAATGGCTGCACTTTGCTGGAGCAGCTGTGAGGAGATACCCCACACCCAAGGTAAGAGAAACCCAAGTAAGATGGTAGGTGTTGCAAGTGGGCATCAGAGGACAGACACACTGAAACCATAGTCACAGGAAACTAGTCAATCTAATCACACTAGGACCACAGCCTTGTCTAACTCAATGAAACTAAGCCATGCCCATGGGGCAACCCAAGACGAGCGGGTCATAGTGGAGAGGTCTGACAGAATGTGGTCCACTGGAGAAGGGAATGGCAAACCACTTCAGTATTGCCTTGAGAACCCCATGAACAGTATGAAAAGGCAAAATGATAGGATACTGAAAGAGGAACTCCCCAGGTCAGTAGGTGGCCAGTGTGCTGCTGGAGATCAGTGGAGAAATAACTCCGAAAGAATGAAGGAATGGAGCCAAAGCAAAAAGAATACCCAGCTGTGGATGTGACTGGTGACAGAAGCAAGGTCCAATGCTGTAATATTGCATAGGAACCTGGAATGTCAGGTCCATGAATCAAGGCAAATTGGAAGTGGTCAAACAGGAGATAGCAAGAGTGAATGTCGACATTCTAGGAATCAGAGAACTCAAATGGACTGGAATGGGTGAATTTAACTCAGATGACCATTATATCTACTACTGTGGGCAGGAATCCCTCAGAAGAAATGGAGTAGCCATCATGGTCAACAAAAGAGTCTGAAATGCAGTACTTGGATGCAATCTCAAAAACGACAGAATGATCTCTGTTCGTTTCCAAGGCAAACCATTCAATATGACAGTAATCCAAGTCTATGCCCCAACCAGTAATGCTGAAGAAGCTGAAGTTGGTTCTGTGAAGACTTACAAGACCTTTTAGAACTAACACCCAAAAAAGATGTCCTTTTCATTATAGGGCACTGGAATGCAAAAGTAGGAAGTCAAGAAACACCTGGAGTAACAGGCCAAATTTGGCCTTGGAATACAGAATGAAGCAGCGCAAAGACTAATAGAGTTTTGCCAAGAAAATGCACTGGGCGTAGCAAACACCCTCTTCCAACACTACCAGATAAAGGATGGTTATAGTAGAAGCTGTGCTGTGCCACCTAGATCTCCCTTCAGGAAGGGATGCTCATTCCCCCAGCTGCCACAAAAGCTGGCTACTGAGTCATAGCTGAGTCCTCTCTAGGACCTGCTCTTGATAGGAGGAAGCTGCCTTGCCCAAGATTACCCTCCTCTCCGGGGTTAGCCTACATCTGATAATCACCTTGTGCAGTGAAACTGATCTCCCTTGCCTCAACTGGAACAGTTCTGAGGCTCCAGCTCCAGAGCTCCCTGTAGGATCAGCTGAGGCCTTTGTTGTAACTGTATCAACAATTTGGCATCTTCCACTTTTCAATGCTGCTTCCTTCATTCTCAACCATCACAAGTGTGAGTCCTGAATATACTCCTCAGTAAATCTCCTCATACAAATCTCATAGTCATAGTGAGCAAGGAGATAATGACATTTAGATTTTTTTCCAAGTACAGTTGTCAAATGGGGCTTCCCGAGTTGTGCTAGTGTGCAAGAACCCACCTGCCAATGAAGGAGACATAAGAGATGCGGGTTTAATCTCTGCATTGGGAACATCCCCTGGAGGAGGACATGGCAATCCACTCCAATATTCTTGCCCGGAGAATCCCATGAACAGAGGCTACAGTCCATAGGGCTGCAAAGAGCTGGACATGACTGAAGCGACTTAGCATGCATGTGATTCTGAGTTGAGGGAAGTGGAGCTGAGGCTTTGAATCTGGGAGTTGTTAGAGTAGTTAAAGCTATCAGTTCAGTTCAGTCGCTCAGTCATGTCCGACTCTTTGCGACCCCATGGACTGCAGCATGCTAGGCCTCCCTGTCCTTCACCAACTCCCAGAGTTTACTCAAACTCATGTCCATCGAGTTGGTGATGCCATCCAACTCGATGGCATCATCCTCTGTCGTCCCCTTCTTCTCCTGCCTTCAATCTTTCCCAGTATCCAAATGAGTCAGCTCTTTGCATCAGGTGGCCAAAGTATAGTTAAAGCTATAGGACTAAATAAAAATCACCTGGGGAGTAAATGGAATTAGAGAATAAAAGAGGGCCTAGAGTGAATTTTGGAGACCTCTGATATTTAAAGATCAGGAGTGATGGATAGAAACAGCAAAGAAAATTGAAAAGAAGTGGCTATTGTGATGGCAAAACAGTGGAATGGTGTCTTGGTAACCAAGAAGGAAAAATGCTTCAAGGAGGAGGGAATAATCAACTTACTGGGTCAAATGCTATCAATAGATCAAACCAATGAAAGCTGAACTGATGATTAGTTTTCGCAGCATTGATAGTAATTTCAGTGGAATGGTGGAGACAAGAGTACAATTTATTGAATGAATATAGCATACTTATAAGTTAAGATTTGTTAAATGCCTGTTATATTAAAAGGATATATCTCTGCTTCTTCCTTATTTTAGAAGGTAGGTGATCTGTATTCTCAGTGCCTAGAACAATGCCTGGCACGTGTAATATGCTTACTGTATATTTTTGAATGATGAATTAATTATATGCTGCCATTTTTGGTGAGTACACAGCATTACTGATCTTATGGTATAGAGTTGTAAGCACAAAGGAGATTATAATCTTTCTTCTTTATTCAACTACCTCTTCTTATGATCCTGCAAACCATGGGCTAAGTTGGGATTAAAATTCAAACCTTCAAATAATTTCTTCATTTTATCTACTGCAACACCCTGGTGTATGAAACATTTGCTTTATGTAACTATAAAATCACCTTAAGTTCAAAGGTGAGAAGTTTTTTCTGAATGTACAAATAGTTACTCACCTAATTCCTCAGTGAGATCTCTTAATGCTTCTAAATAGATAAAAGCATATGAAACTTTCTTTTTCTTTTTTTTTTTGTATGAAACTTTCTAATTAAAAGTTTAATTTTTAGCAGCAAGGTTCTACTTATGGCACAAAGAACTATGTTCAATATCCTATGATAAACCATAATGAAAAAAAAATTTTTTTAATGTATGTATGTGTATAGCAATCACTTTGGTGTATAGCAGTAATTAACACAGCACTGTGAATCAAATATACTTCAATAAAAATTAATTTTAAAAGTTTACTGTTTAATTTTCTATTTTCATTGGTTACTAAGGAGTCTACGTTGTGGTAAAAGTTTCATTTTACTGAAATAGAGGAGTACGGGATTTAGGATTAATTCTTCTCATCCCAAACAAAAAATTTCCTTGCTTGTTTCTTCTCAGTTAAGGCTTTAATAAACAATAAAACATAAACTTAATCATTTGAACAAACTTTAATGCTCTTTCATGTGCTTGGTGATTTTTTTTGAAGAATGATTTTAGATGATGCAATTCAAACTGAGATAAATTTATATTGCACTAGTCACTTGTACTCAAAACAGTCTAGTTTATTTTCAACTAATCTATGTATTTAACATCAAAAACCAGACAGTAAAAAAATGCAGTATTGTGAAATTTTCTAATCTGTTTTATGGAGTCAGATTTTGAATGTTGTACTCACAAAAATACTACTTGTAGCTAATATCACTGAACCAGCCTTGGCAGAAAATTCAAAAAGCAACTGTCAAGTGCAGAAAATTAGAGACCAGATTAATAAAATTTTATTCTGATAAGTATTGCTAATCAATGCTGCTGATGCCGATGCCAAAATCAAAAGTGTAACTTACTTGTCTCATTGGCTAATTTGTTATAAAAACTTTTTTCTGGAAGTGTCAGATGGTCTAAAAGAAAACAGAAAACGTCAGCTGTATTCTTGGAGACAATGACCAAGCATGAGGTAAGCCTATTTATTTTGGGTCGACATAGGCCAAGTTAAGGAGAAAGGAAGCCATTATGTAGATCATTCAGCCTTTAAAACATGCTATGAAACAAAATGGGTTTTTTTTAAATGATTCAATATACTTCAACAAAGTTTATCTTAAATAATAATAAAAGATTCATTTGCAACCACTCAAAGTTAAAATTGAATTAGGCAAGGATGCAAATCTGGATGAAAATTATTTGGAAAACAATACATTCATTTCACTTCAAAGATGCATCCTGTGTATTATTATTAATTACAGTGGGAAACAGTACATAACTTTTAAAAATTTACACACTTCTCTGCAACTTGCTTTTCTTGCTTTTTTTTTTTTTTGAGGTAAAATTAACATAAAATTGTTGAATTAGTTTTAGTGTACAACATAATGATGAGATATGTATGTATATTATGAAATGATCACCAAAATAAGTCTAGTTATAATTGTTGTTCAGTCACTCAGTTGTGTTTGACTCTTTGCAACCCCATGGACTGCAGCATGCCAGGCTTCCCTGTCCTTCACCATTTCCCGGAGCTTGCTCAAACTCAAGTCCATTGATTCGGTGATGCCCCAACCATCTCATCCTCTGTTGTCCCCTTCTCCTCCTGCCTTCAGTCTTTCCCAACATCAGGGTCTTTTCTAATGAGTTGGCTCTTTGCATCAGGTGGCCAAAGTATTGGAGTTTCAACTTCAGCATCAGTCCTTCCAATGAATATTCAGGATTGATTTCCTTTAGGATTGACTGGTTTGATCTCCTTGCAGTCTAAGGGACTCTCAGGAGTCTTCTCCAACACCACAGTTCAAAAGCATCAATTCTTTGGTGCTCAGCCCTCTTTATGGTCCAACTCTCACATTCATACATGACTACTGGAAAACCCATAGCTTTGACTAGACAGACCTTTGTTGGCAATGTAATGTAATGACAAAGTTACAGTACATATTAAACATTTTTTTTCTTGTGATGAGAACTTTTAAGATCTACTCTTTTAGCAACTTTCAAGTATGTCATATAGTATTTAATATATATTAATATATTATTTACATATTAATATATTTATATTATATTATATAACATTTAATATATTAGTTTATTAAATTTATTAAAGCATTTAATATATGTTAATATTTATATTAATAATATAATATTTAACATATATTTATTAAATTTATTAAAGTATTAAATACTAAATATATTAATTTATTATTAATATATTGATATATGTTTATATATTAATATATTTATATTATATAATACTATAAATAATATATTTATTATTAGTATATATTAATATAGTATTTAATATATATTAGTATTATATATAACTATAGTGGCCATACGATTACATCCTCATGACTTGTTTTATAACTGGGAGTTTGACCTTTTGACCTCTTTCACTCGTTTTCCCAATCCCTCCCCCTCTCAACTTGCTTTCTCAGACAGTAATACCTGGTAGAATTTCCAAATTAACTAGTATTTCTATTTAATTTGGTATCTGTAACTCTGTCAATGACTGGAAAACATTCCATGGCTATGGGTATAGTGTGACTTATTGAACCAATTCCTCCATTGAGGTGCATTTAATTTTTGCCGCCTCTATAGACAATGCTATAAGATGAGCATACTTGTGCATATATCATATGGCTGGGTATTTTCACCAATGAAATTAATACCTAGAGTGGATGAAATGTTTATCTGTAGTAACATATTAATACATACATTACTTTTCAACTGAGGTAACTGTTCACAGTGTTTCCATAAGAAATACATGAGATTATTATTCTTTTATCTTTTTCCCACAACAATAGTATTATTGCTCTGTAATTTTCCAGCGTTGGAGTAGAAAGTAATACTTTATCAAGGCTTTAATTTGCATTCTCTCATCATTCTTCAGTTTATGCATTTAAAATATACATTTATTGACTATTTGTCTTTGCTCTGCATAGTCTTTGTTTATTTTTCTAGTGAGTACTTTTTTGCATTTCATTATTATCTAAGATTCCCTAAACTACTAAAAATATTCATGGTTTGTCATCTGCTAAAATTTTCTTTAAATATGTTATTTTCTCAGTCGATCTTATGGCATCTTTGGCCATAAAAGTCTCAAAATTTTATACATAAATATACGTCCATATGCATAAATACACCTTAAGATTTTCCATCTTAGTTAAGAATGCCTCCCATAGAAGGAAAAAAATGATTTACCGGTTTTCTTTATATATGTTCTTTGTTTTCCTTATTAAATTTATTTCTAATACTTTTATATTTTAGTTTTTAACTTTTAACAGTTTTATTGGGATATAACCATACATACCATAAAATATCCCAGTGTAAAATGTACAGCTTAATGTTTTCAATGAATTTATATCATTGTGCATCCATCACCACAAAATTCAATTTTAGAACATTTCCATCATGCCAAAGTGGTTCCTTATGGCCATTTAGTCAACTCCTTCTCCTGTCTGAGTCCCTGGCAACCACCAATCTGATTTATGACTATAGATTTGCCTTTTCTGAAAATTTCCTATAAATGAAATCATATAATATGTGGTCTTTGGTTTATTTTCTTAGCTTAATGTTTTTGAGGTTGTATTCATTTCCTGGGGTAATAACAAATTACCACAAAATGGGTAGCTTGAACCAATAGAAATTTATTGTCTCACAGTTCTGAGGGCCAGAGTCCAAATTCAAGGTGTTGGCAGAGCTGCATCCCGCCCACCCCCCGGCCCCCCAATCCCCCGCCCCGCCCCCACCCGCCAGTCCCCACCCCACCCCCACCCCCCCACCCCCCCGCCCCAGCGGGCCGGGGACTCTAGAGGAGAATCTAGCTGGCCTCTTCCAACTTCTGGTGGCTGTCAGCATTCCTTGGCATTCTTGGCATATGGCCACATCAGCACAATCTCTGCCTCAGTATTTGCATAGCCTTCTTCTGTGTGTGTCTTTGTCTTTTCCTCCTCTGTCTCTCAGATCTTCTTCTGCCCTTTTTGTCATTGAGTTTTGAACAATTTTGAACAACTGTAATTGAGTTTAGAACCCACCTGAATAAATCAGGACAATCTCTTCATCTCAAGACTCTTAACTGTGTAAGAATGCTACATGTGTAAAGACATTTTTTGGCTACAGAAACAAAGACAGACGTAGTATCCAAATACATGTTCTTTTAAGGTGAATCAAGCCTTCTTCTGGAAATGGCTGATTTTAAGGCCAAGGCAGGGAAAGTTAGAGATAAATCCAGAACATCTTGCTGTGACAGAAAGCAAGGTCAGGATCACAGAAAGATAGAGATCTACCAAAAGGACTTAGAAATAAGTTTGCAGATGCACCCACTGGCCAAAATATGGGAAAAAAATTGGATCATCAAAATAAATAATAATAGTATAAAGTATTGTAACCCATTGAATAAAATAGGAATGCTTTAGTCCACAAACAAACAAACAAGAGAAAATTTTTCCTTATGGTAGAATGCCACCCAACAAATGTAGAAGAAATTATGATATTAGAATTCTCCATTTGAACCAGCATAGCAACAAACAATTTAGGCAAAAGCATTACAGGGAAGCAGGGAGTGAAAGTTGGACAGGGGGCAGGATATTTACTAGTGTCAAAGTATCTTCCCATAAAAATACTTATTAATGACAAAGGGAAAACGAGAACTCTATCATGGAGACACCTGGGCAATACTACCTTACTCTAGTGAGTGAACTACCAGGCATGGAGCAAATCAACAAGTGCCAGTCAGGGGGATACAATATCACACATCATTCTGTGTGGTTCCTGCCCAATACACATAATCTTCATGTTGCTGTGAAGACACATCAGACAAGCCCAAACTGGGGGAGTCTGCAAAATAACTGGCCTGTGACCTTCTGAAATGTTAAAGTCCTGAGAGTCAAGGAGAGGCTGAGGACCTGTTTCCCAGAGACTAGACAAAGCTAGTTGTAACACACGATCCTGGATGGAGCCTTTTCCTGTAGAGAACATTATTGGGAGAGATGGCAAAACTCGAATAGTATCTCTGTATGATGGGTACATGACAGTTCTTTGTACCATTCTTGTTCTGTTCTGTGAGCTTGACATGGTTTCCAATGAAAAAGGTAGCTTCCCCTTTTGCAGTGGTAAAGAATCCAACCGCAATGCAGGAGACACAGGAAACACAGGTTCAATTCCTGGGTCTCAAAGATCAACTGGAGGAAGGCATGGCAACCCATTCCAGTATTCTTGCCTGGAAAATCCCATGGACAGAGGAGCCTGAATGGCTACAGTCCATAAGGTTGCAAAGAGTTGGACATGATTGAATGACTGAACACACACACACACACAAATGAAAAAGAATAAAATTATGTTGTTAGAGTTCCTGAGAGCCTGCTATTGGAATAAATCCTATCTGATCACATGGATTATTATTTGACACTCTTTTTATTGGGTTTTGGTATTAAAATTCTCCTGGCTTCATCAGATGAATTGGGGTACCTCTTATTTTTTTCTAAGATCTTGCAATTACTTACATTATTTTGCTAGAATTTAGATATGAAGATATTTGATCCTTTTGCCTTTGTAAGTGCTAGATCTAAATCACTTAAAACAAAACAAAATTCTTGTATAGTGGTTTATTCAAGTTTCCTCTCTTTACTTGGATTGTTACACATATTGTTTGCTAGCAAATCATGTAGGTTTCAAATTTCAAATTTATTATAGAGTTGCACATTATGTTTTCTTTTATTTCTTTTGTTCTCTTTGGTATTTGTCTTTATGTACTCTTTCTCATGCACAATCTTGTATGTTTTTTGCTCTCCCTGTTTTCCTTAATCTCAAATAAAGGTGGTTTCTCCTTTTGCATGTTATTCAAATGAAGTGATTTTTGAGCTTTTCATTTTTATACTATTTTTGCTTTCTATTTCTTTAATTTCATGTTTTCTTTCCCTTAATTCCTCCTTCCTAGTTTTTTTGGTTCTTCTAATTTTTGTGATTATAAAGCTTCTATATTTTAACATCTTTATTCCTTAATAATAAATAATATAAGGCTATAATTTTTTCCATGAATGTAGCTTTTACCAAGTACCATAAACTTTAGTAAGAAATGTTATTTTCATTGATTTCTAGGTAATTTTGATTTTGCCATTGCTTTTTTGACAGTTTTTAACATTTCTTTAAATTCAGGGAATATATAGATATATACTTCTGAATTCCAATGTAGTTGAAGTTTCTGTATCTTTTTTACTTATTTTTAAATTTATTGGATTATGATCAGAAAAGCATAATGAGGACTTCTTTAAGGAAAAACATGTAAGTAATTTTTAGAAGTCTTCCATGGAGTATTAAAAAAGGAATTTTTTGAGGAACAAGTTCTCTCTGATTCTATGTACAATTGGTTATTACTATTCCTAGTAGTTATATCATATAAAGATACTTTGAAGACTGAACCTTTGCTCCTGGGGGAGATACAGAGTTAGATTCCTGTGAACCTCTGGTTACAACATTTTTGTCAACCGGTCAATACATAACCTTCCTCTTAGTGTGTTTTTGTTTAAAGACACTTATTGAATATATACTGGTGATTCATTAACATTGAATCCACAGTCCGTATCACAGTAGCTCTTGCCTAGATGAAGTTCATCTACCTTCATGAGGCACATCACAGCCTTCTTGCATGTAGGAACCTAACGGCACTTCAGCGCATGGGGGGACCATTTTAAACAGTGAGGTCACCAACAAAAAGCCCACAAATGCCCAAATTCTGATACTAAATAGACTGAGGAAAGGGCATGTCTGTAATAAAGAATTGAAATGTAAGAAGGCAGTTTCACTTTATTTGACCTCTGATTTTGATCACTTTATTTGATTTGACCACTTTATTTGACACTCTGAATGTGTCTGTGAGTGAGAGAAAAGTTCTGAAAATATTGATTTAGGGCTTATAAATACATTTTGGCAAGGCAAATTCACAAATACCTAATCTACAAATAATGAGGATGACTGTATCACAAGTCTTGTGATTGTATAATTTTATTTCTGGTCTTTCCATGTGGCACAGTGGTAAAGAATCCATTTGGCAATGCAGAAGATGCAAGAGACATGGGTTTGATCCCTGGGTCAGGAAGATCCCCTGGAATAGGAAATGACAACCTGCTCCAGTATTTTTGCCTGGGAAATTCCATGGACAGAGGTGTCTGGTGAGCTACAGATTTTGGGGTGGCAAACAGTCGCACAAGACTAAGCACATGCACATACCCCAAGTATCACAAGCTTTGTGGTTGTGTTAATTCCTCTATGTCTTTTTCTATCTGTCTACCTATATCCATTTGGCTATCAGGACTGGTCAAATCTAATATTCAAGTCCCTTCCTATAATATTTTATTTAAATGTGTTTATAATAATTTAAAAAATTTGTTTAGCTTCTACATTGTTTCATGTATAAAATAAGATTATTTTTTTATAAGTTATGCTTTTTATTATTATGTAATATCCCCCTTTTTTCTGTTTAGAGATTTTAAACTTAAATTACATGTTCCATGGTACAATGACACCATGCCTGCTTTAAGACGTTGCTCTCCTTTTACATTTCATTAATTGTTACTTGTCCTTCTCCAGCTCTCATATAAAATCAGACAGATATTTCCCTAGTATTTCATGAAAAGAAGATGCCAACTTTTCCCCAACTTTTCCACTGTCACTCCCCACCCATGATATTCAGCTTGAAAAAGACTTCAGTTGAAATTTCCTCCTTACTATCCTCCCAAGAGATGACGACTTTGGAATACTTTTGCTTCCTTCTTTCTCATGCCCCTCCTCACCACAATTCTTTAGTTTTCCTGAGGTGGTTTAGTTCTTTAAATTTTCCTTTTTAGTACACTTCTCTATTTCTAAGCTCTTTATTTATAATAGTTACACATACTCAGTCCATCTTGGTCAACCTATTTTTAATTAAATATCACAAGTTTGTTGCTCACTGTGGCTTTCTCTCCTCTTCAAGTCTGTTTTGTTTGTTGGTTGGTTTTTTTAAAAAGTCTTTTTCTAGTATTTTTACCAGATGAGTAATGAGATGTGTGACTTCTCTGAATCCTTATGTATCTGCAAACACTTTTCTTGTACCCTAAGAGATGAAAAATATTTTTAAGTTGAAAATATATCCCATTGTCTTCTAGCTTCCTAGTGTTGCAAAAGAGGATTTCATGGCAGCCTCATTTTTCTTTATAAACAACTTAAACGTTTCTACACAGAAAGAATTAAGATTTTTCTCTTTATCTTTGGAGTTCAAAATTTTTACCAGGATATATCTAGTCATGTATATATACACACATTAAAAGAAAAAAAGTATATAAATAGATATAGACAGATATGTGTATGTATCTATAACTATCTATATATATGATGGCAAAGATAGATGTAGACATAAACATAGATATAATCTTTTCTCATCATTCTTCCCTGAAACTTGGTATCTTTTCTTCAATTCAGGGAAATATCTTTTGTTTGTATGCTTCATTTTGTTTTATTTAAATATATCCTTTCCTTCCTGTGCATCATCTTCTCTTTCTGGAACTCCAGATACACTTTCATGTCAGTGTCCTTGAACCTCTCTTCAGTCTCTGTGTTCATGATTTACATTTTTTTCCTCTGAGCTTTGTAATATTCTAGCATCCGATTTCCAGGCTACTGGTTGCATTTCAGTAGTAACCATTTTCTTCAGTAGTCAGTTTTATATTTAAAAATCATGTTTTTGTTACTGTTTTAAATCAAGGAAGTCTATTTGGGTAGTCCTTGTTCCTCCTTACGTAGTTCTATTATTATTTCCGTCCAAATTTAAGTTATGTTCTCTACCCTCCAGCAATTGTAATTCATAGATAGCCTGTTCTGAATGGTCAGCTTGTTCTTCTCTCTGGCTGCTCGGTCTTGAGTGATCTGCTCATCAGAGCTCCGCTTCAGCTGCTGGAATATGTCAAGCAGTGACAGTTCTGTGAATGGTGGCCTGCCCGGAAGGCTCTACCCCTGAGGATGCACATGTGACATCAGACAAGCTGTCAGTGCCTTTAAAGGCAGCAAGGGGAAGGCTGTCTGCACCCTATCTTCTCACGCTCTCGCAGGAAAGAGATGATTTGGACTGCTCTAGCTGCACCTGAGGGCCGGGAAGAACATGTACACTTCCTCGGTTGAGGACAATCTCTTATGCCTAATTTACCCTTTTTATTCTTTTGTGTATTTTCTTTTCTACAACTTGTGTGTTTTCAAAAAAGCGATTTAATCTGAAATGCCACTGCCCTTTTCTTTCTGCTTCTAAGCTCTCAATGTCCTTAAGGTAAGAAAAGACTGCACTAGAACTCCTTCCTCTGCTACTAATTTACATTTAGAGAAATTAAGGAGGGGAAGAAAAGTTCCTGGGGAAGGAGGAGGTTCTATATGATATGAAGAATTACCACTTAATAACTGAGAAATGTCAAATTTATTGTGCATGAAGGCTCAGGAATATATTAGTTTAACATGTACGTGAAATTAAGATGAGGTGCAGAATTTGAAAGGAGAACCCAGAATGCACCTATAGTTCATGTAAGGCCTTGTTTCTAGAGGAAAACATGTGAAAATGATTATTGCCATGTTTACAAGTCTGTTTTTAATAATGAATTAACATTTTAAATTGGCTTTTGGAAAAAGTGAAGCACAGATAGCTTTTGTTTTGCTGGATTGTGATCCTACCTAAAACTCTGTTAGAAATATCAACTTCTGTAGCCTCCAAGAAGTACTAGGCCTTTATAGAAAATATGCATTATTTTTCTATTTTTAACTTTACCTTTTATTGAGGTAAGATTCACACAATATAAAATTAATCATTTTCAAGTGAACAATTCAGTGGCATTTGCATTACCCAGTACCTTCCCCATGTTGTGTAACTACCACCTCCATTTATTTCCAAAACATTTTCATCACCAAAAAATAAAACACTGTATCCATTAAGCAGTTATTGTTCATTCTCTCCTTTCCTCAGCCACTGGCAACCACCAACCTGCTTTCTGTGTCTATAGATTAACCTACTCTGGATACTTCATATAAATGGAATGATGTGACTTTTGTGTCTGCTTTCCTTCACTTAGTATGTTTTCCAGGTTCATCCATATGTATCAGTTTATTCCTTCTTATGGCTGAAACTATCCTGCTGCTGCTAAGTCGCCTCAGTCGTGTCCGACTCTGTGCGACCCCATGGACAGCAGCCCACTAGACTCCTCTGTCCCTGGGATTCTTCAGAATACTGGAGGGGGTTGCCATTTCCTTCTCCAATGCATGAAAGTGAAAAGTGAAAGTGAAGTCGCTCAGTCGTGTCCGACTCTTAGCGACCCCATGGACTTCAGCCCACCAGGCTCCTCCGTCCACGGGACTTTCCAGGCAAGAGTACCGGAGTGGGGTGCCATTGCCTTCTCCGAAACTATCCTATTGTATGCTATATCACACTTTATTTACCCATTCATCCATTACTGAACATTTGGATAGTTTCTACCTTTGAGCTATTGAAAACAGTGCTGCTATGAAATTTTACATGCAAGTACTTATTTCTATACCTGTATTCAATATTTTGGTGTATCTAGAAGTGACTTGGTGGATCATATGGTAATTCTATATTTTACTTTTTGAAGAATTCTATTTGGCTTTAATTTGCTTAGTTAGCATGTGGCACTTAACCTCTGCTTATTTCTATTAGATCAATGAATTAACAGTCCTGTGGGATTATTAGGAAACTAGTGATACATATTCCTCACTGCAGTCTGGCTCACAGTGTATTTTCTCCTTTCTTGCTTTCCTAAAACTGTCTAATAAAGAAGTAAAGATCCTAAGAAACCTTGGTGTTCCAAAGTATATATTAGAAGGCAGATCTTCTGATACAGAACTGTTTTGTTAATAATCAACAAAAGATTGACAAACACTTGAGCTACAAATTCTTGCATTGTGTTAATTACCTAAGAATTCCAAGGTTAGGAAGAGCATAGAGAAGCAAATAGAACAAGGAAACATACACAATTTACATGAAATGTTAAAATTTAATCCTTGAAGTCTAGGTAGTACCTGTTAATCTTAAATCCACACTCTGAAATCAAAACATGAGCAGATGAACACTTCAGAGCATAATTTTTAAGGCAAATACCCTTTTAAAATATTTTTAACCCTTTTTGAACGTTTTCGAGAAGGACACACACATACACATATTAATATATACACAGGCTCTGGCTGTTTTCCTTTTTAAGAGAGGGCCAGCAGTCATAGACAATTTATTTTGGAAGCCTAACTTAGAATTTTATTTCATTTCCCTTTACCTGTCCTGTCTCTCCCTCTCTTTCCCTGTCTCTCTTTCTGGTTGTTTTGAATGACAAAGAAGAAGACAAATCGAGAGTTATAAAGAGTGCTTCAGGGGAAACTCAGGGGATATAACCACCTAATTATGAATTTCCTGAATGTGCAATTTGACCAGCAGCAACTGGACGTGATTAGTACAGTGGGCCTCACCTCCAGCTGTTCTACAAAAACAAATCCGTGAAGGATTTCCAAGGCACATTTTCCTTGAGACCTGTTGTAAGTTTTAACAAAGTGAATAGTGTGGTGTTGCTCTTTGTTTTTAAATAGGTGACAGATTGTCTGAAAAGAAGCGAAGCAAGTTTCCTACAATGAAAAGAACTACCCTATGGAGCACATACTTCTGCTTGAGGCAAATGTGTTTAAAACCATAAGAAAAAAACTGCAAATCTGTCTCCTTATGTGTGGAACCAAAGCTGGAAATGTGTGCTCTAGAGGCAACTGTAAAATCATATTTCAATCTGGCATATGGGCCAGTGATTGTGTTGTGTGAGTAATGCATACATGTAATCCATGTGGTAAGCTTTGTGGACTGAGAAAAAGTCAGTGTTATTCACTGAGGCTTGGCAAGCAGGAACCATTTATTTCGAAAAATTTACATGGGCTGAAACAATGTGAAAAATGTACTGTCCATTTTGTCAGCTTGTGAACATAGCAAAAACCACAGCACTCCCTTCAGCACAAAGACAAGGGGGAAAAAAATCCCTTTTTGCTGTTTTACACTTACAGAAGAATGATGGCTCTTGTACAACAAGGGGATTAATGCTGAATGCATACTATCTTTCACAAGTCAAGTCCAAATGAACCAGAGATCCAAAAAAAACAACACAATACACCAAGTGGAGAGCCAAAAACTTCATTTATTTTATTGTCGTGATGTACAGATCAGTTTTTAATTGCTTTTAGTTATGGATTCTTGAGTTTTAAAGCAATTATAAAATATCTTCACTAAGTTCATAGTAGCATAAGTGCTCCAGAGAGGGGAAAAAAATGAAGATAAATGGACTTGGAAGACCCCACTAATCTTTGTCAATAACAAGATATCATTTAGGCATTAATTTTTTTGATTCAAAGGCATTAAAAAAATATTCTTTAGGCCATACAGGGGCCTCAGAAGTACTCTACAGCAGGCAGGGGAAAAGGACTTGGTAACTGGTGGGTGAAGCAGGGAATGGAGGTGGGTAGTATTCAAAATGGTGCTACCTTTTTGATTTTAGTTTCTAAAAGTTTCACAAACTGCCTTCTGATGTTTCAGTCTCAACTTTCACATTGCTTCCTCTAAAGTTTTTCCCTCAGTCTTATCTCCTGTGTTGATTAAATGCTTTAAAATTTTTGAGAGGGGAATTTCCACCTATAAAGAATTAACTGCTAACAGGAATTGCCTTCCCGCCATAAACAATTTGAAAATCAGGCAAAATATATGAAATAACAGTTTTCAGACATTAGACATCTGGCAGTGTAGAACCAGATTCCTGAAAGAATCCCTATGATTATCCCAGATTACTGCCTTGAGAAAGGCACAGTACAGGGAAAAGGAATCTAGTATCTTGCTGAGTCGAAGAAACAGATCAGTCTGGGGTGGCCTGGCAGCTATAATCTTAAGAGCAGAATTCAAAAGAGAGAGAGAGCTAAGCAGAGGAAGAGGCACAGAAACTTGCATAGGAGTCTCCTTGAGTTCTTGCTAAATATCAATCTGTATGCACATAAGGGGAAAACCCTTTTTATTGGGCATGAAAATTGGAGGAAAAAATAATTACTAAGAAGCTGTAAGGTGAACAATCCCCAGAAATCACATATGACCATAAATGTTTGAATTCCCTCCATCCAGATTGGAGAAATCTGGTTGAATACTTAGCCATTTAATAGAGATCTAAGAAGAGTTCTGCCTTAGAAGTGAGGCTAAATTAGCTTTAGTATTGAAGGTATTCTGAAGGCTCTCTAAAAAAGCTTGATAAAACCAAATCTCCAAGTAACCTTGCTGCCTACTAGAAGAAGCATAACATTATTTAAAGGACTACAAGAATCCATCTGCCAGTGCAGGAGACATAAGAGACAAGAGTTTGAACCCTGGATTGTGAAGATCCTTTAGAAGAGGACATGGCAACCCACTCCAGTTTTCTTGCCTGGAGAATCCCATGGACAAAAGAGCTTGGTGGGCTACAGTCCATAGTGTTGCAAAGAGTTGGAAACAACTGAAGTGACTTGGCACTCACAATAAAATCTAGCACCAAATAATGTAGAATTCATAATCTTCTTTATCTAATTAAAAATACCACCAGACATACAATACAAATAGTGACACATCAGATCAGATCAGATCAGTCACTCAGTCGTGTCTGACTCTTTGCGACCCCATGAATTGCAGCACGCCAGGCCTCCCTGTCCATCACCAACTCCCAGAGTTCACCCAGACTCACATCCATCGAGTCAGTGATGCCATCCAGCCTTCGCATCCTCTGTCATCCCCTTCTCCTCTTGCCCCCAATCCCTCCCAGCATCAGAATCTTTTCCAATGAGTCAACTCTTCGCATGAGGTGGCCAAAGGACTGGAGTTTCAGCTTTAGCATCATTCCTTCCAAAGAAATCCCAGGGCTGATCTCCTTCAGAATGGATTGGTTGGATCTCCTTGCAGTCCAAGGGACTCTCAAGAGTCTTGTCCAACACCACAGTTCAAAAGCATCAATTCTTTGGCGCTCAGCCTTCTTCACAGTCCAACTCTCACATCCATACATGACCACAGGAAAAACCATAGCCTTGACTAGACGAACCTTTGTTGGCAAAGTAATGTCTCTGCTTTTCAATATGCTATCTAGGTTGGTCATAACGTTCCTTCCAAGGAGTAAGCGTCTTTTAATTTCATGGTTGCAGTCACCATCTGCAGTGATTTTGGAGCCCCAAAAAATAAAGTCTGACACTGTTTCCACTGTTTCCCCATCTATTTCCCATGAAGTGATGGGACCAGATGCTATGATCTTAGTTTTCTGAATGTTGAGCTTTAAGCCAACTTTTTCACTCTCCACTTTGACTTTCATCAAGAGGCTTTTGAGTTCCTCTTCGCTTTCTGCTTTCTGCCATAAGGCTGGTGTCATCTGCATATCTGAGGTTATTGATATTTCTCCTGACAATCTTGATTCCAGCTTGTGTTTCTTCTAGCCCAGCATTTCTCATGATGTACTCTGCATAGAAGTTAAATAAGCAGGGTGACAATATACAGCCTTGACGTACTCCTTTTCCTATTTGCAACCAGTCTGTTGTTCCATGTCCCATTCTAACTGTTGCTTCCTGACCTGCATACATTTCTCAAGAGGCAGATCAGGTGGTCTGGTATTCCCATCTCTTTCAGAATTTTCCACAGTTTATTGTGATCCACACAGTCAAAGGCTTTGGCATAGTCAATAAAGCAGAAACCAGGTGAAAAAATAATAAGTTGAAACAAATTCTGAAATAACAGTTAATGGAATTAGCAGATATATATATGCTAAAATAGCTACTATAAACATGTACTCACAAATTATAAATCACCACAAATATATGAGACAACAGAAATATAGGAAATAAAAAAGGTATGAATAATGTCTGTTAAACTATATGACATTTTAAATAAAATTTATATTGAAAAACAGAATCCCAAAGAAGTGGGAAAAAAAGAAGAAAGAACAATGAAAGAAATAGCAAACCAATAGGAAAATGGTAGATTAAACTCAACTATTTAAATAATTACATTAAAGATAAATGGTCCAAACATTCCAAATAAAAATCAGAGATCATGGGACAGAATAGAAATGCAAAACCCAACTGATATTTTAAAATGTGATATATTGGAATTCCCTCATGGTCCAGTGGTTAGGACTCATTGCTCTCACTGCCAGGGGTCTAGATTTGATCCCTGGTGAGGGAACCAAGGTCCCACAAGCTATGCCACAAGACCACCCACATATACAAAATATGATATATATATGCCATGGCAATTATTAAAAAGCAAAGACATCACTTTGCCAGCAAAAGTCCATATAGTAAAAGCTATGGTCTTTCCAGTAGTCATGTATGGATGTGAGAGCCAGACCATAAAGAAGACTGAGTGCTGAAGAATTGATGCTTTTGAACTGCAGTGTTGGAGAAGATTCTTGAGAGTCCCTTAGATAGCGAGGAGATCAAACCAGTCAATCTTAAAAGGAAACCAGTCCTGAATACTCATTGGAAGACTGATGCTGAAGCTGAAGCTCCAATACTTTGGCCACCTGATGCAAATAGACAACTCATTGGAAAAGACCTTGATGCTGGGACAAATTGAGGGCAGGAGAAGAAGGAGGTGACAGAGGATGAGATGGTTGCATGGCATCACTGATTGAATGGACATGAACTTGGGCAAACTCCAGGAGATGGTGAGGAACAGGGAAGCCTGACAGGCTACAGTCCATGGGGTTGCAAAGAGTCAAACACGAGTTGGCGACTGAACAACAACAACAAATGCCGTGGAATATTATTTAGCTATAAAAAATAATGAAATTGTGATACATGCTATAATATGGATGAATCATAAAAACATTGTGCTAAGTGAAAGAAGCAGACATAAAGAAACAAATATTCTACTTTTATGAAGTACTTAGAAGAGAGAAATTCACAAAGACAATAAGTATAATAGAAGCTGAGTGTTGCTGGGAGTGAGAAGTTACTGTTTAATAGGTACTTCAGAATTTATTTCATTGAATTAATTAACTTTATTTTTGGCTGTGCTAGGTCTTTGTTGCTTTGCAGATTTTCTCTAGTTGAGATGAGTGAGGGCAACTCTTTGTTATGATGCTCAGGCTTCTCATTGTGGTGGCTTCTCTTGTTGCAGAGCATGGGCTCTATTGTAGGTGAGAGGGCTTCAGTAATTGGCAGCTGGTGAGCTCGGTAGGTGTGGTGCACTGTCTTAATTGCCCCATGGCATGTGGAATCTTCCCCAGCCAGGGACTGAACCTGTGTCCCCTGCATTGGCAGGTGGATTCTTAACCACTGGACCACCAGGTAAGCCCAAGTACTACAGCTTGAACATTTGTTTTTAAATGTTTCAATTTGTTTTTAAAATTCTGGAAATGAATAGTGAGGATGATTGCACAACATTATGAATATGGTTAATTCTACTGAAATGTATACCTAAAAATGGTTAAAATGGTAGATTTTTATGTTATATACATTTTACCATACAATACCATGTTATTTTATGTTGCTTACATTTTACATTAAAAATGAAAAAAAAGCCCAACCATATGCCACCTATAATAAACCCATTTTAAATATAAACACATGCACCCAAAAATCCAAAACCAAAACAAATAAATAAATATAAAGACACAGATAGTTGTAAAAAATAGTAATTAAAACAATATACCATGCAAGCATTAATCAAAAGGTAGTTGAAATGGCTATATTTATATCTAATAAACTTGAATTCAGAACAAGGGTTAAAAAAAGAATACTTCACAGTTTTAATCAGGTCAATTCATTAGGAAGATATAACAGTTTTAAGTATTCATGTACTTTAAAACAGATTCAAATTACATGAAGCAAAAATTGATCAAAATGGAAGGGAAAAAGAAACAAATCTTTAATTAGACAGGCACACACTAGTAAAGTAATGCACAAAATTCTCCAAACCAGGCTTCAGCAATATGTGAACCGTGAACTTCCTGATGTTCAAGCTGGTTTCAGAAAAGGCAGAGGAACCAGAGATCTTTTGCCAGCATCCGCTGGATCATAGAAAAAGCAAGAGAGTTCCAGAAAAACATCTATTTCTGCTTTATTGACTATGCCAAAGCCTTTGACTGTGTGGATCACAATAAACTGTGGAAAATTCTGAAAGAGATGGGAATACCAGACCACCTGATCTGCCTCTTGAGAAATCTGTATGCAGGGTAGGAAGCAACAGTTAGAATGGGACATGGAACAACAGACTGGTTGCAAATAGGAAAAGGAGTACGTCAAGGCTGTATATTGTCACCCTGCTTATTTAACTTCTATGCAGAGTACATCATGAGAAATGCTGGGCTAGAAGAAACACAAGCTGGAATCAAGATTGCCAGGAGAAATATCAATGACCTCAGATATGCAGATGACACCACCCTTATGGCAGAAAGTGAAGAGGAACTAAAAAGCCTCTTGATAAAAGTGAAAGTGGAGAGTGAAAAAGTTGGCTTAAAGCTCAACATTCAGAAAACGAAGATCATGGCATCTGGTCCCATCACTTCATGGGAAATAGATGGGGAAACAGTGGAAACAGTGTCAGACTTTATTTTTCTGGGCTCTAAAATCACTGCAGATGGTGACTGCAGCCATGAAATTAAAAGATGCTTACTCCTTGGAAGCATATTGATAGCATATGCTCCTAGATAGCATATTCAAAAGCAGAGACATTACTTTGCCAACAAAGGTCCGTCTAGTCAAGGCTATGGTTTTTCCTGTGGTCATGTATGGATGTGAGAGTTGGACTGTGAAGAAGGCTGAGCGCCGAAGAATTGATGCTTTTGAACTGTGGTGTTGGAGAAGACTCTTGAGAGTCCCTTAGACTGCAAAGAGATCCAACCAGTCCATTGTGAAGGAGATCAGCCCTGGGATTTCTTTGGAAGGAATGATGCTAAAGCTGAAACTCCAGTCCTTTGGCCACCTCATGTGAAGAGTTGACTCATTGGAGAAGACCCTGATGCTGGGAGGGATTGGGGGCAGGAGGAGAAGGGGACGACAGAGGATGCGAAGGCTGGATGGCATCACTGACTCGATGGACGTGAGTCTGAGTGAACTTGGGAAGTTGGTGATGGACAGGGAGGCCTGGCGTACTGTGATTCATGGGGTCTCAAAGAGTCAGACATGACTGAGCGACTGAACTGAACTGAACTGATACTTTGGCCACCTCATGCGAAGAGTCGACTCATTGGAAAAGACCCTGATGCTGGGAGGGATTGGGGGCTGGAGGAGAAGGGGACGACAGAGGATGAGATGGCTGGATGGCATCACCGACTTGATGGACATGAGTTTGGGTGAACTCTAGGAATTGGTGATGGACAGGGAGGCCTGGCGTGCTGTGATTCATGGGGTCACAAAGAGTCGGACACAACTGAGCAACTGAACTGAACTGAACTGAACAGAGATACTGTGGGTTTGGTTCTAGATCACCACAATAAAGTGAGTCACATAAATTTTTTGGCTTCCCAGTGTGTATAAAAGTAATGTTTATACTATTCTGAGTTGATTAAGTGTGCAATAACATTATGTCTAAACAAATGTACATATCTTAATTTTAAAAATTAAAAATTCAAATCATCATCTAACAACACAGGGTTGCCACAAACCTTCAATCTGTAACAGACCAGGTATCTGTGAAGCTCAATAAAGCAAAGTGCAATAAAACTATGTATGCCTGTAATTGGGGAGTTCAACAATCCTCCCCCAGTAATTGATAGAACAAGTAGATAGCACTAACAATACTAACAGCTTGAACAGTAACATTCTATTTAAAAGCCCCATCAAAAAATAATAGAATACCCCTTCTTTTCAAATGCCGGTAGAACATTCACAAATATCAACTGTAATCTAGATCTTAAAAGAAGTTTCAACAAATTTAAAAGCATTGAAAACATTCAGTGTGTATTCTCAATCACGATGAAATTAAATTAGAAATCAATGAGAAAAAAATTCCCGGAAATCCTCCCACCCAGATATTTAGTACTTGAGCAATACATTTCTAAATTACTCAAAAAGGACTTCCCTCATTGTCCAGTGGTTAAAACTCCATGCTCCCACTGCAGAGGAGGCAAGGTTGATCCCTGGTTGGGGAACCAAAATCTCACACACCACGTGGAGTGGCTAAAATAAAATAAAATAAATTACTCGAAGAAATCACAAAGGAAATTAGAATGTATTTTTAACTGAATGAAAATTAAAACACAATATATTGAATTTATGGGAAAGAGCTAAAGTAGAATGTAGAGGGAAATTTATAACTTTAAATGCTCAAATCAATAATCTAAGTTTCTATTTTGAGGAACTAGAAAAAGAAGTAATTAAACCCAAAGTAAGCAGAACACAAGTAATGATAAAGCTAAGAGCACAAGTCAATGAAATATAGGAAATCAATGGCACAAAAGATTGTTTCTTTTAAAAGAATTACTAGAGTTGATTAATCAAAATAAAAGACATAAGTTATCAATATATGGAATGCAAATAGGAATATCATCTAGATCCTCAGACAATAGAAAATAAGGAAATACTATAAAAAACTTCATGCCAATAAATTTCACAACTTAAGCAAAATGGGAAAATTTTAGAAAAATACAAACTGCCAAACTCATTCAAGAAGAAATAGACAATCTGTACCTAAAAAGTAAATTGAATTGTAGTTAAAAACCTCTCACAAAGAAACTCCAGGTTCAAATGGTTTCACAGGTAAATTTTACTATACCTTTAAAAAATAAATAATACAGTTGCTTTTATGAAAATAGTATTATGCTGAGGTTAAAACCAAGGGCATTGCTAAAAATGACTATATAACAATAGACATAAAAGTTTTAACAACATTTTAGTATGTCAAACTAAAAATGATAATATGTCACATTCAAGCAATGTTTAGTAGGAATGCTTACATTCTAATCCAGGAATGTAAAGTAGCTGTGCTTTATTATTTTTGAACTGAAATATAATTCACATACCATGAAATTCACCCATTTAAAGTATACAGTGCAGTGGTGTTTAATAATTCAGTCTATTCAAAGATTGTGTAACCATCATGATTATTTATTACCTTAAATATGCATACTAATGTATCCATCAGTATTCACTACCCAATTCTTTCTCCCCTGTCTCTGCAAACCACTAATCTGCTATCTCTAAGTATTTGCCTATTTGGGGCATTTTATACCAATGGAGTTATATAATACATGGTATTTTGTGACTGCTTCTTTCAATTTGCAGAATGCTTTCAAGGCTCATCCAGGCTATAGCATGTATCAGTTCTTAATTCCTTTTTACAGCCAAATATTTTTCCATTGTGTGGATATACAATGGGCCCTTGAACAATGCACAGATTAATCTGCATATAATTGGCCCTACAGTTTCTCCAGAATCACAGTTTAATCAACCACGAACCAAGTAGCACTGTAGTATTTATTACTGAAAAATAGCTGCTTGTAAGTGGACCCATGGATTTCAAACTAATGGGTCAGCTGTACCACATTTTGCTTATATATTTATCAGTTTGATGGACATACGGGTTGTCCACTTTTTTGACTAACACTGCTATCATCATTCTTACCCAACTTTTCATGTGGACATACGTTTTCATTTATTTTGAGTATATCAGTTCAGTTCAGTCGCTCAGTCGTGTCCGACTCTTTGCGACCCCATGAATCACAGCACGCCAGGCCTCCCTGTCCATCACCAACTCCCGGAGTTCACTCAGACTCACGTCCATCGAGTCAGTGATGCCATCCAACCATCTCATCCTCTGTTGTCCCCTTCTCCTCCTGCCCTCAATCCCTCCCAGCATCAGAGTCTTTTCCAATGAGTCAACTCTTCACATGAGGTGGCCAAAGTACTGGAGTTTCAGCTTTAGCATCATTCCTTCCAAAGAAATCCCAGGGCTGATCTCCTTCAGAATGGACTGATTGGATCTCCTTGCAGTCCAAGGGACTCTCAAGAGTCTTCTCCAACACCACAGTTCAAAAGCATCAATTCTTTGGCGCTCAGCCTTCTTCACAGTCCAACTCTCACATCCATACATGACCACAGGAAAAACTATAGCCTTGACTAGACGGACCTTTGTTGGCAAAGTAATGTCTGTGCTTTTGAATATGCTATCTAGGTTGGTCATAACTTTCCTTCCAAGGAGTAAGCGTCTTTTAATTTCATGGCTGCCGTCAACATCTGCAGTGATTTTGAGCCCCAAAAAATAAAGTCTGACACTGTTTCCACTGTTTCCCCATCTATTTCCCATGAAGTGATACCAAGAATAGAATTGTAGGGTCATAGGGTAACTCTGTCCAGCTTTTTGAGGAACTGACAAACTGTTTTCCATAGTGACTATACTGTTAAACATTCCCCTCAGCAGTACATGAGGGTTCCACCTTCTCCACATCCTCATTGACTCTTATTGTCTCCTTTTTTGATTAAATGAGACATAGTGATAAGATTGGTTTAAAACCACATTTTCATCTCAATAGATATAGGAAAAGCGTTTGACAAAACCCAATACTCTTTCTTTATATTATAATAAAAGAAAACAAAATGGAACTCTAAGCAAACTACAAGTAGAAACTTTTACAGCTTGAAAAGGGGATCCGTATAGCTCACAGCTCATTGGCTGACATCACACTTAGTGGTGAAAGGTTGAATGCCTTTCCCTTAGGACTGGATAAAAAGCAAAGATGTCTAGTCCTTCCACTCCTATTCAACACTGTACAGGGGGAATGTTAATCAGGAAAGGAAAAAGTAAAGAAAGATTGTAAAGAAAGCAGTTAAACAGATTTGCTCATAGAGAACATGGTCATTATGTGGACATGGTTAAGATATCTCCAAAAACACTAAAAGATCTAGCAAGTATGCTTAGGAAAATTATAGGAGACCATGTCAATATACAATAATCAATTTTTATATCAGCAACAAACAATTAGAAATGGAAAATTTTAAACACCATTTACAACAGCATCAAAAACATAATATGCTTAAGGAAAGTTTAAACAAAAAAAAAAGTTCAAGACTTAAAAACTGAAAACTAAAAAGACTGCTAAGAAAATTAAGGAAGACCTTCACAATTAGATATACTATGTTCAATATTATTTATCAGTATTAAGATGTCAATTTTCCTCAAATTTATTTGTAGATTCAATGTCGAGCAAAACTCCAGAAAACTTTTTTTTAGAAATTAAGCTGATTATAAATTTTATATGGAAATGCAAAAAAATTAAAAGAGAAAAACAAATTTGAAAATGAAGAACAAAGTTGGGGAGCTACACTACCTGTTTCAAGATTTACTATAAAGTTACATTAATCAAGATTATGTTGCCAGAGTACAAAAAAGATCTACACAACCAAGATAATCACAATGGTGTGATCACTCACCTAGAACCAGACATCCTGGAATGTGAAGTCAAGTGGGCCTTAGAAAGAATCACTACGAACAAAGCTAGTGGAGGTGATGGAATTCCAGTTGAGCTATTCCAAATCCTGAAAGATGATGCTGTGAAAGTGCTGCACTCAATATGCCAGCAAATTTGGAAAACTCATCAGTGGCCACAGGACTGGAAAAGGTCAGTTTTTCATTTCATTTTTCAAAGGCAATGCTAAAGAATGCTCAAACTACCACACAATTGCACTCATCTCACATGCTACTAAAGTAATGCTCAAAATTCTCCAAACCAGGCTTCAACAATATGTGAACCGTGAACTTCCTGACGTTCAAGCTGGTTTTAGAAAAGGCAGAGGAACCAGAGACCAAATTGCCAACATCCATTGGATCATGGAAAAAGCAAGAGAGTTGCAGAAAAGCATCTATTTCTGCTTTATTAACTATGCCAAAGCCTTTGACTGTGTGGGTCACAATAAACTGTGGAAAATTCTGAGAGATGGGAATCCCAGACTACTTGACCTGCCTCTTGAGAAACCTGTATGCAGGTCAGGAAGCAACAGTTAGAACTGGACATGGAACAACAGACTGGTTCCAAATAGGAAAAGGAGTACATCAAGTCTGTATATTGTCACCCTGCTTATTTAACTTATATGCAGAGTACATCATGAGAAATGCTGGACTGGAGGAAGCACAAGCTGGAATCAAGATTGCCGGGAGAAATATCAATAACCTCAGATATGCAGATGACACCACCCTTATGGCAGAAAGTGAAGAGGAACTCAAAAGCCTCTTGATGAAAGTGAAAGTGGAGAGTGAAAAAGCTGGCTTAAAGCTCAACATTCAGAAAACGAAGATCATGGCATCTGATCCCATCACTTCATGGGAAATAGATGGGGAAACAGTAGAAACAGTGTCAGACTTTATTTTTCTGGTCTCCAAAATCACTGCAGATGGTGACTGCAGCCATGAAATTAAAAGACGCTTACTCCTTGGAAGGAAAGTTATGACCAACCTAGATAGCATATACAAAAGCAGAGACATTACTTTGCCAACAAAGGTTCGTCTAGTCAAGGCTATGGTTTTTCCAGTGGTCATGTATGGATGTGAGAGTTGGACTATGAAGAAAGCTGAGCCCTGAAGAATTGATGCTTTTGAACTGTGGTGTTGGAGAAGACTCTTGAGAGTCCCTTGGACTCCAAGGAGATCCAACCAGTCCATTCTGAAGGCGATCAATCCTGGGTGTTCATTGGAAGGACTGACGCTAAAGCTGAAACTCCAATACTTTGGCCACCTCATGCGAAGAGTTGACTCACTGGAAAAGACCCTGATGGTGGGAGGGATTGGGGCAGGAGGAGAAGGGGATGACAGAGGATGAGATGGCTGGGTGGCATCACCGACTTGATGGACATGAGTTTGGGTGAACTCTAGGAATTGGTGATGGACAGGGAGGCCTGGCATGCTGTGATGCATGGGGTCGCAAAGAATCGGACACGACTGAGGGACTGAACTGAACTGAACTGAATGGTGCTAAGGTAAGAATCAGATGGGGTTCCCTAGGGGCTCAATGGTAAGCAATCTGCCTGCAATACAGGAGACATGGGTTCAACCCCTAGATCAGGAAGATCCCTTGGAGGTGGGCATGGTAATCCATTCCAGTATCCTTACCAGGAAAATCCCACGGGCAGAGGAGCCTGGTAGGCTACACTCCATAGGGTCACAAAGAGTTGGACACAACTGAAGCCCACATAAGAATTAGACATGAGATCAAAGTGTAAGAGCTAAAATAATAAGACATCTAGAAGAAAATCTTTGTGACTTTTAGTTAGACAAAGATTCTTTCAGATAGGATGCAAAAAGCATAAACCAAAAAATAAAGAGCTTAAATTGAACTTCATCAAATTAAAAACTTCTCTTAAAATGACTGCCAAGAAATTCAAACCATGGTTTTTGCTAAAATATTTCTAAAACATAATCCTGATAAAGGAGTTCTATTCAGACAATATAAAGGATGTTGCAACTCTTAAACAACTCGTGAAAAATGGGGAAAAGATTTTAACTGACATTTCACCAAAGAAGCTATGGGAGCAACAAATAAACACATGAAAAAATGCTCAACATCCAAAATCATTAGTCATTCAGGAAGTGCAAATTAAAGCTGTGATGATATACACCAAAGGCCAATGAGAGGGCTCCAATTTAAAGACTTAAAACACTAAATGTCAGCAAGGATATGGAGCAACTGGAAATCTAATGCATTGTTGGTAGGAATGTAAAATATTTTAGCAAGAAGCTTGGCAGTTTCTTGAAAAGTTAAATATGCACTTACAACCAACCTAGATAGCATATTGAAAAGCAGAGACATTACTTTGCCAACAAAGGTCCGTCTAGTCAATGCTATGGTTTTTCCAGTGATCATGTATGGATGTGAGAGTTGGACTATGAAGAAAGCTGAGCCCTGAAGAATTGATGCTTTTGAACTGTGGTGTTGGAGAAGACTCTTGAGAGTCCCTTGGACTCCAAGGAGATCCAACCAGTCCATTCTGAAGGAGATCAGCCCTGGGATTTCTTTGGAAGGAATGATGCTAAAGCTGAAACTCCAATACTTTGGCCACCTCATGTGAAGAGTTGACTCATTGGAAAAGACTCTGATGCTGGGAGGGATTGGGGGCAGGAGGAGAAGGGGACGACAGAGGATGAGATGGCTGGATGGCATCACTGACTTGATGGACGTGAGTCTGGGTGAACTCCGGGAGTTGGTGATGGACAGGGATGCCTGGCGTGCTGTGATTCATGGGGTCGCAAAGAGTTGGACACGACTGAGTGACTGAACTGAACTGAACTGAACCATGTAACCTAGCAATTTCACTTGAATATTTACCCAAGAGAAATGAAAATAGTTGTCCACACAAACATTTTTACATGAATGGTTATGGCAGCTTCAAGATAACAAACATTTGGAAACAAGCCAAATGTCCATCAACGAATGAATGGATGAACGAATTTGGTATAGCTCCTCAATAGACTACTACTATAAAGAGAGATAAATAGAAATGAACAAATACATGCTACAACAGCAATGAATCTCAAAAACATTGTGCCCAGTGAAAGAAGCCAGACATTAAATGTATGATTACGTTATATGAAATTCTAGATTTAGTAACCAATATCAGATTAGTGGTAAGCTAGGGGAGGGGGCAGGAGTGGGTGATTTGAATGGAGCAAAAATGAACTTTTTTGGGGTGTGTGGTATTTTGATTAGTTACATGGGTGAATTCATTTGTCAAAATTCTTAAAAATGTACGTTGCATAGATGCATTTTTATTATATGGAAACTATATCCTTAAGAAAGTTAATTGAAAAAAAATTATACAGAAGTAATCGTTTTGGAGAATTTGTTTGGAGCTGTTTCCCCACCGCTTGGCTATCTCACTTTTTCTCCCCGATTTCTCCTCCTCCACTCCTGATTTCTGCTCCTGAGTCACAGCCTTCTTTCATTTGCCGGCTCTCCAAATATTTGGAGAGGTCTCTATCAATGGTTTCCTTCACTCACCCACCCACCCCCACCAAAGTCTCCTCTCCCACAGGTTAAACATTGCCAGCTCTTCAGTCATTCACATTTGATGTAGTTTCTGACCTTGATAAAAAGTGGAGCTGGAAAAGCTGTATGCCTTCAACAGAGAGGCAAGATCTGAAAGGGTCATGAATTCCCCAAGCTAAGGAGAGTATTCCAAGGGCTGGGTAACCAAAACAAAGCAAACAAAAATACAAGTGTTTATAGTGGAAAAGTGTACAGGGGCCCAACTCACGCAAGGCCACGTAAGCCACGGTCAAGATTTTGTTCCCTCTTAAGTATGTTTTAAAAGAGCAGAGATGTGATCTAACCCAGGGCAGCCTCCAGGTGCTGGGCTCAGAGAATTTCCTTCAGTCAGCTTCCCCTGCGGCACACACCAGGGTACTAACAATCTCAGCAGCTCCATCATCTTTGATAAGATTTCTCTTTCAAATTTCCTGCACTCGATGAAGTACAGTGCCTTTAGAACAGCATTTACAGTGGTTTTGTCTTCTGTGTTCTCTTCTATTTATCAGCTCTCTTGACTCAACTGTGTGCAGGTTATTTAACTTGGATAGCTTATTCAATGTCTCTGTTTTCTCACCTGTAAACTAAGGATAGTAAACTGTAATACTTTCAAAGTGTTACTGCAGTGATAAAATGTATTAATATATGTGAGATGCTTTGAATATTTACTGGTGCATAGTAAGCAGTCTTTAAGCATTTTCTGTTACTATTTGCCTAAGTATAAAGAGGAAAATCTTATAAGCTTCCAGACAGAATGAATAAGTTATCTGTAAAGGGGGGGTCAGCGTGGGGGAAGGGAAGGGAAACAGGCTAGCAGTGAAATTTTCCTTTGCAACACTAGAAGCTAGAAGGCAGTGGAATACATCTTTAAATTAAAAATCCTATGACCGCTTGCTATACACTTCACTTATCAAAATGAAAGATACTATTACATGTGTGTAAAAGGCATGCCCTGCCACATAGTGAGTGCCCTGTAAGGTGTTTCTGTCATTACTATCCATAGGGCCAGGATCTGAGACTTGGAATCTCCCTCCCTGGATGATAACTATATTCCACCTGCGTACCACACAGGCCATGACCCCACTCCTCACCTGACACATTCTCCTCTCTGTTCTTTCCCACTTACATTTCAATTATTCCAGCCCCAGGAAGGCGAGGAAGGGTTTCACATTCCATCTAAATTAATAAAGTATCTCTCCCAATTTTGTCAGGTTTGCGTTAAATATCAACAGATATTGACTGGGGAACAGGAAAAAAAAAATGTACTTAGCCTACATTCTAGACAATACCAAAAGCAAAAAGATTTTGTCTATTTCATGGCGAAATCATCCTTGCTTTTATTAAATTTTAAAGCTCCTAACTGTATTAAAAAGAATTGTACTATAATTGGAAACTTCATTATTTCATGATTTGTATTATTTTTCTAGTAGTTATCCTGTTCTTTGATGTGCTTGGTATTAGTTCTTCAAACATCAAATTGTTTCATTATTGCTGAATTCAAGATTGTTTACAAAAACTTAATTTGAAATTTTAAAATGTTGAGTTTTCCAAAGAGGAACAAAGGGTTACAAAACCATCTAAACCATATTTGCCAGGACTTTTATGTCTAAATTTTTATTCAGAGCTATTTAAGAGGAAAAGTAATTCTTATGTTTCTGATTCATTTATGCTTGAATCATCAAATTGCTGTTTTTCTAAAAGCTGTTTGATGTTCCACTAGCTTTTGAATCCTTAAAGACTTTTTAATGTCTCTTTTTCCCTTCATTATAGACTTTCTGCTCTCTGTGGGTTTTATTGGTCCAGTGTGTGCCTTGTATTTAACCCCTATTTCTCAAATTGAACCATTTTATGAACGGGTTCACTCTCACTCTTACCTCAGGACCCATGCACAGGTGCTTTTCTCAGCATGGAACACTCTTTCATGGTTAGCTTCTATATTTCCTTTGTCTAAAAGTGATTTTTCCAACGAGGCTTACTCTGACCTCCCTGTTTCAAATTGCAAAACTAAAATTTACTCTAAAATACAGCACAAAATCAACTTAGCTAAGTGAAATTTAGAATCAAATAAATGCTGGAGGGACTTTGAAGTTTTTCTGGCCCAAATGTCTCATTTTGCAGATGAAGCCTAGAGAAGTTAAGGGGCTTCCCTTAGATCAGACAACCAGTTAAATCCAGAAATCTAACAGGCATCTTGCCCTCAACATGCCCTAAACTGAACTCTGGTTGTCTCCTGGATCCTGTTCCCTGTCTTGGCTGATGGTAACACCATTCTTGCAGTTACTTGGGCCAAATACCTTGGAATCATCTCATCACCCTTTCTTTTACACCCTCCCCCCATATCTAATCTATCAACAAATCCTATTTGCTCTGCCTTCAAAATACAAACAGAATCTTCCCATCTCCCACGTTTGTCCATCATCTTACACCCAGATTACTGCAAGTCTCCTGTCTGTTCTCCTTGCCTCTACTCTAGCTTCCAATAGTCTGTTCTCCACAGAAGCTAGACTGGCTGAAACCCAAGTCAGTTCATGCTACTCTTGTGCTCTGTTCCAAATCCACCAAAAGCTCCACATTTCATTCAGGCAGTGCCTCCAGGACCCTCCACCCTCTGGGCTCCCATATCCTCCTCCCAAACTTATCTTCTACTGGTCCACCCCTTGCTTGAAAAGTCAAAGTGTTAGTTGCTCAGTCGTGTTAGACTCTGTGACCCCATGGACTATAGCCCACCAGGCTCCTCTGTCCATGGAAATTTCCAGTCAAGAATACTGGAGTGGGTTGCCATTCCCTTTTCCAGGGGATCTTCCTGACCCGGGGATCGAGCCTGGGTCTCCTGCATTGCAGGCAGTCTTTACCATCTGAGCCACCAGGGAAGTACTGGCCCTTGAAGCCTACCCCTTCCTTACTACCCTATAAATATAGTGATCTTCTTGCTAGTCCTTGAATAATCCTGACATATTCCCACCTTATAGTCTGGTGACACATATCCCATAACATGGGCATATTTCTGAGTATGAAAGCATTAATTTGTTAAGTGTAACTAGATAAAATAACCCCCAATTTTTGTGAACTGTTTTGTTATCCCCCGGCTGAGTGACTTCGCTTTCACTTTTCACTTCCATGCATTGGAGAAGGAAATGGCACCCTACTCCAGTGTTCTTGCCTGGAGAATCCCAGGGACGGGGGAGCCTGGTGGGATGCAGTCCATGGGGTCGCTAAGAGTCAGATACAACTCAGCAACTTCACCTTCACTTTTCACTTTCATGCATTAGAGAAGGAAATGGCAACCCACTCCAGTGTTCTTGCCTGGAGAATCCCAGGGACGGGGGAGCCTGGTGGGCTGCCGTCTATGGGGTCGCACAGAGTCAGACACAACTGAAGCGACTTAGCAGCAGCAGCAGCAAATTTTAATATACCGAGATCCTCACATGAAAATGCTCCCACAGGACTTCCCTGGTGGTTCAGTGGTTAAGAATCCAAGCTTCCAATGCAGAGGATCTGGGTTCAATCTCTCGTTGGTGAACTAGATCCCAGATGCCACAGCTAAGACCCAGTGCAGCCAAATAAATATTTTTAAAAAAGAAAGAAAGGAAACACTCCCACAGTTAGCTAGGTTCTACCATCAGATGGTACAAATCTGAAGACAAGCCTGATCTAAGGACTAACGCTGCACCATTGATTGGTGAGGAAACCATTGTATTAAAATGGTTAAATTAAAAACCCCTTCCTACTTCCCTATTTGCCATTTGGCTCATTACCTGAGCAGTGCTGTAAGCATAATAAACTCACTGGCTTCTCTTTCACACTGCTTCTACCAAGAACTTTCTTCCAAGGATGCCACTTGGAGAGAATGTTTTTAGGGGGTGATCTATTGCTCTTGCTCCCCCTTGTTTAAGACTCTGGTACTCTGACCTCTCTCGATCCCTGGGAGGCCTTGATTGGGAATCAGAAAATATTTCCATTGAGGGCTGAGAGCGAAGTCTGATTGCAGTAAATTAAGGATGAGGAATGATTGTGATCCCAGAGACTGTGGCTCTGAAGCACATTCTTTGTTCTAAGAGCAAAATATGTTCTGTTTAGAGGGAGAAGAAAAATCAGAAAGAATTGGTAGCTTGGCTCTCTACGTGGAAAATTTTCCTGTGTTATAACAATAATAGATTTACTGTAGTCCTTTCTTAACATTCTATCATGCTCACTTCACACTTTCCTTTTGCTTATCTATTGCTGGAACACCCTCCCATCCTCTCTGCTTACCTAATATCCATTGTCTCGAAACATCTATTCCTCTGTTTCTGGGAATATTTCATGATATTTCCTTTGAGAAGCCTGCTCCCGTGTTTTTGGTGAGACTGACTCCACTGTGAGTTCTAGAGATACGTCCAAATTGATTTAAACAATCACTGTATCCCTTTGCCCAGGGTACCATGACTGACTTAAGAATTGACACATTACCTAATCAGAACCAACTCGGTGCTAGGGTGCATTTACTAGGGATTTTTGGAAAGAGACGCCTCCTTGTTTTCTCTTGGGGCCTCCTGGAAAAGATTGCATCTTCTCCTGGATGGTGTGATGTGGAGCTATGTGGTCTAGAACTGCTGGAGGCATTTTGCTGCCAGGAGGGAAACTAGCTAAAAAATAAAGTCAGCACTCACTCTCCTTCCCTCTACCACAGACTTGGATACTTTAGTACTACTAAATTATATTATTATTAGATAATAGGCAGAGTCATTTATACTGTGATGATAATAATGATGATGATAAAGAATGTCAGTAGAGCACATGTCTTCAGGCCACTAGTTTAACTCCTGGAAATGCCACTTGCTGCACGTATGACATGAGGCAAATGCTTTAAATTTTCCACTCCTGTTTGCTCACTTGTGAAACAGGAATAATACAAACATATTAGTTGCAGAGGTTTTCACTTCCAGAAGGTCAGTGGACAAAGCTAATAGTGAAAATCAGCCACAAACACCGAGAAATACTGGATAGACAAAATAGTTTATTATACAACAATGAAGAGTAAAGTGGATTTATTCTTTAGTTATTAAATGCAGATACTAAGGTATCTCTTTCAATAACTAATAGATATAATAGAAGAACATAAATAAGGATATAGAAGTTTCAAAAACACTTCAAATGCCTTTGGTCTAATACATATTTGGAACCATGTACTCAGTAATTAGACATATATATTTTCTTATATTTGCACTAATAAAAAAGAAATTTATCAAATACTAGCTCACAAAAAGTTGAAGATCATTTAATAGATAAAATGTCCTTGTATTTGGAAATTTCAAAATATATTTCTGAATAATTTGTATATTAATTAAGAAATAATCACAGACATTGGAAAATAATTAGATCTAAATTCCTATGAAATTGCTCCATATCAAAACTTGTTAAATGCAACTAAAGCAATTTTCATGGGGAAGTATATAGGCCTAAATGAATGTTAGATAGTGATTTAATTATAAAGTCTTATTTTTCTTTTTATTACTTCTGCAAATAATGTAGCATCTATCATAAAGACTTAAAAAACCTTTCTGTTTAAATATAACACAGAGAAAAGTTCATAAATGATAAAAATATATCTATATAGATTTTATGTGAAAAAAGATTGTGAATAAAATGTATAATGTTACGATTATAATCCACATCATTTTACATCTCAACAACAGTAAAAATAAACTATGTTTTCGACACAGTATCACCATTGGCATTCTACTTCCTAAGAATAGGTATAAACCCAGCAAGCAAAGATGAGATAGCATCCAAACAGAAAATGTAATCTAGTAAATAAATAGAGAAAAGGACTTGTAAAAATAGTCATTACCTGCTTTATACCCCCAGAAGGACCAGGGAGTTTTTAAATATCACCTTGAGTTCTAGCAGAAAACAAGTAGGAAACAGAAGAGAGTTTAACAAAGGGACTGACCACAAAGTGTGGGCAAGGTTAGAAAGCAACAGGGTGCGATGAAGTATTTGCGACTCTGTCACCACCTTCAGCGTCTTGATAGGAGCTGTTGCCTTTGGTAGAAGAGCATACTAATGCCAACCTGTGGCTTGACATGGAGGGAGCCTGGAAAATAAAAACAACCACACAACCTTCCTGTTCTCCCATATTCATGTGTATTTCTTATGGCGAAACCCAGCCAGAAGCTAGAAAGCAAGAAAGCCTGTTGATGTGAGCCCCGTGAATGAGGCTGGCCTTTGGAAACACAGAGCAAGGGAGAGGAAAATATCCAAAAGATTTGGAGGAAAATATCCAACACTGGCATTAGTAAGATGAAATACAGTTGCTATCCTCTTCAAAATAATGTATTCAATGACCTTAATTTTTGTTTTCTTACAGTAAAACCAAAATATCTAGGAGGGCAGTTAATTTATTTCCCAAAATTTCAGTGATAGTAGCTAGTGAAGTTCTTAATTTTCCATATTATGTTAAATAACATCCCCTAAGAGGCAGAGGTGAACACAGTATTAGACATGCAAGAGATTTACTGGGGGAAACTCCTGTGAAAAATAAAGGGAGAAAAAGTAGGTGTAGGTAAGGAAAGCCTCAGACTTCAATGCAGGTCTGATACCTGTGAAAGGAGAGGAGAAAGGATTCAGCAGGACTGGGTAAGAAGAGACTCAAGACTATATCTCAATTCTAACAAAGTTTTGGCCAGCCCAAAGAGGAGTCTTTGAACCATTGCAGACACGCTAAGTCGCTTCAGTTGTGTTTGACTCTGTCCAACCCTATGGACTATAGTCCACCAGGCTCCTCTGTCCATGGGGATTCTCCAGGAAAGAATACTGGAGGGGGTTGCCTTAGCCTCCTCCAGGGGATCTTCCCAACCCAGGGATCAAACCTGCATCTCTTAGGTCTCTCGCATTGGCAGGCGACTTCTTTACCAGTAGTGCCACCTGGGAAGCCCAAAAGAAAGTGAAGTTTCTCAGTCGTGTCTGACTCTTTGCGACCCCATGGACTGCAGCCTGCAAGACTCCTCTGTCCATGGGATTTTCCAGGCAAGGGTACTGGAGTGGGTGGCCATTTCCTTCTCCAGGGGATCTTCCCAACCCAGGGATCTAACCTGGGTCTCCCACATTGCAGGCAGACACTTTACCATCTGAGCCACCAAGGAAGCCACAAAGCCACTCATTATAAAACCCCATGCCCTGAAGGAATCTTCATACCTCTGATTTCATGCCTTCATACCACGTGTTCAGTCACTCACTGTGAGCAGCCTGGAGAAAATGTGGCCTCGTAGAATGTGGTGGCGGATCCAGGGGCAAGGCAGCTGGAATTATCAGTCAGCTACGCTCCTTAGAGCAGGAGATCTGAGAGGGTTATATTTCGTGGCCACCACACCATTTGCCTCTTTGTGAATTTTAATACTAAGAAAACAAAGAGTGGAAAGTGCTCATTGCAATTACTGCCATATAGGGAGGAGTCAAAAGCTAAGTAGATGGAATAATTTGAGGTGCATACAAAGACACTTTACACTCTTGAAATACCCTCTATGCTCTTGATTTCTACCATCCTGAAAATCTCTCTGTTATAGACAGAACATCAATGTGTTCATTAAAGATCAGCCTCTCTTTGTATTATAGGTATCAATGTAATTCATTCATAGACTTTTTAAAATCATATTGACTATAATGTTCCAACAATAATGTTATTTTGACCTATCTCTCATTTAGACTTTCATTTATGATCTTATGACTAATAACTCAAGGTGGTCTGATTCATAGGTTACAACTGAAGTGGAGATCAAATTAACTTCCCTTAATTTGTAACAATCCAATACATGGCTATCTCCTCATAGGGCTGACCTTGTATATGCCATATATACTTCTGATAAAAAGTATATGATAACATTTCTTTTGAAAAACCTTCCTCCTTTTTATAATATGATGAAATTTAGAGACGTCTCCCAGTCTAATGTAACAATCCCCACTACAGCTCTAGTCTATTGAATAATTTGCAGTTGGGCAGTGAGAGGAATTGAGAATGAATCTCTAGGAACCACATAAGCTCATTCAAATAAGGCATATCAGGTTAATCTTACTGATATGATTACTAAACTAGCAGAACAGTCTAGATACAAATATAGTGATATCTTTATGGACAAAGTAGAAATATGTTTTGTTTACCAAAAATATTAATTCATTCATAGAATCACAGAAAGTTAGAGCTAAAGTGACTTAAGATGTCATTCTATAGATATGTCAGGTTTTTTTGTTTTTTGTTCAGTCATTCAGTCATGTCTGACTCTGCGATCCCATGGACTGCAACACACCAGGCCTCCCTGTCCTTCACCATCTCATGGAGCTTGGTCAAACTCAAGTCCATTAAGTCAGTGATGTCATCCAATCATCTTGTCCTCTGTCATCCCCTTCTCCTCCTGCCTTCAATCTTTCCCAGCATCAGGGTCTTTTTCCAGTGAGTCAGCTCTTTGCATCAGGTGGCCAAAGTATTGGAGCTTCAGCTTCAGCATCAGTCCTTCCAATGAATATTCAGGACTGATTTCCTTTAGGATTGACTGATTTGATCTCCTTGCCTGCCAAGGGACTCTCAAGAGTCTTCTCCAACACCACAGTTCAAAAGCATCAATTTTTCGGTGCTCAGCCTTCTTTATGGTCCAACTCTCACATCCATACATGACTACTGGAAAAACCATAGCTTTGACTATATATACTTTGTTGGCAAAGTGAAGTCTCTGCCTTCTAATACACTGTCTAGGTTTGTCATAGCTTTTCCTCCAAGGAATTCTTTTAATTTCATGGCTGCATTGACCATCTACAGTGGTTTTGGAGCCCAAAGAAAATAAAGTCTCTCATTGTTTCCATTGTTTCCCCATCTATTTGCCATGAAGTGATGGAACTGGGTTCTTAGTTTTTTGAATGTTGAGTTTTAAGCCAGCTTTTCCACTTTCCTCTTTCACCTTCATCAAGAGGCACTTTAGTTTCTCTTCACATTCTGCCATTAGAGTGATATTGTCTGCATATCTGAAGTCATTGATATTTCTCCTGGCAGTCTTGATTCCAGCTTGTGATTTATCCAGCCTGGCATTTCGTTTGATGTACTCTGCATGTAAGTTAAATAAATGTGTGGCCATTTTAATATTGAAGATGGAAGAAAAAAGAGCAACATTTTCAGCATGTTATAGTTTATTATTCCAAGAAAGGTAAAAATCCAACTGAAACACAAAAAAAGATTTGTGCAATGTATGGAGAAGGTGCTGTGACTGATCGAACATGTCAAAAATGGTTTGTGAAGAGTCATGCTGAGATTTCTTGTTTGACAATGTTTCACAGTTGGGTAGATCCCTTGAAGTTGATAGGGATTACATCGATACATTAATTGAGAACAATCGATGTTATACCACATGGGAGACAGCTGAGATACTCAGAATATCCAAATCAAGTGTTGAAAATCATCTGCACCAGATTGGCATGTTAATCACTTTGATATTTGGGTTCTACATAAGTTAAGCAGAAAAAAAAACCTTCTTGATAATATTTCTGCTTGCAATTCTCTACTGAAACATAACAAAAAATGTTCTGTATTAAAAAAAAATTATGACAGGTGATGAAAAGTGGATACTTAACTATAATGTGAAATGGAAGAGATTGTGGAGCAAGCAAAATGAACCACCACCAACCACACCAAAGACCAGTCTTCATCCAAAGAAGGTGATGCTGTGTATATGATGGGATTGGAAGGGAGTCCTCTATTCCTTCCAGAAAACCGGATGATTAATTTCAAGTACTGCTCCCAATTAAACCAAATGAAGGTTTCTGGAATTAGTCAACAGAAATGCATAATCTTCCATCAGAATAACACAAGACCGCATATTTCTTTGATGATCAGCCGATAAGTGCTATACAGCCTGACTGGGAAGTTCTGATTCATCTGCTGTATTCACCTGACATTGCAGGTTTGGATATTCGTTTATTTACGTCTTTACAAAATTCTCTTAATGGAAAAAAATTTAATTCCCTGGAAAACTGTAGAAGGCACCTGGAACAGTTCTTTGCTCAATAAAGATAAAAAGTTTTGGGAAGATGGAATTATGAAGTTGTCTGAAAAACGGCAGAAGGTGGTGGAACAAAATGGTGAATATGTTGTTTCATAAAGTTCTTGGTAAAAAGTAAACGTGTGTCTTTTATTTTTACTTAAAAACCAAAGGAAAATTTTGGTTAATTCAGTAAGTGAATTAGAGACAAGAAAAGCAATAGAAAAGATCAATAACACTGAGCTGGTCATTTGAAAAAAATAAAATAAACAAATCCTTAGCTAAGCTAACAAATAAAAGATGAAAGAGAAGACTCAAATGAATAAAATCAGAAATGAAGGAGGAGACATTACCACTGATAGTGCAGAAATAACTACTATGAACATTTATATACTAACAAATTGGATAACATAGAAGAAATGAATAAATTGCTAGAAACATACACTTACTGAATCATGAAGAAATAGAAAATCTGAACAGACCAATAAAGAGTAAAGAAATTGACTCAATCATCAAAATCTCCCAAGAACAACCACCACAAAAAAACCAGGGTTATATGGTTTCCCTGATGAATTCTACCAAACATTAAAAAAAGAATTAATGCCAGTCAAAACCATAATGAGCTATTACCCTCTCACATCTGTTAGAATGGCTATTATCAGAAAGCAACAGAAAACAGTGTTGGTGAGTATGTGGAGAAAAGGGAATTTTCAACACCATTAGTGGGAATGTAAATTGGCACTGCCACTATGGAACACAGTATGGCGGTTCCTCAAAATATTAAAAATAGAGCTACCGTATGATCCAGCAATCCCACTTTTGGCTATATATCCTGAAAAGAAATGAAGTTAGAATCTTGAAGAGATATTTGTACTCACATATTCTTTGCAGTATTGTTCACAACAATATATTAATATGGCTTCCCTGGTGGCTCAGATAGTAAAGCGTCTGTCTGCAATGCAGGAGACCCAGGTTTGATCCCTGGGTTGGGAAGATCCCCTGGAGAAGGAAATGGCAGCCCACTCCAGTATTCTTGCCTGGAAAATCCCATGGACGGCGGAGCCTCGTAGGGTGCTATCCATGAGGTCGCAAAGAGTCAGATACGGCTGAGCGAAGGAAAGATCAAAATTTCTTGATATTTGTACAAGAGATTTGTACTCACATATTCTTTGCAGCATTGTTTACAACAATACATTAATATATATAATGGAATATTATTGTCATGAGAAGGAATGAAATTCTGCCATTTTTGACAAGGATGGAACTTGAGGGTATTATGCTAAGTGTAATAAATCAGACAGTGAAAGATATATGCTGTGTGATTTCATTATATGTGAAATCTAAAAAAATCCCCAAATAAACAAACATAACAAAATATAAACAGTTATAGATTCAGAGAACAAATAAGTGTTTGTCAGAGGAAAGAGGTGCAGGGGGAGCAAAGAAATAGGTGAGGGAGATTAAGATTTACAAATTTCCAGTCGCAAAATGAATGAATCACAGGTGTGAAATGTACAATGTGGGGAATATAGTCAATAACTATGTAATATCTTTTTTAGTGATATATTATAACTAGACTTATCCTAGTGATCACTTTGAAACATATAGAAATGTTGAATTACTATGTTGTGTAGTGAGAACTATAGGTCATCTATATTTTAAGTCAATTATATTTTAAAAACAAACAAGCTAACTCATAGAAAACAAGATCAGACTCGTGGTTACCAGAGGCAGGAAGGGGAATTGGATGAAGGCAGTCAAAAACTTGCAGTTGTGAGATAAATAAATACTAGAGATGTAATGTACAACATGATAAATATATGAAATCTATATGCATATGAAATGTTGTATATGGAAGTTGTGGAGACTAAATCCTAAGAATTCTCAACACAAGACAAATTTCATTTTTATTTCTGTAATTCTGTATATGAGATAACAGATGGTCACTAAACTTGTGCTGATAATCACTACGTGATGTTTATAAATCAAATAATTATGCTATACACCTTAAACTTAAACAGTGTTGTGTGTTAATTATATACATTGTCCAGAGAGAGAAAGAGAATTGAGTCTATCCCAGGGTGAAGTGAAGTGTTAGCTGCTCAGTCATGTTCTGACTCTTTGTGACCCCATGGACACAGCCCATCAGGCTGTTCTGTCTGTGGAGTTCTCCAGTCAAGAATACTGGAGTGGGTTGCCATTTCCTACTCCAGGGGATCTTCCCAACCCAGGGGTCAAGCTGGGTCTCCTGCATTACGGGGAGATTCTTTTACCGTCTGAGCCACCAGGGAAGCCCTATCCCAGGGTGGTGCTGGCCTCATCGGGTAAGCTCTTCAGGTTTCACCCACAGCAGAAGGCTCAGTACCGTGGGACATGCCATATTAGCTGCTCTGGCTGGGTTAATAAGTTACTGAAGAAAGCTGAAAAAATGTGCTCGTAAACTCACATGAAACTTCTAGAAAGAACCAGGAAGAGTATGAGGGTAGTGAGACGTCCTGCAATAATTGTGGCAGTCAGAGTCAGAAAAAGGGTATTAATGAATACCATATGTGATTTACCCCCTGAGTTACCCTGAGTTCTGAGGCACACAGATTATATGTGAAATACCAATAAATATGCTTCTAATAACTATTAATAAAAGAAATATTACAGTAAATACACAAAAGACAAGAAACAATTTCAAATATGATATCCAGCTCTTCACAGACAGAATGGGCCCAGCAGGCTCTGCAGTACGTTTTCTTTTTCCACCTCATTGCTTTCTGGTCAAATCTCAGGATCTTTCCTTGACTACAATGGTTTGTATCTGAGGCATGCAGCCTGAGCTAAAGATACTTCTTTGCTTCATTTCTCCGTGAAGGACAAATATATCTACATATATTTCTATCCAGGCCAAACTTTGAATTTGTTTGAGGAAGATAATATTTAGCACACCTGGTGTGAAGAGACCTGTGTGCCATACTGAAGTCTTGACATCTTAGGAAGAAAAAGTGATCATAGGAATAAATCAGGTGTGAGTGTGAGCAAGAGTGATAACAATGACTATGAAGGAAGTTAGACTCAACTGGCTCCCCTGTTGTGTGGAGTTCAGAGTGAGTCAGTGTGATGGACAGATTTATAGCTTTTTTTTTCCCCCAGTCTGAGAAAAATTACTAGTAGTTCTTGGCCTTTTTTGTGCTTTTTTTAGTGACTTGAATGGGAACATAGAAATCATGCTTGTCATACTTATTTAATGTGGCAAAGCTGGGAAAGGTTTTTTGATGATAGACTCAATGTCCAGGAAGTACTAGATAGGCTGGAACATAATAATGAAGCTTAAAAATGAAATTTAATAAACTTAAATATTCAACAACTTAACATTAATTCAAATCAATTAAAGTCAGATGTATTCCTGATGTATGCCCAGGATTACAACTTTTTATGGAAGAAGAAAGAACAAGTTAACAAAACAAAGAGTCTGCTAAGAAAATTAACACAATATTAAGCTGTAATGATACAAGCATTTTGTCTAAATTAAAGCCAGAAGGGGTACCACTTTGTGACTATGTGCTGATCATACTTGAAATACTGCAGATAGAATCTGAATATGCAGGTTTCAGAGCTGTTGAACAAGTAGGTAACTAGACGTGGTGGAAGAAAAGGATGAAGAGAGATCTGGAAGCTATGTGGATGAGATGAAGAGTTCAGCAAGTTTATCCAGGAAAAGAGAACAGGTGTGACAGGTATAGTCAATTCATTGACAGGGAAGTCATGTGGAAGGTGACTGTTGTTACTTTACCTGCCTCCAGAGGGCAGAAAAAGGATCAGTGTGGGCAAATTTTAAGGAGGCAGGTTTCTGAAGACTTGGTTTAGGTCTAGAGTTGTTGATAAAGGGCTGTCCTGGCAAGAAGCATTTTTTCCTTTTCCTGGTGGTGCCCAGTCTGAGGTTGGGTGCTAAGCTGTCATTGATATGGAGCAAAGATTCTGCTTTGGGAGCTAGCAGGCCAAAAATCTTTAGCTCGCCGTCAACCCTGTGATTTTATGAGCCCTGACAGCTATTTACCTTCTACCTGAATAGTTCTGATAACTGTGGATCAGATCTTCTTGTTTGAAATTATTTCTAATACACACACACAAACACACACACACTCACACACAGGGCTACAATTTTCCCTTGTCTTGCAATGAACAATAGTAAGGAAGGTGAGACTACAGGCTGACTGGTAAAACTGTTCTGGAGAAATGTCAAGTTGCAACATTGCTCTTAGATTTTATTATTGACTGAGCCAGATATCCTTTAGTCTAGTTCATACTCCAGTGAATTCCTAAGTCTTTAAAACTGGATTAATTGGCTCTTCATCAATATTTGTATTACAGCTGGCATCAGATCTGGCTCAGAATATTAGAGCAAAAGGTAGATGCAAAGAGTTAGTACCCTCTAAGGTCAAGATTGTGTTTCAAGATAAGAGACAAGACTGAGCTTGCCTATGAGAATCTAGCAACCCTAGCTGCAGGCTGAGGTAGGATGTGAAGACTGAGAACCTGCGTGGGTCTTTCTGGATATTAGGTATTACTAGCTAATGTGATCGGAGAAGGCACTGGTGACCCACTCCAGCACTCTTGCCTGGAAAATCCCATGGACGGAGGAGCCTGGTGGGCTGCAGTCCATGGGGTCTCGAAGAGTCGGACATGACTGAGTGACTTCACTTTCACTTTTCACTTTCATGCATTGGAGAAGGAAATGGCAACCCACTCCAGTGTTCTTGCCTGGAGAATCCCAGGGACGGCAGAGCCTGGTGGGCTGCTGTCTATGGGGTCGCACAGAGTTGGACACGACTGATGTGACTTAGCAGCAGCAGCAGCTAACGTGATCAGCTAGTGAATTTAGAAATCTTAGGCTGAGAAGTATTACAGGCTTAACGGCTTGAGACCTTTTCAATGCTAGTTTCAAATATATTAAAGTTGCATTTCTTTTGTTATAAAGTAAGTTATCTAAGATCAGGAAGTTTGACTTTGAACGTTTTCTTTAAATTTTAAAATACAACTCAACCCACATTACAATGGGTGATGGAAGGGTTTTTAAGTCTGTATATTTTGTTATATATAGGCCTTAACTTCTAGGCATCTCATTTGGATATTAATTTTTGTACTAGAGCAAGTCCTAAGTTGCTTTTGGAGCAAAGTTATGACTGTAGTTCTGTAACTTTAGACCTACGGTGGCAGATGACTTGGGTTGTCAACACCAGACGGTAATACTCATTGCCTTAAGTTGAGATCCTCCTTCCCATTTGCAGAACTACCTCTCTGGGCTAAGACTTCATATCTCCCACATAGGTTCAGGGCATACCTCTATGATATGAACCATATTCTACATCCTACTGCCAGAATAATCAACTTTGAAACCTCCTTCAGTCACTTCATGCCTTTATAATCCTACAGTGATTTCTCATTGTACTAAATTTAAATCCTTCAACATGTAGTTGGGAGCCCTCTCAAAAATTTCCCTGTAGTAAAGGCATCTTCATTCATTCATTCAAGGGGAGGAAGAAATATTTATATATTGAGTATCAGGTGCTAGAGGTTTTTATTCCTTACACCCTTAGCAGGAAGACAATATCACTAGTTAATAAGTAACCGACCCAGGAGTAGAGAACTTTAAAAGCTTGACTAACGTCACTGGCTTTTGTCTAATTATAATTTCCATGCTTTTTCCCCTACACCATACTTCCTCTCATTTTGCAAACACTGACTGGCTTTCTATTCTGTGCCAAAACTGATGTTAGGCGTTAGGATAAGAAGACAAATGAAACACTGAGATTATATATATGAAAATGCATTTACAATTTTAAGGCATTTTGTGTCATTGATTCTTCTTAATCAGAACACATTCAATCTAGTGGTAGAAACTAGGAGAAATAATTCTGTTATCTTAATTTCTCTTGCTTGCTTTTACCTCCTTTGCCAAGCCTGTCTTTCTACACTTAGATTCAAACTTCCACCCTCTGAAGTTTGGCCATTTATCTAGTCATTCAGATTCTTCCATATCCTTTAAAATTAATTTATTCAACAAACATTTATAAGGGGGGTATTGTATTTAAAGCTCCATGCTAGGTTAATGGTGGGGATACAAAAATGAACAAGACCAGTCAAGTGGAAGAGATATACAGTAACTTCAGAGCAATGTGAGAAGAACTGAAAAGGATTATGAGATTGTGGGGAAAACAGCTGTGAGACTACGGGAAGGGAGGGACGGAGTGATCAGAGATGAAGAAACGCTCTTCAGATAGGGGAAAGATAGAAGTATGCTCCAGACAGAGTGAAGGCAGGTGTGGAGTGGCAGTGGTGCTTGGACGTCAGGAGAGTTCAGCGGGGCTGGAGGCCATGGCTCAGGGGCAAGCCAGAGAAGCTGAGGCAGGAGCTGGGGAATCTCTGCTTTTTCTTTTTTCCCTTCCAATACAGGACTATGACCTAGGATTGGAACTTTGTTCTAGAAAGATGGCTTCAAGAGACCCTTTGGGAGTATTTGGGAAAAGAAGTCAATGAGGGCCGAGGGCCCCAATGCATAGACTCATCATTACTCCTCTCATCTGCAAAAAGAACCGCAAATTTCATGAGAAAAGGAGCTATTTCTCAGTATTCTTTTATGTTCTTCAGGCTTGAATACAGTACTATGTACAATAACTTTATCTGACAAACGGTTTTTATGTATTTTTTAGATCAATGAAAGTAGTATGTTGCATCTGGTTGCTACCTCGTCCTGCTTTGTAGCCTAATCAGTTCAGTTCAGTCCCCCAGTCGTGTCCGACTCTTTTCGACCCCATGAACCGCAGCACGCCAGGCCTCCCTGTCCATCACCAACTCCCGGAGTTCACTCAAACCCATGTCCACTGAGTCGGTGATGCCATCCAACCATCTCATCCTCTGCCGTCTCCTCCTCCTGCCCTCAATCTTTCCCAGCATCAGGGTCTTTTCCAATGAGTCAGCGTATATAACAATGTAGCCTAATAACTGAGGCTGCCGCTGCTACTGCTGCTGCTAAGTCGCTTCAGTCGTGTCCGACTCTGTGCGACCCCATAGACGGCAGCCCATCAGGCTCCCCCATCCCTGGGATTCTCCAGGCAAGAACACTGGAGTGGGTTGCCATTTCCTTCTCCAATGCATGAAAGTGAAAAGTGGAAGTGAAGTCGCTCAGTCTTGTCCAACTCCTAGCGACCCCATGGACTGCAGCCCACCAGGCTCCTCCGTCCATGGGATTTTCCAGGCAAGAGTACTGGAGTGGGGTGCCATTGCCTTCTCTGATAACTGAGGTTAACTGTAATTATTTAGAATACCTGGGAAGCTAAAAGAGAGACTGGCCTCTTTGGGATGACTTCTACTTACTTGTCTGCCTGGATAATTTGAGGGGTGACATGGGATGCAGTCAGTTTACCATTTTGAGTCTATACAACAGGATACATTACATTTGGCTTAATTAGTATAAACACTGCTGCTGCTGCTGCTAAGTCGCTTCAGTTGTGTTCAACTCTGTGCGACCCCATAGACGGCAGCCCACCTGTCCCGGGGATTCTCCAGGCAAGAACACTGGAGTGGGTTGCCATTTCCTTCTCCAATGCATGAAAGTGAAAAGTGAAAGGGAAGTCGCTCAGTCGTGTCTGACTCTTAGCAACCCCATAGACTGCAGCCTACCAGGCTCCTCCACCCATGGGATTTTCCAGGCAACAGTACTGGAGTGGGGTGCCGTTGCCTTCTCCTAGTATAAACACAGCAGTTACCTAATGAGTCCTACTGTGCCTTATGCATTATACTCTGTTTGATACAGAAATACAGACAGGAGTAAGGAACAGTCTCTGCTCTTAGGAGCGCATATTGGGCACCGAAAAGGGGAAACATACACTGTAACTTTGGTATTAATATAATAAAATCTCTTAATGCTATGTGAATGGTATGAACAAAGTGCTGAGGGAAATAGAGAAAGGAGGTGACAGAACAGCTCACAAGGCTGTGGGGATTTTAAAAAAGTTCAGTTCAGTCGCTCAGTCGTGTCCGACTCTTTACGACCCCATGAACCGCAGCACGCCAGGCCTCCCTGTACATCACCAACGCTCGGAGTTCATTCAAACTCACGTCCATCGAGTCGGTGATGCCATCCAGCCATCTCATCCTCTGCCGTTCCCTTCTCCTCCTGCCCCCAATCCCTCCCACCATCAGAATCTTTTCCAATGAGTCAACTCTTCGCATGAGGTGACCATAGTACTGGAATTTCAGCTTTAGCATCATTCCTTCCAAAGAACATCCAGGACTGATCTTCTTTAGAATGGACTGGCTGGATCTCCTTGCAGTCCAAGGGACTCTCAAGAGTCTTCTCCAACACCACAGTTCAAAAGCATCAATTCTTCGGCGCTCAGCTTTCTTCACAGTCCATATATGTGCACATGAAAAAATGTCTTATTCTTAACTCTGATAATTACACAGCAAACCCCGCATTTATACCGGTGTTGGCGATCTTGGCAGAACATGAACTCCTCGCCTTTCAGGAGTTGCTAGTTCCCTTAAGCCTCAGACTTCTTTAAAGTCTAGCTGAACTAAAAGGAGTTTCTGGATAGTTATGCAGGACTAGAGCGAAACGGAGGATCCCACAGTTCCTGCGAATCGGGGCTTGTGGAGGCGGTTATACTCTGCAGATTACGGCAGTGGGCGGGCCCCAAATCCCCATGTGGTCCCGACATCATTGACATGGCGGAATCCCCCATCTAACCCTCCTGGTAGTTATTTGAGCGGCGGCGGCGGCCGGAGGAGGAGGAGATCGGCGGTGGGGACGGCGGCGGCGGCGGCGGGAGCAGCGAAGGGGCGGCAGGGATTCTCGGGGCTGTCGGCTGGGGAGGCGTGGGAGACCCGGTGTGTGGCGCGCCCGGAGCCCCGCGTTTCAGCCCCAGGGAAGGTAAGGGATGCAGGAGCGGGAGTCTGGAGGGCACCGGGATCCCAAGTCTCTGCCGCCGCTCTCGGCGCGCTGGAAAGCCCCGTCCGGACGCAGAGTCTGCCAAAGTGCGTGCCTGTTCCGGAGCGCTTCGGGAGCGCCGGGCTTCCCGAGGAAAACTTGCCGCCAGAGTGCTGGGGCGCCCTGCGCTGATCTGGGCACCCCGGGAACAGGGGGCCCGGTGTGGGGGGTGCCGGCCTGCGCTTTGGGGCCGCGTCTTACTGGTCTCCGGGCCCCCGCTCATCCACACAGCTGGCCAAGGTTTGGAGGAGGGAAAGAAACGGGTAGATTCTTTCTTGATGGGGAAAAAAAAAATCTGGGCAGTGGTTCCCGGGCTCTCCCTCCCCCCTCGCCCTCCCTAGCCTTCCCAGCAGATTTTGTCCGAGGAATCCGCTCCCCCTCCCGGAATCTCCGCGGCAGGAACGCTGCCCAGGAGGGGGAGGGCGGGCGGAGAGGCCGAGGAATCTTCGACGTGTCACTTTCTGAGGCTGTAGATTTCCATATGGTGGAGGGAGGAGGGCGGGTGTGCGAAGTGGGGCTGAAGTCGGGCCGCCTCTCCGCGCCAGGCGGGGGCGGGCCGGGACCTCCGACCCGGGGATGCTCGCGGGGAGGGTCCCGAGCCCGAGCCGGCCCCCCGCCCAGGCCAGGCCTCTCAGGGACACTCCCCGCCTCGCCGCTGGCCACCTCAGTGCGCGCCACGTCCTCCCTCCCCGTCCTGCCCCCCGGGCTCCCCCCGGGCTGGGGGCGGTAACCGGCGGCAGCGGCCGGACTCGGCGAGCCTGGCGGCTGGAAGCTCGGGCGGGGGAGTGGGGCGCGGCGGGAAGGAGCGGGCGACCCGGTGTGTGGGCCAGCGTAGCTCCGGTCAGTCGGTCACCCCGAGGGGCTCCCGGGCCGGGGTGGGGCGGGCGGGCGGAATCCGCGCCCCGAGGCGGCCGGGAGGGGCCGTGCGGACCGTCTGGTGCCCGCGGCTGGGCGGGGGCCGGCCGGCGTGGGAAGGGCTTGTCACTCCGGGCGGAAAGTGGGGCCTCGGGCTGTGCCCGCGAACTTTCCCAAAGGTCCGGTCCCCGCGCCCCGTAAGAGCCCGAGCACCCGGGCCTGATGTCCCCGGAGACGGGGCAGGGCCGCCCGGCGGCGCCGTTGGCGGGGAGGCTTCCAGGAGTGCGCGGTTGGAGTTGGAGCTTTTCGAATCTCAACTCCCACCCTTCTATCTTTGACTAAGGGAAGCGATGGCATTTTATCTAGACAGTACCGTTTGCGGACTGCCTTAAAAGTTAAAACTTTTAATTTTTTTCTCATCAGTCCAGCACGTTCTTGAAACAAGATTTGGAATTTGGCCGCAGTGGGCCGACGCCGGGGCCGCAGATTCATACGTTGATCTCTCCATCCTTGTTGGTTTCTAGTCTCCCTCCCCCTCTTCCACCCAGGCTTAATCATATTTTGGAACGGGCGAGGTCTTTTGTTGGGTGGGCACCCCCCTTGATTGCTTGTCTGTTTATTTTTTGATGTGCAGTTAATTTGATTTGAATTTCCTCCAGTTTCCAGGCTCTCGTAGGGAAAGCTAAGGAAGAGGGAATACGCCACCTTTTTTTTTTTTCTTCTTTTTTTTAATGTGGAGAGAGGTGGGGCATTGGGAAAGGGGAGGCACGGTGGTTGTGGGCAAAGAGTCAGAGGGAGCAGACAGACCCGGAAGAAAAGGAATCTGCTCTGGAATAACACTTTTTTTTTTTTTTTTTTGAGGCTTCTGGCCTCTGGCAAAAATGCTCTGTTCTACTGCCTGAGCTGCTCTTTACTCTCAAGTTAGAGCTGTGACACGGGGCCGGGACTACGCCCGGGGGAAGAGGCCATGCAGCCACGCCAAGAGCAGCCTGTAGCCCTGGTTTTGTGCCTTGTATGGGGGCCAGTGGTTTCCCCTGGTTGGAAGCGGCCTCTGTGGAACCGGCGTTTTGTAAATTTCCTGGCTCTCCGGGAGCGGCTGTTAATGACGGTAAAGTCTTTGGGCTTGCTTTCTGGTCCTGCAAAGGAACCTTACCTGTAAGGTCACTCGCTTCCCTCCACCATACGGAAATTCTCACTTTGTTTAGACACGAGAGGGTCACGCACAAGCTGGCCAAGAATGAGGCATACTTGGTAGAAAGAAAAAGTCACTAAAAAATGGTACTTAAACTCCTAGGCGCTTTTAAAATGTTTTGGTTTATGTGCTCCTAAGAGAAAAGAATTCTACATAAAGATAGTGTTCATTTTAAAAGAGATCTTAAAACTGTAAGATATCATCATGGAATAGGAGGTTGTAGCTTCTAATTACAGTATGTACAATTTCAGAAAGATATTCCAGTAACCTTTTAAGACAGACTTTATAAATAGCTCACGTCAGACCATGGGCTATATTGGAGAGTCAGTCTTCTGGGGTTTCTGGAGGAATGGTTGGGATCAGTTAGGAAGCTGGCTCTAGGAGCCTAGGTAGTAGTTTACTCAGTAGGAGTTTTGCCTAACATTTCATTTAAAGTGGCAACATTTGATAGTGTCCTTAGAACTGAAAACCTGAAGAACCTCCCAACTTTTCAGTTTTAGGAAAATGAGGCCCAGTGAGGGGGAATGACTTGTTCCGTGTTTGTGATTTTAGATTAAAATGCAATACTAGATTAATAATTACTCTTTTGGATATCTAATGTGTACTAAGTACTGCATATAGTGGTGGGTTTTTTTTTTTTAACATTATCTCATTAAAATTCTAATAGTCTTTCAATTTAGGTGATGTTAAGGACATTTTATAGACAAGGCATTGAGGTTCATAGAAATTTAGCAACTTGCACAAGATCACATAGAATTTTCTTTGGTGATGAAATTGGTTTTATATCTCTGCTGTCCAGTATGGCAGTCACCAGGCACGTGTAACTGTTGTACCATTTAAAATGTGGCCTGTTCGTAGAAGAACTACATTTTAAATTGTATTTACTTTTAATTATTTTAAACTGCTACTTGTGGCTAGTGGTTAGGTACCCCGATTTTGGGGACTGTAAAGAGGAACTTTCTCTCAAATCTATTTATGTTTAACTGGATCCCATTCCTTTTTAAGATTGCCTAGTTCAGTTTTCTTTCTTCCATACCACCAGAAGATGCTTAGATTTAGTTGTTAAGTGGAATTCAAATACCAGATTACCTGTAGCTCAAAAACAAGCAAATAATTGTTTTAAAAATACTTGCCTGTCATAGTAAAAACTGATAGACAAAAACTTTAAATGACATTTTCTGTTTGATTGAAATAACTGCTTATAGGAATTGTTGGTTATTTTCAGTATAATAAAGGAGTATAAGTAGGGAATGGTATGAAAAAATCACTAATAAGTTGAAAAAAACTACTCCCAGTATCCATTTACCTGTTCATTGGGTGATTTTTTTCAAATGTGTTCATTCAGGTAAATAATATAACCAAATCAGCGTTCACTTTCCTAATCTAGCTGCATGATTAACCTGAAGAATTAAAATCATTGCTTTACTACCAAAGGAAGATTCTCTTGGTGGCATATGGTCAAATAGTTTTCTGATAAGTGGATTTAATTTAAATCTTTTGCATTTTAGAATTTATTTGGTAGAAGGAATTTCAACAACTTTCTTATTTTATTAATATATGAAAGTGAAAATTCCAACTCATGTTAAAATAAGCATTCATTTATCTGGATTTCATCCATAAATATCCAATAACCCAATACCTTTTTCTTTCCTTTTTTTTTTTTTTTGCCTACTGCTTTCAGGAAAAGACAGATGACAAAATAATCTTTTATTAGAATTTTAAAAACAGTAACTTCTAGATTCGTTATAAATGTATCTGAAGCTGCTCTATCTTTCATAGTTATTGTATTGCTCAGGGATAATTGCAGTTCATAATCCTGACCCTAGAGTATTAATGTGATTCTGAAAGACACTAGTAAGTCAGCTTTAAATTGTTCTATATTATTTTAGTGTTGTGTGAATTGTGTGGCCTCCATCTCTGAAAATTGTAAATTCAACTAAAGGTGAGGCATCGGTTAATTAGACCATTCAGATAGCTGAAAAACCTTTCTATACCCTTTCCTGACTATTGGGATCATAGTTATTGTCAAAAAACCAACATAAGAATCATGTTATAAATAGGATTATGGTGTTCTTGTGATCGTGACAAATACTGGAAACATGATTTAACTCAGGATGCATAGTTCCATATTTTGGACATCAAGGTGCTTAATACAAATGAGACATAATTTAAAAGATATTGAAATGATAGGCAAAGATTAGAGATCTCATGGGCCTCCCAAATCTTATATCCCCTAGTGAGGGCCACATCTGAGTATCAGTTTGAAATCAGAATAGTCTGTCAGGGACTTAATTTACTTCTTAGCTGTGTGTCCTTGATAGATTTCTGAAACTCTGTTAGTCTGTTTCTTCATTTTAGTATAAGGAGAAAACATCTTACCTGTACCATTTTTCAAGTGGTTGTCACAAGGGGTTAATATGAGTCAGTGTATTGAACAGTGTTTAGCAAAGCCTTGCACAAACTCCATAGTTTATTACATTGCAAAGTTTAAAAACTGAGCTGTTCTTAGGGAATTAGTTTGCATGTTTTCAGAGACCTCCAAATCGTGTTTGGACACTTTGAAAAATGATTCATTTTTTTTATTTGTGATGAATTTCAATCTAAAGATTGAAATTTTATTTTCTCCATATTCCTAATGCCGTAGTTGATTTGTGACCTCTCAAAAGTTGTATTTCCTTACATGTGGTCCATAGCTGGTTGGCACTGCTGAAGTGGACAAGACAGTCAGCTTGATTCAGAATCATTCTTAAGGTGGAGGGGAAGAACGACAGTCTCCTAGAGGAATTTCCAAAATTGAATGATAGAGGCATGGGGTTCAGTCCCTGTATGGTATCTTGCTGCTGCTGCTGCTGCTAAGTCGCTTCAGTCATGTCTGACTCTGTGTGACCCCAGAGACGGCAGCCCACCAGGCTCCCCTGTCCCTGGGATTCTCCAGGCAAGAACCCTGGAGTGGGTTGCCATTTCCTTCTCCAATGCATGAAAGTGAAAAGTGAAAGGGAAGTCGCTCAGTCGTGTCCGACTCTTAGTGACCCCATGGACTGCAGCCTACTAGGCTCCTCCTTCCATGGGATTTTCCAGGCAAGAGTACTGGAGTGGGGTGTCATTGCCTTCTCCGTATGGTATCTTAGTAAGTCTATTATTTGAGCTTTCAGTAATTATAGCTGCATGTCGAGTGTATGCTCAGTCTCTTCTGACTCTTTGTGACCCCATGGACTGTCGTCTGCCAGGCTCCTTTGTCCATGGGATTCTCCAGACAAGAATACTGGAGTGGGTTGCCATTTCCTCCTCCAGGGGACCTTCTCTACACAGGGATGGAATCCTGCAATGCAGGCAGATTCGTTACCACTAGTGCCACCTGAGAAGCCCCAGAACAGGTTCTTGGTGGGGTGAAGTTTGGGGAATAGGATGGAGGATACTGGAGTGGGTTGCCATTCCCTTCTCCAGGGGATCTTCCCGACTCAGGAATCGAACCTGGGTCTCTTGCATTGCAGGCAAATTCTTTACCATTTGAGCCACCAGGGAAGCCCAGTTATAGCTGAGAATGGGGGGAGAAATCATTTTCTGTATAGGGAAATATTTGCAACCTACTGTGTTTTCACTTTGGAAATCACAATGCCTCTTCTTCACTTTAATGAGGTTAATACATTCAATGAGAGTGGTAAGACATTCAGTTCAGTTCAGTCATTCAGTTGTGTCTGACTCTTTGAGACCCCATGGACTGCAGCACGCCAGGCTTCCCTGTCCATCACTAACTCCTGGAGCTTACTCAAACTCATGTCCACTGAGTTGGTGATGCCATCCAACTATCTCATCCTCTGTCATCCCCTTCTCCTCCCGCCTTCAATCTTTCCCAGCATCAGGGTCTTTTCCAGTGAGTCAGTTCTTTTCATCAGGTGGCCAAAGTATTGGAGTTTCAGCTTCAGCATCAGTCCTTCCAATGAGTATTCAGGAATGATTTCCTTTACGATGGACTGGTTGGATCTCCTTGCAGTCCAAGGGACCTCAAGAGTCTTCTCCAACACCACAGTTCGAAAGCATCAGTTCTTCAGCACTCAGCTTTCTTTATAGTCCAACTCTCACATCCATACGTGACTACTGGAAAAACCATAGGTTTGACTAGATGGACCTTTGTTGGCAAAGCAATGTCTCTGCTTTTTAATATGCTGTCTAGGTTGGTTATAGCTTTTCTTCCAAGGAGCAAGTGTCTTAATTTCATGGCTGCAGTCACTATCTGCAGTGATTTTGGAGCCCAAAGAAATAAAGTTTTCTACTGTTTCCATTGTTTTTCCATCTATTTGCCATGAAGTGATGGGACTGGATGCCATGATCTTCTTTTTTTGAATGTTGAGCTTTAAGCCAGCTTTTTCACTCTCCTCTTTCACTTTCATCAAGAGGCTCTTTAGTTCCTCTTCACTTTCTGCCATAAGGGTGGTGTCACCTGCATATCTAAGGTTATTAATGTTTCTCCCGGCAGTCTTGATTCCAGCTTGTGCTTCATCCAGCCCAGCGTTTCTCCATGATGTACTTGCATATAAGCTAAATAAGTAGGGTGACAATATACAGCCTTCACGTACTCCTTTCCCAATTTGGAACCAGTCTGTTGTTCATATCCAGTTCTAACTGTTTCTTCTTGACCTGCATACAGATTTCTCAGGAAGCAGGTCAGGTGGTCTGATATTCCCATGTTTTAAAGAATTTTCCACAGTTTATTGTGATCCACACAAAGGCTTTGGCATAGTGAATAAAGCAGAAGTAGATTTTTTTCTGGAACTCTCTTGCTTTTTCTATGGTCTAGCGGATGTTGGCAATTTGATCTCTGGTTCCTCTGACTTTTCTAAATCCAACTTGAACATCTGAAAGTTCACGGTTCACATACTATTGAAGCCTGGCTTGGAGAATTTTGAGCATTACTTTGTTAGCGTGTGAGATGAGTGCAGTTATGCGGTACTTTGAACATTCTTTGGGATTGGAATGAAAACTGACCTTTTCCAGTCCTGTGGCCACTGCTGAGTTTTCCAAATTTGCTGGCATATTGAGTGCAGCACTTTCACAGCATCATTTTTAAGGATTTGAAATAGCTCAACTGTGAGCCTGTTATTTTCAAGTAAACCTTAATTCTCATCCTTGTGCAGCTGCTGGGAATGCACTTGGGTAATTGAAAGTGAAAGTCACTCAGTTGTATCTGACTCTTTGTGACCCCATGGACTATACAGCCCATGGAATTCTTCAGGCCAGAATCCTGGAGTCGGTAGCCTTTCGCTTCTCCAGAGGATCTTCCCAACCCAGGGACTGAACCCAGGTCTCCCACATTGCAGGCAGATTTTTTACCACCTGAGCCACCAGGGAAGCCCCTAGGTAGTTGAGGAAAAGCTTTATTCTTTAGTTGACACTGAATGCCTTTGAATATAGGAAAATATTTGTAAGCACTTTTTTTTTGCCTTAAAATACACAATACTGTATATATAGTATTAATGTGTTTTTTAAAAGGCAGAGAATGCTTCAGTCACTGGCTAGGCAGAGGCAGGTTTCTGTTGAAGCAAAGTACAGGCTCACTTGGGAGGATGACTTGATGGTTGGTACTTGAGCTTCCTTGGTGGCTCAGTGGCAAAGAATCTGCCTGCTAATGCTGGAGATGTGGGTTTGATCCCTGGGTTGCAAAGATCCCCTGGAGAAGGAAATGGTAACCTGCTTTAATATTCTTGCCTGGGAAATCCATGGACAGAGGAGCCTGGAGGGCTGCAGTTCATGGGGTTGCGAAGAGTTGGACTGAGCACGCACGTACTTGAACTGTTTGCAAGGTACAGCCAATGAGAAGCAGGTCCCTAGTCACAAGCTTACCCAGAAGGGGATTGTTTATGGTGTGGGTTTAGAGTCAAGGATCTGTCTCTGGAGACCAGAGGTTTGTGGGGGTAGGGGTTGGAACCCATAGAGGAGAGGGGAAGTTGGGAGGTTTTTAAACCACCAAGAATAAATCCAGTAAGCTAAGACTATAGTGATCATCTATTACAGGTGGGGAAGTTTCTTAATTTAAAAATGTATCAATCCTTGAATCTCTTTTATTGGTCCCTAGTTGAGATATAAAAACACCTGGATTATAATTTCATTGGCTAATGAAAGGTCCTTGCCAGAACTCACCGTCGGTTCAGTCACTGGCTCCTCTCATCTTTTGTTTGTGTAATATTACTACTACTTGTCAGTTTTCATATAGTTGGAGGGAGAAGATTTTAATGGTGTTGAGCCAAAGCTAGCATAATTTGCCATTCTAGTAAGTTTCTGTTTAAAATGTGTCTTGTATTAAATGATTATGTTTGAGTTTAAAATATAATTATGTAATTTTATTTCATTTACTTGTTTATTACTCAGGAGGCAGTTATTGAGTTCTAAACTAGGTGCTTAATGAAATATTCTATGCTGTTCTGACTTTTTTTGCAAATTCAAGACATTTTTCTGTTTACTTCAGGGGTCTTTTGCTCATATTTTTGAGATGTTGTAGAGGGAGCTGTGTTTGCCACCAGACTCCTAGGGCAGGATGTGACAATTTAGTCCTTTGCTCCTATCTGAAATCTGAAAAATGTTAACAATTGGAGCACCTATAGGCTATGTTTAAAACTAAATTTATATAAGAATTAAAGGCTTTTGATACAAACCTTGTTTTAACTTTTTGGAAGATGAACTTTTTTTTATAAAGGCAACCAATCAGAAAAATTTGTTTAAATTAAGTTGATATAATACAGACTCAAAGTGTTCAATTATGAAAAGCTTTCTGTTAAAATAACTATCTGGAAAATTGTCTTCATACATGAGCAAATGTAGTATGTTTGAGACATAATGGAAGATTCTAAAATCCCAGGAAATAACACGATTTAATTTATTCTTAAGGGGCTCAGTCAGTTTCTCCACAGCTGGTGGGAGAGGGTCTCTGTTAAAAATAACTTCATTGTTCTGGATGTAACTAATTAGGAATTTGCAATTATCCAGGCAAGTCTAAGATAAAGTTTGGCTTACTACTCTATATGAAAAGGTTTTACTGTAACAAATTTAAATAGATCATAAGAGGAATATTTACTTAATTGGGAGAACAAACCACTTTAAGCACCTTGGAAAAATCAATTTACTTGAAAACAATGTAAAACTGCAGTATGGGTTGAAAATAGTTCTACTACTGGGCTTTTTCATAGAGGTGTGGGACTGCCATGAAATAAACGGCAATTTTTTCAGTACTGTCACATGAACTAGGAATAGTTAGAAGTATATTTTTGTATACAAAATAAGTCATAACAGTAAGCAAATGTCCACCTCCCCATCTCTCATCCCACTCCCACCAATAGAGTCCCAGATATGCCTGTTGATTTGCTTTGAATGTTTTCTATTGTTATTTGTTTTGCTACTTGTTGTCTCCTCCTGTAAGCACTTGATGGCAGATTGGTGAGAGCAGGTGTTAAAGGCTTAAAAACATCATTATTGCTTTTAACTGCCCATCTCTTCCTCCATATGGGATTGGGCAAAGTTGTGGAAAGCCTGCCAGTGGTATTTAGGTAAGTTTATTATAACTCTTTCCCTTCTACTTTTACTAAAGCAAGGCCTTCCTGGACAGCTTAGTTCCAGGTATTTTGTGAACTGCCCCAAGAAAAGTAAATTTCTTTAAAAAATATTTAAAAATATTTATATCGACTTATTCAGACATGAGGTTTTCAAATACTTGACTTTTTAGAGTTCAGACTGACCAGTTTTTATGGTACAGGTTGTAAATGTAGGATCCTCAATATGCTTTTAGGGTATTATGCTCCTTTTTATCTTATATTGAAAAAAAATTAAAAACACATTTTATATTATTTAAGTCACTTAAGAGAAAAATGTTAAAAGTCATTAGATATTACTGTTCCTCATTTTTCTGTTTTTCTTGTACCAGGAAAAAAAAATCCAATTTAGGGTAATAAAGGTAAATGTTAATCTGAATTAATGAATCAGAGAATACTTGAATATGTTGAATTGGAACACTAGTATGTTGCTGTTGGGAATGTCCAAAGGTACAGCTGCTGTGGAAAATAGTTTTGTGGTTTCTCAAAAAGTTAAATATAGAATCACCTAGCAATTCCATTACTAGTATGTACCCCAAATAACTGAAAGCAGGGACTCAAACAGATACTTGTATACCAGTGTTTATACTGATATTATTTAGAATATCTAAAAGGTGAAAAAAGGCCAGATGTCCATTCACAGATGAATGGATAAACATAATGTGGTCTGTACATACAGTGGAATATTATTCAACCATAAACAGGAATGAAATTCCAATACATGCTACAACAGAGTTGAGCCTTGGAAACATGCTGAGTGAAATAAGCCAGACACAAAAGGGCAGATATTACATGTTCCTACTTATGTGAGGTCCCTGAAATAGGCAAATTCATAGAGAAGAAAAGGAGAATAGACATTACCAGAAGCAAGGGGAAGAGGAATAGGTATTATACTTTGATCCATCCTGAGCTTCTGTTTGGGATAATGAAAAGTTCTGGAAATGAACAGTGGTGATGGTTGCTCAATATTGTTAATGTATTTCATGTACCTGAACCTTCATGTACCCTGAACCATGTGATTAAAAATGGTTAAAATGGCAAATGGTATGTATGTTTTATCACAATAAAAAACTGAAAACAAAATTGGAGATTTCTTCCACATGATTTCAGCTTGCCTCTGTTTGCTCCTCCTCTGTCTACTCCGTGCTGGGTATGTAGATGTTACCCCTCCTTCCCATTGCCTAGTGCAGTGTAAAGGGTGATTTCCCCTAGGCCATTTTTGGAGGTCAGTGTTTCCTTATTTTATTAACTGACTTGAATTTAAGAGGAGACTATTTAAAAGTAGGAGATCCCTGGAGAGAGAGAAAAGAAGATATTTTAACATTTAGATGAGCCAGGTAGTTTATTAATATCCACAGACTGTGTAGGCACACAAAGGTGGTCTATGATGAATTTCACTGTGAGTCGTCCAGGGAGTAGGATGTACAATTAGACCTGTCATATTTTCTAACCTTTAAACATTTTTTGTAATTTCAATTGTGTCATCTTCCATACTCTAGGAAAACTTTGATTTCCACTTAGAGAAAGGGTCTAAGTCATCTCAGTACTAGTGTTGGACAAGCATTTAAGGAAACGCATTCTTCAGTTTGTTAGACTAAAACTTACTGAGAGGGGATAGAGTGAGAGAAAGCAAGTATGTAGTATTTTATTCATCTGAACTTATGTCTAGCACCTATTAATTATTCATAATGGTGACTGTTCTCTGAGTGTTGATTTTTTGTTTTGCTTCTGAGATACAGATGTTGAGTTTAGGTAGATCACTTATAAAATGGTGGTGCAGGATTTTTGTTAAGTGATTGGATATAAAGCTTAAACATCCGGCATAAAGTGCATGTTATGAATACTGAAAATATCAGATAAAAATCCAGATGGAAAGACTTCACTCCAGAGCCATGATTTTAGGTAATTTATCATTTTCTTTAATTTCTTCTGGCACTATTTCTGTACTTTTCAGAACACTTGTCCTTTTCAGTGTTGTCTGATTGTCTCCTTACTTGAGTGTAGGAATGATTACTTATTTACCTTAATGTCTTTGGAGAGTGCATAGTAAGTGCTCATTGGATGGATGGTTGGATAAATTCCTAGGCTAAATATGCCATTTAAACTTAGTACCTCTTCTAAGACACTCAAGTCATTATTTCTCTGCTGAAGTCGATCTTTTTGAAGCATGGGCGATATTATCGGCATTGTGTTTCCACGGTTTTCCTGAAATTTTTTTTTCTCATGGTAGGGATCTAATAAAATATTAAAAGCATGAGTCACTTTCAGTGCAAACCTAGCCTTTCATCCATTGCTATTTTAAAGAAACAAAGTTCTCCAAAGAGAACATGGATTATTTCCCCCCCATGTTTGTATCATATCACTGATTGATTTTGAAAATACAAATAGAACGAATAGCTTATATTTCTATTCCCTAAAAATGCCACCCTCAATTATGTATGTTTTGCTTGTCTATTGGAGTTAGTTTGGGAATTATAAATTAAGAACATTATTTTTGGAAAAAGGTGACAGTTTAAAATGATCTTCTTATAGGGAAACTCTAGAACGGAGACACTGAGGGGGCAGGAAAAAAAACCCAACATGTGTCTTGCTAAGTGGTTGGGGGTCCAGCAGAGAGAGTTGATTCTGCTAGACTGGAGGCCAGAGTATTTAGTGCTACACTAAGCCATGGAGCTCACTCCAGTACTCTTGCCTGGAAAATCCCATGGACAGGGGAGCCTGGTGGGCTGCCGTCTATGGGGTCGCACGGAGTCAGACACGACTGAGCGCCTTCACTTTCACTTTTCACTTTCATGCATTGGAGTAGGAAATGGCAACCCACTCCAGTGTTCTTGCCTGGAGAATCCCAGGGACAGGGGAGCCTGATAGGCTGCCGTCTATGGGGTCACACAGAGTCAGACACGACTGAGGCGACTTAGCAGCAGCAAGCCATGGAGAAAAGGTAAGAGTGTATGATGGAAATCTGAGGAGACTGACCTCAGCCACTAGCAGGGCGAGGTAAGCATACCTGAGAAGAGAAGAATCTCTCGGAGCATCCTAGGGCTAATGTATGGGGCGGAAGGCGCACGTGTGCCCTCATTCATTCAGTCTGGGGTGGGATCCGACATCTTCATTAGGTGTTTCAGGTGAATTCTGTGATCCAACAACTTTGGGAAACTCAGATTTGGGAACTCGGCCCTATTGGTAATCTATCTTTTTCAAGTTTTTTACCTGTTGCCTGCAAAGAGGTGAGGTGGGAGGAGTACTTAGAAGGGACAGCAGAGGACTCTAGTTAGGACCCAGGGCAGAATTGAAGGGTTCCTCAGAAGGGTTTAACGTCCTGTTCTTTGGGATAAAATGATAACCACCCTTAGTGGTTTAATATAGAAACGAGGACACTTGTCATTTGTGCACTCAATCCAAACATTTGGACTGCAAGCCAGATGTAAAATAGTGACCAGCAATAGTTGAGCACATACCACGTGTCAGGGACTTGCATGTATATAAAACTATGAAAGAGAAGATTTCTATTTTTCTGTTTTCACTATCTACTGCAGAAGCCCAATCATACCTGGTGTGCTGTAAATGTATGTCAGTGAACTAAGATTAAAGGATATGCTCAAAAAGGTAGAAAAGATCACCTGGACTGCAGAAGTTTTTTTCAACTATATCACACTGCTGCTTTAATAGTTCACATTAAATGTCTTCTTTGTATCTCCAGACTTGGAACAGGGTCTGTTTGTGTTCCCAGGTAGCTGAATGCTAAGGCTAAGTACTAGTTGAATGCCTTCCATGTGTTCAACCTGTCGATGGTCCAGAAACCTAAAATTTACTTTTGAAACAATAATAATATTCTGGACATCTCCCAAGAGGGAGATTTTCCTAGATTGTTTTCTGTAATAGCAACTGAACCTTGGATGAGAGAAACCAGAGAATAGACGTATACTTCATAGAAAGTAATATATGAGAAACTCAATATAGTGAATGGGAATGATCTAGAGCAGCTGATTAAGAAATGGTAGTGAAGTTTTATCTGACTCAGACATGTGGAAAATGCTGTGAGAGAGAGTCCTTTTCACTCAGTGGCAACACCGTTTTGTTCACCTTGCATTCTGTCTCCCCGGTGCCTTTCATTTAAGTTAATTTATATAGTGTAAGATCCTGTACTTATAAGCTGCACCTGGAAAAGCAAGTCCTCGCATTCCTAATACTAACCCTTTCTGTCCTTTTAAGGCGAATAATTTGTGGTGTTTGGGTTGCACTGAAGGCAGCCACAGGGGTGGGATGAGCCCAGAACTGACTAGAACGTGTCTCGTCTCTGCAAACGCCAAGAGCAGCTCCCGTGGTGCATAAAAGGTGACCTCAGGATTCAGAGAGGCCCTCTGCTTTCCCAGACAGCCCAGGCTAAACCTGGGGAGCTGGCAGCCCTAAATGCTTCCTTTGTTAGAAATTATTGCGCTCCCTACTCCATCTTTAGAAAGTGAGTTCACCAAAGGTGAGTTAAGGACAAGGCTTTGAAGTGGGACCTGACTTGCTTTCTCTCGCTGTGTTTGTGTGTGGGGCGGTGTGGATGAAGAGTAATGAAGATGCAGTGCCCACGGCGGTATTACCTAAACACTGCTGCTTACTCCTTCACGAGAGTGCTGCTCATGGTCCAGAAGGAGCCGTGTGCTTCTCTGGGGATTGTGTGTCCACAGAATGGGGAGGACTGTGAGAACAACCTTCTCTTTGTTTCTCAAAACTTCTGTCCAGGAGGGAGGCTATAAATGGTAAAATGTCCATGACCTGTTGCCATCCCAGAGAGGGGCTCCCTGATGCTGGCCTGCCTACATGCCCTCCTCTCGGTGCAGCTCAGGGCTAGCAAGCCTTTGCCTTGTAACCAGGCTTTCAGAGCTTGATGGTGGTGGTCTTCATGACACAGAGTACTACAGGATCTAACTAACTTTAAAATTTTTAAAATTTTCTTAAATTGAAATATAGTTGATTTAAAATGCTGTGTTACTTTCAGGTATATAGCACAGTGAGTCAGTTATACATATGTGTGTATATATCTATTCTTTTTCAGATTCTTTTCCATTATAGATTCCTACAGAATGTAGAGTGTGATTCCCTGTGCTCTACAGTAGGTTCTTGTTGGTTATCTGTTTTATATATAGGAGTATGTGTGATTGAACTAACTTGTAAGAGCACTTAATTTTAAAACATCTATTTTATGCCTTAAGGTGTAGAGGAAACAGTGTTAAGCACTGTACAAAAGGGAGTATGTTTTCATTTTTGCATTTGGGCACTTTGTTGTCTTAAGTTCTAAATTGCTTGGATCCTCGCCTGTCTAACCCTTTGTACACTTTTACCACTTTTCACCTGAAAGTGGAGGTTTATTGATATGTAATTAATTTTGGATAAAAGATGCTGAAATTGCCCATGTGTATGCTCATATTCAAGGAAATTATGAAATCAGCTTTGAGCCTCCTAGAAAGGAAGTTCAACTTTTAAAATGCTGCCCTTTTAAAATTATTTAGCTGTTTAGTGAATATGTCTCATTATTTATACTTAGCACATAAAAATACTGGATATGGATGTTCTTTTGTTATGCCACAAATGAAGACTGATAATTCCCAACCCCCTAGCTATATCCCTGAATTTTAGACCAATGTATTCAACTATAGATCTTTACCTTAATTCCCACAGGCATTTCCAACTGAGTCTACCTGCTGTCTTTTTTTTTTTTAAAGAGACTTATGGGAGCAGGGAGAAGAAATGGATAATAATTTTTAAGGCTTGTGTCTTAATTCAGGTTTTAATTAGCAACAGATATCTTTAATTTGGACTTCCCAGGTGTTGCTAGTGGTAAAGAACTCCCCTGCCAGTGCAGGAGACATAAGAGATGCGGATTCAGTTGCTGAATTGGGAAGATCCCCTGGAGAAGGGCATGGCAACCTACTCCAATATTTTTGCCTGGAGAATCCCATGGACAGAGGAACCTGGTAGGCTGTAGCCCCTAGGGTTACAAAGAGTTGAACACGCCTGAAGCGACTTAGCACACACGCATCTTCAATGCAAAATTTCTTTACTAATGCAGTTGAATTATTTCCAGGTATATTTGATTTTGACATTCTGATCTTGCTATGTGGTTACTGGCCTGTAGCTTTAACTGTATTTTAATGATACCTGGGACACTCTGATAATTTTAAAACCTAGTCTTTTAGATTTTTCTATTTTCTTATTAAATTTGTGGAAACAATGTCATTTCCTATTTATGTTTTACTTTCCAATTCTCTTAATTCAGTTTTCTCAGGAGTGCAAACCCATTAAAGCATAGTAGTTGGCTAATAAGAGAAAATTGAGGGTACAAATAAATTTTCCCTAGATTCCCTTAGCTTCATTTTGTTTGGAGTAATTTTAGGCCCCGAGTGTTTGCCATTAACGTTCTATTTTTGCAGGCTTTCCTCTCTTGCTTTTGTGAGAAGCAGGGATTGTAGGAGGGAGTAGAGGAAAGTAGGCCAGGTTTGAGAAGGATGTAGTGCCAATGAAGGTGAGTGAGTTTGTCTCTATTATCTTTTATGTGGGATGATGAGTTTTCCAAATTCTAATTTCCACTGAGTCATCTGTGAGTTCAGTAGAGGGGCAGTTCTTTGTCTGCTGTCAGATGTTCTGCTTGGCAGATTAATGAACAACCTTTTTTTTTTTTAAGTATTTTTAATGCAGATTGCTGTATTTTTATATTTTTGGTTAAATGTCCATTTTGGCCAAGAAATAACTTTTTCATGCCATTTTTTCAGGAAAAGCATACTAATAACTTTCTAGAAAGCTTAATCACAAGATAGGTTGGATGAAAAGGAAACATCTTTTAGAGAAACCACTCTTCTTGGAAGTTTTCTAGTTCTTGTCTGTAAATAATAGCAGAGTATCACATACAATTTTTTTATTTGTGGGGCATGAGAAGCTAATCACTTAACTTGGACCAAATATTTTTGGTAAGAAGGTAAATCTTTCATCATCATTTGTAGTGGGAGGACTGAGCCCACGTGCTCTGGAAACTGAGCCCTGAGTTTGAGACCCCAGATTTTCAGCTCTCTGCAAATGTGTAACTCTGTTTGGTTAACTACAGCATTTTGGTGGCTTTGTCTGTTGAAAGGAATTGTTAGAACTGTTTAGCTCGGTATGATGCTTTGTCAAGTGCTTAGCAAGAGAGAGCTGTTATTTTATTATTTTATTCACTGATTACAGACATTTAATCATTGGACATACTTCTTAATGGGATGATAGTTATTTAAAATCATTTCTCTGTTACTTTAAAAATATATATGAATACAAGCCATCACTTTTGTCTTGGACTTACCCCTGACTCCTTGAGTGTTCTTGTTCAAGTGACATCTTTGTAGTTCATCTCCAAAATCATGCTTGAGCTGTTTAGCTTATAAAGGAATGTGGGCATAGAATGAAATAACATAAGTGAGAATCACTTTGGGGGGTTGGAGGGAGCGTGTCACAATGCCAAGAAAAGTACTTTAAAAAGTGCTATTTCTACCAATATTTTTCTTTTTCCCTGCCATCTCCAAGATAGGTGGTCTCTTTTTAAGTAGATATACAGCAGTTTTGCTTCCTCTCCAAAGTCTGGGATCTAAGGAAAGTTGTAATAAAGGAGAGTGACTTGCTCCCTTTCCCTCTCCCTTTTTTGTGGATGTTGCTCTAACTTTTTAAGAGAGAAGATTGGGCCTTGACTTTAGTGGGCAAAACCATGGGGCTCCAGGACCTGCCTTTCATCTCTGGGTCTTCACCTCGGATGATGTTCTTCATCTCTACACAATGGCATAGAGATGCCACTGCAGCATCTGTGCAGGGGAACAGCGCGGTGCAGGCTAAGTAAGACCTTGACATATTTTAAATCTTAGCCATCTTTGTTGCTCACTGCTTCAATGCTCATTTCTTTAAAATAACATAGAATATTTGGCAGAGGTGTCAATGACTAGAATGGTTTTCTCTGCTTTGGCAGTGCCTAGGCCTCACTAACTTCTTATAAATTGGAAGCTTAGCTCCAAAAACATAAAAGAAGAAAAACCTGAATTTTAGCTAGTTGTGTACTGGCAGGTTGTCTTAGACATAAACACAGTTGAATGGAAAGGATAATAGGGACTGGAGTCTGTGTTGCTCCATGGGAGTGAATGAGCCAGTGTTAGACATTAATGTTGGGGGAAAAAAACAACCTTCACCACTTTAAAAAAACAAAACAAAAACAAAAATCTGGCAGTCATTGCAGGCTAACTGATGAAAATGAAAGGTCAGTTCCTTCGGTGCCCCACCTCAGTGTATGCCCCAGGCCATGTTAATAATGGCAATCCTATTATTTTCTTGCAGTAAGCAGGAAATGCTGTCTACACCCATTAGATTTGTTTGAGTGGCCCCTGGCTGGAAATGAAGAAAATTTAATTTTCTAACTAGCTAGGAGGAGGAAAAAAAAAATCATGCAGTGCTGCATAGAGGTTGATTGGGGGACTGGAATAAGAAGAGTGTTATTAAAAAAAGAACTTGATGTTTTTAATCTCAATTATAGGAATGTATGTACATTGAAATCATGAATGGACTTGTATACAGGTTATGTGTGTAGAAAATCTTTCTGAATATTGTCAGAACTGGCTCAGTTCTGGATTTTTTACCACATTTTTGCAGACTGCACAGTTCTCACATATCCCACTGGCTGCTGGAAACTTGCTGGGTTAGTTGTTTTTAAGATTGATTTGCTTTTCAAAACCAACATTCATTTTGGAGAAATTTGTATATTCATTAGGGCAATCAGTTACTCTGTTAGTATCAACAGCAGGAAGAAAAAAATTGGTATTAGGTAATGTTACAGAGAAAGTGAGCCTCTCCTTGCCTTTCAGGGTTGCATTGACTAATCTTGGTTGCATTGGCTTTCTTGGTTTTCACTGATTCATGTCCTTTGCTTAAAAATGAAATCTTTTAAAAAGTGTGTTTTTTTTTTTTTTAAAGCAGGTTGATGATATTCCTCCTATATCTTTACATTTTTTAATGAATCAGAATATCTTTATTACCATTTTGATATTTGGTTTATTGGGATGCTCTGTTCCAGATTCTCAGTTGGTATATAATTCATTTTTCTAAGACAATGTCAGGTTTTCCCAGGAAATACATAATGAAGAGTCCCTTAAGTTGAAGGGACTTGTTTAAAATCACAGGAGTAGCCAGTACTAGAAGAGCAAGCGTTTCAGTCTTTGTGTCCAGAGAAGGTAAAAGAAACCCTTCTGTTTTAATGGATCTGTAATTCCTATGGAACCGGTCTTCTTGGGTTACTTCAGGTCATTGTGTTTGCTTTGCACTGACTGTACACTTAAGAGTTTTTTCTTTGTTTCCTGAAATGCTAATTTCGAAAGGAGTTTGTTTCTAATATCAGCATAGCAAAAGACCAGTGAGTCAAGGGAGCTTTTATGAATATCGTCCTTTTGTCTTAATTCCTAGACTTTGAGCAGTTTGCCTCTAGTGGTGAGCATTTTGCCTCTGACATTTTGCTTCAGGTTGTCATTGTGAACATTTTTCATAACGTTTATTTTCCTCATTTGTTTGTCACCATCAGTATAAGAAGAAGTAAAGCATGGGATCCTCAGTTTTTGTAGCTAATCATGATATATGTGTGTTTTGATATTTTGGCGCGAGCACATTGTGTGGTACATATTTGGGGGGACTTTTTAAAATCCAAATTTATATTTCATTTTTAAAAGAAATGGTACTTTCTAGTAGCCTTTTCTGTTGTAAGGGTCCCGGTGGGTTTTTTTTTTTTTTGACACTTCTGAGATTAGTCTTCCTTGAGACTCATGACAGGAATTGCACCCCATGGTGTGGGGAATTTGAAACTTACACATAAAAACAATTTAAAGGGCTTTGGAAAATTTTATGTGATACTGGGAGTCAGATGTCTTGATCTAAAAATTTATTTGATTGGGAATTTAAGTTTGAAATGTTTGTATGGATTGTTAACTGGCTGGCTGGGATCTGTTATAGACTGGTTAAACTATTTGAAGTATATCTGGTGTATTTAAGTTTGGCAAGAAATCAGGGCAGAGATACAAGTTAGGCGTTATTATTTATTTTTCTAAGTCAGTAATGCAATTCATCTTTTGCCATGGAAAAGTAATCATTGAAAACACTATACCTGATAGCCTGTATAAACTTACTTAACCTGTAGCTTAACGATATTTTTTCCAGGATGCTGACCGGATGATTGCGTATAAGGATGTTTATCCATCGTCCAGTGAATTAAAACCTTTAGAGGAATAGAGGGTGTGTATCATTTATTCCTAGGGTTGTTCTTTTGAGTGGTTTAGTTACTGAGAGCCTTTGTTTTGAAATGTTTCAAACCAGTTAGGCATCTTTTGACCTAAATTTTCCAGCCTTCAACTTTAAGGAATACATACTTGGAATAGCAAGAATGTGAAGATTTAACCAGGTAGTCAGCTCCTGTTAGCTGTGAAAGGGCCTGGGCCTCAAACTGGTGTTTACTAAATACTTGTTTTTTTTGCAGACTGTTGTTCCATCATGAAGAGGGAACTCTCATAGTGAACTGTCATAGAGAACCAGTTGACACTGAGTTCTCTGATGTTCTCTCAGGATTCTCATGACTCAATCTTGTAAACCTCTGAATAAGTATAAGCGATGGAAGAGGATACATTTCAGTTGAAATGATTCTTCTTGTGGATGTTGGTGAGCCCTTGTCCCGGGGTAGGAGGTGGTAGTGCTGTTTTCACACTTGTAGGTGCCTTCAGAGAAGAATTGGTAGTGGTGAAGGTCAGGAAGAGTACCAGAGGGGAACGACAGAGGATGAGACGGTTGGATGGCATCATGGACTCGATGGACATGAGTTTGAGCAAGCTCTGGGAGTTGGTGATGGACAGGGAAGCCTGGAGTACTGCAGTCCATGGGGTCGTAAAAAGTTGGACGTGACTGAACGACTGAACTGAACTGATGAGTTAAATCCACACTCAGGCTTTCCTCCCTGGTGATGAGGCTGACTGCCCACATTGGTGAGAGAAAATTCTTGTGGCCCACCCCACACTTTTCATTTCTCCCTTAGCAGTAGAAGGTTGTAGGAACTGATGAGCTGCATGAACCAGTACCTGAAACTTAGAGAGCCTTCAGTTCAGTTAGAACTAGTGTGTGTGTGTTTGACTGAGGCCAGTGTAGCGATATGTGGAGCAAGGAGGCTGCCGATTCCCCTTAGATGTCCACTGTTACAGAAATTCCATGACGACAGGTACCATGTCTTTCCTTTTCTCTCTGTGCAGTGGCAGACAACAAGTGCTTAGTAAGTTATTGAATAAATGGCTTAATTACTGAGCAAAACAATGTTGTTTTGACACTGATATAACATGTGTTTGAACCAGGAGAAAATTTGTTTGATTTCAGTTTGAAAACTCTGTTCCAATTCTTGGAAGAAATATGGAATTTTCAATTTAAAATAACTGATACCTGAAAATAAGTGAAGATTGAAAAATTTTGAATGTCCAGTGATAGTGAAGAACTATTTGTTTTGCAAGTAACAGAAACACTCAAACTAGCTCAAGTCCACTGCCGCCCCCCCCGCCCCGCCCCGCCCCGCCCCGAAAAAGGTTGGAGTCACTGGAAACGAGGGCAGTGTGCTTGGACCTCGTGAGGTCTTGGACCCAGCCCTGGGAAGTCATTGGGAGCCAAGACTGCTTTTCTTCCTCTTTCTCTTCCTTTTTTCTTTGATACTTCTTCTTCTGTAGAGTCCGTGTTACATTAATGCTGGATGTTTCTAAACTCATAAACTTTATCAGTTTTTATTTTTCCTTCCAAAATGCCAGTCTACACATGCTTTCTAATGATGAATTGAAGGTATAAGATGGTAGAAATATTATCTTAGAGCCACTTTGAAGCAAATTCCTTTCCTAGAGTGTCATTTATAGTCAGTTTGTGGGAGGAAAGTTATATAAAGAATGACTGCTATTTCATCAAAATAATGATAATCTATATTTTCCTGTGTCTTGTTTTCTTAAAATGAATTGCAGTGAGACATGGCCTGGCTGATTTCTTCCCTTAAATCATCTCAGAAACTGTGCCCAGTCCATTAATTGCTTTGTTCAGTGGGCAGGAAATGGTTATGTTTGTACAAGTTACACAATCTTAACTAAGTTGGAGCAAGGAACCAAAGAAGTCTCTGATCTTTTTCTGCAGAATTAACTATTTGGATCCGGAAGCTTACAGATGATACATAAGCCAGGTTACTGGGGTATACTTAGGTAAAATAAATTATGATTTTTGCTATCAGAATGGCTGCCTGTTTAGGGATATTGAGGAAAGTGGATGCATGAGGTCATCAGGCTGATTGTGAGAGTAAGTCTGTGCAGTTTTCCTTCCTTAACAGTTTCTTATGCCTGCTAAAAAGGAGGTGTCCTGAAGCTGGTTCCCTGTTGGCTTTACCAGGAAGAGTCAGCCTTTCTTTTCTCTCTCTTCCATATCCTCCCTTGCAGGCTGTTTGGAAATTTGTTGTTTTTCTTTTCTGGGGTTGGCAGGTTGTTTCTTCTCCTCACTCCCTTACTCCTGCCTGGTACCTGTCTCTCAGAACCCCAGTTATCTCCTGCTTTTCTCCTTCCTGAAAGTAGAACTTTTCTCTTTATCACCATTTGATGATTTTTTTTTTTAGTTTTTTTTTTTTTTTTTTTAATATGGACCATTTTTTAAAGTCTTTATTGAATGTGTTACAATTCTGCTTCTGTTTTATGCTTTGGTTTTTTGACTGTGAGTCCTGTGGGATCTTTGCTTTCCCACCAGGGCTGGAACTCTCATCTCCTGCACTAGAAGCCAAAGTCCTAACCACTGGACCTCCAGGGAGGTTCATGTTTGATATTTCTTTAAGCATTCTGATTGATAATTTGCAGTTTGAGCAGAGCTCCCCCCCTTTTTTTGTATAGTACTTCTAAGTACTTTTCAGACTTTACCTACCTATTCATTCATTTATCCTCCTCTTATTTTGACTTCTGTTATTTCCTGTAGTCCATATATCACTGAGAGAAAATATGATCTTAAGTAAGGAAATAACTAATAGAGGTCACATTGAAAAGAAAATGAATTAAGTGAATTTGGGCATAGTTTCTCTCTTTAAAACGTGAGCTGTCTGATTCCTTTAAAGAAGTGCTCTTTTTGCTGTATGAGCTGCTGCTGCAAAGTCACGTTTACTCTCGTAACTCCTTAAGATTTCTCTTTTGAATGGCCCATTGCCATTCCCTGTTTGCTTGTGTCTTTTGCTTTCTTCCTTGATAAATACTTTTTTTTTTTAAGAACTTTGGAAGCAAGCCTTAATTTTTGTAGATTTTCCCCATTTTTTTCTTCACATGTTCCGCAGTTCTTTAAAATGTAATCTTTCCTTATGGTCTGTTTGTTTTGCCATTTACCGACTCACCGCCGTCTTCGAAAAGTCCTGCTTTTGCTTGTACCTTTTCTTCTGGTTCAGAATCTTTCAGTTGATTCCTCTTCTACTTCTTTCCTCTCAGCAGTTTCCTTTGATGGTGAAACCTGCCTTGGAATTTGTACTTGAGCTTCTTAAACCCTTTAGGAAAGGTAGTTCTGTCAGCATTCACTTCTCTTTCTCTTCTATTCCAAAAGGCTAAGGACAAAGAATCCTTACACATTCCTGTGCTGAGGAATCTGGGGTTTCTGCTATCCTGTTTTTACCAGGGTGTGAATTCCCTGGGAAGGTACCTGATAAGATCTCCCATCTCTTCCCTAAGCTCCGGGTAGGACACAAGCATTGCATTTGGAATTGGCTCCAGACACTCAGATACCATTAATTTAGTAATGATTACATGAGGCTTTGAAGGCAAACAAAACAGCTTCTCTAAAAGGTGAACTGGGTAAAATCAGAATGGGATGACCTCTAATGACTTCTCTAGCTCTCTTTTCTCAATCTGTGAATTCATCCTCAAGGAAGAGTTCATCAGAAGGGGAGAACCATCATTCCCCTTTTTAGGCTTTTTTATTTGTACTCTGTCTGCAGTTTAATTTTGTAATCAGAGCTTAGCTACTATTTGCTCATCTGTAAAATTCCTTTTAACTTATCTTTGTAAGAAAGTCTGCTACCAGATAAAATTTCAGATTGTTCAGTTTTAAAATGTTTTACTTAAAAAGAGAAGATAGTTCTTCAGTGGAAATTGTGACTGCAGAGATAACTTTCATGTCTTTGAAATCTGGAAAAAGATTTTTATTAAATGAAAATTTAATAAATTAAAAAATTAAGTATTTGTAGGGAATCTGTAGCCATTGCTGGTTGACATCTTTCTTCTTGTGCTCCAGAGAAAACTCACTAAATTTAAACCTGTGAGCTTTCAAGTGGCTTTTATTATCAGTGATATATTGTGTGAAGTTGGAACTTTTCAGATTCATATTTATGGCAGAGATAATGGGAACTTTGATTTTCATTCATTGTCACTGTATGTACCTGGCACGTAAGTAGGCTCTCCATTTGCTTTATTGGATAAACAAAGAAAGTGATCCTGCTGTTCAATGGGATTTTAAAAATTCTCCACCAAGATCACCATTCATGGCCCCTGTTGCCCTCTGTGTTATGTGACTTCAAATTTATTGCAAACTTACCAGACATCTCAGGCACTGTAGGGACAGACTCCTAAAATTTCTGGTGGACTTCCATGTCTCATTCTTGGCAAACTGAAATGTAAATGAACACATATAAATTTCACTCTAGATCAGAAAAGCCTCTTTTTAGTGAAATTTGCGGAAGGTCCTGCTTCCTGCCTGTGAGATAGGGTGATAGGATCACATCCGAGAAACTGCCACCTTGCTCAGAAGTGACATGATCGCTGTTCAGTTTGGAATATTGATAAGTGGGCAGATTTATTTGGAAGCACTTTGTTTTTACTACATGCGTAAAACTCCAGGGAGCATTGAGTAGGAGTAGAGGTGCTCCCTTTTGGCTATGCATTAGCAACGTGGCAGTTACTGATCTGTCATTTACTTTGAAAAGGAATTACAAAGTTTTGGCCTCCTGCCTAGAGCTGCTCCAGATGGTCAGAAAAGAGTTTTGTGCTGAAGTCAAAGAGTATATTGCAGTGATAGAGTTGTGCTTGCCATGTTTATATTAGAACAGGGACTTCCCCCTTGATCCCTCTGCACAGTCTTTCCATTTCTTTTTTAACCTGAGGGAGTAAGAGGAGGAAAATACTGCTTTGGACTTATGGAGTCTAATACTTGGAAAACCTTTGTTCTTGATGGGGATGTAGAGGTATGGCATGTGATCTGTAGAGTTGCTTTGTTAACCTCTGTACCTCTGGTACTTAGTATTTACAAAGGACGCATGAAGAATTGGATATACCAAGACCATTCTAACTGATTTTGAAATGGGGGTCAAAATGGGGGTCAAAATTTGAAATGACGATGCCGCCTGGCGGCTGGTGCTGGCTGCACGGCCTTTGGGCTGCGGGTCAGCCCCTGTTCCAAGGCCGTGCGTTGCTCGTCACCAACACCCTGGGATGCGGCGTTCTCATGGCGGCTGGGGATGGGGCCGCCAGACCTGGGAGATTCGCGCCCGGCCCGGCCAGAAGTTCGACCCGCGGCGCTCAGTGAGCATGTTTGCAGTCGGCTGCAGCATGGGCCCCTTCCTGCACTATTGGTATCTCTGGCTGGACCGCCTGTTCCCTGCATCTGGCTTCCCTGGCCTCCCAAACGTCCTCAAGAAGGTCCTCATTGACCAACTGGTGGCCTCTCCTATGCTTGGCGTCTGGTACTTCTTGGGCCTTGGCTGCCTGGAGGGCCAGACCCTGGACAAGAGCTGTCAGGAGCTGCGGGACAAGTTCTGGGAATTCTACAAGGCTGACTGGTGTGTGTGGCCTGCTGCGCAGCTGGTGAATTTCCTCTTCGTGCCCCCCCAGTTCCGAATCACCTACATCAACGGCCTGACGCTAGGGTGGGACACCTACCTCTCCTACCTGAAATACCGGATCCCAGGCCCTCTGACACCCCCAGGCTGTGTGGCCCTGGGCACCATACAGACTGAGCCCCCAGATGCCAGACAGCAAGGCAAGACTGCCTGAGCTGCCGCTGACCAGCCACCTGGGCAGAAAGGGGAACCGACTCCTAGGCCAAGTCCTAGCCACACCCTGACTTCTGGGCATCTGCTTGGGCTGCCCCTGCCAAGCCCACTGCCAGGCCTCAGTTTCTGCCTCTGGAATACAACCATAAAGATGGACAGTTGTACCTCAGCCTTTCTGGGACAGCTTCAAGTGACTTGTGATGGCCTCAGTTTCTGCCTCTGGAATACAACCATGAAGATGGACAGTTGTACCTCAGCCTTTCTGGGACAGCTTCAAGTGACTTGTGATGGGCCATCCTCAGCTCTGGGGTCTCAGCCAGCCAGCTAGCACCAAGCCCTCAACACTGCTGTAGGCTGGGCGCTGGGACCAAGGTGGGGGATATCGCCCATCCGCTTGGATCCGGGCCCCAGAATTTGGAGCCTCCAGTCTTATCCTCTAGTCATGGAGTATGGAAGTACCATTAAATTCTCTTTGTAATTGGAAAAAAGAAAAAGAAAGAAATGGGGGTCAGAAGCTTCATTTGGATTGCATGTGCTCCTCTGATAAACTGGCTGTTAGCCCACAACTGCTGTTTAGTGGCCTTCCTCAGTCAATTGGCCCGTCTCTGATGGGAGCTGGGCATTACTGCATCTTTTCTCATGTTTCCCCATGATTCTGTGGTCAGTTGGGCAATGGTGAAGTGTAGATGTCCAGTGTGGGTGGGAGGTGGGGCTTGGGGAGATGAGCAGGGGGAAGGTTATGGTGTTAATAGCAGTTCCCAGACTTTGCTTTTCTGGACACTAACACTTAATTTCTACCCATGACCTTATGTGCCTTCATCTCAACCTTGGAAGGGGAATGATGTGATTCCTATTTTCTAGATGAGAAAACAGATTCAGAGCGATAATAATAGGCTCAAGGAATAACCAGGTAACTCTGGCTACCTGCTCACATACAATTTTGGAGAAATTTATTACAAGTCTCCTGCCCCTTCAGGTTAGAGGTGACTGCAGGCTTCAGGAAATAAAGCTCATTTTCCTATGGGAAACTTGGGCCTTGTTCAAGCTGAGCCTTTTAGTAAAGCTTGGTCACAAGGCTTAGATTAAGACCTAAACCTACAGGCTGCTGCTCTCCCACACTGCTTTCGGTTACCCTTGTGGTTATTGAGTAACTTGGTGAGTTTGAAGAACATTAACAAAATTTTTATGTCTTCGAAGAAAATCCAGCACATGGGGAAGTGACATTAAGTTGCATACCCCAGAAAGGAATTTTTATCTATTTTGAGATGTTGGTATATAAATTGAAAACCCTATAATTTTGACTCTTGTACTCTTAGTTGATTGTCTAGGTGCTTGATGATAGATGGCTGTTTTGAAGCACTTTTATTGAAAAATGTTAAGAACTTGTGTTCTTCACAAATAGGTACTTCCCTGTGTAGACCTAAGACTTAATCAGCAGTTTGTTTCCCCAGCAGTCTTCCAGGAGCTTCCAGAATCCTCCTCTAGGCTGTTATTCTGCTTCATTATTTTGTCTTCCTTTAAAATCTCCACTGTTCAGATAGTGTTCAGACAATATTATTTTTCTATACATATTATATGGTACTATAATTACTTCACGAGTTCTTTTGGGATTGCGTCCTAAACTGCAGAACATCTCGTTCTGGTTGATGTGCTTTTTGAAGTCTTGCTGCCTTTGTGATGAAAAAGGATCAAAGTGGAGTGGAGGTGGGGTTAGTCCAGTCTAATTTAAATCTGATCTCTGAGGCTTTTACACTTGCACAAAGGCAACAGAGTAGGCTTTCTTGTTGTTGCTTTATTACAATTATGAAAGAAACATTATCTATTATTTTATAAAAGATCATAAAAGAAAGATACATTTTTTAGTGTTTTCTACGTTAAAAAAAAACCCAATTACCATGAGTCCTAAAGCTACAATTACATCAAGAGTCTCTTATATGAAAGAGTCTTTAGTGGATTTTTGGTGCGGTCATTGTGTCTGTATCAGGGGAGTGAAATGTCATCATCCTTGAAAAAAAATTACTTAAGAGACCTAGAAAGAGTCTGTAGAAGTTTGTATCTTCTTAGGGCCTTAAGGTCCAGGAGTTAGTACTACAGAACTGACTTTCAGATCTGGGTTACCAGTAATTTTCCCTACTACTTATCCTCATGACTTACTGAATATATTTCAGGTTTCTCTTTGCCATTCGTTTGGAAGAGCCTTCCTCTGAGAATTAACTATAGAATATTTGTTGAAAGATCGTCACACAGAGGGTGTGGTGTTGCCACTGTTTCAGGTTGTGCAGTATGGTATTCTAACCCAAAGGCTCCGGAGAGCAGAGAACGTACAGGGCATCTTCTCCCACTGCCCTTGTGCCCACGTGCTCCAGGAACACCAGAAGTCACGCTGCTCAGTGTCCTCGCCTACCTGTGTTCCCATTGCCCGGGGCGCCTCCTCTCAGGTATATGGCGGCTGCGTAGATTTTAGCTCTACTGTTCTTCATACTCAGACCTGTCTTATTGGAACCTATTCCACAGCCCCCATTGCTCTTTTCAGGTTCTTGTGCTTTGTCATTAGCCACCTGTCTCCTCCCTGCTGGACTCGGGCTTTGGGCTCCTCTGGACGGATAGTAGGTTCCCCTTTTATATCTCCAGGCTCAGGGCTGATGCTATGCCCCTGAGGAAGGAAGCCCACGGAAGAAGAAAATAAGTCAGTGATTGACTGGCCTGAGCACAGCTCCCATAGTACTCATCAGTTCTGTTTCCTCAAACACTTTATGTGAATTAGAATGGGTTCTTTCCTTTCAAACCATTGATCAAGTATCTGGGCGACAGTGTGTTTTGAGGAGTACTCATTTATAGCAAGAGTAAAAATGTTTAGCAATAATAATAATATTGAATGCTTACCATGTGAGCTCTTTTAAGTGCTTTATGTGCATTTCTTCATTTAATCCTCACAGCTTCATGAGGATATTATCTTTATTTTGTGGATGAAGAAACTGAGGCACTGAGAGAGCAAGCTACTTGCTTGGAGTTAAAAGTCTAGTAAGTTGTGGCATCAAGATCGGGACCCAGGCAGTATGTGGGATAGGAGAGGGTATAATATCTTCTCCCTGAAAAGGCATATTCCTCTGTCAGTCTTCTCCGTGTTACGTATTACTTTATTCCTCTTATATTTACTTGGGTCAACCTCTTGTGCTTTTGCTGAGAAACCTCACTGTTGGCCTCCCTGCCTTGGTACCTGCCTATTACGATTTGCTGTTGGTGGGAGGGTAACGCTGGCCTTGCTGTTGGCTGCTCCTTCCACTTGAAGTTGACAGGTTTGTGTATCTTAATGAGAATTGGAATTTCCTTTGTATTTATTTATTCATTTTATGTTACTAAGCAAAATGTTTTTCAGAGATGTCTGCTGGCTTTTATGTGGCTAGAGCAAGCAGATACAGGATTTATCACTATTAAGCAAAGGTTGATACCTTCAGGGAATTAATGAATTGTAATAAGTCATCATTATGTGCCTTTGATTGGATTGGCCCACCTCAGTTTCTGATATTCAGCTCCCGTTCACAGCACCTTGGTAGCCTCACCTAGCAGTGCCTGGATACTCTGGCCAGGTGGCTCAGGTTTCACCTTTACCAGAAGGACATTGTGGAATCCGACTGACAGTTCCCTTTAGTCCTCTTCATTTATTGGCTGTTTTTTCCTTTCGAATTCTAAGGGGAATAGCCTGAAGCCATTTTTAGAGGGGCTACTTAAGTAGTTTATGAGTGCTTGACTTTTATTTAAATAGCACTTTATTTAAAAAGCAGTTTTCTACGTATTTTGGAGTCATTTACACAGGACCCTATGATGTGAACCCAGTGAGGATTGTCTCAGTTTAGAGATAAGAAAACCTAATCTGAAAGTGTGCCCCTTTCCTAAGGGCGCCTCAGCAAATGAAGGGAAAATCAGGCAATAATTCCGATTTCTTGATTCCCTCTCCCTTTTTCCCTCATTGCATTTTATTGTCTCAAAATTGGCACACCTCTAACTGAAAATCTGTAGGTGCACATCTTCACTTATTAAAACTATGAACATTAAAATATTTTCATTGTGCTCACATTTTCCCAGACTCTTATTATTAGAATATTTTGACATTCATTTTTATAAAAATGGAGAATAAAATTAGAAATCACTCAAGTTACCATAATTGTGTAATTTTAGATGTTCTATTATTAAACTGGGATACAGCAACAGAATGCAGCCTCTTGATAGCCTTTAAAAAAAAAAGGCACATCTTGGAGTCAAGAATTATGGCATTAAAATAAGACTCTTGGCTATTTCTGGAGTGTGTTAGCTAATTTACCTTCTGGTTTTCTTTTTGTGGAATTGGTGAAGAAAGAGACAAACAAAATCCAAGAACAAGTCACATGAAAAAATTAGCACTCCTCTGGGCATACAGTTTGTGAGATAATCATAAATTCTACACCCTGTAGTGGCTGATGAGGGTAGGGGAAAAGCAGAATTGTAGCACTCTGGCGGCGGACTAAGAAACTGGTGCACATTTATGACCTTTAACCTTTACCTTTCACTTTAAGTCAAAACCCCCTTATATTTAGGTGAGTTTGTTTTTTAAACATGGTAATTATGAAAAATATTGGAGAAGGAAATGGTAACCCACTTCAGTACTCTTGCCTGGAAAATCTCATGAAGGGAGCCTGGTAGGCTACAGTCCATGGGGTCGCAAAGAGTCGGACACGACTGAGTGACTTTACTTTTTTTTATGAAAAATTTCAACACGTACTACAAAAGTAGAGAATAGTAGTGGGCTCCTGTGTTCTTGTCACCCACCTTCAACATCTGTCAACTCATGGTCAGACTGACTTGGTCTTTACGCATTTTTCACTCTCTGATGTACGATTTGAAGCAAACCCCAGACCTCTTATCATTTAATCTCTAAATATTTGTGTGTGTGTGTGTATGTGTGTTTTTCTTTAGGTAAGTTCTTTTGGAAGAATATTTTTTTTCTAATTTAAAGTTCGCCAAATAAAATATTGGAATTTTTGCTATATAAATTGGTTGATATTATAAAATTTCTAACTTACCAGTGCTTTTCAAGTTGCTTATATTTTCTCTGACAAACTTTTTTTTTTTTCTGAAACAGGCAAAAAGTTATTCATAGTAATAAACAAGGAGTGTTCATTAGTGTTAAAAATGAGCTTATTTTTCAGACTGAATTTTTTTATTAAAAAAATTACTATGTTTCAGAAGCTTTCAAACTTTAGTGCAGAATCATAATGCTCTTCAGTTTTATATCTTTTCAATGTTTGTTTCCCAGCTGTTTCAAACAGACTGAATTTTAGTATATTATAAGCTTATGCATTCATTAATTTAGACTACTGATTTGGAATTTTCTATAAGTTGAATATAACTTTGATAGCAGGTTTCTATTCAAGGAACATATTTGCTAGTTGGAGATGGTTGACAAAGAGAATTCTGAAGGTTTTATAGTTCAAGTGAATGAATTTATGGGCTCAGTTATCTTTAAGTGTGTATATTTACATACCATAATGCTGTGGATTTAACCTTATTTGAAAAGACTAACCTGATTTATACATACATACAGTCAGTTAACTGATTAATTAAATTTAAGATAAGTAATAAAATTAACCTTTCAAGGTGAAGATCCGACTTTATGAAAGGTGGTCAGTGAATTTTATCTTTTAGCATGGAGACTGGCTTTACAGGCTGTCACATGTACTAAAAGGAACAAAATAATACTCCTTAACTAGAAAAGGCGACGAGGAAAAGGCTATGAGCATTTTTAAGGCCTTGAAGCATACTTAGGGCTTAATAAGAGCAAATATTTGCTTAGTGCTTGCCGTTCTGAGCACTTAACTAACTCATTTAATCCTTACCACACTCCTATGAGGATAGGTGTTGTAATTATCCTTGTTTTATAGATAGGAAACTGAGGCATGGAGAGGGTAAGTAACTGGTCCTCATCCAGAGCTAGTAAGTGGTTGAGCCTGGCTTAGAATCCAGGAGTTGGGCTCCAGAGTGCAGGATCTGAACAATTATGCTCCAGTGCCCCACTTGGCTTATAAAACGAAATAAATAACTAGTTCCTATGGAAAATTTGTTGCCTTTTCATCAATGAGAGTATGACATTTTAGAGAAGTCCTGTTCAATAGAACTTTGTGATATGATGGAAATATTCTGTCTACATTATCCAGTAGGATAACCATTAATTACACTGAACACTTGAGATGTGGCTAAGGTAACTAAGGAACAAAACTTTTCACCGCATTTGTTGAATTAACTTAAATAGTCACAGGTAACTTCTGTAAGGGACATTGCAGTTTTAAGAGTCCAAGAAACCTGGGAGAATTTATAGTTTGCATTTTTCTGGGGTAATGACAACATCTTGACATTTTATGACTGTCAGTATCTCCACCTCATTAGGGTACAACCATAATGGTTGTATCATTAAACAGTAATGATTTTAATGAGAGTGAAAATATTTTTACAAATGAGATAATTGAATGTTTAAAACCTTAATGCCTGACGACAAGATGCTGTTTGATCACCAACATAACATCAGCCTACCATGTCTGGAGGCATCCCCTTGTTAATTGCTATGTAGCAAAAATTGCTTTGACATTCCTTTTGCTTTTTAGCCTTGGAGGGAAGTTCTTGCTTTGTAATGAGTCCAGCTCCTTGGTCAAGCTTAACATCAAGGAGTAATGATAAAATAGTAAAATGGCCTTTGCGGACCAAAAGCAGCCCTGAAGAAGCAAGCATTTAGCTCATTTTCTCCTCCAGCCTGCCCCAGTAGAATTGTGTTGACAGAGCTCCCATATAAGAAAATAAAGCAAGAAAACTCAGTGGTAATGAAGCCAGGTTTCATCTCAAATGAGACCACATAAACTATGATTTAGTTGATAAATCATACCTCCTATAATGTGCTTTCATCTAAGCCTTTATGAGGCACTTAAACCTAATTATTTTAATCTTTTCTTTATGTTGATGAAAAGGGCCAGAGTGGTTGTTTCCATCGGGAATGGTGGGGATCTGAAATGCAGGCAAGATTAAGTCTCCAGATGGTGGTGGGTTTTGGACCTTAGCCACCCGGCAGACATAATTAAACATGTCTGCAGTCCCCTCATTTAGCAGTTCTAAAACAGACATTTTCTTTGTTTATGGGGTTTAACTGTTATCATTAGCATTTAAGTGAAGGACCTGAAGTACTGTAGCCAGGTGCTAAAAGTCAGCCACACGCTGGATCTGGAAGTCTGCTTAGAAAAGTTTGTATGGAGAGAAGTTCCTATCAAACATGGGGAATTTGCATGGCCATGGGGTGTTTTCAACAGGTCCTGTCGGCTCAGTTTTTATTTGTAATTCTCAAATGTAGCAAAGTTAGGATGTAGAGAACCAGGACTGGATGTGAAAGTGGATTGGAATTGGAAGGCAAAAAGTATTGAAGCTCACTGGGTTCCTGGCTTCAGCTTCTAACTGAAGTTGGGCAAATCATTTAATTGCTGTGAACTTTGACATCTCCACTTCGTAAACTTCTTTCAGGATGGGAAACCACATATCACTAGAGAATGATTTGGCTTCTTGAAAGGAGAATTATGGTTTAATTGTAGAATGAAAGGTGGCTATGATGAGTGAGGCCTCATGTTTACTCTAACTGCCTTGTTGCCAGTAAACTCTCCATTTACACTTAGGAGCAGGTGAACATTACCTAAAGGCACTTGAAAAGAGTTTTTCTCATGCAGGTGACTATACAGTATGTTTTGGAGTTAACCTTTTTCACTGAATCTTTAGAACTGAGTTGGCCTTTTGATGGGTCAATGCTTCTATAGCTTAACTAAGTTTGCTGACTGTTTTGTGTCCTCTTCACTGAGAAACTCTTGTTATTTTAGTCAGAAAAGTAAAATTTCCTTTCCTTTCATGCTTTTCCCCTCCTGGCCTCTTTCCTTACTGTATGACCCATACAAACTGGAAGCCAGGCCTTCTGACATGAACTTAGGATGATGTTACATTACATCTTCAAGCAGGGGTTGTATCACAGAATGATGACGCTGGATGAAAACTTTCTTTGGTTGGGACCTTGCAGAAGATGATTTGAAATACAGTCATCTCCAATTCTGACGTATATCGGATTCTGTTTTTCTGGTCACTTAATCGAAAGTAGGTGTCTATCCTGAGAGATGCCTTTATACGGTTGAGGATGTACTGGTGCTGCACTGTAGCCTGTGACTCTTGTAACCGACACTGAGGTGGCCTTCTTGCTGTGCAAGAAGTAGCAGCAGTTCCAAAAGTCCACCAGGCCAGTATTCAAATCTAGTTCCCTACAAATCCTGTGGATCCCATAACTCAGAAACATGTGTGCTCATGTACATCTGATCAGTCTGAGTTCACTCCTAGAGCAGCCTGTACCAAGGACTTGGTGACAATTGAGGCTTGAACTTTTCTAAAAAAGGAAAAAGTAGCACAAAGTTAAACTTTCCTAATGTAAAGACATCATATTATTTTTAAGAGCAGCCCTTTGTGCTTCTTCATTTGAGTAATTTGTCTTAGAGTTGATGAAATTTGTTGCTTGTGGCTATGAAATCCTGCCTCCCAGCTATAAAGGATGATTTCATGGTGGAGGACGTCGCAGGATCTTAATTTTGCTGCTTTGTAGCATGAGACATGCTTCAAAGGCTGGGGGCATGGGGGGAGGGGAAATCGGGCAATTTAAGCCTGTTTAAGACACATGGAAAGGAAGCTGGTTTGTAACTAGGGGCATGTGAAACTTGGCAGGACTCAAATCCATTAGTGGCCACAGTCACATGATTGATTACCAGTTGGGGACCTACAGCTAGCTTATTGCAGATCGAGATCTGACATAATTGATGTTGTCATCAGTATTAAACTGTTCACCCTGTCCTGCCAACTTTCTTCCAATAACAAAAGTTTCTTGCTTTGCATGTGTGAAAGTTTTTGTGATTCTGTGTACGTGTACTGAATCATGATCCAGTCACCACTATTTGAACTTTTTTTTTAACTTCTTAATTTTAATAAAGCATTAGAGAAACTGATAATTCCATTACTTCCCCACCGCTTATCTTGGGGAAACCTATGGGTTTTTTCTTACCACGTTAGTGAAGAGAAAGAGGGAAAGACTGCCCCAAACTGTGTTATTCTATGTGTGCGTGCTTGATCGTGTTTAACTTTGTGACCCCATGGACTGTAGTCCGCCAGGCTCCCCTGTCCCTGGGATTCTGCAGGCGAGAATACTGGAGTGGGTTGCCATGCCCTCCTCCAGGGGATCTTCCCGACCTAAGGATCGAACCTGTGTCTCCTGCATTGCAGGGGAATTCTTTACCGCTGAGCCACTGGGGGACCTGAAAGAAATACAGGGACAGATAGGCCTCTAAAACTTGGACAGTGACTTAAAAACATGAACTAATATAGACATTAAATGTTTGTTGCTGTTTTTTTATGGAAGTTAGTGGGTTGTTTCCTGAGGGGTTTGCTATAAGGAGTCATTTTGTTCTCTTATGAAAGGAAGGTGGAGGGTTTGTGTGTGGGACTGGACTGGTAGGGAATTGTACGAACAGGTCTCGGGAAAACATGGCAAGGGGCATTCCAATTTCAGAGATTTTTTTAAGTTTTGTAACTTCTCAAGGTGGTATTTCTTCTTTTAGTTAAGGGTTATCAAACACTTTCTTTGTCAAAATGGTATTTTTTTCTTGTCTTTGTGTCTTCTAAAACTTCAAAAGAAGAGGGCTTTGTTTTAATTTTTCCTTAATGCTTTTGGTCATGTTTCAAGTCCTGAGCTCTTTGAATAATGACATATATGTAGATGAAGTCTGCATTATCTCATTAGCCTGAAAATTTATAGATCTGACCATCAAAAGATAAGAACAGTATTTGTAATTTTACATCAAAGATTAAAAAAAATATTTTATTTTTGGCTGTGTTGGATCTCTGTTGCTGCATGTGGGCTTTCTTGAGTAGCAGCGCATGGGCTTCTCATCGTGGTGGCTTCTCTTGTGGAGCGCAGGCTCTAGGGTGCTTGGGCCTCTGTAGTTGTGGTGCGTGGGCTTAGTTGTTCCGAGGCACGTGGGATCTTTCCAGACCAGGGACTGAACCTGTCTCCTGCACTGACAGGCGAATTCTTTACCACTGAGCCATCAGGGAAGCCCCTCATCAAAGATTTTCATCTGTCTCCATCAAGGTGGTCATCTCATTTGTTCCAACCAGTGTCAAGACGCCTGTATGTGACATCTTGACACGTGGTCAGCAGCCTGTGCCAGAGGCACTGTGATCCACTACAAGGCAGTTAGACTAGGGGGCTCTGGGGACTGGCTTCTAGGCCTGGTTCTGCCCCCTACCTACCAGTTTGATTTTGGGTATTTTACTATCATGGTTAATCAAGTTCTTGATTCCTTTGACTATTCACTAACAGTTTAAGAAGTAATCAGTTAATTTTTTTGTTGTTGTTGAACATCTCTCATGTTTATATTGAACCCAAATTATCATGGTGAAAACTGGGCACTGTTTTTCCACAAATTTTGACAGGCATGCATGTTGAGATACATTTTGCCTTATAGTCCAGTAAATACATGAAAATTTTAAATATATATACCAGAATCGAATCAATACTTTGCCTTTAATCTTTGTGACCCAATTCTATACTATTCTGTTTTACCTAAAGGAATGCCAGTGACCCACTAAATTGGTTATATGCGCCATAGTTCAAAACATGCAACTCCACAGCAACCCTAGAACAAGTTCGTTTTCTTCTTTCATGTGACAACCCCTCAGACTCAGCTCTAGCCAGCTCGTCTGCCTTTAGTACTACCTTCTCTTCCGCAGCTGCAGGTCCCCAGTGTTCAGAGCTTTTCCTTGTGTGATTTGATGTTTTGACTCACCACCGTCCTGGTCAGTTGTCCCTAGATATTTAGAGTTTGTGTCACTCTTAAAATCATGGTGAACACAGGAAGTACAGTCTCAAAATAAAATTTCAACTATGCCAATCCTTCCTTCTACTTCCTTTCCTACTAATGTCTACTCTGTGTCACACATTTTTTCCTACAAATATTTATTCCACACATTTACTGAACGCTGCTCTGTGTTAGGACTCTTCTTGGTGTTTGGGGATACAACAGGGAGCAGCACCCCAGTCTTTGCTTTCAGAGAGCATGGTTGTAGAGAATGGTGCTGCCTGCTAGGAGTGTGAGGGTGAATTGCAGCCAGGCCCTTGCCCATAGAGCTCTCCTTCAGTGCCCAGTTGCATGTGGTCTTTTATGGCTGTTGCATGCTTGTTAGGTATTTCCCTTCTGAATTGTGAGCTCTTCCTGCCTTTCAACTTGAGTGCACATCTCGGCAAAGTTGAAACGTTCACTTCTAGGGAGGCAGTATATGTATGAAGCTTTAAAAAATGTTAATTCTCTAAAACAAAAAAGTTAAGTCAAAATTAGAGAGTTTTAAAAGGGTATCAAAGCACAAGGATACTGACTTATTTTTGATGAGTTTCAGAGTGGCTTTAGGAACATTGAACGCTTCTTTAATATTGATGAAAGCCTGTGAATTCCATTCATGTCACAAAGACATCAAGAGGGGTCTTTAATTTGGGGGGACAATGAAGTATTTTTAAATAAAATTGTAACTATTTCTAGAGTGACTTTGGCATGGACAAATTTAGTTTATAGTTAAAAAGTTAACTAAAATGTCTGCTGTATATAAAGTAATTTATTCAGGATGGGGGTCAGTGGGGAAGAGCTTTGAATGGATGAAATGAGTAAAAATGTGATTCTTGTCTTCAAAGTTTGTATTCGAGTTAAAATCTGCATATACGAAGCTGTGTATTAACTGGTGATCAAGCCATTTAAGTACACCTTGAATATGATTATAGGTAAATAAAATGAAGAACAAATACTTGGAGACCTAGAATTTGAAGTAGACAGAAATGGAGTGGTAAAAAAGATCATGTCTGTTCTAAGTTGAATGTAACATAAGGAATCTGGAGAGTTAAGAAAAACTGCATAGGTGAAGTTGCAATTTATTCACCTTTAGTCAGAATTGCTTCTTCCCATTTGAAAAATTAACAAATTAGGAATTTTTGTAGAAGACTGTAAATATATTTCTAACTTGAGAAACTAAAGTTTAGAGAAAGAGCATGGGAGCAAGCCTTCAACATGACATTAACTCGGTCAGAATAGTATTGTCTTGATCCAGGGTGTGAAACTGTTTATGGGGTGGCATTTTCACACAGGCCTCTTCCTTTACTTTATTCTGAACTACATAAATATCAATTACAGCTTTCTAAGTTAACAGATGGCGATGTATGCTGGATTTATAAACAAAGCCCTAGAACAATACTGCCCTTAATTGATGAATGCTGTCTCCCTTCTCTGAACAAAGATGTTGGCCTCCAGTGTACTTGTCCGAGAGAGAATTAATGAATTCTTTACTATGATCTCATGTAGAAAGACTCTCACTATAGAGATGCTTCATTCCCCCCACCCCACCCCCGCCAAGAAGAAAACTTGAATACTTTGTAAGCTGCCTAGTATTGAGTTCTCAAAGGTGGACTGAAAAAGTATTTGGACAACTTGTATTAAAGTCACCTTAAAGTCCTATTTTCATCTTCAGAGTAAAATGATGCCTCAAAATCAAAAATAGTAATCTAAACAAAATACACAGAAAAGAACATGTCTAATTAGATGATTTCAGGCAAACATGCAAATCAGATCTATTTTAAGCTCTTTGTGAACTTCCACTTGACATTCCTTAGCATGAGGTGACACTTTATACTAATTCTTAAAATGTACGCTCCCTGTGTACTTAAGATCTGTGAAAGTAGCTATTCTGTAATTCAGTTCAGTTCAGTCGCTCAGTCGTGTCCGACTCTTTGCAACCCCATGGACTGCAACTGGGTGTTGTTTTTGCTTTGGCTCTGTCCCTTCATTCTTTCTGGAGTTATTTCTCCACTGATCTCCACTAGCATATTGGGCACCTACTGACCTAGAGAGTTCATCTTTCAGTGTCCTATCTTCTTGCCTTTTCATACTGTTCACGGGGTTCTCAAGGCAAGAATACTGAAGTGGTTTGCCATTCCCTTCTCCAGTGGACCACATTCTGTCAGACCTCTCCACCATGACCTGGCTGTCTTGGGTGGCCCTACACAGCATGGGTTAGTTTCGTTGAGTTAGACAAGCCTGTGGTCCATGTGATCAGATTGGCTGGTGTTCTGTGATCATGGTTTCAGTCTGTCTGCCTTGTGATACCCTCTCTCAGCACGTACTATCTTACTGTAATTCTGTTATATTGTATATTGTAACTCTGTAATATTGCCATGCCAATGAAATATTGGGGTTTGGGAAGGCGAGCACAGGTGCCCACTAGTGGAAGGTAGGTCCATGTGCATGAGAAGAAGGCTAGAGGAACCATTTGACTCGTATGACAACGTCTGTAGAAAGTATTCACTTGTTGTTTGTTTGGAAATGGTGCATTTTAGATTGTGAAGAAGTCTACCTCGTCTCTTCATCCTGGTTTCTTTGAAACAAGGTTGATTGAGGTAAATATTTAAAAATACTGAAGCATTTGGTTTGCAGCAGATGAAAACCCTGGTGCCTTTGGTTGAAGGCAATCTGCACAAAATGCTTTTGACTTTAATGATAGCTTTCTGCCGGCTGCCACCCAGGCGTCCTTCTTGTGCTCACTGGGTTGAGGAGCATTTCCTAAAATGAGGGGGAGATAGTTCACATTAAAGTTCTAGAGGGTCCTGTAAGGCAGCCTTTTATAGGGTGTTCTCCTGGTGAGTGTCACACGATTGCCTTGGGAATGTGTTTGCCTGACCGTCTCTTGACACACCCATACAGGGGATAACACAGACTACCCCTCCCCACTTTTTCGGTTAAGCTCTGAGGTAGGTATTTTAACAATCTTTGAGATACCTGTAGAAATTGTGTGCTGTAGACTCTTGGCCAGGATTGACATTTGTTAAATCAACATCTACTACCTAATTCTAGGTAGTAGAATTAGGAAGAAATGACTAGTTTCTTATATTAAGAACTAAAAGTGTCATGTTGTTAAACTATATGGTTAGAATCTGAAAAGAGGCCTCAGTATCCCATGTCCTTCGCTGATTGGGGTGAAATCTGTATTGAGTTGTAGGAGCTGCAAGGCCCTCAGACCTGGTGAAGTCCTGAGCAGGTCTCTGCCTCCTTCCATATCTGCTGTTCTCCTTTGGCGGGGGGAGGCGGGGGCGGGGATAGTTTACTGGAGCGGGGGAGGGGGGGGCATAGTTTACTGGAGGTGGGGGGTGGGTAGCTAGAACTCCAGGTACTCCTCCTGATTTTATCGAAAGAGAGACTAGGAAGAACTGGATAAGTCAATTGGGCAGATAGTGATACAAAAGACTTCAGGTAGTTGGAAAGAAATTTTGGAGTCAGGACATTTTTACCACCAAAACAGAGGCATCTTGGGAATACTCCTGTATAGCCATTGTAAAGTCTTACTTTAGCGCTGCTTGTGGAGATGGTAGGTAATGCCTGGACAGCTACGATCTGGGAAATTGTCAGTATCCTTTAAGATGATGAAATTTAACTTCTACTAAGGAAAGGTAGGACCCAGAGCATTTTTAAAAGTGAGGTGTGTGTGAGGGATGGGAGTGAGGCTGAGCTCTGATCAATGTGGCTCCTTGTTTTTTGGGTCTCTCCTTATCATGAGAGAAGTATTGTTCCTGGAAATGGAAAGTGTGGAGGCAGAAAATCTATTTCTTTGAAAAAAGAGAGTGGATTTTTGTACTGCTGGGCTAGCTGTTGATCTGGCAGCCTTGGTAACTGAAATCCTGTGTGGCTGTGCAGAAATCTCAAATGCTTGGTTCTAAGTCTGAAATCACAAAGCCTAAATAAAACAAAAGAATAATATTAAAATAATAGAGGATAGAGAAAGAGAAAAAGATTGGTAAGTCATTATTTTTAAAACATATGTATTAGGAATCTGTTTATTTAAACCCCTAAATCAAGAAAACAGAAGTATGGAAAAAAATCAAAACAGAAAAATAAGATTTATCTTTTTCTGGCTATGCTGCATGGCTTGTGGGATCTTAGTTCCCTGACCAGGAATCAAGTCTATCAGTGAAAGCCAAGTCCTAACCACTGGACCGCCAGGGCATTCCCAACAAGGTTTGCCTTATAAAAAGCTCATATTTCACTCCTAATTGCCAATGACATTCAATTACCTGAAAGAATTATTTTAAAATGGGGGGGTCTCCCCATTTTCATTAATTGCCTTGCATCCAGGGCTTTGGAAGGTGAGGTGTTTCCTGAGTTGACTTTAGAAGTTGAGTGTGGCTCAGCTGTTACCTTATCCTGAGAGTTCCCATCCTTCAGGTTGGAGATATCCTTTCAAACCTTAGAAGTTTTGGCAGTATCCTTGAAGGGATGGAAGCTGCCCATCTGATGTTTCACTTTGGCATAAAGCCAGAAGGCCTTGTTCTCACCTGTGTTTTGATGGTGGTTCATTGATAAGCCCATCACAGGTTGAGAGTTGATATTTACTTAGTCAAAGTCTTCTGGGCCCCAAAGAAGATTTACACTATGAATCTCTTTTTGGTTGTATCTATTAGGGCTACTCGGTGGTTGCACATAAAATATAATGCATCTGTTAGGTTCTCTGCTAGGGGTTTTGAAGTATTAAGTCATTTTTTGTAGTGACTTCCTTAGGAATTAGAATTGGTTGCGAATTTCCATTGCCTAAGTTGTTTCCCAGTGTTTGGAAATAGTTGATTAACATTCTTGAGAAAATCAATTAGCTGACCATCACAGGGTATCATTTTAGTCTAAGGCTTTAAGCTTAAAAATTGATATATAAAGATTGAAAGTTGTGACATTATATTCTTCCAAAGAATCGTCTAGTTAGTCAACATTTTTTAATCCCTGTGCTCCTTTCATGATTCATTCAAAGACTGATTGTTACTAGTAGTTTTCAGTTAATATTAGAAAATGTGAAGAAAGAGTCTGATTACCTTTTGGATTCTCCCCTTTAAGAACCATGTAAATTTGCTTTTGTCTTAATTTACCTTTCCAGTCATCACTATTTTCTCCATCCATCAGAAATGTAACTCTGGTTTTTGTGTTGTTGTTGTTGTTTTTTGTCTTGGTTAGCTTGCTTTCTTTGTTCTCTATTTTTTCTTTATGTGGTACAAAACTTAAGTCTGGATTTTTGAGGTAATGGTAATTATACTAACATTGTGGATTTTTAAAAATTTGTATATGAAAAGTGATTATATTTAAAGTGACTTACTGAGTGTTAACAGTTTATACATTAAAATCTAAGGATCTTATTTCATATACACATTTCAATGTAGGGCATTTACTTGATATGAAAGTTACTTTCTATCTTTTAAAGTCTATATATTATATTGAATACATTTTTAAAGACTTTATTAGAACAGTTTTAGGTTCACAGCAAAACTGAGCAGAAGGTATAGAGATTTCCCATGTACTTCTCTGCCCCCACACATGCACAGCCTCCTCCGTTATCAGTGTCCCCCACGAGCGTATTACGTTTGTAACTATTGACGAACCTCCATTATCGCCCACAAGCTGAATACACTTTTGAATGGGGAAAATAAAATTATTAACAGTATTGCAAATTAGAAGACCGAGCAGTTGTGTTGGTAAAGGTTGGTAATAGGTGACAGATTTTGTATTCATACCTGTTTGCCATTAGTCATGCCTTTTGTCAGTTATTCCTCAGAGCAAATAGATCAGCACATTAAGTTTTGGGGTTTAAGAAATGAGCTTCAAAGTGTAAGGTGGTTAATGCTTACCTAATTGGCTAGGAAGAGTGTTTATTGCTTTTAAGGAAAATAATTTCCTCCTGTTTCATATTATCTAGCACATTGGTTGAGTGAAATTAATTGTTAACTTGAAGCACATTTATTTTCTATGGATATGAATATTCCCAGAGTACATTTGACACTTGATAATACTTAATTGTGGATTAGGTTCATGGCTTCTTGTGATATGTTGACATGCAAGTCAGAGGAGCCTATTAACATTTACAAAAGTTCAATAACAAGAAACTCGTCATTAACTAGGATGGCAGGAAGTAAGGAGTAGTGTTTTGGCGTTTGTGGTCTTTTACGTATGGGAATTCTTTCCTGTACTGATCTGGTAAATTTGAAAGTCTAACCAACATATATTTTTTTCTTTTATAAACATGTCTCCCACCCCAAAGTAATTTGAATGAAATCAGCTTTATCCCTGTCTGCCGAAAGTCATTTGCTTTCTACGGATAAATAGTATTCCTTGTTATTTGCAAGGCTGATGTAACAACACAGCTGTTATATGCTTGGCATTTCTGCTTCTGGTGAAATGCTATTTGTGCAGATTTATCTGATCCAGATGTGTGACCAGCAGGCTACATTTCTAATTATAAGGATAGCCAAATTCCATTATAAGCACATCATGGGATTATAGGGCCAGAAGGCATCTTGAGAGGACATCTAGTTCATTCTCCAGCTTTTCAGCAGGACCACACTTCATAAACCTCTCCAGCATTGAACAAAGCAGCAAGGAATGTTCCACCCATGTATAGGCTGAAAGTAGAATCATCGGAATTCTAACTGGAAAAAGAGACGAGTCCCTGTGGTCCAGCCCTCTTGCTTTATGGGTAAACAGATTCAGGCCCAGAGACGTGTGATTTAATCTGGACTTTTAGGACTCTGCCTAGAACTTACTCTGCTTTCCTGTGCAGAGGGGGAAAGGATGGAAAACTTGATTGGAAACACCAGGTTCACATCCAGATGTAGCTCTCTGATTAACTTCATTTAGAAGTAGGAGGTCTTGAATTAGTGACAGATGGATTCCATTGGAGCTTATTAACTAGTTCTGAAACCTAATACGGAGTGGGATATTCTATTGTAGTGTGTGTTTATGTTTGTGTACATCAGTGATACAGCACAGAAGAAATTAGGCATGCATTTAGGGTCTGAGGATTTGCAAGTGTTGTATATAAGCTTACCAAGAATGACATATCTGAGTAAATGTGTGATTCTTCAACTTGATTTGACATTGTTGAGTCTGAGGTTTGATTTTGCCTCAAGATAATAGTGACCCCGCTACTGTTTTACCAATGTTGTCAGAAGACAAGGGACCGCAGCCAAGGGTGTACCAAACAGCATGAGCTCCAGTACTTGTATCAGTTCCTCCTTGCCCCCAAGTCCCACGTGAGTGATGCGGAGCATCCAGATGGGGTTGTGCACAGTGAGATGGGGTTTCTGCTGTTGTGTTCTTGTTGTTTAGTTGCCAAGTCGTGTCTGACTGTTTTGTAACTCCATGGACTGTAGCCCACAGGGCTCCTCTGTCCATGGAATTTCCCAGGCAAGAATCTTGGAGTGGGTTGCCATTTCCTTCTCCAGGGGATCTTCCCCGACACAGGGATCGAACCCAAGTCTCCTGCATTGGCAGGCAGATTATTTACTGCTGAGCCACTGTGTTTCTGCTTAGGGACACTTTACTTGGGGAATCCACTACTTTTGTAGCATGCAGTGAGTGAACTTGCGCTTTGTCTAGAGGAGAGCCATTATCCTATCTGTCAAGGTCGTTCATTGCAAACAGAACTTTGAGCAATAGCCTGGACAGAAAACAGTCTGGGCTTCGCCTTTTAGCATACCTGGCAGGACATGGAGGAGCACCGGAGACTGATGGAGAGTGTCTCACAGTGATAATATCCTGTACTTTCTGTCCATTTATGTGCTAGAAAGTAAAGATGATCCAATAAAATGCATTGCTAGCAACCTCACAGAGAGTAAAAGTATTAGCTGTTAGGAAGCAAATTCAAAATAAGAGAAAATGGTAATTGCTAGATAATCAGGAGAATGAAAAAGGGAGGGAAATATGAAGAACTTTATTTCTTCTGTAAATTGACATCTTGTTATGATACTTATGGACGTGGTCAGTTCATATTAAATCACAAGCAAATCATCAGGGATTATAAATCTTGTTTCTACACTGTTAAATCCTTGACATCTTTTGTGAAATGAAAGTGGGTGCCATGTGGACCCAGGCCTAGGTTTAGATCTGTTTCTTCACTGCACTGTGGCCTTAATGGTTTTAAAATATTATTATTATTAGGAAAGTTCATTGTACTTTTTTATTTAAAATAAACCTTGCCCCCCACCCCCACCCCCACCCCCTCCCCCCGCCCCTGCCACCGCCCAGTTGTTGCTCAGTCACTAAGTCACGTCCGACTCTTTGTGGCTGGTGGATTGCAGCATGCTGTGCTCCTGTTTTCCGCTGTCTCCTGGAGTTTGCTCAGTTTTATGTCCATTGAGTCAGTGATACTATCGAACCATCTCATCCTCTGCCGCCCCCTTCTCCTTTTGCCTTCAGTCTTTCCTAATGAGTCAGTTCTTTGCATCAGGTGGCATAAAAAAATAAAAGTTTTCTACATTTCACCACACTGTAGCTCAGAATTCATAGTGGTTGCTATACTTCTATGGCCTTTGGATCAGTCAACATTAGAGGGGAGAGGAAATGTTAATGATTTTAGTGGCTGCTTTTTCCTTTTGAAGGATTAGAATCTAATAAGTGCTTAGGATGTTTAAGAGGTATTCTGAATGTCTAGAAATAATCACAATACCGCATCATAAATATAATATTAAAATATTATAAATTCACTTTTCTCAAGTAGTAACTGAAGATTGTCTTACAATAATGGGGATTAGCTAGGCCAGGTAAACAGTATCTTTATTTTGTGAATAAGGAAACAGGCATACACAAGGTAATTTGTGCATTGGTTATATGTGAGTTGTGTTAGGCTTCTCCCTACTTAGGAAAGATTTTGGCCCCAACGAAAACCTTCATAAGACATGAGACTAGTTCTGTAGTACCCTTCATTCTACTTGACCTGCTCTTCTTTCATGTGTGTGTGTGTTTTTAAACACACAGCGATATAAGAGTATCACTGTCTTACACACTACTACCTAACTTGTATGATCATTGTTTCTCCTTTGTTGTTGTTCAGTTGCTAAGTCGTGTCTGACTCTTTGCGACCCTGTGAACTGCAGCGCGCCAGGCTTCTCTGACCATTACTATCTCCATGAGTTTGCTCATTGTGTCCATTGAGTCAGAGATGCCATCCAACCATCTCATCCTCTGTCGCCCCCTTCTCCTCTTGCCCTCAGTTTTTCACACCATTAGGGTCTTTTCCAATGAGACCAAAGTTTCTCCTTTCTAGAATGTAAACTCCATCAGAGCAAGGGGTTTTTGCCTTTTGTTTCTCCTGTGCTCTGGTGAATTACTGGTCTGGAACAGCATCTAACCCCTAGTAGGTCCACAGTAAGTTTGGTGATTAAGTCAATCAACATGTGGTATGTTATATACCTAGTACTATAAATTGATGAGACTGAGTTTAGATAATATTTCCAGCTTTGGGCAAATGATTGGACATCTCTGGATAATGCCAATTGTTTCATCTGATAGGGTGAGATTGAATTTTTAAACTGGGCTGGGAGATGTGGCGTGCACAATGTTTTTTAAAATTTGGAGGCAGCTTTTGAAAATGAAGGGATTTCCCATAAAAGAAGGTTTCTGCTTTCTCTTGAAAACCTGGCAACATGGACCTGTGTTCTTGCACGGTAGTGAAGGTTGTAAGCTTGGTGTCAGCTCCGTGTTTAGAAGAGGTGTCTGCTCTACTTGCAGAGGTCTCCATCACTAGATACTGAGGCTGTCAGTTGTTTTTTGCCATCGTGTGCATACTTTAATTTTTAAAATAAAAATGTAAATATGAATTATTTATTCATGGCCATGTTTCCAAAACAAGAAGCAAGGAAGGTAAACCACTTTGCTCGTTGACATTCCCTTCTTGGCTCTTGTAGCCATTTGGGCATCAACAGTTCCTTGATGTTATGATTATTTAAAACCTCTACCTCTTTCTAGTTTTTATGACTTTAGCTGTGAGTGCTCATAATATGCAACAGGGAAGAAAGTGCTTCAGACTTGGAGGAATGAACTTCACTGTTTTGACTGTACAAGTGGCAGCATGGAATGCGAGTCCGGGGAAAAAACGCTTCCTTTGTTGAACTATAGATGCGTAATTCGTTTAAATGTTGGAAGTGCATGGCCACATTGCTGTGTGTTCAGGTACAGCATTAGAAGGGCCCTAAAGGTGTGTGTTCTCTATTTGTACTATTTCCTGTCTCCTGAGGAGATTTTTTTAATTCCTGCTTCTAATATTGGCAGGAAATACAAAAGATTTAGAAAGCATTTTGTTGTTTGGAAAAAGTGATTTCCTTTCATCCAGGAAAAGTGAATGTTTTAGATTTGTTGTTACGTTAAAGACTTGAAAAATTGAGCTTTGGATCCCTTTTAATAGGAAGAAGAAATGGCTTTCTCTTCCTAGAGGAATTCAAAACAACTAGACAGTTTCAAAACATCTTTAATGTGGAAATGTGGCTTATATTTGGGCATTGTATGGGCAATTAAGATTGTGCAGGCTTTAGACTCAGGAATTGCATAGGATTAACCATTAGATCCAGCCTTCTTTTGACTCTTTACCTAAAGATTGGGCTAAGTTCTCAGGTGGAGAAACTAGGTGAGATGTTACTTACATATCATTAGATAATCTGTATAAAGTAGAATTTCATATAATTTCATTAGGAGAGTTGAAAATTACTAAGTAGCTAGAGCAGTGTTACCAAAAGATCATTATCTGATAAAACACCAGCCCTTGGGTAAAGTTGTACTCATTCTCAGTACATATTCTTGAAATCCAGCATTAAAGAACCTCTAGCTATTCAATGCAGTTTTCAGACTTACTTGATAGCGTTCCTTTTTCACATAAGGCATGTTAGCATGAAGCAAAATATTTGTTCCATGGTGTATACTTTGGAAATTATCATCTGGCTGGATTTAGAAAAAAAGATACTACATGTACTTGGTTCCTGTTTCTGTATAGGTGTAAATGTTTCCCCTCCCCTTTTATTAGACTTGCAATTACATTTTTATCAGGCCACTTCCAGGGATGTCAGGCAGTGACATGGTTAAAATTTAGTGTAGAATCCAGATGGAACGTAGAGGATAGTTTTGAGTGGTCTTTCTTTTATTTGGAGAACAAATATATCTATATTGATTTCCTGTTTTTCAGGTCATATGCTTCTAGTTAAGACACATAACTTATCATGCCTGAATTGTAAATGACCATTTTAGGTGTGGTTATCTTTTCCTTGTGCTGTTGTTCTTTTGGAGACTTACTAAGTGTAGGTAACACTTGTTTTCTCTGAGAGCTTCATTACTTGCCTGGTTTGGGACTTTGCAGAGAACCTGATGGACTAGGGGAAACGCAGTGGAATAATTAACGTTTTGGAGTTTAGTAGTTAGAGTGGGTGTATATGTGTGTGGGTGTTGTAAAGAGTGTACAACTTGGTTAGTTTTCCTGTATGAACTTAGGTAGAACAAAATGTAGAAATTTGAAGCGATTTGAGAGGCAGGAGACCTGACTCTTAATCAATGCTGTGACCTCTAAAAAATAAGGAATTGGATTAGATAGTCCTAATTAAAGGTGCTGCTGATGTTAAAAAAAAGAAAAAAAAGAAAAAAAAGAAAAAAAAGAAAAAAAAGAAAAAAAAACACCCTTAAAAATTGCATTGCAAAATTTAAATGCTGAGGTTGTGTTTTTGAAACTAGTATAGGTTGTAACATGCTAGGAGGGAAATGAAACTCTCATGGTGGAAAAGTTTATGCTGATGTAAAAATATGATTTGGAATCTTTGGTATTTGCCAGGGGCTACAAGAATTAAATGACTCTCCATTTGTAATCTTTTTGTACCTCAGGAGGGCTGCAGGAGAGTTTGAGAGCCCTGGGTTGACCTCATTCAGGGATCTGCAGGACACATCATAGTCCACAGATAGCAGGAAGAGTAACATAGTATATTCACTTCTGCCTTTGGCTCTTGAAGCTTTTACCATTTATCACCTCAGCCATTCACATTTTCAGGGAATTAATTAGAACCAGGGAAGTGCTTGCCACATCTAGTTCCTGAGAAGTCTGCAGCCTAAAAATGGGTATCATACAAGGTGTGACATGAATGAGTGTTATATGGCTATTGTAATTTTTCTTTAAAGGTAACGTGGTTAAAAAAAGTGCTTTCTAGGGAAAATATTTGAGTTGTGCTGGGTCTTTGTTGCTGCACTTGGGCTTTCTAGTGCAGCAAGCAGTGGCTGCTCTTTGTCGTGGTGTGCAGGCTGCTCACTGAGGTGGCCTCTTTCATTGCAGAGCACGGGCTCTAGGTGCCAGGGCCTCGGTAGTTGCAGGGTGTGGCCTCGTAGTTGCGGCGCATGGACTTCGTTGCTCTGAGACATGTGGGATCTTCCCAGACCAGGGTTTAAACCTGTGTTACCTGCATTGGCAGGTGGATTCTTAACCACTGGACCAAGGGAGGTCCTGGGGAAATATCTTTTAAGTGGTACTTTATTTGTGACTCTCATCCCAAATTAGTGAAATGCTGTGTTAGGATCGCAGAATTTAGAATTGTAAGGAAATTTGCAGATAATCTAGTCCAGCCACATCACGTTGCAGATAAATGAAGGCTTGGAGACACTCAAGTCACACAGCTGGTATTTGTAATAAAACAAATTAAACCAAGTCTCTAGATTGCCACTGAGATCCTCTTTTCTCATATCATGTAGATTTCAGGCAGCGTGTACAGTGCTAGAATTCCTTGTGAAATGCTTTAAAAAATTGAAATATATCAATAGTGTACATGCAGCAAATTTTCAAAATTGAGTCTTCACAAGTATGTTTTGAAATATAATTGATCATTTAGAAATCATTTTAAAAGTAAATTCTACAAAAGGTAGCTGTACAAGTGCAATCTCATTGTTTGTGTTGAAGGCATTCTCCTAAGGATATGTGATGCTTAAAACAAGTAGCTTGTGTAAAGGGTATAAAAAAGAACTATTTTTATTCATGTATCCAGCAATAAGACTTTTAAGATGCATAGACAATGGCCAAATAATATTCAGGGTTCTGGTTTAAGTGATAGGGAAATTAGCTCTCTTATGGACAGAAAAGGCATTGAGAGAGAACTGACTGGTCGTGGTGTTGAATTTCACAGAATTAGTTTTGAATAAGTAGGATTTTCAGTGTGCTGTGAGCTTTTTAAACTCAGAGTAACTAATACCCATAGGATTTTGTAGAGTAAAAATTAGGACAAATTATCTCCTTTTTGAATTCTCATTTCTGAATGAAATCTATGAATCAAGAATGTATGAACACATCTTTCAGAATGTATTGAAAACGTGTTTCAGAATGTACGTTATAGGAGCACAGTATATGATTGGGGCAAGACAGAATTGCTTAGACCCCAGGAAAAAACAGTAAGAATTCTTTAGTGAGCGCTGGAAGCAGGCAGCAGCGCGGCACAGCCTCTGCCGAGGTTGGGGGATTTCCCTTTGATGGTCAGGCCTGAATCCTCAGTTGATGGAAGGTAGTGGGTAGATGGTGACACACACCACTCACAAGTTGAATGTCAGATTTACTGAACCCTCAGCAGTATGATGCTTCCAGATTATAATTTCAATCATAGCAATATCTTAATACCTTGACAGAAGGGTCTTGGACCATTAAAAAAAAAAAAGATTCCAATAAGACTGTTTTGTAAAGATCAAGGACATGGAGGTTTGAGAAATCTCACTCTCTACTCATTATTTGAAGGTTTTTTTTTTTTGAAATCTTCGTTCATTTACAAAGTTAGCCAAATGTGTAAAACCGTATTTCTAGTGTTTGCACAGTGCCAGGCACATAAGACACCCAATAAATGTTTGAAAACTGAGGGAAGAAATTTCCAGATCTGTCTACTCACCTTTATCTCACTTCAGTCATACATATGATTTCAACGTGTATTCATTTGTAGTAGTGCTCTGATTGTGGTAATCTGTCAGATGCGACTGTCTGTTAAATAAGTTGAGTCGGTGTGCTTTATTTTAATCTCTTAATTATTAGGTGTTGATTAAAATTTTTAACAGACGATTTAAAATTCTCAGACATTACTATTGTCTTTGAAATGTTGAACAAAATAGAGGTGGAGACCAGGGTTCCGTCTGGAAGCTTGTCCAGCACTGGACGTAGTGTTCTCTTTTCTACTACTTGGGTTCTGATTGGGAACAATTGAGTGGGGGGATCCTTGGTGCACAAAGGATGGCAAATGTGTGGCATGGATCTCCTCAGTTTTTAAATCTCACTACACTGGTAGCCATCTCTCAGCTCTCACTGGCCTGGGGCAGTGAGGCTTTCTCAACACTGTAATCCAGGCAAGTACCAAATCACTTTGAGTGGCCTTGAGAAAAAAGCCAGGGTTCTCACCAAATAGCACCTGTTAAGGAGCTGGAGAAGGATTTGTTCTTAAAACACACACAGAGTTCTTGGTGGAATCAGAATAACCCAGGTTTTCTGATTCTCCAGGGTAGTACTCCTTAGCACTTTGTTTTCTCATCTAACATGATGGGATTGTGAAAATAAACTGAAGGGATATCCTCACTTAGGCTCCAGCTCACAAGATTAAAACTAAACCATTCTTTACCTTATTTTATCTGGATACTGAAAATAATAGAGCTAATTTAAGTTTTCATTTTAGTATTCTCTTCAATGCTATGAAGAATTTGGGAAATAATTTACTAAAATAAGACTGGGGTTAAGGGGTTGGGGCAACACAGTAGAATAAAATAAAATTCTTCTGAAGAACTTGGGAAAATATTTTTAAAATTTTGTTGGAGTATAGTTGATTTACAATGTTGATAGTTTCAAGTATACAGCAAAGTGAATCAATTATACATATATCCACTCGTTTTTAGATTGTTTTCCCATATAGGCCATTAGAGAGTACTGAATACAGTTCCCTGTGTTCTGCAGTAAGTCCTTATTAGTGATCTATTCCCTTGTGGCTCAGATGGTAAAGAATTCGTCTGCCAACACAGGAGATGTGGATTTGATCCCTGGGTTGGGAAGATCCCCTGGAAAAGGGAATGGCAACCTACTCCAGTATTCTTGCCTAGAGAATTCCATGGACAGAGGAGCCTGGCAGTCTACAATTCATGGGATCACAGAGGCAGACACAGCTGAGTGACTAATGCTTTCACTTTTTCATATATATAGTAGTGTGTTTATGTCAATCCCAATCTCCCAATTTATCCCTCCCCCTAGCCTTACCCCCAGGTAACCATAAGTTTGTTTTCTACATTTGTGACTCTGTCTGGTGGATATGTTCATTTGTACCTTTTTTTAGGATTCCACATATCAGCAATATCATATAACATTTGTTTTTCTCTGTCTGATTTATTTCGCTCAGTATGGTAATCTTGAGGTCCATCCATGGGAAAATATTTTTTTTGAAGTAGCAATTGTTAGAGGTACAAGCATGTCTCATCTGTTAAGTAGAGCAGGTAGGAGTTTCACTTGGCAATGCTGTTGCAGGTTTTAACTGCATTTATATTTGTTGTTGCAGATGCTTCATATATATTTATATATATATATAAATTATATATAAATTATATATGTATATATAGATGGGATTTTACTCAATTTTGAATTACCAAGCTTTTGTATACTATTAACATGTGAAAAGACAGTACAGTTTGAAGAAGAGGTATACATTTTCCCTTAATTTGTAAACATCTGAAAAAAATTATTACATATTACAGGAGTCTGATATTTTATAGATTTAGAAATAGGCATTATAGGATTATGGGTTCTGTAATCTCCTAGTGCTTTTTCTAAAGAGTATATATCTATGCATGTATGTATACATATATGTATGTGTTTATGTATATTTGTTTTGGAGCATCTAAATTTCAGGTTTATGAAGCTTTGTCACTACAGTTACCGGAAATATAGGAATGCATTTTGTACTGATAAAATGTAACACAAAAGTTGTTAGCTTCTTCAAATAATAGGTTTTTATTTTAACACATGTGAAATTTTTGTTTATTCATCTTGACACAAGTAGTCACTGAAGAGCAATTTTCAAAACTGTGTTGCTTCCAGGAACGTCAGCTGGAGTGCTCTGGCGTTTCGCTAACATTGTGCTGTGTATGTGGTTTGGGGGGCAGTGATGAATGACTTTTTACTGCTTCAGAAAATAAGAATGCAGCTTAATCACAAGATGGGCCAGTTATCTTTGTTCATTTCATAACCATGGAATGCACCTCTAACCTTAACAACTCTTCTTTCAAATGCTTTCATAAGCCATCATCACTGGCAGAAAGACCAACACATATTACAGGTCTCTCTGATAAGGGTTGATTGTGTCCTCTTGGCAAAGAAGAACAGCAACCTTCATATGTCAAACAGGAGCAGTACAGAGTGTAAATCTCCTGTATGTGGAAGATCTTTGTAGATACTTCAGCAAACCTAGAAGTCTGAATAGACTGAAGCTAAAGAAGTAACTTCTTGAGTATCAAGGAATGCATCAAATATCTGAGCCACTACCACATGCCAGGGTCCTATACCAGTATCCTGAGAACCTTTTAACAGGTGCATATGCTCTCGCCTTAAAAAAAATCTTCCTTAAGTTGTTATTTAACTTCCTGATACATCAGGTCAGGGAGAAGTTTGCCCAAAACACATTATTTGTAGGTAATAAGTAAATGAGGAAAATTTGCTTGCCTAGAGTGTCTCTTGAGTCTTCAGCGAGGCTCAACTACCAGATATGGGAGAAAGTCAAGCAGTCCATCACTCTCCTTTCACACTTGAGGGTAGGAAGCCCCAAAGAGCTCTTAGTGGAAGTCACTGTAAACTGGAGTAACCTTGAGGTGGCATTAAGCAGCAGATAAGCCTTGGACGGGGATGCCTGGCATGCTGCAGTCCATGGGGTTGCGAAGAGTCACACACGACTAAGCGACTGGACTGAACTGAAGGCTTGGGCCAAAGGTAAATGTCCTAGGAAAGAGGAGGAGAGGAACATGATGCACAGTTTCAGCCATCACACGCTCCTGGGGAGTCATGACACTGGTGGGAGGGAGCGTTGTGTGGACAGAGAAGGAAATACATTTATATAGGCAGGAGACTGTAGAGGATTTTTTTGGCCTGAAAAGTGTTTTTGAGCTACAGAATATGATACCTAGCCTCTATATATAGCGTTAGGAAAGATCTAAGACATGGTATAGTGTATTTTAGGACTTTTCTGAAAATGCACATCACCTGCTCTTATTCAGAGGGAAGATATCCAGGTCGACGGAATCCTGGGGATTCTGATTTAGTAGTTCTGAGGTGGAATCGAAGGATCTGGATTTTTAAACAGCTTTATTGAGAAAAAATTCACATCATACAGTTTACTCATTCAAGATGTCAATTTCAATATATATGTATTTTAGCATATTGGCAAGATTGTACAGTTACCAACATTATCAAATTCTAGCACATTTTTGTACCTTCTGAAAGAAACCTATTAGGAGTCACTCTGCCATGCCCACCCCCACCCTTACCCACCCTGCCCAAGCTCCAGGCAACCACCAATCTACTTTCTGTCTCTAAAAATTCACCTGTGCTGGACATTTCATAAAAAGAAGCTATACCATACGTGGCCCTCTGGGACTGGCTTTTTCCCCTCTGCATAGTATTTTCAAGGTTAATTCATGTTCTGTCATGTGTCAGTACCTCATTCCTTTTTATTGCCAAATAATTTCCCATTGTGTAGGTATACCATATTTATTTATCTTGAAGTCGATAAACGTTTGGGTTGTTTCTCCTGTTCTTGGCATTTATGAACAATGCTGCCATGAACATTCATGAGGAATTAACGTTTCTAAACAAGCACCCCACCTGATTCTGTTGCAGTATTTCCTGTGTCAGACCTGGAGCAGTTAGCTCAGGGAAACTCCTGCTTCCACAGTGCCCAGTCCCTCATTCTACATCTCTCAGGAAGGCTGCTCTGGCTTCTGCTTAAAGAATCCCTGGTTTGTGAAAGTGAGTGGTGGCCCAATGAGAGTGGTATGTGTCGGAATGAATTACATGGTATGTGTGTGCAGGTTAGAGTGGACAGAAAGGGGAGAGGAGAGAGAGATGGTAGGCAGGATAAGATGGTTCCAGATATTTCCAGAATCTAGAAGTGATTTAACTCCTCAATTAGGACCCTGGCCCTGCTAGTCAGGAGTGTAAGAGTCAGAGGAACAAAATTTTATTAAAGAATCCTTTCAATAGTGGTGATTTAAAATATTCAACACTTTATATTTTTAACTGACTCAGACATGGTTTTGTCTAATTCTGACCTTATCTATTCCTATCATCCTGTTTTTCCAAATAAATGTGTTTTCACCGACTGTTTTGAAAGAGGAAATCCGGGATAACTAACTGAAGGATATAGGATAATTTAAAAAAATGCTGGGTTATGGTATTTTGAAGCCTGTGGTCAATTAGGGATGTTTAAATATTGTGCAAGCCTGTGTCAGACTGAACTTTTCAAGGTTCCTTTTTAGATTCAGGATTCTGTGGTGTATCTTGAAACTGAAAATAGTTTCTAGAGCCAAGGCCGCACCGTCCCTGCGGGTCGGCCCAGCTGTGCCCAGGGTGAGGGCAAGCCACACCTGTGAGCCACTGTACCAATTTAGAAGGTGGAGCTGCTACCATCAGTGACCCTTCTCAGGAAGTCTTAGAAGTGTGTTTTGTATAATAGGATTTTCATTGGCCAAATGTCCATTATCTGTTTCTCATTATTCCATTGGCTTCTTTGACAAATATGAGATTGCCTGTAAAGTGGTCTGTGTTCTATATACATTTTTGTCCTTAGCAAAAGTATCTCTTAAAAAATAAAGGTCAGAATGTATTGATAAATTCTTCATCCTACCTGTGCTGTGCTTACTTGCTCAGTCGTGTCCAAGTCTTTGCAACCCTATGCATTGTAGCTCACCAGGCTCCTCTGTCCACGTGGATTCTCCAGGCAAGAATACTGGAGTGGGTTGCTGTGCCCTCCTCCAGAGGATCTTCCCAACCCAGGGACTGAACCCAGGTCGCCCACATTTCAGATGGATTCTTAACTGTCTGAGCCACCAGGGAAGCCCCAAAATACTGGAATGGATGGATAGCTTTTCCCTTCTCCAGGGGATCTTCCCAACCCAGCAATCAAATCCAAGTCTTGTGCATTTCAGGTGAATTCTTTACTGTCTGAGCCACCAGGGAAGCCGTCATCCTACCTGCCTAACCATCGTCACTGTGAGCACTTTGGTAGATAGTCTTTCATTTCTGTTGTCTGTGAAAAACATATTCCTAGTTTTGCAGAAGTTGGACTACAGCATAGACCTTCTGTTGGTTAACCTATTATTCCTCTATGTTGTTATTTCCCTATAAACAGTGTATTTTGTACATCTTCCTTTGTTAGCAGGTTGATTTCAAATCCGTTTACAATTGGCAGCATAATCTTTCATTGAGTAAAGCAAAACTTTTTCCCCGGAAACATAGAAACACAAATTTGAACTTACAGTATTGTATGGGGACCATTCACTTGATAATTCTATGTAAATACTTACACATAATCTAAGAGTGTTGTATCATTATAACCTGATGTCAGATAGAAAGAAATTATGCCTTTAATACACATTGATCTTCTCAGTTGAATACATGGTTATTCCCTTGCTTTATGCTAAGGTCCAGGACCCTGAAGACTTTGCCACATTCTCTGAAAATGTTAGTTAGGAACCAGTTCTTTATTTTTTAAAAGTTGTCAGTGTTATGATCATGAAATATCAGAAATGAAAAATAGGCAGGTCTATCGTGTGTAAACTATAGCCCTCTAACTTTATAGGTTTCATATGGATAGAAGAAATTGAAACGAAACACATCACCTTTTTAACAGTGGATGTTTCTAGGTGAATAGAAACCTTCGCCCTGTTTTTCTGTATTTCCAGATTCCTAGAGTGAACATGTAGTATATAATATATGGGGATGTGGGGATTAAAACACAGGACAAATATTTTTAGGTTTCGGATGAGGGAGGGTGCACCAGTAGGGAGAAACCACGAAGATAAGAATGGGTAGTTACTTTTCCACTGAGAATGAAGCCTGCCAGCCCTGAGGGAACTCTGGCCCCACCCTGTTCTTTTCATAGCTGGAGTTTTTGAAGTCCTTTGTGCTAGTTAGGGACTAGCATAGTAGGCACAGCTAAGTAAGTGTGTAACAGATTGCTATTATTAGTTTATCTTGAGACTTGCTGGGTCTCATTTGATTGACGGAGACTTCTCCACCTAGAAATTTTGATTTATTTTGGCAGTTTAAAGATTTTTTGGAGTGCTTGTTATCTAAAAAAGGTAAGAAGACTGGGGAACCTGCTTTCCCTTCCTCCCTTAAAAAAAATAAAACAAAAAAACTGTTGGTCCTAGTGAGCATGCCTAATCTTAGGGATTACTCAGCAAGCATGACCTCAGGGCTGGTTTTGTAAATGTTACCAAATCAATCTATTACTTAACCACAGATGTTCTTTCATAGACTGTGTTCCACACAGTCCAGGCCGAATGGTGGAAGTTCCTTTTGGGAGAGTTGGCTAAATCATGTCTTTTAGGTCTTTATTTGTATATTTGTACATTAATTTGGAAATACTTCATCACAAAAATGTAAGCAGTCACATGGTGCAACTTAGATTGAATTAAATGGGTTTATAAAAGTTAACTTTTATGATTATACAAAATATAGATGCTCAAATATAAATATAAAAGAAAAAATATAACTCATTTCATTATCCATTGGTTAAACATTGTTAACATTTTGGTTTTATTTCATTACAGTCCTATAAGCAGTTATGTGTACATATGTACCCTGTACATTCCACTGAATATTGTTATGAACATCTCCATATAATATTTCTGGTTTACTCTTTCCATGCTGCAGTAGTGACTTCCTGAAGTTTGTAAGTAGTATTTATGGGTACAGATCCTTTTCATTTTACGGTGACTGCCTTAAGTATTAGACTTCCTATCAACCCTTGAGATGTGCTAATGGTGATATTCTTTGTTGCTGTACCCAAACTGACAAGTTGTTAGAGCTTGATCTAACAGGATCCAGGGACCGTGATCATGGAGTTCTGTTCCCTAATTAGAGAAATGAGAAAAGCAAGCCAGAGGAGAGTTGCCCCTTGCCCAATATCATTAAATTATTTAATGACCTAAGAATACTCCTGTAGGAAGCAGCTGTTACTTCTCTTTAGCAGGTTGAGAAATGGGGTATTGAGAATTTAATCAACATTTTTGAAAGAACTGAATTGTGTGTGTGTTTTAAAGCTAAGGTAGGGAGAAAAAAAGAAGAAGAAGAAGAGAAGAAGGCAATGGCACCCCACTCCAGTACTCTTGCCTGGAAAATCCCATGGACGGAGGAGCCTGGTAGGCTGCAGTCCATGGGGTCGCTAAGAGTCGGATACGACTGAGTGACTTCACTTTCACTTTTCACTTTGATGCATTGGAGAAGGAAATGGCAACCCACTCCAGTGTTCTTGCCTGGAGAATCCCAGGGATGGGGGAGCATGTTGGGCTGCCGTCTATGGGGTCGCACAGAGTCGGACACGACTGAAGTGACTTAGTAGTAGTAGTAGGGAGAAAAAAGTCAAACTGATGAAGGCTCAGTGGTTCACCTGCCATTGCAGGAGATGCAGGTTTGATCCCTTGGTCTGGAAGATCCCCTGGAGGAGGAAATGGCAATCCACTCCAGTATTCTTGCCTGGGAAATTCCATGGACAGAGGAGCCTGGTAGGCTGCAGTCCATGGGGTTGCAAAGACTCAGACACAACTTAGTGACTGGGCCCACAAATTTATGAAACTTACTTGTTTATTTCATTTTTCAACTAGCAGATGATTGATATGACGGCATGTGTCACCATTATCTTTGTTTCCTCACATACTTGTGCAGAAGTCATTGATACGATGCTGACAGTGCCCACTTTCCCATTTGAGATGTTAAAATAATTATTTTTTTGCTTTGGCAGTTAAGCAAAATGGTCAGTATTTAAGGAACCCTAATTTTCAATAGAGATAAATGACTGATAAAATTTTGATTTCTTTTAAATTGCTTATTAAGTACTAACACCTTTCATTAGTTTTGAAAAGCAATAGCTTCTTAGGAGTATTTTCCAGTTTTTTTGAGAAAAGCAAATGTCCTGTCCTTGTGACTTTTTTTAAAACAAAGTGATACCCTGAGAGATTAGCTACAAAATGAAATGTACTTGTCAACTGCTTCCCTTTAACCTTGGGAAGAACCTGGGGGCTTGATTGTGGACAACACCAGCTTTGTTGACCCTGAAGTGTAGGCAGTTGGGGCCTGTGAACATGGCATTTACCGTCGCCTGCCTCGGAAAGTTCTCTCTGGAACAGTCTGAGGTGCTCTTGGTGAGGCCTGCTTCCTGTGTGAGTACCTATTGTGGAGGCCTCCCTTGAATGGGAGGTTTGTGAGAAGTGGTTTCCCACCAGCACACAATGCGGCCTCTCCGCAACGTAAATACACTTTCCACTCGGGGTCAGGCTCACAGCGCCTGGCCAGAATCCCCTTGCAAAGAAAGTATTTTGTAGTTCCATTTATTTATAGTGGCCAGTGAAAAATTAATATGCTTGCTTCATCTATTTTTAAAAATAAAAGGGAAGCCCCTTACCTAACAGTGTTTGCTGAATGTATGTCAGTTGACTGTGGCATATTTTGATCTTGCTTACTTGCTGCTCTAGGAAAATGAATGTCACCTTTTCACGAACTGTTCTGTCTATATTTGAAGCTTGAGATTCTTGTTTTAAGAGTTATCCTTATGTGTCAGGAAAACTCCTTTTGGGTTCTCTGGTGAAGACCTAAACAGATCAGATCAGATCAGTCGCTCATTCGTGTCCAACTCTTTGCGACCCCATGAATCGCAGCACCCCAGGCCTCCCTGTCCATCACCAACTCCCAGAGTTCACAGACTCACGTCCATCGAGTCAGTGATGCCATCCAGCCATCTCATCCTCTGTCGTCCCCTTCTCCTCCTGCCCCCAATCCCTCCCAGCATCAGAGTCTTTTCCAATGAGTCAACTCTTCGCATAAAGAAAATAAAGCAGTGACTGTATAAAACACTAGATCAAGTCATCTGTGGGTTTCACATGGGCTCACTGAGCAGTCAGTGAAGGTCTGGAGATCAGGGCAGATAAGAGTCTTACTTGGGAATGGCAACACAAAATTATTTGTCTTTATTTCCTTGGAATTGATGGTTTGCTTTGAATCCAGGGCATAAACGTGACTGCTTGAGGGAATGAACTCGGTCCTCGTCCAGCAGGCTCGGATTTATTGGAGTCAGGTCCCACTCTGTCCCGAATGTGACATTCCTGACATTCCAAGCCCAGGAGTACCTGCTCCCCAACATTCACTTCCTATCCCTCCAGCCTGCTGCTCTCTTATCAAGACTTTACCAAATGAATTTGTTTCATGAAGTACTTTAAAGAGTGTAACATAAACTCCTGGAGAGAAAAGTCCATGCTGGAATTCGGATACTTTTCATTTGGGTTAATTTGTTCTTTGTTTCAGACCCTGCCAGGTGAATTGTGGATGTATAGAGTATATAAAATAGGGAAGTTTGTCTACGAGAAAGTGAATTTACATTTTTCTTACATTTTTACATCTAAGGTGCTTGGCATGGAGTAGTGGTTGTCAGAGTCTGGTATGGGGGTGCCCTTGGGTGATCCTGAAATTCTTTTAATGGGGTTCATGAAGTTGTAACTATTAATAATCCTAAAATGTTTTTATGTCTTTTTCAATCTTATGCTTTGTGTCCTTCAATAGTGTTAACTGAAAAATACTTTGTCTTTAGTGCTTTTGCATGAGGAGAAATACAAAAATTGAATTGGAGACCATGCATTTTGTAGCAGAGTTGAAATTTAAAATTATTTTTCTGGAAAGGTTTTAAAGCCTGTTAGTGGACTGCTTAAATTTGAAGTTTGAATGATTTCAGCACAAAAGAGTGTCTTACACAAACCAGAACCTAAGTGAATGAATAAATAAATAAATACAGCCTCCTTGCATTTTCTTAACAAATTATATTAGTGTAATTAATGATGTCATTATTCACAGGGGTTGCTTAGAATATAAGCAAGTACCATGCTTTCAAACATTTAGATTCACTTCATTTGCACGTGAGTTTGTATAGACCAATTGCCATTTCATCCAGTAAAACAAATCTCTGCAGTTTTTTTTTCTTTTTCCCTTAAAAGAAAGGAAAAAAATCTTTTTTTCCTGAAAAATTCCACATTTTGGAGTCTTCAAAAATATCAGTCTGAATTAGTAAAGTGCATATTCATGTTAAAATTTTGTTGTAATGGTCTAAAATCTGAAACAGTAGATAGACACTCCCTTGCACGGTGTGTCTTTGCACCTGCTAATTCGTTTCTTTATAAGCATCGTTTCATGTGAATTTTCTGTTTCAGTACCTTGTAAGTTCTAAGGAACACCTGGTATTTGTGGTGTGTTTAGTCCCATCAGGGGAAATACAGAGCTGCTTATGAGGACGTCATCAGTTGTGGACTCTTAAAGAAATAGTTTGTTTTAAAAAACGTGTTTGTAAACTGATTTTCAGTGTATCATATACTATTCTTGTTTGTTTCTCCACCACCCCATCTCCCCCCATATAGGAGAGAGGAGGAAATATTGGAACCAACATCTAAAATTAGTAATAAAGTGTTAGAAATATTTGAAATGCATATTTAATTATAAACTGAATAAAACACCAATGATGCTTCTACGAGACTGAAGTAACAGCTTCAGAGCTCATCCTTGTCGTGAGTGTTTTATAACATCAATTCGACAAAACTGAGTTTGTTGTTGCATAAATAAGCATGACTGGGTTCTATATGAGCTGATTAAGGAAAAAATTTTAGTATTCTTCTGGCTAATCAGAAATGAAGGTTGAGGAAGGGGGCATGTTTTGAGACAAATTCGTCTTCTGGCACACCTAATACTAGGAAAGATGCCACAGCTGGGAAATCAGAGTTAGACTGTGAAGCTTATCTCAGATGAAAGTTTTCATAGAGCATGGTGGTCTGTTGATGGGTTTTGTCAGAAGTGCCCAATGTGGATTTGGGTTATCGAATATAACATTTCAGTGTAATGCTATTTAAACCTCACGCCTTTGTTTCTAGAATCCTAAAATTCTAGTACAGTCCCTGGCACACAGTGGATACTCACTAAATATTTTTTAAAAGAATGGTTGATTATCTTTGTTCGTGTCCTTTTCTTTGATGTTATTTTAGATTTTCTTCAGCCGAGTCCTTCTTTTGGGATATTGAAAATAATATAATCTTGAAACCCATTGTACCAAATACCTTGTTCTAAACAGTCTCCTCATCAATAACCTGCTAAGCTGCCCTCCTTTGTGAAGTAATTTTGCTTTTGTGTTTCATTATGGCCCATCAGAGTCAGAATATCACCACTGAGGGTTTAACTTCAGTATTTTCTAGTTTGTTTTTCTGCTGGTTCCTTTTTCTCCCTAAATTTTAACCATCTGGACTACATGATAGTATAGTGAATTTGCTTAACTTCCCTTTAAAGTACTTTAAAAAGTGTTTTAAAAAATCATTAAATCTGCATCTTGGTAAGGATACACCAAAAATTCAGTTACTGGCTGTGTGTACAGGGAGCTGGGGACTGGATAGGAGAGAGATGTACTTTGATTGGGTGTCTTTGAAAGTTACCTTTTGAATTTTGTACTATGTGCTTGTTTTGTCTAATTTTTCAAATTCACTAACCTATGAATTTTTCATCAGCCCTTCCACTGCCACGTTTTATTGCCAGATTCTTAGATGTTATAATCAGCTCGCTCAGAGAACGCTGACGTCTTACCGTCACTTTCTGTCTAAGTCTCTTTCGGCACATCACTTAACCTCTCTCAACCTTAGTTATAATAATATCTGATCAGAGGGGAATACTGCCTCTTTCACTTGAATGCTGTGAGGCTCGGGAACAATTAGTGCACAGGGGCTTCAAGCCGTGACCGTCTTTGCTTTGGGGACTCTTCCTCTCAGCCTTTCCCAGAAACGGTTTGGTGTTTGCAATACATTTTCCCTTCCCTCCAAAGTAACAAATGTTATACGTGGCTGTTAGGTACCCAAGTGGTTATAAACATGTGAATTTAATTCATAATAGATCTCTAAATGCAGAATAATAAGAAACATTTTGGATTTCATTCGAGGGAAATGTGCTGCTGCTACTGTTCAGTCGCTCAGTCATGTCCAGCTCTGTGCAATCCTATGGGCTGCTCTGTCCGTAGGATTCTCCAGGCAGGAATACTGGAGTGGGTTGCCATGTCCTCCTCCAGGGGATCTTCCCGACCCAGGGGTTGAACCCAGGTCTCCTGCACTGCAGGGAGATTATTTACTGCTAAGCCACCAGGGAAGGCCATCTAGAAGTTGTGTTAAAGCACCCATGTTACACATGAAGGAACTGAGGCCCGGGCCTGTGCAGGCACACCTTGAGCCAGGGCCTTGCCGAGCAGCGGGACCTGTCAGCCTGCTGTGGGGCTTCCAGGCAGGTGGCAGTGCCCGAGGGCTGGGGAGGAGTTGAGTGTCTTCATAGTATAGATCTCCTCTCTTTCTAGAACCCTGCCATGGGTGCCGCCACGCCTCCCCCCCACCGCCAACACACACAGCCCCCCACCCACCTACCTCAGAGCTTGACTGGTGTGGGGGTAGGAAGACCTAGAGCTGGAGGGGCCTTTAGGAGTGACTTTTTTTTTCCTTCCACTTTTGGATTATAGTCTTCTAGACCTTTTTCCAACATCCTATAGAAAAAGATATAAAGAAACAACCACACAGTTCCAAGTCATTGCAAAGAAATATTTTCAGTTATTCTCATCTTTGGATAAAGTATGTGACAAAGTTAGCTTGGATGTGAGTGAAAATAAGGGCTCATAGCTTTGGAATGTTCTTTTGTAGATGCTAGACTGTCATCCTTGAGATGTGAGAGAGGGATGTGAGATTTATTGTGCTGCGTGTATCCAGAGTCTAGGTGTTCTAATAAAAATGTCTAATTACATCTGCAGACCTCTTTAAACACTGTTTAAAAACAATGAACAAAACAAATGGACCTTTTGTTGGTAAACTTTTTTTTTTTAGTTGGGCCACCTTTCCTTTTTAGTTAATATTTGTAGAACTGAGCTGTTTATGTGTGGACGTGGATCCGAGGTCCAGAGATTGTGTATATATAATGATGCAGTTTTTAAAAAAGTTTTTGTGTTTCATTAAAGATTTGAGGTATATTGGAGGGGCTGTGGAAGCAGCCAACCACTTTATATTCATGGAGAATTATAAAAATAGCCTTGATGCATTAATGTTTACATATGATCCTCAGACATGTAGACGATTTCTCCTTCTCAGGAAATAGTGCTTTCCTTATATAGTAGTTTTGAGTTCAGACGTGACTGTGCTAAATTAGAATAAAGAGAGCATCTATGGATTCTTAAAGGTGGGGCCTATACATTAGACTACTTGACATCTCTCGTTAGCCTCTGGAGCACAGTGGACAGTTCTTTTTTTATTTGTTGTTTGAATCACATATTACTTATTTTAATCCATGACAGCAGTGGTGGTGGTGTTTTTAATCTAAACTCAATTTCACAGGATTTCTCCTGTGGATTTAAATGTTGCCACTTAATTCTCCTGTGTTTATAGTTGGATGCTAAAAGCAAGAATGTTTTTAAGGTTAGGAACCTTTTCAGACAACTGTGATTTAACTTCACTAATGAACTCATATCAGACAAGAAGACAAATTCCAGACTATTTGTGCCTCAACCAACCAGCTGGGTGCATACCTCCAGGTACTGCTCATGTCTCAAGAAGTTTTTCTGCATGAACAGTTATCACCACTCCTTCTCTCATTCAAGTGGCAAGCCATGGCAAGAGTCTTTCTTTCACAGCTGTGTAGAACTCAGCTGTAAAATTAGATTTCATTGGCATAAAAGCACAGTGATTACTATCACTATTTACTCAGTACATTCTTTTTTCAACATTTTCTTTAGGTTCTTCCTCGCTTATCCAGGAGGCCCAGATTATATTCATATGAGTGAGAGGAACTAATAGGTTTTTATAGAGTTTGAGTAAACTTCTTTTTTCAGTTTTCATTTAATCTGTATGAAGTAAGCACTATAGGCAGAGGTGTTTTGAAAGATAATAGAGCAAAAAGAAACCTTGAAGGTGAATCTATAACCGTGTCATTTGGTAAAAGGAAGAATTAAGTGTCCAGATTTAAAGCTGATGATTGGTAAACCTCAGATTAGAACTCATGTTTTCCAGAACTCAGTCTTGGGGTCTCTCTGCTTTAGTGCTCTTATTGTTCCTATAACGTACTGGTGGGCGTTTGAACAGTTTTTAGTGGAGGGGCTGTGAAAAATTCTAATAAGCATCTTTAAATTTCTCTCCATATCCTGTTTGAGGGCGCAGTTCGATTCAGTTTTCAGGAGGGCGTTTGCCTGTACAGGTGCCGTTCCTCATGGTTGCCTGCAGTGTGGGAGAGACGGTACAAAGAAAAGCACTGAACCACCTCCAGCCTTGCCTCCCAATGGCAGTGCCCCACATCAGGCTCCCAAGTGGCCACGTGCTTATTCCACACAGTCAGCGCCAATGCCACGGCCGCTGCTGTAGCTGTTACCAGAGGGAGAGAAAAGTCCTGCTTTCACAGTGGGGGGAACATGGTAGAAACTGGCTGATGTGTCTTGATGGATGAGCAGCTTTTTCTCAATTTCAGAGGTAAAGCAGGTGGCATCATGTTTCTATTTTGTTTTCATTTTTTTTTTCTATTGATGCTATTGTTGGTGTTTCTATAGTTATTATCAGAAAGCTGTTTCTCATTTTGCTCAGAAGGCTAGAACCGTTTAGAGAATTTCTAGGTCTTGAAGTATCAGTCAGGGGTTTATCTTTCAAAACCAGAATGGAGCAGGAAGGTAAGAGGTTTCTCTGATGAAAATAGCAATGATACTTTGATACCCCATTACTTATAAGAATGTGTATGCTGCTGCTACTGCTGCTAAGTCGCTTCAGTCGTGTCCGACTCTGTGCGACCCCATGGATGGCAGCCCACCAGGCTCCTCCGCCCATGGGATTTTCCAGGCAAGAGTACTGGAGTGGGTTGCCATTGCCTTCTCCAAGAATGTGTATAACTAACTTTTAAAAAACTTTTTCTTCTCTTTCTCTTTCAATAACTCTTTCCCTTCCTCATCTCTGCCTCTTTGTTTTCCTAAATCTGGCTAATAGGACGACACATGAGGAAGCTGTCAGTTCTTGTGACTGAGGGCATGTGTACACAGTGGCCACCTGTATGAGAAGGAAGTCCAGAAAGCAGTTTTTCTTTCTTTTTTCTGGGCTGTATGAGTCTCTGTCAAATTTTGACTTTTTAAGATTTTTCTTTCTTTACCACAGTCATGGCATATACAAGTGTGAATCAGCTGTACAAATGTTTGTTGTAATAAATTAAATTTTATTAGGCTTAGGTTTTTCTTTGGGAGTCATTAAGAACCTTGTAATCACTCATAAAACATTAGCTCTCTGATAATTATATTGTTTTAAAAGAGATACAGTAATTTCATAGTAACCTCTCACACCCATCTGCCTCAAACACAACACAGCAAAACAAAGCCCCACTTCTTTTTTTTGTGATTCAGTGAGTTCATCATATCATCATTTTGTCTACTAATTTTGACTCCTTGCTGTGTTGAATCGGGAAAAAAAATTTCTTTTCCTTATTACTATTTAAGAAAAATGGCTAGAACATTTTCCTGGTGAGTTTGTGACAATTTTCTGACATGTGGTCCAGAGTAGATTTTTACTGTTAGAAGTCAGTAAGTATTTTTAGCAGAGAAGGAGCTTTTGTTGAAGTATGAATCAAGCTATGATTTTACTAATGTGCCCAAGAGCATATTCTTCTCAGGCTGCAGAACAGGCAAGTAGCAAGCAAAACATTTTCATGCTGCTTAGATTTTGTGAAGGTGATTGGTTAATGTATATTTTATTGGAAAAGATTCAAGCTTTATGGAATCACAGTTAACTTTTAGTGGTATGAATTCTGAGGGCTTCTCTCATAGCTCAGCTGGTAAAGAACCCTCCTGCAATTCAGGAGACCCCAATTCGATTCCTGGGTTGGGAAGCTCCCCTGGAGAATGGATAGGCTACCCACTACAGTATTCGTGGGCTTCCCTGGTGACTCAATGATAAAGAATCTGCCTGTAATGCAAGAGACCTGGGTTTGATCCCTGGGTTGGGAAGATCCCCTGGAGGAGGGCATGGCAACCCACTCCAGTATTCTTGCCTGGAGAATCTCATGGACAGAGGAGCCTGCCGGGCTACAGTCTCTGGGATCGTGAAGAGTTGGACATGGACTGAGCAACTAAGCACTGCACACATGGTATGAATTCTGAAGATGGTTTTATTTATTAGATTATTTGCATAATTGCTTTATAGGTCTTAATTGATTTCTATACATCGATTTCCCATTCATCAAGAAACCCCTTTTGCTTCTGAAAGTGCATTTGAATTGCAGATAGAAGCAAAAAGTTAAAATTGATGATGTGGTTTTTTTTTTTTTTTTTAAGAAAAAATTAAGGTATGATTGACACAATGCTTTCTTCTTATTGGTTCTCATTCTACTTTTACTTTTTCTGCACTTCCCTGGGATGGTTTAGAATAGGTCAAAAGTCAGGTGTAGGTAAAGTGAGCCTGGGAGCCTGCACCTTGGCGCTGCCCTGAGATTTAACTCAGGGAGTCCATCTCCTTTCACCCCGCGGGGTCATTTCATTTGGCACTGATGGTTTTGCTTTGTTCCTTTTGGTGCTCTTGGGGTTCTTTTCCTCTTGTCATCTGAAACTAATTTGTGTACTGTACTGCTCACTCACATCTTGAATTAATGTAAGGAAATTTGGGTCATTGGCCCATGGAGTGAGGTGCGGGACATTTTGTTACTCATTTGAAGGCCAGGCCCACAGACTTAAAACTCTCCCAGCAGTGATGAAGGCTTTGATTTTTTTCAAGTTAGAAATTCTTCCTAGTATATAACTGCTTTCTCTGGCCTTTGGAAATGGATCTGTGGTTCTCTCCTGAGAATCAGTTTTCTTTTTTAAATTAAATTGGCCGTATGTTTCTTAGTATAGTTTGGGGCCAAAATACCATGGAAAACCTTTTTAGACTTGGAGTGAGGGAAGCAAAAGAAAAGGAAAAAGTAATAACTCAGTGCCTAGAGTAATGTAAAAACTGAAGACCCTTTGTAATATTATTTTAAAGTAAGGTGTTTTGTAAAAGCTTTAGGGTCATATTTGGACAGAACTAAATGTCTTACTAACAGTGAGGATCTGTTGTTCAGCGTGCCCAGCCCCCATCCTTGCCATTAGCGTACTTCTTTGGCGCTGGGCCTCCCTGCAGGTAAGAAAGGAAACAAACGACTTGCTTTCAAGAGGGAGGGAAGTCAGCTGCAAGTGCTCTCGTGGCATCCCTTCCCTGTCAGTCAAAAGAACAGAACTGGCCAGGCATGAAGCACTTGTGGTTTTATGCTAGGATGTGTGGTTAGGGGAGAGGTTGTGATGGCCTGTGGTTGTCACTGAATTCTTTGAACTGGAAGCATGGGTAAGTAAGAATTAAAAAGAATAGCACTGAAACCTTGGAGCTCTGTGTGTGGAAAAGAAAATATTCGGAGCATTAGAAAAAAACATCGTAGTAGAGGTCGGGAGAAGGCAATGGCACCCCACTCCAGTACTCTTGCCTGGAAAATCCCATGGACGGAGGAGCCTGGTAGGCTGCAGTCCATGGGGTCGCTAAGAGTCAGACATGACTGAGCAACTTCATTTTCACGCACTGGAGAAGGAAATGGCAACCCACTCCAGTGTTCTTGCCTGGAGAATCCCAGGGATGGGGGAGCCTGGCGGGCTGCCGTCTACGGGGTCACGCAGAGTCGGACACGACTGAAGCGACTTAGCAGCAAAAGCAGCAGTAGAGGTCATCTGTTTTCCATTGGTTTATTCTGATTAGTTTTGTAGTACATTTATTGACTCTGTATTTGTAAAGGGGACTTCCCTGGTGGCTAGATGGTAAACCGTCTGCCTACAATGCAGGAGACCCGGGTTTAATCTCTGGGTTGGGAAGATCTCCTGGAGAAGGAAATGGCAACCCACTCCAGTATTCTTGCCTGGAAAATCCAAGAATGAATTTATTGCGAAAACTCGGTGGTGTGTGAGGACAGTGTGGATGTGGAAAAGCCTTGAGTAAAATGCATGAGTTCTGTGATTGCTTTGGCCTACTCAGATACACATCTGTCTAGGGCAGAAGGAACCCAGACCAGGATAATGGGGGTTTTGTCAGGATGATTTCTCTTGAGACTTTCTGACTGACACGAAAAGCGGTTACAGCTCAGTCATCCAGGGATCACGGATGCAGGGCACAGAGTGGAGCTTCTGAGACCCCAGAAACCACTCCTCTATGTGTATAGAACTAACAACCTGGCTTCCCAGCCCAAGGAAGATTAAGATAGCAAATTGAGTGTGATTCTCAGAGTTGAGGAGGTGTGGTTTGAGGTATAGCCTAATGAGGAAGAGAGGAAAAAACAGAATTTAAACATAAGAACTCAAAGTAGGGGTGAATTTCTCTGAGTAGGTAAGGTCAAAATGCCTAGGAACTCCCTACTACATCACCTTGTGACTGAGCATAGTATTATAAACAGTGACCCTACATCCCTAATAAAAAATAAAGTTATGGCCAGCCTGCTCTATAATGAAGTTAGAAAATGTATAATTTCCACCCACAATCTTGGCAAATAAAGTTTTTGGTCCTTAAAGTTAACTGTTTGGATAGTAAGCCTTCTACATTCATTGCTTCATTTTAAAAATTCCATTTAAAAAGTTCAGTCATCTTTCTTAGGCATGTCACATTCTCCGGGTCTCCTCAGAGCAGTGGGGCTGAGGCACACCTGTTTAAATTGAGTACATGTGTAGTTTTGTTTGGATTACCAACCAAAACAGAGGAGACTCACTTTTTGGGGGGAGTGGTCACCATTTAATTATTGATGCATGGCAAGCCTTCCCCAGTCTTTTAACCTTCTTTAATTGTCAATGGCTAGGGCCGAGTGGTTTTCCCAATTTGCAGCCTGAACATTTGACTTTGTATTTGGAAAAGTCATTACTTCCTCCCAACCCATCTCCATCCCTAGGAAATAACCAAAACTAGGTACTAACCATAGTACAGTATTGCTTTATACCCTAAGTCTTATGTTTTGCATCTATGGTTTTCATTCTTTTATAATTCTTCTTCCTGCCTTTTCTCCTGTCCTTTCGACAGTCCATGGCACTAAATGGTTTCTGTTCCATGATGATTTAAGGACCGGTTGCCAGGCAGTTGCCTTGTTAAATAGCTGGGCATTATCTTGCCTAGAGATAATTTATTACTTTTTTTGTAGGTCCCTTGAATTCCAGGCAAATGAACGTATCCTCTGTATGTGCATGGAGTGTAGAAAGGGGTATTTACACCTTGTTGACTGTGTGAACCACCCCATCTAGATCAATCTCTTACCTTGTATTCTAGGCAGGATAAAGCCTGGTTTGCCTCTGGTGGACCTCTTGGGGACTAGAAAATAGGCCTTGGATTTTTAGCAAGCTGGTGTCCGAGGGTAAAGAGGATTAACAACTTTGGTTATGAGAAGTGAGACTCGATGGCAGAGTCTATTCATTCTTCCCTTTTTCTCTGTGATTAAAGGTCTGGTTGTTGGCTGGTTGCGTTGGGGCACTAGGAGTGTGGTGTTTATAAGTTCCCACTGTATGCTGTCTAAGGAGTTGATTGTATATATAGTTGACTTTTTTATGCACAGTTCCCCATCTTCCCCTGGCTTGTTCCCCTCTAAGTAATTTGCAACAACCACTGCACATCTGTGAGGCGGATAATCTATCATCTAGTAGGAAAGAAATACAGGACTCAGGCATCTTTTTTTTTTGTATGGAATAGCTACATTGCCCAAAGTTGCCTATATGAGTTTCAAAAGCAAATGCAATTATTTCTTTGTGCCAGCTGACTTTGTTTCTCTGGGATTTTTTTCAACTCTGTGTGGGCTCCCACCTTCTCTCATCTTACATTTATAAGACTTTCATGGAACTAGGAGGGGATCTATCCTTTTATCCCACAGTTGCAGAACCTGGAGTTTAACTACCCAACTTGGACCTGACATTTGTGCTTAAGAGCGCCAGCCCGTGGGGCTGGATTGCTGTATTTTGATGATAGCAAATCCTATTGTTTATCATGACGCCAACCAGAAGGTGTCTAAAATTGGAATTGTCAGTGTTAGGTATAATGTTGGAGTTGAGACATTCTTTGGTTTTAGCGATGGGTGGTTAGGAATGCCTGAACTTTTTTTCACTAGATCACAATTATGTCCTACTAGTACCTGTGTGCACTGAATGAAAAGAGGGTAGGTTCCATCCTTATGCTTGTCTGTGAGCTGATCAGGACTGTCCCTTGTGGGAGAGGGCTTTGGTGCTCACTACTTTAGCAGAGGGGAGGACAGAGGACAGAGCCACAGTCTCCATCATCTCACCAGCAAGTGCTTTGGGACTCTTCCTTGGAAGGAGTGAGGAAAAGGTGGGAGTGAGTGTGGAGTGCTTCTTTACGTGCAGATGCTTTATTCTCAGACCCCTCGTGTAAATTACTGCCCTGTTTATTCAACCTCCAGTGTTGAAGAATCATTAGATAAGACACCACGCTTAAGAAATTAGGCCTGTGTAATACCAGTTTGAGGAAAAGTAATCATTTCTCTCCTTGTGCACTCGTAGGGTTAAGTATATTTGAAATAAAATTGAAATGGATATTAGTACTCTTTTAGTAGTACTACTCAAAATCAAGCAGTTGATGTCTTCATGGTGTCAGTGGAAGTTATCTTGGTTAATTTTATTGTGAAAAAAATCTGTTTCCTACATTAGGATAAACTATTGGGCTTTGAGTTTTGTATTTTTATTTGCTTAGAAACTGAGTAATTGCCTCATAAAACAGCATGATGGTACTGTTAACACTGAATTATAAGACTTGTTATTATAGAATGTGCTTCCCTAGTTGGGAAATGACTTTGTTGTTTGGTACTTAAAATAATTAGTTTTTCCAAATGGGGTTATAATGAATAGTGTAAAATTTTACCGATTTAAAATAAAAAATTTATAATCTCTTGGGTGGTTTGTATGCATCATTTGATACTTCCAGGGAAGGGATTTCTTTTGGGTGGGCTTGAGGGGAGGGAAATATATTTAATGTTCAGAATGGAGGTTTTAAGAAATATTTCTGTCACACTTGAGACAAATTAGAGATAGTCATTAAAGGACTTGACCTGCTATTTTGCCTGATTTGGATATTGAGTATTAAAGGATAAAAGTCTTGAATTTGAATTTTTGGGAACTTTATTATAAATGAGAAAAAATTTAAAATGGACTACATGGCAGTTTATTTCTGAACTGATTTAAAATAGTGTGTGCATGTGGGTATTTTTCTCCTTTGTCTATGCTATTAAACTTTTTGTGGCAAAAATTTTAGACATAAGTGAAGGATGGGTAAATACTTCTTAAAGAATACATATCTTAAATAGGAATTTATTGTGTTCCTGCTGTTTTATTGAAAAGCTAGATAGTCGTGGCAGGTACTATTATGGAATGAGAGTGGGCTTTGTGTTGTTTTGAATTCATACATGAAAATCATTTATTCTGTGGAAACCATGAAATGTGCCTGTAAGCCTTACTCTGTACAAGGTACTGTAGGTGCTGTCAGGCACAGGGAAGTTCAAGATAGGCACAAGTAATAAAGCTGCAAATAGGCAACAGGATAAATGCAGTTCAAGGGGATGATGGGAGAGAGAATTAGAACTTGATTAATTACTGAGTTAATAGCAAGGTCAGAAATTGCAACAACTGCAGTGTAGGTAGTTAACCTTTGCTTGGAGTAACTGCTTATGAACAGTATTTTGATCCTAGTGAAAGAGAAAAACTTTTCTTAGAAGTCATGCTCTTTGGCTTCATTTTTTGTAATTACCTTAGAGATAGCATGATAAATGTTCATTTGACACTTCTATCTTCTCAAATTATCTCATTTTATTCTGAGGAATATCTCTGGGTTTAGGGGACTTAAATTTCTAAATAACAAGGCTGAGGAACTGGAGGTTGTGTTTACTTGACTGCTTAGAGACTCAGGTCTGTGGTCTCCAATTTCAAGCTGTTTTTCTTGGGTTTTGCTGTCTGTGCTTAGTTGTTCAGTCATGTTTGACTCTTTGCAGCCCCATGAACTGTAGCCCACGAGGCTCTTCTGTCCATGGAATTCTCCAGGCAAGAGTGTTGGAGTGGGTTGCCATTCCCTTCTCTAGGGATCTTCCCAACCCACGGATTGAACCTAGGTCTCCTCATGGCGGGCGGATTCTTTAACAATTGAGCTGCCTGGGAAGCCACCCTGGGTTTTGCTTCATCCCTTCTAAATCCGACACCAGTTGGAACAATTTGAGTTTCAGCTGACCTCATGACAGTGCACTTAAATAGCTGACTTGTTACAGGTGAATTTTTGTGGTCTTGAGTTCTTTTTACAAAATGGTGATTTTCTTGCAGGAAGCCAGTTGAGGGAAATTCTCCATGAATGTACGTCACAATGATGATGACCGACCAGATCCCTCTGGAACTGCCACCATTGCTGAACGGAGAGGTTGCCATGATGCCTCACTTGGTGAATGGAGATGCGGCTCAGCAGGTAGGTGCATTAAGAGAGGATTTAAGTTGTCCAAGTGGGAAACATTAGCCCAGAAATTGTTTTATTTTGAGATTCAAAGATCTCTGATCTTGAACCTTTGTCATTCTCTAGAGGTCGTTTCCATTGTAGAATCACTATATGATTTTTTAAAATATCAGAAGTTGTAGTTTTTGAGAAGAGCAAACTTTACCTAATCCATCTGGTATTCTTCAAGCATCAAAAACAAGTGTCTGACTTTTGAAATGAATCATTTTGAAAATATGTAAAAGTTTTTGGAATAAAGTAGTGTTTACTCATGTCGTGTATTATACTTGACTGATTTTTCTTGATTGGCCAGAGCAGGATGCCCAGAGGTTGGGTCAGGTTTTGATCTCATCCAGGAGGTGACTGACCCCGACAAGACACACAGGTGTGTGTGAACCCACCCTGGCTCCTGGAGCAGTCCTTCCAAGTCCTGGCTCCAGGGCAGCAAGTCTGCTGCTGTGAAAATGATAGTCATTGTTTTCTGTAAGACTCCTTTCTTTGTCACTAGCTACTTAACATTGCAGAGTAGAAAAGTTATTCCTGAGCTCATTCCTGTAGCACTTGGGAAAAAATTTAAACAGTAAGTAAAACTTCAAAAATTATTAGAGACAGATATTATCTCTGATAACATAAATTTTTTCTCAGCTCCCAAAGTCCACCATCTGATCAGGGCCAAGGTCTGTGAGCTGGTTATGGGCTGGGAAGTGCAGCCTTCTCTGTATTCTGCCTTCTAGGTCTCCCCTTTGGTACCCCCTGGTCCCGCCTGAGAGGGAGCTTCCCAATGCATGGAAACGCTTCCTCCTTCACCATTCCTTCCCTCCCTTGGGGCACAAGCTCCTCTCTAGAAGTTCTCTGTTGTCTCTTCCCTTTTTATTTCTTTATCTTTGTCCTACCTCATTCCAGGGAGCTTAGCCTGTGCCCCTAGAGGCCTGGAGTCTTTTGCTGTCACCTAGAAGTTGCTTCGTAGGAGTGGTTCCATATCTTGATGAGTTATTTGTGGAGAGGCTGGTGATCTCCCCTGTCTCCTTGTCTTACTCCTCCGCCATCTTCTTCCACTCCTGAATTTTTTAATTGACTACTAAAAGTGGTTCCATCAGTCTGGTACTAAATAAATGCCACTTTTTATATTTGTATAGTTCTTTAGAAGTATAAAAGTAGGTGTCTTTGTTTTATCGAAAGTAGAATTGGGAATGATTGCTTGGAAAATATTTATGCAAAATATATTAATAATTCAGATAAGTTAATTGGCCATTTGATGTCAGTCCGCACCCCCCCCCCCCCCCGCCCCTGTCTGTCGTACTACATTAACACTCTATCCGGCATAGTACATTAATACTTTGTATATACGTCTGATGGGTCTTGCTTTGCTGTTTAATGATTTATATATGTTACTTTCTCCTGCATTAGACCGTGAACTTCTTAAGAGCAAAGAATGTCTAATAGGTGCTCAATAAATGTTTGTCAGTTGAATAAATTTCTTCCTGTCTTGCCACTGATGGAAGTACCTCCTTTCCTGACTCCTGATTCTCTCTCTTGGCTCATTTCCACCAATCTACTGTTAGATCTTTTATCTTAAACACACAAATAGCTATACGTCTGGCCCACTCAACAAAAACAACCCCCCCGTTCCTTGACTCCACATTCCCCAACCCCCCTGCCCCCAGTTATATCTCATATCTCTGCTCCCTTTACAACAGTACTTCTCTAAATAGAGCCTCTGCTTCCTTGCCTCCATTGCTCTTCATTTCCAGAGCCTCCACTGGCTGCTCCTCCTCTCTGTGTTCTAGACTATCAGCAAGTCCTGTTGACCTTATCTCAGGAACGTTGCTGAAACCATATTTTGCCATGTCTACTTCAGTTCTGTGACTGTTCCTAGATTCTGAGCCAACATTGCTCACCAGGGGTAGGACGGTTCTTCTCAACTGGTCTTGCTGCTTTTACTTTTGCCCTACCAGAAAACATTTGCCACACATCAATCTGCTAAAACTGTAAAAATGTACCATGTCACTGCCCTGCTCAGAGCTGTCCTGTTCACCTGAGATGAAATCTGAGTGCAGCCCTGCAGCTGGTCAGCCTCCTGTGACTAGTGCTTGCCTCTCTACCTCATCCTCTCACTGCTCTGCTCCGGCCCAAGGTCTCAAAATGCCATGAATAGTTTCAAGGTGCATGTGGTGTATGGTTTCCTTTCTTTTCACTAATTAAACTAATTTAAAAAAGGGCTAGTTGGTTCCTGGTGGTTCATGGTCAAGACTCGGTGCTTCTACTGCTTGGGGTGCTGGTTCAGTCAGTGGTTGAGGAACTAAGAACGCGTGTGCCTCAAAAAAAAAAAAAAAGAGAGGTAGGTCAAGGTATTCAAAGTGACTAAACTTGAAAAACAACTCCAGTCTCTCAGGTATCTCTTGATTCCATTTTGCTTACATACCTGGGAGACCTGAGACCACCCATCTGTGTAGCTGTGCACCATTTTTGTGTTTTGATGATTTCTCCCTTGTTTCTGTAATTCATTTTGTTTAGAGTAGTGGTTTGTAGTTTATAAGCCAGCATACAGAACCCTTAGAATTTTCCAGTTTTCCCTTCAGAAGTAAACTCCCAGAAATGACCAGAGACTAAAAAGGCTACACTTCCTTGGAAGGCCTTGTCGTATTTTCTACTCCACATATTGACCTCAGCTCTTAAGTAGAAACTGTGTAATAATATAGGTTAATAAGATCATGTTTTGATTTCACCTAAGAAGCTTTCTGTAAAGCCAAGAAATGGGAAAACTTGTTCATCTGTTTTATACACAGTCACAAACATCAAGCTTTGTCAGACCAGGGTACACTTACTGTAAACAAATCTCATTGGAAGGAAATATTTCAGTCTTTCTAATTTGCAAATATGTCTGATTGTGCTAGAAGCATTGACGTTTAGGCGTTTAGGTTATGTGGGCCAAGCTGTTGATTGATATTACCCCTAAATTTCCCTTAATGGGGAACAACTGTTAATTGGGCAGGATGTGTTTGAACAGCCCGAGGTTTATCATGCCTTGATGTTGCCTCTATGTCACTGTGGCTTAGCCGAGACAGTGGCCTGTGTGCCTCTTTTTTGCCTCTTTCTGTCCCCAGAGCCCCTCATTCCCTTGAGCCTTCACTCTTTCCTTTGGGTCCTAACAGTTGTGTCAGAGTTGACTGTGGTAGACCTTCAGGCCTGTGTGTGGGACCTGGGCTAAGGCTCAAGGGGAAGGCAGACCCAAGGAGCAAGCAAAACTAAAAATGATGGAGGAATAGCAGAGAGAGGTAGCGGGGAGGGAGAGCGAGGGGATCACCAGAAAGAACAGGGACCAAAAGTGAGGATTCAACAGTCAGAAGCTGCCCGAGATTTGAGTTCTTGCCTGGGGCGCCTGCTGGTGTTTGCTGCTTGGATGTGCGCTACGATGCTCAGATGGGTTTGTATGAAAGGATCAGGATGCAGGGGACACACCAGAGGGAAGAGTCTGTATAATGTCTTCTGAGGCTTTAACTGTGTTGTCCCTTGAGGCCAATACTTTTTAACAAGGACCATGTGGAGGCACCAGGCTGACTTAAGTGACAGACTTTGCAGATACTGTCCTGTCAGACCCATGGGGTGAGAGACACTGGATCCACTTCTCCCACTACACCATCCTAAAGAGCTGCCCGCTGGCCACGGGCTCTCCCTCTGCATTTCTGTTAGGAGTGGATCTAGTGAAGCTCACCGTGTATGTGTTTACAATGTTCTTAATACTTTGCAGCTGTGCTGAGGACATTCTAAACATTTCTATATATGCAAAAGAACCACCACAGTTATGAGAAAGCTCTTCAGTCACCTCAGCCCTCCTCCTCCTGATTTCTGTCCTGTTGGTTTCTGGATTTAATTAAGATGAGTTCTTGGCAAGATTCTCTGCTCTGTTCTGGCTCTAAGAAACACTGTTAATTTTCGTTATCAGAAGTCATGTTAAGGTTGAAACCTAGGTTTGTCATTTTGTATAAGTAGCAGGAAAAGGATGATTCTTTTCTTAAAATGAAAAGCCATCCTCGATTATGAATGAAGATTTAAAGTATATCATCAACTGAACAAATGAGCAAGAATAACAGTAACAAATATACAAGGTGGATAGAAAGAACTTACTTAATAGCTCTGAGATATATAATCCATATGCCATGTGAAGTGAAGTGAAAGTCCCTCAGTTCAGTTCTGTTCAGTTGCTCAGTCGTGTCGGACTCTTTGCGACCCCATGAATTGCAGCACACCAGGCCTCCCTGTCCATCACCAACTCCCGAAGTTCACTCAGACGCACGTCCATCAAGTCAGTGATGCCATCCAGCCATCTCATCCTCTGTTGTCCCCTTCTCCTCCTGCCCCCAATCCCTCCCAGCATCAGAGTCTTTTCCAATGAGTCAACTCTTCGCCTGAGGTGGCAAAAGTATTGGAGTTTCAGCTTTAGCACCATTCCTTCCAAAGAAATCCCAGGGCTGATCTCAGCATAGTGTTTTTGAGGCTTGGCCATGTTGTCATGTGTATCACTACAGACATATCTTGGAGATATTGTGAGTTTCAGTTCCAAAGAACTGCAATAAAGCCAATATTGCAATAAAGTGAGTCACATGAATTTTTTGGTTTCTTGGTGCATGTAAACATTCTGTTTATATTGTGTAGACTTTTAACTGTGCATGTCTAAAAAAAAGTACATACCTTAATTTAAAAATATTTTGTTGCTAAAAAATGCTAACCATCTGAGCCTTCAGTGAGTCGTAATCTTTTTATAATACAGTAACATCAAAGGTCATGATTGCAGATCACCATAATGATTATAATAATAATGAAAAAGTTTGAAATATTGTAAGAATTACCAGAATGTGACATAGAACTTAAAGCGAGCAAATACTTTTGGAAAAATGGCGCTGATAGACTTATTCCACACAGAGTTGCCATGTTAAACCTTTAATTTGTAAAAAACCAATTATTTGTGAAGCTCAATAAAGCAAAAACATGCACTAAAATGAGGTATCCCTGTCCTTTATAGCTCTTTTTTGCTTTTAGCTTTTTTATTGCCTAAGAATACTCTAGTGTTCATCATTTGATGGACATTTGGATTGTTTCCACTTTTTGTAGTTATTAGGAATAATACTTCTATGAATGTATGTGTACAAATTTTTGTGTGGATGTGTGTTTTTGTTTCTCATATACATACACCTAGAAGTAAAATTGAGCAGCTTATTTAAAATTAAAAAAAATTTTTTTTGAACAGCTTTAACTATTGTTTTCTGAATTAAAAAAAATTTTCTAATTTCTGCTTGCTCTCACTGTAATCTTGCCCTCTCACTCCTCCTTTCCACCCCAAATCTCAAAGAGAGGCTGACAGTCTTGACACGAGAGGCCTTGTAACTGTGAGTAGTAGTGAACACGTGGATTGCAGTTTGCAGTAATAATTTTCCTGAAACGTTTGTACAAGTTACGTTTTCCTCATTGACGGTGATGCTGAAGAGTCTGATCCAAAACTGCGCTTCCTCATGTTTGGTTCCTCTTGTCTCACTGTAATTTCTTCTACCTCTAAATAGATCAGCGTAGCTAAATAAAGTTTACTTCCCTTAATATGCCTAACCACATATTATTCTTGAGTTGTAAAGCTTAGGTTTCCACCTGAGTTTTTGTGTGTGGCTTTATAAATTACAGTGAATGTCCTTCAGTAGTCAAAATATTGCATTTCACACATTACATTTTAGAACCTAACAGTGTATCACCTATCTTTGTTATGAACTTTCAGCACATTTTGGAGATTTTAAGAAGTAACAGCTTGTTTTGAGCATGAAAGGATGAACATGAGCCCAATTTCCAACTTGTTTTGTTGGTTTAGTATTTTAATAATCTCTTAAGAAGAATTACAGCAGCTACAGGTAAATAAAGAAACCATTAGGCTATGAGCAGAGTGTTCACATATAATTGACTGATTTGCTTATGTAATCTGTGACACTGACAGACCTACATGATGGCGACATGCCACTTTATATACTTAGTGACACTCGTCATGTACGTATTATTAGGGCAGTGGGGTGGGGATAGAGTTAGATGTCACCTTGTCCTAACTAAGAATTCAGAACACAGAGAGCACCTGGAGCATGTTTTGTCATTTTTATTTCTTATATTTTGCTTTTTTTTCCTTTTCTTTTTCATGCCTCTTTTTCAGGTAGTAGATCTCCTTAAATGTAAACAGAAAACTTTCTGGGACACACTACTCACAGTTACAAGGCCTCTCGTGTCAAGACTGTCAGCCTCTCTTCTTTGAGATTTGGGGTGGAAAGGAGGAGTGAGAGGGCAAAGCATTCCCTGGAAGACAAGTTACCTCAGTCATGTCCAATTGTCTTGACTTTTGCCCGTTTTGGTTGATCAGCATTTAGCATGTCATTTCATTGGGAGTGAGGTTTTTCCCCCTTTGGTTTCTTCTTTTTGAAAGCCTTTGTTTCCCTCAGACAGCATATGCAGCCAGAGTTTCCCCAGCGCATTCTTTTGAGTACACGTTTCCAGACAGCTCATTAAATATGTTAAAATGTTCCATGTTCAGATGGTGCTCGTCATCAGCATGTCTTCTGCATCAAATGTTCTTCTCCTCCTAGTCCAGTGGCCTTTTCTGTTCAGGTTGACATCTTCCTAACAACGTTTCCCTGGACAGCTCCCTTCTTGCCATCAGTAGTTCAGATCCTGTCGCCACACAGGTTTACTCTTCAAACATACGGACGGCCACCGTGTCAGGGGGACGCAGAAAGGGGATCAGTGTCAGTATGGTGTAGAAAAACGAATAAATGGCTTTTGGGAGCCTTGCCCAGGAAAAGGATATTCAAATGTGAATGGGACTGCAATTAAAATATTATTGCTGAATAATATTAGATAACATCTCATTTTGTGATACTCCCTATTTAGAGACAGGGGCTTGAGCTGGCAGGTAGAAAAAGTTAGGCTGCTCAAATGTTGGGCTTGGGAAACCCAACATGGGGAAGCGCAGTTTTGGATCAGACTCTTCAGCATCACTGCCTATGAGGAACGTGTAACTTGTGCAGATGTTTAAAGAAAATTATTATTGCAAACTGCCATTCACGTTCTCACTACTATTCACAGTTACAAGGCCTCTCGTGTCAAGACTGTCAGCCTCTCTTCTTTGAGATTTGGGGTGGAAAGGAGGAGTGAGAGGGTAAGATTTATGACTGAATTAAGGAGTGACTGAATAACAGATTTGTTCATCTGCATAAGCATCTATCGTATGTCTTCTCTGCAGGACTGTATTAGGTGTTGGTGACACAAAGCTGAATAAGATACTGTTTTTGCCCTAAAGGAATGAGCAGTCTAGTTGGGGAGCAGAATGTGGTTTACAAAAAAAAAGGAAAAAGGCTCTGTATTTACACATGTGTAGACCAGGGGAGAAGTGCTTGGGTTGCAGAATGTATCAGCGTCTTGGGAGCGTCCAGGGAGGGGTGGGGAACGGGATAGGCGAGCAAGGAAAAGTGTCTGTGGGGAGGCTGAGCCTGAACTGAGGTATCATGCTGGAAGTTATTCAAGCTTTGCATATCATGTAAGCAGTTTCTGTGGTGTGAAATGTGAATACTCTGTAGGGCTAGCATAATCAGTGGAGAACTGATATTAGTGACCCCCCAGCAAACTGTATCTATGCATTCTAGGATCTCTCTTCTGGAAACTTTGCTCTTCAGTATTCTTTCTAGAGAATCTGTGTCCTCTGTGCATCCAGTCTGGAAATCCACTCCTGGCTTCTTGATTCTGTCCCTCGCAATTTCCAACTCTGTGGAGGTGAGGACCATGAGCACCCCTAACCCAAGTGCTTTCTAGCAGTGCAGGCAGCTGGCCACATTTCTGAGGGCTTCCTCTGAACTGTAAAAAAAAAAAAAAAAGTCTGAGTTTTCCAGGTCTGTGGTCTGATTTTACAATCTTCTCTGCCTTAGGTTTGCCAATTCCATTCACTACAAAGCCTTCTGAAAAGGCATAGCCTATGTATAATCTCTGTCTCATAAAGGAAAATGTTGATGCCATGCAGAGGAGGGTGTTATATGTGGCACTCACAATAATTATGACATATGATATATAATTATGACAGCTCTGAGCTGTCTGGGTTGAGAGACACTTCAGAATTTAATTAGCCAAAGGCAATAATAATAAGATACAAGATACAATCAGTATCCTTCAAATGGTAGAAATAGAGCTGCCTTCAAAAAGGAGAGGATTAAGGAAAAACACTGGCGTGGCAAGGTTGCACTGCAAAATAACAGCAATTTAAAATTTTATGGTGGTTTTAACATTATGATTGTTTTCAACAGTGTTTGGCTGTCTGGTTGCACTCTAAACTCCAGAGGAGCAGGGGTTGTCTCTTGGCCATGCTGTACCTGACGTCTGAGGTAGCATTCAGTGAGATAGCATTCAGTAGGTCCTTCAGAGTGAATGCAGGATGAACAAAAGGAACAGGTTTAATTCATCTAAACCAGGGCTTAAAAACTGGCTACCTATTACATTTTTCATACAGGCATTAAAAAAGAAAAAAAGCCTTATGATTAACAAATAATTAGGTGCCAATCTTTAAAAATGGGAAGATCTACACAAAATTCTAGATCTTTCTGTTTTTTAAAAACCCAGAAGATCTGGTAACTGGGCTGGTTGTCCTACTTGGCAAAAGTTGACGGACCCAAAGTAGCAGCCACCCACTTTGGATGGGGAGAAAGCCCCCTTTGTCCACTTCACTCAATTCCCAAACTTGCCTGGTCTCTGTGGTCAGCTGAACTTGCAACCTGGAAATTGTTTACCTGTTATTTTTTTTTAGCTTTGTAATTGTTTTGAGTGCTCACACATACAGGGTTTTAAAAGCAAAACTATTTAAGATTTTTTGGGCACATTCATTGTATCATACTGATGAAGTGATTTTAAGTCTCTTAGTTTTCTCCTTTCCTTATATAACTTGTAAAATGAAGTAGTATGGACTCTGGCTCATGTAGCTATGTAGAAGGATTTCAGTTATATGTCTTACAACTTTGGACCCATATGTTGTTTTATTTGGCCTCTGCTTCTCAGTGAACAGTCCCCAATCAGTGCCATATTGAACACTCATCAAAGCATAGGAAGGGCAGAAGAAATGACCAGGCGCCTTGGTTTTACTGTTTACAAACTGGTTAGGGGGCATTAAACACAGATGCAGGGTATCAGCGTTCAAATGGATAGACATGCAAATACTTGTGTTTATAATATTTTTTACAGTTTCTCCAAAAATTGCATTTTCCATAGGTACTTATTAAAATAGAATTTTTTGAATGTAAAATTTCCCTGGTGTTGCCTAGATGAAGCATTTTTATTTAAATCATTTCTATATTGACTTTCTCTTTGAATAAAACTACATTTGATAGAGTTCCAACCTCAAATTCCTGTTTTTTGAAAATGCATATTTGTCATGTTGGATGTGATACGATAGCCATTGATAGAGTACAGTAAAAATTATATATATATGTACACACACACGGAGGAAAAAAAGATGGGACTGTTCTCTTCCAGAATGTGTTAAGACATATGTTTGCACATATCATTTTTATGTTGGCAGACTCATCTTTTCTGGTCCAAATGATTGACTTAAAAATGTGACTGTATAGCAATTATCTACATTACGTTTCCACACAGACAATACTGAAGCAAGATGCATAAGTTAGCAACAGTGATATCTAGATTCCAAATGCAGGTGCAAAAAGTAAACAGCCTTCCAAGGAACCCATTGCTGAAGCGTCCTAGTATTGTATCTAGGTTAATTTGGGGGCTTCCTTGTCTTCAGATTACATTTAAATTGGAATTGACCAGAACTAGGTACCCCCCTTAGTAATCTTCCAGCCAGCTCTGCTGTTATAGTCAATTGAAGCTGAACTATGGTGGGCCGCCAGAGGAAGCAGTTCAGTGGCACCTTAGTGTCCATGCCTACACTGGTATTGCCTCTCAGCCCTGGGCCTTTTTCTTTAGTAGGTGACCATCAGATAGAGCACTGCTGAGAGGATGTCTGTTTTATGTGCAGTGTGTGCTTAGCACAACCATTAACTAGAATACTTTGACCTGGATCCATTTTTTTTTTTTTGCCCATTCCTTTGCCCCTTGCAGTATAGGAGGTGTGCATTTGGACATCTGCATTTAGAAAATTACTTTGCCAAGGGTTTCTGCTTTGCAAGTAACAAGGGAACTAGTTAAGCAGAGAGAGCAGAAAGTAGGAGCTATTTGGTTTTGTTTTGGGGTGTCAGGTTAACCCTTGAATAACAGATTTGAACTTCACAGATCCACTTATACACTTACTTATGTTTTACAGTAGTAAGTATTATAGAACTATACCATCCACCATTGGTTAAGTCTGCAGATGTACAACTGAGGATACCTAGGATCTGCGAACGCAGAGGGCTGACTATAAGTTTCAGATGGATTTTTGACTTTATGGAGGGTTGGTACCCCTAAGCTCTGCATTTTTCAAGGGCCAGCTGTGTTTCTATAAAAGTGGAAATCAATCCTTCTGAGCTAAACCTTAGATGTAGAGAAATGGACTTGTTATCCAGTTGTGTTTCACGACTTCTAATTTTTAGGAGTTGTTAAAATGTTCGTATGTGTTCAAAGTAGATAGAAAAATTCGCACCGAAGCATGTTCTTGGATAGAAGTTTCTTCGGTCTTCATGTATACTGGAATATCGAGTTGTCATTCTAGTTCATGGGGAAAACTGTGACACACGTGCTTTTGTTAGTGATGTTGTTTAGTAGCCAAGTTAGCCAGTCATCCAGCTCATTTGTCTTTTCTGATTTGTTTTGCATTGACAGAGTACATCTACTTAAAATCCATCTTAATTCTCATCACCTTGGCAAAAGGGCTGTATAAAAAGCATCCTTATAGAACGGCTGTTTCTTTATCATTTATTTTGCAACTTTAGTCATAGAAAATTAGTGTAAAATGTAGATAGGATATGAATTACAAAGGAATGGCATCCATATTTTTTCATAAAATGTTTGCATTGAGAAATTAGACCTTAGGCTTAATATATACTCTGTGAATAATATCTGTTTTAAAGACCAGGGAATCAACTGAGAGTGGAATTGAGTAATGGACGACATCACCCTTTAATAGATGGGTATTCACATCTATGGGTGTTTACTTCTCAGACTTTCTGTTTTCTTATTTTTAAAGTGGTTTACTCAGGGTTAGGCACTGAGAATCTTTCCACTTTTTATCACCTGCCCATGCTGCTTCAAGCTGCCTTGGGACTTTAAGGAGCCTCCATTAGGGAGACTTGAAGAGAAGCAGCATACTCAGTGTAGGCTTTTGCTTTGCAGGGAGGCAGTGGTTCATTTTCCAACCATTATTTTAAGAACAGGGGGGAAATGTGGGCTAACATGTTTTGTAACATTCCAGAGATGTGTCTTAACAATGTAAAAGATATATTAAAGGTCAGATTTTTTTTGGCATTGAAAGAATGCCAAGGGTCTGACTACAGGTTTTTGGCATTTATTTCAAACTTAAACGTTACTTTTTAAACTTGCTGATCACCAGAAGGTTTGTTGTCTCAACTTTATGCTCAATTTTTAGTTGCATGGTTATTTGTTAAATTATTGGAAAGAATGACTTACTTTTTTGGTGGTGGGGTTGTTGTGCTATATGGCTTGGTGATCTTAGTTTCTCGGCCTGGTTGAACCCTGGCCATGGCAGTGAAATTGCTGAATCCCAACCACTGGACTGCCAGAGAACTCCCCAAGAGAATTCCATTTGATATTTTCATTTTTTTGTTCTCTGTGTGGTAGAGGGAATGAATAGTAACTATTTGAGGCTTATGATGTGCTAGCAATGGCACCCCACTCCAGTACTCTTGCCTGGAAAATCCCATGGACGGAGGGGCCTGGTGGGCTGAAGTCCATGGGGTCACTAGGAGTCGGACACGACTGAACGACTTCACTTTCACTTTTCACTTTCATACATTGGAGAAGGAAATGGCAACCCACTCCAGTGTTCTTGCCTGGAGAATCCCAGGGACGGGGGAGCCTGGTGGGCTGCCGTCTATGGGGTCACACAGAGTTGGACACGACTGAAGCGACTTAGCAGCAGCAAGCACTTTTATATATTATTTCTTCCAGTGAACATACACCTTGTAAGGTGGTAATCATTTTTACAGACAGAACCACAGATGAGAAAGGTTACGTACTTTGCACCTGGCAAATCACAGGACTGGGATTTGAGTCCCCTATGTCCTACCATCCAGGAACGGTGGTATTGCTTGGACTTAGGTGTATCTCCGTTGTTTTGTTCATGTAAACAGTCAGGAGAGACACGGGACTGGGTTTTGTATAGTAGTAATTTGTAAGGCTTGTGAAGAAGAGTATTCCTGCTATTACCTTAAATTTCCTTCACATCACCCCTGAAAGATGGCAGTGAATCTGGCTGTGGAGCTTCTCAGAGTTGCAAACCAAGCTGGAGTGACTGTGTCTGAAGCCTGAGGCACCAACTGAGTTTGGAGGAAGAGGTGGGGGTGAAGTCATTTCAGGCCCAGGTCGTCAGAGTAGCTCCCTTTCTTTCCCTAGGGAATGGTTCTTTCCCTGAGGTTAGCCATAGGGGAGCAGTTTCTTCTGGGATCAGCACCTGCTGAGAGATGATGGTGACCAGAGAGAAAAGGCAGGGGCTTGTCAAGCCTGGGCACAAGGAAAGGACCTTTGTCTGACTTCTTTTCCTTCCAAACTCCACCTTTCTTTTCCATTCAAAAATTACATCATCCCTGAGGCACAGTTTTTGTGTCTTAAGAAATCTGAAAACTTATTATAAGACTTGAACCTATTAGATTATTTTTTGTTTCATTTCTGAATTTATAATTATTTCTCTTAAGTAATGCCAGAATTGAAAAAAAAATCATTTAAGTTTATCCTTCAAAAAGAAATCACTCTATGAGCATTTCTGAAGTGTCTCACCTCTGCTCATTCTTGTTCTCAGGGGAATACAAAATTAGGTGTCAGGCAGCATTTGTGCTGTGAGACCACACCCCTTTGCTAGTGAGTTCCTCTTCTTTGTTTCAGATTGATGAAGGGCTGCTTGGACTTTGACTTTCCTCAAGATGTTAATTATATGTTTCAAAATCATGTGTTCTGTTAAAAATCACTTACGCATAGCCTTGGAAGAGCACTGGAGGCAGGGAGGTGCTTCAGGGGTGTAGAATATTGTTTGGAGGCCTTGGGAAATAAATCTTAAGTTCATTTACCACCAAGACATATTTAGTCAGTGTATATAAACAAAAGAAGTCACAGTGTGCCTGGACGTTATTTGTCCCAGATGGAGTTTAAACTTGGCTCATTATACTGCGCTGATGTCATGGTACATAAACTGGCCCGAGTTAGAGACGTGCATAGAATCTGCTGTGCGCTTGTGTGTGCTGAGGGCGTGCGAGGAGCAGGGAGGGGCTGGCTGGAAAATCGTTGTCACATTTTTCCTTTGCTGTCTGCATAGCCTAGTGTCAGTCCTGAATTTGGACTGGGTGCAGAGTGAGGGAAGAGTCGGAATAATCTGTTCATTTGTGCAAGTCGGTATGTGATGCACTCAGGGATGTGGTTCTTCCAAGACTGAGTGTAAGTGCATCAGGCTTTCCAACAGTTGCTTACGATGCTCTGGCAATACAATCTAGAGAGGAAAATCTTAAAGCAGTACATTTTTGAAGAGCATTTTCAAGTCTGTTTGCCTTGAAATCTTCAGTCTGGATAGTGTCTTTAAACTTTTTAATGGTCTTAAGTATCCTGCTGTATAATTCTGTTTTCCTGGATTGAATGGTGGATAACCTTTCAAACTAGTTGCTTGAGTGTTTAAAAAGGCAGAAAAAGGCGGACGCTTGAAGAGAAGCCAGCCAGGTTTAATTCTTCCTTCATGCTTTGAGAGGACCCAGAAAAGGGTCCTCTCCTGGTGTTCTGGGTGCCTAATAGGCAATCGACACATACTGTGGTGTTACTTTGTTACATTTTATTGCTGACTTTCCTTGTGATAATCTTAATTAGAAGCAGTTCCAAGTAATTCACAGCATTTTGTGGATATAAAGAGCTTAGATTTCAGAACTACTGTGAAAGGATTCCAAAGTCACTATTGTTGCTGGGATCTGCGGAAGCCGAACAGACACTGAAATGTGAATGAGCTGCGAGGTGATCCTTTCAGGAAAGCCAGAATGTTTCTCAAACAGAAAATCTGGTCAGAGGTGAGAATTGGCTGGTTTTAGATTTTATTGAGAACATGAAATGTGGCAGATGTGGCAAACTTTTTTTCTTCAGACTTTCTCTTTAGAGGTCATGTCACTGGTAGAAATTTGAAGAGAAAGAAATATTAATAACAATTATTTATTGAGCATACTATATATAAGGCCTTCTACCAGGGCTGCTGGGGGGTTGCTTTCTTCTTTAGAGCACACACATAATATAGGTGTTCTGTCTTTTCAGAGGAGGAAATGCAGGGTTAGAAATGTTAAGTGCCCTGTCTGGCACAGCTGGGACTCAGCTACAATGTGTCTGATTTGTTCTTCTCACTGTGTATCTTTGGTATCTTCATTGATTTTAAACTCTTAGTTAAAAAGTGAATTGAAAGTAAAATGAGATTAGCACAAAGTGACTTAACTACTGGGTATGTACATAGTAGAGTTAAGTCTCTGCGTCGTGTCCGACTCTTTGCAACCCCATGGACTGTAGCCTACCAGGCTCCTCCAAGCATGGGATTTTCCAGGCAAGAGTACTGGAGTGGGGTGGGGTGCCATTTCCTTCTCCAGTGTACATGTATATAGTGTTACTTAGAAGACAAGTCTGGCCTGAACCCCATCTAATTTTACCTAAACGTGTATTGTGGCAGGAAGACAAACATGTAGAAGAAGTATGTGGTATTGCTTCCTTATTTTTTGTAGTCTTAAAAAAAGTAATAAAATTCATCTTAAATTTAATAATTAAGTTTTATGTTGTGTGTCCTTTTTTTTACGCTTATCTGCAATTCTGAGTCCTTATTTTATCAAACTTTTTAAATGTATGTATGATATGCTAAAAGGCAAAGTAGAGCTTAAAGATATAAAAAATGAATTAGCTAGTCTGAAATGGGGTAGTCTAGGAATCAGAACAGGTGTTTTGGGGATATGATTAACTTGGAACCCTTGAGAATAAGTAATGATTCTCGTTTGGTTCGTAATTAAATTTGTTTCCCAATAATCCCAATAATAATAAACCCTATTAGTCCTCCTTCCCTTTTGATCAGCAAATCGGCCAGCAGCATAGCGGGTGGACAGCACTGTTGGCTTGATGAGCTGGCTTCAAGTAAAGGACAGGACTGCTAGGTTGCCTGATGAGTGCTTTGGGGTTTAGCTTTTTAGAGCAAGAAACCAAAGGGAAGAAATAAGAGATAGAAAAAGTCTAGGAAGAGGTGGAGACACGAGAGGGACAGGCTGTGAAGGCCCCTCAGTTATCAGTGCTAGGAGTGGTGGAAATGGAAGTGACAGAATCACAGTTGGATAACAGAATTAGAGAGAGTGACAGGAAGTAGGAAAAATCAAGTAGTTACGCCTGGGAGAGCCATGCCCATGACTTCACCTCTGTAATCAGAGATACCGTGGTGTTGACAGGGAGGGCAGCACTCTTCAGCAGCGAACCCTGTGATCTGGATAGTCATATTTAAAGGTTAAACTGTTGATTATTTTTGAAAACTCTTACTTAGAACTGTGTAACCCCTGCATTATGTCACAGTTGGATGTTTAATTAATATCTGTGCTGGTCTCTGTGGGTCCAGTGTCTCCCATCTCAGAGATGTTTGAGTTTCTCACTGCTATCATAGTTACTTAGCAGTGTTGCTTTCCTACTGGAAAATTCTGCTCACAGGATAAAGTCCAGACTTTCAAGCAGAGCAAACAAAGACTTTTCTGAGGTGGGCCTGGCCTGCTTCTTCAGTCTCACCTTTTACCCCTCTGTTGCTTGCTTATGCCTTCACAGCCGCATTGGAATTCTCTAGCACACTGTAATTCTAAATGCAGTGAACCGCTCAGTGCTTGTGCTGTGTGATTGTTCTTTGGCTTATCTTCTCATTTTCCCTTTAAGTGTCACTTCCAACTATAACTTTTCCTGATGTCTTGGTGGTTTCTTCAGTTTCCAGAGCGCTTGATAGCAAATAATCATGTTTTTTTTTTTTTTAAAACAGCTAATTGTGTTTTCTACTTTTGCAGCAATATACAAATAGGGGTCGGCTTTTATCTTTCTCATCTTAGAATCATTAGTGCTTAATAAAGTGCCTAGTACATAGTAACTATTCAGCAAATATTTGTTGAATGATCAGGGTTTCAATAATTACATTAGGTATTGTTTTACATAAGTTTAATCAATACAAAAGCATGGCCTGAATAAGTGATGATAATGTACTGTGCAGAGGCAGGGAAAGGCTAAGGTCTCTAACTCAGAGTCTTTCCAAAACCATAGACTATTACATATTTGTATTCATTTCTAATTTTATGTTGGAATAAGATATAAGGCAATAGTATTAATAGTAATAAGAAAAGTTAACTCTAGACTGTTTAAAGACAAAATATTGGGAACTGATTTTCTGTTATAGGAATGAGAACATTCCTCATGGGCACATTATTTCTTGATTATGTCTTAGTGGGGGAAGAACAGTGTTCAATAAATGACATGGCCAACATTGAAATGAGTTTTAAAAATGGTAGAATACTGGGAATGTAGGCAGTTAAATATGTTTCTTCAGCAGCCTTGAGATTCCCGCAGTGGAACTGTCTATGGGGTTCAGTGCACAGTTTACCAGAGAAGGGTGTTAGTCACTCATATGGCCCTGTGGATGGTAGCCCGCCAGGCTCCTCCATCTGTGAAATTTTCCAGGCAAGAATACTGGACTGGGTTGCCATCCCCTTCTCCAGGGGATCCCCTGGACCCAGGGATCAAACCTGGGTCTCCCACATTACAGGCAGCTTCTTTACCATCTGAGCCAGGGGTGTGACATCAGTTGGTACGTCAGTGTGGATCACGTTGCTCTGCGTCAGCCAACCAAAAACCAGACATGAGGTAGCTGGCTCTAAACGCAGGATGACATACAAGATTTAGTGTGCAAAGCACATCAGATGGAAAGTGGTCCAAACTGCTGATTCCCCATCAGTGTGGCCAGAGCCCAGCTTGGAGATACGGGGTGCGTGGATGGAATTGAGGGGTAGGAAATGGTTTTACCTCATGTGGTGGATATTTTTAATAAGAATTGACCCTGAAATGGTGATGACAGGAATCAAATTTTGTTCTCAGTGAACATAATTATTTCAGCTAAAGCAGGAAGAATTATCTTTTGGGTACTCAACAATTCTGTGAAAATATATTCTCCAGTGGATCTTCCCGACCCAGGATTTGAACTGGAGTCCCCTGCATTGCAGGCAGATTCTTTACCAGCTGAGCTACCAGGAATCAATAAAATGAAACAGATTTGTTTAAATAAATGTAATGCTGCTCCAGGGGTATTTGGTGACTGTTACTCTTAGCCGGGGAAAAGCTACACTTACACTTATATTTTTGGTCTTTTTTGTTTTTGACTTTTATCTGAAAAGTCCTATAGTTGAAACTTTAGGTTCAGGCATTTTTGGCTATCTTAAAAGAGGCTTTGAACATAGTTTGGGCCATCTATATTACATCCTGCATTTTTCACACCTAAGTTAGTGCTATATTTTTATTCTTGGCAAACAGTTTTTTTAGTAATAGAATCTCTTTATTCAGGGCACAACACATTTAAAGGGAATAGAAATGTATAACTTCTTACAAGCTGCCATTGTTTTCTTTATAGCCCTTACCACTATCTGTAAATGTTTTGTTTTAAGTCATTCCTTACTCCCATCCCATGCAAGTTCCCATTTGTCATCCTGCCAGGTAGGGAGAACTTTGTGTTGTTCTGAGTCTCTATTTTGTGGCCTGATGGAATGCCTCACCTATTCTGGGCACTCATCAATATTTGCTGAATTAAGATGAAGTAGAGTAGTAATTGGAGAAGGAGATGTCAACCCACTCCAGTATTCTTGCCTGGGAAATCCCATGGACAGAGGACAGAGGAGCCTGGTAGGCTATATTCCATGGGGTCACAAGAGTCGGACATGGCTTAGTGACTAAACTACAGAGTAGTAATTCTTCTAGGGATACTTACTTCATGAAATGCAGTTATTGAACTCATTTGAATATACAGTTTACCCTTGAACAGAACAGGTTTGAACTGCATACATCCGCTTATATTTATTATTATAAATATTATAAAATATTTAAAATTATACAATATTATGCATATTTCCCCCCCTAAATACATATCACAGTACTACACCATCTGCAGTTGGTTGAATCAGAGGTTGTGGAGGGTCAACTGTAAAGTTATATGCAGATATTTTTCACTGTGCAGAGGGTTCAAGGTCAAGTGTATATATTTTCAGCAGACACTGGTGTGATTTCAGTGCATTAACATGTTCTCCTTGGTTCATCTAACTTCTCTTTCCTTGGTTACCTATTCATGGATTCCTGTCTTTTTTGTTAATGAAGGGTGATTTTGAGAAGTATAGAAGCTTAAGACCCAGTCTTTTTCAGGAGAAATCTTTTATTTTTCTTATGCCTATTAGGTCATGAGAAATGGCACCTAATGTTAGTGATAATCAAATAGCTTATTGGTTTCTCCTAGGTTTCTAAGGGAATTCAAGGACTTGACAATGACTTTATGAGAATAAATCTTGCCCAGTTTAAAGGCAACTGTTTGTTGTTAAGGGATGGAGTCCTTACCACCCAACTGCCATGTTGGGGGTAACAGGCTTTGCCTCAGGGAGTGAGCACAGATTTCCTAGAAGAGAACTTGTCCTCTGTCATTGGGGACATGCTTTTGATCCAGTTAAATGCATTCTATCCTTGTAGCCATTTATTGAAGCGTCTCTCTAGAGAACTGACTCTGTGAAACCCACACTTGTTGGGGAGGAGGAGGAGATGCTATGTGGTAGAAGAGAAAAGCATGTATTTTGGTCAGGCAGGGCTGGGTTCCAGTGCTGATTGTCAGTTTGTAGTTCTGTGACTTTGGACAAGTTACTTATCCTCTCTAAGCCTGTTTCCCCATCTTTAAAGTCTGGATGTCCTTTTGCCTTGATCTAGTGTGTAAGTATCCTTGGAGGCTCCCTGGTCTTATATGTTCTTTTCCTACCAGCTTTGGATTCAGGCTTCAGGTTGACATGCGAGCAGGTGAGTCAGTCAGTACTTTCCTATTATCTTCTAGGACCTTCCAGTTTAACTGCTCATGTTTTAAATCCTGGGACATGTTCTTTGTGTATGTTATTACCACAAAGGTGATTGTCAGTCATTTGCAGCTCATCATCTCGCTTTTCGTAAAAGAGACAGAACTCAAAAATCAAATGATGCTACTGTTCAGTTTTGCTGGAGGCCAGCTATGGCCTTGACACAGAGACCAGAGTCTCAACGGTGCGTCATGATGGATGCTTTGGGTGGAACAAAAGAGCCTGGGTGAAGCTTGCCAGGAATTTTTTGGAGTTTGGGAATCTGAAGTGTGTGTGTGTGTTCAGAAGAAAGGTGCTACTATTCCTTTCCTGGAGTCAGAGGTCACTTTTTAAGTTGTTAGATCTTCCTGGATAGAATCTGTCCTTAACCTGGAACTCATCTGCAGCTTTTAGGTTGTAATACTCCTTTCTCTCTTAAGATGTCTGTTGGATATTCATAACTGCTCTAAACGAGAATATTCATGCATATATGAAACAGCTAAGAGTAAGACAAGCTCACAGATGTGGCAAGTGGGAAAAGCTCTGAAAATGAAATGAGATTTCCTAGCACTGTTTATATCTTGACTAGGTATGGAATTTAACTCTTGAAAATACTGCAAATGTAACATTTCATCTTTGGTCAGTCAGTACTACAGTCCAAGCAGGAGCTTTTGTGATGAACACATACGTGGCAGTGATGATTTAGTTGGGTGCCTGGTAGTATTTTATTTGAGGCAAAAATTAGGAATTTGTCTCCAGGAGATTATCTTCTGGTTAATCAGGCATCCAAATTTTTTTTTTTTTTCAGGCATCCAAAATTTAAAACGCAAAAGTAGCCTTCCTTTTGCTCTTCTGGTGAGTTAGAAACAGAGTTCTATTTAGATTTATACCTGTAAAGAAAGATGTTATACCTGCTTCACTTGTCTTGTTGGGTGAAGCTTTCCCAGGATGCTGTGTTTAGCCTTTTGCTTAGTTATGTTAATTCTACCTCTTGTTGTATTGTTTCTTTAGACTTTGGAAGAATGGTCACTTATTTTTCAGTAAACCTTAATGAACTGCCTTTGGTTATGTTGGGTTGCTTGGTTCCTGTAGCACTAACGGATTTGAAACAGATCTGACAAAACAATAGTAGCCTGAAATATGTCTTTGATTAACATGGCTCTATGTTAACATCTCGGGGGGAAAAAAATCTATCAGTGGTTAAAAAAAAATCTTCTTTTCTTCCCCTTCTCCTCTGACAAGACACAGAATACAGCATGACTTGTTTTAGTGCTGATTTTGGAAAAGCAGGAAATGCTTACTAAGTGGGCAAAAAATGATGAGGTTTGGACAGTGATGTTATGTTTCACATTCTGTATTTAAGAAAACTTGTAACTGTAATGTCTGCTTTGTGGCTAAAGAAAGAAAGGAGGAGGGAGGGAAGGAGGGTGGGGGGGATGGGGAGAGACAGATTGAGAGAGAGAGAGAGAGAGACAGAAAAAGAGACAGACGGAGTGACTTGTTCGATACAAAAGGTTAAGTGCCAGGGAGCCTGCCGGTGTGACTCACGCTCCTCAGGGCCGCACAATGCAAGGCCTGCTGCTGCCATCTCATTCATGTCTCTGGTTAGGGACAGATCACTGGGCTGGTGTGTGTCAAAAGTTTATTTTTATATCTCCTTTATTGACAGCAAAAACAGCATGGTGGTCAGTCCGCTTCAGTATAATAAAATGCTTTCTTTTAAAATATCTCGGTGCCAAGATGAATACGGTTTGCTCAAATAATGACTTTCACTCTTGCTAAGAAAAATTGATATTGGGACACAGGAGATTTGCCTGGTTTCTGAGGTAACTTGGTAGATTATAATCTGGTTGCCATAGAAACACAGCAGCAGGGAAAATTATAGAAAGTAAACATTTGAAGAGAGATATTTTAATAGGATATGTGAAAGCCCTTTACCTATCCTCTTTCTCCCTGAAAAGATGGGGTGGGGCTCAGGAATGGGCCTCCCGGGAGCAGCGAGGGAAGGCATAAACGGCTTTTGGAGGCTGGCTGCCTCCAAGCCACTCCATGAGATGTGGCCGGTGTCGGCGACCGCAGAGAAACTGCTGCAGACACTTTTCATGCAATATGATAAGCAGATAATGTGATAGAACCTGGAACATGTTTCAATTCAGATATCCCTTTTCTTGCCTGGGACTTCCCATAATATTGGTGAATTGTACTTTTAGAACTAGTATTTAGGACACATTGTCTGACAGTTATGAGTGTAGTGGTAGAGAGTATATGCATTTAAGATTGTCAAAGAATATCTGGGTCAGAGTCTTAGTGTTCACTGATTTTTTTTTTTTTTCCTGCCTGAATAATTCGACAGGCATATCTTATAGACCTATCCCTAGAGGCTTAAACACAAAGCAGATGCCTTCTGCTCTGTTACAGTGATGTTAGAATTGGTTTAAGGATTTTTAAAAAAAAACATGGGTAATTTTCTTTCTTGGACTGTTTTATTCCCCTGTAGTTGAGTTATATTCTATGTGTACATAGAAATAAAGTTAAGTCAAAAATATTTTCATGTTAGGAATGACTTTAAAAATTCAGTTTCAAGAAAGCAATGAAAATGTCTTAATCACTCCATAGAGATCGGGAAGGATTTCCTTTTGAGTTCTTAAAATCACACAGTGTGTACATTGGGGAGGATTTGAATGCTGAAGACTGAAAAATTATTGACACAGTTACTGTACAGGAAAAATAAATTGCCTTGAAATAACTATTATAATTCAAGATAACAAGAAGCACCAGGGATGAAACTTGTACTGCTTTTCCTTGAATGGTCTTGTTTTTTCTAGTTAATGTATTTCCAGATTAAAAATGTTTTAATATCCTAACAGTGTTTCCTGGAATTATTAGTATAAGCAAAATACATAGACTTTAAAGATTTAGCTTTTAAAGATAAAATGGTTTTGATCTTAATAAATAGTTTTTTAAAATACATGAATTATGGTCTATATGGGGTGCCCAGGTGGCCCAGTGGTAAAGAATCTGCCTGCCAAGGCGAAGACATAGGTTCTATCCCTGGGTCAGGAAGAACCCCTGGAGAAGGAAATGGTAACCCACTCCAATATTCTTGCCTGGAGAATCCCCATGGACAGAGGAGCCTGGCAGGCTACAATCTATGGAGTTGCAAAGAGTCGGACATGACTGAGCCACTAAACCGCCACCACCACAGTAAATAAAGTTGACTTTTAACATTGCATGTTATGAAAGCTTAATTTCTCAAAGTAATGGTTGCAGTGGTTTTCCATAAGTTTTATAACTTTCATTCATTCAGTAAAAATATTTCTCAAGCACTTACTCTGTGTCAGATCTTGCCCTTATAGAGCCTAGATTAAGGCTCAATAAGGAAAGACAGACACAAAAGTAATTCCTTTACCACCCTAATGGCAGAAAGTGAAGAGGAACTAAAGAACCTTCTGACAAAGGTAAAAGAGGAGAGTGAAAAAGCTGGCTTAAGACTCAACATTCAAAAAATGAAGATCATGGCATCTGGTCCCATCACTTCATGCAAATAGTTGGGGAAAAAGTGGAAACAGTGACAGCTTTTATTTTCTTGGGCTCAAAAATCACTGTGGATGGTAACTGCAGTCATGAAATTAAAAGATGTTTGCTTCTTGGAAGAAAAACTATGACAAACCTAGACAGTGTGTTAAAAAGCAGAGATAGCACATTGCCGACAAAGTTCCATGTGGTCAAAGCTATGGGTTTTCCAGTAGTCATGTATGGATGTGAGAGTTGGACCATAAAGAAGGCTGAGTTCCAAAGAATTGATGCTTTTGAACTGTGCTGCTGGAAAAGACTCTTGAGAGTCCCTTGGACAGCAAGGAGATCAAACCAGTCAATCCTAAAGGAAGTCAATCCTGAATAGTCATTGGAAGGACTGATACTGAAGCTCTAATTCTTTGGTCACCTGATGCAAAGAGCTGACTCATTGGAAAAGATGCTGATGCTGGGAAAGATTGAGGGCAGCTGGGAAGAGAAGGGGTTCAGAGGATGAGAAGGTTGGAGGCATCACTGACTGAGTGGACATGAGTTTGAGCAAACTCCAGCAGATGGTGAAGGACAGGGAAGCCTGGTGTGCCACAGTCCATAGGGTTGCAGAGTCAGACATGACCTAGCGACTGAATGACAACAACAATTAATTGCAATTATAGATTTTAGGAAGGAGCTGAGTTTCATTTTGTTTGTTTTTTGAGAACCCATAGTGCAAGACCTGTCCTGTCCTGAGAGTCAAATGCCAGTCCTTAATCTGGCAAGGATAAATGGGTGGTGGCTGGTGGAGGAATGAGTAAGGTGGGCAGAGGGTAGAGATGAAGGAGTGCAGGGGAAAGCATTGCAGACAGAGGAAACAGTGTGCTTGATGGTTTCAAGGCAGGAACCAGGCTTGCTCCCAGAACTTCAATATGAATGTGACATTGCCATCCTTCTGTTTTCTAGAAATATATAGTCATTATTTTAATACTGTTAATCTTGCACCTGATGATTTTTAACAACAGTTTTTTAAACTTGGATTATGTCCTTTGATTTATATTTAGATATAGATTAATTATTTTTCCCCTTTTGTTATCTAAACTAACTGAATGAGATTAGAACTAAAATTCTGAGATTCTTGAACATATTTTGCCATGTCATGCGTGATTTAGTCTTTTGGAAGTTGTCTTCTGATAACAAAATATCTGTTACATGACTAAAATAGACATTTAGGTAATAGATTTAAAGATTTGTGTGTGTGATAGGTCCTACTTATACTGTTCATTACTATTTCCAGGTCCTATACATAGGTACTTTTTTCCCCATAAACATTTTTCTTATAAATTGCTTTCCATTGTTATAACACAGGAGAATTCACTTAGCTATATACAAATGCATATACTTATCCCCCATCAAATTTGAACCAGATCTAAGACATCTCCTAAGTTTTATGTTTATACAAGATTCTGTGCTATGTATTTCTTGTCTAGTACATAAATTTAGTAATGAAACTGTTGAGAAAACCCCAGACGTTCTAGTATTAAATTGAAAATTAGGGATTTCCCTGGTGGTCCAGTGGTTCAGACTCAGTGTTCCCAATGCAGGGAACCTGCATTCTATCCCTGGTCAGGGAACTAGATCCCACATATCACAACTGAAGATCCTGCGTGCCACAACTAAGATCCAGCACAGCCAAATAAATAAATAAGAATAAATTTAAAAAATTGAAATTAATGTGTTATTTTGGCAGGTTATTCTCGTTCAAGTTAATCCAGGTGAGACTTTCACAATAAGAGCGGAGGATGGAACACTGCAGTGCATTCAAGGTAAGGAAGTTTTTTGTAAGCTTTCTAATAAAAAAAAATTTCCTTTATTATTTTATGGAAGTAAAGTTTATCTTTGAGTCTGCATGTGATTTTCTAGAAGTAAAATTTATCTTGGAATTTTTTTTTTTTTTTTGCTTTTATTAGGGGCTCCTTAATGCTGAGTGGGCCTGTGATATATAAGTGACACAGTTAAATATCTTGAGTATTAATTGACTGTTAAGTGAATTAAATCAACATGGGAAAGTTTGCATTGTCTTCATGTATTATGGAATTTGGTCCCCTGAAAAATCCAGAGATTTTTAAGAGACCTTAAAATTCCAGTATAGAATAGCACATACTTTTTCAAGTTAGATGAAAGTTTCAAATACATACTGTGATGCTACCCAAATGATGCTTTTAGAGGTAAAAATCTATATTAAATATCTCTTAGTTATTTATTACTGAGTAACAGGTTACTCAAATTTGGTAGGTATATACAGCATTGGTTGTCTACAGTTTCTGTGGGTCAGGAGTTTAGGTACAGCTTAGTTGTGTCCTGTGGCTTTGGGCCTATGGAAACGCTAAGAACCAAGTGTGGGCTAGTGCTGCCGTCCACCATGAGGCATGTCTGAGTTTCAGTCTGTTTCCCGGCTCGCCTAAGTGATTGTTGGCAGGGTTTAGGGTTTTTGGTGGGCTAGTGGCAGGCAGCTTCCGTCTGTTCCTTGCTAAGTGGCCTCTCCATGGAGGTGCTTACATTATGACCGCTGGCTTCATCAGAGCAACGACTACAGGGCAAGAGGGAGTACTCTGTCTAACCCGCTCGAGAACAGTGATTACACAGCATGTGAATACTAGCAGGCCGGAATCACTGGGGGCCCCTTTACAAGGCTGCCCACCACAGTGCACCCTCTGCCCTCAGTAATTCATGTCTCTCCTGTGTGCGAGATACCCCTCCTAAGATCTCCAAAAGTGCTATTCCACTACTGCATCAGCTCTCCAGAATCTTATCTAAATAAACTCCAGGTATAGCGAGGCTCCTTGAATGTAGTTCTTTAAGGACGGCTCCTAGGCCATTTCAGTTAATTTCTGGTTTGTGTAATACTGGTGCCTCTTCTCTGTCATTCACTTTGGAAAGAGAGAGAGACATAGGTACTCTGATCCATATGAGGCTCTACTGTAAGAAGATCAACCCAGATCTGGAGTTAGTCTTAGATACTGCTGTGTTGGAGGGCACTCTGGTGATATAGCTTTTTGGCAGTGATTGGGATTATGGGACAAATGGTAAATTGGCCTGTAATTGAGCTCAATACTAGGTTGTTGGTTAGACTGAAATCTGCCCAAAGGTCTTATTGTTAATACCTGGGCTTGCTCACCAATGTATAAAGAAAACAAATGGAAATGCCCTTTAGTTTTCCATAGTGAACTACATGGAAAAACTTAATTTTTTTCTATCCTGCATAATAGAGTATGCTGCTGTGTAGCTTCACTACTTGTTTTTTTTTAACTGTAAGAACAAAAATTTAGGAAAAAAATTAAAACTCATTTCAATTGCAATTAATCTGAAATGATTTAGCTGTTCATGAACGGTATTTTTTCTGATGGCATTTCGCTGATCGTCGTGTTCCCGAAATTGATCGTTGGTGTTCTAAACCATTTAAAAACCAAACCATACAAAGGAACTTCAGACAAAAGAAGAGAGAAAATATTTTAAAGTAGTACAAGATACAGAATCTTCCACGTACTTGTATTACTGTAACATATTATCAACAAATAAAACCTCAAAATTCACTCTGTATCTTTAAAAAAGAACACACTAGAAAAAACTAGATGAAAAGTTATTTTACCTACATAGAAAAGAAGCTTATGTTGCCAGTTAGTAAGAGAATAGTTGAGCTTCTGGTCATAGTAAGGTTGGAACTCAACGTACTGGCTGGAAGACTGTGTCCCTCTGCAACTGAGTATGTGTAATAGAATCTATAAGAAGCAAATTGCTGAGTGGATCAACTTGTATAAAGTCCACTTTTTCATGCCACCTGCTTTTACTTTTGGTGTTTGAAGAGGGTATGTGTGTGTGTGTGTGTGTGTATGTGTATTCATCTAGTTAGCCTCTTCCTCACTTCTTTTGAGTGCATGTTCGTAACTGGTATACTCTGCAGGGTATTTTGCAAGTATATTGCTCTGTCCACAATGGGAGCTTTGTATTTATTCATGATGCTACTTGGAGATAAGTGACAAGTGACACTAACACCCCTTTCAGTGATTTAAAAAAAATGCTGTTGACTAAAGAAGAATTGTGGAGCCATTTATCTTTGGCTTCCTCCGAGTCTTCAGTCTTTATTCTCTTCTGAACACCCAGATACTGTGGTTATCTTTATTTGGGACATATTGGTACAGGGCCCAGCTAATTGAAATGACACAGAACAGGATGAGAGGGACAAGGACCTGGAACCCCAAGTGGTTTGCTAGGGCTTGGGAGGCACTGGGACAACAGGATCAACTGCAGGAACTGGAAGGAACCCTAGTCCAGACCCATTGTTGGCCATTCATGTGTAATAGGCAGTCACTCAGGCCGGGTATCCTCACTGACCCCTTCATTTGCATTCCAGTGTGAGTGAGTGAATGCTTCACTCCAGATGGGTAGAACATATCAATATAGAATGTGGGAATAGGCAGTATATTTATAAATTCATTGTGATTAACATCCTTATCATTGCTAATATATATTTTTTTCAACTTTTAGGCTTATGTATTCTCTCATTGCATGGGTATGACAGATACATATGAAGCTGAGACCTGTAGAGGTTAACACACAGCTACAGTCACATAGGGAGAAAGAGCAGGGCTCTTGTTTTTCAAATAATTTTATTTATTTTTGGTTGTGCTGGGTCTTCGTGGCTTCGCAGGGTTTTCTCTAGTTGTGGTGCGCGGGGCTCCTCTCCAGTCGCGGTGTGTGGGCTTCCCATTGCGGTGGCTTCTCCGGTTGGAGCACAGGTCTAGGGTGTGCAGGTTTTGGTAGTTGCAGCACCTGGACTCAGTAGTTTTGGCTCCTGGGGTTTAGAGCGCAGGCTCAATAGTGTGGCACACAGGCTTAGCTGCTCAGCTGCATGTAGGATCTTCCTGGATCAGGGATTGAACCCATGTCTTCTGCACTGGCAGGCAGATTCTTTGCCACTGAGCCACCAGGAAAGCCCCAGGACCAGAGCTCTTTATTGCCTTGCACTGTGGCTTTACATCAGGGAGTCATGAACTGAAATCGACTCCATTTTCTTGAGCACATGACAAAAACAAGGTGGCTTCCAATTCTTGGAGTAGCAGGATTCTGGGAAGGATGCTAGATGAGTACTTAGGTCCCCAGGATAAGATGGAGGTGGTTTGGAGAGCAAAAATGGGTGGTGGAGGCTGGGTCTTTGGAGTAAGACAGGAACCCTGTTAACAGAAGTAAGAACAGGATAGTTTGATATAGGGAGTATTGCTTTATAAATCCTTAAATTATTTCTGTCCAGAGTCAGGATTGGGCCCAGAGTTGGGGTGGGCTGAACTGCTAGGTGGGGTTTCCACGTGAGGTGCTGGAAGGAGAGAGGTACAATGGTAGAGGACTGGTTAGGAAAGGATCAGAAATTGAGTCATACTGTAATGGAAACTTCTGAAAGAAGTATTTGCATTTTACCAAAGATTAAAGTTAAGAGGATGAAGCTCTAGTTATGCTCTTTCAACACCAGCCAGCAGATGGAGAGATGGTTTTTTTGGCAGGGATGGATCGACGGTTGGTGGTGGTGGCCTTCCTGGAAATTACAGTCATACCCGTTGCTTACGCCATGGTTGAAACTGTCAGCCTTGTAGCTTTGCTATTTCAACACTAGCAGCAGGTTAAGGATTGCTGGTGGTGGGGGTGCGGGGACTTGTGACTTAGGAGTAGGGAGAGGAGCTGGTTGCAGGTCTCCCTGGAAACTTTGAAATTACACTGTATGAGGTCAACCCCCTTTGCTTGCAGTTGCATTTGTTAGCGTATTGGTTTTCTCTGTTGGACATTTATGACATCGCTAGAAAATCCCTAGAAGCTTATTGTGATGCCATGAAAAGGCATTCTGGAAATTCAGAGCAAATCAAAGTCAAGAATATTGTTACTCTGGGGAAAAAATGAGATTTTTGTTTTTGTTTTCATGGGAATGTCCTTGGTGATAATGAAGGAAGGAAAACACAGGAAACATACAATATGCTGTGAAAGCAGATTCATTTCTGATGGAATATTTCTCAATATTTTTCATGAAACGTGAATCATGGGTCTTGAAGGGGCCACAGAAGGTCATAGTTCATTCTCACGGGGAGGCAGCACTATACCTATGGCATCCTAGACAAAAGATTTTTCTTTCCTAGGCCAGATGAAAGTGTATAAAGAGCTAATTGTTGGGGGAAGAAAGAGTCTTAGCAATCAATATGAATTCTTTCCTTTGCTTAAGTTCAGACATTACTAGAGGGCAGCCACAGGTCTCTTCCATTATTTTCATATCCTTGTCTGGGCTGAGGTGCTGGCAGCGCAGCCTTCCTTCCTGTCCACACATGCCATCTTTTTTTTCTGGGCCATTTCTCTGCTCCCTGTAAAACCCTTCAGCCAAAACAAATACCACACTTCCTTTAAGCTTTAGGTCTGTCTCCTTCAGGAGGGCCCTTTCCGCCCCTCCATTTCAGTCCATTCTGACCTTCCTCTGCGTTCCTGGAGGAGCAGGTAGCACTGCATGTGAGCGTCTGGTGGTATGTGTCAACCTTCCCTTAGCCCTTGAACTGGACTGTGAATTCACTGTGACAGGAAACAGTGTATCCTCCACCCTAACCCACCCCAGCCACACAGCCTGGCAATAATTCCTGACTTTAGACCCTTGACTAGCTCTGGCATTATATCAGATGTGATGATATTTCTTTTAACTTTTACTATTGTGCTGGGAACTTAAAGGTGTTTAGTTATGTGATTTAGTGGCTTTGAAAATCTCTGTAGAAGAGCTTCCAAATCACATTTTAGTTAAAGCCAATCAGTTTCCTTTACAAAAACATTTGGAAGTCTGAAAACTTTCATATTGACCTGTACTAATGCTACAGTTTTTATCTTTCAAGTCTGTTATATTTCAAATAGTGAGCCCGAAGGAAACAGATGAATGTTATGGTGATAATAGCAAAAACAAGATAAAAGTGAAATGCTTGGGATCACCATTATTCTATAAAGAATAATATTTAAATATTTTTAATTGCTAGTGTTCTTTGTCCAGAATAATCCAGACATCTTTATGAAGATGATTATTACTCAGCCAATCTGTGTTAAGTGGGTAGAGATCTTGAAATGGCAGGAGGGGAAGCTCCAGGAAAACCCTTCTCTGAGACGGCTGTAGTTTGGATGCTATTAGAGTGGAAGCTTTTTCCCCCTCCTGCTTTGCTCTCCCTAAGCCTTCTTCAGCTCTGTGTCTGACTCCGCCTGCCCCACCGAGTGTGGGAACCGTATCATTGATGAACAGCACGCTCTGCTCACAGGCTCTGTGAATGACACCATTGAGAGCCTTTCCGCATCTCTGAATCTCCTTGTTTGTCTCCCTCCCACCCCCTCACCCCGCCATATTCGGAATCCAGAATGCCACAGGGACATTCAAGTTACTTTTTTTTTTTTCTTACTTGGTACTTTAAGTGCACTTATTAGACTTGTTTGGCACATTAAAGCACCAACCTGACATTCTTTCTAAGAATTTTAAGACACGTCCTAGGGAGCTCTCATTGTCTCCTGCTTTGTTAATTGAGAAATGACAGGAGTGATGTCACTGGGAGGGCTTACAAGCTGAGGTAGACTATCATTTCACGAGCAAATCTATATGGTCTGTGCCTTTAAAGCAGACTGACTGAAAATGAGGTATTCCTGCTTTACTGGCTTAAAACCAAGGAAGGGGACCTGCTGTAAATGAAGTCGGTCTTCTAAGATTGATTGCACCCTTCCTTGTCCTGGCGTAAATTTGCAAACAAGATTTTCATCAAAACTATTTGGGTGGTTTGAAAGTGAAATTACTGCATATGACTGCCTTTAAATCTTTGAGAATCTTTGCGAGCTTTCATTACACTGAATATCTATTTGATTTTTATTTGATTGTATTTAATTATTTATGGAAAGTCTGCATTATATGGGGAAAGGTTTTTTTTTTTTTTTTCCTGTTACAATTTTTGTATTTTGAGAGCTTTTTTCAGAGCACAGGAAACCACTTTTAAAGTCAATTTGTTTTGCATCTGGGGATTTGTGAGAGATCACTAACCTGAAATCTTACTGTGAACAGTTAAGGTCTCACTTGATAAATCTTGTAGAATTAAAAATACCAAATCTTTAGCCCAGGCTAGCCCTTCTGTACTGCCCATCTTTTTGATTGATCCAAAGCTATATTTGGTGAGAGTTATTAGTACATAGCCTTCCAGTGAGGCTCTAGGTTGAGAGAATCTTTGAGTTTCTAGGAAAATCTGAATTACTCCACCAGCTTGCCAGCTGATTTTATAACTTAAGCTTTGGGACAGATTGGTCTTTTACCCGTGTGTGTGTGGTATTGATGAAAGGTTGATGAAGAATCACTTTTAGCATTGTAGATATATACCTGATCTCTCAAATGCTTGGAAGCCTTATTTTGGGTATGATGATTCACCTTGTCTCTCACACACAGGGCATACGTAGTTGTTTGTGCAAACAGGAGTTCTGTATGCTGACCTGATTGGTCCCCTTTCAGACAATAGCTTGCTGCTGAGTAACTGGAAGATTACCAGCAGAGTGATAAGAACCAGTAAATACTGATGTGCCTAGAGCAGAAGAAGGCAATGGCAACCCACTCCAGTACTCTTGCCTGGAAAATCCCATGGACGGAGGAGCCTGGTGGGCTGCAGTCCATGGGGTCACTAAGAGTCGGGCACGACTGAGCAACTTCACTTTCACTTTTCACTTTCATGCATTGGAGAAGGAAATGGCAACCCACTCCAGTATTCTTGCCTGGAGAATCCCAGGGACGGGGGAGCCTGGTGGGCTGCCGTCTATGGGGTCGCACAGCGTCGGACACGACTGAAGTGACTTAGCAGCAGCTAGAGTGCAAAGCCCAGTTTTTGGAGGTGGTTGGAGGAGGGTCTGGGATGCTAAGTGCAGCTGTCATCATTCTGGGACCAAGTAATGTCATGAGAATGGTTACATCAGTGCCAGACTGTGCTGTATCCCAGGAGGTGTGAAGTCCCTCTCCAGATGTACCCACTCTGTCTGCTGCTTTCTGCCTTGCCCAGTAATCTTGATTGTCTTTAGCTATTCTTACATATTCATGGGGCTTACTTGGTGGTTCAGTGATAAAGAATCCATCAGTCAATGCAGGAGTCAAAAATATTGGAGTGGGTAGCCAGGCCCTCCTCCATGGGGCATTTTTGCCTGGAAAATGTCATGGACGGAGGAGCCTGGAGGGCTACAGTCCATAGGGTTGCAAAAAGTCAGACATGAGTGAGTGACTAAACCACCTCCACAACCACCACACATTCATAATTAGGACAAAACCTTTACCCAAAATTATATTCTCAGACTTTCTTTGGTCTTTTTCTCCAAATAAAGCTTGAGTGATATAACTGCTAGAAGTTATAAAAATTATGTTCTGAGAGTAAAGGCTCTGTAGTGTGAATCCCTGACTGTTTGCTAGATAATGGTTAAACTCTTAACCCCAATTTCCTCTCTTAAAATGGAGGTAGTGGGAATCCCTATGCAATAAGGTTGTGAGATACAATCCATTGTAAGTACCAGCATCATCACCATCACCGTCTAGTAATGTATACAGCTTTGGTGATGATTTTTGTCCTAAATTGATGTCATGATCAGTTGTGGGCATTGAGTTGATTATCTGGCTCATGGAAATCTGTCTTAAGTTCTGGTGTCTATTTTATTGCCAACTTAACAATAGGCTTGCTTTCATGGGGTTGATGGTGATGGCAACATTTCAGATGAAGGTTTATGGAAATGTATATATATTGTTCAGATAAAGGATTGTGGATAAAACAGTGGCTCCACCTTTTCCTACATGTAAAGTAAGTTTTGTGGTTGAAGCTTCAGCTGTTTCTTTTTCTGAATGATAAAACAGTTAATTCTCACACTGTACCTGAGAGGCCCTATTCAGACAGGCCTATGAAGCAGTTCCTCTGGGTAAGCTCCCTCCTTTATGTCTTGTCATTCACATTTCAATGAAATTCTGGACTTCTTTAATCTTTATTTAATGTATTTTGCTCTTAGGCTGTACTGAAGGGGCAGTAAAGCATATTGGTAAGATTATTATGGGTTTTGGGGTAAGATTGCCTGGCTTAGAAGTCCCCTGCATGTTAGATGTATATCGTAAAAGCAGTTACTTCTCTTTACCTACACCTAATCTGTAGAATTGGAATAATAATAACAGTCTTAAAGAATTGCTGTGGAGATTAAATGACATATTGGGTAGAAAGCACTTAGAAGAGTTTCTAAAGCAAGGCAAGGGTCCAGTAAAAAAGGAACCATTATTAGGCTCCCAGTATCCTTTACAGCTAGACATTGAACCACGCTTTTTTTTGTTACTTGTCGGTTTAAAGCATTTCAGGAAAGCTTTCTGAACTTGAGGCATTGGTTAGGAGTTTTCAGATGTCTTCACACTTTAGTTGTAATGCTTCAAAATAATAATGTTTCATAATAATATGTTTAAAAATTATGCATTGGGAGTTTAGCTTCTGTGCCCTTTTGTCTTGCAGGCTTGTTCAGCAATGACTAAAATGTCATTTCTGAGGGCACCACTGCTTGGAGTTCCTTAAAAGTCATGGATTGTTGTGTGCCAGATAATTCCAAAGAAGCTAATTGTCTCGTTACCTTGATTGTCCGCCACATTTTATGTCACAGCTTGTAGTCTTTAGTTCTTGCTTTATTCTTTTGTATTTTTTTACCTTTGTTTTTACACTTATAATTTGAAATGGGAAATTTCATGTAAAGAAGACTGTAAAGGATTCTTAAGGTTTAGGGGTCAAATCTTAGTAATCTTTGTTTCCCAGTGCCTGGCCAGCACCTCCTCAGTGTCCAGAACAAAAGGAAAGTCATTTCCTAATATACTGCTGAAAAATCATGTCAAATGATGGGAAAAGTCTCTTAGTCAATTCACAGAGGTAATTTTTTGTTTTTGTTATTGTGCTTAAATAGTTAAGTTTGGTTATTTTTTACTCTCCATTCCTCAAGATAATGAATGCAAGAATAAGTTTGTTTCCAAAAGCACACAGTAATTCTGAAGTCCAATATATGGGTTAGCTCCCTTATTTTGTAAAAAACATGAAGGAATGATCATTATATTCATTCTTTTTTTTTTTTTTTTTCTCTAATTTTATTTTATTTTTAAACTTTACATAATTGTATTAGTTTTGCCAAATATCAAAATGAATCCACCACAGGTATATATGTGTTCCCCATCCCGAACCCTCCTCCCTCCTCCCTCCCCATACCATCCCTCTGGGCCGTCCCAGTGCACCAGCCCCAAGCATCCAGCATCATGCATCAAACCTGGACTGGCATCTCGTTTCATACATGGTATTTTACATGTTTCATTGCCATTCTCCCAAATCTTCCCACCCTCTCCCTCTCCCACAGAGTCCATAAGACTGTTCTATACATCAGTGTCTCTTTTGCTGTCTCGTATACCGGGTTATTGTTACCATCTTTCTAAATTCCATATATATGCGTTAGTATACTGTATTTATGTTTTTCCTTCTGGCTTACTTCACTCTGTATAATAGGCTCCAGTTTCATCCACCTCATTAGAACTGATTCAAATGTATTCTTTTTAATGGCTGAGTAATACTCCATTGTGTATATGTACCACAGCTTTCTTATCCATTCATCTGTTGATGGACATCTAGGTTGCTTCCATGTCTTGGCTATTATAAACAGTGCTGCGATGAACATTGGGGTACACGTGTCTCTTTCCCTTCTGGTTTCCTCAGTGTGTATGCCCAGCAGTGGGGTTGCTGGATCATAAGGCAGTTCTATTTCCAGTTTTTTAAGGAATCTCCACACTGTTCTCCATAGTGGCTGTACTAGTTTGCATTCCCACCAACAGTGTAAAAGGGTTCCCTTTTCTCCACACCCTCTCCAGCATTTATTATTTGTAGACTTTTGGATCGCAGCCATTCTGACTGGTGTGAAATGGTACCTCATAGTGGTTTTGATTTGCATTTCTCTGATAATGAGTGATGTTGAGCATCTTTTCATGTGTTTGTTAGCCATCTGTATGTCTTTTTTGGAGAAATGTCTCTTTAGATCTTTGGCCCATTTTTTGATTGGGTCGTTTATTTTTCTGGAGTTGAGCTGTAGGAGTTGCTTGTATATTTTTGAGATTAGTTGTTTGTCGGTTGCTTCATTTGCTATTATTTTCTCCCATTCTGAAGGCTGTCTTTTCACCTTGCTAATAGTTTCCTTTGATGTGCAGAAGCTTTTAAGGTTAATTAGGTCCCATTTGTGTATTTTTGCTTTTATTTCCAATATTCTGGGAGGTGGGTCATAGAGGATCCTGCTGTGATGTATGTCGGAGAGTGTTTTGCCTATGTTCTCCTCTAGGAGTTTTATAGTTTCTGGTCTTACGTTTAGATCTTTAATCCATTTTGAGTTTATTTTTGTGTATGGTGTTAGAAAGTGGTCCAGTTTCATTCTTTTACAAGTGGTTGACCAGATTTCCCAGCACCACTTGTTAAAGAGATTGTCTTTAATCCATTGTATATTCTTGCCTCCTTTGTCGAAGATAAGGTGTCCATATGTGCGTGGATTTATCTCTGGGCTTTCTATTTTATTCCATTGATCAATATTTCTGTCTTTGTGCCAGTACCATACTGTCTTGATAACTGTGGCTTTGTAGTAGAGCCTGAAAATGAAAACACAACAACCCAAAACCTGTGGGACACGGTAAAAGCAGTCCTAAGGGGAAAGTTCATAGCAATACAGGCACACCTCAAGAAACAAGAAAAAAGTCAAATAAATAACCTAACTCTACACCTAAAGCAACTAGAAAAGGAAGAAATGAAGAACCCCAGGGTTAGTAGAAGGAAAGAAATCTTAAAAATTAGAGCAGAAATAAATGCAAAAGAAACAAAAGAGACCATAGCAAAAATCAACAAAACCAAAAGCTGGTTTTTTGAAAGGATAAATAAAATTGACAAACCATTAGCCAGACTCATCAAGAAACAAAGGGAGAAAAATCAAATCAACAAAATTAGAAACGAAAATGGAGAGATCACAACAGACAACACAGAAATACAAAGGATCATAAGAGACTACTATCAACAATTATATGCCAATAAAATGGACAACGTGGAAGAAATGGACAAATTCTTAGAAAAGTACAACTTTCCAAAACTGGACCAGGAAGAAATAGAAAATCTTAACAGACCCATCACAAGCATGGAAATTGAAACTGTAATCAAAAATCTTCCAGCAAACAAAAGCCCCGGTCCAGACGGCTTCACAGCTGAATTCTACCAAAAATTTAGAGAAGAGCTGACACCTATCCTGCTCAAACTCTTCCAGAAAATTGCAGAGGAAGGTAAACTTCCAAACTCATTCTATGAGGCCACCATCACCCTAATACCAAAACCTGACAAAGATCCCACAAAAAAAGAAAACTACAGGCCAATATCACTGATGAACATAGATGCAAAAATCCTTAACAAAATTCTAGCAATCAGAATCCAACAACACATTAAAAAGATCATACACCATGATCAAGTGGGCTTTATCCCAGGGATGCAAGGATTCTTCAATATCCGCAAATCAATCAATGTAATACACCATATTAACAAATTGAAAAATAAAAACCATATGATTATCTCAATAGATGCAGAGAAAGCCTTTGACAAAATTCAACATCCATTTATGATAAAAACTCTCCAGAAAGCAGGAATAGAAGGAACATACCTCAACATAATAAAAGCTATATATGACAAACCCACAGCAAACATTATCCTCAATGGTGAAAAATTGAAAGCATTTCCTCTAAAGTCAGGAACAAGACAAGGGTGCCCACTTTCACCATTACTATTCAACATAGTTTTGGAAGTTTTGGCCACAGCAATCAGAGCAGAAAAAGAAATAAAAGGAATCCAAATTGGAAAAGAAGAAGTAAAACTCTCACTATTTGCAGATGACATGATCCTCTACATAGAAAACCCTAAAGAATCCACCAGAAAATTACTAGAAATAATCAATGACTACAGTAAAGTTGCAGGATATAAAATCAACACACAGAAATCCCTTGCATTCCTATACACTAATAATGAGAAAACAGAAAGAGAAATTAAGGAAACAATTCCATTCACCATTGCAACGGAAAGAATAAAATACTTAGGAATATATCTACCTAAAGAAACTAAAGACCTATATATAGAAAACTATAAAACACTGGTGAAAGAAATCAAAGAGGACACTAATAGATGGAGAAATATACCATGTTCATGGATTGGAAGAATCAATATAGTGAAAATGAGTATACTACCCAAAGCAATTTATAGATTCAACGCAATCCCTATCAAGCTACCAACAGTATTCTTCACAGAGCTAGAACAAATAATTTCACAATTTGTATGGAAATACAAAAAACCTCGAATAGCCAAAGCGATCTTGAGAAAGAAGAATGGAAGTGGAGGAATCAACCTATATTCATTCTTTTGATAATGTTTTTCTTTTGTGAGGAGTAGGCTGGAAACACCCTGGAAAGTATTGTTAAGGCTATTTAATAGTGAAAGATGGACCAACTTTATCTTTTACATTATTAGCAAGTAATTTAGATTATTCATTAGTATTTTATGTTTTCATGCAGTTAAAAATTATTGCCATTATCTTTAGCAGTAAACTCTCAGTAAACCCCATGTCAGACCCAGGAATAATAGATAGACTACACCTTAAATTGTAAATGAGTTTGATTACTGAAGTAAGTGGAGTTGCTACGGTGATTTTTCTCTTCCTCCATCAGCAGAGTGATTGAAGGAGAGAGCGAGGTGGTGAGATGGTGAGGGGCAGGCAGGAGGCCAAGGCAGCTCGAGTGAAGGCAGTGCTGGTGGGTGTGGAAGTGGGAACAGAAATTTGAATTGTATAGAAGATAGTCATGACTTGTTGACCAGGGAAACACTGAAGAAAGGGAGTAAGCTACGGAATAGATGTTGTATGTTTCCCTAAGATAGGCAGAATCTAGTCCTTCAGGAAAATGTTTGTCTTACAGTGTAAACAATAGTGACTAAACATTTTGTACTGTCATAATTGGGCAAATATTAGGATTAACAAAAAAGAAAGAAAAAAATTTTTTTAAGTAAGTGCTTTTTTTCTGGTAGTATTGCTTCTCAGAGGAGAGTTTCAGTGACTTGAAAAGTATTTTGCACACTATTTTTCAGGATGTGAAGACAGTTGGGTGAAAGGGAAGTGTGTTTGAATACTTCTTTCTGGATCCATCCATCTAAATATGGAGAAAAGTGACTTCCAAACTGCCCACTTTCCTTTATGACTACTGGTTTGGGGTTCTTTGAATATACCCACATTTCTTACGTGGCTAAATATAATCCTCCCCACCTCCCCCCCACCCCTTTAGCAGTTTGGAGAGAAAAGTTGATTGTTGAAAACTCTTCAAATCTTTTTGTGTCTGAGTTGAAATGGAAGCATTCCATAATTTAAATGTAACATCTTTATGGACACTTCATATATTGCAGTGTAATAGAACCAGAATTGACATGTTTTGTGGTATCTTTCTGGCTGAAGGTGTGTCCACATTTTCACTTAATTTTAAAAGTTTTCAATTACTAACATAATTTCTGCTCTAAACTGGTAAGAGGAGGCAAAACATTGAGGGAAGAAAACTCTTTGGGAAAGGAATGGAAACTTGAAAAGATAAGCACAGGCATTATTCTTTGTGTGTTTTTGAGTGCAAGTATGTTGTTCTGTGCTAGAAGACTGACTAGATGAATTTTACCTGTTGTGTTATGCAGTTCTCAGGAAAGTGGATTTACATACTCACACGTACACTTACTTCATGTGGATGTCAAGTTAAACTCTGCCTGTTCTTGGCTTGAAGTTGCATGTCTTTGACCGCTGTCTGGGGCTGGATTGCTTTCGTTAGCCGGGATTGGGTCCTTTAACATCAGTTCAGGGTGTCTCATGCTAGATCCAGCCATGTCAGTTCTCTGTGCCTGCTGTGAGGATACAAGCAGTGCAGACAAAACAGGTACTTAGGCATGGCTAGAACCTAGCTCCGCTCCTCCAGTTGAGGAAGAATGACCTTTGCAGGTGTTATAATCAAACCTTTATACTTCACTTGCCTGAGTAAGCTGAAATAGTCATAAAATGTTAAAATGTAGCAAAAGTGTTGCTTATTATCCTGTAAGTTACAAATCAAGACCAGAGATCAATTTGGTTAATTTAGTCTCAATAGTCAAGACATTTCTTCGCTTTTTTTAGTGAGTACTTAAAAAAATTTTTTTATAGTGGTAAAAATCCATAATATAAAACTTATTATTTTAACCTTATTTTAACTGTATAGTTCAGTGGCACTAAGGACCTTCACATTGTTGTAAGCATTCACATTTTTGAGTGACTTAATTCTTGCATGTTATGCTTAACGTAAAGAACGCCCATTCTTTACCAGGTAGCTCACTGGTAAAGAATCCACCTGCCAATGCAGGAGACTCAGGTTTGATCCCTTGGTCAGGAAAATCCCCTGGAGCTGGAAATGGCAATCCACTCCAGTATTCTTGCCTGGGAGATCCCAGGGACAGAGGATCCTGGTGGGCTGCAGGCTGCAGTCCATGGGGTCACAAAAGAGTTGGACACAACTTAGCGACTAAATAACAACAAAGAACATCTCTAACCTCTCAGAATTTAAAAACTGGTTGTATTAACATTGGTGCTTTGTAACTTTTGCATATCAGAATTACCTGAAGATCTTAAAAATGTACAAGCTGGCCTCCAGGCTAATCGTAGGGAATTGTCAGATTGTCTAAGCCAAAGGGAACTGTTGTATTGTTGGGGGCAAGACCTTGGCATTAGTTTTGAAAAGCTTCATAGGTAATTTAATATGCAGTGGAGGTGGAGAATTTCTGGTGAGCCTAACCCTCAGGATGGTTAAAGGAATTCCCATGGTGTGCTTTCCCAAGTACATCACATTCGCATGCTGTGTACCTGTCAGTTCATCAGGTTCCTTTTCTTTAAGAAAGTTTGCAAAGTGCTTAAAAATCTTTTTATCTTGTAATCGTATACTTAATAAGTAAACTCCTCGTGGTGGTTGTCTTTGTTGAACCCATTAGTTAAAATTGGTCTTCAGTTGTTAAAAACTCCTGTAAGTAGTGCATAAGGGTCATCAAACAAATTTGAGTTTATTCCTTTCAGCAGAGACTGGATTTATTTTACCTTCATTTAGATGTAAACACAACAACTCACCTATTATAAACTATTAAAACTAAAAGTTGATCAAAATAGGTAAGATTGTACAGGGTGGATGAAGCTGAAAAGGTGAAACGAGAAAATAACTGTTTTACAGTTTGCTGCTTGCAGAAGCTGCTTTTAGCTCTGGTGCCACTTGACTTGGTGGAAGAATTGGGCTAGAACTATTGCTTTCCTCTTTGTTTCCTTCATAGATCTTGCCTCATACTTTGAATCATGTAGGTGACCAGAAAACAGCTTGGTATTTGGCTCATGATCACCCTTCAGCATACCTGAATCCAGGGTGTTACATCCAGGGTCAGATAATGACAGTTACCAATAACTTTAGCATAGATTATAATCACCTGGGGCTTGTTAAAACACAGATTTGCTGGTATCACCCCCAGGGTTTCTGGTTTAGGTCTGAGATAGGTGAGGTGAGTCCAGATGTTTGTGATTCTGGGACCAGGCCTTGAGAACAACTTTGAGGTAGGAGAATTTTGGGAAGAGGGGCACTTGTAAGAAGAGGGGATTTATAGAGAAGTGCTTTTAAATAAAGGCAATCTCTGGTAGTTCAGTGGTAAAGAATATGCCTGCAGTGCAGGAGACACTGGTTCAATTCCTTGGTCAGGAAGATCCCCGGGAGAAGAAAATGGCTACTCACCTGCTCCAGTTTTCTTGCTTGGGAAATCTCTTGGACAGAGGGGCCTGGAGTGCTGCAGTCCATGGAGTCCCAAAGACTTGGACACGACTTAGCAACTAAACCACCACCACGCCCTTAAAAGAGAAAATTCTCAGGATTAAGTTTGGTCATAAAATGATCATGACTGAGCGACTTCACTTTCACTTTTCACTTTCATGTCTTGGAGAAGGAAATGGCAACCCATTCCAGTGTTATTGCCTGGAGAATCCCAGGGACGCGGGAGCCTGGTGGGCTGTCGTCTATGGGGTCGCAAAGAGTCAGACATGACTGAAGCAACTTAGCAGCATAAAATGGACAAAAGGAAGAAAATTCTTGTAAATGCAGACAAATAAAAGAATGATTGGCTTAAATTCTTCAGTTGTATGCTCAAAAATAGAATTTTTTCTTAATCTGAAAACTTTCCCCCTCCTTCCATTAGAGTTTTAATGAACTGGGGTTTGAATCAGGGTCTCTTTTCAAAGGATTTGTTTGTATTGTCTTTCCATTTATACCTCCTTACTCAATTGCCATTTTATCAGGAATTCTTTTTCCTCTCTGTGCCTCAGTTCCGATATAGTGAGAATAAATACAATTGCCAAAGATATTCTAGGACTATTTTGGAGTTTAATGGATAGTATTATGTAGTATTTGGGGATCACTGAGTTGGGAAACTTATGCAAATATGAGAAGTATTCTAAACAAATAAACAATATCTGATACTCTATTCAAATAATAAGCAAGTATCCCCCCCTTCCCTTGACAGCTAGTGGGTAGTAAAAGAAAATGCCAAAAGGGAGGATAAGAAGTCAGGGAACTAACATGGAAGTCGGTGCCACTCTGTAAAGCATTCTAAAGAAACAGTGAAGACTTTTAAAGCATAAAACTCAGGGAAAAGGAAGTGACTCAGAATTCAAAATAGATAGGGCTCTTTACCAGTAAAGATCTGGAATGGGAGGAACGAGAGGAGAAGCAATCCATGAGAAGCAGTTGGGGTTAGTGAACGACTCCATAGTAACGTGAAAAACAGGATTATACATATTGCCTTTTTTTTCCTTCTGTGGACAGGGCACCATTGTAGAAGTTTACAACGTTTTGTGCTCTGTTTTAAAAATCTGTTTCAAGAGTCAAATTGAATTCCAGACCAATTGTTAGTAATTAAAGTTACAACTCTTGAGGAGTTTTCTCATGATCTCCAGATGAGTTCTGCCATTGTTCTGTGAATTTTCATTGATCATTTTTCTACTCATTGCACCTGTCATGCTAGTATCAGCAATTAACATTCCTCAGAGTTGAATAGAATGCCAGCCTCCATCTCAGATGGAACTGGAGAACAACAGGTACATTCTACCTATTTCTTGGCTATACCCAGGGTAGTAAGAAGGCAAGTAATTAACTCTAGAAGAGACTTTGGAGAAAATGAGATTCTTTAGAAATTGAGCCAGAGTGCTGAAAAGTAGCTCTGGGTTATGTACTTAGGGGACATAGGAAATGGCTCAACAGGAAGGGTGAAATGGCCTTGCTAATCTGGCCTCTTTAAATTTAAATCAAGCCTATTTCCCTTCCTTGATACAAATCTTTACTATACACTCTCAACAGTCCCACTGTTTTGTGCAACTTTAAAAAAAAATTGACTTAAGTTCACATCAAAGGTCATTGGACTTGAACTCATATAGTAAAAGTCAGTTGATCTTGTTAATTTTTCTTTTCCTTTTTTTAAACTATATGTATATATATATTTAAATATATGTTCTTTCCTGGTGGCTCAGATAAGAATCTGCCTGCAATGCAAGAGACCAAGGTTTGATCTCTGGGTCAGGAAGATCCCTGGAGAAGAGAATGGCAATCCACTCCATTATTCTTGCCTATAGAATTCTATGGACAGAGGAACCCCGTCCATGGGGTCACAAAGAGTCGGACACGACTGAGTGACTAACACACACACACATATATATTTTATTTATTGATTGATTTATCTGGATGTACCAGGTCTTAATTGCGGCATGAGGGATCTTTAATTGCAGCATGCAGACTCTTAGTTGCAGCATGTGGGATGTAGTTCCCTGACCAGGGATCGAACCCGGACACCCTGCATCGGGAGCTCAGAGTCCCGCCTGCCGGACCACCAGGGAAGTCCCCTAAATAATATTTTAAAATAATTTCATTTGTTTATCTTTGGCTGTGCTAAAGCTGCATGGCCTTCCCCTAGTTGAGGAGAGCCTGGGCCGCTCATTGCCGTGGCTTCTTTTGTTGTGGAGCACAGGCTCTAGAACACAGGCTCAGTAGCTGTGGGGTGCGTGCCTAGTTGCTCTGCTGCATGTGGGATCTTCCCGGGTCAGAAATCGAACCCGTGTCTCCTGCATTGGCGGCGGACGCTTTACCACTGAGCCACCAAGGAAGCCCTCTCTTTCCTTTTAAATGAAGAAACCTGACAAAACCTTCTGCCTCTGATTAAAGGAAGAGAATGCACTGATGGAGTTTAACAACGTTTCCATTCAATGTGGTTTCTTTGATCAACAAACACTTCACTTTCCTCACCTCAGAATAATAGAATTGGACCAAATTGTTTCTAAAATTCTTCTTACCTCTCAATTTCTCTTTCCTCTGTCACTTTTATTCCCCTAGAGTTTTCTGCCATTTTAGATCTTAATTCCACGAGAAGACTATAACTTAATAGGTTCACGTGTGAGCAGATTTCAAGAGCTTAATTATCTAGAATTTTCTTTTTGAAAGTGAGATGTTAAACTATCATTTAGGACTCTTACTGTATCCTAAATTAATTTTGACTGGTAACCAAAAAAAGAGAAAATTATCCAGTATGTATTTTTTTCTTTGTTTTAATAATTGCCATGTTAAAAAAATGTATGTACCTAGTGTTTGCCAGGTACTTGATATCCCTTGTCAACCCTGGCAGCCCGGTTGAATCACCGTGATTAAAAGAAGTGCTTGGGTTCCACCTCCAAAGACTTGGATCTAGTTAGTACCCAGTATTTTTTTTTGTGGAGGTGGGCGGGTCATGCTGATTGGCTTGCAGATCTTAGTTCCCCAAGCAGGGATTGAACCTGGGCCCCAGCAGTGAAAGTGCCGAATCCTAACCACTGGACTTCCCTCCGGTATATTTTTAAAGATAGAATTGTCATAAGTAGGTAGTTAACACTGTTTTCAGTAAAACAGTTATGTTTATGCCATCTGATATTTAGGTTATTAAATTATTTGTAAATGGAAAGAATCATGAAAACATAAAAAGTGACACTTTCTCCTCCTGGGTGTACTGCCTCAGCTGAAGGGTCTGTATGTGCCTTTGCTCCCTGCCTCGTGCCCACTGCTTGTTCATGAACTGGCTAGGATCACCTTGCTGCTTTCCCTGTCTCTTATCTCTGAAACAGCACGCGTGGTTGTCCTTTTTGTATTGGTTTCATAGGTTACTTGCTATCGTTTTATTGAATCTGTGATGTGGTTGACTTTGAGATACACCAGCATTTTACGTATATCTACGTGAGAAAATTCCGTCAATTAAACTGACTTACCATTAACTGTAAGATGCGTTCCTTTTCCTGAGATGTTAAAATGAGAAAACAAAATATGTCTTGGAACTCATGAAATACAATTATTTAGTTTTCAGTTTCTCTTCCAGATTTGATTAGGTTGTTGAAAATCACAAATTGATACGGTTCTGTCCTCATTTTGTGTTTGCATCATCATTTTGTGTGTGCGTGTATGTAAAAACTGAAATAGCTTACTATTCTACTTCTCAGTTGTACAGATATGACTCATTTGTTTAAACATCGTATTCTCTAAATATACCCTGGAGGACTTATACACAAGTCATAATCTTGTGATGCTCTTTGTTCGTTTTAGCTTCTCACCAAATGTCTCTGTTGCACTCTGCCGAAAGGGTTATTTTTTAATGTGTGTATATGTATGCATACACACGCACATTCACACAGTCTATATGAATGTATGTGTTTGCCAGTGTTACCACTGTGTCTGCTCTAACCTTTTGGTAAAATCTACACTTTGGATTTTAAAACATTTCAAGGCTCTTCTGTTCTTCATCTCTGTGCTGGATGTTGCAGCAGTCTGTTTTTAAAAACAATATGGTCTAGTTCAATGATCTTATCATGTATTTCTAATATGTGTATGTGGCAAATACTTCATTTTCTTTACATATTCCCTCTTCTCTTCTCTTCTCCTCCCTCCTAGATTCCTTCCCTCTCCCTTCTTTCCTTCTTCCCTCCCTCCTTTTCTTCCTAGTTTCCTGCCTTCCCGCCTTTCCTACAGTGTTAGCTAAGACATTACTTTTGGCTCTAGATCGTCTACCTCTAAAAACTTGCCTTGTGTAATAACTAATTTAAATTTATTTCAGCTGTACAAGTAGCATATATGATTTGGTAGTTTTTATTTTTGAGATGATTTTAAAGTTTTATTGTAGTTTATCAGAGCACTAGGGTATTTTCTTTGGTCAAAATGCTTTGGATTTATTTAAAGCCTGTGGTAGCCAATTAACTTTGGAATATTTGTTTGGTTTCCAGTAAATTAGTAGGTAGCCATCTAGAATTTTCTTTTTTTCCCCATAAGGAGGTGCTGGTGATACGCAGTCCCTGTCTGAAGACCAGGTTCGATGAAGTGACCCTTTAGATTAGATGCTCTATTGGTGTTCATTTCACAAATGGTTGAAATAAAAGAAGAGTACCTTTTACATCACTAAATCTCTAAGTACCTATGATATTTGATTTTCCTTTGTCCTCTAGCTCCTCTTCGTGGGAACATTTGTTGTGCAGCAACCTGTGGCCTCCTGACTATGTGGTTTTCTTTTCTGGTTTGGTTCTAATGCCTTTCTTGCTCCTAATGCGTCCTGGAAGCTACATGGTCTCTCTTGCACTTGGGTCTGTGTGTGTACACGTGTGGTTGGGGTAGTTAACACCTCTGTACGTGGTGGCCCAGCACCTTCCAGAACTGCTAGGGCGTACTGCCTTGGCCATGTCTCGGCAGTGTGTGTGTGTGTTACTCTGCTTCTCATCTCTCATAACACCCTTCTCCATGTCCTCAACTACTTGTCCTGTCTTCACCCCGTTTCTGTCCTATTTCTTCTTATATTCTCCATGGAATGGAGATTATTTTCTTTAGCAAACCTGGTGTTTCTGGAGAGAAGGATTTGACCTTCGGGCTGTCCACCTAAGAAGACCTTCCTCCTCTACGAGTGGAAGGAAAAAGCCCATAACTTCAGACATTTCTGAGAAAATTCACTTTAAAAAAAAAATTTTTTTTAACAGGATCTCTAGTCTAAATTTGCGGCCAATTATGAAACTCCCAGGTGTCCTGGATGCATAGGAGCCCTGCTGTTGTAGCGTGTTAACCTTAATCATGTTGGTTTACATGGGCAGGGTTGACTTGGACCTTACTGAGCCAGCTGCAGAGAGCACAGCATTGCTGTTCGTGCGGTGTATCTCTGTGCACTGTGATTTGTTTGCTTCTTGTCAGGAATCCATCCAGTGAGATAGCATGATAACTTCTGGCAGAGCTTGTTTGTTTACTGTTTTTATTGTGTGTGTTTAGAAGCGGGGGGAAAAAAGGCCTGTAGTGATCATCTCTGTGTGTCAGCCCCTTTAGGTCAGGTTTTCCGTCCTGACTCAACGCGTGTCAGGGCTGCGGAGACTGGTGGGTTGGGTGTGCAGAATTTCCTCTGTCGGACTGAGGAGCCAGAAAGCCACGATGAAGTTTGATTTGGCTTGTGGCAGCCTTTTCCAAATATGAGTTTGGATGCAGTACAGTACGTCCTCTAAGAAAAAGAGGAGAAGGGAAACCAATAACTCTGTAACTGGAAATATTTGGGGAACATTTCAAAATGGGGAAACTCTAACCTGTAGTATTTGGAGTCTCCCTTAAGCCTGGGTTGGTGTGGTGCACAGAGGCCAGGCTTTTTTTTTTCCAGGCTGAGCATTCCCTTTGCCTGAGGGAAACCATAGAGCAGCCTCTGTCCTGCGGGTGCTGCACGCTGGCTTGCTCCAGACAGTCTTGAATGTGACCTGGCAGCCAGCGCTGTTTCCTGCTGACGTGGCCTCCCACCACTGAGCAGAACAGAGCCGTCTCAGTGTGCTGAGCAAGGAGCGGCCCAGGGCTTGAATCACCAGTGGGATAAGGAACACATTAAGAGGGGAAAGCGCCTAGCTGTTCAGGTTTCCTTCTAGATATACTTAAAAGACACCTTTTTTTATAGGAAGGGAGGAGGAGGAAGAAAAACAGAAGTGAAGAATGCAACGAGAATCCAACAGTGATTTGTTTGGCCATAGGAAGGGTTTCTTATCAGCAGGAGTTCACTTCTGGGGTGAGACCCAGTCTGCTGCAGACATCTGAAAGGAGGCTTTAGAAGGCCAGACTGGGCTGCAGCCTGCTCAGGCCACACTCCTACAGAGGTCGGTGGGAGTATGGACTCCCTGTCATATCCTGCAGACAGACATTCCAAAAAAACAAAACTCGTTTGTGTCTTGGTGGAAAAAGCTCTCTCCACATGGTAGGAACTGGAGAAAGGGACTCTTGAGAGCAACTGTTTAGGAGCAAATGCTGTTGCGCGGTTTTCCCATCTGTGTTATCAGCATCCCATTGGATGCTATGTACTGGCTTATGTTTCAACCATCGCCTGTTTCTTTGAATTTGCGTTTTTGCAAAGGTCCAGGTATAGCTGCTTGTTACCTTCTAATGGAGCCATAAAAGTCAAGCTATCATGGAATTTTAGACTGAGATGGGACTTTAATTCTGACGTAGACCTTCAGTGGCCTCGCTTGCTTTTAAAGGTTATTGTAGAACCTTTTATTCAGTTCATCTGATATGGACATCCACTGTGCAAAACAGAGGGCGCTGATTGAGGGCAGAGAGGCCTGAGGCACACCTGCTCCTCTTTCTTCTGGTAAAGGCTCTTAAAACTCCCCCGACCACCTTGCCCTCCTAGCATGCATATGTGGAAAACCCAAAAATCACTGATCTAACGCACCATTTCCATTTTATAGGTGAGGAAATTTTGTCTCAGGTCAGTTTGTTAGATAATATTACAGTGACTTTCAAAGTGCCTTAGAGTAAAAGTTCTTTGATCTGTCTCTTACTTTTGAGCCTTCTCAATCTCTTAGCTATTGCGACAGCCTCACTGGCCTCCCTGCCTCCAGCACAGCTTTGGGGCAGACAGTGTTGTGCACTGTCTTAGAGGCTGTGTGTGCTCCGTCAGTCTGACTCTTTGCGGCCCTGTGGAGTATAGCCTGCCAAGCTCCTCTGCCCATGGAATTTTCCTGGCAAGAATACTGGAGTGGGGTGCCATTTCCTACTCCAGGGCATCTTCCCAACCCAGGGATCGAACCCGCATCTCTTGTGTCTCCTGCATTGGCAGGTGGATTCTTTATCACTCGGACCACCTGGGAAGCCCTCTGGAGAGATGGGAATCACCAAGTACGACCCAGATGGCGTGAGTAAGACCCAGCTGATGGCACTTGTGAGGTGAATTGGGGGATGGCAGTGAGACTGGAGATGAAGGGAACCATTTGAAAGGAGGAACTGTCAGCACTTTTTAAGCATGGTTAAGTTTTAGAGTATGGTTTAAATTACAGAAATTGAATATGGAAAAGTAACCAAGGGAACTTAGTCAAAATGATTCTCAAACACCCAGCCAAGGCAATCGGGAGAATGTGGAGCCTGTCTGCCATAGATTCTAGGAAAATGTTCTTACTTTTCAGTTCTCTGGGTCCTTTAGCTTCTTAGATCGAGGACTCGCTGCCAGTTGAGACCTGATTTTCTTTACTGTTTCCGTGTCTCCACATGATTGCCAGGTGGCTTTTGACATGTGGTATAACCCTTACTTAGTTCCTGGTGTATCATTTGTTTGTATAAGTCATTTGAATTTGTTCTTCTGTGGGTTGTTTACTCTAGGTTATGGAATGAAGCTGAGATAAATTCAGATCCAGCATACGGATCTCATTCTTGGTTCAGTGTTGGCTTTTCTGCATAGCCCCCCAAATCTAGTGAGTAGGTGGACTTGGACTTAAACACTGTGGAAATTATTTACAGTGGCTGTATATTCCAGTGTTTCCTCTCTCTTGCAAGCCATGTTCTTCTGTTGCTGTCCAGATTCCTACCTCAGAGGCTCAGTCAACTGAAGCCTCTGCCCATAGCAAATGAATTCTCAGCAGAGCAAGCAGGGTAGGAATGGAATGTAGGGGTTGGGGTATTAAAAGTATGATAGACCTATTTACATTCTTAGTAAGGTCATCTGACTTCCTTTAAGGAGGCTTTGATTTTTCCTGGGCCATCAATGGGTAGAATTAGAAAGTTATTCAAATTATTTGTGGCATTTTGTTGTTGGTGTTGCAGACTGGGTGTACACCTTATGAAGACTAGAAAGGGAGAAACAGTTTTACCTGTTGATCTTGCTTCAGTGGTAGAGGTGCTGTGTATGTAATTATTACGCATTCCCCTCCTCAGTTCATACTGGGGGGAAAAAAAGTACCCAGAGACTTCTTTCCAAAGTTCTTCGTAGTTCTTTTCTTCATGTACAACTGTGAGTAGGAAGCCTGGGCAGTGGGAGCAATCCTTTTGTGTGATGTTAATGAAATAATTTCTGCATTACAGATCTTCAGGACACTCTTTGTTTAAATGAAACTTCAGAGACTTTTTGCAAAGCCACTTTACCAAGTCTCTTTGCTTCATTTAAACAAAGTCTTTATTAATTTCATATGTTTTGCTGTCATCAGTTGCATAAACTAACTCGATTGTTTTGAATGAAAGAATTCAGGCCACCGTTTGTTTGGTGTCTTGTCTTTTCTCCTTCTGTCTCCCCAGTATAATTTGACCAAGTCTAGTTAAGAGTTGCTATTGTTCCCACCACAGCCACCCACTCGGAGTGGTAACCGCCAAGTGTCAGTTCATCCTGGTGTTGGAGGAAGTCAAGAGGAAGTGTTCAGGGTTGACTGCAGAATTATTGCCAGGAGGCTGGGCGTCTGATAGCGGGCGGGCCTTCACAGGGGCTGCCAGCGAGGGACGGGCACAGGAATTTCCGTCACACTGCAAGAGGGACCAGGGTAGCCCGAGGGTGCCACGGTGCCAGCCAGGACCTTGAGCACTGCTTTGTACTGTTTGCTGGTGGGACCTGGAAGGGCTTATTGTGGAGGCATTCACAATGCAAGGTGGCTGTTGCGATTTTTGAAATATTTTTCGGTGCTCATTCTCCAAAGCAACTGGAGTTTCTTAGGTTAAAAAGCAGCTAATGAATCTGTTTGATCTTGATGTGGAAATGAACCATATCGAATTCCAGGTCAAATCACTTTCCCCGGTAGAATGTTTGCTTAACCTTTTGAGGTATACTTCATCAGATTATGGACTAGAAAAAGTTTATTTGTCCTCAGTTTTCTAATCTATAGGGTGGCATAGCTATTATTCCAATAATGCTCTTAACTGTAGACCTAATTTTGTCTACAAATAAGAAAAGTCAGATTTACAAATGGATTATAAAAATTAGTAGGTACAATGTGTAGCTTAATCATACAAGCACTCCCATATATGGCATCATTCTTGAAAAATACTTTGCCATCTGGTCCCGTTTATCTCAGATGAAAAAAAAGTACAGCTTTTTTTCTTGCTCATTTTAATTCTCATTAAGCCGCCAGCTAATATTATTATCCTTACTTAAAACACGAAGAAACAAAAGTTCAGAATGGCTAAATAACTTATGCACCGTAGTGTAAGTAGCAGAACCAGATTTTGGTCTCAAGATTTCAGAGCTACTGGTATTAAAAAAAACAAAAACCTTTTTATTCTGAAATAATTATAAATTCACAAGAATTTGGTAAAAATTTACAGGGCAGATCCCATGTATCTTTGATCCAATTTTGCCTAATATAATCATGTCTTTGATAGTATAATATCAATATCAGGAATTAGCATTGGTACAGTCCACAGAGTTTATACAGGTTTCACCAGCTGTACATGGCTTTTGCATGTAGAGGTAGATTTGTGTAGTTACTACCACAATCACGAACTGTTCTTTTGTCAAAAGGCTTCCCTGTGTTATGGGTTATAGCCACTCCCCTGTTCTCCCACCATCCCTAACCTAGCAACTAATAAACTGTTCTCCATCTCTGTGGTTTTGTTATTTAAAGAATGTCATATAAATGAACTCTTGTGGTACTTAATATTTTGAGATTGGCTCCCTGCCCCCCCAGCATAAATTGAGATCCATCCAAGTTGCATGTATTAATAGTTCCTTTTTATTGCTGAGTAGTATTCCCTGATATGAACAAATCACAGTTTAACAGTTCACCTATTGAAAGACATTTGGTTCTAGTTTTTTGGCAGAATTGCCAAAATAAAACTGCTGTGAACATACATGTACAGTTTTGTGTGTGATCATGCCTTTTTGTTTCTCCAGGATAAATGCCTAAGAGTACAGTGCTGTGTTATGTTATAACTGCATATTTAGTTTTTTTTTTTTTAATAGCCTTCATAGAAAAACTTTATTGGAAAGCAGGGAAAACTACCAAGATATGAATGAAGACAAAAAATAAAGTTCAGACATAAAATGTATGACCTTGGTTTAAGTGGAAATGGAACCGTTTGGTGGTTTGTAGTTAGTGACCTATATTTTCACTTTGTGGCACTGCTGTTGCTACAGCTAAGCCGCTTCAGTCGTGTCTGACTCTGTGCGACCCCATAGACGGCAGCCCACCAGGCTCCTCTGTGTCTGGGATTCTCCAGGCAAGAACACTGGAATGGGTTGCCGTTTCCTTCTCCAAGGCACGCATGCTAAGTCGCTTCCATTGTGTCCGACTCTATGCGACCCTATGGACAGCAGCCCACCAGGCTCCTCTGTCCACAGGATTCTCTAGGCAAGAATACTGGAGTAGGTTGCCATTTCCTTCTCCATAACTTTATATTTAATTTTATAAGAAACTGCCAAATTTTTCCCAAGTGGCTATACCATTCTACATGCCTTCTAACGATGTGTGAGTGATCTGGAGTCTCATCTTTGCCAGCATTTGATCTTAACACTAAGCTCTTCTTTTTCCTATTAATGTCCAGTTGCTCCAGCACCATTTGTTGAAAAGATTACCTTTCTCTAGTAAATTGCTTTGCACATCTGTTAAAAACCATTTGGGTGTACTTGTGTGTGTCTGTTTCTGGGTCCTCTGTTTCTATCCCATTGATCTATGTGTCTATCCCCTTCTTTAGTACCATGCAGTCTTGGTTACTGTAGCTATTTAAAGTAAACCTTAACATTTAGGTTTACTAGGACCCTAGTATTTTAAAACATAATTTCTACAGTAGGCATTTAGGGTAGATAAAGGAACCAATAAAGATATGTCAGTTCTTCTTAAATGGGTACTTGTAAGTATGAGTTCTGTGTTGGTTCAACTTTGACTTAATTTGATAAAATCTGTAGAGAACCCACAAAGGAAGTGAGCAAAAAAAAAAAAAAAAAAGTGAAGACAAATAATAATTGGGTTGTAAGTCTGAGGTTCTGTACAGCTGTCAATGATGTCCCTAAGGACTTTAAGTATAGGATGATTATAAAGTCTAGATCTTTGGGTCTGTTTGTCCTGAAATAACAGCTGTTGACAATCAAAAAAGAAATCATATGAGCGAAAGTTAAACAAAAAAGGATTCAGATCCATTAAAGAAAAGTTCACCATTTTCATTTGTGTATTTTAAGGCACCTTACTCTCACTGAAGCCTTCTGTATGTTTTGTCATCTTTGGAGAGCAAAGATACTACAACATTTTAGACTTGGAGAGGAGGTAGAGTTCAATTTATTTAACACTGACATTTTGCAGGTAGAAAATGTGTTCTTTTGTAAATAGGCTGGTTCATCTACAGAGGGCAGGTGGCCTGTCTATGTGAGAGGGCGTCTTGATCCTGGACGGTCAGTCACTTTCACTTCAACTCTTACATAGGGAAGCAGATCCTTTGGGTCCAGCTCAAATTAAGTGGTATTTACTAAAAGCTGTGGGAAGTCCACTATTCCCTGCACCATCCCAGCACCATTCCGTCTGTCTTGAGTCACAGCCTGACTCTTGGTGTGGAAGCTTATCAGGAGCCACAGCCTCATGAACGTGGAGATTTGAAATCATTTTCTGTGAATCTAAACCTCAGGGTCGAAGTTGAGGAGGACAGCTTCATTGGTCAACTCTGCATGAAGCTGAGTGCCTTTTTGGATCCACATTCCTCGATATACAAAATGTACTTTGGGGTGCAGCCTGCATCTCGGGGTCTTTTCCTGACTTGGGCTCTTTTGCGTCGTTGATACCTGCAGAGTATAGGTGTGTGGGAGGAGGAGTGGGGGAGGTGGGCAGCTCTCACGTTGGGGGTGGAGTATGTCAGTCTTCTGTCTCATGGTAAACTGCTGTTGTTTTTTTTTTTTAAATCTGAGATGGTCCTAAAGCCAAGGGCAGCAGTGGGTATCACAATACTACAACACTACACAAGTTTGCTTGAATGGGATTCCCTGTTCGTAGACCTATACCTGGAGTGAGACTGTAGCTTGGCTGTGCTCCCTGGGCCTTGTCTCTGGATTTGCCATCCCACTGCTGGCTGGGAGCTGCCCTGTGTGTCCCCCAGGGCTTGCCTTTTTCTTTCTTCAGGTTTCTTCTCTATGGCTTTGTTCTTTAGGCTCACCATCCTGCTACTTATCTGTCCCTGATGTGGACCATGTTTGCACCTTCTAGAGTTTGGACCCCAGCTATACGAAGTCAAATTAAATCTTAAAACATTTTTTTTTTATTGAAATATAGTGGATTTACAAGTTGTGTTAGTTTTAGGTGTACAGAGAAGTGATTCAGTTTTATATATGATGTATATATATGTATGTATGTTTTTATTCTTTTTTAGATTCTTTTCCACTTTATTGTTAGATATTAAGTATAGTTCCCTGTGCTTTACATTAGACCTTTGTTGTTTATTATGTATATAATAGTGTTATATATTTCAGTCTCAAACTCCTGATTTATTCCCTCCTCTTTCCCCGGAAGTCATATTAAATCTTATGGAGGAGCTGCAAAAATCAAGACATTGAAGACTGTCTTCTAAATAATATCATTCTACTCCTTTCAAGGTTGTCATGAAGCAGAGAAATGAAAAGATTAACTATAAATCAGAAAATGTCAGCCTGGTGGGCTGGGCAGGCATGACCCAATAGTGGAGGAACTATTGGGAATAGCAGGGAGCTCTGTGTAGCTACAGTTTAAAGTGTGCTCATTGTCTATAAAGAGGAGAAAAAACTTTTATGATGTTGGCTCTTGATTTTTTAAATTAGGTTTTTGAAATAAAGAAGCCACATAATTGTAAGCTATTGCTAAACTTTTATATTGGTTATAACTATTATAAATCCAGAATAATGGAAGGAATCCCTATTTTCATCTTTGGATTGTTTTTAACCCCAGCTTACTTTTGAAAAGATTATTGGCAACATGCAGATATGTATACTCTACATGAGATAAAATTTAAAAGTGAAAAAAGTGATGCAAAGAAAATGTCACCCCAGTAAGAGAGAGCCAGGAGTAATTTTGACTTTTACAAGGCAATTAAGTCTTGTTCTTGTTTCTGTCAATCATTATTCCTGATATAATATTTCTGTAAATTTTCAATTGTGTTCATTTCTCACTGTGTTGTATAGAGCTCTCATTAGAAATAGGATTGAATGACATTGGAAGTGTTTTACTTTCACGTCTGCATTTGGGCAGGCTGTTGGACATTGGTGGGCTGGAATGTGAACTCACTGATCACTTTTCCAATCCTGTTATTTTCCAGTGTGGTTTGGAAAAAAATTCTCTACATATGAAGTCAAGAAAGCACACTTCTGGTTAACAAATTTAGTGAGGTTCAGTTTTTCCTCTCGTGGAGAGTCCTGGAAAATCACTTCAGAAAAGAGGTCATGGGTCACTTATAGAAGAAACTGCTCAGCATGCATTAAGACTTAGCACATTCTGCAGGCTACTGTGGACTCTCGCCCGGCCTCTGATGGATAAGTTCAAAACCTATTGATAACGGTACTAAGAATTGGAAACAAAGCCATTTTGTGTAGCATTTCGGTTTATGACTAGTCAGATTTCTCCCAGACTTTGGGGCTGAGTGTAGAAGTTTATTTCACACATGGATGTGATAAGTGAAGACTGACAATTTCTGAACACTGTTGTATATTATTTACGGCAGGGATCGCCTGTAATGCAATATTTTATAATAAAAGTTTTATTGTGGTATAATTCACATACCCTGTAATCCACCTATTTAAAGTATACAGTGCAGTGGTTCAGTAGATTCACAGTTGTGCAGGTAGCACCCCAACCCATTTGGAATATTTCCATCACTTGGAAAAACCCTATATCCATTAGCAGTCACCCCCAATTTCCCGACATTCCTGGCCCTAGGCAACCACTAATCTACTTTATCTATAGAGTTGCTTATTCTGGATATTTTATATAAAATGGAGTCATATAATAATAGCATGTGGACTTTTCTGCTTGGCTTTTTCACTTAGCATAATTTTAAAGGTTTATCCATTTTGTACCTTGCATTAGTACTTCATTTCTTTTTATTGCCTGATAATATATTCCATTCTTTAGATATACATTTTATTAATCTCTTCATCAACTGGTGGACATTTGAGTTGTTTCCACATTTTAGCTGTTACTAATAATGCTACCAGGACCATCTGTGTATAAATTTCGTGTGGACATATGTTTTTATTCCTCTTGGATATATACCTAGGAGTGGATTGCTGGGTCATATGTAACTCTATATTTAACTTTTTGAGGAACTTCTAGACTGTTTTCCAAAGTTATTGCACCATTTTACATTCCTATTGGCAGTATATGAGCTTTCCCAATTTTCCCACATCCTCACCAGCACTTAGTTATTATCTGTTTTTTTGGTCTTTTATGCAGTTTTTTTTTTTTTTTTCTTTTCTCTTTGCATTGTTAGCATTTGTTCCTTCAGGAGAGTGGAATTTATATACCTAAGGAAGTAGGATGTGGTTAGCTCTGGTATGCCTGTGAGCTGTAATGCAGCTCTGTGCTAGAACCAGCATGCTTCCTTGTTTTTGACCTTGACCCCAAATCACAGCATTAACCAAACCACATACGTACCACAAGAAATATTTCTTTTCAGAAGTTCACATCTGATCTTTTGATTTAATCTTTGAGATATAGCAGATATACATGAGAATACATAAAATATATGTATAGTTAAAAAACAATTGTAAAGCACAACAATAACCCACCAAGATTATAAAGTAGAAATTTATAGTTCTAGATAGCCATTAATAATGAAGATTGCTGAGAAAGTATTTAAATATTATAAATACTAATAATCATTAACAGATTTCCTCTGTGCCTTTCCTTTTAACATCCCCCAGCCCCTAAAATCACTAACCTTCAGGGGTAATAATTTTTTGTGTTTTTCCTTATAGTCTTACGGCATGCATGTGAGTACATGCATGTACACCCACATATACACACACAAAAATGTAGGTTAGATTGCTTGTTTTCAAACTTTATGTAAATGAAACCATTATATGCATTGTCTGCTGAATACTTCTGTTAAACATTAATTTTTGAGTTTCAAAGATAATGTGTGTAGCTGTTTGTTTTTGTTACCAGATAGTGTCCCAGTTCCTTATTTTTATACTCATTTCTTGATGAGCATTTGGGTTGTTCCTGGATCTGAATAATTTTGAGCAATGCTTCTGTGAACATTCTTGTCCATGTCTCCAGGCCTGCAGGAATTTCTCTGGAATATTTACCAAATCATAGAATTATAGCTTTACTAGATAATGCCAAACCTCTTTTTAAAAATGCTGTAATTGCTTTCTTCTACAGTCTTATCAATCTTTAATGTTTTCAGACTTTAAAGATTTTGCCAGTCAGGTGGGTGGTTCTTGTAACAATATCTCATCATGGTTTTAATTAGCATTTCCATAAGTGTCTCATTACTTTTAAAATTTCATCTAGCCCATGAGCAGTTATGCTTTTTGTTTCCTTAAAGAAAAGTGGACATTGGATTACCTGAAAATCTTATGTGCTCTTGCAAAATCATTGAGATGATATGTTCCTTAGATTATCATAACTGAGAACTTGTGCACTTCAGATTTTTTTTTCAATCCAAAGATTTTTCTCTTGCCATATAAATTTTTGTACAATAAACTTAAAAATATATGGAATTACTTGTTTAGGTTACCAACTTGATACCTTTTACCTAACATATAGGCAACTACAAGCAGTAAGTTTGTGGTTTGCTAATATTGATTCTCTGAGACCAATATATCTAAACTGTCACGTGCTTATGGTGAATAAAGTACTTCAGAGGAACTCATAACGTCTAATTTAAAAGATTCTAGATGTTAGAAAGTAATACCTTTTTTGTGTGTGTGCTTACACGTGTGTCCGTGTATTTGGGCCATTTTGATCTTTTCCACTAGTGTTTTGTGCCAGAGAAAGAAAGTTACTGTTTTTAAAGGAGAAAACAAGTATCTTAAAAACTGAACAGTAACCTAAAACCAAATCTGGCTTAATTTAATGAGAAAAAGTAAGACTGTCACTTCAGATATGAGGAAATGGGCTAAAAGCAGAACATTTGGTATGAAATTAAAAAAAAAAATGTACTTAGGAACACTTACTCTAGGACTCCTATAAGAGGAAAGACTAAATTGTAGCACACGCTACTTGGAAGTTTTTCTTTTTTTAAAAAAAGAAAAAACTTTGAAAAATAGCTACCGGTATAGAAGAGCCTGGAGGGCTACAGTCCATGGGATTACAAAGAGTCAAACACAACTGAACGAGCCATGTATGCACAGGTGATGTATCTTCTTGTTGGGTGATTTGTATAGGAGACAAAAGTTAACGATTACTGCCTTTGTTTTCAGTTCTTGAGCAGAGATGAGTTTAGGCTGTTGTTGGGGGCAGGGTATTTTGTCTTATCAGGTCAAGTATCCTTTATATTATGTGCCATGTGCCTACCGTTTGCTCACTTGTGTCTGACTCTTTGAAGCCCCATGGACTGTGGCCTGCCAGGCTCCTCTGTCCATGGGATTCTCCAAGCAAGAACACTGGAGTGGGTTGCCATTTCTTACTGCAGGGAATCTTCCCAACCCAGAGATTGAATCCACCTTTCTTGCATCTGCTGCGTTGGCAGTTGGATTCTTAACCACTGTGCCACTTGGGAAGTTGCTATTATTAATTAATAGCTTCCTTGGTGGCTCAGACAGTAAAGAATCTGCCCTCAGTGCGGGAGACCTGGGTTTGATCCCTGGGTTGGGAAGATGCCATGGAAGAGGACACGGCAACCCACTCCAGTATTCTTGCCTGGAGAATCCCAGGGACAGAGGAGCCTAGTGGGCCACAGCCCATGGGGTTGTAAAGAGTTGGACGCAACTAAGCACAGCACATGTACATGCCTCACTCATGAGTATTATGTATTATTCAAGATGTCACAGGAATATTTGCACCCTTATGGGTGAATTTTCATTGAATTTTGTGGGAGGGGGTGGTTTCAAGGAAGAGTGAAACAGGGACGATCTCCCATTGATACTGGAAATCAAAATGCTGCTGCTGCTGCTAAGTCGCTTCAGTCGTGTATGACTCTGTGAGACCCCATAGATGGAAGCCCACCAAGCTCCCGAGTCCCTGGGATTCTCCAGGCAAGAACACTGGAGTGGGTTGCCATTTCCTTCTCCAATGCATGAAAATGAGAAGTGAAAGGGAAGTCGCTCAGTCGTGTCCGACTCTTAGTGACCCCAGGGACTATAGCCTACCAGGCTCCTCCATCCATGAGATTTTCCAGGCAAGAGTATTGGAGTGGGGTGCCATTGCCTTCTCCGGGAAATCAAAATAGAACTGTTTAATTGCTTTAAATATTTTGGTCTTGTTTTTATAATTGAACACTCTTTAGACTAAAAAACAGTTTCTCCCTGTAATACTATAGCAATATCCTATAACCTTATTCTAGATTGAATTTTCATACTATAGCATGCAGAATAGAAGTGAGTCTTTTTGTTAAGTACACTGAATTTCAGTTTAAAGTCATAAATCTTTGTTTTGTATCCCATTTTATAAACTGTTTCATAAAGATGTCCACAAATAGAACAATGTTTACAAGTCATGATGGAAGATACAAAAAAGAGAAGCTGCCAGAAATTGTTTACTTACATGATGGGAATGTTCCCTGCCTTGAATTTTGCTATAACCTTCATAAATCACATCAGATTAAGAATCCAGGATACATATGTTTGTGCTAGAAAATAACCTGGTTTTCAGGAGAGATGGTTTCATTTTATTCTTTTTAGTGGCACTTGTTTTTATTCTTGGGAGGTATTGCTCTTTCCTAACACCATGGGAGTTCAAGGTTGGTTAAGAAATCTTCTCAGTCTTCCTTTATACACAAAGGGCCTAAAAAACATTTATTTATGTCAGTAAATCTATGGACACTTCAGGAAACTATATTTAATTCATTTCCACAAAGAATTTATTTAAGATATATTGCATTTTGCCAGGCCAGTGGTTACTAGGCACATTTCAGCCTGTTGAAATAGAAACCAAAGAGATTAAATTGCATAGAATCAAGAGATTATGAATATGCACATTTCAGAATAAGCATCTATATAAAGTTTATTTCAGATTTTTATGTCCCTGATTTATTAATTTAGATCAGAGTATGTATATGCATTGACATTGGTGGGGGAAGTCAGCATTTGAAAACTACCCATTTCATTCTGAATTAGGATTGTAATTCAACCAAGTTTGTGAGTCTCTGCCTTTTTCCAATATGTATTGGACTGTTTGGATCACTGCTGTGTTTCTAGTGCCTCAATCAATACCTGTTGCAGGGTAGCTGTCTAAATTTTTGTTGAATGAGTTCATGAAATGAATGAATGAATGAGTAACCACTGATCTTTTGTTGATTGTTTGAGAGCATATAAGCTGTGTTGAGTTGTTTGATCTCTCTCCATTGAAATGGTTCTTAAAAATTACAGTCAGAAGTAATAACAAAGTTGAAGAATGCATGTGTTCTTGTCATGGTCTGCTTGTTCCAGACACTCTGGAATCTAGATCCTAACTCTCCTTTGTGTTCATGTTTTCTTTTAAGAGTAATTATGACTGTCTCAAGGCTAAAGAATCAGAAGCTGTAAGAGAACTCTTGGTAGTGCCAGCAGTCATTTCTTTCTCTACCCGTTCAAATGCTTGAGAATTTTGGAGGCGTTCGTCTCTGTTCCTTTTGGATCTTCCTCAGAGATGATAAAAGGAGTTTGAAAATGTTGGTGTCATTTACTTTTCTACAAGGAACACATTTAGATTTTGCCAGGAAGGAGAAGAGTATCCTTTGTGCCATTTGTGTTGTCTCATTATCTTAATGGCCCTGCAGCATTGGAATAAAGATTAGCCCATTTTGTTCAGTTGCAAAGTCATGTCCAACTCTTTGCGACCCCGTGACCTGCGGCATGCCAGGCTTGTTTTTTGTTTGTTTTTTTTTTATAGATCAGGAGACCAAGGCTCTCAAATGCTATATTTGCCCCCAGGAATGTACGCTCGTGAAGGCTAGAGTTGTGCATGTCTTGTTCACCATTGTGTTTTCATGATGTGGTAGTAGGCTGGTGCAAAAGTAATTGCAGTTTCGCACTGTTGACCTTGCCATTGGAATACATTCTTTAACATGGTTATGTCGTACCTCATTTTAATGGACATTTCTCTTTATTTATTTATTTATTTTTGCTAGTGGCATTACTTACTGTTTATTTTATATTTATTCTAGACTGTAGAAATGATGTTAGACAAAAAGCAAGTTTGAGTGATTTTTTTTTTTTAATTTGAATTCAAAATGGGTCATAAAGCAGCAGAGACAACTTGCAACATCAGTGACACATTTGGCCCAGGAACTGCTAATGAACATACAGTGCAGTGATGGTTCAAGAAGTTTTGCAAAGGAAGATGAGAGCCTTGAAGATGAGGAGCGTAGTGGCCAGCTATTGGAAGTTGATAGTTGACCAGTTGAGAGCCATCATTGAAGCTGATCCTCTTACAACTACATGAGCAATGGCTGAAGAATGCAATGTTAATCATTCAACCATTCATTTGACTTTGAAGCAAATTGGAAAGGTGAAAAAGCTTGCTAAGTGGATGCCTCACGAGCTGACTGCAAATCAGAAAAATCATCATTTTGAAGTGTTGTCTTATCTTATTCTGTGCAACAACAAATCATTTCTTGGTCAGATTGTGATGAGTGACCAAAAGTGGTACAACCGGCTATGACTAGCTCAGTGTTGGGAGGGAGAAGAAGCCCCAGATCTCTTCCCAAAGCCAAAAAAGGTACCAGAGAAAGGTCATGGCCACTGTTTGGTAGTCTGCTGCTGGTCTGGTCCACTACAGCTTTCTAAATCCTGGCAAAGCCATTACATCCGAGAAGTATGCTCAGCAAATGGATGAGATACACTGAAAACTGCAAATGCCTGTAACTGGCATTGGTCAACAGAAAGGACCCAGTTCTTCTGCATAATGCCCGACCTCATGTCATACAAGCAAGGCTTCAAAAGTTGAGCAAATTGGGACATGAAGTTTTGTCTCATCCACCATATTCACCTGACCTCTTGCCAACCGTCTACCACTTCTTCAAGTATCTTGACAGCTTTTTGCAGGGAAAATGCTTCCACAACCAGCAGTAGGCAGAAAATGCTTTCCAAGAGTTCATCAAATCCCGAAATATGGATTTTTACATTACAGGAATAAACAAACTTATTTCTCATTGACAAAAATGTGTTGATAATAACGGTTCCTAGTTTGATTAATAAAGATGTGTTTGAGCCTAGTTATGATTATTTAAAATTCACAGTCTGAAACTGTAATTATGTTTGTACTAACCTAATACAATGCCTGGCACCTGGTGAGTAAATACTGATTGGCTTTACTTTTGCCTGGGATCCCATGACTAGTTAGTGGAAGCAACTGAGCTTACATGTGGTTTTCACTCATTCCACAGCCTTTGCACTCTTGCACTGTAGTTCTTGTACTTTTCTGAGAAGTGATGTGAGTTACACATCTCTCAGAAAAAGTGATTACATATATAGCATGCCTATCTTAGATTTCTCAGCAGGGATAGGATTTTGGCATGGCACCTGTTTTAATGCTGCAGGGAGGTGAAGGTTATTTCTCTCCGCAGAACATGCTAATGACCATCACTGGCTGCTCATAGTGTGTTTACTAATCTTATATAATGTACTGCTTACCCTCATTTTTCAAACTTTTATATTTTCAAATTGGTATAGCATTGAAAATAACCAGGAAATAAGTGTAACTGATAACTGGCCAGAATTATACACATTGCCATTTGTTAGTATGATTTGATTCTATGTACTGCGCCTCCTGTTCTTCTGCTACTCTCATAAAACCGTATAAGCTGTCTTTTCTTTTACTCTCGGATTTTTGCTATTTTGAAGTTTTGGGAATCAGGGAAGGTGTTGCTATTTTTCTGCTGTTCTGTGGCACCTTTGCACAGGATGGTGTAGTGGAAAAGAGCAGACCATGTCAATGGAATGCTGGAGCTGGTATGTACCATCTGCTGAGAGCCGACCATCAGATGTTTCAGACATCTCAGTACCTGGCTGTTAAACACAGCCATTATTTAACATTAAGATTTCAGTTCAGTTGTGTTGGACTCTTTGCAACCCCATGGACTGCGAGGCTTCCCTGTCCATCACCAACTCCCAGAGTTTACTCAAACTCATGTTCATCGAGTTGGTGATGCCATCCAACCACCTCATCCTCTATTGTCCCCTTCTCCTTCTGCCTTCAATCTTTCCTAGCATCAGGGTCTTTTCAATGAGTCAGTTCTTCACATCAGGTGGCCAAATATTGGAGCTTCAGCTTCAGCATCAGTCCTTCCAGTGAATATTCAGGACTGATTTCCTTTAGGATGGACTAGTTTGATCTCCTTGCAGTCCAAGAGACTCCTCCAGCACCACAGTTCAAAAGCATCAATTCTTCGGTGCTCAGCTTTCTTTATAGTCCAACTCTCACATCCATACATGACTACTAGAAAAACCATAGCTTTGCCTAGACATTAAGATATACAAGCTTACAATTTAAATTGTATTTAATAACAAAGGTAACAAGTACTTGAAACTCCTCATTTCCTGTTTTTTAAGTACATGTTGCTATTATCTTTAGGTCTGGTGTGTGTATATGGTGGAAATACTGTGTTGCAGTATGTTGCTGTGCATGTCTTTCCCAAGTCCTTAGTCAGTGATATGTTGCTGGGTTGATATGGGACATGGTGGGAGAAGATATATACCACAGAAACTGGCAAACACTACAATCCAGGACATACCCCCCTCCTTTTTTTCCTGGAGGAGCATTTGTTGTTAAATATTTACAACCACACACTCAGTGGGATGCCTAGAAACAAGGAGGTTGATACTGCTTTCTTTTGTGTTATTTGTTTGGTTATCTTTAAAATACATAGTCACAGTGAGGGAAAGAAATAGCTAATAGATAAGGGAACAAGAGTGAGGAAGCAGGTTGAAATACAGAGGCATGCCTTAGCCTAGAGGCAGACATGGGACTACCTCAGATAATGTGTGTGGTAAAACTATGCTGACTTATTTACTGGTATTGCAGGTTATTTTTGGAAAATTTACAGCTTTATAAAATGATTACCCAACATGTTGTTCTCAGCTAAAATCCTTTTTTAATAACATTTACACTCCAAAATTAAATGATTTTTTAAAATATAAACTGTTCTAGAATAATTTCATACATTTTTAGAGCTCAGGGAGTTGGATATGCTTTTGAGACAAAAACATCTTTAAGGTGCCTTCATTTGTTTTTTAAAAAATTGAGGTAAAATTAGTGTATAATATTATATATCTTGCAGATGTACAAACTTTCACTCATTTTTAATTACATGATGATGATATGTTTGTGTGTGTAGATAGTGAATAATTCAGCATTTCATAATTTATGTCCCTTGGGAGATAGTTACACATATACCTGGCAGTCAGACAGCTAAGCTAGATTGCTCAGGGTTTTCCCCGCTCTTACCTTGATGTAGAAGTTTACTTGTGCCAGTGTCATGTTTTTTGAGCATCTCCCCAGAATGTATCACTGCTTCCCTCACAAGCCCATAGCAGCTCCTGTCGACATTTCTGTTCCGGGGCGCCTTGAGCACTTGTGGGACACTGAGAGCTGCTGGCAGAGGTGCGCGGCAGCCCTTTAGAGGAGCCGCCCAAGGGGTTGCCTGAGCAGGGCTCGGGGATGTTGTGCAGCCTTCGGCTCCATACACATTGCTCAGATTGAGGTCCACCTGTAGAACCAAGCCAGAGGGCACATTTGGGGGTGGAGGGATGGGGTCTGGTGCTTGTGTGTGCTCACAAACTGGTTACTAAGTATTAAAGTAGATGCAGGGGTTAAATCCTCCCTAAAAAGATGTTTTTCAAGCCGGATGGTTGTGTTTACTGCAGGGATTGCACATTTGTTGGAAATAACATCAAGTACAGTGGAGATGAGTCATTTATTTCCTAGCCACTTGGCCAACATCAAACAATTAAAAACCATTTCATGGATAAGGCCATGCAGCCAGAAATACCTACAGGGACTGACTTCATGATACACTTATTGAAAAGAGCAGGCTGAACTTAACTTGTCCTCACTAGGGAGTGTGCCATGTGACTCTGAATGATGAAAGTAGCGCACGTGCCAAGTAGATTGTTCTGGTCCAGTCACTTCTACTGGGTGAGTTACTTTGTTCTCTGCACTATAAGCTAACTGTTAACATTTCTGTTTAAATAGCACTTTATGAAAATTCTCATAGTATCTTCACATTTTATGTGTGCCACAAAGAAGGAAATTCAGTACTTAATTAAATTTAAAAACAGCCATTTTAAAAACTAGGTGACTGTGAAAGGCTGACTTCAACACATCAATTTAAAGCCACTGTGGTCAGTTTCCATCCTGCCTCTGAGGTTTTACACAAAACTGGCTTCCTGTCAAGGTCCACTATTTACCTTCCTTCAAGAAGGGTTTTTAACACTCAGATCTAACTTTGGGGTTTAAATTTTATTATCTTTGTTACTTAATTGCTATGTTTAAGAATTTTAGCCAAGTTCTCTTCCACTTCCCTCCTTACTGACTTTTATTGAAAGTAGAAACGCAAGTTTAGAGGGGATGATTATTTCCTAATTCCATAGATTCCTGTAGAATTTTCCTCCTAAGGAACTGGCCGTACCTTCGTTGTCACTCTTGAGTTGAGTGTAGAATGTTCAGGATCGTGGACAAGTCAGATATTTGTTGTCCCCATACACCACACAAGTGAACAAACCACAGCTACCCTACAGAAGACTGGTAAGTCAGGACAGATACCACAACTTCAGCTTTGCTGTGCTGGTGATTGGGGTTAGGAGGTAATAAGCAAGGTTATGATTCATTGCTTACAAGTGAATTGTTTCTCACTAGGCTGTAGTTGCCTTCAGTCTCTATTCCAGGAGGGCTCCCGTGGCTGATGGGGAGAGAGGAAGGAAGGATACGATGACTTGTTCCCTCCGTCCTTGCTCCGAGAGCCTGGGAGGCTTGGTGAAGAACGTGAGGAAGCCAAGCCTCCAGTGCGTGGAGATGGTTGGGAATGTTATACAGAAACCTGCTGTGTATCGTTACTACTCCTTTCCCTTGGTCTCCTCTGACTCCCTGGGTGAAACAGGAGAGCTCAGATGAAGCACATTTTGTAAATATAATTTTCAGCAGAGAGTCAGACACAACTGAACACACAAACACAGCTTTCAGCTAAATGAAACATGCCTTTCCCATGGTTGACTTTTTTTTTTTTTTAATAGTTTTGAGTTCAAACCAAGACAATAGAATTTCATTATGCAAATCTTTGAACCACTTTTATAGCATCACTGTCTTAGTGTTGCTCTAATGTTTAAAGTCTTCTCTGTTTACTGTAAGATAAAACCTTTGTGTTTGGTTGGAAAAGAAAGGGACTCCTTGGAGGCCCTTGCGAGTGGCTGTATGAAGATAGGCGGCTGAGACCTGCACACAAAGGCCTTCTGTGCTGGGCCTCAGTGGCTCTACAGAGGTGGCGAGCCGTTCCCAGAGCGGAGGTGTATGAAGATGCAAAGCTGAAGCTCCCTTCCTTCAAAATACAGTTGCTCCTTTATTTACAAAACAAAGTGACTCACCAGCAAGTACACAGACATTTCATTTGATGATATGAAGACAGGCTAAGAACAGACTTTAGAAACACGTGGTTCAGAAACACATACTAAGATTCTCTGAAACTAACTGCCATTTTATGTATGCTCTAATACTCATACTTCTTAGTTTTAGAAGATTCTGCTTCATTTATTTCTGTTTCCTTTTTTTTTTTTTTCTGTTGTATATGTGGCACATATTACTCCTGGAAGCTTGGATGTCCAACATCTGCACCCCCCCCATTCTTTTATTAAAGAATGGGGTGTCTTTTAAAAACTCTCTTCATCTATTAGTATGAATAGGTAACATAATACTAGTAGAGATGGGCTTTGGGGAGGTTTAGAGGGAGGAATCACATTCTTTTGGCATTCCTGAGAGGAAAACAGCTATATTAACCATTGGGGGTGGGGATTGAGGTGGGAGGGGGCAGTCCAGGGGCATCTCCCCTGACACTCAGAATTCCAGTGTTTTACAGCTGAGCACAAACAGCTTGGCAGAGTTATGCCTGGAGTCAGTGGGCGTGTGTATTACAGTTCTGATTATTAGCCAACAGAAAACAGCTGTATACATTACTAATGGAAGTACTTTGGAAAAAAAAAAAAATCCAGTAGTGGGGTTTCCCCCTGTAAACACCAGATGTGTGCAGTGGTTTTGCCCTGTGTCTGCCCTGTATTTTAGCACCATTGTTGAGAGATATAAGTGGAAGCCAGCATTTGGGAGGTGGTCTTGTGGTGAAAGTAGATACATTTGTAGCAAAATAAGGTATGTTGTGGTTGACTAGAAGCATTTTCAGGTTTATTATTTTAAGAGAGTCATTACTGCCCAGCCAGTCATTCCATTCTTCCTCTTTGCTCTTTGTAAAAAGAAAACATTGTGTGCCTGCAAACATGCCCCATTATCAGGCTTCAGACAGCAGTGGTCTAAATCATTTAGTGGCTTTAAGTGCTTTCAGTAGGTAAATGGTAGTTGAAGGGGTTTACAATTTGATATATGTCTTCTAAAGCATTTCTGGAAATGGACATTTTCTTTTTGTTGCCTGTGGGAATTTCTGTGCTTTACTTTTTCTGGAGTACATTTAACCCATGACCAAAAGTTACCTAGATCTTAGTTTCTGGATTTTTTCAAAAATAGTGATTACGTGAGGAATGTCTAAGACTAGGAATAGAAATATCTTGAATTACCTAGATTTCAATTTCTGGATTTTTTGTGTGTGACAAAATAAGGAATACAAATTCCTAAGACTACAAATCAGAGGAAAAATTCAAAGATCCTATCATTTTTTGTTATTTTTTGGGTCCAAAACAGTATGTTTCTTGGGGGAAGGAAAATTCCTGACTGGTCCTGGGGAAGAAATGAAGAAGAACTGGTATTGAAGAGCTCTCACTCTGGGAACACAGCACAAATACGTTTCCAAGAACCCGCCTGGGGAATCCCCAGGTTCTTTTAAACCTTTACATGTCAGATGGCTTAATATAAATACAGGTTTAGGAATATTGGTTTGATGTTTCAGTGTGTATTTTTAATATGTAGTTTTAGCACCCAAGTCTTCTGTTTTCCATTTGTTCTATCAAGTCATGGTTTTAAAAAGTCACAATTTAAATACAAAGAGCCTATTTCTTTTCCTTCTTTCATTAAAAAAAAATTCTTCAATGGAAGATGAGAGCTCAGAAGTGGGTTTCTAAGGGCTTATTAATATTCTGAGTGATGTCAGTTTTACCACAGCTTTACTTAATCTTTTAATGCCTCTTATCCATGTAATATAGGCATTCAAATGATTGTGTAGTTTGTTGTAAGAAAATCCCACTAAAGTCATTTATAGAAAACTTTTAAAGTTAAATTATTAACTTTTCCTAGGAGTCTGTTAAGGGAATTTTCTTTTCCTTGTTTCTTAAGTTAGAGAAATAGAAACTGGAATTAGTGTACACTGTTAGAAATACAATACAACGAGGGAGGCATATTATGAGAATTTGACTCTGGGCTAAATGACAAGCCAATCTGTAGAATTCCCTTTTTTTTTTTTTTTTTTCGCTCGACATAAGGTTATCTGTTTCTTCTTTTAGACCTCTTCCTTACCCATGCTTTGTATCGCTAAATTTGTCTATAACCATTTTATAATAAAACATAAGGTTATCAAATACCTTAGTAGAGATTTCTCTATGAAGATAAAAGGGGTAAAAATATTCTGATGGGTTCTTCAAATCCACTGCTTGTTGGAGAAGACTTTATGTATAATTTTTGGGCTACTGTGTGAATCATATTGAAGGTATCTGAAGCCTTATGTCCTAGGAAGAGAAGGTTGTGGCAAGGAAACGGGAGTGGTAGTGGCTGCCAGTGAGACTTGGTGTTGATATAGCATGGCTCAGGAATGTGTTATTTATAGGGAAAACTCTGAGTCCATCAGCAAACTGAGAATCCATTCATGAGTGCAGTAAAAGATGCCCATTGGGGGAATGTTTCTGAGCTCTGTGACACCTCCTCAGACTGGGGGAGTTTGGACTGCTCTTGATGGGGGCTGTGAAAACTGCCACTTCCACACCTCTGGGTACAGAATGACTCCCGTTTTCCCTGACCGCTGGGCAAATTCATCATTCAACTTGTTACGACTGAAAGAATTTGAGCGTATTTGGGAAAGGCCATTCTTGTTTCCTAGTGGGAAAATTCTAAAAGATCAGATGTTTCCAAACACTGAAGCTTATTCCAGAGGTAGTTTTTCTTCTGCCTGCTTTATTTTCTACTCCATGTTGGAACTCCTATCTAGTTATATAATCTTGTGATTTGAAACCAGTTTTTACAATGTGAAGTCCAACATACAGGCTATTATTTTTAGCCTGAAAAATCATGAAGAGCATCTGTTTAAAAATCCCAAATCTGAACGGTTGTCTCTTCTGGCTTAAAATTCTTTCTAGCCAACGGAAAGGAAAATATAAACAATTTTGTTAATTGCAACAGCTGTTCACTGAGTATCTTTGTGTTACTGTTTTGAATGGGCAGGTTTGAAAGATTTTTAGAATGAGCATCTGGATTAATGTAGTCCTATTCAAACTTCAGTTTTAAAAAGTGGAATCAGTCACTTCAAAACAAACAGAAGCCTGACTCATATTGAGAAGGTGACTGCAAAGGCCTGGTTGAAATTTCTATAAAATTGTAGTGGAGAATGAAGACAAATGGTCTTGGTTAGGCTGTGGGTGAACAGCCTCTTATTGGATTTGGTATGCTGTTTATCTAGCTGCTATGGTAAATGAGGTGAAGTCCTTTGCGTATACAGTTAATTCCCAATTATTCATACATGCTTGGGCCAAATTGCTGATTCTCTATGGACTTTGGAGACCTTTCCTCTGTTCCCCGCCTCCACACCTCCCCCTTGCCCCATTTGTTGTCCATCCAGTCTCATGGCCTGATTTCCTCTCTCGCCAGGCTTTCTCAGAGGGGTTCCCAGCTGCTCTCCTCATTTCTACTTTTGTTTCCTTATCGGGCCCCAGCTGCTTTGCCCTCTGCTGTGTTTCCCACCAGGGTTCTTGTCTGATTCTTTTCTTAGTTATCTCAGGTTAGTGATAGAGAAACGAGTTAAGGAAAACTCTGTGGAAGATGATGTCTGCTGCTCCTTGCTTTTGTGAAATGAAGGAATGAAGATAAGTAGAGAAAGTGTGTTAGTCATTCAGTCGTGACTGACTCTGTGCAACCCCATTAACTGTAGCCGGCCAGGTTCCTCTGTCCATGGAATTTTCCAGGCAAGAATACTGGAGTGGGTTGCCATTTCCTTTTCCAGGGAATCTCCCAACCCAGGGATTGAACCCAGGTCTCCTGCATTACAGGCAGATTCTTTACCATCTGAGCCACAGGGAAGCTAAGTAGAGAAAGGGTTTTCCCTAAAACCTTTCCAAGCTGTTTTTTTTTTTTAAATGATTTCTTCAGGATTTTACAGTTCTGTGGGAGAGATGTTTTAGCTAAATGCTTAAATAGTCTCTTCATCCTTTTTCCTTTTTTGTTCTCAGATGTCTCTTCCTATTGCAGATCATTAGAAAAGGGCACTTTAGAGTATGTGTATCTGAGGAAAGTTTAACTTTGGGATGGAGTTGGAGCTACAGTGGTAAGAAAGACCTTGAATGACTTCATTAACAAATAATTGATTTATTGAGTTCTTTTATTTTGAACACTGTGGAATATGTAGAATCAATTTGATTGAAATTGTGCCTTTCAGTTCAGTTCAGTTGCTCAGTTATGTCTGACTTTTTGCTACCCCATGGACTGCAGCACTCCAGGCTTCCCTGTCCATCACCAACTCCCGGAGTTTACTCAAAATCATGTGCATCGAGTCGGTGATGCCATCCAACCATCTCATCCTCTGTCATCCCCTTCTTTTGCCTTTAATCTTTCCCAGCATCAGGGTCTTTTCCAGTGAGTCAGCTCTTCACATCACGTGGCCAAAGTATTGGAGTTTCAGCTTCAACATCAGTCCTTCCAATGAATATTCAGGACTGATTTCCTTTAGGATGGACTGGTTGGATCTCCTTGCAGTCCAAGGGACTCTCAAGAGTCTTCTCCAACACTGCAATTCAAAAGCATTAATTCTTCGGTGCTCAGCTTTCTTTATAGTCCAACTCTCACATCCATACATGACTACTGGAAAAACCATAGCTTTGACCAGACAGGCTTAAGTAAATTTAGGAGAGGTGTCTACATAGAAAACCATAAATCTAAAACTAGTACATAAGCACATGATTAAAAATGTGACAAACTTGTAGATTGGGGCTCTCCCAGGAGGTCATTGTTTCTCCAGGGGAGGGACCAGAGTTAGTAGAGATGTAAAAATTCTGCCCTGATATTCCTTGCTTGCACTGAGGGGATGGAAATGAAAACTCCTCTGTACCAAATAAGTTTATCTCTATCTATCTGTCTATACTTTCTTGGGCCAGGCACATGCATCTTATTTTGCTGACCAGGGATTGAACCCATGCTCCCTACTTTGAGAGTGTGGAGTCTTAACCACTGGAAGTCTTAACTGGAAAAGTCCCTATACAATTTTTTTAATCTGTTTTTCTTTTTAGAACATTAAATATCTGCAGAGAATATAATTTTCCCCTATCAAGTGAGAGTTTAATATAGATATTCAGGCCCTATTTGGCTGAAATATTGGTTAAAGAGATAGAATTCTGTGTTCCATTCCCAAATCAACCCCTGGCCAGGCAATTGGCTGAAAAGTCCTTTGTTTAGCCAATCAGACTTGAGATCAGCACTAAAGCATTTGTGCACTGGGTTCATAGAAGAGCCCTGTATTCTCTCACCAGAGCCTGATGTTATTTACTTCTGGTTGCACTGAAGCTTTTGGTTTCTTAGACCAATGAGATTAAAGTCAGCAAATTTTAAGGAAGGGGAACCTTCAGAGGGAGAGATACAACAACAACAAGGGTAAAACTACAAGAAGTGAATGTAAGAGTTCCTAGAGCATGATTGTTTTTAGTGAGATTTCCATTTAAAACATTGGTACTTTAAGAGCCTTAGCCTTCCATGGGATACCCCAACTCATTCTTTATATTCATAAGATGCCTTTTGTTAGTTATAAGAGCCAAATAAAAATAATATCCGAATTGGGTTTAAAGACATAGTTCCTGCTGTAACTGCAGATTTCATGGGGAGGATGAAGGAGGGGCCAGTGATAGGAGATGATTCTGGAGCATCCCTTCAGAGCAGTGATCCCCAACCTATTTGGCACCAGGGACCGGTTTCGTGGAAGGCGATTTTTCTGTGGGTGGGGCAGGGAGGATGGTGTCGGGATGACTCAAGTGCATTACATTTACTGCGCACTTTGTTTCTGTTATTGTTACCTCAGCTTCACGTCAGGTCATCACGCATTAGATCCCAGCGGTTGGGGGCCCCTGACTTGGTTCTTTCCCAGGATGATAATGGTCAGTGAGATGGTGTGAGACTGCTCTATGGCTGGAGAGTGCTGTGGGAACCTTAAGTTCATCTAAAACTGTGGCTTGGTGTTTAAGTGAGGTTGATAAAACTTTTCTAAATTACCTGTATGCAGGTGTGCATGCTTGCTAAGTTGCTTCAGTTATGTCTGACTCTTTGCAACCCCGTGGACTGTAGCCCACCGGGCTCCTCTGTCCCTGGGATTCTCCCAGCAAGAATACTGGAGTGGGTTGCCATGCTCTCCTCCAGGGGAATCTTCTCGACCCAGGGGTTGAACCTGTGTCTATCTCTTGCATTGGCAGGTGGGTTCTTTACCACCGGTGCCGTTAAATATTCAGATTGCTGTGCCTAATCCTAGGCCTTCTAAATCAGATTTTTGAGAGTAAGGATCTGAGAATCTGCGTTTTAACAGCCTTCTTGGGCATTTCTTTGTACTTTACACTAGAGATAACTTACACTAGAGGATGGAGCCTTTTGAAGTTTGAAATTGCCAGCTGTGAAACTTTGCTTTTGGGTAGTAGGGAAGTGTTAATATGTTCAGTCAGGGCTGACAACAATGTTACAAGGTGAAGGGTTCCCAAACATCTCTATGGTCTTAGAAATAAAGGTGTAAGACTCATGTCTTGAAAGTTTATTATCTGCTACATTTAATTGATACAGTTCTCCCAATAGCCCTGAAGAAGGTATAAGTGTCATCACCCCTGCTTTTTACCCAGGGGCAAATTGAGGATCAGAAAGAGTTCATCAAGGAGCTCGACTTGAATGAACTCTGATCTGTCTGAGCTTGAAGCTGAGCTTCTCAGCCTCTGTCCATTATGGATTGCCAAGTGCAGATGGTCTCAGCCAGGAGGGCAAGTAGGGGCAGGCAGAGGCCAAGACATCACTTCAGCAGTGGTATGGTATGGGATGGTCTGGACTGGTAGGGTCAGGATGCTGACCAGGCGAAGTCAGACAGACTGAAAACCCAGTAGGCATGATATACTGTATGTGAATCCAAGGCCTCAGAGAGACATTTGTAGGAAGCTAGTGGAGAAGGAAATGGCAACCCACTCCAGTGTTCTTGCCTGGAGAATCCCAGGGGCGGAGAGGTCTGGTGGGCTGCCATCTCTGGGGTCGCACAGAGTCGGACATGACTGAAGCGACTCAGCAGCAGCAGGAGCAGCTACTTTGTTACCGGAAAGCTCTAAAGCAAGGTGGAAGAATCACAAGTTCTACTTTAAACTGCTTGTGGACTTTTTGTAAGACTTTGCAAATAAGTACTCAGATGCTTTTTTCTTGACAGATGGTAAGTTACAGACTGGTAAGAATTAAGGGGCCAGTGTAAAGTTTTGCAGGACATCAAGGCTACAGTTGCAGGAACAACAAGGGGAAAAGGGAGGGGGTAGAAAGCACGGAAAGCTCCATGCCTGGAGACCTAGAGCGAGCCAGATGTTCCTGTAATCCCACATTCTTGTCATTTTATTTTGTCTCAGAACCAAAGATAACTGGAGAGAGTGATGGTAGGAGGGACAAGAATGTGAGCTATTATAGAAGTTCACAGATAAGGACAGTTGGAAGAAGCTTAAGGTAATTTGGGGGTAAAAAGCCCATGCCACCTTCTGAGAGCCTCAGTCTTTTACTTCCAGCTCCCTCTCACACCCAATGGGTAAGCTGTAGTATTTTTAATATTCATATTTCTGCCGTGTGATTAAATATGATTGCCATAGACATTAGCATTTGACCAGAAAATTGCTTTGTCTTTAAAATGTATGGGTTTGGAAAGATTTACTATATACACGCTGTTTGTTGTAGGGCCAATAGAACATGGAGTCCCATAAAAATAACAATTGTGATCAAGAGAAACGGAGGATGTAAGTTGCAGAAAGTATTTTGAGGCAATTAAGACATTCATTTTATAGATACAGGGGAGATGATATGAACTGGGACATCTAGGTCTTTGTGCCACATCCCTCCCTGCCAACAGTGCACGTACATACATACACTCCCCAGCTGTAAGAGTTTAGACTGGTGATTTTTATCTCTTGGGCCTTAGTTTCCCCACCTGTCTGATGAAAGGCATTGCATTCCACAGCCATCAACCATAGTTTGAGGTGGCCCTGGCTAGCCCCATTCTGACTTGGTGACTCACGGGAACATTTCTCTTCTTCCTCTTCTCTTTGCATTATTAGCGTGTTTTGATTGCACAATTCCTAGTACTTAGTGGGGCCACAGGCAAAGCTAGCATGTCTTCCTCTGAAGCACATAGAAGTGGGTGTGGACAGGCATGTCGTCACTTGGCTCCAGCTGTGCCTGTATTGTCCATTCAGCTGGACGGCCCTTCTCCAGTGTGGGTTGGGGCTCTCCTGGGTGTTACATGGAAATGCAGACTGCTGGACCTCTTGCAGATCTGTTGAGCAGGAATTTCTGGAAGTAAAGCTCTGGAGTCTATCCTTTAACAAGCCTCCATAGTGATCTTTGTGCTCATGACAAGAAAAGAGCCTGAATGATTTAGCTCCAAGTATATACTGTGGTCTTTAGCTTTAACTCTGGTTCTCTCAAGGCAGGCACCATATTGTATGTGTATTAGTATATGCGTACGTGCTAAGTCACGTCAGTTGTGTCCGACTCTCTTTGCAAACCTATGGACTGTAGCCTGCCACGCTCTTCTGTCCATGGGAGTCTCCAGGCAAGAATACTGGAATGGGTTGCCATTTCCTTTTCCAGGGCATCTTCCTGATCCAGGGATTGAATCCACGTTTCTTATATCTCCTCCATTGGCAGGCAGGTTCTTTACTACTAGCGCAACCTAGGAAACCCCCTACCAATATGTGTGTGTATAAATAAAACTTTTCAGAATAAGTTGTAATCATTTAGTTTGTTCATTCATGCAACAAAAATTTGCATGCTTACTGTATACAAAGCCCTGTGTTAGTTGCTGTGGGAGTGGAGGCAGAACAGACAGATCGCAGTGACTGATGGGATGTGAGGGGCTTGGTGTATAGCTGAGTGTGGGGATCTAGTTGTGCCATTAAGAGAAATGGGCACAGAGGCAGATCAGGCAACAGCTTCAGGAGGGAAGATGCCTATGTGAATGGGAACCTGTAGAGTGATGATAAAACAGGCCTGAATTTCTGGAACCAGTGATAAAACTTACACTTACAGATTCATACTATTTTAAGGTGGGGGGTGGATCTTTTAGATGCTGTTTGGCCACCTGATGTGGCCAAACTTCAGAAGCAGCTACGGTTTAGGGCAGAGGAAAAATATAATGAAGGAAGCCATTATGTATAAAGGGGACCTTTCCTCTCAGACCTGAAACTGGTTTTATTAATAATCTGTAATTGATTTTGAATCTCTGCCAGAATTACCCCTAGAAAGATGATTTGAAATGATATAGGCATTCTAAGCAGATAGATTCATTTGAGGTTTAAAAATAATGCCTTTAGAATTTACTTTCCATAGTCAAGTAGAGTGTTGTGTCATCTTTTAAAGATGATAGCCAAGAGGTACCCCTCTCACAGGTGGGGGGCACAGGCTGTGGTTCTCACCCCTCAAGTGGATTTTCTTGGATCATCTCATAGTGTTTCCCCACACTGGTTAACAAATTGAAGTTTGTTGCTGCTGCTGCTAACTCGCTTCAGTCATGTCCGACTTTGTACGACCCCACCAGGTTCCGCGGTCCCTGGGATTCTCCAGGCAAGAGTACTGGAGTGGGTTGCCATTGTCTTCTCCAAAATTGAAGTTTACATTGTTCCTTTTCCCTTGCTTTGGCCTGAGGGTGATGCAGAGAGGGCTGTTGAGTTTTGAACGGTCTTGAACTTCCACAGCAGTAGTAGTTTTAAGTGTGTGCGCCCTTCTCAACAACAGTAGCTTCAGCACTGAGTTGTTTTTGCACTTGTGGCTGTAAGTTCTCTTTGTCCCACCAGAGTCAGCATGGTTAATTGGGATCAATCCTTTGCCAGCAAGACCAGAAGTTGCAAGAAGAGCCTGGGCTCCATGTTGTTCAGTCACTCGTTTGTGTCCGACGCTTTGCAACCACAAAGAGCACACACCAGCCTTCCCTGTCCTTCACTTTCTCCCAGTGTTTGCTCAAACTCATGTCCACTGAGTTGATGACACCATCCAACCATCTTGTCCTCTATCGTCCTCTTCTCCTGCCCTCCATCTTTCCCAGAATTAGGGTCTTTTCCAATGAGGTGGCTTTTCACATCAGGTGGCCAAAAAGTATTGGAGTTTCAGCTTCAGCATCAGTCCTTCTGATGATTATTCAGGACTGATTTCCTTTAAGATTGACTGCTGCTGGTCTTCTCCAGCACCACAGTCAGAAAGCATCCATTCTTTGGCGCTCAACCTTCTTCATGGTCCAACTCTCACATCCATACATGATTATTGGAAAACCATAGCTTTGATTAGATGGACCTTTGTTGGCAAAGTGATGTCTCTACTATTTAATACACTGTCTGTGCTTGTCATAGTTTTTGTTGCAAGGAGCAAGTGTTTTTGAATTTCATGACTGCAGTCACCATCCGCAGTGATTTTGGAGCTCAAGAAAAGAAAGTTTGTCACTGTTTCCTTTTTTCCCTCCCTTCTATTTGCCATGAAGTGATGGGACTGGATGCCAAGATCTTAGTTTTTTGAATGTTGAGTCTTAAGCCAACTCCTTGGGCCCCATGAAGGAGAACAATTCAAGGACCTGGTGTGGTCATAGGAAGGATAGACTCAGGAAGAGGCATGAGTCAGGCTGATGGCTTTTCATGGTCTCCTCACACCAGCACAGCTGGGATCTGGGGCCGAGGGTTGAGTCAGAGCTGCCTGGCCAGAGGTCTTGGCAGCACAGTGGATGTGGTATGTCAGACACCAAGACAACTTTCTTAGACTCAGAGTTTCCTGGGCTCTTCCTGTTGTGTGGGAACCAGTGATCACCACCTTGCTTCCTCCCCCATCTAGTCTCCAGAGCATCAACCCTAGCAGAGCCCTGGAGGCAGTACTTTTGCCAGAGGCTGCTGCTGCTAAGTCGCTTCAATCGTGTCCGACTCTGTGCGACCCCATAGATGGCAGCCCACCAGGCTCCCCCATCCCTGGGAGTCTCCAGGCAAGAACACTGGAGTGGGTTGCCATTTCCTTCTCCAATACATGGAAGTGAAAAGTGAAAGTGAAGTCGCTCAGTCATGTCCGACTCTTAGCGACCCCATGGACTGCAGCCCACCAGGCTCCTCTGTCCATGGGATTTTCCAGGCAAGAGTACGGCACTTGCAGGTTAATTGGTCAAGGTGTGATTTTGCATTGGGCATAATCAACAGTGCTCATCAGCTGCAGCCAAATGCAGATTGTAAGAATCTGTGAAGGACCTGGGACTCTAACATGGACTCTTGAGGAAGTTTCTCTATTCCGAGTATTATGCACGTTATTAATGTCTATGGATGTCAAAAGATAGTGATCATTTTGGGGTAAATTTTAAGGGTTCTTAGAGTAGAATCTGCTTCATTTGGTGACAGGATATAGTGAAATTTGGATCTGTGAATGAGAAAAAGAGATGAAGTATTTACTTTGTTTAAAAAAGGGTTAAAAAAGAACTCTGTTACACAAAGCTTTTTGCTCTGAAGTCCCACCCCTTTGCCATACTAGTGGCAGAGAAATTACAGAAAGCTGATTGTGTTGTCTCTTTGGCAAGTCAAAGCAAGATACAGCAAGCTAAAAGATGAATATCCTAGATTGCTTTCCTTTCTGTGACATGAAGGTTCTAAATATAAGAAATAAGAAGCCCCCAGGCAATTGCTCTTTGGAATTTGTGTGGACAGATCCAGGTCATCCTTGTACTTCTTTGTGTTTTTAAGAAGTGGGACATTTGGATTAGTGAGTGAGTCAATTTCAGTCTGATAACTTTTAAGTTTGATGTAAAAACATGATTTGTTACACAAGATTTAAAGTTATATTTCTAATAAAACAGGTAATGAAAATTACACTCTTGTTCTCGATTTCATTATTGGAGGTTTGTAACTACCATGCACTAAAGCGTAGAATTTCTCCTCTACTTTACAAATACACTAAGAAACTCTGATTTTAGTTTTCTTTCACTGTGTCATTAAAGCATTTGTTTGATTATATGTCCAGTATGGCTCTTAGAGAAGTTTCTCAGAACGTGTGCTACTTTAACCTTATGGTCACGCAGATATAGTTGTTTATTGGTCTCCCTGTTTGCTTTATTAGAAAATACAGTCAATTTTGTCTTTGAATGACATATTTCTTTTGGGCTTCAGTGGCATTTCATACCTTATCCAGGTTTTGTTAGTCTCAGGCGGCAGTTTATATGCCAGGTCTATTACTCTCCTTGACTAGATAACCCTTTTATGTATTGCTGAATTTTTATCCATTCTTACTGTATGCCAGGCGCATGGCTAGGTATATAACCTATTTCTTATTGCCCTAATTAAGAGACAGGTGCTGTTATTTAAAGCAGAAATAGAGGGATAGAAAACTTAATTTATCTGAAGGCAAATAGCTGTTAAGAAATGGAGTGGAGATGGGAATGCAGGTCTTCATTGACCTCCGAGTCCTGACTTTTATTTAATCTCTGCTGTGTTGCCTCTCACACTGTTCTTGTATTCAGTTTATATAATGAGCACTGATAGTGTCTGGTTCTGTGTGCTGAGAGGACAGAAGAGTAGAACAGCCAGAGTTGAGAGTAAATGGAAATTAAATTAAATATGTAAACATATCACATCGCCAGAGGTGATGATGGCTATGAAGAAAATACTAGGGAAGAGTAATGAAAGGAGCATACTTTCTGGCAAAACTTGAAAAACATGAGATGTTGTTCTAGTCATTGGGTTCTGCTTAAAGCCTAGGACAGGTTTTAAAAAAAGGCAAGAAAAAAGTAGATCAGACTTTCTGTAAAGTTTCACATCTTGCTGACAGATGGCTTGTCAGCCTGCACACTCGAAAGGCCGATTGTGTGTGTACCTCACAGGGGAGTGTGACCAGGCAGGAGGTAAATGTGAAGGAGGTTGGGAGCACCAGCATTCCAGTTACTCCAGAGTTAACAGTACCAGTCTTTCAGATAAGGGTTGTCAGGAATTTTCTTCTGGAGCTTCCTTTTCTGTAGGAAATAACTGCTTTAAAATTGTTTCACCAAGAACTGCTAATTAACAAAGGTCTTCTCTTTTGTTCCTTTTGATAATGCCCACAAATGAATTTTTAAAGACTCAGAAGCAAGGGGAAAAGTAGACTGAAAACTGAAACATCGGAAATGCATGTTGTGACATTTGGAAGTCATTGTCCAAGCGCTGAATATTTATCTATAACATTTTTTTCAGGAGAGTAGATAGAAGCCATTACTATTTGCCACTTTGAAATTGTGTGTTTGTATGAATGACTGTTGTCATGAACTTTGATCCAGCACCGAGGACCATCTCAGCTCAGAAAAACCCACTCTTTGGTTCCTCTGTAGTAGGTCCTTGTCAAGTTCATAACGTCTTTCAAAACATGGCACATGACCTTTTCTTTTATAAAAGATTGCAGAAAGGATTTCCTATTTATTCCTGCCAGGTGGACTAGAAAACTTCTAGCCTCTTTCTGGTTCATTATCTTTCTTCCACTGTGCCTATTGATTTGGCCTGATAGCCTAGAAATTGATTAAGAGTCAAGCAATCCAGATAAACTTGAAAGACACCTAGTCCTGTGCAGTCCTGTCTGAAGAATCCTTTGTGCAATAAACCTGAGCATTTCTGTTTTCCCTCCTTTCCTTATTTTGGGAAAGCTGGCAACATTCAGTTCTTCTACAGAAGATTAAATTAGTTCTTTTGAAGCAATCTTATTTCTTACTAAGATTTGAAAGGGAATGCTTTTATTTATAAACTTATGACCAAAAGTTAATTTCTGTCTGCAGTGTGTCATGTTACTTTATATCATTTTATTTAGAATATATTTATCAGAGTTGCAGGAAATGTTAACTACTGTTGGCAGAAAAGAGGCCAATGGATTCTGTGAATTTTATATTGGTAGTTTAGTGCCTTACAAAAATAATTTGTCTGATGTAGTCACAGTGTTTACTAATTATACTGAATTAATTTAATGTAGGTTTTTTTTTTGCGGGGGGGGAACCTGTCTTTAAAAAAATTCAATGCAGTAAGTGTAAATCAAATACTCATGAAATTGCTCACCCCGGGGAGCTATCACTACTTTTGGAGATCTTATATTCTGTTTTACTCAATGTCTAAGATTTTAAAAGACTGAACATTAAAGAGGAGAGTGAATATAATTGACAAAAAGTGGCTGTAGATACAAACCTCTAGAGACGCTGGGAGAAGAGGGCACTGAAAGCTGCAATTAGTTAGGCTTCAGAAGCTGGGAGCGTAAAGATGTTCATCTTTCTTCTCTTCCAACAGTGGGACTTTCTCTATGCTTTGTCTGCTGTATTTTTTAATTTATGGAACCTGGAAAGAGTAAAGAATTGAGTTCATGTACTGTCATCTCTTTCTTTTTGATGTCTAAATAAGATTTAGGATCACATACACTTTTCTCCTCACCTCCATGGCAATATTTTTGTATACAAAAGCCTCCAAGTTTGAGATTTGAACATTGTAGCAAAGTATTTCTAAAATTAGCATCTGAATGGATAACAAAGATATGGGGTGTGTATATATACACATACACACACAATGGAATGCTTTTGTCGTAAAAAAAAAAAAGAAATAATGCCATTTGAAGCAACATGGATGGACCTAGAGAGTACCACACTACGTGAAATCAGACAGACACTGACATCACTTATACGCGGACTCTAATATATGATGCACACGAGCTTATTTACAAAACAGAAACAGACTCACAGACATAGAAGACAAATTCATGGTGACCAAAGGGGAGAGGGAATGGGAGAGGGATAAATTAGGGGTTTGGAATGAGCAGTTACAAAGTACTGTATACAAAATAGATAAACAAAGTCCTATTGCATATATAACAGAGGAAACTATATTCAATATCCTGTAATAAACCATAATGGAAAAGAATTTGAAATATATATATATATATATGTATAATTGAATCACTTTGCTGTACACCAGAAACATCAGCAGTACTTCAGTTAAAAAACAATTGAGACCACAGAACATGACCAGCCCTCCCTTATTATCCGGAGAAGCCACATAATTTGCCCAAGATCACACAGCACAGAGCTGATTGGAATTCAGGTCCTTTCAGCCTCTTACCACCGAGTCTGTGTGTGTGTGTTTATTGTTTTTAATTTAATCATTGTTCTCACAAAAATCACTTTTATGTCAGTGTTTGGTATATATACTATTGTTGACATCAATACATTGGCATAGTCTGTGGGCTGTGGAAGTGTCTTAAAAGAACTTAACACATTAAACATTTGCTTTGTGCTGGGAAAATTATACTTTTGGTATCAAATAATCATCACTGTTAATGCCATGAGAAGTAATATTGTCATTAGTAATAATGTTGTCCTCATCATCATCACCATTCTAGAGGTTGGAAGACCTGAGTTTTTAAGGGCTTTTTCAGGCTTTCAATTTTTCAGGGTAGACCTTGGTTTCAAATTCTTGCTTAACTTTCAAGTTCTGTGTGTTTTGCAACAGGGAAAATGAGGTTTCAGTTGTCCTGCCAACTCTCAACCAGTTGTGGCTCAACTGGCAGGCTGTGTGCAGGACCCAGAAACAGCCTCTGGGCCCAGTGGGAAAGGTGTGGTGCTTGGTGACATCTGCCTGGCGGTTCAGTGGTAAAGAACCCACCTGCCAATGTAGGAACCACAGGAGACGCGTGTTCAATCCCTGAGTTGGGAAGATCCCCTGGAGGAGGAAATAGCAACCCACTCCAGTATTCTTGCCTGGAGAATCCAATGGACAGGGGAGCCTGGCTATAGTCCATGGGGTTGCATAGAGTCTGACATGACTGAGTGCCTGTACCTGCCTGCCATGGCCTTGGGATGGGTCTAAATGTGGTATATGTGGTGTAAATTGCCAGACCCATTTCTCCTAAACGTAGCAAGCTGCTGCTTAGTTTCTCAGGATAGGAAACTCAGTTTTAGATGTACAATGGGAAAATGGAGGTAGGGTTGGTTATCAGACTCTGGAAAACCAATTCTTATCAACCAAATTCACAGAAGAATTTTATATGCACTAATACCAGGTCATTAATTTGCTTTCTGTTGTTTGATATACTTAAACATGTATTCATTCAGGGAGGACTGCTTAGATAACTTATTTCCTGTTTTGTTTTGACAGTCTCAGTCTCTGGTCGCAGGGCCTGAGAATTTTTGATCTCATCTTAATTTTGGAGATTTTTCCTATCAGGATCCTGTCGCCTCTGGTGTACTTACTTTTGTAACAAGGACTTAATTACAGAGGTCTGGGACTATAAATTACTATTCATCCAGGTTGGCTTTATCAAATACAATTCATTTCAGACTGGGAAGAATATTGTCTTTAAAATACAAACTCAGATAATTATCTGAAAGATTTCACTATTTAGAATTTCAGTATCAAGAAAACTATAGTTACTTTGCAGATAAGTGAGTGTCTTAAATGTCTGCTTGTGTTTATCAATTCATCATTTCTGTCCTTCTGACCCGCTCTCTAAATCTAAATCTTGTGTTAACTGTGTTAAATGTTAGGCCCCGGTCTTTCTTCTCTCTGCCTTCTGTTTTTGCTATCTCACTTCTTTTTGACTTGCAATGTCATTTTTTTTTCATGATATTTGGGTGGTTAGTCTCAAATATATTAAAAGGTATTGCAAAACACTATCCTACTGCAGAGAATGGGGTCGTATTACTAAATTTTTCATCGACTATTTGTTTTGAATGACTATTTTGTCTCATAGCCCATAATTCATTGTTGATTTGAGATCTTGGGCTTCTCCTCCACGTGCTCTATCTTATTTTGGTTGATGGCTCCTGTTCTGTCCTCCACCACTGCATGACTTTCTTAGATTAAGAAAGGCTAGTTTTGTCTGGGTTTGCTTGGCCTGGCATCTTTCTTTCTTCTCATACTGGCAGTCTGTGAGCAAAGGAAGATATTTTTGATGTCTAGAAACATGCCCTTGTGTAACAGCTCAAGGTATTCCCACAAAAGGAAGATCAATACAAGTTTTCAAAAATTGCATCGTCTTTATAATAGTGGATGTGCTCCCACAGAAGTATAAATACAAAAAAGGTCAATTGTAGTGAACGAGCGAAATTTTAAAAGCCATATTAACAAGTCACCCCATTGTAGGGTAGTGCTGATTCACAAATTTCTTCAACCAGCAGCCATTAGTAAGGTCCTGCTGTTTGCCGGGTACTCCAGTAGATACTTTGAAAGCTCCAAAATGTAAGTGTGTGTCTTGTATGACTTTGCCTGTCCTGTGAAATAAGACATGGACAGGAGTGAATGCGATGCAGTTAGGATTGAGATTGTATGTCACTACTGTAGATCCTCGTCACATTTGATAATCAAGACTGTGTTTCTTTTGGAATGTGCTTTCAGTTGGAGGAGTGAGGGAATTCCTGGCCATCCAGTAGTAAGGACTCACCACTTAATTCTAGGGTGGTGTAGCGGGGGCTGGGTTCGATCCCTAGACAAGGAATTAAGATCCGCAAGTCACACGACGTGGCCAAAAAAATAAGAGTGGGGTGAGACTGAGAAGCTGCTAACTTGAAAGTATAGCATTTGTGGAAAATATTCTGTTTTTATGAGTGATGAAATCTTTGGTGCATTGGAAATGACTAGAGTTGCAAGTATTGGAAAATTAAATAGCTCATTAACTCTTGGTTGCAAATTCAGATATATTGTCCCCATCACAAACAGTGTCTGCTGTGCTATAGATTTTGGAAAGTGGAATTTATGTAAATTCTGAATTTATTTCTTTTTGTATATAGAACATTTATTAAAGCTCTATAATATGTGAGCAAATTCATAAAATTCAACTTTAAAACCAAATTAGTGTTTGTTTATTAGACATTTTAATAAATTGGAAATTATTTTCATTCTTTGTCATTTGTTTCTTAAATGGAATTTAAGAATACTTTCATACACATGTGAAAGATTTAGTTTTACATATTTGAATTATAACTTACTGCTTCTATATAATCATCTTCTTACCATGGTTAAAATGATGCAGGGTACTTTTCTCTTGAAAATAATCTAATTGTGGTGTAGATTGTATACCTAGCTCCAAATTTCATTTTAAAAAAAAAAGCAAAGTATTAAGAGCATTAAGGATTGATTTGTAATTATGCTTTTAAGTACCTGCTCATCTAGTCCAGTACTGAAGAGTCACGTAAGGACATAATTTCATAGGTAAATTATGAATAACTTAAAAAAAATGCGTATTTTTCTTGTTACTTTGGGCCTAAAGATTTAAGAAGTTTAAATTATTCCTTTGGCCCCAACCCGGGTGGGTAGCCTAATTCTAATACCATGGTGAATGGTTACTGTGACTACCATGTTGCTAAGAAACCTGTTATGTTATCAAGTTGCCTTGGTGAAGCAATGGCTTCTTGAGCCTCCTTAGCACTGCTGGGAGGTGGTTAATCAGGACTACGAAGGACCTTGGAGAATTTGTTTCCCAGGTTATAATTAATTTTTCATCAGGAAGGGAAACAAGACTGGGTCTGTAAAAACTGACATGAAAGACGAGTCCAAGTTATTTTTAATTAAATTATGATCTTCAGTTATTTATTTAAAAAGTTGTGATCCAAGATACAAAACTATCTCTGTAATAATTAGAACAGTTTGTCTATTGAATGGTGTGTTTTTCTCCCCCTCCTTAACTTTGCATTCTGTTTGTTTTTTTAGATTCTTGGCAGTGTGTTTATAATGTATAGAGAGTGTTTGAATTGAGATTGTGAGAGAAAATATGTGTAAAATTTGTCACTTGATAGAAATTGCTCTTTGATATGAAATGACTCAACATTTTATTTTTTAAAAAGGCTGCACTATGTAGCATCTTTTTTAATGCACCAAGATTGTTATGAGGTTAAGAATTTCATTCAGGGCAGAAACCTGGCTTTGCTAGCTTTGTTTCATGGCAAAAGGTTTCCATCATAGATAAATTTGGCATCAGTGCAGATTCTTAGAGCTCTATATGTTAAGTCCACATATTAGTGAAGAATCTGAAAAATTGTGCTGTAAACTGTTTGTCATTTTGGATGACTTAGATTTCTTCCACATTATTTTCTTCTAATCCTTACCTAGATTTTGAGGTGCTTGTTTTTTGCAAATCATGTTTTGAGACACCCTTTCTTGACTGTTGTCCAGATGGAGAAGATAGAAGGGGTTCTTGCCCGTTTGACCCCAGTTTTCTTAGAGTAGTACCACTTAAATCACAAGCTGGCCTGCAGAGCCCGGGAGAGCAGTTTAGGGCACGCGTGAGAGGTTACAAGCAGTCAAGAGCCCAGGCTTGGATGTCAGGCTGTGTGGGTTCAGTTCTGAGTCTTCTGCCTCAAACCTTCTGACCTTCAATGAGTCAGGGAATGACTAATTCTAGATTTCCTTAACAGTAAGAGGAGGATGAAAACAGTGTCTACTTCAAAGAGATGTAAGGATTAAATGAGATCATGTGAAATGCAGAGCATAATTTCTGGCGCTTATTCTGGACTTCCATAAATGTTCAATGTTAATTATTATTATAGAGGATATTTGGGAGAGACTGTGAGAGTTTCTTCAGATCTTAAAAATTTAGTAGTTGACATTTGACAAGGCCACCCCTACAAAAGCTTTTAATTGCTTGAAGAGTTTTCAGCTTTAAACATTTTTATTTTATGTTATACTTTTCATAGCTTATTTCCATTTATTCTTTTTCCTTGAGTTTGGGGTTTGGCCTTCTAGGTGTTGGCCCTAATTCTTGTCCTCTCTGGGGCTTCAGTTTTCTCACCTATAAAATGGAGGGACGGAGGTGGGATTTGGTTGATGTCTTAGGTCATGCCTAGCTCTGTGATCTGAGCTCTGGGTGTGCATAGTGAGAGGTTCCAGTTTGAACAGGAGGAGGAGATCTAGAGTTTGAGGACAGCCTGAAAATCTGAAAATCAGAATGGGCCACATGAATGCATAACAGCAAGCGTTCTCAAAGGCAGTAAGTGGACTTTCTTTCTTTGTGTTAAATATATCCTTTAAGCTATTATTTTCCTCTTTTAAAAAATAATTAAAAGTTTGAAACTGTCTCACACTTAAGGAATTTGTTGCAAGTGCAGTACAAAATATCTTCTGGCACTAGTTGGCTAAAAACAATTTATTTGGGGGAAATAATTTGAATGGTACAAAAACTTTGTATTTAAATTGTGCAAATATAGTGTGACTAGTACAGAAGAACCACTGCAGAGTAAACTGGTCTCCCGACGTCTGTCACTACTAAATACTTCAGCTGTATTTTCTTACAAACAAGGACATTCTCCTGCGAAACCACAGCACAAGCATCAAAATTAGGAATTTAATGGTTGTGTTCTTATTATGTCCTGTTAGGAGGCCATGATTTTGATTTTTCCTGTTCTGATGATGATCATTTTGATCAGTTGGTTAAGGTGGTGTCTGCCAATCTTCTCTATTGATGACTTTCTCAATTTCCCTTTGTAATGAATAAGTATTTTGTAGGGAGATATTTTAAACTGATGAAAATAAATCAATATCAAAGTGTCAATTTATTCATTTATTTATTTATACTAATACAAATGCATATATATTTCTTAATTTAATGGGTTATAACCCACTACTAACATTATTTTGGTGCTCAAATAAAATCTCTTATGTATTCTTTTTAACATATCCCCATCATTCTTTGAGTACTTCTTTTCTAGTACAAAAGGATGTTCCAGGCTCATCTTGAGGTTCTCTCACCTTTGTTCCTAGTTAACCGTTTCCCTAGGAAACCCTGGTTTCTTTTAGTAGAGAATGATGTTTAGAATCCGAGATGGTCTGGATGGTATGTAGGCCATTACTACTGGGATTGTACCTCTCCAAGACTCTCAGTGACCAAAGTTAGAGAATAAACGCACATTCTTAACGCACTCATATAGGCATAAAACACACGTAAGTACACATTTTATATGTATTTCCACATCTTACTGTATATATTGAAATGAGTTTACACTGATACTTCTAATTCCAATCCAACACAGGCATTCTAATTTTCCTCACCATGTTTGTGAAACTGCTTTCTATTATACTGACAAGTCTGCTACTGCTAAGTCACTTAAGTCGTGTCTGACTCTGTGCGACCGACCCCATAGACGGCAGCCCACCAGGCTCCCCCGTCCCTGGGATTCTCTAGGCAAGAACACTGGAGTGGGTTGCCAGTTCCTTCTCCAGTGCATGAAAGTGAAAAGTGAAAGTGAAGTCGCTCAGTCGTGTCCGACCCTCAGCGACCCCATGGACTGCAGCCTTCCAGGCTCCTCCATCCATGGGATTTTCCAGCCAAGAGTACTGGAGTGGGGGGCCATTGCCTTCTCCGACTGACAAGTCTGGCTCCCTGTATATGTAACCAACCTCCCACTATTTCCCCTGCTTCATTCCTTTGGCTGATAGCACATGTCAGACCACCTCACTGCAGGGACATTCTCCTTGCCCAGTGCCAGGCTGCCACCATGAGTGATGTCTTCTTGAACCTGACCTGTCTCCAGATGCCCATGCTAGGCCGCTCTTTTATGTGACTTCTCCATGCTGGGCATCCTCCTCATCCCACTCCAATGATCATTCCCCATGTCCGACTGACCCTCTAACTCTGGGAAGTCTAACTTGAGAGGCGGGCACAGGAAGAGAAAGAAGTAAAATGAGGAACTGTTTTCATGTCTTTCTCATGCCTTGTGAAGCTGTGGTAGCTGTTAGGAATTTATGGTAACCCTATTATACTAATCTCATCAAGGAAAAAGTTACATATATAACTTATTTTTGTCCTTTGGGCTGGCATTTGGACAAATGAATGCAGTAATGTATGTGCCCACAATTCATTGTCTTGATTTGGAGCATGAAACTGACTGAAATGGCTTCTTAGTTTGGGGAGAAGAGAGAAGTGAATTTTCTTTGTCTCAGAAGTGTACCTAAGTACCTTGACCTTTAATTTTTAGCAAAAGGACCGTCTTTATGTCAGTTGTTGCTAGTATAATTGTTGCCATATGCATATGTGGGCAGAAAGAGTTTGAATAGCACCTGCTAGCTAAAGCCAGCTTCTTAGAGGATTTATTTGAACAATAGTTCGGAATTTTTATGCTTATGATCTTATCCCTGTGTGGATGTTTGGGCCAGCCATGTTTTCAGAGCTCTCTGTTCCAGCCAGCCTCTCCTAAAGGCCCCTGCAGTGAAGTTCTGTTAGCACTTGCATTGGAAGCCCATCACGGGCTGGGTTCTGGCCGAGTGCCCCCTCAAGAAAGCCACAGCCCAGCGGGGAAGGCACAGGGTGGTGTTTTTCCATCCGATTCTGGCCAATCTCCAGGCATTTTAATGTCTGTGAGGCTTCTTCTCTTTTCTTTCTCCCTTTAAAAAGTACTGTAGCACTGCTAGTGTGACATCCTGGGGATGAAGGCAGTGTGTGCAGTATGTGTGTGTGTTGGTGGGGGGACTGGAGGGCTAGAGGGGCCCTTGGCTCCCCAGCAGTGCTCTTCCACCACGGGCTTTCTTGGGAGGGTGACCTCATGAGAAGCGGTAGCAATACCTCTAGAGGGTTTCCCTGTCACGGGCATTTTATTTCCCTGTGGTTGTCTGAGTAAGGCCATGGGACTCTCCTGCTGGGTCTTTAACCTATTTTCTCTAGCATTCTTTGTACAGATTGCTGACATATCGAGAGACTGACTCACGCTTATCAGTTTCTCAGCTCCCAACCTGCGGAGTTTAACAGATACCAGAGTCCCCTTCATGTCTTCATGATACCCAAAGTTGGTCTTCAGATGTGCAAAAAATAATTTTTTTAGCATGAACATGTTCCATGCAGTATTTGGAACAAATTATTGTGTATCTGAAATTCAAATTTAACTGAGTTTGTCCTCTGTGTGTCTCATGAGTTTTTGCATGATGCAATAACTTGAATACATATTATACCTAGAATAAAATGTATGTGTGATCAGTTTCTAAAAAATTGGCAAGATTCACAAATAAATCCTGACTGGATGAAAATTAGAGACTTGATCTTGCTGCTGCTGCTGCTGCTGCTGCTGCTGCTGAGTCGCTTTCAGTCGTGTCCGACTCTGTGCGACCCCATAGATGGCAGCCCACCAGGCTCCGTGGTCCCTGGGATTCTCCAGGCAAGAACACTGGAGTGGGTGAGACTTGATCTTAACTCTCCTTAAAAGGCAGCTGAATTGCAATTGAGCTGGCAACTCACATTTGTCAGGTGCCCAGACGAAGTTAAATCAGCCAGCTTGAGGAAGGAATTTGAAGTTACAACATCCAGAATTTCAGATTACCTGTTTTTTCCCTCCTCTTTAATGGCTTTTCAGCTTCTAGGTTAGAAATTTAGACTGAGCCTTCCCTTCATAAAAAGCTTCTTTTCTTTATTCATTAAAAAAGATAGCTATCTGAGGTTGAATTTGTGCTTGTAGGAAAAAGAAAGAGTTTCATATGTAACTCCTTCCACCTTGCTTTGTCTTTTACTTGGTCCATATTTCCTTTGGCATATTCTACAAGGAGACCAGAATGCCCCATGTGATACAAATAAAGATCTCTCCCACCCTCTGGTAGGTACTTGCGTATTCTTGGACTCACTTGATCCAACTAACAGCTTCTGGTAAGGGCCAGTGTTATTCAGGAATTCTTCCAAGTTGAACAATTTTTTAGGTATCTTCCCAGAGGATAAAGAGTTTGTCTTATTATTAGATCTTAGGATTGTCTTATTAACCCTTTGTTGTTGAATGAGCAGAGTCCTGGTCAGGTCCTTTGGTCCTCAACTGTGTCATTTTCATCTTCCTGAGTCTGGTCTTTGACTCCTGGAAGAGATTATTTGAAAGCATACTCGTAAGTTGGCTCCACATTCATGATTTGGCTTAAATAGAATCAGGAGTTATTTGAGGCTTTTTACTGGTTTTCAGGGTTGGCAGACTTTTTCTGTAAAGGACAAGATAGTAAATATTTTTCTTTGCACACATATGGTCTTTGATGCATATTCTTTATTTCTTTTACAACCTTTAAAGATATGAAAACCATTTTTAGCTTCTAGGCTCTACAGAACCTGACTATGGGCTGGCAGTAGTTTTACTATGTAAGAGTCTTTGCTGTCAGAAGTATGTTAAATGGGGAGTTCTCAGATTTATTCATTTCCAACTATATAGAAATAATGTTGGTGAAAAGAGGTAAGGTAACAAGTGAATTCTTAGTAATAAGAATATGTTAGTGTTATCAGCTATGGACAGTGTACTATCCTGGAGGACACTGCCCTCTCTTCCCCTAACCTTCTCCTGTGAATATACTCATATTTTTTATTTGATTTCATGTTTATACTAGGAAAAATGGCAGAATTGTGTTAGTGGGTCTGTAGGAACAAGTACTCATATAGCAAGTTCATGCCTACAGTGGGAGAAAGCAAGACAGGCCATGCATTTGTTTTCTGCCTTTTGTGTGTATATATGTGAATTTAAACTCATGACTGAGAATTTGGTGAAAGGTTGGGTAGAACCAGATGTCCTAACCAGTTTTAGTGTCTTTCTGAAGATAGTATTTAACTTGCATATTATTTTGAAGCCTTGTGGAGAGGAGTGTCATATTCACACACTCCACAGGGAGCTTGCTGTTTGATTTGCTCTCTCTTCTCTAACTTCCTTTGAAAGGTTATACTTGGTGTCCTTCCAGGTTTCAGTGCAAACATTGTTTTCCCAAAACCACCTTGAGGGGATTGATAGCCCTTTAGATACATCACACACTTCATGCCTTTCCTGCTGCTGTTCTAGCTGATTGTATAAAGCCATTCAGTCACTCCTTGTCTATTATTTTCAATGGAAATTTTTTTTCCCCATTACTTTTTTCCTCTAGACCTTTAGAAATGATTTTTGGGCCCAAATTCAATTGTGAATAGACAGACATAGCTTCTAGGAAAGCCGTTGGGACTCACTGAATTGTAACTGTTGGACAAAGGCATTTTGTTTAGAAGGCTTGCCCCAAAGTGGTGTTGGAGACTGAAAGAAGAGCCGCCAGCGTCTGGTTCTTTCTGCTGTGAACTAATAGGGAAGCTGATGTTTGCTGAGTGGATGGCTGTGCTCACTGTCCAAACAGATCTCTGTTTGCCAACTGTGAACATATTGCTGCCTCTGTGAGGCACTCCATCATGCCTTGAATGGATCCTCTTGTGTTCAGAATTTTCTGACTCAAAGGAGGGAAAGAGAAATATTTCTTTCAGACTTAAGTATTCACCGGAGCATCCATAGTCTCATCAGACCTTTAGAAACCAAGCATGCACCGGAGATGCTTCTTAAGGAGAATGAGATGGGGGGTAGAGGAAAAAAAGGAAGAAAGTAAAAGACAGCTCCATTGAAATGCCTTGATTCTGGCCACTCGTGGCCAAGGTTTTATAAATAAACCAGGCTGCCTTGGTAAATAGAATTGTGAGAATATTCCTGATTTCCCCTGAGCAAAATAAAACTTTCAGTACTGAGTTTCCAATTCGTGGCTCACTTCTGTTCACTTTTACACACACCTACCTCCCAAAGCATATAACACATTCATAATATGTTATTAAATGGGTAATAGGGTTTCATTCCACTTGAATAATTCCTTAAGAAAAGATTAATTGATATATGTGTCTTAATTACTTTATAAACTCTTTTTAGAGTTTCAAACCTATTCTATAAAATAAAATGGGATTTTTTTTTTTTGCCATTTCGGTCCCTTTATTGAGTCATTTTCTGTACTGAAATCTGCTTTTTGGCAAGCTCTAGTATTAGCTGTGTGACTTGAGGACACAGCTCACAGGACAAGGTTAGACTTTCTTTGCAATTACCTGTTGTCTAGAAACCTTGGATGGGTGGAGAAAGGACAGAACCAACAACTTTGTCTGGTAATGAAACTAAATGAGTACACGGCACTCATAGGAAACACCCATTTTAGCCTGAGTTATTTATCAAGTGTCTGTTAAACCTCTGGGCCAACTTTGCTTGAGTATTGTGGGGAAAATGCAGAGGGTTTCTTGTAACTGATGGGAAGGACTATGCTTTTATGAATGGAAAAATAGATTCCCACACAGTAATAAATCTATGTTGCTTTCCCTTAGCCAATGAGAAACCAGTGTTGATTTGCCTAGATGGAATAAATGATTTTTTGGCTTAACCTGATAGAAAGCTTAAAACCAGGTTCATCACCCCATCCCAAGCTATGGTGTTAACAACCATTTTTGTTGACCGGATAGGTATTAATCATTTTTATTGTCTGGATATTGGTATTTGTTTTTGTTGTCTGTATAATTTTATTTGTGATTTCCTGTACTCACAGAAAAATCTGGGTCAATTACCTCATTTGGTTAAAACTGGAGTATAACAGGAGTAACAGGAATGGTTGGGCTGGAGAGGAAGTGGCTACTGTGGCTCTGGAGTAATAGAGGTGATCCCAGCTGATCCGTGGGGAGCTAAGCTGCCAGGCGTTCTTCTGAGACATGCCTCATGTCTCTCCCTCACTCACTCACTCACTCCGTCCTCTGATAATCTTGTGAGATTGGTACTGTTACCTTCTTTGTTTTATAGATGAGGAAATTGCGGGATAGAGAGAAGTTTAGTAATTAATATGCATAGGATCACACAACTAGTAACTGGTGAAGCTTGGAATTGAATCTATAAGAATAGGCCCAGTATCATTCTCCTTGCAGAGTTTCAGCCAATCTTTTCTTTATTTCTTGTAGTGTATTTTGGAGAAGTGTTTAAAGTTACTTAAAATCTAAATACTAGGAAGCTGAGATCACTTCAGAAGGATAATGTGTTTTATAGGTAAAGGAATTTGCCCTTCTACATCTGTTTTTATCTCAGAGAGAAGTTCCATATTTAATTCTTTGGAAGTTACTATAAATAGATTGAATTACATTGTGGCTAATAGGTAGGTGGGTAGTAAATTTTGTTCAGCCCTTAATTGGCATTTTTATTTTAAATATGAAGGTAATGAGTCACTATCCAGTATCTTAGTGTAAAATCAGAATGTTTATATATTCTTGTATGCTGTGTATGAAAAATATATAGAAATTATTCAGCCATCTATTTCTTTATGATGTGATGAGGGAAAGAGAAGGATAAGACTTGGAAAGAATGTTTTTAGACTAATTTTTACTACTGTAAGGTAATATGACTATGGGCAGCATAATTAATTTTTCTCAAGGGATTATAGGGCTGATTGAAATTGGTCAGTTTAAAAGGATTTTTTTCTTTAGGAATTATATTTATTGCAGCTCATGAATGCTATGTTGAGTAGTTACTGGTCATCTGAAAAGGTGTACCAAGTCATATGGCTTCTGAAAAGGAGTCAAAATAGTGCATGAATAAGGTAAGGCAAGTTTTGTCATTCATTTCTAAGAGTCTGTCAAAAAGAGAGTTTGTTTAGAAGTATATTCTACAGAGTATATTTCAGAAAATGAGTTATTAAAAAATGTAGGTCATGCTGCATTGTGATGTTTTATGTGGTTTATAAACATTAGCTAAATTAAAAATTTTGTGCGAATGTGTTGAGCACATGAAACCTATCCAGAAGTTTTAGAATTGCTCTAAAATGAGAATGTGTTCAAGTTCTTCTTTTGAGAGAGAAATTATGACCAAAAAAGTAGCTCAGGTTTCTACCTCTTCTGATTACTTCTTTTGTTTTGGCCTTCCTTGCCTTTGTTAATTTTATTTTATTTGACCTGAGTCTATTTTGCCTGTTTGGAATCTGTTTTTGAGGGGTTCACAAACTCCCCACAAAAGAGCTCATTAGAGAGTGCTGACTTTACATCTAGAGAATTCCCAGCCCCAACTTTCTGAATGACACCTGTGATCACTACTTTAATATTCTAGCAGCTGCCATCTAGTAGTCTTCAGCAGTCTTTTCTGCTTGGTTTAGGATTAGTCTGTAAATTGCAGCTAAGATGTTAGTTTATGTGAAAACCTGGAGAAATTGGAAAACTTATTTGGTGTTACTTTTGCTTGATAGCCGCTTGAATGTTGAAGTAGCATAACATTTTAGCACTTGCTTCCCAATCATTGAGTAAATCATTAACCTGTGATGGATTCATTTTGATATTTGGCAAAACTAATACAATTATGTAAAGTTAAAAAAAAAAAAAAAGAAACAGTGAATATCAAATAAAAAGTAGAATCTCCAGGGGAAAAAAGTGACCAAAGCACCCTGTCAGATTTGGCTACTTTTATTTTTGTACATATGCTTCAGATTGTTAGGTTTCTGTTTGGTAAATTTTGATAGGCTAGACTCTCCCAGATGTATTGAATCATTTTGTGAGTAGTGAATTTGGTAAAATTAGGACATTAAAAGAGAACAAAATAAAACATTATCAATAACACTGATTCTTTTTCTAGGGTCTTTAAAGAAAATATTTGCTTTTTAACTTCCTGGTAAATCTCATCTTGTAAAGTCCAGGTTAGGACCATACATTGGTACTTAAGATCTTCATCTTTACTTCTTCCTTTACTTTGGCTGACTTTAATAAGAATATTGTGATGTGAGCACATGGGATGAAGAAAACACAGGGAGTGATGGAGCACAAATTAAAGGCATCTGGTGTTTCTTCTAACTGCTGGAGAGCAATAGTAGTCAGAACGTTAATTACTCTGCAGTCACAGATTAGACTGACACACTGTCCACTGTCAAAAGTGGCTTTTTTGAAACATGGATATGTGAATTTATCTTGTGCCCCTCCCCATATAGCCTTCATCCAGAGGTGTGGGGAGTGGAAGTGGAGGGAAGCAGGTGGGAAGCAAATGGAGGAGACAGATTATATTTTTTTTTAAGCAGAAAATGTCATTTATTCCATTACAAGAATGAGACTAAGAGGAATTCAGGACTCTTTAAAACATGGGGTAAAGCCGTATTTTCATTATGTTGAGAATGAGTTTTGGGAACACATACATTTGTAAGACATGGCATTTTAATGCGGATCGTACGTACTGCTGAGTCCATGGGACGACCAGACCTTCCTCACACTGCTCGCAGTCTCTCCAGAGATATAAAACTTTTTTTTTAAAGGAATTTTTTTTTTCTTTACTTTGTTAAACAATTGCCCTAAGAGTCCTGAACCAGTGGTTTTGAATACTTTCAGGATATGAGGAAGCTAGAGATGCATGGCTATTCTCAGAAATCATCTTCGGTTTTAGGTTAATGCATAGTGAGATTGCCAGTCCTTCCAGGGGACAGTGACCTGCTTTTCTCTGGGGGAACTTTCAATATTTAGAAACTATAAGTCAATTTATATTTAGCTTGAGTAAAACAAATGTGTTAGTTATAGGAATACTGAGTCCAACTAACATACAGTGAATCTGAATTTGAAGTTAACGGAGAAAGGAGAGGGGCAGAATACATTTATTTTAGTAAACTACTCTGTAATTATAACGTGGAAGATTTTGTGCAGGAAATGAGTTTTGGTAGTTTCTGAGACATTAGACTTAAAGCTGGCTCTTATGATAAGTCCAAATTGGGTTGTTAGTGGAAATTTTGTGATTGTGTTCACAAAGCTCTTAAACATCCATTGGACCATTGGGTAGGTCTAAAGGTTGGGACTGTGAGTTTTCTAATTTCTTTTAGTTTCTTCTCAGGCTGTACCATATCTCATGAATTCTAAAGGATGCATTTCGACTCCCATTTTAACACCTTTTGAATTGTCATGCATCTTTAAATGTCAATTAAAGGCAACATTTTTTTTCTTTATTAGTAGCATATAAAATTTTGTTGTCTTATTGATGGTATCGTAGACTTGGTAGAATATGATATTTATAAAGATATGCCCCTATACTACACATAATAACGTGCATCATTTGTTTTTTTGCTTCTTACTCTGTTGGGCCATAGTCGAGATTCTAGACTTTGGACCACTAACAAACATAGATGAATTTAAATTTAATTTTTTGAATGAGTAATCCCTCTGGGAACCTGACTAGTAGAGAGATCTGTAAGTTGCTATAAGCCCATTGCAATATAGATATAATTGCTAACAGTCCTCATGAAAAACCTGCAGAGTGGCGTAAAATGAGACAGCGAGTTCTTGAAAAAAGAAAATTTTGTTTTTTGAAATAACAAATTCAAATAGAATCAAGAATCTCTGAGAAAACCTTTCCAGAATATTTCACAGATTATATTGGCACTTTCAAAATATTCATGAAATTTAGCAAAGTTGAAAAGTGGATACACGCCTTCGTAGGTTATAAGCTATTATTTTCATTCTTTTTCTTGGGTAGGGGAGCTGGTTAAGGAAGTGATGTGAATAAAGGCCATCAAAATTATTGATATTTTTCAGTAAAAGGAATCACTATCAGATGGTTTCAGGGTTTAAGAAAACCTAAGTATTAATTTTTTCATCAGATTCTATATTTTTGTGTAGTATGCTTTCAAAAAAAAACCTTTGTAGTGACATACAAAAAATGAAAAAATTTGCATGCAAATACCCAAAAGGGTGTAAAAGTTGAGAAGAATAAACAAAAGTTGTAGGGAAGAAAATATTCTCTTTTCTGGCTCAAGTGAGAGAAACATCAGCTGAGAAGTGACCTGCTTTTTATTAGTAGATGTGTTACCCATGTGTAGAATTGTTGTCATTCTTTATATACTTATTCTTAAGAGACATTACTTTGCCAACAAAGGTCCATCTAGTCAAGGCTATGGTTTTTCCAGTGGTCATGTATGGATGTGACAGTTGGACTGTGAAGAAAGCTGAGCACCAAAGAATTGATGCTTTTGAACTGTGGTGTTGAAGACTCTTGAGAGTCCCTTGGACTGCAAGGAGGTCCAACCAGTCCATTCTGAAGGAGATCAGCCCTGGGATTTCTTTGGAAGGAATGATGCTAAAGCTGAAACTCCAGTACTTTGGCCACCTTGTGTGAAGAGTTGACTCACTGGAAAAAACTCTGATGCTGGGAGGCATTGGGGGCAAGAGGAGAAGGGGACGCCAGAGGATGAGATGGCTGGATGGCATCACTGACTCGATGGATGTGAGTCTGGGTGAACTCTGGGAGTTGGTGATGGACAGGGAGGTCTGGTGTGCTGCGATTCATGGGGTCGCAAAGAGTTGGACACGACTGAGCGACTGAACTGAACTGATAGAGTGAAAAATTTGCAGCTGACATATTTGTATAAGATGGGATTGAAAATGAGAAAGTATCTTGATTATTGGATGTGTAATGCCTGACTGTTCTGTTGCAAAAACCTTTGGGTTATAGTTATAGGTAATAAGACTACTTAATATGAAGTGAGCTTTGTTATTTCATATGATAATATACTTAAAACAAAAACACATAAATTATAATGCCTAGATTATTTTACATAATATCATAAAAACTTATTCATAGCATATAAATGTGAAGATATAAATATTTAAGTAGTGACTATAATGCTGATTCTAATACTGGTGATTTCAATAACCTAGTACAATTTAAAATGAAAAAAAAAAAAAATGAAATCATGGTCTCCCTCAGGTTTGAACTTGGCAGTACTCTGTTGTTCGGGCTTTGCCTGACTCCTGTAGTGGGTTGAGTTCCCAACTGCAGAGGCTAATGGTTCTCCATAGGCATGGAAAATTCAGAGATTCATAGCTCAGTTGGTAAAGAATTCACCTGCAGTGTAGGAGACACCGGTTCGATTCCTAGATCGGGAAGATGCCCTGGAGAAAGGACAGGCTACCCACTTCAGTATTCTTGGGCTTCCCTTGTGGCTCAGCTGTTGAAGAATCTGCCTGCGGTGCAGATCTGGATTCGATCCCTGGGTTGGGAAGATCAGTATTCTGGCCTGGAGAATTTCATGGACTGAATAGTCCACGGGGTCGCGAAGAGTTGGACATGGCTGAGTGACTCTCACTTTCATCATTGGTGAACTGGCCATGGTGTGGATGAGAGACCGCCTGAAATAGACTTGTTGACTGTACACAGACCAGGGCAGTGATGATTCTCCACACCTTGTGCTTAGAGGGATAGAGTGTAATGTTTATAGAGCCTAAGTTTAAAAAAGCTCATTGACAAGATAGATTGTTAGGATGACCAATGGGGATGCAGTTAGAAGCCACATCACAGAAGGAGAGGGTAAAGGAATCCCAAATGGTTTTGTCTTTGGGAGGCCTGATGAGATTCAACTCCCTAAGTATCTGAAGGATTGTTTTGCGGGATTGAGATTACATTTAGTCTGTAACACTCTGAGGAACAGAATTCAGATTTCTGCTTCTTAAAGGGAAAAAAAACCATTATCAATTAAGATTTCTAAAAAATAATTTGCTGCATTTTGAGAAAGTGAATTCTGTATTATGTAAAATATTCGGGCCACCTACTAGAGATTTTGATCAGCAGTTTAAGCCTTGAGTTAGGAATTGAACTCAGTCAGTTCAGTTCAGTCACTCGGTCGGGTCTGACTCTTGCAACCCCATGGACCGCAGCAGGCCAGGCTTCCCTGTCCATCACCAACTCCTGGAGCTTGCCCAAACTCATGTCCATCAAGTTGCTGATGCCATCCAACCATCTCATCCTCTGTCGTCCGTTCTCCTCCTGCCTTCAATTTTTCCCAGCATCAGGGTTTTTTCCAATGAGTCAGTTCTTTGCATCAGGTGGCCAAAGTATTGGAGCTTCAGCTGGGGAATTGAACTGAATGACCTTTAAGATGGTTCCCACCCCTGAGGGAATTTTGATTCTGTGATCTTGGCTGTTGACTAAAAACAGTTACAAAGATTTTCTCAAATGTTTTCCCTGTTTGTCTATTTTTAGGTGCATAGAGTTTCATATTAAACTATCACTGATGCCTGGTAATCATATAAATTAATACGTGTATAGACTGCTTCTTTTATTTTTTAAATGATCTCAGTTCATTTATGTTTTGTTTTTTTTTAGATTTACTTTATTCATGTATTTTTTGGCTATATTGGGTCTTTGTTACTGTGCACTGGCTTTCTCTAGTTGTGGCGAGCGGGGGCTACTCTGTGGTTGGGCTACACTGGCTGCTCTGGGTGAGCAGGCTTCAGTAGTTGGAGCTTGCCAGCTCTAGAGCGCTGGCTCAGTAGCTGAAGTGCAAGGGTTCAATTGCCAGGCAGCATGTGGGATCTTCCCAGAGCAGGGATCGAACCCATGTACCCTGCCTTGGCAGGCAGACTCTCAGCCACTGGACCACCAGGGAAGCCTTAGACTGCTTCTTAATAGAGTGTTTATTATTTTGTATTACATGAAATTCTGTGATTTTGTTGTTACCAAAGGAGTGTAATAATAGTTGCTTTATTTTGACTAAACTGGATGAGTATTTTTAGGCAAATTATAGTCATCTTTGATATATATTTAATTAAATACCCATTAATTGGATAAAATTTATGGAACTTGGCTGTCTTTTTTCCCTTCTTCACTTTTAAACGTGCTGAAACTAAGACTCAGCTAATTTGACTTAAAGTAAGTACAAATGAGATGTGGTTCAAGGATGTTGGATGTGCTTACTCTCTTCTCTTACTCTTTTATTAATTTTATTTCATTCTTTCTAGGTTGTTATTCATCTGACTGATTCCTAGGACATCTGCATTAAAGCCAGTGGGGGTATATAGGTGAGGGATGAGGAAGGTCGAGCTGGTCAGCCTGTGAAAGGAAGCAGATTCTAGAGGTCTGGAAATCAACATTTTCAAAAGGCACCAGAGATTCTAATGTAATTCACATTTGAGGCTTATTTTTTTGTTCAGTCACTCAGTTGTGTCTGACTGTTTGTGACTTTATGGACTGCAGCACGCCAGGCTTCCCTGTCCTTCACCATCTCCTGGAGTTTGCTCAAACTCATGTCCATCGAGTTGGTGATGCCATCCAACCATCTCATCTTCTGTCGTCGCCTTTTCCTTCTCCCTTCAATCTTTCCCAGCATCAGGGTCTTTTCAAATGAATTAGCTCTTCCCATAAAGTGGCCAAAGTATTGGAGCTTCAGCCTCAGCATCAGTCCCTCCAATGAATATTCAGGATTGATTTCCTTTAGGATAGACTGATTTGATCTCCCTGCAGTCCAAGGGACTTTCAGGAGTCTTCAGTACTACAATTCAAAAGCATCAATTCTTCTGTGCTCAGCCTTCTTTATGGTCCAGCTCTCACATCCATGCACGACTACTGGAAAAACCATAGCTTTGACTCTACTGGAAGGATTTTAGGGATTGTCAACTAACAGTTCTCTTCTACAGTCTCCAAGGATAGACCTAAGTGACGTCAATGCTACTGCTCTAGAAGGAAGCTTGGGAATCATTAGGTTTCTTTTGGGTTACATTTGAGGCATTACATGCACAGTTAAGTGACTTACCCAAGGCCTTATGGATTGGATCCCATATCTCACTGAGCTTCAGTTGGTTTTGATGGAGTGTGTTGGAGATCAGAGTTTTTAAAAATACCATTTGAAAGCTGAAATGAACCATTGACCAAGGTCTATATTACTATCATGCTTTTTTTGAGTTGCTATTTTGAGTATCATGTGTGTGCTCTGATCACAGACCTTCTAATGCATCACATTGAATTGGAAAACAATTCAGTAGAGATTAATTGGCACCATGTATTTTCTGGGTGTGGTTTTTCCACATGGTTTAAATTTTCTCCTCAATCCATCAGATTATTTCCTTCTTTTGTGTTTTTGTTTTTCCTTCTTCCTCCTTCTATATTCGCTGTCTAGTTCCTTGTTTCTTTTTGGAGAATGTCAACTTGCTGCCCCCAAACCTTCTTTCTTCTTGTTATCCAATCTTCACTCTGTTCTAGCAATATATTGCCTAACAAACCTGACCTCATATCTGTGACCAAAAAAATTTTAATCAGATATTTGACATTGTTTTACTCTTCTAAAAGTGAAGGTGATCACTTAGTAAGTATGAGCCTTAAGCTGTATCTCAGTAGAAGGTCTTCAGAGACTTGTGCATATGGGAGTTATTTTATAGGTGATATTGTGGGGAAGAAAAGTCACAAAACAACGGTTTCTCAAAGGCAGTGATGGAGACGAAGAGTTTTAAGAAGACTTATTCACATCTTCTGATACTCACAGTTTAATCTGAGTAGGGATGTCTGGACTGGAAGGGGTGTAATGTGAACATTTTGCCTTGAAGGGATTTATGGGCAATGGCACCCCACTCCAGTACTCTTGCCTGGAAAATCCCACGGATGGAGGAGCCTGGTAGGCTGCAGTCCATGGGGTCGCGAACAGTTGGACAGGACTGAGCGACTTCCCTTTCACTTTTCACTTTCCTGCATTGGAGAAAGAAATGGCAACCCACTCCAGTGTTCTTGCCTGGAGAATCCCAGGGAACCGGGAGCCTGGTGGGCTGCCGTCTATGGGGTCGCACGGGGTCACACAGAGTCGGACACGACTGAAGTGACTTAGCAGCAGGAGCATGTTTGTATATTGGTGGTTAAGTTGTTTAACCGTTGATGGCAGTATAAGTGAAATTACTGGTTTTTTGTTTTTCATTGAACACATGGATAATTCTGCTTTTTCCTTTTCTTATCTATCCCTGTAGACCTAGTCTTGGCTATTCCTGATTGACCGGTAGTTGTGTGGATGAGAGAAGTTTAAAATTTATCTGTCTCTTGAAAAGCTTGCTTTTTTTTTTAAGCTCAGAAAAAACAGCAGTTAATCAGTTAGGAGATCTTTCTGGTAATCTGTTTCCCAAGCTTAGACTCTCCATTTTCATTTGTCTCAGGCCCCTTTGTAAATGAAGAGTTGGTACTTGGAACTGTGGCTTACTTAGGAAAATTTTTTGTTTGTGTTGAACCAGTGTGCCAGGACAAGAAAGCATCTATGCCATAAAACAGTCGGCTGCCCCTCAAACAATAATTGTGTCAGCTCATTTTTATAGCTGAGAAAATAACCAGCCAGAGTGATCCAGCCGTCCTGCAGTTACTTGGAGGTGTTTACTGACTGCCTTTGATCAGACTTCAAATAGGAGAGTCTAATCTATTTGTAGTTGTTATTTACTGTCAGTCTCAGCCTGCCCTTTGTTTTTCACATACAAACAAAAGAGTAAATGCAACAAGCTGTGTAAACATATCTGGTCTATAGCAACTCTCACTTACTCTCTTGGCTCCCTCTGCATGGTTTAGGTAAGGTAGACGTTAGAACTATAAACTGAACCAGTCATCTCAAAGCCCATTATTAGGTCCCAGCCACTGGACAATTTAGAGGATTTTCATTAGCAATCACAACACTTTGGTAAAATTAAGTTAATTTCAGAAGATTGCCGGTCTTCTGTTGAGAAGCAACTTCCAACCTGACGTGTGATTGTGAATGAGCAAATACAATGACCTTATAGACTGGTGGGAAAATGGCATCAGGTAGATAAACTGTAATTTGTGTTCTATGGGTTAGTGTTTTGTTTTGTTTTTTCTATTTTCATAATAGCTATTAGTTTTCTTGAGCAGTTCTATGCCATGGATCCCAGACATTTCTCTCTTTTTTTGAGGTACATGAGTTAAAAGAACCAAGATAGTAAGCCATGTGGGGATGCTGTCAATAAAATGCCTTTAGAATGTTGTTAAAGGCTTTCCCTTATGGGAAGCATGCTTTTGGTGGGGGATGGGTAGGGATGAAGAGCTGAAGAGCCTGCCTTGAGGGCAATTAAAAGGGATCCTCTGTGGTTGACTTAAAACCTCGTCAGAGCAATGGATACTTGAAACCTCCCCACCCCACCCCAAATATATTGTGTAATAATATGTTGGTAGAGCTATACATTATTATTATTTGTAATTCAGCTTTCAGGTGGGAGATGTTTAAATGTTCTTTGATTTCTAACAGATGGATCATGTAAAACAGCTCTGAGAGGAATGCAATCACATACTGTTGTCGGGTTAATGACTCAGTGCTATTTTCAAACTTGCCCCTCTACAGCATGACCTTGGAGTTGTAAGGAAGTGCAAATTTGCCCCTGAGTTCTTCACAGAGTTATGAAATATTTGGTGTCCTGCCTTTTATTTGCTGTTCTGTCCTTCCCTGGAGAAACAGGCTTGTTGGTCAGCCAAATGGGGTGGGAACTGAGACCTGGGGAGGAAGAATGCACCGCGTTTTACTCATCCCTGGGTCAAGAAGATCCCCTGGCGGAGGAAATGGCAACTCACTCCGGTATTCTTGCCTAGAAAATCCCATGGACAGAGGAGCCTGGTGGGCTACAGTCCAGGGGGTCATAGAGTCAGACATGACTGAGTGACTGAGCATGCACATTCCCTTTCATAACCCTCTCTGAGAGCAGAGAAGGCTGGTGAAAGAATGAAGGATACCCATTTGAAATACTCAGGGTCACAGTGAGTAAGGTCTGCCCCATTCCTGCTGGCACTTTGCTTAGTTGCTGTCTCTGCCACTGCCCTTCTAATGAATAATCTTTCTTCTGATTTTTTTCTCTACAAAATTAATAGACTTATTTCTTAAAAACATCAGTTTGCATTTTATTTCAGTACATTTTAAATGAAATTTTAAGTACTCTGCCCTAATAAATTTTTACCTTCAGCAAGATTCTCTTGGAGGGTTCCACTGAACTTACACTCACCCATTCCAACTCAGTTTTTTTGGCAATTTCCTCTTGAGTTAGTTATTAGCTGGAACACCAGTACTTGGGCAAAAGGGTCCTCTTTTCCCTCGATAAGAAAATGTGATGGGCTCTCTGATGCCGTTGATGGACATAGAGAAAACATGCAAGAAGAGATTTGCTTCAAAAGGCTTTGCAGTGAATGCCTTTTTTATGACTTTAATTTTGCTGTGAACTTTTGCAGAGACTTTTCTTTGTAAAATATCAGAAGCCCATTCTTGGTATTAATGAGTTGTGTTTGTATCATTCCTCAGAGCTTTGAAGTTTATAAGGTCCTGGTTTAAGTATAAATAAGGAAATCCATGGATCATCTTCCATTAAAACCTGACATTAAAAATCAAAGACGGACTGAATCTTAGTGTTCATTTAGATAAGTTTAACTGGGAGGATGATACTGAATGCTTTCATCTGTGGACTGGGTAAGTTATATTCCAAGTTTGAATAGGATGAGAAAGTTTAGCATGAAAAGCAGGGCCCTAAGACCTCGGAAGGTCCAGTTTCAGCATCAGGCTGGATCTGTGAACTCAGCATCCTATGTCTTGGTTTGCCCAAAGATGAACCTTTGGAACCATTTTTCACAGACCTCCTATCTAATTCTTTAATCAGTTCTTTTGCTGGACTAGATTCTTCCCAAATGCTCATGCAGTTTGAGATGTCTGGGCCATGTGCCTGACTCCATGCCGAGTCACACAGTTATCTGTCAGAGACATCTCAGGCCAGAAGCAGGACAGAGAGCTGCATTCCTGCACTGCCCCCCCGCCCCTGGGCCACACTTCTTTGCACCTGTGCATTACTCATTCTGCATGCCATTCTCTCCATAATTACGAACAGAAATCCTTGTTCTCTTCAATGTCATTGTGTCCTTGGCATCCTGCTCAGGGTCTGGCAACTAGATCGGGTTCAGCAAAGGTTTGTTGAACAGAACAAAGCAGCAACCAGAATTTCTAAAATCAGGAGTTGAAGGCTGTATTACCGGCCTCTCTCTTGATATCTAATCTCTTTAACAGTCTTAGAGCTTGTGTTTCTGTAGCCCTGACTGTATTTATTTTTGAATTTATTTTGTACTGGGGTATAGCCAGGTAAGAATGTTGTGATAGTTTCAGGTGAACAGTAAAGGGACTCAGTCATACATATTTGTTGTTGTTTTTTAGTTGCTAAGTTGTGTTCGACTCTTTGTGACTCCATGGACTGTAGCCTGCCAGGCTCCCCTGTCTGTGGGGTTTCCCAGGCTAGAATACTGGAGTGGGTTGCCATTTCCTCCTCCTCCAGGGGGATCTTCCCCATCCAGGGATCTAACCGAGGTCTCCTGCATTGCAGGCTGATTCCTCACCGCTGAGCCACCGGGAAAGCCCCCAGCCACACATACACATGTATCCATTGTCCCACAAACTTCACTCCCATCCAGCGTAGCCCTGAATTTAAATCAAGTTCTTTTTAAAACTGTGTTAGCCATCGTGCTTGTTGTGAATGGATTCACTAACTTCCTTTACCATTCATGCCAGTCACTGGGAGTTTTAAATATGCTCCTTCTACCCGCCGTGGATGATTATTGTCTAGCTCCAGTGCTCTTGGCCTCTAATAAAACAATTGCTGCTTGTTATGTAGTAGTTAGTAACATTTCTGTTATAAAGTCTCCTGTGTGGTGGTTAATCTCTTACAGCATCTTGTACAATAAATGTTTATTGAATTGAATGTAATAAAATATAAACTAATACAGAAAAATCACTCAATAAGTATATAGATTTTGTTAACATTTAAGCCTTAAAAAAACTTGATAAAGTAGATAAATTGATTTTATTGAAACTAAGAAACAAGGGATTGATGAAATTTAATCTGGTGTGAGATTAAACTTTCTACTCCCGATGCCCTTATAACAGCTAAGTAACAGAACAAGCTCAAAGAGGAATATTGGGAAAGAAAAAGTTGAATTCAAAATGGGAAACATACTTAACTGATGTCATACCTTCTTGTGTTTTGAATGGGTAATTGTTAAGATGGTGGTATCCTATTATTTATGAGTTCTATCAGCAGCTCAGTTTTGTGAGTGGTTTACTTCAGGAAGACTTCAGCAGGAATATTTTAGTCACTAGGCAATTTGTTGTTATGGTCGCTTGCTACTTTTAAGGACAATGCTGAGCCAGGCTAGAAATTCTTGTAATAAAGCCAGTGTCAGAGAGAAGTAGAGGATTGACTTTCAGAAAACAAAGGCTGATCTTCTTATTTATAGAGTTGTCCAGACATTTAGAAAGTTAGACACCTGCAATTTTCTAAGGTTTCCTAGAAATTACGGAAAGATAACAGGTAGTTTTGGGAGAGGTAGGGCTAGTAATTAGGGATGGGAAAGTAGATTACTATGGCAAAGCAGCAATCTTTCCCTTTTAAAGAAATTTGTTCCTTGTTTTTTAATCATATTTCATGTATCTTGAATGCATTATTTTTTAAAAGGAGAATATTATTTTAAATCAACAATATTATTTTAAATCTCCTCCAAAAATGGAAAAACATTTTTAGAGGAGAAAATGTGACGGGCAAAACAAGTGACTCGCTCATTTGAGAGCTCTTGTAACTCTTCATTTGTCTTTCTGTTATTGTTATTGTTCAGTTGCTAAGTTGTGCCCAGCTTTTTGCAACCCCAAGGACTGCGGTTTGCCAGGCTCCCCCGTCCTTCACTCTCTCCTTGAGTTTGCTCAAACTCATGTCCATTGAGTCAGTGATGCCATCCAACCATCTCATTCTGTCACCCACTTCTCCTTTTGCCTTCAGTCTTTCCCAGCATTAGAATCCTTGCCAGTGAGTTGGCTCTTCACATCAAGTGGCCAAAGTATTGGAGCTTCAGCATCAGTCCTTCCAGTGAATATTCAGGGTTGATTTCCTTTAGGATTTACTAGTTTGATCTCCTTGCTGTCCAAGGGACTCTGAAGAATCTTCTCCAGCACCACAATTTGAAAGCATCAATTCTTAGGTGCTCAGCCTTTGTCATGGTCCAGCTCTCACACCCATACATGGCTACTGGAGGAGCCATAGCTTTGACCATACAAACAACCTTTGTTGGCAAAGTGATGTCTCTGTTTCTTTTATAGGCTGTCTAGGTTTGTCTTTCTGATAAATTCTCTATTAACCTCTTTGTTCATATTGTATTTCTCTTCATGGCACAATGTTAAAGTTGTTTTTAAAATACCATTATTTGACCAGTCCCTCTGCTGCTGCTGCTAAGTCGCTTCAGTCGTGTCCGACTCTGTGCGACCCCATAGACGGCAGCCCACCATCAACTGGGCACTATATGCATCATTACAACTCCCAGTCCTTGGAACAACCGTTGAAATTAGTTCTTGTTATTTTATTTTATTTTTTGTAACTCAGAAAACTGCTGATCTGTCAGAGAGATTTTAAGTAACTTGCCCAGGGTCATGCTAGGAAGTGGTAGAGCTCACATTCAAACCCAGGCCTCCCTAGCTCCAAGTGTTTTCTTCTTGCAGTGCTCAGATTCTGCTCTTGCCAGTCTGTTTCCTCTCTGGCAGGATGACTGGGGGAAGAAGTAGTTATAGATTGGAGAGACCAGTACATCTGCACCAGAGAGATGTGCAGTCTGTACCTAACTATATATGAAAATTACACCTTGAGAGAGAGAGGAAAAATAAATGCCTTTTTAAGAAACAGCAAAACTTACTCCTAAAGGAAACCACACTGAGCTAAAAACTATAAAAACTGACTTCCAGACCCTATTGTTCCATCACCTGCCTGATGCTCAGCTTGCATCTGGGCCTCAGTTTCTTTACTTGTAAAACAGTGAGACCTCTTCCAAATCCTGAGGGTCTTCTAACAGCTCATTTCTGTAATCACTAACATGTTCATAGGATGATAATCATTTAAAATCTTGCTGAATTTAAATAGTGCCTGAAATGCATCCTTGTGTGCATTTGTTTATGTATCTGTACCCCATAATTAGACCGTCAGTCCCTTGAGGACTGAAAATGCAGCTTACTGGTATTTTGCATAGCACAGTGTCTAGAAATAACATCCTCCCCAAAATTAATGTACGAGTCATGAAATGTGCTCTAGGAGATTTGTGTTCAGTTGCTTTTTAGTAGTTTATTAGTAACCACAGTTTTACCATCTTATAGTTTTTTGGTTATGTACTCATCATGTAACATTATTTTAGAAAATATAAATAGTTATTAAGGTGAAATTCATATAATATTAACATGAACTATTAGATAAAATTAACTTTTAATTCATTTGCATTTAGTGCATTTGCGGTGCTGGGCATTCACTTCTTTCTAGTTCTAAAACATTTTCATCACCCCAAAAGGAAATGCTTCCATCTTTTATGCAGTTAATATCCCAAATCATTCCCACTGCTCAGCCATCAGAAATTACAGATCTGAGTTTCATCTCAGATTTATTTATTCTGGATATTTTATGTACGTGGAATCGCACAGTGTGTGACCTTTTGTCTGGCTTCTTTTACTTAGTTTAATATTTTCAACCTTCTAGCATCTGTCAGTACTTCATGCCTTTTGATGGCTGAGTAATATTCCCCTGTGAGTATTATATCAGATTGTATTTACCCATTTTTCCCAAATGGACATTTTGGCTGTTTGTACCATTCGACTGTTGTGAATAGTGCTGTTGTGAGCATGTGTGTGTGTATTTGTTTGAGTCCCAGTTTTCCATCCTTCTGGGTATATTTTTCCTAGAAATCATATTGGTGGGCCATATAGTACTTTTCTGTTTAGCTTTTTGAGGAAGAGCCAAACTGATTCCCACAGCAGCTGTGCCATTTTACACGGCTACCAGCGGTTGTACAAGGGTTCCAGTTTTTCCACATCCACACCAACACTTATTTTCCATTTTTATGAGAATAGCTGTTGCAGGAGTTTGAAGCGGTGCCTCATTGTGGTTTTGTTTCCCTAATGACTAATGAGGTGGTGAGCATCTTCTCATATTTGTTGGCTCTGTGTCTTCTTTGGTAAAATGACTGTTTAAGCCCTTTACCCATTTTAAAAACTGGGTTGTCTTTTTGTTGAGTTGTGAGAATTATTTATATATTTGGGATACTAGTTCCTTACTAGATACAGAATTTGTAAGTATGTTTTGCCTGTCTTATAGGTTGTCTTTTCACTTTGTTACTAATGTCCTTTGCGTGAGGTTTTTAGTTATTATGAAGTCCTTTTTATTGTTTTTTCTTGTGTCACTTGTAGTTTTGGTGTCACATCTAAGAATCTGTTGCCAAATGTAACATTATGAAAATATAGCCATGTTTTATTCTAAGGGTTTATGGTTTTAGCTTTTATATTTAGGTCTAACTTTTGTATATGATATCAGGTAGGAGTCCAGGTTGATTCTTTTTAGTCTGTTTGAGGCCTCTTGCAGTTTCATATGAACTTAAGGATTTGCTTTTCCATGTCTGCCAAAAAGACTTGGAATTTTGATAGAGATTACATTGACTTGGCTTCCCTTGTAGCTGAGCTGGTAAAGAATCTACCTGCAATGCTTGAGACCCTGGTTCTATTCCTGGGTTGGAAAGATGCCCTGGAGAAGGGATAGGCTACCCACTCCAGTATTCTTGGGCTTCCCTTGTCGTTCACAGCTAGTACAGAATCCGCCTGCAATGCTGGAGACCTGGGTTTGATCCCTGGATTGGGAAGATCCTCCGGAGAAGGGATTGACTTTGTAGATCACTTTGACTTAGTAGATCACTTTGAACTGTGTTGCCATCTTAATAATTCTGTCTTCCATTCCGTGTCTTTGTTTAGGTGTTCTTGGGTTCCACTTCTTTAGGTCTTCTTTACTTTCTTTCAGCAGTGTTTTGTAATTTAGGTGCAGAAGGCTTTCACCTCTTTGTTTAAATTTATTCTTAGGTATTTTATTCTTTTGGATATTGCTGTAATAGAATTATGTTCTTAATTTCCTTTTCAGATTGTTCATTTCTGGTGCATAGAAACATAATTGATTTGTGTGTTGGTCTTGTACCCTGTAAATTTATTGAACTCTTTTTTAAAATCTAAGAGTGTTTTGTCTATGGAATCTTTGGGACTTTCTATATATAGGTAATGTTATCTGCGAACATGGTTTTACTTCTTCCTTTCCAGTTTGGATGCTTTTTCTTTTTCTCCCAGTTGTTCTAGCTAGGACTTCTGGTTACAGTGTTGATAGTGATGTTGAAGGTGGGCATCCTTCTCTTGTTCCTGATGTTAGGGTAAAAGCTTTAGTTTTTTAACCATTGAGTGTGATGTTTGCTGTGTATGCTTGTTGTCTTTTAACCAACTTGAGAACTTGTTAGAAACTCTAACTTTTAGGATCCACCCCGTATCTTCTGATTCTGAAACTACAGGAAGTGGAATTTAGTCATCTGGATTTTCAGAAACCCTCTGGATGATTTTGATGTGTACTAAAGTCTAAGAACCACTGCACTAGAGTTTAAGCTTAGGTTAGGACCTGTGTTTTATCTTTGTATTCCTTTTAGTCCTCTTTGGGATTAATTAGTGTTGAATAACTTCAACAACAACAACAATGTCCCCAAAGTGCCTACATAATCTGTTGACTTGTCTGCATGTCTCAAATCACCATAAGTAACTGGAGATTCATTATTAGACAATCACAAGATTCACCAGAAGACCTCACATTTTGTATTTAGTCTTAGGCCCATGCATGGCAAACAGCACAAGTGTACTTCTATTTAGGCTGTTTGTCTTGGTAATTGCTTTCACCATAATTATCTGGTTACCTACTAGCTGTGGTCTTATCCTTATGACTACTTCAGCCAGCAGGAAATTCTCTTTTGGCTATTTGGAAAGATCTGGAGGCTTTTGTTTTTGTTTTCAATAGGGTGTATTGAATTTCATCACATCCCGGTTTTGCCCCTGTTTTATTTTTCTCCTTAGTTTCCCTTCATCTTGCTGTGCTGTGCCCTCAGTCCTCTTATATCCTTTTCCCCTCTTTCATTCTTCTTGAACAAGATAATATTTAAGTTAATAAGCTAAGAATGTAATCTAGTGCTACTAATGGCTATTGTTGACTCTAGCCATTTGGACACACAGGTACCAGTTTATATACAAATACAGTAATAACATTCTATTTATTCACTAGTTGTTACCTACTGGTGAATATTCAGCTCATAAAAATACAATACATTTTCAAAATGGCAAAATTGTGGTATAATTATTTATAGCTGGTCTATTTCTGAGACTGGTTTAATGATAACTGATACCCTGGATTCCCATTTTCCACCACTTCTAGGTGTCTGAACCTCATTTGCACATCCTCCTCCAGTCAAGAGTCAATCTAGTTAACTCTTCTCTCAGGACAGGTGAATATTCTGAGTATATTAATAGTATCAGAGCCAGGAGTACCTCCTTGTGGGAGCTGTGTGTGATCACCAGTAGCAGGGAAGAAACATGAAGTGAAGTAGAATGGGCTTACAGCCTTGGTGGGGGCATAGCTCCATGAGCTATGTGTGGCCCCAAAAATACATTGCTGGACTTCCCTTCAGTCTCTTTGATATGAGAATAAAGTTGTAGGATCATTGCATGAATTACTACTGGTTGAATAATTAAGCCACTCTCCGACCTTTCTTGTTCACAGTTGTTATAAGTAAATGAAAAATCAATTCACTAACAAATGCTAACAGACTTTTAAGATGTCAGACCATGTACATGAATATTGCAGTTAAAATTTTTAATGACTATAAATGGATCATAGTTCTTATTCGCGTGTCACATCTTGTTCAATGAAAAAAACTGAGGTGGGGGTGGGGAGGGCAGGTCTTGACTCTTGAAGTTACAGCCTAAAAGCTGAAATTGATCAAATTTCCCAAGACATTTTTTCATGGAATTACTTGACTTTTAGCTAACATTCTAATTCCAGTTCTAGAAATTGTACATGTGACATCTTTTATCTGTCTGTGGAATTCATATGGCCTCTCGGTGAGCTTCTTAATTAGTTTCTCAAAAAAAAAAAAAAAATCAGTATTTTGGAGATGTATGTTTGGATTCAAATTATTTCATCTGTGTGTATGTATATTTGTGTAGACCTACCTTTATGTACCAAGAATGTTTAAATAAAGAGGGTTTGAGCTATCTTAAGTGATTAAAATTTTTTTCTCAAGTTTAATAGATCAATGATTTCCCAATACAGTCAAAGAGGAAATTTGGGGAGACTGTGTGGCTTTTCTCCCTGCCTCACATATCCTGTGTTGGTGGTTTGAATAAGAAGAGAGCCATTTTCCACTGTATTCTCATAGCTATATCCTTTAAATCTTGTGTCATGAGATCACCAATTAAAAAATCAAAAGGTATCTAGTAATTCTAAAAGTTTAGGAAGAGAAGTTTATGTTTTAATTAGGGACGAATTATAATAGTATAAGGGAGCTCTCAAACACAAACTGTTGAGCAGAAGCACTTAAACTCACTGATTGGGAGATAAGTATTTAGGAAGACAGTGACTTTTCTCATACCACCACTGTGCAAAGGGATTTTATTTTGAAACTCCTGAATGCCTGAGGGTGCAATGGTTTATTTCAGAAAGGAGTGAAATCTTAAGGTTCCAAGGCAGAGCTGAGTTTCAGAAACCATTACTGTATATTTCGCAATGCTTTTTGAAAGGGTTTTGATGGCAGTGACAAGAGGAAGGGGAAACAAGCATGGTAAAGTCATTTGGCTACTTTTGAAATCAAGGCCAGGAAGAAAACATTTTCTGGCTGTAAATCACTGACTTGTCCTACATTCTTTAAAGCATTTTATACAAATGACTTTAACAGTTTTAGGGGTCTTGCCTGGGGTTAAGAGACTGTTTGTCTGGTATACAATTTGGTGATTAAAAAGTAGTACTTTATTGAGGTGGTAGCATTTCTGTTCACACTCCATACTGTCAACTATTTGGTATTTATCTGATGAGGAAGTTTTTGCTGTTAAGTCAGTGTCGTACAGAGTATATGCGTGTTGATTTTATGTGTTGCACAGACATGCATCTAAAAAAAAATAGTGCTTAAAATGTAACTGTAATTAAAGAACAGGAGAAAACAAAAAGCTATAAATAAAAGAAGTTGTAAAGATTGCTAACATTTTGCCGTGCACTGCCCTAAGTGCTTTTGCATGAATTCAGTCAGTTCAGTTCAGTCGCTCAGTCGTGTCCAACTCTTTGCGACCCCGTGAACCGCAGCACGCCAGGCCTCCCTGTCCATCACCAACTCCCGGAGTTCACTCAGACTCAAGTCCATCAAGTCGGTGATGCCATCCAGCCATCTCATCCTCTGTCATCCCCTTCTTTGCCTGCCCTCAATCTTTCCCCTCATCAGGGTCTTTTCCAATGAGTCAGCTCTTCGCATCAGGTGGACAAAGTATTGGAGTTTCAGCTTCAACATCAGTCCTTCCAATGAACACTCAGGACTGATCTCCTTTAGGGTTTAACCTTTAAACCCAGTCCTGTGAGGTTAGAAATTGTGGTGGCTCAGACGGTAAAGAATCTGCCTATAATGCAGGAGACCCGGGTTCAATTCCTGGGTCAGGAAGTTCCCCTGCAGAAGGAAATGGCAACCCACTCCACTATTCTTGCCTGGAGAATTCCATGGACAGAGAAGGCTGGTGGACTACAGTCCATGGGGTCACAAAGAGTTGGACACGACTGAGCGGCTAACACTTGATAAGTGAGGCTAAGAGAGGCTAAGTGAATTGTTCAAGGTTACAAAACCAGTGTGAATAGTGAGCTGGTAAATGAAACTAGACAGAGGGTGTGCTTGTAATGCCTGCTTATAGATCTGAGTTCACTGACCCTTGGATTTCAAGGATAGTACTCAGGCTAAGGGTAAAACAGTCGTTTATGATTTTTTTTAAGTGAATCAGTTAAAATAAAAATATATAGTAAATACCTAAATGTCTTAATGGCTATGGCAAAAATGCTAAAGCTGATAAGAAGGATGAATTTGGAAAGTGTCTTCGGTGATAGGTGAATGTATTCGATTGATTCATACTTAAAAATACCTTGGGGTCATGGAATTATCCTTTCTTACGCCATTGTCATCCTTTGCTTTAACTGATTACCAGTGTGTGACAGTGTAAGAGACTGCTGTGCTATTTTGTACATATTTAGATTATCAGATAGATGGTTCAGAGCTTTGGCACGTTGTACGTGAAGTTTCAGTGACTCTAGTCATATGGAATGTTACATGAATATTGCAATCTTTTCTGCCCTTCTTCTTTGTATTTTTCCTATATGTGCAGACCTTTCGATGGGCACCCTGACATCCCTGTTCCTCCACGCTTTTCCTGAGAAGTAGTTCTAACAGTGGACTGTACAGTGAGGTGAAAGGTGTATTGTACTTATATGTAAATACAGCACTGGGTGGCAGGGTCTGTCTGCTTCTGCCAAGAAAAGCGTTGTATTTTTCTTTGTTTTTGTTACAGCAGGGCAATTTTCATTGCCAGCGGCACAATACACATTAGGGGAAAGCAAATAAACAATACAGGGCACTTGGAGCCAGGAAGTCACATCTCAGACTCGAAACACGGCTTTGGATTGACGTTTGGGATGTGGGTTGCTAAATAGGGGAGCCACCTATCAAACTGAAAGCCTGTAACCTGAGGTCACACTCTTCCAGGGAAACTATTTAGTCACAGAATCTTTGGAAGGGTGTCAGAAATTGATTTTGATGTTATGACAGTTAGTTTCCTTGTAATTAAATATTTAACTCAAACTATGTCTTAGGTAATTGATGATTGCTTTGCCTTTGATTGTTTGCCTTAGACATGCCATTAACATTTGTTGAATTTAATATTTTGAAAACTAACCTTTTGTTAATTGAATGCTTTACTCTGAAATAATCCAATTAGATTTTGTATGAGTATTCCTCGTAGTAGTAGTGCCTAGTTTTAAACATGGTCTATTTTTACCCCCTTCCTTATCAGAGATATGTCAAATTCAGTGGGTTTGGAGTATTTTAAAGGTTTCTTCTATGTCAAATTAATGTTGTGATACAGTAGCTTATTGAAAACAATAATCAAAATAAAAATTTTAAACCCAAAGCTTTTTTAAAGCAGAAGAGGTAAACTCAGTTAAAAATTTACTTGCTTAAGCATGTATTAATAGTACATTCTTTTAAAGGCAAAAAAGGAAATTTTTTGCCCCACTTTGTTAGAATACTCTTATCTGCACAGCTTTAGTTTAGGAATTTGAGGCTTTGGGAATCATTAAATCTTTATAAAGATATTCATAGTGGTTTTCCTCCTTCCCAGCCCCTTGACTTATGCAACTGGAGAATTCCTTTTCAACCATTTCAGATCTAAGGCACGAGATACCAACTATTGAAGAGAAAATAGTCAAAATAATTCTCTTCAGTTTTGATAATATTTAAACATACCAGAGATTGTTTTGAATAATGTATATTTCTTCAGCTGTTAATATCTTACTCCTCCCTCTTTTAGGACCTGCTGAAGTTCCCATGATGTCACCCAATGGATCCATTCCTCCTATCCATGTGCCTCCAGGTTATATTTCACAGGTAAACCATTTAATAGACTTCTCTACTCACTGCTGGCCCTGTCACTTCAAAAGAATACATGGCTTCAAAAACTCATCCCGGGATTAATTTAGTTAGGATACTGCTAGAGTTGGGGGATGTTTTTGTTTTTGTTTGTTTGGGCTTTATATTTTTGTGTGTCTGCACTTGGGCACCACAAGGCCCTTCTTGATTCTTGCTGCTTGACTTGCCAGAAAGTCAGTTGGAGGCAAACACAGTAGGGTTAGGAGGCCTCCTTCCATCGAGGTGGGTTTCACCCTCAACCATCTGATGGTGGTTTCTTCATAAAGTCTACTGCCTAGAGACTTCCTTCCACTGTACCATGATTTGCTAGTTGTGGCGGAAGTATAGATTGAATTAGCAAAAATATTAAAGGAGACATAGTTAACTTCAACAGAGTCCGTGCTCTGTTCTGGTGTCCTAATTTCTCTGTAATGTGGCACAACTTGGTCTTGGTGAATTACGAATATAATGTGAGAACTTGGCTGTTTGTACTTAAATTTCTCTGAAATTGGATTAAGTTAAAAAAAAAAAAAGAACAGTAGTTTAAAAAGAAGTGGCAATTTCAGAGGTATGTTGGAAGGATTTTTTAAAAAAGATAAAGTTATACCTCTATACCTGGATAAGGTTTAAGGTCTTCAGGCTGCCTGGAACATAGACGTCTAGGTATAGTTGAGTTTTTGTCCTCTCTCCTTGGACAATACGAACTCCTCTCTGCACTACTTCCTCCCCTGAATAGCTAACTAACCAGGTCTCTCCACTTTTTATCTTTGTTTTTTTTTTTTTTTTTTCTGATTATGAAGGCATCTTATATTCATTGGCAAAATCTCTGAAAAGACAGAGAAGCGTATAAAAAAATATAAGTTTACCAACCACAGAAGACAATAATCTTTATGTTAACATTTTTTGGATTATAGTCTTCCAGATTTTTTTCTTTCTTTCTCTGTCTGCTTTTAAAGTTGATAAAAAATGTGTAATTTTCAGTTTTAATGATTTTGCTAGGGTGAAAAAATTGGCAGCTACATAGGAAAATTGCTGAAGTTCAGGCAGGAATCGAAGATTTATCCTTCTCTGATGTAAAAATTCACCCTTTTCTTCACTTTCTAAGCCATAGTTTAGCCACTATAATTTCATTTTTTCCATCCCTACTTTTTTTATACAAGCCAATTTTACATCTGTTTTTTTTTTTTTTTTGAGTAGGCAGAATATTGGCCTGTCTTTGCTCTGTTCCAAATAAATGGCTTGTTTTACACAAGTCTTTGTAAATAAGGACCACTGAAAGGAGAAAAGGGTGCAGAGCAGGCCCTTGCACCGGGACCCAGGATGATGGATCACATTCACGTCACCAGTCAATTAACAGAAAAGAACAAGGAATGTAGAATTCTATTATGTCTCCCACTCATTTATTTTGAGGAAGTGTTTCATTCCTGTGAAACAGAGTACAGTTCTCACCATTGTGATGGTTGAAATAACACCTCCTTTTATGCTAAAGACCCATTTAAGGAATACCAGTTAAAAATTCTAGTGGAGGGAAGCTGTAATGTGCTTTTTCTTGCTAGTGGTGTTGCTGTGATTTTACTAACTGCCAAACATTTATTAGGTTTCATAGGGAAAATAGAGAATTTTAGACCATGGTGTATTTCTGATTCTGAAAAACTTTGATAGAAAATGTAAGTAGAAAGAGGAAAAGCAGAGCTATAAACTTACTTTCATAAAACTGATGATGGAAGTATAGTGAGACACTTTCTCAATTTAGAATTATGGCAGTGTATGCTCAGACATATTGGATGAATAGTAAAAATGGAATAATTTGGATTCTGAATTGAAAAAGAGCAAGAATACTTCAATATAAAATAAAAATTTTAAAGAAAGTTGATGGAAATATTCAAAAAAAAGAAAAAAGCACAAGAAACAGCCTGTAAGGCATGTGTTCAGTTTCATTTAGATTGGGCTTTCTGATCAGAAGACGGGCCCAGAGTTAAGTGATCCTCTGTGGTAAGCATTATAATGTTAATAATATCAGACAGTGAAGTGTCTAAGTAAAAGAAATCATTATGGTGAAGAAAACTGAGAGCCTGAAGCACAAAGAAGATATACAGCATCTTCTTTAAGGCTGACCATATACAGACTTCAAAGAAATGAAGACGGTTGGAGCCAAGTATAAAACATCTTCGACTTGTCAAGAAACAGGATGTCTTTTTGTTATTCAGTTGTGAGGAGAAAGCATCACTTAAAAAAAAGAAAAAAAAAAATCCCCCTCCTGGCTAGACATACGTAAGAATGCCCGATACTAGTCTGTCACTATCCAGTCCAATTTTACTTCTTAAGCCCACAGTCCTTTTCCTCAATTATATGTGGCTTCCTTGTTCGGATCTAGAGTTGGATGTACATTGCATAGAAGTAAAATTAAAGCTCTTTGGTTTATGAAATCTTCATGTTCAACACTGCCCTCCTTTTGAGAATTGCCTTTACCTGTTGTCCCGTGTTGCTACAACCTTAAACTTCTGTCCCCTAGCCTTTTCTCAACTACATACTTTTGTGCCCACTGTTTCTCTCTTCTTCAAGAACTCAAGAGCCCTTCTTTGTCTGACAGTTCAGTCATTCTTCTGTTCAAATGCCCCTCCTCATTGTGACCCTTTTAGAACCTCCAACACAGAGATGGTGGTTTTATTTTTTCAGCATCTTTGGTACTTTCTCCGCATCTCTGTTATGAAACACAATACATTTTATAACCATCCCCAAGAATCTTGGTGCCTCATTGGGATTATATCTGAGAATCTAGAGTTCTGCCTGGTATGTAGTAGGTACCTGATAAGTGCTTTTAAATGTAAGTGATTGGCCAAGCTGAAATAAAGTAAATATAGGTTAGAGTAGAGTAATAAAACACCTGATAGCTGGGAAATTGACAAGCTCATAGTGATGTTTACCTACAAGGAACGAACAGCTCTGAATGTGGACTTAAGAGAGAGGAATGCAAAGATAATTTGGTAGAGGAAGAAATAGTGTCCTTAACAACAGCATGGGGACAACTGGTTATCCAAATGCAAAAAAATGAATTTGGACCTCTACCTCACATCATATACAAAAATTAACTCAAAATGGATTGTGGATATAAGTGTAATAGCTAAAAGTACATAGCTCTAGGAGTAAAATTTTATAACCTTGGAGTAGGCAATGGATTCTTAGATACGACACCAAAAGCACAATAGATAAATTTGACTTCATCTAGATTAAGACTTTTTATGCTTTCAGGGTCTCTGTCAATAAAATGAAAAGAGAGCTCATAAATTGGGAGAAAATATATGCAAATCATATATTTTAGAAGAGACATGTAAACTACCGCACAATTGCACTCATCTCACACGCTAGTAAAGTAATGCTCAAAATTCTCCAAGCCAGGCTTCAGCAATATGTGAACCGTGAACTTCCTGATGTTCAAGCTGGTTTTAGAAAAGGTAGAGGAACCAGATATCAAATTGCCAACATCTGCTGGATCATGGAAAAAGCAAGAAAGTTCCAGAAAAACATCTATTTCTGCTTTATTGACTATGCCAAAACCTTTGACTGTGTGGATCACAATAAACTGGAAAATTCTGAAAAAGATGGGAATACCAGACCACCTGACCTGCCTCTTGAGAAATTTGTATGCAGGTCAGGAAGCAACAGTTAGAACTGGACATGGAACAACAGACTGGTTCCAAATAGGAAAAGGAGTACGTCAAGGCTGTATATTGTCACCCTGCTTATTTAACTTATATGCAGAGTACATCATGACAAATGCTGGACTGGAAGAAACACAAGCTGGTATCAAGATTGCTGGGAGAAATATCAATAACCTCAGATATGCAGATGACACCACCCTTATGGCAGAAAGTGAAGAGGAACTCAAAAGCCTCTTGATGAAAGTGAAAGTGGAGAGTGAAAAAGTTGGCTTAAAGCTCAACATTCAGAAAACAAAGATCATGGCATCTGGTCCCATCACTTCATGGGAAATAGATGGGCAAACAGTGGAAACAGTGTCAGACTTTATTTTTCTGGGCTCCAAAATCACTGCAGATGGTGACTGCAGCCATGAAATTAAAAGACGCTTACTCCTTGGAAGGAAAGTTATGACCAACCTAGATAGCATATTGAAAAGCAGAGACATTACTTTGCCAACAAAGGTCCATCTAGTCAAGGCCATGGTTTTTCCAGTAGTCATGTGTGGATGTGAGAGTTGGCCTGTAAGAAGGCTGAGCCCCGAAGAATTGATGCTTTTGAACTGTGGTGTTGGAGAAGACTCTTGAGAGTCCCTTGGACTGCAAGGAGATCCAACCAGTCCATTCTGAAGGAGATCAGCCCTGGGATTTCTTTGGAAGGAATGATGCTAAAGCTGAAACTCCAGTCCTTTGGCCACCTCATGCGAAGAGCTGACTCATTGGAAAAGACTCTGATGCTTGGAGGGATTGGGGGCAAGAGGAGAAGGGGACGACAGAGGATGAGATGGCTGGATGGCATCAGCAACTCGATGGACGTGAGTCTGAGTGAACTCCGGGAGTTGGTGATGGACAGGGAGGCCTGGCGTGCTGCGATTCATGGGGTTGCAAAGAGTCAGACATGACTGAGTGACTGATCTGATCTGATCTGTACCTAGATTATACCAGGAAATCTTACAGCTCAAGAATAAAAAAATAAAAACCCCAGTTTAAATATAGACAAAGGATCAGAACAGACGTTTCTCCAAAAGCACTGTACAGGTGGCCAAGCAGTACATCGAAAGATGGTGAACACCATAACCATCAGGGAAATGGAGATCCAAACCACCGTGCAATACACTTCACACACACTGCGATGTCTTTAGTCTGAGAGACAAATAATAACAAGTGTTGGTAAGAATGTGGAACACTTGGAACCCTCACACACTGCCTGTAATAATGTAAAATAGTACAGCTGCTTTGGAAGATATTCTGGCATTTCCTCAAACGGTTAAATATAGAGTTACTATTGTTGTTGTTGTTCAGTTGCTAAGTTGTGTCTTGACTCTTTGCGACCCCATGGACTGCAGCATGCCAGGTTTCTCTGTCCCTCACCATCTCCCAGAGTTTGCTCAAACTCATGTCCATTGAGTCAGTGATGCCATCCAACCATCTCATCAGAGTTACCATATGACTCAGTTGTTCTACTCCTAGGTAGATATCCAAGAGGAGAGAAAGCATATATTTATACACAAAAAAGCTTATGTATGAATGTTCATCAGAGAAGGCAATGGCACCCCACTCCAGTACTCTTGCCTGGAAAATCCCGTGGACGGAGGAGCCTGGTAGGCTGCAGTCCATGGGACCACTACGAGTCAGATACAACTAAGCAACTTCACCTTCACTTTTCACTTTCATGCATTGGAGAAGGAAATGGCAACCCACTCCAGTATTCTTGCCTGGAGAATCCCAGGGACAGCGGAGCCTGGTGGGCTGCCGTCTATGGGGTCGCACAGAGTCGACCAAGACTGAAGCGACTTAGCAGCAGCAACAGCATGAATATTCATAGCAGCATTTTTCATAACCCCAAAGTGAAAATAACCCAGATGTCCAACACTTTACGCATGGATCAACACAATGTGGTATATCCGTACAATGTGGTATATCAACACAATGTGGTATGGCCGACTGTTGTTCGGCCATAAGAAGGGGTGAAGTACTGATGCATGCTAAAACATGGATGAACCTTGAAATATCATGCTAAGTGAAAAAAGCCAGACAGAAAAGCCATATATAGCATCATTCCGCTTATATATAATGTACACAATAGGCAAATCCATAGACACTGGTAATAAATTCGTTGTTGCCAGGAGCTGGGGAAGAGAGTATTAGGGAGTTCCTACTAATGGGTATGGCATTCTTTTTGGGATCATGATGATGTTCTGGAAATAAATAATGGTAATGGTCACTCAACTCTGAAAATACTGAAAACCAGCTGAATCAGACACTTCAAAAGAATGGATTGGTGGTATGTAAATTAAATCTCAAAGCTGTTACAAAAGGGAGGAGGAAGATAGTGACTAGTCCTAATTACTAATCAGCAAACAATGGCACAGCTGGGAAAAATGGCCCAGCCTGTGTTGCTGCCTGGGTTGATAATGGTAATAATACTATGTACGCTCTGCTCAATGCTTTATTTGCATCTCTAGTTTTCACCATCCTAACTTTACATATGAAGAAGCTAAGACCCTGAGTTGAATCAGGATTGCAACACAGGCGTTTCTGAATTTACTGACTGTTTTGCCACTATGATATCATCTCAAAGTTAGCGACAGAACCTCCTTTGATGGCTACACAGTTTACCCTTCAATAACGATGTGGAGAACTGTACAGATTCAGTTATACTTGGGTTTTTTTCAATACTAGATACTCAGGACTACACAATCTGTGGTTGGTTGACGCTATGAATGATGATATGGATAAGGGGAACTGATTTTAAATTATCTGTGGACTTTTGACTGTGAGGAGGGTCAGTGCCCCTAACACCCACCTTGTTTAAGGATTAACTGTTTGCTTCACGTTACATTGCTTTCTGACAATGTGAGCGTGGATGTGTGGTATGTCTACTCGTGCATCTCCAATACTGAAACACCAGCTACTCACTATGAGAGGGTCCATTATTGTAAGGAAATTGAAGAGGGAGGCAAGTAAGTGATGAAAGATGTGTTAGAGATGTTACAGTCGTCACTCTAAACTGAGTCAATGGAGAAATTCTTGGTAGTAAAATTCATTCCATACTTTCGTACCTAAAAGTGCTTTAAAGATTCATTGGTAAACTTGATCAAATTGACAAAATACTGATGTCAGTAGTGAGCAGATGGTCTTAAAGAAAGAGACATTTGGAGCTAAAGAGACAGCTCTGCTCCAATGCACAGTCAACAGCACAGCCTGTATTTTCTTAGGTTGAGAAGGACTGAACCTGTGGTCCTTAGAGGTAATGTAGACTAGACTAGGGCAGGAGAACAGTGGAATCTTGTCTGAGATATTAGGCTTATTTCTGTTGTCAGGTGTGTGTGTGTGTGTGTGTGTTGTGCTTTACTATCTGGTGGAAGCCTGGGGGAACTTTGAGGAAATTGTAAAAAAATTTTTTTCCCACATCTATGAGGAAGTGAATTTATGTGAGAGAGAATTTAGTCTTATCACACTCATTATTGTTTCCATTATGGGAAAGCATTTGTTAGTGTGGTTAGGGTTGAAACTATGGGCAAACCGAGTGAACTGGGAAGATCATGGGCATTACTTGAAAGGACCTGTCTTTGTATTCTACCATGGCTACTTCCCATGTGACTTTTACAAATTCTTTCACCACAAAGGCGAATACCTACCTGATGTGGTAGAGGGAAAAATTAAGAGAAATGCTATGTGAAGTGTGCAGTCCACACTGGGCAGTTCACTAAGTGGTAGTTATTAGAATGAAGAAGCCTGTTAAAGCAATTTCAATGAAAGTTTGGCAGAATTTGCCTTCCCCAGTACATATTGAGATCACGCCATATGAAGCAAATTTTTCCTTTCATTGTATACTTGCCCTGGTTTTTCTTAAATTTTTTAACCTCATCATTAACTTTTGAAGAATTTATATATAAAAATTTCTTAAGCAGATGCCATGAGTTTAATTTTCCATGCTTCCATAGTAATTTATGAAACATTTTCAAAAGTTAATAGGGGAAAATTTCATGTAGACCCCCAAATTTAAAAAGCATATGAAGAGAAAAAGTGAAACATTCAAATTAATGTTCCATCATTTGAGAAACCATGCTTCTTTTTCCAGATTAATTGGTAGAACCTAAAAACTTTAAAGAGTAGTCAAAATAAGTATTTCTGTTGTTATAGCAGAAGTACATACTTTACCTCCTTCCATTGTTTTGAGGATTAGTTAATGGGTAGTTACCTGTTGAAATTATATATATTCCATTTCTCTTGACTGAAGGGAGACAAGAAATCCATTTAAAAACACGTTTAAAGTTTGGTTTGGTTGGTCATTCTCCAATAAGGCTTGTTTCCAGAGTTGGCCTGAAATCAGCGTCCTTTGGAGAAACAGTGGGGTCCATTAGTTGGAAGCCATGAAATGCTTTCCCCCATATTGTTCAGCCAAATCTGAGCTATTAACATTTAGCCTCAACTGCTTCCCTTTGGTAAGTATGACCTGGTGCTAGACTAATGCCCTCCTTCATCTTCAACACAGTAAAAATGATGATCAGAACGGAACGTGAGGCATTGATTGCCCTGTACCTGGGCAGACAAGGAATCAGACCCACTTGTCAACCAATAATAAGAAAATTGAAATCTTTTTTAAGACTTTAAGTCTTCAGAAGCATTGATTTTTCTATTGGAAGTTAGGAAAATGTCTCACAGTCAACAATGTGTGCATGGGTGCTGGGAGCTTCTGTGGAAAAGAGCAGAGGACTTACGTATCCCTTCTGTTTTAGTTGCTATCATCAGCAGATTTACAATAACTTTAGTTTTTATTTTATGCCTTATTTTGTTTGAGGAGTGATTACAGACAAGGTTGGCAATGCTAAATTAGAAGAGATGTACCCTCTGCTCCAAGCATTGTGCAAGTTTCCTCCTTCTGAGTCCTCCGTCTCCTTGTTCTGCATTTTCTCTTAGATTTCTTTCCTTTGTTTCTGAGATCCTGGCATTGTGACCTAATAGAACGCAGGATTATTTGGAGATGAAATGTGAGCCCAGGTAGGGTTCTGCATCAGCTCCCAGTGTGATTTTAGGACTGTTTTAAATAAGTTATTTGTTTGGGTGTTTTACTTGTTTGTTTACTTGGCCTTCGTTGGGCTTCCTCCCTTGTAGCATTTAAATGCCTCAAGACCAGTGACCTCTGTGTCATGTTCATCACTGTATCTTCAGTTCCTTGAAAGGTGTCAAGCACATGTTCAGCATCTATCAAAATTTGTCTGACTTTTGGAGTCATTTTTACCTTTGGGAGGGAGGAGGTCAAAGGAAGATGTTTGAGGATCTCTGAGATTGTTTTCTGATCTAAAATTAGGTGATTCTCCTTTACTGTTTATACTGCTCCTTGAGAGACCAAGAGAACATATAAGTTTCCATAAGCAGTCACAACAACAGTGGAGCACGCTTTTGGGAAATTTAGCATTCTATTGAGTAGGATGTATTCTTCACTTCTATAGAAAAATGATAGTGATTTGATAGTTGATTTTCATAATAATATTGAGAAGACATCACATCTGCAAATGACTTCTAAATCATTAAAAGGATTAAATTATGTACATTAAATTATATTTGATTTTATTACATGATTATTGTATGGCTTATCTCAGGATGTTAAATATAATGCCCTGTGCTATACAGTAGAACCTTGTTTATTATTAATATCTTAAAGGCAATCAGTTTGGCACAAATTAAAGCATGAGGTTACTACTCACTGTTTATCTGCTGACAAATATTCTGTTCCTCAAAACATATAGTCTGATGTGACTGTTTGTTCCATTTTATTCATTGAAACTCTATGGTTATAACTCTTCTCACTTGTCCAGGGTTCTTACAAATACTAGGAGTGCTTGATTTGATTTTTGATCTTCAAATGTGGTGGAACTTTTTGGTCTTTAGGTGGCAATATACAGTAAAATATGATAGAAAAGGCACAACACTTCCAGTCCCAGTGGTTGGGCGTGAATCTTGTCACCCACTTAGCTGGCCTTAGGTTAATTGCTCCTGAAGATTCTTCATCTAGAATTTAGGACTGTGATGCTGCCCACATCAGAGGATCTTCTGAGGGTTATGTGAATTATGTGCTGAGCGCTTTATACATTATTACGTTGCTTAGTTCTCTTTAAATAGGGGCCCCTCTGCCCCTCAAGTTGGGAATAGCTGCCCCTCAAGCTGGGGTAGCTGAGGTTTGATAAGATGGAGCTGGTACCAGCTGAGGACCCAACCCCAGTTCTGTGGTTCATAAGATGGGTTTCAAACTTTGCTGGGCTTCCTTAATGTGGAAGGACTTAATCAATTAGTGCCATTGTCCCCTCAACTACAGCATTACATGCTTTACTGAAGTAGTTGGATTAAAAGAGATACTGCTGTAGATGTACTTGCTTCCCTCCTCCTCTTCAGTCCTCAATGGTTTTAGTTATAAATCGTTTATAGATAACCTGGTTGTGCTCTTTTTTTCCAGATTAAAGATATATGTACGTGTGAGGGGTTTCTCTGTATATAAAAGTGTTGGCATACATAAGGCTAGTAGAGTGAGGCTTGCCATTTATGAGATGATCTCCTTATACTGTTCACCTCTGGACAAGCCTCTCTGTAAGAGTCATGCTCCGCAACACTGAAGACTAGCGCTACTTCCGTTCCTTCAACTTGGGATTCCCTCCTACAGCAACCTTGGATGTGTTATCTGGATCTAACCGGTGATGCATTGGTCTGTACCTTAGCCGTTGCTTGAAGTTGGCATGTACATTAAAAATTATTCACCAATGGAAAATTTAAAGTTTCCAGATATAAGTGAGTGTGTGGGTAAAATGTTTGGGGAATTGTTATTCATTCATGAATCACCTTGTTACTTAAAATCTTGAGTTTGGTTACCTGTGAAGCATATTAAATTGGTTGTTTACTTAACCGTTGGCAAGAACTCTTTCAGAAAAGTGGAATTTTCAAGGAACTTTTTTATTCACTCTCAATTCAAAGAAGATATTGATTATCTGCATCTACTCTGCAGGATAATCCTTTGATATTATATAAAGGGCTTTTACAAACCTAGAAATATCACCGAAAATTTATTTGTCCATTCTGGTACAAAAGCAACCATGCTGAGTGGCAAAAGGAGCTGGTCCTAAACCTAGAGGGTTTATCGTCTCAGAACATTCACGATAATGGAACACTGGAAAGAGCAGATAATATTTCATCAGTGTTTGGCTGTAACAGATGTGAAGAGAAAGGAGATTGAGAAGTAATATTTGATGTTTTCAACCACAGTTGTAATCATTAAATTTGAAAATGCAGAAAAGTCAGGAGATTTGCGAAATACATTGAATCCTGCCATGTTTTGAAGTCAAATAACTTCATCTATAAGATAGAATCACTGCTTGGCTCCTGCAAATCTTTGGTTGCCCTTTGAATATTCCTTTATCCTAATTTTTGCTTTCTTCTAAGGCGCTTGGTGATTATGGTAGGAGTTTCATCCATAGCATCAGAAAAGGGCTTGGGCTAGGGAGAGTGCAGTCCTTACATTTCAAGTCTCTAACCTCCATGAAGAACAAACTTGCTTTTCCTCTTTTGTTATGTTTACTGTATTAGAAAATGCAGAGTGAGGAGTCAGTGCAAAAAAGGAAGGGTGAAAAATAACTCTTTTCATTACTGGTTGGTGATGAATAAAATAAAACCACTCAGCTGCCTTTGGATTTGAAGTAGAACTTACACAAGAAATGTGTAAATTTTCCGTGTCTTTCTTATAGTAAAATCATACTTATTTAAAACAAGAGTGTCAGGGATAACAGATCTGGAATTAATTGACTTTAGATTATCTAAAATTTTAGAATATGATGTCAGGTATTTACCTGAGTTATGGGGAGAGATTGATTTTGATAAAGAATGTGTTATTATTAACAACTCTGGTTGTTTAGTTGCTAAGTTGTGTCTGACTCTTTTGCAACCCCATGGACTGTAGCCCACCAGGCTTTCCTGTCCATGAGATGTCCCAGGAAAGAACACTGGAGTGTAGCCATTTCCTTCTCTTAAGGGATCTTCCTAACCCAGGGATCGAACCTACATCTCTTGCACTGTAGGCTGATTCTTTACTGCTGAGCCACCAGGGAAGCCCAATAGTAACTGTTGCTGCTGCTGCTAAGTCGCTTCAGTCGTGTCCGACTCTGTGCGACCCCATAGACAGCGGCCCACCAGGCCGGCCCCCCGTCCCTGGGATTCTCCAGGCAAGAACCCTGGAGTGGGTCGCCATTTCCTTCTCCAATGCATGAAAGGCAAAAGTGAAAGTGAAGTCGCTCTGTCGCGTCCGACCCTCCGCGACCCCATGGTCTGCAGCCTACCAGGCTCCTCCGTCCATGGGATTCTCCAGGCAAGAGCACTGGAGTGGGGTGCCATTGCCCTGCTAGACATTAAATATAAGATATAAAGTGTTTTTTTTTTTTTTTTGCTTGGTTTTTCATTCATTTGTTCATTAGCCAACTTATATTGAGAACCTCCTGTATGCCTGGGTATTTTGAGGGACTTGGAGTTGGTGGGAGAGACAGATCTGTAATCAGTGCTGCAGGACAGAGATGCTGATGGTGGGGTGAGCACCAGCCTGGCCAGGAGAAGCCTAGATGGTTTGTCTGCCTGTTCCTCTGTGCAGCTGTTTCATGTTGCCTAACCTTTCCTTCTCCTTGTTCACTGCTCAGTTACCAGAATGGCCTGGGAACCTGCTTCAAGTATGTTGGCTACCATTAGGAAGTGAGCATGAACGCAACTTTGGCAAACTCATTTGGTCTCACTTTTCTGTGTGCAGCGTCTCACTTAGGCAAGCCAGACTTGCATGCTAACTGCATGCATGTGGGCTCACATGTATCCACATGCAATCTGTTCTGCCCGCATCTTGGATCATCACTGGTCCTTGGGGCAGCCTTTTAAAATTTTTCTTTTGCCTCCTACCATTGAAGCTTTTCTTTTGATTTCTGTTGCTTGCAGCACAGAAGTAGGAGAGAGTTTTAGGAATTGAGGAGTTAATTGAAATTCCTGTGGAGCATATTTCAGTTCAGTAAGGGGAGGAACTACCTTCTCTATTAACTATGAGAAAAGATTGTCAAAACATAAATGTTTTTAAGGGATCCATTTTAGTTCTTGGACTCAAAACTGTACCCCCCCCCCCAGCTCTCTGACTTTATGTGAGTTAGCTTAACTTTACTGAGTTTCTTTCCTTTTCTCTCTGAAATGAGGATAACTATTTGCCTCCCAGGATTGTTGGGAAGATTTAGTGAGGTGGTAATATTAATAGTAGTAATGGCTAGGGAAGTTTCCTCCTACTGTGTATCAGTTACCATTCTAGGACTTGAACACTGAGTAGCGTTATGTCAGGTAGAAGGTATTAAAGCAGAGCAGCAGGTATTCAGTAAATATTGTTTGTGTCTTGAATCCTTTCACATCTCTTCATAACCTATTTCTAACAGTTCATTATTTACATATTTATTTTGCAGCATACCTAACTTTGCTCTACATAATGAAAACTTTGAAGTATAGACCAGGATGAAAATCTGGTTCTCTAGTTGAACTAAGTGCATATTTTAATCATGCTGTGCGTTGGTTTTCTCATGTACAGTAGGGATGCTAATATCTAGTTCTCCAGTAGTTAAGAAAGTTAACTGAGATAAATGGCAACAAGCGCCTGGCAGACCACAGGCGCAGGCTGTGACCTGCTTTCTCCTCTCCCTCCCTGCTACTCGCGTTAGCACTCCCTCTTGCTATTGCCCCCAGCCTATCTCATTTTGTTTCAATGGTTTTTTCTTGGTTGTGCTTCTAAAAGACACTGGTGCAAGGAAGGCAAACGTTCTCTCTCTTTAACCTTTAATGCCTTATTTTCTGGCGTCTCATCCATGTGTCTAGGCCACAGGATAACAAAGAATACTAGGCACATACAGGTTTCTCAATAAGTACTTACTGAACAGAGTAAAAGGGCATGATAAAGACTCAAATTACCTGCTGTTTGCCATCAAGCTTTCTTCCTTTGCTAGAGGAAAGCGGCTGGGTGGTTCTGTCCAGGAGGATAGTGAAAGTGAAAATCGCTCAGTCTTGTCTGACTCTTTGCAACCCCCCTGGACAGTCCATGGAATTCTTCAGGCCGAGATACTGGAGTGGGTAGCCATTCCCTTCTCCAGGAGATCTTCCCAACCTAGGGGTCGAACCCAGGTCTCCCGCACTGCGGGCAGATTCTTTACCAGCTGAGCCACCAGGGAAGCCCAAGAATACTGGAGTGGGTAGCCTATTTCTTCTCTAGGGACTCTTCCCAACCCAGGAATCGAACCAGGGTCTCCTGCATTGCAGGCAGATTCTTTACCAGCTGAGCTACCAGGGAAGCCCATCCAGGAGGAATTAAATGCATTATATTAAAAGAGAATTGTGGTGGTTTTTGTTGGGTCGGGGGGATGTTTGTTTTTTCTGTTGTTGTTTTTAAGCAGACAAGGCTGGTGGAACTTATGGTAGGAGGCTCTCTTAGGTGGTATATTAATTTTCTCAGGCCACCATAACAATGTACCATAGGCTGAGTGGCTTAAACAGAAATTACTTCCTGCAGCTCCTGTTTTCTTTTAAGGCCTCTCTTCTTGGCTTGTAGACGGCCTTCCTTTGCTGTCCTCACGTGGTCTTCCCTCTGCCTGTCTGTGTCCTGATTTCCTTTTCTTATAAGGATATCAGTCATATTGGATTAGGACCCACCCATCTGACCACATTTTACTATAATTAATTTGTTAAAGGCCTTATCACCAGATATAGTTACATGCTGAGGTACTGTGTAGTTGGGACTTAAATATATGAATTGGTGGGGGGCAGGGCAGAGTATACATAATTCATCCCATAAGAGGTGGCAACCTGAGGACCTAGCACAGTGATTTTTTCCAAGGGTCTGTGCCTCTCTGGAGAAGGTGAGTGTTCCGTTGAATCATAGCTCTAGAAAAGAATTGTACTTGGTCCTGATATCTAGGGGGAAAAAAAAAACAACTTTGTCCTGATTTCTGAATAGAACTCACTAGGGCTCAGCCTGATTTTTCTTTTTCTTTTTAGGCTAACTAGACAAGTCAGTATTTAGCACCTATTTTTTTCTTAGTTGAATATCCATTGCTTGGCTTATAGTCTGTACCAGGAAATAGTTGTTGAATTGAATACTAGCGATTTGCCTGTATGCAGAGGCAGCATGCCTCAGGACATTGTCACAGTTTCATTCACCCCAAAGGAAACGTCTTGTCTTTTCCATGGTCTTTTGTAGCTCAGTTGGTAATAGAATCTACATGCAGTGCAGGAGACCCGGGTTCGATCCTTGGGTTGGGAAGATCCCCTGGAGAAGGAAATGGCAACCCACTCCAGTATCCTTGCCTGGAAAATCTCATGGACAGAGGAGCCTGGTGGGCTGTAGTCCATGGGGTTGCAAAGAGTCGGGCTCAACTGAATGACTAACACTAACACAACACTTATGGAGAGTGAAGGCATATTTTTATGGTCTCAGGATTCTTAGACTGAACTCTTTCTAATGTCTATATTCTTCTGCTATAGTAATATATTTCTTTATAAACCAAAATATTTATAAGGCCACCATTCCCTGAGTTGCTTATTATATTGTGCATTATTTTTGCTCCTCAGACTTTCTTATTCTTTGGAGGAACATAGGCCTAATTTTCTGAGACATAGATCTCAAAACTGATCTGGTAACTAAATATGTTACAGTTTGTGTTATAGAAGAACAATAAATAAAATATTTAGCACAATTTATTTTTATTTTTACTTATTTCAGAATATTCCATTTCTTAAAAATATTTTTAGTCATAAGACCTTGATTGGTTAAGGGAGTATCCCATTATAAAAGTATCCCATTTCACATGTACATGTAAATAGACTTTTTTCACAAACACCACAGAATAATTTAAGATAATTAAAAATGGGCCTATGAAACAGTTTTCATATATGCCAGCAATTTGTGGTTTCAAAAAGCTACTTCTCTAATTGGAAATCCATTTTTTGGTGAAGAAAAGTAATTTATACTTCAGATTTATTAATTTTTGTAGTTAGTGGAAATATTTATTCTTATATAGTAGTAAAAAGATAATGTTCCATCTGTTTTCTTTTACTTTTTCTTTTCCCTGCCTTGACTAGAATTCTTACTTTTGTTAGTGCTGTTTGCTTAATTTGTTGTGTTTTTTTTTTTAAGTGCTTTTACAAGTCAAAAACTATATGATAAAATGAAAATTATTTCTCTTCCTTCTAACTACCCCTGTTTACCAGCCCGGGGTTGTTCTTCACATTTAGTAAGAGCTCTGTTCTTTTACTACCTCAGTCAAGTCTGTATGGGCTGCTTGATCATTCTAAGTTTTACATTGACTGAAATAAGGAAGGTTGTAAGTTTCTAGAAACAAATACTTTGCTTCTGTGGACCTTCCATTGTCTAGCACAGGACTGAATCAAGATTTCATGAAAGAGGGACATCTAGAATATATGCCGTACTCTTTTCTTAATAGCTAGGGGCAAGGTAGAAGGAAAAAAGACACTATAGAATAAATACATGTTGATATCAGATGGTAAGAAAAACCCATATTTATACTAAAATTGTACAGAATGTGCTACCATATTCATGCTCTGCGTTTTAGACAAAATAGAAGATGCTTGAAATAAATAAATGGAACCTAATCAAACTCACAAGCTTTTTGCACAGCAGAGGAAACCATAAACAAAACGCAAGGACAATCTGTGAAAGGGGAGAAAATATTTGAAAATGATGTGATCTAAGCTTAATTTCCAAAGAAAGGAAACCAATTTTAAAAAAGGGGGAGAAGACCTAAATAGACTCTTCTCCAAAGACATACAGATGGCCAAAAGGCCCATGAAAAGATGCTCAGCGTCACTAATTATTAGAGAAATGCAAATCAGAACTATAAAAAAGTATCACCTCACACTGGTCAGAATGACCATCATTAAAAAGTCTACAAATAACAAATGCTAGCGAGGGTGAGGAGAAAAGAGAACTCTCCTACGCTGTTGGTGGGAATGTAAATTGGTTCAGTCAATATGGAAAATAGAATGGATGATTCCTTAAAAAACTAAAAATGGAGTTGCCGTATGATCCAGCAATCCTGTTCCTGGGCATATATTTGGAGAAAACTCGTAATTCGAGAAAATAACATGCACCCCAATGTACATAGTAGCACTATTTACAGTAGCCAGGACATGGAAACCACCTAAATGTCCATTCACTGATGAACGGATGAAGAAAATGTAATGTATGTATACACATACACATACATACCATGAAATACTCTTCAGCCATAAACAATGAAATAATGTCATTTGCACCAATATAGATGGACCTAGAGATTATCATACTAAGTGCAGTAGGCCAGAAAGAGAGGACAGATACATGATATCACTTACATGTGCAATCTAAAATAGGATACAAATGAACTTATGTATAAAACAGAAGCAGACTCAAACATAAAAAACAAACTTGTAGTTACAAAAAGGGGGAAGTGACAGGATGAAGGGAGATGAATGAGGATTTTGGGATCAGCAGATAACAAACTACTATCTATAAAATAAACAAGATCCTACTGTATGGCACTAGGAACTATATTCAATATTCTGTAATAAACTGTAGGGAAAAAGAATGTATATATATTGTGCTTCCATGGTGGTTCATATGGTTATGCATCTGCCTACAGTCTGGGAGACTCAAGTTTGATCCCTGGGTCAGGAAGATCCCCTGGAAAAGGGGGTGGCTAGTCACTCCAGTATTCTTGCCTATAGAAGTCCATGAACAAAGGAGTCTGGTGGGCTATAGTCCATGAAATCTTAAAGAGTTGGACATGACTGAGCGACCAACACACATATGTATTCATAGATTCATACACTGTATAACTGAATCACTTTGTTGTATACCAGAATCTAATACAACATTGCAAATCAACTATACTTAAAAAAAAAGATGCTTTGATAATTATTAGTGTATACATTAGAGAATTTGTAGTGTCATGGTTTAAGCACCATTTCATGTATACCTATAACTTAGCAACCTAAATAAGGCTAATGTGATTAGCTTGCCAAGGCCTGGAAGGGGTTATATTTAATAAAGAATATGTAAAAAGCTACATCCTGAGCTTTAGTAGGGAGTATGACTCAGAATCTTAATTTGATGGAGTTAATGTTGCTTTATTAATGAGCTATTAACATAGTAAATCCTGAAGTCATGTTAATCAGTTCATTAATAAACAAAGATTTTTATTTTTTTAACATAAAGATTAATGGATATTAATTAAAATTAAACCTGTTTTGTACATTAAAGTACAGACTAGTAATGTTGATAAATGTCATTTTGTCTCAAGCAGTACTTTAAAAAGCAAAGCTTAGTATAATTTTTTTTTATTAGAATGTTTTTAGACATGATTAAGTCATTTTATTTTGGCCCCTAATCAGCCTCCTAAGGTGTAATGAGAAATCTATTTCAATATACAAGTTTAATTTTCAGTTCTGTTGTTGTTTTAAGCAGAACTTTCTGTCAGTGGATGTGCCTGATTGTCTTAAGCTTGTTCAGCCCACCTGGTCTCTTTGGAAGCCCGGTCCCAGGTTCCGCGTTCACTCTTGAGCTGTCATTGTGCCCTTCTTTGCAGGGCCTTCACACAGGGCTCACAGGCTTTTACCTGTCCCCCCCGCTACCAGTTCTGTGAGGTCCCTGAAGCTGCCTCTGATTCTGCCATTTCATGCTCTTGTTCTCTGTACCCCTCAGCTTTGCCTTTGGATTACGGTTTCTGTTGTGTTATTTCATGTCTTGCATCTCAACAAAACTGTTTGCTCCTAGAGCAGGTAGCATGCAGTTGGCCACAGAGCCAATAAATACCAGCATCGTACTGCCTTGCGTTACTTTCCTTGGTTGACTTTTTAAAAAATCATTTAAAGAAAGTATGGATAGAATGTTGACTGACTCATTCTGCCCATAGCAGCCCCTGGTCATAATGTCTCCTTCACAACCCCTACGGCATCATCTGGACATCTTGGGAACAAAAGGTGTCCTTCTTAATTTGGGATTGCTCAAGTGTTTGATAGGTGAGGATACCCTCATTTCATCCACAAATTTGGTTCCAGATTAAATGACCTTTCAGTACTATTATAGTTTCTGAGGCTATAGTTTGTAAAGCCAACCTCTCTTAGTTTCTTAAAGCTCCAGTGTCATGGTACCATACTTGCTAAAGCAGGTGTGGGGTTGGGTGTTGTTGGGCAGATAATGAAAGCTCAGACCTCTAAAGCATATTTATGTGACCCAGAATGTCTCTTCTTTCAGGAAAACTGCCAGCTGAATAATGTTATTTCTAAAATTTATTTTACTAGTTGAGTTTTTTTGTTGTTGTTTAGTCACTAAATCTTATCCGACTCTTCATGACTCCATTAACTATAGCCCACCAAACTCCTCTGTCTATGGAATTTTCCAGGTGAGAATAGTGGAGTAGGTTGCTGTTTCCTTCTCCAGGGATCTTCCTGACCCAGGAATTGAACCTGGGTCTCCTGCCTTGCAGGTGGATTCTTTACCACTGAGCCACCAGGGAAGCCCAACTAGTTGAATTAGAGAACCGGAATTCAACATGCACTCTTTTTCCCCACTATGGAGAAGAGAAGATTAAAGTTAAGGAGGGAAGTACTCTGTACTCACAGAATATTTGCTAATAATACATACAATATTCTTTTTGTTGTTTTCCCTAGGTGATTGAAGACAATACTGGAGTCCGCCGGGTGGTGGTCACACCCCAATCTCCTGAGTGTTACCCTCCAAGCTACCCCTCGGCCATGTCTCCAACCCATCATCTACCCCCCTACCTGACTCACCACCCGCATTTCATCCATAACTCACACACAGCATACTACCCACCTGTTACTGGACCTGGAGATATGCCACCTCAGTTCTTCCCTCAGCATCATCTTCCTCCCACAATATACAGTGAGCAAGGTGAGTAGATTGCTGGCATCTTGAGCTGTTGGAACTGGTTACAAAACTAAAGTAGCTTTAGAGAGCCAGAGAGCCTTTGCTTCTTCTGTAATAAGCATGGTAGAGAAGGCTCTATCTGCTGTGTAAAGCTCATCGGAAATTCCTAGCTTTCTTTGTCCTCGGTTGTATCTTGAGACTCTTTCTTTGTATTGTTTTCAAATTCTGTCCCCATCCCATCCCTCAGAGTGCAGGTCGTGGGCAAGCCACTTCTCATTTCAGAAAAGAGGCAGTAATCTATCATATGTTTCCATGTCCTATTAACATACTTTTATATGAGAGTGGCCTGAGACAGAGCTGGAGCACATTAGTTCTTAGGCATCCATATGGTCGAGCAGTGGAAGGGAACTTACTAAGGATTTTGTGCCGCATTTCCAATGATAGAAGACTGTGAGGTCTCAGTAACCTTTGAGTTTCTTGGATGCTCTTTTGCAATCTTGGCAGAACTCAAAATCCTCTCACTGTTGACATGGTCTTCCTGAATGCTGTTTTTAGTTTGAGAATAGCTATGAGTGCAGCCACAGTTTCACTGTTTGTTAGGCAGATACTTACCTTGAAATGAAAAGGGCCTCAGAGATACTGGCATTATGTCTTGTTAGTTTTGGCCTTGGTATTGGTTTAGTCTGAAGCCCTTCTCTGTCAAAATGGATACTAAGAAACCAGATAAGTAAGGGTAAAATTAGACTTTAAACACCAGAACTTTGCAAAGTAACTTTCTTCTGTGTCTGACTATGAATTGCTTCAAACATTTATTATGTTGGTTTACAGATAAAGTACATGAGAAACGTCTTCTTGTTTTAGAGGCTGTTATTATGTTATTCATTGATTTTATATATATATATGGCTATATATATAAATATATATAATATATATTATATATAATTATATAAAATATAATTATATATTTATATATTATGTAATTTTATATATTATAATATATTATACAATATAATATTATATATTATATACAATATAATATATTATAATTATATATTATATACAATATAATATAAATAATAGCCATGTTTATATTTATATATATTTATATAAATAAATATAAATATATATATAAATGTGTATATAAAATAAGTATATATATTTATATAAAATAAACATATATATATATATATAGCTATTTTAAGTGAAATCATCAGTATCCTATTTTAACTTAGGGATAGAATTTAATTTTTTTTTATAGTAGCATTTAGAAAGAAATTTAATATAATTCAAAAAGCTTAAACACTATTATAATAGGGTATAGAGAGGTGACAGCAAAAGACGAAATTCATACTTTAAATGCATAGAGGCATCAATAACTTCTTATTGCTGTAGTCTTCTTGCCTAGTAACATAACACTCCAGAACATCAGACACTGGGCATATTCCATGAAAATATTTTGATAAAAACTGAACAATTTCAGTTAGTTGAGAATAGTTTTTAAAAACATATTCAGTACTCATACAAGACACATTAAATATTTGAGTACTTTTCAGTTTTCTAGTTGGGTCTGAGCTTAATGACAGTGTGAAAAGCCTTGGCTGTTGACTCATTACTCGATGAAGAGTGTATGACCTGCCTTATTTTAGCAGTCTTTAGTAGGTCCCTATGAGTCTGACACGACTGAGCAATTTCACTTTCACTTTTCACTTTCATGCATTGGAGAAAAAAATGGCAACCCACTCCAGTGTTCTTGCCTGGAGAATCCCAGGGACGGGGGAGCCTGGTGGGCTGCCGTCTATGGGGTCGCACAGAGTCGGACACGACTGAAGCGACTTAGCAGCAGCAGCAGCAGCAGTAGGATACCATACAATTACTGTTTTGTGAATGGTGTCTTTTATAATTTACACAATAGTATGATTTAAGTTATTAGAATTAAGCAAAAAAAAAAAAACACTTGTCTTCATTGAATTAGGGTGTTTTGATCTGTTTTCATTAACACAGAACAATAATGTAAAATAAATGAAAGTGCTGTCTTCATTGATTCCTAATTAAACAGAAAACAAAAATCTTTCGCTTTATAAATAAAAAGCCTTTTATATATTCTTGTACCTTAGTTCTCAATGTATATGCACCTAAAAGTAATTCAGACATTTAGTTTCCCAAACTGTATGCATTTTAAACGTTATTGATGGTTTTAAATATTACTCTATCAGTACCCATGGTGAATTTTTAAGTCTCACGTGTAATATCTTGTGATATTTAAAATCTTTACCATTCTTTTTCTGTGTTTAGACATGATTTACCTGGGCATGCACTCTGTGAATAGAATTGTGTTTCTCTAGTGAAAACTGGTTATCTTGTAAGTTCAGTTCAGTTGCTCAGTCATGTCTGACTCTTTGTGACTCCATGAACCACAGCACACCATGCCTCCCTGTCCATCACCAACTCCTGGAGTCCACCCAAACCAATGTCCATCGAGTCGGTGATGCCATCCAACCATCTCATCCTCTGTCGTCCCCTTCTCCTCCTGCCCTCAATCTTTCCCAGCATCAGGGTCTTTTCCAATGAGTCAGCTCTTCACATCAGGTGGCCAAAGTATTGGAGTTTCAGCTTTAACATCAGTCCTTCCAATGAACACCCAGGACTGATTTCCTTTAGGATGGACTGGTTGGATCTCCTTGTCGTCCAAGGGAAGATTTGCTTTTTAAAGATCTTCCTCAAGCTATGTGAACAGAAAGAAAATGAAAAGTGGAGCTTTACCATTCAACAGTTGAAACATGGTTGTTCAGTTATGTAGGGTGACTTTACATTGCTGATGTGCCTAGAACAGTGCTGGTTTAGGTCTTGTGTCCAGATAAATAATTAGAAGTGTTCCCTAGTTACCCTCAGAAGTACCCGGATTTGGATCACTCTGTGCATGTGAGACCTTTTTTATTTTGTTATAAACATATAAGGACCCAATGTCTGTGTTCTATATTATCATTTTTATTAGTATTTAAATATAATTTTTAATTGCTTAAAAAAGTTCAATTTAAAATATGTGTTTTCACCTCAGATCATAAGATTATTTCACAGGCTTCCGTTTTCTTTTGAGCCATGTAAAAATATGGATGGTGAAGCCAGGTGACATTCTACTAGTCAGTCAGCGTGTTTTCTGATTACCCCAGAATACAAGTTTAGACAATAGATGGTTATGTCTGGCACCAGGTTGCAAAGGTGGCTTATATGTAATACTGTAATCTCTTGAACATTTCCCTTAATTCTGTGAGCTTTGATTATTTTTAATGGAAATTTTTCATCTCTTCATTTTAATAGATTTTGTTCAAATGTTGTTGGCTCTTCTAGATGGCACAAATAACCTCTTATATTCTTGTTGCTGTATATTTTCCAGTAGAAATATTCTGTCTATAAGGATAAGCATACATTTAAATGTTTTGATTCTGAGGGCTTATTACTTAAGGAGGTATTTGTTAATTCTTTTTTTCTAGATTGCAACTACTAAGAACAATTGACAGGCAAATTCAAGCTTAATTATATATTCAACTAGAATATGAACTCTTGATAGAAAAGACTCTTTAATATTTTCCACAATCTCTTGAACATTTGTGAACACACAGTATAATTTTTTTAATTATTAATTATTCCTTTATTGGTTAGAAATGAATGGGAGTATTTTAAACATGTATAACATGCATACCACTCTCTTAAAAATATTTTATACTGTATTTACTGTAAAATGTTAACTTCTTCCTTCAGGAGACAGATCATTTGACCATCTAAGACTTTATTATTGAAGATGTAGACTGAGTTTGCATTTCTCCTAACCGTTCTTTTAGAAATTATACCACTCTATGGAATGTCGAGTTACATCACCCGAGAAGACCAGTATAGCAAACCTCCGCACAAAAAGCTGAAAGACCGCCAGATTGACCGCCAGAATCGCCTCAACAGCCCTCCTTCTTCAATCTACAAGAGTAACTGCACCACCGTGTACAATGGCTATGGCAAGGGCCACAGCGGTGGCGGTGGTGGAGGCGGGGGAGGTGGCAGCGGCGGTGGGCCGGGCATTAAGAAAACAGAGCGGCGAGCAAGAAGCAGTCCAAAGTCAAATGATGCAGACTTGCAAGGTAATGTTCAAAGAAGTTTGCCACGAAGAGTGAATTACGAGTTTTACAGAAGAAGTTTATATCATGGCAGTTGGTCTTGCTCAGAATGATAGGGTAGACCTTCTCTTATCTTTGCTTAGCAAGAACAGGATATTGTATCTCTCTTTTTAATTACTCCTTCATGGCAGAAATATTATTTCTTTGGTCACTTGGGCTGTGTAACAGTCTACTTGATATCAGTAACAACTATCTGAAAATGTTTTCACATTGGCTTACTTCTGTTGTTTCATTAACTAGACAGATGTAGGAGGGAGTCTAAGTAAAACCAAGTGTAGGGGTAGTTTAAATCTCAACATAACTATACCTCATAAAACCAGATGTAATTAATTCTATACTGTAGTAAAATTTATCATCTTGTAAGGCAGTATATTTCTGGCTCCCTCATCAGTCATTGTTTAATGCCACCTTTGGCATCTTGAATGAAGTATTCATAGACCAAGAATGAGAAGGAAGAAATAGTGTCACCACATCCAGATAGAGAGATATCAGCTCAAAGGGCATGTTGGGGTTTTTTTTTTTTTTTGGTAGATTAATTTTGTGACTATAAGATCAGTTAATTTGGGGAAGAAGGTATGTATGTTATAAATGAAGTTTTTAGATGAGATTTAGACACAATCTGTTCTTACACCACAGGAGTTAAAAACAAGCTTTTTATATGAGTATATGTAGAAGATTGACTTAAGGGAAGCCAAAGAAGAACATTTTGATAAGTTAGGTGAGATTCAGTTCAGTTCAGTTCAGTTCAGTCGCTCAGTCGTGTCCGACTCTTTGTGACCCCATGAATCGCAGCATGCCAGGCCTCCCTGTCCATCAACAACTCCTGGAGTTCACTCAGACTCACATCCATCGAGTCAGTGATGCCATCCAGCCATCTCATCCTCTGTCGTCCCCTTCTCCTCCTGACCCCAATCTCTCCCAGCATCAGAGTCTTTTCCAATGAGTCAACTCTTCACACGAGGTGGCCAAAGTACTGGAGTTTCAGCGTTTGCATCATTCCTTCCAAAGAAATCCCAGGGCTGATCTTTAGAATGGACTGGTTGGATCTCCTTGCAGTCCAAGGGACTCTCAAGAGTCTTCTCCAACACCACAGTTCAAAAGCATCAATTCTTACAGATGTAGATAAAACAAAGACATGTAAGAGACAAGGTCAGAACTGATTATAATATGGTTAAATATATTCCTTCCTTTTTGGACTTCAACCAGGTAGAAAAAGTCACTGTGTATGTGAGAATATGTTTGTGAATGAAAACTATTTAGTGTGTGGTTGATTGTGTAGGGAAGAATGGCTTCTGTCAAGGCTGAGGAAAATTAGGTAAAACCAGACTTCAGTATCAGCATTTTGCCCCATGTTATTTACATGAGTGAACTGTGGCATGAAAAAGAGTAATAATAAGATATAGTGAAAAATGAACAGTAATTTCTCTAAGTGAAATGAACTATAGATGCGTTTCATTTTGTTCTTTATTCTTTTCTGTATTTTCCAAGTTATATTTAATTATCATGTACTATTATTACAGTTATTAAAGCATAAATAAGTATATATGAGAAACCCAAGATTTAAGAGGCTTTTAAATAGCTCCTAGAGGAAAGTACTATGTCTGTTATATAGAATAAATTTTAGTTAAATGATACTACAATTTCAAAGTTTGAAATTAAGGTATTAACAATGTTGTAAATTTAAATCATGGTATATAAAATAATTTATACACATACACACAAACACACAAGATTAGAAATAGGTTTCCCTGGGAGAATTTTCATCTATAGAAAAGAGAAAAAGAATGTATTAGCTGTCTTCAGAGAGCTTACCAAGTCTGAATACCTTGACTACTTGATTGATTCTTTAATAATTTTTGCCCTGCCTTGTATCAGAAAAGATTTAAGACAGAACATAGATAAATATAATACAGGCAAATAAAATAAATTTAGGAGGATCTAAGAGGCTGAGAGATTATAAGAGAAGGTAAATAAGATGAAGCAGGGTTGAAGTTAGCATACAAAATTAATGTATTATGAATTAGCTTCTGCAAAACTAAGTACCTTCCTTAAAAATGCAATTATTTCTTTTTGTATATATTTAAATATGTAAGCTACCCTATATTTTAATATCCTGTCATAGCTATCAGAGAGGAAATGGATTTGCATTGAAATCAACACTGAAATGCTTGTTAATGTACATGTGTTTACAGGCATTCTGTCATTTTACCTTATGACAGAGAATATAATTATTCTGAGCACCTCAAACTCTTTGCTTTTGTGTAGAAAACATGTTACTGTGTTGGTAACAATGAGATTACTTTTGCTATGGCCTTTTAGAAGTGTGTGTTTCACAATGAAAATAGAAAATATTTTTCTCTCACCTTCAGTTCAAGCTCAGTATGTTACTCCTGTTCTCATCATACTATTTGCCTCCTCAGAATCACTCCAAGTGCTACTCTCCAGGGGGTTTAGCCATGAAACATAAAATCAGATGGAGTATTATCTTATACTCTTGCTCATTCCAGTAACGATCTGCAGGAGTTTACATGTTGGATAAAAAATATGTATTTACCCAAATGAATTGAAAATTTATACCCTGATCCCCAAAAATGCACATGTATGTTTAGAGCAGCTTTACTCATAAGTGCAAAAACTTGAAAGCAACCAGAATGTCCTTCAGTAAGTAAATGGATAAATAAACTGGTATATCCATATAAGAAATATTACTCTGCACCAAAAAGGAATGTGCTGTCTAGCTATGAATGACATGGAGCCACCTTAAATATGCATTATTAAGTAAAACAAGTCAGTCTGAAGGGGCTACATAATGTGTGATTCCAACTACCTAATAGGAAAAGACAAAATTACGGAAATGGCAAAAAGACCTACAGTTGTCAGAGATTGGGGGAGGGAGGGATGAATAAGCCAAGCACAGAGGATTTGAGGGCAGTGAAACGACTCTGTCTGGTACTGTAATGGTAGGCTTATATCATACACGTTTGTCAAAACCCATACAGTGTGCAACACTAAGAGCTACATGTAGGCGAATGTAAACTGTGGACCTGGTGGTGTGTCAGTATACATCACTTGTAACAAGTGTACTGCTCTGGTGTGGATTTTGATAGGTGGGAGAGAATACATGTATGTGGGGATGGGGTGTATCTGGGTGTTCTTTCTAACTGCTCAGTTTTGCTCTGCAACTAAGTCTTCTGTAAAAAGTAGTGTATAAAAAAAAATCTAAGGAAACTGAGGACAAATAAAAGGAAGACATGAGTAATGTTGTGTATAAAAGAATCCCGCAGAGTTGCCTGATGCTGTTGTTTAGTCGCTTAGTCCCGTTGACTCTTTGTGACTCTATGGACTGCAGCACACCAGGCTTCCCTGTTCATCACTATCCCCAGAATTTGTTCAAACTCATGTCCACTGAGTCAGTGATGCCATCCATCCATATCGTCCTCTGTTGTCCCCTTTTCCTCCTGCTTTCAATCTTTCCCAGCATCAGGGTCTTTTCCAGTGAGTCATCTCTTCCCATCAGGTGGCCAAAGTATTGGAGCTTCAGCATCTGTCCTTCCAGTGAATATTAAGGGTTGATTTCTTTCAGGATTAACTGGTTCGATCTCCTTGCAGTCCAAGGGACTCTCAAGAGTCTTTTCCAACACCACAGTTCAAAAGCATCAATTCTTCAGCGCTCAGCCTTCTTTATGGTCCAGCTCTTACATCCGAACATGACTACTGGAAAAACCAGTTAGGCTCTAGAGTAGTCAATGAAGCAGAAGTAGATATTTTTCTGGAATTCTCTTGCTTTTTCTATGATCTAGCAGATGTTGGCAATTTGATCTCTGATTCCTCTGCCTTTTCTAAATCCAGCTTGTATATCTGGAAGTTCTCAGTTCACATACTGTCGAACACTAGCTTGAACGATTTTATATGTCATCTCTTTGGCTTTGAGCCTCCAGGTTGTCCAAGCAGAGAGGGAATCATGAATCAGGTGGAGGGAGTGAACAAAAGCTCCTCTTGTTTGTGGAGTCCATTATGTTGATTATAATGGTTCAGCCCTGTGGGCCTCAAAATGTGGGTTGTTGGCTAAACGGATCACACAATTCTTCTTCTGCCTTCTTTTAAGTGAGAACATTCTCCCAGAGCATCTTTTTCCTTGAATATACAGCAATTGACTTCTGTACCTGGGAAATACATCTTTCAGATAATTCATAAGTTTACAATACCATCTGATTAATATTACTTCAGTTCAGTCACTCAGTCATGTCCGACTCTTTGTGACCCACAGCACGCCAGGCCTCCCTGTCCATCACCAACTCCCGGAGTTCACTCAGACTCACATCCATTGAGTCAGTGATGCCATCCAGCCATCTCATCCTCTGTCGTCCCCTTCTCCTCCTGCCCTCAATCTTTCCCAGCATCAGGGTCTTTTCCAATGAGTCAGCTCTTCGCATCAGGTGGCCAAAGTACTGGAGTTTCAGCTTCAACATCAGTTCTTCCAATGAACACCCAGGACTGATCTCCTTTAGGATGGACTGGTTGGATCTCCTTGCAGTCCAAGGGACTCTCAAGAGTCTTCTCCAACACCACAGTTCAAAAGCATCAATTCTTTGGCACTCAGCTTTCTTTATAGTCCAACTCTCACATCCATACATGACCACTGGAAAAACCATAGCCTTGAATAGATGGACCTTTGTTGGCAAAGTAATGTCTCTGCTTTTGAATATGCTATCTAGGTAGGTCATAACTTTCCTTCCATGGAGTAAGCCTCTTTTAATTTCATGGCTGCAGTCACCATCTGCAGTGATTTTGGAGCCAAGAAAAATAAAGTCTGACACTGTTTCCCCATCTATTTGCCATGAAGTGGTGGGACCAGATGCCATGATCTTCGTTTTCTGAATGTCGAGCTTTAAGCCAACTTTTCCACTCTCGTCTTTCACTTTCATCAAGAGGCTGTTTAGTTCTTCTTCACTTTCTGCCATAAGGGTGGTGTCATCTGCATATCTGAGGTTATTGATATTTCTCCTGGCAATCTTGATTCCAGCTTGTGCTTCCTCCAGCCCAGCGTTTCTCATGATGTACTCTGCATAGACGTTAAATAAGCAGGGTGACAGTAAACAGCCTTGACATACTCCTTTTCCTATTTGGAACCAGTCTGTTGTTCCATGTCCAGTTCTAACTGTTGCTTCCTGAACTGCATACAGATTTCTCAAGAGGCAGGTCAGGTGGTCTGGTATTCCTATGTCTTTCAGAATTTTCCACAGTTTATTGTGATCCACATAGTCAAAGGCTTTGGCATAGTCAATAAAGCAGAAATAGATGTTTTTCTGGAACTCTCTTGCTTTTTCGATGACCCATCGGATGTTGGCAATTTGATCTCTGGTTCCTCTGCCTTTTCTAAAAGCAGCTTGAACATCTGGAAGTTCACGGTTCACATATTGGTGAAACCTGGCTTGGAGAAATTTAAGCATCACTTTACTAGTGTGTGAGATGAGTGCAATTGTGCAGTAGTTTGAGCATTCTTTGGCATTGCCTTTCCTTGGGATTGGAATGAAAACTGACCTTTTCCAGTCCTGTGGCCACTGCTGAGTTTTCCAAATTTGCTGGCATATTGAGTGCAGCACTTTCACAGCATCATCTTTCAGGATTTGAAATAGCTCCACTGGAATTCCATCACCTCCACTAGCTTTGTTCATAGTGATGCTTCCTAAGGCCCACTTGACTTTACATTCCAGGATGTCTGGCTCTAGGTGAGTGATCACACCATTGTGATTATCTGGGTCATGAAGCTCTTTTTTGTACAGTTCTTCTGTGTATTCTTGCCACCTCTTCTTAATGTTTTCCGCTTCTGTTAGGTCCCTAACATTTCTGTCCTTTATTGAGCCCATCTTTGCATGAAATGTTCCCTTGGTATCTCTAATTTTCTTGAAGACATCTCTAGTCTTTCCCATTCTGTTGTTTTCCTCTATTTCTTTGCACTGATTACTGAGGAAGGCTTTCTTAGGAAGGCGCTACCCCATGTCCCAGGTAAGGAGCAGCGGCTGTGCTTTTCTGGAGCAGCCGTGAAGAGATACCCCAAGTCCAAGGTAAGGGAAACCCAAGTAAGATGGTAGGCACTGAGAGAGGGCATCAGAGGGCAGACAGACTGAAACCACAATGACAGATAGCTAGCCAATCTGATCACATGGACAACAGCCTTGTCTCACTCAATGAAACTAAGCCATGCCGTGTGGGGCCACCCAAGACAGAGAGGTCTGACAGAATGTGGTGCACTGGAGAAGGGATGGCAAACCACTTCAGTATTCTTGCCTTGAGAACCCCATGAACAGTATGAAAAGGCAAAAAAATAGGACACTGAAAGATGAACACCAGGCCAGTAGGTGCCCAATATGCTACTGGAGATCAGTGGAGAAAGAACTCCAGAAAGAATGAAGCGATGGAGCCAAAGCAAAAATAACACCCAGTTGTTGATGGGTCTGGTGATAGAAGCAAGGTCCGATGCTGTAAAGAGCAATATTGCATAGGAACCTGGAATGTTAGGTCCATGAATCAAGGCAAATTGGAAGTGGTCAAACAGGAAATGACAAGAGTGAACATCAACATTCTAGGAATCAGCGAACTCAGATGGACTGGAATGGGTGAATTAAATTCAGATGACCATTGTATCTACTACTGTGGGCAGGAATCCCTTAGAAGAAATGGAGTAGCCATCACAGTCAACAAAAGAGTCCGAAATGCAGTACTTGGATGCAATCTCAAAAATGACTTAATGATCTCTGTTCATTTCCAATGCAAACCATTCAATATCACATTAATCCTAGTCTATGCCCTGACCAGTAATGCTGAAGAAGCTGAAATTGAACAGTTCTATGAAGACCTACAAGAACTTCTAGAACTAACACCCAAAAAAGATGTCCTTTTCATTTTAGGGGACTGGAATGCAAAAGTAGGAAGTCAAGAAACACCTGGAATAACAGGCATATTTGGCCTTGGAGTACAGAATGAACCAGGACAAAGGCTAATAGAGTTCTGCCAAGAGAACACACTGGTCATAGCAAACACCCTCTTCCCAAAACACAAGAGAAGACTCAACATGTAGACATCACCAGATGGTTGACCCTGAAATCTGATTGATTATATTCTTTGCAGCCAAAGATGGAGAAGCTCTATACAGTCAGCAAAGCAAGACCAGGAGCTGACTGTGGCTTAGATCATGAACTACTTATTGCCAAATTCAGACTGAAATTTAGTAATATTAAATTATATGTTAATTCTGGTACATTGACCTGTTTTCATTCATATGTCATTTGCACATGATTAGGTTTTATGCTTAGGCTTGAAGCACGGCTTGTGGTAGTATTTTTTCTACATTCTACTTAAGATGCCCACATTGCCAGAGAAGGCCAAGCTTTTTTCCACAGAATTCCCTAGCTTTTGAGGGAATCTGCTAAAGTTAGTTTGCAGCTTTCTACCACTTAGGAAATAACAGATGTGAAAGGAAAAGGGCAAACTTCAAATTTGTACTTGGTCCTGTGATACAGAAGCCAACAAATTTTATTAACCTAAAGAAATCAACACATTAAAAAGACAGAGGTACAGTAATTACTCTCTTGAGTCCTGGTTCTCTTGGTTGACTGTACTTCAGAAACACCAATGGAACTTTGAAAAAATGCAGACCCCTCAACCTCATTTCAGACTTGCTCAGCCAGAATTTCTTCACTTGATCTGGCTTGATGGTTTTGATCAAACCTCCACTGAGAATGGTGACCAGCAAGATAGAGAACTACTGTTCTGATATCAAGGATGGTTATAGAAAGTGTGGTTTGCTATGTTGTACATGATATGAAGTAGCAACTTTAATTCAGCATGCTTGTACCACCCACTGAAAGTATGTATGGCACATAGTACTTACTTAGTAAATATTTGTGGAAAGAGTCCTGTGTACTTAACTGCTCTGTTGGCTTCTACTCTGCAGCCAACCCCTCTGTTCATTTACTGGTACTTTTGGGAAAACAGCTTAGGACAAAGTAGCACAGTATCATCAGGGAAATGTAGGATTCCTGTTTTTTTGCACATCTTGGTCTGGGCAGAGAAAAGTTGGGGCTTTGGTATCAGACATACTTGGCTTAGAATTGGGTTTTGTCACTTGTTGACTATTTGCTTTTCATATTCCCTGAATCTCTGTATACTGATCTATAAAATGGGTATCTTAATTCCCCAGTGTGAAATATTAAAAGTAGTCTAGCTCTATTCTTAACACCTCTGTATAATGGTCATCTTTTTTACTTGACTGTTCTTATCATCTCCCTCCTGTAATCTTAGGGTCAACTCTCATCAAGTTATGTCTTCTCAAAACAAGTACCTCCGTATGCCCCTGCACCCCCATATGATGCCCTCTCTCTTGCAATCATGCCCTTTCCCTGCAGGTTCTTCCGCTGGAAGCCAGAAGTGGCTTCTTTCTGCTTATGCTATCTTCATTTTGAAAGCTAAACCTGGTACTCCTGGACCTCTACCTCTGGAAGTCCCATCCAGGCTCTCTTGAGAGGTTGCTACTGAATCTCTGCAGGGGCAGAAATGTGCCTCCTGCCCAGAGGTGCCAGATTTCACATAGCTTCTCATTGCCCCATTCAGTTCAGTTCAGTCGCTCAGTTGTGTCCGACTCTTTGCGACTCCATGAATTGCAGCACGCCAGGCCTCCCTGTCCATCACCAACTCCCGGAGTTCACTCAGACTCACGTCCATCCAGTTGGTGATGCCATCCAGCCATCTCATCCTCTGTCATCCCCTTCTCCTCCTGCCCCCAATCCCTCCCAGCATCAGAGTCTTTTCCAATGAGTCAACTCCTTGTATGAGGTGGCCAAAGTACTGGGGTTTCAGCTTTAGCATCAGTCCTTCCAAAGAACACCCAGGACTGATCTCCTTTAGAATGGACTGGTTGGATCTCCTTGCAGTCCATGGGACTCTCAAGAGTCTTCTCCAACACCACAGTTCTAAAGCATCAATTCTTTGGCGCTCAGGTTTCTTCACAGTCCAACTCTCACATCCATACATGACTACTGGAAAAACCATAGCCTTGACTAGACGGACCTTTGTTGGCAAAGTAATGTCTCTGCTTTTGAATATGCTGTCTGGGTTGGTCATAACTTTCCTTCCGTGGAGTAAGCGTCTTTTAATTTCATGGCTGCAGTCACCATCTGCAGTGATTTTGGAGCCCCCAAAAATAAAGTCTGACACTGTTTCCACTGTTTCCCCATCTATTTGCCATGAAGTGATGGGACTGGATGCCATGATCTTAGTTTTCTGAATGTTGAGCTTTCATCAAGAGGCTTTTTAGTTCCTCTTCACTTTCTGCCATAAGGGTGGTGTCATCTGCATATCTGAGGTTATTGATATTTCTCCTGGCAATCTTGATTCCAGCTTGTGCTTCTTCCAGCCCAGCATTTCTCATACTGTACTCTGCATAGAAGTTAAATAAGCAGAGTGACAATATACAGCCTTGACCTACCCCTTTTCCTATTTGGAACCAGTCTGTTGTTCCATGTCCAGTTCTAACTGTTGCTTCCTGACCTACATATAGGTTTCTCAAGAGGCAAGTCAGGTGGTGTGGTATTCCCATCTCTTTCAGAATTTTCCATAGTTTATTGGGATCCACTCAGTCAAAGGCTTTGCCCCATTAGGAACACCTAAAGTTCCAAGTGAGTGAGAACTCTCAGCACCCTCCTGGGGAATCCTTTCTAATGGACCCTGTCTTTGGCATCTCCTCATACATTTTTTAGAAACCTGAGTTAGGAGTCCCTGTGCTCAGCCTGAGAAGGACCACTTTATATTTTAAGATATGTCCTTATCCAGCTTCATCTCCATCCCATCCTCTGATTATGGCTGCAGGTCCGTCAGATTTGAACATGCCCTGCCCCCCTCCTTATGGAACCTCTGTGATGATCCCCATTATCTAAGCTGCTTGATGCTCGCCTTCTCAAGTACTTTAGATTTCCTCACCAGATGTCCAGGTTTTTGCCCTATTTCAGGAATATGCCTCATTCTCTCTTCTTTTTCTTCCAGTCCTTCTGCCTAGCGCACTCCAACTCAGATCTTCAAGAGCTAGGTCAAATATCACCTCTTCTGTTAAGCCTGCCTGTCTCCCAAGGCATAGCAAGGGCAAATTGACTAGGAGAAAATATTTCAAGAATTTCCCCCTCCTTTTTCTTTTCCTTAACTAACATTTGATTTTAGATAAGTGCTTGGGTTCCATGTGCATAGTTGGTCCAGAACAGGAATGAAACAAGCTGTCTTTGTGTGCAGAGAGTTGTACAAGAAGAGCTCAGCCTCTTCTGTGGTCCAAACCCAGTTAAAATTGTCATGTTCCTTTTATCACAGAAACTAAAGTTTCTGTTGCTCTTCATTGAGTGAGAGGTAAGTTTCATCCATTCATTTTATCCTTGGTAAAAACCAAAGTGCATGTTATAAAGGAAGTTACTCAGAGGGATATAATTTTGTAACTGAAATCCCCTTGTTTTTAACCAGTATTGTAGCCTCTTCATCATATATTCTGAGTAGGAAAGTAAGGTTGTCTGTTGGTATTGTTTTAGAAGTGTTGATGTGAAGCCAGAATGAAAAAAGAAAAACTATGGTGAGGATTCACTGTCTGATAATATGAAAAGATTTGTGCAATCTCGTTAATAATGGGATGGGTGGATGGTTTGGGTAGGGGGAGGGAGAGAGAGAAAGAACATCAAGAGTGTTTATAAGTCAAAATCGCTACTTGTGTGTATGTGTGTGTGTGTATAAAAGTATTTCATGTGTGCAGTTGATACTGCTGACATTTACCTCATCCTGGGCTTATCTTTCTCACTCATTACTTGAACATTTTAAAACCTTAATGGAATTGTAAGATAGCAATTGGTTGTGTTTTGGACTGTGTGATGCATAACAAGTCATCTCGCTGGAACTCAATTTCCCTTTCGGTAAAATGAATGGGTGAGTTAAAGTCAGTGATTTTCAAAATCTTATCGAGGAGCATATCTTCGTTTGTCAAAATATCTTCTGTGGATCCGCAGTTAAATACAGTAACCTTCCTCCCCTGCCACCATCTCCCTCTCTCTCCCTCTGTCTCTCTCTGTTACGTACAAGCACACACACACGAGCGTGTGCACCGTGAGAGCAGGTAGAATTAGTGTGCTGCTGTGCTTGGGGTGGGAGATACAGGCACTTGTCATCCACATGGCTTTTCTCATTCTCACCTGAACTCTGGCTATTCAGTCCCAGGCTCCTGCTTTCTCACCATCTTGGAACTTCTAAGACCTGTGCCCCCCTGGCCAGCCCCAGGCCTACGGGATTACAGTTGATGGACATGAGGCCCAGCAACCTGTGTTTCATTGGGCTCTCCAGATGGTGATCGGGTGCAGTAATGTTTGAAAACCAACTGACCCTGTGAATGCCAAACAATGTTTAAGGAAGATTTTAAATGAGCAGTATGGGAGGCATTCCATTAAAACACTGAACTTAAGCTGAAGCATATTCCTTTTGTGGTACCTGTGTATATATATATATGTGAGGGTAGTGAGGGGACGTTCCTTTTTTGTCTCTAGCATGTAAATAGTAGCTTATGGCAAAACCTCTAGAACTTACAGGGCCATATGGGGAGAAACTGAAACAAAATGGTAAGAATGTCTAATATAGAAGAAGATGAAGATACAGTGTACTTTTGGCATTTGACCTTTGGAATTGTTGATAATCCAGAGATTCAGCTACACATTTGATAAAATGCCATCACATAGAATCATAATTTCTAATCATAACATTGAAAGCTGGTGACAAAAGCATCATTCTTGTGCTTTTCTCCTTCAAGGTCATGAACTGTCTTCTCATCCCCAGGAGCAGTATACCAAGTTTTTGTATCCTGATCCCTTCTCAGATGGCCCTCCCTGACATTTTCTTCTTTTCCTACATTTGGCTATTACTGTTCAGACAACAGAATCTGACCCCAATATCTCTTTACTGATAATTAGCACAAATGCTCATTCATTCTGCAGATAAGAACTGCTGTTGTAAGGATGTGGACAGCCTTTCCCTCTGGAGCTCTGAGATGATGAGCATCTCTGGGTTCTTGGAGGCTCTGTCTTGCCGGGTGGCTTCGCTCTGGGAGGAGGGGGCTGCATCCACCTGTGCAGGGCTGACAGTGGTTCCCTTTGTCTGGAAGGAGGAGCCTGATGTTAATAAGGTCTGGAATGTGGGGAGTCCAGGCAGATTTTTCTTTTGGAATTTTTTTGGTCCTGGCTCCCCTTAAGAGATAGCACTGGTGCTTTTCTGTTTGAGATGTTTAGTGGGGCTTCTGCACTTCATGAGTGGCTCATTTCTTCTTTCACTTGTAGCCTTTTTATCTCATGAGCACATACCTCTTAGGCATACTCAGACTGGGTGTATTGGAAGAGAGTTTGCCCGTAGAGGGAGCAGGGGTCCTTTCTGCCATTGTGGGTACTTTCTGCACTGCATTTAAAAATGTACAGTTTCTAGCTGGCTTTTCATGATTGCTTCATCTCTCAAGTCTCTGGTGATGATAAATCCCATGTGTTTTCACCTGTCTGCAGCTGCATTTGAATCCTGTGTATGGCAAATATATCAAGAAAACATGAAAAAAAAATTTTTAAATGAGCTCAGGTCAGTGGAATTCATCCATTCTTCTGCCAAGTACAGTCTGAAAAGTGAAAATAGTCCAAGGAAACCCAAATAACTTTTCTTTTTTTAAAGGGACAATGTGGACCCTTGGATCAAAATGTGAGATACACTAATTTTGGCAAGAAACTGGGCAATTAACACCCTTACTTCCATTTTAGACACAGGCTGCCAGATCTATCCCCTAGTCTCAAAGGCCCCTGAGTGATGCTGGGAGAGGTCTGAGCAGGTTTTCAGGCCTTGCAACAACTGCCTACGTGTTGGCTGGAAGGCAGGCAGTCTGGGGGACAAACGGCTGTTTTCAGAAAGAGGGTGCTGCTCACTGACGTATGCTTTCTGACCTGGGCACTATCCTCTAGGGACCAGAGAAATCCAGCCATGAGTCACTTTTTCGGTAAGATCCCAGTGTGCTGATCTATTTTTTTTTCCCTTCTAGAGGCATTGACTTTCCTGGGGCAGAGGCAAAATCTGCAGCTCAGATTTTTGAGGAAAAAAATCTGGAAACTGTGGTGGCCCACATTTTTGCTAACGAATAGGGTGTGTAGTTGTCTTTATCAAGTTCCATCGCTTACCTTTTGTCTTTTGCCCTTTCCCCCCTGTGTTTTTTTTTAATCCCCTTATGTTTTTGATGCAGTCTGGAATGTTTTAAAGATGTTAACTACATGGTTCTTTCAACAGGCAGGATGAGATATTTTTGTCATGTCAGTTTAAGAAGTCTTAACCCATTAAATCATACTTGAAACTTCCCATTTTTCACTTACATATAAAATGACAAAATAATATGCAAAAATTTTTTTTAAAATTTTCTCTTGCAGTGAATGTTCACCAGAAGATTGAGGGCAGAATTTTGATTAGTTTCTACCATATGTAGTACTTAACTCTGTGAACCCATATTATTTTCTCTGCCTTTTTTGCTTTCTTGGGAACTGATCATGGAGGCATTTAGATGACATCCCACGTTGGTAAAATACATGTCATCCCAAAGAACACTTTAAATAGCAAGTATAAGTGATGACATGGTTTGCTTCTGGTACATATATAACCTTCAATTTTATTGAATTGAAACTTCTGCATGTTATTCTCTCATTTAGCTGAGTTGAATTCTGAATTTAACTGGGTCAGAGGGCATCATCACAAATGTGCCATACTTAGAAGCAGAATGGCATACTAGTCGGGTCCGTGCAGATCTGGGTTTAGTCCCCCTTTCTGCCCCTCGTGAACCTTGTGCCTTTGGGCAAGATAGTTACCCTCTCTAAACTCCAGTTTCTTCATGTCTGTATAAATTGGGGAGCACTAATAGCACCTACTTCAGAGGGCTGTCATGAGTTCTTAATACAATTTTAGAGTCACTCAGTACTTTGTAAATGTTTCAGAACATGGATAAAGACAGACCATGGCATTTTTCTGCTTAAGAGGACCGCCTTGTGGGGATCATGTTAACAGAACCCTAGGCCTGGGAACATGCCCCTTGGAGAGCTGAAGGTCACCAAGTCCTGTGTTCTGAGTCACCGCTGAGTAACTTTCAGTGCCAAGGACTTGAGATATGAGGGGAGTCAGGGGGCATCCAGTCCCCAGAAAAGACTGTGACAGTTGCTACCCACAGACAGCCTGGTGAATTCTGGGCAAGAATAACAGTCTGCCTCTGTCTTTCCTCTGCCCCCTGTCTGGTCCGGACTCTCCTGTAAGGCTGAGGCGTAGGCCAGCCTGATTCTGTGTCTGGACCTCCTCAACACACTACTTCAAATTACTTTGCTAGATATTAGAAGTGTTGAAAAAAGCGGAAGATGGCTGAAGATGACTTGGGCAAGCAGGGGCTTCTCTATTTATTTTGCTGTCACTCATATTACTTGCTGTAAGACCGTTAGTTAACCCATGTGGATAAGCTAACTAGTGAAGTTGCTCAGTCATGTCCAACTCTTTGCGACCCCCCTGGACCCCTGCCAGGCTCCTCCATCCATGGAATTCTCCAAATAAGAGTATTGGGGTGAGTTGCCATTTCCTTCTCCAGGAGATCTTCCCGACCCAGGGATCAAACCTGAGTCTCCCACATTGCAGGCAGATTCTTTACCATCTGAGCCACCAAGGAATCCCAAGCTAGCTAGGAACACCATTAAATTTCAAAGTCTTTCACACTTTTTCCTTATACCTCAGAAGCCATCCATGTGTACCTTCTGTTGGTCATATTATGTTGTCACATATTGTATCTGTTGATGTAGTGTGGAAGGTGTGAATACCAGGAAAGGATGATTGCAGGGCAGGGAGCTTCACAGAAGCTGGCCACCACATGGTGTGTGTAGTCAGAAACCATTCCTGTAAATACTCTATCTAAAATAGACTTAGTGTTTGCGATAGAATTTTGGCAACTTTCCAGCTGTTATGTCAGCATTGATTTTGTCGCTGCGTCTCCTGTGGAATGGTCCTCTGGGATTCCTGTATGTAACTGCTGTTTGGAGAGGCATGGTATGAATGTCTGGTTTCACAGGGTCAGTTTCTTGTAACATGACAATTACAGTCAGTATTGCAGATGTGCTAATGACAGGTCGTCCTCTCTGCTGTGACCAGCCTTGGCTTTTATTTTAAATTTCATTTGCCCAATCACACACACCACAGTGTAGCAGACTGTATCATGCTGTTCCAGTTTTTGGAACTATCATGAGACCTTGAAATTCTATTAAGAATGAAATAGAGAACACAAAGGTAAATTGGGAAAGGTCCATGCGAAATAATAGTGACATTAGCTGAATGCTTGAGATTTAAGATTTGCAAGGTAGAGAGTGCAAATTGTCCCTGTAGTTGACTATAAAAATCTCCTCTTTTTTTTTTTTTTTTTTTTCTGGTGCTGAATGTGCATTGTGAAAAAAATACTTTTTATACATGCTCACCCACCCCCACCCAACTATAGCTACTACTTCCCCAGCTGCATCAGAAGAATGATGCTTTCCATGTAGGTGCTGAGCTCACAGGGTAGGAAAGAGCAGGTGGAGTGACTTGCTCCAGGCACAAAAGGAAATTGTGATATTCAGGAAAGTTGGAAAATGGCGGCAGGAGTGAAAGGTGAAGGGCCTCAGAGGAAGGGCACGTTGAAACAAGAGGACAGGGCAAAAGGAAAACAAGTACAGTAAAAGGGGCGGATGTGGCAGACGGGAGATGAGTTGGATAGTGGAATAGAGATAATTTGGAGAAAAACAAGAGGCAGAAAGAAGAGAGGTTTCATGGTTCCATTTTCATAGCTTCCATTCCTCCCAGCATTTTCCAGAGGAGTAGGACACAGCCCGTTTGCCCTGTTGTAGTCTAACAGCCCTTTTATTGGCAGCTCCACTTTGGGCGGCTCCACTTTGAACATATCTCCATGTTAGTAAATCTCTTACTCTTTCCTCTTTGGGCTTTCCTGAAGCTTCTGTCTTCCTCCTGTGGTGGGTTACAGCATTCACTGCTGGTGTACATTGATTTGATAAGCAAATTAGAATGAAACCTTATATAGAACTTCAGTGGCATTAGCAGTACACGAGGTGAATATTGGGTTTTTGAATAGTGCTCTGTAGTTGTTAACATGACAGAATTTTGATATACCTAAAAACTTTGGGAAATTTTGGGAAAAAAATATCCTTTTTAAATTTTAAATCAGAAATTAAGGACAAGAAAGGAACCTCTACCCTTGGGTTAGTGTGCCTTTGTTAAAAGCAGCCTCCTTTAATCAAATGTCATTATTTTTAGGTCCTCTAACAAGCCCAGGTTACTTTAAAATGTAATCAGTACTTTCTGGAGTGAAAAAAAGGAAGTTCATTCTTAAGTTTACATTTATATGCAGTAAAAAAGAATATTGATGGCATTTCTGGTAAATGCTCAGATCTTGCTTTCTAGACTTATTAGATCTACCCCAAGAGAGCAACATGAGGAAGTGAGAGGGAAAAACTCAGTCTACAAACAATTTTAAAAGATTTTCATAAGTGCATTTGTTACTGCTGTTCTTATTCACATGGTGAACTTAGATTGACCTCCTTTTTCCTATGATTTGAAAAGACACAAGATATTATATGGAACAGTAAGATCTTTACAGTCCAAAGGGATGGAGAAACTGCTATATTTTAGGTTCACAGAGTTCTTCAAAACTATTTAAGTATATTGCCAAGCTCATTAAAAAATAATATTTAGTCTTTCAGGAAGATTTATTTCTTGGTGGAATGTTGTTCCTAGAAGCTCCATAAGATACCAGCATCTCTTGAAAACTCTGGTTAAAAATCATGTGCTACTTAAAAATTAAAATGCTTGTTGGTGCTTTAATGCTTGAGCTGTCAAGTTATTTTATACTTTGAAACACTGACACCATTAATATTTACTATTCACACTATTGTGCATTAGAAGGTGGCTCAGATTTGATTGTAGACAGTTTTCAATTTGAAACTGTATTTCCTTTTCATTGAAGATTTCCATCCATGAAGTATTATTCTCCACAGATTTCAGTCTCTGGATTTAGTGGACTCAACACCATCTAGAATATCATGTATAAAGCCAAAGATGTCTCTATTAAAGTTTGATAAGTCTCTATTATTTAGTATTTTATAGAAGGAAGATTATCTTTTGGTAGTGAAGACACATGCATTGTAAAATCACTAAAATTTTCTACTGATCTGCTTGATTCTACAATTGAAAAATGCCTGTTTTCTGCACCATTTCTTTTAAATTATTTAAGGGCCAGTTGGTTACCATTCTATGGTCATGCACCTTTTAGTTGTAATGGGATATACTAGTTATCTTTTATACATTATCCTTTATTACTTAAGCTTTCAGAACTTCAGTTTTTTGAACTTGGTAATTTGTGGAATATTTGTACCCAGAAATTAAGGTTCTCGTCCATTTTTGCTTCTCCTTTTCTTCTGTTTTATACTTTTCTTTATTCCTTGAATTTTAAAATTCTATGAATTCTCTCCCTTGCCTTCCCCATTCTGAATACCTGGTTTCCATGACCTGTCATATATGTCATCACTAATACTATGAATAGACTTTTATTCAGAATTATTTCTTTATTCATTCATTTGTTCACTCATTTACTACTGGGATATTTTTGTTTTGCTTTTTGAAGAAGGAAGGTTCAAGACTTGCTCTTATTTTAAAAGCTATGTTAAAGCTAACTGAGCACATTGGAGGAAAAGATAGCACTTGAGATAAGTTTATGACCCTTCTTTAAAGGTGCATGATCTACTTGGTAGGTTCTCTTTGTCCATTTCCTTTCTGCTCACCACTCTTGTATGTGTTTATCTTCAGTGATCTCCTCACTAGTGGTAACAAGTTCTAGATCAGTGGATAAGGGAGAATGTGTCCAGATTACTGCTGTTAATAGCTGGTAAAGCTTTGGTGTGTGAGGAGAACCTGAAATTTAAAATGATGCTCAGAAATTACCTATAGGGTTGATTCATCATGTTGGGTAGGTCCATAGAAAATTGCTGTTTTCTTAAGGTTGAAAACAGTTGATTAGTAGAAATTTTATATGATTTAGTCTAATAGTCCAGACCCCTAATATGACTGGTAACTGATAATATATTTAGTGTTTAATAATAAAATATATTTAAATATTTACTGGTAACTGACAATATTATATATTTATAATTCTATTTTCACCTGTTGCTATGCCAGAGTTAATTTTTCCTCTTTCTCATTGTTGAGAAAGAAGAAGAGAAAACAGTCAACATCAAGGAGTATAGATGATTTATTCACTGATAGGTTATTTTTGCAGGCAGCATATTAAAAGCAGTATTTTGGGGGAGCAATGAATCAGTTAACTGTTTAAGGTGGGATATATTGGATTTTATAAAGATACCAAGGAGTAAACTGGAATAAGGTTGCAATGTCCAAGATGTTACTCAAAATGGTGTCTAGAGTCCTATTGATTAATGCTGGTGAATGAGACACCAAAATGGAAAATAAACCATCCCAAGACAAGTGGTAATCATAGGTGACTATTATGTTAATTATACTTTATTTAGGTGGTGTTTTTCTTCCTGAAAGATGGCTTTTGTTTAAGAGAAAGTTGAGGCATTTAAGAATTGGATGTTCCGTAGAAGCTCTTGAGTGTAGTTTTTCACTTTTATTCAATTTGATAAGTCTCCAAGAATATTTTCAGGCCTAGATTTATGGACACTGTTTATGGCATCTGCTACCAAGAAAAACACTCTCCCACCAGGCGTACTGGAAAGCATATTGTCTATCTTTTTGCTCCACTGTTGTGAGCAGATGTTCCCTCTGTGTTTTTAAAATCATTTTAATGCACAGAATGGGAAAAACTGGAAATCAAAAGGAAAACGAAAATGCATCTGAGCAGGGGTAAATGCCATATGCTCAATCTTTTTTATCCCTAAGCTAAATTTCAGATAGTACCTCATCTGTTGTTGTCAGATCCCCCAAATTCAGCAAATTTCAGTTCTATGTTAGTAGGAGAATGGATTAAAAATAAAAGTTTATGATAAACTCTAGCCACAGTCCTGGCATGTAGTATGAACTCAGTTAATCTAATTTGACTTTATTTTTGTTGCTCTTTCTGTTTGTATTGAAGTTACTGTTGTCCACGAAGAGGTTAGCTCAGTGAAGCACAGCTCTGATGGACTGTAACTAACAAATTACCACAGACTCAGTGATTTAAAATAGTAGAATTTTATTCTTTCATGACTCTGGAGGGAATCTGAAGAATACGATTTCAGAGGTCAGAAGTTTGAAATCAAGTGTCAGTTCAGTTGCTCAGTCATGTCTGACTTTTTGCGACCCCCATGGACTGCAGCATGCCAGGCTTCCCTGTTCATCATCAACTCCCAGAGCCTACTCAAACTCACGTCCATTGAGTTGGTGATGCCATCCAACCATCTCATCCTCTGTCGCCCCCTTCTCCTCCTGACTTCAGTCTTTCCCAGCATCAGGGTCTTTTCCAATGAGTCAGTTTTTTGCATCAGGTGGCCAAAGTATTGGAGTTTCACTTCAACATCAGTCCTTCCAATGAATATTCAGGACTGATTTCCTTTAGGATGCACTGGTTAGATCTCCTTGCTGTCCAAGGGACTCTCAAGAGTCTTCTCCAACACCACAGTTCAAAAGCATCAATTCTTCAGCACTCAGCTTTCTTTATAGTCCAACTCTCACAACATGACTACTGGAAAAACCATAGCTTTGACTAGATGGACCTTTGTTGGCAAAGTAATATCTCTGCTTTTTAATATGCCTTCTAGGGTGGTCATAATTTTTCTTCTAAGGACCAAGCATCTTTTAATTTCATGGCTTCATTCAAGGGAATGGCAAACCACTTCAGTATTCTTGCCTTGAGAATCCCATGAACAGTGTGAAAAGGCAAAAAGATAGGACACTGAAAGATGAACTCCCCAGGTCGGTAGGTTCCCAGTATGCTACAGGAGATCAGCGGAGAAAGAACTCCAGAAAGAATGAAGAGACAGAGCCAAAGCAAAAACAACACCCAGTTGTGGATGTGACTGGTGATGGAAGTAAAGTCCAATGCTGTAAAGAGCAATATTGTATAGGAACATAGAATGCTAGGTCCGTGAATCAAGGCAAATTGGAAGTGGTCAAACAGGAGATGGCATTGAACATTGACATTTTAGAAATCAGTAAACTAAAATGGACTGGAATGGGTGAATTTAACTCAGATGACCATTATATCTACTACTGTGTGCAAGAATCCCTTAGAAGAAATGGAGTAGCCATCATAGTCAACAAAAGAGTCCAAAATGCAGTACTTGGATGCAATCTCAAAAATGACAAAATTATCTCTGTTCATTTGCAAGGCAAACCATTCAATATCACAGTAATCCAAATCTGTACCCTGACCAGTAATGCTGAAGAAGCTGAAATCAAATGTCACTGGGTTGAATTCAAGGAGTTGGCAGGGTGATGCTCCCTCCAGAGGCTCCAGAGAAGCACCTGTTTCTCACCTCTTTCAGCCCGTGGGTGACAGTATTCCTTTGCTTGTGGCTGCATCACTCTGATCTTCAAGTGCAGTCTAAAGTGCAGTCTGCAAGTCTGTCTCTGCTCCAGCTTCACATTGTTCTGTTCTCTGTGCATGACACATCTTATTCTGCTTCCTTCTTGTAAGAATACATGTGATTTCATGTGGGTCTCACTCAGGTAATTCAGGGTGATCTTTCCATCTCAGAATCCTTAGCCTAATCACATTTCCATAGTCTTTGCTAGGAGAGATAACATTCACAGATTCCAGACAGTGGGGAATGGATATCCTTTGGGAGCCATTTTCTGCCTATCACAAACTACTCCCAGTGTCCCCATTCCAGTGACTAAGATGGAACCAGCTTATTACCTAAACACTTTTAGGTCTGATTGAAGTACTGGCTCACCTTCCTCAGCGCCCACCATGACTTTTCTGGTGTGTTACAGTTAGTATAAATGTCTAATAGCAGCTCTGAGTATCTGTCTCTGATAACATAGACCAGGAATCACTTAGCAGAGCTGTGTCTTCTCGTTATGGCAGTGGTCAGCACCAAGGAAGTCTCTGCACAGGTAATTAAGCTAGCTGGGGCAAGTCACAAAGCTGAATGCTACAGCTGCTCACTTGAACTCTGTAAATTGAAGTGAGTTGTCATGTGGATATGTATGTATATATGTATGTAAATGGTGAATATGTATTTTCAGAACATATTTAATGAAAGTTACAGTTCAGTTCAGTCGCTAAGTCGTGTCTGACTCTTTGCGACCCCGTGAACCACAGCACGCCAGGCCTCTCTGTCCATCAGCAACTCCCGGAGTTCACTCAAACTCATGTCCATTGAGTCAGTGATGCCACACTGACATCCTCTGTCGTCCCCTTCTCCTCCTGCCCTCAATCTTTCCCAGCATCAATGTCTTTTCAAATGAGTCAGCTCTTCGCATCAGGTAGCCAAAGTATTGGAGTTTCAGCTTCAGCATTAGTCCTTCCAATGAACACCAGGACTGATCTCCTTTAGGATGGACAGGTTGGATCTCCTTGCAGTCCAAGGGACTCTCAAGAGTCTTCTCCAACACCACAGTTCAAAAGCATCAATTCTTTGGCACTCAGCCTTCTTCATAGTCCAACTCTCACATCCATACATGACCACTGGAAAAACCATAGTTAAATATCAGGATCTGTATAATTTCTTTTAGAGTTAATGGCATTTTCCAAAAAGAAGGGAAAGGAACCTATCCAGTTTGAAACATATGTTTTCTTCAAAAAAGAACCTGAGGTAGTTTTCACCTAGCGTGAGATAAGACTGACAAGGCTGTAAGAATAATTACTTCTAATGAATCTAATGATTCTATAGTGATTAATGATTAATCATTATAAAACTCCCCCAAGAAAATGCCATAAAAGCTGATGCTTGTTACAATATTGACTGGATGACTAATACTGTAGATTGATTAACTATGTCCTTTCCTTGATTCTTTTTATCTAGGTGGGGTCTAATATTTAGTTTAATTTTGAAGAAGAGTTATATGGACCCCAATATGTCATATGAGTGATAAACCCTGTTATCTACCTTGCTATATTTTTTAATAATTACTGCCCATATAATGAAACTTATGTCTTGCAGATTTCCTCATGTGTTATACCTAGAAAATAGACATAGAAGATTTTAAGTACATACATGATAGTATTTGAAATCAATTTAGATTTTTTCCTGTATTAGAATTCTGTGATTGTGTGAAACTTGATATGAAATATATATTTATCAAAGTTAAGTTTATATATGCTCAGATGCTCAATTGTCTCCGACTGTTTGTGACCCCAGGCTCCTCTGTCCATGGGATTTCCAGGCAAGAAATGGTGGGTTTCCATTTCCTTCTTCAAGGGATGTTCCCTACCCAGGGATTGAACCTGGGTCTCCTGTATTTCAGGCATATTCTTTACCAACTGAGCAACCGCATCAGCAAATCATTGCTCGGATGAACAAATTAGTCAGAGCTCTGCATCTGTTCATATTTCATTGATGAGACTAATGAAGCTGAGGTACAGAGCCTAGGTTGTGTAAGTGAAGATGAAAGAAAAAGTAGGGGGGATATTTTAGCCAAACACAGGAACTCAGCTGGATCATATAGTGTCAGCCAAGAGGGTAAATGACAGAATTCAGCAGGTACAGATGTTGTGGTATGAAGCATAAAGTACTAGTCATGTGGCTCACAGTCTTCCCTGTGTCAAGCCACTAGATGTTCTTATTTGGTTGTATAGACAACTCTAGTGATGTTGCTGAGACCCTTAATAAGGGGAGAAAGAAACTGAGGGGATCACATCATGTTACCTTCCTTGAATAGCTTTCCCAGTCTTATTTTCAATAGATTTTAAATATTAAATCTGTCCAATTTAGTGCTTTCCTGGTGGTAAAGAATCTGCCTGCAATGCAGGAGACCTGGTTCAATCCCTGGGTCAGAAAGATGCCCTAGGGAAGGAAGTGGCAACCCACTCCAGTATTCTTGCCAGGAGAATTCCACGTACAGTGGAGCCTGGAGGGCTACAGCCCATGGGGTTGCAAAGAGTCAGACACAACTGAGCAACTAACACACACACAGTCTAATTTAAGCCACTTAACTGTACGCATAATCTGAGCCTTCAGTTTTAGCAACGTACGTGTTTTTTCCATAATGGTATCAATCACTTACTGCATGTGCTTTGCCTTTGCCAGTTCCTTTTGGAACCAATTTAAATGAGAGAAATAAAGGACTTCAGGAAGAACTATTTAAGTATGTCTGGTAAATTGTTTTACTATTTGAGAATAGCTCTGGAGACTGAAATAAATTTTCCATTTAGTGTAGAATTTGGCTTTTTTTTTTTTTGTGAGTCACAACATTCGTGGAAATATGTTGAAATCTTAAATGAGAAAATGACTTATTGCTTTTGGTATTACTTGCTGTCTAGAATGGTGTTACAGTCTGCATTACAACATTATGCTGATCAGCAGTGTTCGAAAGGAGGGATAGCTTCAAACTACATGGAAGCGTACATATCAGGATCCACAACCTCATGTTCTGGATTCTTCAGATTGTAGAGCAAGTATGGCTCAAACCTCTGCTTTTCCATTAGACATTTCATTGAATACATGTTCTTGGTCACTTGAATTGCAACTCTTCTTGGATATTAATATCATGTACTAAAACCTAGATCTGTTAATATAAAATTACATTGATTATCGTGAAACAATAAGTTTCTGTATATCCAAAATATATTTTACTAAGTGTGATGACTCTTCTCTAAATTTGCAGTATTATTGTAGTGCTTTTTTTTTTAGATAATTTTTTTTAGAGCAGTTCTAGGTTCATGGCAAAATTGAGAGAATATCGAAGGATGTGTAAGTGAAGATGAAAGAAAAAGTAGAGGGAAAAAGTTTTAGTCAAACATGAGAACTCAGCTGGGTTATATAGTATCAGCCAGGATGGTAAATGAAAGAAGACAGCAGGTATATATGCCGTGATATGGAAATCTCTCATATTTCCATATGAGAAATCAGTGTGTAGTTTTTAATCTGTGTGCATGCATGTATACTTTCACAGAGATTTTATTCCCTGAGCTAGTCTGTCTGCTTTAACTTTTGTTCCCTCGCTGTTCATTCTCCACCCAGCAACCAGGAGATCTCATTAAAATGCTCTATGTTTTCCTTCCCAACTTTACAGTCTTCGAACAAGCATGCAGCGCAGTCTCTTAACCCCAGTGACAGTATCTGTTGCAGCCACCCGCTGCCTCAGCTCCTCCCAGCCTTGTTGCAGCTCTCTGTGCTTCCTTTCCAATCTTCAAAGATGCCAGACCCTTCCCACCTTCACTCTGTTCTGTTACCGCTACCTCCAAAGTTCTCTTGCTCTTTGTATGATTGGGTCCTCCCCGTCCTTCCTCCAGTAGCCCAAATGCTTCAGTCTGAGAAGCCTTCTCAAACTATTGTTATCACCCTTTAGAACGCGTTCTTTGTGGCACTAGCTGACCTCATCCTGTGTTTGGGCATGTTTTCTCCTGTGTTCAGGGATACTGTCTGTTTTCTCCCACCAGAGTTCACCCCTTGAATGTATTTGAAACAGATTGGACTTGTCAGAGGTTCAAGTGCAGAGCTCATTCAAAGGAACTTCCAAACATTTTTGTAGATAATATGAATTGCTGAATTTGTTATTGTATTTAAAAATTTTCATTTTATAAGGCTTAGTTTAAAATACAGAATTCCATTGCAGCTGGAAAGAGTTAACCAGATGGTTATAATGCATGTTTGTGTGCCAGAATTGCACAGCACGAAGCACAAGAGATTTTTTTTTGAGGAACTAACTGAATTGCCAGGTTAGAAGTTTTTGCTGAGCCCATTTCATCCTCAAAGACGAAGGACTTCCCTACAGATGAAGTCTTTTATTTCCTTCCCCCAAATGAATGTAATAAACGTCCATCACTGCTTTCGCCATTTTTGTTCAGGAAGAGTTCACCACCTTTGGTAGTGGCAGAGTCATTTTTGGCAGTTCAGAATTATTTCTGTTACCATTAGCTTTTTTACCCTTAGGCAGAATCTGGACTTTGTGTATTCTTCTATCCAGTTTACGCTGAAAGTGAAAGTCACTTAGTCATGTCTGACTCTTTGTGACCCCATAGACTATACAGTCCATGGAATTCTCCAGGCCAGAATACTGGAGTGGGTAGCTTTTCCCTTCTCCAGGGGATCTTCCCAACCCAGGAATTGAACACAGGTCTCCCACCTTGCAGGTGGATTCTTTACCAGCTGAGCCACAAGGGAAGCCCGGGAATACTGGAGTGGGTAGCCTATCCCTTCTCCAGCGTATATCTTCCTGATCCAGGAATTGAACTGGGGTCTCCTGCATTGCAGGCGGATTCTTTGCCAACTGAGTTATCAGGGAAGCCCTCGTTTACACTGAGTTTTGTGTAATTCATAAGAATTAAAACTTCACTCAGATACTCTTGATTGCATGCAGTAAAGACATTTTGCAATATTAGAACAGATTTTAATGTGGAATCTAATCAATCTTTAGTTTTAAACTATTGATTTCTCTCATAGCTTGGAGATGTTTTGCTGACAGTAGCTCTTAGTAGTCTCATTCTCTTAGCACTTTTATATTAGAGCATTGAAAAAAATGGTATGATAGCTTTTGTGTTACTCATTACCTTTGGCACTCAGGATAGTTTTGTTTGCTCTTATTTTGTTGGAAGATTAGATGAAAATTTTCTTTTCTGATTGTTGGGAAACATGAAACCTGACTTTGTGACCACTTTGTACTAGGACTAGAGACTGTTTGCCTATTTGCTCCCAATTGGCTCTTCCATCTAGGGCTAACTCAACAGGTCAGCATGCTCTTAGGAGGGAATTCCTAAGTAAACTTCAGTTTGGTGCCAGAAACAAAAATGGGGATCCATCACCTTCTAAATGTTAATAGACTGAGAGAAAGAACAACAGATTCTTTTTTTGAGAATTATTAGTGGAAATCCCATCCACATATGAAAGCATGCTCTAGAAGATAATGCATTGACATTTTGGAACAAGGTTGGAACCATCTTGGTTCACAGAACCCCCTAAAGATAGCATGCTAGGAAAGGAAGCCTCTATGATTCATAGCCTGGAAGATAAGCTTGTTATGGTAGAACACATCTGAGTAGGAAGCAAATCCTAGTGTTCATGATATTGTCAGTGAGGGACAGATCACCACTGGGCTTAAGCATAGACCTCTAACTCCAGCAGTCTGAACTAGGGGTATAGGAGGTGTTATAAATCAGAGTTTGCCTGGAACTTAGGTTGTTGCCAACCTTGAGTGAGAAAAGGAGTCCTTTCTTCTCTTACTTTCTCTGCAATAACTCTGTGAGGATGCTGGGTTGGAAAGATACTTGAATGTAAAAGTAATAAAGCATATTACCATGAGCCCTGCTTGCAACTTTAGTGACATATGGGTATTTTCTTTAATAACATACTTTTACTGTTCTTGAATTAAGCTATGGTGACCACCTTTATGGAACCTAGCTAGAAACTGCCTTATAAATACCTTAAGGAAAAAAAAAGAAACTAATGGTTACCAGTGAGGAGAGAAAGTGGGGAGGGACAAATTAGGGGTATGGGGTTAAGAGATAAAGACTTCTGTGTATAAAATAGATAAGAAGGATATAATGTATAGCACAGAGAATTATAGGCATTATCTTGTAAAAACTTTTAATGGAGTATAATCTGTAAAAATACTGACTCACTATGCTATGCACCCAAAATTAATATACTATTGTAAATCAGCTGTACTTCAGTAAAAGCAAAAAGATACTCTAAGGAAAAAGTAGCTAGCTTTGTCACAATGGGGAACATTTCACAGTGCTGTAACCCTGTCTCTGATTGATGAAAGGCAGAGGTTATGGATTGCACTGGGGAAAGGGCTGACTTCTCTAGAAGACAGAGCATCATTCTAGGCACAGCCGGATATAATCTTTATTTTAGATGTGGCCTTTTACAGGCTTTAGGGACTTTTAATTTAGTTCACTTTTCAGGTGAATATTCTTCATTTGAGCCTTTGGGCATTACTAAAGAGCATACAACCCTAAAAATTCAATGCAATGGTCTTGGAACCTCCCTAATTTCTTTCTTTCCATTCTCAGTCTCTCTTCCCACTTGCTTTCACTCCTCTGAAAATTAACACCTGCCAGTGAAATCAACTTTATGCTGCTTTCACTGGAGACTGGTGTCTAAAAATCAATCCTGGCAACTAATGTAAAGTGAAATTTGGAAGACGCCTGGATTCTCATGGAGTCGTGCAAGCTGAAGTTATTAAAGAGGATTAGAGACCACAGCTGGTGAGCAGATGGAATGCATATAATTTCACAATCTTAGGTAGCTTTAAACCTAAATCTGCACAAAACCTATTTGCGTTTTCTCTAGTTCATTTCACTTTATCCTCCTGGAATATAGCACTGGTCAGTGTGATACTTTAATTGTTGTGAATGATGAGCCTTCATAGGTCACTCACTTGATGGAATCATTTATAATTCTGGTTGTGCAATTTCTTACTCAATTGCATTTCAGTAACCACTGTTAAATAATGTGCTATGAGAAGCTCAGTAGGTAGGGAGGAGGAGTAAGACTTGTAAATTTCATTCAAAATGTAGACATGAAGATCACAGAAATTACAGCTAAACAGTCCAGCTGCTTGCTGCTTAAGGAAACTTGTGAATCAGTTTCAACAGCTCTTTTATGTGTCCATTTGTTAGAAATTTCTGTGTTATGCAATCGAACAAGTCACCTGCATCAGCTGCCTTCAACTCCTGTACCACCTAATCACAGGCCACTGCTCTACTTCCCATGTCTTCTCACCTCTTTGTCCTGGCTCATTATGAGGGTCTTATATGTGCACACGGAGAAGGCAATGGCACCCCACTCCAGTACTCTTGCCTGGAAAATCCCATGGACTGAGGAGCCTGGTAGGCTGCAGTCCCTGGGGTCGCTAAGAGTTGGACACGACTGAGCGACTTCACTTTCACTTTTCACTTTCATGCATGGGAGAAGGAAATGGCAACCCACTCCAGTGTTCTTACCTGGAGAATCCCAGGGACGGGGGAGCCTGGTGGGCTGCCATCTATGGGGTTGCACAGACTCGGACACGACTGAAGTGACTTAGTAGCAGCAGCAGTATATGTGCAGAAATAAACCGTTAGCTCCCTAGAAATGCACTTCCCTGTACTTCCTGGCATGTTGGTGTCTCCTACACAAAGGAAAGTGTTTGTGAGACTTTCGCTCAGTGACTGTTAAGAAGTTCAAACTAGGGTCTTTATTCTACTAAGATAAAGATATTAACCTATACTCTAATGGCAGTTACTTTATCTAAGAACAGAAATTAGTACCCACTGTACACTTTCCTTACTGAAAGACTTCAGCGAAATGGCTGCCATACTTCAATCCTTGTGGAATGTCTGAAAATACAGAAAAACAGCTGGAGCTGTAAATAAGTTGAGTAGTCTGAATACACTCTGTACTAGCTGGTTAGGGAGAACACAACACGCAGATATTTCAGGTGGCACACTGCACAGCAAACAGCTGTAGTTTATGGTCCAACATAGTCTCTATTCTTTTGGAGCCAGTATGTGCTTCTTCTCTAAAGCCACAGTCAGCTGCAAAAATATTTTAACATGTGTTTTGGAAACAATTACTGCATAATAGTATTCTAGCCTCAAAACATCCTGAATGATATATTTCTATACATGGGGAGAAAGGGGAGAGCATATTGAGTTACTGATGCATTGGCATAGAATAGTCAGTAGAATTATCATAGGAAGTGGGGTTTTGGGGATCAGCTTTTCAAATGATTTTCAGTCACTTTGTTTTTGGACCTCTAAATTGGCTTCTGTGAATATGACCTCTTAGGGAAGCAGTAGTATAAACACATTTTAACTTCCACTGTAATTATTTTGTATTGAATCACGTAGTTTAGCAATCCATTCAAACTAATAGATTTGCTTATGTATCATAAGTACAATTGTTCTCCCTACCCTTTTCTTGTTCCGTTAGGCAGTGGGGATGGCAGGGCAAAAGGAAGTCCAGAGGTCCCCTAAGAAGAAAACGAGACTGAGAATTAGAAAGCCTGGGGTTAATACTGGGTCTTTCTGGTTTGCCTAGTGTGATCTTGAGCAAATTCTGAAAATTCTTAGCTTGTAGGATTCATATCTAGTAGATGGATATAATAATACAAATATGTATATGATACATGAATGAGATTACTAGGATTGCCATAACAAAGTACCACAAACTGGGCGGCCTAAGTAACAGATATGTAACTTTCTCATAGTTTCTGGAGCTAGAAATCTGAGATCAGAGTGTCTGCAAGGTTGATTCCTTTTGAGGATCACAAGGGAAGGATCTGTTTTAGGTTTCTCCCCTTGGCTTATAGATGACTGGTTTTGCCCTTTATCTTCACATCATCTTCCCTCTGTATGTGTCTATATCTAAATTTCCTCCTCTTATAAAGACATTAGTCACATAGGGCCCACCATAATGAGCTTCTTTTAACTTAATTACCTGTGTAAAGACACTATCTTCAAATACAGCCATATTGTGAGATACTTGGGGTTAGGACTTAAGTGTATGGATTTTGAGTGGAATACAATTCACCCCATAACAATGCATTACAAAGGGCTATCTAATAAATGAGTGATAAACTATAGTTTGTAATTCTTCACATTGTACTATATGTATTCAAAATATTGTAATAAAGTTTTATTCTGGTGGGCACATTGATAGGAATAAAAGCACTATACTTTCCTTCTTTAAAACCTAAAATTTAATACACAACTGTGTTTTCATTCCATATGGTGAATTTGTAAGTCAAAGGTAACATCTTTTACTCTGGAGGAATAAGGTATAACTGTTGTGTACACACTATTCCGGTTCCTATCTCTTAGGGCATCTCTTTGTTTGACTGTTAGTTGTAGACGGTTGTTTGGGAGGTTATTAGGGAAGTTTCACAGGAGTGGGTGACTAGCTTATTGCCAGGATCAAAGAATTCTAAATTAGTCTTTTGTTGAAGGGTAAATACTTTCCAACTTGGAAGTTTTGTGCCAATGGTGGTGTTTTTCTCAAAGTGTGTAACTGCTAGATTGCTTACAATAGTTAGTAAGCCATAAATACTGGCTGTGCAGTAAACTCCAAATGCAACTTTGTGGCCCTAGGATAGAGGGGAAGGCAAAGAAGGGGATCCCTTCATGGAAAGTGCCAAGTTTTTCATTCACTGGGATTGCAGTTGGAGGACTGTTAATTATGGAAAGAAAGGCAACCAGACAGTCACATACTATAAGGCAGAAAGGAGAATGGGTAGTCAGGGCAGTTGGAAGCATGCATTAATATTGCAAAAAAGAAAGACTTGCAAATACTTTTGTAGTTCAGATTTTCCTATTTGGTTGAATAATTAACTGCTAAATAGGCATAATAGAGTCATCTTAAATGGTCCTTTAGAGATGCATGATTTGTGTCTACAAAAAAACTATTGTGTAACAGGAAAACTGGAAAACAACTAACTTGGCTAAACAAAACCAAGGCATTTTAGCCTCTAAAAACAACTTTGTGCATTCTGATTTAATTTTCTGAAATGAGATTAGTATGTAGCAGATTGAAAGGTTACCACTAGTAGATAAAATGCTCCATTCTTCTCCAGGATACTACCCAGAGTGAAATCTAAGAATTCTCAGTTGCTTAATTAGTAATGTGCTCAGTTGCATTTTTATCATCACAGAAAGCTTGATGACTTTATTGAGTTCTTTTTATTTTTATTTTTTCTGCCAGGAAGACTGTTAGCTTTGGCTATAGAGATATTTCTGATCCACATCACATGTAGGATTCTTACTGAATTAATCTAGCATGTGCATACTGGTTTCCAATGCAGAAATAGAAATGTACAGATTTTTTGACACAGGTTTATCATAATGTGTTATTTGATGTAATATCATGATCTATCAAGGTGTTGTCCCTTATAAGTATCTCTGCCATGGCATCTCTCGTATGCTTGTTTCTAAATATTCAGAGAATAAAAGCAGAGTATGTGCATTTGTTCATAAATGGTCTCTGACCATTTATTCAGTCACGCATTCTACACCTATTCCTGTGATCAGTGACACATAGCATGACATCAATGACACGTGATTCCTGTACTCAAGAAAGTGAAAGTGAAGTCACTCAGTCGTGTCCAACTCTTTGTGACCCCATGGCCTGTAGCCTACCATGTTCCCCCTTCCATGGGATTTTCCAGTCAAGGGTACTGGAGTGCGTTGCCATTTCCTTCTCCAGGGGATCTTCCCAACCCAAGGAATGGAACCTGAGTCTCCCACATTGTAGGCAGGTGCTTTACCATCTGAGCCACCAGGGCAGCCCACCTTTACTGTTTTTGGAGAAGTGGAGGCTACACAGCTGACCGTTAAACAATATGGGTTTGAACTTTGCAGGTCTGGATTTTTTTTTCAGTAGTAAATACTATAGTATTACATGATCTGTGGTTGGTTGAATCTGCATATGTGGAGGGACTGCATTTATGGAAAGCCTATTTATACATGGATTTTCAACTAAAGGAGAGGTCGGCCCTGCTAATCCCTATGTAGTTCAAGGGCCAGCTGTACTGTGAAGAAGAACATGCAGTAGAATATATACTTAAATATCGAGAGGAGGATGGGATGTTAGGGGAGACCCTACAAAGAGAACCATTGCAGGAGGGTGATAAAGGCAGTACTGCCTGAAAGAATGGATTTCTCAGCAGAGGCATGAAGGATGAGAAAAGGGAACTGGACCAGGAAGGGAGGGATAGACTCACATGCATATTCTGTACTGTCCTGTCACCCTTGGGTAACTTTAAGCTTTGTCAAAAATTAACATTTTACATTTTGGTGTCTTGTAATGGAAATTTTATCACTCTAATTTCTAGAACGTATTTAGATAGAGTAATTACCTAGATAAAAAATTGTCAGTGTAATTTCTGAGAACCATGTTTGAAATCTTTTTTTATCTCTCACTCATTCCTTTCTCGCTGCTGCTGCTGCTGCTGCTAAGTCGCTTCAGTCATGTCTGACTATATGTGACACCATAGTAGGCAGCTCACCAGGCTCCCCCATCCCTGGGATTCTCCAGGCAAGAACACTGGAGTCAGTTGTCATTTCCTTCTCCAATGCATGAAAGTGAAAAGTGAAAGTGAACCCCGTGTCCGACTCTTAGTGACCCCATGGACTGCAGCCCACCAGGCTCCTCCGTCCATGGGATTTTCCAGGCAAGAGTACTGGAGTGGGGTGCCACTGCCTTGTCCTAACCCTCTTTTTTTGGTCATCTGTTTTGTTTTTTTTCTTCTGTGCTATCTTTTATATTTTCATCTTGAGCAGTTTTTCTTTGGCCCTTTGATTCATGACCCAAATGGTACTTTTGCTCGTGGGTTTTCCCCGGGGCCTGAGGAGCTCACTGTAGACCAGGAGTTACATATCTCAGCTATTGCCCAGGTGAGCACGATTTATCACCTGCAGACTTGAAAATGTGGCTGGCTGGTAAAGTGTGCCATTTATTGAGCTGGTTTGGGGTAGAAATGTAATTCTCAGACCTTTTAACTGAATTTTTAAATATACATGCATTCAAAAGACATTATTAATAGACCTACAACTTTCCTGTTTTGAACAACAGGGCATCCCATTTGGACAAGAGAGATGCCAGCTGCATGTCTCAAGAGAGTCCTTTATTTTAGACAGGAAACTGAAAATTTTAAATTTCAAGTAATTCAATTTTATGAAAGATTTAGAATGAGACAGCAAAATCAGTGCCATATGACTTTGGTATAGAGTAGTTTGCTTGTAAACAGCTTAAGACTCTTTCACACTGACCTTAGATTTGTCTGCTCTGTTATATATGTTTTGAAGGGTAAAAAGAAAACCTTTAAGAATAGAGCACTTCTGGTCATCACAATGGTTCCAATTCTGGAGAAAAATCTCTCATAGATAGTATTCTCACTGGAGATGTTTCCTGCTCACTGGCCTAATCTAACTTTTCATTTTAGTTTATTTCTCAGTTTGATGCATTTAGAATACAGTCTGTTTTCTTTTCTGGATTGGGGCAGATATTGCTGTCTCTCTTGATTATCTGTTTTTTTAAAGGAAATGTTGATTACGAAGAAAGAGAAATAAAACAGGATCAAACGAAACTGAGAGCAGAAATTATATAATCCAAGAAGACCCAAATGTATTCTATGTTTTTCCACTCAAAGTTTACCATGATTCATGTTTGTTTCTAGACTTCAAGGTCACTGTATTTTAAAATGTCATTTAGGATGGTTCTTGTGTTATTGGTTTGTTTTAACTTCAATTTCTAAAAGATACAGAAACAAGAAATACTTAGATGATTTTTTTCCCTTCCTATTCACATTTTAAAAAGTTCTTGAGTAATAGTGGCTTTTGACAAATCCAGAATTTTGGGGTGAATTCTTAATGTTAATTCTTTAATGTTAATAAAATCTCTCACTTGCAGTCTGCACATTTTCTCACAGTTAGCCAAGTGATCTTAATCCAGAATATTTAACAGGTATTCAAAACAGAAGTCTCAAGGAAATGAACAAAGGGTCACAGAAAACAGCTTAAAGGATCTCCTACTGGCTGTATTTGAGACAGTTTTAGCATCCAAAAGAATGATGGAAAAGAGTATGACAAGTTTTTTTGAGTGGAAAAGTAATTAAAAAAAAAATAATCCATGACTTCATAGATGCATAAAGATGTGGGAGAGGAAACTAATTAATAGAAGGAATGATAGAATTAGGAATGTCACCATCTTACAGCTATCAATACAGTAATATCTTCTGACAGTGATCGTTAATATTTACTCTAACCATCAGGTAAAAGGGGAAGAGGGTGCCCTTGGCAACAGGGAGTATGTCACATAACACTGGAACTAAGTGACTGCAGTGCTGAACATCACCAGAAGGTTCACACTGACATGTGTGCTTCCTTATGTGATGGAATGGGAGGTGCATTCATATAGAGCTCTTGACAAACATTTTTAGCATGAATCTAACTATGAGGGAATAGTCACACAATCCAGATAGTTTTATATGCTATAAGAAAACTGGTCTGAACAATTCAAAAATATTAACTTTAACAAGACAAAAATTATAGGAGACTTTTGTTCTAGATTAAAGGAGACTAATGCAGCACGTGTTCCTTGATTGGATCCTTGTATGGGGAGGACGTTACAGACATACTGGAATGACTGGGGAAGTTTGAGTATGGAATACAGATTAGATTTTATTCTCTCAGTGTTAAATCTCTTGGTTGTGATGTTATTGTGGTTGTATACAAGAAGGTCCTTGTTTTTAGGAAATACGTGCTGAAGTTTTGGGGGTAAAATGTCATAAAATCAATAACTTCCTTTCAAATAGTTCTGGGGAAAAAAAAACTAATTTTTGGTTTTTTAAGTGTGTGTATGTATAGGGACAAAACACGAACATACAGGTATAGCAAAATGTTAATGATTGGTCAGTGAGGTGAAGGGCATGTGGCGGCTCATAGTACTGTCCCTTTACTTTTCTATAGATTGGAAATGTTTCAAAATATATATTTGTGCAGATCAGGCAGTTTCACAGAAAATTTTCCATTTCCAGATTTTCTGGGAAAATGGCAGTCTGTCACCTGAGATTGCTTAGATCCTGCTTGGCGATAATTGGATACATAACAGCTGCCTCCATTAGAAAGGGTGAAGCATTTTTCAGTTTTTCGTAGTCTTTACCCTTCCCTTTTGCCTGATACATGTCCACTAACTCTTGACATTACCTGCCTGGTGACTATATGCATTTGTTGATTTCCTCAGTGAGGTAGGTTGTACCATTGGATGATAAGGCTATTTCCATATGCCAGAACTCTGGTAAGTTATTTAGAGCCCTAGCACAAGAGGTTAACACTGGATCTGGGTAGCACTTGACATGGTTCTCATCTTCACTGGTTCTTTGGTTATAGACTGAGTATCTGTCATCCCAAATGCATATAATTTTGTCATGAGAGACATCAAATTTTAAAATGTGTTTGTAAACACTGTTAAAAACTTGCTTGATAGGTAGTATAAATATTAAAATTCTCTTTCAGATTTAATGTGTCACAAAATTGGGCTCTCTGGATTCTGTCTTGCAAAGTCAGTTGAACAGTCTTGCAATATTACTGAATACACTACTTAAAAGGTTTTCAGTGTGACGTGCCGAATCTTTTAACAAAAAAACATTTTGTGGAAATGTTTATAGATGCCAGTGCAGAAAGTAGGGTATAAGCTTCAATTACCTTTGTAAGTCGTTCTATCCTATGTTTAAGTGATTGCTTTCCGGTTCCACACCCAGGGAGGGCACTGAGTCTTTCTGGGTAATCATGAGCCTTCCCCCAAAATAAAAGAGCTATATGTGGTACAGGTTAGGGCTCAGTTAGCCAGTGACATGGTTCAAACACACAGAGGGAAGGAAAGGACTAATGCTAGCGTCAGGCTTGCCAGGAAGGCGTATCTACCTCATACTTGATCCATTTTTGTGGGGTTTTTCAACCCTATGAAATTTGCTGTTCTTGAAAACGCTAGCAGCATCTCTACAGTTCCATGCATTTATAAGATTTCTGCCTTGGGAAGTAAACGGTGAGAATTTTTCTTAGAGAATTTGACAGAAGTGAACATAGACTCTCCTGGTATTTTAGGCAGAATCCATCTAGTTTCATCCATCCATTTTCTTTGGCATCACAGGATGTGTTTGAGAGAGAAACTTGAGTTGACCTGGGGTTCAGCAAGAGTAACGTATCTGGGGCTTTCCCCCTTCATTAAAGCCCCAGATCTCACACTTCCGTGGCTGATTAACTAAATTGTAGTACAGCTTTTGCCCAAAGAGACCCATTTTGCCTGCAGATAGACTGATGTGAATATTCCAAGTAGGGCTTTGCTCAAATCTTGGGCTAGGACAGAAAATCACTCTTTCTCCTGAATTCCAGAAATAGCAACAAAAGCTCAGAGGACATTAGCCTCCCTTGCCCCATTTACCTTCTCCAGTCTTCCCTCCCATCCAGCTGGTCATACCAGCTGCAGAAGGAATTCATCTGTCGTCATCTGCTTTCTCTAAGGTTCCAGGCTCTATCTGGAACCCAAGTTGCTCTTGAAAATGTTTTCCTAGACTGAAAGGCAACTTCCCACAACATATGTTCACCTGTCTGCTGCTTTCTTGTCCACTGTTGAGAGTCTGATGTTCCCTTGTCTGTCTTTCAGGATTTCACATGAAGTAACCACTGAACCAGCTAAATGGCTGGAAAGCTGTTTGTCTTTGCATTTGTAGCATCAGGATGATTGACAGCTGAAGATATTTCTGGCACATTTGTCTTTGAGGTCTTAACTGCATTGTCTTTATGTTACATGAATTTATTCCTTTTAATTTTGCACATTTTTAATATTTGTATTTAATACCACTGTGGATCATAATTACTAAATGGAGATTCTTAGGTATTTAACCTTACTTTTGTATGCAGTTAGCTTCCCTGGTGGCTCAGGTGATAAAAGCATCTGCTTGCAATGCAGGAGACACAAGTTCGATCCCTGGGTTGGGAAGATCCCCTGGAGAAGGAAATGGCAACCCACTCCAGTTCTCTTGCCTGAAAAATTTCATGGATGGAGGAGTCTTGTAGGCTACAGTCCATGGGGTCGCAAAGAGCTGGACACGACAGTGATTTCACTTTCACTTGTATGCAGTTATTGATTCCTCCTTTTTCCATACAGGATAAGTAATATTTTAAAACATGAAGATGCAGATTCATTTTTCTGATTAGTAAAGCAATTCAGTAAGCATTTGTAAACTGTAAACTGTCATTCCTTCACCTTCATTTATTCTCATCAGCATTAGTAGGCATTGACTAGATAGCCAGTGTGTCCCTGTTATTGAGTCAATTTTTCTCTTTTTCATCCAGAAGTACTGTTTATTTCTGTTCATTTAGTTATTATATTGAATGTTTGCTTTTGATTTTAAGCCTCTTATCCTAAAAATGGGCATGACTAGAAGTTGCATATTTTCCATGCCCTTAGTTTATTATATATAATTGTTAAAGAGAGTAGCTAAGTCAGCTCCTTGGCAAATCTGAGAGAGCATATTATGTTATGCTGGGCATATCTGTAAATGAGCCCTGTGGATGAGAACTAGACAGAAGGGTTACAGAGAAATAATGCTGATGTCATTTCTTTGGAATGAAGGGGCTGCTGTTACAACCATAAATACATTCTATAGCTAGCAGCTAAGTGTCTAGCTCTATTCCTTTTCTAAGAAGGGAAAAAAATGTGAAACAAGCCAGAGAAAAAAATTGTATTTATAAAGTGGGATATTTTAATTAATTTAGGTCTTACAGTTATACAAACAGTCTGAACTTACAGCTCTTTTTGGAACAAACATGAAAACCATTATTTGTGGAAAGTTTAAATTTCACATGACACACATTCCCTCTGTGTGTGGGGTTGTTTTTTGTTTTGTTTGTGTCCTTTTTCAGAAAAATGTATTTGCTTTGCTAGTGTATTTTTATTTTAAGCTTCCCTTTGCTAAAAATGCTTTATTTTCTTGGGTGGAGAGGAGGGAAGAAGGGTATAAGTTGCTTAGTTGAAGTTCTCCTTCCCTTTTTTTGGCCTTTCCAAATAGGGTAGTTTTTACCTTACTGGGGCATGTTTGAACTAGAGGCTTCCATCTTAATTCCTTTTTAAGAGATTCCCTACCCCCAAAGTGTCCATATCTACAAAATGAAATGCTCCCCACCCTCTCTGTTGAGGCTTCCCTGGTGGCTCAAATGGTAAAGAATCCACTTGCAATGCAGGAGACCTGGGTTCAATCCCTAGGTTGGGAAGATCCCCTGCAGCAGGACATGGCAACCCACTCCAGTATTCTTGCCTTGAGAATTCCATGGATAGAGGAGCCTGGCAGGCTACAGTCCATGGAGTTGCAAAGAGTCAGACTCGACTGAAGTGACTAACACACCCACACTCACACCCACACCCACTCAGTGCCACTGCCCCCCAATCCTTTGGCAAGCTGAGAATGCCCCGTAATCTTTTTTACTGATCACAGCCTTTACTGCAGGGAAAAGACTTTTAAATATTAAGAAGGTGATGATATAAAAGGTGAGTTATTGTGTCTGCCCACTTCAGCCATGGTCACAATCAAAATTGAAGCAGGTGGTTTTAATCTGTTTTCTTGCCTTATGGCAGCTTCAGTATGGGCAGAAACAAACACAAAGTTGGCTTATAAGATTTGCCTCTGGATAAATTGTTGCAAAACCAGAGGGCAGAAGGCAGCCCTGATAATGGAGAAAGAGCCCCTTTTTTCCCACAGCCTTACCCGTCTGCCTCTTCCAGACAATCTCTTGTTCACATTGACACACACCAAATTCTTGGGGGTCCCGGGAGGACATAAACACACAAGACATAGTTTCCTCTTTAAACTTGGTATGAAAGGTATCCTAATGGCAAAATCACCAGAACTGTTCTTCCTTGTTTTGTTAATTTTTGAGAGGGGATTACTTATTTTTTTTCTCCTTTCTCTCACACTCATGGTGTGTGCGAGAGTGAGCGACAGAGGTAGAGAAAAAGACATCATGTAAGCAAGCAGAAGCAAGATCCAGCTCTAAAACGGATTCTGTAGAGCTGGTCTCCTAGGCTGTTCAATGGGAAGGGTAATAATGCATAGACTACTCCCAGGCACTGTTAAATCTTGCTTAGGAAGAGGTCTGAGTTAATTGAGTTATTTAGGTGGTAGAATCCTGGATTTGGGGATTTATATGCCAGAAAGTTAGCTTTCACACTAGAGTTTATTTTATATGTGGTAAGTAACTGTCACTTTAGCTCATTTAAACAAATTTCATTTTCACTCTTGTTTGTGCAGATTGTGTGCCTGGCATTTACTTTTTTCTCTTAGTCTGTGGCAACACAAATGGAAAAGCATGAAATAAATGTAGCGTGAATGCATTTTCTTCTTTTTTCCTTATTCACAATTCAGAATCTTGAAAGAAAGAAGGCATCCAGTCTAGCTTTGATACCACATTTCTCCTGATATAATAGGGTAATGATCGTCCTGTCACTACCTTTCCTCCTCACGCCCTGCCCTTTGTATTTTTGATCTTTGAGAAGGTAATGGCACCCCCACTCCAGTACTCTTGCCTGGAAAGTCCCATGGACAGAGGAGCCTGGTAGGCTGCAGTCCATGGGGTCGCAAAGAGCGACTTCACTTTCACTTTTCACTTTCATGCATTGGAGAAGGAAATGACAACCCACTCCAGTGTTCTTGCCTGAAGAATCCCGGGGACGGGGGAGCCTGATGGGCTGCCGTCTGTGGGGTTGCACAGAGTCGGACACAACTGAAGCGACTTAGCAGCAGCAGCAGCAGAATCCTTTGTTTAACCCTAACCCTAACCCTAACCTAACCCTAACCCTAACCCTAATCCATGACCTACTTTTTCTTATTCTTCCTTTCCTCACATGGCTTGTCCCCCAAAGGCCTTTGCTCTAATCATTCGACAGCTTTTTCAGAGTTTAAGAAAGAAATCCCCAAACACAAACACTCTCATGGGACTTGTGGGGGTGTCTCTGCTGCCAGCTCCATTCTCCCATCCACGTCAGTGCGCTCACCCGGCAGTCCCAGCCCCCTGCTCTACCCTCTCCACACCCTGTCCCTCAGGACTCCTCATTCCTGGTGATGCAGCCAGAGGCTCCAGCTTGCTCTGGGACACGTTACCTGACTTCACTTGTCCTCCTGGGGAAGTGAATCCTCCTCGTTTGTCCCTCAGCCTCACTCCTCAGTCAACAAAGACACGGTGCAGGTACTGTGCTCCAAACTGAAGGCGAAAACTGTGATGTGCAGGAAAGACTGCAGTCCTGCCTCCTGCTGTAAAACAAAGTGGAGAAGGTCCATCTTGCCAAGGAGGTTGTAAAGATCAGCACGGCGACGGTGCCCGACCAGCACATGTCTACATGCTCAGGAAATACCAGCTTTCCTTATTATAAGGCAGACACGAGGAGTCCTGACCTCTCTCTGGAAGTTGTTTAGTTGTTTTTCTCTCAGTCAGCCTTTCATTTGTATGTCTGGTTCTTACCTGAAACCCATTTTTTTTTTTCCAGTCTTAAGCAGATCTTTCTCCCCACCCCGCCCACCCCACACCTCCTTCTAACTCAACCTCCTTTCCCATTTTTCCTTTTTCTCTCACCTGTGTGTGTTTGAAAGCTGGCTGGGGGTAGGAGGTCTTCAATTTTTTTTTTTTTTTAAACACTCTTTCATGCCCTATGTCTAGTCATAGTCCAGAGGATTCTTCCTTTGCAGAGCTCTTCAATCCTTTCTTTGTTGGATAGGCGATCATCTCTCTTCTCATCTAAAACTTTATTAAGTGGTCCCCAACCTTTTTGGCACCAGGGACTGGTTTTGTGGAAGCTAATTTTTCCACAGATGGGGTGTGGAGGGTGGTTCAGGCAGTAATGGGAGTGATGGGGATCTGAGATGTACCCGCCCACCTTCACTTCCTGCTGTGCGGTCTGGTTGCTAACAGGTCATGGGGCGGGGAAGGTTGGTGGTGGTTGGGGACCCCTGCTTTATTACCTCAAAAATAAGGTTTGGCTTCTTATCCTGAGACATTTTAAATGTCTGTCAGAACAGCTAGCTGTTTGAACGTATCTAGTGTTTGAATTGTATCTCTGTTGAGTGTTTGAAATCATAGGGTCCTTCAAACTCTGGAATAACCAGTGATTCAGAAAGTTTTGTCTTTAACAACTGAACTAGTTCCTTTATTGCAGCTGTGCTCATGTGTTTTTTACTGACAATTAACTTCTGAGATACACAGTATTTACAGTTGACTCAGTAGGAGTTCCCAGAAAACGTGAGGATATGTTTTGAGTTATGGGTGTAGTCCATTGTCTATATCTTAACACGAATACATGATCATAAATGAGCTTAGGACATTCAGTCTTTTGAAGGTGAATTTTCTTTTAGTTACAATTTTAAAAAATATTATATTGCCACCAACCCATTTATTTTTCTCACCAAAATAAAGGTAAACATGTTATGCCAAGCAGAATGCAATGGGGGAAAAAAAAGAACTGATTCCTTTAAGGTGGAGCCAACTAGAAGTTCTTGTTATTTTTTATGTAGGCTTGGTTTATTTACTGAGTCAACAAGTATGCATTGGGCTCTGACCCTGCAGGATCTATTAGAGGCACTCTGGGCTGCATTGTGAGCGTGTCCTGCAGTGGGGCCTGGAGCTGAAGTATACGCTGTGGCCTCTTCTAGTGTCCCCCACACGTGAAACTAGGGGGTGGCATTTTTAAGTGCTAGAAAAAAAGAATGTGTGCCAGAGGTCTTTGTGTGACCCACAAGGTTTAAAATATTTAACTGTCTGGTTATCAACAGAAATGTATGGGCTTTCCCAGGTGGCACAATGGTAAAGAATCCGCCTGCCAAAGCAGGAGATGCAGGAGACACAGGTTCGATCCTGGGGTGGGGAAGATCCTCTGGAGAAGGGAACGGCTACCCACTCGAGTATTCTCGCCTGGAGAATTCCATGGACAGAGGAGCCTGGCAGGCTACAGTCCGTGGGGTCGCAAAGAGTCGGACACAACTGAATGACTAACACTTTGACTTTTTCAAATTATTGACAGAAAAAATATATCTGCTCCAGATCTGTAGTTTAACTTCCTTCCTAAAGCTTTTATTTTAGCAGAAAAGAAGTAATAAATGAGGGAACAATTAAACAGGAGAATTAATGTCTGATTTTGATGACTGCTGCAGGAGAATCGGTAGGATAGGAGAATGACTGGAGGAAACCTGGGGCAAGTGGATAGGGGTTGAGATGGGATTCTTTGAAATTAGACCTGAACATCGTGAATGCACAGTCTGTGAAGAGCTGGGCTTACTAACCTGTTCTCACCCCTAGTCCATTCCTCCCTCCTCCTCCAAATGTCTGCTTGCCCGTAGTATGCAGCTGGATGTTGGTTCATAGGAAACTTCTAGAACTTCTCTCACTTGGAGAGCCTTTACCATGGCACCCGTCACTCTGTAATCACCTATTTGCTTCCATTCCTCACCCCTAACCCCACCCCTCGCTAGACTTGAAATATCTTGGGGTCAAGGACATGTCTTGGTAATCATGTATCCCTAGGTATATAGCTCATAAACTAGTTGAACAGTTAAGTTAATCTGTAGACTCAAAATTAGATTCCATCAAGCAGGTTGTGAAAGTCAGATGTTTCCTTTAGCAAAACAGGTTCTTAAGTTTAAATTCTGTCATTTATCCTATTTATACATATCCTTCCCACACCATCCTTGCTCCTCCAAGCAATTCTCCCCTTTCATTTCAAAAACAATTCTTGCTCCACCCCAAAACTTGCCTGTCTCCCCATCTTATTTAAAAATACTATCCTTTCCGTTGATCCAGCCCCCAACTAGGGATTCTCTTTGATTCTTCACATTCCCTCATCCTCGCCTATCATGCCCTTTCCTTTAGCACCTGTACCTCTAGAACCATACCTGTTCTTAGCATCTTTACTACCACCCCCTGCTCCGGCCAGTTCCACCCTTCACCTGGACCAGTTCAGCAGTGTGCTGACTGGTCTTTCTGCTCCCAGTCTTAGCTTCCATATATCCATTATTCATGCAGACAAGCAGATATTTTCAAACTCAAAATAATATTGTGTCAGTCCCTCCACTAAAACACACCAGTGGTTTCTTATTGAACTTAGAATAAAAACTGAGTTAAAAAATCTGAACTCACAGCCCTACATGAACTGGCCCCTATCTTCAACCTCATCTCCTTATTGCTCTCAGCTTCTGGCTGCACTGGTCTCCCCTGTCTCCTCCTCAGGGTTCTCTATTCCCTGTTGCCTGTTGAATTATTAGGTGGAATTCCATGTTAATCTAGTCAGCTCTGTGAATATGTAAACCAATAGTAGTGTCAAGTTAGCACAATCACAGTGAAATCCGTACCCCCAAAGACATCCCCATTCCTGGTTTTTGTCATCATGCTTGTGGTACCGGAAGTTCATGGTAACAGGCAACTGACTTAATGATAACCCTTGCTAAAGGCCTTGGGAAAGGAAGTTGACAACCTTGCTGACTTCTAATGGTGTTAACTGATTTCTCTTTTTCTCCCTCTTTTTGCCATGCAGAGTATGAGCTGGAAGTAAAGAGGGTGCAAGACATTCTTTCGGGAATAGAGAAGCCACAGGTATGTCTTCTGGATTTCTCAGCATAAATGGTGCTCTTTTAAGTATTTCAAACATGCTTTTCTTTTACCACACAGTAGGTAAGCAAAAGGGCCCCTTCCCATTGCAGATTATTCATAAACTATGAAATAGAGCTGTTATTAATGGAGCGTGAAAATATAAAACAGCAGTCTTCTGTTTAGTCATCATCCACTAAAATGTCTTCTTTATTTAGATATTCTGAATGCAATTAGGTATTCATCCCAACATCCAAGGATACACCACCACCGCCACCACCCCCCCCACACATACAAGGTCTACAGTAAAGTTTTCTTTTGGTAATTTCCCTTTACCCGTGTAAATGTAGTAATAATAATTTTTTGAAAACCTCAGTAATTCAAAGTATTTTTCCAGGTAAATTTCAAAAGATACTTAAATATGAACTGAGTAAAATAAGTCCAAACTGTAATGGCAAGGAAAAAAAAAACTGGTGGGAGTAGTGATATTGTGAGAGTTCAGTTCGATTTTGCCAGATGCTTTGAAATTCAAGTGAAAAATTCAAAATGTTGATTCAGCCTTTCATCTGAGTTTAGAGAGCCAAAGTTCTTTGGAGGGTTTTCTAGCTGAATTGGAAAACCTTACTTCTTCATGTGTTTCAAATACTGAGACTTTTAACAGAAGGGTCCAAACATGCCTCAGGGCACATAGTTGAGTTTGACTAAACCTAAAAACATGAGGTGTGCCGGACTCTGGGCACAATAGGGCACTTGTGGAGGAGCAGGGTGTTGATGCTGGGTTGGGGAGTCTGCACTTAATCCAGTAAGGAGCAGGTTGCCATTGAGAGTTTGCGAGCAAAGAAGTTATATAATCAGGACTGTACTTTAAGGAGTATCAAACAGTGGGCAAGTGCAGTGCAGTGAGCAGAGAGGATGGACCCAGGGAGACGAGACAAGTGTTAGGAATGTGTTACTGTAGTGCTGATGAGAGACCGTGGGAGTCAAAGTTAGGGTGATACATCAGGTGTGGCAAGGAGAGGACAGACATGAGAGCCATTCTAGAGAAATCCATCAGGCGCGACAACCTGTTAGATATCAGGTGTCATGGATAGCTGGGCTTTCAGGCTTAGATGCCTCCTTTCAGGAGTTGCTTCCTCTGAGCTGGCTGCCCTGACTTTTGTCCCATCAACTGGGATGCTCCACTCGATGTTTGGTACCACTGGTCTTTCTTCAGCTTCACTGTGTGTATGTGATATATTGTGCTCTGTTTCCTTGTTTTTGTGTCTTTCCCAGTCGTCTATGAGTTCCTCTAGAAAAGTTCATGTCTGTGTCCTTTTTGTATCTTCAGTGCCATTCTTAGACATGTGGAATTTGTTTCGCAAGCAGGGTATCCAGGAAGACGAGTAAGTGGGCAGTCAAAAGGATCTGGTAGATCAGTGCTGTAGAGAGAGGGCAATGAGATAGCCATGGGGGAACACGTGCGAGGGAGTGAGAGGAATGGATGATAGCTTTGTGGATGGGGCCGAGTGTAGGGAGAGATTACAGAAGGCTTGAGGGCAGAGTCATAAAACAGGCATATGTGTACGTTAGGACTCTGAAGTCATAATCAGCGTGAGAAGGCAGAGTGACAGTTTAGTTGATGTCCCAGTTGTACTCAGACAGCTTCCTCTGGTCTCTGTCACGTGTACACACACACCGTGTTTTTCTTGAGTTATACCTGGTCATTTCTTTACTGCAGATGATGGAGTCTATTTCTGAGGATCATGTGGCTCTAGCAAGATAAAAACACTATTTATATGCATTGGTCCTTACCCCGATTCAGTGTTTATTAAGTGCTAAAATCTTTTCAGGTTTTACAGCAAGGTAGACAGGTTTTTGTGTAAATGGCCATGATGTTCAGTGTACTTATAATCAGATTCTTATCTGAGAGGTCAAAAAGTCCCAAGTGGGTCTCATTTGGCTAAAATCAAGGTATCAGCTAGGGCTATACTCCTCTCTGGGGCAAATCTGTTTCCTCTCCCCTTCCAGTATCTAGAGGCTGCCCGTGTTGCTTGCTCACACCCGTTCCATTCTCATACTTCCTTCTCCTGACTCTGACTTTCCTGCCTCCCTTTTTTACCTACAAAGACACTTATTATTACCTCAGGCCCACTCAGATAAGCCAGGGTAGTCCCATCCTCTCAAGGTCCTTCACTTAATCACCTCTGCAGAGTCTCTTTTTACCTTTTAGGTCCCAGGGATTAGAATTCAGACATCTTGAGGGAGGCATGTTGTTCTTCTGACCACCACACCCACCACTGGTCCCCAGATAAACCTCTGCTGAGTGACAGTCCACCCATCCTTCTGATCCCCATGAATTGTTTATACCATTATTCTCCCTTCCTTCCTCTTCTCTCCCCTCTGTCTGAAGTTCATGTCCATGGTTGTGTCTTATTCATCTTTGTGCCCCTGGTACCTCGCACTGTCCTTGGCACAGTGTGAGCCCTTAACAAATATTTGGTAAATAAATGTGTGGCAGACTGCAGTGGCTGTAGTGAGGCTCTGCCAGGTGAGACAGATGCTGGTAGCCTGGCCAGCTCAGATGAGGCTCAGCCAGCCTGGTGGGATGTAGGGACGGCTGGGAGCCAGGGTGGGAGGCAGCAGCATGGAGGGGCAGTGGGGGGTCCTGTGAGTTGGGGCCCAGCGTGGCCATTAGCTGTCTTTGTGACCCTGAGCCAAGGTTTCCTTATCTTTGGAAGGCTGAATAATAAATACCACATTGGATTATCTGAGAAGTAAATTATATGCTATTTATAGAGTCCTTGGAATGGAGTATTTTCCTATAGTTTATAGCATATCATTAGGCAAAGGCGAGACTCTCTGCAACATGCTGAAGTGGGAAGGAGGGCTGTTCACCTTCTAGGAAAAGAAACAGCTGCAGAAAGTTCAGTACACAGTTGTCTAAAGGATTGTTGTTGTTTTTTTTTTCTTGCAGCCGCATCTGGTAACACTTCCAAATAATACTCATGTATTTTTCTTCAAAGTTTTGCAGATGATTTGTTTTAGGTATAGGAGCATTATCGAGGACCTGTAGATTCTAGTCGTCTTTCTAGAACTTTGGGCACCCTGAATTAAGCAAGTCATTTATGCTTCAGAAACCCAGATACTATAAAAATCCAAGTACTTATCATTAAATAAAAGAGGGTACAAATATACTACGTGTTTGTCCCAAGACTGTAACAATTAGGTGTCTTGGGGACTATACTCATAAACCACTGCTATACCAGAGAGATAAGCTGGATACTATTCTAAGTGTTTTAGGAATTAACTTCTGCAGTCCCAGCCAGTTCCAACCTGACATGGTTTAGTCTGCTCTGATGGTGATGCTCGATGAAGTCTCCCCTGAACTGCTGGACAGTTCGTTTTCAGTATGTAAATAAATGTAACCAGGAATTGAGGTTCTGCATCGTTTCCATCCGCTAATGTTTAGCTTGTAGAAACAATGGATTTTTTGGCTCCAGACATGAGTAAACGACCTAAGGAGAACAACAGTCCCTACAAGAAACAATCCGTTGACAGATAAATAGCCATAGATCTGGAGACAGATTCAAGGGTCTTCGCACTTAAGGAATTATAGTAACAGATGATTCTGAAATCCCTAAATTTGAATATCCTTTTTCTGTGAATAATGATCTCTTTGACCTTTTCCTTTTAAATTTTCCTTTATGTTTGTATTTTTTGTGATGGTACTTTAGAAGTGAAGCCAGTATTGCTATGGAAATATTTTCTTAACATACTCCCTAGATTGGATCAGCAGGCCTCCCGCATAGTTAAATCCAAAGACCAGACCAAATTTAGAAGCTATTAACTTACACAGAATATTTTTGAACATGGGAGTAACAGTGTAGTAACTTTATGAGAGTAAGTGGTGTTTTGGATCCAAATAATGAATATCATTTGCATATAAGATAGTCTGAAAATTAAGACAGTAAATTTTCACAGAATAAAAATACCAGGATGAACAGGAGGTTAAAGGGAGAAAGAGAACACTGAGGATTACATATGAAATAGCTGCAAGATAATGCAATCTTATCATTTGTGAACATGAGTATAAATATATATATGCCTTTAGCTAGCAGCTGTTCTCAAGTTCACATCTATATTTAATAAATACATAACAGAAATGATCTCTAATCAGTGTGTAATCATTGAGAAGTAAATAGTGGTTTTTATGAGTCCTTCAGAGATACTTCAAAGCGGTTTAAGTAATTTCTATACAGACTTACAATAGTAACCTTCACAGTAGACTCTTTTATATCTCTAGCGCTGAAACAAATGTCACATTGGGCCTTGTCCAATAATTTTGTAACTGGCAATCACCACTTGTATCACCATTCAAAGGAGATTGACTTCTGTTTATGGTAGAATAGTTAAACATCATAAAGTCAGTTAGTTTTATGGCTTCTAAACTTCTTTTTTTGGATCACTGCCATGACAGTCATTGTGATGATCAGATTAGCCATGCCCTAGTTCAGTTCAGTGGTCACTGCAGGTGAGAAAGTTTCACCAGAGAGAGAGAGAGACCCTAAATGAATGAAGGGGAAGCTTGTTTAAGAATGCTGTCACTCCAAAGTAGACTTGAACCCAGCCTAGTTCTTAGAGTTCTGAATCTCTCATTAAGGTTATCAGCTCCCTGGATGCTTGGAGTAAAGGCCTCCACTGCTGATGACCCCTTTACATGACATTCTCCTGAAAGGCACTGTGTAATTCCCTGGCATCAAACCTGGGATGGAAGTGAGTTCCAAGTTCTAACAGAGACAAAGCACTCTTTCTCTCAGGACTCTAATGCCTGAAGAAAGGAAACCTGAGACCCAGAAAGGCTCAGTGAAAGGCAGGGCAGGGGGAGCACAGAAGGGACTAGGCCTTACAAGTCTGGTAGTAATCTAGGTGGCAGGCTGCTCATATCCAGGGAAGAATTCCCAGAAGCCGCCAACCTTTGAAAATGATGCTGAGTTCTCCAAGTGTACTTCCGTTAGGCTGGCCAGTGGGAAGGATGCAGAGGTCTGTGTTCAGATGACAGTTGGCCTTCCTAAGGCTTGCTAAGGGAACCTCGGGAAAGGGTGTGTTTTTTTAGTTGATACTTCAGGTGTTGTACATCACTGTTCAGTTAAGTAATAGTTTAACCAAGTCCTAAAGGGCTTCCCCCCGTGGCTCAGTGGTAAAGAATGCTGGCAATGCAGGAAATATGGGTTTGATCCTTGGGTTGAGAAGATCCCCTGGAGTAGGACTCACCCCAGTAGTCTTACTGGGAAAACTCCACAGACAGAGGAGCCTGATGGGCTGCAGTCCATGGAGTTGCAGAATTGGACACAACTGAGTGACTAAACAACAAAAGGAAAGAAAGTAATTTTTTTTGTTTGATTTACATATATTGTTAATTGATTATCACAATAAGTTCAGCTAATATCCATCATCTCATATAGATACAATATAAAGGAAGAAAAATGTTTTCTTCTTGTGGTAAAAGCTCTTAGGCTTACATTCTTAATAGCTGGTGAAAACGGTAGAGTTTAAAGGGATGTGAATTTATGGGTACCTGTTCAGTATCTGGAGAAGGAAATGGCAACCCACTCCAGTATTCATGCCTGGAAAATCCCATGGACTGAGGAGCCTGATGGGCTATAATCCATGGGGTCGCAAAGAGTTGGACATGACTGAGCGACTTCTGTGTGTGTGTTCAGTATCTAAAGTGCTAGCATTTGAGCTATTTTAAGATGTGATGTTATTTCACACCACCATTCATAGAGTCAGTGTTACTATCCTCTGTGCTCTTGGAATTGGGCTATTTATCATCTCAGTTGAATGTTTCTCGGTACCTAATCAGCATCCTTTAAAGTTATAAACGGAACTCCTCATAGCAAAAATCTCTCTTTGTAAGTTAAGAATCAAATATATTATCCAGTATCCCTAGGTTAGTCATTAATGATGTGAGTAATTCAGCAAATATAGTGGTGTATGTGGTAGAAATACTACCTTAAAATTCAGTCAAGGGAACAACACACAGAGCAGAGCGTCATGAAGTGAGCGTTACATGTCAGCGCCCACACAAGGTGGTTGGAGCACAGAGGAAACAGCGACAGATCCTGAGCAGAGGGTCAGGTAGCACTGGATAGAAGTTTTTCATGAATTGGTCTCAAGCTGCTGTGGGGCCCTGTGTGCTCAGTGGGTCTGCCATGAGCCCCCTCATGCATCTCTCTGTCTTCATCAGGCAGAGGTCATATCGTCATCATCTCTGTGTCCATAGCCCCTCACCAAGTAAGGTATGTTAAAGGCAGGAAAACAGGAAAGTCCGGAGCTAAGTCTCAGGGTGTGAGAGGAGATGGCATGCTGAAGGGGCAGCTGTAGGCAGAAGAGGAGCTCTTAGTTAGTCTGGAGTCGAAGCAAGAAGGGTAGAGTTCAGTTCTGTAACAGTGTCTTTTTGGGATTTTTTTAAAATATAAATTTATTTAATTGGAGGTTAATTACTTTACAATATTGTATTGGTTTTGCCATACATCACCTTGAATCTGCCACAGGTATACACATGTTCCCCATCCTGAACCCCCCTTCCACCTCCCTCCCCGTACCATCCCTCTGGGTCATCCCAGTGCACCAGCCCCAAGCATCCTGTATTTAAAAGATGTGTATAATGCTAGCCTGCCATCCTCCTTGTTACCTGTATCAGAAACTCAGGCTGTCTTCCTCTTTTTTTATTTTTCATTCAATGTTTACCAAACAATCACTACTCATGGTTGAATATGCCTTGGGCCTTCTGCTTAGGGAGTCCCACAGTCCAGTGAGAAAGGCAGGTAAATGCTATAAACATGATTAGCAATGGGTAGAGATAGCAACAAGGTGCTGTGAAACAGAGACCCGATAGGGTACTTCAGGGAATGCTACTTGGGGGTAGTGAGCCCTAGGCTTAGGGTCTTAAAGGATGAGTAGGAGTTTGACTAAATCATATATGATGCTATGTCTATTTGGAATAGAAATGATGTGGAGGGCTCTGCTCAAAATGGAATGAATGATAGACTGAAAAGGGAAAGTTGGTATTCATTTCCATATTTATTATTCACGCTTTTATATTATTTTGTATTTTAATACTCTTTATTTAGGTCAGATAGTGACCAAAAAAATAGAAGAAAAGAATGTAGTTTAGACATCTCCATCCATAGCCTACCAATCTATGGCTATAAAGTCTTGTATGGACATTAAACTTCAGTGTATGTTTTAATTCTTATATTTTTAATATATTATTTGGAGAGCAACAAAATGAACTTTAGAAGATCAGAACCTTAAAAAACAGATTTATTTTAAAGAATTAGATTGTGCACTAGATTTTTGGTTTCTCCAGAAACAGACTCTGAAACAAAGATTGGAAGGCAAATAGTGTGTGGGGGAGGTTCCCCAGGAAGCACAGTTAGAGATGAAACATCAAATTGCAGAGGAGAAGCCACTTAACTGTTAAGGTAACAGGTTAACCTGTTAAGGAGCAGGTTACGGCTGCGGGCAGCTGGGTCTCAGTCCTGCTGAGGATGCCCAAGAGACAGTGTAAGTGCTAGCTCAAGGGAAAAAGTTGGGGCGTTTAGAGTCCCAGACTCCTTTTTTCAAATGAAGTCTTAAGTGGAGGCCAAAGCAAAAGATAAAAGCAGAGCCTAGAGAGGTGGAACATTTCTGCACTTATTTCTGCCAGCTGTCAGCCTGGGCCTTGGCTCTATTTTTGCCACCACTCCCAGCCCTACCTCCCCCCATCCTCCCGCACCCTGAGGGTTTTCCCAGGAACCTGCAGGACTTTGAGGAACATGGTTTGGAAGATCTTGGCTTTGCAGGCTAATTCGACATCAAGCAAGCCTTGGAGTCTGCCAGAAAGTACTATCATGGAGATTTATCACGTTCAACTTTTTACCTTTAGAAAAATTATCAGACATGACATTATTTTTACTTTCTGGAGGACCAAGTGTGAATTACACCAGACTTGCACATAAGTTTTCATAATAAGGACAGACATTTCAGGAGTTACAGTTTGGACATCAGGATCTTGGCAAGAGAAAACAATATAGGATGGGTTTTCTTTGCAATTAAAATGAATTTGTAAATTAAAATCATTTTTTTTTGAGTTAAATCTGAGCCATTTTTATGCTACTGCTGATAATCACAAAATGTTCTGAGAAGTGTCGTGTGTGATTCTTATTTCTCTTCCTCAGGTTTCTAATATTCAGGCAAGAACAGTTGTGTTGTCCTGGACGCCCCCTGTTGGACTTTCGTGTGGACCCCACAGTGGTCTTTCCTTTCCCTACAGTTATGAGGTGGCTTTGTCAGACAAAGGACGAGATGGAAAATACAAGATAATTTACAGGTAATGTATATTTCCATGTGTTTTTCTCCAGCTGCTAAACTGTGAAATTGGCATTCTTAAGGAGAATTAAAAAAAAAAGAAGAATTTAATGGCTTTGTAAATTTTCCTTTAAATAGTTCTCTTAAAGAATTAGTGATAATTACAATGTCAAGAGTTAATTTTGTTCAAGTAATTACTGATCAGAAATTACTTGTATAGAGCCATTTGGTGGTGGTCAGATGTGTCACTTGGTTACGTTAGCTTGCCAGCATAGGACTAAAGATTTTCCATTAATGTTGGCAGGGCAAAGAGTGAGTATGCCATTTATCATGCCCTCCTATGGTCACCTTTTAGGCCCAGACCTTTTGCTAGTCTACAGTGTAGTTTTGTATTCACCCTACTTCTTATCCTCTACGATAGTTTTCCAGTGTGTAGTGAACCATTTTATTTGGAGGCTATCTTAAATAGTCAGAAGTTTATTAGCACACAGAATAAGGGATTATCCTCTTCCACTTTATGAACTCCCGGATATTAACCATTCACACGATTTATAGTTGTGTTCTAAATGAGATAAAATATTTTTTAGGGTCAAGTGTTTTTTCTTTTGTGATTGCTGGGTACTGCTCAGATTTGCAGAGCAGGAAATGGAGGCAGTCTGTTTGACCTCTCTATGACTGGCCCCAGGAAGTACTGCGCGGGCCCAGGGTCGTGAGGTCACAAAAGTCCACTTCTTCCTCTACCAGCCAGACTGCTTTTCTCTCCTGTTTCCCTGCTACAGACCTTGCATCCCCACTTCCCCCCACTGACCCCCCCCTACCCCAGCCCCATTCCTTATTATTAAGTTGCTCTGGGGATTTGTCTCCTGGACAAAGAAAAGGGGGGAAGAGAGGGAAGGTAGCTCTTCAGTCACCCTGTCCTCCTGTGACTGCCCATAGAGCTCTGTCATCTCTTCCTGGACTCCTGCAAGAGTCTTCTCAGGCCCCTCCAGCATCCGCTCTGGCAAGCTGTCTTCCCGTCCAGCCTCCACCCTGCAGAAACAGAAATCAGGCCGTGTTACTGCCCTGTGAAAGAACTCTGTGGTGCTTTTTCACTGTCCTCAGAATGTAGTCCTATCCCCTTAACTCTATTGGGTACTGTTTTGAAAACTCAGAATTGGTAGTGACCTTAACAAAATAAAGAGCGCCATTTCCCCCAGCCTGCCAGGAAACAGATTCTATCAATGCATGATGGTTCTTGGTGGCAGGACCTACAGTCCCAGGTGCCCATAAGTGAGAAAGTAGGAAGCTTGGGAATGAAGTGAATGGGAACATTCTGTCTTCCTTGAGAAAGCAGCAGCTGCAACTCACCTGAAATAGGTTATTGCATAAGGCTTTATAGGTCTGGATTTGTGAACTCCTTGGATTTTTTTTTTAAAAGGAAATGCTGGAAATCTAAGTTGTTTTGTAAACGCTCCTAATTTTACACTATTAATTATTGAGCAAATTTTAAAAACTTTAAAGATAAAGTCAAGTCAAACAACAGAGCTGTAGGCAAGGTGTAGACATTGGCCTTCAGTTTGCAACTTTTAAAAAGCATTTTTATTTGAATAATTTTCAAATTTACAAAATGTTGCAAAAATAAAGAGATTGAGGAATATGTGCATATCTTTTACTCAGATTCACCTGTTATTAGCTTTTTACTCTATTTGCTTTACTATTTGATTTTCTCTCCTGCCTTTCTCTCTAAATCTGTTTTTTCCTATTAGTTTTAAATATCGTGGTCCTTTACTGCCAAATATTGCAGTGTGTTTCCTAAAATATTTTCTTGAATAGCTATAATGCAGTTACCAACTTCATGCCTTTACATCAATACCGTATTTTTATCCAGTCCATCATCTACATTCTCATTTTGTTGGTTGGTTAAATAATGTCTGGTAGCATTTTTCTTCCCCTCTAAGACAAGATGCATTCTAGGGTCAAATACAGCAGTTAGTTGTCATGTCTCAGTAACCTTCTTTAATTTGGAACACTTCTACCGTATTTCATTGTCTTCTATTACCCTGAATTTTTTTTTTAATCTTCTGCTTTAATAAAGAAAACTGACACATATACATGCTTTTTCAAAAACAAAAATGTTAAACCTAGCAGGGCAAGAGGTTTAAAATATGTTTAAAATTATGGTTAAATTTCAAACATACAGAAAAGTAGAAAAAGTAATACAGTGAACTCCAGGTAATCATTACTCAGATTTAACAAATTTTCAAGATTTTGCCACATTTGACTCATGTCCCCTTTATCTTTATTATTGTTATTATGATTGAAGGATTTGGTAGCAGCTCACAGATAACAAGTCAAATTTATTCCTGCATAGTTCAAAATAGATAAACATAGACATTTTTTACATAACTGCAGTGATTTTCTGGTGGCTCAGACGATAAAGAATCTGCCTGCAAAGCAGGAGACCCGGGTTCAGTCCTTGGGTTAGGAAGATCTCCTGGAGAAGGAAATGGCTACCTACTCCAGTATTCTTTCCTGGGGAATTCCACGGGCAAAAGAGCCTGGTGGGCTACACTCCATAGGGTCGCAAAGAATCAACCCTGACTGAGTAACACACAATCTCATTAACATCTAGAAAAGCTAACAATAATGCTTGGCATCATTTAATACCTAGACCATGTTCAGATTTCCCCAACTGTCTCAAAAATACGTTTTAATATTGATTTCTTCCCCTTGGAATCCAAATGGAGTTTACTTACTGCTTGGGATTATTAGGTCTCATCAGATAAGATCAGTCGCTCAGTCGTGTCCGACTCTTTGCGACCCCATGAATCGCAGCACGCCAGGCCTCCCTGTCCATCACCAACTCCCGGAGTTCACTGAGATTCACGTCCATCGAGTCAGTTATGCCATCCAGCCATCTCATCCTCTGTCATCCCCTTCTCTTCCTGACCCCAATCCCTCCCAGCATCAGAGTCTTTTCCAATGAGTCAACTCTTCACATGAGGTGGCCAAAGCATTGGAGTTTCAGCTTTAGCATCATTCCTTCCAAAGAAATCCCAGGGCTGATCTCCTTCAGAATGGACTGGTCGGATCTCCTTGCAGTCCAAGGGACTCTCAAGAGTCTTCTCCAACACCACAGTTCAAAAGCATCAATTCTTTGGCGCTCAGCCTTCTTCACAGTCCAACTCTCACATCCATACATGACTACAGGAAAAACCATAGCCTTGACTAGACGAACCTTTGTTGGCGAAGTAATGTCTCTGCTTTTGAATATGCTATCTAGGTTGGTCATAACTTTCCTTCCAAGGAGTAAGTGTCTTTTAATTTCATGGTTGCAGCCACCATCTGTAGTGATTTTTGAGCCCAGAAAAATAAAGTCTGACACTGTTTCCACTGTTTCCCCATCTATTTCCCATGAAGTGGTGGGACTGGATGCCATGATCTTCGTTTTCTCATAAATCCATTTTAATCTAGAATAGTGTCCTCATCCTTTTTCTTTTCTGTAATGCATTTTATATTTTAAAATGTATTTTTATAAATAAATATATTTAATTTTAAAATGTAACTTTAAAATTTTTTAATTAATGTATAGTTGATCTACAGTATTGGTTTCAGGTGTATCTCTCATCCTTTTTTAAAATTCTTGACCAGCTGCAAAGAGTGGATCACTTTTTTTTTGGCCGCTCTGAATTTAATCTTCCTTTCCTGTATTTCTTATTGATTGTTAGCTCTGGAGCTTGATCAGATGCAGCCTTTTAACATTTGTGGGAGGTTTTCATCAGGGTGGCTCTATGTCCTTCCTATTCCAGCACACTGGGAAGCACTGGAGCTTGCTGGCCTCAATGTGATTAAATCATGTTTAGGAACAGCCCATTAATTTTTTTTTTTAACTCACTTATTTACTACTTTGAAATATAGTTTGCATACAGTATTACATTAGTTTCACGTATACTACATAGTGATTCGAAATTTTTATAGCTGATACTCCATTTTAAGTTATTATGAAGTACTCGCTATGTTTCCTGTGCTATACGAGATATCCTTGTAGCTTATTTACTTTATACAAAGGAGTCTGTACTTCTTATTACCTTGCCCCTGTCTTGCCCTTCCCCACTTTGCTCTCCCCACTGGTAACCCCTAGTTTGTTCTCTATATCTGTGAGCCTGTTTCTGTTTCCTTATATTCATTTGTTTGATTTTTTTAGATTCCACATATAAGTAATAGCATACAGTATTTTTGTCTGACTTACTTTACCAAGCATAATACCCTCCAGGTCCATCCAATGTTGTTACAAATGGCAGAATTTCATTCTTATTTGTGGTTGAGCAGACACTGACATTTTTGAAGAACACAGTTATGCCCCTACATACCCCTCTTACCTTTAAAAAAAAAATTTAATGGGAACATTCCATATTTTATGTTAGTTGTTTCCTCATGATTAAGTCAAGGTTCATTTGCAGTTTCTGGTCAAATAAGTGGTTTTATTTTGTGTAAGAGAACCATTTATTGAAATGTATCTATAAGAGAGCTGTTTATTAATATTGATATGTGAGGGAAACAGATTAGATTTCTTGAAGAAAGCTGAGAAGTTGAGATGGTTGGGGTTCTCTCCAGGCTGAGTCTGAGAGTCCCCTTCAGTTGACAGTTGGTACTGTTATGTACACATTTATCTGTGTATCTGTCTATTCAGTTTGCTTGCTTCTTTACTTACTTTTATGTAATTACTTTGAAGAAGTGAAAAGATATTTTGGAATTTTATTTGTAAGTTAACCTTACCATTTTCCAGATCCTGAATGACATGATTTAAAGGAATCTAATTTGCTAGTCCAGAAAAAATGATAATGCCAAATAGGAAAGTTTATTTCTGATTTATGGTGGAAGTAGACATAATAATTCTTGAATTGTTGTTTGTACATGACTATGAGACCCAAATCCAAAACCTGTTTTATTTTTGAAACTGGTGTTGTCGACTAATACGTGATTTTTCTTTGCAGTGGAGAAGAATTAGAATGTAACCTGAAAGATCTTAGGCCAGCAACCGATTATCATGTGAGGTGAGTATTGGGGACCTCGGATTGCTAAAATAAATGGTTTGCTCCTTTTTAAAAGTATTTGGTTAACAGCACTTGCCTAGCTAAAAGTTTCAGCACCTTTGCTCATTGGCCATTCCTCAGTGCCCTACACTTTCTGGCATCAAGATTGGGAGTCCACAGAAGTGCTTCTGGTCATAGAAAAGTAGATGATACCCTGAACAGAATTTTAAAATTATTTTTATAAAGTAACTTTTATTTCACATATTCTTCTAAGATCTATTGGAACATGTGGCTTAATGTATGATATTTTCTATCAGTTATTTCATTATAGACCTTCCATGCAAACCATATGTTCAGCACGAATGACTAAATAAAGTCCTTTTCATGTTTCAAGTTTGGACCATAAAAGGCAATAGGTTTTGAATTTGAAGTCTAGTAATGCAAATATGAAAATTATCTCTAACAAGAGCTAATGCAGTTTGCCAAAGCAACTCACATAGTTTGGTTTGTAGTCTGAAATCTCTTCTGTGATTTTTTTTCAATCTCTTCCATGACTGCTCTGGAAGGCAGGGCCTGCTAATTTTAGGAAGAAACCCAGCCAACCACCAACCTGCAAAGAGAAAAGTATCAGAGCTCATCTGATTATCCAAAGATATATCAATTTGCAAACAGGCAGATTTCTTAATCTGAATGTGATCCATAATATCTTTTAAGTTTTCATTAAAACTTTCATTTTGTATAATTTTTAATTTATCCAGAAATTCTTATTTTATCTAACCTGGTGAACAACAACAAATTCTCTCTCCTTTCTTCAATTGTGCATGTGTATATCAAGATGATGTAATAAAATTGCAAGCATCCTTTGTTATACTTTACAATGGTTAGTTCACACAACATGTTCTGTGGTGGTGGTGTAGAGGCGGCATAGCCTAGTAGGAAGAGCATTATGTTAATTATCAGTAGGCTTGAATTCTAGTCTTGTTCTACCGTGAATTGACTGTTTCAACTTTGGTCAATCACAGAGAATCCATGCCAAAATTTTCTCGGTAACAAAAGTAGGGCAAGTTGGGGTGTGTTCAGGTAGTAATATCTTATTAGCTGCACAAGTGTTTAAAGCTGTGTTTAAAGCAATACATGAAAGAGTATTTTCATTCAGTCATAAATGGTTTTTACATTCAGTCATAAAGTGTAATCTGCTTAGCTACCGCACTGTTCAGATGAACTCTATGGCAACCATCTTTTCCCTTTTGAGTCAGTTAACTTTAGCCCAAACATATTGAACTTTTCACACCATCTAAAAACAAAAAGATTTGTGTAACTTGTGAAGCAGAGATGATAATAGTTTAACCATTCTTTCAAATGGTGGATTTAACAACAAAAAACAACAGAAAATGCAGCACCATATAGGGAGTCATGTAAATGTTTTCCATGAGACATTGTTAACATGTGTTTCTTTTTTTCTCTGTCTTTTAATGTTCACTGCCATTGTTTTACTGAAGGTTTACTTTATTAATTTTCTGCTCATCCATTTAAATCTTTTTTGAAAAGATTTAAATGTCACAGTCTGCCCTTTATTTACTATCCTGTCTCTTGTTTCCCTTAGTTTCTTTTAAACCCCTCTTACAAAGGGTAAACTTTAGAGTTTACTTACACATGAATTCTTCTTACATGACTTTTGAACACCTTCAACTTCTGGGCAGATAAAAGGAGTAATTAATGGAATCCCCCAAAGAAATAGAAGCATGAGGTGGTTACCTCCCAGGCCTTGGACCCAGACTTCCTCCTGACACATCAAGGATCCCACCTTAGTGACATATTTGACACATATGTGACACCACACATATACAGCCTAAGGCACCACCAACTATTATTTAGCCTAGCACTGTATTGGCCAGAGAGATGGAAAATTCTCCCTCTCTTTGGTCATAATCTCTTCTAGAATTTTAAAAAATTCTTGACTAAGAAAAGTATATACAGTCCAAATTGTAGTCACTTTGATCTGGCTGTGTGGACCATTCTTTCTCTTTCCTTATACTGTACAGCCTTTAATTTTTCAAACTAGAGAAGACTCTCAACCCCTGCTTAGAGTCAGTTTCCTCTGCCCTGGATTGTGTTCAGAGGCAGCTTGATGACACTGTAGACAGAGCTTCGAATATGGAGTTAATGGCTCAGTCGCTTACTGTAGGTGTGTGATTAGGCAAGCCATGTAAACTTCAATGACCATGTTTTCTCATTCATAAAATGAGGATAATGATATCAGCCTCAGAAAGATGGCGTGAGAGCAAATGATATATATGTGCAAATCTATTATAAACCTGTAACATGTGCAGATGTTGTTTTTGTTTTATTGTTCCTAAGTTGTTCTAAAAATAAAAAGGACCTTTGTGATTCAGGTTCTTTGAACCTATGTATAGTTTGACCATACCACTCACTATTTTATTGAGATAAAGATGTATCATAATTGTTGCTGAAAAAAGGAACAAAATCTCTTTTTATGATGTAATAGTAACATTCTCAGAATCTTGGTTCCAAAAATGTAAGTTTTTATCAACATGGTGGCCTCAAATATAATTTTAAATTTAATAGTCACCTATAAGGCCTCAAAGGCTGTGTGGAAACATTTCCTCACTTTTCCACAACAGAAACTCCAAAAGAATTCCATTACTATATAGCTGCAAAATGAGCCATTATATTTGTTGCCATTTTTATTTATTTGTACATTACCAATTTAGAGAGTGTTGCCTTGGAGGAAGTGTGGCGTGCTGATGATGAAAACAAGGATGCTTCTTTTAGCAGCACTGAGCCAACTGTATTCCTCTTCCAGTTCTTAATAGTAAACATTTTGACAAGGGCCGACAGAAATCTCTGTCCAGATAACTCTTCCGTAGAGTGACGAGTTTCTTTCTCAGGTACCGACGTCTCACCTGGGGCTCCTTTTTTTGTTGCTTCTGATTTTGCTACTCTGATCCCATCCCCTTCACGTTGCTTGTTATCTCTGTGAGTTCTTTTCCAACTTTTTCCTCCCTCCTGTTAGTGAATATTGTCTGAGTTCATCAGCCAGATACACAACCATTTTTTAAAGTGGCTGTCATGGCTCAGTGGAGCAATGGATAGCACATTGAACTTCCAGAGTAGCAGTCTCTCGGTCGTGGAGCTCTGTCATTGAGCTGTGTGGGGCTTGGCATCAGTCTCCAGGCAAGAGTCGCTCTTGACTTCTACTTGCCGTCACCTCACTGTTATTGGGAATAATTTATTAAGAGACCAGTGGCATCTTTGAGACTGTGCTATAGATCATGTGTCTGTGGCTGTTTAGACTGGCACTTGCCATGCCCTCCACACCAAATTCCACGTTGAAAATTGTATCCTGAGACATTCCAGGCTTTAAAGGTTTTTTCCCTCAGTTTTTGCTTTGTATTTTTGTGTCATTACTCCACATATTCAACCACTTTTTTTTTCTCCTAGTGATTGAGGAAAGTAATTCCTCAATAATTCCTCTATTATGTTGATTTAAAAAATCTAGGTGCTGAGTCCTGAGTTATTTTTATTAAAGTCATCACTTTAAGTCCTGAGTTATTTTTATTAAAGTCATCACTTTAATTACCCAGTTCTTACACAAATTGCTTATTTTGGTTTAAAAGAAGTCAATTTGTTATTGTCAAAGTGTATTTATTCAGTGCTTCCATATAAGGCATTGTGTTATGTATTGTATAACACCACCAGTGCAAAATTTCCTGTGTGTGTGTATGTGTATATGTGTGTGTGTATGTTGAGGAATAAAAAGGAATAAGAAAAATCTAGTACATATATACACATAAATAAGCCACATTCTATTTTATAATACTTATGCATAAGTTTGTAACTTTTATAATCAAAAACATTTATATATTCATTTATTTACACATATACAAAGAAAAGTATATCCCTTTTTTAATTGGTAGTTTTATAATTAGTACTGACATTGAAGCCATCATTTTACTGTGGAAGTCAAGAATTTATATTTTTATAAATGATAGGATAATCAAAAATTTGAGTGATGGAATTGATAGCAATTTCATGACAAAATGTGAAGCTGTTTTCCGGTCACTGGCATAAACAATTTGGCAAAGAAGTTGCCCAGAGATGATATCATGTAATAACATTTCCCAGAAAAATTATGTGATGAAACGTTTCCAAAAATATGGGCTTGACTAGCTCAGAGTAGGGTTATGAAATAGGTGTTATTGACTAGAAATTGTGGCTCCTAGTATGTTACAGATGTGCCGGAGGAAGTTGGAGGCAAATTTCTGAAATTCTTGGAGCACCTGTTTCATAAGCACTTAGTATTTAAACTGAAGCAAATGTAAAAACCCAGCACAAGATTAATTAGAAAAGTGTCCTCCTTTCTGCTAGTATAAATGCTTAAAGAACTGAATTGTTTGCTGATATATTTAACCTAGGACTTTGGTCCAACTCCACAGATCCTCCTATCACATGGTCGTTAGTAGACAAAACACACCGTCATGTGAGAAACATTACTGCAGCATTCTTGAAAATGTAATGCCATTTCCCGAGACTTTTCTGTGAAAGTTGCTGGTAAAAATGGAGCTGGTAATTATTGCAATTAGTTGCTATCTATTCATTAAACCATTTGAATTGACAGATGTAATCATAAGGCACTTAGATAATCATGTCAAGTTTTAGATCCTGTGTGCATCGCATTTATAAAATGCCACATAAAATGGATCTTGTTTCCTTTGCAGACAGATTTTTATCAGTGCAGAGCACTGACTCCTCATTTAGACAAACTGTGATATTCTCTGAGTGTAAAGACAAGGGGAATAACTCCTGGCGGCCCACACAACTGTGCCTCCTTACCTACCTCAGATTTTTATCAGGTCCCTTCATTCTGCTGTCATCCTCCCAGTCTGGCTGTCAGTGCCTCCTTTATTCGTGTTTCGCTAGCCTGAGTATGGATTTGGGACTCCAAGAATCTCATTACAAACAGAGAATGAACTTAGGACTGAGTCCAGGTCTTCCCATGTAACTACCTGTGGTCTGCCGGTTCTCGGCAGGCCCGTCCCCGCCCTCCTTTCCTCTGCCCTGTTACCCACGTGGAGTTCTGGTGCTGAATGTGCTTGTGGATGTTTAGGACTTGGTCTCCCCGAGTACAGTCTGAACTCATAAGCAAGTGCCTACTGACCACAGCATGAGATGTCTTCTGGTAATGAAAGTGGGTAAAGAGGATTGGGTAAAAGGCAGCTAAAAAGCCATCTCAGTGCCAGGTAGACAGTAGGGAGTGATAGGGACTCTGAACTGGACAGCGCCTGCCCCATCTATAGAGGAGCTGCTCTCAATTTCATTTATTTTTTATCATTTTGGACTTTGGTCCAGTGGTTAAGAACCTGCCTGCCATTGCAGGGGACATGGGTTTGATCCTTGGTCTGGGAAGGTCCCACACGCTGCAGGGCAACTAAGCCCTTGCGCCACAGCTACTGGGCCTGTGTTCTAGAGCCCTTGGAGTCTACGTACCACAGCCAGTGAACCCCAGGCACTAGAGTCTGTGTTCAGCAACAGAAGAAGCCACCCCAATGAGAAGCTGGTGTACCACAACTGGAGAGAAGCTCCCACTGGCTGAAGCTAGAGAAAGCCCATGCACAGCAACCCAGACCCACCGCAGCCATAAATAAATAAATCAAAATAGTTCAGTGTCTGTCATTCAGCTCTGCAGCTCAGTGTTGTTAGAACTTACACTTTTCAAGAGAAGCCAGAGATTCACTTTTTAAAATGAGATCTCCATTTTTTCCAACATTGGCTTAATTTTTGACTTTTTATTTCTGAAGATTTCAGTAGTCAAAGTGGACTAATGAACTCTCATAAGCCCACCACCCAACTTTTTATTTCCTTGGTGCCTTCACCAGCCCACTCCCCCAACAGTTATTTTGAAGTAAAGTCCAGACATACTCTTTCACCTGTGAACCACATTACCATCATCACACACCCTACGCCCATCCAACAAACAAAAATTGTAAATTCCTTAATGTCTTTAAAGTCCAGAGACTGTTCCCATTTCCTCAACTGTCCTAAAAATGAAGGTTTTGTTTCTTCAGTTTGTTGTAATTGGAATTCAGACATGGTCTGCATATTATGTTTGGCTGATAGCTCTTAAATTTTTCTTAAGCTATAGGTTTTCCCTCCATCCTTTTTTCTCTTCTTGCAATTATTTGTTGAAATAATAAATAAAATTCTGTCTGTAGAATTTTCCACATTGTGAATTAGGCTGATTGCATCCCTGTAGTGTTGCTTAATGGTGTTCTTTCCACATTTCCTATAAAGCAGTGAAGAGGCTTAAACAGATACAGGGTCCGTTTTTCTGGCAGGGATTTTGTAGATAGTGGCATGATCTCTCCTTAGGAGTGCGTGATGTCTGCTCATCTCTTTTCTGGTGGTCGTTGCCAATGTCCTTTAATTCATAGGTGGAGGTAATATTTTAACACTATCTGTCTTCCTTCCCCCGACACATATTTTGGGCCAAATAAAACCCATGAGTGATCAGCGGGAGAATTCAACTGATCTATTAAAGTTCAAGCTGGAACCCTGCCCATGTCTGGAACATTCTGTGATTCATTTTAAGCAACTTACTCCCAACAAGCCTGTCCTGATGCACGGAAATGATCCTGCCAAATCTGCCATTCCATTTTCTATTATCATTTGCCTATTTACAGAGAATGCAAAAAGGAGCATTTCTTTCATCAGGTTGGGTGAACCTAACGATAAAGCATCTTTTGTTTGGATCACGTGTCATGGTATGCTCCCCTAAGGCAAACAAGTCAAATAGCCAGTAAATATGTGTTTTACCTTTTAGAATGGAAGGGAGGCATGTCTGTTAGTACTTTTGACTTGTATGGCCTTTGTAAAATTTTTGTGGTGGACTTTGAGAAGAAAGGATTTTAAAAATCATATACCTAGGTAGCTCCTATTTTCCATAATGTTATCTTTAGCTGTTGTTTATTCATTGAGCAGAGTGAGGGGAAGTGGATTGTGGGTGTTTAGAAAAACATAATTGCAGGATGAGTCAGGACATTGGGGAATACAGGATAGCAGTTAGATCTCCATGACTGAGTACAGTTGATCCAACTTTCCAGCTGTGTAGCTTTGGGAAGTTTACTTCACTTCTCCAGTCTGAGTGTTCTTCTGTCTTTAATGGCACCTCACAAAGAATTGTTAAGGACTAAGGGCTTGATGTATTTACCAATTCTGAATAGCTTAATTCATGCATCTTTTTTGGCAGCACAGGTTTCTTTGTTGTCTTTTTGAAAGAGTATGTTTTCAAGCTTTTTTTTTTTTAATCCCCAATATTTTTTTTAAAAAAAGGTTAAGTAGAAAGGAAGATGATAAAAATCAACATAATCCTATTTTACGCTATTTGCAAGGAGTGTCGTTTTATAATAGTGTGTTACATGCCTTTTCTTCACAGCTTCTCTGAGAAATCAGGTCCATATGTCGAGTGTTGAGCCAGGCATTTTAATGTTCAGAGTGCACATTTTTAATCTTGACTCCAGGTGTAAGAGTTAGATGTTCACATGGATAAAGTGTACCTGAACAATGTTGTTATTGAATTAAAGAAAGATGCACTTGGCAGAAGCAAGCCTGTTTCTGTGTGAAATGTCCATATTTCTATTGAAATATCTGCAAGATGATAAACAGTTCAAAGATGGTATCTACCTTATTGTTTGTATTTCCACCTCTCTCTCTCAGGTTGTGGACTGTCCCCACCATTTCTTGTTTCCTTCCACCCAACCCTTAACTGCGCCTCTAGCCTTATTCCAGAGAAAGTCAACCAGAGAGGGCCTTGATGGATTTTAGAATATATATTTGGAGACCATTTCGGGGAATAAGGATATGTCCTTATTTAGCATATTCTTTTCGGGTCTGTAGACTCTGCCTGTCTTAAAGGAGGCTGGGTGGTTCTGACAACTAGAGGGAGGAGAGAATGCACTGAGGCACGTGGCCTGCTGGAATTATTTTCCCCTGAAAATGGTGACCATGTCAGGTCAGAACAAGACTAGCAAATAAGAATAAGGGTCACAGTGTGTATTCCATAAATTCTGTTCCTATAGGGAAACCCTGGGGCAAAGCTGAGATTAACACCCCAGTCTGGTGTGATAGGCCTCTGCCACTGACTGTGTGTGTGTTTCCGTTTCCAGGGTATACGCTATGTACAATTCCGTAAAGGGTTCCTGCTCTGAGCCGGTTAGCTTCACCACCCACAGCTGTGCGCCTGAGTGTCCCTTCCCACCTAAGCTGGCACACAGGAGCAAAAGTTCACTAACCTTGCAGTGGAAGGTGGGTAATGCAGCGTGTCGAGAACATTCTGAAGTCTGTGGCTGTTTGAAACATTTATTTAGCAATATTCCACTTTGGTGTTGGCATTTTCTGCATTTTGACTGTGAAACAAATTATTGTAATATCAAAAGTTACCATCTCTGTAAAAATTGGGCAAAAGAATGAGAGAGAGAACTGTGAAATCAAGTTTTAGCTTTCTTTGCAGGGGTGTCTCTTAGGGTCATGAGCAATTCTTTACAAGTGGTAAAAATACTTAAGATACCTAAATGTCATCACTTTCTAATAGTTTAATTCAACAGACATTTGAAGACTTGAATAAAAATTTTGTGAAGAAAGATTTAGAGCTAAAGTAGATTTATGGTCTATTGGCTTCTTTCAGTGGTGACTCTGAAATGTCTAATACTTAAATCTGCCTAGAATGTTTAGTGTTCTAAACTACATTAAGGTTTCATTAAATTTTTGCCAGTTAGACCTTATATCAGTTAGGATTACTAATTATTTTTTAACATCCGAATTATGTAGTAGTTTTCATGAAATACAACTTTTGGGCTACCAATAACTCTTGAGAAAGAGAGCCCCTTAAAGTGTATTATTAACTTACCAGTCACAGTTGTGTATTTGTAAGAAAATAGACTGGTATCAATCTCTATAGCGATTATTTCTATGTACTTACTTATACTTTAAAATATAGTTCAAAATGTAAAATTAATAGAAGTCGAGATAATAAAGACTTATAGTACTGGGAAAGAACACAAATGTGCAAATAGGATGACTAGGGAGATGCGTTATTGGTGAAGAAATACATTGTCCTTTTGTTCTTAGACCAGAGGATCCAGTTTATCCTGGGAGCTGTTAAAAACAGTTGAGCGTAGTCGTTAGCAACAGAGCATGGACTTCCATAGACCCCTCTGGTAGCCAGTGGTCAACATTGAGCGTGTTATTTGGACAAAGGCAAAGTTGTAGAATCTGAACTATTTTATTTTCCTTCCTGGCTTCCAGGGATAGTCCAGGTCAGTGATTCCCCACCTTTCCAGTTTTAACACCCAACTGATCATCACTGTTTAAGTTCTTGAAGCATACACATCCCCTTTAAAATGTGTTCATTATTTACACATATACATATGTAAATACATCTTAAGGAAAGAATCAAAATCCATTTTTGTTTGGAGAATATAAGATAATTTTCTTTAAGATTCCCAGAGGGACCATGGGGTCTTACAAACCTTAAGTTGGGAATCACTGATACATACATTCTGCTTAAAACCTGGATGTAATTCAGGTCTCAGGCAGACCAGCAACTTCAAGAAAAAGGTTTTTTACTAGGAGGAAAATGTTTCACATTTTCTTTCTCCCTTTATTTAGTTGTAAATCAGAAGCATATTTTTGTTCCATTCAGTTATGTGCAAAGTTGAAAGTTCTGGATTCAGTTCAGTTTTCTTGTCCTTAGAACAGGTTTGCTGTTCTCCAGGGACTCCAGCTGGGAGCTCCAGCTGGGGGTGCAAGGACAGGTGGACCATGCGCTGGCTGCCCACCTGTCCTTGAAGCCATCGGGACACTGAGAGCTCGGGGTCCTCTAATGTCACTTTGTTAGCACCAGGACATAGGGCTGCACAAATACTGAGTCTGTGTCCCCACCCTCAAGGAATCAGAGACTCAGTGGTGGGGCAGAGCATCACAGAGGAATATATGAGCGTCATAAATATAGTCCTTACCTGAGAAATGGGTTCTCAGCTAAAGCTTTGATTTTGTACGTTATTTACACTCTAAATACATCCCTATGTTTTCTCCCAAATTGAGCCCACAAAAGCCTGAACTTACAGTGTAAGTAGAATATGCAACACTCATTTGTAATTGGAGTGAATGAGTGGGAGTAAAAAATCTGGAACTCCCAGATTTTAGGACTCAGAAGAAAGAAGGAAAAGAGGGAAGGAGAGGCGAGGGATAAGAGTTTGTTAATTAACTCATATTTACTGAGCCCTGGATGTTTTATTATTAAGAACAATGAAGCAACAGCTATTGTTCTTTGGGTGCTTCCTGTATAAGACCAGGACGGTTTAGTAAGGGATTTACATATGCTCTCCCAATCCCTCAAAACACCCATGCATTCTTGGAAAAAGAAACCAAGCACTGATACTGAGCCACTTCTGTTAGACCACCTGTGACAGCCAAGCACGCTGGGCTTTGGGTAGTTCTGGTGACTCGGCTACCTTTTGCTGGGGGCAGCTCACCACAGTCTGTGGAGCCCTGGCTCTTGTCCTGGGAAAATCCAGGTGCAGGTGTGTTTGTGCGTGGAGACGTGGTCTTACTAGTGCTGTGAGGGACCCCAGTATAGCCCCTGCTGTGGGCAGGTCTGACCTTACAAAGCTGTCTTTTCTCCAGAGTCTTTTACTCCTCTTCCCATTGTCCAAAGCCTGTTTTCTCAGTGAGGGAGATCTCAGTATTGTGCTTTTAGGAGGAAAGCAAATGATGAAACATCTTTTGGCTAATGTGCTAAGGGCTAATTGCCCTAGTAATCTCTCCAGGAGATCCCAGGTTTTCTCATTTTTTTAAAAAAAGGCCAATCTTAATGCCACAGAAGCCTTTCTAATCTTAACCTCTTTAAAACAAACAAAAACTATATGGGGAAAGTTACAAAAATATAGACTCTGAACTCTTAAACATAGGTGGGTCAGCTTTACCGTATCAGATTCCAACGTGTCGTACCTGTTTCTCTGCATTTTTCTCCCTATATCCTTGAATTTTTAAGGTCCTCTTAAAAGTTTTATCTGCAAAGGAACTAGGGTACCGTGTGGGTGTGGAGGTAGGGGTGGTGGGGAAGGCAGGCTCGGCTGTTTGTGGGGTATGATTTATTAATAGTGAGGGCTCTCCCTACTGGTTGACTTGTGTTAAAATTGGTTTGTGGAAACGTTTGACCAAAGAAATGGAGGTGATACGGAGGGTTGTTGCGCTATGGGGAGAGCCTAGGACTAGTACAGACAGTGGATTTGAACCAAGGTGGAGAGCTCAAAACTTTTGTCTGTAAAACAGTTTTCTGTAATCTCTTTTTTTCTTTTTTTTTAGGCACCAATTGACAATGGTTCAAAAATCACCAACTACCTTTTAGAGTGGGATGAGGTAATCATATTTTCATGTTCATCCATCTAAAACATCTTTCAAAAATGAAACTGCTGAACAAATGCCATTTTATTCTTTTTTGAAGATATGCTAAACACATGGAAAAAATAACGTAAGGAGAGAAAAATTTAAACCAATAGTTATTGACTATGGAAAATGAAAATGACTGAAATATAGTGAATTGCGCATTAAAATATATTTACTTGGCTTGTTTGCAAGAAATGCCACAGAAAGAAAAGACAGGGTCTAACTGCTCTGAAGGCCTTACTATCTGGCCAGACATTAATGAGTATTTTAAGGGCTTCCCTGGTAGCTCAGGTGGTATAGAATCTACCTGTAATGCAGGAGACCCCAGTTCTATTCCTGGGTCAGGAAGATCTGCTGGAGAAAGGATAGGCTACCCATGTGGCTTCCCTGGTGGCTCAGCTGGTAAAGAACCCACCTGCAATGGGGGAGACCTGGATTCAATCCCTGGGTTGGGAAGATCCGCTGCAGAAGGGAAAGGCTACCCACTCCAGTATTCTGGCCTGGAGAATTCCATGGGGTCGCAAAGAGGTGGACATGACTGAGGGACTTTCACTTCACTTTAATGAGTATTTGGAACTGACTTCTTTGTTATCTTGACTGCCAAGGGTCAGCCTGAATCAGTGGTTTCCATCAGGTAGACCACACTGTGGCCTGAGAAGCCTGGTTTGTGTCTTTGCTTTCAGTGCTGTGTGCTAACTCTGCCCTGTTGAATACTGTCTGGGACTGGGGCATGGAGGGTGGGCTGCACTGAAGGTCTCACCTACCCACGTGCGTTCACCCTACCGGCTAGACCATCCTAGAACAGTGTCACCTTTGGTGTCTGTCTCGCCAGAGACCTTGTATAGTATCCATGGTGAAGTCTTCTTACAGTCAAGGCCGCTCTCTGCTGAACAGTGACCCGGTGCTTTTCTAGCCTCACTCACACTGCACAGACTCTCAGGCTGGAAACATTGGATGCAGAAATCTTCTCTTTCTAAAAAGCAACAATACTATTCCTTTAAATCTTTATTCTGTTCATTCATTTACCCACATTTTATTCGCTTTCTGTGGTAGAGCAAATGGACTAAGGATTTGAAATACAGGAAATGTGGGATTTGGGGTGCCATCCAAGTTAACTAGTCTTTGTGACTTAAATTTTAAAGGCACTGAAAAATTCAGCACACAAGCTTAGGCAAAAAGTCAACTTGTCGAGAGTAGAAAAAAATATTTTAACCCAATGTTAAATGAAAACGGGTGAAATTCTCATGATGAAATCTTGATGTGGAGAGGGGGCTCTTTATCACTTTTTGCAGAAGCATATTTTCCCATCTGGGTTGCGTCTGAACAGCTAGAGTTCCAAGTTACCAAAGACAATGATCTATTGTTTCTAGGATCCTTGTGAATGGCTCCTATGTACAGATTGGTGAAATCTCAGGCTTAACTGGTATATTTTACAGATTAGATGGATTTCGTTTTAAGGCGGCTTGATTGGAAGGTGAAACCATCCCCTATGGCCCTGGTGGTTGAGGTTTTACATGGAGATAGAGGTTCGGGAAAGGAGGCTTTTTTCCTCTCACATGCCTTCTCAGAGCACAGCACTTGTGTCGGGGGAGGGTGGGGGGTGGAGTGCGCCTGTGTTTTTCCTCTTCTCTGCCTTGGACCATGGCTTCATAAGTTAAGTAAGGTCAGAGAAGTGGAGTGCTTGAATGGGAAACCTCCAAGGAAAACTCAGGTGCTACAGGAAATGGTAATGGTGACTCAGTCGTTGGCTATCTTCCCTTCGAATTTGAATTGAAAGTGTCCTGGCACGATTCTGGGAGGAACATACTACAGCCTCAGATGAAATGGAGAAGCTCTGTCTAATGACCATTTATAATCAGTAGGACCCACTCTTAACTAGTGACTACAAAGTGTGAAGTTGTTTATCTGGGGCCTTCTCCCACTTTTCCCTCCTTGCTCTCCTTCCATCCTGTACTCACTTCCCTCCTAGTTCTTTCCCTTTCCTCTTTATATACCCTCCCACCTTTGAATTTCTACTAGTGTCAGCTCTGATGGGCTTTCCTGGAGATTTCAGGCTAATTGACTATAGATCATCACAGGAATCCTTTTATGACCTGTGGCTTAATAATTCTTCAAAGAAGAAAATCAAATGTGTACACACAGCACACCGTCTCACCTGCAGGAAGTGTGAGTGCACAAGGCTCTGACTCTCCCTCCGAAAGCTTCTGTTGGTGGTTTCTGAGCCAAGTGCAGCTGCTACCAGGTCTCCTTCCAGACCGCAGCAGTTGGTGGGGGGGTGCATCGGGGCAGGAGAACAGAGCAGCCTTAGGCTGGAGTCACTCCCCCCACACCCAGCCCTCTCCAGAGCCAGAGTTTGCCTCTTCCAGCCACACACCCCTGGCCTCTCTGGCACCCAGGGGGCTGTAGAAACAAGCTTAATGGGCAGGAAGGAGGTAGGGTGTGCAGAGGAGCAGATCCCCACCTGAGGGCAAGCAGGTGTCCTTCAGTCTCGAAGAAACTTGTGTTCGGGAGTCACACCTGCCCGTTTCCTGCTGGAGCACCTGGTCTGAAAATCCCAGCTTAGGTGAGGTGACCCCATCCACATACATGCCACCATGGATGTCTGGGTGTCCCCATATTTTTATCATATCAGCACTGGCTAAAGTTCCCAGAATACTTTATTCTTTGACTCAGTTTTTAATCACGATTCCAGTAAAATAATCAGTGTAAAATTCTGAAGATGTTAGCAAACAAGAGTACAGGGCTTCAAGTGCTGCTGTCAGGTTCTAGAAAAAGACCTTCATGAATGAAAGAGCGGTAGCAGAGAGGCCACTGGGTGCCACCCCTGGGAATGCTGTGCTGAGTTGACCTTGGGGAAAGCCACCTCAATCAGTAGCTAGCCGCCTGCTGGTCTCTGAAGACAGGTGTGACCCTAATTGGGGAACAGAAAACAGAACCATGAAGCACGGGGGCCGGGGGGGCGGGGACTGACGTGTCCTCTCTCCTAAGTTCATTGTCAGTAATGTCACATCACTGCTCGAAGAACTCACCTGGAGGTTACTCACTAATGGTTCTGCAAGAGGGTGTTGCATGCCTACTTTTCTCCATTAATAATTGTACCTAGACACCCTCTTAATTTTTCCATCAACGCAGGAAGTAACTGTAACTATGAGATGGTAATAAGCAGCTGAAAATGGAACACAGGTGTCACTGGCTTTTTGGTCACAGCCATTGGTTTCAATTTTCCCCTGAAATAGATCCGTTTTCATAACTTGGAAAGGTGTAGCCTTTCTTGGCCACGTTCCCTTTGTTGGAACGACTCAGATGAACTATAGTGTGAGTTCTGCTCTTAGATGTTGTTTTAACTTCTGCTTTACAGAAATGCTAACTGTTGCTGTTAGCAGCTAGTTCCTCAGTGCACACACAGGTCTCCTAAGATCTCGTGAATACGTAGCATGGATTCATGTTGATGTGTTCAGTGGTGTGGCGTTCACCCAAGGAGAACTGGATTGTTTCTGCTTTGTCTCAAGCTAGTCAAACAAATAATTTAACCCCTCGGGTCTCAGCTTCTCCATTTGAAAATGTGTCTGTCATCTCACAAGTAGGTTAAGATTGAATGAGATAACTTGGGCAATGACAGATGCTGTGTAATGATTATTTCATGTCACCTAAGCACATTAACATTCAGATCTGGGATAGGAAAAGTCAACAGTTATAGAAGGATTGTGTGAAAGAAATACAACATTTTTCTGTCAAAAATTTAAACAGGAGCCCTGAGGTTAATGGCTCTGGTTTGAACTAAACAAAAACGGATGTCAATGCTATATATAGATGTTAATTTGCCATTAGCTTTGCTTCCAGACATGACATGTTGGGAATATTCGAGAGAACTAGAAAAATAGCTTTGTGGGAATGTGACTAGTGGTGTTCTCAAGAATCTCTCCCTCCCATGTGACTCAGCGCATCCGAACAGGCATGTCATATCTGGGTTTCCCGGTGACTACTGAGTGAACACAGCTGTCAAACAGTAGACCACGAATGAAATAAATACTGCAGAAATCAAGGGATACTTTGAAATCGAACAGAAAAGGCCAGCAGCAGGTAGAGCCCAGAAGCCCCCGGGAACCCACAAAGCAGCCAGGCTGGGCTCAGCAGCCCCATTGCAGAAACCCAGAGCAGGCCACAGGCCCCAGCCATGCATCGTATCATTTAGGGACTGAGCTGGCCTCATAAGGAGGTACTTGGTTTCTGATTTATTAATCAGATTCCTATTTAACTTGTTGTTCAGTTGCTAAGTCATGTCCGACTCTTTGTGATCCCATGAACTGTAGCACGCCAAGCTTCGCTGTCCTTCACTATCTCCTGGAGTTTGTTCAGACTTGTGTCCATTGAATTGGTGATGCCATCCAATTATCTCATCCTCTGTCACCCGCTTCTCCTCCTGCCCTCAATCTTTCCCAGCATCGGGGTCTTTTCCAGTGAGTCGGTTCTTCACATCAAGTGGCCAAAGTATTGGAGCTTCAGCTTCAGTCATCAGCCCTTCCAGTGAATATTCAGGGTTGACTTCCTTTAGGATTGAATGGTTTGATCTCCTTGCTGTCCAAGGGACTCTGAAGAGTCTTCTGCAATACCGCAGTTCAAAAGCATCAATTCTTAGGTACCTGTTTAACTTAGGTGTTAATATTAGTAATCTTTCAAAAGGCTTCTTGCCATAAGTGAATTTGCACATGGTGTTTCTGGTTAGACAGTAGCCTTTCCAGGAGGAACCATAGCACTGACAGCAGAGTGACTTACAGAATGGATGAAGAGAGCCTTGCCACGAGTGCCACTGTCTCTGGGAGCCCTGCTGCCTGCGGCCGCATAGCCTGCTGCTCCAGTGGAGAACGCCAGGAAGGCCAGTGTCCACTCCCCAGTCCATCACCGAGGCCTGGCCGAAAATCAGGGGAGGGTGCCACTCGCCCAGGCCCATGAGCTCTTCTGCTCATTCTCGAGAGTGAGAATGAGTAAGTCCTTTATCATTTGTCCATCAGAAAGCATCTTTTACATAAGAGCCAGATTAGTGAGCTGGCAGAGAGACAGTGTTTTGCCACATCACAAGTCTTCACTGCCACATCCAAGGGTAGTTTCTGAGAGCCAGGGGAATAGCTTCCTTCACTGCAGCTTCTATGGAAGGAAACCAGGCAAGGAAGGATTTAGCAATTCGGAGAGGCCCGTAGGTATCAAAGGCAGAGCTGAGTTAAAAGGAGCTCTCTCATCCCCTCAGACGACTGCACACCAGAAGCAGATTCTCCGTGCTTCTTGCCAGGTGTCGCATGTGTAAAGGAGGGAGTTACGTGTTAGGGCAGCAGACTCTGGAGAACTTCCAGCTGAGGCTGTATCACCTGTGTCCTCAGCGCTAAGTCATCAGCTCATTTGTTCTGTTTGTTAGTGTCCAACTACAGGATGGCCACCTGGGCCTTGGTTAGGTGGTAAACTGAAGCCAGCCATCCCTAGGTTCGTCTCTTGTATAGGCAGCCTATTCTAAAATCACCCACTCGCTTCTCCTTTCCTTTCTCTTTGGGACAGTCTCAACACATCGATCTTATCAGAGCACTCGACATCTGGCGAACCTCCACATTTGGAGGGCTATACAGGAACATTGCATTTATTGGTTTTGAACCAGAGGATCATCCTTGGCTGTTTTAGGAAGTCAAGACCCTCCCACTAATATAAAAAACTAGTGTGCCAGGGAATAAAATGCCTGCAGTATTCATTTGGTATCATGCAGCCACAAACTCCCCACTTTTCTTACCTTTGAAAATTTCCTCTGTGCCAGAGTGGTCAGTGAAGTGAAAGAGGCATCACTGAGGGGAGAGTGAGGTTTGGCATAAAGAACTTTGGAATCCACCCACCTCCCTGTTCTGAAGCCCTTCTTATATATGGTTATGCTAAACACTTATGAGCTTTGATTTCTCAAGCCAACATTTATCTTTGATGTTGCCTAGGGTCCGCCAGCACTGGAACAACTTCTAAATATAGATGTACTAGCAGACTAAATCTTTGAGCCTGGCAGTAGTTCAGTTGGCCAGTGCAGCCTAATTTTTTATTTGATTTATCATTGATGTTTCTGACAGATTGAACTATGCTGTTACAGAGAGTCCCCAGCCCAGAATCACTCAGCCCATGTCCGGATCCAGCAGCCATGGGCCATGAGCACATGGCGCCTGAAAACCACATGCATGTTACCTGTAAGAGAAGGAGGTCAATAGATCAAGAAAACATCAGGAGGAGTACAAGTCACATAACGGTTGCTGGTTCACCATGGATTCTAGCACACTTGTTGGCCATTCTCATTTTCTTGTGCCAGGAAGAGGAACAGGAAGGATCATTTCCAACCTATTAATTTGAAGGCAATTGAAAATGTCAGCCAAGTTTTTTTTTTTTTATCTTTATTTTTACTTGGAGGATAATTGCTTTACAATGTTGTGTTGGTTTCTTCCATACAACAGCATGAATCAGCTATAAGTATACATATATATATATAAACACACACACATAAAACCCCTCCTTCCTGAGCCTCCCTCCCACCCCATCCCACACCTCTAGTCATCACAGAGCACCAGGCTCCCCACTAGCTAGTTATGTTATACATGGTAATGTATATATGTCAATACTTTAGTAGCAGTGTTAGAAACACCAGCTTCCTAGATTGTTAGTACACTCCAGGGGAACTGGAAACATTAGCCAGAGCAACCACATTCCCCATGGTCTACAGAACCACTCCTGGCAGGAAAATATTGTGGCTTAAAATAGTTGGAGTATATGTAAGTTGTATGAATAGAATTGGTTATGACTGTGTTAAATTCCTTAGCAGGGAACCCATTTTAAGGATTCCTCTTCCCAAGTACCAGAGCCACTTTATAAAGATACTAAGTTAATAAAGAAGGAAAACAGATTTGGAAAAGCTACTTTTATCTGTTTCCAGTTACATAGTTTTACAAATTAACACCTACATTTAGACAGATTTTAACAATTAGTTGTATGATATAAATCAAATACTTTTTATATACTTAGGTACCACTTTTCGGATAGGCAGACATATCTGTAAATTGATTTCTTCACTGGAGCTTTTTTCCATTGTGTGTTGTAAACAGATATCAAACAGGTAGAGATGTGATTGCATGTGGATGTCCTTTGATAGATTATTTACTTTGCTCACTCTTGAGGCTTTAGGCTATGCCATACCTAAACTGTGTCCCAAAGACTTTTTCATATCTGTATTTAAATATAAAAATATTCCCCAGGGTTGTCTTTAACTCTGGAGATAGCATTATTAAACTTTTTAATTCTCTAAGATGTTACTCTAAGATGAAGTGACTACATTGCCATTGATTAACAATTTTGGGTGATCTTTATTATCTAGGAATCTTGTTACATTTTTTAGGTTCTACAGAAACAACTTTAAAAATCTATTCAAAGAAGCCTCACTCTGTTGGATGGCTTTGAGGGTCCTTTATGCAGACAGATGTTGAACATTGACTGTATACAAGCACACTCGCTTCTGCTCCCTTACTTCCTGGCTGTTTATATTTATAGTGCAGGAGGAATTTATAAGTTTATAGAAAACTTCATATTATAAACATATATGGACATCAAAATAGATAAGTGTAATACTGCATAACAAATTACCTCAAAACTCAGTGCGTTAAACCAGTCACTTGTCTTTTCTCATGGATTCAGGGTTGGGAATTTGGACAAGGCACTGGAGAATTAGCTCCTCTGCATTCCAGTTTCTGGAGCTTCAGCTGGGGAGGGCTTGTTGGCTGGGGTTGGAACCTTCTGGCGGGATCCTTCTTCACAAGTCCGGTGGTCACTGCTGGCTTAGGTGGGCTTTGTCTCAGGCTCTCTCACAGCACAGCAGCTTCAGGGGACTCAGCACTGCAAAAGTGAATGTTCTGGTAAAAAGGCAGAAATGTCATCGCCTTTTCAGGCCTCTCCTTAGTAGTCACAACAGCTTCATATCCACTCCATCTGTCATGACAAGAGAGTCACAAGCCCACCCATGTTCAAGGGCCATAAGCTTTGCTCCTCTCTGTTGGGGAATCAGGAATGTTTGGACATGTTTAGAATCATCACCACGTGACATAGGTTCTCCTGACTCTCCTAATCTGTTGATCTTTTCCCCTTTATCTTTGTGTAGCACATACAGTGTTTTAGGCACGTGCTCAGTCGCTTCAGTCACGTCCGACGCTTTGCAAACCCATTGACGATAGCCTGCCAGGCTCCTCTGTCCATGGGGATTCTCTAGGCAAGAATACTGGAGTGGGTTGCCATGCCCTTCCCCAGGGGATCTTCCAGAACCAGGGATCAAATCCATGTCTCTTGCATTGCAGGTAGATTCTTTACCGCTGAGCCGCCAGGGAAGCCGGTATTTTAGGTACTATGCCCTAAAAGGGTGTGGACTTAGAAAGGACAGCGTAACTCTTTTCCTGCCCCTGCTCTCCTCTGAGTGTTCTGGGAAGAGAAGAAGGCAGACAGATGTGCCCCAGAAATGCAGCAATGGGATGGGGCTCAGACCCCTGGCCCGACGGGGCGTGACTCGGTGGTGCACAAACCCAGCTTTTCTCACTAAAAAGATGCTCCCTCGGTGATGAGGAGGAACCCACGAGGAAAACCGCATCCCTGCCAATTAGTGTCTCTGCCTTACTGTCACACTTCATGAGTCGGCCTCCTTAGGATGACTCACAGGAGATCAGCAAAGTGTTCCCTCCCCCCTCCTTTTTTGAGGGAGTTTATAAACATAGAAACTAATCTGTTTATCATCTTATTTAACAGCTAATTTTAAATTGTTAATTAAAAAGAAAAATACTTAAGTAGATAGTAAAAGGGCAGAAAATAAAGTGAGAAAATAGAGAATATATTACTTAAACATTTTAAATCTTTTATTTACAATTTACCCCAAGATTTCATCTCAAAGAGTGGAATAGTATTTCAAGATATCTTTGTCCCTGAAGTTTATATTAACTCATCTTGAAAACTGCTTCCAAGGGTGACTCACTGTCTGCTGCGGAGCCACAGGAGTTACGTCTCACACGACCCCACACTGCCTTCTCTCACCCCTGCTGGTCTGAGATTGGGTCCTTTCACAGTCTGGCAGAAAGCTGGCACTCTTCAGAATGTAGTGGGAACTTTATAGGACCTAAAAGAACATCTGGACTCTGATTTTTATTAGGACTGGTAACCAAATGTGTGACCCTTCTACCAAGGGAGTGAAAATGAGGATGGAGTGGGACAGACATGAGCAGAGTGGAGCTTTCTGAGTGTGGGATGGCTGGGACCTGCCCTCCAAGATAATCCACAGACCACCCCACCCCACCCCCTGCCGCCCCGTACTGTGTGAATCGAGAACTGAAAAGAGACCCTTGTTCACCAAGGATCAGATCAATGAGATGTCCAGACTAGGTCCGGTGAACTCTGGTAAATTGAGTTCAGTGGCATCAGGGACCAGGCCTCCTGGAGGGGCTGGAGCTTAAGCCGATCAGTGGAGTCTAGAATATAGATTCTATGCCAAGTATTTCTGTTCATTGGTAACAAGAGGTGATGGAGGCCAAACAGGAGCTTGGGACTGTGGAAAGACTAATCTGATACATGCTGTGTACATGATTGAGCCGCCTGCAAATTGAGTGCTTTTCTGGGGAGCAGTTTTAACCAGAAGTGGAGGACAAGCCCCCTGGGTGGAAAACAGTTCCATTTGTCTCAAGGCCCAGGACTATGAGTGGGTCCTTGCAGGCTAGGTCTGAGTATAGGATGATGCATATTAGCGAGAACTGTAAACTCATTGGAGTGAGAAGAGGAACTCAACTGTAAAAGGAAGCAGTGTGGGTTTGTGATGCCTCACTCCCCACCAAGGTGAGCACCTTGAAGTCTATTCACACACAGTTGGTTTGTACTCCAAAATTTCTTCACATTCTAGTAAAGATTAACCTCGTCCTTGAGTGAACTTCAGTGTGCGTGGTAGGAAAAAGCATTTGGGCATGCCCAGGATTATGAAATGGAAACAAGTCAGGGAACCCTGAAAATCTGTTCTTTTTGGCTTGTGGACACTGGCAGTAGGGAGCTAGTCCAGAACACGCTGGGGCTTCATGTCCAATGAGGTCAGTAGTGTGGTGGCTACATCTGTGCCAGAACGATCGAATTTCCAGCCTCCAGGGTGGATTTCCAGCCTCCTGTCACCTCTGCTCTCATTGGGTGAAGTTTTCTTTCCTTCCTGGGAGAAGAGGCACTCCAGTGCTCGTCTCAAAGAGATTTGGATCCTGACTGGTCCTGTGATGCACATCCATGATCTTCCAACATGCAGAATCAGGACGCTCCTGGCCATCCATGTCTCAGCTTTTCGCTCGTAGAGCAGCCGGCTCCTTGGCCTATTGAGCTCCCCTCTGTGTGACACCCCACACGTGGCCTAGCAGCAGTAGCTGAGCAGGGCAATGCCTCAGCCACGGGTGTCTCTGCTGCCTATGTTTGACCAGATTATTGAAGACAGCAGGCCTGCAGTGGAGAGAGATTGTCCATTTCCATTGGGACCATGTTTTTGTAGGAAAGTTTGCATGAAGCTAACTTTAACTTATTAAAATATAAGTTGTTCTTTCCAGGTACAGCTGTTATGTCTCAGTAATCCTATGTGCTTTAAATTAGATTTTATTAGAAGAGGGAACATGATATAGATTATAATATCTCAATCATTTGGAGCCATGCTACCTATCAAATATGGAAGTTGTGATTTACTGTTTGTAAAACTTCACTAACCACAGTGGCTTGCTGCTGCCGCTAAGTCGCTTCAGTCGTGTCCAACTCTGTGCGACCCCATAGACGGCAGCCCACCAGGCTCCCCCGTCCCTGGGATTCTCCAGGCAAGAATTCTGGAGTGGGTTGCCATTTCCTTCTCCAATGTATGAAAGTGAAAAGTGAAAGTGAAGTCACTCAGTCGTGTCCGACTCTTTGCGACCCCATGGACTGCAGCATACCAGGCTCTTCTGTCCATGGGATTTTCCAGGCAAGAGTACTGGAGTGGGGTGCCATTGCCTTCTGTGCCACAGTGGCTTGGACATATTTAATTCCTGATAAACAATTGCATTATCACTCCTGTCCATTTCTCTGAGTCTTTTAATCTTCTAAACATTATATATATATATTTTTAAACCCTATCCATTTCTGTCAACAGGAAGAGCTGGATAATATTTAATTTATAAATGCTGTTTGCAACCTGGGGTCATGCTTGGTTTACAAACAGATTCTTCACATCGCCTGTACCTTTGACTGTGTACTTATTCTGATGCCTAAGCCTAAAGCCATCAGAGAACCTGGCATGGTCTTCCATGGAAGACTAGGGTGACTCAGGAGCCATCCCACATGGGAGCCTGGAGTGTTCTCCATCTTCGCTGGCCTACCTCTTAACAGTAGATTACCTTTGTACTGCAGAGACTCTTGTGAATATTAATTTTCTTTCTTCCCAGGTATCCCGTTTATATTAAACTCCTTGTCATACATGAGTATTTTGTTTTATTCAAGAACTTCTCTTGTTTGAAATATTTTAACCTACTTCCTCTCCTCTTTTTCTTTTGTTTTATATTCAGTAACTTCTAAAAATTCACCAGTAAGCTTTACCTTTTTAACTCTGTGAAACATTTGTACTCTCACCCCTTCATATTCTACAAGTACTGTTTCTAAAACTTGATTCTAAAGTTCTACCAACTCTGGGTCATTCTCTGTGTTCTTGGGGTTCATGCACATAGTAGGATATCGGGAAAGGTATAAAATTTGGCATGATTTACCTAAACAAGCTGGAGTTTATCTAGTAATTGTTCTTGATACTGAAGTAGAATTTTTTTTTTTAAATGTTGGCAATGTAGGAAAACCTCCTAAAGGTCACAGAATGGCTCTCTCTCTCTCTCTCAGTTCTTTAGTGAGCCCCAGTGCTCTGGCCCTTTAAAATAAAAGTCTAGTTCCCATCATTGATGCCTCCCCACTCTTTTTTTCTCATTTAAACCACAGGCTGGTTTCCGCCATATTAAAGCAAATCAACCTGGTAAGGAACAGACTGACTTTTATTTACTGGCTGTAGTTCTAAGCACCAGAAATGGGCAAAGGAGACCAAACAAAGAATAGGAAAAACGAGGCATTGAAGGGGAGCCAGCCTGGGGTTTGGAAGGCTTCCGTGGTGGCAGGATGTGCCTTTCTTGCACTGTTTACTCTGAGCTCAGAAATAGAGGAGGAAAGAAGGTGGATCACGCTACTGCCTGAAATGGATACAGAACATACCAGGGTGTGCAGCGCACAGAGTGTAATCAGACACTGGATGTAATTATGCAAATATATGCATAAACAGCTTTCCTTTGAATAAATTGTCTGCAGCAACCTTAATGCTCAAGGTTAAAGTAAGCCTAAGGGCATGATTTGCCAGCCGGAGTGACTTTGCCTAAGTCGCAGCTGAAAAACATATGCTTTACTGCCCCCTTCGTCCAACCCCACCCCTACCATTTTTCATCATTGTATCTGACTGCATGTTGAACCCTTGATAACATGAACTTTGGCTCTTTAAAACTGTTAGGGCTTCTCCTCTCTTCCTTGGAAAGGGTACCACCTTGCTTGGGAGGGGAGACTGGGAAAAGTTTGAGGATGACTGTGGTGTGGTGATTTTTAATCTGTTCAGCCTGGTGATACTTGAAGCTAGTTGTATGCTTATTTTGAATTAAACTTCACCTGGAATTTTTTTTTTAAGTAGTAAGCATTTGGAGACCTATTTAAAGGAAGGAAAGGCCTACATTTTCTTAGGAGAAAAATGTGCTTTCTTTGTCTTTTATATAATAGAGAGCTTCAGACATATTCCTGAAAGTCCTGGGCTTGGCTGTCTGATTAAAATGCTGAGATTCATCCAGCATTAGCATGTGATTTTCTTTTGCATGAACATAGATAAACTACTGTGAATTATGGGTATGAAATATTCTAGAAAACTGCTGATATGCGTATTCCATGCCTCTGAGCATGGCACAGAGTAGTTTTTTTTTTTTTTCTTCTTAGATCTATTAAGAGAACCCACTGGAGTGTCTTCTTTTTACTTTAAGGAATTTGAAGCATTGTATAAGGCTAGGAATGTATTAAAAATGTGTTTCCATCCTCATAAAACACTTAAGAATGGTTGTAATACACATAGATGAATTGAACTGATGTTCCAAGTCTTTGTCAGACATTCAGCTCAACTACTAGCCTTGATAGAACTCCCGGATTGTCCAAAGCACTGCTTTGAGACCAGATGTGGACAAGATTTAGTCAAAGGCATGTGCCCAGCCTTTAGGGATGAGCATACAAGCAGCTCACCAACTGGAATGTACAGGTGTGGGCTTGGGAGCTGCCACAAAGCAGGAGAAGAGAGAGAAGACCAGGGTGGTGACGGTGGAGGGAGGAACAGTTGTGACCTGCAGGGCTGCATAGATCAGTCCTTGAGTGCTGGGCCGCCTGGGGAAGACTGTGCAGTTCCCAAGCTAGTGATCCTGTGAGGCCGCAGACTCACTATAATGGGCCAGGTCGGGCTATTTGACCAAGTGAAGAAGATCTGAGAAACTGTGATCCTTAACTTGAGCATTGCCCTGTGCCTGAAAAGGGCCTTCTCTATTTTGTTGACCAAAGTCCTCTTTGAAAATACCACAAGTATGGTATACCACCTGTCTCAGTAACGGAATTGTCTGTAGTGCCTTTGTGTTAAGGATGGTATTTCATTGTAGAGTGCTTTCCTTCTATTGTTTTTGTTCATCCAAGCTAGAAAATTAAGCAGTTATTCAAAATGCTCCTTCATTTTCTTATTTTTTTTTTTTAAATTTATGTGCATTGTTTCTTGTTTTCTTTTAGGGAAAAAGAAACAGTGGTTTCAGACAATGCTTCTTTGGGAGCCAGAAGCACTGCAAGTTGACAAAGCTGTGTCCAGCCATGGGGTACACGTTCCGGCTGGCGGCTCGGAATGACATTGGCACCAGGTATGGCGTTTCCCAGTCCTCATGCCTTTAAGCCTCTATGTGGTGTCCCTGAGTCCTCCTCTCACGTTGCTGAAAGGCGAGGTCGCCTGCTGCCTCCACACTGCACCAGCTGGAGATCTTCCAAAAGAGAATCCTAATCAGAGGCTAGAAGGCCCCTTCCGAGGTGATAAATGCCACTGTGTCCTCTTTGCAGCCTTGCAGGCTGTAATGCAGAAAGGCCCACTAGGGGTCTCAGAGAATCAAGGGAAAGGTAACTACAGATTTTGAAAGGGAATCCTCTGAGGACTTTATTTTTCAGATGCTGTGCCTTTTTCTTTCATCACTTTAGCAAGCTACTCGTTCAGTTGCTTTTTTCAATTATGTCTGAGTGTTTCCTGATACAAAGAACGAGTTGCTGGGCCATCCATTGTTGTCAAGCCCAGGCAGATACTCACAAGACTGGAGAGAATCTGGACTGTGTAGGACTCACGGCTTGCCTCCAAGCTGCTAGGGAACGGTAAGAACAGGTTTATGGTGAAGCATCAGTAGATTAAAAGTACCTTGAAAAGACCATATTTCAGTTGCACTGCCTGGGTAACAGTTGATTAAGGGAAAAATCTTTTTCTTTCATCACTACTTGTTGAAAATCTTCTTAAAGGTTCAGCACATGATTGGTCCCAACCCTTTATTCAGCCTAAAGAACTTGTTAAGATCACAAGCTTTTCAGCCCTCTTTCCCTACCCATGATAGCCATTGTATTTTTAGAGTTCACTAGTTGAACAGTCATAATGATAAAGGCTTCTACAGCTTCAGAATTTATAAACGAATCAAAAGCATCCACAAACTTTTGGAAAATGGCAGCGTACATATTTGTAAAACATTTATTTTATCAGCAGACCATTGTTTGCCCTTATATGCATTGATTTGACAGTTCCTTGGTAGCTGTGGCTCGTGGCTTGTCACCGTCACACTGTGCTTACTCCTAGGTGCCTGTGGGGGGAATACATTTTTAAATATATTTTCCTGTAACACAGTATGCTTTTCTAGTAGTAGACTAAGTAGGGAGTGGGTGATTGGGGCACACTGAAGTTGTGGTAAGGAACATCACACAAAGGATCCTTGCCTGCCTTTGCTTGCTGAACCTGTCAGGCCACAGACTTACCAACCCAAGCCAGTCACACGGTAGCTTTTGAAATGCCAACTCCTCCACATGCTCCTAAATGTGTCTCACCGGGTCTGTTTCTCTCCAGCGGGTATAGCCAAGAGGTGGTGTGCTACACGTTAGGAAACATTCCTCAGATGCCCTCGGCACCAAGACTCGTTCGAGCTGGGGTCACGTGGGTCACACTGCAGTGGAGTAAACCAGAAGGCTGCTCACCTGAGGAGGTGGTCACCTACACCTTGGAAATCCAGGAGGATGAGAACGTAAGTCTGGCACACGTCATGCTTCTGTGTGCATTCTGTAAAGTCAGTTTTGTCACAGCTACAGGGTACACTGTGAAATTAGATTCACTGCCTATTGGAAACCAAATTCTTAATTTCTACCAGGGCAATCACCAGCAGAACACTGTCCTTCCCACAGTCTTCCCCAGATCCGTAAATGGCATCCCCGACCTTTCCTTTGGGGAAGCCAGAAACCCGTGGGGGCATCCTTAGCCTCATACGTGTGTTGAGTTGTTGCATTAGTCATTCAGTCATGTCTGGCCCCATGGACTGTAGCCCACCAGGATCCTCTGTCCATGGACTTCTCCAGGCAAGAATACTAGAGTAGGTCTCCATTCCCTTCTCCAGGGGATCTTTCCAACCCGGGGATCGAACCCAGGTCTCCAACATTGCAGGCAGATTCTTTACTGTCTGAGCCATCAGACCGCATATGTAATCAGTCAGCAAATCCTTGTAAATCTCCCTTCCAAAGTTACCCAGAAATCTGATCATTTCTCAGCATCTGCACAGCTACTATACTTTCCCAGCCACCGTCATCTCCGCCCCTGGGTTGCTGGAATAGCCTCTTAAGTATTTTCTCTACTTTCATCCTTACACTGTGTTCTGCACATGAAGCCACAGTGAGCCTGTTAAATAAAGTACGGCATGTCGGTGCTCTGCTCAGAACTCTTCCCATCCCAGTGCCTTCCCTTCTCTTCCAGAGGAGAAGCCAGTACTCTCAGAATGACTTCCAGGTCCTCCGAATTCAGGGTCTTCATCACTGACCTTGTTCTGCCACTGTCATCTCGCTGAGCACACCAGCCACGCCCTCCCACAGCGCCTTAGCGACTCCTGTGCCCTCTGGCTCACATGCCCCTTCAGATATCTTTGAGTCACTCCCCTCATTTCCTTCAGGTCTCTTCTCACATGTTACCTCTTTAGAGAGCCCTTCCCTGACCGCCTTGTATGACAGCACTGTCCAGGAGCACTTTCTGTGGTGATGGAGATGTTCTGTAATTTGTGCTGTGTAATAAGATACAGCCTAGTCACACAGAGCTGTGGAGCACTTGAGATGTGGCTGTCAGCCCACGGAACTGAATTTTTAATTGTATTTTAATTTATTGGAAGAGCCGCATGTGACTGCTTCATTGAGCCTGGAGAGCTATAGAAAGCAATGCTCCCTAGCTCTATTACCGACTCTGTTCTCTTACCCAGCTTTATTTTTCATCTAATAGCACTTAACACCACACAACATGCTTCATATTTGTATGCAGAGTGTTTTAATTGCTTTCTCCAGCTGTCATACAGTTTCTGATGGGCAAGACTTTGTTTTTGGGTAGTGCTAAACCTCTAGAGCGTGGAAGAGAGCTTGGTGCATCAGGGGTGCTCTGAGATCAGATGGATGAATGGGGGTGGATGCATGCATGACTAAGAATACTGTTGTATGAATTCCATACAGTTGGCTGTCAGTGGGACATTTATCCCGTTGAAGGACTTTCCCCGTTAGCCAGAAGACACTGTGTCAGAAACCCCAACCACTGTTTATTACATAGCACACTGCATCTTGACAGTGAGGACTTCTGCACAAGAGCGTTTTTTCATGACAATGTTGTTAAATGATTTTTTTTTAAACTACATACTGCTTCGTTAATTTGGTAGTTAAATTCTTTGTTTAAAATGCTTATTGAGTAACTAGAAAAAGTTTGCTCTGTGAGGAAAGTTTATGGTGGCATCTATTAAAAGGAAATTTGCACTTTTTCAAAGAGAGCATTGTTCTCTTTCACATTAGTGTTAGTCTCACAATAAAAGTGCCCAGATCAGGACAGATTATGATGTGATAACAGTTAAAGTTTCACTTAAAGCACCGTGGGATTCTGGCCCTATTTTTGCTATAGCTGCCAGACTTCTGGCCCACTGTGATAATGGAAAGAGGCAGTCTAAAACTCCTACATACAAGGGATTTAATGCCCAGATTTTATGATACTGATGTTTCTTTCTGGCTTTGCCTTTACAGGATAACCTTTTCCACCCAAAATACACTGGAGAGGATTTAACCTGTACTGTGAAAAATCTCAAAAGAAGCACACAGTATAAATTCAGGGTAAGTCAGTCATTTGGGTACTTGAACTGCTTAAAAATAAAGCTCTTTTATGTTTCCCCCCTTTATCATTTTAAATCAATTTTACAGGTTAAAAACTTTTTTAAGGTTGCTGCACTTCACACTTTTAAAGTAATATCTATAAAATACACACCATACTTTAATTTTAAAACCCACACCCGACTTTGGAGAAAAGAAACCTGTTGCTGTGATGTACTGTAATAAATTACATAACGAGGCTAGATGCCCTTGCCCAGGAAGATTCAGACCAGGTGCCCAGCGTACCTGTCTCTCACCTGCACTTTATGTCCTTCTATTCAGAGTTTCTTCTTTTCATCAGATTTCCTTTTTTCCCATTGTCCTGTGCTCTTTTGCCCATTTTTCTTTTCTCAGCCATTTTTGTTTTCTATTACCTACACCCCTCCCCTGTTAGGCTCTGGACAAGCACTGCTGACGTCACCGTGGGACATTGTGTTGTAGCAGAAGACAGTTCTGCGATCTCATTAGGAGAGAGGAGACAGCAGGCTGCCTTCTGTGCTGCCTTACTGTTATCGATCCTAGCACAGCCTTGTACTTTCTGGTGCAACAGTGTGCGTTTTAGAGAGATGTGGTTGTCTTCTGATTCTCTCTTTCCTTCTCTTAATTTGAGAGACAAATCATGTTATTTAACTTGTAGGAGTCACTCAATAAATATTTGTCAGATTGTCAAGTGGAACGTGTGACTACTAAAGGAAAATGATAGTTTTTGATATTTTAAAAAACCTTGCTATTCGATGGCTGGCTATGAGATCAGAGGTATACTGCCAGCAATTCTCCACAAGGTGGCGTTGTCCTACTCCTAAATAATCAAGGTTAGCAAGGTTCTTTATATCTGCTGCCCACTACCCCCCGCCATATTTTCCTTCCATAAAACAAAATGAACTGGTGGAGACATACTGGTTTTGTTTTGTATTCTTGAAAAGGTAAAAGTGTCTTTAGCTAAAACCTACCTTGTTGTTTCATTTTTAATTGTTAATAAGTAAACTGTTTAGAAAATAAGTACTCCATTAAAGAAACACTTATAAATTAGTAGTTTGTGAGAGAGCAAGGGAGAATATGTGTCAGTATCTGAGTTCATGGATGCCTTGATCTTGCCATGTTGAACATCACCACTGGTTTAAGAACTACTATCTAAAGCATATGAATGTGTTATTGGTTGTGTTACAGCTGACTGCTTCTAATATGGAAGGGAAAAGCTGCCCAAGTGAAGTTTTGGTTTGTACAACAAGTCCAGACAGGCCTGGACCACCTACAAGACCCCTCATTAAAGGACCAGTTATGTCTTATGGCTTTAGTGTCAAATGGGGTATGTTTTATTGCTATTGCTGCTGCTGCTTTTTTTGACAGATTTTTTTTTTTAAACTTGATTAATTTCAGTAGTGACAAACCAGTTAACAAAGAAACCATATTATCTGAGGGAGTTTTACATGTTTGAAATATATATATTAGAAATATCCTGACAATGCCACCAGTTGGTAAAATTGACAATTGTAAGAGCATTTCATTTACTTCATGATTTTCCTGTAAGACACTTCTTCTGCCTGTATTTTAATATATTAATAATTTGTATGTGGTAGTCTCTGAATATATCATTCTTCAGTAACTTTCCCTTAAAATGTAGCAATATTTAATATGAAAATTGATTTATAAAGTTATTAGTATGCAAGTTGATTTATAAAGTTATTAATATGAAAGTTGATTTATAAAGTTAGTATTGAAAATAGTTTTCAAAATTTAGGTTAAGTCATATTAAATTTGACAGGATGTTTAAGTTACAATGAATTAGGAAGACTTTAGTTTTTGTTGTTTGTATATAACCAGAGGCCTCGGACTTCAGGAAGTTCCCATATTAAAGTTCATTATATGCTATTTGTAGGAATCTGATAGAAGGATATTGTGTCTCACCTGCTGCATGGATTATTTCAATGAAATAAATGCCATTAGAATGTTGATAAACATTTGCAATTGTATGTGAAACTGTTACGATGTGTATGATCATCACTAACATCATACAAGAATAGTAACTACCTAACAGACAAAAAAAAAATTTTACCTGGCAGTCAAGTGATATAAAGGAAATGTAAAACATAACTAAATCATTATTAGAGACCAACCACTGAGACATATCACTGCTTCAAGTTATGTGGTAATTTTGAGGCAGAATTATTCCCTGGAACATGGATATGATTAAAAGAAACAAAAAAAAACTAAGTGTGCTTTTTTCCAGATCTAAAGCTTCTTTTCTCAGAATATCCTAGAAATTTCTGTCAGCACTGAACATTTACTTTCATTGTTAACTGTTAACTGTTAAGTCGCTCAGTCTTGTCCAACTCTGCAACCCCATGGACTGTAATCTGCCAGGCTCCTCTGTCCATGGGGTTTCCCAGGCAAGAATACTGGAGTGGATTGCTGTTCCCTTCTCCATGGGATCTTCCTGACCCGGGGATTGAACCTAGGTCTCCTGCATTGCAGGCGGATTCTTTCAGTGTCTGAGCCACCAAGGAGGCCCCATATGCCATAAGATTTAACTGTTTAATTATTGTTGTAAATATCTACTACTGAAATTAATGTATATTAATGGAAATTATAGGTGAAAAGAGGGATTAAAGTTTCTAAATCTATATGAGTAACCTGAGAATATGTCTAAAACATAGATGGCCAATTGATAGTAGAGGCAAATTCTGTGTAGTCTTGAAAAAATATTTTTCTGCTCAGAAAAGAAAATTCTTGCAGGCCCTGGGTTACCAATAGACAAATAGCTAAGGTACACAGGGTTCTAGTAACAAGCCAGAACCCCTTTTTCAAACCACCTCTTTGGTACAGGTTCCAGTTGATCTGATTTTCTATTAGGTTCACTTGGGATGTAAAGTTTGCTTAGCAGCACACTGTGATGAACAATTTGAAATTTCATCAATAATTTTTACACCTCCTTTTCCCTCTCTTTCCATCTCGCAAAAGAATCTGGTCGTGATGATTTAAGTGAAATAAAGAATAAAATAATTTTTGAAAAGAAGTACATGAATATTTTGTTTTATATAAAAACCACCATATATTAAAGAACAGGCTTTAGAATTCTCAAAATAAATATTTGACCATAACTCTTAGAAAAATAAAATCACATTTCGGGTTTTGTTCGTGTTTCACTAAATGCTAACTTTTCGGCATTTCTAGCTCTGTAAACTTTGCTTCGTTAGAAGGTTTTGTGGTGTTTTTGTTTCTTTTGTTTTTCAAGTAAGGAGTTGGGTGAAATGTTATTTGTGTCTTTTACTTGAATCCAGAATTTATACAGTCTAATGTTACATGGTTCTGTGTGTTCTAATAATGTTTACTAACAAAAGTCAATATGCTTTTATAACTAATAAGACATTTGCTTACTTTCCAGATCCTCCAAAGGACAATGGCGGTTCAGAAATACTCAAGTACTTGCTGGAGATTACGGATGGAAATTCTGAAGGTGAAGTTTGTAGAAATTCTTATTCAAGTCCTGTTTTCTAATAAGATAAACATCTGTATGATAATAGTGGGCTATCATTTATTCTGTTGATAGAGGTACTACGGTAAATGGGCTTTAATCACATATTGACAGTTTTTTCTTTCAAACACAGCATCATGAATCAGTCTGCTTGATATGTATATTTTTATCATGCTTTTTAAAGTTTTTGTCACTTCTTTAAGCCAAAGGTCCTCATTAATAGAATAAATATGTTTTTCATCTCTCTTGGCATACTTTCTGTAGAAATTCTTATAAGCAGAGAAAGTGTCAGAAGCGATCAGCAGGAAGAATAAATCAGTGCACAGAGGATAACAACATATTGTTGTGGGCTGCTGAGAAGCATAACACGCTGTAACAAATTCAGGAAATGTCTTCATTTTTGTTATTTCTCGGTCAGATTGTTTAACCCTTACTCCTTACACTAGGTGAGCTAAAGCCAGACAGTGTTAGAGGTCAGATTCCTCCCATAGTGTTTTCTAAAAAATTCTTAGATCGTCTTTCTAATAAAATTTATTATGCTTTAATAGGAAAAAGTCAAGTCCTCAGAACTATAAAAATGACACCTGTCTCACCACCACTCTAATGATCCCTGTAACTAGTACTTTGTTTTTTAAAGTGATACACATGTGGGGGGAGCGGGGAGAGTTAACAGCAACTTTTACAAACAGTCTGTGCAGGTGTGTGGCTTGCTTTTTATTCTGTGCCATGATAGCCACCTGGAATGTTTTATTTTCACATCAGTTGGGCCCTACTCTATTTTAAGCCAAAAAAACTCATAATACTCTGAGATGGGCACAGCTGTTCTTAACGTAAAATCATATTCTATGCTAAAAATCAGGCCTTTGAGAGAAGTCATGTATATTCAGTGTCTCATTGTGAATAACTAAATATATTTTGAAGTTTTGTGGCTCTCTTGACCACTGTGGCTGATTAAAAGTAGATGCCATTCTGCACATAAGGTCAACGGTGTGGTAGCGCATGGCTGCTGCTGCTGCTGCTAAGTCACTTCAGTCGTGTCCGACTCTGTGCGACCCCATAGACAGCAGCCCACCAGGCTCCCCCGTCTCTGGGATTCTCCAGGCAAGAACACTGGAGTGGGTTGCCATTTCCTTCTCCAGTGCATGAAAGTGAAAAGTGAAAGTGAAGTCGCTCAGTCGTGTCTGACCCTCAGTGACCCCATGGACTGCAGCCCACCAGGCTCCTCCGTCCATGGGATTTTCCAGGCAAGAGTACTGGAGTGGGGTGCCATCGCCTTCTCCGGTAGTGCATGGCATCAGGGATTAATTCAGTCTCCTCTCTAGTCCTTGTTCCTAGCTGCCTTTGCAGTACAGGTCATCTACTCAGTTATGTCAGAATGACTATCTTTATTATTCCCCCTTGTTCCTATATGGCCCTTGTGCATGTGACTTCATTGTAGAAAGAAAGTGAAGGCACTCAGTCGTGTCCAGCTCTTTGCAACCCCATGGACCATAGCCTGCCAGGCTCTTCCATCCATGGAATTTTCCAAGCAAGAGTACTGGAGTGAGTTGCCATTTCCTTCTACAGACTTTATTGTAAATCTGGCCTAATAAGCAGCTGAGAGTATTTGTGGAAGTTAGTAACTATCGTGTGTGTGTATATGTTAGTGCCTCAGTCATGTCTGAATCTTTGCAACCCCATTGACTATAGCCCACCAGGCTCCTCTGTCCATGGGATTCTCCAGGAATTGCCATTTCCTTCTCCAAGTAACTGTCGTGGAAGAGGGTAAAAGTATTTTCCCTTAAACAACTGCATGGAGTAAAACATTCCTTTCAAGTAGTCTGCTGGAAACATAGTGTTGGTGGGAACAAAGCAGAGGAGGAATAAATGTCCTGGATGGTTGAAGCACCGCCCCCCCCACCGCCCCCCCCCCCACACACAATGCTCTTCTCCTGGTGGCATCAGCCTCACCCAGGCCCCTCAGTGGCCCTGCTTGCTTTCTTTAATCCCCAGAAGTGGTTAGATAACCTGGGTCACACTGAGTGTTTCATCTTTAAAGTCACTGTCTTGGGTATTTTTGTCTTAAGTGGGGCTCCATGGAGACAGCAGGACTTTACCCAAAGGGCTTGGTCTATATGGCTGGGATGGGGTCGGGGGAGTTCACTTGCTGTGACCTCCAGGCAGATAAGAACCGGGAGAAACTCTTCAGTGGTGCCCTGGGCTGACCAGGAACCTCATGGCGAAGCCTGCTTCCCCCTGCCCAGCTGGGCCCAGGGGCTTCTCACACCATCACCACTTGCCAACTTGCTCAATACCATCTCCTGCTACAGGACCAACTACAGATTTTGGTCTTTCCAGCATCCAAACCTCCACAGTCAGCAAATGTGATCATGGTGATATTAAGTAGTGTAACCAGCAGTGCTAAGTATTAAAAATGCCTTCATGTTATTTTAGTATTTAATTTTGTAAAGGAAATGGAAAGAGAGCCCTGTGACTGTTTAAAAAAGAAGAAAAGAATAGGAGATGCTGCTTTTCACGGAAACCACTTAGAGCTTTTTCTTATCAGGAATGGTTGATACTATTACATTTTTACAAAAGGCATAAACTCACACGTGGTCTTCTTTTGCAGCGAGTCAGTGGGAAGTGGCCTACAGTGGGTCGGCTACAGAGTACACTTTCACCCACTTGAAACCAGGCACTTTGTACAAACTCCGAGCATGCTGCATAAGTACTGGTGGACACAGTCAGGTTGGTTTTGTTTCAGTGTAAAAGTAAACATCTTTGGTCAAATTCAGACAGCCTATCTGTAACATCAGAATAAATTGCTTTTAAAAAATATATCTTGGTACTACAGCCTGCCATGGTATCACATCAGAGTTTTCTGAATTGTTCTTTAGAGGGTATAGAAAGATAGACCCAGATGATTCTCAACTGAATTGTGCTGCTTTCCAAGACTTGGGCATGACCACATCACAGTTGAAAATTGAAGGTGGTCTGCAGTTTGCATTGGCTAACGAATACGGGGGTGAACCTCAGTTATCGCGATGATAGAAAAGCTTAGAATTTAGAGCAAAAAGATACAACCTCCAGCTCAGCTTTGCTGTTACTTTGGCAGTTTTGGAAGAATGTGAAACACACCTTCCTCTTGATACTTTACTGCCATCTGCTGGAAAATGATTGTAAAGCCACATATACCTAGGGTAACTGAGCTGAATTGCATCTCCTCAGATTGCCCAGTGCCCAACCTTACATCTGTAGGTAGCACCAGTTCTCTTGTCGTCTGCCTTTTTTAAAAAATTGAAGTATAATTGACTTACAATATTATATAAGTTTCCTGTCACAACACAGTGAGTTAATATTTTTATACATCACAGAATGACCACCACCATTGTCTACAATTTATATGACCTTAGACCAACTGTTCAACATGTCAGGAAACTTCAACATGTCAGGAAACAACTTCACAGTGTTCTCGTGCACTCAAAACAACAAGTACACATGAAGTGTTCTAATAATGAGATCATTATCTAAATGATGAACATTTAGAAAGTGAATGAGAGGCAGTATGGTAAAAAACATGTTCATCAGAGAGATATTTAGCATCGTGGTTTTGAAATCATTAGTATTGAGAGAGAGAGAGAGAGCACAAAAGATGGCTTATAGCCCTGTACTGGGTTGACTTTTCAAGAGCACACCTGCCAGTAGGTGCCGAATTTTGCCAGTCAACCCACCTCTGACAGTGTCATATGTTTATTTTCTTTCCCTCCCAAGGATAGCAGTATTGTGAAGTCTAGACTGTATATTTAGACAGAATTCTCAGGTTTAAAATAAAGGTCCAGCTCAAGGACATTTATGCAGCGTCTCCGAGGGTGAGCCAGGTTGACCTCAAAGTCACAGGTGATTGGCGAGCTTCTCTTTCACACGAGGTGTTGCACAAGGCTGCACAGAGGCAGCGGTGCTCCTTGAATGTATAAACATATCTCCTCTGCACCGCATTTCCTCAAGGAGGAGGATGAGGTTGGTTGAGCTGCGTATCTCTACCATGTTCCTCATATCTCAAAAAGGTGTCAGCTTCCATACCACCAGCCTTACACAACCAGATCCTGCAAAAAAGAAACCCTGATGATTTAACATTAGCAGAACCTGCTGGTTAATGTCACACTCAGCTGACTTTATTTGCTCTTCTGCTCTGTATGTGGTGGGCCATTTATGGCACCATTTATAAACCTCATCCAGCTGTTGTTTTGTGTTCTCCTCTGTCCTCAGGAAGGGTCTAATTTTTAGTTAAAGGGAAGTAACTGTGTGCTTGGGATACACAACGGTCAAAATGTCAGTCTGCAAATCTGACACCAGAAATAATTATTTTTACCAGTGCCATATGCATATGTCCATACTTAAAATATACACAAATATACACATGCACCACACACAGAGAGATGAAGATCATATTGCATAAGAAGTGTACACATTCAGTGTGTAACCCCCTCCTTGGCAGCATTTGCTGGTGTGGGGTGGAATTTGCCTGGTATGTAGAGCTCTAAAAAATGCATAGTAACTAAGAGACGGTTCTCTTTGGTGTTTCTCCTGCAGTGTTCTGAAAGTCTCCCTGTTCGCACACTAAGCATTGCACCAGGTCAGTGTCGCCCACCGAGGGTTTTGGGTAGACCAAAGCACAAAGAAGTCCACTTAGAGTGGGGTGAGTGACCACATCTTCACGTCGCCAATTTGGACAATTGGAGGTTGAGTTTAAGACTTACTGCTTTGTAATTAAGTTTCAGGTCTTTCTTCTGAAAACCAGATTTGTGTCTATTGAAAATGTCCATATTCTGTTTAATGTACATGGGCTTGGGTTTGTGAATGCCCAGCACTGTGGCCCATCCTCCTGTTCCTGGTGGTGCCACATGCGCTGTTCACCCTCTGCCCTCAGAGGGCACTGTTCTAGAAAATGTTTCAGAGCAGGAGTTCCTCAACTTTATTCATAAAATAAAAAATAAAGAGCTTAATAAAGAGGTTAAACCAAGAAGTTGTTCCTTAGGCAGCATCTGTATCCTCACCTTTGCCACCCTGTCGTGTGTGGGTCCTGGTGTTTTACAGTCTCAGCTCAAGCTGTCTTAGCATTGCCTGTCATATTAATAATTCACAGCATGTAAAATTGCAAATATAAACCTGCAGAACTCTGTCAGACTATTGTTCCCCATCACTTAATGTCTAAATTAAGATGTTATGCCAGTTTGGGGTTCTCTAACTTGATTTAATATGTCCTTTGGTTTCAGGTTAAAAAGAATATTTTTCTCCCCTCTAATTCTTGCCTTTACCTTGCATTAGAATGTAAAGGAATTGCCTAAAAGTTCTATGGTTTTGGAATCATTTTGTTCATATCATTAAATGTACTTGCTTTGAAAAGTATGGATAACATCGTTAAGAAACTTTCTTTTGTATCTCTTTCTCTTTTTGAAGTGGGGGTTCTTTTGTAAATATCAAGGACAGGCTACCTACATGATATTTTGCAAATGTCATAGAGCATAAGGTGTGATAGGGCCAACCTGAAGTAATAAAAAAGTTCTAAGATGAATAATGTTCATTCCCAGACATTCCTGCCTCTGAAAGTGGCTGTGAGGTCTCAGAGTACAGCGTGGAGATGACAGAACCGGAGGATGTAGCTTCGGAGGTATACCATGGGCCGGAGCTCGAGTGCACCGTGGGCAACCTGCTTCCAGGAACCGTGTATCGCTTCAGGGTGCGGGCTCTGAATGACGGAGGGGTGAGTACATGCCTGCTTATCACCACAAAAACACGAGGTCCTGGCACTTCTGTTTCCACCCTCCTAAAATTCCTCATCTGTATCTGTCCAACTGTGACAGCCATTAAAGAACTGTATATACAATCTTATTTCTGAAGAAATCCTGCTTTGATTTCATGTAGACCCAGCATTGGAAATTTTGATTCTTTTGTCCTCCTATTAAGACAGGGCTCAAAGTTAATAAGGACTTTACTGTTTAGATGCCTTTTGGTGGTTTCTCAGTTTCTCATCGATTATATATTATAACTTTTTATATTTATATAATATATAATTTATATTTATATAATATAACTTTACCTTTTAGATGCCTTTTGGTGGTTTCCTAGTTTCTCATCGATTATATAAATCATTTATGGGAGATTAGGACTCCCATAATATTCCTTTACCATGTTGTCTAAATTACTCAGCAATGTCTTAGGTCAGTTTTTAAAACTCTGCTGGGGTAGAGGCTAGGGATACCAGCTTATTTGTTTTTTCTTTATTTCATAGAACTCTCTGGTCCTTTCTAGTACTCCATTTGAAGTTGTTGAGGTGGGCTATTCAAGATTGAAAGGGTCTGACTATATGCACAAAGGTGATTGGTTTTTTTAATTGCAGAGTGCTGCAGATTCATAATGAGAATGAAGTGACCCAGAAACTATAGGGCGTTTTGGTGTGTCACAGATGGGCAGAAATGTAAAAGAAGGTGGAAGGGTGTGGGTAGGGCAAACTGCTGCTAACGCCCGACAGAGGGCCAGCGATGTGTATAAATGCATTCTGTACAAATAAATAGATGTAATTAATCGACGAGATTTTTATAAGAAAGAAAGCCAAACTGACAGTGACAGCAAGTTGGCAAGACTCTTCTAGTTCTTGGTGTTCATTCCTGCCTTTCAGAAGTGAAGTGTGTTTGTCTTTAGTCCGTTTCTGGTTAGCCAGGCCTTAGTTTGAAAACATTTGGTCTGAAGTAGGGTCACAAACCTTGAACAAGAGCTGGATCTCTTCTAATTCACCATTAGGAAAGAATTTCAGATACAGGTATTTAAATTAAAAAAAACCCACACACAAAACTAGACAATTTAAATGTATTGGTGAGAAGATAAGAAAGCCTCTGTACCCTGACTTTTCATAAGTAAAAAGAGGATGGATGCTGATAATCACCCATGCTGCAGATGAAACCCTGGTCATTTTCCCCCTCAACTTTTGAAGAAGATATTTGCCATGATAAAGACACATGTGCAACTGGACTGATTGAGGTTTACTTTCTCCTTTCACTAATTTGTCATTTAAAGAAACTATCTCAGCCTTATTTTTAAATCCTGTTATACTGAAATTTAACCATATATTTGACTTGTGGTCCTCTTCTGTGGTCTACTCCAGACAGTTTCTCCCCTACCTTCAGTATATTTGCAAGTTATATTAGAAAATTTGAAAGATTTTTTTCTTTATGTTTTTTCCTCCATTTTGAAAAACACAGTCATATTCCTCATTCAGTTCAGTTCAGTCTCTCAGTCGTGTCCGACTCTTTGCGACCCCATGAATCGCAGCACACCAGGCCTCCCTGCCCATCACCAACTCCTGGAGTTCACTCAAACTCATGTCCACCAAGTCGGTGATGCCATCCAGCCATCTCATCCTCTGTCGTCTGCTTCTCCTCCTGCCCCCAGTCCCTCCCAGCATCAGACTCCTTTCCAATGAGTCAACTCCTCGTATGAGGTGGCCAAAGTATTGGAGTTTCAGCTTTAGCATCAGTCCTTCCAATGAACACCCAGGACTGGTCGGTCTCCTTTAGGATAGACTGGTTGGACTTCCTCATTAGCCTGAAAATTACTTTATTCCTTGCCCCAATTCTTTTAAGTACCACATATTCCACCTTAACGTGGTGGTTCTGGTTCTCTTGATGTGTTTTAAAACTAAAGTGATGATTGTTCTGAGCAGTATGGCCACTGATGGTAGGAGGAGGAGAGAAGTGCAGTATAAACCTTCAGATAGTTGAGATGGTGGGCATGCCAAGAAAACAATAATAGGACTGTTGGTTTCAAATTGGAAAATACCAGTGACTAGAAGAAATACTCAAAATTTGATAACCAACAATTCCATACAGATTTTTATGCCTTAAAAATTAAACTACAGTGTGCATCTGACTTGGTTTATTTTGAAACGCCCTGAGAAGTGAAAGCACAATGCTGTGATGTAGCAAAAGTCAGCATTTTTTCTTTCTTAGGTCACAGCAAAAATGTATAGTAAACCAACTTTCTAATCCTTTTGAATTTAAAAAATTATATATATATATATATATATATAAAATAGACATTTACCACTCAAGTAATGTATGTGGGAAGAAAATCTACTCATGTAATTGAAAGTGAACACCATTAGGTAATGCTTTTAATCAGTTGTATTGATGATACCATTAGCCTAGCCCTTGTTTGGTTATAAGCTTGTGTTACATGCACACACACACAAACACACACATCCCTAACACACCCCTACAAGCACATGTGTGTTTCTCTCTTGCAGTATGGTCCCTATTCTGATGTCTCAGAAATTACCACTGCTGCAGGGCCTCCTGGACAGTGCAAAGCACCTTGTATCTCTTTTACGCCTGATGGATGTGTCCTAGTGAGCTGGGAGGTAAGTCAGGCACAGGTTTTGCATTAATTTGTTTCTTCTACTTTATCTGTTCCCCAGTGCAAGGTACAAGGGCTCTACAAAGCTAAAATTCACATGTAGGTCGGTGATTCTTACACAGTCATCTGCTTTAGTGCTTGCCAGGAGTTATGCAGATTTTACCACTGATCCAAATTAAGAGGAAATTGAGTATCTTTTTCATGCTTTTCTTTTGCATGTATTTCAAATATTCTGAGGCATCTTGCTCTTTTTTTTTTTTTTTTTTTTGGTATAATTAGTTGAACACAAACATCATAAGATTTTCTTCTCAATGAAATTAAATTTCTAAATTTCCAGAGTCCTGAAAGCTCTGGTGCCGACATCTCAGAGTACAGGTTGGAGTGGGGAGAAGATGAAGAATCCTTAGAACTCGTTTATCATGGGACAGACACCGGCTTCGAAATGAGGGACCTGTTACCTGCTGCACAGTATTGCTGCCGATTACAGGTAGGCTGATACTGTGCGGCCGTTACTCACAAATACTGGTGTTCCCCTGAAAGACTCTTTGGGAAACTTACTCAAAGGCTCATGATGGAGGACATCAGGAAGGGTGTTATGGGAAAAAGAGTCCTTTTAAATAAAAATAGATGCAATCATTTTGGCATTTTACAATTCATTTTTGCTTCTCTGAGAGGTCCTGAAACATGGGAACAAAATCCGAATCGTCTCCACTGTACTCCTCACCGCCCTTGCCTTGTGTCTGCTGCTTAATTCATTGAATACGGGATTGAGTCTAAGGCAAAGTGGGCACAGCTCCTTAGGGAAGATGCCTTTTGTCTGAGTTTTCCAAGATGCACATTTCGCTGGGAAAGCCACTTAGACAAAAGGCAAAAAACCTTTACAACTTCCCATTCCAGATGTTAACTGGAGCCAGAAACCAACAGGAGAGTAGTTTGGACAGTCTGCATTTGATTGTAGGACCCTCCTCCTACCTCTCAGTGACCACCATCAAGGTCTGGCTATCCGTAAGCTTCCACTTGGGTGTCCAGACAGAATAACACAAAGAGCAATCGGCTCCTAGCCTAACCCCCAAGAGCGACAGCAGTCATAGGTTTGCTTTCGTTTTATTGAGTTGGGTAAATATTTTCTTTTCCCTTTGTAAAGCCTTATTGTCTTGAGAAAACAGGGTTCTTTGTTCATTTATTTCCATTTGTTCGGTAACATTTGAGCACTGCTTTGTGCCAACCTCAAAGAATGATCAGGATGACCAAAAGGAGAGATAACAAAGAATTCTATTTTCACACGTGTTTAGATTTAAATAAAGAAGCAAAGATGCCAGGTTTAGGTTTCCATCTGATTTAAGTCATGGATCATATTGTTTATTACATGTCCATTTACTTCAGTGTCCCTGGCCTCTTTGGATAAAATATTCCCTTCTTAAGTTAACTTTGGGCTTCCCAAGTAGCTCAGTGGTAAAGAATCTGCTTGAAGTGGAGGAGATACAGACTCAACCCCGGGTCAGGTAGATCCCCTGGAGAAGGAAATGGCAACCCACCAGCTCCAGTATTCTTGCCTTCACAATCCCAAGGACAGAGCCTGGTGGGCTGCAGTCCATGGGGGTAGCAAAGAGTGGGACACAACTTAGCGACTGAGCATGCACACACACAAGTTAACTTTCCAGATCAACAGAAGCTTTTCTGTTAAATTCTGAAGGCTGTTTTATCGTAAACATTTCTGGTTAAACTCTTTTGTTATACACCCCTCAAATGGACGGCCTGGGACATAATTAACCCTTCATCAGTGAGTCAGGGTCACAGCACATTATCTGAGCTTTATAATAACAATGCTGAGTCATTGGGGAAAGGTTGAATTATGTGCTCCACTCCTGTTTTTGGAACAAGGCAGGATATAAATAAAAACTCTTTGCCATCACAGGAAAGAACTTCAGTTCAACCTGTTTTTGAGTTTTGGTCTCTCTTTAAAATGTTCTATTTCCTTTTTTTCTTTCGGGGTTTTTGTTGTTACTTGCCATTAACACCCCAAAATTGCATTTTAAAGATACATTGGTAAGAATAGAACCTGCGTAATAATCTTGCCTCCCTGTTTCAACAGTAGTATTTTCAAATGTCTATACTTATTTGTCATAAAGTGAGTCAGACACTATAAAGGGGATAGTACTCTCAAGACCACACTTGCTATACTAAAGAAGTATTGCCAGGAAAAAGTCTCCTCATCTTATATTAATTTCTTGATACCCGTGAACCTAATCTGAATCATTTTTATTTGATATTACTACAAAGTCAGGTTAAAGCCTGAATATTCTTTTAAATATTTGGTGCTTTAAAAATTATATCACTGTAATATGTATATAGTATCATATAAAAATTGAATGGAAGCATTGCTTATTTTGTGCAGGAATTTTTGAATTTTTATATTCTTCCTTAGGAATGCTTCAATTAACATGTACCCAAATAATTCTTGGGTACGTATGCTTACATGAGGCATATTGTATATTTTACACATACTCTTAAATATTAATAAGATTCTTTAAAATGGTTTACTTTGAAATTTGGTAATAATAAGAGATATAACTCAAGAAAGCATTTTCCATAGTATAAGGCTAGTAAAAGAAATTTGGGTCTTAAGTAAGATCCTGGAAAATAAAAAGAACATTATTAGAAATTGGTAAGATTTGACTTTAATACATAAGATCTATACATTGTTAACACTATTGTGTCTCCTGGTTTTGCTCATTGTTTTATAGTAATACAGGCTTCCCAGGTGGTGCGGTTGGTAAAGAATCTGCCTGCCAATGCAGGAGACACAGAGACTTGGCTTTGATATCTGGGTCAGGAAGGTCCCCTGGAGAAGGAAATGGCACCCCACTCCAGTATTCTTGCCTGGAAAATCCCATGGACAGAGGAGCCTGGTGGGCTATAGTCCATGGGGTTGCAAAAAGTCGGACATGACTGATAGTTATGATACAAATGCAGATTTTAAGAATTACAAAACTGATACTTTCTTGATTTTTGTAGAGATTGCCAATGTAGTATGCTTGATATCAGTTATTTAATTAAAACCTGTATTTTTTCCTCTGGATCCTTCATATCCCCTTAGCCCTTATTAGCCTTATTAAATCACTCAACACAAATGCACATATTTGACAAAGTAATGAGTCAAGAATCATTACTGAAGACCTCAATTAACACCAGTAAGGAGGTATAAGAACAGAATAAGAAGATGGAACCCAGATACAGAGTAAAATAAATAAAAGGTTAATTTTAAAAATAATGGAGAAAATGAATAATAGAGTACATTAATAACATGAAAAGGGTAATAAAATACTTAGTGCTGAATTTTTCATTATACTGTGAGATTGTAAAGAAATCAATAATTCAACCTTAAGTGTATGTTAGATTTGTATAGTCATAATTATGTGAGAGATAAATATTTTGAAAGTTTGAAACAAATTTTGACCTTGATTTCCCTGTAGACCATTTGCTTAATTCTTACCTTTAACAAAGAGTTTTTCTCTTTTCTCCCCCACTCCACCCAAAGATCATCATCATTGCCATCACATTCCCTCAGGTTAGATGTTAATGGTAGTCAGCCAATGATAGGAGTACTTAAGAAACTCCTTTTGGTTTCTAGACTCAGACCAGCACAGCATCTCAGTTCTATTCTTGTAAGTAGCAGAAAATAATTTCTTTCCATGGGCACTTGAGTCAGTAGCCAGTTGTGGGAGTCTAAGACAAACGGCTCAGCCTCCCATTCAGCCACTACTGCTGTTATCTCTCTTGATCACTGTCTAGGAATTTCCTTTTGTTAAAAAAAATTATACACACACACACACACATATATACACACACATATATATACACACACACACACACATATACGCACACATATACACACACACACACACACATATATTTATGTCACATACACACACACACATATATTTATATGTGTGTGTGTGTATGTATGCTTCCCTGGTGGCTCAGTGGTAAAGAATCCACCTGCCAATTCAGGAGATGCAGGAGACATAGGTTCAATCCCTGGGTCAGGAAGATCCCCTGGAGAAAGAAATGGCAACCCACTCCAGTATTCCTGCCTGGGAAATCCCATGGACAGAGGAGCCTGCCTGGTGGGCTACAGTCCATGGGGTCTCAAAGAGTGGGACATGACTGATAGTTATATAAGGTATTAATATTAGGGGAAGCAAAATGAGAAATATATACACTATTTTTGCAACTTTTCTTTAAGTCTAAAATTAGTTCAGTGTATTTTGTTGTTGTCTTGTTGTAAGAAAATTGCTTTAGGAAAATTAGGAAACTAGGAAAATTGCTATTGCTGTTTTGTTCTTGATTTTCCTAGTGAGAAGGAGGGAAGTGAAGCACTGACCATTGGCTTAATACTCAGCTAGGATTTTGCATGTTAACAAATTTAATCTTTAAAATAACTGTATAAATTATGAGTTACTATCCTCATTTTATATCTGAGGAAATAGACTCAGAAATATTAATTTGCCTAAAATCACACAGTTAGTAAGTAAGGAAATCAAGATATGAACAAAGCTCCAACTCTAAAAGCTATGTTCTTTTCCTTGTATTACACAGTTGTTAAAACCTTAGTTAATATGACAGTTGGGCTCCACAGTATCTTATTTTTCTGCCCCTGTGATAAATTTGTACCCAAAAAGAATATCTAAATATATACTCTTAATTTGTGACATAAATATTCTACCAAAAAGAAAGTTGGTATCGTCATGAAATAGGACTAGATGTAAAAATTTTATTACAGAAGGGTTTCAAAAGCGATTAGATAGCAAATGAATGCTCTTAACTTGCTTCTTTGAAATGAATGATAACACACAAGCATTGCAGTCAACCTTTGATGTAAGAGCTCAGATGACTTGCCTTTTGGTTTATCATTTGTCCTCATAAGGTATCCTAAGAAGTAAACTAGATTTTTGAGTACTTTCATTTTTGTCAAGAGGTTGCCAAGTGTTTTTGTAAGGGAAAAAAATATTGTTAATGATGTTTATTGAGCACATGTTTTGTATCAGGTACTGTTCTGGTTGCTAGGGCTACAGCAGTGAACCAGACAACCTTGCCCTCACAGAACTTATATTCTAATCAAGGGAGAAATTAAATGAAATATATATTATGTTGGTGATAAATGCTATAATGAAAATAAAAGCAAAGAAGGGAAATACATGAGAAGGATCATGGGGGTTGGGGTGGGGGTAACTACAAGTTTAAACGTGGTGTTCAGAGACGTCTCTCTGCAAAGGGCAAAACTTGAGAGAAGCCTGAGTAGCTGATTGAATGGGCTAGGCAGACGTCAGGGAAAGAGCTTTGTGGACAGAAGGGACAGTGAGTTGCAAAGGCCCTGAGGTGAGCAAGCTCAGTGTCCCTGTGAGACAGCAAGAAAGCCAGTGTGGCTGGAGCAGAGGGAGTGAAGGAGGAAGTAGGAGACAGTGAAGGCAGAATGGTTCTGGGTTCTTGGGGAAGGCGGTGGTGGTGAACAGATCGGATAGGCTCTCATAGACAGTTGTGAGAACTTTGACGTTACCTGTGTATCTGGTGGGAGAACACAGAAAGGACAGTGGTTGTTACAGACTGTGGGGCGTGGGCTGATGTAAATACCAGTTAGGAGGTCATTACAGTCACCAGATGTGACAGGGTGTAGTCAGATTAGAGTGGTAGAGGGTGCGCTGATGGCTTGGGCAGGGGTGTGAGAGAAAGAAAGATGCCCAGCAGTGATTCACAGAAATAGCATGAACAACCTGAAGGCTGGGGAAACTACGGGCAGTACAGTGGGGGTGGAAGGAAGGATGAGGAAGAATGGGGTGGACACCATTTTGGAACTGTGTAGACACTTGAGTCTGAGGTGCTTATTTGACATTTAAATGGAGATATTCAGTAGGCAGTTGAATACACTAGGCTGGCATTTGGGGCAGAGGTCTGGACTGTACACATAAATGTGGGTGTAGGGATAAATGGCATTTGCCCTGAGACAAGGCGAGATGTCTAGGAGTTTCAGGAGTACAGAGGTGTGCAAGGCCTGGGGCCTTGTTTCCTCCAGGGCTGAGAGATGCTGGTAATGAGTAGCAGGTCGCAGAGGTGACTGAGAAGCAGAGCAGGTAAGTAGAAACAAGAGGACTGCCCCGGAGGCTGAATGCGTGAGTATTCGAGTGATGAGTGATCAGGTGTCAGCAGTGATACTCAAACTCAGGTGAGAGAAGAGCATTGACTTCAGATATGAGTTTCACATTCACATGGAAAACGGTGAATACTTTTCTAAAATTCCTATCGTTCTTCCAGAGCAGCACTTGAGTTAAAAGTCAGATTACTGGATTTTGATCCCAGCTTGGCATCTGAATCTTGGGCTTGAGTTATTTGATCTGACTTTGAGTTCCCTCTTTGAAAGGCAGATAAATCTGAGTCAAGGGTGTACCACCCTGAGTATGCCCGATCTCGTCTGAAAGGCAGATAAGAATAGCTTCCGTGAATTATCTACCTCAGACAGTTATTGTGAAGATGACATAAGAGTGCATAAACTGAAGCGGGCTATGCAAATATGAAGTGTTATTTTTAAATGATTTTTCATAAGAAACAATGGCAACATTATCTTTTATTAGCAGAAAAGGTGTGATTGATATCTTTTGGGAAGTGGTTATCAGTATGAACATTGTGGAGGATTTATCTCCACCTACATTTCTGGAAGCCATTGCGTTACTTTAGACTCAGCAGCACCTAGTGTGGGGGCATTAGTAGGTGCTCATGAAGTAATGGGGACATTGTCTCGCTGTTGTGCTTTTCAGGCTGTTAATCAAGCTGGAGCAGGACCGTCCAGTGAGCTTGTCCTTTGCCAGACACCAGCATCTGCCCCTGACCCTGTCTCCACTCTGTGTGTCCTGGAGGAGGAGACCCTCACTGCCTATCCCGATTCGCCTTCTGTGTGCCTTGTACTGAACTGGGAAGAGCCGTGCAATAATGGATCTGAAATCCTTGCCTACAACATAGATCTTGGAGATACTAGCGTCACGGTGGGCAATACCACCACCCACGTTATGAAAGACCTCCTTCCGGAAACCACCTACCGGTGAGTGCAGGAAAGTTGAAATACAGCTGCATGGACACATACATCAGGGCGTGGGGCTACAGAACCTTTGGGTCCTAAAGCCCAAATGGGTGGATTCTAGTCATTTTTTTTTTTTTCTAATAGTTTTTTTTTTTTTAATTTTATTTTATTTTTAAACTTTACATAATTGTATTAATTTTGCCAAATATCAAAATGAATCTGCCACAGGTATACATGTGTTCCCCATCCTGAGCCCTCCTCCCTCCTCCCTCCCCATACCATCCCTCTGGGTCATCCCAGTGCACTAGCCCCAAGCATCCAGTCATTTTTAATGCATTTAAGAGTACTAAATGCACATACATCTCAGAAACTTATACTGCTTTTTACTTTATGAGTCAGTTACAAATTGATATAATTCCTAACCCTTGAGGGGACATTTCACCAACCATTTTAAGTCAATTCCTCCTCCTTAGTGTTTTGATAATCTGCTTTTCTTGGTGTTTTTCCTCTGTCTCATCACTCTGCTACACCCTCTGTCTGCACCTCTGAAGCAGGGCTCTGCCATTTTTCTGATCCCCTCAAAGCAGACACTGCTACAGAGGATCTATGATGGATCTTTTATTCAGGATTTCATGAGTAGCCAGAGAAAAGACATTATATCACACTCCACCCAGCAAAACTCAGTTAACACCTGCATTCTTCCTTGCCCCCGGAGTTCCTGTTGAGGAGCCAGCACTTCACCTTCCCCTATACACCTTCTCAACACGGCCTCTCGAGATTTCAAGACATTTAGTTCTGTCTCCAAGGACTTCCCAGGTGGCGCTAGTGGTAAAGAACCTTCCTGCTGATGCCAGAGCAGGAGACATAAGAGATGCAGGGTCAGTCCCTGTGTGGGGAAGACCCCCTGGAGAAGGAAATGGTAACCCACTCCGGTATTCTTGCCTGGGAAATCCAACGGACAGAGGAGCCTGGTGGGCCACTGTCCATGGGGTTGCACAGAGTCATTCACTACTGAAGCGACAGCACGCATGCACCAAGGTGCCGTAGCTAGGAGACAGAAAGTTCAGGATTAGCATTAGAGGAGTGCAGGAACCATTTGGTTATTCCAGTGCCTTTCAGGGTGTCTCCCTTTGTCATGTTCAGTGGCTTATTAAGGAGGTGAAGCGGAGCCTGATTCAGAAGCAGATCCTTAGCTGTGTCTTCAGGCAAATTACTTAAGCTTTTAGTGTTTCAGCATTGTCCACAGCATAAGGAGAACAAGATTACTTACTTCAAAAACATGTTGTAAGGCGTAAGCAAATGAATAGTAAATGCTTGTGTAGAGTCCAGCAATACATAGCAAGTGCACAGTAAACATGCGCTGTAATTTTTATTGTTATCAAGATTTTCACCCAAAAAAACTAGCTCTTCTTGAAGTGGGGCAGGGGAATGCAAGCAGGTAATTTTACTGCTAAAAAAAATCGTTTATTACCACTTGACTTATATTTTTTTTTCTGCAGTGTTTTCTAATGTTCTAGTCTGATAGACTACCTTTTTCATCCCCAGAAGCTGAAGAAAAAAAAAAATCAGTTTATCAGCTGTAAGATACCAAAGGTTCCAACCTGCCTAAGCATCTTATCCCTACTTTCCCTCTCTTCCCAAGTCTTTTGTGGATAATTCATATAAGTGCATTCATTTTCCTTTTCCAAGTGATGACAGCAGTTTGTTTACTCTTTGATTCTCTTCAGAGATCTGTCTTGGGCACAGACCCACTGTGCACTGTGGGTCTATGAAATAGTGATGAACACCATCCTTGCCCTCAGAGCACTCAAGGAATTGGGACACTTACACAGCAACCTAAGATAGAAGTTGCTGTGACCTCACAGGCCGAAAATGACACCCTACAGAGTCCTTTTGGCATTTCAGAAAGGTCAGAATGGTCAGGATGGTTTAAAGTGGGAATCAAGTTAGAAATAACTTGAATAAAAGAGGTATGACTTACATAGCTGAAGAGACAGTCCGCAAGGGCATTTTTCATTTTTAGCATGTTAGCCAGTTTCAGAAAACCACCCTCCACCTTTATATGCTAACCAAATACTGACCGTTGTGTCGGAAGCACTCTAATCAGGTGCTAAGGAAATCAGAGGTGATTAAACCCAGACCTTGACCTCAGGGACATTCCCTAGTGATGATGCTCTATGGAGACTGACCATGAGGTATATCTCTGGGGAAAAATGAGCAAGTGAATGCCATCCCCTAACTGTTTCTCAGAGACCACATGTCCAGAATATTGCCTGACTTGGACCCTCAGGCCAGAAAACCTATGGAGAAGCCACTGGCTCAGGGCTCACTGAAAGATCTCATGTCTGCTGTGAGACCCACAATCCATGTCTATGCCAGAATGGACTCAGATCCTCAGGTCAGTCCTCTGATCATTCAGGTCAGCAATGGCTTTTAGGATAAGGTTCCAGCCCAAGAATTTTGCCTCTTTCTCACATTATGCATACCTTAAAGGTACTGTAAATGATTATAAAACTTTAGAGGTTTTAGGAAGTTGATATTGGAGGAATGCTGGTATTTATTAGTCAACATGTAGTCGAATGACTTCAAGAAAGAAATCTAGAAATCAAAAGTTCAAATGAATAAAACTGATGTAGGGGATCTTTGTTCATTGATGAAATGCCAATTACAGTGGAAATTATCAAGAATGTATTCCATATAAGTGGTTGGTTAAAGACATGTTAAAAAGTCCCTAATTCTTTTCAGTATTAATATACAAGGCTAGTATACTGAGCCGAATGTGGAAAGTCACACTGGGAGGATGTCACCTCTTAACCTTACAGGGCAGCTTGGAAGACACCGTTTCAGACAGATTGCATGAAAAATGTACAGCTTTAGAAAAGACAAATCTTTGGCCTTAAGTCATAGTGTGTGTTCTTGACCAAAAAAAAAAAAAAAGATTTAGTCAAAATATTTGATGGCCAATCAATAAATAAAATGGATGTTTCACATTTAAGATATTAAAATTAATATTCACATTTAAGATCATAGTTTGTCCAACTTAAGGAATTTTGTTTCTATAATACTTTATTGGACCCTCTATAGTAGCACTCCAATCAGCCCGTAGTCTTGTTCTTTTATGGTTCAAAAACACGAGATTGTAGTAATTGTGGTGAAAATACAAAATGAGTATTTCAGGGAACTGAGGGTATAATTTTAGTCCAATCAACTTTTACCTCACCTTTTTTTGTGCCACAAATTGGTCAAAATATAAGTGAACAGATCATGATGTTCTAGATAAAAATGTGAATGCAACAGGCTATGGGGCTTGGATAAAAAAAAGACTTGTTTTTTTAATTTTTTTTTTTAACCTTTAGCAGTTACACATTGTTCTCACATGGAGTTTATTCTTTCTCTGTCTTGCTGGGACCTCTCCAGCCAACCTGCTGACACTAAAATGGACCCATCCTTTCTCTACTGTTGCTTGCCAGACTGTGCGCTGGCTTACTAACATCCTGTATAAAATTTGGTTGGAATTACAATGAGATTTTTTAAAGGCACTACTTTTAAATTTAGAATTGAGTTTGTGTTTTGATTCTAGGAGGGAAAAAGCGTTAGAAAAAAAAGAAAAAAAATAATAGGGATGTAGCTTTCTTTTGCATGCTCCGGCCACTATAGGCTTTGTGAGCTGAGACAAGATCGCCTGGTGTCACCCTTTCACAGAGCCCCGACGTGAATATCTCCAGTGATGAAGCAGTGTTTTCAGGTTCTCCTCACCAAGCAGTTCAACTCTGTTTCTGTACAGTTTGCCATATACTTTGTTAAAACCTGAGCTGAAATCTACTAAAACCAACTCAGTTGATCCTGGGCTTTCTTCTAGAGCAGTGATACTCAAAGTATGGTTCCTGGACCAGCATCATCAGTATTAAGTGTAATTTATTAGGCCCTAGTGGGAACCCCTCGGAGAAGGCAGTGGCACCCCACTCAAGTACTCTTGCCTGGAAAATCCCATGGATGGAGGAGCCTGGTGGGCTGCAGTCCATGGGGTCACTAAGAGTCGGACACGACTGAGCGACTTCACTTTCACTTTTCACTTTCATGCATTGGAGAAGGAAATGGCAATCCACTCCAGTGTTCTTGCCTGGAGAGTCCCAGGAACGGCGGAGCCTGGTGGGCTGCCATCTACGGGGTCGCACAGAGTCGGACATGACTGAAGCGACCTAGCAGCAGCAGCAGCAGAAACCCCTGGAATCAGAAATCTCAGGATAGGGCCCAGCACTCTGTGCTTTAATTAGCCCCAAAGGAGATTTTGTTGCCTGTTAAAAGTTTGAGAGGGCTCAGTGGCTTAGCAGTAAAGAATCTACCTGAAATTCAGGAGATGCAGGTTTGATCCCTTGGTCTGGAAGATCCCCTGGAAAAAGGAATGTCAACCCACTCCAGTATTCTTGCCTGGAGAATCCCATGGACAGAGGTGCCTGGCAGGCTCTAGTCCATGGGATCACAGAGTCAGACATGACTGAAGTGACTTAGCCTGCACACACACAAAAGTTTGAGAACTTTGCCTTAGAGCAGTGATTCTAAGATTCACATGGAGAGGTTTTGCAGAATACAGAAGTCTGAGCCCCACCCTTATGGCCTAGACATCATTAGCTTATTATGTCAGCTGTCTCCTACTTAACCATCTTCACTTCATCCAAATCTGTCTTCACTGGCAGGAGTTTCTATAACCCCTTCCAACCTCTCTGGGTGATTTCTGTTTCCTAATGGCCTCTTCAATGAGCAGTGCGCTCACCTCCAGGAATAGTGTGGCTGGCTCAGAGCAGAACACGGTTGTCACCTTCTTTGTTCTCCATAGTAAGCAGTTGGTAAGGTTGCCTAAGATCACTTTTTTCGGAAACCTCATTATATGTCTGACTCATGTTGAACTGGCAAATGGCTAAAACTTAAAGTATATTTGTTTGCTCTGCTCTTTTTGCTAGGTAAAATGGGGGTGAAAATAACATTTTCGGAGTCCTTATATGTCAAGCACTACATTAGCCTGTCAAGAAGTGAATCCTGAGTCATTTCATTCTAACAAGATGAAGTAAGCTTTATAAGGAGACAAGTTCAGAGTAGTTCAAAAGTAGTGCACTGGAGTCAGGCAGCCTTGACATCAGTCCTGCGTCTCTCTCTTTTGTTGCCTCTGTGACCTCTGGCACAGAGGTCTTTGTATCTCTTCAAGCTCTTTGTATCTCTTCAAGCTCTTTGTATCTCTTCAAGCTCTTTGTATCTCAATGTTCTGATCTATAAAATGGGGATGATTACTTTAACTACCTGATAGGGTTATTGTTTAGACTTCAGGTACCTTGTGAAGGACCTGACACATAAGCTCTCAATAAATTTTCTGTTGCTAATGTTTGGAAGGGAACAAATGAGCTGGCAGGTGGGTTATGACCTGATTACAGGTAGAAATGGTGTGGAAATCTGGCATTGTCCTTCAAGCCATGGGAGACATTTAAGATTTCTTTCCTACAAAGGCAGGACATGAAAAAAACAACTCTAAGTGCCTGGTATCCAAGGCGCTATCAGAAGGAGAATAGGTTGAAGGGAGGAATGACTGAGCCAGCAGAGGTTACCCTTCCCGGGAACCTTCTCCAAATAACTTTACTCTGAACCCATCTTTTTCCTAAAGAGGTTTCCTGTATTTAAGCTACTATTTAATATTTCCTCAGAGGTCTACTCTCTAATATTTTTCTCTTCTTAGTTAGATTATTAGGTAGTAGACTGGTGGGGCGGGGTAGCATACAAAGCCTATCTTTTGCTTCTTAGGCCTCTCTTACCCATAACTCTTCAATGGAGGAAGAGGGGTGCCGTCTTCACTGTCCCCCCTCCCTACTCTCAACACGTCCTGAGAACTAGGATGGCTGCCTGAGAAGTCACCTTCTCCAGTTTTCAAAGTCATTCTTCTTTTGACATAATGTAATGCCACTTGAGAGAGAAAGAGTGTGTGTGTATAAAATGCATCATATTACGCTGTGATCTTCTGAAGCAGTAATGTATTTGAGATCTAAAAGTAGCAGATATTTTAATAATGAAAGTCCAGTCAAAATTTATAAAGAATATACTTCTTAATTTGATTTATTGAATCAGTATTATCAGTATACTGATGGATATTGCAAACTCCCAGACACTTGAAGAGATTTTTCACATCAATTCAGATGGCCGAGTTAAATGACTTTCCTGCATTGGAAAGAAAACTTCCATTTCCCTTGTACTTAACTTTGCAGAGCTTAAGATTTTAGAAACTGACATACATTGCATGTTTGGGGCGGGGGGAAGCTATAGATCCTATCTAAATGTCAAGATTAACATTTAATTCAGTGAGAAAGAGAGAACATGTCAAGTTTAGGTTTGGGATAGACTAATTAATTTAATAGAACTTGAAAATCAGTTTTTTCTGAGGTTAATTCTTAGAATTGTTCCTCAAGATAGTATTTGGTTCCATCTGTCCTAGGTGAGTTGTCACTGGAATTAGGAAATTATTTTCATACACTGCATTTTCATCACAAAACACCAGAAATATTAGCTTCCTTAGTCCTTGTTCAGTTTTCTCAGCCTTCTAGAGTCAGAGTTTTTAATATTTTTACCAATTGCAAGAAGACATGGCTTCATTTGATCAAGTCCTCAGTTCTGTTTCAGTTTTGAGTGTCACTTTAATTAATATTAGGTCAGTGCATCAGCCACAGGGGAAAATGTTTTGCATGCATTTTTACTGAAACAGATTTTCTTGCTTGAATAAATTGAAGCAAATATTTTAAAATCCAGGTAGTTCGGTGGTGCTGCATGTATGTATATTAGTTGCTCAGTTGTGTCTGACTCTCTGTGACCCCATGGATTGTAGCCCACCAGGCTTCTTTGTCCATGGGATTTCCCAGGCAAGAATACTGCAGTGGGTTGCCGTTCCCTTCTCCAGTGGTTCTTCCTGACCCAGGGATCAAACCCAAGTTTCCCGCATTGTAAGCAGATACTTTACCACCTGAGCCACCTCGGAGCACTAATGGTGAAGAACGCACTGCCAGTGCAGGAGGCATAAGAAACATGGGTTTGATCCCTGGGTCAGGAAGATCTCCTGGGGGAGGTCATGGCAACCTACTCCAGTATTCTTGCCTGGAGAATCCCATGGACAGAGGAGCCTGCAGTCCATAGGGTCGCAAAGAGTCTGACACGACTGGAGCAACTTAGCACACACACACAGTTCATTCCAAGGCCAAAAGTTTTAATAATGTGAAAGGAAATTTGACTGTTCTAAATGTCTATTTCATTGGCAAAAGGCAGTTGTTGTTGAATTGAAAGTGTGGTTCGAATTAAAATTATCTTTTGGTTGGAAGAAGCTGTGTTTGGTTCAGGATATACCTGGAGGGAACGGTGTGTTAATACATGAAGACTTTGAGTCTAGAAAGACCAGCTTCACACCCAGATCTGACCTGTATCTGCTGTGAGGATTAGTGCAAATGACTGAACCTAGCTGGCTGCAGTTTCTGCAGTTGTGAAATAGACAAAGGGTCAGGGTAGAAATTAGTGATAGTATTGCACATATCAAATCTAGACTTCAGCACCTACTAGCTACTGTATCATTTAAGTTATTTAACTGAAGTTTCCTCATCTCTAAAAGCAAGAGAAACAGCCATCTCACCACATCTGTGGTCTGGAAGGCCAACTGAACTGTGCCATTTTATACATGGGACTTGAGCATCATGGATTTTAGTAACCCTGGGGGTCCTGAGACCAGCCCTCCACGGGTACCAAGGGACAACTGACTCCATAGCACAGACCCTTGAACAGAGCAAGTCCTCAGGCTTGTTGTTGCAGAGGTTTTTGTTAACATTTCACCCATTCCCAGGCTGCTACCTCACCTTCTGAGGACGGTTTAAAAAGAAGGCAGTCCTTTTAGCTGTTGTTGGGTCCTTGACAATAATTTAGAGAAAGGAGAAACAGATGGTATCAGCACATTCCTCAAGTGCAGTGGTGGTAGTAATACAACTAAAATGCAGACATGGCTTTCACATGCCCAGTGCAGTGCCTCTCGTGTGGACGCCCCGCACTTTTTCTTCATTGTTGGGGAGGAATACGGTCTGAAAGGAAGTCATAAAAATAATAACTCCATAAATTAGCACTTTAAAGTTTACCAGAGAGCTTTTGGCCACCTGGATTCCTTTTTTGTTTGAATGGCGAAGTATAAAAAGTTAAAAAATAGAAAAATGCTTTCCACATTGCTTATCTTAAATAAGTAATCCTCTTTGTAAATGCAGCAAATATATTATCACTCCCATTTTATAGAGAAGGAAACTGTTACTTTACAGGTGTTAGATAATTTCCCTGCAGTCACCAAAGTGATTAACAGAGTAGCCAGAGAGGCTTCACTGCTCAAGAGAGTTAAAATGCTATCATAACATTCTTATTCTTGGGGTGGGTGGGTGGGAATATTTATGGCTAATATTCAATACGTTTACCAAATACATCTGAGTTAAAAGTTCTGAGAGCCAGAGAGCTACAGATATAAGAAGCCCACTACCTACCAAAATACTGTGGGGGCCTTGCAAAGAAAATGAATTTACAAAAGAAATTAAATATTAAACCTACATTTCTTTCTATGTCTTGATACTTGTGTGTTATAAACTATTTTTTAATTCTTTTACATGATTGAAATCTCCTCTCAGTTTTTGTCTTGGGCAGAACAGCAATCTTAAGCACCCCATTATACCTCACTTTCTTTTACTTACTGATGTAGCTAAGGGCTGTTGTGGCTGCATGGAGCAAAGCAGTAGGATCACCTTGAATACAAGGTGCGCTTGGCTCTGGAGGACTACAGGCAAGCAGATGGAAGGAAGCATCTTGGTCTCTGGGCTCTAGGAATACCTTTGCACAGAATAAAGGGAAGGAATAGCACACTGGACAGTAGAAAGACATTCATACAAACCATGTAGGTGAGGAGATTTGTTTACCATTGGAAAAAGACTGAAACTTAAAGATCTAGCTTAATTCCCTTTTCCTCAATAGGGAAAAAAGGAATAATTTCTACCACCATGATGACTATCTTTTTAGAAAGACTTTTCCTCTCTAGTTGCAGAAAAATTTCTTTCTTTTCAAATAATAGGGAAAAAACTCTTACGTTAATACCATACAGCTATTTTACAAGACTCATGTTGGGAAGCAAAGAAGAGTTTATTGTAGTCTTTCAATACTGTGTTGCAATATGCCAGCAAATTTGGAAAACTCAGCAGTGGCCACAGGACTGGAAAAGATCACTTTTCATTCCAATCCCAAAGAAAGGCAATGCCAAAGAATGTTCAAACTACAGCACAATTGCACTCTCTCACACACTAGCAAAGTAATGCTCAAAATTCTCCAAGCAAGGCTTCAACAGTATGTGACCAAGAACTTCCATATGTTCAGGCTGGATTTAGAAAAGGCAGAAGAACCAGAGATCAAATTCCCAACATCTGTTGGATCATAGATAAAGCAAGAGAATTCTAGCAAAACATCTACTTTTGCTTTATTATCTACACCAAAGCCTTTGACTGGGTGGATCACAACAAACTATGGAAAATTCTTAAAGATGTGGGAAGACTAGACCACTTTACCTGCCTCCTGAGAAATCTGTATACAGGTCAAGAAGCAACAGTTAGAACCAGACATGGAACAACAGACTGGCTCCAAATTGGGAAAGGAGTACATCAAGGCAGTATCTTTCACCCTGCTTATTTAACTTTTACACAGAGTACACTTGCAAAATGCTGGGCTGGATGAAGCACAAGCTAGAATCAAGATTGCAGGGAGAAATATCAATAACCTCAGATATACAGATGACACCACCTGTATGGCAGAAAATAAAGAGGAACTAAAGAGCCTCTTGATGAAAGTGAAAGAGGAGAGTGAAAAAGTTGGCTTAAAACTCAGCACTTCAGAAAACTAAGATCATGGCATCTGGTCCTATTACTTCATGGCAAATAGATGGGGAAACAATGGAAACAGAGATAGACTTTATTTTCTTGGGCTGCAAAATCACTGCAGATGGTGACTACAGCCATGAAATTAAAAGACTCTTGCTCCTTGGAAGAAAAGCTATGATCAACCTAGGCAACATATTAATATGGTTTTTCAGTAGTCATGTATGGATGTGAGAATTGGACTATAAAGAAAGCTGAGTGCCAAAGAATTGATGCTTTTGAACTGTGGTGTTGGAAAAGACTCTTGAGAGTACCTTGGACTGCAGGGAGATCAAACCAGTCCATCCTAAAGGAAATCAGTCCTGAATATTCATTGGAAGGACTGATGTTGAAGCTGAAACTCCAATTCTTTGGCCACTTGATGCAAAGAACTGACTCATTGGAAAAGACCCTGATGCTGGGAACATTGAAGGCAGGAGAAGGGGACGACAGAGGATGAGATGGTTGGATGGCATCACTGACTCAATGGACATGAGTTTGAGCAAGCTCCAGGGTTTGGTGATGAACAGGGAACCCTGGTGTGCTGTAGTCTATAGGGTCTCAAAGAGTAGGACCCAACTGAGTAATTGAACTGAATGTTATGTCGAGAGACTCACATTGCATTACCTAAGAGAGACCTGATGAAGCCCTAGATTAATAGAATCTGAGGAGGCTCTTTGTGATAGAATTTTAGCTATACTTTATCAGAGATAAGTGTTGGCTACATTCCAAACTGATACAGATATTCATTCAGTTTTGGGTGATTATGAACAGATCTGGTATAAACATTTATGTGCAGGTTTTTATGTGAACATAAATGTTTTAATTTCTCTAGAGTACAGCCCAAGAAGTGTGATTGCTGGATTATATGATAAATGTATGCTAAAGTTTATAAGAAACTTTCTAAGCAAACTGTTTTCCAGTGTTACTGTATACCATTTTGCATTCTCAGCAGCAAAATATGGGAGTTTCAGCTGTTACTTATACTTGCGAGAATGGTATTAAGCATTTTTAAATTTTATCCACGTTATTAGGGAAAGATAGTAGCATCTCATTGTTGTCTAATTTGCATTTTCCTAATGGCTAATGGTGTTAAACGTATTTTTGTGTGCCTATTTGCCACATGTATGTCCTCTTCAGTGGAGTGTTTGTTCCAGTCTCTTGTCCATTTTTTAGTTTTGTTGCCAAGTTTTGAAAGGTCTTCGATGCATTCTGGATGCATGCTTTTCACATCAAATCTAAAAATTCTTTAATTCTAGGTAGCACATATTTCCTCCTGTTTTCTTCTTAAGTGTTTTATATTTTGCATTCTATTGTTAGGATCTATGATCCATTCTGAGTTAACTTTTGAATGAAATTTACATTGAGATTTAGTTTTGGTTTTGATATCCAGTTGTTCCAATATCGGTTGTTAAGACAGTTCTTTCTTCACTGAATTAATTTTGCAAATTTGTTGGAAATCAATTGGCCATATTTGTGCTGGTCTGTTTCTGTTGGTTTGTGTCTGTCTGATATCACACTATCTTGATCCTTTATAGTAAACTTTATAGTAAGTCCTAAATCAGATAGTATGATTCTTCCAACTTTATTATTTTTCAGATTTGTGTTAGCAATATTTTTCAGTTCCTTTGCCTTGCCATGTAATTTTAGAATCAACTTATCTGTATCAACTAAGGAGAATCCTGCTGGAATTTTATTACAGTTACATTGTATCTATAGATCAGTTTTGGGAAAATTGACCATTTTTCTATGTAGTTTTCCAATTCATGACCACAGTATGCCTCTATTTAGGTGGTCTTAAGTAGTCCCAGCTGTGTCTTGACGTTTATTTATCATCTCTATCTTTTCGCCCACCCCACCCCCACCAACTGGATCTTGTGCCTAATGTTAAATAGGAGTGGTGAAAGCAGACATCTTTGCTTTGTTCTGATCTTCCAGTTAGTCTTTGACCATTAAGTGTAATGTTGGCTGTAGGTATTTCTGTAAGTTCCCCTTTCAGGTTGAGAAAGTTTCCTTCTATACCTAGTTTGCTGAGAATTTTTATTATAAATATATGTTGGATTTCATTAAATGCTTTTTCTGTATCAGTGGATGTGATCATGTGGTTTTTCTTCTTTAGGCTGTTAATTGATGGAATAGGCTAAGGGCTGAGGAATAAGACAATGTAGAAAAGAAAAGAAAAAAAAAAAAGGAATTCCCTGGATTTTAGGCTATATTGAGTCCAAGCCAGGAGATGATGGAGGGGGGAAAATGGTAAATTCACTGCTGGTTTGGTGATAGCTTGACTTCTTCCCCAAATCCTTAGCTGCTATTTCCTTTTTGCTCTTCTTAGATGGCTGCTTTATTTATTTTGTCCAGGTTTAATAGCTCCGTTCAGTGGGAGAGAAAGGGTGGTGTGTGCTTACTCCATCTCACCTGGAACCAATCTATTTTTTTTCTTCTTAACAATTTGCAGGCATTATTAAATTGACTTGCTGAATTTATGTAATTTTAAATTTGAAGAATTAAGGTTCATTTGCAGTCATATGATGGATTTAGGTATTGTAATATGTAATGATATTTTCTATTTAAACATAAGCAGTAATTGCTGTGAGACAGATGTACATAAAACTAAATTATAAGAATATTTTAAACTGATCTGTTTCCTGAAAATTTCTCTTTGACTGTATTTTTTACTATCATGGGTTTTGAAACACTGTTTCAAACTCACATCAGGTTTAAATGTTGAAACTTTTAGATCTAGGGATACCACACTGCCGGTTCAGCTGAATAAAATGCGTGTGTACCTAGCAAGGGCTCTGGGTGGAAGTTTCCACTGGAGGCCTAGTAATGAGGCATGAAGAGATAGAGGAGAGGCAGATCTGAGAAAGGTCTTATGTGGATGACGCTGTGGAGAGGCTGAGGTTATTGAGAGGACTGTCCATTTACGGGAGAGGAAGAGCAGAGAGATTGGGTTGGGGGCTTGTTTGAGACCTTTACTCTGAGAAGTAGAGGAGGAAGGCCTCTGCAGGCATCTGTAGGCTCCCCAGTGCCAGGAGGAGACAAGCTTCAGTAACGTGTACTTACTGCAGCAAGGGGTGTAGAGGATGAAGAAAGATGGGGCAGTGCCATCAATGTGTTGTCTGATGACCTTGGAGAAATTTTTCAGTTAATCAGTAAGCAAGTAGAAGAATAAGAAAAATGGGAATGATGATGGGATATTGTATTATATATGCATGCATGCTCAGTCATGTCCAACTCTTTGCAACCCTGTGAACTGTAGTCCACCAGGCTCTTCTGTCCATGGGATTCTCCAGAGAAGAATACTAGTATGGGTTGCCATGGCCTCCTCCAGGGGATCTTCCCAACCCAGGGATCAAACCCACATCTCCTGCATCTTCTTGCATTGACAGGCAGATTCTTTACCACTGAACCACCTGGGGAGACACACTTTGTTTGACTTTCAGTTCCTTGACCATGAGAGCAGTGTTAATGTGTCTTTATTACCCATAACACTGCACACAGTAAGCATCCGGTTAGATTTCTACACTTCTGAATGACACTCTGTTACCAGCAGTGTCTGCACACTTGATGTTGGTTAGAGACTAGCAGAGATTGTTGGGTGAGGCTGGAGACAGAGGAGGAAAAATGCACTATCAAAGAGCTGTTGTCCTTTTTGTCAAAATCTGAAGAAGATTCTCTTGTTCTCCTCTTTCACTTATAATTTCATTTATTGTTTATAGCTTGTTTACTTCCAAAACTGATGAGGCAGCTAAAGGGTGGCCAGAATAAAATATGAAAGTCTTTAGTATACGTTCCCTTGAACAAGGGTCTTTTTTTTTTTTAATTAAAGAACTATCTTGAAAATGTGCTGTTTTGGGCTGTTGGTTTAGGAATGGAAAAGATAATGTGTCTTCCAAGCTGCCCATTACTGTTTGTGTTGATTATTTTAACTGGTTTTCCTTTATTCCATGATACTACTTTATAGGAGCAAGTAAGAAATATGACATACAATGTTGATTTCAAATGAGGAATCACTGGTTCTTAAGCCTGTGTTTGTGATTTGTTTTCTTTTTTCAGGATCAGAATTCAGGCCATAAATGAAATTGGAGCTGGACCATTTAGTCAGTTCATTAAAGCAAAAACTCGGCCGTTACCACCCTTGCCTCCTAGGCTTGAATGTGCTGCTGCGGGGCCTCAGAGCCTGAAGCTGAAATGGGGAGACAGTAACGCCAAGATGCACGCTGCTGATGACATGGTGTACACGCTGCAGCTGGAGGACAGAAACAAGAGGTGAGGGGCCTAGGGGTTCATCCGAAATCTCCATGACTTTGGCTTATGGGATGAAGTCTTCCCAGTTCTTCTGGCCTCCGAAACACTCCTCATCCTTATTGAAAGGATTCCTGGTATTTGGGTCCTGCACTTGAGTATTAAGTTTGAGTATAAAAGTTGTATCCTCCTTTTGGAATTTTCTAAATTAAGAATCTAATGATCCTGATTTCCCTATAGATGATAAACAAATGTTTGTTTGTTTGTTTTTTCCTTTCATAAAGCCAGAAAAATGGAGATAAATTCTCTGAAAGGAAAATGGTCAAATTCAAGTCCCTGCTGTGTAATAGTGTTAGATTAGTCATGAGTGCAGAGGGAAATAAGACTCAGGAAGGGATGTTAACCTCTTTTAAATATTCAGTAACCATCAGGACAAACATGTTTACCAGTCTGAAATAGCTGTGGTGATGTACAGATGGGGACTGTGCTCTGTAACTATGGGCAGTGCAACATAATATCAAATTAACTAGAGCAAATAGGAGATTCTTTATAAGATTCCATACTCAGGAAACACTCTTGGTGACAGAAATCAAATCCAGCCTTTCACATAGTATTTATTTAACCTAACTTCATTTCCTCTGAGAATGGCCGATCAGAAGATGGGCAGCTGACCTGTATTTAGGAATAATTCAGTTGTGGAGCAAAAGTTAATGACAGAAAGTTCTGGTACCAAAAGTTCAAACAAGAGTCTCAGCTTGAAGGAGGTGGGAAATCACCATAAAACCAAGACAGCCTTTTGGGGTAGACATGCTGCCCCTTCCTGCACACACCTGCCGAAGCAAAAATCAGGGTATGTGGAAGTGTTTCTGTCATTTCCCCTTAGTGCATCCTGGTACCCTGCTCTTTCATGTGGGGACCTGGTTCTTTAAGACCCCTTCCAACCTCCATCTCTGCTCTGCACTGGCCCTTCGATTCAGGTCCGCTCAGTGGAGTCCGCTGTGTGGAAGGCACTGTTGCAAGGTGGGCCTTCAGTGGAGACCAGGAACAAGAGGAAGGCCCTGCCTTGTCTCCAGGAGCATGATATCAACCTACACGTCGTCATAGAACACTAGCAGAATTGGAGAAAAGTGCTCTGGGAGTTTGAAGGGGGCAGACATAGGGAATAAAGTGCAGAGACCCTTTGGTTGCAAAGAACAGGAACAGCTTTGAGAAACAGGTCACATTTGAACTTGACATTGAAAGACCTAGAAAACAAAATAGTTTGACTTAGAACAAAAAGTGATCATCCTTTAGGAAATGAGTCCTAGTATAGAAAGAACAGAAAAAGTAAGGCTTCTTCTGGGGAGATTCATTAGAGATCAAATTCATATTCATTTGCAGACAAGATCATTCATCTTACCATGCCATGTGCTTTTGGCTGCATTTTTCACGGGCTTATTATTTTATTGGCAGGAGACTCCTCAACCTTACTGGCAAGAACAGAAACTATGGACTAACAGAAATCATGATAAATATATTGAGCTGGCATTTGGGGACATTTGTAAATGGGTCTTTTTTTCCTGGGCTTTTGGCTTACACTGGTGGTCCTGAGAACCTTCCTTAGAGAATACCTCCTAGTTGTACTATTTAGAAAAACAGCAAAATTCCGAATCATTGTTGAAGCTGGTGGCAGAATTGGGATCTGAGCCAGCACCTCATGACCTCCCTGCGCAGCTGCCTCTACTGTTACCTCCAAGAATATGGGGAGATTGACAGCTCTGCACTGTCCTATGCAAGGCAGTGACCTGAGGCGCCTCGTGCAGAGAACCGTACAGAGGCTTAGAACAGAGGTTCTGTGAATGCTGGTCCAAAGAAGAACGCTGTTGTGAGACATCTGGATATGTCAGACAGGAAAGAGTGCAAACCCTTGTAATCAGTCCATGCTCTTCCCTCATAAAAAAAGGGAAAAACCTGGCTTGTTAAATAAATGACTTGCCTAAATTTAAATGGCAGTTTAAGAAAACTCACCATTAGGAATAGTATTTTTCTTAGTTTTATGAGCTAGAGTCCAGATTTATCTTTTTCTAAATTAGATTTGTCAGTATTCTGAGAAGTTATCAAAGTGATGGGGATAGAGAACGTAATAAATTCTCATTCTATTTGTGGAATTATTTTCCTGTGATTTAAAAGGGTGAACATGGCCTAATTTGAGTTTGAAGATGACCTTCTTCACTGTTTTGAAACTGAACTGTTGTCGTGAATGGTCCCATGAATCCAAGCCTTTGACTTTGACTCTTGACTCCTGAAGATTAGGGAGAAACACTTGGCATTGGATAGATCATAATAGTTGTGCTTAGGTCTTTGTCAATTCTGCTCCCCTTGAAGTTCTTTAAAACTTGGCCTATCCAGTGAAAGGAACAGCATTTTCTTCCAAAATGACAGCTGTCTTTTTAATTGAAATTGTGGTTGCTAGAGTGGTTTCTAGTTGTGGCTTTTGGGAAAAGTGTTCACATTCTTTAGCAGTGTACTGATTTCATTAACCACCAATTAGTTTCTGTTATAGATGTGGCAAAATATCATATATCCTTCTGTGGCCAAGGTGAGAATCAGAGTCTGTGGTGTTCGTGTACTTACTTAGCTGTCAGCTCTCAAAATATTTCTTTTCCCATGTTTGCCTGGCTCACCGGTCACTATGGGCATTTGGAAGGAGTGCCACAGTGTCTGAGTTTTACCACTGTCCTTGGCAGCCAATGCAAGTAATCTGAGTCTTTAAACATGAAGCAGCAGCAGAACAATGAAAATGCATAACGCCGTGCTTGGTAATTGTCAGATTAGAGTTGAGTTGATTTCAGCTGCTAAACTCTTGCTCCCAAGTTTTCCATATCCATAAAATAAAGGAGTTGAACTAGAAGCTGAACTCTAGTCCAGAAAAACTCCCACCTTTTTCACCTTAAAGCCGTGAATCTCTGTAGATTCTTTGTGAGCTAAATCCTATTCAAAAAAGTGTCTTTTGTAAATGATTAGAGGGTGTTCTCTTTTTTTCTTCATATTTTAGCTTCTACTTTTGATATAGAGGAAGAAAGATACTAACATTCCTTAAGAGTGACCACTTAATGGCCAAAACCCCTAAGGTTTTGCATCTATGATGTGCTGGTTTATTATGTTTAATTTATAGAGCTCACAATCAAAAAAATCTGACATGGCCCAGAGATTTCTAAGTATACTGTTTGGCCAAAAGTGTATTTTCAAACCCTCAAAAAGGCACTACTATTTATTGAGCACCTGCAAAGTGGGAGGCACTTATCAGCATTGTTTACTTCTTGAATAGATGAGTCTGGTGGGCATAGGTAGAAGAGATGGCAGATCATAGTGTGAAAGGCTGAAAGACTGACATAAGCACAGAGTGTTGAGGGAAGGTAGGAGAATGGCATATGCTTTAGGCCGGAAATTGAACAGAGAGGGCTTATTCGGAAGGTAACAGGTTGGATGAGTCTTAAAAGAGTATCAATCCATATAACCTCACACCGGAGAGCCTCAGGATGGAGACCAGCGATAAGGATTCAGGATTGGGTGGAAACCAAAGCTATAATCTTCAGGAAACAGAATGTCCTGGATCTTCATGTAAATGGCATTCTATTCTGGTACTTTTACACTGGATTTTTTTTTTTTTTTTAAACTTTGGGCTGCTTCATGTAAATAAGGGTTTCCTTGGTGGCTCAGCTGGTAAAGAATCACCTGCAATGCGGGAGACCTGGGTTCGATCTCTGGTTTGGGAAGATCCCCTGGACAAGGTGGAATGGCTACACACTCCAGTGTTCTGGCCTGGAGAATTCCATGGACTGTATGTAGTCGATGGGGTCACAAAGAGTCAGACACGACTGAGAGACTTTCACTACTACTCCATGTAAATAAAAGGAAACCAGTAGGGCACCTTGCCCAAATCCTTGCTTCAAGGTAAGTCCACCTAGAATTCATCCGGCTCACTGGGACTTGCTGTGTGGAAAGTTTTCCCCTTGAACAAGATATTTGTTTCCCACATATTCAAGATTTTGACCCACAAGGTTCCCAGTCCAAGATCACTGATTATATATTTATGCAGCAGCCTCAAAGCAGGACTAAGTTTATCCCTAGCACTTAGATTATGATCACTCAATCATCAACTTTTTTTTAAATTACTACAGCGTGCTAGGTCTTGTGAGGTATGTAGCCTGCCTATAAGGAGCTTATCTTGCTGAGGAAATAAATAAATGTGAAAAAACAAGCAGATAGCACAAGAGATTTTATTTAATTTCAGCAGAAAAACAAAAATTATGTTAGTTTGGCTATAGAGTGATTAATTCTGTTATTCTTAACAGATCTAGCACAGATCCAAATGTCTTTGTTTCCTTTATATGCAAGAAAAACATATATCCAAAAGTAAACATTTTCATAATACTGCATTAACCTAATACAGGGATTAGAATAACAAGATCAGCTCATGCATTTTAAGAGTATAATGTTGTAATGATGATTTTGAAGCTGCATCTGTCTGTGTTACTGAAACAAAATGTTGATGCTGCCCTAACAGAATTTGAGTTGATGCTGACTCTCATCCTGACCCTGTGGGACCCTGTTCCTGATAATTGTACACAGCACTGAGGCAAGAGGAACTTAAGTTCCAGGAATGCATTTATGGTTAATCTGTTGTTCAGGTTACTCAGACAGCCAATGTATTTTAAAGCAAGGCTCCAGCCAAGTGGGGATTGGGGAGAGGGCTCTAACAGAACTGGATAATTGCCGCTTGCTCTCCATTTAAATCAGCCCTTGTGCCCATGACACTTTTTCCCTTTAGCCAGCAAAATTGGCGGCGGGGGCTTGTAATGTGTGCAGTATAACTGCCAGTTCACTGTTAGAGAGGGACAAAAAGTAACCTGCATGAAGAAACCGTAAAAAAATACACACTGAGCAACAAATAAAAGTGGCCACAGTATATGAGCACTCCAGGAGTGAGCACACGCCTATTATAGAACAAACTCCTGCTTGTATTTCTCAGAGAATATTGTTGAATTAAATGAAATAGATGTTAACTAACTCAGGGCCTACAAAAGACCCTTGGTGTTCATTTCCTTTTGCTTCTCTGGATCAGTCTCCAATTCACATGACCATCCTTGCTGGGTAAATGGCATTTTTATAACCCTCAATCACCGGAAGGCAGTTGTAGTTCTGGACAGGGATGTCAATTCTCTGTTGTAATCCCACATCCGTTACTGAATTTCTAAATGACTAGAGGCATGTCCCTTAACTTCTTTTTGCCTCAGTTTCTCCATTTACAAAATGAAGCTAGTGATACCTGTCTTCAGTCCCTGACTGATGGGGGGGAAAAAGAATTTTTATTTCTTTAAAAGGGAGCATAAAAATTCATCATGCAAAATGTAAAGTATTACTAGTTTATTTTGTTTCAGTGTTCTAAGCACAGCCTGAGGTGACAGGTAATAAATGAACTATTTGAGATCTTACTTGCACCAGAAGTAGAATTCAGACTACATTTTTTTCTTCTATTTAAGAATCGAATTTCTATTTAAAAAATAAGTACCAGAGTGGAAGTAGATTGCATTTTCCATTCCAGTTTTTCCTAAATGAGATAAGATTGAGGCAAGGCCACTAAAATAAAAGTAGATTAATAAAAATCTGGAAGACTGAGAATACGCTTGAAGATGAGATTCCCTGCACATATTAGAAAGCAAAGTAAAAGAATAGAGTTGCAAAGTTCTCAGGTGGTCCTTAGAGATTCTAGTCATCCTTGCTTTGAGTATAAGTAAATTTCTTTTTTGATATATATCAAATGCAGTGTGGACAAAAAAAAAGATGAAAACAGGAATCTTATTCTATGTACAGAATTTCTTCAGTAGCTATAGTGACATTTTATTTCTTAGAAAAGAAGCATAACCAAATGTATTGCAGTCTGGTTACTCATAAGCCAAAAGGTCCGTGTGGAGCTGGGAACATGGGGTTAGGAAATTAACGCCTTTCCTCATGGTCTTTTGGAGATCACTCTTGGCACTTGAGTGTTCAGTCTCCAAACTGGTACTCTCAGCAACATAAGAACCAGTTTAGGGAAAGAACCTTCCTTGCCTCAGATGCCCCTACTTGGTGCCACCTGCTTCTGCATAGAAATGGCGGGACTCTGTTCTTGGTGGAGTGAGGGCACATGCTATTCATTCCTATTTTGAACATCCTCCATCCCGAAGATAACCTCAGTAATGTAGGGAATGCACACACACACACAACCCAGAGAAATTAAGAAAAAATGAAGGTAATGACATGGCATTGCTAAGAAATATAGCTGCATTGAGCTTACCAGCAGCTGTTAACTTGTGATATTTCGAAATTGCCATTTGCAGTCATTTGTGGACCACAGGCCATTTTGGGTCAGCAGGTTAGATCATTTTGAGTTCATATTAATGGGCTGCTGTTAGCTTTCAGTGTACTGATAGCAACAAGAAAGTAAACACAGAAACCTCAGGATTACCTGGTTTTTACTATGAACTTGTTATATGCCATCCAGAGAATTCTTGGATTTTTTTAAACAAAACTGTTTTAAGGAAACAGATTTTAAAATTAAATTATTTGTATATCATTTTCCTCTGAAATGATTTAAAATAAGCACATAAAAATGTAATATGTCTGAATTTTTTCTGTCAGTTGCACTTTGGTGCAAAAAAGTCATCTTTTGCAATATTAAAGTCTAAAATGCTGAGGTTGAAAGAATTCTTTGAAAATGTCAAAAATCTGTTGTTTTGCCTTCATAATATTTATTTAATAACAAATCATATAATTTTCTTGGTCCTTTCATTTGGATCTCAAATTCCAAATTCATGAGAGGTGAATAAGACAGTTGTTATCCCGAGTGTCTAGAAGCAGACTGGAGAGTTTTGACTTGTTCATCATGATGGTAATGGGCTCTGCATTGTGGCCAAGGTCTTTGTACCTCTTCATATCTACCATGGAGTACTCAGGCAAGCAGAATAGAGGCATATTCATTCTGTATTTTTAAATATGTAAAAATTTTTTTTCAATCAGTGCTAAATTACCAGCATTGAAACCCATGTGTATGTGTGGTCATCAGAGTGTTTAGCTTGAAGAAAACATTATAGTCAAAGCTGAAGCCAGTTGGGGGCAGAGCCATAAAGAATTTATTTAAACCATAAACTCCCAGTGACCCACCAAACCTGCCATGTTTATGTTTCCCCTTCCAAGTAATTATCTGTTTTAGTACATGAGAGCATTTCTTTGTTTTTCCTTTCCCTAAGTAAAAATGCCCAAATTTCCATGAATGGCCAGCATTTCTGTAGCATCTGCTGCTCCGTTTTCAACTGTTTTCATCAGCGATTCTCAGCCTGGCTTCCCCAGGACAGCGTGGATGGTATTTACATGCAGTTTTCCCACCAGCTCCAGGAAGCCTAAGGGATGTGGGTGAGGGGGGTGCCCTCCAGACTTCTCCAGTGTTGAGAAAGGAGGTAAATCATCCATGAACCTTGCTGCTTTGTTATTAATAGTATTATAAACAATAACCACTAATATTTATCAAGCACTCACAGGTGCTAGGCAATTTGTAATGAGTTCTCTCTGCATTTTCCCATTTAATTCTCATAACAACCCTCTGAGGGGGTCGGCACTACTGTAGTACCCATTTTACACAGGAGAAAACCGTTTACTTGGCTTACATTGGTGAAGATCATCAGGCTGTTGAACTCAAACTCGTCTGTCTACAAAGCTTGTTATTACCCATTGTGCCTTCAGCCCCTGCACCAGTGGGGGAGCACCACAGTGGAGCCCCAAGGTGTATCCATATCAGTCCTCTTACTTGGCCTTCACAGGAACCCTAGGTCATGGGACTGATGCTTCCAAAGGTACATGGCCATGGGCATCGGGGGTTGAAGGTGGAGCAGAAGACCTCTCAGAGGCACTGCCAGTGTAAGCCCAGGGCTCCAGGAAGACCTTTAAGGAGCTGTGATATCACCAGGGGTCCCTGTGGCCTGAACTGATACTAAAATTACTCAGTGACTTTATTGAGCATGAACTACATTCTAGAAATCATGCCACGTGTTATGTATGTAAATATGTGTGTGTGTATATAATATCATTGTGTTTCTGTAGCACAGAAGCATTCATGTGATATAAGAAGCAGTGCAAATTTCATGCAAACTCCCTGGTTACCATTTGGGGGGGCGGGGGGATGGTGAATGTTATATGTCTAGCACAAGCCGTAACAGATGCAGCCGAGCATCACAAGTTCAGATGGACCTCTTCCTGCTGGGACAGGAACTGGTAGTAGCCCCAGCAACCTGGAGAATAGCCTGTGTGGTGGGAGTTGAGAGCCACAGTGGTCCTCAGGGTACCTTGCCCTGCCTGGGATGGTTGGTGACACTCATGGTACAGGATCTGGAGCCACTGGGCTCCCTGTGTTTAACTCTTACTGTAGGGCTCAGGGCTAAGCTTTTTACCCACATTTCCACAGTTGACTCTCAAAACAACCTATTAGGTGGATACTGTCCCTGTTTTGCAGATGGAGACATAAGATGAACAGGGGCAAATGGTTCGGCAGTAAGGGGCAGGGCTGAGACTCGTGGCTAGTCTTCCTGGGTCCAAGTCCCCTGCCCCTTCCCTTGAGACCAACAGTGGGGGGGGGGGGGCAGCGGGAGGAGAAGTGAAGGGTGGCCCAGTCTTCACTGGGCAGTGCAGACCAAGGTATGCCCCAGGGGGACGTGGGCTCCCCACATAGTGCATCCCTTGTCAGAGGATTGAGGTCTTAGGGTTTCAGCAGCTCCTGCTGGTGAGGTCGGCACTCCAGCTGCTCTAGGTCCTCCCCCTTCCCCGATGATTTCTTCTCGTGGCAGAGATCTTCTTTTCTAGGGCTTCGGGTGGTGCCTTGTGACATGATATGGATCAGGTCCTTCTAGACGACAGAGGGCCTCTGGCTGTGGCTCACGTTCCAGGGCTGGTGGTGCATGCACACGTGGGATCCCAACACTGAGCCTGAACACTCTAAACATAAGGCGGGGAGGTGCCATCGGGACAACCGGACGGCCGCTGTCCTCTTCACGGCAAAGCCTCACTCTGAGTCCTTGGTTGTTGTAAAGTTCGATCACTGTTCGATCACTGTGTCTTGGGATGTGTAGCGTGTTTAATTCTATCACCAAAGGCCTCTGGCTTACTTATTAATGGATTTTAAAAATAAGTTGGTCTTGGTAAAACAAATATTTGATGAATATTTTTAATCTCTCTGAGTGGTTCTAGCCACAGGGTGTTAACCTAGGGAGCCTTCCAGAGAGGCCACCATGCAACTGGCTGTAAATCACTGGCTCTGAAGAAGGTTCTTTCTTCTCCTGCCTCTTGGAGTGATAGAAAATACAGAATTGGGGTGAAAGAGGGATTGTTTTGTGTGTGTTGGCTCGTGTGCTTTTATTTTGGTTGGTCTTTATTGTTTGAAAGAGAAGTCACTGTCAGCATGTACAGAAAGCTTAGGATGAACAGGTACTTACTTGAGGCCTACTCTGTAGGGACTGGGGCTCTTCCATGAGCATTCACACTGAATCCCGCCACCTTGTAAGGAAGGTGCTCTTGCCCACACTTCACTAACTGGTCTGGGGGGTTGAGGGTAAACAACCAGTGTGTGCAGGGAATCCTCTCCCCATGCAGCTAAGCCTCCACCCAGGAGGAAAGAAAGTAACCTCAGGGTTAGCTGTCTTCTCAGCATTACAAAATGACTGTAACACACACTACATGGTTATTACCTGTCCAGATCATGGACACTCTCCTTGTAGTAACCCATTTAAACCTCACAACAGCTCCATGAGATAGGTTCTGCCATTAGCTTCATTGCACTGTCTGTCCCTCGATGCAAACAAGCACCCTAATGGCAAAATTGTAAAGTTTTTCATTTCCATTACCTGTTCCGCATGCTTTTTCTAAATTGAACTGCAATTTTAAAAGATTAATAAAATGATGTGGTACACCAGCAAAACAAGAAAAAGGAACAAAATAGCTATTCTAAAACTAGCAGAGTTTGATGAATTTGAAAATTGAAATATTAGAAAATATGCCATTTGCTCAGTTTAGATTATACTACAGAATTAGAGTACTGACTCTGCTTCAGTAAATTTCTTTGTGAATGCGAGTGCTGCTGCCTATGTAGATTTATTGAACTTATTTCAAAAGAAAATACCCTCCTCAGAGCCAGGAATGGGCAGGGAAGCGGTACTGCTGCTAGTCATCCTCTCCAAACTCCTTTAAAAACCAGGCTGCATTGCAAGTTTATAGTGAAGATGCAACACTTCTACCTCTTAAACTGTGACTTCCATTTTGTGGTATAATTAAGGGCAATTACTCCAGTTACAGATTCTAGCCTGAGTGAGGCTGAGTTAATAAATAGCTGTTTGCCTCTAGCATTAGCAAGGGGTATCTTCATTAAGGTAGTGATGTTGTTAGGTACGCTAAGTAGGTTACCATGGTATTTGTGGGTTTCAGCCTGGACTCTGTCTCTTCCTGAAATTAAAAATGTTCATTCTTCAGTAAAACGTGCTTCCTTACACAGCAAAGCAGAAGGAACATTAAACAGGTGAAATGACTAGGGCCCAGGAACTCCACTGCAAAGGCTAGTTAATGCGTGGATACTTTAAGATAAGTATTAACTGACAGGTTTTGTAAAAAAAAAAAAAAAAAAAAAAGCTGTTTAATCTCTGTATCTGTCCATCCATCCATCTGGAGGGAATGTTCTCTAGCACATGGAAAAGCTGCTGCTGTCCGTCAGAAAACCCTGCCCACACACCGGACCAACTAGTTCACAGGGATTACGTCTAATTAATCTTTGAATACACAGCTTGACACACAACAGATGTTCAAGAAATGTGTGCTAAATGAATGCATAAATTCTGCCTACCCTTAGGCCAAATCACTGTAAGAGACATTTCCGCTGACTGCCTTGGGGCAAGATTTGGAGACAGAACATTGTCCCCAGGTGCTGGGACAAAGCACTGGAAGTGGGAGAGACAACTGGCCTGGGTAGGAGCGAGGCATCGTGATTGGATTAACTCACACGGCAGTTCTCAGAGTGTCTCAGGCCAGCAGATTCAGGTTCCGAATCTACTAAAGATCTTGGATAACTTTGGGAAGTTACATTATTTCCACAGGTGTACACTTAACTAGAGAAAGAAAAGTGGTCACGTTATATTGTAGTTCTAAGCAATCAGTTTCATTGTGAAATTTTTAATTTTCTAAGACCCTGGGGAAAACACTTAAAGTGTAAGGCCTGTTTCTTTTTCATGCCTTCTATACCTGTGTCATGGGAAAATTATTTAGCAGAAAAGTACAAAATAGTCCTGATTCAGATGGGAGAAGGATCCATAAGCTGCCAGTCTAAACTGTCCAGCTCACCTGTGCTGTTTTTCTGTTATTTTAATTAGCCTGATGGATGATTCTGAGCAAAATTGTTCTTTTTTACAGATTTCCTCAAAGATGTGTAGTCCTAAATGTCATCTTTCTAGTTTGAGAAAGGGGCTTTGAAATGCTCTTGGGAAGATAAAGGCTAAAATTGAAAGGATTTTCTAGTTAAACCTCAGTTATTTAGAAAATTCTGGTAAAGAGGACATGGTATTTCTCAGGTGCCCAGTTAACATTAACTTCATTGCCTAGTACATAGTAGAAGGTAATTAACATATCAGATTATATAGTATTACCTTATGAAAAATCTGAAATTTGTTTTTATCAGTAAGTAAAAGCATGAACTGATGTTTCTAGAATCTATACCATGATTAAAGGGATCTCATTATAAGTTTTATATGTTCTTAAATTTGTATTTATTTTATTTTATTTTTTTTGTTGAAGGATAATTGCTTTACAGAATTTTTTTGTTTTTGGTCAAGCCTCAACATGAATCAGCCATAGGTATACATATATCCCCTCCCTTTTGAATCTCCCTCCCATCTCCTTTCCCATCCACCCCTCTAGGTTGATACAGAGCCCCTGTTTGAGTTTCCTGAGGCATACAGCAAATTCCCATTGGCTATCTATTTTACATATGGTAATATAAGTCTCCATGTTACTCTTTCCATACATCTCACCATCTCCTCCCCTCTCCCTATGTCCATAAGTTTATTCTGTATGTCTGTTTGTCTATTGCTGCCCTGTAAATAAAGTCTTCAGTACCATTTTTCTAGATTCTGTATATATGCATTAGAATATGACATTTATCTTTATCTTTCTGACTTACTTCACTCTATATAATAGGTTCTAGGTTCATCCATCTCATTAGAACTGACTCAAAGACGTTCCTTTTTATGGCTGAGTAATATTCCATAGTGTATATGCACCACAACTTCTCCATCCATTCATCTGTCAGTGGACATCCAAGTCACCTCCATGTTCTAGCTATTGCAAACAGTGCTGCAGACAATGGGATACATGTGTCTTTTTCAGTTTTGGTTTCCTCAGGGTATGTGCCCAGGAGTGGGCCCATGGGGCCACATGGCACCTCCATTCCTAGTTCTTCAAGGAATCTCCACACCGTCCTCCACAGTGGCCGCATCAACTTACATTCCCACCAGCAGTGCAAGAGCGCCCTCCCCACCACACACACACACCCTCTCAAGCACTCACTATCTGTAGACTTTTTGATGAGAGATTATAGTTGAAAATTTCCCCAACATGGAAAAGGAAATAGTCAACCAAGTCCAAGAGGCTCAAAGAGTCCATACAGGATAAACCCAAGGAGAAACACACCAAGACACATACTAATCAAACTAACAAAGACTAAACACAGAGACTATTAAAAGCAGCAAGGGAGAAGCAACAAGTAACATACGAGGGAAACCCCATATATTTAATAGCTGATCTTTCAGCAGAAACTCTGCAGGCCAGAAGGCAATGGCAGGATATATTTAAAGTACTGAGAGGGAAAATTCTACAACCAAGATGACTGTACCCAGCAAGGATCTCATTCAAAATTGATGGAGAAGTAAAAAGCTTTTCAGACAAGCAAAAGTTAAGAGAATTCAGTACCACCAAACCAGCTTTACAACAAATGTTAAAGGGACTTATATAGTCAAGAAATACAAGAGAAGAAAAAAGATCTACAAAATCAACCCCAAACAATTGAGGAAATGGCAATAGGAACATTTATATCAATAATTACTTAAAATGGAAATGAATTAAATGCTTCAACCAAAAGACACAGGCTGGCTGAATGGATACAAAAATAAGATCCATATATATGCTGTCTACAAGAAACCCACTTCAGACCTCAAGACACATACAGACTGAAAGTGAGAGGATGGAAAAATATATTCCATGCAAGTGGGAAGCAAAAGAAAGTTGGAGTAGCAATCCTCATATCAGACAAAATAGACCTTAAAGAATATTACAAGAGATAAGGAAGGACACTTCATGATGATCAGGGGATCAATCCAAGAGGAAGACCTAACAATTGTAAATATCTGCACCCAATGTAGGAGTACCACAATGTGTGTGTTTTTCTTTTATGTAGACATGTATTAGATATTAAACAACTACAACATAGCAACTGGTCGATCATTCAGAGGGTATGAAAAGCATTTATCAAGTTGGCCTAATCTGTTGCACTTTTGTATCCTAGTTGATTTCTTGTCACTAATAAAAGTTCAGGTGGCTAATGGATGCTGTTTCTTTCTCTAGGTTTATTTCAATCTACAGAGGACCCAGCCACACCTATAAGGTCCAGAGGCTGACGGAATTCACATGCTACTCCTTCAGAATCCAGGCAGCCAGCGAGGCTGGGGAAGGACCCTTCTCAGAAACCTACACCTTCAGCACAACCAAGAGTGTCCCCCCCGCCATCAAAGGTTTGTGGACCATGTATTTCAGTGTGCTATTCTGTGAGGAAATGTTGGGATTTAGCATAGGAGGCTCGATTCTGACCTTAAATATGCTCTCCTAATATTTCTCATATCAGCCAGATAGAATCAAAAGAGCTTTCCGAAAGAGAAGATTGGGAAATGGGTTCTACAGGGGGAATGAGAGGCCTTAGAGGAGATGGCTTACTGGTGTGACTTTTCTTGAGTACACGTAAATTATTATCACAAATAACAGTGAGGCAGTCTTATCCCCACAGGAGATAGATGGACAGAGGGAAGAAAGAGACCAGAGTGACAGATGCTGGGTTAGGAATGCAGGTGAATTCCTGGTGGTGTAATGCCCATGGAGTTTACCACAGAGGTTTGAGTACCTCCCTTCAACAGTTGATCCGCCTCTTTGGATCCCTTGGTGTGTAGATGAGAGGCTAACAAGGGTGGCATCCCCGCCTTCCCTCCAACCCACAGCTCTCACGGGAAAGCTGCAGCAGCAGGCTGTCCTCATCTCCTGGGGTATTTGTCTTGAGGTTTGTGAATGACTGGTTGACTCTCTGCCCACTTCATGGCATCAGGCAGTGAGCAAAAGCCAGCTCCACTCAAGCTCTCCCTCCACCAGATCTGTTCAGTCCTCATCTCCCGCTTTCAGCCACAGAGTGCTGCCTCTGCACAGCAGACCCGCCAGGCAGACAGCAACAGGGCAAAGCTGGCTCATCCCTTCTCACCAGTGCTGGGCCCAGGTCCAGCCCCTCTAGGACTCTTGAGTCTGCACCCTCCCCTCCCCGGTACCTCCCTCTTTGCTTTATCCAGCTGCTGCCCAAAACGACTCTGAGGCTGACAGATAGACCAGCAGCCCACTTGAACCAGGTTTTACATGGGGTCAAGTGAATGTTGGCTCTGTTATTTGAGGTGCTAGGCAGTGAGCACAAATTATGTATTTGGCCCCAAGAGCTAGGCCATTTGAATCACTGCTTCCACACAAACAGCTGTATCAGATACACCAGGACATGGAGTGCATTACAGGAGGGTGTGGGGCCTCCAGGGCCTGAGTCAGGGTCTGACTCACATTCTGTTAAGATTTCCCATAGCACCTTGCAGGGTAACTTAGAACCTCTTAGAATCAGTTATGTCCAACTCTTTGCAACTCCATGGACTGTAGCCTGCCAGGCTCCTCTGTTGATGGGATTTCCCATGCAAGAATACTGGAGCGGGTTGCCATTTCTTACTCCAGGGGATCTTCCTGAGCCAGGGATAGAACCCACGCCTCCTGCGTTGGCAGGCAAATTCTTTACCACTGAGACACCAGGGAAGCCCCCTTGCAGGGTACTTTACGGTAAATGCCTTCCCCGTGCTCCCCTGCCCCTCAGTGGTCCAGAAGCTCTTTGACTTCTTCATGTGACTAAGATACTGATGTAAATGGATGTAGACTTGCTGGGTCCCTTGGGTATTAAATGCCCTGGCACTTTGGTGTGGCTTTGCCTTTTAGTTGTAACAGAAGATTCCTGACCATGCTGTGGTTCATAGATTTGTTGTTGTAACAGGGAGGTTTGCCACATTTTATCAGTTAGCTAAATAAGTGCAGGGGTCTTTCCAACACTATCTTTGCCTCTGGAAGTGATTGTTGAGGTAGTTTGATCTTTTGGAAAATACACCTAATTAATAGTCCTTGTAGGTCTTGGTGCTTTATCTTCAGGTGGACAGTGTCCACGCTGCCACGCTGTCACGACGTCTTCCTCTCACTTTTAGATTCAGGAGGTTGGCATAGCTGGAGGACTGTGTGGTTGGCTGAGATTCTTTATTTAGTTTTTCCATAAATTACAGCCAACTCATACAAACTTTTTTTTAAAGACAGCTTTTATTTTTCTGAAATAGTATTGTACAGAATTGAAAGTAGAAACAGCTGCCTCTAAAGAATTCATGTAATTTGAAATTTAAAATAAGGGCATTCAGTGAGAGGAGTTACACATACTAGTTACAAAATGGAAACATATCAGATATTAAATATAAGAAAATATTAAAATTTTATAGCCTGTAAGTGCTTTGCTGCAAACTAATATAATTTCACTTTAAACCGGAATGATGAGTCCAGTAGGTAGAAAATTAAAATAAACAAATGTAAGATAACTTTTACAGGCTTACCTCAAATGCCACCTGCTCCTCAAACCTTTCTTAGACCCTCACATGAACGTGACCTCCCTCCCCTGGAACTCCCCAATGTTTTCTTTGTATCTCTCATTCTCATCTGGCCTATATTATGTCTGCTTATCTTTGTTTCATACCTTTCTCTCTGCTTCCCTTAACTACATCTTAATTTCCTTGAAAGTAGTGTCTAGTTTTGCAAAATACCTAACACAGGACTTAATCATAGAAGGTTCTCATTAGCCTTAAGAAAAAAAAAAAAAAAACACGAGAATGCAAGCCAGGTCAAGCAGTTATTAATAGGACAGTGAGCAAAGGACTCTTGGCCAGTGGCTTGAATGCCTTCTCTTGGTAAAGGGTGCCCTGATAGATTTCTAGGGGGCTAGACATATAAACTCCCCTCGCAGGGCAGGCACAAGCACACTCCCCCTCTCTCAGGTCCTCACTAATATTACTGCAATACTGACCGTTTATATGATACTTTGAATTTTTGACCGTGGATGTGTGGATTTGTATTTCAGCACCTCGAGTAACACAGTTAGAAGGAAATGCGTGTGAAATTTTATGGGAGACGGTACCACCCATGAAAGGTGACCCTGTCAACTACATCCTGCAGGTGTTGGTTGGAAGAGAATCTGAGTACAAACAGGTGAGCACCAGCATGTGGCACGTGTGTGGCCTGTCGGTCTGGTTGGCTCCTGGCCTCTGCCTGTTGCTGTGAGGATTCAGTGGCAAGTGAACTACATTTTTCTTAAAATTGATCGTGGAAACTGATTCACATGCACCCATTACCTGACTCTCTAGGATATAATAGCTCTAGCTTATGTTCTTACATTTTCAGTTTCTTAAGCATGATCTCATGGGTTTTAAGTTCTATATTTGTATTTGATATTGCCTGTGATATTCACAAGTATCAAACTATGTATTTATTGAAAACTGTGTCAGTGATTTTACGCTAGAGGGAAAAAGTGTCAACCTAATTACTGAAGGCCCTGTTCTATCTGCCTTTTTTACGGAAGTTATAATTGAAGGATGAGGAAGGAAGAAGATGACGTATCAGCCCTCAAGGCTGTGATTCAGAAGCTTTGGGTCACTGTTTGTTGCCCTTTAATGTGCATAGGATCATATGAGAATCTGTTCATGTGGATTCTGATTCAGTCAGTCTGGGGTCATGGGTCAAGCCCCCAGGTGACACTCATGTTGCTAGTGCATGAACCATGTTTTGAGTAGCAAGCCTATACATATCACGTGATAAAGGATTTGGGTTTATCATTCATTATACCCTTTTTGATCCTGATTATTCCAGAGCCACTCATTGTCTTGTCACTGGCTATGAAAGATTCAGCTACTCTATAGGTTTCCATAACATTCCCAGAAACTTAATAACTACGTGAAAGCAGAATATAACACTGTTGCTCTGTTAGGAAAGCTGAGACCCGCTCCTCACCAGCACTTGTAATAGAGGTGTGCATTTACATCAAACTCCAGTACTCTTGACTGGAAAATCCCATGGACGGAGGAGCCTGGTAGGCTGCAGTCCATGGGGTCGCTAAGGGTTGGACATGACTGAGCGACTTCACTTTCACTTTTCACTTTCATGCATTGGAGAAGGAAATGGCAACCCACTCCAGTGTTCTTGCCTGGAGAATCCCAGGGACAGGGGAGCCTGGTGGGCTGCCTTCTATGGGGTCGCACAGAGTCGGACACGACTGAAGTGACTTAGCAGCAAGAAGTTGAAGATAAATTCCACCTGCCTTCTGAATCTTTATCATAATTTGCGAAAACTTCTTTATTCAGATAAAGAATAAAGGCTCCAGATACACAAAACAAGTAGAAAAAATGATTCAGAGCTTGTGTTAGTTCGCTGGTTAATATCCCTCGTATAATAATAATGTGTAGAAAGAAAGAAAATTTTAGTAAATTTCATAATCCTTTGTTACTATGAAGTGTCAGATTAAAAAGTGAATTGCTTTAAACACATCTTGCAAAAACTTGTTTTAAATATGACAGCCACCAGTATTGTTTAACATCAGTGGATGGTTTTACCAGTTTCCATCCTTCCTCTTAAATAAGAGCAAACGCACTCTTGTTTCCTTTCACCTTAGAATCTCATTTTATACAGTATATTTCACAGTAAATAATTTTTAATTTATTTATTATAATTGGAGACTAGTTTACAATACTGTGGTGGTTTTTGCCATACATTGATGTGAATCAGCCACGGGTATACGTGTGTCCCCCAGTCCCAAACCCCCACCCACCTCCCTCCCTATTTCATTCCCCTGGGTTGTCCCAGTACACCGATCTATTTCACATATGGTAATATACATGTTTCAGTGCTGTTCTCTCAAATCATCCCTCCCTCGCCTCCTCCCAGAGTCCAAAAGTCTGTTCTTTATATCTGTATCTCTCTTATGGTCTTGCATATAGGGTCGTCGTTACCATCTTTCTAAATTCTCTATATGTGCATTAATATACTGTATTGGTGTTTTTCTTTCTGGCTTACTTCACTCTGTATAATAGGCTCCAGTTTCATCCACCTCGTTAGAACTGACTCAAATGTGTTCTTTTTAATAGCTGAGTAATATTCCATTGTGTATATGTACCATGGCTTTCTTATCCATTTGTCTGCTGATGGACATCTAGGTTGCTTCCATGTCTTAGCTGTTGTAAACAGTGCTGTGATGAACATTGGGGTACATGTGTCTCTTTCAATTCTGGTTTCCTCAGTGTGTATGCCCAGCAGTGGGATTGCTGGGTTGTATGGCAGTTCTATTTCCAGTTTTTTAAGGAATCTCCACACTGTTCTCCATAGTGGCTGTACTAGTTTGCATTCCCACCAACAGTGTAAGAGGGTTCCCTTTTCTCCACGCCCTCTCCAGCATTTATTGCTTGTAGACTTTTGGATCGCAGCCATTCTGACCGGCATGAGATGGTACCTCATTGTGGTTTTGATTTGCATTTCTCTGATAATGAGTGATGTTGAGCATCTTTTCATGTGTTTGTTAGCCATCTGTATGTCGTCTTTGGAGAAATGTCTGCTTTAGCTCTTTGGCCCATTTTTTGATTGGGTTGTTTATTTTTCTGGTATTGAGCTGCATGAGCTGCTTGTATATTTTTGAGATTAATTCTTTGTCAGTTGTTTCATTTGCTAATATTTTCTCCCATTCTGAAGGCTGTGTTTTCACCTTATAGTTTCCTTCATTGTGCAAAAGCTTTTAAGTTTAATTAGTTCCCATCTGTTTATTTTTGCTTTTATTTCCATTACTCTGGGAGGTGGGTCACAGAGGATCTTGCTGTGATTTATGTCAGAGAGTGTTCTGCCTATATTTTCCTCTAGGAGTTTTATATTTTCTGGTCTTACATTTAAATCTTTAATCCATTTTGAGTTTGTTTTTGTGTATGGTGTTAGAAAGTGTTCTAGTTTCATTCTCTTACAGGTGGTTGGCCATTTTTCCCAGCACCACTTGTTAAAGAGATTGTCTTTTCTCCATTGTATATTCTTGCCTCCTTTGTCAAAGATAAGGTGTCCATAGGTGTGTGGATTTATCTCTGGGCTTTCTATTTTGTTCCATTGATCTATATTTCTGTCTTTGTGCCAGTACCATACTGTGTGGATGACTGTAGCTTTGTAGTAGAGTCTGAAGTCAGGCAGGTTGATTCCTCCAGTTCCATTCTTCTTTCTCAAGATTGCTTTGGCTATTCGAGGTTTTTTGTGTTTCCATATAATTGTGAAATTATTTGTTCCAATTCTTCACAGTAAATAATTTTACATGTGTTACTCTTTCAACTTACCTCAAAGATATGATTGATTTCAGAGTTTCAGCTCACATGGAGAATGGAGGATTTTTTCTCCCACTAGGTTTAGTCATCTTTAACACCAATAGAATCATCCTATCCCGTAGCATTGTAAAAAAGGGTTAAAGGATGAAATGTTACAAATTTTACAACATATCATTTAACACTTAACAATATTCACTTCCCAGCAGTACATGCATCACTGTATTTTATAACCTTTTCTCCAGCTACCACGCTTTTCCGCTTGTTCTTGGGTAAATGTTCTGCTTCTCAAAGCACACTGATTGCTGTTTTTCATTGAAAAAGCATTATTTATTCAATATCTATACATCAGGCATGGCCAGAGTATAGGTTTATTCAAATTAGATTTCATTGGTAGATGTGCTGCTTTGAATCTTGCTGTTTAATGCTAAAATATTTTAACCCATGAACATACAAATACTAATATACAATTACATATATGCTTCAAAATATATTTCTTATAAATAAACAGCTATAAAAAGTGTTTCTTGGTGAAAACACAGTTAAACCAGGGCAGGCTCAGTGGATAGGAATTAGCAATCTTCTTGTAACCATGTGTTTCCTGCATTTACCAAGAAATGATTAGGCAGGTAGTGGTACATGAAAAGTCACAGTTGAGTCAGGGACAATTTGTACTGAGTTTTTTGCTTCTCCCTATTCAGTAAGCATTAACTTAAGCATGATGTTTTGAGCCCTACATTCACTTGTTCTGGACACGAGATAGGGAATGAAGCCTGTTTATAGTCCAGAGATAACAGGCTTTGAATTCATAGAGGCAAAGGAAAAGAAAATGAGAGGTCATCAGTGTAGAGCATACACCACGGCAGAGCTGTGGGCTTATAGGAAGCACTGTGTATACTTCAGTTACAGCACTAATCACACAGGATTCACTAATGTGTGGGCTTGTGTTATTCATTTTTATCTTCTCAGGACTGGAACATAGCTAGGCACTCTGTAAATGTTTTTTGCATGCATGAAAGAGGCCTGTTTCAAAGGAACAGGGTGATTTATACTTGCAGTGGGGATGAGAATTAAACTTGACCATAGGGGGGATTTAGAAGTGATATTTGTAACTTAGGTGAAAAAAATCACCCATCATAGGACAGTACGCTTCTGTTCCCCAAGCTCATTTTTTACAGGCAACATATGGCAAGGGCCAAGGCTTTTGCTGATATTTTGCCGGAAACATTGAGTTAAACTCTGTAATTAGCTTTCTTTTGTTTAGCTATCATGATGTAGGGTGAGCAGCTGGTTCTAATTATGAAACAGTCTATTAACTTCAAGTATTAAGTCCTCACCTAAAGTTTTACTCTGCATTAGTATGCATGCATATATTGATTTGGCTTTTCTGCCATTTAAAAAGTCTTTCAAGCATAAGCTTTTTTCAAGAAGCTTGAAAGTTCTTTCCAGACATTAATTGTAAAGCATTCAAGAAAAGAATGAAAATTGTGTGTATGTGCAGGTGACTTTTTTCACCTCACAAGACAGAACATAAGCAGTTTTATAATCAAGAAAGTGAAATGATATACATTTGTGTTCAGACGCAATGATTTTTATATAAAGTGTGTAAATATAAACACTGAAGGTAAGAAAAGGGTAACAAACTATAAGAAAGTATTACCTATTGGGAGCCAAAATTTTATTATTAGTACTGTTGCTGCTCAGATTTATTGCATTAAGAAAACCTTTGAAGCATCTGAAAATTCATAGAGCTCCACCTTTAACTTGATGGCATCTCTGAATTTGTTTTGTATCATTTTTAAAATATAGTATTGGGACATGTATTGATTCTTTGTGGTATCACACAAGGTACTGTGAAGAAAGATCTTCTCTTGACCTTGATGGAATGATTTTAAAGACTTGGAACCTGCATATTTTTTAATGGTTTGCAATTTAATTCCCTAACAGAAATTAAACATGCTATGACTGTCTATTTTCATAAAGGTTCAAATCCAAAGCAAAGTAAGAATAGATCAAGATGGGAATATTTAAAAGCTATTATTTGTCTTACTCTCAACACTTTGTAGGTTTATAGGTCCCTTTAAGTATCTGATGAAGGATATGACCCCCCCACCTTCTACCAGAAAAATATTCATGCATACATCCATTTTAAATTGCATATAAAACAAATGTATACTCAGTTTCCTGGAATTCTGGTATAGGACCCCTGATTCATTGAGAAACTCAGGTGCTCTGTACAGTGAGGGCTGCCTGGCATATAACAGAATGGCAGAATCTGTGCTCTCAGAGCTTCCAGTCCCATTGGGGTGGAAACAGCATGCCCCCAAGACGCAGTTCGGTAATAGTGCCCTTCGCGTCCTCTTTGGCTCAGGAGCAGCAGTTCCTGCCCAGCACTGCACCCTCCACAGAGGAATCCTGCAGGTTAGTAAATGCCCACTTCAGCAAGGGGCCCAGGAAGGTCACGTCTGCCTTTTGTAGTCATGTGGTACTGGAGGACTTATTCACCTCTCTGAGCCTTGCTGTCTTGTCAAAGTGGAGATGCTAATTCTCCTTTTCAGGGTTACTGTGGACATCAGCTCTGTTCAGTCTTGAGAGGGTGCTGTGCAGATGGTGATGCTGGGCAGTTATATCTCCTTGTCTTGGGAGAATTAGTAAAAGAGATTTCAAGGATTTCAACTACACAGCATGTTACTCTGAATTGAGGGTCACAGATTCTTTGTTTTGATTATCTGGGTATTACTTTAAATCCTCTCACTTGGAGTAAACATGTCAAAATTACTTAAATATAGATTGCACACCAAATCAAGGACAGAAATATCTTTGTAAAAATAATATTGCATGTATACTTACTGTGATATTATGATTGGTTACTTCAATAAAGATAATCTTAGATGGAGCTATGCCTTTTAAATTGGGTTGAGGCAGGAGGAAGAGCCCATAATGGTGCCCCTGTCAAAATGAATGAAAACAAAGGGAGAAGAGGCACAGCCTGCTGCAGAGAGAGGCACAGTCCCATGAAAAGTCCCCTGAACTGTGCCGCAGGCCTGATGACCTACTGACTGTGTGATCCTATGGCTGTGATTATTCTCACAAAAACAACTCAGTTGTCTCAAACCTGTGGAACCAGAGTCCTCAGGAAATGGAGTATTGGGATTGTTTCATTTTGTAGTGTTGTTGACTACTATCAGTGCACTGAAGACAGCTCAATCGTTAATGATTCCATTGTCTAATCATGGCTGTACCTATACTATACCCTGTGCTTTGTGTGGGGGTTCTAATACTTAATGTTCACATGTACTTATTGCTGGTAATTTTCCTCTTTTCAAACTGTGTGGTATAAGCATATCTACTCTTAAGTATTTAAGGGTTCTAATTAGAGAACATTCGATGAGCATCTTTCTCTGTTATAGCCATGTACTATTTGCTGTGGAAATAGAACACAGTCCCACACTCAATCTATTTATCACATATATATATAAAGATAATAAAAACATTGTGTTGACAATGCTTTTGAAAGGGGTGAGGTCTTCCAGTTAAAACAAGAGCTAAAAGAAAAACATTTACAAATTAAAGCTCAACTTTTGATTGGACTTGTCATTAAAGAAGTTCCCTTCAATTAGATATTCATTTTTCCTTCACTAAGCTTTTTGCCTAAGGGTATGAGAAAGTAGCATTCCTTTACATACTTTTTTTGATTTATATCTCTTCTCTCCCTAAAGATCCCTGAAAACGTATTTTGAAAGTAAAGTCTCTATTCAAGATTCCATGAATTGGGTTTCTGGAAAATTAAATATACTTCTGAGCCAACTTTCATAGAAGGAGCTAGCCATGCAAATTCTGGAAACCATAGAAATAATTTAACACTAGATATAAATGAAACTATATCAACTTTCCAAAAATCTCTCACACATCTGTGGGGAAATAATAGGTTACTAAGTGGTTTTCAGCCATGAGGTCGTCAGTGTGGCATAAATTAAGAGGACACATCACAGAAATGCTGCCCATGTCTTTCCTTGGCACAGTCTGGACTGGGGGCCTGCTTTCCATACTCATAAAGGAAAGGCAGTGGGACCCAGGGTGGGGTGATCTGGAAGTGTTTCACAGAAGCACCAGAGAAGTTATCAGATTCCCTGGGAAGACAAAGTCAGAAGGCCAAGAGAAGTACACTTGGTATCACACCATAGTCACTAGATGAGGACTAACATGGAGGGTGGGTTCAACCCAAGGACATGGAACCAGTGGAGCTGCAGCAGTTCCGGTGATGAGCAGGGGTGAGTTAGATGTGAGATCTCCTCTGGGGTCTACCACTAACTACCCTTATTTGCCTGAGACCTCAAGAAATTAACAGCTCTCTGATCCTTAGCTTTCTCATCTCTAAAATGGGACTACTACTCAGCTGCCAGAGTAATCAGAAGGATTAAATTTGATAAAGAGGACTTACCTCCAGCATAGTCCTTTCACAAAGCATTTGACAGTTTCTTATTTAATAATCCCTTGTTGGGTTTAAGTTAGGTACTGTTACTGTCACATGCTAAAGATGAGAAAAGTAAGGCTCAAAGCTATTATTTGCCTGAGGTCACAAACCTAGAAAGTGCCAGAGCAAGGACTTAGACCTGGAATCCTGATGCCGGTTCCCTGGGGTTACACAAAAGAGCTCCAGTAGCTACCATATTTCACCCTTTGATAAGTGTGAACATTTCAAGAGGTGAGACCTCCAAAAGGATCGATGAAAGAAATGTATTGAGAAACCTTATAGCTAAAGCTTAGATGGCATCTTTTCTTCAACTCCATCAACATCCTAACTACTGCCACCATAGAGTTAGAATAGATTGTTTACCTGGGCTATTGCAGATAGGAAACCAGAGCTCAGATAGGGGAAGGGACTGGTAGTATGGTGGTCCCTGTTGTTTCGAAGAAAAGGCTTGTTTCGAAAAATACTGATTTGAGCATCTAAATTTGGGAAATTAAGTAAAGAACATTCACAATGAAAAGGTCTCTGTAAAGAAAAAAAGCGGGACCATTGTTTTCCTGAGACCACGCACATGATGTTGGGAAATAATCCATAGACAGTATCATCATGGTGTAGTCTGAATGCCTGAATAGCTGGCTGTGTCTGGGTTGGGGCAGTCACCATGACGACAAGTTCGTCTTAAAATAGCCATTTAACTAACTTATCATTGGAACAGTGAGCTATGAGAAAGGAGTGATCTCTCAGGATCACTGGGGTTTTCTTACAGCTCTTTTGTTTTTGGCTCCTCCAGCCCTGTTCAGTCTAACCACAGTTGCTAAGACACATGCCACAATCTTCACAGAGAAACAGAGTAACTCACCTGGAGGAACATGCTTCAAATCTTATAAAAGGGAATAGCAAAAGAAGGGTGAATCTGGGAAATATGAGAAACACAATTGATTTTCCGGGGCTTACTCACTAAACAAAAGTACAATAAGACTCTTATGGCTACTTCTAAAGTTTGAAAAGGAGGGAGGAAAAAATTTTCAAAAGGCTGAATATCAGGTGAACATTGGATGTTCTGATGCCTTTTCTAAACTACAATCTTCTAGCTCTTTCAGTTTGCACAACACTGAATGAGTGGCCAGTGCACTTGTGTTCTCTAATACGATGTCCTGCCTCTTATGGAAGTTTATGTGCTGGTCTTTAGCAACTGAATGTTTGTAGATTCCCACTGACTCTGGCAAGTGTTTCAGACAGAGTTGAGATTGTTGGAAATACTCTCTATTTTCTCGGGAATTTATGTTAATGGGCAAAATTCACAGTTTTACTAAGGTGGCCTATCACTAAAAATGCCCCTATCACTTTTGATCACTGTATGTTAAAAATATATTTGAAGTATTTTAAAATTCTAAACAGTAGTAGTAGTAATAATAATAGCTAACTTTTGCTGTGCAGTTACTTACATACCACCCATGTTTTAAGCACTTTATGAAGCTAACTCAGTGCTACTCAGCTAGAAAGTGTTTGGTTAATTTTACTTTGCTATTTAATTAACCAAATCTCTTTACTGATTTGAGTTTCAGCTAGTTTTTTCCTATCTTTAACATAAGACATGGATTTTTATGTAATTTTAAGGTGATTATCATTTCCTCTAAGTGTTTTGAGTATCAATACCACTTTGATAGAAGAACAAAGTAGAAGAAAAATGGAAAAGGACAGGTTTGTTAAACAGGAAACACTTAAGACAAACCACTGCAGTAAATATTAATTTGTGATAAATAGGACTGCATCAAAAAAATTCTTTAAAAATGATTAGGTAAGCCACAAAACTGGGAGAAAATATTCATAACACATATCTGACAAAGAACTTACATCCAGATTATATTAAAGAACCACTGCAAATTAAAATAGGCAAAACAGTTGAACACACAGTTCACAAAAGAAGTTGACCAAATAAGCACATGAAGAGGTGGGAAACACCTTTAGGCATCAGGGAAATGCAACTGAGGTACCAGTCTCACCCATTAGAATGACTAAAATACAAACGACTGACAATAACAAATGTTGGTGAGGGTGTGAAGCAACTGGAACTCTCATGCTTAGCTGGCAGGAGTGCAAAGGGATGTGCTTGTTAAAACTTTCCCATGCAGTTAGATATGGAGTTACACTCAGCACTTCTAGGTATTCACTAAGAAAAAGAGAAACTTAAGTCCAAGATTTGTACAAAAATGTTCATAGTACTCTTACTGTATAAAAACTCCAAACTGGAAATAATGCAAATATTTGTCAAAGAGCAAATGGACACATCAGTGTACAGGCATGTGATAAAATACTTATTCTTCAGTAAAAGGAACAGCTACTGAATTGAGAACGCAGATGAATCTCCTAGGCACAGGAAAGTGCACAGGATTTGATTGTATTTGTATGAACCTCTAGAGCAGACAAAACAAATTACAGAATGAAAAGTCAAAATAGTGTCTACCTCTTAGGGCTGACGTGAGCTATCTAATGGAGTAGGGTTTCATGGTGTAGCCACTAGTGAATGTCAACTGAGACTTTACACTTTATTTCTGTAATTTGTTTTTGTTTACATTTTAAAAAATTCTGTGCACCAAGATCAGAGAGCCCTTATAAGAATTAACTCATCTGCTGATTTATAGCCTAAATTATTAAAATTCAGCTAGATGCATCACCATTACTTGTATCAGCTGCAGTACTGATGAGTGCCTTACCTCCTGTCAATATCAGAGTCACTGAATTTATATTTTATTTGGAGTAGGTCAGAATACTTTATGGATGAAATACAGACTTGGACAAATGCCATTCCATGTACTCTTTGTTGTTATGGAGTTCATTTAAACCAAACCAGTTCTATGAGGACCCAATGTTATATGATCATTACTTCAGAGACCACAGTGTTGTTATAAATTAATTGACCAGGACTTTTCTTTTTCTTGAAGGTGTACAAGGGAGAAGAAGCCACATTCCAAATCTCAGGCCTCCAGACCAACACAGACTATCGGTTCCGCGTGTGTGCGTGTCGTCGCTGTTTAGACACCTCTCAGGAGCTAAGCGGAGCTTTCAGTCCCTCTGCGGCTTTTGTACTACAACGAAGTGAGGTCATGCTTACAGGGGACATGGGGAGCTTAGATGATCCCAAAATGAAGAGCATGATGCCTACTGATGAACAGTTTGCAGCCCTCATTGTGGTTGGCTTTGCAACTTTATCCATTTTATTTGCCTTTATATTACAGTACTTCTTAATGAAGTAAACAAACCCAACAAAACTAGAGGTATGAATTTAATTAATGCTACACATTTTAATATACACATTTATTCAGATACTCCCTTTTTTAAGCCCTTTTGTTCTTTGATTTATATACTTATTTTACAGATTTAGCTAGGAAAAAAATATCAGTGTTTTGGTGCACCTTTTTGAAATGCAAAACTAGGAAGAGGTTAAACTGGATTTAAAAAAAAAAAAAAAAGAAGCAAACCAGATACCAAACGCTAGCTTATGTTTTCTTTTAAAATTTTCAGATTTGCCTTTATTCTGTCTTCACTGATGTCTTTTGCAAGCCTTTGATTTTTTTTTCCCATGTTACAGTTTAGTAATTTATATTCACCGTTCACTTCTTATGTCTTGATCATCTGTATCTGTGACCATGAATCACAGCGTGTGTACTTACAGGGCTAGGATTTCGGCATTGTCAGAGTATTACCACACAAAAACCACCACGTAACGGAAGATATGTTCACTCAGATAAGGCTGCCCTAAACAACCATGTTGTCACTCAGTTATTTAACTGTTTAGCTCATCGAAATCAAAATGTGTACTTTAATCTAAAATGTTTTAATAATCTGTATTTCTTATGATTTTAACACTATGAGCTGCCTGTCTAAGAAATCAAGTAACCAAAATGCACCTATAAATTATGGAGCATTGTAGATTTTACCACGTCAATTCATAGCAGTAACTTTTCGAGGGCATTGTGCAATAGTTAGTTGTTTCCTTGTTCAGCTATTTTAAAAGCTGCTTTAACTTGTTTGTCTTTGTATATAACTACTTCTAATCTAATCACTAGAGTTATTATATTCTGTTATGTTTGACCAGAATTATATGACGAGAACTGGTGACAGTTTAGTGCCTCTGCCCATTGTCCATGATTTACACTAATTGTGAGCAGTCTCCTTATATGTCAGCTCATTATTCTTGAAAGATTTGCCTTTAGGCTGTTCTTTGAGGTATCAATGAAGTGATTGAATTTCAGTTCCTTAATTCAGTGCACATAATACTAATCTAACAGCAAATGAAAATTAAAACCCAATAAATTTGTAGTTCCTATTTTTGGGGGTTGACCTGGCTATGTGTGGAGAGGGAATGGTATTTGCTGGTAATAAGCACAGGGTGTTTGGGGGTCAAGGAGCCTAGATTCTCTCCCTGGATCTGTCACTAACTTGCTGCGTGACCTGAACACGTCACTTTACCTCTCTGTGCCTCAGTTTTCCCATGCATTAAAAATAAAAAATAAAATGGGGATTCTAATGTTTGTAAGTGCTTTGAGATCCTTGATCAACAGGTGCTATTGGAGTGCAAAGTGTTACTCTTGCATGTTTATTTTCATTCATGAGATTGTCAATTTTAACCCAAAGTCATTGGATTATGTATATGAAGTCCATAATGTTTGCGTACCTCAGGGACATTTAAGAGTTGGAGGTGCAAATATATTCCAAAAGGGTGCAACAGACACAGTGTATCCCCCTGCTTCTGTTTTTGTATATTTTTGCTACTTGGTTTTTCTTGATCATAGCTATTTTGTGCTTGGTCTATGTTGTCTTAAAATGCAGTATCCTGTACTAGCTTATAATATTCCCATACCAAAGTCATGGGGAAACCAACATTATTTTGTTTTTGGTTTATTTATACTATATTCTGCATACAGTACTTTAAATGCCAATTACAGTGCAATCTTTATTTATTGTAAAATTTTTTAAATGTACTTATGTACTAATTTTCCCTTGTAGCATGTTATTTTTTTGTGTTTTATACTTTTGTAATTTTAGGTCAGTCTTGTTCCTTGGCAACATCTGTAGTATTATCATTCTTCTGACATTTTCTTGTGTTTTTAAAGATAAAGAGCATCTAGTGCATTAAATGCCAAAAAAAAAAAAATCCATTATCAGTGATTGAAACGTTTACATGTACCCAAGAAAAACGTAATCATCTCTTTAAAGAAAGTGCTAAGATCAATGAATTATTCTGTGTGCCTACATTGTGATGTAGTAAGTACTAGAAAGTTCTGTATTTTGTTATTGACTAGAATAACTAGTTTAATTAGCCTTGCAAACTGATGGCATCAAGGTAAATATATTTTTGCCAAAGTTTCTGGCCTTCCAAAACTCACTCCACTATTAAATGTGCATCACGATCCACTATAACAACTGCATCTGCATTTTCTGAAACAATCTCATGCCTTTGGGGAGAAGGCTTTTTTTTTTTTAAATAATGAAGAGTCAACTGAGTACAAGAACCTTGTCTGCAGGAGAAAAATAAAATCCCTTTTTGGAAACACTTCAGAACTGCTGCTATAAAGAAATTCTCAGAATTGGTTGGAATTTTTTTTTATGAAATAGTACTTTAAGCCAAAATTGCTATGACTATTTGATCTTTGAGATTTTCATACTGTCTAATCACCAGAAAGCTGAAGTGTGTGAAACACTAGCTGACGGCACTTTATTTTATTGCTCTCCATTGTTGACTGTTCATTATAATTCCTCAGTCAAAAAGTTATCACACTATCCAGCACTATTTTATATTACAAATATTATGTATATGTGATATTGATATAGAACTATATATTGCCATTACACATGACCAATAAAATAAAGTGTTATGTTAACCTTCTCTCTTTGCCCTTTTGCAATATGTAGGAATGAGTGAGTGGCTTTCTGATGCTCTATATGTCAAACATCCTCTCTGGCACAAGAAATTCCAGTCATGTGAAGCAAAATTCCCTTTGTCCTCAAAGAAACTGTTTAAAAGGAAAACTTTTTTAAAAGGTTTTTTGCATATTATCTGCCTTGTTCTTATCAACTTGAAATGTTGGCATTTTCTAACCATGTTTTGTTGGCTACAGTAATTCAGTATTCCTGTCAAATTTGATAAGTGCCCTAATTGAATGTGTTTGAATGTTATCCTTGCACAATTCTTTAAATTGAAAGACAAAATGTTTTACCTCACTGTTGGACATACATTCCAAGCTTTTCAACTTTAGGAGAAAAAAAAAATAATCATGTTTTCCTGTATTGTAAATTTTAGACTATTTCATATACATTGTATTAAAACTGCCATATCAATTTTAATGTATAGATTTTGCAAATACTATGCTATATGTAATACCTAACTGTATCTGTAGTGTATATGTAATATATTTATGCCCAATAAATGTTTTAATTCTTTCTGACTTAAGTAGGGTTCTTCTGCCATGAATAGGATTGCTTTTGTTGTTGTTGTTACTTTTTAAATACTTAAACCACACCCCAGAAGTTGTAAATTCAGATGCCTTTAGAGGCCAGGCAGGTGGCGTAGTGCAGGGAGCTTGCTTTGCCATCTAAAGGGGTGGCTGCCACCCTGCTCCTGGTTGGGGTCCTGCAGGTTGGCCACCCACAAACATGTAGGCTATTTTTTTCAAAAGAGGCTGCAAGTCCAGATCTCTCTAAATGGGCCAACTAACATGCGATTGCGGACAAGGCCCACGGGCAGCCAGTTCTTTTTCAGAGTATGTGTAGATAAAGTACGCTTATTCTAACGTGTTATCCATCTGCCAAACTCAGGAGCCCAGGTCTGCCTCTTCACTTAGCACCTGGGATGCTCCTGCTCTGTGACAGACTCACACAGTTCTGACCTCCCCCTTCCCTCCTCCAGGTCCCATTCAGCAACAACAGCAGCAATAAAGTATAGTGTTCCTACTATAGTCATGGTTGCATCATGATGTTTAGATTGTTTTGCTAGGAATCCCTACTATCTTTTTTCCCTCTGAGGGAAAAATGATTGGGGAAACTATTTATAACTCAAAGCTCTCTTTCTCAAAGAATGCTGATAATCATTCTTTTGGGTAAAAATGCCAAGTTGAACACATTAAGTTTTGCATGCTCCTTACACTTCACTCCTGAAAATATACTAAAGGGTTTTTTTTAAGTCATAACTGCTGTCAACACTGAAGAGTGGGAAAGAATTGTTAACACGAAAAATTTGAAAACCCGACCAAAGAAAGCTGAATTCTCATTTACCAGGGAAGAGAATGAACGCCAACTCAATTTACGTGCCGAATTCACTGAAGGTTCAAAAACTGATAGACATATTTCCCTTTAAGGTAATGGTAAAGAGGGATGGGAGCCTAAAATAGTATTGGTAAAAAGCTGTTAAAAATGCCATTATAAAAAATAATATCTTTTTCCAGCAAAACAGCTGCTCCTCCATTCTTGCAGAAACCAAAAGTTTATCGCCAAGAGAATGTAAAATAAGCCCTGGACTTGGAGAATGTGATTCTTACCTGAAGATGAAGTGGTTCAGTACCACCCTTCAGTGGTACTTCTCAGCCTTGGCTACACAGTAATACCACCTGGGCAGCTTTTCAAAATCCCTATGTCAGACCCTACACCAATAAAATGAGTATTTTGGAATATCCTACACCAATAAAATGAGTATTTCTGGAATATCAATTTTTTTAAATCTCCCCAGGTGATTGCATTGTACATCCAAGATCAAGAACCACTATCGTAAGGTGAAACTCTCAGGCAGCAATCTTCTCAGCTTTTTAGTCCTCTGGCTTAACCAAAGGTAACCTGACATCTGATAAAAGCTGCTAACATGAAAAGTCCAAAGCTAACAACTTGGAAGAATCTGAGGCTAAGGGAGAGGAAGCTTCAGAAAACTATCATAGCCCCAAAGAGATGAGAAAAGACAAGTCATCTTTACACTAAAGGTAGGATGCTGTGAAAGAAGAACATGTGAGGAACATGGAAACATTCTGAGAAATTAGCAACTCAAGTAGAAGGATTGGAAACTGGAATTGAAAATAATCCCAAAACAAAGCAGAAGAGTGAAAAGATAAGTACATCAGGATCAAACCAGGATATATTCAACAGCCAAATAATAGGAACTCCAGAAAGAAGAGGAAATGTAGAGGAGGAAATTAAACACATGGGTTTCCACAGTGGAAGTACACAAGGGTGCTCAACACAATAGATAAAGCAGGTTCTCTGCCAAATCACACCGTCCTGAAATTTCTAAACAATAGGACCCAGAGAAGCTCCACAACACATAGAGAAACTGGTCGCACGGGAGGATAAGGAGTCAGGGTAGCTTTATACTTCTTAGTAGCAACACCAGAAGCAAGGAATCAGTGAAGCAAGTATGTCAAGATTTTGAAAGAAAAAGATTTCCCACCTGCTTACTCTCAGTCAAGGGTAGAGCATCATGAAGACATTTTTAGAAATTATAGCTCTCACACTTTTGCCTCCCAAGTACCCTTTCTTAGGAAGCTCCCAGGGAATATGCTCTCCTATGTTTGCTTAGTCACTCAGTCGTGTCCAACTCTGTGACCCCATGGATTGTAGTTCACCAGTCTCTTCTGTCCATGGGATTCCCCTGGCAAGAATACTGGAATAGGTAGCCATGCCCTTCTTCAGGGGATCTTCCTAACCCAGGGATCCAACCCACATCTCCTATATTGCAGGCAGATTCTTTACCGTCTGAGCCACCAGGCATGCCACATGCTTCCTGTGTGATATGAGTGGATGCAGCAAGAAAGATGCATCTATGGGATTCCACCTTCAGTGCTGTTCACACCGGTCAGCAGTTGGCTCTCTGGCCCTTTGCCTCAGAAAGATTTATGCAACTCTCACTTTATCCCTTCCCTATCCACAGTCATGATGGGTGCATAAACACACACTTCTCTCAACAGAACTGCAAAATGATCCTTTTCAACACTTGACCTTGGACTAATTAAAACAATTAGGGAATTCCCTGGTGGCCCAGTGTTTAAGACTCTGTGCTTCCACTACAAGGGGCATAGGTTCAATCCCTGATAGGGGAAATAAAGATCCTGCATGCTGTATGGCATGGCAAAAAAAAAAAAAACAATTAAATCTGTACCAGCACTGGTACCCTCTGTTCAGGGTGGTATCTAAAAAAGAAGTTCCCACCTCCACCACTAGACTCTTAAGTGCCTCAAAAGCATGGGGGAGGGAATATGTACCCAGGACAATACTGTCAACTCTGCAGCACACAGTGCCTTCTCTGGCACAGAACAGAAGCTAAAAAAAGGTTTGTTGAATTCAGTTGACTAATTTGGTCAGAAAAGTTCACACAGTAGTGATAATGAGCCGTAAGATACTGCTCAAGTCATCTTCAGTCATGATGTGTTATTTTGTGTACAGTATTTTAGTTCCTTTTAAAATTGTAGTCAATAAAGTAAAATGTAGGAATTGCACACCAAACACTGAAATTCCAGAATCCACTGAGGTTTGAGACATCCAGCAACTCGAGTCTTATTCTGGAATGGTGGTTATCAACAGGGATTGACAGCAGCTGTCCTTGTAGGCTTGCATCTGCTCTGCACTTGACCACCTTTCCCCCTAAATCCCCAGCATGGATATGGACGATGACACCTCCTCTGATAAAAGAAAAATGCCTGGCTTTGTTTTAATCAACAGTGAGAAAACAGGTTGGGTGGAGGGGAGGTCAAGACTTCTAAGAATGATGGAGTGAGGGTGTCTGTAAATCTGCTTTTCCAAAGAAGCGGCAAAAACACGGGCAAAAAAAAATTGCCCAAAATTTTCTGAAAACTTTCAAAGCTCCAGAAATTAACCAAATGCTTAAGAACAGCAGGTTCTGTGGTATTTAACTCAACCTATACCTCTACCCAGCCCACTCAGCTGTGTCCAACTCTGCAACCCCATGGACTGTTGCTCACCAGGCTCCTGTCCATGGGGTTCTTCAGACAAGAATACTGGAATGGGTTGCCATTTCCTTTTCCAGGGGATCTTCCTGACTCAGGAATTGAACTCTCTTCTCCTTCATCTCCTGCATTGGCAGGTGGATTCTTTACCACTGTGCCACCTGGGAAGCCCAACCAAACGCTTATAACAATCTGAACCTTGGTAAGAAGAGCAGGTTTTGTGGTATTTAACTCGATCTAACACTCAAAAAAGGTGTCCTTTTCTTTATAGGGGACTGGAATACAAAAGTAGGAAGTCAAGAAACACCTGGAGTAACAGGCAAATTTGGCCTTGGAATATGGAATGAAGCAGGGCAAAGGCTAATAGAGTTTTGCCAAGAGAATGCACTGGTCATAGCAAACACCCTCTTCCAACAACACAAGAGAAGACTCTACACATGGACATCACCAGATGGTCAACACTGATCAGATCGATTATATTATTTGCAGCCAAAGATGGAGAAGCTCTATACAGTCAGCAAAAACAAGACCAGGAGCTGATTGTGGCTCAGATCAAGAATTCCTTATTGCCAAATTCAGACTTAAATTGAAGAAAGTAGGGAAAATAACTAGACCATTCATGTATGACCTAAATCAAATTCCTTATGATTATACAGTGGAAGTGAGAAATAGATTTAAGGGACTAGATCTGATAGAGTGCCTGATGAACTATGGAATGAGGTTCGTGACATTGTACAGGAAACAGGGATCAAGACCATCCCCATGGAAAAGAAATGCAAAAAAGCAAAATGGCTTTCTGGGGAGGCCTTACAAATAGCTGTGAAAAGAAGAGAAACAAAAAGCAAAGGAGAAAAAGAAAGATATAAGCATCTGAATGCAGATTTCCAAAGAATAGCAAGGAGAGATAAAAAGCCTTCCTCAGTGATCAATGCAAAGAAATAGAGGAAAACAACAGAATGGGAAAGACTAGAGATCTCTTCAAGAAAATTAGAGATATCAAGGGAACTTTTCATGCAAAGATGGGCTCGATAAAGGACAGAAATGGTATGGACCTATCAGAAGTAGAAGATATTAACAAAAGGTGGCAAGAATACACAGAAGAACTGTACAAAAAAGATCTTCACGACCCAGATAATCATGATGGTGTGATCACTCACCTAGAGCCAGACATCCTGGAATGTGAAGTCAAGTGGGCCTTAGAAAGCATCACTACGAACAAAGCTAGTGGAGGTGATGGCATTCCAGTTGAGCTATTGCAAATCCTAAAAGCTGATGCTGTGAAAGTGCTGCACTCAATATGCCAGCAAATTTGGAAAACTCAGCAGTGGCCACAGGACTAGAAAAGGTCAGTTTTCATTCCAATCCCAAAGAAAGGCAATGCAAAGAATGCTCAAACTACCACACAATTGCACTCATCTCACATGCTAGTAAAGTAATGCTCAAAATTCTCCAAGCCAGACTTTGCAATATGTGAACCATGAAATTCCAGATGTTCAAGCTGGTTTTAGAAAAGGCAGAGGAACCAGAGATCAAATTGCCAACATCCGCTGGATCATGGAAAAAGAGAGTTCCAGAAAAACATTTCTGCTTTATTGACTATGCCAAAGCCTTTGACTGTGTGAATCACAATAAACTGTGGAAAATTCTGAAAGAGATGGGAATACCAGACCACCTGATCTGCCACTTGAGAAATGTGTATGCAGGTCAGGAAGCAACAGTTAGAACTGGACATGGAACAACAGACTGGTTCCAAATAGGAAAAGGAGTACGTCAAGGCTGTATATTGTCACCCTGCTTGTTTAACTTATATTCAGAGTACATCATGAGAAACACTGGGCTGGAAGAAGCACAAGCTAGAATCAAGATTGCCAGGAGAAACATCAATAACCTCAGATATGCAGATGACACCACCCTTATGGCAGAAAGTGAAGAGGAACTAAAACGCCTCTTGATGAAAGTGAAAGAGGAGAGTGAAAAAGTTGGCTTAAAGCTCAACATTCAGAAAACGAAGATCATGGCATCTGGTCCCATCACTTCATGGCAAATAGATGGGGAAACAGTGGAAGCAGTGTCAGACTTTATTTTTGGGGGGCTCCAAAATCACTGCAGATGGTGACTGCAGCCATGAAATTAAAAGATGCTTACTCCTTGGAAGGAAAGTTATGACCAACCTAGATAACATATTGAAAAGCAGAGACATTACTGTGTCAACAAAGGTCCGTCTACTCAAAGCTATGGTTTTTCCAGTGGTCATGTATGGATGTGAGAGTTGGACTGGGAAGAAAGCTGAGCGCCGAAGAATTGATGCTTTTGAAGTGTGGTATTGGAGAAGACTCTTGAGAGTCCCTTGGATTGCAAGGAGATCCAACCAGTCCATCCTAAAGGGAATCAGTCCTGGGTGTTCATTGGAAGGACTGATGCTAAAGCTGAAACTCCAGTACTTTGGCCACCTCATGCTAAGAGTTGACTCATTGGAAAAGACTCTGATGATGGGTGGGATTGGGGGCAGGTGGAGAAGGGGATGACAGAGGATGAGATGGCTGGATGGCATCACTGACTCGATGGACGTGAGTTTGAGTGAACTCTGGGAGTTAATGATGGACAGGGAGGCCCGTCATGCTGCGATTCATGGGGTTGCAAAGAGCGACTGAGCAACTGAGCTGAACTGATACCTCCCTTCCCTACCCCAGCTCCATACCAGCCTTGAAAACCAGCAGCCAGAGGTAGCACACTGGGTTTGGAGCACCTCAAAATGGCTCATCCCTAGCACATTTCACTGTTTAACCTGTCTCACAGCTCTCTGGAAAAGCCCCATTGGCAGGGTAGTGGTATTTAACCTGCCTTAGAGCTCATTTTATGGGAAAGCTGTATACCCAAGGCACTTATTGCAAGCTATGTAGTGCAATAGTCTAACCCTGCAGCTACTTGAGGCTGCAGTACCAATGGCAGCAAACAAGAGTTGGCCCAAAACTTCAAGATTGGGAGCATGAGATATCCTTAAGGGGTTTTAAAAGCTTGTAACATAGTCCTCCGGGTCTAGAAGTCTATGTGCATGAGCAGGGCTGTGTGCATGCTCAGCAAAGACCTGAGAAGGCCCTGATCTCACTTCTGACTGATCTTCAGGCCTTGTGCAAGTGGGAAGTGAAGGTTAAGGCAGAATTATAAATTCCCTGTGTATTGAAAGTGTACTCCATCATACAGAGTCCCTTGACAAATGAAGACTTACTGCCTCCAGGCATTTAAGGAAACCTGTGAGTATACATTGGAGAAGGCAATGGCACCCCACTCCAGTACTCTTGCCTGGCAAATCCCATGGATGGAGGAGCATTAACTCACCATTAAAACACAATGATACTTTAGTGGCCAAATTCAAAGGAAGAAGTCTGGAAAGATACAATCTGAATTCTTAACTTGTGCTTAGTTACTCAGTCATGTCCGAGCCCACCAGGCTCCTCTGTTCATTGAGATTCTCCAGGCAAGAACACTGGAGAACACTGCCACACCCTCCTCCAGGGAATCTTCCCAACCCAGGGATCGAACCCAGGTCTCCTGCATTGCAGGCAAATTCTTTACCAGCTGAACCACCAGGAGAGCACAAGAATACTGGAGTGGGTAGCCCATCCCTTCTTTAGGGGATCTTCCTGACCTAGGAATCGAACCAGGGTCTCTTGCATTGCAGGCAAATTCTTTACAAGCTGAGCTACCAGGGAAGCCAAATTCATAACTTGGATTTACCCTAATGAAAAGAAAATAAAAGTGTTAGTCACTCAGTCATGTCCAACTCTTTGTGACTCCATAGACTGTAGCCCACCAGGCTCCTTTGTCCATGGAATTCTCTAGGCAAGAATACTGGAGTGGGTTGCCATTTCCTTCTCCAGGGGATCTTCCTGACCCAGGGATTGAACCCGGGTCTCCTGCATTGCAGGCAGACTCTTTACTGACTGAGCCACCAGGGAAGACCCACTAATAAGGAGTAGAGATTCTGTGTATGTGTGCTAAGTTGGTTCAGTCACGACAAACTCTGCGAGCCTATGGACTGTAGCCCACCATGCTCCTCTGTCCATGGGAGGAATAGGGAGGTGATGATCAAAGAGGATTTTGGTCTTAACTGTAATATGTTTGCTGTTTAGCTGAAAGATTTATTTATATATCATGTAATAAAAATTAGTTTCATGGTAAACAAAACCATATAGAAGAAATAAAATTCTTCCCTCTTTTCTGAGCCAAAGGATAAATAAAGATGCTTAATTTTTTCCCGTGAGAACCAAAGGTACAGATTTTGTTTTCTATCTGAGCAAGTTATAAGAGAAATGTGTTCAATTTAGATAAACACAGTTTCTTGCAGACATGAGACATTGAATGCTGATGATTTTCCACTATAGCATTGTTTTCCAAAGTGAGGAGGTAAACAAGATAACTAAGTGGTTATTGCTGAGAAATGGGGTATTTCCTGCCACATCAGTAAACAAGGATGTAACAGTCATCAGTGACTACAACCCTCCAATGTGAGCTTTAAGAGCACTCAGGAAGGAGAATACCTGCCATCTGTTAACCATCAGGCTGCAGCCACTCCCTATGGTGAGCCCCAAGGAAGCTCATGATGTGAATGAAAACACAGGATACTGGCCCCAGATAGCTAAGATGCATATAAAATGAATGATTTCAGTGAGCCCAGACTCATGCATCTTCCCATACATAGAAAAGTGCTACATTCCCTAACTTGGGATATCTGGTTTTCTTTATGTAACAATCTTTCAACGTTCTGACTACCTGCCCTTTGTTGTAAAACTTCTATATAACCTGGCTCCTCCCCTCATCTCCTCAAAGCAGTTCTCTCAGGGTCACTTGAGATGCTGTCTCCCAGGCTTGAAGGCCAACACCTTTCAAATTAGGTAGTTTTTGTTTTCTGTACTAGGGAAAATTTTAACTAGCACATTAAAGAAAAACATAGGGTTACAGTGGATATTTAAGTTTACAAATGAAATAGAGCAAGTAAATAGTGCAGGTGCTACTCAGATATGGCAGGAATCATAGGACTGATAAACAAATAGGACTAAAGTTTGAGAACAATGCACTGTGGAACACTGCCTCCTAAAAATACAAATGGGTCTATGCAACACATATTTTAAGTTAGCATCTGCAGATACATTCTTTTTCCCTCTCAGACTTTAGGGGGAAAGGAGTGGGAATAAAAACTCACAATCCACACACAGTTGGAGATGGAGCCGAATGAGAAACTTCATGCAGCTGAGCCCTACCTGCCTCAATAACCTGCTTATCCCTTCCTGTCTTACTGTGCATATTTTCACATTCAATACTTAAGAATATTCACAAGACTAAGAATTAGCTTATCTAAAGTTACAGTGTTTTTTCCTGAACCCTGAAGTTTCAATAATGTTATTTTGTAGAACCTGAGACAAGATAGAGTAGATTTTGTTTTTGCAATGGGCATGTGGGAGGGAAGGAAAATATAATGGGCCTCTACTTACTCATCTGCCACTCCCTCCTCTGGGCAGTGAGCTAGGGGCATCCTTTCCCACCTCCAACTCCATCCACTTGATTCTCCACAAGTTGCTGTGTTTTCCCAAAATCCCTTGCCCAGACTTAAATTATTCTAGAGATGGGCCCCCAACCATTTGGGATTAAGTTATGCCTGTAACTGCAAGATGAAAACTTTGAAGATTTTGAGCAACTGGTTTTCTCAGTGTAGAATAAGCAAGTGGTCAGTTAGAGAAAATATGCTGGCAGGAAGAAAGAAGCAAAGCAGAGGGACCATATATTTAAGGTTTTATTTATTCTCTCTTTAGGTTCTGGTAGTGCAGACAATAAAGAGTCTACCAGCAATGCGGGAGACCTGGGTTCATTCCCTGGGTTGGGAAAATCCCCTGGAGGAGGGCATGCTAACCCACTCCAGTATTTTTGCTAGAGAATCTCCATGGATTCTCTAGGAACCTGGCAGGCTACAATCCATAGGGTTGCAAAGAGTTGGACACAATTGAATGACTAAGCACATAGATTCACTGAGAACACCCTTCCTTGCTTTCCTTCTGCCCCTTTGTGTTTAAGCTACTTGGACTTGGGTATTTACTGACACAAGAGAGCAGAAGATTCCCAACCAGGATAGAAAGTATGTAAGACATATTTCATATTGCAAAAGGGGCTTATTTAAATTATTATATACAGGAGAGTGATCAAGATGGTGATATAGTAAGATGTGAAGCTCCCATCTCCCACAAACACAACAAATCACACTAACTCATTATGTGCAGAACAATTCTCACAATATCTACTGAATGCTAGCAGAAGACCTTAGATTGTGGAAAGGGTAAGAAAATCTCCACATGACTGGGCAGAAAAAAAGAGGGAGGAAAAAAGCAAGAAAGTAATTGGGATGGAACCTGTGCCACTGGAAGGAAGCTGTGAGAGGAGAAAGGTTCCTGTACCCTGTGAAGCCCCCTCACTTGTGGGAGATCAGCCAGAACAGAAGGGGAACTTCAGAACCTTGAAGGAAAGCACAGTAGCCAATTTGTGGCAACCAGAACAAAGGGAATACTGCACAGACGGTCAGTACCACCCCTCTGCGCTTCCCAGCCTGACATGCACATCCATCGACTCAGAAGGGGGCTGGGTGCTCGAATTCAGACTTCGGAGATCATAACCAAGGAGAGAACTGGGGTTGCTATGTGGAGACAGATGTGAGGGACTGAAATCCAATGCAACCATGTATGCCAAGGAGGCCTGGGCTGCCTTAGAAACCAGAGACCATTGTTTGGGGGGCATATGAGGGGGAGGGCAGGGTGCAAACTGTAGCCTTTTTTCCTATGTCTGCACTTGTATTCCCAGAGGGCAGGACACTGACTGCACAAACTCAGCAAGCCGCCACTCAGCTGGACGCCACAAGTGGTTGTGAGCCCCACCACCACCACCTGCCCAGGTGTGGTTGCAAGCTACATCCACTCCCATCTCATGCCCTGGGAATGTACCCGAACTGCCCGCCACCACTGAGAACTCCAAGACTGGGCACCAGCCACCACATATGCACATCCCCTATCTAAGGGATAATGATCAGCACCCACTGAGGAAAGAGACAGCAGGCATCTACACTGAAAACAGCCCTCTACCAAATATACTAAACCCACACAAGCTACCCAGGGACCACCCCACATATAAATAGCCCTCTAAGACCACAGTAGATAACTGTTTATCCTAAACTCACAGAGTAAGATAAATATAAGTAAAATGAAGAAGCAGAGGAACCACTCACAGTTAAAAGACCGAGAGCATTCCTCTAAAAGAACAACAATGAAGCAGGCCTCTTCAGCCTAGACAGCAGTTTCAAAAAGAAGATGAGAATACTGAAGGAATTAAAGGCTATCAACAAAAATGCAAAGTACTCTAGAAAGGAACTAGAAACTATAAAGAGGAACCAAGAAAAATTATAAAACTCATTTGCAGAGACCAAAGCTGGACTAAAGGCAGTGAAAAGCAGAAAGAATAATGAAGAACAAAGAAGTGACCTGGAAGATAGAAAAATAGAAATCACCCAATCAGGACAGCAGACAGAAAGCCAAATGAAAAAAAGTGAAAGTAATGTAAGAGACCTACAGGATAATATAAAGTTTGCCAATCTACACATGATAGGGATACCAGAAGGGGAAGGAAAGGGGGATTGACCTTTCCTTCATATTTTGAGAAATTATGGCTGGAAACTTCCCAAACCTAAAGAAGGAAACAAATATTCGGGTATAGGAAGCACAGAGTGTTCTAAATAAGACAAACCCAAACACATCTATACCAAGACATATTATAATAAAAATGGCAAAAGTTAAACAGAGGATTTTAAAGGCAGCAGGAGAAAAATGAAGTGAATTACAAGGAAACCCCCATAACACCATCAGCTGATTTTGCCACAGAAACTTTGCAGGTGAGAAGGAAGTGGCAAGATATTAATATATTCAAAACTCTGAAAGAGAAAAATCTGCAACCTAAAATATTCTACCCAGCAAGATCATCATCTAGAATAGAAGGAAAGATAAAAAAAAATTCTCAGAGAAGCAAAACCTATAAATTTTTTATATAACCTATAAAAAATTCTCAGAGAAGCAAAACCTACAGCAATACTAAACCTATACTAAAGGAAATATTGAAAAGTCTTCTCCAAATAGTAAAGAAGAATATATGGGAAAGAGAAAATCACAATTAGAAAATAACTTAAGCCATATACAGAATTTTTTTTAACCAAAATTTTTCTGTAAAAGTGATGATAACCACAATGAACAGAAAAATGATGATATAAAAATGTAAAAGACATAAAAATTATAAAATGTGTGGGAGGAGAGTAAGAAAATGTAGATTTTTAAAAATTAGAATGTGTTTGAGCCTATATAACTACCCATCTAAGGTAAGTGGTTATAAGGGGTTAACATACTTGTAACACAGAGTAACCACAAACAAAAACCTACAAAGAGTCACAAAAACCAGAAAGAAGAAGACAAGTATAACACAAAACAAAATCATCAAGCCACAAAAGGAAAAATAAAAGCAGGAAAGAAGAAATACAAAATCAATGGGAAAACAAAGTTTAAAATGGAAATAAATACATATCTATTAACGACTGCCTTAAATGTCAATGGACTAAATGCTCCAATCAAAAGACACAGAGTGGCAGATGCAGTAAAAAGTAAATAAAAGCCTATACAATATGCTGCCCCAAAGAGACCCATTTTAGGGCATAGGACACACACAGATTGAAAATGAGGGGACTGAGAAAGATTTTTCATCCAAAAGGAAATGACAAATAAGTGAGGGTCGCAATACTCATATCAGATAAATTGGACTTTGAAGCAAAGGCCATATAGAAAGATAAGACTTTCTGGTGATCCAGTGGTTAAGACCTCACACTTCCATTTCAAGTGGCATAGGTTCAATTCCTGGTCAGGGAACTAAGATCCTACGTGCCAACAGCAGAGCCACCAAGAAAAAAGGAAAAAACAATAACAACAACAGAAAGTTAAAGAAGGACACTATATAATGGTAAAAGGATCAATACAAGAGGAGGATTTTATAGTTATCAATATAAATATGTACCTAATATAGGAGCACTCAAATACATAAAACAAATACTAGCAGACATAAACACAGAAATTGACAGGAATACAATAACAGTAGGAGACTTTAATACCCCATTCACATCAGTGGAAAGGTCTTCTAGACAGAATCAATATGACAACAGATACTAAATGATACAATAGAACGTTAGACTCAATTGATATTTTTCAGGACATTACATCGCAAAGTAAAACAGAGTACACATTTTCAAGTGAACATGGAACATTTTCTAGGATTAACTACATATCAGGGCACAAAATGAGCCTTAACAAATTTAGTTCAGTTCAGTTCAGTTCACTTGCTCAGTTGTGTCTGACTCGTTGCAACCCCATGGACTGCAGCACACCAGGCCTCCCTGTCCATCACAAATTCCTGGAGTTTACTCAACTCATGTCCATTGAGTTGGTGATGCCATCCAACCATCTCATCCTCTGTCATCCCTTTCTCCTCCTGCCTTCAATCTTTCCCAGCATCAGGGTCTTTTCAAATGAGTCAGTGCTTTTCAAATCAGGTGGCCAAAGTATTGGAGTTTCAGCTTCAGCATCAGTCCTTCTGATGAATATTCAGGATTGATTTCCTTTAGGATGGACTGGTTGGATCTCCTTGCAGTCCAAGGGACTCTCAAGAGTCTTCTCCAACACCACAGTTCAAAAGCATCAATTCTTCGGTGCTCAGCTTTCTTTATAGTCCAATTCTCACATCCATACATGACCACTGGAAAAACCATAGCTTTGACTAGACAGACCTTTGTTGGCAAAGTAAGGTCTCTATTTTTTAATATGCTGTCTAGGTTGGTCAGAGTACATCATGAGAAACGCTGGATTGGAAGAAACACAAGCTGGAATCAAGATTGCTGGGAGAAATATCAATAACCTCAGATATGCAGATGACACCACCCTTATAGCAGAAAGTGAAGAGGAACTAAAAAGCCTCTTGATGAACGTGAAAGCAAAGAGTGAAAAAGTTGGTTTAAAGCTCAACATTCAGAAAATGAAGATCATGGCATCAGGTCCCATCACTTCATGGGAAATAGGTGGGGAAACAGTGAAAACAGTGTCAGACTTTATTTTTCTGGGCTCCAAAATCACTGCAGATGGTGACTGCAGCCATGAAATTAAAAGGCACTTACTCCTTGGAAGGAAAGTTATGACCAACCTAGATAGCATATTCAAAAGCAGAGACATTACTTTGCCAACAAAGGTTCGTCTAGTCAAGGCTATGGTTTTTCCAGTGGTCATGTATGGATGTGAGAGTTGGACTGTGAAGAAGGCTGAGCGCTGAAGAATTGATGCTTTTGAACTGTGGTGTTGGAGAAGACTCTTGAGAGTCCCTTGGTCTGCAAGGAGATCCAACCAGTCCATTATGAAGGAGATCAGCCCTGGGATTTCTTTGGAAGGACTGATGCTAAAGCTGAAACTCCAGTACGTTGGCCACCTCATATGAAGAGTTGACTCATTGGAAAAGACTCTGATGCTGGGAGGGATTGGGGGCAGGAGGAGAAGGGGATGACAGAGGATGAGATGGCTGGATGGCATCACTGACTTGATGGATGTGAGTCTGGATGAACTCCGGGAGTTGGTGATGGACAGGGAGGCAAAGAGTCGGACATGACTGAGCGACTGAACTGAACTAGGTTGGTCATAACTTTTCTTCCAAGGAGTAAGTGCCTTTTAATTTCATGGCTGCAGTCACCATCTGCAGTGATTTTGGAGCCCAAAAAATAAAGTCTGTCACTGTTTCCACTGTTTCCCCATGTATTTCCCATGAAGTGATGGGACCAGATGTCATGATCTTAGTTTTCTGAATGTTGAGTTTTAAGCCAACTTTTTTACTCTCTTTCATCAAGAGGCTTTTTAGTTCTTCTTTGCTTTCTGCCATAAGGGTGGTGTCATAACAAATTTAAAAGTATAGAAACTATCTGTGGTATCTTTTATGACTACAATATAATAAAACTAGAAAATAACCACAGATAAAGAAATGAGAAAAACAATCACATGGAAACTAAACAACATGCTACTGAAAAACCAATAGATCAATGGTGAAATCAAAGACGAAATTTAAAAATAGCTTGAGAAAAATGACAATAAAAACACAACCATACAAAATCTATGGGAGGCAGCAAAAGCAGTTCTTAAAGGGAAGTTTGTAGTGATACAGTCCTTCCTCAAAAAGCAAGAAAAATCTCAAACAGCCTAACCTACCACTTAAAAGAATTGGAAAAATAAAAACCTAAAGTCAGCAAAAGGAAGGAAATAATATAGATCAGAGAGGAAATAAATAGAAAGTTAAAGAAACAATAGAAAAATTCAGTAAGACCAAGAGCAGGTTTGACAAATCTCTGGCTAGGCTCACCAAGAAAAAAACAAAGGACCCACCCAAATAAACACAATAAGAAATGAAAAAGGAAATACAATAACTGATACTGCAAAAATACAAAAACCCATAATGGAATACTATGAACAATTATGTGCCAACAAATTCAACAACCTAAAAGAAATGAACTGAATCAGATCAGATGCTTAGTCGTGTCTGACTCTTTGCGACCCCATAAATCGCAGCACGCCAGGCCTTCCTGTCTATCACCAGCTCCCGGAGTTCACTGAGACTCACGTCCATCGAGTCAGTGATGCCATCCAACCATCTCATCCTCTGTCATCCCCTTCTCCTCTTGCACCCAATCCCTCCCAGCATCAGAGTCTTTTCCAATGAGTCAACTCTTCGCATGAGGTGGCCAAAGTACTGCAATTTCAGTTTTAGCATCATTCCTTCCAATGAACACCCAGGGCTGATCTCCTTCAGAATAGACTGGTTGGATCTCCTTGCAGTCCAAGGGACTCTCAAGAGTCTTCTCCAACACCACAGTTCAAAAGCATCAATTTTTCAGCGCTCAGCCTTCTTCACAGTCCAACTCTCACATCCATACATGATCACAGGAAAAACCATAGCCTTGACTAGACGGACCCTTGTTGGCAAACTAATGTCTCTGCTTTTGAATATGCTATCTAGGTTGGTCATAACTTTCCTTCCAAGGAGTAAGCGTCTTTTAATTTCATGGCTGCAGTCACCATCTGCAGTGATTTTGGAGCCCAGAAAAATAAAGTCAGCCACTGTTTCCATTGTTGCCCTATTTCCCATGAAGTGATGGGACCTGATGCCATGATCTTCATTTTCTGAATGTTGAGCTTTAAGCCAACTTTTTCAACCTCCACTTTCACTTTCATCAGGAAGCTTTTTAGTTTTTCTTTACTTTCTGCCATAAGGGTGGTGTCATCTGCATATCTGAGGTTATTGATATTTCTCCCTGCAATCTGGATTCCAGCTTGTGTTTCTTCCAGTCCAGCATTTCTCATGATGTACTCTGCATATAAGTTAAATAAACAGGGTGACAATATATAGCCTTGACGTACTCCTTTTCCTATTTGGAACCAGTCTGTTGTTCCATCTCCAGTTCTAACTGTTGCTTCCTGACCTGCATACACATTTCTCAAGAGGCAGATCAGGTGGTCTGGTATTTCCATCTCTTTCAGAATTTTCCACAGTTTATTGTGATCCACACAGTCAAAGGTTTGGCATAGTCAATAAAGCAGAAATAGATGTTTTTCTGGAACTCTCTTGCTTTTTCCATGATCCAGCAGATGTTGGCAATTTGATCTGGTTCCTCTTCCTTTTCCAAAACCAGCTTGAACATCAGGAAGTTCATGGTTCACATATTGCAAAGTCTGGCTTGGAGAATTTTGAGCATTACTTTACTAGCATGTGAGATGAGTGTAATTGTGTGGTAGTTTGAGCATTCTTTGGCATTGCCTTTCTTTGGGATTGGAATGAAAATGCACCTTTTCCAGTCCTGTGGCCACTGCTGAGTTTTCCACATTTGCTGGCATATAGAGTGCAGCACTTTCACAGCATCATCTTTCAGGATTTGGAATAGTTCAACTGGAATTCTATCACCTCCCCTAGCTTTGTTCATAGTGATGCATTCTAAGGCCCACTTGACTTCACATTCCAGGATGTCTGGCTCTAGGTCAGTGATCACACCATCATGATTATCTGGGTCGTGAAGATCTTTTTTGTACAGTTCTTCTGTGTATTCTTGCCACCTCTTTTTAATATCTTTTGCTTCTGTTAGGTCCATACCATTTCTGTCCTTTATCGAGCCCATCTTTGCATGAAATGTTCCTTTGGTATCTCTGATTTTCCTGAAGAGATCTCTAGTCTTTCCCATTCTGTTGTTTTCCTCTATTTCTTTGCATCGATTGCTGAGGAAGGCTTTCTTATCTCTTCTTGCTATTCTTTGGAACTCTACATTCAGATGCTTATATCTTTCCTTTGTTCCTTTGCTTTTCACTTCTCTTCTTTACACAGCTATTTGTAAGGCCTCCCCAGACAGCCATTTTGCTTTTTTGCATTTCTTTTCCATGGGGATGGTCTTGATCCCTGTCTCCTGTACAGTGTCACGAACCTCATTCCATAGTTCATCAGGCACTCTATCTATCAGATCTAGGCCCTTAAATCTATTTCTCACTTCCACTGTATAATCATAAGGGATTTGATTTAGGTCATACCTGTATGGTCTAGTGGTTTTCCCTACTTTCTTAGATTTAAGTCTGAATTTGGCAATAAGGAGTTCATGGTCTGAGCCACAGTCAGCTCCTGGTCTTGTTTTTGCTGACTGTATAGAGCTTCTCCATCTTTGGCTGCAAAGAATATAATCAATCTGATTTTGATGTTGACCATTTGATGATGTCCATGTGTAGAATCTTCTCTTGTGTTGTTGGAAGAGGGTGTTTGTTATGACCAGTGCATTTTCTTGGCAAAACTCTATTCGTCTTTGCCTTGCTTCATTCCATATTCCAAGGCCAAATTTGCCTGTTACTCCAGGTGTTTCTTGATTTCCTACTTTTGCATTCCAGTCCCCTATAATGAAAAGGACATCTTTTTTTGGGTGTTAGTTCTAAAAGGTCTTGTAGGTCTACATAGAACCATTCAACTTCAGCTTCTTCAGTGGGCGGCAGCCGGGAGGAGCAACCCCACACCCGAGGCCAGGGGCAGTGGCCAGAGGACCAACCCCACGTCCAAGGAGCCGTGGCTGCATGGGCGCAGGAGGGCCTAGAGGAGCTATCCCATGTTGAAGGTCAGGAAGGGCAGCAGTGAAGAGATACCCCTTGTCCAAGGTAAAGAGCAATGGCTGCGCTTTGCTGGAGCAGCCGTGAAGAGATACCCCACGCCCAAGGTAAGAGAAACCCAAGTGAGATGGTAGATGTTGCAAGAGGGCATCAACGGCAGACACACTTAAAGCATACCCACAGAAAACTAGTCAATCTAATCACACTAGGACCACAGCCTTGTCTAATTCAATGAAACTAAGCCATGCCCGTGGGGCAACCCAAGATGGGCGGGTCATGGTGGAGAGATCTGACAGAATGTGGTCCACTGGAGAAGGGAATGGCAAACCACTTCAGTATTCTTGCCTTGAGAACCCCATGAACAGTATGAAAAGGCAACATGATAGGATACTGAAAGAGAAACTCCCCAGGTCAGTAGGTGCCCAATATGCTACTGTAGATCAGTGGAGAAATAACTCAAGAAAGAATGAAGGGATGGAGCCAAAGCAAAAAGAATACCCAGCTGTGGCTGTGTCTGGTGATAGAAGCAAGGTCTGATGCTGTAAAGAGCAATATTGCATAGGAACCTGGAATGTCAGGTCCATGAATCAAGGCAAATTGCAAGTGGTCAAATAAGAGATGGCAAGAGTGAATGTCAACATTCTAGGAACCAGCAAACTCAAATGGACTGGAATAGGTGAATTTAACTCAGATGACCATTATATCTACTACTGTGGGTAGGAATCCCTCAGAAGAAATGGAGTAGCCATCATGGTCAACAAGAGTCTGAAATGCAGTACTTGGATGCAATCTCAAAAATGACAGAATGATCTGTGTTCATTTCCAAGGCAAACCATTCAATATCACAGTAATGAACTGAATAGAGTCTGTAATTTAAAAACTCCCTACAAACAAAAGTCCAGGACCAGATGGATTCGCAGGCAAATTCTACCAAACATACCAAGAAGAACTTATACTGATTCTTCCCAAACTTTTCCACAATTGAAGAGAAGGAAACACTCCCAAGGATATTCTATGAAGCCATTATCATCCTGATACCAAACCAAAAAAAGATACTGCCAAAAAAGAAAATTATAGGCCAATATCTGGGATGAATTTAGATGTAAAGATTCTCACCAAAATATTAGAAAACCAAATCCAACAACACATAGAAAAAAATCATACACCATAACCAAGAGGGATTCATCCCAAGATCACAGAATGATTCAACATATGCAGATCAATAAATGTGATACACCACATAAACAAAAGACAAAAATCACACAGTCATCTCAATAGACACAGGAAAAACACTTGACAAAATTTAACATCAATTCATGATAAAAACTCTTGCCAAAGTGGGTATAGAAAGAACCATCTCAAAATGGTAAAAGCTATTTATGACAAACCCACAGTCAATATAATACTCAATGGTGTAAAATTAAAAGCCTTACTTTTAAAATCTGTAACAACACAAGGATGCCCACTCTTTCTACTTCTATTCAACATAGTATTGGAAGTCCTAGCCACAATAATCTGTCAAAAAAAAAGAAAGAAAATTGGAGGGAAATTTATCCAAATTTAGAGGGAAAAGGCAAAATTGTCATTATGTGCAGATGATATGATACTATTCATAGAAAACTCTGAAGACTCCACACTAAAACTACTAGAACCGATAAATGAATTCAGCAATGTAGCAGGATACAAAACTAACATACAGAAATTGGTTGCATTTCTTTATGACAATGAAATATCAGAAAGGTTATATAATAAAAAATCTTTTAAAATCACAATCTCAAAAATTAAATACTTAGGAATAAACCTCAACAAGGAGGTGAAAGACTTATAGATATGAAACATTAGTAAAATAAACTGAAGATGATTCAAAGAAGTGAAAAAATATCCCATGCTCTTGGATTGGAAGAATACTATCAAAATGGCCATACTGCTCTAAGCAATGTACGAACTAAATATAATCCCTATCAAATTGTCTGTGACATTTTTCACTGAGCTAGAGAAAATAATCCTAAAATTCATATAGAACCATAAAAGATCCAGAATTGCCAAAGCAATCCTGAAGAAAAAGAACAACACATGAGGCATAACCATCCCAGACTTCAGACAATACTACAAAGCTACAGTAATCAAAACAGAGTGGCACCGGCACAAAAAGAAACATGGATCGATGTTTCAGAATAGAGAGCCCAGAAATAAACCACACATCTATGGTAAATTAATCTTTGACAAAGGAGGCAAGAATATACAATGAGGAAATGTCTCCTCAGTAACTGGTGTTGGGAAACCTGGACAGCCATATGTATATCAATGAAGTTAGAACACACCCTCGCACCATGCACAAAAATAAACTAAAAGTGGCTTAGAGACTTAAACATAAGACATGACACCATAAAACTCCTAGACGAGAACACAGGCAACACATTCTCTGACATAAATTGTACAAATGTTATCTTAGGTCATTTCCTAAGGCAATGGAAATAAAAGCAAAAATAAACAAATAGGGCCTAATCAAACTTAGAGCCTTTTGCACAGCAAAGGAACCACGAACTAAGCTAAATGACAGCCTACAGAATGGGAGAAAATATTTGAAAATGATGTGACTGACAAGGACTTAATTTCCAAGATACACAGAAAGATCATACAACTTGACAACAACAAAAAGACAATCCAATTGAAAAATGGGCAGATTATTTGAATAGACATTTCTCCAAAGAAGAAATACAAATGGCCAATAGGCACATGAAAAGATGCTCACTAATTATTAGAAAAATGCAAATAAAAACTGTAATGAGGTACTACTACACACTGGTCAGAAAGACCATCATTAAATGTTAAAAGTTATTAAATGTCATTAAAAGTCTATGACAAATGTCTACAAATCACAAATACTGGAGAGGGTGTGGAAAAAAGAGAATTCTCCTACACTACTGGTGGGAATATAAGGTGGTGCAGCCACTGCGGAAAACAGTGTGGAGGCTTCTCAGAAAACTAAAAATAGAATTAACATATAATTCAGCAATCCCACTCCTGGGCACATATCCAGAGAAAACTGTAATTCAAAAGATATATGTACCTCTAAGCTCATAACAGCACTATTCACAATAGACCAACCATGGAAACAACCTAAATATCCATTGACAGATGAATGGATAAAGAAGATGTGGCACAATGTTCTTAAATAGGAAGAATCAATATTACCAAAATGATTTTAACTACCCAAAGCAATCTACATATTTAATGAAATCCCCATCAAATTACTGAGGGCATTTTTCACAGAATTAGAACCAAAAAAATTTCCAGTTTATATGGAAACACAAAAGACCCCGAGTAGCCAAAGCAATCTTGAGAAAGAAAAAAAGAGCTGGAGGAATCAGGCTTCCTGACTTCAGACTATACTACAAAGCTACGAACAGTATGGTATTAGTACATAAACCAAAATATAGGTCAATTAAACAGGTTAAAAGTCCACAGATAAACCCACACACCTAAGATCAATTAGCCTATGACAAAGGAGGCAACAATATACAACGGAGAAAAGATAGTCTCTTCCATAAGTGGTGCTGGGAAAACTGGACAGCTACATGTAAAAAATTGAAATGATATTACGATGACACTACACGCAAAAATAAATTCAAAATGGATTAAAAACCTAAATGTAAGGCCAGATACTATAAAACTCTTAGGGGAAAACATAGGCAGAACACTGACATAAATCACAGAAATATCTTTTTTGACCCACCTCCTAATGAAAATAAGAACAAAAATAAATGGATCTAATTAAACTCAAAAACTTTTACACAGCAAAGGAAACCATAAACAAAATGAAAAGACAACCCACAGAATGTGAGGAAATATCTGCAAATGGTGTGACCAATAAGAGATTAATCTCCAAAATATACAAACAGCTAATATAGCTCAATAGCAAAAAAAAAACAACACACACACACAAAAAGTGGATGGAAAACCTAAAAGACGTTTCTACAAAGATAACACACAGATGGCCAAAATGTACAAGAAAAGATGCTCAATGTAACTAATTATTAGAGAAATGAAAATCAAAATGACAATGAAGTATCACCTCACACTGGTCAGAATGGCATTCATCAAAAAATCTACAAACAATAAACGCTGAAGAGAGTGTAGAGAAAAGGGAACTCTCCTACACTGTTTCCCTTCATAGATCACAGTCTTCTCATGAAGAACAGGTTTGCACAATTCAATGAACCATGCTACCCAAGCAGAACCACCCAAGGTGGACAAGAACACAGTGGAGAATTCTGACAAAAAGTGGTTCACTGAAGGAAGATATGGCAAATGACTCCAGTATTCTTGCTATGAGAAGACCATGAACAGTATGAAAAGCCAAAATATATAACACTAGAAAATGAGCCCGCCAAGTCAGAAGGTATCCAATATGCTACTGGGGAAGAGCAAAGTGCAATTAAAAAGAGCTCCAGAAGGAACGCTCAGTTGTGGATGTGTCTGGTGGTGATAGTAAAGTCTGATGTCGTGAAGAGAAATAACGCATAGGAACCTAGAATGTTAGGTTCACTAATCAAGGTAAACTGGACGTGGTCAAGCAGGAGATGGCAAGAGTAAACATCGATATCTTAGGAATCAGTGAACTAAAATGGATAGGGAATAGGTGAATTCAATTCAGATGACCATTATACCTACGACTGTGGGAAAGAATCCCTTAGAAGAAATCGAGTAGTCCCCATAGTCAATAAGAGTCCAAAATGCAGTACTTGGGTGCAATCTTAAAAACAATAGAATGATCTTGGTTGTTATCAAGGCAAACCATTCAACATCACAGTAATCCAAGTCTATGCCCCAACCACTAATGCTGAAGAAGCTGAAGTTGACTGTTACTGTGAAGACTTTCTCTTCCCTGGAGAAGGGCATGGCAACCCACTCCAGTATTCTTGCCTGGAAAATCCCATGGACAAAAGAGCATGGCAGGCTGCAGTCCATGGGGTCACAAAGAGTCAGACATGACTGAAGCAACTTAGCATGAAGACTCTACAATATCTTTTAGAACTAACAATAACAACAAAAAGATGCCCCTTTCATCATAGGGGATTGGAATGCAAAAGTAGGAAGTCAAGAGATACCTGGAGTAACAGGCAAGTTTGGCCTTGGAGTACAAAATGAAGCAGGACAAAGGCTAACAGAGTTTTGTTAAGAGAATGCACTTGTCATAGCAAACACCCTCTTCCAACAATACAAGATGCTACACATGGACATCATCAGATGGTCAATACTGAAATCAGATTGATTATATTCTTTACAGCCAAAGAGAGTCAGCAAGAACAAGACCTGTGGCTGACTGTGACTCAGATCATCAGCTCCTTATTGCAAAATTCAGGCTTACATGGAAGAAAGTAGGGAAAACCACTAGGCCATTCAGGTATGACTTAAATCAAATCCCATATGATTATACAGTGGAGGTGATGAATACATTCAAGGCATTAGATCTAGTAGAGTGCCTGAAGAACTACAGATGGAGATTCATAACAATGTACAGGGAACAGTGACCAAAACCATTCCAAAGAAAAAAATGGGAGAAGGCAAAGTGGTTGTCTGAGGAGGCTTTACAAATAGATGAGGAAAGAAGTGAAGTGAAAGGCCAAGGAGAAAGGGAAAGATATACCTAACTGAATTTAGACTTCCAGAGGATAGCAAGGATATAAGAATGTCTTACTCAAAGAGCAATGCAAAGAAACAGAGGGAAACAATAGAATAGGAAAGACTAGAGATCTCTTCAAGAAAAATGGAGATATCAAGGAAACATTTCATGCAAGGATGGGCATAATAAAGGATAGAAACAGAAAGGACCTAACAGAAGCAGAAGAAATCAAAAAGAGGTGGCAAGAATACACAGAATAATTATACAAAAAAGGTCTTAACGACCTGGATAACCACAATGGTGTGATCACTCATCTGGACTCCACATCCTAGAGTGTGAAGTCAAGTGGGCCTTAGGAAGCATTACTATGAACAAAGCAAGTGGAGGTGATGGAATTCCAGCTATTTTAAATCCTTAAAGATGCTGCTGCTAAAGTGTTGCACTCAATATATCAGCAAATTTAGAAAAATCAGCAATGGCCACAGGACTAGAAAAGGTCAGTTTTCATTCCAATCCCAAAGAAGTGGAAGTCACTCAGTTGTGTCCAACTTGTTGCAACCCCATGGACTAAACAGTCCTTGGAATTCTCTAGGTCAGAATACTGGAGTGAGTAGCCTGTCCCTTCTCCAGGAGATCTTCCTAACCCAGGGATTGAACCCAGGTCTCCCACATTGTAGGTGGATTCTTTACCAGCTAAGCCACAAAGGAAGATCAATCAATTAGAAGATTCTTTCTAATCCCAAAGAAAGGCAATGCCAAAGAATCTTCAAACTACCATAAAGTTGCACTCACATCACAAGCTAGCAAGATAATGCTCAAAATTCTTCAAGCTAGCCTTTATAGTACATGAACCAAGAACTTCCAGATGTACAAGCTGGATTTAGAAAATGCAAAGGAGACAGAAATCAAATTGCCAACATTTGTTGTATTGTAGAGAAAGCAAAGGAGTTCCATAAAACATCTACTTTTGCTGCATTGACTACGTTAAAGCCTTTGACTGAGTGGATCACAACAAATAGTGGAAAATTCTCAAAGAGATGGGAACACCAGACCACCTTACCTGCCTCTTGGGAAACGTGGATGCAGGTCAAGAAGCAACAGTTAGAACCAGACATGGAACAATGGACTGGTTCAAAATTGGGGAAGGAGTACAACAAGGCTGTATATTTAACTCTGCTTATTTAACTTACATGTCAAGTACATCATGTGAAATGCTGGGCTGGATGAATCACAAGCTGGAATCAAGACTGCTGGGATAAATATCAACATCCTCAGATATGCAGATGATACCACTGAAATGGCAGAAAATGAAGAGGAACTAAAGAGCCTCTTGATGTGGGTGAAAGAGGAGAATGAAAAAGCTGGCTTGAAATTCAACATTCAAAAAATAAAGATATTGGCATTTGGTCTCACCACTTCATGATAAACAGAAGGGGAAATAGTGGAAGCAGTGACAGATTTTATTTTCTTGGACTCCAAAATCACTGTGGATGATGACTGAAGCCATGAAATTAAGAGACATTTGCTCCTGGGAAGGAAAGTTATGACAAACCTAGACTGCACAGACATCACTTTGCTGACAAAGGTCTGTACAGGCAAAGCTATGGTTTTTCCAGTAGTCATGTACAGATGTGAGGGTTGGACCATAAAGGCTGAACACCAAAGAATTGATGCTTCGAACTGTGGTGTTGGAGAAAACTCTTGAGAGTCCCTGGACTGCAAGGAGATCAAACCAGTCAATCCTAAAGGAAATCAACAATGAATATTCATTGGAAAGGATTGAAGCTCCAATACTTTGGCCACCTGATGCATAGGGCTGACTTAGCGGAAAAGACCTTGCTGCTGGGAAAGTTTGAAGGTAAAAGGAAAAGCAGGTGGCAGAGGATGAGATGCTTAGATAGCATTACTGACTCAAGGGACATGAATCTGAGAAAACTCCAGGAGGTAGTAAAGGACAGGGGAGCCTGACATGCCGCAGTTCGTGGGGTAGCAAAGAATCGGACACGACTTAGCAGTTGAACAACAACAAGGCATACTATTGGTGGGAATGTAAACTTGTACAGCCACAATGAAGAACAATATATAGAGATTCCTTAAAAAACTAAAAATAGAGCTACCATATAACCCAGCAGTCACACTCCTTGGAAAACCATAATTCAAAAAGACACATGCACCCCAATGTTCATTGCAGCACTATTACAATAGCCAGGACATGGAAGGAGCCCAAATGTGCATCAATAGAGAAACGAATAAAGATGCGGTACATATATACAATGGCCATAAAAAGAACAAAAGAATACCGTTGGAGCCCCCTGGAGTTTGTCATACTGAGTAAAGTCAGACAGAAGGACAAAGAACATATGATATGATATCATTTATATGTGGAATCTTAAAAAGTGGTAAAAATGAACTTATTTACAAAGCAGAAATAGAATTACAGTTGTAGAAAACAGTCTTATGGTTACCAGAGGGGAAAAGGGAGGAGGGATAATTGGGAGATTGTGCTGGATATATATGCACTACTATATATAAAATAGACAACTAATAAGAATCTACTGTATAGCTAAAATCTACTGTATAGTTAAAAATAATTCTACTCAATATTCTGTAATGAACTATATGGGAAAAGAATCCACCCTTTTTAAAAATATATATAATGGATTCACTTTGCTGTATAGTAGAAAGTAACATTACAAATCAACTGAACTCCAATAAAAAATTTTTTTTAAAGATGTGGTACATATATACAGTGAAATACTACTCAGCCATAAAAAAAGAACAAAATAATGTCATTTGTAGCAACATGGATACAATTAGAGATTATCATGCTAAGTAAGTCATAAAGACAAAGACAAACACCATGTGATATCACTTACATGTGGAATCTAAAATATGATGCAAATGAACCATCTATGAAAGAGAAATTAAACAGGAACATAGAGAATGGACTGGGGGTTGCCAAGGGAGAGGGCAGTTGGAGAGGGATAAATCGGGAGTTTGCAATTAGCAGATGCAAACTGGTATATATAGAATGGATAAACAGGGTCCTAAACTGTATAACACAGGGAACTATATTCAATATCCTATGATAAATCATAATGGAAAAGAATATGAAAAAGAATATATATATATATGTTTAGCTGAATCACTTTTCTGTACAGCAGAAATTAATGTGAATTATAAATAAACTATGCTTCAATAAATTTTTAAAAAAATAATTAGGATATACAATGTATAAAATACACAACCTTAAAAGATTTTTGTGCTGGGAATTCATCCAGATTTGGCCTATTCCCTTGAGAGTTTTTGTTTTGTTTTTACTTTTCAAGTCATATACACTGAACTTAGGAGAGCTCTGTTTTTTATTTAACAAAATGAAGCTGATTTGGAGCACTTATTGGTGAGCACTTGTCACGTATCACCTCATTTATGCCCCATAAGAACTCTTTGAGCTGATATAGCTATCCCCTTGAAGCAGAGAATGCTCAAGTAACTTGGGCAAGGCATGTAAGTGTAGATGGAGGATTCAAGCCTGGCTCTAATTAGTTTCTGGGGCCAGCACACACTAACCCTGTGCTGTACTTGCCTACCAGAACCCTTCAGGACCTCTCCTATTGTGGTTACATTTAACTGATGTGAACAACAAAGATATTAGCATCAAACTTCAAACTCATAAATAATGTGGTGTTAAAATAAGGTTTAAACAAGTATTAAAGGACTAGCAACTGTAGCTTTGACCTTCAGGCTTGAGTCCATTTCTTCACTGGCGGCCTCTCCCTCCTGGTGAAAGGGACCAGGGGTATTCATCCAAGAGTCAGATGGTTGACTAAGGGGTGATTGTCTTTCTAAAAAACAGACTGAGACTCCTCTGAAACAAGGAGTGAAAATTATGGGTTCTGAGCTTTGGTTTCCTCCAAGGCAAAGCAACTTTTGAACTACATAATCTGAAGTCCTTAACTTTATGATTCTATGAAGACTGGACGCTTCCGAGATAGGTGAGCTTCTTTCCAAACTACAATTCCTGGACTGATATGATTAGGGTAACAAGATCCCCTTGCAACATCCTCCATATATGCACAGCCTTGAACTTAGGCTGAGAAAACTGACACCAAGTCAACTGTAAACATTTGCAATTTAGATTGCAAAACTGCCATTCAGAAAGATTGCCCAGCCGACACCAGTATTCTCCCTGCTCAGGGAACACAGTACATTTCTACAAAGCTTATTTTCAGACATTACCACACAGCAGTTAGGAGTTGATAATGGTCTAGGGAGAGGAATCAAGATGGCAGAGGCAGATACGGAGCTCATTTCCCCCCACATACACATCAAAAATGCATCTATGTGTGGAAATGTTCTGACAGAAAACCACCTGGAAACTGGCAAGAGATCTCCTATATATCCAAGCTGCAAGAAAGATCTCCATGTAAACAGAGTAGGATGGGAAAGAAATCAAGATGGAACTGGTGGCCCTGGGAGGTGTCTGTGAGGAAGAGAAGGTCCACATGGGTGGACCCTCACTCTGAGGGCTCCCTTTACTGCTGAGAAATCTGCTGGGTCAGATAGAAGGGTTGGAGAAGCCTAGACTACTGAGGAGAAGTGCCCCTGTGTTGGCTTTCTAAAATCAGGGTGGAGAGAAACATGTGCTAACTGCAGTGGATTCACTGTACTCCCAACTGGAAGGGGCAAACACCCAGCCCCCCTCGTCCCCCACACTGCAGCCTCGCACAAGATTACAGCAGAGCTCTAACTGCACAGAGACAGAGGGGTGCCTGGGGTGTGATCTGGGCCAAACTGTGGAGCCCATTTTCCATGTGTACAGGGCATAGGCCTGGCTGCCATGAACCAGGTGGCACCACGGGAACATGGAAGCAATGGCGTGGAGTCTTGGATGGACAGACTCTGGGCAGGAGGACATGACTGTTCATTTCCTGGTAGGAGTGCTCCAGCTCTGCCCACTTCAACATCTGGGGCAGACAGGTCCTGGAGAGGTCCCCCATGGAGGCAGCCCAGGTCCCAGGTATTAGCACAGCCATCTAGATTCCTGTAGCCACACCCCCAGACCCCCAGCCTCCATCCCCTACCTACTCAACAGCACAGCCTAGTACTAAGTCTCTGTCAAACACAACAGAGAAAGGGATGCAAACTTGGGCCACTTTTGGACAGAACTGCAGACACCCATGGATGAGACGCACAGGTTCACTGTGACCACACGAACCTCACTTTCTTTAGTGCACCTACTTCAGGGCAAGGCATGCACTCAAGGGCAATGGAGCATAATGAGGCCTAAACTTCAGGGCTTCTACTTCAACAACTGGGGAGCAGACGCCACTCCTGACAAGGCACTGACAGCCATGGAGCAAAGAGGAGGCCCTACCTCAACCCAGCGCAAGCTCTGGACACTGTACCACCACTTACAGCCCCCATCAAGGGGATAATGGTCAGCACAATCTAAGAAAAACTGTGGCTGAATCCATACCAAAAGCAACCCTCACACCAAGAATACTGGACTCACAGGTTACAGAGGGGTGTTCCCACATTAAAAATAAATAAAAGCAACCAAACGAAACCTTCAACACCACAGTGAAAGTGAAGTTGCTCAGTCATGTCCGACTCTTTGTGACCCCGTGGACAAGGAAATGGCAACCCACTCCAGTGTTCTTGCCTGGAGAATCCCAGGGATGGTGGAGCCTGGTGGGCTGCCGACTGGGGTCGCACAGAGTTGGACACGACTGAAGCAACTTAGCAGCAGTAGCAGCAGCAGGACTGTAGCCCACCAAGCTCCTCCGTCCATGGGATTCTCCAGGCAAGAATACTGGAGTGGGTTGCCATTTCCTTCTCCAGGGGATCTTCCCAACCCAGGGATCGAACCCAGGTCTCCCGCATTGCAGGCAGGCACTTTAACCTCTGAGCCATGGTCAATACCACAGTAGGTAACTGTTACTCCCAAATTCATACAAAGAAAGTTAGGTAAAATAAAAAGCAGAGGAACTACCCCAATTAAAACAATCAGAGAAATCCCTTAAAAGAACAAATGATGAAATAGGCCTCATCAGACTATTAGACCCCAAGTTCAAAAAGAAAATCATAAAAATGCTATAGGAATTAAGAAAGATTACAGAAATGTTCACTGTAACAAGGAATGAGAAACTGTAAAGATGAATCAATCAAAATTAGACAATTCAATTGCCAAGATGAAAACCAATCTAGAAGCAATGAATAGCAGACTAAAGACCTAGAAGAAAGAATAAGTGATCTGGAAGCAAGAGTACAGGAAATCACGCAAATAACAAACAGACAAATGAAAGCAACGTATGAGATCTAAGGGATAGTATATAAAGCATGCCAACCTATGCATAATAGGGGTTCTGGAAGGAGAAGATAGAGAGAGAGGGATTGAAAATGTATTTGGAGAAATGATGGCTGGAAACTTCCCAAACCTAAAGAAGGAAACAGATACCCAGGCACAGGACACAGAGCCCAAAACAAGAGGAACCCGAATAGATCCACATTAGGCCATATCATAATTAAAATGGCAAAAGTTAGAGGCAAGATTCCCAAGGCAACAAGAGGGAAAAAGTGTCAGTTAAAAGGTAATCCCTAAAAGACTATCAGCTGATTTTTCTGCGGAAATTTTGCAGGCCAAAAGGGAGTAGCAAGATATATTCAAAGTCTTGAAAGGGAAAAACCTGCCATATAAGATATTCTAGCCAGCAAGTTTATCACTTAGAATAGAAGAGATAAAGAATTTCTAAGACAAGCAAAAACAAAGGAATCAGTAATGCTAAAAATACCCTAAAAGAAATATTGAAAGATCTTCTCTAAATAGAAAAGCAAGAACCTATAGAAAAGGGCAAATCACAATAGGAAAGGCAAGCATACAAAAGGATTGAAGATAACAAATAAGCCAGGACATAGGTTATAAACAACCAAATTTTTATAAAAGTGATTATGACTACAATTAAGATCTAAACCATAGCATAAAGATGTAAAATAGGACATCAAAATCACAAATGTGGGGAAGGGGAGTATTAAAATGTGGGGAAGTGGGGTGTTAATATGCAGATTTTTTAGAATGTATGATTATCAGTTGAAGCAAATACTATAGGTATGGGCCAACATACCTGAAAACCATGGTAACCATAAATCAAACACATATAATATATTCACAAATACCAAAAAGAAAGGAACTCAAGCATAATACAAAAGAAAACCATCAAACCACAAAAGGAAAATAAGTGAAAAAGAAAAACTACAAAAACTGGAAACCAAGATTTAAAATGGCAATAAATACCTATCGATAGTTATTTTAAATGTCGCTGGACTAAATGCTCCAATAAAAAGACAGTGGCAGATTAGATTTAGAAAAAAACAAGAACCTACAATATATTGCCTACTCTAAGAGACTCACCTCAGGGCAAAAAACACAGAGACTGAAAGCTGTTGTTTAGTCACTAAGCTGTGTCCAACTCTGTGACCCCATGGACTATAGCCCACTAGCTCCTCTGTCCCTGGCATTTCTGAAGCAAGAATACTGGAGTGGGTTGCTATTTCCTTCTCCAAGGGATCTTCCCAACCCAGGGATTGAACCCAAATCTCGTGCATTGGCAGGCCAGTTCTTTACCACTGAGCCACCAGGGAAGCAGACTGAGAGTAGAGGGTTGGAAAAATACTTTTCATACAAATGAAAATGACAAGAAAACAGGGTTAGCAATCAGACAAAATAGACATATCAGACAAAATAGATTTTTAACACGTCTTTTTAAATTGAAGTATAGTGGATATACAATATTATGTAAGTTACCAATGTACACTATAGTGATTCATAATTTTTAAAGGTTATATTCCATTTATACTTATCATAAAATGTTGGTTATATTCCCCATGTTGTACAATATTTCCTTGTAGCTTATTTTATACCTATTACTTTCTAACTCTTAATGCCCTATATCCCTAAATTACCCCTCTCTTCTTGCTTCTTCTCACTAGTAGCCACTAGTTTTTTCTCTATATCTGAGTATACATTTTTGTTAAATTCATGTTTGTTGTACTTTTTAGATTCCACATACAAGTGATATTACACAGTACTTGTCTTTCTCTGACTTTTTTTCACTTAGCATAATGAGCATCAAGTCTATTCATGTCGCTGCAAACGGCAAAATTTTGTTTTTTCATCACTGACTAGTATTTCATTATATATGTGTGTGTATGTGTGTGTGTGTGCACATACACATGTGCATGCGTGCTCAGTTGTGTCCAACTCTTTGTAACCCCATGGACTATAGCTTACCAGGCTCCTCTGTCCATGGACTTTTCCAGGCAAAAATACTGGAATGGGTTGCCATGGCCTCCTCCAGGGGATCTTCTCGACCCAGGGATCAAACCCATATCTTTTGCATATCCCTCATTGGCAGGCACATTCTTTACCACTGTGCCACCTGGAAGCCAATAAGAAAAACACTAATTTGAAAAGATACATGCACCCCAATGTTTATAGCAGCATTATTTACAACTGCCAGGATATGGAAGCAAACTCAGTGTCCATCAGCAGGTGGATAAAGAAGAGGTGGTAGGAGTGTGTGTATGTGTGTGACAATATTTGCTTTATATATTTAAGTGCTCCTATGTTGAGTGCATATATATTGTGCTACACCTTTCTGGCCTGCAGAATCTCTGCTGAAAGGTCAGCAGCTAGCCTTATGGGAGTTTTCTCGTAAGTTACTTGTTGCTTTTCCCTTATCACTTTTAATAAAGAATAGATATTTAAAACTGAACCACTTTGCTGTACACCTTAAACTAACACAACCATTGTTAATCAATTATGCTCCAATATAAAAAAATTTTTTTAAACACTCTCTTTGTAGGGAACTCTCCATAAAATGTAAATTGGTACAGCCACTATGGAAAACAATACGAAAGTGGAAGTGAAGTTGCTCAGTTGTGTCCGACTCTTTGCGAATCCATGGACTGTAGCCTACCAGGCTTCTCCATCCATGGGATTTTGCGGGCAAGAGTACCAGAGTGGGTTGCCATTTCCTTCTCCAGGGGATCTTCCCAACCTAGGGATCAAACCCCGGTCTCCCGCCTTGCAGGCAGATGTTTTACCCTCTGACCCACCAGGGAAGCCCTGGAAAACAATATGGAGGTGCATGGAGGTTCCTTAAGAAACTAAAAATAGAGCTACCATATGACCCTACAATCCCACTCCTGGGCATACATCTGGAGAAAAACATGATTCGAAAGGATGCGTGCACCCCAATGTTCACTGCAGCACTGTTAACAATAGGCAAGACACGGAAGCAACCTAAATGTCCACTGACAAAGGAATAGATAAAAAAACAGATGTGGCACATATATACAATGAAATATTTCTCATCCATTAAAAGGAAAGAAATAATGTCATTTGTAGCAACATGGATGGACCCAGAGACTGTCATACTGAATGCAGTAAGTCAGACAGAGAAGGAGAAATATCATACGGCATCCCTTATTTGCAGAATGTAAAAAGAAATGATACAAGTGAACTTACTTACAAATCAGAAAGAGATTCACAGAGAATGAATTTATGGTTTCCAGGGGGGAAGTATGAGGGGAAGGGATAGTTAGGGAATTTGGGATGGACATGTACACATTACTATATTTAAGATGGGTAAACAGCAGGGACTTAATGTATAGCATATGGAACTCTGCTCAGTGTTATGTGGCAGCCTGGGTGGGAAGGGAGTATATGCATATGTATGACTGAGTCCCTTTGCTTTTCACCTGAAACTATCACAACATTGTTTGTTGATTAGCTATTGTTGTTGCTGGGCAGTCACTATGTTGTGTCTGACTCTTTGTGGCCCCAGGGACTGTAGCATGCCAGGCTCCGCTTTCCTCCACTATCTCCCAGAGTTTGGTCAAACTCATGTCCTTTGAGTCGGTGATGTTATCTAACCACCCCATCCTCTGCCATCCCCTTCTCCTTTAGCCTTCAATCTTTCTCAGCATCAGAATCTTTTCCAGTGAGTCGGCTCTTCGCATTAGGTAGCCAAAGTATTGGAGTTTCAGCTTCAGCATCAGTCCTTCCAATGAATAGTCAGGGTTGATTTCCTTCAGGAGTGACTGGTTTGATCTATTGACTCTCAAGATTCTTCTCTAGCACCACAATTCGAAAGCATCAATTCTTTGTTGCTCAGCCTTCTTTATGGTCCAACTTTCACATCTGTACATGACTAGTGGAAAAACCATAGCTTTGACTATATGGATCTTTGTTTGCAAAATGACGTCTCTGCTTTGTAATCCGCTGCCTAGGTTTGTCATAACTTTAGGGAGCGAGTGTCTTAATTTCATGGCTGCAGTCACTGTCTACAGTGATTTGGAGCCAAAGAAAATAAAAGCTTCTATGACTGTTTCCACTTCTGTTTGCCATGAAGTGATAGGACTGGATACCAATATCTCAGTTTTTTGAATTTTGTGTTTCAAGCCAGCTTTTTCACTCTCTTTCACCCTTATCAATAGGCTCTTTAGTTCCTCTTCACCTTCTGCCATTAGAATGGTATTATCTGCATATCTGAGGTTGTTGATATTTCTTCCAGAAATCTTGATTCCAGCTTGTGATACATACAGCCTGGCATTTTGCGTGATGAACTCTGCATATAAGTTAAATAAACATGGTGACAATATACAGCCTTTCCCAATTTTGAACCAGTCCACTGTTCCATTTTCAGTTCTAACTGTGGCTTCTTGTCCTGCATACAGGTTTCTCAAGAGGCAGGTAAGGTGGTCTCATTTTCCCATCTCTTGAATTTTCCACAGTTTGCTGTGACCCACACAGTCAAAGTCTTTAGTGTAGTCAATGAAGCAGAAGTCGAGGTTTTTCTGGAACTTCCTTGCTTTCTCCATGATCCCATGAATATTGGCAATTTGATCTCTGGCTCCTCTGCCTCTTTGACACCCAGCTTGTACATCTGGAAGTTCTCAGTTCACATACTGCTGAAGCCTAGCTCGAAGGATTTTGAGCATAAACTTGGTAGCATGTGAAGTGAAGTGAAAGTCACTCAGTCATGTCCGACTCTCTGCAACCCCATAGAATTCTCCAGGCCAGAATACTGGAGTGGGTAACCGTTCCCTTCTCCAATGCTAGCATGTGAAATAAGCGCAATTATATGGTAATTTGAACAGTCTTTGGCATTGCTGTTCTTTGGAACTGGAATGAAAACTGACATTTTCCAGTCCTGTGATCAATGTGAGTTTTCCAAATTTGCTGACATGCTGAGTCCAACACTTTAACAGCACCATCTTTCAGGATTTTAAATAGCTTGGAATTCTGTCACTTCCACTAGTTTCATTGGTAATAATGCTTCCTGAGGCCCATTGGACTTCACACTCCAAGATGTCCGGCTCTGAGTGAGTGACCACACCACTGTAGTTAATCAGCTATACTCCAATACAAAATGAGACGTTTTTAAAAAAAATTTATTTGTGATTAAAATGGCAAAAAGTTAAAGATAGTGTTTTTTAAAAGATTTATACATTTCTTTTGGCTGCACTGGGTCTTTTTGCTGTGAGCAGACATTCTCGAGTTGTGGCAAGCAGGGTCTACTCTTCGTTGCCGTGCCCAGGCTTCTCATTGTGGTGGCTTCTCTTGTTGCCGAGCATAGGTTGTAGGCATCCTGGCATCAACATTTGCAACACGGGCTCAGTAATTGTGGCGCATGGGCTTAGGTGCTTTATGGCATATGGGATCTTCCTGGACCAGGGATCAAACCCATGTCCCCTGCATTGGCAGGTGGACTCTTAACTACAAGACCACTAGGGAAGCCCCCAAAATAGTATGTTTTGATGTGGTCCTCTTTGGGTTAATCCTCTATGGGAGCTTCCACACTTCATGCACTTGGGTGACAGCTTCCTTCCTTATGTGAGGGACATTTTCATCTATGTGTCTTCCAATAGGTTCTCAGCCCCTTTCTCATCTCCTTCTTGAACCCCTATAATGCAAATCTTGCTGCTCTTGATGCTGTCCCAGAGTCTCTTAAAGTGAAGTCACTTAGTTGCATCCAACTCTTTGCAACCCCATGATTATAGCCTACCAGATTCCACTGTCCATGGGATTTTCCAGACAAGAATACTGGAGTGGGTTGCCATTTCCTTCTCCAGGAGATCTTCCAGACCCGGGGATTGAACCCGGGTCTCCCACATTGTAGGCAGATGCTTTACCATCTGAGCTACCAGGGAAGTCTCTTAACTGTCCTCATTTTTCACTTTTCTCTTCCTGTTCAACATCAGTGAATACCAATACTGTTTTCCAGTTCATCGATCCATTCTTCTGAATTGTTTTGTCTATTTGTTGATGCCTTCTGGTACATTTTTCATTTAAGTTATTGTATTCTTCATTTATTGTTCTTTGTATTTTCTAATTCTTTATTAAAGATTTTTCACTCTGTACATCTCATTATGTATATCCATTCTTCTTCCAAGTTCTTTGATCATCTTTACAATCACTACTCTGAACTCTTTCTCAAGTGGATTGCCTAACTCCACTTTACTTTTTCTGGGGATTATCTTATTACTTTGTCTGGAACATGTTCCTCTTTCCCTAGTTTTATCTAAGTTTCTGTTTGTATTTTTATGAATCTGGTAGTTTACTTACATTTCCCAAACTTAGAGAATTGGCTTTCTATAGGAAACATGTATGTCCAAGCAATGCACTCCACTCTATATGCTCTAGCAGTTTCCCCTATGAGGGCTGCATGGATCCTTCTGTTGTGGCTAATTTAATGGGCAGTCTGGTAGGTATGGTTGATGCCCAGTCCAGTTGGTTGCTAGGCTTTGCCTTATGAGATGGCTGCACCTGCTGGTTGGCAGGGCCACATCATAAGGTGGCTGACTGCAGAGACCCAGGCAGCCCTGGGACTAATATTAGCTCACTGGGCAGAGTCAGGGACTAGAAGACTTCAGGGCTGCTGCCTGCCCACTGGTGGGTAACACAAGTTTCTGGGGTTAGTGCTGGACTACCAACAGGCCAGAATGGATCCTGGAGTCTGGTTGCAGGGCTCAGGGGTCCCAGAGCTGGTGTCAGATTGCTTGTAGGCTGGGGGTAGTTCCTGACAGAGCAGATTATGTCATCAGAGGTGTCCCAATCTTCTGTTGGCTTGCTAGTTGGCAGGGTTAGGGCTCAGCTGGTCCTGAGGCAAGGTCTAGCCTGCTGGTGGGCAAGCTTTGTGAGGAGGTACAGGTTTGCACTTTTTTTCTATACCAATTAAGCCCCACTGGCTTCACAGCTAATGCTCTAGGGTTTTATCTTCCTGGTGCAGGACCCCTGGCCTGAGGAACCCAAAGTTGGGCTCAGATATCTCCTGTGGGAGAACCACTACAATATAATTATTTCTCCAATCTGTGTTTCATATACCCCAGGAGTATAGGACTTGACTATATCGCAAGTCCACTCCTCCTACCCATCTCATTATGGCTCTTTCTTTATGTCTGTAAGTCATAGAAGATCTTTGCTTTAAGGTTCCAGTCTTATTCATCTTTGGCTATTCTGCAGATAGTTGTTTTATTGATGTGCTTGTGAGAGGAGGTGAGCTCAGGGTCTTTCTATTCTGCCATCTTGGCCAAAGTGTACAAAGATGTATTTTTTTTTAACATTTTATGTTTAAAGTAGACTAAACTGAAAATTATACAGGAGCAAATACATGCTGTCAGGGGCCTGTGATCAGGTCCCCTTTCTTAATTCCATCTTATCTAATCAAATAGAGACTTGAGAAAACTAAACAAATTCACTGAAAAAAAGAACATGATCCTCAGACAAAAAAGACTTTAAAAAATAGGCCATAAAGACAAAGAAGGGCATTATATAGTGATAAAGGAATTAACAAAAGAAGAGAACATTATAGTTATTAACATATGTACCCAATTTAGGAGCACCTAAATATAAAACAAATACTTGGACTGCAAGGAGATCAAACCAGTCAATCCTAAAGGAAATCAATCCTGAATTCATTGGAAGGACTGATGCTGAAGCTGAAGGTCCAATACTATGGCCGCCTGATGCGAAGAGCTGACTCACTGGAAAAGACCCTGTTGTTGGGGAAGATTGAGGGCAGGAGGAGAAGGGGACAACAGAGGATGAGATGGTTGGATGGCATCACCGACTCAATAGACATGAATTTGAGCAAGCTCTGGGAGATAGTGAAGGACAGGAAAGCTTGGTGTGCTGCAGTCCATGGGGTCAGACACACTGAGAGACTGAACAAAAACAACAGCAGCAAACAAAGGGAGAAGTTGACATAAATGCAAGAGGAGATTTTAATATCCCACTGACATTAAAGGACACATTATTCAACAGAAAGTCAGTAAGGCAACAGAGATCCTAAATGACACAACAGACCAGTTGAATTTAATTTCTGTCTATAGAACACTACATATAAAACCAGAACACTACATATGAAACCAGAATACACATTTTTTTCTAGTGCATGTGGAACTTTCTCAAGGGCAGACCACATAACAGATCATAAACAATCCTCAAGAAATATGAGAATAGAAATTACTTCAAGTATCTTTTTTGACCACAACAATATGAAATGACAAATCAACAATTTGGAAAAAGAAGGAAAAAGACAAAGAATGAACAATTGAAGACTAAAATATGCTATAAAAAATCCACAAATGGATCAATGATGAAATAAAAAAGGAAATCAGAAGACACTAAGATAAATGACAATAAAAATACAATCATACAAAATGTATGGAATGCCACAAAAGTAGTTCAGGAGGGAAGTCTATGGCAATAAAGGCCTCCTCCAAGAAAGAAGAACAACCTAACCTATCACATAGAGGAAAACAAAACCTAATGTCAGTAGAAGAAAGAGAATAGAGATCAAATAGAGATAGAGATCAAATAGAAATCAAAGAAGTGATAAAATAGAAAACAAAGATCAATAAAATTGGTTTTATTGATCAATAAAGCTGGTTTCTTTAAAAAAAAAAAAAAAAAAAAAAACAAGAAAAGTGATGAATTTCTCAGGCTAAGAAAAGACTCAAACTAAAGAAATTAAAGGAGAAATAAATGATACAACAGGGATATCAAAAATAAAAGATTACTAGCCTTCTCTGGTGGTACAGTGATTAAGAATTTGCCTGTCAATGCAGGGGACATGGGTGTGATCCCTGCTCTGGGAAGATTCCACATGCCTTGGGAAAACTAACCCTGAGTGCCACAACCACTAAGCCCCCACTGTAGAGCCTGTGAGCTGCAACTACTAAAGCCTACATGTCCTAAGTCCTGTGTTCTACAACAGAAGCCGCTGCAATAAAAAGCCCCACACTGCCAACAAGAGGAGACCTGGCTCACTGCTGCTAGAGAAAGCTGGTGTGCAACAATTAAGATCCAGCACAGCCAAAACAAATTTTTTTTACATAAGAGATTACTATGAACACTTACATGATGACAAGTTGAACAACCTAGAAGAAATGACAAGTTCTAGAAACATACAGCCCACTAAAACAGAATCAAGAAATAGATAACTTGAACAGACTGGTCAATAAAAGTGAAATAGAATCTGTAATTGAAAACACTCCCTGCAGACAAAAGTCCAAGACTAGATGGCTTCACAGATGAATCCTAAAAAACAGGTAATCCTACAAAGAACTTACACTTACCCTTCTCAAACTCTTCCAAAAGAGTGAGGAGGAGTGAACACTCCCAAAGTCATTCTATGATGCCACCATCACCCTGATACCAAAATCAAAGATACTACCAATAAAGAAAATCACAGGCCAATACATTTGATGAATATAGATACAAAAGTTCAACAAAATATTAGCAAATCAAATCCATACCATATAAGGAAGCTAATACATCACAATCCAGTTGGATTTATCCTGGGGTCATAAGGATAGGTCAAAATATGCAGGGAAAATCAATGTGCTACACCACATCAAAAAAAGACAAGACAAAAACCACACAATTATCTCAATAGATGCAGAAAAAAAGTCAACATCCATTCATGATAAAAACTTAACCAAAATGGGTACTGAGGGAACACTTCACAATGTAAAAGCTATTTATGACAAACCCATAGTTAATCTATTACTCAATGGTGAAAGGCTGAAAGTCTTCTCACTAAAATCTGGAACAAAAGAAGGATGCACACTCTAACCACTTCTAATCAAGTCCTAGCCACAGTGATGAGACAAGAAAAAGAAATAAAAGGTACCCAAATTGGAAGGGAAGATGTAAAGCTGTCACTATTCACAGATGACTCCACATAGAAAATCCTAAAGACTCCACACAAAAACTACTAGAACTGATAAACAAATTCAACAAGGTATCAGGATATAAGGTTAATATACAGAAATCAGTTGCAGTTCTTTACTCTAACAATGAAATATCAGAAAGGAAATGTAAAAAAATCCCTTTTAAAATTGCATCCAAAAAAAAAAAAAATTCTTAGGAATAAATCTGACTAAGGCAGTGAAAGATTTATATGCTGAGAGCTTAAAACATTGATAAAGAAAGTTGAAGAGAATTCAAATAAATGAAATAATGCTCTTAATTAGAAAAATTAACATTGTTAAAATGGCTTAATTTCTAAAATATACAAAGAGTTCATACAACTCAATAACAAAAAGATAACCCAATCAAAAAACTGGGCAGAAGACCTAAACAGACATTTTTCCAGAGAAGATATGGATGACTAACAGGCAATGAAAAAATGCTCAACATTGTCAATTAGAGAAATGTAAGTCAAGGCCAAGGTTTTTCCAGTGGTCATGTATGGATGTGAGAGTTGGACTGTGATGAAGGCTGAGCGCCGAAGAATTGCTCAGCAATTCAAAAGCAAAGAATTGCTTTTGAACTGTGGTGTTGGAGAAGACTCTTGAGAGTTCCTGGAACTGCAAGGAGATCCAACCAGTCCATCCTAAAGGAGATCAGCCCTGGGTGTTCTTTGGAAGGACTGATGCTAAAGCTGAAACTCCAGTAATTTGGCCACCTCATGTGAAGAGTTGACTCATTGGAAAAGACTCTGATGCTGGGAGGGATTGGGGGCAGGAGGAGAAGGGGACGACAGAGGATGAGATGGCTGGATGGCATCACCAACTTGATGGATGTGAGTTTGAGTGAACTCTGGGAGTTGGTGATGGACAGGGAGGCCTGGCGTGCTGCAATTCATGGGGTCACAAAGAGTCAGACACGACTGAGCGACTGAACTGAACTGAATTGAAGTCAAAACTACAATGAAAAACTATCTAAATGTAAGCCTGGATACTATAAAACTCTCAGAGGAAAACATAGGCAGAATACTCTTTGATGTAAATTGCAGCAAGTTATTTTTGATCCACCTCCTAGAGTAATGAAAATAAAAACAAAAATAATTGAGACCTAATTAAAATGAAAACTTTTCCAAAGTAAGGAAAACCATAAACAAAACTAAAAGCCTGTAGAATGGGAGAAAATATATTTGCAAATGAAACAACTGACAAGGGATTAATCTTCAAAATACATTAACAGCTTACGCAAGCTCAATTAAAAAAAAAAAGGCCAATGGGTCAGATTAGATCAGATCAGTCACTCGGACGTGTCTGACTCTTTATGACCCCATGAATCGCAGCACGCCAGGCCTCCCTATCCATCACCAACTCCCGGAGTTCACTCAGACTCATGTCCATCGAGTCAGTGATGCCATCCAGCCATCTCATCCTCTGTCGTCCCCTTCTCCTCCTGCCCCCAGTCCCTCCCAGCATCAGAGTCTTTTCCAATGAGTCAACTCTTCGCATGAGGTGGTCAAAGTACTGGAGTTTCAGCCTCAGCATCATTCCTTCCAAAGAAATCCCAGGGCTGATCTCCTTCAGAATGGACTGGTTGGACCTCCTTGCAGTCCAAGGGACTCTCAAGAGTCTTCTCCAACACTACAGTTCAAAACCATCAATTCTTTGGTGCTCAGCCTTCTTCACAGTTCAACTCTCGCATCCATACATGACCACAGGAAAAACCATAGCCTTGCCTAGACGAACCTTTGTTAGCAAGGTAATGTCTCTGCTTTTGAATATGCTATCTAGGTTCGTCATAACTTTCCTTCCAAGGAGTAAGCGTCTTTTAATTTCATGGCTGCAGTCACCATCTGCAGTGATTTTGGAGCCCCAAAAATAAAGTGTGACACTGTTTTCACTGTTTCCCCATCTATTTCCCATGAAGTGATGGGACTGGATGCCATGATCTTTGTTTTCTGAATGTTGAGCTTTAAGCCAACTTTTTCACTCTCCACTTTCACTTTCATCAAAAGGCTTTTGAGTTCCTCTTCACTTTCTGCCATAAGGGTGGTGTTATCTGCATATCTGAGGTTATTGATATTTCTTCAGGCAATCTTGATTCCAGCTTGTGTTTCTTCCAGTCCAGCGTTTCTCATGATGTACTCTGCATATAAGTTAAATAAACAGGGTGACAATATACAGCCTTGACATACTCCTTTTCCTATTTGGAACCAGTCTGTTGTTCCATGTCCAGTTCTAACTGTTGCTTCCTGACCTGCATACAAATTTCTCAAGAGGCAGATCAGGTGGTCTGGTATTCCCATCTCTTTCAGAATTTTCCACAGTTTATTGTGATCCACATAGTCAAAGGCTTTGGCATAGTCAATAAAGCAGAAATAGATGTTTTTCTGGAACTCTCTTGCTTTTTCCATGATCCAGCAGATGTTGGCAATTTGATCTCTGGTTCCTCTGCCTTTTCTAAAACCAGCTTGAACATCTGAAAGTTTACAGTTCACATATTGCTGAAGCCTGGCTTGGAGAATTTTGAGCATTACTTTACTAGCGTGTGAGATGAGTGCAACTGTGTGGTAGTTTGAGCATTCTTTGGCATTGCCTTTCTTTGGGATTGGAATGAAAACTGACCTTTTCCAGGCCTGTGGCCACTGCTGAGTTTTCCAAATTTGCTGGCATATTGAGTGCAGCACTTTCACAGCATCATCTTTCAGGATTTGGAATAGCTCAACTGGAATTCCATCACCTCCACTAGCTTTGTTTGTAGTGATGCTTTCTAAGGCCCACTTGACTTCACATTCCAGGATGTCTGGCTCTAGGTCAGTGATCACACCATCGTGGTTATCTGGGTGGTGAAGATCTTTTTTGTACAGTTCTTCTCTGTATTCTTGCCATCTCTTCTTAATATCTTCTGCTTCTGTTAGGTCCATACTATTTCTGTCTTTTATCAAGCTCATCTGTGCATGAAATATTCCTTTGGTATCTCTGATTTTCTTGAAGCCAATGGGTGGAAAAACTAAATAGATATTTCTCGAAAGAATACAGGTGGCCAAAAAGCACATGAAAAGATGCTCATCATCACTAATTACTACAGAAATGCAAATCAAAACAACAATGAGGTTATTACCTCACATCAGTCAGAATGGCCATCATAAAAAATCTACAAGCAATAAATGTTGGAAAGGGTGTGGAGAAAATGGAACTCTCCTAAACTGTTGGTGGGATTTTGGTACAGCCACTATGGAGAACAGTATGCTGCTGCTAAGTCGCTTCAGTCGTGTCCGACTCTGTGTGACCCCATAGACGGCAGCCCACCAGGCTTCTGTGTCCCTCGGATTCTCCAGGCAAGAACACTGGAGTGGGTTGTCATTTCCTTCTTCAATGCATGAAAGTGAAAAGTGAAAGTGAAGTCGCTCAGTCGTTTCAGACTCTAGGGACCCCATGGACTGCAGCCTACCAGGCTCCTCCATCCATGGGACTTTCCAGGCAAGAGTACTGGAGTGGGGTGCCATCGCCTTCTCCAGAGAACAGTATAGAGCTTCCTTAAAAAACAAAAAGTAGAGCTACCATATAATCCATAACCACACTCCTGGGAAACCGTAATTCAAAAAGATACATGCACCCCAAAGTTTATTGCAGCTCTATTTACAACAGCCAGGACATGGAAACAACCTAAATGTCCATCAACAATGGACTGTATAAGGAAGATGTGTTACACATATACAATGCAATATTACTCAGCCACAAAAAAGAACAAAATAATGACATTTACAGCAATATGGTTGGACCTAGAGATTGTCATACTGAGTCAAGTCACTCAGAGAGAGAAAGACAAGTATCATATAATATCACTTATATGTGGAATCTAAAAAAGGGGGTTTAACTTATTTATAAAACAGAAGTAGAATCATGGATTTAGCAAACAAATTTAGTTACCAGGGGATAAGGAAGGGGAGGGATAAATTAGGAGACTGGGATTGCCATATACACACTGCTGCTGCTGCTGCTGCTAAGTCACTTCAGTCATGTCCGACTATGTGCAACCCCACAGACGGCAGCCCACCAGGCTTCCCCATCCCTGTGACTCTCCAGGTAAGAATACTGAAGTCGGTTGCCATTTCCTTCTCCAATGCATGAAAGTGAAAAGTGAAAGTGAAGTCGCTCAGTCGTGTCCGACTTTATCGACCCCATGGACTGTAGCCTGCTGCTGCTGCTGCTGCTGCTGCTGCTAAGTCGCTTCAGTCTGTCCGACTCTGTGCGACCCCATAGACAGCAGCCCACCAGGCTCCCCTCTCCCTGGGATTCTGCAGGCAAGAACACTGAAGTAGGTTGCCATTTCCTTCTCCAGTGCGCGAAAGTGAAAAGTGAAAGTAAAGTCACTCAGTCGTGTCCGACTCTTAGCGACCCCATGGACTAAAGCCTGCCACGCTCCCCCGTCCATGGGATTTTCCAGGCAAAAGAGTACTGGAGTGTTGTGCCAAGCCTACTATATATAAAATAGATAACTAATAAGAACCTGCTGTATAGCACAGAGAACGCTATTCCATACCCTATAATGGCTTGTGTGGAAAAATCCAAGAAAAAAAAAGAGTGGATATATGCATAACTGATTCACTTTTCTATACCCCTGAGTAATGCATCTTAAATCAACTACACTCCAATAAAAGTTTAAAAAAAAATTCAATGAGGTATCACCTCACACCAGTCAGAATGACTATCACTAAAATGTCTACAGATAAATGCTGGAGAGAGAGTGGAGAAAGAAGGAACCTGCCTACATAGTTTGTGGGAATGTAAATTGGCACAGCCACCATGGAAAACAGTATCGAGGTTCCTAGGAAACTAAAAATAGAGCTACTATATGATCCAGCAATCCTACTTCTAGGCATATATCCAGGGAAGAATTTAAGTTGAAAAGATACATGCACCTCAGTGTTCATAGCAGAATTATTCACAAAAGCCAAAACATGGAAGCAACCCTATCTATAGACAGATGAAGATAAATATGATTTGGTACATATACACAGTAGAATACTACTCAGCCATAAAAAAGAATGAAATAATGTCATTTTCAGCAACATGGATGAACCTAGAAATCATAATACTAAGTGAAGTCAGAAAAAGACAAATACCATGGGATATCACTTGCGTATGGAATCTAAAATATGATACATATAATACAAACAGACTTATTTACAAACCAAAAACTGACTCACAGACACAGAAAACAAATTTATGGTTACCAAAGGGCAGATGCAATAGAGGAAGGATAATTAGGAGTTTGGAATTAGCAGATACAAACTACTATATATAAACTAGACAAACACTATAGGAACTATATATAGGAACTTTATATATAGGAATTTATATATATATATATATATAAAAATATAGGAACTATATTCAATATCTTGTAATAAAACATAATGGAAAATATTATGAAAATATATGTATAATTAGATCACTTTGCTATATACCAGAAAGTAGAAAGCAGAGTCACTGAGTCATGTCCAACTCTTTGTGACCCCATGGACTATAGCCTACAATCCTCCTTCATCCATGGGATTTTCCAGGCAAGAGTACCAGAGTGGGTTGCCATTTCCTTCTCCAGGAGATCTTCCCAACCCAGGGATCGAACCTGGGTCTCCCGCGTTGTAGGCAGATGCTTAACCATCTGAGCCACCAGGGAAGATGACTGAAACACACTTTTCACTTTCATGCATTGGAGAAGGAAATGGCAACCCACTCCAGTGTTCTTGCCTGGAGAATCCCAGGGGCGGGGGAGCCTGGTGGGCTGCTGTCTATGGGGTCGCACAGAGTTGGACATGACTGAAGCGACTTAGCAGCAGCAGCAGCAGAGGTGAAAGACCTACTGCTGAGAACTATAGAACATTGATAAGGAAACTGAAGATGACTCAAAGAAACAGACATATATCCTGTGCTCTTGGGTTAGAAGAGTTAAAATTGTTAAAATTGCCCTACTAGCCAGATCAGATACTATATGAACTACTAAAATATCCATGACACTTCAGAGAACTAGAACAAATAATCCTAAAATTTACATGGAACCACAGAAGACCCAGAAAGTGAAAGTGAAAGTGAAGTCACTCAGTCATGTCCGACTCTTTGCGACCCCATGGACTGTAGCCTATCAGGCTCCTCCATCCATGGGATTTTCCAGGCAAAAGTGCTGGAGTGGATTGCCATTTACTTCTCCAGGGGATCTTCCCCACCCAGGAATTGAACCCAGGTCTCCTGCATTGCAGGCAGATGCTTTACTGTCTGAGCCACCAGGGAAGCCCAGTAGGAAAAAGAACAAAGAAGGAAGGAGGCATAACCTTCCCTAGACTTCAGACAATACTCATCACTATGGCAAAACAGTAAGTATTGGCCCCAAAACAGACATATGGCTCAGTGCAACACAACAGAGCACCCAGATATAAACCCAAACATTTAAGGTCAGTTAATCATCAAAGAAGGAAAGACTGTACAGTGGAGGAGAGACAATCTCTGCAGCCCCCTGAACTGCAGCCACCAAGCTCCTCTGTCCATGGAATTTCCCAGGCAAGAATTCTGGAGTGGGTTGCCATGTCCTCCTCCAGGGGATCTTCCGACCCAGGATGGGACAAATCTCCTGCACTGAAGGTGGATACCTTACTGCTGCCCCAACTAGGAAGCTAGTTGTCAAAGGAGTGAAGAACACACAAAATGGAAGTGAGACAGTCTCTTCAGCAAGTGTTGGTAGCTGCATGTATATCAGTGAAGTTAGAGTACTCTCACACCATACATAAACATAAACTCAAATTGACTTTAAGTTGTAACAACATTTTCTTAGATCAGTCTCCAAGCAAAAGCAATAAAAGAAAAAAAAAAATGGGGACTAATCAAACATTAAAAGCTGTTGCACAGCAAAGGAGACCATAAACAAAATGAAAAGATAATCTATGGAATGGGAGAAAATACTTGCCAACAATGTGACAAGCCAACAAACAGCTTCTACAACTTAGTATCAGAAAAAATCCAGTAAAAAACTGAGATAAGACCTGAGCAGACATTTCTCCAAAGAAGACATACAATGGCCAACAGGCACATGGAGAGGTGTTCATCACTGATTTCTTGAGAAATGGAAATCAAAACCACAGTGAGGTATCAATTCACATCAGTCAGAATGGCCATCATTTAGACAAGAAGTCTAAATGGCCATCATTTAGACAAGAAGTCTAAAAATAAATGTTGGACAGGATGTAGAAGAAAAGGAACCCTTCTATACTGTTGGTTGTAGTGAAGATTGGTTCAACCACTATGAAAAATAGTATGGAAGTCCCTAAAAACAGTGCTACCATATGATCCCAGCAATCCTAGCCATGGGCATATATCGAGAAAAGATGAAAACTAATTTAAAAAGACATAGACACCCCAATATTCATAGCAGTACTATTTAAATAGCTAAGACATGAAAACAACCCAAGTGCCAATCAGAAGATGATTGGCTTAAGATGTACTATTACTACATATACAATGCAGTATTACTCAGCCATAAGAATGAATGAAATACTACCATTTGCAGCAATATGGACTGACCTAGAGAATATCATACTTAGGGGAGTCAGACAAATTTTATAGCATAACTTATATATATAATCTAAATGATACTAATAAAACTGTATATAGAAACAGAATCACTCAGACAGAAAACAAATTTAGGGTTATCAAAGGGAAAAGGGAAAGTGAGGCGTGATAAGCTAAGAGAATGAGATTAACAGGCACTAACCATTATACATGGACTAGATAAGCAACAAGAATTTACTATATAGGACAGGGAAGTATATATCTTGCAGTAAACTGTAACTGAAAATAACCAGAAAATAAATAACTGAATCATTCTGCTTTACATGTGAAACAATATTGTAAATCAACTATACTTTAATAAAGAAATGGTAAAGGAAAGAATAAAAATGTGAAACAGTGTATAAAGGGAAAGGAAATGCAGAAATAAGACTCTGAAGTCCCTAGAGTTGGAAGGCCAAGGGAGTTTGCTGAAGCATCCCATGGGTTCTTGGTAGGTTTGCCCAGAAGAGCCCTAATCTTCAGGAAGTAGACCTGTTCACCCATGTGCCTTTCCTTCCTAAGGTCTTCAACCTTGCAGCAATATCAAGTCCTTCAGAACCAAGCCCTGGTATTTTCCTTCCTTCTGTCAAATACTTGTCAAAAGCATGTTCTAAGCATCTATAAAGATGGAGAGACGGATTATAGTAATTTGTTACAGCAGCAATAGAAAATAAATGCAGTATTTAAAAAATAATAATATAGAGCATATTTGTATAACTTTGGAGTATATGAGGTGGTATGGGTCAAAAGAAACGTAAAACTTAGAGCATAAAGGGTTGACACACTAGATAATTAAAAATATAGAAAACTGCAAAACATCACTGACAAAACATTAAAAACTAACATGCAAAATCTCCTATATCAGTAAGAACAAAAACCCAATTAAAAATAGACAAAAGAAATCAACTGGCAGTTTATAGAAGACAGGTAAATTGCAGATATCTTAGGGAACAATGTTCAACCTTGGCACATGTTAGGAAAATTGAAATAATGAGAAATATTTGACCCATTAGGTAAAAATTTAAAATATCAGTATCTTATACTGGGGAAAGTACATAATTACATTTCTAGAAATATCTACATTGCTGCATTTTTTGAAATATTTATTAAAATTTAAAATGAACACACACTTTGGCTAAGCAGACTTATATTTAGAAGTCTATAGAAATAAAATGAATTTGTATGTAAGCAGGTTTTGCCTGGAGAATCCCATAGATAGAGGAACATGGTGGGCTACAGTCCATAGGTCACAAAGAGCTGGACACTACTGAAGCAACTTAGCACAGGTAAAAGGGTGTTTATTTCTTCATTACATATTATAGGAAAAAAAGTAATTTAAAATATTTATCAACACATATTCCACAGTATGAATGCATCACTCTGCTGTGCTTAGTTACTCAATTGTGTCTGACTCTTTGCAACCCCATGGTCCCACCAGGTCCATGCAAGCCCACCAGGCTCCCCTATTCATGGGGATTCTCCAGGCAAGAATACTGAGGCAGGTTGCCATGCCCTCCTTCAGTGGATCTTCCCAACCCAGAGATTGAACCCAGGTCTCCTGCATTGCAAGTGGATTCTTTACTGTCTGAGCCACCAGGGATGGCCAAGAATACTGGAGTGGGTAGCCCATCCCTTCTCCAGGGGATCTTCCTGACCTAGGAATCGAACCAGGGTCTCCCGCACTGCAAGTGGATTCTTTATCAGCCAAGCTACCAAGGAAGCCCCACATTACTCTTCAGTTCAGTTCAGTCCAGTCGCTCAGTCGTGTCCGACTCTTTGCGACCCCATGAATCGCAGCACGCCAGGCCTCCCTGTCCATCACCAACTCCCGGAGTTCACTCAAACTCACGTCCATCGAATCAGTGATGCCATCCAGCCATCTCATCCTCTGTCGTCCCCTTCTCCTCCTGCCCCTAATCCCTCCCAGCATCAGGGTCTTTTCCAATGAGTCAGCTCTTCGCATGAGGTGGCCAAAGTATTGGAGTTTCAGCTTTAGCATCAGTCCTTCCAAAGAACACCCAGGGCTGATCTCCTTCAGAATGGACTGGTTGGATCTCTTTGCAGTCCAAGGGACTCTCAAGAGTCTTCTCCAACACCACAGTTCAAAAGCATCAATTCTTCAGTGCTCAGCTTTCTTCACAGTCCAACTCTCGCATCCATACATGACCACTGGAAAAACCATAGCCTTGACTAGACGAAACTTTGTTGGCAAAGTAACGTCTCTGATTTTCAATATGCTATCTAGGTTGGTCATAACTTTTCTTCCAAGGAGTAAGGTGTATTAAAAATGAGTTATCATAAGAAAGATCAATATCCCTTATGACTATAAATGCAAAAATCCATAAAGTACTGGCAAACAAAATCCAATAACATAAAAAAGTATAAACTGTTGATAAATGATTTCTCAGGAATACAAAATGGGTTAAACATATAATAAAGTAATCTAATACACCATATTAATAGAGGACAAATATGATATCAAGATACACATAAAAAGAATTAGGCAAAAATTCAATCTTTCATCATAGAGAGACACAACAAAACAGTAACAGACAGGAATCTCTTCAACCTGAGAGAGTCTATGAAAAACCTATAGTAAATTCATACTTAATGGTGAAAGGCTGAGAGCGGTTCCCCCTAAAGATCAAGAACCAATCAAATGTGAATGTTCATTCTTGTTATGTATTACCAATGTTGTACTGAAGTTTTTTTTTTTTTTTTTTTACTGAATATCTTTATTTTTAATTTTTTTACTTTAACTAGGACTATTAAGAGTAAAATATTAAAACTATAAAGAAATAAAACCCAATTTGGAGTTGTCATGATTCTGTGTATCAAAATGTGAAACAAGTCACACAAAAAGTTTCAGTGCTAACAAACCAGTTCAGCAAGATTGCAGAATATAGTAAGTCAATTGTATGTTTATATATTAACAAGGAACCATCCAAAGAAATAAAATCAGAACATTCTTCTATTTGACAGTACTAAGAATTCTTAGGAATAAGTTTAATGTAAGAGTGCAAAACTTGTACCCCAGAAACTAGAAAACATCATCAAAAGAAAGACTTAAAGAGTACCTCACGTTCATGGATTTAAAGTCTCAAAACTGAGATGTTGAAAGTTCCCAAATTAATGTACAGATTTAACTCAATCTTCATCAAAACTCCAGCTGCCTTAATGAAATTGACACTCTGATTTTAAAGTCCATGTGGAAGCTCAAGGATTCAGATTAGCCAAAACAATCTTGAAAAAGAACAAAGCTTGGTAGTCTCACACTTCCCAATTTCAGAATTCAGTACAAAGCTACTGGAGAATCCCATGGATGGAGGAGCCTGGTAGGCTACAATCCATGGGGTCGCTAAGAGTCAGACACAACTGAGCAACTTCACTTTCACTTTTCACTTTCATGCATTGGAGAAGGAAATGGCAACCAACTCCAGTGTTCTTGCCTGGAGAATCCCAGGGACAGAGGAGCCTGTTGGGCTGCTGTTTATGGGGTCGCACAGAGTTAGACATGACTGACATGACTTAGCAGCAGCTGCAGCACAGTAATCAAGATGGTCTAGTAATAGCAAAAGGATAAACATAGATACATGTGATAGAATTGAGAGTCCACAAATAGACCCATGTAACTGTGGTCACCTGATTTTCAGCAAGGGCACTAACACTGAGACAGGCCTGGGACATGGCACCTTTGCGGCAGTGCTGGAATGCTTTCGCCTGGACACACCTCTCCTCAAGCAACAAAATACAAAGAAATTGTATGGGACTAAAAATAACTTCATATATGCGCAGTTGGGGCAAATTCTGGACAAAGGATACAGAGACCAAAAAATCCAGCTGCCACTTCTGAAGAGCCCAGAGAAAAGCAGGGTACTGTGTATGGCCCCTGCACACACCACCACCTAAGGGGTGGGCAAACCACCCAAGCCACCCTGCTGGCCTGGACCCTAGACATGCCCCTACCCTCATCCCATATGAGGAACAAGCTTACCCCGCTCAGGGAGCAAGCAAGCAAGGGAACCTGTTGTTTGTCTCACTTCCCTCTGCTGCAGCAGGGGGCCCAGTAAAGCCTTGTCTAAATTTCTTGTCTGGCTTCTAGTCAATTTCTACTGACTGGGGAAGGCCAAGAACCCTAGTTAGTAACATACTACATGGTGCCCAGAGTGGGGCAGTTGTCCCCTTCTGAGGAAAGGATCTGGGACCTACGGGATGTAGAATGCAGTTTCCCCGTGGGTGACAAGCGGCCACCTGAACCTCTTGTTTCAGTGTCACCACGTTTGCTAAGTCTGCCTTTCTGGCCTCTGGCAGCCTCAGAACCCACATTCAGGCAACTCTGGCCCCTCCCCTTTGTCCTTTCTTCCTCACTGTTTTTCTTTTCCCCTCTGTCCCTTTCCCTTTCCTGAAATCTACTTCTCTCTCCTCTCCTCTCTGTCCCCTCTTGCTTCTATCTTCTCCATCTGAGAGAGCGGACATTGAGCCACAACAGCATCACTCCTCTCAGCTTGTGAGACCTGCACCTTCTGGCCAGCAGTGAGTGACAAGCAGAGGAGAGGCTTGCCTCACACCAGTCAGACCTTGGTCCAGTGCTCCCTGAGTGGAGATTTACAAGGTGAGAGAGGTTTAAACCTCATATCATGTAATGCTTGGAAGTGTAATTGTCCCAATATTCTCACCTTTATTTTCCTGCCACCAAGAGAAGTCCCACTGGGAACAGGCTCAAGTGGCAGATTTCTACACAGTGGTGTACACATGGGTGAGAGTCCCATCTACGGGTTGTTCTACAGACAACGCACAACTGACTGGTTTCTGGGCTTGATCACCCTGGTGGGCAGTGGAAGGGTGCTCCCTCCTTCACTGGCCCTTTCTGAAAGTGCTCAGGTTAGTGTCTGAATAGACATGGGCAATCTCTCTTTCTCTTTTTCAGTCTTTTCTGTCCTTCCTCCGTTTACCTCTTCCATTGTCTTCACACCTGCACTCTGAACACCTTTATCCTGAAAAGTTCTTGTTTGTGTCCAAGTTTTGTGATTGATATCTTTGTGTAGTAGTTTTGTCTGTTCAAGTGCTCTTGCAAGTCTCTACTGTCATTGTGGGTACAGTGGCGCACTTAAGCCTTGGAATACAAACATAGCCCACATTGCCTGAGACTCCGGCATTGGGTTACTTAGCGGGATTTTAAAGAACAAAAAGAAAAGACAGGAGCTTGCATCTCTCTCTCCTCTCAGCTTGCAATGTAACTATTCTGCCTGGGTTTTCAGGAACTATCTGTAGGCCACCCCCAGACTGAGGGTGACTGAGGGGGATCAAAAAGGGCTATTTTAAACTCAAGTGGTAAAACTATGAGATCTCTTATTCTATAGAAATTAACTTGTCTAACCTAAACTTGTGGGTTTAATTAATACAGACCTGTCTATCTCTAGTCATCAACATTAAGTATGATACTTTCATAACACCTAGGGTTTCTGGAAGTCAGTAAGTATAAACTATTTCTGTCATAAAAATCTATCCACATGGGAAATAACATGATATGATTAAACTTATAAATAAATGTAACTGGAATAAGAATATTGGTAAACTCTATAGGAATAATTATGTCTTGGAAACATGTATCTAAAACAGTCTCTCCAAATTTTGGTATTAATTAATTTGAAACTAAATTAAGTTAAATAATAGGAATTAATTGAACACTCAGGCCATTTAAAATAAGATAAAATACTAGAACATTAACTGCTAAATAGGGCTAAATTTGCCTACCTTTGTCTTCTTGTGAGAGAGAAACTAAAGATGTTTGGTAACACCTTAACATGTTCTTTACCAATTTACAGAATGCTAATGTAAAGGACAGTTCATGGTTGCTTAAGGAAAGTAGCCGTGTAGGGCCATCCAAGACAGATGGGTCATGGTAGAGAGTTCTGACAAAGCATAGTCCACTGGAGAAGGGAATGGCAAACCACTTTAGCATTCTTGCCTTGAGAACCATCATAAACAGTATGAAAAGGCAAAACAGATATGACATTGAAAGATGAACCCCCCTGGGTCAGTTAGTGTCCAGTATGCTACTGGAGAAGAGTGGAATGAAGGAATGAAAAAGCTGAGCCAAAGCAGAAGTGATATCCAGTTGTGGATGTGTCTGGTGGTGAAAGTAAAGTCTGATACTGTAAAGAACAATATCACATAGGAACCTAGTGTTAGGTCCATGAATTAAGGTAAATTGGATATGGTCAAACAGGAGATGGAAAAGGGAACATCAACATCTTAGGAATCAGTGAACTAAAATGGACCAGAATGGGAGAATTTAACTCAGATGACTATTATATCTACTACCATGGGCAAGAATCCCTTAGAAGAAATGGAGTAGCCCTCATAGTCATCAAGAGAGTCCAAAATGAAGTACTTGGATGTAATCTCAAAAATGACAGCATGATCTCTATCCGTTTCCAAGGCAAACCATTCAATATCATAGTAATTGAAGTCTAAGCCACAACCACTAATGCCAAAGAAGCTGAAGTTGAATGGTTCTATGGTGACCTACAAGACCTTCTAGAACTAACACCAAAAAAAGATGTCCTTTTCATCATATGAGACTGGAATACAAAAATAGCAAGTCAAGAGTTATGTGGAGTAGCAGGCAAGTTTGGCCTTGGCGTACAAAATAAAGCTGGGCAAAGGCTAACTGAGTTTTGCCAAGAGAACACACTGGTCATAGAAAACACCCTCTTCCAACAACATAAGCCAACACTACGCATGGACATCACCAGACGGTTGATACTGAAATCAGATTGATTATATTCTTTGCAGTCGAAGATGGAGAAGCTCTATATAGTCAGCAAAAACAAGTCAGCTCCCAAGCTGACTATGGTTCAGATTATGAACTCCTTATTGCCAAATTCAGACTTAAATAAAGTAGGGAAAATCCTAGGCCATTCAGGTATGACTTAAATCAAATCCCTTATGATTATACAGTGGAAATGACAAATAGATTCTAGGGATTAGATCTGATAGACATAGTGCCTAAAGAACTATCAACGGAGGTTTGCAACATTGTACAGGGAGTGATAATCAAAACCATCCTCAAGAAAAAGAAATCCAAAAAAGAAAAATGGTTGTCTGAGGAGGCCTTAAAAATAGATAAGAAAAGAAGAGAAGCAAAAGGCAAAGGAGAAAAGCAAAGATATACCCATGTGAATGCAGATTTCCAAAGAATAGCAAGGAGAGATAAGAAAGCCTTGCTAAATGAACAATGCAAAGAAACAGATGGAAACAATAAAATGGGAAAGACTAGAGATCTCTTCAAGAAAATTAGAGATACCAAGGGAATGTTTTATACAAAGATGGGCACAATAAAGGACAGAAATGGTATGAACCTAAAAGAAGCAGAAGAGATTAAGAAGAGGTGGCAAGAATACACAGAAGAGTTATACAAAAAGGTCTTAATGAACTAGTTAACCACAATGGTGTGATCACTCACCTAGAGCCAGACATCCTGGAGTGTGAAGTCCAGTTGGCCTTAGGAAGCATTACTATGAACAAAGCTAGTGGAGGTGATGGAATTCCAGTTGAGCTATTTCAAATCCTGAAAGATGATACTGTGAAAGTGCTACACTCAATATGCCAGCAAATTTTGAAAACTCAGCAGTGGCCAGAGGACTGGAAAAGGTCAGTTTTCATTCCAGTCCCAAAGAAAGGCAATGCCATAGAATGTTCAAATTACCATATAATTGCACTCATTCCCCATGCTAGCTAGGTTATGTTCAAAATCCTTCAAGCTAGGCTTCAACAGTAGGTGAACCATGAGCTTCCAAATGTTCAAGCTGAATTTAGAAAAGGCAGATAAACCAGATATCAAATTGCCAACATCTGTTGGATCATAGAAAAAGCAAGGGGATTCCAGAAAAAATTGGCTTCTGCCTTACTGACAATGCCAAAGTCTTTGACTGTGTAGATCACAACAAACTGTGGAAAATTCCTAAAGATATGGGAATACCAGACCACCTTACCTGTCTCCTGAGAAACTTGTATGCAGGTCAAGAAGCCAACAGTTAGAACTGGACATGGAACAATGAACTGGTTCAAAATTGGGAAAGGAGTACAACAAGGCTGTATATTGCCACTCTGTTTATTTAACTTACATTCAGAGTACATCATGGGAAATGCCAGGCTGGATATAGCTCAAACTGGAATCAAGATTGCTGAGAGAAATATCAACAATCTCACATATGTAGATGGTATCACACTATGGCAGAAAGTGAAGAGGAACTAAAGAGCCTCCTGATGAGGGTGAAAGAGGAGAGTGAAAAAGCTGGCTTAAACTTAACATTAAAAAAACTAAGATCATGGTGCCCAGTCTCATCACTTCACGGCAAATAGATGGGGAAAAAATAGAAATGGTGATAGACTTTATTTCCTTGGGCCCCAAAAACTGCAGACAGTGACTGCAGCCATGAAATTCAAACATGCTTGCTCCTTGAAAGAAAGGCTATGACAAACCTAGAGACTGTACTAAAAAGCAGAGACTTTGCCAACAAAGGTCCATATAGTCCAAGCTATGGTTTTTCCAGTAGTCATGTATGGATGTGAGAGTTGGACCAGAAACAAGGCTGAGCACTGAAGAATTGATGCTTTTGAACTGTGGTGTTGGAGAAGACTCTTGAGAGTCCCTTGGACTACAAGGAGATCCAACCAGTCAATCCTAAAGGAAATCAGTCCTGAATATTCATCAGAAGGACTGATGCTGAAGCTGAAGCTCCAATACTTTTGCAACCTGATGTGAAGAGCCAACTCATTGGAAAAGTCCCTGATGCTGAGAAAGACTGAGGGCAGGAGGAGAAGGGGCAACAGAGGATGAGATGGTTGGATGGCATCATCTACTCAATGGACATGAGTTTGAGCAAACTCCAGAAGATAGTGAAGGACAGGGAAGCCTGGTGTGCTGCAGTCCATGGGGTTGCAAAGAGTCAGACACAACTAAGCAATAAAGGGAAGAAAGATGCATATTTTCATAAAACAAGGTATGAGGAATGGAAATATGTTGGAAGGGAAAAGGGTGATTTTGTCCTACTCTGCTTTCTGAATGGGGAAAGAATAAAGGCAAAGTATGGCTACAAAAAGATGCAGAAGGTTTGTGGAAGAGTAATATTGAGAAAAAGAATTTTGTATGTGGTCACGATTTTCTAAGGATGGATTATATTTAATTAGGTAAATGGATTTTTATTACGAGTAGGCTGATGCAAGACTGAATTTGGCTTCTCTTTCTCATAAGAGAAACAAAATGGTTCTGGAATGCTACTTTTGATAACAGTTTGTATGAGTTCCTGTGCCTTTAAGTGATCTATATTTACCTTTGATTATTTTTTCCCTACCTTAGCTCAAGGAGTAAGCATTGTTTCACAGAAACCTATTAACATGATTCTTTCTGACCAGGTGTTTTAAGCTTTTACAATTTTTGCTTCAAGGGACCTCTGGAACATCCCAAAAGGAGATCTTTAACTGGGTTTATCTGTAAGGAGAGGTTTGCCAGTTTCCCAGAGAACTCTGACAAGTTCAGGGATGCTCTTATCCAGGGTTGATGTTCTCTCTCAACTGGCAGGACATCATGGCTATCCTGGACCACTGTTGCACCCCAAATGAAAAGGAGCCTATACTGAGAAAGGCCAGGGAACACACTGACCTACTGACCACCAATCCACATCAGATTCATTAGACAGGTGGGGATGTGATCCCAGAACATGATCCATACTGGAACTATGAAGACTGTGTAGTCCAGGCTTGGATGAGATTTTATATTACTTGCCTATCAGAAGGAATGAAAGGTGTATGGTGAAGCTTGTAAATTATGATAAGGTACGAGATAAGGTATAAGGAAAAAGATGAAAACCTGCAATCTTTCTGAGAGGGAGATGGGCCTTCAAACCAGTACAGACCCTGATGCAGAGGGGGAGACACTATTGGCTACGGCATTTTTTATCAGCCATGCTACTCCTGACATCCAGAGAAAATTATGAAAGCTTAAGGCTAGGCCCCAATCCCCATTGTCAACCTTGGTAGAGGAGGCATTCAAGGTCTGTAACAGCCAAGACTTAACAGAAGGGGCCAATAAAGATAAGAGGCTAATAACAAAAACAAAAAACCCACAGATCTTGACTGCTGTGATTCACCCACCACCTCGAGGGGACCCTGCAGGGCCAAGATGGCTGGACAGACCGCCCAGAAGCCTCCTGGGCCTGAACCAATGTGCTTTTGTCAGAAAGGAGGGCACTGGACAGAAGAATGTCCTGAGCGCCCTCCTGTGGGATGTGGAGGGTCAATCCCGACCAGCCCCAGTTCCTTGCAAATGTCTTGGACGGGAAATTCCCACACATCGACTGGTGGGGCCCAAGGGCCTGCCTGACTTTTGATCCCACTGGATCCATTCTCATTACTCCAGCGGAGCCCTGAGTCACCCTTGATGTAGCAGGTAGAACTGAATTTTTTGTAGACACTGGAGCTGCCTGCTCTGCTCTGACTCGGCCGGCCAGCCCCCTTTCTATCTGTGGACTATACTACAATGGGAGTTGATGGACAACCGAAGCTCCCAGTGATTTACATCTTCCCTTGCTGCAGAATATAATCTATTATTATTTCTCACTCCTTTTTGTACATGCCAGAATGCCCTGTCTCACTCCTTGGGAGAGATTTGCTAAATAAGAGCTAGTATATTCTTAGGACAGGGTGAAGTCCAAAGAGGTAAAGAATCTGAGCAGAGAATGCATCTATTAGCAGTCCCAGATGATCCATCCAGTGGGCATCAAAATATTGCCCTAGACATCCCCCAAGAAATGAGAGAACAGGTAGATCCTGCAGCTTGGGATACCCTGGTGCCAGGAAGGACAAAATATATTCCTCTAATAAAAATAAGGTTAAGGCTTGAGAAAAATACTCCTGGAAGAGACAATATTCCTTACAGCCTGAGGCTCTGAGGGGACTGCAACTTGCAATACCCCAATCCTCCCAGTTCAGAAGCCTAATGGGAGTACCAGTTTGAGCAAGACTTAAGAGCAACAAATGAGGCAGTCATCCCTATTCACCCACTGATGACAAACCCATACACCCTCCTCACCCAAGTGCCAAGGAGCACCCAGCTTTTCTCTATTTTGGACCTAAAGATGTATTTTCCTCTATTCCCCTACATCCAGATTTCAGTACCTTTTTGCCTTTGAATGAAGGGACCCTGACACCCTGGAGGATGCCCAACATGCATGGACAGTGCTTCCACAGGGTTTTCGGAACAGCTCCCTTTTTTGTTTTTTAAAGAAATGCATTAATTAGCAAGGGAACTGAGCCTTGAGAAGGGAACTCTCCTTCAATATGTTGATGATTTGCTGATAAATAGTGAGACCAAATAAGATTCAGGTCAAAATACTGTTACGGTTCTAAAGTTTCTGGCAAAAAAGGGATATAAAGTCTTTTCAACAAAGGTTCAGATCTCACAGCAATGGATTCAATATTTAGGATTTGTTTTGACCCCAGGGACACAAGTTCTGGCCACAGATCAAAAAATAGCAATTATTGCATTACTATCTCCAACAACGGAAAGGCAACTCCAAGACTTCCTTGGTATGGTTGGGTTCTGTCATATCTGGATTCCAAATTATTGCCTTATAGCAAAACCCCTCTCTGAGTTTCTAAAGGGAAGTGAAAAGAAACTCTTTCAATGGATTAAGGACCACCAGCAGGCCTTTGAGACTCTAAAGACTGAATTGAGTTGAAACACCAGCACCGGGACTTTCAAATGTGGAAGCCTGCACAGTACAACTAGATATATGTTCACAAGAGGTCAGGGATAGCACTAGGAATCCTGATCCAAAACCCAAGACTGGATCTGAGACCAGTGGCATACTTTTCAAAGCAACTGGACTCAGTGGCCCAGGAATGGCCAAGCTGCCTGCAGGCAGTAGTAGCCACAGCCCTGTTAATTAATGAAGCTTCCAAGTACACTCAGGGACAACACTTAAATGTGTTAACACCTCATCAGGTACAATCTGTACTGGAAGTCAAAGGACATCATTGGTTGACTGGAGAAAGGTTAAAATTATATCAGGCCTTCCTAATGGACACCCTCAACATTAAAGTTGTCCCAAACCCTGAACCCAGAAACTCTGCTTCTAGAAGTCTGGAGACTTATCGCATCAGTGCAGAGAGACCACAGAACAAACTTACTCCAGCAGGTCTGATGAGCTCCTCGACAGCCCTGTTTGAGGTCGAATGGCTAACTAGTGGGAGCAGTTTTGTAGAAATGGGAGCCTGAAAGGTGGTATATACCATAGTTCTTCGAGATGAAGTCAGTCATAGAATCCAAGACCCTGTCACCCATCATCAGCCCAGAAGGCTGGATTAATTGCATTAATGAGAGATTTGCAATTAGGGAAGGAAAGAAATTAAATGTTTTTACTGACTCTAAACATGGGTTCCACATGCTACATACTCATGCTAGCAGTTGGAACTACAGGAATGTTAACTGCTGGAAATTCCCCCAGAAAACATGAAGATTTGATTCTGGCTCTTTTAGAAGCAGTGCAGCTTCTGACCCAGGTAGCACTAATCCACTGTAGGGGCCATCGGGGGAATGGGTCCTTTGTGAGTGTAGGGGCCATCAGAGGGATGGGTTCTTTGTGAGCCAAGGGATTAGGAAAGCTGATGAGATGGCAAAACAGGCCATCTGTTTTCAGGACCCTGAACAAGTTATGACTCTAGTGCTTTAGTGACTGGTCCCCTTGAACTCCCTGGCATCCTCTAACAACCCCAAAGGAACAAGAAAATACTAAAAATGAGACTATGAGAAGGGAAGCACAGGCTGGTATAAAAAGAAGGATAAGGTTCTAATCCCTGAAACCCAATAATGGACGCTCACTAAGAGCTTACATATGCCACCCACTATGGGAGGGATGTACTATGGGACTTGATGCAAAAGGCAGTTTCAGGGGAGAGGCTTACAAAAGCAGTGAAAACAAGTAATGCTTGCCTATGATTGATGTGCCTGTAATAACCCAAAGACCCATCTAATCCCCACTTCATAACTCAGGTCAATTCAATGCAAAGGGACATATCTGGGGAAGGACTGGCAGTTGGATTTCATTCAAATGCCTCCATGATCAGAATATAAATATCTTCTGGTGTTTGTTGACACTTTCACAGAATGGGTTGAAGCCTTCTCCAGTCCATTTGAAAAGGCTATGGAAGTCAGAGAGTCCCTTTTTAAAAACATAATGTATTTATTTTTGGCTACACTGGGTCATCATCGCTGCATGGGCTTTACTCTAGTCGCAGCGAGCGGGTGCTACTCTCTAGCTGTGGTGCACAGGCTCTCATTGTGGTGGCTTCTCCTGACGTGGAACACAGGCTCTAGGGTGCATGAGCTTCAGTAGTTGTGGCACGTGGACTTGATAGTTGCAGTTCCCGGGCTCTAGAGCACAAGCTCAATAGTTGTGGCTCAGGGGCCTAGTTGCTCTGAGGCATGTGGGATCTTCCCAGATGAGGGATCGAATCCGTCTGTCCTGCATCGGCAGGCAGATTCTTTACCACTGAGCCATCTAGGAAGCCCTGGTAAGTCCCTTTTAAGAGAACTAATTCCTTGGTTTGGACTTCCAAAGTCCCTCCAAAGTGAAAACGGTTCTTCTTTTATAGCCAAAATCACACAGAGGCTTACACAAGGAGAGACTACAAGCCACACACCTCTTGGCATCCCTAGTCTTCATGGAAGGTAGAGAAAATGAACCATACTTTAAAGTAAACCTTAGCAAACCTCTGCCAAGAAACTCATGATCCCTGAACCAGCTTGCTTCCTACCTCACTCCTCAGCGTCCATGTCACCCCCAGGAGCGGTTGAGACCTAGACCATCTGAAATGAGCTATGGAGGCCATGACATTCTACTGGGTGAGGATGTGAATCCGGCCCTAAGATATTAATTTAGGACAAGTTCAGGAGGCAGTTCAGGACTATGCCCACAAGGCACTGCTGACTCCCACTAAAATACAGAGGAAGGAGCAATTCCTGCACAAATAAACCCCGGGGACCAAGTTCTTCTCAAAGCCTAGAAGGAGGGGTCCCCAAGACCAATTATTGCTGAAATGAAGAGCCTCTATAAAGTACTTTTAACCACCCCCCACTGCTGTCAAACTGCAAAGGATATCTAATTGGGTACATTTGTCCAGACTCAAGCTTTTACTTTCAGAAACCCCGCAGGTCACAGCAGAACAACAATATTATTACCTGTGAGCTAGTGGAAGACCTGAGACACCTATTCAAAAGGCAGTCACCATCAACAGATAAGTAAAATGATATAGTGGGTTGGCTCCTGTTTAAGAGCCTTAATGGGTCTTGGGGCCTCTCTTGTTGCCCTGGCTGAGATGGTTCTTGATAACTATCTGGCCCCTGGTTGCCTTCTGGCAGAACAAGGCAGAGTTTGTGTAATAACTAATACTCCCTGCTGTACTCAGATCAATGTAACAGGACAGGTAAAAGTTAATATTAAGGAAATATACACCCAGGCCAAGTGGTTTCCTAACTTTGGCAGGGTAATATTGCCTCTCTTTTCTGGTCAACAGTTAAGAAGGCCCTCCCAAAGTTAACCTGGTCCCTTCCCTTTTTAGGCCCTTTCATGATACCAAGGGAACATTTCATGCAAAGATGGGCTTGATAAAGGACAGAAATGGTATGGACCTAACAGAAGCAGAAGATATTAAGAAGAGGTGTCAAGAATACACAGAAGAACTGTCCAAAAAAGATCTTCACGACCCAGATAATCACAATGGTGTGATCACTCACCTAGAGCCAGACATCCTGGAATGTGAAGTCAAGTGGGCCTTAGAAAGCATCACTACGAACAAAGCTAGTGGAGGTGATGGCATTCCAGTTGAGCTATTTCAAATCCTGAAAGATGATGCTGTGAAAGTGCTGCACTCAATATGCCAGCAAATTTGGAAAACTCAGCAGTGGCCACACGACTGGAAAAGGTCAGTTTTCATTCCAGTCCCAAAGAAAGGCAATGCTAAAGAATGCTCAAACTACCACACAATTGCACTCATCTCACACGCTAGTAAAGTAATGCTCAAAATTCTCCAAGCCAGGCTTCAGCAATATGTGAACCATGAATTTCCTGATGTTCAAGCTGGTTTTAGAAAAGGCAGAGGAACCAGAGATCAAATTGCCAACATCCGCTGGATCATCAAAAAAGCAAGAGAATTCCCGAAAAACATCTATTTCTGCTTTATTGACTATGCCAAAGCCTTTGACTGTGTGGATCACAATAAACTGTGGAAAATTCTGAAAGAGATAGGAATACCAGAGCACCTGACCTGCCTCTTGAGAAACATATATGCAGGTCAGGAAGCAACAGTTAGAACTGGACATGAACAACAGACTGGTTCCAAATAGGAAAAGGAGTATGTCAAGGCTGTATATTGTCACCCTGCTTATTTAACTTCTATGCAGAGTTCATCATGAGAAACGCTGGACTGGAAGAAGCACGAGCTGGACTCAAGATTGCTGGGAGAAATATCAATAACCTCAGATATGCAGATGACACCACCCTTATGGCAGAAAGTGAAGAGGAACTAAACAGCCTCTTGATGAAAGTGAAAGAGGAGAGTGAAAAAGCTGGCTTAAAACTCAACATTCAGAAAACAAAGATCATGGCATCTGGTCCCATCAATTCATGGAAAATAGATGGGGAAACAGTGTCAGACTTTATTTTTCTGGGCTCCAAAATCACTGCAGATGGTGACTGCAGCCAGGAAATTAAAAGACGCTTACTCCTTGAAAGGAAAGTTATGACCAACCTAGATAGCATATTCAAAAGCAGAAACATTACTTTGCCAACAAAGGTCCGTCTAGTCAAAGCTATGGTTTTTCCAGTGGTCGTGTATGATGTGAGAGTTGGTCTGTGAAGAAAGCTGAGCACCGAAGAATTGATGCTTTTGAACTGTGGTGTTGGAGAAGACTCTTGAGAGTCCCTTGGACTGCAAGGAGATCCAACCAGTCCATTCTGAAGGAGACCAGTCCTGGGTGTTCATTGGAAGGACTGATGCTGAAGCTGAAACTCTAGTACTTTGGCCACCTCATGCAAAGAGTTGACTCACTGGAAAAGACTCTGATTGGGATTGGGGGCAGGAGGAGAAGGGGACGACAGAGGATGAGATGGCTGGATGGCATCACTGACTCGATGGACGTGAGTCTGAGTGAACTCCGGGAGTTGGTGATGGACAGGGAGGCCTGGCGTGCTGCGATTCATGGGGTCACAAAGAGTCAGACGAAATTGAGCGACTGAACTGAGCTTTATTGATGGCTATTGTTCTCATCTCCTTTTTAGCCCTTGTTTGTTTAACCTTTTGGTTGAGTTTGCGTCTTTTAGACTCTAACAGTTTGAAGTAAGGCTGTGATGGCTCAAGGAATTCAGCCCATTCCAGTGGAAATTGGCCCAGGTCCCTCCCTACAGGTCCTTGAAGCAGTCAGCAAGGGACTTCCACTCCTCTAGGATGGGCTAGGGTCTGCAGCCCCTGTCCAGCAGGAAGAAGTTTCAGAAGAAGAGATCCTTACTCCCTTACCGATTTTGCCCCCAAGGAACAGGTTGGTCTTAGTCCTTATGGATGCTATATGGGAGACCTTTTGTTTATGTCAATGACTTCTTCCTAGATCCAGAGATTCAGACCCTCCAGTCTTATACCATGGCCATTGGGCAATTCCAACAGGATATATGCTTGTGGGGTATGAACCAGGACCCAAAAGATTCTAAAGAGTCACCACTATATGCTCCAGGAACTCAAGTCCTAATTAAAGTCTGGAAAGATGGGTCCCCAAAGGCTCAACTCCAGCCCACATGGAAGGGCCCCTACCCTGTAATACTTTCTACGCCCACAGCAGTCAAGGTACCAGGACATGACTCCTGGATTCACTACTGACGAATCAAGCCATGGAAGAAAACAGAAGAGGACACTCAATACACCTGTGAGCCCCTGGGAGATCTCAGATACCTATTCAGAACTACCAATGAGTGTCATTCTAATGAACACCCCCAAAACCTGGTTTCTGGGGATAAGATTTCTCAGGATAACTCTAAGGAGCCAACACAGCTTGACAGAGACTGTACTCCAAGACAGACAGGAGATAGATCTTCTGATTTCTGAACAAGGAGGGACTTGAGCTATCCTGGCAATGTGAATTTAAAATTGACCAATGTCCCTACTAGTCCTTGTTATGCTATATTGATGATGCTTATGATTATTCCATGTACTGTCAATTGTCTAACCTGTTTTGTCTCTGCCCAGGTCAACCAGCTACAACATGGCAGTGCCAGTTCAACAAAGATAAAACTACAGCTGACCATGGAAAATATCACACACCTTTGGACACCGCTATAAGGACTCTGAGGCTTGAGACTAGCAAGAGGGGGAGGCCCAATACCCCTCGCCGCCCCAGTTCAGCAGGAAGTAGCCAGAAAGACCTCGACGCCCCTATTCCCAAAGAATTGGGCCTCCCATCTCTTGATGGGGGAATGTTAGGTAGGTAGAATAGGGAAAAGGAGTCCAAAATGGCGGTGGCTAAAAGACAAGACTTCAGGCAGAACAAACAGCACTCCTGGCTAAGCCCAATTTGCATAGGGCAGGCCCAGGTGGAGGAAAAAAAACATATAAAAGGAAGAGCCAAAGCGCTTTCTCTTGGACTCTCTCTCCCGCGTGCGCACACGCTCACTCGCTCGCGCTTCTCTCTCTCTCTCTCTCTCCCCCTCCCCCTACGAACTACTCCACTCTCTTCTCTTCGAGTCTTGGATTCTCCTGCTATCTTCTAAATAAAATGGAGCTGTAACACTGATTTGCTTAAAAAAAAAAAAGAGTAAGGATTTAGTCTCTCAGAGGGGATGAGACAGGCTGGGACCTGGGACTCTGCTGCAGTGCTTGCACCTGGATACACCTCAAGCAACAAAATACAAACAGATCATATGGGACTAAAAATAACTGTGCATGTGCAGTTGGGGCAAATTCTGGACAAAAGACTCAAAGAGACCAAAAAACCCAACTGCCATTTTGAGGAGTGTGGAGCAAAATTAGGGGGTCAGGAGCAAAAGCAGGATACTGTGCATGCCCCCTGCACACAATACTACCTAAGGGATAAGCAAAACAACTAAGCCACCCCTCCGGTCAGACCCCTGGACACGCTCACTCCCACCTCGGGGAGGGAGCAAGCAAGGGAAACTTCTGTTTGCTCTTACTCCCCCCTGCTGTAGCAGGGGCCAATAAAACCTTGCCTGAAAAAAAATCAATATCCCTTATTACTAAGGATGTAAAAATCCATGCAGTACGGGCAAATGGAATCCAGTAGCATAAAAATGAGTATAAACCATTGACAAATGATCTGAGGAACACAAAGTGGGTTCAGCACGTGATAAATTAGTTTGGTACACATACTAATAGAATAAAGGACAAGTATGATCATCTCAATATGCACATGAAGTATTAGAAAAAACCTAGTCTTTCATCATAGAAAGACTCAAAACAGTAAGGGGAACCTCTTCAACCTGACAGAGAGGATCTATGCAAAACCTACGGTAAACTGAAAGCTTTCCTCTAAAGATCGGGAACAAATGAGGGATGTTCACTCTTGTTACATCTTTTCAATGTTGTACTAAAGGTTTTAACTATAATTATCAAGAAAAAAGTAAAAGTATCCAAATTGCAAAAAAATAAAACTCTATTTGCAGTTGACATGATCTTATACTGAAATCCTAACCAAAAAATTGCTAGTAAACCAGTTCAGCAAAACTGCAGGATATGGTAACAGTCAATTGTGTGTCTATATAATAGCAAGGAGCCATGAAAAGAAATAAAATTATAAAGTAATTCTATTTATGACAGTACCAAGAATTCTTAGGAATAAGTTTAATGAAAAGTATAAGACTTTTACACCAGAAACCAGAAATCATTAAAAGAATGACTTAAATAAATAGAAGAATATCTCTTGTTCATGGTTTGAAAGTCTCAAAATCAAGATGTCAGAAGTTCTCAAATTGATCTGCAGATTCAATGTAATCTTCATCAAAACTCCAGATGCTTTAAGGAAATTGGCACTCCAATTTTAAAATCTATGTTGAAGTTTGGGGACTCTGATTAGCCAAAACAATCTTGCAAAAAACAAAAGTTGGTGGTCTCACACTTCCCAATTTCAGAAATACAGAAGACATACAATAATCAAGACAGTTTGGTAATGGCATAAGGATAAACACAGATACATGCAACGGAATTGAGAGTTCAGAAATGAACCCATAAAACCATGATCAACTGAGTTTCAGCAAAGGCTTTGAGACAATTTAATGGAGAAAGGACCATCTTTTGACAAAAACTGGGATAAATGAAAATCCATATGCAAAAGAATAAATCTGTACCCTTACTTCATACCATATAGAAAAAATAATCTCAAAATGGAATGACCTAAGTGTAAGAACTAATGTTACAAAATGTCTAGAACATAAAGTTTCATAACCTTGGGTTAGGCAACAATTTTTTAGATATTACAATACACATGATAAATTAGTTTATTAAAATTTTGAACCTCGTGTGCATCAAGGACAAGAATGTAAAAACAAGGGGAGAAAACACTTGCCAATTATATATTCAGTCAGGGACTTGTTTCCAGAATATATAAAGAACTACTACAGTTCAAAAAAATCAGATTAAAAAAGAATTTGAATAGACATTTATCCAAAGAAAAGATGCAAGTGACCAATAAACATGTAAGATGCTAGGCATGACTACTCCTAAATCAAAACCATAATGAAATATCACATCACACACAGGAACAACCATAATCAGGATGATAAGAACAAACATGGTCATGGGTTTGGAGAAACTGAAACTCTCATACTTGATGGTAATGTAAAATGGTGTAGCTGCTTTGGAACACAGTTTGACAATTCTTCAGAAAGTTAAACATGAAATTACTCTATGACCCAGCAATTCTACTCCTAGGTACATATCCAAGAGAAATAACACTTACGACTACACAAAACCTGTAATAGCTAGATATCCAACTGATGAAGAGATAAGCAAATGTAGACTATCCTTACAGTGAAGTTATTTGGCCATAAAGAATGTACTGATACAGGCTACGACAAAGATGAACCTTGAAAACATTATGCTGAGTGAAAAATTCAGACACAGCAGGCTACATATTGTATGATTCCATTTATATGAAATGTCTAGAGTGGGCAAGCTATGAAGACAAAGTAGATTAATAGTCACCACAATTGAAGAGACCGCTAATGGGTAAGTCTCCTTTTGGGGGTAATGAAAGTGTATGAAGTGTGATAATGGTTGCATAACCTTGTTTAATATATTAAAAATGACGGAAATGTATACTTTAAAGAGGTACATTTTATGTCAACTATTAAGTTTAAAAATGGGAAAAATTAGACCATTTTTACTTACCTGGAAATATATCACTGATAAAATAAATGTTAGCATAAGGTATGAAAGGTTATCAAACTGTTGTAAGTAATAACCTCAATAGTAAAGTAGAAAAAGAGACTGAAGTTTTTTTATAAACCTCTGTATTGCTTGACTTGCTGTGGACAGATATCCAGACATTTAGAGAAACAAGTAAAAATATGGATGCATAGATATGTTAAAACAGAGTACAAAATCCTGGCATTTTAGCAGGTTTGACACTTTAAGCAAGTATTTGGCCCCTCTAGGCCCTAGAGTCTGCAGGTGAAAAATGTTGGTCTGATCAACAAGGATGTAGAAACAGACTCCAAACATCCCCAACTACCTTTATGCGAGGGAGCAAATTACAAAAGAGCTGTGAGAGAGTACAAGAGAGGTACACAGGTTTTGCAAAACCTTCCCAAGTGATTCTTTTAAAACTCTGCCCCCCATTCCCTTTACACACAATATTCCTTCGTGTGAAACTTTCAGATTAAAAAGAGACAAACAACCAAATTTGAGATATTCTAACTCCTTCACTTGAAAGTCAAAGCCCCCACAAGAATACATCAGCCTTACTCTCCAGGACATGCTGACATGGAAGGGAAGAAGACTTTGCAATCATCACATGGGTTAAGATCTTGGCTTGATCACTATGGTATTTAACTTCTACTGTCTAACAAGCCACCTCAAAACAGCAATTCAAATCAAGAGGCCCCAAGGTTCCTCTGCAGGAACAGTTTCTAGAAAGACAGAGCAGGAGATACTACAGGGAGTAAAGAATGAATAGTGACAAGGACTTGTAGGTAGTGAGGTTGGTGTGAAGAACAGGTGGGTACAGCAGCTTGCCAGAGGAACAAGACTGCAGAAAGGGTATAGTTGACCAGTTTTGATTTATTCATAGTAAACTAGGAAAGGCTTCAGCATCTGACAGACTCAAGGGAAGGTGCCGGTCTAGAGGAAGCAGCTGAAGATACGAGAGAAGGCGTCATCAGTGTAGCGATGTTCCAGAGGAGAGAGAAAGGATGGAAACAGAGTTTAGGACTGAGGGACCCAGGCTTAGAAACCAGAGGATATATGTCTTCATTTTGAGACATAAGGTGAGAAAATGATGATGGGTGCAGGTGGCACTAAGTGTGGAAATGGAGAAGACAGGGATGAGAGAATTCCCACTTGGAGGGATCTCTACTCGTAGTGAAAGAAGGAATTCTCTTCAGGGAGGGAAAGGCCTGGAGGGATAGTTTGGAGCTTGAGAAGAGAAGACAGGATTCAGAACAGGAGAGCCTGAGCAGCCTTTGTGGCCATGCCTACCACAGTCAGTGAATGTCTCTGGCAAAGATGAAACCCAAGGGGCAGTGTCAAGAAAGTGAATGACACTTTACGAGTGTTTTGATAATGTCACAGGAGGTCAGATCCTAGGGGAGAGAGAAGAATCTCCTTATGGATAGGTAGGAGGGGAGTCAGAAGCACTGGTAGTTTGAATATCACAAAGAGATGTGACATGGCTTAATATCCTGCTCTGGTAAAAGTGGGAGCTAGAGTCAGCACGCCAAGTGCCAGGACCGTTAATAGCAAACATTGATTAAACATTCACTGGGTTTCCAGCACCAGGCTAAGCCTCTTAAAAGCACATTTTCTTTCAGTTATCATAATCTTTTATAGAATATTGTTATTTCCATTTTACATATAGGGAAACTAAACTTTAGAAGTTATTTTTCTCAAGGCCATGTGGCAGATTTTATTTAGAAAGACAGCTGCAACCACATCTCCCATCCTCCACAATGTGGCCTTCCCACCTCAGTCACAGTATGTGTATGCACGCGCGCTCAGTCCTGTCTGACTCTTTGCGACCCTGTGAACTGTAGCCCACCAGGCAACTCTGTCCATGGAATTTTCCAGCCAAGAATACCGGAGCAATTTGTTGTAAAGAAATGGTTGCCATCTCCTTCTCCGGGGGATCTTCCCATCCCAGGGATTGAACCCATGTCTCTTGTGTCTTCTGCATTGGCATGTAGGTTCTTTACCAGCTGAGCCACCAGGGAAGCCCCTTCAGTCAAAGGGCAGAGTCTAATTCCCCTACCCCTGGGGTTGTGACTGCTTTTACCAACAGAGCAATGACTGAAATGACCGACTTTCAAGCTTTCATTATAAATGCCATGCATCTACCACCAGCCTCCACTGGAACACTTGGTCTGGCAAAGGACGACCACCAGCTAAGAAGTTTGCCATCCCAAGGGCCACTATGCTGGAGCATCCCCTGAACATGGCCAAGCTCCCAGGCGAGAGCCTCCATCTGGCTCTCATATCTGGTCCAACCTCAACCTTTCAGATGATGGCAGATCAGGCCAACATCTCAGTGCAACCTTAGGAGACTCCAAACAAGATTTACCCAGTGCAACCCTTCCTGAAGTTCTGCCCCTCAAGGTGAGGAGCAAAACAAAAATGTTGTCTCTTTACAACAAGTTCTAGGGTAATTTGTTACACTGCAACAACAATCAGAATAGCCTCATAACATCACAGAGCAACAGAGCTAGGATTTCCCTGCAAGCCTGCCTGCCTGGCTCTGGAGACCAGCTGTTCCTGGCTTCCTTTTGAATATTCTTCCTTATTCTTGTCTCTAGCACAGGTTCTTCCTCAGACCATATACTGGACAAATGTTTGACCTACTTCCTAGACAGATGCCTTCTTACCTCTGTTTCTCCTCCACTTGATAGCAAGTTTACACGACATAATGGATATAATGTGTCATTGTCCACCACTTATAAAACATAGCAATGGTTATCAAAACCTTTACCACATTATTGCTAAACAAATCTTCAATTCAATCAATTATATATTATTTTAATGCTTTTGCAAGCCAAAAAACTTCCCATTTCTTAGGCTTTAAAGTGGCAATGTCTTTCTTTCATAAATATTAACCAGAAATTATATAATACCTGACTCTTCATGCTCCCCCTCTGGATTTCTGCCATGTATATTCAACTTGAGGCCAAAGACAAAGTAGACACTGGGTTCATAATGATCTGTTACGATTGAAAGAATCATGAATTAAACAGGGTTGGGAGTTTAAACTTGTATAACACTTAGATCTTACTCTATTTCCCTTTTTAGTATTACCACCTCTTTAAAAAAAAAAAATAAGGCATCATTTTGAATGATCTGTCCATCCTGAAAATACCTGTGTCAGACAGAACATGCTAGAAATCGTGCAGCCAGTTAAATGTCAAGCAGAAACGAGTCAACATGCCCCGTGTTTCATTAGCACCACCCGGTGAAGTCCCAAACCCTGCCTGAACTGAAATCTAAGCCACACCAAAATCATGCGGTCTGTGGATGCATTTGTTTTCCTCTTGAATTTTAAAGGGCTGAGTTGTTATTACTGAACTTAGAAACAAGGCTCTCCTTGAGTCAACAGTGCCTCTTTAAATATCATTTGCTCAGTACCTTCCTTCGTTTATACTGTTGCTCCCTTGTCACTAGGGTCTAAATGGGAAGCTTATCTTTGTATCAAAAGGGAACAGAATCTTTTGCTCAAATACTTCACTCCCTTCACTACTTCATTACGGCTCCATCACTAGATTTCTCTTCTAATATTCCAGAGCTATGCCCCTAAAGTTGACAGGAGCCAATGGCACACCCTTCCTAGAAGATGCCCTTCTCATCAACCAAGGCTGGTCATCTTCAGTGGGAGCCTCACCTGAGGAGTGATGCTGTGTTCTCCTCTGTGGGTTAATTACTCTGGAAGAGTCAAGGGTCTGGAGCCCACATGAGCCACCTGAGACCAGGGTGATGGCTTTACCATGTCAGCAGTATCGTCTAGCTCTTCCTCTTCACATTCCCTTCCTCTTCACATTTGTTCTTCTTCTGTTTGTCCCCTGTACCTGCTAAGATAAGAGCAGACTTATAAACATGCTATGAATAGTAAGATATGGTGAAATAACATACATACATCACTTGATAATCATAAGCAGACTAGGGCTTAGAACAGTCACACGTCATTCCAAGGCCCATGTTTTAGTAGTTGATGTTTATTACGTTGCTAGCTGGAGATTTGGGAACAGACTATCACAAGCAATGTGAATCTGGAGGTTCCATGTTATCTAATCTGAATATGACAAAGTCAGTCTTGTTTTGCTTCCAATTCTGCAAAAATGTCTCTGGCTTCTGGACACCAGGTGTTGGGCCATGCTCCAAAGAGGACTGCAAGACTCGTAGTTGCCCAACCTTGAGACTGAAGAAAGAGCCCAGATATAGCAACAGGAACGTCAGTGGTTTTTTGGACAGGGGATCTTACATGTCTAAAGACAAAGGTCCTAGAATGACGTCCCACTATGCATGACAGACAGCAGGTAAGGCATGGCAGCAGTCTCTGCTACTCAGGGGATTAGGTTCCATTTATAGGGGGAATTTCTGTTGATGGGTGGGGCTATGTTCCCTCCCTGTTTTTTGACCTGAGGCCAAACTATGGTGGAGGTAATGAAGATAATGGTGATCTCCTCCCAAAGGTCTCGTGCACCACACTCCATGCCCCTGACCCTGCAGCAGGCCACTGCCGACCCACACCTCCACCGGAGACTCCTGGACACTCACAGGCAAGTCTGGGTCAGTCTCTTGTGAGGCCACTGCTACTTTCTCCTGGGTCCTGGTGTGCACAGGTTTTGTTTGTGCCCTCTAAGGGTCTATTTCCCCAGTCCTGTGTAAGTTCTGGTGGCTCTATGGTGGGGTTAATGGTGATCCCCTCTAAGAGGGCTTATGCCATACCCAGGTCTGCTGCACCCAGAACCCCTGCCCCTGTGACAGGCCACTGTTGACCCATATCTCCTTAGGAGACACTCAAACGCAGGCCTGACTCAGTCTCTATGGGGTCTCCTGGTGCACACAAAGGTTTTGTTTGAGCACTCTGAGCATCTCTGGTGGGTATGGGGTTTGATACTACATGGGATTTCACCCCTCCTACCATCTTTTTGGGGCTTCTCCTTTGCCCTTGGACATGGGGTATCTTTTTTTGGTGGGATCCAACATCCTCCTGTCAATGGTTGTTCAGCAGTGAGCTGTAATTTTGTAGTTCTCACAGGAGAAGATGAATGCACATCCTTCTACTACACCAGAAAGATATGCAGAGTACATCATGCAAAATGCTGGGCTGGATGAAACACAAGCTGGAATCCAGATTGCAGGGAGAAATATCAATAACCTCAGATATGCAGATGACACCACCCTTGTGGCAGAAAGTGAAGGACTAAAGAACCTCACGACGAAACTGAAAGAGGAGAGTAAAAAAAGTTGGCTTAAAGCTCAGCATTCAGAAAACTAAGATCATGGCATCTGGTCCCATCACTTCAAGGCAAATAGATGGGGAAACAATATAAATAGTGACAGACTTTATTTCTTTGGGCTCCAAAATCACTGCAGATGGTGACTGCAGCCATGAAATGAAAAGACGCTTGCTCCTTGGAAGAAAAGTTATGACCAATCTAGATGGCATATTAAAAAGCAGAGATATTACTTTGTCAACAAAGGTCCATCTAGTCAAAGCTATAGTTTTTCCAGTAGTCATGTATGGATGTGAGAGTTGGACTGTAAAGAAAGCTGAGCACTGAAGAATTGATGCTTTTGAACTGTGGTGTTGGAGAAAACTCTTAAGAGTCCCTTGGACAGCAAGGAGACCCAACCAGTCCATCCTAATAGAAATCAATCCTGAATATTCATTGGAAGGACTGATTCTGAGGCTGAAACTCAAAGAGTCAGTTCCTAGGCAGGTTGATAAGGAGTCTAGGGGTCCCCAAGGAGAGAGGGGTCTGGAATTCTCAAGGAGGAAGAAAGGACAAACTTTTTTTCTTTCTCCACATTCCTTAGGATTATATAACAATAATGTATCCTGCCTAAGGACAGTCTCTGGATTAAACCTTCTGTTATCTTAAAATGTAAATTATGGGAGTAGACCTGGTCTTTACAAGGATGTATCCTGCCTGAGGACAGTGTTATCTTAAAATGTAAATTATGGGAGTAGGTCTGATGAGGTCTTTACAACCTCCAGACATTCTTTGGATTATATAACTTCATTGTTAACACTAGCAAGCGGGTACTCTTTCTGCCCCCTTCTGATGCCTATGTCAGAAGCTTTCTCTATCTCCTTTATACTTTAATAAAACTTTATTACACAAAAGCTCTGAGCGATCAAGCCTCCTCTCTGGCCCCAGATTGAATTCTTCTCCTCTGGGGGCCAAGAATCCCGGTGTCTTCGCATGATTCAACAACAACCTTTCATCTTGGGCACTCGTCCGGGATTCTTCAGGACAAGGTAAGGATGCTTGGAGCTTTAGTTCTTTGTTCTCTTAGTGAACACGTTTTCTGCTGTGCCCTACTAACTCTACGGTGTGCTTGTGTGAATGAATGGCATGCTCTGCGTGAAGCAAGTAAGGAGCCCTGCTCTGTGGTTCCATGGTGATCTCATACGGCTTATGGCAGAAACCTGTCGGGGCATTATACCGACCTGCCAATGCCAATACTTTGGCCACCTGATGCAAAAAACTGACTCATTGGAAAAGACCCTGATGCTGGGAAAGATTGAAGGTGGAAGGAGAAGGGGACAACAGAGGATGAGATGGTTGGATAGCTTCACCAACTCAATGGATGTGAGTTTGAGTAAGCTCCAGGAGTTGGACAGGGAGGCCTGGCCTGCTGTAGTCCATGGGGTCACAAAGAGTTGGACACGGCTGAGCGGCTGATCTGATAAAGGGAATTGATGTCAGGTGGGCCCCTCAGTTACCAGGGAAACCAGGGCCTGGGGCAGGAGGCAAGCATGTAGGCAGTTACTGATGAAACCTTATAATTAGGAGGATTGGATAGTCACATGAATGAAACAGGGCCTTGTTGAGCAGGGGATGGACACAAAGGAAGATAAAAGAAAAATAGCTGTCCTGAATGGCCTGACCATAAAATTCACCCCTGCACATTTCGCATGACCCTTACAATCTTGGTCCATCCCTCTTCTGTGATATCCCTGGGCTCAGGTATGTACCGGGGGCACTGCAGACAGACATCATAAATGCAACACAGACAATAGCAGCTACAGAGTATTAAGAGTCCAGGAAGTGGGCAAACATGCAAGCCAGCCAGTTACAGGTTCCAGTTTTCATGAAAGTCCAGAGGACAACGACAATGGTATCTTGCTATAGACCCAGCAAGCAGACTCATTTCACAGCGACGCCACCACTGTGCCCAGTCTGCAAACAGATTGCCTTTGCTCAGACTAAATTTGTTAAGAGGCACTGTACAGGGAAGATCATGACCATTGACCAACATAGAATCAGTAACAGCATCTTGAGATAGTGCTACCCCTGAGGTTTCTGTCCTAGGGGGCAGTAACATACCATCTCTTCAGCCTCAGTCCCCAGAGCCCATGCTGAATCCTGGCGAGGCCCACAGGGTTAATATGGTTGTGCCTTCCTCCAGTCAGGCCTAGATTAATTACCTTATTGGTCTTAGGTGGAACAGGTAGCAGACAGGTGAGATCTATAAATGCCTTTCTAATCCTATTCCCCACAAGGCCACAGATGGCAGTTTTATTTGCTGTTGCCACAGGTTCCAACCAAACCCTTCCAGGTAACTGGCCATATGCAATTCACAAATCTGTCCCTGAGTTAACATCTCTAAAGCCCACTTTTGTAGCTGTTTAGGGTTGATGGTTCAGGGGTATGCTGATATTCTGTATCTAATCCAGGTCCTTGCATTTTTCCTGTGTTCAACAGCCACCCCCATGCATTTAGGTGAGCCATGAATGTGGGGCTGTTCCTTTTAAGATGGAGAGACCTGAGGTTAACAAAATATCAACATAATGGAAGAGAAAGACAGCCCTCATTGAGACGACCATCACCTCAGGATCACCCCCATAACTTCCTGTTCCCTGACCTTATTTCCCAACAGTTCTATACTCACAGGAGTTTCCTCGGCTTCTTAACCGCTCATCAATTATTGGGCTGCACCCCGCAGGCCTGCAAGCCTTGTAGTTGCTCAGCCTTGAGACCTGAGTAAGACCCCAGGTACAGCGACAGAGACATCAGTGGTTTAGTGGACGAGGGATCTTAGACGTCTGAAGCAAAAGGTCCTGGAATGACAGCTCCACCATGTGTGGCAGATGGCAGGCAGGACACGGCAACAGCCTTGGCTACTCAGGAGAGGAGGAGGCTACCATTTATAGGGGCAAGTTATGTCACTCTGTCTCCTCAGTTACCAGGGAAACCAGCAGCTGGGCCCGGGGGCGAGCAGGCAGGCAGTTACTGATGAAGTCCTGTAATTAAGAGGATTGGATAGTCACTGAGTGAAGCAGGGCCTTGTTGAGCAGAGGATATACAGAAAACAAGGGAACAGCCATCTTTTTTTTAAACAATGTTTCAGGTCTACAGCAAAGTGACTCAGGTTACATACATATGTATCTGTTCTTTTTCAAATTCTTTTCCCACTTACATTGTTACATAATATTGATCAAAGTCCCCTTTGCTATACAACAGGTCCGTTTTGGTTATCCTTTTAAAAATTTTTTTAAATATTAGTATTTATCTATTTGGCTGTGCTGGGTCTTGGTTGGGGCAGGCGGGATCTTTAGTTGCAGCATGTGGGATCATAGTTCCCTGACAGGGGGTCAAACGCTGGGCCCCCTGCATTGGGAGTGTAGAGTCTTAGCCACTGGGCCACCAGGGAAGTCCTGCTAGTATCTAAAGGCAAGTCCATGTGACCAATGCACAGTGAGGCCAAATAATACCAAAATGCCTGAGTTTGAAACAGAGAAAGGTCTTTGTGCCACAACTACTAAGTGGTCTTGGTGAGGGCTCCAGAGCCATGCAGGACATATATCCCCCCTACCCCAGCCTGTTCCCTGGCCCAAGGCAGGGTGAGCTGGAGGCCTAAGGGAGAAAGCTAAGATCAGCCTCTTACCTCACTCTCCACCTGAGGGCAAATGATCCACTGATTGTTGGGTGAATGGCCTCCCTAAGGGTCTCACTGATGCTTGCTTGTGGGCGGGGCCCACTGTGGCACCGACCAATGAATGACTGAGGAGGACCACAAATAGTCCCTCATTGATAGTTGATTGCTTGAGGGAGACGCTCACTACCGCTGACCAATGGCTGAGAAGGACCGGTCCCCTAGTGATGGTTGCCTGGTAACAGGGTGGTGGGTGGGGGCTGGGAGGGGTTAATCAGTTCAGTTCAGTCCTCAGTCCTGGAGGGGTTAATGGCCCATAGCAACTAGCTGCATGCTGAGATCTGCGCTACAAGGCACTCTATTACATCCTGTTTGGAGCATGGGCTCTAGGGCATGTGGCCTCAGTAGTTGTGGCTCATGGACTTCAGAGTCTGGGCTCAGTAGTTGTGACACAAGGGCTTAATTACTCCTTGACATGTTGGATCTTCACAGATCAAGGACTGAACTGGTGACCCTTGCATTGCAAGGCAGGTGCTTAACCACTGGACCACCAGGGAAGTTTCAAATATAGCAGCGTGTACAGGTCTGATGCTAAACGCCCTAACTGTCCCTCCTCCAAACCCTTCCCCTCTGGTAAGCCAACTTGAATGGCCTGACCGCACACTAAGTCTATTTTATTTCAGAAATTTGGAGTTTTAGGTAGAATAGGATGGTAGAATAGCAGGGATCTAGAGTCAGACTGCTGAAACTTGAATCCTGCTCTAGGATGTACAAACTTCCATCACTGGTTGTTATTTGGGCAAATTCCTTAAGGCAGGTAACTGTTTATCCTGATTCTTCTTCAGTAAAATGGAAGTACCACAAGAACTTGGAGAAGGAAGTGGCAACCCATTCCACTATTCTTGCCTGGAAAATTTCATGGACAGAGGAGCCTGGCAGGCTACAGTTCATGGGGTCTCAAAGAGTTGGACATGACTGAGTGGCTGAGCACAGTACCCCACAAGGACATAAACTTTGTATTTTAAACACTGTATCCCTAACACTTAGCACATTTCCTGGAACACAGTGGGCATTTAGTAAATATTTGTTGAATAAGCTTATATATGAATGTATGAATATTGCTTACATAGGAATTCTTTTTGTTCATAAAATTATCCACTATGGCAAGTATTCATGAACATTGATGAATTTGAGTGCATTTGAATTGAAACATCACTGCACAGTTGAAGCATCTTTCTATTTCTAGGGTGACAGGATGAGACGGTTGGATAGCATCACCAACTCCAGTGAAGGACAGGGAAGCTTGGTGTGCTACTGTCCTTGGGGTCACAAAGAGTCAGGCATGACAACAATTAAACAACAACAATTCCTTTCTGGTGGACAGAAGAGGGGTTATAGGGAATCAAGAGAAGAGGATGGAATGTCAGAGTGACATCAACTCTCTCCTGGCCTCTGGCTCTTTTCATCTTGGATTTTACCCCTGAGGGGTAGAACCTAGATCTTTTTTTTCCTGAGTATCCTGCTTAGCCTTCAAAGTCAATAAAAATGATGCCTAGATGATGAGCATCTTTCATAGCAATCAGGTGTTAATCTCAAATTCAATTTCTGATTCCTGTGTAACCAACCTGCACCACCCTCAGCAAGTCATGTTGCCTTGTAGAACTGTGCAGGGCTTCACACTCACTCTCAGGAGGAATGCTAGTTGGCAGGGTCATTGTGGGACAGATGAGAGGGGGAGTGTGAAAGCCCTGTGAAAAGGACGGCATAGGCAGGAATGCTCAGCTTTTTTAACTAGGAGATGAAACTTAGAGACTCGTTTCTCTATGAGATTTGGAGTATAATAGTCAAGACAAGCTATCGCAAGTCAGTCAGTCTTGTGTTAGATTGTGTTGCACAGACCACAACAAAAAGATTTCTAGCGTTACTGCATGATTTAAAAATTATGGTCTCTCCAGAATTGAAAGAGACACGTGTACCCCAATGTTCATCGCAGCACTGTTTATAATAGCCAGGACATGGAAGCAACCTAGATGTCCATCAGCAGATGAAGGGATAAGAAAGCTGTGGTACATATACACAATGGAGTATTACTCAGACATTAAAAAGAATACATTTGAATCAGTTCTAATGAGGTGGATGAAACTGGAGCCTATTATACAGAGTGAAGTAAGCCAGAAAGAAAAACACCAATACAGTATACTAACGCATATATATGGAATTTAGAAAGATGGTAACAATAACCCTGTATACGAGACAGCAAAAGAGACACTGATGTATAGAATAGTCTTTTGCACTTTGTGGGAGAGGGAGAGGGTGGGATTATTTGGGAGAATGGCATTGAAACATGTATAATATCATATATGAAATGAGTCGCCAGTCCAGGTTCAATGCATGATACTGGATGCTTGGGGCTGGTGCACTGGGATGACCCAGAGGGATGGTATGGGGAGGGAGGAGGGAGGAGGGTTCAGGATGGGAAACACATGTATACCTGTGGCAGATTCATTTTGATATATGGCAAAACCAATACAATATTGTAAAGTCAAAAAATAAAATAAAATAAAAAAGAGAATTAAGTATTTGAACAACAACAACAAAAATTTATGGTTTCTTTAGTATATACCCCCTCAATGGTTCCACAAATGCACATGGAGCAGTTTGCTTGTGCCAAGCACTGTTTTATGTAGAGAGGAAACATTAGGAAGGAAAACTCCTGATCATGTGGATTTACATTCTATTGGTGGAACCAGACATATGAATAGACAATTACCTCTGTGTGATAAATACAGAGAGGAGTGATCAAGGATACTTGTGCTCTAGTGACCTTGAAAAGTGCTCCTCACTGCTGTTGGAGAGGTGGTATTAGTGTTGGAGATTGGGGAGTAATACCTGAGATGTGTCTTGAAGAATAAGCTGACATTCAGTAAACATTGAATGGATGAGTGGTGCTTATCCACTGTCCTTGGTATTAAAGTCCCTGGGAGGCAGAGCCTAGCAAGGGAATAAGGAAAGAGAGAGATTTCACAGAGGAATAACCAGCATTTCATTTTGAAGATGCTAAACAGGAGGCTGGAGTGGAGAGAATGAGCACAAGAATTGATTCAGGGGTCTTCAGGCAATGGGAGAATACACTGTCAAGGACCTCAGACATTATCCTGCTGGAGGTGGGAAGTCATTTTCATTTGTATTTTTCCAGTCTGAAATGCCTTTTCATCCATTAACAGTCATATGGCTGGGAGCCTCTGTTCCTTTAGGTCTGTGCTTTGAAGGAAAACAATACAGAGGGACAGGGAGAGGTGCTGCCTTACAGAGGCTGCCGGGGAAGCTTTGCTGATATTTGGCAGACGGCTGAAGCAACTGAGATGTTCAAGTCATGTGAGTATCTGTTAATGAATGAAAGAATGTTTCAGGCTGGAAAAATAGAAAAGGAAGGAAAATAAAGGCTGTTAGAGAAGGTTAAGTAAATTACAGTCAATGCAATTAATAAAATACTATACAGATCTTAAGAATGACCATCTTGGGACTTCCCTGGTGGTCCAGTGGTTTAAAATCTGCCTTCCAATCAGAAGATGCAGGTTTGATCCCTGATCATGGAACTAAGATGTCACATACTGTGGAGCAACTAAGCCAGTGAACTGCAACAAAGAACTCGCATGCCACAGCTAAGACCCAAAGCAGACAAGTAAAGAAAGACAGAAGGGAGGGGGGAAGGAAGGAAGGGAAAGAGAGAAAGAGAAAAATATTAAAGAAAGAGATAAGAAAGGAAGGAAGGAAAAGAAAATATTCTCTGTGAATAAACAAGATATTCTAGCATCTTCTTTTGGGCTCCTAATTGATGGGGAATTTCAAGCCAGCTAAGGCTCTAGGGCTTGACATTCACTTGCTGGCTGACGGCGGCCTTGAAAACAAAGTGAAAATGTTTCCATTTCCCCATTCCAATCTGCGCACCACCATCTGCTGTGCTGATTCCCAGGGTGGCTGCCTCGGTCGGGACAGAATACGAATGGCCCAGGAAACCAGAGATTCATCGATGCTAAAGCAAGATGGACTTGCAGACTATCAGAAAGAGGAAGCTTCTTGAAAGAGGCCACTGAACTGGTTTCATGGACCAACGCTTTGATCTCAACATGTGTGGAAAAAATACTGCACATTGTCTCAAAGACTTCTCCCTTTGAGAGAAGTTTCTTGATCTTCACTTCTTCCTGCTTCACCCTCACTCCACCAGCAGACAGAGTGATCTTCTTTAAGTGCAAACATGACCCATCACTCCAAATCCTTAACTGGCTCTAAACTGCTTTTAGGATAACAGTCAGTTCCCTGGCATGGCCGCTGAGGCCCTGTCTCTTGGGCAGTGCCCACTTTATGCTGCTCTTTCCCTTGCCTGCTATGTTCCAGCCCTGTGACTGTCTTTTACCTTCCCAGATGTGGCACATTCCTTCCCAACTCGGATCTCTTCTGTACTATTTTTTAAATTGTTTTTAATTCAAGGATAACTGCTTTACAATATCGTGTTGGTTTCTGCCATATCAACATACTATTTTTATACTAGGCATCTATCTAGCAATCTGATCAGCTCCCACTTACCCTTCATATGGTGTAAACCTCATTACCCCAGGATACCCTCCTTGGTCTCATGCCCCACACCAGGCTGGGTGAATGAAGGGGGCTCACACAGCAACACCTACCCCAGCACTTCCCCACCAGAGCACACAACTCAATTAGGGTTAAGCAATTATCAGGCAGTTATTTGCTCCACATTTGTTTTCCCCATTGGACAGACCCAGTCAGTCTTGGCACAGTGTTGGCCTGCATGACCTACCTTAAACTTTCTTTCTTCAGTACTATTATCACCCTGGGATGTCTGTGGGTTAATAAAATGTGTGGAATAAGAGAAAGTGGAGGATGCATATTTCAGCAGCTTTGGCTGTAAAGGGGACGAGAGAGCTAGGGTGAAGGACACAGTGGGGTTGTTGTAGTCTGCTTGCACTGGGTAACAAAATACCATAGACTGAGGGGCTCAAATCACAGAAACTGCTTCTCACAGTTCTGGAAGCTGGAAGTCCAAGACCAGGGTGCCAGTGTGGTTGGTTTCTGGTGAGAGCTCCTCCTTTCTGCCTTGTCGATGGCTACCTTCTTTCTGTATCCTCACTGGTGGGGAGAGCGAAAGAGAGAGAACAAGCTCTCTGGTGTCTCTTCTTGTATGGGCACTTACAACCATCATCAGGACTTCATCTCCAACCATTGTATTAGGCACATTAGAGATTCAACATACAAATTTGGGAGGAACACAATTCAGTTCATAGCAGCAGTTAAGCGAAGGCTTTATGGCAAAGAGTCCAGATCTGGCTTAAGTGCTGATGGTAGATGCTAGCAGAGAGGAGAAGGATGAAGCTTTAGGAGAGAAGAGGGCAGAGGAGAAAAGGGCTCTGTTTAGGAGGGCACTGCTCCCACTGTGACACAGAAGAGGGGCAAAGAGGACAGCTCCACATGATCTCTTCCAAGTAGTGGCAATGAGCTAAGGGAGTTCTTGAGTAATGGCTTCTCATTTCCTTTTTGAAGCAACATGCAAGGGTGTCTGCTGAGGGGCTGGCAGGGTCTGCAGATCACCGAGAAGGTTTGAAGTAGATTCTTTTTCTTTTTAAGAACCTTAACACCAGCTTAAAAAAATATATATTTATTTATTTGGTTGTGCCAAGTCTTAGCTGTGGCACATAAACTCTTAATCACAACATGTGGGATCTAGTTCCCTGACCAGGGATTGAACCTGAGCCTCCTGCCCTGGGAGCCTGGAATCTTAGCCACTGGACCACCAGGGAAGTCCCCTGAAATTGATTCTGTAGAGAATAATGGAGCTGACTCCCCACACACCACCATGGAGTTTTGATGGATCAGGAGAGTTTGCTCACCTTGAATGTTTGGAGGCGCCCAGTGCTTGTGCTATGAGATGTTTCTCCATGTCGCTCAGCATCCAGTGTGAAGCAGAGAAGGACATTTCCTGAAAAGTGGCTGCTATCAGTGTCAAGACAGTAGGACTCAGAGAGGTTAATGATAAGTGTTTGCCCACCGTCACACGGCTGGTTAGTGGTAAAGCCAGGAGTAAATTCTGTAACTTTTTGGTTCCAAAGTCTTTCATACACCATGTCATGTGCTTTGTTTCTGGAAGATAAATTTTGAAAGAAAAAAGCTGCTCAATAAAGATTCTGATGCAGTTAAACAGGCTTAGATAGTGAACATGTGGCCATAACTAGAGCTATCCTTTCAGGAAACTAGAAGCACTTGCCTTGTCTCTTTTGCTTCCTGTTGACTGAAGCCGAAATTATTTTTCCTTCCATAAATAGAGGTGCAAATGTCCCCTGGGAGAGAGGGTCCAAGGGATCACTCCAAAGTATGTCTACTGCATTTTGAAAACCTGATAGCATCTTGTCAACACCCTGGCCAGAGCAATCACCAGCATAGCTAAAGTTGCATCTGTTTTACCAGGCTCTCTAATTCCTGTAAATGACCCATGAAGCTGCTGAGGGACCTCTGCCTGGCTGGGGTCAGGGCAGACAGAGAAGTCAGGAGAAGGGTTCTAGACTGCAGAGTCCCTGAGAGGAGGACTCGAAATGGGGCTGTCTCATGCTTTGCCAAGTAACTAGTGATAATCATGACCATTTAATGAGCATCTACCAGCTTCTGGTATTTTACTTGGGAGGGAGGAGAAGAAACTTGCAAACAGAGGCAAGATAGAGGCAGAGAGCAGAGGGCAAGTCCCTTGGGACTTGGGGAGATGACAGGGTTAGAAAGATAGCCAGTCTTTGAACTGCAGTAACTCAGTTTACCACTTGCTATTATTATAAGAATAATACATATTCTTTGGAGAAAGATTGAAAACCATAAAAAAATAGAAAGAAAATATTTCTGCGAATCAGAGAAATGCTGTTAGGACTTTAGAATGCAGTATCTTCAAGTTTTGAACATGAATTTTTTTTTTATATATAAGATGGGATAATATGCTTTTTCACTTACTAATACTATGTAAACATTTTCCCACATTTTATTAAGTTCTCAATTAAACAATAACATGTTTAATGCCTGCACAGTGCTCCAGAAGAGCAGGAATGAAAGCACCAAATGCCTAACTGGCCTGGGGTCAAATTCCAGCTCTGCCCTTTCCTGACCGTATGTCAAAACCCCTCCACCCAATGAAGAGAATAACAGACCCTCCTCTTAGGTATGCTGGGACAATCATATGAGAAATGGAATTGAAAGCCCTTACCACAGTGCTGCATACATGCAAACTATTATCATTTCTGAAATGTACCGATTTCCTATCCTCCAACATTTGGGTTTTTCAGGTTTTCACTATCACAAATAAGAGGCAAGGAACACTATTACATATAGATCTTTGTGGTCCTCCATAATTACGTCTTAATGTGAAATTACTGCATCAAAAGGTATGCAGAGTGTATGTGCATTTGATACACATTGTCAAACTATTCTTCAAGAGATGTGTGTTGATTTATAGTTAATTCGATGGCCCCTTGGAAGAGGTGGCTATGAAATCAGGAACCGATGATGAGTTATAAGTAGGGAAGCAAGAAGCAATCGGCATTTGTAGACTGAGCCCAGCACATAATACCTGCCAAATCCTGGGCAGGCCTGCTGGCCTCTCTTCTTCTACCTTGAATCAGGTCCAGGGTCTGCCATAGGAGGGAACCTGAGAGAACGTGATGGGCACTGAATGGCCCTAGACTGAAGGAGAGGTTAGACGGAAGAGATTAGAAGACAGTGGCAAAATCCTTATCAGATCAATAAAAACAAATCCCATGATTTTCTTCTTTGGATTACTTTATTGTTATTAATTACCACATTTTTAGACACTACTTCCAAGTTGTAATTAACTCATATTAACAGCATATGTATAGAATTTTGTGGGATATTGAATATGTTGAATTTTTACACTGTGGTGATCCTTTATTCTGAGATTATGTCCTTGTTACTTTTTTTCTTTTTAAAGTTCTTTTAAAATTGAAATAATGGTAATGGTGGTAGGGTATTTTAAAGTCTTTTAATTGGCAAATAAAAGTTGGCCACCTTTACTGGTCTTCTAATTTTAGTCTTACATTTTATCGGTACCTGGAATCCATATATCTGGAAGCTAATGTCCAAGTGACACATAAGCTAGTCTTGAAACTTTCATTTGTCCAACCAGTATTCAGTGAGTGGATGCTGTGTGCAAGATGAACAGAAATCTCTGGGTCACACATTAGTATAACACCATGAAGCTGCAACACCATTGTCTCTGGGGATGACAGGCTGTAAACGACAGAAAGCTGGGGGAACATGGGAATCACAGTGTATCACAGGGTCCCCGAGTCTTAATACTTACAGGAATGGTATACCTCATTGGAGTCCCTGGGGAAATAAAATTCACTACGACAAACACCTCCTCAGAGCTGCACAATACATATTTCAGAAATTAAAAGGACAAAATTATACTGAATCTAGGACAAAAGTAGAGGTTAAATAACCCAGACACCAAGATTTAACCTTGTAAGTGGAAATTAGCTGTAGGCTTTTTTTATTAAGCAATTATTTGGTTAAGGACACCCAAAGAAAGGAAAACTGATGCCTAAATTTCATAATACAACTACATGGAGAGCTAAAGTAAACTCTTTAATATCCACAAAAACCTTAAATAAAAAGAATCACAAAACAAAATATCATTAGTCACATTTAGGTTATACTGGGACAACACAAATCAACCAAGTTGTAAATTCTACACAGACATAGAGTACGGCAGGTATAAGTGAACTGGGAGATTATGCTGTATGAATATATTTATATGAGCAAGCGCTCTTTAGTATCCTAAATTTACCGAGTTAAAATTGAAAAATATAAATATTTTTGTTGTTTGAGCCAGAGAAATCTTTAGATTTGAGACACTTAAATCACAGAAAATCTTTGAAACTATTCTTCCCAAACACTTTCTCTGGGGCTGGAGGCAGAATAGTTCTGGAAAGAAAATCTATAAACATTCTGGAGAATTTTCTGAGTGTTGACATGAGACATGCTTTTGGAAGGCCTTAATGGTTTGTCACTTTTAAGGGTAGTCAGTAGTCTTTTGAGGGTATGTGTCACAACATAAATTATTCATTGGAATTCCAGCAAATATCCAAGCAATTAGGAGGGACATAGACATGGCAGCTTTTTCTTTTTTTCCAAAGGATGATGATAATTCTCTCAACCAAAATGGCTAAACTCCAACACCCTGCCAGAGTTTGCATTCAAAAGGAAAAACCCAAACAAGCCTCACCCAAACCTTCCCATCACCTGCTTCAAAGAGATTATTGTCAAGCATCGACAGGACTGAATTCATTTAATATGAATAAACAAGTGACATGAACTTACAGCAGTGAGCATTTACGACCAGCACATTGCTTTCTGTTGGCTTTGACATGGAGATCATTCTCTGGATGAAAAACATGTCATCAATTCAGTGAATTAACTTCGGTCACTAATCATCTGGTTAGGTTCCAATTATATATATCCAGGCTTGGATAATTTAAATTGAAATTTAATTTACAGTTTTTAAATGACAATATGTAATTTAAGTTGCAAATAAATCATAGAAGGATCATTAGATTATGAACCATGAATGACACTACCTTTATCTTTTAAGGGCATTATTTACACTGAAAACAGTGTTTCCGAAAGCAGAATGCTCTATTCTATTAACTCAGACACTGTGACAAGAAATTTTGATATATGTATGTATATATGTCGCATTTTACAGATGCACACACTTTTTAAAAACATACTTTTTTAAAAGACAGGGGAGTATTTTTCAGGCACCAATCTTGCAAAAATTCTCACAGTTTTAAAAAAAATGTTAAATTCAAGTACGTCAATAAATGAAAAACAGCAAAGTAATTACAGCTAAAATTGTCAATGTTGAACTAACAATTATAAATTATAATGATTTCAGGTTCTTAGTAAAACCATCGGAGTGGAAAAGGTGGAATTTCAAGTCAAATCCCATCACAAGAAACTTGATTGCAATAAAAAGCTGATCATAAAGAAATGGTTTTCAAGGTCTGGTCAGACATTAGAAGTGTTTCTCATTCTCATTGCCACAACATTTACGATTTTAAATAATTTGTAGCAATGAGTATTTTCCTAAAAGCAATTATTCAAAAGTTCTTTCTCATACAACTGCTGCTGCTGCTGCTAAGTCGCTTCAGTCGTGTCCCACTCTGTGCGATCCCATAGACGGCAGCCCGCCAGGCTCCCCCGTCCCTGGGATTCTCCAGGCAAGAACACCGGAGTGGGTTGCCATTTCCTTCTCCAACGCATGAAAGTGAAAAGTGAAAGTGAAGTCGCTCAGTTGTGTCTGACTCTTGGCGACCCCATGGACTGCAGCTTACCAAGCTCCTCCGTCCATGGGGTTTTCCAAGCAAGAGTACTGGAGTGGGGTGCCATTGCCTTCTCTGTCTCAAACAACAGTCACTTCCAAAAATGATAATAATCCAACCCTTGATTTTGTGACACAGTGTAAGGTGTGGTAATAGAAACCTTGATTCTAGGTAACCAGAAAAATAGAAACACAGATTATAACAGAAACCAATTTCTTTACTTTTTTTACATTGAAAAAGAATGCACTGGCAGACAATAACTACATCTACAAATTTGACTAGTTTGTGTACTAGCAGCCTGTTCTGAATTTATTTTGAGCCAAATACACAATAATAGAGAGAGGTGCACAGCACAGTGTCAACTGAAGATGTTTACTTTATAATTTAAATATATTAGTTACCTGCTATAACACAACTCACAAGTGGTCATGAACTCATTAAGGATAAAAATACTTTACTCATGAATCTCTAGCACTTAGAACATACCAGGCACATACTAAATGTGAACTGAGGGACTTTTAGGAACATTTTTCCTCATGTAAGTTCCTCTTTTCCCTGAGTCTGAGATAATTTATGGACCATGATGAAACAAAGAAGTTACAAAAATAAAAAGGCAATCATATAAGAGCATGATTAACAATTCCTTTCTCTAAAACTATTCTCTGAGTTCTTTTTTTTTGTTGTTGTTGTTGTTTATTTATTTATTTTTTTTCCTAATTTTATTTTATTTTTAAACTTTACATAGCTGTATTAGTTTTGCCAAATATCAAAATGAATCCGCCACAGGTATACATGTGTTCCCCATCCCGAACCCTCCTCCCTCCTCCCTCCCCATACCATCCCTCTGGGCCGTCCCAGTGCACCAGCCCCAAGCATCAAGCATCGTGCATCGAACCTGGACTGGCAACTCGTTTCCTACATGATATTTTACATGTTTCATTGCCATTCTCCCAAGATTTGGGAGATTTGGAAGATTTGGGAGAATGGCAATGAAATATTCTCTGAGTTCTAATGAAGGACAATAGTGGTCCCTGCTATGGAAATTATTCCCTGTGAGTTGTACTGAGACTATGGACATGAACCTACAAGAAAGTGGGGGGTGGAGAGTGGGGTGCACTGAATAATTAAAAGTCGGGTTGTTTTTCTCCAAAGCAATCAACTATGTGATCAAGTCAAGCCTTTTTTTTGCTTGTTTCCTCTCAAATAGGATATATTTGTAGAACGAAACAATAAGGTTTCAGGGAATTGAATTACCTGTTTGAGATTTACTGGGACCTATTTAGAACAATAATGTTGAGTGACCTAATTAGGATTCAATGGGCTTAAATGATTCAGTATTTAAAAAAAAAGATATACTCCAAAGAATTAACTGAGTAATCAATTTGCTGAAGTTCTGCATTTAGACTATATTGATAAAACAGTTTTAGTGTCAAGAATAACTTTAGAAATATTTCTCTGGAGAAATTATTCTAATTATGATTATGTTTTCATTTTTAAAAAATAGTTAATTGATTATTTTGGCATAATAATCTATACTTTGGGTGGGGAAAACCAGTCATGGCAATAATTTCCTTAATTAGTTCAATCAGTTCCATACTGAACCAATAACTTCATGAAGGAATTGCTTATATGACTTAGTATTACAGAGAACTATGAAAAAATCATTTTTGGAATATTATATTTAATATAAAAGAGTTGACTATAAGAGGACTAATAGGAATATAAATGAAAGTTTTAGATTTATAACCAATGTGTATAATATTTAGTTGACAGTGTCTAATCATTCATAATTATGGTTAAGAGGAATACTGGAAATCTAAGTAAACATATCTATCAGATAAGCAGTGGGATGTAAGGAGCATGACTAATCTGGAGACAGGGCATGGCATAGGCATTTTGAAATAAATGGTCATAAGGGTTTTTTTAAAGTGTTGAATATCAATCAACAGTAGCATTTAAGGGACTGTGAATTATTCACCATTTGAAAAATTACTATGTTTACTAAGTTTCTGTAAACTTTCCAGAGTAAGTTGTAAATTATTCCTTATTTACAAATCAAAGGCTTATGATTGGCTTAAGTATTTTTGTTAAGCCAAATAAGGTAATTTGTGATTTTCTACAGTTTTTAAAAAGTCTCATTTCCTGATTACTAACACGTGCAACCCAACTTGATTAAAAATGCATGCATATTATAGTTCATATCCATTTTCTCCCAAGCAGAAATTACAGGGCATTCAGGTATAATCCTTAGAATTTATCACTCTAACATTCTCCTATGCTAATTTCACTATAAAAACATTTTAGGAAATGAGTATTTATTTTTAGCATTTTTATGAGATTAACAATAATTTTCCATATACTCTAGAGCTGCATTGTGCAATATGGTAGCCATTAGCCACATTTGGCTATTGAAACACTTGAAATGTGACTATTGCAACTCAAAGAACTGAATTTCTACTTTCAATTAATTTTAAAGTTAAGAACTTATAGTTGTTTTAGTTATTAGAGAAATTTTAAGTATGTTTAGACAACTTAGGTTAATGAATCTACTTTTTCTTCGGCAAAATTTATGAAATTGCAATAAATCAAGTATTGCTGATGAACACCCAATGTCCAAATTAAGGTGAACTTAAAATTTAAAAAACCAACCAGATTTTAAAGACTTTAACATAAAAAGCATAAAATTCTATTAACAATTTTATATTGATTGCTTAAGTACTTTGCATTATATTTCTCCTGGACAGCACTGATCTGGGACCCCATGAAATTTGCTAGCTTCTGAAAGTCATGTTTTAAGTTTTTTATTATTTTACTAAAAAATTCTCATTATGAAAAAGAAATTAGAGTTAGAATTCGTCTAGTAAAAAGTGACCTAATTGCCCTCTCTACACTACCTCCCTTCTCCGAACTGCAGAGCCCTTGCTAGCACCAACAGCACAATGCAAAAATGATAGGCAGTGAAATATGCAGAAATCGTGTATGATAGCACTGATGAGTGTGCAATCAAATCAAACTGCTCACACACTACAAAGTCTATCTTTTCTTGCTCCCAATTGTCTTCAGACCTATGTGTCCCTAATTCCAAAATTAACCTTCAAACTTCCTCCCAAGTTCCGCTGTACTATGGCTTCTGGTATAGAATAATGAACGTTGACTTTACTGAGCAATGTGCTTGATCATGTATTAATACTAGATTCTGTCCAGGCCCGAGAACTTTCATCCTTTAGAGTGGAGAGCTTCCTCTGGGAGAAGGGTTCAAATCCCAGAAGTTTGAACACTGCCACCCGGTACTTCTTGGACATGATGTTGTAGAGAATAGGGTTGATGGCGGCACTGAGGTAGAAGAGGACGAAAGAGACGAGGTTGCAGTATTGGCTGATCTGCGCGATCTCCACAGAGCCAGGCTCGAAGGATTTGGAAAATAAATATCGTCCTACGTGGAAGGGCAGCCAGCAGAGGATGAAAGCAAAAACCACTACAGCTGAAAAGACAATGAGAAAGAGAACGTCAGTTCAGGATATGTCATAGCAAACCACAATCTCTTTTGAAGACATGGACTTGTTTTGATTATGTGTGGTATGACAATTGACTTCAGAAAAATATCATGTTTTGCTCTTCCCCATTCCTATATTTTAACCAAGATTGACTCTGTTTGGACCAACAGTTCAACCATTTTCACTAAGCTTTCCAATCATTTCTATTTAACAACTACTTTAGTAATTTTGTGCTTGAGTTGACATGTTGACTCTAGTAACTTGACAATCTAGTCTCAATAGTCCACTATTATATATGTGTTAGATCAAACCTATATGAGATAATGTGGTTGTATGCAGCCACAGTTATGTATCAGAGTTTCCCTGGGCACAGATTCCTTGGATATAATACAAACTAACTAAATTAAAATCTCTAGAAAGGAGACCAGGACACCTGTTCTCTTTTTTTCTTTTTTGAAGTTTCATAAAAGATTGAATATGCAGTCAGGATTGAGAACCATAGAGATGAATGAGACTTTTCCACCTAAAATAGACATAAGTAAGGAATAAAAGGCCATAAAACCAACTAACATTAATGATCATCCATCCAAGTTTTAATCTTGCCCATGTAAGGTAGCTTTTTTTTTAAGACCTTTGCATTTCTAGGTTAAGTTTTTAAAATTCAGAAATCAGAGGAAAAATAACAGAAAAAAAATATTCTGGTCCTTGTACCACTTTAGGGAATCACTAAGTGATTGATTCCCTTCCAGTTGTCAAGGCAAAACAAAATTAGCATTGGTGTTGAGACACCAGTGAGGATAATTAACAGTTCAAAAATAAAATTAGAGGAAATTATTAAATGTACTCTCAAAACTAAGTTGCATAGCAGCAACTGACTGCCCCAGCATCAACATGAATTTAGAGTCCCTTGAGGAGCACCAGCAGATTTCAATCTAGTCATATTATGAGAATCACTGGTCTTAAAAACAAACAAACAAACAAACAAACCTGACATTCTTTGGATAAACTCTTTCACTTTAATATACAGGATTTCAGGAATTGTAAAATTACAATGCAAAATCATCCTGGAATGACTTCTAAGAAGCACTAAATATGCAAATAAGTACAAAATGTTGACTACAATGTCCAAATAATAAAATGTAAAGATTCTGGTTTTGAAAAAAGCAAGTAGAATTAAAATTTCACTTGGCTGTGAACACACTTTGTATTACTTGTAGCAAACACATGTAGTTACAGAAGCTGAATTTATGGAATAACTAGTCCATACACACTCCAGTGTGGCACTGCATCCAGATGTTTTCTGAAGGCTCACTTGGGGAGAGATAGTAAGTCCTACCAGCTTCCACCCCGTCTCCTTTTCTCATGTTGGAAGCCTGCCTATCCTAGTTTATCTAGCCTTTCCTACTTGGAGAGAAAGGTAAGTATGAAAACAGAGATCCCAGTACTTCCTTCCAAAGCTATATAAACAGCATCAGGATAAACAGAATTGAGGCAATTATCTGAAAAAAAAAAAAAAAAAACAAGTCAGAAAGCAAATCACAATGTTGAAAGAAAAATCAATCTTCTCTGATAGAATTATCCAAATGATCCCATCTTTGGTTAAATTTACCAATGAATGCTTTCTAGAGTCAATGCCTGATTTTTTCACTCCCAGTACCTGCTTTTCTTAATGCAACTTAGTTATTTATCTCCATATTGAGGCAGGAAGCTTAACATCAACTTTAATGCTTTAAGACCACAATAGATTATTTAATGAAAGATCTCAGTTTTGACACGAAGTTTCTAGGCTAATACGCACTACATTTTAGAGAAATACAAAGATGGGACATTTTTCCATGAAAGACAGAAGGAGAGACCAGAAATGAGACATACACACAGAGAAAGAAACCAAAGGAGAAAGTCAAGGGGCGAGAGGAGGGAAGGAGAAAGGACAGAGGAAAACAGAGATATATAGACAGAGAAAAAAATGGGAAACAAAAAAATACAATGACACACGACAGAGAAACTAGAGACCAAAGAGAGGGCTCAAGACCAACACTGGAGAGAATAATTGAGACATTTATAGGGCAACATATACTTCAAGAAACAGGAGAGAGAGGGAGACTCAGGGAGAAGGGGAAGATTCCGGGAGAGGAGAGCTCGAGGGCGCACTGAGACCCACCCAGCATCTTCACGGTCTGTTTGTGGTTCTGGTCTCTGAGCGAGGCGCCCACCGCCGCCTCGCCGCGTCTCCTCCTCCACAACTTCCTGCCGATGAGGCTGTAGAGCACAGTGAGGCAGAAAACAGGCAGGAAGAAGAAGACGCTGGACACCCACACCATGACTGTGAGCAGTCCGGAGCGCACGGCGAACTCGGTCGCTCGGCACTCGTTGGTGTCCCGAGGGTCGGTGCCGTTCTCATGCTCCACTCCGACCAGCACGAAGATGGGCCCGGCGCTGCAGAAAGCCACGGCCCAGATGACCAGGATGACGAGCTTCACCCGGCCCTTGGTGATCACCACCTTGGCCCGCAGCGGGAAGCAGATGGCGAAGTAGCGCTCGACGCTCAGCGCGGTGATGGTGAGCACCGTAGCGTAGGTGCAGCTCTCGCTGACAAACTGGAAGAGTTTGCAGAGCAGGTCGCCCAAGTTCCAGGGCCGGTAATGCCAGAGGCGCACGAGGTCGAGGGGCATGCAGAGGAAGATGAGTAAGTCGGAGAAGGCCATGCTGGACAGGTAGAGGTTGGTGGTGGTACGCAGCTCGCGGAAACGCGACACCACCAGCATTGTGAGCAGGTTGCCCGCGATGCCCACCACGAAGAGCGCCACGCAGGTGGCTGTGACGCCCGCCAGCAGCGGCGCGGGGAAGAGGGGTGGCAGCTCGTCAGTCAGCGAGTCATTGTCGGGGAGAGCGTCCCAAGCCAGGTCCGGCAGCGTGAGGTTGGGCCCCGGCTCCTCGCTCCGCGTCGCATTCCACATGCTGCCGGTTCTGCTTAACCGGTTCAGGGACGCGACTGCGCTGAGAGGCTGGATCCTGCTGGTCCGGGAGAAGGTCTCCTTAGTTAGGCGCAAAAGAGTGCGAGGGAGGAGCGCGCGCGGGCTCTCAGGGAGGATGCTTGGAAAGGAAAGAGAGAGGAGAGGCAGTAGCTGAGCGAGAAGGTGAGATTGAGAGCCTGAGGCGGGGAGGAGGGCGAGAGATGGAGGCAGGAAGAGACACACACACACACACACACACACACACACACACACACAGGTGGTGAGATGGACAGAGTGACCCACAGCCCTGGCACCTCTCGTTTACCCCTTTCTCTCCCCCAAAGACCCTCTCTCCCAACCCAGCCTCCAGCAAGCCTCCACACAAGTACCTGTCACTGGGGTAGCTTCTCCAACTCTGCTTCCCTTTTGCGTTCAGGCTCCAGCTGCATCTCGCATTTCCCAAAGCGCTGCGAAGCGGAGACCCAGCACTGCGAAGCTGGAGCGCGCGGGAGCGCTCCCCTACTAGCCTTGGGCGCTGCGTGCCCAGTGTGGCCCCAAAGGCAGATCACACCCGAGGATGGGGGCGGGGATAGTGGGGAGAACACCTTCCGTTCTCAGGACCTGCCTCTACAAGGGTTAGAGTTGGCTACAAACCTGGTGTCGAAAACTGAGAGTGCACAACTGAGCTTGGGAAAGGGAGGTAGGGAGTGTTCCGACGGGAGAGGAGACCTTGCGCACCTGGGAAGAGCCTCACACAGTCCTAGAACCTACCATCGTCTTCGCGAGGAGAAGCAGGCTTAGAGAGGTGCGACCACTTGTCCAAGGTCGCACAGCGAGCGGGGGACTCAGGTACTAGATTTGAATATCCCATCTGGTGGACTTCTGAGAACGAAGGAGCAAGATGTGTGAATAAATTGTGAATTCCAGCCCTTTGTGCAGTCTCCCAACTGGGCGGTGGTAGGGCATATGCTGTGTAGGAGATTACTTTTGCTGCAGCAAACCTCGGAGGAGGAGGGAAAGCTAAGGGGCGTGCTAGCATGGCAGAGGTAGGGGGAGCTGGTAAAGGGGGCGTAGCAGAGGCTGTAAGGTTGGTACGTTGAGGGTGATCAGTAAACATTTTCTGACTTGGATAAGAAAGATCAGCCTTTAGGTAAATCATCAACCTTTTTGCTTCACATTGTGAAAACCACTGAGAATGGATGTCAAGAGTGTTGGGGACAAAGTTGTAGCTCAATACATAAATATAGGCAGCAGCGTTGCTGTTATTGCTATTGAGGGGTAGGAGCTGCGCTCCGTGGGTATGGGTCAGAGGCTGCCTCTACGCTCTCCAGGTGACTGTCTCTGGACGCAGTCACTGTGTCCTCTGCTCGGAGCCAGGAATCCGCAAACTAAGGAGCGAAATTGGAGGCTGCTCTCTTATTCACTAACCCGCCGGGCCTCTTCCGGCGGGCCAACCTGGGGGCAGCTCACAAGCGTGTTCAGCACCGCGGCCAGCGACCGGCTCCTCCTACCTCGCGGCACTGCTCACCCCGCGGAGGCCTGCCGGCTCTCACCTTTTTCACTTTTGGCCTCAGGGCCTCAGTCCAGCTCCACGAGGGAGTCGGGAGATTCCTCCCCAAAACAGACTCATATTAAATGGCTTCACTGACCGCGCCTACTCACACTCATTTACCCGTGGCCTAAATTGACTTTGTATGAGAGACAGCTTTCCTGAAGCATTTTAGTGACTTTGCATATGCCTTTGACAGATGATTTATATTACCTCTACTGACTAAATCATTAATGCTTTAAAGTCCACAAAAATTTAAGGCTGGATGTATGCATATGTGCATGAAAGATTCCACACACAGAGACTGGAAGTTTAGTACAGGCAACTTACTGGAAAATGCTGTATAGGTTACTACTGCTGTGTTACAGATGTTGGAGCAAAGATCTATTACACTTATTATTTTAGGAAAAGATGAGGGACTGCCTAATAGTCCCAGTGGTTAAGAATCTGCTTGCCAATGCAGGGGATTCGGGTTCAATCCCTGGTCTGGAAACTAGGATCCCACATGCCAGGGGGCAGTTACTGAAGTCCCTGCCCTCAATAGCCCATGCTCTGCAACAAGAGAAGCCATCAAAATGAGAAGCCCTCACACAGCAACTACATTTGACTTTAACACTTCCCACCCTACATTATCGGGTTTTCCATATGGCACTAGTGGTAAAGAACCCATCTGCCAATGCATCAGGTTAAGAGACGTGGGTTCCATCCCTGGGTTGGAAAGATCTCCTGCAGGAGAGCATGGCTGCCCACTCCAGTATCCTTGCCTGGAGAACCTCATGGACAGAAGAGCCTGGCTGGGTTACAGTTCATGAGGTCACAAAGAGTTGGACATTACTGAAGTGACTTAGCATGCACTCTACATTATCAGTAGTCTTCTGTGTGCAGACAAATCTCTAGGGGGAGAAAACAGTGGGATAAATAAAAATACCACAGGAGGCTATAGCCTAAGAATAAGAATCAGGAAAAGATTGTGGGGACGTATTTCTAATCTACTGAGTGTGAAAGCAATAGCTAATAAATAGGTGAAATTTTTCTTAAAAATCCATTATAACAAAAATTTGGCATGTTGGCAAAATAGCCAGATTTTTAACTGCATTCAATTATTTTCTAAAATAAAGACAAATCTGTATTGTGTGATGAAGAAAAAAAAAACAGGGGATAGTATTGAAATTGATTCATTCATTTACAACACATAATATTATTAAAATATATAAAACTTTCTATTAGTAGGTGTCAGGTACTGGGAATGACCAAAAAAAAAAAAAAGTCAGAAAGGTCCTGTATTTATAACCTTACATTACGGAGAGAAAAGTACAGTTAAACAAGCAATTCCAGTACAGTTTGATATGTGCATTTAAAGAGGCATGTACAATGAGCTCTGCTGAAGTATGGAGAAACAATGAACTTCATAGAGGTTTTAGGGAAGACTTCTCAGAGGAAGTACCACCTGAGCTGGATCTTCAAAGTTGAGTTCCAATAGGTGAAGCAGAGTATGCTAAACTGTTCAGATAGGTACAAAACCACACTGGAGCATAAAAACCCAGCATACCTTATCCTTTGAGGAGTATTATTACGGATTCATAGATTTTCATATATTCAGTGAGGAGCAGTCCAAATTACAGTATTTTTTTTTCTTTATGATGCTTAAATTATCCTATCTTTGGCTAATGAGATCCCTTTCAAGCTGGCTCCAGGGTCTCTGACATGACTTGCTTAGATTTTGAAAACTTCCTTGCCAAAATGTGTGTAACAGTAAAACACCACTTGTAAAACTTAGTGTGTAAGTTCCCTACTCTAGACCTGGGAGCAGCTATTTCTCCAAGAATTCCTGGTACCTTATAGTGGGGAATGGCATTTAAAAACTTAAGTTTGGGCAGTAGGGATGGTTATTGCTCCTATAATATTATGGCCTAGACCCTGTCTATCAACAGAGCTAGGATAAATGTTTTTTGAAAGTGTCATGAGATGATGATAATACATTAGATATCAGATGCACTCTTAGCAAGTGATCATAATTAACATCACCAGTGTGATGCTCTGTAAAAGACACAAAGTCCCTTACATGGTATTCCAGCTAGGAATGTACAATCTCAAACTAATCACAAGGAAACATCAGACAGACTCAAAATGAGGAATATTCTATTTTTAAAATTCTTTTCCAAACTGTCAACATTATATATGACAAAGAAAGACTGGGAAAATGTTCCAGACAAAAGAAAACCAAAGAGATGTAACGGCTAACTGGAATTTCTATCCTAGACTGGACCCTAAACTGGAGGATAAAAACTTCTATAAAGGACAATATTGGGTTAAGTGACAAACTTAGAATATGGATGATAGACTAGATAGAAGTATTGAGTCAATGTTAAGTTTACTGGGATTGATAACTATGTGAAAGGAAATATTCTTAAAATATACTTAACCATGACCTATGCTTATGTTTCAGATATGTGTAGATAAACAGAGAATTTCCTAAGTGGCTCAGTGGTAAAGAATCCATCTGCCAAGTGGAAGACTTGGATTTGATCCCTGGGTTGGGAAGTTCCCCTGGAGGAGGAAATGGCAGCCCACTCCAGTATTCTTGCCTGGGAAATCTCATGGACAGTGGAGCCTGGTGGGCTGCAGTTCAAGGGGTTGCAAAGAGTCAGATACAACTTAGCAACTAAACAGCAGCAGCAGATAAACAGAGGCAATGATAAAGCTGCTGCTGCTGCTAAGTCACATCAATCGTGTCCGACTGTGCGACCCCATAGATGGCAGCCCACCAGGCTCCCTTGTCCCTGGGATTCTCCAGGCAAGAACACTGGAGTGGGTTACCATTTCCTTCTCCAATGCATGAAAGTGAAAAGTGAAAGTGAAGTCGCTCAGTCGTGTCCGACTCTTCACGACGCCATGGACTGCAGCCTAACAGGCTCCTCCACACATGGGAGTTCCCAGGCAAGAGTACTGGAGTGGGTTGCCATTGCCTTCTCCAATGATAAAGCAAATGGGGAAAAATATGAATAATAAATGAATCCAGGGAAGGGGTAGAATGATTTCTTTGTATTATTCTTGCAACTTTTCTTTGTTTGAAATTATTCCCATACAAAATATTAAGAAGTCATTAGTTGTAGAGATATTTCAATTCAACTTCTGATCATTTACTTAATGTACTTGGTTTTATATTCCTACTGAATATCCTGGCTTCTAACAACATAAGCATAATTATTTATGTTGTAATATGTATTAAATGATTTCAAACTAATAACATTGGCACTACTGTTAATAGTAAACTTGGCAGTTAAAGGTTGAGATTTTCTTGCAGTTCTCTTTGTCCTTAGAACATACCCCACTAAGTGTGTACAGGGCTTCCCAGGTGGAATTAGTGGTAAAGAACCTGCCTCCCAATGTAGGAGACAGAGAGATGTGGGTTTGATCCCTGGGTCGGGAAGATCCCCTGAAGAAGGGCATGGCAACCCACTCCAGTATTCTTTCCTGAAAAATTCCAAGGACAGAGGAGCCTGGCAGGCCATAGTCCATAGGGTTGCAAAGAGTTGGACAAAACTGAGCACACATGCACGAGTCTACAAATGTATACAACTATGTGTCCTAAGAGTAATTGAAATAATGCTTTTTTATGTGTGGTTAAGTGACAAATTTGACGTAGTTAGATTTGTTTTAGTTACTTTTAGGAATTATTTAAAATTTGACATGTGATTCGACAATTAAAATTTTAAAACAAAGCATGGTCTTAAATTTAAAATGATAAACCAAAGAATATTCAGCAACATATTATACCTTCTTCATACTCAACTGACATCATTAAAAGGAATTTAGCCTCTGGTTTACCTATCCTGTGTGTTTCTGTAAATATGTATTTGTGTGTATGTAGCTTACATAAAGGGTGATATACTCTATACACTGTCCACTCTCTTCATTTTTAATGTAACACAGTATCCTGGAGTTCTCTAATACCGATATTCTTTTCTTGGATGTTTTGTAGTACTCTATCTTGAGAAAATTACATAGTTTCCATTATGAAGATGTACCTTAGTATTATTCAACCAACATTTTATTGTTTTTGCTTGTATGTTTTTAATAATCTTTTGCTATTATAAATAATGTTGCATTTTATATGTTGACAGGTACAGTACAGAATAACATAAGGAAATGACAGTTTAATAAAAAGAAGAATGTTCTCTTCCCAGCCCTGGCAAGCAACCACAATCTGTTTTCTGTCTCTGAATTTGACTACTCTAGTTGCCCCTTGCCAGTATTTGTTCTTTTATGACTGGTTTATTTCATTTCACATAATGTCCTCATGGTTTGTCTATGTTGTAGCTTATGCCAGAATCTTCTTCTTTCCTGAGTAATATTTCACTCTGTGTATATAGACCACGTTTTGCTTATCTGTCCATCCACCAAGAGACACTTGAATTACTTCTACCTTTTGGCTCTTGTGAATAATGCTGCTATGAACATTGATATACAAACATCTATTTGCTTCCCTGCTTTCAATTCTTTTAGGTATATATCCAGAATTGGAATCACTGGGTCATATGGTAATTCTATATTTAATTTTTTCAGGAACTGCCATATCGTTTTCCACAGCAGTGGCCCTATTTACATTCCCACCAGCAGTGCACAGGGATTCCAATTTCTTTACATCCTTGACAATATGTATCCCCTGGTTTTTTTCCTGTTGTTTATTTTTCTGTCTTGTAAAGTTATCCTAATGAGTATGAAGTGGTATATCATCATGGTTTTGATTTACATGCCCCTAGTAATTAGTGATGCTGAGCACCTTTTCACATACTTATTGGATATTTGTATATATTCTTTGGAGAAATGTCTATTCAAGTCCTCTGCCCATTTGAAAATCAAGTTATTTGGGTTTTTTTCCCGTTGAGTTGTCCTTTTGACTCTTGAGATTTTTTTTCCTTGTCAATTCATCTTCTAATGATTCTGAAAGCATTGGAAAATAAATGGGAAGAAGGAAAGTTTGTAAAAAGTAGTATTCCATTTTAATGGGTATGACTGTAACATCCGAGGCAGTTTCAAAGCTTCAACAGATGGTGCACAGCAATTGTGCTATACTGATTGAGTTACAACAAATTCCATTAAATTAAAAATCCTTTTAGCAGATGCCTTCAATAATTGTTGTCTTCTCTGAAGCTAATCTCTGAAGCAAAGACTTTTTTTTTTGGTGTTTGTTATTTGTAGCATTTGGATCTTTGAAATTCTAGACTTTCTACAAAATACTCTATTGGTATTTGGGTGGCAGTTTATTTTAGGAGTGTTGAGGGGTAGGAGGATGGAGGGATAAAGAGGACATTAATCTCTGACAAAAAGGTAGATTGCTAATAAACTAGACAAGATTTGTGAAACATGAATATATGTTTCTTTATAAAAATAAACAGTATATCTTGAAACTGTTTTGCAATAGATTGCAATATATATTCATTTTAATGAAAGCTAAATACTATAAATTATCTCACCAAGATCCCTAAAATAGGAGTCTACCTCTAGTTCTAATTTCCTAAAAATTCATAATTACTTATTAAGACTAGTAAAGAATACCAAAAAAATCTATGACCATTTGGGTAATTCGATTTTATTATGTTAAGATATTATTTAATATGCTATTAAGATAATGTATCAAGATATTTCATTATGTAAAGTCTTGCCAGGTGCTTTAGAAAGCAAAATGTTTCCTTTGTATAAATCACGGAACATTACTTTTGAGAACGCTAATGAGGAAAGACAACCTGGAAGTGTGAGCCATGCAGAAGAATATGGATAAAAACCACTCAGTCTGTACTGCCTACTGGACATTTACAACTGGAGAGCTCATCACCACTTCAAGCTCATTTTATGTCTAAAGCAAATTCATCGTCTCCAACCCACCGAGTGTTCCTAATATCCATCCCTCATCTCCATTTTTAAAAAATTTTTATACAATTTGTAAAGGTTACTTTCCATTTACAGTTATTACAATATATTGGCTATATTCTCTGGGTGGTAAAATACATCCTTGATAATTTTTATAATTATATCCAATAGTTTGTCCCATTCCCTCACCCCTACATTGCCCACTAGTTTGTTCTCTATATCTGTAAGTCTGCCTCTTTTTTATTATATGCACTGTATTTGCTGTAGTTTGTTGTGTTTTGTAGATTCTACATATAAGTGATATCATGCAGTATTTGTCTCTCTCTGTCTGATTTATTTCACTTAACGTAATGTTCTCCTGTCCATCCATGTTGCGGCAAATGGGAAATTCTTTTTTTTTAATGTCTGAGTAGTATTCCATTACATATATACATACACACACACACCAAATCTTCATTTATTCATCTGTTGATGGTCACTTGTTTATTCCATATCTTGGGAATTATAAATAAAGCTGCTATAAACATTGGGGTGCCTGTATCTTTTTGAATTTTTTTTTTCAGACATATAGCCAGGAGTGGAGTTGCTGAGTCACATGGTAGCTCTGTTTTTAGCTGTTTGAGAAACCTCCATACTGATTTCCACAACAGTGGCTCACCACCTTACACTTTCACCACGAGTGTACAAAGATTACCTTTATTCCACATCCTAGCCAACATTTGTTACTTGTGTTCCTTTTCGTGATAGGGTTGTTCTGACAGGTGTGAATTGACGCCTCATTATGGTTTTTGATTTTCACTTCCCTGACGATTAGCAATGTTGAGCATCTTTTCATGTGCCTGTTGGCCATCTGCATTTCCTCTGTGGAAAAATGTCTGTTTTTGGGGGGTTGAGGTGCATGAACTGTTTATATATGTTGGATATTAATCCCTTATCTGACATATCATTTGCAAATACTTTCTCTCATTCAGTAGGCTGTCTTTTCATTTTGTCAATGGTTTCCTTTGCTGTGCCAAAGACTTAAGTTTAATGAGGTCTCATTTGTTTGTATTTGCTTTTTTTCCCTTTACTGTAGGAGACAGATCCAAAAAAATGTTGCTGCGATTTATGTTGAAGAGTGTTCTGTTTATGTTATTTCCTAGGCCTCACCTCCAATCTTAATCAGCAACATCTAAGTCCAATTCCCCACTCAACAACCATGTAGGCGGCAAGTTCTCAGTCTAATTAACTACAAGAATTTGGTAAACTTCTTTGGAAGTAATGATACTAAAGCTGAAAACTCCAGTACTTTGGCCACCTCATGCGAAGAGTTGACTCACTGGAAAAGACTCTGATGCTGGGAGGGACTGGGGGCAAGAGGAGAAGGGGACGACAGAGGATGAGATGGCTGGATGGCATCACTGACTCGATGGACATGAGTCTGAGCAAACTCCGGGAGTTGGTGATGGACAGGGAGGCCTGGCGTGCTGCGATTCATAGGGTCGCAAAGAGTCAGACACGACTGAGCGACTGATCTGATCTGATCTGATATGAAACTTCTTTAAAGCTTACTTTAATTTGGTATCCTTCCTATGTAAAACATTTTTGGTGACTCATTTTCATATCACATCAAGTCTTTCAAACTCTGACCTTCTCAAGAGCTCATCATTTGGCCTTACCCTACATACCTAATAAGATTCGTTCTTCATCCCACTGTGCCAGCCCTGCCTCTCCCCTCACTGCCCTCCCTCTTGCCACCTCTCACCTCTGGCTTCTCTCTGCAAATCCGAACCATGGAGTCCTGACCCACTTCTTGCTCTCAGTTCCTGTGTCCCTCAGAATTTGAACTTCCTAGTTTATTTCCTAATTATACACTGTTTCTGTGATTTTACATCCGTGACTTGCCTCTCCAATTATATTATAAGCTCCTTGAAGGCAGCTAAAGTGTTTCACGGGCAGCCCTGTCAGTTCAGATGTGTTTCAGACACTTCTTATCATATCCTCCATTAATGCCCTGGTCTGAGGCCCCGACCCCACTAAAATTGCTACAATAGCCAAAGGACTGCTCTCCCTCTGTCTATTCTTCCCAAGCCAAGATCTTTTTGCCTCTTCAGCTAGCAATCTTTTGAAAATGCAAATCTAATCCTGACACTCTTGTGCTTAAAACCCTTCAAATGGTTCCTCATTATTTTTGAGGCCAAAATGGCTGGCAAGTTTTCCCAGAATCTCTTGGAAAACAGATTTCCCCAGAATATAGATTCTAACTTGGAGCTCTTTCCCTCTTACTCTCTGCAACCCAGTTGGATCAGTTTCCCAAGCTTAAAAAGATTTCTACGTCTTTTCAACTGTTCCACTGCTAAATTTGTACTCATTTATGTATTTATTTAACCTTCCTCTCCCTCTTAGATTGTAAGGCTTATGTAAGCAGGGCCCAGGTCTTTTGTAAGTCATTGTTGCCTGGACTTACTAGATTCTTAATAAATGCTTGTTTAAATGAATGAGGGCACTTTTTATTTAGGCAGTGCTCTCTAAACCTAGGACTTTCTAGTGCATACTCTACTCATTCCAGAACAAAGTGAGAATTTAGATCACTTGATCCTTGTACATTGATAGCTATGTTCTGCTTTATTCACACATGAGTAGTTTACATAAATTATAAAATATAAATATGCTTGTAGTTTCAGATGATTTAGGGGAAGATATTTTGCTTTCATTTATTTCATCTGTAAATTCTATCTAAGGAAAATATTTACTTAGAAAAAATCCTGTGCAAATCATAAGCTTAAAACTTAAACCACAGGCTACATTACTTCATTACAAGGGGGATTTAACTATTTCAGATGACAAATTCATTTCAAACTGATAATGTATTGGCAATGCCCCGATCACTACTGGTATTCTCTGTTATGTGGTTAAAAAACAGAGATACGTATGTGAAATGTATTCATCACTGCTGGAGCTACAGTGTGCTGGTAAATATTTGACAACTAGATCTTCAGGGAAAGCAAAACAAAACACACAAAAAAACCAAAAACAACCAACAATCTCAATTTAAATGTTTCCCAATTTCTACTCCCCACCATGGTCAATTTCACTATTAAGGCCACTGAAGGCAGAGTTTGAAAGCCAAGTGAGCAAATGGCTCTTACAAGAGAGTACAAGCTGGATCCAGCACACCACTGGAGGGACCCTGTATAAGCAGCATGAATTGGCTGGGAGTGTCAATGATTTGACTTTATGTAGGTATCACTGGAGGGACTGATGATGAAGCTGAAACTCCAGTACTTTGCCATCTGATTTGGAGAGCTGACTCATTTAAAAAGACCCTGATTCTGGGAAAGATTAAAGGCAGGAGAAGGGGACAACAGAGGATGAGATGGTTGGATGGCATCACCGACACAATGGACATGGGTTTGGGTGGACTTCGGGAGTTGGTGATGGACAGGGAGGCCTGGCGTGCTGCAGTTCATGGGGCCGCAAAGAGTCAGACATGACTGAGCGACTGAACTGAACTGAACTGATGTAGAAAAGGGGTCTTCAACTGGGGAAATCCACAGAGGACTTGGATAAATAATTCTGAACAGTGAGTGTGGAAGAGTTTTGCTCAGTCTTAAAAGGGGGTACAAGGTAGCTTTTAGTGTTGTGAAGGACCCGAGTCTGCTGCTGTCATCCTGCAAGCCAGCACTCGAAAGCCAATATTACCAGCAAAGTGCAGCAGAGAACGAAGAGACCTGGCTCTTCAGTGATGACAATGAGCCACTGACTTAACCAAGCCCGGAATCACTTTACCTCAAGCTTTTTATCTTATTGGTGCAAATTGGGAGGGATCTTTTGTTAAAAGCTTCTGAAACCACACTAAGTGCAATGCTCACCAATAAGTTGCTTTGGGCTGATTTCATTTGGTTTCCTCCACTTGTCTAAATAGGTTAAGAAGGAAGAGCATGATGTTTCTTTTATATTGATCTCTCTCTCTCTCAGAGATGGCCTGGCAAGTGATTTTAGGGAACCTATGAAGGGAACTGTATGGACTGCAGACTTATTTTAAATATTCAGTTCAGTTCAATTCAGTCGCTCAGTCGTGTCCGACTCTTTGTGACCCCATGAATTGCAGCACACCAGGCCTCTCTGTCCATCACCAACTCCTGGAGTTTACCCAAACTTATGTCCATCGAGTCAGTGATGCCATCCAGCCATCTCATCCTCTGTCGTCCCCTTTTCCTCCTGCTCCCAATCCCTCCCAGCATCAGGGTCTTTTCCAATGAGTCAACTCTTCACATGAGGTGGCCAAAGTACTGGAGTTTCAGCTTTAGCATCAGTTCTTCCAATGAACACCCAGGACTGACCTCCTTTAGAATGGACTGGTTGGATCTCCTTGAAGTCCAAGGGACTCTAAAAAGCCTTCTCCAACACCACAGTTCAAAAGCATCAATTCTTCAGAGCTCAGCTTTCTTCATAGTCCAACTTTAACATCCATACATGACCACTGGAAAAACCATAGTCTTGACTAGATAGACCTTTGTTGGCAAAGTAATGTCTCTGCTTTTGAATATGCTATCTAGGTTGTTCATAACTTTCCTTCCAAGGAGTATGCGTCTTTTAATTTCATGCCTGCAATCACCATCTGCAGTCGCTTCAGTCGTGTCCGACTCTGTGCGACCCCATAGATGGCAGCCCACTAGGCTCCTCTGTCCTTCTAGGCAAGAACACTGGAGTGGGTTGCCATTTCCTTCTCCAATGCATGAAAGTGAAGTGGCTTAGTCGTGTCTGACTCATCGCGACCCCAAGGACTGCAACCCACCAGGCTCCTTCATCCATGGGATTTTCCAGGCAAGAGTACTGGAGTGGAGTGCCATTGCCTTCTCCAAGTGACTTTGGAGCCCCCCAAAAATAAATTCTGACACTGTTTCCACTGTTTCCCCATCTATTTGCCATGAAGTGATGGGACCAGATGTCATGATCTTAGTTTTCTGAATGTTGAGCTTTAAGCCAACTTTTTCACTCTCCTCTTTCACTTTCATCAAGAGGCTTTTGAGTTCCTCTTCACTTTCTGCCATAAGGGTGGTGTCATCTGCAAATCTGAGGTTATTGATATTTCTCCTGGCAATCTTGATTCCAGCTTGTGCTTCCTACAGCCCAGTGTTTCTCATGATGTACTCTGCATATAAGTTAAATAAGCAGGGTGACAGTATACAGCCTTGAAGTACTCCTTTTCCTACTTAGAACCAGTCTGTTGTTTCATTGCCATTTCTAACTGTTGCTTCCTGACCTGCATATAGGTTTCTCAAGAGGCAGATCAGGTGGTCTGGTATTCCCATCTCTTTCAGAATGTTCCACAGTTTATTGTGATCCACACAGTCAAAAGCTTTGGCATAGAATAAAGCAGAAATAGATGTTTTTCTGGAACTCTTGCTTTTTCCATGATCCAGCAGATGTTGGCAATTTGATCTCTGGTTCTTCTGCCTTTTCTAAAACCAGCTTGAACATCTGGAAGTTCACAGTTCACGTATTGCTGAAGCCTGTCTTGGAGAATTTTAAGCATTACTTTACTAGCGTGTGAGATGAGTGCAACTGTGCGGTAGTTTGAACATTCTTTGGCATTGCCTTTCTTTGGGATTGGAATGAAAACTGACCTTTTCCAGTCCTGTGGCTACTGCTGAGTTTTCCCAATTTGCTGGCATATAGAGTGCAGCACTTTCACAGCATCATCGTTTAGGATTTGAAATAGCTCAACTGGGATTCCCTCACCTCCACTAGCTTTGTTGGTAGTGATGCTTTCTAAGGCCCACTTGACTTTACATTCCAGGATGTCTGGCTCTAGGTGAGTGATCACACCATCGTGATTATCTGGGTCATGAAGCTCTTTTTTGTACAGTTCTTCTGTGTAATCTTGCCACCTCTTCTTAATATCTTCTGCTTCTGTTAGGTCCATACCATTTCTGTCCTTTATTGAGCCCATCTTTGCATGAAATGTTCCCTTGGTATCTCTAATTTTCTTGAAGAGATCTCTAGTCTTTCCCATTCTGTTGTTTTCCTCTATTTCTTTGCATTGATCACTGAGGAAGGCTTTCTTATCTCTCCTTGCTATTCTTTGGAACTCTGCATTCAGATGCTTATATCTTTCCTTTTCTCCTTTGCTTTTCACTTCTCTTCTTTTCACAGCTATTTGTAAGGCCTCCTCAGACAGCCATTTTGCTTTTTTTGCATTTCTTTTTCTTGGGGATGGTCTTGATACCTGTCTCCTATACAATGTTCACAAACCTCCATCCATAATTCATCAGGCATTCTGTCTATCAGATCTAGTCCCTTAAATCTATTTCTCACTTCCACTGTATAATCATAAGGGATTTGACTTAGGTCATACCTGAATGGTCTAGTGGTTTTCCCTACTTTCTTCAATTTAAGTCTGAATTTGGCAATAAGGAGTTCATAATCTGAGCCACAGTCTGCTCCCAGTCTTATTTTTGCTGGCTGTATAGAGCTTCTCCATCTTTGGCTGCAAAGAATATAATCAATCTGATTTCAGTGTTGACCATCTGGTGATATCCATGTATAGAGTCTTCTCTTGTGTTGTTGGAAGAGCGTGTTTGTTATGACCAGTACGTTCTCTTGGCAAAACTCTATTAGCCTTGCCCCATTTTATTCCGTACTTCAAGGCCAAATTTGCCTGTTACTCCAGGTGTTTCTTGACTTCCTACTTTTGTATTCCAGTCCCCTATAATGAAAAGGACATCTGTTTTGTGTGTTAGTTCTAAAAGGTCTTATAGGTCTTCATAGAACCGTTAAACTCCAGCTTCTTCAGTGGTACTGATTGGGGCATAGGCTTGGATTACTGTGATATTGAATGGTTTGCCTTGGAAATGAACAGAGATCATTCTGTCGTTTTTGAGACTGCATCCAAGTACTTATTTCAGACTCTTTTGTTGACCATGATGGCTACTCCATTTTCCCTAAGGGATTCCTGCCCACAGAAGTAGATATAATGGTCATCTGAGTTAATACCCATTCCAGTCCATCTTAGCTCACTGATTCCTAGAATGTCGACATTCACTCTTGGCATCTCCTGTTTGACCACTTCCAATTTGCCTTGATTCATGGACCTGACATTCCAGGTTCCTATGCAATATTGCTCTTTACAGCATCGGACCTTGCTTCTATCACCAGTCACATCCACAACCGGCTATTGTTTTTGCTTTGGCTCTATTCCTTCATTCTTTCTGGAGTTATTTCTCCACTGATCTCCAGTAGCATATTGATCACCTACCAACCCGGGAGTTCCTCTTTCAGTATCCTATCATTTTGCCTTTTCATACTGTTCATTGGGTTCTCAAGGCAAGAATACTGAAGTGGTTTGCCATTCCTTTCTCCAGTGTACCACATTCTGTCAGACCTCTCCACCATGACCCGTCCATCTTGGGTGTCCCCACAGGCATGGCTTAGTTTCATTGAGTTAGACAAGGCTGTGGTCTGTGTGATCACATTGGCTAGTTTTCTGTGATTATGGTTTCAGTGTGTCTGCCCTCTGATGCCCTCTGGCAACACCTACCATCTTACTTGGGTTTCTCTTACCTTGGACGTGGGGTATCTCTTCATGGCTGCTCCAGCAAAGCGCAGCCATTGCTCCTTACCTTGGACGAGGGGTATCCCCTCATGGCCACCCCTCCTGACCTTGAATGTGGAGTAGCTCCTCCTGGCCCTCCTGTGCCCACACAGCTGTCACTCGTTGGACATGGGGTTGCTCTTCTCGGCCGCCTCCCCTGACCTTGGGCGTGGGGTAACTCCTCTTGGCGGCCTAGGCCAACCTAATGAATAACCCAGAATGTTTTATACCTCTAGGACAAGCCTAAATTTATATATACTTTACAATGCTTGGGCTCAGTCACTTAGTGGTGTCCAACACTTTTGCGACCCCATGGACTGTGGCCCGTCAGGCTCTTCTGTCCATAGGATTTCCCAGGCAAGAATACTGGAGTGGGTTGCCATTTCCTCCTCTAGGGAATCTTCCAAACCCAGGGATTGAGCCCACATCTTCTGCATTGGCAGGTGGATTCTTTACCACTGAGCCACCAGGGAAGCCCATACTTTAGAGTACATGCAGGCTGGTAAATCAATCACTTTAAAATTTGCACCAGAGTTTTTATTAAAATAATGAAGTTTCTTAATAAATATAGAAAAATTTTTATGAGATAATTTTTTGTCATTATTTCACTCACATTTTCAGGTGACTTGTTGTTACCTAATTCAGCATTCCTTACTGTCAAAGAAAAATATGACAAGCAGTTTTTGGTGGAGCTGTTTTGTTCTTATTGTCCCAGCTTTGCTAGCAGGAAATATTTTCAGTTTGTTACAAAGGCTGTGCATGTCAAATAAATGCTTTAATTCTTTTTTTTTTTTTTGGACACATTTTTGAGTCCCCAAAATGTGGTGACTATGACTTCATATTGCATCGTCACGAAAAATAATAAAATAATTATCTCGTTAGCATAAAAATATGGAAAATCAGATCTATCTGACACCAATGTATGTATGCTAGTACATTGCACAAAACAGACTATTTTAGATGAGGTAGTATCAAAGGACTCTGTATATGTTTGGGGGCAAGTGTCACAGAAGAAGGTTTTGTTCATAGTTGAGCTGGTGGAGCTTTGCTAACACTATTTTCGTTTGTTTGTTTCCCAGAATTACATAGAAAGGCTCTTCTTCACCTAACTCCTAATCGAACCCCACGCAGTTCAACATTTGAGCTGTGGAATCAGACCAACCTAAGGTTACAACCTTGCAGTTTAGCTCTGTGATCTGTTTCTTCCTATGTAAATGGATGATTATCCCCATCCCTCCATCACAAGGTTTCTATAGAAAATAAGTGAGCATACAAACAAGAGCACCCAAAATAGAGAAAGTGCTCAATAAATGGTCCCTTTTTCTCTTTTCTATTATCTCCCTAGAGTGAAACCTGGCCCCAATGTGAAGGCTGCCCAAGTACAAACAGTATCACATCCAACTCACACTTCACTTTCCAGTCCTGAAGGTGAGGGCTTTTGTGCTGCATTGCCTCTCAATCTCCATCCACTTTCTGCACCCCTCCTGGAGAGGGTCTGGAGACAGAAGCATGGGAAGCTTAGAGGAACGGGGAAAACCCACAACAGGGAAAGCAAAGGATAAGAAAGCAAATCATCAGCCTCACAGTGTATTCTGAGGATACCTTCAGTTCATTTTACAGAGCAGTCAGAAGCAAATTCAACAAATGGAATCAACTTCTTAAGGTAGAAAGAAAACTTAGCTTTTAAGGAAGTCTGTGACGGATCTCTTTTTAAAATAAAGACTTCGGCCATCTCTTGAATTTATCTGGTACATAAACTTGGGCTTTTGTATATTGATTGATTTTCACTCAAAAGAGGAAGTATTTAAACTCTGTTTTCTATAACACTTACATATCTATTTTATCTAGGTTATTTTAATTTTGACATAGATATGACTTTGTAGAGGATTTGACGAATAAACAGAAACTTACACTGGAACTCAGCACAAAAACAATTATCATGAGTTTATAATCCTAGAGGTTTTCTTATTTTTAATTTTACATATTTTAAATGGAAGTTACTGAGTCCTTAGAACCAGCTAGGCAGGGTCTCAGGGCTTCACATATATTAAACATTTCCTCACAACTCCCCATGCAAGGTGGGTGCTCTTATCTGAGACACCGAGAGCCTACCATGTGCCTTCTTGTCTCCTTCACTTTGAGTTTTATCCAGGTAGAGGATTTGAAGTCATTTGAAGTCATTTAATCTGCCACTTTTAAACATTTCGATCTTTAGGGAAAATGGGAGAATCTCGCCACCTGGTGGCTGTTCCTGGTATGTGACAATAAAGGGGCCCCTCTTTGATCTCAAAAAGAAAGAAGGGCTCTGCCTTACTGCTCCAGTCTCTTCAGGCACCTCCCACACACCTGAGCTGGCCTCTCTTCTAGGGTGATTGTCTTTAGAAACCACTTGCCTTGTTCTGCCCAGATACATCCTAATAGAAACTGAAGTAGCAGTTTTTTTTCTCTATTCTTCGAGTGAGGAAGTTTCACAGGACAGAGTCCAGCAATGATGGGCCAGAATGCCCCTGATTTTATTTCATTTTCAGAAAGATCAGATATTCAGTATTCATACTTTCTTTAAGAAGAGATTCACAGTTGGCCAGAAAACTGTCATTCTAAAATATCCACTTCATAGCTGCCTCCTATCTTGGGTTTTACCTCTAAAGCTGAGAAAGATTAGGTATTCCTTATTTCAAACAATTCATGGAATTAAAACGTTGCATATAAAATGAATTTTGGAATTTCTCACCATAATCATTATCTGGGTACATTGTTTTCTTAAACAATTAATACATCACAGCTTTTGAAATTCAGTTTTCTCAATTCTAGATAGAGGCTCTATTCATGATTTCTAATTGTTGATGGACCTGTGCTCAACTAGCTGTATCAGAGTCATTTGGGGAAATTAAAACACAGACACTGTGGTATCCAGCGGTATCCTGGGCCCTTCTCCAGAAATGCTGGTTCCATAGGTCTGTGGTGAATGCTGTGGTGAAGCCCAGGCATCAGCATTTCTAAATGTTCCCCAGAAGGTGCTGAGAAGCAATGAGCTCACTTTCACTGACCATAATGAAGAGTGCTGGTGCTTTACACACAAATCAGATAGTTTTCACTCACCAGCTTGGCAAACCAGAAGAGTAGTAGTCCGTACCCCTTTCTAATGATGCCGTGAGAAACACAGCAGTATTGTTTCTGCTGCCCAGTCTGTAAACTGCAGCAAAAGATTTAAAAGTAATCAGTTATTTTTAGCATCTAAAATGTTAAGTCAGCTTGTAATCCCAATTTAGGACCAAGGGCAAGGAAGTTCATTGTATTACTAGCATTACTTGTAGTGACAAACAACTGGGAATGAACTGATGGCGGACTAAATTAGGATCTAGTCACTCAGGGAGGTATTATGCAGTATTTAAGAATCAATTAGGCCTGAATGTTTTTTACACAGTGTATGTGTATGTGTGTGTGTGTGTGTGTGTGTGTGTGTGCGCACACATGTGCACTCAGCTGAATCTGACTCTCTGTGATCCCCTGGACTATAGCCCACCAGCTCCTCTGTCCATGGCATTTTGCAGGCAAGAATACTGGAGTGGGTGCCATTTCCTCTTCCAGGAGATCTTCCCGACTCAGGGGTTGAACCCACATCTCCTGTGACTCCTTCATTGCCAGGTGGATTCTTTACCACTGCACCACCGGGGAAGCCCACAAATACTGTTAAATAAATGAGTTGCTGAGTTTCATATACACACACACACATACATATGTGCATATATATATATGTATATTCCCATTTATAAAGGAAAAAAATTAATAAAGCTGGAATATTGACTACATATACTTGTGTCAGTAGAAAGATGGAACACATAATTTTATCATTGAAATCTTCATGGTGGGAGGAGTGCGAGGATTTTTAACTTCTTTATACATTTCCACATTTCACTCATCACAACCAATGTGAATTTTTTTTTTTTTTTGGGTAATCCAAAAGACCCAATAAAGTGTTTTTGTGTTTGTTTTTGTTTTTATTGGCCATGTCGAGTGGCATGTGGTATCTTAAATCTCTAACCAGATATTGAACCCATGAGCTCTGCAATAGAAGCATGGAGTCTCAACCACTGGCACCAGGGAAGTCCAATAAATTATTTTTTAATAACACATTGGTGGATCAAAGAGTAGTATATTCTTCCTCCAAATTTCTGGTTTGGCATGATTATCATTACCATTCAGATAAAATTTACATTATAAAATACTAGTAATATATGTATACAGTATGAAAAATTATGCTATAGAGGACCAACACTGTGAACCCATGTCCAGATTAAGAAACAGCACATTACTATTACCTCTGATGCTCCCTTGAGATCCTCTGTACTCCCTCCCCTCCCTTTACTCTGGAGTTGTCTTCTTCATACTGGTGATTTTCTTTATGGATTCATACATGTTCACCTTAAACAATATATATCTGGCTGAGTAATATTTCATTGTATGTATATATCACATTGTGTTTATTTGATCATCCAAATAAAAATGTACGTTGAATCGCTTCTTCCTTTGGTCTGTGGTAAATAGCGCTGCTATGAAATATGAAGACGTATGAAAAACTTTGTGTCCAAGCATTCATTTAAAGTTATCTGTTTTCAATTCTCCTGAAAGTACACTTATGAGTGGAATTTCTGGGTAATATGGTAATTTTATGTTTAACTTTCAGAGAAGTCACTAATTTTTTCGCATCAGCGGCACCATTTTAAATTCCCAACAGCAAAGTGTGATGGTGCCAATACATCCACATCCTCACAACACTTGTTATTACCTGTTGTTTAATGGTAGTCATCCTAATGGGTATACACTCATGTCTCATTGTGGTTTTAATCTTTGTCCAATTTTTTATTGTGTCATCTGTCTTTTTGTTAGGGTTTACCTGGAGGCTCAGCTGGTAAAGTATCTGCCTGCCAATGCAGGAGACACAAGAGATGTGGGTTTGATCCCTGGGTCAGGAAGATCCCCTGGAGGAGGAAATGGCAACCCACTCCAGTACTCTTGCCTGGAAAATTCCGTGGACAGAGGAGCCTGATGGGCTACAGTCTGTGTGGTCGCAAAGAGTCAGACAAGACTGAGCCTTGTCTTTTTGTTGTTGAAAGAGTTGTTTATGTTGTCCACTATAAGTCCTTTATCAGAAATGTGATTTTCAAATATTTTCTCACATTCTATAGGTTGGCTTTTCACTTTCTTGGTAGTGTCTTTTTATATACAAAAGTGTTTAATTTGATGAAATCCAGTTTGCCTATTTTTTCTTCTGTTGCTCATATTTTTGGTGTCATATCTAAAATCCATTGTCAAATACAAATAAAAGAGAAGACTTGCCCCTATGTTTTCTAAGAATTTTATAGTCATTGATCTTATGTTTAGGTCTATGATCCTTTTAGAGCTTTGCTGGTGGTGCAGTGGAAAAGAATCGACCTGCCAACTCAGGAGATACAAGAGATGCAGCTTTGATCCCTGGGTTGGGAAGATCCCCTGGAGGAGGAAATGGCAACCTACTCCAGTATTCTTGGTTGGGAAATCCCATGGACAGAGGAGCCTGGCAGGCTACAGTCCATGGGGTTGCAAAGAGTCAGACTTGACTTCGCAACTAAAAAACAACAAAATGATCCTTTTAAAGTTAATTTTTTTATAGGATAAGGTAGAAGTCACGGAAACTTTGATAGCGATTTCATTAAATACGTAGATTGCTTTAGGTAGTAAGAACGTTTTGACAATATTAATTCTTCCAATCCACGAACATGGGACAACTTTCCATTTCTTTGTATCATCTTCAATTTCCTTCATCAATGTTCTGTCAAACAATAGTCAGTTGTTTCTTTATTGATTTTCTGCCTGCTGGTGTTCTATCCACTATTGTAAGTAGAATAGTGAAGTCTCTCTCATTTTTGTATTGTTGTCAATTTCTCCCTTCAGATCTATTGGTATTTGCTTTATAGGTTTAGGGGTTCTGATGCTGGATATGTACATATAATTGCTCTATCTTTCTGTTGAATTGAATTTTATCAGTATATAATGACTTGTCTCTAGAGACAACTTTTGACTTAAAGTCTATTTTGCCTGATACGAGCATAGCCCCATGCTGTTTTTGGTCATCTTTGCACGGGATATCTTTTTCCATTTCTTCATTTTCAATCTACGTATATCTTTAAATCTGAAGTGAGTCCCTTGGGCTTCCTTGGTAGTCCAGAGGTTGAGAATTCACCTTGCAATGCAAGGGACACTGGTTCAATCCCTCGGTCAGGAAGAACCCACGTGCCTTGGAGCAGCTACGCCCAAGTGCCACAACTATTCTGTTGTGCTCTAGAGCCTGTTCTGTACAACAAGAGAAGCCACACAATGAGAAGCCTGAGCACCACAACTACAGAAAGCCCTGTGCACATCAACAAAGACCCAGCACAGCCAAAAAAAGTAAAATAAATAAAAATTTTTTGAAAAGAAATGGCCATAAAAAATAAAGTGAATCCCTTGTAGACAGCATATTGCTAGATTTTATTTTTCAATTCATTCAACCACTTTTTGTCTTTGATTAGAGAATGTCACAAATTGGTGGTTTATAAATAAATTAATTTTTCACAGTTCTGGAGGCTAGAAGTTAAGATCAGGGTGCCAGCCCAGTCGTATAGAAACCCTCTTCTGGGTCACAAACTTCTCATTGTATCCCCACATAACTGAACAGGTAAGAGACCTATCTTGAACCTTTTGATAAGGACCTTAATCTCATTCATGAGTGGACCCATCATGACCTAGTCAATTCCAAAAGACCCTGGCTCTAATACCATCACATAAGGTATTAGTATTTCAATGAATTTTGAAAATTACATATGAACTTTTAGAGGGAAATAAATATTCAAGTCATAGCATATCTCTGGCCCCCCAAAATTCATGTCCATTTTGCATGCAAAACATGATCATTCCATCTCAACAGCTTCCAAAGTCTTAATTTCATCTAGCATCAACCAAAAAAAATCTAAGTTTAAAGTCTCATATAAATATCACCTGAATCAGATGTGCATGAGACTCAAGGTATAATTGATTCTGAGATAAATTGCTCTCCAGATGTGAATCTGTGAAACAAAAAAAAAATTATGTGCTTCCAAAATGCAATGTGGGACAGGCAGTAAGGCAAACTCTCCCAGCCTAAAGGGAGAAATAGGAAAGAAGAGGGTGGCAGGTCCCAAGCAAGTCCAAACCCAACAAGGCAAACATCAAATCTCAAGGCTTGAGACTACTCTTTCATCAGATACTCTCCCTGCTAGGCCCACTGGGATATGGAAATGACCTTCTGTGCACACTGGGGTATACCTGCCCCCATGGCTTTGCTGCAGGCAACCCACATGGCAATCCTCACTGGCTTAACTTGCATGCTTGTAGCTGTCTCTGTCTGGAACTGCACACCAGGGACTCTGCTGACTTGGATCATGGGAGAAGCCATATCCACATGGCTCCACTGAGCATTTTCCTGGCAGGGACTCCCTGTAGTAACCTCATCCTCTCTGTGGTCTTCTGCCTGGGTTGAGTGCCCACATCTCTAGATGGCTTCATTCCTTGATACCTAGGCAGAGGCAGACATCTCTGAGGGTTCTGCTGGGCAGGGGCCTGGCCTTCACAGCTTTGGTAGCATTGCTCCCATGGCTTTGGGTGGCACCACCCCCACATTCATGGGCAAGGGTTGTCTGGTCTGTCAAAATCCAAGTGATATATTCCCAACTTTTGATACCAAAGAGGAAGCCTTAATGATCTCTAAATTGTCTTTGGGGTCCTTCTTCCCTTGTTTTGAGGAATACCACATATCCATAGCTCAATAGCTCTATGTGCCTCTCCTATAAAGTTTAAGAAGTCTGACTACTTTCTTTCATTCCTTCCTATCTCCTTCTGCTTCAGGTCAAATGGGCTGTTTTCCTTTTGGGTGGCTATAGTCATTATTCACACTGTTGAAAATTTTACATATAGTTCTGATACTGTATCAGTTGTACTTGGAATGAAATTTGAGACTTCCCAGGATGTTTATTTAAACTGCCAACTGAATTCTGCACATGCAAATGTAACTTTTTCCCTTCTAAATTTTGCCTTAAAATGTCACAATGAAAGGTACTTATGTTGCAGAAAGTTTGTGAATTAAACACCCAAATACCTGGGTTGTTTGGGAACAAAGGATTAGAGAAGGAGAACGTTAAGCTTTATAGAAAAGCAAATAGTAACCATTAAAGCCAGAGATCAACAGATACACGAATAAACAAAATGTAGTACCTATTTTCCAATGCTGCAATATAGTTCAGTCTTAAAAAGTAATGAACAGTAAAAATTAATACAACATTGTAAATCAACTATACTTTTATTTAAAACCATATGATTATCTCAATAGATGCAGAGAAAGCCTTTGACAAAATTCAACACCCATTTATGATAAAAACTCTCCAGAAAGCAGGAATAGAAAGAACATACCTCAACATAATAAAAGCTATATATGACAAACCCACAGCAAACATTATCCTCAATGGTGAAAAACTGAAAGCATTTCCCCTAAAGTCAGGAACAAGACAAGGGTGCCCACTTTCACCACTACTATTCAACATAGTTTTGGAAGTTTTGGCCACAGCAATCAGAGCAGGAAAAGAAATAAAAGGAATCCAAATTGGAAAAGAAGAAGTAAAACTCTCACTGTTTGCAGATGACATGATCCTCTACATAGAAAACCCTAAAGACTCCACCAGAAAATTACTAGAACTAATCAATGATTATAGTAAAGTTGCAGGATATAAAATCAACACACAGACATCCCTTGCATTCCTATACACTAATAATGAGAAAACAGAAAGAGAAATTAAGGAAACAATTCCATTCACCATTGCAACGGAAAGAATAAAATACTTAGGAATATATCTACCTAAAGAAACTAAAGACCTATATATAGAAAACTATAAAAAAATAAAAGAAATTATGACATATGCATCAACATGGATTAAACCTTGAAGATATTATGCTACATCAAATAAGTCAAACATAAAAGAACAAATACTGCATAATTCTACTTACATGAGCTACCTAAGACAGTCAAATTCATAAAGATAGTATGGTGATTACCAGGGCCTGGAGGAAGGGAAATGAAGAGTTATTGCTTAATGGTTACAAAGTTTTAGCTTGGGATAATGAAATGTTCTGGACATGAATAGTGCCGAAGGTCGTGCAACAATGTGAATGTATTTAATGCTACTGAAATCTATGTTCAAAAATGGTTAAATGTTAAATTTTAAGTTACCTATATTTTACCACAATTTTTAGAAAATGGATGGAATGGGGGCAAGAACCGACAACCAATCCAATGCAGGGTTGGGGGGAGGGTGGGAAGTGAACACAGAAACAGACCCCCTGGGAGCTGGGTGTATGATGTTAGACATTAAAATCAATGGGGAAAGAGTGGGCTAGCCACTGAACAGTGTTAGACAATTGGTCACTGATATGGTAAAAGATAAAATTATATCCCTTCATCATTCATGAATTAAATTATTGTTGAATCCTACTATCAAACTATGAAAGACTAAACTTCAAGATTTCAGAAAAAAAATATCAATGGTAATATCTGTGTGACATCAGTAAAAAAAGATTTCCTCAGCATGGTATGGCAAGCTGTATAAGCTTCCTAGGGCTGCTGAACCAAAGTGTCGCAGACCAGATGGTTTTCAACATCAGAAAGTTGTTCTCTTACAATTCTGGAGGCCAGGAGTCTAAAATCAAGGTGTCAGCAGATTTCTGAGGCTCTGAGTGGAATCTTCTCTTGTTTCTTGAGCTTCTGATGAGGACTGTCAATCCTTGGGGTTCCTTGTTTGCAGCTTCATCACTTCAATTTCTGCCTCTGCTGCCGTGAGGACTTCTTCCTGTGGGTCTTTCTTTGACTAAATCTCCTTCTTTAAATAATGAGTCACATTCTGTGAAGGACCCAACCTATTCCACTATGACCTCATCTTTACTAATTATATCTGCAACAAACTTATTTCCAAATAAGATCACATTTCTGAAGTACTGGGGAGTAGGACATTGACATTATCCTTTGTTGGGACACAATTCAATCTGTAACAAAGGCATTAACCATAAAGGAAAGGACTGATAATATTTTAATCACATTGTACAAAACTGAGCAGTTTCTTTCTTTCTTCTGTAAGACATGTTAGATAAAAGATATCATGAAAAAGACATTAGAAGTTCTTTTCTCCATTGTTACTAATCTTGTTACTATAAAATGTTAAGTACAAAATACATAAAAACTACATATTTTACTAATTTTTATTGAAAAAGGAACAAAAATAATTGGTTTTTTATTGAAAGGTAGTTGCTTCACAGAAGGCAACGGCATCCCATTCCAGTACTCTTGCCTGGAAAATCCCATGGATGGAGGAGCCTGGTGGGCTGTAGTCCATGGGGTTGCTAAGAGTCAGACACGACTAAGCGACTTCACTTTCACTTTTCACTTTCATGCATTGAAGAAGGAAATGGCAACCCACTCCAGCGTTCTTACCTGGAGAATCCCAGGGACGGGGGAGCCTGGTGGGCTTCCATCTATGGGGTCGCACAGAGTTGGACATGACTGAAGCGACTTAGCAGCAGCAGCTCAAGAATTTCCAGGGGGACTCCTGAGGCTCGATCCCGCCTTTGCGTATGCCGATTCAGCCTTTGTGTATGCTGAGCCTCCTTCCTAATGACCTTTGCCATGGGCAGAGTTCCTCACGCTGGCTCCCAGCAGCTATCTTTGTGTCTTCTTTGGAGAAATGTCTGTTTAGGTCCTTGGCCTAATTTTTTATTGGGTTGTTTGTTTTTCTGATATTGAGCTAGATTTCTGGTGGTAAGGTGGAAAGCCCCAGTGAGGGCTTCCCAGGTAGCTAAGTGGTAAAGGATCCAGGATACCAAAAAAGCTTGTGTTGTAGATCTCTTGGTTGAAGTTGCTCTGCTAAGGCTGCCTTACTTTCACCTTGTTTTTGAAGTACTCTGAAAAGTGAAGGGTCAAACTGGGGGTACTGTTTTTTCTTTATAGATTATTTAGCCAATTAAAAAGGCTCCGAAAAAACTGGCTTCTTGGTCCAGGTCAACCAATCGTTCATTAGTTACAGAGACAAAAATTCGATCATTTTCCTTAAGCTCAAATATTCCTCCTTGATAGATGGAATAGAGTCCATATTCTGAATCTTTAGACCAACAACTATTTCTAGCACTTTTCATCAGCAGTATAGGGTCAGGATAGTTTGTGTATTTGTAAATATATTGTACCATTTGTTTGATTTTTTTTCTGTTCTCTTCTGTTGAAACAGTTCCCAAAACTTCCTCAGGTTCCTGAAATCGAAAGTATGTTTGGGAATAGATGTAATAAAATCCTGTTTGAAGGATAACCAGCTCTCCATTCCTTAAGTACAAATTATTCAAGAATGAATGTCCTTTTCTTGATGACTCCCAGGAATTTATTTTATGGCCCACAGCTTTTTCATTCTTGGAGCCTGGGATGAAGTTTGGAGAAAAATAAAATTAACTTGTAGTAAAGCAAGGAGTTTCCCGATAACTGTGGCTAGACAACGCTTTGGTTGGAACTGTCCCGCATTGTAGGAAGACGCTTTACCATCTGAGCCACCAGGGAAGTCAATTTAAAACTTCACGCTCCCTCAATCTTCCAAGGAGTCTAAATTTTAATCATATAGAAATCTGGAGGCGCCCATGCCACTGTGACCTGTTTGAAGTCCCCTATTTTGCTGCACCTCGACCGTCACAGTCAGCTCTGAATGGTACCACGGGAATGGTTCATTAGGGTAGCCGTCTACTCCTGGGAAGAATTTCTGTCCAGAACCCCTACCTCCTTTCCTGTGCTGGTGAGCTCAGATTGACAATGTAGAAGGAAACCAAAAGAAACATATCTGTTCCTCAAGCCTAGAGCTCATAAATTCCTGCTACTCTTTTAGGTCTTTTTGGATTCTTCCTTGGTCTTTCTCAGTAACCCAGTGTCAAAATCACCTCCCAAGCAGGAGGCATCTCAAGTCCAATAAGGCAAGGTATAGGGTTTGGCAAAAACGCCCAGATTTAAAGATCTTCAGATCTTTGGATCTTTAAATCCTGAAGATTTTGAATGAAGATGGGCCTTACTGAGATAGGATATTCCTTTAAACTTTGGGCTCATCTCTATGATTGGTGCAAATTTTAGTTTTTCAAGAGTTTAAAACTACCACCATATTATCTGATGAACTGTAAATAGGAATAGTGAAATAACAATCTCACAAATAGGCAGAACACATAAATTACCTCCAAAAATACCAGTTCAGGAATACCATGAAGGCAACTGCTCAGAGTAAAACCAGACAAAAGCCAATCAGCCAACAAAAAAAAAAACAACAAACTTTTCATTCATTAACTGATGCCTGAAATACCTTTAACCTAGGGCAAAATCTCTCACAATAATAAAAGCACTACTTACTGAGTGCTTACAATGCACTAGCATTTTGCATTCATCTTCACTATTTTGTGAGTTAAACGTTATCTCTACTTTTTATGTGAAGAAAATGAAGCTTGGGACTTCCCTGGTGGTCCAGTGGTTAAGACTTTGCCTTCCAAGTCAGGGTGTTTGGATTCCATCCCTGGTTGGAGAGCTAAGATCCCACATGTCTCTTGGCCAAAAAACCACAACATTAAACAGAAGTGATATTGTAACAAATTCATTAAAGACATTAAGAATGGTCCACATCAAAAAAATCTTTTTAAAAAAAAAAAAAAAAAGAGAGAGAGAAAGAAAATGAAACTTGATTGAGTTAAGTAATTTCCTCAGAATGAAGAACTTGGTAAGGAGGAGCTGGGATTCCCATGGGGTGTTTAGATTACAAGACTCACACACTAACTTCAGCAATCCATGAACACCTGTTCTCCAGTTAAAATTAGGCTTAACATAATTGGTTAACTATTTGAAAATAAATTAACCTATTTGGTTAAATTATATGAAACTGACATTTCCATAAGTGCAAAGTGGTCAAATATTGGCCATTTTTTCTTTTTGTGGTTCAACCTAATGCAAATGTCACTGGGAGGGTTTGGTAACTCACTGGAAAAGTAGATCACTGATTTAGAACCTTTGCAGAGGAGAAAGATTTGATGAAAGAGTGAGAAATTACTTTTAAAAATAAGAAAAGCAAAAATGAGGGCATGGGAAACCCTAAGTTCTCTCATTTCAGAATTTTCTTGAGGCCAGTTGTGCCGGGCAGTAACTAAGCTACTCATCTTATAATCTTGCTTCTGAAAAGAGTCAATCTGAGACTTGATTACTACTGACCATTTTGTAGATAGCCATATAAACATTTCAGATACAAAAATAAATTATTTAGAACAAATTCTTCCCTTCCTTTCCTTTAAACCATATATTAATAATTTCTCTTACCTGGAACTGGCAACGTACTTTTTTTCCGATTGCTTCCAGTTATATGAGCAGCTACCCTCTTAGGACCCTTTTCTCTCTCTAGGTAAGGATTATATTGCTTTTCTAAAAGAGAAGTAACAAAGAATCATCAGCACTTGTCAAGCTACTTCACAAATACATTGCTGTGCACAGCACTTGTCAATCAAGCATAGCAAACACACTGGGCTCCCAAAGTTGATTATATGGGTTTCCATAAAACCAACCTACATTTTAGTATTATGAGTAATCTACTTCAGCCTATGTTTAATTCACAAAGTACTTTAGATAGGAGGAATAGGGAGTATCGTTAGCCATAATTTATTGGCATCTCAGGGGTAAGGTTCTACTAGAATATAACAAAATGAAGATCCTGACACTTTTACTAAACAACAATAGTAACCAAACCGTGGACATATAATACTCCTGCTGAGGCATTAAAAGTGCACAAATAACCAGGTACTGGCAACTGTCCACTTTGAGCTGTTTGTAGAAAAAGACTGATACCAATTCTCATCATTTCAATTATTTTTTCCTCTTTGCTAGCTACTATCTACTCTAAAGGAAGAGCAATTACAAAACACCATTCACTATCTCAGATGGGGTTTATGGCTCAACTTTCTTTGTGGCCACAGGATTCCATGGTTTACATGTCCATAGATGCCACAAATTGATATCCAGCAGTCACTTCTCTTGGAGAAGGCAATGGCACCCCACTCCAGTACTCTTGCCTGGAAAATCCCATGGATGGAGGAGCCTGGTGGGCTACAGTCCATGGGGTCGCTAAGAGTCGGACATGACTGAGCAACTTCACTTTCACTTTTTCACTTTCATGCATTGGAGAAGGAAATGGCAACCCACTCCAGTGTTCTTGCCTGGAGAATCCCAGGGGCAGGAGAGCCTGGTGGGCTGATGTCTATGGGGTCACATAGAGTCGGACATGACTGAAGTGACTTAGCAGCAGCAGCAGTAGCAGTCACTTCTCTCACATCCCAAAAGGTATATGGAATGACATAATGGTCATGATAATCAGTATATGAACATATAAATCATTGATTCACTAGATCACAATAAACAAATCACATTTACTGACCACCATCTGAAGTACTCTAGAGCAGACTAAATGACCACAAATTCAACAAATTACTCTTTTAAAAATCAGCTAAAACTTCTCAGGAGGCTTACATTGGTTGTTAAGATCAATTGTATGGTTTCACCAAATAAATATGTCCATGGACAAGGCAGTGCTTCCATGGGGGATTCAAAGATTAATCAGTGATAGTATAATCTGAGCCTTCAAGGGACTTAAAGTGTTTAGGGAAGATACAAATTAGAAAGTGAAAATTGACCCATGTGAAATAGAAAGGAAGGATGATGAAAGATTCCTATTTGTTGGAAAGCTGAGTCAGGGGAAGTTTTGGACTAAGGTCCCTTCATTCACTTACTCTAGCAAACCAAAGTGCCCATTATGTCTATGCCAGGCACTCTTCTAGGAACACAGAGAAATAGCTATAAACAAATGAAAGCAAGAAAGTATTTGAGGTGCAGGACAATTATCTGAAATGAAAAGGGTGGAGAGGCTTAAAGTCCACAACAATGGGAGAAGGGCGTTCACAGAGATCTAGAACAGTGTCCCCAAGACAAGATGCACACAGCATTCCTGGGACACAGGCATCGGAGGAGTTCAGTTTCAGGCTTGAATGAGGAGTTAAACTATAGAGGATTTGAATGTTAAGCTAAGAGATTTGGATTTTACAGACATGAGAAGACTTTAAACAGTTTTAATCAGGGAAGCAAAAAGATATGTGTTGTGCTTTAGGCTAAACTAACTCATAGTAAGGTCTGATGCTAGAAATTGAGAGGGCTAGAGATTGGTGAGTTAGCAGACAATTGTAATTGATCAAGGTCTGAGAATAGGAAGCCTCCGTCTAGACTAGTAGTAGAGGAAACTGAAATGAGGTGACAAAATTCCATAGGGGAGAAAGAAATAGGAAGAAGACTTTATCTATCTGGTGTTGTTACTTATTCAGGATAGTGGGTATTTGTACTATATTGAAGACTCAACACAGCTTGGGGATGTAGGGTCAATTACGTTACTCTCAGAATACTCAGCTTTCAAAGTTGGTGTGTTCATTTACTTTGAATCTCCAGTGATAAATAATTCATAATGTCTTGACTGCTCTGAGACTTTATTTTTTTTTTAATTTTATTTTATTTTTAAACTTTACATAATTGTATTAGTTTTGCCAAATATCAAAATGAATCCGCCACAGGTATACATGTGTTCCCCCTCCTGAACCCTCCTCCCTCTTCCCTCCCCATACCATCCCTCTAGGTCGTCCCAGTGCACTAACCCCAAGCATCCAGTATCGTGCATCGAAACTGGACTGGCATCTGCTCTGAGACTTTAACACTTTGCTTTAAAACATTCCGTAATGGAATCCAGTTACGAATATCTTGCATTTGAGGTCAATGCAAGGATATAGGAAAGCCTAGATATAAGAGCAAAATTTGAAGAGAGGAAATTTCCTACAGACTATAGCAAACAACTCCCAGACAAGAAGCCTATGAATATGTATATTTGGGTGTCATGGATACATTTAGGTATACTGAGAAGTGTGTGATTTCTGCACCCCACTGGGATGAGTATAAAAAAGAATATTTTTCTCCCAGAACTGAAAGTAGTACATGCATCTTCTATAAACCATGGATCTGGTGTTCCTCATTAGAAGAGTTGGAGGGACTTCCCTGGAGGTCCAGTGGTTGAGAATCTGCTTTGCAATGCAGGGGATGCAGTTCGATCCCTGATTGGGGAACTAGGATTTATATACCATAAAGCAACTAAGCCCATGTGTCACAACTGCTGAGTCTGAGCACCACAACTAGAGAGTCCATGTGCTGCAAGGAAAGATTCCACATGATGCAATGAAGATTCCGTGTGCCATGACTAAGATACGAGGAAGCCAAATAAACAAATATTTTAAAGAAAGAAGAGATGGCATGTTCATCATTCCTGCTACTGCCTTTGGCTTTGGGGAAATGACCAGAAAGAATGCTTAGATCCTGGGACCAGGTCTTGCCTTCATATGTAATAAAGGATGGTGGGGGTTATCAAGGGATGAGGATGCTGATTGTAATGGGAAAGGATAGCTGAAAAGTAGGAATACATCATTAACCAAATATCTATTTTAAAAACACTGTTTCTTCTCTGCCAGCATGGGGTACTCCAGGACTTTAAGTCTGTGGTACATTTATGGAGGCCTGTATGACTGTTCGTAGGGGAAAATGTGGTTATGGTGAGCTAAATGTGAAGAAGCAGCAAATTTAATTCATCAGTTACATTAACTTATGTCTTGATTAACAAAATGTGTATTAAGAATTTGTATGTAAACAGAGATGGTGGTGGGACAACACTGTGAATGCATTAATTGTCACCAAATCATATGCTTCAAGATGGTTAATCATATGTTATGTGAATTTCACCTCAGTCAAAACATGCAGACACACACACACACACACACACACACACACACATGCACGCCAAAGTTGGTGCAGGTAAGGACCAGGGAATAAAAGAGAATCTACTAGGTTTGAGATATAGAGGTAAGTCCAGGTATAGCGAGGTGAGAGAAATAGGCATGTTTTCAGTCTTTGTAGATCTTTTATGTAGTCGGGAATCAGAACACAGAGAATATATATATATATTTTCTTTGATTTATACACATGTACTTATCAAAGGAAACTAACAAAATAAGTATGACAGAAAAACAGGATGTGGGGAAACTTTCTTAGAAAGCTGATCAGAGAAGTTCTCTCTGAAGAGGTGATGAGGATGGAGGATGAGGAGATGTGAAAATGCAAGAATGGGAGAAGCCAGACAGAGGACCAGAGAAGCCAGTTTGGTCTTCTCTGAAAGACCCACTGAAAGGGGATGTGGGTTAAGAGCAGTTGGCTGACCGTCAGTGGAGATGGCAAAGGTGTGGGGACTACAGAATGAGGATTTTGAGTGGGGAGAAGGATTGTTGGGAGAGAGATGATGGAGCAAAATTTTTGCATAAAGAAAGGCTTAGAGCCTAGGCATGGTCAGAAGCAGAGAAGATGGGTAACTTTGGACCCCTTATTTTTTTTCCAGCTATGCTCCAGAAAGCTACCCACATTAGAAGATAAAAGCAAAGAATGGAAGAAGTTGAGATGAAAGGTAAATCCACATTGGAAGAACAAAATTTCCAGGAAATAAAGTTCATACCTGAGGTGGGCCTCAGATTTGGTTCAAATGCCAATGCCAAAAGGGAAACAGAATCAAGCATCTTGAGTTACTGAGCATCAGTCAGAGGTGGGATGTTTGGGTGGGAGTAGAGAGCAAGAGGATGGAGAAGTACTCAGCTTATCAGGAGGTTGACACTAGAAAATTAAAACAACAACAAAAAATAATACCTGGATTTGTAGGAATCATTTCCTCAAAGGTTCTCAAAGTCATCTGCAAATAGTATTGAATAAAGCTTGTTAATTTCCCTAAGCATTTAAATTGATTATTGAATGCCTATGGCTCTTCTTGCTGATGTCTAACAGGAAATTTCTGCATTTAAGATATCAACTTAGGCAGCTTTAAGTTGTTCAAGCAAAGAGCATGTGGGGTAGGATGGGATCTGGGGTAAATACAGAGTCAGCTGTCCCTACTATTGATGAAAGGATGGCCCTCTGTCTGAGAGACCTCTGTTTCTGGATGAAGTCTTTGAAATGCCATACCTGGAACACCACAGAAAGGAAGAGTCATTTTTCTCCAAGTTAGGTCAGCCTAACGTGCCCAGGCTTCCTTGTGGCTAACAGACGTGATGGCCATGTCACCTCACTTTCTGGGAGGCGTGTCTGCATGCAAGCATGTGTACAAGTGCATTGTGTGTCTCTGAATGTATGCGTGTGTTAGATTCCAGGGGCTTTAAATTATTGGACAGACCCAAGACTGAAGGTGTAAGGCACACTCCCTTTCTCTCATGACACCCACAGACATGCACAGCCCATCCAGTGGTGACCTGCTAGCACCGTGTCATTCTCTCATTTCTGAGAATGTGGCTGAGACATTCTCACCATAAAGAGATCTTACCAAATTTTCATCTCTGACTAAATACCTCATATCATTTTCTTTCCCTATTTGCTAACCAGTGGGGAAAACCAGGAACAAAGAATGAATTTGAGCCCTTCTGTTCAATGAGCCCACTCTGACATGACTCACCCACGGCTTTAAACTCCTCTCTATTCAGTCCTTCTGCCCGTCCCTGCCCACCTTTCCCTTCACTCTTGTTAATCACATAACTGTCAGAAACTTCCTCTGTACTTCAGCCCCATATCTGCATTTTCCTTTGTCAAAAGCCCTGACATGTTGATGTATGGCAAAACCAATACAATATTGTAAAGTAATTAACCTCCAATTAAAATAAATAAATTTATATTAAAAAAAAAAAAAAGCCCTGACCACAGATAACAGGTTGGGGCTCCTCTAGGGCAAAGGAAACTGATGTGTGGGAAGGGAAGCAAGGGTCTCAGCACATTAGCTCTGCCACTGGCCTTCTGAGCCAGAAAGGAAAAAGGAGGAGCAGGAAAAGGAAAAGGCTAATTCTTACAGTGTGGTAGGCAGAAAAAAAGAACAATTATAATGAGACTTCCCTGGTTGTCCAGTGGTTAAGACTCTGCCCTCTGACAGCATGGGGCACTGGTTCAATCCCTGGACAGGGAAAAAAAGATGCCCAAGAAATAAGATGCCATGTGGCACAGCCAAAATCAAAAGCACACAACAAAAAAACAGAATGGTTAGAATATAAGCAGATGGACTGGATTAAAATTTGTTCATTATCAGCCCTGGGAAACTTTTCTCAAGTTACTTAACTGATATGGACTATTTTAATTTCTATATCTTTTTTTTTTTTTTTTTAAAGAAAAAAGAAGATAATAATGATTCCTTCCTCACAGCTGTTTGAGGATTAGGGGAGATGTTAATAACATGTGGAATGTCCATAAAGGACATTTATGGAAAATGATCTGTTTGTTTATATGGTACCTGGAAATATGGGGAAGTCTTTTCCCCTCCTATGCTACGCTTTCACCTGCCCTGGGTGCCCTCTGTTGTTCTGTCCGTTCCTCATTTCCACAAAAGATAAAATATTTAGACTAGATGAGGAAGCTCTCTGGAAGAGAGGAATAAACTCTAGAGCAGGCTTCAATCAGGACCCACTGTGGGGTGGATCCCACCTTTTCCTAGTTCTGTGAATTTGAGGACAATCACTTAAACACTCTGGGTTTCAACTTTCTCCTTTACAAAATGAGGACTCTAGACTTCATGATGTAAAATGTTCTTTCTCCTCTGAACCTCCTATGCCCACTGGTAAAGTGACACCGTGGTTCACCTACCTTTTTAACAAACAGATGGAGTTGGGACTTTAGTTCCCAGCAGGGATTGATTATACTCTCATCATCTCTGGAGTCCCAGGAACGGTCATCTTCCTCCAAGAAGCAAGCCAAGCCACTTTTGAAGTATTTGTTCTGCATCTGGGTTTAGATGGATATAACACAGTATTACACACAAGTGCTTTTTCTTTTTGCTCATTTACAAGTTAAAATAACAGAAACCGATGACATGTTCAGAGGAGTCTTAGTACCTTGCATAAGCTCGTTGTCTGAAGTAAAAGTAAGCACGCAGTCTTCCATCCTTTGAATAAAGGTAAGCAGTTGAATGTGGGAGAGAGGAAACAGGTGTGGGCCAGACATCTGGGGTCACAATGCCTTTGCGGCCCCTGCCTTTGGATAGCTGTGTGTTGCTCAACAAATTGCCTCTTCACTTCAAAATCTCTTCTTCATTTGCATTTCAAGCTGGTTCCCTGTGGTGAGCTCTGAGGTCCCTTCCAGCTCTGACATGGTATGACTCCCACTCAACAGTTGGAAACCCATGCAGGTACAAAGTAGGAGTGGAATCTGTTTACGTTCCAGGATCCTCCCGCCAAATTAATCAAACACTTTAGGGCAAAGGTAATGCAGATGACACCACCCTTATGGCAGAAAGTGAAGAGGAACTAAAAAGCCTCTTGATGAAAGTGAAAGTGGAGAGTGGAAAAGTTGGCTTAAAGCTCAACATTCAGAAAACGAAGATCATGGCATCCAGTCCCATCACTTCATAGGAAATAGATGGGGAAACAGTGTCAGACTTTATTTTTCTGGGCTCCAAAATCACTGCAGATGGTGACTGCAGCCAGGAAATTAAAAGACGCTTGCTCCTTGGAAGGAAAGTTATGACCAACCTAGATAGCATATTCAAAAGCAGAGACATTACTTTGTCAACAAAGGTCCGTTTAGTCAAGGCTATAGTTTTTCCAGTGGTCATATATGGATGTGAAAGTTGGACTGTGAAGAAAGCTGAGTTCCGAAGAATTGATGCTTTTGAAATGTGGTGTTGGAGAAGACTCTTGAGAGTCCCTTGGACTGCAAGGAGATCCAACCAGTCCATTCTGAAGGAGATCAGCCCTGGGATTTCTTTGGAAGGAATGATGCTAAAGCTGAAACTCCAATGCTTTGGCCACCTCATGCGAAGAGTTGACTCATTGGAAAAGACTCTGATGCTGGGAGGGATTGGGGCAGGAGGAGAAGGGGACGACAGAGGATGAGATGGCTGGATGGCATCACTGACTCGATGGACGTGAGTCTGAGTGAACTCTGGGAGTTGGTGATGGACAGGGAGGCCTGGCGTGCTGCGATTCATGGGGTCACAAAGAGTCGGACACAACTGAGCTGAATGTTCTATTTCTTGATCTTAGCTCTGACTGTCTTGGTGGTTTTTGTTGTTCAGTCACCAAGTTGTGTCACCCTCCTGCAACCCCATGAACTGCAGCACGCCAGACTTCCCTGTCTTTTACTCTCTCCCTGAGTTTGGTCAAACTCACGTCCATTGAGTCCGTGATGCCATCCAAACATCTTATCCTCTGTCGCCCCCTTCTCTTTGCCCTCAATCCTTCCCAGCATCAGGATCTTTTCCAGTGAATCAGCTTTTCACATCAGGTGGTCAAAGTATTGGAGCTTCAGCATCAGCCCTTCCAATGAATATTCAGGGTTGATATCCTTTAGGATTGACTGGTTGGATCTCCTTGCTGCCCAGGGGACTCTCAACAGTCTTCCCCAGCACCACAGTTTGAAAGCATCAATTCGTTGGTACTCGGCCTTCTTTATAGTCCAACTGCCTTAGCAGATTCTAGCTATTGTTGTGATGTCTGCTCCTCTGGATAGCAGAATCAGGACTACATTGCCATTAGATATTTGAATCTTGCCTCATTAAAAGTTTACACCAGTTAGGGATTTACCCGCAGAGACTTGAAATACCATTTGAAGGCTCCCTCATTCTGATTGAGGGTAAACATTTACAATGACTAGATCATTTTCTGCTAAGTTTGCACTTGATGTTACACACACACACACACATGTGCGCACATAGCTTATACACTCCAATCCATCTGGGACACTCCAGGATGACAACTGATTAACCTCATGAAGAAAAACAGGATGTTCATGCAAGTTCAGATGGGTCTGTTTTCCTGTTTTCATTTTTAACAACTGGGATTCAGATATTATTTCCATATACAAATCCACTGAAATGCCTTTCTCTGGAGAAATAAGTGGGAAAATAGTCATTTTATCTGTTCTCTGAATGAAGGGGACTTCAAAGCTTGAAGGAAAGATCAAACATAAGAATGATCTGCTTCCTTCTATAGAAAGACAACCTCATTCCAAATCAAAATGACTTAAATATTGATGAGAACTTTTGGTGAGAGTCATGTGGGCCTGTACCGTCAGCCACATGCTCCTTGCACATTTGATCAGGTCTCTCAAGCGTAGAAGTGACAAACCTGACTTAATTCCTTCCCCATTGGCATAGAACATTCATTTGCTTTTAAGTAAATGCTTATTTTCTTTCTTCCTTTTTAAGATTATAGGAGTAAAACATTTGCCTAGGAGATGTAGCGGGGGTGACAGGTGGGGGCCACCTAAATTATGACTGGAGATGAAATTAGGCACCATTCCTTTGTCCCTACCCACCTCCATGTTCTTCAACTGTAATCTGCAATTTATGTGGGGGCTTAAAAGCCTTTCCAAGGAAAGAACTCAATTTAGAAATATAAGAGCATGTTTAGCAAACTGCAGGGAAGATCAGAGAAAAGAGCTGCATTTAGTAGCAAGGCTTTAGGAAAGTTCCAGAAGAATAGTTTTATTAGACATTGTCCAGTCCAACAAGACTAGGTATTCCTTGGTCAGGTACTGATTTGATGAAACTGAATAAATAAGCTTAACTGGATTTCCCTGGTGGTCCAGTGGTTGAGGCTCTCAGCTGCCAATGCAGAGGTACAGCTTTGAACCCTGGTTGGGGAACTGAGATCCCACATGCTGTGGAGTGCAGCCAAAAGATTAAAAAAAAACAAAAAGGCTTAACTAACTTTCGTAACCTGTTGGGACAAAACAATGTGCCTGACACAGAAAGGAAAAAGCAACTCGCCTTCTTACATCATAGAAGTTGGAAAATGCCAGGAGGTAGGGTCAGGGCTGGGACAGGGCAGAGTTGAGAGGTGCTGAGATCAGGCAGTCAGGGTAGCTGACAGCCCCTGTGAAGTCAATTGGAATTTGAGAGGGTGGAAGAGACCAGAGGCCAGCCCAGATCAGGACCAACTGCTGGCCTCTGGAGATCCTCTGGAAATTTTCCAGAAACATTTTCAGGAGGTGGGGAAGGATTGCCTCGAAAACTAAGGTCCTAAGGAGACATGGGAGGAAGTCTGACAAGCTAATATGACTCCACTGTTAACCCAGATTTAATGAAGCCTGAAGATGTTGAGGATACATAGACACCCTGAAAAACAGAAAATTATAGAATACTTTCCTAAAAGTAAAACAAGTAATATCCTCCTTCATCCACCCTCATTCTACTTCCTAGGTTACCTTTGGAGGATCTCTTTTTTATAGGGTTAAGATCAGCCTGGGTGTGGGCAATTTTGCATATGGTTTGGGCTCACTTGTGCCTCAGATGGTAGAGAATTCGCCTGCAACTCGGGAGACCTGAGTTTGATCCCTGGGTTGGGAAGATCCCTTGCAGAAGGGAAAGGCTACCCACTCCAGTATTCTTGCCTGGAGAATTCCATGGACTATACAGTCCATGGGGTTGCAAAGAGTCGAACACGACTGAGTGATTCACTTTATTTATTTATTTTTGTACTTTACTTTTAAGACTATATAAAAATGTCATTTTCTTTAGATCTGTATGACGGTCATATGGATGGTATAGATAGTTTTACAACATTCATTGTAGAAAATTGATAAAATATAGAAAAATAAAAAGGAAAAAGGGGCACCCATAATCCTATCATCTAGAGATCACAGCTTATTTTTCCTCCTAGATATTTTTATGCTTATGTATTGATTTCTGAACAACAGAAAGCCACAGCCAGCCTGCACGCCTTCCCCAGTTTCCTATTTGGTAGTTTCCTTCACACACCTGGGCCAATACAGGTGAATGACACACGGGCAAGCAGGTGCTGTGGCTATCCCAGGAATGATTAATGATGCTTAATCTCTCTCCCCACTTCCTTTCCACACCCATTCACACTTTGAGAAGGAATTTTCTTCAGCACTTCAGTGGCTGGGACTGTTCTCTTGCTAACCACATCTGGATATTGGGGGCAAGGGGATAAATGTGCTTTTTTTAATTCGGACACTTCTAGGAGGAGAGACAGCTATGGCACTGGGTGCCAGTGCTCCTGTTCCAGGAGCCCTTGGTTCTGAGAAGTGGATTCCACTCAACTGCCGGTGATGCCATCACAAACACTGTGGTTGTCCAGGCCAGGTACAACCAGTCCTTGGCAGGGCTTGAGATCAGCTGTGTGGACTCCTTTGCTGGCTGGCTGGCTCAGAGACCTCAAGATGCCAGTCCTGACCCTCTCTGCTGCCCAGCCATTAGTCTCTGACAATCAGTTTCTGCAAATCCCAAATAGCATAAAGGATCATTTATGGAGCCCAGTGGATAAGGGGCTCCTCCTCCTTTTTCTTCGCCATCTATGATGACACAGCAATAGATAATGCCCTTGTCAAACTTTCTCAGAGACATAGACTTCAGAGGCTAAGCCCATATTTATTGTTTGTGCTTACTGGTCTTGGGGCTTCATTGTGAGGGTTCAGTCCAACATCCCTTAGCCCTACTCAACCCACACTCCCTATAATCCTCACCCACTGTATCTTCTGCAAATTTTCCCTTGCCAGAGTAGAACCTGTGATCTGATTTAGGAAATTCATACTTGTGTTGAATATGCTTTTCCAAACCCTACACAGTCATTCAAAGAGATTCAAATTCATTTTCCCTTGCAAAAATTTCTGATGAAGAGGGTGACAACTTCAAGAGACTGCTCCATGCTAATTACAACTTACTGAGGAAATGGCAACCCACTCCAGTGTTCTCGCCTGGAGAATCCCAGGGATGGGGGAGCCTGGTGGCTGCCGTCTATGGGGTCACACAGAGTTGGACACGACTGAAGTGACTTAGCAGCAGCAGCAGAGCACCTATTTAATGCCTTGGTTCAAAATTGGGTTTTACCTTTTATCTAACTTCCCTGAGCCTTAGTTTGCTCATCTATAAAATGGGATGATTATATTTACTTTATAGAATTGTTATGAGGATGAAACTTTGAAAGTTTCTGAAACATAGTATTTGCTCAATATCTCAATTCTCCTGTTTTTGATACTCTTAATAAATTCTTCTGTGCATCTATACAGAAGTGTACAAACATATAAACATTTCTGTGCTTAGTTGTTCAGTTGTGCCTGACTCTTTGTGATCCCATGGACCATAGCCCACCAGGCTCCTCTGTCTGTGGGGATTCTCCAGGCAAGAATACTGGAGTGGGTTGCCATGCCCTCCTCCAGGAGATCTTCCCAACCCAGGGACTGAACCCAGGTCTACCACATTGCAGGTGGATTCTTTACTGTCTGAGCCACCAGGGAAGCCCAAGAATACTGGAGTGGGTAGCCTATCCCTTTTCCAGGGGATTTTTCTGACCCAGGAGTCGACCTGGGGTCTCCTGCATTGCAGGTGGATTCTTTACCAGCTGAACTGCCATTGCAAGTATATAAACATAATCAGAAAGAATGTGTGCAGGTGGGAAGATGTTAAGCTTTGAAGCTTCTGTTTTTTAGAATTAAAAAAAAAAAAGTTGACCACATACACAGATAATTGCATGACTTACATCAGTAAAGAACAGGGAACTTTATTCAATACTCTGTAATCACTTATATGGGAAAAGAATCTGAAAAAAGAGTGGTTATGTATAACTGACTCACTTTGCCATACAGCAGAAACTGACATTGTAAATCAACTACATGCCAATAAAAAATACATTAAATATATATGTGTATGTGTGTGCTGTGTTTAGTCACTCAGTCGTGTTTGACTCTCTGTGACCCCACGGACTGTAACTTGCCAGGCTTCTCTGCCCATGGAGATTCTCCAGGTAAGAATACTGGAGTAGGTTGCCATGTCCTCCTCTAGGGGATCTTCCCAACCCAGGGATTGAACCCAGCTCTCCCACATTGCAGGCAGATGGTTTGCCATCTGAGCCACCAGGGAAGCCCTATGAGATGATAGCCTGTCCCTTCTCCAGGGGATCTTCCTGACCCAGGAATTGAACCAGGGTCTCCTGCATTGCAGGTGGATTCTTTACCAGCTGAGGTACCAGGGACTATATAGAAAGCCAAAAGCTGAAGTTGGCTTATTTTCAGTAATTTTGCTTTCAAAATCCACTGCAACTAGCAACATTTGGAACACACCACAGCATTATTACAGGTGACTTAGAGCCCGTCTTTGGGTTAAGCCTTGACTGTACCCTATGTCCCAGTAGAACCACATTTGTGAAGGTTGGTTACTCACTCAACAAGTGTGGGAGCTCTGTGCTAGCTCCTAGAGGTGTCACAGAAAGCAAAAGCAGACGCAGTCCTCCTCTGAGGCAGCTCCTCTCTTGCCCAAGAATTTGAGTCAAGAACTCTAAAACGTTAAGCAGAAAGCACTCAGGAATGACAGCAGTTAATATTATAACATACTGTTAACGACAAAACTACCTCAGCAGTTTCATTTCCTGCATCTGCTAGAATCTGGTGGAGCCAGTTCTGCAACTGTACTTTGTGCACATAATCCCTTCAACTCACTTTTGCAAAGTTCTCAGTAATGACAGGCATTAGCAGTTAGGGTCCCCGGGCAGGGCAGAGAAAGAGAGGCTTCTCTTCCTCTGTAAAGTCTTCACAGAGGAGCCAACAGAGGCAGTCAGCCAAACGGTGCTGAGAGCGCCTGTCAGGGAGCGTTCGCATTGTACTGACCTGCTTCAGCTCTTTGTTGAAATACATGTAAAACACGGCCATACCAAAAGCCTGCAGCAGCACTGTGAAGATGAGGATCGGCATGCAGATCTGCCCAAGTCTGGAGCCCGGAGCCTGCTTCAGGGCCATGATCACTGTAGGATGTGACTCCTGCAGAGTGAGTCAAGCAGCAGATTAGGACTGCTGTAGGGTGGAGCCAATTTATAAGTTTTACTTAGTAAAAGGAACTGAAACTGAAAGTTGTAAGAGGAGAAAAAACAGTTGCAAGCCTACTAATCCTAAACGACTAGAAGCTAGCGGGGAGCAAGGCAGGTCCCTACAGTTTTCAGGGGCACGTGGCTCTCTGTCTCTGGTTTTGGACTTCTAACCTCCAGAACTGCAAGACAACACAATTCTGTTTGTGCTACTTCATTGTGGCAGCCTTAGGAAGTGAATATAGCTTCCACTGGATTAGAAAAGTGAAAAAAGTTGTAAGTGTGACAATCATAATAACTTCAATCCATTAATTAAAACAAAATCTGGGGCTTGTTTTGAAAAGGTCATTGTCAACAAGGGCACCAGAAGCAAGTCCATGTTTCTGTGAACTATTCCATTCATTCACTATTTAGGCTAGAGTCTATCTAGGTCATCAGGTTTTATAAGTATGTGTCTTTCCATCATTTTCTAATTGTGTAAAAATTCTTCATGTTCTTACTTTACATTTTATTTATTTTGATTAGGTAGTTATTGGGCCACACCCCACCAGCCTGAAAGCTTGTGGTTGCCCAGCCTCCAGACCAAAGAAAGAGGTGGGATACAGTGATGGGGACATCAATAGTTTGGTAGACAGGAGATCTTACATGTCTGAAGCAAAATGTCCTGGACTGACATCTCACCATGGCAGGCAGGACATGGCAGCAGTCTTTGCTCCTTGGGGGAGAAGGACGCTACCATGTATGGATGGGAGGGACAGGGCGGAAATTGATTTTAGGTGGGCTCATCAGTTACCAAGGAAACCAGGAGATGGGGTGGGGGCAAGCATGCAGGCAGTTACTGATGAAGCCCTGTAATCAGGAGGATTGGATAGTCATATGATTGAAGCAGGGCCTGGTCAAGCAGGGCCTGGTCAAGCAGGGCCTGGTCAAGCAGGGGACGAACAGAGAGCAAGAGAACAGCCATCCTGAATGGCTTAACAGTACACTCCACCCCTGCACACCTTGCACGACCCTTACAATCTTGGTCCACCCCTCTTCTGTGATATCCCTGGGCTCAGGTAGGTACAGGGGCACTGCACCCAGACACCACAAATGCAATACAGACAACAGCAGCTAAAGAGTATCAAGAGCCTAAGAGGTGGGCCAACATTAGAGCCAGCTGGTTACAGGCTCAAGTTTTCATGAAAGTCCAGAGGAGGACGACAATGGCATCCTGCTATAGACCCAGCAAGCAGGCTCATTTCCCAGCGAGGCCACCACTATTGCCTCCACTCAGACTAAGCATGCTTGCCAGGCACAAGACAGGGAAAATTATGACCATTAACCACCATACAAGCACTATCCTGAGATAGTGCCACGTCTGCCTGAGGCTTCTGTTCTGGGAGGCAGTACCATCCCGCCTATTCACCTGCAGTCCCCAGAGCCTGTACTGAGTTCTAAAGAGACCCTCAGTGTTAACATGATGGCGGCTTCCTCCAGCTGGGGCCTGGATTAATTACCTTATTGGTCTTTGGTAGAGCAGTTAACAGATAAATCCCTTTCTGTTCTATTCCCCATGAAGTGGCAAACCCAAACCACCAGGGACTCACATGCCAGTCCCAGGGCTGGCTTATAATATGTTCTCCTGGGGTTAGATCCTGTGGCCTGGACAAAAGCAAGCTTTGTCCTAATGGGTAGTCCTAATGGCAGTGTGCCTTGAACTGGGACCATTGCTCCTGGGGTGTGTCCACACGTTGAGAGCGGGGTTCCTGTCTCACTTGTTGCTGACGTGACCCCACTCATTCTCTGGGGTAGCCTAGCAGCATTAGGGCTGTAAGGATGGTGGAAACACCAGTGCAGGTCATTTCCAGCAGCCCTTTCCTGAACTTCAAGGCCAGTAATGTGGGTTCCTTGGTCAATACCGATGTCCTTGGGGGTCCCGTACATCACACACAGCTCTTCTGGACCCTGAATTGAGATTGTGCATCTCTCCACGACTCAGGTAGGCCTTTTGTAATGTCGTGCCCCTGTTGTGACGCACTGTAGACACACATGGCTGCGGCTCCCTCACACTGACTCATTGCTCTGCCCCCTTCCACAGCTGGGACCGGAAGCCCAAGGGCACTCATTGTTTTGCTGTTGCCGTAGGCCCCAACCAAACGTTTCTGGGTAATAGGCCATGTCCAATTCATAAGTCTGTCCCTAAGTTACCATCCCTAAAGCCTAAAGCCTAAACAACCTTCCTAGTTGTTTAGGGTTGGTGCACTGGGGGGCTATGTCGGTATTTTGAAGATGATCCAGGTCCTTGTTTTCTGTTTGCATTCCCCAGACATCCCTGTGCAAGTCAGATGAGCCGCGGGTGTGGGGTTGCTACTTTTAAAGTGGAAAGAGACTCTGGGGTTTACAGGATATTGTCATTATGATGGAAGACAACTGCCACAGGGCCCCACATGCTAGTTGACAGCCTCTGCCCAATCATTCCTCCAACTTTCTGTTCCTGGCCTTGTTTCCCTGCATCTCTGCACTCACAAGAGTTTCTTTGGCCTTCTGGCTGACTCATCAGTTGTTGAGCTGCAGGCCTGAAAGCCTTGTGATCGAAGAAAGAGCCCAGAGACAGTGAGAGAGACATCAACATTTTATTGGAAGGAGGATCTTACATGTCTGAGGCAAAAACTCTGTAGCGACATCCCCACTTTGTGTGGCCAGCAACAGGCAGGTGGTGACAACGGTTTCTGCTATTTAGGGGGAGAATGAGGCTATAATTTATAGGGGTTGGATATGAGGTGGGCTCATCAGCTACCAGGGGTTAAGCCCTATATTAAGAAGAGTGAATAGTCATATGAGTGAAGCAGGGTCTGGTAGAGCAAGGGATGAACAGAGAACAAGAGAACAACCATCTTGAAGGATGATCATATGGGATACAAAGTATTTCACCCTCACCTGGCCATGAATTGTCCTGTTCTCCACCCCGAAGACAACCATTATTAACAGTTTTATGTATCTTTCCACTAAGATTCCATGCACTTATAAATATATTATATATATATATATATAATGTATATGATAGACTTAAATGGTAGCATACTGTATACATCATTCTGAACCTTGTTTTTATCACTTCATATATCTTGGGAATTCATTCTGTATTTGTAGGACTTTTTTTTGCTATACAATACTCTACTATATTGATGCATTAAAAAATATTTAACTGGGCTTCCCTGGTGGCTCAGTGGGAAAGAATCTGCTTGCCAATGCAGGAGAATGGGTTTGATCCCTGATCCAGGAATATTTCACATGCCAAGGAGCGACTAATCCCGGGCACCACAACTATTGAGCCTGTGCTCTAGCGCCTGGGAAATGCAACTACTGAGCCCGGATACCACAACTACTGAAGCCTGAACACCCTAGAGTCCCTGCTCCAAAATAAAAGAAGCGACCGCAAAGAGAAGCTCATGCACCACAGCTAGAGAGAAGCCTGCGTGCACCAATAAAGATCCAGCACAGCCAAAAATAAGCCAGATATTTCAAAAATAATATTAAAAAATATTTTTTAATATTAGAAAATATTTAACCAGTCTCCTATAGATATTTAGGTTGCTGCCAATATTTATCTTTATCACAAATGATGCTCTAATCGCTATATTTTTATTCTCTTCATCAAGCCCTTTCTTTGCCATCCCACGTGTAACTGCAATCTGCTGTTTCCTGTCCTGGCCCCAAGCTTGCTCCGATGCTTTATTATTCCTCACAGCACTTTACATTTTCTGGCATTCTATGTATTTTATTCATTGATTGCTTGTCTTTACCAATTAGAATTTAAGTTCTATAAGGACACATGTTTTTGTCTCTTTAGTTTGCAGCTGACTGGCTTGTATCTGAGTGCATAGTTAGTGCTCAGTAAATATTGACTAACTGAATGTTTTAATTAAATGCCACCAAAGAAAAGCATACATGGCAGCTAAAAGGTACGTATCTTCCCTTCAAGGCAAAATAAGCCATAGTGTAACAAAGCAGGACCCTTTGGGGGCCTTCCCAGAACAGACCACTCCCCCAGTATGTCCTTTACCTGCCTTTTGTCTGTAGAACTTTGGTCAAAGATTAACAAAGTGAGCAAATACAGAAAATAAAACAGTGAACCAAGATAAATCAGTAATACTTTAGCCATTAAACAAAGTCAAGGACCTTCCGTTTCTTTTCAAGGGTTGTAGATAATATTCTGAGCCATGTCTTTTGAGCTGTTTTGCAGATACTGAAACCTCCACCAGGTAGAAGTTAACTGTATGCTGCCCGCAACTATGTAGACCCAAGACGAGTCGGAACTAGGTTGATGATGTTGACTCCCAATTACCTCACCACCAACCAACTGGAAGAATGTCCACGAGCTGACCAGACACCCCACAACCCTCCCTCCCTCCCTCCCTCGAACTGGCTTTAAAAACTTTTCCCTGAAAGCCTTGTGTGTGCGGGCAGCGGGGAGGGAAGTTCAAGCTTCTAAAACACATTATTGACTAAAGACACATCAATACATTTTTAGAGACTAATACAATTAACATCACTACGTGAAGCTGGTAGAGCTTAAAAATGATCAAGGGTTCATTATGCAGTTTATGATTGTTATCATTCATGTTTTATTCCACTAGGTTTTTGTTCCAACCTTGTGTTACATATTATAAATGCAAGTTTATTACCATTGAATTTTTGAAAATGAGACATTGAGAAATTTTGAGTCAAGAATTTTTCGGTGAATTTTATGCAGATACTTTCTTTGATTGTCTGAGCAACATATACATTAATGCCTCAGGAGATAGTTCTTCAGAATACATTTCTGACTCAGGTGATGTGAATATTAGACCAACAAAAAGACAAAAAAAACCTTAGTGATTGATTCTGATACAAAAAGTGAAAATGAAACTCAGTGCTGGAGAAGATATTATAGATGTGTAACTACTGAATGTAATAATCTAAAAAGTGAAGTGAAGTGAAATGAAGTCACTCAGCCGTGTCTGACTCTTTGCGGCCCCATGGACTATAGCCTACCAGGTTCCTCTGTCCATGGGATTTTCCAGGCAAGAATACTGGAGTGGGTTGCCATTTCCTTCTCCAGGGGATCTTCCCGACCCAGGGATCGAACCCAGGTCTCCTGCATTGCAGGCAGATGCTTTACCCTCTAAGCCACCAGGGAAGTCAAACTGCAAAGTGTTAGTGAAATAATGAAACTTTGGTCAGCCAAAATAAAAATTTCTGGCCACAAGATTTAGTTTTCCAAAAATCCCCTGATCCATGATTTAAGCGCTAGCTGCCCTGGATTCTTTGCTTAGTGCCCTGCAATAAATGCTGCACTTTCCTTCACCCCAAATCCAGAGTCAGTAGATTGTTTTTACTGATCATGGGGCAAGCAGACCCAAGTTTGGTTTGGCAACAATAGTTTCCAGGCTAATCAGTCATTTGTCCTCTTTGTCTTCTATTAATTTTTTCAGTTCAGTTCAGTCGTTCAGTCGTGTCCGACTCTTTGCGACCCCATGAATCGCAGCACACCAGGCCTCCCTGTCCATCACCAACTCCTGGAGTTCACCCAAACCCATGTCCACTGAGTCGGTGATGCCATCCAGCCGTCTCATCCTCTGTCATCCCCTTCTCCTCCTGCCCTCAATCTCCCAGCATCAGGGTCTTTTCAAATGAGTCAGCTCTTCGCATCAGGTGGCCAAAGTATTGGAGTTTCAGCTTCAACATCAGTCCTAATTTTTTACATTGTGCCAAATGAGATTGTTTTAGTTTGATCCAGAGTTGATATACTCTGTGAACCCAGGAATGTCTCAATTAAATTCAGCTTATTTGATCTGGGATAATGTTTCCTGATCTGTCTAAACTAGTAAGCCAAATAATATACACTTGAGTCTCTGTATGCTTGTACATAGTGGCCCTCCTGTGCTGATAATATGTGGAATCTAGAAAAATGGTACAGGTGAACTTATTTGCGAAGAAGAAATAGAGACACAGGCACAGAGAACAAATGTATGGACACCAAGTGGGGAAGGGGAGTGGGATGAATTGGGAGACTGGGGTTGACATATATATACTATTGATACTATGTATAAACTAGATACCCTGGTGAGTCAGATGGTAGAGAATCTGCCTGCAATGCAGGAGATCCAGGTTCAATCCCTGGGTGGGGAAGATCCCCTGGAGAAGGAAATGGCAACCCACTCCAGTATTCTTGCCTTGAAAATTCCATGGACAGAGGAGCCTGGCAGGCTATAGTCCATGGGGTGGCAGAGTCGGACACGACTGAGCAACTAACCCTTTCACTTTCTCATAAATTAGATAACTAATAAGAAACTACTGCATAGCACAGGGAACTTTATTCCATGCTCTGTGGTGACCTAAATGAAAAGGAAATCCAAAAAAGGGGATATATGTATACATACAGCTGATTCACTTTGCTGTGCAGCAGAAATGAACACAACATTGCAAAGCAACAATACTCCAATTAAAAAATAAATAAATAAGGTTTTTCTAACCCCTTTACCTAAGTTCTTTTTTTTTTTAGGATTATTTATTCTCTCCTTAAATGTTTGTTTAACACACATTACACTGCAGGCACGGGTGCTGTGGTAGACATCATTGAACAGCAGACTACAATCCCTGACCTCCTAGAGCTTACCTTCTAGGGAGAGGAGGCAGGTGACCAACGAAATACAATATAATCAGTACCCCCATCCCAGTTCAAAGGATGAAGATTCTGGCCTATAGGGAGAGGAAAAGATTCTGCCAAGGTCACACAGATAATTAAAGTTGAGTAACACAAAAATGGGGGCTGGTGAACTGAGCATGCATGTATCAACTAAAAAAGGGTCCCTCCCTCTCAACTCTGGACAGTTATTGCCAGGAGAGCTCTGGAGAAGAAATCAAAGCACATCTAGGTTTAGCTTGTGGACCATCAGTTAGGGTCCCCTGGAAAAATGGTAGGGGGTATAAAACAACACCTCACCTTTAATGCATTTAGACACACTTGGAATATCATATATACAAATTTTTTCAAAGGAGTTCTTCTTTCCCCTCAATCCCCATGTTTTGGTTCCAAGGAAAAAATTTGATTGCTACATTTTTCTTTCTTTTCGTGAACCTTGGAAAATCCAGGCTATGAATGGCCCTTTGCCTGGGTTCTGTTTGAAGACACTAGATATCATTTCTAACACATGGCCTTTCTAACACGAACTCCCTTGGTCATTTTAGAAAAGTCATTTTACCTCTCTGGATGTATTTCTGCTCATAAATAAAGAATATTGGAACAGATTTGTTTCTAGGGCCTCTTGCAATACTTTCAGAAAGATAGGCAGTATGGTGAGCAGGAGTATTAGACTTGAGTGCCCATTCTTGACACAGCAGACCCTAGTGAGTAAACAGCCTGTGGTTCCATCAGACAAACAGGTTTCCAGCTCCTCTCCTGGAAATGTGTAACCTTTTTTATGCATAGGTTTCCATACCTGCAATATCTGGCTCATTTTTTTAAAAAATTGAGGTATAATTGACACGGTAATTGTTTTAGGTATACAACATGACAATTCGATATTTGTTGAAATGATTGCAATATTGAAATACTGCAAAATGATCACTGCAATAAGTCTAGTTAACATCCATACCACACACAGAACTTTTGAGATCTACGCTCCAGGCAACTTTCAAATACACAATACAGCATCGTATTTTCAGTCGCATCATTTGCAAATATTTTCTCCCCTTCCGTTGGTATCTCCTTTTCATTTTTTGATGGCTTAGTTTGCTATACTTGAGGTGTATGTGCATGTAAGCTACTCCCCTAGAAACCTCGTCATCCTTTTATAATGAAAGTAAGGCTCAGACCAATTTCTCCTACATATGAAGATACTACTAAACAAACATTAATTAGCAAACAGAAATAACCATATTGCCTATTCTGCAGCTTGAGGAAGCCCAGTCCTTTCCCTCTCTTGATAAAAGTGTTCTCAGGCTTGTCTATCCACTGAAATACCTGAGGATTGCCCAAGCGAGCTGCCCAAGTGAGCTGCCCAAGCGAGCACTACCTGAGGAGATGTAAATACTGATTTCTGGGCCCTGATGTAATTGATTCAGACATGGGGGGTTTTAATCTCCTCCCATGATTCCAGCAGACAACCAAAGTTGAGAACAACTGACCTCTAAAAGTTTTAGATTCACAGACTGTCACCCTACACGAAAGGTTTGTTGAAGGCAGCAGTGACTATATTTCATTGGCTGGATTCTGTTATCTTTTTAGTTGGCACCAGGCAATCAGAATCTTAATTCACAGCTAGACATAGAACATAGAGTTAGGAATTTAGCCGAAGATGTTGTCCTTAATGGCTTCCCTGGTGTTTCAGACGGTAAAGAATCTGCCTGCCATGCAGGAGATGGGGTTTGTAAGGTTTCAGTCTAGAGCATTGGCTGGCAAACTACTGCTTGCAGGTCAAATCTGATCGACTGCTTCTTTTTGTATGACCCCCAAAGTTTAGAATGATTTTAATTTTTTTCTTGTTAACTTTTACATTTTGGGGTGGGATGGGGGGCTCTTTTCCTGATTTTATTTATTTATCTGTGGCATGTAGGCTCTTAGTTCCCTGACTAGGGATTGAACCTGTGCCCCTTGCAGTAGTAGCATGGAGTCTTAACCACTGGACTGTCAGGGAAGCCCCGACTTTTACATTTTTTAATGGTTGAAAAGAAATCAAAAGATGAATATACTTTTGTGAACATGACAATGATAAAAACTCAAGTAGCTTTGCTCATTTGTGTATCACTTAGGGCAGTTCTGCATTGCGGGAGTGAGCATCACACAGAAACGAAGGGATGGAATAGTTGGGATGAGATAGTACATGGTGCTTTCATGACTTCCTCCTGCTGCTCCACACACAACACATCTCTGAGGTGCAGACATAACTTGATTTGCTTTTGGCCCACAAAAAGATTTATTATCCAGAACTTTAAAGAAAGAGTATTAACCTCTAGCCTAGTTGCTTCACTAGATTCTTATATTTTCTTTGTGGAGCAAGGTGACTACTTCTAAAATAGGTTACCCCACTTATGTACCTTAATTTCAACTCATTCCAACAAAGAGATACCATTTCTAACATTCACCATTGACAAATCACTACTTGTCCCAGTGAAAATCAACCTCTAGACTTCATTATGTGAAGAGCAGAGCCTATGCTGTGGATGTGGCATGGATAAGAGACTGGGTGGTAGCTCCAGCCCTGGTGGGTAAGCTTGCTAACAAGACTGCAAGAGGCCATGGGAAGGTGTCAGTTTGTCAGAGTAACAGGTCACTCAGTTGTGTCTGATTCTTTGCCACCCTATGAACTATAGCCTGCCAGGCTCATCTGTCCATGGGATTTTCCAGGCAAGAATACTGGAATGGATTGCCATTTCCTCCTCCACGGGATTTTCTCCACCCAGGTATGAAACCTGCATTTCCTGCTTGGCAGGCAAATTCTTTACCACTGAGCCACCTGGAAAGCCCCAGCCTAACAGGATCAGCAAATCATTTTAACTACTATACAGTCTATGATTCTTAAACCTGGCTGCATATTGGAATTATCTGGAAGGTTTTAAAAACCTCAGTGCCTAGGTCCCTCCCCACATCCTTTGAATCAGAAGTTCCAGAGGTAAGACCCAGGAATTTTTTAAAAGTTCCCCTAGGTGACCCACTATTCTGTTATGAAACCCTCTGAATAAATTATTGACATCTTAATAGATAATTAAGCTAATATTAGACAGGAACAGAAAGTAAAATGGAATAGATGGCATAATCAATACCAATCTTTCATATAACTTTTATTAGAATTTCAAAGCCAGCTATTAACTACTCACTCTAAAAATGTGTAAATCTACAAATAGAACAAGAGCAAGATTTGAAGAAACACAACACTTCAGTCTTAGACACAATAGTCCAACTAGGCTAACTTCTAAGCAGCCTAGTTGGCTGACTAAGCTCTCAAAGTGTGGTCCCCAGCAGGATTGGAGCCATCTGGGAGTTTGTCAGAAATGCACCTTCTCAGGCGCCCCACCCCAGCCGTCCTGAACCAGAAACTCTGGGAGCAGGCCCAGCAAACCCTCCAGGTAATGCTGATGTATGCTGAAATCTGAGATCCCCTGCCCCAGAACAATCCTTCTATGTGCACAGGAATTCCTTCTGTGGCTTTTAAAAATATACCTCTGGGCATTCTTATTCAGTAGGTTCAAACCATGTGGCTGAGGTCTCTCTGCTTTTAAGAATTCTTAGCTAAAGGGATTCATAACAGCCCTACCCTAATAATAATAATTCATAATTATTCATAGGAATAATTCATAATTCCTACCCTAGCCCTAAACACATGATACGCATTACCTTCCCTCATAACAACCCTGTGAAGGGAGACCATATAATAAGGCCTGTTTTAGTCACTAAAATGCTGAACTTTAGAGGAATTAGGTAAAATTTCCAATGTCACACACTAAGGGCAGACCCAGGATTCTAACCTCACTCATTCTGACTCCAGAGAAATCAGCTACTTAAGAAAGTGATTTTCACATGAAACTCTGCTCAATGTTATGTGCCAGCTTGGATAGAAGGAGTTTCGAGGGCAAATGGATACATGTATATGTACAGCTGAGTCCCTTCACTGTTCACCAGAAACTATCACAACATTGCTAATCGGCTATGTGGTGGTTTAGTTGCTAAGTCATGTCCAGCTTTTGGGACCCATGGATTGTAGCCCACAAGGCTCCTCTGTCCATGGGATTTTCAGGCAGGCAGGAATACTGGAGTAGCACAGTATTTGCCATGTACACCCCAATACAAAATGTTTTTGGTTTTTAAAATAAATAAATAAAAATTTTTAAAAAAGAAAGTGCTTTTGTTGAACTGGCTTATCTCACTTTAATTTAGGGGGAAAATTCACTTTATTCTACTAGAGAGAGAACACGCAACTCTTCTGTAGTCATTTTAGCTAAAACCTTGGTCTAGTTTCCTTTCCCAGGTTCCTGGAGTCTTAACTGTTGTTACTGTTGTTCACTCACTAAGTCGTGTCGTCCTCTCTGTGACCCCATGGACTGTAGCATGCCACCGTGCTCCTCTGTCTTCCACTGTCTCCAGCAGTTTGCTCAAACTCACCGAGTTGGTGATGCTGTCTAAAGCATCAGCGTCTTAACTACAGCACTACTTTTCTACTCAGGGCTTTAACTTGGCTCCAAGAGGGAGGAGACATATGTATATCTATCACTGATTCATGTTGATGTTTGGCAGAAACCAACACAATTCTGTAAAGCAATTATCCTTCAATTAAATAAATAAATAAAATTTAAAAAATAATAATTTCCAGAAGAGAGCTCTTTATAATCATAGAGTATTTCCACCTGTATGTTTGTGTGACAAATGAATCTGCACTGTGCTCGGGTGTTCTGAGAACTAACTTCTTTAATTTACCTCTGTTTAATCAGTTTATTCTCATGAGGGCTTCCTATGAAGAAGCAGGGTAGGGGAACATACATGTTCATTCTGTTTAATTCTTAGTCCAGTGGTTCTTAACCAAATGCACATTAAAATCATCAAGAAGTCTGTTGAAAAGTGTTGCCACTTGGGGAACACTGATTAATTAATCAGGTCCTCATCTATTGTCTCCGTTACTGAGAATTGTGGGGAGTAGGTTATTAGATCGGAGAAGGCAACGGCAACCCACTCCAGTACTCTTGCCTGGAAAATCCCATGGATGGAGGAGCTTGGTAGGCTGCAGTCCATGGGGTCGTTAAGAGTCGGGCATGACTGAGCGACTTCACTTTCACTTTTCACTTTCATGCATTGAAGAAGGAAATGGCAACCCACTCCAGTACTCTTGCCTGGAGAATCCCAGGGACAGAGGAGCCTAGTGGGCTGCCATCTATGGGGTCGCACAGAGTCGGACACGACTGAAGCGACTTAGCAGCAGCAGCAGGTTATTAGATATTGAGGGGGACACAAGAGAAGACCTCCCCCTCTGCCCTCAGCATTTACGCAGTCCCTTCTCCTCACTCACCCAAGTCCTTCTTGTTCTCTCTCCTCTTTCTATCATTCTATCATCCCCTCAGCCAAAGAAGGGGGATTTTAACTTCCCCTGCCATATAGCCTCATTCTACCTTAGGGTGCCAAGTTTCATGGTCCAGCTACTGTAGGCAGAAGGGCTAGTTTCTAAATGAGAGAACTTTTGATAATTGAAACTTCCATCCTTGATTTTTCTTATGCCCCTGTGAAGTGTGGGGAGAGAGTGGGGTGAGAGTGGATAAAGTAGAAATACTTTCTCATAGCTATCGTCTTGCCACATAATCTTATTTTAAATGTCAGAGTCTAAATATAAATTCCTTTGTTCTCTTCACTTTCTGGAAAAAAATAATCTCCTCCCCTACCACCCTTATCCCACCCCCATTTCACCTCCAACAAAAGAGCTTTAATATAAACAGAGATTTTAGATTTACCAGAGATTTTAGATTTATAAATATAGATACATTGTAGGTATAGACAAACACACCTGGGTCAATCCAGAGAGGTAGGGAGTAATTAACACTCTCAGAAATGCAGAAGAGAAAATCAGATATTTTCCAAAATATTATCTCCCTCACATTCTGTGTCTCATGGCTACTAGGCTTCTTTTACAGACTAGGAAGTCAGGGACAGGGAAGTTCATCCACCCTGCCGAGGTCATACAGTCCATTATACTCAGAATCAGGATCTAGCCCATGATCTAGGCTATTAGGAGTTATACATTTACCCAGCTATATATATAGGGTCCCTATATCTTGGTCAGCATTTTCTGACTATTTAGATCCACTGAATTAACATTTCTGGCAGTGGGCTTAGGAATCTGCATTTTCAGCAAGCACAGACCCCTTGGAACCTAGAGTTTAGGATGCCTGCTCTAGGGAGAACCTCAGCCACTGCCCTGAGTTCAGTCACCCCCAAATCATCACTTCCTACCCTGGCCTTCTAGCTGTGTATGAATCAACTATCTACATTTAAAAGAATATTTTTCAAATCTTAATTTTTCCCCTGTCAAAACATCAGATTTTAAAATGTAAGCTCCTTTTGGACACAGGTGAATTGCCAAGGTAGCATTTTTTCCACCTAAAAGTTTTAGACATTATGTGAATCTGATACTTTTTAAACATACTTACGAACTTTAGGTCCTAGAGTGAATGAGTTTTTTGAATCAGAATAAAGATGAGTGGGAGTGCTCGGGACATAGCCAGGCAGAGAAGTGAGAAGAGATGTGAGATAGCAAAGAAAAAAGGTGAGATTTCAAAGAAAAACTGTCTTAGAAACACTGTTAGAAACCAGAAGTAGAATTGTGGTTATGACACATGTTAAAGGCAGGAAATACCAACAGAGTGATATTAAATGTGCTGGAAGTCAGCATCTATACCAGGGTCAAGAGAAAAATAAGGATGAGAGGCCAAGTACAGCCAGATTAGGAGAGAAGGTAAGGGGTAGGATGTTTAGAGGGGTTTCAAGAGTCAGGGAAGGTTCAGTCCCCTCTATCTTTTGAAGCTCTGAATGTATTCAAATATGAAGAAAAGGCTAAATAGGGTTTCACAAATTATGGTATATTTTAAATGATGTTAGTAAACTAATGCTTTTAACATGGAAGAATATTGATGGGAAATTGATGGATTGTATGTCTAAGTCTATACAAACATTGAACTGTCCACTGGAGTTTCTCTGTGAATGTGACGTTCAAGGCCAACAGCTCTCTGGACCCTCATAGGTCTGGGAAGGAGGAATCCTGTTCTTCAATGTCAGGAAGAACTGGACAAGCCCTGAAGTGGGTGTGAATCAGATCGTAACCCTCCCCTGATTAAACTCAGCAAAATCTTCCTCTTGTCCTCAAACACACTAAAGAAGGGATAGGCTACCCGCTCCAGTATTCTTGGGCTTCCCTTGTGGCTCAGCTGGTTAAGAATCTACGTGCAATGTGGGAGACCTGGGTTTGATCCCAGATTGGGAAGATCCCCTGGAGAAGGGAAATACTACCCACTCCAGTATTCTGGCCTGGAGAATTCCCTGGACTGGATAGTCCATGGGGTCCCAAAGAGTCGGACACGACTGGGAGACTTTCACTTTACTATTGTCTTGTCTGCCCATCCAGGGAATTTCCTTAAAAGGTCAATTGTTTCCCACACTAAATTTTGCAAAGGATTGACTCTGTTCATCTTTAATTAGAAAGGAAAAACAGAAGCTGTTGTTACTGGGAGTGTCCTGTGAAGATTTGTAAAGATTTTTAAAAATGTGTCTCTCACATAGGATTTTATTATAACGACTGTAATTGCCAACACATTTGTAAATAGAGCACAGACACCTTGTGCTGCTCAAGAGGACTCGCTAGGCAGAACTTTGCCATATCAGCTTGGGTCCTCAGCTATCTTGAATCCTAGAAGGTTTCTAACCTGGATCAGCAGGACTTTGAGTGGTATAGTGTGGGCAGTTGGACAGAGGTGTCCAAAACACATATCCAGTCTTCTATCTGGCATGATATGGAGGAAGGAAGAAATGATTTGAGGAATACAGAAAACTTTCTGCCCCAATATAATGTTAATAAAATAGACAAGGGTCAGAGGCCTGTATCTGGGAGTCAATCAATGTGCATTCTATTGCTATATTGATGTATTGAAATACATCCATAATATACCGATTATATTCATTGTTCTGCCATTTTCAAGATATGCAGCCTTGACCAAGTCATTCACATTTTAATGCTTTAGTTTCCTTATCAATCAAGCAATAGGATTTACTAAAGGGTGTTAATCAAGGATTCCAAGAGAACTGGTTGAGGCAAAAAGCAAAAAAAAAAAAAACACAAAATTTAAAGTGTTTACTTGGGAATTGTTAGATCGGCAGCCCTGGAAACACAAATCCGGGAAAGCACTTGAATTGTGTTCAGCTGGACCACAAAATGGAGCAGGATTGTAAAGGTAAAAACCCACAATTACATGAATTGTTTGTCTAGAGTTATGATTAGAGCTGGCAAGAAGTAAGGTGCTTGTTAAGCAAGGACTGGTTTGCTTTCCAAATAATTAAAATGCGGCAGAGGGAGGGTCCTGTGTGGTGGTGTGCAGCTGCTAGCAGATATTATTTTTAAAATCGCTGATGGTACCCTTGACTTTGATACTGTTCAGAAAATTCAAGTTCTCAGTGATGCAGGAATGTGTCTGAAACCACATCCCCCACAATGAACACCCAGCTCCATTTTAGATGCACAAACAACAGTTACTCTGCTTTGATTTCTAAATGATCTTAAATATGTCAACAGGGGCCTTTAACATCCATAACAACCTGATCACTTTATGATTCTATCATTGCCTCATCATGGAGACATAATAGAGATTCACTTCTTTACCTGAAAACAGTGTGTCTAAGATCTCTTCTGACAAGACTTCAATAGCTATGAACCAAAAACTATTACATCATCACTAGCTAGCAGAGGAGTCTGGAGGGCAACAGTCCATAGGGTTGCAAGGAGTCGGACACGACTGCAATGACTTAGCATGCACACACACACACAGCCATTAGCTAACACTTTGATTTGACTGAGGGATAAGAATGGGGTGCAGGTTGGTGTAGATTTCATTATTGTTTCCAATTCTTTATTCCACTCTCTAGTCACACCCTTTGCCATGTGCTTTGCAGTTCAGTAGAGACTACCAGTACTCTTGCCTGGAAAATTCCATGGACGGAGGAGCTTGGTAAGCTGCAGTCCATGGGGTCGCTAAGAATCAGACATGACTGAGCGACTTCACTTTCACTTTTCCTTTCATGCATTGGAGAAGGAAATGGCAACCCATTCCAGTGTTCTTGCCTGGAGAATCCCCGGGATGGGGGAGCCTGGTGGGCTGCCATCTATGGGGTCGCACAGAATCGGACACAATTGAAGCGACTTAGCAGCAGCAGAGACTGTATTTCTCTGCTTTATTGATGTTGGGCTTGGATGTGGACCATTGGGATATTAGCAGACCCAACATGGGAAGGCTTGAATTAGAATTGCACAGTTGGTCTTGCCATCTTTACCACTGTCATTTCCATAAGATGACAAGCCCTGGGTAGTCCAAGGAGAATGAGAGATGTATGGAGCTGAGCTAGAGTCAATCTACATTTTCAGAATTAAGGTCAGCTGAACACAGCCTAGATCAGTTGACTCTCAGGCAACCCACAGACAAATGAGCAAGAATAAATGTTGTATTAATCCACTGAGTTGTTGGCCATAGCACATTGTAGCAATAGATAACTAATAGAATATAGGACTGGGCATCATTTAGAATACTTTTAACCTCAATTAATTGAGAATGCCACTTAAGAGAGCATCAGCAAAATTTCAATTAGGGTTTTAGTGGCAAGGGTCTGCCCTGATAGCTCAGTTGGTAAAGAATTCACCTGCAATGCAGGAGACCTGGGTTCAATCCCTGGGTTGGGAAGATCCCCTGGAGAAGGGAAAGGCTACCCACTCCAGTATCCTGGTCTGGAGGGTTCCATGGACTGTGTAGTCCATGGGGTCACAAAGTGTCAGACACGACTGAGTGACTTTCACTTTAGTGTCAAGTGACTGAAACCAAATCAGACAAATTGAAACAGAAAAGGCAATTTATTAAAAGGCTATTAGACATCTAGAATCTTGGTGGGAGCAGGGCTTGCTGAAAACTCAGATTTGGAGATGTCAGACTCAGGATTACCAAAATCTAGCGACAGTCTTTCTGCACTATAACTGCTATCATCACAGGATACATACACCACAATGTCACCCACACTAGATGCTAATGATACTGCTGTTACTGGAAACTGAACACAGTAGCCACTGACCAAAACCCATAGAACAGAAATTTTTGGCCTCTGCTTTAACTCCATAATTCACCAGTTGATTCTGATTCATGTGTGTGTTTGTACATCTGTTTGATTCATGTTGCACCCTAACTTCAGGGGAGAATGAGAAGGTGATCACATATCTGACATCATCAGCTTCTCTGATGAGAAGCGGGCTATTTGTAAAGCGGGAAACTTCTCACACAGGAAAGAGATGACATGCTGGAAAGCCAAAGCAAAGAAAAACGCTAACCTCAAAAAATGGAAGTTATTAGTAATCTAACACTACGTCTAGACGTAGGGCAGTTTCCCCCAGCACTTGACCCTGGAAACCCACAGCGTCATTCAGACTCAGGTGGTCTTCTCACATCCTCAGCAGTCTGGTTTTATCCTAAGGTGGCTCCCCTCAAAATTAGTTCTTTGGTTTGAGTGTTTGTTTTCTCCCTTCCACTTTATATGTTGAAATCCTAGTCCCCAAGGATGATGTTATTTGAAGATAGGGTTGTTGGGAGGTGATTAGGTCATGAAGGTGGAGCCCTCAAGAATGGGATCAGTGCTCTTCTAAAGAAGGCCCGGGCTTCCCAGATGGCTCAGTGGTAAAGAATCCACCTGCCAACACAGGAGATGCAGGTTCGATCCCTGGGTCAGAAGATCCCTTGGAGGAGGAAATGACAACCCGCGCCAGTACCCTTGCCTGGGAAATCACATGCACAGAGAAGCCTGGTGGGCCACAGTCTATGGGGTCCCAAAGAGCCAGACATGATTTAGTGACAAAACAACAACAAAGAAGGCCCCGCATAGCTCCCTCGCCCCTTTTTACCAAGTGAAGACACGGAGAGAAGCTCCCGGCTCTGGGTCAGGAAGAGGGCCCTTACCGAATATGACCATGCTGGTGCCTTGACTTTGGACTTCCCAACCTCCAGAACTGTGACCAGTAAATTTCTGTTGTTGATAAGCTACCCAGTGTGTGGCATTTTGCTATAGCAGTTCAAATGAACAAAGATAGTTATATAATGAACACCAAAGAAATTGGGCTTGTTTACCAAAATTTTAGACACAGAGAGCTGATTGAAATGAAAAAGAGTTTCTTTGAGACTTGTTAGGCCTGCAGCCTGGGAGACACAGATTCAAGAAGAACTTGAGTAGTGTTCCATTGGACTAAAAAAAGGGGGAGGCTTATTAAGGCAGAAACTGTAAGATTGAAGTTAATTACATGAGTTATTTATCAAGAATTATAATTGGAAGACTTCCCTGGTAGTCACACTGGATAAGAATCAGCCTGTCAATGCAAGGAACACAGGTTCAATACTTGGTCAGGGAAGATTCCACGCGTCTCGGGGCAACAAAGCCTGAGCACCACAACTACTGATCCTGGGCTCTAGAACCTTCGAGCTGTAACTACTGAACCCTGTAGAGCCAGCAATGCGCCCTAGAGCCAGCAAGCCCCAGTTACTGAAGCTTGTGTGCTTAGAGCCCGTACTCCACAAGAGAAGTCATCACAATGAGAAGTCTGTGCGCTGCAACTGGAAAGTAGCGTCTGCTCTCTGCAACTAGAGAAAGGCTATGCGTAGCAACAAAAGCCCAGTGCAGCCAAAAACAAATAAACAAAGCACCGTGCACATGTCCACCCCCAGCCCCCCAAAAAGAAGAATTATACTTGGAGCTGACAAGAAGGGTGCTTTTCAAGTAAGGATTGGTAGGAGTTTGAAATGGTTGAACAGCTACAAGGGGAGACCTTGAAACCAGAAGGTTGTAGGTGGCAGGTTTTCTGAATATGACTGGTGGCATCCTTGAGTCTAGTACAGCTCAAAGAAATTTCAAGTTTCAATGCTGCAGAGCTCTGAGACCAGATCCTCAGTGACCACCAGACTTCATTTTTATATACCTGAACTGTGATGACTGTTATACTTTTAATTTGCCAGCAGGCTATATGCCATCTTATTCATCTCTAAAAGAGAGAAAGATATGCTTTTCCTGCACACTTTGTATCCTCTTTGATCTTTTTTCAATTATAATAAATTTAACATATAATAAAATGTACAGATTTTTAGTATAAGAGTTTTCTCAGTCAAGATTCTCTGGAGAAACAGAACCAATAGAATGTGCATATTGAGAGATCTCTTTTAAGGAATTGGCTCATGTGATTATGGAGGGAATCTGGAAGTCCAAAGTCTACAGGGTAGGCTGGGAGGCTGGAGACCCAGGAAAGAGCTGTTGTTGCAGTTTGAATCTGAAGGCCATTAACTGGCAGAACTCCTTCTTGCTTAGGGAGGTCAGTCTTTGCCCTATTAATTACTTCAACTGATTGGATGAGGCCCACCCACACTATGGATGGCATCTGCTTTACTCAAAATCCATCCATTTAAATGTTAATTTCATCCCCCAAACACCTTGACAGAAACATCTAGAATAATGCTTGACCAAATACCTGGGCACTATAGCCCAGCCAGGTTGACACAAAAAGGACAAGTTTGACATATGAAACTATCACTCCAATCAACATGACCAGAAAATGATCCTGTGTGCTTTTCCAGTCACGCTTTACCCCACCTCCATAGCAGATATTTCTGAATTCTATCACCACACATTAATATTCAGCTTAGAATTTAATATAAATTGAATCATACAGTATGCATTTTGTCTGGCTTGAGACAGCAAAAGGAACAGAATGTGTTATGTGTGTGCGCATTTATGTGTATGGTGTAATTAGCATTAAATGCACAGATCCAAATGTTCAGTTAGGTAAGTTTTGAAAGACTTGCATACGTCTGTGTAAACTCTACTCAAAACAGTGGAATATTTTCATTGCTCCAGAAAGTGCTTTTATATGGCTTTCCAGTTAAATTCCACCCATTCACCCAAGCAAATTTCTTTCTTGCTTGTGGTTTTTTTTTTTTTTTTGGCTTAATATAATGTTTTAAAGATTTATCCTGTTTTTTTCTATATTAGTTCGGAGAAGGCAATGGCACCCCACTCCAGTACTCTTGCCTGGAAAATCCCATGGATGGAGGAGCCTGGTAGGCTGTAGTCCATGGGGTAGCTAAGAGTCAGACATGACTGAGTGAGTTTCCTTTCCTTTCCTTTCCTTTCTATATTAGTAGTTCCCATTTGTTGATGAGTAGTCTTCCATAATTTGCTTATCCTTTCTCTTGTTGTTGGTCATTAGGACTGTTTTCAGTTTTGCGTAATTATGAACAAAGGTGCTTTGCATGTTTTCAGTTCAGTTCAGTTCAGTAGCTCAGTTGTGCCTGACTCTGTGACCCCATGAACCACAGCACGCCAGGCCTCCCTGTCCATCACCAACTCCCAGAGTTTACCCAAACTCAAGTCCATCGAGTCGGTGATACCATCTAACCATCTCATCCTCTATTGTCCCCTTCTCCTCCTGCCCTCAATCTTTCCCAGCATCAGAGTCTTTTCAAATGAGTCAGCTCTTCACATCAGGTGGTCAAAGTATTGGAGTTTCAGCTTCAACATCAGTTCTTCCAATGAACACCCAGGACTGATTTCCTTGCATGTTTTCAGATAAGCCTTTTTGCACAAAAGCTTTTCCTCGGATAAGTTCTTAAGAATATAATTTTAGTCACAGCATATGTATTTAAGTTTTTAAGAAACAGCCAGCAGCTTTCCAAGTGAGTTGAGGCGTTTGCAAGAGTTTTAGTCACTTCATATCCTCACCTACATTTGATATCAACCATTTTTACAATTCTAGCTGTTCAAGTGGATGTGAAGTAGGTCCTGTTATGGTTTTCTTTTGCATTTCCCTAATGACTAATGGGGGCAGGAGGAAAAGGGGACGACAGAGGATAAGATGGCTGGATGGCATCACTGACTCGATGGATGTGAGTCTGAGTGAACTCCAGGAGTTGGTGATGGACAGGGAGGCCTGGCGTGCTGCGATTCATGGGGTCGCAAAGAGTCGGACACGACTGAGCAACTGAACTGAACTGAATGACTAATGATGTTTAACATCTTTTCATGTTGACCTTTGTGTGTGTGTGTTGTTCATTATTTTGGCCACATGTCCTTAGGGAAGAACTGAAATTCTTCAGTTAGGGAAGAGTCTGAAATTGTTCTTATAACAATAAACATTAATTAACAACAAGAAATAACTCCTGCAGTCAAGAGTGGGATTGGCTTCCTCTGAGGAAAGGAACTGCATGGAGCATGCAGAATAAGGATAGATAAACGAACAAGATCAGAATTTTGTGAGGAAGGAAAAGAAGATATTTCATAGTGAGGAGAGATAGTAGAAGACAGGAGGGTTAACTGGTGGTTCTCAACTCAAACTCCACATCAAAAGCATCCTTTTTAGGATACCAATTAAAACCCAGTACTGTCTGGCTCCGCCAGGGCAGAGCTTGGACTGCCAAGGCTCTGGGTGGCCCAGACCTCATGGCTGTGGGTGGTCCTGCCCCCATGGCCTCTGTGCCTGGGGGTGTGCCTGAAGCTCCTGTTGCAGACCTGGTGGCTCTACCTGTTTGGGGCCATGGGGCTGACCCCAGCTCCATGACTGCTGAGTATTGCCCTAACAGTGGGCTCTCTAAGTGGCTGCCTCTTTGGGAAAGAGTTCATCTGAGCCTTTTATAAAAATACTAATTTTATTCATGAGGATTCTGCCTAATAGTCTCCCAAAGGCCCACCTCCTAGTACCATGGCATTAGGTACTAAGCTTCAACATATGAACTTGGGAGGCATACAAACATGCAGACCATAGCACCAGAGAACATGTTTAAAATGAAAATTCCTGGGTTCATGTCTAATAATTCAGATTTAGTAGGTTTAGGATGAATTCTAGGAATCCACTTAAAAAAAAACACACACCAAAAAACACAGATTTACTAGGTAGCTCTGAGGTAGAAGCTTTTTAAATAAGATGAGTCATTTTTAATGGCTATCATCAACAAAATTCACAAACACTAAATGCTAGAGAGGATGTGGAGAGAAGGGAACCCTCCTACATTGTTGGTACATGTGTTCAGTTCAGTCGCTCAGTCGTGTCCGACTCTTTGCGACCCCATGAACTGCAGCACTCCAGGCCTCCCTGTCCATCACCAACTCCCAGAGTTCACTCAGACTCACGTCCATCGAATCAGTGATGCCATCCAGCCATCTCATCCCCTGTCATCCCCTTCTCCTCCTGCCCTCAATCCCTCCCAGCATCAGAGTCTTTTCCAATGAGTCAAGTCTTCGCATGAGGTGGCCAAAGTACTGGAGTTTTAGCTTTAGCATCATTCCTTCCAAAGAAATCCCAGGGCTGATTTTAGTGAATGTACATTAGTGAATGTAAATTGGTACAGCCACTATGGAGAACAGAATGGAGGTTCCTTAAAAAACTAAAAATAGAGCTGAAATATGAACCTGTAATCCCACTCCTGGGCATGTATCTGGAGAGAAAGATGATCTGATACACCCCAATATTCATTCCAGCACTGTTTACAATAGTCAACACATGGAAGCAACCTAAATGTCCACTAACAGAGGAATGGATAAAGAAGATGTGGTACATATATAATGAACTATTACTCAACCGTTAAAAAGAATGAAATAATACTATGCAGCAACATGGATAGACCTAGAGGTTGGCATACTGAGTGAAGTGAGACAGAGAAGGACAAATTTCATATGACATCCCTTATAGGTAGAATCTAAAAAGAAATGATACACATAAACTTATTTATAAAACAGAAACAGAGTTGCAAACCTAAAGAATGAAGTTATGGTTGCTGAGAGAAGTATGTGGGGAAGGGATAGTTAGGAAATTTGGGATCAAAATGTATACACTGCTTTATTTAAAATGGATAACCGACAAGGTCCTACTGTATGGCACATGAAACTTTGCTCAAAGTTATGGAGCAGCCTGGGCGTGAGGGGAGTCTGGGGGAGAATTGATACATGTATACATATGACTCGGAGAAGGCAATGGCACCCCACTCCAGTGTTCTTGCCTGGAGAATCCCAGGGATGGGGGAGCCAGGTGGGCTGCTGTTTATGGGGTCGCATAGAGTTGGACACGACTGAAGCGACTTAGCAGCATACATATGACTGAGTTCTTTCACTGTTCACCGGCAACTATCACAACTTTGTTAACTGGTCATACCCCAAAGCGAAATAAAAAGTTTTTTAAAAGAGAGGAGCCATTTTTAACCATTCACAAATTTCCCCCTGTACGTATATGCACCCAAGGACCCCTCGCTGCTCTGTAATCCTCCAGGACCTGCAGCTTTCATGTTGGGGTCCACTAGTAGACTCTGCATTACTCAAGGAGTATTCATACGTCCACAGGCAACACTAGAAGGATCATGGGAACATCCACTCGGGATAATGGATGGCTACCAAAATTGGATGAGACAAAAGGAAAACACCAGTCCGACTGGATACTGAGGAGGACATGGAATTGTTCACAGCAGACATTAGTGGAACACAGAGAACACCCACATGGATAATGGATAAGCAGACAATGCAGGACATGGAAGGACCACACGGGAATGTCCCCACGAGACACTGAAAGGTGATATGTATCCATAAGGGGCTCTGAAAAGGTGTGTGGGTTCTGCATACTAATTTTTTAATATATATATTTTCTTTTTACTGAACAATTGATTTACAATGTTAGTTTCAGGTGTACAATAAAATGATTCAGTTATTCATACTTGTATGTATAACTCATGCTTGTTCCTTGAAAGAAAAGCTATGACCAACCTAGATAGTGTATTACAGAGCAGAGACAGCACTTTGCCAACAAAGGTCCATACAGTCAAAGCTAGTCAGTAGTCATGTACGGTTGTGAGAGTTGGACTATAAAGATGGCTGAGCAGCAAAAAATGTATGCTTTTGAACTGTGGTGTTGGACAAGACTCTTGAGAGTCCCTTGGACTACAAGGAGATCCAACCAGTCAATCCTAAAGGAAAGCAATTCTGAATATTCATTATTTATTGGAGGGACTGATGCTGAAGCTGAAGCTCCAATACTTTTGCCACCTGATGCGAAGAGCCAACTCACTGGAAAAGACCCTGAGAAAGATTGAGGCAGGAGGAGAAGGGGACAACAGAGTGAAAGGTTGTTGTTGAATCACGCGAATACACCGGGATTCTTGGCCCCCGGAGGAGAAGAATTCAATCCGGGGCCAGAGACGAGGCTTGATCGCTCAGAGCTTTTGTGTAATAAAGTTTTATTGAAGTATAAAGGAGATAGAGAAAGCTTCTGACATAGGCATCAGAAGGGGGCAGAAAGAGTACCCGCTTGCTAGTGTTAACAATGAAGTTATATACTCTCCAGTGAATCCAAAGAATGTCTGGAGGTTGTAAAGACCTCATCAGACCTACTCCCATAATCCTCAGGCAAGATACATCCTTGTGAAGACCAGGTCTACTCCCATAATTAACATTTTAAGATAACGGAAGGTTGAATCCAAAGACTGTCCTTAGGCAGGATACATTATTGTTATATAATCCTAAGGAATGTAGAGAAAGAAAAAAAAGTTTGTCCTTTCTTCCTCCTTGAGAATTCCAGACCCCTCTCTCTTTGGGGACCCCTAGACTTCCTATCAACCTGCCTAGGAACTGACTCTCTCAAGAGGATGAGATGGTTGGATGGCATCACTGACTCAATGGACATGAGTTTGAGCAAGCTCCAGGAGATGATGACAAGACAGGGAAGCCTGGCATACTGCAGTCCATGGGGTTGCAAAGAGTCAGACATGACTCTGCAACTAAACAACAATGACTATATATATATATTATATATATATTAGTATATATATTTATATATGTTTTATATATATATTAGTATATATTTATATATGTTAGTATGTATATTTATGTTCAGATCAGATCAGTCACTTAGTCCTGTCCGACTCTTTTCGACCCCATGAATCGCAGCACGCCAGGCCTCCCTGTCCATCACCAACTCCCGGAGTTCACTCAGACTCATGTCCATCGAGTCAGTGATGCCATCAAGCCATCTCATCCTCTGTCGTCCCCTTCTCGTCTTGCCCCCAATCCCTCCCAGCATCAGAGTCTTTTCCAATGAGTCAACTCTTCGCATGAGGTGGCCAAAGTACTGGAGTTTCAGCCTCAGCATCATTCCTTCCAAAGAAATCCCAGGGCTGATCTCTTTCAGAATGGACTGGTTGGATCTCCTTGCAGTCCAAGGGACTCTCAAGAGTCTTCTCCAACACCACACTTCAAAAGCATCAATTCTTTGGCGCTCAGCCTTCTTCACAGTCCAACTGTCATATCCATACATGACCACAGGAAAAACCATAGCCTTGACTAGATGGACCTTTGTTGACAAAGTAATGTCTCTGCTTTTGAATATGCTATCTAGGTTGGCCATAACTTTCCTTCCAAGGAGTAAGCGTCTTTTAATTTCATGGCTGCAGTCACCATCTGCAGTGATTTTGGAGCCCCAAAAATAAAGTATGACACTGTTTTCACTGTTTCCCCATCTATTTCCCATGAAGTGATGGGACTGGATGCCATGATCCTTGTTTTCTGAATGTTGAGCTTTAAGCCAACTTTTTCACTCTCCTCTTTCACTTTCCTCAAGAGGCTTTTTAGTTCCTCTTCACTTTCTGCCATAAGGGTGGTGTCATCTGCATATCTGAGGTTATTGATATTTCTCCTGGCAATCTTGATTCCAGCTTGTGTTTCTTCCAGCCCAGCGTTTCTCATGATGTACTCTGCATATAAGTTAAATAAACAGGGTGACAATATACAGCCTTGACGTACTCCTTTTCCTATTTGGAACCAGTCTGTTGCTCCATGTCCAGTTCTAACTGTTGCTTCCTGACCTGCATACAAATTTCTCAACCGGCAGATCAGGTGGTCTGGTATTCCCATCTCTTTCAGAATTTTCCACAGTTTATTGTGATCCACACAGTCAAAGGCTTATATATTTATGTTAGTATATATATAAGTATAAATATATAGTATATGTATTTATATATATGTTAGTATTTATATTTATTTACATATATATGTAAGTATATATATTTACATATATATTTTTAAAGATTCTTTTCCTCTCCTATACAGTAGGGACCTAGTTGGTTTTCTATTTTATGTACAGTAGCCCTTCACACTAATTTTAAAGAAACATGGTTCTTGTTAAATAGTAATATATATTTAAAGAGATAAAAGCAGTGGTTTGGTAGGTGGTTTAGTTGCTAAGTCATGTCTGACTCTTGCAACCTCACAGACTGTTCTGCAGGTGCCTCTGTCCATGGGATTTTCCAGGGAAGAATACTGGAGTGGGTTGCCATTTCCTTCTCCAGGGGATCTTCCTGACCCAGGGATCGAACCTAGGTTCAATCTGCAGGCAGATTCTTTACCAACTGAGCTACCAGGGAATACCTCCTACAGGATAAAAGCAGAAACAATGTGAAAGTGAAACTATCAGGACCTGAGGAAGTAGTTCTAGGCTTCACCTTCCCCACCCGTACAAGGTACAGACCCCAGCCTAGACCCCATGCTGTCACTCCTGCCAGAAGTTTGAACCCTGCCATGCCCCTCCTCTCCAGGCTACAGCTGTCTTCTTTCCCCAGTTCAGAGCAGAAGAGCCACAGACTTGTGTAACAAGCAAGAGTCAATTTTGACTCCATGCTGGATCTGTTTCTTTGACTTTGACCCTTGTTTTTTGCCACTTTTGTTATTATGATCATACACAATGGCCTGCCTCAGAGGATCCTGCCCCCCTGCCTGAACTTTAAGCTAAAGTGCCTTGGTTTAGCTCACAGGGTGATAATCTGACCCTGCCTGCTGTGAGTGACTATAAGAAAGAAGAGACTAACAGATCCCCCTGCCTGAGGCTTGCCATTCTAGGAGATACTGCAAGATTAAATGGCCTTTCTACTTTCTTTCCTCACCTCCCCTTTCTCTGATCCATAAAATAACCTAGCATCAAGACCCAGGGAAGATGTCTTCTTGATCTGCCGGCTCTTCGAATAAAGTTAATATTAAGAATAAATATTCCTTGCCTCAACACCTCGTCTTGGATGCATTGGCCTGTCATGCAGCGAGCACAGTGAGCTTGGAGGGTAAAAGAAGGTAAGTAGTCCTGTAAGACTGTTTAGACATTATGGACATAAAAAGTATTTACAACCTAAAAGTTGAGAGTTACGTTTTACTGAGTGAGTGGGAATTTTTAGGACTTCAAGTCTGGGAAGGGCTTCCCTTGTGGCTTGGCTTGTAAAGAATCCGCCTGCAATGTGGGAGACCTGGGTTCAATCTCTGGATTGGGGAGATCCCCTGGAGAAGGGAAAGGCTACCCACTCCAGTATTCTGGCCTGGATAATTCCATAGACTGTATAGTCCATGAGGTCGCAGAGCCAGATACGACTGAGCGACTTTCATCATCATCAAGCCTGGGAGACAGCAACTCAAATAACCCAGAGAAAACTGCTCCGAGAAGGCGAATAGGGGGCAGCGGGGCCGGGAGCCAGGTTATATAGAAGTTTTATAACAAAGGGCAGGTACTCAGAACATCAAAAGATGATTTGATTAAATCAAAAGATGATTTAATTAAAGAAAACCAGCTATCCCAAGTTAAGGAATTTAGTACTTTTCTGTGTATGGGAAGACGTGAGTCTAGGCTCATTGAAATCATTCCTTTGGTATGCACCTCAGCTGTAAGAGCCAAGTATTCCGTGTTGTCACAACTTGAGTTTCCTCAGAGCTCATCGCCTCACCACTCATGGTGGCTGCAGTTGCTGATGACTGTGACATCCTTTGTCTCCTGATACGGCAGGAAATACTCCATGTCTCAGTGCGTTTGGTCATGCCTTTCAGAAGGAGCTATGTGTACTCTGGGTTAACTTTCCTGGTGGAAATTTATCTTCTGGAAAGCTTTAGTTCTAGCAGCTGTGTGTCATTCAGGGTAGGCTCAAGGATGCAAATGAGATATATGAATGGCTTCATTCCCTTTTCCCAGGTTTTCTGCCTTTAGCCCTGCAGCTCAGAACACTGACAGGTTCAGTGAGTTTAACCGCAAAAGGGTGATATACAAGGACCAGGAAATTTACTTGATGGGAGGAGGCAGAAGGCAATACAAGTGTAAACTCCTGGGGGAACAATTTTTCACTCTTTATTTTCTATTGGACAACAGGTGATGAACAATGTTGTGTTAGTTTCAGGTGTACAGAAAAGGGATTCAGTTATACATGTATCTGTTCTTTTTCAAATTCTTTTCCCATTTAGATTTTTACATAAAATTGAGTAGAGTCCCCTGTGCTATACAGTAAGTCCTTTTTGGTTATCTATTTTATATATAGCAGTGTATACATGTCAATCCCAAAGTCCCTAACTATCCCTCCCCCACCAACCACAAGTTTGTTCCCTTCAAGTCTGTGAGTCTGTTTCTGTTTTGTAAATAAGTTCATTTCTATTTTTTTAAGATTTCCCATGTAAGCGATATCATATGATATTTATCTTTCTCTGTCTGACTTCCTTCACTCAGTAAAATCTCTAGGTCCATCCATGTCACTGCAAATGGCGTTATTTCATTCTTTTTAATGGCTGGGTAATATGCCATTCTCTGTGTGTGTGTGTGTGTGTGTGTGTGTGTGTGTGTGTGTATGTGTGTTGAGAACTGGAAAAAGGAATGGATAAAGATATGGTGTGTATGTATGTGTATACACAGCACATCTTTATCCATTCCTCCGTCGATGGACATTTAGGTTGCTTCCATGTCTTGCCTATTGTAAACAGTGCTGCAATGAACACTGAGGTGCTTGTATCCTTTCGAACCATGTTTTTCTCCAGAGGTGTGCTCAGTATTAGGATTGCAGGATCATATGGTAGCTCTATTTTTTTGTTTTTTTTTTTTTTAAAGAACCTCCATACTGCCGTGGGAACAGTTTTCTATCCTTCTACCCACACATGTAGAATCCTTGCTTCATTCTTTGTCTCTTAGTTTTCAAGAAATCTGTGACACCCCATTGCATTTGAAACTCATCACAGATTGGATTCCTTCACAAGATTGTCTCCTACACAGTCAGAGACCTCTAGTGTCTTTGGTTTCCAGTGCTAGGAGTTCTTAGCACTTAGTAAGTAGCATCTGTTCGTATGAAGGGATGAAGAGAGAGAGGGAAAGAGACAAAAGCACTGGCAGAAGCCCCATGCTGTGGCACCAGGGCAGCAAGGGAGTAGGCATGTGTGGATGCTGAGAGGGATTCCTGGAGGACGAGTGCCTCATTGGCAGCCCTGGTCCTGGAGCCCCCGCCCCCACCCAGTGCTAAATGCAAACCAACGTGACCTGGGATTCAACCTCCTGACCTAGGGACCTGCCTGACTGACCTGCCTGACCTGCCTGCCTAACCCTAACCGCTATGCTACCAGTGCTGGCTGCTCTGGGGCCGGCACCAGAGCAACCTTCAACCCTAACCCCAACCCTAAACATAACCCGAACCCTAACCTTAGGGGAGGTTCCCTAACTCTAACTCTAACCCTAGAAAGTGGGGGGGTCCCCTGCCACAACCATAAGCCCCGCCCCTTCCGGGCTAAGCCCCGCCCCTTCGGGCTAACCCCCTTCCTGTCTAAGACCCGCCTCTTCCTGTCTTAAAGAGCGGGGGGCCCCTAACCCTAATGCTTGAACCCTAACCCTACAAAGATCCTGACCTGGGATTCAACCTCCTGACCTAGGTACCCTAGCCTACCTGACCCTGACCTGCCTGCCTGACCCTAACTGCTGTGCTACCAGGGCTTGCTGGTCCTGGGCTGGTTCCTGGGTGCCCTTCAACCTCTAACCCTACTGCCTGACCCTAAGGATAACCCTAGGGCCTACCCCTTGGCCCTGGCCCCTCTGGGCAAATGAACGGCTGGCCCTGGCCCCTTCCGGTCTGATGCCCCGCCCCTTCCGGGCTAAGCCCCTCCTCTTTCGACCCAAAGTCCCACCCCAAAAGAGGAAGGCCCGCCCCTCATTTTCTGCCCCAGGCTCCTCCCCTTCCTGCATATGCCCCACCCCTTCCTGTCCAAATGCCCCGCCCTCTGGAAGTTAGGTCAAGGAAAGGGAACAGCGCTGAAGAGCGTGAGAAATTTCCACAACACATGCCCTGTGACAGTTTGGCCTATTCCAGGTCCCAGATACCACAGCTGGCAGTGTCCCAGGAAAAGCTGGTAGAGACTCGAAGGCCAGGAAGGCTTGTTTTTAAGTTGGTGATAAGCATATAAGTGTAGGAAAGGAGCTTTGGGGCTATTGTCACTTTTCAGTACATTCGTTCCTGCCCCTTTTCTGTTCTATCATGGGAAGGCAGAATCAAGCCTCAAACACCTGCCAGACAGGCTGTGAGATTGCTTGAAGGCTGAGACTTTTGCTATTGATCTCAGCATTAAGGTGGCACTAAATAAATGTTTAAGAAGGGCAGTGCTAAAGAATGTTCAAACTATTACACAACTGCACTCATTTCACATGCTAGCAAGGCAATGCTCAAAATCCTTCAAGCTAGGCTTCAACAATACATAAACCAAGAACTTCCAGATGTACAAGCTGGATTTAGAAAAGGCAGAGGAACCAGAGATCAAACTGCCAACATCTGTTGGATCATCGAAAAAGCAAGAAAGTTCCAGAAAAACATCTACTTCTGCTTTATTGACTATGCTAAATCCTTTAACTGTGTGGATCACAACAAGCTGTGGAAAATTCTTAAAAGAGATGGAACTACCAGACCTCCTTACCTGCCTCCTGAGAAACCTGTAGGCAGGTCGAGAAGCAACAGTTAGAATTGGACATAGAATAACAGACTAGTTCAAAATTGGGGAAGGAATATGTCATATTGTCACTCTATTTAACTTCTGTGCAGAGTACATCATGTGAAATGCCAGACTGGATGAGGCTCAAGCTGGAATCAAGATTGCTGGGAGAAGTATCAATAATCTCAGATATGAAGATGACAGAACACTTATAGCAGAAAGCAAAGAGGAACTAAAGAGCCTCTTGATGAAAGAGGAGAGTGAAAAAGCTGGCTTGAAACTCAATATTCAAAAAACTAAGGTCAGGGCATCCAGTCCCACCACTACATCCCATATTGTCTAAAAGAGGAAATTCTACTACAAACACCAATGAGAAAATAATCTTCCTCTCTGCATTCAAGAGTCTGGGTAAACAACATTTGCCTGTCTGTAAAATGGTAGCCTTTGAGCTGAAGGATATTTTTTCCACAGCAAAATGTGCAAGAAGAATACATTTTGAATGGTTATATCTAGACACCTGTTGACTCTGCCTCAAAGGCTTTTAGGTCACTTCTACTGAACACAGAGGAAAATAGGGCTGTGTGATTGGCCAGGAAATAAAGATGCTCAATCTGTTTGCACCTCCGTTGTAGTAGCAGTATCTAACTAATGGAGGTCACTGTGTCCAGTTGGGGACCAAGGTTAATCAGTCTGTCAGACGTACCCATGGAGACTAGGGCTGTTATTTTGCTTGCCCCTTGAGTGAAGTGGATCACGGTCTTATTTCTTTTGGGTTATGGCAGCCAATTTATTGTTTCCCAGGAGGTTTCTTTTCCTCTCTTTTTCACGGACTCCACTCTGACATCTCCCACCAGGTAGGTCTGCACAGGGACCAGTTCCTCTTCTTGACCAAGAATCACTCAGCAAGCAATGATGTGAAGACCTCCATGAGGGGATGGGAAGAGGGATGTCTGGAATCCCATGACTGCACGTTAAAAACATCTTTGTTTTCCAAAGTGAATTCAATTTAGAACATCTGAAGAGTATTTATTTGTAAGATACTAACAGTTCTAAGATTATTATAAAATGCAGCAACTCTAGGTTTTGTCTCTCAGGGAAGACTTCTGCTGTCTGAAAAGCCAGGTTGATGGCACATGAATTGTATCCAATATCTGCAGTCAGTCTGTGTTTGGTTACTGCAGGGTTTTATAGTTGGTAAAGAAGTTGGCATAGAGTTAAATCTCAGAAGTGAAGTAAACAGCTTGTTTGGTGCCTGACTGTTGATCTAACCAGGTCACTCCCTACATTAGTAAACTACTGAAATTTCATATCCAGGATGGTTATCAGATGTAGTGATAAAGACCATGGAGTTTGTAAACAGGAGGTTTGATTCAAGGCCTTGTGGTTACTGCCTCTAGGGCTTTTTTTAAAGCAGTGTATTGTTTATTTTTGGCAGCACTCGGTCTTCGTTGCTTTGCGCGGCTTCCTCTAGTTGCAATAAATGGGGGCTACTCTTTGTTGTGGCGCTCAGGTTTCTCACTGCAGTGACTTCTCTTTTGCTGTAGAGCACAGGCTCTGGGCATGCAGGCTTCAGGAGCTGTGGCACACGGGCTTAGTTGCCCCATGGCATGTGAAATTCTCCCACACCGGGGATCAAAACCATGTCCCCTGCATTGGCAGGAGGATAATAATCCACTGTGCCACCAGGGAAGTACCTTCTGGGACTTCTTTAGGCTGTAGTTTTCTCATCTATAAAGTGGGAATAGCCTTAATATTTATGTCATGTGCGTTGTGTGGAGGTTAAGTAAGACAAAGCATATGACTGAGTTAACACAATGCCTGGCACTTACAAGGACTCAGGGCTCTTAGCAGGGCTGGCTTAGCTACCAGCCACAGCAGGCATAGTACCTAAGGACCAGACAACTTTGAAGGGCCTGGGAAAATGGTTTAATTTCTTTTAGAATTGGGAGGAGGAGCCAAGATGGCGGAGGAGTAGGACAGGGAGAACACTTTCTCCCCCACAAATTCATCAAAAGAGCATTTAAACGTCGAGTAAATTCCACAAAACAACTTCTGAATGCCGGCAGAGGACATCAGGCACCCAGAAAAGCAATCCAACTCTTCGAAAGGAGGTAGGAAAAAATATAAAAGACAAAAAAAGAGACAAAAGAGGGAGGGACGGAGCTCCGTCCCGGGAAGGGAGTCTTAAAAAGAGAGAAGTTTCCAAACACCAGGAAACCTTCTCACTGCCGAATCTGTGCCGAGCTTTGGAAGCACAGAGGGCAACGTAACAGGAAGAAAAAATAAATAAACAATTAAAACTCGAAGATTGCGAGTCCTACGGTAACTCCCCCAGTGGAGAAGCAGCGCAGACGCCTGCAGGCGCCATTAACAAGCGGGGGCTGGGCAGGGAGGCGCAGCGCGGGCTGCATCGCTTAGAGTAAGAATCTGGCCTGAATACCCTGAGCACTATCTGAGCGAAATAATTTGGGCTAACAAACCAGACTGTGGGATATCTACTATGCGAAAAGCCAGCCCCAACCTAAGACCGCCAGGCCCGTGCACGGAACAAAGAATTGAACAGAGATAGCCGGCTGCAGACCTTCCCCCTCCGGTGATAGGCAGCCAGAGCCGGAAGGGGGCAATCGCAGCCCCAGAGAGACATTATCTATAAAACTGTAAGCAGGCTTCTTTGCTAACTAAAACTTCTTGGGGGTCTGGACGGTTAACATCTGCCTAAGAAGGTGCGCCGGTTTTGCGCCCAGATAACCGAGTGGCGGGGAGGCGATAAGTCGCAGCATTGGCGCTCGCCAAACACCTCATCACTTGAGCTGCTCGGACCTGGGAAGAGCACAATACTCAGGCCCAACTGAGTCTGCGCCTCTGAGGACTATCCGAGTGCCTGAACCTGAGCGGCTTGGACCTGGGAGGTACATGCAACCCAGGGCCAGCCTTGGATTGTTCCCGGCGGAACAACCTAGAGCCCGAGCAGTGTGGGCAGGGAGGCTACACGCGCAGTGAGCGGGGGCAGACCCAGTGTGGCTGAGGCACTGCGAGCGCACGCCAGTGTTATTTGCTTGCAGCATCCCTCCCTCCCTCCCCACAGCGCGACTGAACAAAGAGAAGAAATACAGTTCCACCCATCAGAACACTGACACAAGCTTCCCTAACCAGGAAACCTTGACAAGCCACCTGTACAAACCCACACACAATGAGGAATAGCCACAATAAAGAGAACTCCACAAACTGCCAGAATACAGAAAGGACACCCCATACTCAGCAATTTAAACAAGATGAAGAGACAGAGGAATAGCCAGCAGATAAAGGAACAGGATAAATGCCCACCAAACCAAACAAAAGAGGAAGAGATAGGGAATCTACCTGATAAAGAATTCCGAATAATGATAGTGAAATTGATCCAAAATCTAGAAATTAAAATGGAATCACAGATAAATAGCTTGGAGACAAGGATTGAGAAGATGCAAGAAAGGTTTAACAAGGACCTAGAAGAAATAAAAAAGAGTCAATATACAATGAATAATGCAATAAATGAAATTAAAAACACTCTGGAGGCAACAAATAGTAGAGTAACAGAGGCAGAAGATAGGATTAGTGAATTAGAAGATAGAATGGTAGAAATAAATGAATCAGAGAGAATAAAAGAAAAACGAATTAAAAGAAATGAGGACAATCTCAGAGACCTCCAGGACAATATTAAACGCTACAACATTCGAATCATAGGGGTTCCAGAAGAAGAAGACAAAAAGAAAGACCATGAGAAAATACTTGAGGAGATAATAGTTGAAAACTTCCCTAAACTGGGGAAGGAAATAATCACCCAAGTCCAAGAAACCCAGAGAATCCCAAACAGGATAAACCCAAGGCGAAACACCCCAAGACACATATTACTCAAATTAACAAAGATCAAACACAAAGAACAAATATTAAAAGCAGCAAGGGAAAAACAACAAATAACACACAAGGGAATTCCCATAAGGATAACAGCTGATCTTTCAATAGAAACTCTTCAAGCCAGGAGGGAATGGCAAGACATACTTAAAATGATGAAAGAAAATAACCTACAGCCCAGATTATTGTACCCAGCAAGGATTTCATTCAAGTATGAAGGAGAAATCAAAAGCTTCTCAGATAAGCAAAAGCTGAGAGAATTCTGCACCACCAAACCAGCTCTCCAACAAATACTAAAGGATATTCTCTAGACAGGAAACACAAAAATGGTGTATAAATTCGAACCCCAAACAATAAAGTAAATGGCAACGGGATCATACTTATCAGTAATTACCTTAAACGTAAATGGGTTGAATGCCCCAACCAAAAGACAAAGACTGGCTGAATGGATACAAAAACAAGACCCCTACATATGTTGTCTACAGGAGACCCACCTCAAAACAGGGGACACATACAGACTGAAAGTGAAGGGCTGGAAAAAGATTTTCCATGCAAATAGGGACCAAAAGAAAGCAGGAGTAGCAATACTCATATCAGATAAAATAGACTTTAAAACAAAGGCTGTGAAAAGAGACAAAGAAGGTCACTACATAATGATCAAAGGATCAATCCAAGAAGAAGATATAACAATTATAAATATATATGCACCCAACACGGGAGCACCGCAGTATGTAAGACAAATGCTAACAAGTATGAAAGGAGAAATTAACAATAACACAATAATAGTGGGAGACTTTAATACCCCACTCACACCTATGGATAGATCAACTAAACAGAAAATTAATAAGGAAACACAAACTTTAAACGATACAATAGACCAGTTAGACCTAATTGATATCTATAGGACATTTCATCCCAAAACAATGAATTTCACCTTTTTCTCAAGCGCACATGGAACCTTCTCCAGGATAGATCACATCCTGGGCCATAAAGCTAGCCTTGGTAAATTCAAAAAAATAGAAATCATTCCAAGCATCTTTTCTGACCACAATGCAGTAAGATTAGATCTCAATTACAGGAGAAAAACTATTAAAAATTCCAACATATGGAGGCTGAACAACACGCTGCTGAATAACAAACAAATCACAGAAGAAATCAAAAAAGAAATCAAAATTTGCATAGAAACGAATGAAAATGAAAACACAACAACCCAAAACCTGTGGGACACAGTAAAAGCAGTCCTAAGGGGAAAGTTCATAGCAATACAGGCACACCTCAAGAAACAAGAAAAAAGTCAAATAAATAACCTAACTCTACACCTCAAACAACTAGAAAAGGAAGAAATGAAGAACCCCAGGGTTAGTAGAAGGAAAGAAATCTTAAAAATTAGAGCAGAAATAAATGCAAAAGAAACAAAAGAGACCATAGCAAAAATCAACAAAGCCAAAAGCTGGTTCTTTGAAAGGATAAATAAAATTGACAAACCATTAGCCAGACTCATCAAGAAACAAAGGGAGAAAAATCAAATCAATAAAATTAGAAATGACAGTGGAGAGATCACAACAGACAACATAGAAATACAAAGGATCATAAGAGACTATTATCAACAATTATATGCCAATAAAATGGACAACGAGGAAGAAATGGACAAATTCTTAGAAAAGTACAACTTTCCAAAACTCGACCAGGAAGAAATAGAAAACCTTAACAGACCCATCACAAGCATGGAAATTGAAACTGTAATCAAAAATCTTCCAGCAAACAAAAGCCCAGGTCCAGACGGCTTCACAGCTGAATTCTACCAAAAATTTAGAGAAGAGCTAACACCTATCCTGCTCAAACTCTTCCAGAAAATTGCAGAGGAAGGTAAACTTCCAAACTCATTCTATGAGGCCACCATCACCCTAATACCAAAACCTGACAAAGATGCCACAAAAAAAGAAAACTATAGGCCAATATCACTGATGAACATAGATGCAAAAATCCTAAACAAAATTCTAGCAATCAGAATCCAACAACACATTAAAAAGATCATACACCATGACCAAGTGGGCTTTATCCCAGGGATGCAAGGATTCTTCAATATCCGCAAATCAATCAATGTAATACACCACATTAACAAATTGAAAAACAAAAACCATATGATTATCTCAATAGATGCAGAGAAAGCCTTTGACAAAATTCAACACCCATTTATGATAAAAACTCTCCAGAAAGCAGGAATAGAAGGAACATACCTCAACATAATAAAAGCTATATATGACAAACCCACAGCAAACATTATCCTCAATGGTGAAAAATTGAAAGCATTTCCTCTAAAGTCAGGAACAAGACAAGGGTGCCCACTTTCACCATTACTATTCAACATAGTTTTGGAAGTTTTGGCTACAGCAATCAGAGCAGAAAAAGAAATAAAAGGAATCCAAATTGGAAAAGAAGAAGTAAAACTCTCACTATTTGCAGATGACATGATCCTCTACATAGAAAACCCTAAAGACTCCACCAGAAAATTACTAGAACTAATCAATGATTATAGTAAAGTTGCAGGATATAAAATCAACACACAGAAATCCCTTGCATTCCTATACACTAATAATGAGAAAACAGAAAGAGAAATTAAGGAAACAATTCCATTCACCATTGCAACGAAGAGAATAAAATACTTAGGAATATATCTACCTAAAGAAACTAAAGACCTATATATAGAAAACTATAAAACACTGGTGAAAGAAATCAAAGAGGACACTAATAGATGGAGAAATATACCATGTTCATGGATTGGAAGAATCAATATAGTGAAAATGAGTATACTACCCAAAGCAATTTATAGATTCAATGCAATCCCTATCAAGCTACCAACAGAATTCTTCACAGAGCTAGAACAAATAATTTCACAATTTGTATGGAAATACAAAAAACCTCGAATAGCCAAAGCGATCTTGAGAAAGAAAAATGGAACTGGAGGAATCAACCTACCTGACTTCAGGCTCTACTACAAAGCCACAGTTATCAAGACAGTATGGTACTGGCACAAAGACAGAAATATTGATCAATGGAACAAAATAGAAAGCCCAGAGATAAATCCACGCACATATGGACACCTTATCTTTGACAAAGGAGGCAAGAATATACAGTGGATTAAAGACAATCTCTTTAACAAGTGGTGCTGGGAAATCTGGTCAACCACTTGTAAAAGAATGAAACTAGAACACGTTCTAACACCATATACAAAAATAAACTCAAAATGGATTAAAGATCTCAACATAAGACCAGAAACTATAAAACTCCTAGAGGAGAACATAGGCAAAACACTCTCTGACATACATCACAGCAGGATCCTCTATGACCCACCTCCCAGAATATTGGAAATAAAAGCAAAAATAAACAAATGGGACCTAATTAAACTTAAAAGCTTCTGCACATCAAAGGAAACTATTAGCAAGGTGAAAAGACAGCCTTCAGAATGGGAGAAAATAATAGCAAATGAAGCAACCGACAAACAACTAATCTCAAAAATATACAAGCAACTCCTACAGCTCAACTCCAGAAAAATAAATGACCCAATCAAAAAATGGGCCAAAGATCTAAATAGACATTTCTCCAAAGAAGACATACAGATGGCTAACAAACACTTGAAAAGATGTTCAACATCACTCTTTATCAGAGAAATGCAAATCAAAACCACTATGAGGTACCATTTCACACCAGTCAGAATGGCTGCGATCCAAAAGTCTACAAATAATAAATGCTGGAGAGGGTGTGGAGAAAAGGGAACCCTCTTACACTGTTGGTGGGAATGCAAATTAGTACAGCCACTATGGAGAACAGTGTGGAGATTCCTTAAAAAACTGGAAATAGAACTGCCTTATGATCCAGCAATCCCACTGCTGGGCATACACACTGAGGAAACCAGAAGGGAAAGAGACACGTGTACCCCAATGTTCATCGCAGCACTGTTTATAATAGCCAGGACATGGAAGCAACCTAGATGTCCATCAGCAGATGAATGGATAAGAAAGCTGTGGTACATATACACAATGGAGTATTACTCAGCCATTAAAAAGAATACATTTGAATCAGTTCTAATGAGGTGGATGAAACTGGAGACTATTATACAGAGTGAAGTAAGCCAGAAGGAAAAACATAAATACAGTATACTAACGCATGTATATGGAATTTAGAAAGATGGTAACGATAACCCTGTGTACGAGACAGCAAAAGAGACACTGATGTATAGAACAGTCTTATGGACTCTGTGGGAGAGGGTGGGAAGATTTGGGAGAATGTCATTGAAACATGTGAAATGTCATGTATGAAACGAGATGCCAGTCCAGGTTCAGTGCACGATGCTAGATGCTTGGGGCTGGTGCGCTGGGAAGGCCCAGGGGGATGGTATGGGGAGGTTGGGAGGGAGGAGGGTTCAGGATGGGGAGCATGTGATTTTTTTTTAAAAAATAAAATTTAAAAAAAAAATTTCTTTTAGAATTGGAAGGGAAAATATGAATATGATAATAATTCACTTGGCTTATAATTTGTCTTTTTACTAATATGGTCATAAACCATATTTTTTAATATAAAATAAGGAGCCTGGGAAAGCAGAAGCACCTGGGGCCCAGGAAAGTCATAATGCAACTCCAGCTACTAGCAGTCTTATTTGTCACAGTAGCAGGAGCCTTTGCAGCAAAATTGAGGTGAACAAAATGATAAGGTGTGACTGAGTCCTTTACAGAGTGTTGTAGTTAATCTCTCAGTGAAAGCAATACAATGCTGGTAAAATCAAACATTTTGTAGGATTAGTAGTAAAATAGCTCTAAAGATGGGGGGAAATAAACATTTCTTTTGATAATATCAAGACTGCGTCATCACTGAAGAATGCATTGTCTGGAATGACTGTGTGTGACTGAATCACACTGACTTTCTCCCCGATCCTCCTGGATCAAGTAGACCCCAGCTGGGCCCTTCCCTTGTCTGGTGTAGCTCCCAACAGTTACATAAGACCAGGTTCAGCAATGCAGAGCAAAAACTTTATTCACTGATCAAGGATGGAGAAGGGAAAGCTCATGCTCTATAGCTATCTTCTCCCTGAAGGGAAGAAAGAGGGGGTGGGGTGGGGTGGGGGTATGGGGGGAGGGTGGTGGTTTCTAAGTGGTGAAAAGCAGGTGCATCATCAGAAGCTGAGGGAAAGGGCAGAGGTTTCCATGAGTAGCTAGGGCATCATGGTCCCTCAGGCTCCCTTGTACAAGGCACTCAATGTGCCTAGAAAAGTACAAGCACTTTGACTAGATTTCTTAGCGTGACAATGAAGCAAAGGGGCTTTGAGGAGACACCTAGGTTTTCTCTGCACAGGAACTGCTCTTGCAGTTATGCTGAATCCATTCAGGGCAGTTGACTGTCAAGTTTCCTCTGAGGTATAATTGATAAACATCTTTGACAAACATCAGGTGTTTTGGAACAAGACTAGAAATAGGTTATAATAGACCTTTCAGCTCCCTAGGGCTTCCCTGATAGCTCATTTGGTAAAGAATCCACCTACAATGCAGGACACCCTGGTTAGATTCCTGGGCCAGGAAGATCCCTTGGAGAAGGGATAAGCTAGTATTCTTGGGCTTTCCTTGTGGCTCAGCTGGTAAAGAATCTGCCTGCAATGTGGGAGACCTGGGTTCGATCCCTGGGTTGGGAAGATCCCCTGGAGAAGGGAATGGCTATCCACTCCAGGATTCTGGCCTAGAGAATTCCATGGACTGTACAGTCCATGGGGTCACAATGAGTCAGACATGACCAAGTAACTTTCACTTTCACTTCACTTTTTCAGCTCCTGGGATGTGCATGGGTGACAACCTCATTTTGTTAGTCCCACATGAGGCCCAAAGTCCTACCTCTCCCTCTTTCTTTTCATGCCTGAACTTTAGACTAGATGCAGGGAAGCTCCCAAGCTGGAGATGTGGCCTATCAGCTTTTACCTTTGCTTTCATTTGATATGAAATCTGGAAAAATACCTTTAGCTGATGCAGATGATTAATGGTTATGAAACACCCTGCCAGAGGTGGGGGTGCTTCTGACTCTCACTGGTAGTCAGATTCTATCTTTAGTTTCAGTCCCTTGGAATATCCTGTATCTCTTTCAAAGACATGGAATACAGCTGTGAATACCTCTGGATTGTCCTCTGCTCCATCCTGCCTGCACCTAAGTTACTCGTAATAAACTCCAAAATTGCACTTACGGAGTGGCCTGTTCATTTTTCAGTCTCAAAGTCCTTTCTCGGTTCAGAAGAGATTATTTAATATTCTTGCCTTGGTGCAGACAGAAATGGTCATGCTTACCCTACATGCTCAGGAGAAGAAAATCATGTTCTATACAAATTGTATCGAGGAGTAAAACACACCAGATATTACTATATTTTGTTTCACTTCAGTTCAGTTCATTTCAGTTCAGTTGCTCAGTCATGTCTGACTCTTTGTGACCCCATGAACTGCAGCACGCCAGACCTCCCCGTCCATCACCAACTCCTGGAGTTCACCCAAACCCATGTCCATCAAGTTAGTGATGCCGTCCAACCATCTCATCCTCTGTCGTCCCCTTCTCCTCCTGCCCTCAATCTTTCCCAGCATCAGGGTCTTTTCAAATGAGTCAGCTCTTTGCATCAGGGCCAAAGTATTGGAGTTTCAGTTTCAACATCAGTCCTTCCAGTGAACACCCAGGACTGATCTCTTTTAGGATGGACTGGTTGGATCTCCTTGCAGTCCAAGGGACTCTCAAGAGTCTTCTCCAACACTACAGTTCAAAAGCATCAATTCTTCTGTGCTCAACCCTCTTTATAGTCCAAATGTCCTTGACTAGATGGACCTATGTTGGCAAAGTAATGTCTCTTCTTTTTAATATGCTGTCTAGGTTGGTCATAACTTTCTTTCCAAGGAGTAAGCATCTTTTAATTTCATGGCTGCAATCACCATCTGCAGTGATTTTAGAACCAAGAAAAATAAAGTCAGCCACTATTTCCACTATTTCCCCATCTATTTGCCATGAAGTGATGGGACCTTATGAACACATAAATGCCATTTCTTTTAAAAACAACATAAAACATCTATATTTTATCCACATTATGTTTAGTCTACTTTAGTAAATTTCTATTTTAATTAAAACTTATTGTCATATACAGAAAGAAAATACTGTATGATCTAACTTATACGTGGAATCTTAAAAAAAAATAATAAAAGCTTATAGAAAATGAGATGAAATTTGTGGCTACCAGAAGAGGACGATATAGAGAGGGGGAATTGGGAGAAGGTGGTTAAAAAACATAAAATTGCAGTTATAAATAAGTACTAGGGGTGAAATGCGTAACTTGATGACTAGAGTGAACTCTGAGGTATGACATATAGGAAAGTAGTTAAAAGAGTGAATTTAAGAGTTCTCACTCATTACAGGGAAAGATTTTTGTCCCCCCCCCTTTTTTTAACCCTTTCTTTTTTTTTTTTTGTATCTATATGATAAGGTCTATGTTAACAGAACATATTATAGTAATCATTTTATTGTATGTGTAATTCAAACCATCACACTGTATGCCTTAAATTTATACAGTGATGTGTGTCAATTATTTCTCAGTAAAACTGAAAAGTTGGATGTTATAAAACTACATGTTTTATGAAACAAAAAAAATTCCTGCTAAACAAGCAATGGGACGCATGTTTGTTTTTGTTGGAAAGTGTATTTATAACTGAGCTAATCAGCTTGTTTCTCCACTGATCAAAGACAAGGATTATTGGTGGGATTAAAATCATTTCCAAACTTACTGAATATAATCTTATATATTAAGCACCTATAAAATGAAGGAAGATAAAGGAAAGGAATGAATGAAGACCATGTCGGCTTTGGCCTCAGAGATTAGGGACAGCAACATTGTGGAAGGGTATTAGGAAAAAGAGCAACTTAGTAATAGTAATTTTTCTCATTTGAATTTCTCCCCAGAATATCTTTAGTCTATGATTCCATTTAATATATTTTAACATCAAAATGGTTTATATTGACAAAGTGTTTGTCAGTTCAGATTTGACCAACAGTTTTAAACAACTGGATGGATTCCTGGTCTTAGTGGCTTTCCCAGAACTTTGTCTCTTCTCTCATTGTCTGTAGAAAGATGTGGGAGGTTATTCCTCATATAAACAAGTCTCCTGGGTATTAAACATTTTTCTATGAAGGTCTATTACCTTGTCCAGTAACTTGGATACTCCCTGTGTGCTCTCACTGCTCCCAAAGAAAATAGCTATCTTGATTTTTGTGATACTTAGTTTCTTGCTTTAAAAAATATGTAGTTTTACTGCCTGATTTCTATGTAGAAATTGAAAGTCTCTGCAACCCCACGTACTATATGGTCCATGGAATTCTCCAGGCCAGAATACTGAAGAGGGTAGCCTATCCCTTCTCCAGGGGATCTTCCCAACCCAGGGATCGAACCAGGGTCTCCTGTATTGCAGGCAGATTCTTTACCAGCTGAGCTACCAGGGAAGCCCTGAATTCTATGTACATGGACTCATATAGTAAACGTTCTTTTGTGAGTTGTTTTTACTCAATCATATTATGTTTATGTTTAACATAAACATATGTTCTATGAACATATATAGATCACTATAAACATAGTGATCTATGAAGCTGCAGTTTGATAAAATTCTCACCACTTTAAAATATTCCATTACGTAAAAATTTGACGATTTATCCACTTAATTGTTAAAAGGCTTTGGGGTTGTTTTTTAGTGCTGCCATGAACATTCTTATACACAGGTGCTCTGATGCACATGCCCATTTATCTGTATTATAGGTTATCTTCCTGTCACTTTAACAGGGAAAGTTTCCAAATGCTAGTACCAATTGGTAATTCCATCTGTGGTAAAAGACTTCCTGAAAGTTCACCAATACTTGACATTGTAGCAGTCTTTTTTTATCAGTCTGTTTGATGTATAATGAGAAGCTATTGTGACATAATATGCATTTCCTTACAATAACACTCAGTATCTCTTGATATGTTATTATTCATTTACAGATCCATCTTCTGTGCAGTGACTGTTCAAGTTTATTTTTTAACCTTCTCTTTCTGTGGGATTATTTTATTCTTAATGGCTCATGAAAAATCTTCATATATTTGGGATTCATGTGTTTTGTTGTTTGTATATGTTGTAGATATCTGGTACTTTTCTGTATTTTCTTTGCACTCTCTAAATAATGCCTTTTGATAAGCAGATAGTCCTAATTTTTATATAGTCAAATTTATTAATCTATTCCATTATGGCTTATGTTTTATGTCTTGTTTACGAAACCCTCTCTGTCTCCAAATTGCGACTATGGTATGAAACTCTATTTACTTAGGTCTTGATATTTATGCTTTCAATCACCTGGAATTTATTATTATTATTTTGGTGCTTCCCTGGTGGCTCAGACAGTAATTAATCTGCCTGCAATGCTGGAGACCTAGGATTAATCCCTGGGTTGGGTAGATCTCCTGGAGAATGGCATGGTAACCTATCTCAGTATTCTTGCCTGGAGAATCCCCATGGACAGAGGAGTCTAGTGGGCTGCAGTCCATGGGGTTGCAAAAAGTCAGACACAACTGAGCAACTAAGCAAACACATTATTATTTTTTGGTATGGAGTGTGGTAGGATGTCTCAGTTCCTTTTATATGGATAGCCAACTGTCTCAGAATCTTTTATTGATAAATCCACACTTTGCCTATCTATCTCAAATACTAACTCTGTCACATACTGAACATCTTTATATGCATAAGTCTTTTGAGTTCCCAGTTTTGTTCATTGATTTATTTGTTTGTTGCCATGGGAATGCCACATTGTCTTCGATAGAAAGCCCTCTCACCTTCTTCAAGATAGTCTTGGATATTCTTGTCTTTTCTTAACTTCAGAATTAGGAGTTAGTACTAGATCATCCCTATGGTTCTCTCTAGATCCAAAAGATGTATTATATTCTATATCACATTATGCTGTATAATAACATGGTTGCTTTTCTTCATGGTACCACTGGATATACCAATTATTGCCAAACTACATTAATCTTTTAAAATAATTTTACATGGTTCTGTGGTTATTAAATTAGTACCTGTCCTTTTTTGAGGATTTTAATGCTCTTAGCCTCAATACCATTTTAGAATAATGGCATTGCTGATATACAAGTATTTATAGAGTATTACATGTGCCCAGCAGTTGCCTGGGGTTTAGAGGAAATGCAAAGAACCATGCATCACTGTCTGATGGGGAATAACACATACTTTAACTGGGGAGACATGGCAATGACACAGTACTAGCTTTGACTATATCTGGATTTAATCATCAAATTTTCAGGATCTCAGATTTTTGTCCCTTATTTGAAAAAACACCCCTTTTAGGCCCTCATATATGATGAATTGCCATACAACAGCTCTCTCTATACCCTGCCCATCAGAAGGCTGTCAAAACACAGATAACTTCCTGAAACTTATATGGTATTGTATGACAACGATGACTCCATTTTTTAAAAAGCAAGCCAACCTACACATAATAGGGATTCCAGGAAGAGACCACAACAGTATGCAACTAGATATCCACCACAGAAAGAAAAATGAGAAAAGAAAAGATTACATGGAGACTAAACAACATTCTACTAAAATACTAATGGGTCAATGTGGAAATCAGAAGATAGCTTGAGACAAACAACATTGAAAACACCACCACAAAAAATCCATAGGATGCAGCAAAAGCAGTTTTAAGATGGGTGTTTATAGCAGGACTTTATGCTCAGTTGTGTCTGATTCTTTGAGGCCCTATGGACCATAATCCACCAGGCTCCTCTGTCAATGGAATTTTTGACAAGAATTCTTGCCTCCAGGCAAGAATACCGGAGTGGGTAACACTTCCTGCTCCATGGGATTTTCTCAATCTAGGGATCGAACCTGAGTCTCTTGCATCTCCTGCATTGGCAGGTGGTTTCTTTACCACTAGCACCACCTGGGAAGCCCCAGGCCTTCCTCAAAACACAAGAAAAATTTTAAATGAAGAGCAAATGAAACCATAAACAAAATAAAAGGAAAATCAACAAAATGGGAGTAAATATTTGCAAACAAAGCAACTGACAAAGAATTCGTCTCCAAAATTTACAAATAGCTTATTCAGCCCAATATCAGAAAAACAAATGACCCAATCAAAATATGGATGGAAGACCTAAATAGACATTTCTCCAAAGAAGACATAAAGATGGCCAACAGGCACATGAAAAGATACTGAACATCATTAATTATTAGATAAATGCAAATCAAAACTATAATGAAGTGCAATCTCACACTGGTCAGAATGACTATCATTAAAAAGTGCACGAATAACAAATCCTGGAGAGGGTGTGAAGAAACGGGTACACCCCTAAACTGTTGGTGGGAAACTAAATTTGTGTAACCACCATAAAGAACAGTATCAGATCTGATCAGTCGCTCAGTCATGTCCGACTCTTTGCGACCCCATGAATCGCAGCACCCCAGGCCTGCCTGTCCATCACCAACTCCTGGAGTTCACTGAGACTCACATCCATCGAGTTAGTGATGCCATCCAGCCATCTCATCCTCTGTCATCCCCTTCTCCTCCTGCCCCAATCCCTCCCAGCATCAGAGTCTTTTCCAATGAGTCAACTCTTCGCATGAGGTGGCCAAAGTACTGGAGCTTCAGCTTTAGCATCATTCCTTCCAAAGAAATCCCAGGGCTGATCTCCTTCAGAATGGACTGGTTGGATCTCCTTGCAGTCCAAGGGACTCTCAAGAGTCTTCTCCAACACCACAGTTCAAAAGCTTCAATTCTTCGGCACTCAGCCTTCTTCACAGTCCAACTCTCACATCCATACATGACCACAGGAAAAACCATAGCCTTGACTAGACGAACCTTTGTTGGCAAAGCAATGTCTCTGCTTTTGAATATGCTGTCTAGGTTGGTCATAACTTTCCTTCCAAGGAGTAAGCATCTTTTAATTTCATGACTGCAGTCACCATCTGTAGTGATTTTGGAGCCCCCCAAAGTAGTCTGACACTGTTTCCCCATCTATTTCCCATGAAATGGTGGGACCAGATGCCATGATCTTCATTTTCTGAATGTTGAGCTTTAAGCCAACTTTTTCACTCTCCACTTTCACTTTCATCAAGAGGCTTTTGAGTTCCTCTTCACTTTCTGCCATGAGGGTGGTGTCATCTGCATATCTGAGGTTATTGATATTTCTCCCGGCAATCTTGATTCCAGTTTGTGTTTCTTCCAGTCCAACATTTCTCATGATGTACTCTGCACATAAGTTAAATAAACAGGGTGACAATATACAGCCTTGACATACTCCTTTTTCTATTTGGAACCAGTCTGTTATTCCATTTCCAGTTCTAACTGTTGCTTACTGACCTGCATACAAATTTCTCAAGAGGCAGATGAGGTGGTCTGGTATTCCCATCTCTTTCAGAATTTTCCACAGTTTATTGTGATCCACACAGTCAAAGGCTTTGGCATAGTCAATAAAGCAGAAATAGATGTTTTTCTGGAACTCTCTTGCTTTTTCCATGATCCAGCGGATGTTGGCAATTTGATCTCTGGTTCCTCTGCCTTTTCTAAAACCAGCTTGAACATCAGGAAGTTCACAGTTCACATATTGCTGAAGCCTGGCTTGGAGAATTTTTAGCATTACTTTACTAGCGTGTGAGATGAGTGCAATTGTGTGGTAGTTTGAGCATTCTTTGGCATTGCCTTTCTTTGGGATTGGAATGAAAACTGACCTTTTCCAGTCCTGTGGCCACTGCTGAGTTTTCCAAATTTGCTGGCATATGGAGTGCAGCACTTTCACAGCATCATCTTTCAGGATTTGGAATAGCTCAACTGGAATTCCATCACCTCCACTAGCTTTGTTTGTAGTGATGCTTTCTAAGGCCCACTTGACTTCACATTCCAGGATGTCTGGCTCTAGGTCAGTGATCACACCATCGTGATAGAGTTTTCTTAAACTAAAAAGTATTACCCCATGGTTCAGCAATCTCATTCCTCAGCATATATCCAGAAAAGATAATAATCTAACTTGAAAAGATGCATGCACCCCAATGTTCATTGCAGCACATAAGACATGGAAGACATGGAAGCAACCCAAGTCTCTGTCAATGGAAGAATGGATAAACAAGATGCGGTACGTATATACAATAGAATATTCAGTTCAGTTCAGTTCAGTCACTCAGTCGTGTCCTACTCTTTGCGACCCCATGAATCGCAGCACCCCAGGCCTCCCTGTCCATCACCAACTCCCGGAGTTCACTTAGACTCACGTCCATTGAGTCAGTGATGCCATCCAGCCATCTCATCCTCTGTCGTTCCCTTCTCCTCCTGCACCCAGTCCCTCCCAGCATCAGAGTCTTTTCCAATGAGTCAACTCTTCGCATGAGGTGGCCAAAGTACTGGAGTTTCAGCTTTAGCATCATTCCTTCCAAAGAAATCCCAGGGCTGATCTCCTTCAGAATGGACTGGTTGGATCTCCTTGCAGTCCAAGGGACTCTCAAGAGTCTTCTCCAACACCACAGTTCAAAAGCTTCAATTCTTCGGCACTCAGCCTTCTTCACAGTCCAACTCTCACATCCATACATGACCACAGGAAAAACCATAGCCTTGACTAGACGAACCTTTGTTGGCAAAGCAATGTCTCTGCTTTTGAATATGCTGTCTAGGTTGGTCATAACTTTCCTTCCAAGGAGTAAGCATCTTTTAATTTCATGACTGCAGTCACCATCTGTAGTGATTTTGGAGCCCCCCAAAGTAGTCTGACACTGTTTCCCCATCTATTTCCCATGAAGTGGTGGGACCAGATGCCATGATCTTCATTTTCTGAATGTTGAGCTTTAAGCCAACTTTTTCACTCTCCACTTTCACTTTCATCAAGAGGCTTTTGAGTTCCTCTTCACTTTCTGCCATGAGGGTGGTGTCATCTGCATATCTGAGGTTATTGATATTTCTCCCGGCAATCTTGATTCCAGTTTGTGTTTCTTCCAGTCCAACATTTCTCATGATGTACTCTGCACATAAGTTAAATAAACAGGGTGACAATATACAGCCTTGACATACTCCTTTTTCTATTTGGAACCAGTCTGTTATTCCATTTCCAGTTCTAACTGTTGCTTACTGACCTGCATACAAATTTCTCAAGAGGCAGATGAGGTGGTCTGGTATTCCCATCTCTTTCAGAATTTTCCACAGTTTATTGTGATCCACACAGTCAAAGGCTTTGGCATAGTCAATAAAGCAGAAATAGATGTTTTTCTGGAACTCTCTTGCTTTTTCCATGATCCAGCGGATGTTGGCAATTTGATCTCTGGTTCCTCTGCCTTTTCTAAAACCAGCTTGAACATCAGGAAGTTCACAGTTCACATATTGCTGAAGCCTGGCTTGGAGAATTTTTAGCATTACTTTACTAGCGTGTGAGATGAGTGCAATTGTGTGGTAGTTTGAGCATTCTTTGGCATTGCCTTTCTTTGGGATTGGAATGAAAACTGACCTTTTCCAGTCCTGTGGCCACTGCTGAGTTTTCCAAATTTGCTGGCATATGGAGTGCAGCACTTTCACAGCATCATCTTTCAGGATTTGGAATAGCTCAACTGGAATTCCATCACCTCCACTAGCTTTGTTTGTAGTGATGCTTTCTAAGGCCCACTTGACTTCACATTCCAGGATGTCTGGCTCTAGGTCAGTGATCACACCATCGTGATAGAGTTTTCTTAAACTAAAAAGTATTACCCCATGGTTCAGCAATCTCATTCCTCAGCATATATCCAGAAAAGATAATAATCTAACTTGAAAAGATGCATGCACCCCAATGTTCATTGCAGCACATAAGACATGGAAGACATGGAAGCAACCCAAGTCTCTGTCAATGGAAGAATGGATAAACAAGATGCGGTACGTATATACAATAGAATATTCAGTTCAGTTCAGTTCAGTCACTCAGTCGTGTCCTACTCTTTGCGACCCCATGAATCGCAGCACCCCAGGCCTCCCTGTCCATCACCAACTCCCGGAGTTCACTTAGACTCACGTCCATTGAGTCAGTGATGCCATCCAGCCATCTCATCCTCTGTCGTTCCCTTCTCCTCCTGCACCCAGTCCCTCCCAGCATCAGAGTCTTTTCCAATGAGTCAACTCTTCGCATGAGGTGGCCAAAGCATTGGAGTTTCAGCTTCAGCTCCATTCCCTCCAAAGAAATCCCAGGGCTGATCTCCTTCAGAATGGACTGGTTGGATCTCCTTGCAGTCCAAGGGACTCTCAAGAGTCTTCTCCAACACCACATTTCAACAGCTTCAATTCTTCGGCACTCAGCTTTCTTCACAGTCCAACTCTCACATCCATATGTGACCACTGGAAAAACCATAGCCTTGACTAGACGGACCTTTGTTGACAAAGTAATGTCTCTGCTTTTGAATATGCTGTCTAGGTTGGCCATAACTTTCCTTCCAAGGAGTAAGCATCTTTTAATTTCATGGCTGCAGTCACCATCTGCAGTGATTTTGGAGCCCCCAAAAATAAAGTCTGACACTGTTTCCACTGTTTCCCCATCTATTTCCCATGAAGTGATGGGACCAGATGCCATCTCAGCCATAAAAAGGAATGAAATAATGCCATTTTCAGTGATATGAATGGACCTAGAGATTTTCATATGAAGTTAACTTAGAGAAAGACAAATATTGTATGTAGTGTATCATACAAATATTGTATGATAGCACTTATATGTGAAAGTGAAAGTTTCTCAGTCATGTCCGACTCTTTGCTACCCCATGGACTATACAGTCCATGGCATTCTCCAGGCCAGAATACTGGAGCAGGTAGCCTTTCCCTTCTCCAGGGGATCTTTCCAACCCAAGGATTGAACCCAGGTCTCCCGCATTGCAGGAAGATTCTTTACCAGCTGAGCCACAAGGGAAGCCCACTTATATGTGAAATCTAAGCTATTTTACAAGTGAATACACAAAACAGACCCACAGACATAGAAAACAAACTTGTGATTACCAAAGGCGAAAGTGGTAGGGAGGGATAAATTAGGAATATGGGATTAACAAATATACAACTCTCTATACAAAATAGATAAACAAGAAGGTTTTACTGCATAGGACAGGGAACTATGTTCAGTATCTTATAATAATGTATAGTGAAAAAGAATCAGAAAAAAAAATATGTATAACTGAATCACTGTGTTGTACATCTGAAACACAGTGTTGAGAAAGATGACCTTTCTCTGTACTATGTGAGGACACAGCAAGAGGATGTCTGTCTGCAAACCAAGGACACGCTTACCAGACACCAAGTCAGCCAAAACCTTCATCATGGACTTCCCAGCCTCCGGAACTGTGAGAAATAAATGTTCATTTTTAAGACAAAAAACCTAAATCAACAACAACAACAAAAACCTCACACAAACAAAAACAGATAACTGCAAGGTGATTCGTCTAGGGAAGAAAAAAGAAAAACTTGGAAGAGATAGTATCTCCTTTAAAGAAACAGGAAACATAAAAATGACCCACCACATCTGTGCCAATTAAAAAAAAACAAAAAACCTTTGTGTTCTCTTCTCTCTGTTGAAATCAGAGTCTCAATTAAGTTGTTTGGTTAGGAAGGAGCCTGGAATCTTGCCATAGTAACCTGCTTTGCTGCTTTGTATGCCATCCAAATGTTAGGTATGATGACAAAGGAACTGCATGAAAACAGTAACGCACCAATGATCTTTGAAACATTTTGAACCTAAGTGAAAATGCTGAAAGGGAGCCTCCTTCCCAAGTGAATGCTGCAGGGTGACTTTGCCTTGCCCTACAGAGGCAGGGGAATTTTCCTTAGATTATCCAACTAGACAGAGGTAAAACCATGACTAGAATTCTGATTCCCAGACTCCTGATTGGCTCTTCCTCCACACTGTTGGTGTTGTTTAGTCACTAAGTCATATCCAGCTATTTCCTACCCTCCCCCCCTCCCCCCTCCTCCCCCCGCCATGGAAAACCTCCAGGTTCCTCTGTCCTTGAGATTTCCTTGGCAAGAACATCGGAGTGGGTTGCCATTTACTTCTCTAGGGGATATTCCTGACCCAGGGATTGAACCCACATCTCCTATTTTGGAATGTGGGTTCTTTGCCACTGAGCCATCAGGGAAGCCGTCTTTCTCCACATAGAAATAAATAAATCTGATCCATATAGCCTTTGGGGGAAGCCTATGGGAGACAGGAAATGCACTCTCTCCTAAATGATATTAAAACAAGTATTTCAAATGCAGATAGCGATAGCATTTTCCTAGGAGTGCAGAGAGGGAAATCATGTATTTCATATACCACAGAAGTAAATATTTATGTCTGAGTTCAAGGTTAATAAATATTTTTCAGGAGATAGAATTTTTGGCAGTACATCAAAAAGTATGTTTGATCTATATTAGTATCTGTTATGGGTCTGATTGTGTTCCTTCCAAAGTGATATGTTGAAACCTAATCTCCAGTACCTTAGAAATGCAAATGGAAGCTTTATAGAGGTAATTAATGAAGGTTATAAGAATGGAGCACTAATCTAATATGTCTGATGTCCTCATAGGAAAAAGAATAAACCACAGAGATGGGCACACACAGAGAAAAGGCCATAGGAAGACACAGTGAAAAGGTGCCCATCTACAAGCCAAGGAGAGTGGCCTCAGGAGAAACTAAGTCTGCTCATATCTTACATGTTTGGCCTCCAGAACTATGAGAATGCAAATATATATAGAAATGTAAATTCCTGTTATTTAAGCCACTCAGTCTGGGATGTTTTATTATGGCAGCCCTAAGAAATGAATACAGTATCTATTGAATCTCCTTATCTAAAAATTACTCATTATCCCTCTAAATGTTTTATTGTCTTAATTCTATAAAAAATATTCTGTCTGAAGTCTCCTTTCTCTATTAAACAAAGTACAAAAACCTTCACCTGGCTGTCTTGGGCTCTGGCTAACTGCTTTTCCTGTGTATGTATCTTGGGCCAAACTCTCCTATCTGAGAGTGGAGCCTCTTACTCTGGCCTCCATGTCCCCTGGGATTCCTCTCAGGAGTTCAGGGGATACTGTAAAGGTAGGGTCACCCGGACTTGAGATGCAGGTGGACTGCAGTTTTTCACATCAACACATAACATGTTATTAAGTAAACAAAAGTCAAGAGTATTTTTGCCAGAATATTATGTGGCCAAGGTGGAAAATTGATGTTGATTTGGAAAACACTAGCAAGGTAGATGCTAATTTTCCTAGAATTAAAATAATAATTATTTTTTTAAATGCAGAGATCTCTGGATTGTCAATAGGGATATCTGTCCAAAGTTATTTTTGCTTAATTGTTTACCCAGTTCAAATTCTTCAGATAATACTCTCTACTTTGTGGTGAGTAAGCATGGTTCAATTTTACTGAATCAGTATTTTGTAAAATGTAACTCATGGAGTTTCTCTGGGTTGTATTTAAAAAGAGAAAGTTCTCTGTTGCTTAAGAATAGTAAACAGTCCTTTCTTGCCCCTGTAACCCAAGGCACTTCTATTTATTTACTTGTCCTGATTGACTTTGTGCCTGACACTGTGCTAAGTGCCTTTTATGCATTCTATCATTTAATTCTTGCAGTGTATTTATCAGTCATGTGCTAATAAATTTTATATGTAAGAAACCTGGGATCAGAAAAGTTAAATGATGATCCTAACTAATGATTTGTGGCTGAGTTAGGATTTGAACACAAATCTGCCACTTAACACAAAGTATTTTACCAATTTTTTTTCTTTCTTGAGTGTCAAATTAACCTGAGAAATGTTTTCCACAAAACATACCCTAGAGAAATTTTAAAACTGGAGGAAAAAAATGCTGCAAATATACCAGTTTTAATGGGTGACAAGTATCTTTTTATAAAAGCACAATTAAAATGCCACTAATTAAAATGTTGGCAATTTGATCTCTGTTTCCTCTGCCTCTTGAGAAACCTGTATGAAAGTCAGGAAGCAACAGTTAAAACTGGACATGGAACAAGAAACTGGTTCCAAATAGGAAAAGGAGTACGTCAAGGCTGTACATTGTCACCCTGTTTATTTAACTTATATGCAGAGTACATCATGAGAAATGCTGGGCTGGAAGAAGCACAAGCTAGAATCAAGATTGCTGGGAGAAATATAAATAACCTCAGATATGCAGATGATACCACCCTTATGGCAGAAAGTGAAGAGGAACTAAAGAGCCTCTTGATGAAAGTGAGAGAGGAGAGTGAAAAAGTTGGCTTAAAGCTCAACATTCAGAAAACGAAGATCATGGCATCTGGTCCCATCACTTCATGGCAAATAGATGGGAAAACAGTGGCTGACTTTCTTTTTTGGTCTCCAAAATCACTGCAGATGGTGATTGCAGCCATGGAATTAAAAGACGCTTACTCCTTGGAAGGAAAGTTATGACCAACCTAGATAACATATTCAAAAGCAGAGACATTACTTTGTCAACAAAGATCTGTCTAGTCAAGGCTATGGTTTTTCCAGTAGTCATGTATGTACATGAGAGTTGTACTATAAAGAAAGCTGAGGGCCGAATAATTGATGCTTTAGAACTGTGGTGTTGGAGAAGACTCTTGAGAGTCCCTTGGACTGTAAGGAGATCCAACCAGTCCATCCTAAAAGAGATCAGTCCTGGACGTTCATTGGAAGGACTGATCTTGAAGCTGAAACTCCAATACTTTGGCCACCTGATGCAAAAAACTGACTCATTTGAAAAGACCCTGATGCTGGGAAAGATTGAGAGTAGGAGGAGAAGGGGACAACAGAGGATGAGATGGTTGGATGGCATCACCGACTCAATGGACATGAGTTTGGGTAAACTCCGGCAGTTGGTGATGGACAGGGAGTTCTGGCGTGCTGCAGTTCATGGGGTCACAAAGAGCCGGACACGACTGAGTGACTGAACTGAACTGAATTAAAATGTAATTAATCAGAAAGTTTTTTAAGTCACGTGAATGGTGACTGTTTGGGGTCACCCTAGAAGCGGAACTTGAGATGGGGGTTCTTATGCAAGGGATATGATAAAGAGTGTTCTCAGGAGAGGGAAAGGGTCCCCTGAGCATGCAGGACAGAACAAGGGAAGAAGTTGGGCACAGATGAAGCCTCAACACAGGCTTAGCTTTGAGCTGATCCCAAGAGATGCTCTGGAGCATGAATTTCACCACATCGTTTATCCCACAGCAGGACAAGTGAAAGTGTTAGTCACTCAGTCATGTCTGATTGTTTGTGACCCCATGGACTGTAGCCTGCCAGACTCCTCTGTCCATGGGATTCTCCAGGCAAGAATACTGGAGAGGATTGCGATTCTCTTCTCCAGGGGCTCTTCCCAACCCAGGGATCGAGCCCAGATCTCCTGCATTGCAGGTAGATTCTTTACCATCTGAGCCACCAGGGAAGCCCACCAAGACAAGGGGACTGTCTTTTTGTGCTGTGTATCAGTCAGTGATTTGTTTCACATTGCTCCTATGGGGAGGAGAGATGGGAGGGCATAGCTTCTTGAGGCAGCTCCCATTGGCTAAAGACAATTCTTTGGAGACTGAACAGCCAATAAGGCAGAGGGCTGGGGACTGGGTCACCAGCTCTCTAGAGGAGATCTGAGATATGAAGAGCACCTACTCTGTCCTCTCTATGTACTGGTCAAATCCACTTGCTCCTTGTATTAATTTCACTCTGTCTAGGTATAGATTCTTTAGGGTCCTCATTGATCAAAATTCCTGGGAAAGTTTACAAAAAGATTTGATGGGATGAACTACAGTGTCCACTGTTGCAGTTGGTCCTGGGACATAAATTATGCTCAATTATCTTCCTCCCCCACTGATAATAGTTGCCATCCTTGTCTATTAATACTTAGGCTGGTCTGGTTAAGTGTCCCAGACCATCATCTCTGGGGTGATCTGAGCCATTGGTGACTGTGGCCAAAACAGGCTGTGGTTGCTGCCCTTGCCCACATACAGCTAAAATTCAGCACAGAGTGCTAATATATGCCCTAGTAGAACACATGAGAACCAAATATATTCCCATTATGTAGTATAAGCTCTGCATCTTAGGGAATATCTGTCAATTAAAGAAAACTGAGTGCTGAAGAATTGATGCTTTTGAACTGTGGTGTTGGAGAAGACTCTTGAGAGTGCCTTGGACTACAAGGAGATCCAACCAGTCCATCCCAAAGGAGATCAGTCCTGGGTGTTCATTGGTAGGACTGATGTTGAAGATGAAACTCCAGTACTTTGGCCACCTGATGCGAAGAGCTGACTCATTTGAAAAGACCCTGATGCTGGGAAGATTGAGGGCAGGAGCAGAAGGGGATGACAGAGGATGAGATGGTTGGATGGCATCACCGACTCAATGGACATGGGTTTGGGTGGACTCCGGGAATTGGTGATGGACAGGGAGACCTGGCATGCTGCAGTTCGTGGGGTTGCAAAGAGTTGGACACTACTGAGTGACTGAACTGAACTCTTGCTGGCGTGCTCTTTTTGTAGCTATTGCTCCATTTGTGCAAGCACCCTAAAATGACCAGGGTGCAGCTAAAGCTTCAAACTTAGTGGTACCCTTACTATGTGAATAGTGTAATTGACCATTGGGAAACCAGGATATTCAGACCTACAGAGACTAAAGCTACAGGAATAGCAAGTATAAATTTCCCAAATGAGTTTGAAAATGATGTCAAGTGGTGCTCTTCTGATTTTTACATCTTGTTTCCCAGGCTCATGTATTCTACTTACTGAGTTCAGCATCACAGACTGGCCATTGGTTTAGGGTATATATTGCACCTTGAAGTTTAGTGCCTCATCATTATATGTGTGTGGGGGGAGGGGGGGGTTACCTCCAAGCTGGTGTCTCAGCTTCAAAAAGCCATCCTAGCACACTTAGTGGTCAGCATCTTCCAGAAGGAACATTATGTGGTAGGGTCAGTGGGTCCCATTGCCATTTTCCTGCCAACTCACTCGCTATACTATAAAGAGGATCCTTTGGGCTGAGGTGATATTATATAGAATCCCATATTGGTAGATTAGGCCTTGAGTGGTGGTGCTAATTGAAATATCAAAAGCAAAAATGTAATCCACTTGCTACCAGGTGACTGGTGAGCCCCTTCAAGGAATGGTTTCAGGTCAGGGGCTCTGCATTCATCTCTGTACCAACAGGGTGGATATTCAGCAGTCAAGCATTTTGATGAGAGTCTGCACAGTTGGATACATGTGTAAGTCCCTCTCTGCTATCATGAGCCCATTGCACAGTTGGGGTGGTTGAGACAGTTGCTGCCTGACATTTGCTTTCTGAGTTATCCTGTCCACTTGTTTGTTTAGTGCTTCTTCTGTGATGGATGCTTTTTGGTGGACACTAATGGAGACTATCAACGATAGTGAGAGATCAGGCTTCAACACCTGCTACAGAAGCCAGGGGAAATAGACATGACATTTCCCCTAGCCCCGGCAGCTGGATTGTCCAAGCAGATGCCTCTACCAATTCTTGACTCTCAAAGTAGACTCACATAGCTCTCAGTTACTGCAGCTACAGCTACAAAGTCTAGATTCCAGGGCCTGAGGGTGGAAGAGTCCTGCAGCACAGAAAGCTGAGATGAGAGTCAGCCAGCAGCATCGGCAATAACAGATGATGTCCTAAGAGGCAGTTCAGTCAGTTCAGTTGCTCAGTTGTGTCTGACTCTGTGACCCCATGGATTGCAGTATGCCAGGCTTCCCTGTCCATCACCAACTCCTGGAGCTTGCTCAAACTCATGTTTATGGAGTCAGTGATGCCATCCAACCATCTCACCCTCTGTCATCACCTTCTCCTCCCACCTTCAATCTTTCCCAGCATCAGAGTCTTTACAAATGAGTCAGTTTTTCGCATCAGGTGGCCAAAGTATTGGAGTTTTGGCTTCAACATCAGTCCTTCCAATGAATATTCAGGACTGATTTCCTTTGGGATGGACTGGTTGGATCTCCTTGCAGTCCAAGGGACTTTCAAGAGTCTTCTCCAACACCACAGTTCTAAAGCATCAATTCTTCGGTCCTCAGCTTTCTTTATAGTTCAACTCTCACATCCATACATGAGTACTGGAAAAACCATAGTTTGACTAGATGGACCTTTGTTTGCAAAGTAATGTCTCTGCTTTTTAATATGCTGTCTAGGTTGGTCATAGCTTTTATTCCAAGGGGCAAGTGTCTTTTAATTTCATGGCTGCAGTGATTTTGGAGCCCAAAGAAATAAAGTCTCTCACTGTTTCCATGGTTTCCCCACCTTTTTGCCATGAAGTGATGGGACCAGATGCCATGATCTTCATTTTCTGAATGTTGAGCTTTAAGCCAACTTTTTCACTTTCCTCTCTCACTTTCATCAAGAGGCTCTTTAGTTCTTCTTCACTTTCTGCTGTAAGGGTGATGTCATCTGCATATCTGAGGTTATTGATATTTCTCCCAGCAATCTTGATTTCAGCTTGTGTTCTGCCAGCCCAGCATTTCACATGATGTTCTCTACATATAAGTAAATAAGCAGGGTTACAATATACAGCCTTGATGTACACCTTTCCTGATTTGGAACCAGTCTGTTGTTCATGTCCAGTTCTTACTGTTGCTTCTTGACCTGCATACAGATTTCTCAGAAGGCAGGTAAGGTGGTCTGGTATTCCCATCTCTTTAAGAATTTTCCGTAGTTTGTTGTAACCCACACGGTCAACGGTTTTGGCATAGTCAATAAAGCAGAAGTAGAATGTTTTTCTACATCTAAGAAAAAGATACCTCTTTTCTGTCCTAAGAGGCAGTTACTGTGAGAAGGTTGTGGCTGTGCTTTCCTCCCTTGATTTTGCTGGGATCTGGCTGTTTGAACTTCTCTCTAATGCTGTCAGCAACCCAAGACTCTTTCAATGATTTCCTTTTCTTACTAAGTTATCTAGAATCAGTTTTTGGTTTTGCAAGAATCATGACAAATCCATTCTTTTGTTAATATCAATGAAAACTGGAAAGGTAGGTAGTGCTGGATAACAGACACAGAAAGACCTTTAGAAAGAGAATTACCAAGCCAAGATAGTGTAAGGAAATGAATCCATGTGTCAGGCATTCATATAACCTGGCCAAGTAGGGAAGAGCCTCATTAAAGGGAAGAGATTTTACTATTTCAAGAAGTGAACTCCGGGAGTTGGTGATGGACAGGGAGGCCTGGTGTGCTGCGGTTCATGGGGTCGCAAAGAGTTGGACATGACTGAGCGACTGAATTGAACTTAACTGAACTGAACTGATATCTTGTTATTGAAGTTACAAACAAACACTGACACCATATTTGTCCCCATCATCTTTTGTTTATAAACTTCAGGGACCAAAGTCCACCTACTGGCTTTCCATTTCATTTAAATTCGTTTGCCTTTCCTCCTCATGCCATGAAACACTTTGAAAAGGAAAAATACTCTTATCTATATTGCCACATTTAGCAGTTCAACCAAAATTTTTATGTTTTCTTCTTTTCCAGAATATATATATATATATAAAAAAAGATATAGAGCTTCCCTGGTGATAAAGAACCTGCCTGCCAATGCAAAAGACATGTGTTCAATCCCTGGTCTGGGAAGATCCCACATGCCTTGAAGCAAGTAAGCCCATGTGCCACAACTATTAAGCTTGTGCTCTAGAGCCCAGGAACCGCACCTACTGAAGACTGCATGCCCTAGAGCCCATGCTCCACAACAAGAGAAGTTACTGTAATAAAAAGCTTGTGCAACATGATTAGAGAGTAGCCCCCACTTGCCACAATTAGAGAAAATCCCTTGCAGCAATGAAGACCCAGCACAGTCAAAAATAAACAAAATTTTAAAAGATATTTACTTACTTCCAAACCACTCTGAAATCAATATTTCCTTCCTTCCTCCATCAGATGGAAATCTGTCCCTCCATCCTTCCCACACTTCCTTCCTTTCTTTCATTCTTTGTCTTTTTCTTTTACAACTTTTATTTAAGAAAATTTAATATATATATATATATATATATATATATTTTAAGGGATTAGAATGGACAAAAATGTAAAAGAAAGCAATAATCAGTAATTGTACTTGCCATAGGTCTTTTGTTTTTGTTTCTTTGATATATTTCCTTCAAGATTTTTTCCTGTTCATTTAGGTTGGTAGCAACAAAATTGTGATAAGAAATTAACAATGAAGGGAAATATTTACATACATACAATATATGTATAATATGTATATCGTACATTTTGCTTTACCCACTTAATATTTTAATTTTCCATTTTATAAAGCTATTTGAAGATATCATTTTTATTATATAATATTCTATCATGTGACTTAACTTTTTATCCATTTCTCTGATAACACTTGGATTGCTTCCAAATATTACAACTAAAATAATATTGTGAAATTTCATTTATTCATGACTATTTCCTTCCCCACATACCAAATTACCTTGTAGCAGAACTACTAGGTTAAGAGATATAAAAATTTTAAGTTTATTGAAGCATACTGTCAAGTTATTTTCAGAAAGGTTATACTAATTTACATTCTCACCAGCACTGCATAAGAATACCAATCTCAATATTGTATTTTTTGAAAACCTTTACTGAGTTGATAATTATCATCTCAATGATGATTTACCCGGCTTTAAGATATAAATTCTGTTTCTGCTTTGATGATTAAAGCTGTCACTCATCTTTTATTTCAGATTTACAAATGCACAGCTTGTTGGAAGAGAACCAATGATTTTAAAAACATTCTTTATCAGAAAAATATCTAGTGTGAGTTAGCCTACTGTAGGAAAGGAGAAATACTCTGTTGACTAATTTCTTCGTGTGACTGGGTAACTCCATGTGAAATTTCAGACAGGTTTTCCCCCAAGCTTTTGACCTTTCATGGCTGGTTCACACTTCAAAAAAAATTTTTTTTGTACTTGATACTTTAGAGAGAATAACAGCTTTCCTTTATACCCAGTCAGTTGTTACCTGTAGAAGAATGAACTTCAGGATTCTCTAATATACACTCATACACATATTTATGCACACACATTTACCATACCACATCCCCCTCAGCCTTCCTTCACCAGTCTCCACTTAAGGCATCTAAGAAGCAAGCCCAAAAGTGTGGCTACTGCATCTTCCGGTGAAGGTTAACTTGATAACCATAAATTAAGCACTGGACACTACGCTTAGAATCATATCTGGTCTAGAGGGTATGTCTAGAGGAAGTGATTTGAAGATAAGGTAATTTTCCCAGTTCTTTAAAGAGGCTCTCAAGAACTAAATAGCTGCATGACTGTATTTGAGCAAGTTTCATCCTCAGACCTACATTAACTAAGGATTTAGAAAGGTTCTGAACACACAAAAATACTGTTTCCTAAAATTTAAACTGGAAGCCTATGCTGGGAAGGTGACTAATAGTTGCATGATTTCATGGTATTAGTATGAGGACTGACTAATTGTTAATTGCTCAGTCATGTCTGACTCTTTGTGGCCCCATGGACTGTAGCCACCAGGCCCCTCCGTTCACAGAACTCTCCAGGCAAGAACACTGAAAAGGGTTCCTAGCTGAACTCAATAACATAATAACTTTTTAAAAAGTAGTGACAATGCTAAATAAATCAGCATTATCTAGAGGAAAAACTGGAAACACCTATCACAGGCCATAATACAGGGCCAAAACATCCATCTTTCTTGATCTAGCAATCTCACTACTAGGAATTTATCCTAAGAAAACAGAGTCTTCAAAGAGATTTATCTGCAAAATTCCCACTGCATCATTATTTATAAAATAAAAAACTGGAAATAACCTAGGAATCCATGAAGAGGGAAATATTGGGTTGAAACACATAAAGTTGATGATATTCAACTTGTGCTAAGTTGCTTCAGTCATATCTGACTCTTTGCAACCCCGTGGACTGTAGCCTGCCAGGCTCCTCTGTCCATGGGATTCTCCAGATAAGAATACTGGAGTGGGTTGCCATTTCCTTCTCCAAGGGATCTTCCCATATTCAACTATTTTGACCTGCAAAATGGCAATTTTATGTAGTTCAACTTAAATATATATTAAATATATTGTGTTAGATCTGATTTTAGACCATATATTTCAATAAAGAAGATACTTCAATAAAGAATCATGTATTTAAAAAACACTTAATGATGTGAAAAAAATCACAACATACTGATTAGAGAAAAACATCATAACAAAGCAGTGAATATGACGTGTTTTTTTAGTGACTGGATAGATATACATCTATGACTTAACACATATTATCTCTGGCTGTGGAAGTATGGATTATTTTATACTCATCTTTATGACTTTGTCTTCCTGGTAATCATGTATTATTTTTGTAATCATTGGGTTTCCTGGTGGCTCAGTGGTAAAGAATCCACCTGCCGAAGCAGGAGACACAAGTTTGATCCCTGGGTCGGGAAGATCCCCTAGAGAAGGAACTGGACACCCACACCAGTATTTTTGCCTGAAAAATTACAGAGGAGCGTGGTGGTCTACAGCCCATGGGGTCACAAAAGAGTCAGATATGACTTAGTAACTAAAAACAATAACAATATGTACATACAACTCAGTAAAAAGACATGGGAGTGTATTTGCACTTTGCTTTCCCTCACAGCTTTCCACAACTCTTGTCATGGGGCCATTTTCATTTGAAAGTAGGCAGATTGTCATGGACATAAAATAATTTATTGTTGTTGTTTTTGTTGTTCAGTGGCCCAGTCATGTCCAACTCTTTGTGACCCCATGGACTGCAGCTTGTCAGATCTCCCTGTCCCTCACTATCTCCCAAAGTTTGCCCAAAATCATATCCACTGTAGTGGGGATGCCATCCAGCCATCTCATCCTCTGACACTCTCTTCTCCTTTTGCCCTCAATCTTTGCTAGCATGAGGGACTTTTCCAATGAGTCGGCTATTCGCATCAGGTGACCAAAATACTGGAGCTTTGGCTTGATTGATTGATTGATTTCCTTTAAGACTGACGAGTTGGATCTCCTTGTCCACTCTTAAATCAAGGTTGGCTATTAGTTGAGACAGTTAATTAGGTGAGGGGTGATGTGCCTTCAGAAAAAGCATTCTCTATGCTTCTCAGATGGTTGAAATACCTTTAAAAGAGGAGCTTTCAACAGGACAGGCTTCTTCCTTGAGAGGTAAGATTCTCATTAGACTGGGAGAAGGGCATGGGGCTAGTGCACAAAGACTGATCAGAGGCCAATACAAGAGCAGTATAGGGGGCAGGGCAGGAAAAGCTGAGAAAGAGTAGGCTGGTGCCACTGCAGACCTACTTGAGGTCCCAGTAAAGCAACAGAAAAAATAAGAAAATAAAATGAACAAGAGCAATGAGCTTCTAATACCTCTTCAAGTTGGGATATTAGAGAAAGATCTTGGAGTCCCTCTGAATACTCAGGTTTAGATCCAGTTGTTGAGAAATCTATTTGGACTAAATTCCAAAATTCACTGGAGATAGTAAAAACATGTCAAAACATTAGGGTAAATAATTACAAATATGAATAATTCCATTCTTGTTTCAATACGTGTGACATCTCAAAGCATGAATTTAGTTGCTTCATCATTTGGCAAGACTGAAACAAGATAGTTCTCTGCTAGGGCCTTCAGATAAACCGCTGGATCCACCTAGAATTTCAGAATTCTTGTTTCAGTGATAATAAAGTAGGTTTCTTTCCTATGGTTTAATAAAACAAAGAGTTGAGAAAAACACAGTGATTTACTAAGTAGTTCATATGGACAGCTATTTTAACATAAAAGAGTGTCATTTTAACTGCTGATTTCTTTAGTCAGGGACTAGTAACAGAACTAACTCCAGAGCCAGACTGCCTGGGTTTGCATACCAGCATAGCCATTCATCGGCTGTGTGACCATAGTCAAGTTACCTAACCTCGCTGTGTCTTAGTTTTTCTATCTATAAAATGGCAGTAGTTATAATAAATAACCCCCTTGTTGGATTATTGTGAAAACTAAATGAGTTGAAATATGTAAAGCACTGTAATAACTGGGCATAGCAAACAAAAGGGAAGTATTGGCTCTCAGTATCTCAGTATTCCTTTGTCTTCTATATCAGTCATTAATTTTTCTCATCACAGTGAGAAATACAATGTGCTCGTCAGTAATGGTTGCTTATTATGGCAGTGATTTTTAAAAGGAGGGTATAAGACTTCCCATGTGGGAGGAGGAGGTCCCTCACTTTTTAAAAGCTCTCCAGATGATTCTGATATCCACTCACTTCCAGGACAGTGATAGGGTAGAACAGCTCATCCAGTGACACTGTTCTGCATTGTACTCCTCTCATCCGCTCTAACCTAACTATTTCTTGGATGGCTTTAGTCCTAGACAGAATAGTTCTTGGATACCACCCCCACCCCCACAACTCCCACACCATTTCAAATTATTAACAACAAATATTTGATTCTCTTTGTGTAAAAGCTTGATGATGATGCTTATACCACACCTGTCATGGGTGTTCTTTTTGCCACTGCACACTCCATTCACTAGCCAATCCACTCTTTATCCCTCACTGAGTCATGCCACCTCTCTAAGTGGGAAACAGCTCTGTATACTCCATACTTTGGCAACATGTTATGGATTAACCCTGTGATTTGGGGCAGAAAGAGCCAATATATGGGGATGTTGTTAAAGCATTACTTCTTCCTTTTGCTATAGGAAAACCTCCAAAGGCCATCTCTCTGCAGGTTTCCCTGTCTTCTACTACAAAAGACTGCAGGTCAAAGAATTACCTTTCCCTCAGGCCACAGCCAGAACTACACAATGACTCTCTTGGGCTCAAGGCACTTTGGCTTGATGGACCCTTCCTTCATAAAAATATTGTTACATTTTATGACTATATTGGTATAAAGAAGAATATATCAATATTACATATTAAAATTTTTATTTTAACCTAAAAGTTTAGGGTTTTTTTCTGATTTTGAAAGAAGTTAATTCCCATTTCTATGGGCCTGTAAAAGCACAGTGGACCTGAGTTATGGCGCTCATTATGCCTAATGACAAGTTGGCTCTGGCCACATACTTGCCTGGGGCCCAGCACAGAAGAGCCTTATCATTATTCCCAGCTTTCACCATGGCTGCACTAACTCCATGGCAAAACCTAGGAAGGGTAACTCAATAAGTCGAGATTGGGGTATGTTAGTATCCTACACCCAGGGAACAGATACTATTGCCTTTTATGCTGAAGGAACGATTGTCATCAAAGCCTGCAATGTATACTACAGATGCCAGTGCCTTATACTAACTATGTATGGATTGTTAGTTGAATTGGATGGACTGAAAATTCAAAGGGCAAAACTAGTCACCTAAAGTAACCAGGCCCTGCTCAGTGTCTTTTATTGTTTCAGTTGCTAAGTCATGTCTGACTCTTGGACTGCGGTACACCAGGCTTCCTGGTCCTTTGCAGTCCTCATGGGGTTCTCACAGCAAAGATACGGGAGTGATTTGCTGTTTCCTCCTCCAGTGGACTACGTTTTATCAGAATTCTTCACTATGACTTGTCCTTCTTGGTGGCTCTGAACAGCACCACTCATAGCTTCATTGAGTTGTGCAAACCCCTTCTCCACAACAAGGCTGTGATCCATGAAGGGAACTCAGTGTCTGGGTACTATCATAAGAATTCTGTACCTATGAGGTCTTCAGGGCTTTTTTTTTATTTTGTCTTTCAGACATTCTTGTCCTTTCATATATATAAGCATACCTCATTATATGCTGAAGTAGTGCTGATTGGTTATAATACTATTTATCTCAGAAATAAGTTATTTAAATATGTGTGTAGATTCATGCAAATGTAGCATATTTATTTGTATATTAACATTTATATGTTCTTTTGAGTGCTATGTATATTTTCAGGAAACAAAAACAGGGATTACAGATGTTGTGTACACTCTTGGCCATTGAGCTTTAATTGAAAATGCAAAGACTATTAACCAGTGAGCACTTTGGCATGCTATTCTGAGTTCTGATTTCTGTAACACATGTAATTTACTTCACTGTAACTTCTTTTTCTGCAATTTCTTTGGTATTTTGTAAAATACTTAAAATCATTAATGGTTCACTAAAGTTGTGTAAGTAATACTGCTGAAAATGATGCAAAGAATTAAAGGAAAGGTACCATGGTGAATGTTAATATGCATATTTTAAGGGGTCTAGAAGCTAGACCTCTGGAGGAGGAAATGGCAACCCACTCCAGTATTCTTGCCTGGAGGATTCTATGGACAGAAGATCCTGGAGGGCTACAGTCCATGAGGTTGCAACAAGTCAGACGTGACTGACGAGACTTAGCACACAGGCACAGGAGCTAGACCTAGGTGGGGATTAACAACTAATTTGGGATTGTTGTAGAGGTTTAAAAGACAATAAAAGGACACTGTGAAATATTTTATGCCAATAGATGTAAAAATTTAAATGAAGTAGATGAACTTCTGAAAACAAATAATATACTGAATGGACTCAGAATGACTTACAATCACCCACTTGAGTTGGCAGTTAGGTAGTTGATGACCTTGACAAGACTGATTTCAGTGCAACAGTGGATGGGAGGAAAATAAATAGACAGTAAGAAGAAACAGTTCTATTGAGGGGTTTCTTTGTGAAGGGGAGCAAATTTAAATCTGCTTCACATCTCATCTTAAGCACACTCACACACACATACACACACATACACACACACACACACACAGATCTTGCTTCACCAGGCTTCACCACTTGATTGAATCTATCTCATATGTTAACTTCTGGATTCTATATTGAATTGTTTTTATGTTATCCCTGTATAGATGGATCACAATACTTATAGATACTTAGATAACATTGCATGTCAGTTTGCATAACTCTAAAGGCTTAGCCTGTCTCTACAGTCACAGAGTAATGCTAATATGCCAAGTTATTTCATTTCTCTCTTTTAAGTTTCTAATTGGGTTTTTTAAGATGTCTCACTTCCCCACTCTTAGTTAAGCTATTATGTAGTATCTGCTATGGCACTATATCCAGTCTGCCAGTCGTTAGGGTTTTTTCTCTTGACATCTATTTACAAAATTCAGCTGGACTGGCATTTTCCAAAATGGTTTCTCAGTTCAGTTCACTTGCTCAGTGTGTCCAACTCTTTGCAACCCCATGGACTCCAGCACACCAGTCTTCCCTATTCTTCACCAACCCCCAGAGCTTGCTCAAACTCATGTCCGTCAAGTCGGTGATGCCATCCAACCATCTCACCCTCTGTCATCCTCTTCTCTTCCTGCCTTCAATCTTTCCCAGCATCAGGGTCTTTTCCAAGGAGTCAGTTCTTTGCATCAGGTGGCCAAAGTATTGGAACTTCAGCATCAGTCCTTCCAATGAATATTCAGGACTGATTTTCTTTAGGATTGACTGGTTGGATCTCTTTGCAGTCCAAGGGATTCTCAAGAGTCTTCTCCAACATCACAATTCAAAAGCATCAATTCTTCAGTGCTCAACTTTGTGGCCCAACTCTCATGGTTTCTAAGGAACACTAATTTCACAAGCCACACAATCAAAAAGGTTTCCATGGTCAGCTAAGTTTAGGAAACACTGCCTATTGGATCCACCACCACCCTCCTGATTATCCTTTTGGAAATTTACACTGTGCATAGATAGCATTGTAAAGGTTTTAAGAGGCTTCAAACTTGTTGAGTTTTATTTAGCACAGCTTTTTACAATAGAAATACTTGTAATTGGGTCTGAAAATATGTAATGATATCTGCACTTTAACTTCAGCATGGACTCAAACTGTGGCCCTAAAAGAATGGGCCACAGCCAACATTGCTGACCAGCCAACATTTTAAATGCCAGAAGTGATTATTTCAAATGCTTCTCTTGGCACTTACCAGGAGGTCCAGTGGTTAAGACTCTGCACTTCCACTGCAGCAGGCATGGGATCAGAAAACTAACATCCCACATGCTGCATGGCATGGCAAAAACAAACAAACAAACAAACAAACAAACAATTTTGGCAGAGTAAATATGAGAAATTTTTTGATGAAAATAATGGCTGATTAACTAGCCTAACAAATGATAGAAATGAATTTCACTGGTGAAATGAAGGTTTTTAGGATACGTAAATTGGCTACAATCTGATACTTGGCTTTCATTATAACCTGGCAGCAAAGTTGCATGGACTTAATGACCCGAACTCTCTGCAACCTTTTTCAGTGACTACTATTATCTACTGAAAAAACTGAAAGAGTCAGGCATTTCCAAATTTTGTTTGCAAAACAGTATTTAAGAAAACAAACAAAAAACCCCACAAAAACAGGTGTTATGGATTGGAGAGTACAGATGAATAAGTGAAGGGTGATCTCTGAGGCAAGAATTCCAAATAAAGTGAGGATAAAAGCGTGACTTCCCCTGAGTCTACAGATGATGACGTATTAGTTCCTCTGATTGTATTACCTCAGGCAGAAGACAATGGCTAGAGAAAATGAGTCTGTAGAGGACTTGTCCAGGGCACCTGCCTGAAAATTAGTCAGAGACATCCACAACTCCCACATATCCTCTTGACTCCATCCGTGATAGAATTGTCAGAAGAAAACAGTGCTGCTGCCATGTTAGTGCATCTATAATTCATGGAGCCCAGGGGATCTAAGCAAAAGTGAAAACTTCTAACTGTCTATGAGCTAATGAGTGTTGTGAACTGACTTGAGCATGTTTGGCTGATTATAGAAATCAGATTCTTTTGGGGAACCTCTAATATTTAGTTCAGAGCTAGAACTCTCCTCTTCTCATAACCTGCCTTCCAGGTAACAATGACATCAAGGATCAGTTAGCATTCTGCTACACAAACAAACACCAGCAATGGTTATTGCAGCCGCCCTTATTAGCTTGATGAAGTCCAAACTCTGTTCTATCAAAAACGGGCTCAACCTGTATCTTTCGTAAACAGTTTACTTCAGGTAAACTCAATAAATTCTAATGGCAGAATTCAGCCTCACTTCCTAGTGAGAGTCAGTGAACAGTAATACTCAGGGAAATCTACTGGGCAAGGAGTCCACTGGGATCCTAAATCTAAGGGGTCATGACAAAGGGTGTGGACTACTGGTCTCATTAAATACTTTGACCTTGTTCAGGCTGGCACAGAAATGCAGGTACAAAATCCCCGGAGAGCCTGAACACCTTGATTACCACTTGTTGCACTGAAGAAACATCTATTTCTACAAGTTAATTATGCTACTTAACCAGGTCCCTTTTTTTGATCTAAGAGAAACAGCAGAAACACTTATAGGTTTTTAAAGGTTACTATAAATCTCAGGCGTATATGCTCAATTCAGATAGAATGTAGATTTAAATTAATAAAACTTTCTATTCCAACCACAATGGGGTAACTTGTCCTCGACCCATCTTTCTACCATTAAACAACTAGATGCATGCATGAATGACTATTTTCAGATGTTGAACTGCAGGGAGTTGTAGTGATCCTTGAAAGAAGGAAACAAACAAGGGGAACTCAGAGATCACCCAGCTCTGTGCTTGGAGGCACTTTTGAGACTGCAGCACTAACGGGAAACCCAAGTACAGCATGGCCCCCTCCCCGAGCTGAGTACCACCCGGGAGAAGGGAGCTACATGAAAAAGCCTACACACTGGTCCTTTGGTCTCTGTGTCCTAGCCTGCTCATTCCCTGGACGCAGTTTCATGAGGCTAGACAAAGGAGAACTACTACTGAGGAAAGAAAAACCACCAGGGAGCTGTGAGCTGAACAACTGTCAGAGATTCGGAGAGCTGGAAGATGTTTGCAGCTACTCTGAATGAAAGGACATCTGTAGCCTCTGGGCATTCAGTGGTGACCCTAGGAAGGTGATGCCTTGCTGCTGCTGCTACTGCTGCTGAGTCGCTTCAGTGTGTACGACTCTGTGCGACCCCATAGACAGCAGCCCACCAGGCTCCCCCGTCCCTGGGATTCTCCAGGCAAGAACACTGGAGTGGGTTGCCATTTCCTTCTCCAATGCATGAAAGTGAAAAGTGAAAGTGAAGTCGCTCAGTCATGTCCGACTCTGTGTGACCCATGGACTGCAGCCCACCAGGCTCCTCTGACCATGGGATTTTCCAGGCAAGAGTACTGGAGTGGGGTGCCATTGCCTTCTCTGAGGTGATGCCTTAGGAGCCTACTAATCCTAGTCTCCTGAGGGCCTACCAGGGGCTAGGGAGTAAATAACACAGGGTGTTTCTACCCTTTATGTAACAGAGGACTTTTCCTGAATCTCATGACAGTTTCGATTATGCAATTTTGGGTGTAGGAGTAAAGACAGAGCTGAATTCTTCCACCAAATATTAATAGAAGGGAGGTGGGACAATGGTGAGAAGGGATTCGGGAGAAACAGACAGTGGCCAGTAAACCTGGGCCAGGGAGCAGAAAGTCCACGGGTCAAGTTTTTGGCGACTAAAACAGCTACAGAAGGAACATTGAAGAAAGAAATACCTAATAGAGATTTAAAAAAAAAAATGAGATGAGGAGTGAGAGGAGTTGTGCAATGCAAACTCATCTTGTTCATTTCCCCTTTGACATTTTCAGCAAGTCTACATATTTTTGTGCAAGAGAATTCTCTTTAGCAACTTCAGAGTTGACAGGCATTAAACTGTGAGACCAGCTTGACCCAGCAAGAAACAGAGATAACATATAACAGATATAAGGGCCAGGGGAAAAGGAGATAGCTGCTGACTGCATGGGCCTGCAACAACCCTGGCAGGGAGGTGAGGTTTTCTCCAGCACCTCAGGCCAAACACAAGGAACCCTGCTGCTCCCTCACTGACATGTCATACAGCGTAGCATCCCACCCCACCCTTCAATACGTTTGCAGTTCTCCTTGAAATGAGAAACTTTGTGGGGAACCGTGGTCTAGGATAGGAAGTTTTATTTTCAATTAAATTCTCCTTTGTAGAAAAGGAAAAACATCTCTATGCTAGTGTTTAGAACATAACAAACTGTACATGTTTCCAATACTTTTTTACTCTAGGTAGCATTAAAAAAAAACTGCTCTTACTCTGGCAATCTCAATGTTGCCTCTGGAAAATGTCATTTCTAATTGTGCCTTGGTATACTGAGTATCAAGGAACATTTATGTAGGGATCAGTTTTCTTTGAAGGAATCATCTTTTTTTACATATGTTACTGAATTCTTCTCCTTCAGTGCACCAGCATCCTTAAGTGAAAAATGAAAACTGTGCTTTCCCAGTGGAGTGAATGAATTCTTAAACCAGAGCTTCCAAAAGGCTGAGAGAATATGAATTGGTCTTCTTGCCTGGTCCTGAGTAACATTTCTTCTTGTTTATGAAATAAGGAGGCTGCTGTTGACTTGCAGAACTCTCCACATGCAAGCCTCTGAGAACATGAAAAGCAGCTTACTAGATGTAGAGAACGGACTTATGAACACAGTGGGGGAAGGAAAGGGTGGGACGAACTGGGAGGGTAGCATTGATATATATATACACAATACCATGTGTAAAATAGATACCTAGTAGGAAGCTGCTGTATAACACAGGGAACTCAGCTCAGTGCTCTGTGATAACCTAGAGAGGTGGAGTGGTGGTGGGGTGGGAGGGAGGCTCAAGAAGGAGGGGATATATGTATACTTATATCTGATTCATGGTGAGGTACAGCAGAAACCAACACAACAGTGTATAAAGCAATTGTCCTCCAATTAAAAACAAAACAAAACAGCTTGCCAGGAAGGAGATGCCCTTCATGGATCACTGCCTTGTCATGGCAAAGGGGCTTACATAACTCAGGAAAGTTCTGAGCCATGTCGTTCAGGTCACTCAAGATGAACGGGTCATAGTGGAGAGTTCTGACAAAACATGGTTCACTGGAAGAGGGAATGGCAACCCACTCCAGTACTTTTGCTGCGAGAACCCCATGAACAGTATGATAAGGCAAAAAGATATGATATTGGAAGATGAGCTCCCCACTCAGAAGGTGTCCAGTATGCTACTGGGGAAGAATGAAGGGCAATTATGAAGTGCTCCAGAAAGAATGAAGTGACTGAGCCAAAGCAGAAATGATGCTCAGCTGTGGTTGTGCCTGGTGGTGAAAGTAAAGTCTGATGCTGTAAAAAACAATATTGCATAGAAACATGGAATGTTAGGTAGGTGAATCAACATAAATAGGACATGGTCAAGCAGGAGATGGCAAGAGTGAACACCAACATCTTAGGAATCAGTGAACTACAATGGACCAGGATGGGTGAATTTAATTCAGATGACCATTATATCTACCACCGTGGGCAAGAATCCCTTAGAATAAATGAGTAGCCCTCATAGTCAACAAAAAAGTCTGAAATGCAGTACTTGGGTGCAATCTCAAAACCAATAGAATGAACTCAGTTTATTTCCAAGACAAAGCCATTCAACATCATAGTAATCCAAGTCTATGTCCCAAGCAGTGATGCCAAAGGAGCTGAAGTTGAATGGTTCTATGAAGACCTACAAGACCTTCTAGAACTAACACCAAATAAAGATGTCCTTTTCATCATAGGGAACTGGAAAGCAAAAGTAAGAAGTCGAGTGATACCTGGAGTAACAGGCAAGTTTCGCCTTGGAGCACAAAATGAAGCAGGGCAAAGGCTAACTAAGTTTTGCCAAGAGAACAGATTGATTGTGTTCTTTGCGGCTGAAGATGGAGAAGGAGCTCTCTACAGTCAGCAACAAAAAAGACCTGGAAATGACTGTAGCTCAAATCATGACCTCCTTATTAAAAATTTAGGCTTACACTGAAAAAAGTAGGGAAAACCACTAGGCCATTCAGGTATGACCTAAATAAAATCCCTTATGCTTATACAGTGGAAGTGATGAATAGATTCAAGGGATTAGGATCTGATAGAGTGCCTGAAGAACTAGGACAGAAGTTCATAACCCTGCACAGGAGGCAGTGATCAAAACCATCCAGAATAAAAATATAAATGCAAGTAGGCAAAATGGTTGTCTGAGGAGGCATTACATATAGCTGAGAAAAGAAGAGAAGCAAAATGCAAGGGATAAAGGGAAACATATACCCAACTGAATTCAGAGTACCAGAGAATAGCAAGGAGAGGTAAGAAGGTCTTCTTAAATGAACAGTGCAAAGAAATAGAGGGAAAAATAGAATGGGAAAGGCTAGAGATCTCTTCAAGAAAATTGGAGATATCAAGGGAGCATTTCATTAAAGAATGGGCACAATAAAGGACAGAAGTGGCAAGGACCTAAGGAAGCAAAAGAGATTAAAATAGGTGGCAAGAATATACAGAAGAACTTTACAAAAAAGGTCTTAATGACCTGGATAAGCATGAATGTGTGGTCACTCAACCTAAAGCCAGACATCCTGGAACATGAAGTCAAGTGGGCATTAGGAAGCATTACTACAAACAAAGCCAGTGGAGGTGATGGAATTCCAGCTGAGCTATTTCAAATCCTGAAAGATGATGCTGTTTAAGTGCTGCATTTAATATAGCAGCAAATTTGGAAAACTCAGCAGTGGCCACAAGACTGGAAAAGATGTTTTCATTCAATTCCCCAAAGAGGGCAATACTAAAGAATACAAATCATACAATTGTGTTCATTTCGCATGCTAGTAAGGTTATGCTCAAAATTCTTCGAACTAGGCTTCAGCAGTATATGATACAAGAACTTCCAGATGTTCAAGCTGGATTTAGAAAAGGCAGAGGAGCCAGAGATCAAATTGCCAACATCCCTTGGGTCACAGAGAAAGCAAGGGAGTTCCAGAAAAACATCTACTTATGGTTCATTGACTACACTAAAGCCTTTGACAGTGTGGATCACAACAAACTGTTGAAAATTCTTAAACAGACGGGAATACCAGACCACCTTACTTGTCTCCTGAGAAACCTGTATGCAGGTCAAGAAGCAGTTAGAACTGTACATGGAACAATGGCCTGGTTCAAAATTGGGAAAGGAGTATGTCAAGACTGTATATTGTCACCCTGCTTATTTAACTTATATGCAGAGTACATCATGAGAAATGCTGGACTGGAAGAAACACAAACTGGAATCAAGATTGCCGGGAGAATTATCAACAACCTCAGATATGCAGATGATACCACTCTAATGGCAGAAAGTGAAGAGAAACAAAGAGTTTCTTGATGAAGGTGAAAGAGGAGACTAAAAAAACTGGCTTAAAACTTAACATTCAAAAAAACTAAGATCATGGCATCTTATTCCATCACTTCATGGCAAATAGATAGGGAAAAAGTGGAAGCAATGACAGATTTTATTTTCTTAGGCTCCAAAATCACTGTGAATGTTGATTGCAGCCATGAAATTAAAAGACACTTGCTCTTTGAAAGAAAAGCTATGACAAATCTAGATAGTATATTAAAAAGCAGAGACATCACTTTGCTGACAAAGGTCTGTCTAGTCAGAACTATGGTTTTTCCAATAGTCATATACAGATGTGAGAACTGGACCATAAAGAAGGCTGAGCACTGAAGAATTGATGCTTTCAAACTGTGGTGCTGGGAAATACTCTTGAGAGTCTTGGACATCAAGGAGATCAAACCAGTCTATCCTAAAGCAAATCAACCCTGAATATTCATGGGAAGGACTGATGCTAAAGCTGTAGCTCCAATACTTTGGCCATCTGATGCAAAGAGATGACTCATTGAAAAAGACCCTGATGCTGGAAAAGATTGAAGGCAAAGAGAAAAGAGGGCGACAGAGAAAGAGATAGTTAGATAGCATCACCAACTCAATGGACATGTATCTGAGCAAACTCAGGGAGATAGTGAAGGACAAGGAAGGTGGACATGCTGTAGTCCATGGGGTTGCAAAGAGTTGGACAGGACTTAGTGATGCAACAACAGAAAGGAGATCAGATCAGATCAGTCGTTCAGTCGTGTCTGACTCTTTGCGACCCCATGAATTGCAGCACGCCAGGCCTCCCTGTCCATCACCAACTCCCGGAGTTCACTCAGACTCACGTCCATCAAGTCAGTGATGCCATCCAGCCATCTCATCCTCTGTCGTCCCCTTCTCCTCCTGCCCCCAACCCCTCCCAGCATCAGGGTCTTTTCCAATGAGTCAACTCTTCGCATGAGGTGGCCAAAGTGCTGGAGTTTCAGCTTTAGCATCATTCCTTCCAAAGAAATCCCAGGGCTGATCTCCTTCAGAATGGACTGGTTGGATCTCCTTGCAGTCCAAGGGACTCTCAAGACTCTTCTCCAACACCACAGTTCAAAAGCATCAATTCTTTGGTGCTCAGCCTTCTTCACAGTCCAACTCTCACATCCATCCATACATGACCACAGGAAAAACCATAGCCTTGACTAGACGGACCTTTGTTGGCAAAGTAATGTCTCTGCTTTTGAATATGCTATCTAGGTTGGTCATAACTTTCCTTCCAAGGAGTAAGCGTCTTTTAATTTCATGGCTGCAGTCACCATCTGTAGTGATTTTGGAGCCCAGAAAAATAAAGTCTGACACTGTTTCCATTGTTAGGGTATGGCAAAATAAATGTTTTTACAAATTGAGGTGTTTCTCCTTGGCCTATATCTGCCTATTGTTTAGAGGTCATTTTTAAATCTACCTTCTCAGGATCTGTGAATTTTCTGGTTCACACCCTCCTCTCAGATGAGCATGGAGTTGGGATGGTGGGATCTAGAGTTTTGACTCAGGTGGGGAGTTTTGGCCCACATGGGTTTTTGAAAATGGGCCTGTCCATGGGCCTAAGAATATGGATCTAAGGGGGGCTGGGGGAAGATATGCACCTGCACTGTCATAACCGCCGATGGAAGGTGAGGATGATTATCAAACGGATCGAGTTGTTGCTGACTCTGGAGCTTTCAGAGAGAGAGAAAGAATCAGGTAATAGACACACAGCAGCAGGCAAGAGAACCCAGGATGGACATGTGGATGTGAGATGAACCATGGCAGGAGGCTGACCTGGAAGATTCTCTGCGATCATTTCTTTGGTAGATGGGAAGTGAATCATTAGGGATGCTGTTTTTTATGGGTTGAATTGTGTTCACTCCCAAATTCTTATGGGGGAGTCCTAATACCTAGTACCTCAGAATGTGAACTCAGTTGGAGACAGGGTCACTGCAGAAGTAATTAAGTTACTATGAGGTCATTAGAGTGGACCCTCAATGGCTCAGCAGGTTAAGAATATGCCTGCAATGCAGGAGACACAGGAGACATGGGTTTGATCCCTGGGTTGGAAAGATCCCCTGGAGGAGGAAATGGCAACCCACTCCAATATTCTTGCCTGGAAAATCCCATGGACAGAGGAGCCTGGTGGTCTACAGTCCATGGGTTGCAAAGGGTCAGATACAATTGAGCGACTAACACACAACTTAATCCAATGATTGGTGCTGAGGGCATTTGGCACAGACATGCATACAGAAGAATGCCACATGAAGCTGAAGGCAGAAACGGAGATCAGGGTGATGCTTCTGTACACCAAGGAATGCCAAAAACTGTCAGCGAAACTCCAGAAGCTAGGGGAGAGGCGGTAACAGATTCTTTCTCACAGATCTCAGAAGGAGCCAATCCTGATAACACCGCAGATGTGCAGCCTCCAGGGCTATGAGACAACAAATTTCTGTTGTTTAAGCTATCAACTTTGTGATACTGTTATAGCAGGCCTGGCAAATAAATACAGACGCTGAGGGATTTTAGACACATGCACCTAATTATAACCTCTCTGCTTTTAGAGATAAGAAACAATGGGAAGTCAAATTAAAAAAACAGAAGCACACCTGTTTAGTGATTATCCTCTCACAGTAACATTTATCAGATCAAAATCAATGATAAGTCTGAAATTGAAAAGTGTTAGTCGTATCCAACTTTTTGTGACCCCATGGACAGTACCTCTGTCCATGGAATTCTCCAGGCATGAATACTGGAGTGGGTTGCCATTCCCTTCTCCAGGGGATCTTCCTGACCCAGGGATCACACTTGGGTCTCTTGCATTGCAGGCAGAGTCTTTACTGTCTGAGCCACCAGGGAAGGTGATGGCTTCATATTCCACTGAATCCAAACTGTCATTTTCAGATGTGGAAACCACAGCCTGGAGAGCAGGAGGGTCCTGATAAGGTCACATGGTGAGACAGAGGTCCACAGTAGACTCCTGTGTTAGCCCACTAGGGCTACCATAACAAAACACCATGGACTGTGTGGCTTAAACAACAGAAATGAATCTTCTCACAGTTCTGGAGACTAGAACTCAAAGACTGAGATGTCAGCAGGTTTGGTTTTTTCTGAAACTTCTCTCCTAGGCTTGCAGATGACTGCCCTTTTGCTATGTCTCTACATGATCTTTCCTCTGTGCAAACACATATCTGGCTTCTGTGTGTCTAAATTTTCTCTTCTTATAGAGATACCAGTCAGATTGGATTAGCGCATAGCATGATGCCTCATTTTAACTTAATCTTTAAAACTCCGATCTCCACATACACATGCTGAAGCACTAAGGGTAGAGCTTCAACATATGAATTTCGGGGGCACACAACCCAGCCCATGATATTCTGCTTCCCCAAACTCATGTCCTTTCACATGCAAAAAACATTCACTCTCCAATTCCAACAGCCCCAAAGTCTTGACTCTGAACATCAACTCTAAATCCCAAATCTCATCTAAATATCTAAATCAAGTGTGGGTGAGACTTGAGGTATGATTCATCCTGAAGCAAAATTCCTTTCCAGCTATGAACCTGTGGAATCAGATAAGTTGTCTGCTTGTTTTGTGATTAATATAGGATCTATCCTTGAAAATGTTCTGTGAACACTTGAGAAGAATGTATATGCTGCTGCTGTGGGTGGGATGTTCTATACCCATCTGTGAGGTCTATTTGGTCTATAGTGTTCTTAAAGTCCACTGTTTCTTTGTTGATTTTTCTGTCTGGCTACTCTAGCCATTATTAAAAGTGAGGTATTGAATCTCTATATACTATAATATTAGAGTATTGCTGTCTATTTCTTCTCTAGTTCTGTCAATGTTTGCTTCATATAGTTAGGGCTCTGATATTGAAAGAACATTGTATCTTCCTGTTGAACTGATCTTTTATCATTATATAACATCTTTCTTTGTCTCTTGTGACAGATTTTTTTTCTTGGTGACAGTTTTTGACTTAATGCTTATCTTGTCTGAGAAAAGTATAGCCACTCATGCTGTTTTCTGATTATAATTTGCATGGAATATCTTTTTCCATATCTTCACTTTCAGTCTACATGTGTCTTTAGACCTAAAGTGAGTTCCTTGTTGATAGTTTATCAACTTTGTTATACCTTATTCTTATATCCATTCAGCCATTCTGTGTCTTTTGATTAGGGAATTTAATTCATGTACATTTAATGTAATTATTGTTAAAGGATTTATTATTGGCATTTTGTATTGTTTGCTTTGTAGTTCTTTCATCTTTTTCCCCTTGCTTTTCTCATATTTCATTTATTTTCTATATTGATATGCTTTGATTTCTTTCTCTTTTTCTTTTGTGTAGCTTCTATAGGTATTTTCTTTATAGTTACCATCAGTTCAGTTCAGTTCAGTTCATTTCAGTCGCTCAGTTGTGTCCTCTTTGTGACCCCATGAATTGCAGCACGCCAGGCCTCCCTGTCCATCACCAACTCCCTGAGTTCACCCAAACTCATGTCCATCGAGTCAGTGATGCCATCCAGCCATCTTATCCTCTGTCGTCCCCTTCTCCTCCTGCCCCCAATCCCTCTCAGCATCAGGGTCTTTTCCAATGAGTCAATTCTTTGCATGAGGTGGCCAAAGTATTGGAGTTTCAGCTTCAGCATCAGTCCTTCCAATGAATACCCAGGACTGATCTCCTTTAGGATGGACTGGTTGGATCTCCTTGCAGTCCAGGGGACTCTCAAGAGTCTTCTCCAACACCACAATTCAAAAGCATCAATTCTTCGGTGCTCAGCTTTCTTCACATAGAGCTTACCATAGTCTTAAAAAGTTTAAGTTGATGAGAACTTACTTTCAATCACATATAAAAACTCTACACATTTACTTCTTTCCGTACCACAGTGAAAGTGAAAGTGATTTCGCTCAGTCGTCTCCGACTCTTTGCAATCCCATGGACTGTAGCCTACCAGGGTCCTCCATCCATGGGATTTTCCAGGAGGCAAAAGTACTGGAGTGGGTTGCCATTTTCTTCTCCAGGGGATCTTCCCAACCTGGGGATTGAACCCGGGTCTCCCACATTGCAGGCAGACTCTTTACCATCAGAGCCACCAGAACAATTTCCTGTACCACATGCACTTGGTTATTAATGCCACAATTTATGTCTATTTGCACTGTGTGCCCATTAACATCTTTAAGGTTATAGTTATTCTTAATATCTACCATTACAATAATATTCTGTATTTATCCATATATTTATCTTTATCAACAAGTTTTACACTCTTTCTTATGCTACCATGTTGTTGCTTTTTAACATCTTTTTATTTCAAATTGAAGAACTCCTTTTAATATTTCTTGTAAGGTTGGTTTTTGCCTTTTCATACTGCAAGGAGATCCAACCAGTCCATTCTAAAGGAGATCAGCCCTGGGTGTTCATTGGAAGGAATGATGCTAAAGCTGAAACTCCAATACTTTGGCCCCCTCATGCGAAGAGTTGACTCATTGGAAAAGACTCTGATGCTGGGAGGGATTGGGGGCAGGAGGAAAAGGGGACGACAGAGGATGAGATGGCTGGATGGCATCACTGACTCGATGGACGTGAGTCTGGGTGAACTCAGGGAGTTGGTGATGGACAGGGAGGCCTGGCGTGCTGCAATTCATGGGGTCGCAAAGAGTCAGATATGACTGAGCAACTGAACTGAACTGAAGGTGGGTTTAATGGTGATGAACTTCTTCAGCTTTTGTTAATCTGGAAAAGCCTATCCCTTATTCATTTTTGAAAAACAGTTTTGCTGAATAAGTATTTTTTGTTGGCAGTTTTTTTTATTTCAAAAACTCTGAATATATCTTGCCACTCTCTTCTGGCCTGAAAATTTTCTGCTAAAAAGTTTGCTGATAGTTATATGGAGATTCCCTTATACATACAGGTTGTCTTTCTCTTGATGCTTTTAAGATTCTCTCCTTGTCTCTAAACTTTGACAATTTAATTATAATGTGTATCAGTATGATCTCTTTGGATTCATTGTGTTGACCTATTTAAAGCTCTCTAGGCTCCTGGACCTGGAATGAGTTTGTCTAAGTGCTTTTGCCATTGACTAAAAAAATCTACACAGTCTGAATACTAAATAATACCTGTGAATAATTATCAGAGTCAAACAGAAAACATATTCTTGAAAGGGAGGAAATGAAACAAAACTACACCCATTTTACACTTTGATTACAGGCTAGCCTTGGTGATGAAAAGCAAGTCAGTATAAATTAATCAGGAATCCTAATAATAACAGTCTTATGTTGCTAAAGAAGAAAAAACCATCTGCATTTACATATAAGAAGAAAAACATTTACATATATATTTACATATACTTTTTTACATACAAGTTTTCTCTCAGAAGTTGTTTTAAGGTTGTCAGCATCTAACCTTTCTTTTCAAGTTTCTGTTAGATTGTTTTCACAAAAGAGGAATGAGTCAGAAAACAGAAAGCAGAGTCAAAGGGAGAGAGAGAGAGGTGGGGGGAGGGTGTAGGGGGAGAGTGTGACATGGGGGATGGGAATGAAGTGGAATGATTGGGTGGGTTTGCTATCCTGCTCCTGGGTTCCCTGAAGTGGGGAAAGTTCCAGGAATAGACACTGACTTGAGAGCCTCCTATGAGAATTCTTTCGTACTAATTGGGCCTTTTTCAAATTGTTAAACAATTGAAGTTTAACTATTTATCAATGTTCTAATTCTCTTTCACTTCTGGATTATGTAACACCAAGCCAAAGAAAATGGCCAACCAAAGAAAACTAATAAATTTTTCTTCACGTTTTGGCAACTGTATTTATAAGTTAAAAATCTAGATATGAGAAAGAGTTTGATAAAAGTGAAGTTGCAATTAGAAAATGGAATGCCACAGAAACATACTTACTGGTGTCTCCTGGGTGAGATTTCAAGTTAATATATTTTCAGCAGAATGAATCACATATCTTCATGGTTACTAGTCAAGTGGAGATTGCTGTGGGTAACAGAAATGTTGCTGTACTTTCTGCCAGCATGATTGGTGAGAATGCCCCTGAATTCAGATTAGAGGATTATTTACTGCTGTTACCTCCAATACTGATATATGACTTTGTTTTGCAGTCATATTCAGGTCACCTCTCATGGTATTGAGAACTTTCTTTTCAATGCAGATGATAAGTGAACAGTTCAGTTCAGTTGCTCAGTTGTGTCTGAATCTTTGTGACCCCATGAACCACAGCACGCCAGGCCTCCCTGTCCATCACCAACTCCCGGAGTCCACCCAAACCCACATCCATTGTGTTGGTGATGCCATCCAACCATCTCATCCTCTGTTGTCCCCTTCTTCTGCCTTCAATCTTTCCCAGCATCAGGGTCTTTTCAAACGAGTCAGCTCTTCGCATCAGGTGGCCAAAGTATTGGAGTTTCAGCTTCAACATCAGTCCTTCCAATGAACACCCAGGACTGATCTCCTTTAGGATGGACTGGTTGGATCTCCTTGCAGTCCAAGGGACTCTCAAGAGTCTTCTCTAAAACCACAATTCAAAAGCATCAATTCTTCTGTGCTCAGATTTCTTTATACTCCAACTCTCACATCCATACATGACCATTGGAAAAACCATAGCCTTGACTAGATGGACCTTTTTGGCAAAGTAATGTCTTTGCTTTTGAATATGCTATCTAGGTTGATCATAACTTTCCTTCCAAGGAGTAAGTGTCTTTTAATTTCATGGCTGCAGTCACCATCTGCAGTGATTTTGGAGCCCAGAAAAATAAAGTCAGCCACTATTTCCACTGTTTCCCCATCTATTTCCCATGAAGTGATGGAACCAGATGCCATGATCTTAGTTTTCTGAATGTTGAGCTTTAAGCCAACTTTTTCACTCTCCTCTTTCACTTTCCTCAAGAGGCTTTTTAGTTCCTCTTCACTTTCTGCCATAAGGGTGGTATCATCTGCATATCTGAGGTTCTTGATATTTCTCCCAGCAATCTTGATTCCAGCTTGTGCTTCCTCCAGCCCAGTGTTTCTCATGATGTACTCTGCATAGAAGTTAAATAAGCAGGGTGACAATATACAGCCTTGATGTACTCCTTTTCCTATTTGGAATCAGTCTGTTGTTCCATGTCCAGTTCTAACTGTTGCTTCCTGACCTGCATACAGACTTCTCAAGAGGCAGGTCAGGTGGTTTGTTATTCCCATCTCTTTCAGAATTTTCCACAGTTTATTGTGATCCACACAAAGTCCTTGGCTTAGTCAGTAAAGCAGATAAGTGAACAAAATAGTTTAATTTATATTAAATAGAGAAGTAGAGGCTATTATTATCTTTTGCAAGATCACTTATCTTTTTCTTTGGCCATGCCTCATGGCTTGCAGATCTTAGTACCCTAACCAGAAATTGAAACTGGGCAATTACAGTGAAATCAGATTAATGGAGACATAAATGACATAATAATTGTATGCAATGCATGATTCAAGATTTTCATTTGTTATAAAAGACATTATCAGAATAACTTGCCACATCAAACTAAGATCTGTATATTAGATAACATGGAGAAGGAAATGGCAACCCATTCCAGTGTTCTTGCCTGGAGAATCCCATGGACAGAGAAGCCTGGTAGGCTGCAGTCCATGGGGTCGCACAGAGTCGGACATGACTGAAGCGACTTGGCAGCATTAGATAACAAAATTGTTATCAGTGTTAATTTCCTAGTTTTCATTATTGTGTGATTATACAAAATGTACAAAGGTATTTAATGGTAATAGGTATCATGCCTTAAATTTATTTTCAAATATTTCAGAATAGATATTGAGAGAGAAAAGTGAAGCAAATGCACTAAAATATTAACATTTGGGAAATTGGGATGGAGAGCATTCAGGAATTCTTTGTAATAATCTTGCAACTTCTCTGTAAGACAGAAATTCTTTTTTTTTTTTTTTGTAAGACAGAAATTCTATCAAAATGAAAAAAAAAAAAATTTAAAGCACCTATGCAGGTTTATCTTGGGAAGTTTCTCCATCTTCTGCCTCTTACACCTTTCTAGGCCCAGGCATGGAATTGGTTATTTTTCCAAGATGCCCTCGTTTGTTCTGTTGGAAAGATGGTATTATAAACTATAACATGTATACTAAATGTGCATATTAGCTGCAGTCCATCTGGGATGCCAGTTTTAGAAAACGATTTTAGTGGATTATCCTAGAAAAGATACAATTTGCTTCCTCTTAAGGCATGTGTTTATATTGATTTTTCAAATTCAGTTCTAACACTATTGTGTTATTTCTTAAAATATTTTCTATAATTATTTCCATTTCTTTTATGCTGAAACCAAAATCTTGATTTTTAACAAAATAAATATTATTGCTAATAGTTTTTACCTAACTATAAAAAGAAAATGATTTCAAAACAATAATACCATTAATACAAACAGTAAGATGATAGGGACTTGCCTGGTTGTACAGCGGTAAAGAATCCGCCTCCCAGTGCAGGGGACACAGGTCCAGCCTATGATCCAGGAAAATTCCATGTGTCCCATACCCCACAGGGCAACTAAGCTTGTGTGCCGCAACTACTGAAGCCCAAGTGCCCTAGATCCCATGCTCCGCAACGAGAGAAACAACCGTGATGAGAAGCCCATGAAGGGCAACAAAGAGTAGCCCAGCTCTTCACAACTAGAGAAAGCCCAAGTGCAGCAACAAAAACCCAGCATAGCTGAGAATAAATAGTATATATATATATATATATATATATATATATATATATTTAAAAGAGATGATAGGATGAAGTTCACAATTTTCTTTCACTTGTTATGTATCTCACTATGAATACATTGTCAGCTTATTTTGGCCTACAATCATTCACAATCACTCATTTCTTAACATGTTATAAAACACTTACCTAATGTGCAATTGTTTGTTCCTTTTCAATTTGAGGTAGTTCATATTCCTATGGTGACATTCTCAGGTTTTAGGAGAATTTTAGCTTTATTTCAGAGAAGAACAAAAGTCCCTTAAGAGATAGGAGGGGAAAATCAGCTACTGAATCTGTAAAGTTCTGTGTATAAATTTCATTCAAATTTCATTTGGTCCATCACCAGTAACTAAATGAATGGTATGTTTAAGATTCAAATGCATAAGTCCCAGCAGGGCAAACCAGTTCTGCCTTTAATATTCTGTAATTATAAAGTATTAATATGTTATTATATCTAAGTTCCTATGGAATTAAATCTGTAAAAACAAAAATTACTTCACATGTAAAGGCCAAGTTGCTCCCAATTACACTTACTCAAGTCTCAGAATCATTGCAACTTGTTAGATTCAAATTCTTTGATAAAGCGGTTGCTGTATCCTCTATTCTAGGCTTAGCCTGAGGATGGAGCTACTTGATGTTGACTATTTCTAGTTTCCAACTATGAAGATAAAATCTTCCAGGTATTGAGTCCATTATTTCCAGAGTGTTTCTTCCAAAGTGTTTTGAGATTTTAGAGATAATGCCTCGAAGGCTCAAACTTATGAGGCAACCTGATGTATGGTATCCGGGAGTCTCAGGGGATAGTTAACTGAGAGGCTCCTAAGGGTTCAGAACAGGGAGGGTCTAGGGGATTTGGGGAGCAGAGAAGGAGAGAAGCCTAACTGACCTGATTTATGCTCTAGTCAAGTGTAGGGTAGGGTGGAGACCAGAGGATAGTCTTGGGGGCCATTTTCCAGAATTTTAAAGGTACTTGAGGTGTCCACTTAGACTTTTTTCCTTGAGGTTTTCAGTGAGGTCTTGGGTAGTAAGCTTCATCTCCCCCAACTACATACACACACACCCCATCAATCCATCTAGGCAAGAAAAGCATTTTCCATGATTTTCCTTAGATGTTTCAAGATATATTGAAGATTTCTGAGACTTGTGTTTATCTATTCCAAATTTTAAAATATTTCACGTTTGGCTGACCATTATCATCCAGCATGGATAAGCATAGGTAGGACTCCCTTTTAAAATTTTTATTGCAGTATAGTTGATGTACAATGCTGTGCTAGTTTCAAGTGTACAGCAAAGTGATACATATATTCATTTTCAGCTTTTTTCCATTACAGGTTATTACAAGATATTGAGTATAGTTCCCTGTGTCATTTGTGCACTGGGTATGTCCATAGTAAGTAGTTGGCTCCAGTGATGCAACCAAGAAACCATTCTTTTCACAGATTTCACAGAATATACATGAGGTGGAGTAACACAGAGGTTATGCAGGTGTGGGAAGAGGGAGAAGCCATTTTTCCCCTCCTTTTGAGGACAGAGCTTTTTGACATGAATGTGGTGTAGGATTGTTGCTGTTGTTGTTTAATCACTCAGTCATGTCTGACTCTTTGCAACCCCATGGACTGTAGCCCACCAGGCTCCTCTGTCCATGAAATTCTCCAGGCAAGAATATTGGAGCGAGTTGCCATTTCCTTTTCCAGGGGATCTTCTGGACCCAGGGAACAAACCCGCATCTCCTGCATTGCAGGCGTATTCTTTACTGCTGTGCCACCAGGGAAGCCATGGTGCAGGATTAGAGCCCAGTTAAGGCAGCCCAGAGGATGAGATGGTTGTATGGCATCACCAACTCAATGGACATGAGTTTGAGCAAGCTCCAGGGGTTGGTGATGGACAGGAAAGCCTGGCATGCTGCAGTCCATGGGATCGCAAAGAGTCAGACATGACTGAGCAACTGAACTGAACTGAAGGCAGCCCTGGAGAGTGGAAAGGAAACAAAAAACAGAAACAAGACTTTACCTTGTCACTGTTTCTCATCTGGCAATTTCTTCAGCTAGATCTTGATAGGGATTGCTCCAAGTTTCCCAAGACTGAAACAAATTTTAAAATGTGAAAATTAAACCATCAAGCCAAAATTTCAGAAGAAGGGAGTGACTTGTTAGTCTACTTGGTATCTTCAAATGGTAACTGTTATTTTAACATTCAAGCTGGTTTTAGAAAAGGCAGAGAAACCAGAGATCAAATTGCCAACATCCGCTGGATCATCAAAAAAGTAATAGAGTTCCAGAAAAATATGTACTTCTGCTTTATTGACTATGCCAAAGCCTTTGACTGTGTGGATCACAATAAACTGTGGAAAATTATCTGAAAGAGATGGAAATAACAGACCACCTGACCTGCCTCTTGAGAAGTCTGTATGCAGGTCAGGAAGCAACAGTTAGAACTGGACATGGAACAACAGACTGGTTCCAAATAGGAAAAGGAGTACATCAAGGTTGTACATTGTCACCCTGCTTATTTAACTTCTATGCAGAGTACATCATGAGAAATGCTGGGCTGGAAGAAGCACAAGCTGGAATCAAGATTGCTGGGAGAAATATCAAGAACCTCAGATATGCAGATGACACCACCCTTATGGCAGAAAGTGAAGAAGAACTAAAGAGCCTGTTGATGAAAGTGAAAGAGGAGAGTGAAAAAGTTGGCTTAAAGCTCAACATTCAGAAAACTAAGATCATGGCATCAGGTCCCATCACTTCATGGCAAATAGATGGGGAAACAGTGACTGACTTTATCTTTTAGCGGGGGGGGCGGTCCAAAATCACTGCAGATGGTGACTGCAGCCATGAAATTAAAAGATGCTTACCTCTTGGAAGGAAAGCTATAACCAACCTAAACAGCATATTAAAAGCAGAGATATTACTTTGCCAAAAAGGTCCATTTAGTCCAGGCTAAGGTTTTTCCAGTAGTCATGTATGGATGTGAGAGTTGGACTCTAAAGAAAGCTGAGAGCTGAAGAATTGATGCTTTTGAATTGTGGTTTTAGAGAAGACTCTTGAGAGTCCCTTGGACTGCAAGGAGATCCAACTAGTCCATCCTAAAGGAGATATTCATTGGGTGTTCATTTGAAGGACTGGTGTTGAAGCTGAAACTCCAATACATTGGCCACCTGCTGCAAAGAGCTGACTCGTTTGAAAAGACCCTGATGCTGGGAAAGATTGAGGTCAGGAGGAGAAGAGGACAACAGAGGATGAGATGGTTGGATGGCATCACCAACTTGATGGACATGGTTTTGGGTAAACAGGGAGTTGGTGATGGACAGGGAGGCCTGACGTGCTGTGGTCCATGGGGTCGCAAACAGGCAGATACGACTGAGTGACTGAACTGAACTGAAGCCAAGTTCCTTGAGCTGCTGGTTAAGGAACTCTTTATGAGAACTAGCTTTCTGTGTGATAAGGCTTCTTTTTCCTCCCTCCACCCCCAGGAGCTTTTGCTCCTTCTCAGGGCAGAGCAGGGCCAGTGCTTGCCTGCACTTTACCACTGTGCAGATTTATACAAGAAATCTTTTCTCAAGATACTTCTATCTGTTGGAAAATTTGTGTAATAAATAAATCCAAAGTGTGTGCTCCATGACTGGCACCCCCAGGTAGGCAGGACCCCAGACGTGTCCTGGGGCTATTGTCTGCCTGTGAGGCTGATATGGGGCTAGTGTTGGCCTGGTGGTGGGCAAGGCGGGATCCTGGCATAACTAGGGGACTGACAGGGGCCTAGGGGAACTGCAGCCTGCTGGCTGCTTGCCTGGGGGGTTCCCAGGACTGGTGCAGATGGACTGGTGGGGGGGCTGGGTCCCAGCTGCTAAAAAATTCAGAGGAAGGACTCTAAAATGGTGCCAGTCAGCACCTTTGTCCTCACGGTAGAAGGAACTCCGCAAAAGGCTGCTGCCAGCATCTATGTCACCAGGAGTTTTGGTTGCTTCCAGCGACTCTCCAAAGATCAGTGGGTGGGTCTGGCCCAGGCTCCCTTTAACGGACTGCTTCTGCCTTGGATCTTGGAGTCTGCCAGCTCCCTTTTAGAGCAGAGTGTTTTCTGTTAGCACTCTGGCCTTCCTGAAAGTCAGCCCTGCTGGCCTTCAAAGCCAGGTATTCTAGGGGGTTCATCTTCTCAGTGCAGGATGGGGCTGAGGAACCCAATGCGGGGCTTGGGCCCTTCAGTCCTTCACGAGAATCCTTCCAATTGTGATTATCTTCCTGTTTGTGGGTTGCTTACCTGGAGGTGTGGGTCTTGACAACATCATGCCTTTGCTGCCCCTAGCCTCTTATTGTGGATCCTCTTTTATATCTTTAGTTGTAGATCTTTTCTGTTAGTCTTCGGGTTGTTCTCATCCACAGTTGCTCTGTAAATAGCTGTAATTTTGGTGTGCCCATGGGAGGTGAGTTCAGAGTCTTCCTGCTCCACCATCTTGGCAATTTCCCTCTTCCTATCCTTCCTGGTTGCAGCTCCCAAACCAGCTCCTGGTGAAGGGGATCAAAAAATGTACTGGGAAAGGCAGCCTCGAGCATGCGGTCTTTCAGCCACGTATGGATGGGCTTTCCTAAGAGCCTGTACACCTGTGCTGGGTTTATCATCTTGCATGGGAATAGAGCTCCCTGTTTCAGACCCTCCGTGTGCTCCTTTGTTTTTCTGAAGTGCCTGTGTCAGTGCCCTCAGCACACTCCCAGCTTTCTGTGAGTCAGAGCCCACCTGTGTGGGGTTAGAGTCTGGGTCCTTCTACTGCAGCACAAAATAGAGGGCGTGCAACCACACTCCCTGAATTGGCTGCTAAGTGGATCAGCTGGCCCCGGGGCCTGCCACATTGCTAGGAGCTGGATCTTATGCATTTTTTCTCTCCTCTTGCTATGAATAAATGCTGTGTCACTTGAGCTTGGTGTGTGCGTTGTCTGTTCTCAGTGACCTCAAATCACGCACTGGTTTCTTCTCTGGGTGACATGACTACCCTTTAGCCTTGGCCCCACTCATGTTATACTCTAACCTGCAGCACAGCCTGACCACCCAGTGGTCACTCAGGTGCTGTGATAACCTGAATAATGGCCCCTCAAAGATGTTCACACCCTAATCCTCAGAAACTGTGAATATCTTACTTTAAATGGTAAGAGTGACTTTGCAGTGGGATTAAATTAAGGATCTTGAGTTAAGGAAATGCCCGTGGATTATCCAGGTGGGCCAATGCAATCACAGGGTTTAACAAGAGAGGCAAAAAAGGGTGAGAGTTGTGAAGATGTGATGACAGACAGAGGGAGGAAAAGGAGGTGTGATGAGAGGCCACAAGTCAAAAAAGGCAGATAGCCTCTGGCTGCTAGGAAAAGCAACACATTCCCTCCTACAGTCTCAAGGAAGGACTGGTCCTGCCACCATCTTGATTTTAGGCCAGTGAGATTGATTTTGAACTTCTGAGCTCCAAAAATGCAAGACAATAAATTTGTGTTGTTTAAAGACATGAAACGTGTGGCAGCAATAGGTTGCTAATAAAGACAGCTGGCAATCAGACCCAAGAACTGTCTTTCCAGCAGGCAATTCACAGGCAGGAAGAAGGGAGCTAAAATGTATTGAGTGTCCCAGCATGTGCTAAGTGAAACGGTACACATAACACACGTGTTCTTCTTGGTATGACTGTGTAAGAAGCAGGGACTTGGAGAAATCAAGTAGCCCGGGACCTGAGAGGAGTTCAGCTCCAGCCTTGCTGGGTGGATTTGCATTTCTGAACTTCACGGTACCTCATGGCAAAATGCTGGTACTAACCTTGCAGCGGTGTTTTGAGGCTAAGACTATATCTAAAGCACTTATGATAAAGTATTACTAATATTACTATTATTGTTATTATCACAACAGCAAAGCATGGTGTCCACATGGCTCCTATTAGTGTCAATAAGGCCACATCTTGGTTTTAAACAGTCCCTCTTTGTTTCCTGGTTCACTGGCTACTCCTTGTCACTATGGCCTGTCCCTGTGGCCCTGGCTCCACTATAACACTGCAAATGGTAGCTGCTTTTTACTCTCCTCTTAAAGACAGGGGCCGCAAAGATGGTCCCCTCTACCCACCCCACTGGAAATATGGAATTTTACTACTTGTTGTTTAGAGGGTGCTTGGGCAAGAGCAAATTATACATAGATAATGGTATTTACAAGGCCTTTACAGTTTTCTGAGATGCTTCCCCATTTTTTTTAATGGAATATTCTTTTTTTAATTAAAAAATATTTATTTTTATTTACTTGGCCGCACCACGTCTTAGTTACAGCCCATGGGTCCTTTAGCTGTGGCATGTGGGATCCAGTTTCCTGATCAGGATCAAAGCTGGGCTCCCTGCATTGGGAACGTGGACCTCCAGGGAAGTCCCTTCCCCCATTCTTTGAGTGATTCTTAAGGGCTCTCAGGTGTCTGCCTCTCTTACTATTGAGCGAGACCCCTCGATCTTGATCTGTTCAAGAAGCAGGTTAGCCAAACAGCGGTTTTTCTGCCTGCCCCTATCTATTATACTAGAGAAACCACCTTCTAATGTGGCAAAAAATATTAGAATGCACAAAAGTTATTCCAAAGAGTTTAAAATAAGTTAGATTAGTTTTGCCTGTGAGATGTTCCTCCTGAGGTTGAGTGATGAAGTGATATTTTTTGGAATAAAACAAAATACCACTGATAAGCTGGCTTGAACTGGGGGAAATTAGCCTCTTAAATGTGTGTGTGTGTGTGTGTATACAGAAGTAATATTCCATGTAGAAATAACCTGTTTCTTTTGTTAGTTTGTATGTGCTTATTTTATGTTTTGACTGCTTTCCTGTTTCTGTTTTGACCATTGTTTAGGTATATCCTTGGTTTCGCTTTCCCCTATTTGTGGGTACGAGATTAGTGAGGTCTTTCCTGACAAAATGAATAAAAAGAAACAATGACTATAAGAAGGATATAGACAATTTACATTTGGTATATTGGTCATCATGCAGAATAATCATTCATATAGAGCAATGAAAGCTTACTTTGTACTTTTATGGTAGATGAATCCTTATAAATGCTTATTATTGCAAACACATGAAAATTACATTATAACTACATACTCTACTTACATGAAGGAATTTTTAAGAATTCACTCAAGTATAGAAATACAAACATGTAACAGCCTTGTTCCTCTTTGGGTTACTTCTCATAGTAAAGCAACAGAGAAACGAAAGCAGTACCTTAAAAGAAAATACAGGAAGAAACAGCTTATGTTTGTTCCTGAAACAGAATTCAAATTTAACTTAAGAAGGAAGCTTCCTTCATCTTGGAAATCAAACTGTATATAAATAAGTTAGAAAAAAAAAAGTCAGTTCTGTAATGTTGGTTAATAAATAACTCAACTGTTGATGAATCAGTCATATAATTAATTGTACTTTCACTAAAATGAAACTATTTCTTCTCAAGTGGGGCAAAAATTTTCACTTATGGGTCTACATACCTCATTAATTCAAACTCTCCTGGGTTATACAAGATTGATATTTTGACTGGGTTTCATATTCACAAAAGTATTGAGAAGAGATGATTCTTGATATCAGATGGCCCAGGTGGTGCTAGTGGTAAGGAACCCACCTGCCAATGCAGGAGACCTAAGAGACCCAGGTTTAACCCTGGGTCTGGAAGATCCCCTGGAGAAGGGCTCAGCAACCCACTCCAGTATTCTCACCTGGAGAATCCCAGGGACAGATGAGCCTAACTGGCTATAGTCCATAGGGTCGCAAAGAGTCAGACAGGACTGAAGTGATTTAGCACAATTCTTGATAGGTGAAAGCAAAGCATCTGGCTAAATGGTCACCTTTAAAAAAAAAAAAAAAAAACACTTTATTTTTTTAAGCATTTATAGATTCAGAACAAAATCTATCAGAAAATGGAGTGAGGGATTTCCCTGGTGGTCCAATGGTTAAAACTCTGCACTTCCAACTTAGGGGACACAGGTTTGAACCCTGATTGGGGAACCAAGATCCATATGCCACATGGCAAGACCAAAAAAAAAAAAAAAAAAAGAAAGTAGAAAGAGTTCCCATATACTCCCTACTCCCATACATGCACAAATTCCACCACTATCAATATCCCACACCAAAGTAGTATATACTTGCTACAACTGATTAACCTACACTGACACATCCTTATCACCCAAAGTCCATAGTTTACATTAGGGTATATGTAACTCTTGGTGTTGGACATCATATGGGTTTTGACAATGTGTAATGGTGTGTGCCCACCGTTATCAGATCAGATCAGTTGCTCAGTCGTGTCCGACTCTTTGCGACCCCATGAATTGCAGCACGCCAGGCCTCCCTATCCATCACCAACTCCCGGAGTTCACTGAGACTCACGTCCATCGAGTCAGTGATGCCATCCAGCCATCTCATCCTCTGTCGTCCCCTTCTCCTCCTGCCCCCAATCCCTCCCAGCATCAGAGTCTTTTCCAATGAGTCAACTCTTCGCATGAGGTGGCCAAAGAACTGGAGTTTTGGCTTCAGCATCATTCCTTCCAAAGAAATCCCAGGGCTGATCTCCTTCAGAATGGACTGGTTGGATCTCCTTGCAGTCCAAGGGACTCTCAAGAGTCTTCTCCAACACCACAGTTCAAAAGCATCAATTCTTTGGTGCTCAGCCTTCTTCACAGTCCAACTCTCACATCCATACATGACCACAGGAAAAACCATAGCCTTGACTAGACGAACCTTTGTTGGCAAAGTAATGTCTCTGCTTTTGAATATTCTATCTAGGTTGGTCATAACTTTCCTTCCAAGGAGTAAGCGTCTTTTAATTTCATGGCTGCAGTCACCATCTGTAGTGATTTTGGAGCCCAGAAAAATAAAGTCTGACACTGTTTCCACTGTTTCCCCATCTATTTCCCATGAAGTGGTGGGGCCGGATGCCATGATCTTCGTTTTCTGAATGTTGAGCTTTAAGCCAACTTTTTCACTCTCCACTTTCACTTTCATCAAGAGGCTTTTGAGTTCCTCTTCACTTTCTGCCATAAGGGTGGTGTCATCTGCATATCTGAGGTTATTGATATTTCTCCCGGCAATCTTGATTCCAGTTTGTGTTTCTTCCAGTCCAGCGTTTCTCATGATGTACTCTGCATATAAGTTAAATAAACAGGGTGACAATATACAGCCTTGACGAACTCCTATTCCTATTTGGAACCAGTCTGTTGTTCCATGTCCAGTTCTAACTGCTGCTTCCTGACCTGCATACAATTTTCTCAAGAGGCAGGTCAGGTGGTCTGGTATTCCCATCTCTTTCAGAATTTTCCACAGTTTATTGTGATCCACACACTGTTATAGCACCAAAGTACTTTCATGGCCCTAAAAATTCTCTGTGTTCTTTCTGTTCATCCCTCCCTCCTCTCCAACCCCTGGCAACCACTGAATGAACTTTTTACTGTCTCCACAGCTTTTCTTCTTCTAGAAAGTCATGATATTTGGAATCATACAGTATGTAACCTTTTCAGATTGGCTTCTTTCACTTGGTATTATGCATTTAAGTTTCCTCTATGTCTTTTCATGGTTTGATAGTTCATTCCTTTTAGAGCTGAATAATATTCCATTGTCTGAATGTACCAGTTTATTTATTCATTCACCTACTGAAAGACATCTTGGTAGCTTTCAACTTTTGGCAATTATGAATAAAGTTGCTATGAACAATCATGTAAAGGATTTTTGGGGACATACATTTTCAATTCACTTGGGTAAATAAACAAGAAGTGGGACTGCTATAGCATATAGTAAGAGTATGTTTAGCTTTGTAAGGAATTGCCAAGCTGACTTCCAAAGTGGCTGTACCATTTTGCATTCCCTCCAGCAATGAAGGAGAGTTCCTCTTGCTACACATCCTCCTCAACAGGTGGTGCTTTCAGGATTTTGGATTTTGGTCATGTGTAGTGTGTGGTGGTATCTCTTTGTTATTTTAAATGTTCAATTTGCTAATGACATGTGATGTTAAACATCTTTTCATATGCTTATTTGCTATTTGTATATCTTTGGTGAGTTTTCTGTTCAGATCTTTTGCCCATTTCCTAAACAGGTTGTTTGTTTTCTTATGTTGAGTTTTAAGAATTCTTTACAAAATTTGGATAACAGTCTTTTACCAGATACACCTTTTGCAAATATTTTCTTTCTGTTTGTTTGTTTTTTTTTTTAAATAAAATCATAGCACACAACCTGGTACTAAGCCTTGATTTGGGGGCAAGGTGGCTTGATGGGACAATATCAGGATGTTAGGGTATGTTGACTACGACCTGGAAACTTAAGTAAAATCATGAGTGAGAAGCTTCTACCAAGTGTGGCCTGTCTAAAAGGCAGAGAAGGAGGAAATACAGCTTATCTAAGAAACATTTTGCTATGACTATAAATCCAATATGGCTGAATGACAGACAGACTTGAGCTTTGCAGAGTTAAAAACTAAACTAAAGTCAGAGGAAGCAAAGAAAGGGGAAAGGGGTTTGATATAAGTTTGAGACCTGGAGGAGTCTGATTCTTCAGCCACTAACACAACTTTTGGGGCTCTTTTTATTGACAGAGATGACAGTTACCCCCACTGTAGAAACCATTCCATGATGCAGAACATGGTGTAAGGGGAAGAGATGAACTAGTCTTCCCCAACCCAGGCTATAGTTTTCCACTGCCATGTTTAATGCTGAAAACTTACAGAATGGATGGAGCTCTAGAACCTGTTGCTATATGACAGAACCCCTCAGATTTAGCTTTTGAGTCCAGAACCATAAGTCATCAAGATCTGTGGAATGAAAGAAGGAATTCATAGGGCCTGGACTCCATCTTAGGCCTGTTTATGCTGATCGTGCTCGGCCACCTTTCCAATGGACTCTGAACTCTGTGTTTAGTGCCTATGAAGAAAACAACAGAAGGATAAGACCCCCTCTAGACAGGGGAATCTTGAAGATCGTATCTAGGTTACTCATTGCCTAAGAGAAATCATACACTAATCACCCCTTCCTCCAGACAGGCCATAAATTTTTCTGTATCTATCGGAGTGTAACCTTGGGTTTCTTGATTATTGGCTAATTGTTTGATTGTTTGAGCACATGAGCACCTAACACGTGAATGATGGGGTTATTGGGATTGTATTTTCCTTAGTTTATGTAAGTCTCAAGGAATTTGGAGTGGTGGGTTCAGACACGTACACATGGGGTATAAAAGATTTTCACCAATGCTGGTCGGGGTCCTTGGCTAAGAGGAGACTCTGCCTTGAGCCCGCCAGTGTAATAATAAACTGCACTCCACTATCTGCATTGTCCTTCTGAGTGAGTTTGTTTCCTGGAACGTGTGGCTATAACAGAACTGAACAGATATAAATCAACAAAGGCTACCAGAAGAGAAACTGCAAGTTTATTTCCCAAGTAACCAAAGACTTCTTTAGGTCCTTTGAGGTAAGAGAAATTACAAGTGAAAGCTAAGTAAAAAGAAACTTACTTCAGGCTAATTCTAGGAAATCAGCTCAAAAACGGAAAAAATAAGTACACGTTCAAACAGACCCCTACAGTCACTCTTCCACCCAGACACTCAGACACACGCAAGGAAAAGCCATCTCATGAAAGCACCTTATTTTATTTAAACTCAAAATATGAGACAGTGTTACAGGCATTTATTTACTTCTGGGATATGGATCTATAGTACACTGATCCTTCTCAGACTAAACTGAGAATATTTAAGGCAAATTTTGCCAGCTTACCTAGGTAGGCTTAGGTTCATCTCTTTCCTTATTTGTTTACTTTGGTAAAAATACATTTGTAGGTCTTGCAGTGTGGTAAATACACACCTAATTTTTTTCCTTCTTTTCTTTTCCTGATTCTATCTTCAAAAACCAAAGAAAATCAGAGAGACTAGAGATCAGAAAAGGAGAGCAGAAAAAGGAAGAAGAGAGAAAAGAGAAAACACGGGAAAAGGATAATATATCTCTTTAATGTGTTTACTACAAGATGAAAACATTATAAAGAATCAGTAGGGCCATTTTCTAAAGAAAAGAGGAAAACATTCCTCATCTTTACAAATTAAATATACAAGTATGGATATTTATTTTCTCCAATGCATTTTTTTTCTTTGAAATAATGATAATTCTTTGGAAAGACCATTGGGGTTTAAGAACATCAGCTTCTATCCAGAGTCAATTCCTTATTATTATGACTTTTTTTTTCTTTCATGAAGCAGGATATGGTAAATCTCTTTTAAGTCTTTTCCTCTTTTCTTTCTTTTTTAAAACCGTTTTATTTATTTACTGACTGTGCTGAGTCTTTGATGCTGCTTGGGCTTCCTCTAGTTGCAGTGAGCAGGGGCTGCTCTCTGGTCGTCGTTTGCAGGTGTCTCGCTGTGTTGGCTTCTCCTGCTGTGGGGCACGGGCTCTAGGCACGTGGGCTTCGATAGTTGCAGTACCCAGGCTCAGTGGTTCTGACTCACAGGCTTAGATGCTCTGCAGCATGTGGGATTGTCCCTGATCAGGGAACAAATCCATGTGCCCTGCATTGGCAGGCAGATTCTTAACCATTAGACCACCATGGAAGCCCCAGGATAAGCCAAATCTTGACAGGCAAAGCATTCAGTTAAAAGGATTTGGTTTTGTTTGTTTCTTTTTGTTTTGCAGTTGCTAGGGTAGAATGAGGGAAGAATTAGTCAATCGGTTCCTTCCCTAGGTCCAGCTGCCTCTCTCTCGTTCACCTTTGGTGAGGCTTCTCAGTCACTCATGAACTTCCTGCCACACGATAGTATGAAAGGAAAGAAGGAAAGTAAGCTTCAGTCCAAAATATCCCAGTGGATTTTCTTTAGCACTGGAATCTCTACTGAATAACTTTCCTTAAAACTTTTGCCTTTCCTAGCTGAAGATGCCTGGTAGAAAGATGGGCAGGGGTCCAGAGGCCAGAGATAGGTTGTTTGGTTCCCTTTTCTGCCCAGCAAATCTAGGTACCATGGGAACACAGTTCTGAGCTATATAATGTGTGTATGCTGATGTGCACTGAAGCAGAATTTCAGAGTCCTGAGAAAACTTTCTCCCCATGTCCCTGAGGATGTGATTGCCATGCTGATTTTGTTATAAACACAGCAAAGACCAAGAAATAATTTATTGTTTCTCCTTAAAATTCTGAAAATTCTAGAATTCAACCCAGACAAATCCACGCTAAGTCACTTAAGGCAACTAAGGCCTATGAGTCTCTGGGTGTTGGAAGTTCCCCTCAAGTGTCAGTCTAACAGGCAGGTGTTCCTGTCTGTCCAAACTCACCCAAATTCCCTGAGTGACCTCTAAGAAATCTCAGTTTTGATTTCTCCTCCCTTCTTCCCTCCCTTGGTCCTGCCTTCCCTCCCTCCCAAAGACAATGCAGACAGGAAAATAAGAACAGTAATTATACTTTGAGTTCTCCAGAGGTAAATAAATATTATTACTTTAATAATTAGTTATCAAGATATAGATAGATAGATATTGCATAGGGTATATATTCATGCATATAGTAAATGAATATATATATATAGTTTATATGTATGTATCCTGAAAGCTGTAGAAATAGCTTGTCTATCTTATGGTTCTTTTAGATGAGAACAGTATTTTCCCTTTACACTTTATTCCTCAGGTAAAGAGAACATGTGGGCCATGAATTCAGCTAAGCTGGTACAGTCATCTAGAAACTGGTCCCTCAGTGGCTAACACACTACTTATCTGATTAACCACTTCCCTGGTGACTCAGGTGGTAATCCACCTGCAGTGCAGGAGACCCTGGTTTGATCCCTGGGTTGGGAAGATCCCCTGGAAAGAGAAGTGTCTACCCACACTTCAGTGTTCTTGCCTGGAGGAGTCCATGGACAGAGGAGCATGGTGGGCTACTGATGGAAAGTTAATCTGGACTTTGCCAAGGACAGGGTGGAGTTCTTAGATAAGTTTTTTGAACTGAGTCCAAGATTTTATGAGACTGCACATTTCTTTTCAATTAAAAAAAAAAAATCTTTCCTTGGGTGGAGAGGAAATCCTGATAAACAAGATAGAGAAGAAAAAAGGAATAATAACTTTTTAAAACTAGCTTTAGAAGTAGGTGAGCTCAGAATGTGTATTTAAATTTTCTAGTAGTTTGCTTTTGTTTCAAGTTACTGCTTCTTCTCACAGGCTGAAGTGTAAAACTGTTGGTTTGTGATTTTGCCACGCCCTGCAATTTGGGGGCACCCTGATGCTTTTTTCTGTTGCTACGAGATATATTCAGTGGGGGAGGAAGTGTGCACTGACCAGGCTTTTTAGAATAAATCTTACACGTCTGTAGAGCCTAGAGTTCTATGAGAAATAAGGGCTAAACAGGGTTTATAAATCCTGGTGTATGCTTCTGTGGTCTTCAGCCTTCCCTTGACAAGAATGGAAATTGAGAACTTAGGTTAAGAAATAGAAAGTAAAACTGACAAAGCTATTTGAAATAAAACAACTCCGGGGTTGACTTTCACAGCATCTCTGCCCTCTGTCGGCTTCCCAGGATAGTACAGTGTGGGCCAGGAACTTTGAGAGGTCCTTTTGCTGGTTTTCTTTCTGATACAGAATTCAAATGCTAGAACCTTCTTGAGCCTCGGGGGGGAGGGGGGAGCGGAAATGTGACCTTGATACCTCCCTCTTGCAGGCGTAGTGTGCACCCCTCTAGGAGGGAGACTTCAAAAAAATGTCACAGTAGAAGGCCATGTATTCAGTGGAGACGTTACTTAGATGTTAACATGGTCAATAAACCTGTAACTTCCCCCACCTCTTTTCATCCTTTGAGACAGCTGTAAAGAGAAAAGGATACTGCACTTTCCTAAGTCTAAAGGCGTTCCTTCCAGTTACAGCACTGCTGCTTGTGAGCTGGGGTTCCTCGGATGAGGCATTCAGTTTCCTGAGTCTGAGAGTCCTCCTCACCTGTTTCTCCTCCACCTCTCTGAAGGTAGTAAAGAGATGTGTGTGGAGGTATTTTGCCCTTGGAGTCATTGAAGCATCAGTATCGGTGATAACAATAAGAACACAGACACACTTCTTATTCAAAGGACTGAGGATTGGAAAGGAAAAAGAATCACCCTGGGTTTCTGGCTGCCTCCACTTTTGAGGTCCTGGGAAGAATTCTGATTTAAAGAGAATAGATTCTAGAGTCAGACACACATAGATACAAGTACTGTCCCTGTGGCCCTTCCAGATCACTTATGTACTCTCTGCTTCTACTATGTTATCGACAAAGTGAGGACAGTGCAGATTCGATAAACAAATTATATCTTCTCTAAACTTCTTCACGGAGACCAGAGTTACAAGAAACACTCCTCATTTAAGGATAAAAGGTAGCAGCAAAGGATCAAGCTGAATTAATCCTCTTATAATTAGGAGCAAATTTCAAAGTATATAATAAAAATAATTATCTTAAAGTCAACAGAGTATATGGTTATTTGCAACAATGTGCTAATTCTTAGTCCAAAGAATGTTAGGGGGCTGAGGTGGCTTAGAGAGAGAGGACACATTTTCTTGGACAAAATTGAAGAATGGCACAATGCAATATCCTTTAGTTCATGTTACCCTGTGTAACACTATCAAAGGGGATCATTTTTCCAAAATAATTTAAAAATCAAGATTTTTTAAAACCAATGGTTTTAATCAATCTTCCAAAGAGATTTTTAAAATTCTTTGGTATTTAAGACAGTACCTTTTGGAATCATTTATTGTGTCATCATCCTTACCCATTTTCTCTTATTTTATTCTTCAGTTTTTACCTATCAGTACACACAGCCAAAGTCATGTTTGACTCTTTATGACCCCATGGACTATAGCCCGCCAGGCTCCTCTGTCCATGGGATTCTCCAGGCAGGAATACTGGAGTGGGTTGCCATTCCCTTCTTCAGAGGATCTGCCTAATCCAGGGATTGAACCCAGGTCTCCTGCATTTCAGGCAGATTCTTTACCATCTGAGCCACTGGGAAAGCCCCAATTTTTACCCAGCCTTTAAAAAAATATATATTTATTTATTTTTGGCATGTTGGGTCTTTGTTGCTGCAAGGGCTTTTCTCTAGCTGCTTTGAGCAGGGGCTACTCTTTAGCTGTGGTGCAGGCTTCCCATTGAGGTGGCTTCTCTTATTGCGGAGCATGGGCTCTAGGGTGTGGGCTTCATTAATTGCAGCTCATGGGCTCAGTAGTTGGGGCTCCTGAGCTCTAGAGCACAGGCTCAATAGTCGTGGCTCACAGGCATAGTTGTTCCGTGGCATGTGGAATCTTCCCGGATCAGGGGTCAAACCCATGTCTCCTGCATTGGCAGGTGGATTCTTTACCACTGAGCCACCAGAGAAGCCCTATCTAGTCTTTTGATACATAAATATACATGAGATTGAAACAGTTCTCTAACATCACTTTTATCAAGTCATAGAATTCTGCACATTTTGCAAGAATTGCAATTTCATTTGATCACCTACATTCTTGCACTGTGGAATATATAATATCCCACAATCGATGAGACAGACTATAAAAATTGTGATTGGTTGATCAAATCATTTAAGCCACGCTTGGAAGGTTGTTTGAGAGATGAGAACAATAGTTACCCTGGGTTGGGGGGCAGTATTGACAGGGAGGTGACACAGTGAGCCTCCTGGAATGTTTTATATTTCGACATGGTGGTGGTTACATGGGTGTATGTAAGAATTAACTGAGTTGAACTCTCAAGATGTGTACACTTTGTATGTAAGTTAGACATACATCAGCAACCCACTCCAGTATTCTTGCCTGGAGAATCCCATGGACAGAGGAACCTGGCAGTCCATAGTATCTCAAAGAGTAGGAGACAGCTGAAGCGATTTGGCATGCATGCATGTAATATATATGTTATTATACATGTTATATTTTACATATGTGTATAATTATATATATTAAAGGAAAAGACTAGTAGCGAGTGAAAATTGTGTTGCTGAGAAACCTATATCTTCAGATGCAAACATTTTCTTTTCTTTTTTTTTTCTTAATTCTGTATTCCAAGGCCAAATTTGCCTGTTACTCCAGGTGTTTCTTGACTTCCTACTTTTGCATTCCAGTCCCCTATAATGAAAAGGACATCTTTTTTGGGGTGTTAGTTCTAGAAGGTCTTGTAGGTCCTCATAGAACCATTCAACTTCAGCTTCTTCAGCGTTACTGGTTGGGGCATAGACTTGGATTACTGTGATATTGAATGGTTTGCCTTGGAAATGAACAGAGATCATTCTGTCATTTTTGAGATTGCATCCACGTACTGCATTTGGGACTCTTTTGTTGACTATGATGGCTACTCCATTTCCTCTAAGGGATTTTCTCACAGTAGTAGATGTAATGGTCATCTGAGTTAAATTCACCCATTCCAGTCCATCTTAGTTCACTGATTCCTAGAATGTCAATGTTCACTACTGCCATCTCCTGTTTGACCACTTCCAATTTGCCTTGATTCATGGACCTGACATTCCAGGTTCCTATGCAATATTACTCTTTACAGCATCGAACCCTGCTTCCATCACCAGTCCCATTCACAACTGGGTATTGTTTTTACCTTGACTCCATCCCTTCATTCTTTCTGGAGTTACTTCTCCACTGATCTCCAGTAGCATTTTGGGCACCTACCAACCTGGGGAGTTCCTTTTTTCAGTGTCCTATCTTTTTGTGTTTTCATACTGCTCGTGGGGCTCTCAAGGCAAGAATACTGAAGTGGTTTGCCATTTAGTGGACCACATTCTGTCAACATTTTCAATTAACAAAATACCTATATTTCACTAGGGACAGAAAACCTAAAAATATTCTCCTTAAATTAAAAAAACTGAAATGACATTTAACAAAATGTTAGGGAATTAATTCCCTGGCTGCCCAATGGTTAGGATTTTCCAATGCTTTTGCTTGGGAGAGTACAAGCTCAATCCCTGGTCAGGGTACTAAAATCTCCCAAGCTGTATCACACAACCAAAAAAATAAATAAATTTTTAATACTGGGATTATATGTTATTTTTATGGTCCTCTTCACGCTTTTCAATATTCTCTCAATTTTCTATGATGAGCATCTCAATTTATAATTGGAAAAAATATATGCAAATAACTTAAAGTATCCTATAAAATGTTAACTAAAGTAGTATCTCATTTAATTTCAATTCAGTGAGTTATAATATTAACATGAAAGATGGTTCCTTTTGTGTTCTTTTTTTTTAAATAAAGGAGAGAACTGACTATTAGGTCACTTTGGGCTAATACTTTTTTGGACAACAGACACTAAAGGAATATGATTTTTCTTTAAAATCATATGCAAGCTTATGTCTTTCTTGCTTTACATGAAAGCAGTGTGGCCTGCTATGGACTCATGACTGATTGGTTGAATTTATAAACTCAACTATGCCTTTTTATAGTCCATTTCTAGTAAGCAAGTGATTTACTCCCTTTAATTTTCAGTTTCCTCTGAATAAGGGATGATAATAGAATGGGAAAAACTAGAGATCTCTTCAAGAAAATTGGAGATACCAAGGGAACATTTCATGCAAAGATGGGCACAATAAAGGACAGAAACAGCAAGGACCTAACAGAAGCAGAAGAGATTAAGAAGAGGTGGCAAGAATACACAGAAGAACTGTACAAAAAAGGTCTTAATGACCTGGATAACTAAAATGGTGTGGTCACTCAGCTAGAGCCAGACATCCTGGAGTGCGAAGTCAAGTGGGCCTTAGGAAACATTATTACAAACAAAGCTAGTGGAGGTGATGAGCTATTTCAAATCCTAAAAGATGGTTCTATTAAAGTGCTGCACTCAACATGCCAGCAAATTGGGAAAACTCATCAGTGGCCACAAGACTGGAAAAGGTGTTTTTGTTCCAATGCTGAAGAAAGGCAATGTCAAAGAATGTTCAAACTACCACCCAATTGTGCTCATCTTACATGCTAGCAAAGTATTGCTCAAACTTCTCCAAGAGAGTTTTCAATAGTACATGAGCCAATAACTTCCATATTTTCAAGCTGGATTTAGAAAAGGTAGAGGAGCCAGAAATCAAATTGCCAACATTGCCAACATAGAAAAAGCAAGAGAGTTTCAGGAAAATATCTACTTCTGCTTCATTGACTACACTAAAGCCTTTGATTGTGTGGATCACAACAAACTATAGAAAATTCTTAAAGAGATGGGAATACCAGACCACCTGACATGCCTTCTGAGAAACCTGTACGCAGGTCAAGAAGCAACAGTTAGAACTGGACATGGAATGACTGACTCGTTCAAAATTGGGAAAGGAATATAAGACTATATATTGTCACCCTGCTTATTTAACTCATATGCAGAGTACATCAGGTGAAATGCTAGACTGGATGAAGCACAAACTAGAATTTAGATTGCTGGGAGAAATATCAACAACCTCATATATGCAGATGACACCACCCTAATGGCAGAAAGCAAAGAGAAACTAAACAGCCTCTTGATGAAGGTAAAAGAGGAGAGTGAAAAAGCTGGCTTAAACTCATCATTCAAAAAACTAAGATCATGGCATCTGGTCCCATTACTTCATGGCAAACAGATGGGGAAAAAGTGGAAACAGTGACAGATTTCATTTGCCAACAAGAGTCTGTATAGTCAAAGCTATGATTTTTCCAGTAGCCATGAATGGATGTGAGAGTTGGACTATAAAGAAAGCTGAGCGCTGAAGGACCGATGCTTTCAAACTATGGTACTGGAGAAGACTCTTGAGAGTCCCTTGGACAGCAAGGAGATCAATCCAGTCAATCTTAAAGGAAATCAATCCTCAATATTCATTGGAAGGACTGATGCTGAAGCTGAAACTCCAATACTTTCGCCATTTGATGTGGAGAGCTGACTCATTGGAAAAGACCCTGATGCTGGGAAAGATTGAGGGCAAGAAGAGAAGGGGGTGACAGAGGATGAGATGGTTGGATGGCATCACTGACACTGGACTGGAGCCAGCCAGGCTCCTCTGTCCATGGAATTTTCCAGGCAAGAATATTGGAGTGGGTTGCCATTTCCTTTTCCAGGGAATCTTCCCAACCCAGGGATCAAATCCACATCTTTTGTGCCTCCTGTATTGGCAGGCAGATTCTTTACTAACTGAGCCACCAGGGAAGCCCCAGTGGACATGAGTTTGAGTAAACTCAGATAGCGAAGGACAGGGAAGCCTGGTGTGCTGCAGTCCACGGGGTCACAAAGAGTCAGACTGAGCAACTGAACAGCAACAACAAGGGATGATAATAGTATCCATATCGAGAGGGTTATAAATAAATCAAAGTAAATTTTACCATCATTACTATGATATATGATTAAACTGGTTTTGCTCTACATCGAGGAGTCACATTGTTTAAGGAGGGATGGTTTTACATTAAAAATGAATTCGTGTTCTAAACTTTCAGAAAATGAATAGCATGGTGCTAACCAACTGATCTTCCAATCTACACAGGTCGTCAGTAATCATCTGCATTGTCTAATCCTCATAAAGACTCTGAAGTAGGCAGAGTAGTACTCCTATGTCAGACATATCAACACTGAGACCCAAACTGGTGAAACAAGCCCCCAGAAGACAAGGAGAGACGAGAGTAGAGCTAAGGTTTTCTGACTCACAGACCTGGCAGTACCTGCTCCACCATGTCACACTGGCCATGGTGTGCACAGGGCAGTTTCTTTCTGCTTAAGTTTAATCTTTAATTTCTATATGCTTCTCTGGTTTCTCCATTGATATGAGTTGGGTCCGTCACCCTATTCCAATCACTCATGCTCTTTTCATCAATCAAACTGTGCTGGTCAGTGAACTTTTCCACTTATAAACATGTACTCATAGGGCCCTTTTCCTGCCAACTTCAACACTAAAATCATATTCTTCATCCTTCGTAAAGTATTTCCTAATTTTCTTCATGTGGTACTCTGTTTAAACTTAACCCTGTTTTGAATCCTGATAACTGTTTGTTCTCCCTTTTACTTGTACTTATAAAGCTGTTTTGCATTTCAATTATTTAGGGCAATCGTCTTCCCCCTATGCCTCTATTACTTATCTTAAAATCTCTTATAGTACCCAGCATAATGGTTAAAAATGAAAGATGCTTAATGGGTGTGTATTGAATAAATGAATGAGTTAATGATGTAACAGCTAAACAGATACACGTTTTTAATATATATTATGAAATGAGCTTGGGGGCATACATCATAACACATAGTAATACCTTCCTTGGTTAGGATATTTGAATGCAGCCCATGACTTGCAGATTCTACTTGCATTTCACTCATGAACAAATTTTGAGATTTTAAAAACAGGATTCTTGCTCAGTTGTCCTTGGGTCTGATCTCATTAATATACTGGAAACTAATTTGCTCCTCTTTGTGGGCATAATTACTCCTACAGGCCACAGAGATAAGGTAGTCACAAAAAATCCCCTGAATGTCAAAATGGGTCAGAGAGCCAAGCCAGAGCTCATTGGTGGCAAGTAGGCAGACAACCTTTCCCCAGGTGGGTCACAATGCTCCTGCCCACAGTAGCATCCTATTCAACTTGTTTGTTTCACGGACTCCTCCATATAGTTAAGGAGACTGGTGGGAAAACCCTCTTTGGTATGGCATAGTTGATTATACTATCTAATGCAAAATGTGGTCTTAGAAATTGCGTGAATTATCCATTTTGATTTTTATGCACTTCAATTTTTTAATGTCCCCTTTTCTGACCTAAAGATGAGCTTCGTATGACTTGAGATAATTTATACAATATATTTTATCTATTAAGAGTGTTTAACTAAGTATGCAAACTACAATATAAAATCACTTTCTACTTTGAACCAAAGAACTTGAGCTTTTAAAAAAATAAATTTTATGTTTAAAAGTTTAAAAGATAGGCTTTAGTTCTTTTTGGATGATAAGTCATTATTATCTCCTGAAATTCTCAGTAACATCAAAGGTAAGTGGGTGTGAATTTTGCCATCAGGGAAGTACAGTGGGAATTTCCAGAGTGTTATCTGAGATGAGTGTGTCAGAGGCTTGGAGGTGAACCAGATGAAACCTAAACAACAGCTGAATACCAGATGAAATAAATAACAGATTGGCTGATCTCAGAATACTTGATGAGAAGAGTTATGTATTAGTCTGAGTCCTCCCAAGAATGAAAAGCAATAAGAAATGGGAGCTATATATTCAAACATACATACACACACACAAACAAATATATGTAGTTGACCCTTGCACAAGTAGGAGAATAAGAAATGCCAACCCTCACCTTCTGATCCCCTATAGTCAAAAATCTGTGTACTGCTATCGCTTCCTCAAAAACAAAGAATAGATTAATGACTCACCCAAGGACAGGAAGCTGAAACAGTTCAAATAAAATCAGGACTAAAACCCTATTTCTGCTTATTCTGCATATTGTGATCTTTAATGGAACACAAACTTTTCCCAATGCTTTATTAATATAAAGATCTGTAAAATGAAAATACAGGCACTATATTTATTGAAAAAAATCCACATCTTTATAAGCGGATCTGCATAATTCAAATTGTTCAAGGGTAACTGAATATATATATATATATGTATATACATGTATATATTCAGATATTTATAATATGTGAGAGTAATATATGTATATACATATACGTTTATATGTATAAACAAATATTTTCAGATATTTATAATAAGGAACTGGCTCATGACAGATGCTGAGCCTCCCGTGATGTGTAGTCTACAAACAGGAGAGTTGGTGGTATAATTCTAGTTCAATTTCAAAGGTCTGAGAACCAGGAAAGCAAATGGAGTAAGTTCCAGTCCAAGTCCGGGTTCAAAAGCAGAGAAGACCAATGTCCCAGCTCAAAGACAGTCAGGCAGAAGGAAATCCCTTTCTATTCACAGGCAGTCAGTCAGCCTTTTTGCTCTAGTCAAACCTTAGTTGTTCGGATGAGGCCTACCCACATTGGGGGCTTCCCTGGTAGCTCAGCTGGTAAAGAATCCACCTGTAATGCAGGAGACCTGGGTTCTATCCCTGAGTTTGGAAGATCCCCTGGAGAAGGGAAAGGCCATCCACTCCAGTATTCTGGCCTGGAGAATTCCATGGACTGTATAGTCCATGGGGTCGCAAAGAGTCAAACACGACTAAGCAAATTTCACTTTCATCCACTTTAGGGAAGGCAATCTACTTTACTCAGTCTACCAAGTCAGATGTTAATCTCATCCCAAAACACCCTTACAAACAGTCACAATAATGTTGGACCAAATATCTGGACTTCCTGGTCCAGTCAACTTGACTCACAAAATTAACCATCACTAGTTTTTTAATAGGATATCCTTCCACTCCCCAAAACAATCAATGAAACTTTTAGGACTTTATAGTCGGGATCAGAAACTCACCTTCTTTGGGTTGGAGTGATGTGATGAAAGAGCACAGAGCACAGACTTTTGAGTTAAATTGATTCGGATTCAAATCCCTTATCTCAGCCACTTTCCAGCTATGTGATCTTGGATAAGCTAATTAACCTCTCAATTCCCTCATCTCCAAAGCACAAGATACTGCAGACTCTTAGGGAAAAATATTGCAATATGCTTATCATATATATAAGCATTCAATACATCACATCTATTATTATTAGAGTTTCCCTCAGGATTTATTGTTCCAAAAGTAATAAAAGTAATAAAAAAGTTTATTGTTCCAAAAAGTAATCTCTGGGTACTTGGTACTTTAGGTAAAACAGAAAATAGTTTGTACATGGAAGATATATTAGAGTAGCTTAAATGTAGTATTTTTTAAGGTATGTTCAGTGTTTTTTTAAAATCACCAAAGTGTATCTAAAACTTTTGGTAAAGTCTTAAAAATCAAACAAGATCATGATGTTAATACTTAGTATGCTCTATGTTCCTCCATCACGTGCTTTGATTTGATACATCCTGAATCTTCACTGGGTGTCTGATGTACCAGATTTGGCAAGGTAAGCCAAAGAGGAAATAGGACACCTCTCCATTGATGGACAACAAAGTATTTCCCCTTGTTTACAGAACTCTTTCTCTTTTAGGTCATGCCAATTTGGAAACTGGAAAAAAAAAATCATGATGGGTTGGGACTACTTACCTATTATGTAGGCAAGATACTAGAGACTGTTAGGGGAAAATATTGCAATATGCTTATCACATATGTAAGCATTCAATACATCATATCTATTATTATTAGTGTTTCCCTCAGGATTTATATAGCATTGTTCCAAAAAGTAATTATTGGGCACTTGGTACTTTAGCTCAAAATTCTCCAAGGCAGGCTTCAGCAATACATGAACTGTGAACTTCCATACATTCAAGCTGGTTTTAGAAAAGGCAGAGGAAACAGTGATCAAATTGCCAACATCCACTGGATCATCGCAAAAGCAAAAGAGTTCCAGACAAACATCTATTTCTGCTTTATTGACTATGCCAAAGCCTTTGACTGTGTGGATCACAATAAACTGTGGAAAATTCTGAAAGAGATGGGAATACCAGACTACCTGACTTGCCTCTTGAGAAACCTGTATGCAGGTCAGGAAGCAACAGTTAGAACTGGACATGGAACAACAGACTGGTTCCAAATCAGGAAAAGGAGTACGTCAAGGCAGTATATTGTCACCCTACTTATTTAACTTATATGCAGGGTATATCATGAGAAATGCTGGTCTGGAGGAAGCACAAACTGGAATCAAGCTTTCTGGGAGAAATATCAATAACCTCAGATATGCAGGTGACACCACCCTTCCTTATGGCAGAAAGTGAAGAAGAACTAAAGAGTCTCTTGATGAAAGTGAGAGAGGAGAGTGAAAAAGTTGGCTTAAAGCTCAACATTCAGAAAACTAAGATCATGGCATCCGGTCCCATCACTTCATAGCAAATAGATGGGGAAACAGTGGAAACAATGGCTGACTTTATTTTTGGGGGGATCCAAAATCACTGCAGATGGTGACTGCAGCCATGAAATTAAAAGACACTTACTCCTTGGAAGGAAAGTTATGGCCAACCTAAACAGCATATTAAAAAGCAGAGACATTACTTTGTCAACAAAGGTCCGTCTAGTCCAGGCTATGGTTTTTCCAGTAGTCATGTATGGATGTAAGAGTTGGACTCTAAAGAAAGCTTAGGGCCAAAGAACTGATGCTTTTGAACTGTGGTATTGGGAAGACTTTTGAGAGTCCCTTGGACTGCAAGAAGATCCAACCAGTCCATCCTAAAGGAGATCAGTCCTGAGTGTTCATTGGAAGGACTGATGTTGAAGCTGAAACTCCCAATACTTTGGCCACCTGCTGCAAAGAGCTGACTCATTTGAAAAGACCCTGATGCTGGGAAAGATTGAGGGCATGAGGAGAAGGGGACGACAGAGGATGAGATGGTTGGACAGCATCGTTGACTCAATGGACGTGGGTTTGGGTAGACTCCGGGAGTTGGTAATGGACAGGGAGGCCTGGCGTGCTGCGGTTCATGGGGTCGAAAAGAGTCGGACACGATTAAGTGACTGAACTGAAACTGAACTGGTACTTCAGGCAAAACAGAAAATAGTTTGTAGATGGAAGATAAATTAGAGCAGCTTGAATGCCTAGATAGAACTTTAGTTTTGGGCTCCTGCATTGGCAGATGAGTTCTTTACCTACTGCTGTCTAGGTTGGTCATAACTTTCCTTCCAAGTAGTAAGCGTCTCTTAATTTCATGGCTGCAGTCACCATCTGCAGTGTTTTTGGAGCCCCCCAAAATAAAATCTGTCACTGTTTCCCCATCTATTTCCCACGAAGTGATGGGACCAGATGCCATGATCTTAGTTTTCTGAATGTTGAGTTTTAAGCCAACTTTTTCACTTTCCTCTTTCACTTTCCTCAAGAGGCTCTTTAGTTCCTCTTCACTTTCTGCCATAAGGGTGGTGTCATCTGCATATCTGAGGTTATTGATATTTCTCCCAGCAATCTTGATTCCAGTTTGTGCTTCCTCCAGCCCAACGTTTCTCATGATGTACTCTGCATATAAGCTAAATAAGCAGGGTGACAATATATATCCTTGATGTACTCCTTTTCCAATTTGGAACCAGTCTGTTGTTCCATGTCCAGTTCTAACTGTTGCTTCTTGACTTGCATACAGATTCCTCAAGAGGCAGGTCAGGTGGTCTGGTATTCCCATCTCTTTAAGAATTTTCCAAAGTTTGTTGTGATCCACACAGTCAAAGGCTTTGGCATAGTCAATAAAGCAGAAGTAGATATTTTCCTGGAACTCTGTTGTTTTTTCGATGATCCAGTGGATGTTGGCAATTTGATCTTTGGTTCCTCTGCCTTTTATAAATCCAGCTGGAACATCTGGAAGTTCACAGTTCACATATTGTTGAAGCCTGGCTTGGAGAATTTTGAGCAGTACTTTACTAGCGTGTGAGATGAGTGCAATTTTGCGGTAGTTTGAGCATTCTTTAGCATTGCCTTTCTTTGGGATTGGAATGAAAACTGACCTTTTTCAGTCCTCTGGCCACTGCTGAGTTTTCCAAGTTTGCTGGCATATTGACTGCAGCACTTTCACAGCATCATCTTCTAGGATTTGAAACAGCTTGACAAAGAGCCTGGTGAGCTACAGAGTTGAACACAACCGAGCACAGGACAACAAGAAAATAGACTCTTCTCTTCCCCACAACGATTCAACAAACGAAAAGCCACCAGCTCTTTGTTTACTGTGTGAAAGTCAAAGTCGCTCACTTGTCTCTGACTCTTTGTGACCCCATGGACCGTACAGTCCATGAAATTCTTCAGGCCAGAATACTGGAGTGGATGGCCTTTCCCTTCTCCAGGGTATTTACTGCACAGTCCTCCCAATTTCCTTTTCCTCTGTGTAAAAACTCTCCTTTCCCTTGCCATGCTGGGACTTGCCTGTGGATCACCTTGGCTGCAGACTATGAATTGCAATTCTCTGCTGATCCCAAATAAACTCATTTTTTGCTGGAGAAATATTTGATTGCCTACTTATTTCAGGTCAACAAACTCATAACTTTAAAAAAAATGTTTTCTTTAGCTTTGAATAGTCCTTTGAGGTGGGCAGTAGGGTAAGAACTATTACTTTCATTGAGTGAACATATGGATACACTGAGGTTTAAAATGATGTCCTCAGTTTTCATCAAAATTGACTAAATAAATAGTTATGTATGAGTTCCTATTGTATTTGCTTTAAAATAATTAAGGATATTTTTTCATTAAGTTGCAAGGAGGGATTTTTTTTTTTTTTTAATTCAGTTAGGGAAACACCAACCCTAAGAAACTTGAATGCCTCAGAAACACTGACAGAAACACCAAATCACTAATTATGTTTTTTATTCTTTTCCTTAACTGCCAGGGGACTCAGAGCCAAACCAGAAGTTAACCACAACTGATTTTTCTAGTTGGTATATTTTTGTTCTTTTCTTTGGCCATAAGTGCCTATTTCTATATCACTATTTCATTATATTTTTACATTATCAGCTGTTTCAAGTATTTTCAGGCAGTAAGGAAGTTTCAGTTTTCAGTAAGAAAGTTTCATGCCAGGCCTCCCCGTCCAACACCAACTCCCAGAATTCACTCAAACTCATGTCCATCGAGTTGGTGATGCCATCCAACCATCTCATCCTCTGTCGTCCCCTTCTCCTCTTGCACCCAATCCCTCCCAGCATCAGAGTCTTTTCCAATGAGTCAACTCTTCGCATGAGGTGGCCAAAGTACTGGAGTTTCAGCTTTAGCATCATTCCTTCCAAAGAACACCCAGGACCGATCTCCTTTAGAATGGACTGGTTGGATCTCCTTGCAGTCCAAGGGACTCTCAAGAGTCTTCTCCAACACCACAGTTCAAAAGCATCAATTCTTCGGCGCTCAGCCTTCTTCACAGTCCAACTCTCACATCCATACATGACCACAGGAAAAACCATAGCCTTGACTAGACAGACCTTTGTTGGCACAGTAATGTCTCTGCTTTTGAATATGCTATCTAGGTTGGTCATAACTTTCCTTCCAAGGAGTAAGCATCTTTTAATTTCATAGCTGCAATCACTGTCTGCAGTGATTTTGGAACCCCAAAAAATAAAGTCTGCCACTGTTTCCACTGTTTCCCCATCTATTTCCCATGAAGTGATGGGACCGGATGCCATGATCTTAGTTTTTTGAATGTTGAGCTTTAAGCCAACTTTTTCACTGTCCTTTTTCACTTTCATCAAGAGGCTTTTTAGTTCCTCTTCACTTTCTGTAAGGAAGTTTAGGTAAATATAAATTTTAAATGGTGAAACCAAAACACAAATGAAGAATTCCCTAAATTCACTGAGAAATTTCTAGCAGAGCTAGTACTGGAATCGTGGTTTCCTTAATTCTAGTAAAGGCTGTTTCTTCTGTTCTAACGTGAGCTGGGTGACAAGCTTTTTCCCTTAACCATGGAACATATTGTGTGTGTGTGTGGGTGGGTTGGTGTGCACGAGCGCGCACACATGCTCAGTTGCTCCGTCGTGTCCAACTCTTTGCAACCGCATAGACTGCAGACCACCAGGCTCCTCTGTCCATGGGCTTTTCCAGGCAAGAATACTGGAGTAGGTTGCCATTTCCTTCTCCAGGGGATCTTCCCCACCCAGGAATGAAACTTGTATCTCCTGCATTGGCACACTGATTTTTTTTTTTTTTTTAACCCACTTAGCCACCAAGGAAGCCCATGGAACATATCTGTTTTTTAAAGTATAGCAATATGAAAATGTCACTGCTGAATTTTGTATGAATTGAAAATGTGCTTTAGCTTTTAAAGGCTATCTAGCTCTGCCTTACCCATTGTTTTCAAAGGCAGTTTCTTCTCAACTAAGGATTCATCCAGCACTGGCTGCTGGGTTTGGCCAGCAAGCACAACAAAAGATGAAGGTCCTATATTTCCTGCTATACTAAATGGTACAAAAATGAAGAACACTGTTTTTCTGTCAGCCTTTTCCCAAATGGATGGCAAACACCTACCTTGAATAAAAACATGTTTTTTAAAAAAAGACAAAACACTTTGGTAGGCAGAGACATGCTTTAACAAAGAATCAGTGTGAGTGCTTTTTAGTTTTGCCTTGCTTTGAAAATGCAGTTATGGGGAGGGAGGTGGGAGGGGGGTTCAGGATGGGGAACACATGTACACCCATGGTGGATTCATTTTGATGTAAGGCAAAACCAATACAATATTGTAAAGTAATTAGCCTCCAATTAAAATAAATAAATTAAAAAAAGAGAATGTAATAAAATAAAGTTAAAACACACACACAAAATGCAGTCATTTACTCTAGGTGCATGTGGGGTGCTCAATCGTGTCTGACTCTTTGTGATCCCGTGGACTGTAGCCCGCCAGGCAGGTGGACTTTTTACCACTTCCCACTGAGCCTGGGAAGTCCCTCTAGGTACTTTTGAGGATTTTAAAGTCTCTCTATTTTAAAAACGCTCAGTTTAACTTATTCTGTGATTAAATACAGCATGCCCTTTTATTTACCTAATATATGTGCTTAGTCGCTCAGTCATATTTGACTCTTTGCGACACTTTGGACTGTAGCCCGCCAGGCTCCTCTGCCCATGGGCTTTTTCAGGCAAGAATACTGGAGTGGGTAGCCATTTCCAGGGGAATCTTCCAGACCCAGGGATCAAACCTGCATCCTCTGTGTCTCCTGCATTGTAGGTGGATTCTTTGCCCGCTAAGCCATTTGGGGCAGCCCCTTACCTTTCATAGTGGAGAAAAGTTCTTAGTTGTTTAGTCATGTCTCTTTGTAACCCCTTGGACTGTAGCCCGTCAGGCTCCTCTCTCTATGGAATTTTCCAGGCAAGAATACTGGAGTGGGTAGTCATTACCTTTTATCAGCTGTTAGGAAATCTCTTTTTAAATTCCAGGTGAAACAAGCTGCTGTATGGACGGCTAATGCCATCTATTTTCAAGCGCGCCCTCTGCTGGCTGTTGCCTTGAATTTTAAAAATATTATGTAGGCACCAGGATTTCATTTGTTGACCGGATGTCTTTAATGAATTAGTAGAAAGAAAAACATTTGCGGGGGGGGGGGGGGGGGGGGGGGGGGGAAGCGCGGAGAACAAAAACAAACAAATTTTTGTCTTAAGAGTAAATAAGCAAATATATATATAATGGCACCAGGCATAATTTTCAGTCAGTTCAGTTCAGTTGCTCAGTCCTGTCCGACTCTTTGCAACCCCATGAACCACAGCAAGCCAGGCCTCCCTGTCTATCACCAACTCCTGGAGTCCACCCAAACCCATGTCCATTGAGTCGGTGATGGCATCCAGACATCTCATCCTCTGTCGTCCCCTTCTCCTCATGCCCTCAATCTTTTCCAGCATCAGGGTATTTTCAAATGAGTCAGCTCTTTGCATCAGGTGGCCAAAGTATTGGGAGTTTCAGCTTGAACATCAGTCCTTCCAATGAACACCCAGGACTGATCTCCTTTAGGATGGACTGGTTGGATCTCCTTGCAGTCCCTGGGACTCTCAAGAGTCTTCTCCAACACCACAGTTTGAAAGCATCAATTCTTCGGCGCTCAGCTTTCTTTATAGTCCAACTCTCACATCCATACATGACTACTGGAAAAACTATAGCCTTGACTAGACAGACCTTTGCTGACAAAGTGGTGTCTCTGCTTTTTAATATGCTGTCTAGGTTGGTCATAACTTTCCTTCCAATGAGTAAGCGTCTCTTAATTTCATGGCTGCAATCACCATCTGCAGTGATTTTGGAGCCCCCAAAAATAAAATCTGCCACTGTTTCTCCACTGTTTCCCCATCTATTTGCCATAAAGTGATGGGACCGGATGCCATGATCTTAGTTTTCTGAATGTTGAGCTTTAAGCCAACTTTTTCACTCTCCTCTTTCACTTTCATCAACAGGCTCTTTAATTCTTCTTCACTTTCTGCCATAAGGGTGGGTCATTGAAAATAACATTGTGTTTTAATTGTGACAACATAAAAACATTCGTGCAGCAAAGATTTATTGAGTCATTATTCCATGAGAGGCACTGTGTCACGCACTGAAGTTATAGAATTGATGCCGACATGACCCTGCATCAAGGATCCCACAGTCTTGTGAGGAAGTCAGATGCACTAACTGGCCATCATCTGCTATGTGTTGAGTGCAAAATAGGGCCAGAGGAGAGATCTCTAAATACCCCAAGGAGGGAGGAGTTAGGACAGGCTTCCTGGAGCAGACTGGCAAAGGAAGACAAGGAAAGGCAAGGGCAAGTGTAGAGAAGAGTACTAGGTAAGAGAAACATGGTGTGCGTGCACAAGTGTACGTTGGTGTTGGCTGACTGCAGCCTAGCACCACATACAGGGCTTGCCCAGGAATGATGCTGTATGACAGCACTTCTCAGCTCTTTTGGTCTCATAATTTTCTTATATTTATAAAAACTACTGAGGACCCCAAACAGCTGTTGTTCATATGAACTTTATTGATGTTTACTGTATTAGAAATTAAAACGGAGACATTTTAAACATATTGGATTAGCTAGAAATTCATTTGGGTTTTTCTATAACATCTTAAACAAAATTTCTGGCTAACTCAATAGTTAATAATGTACTTAGTTATTACATGTTAGCTTAAGCTATATCCTATGGGGGAAAAAAATTACTAAATTTTCCAAACACAAACAAGTGAGAAGTGTGGCATTGTTTTATGTGTTTACAAAACTTTTTAATGTCTGGCCTAACAGGAGCCATCTGGATTCTCATATTTGCCTCCACAGTCCATATATTAAACCACTGCATGTCAAGTAGCAACTGGAAAAAGAGTTTTTTTCTCTCTTATGAAAGAAAAACAGTAACAAATAGCTAGTCTGGGTAGAAAGTCTATGTGAGAAGATGGAGCTCTCAATCTGAAATATCTGGGAGGAACATTCCAAACAAGACACAAAATGTCACCAGCCTCTCTCTCTAATGACAAAATGCTGGTGCTGAGTGACAGGGCTGAGCAATACATGTATGCCTACTGTAAATCATATTTACATTTCCAACCTCTGAAATCATGGGAATGTCGCGCTGATATCAGTATCTTCTAGATGTTTAAATAAGGGATCTGTTGGAAAATATGAGATTTTTTAAAATGGGGGATTAAAAAAGAAAGATCACAAGAAAAAGCAATACTAAAACACATACAGTGCATTTTAAATGCCCCAAAGGAGAACTTTAAATGCCCCAAAGGAACCATTAGTGGATCCCACCAGCAAAATATAGCCACCCACCAGAGGTTTTGTTGGAGAGGATGAAAATAACTCTAATTGAATAGGAAAATCTAATTTATCCACATGTATGTGACCATTTAGAACCAAATCAAACAATTTATTTTGAAAAAAATTTTTTTGTTAATTCCTATGATTTTGAAGTAAACTGAGCATAACAAACTCAATCATGAAATTATTAGCTTTACTTGTAATGTCAGGGTTAGTGTGAAAACTTGCCTTCAGTGGTATCAATACTTCTTTGGTTGAACTTGTTCAAATACAAATTCATATGCACTGTGATACACCTCTAATGTGTATTGAAAGTCCTCAGATTGTTACAGGGTCTGCCTAGTGCCTAGTTTTTATGACTATTCTAGCCAGTTCAAGGCAGGTTTCCAGTATGAGCAGCACATACTATATCCAGACATGAAATGAATGCCATAAAGGAGGCCACTGAGCCCTTCTCAGTAATTGAAAGGGAGCTGGAGGACTCCAGGGGGTGAAGATTTGCGCAGCATTGTGGCTAGGGACCTGGGGTATGGAGAGAAAGGGAGATGGGAACCAGAAAATGAATGAGGGGAAGTGAAATAGGCACATTTCCAGACAGAGATAGTTTATTTACAAACATGAATCAAAACAGATTTATACTTTCCTAACTCCACAGTGGATTTTCGTCTTACAAAAGTAGATTGGCTACCAAAATCCTTCATAAAATCTGCCTTCCCCTTTGCAGTGAGAAATAAGCAAAAAGTCAAAGGTTAAAAGATCATGCACAAAATATTATATTCCCAAATATAATTATACAAGTCTTTAACTTCTTCACAAATTAATGATAAAAGATTAACTAACTTATACTTCACTATATTTTGTAGCACAGATTTTTTTCATCATATATTTATGTTCACATTTCACAAACATTATAAAAAGACTGTCCACTTCTTTTCTTAAAATGGGAAAACAAAGCCATAACACTTAAAAAACTCAATTTGCAGAGCATAAACTTTTTTTATAAGAACAGAACTTAAAATAAACTCATTTCAAACCAAAATATCTTCAACATAAACTCTGTATGTTTCCCAAAGGAATTCTTAGCACTCAGATTTTGGTTGGTTTAGCCTGTCTTGTGGGCTTCCCTGGTGACTCAGTGGTAAAGAATCTATCTGTCACTGCAGGAGATGTGGGTTCAATCCCTGGGTCAGGAAGATCCCCTGGAGGAAATGGTTACCCACTCCAGTATTGTTGCCTGGGAAATCCCATGGACAGAGGAGCCTGGCTGGCTATAGTCCACGGGGTCACAAAAAGAGTTGGACATGACTTAGCGATTAAACAGCAATAAGCCTCTCTTGCATCTAGTGGTTCTTGTGTATCATGATTCCCAATTATTATCCCAAGGAAAACTTCAAGCAAGGTGGGATACAGTGTAAGTCATTATCACATACATAAAGGCTTTATTTTTGACCTTGTCACATGGCTTGCAGGATCTTAGTTTCCTGACCAGAGATCAAACCCAGGCCAAAGCAGTGAAAGGGCCAAATTGTAACCATTGGACCACCATGGAATTCCCAATATAAGCTTTAATGAAACTTGAGATGCTTCAAGTTTCATTCATTCAAGTCTCAAGAAAAAGACCCCCTTTTTCTTTCACTCCCTCTTTTCATCTGAGAGAGCCCTTTGGAGACCTAGAAGGGCTGGATTTATTGTCTGTAGTTACTACAAAATTTGGCTCACAACTTTGGGGGGAAATGCCTTTTTTAAGGAATTTTGTGCATGTATTATATTTTCTTTGTTTCCCTAGAGATGGATAACCTCAAAATAAGATCCAAATATTGGTTCCTTCAAATGATGTAAAAAAGAATAGTATTATATGAGGAGGTTAGCTATCATAGAATAAGAACTAAAGTTCAAGTTTTTTAGGAAAAAAAAACTGATCTTGCATATGTCTGTGTATATGAAATAATGACCTACAAAACAAAACACTGTTGAAGAAGAAGCCAATACAATTTGCCAGTCTGACAAAATGGTTGGAATGTATAATTGGAAGATACCTCATAAAGTTGTTCAATTCTCTGATTTTAGAGGACAGCCAAAAAAGGCCCAGAGATGGTAAATGACTTGCCTGAGTCCATTAGCAGGTTAATCTGTATGATTATTCTTATACACACAGGCACACACACATATACTCACTGTTGCATTTACTTCCGTACATAAAATGCTTGTAACTTAAATAATAAATGAATAATAAATATGCAGATTCTCATTTGTTATTTCATCCTCATAAGTAGGAAATACCTATCTTCCAAATGAGTAAAAAGGCTCTACTTTCTTTCCACTGGTGAATTTACTGTATCAAGGCTTGGCTGTATGTCTGCTTTCTGCAGTGCCTGAAAGAAGCACAGATTGGAGCAGTAGGAAGAGTGGCAGGAAGGAGCAAAAACATAGTCAAGTCGAATCAGAATTGGAGCTTCTTTCGGTGCCAAGGATGTCCCACTGGCAGTGAAGGCTTCACATGAAATGAAACTTGGTCTACTGCAACTTCAGACCTAGCTGGAAGGTGATAATGAAGGGTATCACCACAAGAGTATGAAGTAGCTCCTCCAACCACAGAGAGCAGAAATGACCAGTGCGTATCTCATCTAAGTTACTGAACTATGAACTTAGATGACTTTACTAGGTGTAATCATAGTGTCTAATTATTTTAATTTGTTATGCATATAAACATCAAAATATTTAGGCTTTATATTCAATATATAATAATATTAATAGCTATTTTACCTCTTTCCATAAAATTATTTGTGGATATAATTCTAAAGTCACTTTTTTAAACCTTAAGGTAGTTTTTTTTTTTTAAAAAAAACATCATTATCTTTAATATTCTTTACTGACTTTATCCCGAAAAATCTTGTCTAGCTATATATATATTAACATTAAATAACTTAAAAAAATAAATGATACATTATATATACCAAAATAGCCCCATTTTAAAGCTACACAAGTGAAAAGGTTGAGTTTTCAAGAATAAACTAGACCCTCTAAAGGCATTTTTCATATTTTTAATATTAAATGTATCTTCTTCTCTGACTATGCCAACTATATACACACTATTCTTAGTAACTTATGTCAGATGTAGCCATTATGAAAACATTGGGTTGGTTCACTTGTCTATTTTTACTTGTTTTGTAAAGGAACATTTATTCTAAATCTAAATAAATTTGCTCCCAGATCTCCCCCAGGGAGATGGCATAACCAAAAAACAACGGTGTGCAGATATCCAGTGCATGCAACCTCATATTTTCTAATAATAGTGGTAGAAAGTAACTTTCAAGTATTATCATAATCCAACTGGACTTATAGATAGCTATCATATAAATTAAAACAGTAAAGGAAGAAAGTCATTTGAGAAACTTGTCCTTGCTAGAACAGCTTTGCCAAAATTCCCATAGGAAACAAAGCCACCCATCCATAAAGAACAGAGGGCATTTGGTACCCAGCACTGACCTTGAAGTACACATATTTAACACTGCTCTGAAATCAAAGTAAACTCTAGCAAGTTGAAGAAGAGCCCACATTTTCTTTACTCATTAAAGGTCATCCGCAGTGGGTAGAATTTCTTCTAAAAAGAACTTGACAGAGGCAAGTCCCAAGCCGAATTCCAGCTCCTAACCCTGCTGTCTGTAGCTGTGGGCATTAGTAGCAATTTGGTTAAAACATGAACAGAGAGACTGGCCCACTTACAGAACAAGATTCAGATGTTTCTGCACTCATGTTACTCAAAAGCATTTCCTAAAATTAAATTAAAATGAAGTCTGCAGAGAATAGAGATTCCATAATTCATAAGTAATGAGAGGAAATTAGTCGACTAAAGAGTCAATGTCTTTCCAAAGCAGGTGTAGGTCGTCAGCAGGGGCTCAAGCTTTTCAGAAATCTCACTCCTTCACAGGTTTTGATCCAGCCACTTGATGTAACTATTCCTAGTCCGAATTCCCACTGAGAAGTTGGTTGGCCAGCTGGTGAAAATCATGCACCCGTGGAAGCCATCCTCAAAGTGATCCAAGGTCACCTCCACACCCGCACTCTCCAAACGCTTTGCATACATGATTCCGTCATCTCTTAGGACATCGTGCTCACAGGTCAGAATATAGGTCTTTGGGAGGTGCTGAAGGACCTCCTGGTCTGCGATGAGTGGGGCAGAGCGGGCATCCAGCAGCTGAGGGATCTCCTGGACAATCCTGGAGTTGCCAGTGGTCTGCATGACAGGCTTATAGTTCTTTGTGATGGAAGTGGGCAAAAGGGATGTCCAGTTTAGACGGGCCCTGAGGGCAGAAGCCTCATCCACATCCAGTGACGTGTGATTGTTGACTATCATTGCCTGGACAAAGTCATAGTTGCCGTTGAAGTAGTCCACCCAGTACTTCACCATGACATACCGGGGCAGAATAGGGGTGTTCATATTTTGCTGATAAGAGGGTGTATTAAAATCTAAAGCTTGAAGAACTGGATAAATTAAAGCTTGCACTTTGAGCTTGTTTTTTAGGTTGGTATCTTGATTAAACTGGAGAAGAAAAAGCAAACACATTATTTCATTTCACTTTGAATGGCCACCACCATCACCACCACTCTTCAAGCTGTTGGATATTTACTAAGAAAGGTGTGATGTTTGCAACTCATACTTTTGAGTGAACATTTCAAAAGTACGTGATCTCTTAGGTCTTTAAACACCCATCAACACTCTTTGTCTATCCTTTGGCATAATATTCATCATGCTGGGTGTTATGGATGGATAGTTTTGTATTCCCAAGAAAGACCCAAAAGGCAGTGCCTTACTGGGGAGAAAAAACTAGTCTGACTCTTCCAGAGAACATGGGTATGAAAAGCTAAATGAACAGATGATGGGACTCCAAAGTCTTTTAATAGGACCTCAGGGTCTCTCCTCTGATGAGCCTAGAGTCTTCACGGCTGGTGAGAAGGAGGGAGTTTCAATCATGCTGGCAGTGCACCTTCCATTGTACTTCACGAGTGTGTGTCTGAGAGTGCAACTGAGATGGGAACGTGACTGAACCCCTACCACTGCAGAACTCCATTCCCCCAGGTCTCCCTGAAATGCAAATATATTGCCTCATTTTGTAATTCTAGTGTCTAAAATGATATATTTTTTACATAACATCTAAAAGGCAGCTAACTAGGTCACTGTGTTTCACAGGCTACTAAACAATCTTCAAGATAACTTCAGCCAAACAATTTTGTTTCTCAACAGACTTTAGAACCCTATCTTGAGGAAAGATGTAGTTGCTCTATAAAAGCAGTTCTTAATACATGCCAAGAACTGTACATACATCATCTCACTAAGTCCTGGCAACAGCCTTTCATTCAGATGGCACTATCTTCATTTTCCTGAGACTTGCCCAAAGCCGCACACCTCCCCTAGGGGGGCCTGGATTCCACCCAGTTCTGTCTGGTTTTAAAGCCCGTGATTCTCTCTGCAGTGCACCAGGACATGTGGATAGCAAACCTACCAGTGCCAAGCAGAGAACTGAGTTCTTTAATTACAGTGAAAGAGAAGAAATCAGGACATCCCACAAATGAAAAGGCAGATGCTATTTGAGAATGCCAAAAGAAATTTGGAGGTAAGAAGACAAAAATGCTATTCTTAAATTATTTAACCCATTAGAGGGAAAAAAAATGTACTTATCTTTGAATTTACACAGCTGCCCAAAATTTGGGATGCCATTAGAGCTAGACAGAATTTAACCAAGTAAAACTCAGTGAGTGAGTGAAGTCACTCAGTTGTGTCTGACTCTTTGTGACCCCATGGACTGTAGCCTACCAGGCTCCTCCGTCCATGGGATTTTCCAGGCAAGAATACTGGAGTGGGGTGCCATTTCCTTCTCCAGGAGATCTTCCTGACCCAAGGATTGAACCCAGGTCTCCCGCATTGTAGGTCTAGTAGATGCTTTACTGTCTGAGCCACCAGGGAAGTCCCTGAAGTAAAACTCAGATTAACATATATTTTAACATTCAAAGTGCCTGAAGCACTTAACTTAAAAGTTAACATTTAACTTTTTCTTTTATATTAACAAACACTTTTAAATTTTTTAATTTGGCTCAAAGTTTAAGGAAACAATCTTAGCAATGGAAACATAAGCAAAAATACTCTGTTTTTCAAGTCCAACATGGAAAAGGAGCAGAGAAAACTTAATTTCCAGGCATATCCCTGAGGGGCAAGGGTAGGATGCTAAAATGCTAGCTCTCTTCTCTCATTAATTGTAACCAGGGCCTTTCCAAAGACTCAGAGATGACACTTCTTTCAATGATCCATTTTCCTACTTCAGAAAGATCTCTGAGAAGTTTCCAAGTGCAGTCATCTCAATACCTTGGCCCCTGAGTAACCAGCCTACCCGGCTAGACCTTTGCCATACCTAGTGGACACGTGCTGTCTGCTGAACATTAACATGCACCCTCCTTTCACCAGCACCTCAGGCATCTCTGTTACCTGTTGGCCCAGGGCAGCTGCCAAATTCCCACCAGCACTGTCACCAGAAATGCCGACTCTGCCTGGGTCAACTGAATACTTGTGTAAGACTTCTGGCTGCAGGAAGTACTTCGTGGCACGTACAACATCGTGAATTTGCTCAGGAAAATAAACCTTTGGAACTAGCCTGTATCTGTGAAGAAAACACAAAGTCTTTACAGGCCTTTTAAAGGTTAAAGGGAAACTGGTTCTTTTGAAGCCATGAACAAACAAGTAAGGAATTATAATAAATATAAAAATAAACCATTTTCATATAATTCAAACACTTAGTTTAAAAAATGTAATGATTTTGTCATATATATATATAGCTGAGTTCCTTCGCTGTTCACCTGAAACCATCACAACATTGTTAATCAGCTAAACCCCAATACAAAATAAACAGTTTACCAAAAATACAATGATTTTGTAATAGTAATTTTTTCTATCAGTCACCAAACCAAACAAGCAAAACAAAAATCTACAGCTGTCACCAAGGAAGATAACAAAACTTTGAAGTAAAACGCAGATGTTGATTATTAAAATACCAAGAGAACCATAGCAGATTCTGGAATACTATTTCTGGAAATCAGTGTTCCATTCACAACACTTCTGGGTTAGAAGGTGACTCGGCAGCACTAACCACTTCATTGGTCTCATGTTTATCGAGCTCACATGGTATTTTTCATGACTTATGTGATAAATAAAGTCGTACTCCAATAAAGAGGTCAGGCCTTCCTGACATTAAGCCCAAGCAATGTGTTTGCTCCTTGGAAGGTTGAAACTAAAATGTCAGCTGTCATCCAGTAAAAGGGAAACCAAGTTTCCAGAAGGCCCATGGCAGGCCCTCTGGGACACTTCTGAGGCTTCTTCTACCACCTTACTTTTCAAGATTAGAGTCTCTTTGGGATTCTACTCTGTACACTTAGTTAAGACTGATATTCCCTAAGAGCCCCAAGAACCTTGGTTTTGTCAAATGCCCCTCTTGTAATGTCATCTTATGAATCCATTAGTAGTCTCAGCTTGGAGCATCCCAAGGTCTCCACCCTCCTTTCCTTGTTTATTATTTCTCACTCATCCTTTAAGTTTTACTTGAGAGTTTGCTTCCTCCAAGAAGCCTTCCTTGAGTATAACTCCACTTGCTTCTGGGGCTGAGCTGGCAACCATTCCTTGATAATTCTATGTGCTGGGGTATATTGCTGTTTATATTGCCTCATATTAGAATGACTTCTTTCTGTATTTCCTCTTAAGAGTGTGTTCTCTGATATCAGGGACTGTGTGTTTCCAGTGTATATTTATCAATGTGCTGAGCACACAATCATCCATCTAGCAAACCATTTTTGAGTATTAATATATCTTCATTTTGCAAATGAAACTGAGGCATAGAAAGCTATTTAACTTGTAAAATAAATCAAACACCAATCAAAATAAGGTAGGATAGAAACCAATTAATTAAAATCTAATAATAGTTAATACTCAAGTCCTTTGATTTCAAATTTATAATTAGCATATTTATTCTCAGAAATTAGTTTTTTCTATACTACTCTACATAGGCCATTCATTTCTCCCATCTAAATTACAGATATATAGTTAATTAAATATCTTGACATTCTGGGAATTCCCTGGTAGTCTGCTGGTTAGGATGTCATGCTTCCATTTCAGGGAGCAAAGGTTCAATCCTTGGTCAGGGAACTAAAATCCCAAAAGCTACACAGTGCAGCCACCAAAAAATCTTGACATTCTGTGCAGACACAGATCAACAACACAGACACAATCAGATAAACAAATATTTGTGAAAGACTTGATAAATAGTGAATGTATGTCTTGGTCTTTCAGGAATTATGACATTTTAAAACATAAAATGCAATAAGAAATCCCCTTAGTGGTTGCCCTGTAACAGATAAAATAAGTTTTCTAATTTCTTTTCTACTTTTCCATCTGTGATGATCAAGTAATCATCTGAAATTATTTTTCTCCAGGTGATTTTCACAGTGCCTTAGTGAAGGTCCCACATCTTTGGTTCATTTATTAATAACGGGTGATAGAAGTAGGAGTACACCACTTTGTCCAATAGGTGGAGTCATCTCATATGAGTCTATTTACCATCAGTTCTGGGATGAGGTTTCAATTTTTTAATTTCATTATTACCAAATGGAATTCTTAATTCTTTCAATGAAATAAGAATAAATGCACTTTATGACTCAAGGTGTGAAAATAAAGGCTGTTTTGTTTCAGAAAGATGCCAGACAGCATGAGAGGCTGTCTTCCTGGTGGCCCAGGGGGTGAGAACATATTTTGTTATGTTCTGAACATACATGTGAATCAAATGTTCAGATGTTGTTTCACAAAAGATCTTAGTGACTTTTGAACCAAGAGGAACTTATAATCTAAAAAACATTCTATTGCCTCAAATCTTATGAGTTGATTAATGGCTCTAAGTTGCTTCAATCGCGTCCAACTCTTTGTGACTTCACAGACTGTACCCTGCTAGGCTCCTCTGTACATAGGATTCTCTAGGCAAAACTTGAGGGGGTTGCCATTTCCTCCTCCAGAGTTGATTAATAACTGGCTCAAGCAACAGAGTAAACAACCTAGTCCTCTTGGTTTCCTTGGTCAGTCTCCTAAACTGCTCCTCCCCTTATCTTTGTTCATTCTGGAAACATTCTCTAGTTTTAGACACCAAGAAAGGATACTATTTTCACAGACTGAAGAATGCAGTGAAACTAGATATTTCTGAGGTCACCTAGTGTAAGATGAGCCTTCAAAGTAGCTCAGAATTGACCTGAGAAGCATCACAATAGTTCTGTAATAGCATTACAGACACAGAAAACTGAGAGTCAGGAGGAAATTTATGAGTGGTATACTCAAAGAAAGCATGCATAGATACATGTATCTGCTGCTTTTGCTCAAGGCTGTGTCCCTGCAAAGTACTCAAAGAGGATTCCGCCTTTTCCCTCCCCAGTTGTATTGAGTTAAAGCACCTGATGAATTTGTGGCAAATACAGTCTCAATTTGCCTAACTCAGTGAAGGATAGATGACTCTGCAGTGTTTAGCTTCTGTCTACCTATTACACCACGTGCCTCCTACCAGAAGAACAAAATTTGGTGTAAACTTGAGAATGAGGTTTACTCAGTTTAATGAATATGTACACTCTATAAAAATTAACTTTTTCCTGCTCACCAGGTGCTCTACAGAGGTTTCACTCAAATCTCAGAGCGAATCTGTGGGTTTAAGGGTGTGAACATGCAGCTCAAAGGGGATGCATAACCAGCCTACAACAGCTAGTAAGTGGCAAAGCTACAATCCAAATTTATACCCCACATGCCTCATCCTTTTAAAATACTCTCATTCTTCAAAACCCGCAGACTTCAAATGTACCTGTGTGTTCTTATTACCTCGTCAAAGCAGTAAATTCTCAAAACTGTAGATTTCTCACATCCCAGAACTTCTCTCATGATTTCAATGTTTTTGTGATATTCTCAAAACAAATCACCTGAGACAGCGTCTGGCCCATGGTACATCTTTAATTATCCATACACGATAAATCTTTAAATAAATTTAATAATTTAATAATGATATTTTTATTCATCCCAAACAAAATTTTAATTTTTATACCTTTTATGTGTAAAATCTGTCATTATAGCAGCAGTGTTATAGTAGGGGAAATATTAAGCCATATACCTTTAAAGACATTAAAAAAAGAAATTGTTCCTTAATCACCTACTCTTCAGGCACGTCTCCAAGGGCTGTCTGTAGGCCCTGCATAGCTCAGAGTTTCTCAGCTCTGTATGCACTTTAGGATAATCTTGGGAGATTTATAAAAAACAAAACATTGAGGTTTGAGCTCCTCTACAAAACATTCCATTTGATCTGAGGTGGGGCCCAACATATCTGTATTTGAAGAAAAAGTCCTCCAAGTGATGCCAGGGTTCTGAAATACCACTGAATCCAGCCGTACCATCAGTATCCTCTGAACACATCTTTCTGTTCCTGTTCCCAAAGCATTGATCCCTCTCTCCATCCCATGTGCCCTTCACCCAGCAATTCCATATCAAATGTTCCCATTCTTTAAATCTCATCTCAAATGCAGCTTCCTCCATGAAAACTTCTAAGAGCCCGGCCAAATGCAGCTCTCCTTTTTTGGAGCCCTCAAAGTCTCTCTTACAGTAAGTCATAACAGACATGCCAGCTTCTAGGAATAGACAGAAAGTCATAATTATGTACTAAAGTGGTCCAGGTATAAGCAGTGCCATTTCCACAATCTATTAATTCATTACCTACTTTATCAGTGAGCAGAGAGATGGAGCAATGCTCAGAAAGACTGACAAACTCCTTAAGTCAAAGGTAGATACATGAGTCCAGAGTTGAGGAGGGATGACTCTGGAAGTGGAATCCCTGAGTGACACTAGTGTTCTGAGAGTGTTATAAAGTGCATTATTCCTCAAAATAACCTGGCCTGGAAACACCAGGACAGCCTTCTGCAGTGGGCAAGGACACTGAGTTCTATTCATGCAGTGCCAGGCGGGTGAAAGGTACACATGATATTCTGGAACGAAATTCTACTCCTGTTTGATTCAAGAGGAAGACAAAATCACATTGCTTTTTTGCCCTCTGCCCCCACCTTTTTTCCCCCCTTTTTACTGTCTCCCAAGAAGAGCTCAAGAGATTCATCTTGAGAACTTGAAAAATGTTAATATTTTGCTCAGTTTTAAAGAACCTGTATGTTTAGCAGGGGTTATCTGAAACAAATCAACGATTACACTCTTACTGTGCTGTTTGAGGGAGACAACTCCAGAGGAAGAATCTGTTTATTCTTCTAATAAGTAAAGCTTCCTTTCCTTTAGAAGAATATATAATAAAATTTAAAATAAAATTATGAAACACTGTGAATAGATAATTGTTTCTCTTTTCATTTGTGCAATAATGTTTGTGCATAAAGGTTGAGGAAGCATTTTCCTTTCTGTTTCTTCTCTCAAAATTGCCTCCAGAGATAGCTTTGACTATCAGTCATTCAGCAAGGGAGAGCTGAGCTTAACAAAAACTTGGTTGATTGGACAATAAGTACATTCAAAAGAACTGACAGATGTCAGGATGTATCACCAAAATCCTAGGAGTGACTGATCCTAGAATTATGATCCATTCAAACAATGTGATTCCCTAATGCTGTTTACAAGTTAAGGCTTCTCTATGGACACAGCTGGGAGATTCCCAGCCTCCCTTCCCCCATTCAGATACAAACCTTGCCTTTAACCTCAAGGGGCGCTGAAGAGCCAAGCAGTCCCTCAGGGGGCCACTGGAGCCCAAGTAGGCTTGGTGCAAAGTCCCTCTGACCTACTTTCTCTGTGATTTCAGAAGTTAAACTGAGCTTTGGGCTCAGGTGTGGGTGGAACTAAGCTTCCCGACCTTACTGCTTGTTTACAGCACAGGCTTTCTGTACAGCTTCACCCTCCTCCCTACAAATTCTAAAAGGCCTAAACCACAAGAGAGAAACCAGTGGATTTTTTTTTTTTTTTTTAAGTCAAAAACAGAGTCAAGAAGACTTTACCTTAATATGTCTAAAAAGGAGACATTCATTAGTTAATGATTGTTAAGGATCTAAAACAACCTACTTTTTAAAAAGAAGCCACAATATCTTTCTGTAGCATTAAACTGTTTGTAACACTGGCCTTTAGGTTTGCTAATACAGTGGCCTGGACTGAGTAAAAACAAAGTTTGGGACAAATCTTCCCTTTCTTAGAGGGAACCCTCAAGAATTCAGTCTGCCCACCTCCCGGGGCTGCCTGAGTCAGGGTGATACGTGAGGATTTCTCCACTCAGGACAGGGAGGAAGAGCAGGAAAAGGAGCAGAGGGCAAGTCACAGTGAGGTGACTGTCACATCGTGTCTTTCACAGTATCTTGTTTGAACAACTATCAACATGTATGTCTCATTGTGCCTCCGAGAAGCTTTGTGATTTTGTCAGCTTGCACTCATCTAATCTTATGGATGAGGAAAACAGAGTCATAAAAGTCCCATTGCTTATAACTCTGTTAGCAGCAGACCAAGATACACATTCCAGCTTCCTTTCTGTCTACTGAGCAACATTCCTCTTTACAGCTCTGTCAAGTTTTAAGTTCTCTGTGCATAGTGCTACCTGATATCTGGTGGATGGGAAAAGGTCTGCATCAACACAAAATAGAAAGTGTGAGTGTAGCAAAGACTTAAGCAAAACACAACTTGAAACCATTTTTCACAACCAAAAAAGCTAGAATTTAATAATATCCAGCATAATAATACTTTGTTATTATCTTACATTTTATCTTTTTGTAGTTGAAGTACAATGACCACACAATATTATATTGTATGTACAACATACTGATTTGACATTTATATATATTATGACATGATGACTACAATAAGTCTAGTTACCATTTGTCACCATACATAGTTAATACAATATTGCTGACTATATTCCCCATGCTGTACATTAGCATCTTATCTTTCAAAAAAATTAAATATTCCTTCTCCCTGATGTTTTATGGTTTTAGTATTGTGTTTCATTATATAAACTGTAGTTAAACTACACTGAAGTTTATGAAAATAAGCTTATAAACATAAACTTCCCTCCCAGATTATGTAAATGAGGATACATCCATGTATTTTTGATATTATAAGGTGAACTCTTTCATTTACTTCACAAATACTTAATGTGCTGCTGCTGCTAAGTCGCGTCAGTCGTGTCCGACTCGGTGTGACCCCATGGACGGCAGCCCACCAGGCTCCGCTGTCCCTGGGATTCTCCAGGCAAGAATACTGGAGACTTATTGTGCAATTATGTGTAAAAATAGCATAGTGTTATTGAAGCTACTGAATAGAAGTCATGGCCTATTTTTATGCCTTGAGATCTTTATCTACCTTGTTAGATAAAGATGAAGTTGTTAGATCTGTCCCCAGAATCTTGAGCCAATACCAATGATGTTAACTCAGGAGTTCCAGCTCATGGTTGTGCTTCATATGAAGTGATTTCATCCTCAACCCTTGCCTATCAGCTTCCTCAGATTATATATAACCTTCCAGAAGGCCATCCCCACACTGAAACAAAGCCATGACATCACTACCCACTCCTGTTAGCCTCAAGGATAAGGAGCAGTTGTGTCCAGACAGCCTCCCTGCTAGGAGAAGGAATTCCAAGAGAATCAAGAGTCCACCATATTTCTGAAGGCTCCCAGGTACACACCCATATTTCTTATTTTCCTTAGTTATTTCCAGAAGCATGAGTCCCTCCATTAGTCACCTCTCATGTTTCATTTCCTTAATGTTCTCATCCTCCTCCTTTCCTCCCAATCCCTCTCATTTCCCCACTTTGTACTTCCATGACCAACTCACTCTTTTAACTAGGTTCTGCTCATCCTTAGGAGTGCAATTCAAACCTTCGAACTAGGTAACATAGATGCCTCCATTACTACTTCCCTTTCTATTTCAAATCACTTATCACATTATTAACATTATTTGTTCAAGATTTGCTTTCCTGTCTAGACTGTATACGCTATGAGGGCAGAGTTTATGTTTGTCTCACTGTTATGCATCAGAATTTAACAAAACAGCTGGCACACTACAGGAAGTCAATAGATATTTATGGAATAGAAGAAGGAAGAAAGAGGAGACCTCTGAACATACTTTCCAAGAGAAACATCACAGTCATATGGTGTTGGCCATACCTCAACTAGAACATAAAGGTTATGTGGCTCTTCAGGGGTGGCTGGCCTGGATGGATCCTAATCACCTTAGCTCAATATTGCTGCAAAGAAAAGTTCTGTGAGTTCCAAACATGTTGATGAATAAAGTTGGACCTTTCTGTACATGGGCTAGGGCACTGAGTCTCCAGACTTGCCTAGTGCCTTTGAGCATCCAAGGCCCTTTCATCTCAGATGTCCAAACTGATTCTTGTAACAACTCTCTGAAGTCATTAACCCAACTCAAAGTGTATTTATTCATTCAGTTCAGTTCAGTTCAGTTGCTCAGTCAGTTTGACTTTTTGTGACACCATGAACTGCAGCAGGACAGGCCTCCCTGTCCATCACCAACTCCTGGAGTTTACTCAAACTCATGCCCCTTGAGTCGGTGATGCCATCCAACCATCTCATCCTCTGTCGTCCCTTTCTCCTCCCTCCTTCAATCTTTACCAGCATCAGAATCTTTTCAAACGAGACAGCTATTCACATCAGGTGGCCAAAGTATCGGTGTTTCAGCTTCAACATCAGTCCTTCGAATGAATATTCAAGACTAATTTCCTTTAGAATGGACTGGTTGGATCTGACCTTTTCCAGTCCTATGGCCACTGCTGAGTTTTCCAAATTTGCTGGCATATTGAGTGCAGCACTTTCACAGCATCATCTTTTAGGATTTGAAATAGATCAACTGGAATTCCATCACCTCCACTAGCTTTGTTTGTAGTGATGCTTCCTAAGGCCCACTTGACTTAGCATTCCAGGATGTCTAGCTCTAGGTGAGTGATCATACCATTGTGATTATCTGGGTCATGAAGATCTTTATTGTAGAGTTCTTCTGTGTATTCTTGCCACCTCTTCTTAATATCTTCTGCTTCTGTTAGGTTCATACAATTTTTGTCCTTTATTGTGCTCATCTCTGCATGAAACATTCCCTTGGTAACTCTAATTTTCTTGAAGAGATCTCTAGTCTTTTGAATAAGTGTCTCAGGTATTTCACTGGCTCATAGGTGTATTGTTCTTCTGCTGTGACCTGCAGGGTTTCTGTAAAAGAAAAGAAACCCTGCAGAAACCCTGTTTCTGTCAGACCCAACTGAACAAGTCAGACCCATTCTATTGTTCTATATTTAACTTCTTTTAAAAAAATCTTAAAAACATCCTATCTATCTGTCTTTGTTTTATGATATGCCTAGGCTTAAAAGAACACTTGGAAGATAAGGCTCATGTGGAGAATCCTCATGGTGCCAAGTAAAAACAAGACCACCTTCTGTCCTTTCCTCAGGCCTTTGAGGAGCTGGAGCTACACAGGAAACCACTGAAGAGGCCCTGAGGCCAGTTCACTAGCACTGAGCTTCAGGGCCTTGATCTATAATGGGGTTTCATCTGCTTAAATAGCTGCAGTCTTCCTCTGACCAGCTGCCCAGGCCATATGATATAAAGGTTTACTTGATGCTTCCTGCAATATAAAAGTGCACCAGGGGCCCCTTGAGTGATCTGGGAGGCCCTGATGAGTATCCAGGATGGCCTGGAAGTTGTCCAGGGCTGTCTAGTGTCAAATTTGCTGAGGAGGCTGCCACTAAGACTCTTGTTCACAGGGTCAGAGCTGCTTCAGTGACTTTGGAGACTAGCCCTTCCAAGGGACTGGAGAGGCAAGGATTCCCTTAGGTTCCTGATCTAGAGTAGGGGCAAAGAAGAGATAAGCTGTGAATGGGATCTCAGCTGGCAGAGAGAGGCAGAGGGAAGGTAAGGTAAGGTCAGGGCATGGAAAGTGGCAAATGTTGCCATAAACCCATCACTCGTCATCATTAGCTTCCTTCAATGTTATATTTGTTTTTTCAATTATTTTCCATTATAGGTTATATCTTATATCTTATAAAGATATTGACTATAGTTCCCTGTGCTATAAGGTAAACCTCTGTTGCTTGTTGCATATCTACTTCTTAAAAATAAGAAATGTAGCATTCTATTGATACCAAGTCAAACAAGTAGAATCAAAATGTCATAAATTTTTTAGTTAGGCAAAAATTCATAAGTTTTCTAAAATATATGTATTATACATACTATTTATGTATATGTACGTGTTTGTGTGCTTAGTTGTTCAGTTGGGTCTGACTGATTTGCAGAAACCCTGCAGGTCATAGCAGAAGAACAATACACCTGTGAGCCAGTGAAAGACCTGAGATACTTATTCAAAAGACAAGTGCCATCAATAGATAAGTAAAATGATGTAGAAGGTTGACTCCTATGTAAAGTCTTAATGGGACTTGGGGCCTCTCTTGTTTCCTTGGCTAATGTGGTTCTTGACAATTGTCTGGCCCTTGGTTGCCTTCCGGCAGAACAAGGCAGAGTTTGTACAATAACTAATACTTCCTGCTGCACTTGGATCAATGTGACAGGACAGTCACACACACACTAACTAAAAGTTAGTCACTCAGTCGTGTCTGATTCTTTGATACCCGAAAGAGCCCACCAAGCTCCTCTGTTCATGGAATTCTCTAGGCAAGAATACTGGAGTGGGAAGCCATTGCCTTCTCCAGGGGATCTTCTCGACCCAGGGATTGAACCCACATCTCTTGCATCTCCTGCGTTGCAGGGAGATTTTTTTTTTTTTTTTTTTTACCACTGAGCTACCAGGGAATCCCCATATATATGTATACAAAAGTTTTTCTACTACTCTTGATAAAGGATGAGAAAGAACACCAAAAAAAAAAAAAAAAAGAAGAGCTGGAAAAATTGGAAAACATAAACTATATGAAATGGGAGCACTGAATATAAAATATAAAAAGTGAAACAAACTAGATGAAAGTATAAAATCATCAAATAGTCCAGTTGTTTTTAAACATGACTGTTCATTAGAAACATATTTGGAGCTTTGGAGGAAAAAAAACAATACCTGGGCATTTGTATTTTTCAAAAAATTTCAAGGTAATTCTGATATGCATCTGGATTTTAAAAAGTGATTACAAGTTTTTCTATTAAATGGTAGTTTTGATGATATAGAATTCTATTATTTTTCTGTTTATCAATCATGATACAATGGTATTAAATGGGTAATAGTTACTTAATCACAATAAAAGAAGTTTATCAGTTTTCACAATCAATAGCCAGACAAAAAATAAAAGACAATTATAATTGTAAGCCATAGTGGGAATATGATTAACTTAACAATATAAAATAATTACATACAATTTGAGGGGTCAAGCAGAGTGATGTGGTAAGTGGAAATGCATACATGCACATGTTTTTATCTGCCCATCCAGCTATGTCTTTTGGTTGGTGCATTTAATCCATTTACATTTAAGGTAATTATCATATGTATGATCTTATTACCATTTTCTTAATAGTTTTGGGTTTATTTTCTGTAGGTCTTTTCCTTCTCTTGTGTTTCCTGCCTAGAGAAGTTCCTTTAACATTTGTCGTAAAGCTGGTTTGGTGGTGTTGAATTCTCTTAATTTTTGCTTGTCTGGAAAGCTTTTGATTTCTCCATCAAATCTGAGTGAGAGTCTTCTTGCTGGGCAGAGTATTCTTGGTTGTAGGTTCTTCCCCTTCATCACTTTAAATATATTGTGCCATTCCCTTCTGGCCTATAGAGTTTCTATTGAGAAATCAGCTGATAACCTGATGGGAGTTCCCTTATATGATATTTGTCATTTTTCCCTTGATACTTTTAGAATTTTACCTTTGTCTTTTAATTTTTGTGAGTTTGATTACTATGTGTACTGGGGTGTTTCTCCTTGGGTTTATCCTACCTGGGACTCTCTGTGCTTCCTGGACTTGGTTGACTATTTCACATGTTAGGGAAGTTTTCAGCTATTACCTCTTCAAATATTTTCTCAGATCCTTTCTCTCTCTCTTCTTCTTCTGGAACCCTTATAATGAAAATGTTGGTGTGTTTAATGTTGTCCCAGAGGTCTCATAGGCTGTCTTCATTTTTTTTCATTCTTTTTTCTATATTCTGTTCTGTAGCAGTGATTTCCACCATTCTGTCCTCCAAGTCACTTATCCATTCTCTGTCTTAGTTATTCTGCTATTGATTCCTTTTAGGCTATTTTTCATCTCTGTTTGTTTGTTCTTTAGTTCTCCTAGGTCTTTGATAAACATTTCTTGCATCTTCTCCATTCTGTTTCTGAGATCCTGAATCATCTTTACTATCATTATACTGAAGCTTATCTCCACTTCATTTGGTTGTTTTTCTGGGGTTTTATATTATTGTCCTTTCATCTGGGATATAACTCTGCTTTTTCAACCTTATTAACTTTCTGTAATGTAGTTTTCTTTCTAGCTGCTGTGGGATTGTAGTTCTCCTTGCTTCTTCTATCTGCCCTCTGGTGGATGAGGCTGAGATTTCTCTAAGCTTCTTGACGGGAGGGACAGGGTGGTAAAAGCTAGGTCTTGCTCTGGTGAGCAGGGCCTTGCTCAGTAAAGCTTTAGTCCAACTATATGCTGATGGGTGGGACTGCACTCCCTCCCTGGTAGTTGTGCCTGAGGCAACCCCGTCCTGGGGTCTACAGGCTCCGCTGCTACTGCTTAGTCGCATCAATTGTGTCTGACTCCGTGCGACCCCGTAGACGGAAGCCCACCAGGCTCCTCTGTCCCTGGGATTCTCCAGGCAAGAATACTGGAGTGGGTTGCCATTTCCTTCTCCAAAATACCACCTAGTCTCACTCATATGTAGAATCTAAGAAACAAAACAAGCAAAATGAAAGACTACAGGCTCTACGGTAGGGTTAATAGTGACCTCCAAGAGGGCTTATGCCAAGAGGGACCTTCCAGGACTACCGCTGCCAGTGCCCCATCCTTGTGGTAAGCCCCTGCTGATCCAACCTCCACAGGAGAAGGTGTTTTGGTTCAGTTTCCTGTGGGGTCATTGCTCCTTTCCTCTGGGTCTTGGTGCACACAAGATTTTTTTGTACCCTCCAAGACTGGAGTTTCTGTTTCCCCCAGTCCTGTGAAAGTCCCTTAATCAAATCCCACTGACCCTCAGAGTCAAATTCCCTGGAGACTCCCAGTTCCTTTGTCAGATCCCCAGGCTGGGAAGCCTGATATGGGGCTCAGAACCTTCACAACAATGTGAGAACGTTTTTGGTTTTACTATTCTCCAGTTTGTAGGTCACGCACCTGGCGGTTATGGGATTTGATCTTAATCTGATTGTACCCCTCCTACTATCTCACTGCTGCTTCTTGTCTTTGGATGTGGGGTATCTCTTTTTGGTGGGTTCAAGCACCCTCCTGTCTGTGGTTGTTTGACAGTTATTTGCAATTTTGGTATTCTCACATAAGGAGATGAGCACACGTCCTTCTACTCCACCATTTTGAACCAGAAGCCCTTTAATGTTAGTTTAATTCTGGCTCAAAGAAGCATAGGAACCTAGGGTGTGAGTCCACCTGATTTATTTAATTCTTCACTCCACCTATGTGACTTCACACAGATTACTTAACTTTATCGACCTCAAATTCCTCATCTATGAGGAAAATTATCAAAATACTTATTTTGGATGACTTTTATGAGAGCTAAGCAAAACTCTTTATTCATTCATTCCATAAATAGGTATTAAATGCTCTTCTGGTGTTTTGTGACTAATTTTCAATGTGTGTTTGTTTGTTGCGGGGGGGGGGTGGGGGGTGGGGCTGGGGTAGGAGAGGGGCTTGTCCCATACCTTCATCAAGCAATGCACCAAACATCAGTTGGGTGTCTTACAGTTCAACTCAATTCTGAGAGTATCTACCTGGAGATAGCATCAGATTCCACAGATTAAGGGATCAACATTTGTTCTCTGTGATTCAGTCAGTAAAGAATCTGCCTGCAATGCAGGAGACCACCTGAAATGCAGAAGACCTTGGTTCAATACCTGGGTCAGGTTGGGAAGATCCCCTGGAGAAGGAAATGGCAACTTACTCCAGTATTATTTCCTGGAAAATGCCGTGGACAGGGAAGCCTGGTAAGCTACAGTCCATGGGGTCACAAAGAGTTGGACACAACTTAGTGACTAAACCACCACCTACAAAACTGTAGATCCCCCCCTACTTCAGACACCGGACACAAGCCCAAGTAATCACCTATGCTTCTCAGCAAGTTGTAGATGGGAGGTTCCAACAATCCCTCCAACTCAGGCTGCCAATCCCAAGTCCAAGTTATTACTTATACTTCTGACCACCTGGCTATAAATCAGAGGGTTCCACAACTTCCTCCTCAGGCTCAATTAATATGCTAGAGCAGCTCACAGAACTCAGAGAAATGTTTTGCTCTCTAGGTTACTGATTTATTATAAAAGAATACAACTCAGGAACAGCCAGATGGAAGAGATATGAAGGGAAAGATACATGGGAAGGGTTCAGAGCTTCCACATCCTCTCACAGGTATACCACTCTCCCATTTACATGTGTTCACCAAGTGGAAGCTTTCTGAACCCTGTCCTTTGGGTTTTCATGGAAGATTCATTACATAGGTATGACTGATTAAATCGCTGGCCACTGGCAATTGATTCAGCCTCCAGCCCCTCTCCCCTCCTCAGAGACCAGGCTGTAGGAAAGTTCCAGCCCTCTAATCACATAGTTGGTTCTCCTGGCAACCAGTATCCCCATCCTTAGGTGCTTCCAAAGGTCATCTCACTCACAAAACAAAGACATCTTTAATACTCTGAATACAGGAAATTTCAAGGATCTGGGGAGCTGTGAGCCAGGAACTTTGGATGAATACCAAGTACATATGAAAAATATATATTTGATCATCGGTATGACCAAACATATATCTCTTACAAATCACAATATCATAAATGTCCTCTATCTGCCAGGGACAATTCCAGACACTAATGATCAGCTATGAGCAAAACAGACAACCATCCCTAAAATCTCTCCCTTCACAAAATTTACATCTTCTATTTCTACCTGATACAATAAACACATAATAAGTTATATATATGGTCTGTCAGTCCACTGATAATTGGAGATAGTTTTGAAAATTTGGAGAATTATAATTGATAATTTTGGAGAAAAATAAAACAGAAGAAGAGTGGACTGAAATTTTAGGGGTGTGAAAGGAGGCCTTGTTAAAAGGATAATATTTGGACAAAGATCTGAAGGAGGAGAAACAGTATACACATAGCACCTGCACCATGCCTGCCATGGAACACCATGATTTTTGTGTGACTACAATCACTGCAGTTGTTAAAACTATTTTTCACATTCTTCAGTTCAGTTCAGTTCAGTTCAGTCACTCATTTGTGTCCAACTTTTTGTGATCCCATGAAATGCAGCACACTAGGCTTCCCTGTCCATCACCAACTCCCGAAGTATACTCAAACTCATGTCCATTGGGTCGGTGACATCATCCAATCATCTCATCCTCTGTCATCCCCTTCTCCTCCTGCCTTCAATCTTTCCCAGCATGAGGGTCTTTTCCAATGAATAAGTTCTTCCCATCAGGTGGCCAAAGTATTGGAGTTTCAGCTTCAGCATCAGTCCTTCCAATGAATATGCAGGACTGATTGCCTTTAGGATGAACTGGTTGGATCTCCTTGCAGTCCAGGGGATTCTCAAGAGTCTTCTCCAACACTTCTCAACACTTCTCAAAAGCATCAATTCTTCAGCACTCCGCGATCTTTACAGTCCAACTCTCACATCCATACATGACCACTGGAAAAATCAAAGCTTTGACTAGACCGACCTTTTTGGCAAAGTAATGTCTCTGCTTTTTAATATGCTGTCTAGGTTGATCATAGCTTTTCTTCCAAGGAACAAGAGTCTTTTAACTTCATGGCTTAAATCATCATCTGCAGTGATTTTGGAGCCCAAAAAATAAAGTCTGCCACTGTTTCCACTGTTTCCCCATCTATTTCCCATGAAATGATGGGACCAGATGCCATGATCTTCGTTTTCTGAATGTTGAGCTTTAAGCCAACTTTTTCACTCTCCTTTTTCACTTTCATCAAGAGGTTCTTTAGTTCTTCTTCACTTTCTGCCATAAGGGTGGTGTCATATCTGAGGTTACTGATACTTCTCCCAACAGTTTTGATTCCAGCTTGTGCTTCAGTCCAGCATTTCTCTTGATGTACTCTGCATATAAGTTAAATAAGCAGGGTGACAATATACAGTCTTGACATACTCCTTTCCCGATTTGGAACCAAACTGTTGTTCCATGTCCAGTTCTAACTGTTGCTTCCTGACCTGCATATAGATTTCTCAAGAGGTAGGTCAGGTGGTCTGGTATTCCCACCTTTCAGAATTTTCCACAGTTTGTTGTGATCCACACAGTCAAAGGCTTTGGCATAGTCAGTAAAGCAGAAGTAGATATTTTTCTGGAACTCGCTTGCTTCTTCAATGATCCAGTGGATGTTGGCAATTTGGTCTCTGGTTCTTCTGCCTTTTCTAAATCCAGCTTGAACATCTGGAAGTTCACGGTTCTCGTACTGTTGAAGCTTGGCTTGGAGAAGTTTCAGCATTACTTTGCTAGCACGTGAGATGAGTCCAATTGTGGGGTAGTTTGAGCATTCTTTGGCATTGCCTTTCTTTGGGCACATTCTTCTTAGTTTCCCAGTTCAGTTCAGTTCATTTGCTCAGTCATGTCTGACTCTTTGTGACCCCATAAATAGCAGCACACCAGGCCTCCCTGTCCATCACAAACTCCGGGAAAAACAGCTAATACAGAACTGGTAGAAGCAACTCAAAACACTGATATTAATTCTAACAATGATAATAATAGGCTATACTAAGAATAGTGAACACATCACTGTTTACAAGGTCTGAGTTATAGAACCTGACTCCAGGAGAATACCTTTTCCAACTCTTGGATGTAGGACAGATTCTCTTAAAGTGCTTATTGGTTTTTAGATATAAAAGGTGGTAATCAAACTGATTGCATAGATAACGGATTGTATATTTCTCTCAAAATCTCAGTTAATTCCTTTTCCAGAAGTTTCTAAAACTAAAGTAAAAAAAAGATAATTTGAGGCATTATAAAGCTAGTTGAAGAAATTCTAAGTTACATCAGAAATCATTTTTTGTGACCTCAGGAAGATCAGTTCACCTCTCTGGACTTTAATTTTACATTTTATCACTTATAAAATAAAGTAACTAAATAGTTACTTAGGATCCTTTGTTAAATTTCCTTGTATGACAATTATTAATTACTTACTCAATGGAGACAATGACAGCATTCAATTCCTCAGCCATGGCTGTGCACAGTTCATCATAATACCTGATTTCTAAAAGAGACAAGAGAGCAATCACTCACTATAATGCAGTCTATTTAATACTGTCCATTCTTAAATTCTGCTAACTGACTCAGACTTGAGTTATTAATGGTAAGAATAATAAAAAGTAAATATGAACATACATCTCATTAACAGAGTTACAAGTACAAATGCAAAAGAATTAACCTGGTTTCTGATAAAATGCAATTGCTATAAATAACAGGAAAGCCATACAAGATTACCTTCAAATGTGTTGTTAACTAAAAATTTCTTTCATAATCGTTTATATAAAGTACATTAGATCATCACAGCACTGTTTACAATAGCCAGGACATGGAAGCAACCTAGATGTCTGTCAGCAGATGAATGGATAAGAAAGCTGTGGCACATATACACAGTGGGCTATTACTCAGCCATTAAAAAGAATACATTTGAATCAGTTCTAATGAGGTGGATGAAACTGGAGCCTATTATACAGAGTGAAGTAAGCCAGAAAGAAAAACACCAATACAGTATACTAACACATATATATGGAATTTAGAAAGATGGTAACGATAACCCTGTATGCGAGACAGCAAAAGAGACACAGATGTATAAAACAGTCTTTTGGACTCTGTGGGAGAGGAAGAGGGTGGGAAGATTTGGGAGAATGGCATTGAAACATGTATAATATCATATATGAAACGAATCGCCAGTCCAGGCTCAATGCATGATACTGGATGCTTGGGGCTGGTGCACTTAGACAACCCAGAGGGATGGTATGGGGAGGGAGGAGGGAAGGGGGTTCAGGATGGGGAACACGTGTATACCTGTTGCAAATTCATGTTGATGTATGGCAAAACCAATACAATATTGTAAAGTAATTAACCTCCAATTAAAATAAATAAATTTATATTAAAAAATTACATTAGATTCATTCTGATTTTGTAATTCTTCAAAGAGATATGCCTTTCTAAAAATCATAGTGAATAAGCAGTTCCTCCTTAGAACCCCAACATTTTTCTTTTAATACCCTCATTTGCTGTGATTCAGAAAAGTCACCAACTTGAAAACTATGGTATTCCGTTTAAACCAACATACAACAAATAGAGTTTTAGGAAGTCTTAGCATTTCTTAGAAAGAGAATCCAAAAGTTTTTACATATTTTAATATGTAACACTTTAATCCCTTGTTCTTTGGATATATTAATATTCTTACATTAAGTGCTAGATCGTCTCAACAGAAAGCCACAGAATACCTTATTTATAGACTTTCCAAGGCAGTATTAGAACCAGAAGTTCAATAACTACATAAACAGTTGCATATCTCCTCCAGACTGAGGCTTTCCTCTCTGACGGGACTGATGAGTCAAAATTGTGTGGAAAAGGCTAGGCTGACTCATAATCCATACCATTCCTGGCACTTCCACATCCTGGCCTCTGGTGTACTGTCTCTCCTGGCAAGCGTCCAATGCTACAGATGCTATCCTTTCTAGGGCAGAGACTCTGTTTTACTCATTTTTGTATTCCCATCATCTAGCACACATTAGAGTGACCAAAAGTCCAGGTTTGCACACAACTGTTAGAGGTTCTATACCCAAAGTCCTATAACCCAGGAAACCTCTCAGCCCTGGGCAGACCTACATATTCAGTAATCATCTGTTGGAAATATGAAAAAATATTCTTTTATTCAGTAATCATCTGTTGGAAATATGAAAAAATATTCTTTTATTCATAAAAGAATAAAAGAATAAGTGATGAATATGGAGTTAAATGAAATGAGATTACTAGAGAAAGTTACACTTTTTGGCCTTTGCCACATTTTTTTTTTTTTTTTAAGACAAACCAGAACAAGTTGCCTTTGCCTTTTTTTTTTTTTTAACTTACTGTTATTTATTTATTTCATTTCCTTGGTGGCTCAGCCAGTAAAGAATCTGCCTGCAAAGGAAGTGACCCAGGCTCAATCCCTGGGTCAGGAAGACCCCCTGGAGAAGGGTATGGCAACCCACTCCAGTATTCTGGTCTGGAATTCCTTGGACACAGAAGCCTCGTGGGCCACAGTTCACGGAGTTGCAAAGAGCTGGACATGACCGAGTGACTAAAAACAACAACATTTATTTATTTGGCTGCACTGGATTTTAAGTGTGGCATGTTGCAGCATGTGGGATGTAGTTCCCTGAAGCCAGGCGCCCTGTATTGGCAGTGCGGAGTCTTAGCTACTGGACCACCAAGGAAGTCCCACCATAGCCTTTAACCTTAATGGATGAAAATAATTTCTGGGCTGAAGATGAGAAAGTAGCTCCGTAATAATTATGAGCAGAGGTAAGGCCCTTATCTGTCCTCCTTAATATGCTTTTCACTGGCTGCTCCACTTGGCTGCCTGCGATTTTTAATGTGTATTCTGCTCATGAAAGTTATCCAATGCTAAAAAGAATGTTCTTGAACTTTTCAAGGTCATTATCCCTTTAACTGGGGCATACGTTTTATATTTTCATCTTTGGTTTCATAAGCAGATGAAATGTTGATGAATTAACATGTACACACAGAAATCCTTGTTCTATTTCATAGAAAGATGTCTTCAGAACACAAGTTGGTCTAGAGCTACAGATACCTGCCTCATATTCTGGCCCAACTTTACCTTGTTTGGGTATAGAAAGCAGCCTCACTACTTCACAATAAGTTAGTGTATGATTTAGATTACAGGAAATATTTTCAAAACAGTCTGCCTGAATTAACAAACAGGCAAAACTCTTGGTGTAGGGTAGCTATATAATTAATCATCCAAACCAGGATCCTTTCAAGAATGGAAAGTGGGGAGGAGGGGGTGCTATGAATAACTTTGCTTGGATGGTAGGGATAACTGGGACTGCCAGGGGGTCGAAGTCCAGTGGTCCCCTTCTCCTCACCCAGTAAGAAAGTCAACCCAGTCATACATCTCTGCCAGGGCCGGCCACAACCCCAAACAGCCTAAAGGTGAGGACATACTTGCGCTTGCCAAGGCCCAGCCTCCTCCATGGATGTAAACAATGCTGCGTTTCAGAGGCTCTTCTGGTTTTGGAGGGCCTTCAAACACTCTGACTTCCACACCATCAAAGTCAGTGTCGGTCACCTTCACCTGAGCAGACGACCATGCGCTTTTCTTGCCAAAAGAAACGATGATGAAGTTCAGCGCAAGCAGATGATGGCTGAGGCCCAGGAAGTGTATCAGGTTGCTCTGGAGGATGAGGGGAGGATGAAGGAGAGCGTGCGTCAGCTTTGTTGTCACCTGAGCCAAACTCACCAACCCTCAGCATTTGAATTCTTACATGCAATTGCCACTACGCTTGAGGACTCACTGGCCACTTTCAATAAAATAACACAATGTATCTATCTTTCTTTCCTTGAGCTTCCAGAGTATTTTCTTATATGCGATCTTCTTTGATCTTCAGATAATCTCTGAGTGGGAAATATGTCACTAGTCTTGTTTTATGAAGTAGGCTTAGGAATTAGCTGAATGTGCCCATCTTGCTGGTTAATTGGAAGTTCTGCAACTCAAACCTGGGAACTGTGAATTCCAGTTTTTAGTCCCTTTCCTCACCCTAAATTAGCACATCACATTTCCAATAACATACTAGGAGTGAAGGAAGAATACTTTATTTGAATACACATAAAAGACTCTTTGAGACCCCATGGACTGTAGCCTACCAGGCTCCTCTGTCCATGGGATTTCCCAGGCAAGAGTACTGGAATGGTTTGCCATTTCCTTCTCCAGGGGATCTTCCTGACCCAGGGATCGAACCCAGGTTTCTCACATTGTAGGCAGACGCTTTACTGTCTGAGCCACCAGGGAAGATCCCAACTTTATCTCCTAGTGGCTCTCAAACCTTGAAGGGGAGCAGCTGAAGATTTAACAGTGTGCTTCTGTAGAATATGAAACAGAACACTGATGATTAGTGAAATATTTAATGCCATCATAAGATCAAGAAGACAATGTCATGAGTAGAAATAAGAGCTATATGTAGTCTGCAATACACCATAATACAGCTTCCCAGCACATGCATAGAGCACACTGTTATGCCTTGAAGAGGACACAGATGTGCTATGACACTGATCCTCTCTGTCCCTGGGCAGCCAAGTTCCTGAGCCGTTTACCCCACTGTCTCATATAAAATATTATTACTGTATACATATGCCCTGCCATGAAAAGAGCTGGAAAGACTGCATTATAGAACAATTAGCCAGTGTTCATGAAAAGCAAGAACCAGAAGCGATTTATCTAACCATGAACAGTTTTTCCAGCAATTCCATTAATATCTATTGGCTGCCAATATATGCAACAGCAAAGCAAATGAATATTAATAAAATAACTCAATTTCAGTGTGTATCGACCAATTTATTGAAAAAGTTAAAACAACTTTTACTGTTCTTGATATGAAACAAATAAATGTGTTTGTGCACACACACACATATACAGAGGAGTCTAATCATAAGATTAAAGGTTTAAAGTCTTTGGCAAACTAGGAAGAGGTAATCATCATTTGAGTTTTGTGGTAACACATCAGTCTAATGGGGGAATGCGGAGATTCACTGGGACCTAGTTGAGAATCTCTGTATTCACTAAGATTTCTAGACTTCACATGATAAACCCTTGTAAATTAACAGAGAACACACAAGATCAATTCTATTTCTCACAGCCAAAGTTGCTCAATAGGCATGAAACAATAAAATATGAAGAAAGAAATGGCAGGCTTGCCTCAGTTACTTTATGGACTACATTTTTTGCTTTTAGCTAAATGAAGACTTTATTAAATATTTAAAACAAATTATATGGGTTTCTTCACTAAAGGAAAGCTGTAAAACAAGTGAACTGTCTTTACAAAACAGATTACAGTAGATTATTCATTTTACATAGAATCCACCCCTGGTTTCCCTTATGTATTGCATGCTCTGATTGCATGCAGACTTACCTCAATCTGCCCATACCTTTCCTAAAGCACTTCTACTGTATTAGCTTATGATCACTGACATTAAATGGGGTTTCTGAACAACTATCTGCATTGTTCACAACATCGACAAGGGACAAAAGTGCTCATTGGAGAAGGGACAGTTTGTTTATGAAGGAGAAAAAGGTAAGTAGATGCATCTTAGGCTAGATGGGTGTAAAAATTGTGCTAATATTTGGAATTCATTGATAAATTTGAGAATGAAAAATCATTATCCTACAGATAATAGTGAGTTTGTTTCAAAATTTGAAAATAGAGATAATCAAACAGTAATCTGTCATTAACCAATTTATTATTACTATTATTAATAATAGTTATCACTGCCTGAGTGCCTACAGTGTAAGGAGAGGTTGTTGAATTCTGGCTACAGTTCTATTATTTTCCTCCTTCTGAGGAAGAGAGAAAAGAAGCTTAGAGATTAACCAGTATAGAAGCTGGATTCCAGGAACTATGAGAGGGCTGCAGGACATACAGAATTACCCTAGAGATGCTTGTTGAGAACAGTGTGCGCCCAGGAAGCTGCTCTGAAAACTATCCAGGATAGGATGACATTCTCATGTGTATGTGATATTGTGTGGCATGATAAAACTGTGAATGGTATGCAACGTTTCCCCCTAATATCAATTGCTTTCCTTAGCTTTTCTCACTGCTCCCCTCCTATCCCTACTGTCTGGCAAATAAAATCAGTAGCCAAGCCTTTCTGTAGTTGTTACCTCAAGGAAGGGATATGAGAACAAACAGCAAAGAAACAGGAGTGTTTTCCTGCTTTTAATTTTCAAAAGCCTACATCCTTTGGAAAATTGAAACAAAAAACAGACATCAATTTAGAAGACTGCATGATGAATAAGAAGTCGCCTGAACAGAAAGTGAATCTCCAAACTAGGTGGTGGCAGATGGAAGGAGAAAGTATTGGAGATGAAATGAGGAATGTAAGGATTGATATCTGAGATTCAACGAAAAAAGAATCTTGGGACACAGCAACCCTCAGATATGTCTATGGAATCTGAGAGCAATAGACATGTGTCTCATGCCCAAGACAGAACCCTGGAAAAAGGCAAGACTCTCGGGAAGACTGACTTCAGGATATGTCTAGGAAGGTGGTGCCTCAAATGACCTCAGAGAGCTCCTTGGGCTCCAGATAGTGCAGGAGCAGCAGAAGAATTCCATGTGCCCCAAAGGCACAAAAATAGCAAGGTTGCATGAATGTCTTGCAGACGTTTCTGAGACAACTCCATTATCCACGGCCCATGATGCATTCTCAAGGGTCCAACAGGAATAGAAGAGAGCACTAATAGATCTAAAAGGCTCTCATAAGTAAGAACAAAGGATATCCCAGGGCAACTTGTAGGAACCAAACACCAAGGACCAGGTGGAACAGGAATGTGGGCTGAGGATGTGTACCCAAATGCCTCCCCCCACCACCCAAAGTATTATGTCTCAACATATAAAACACCCCAAAACCTGAAAGAAAACAGTGATGGAGGAATACCTAAATTCATTGGAATTAAGTTCTACCTAAAGAATAAAGGCTTGAAATATAGATCAAGTTATACTTCTTGCATTGAGTTCATGAAATGAGATTCAGATCCACCCAAGAGACATTCTCAAGTTGTTTCCTGAAACCTTTTTAGAAGTAGCCAGAAAACTCCAGTAGCACAAAGAAGCATTCCAAGTGTTAAGAGTTTAATGGGTTGTGAATTGACCCAGTCTTGGCTGGCTTAAGTACCCTAAGGCAATGCTAGATGTCTTAAAACTTGCCCCATAACTATTCCAGGATCTAGAAGGGAATTCTGCCTGAGGAGGTGGAGATACTCATTACACCTTACTAGAACCAGTTATACAAAATAGGTTAGCCACGGGTTCCCTACCTGGGTCTGATGACCAAAGGTCATAGGACAAGCAAAATGAAAGGAAGTCAAGCAAAAACTATACTCTGCTTAAATTATACTCTGTTCATTTTTGTGTTTATGAATGGGATTGTTCTCTGCTAATTCATTTATCATTCAAATAAGAATATATATTCAATGGACAGGGAAACTTAAGGGGGAGAAAAAGACAATCTTCTGGAGCTTAGAGAAATAGAAGAGAACCAAGAACTGTAAATGAATAGCTGACGTTAGTTAGTTAAGTAATACAAGTTTAGTAAGAGAAACCTAGATAAAGGGTTGCACAAGCCCAGAGAAGGAAGGAATTACTTGTGCCTCTTCTTGATGAGATGAAATTCAGTAAGGCATCTATTTTGAATTGTGCCTTAATAGAAGATGAAGGGGCTTCCCAGGTGGCTCAGTGGTAAAGAATCCACCTGCCAATGCAGGAGATTTGGGTTTAATCCTTGGGTCGGGAAGATCCCCTGGAGAACGAAATGGCAACCCACTAAACATTCTTGCCTGAGACAATCCCATGGACAGAGGAGCCTGGCAGGCCCCAGTCCATAGGGAGCAAATAGTCAGACATGATTGAGTGTACACACACACAAGATGAAGTGCGAACAGTAAGGAAAAGGATAGGAAACCAAGATGTGAAAGTGTTTGACAAATGCCTATGGGAAGAAAATGTAATCAAGGGAAGTGGAGGCATGCAGAGCATGGCAATAAAGGCTCAATGTAAGAGGCATGTCAGTGTCAGGTTTTATTTCCGAGGGGTCCAAAAACACTGCTGACAGTGACTTCAGCCATGAAATTAAAAGACGCTTGCTCCTTGGAAGAAAAACCATGACAAACCTAGACAGTATATTAAAAAGCAAAGACATCACTTTGCTGACAAAGGTCCATATAGTCAGAGCTATGGCTTTTGCAGTAGTCAAGTACAGATGTGAAAGCTGGACCGTAAAGAAGGCTGAATGATGCTTTTGAATTGTGGTGTTGGAGAAGACTGCTGAGATCCTTGGACTGCAAGGAAAACCAACCAGTCAAACCTAAAGGAAATCAACCCTGAATATTCATTGGAAGGACTGATACTGAAGCTCCAGTACTTTGGCCACCTGATGCAGTCAACTCACTAGAAAAGACCCTGATAATGAGAAAGACTGAGGGCAAAAGAAGAAGGCAGCAGAGGGTGAAAATGGTCGGATGGCATCACTCAATGGACATGAATTTGAAAAAACTTCAGGAGATAGTAAAGGACAGGGAAACCTGGCATGCTGTAGTCCATGGAGTCGCAGAGTCAGACATGACTTAGAGACTGAACAATAACAAGAGTCATGTCAAACACCAAAGTCAGTAGCATAGACTCCACAGTGATGCCTGGGTTAAAAGCTCAGCTTCCCCAACTGCCAGCAGTGGGATCTCAGGAAAGTTACTCATCCTCTCTGTGCTTCAATTTCTCATATATATAACAGAAATAATAATACTAATTGGTTGAAAAGATTGTTGTGATGCTTAAAAAAGTAAAAACAGGTACTAGAATAGTACCTGGCTTTTACTAAGCCTTCTATTGTTACTGTCACATCACTGATCTGGAAAATCCTGCATGATGAAATGTGGGTCCAGGGATAGACAGCCCCATGTTTCCAGGGAAACTGAGATGATCGTTTTTTTCCCATTACATAATTTGTTATTAGGACCACAATGATTACCTGAAATTATTACAGGTTAAAAAGATGTAAAATTGTTATCTCTAAAAAGTTCACTTGTATGCTCATGTCAAAGTGGGAGGGAGAGGTGGGGAAAAGTCCTAGTACACTCCACACACATCAATAACTCAGTGTGTGATCAACTTTCAACACAAACCAACCACATTAGATACCTGGAGCATCTATTATAACTCACTACCTGCTTCACTTCTCACATTCAAAAGTTGGTATTCCACACAAGTGGTTCTCCAACTTTTCCTGTTGATGGCCATTTCATCCTGTCAAGCAGTTTTCTCATTCTCCTCTCCAGATTCTGCCTTTTTCCTGCCTGTTATAGGACAACAATTTCATAGAACAAACTTATCTGCATGACCATAAAGTCACATTTAAAAGAAAACGTATTTATTTTGACTGCTTCAGGTCTTAGATGCAGCACTTGGGGATCCTCAGCTGTGGCACATGGGTTCTTCTCTGGGGCACCTGGGCTTCTCTCTAGTTGTGGCCCACAGGCTCAGTAGTTACGGTGCATGGGTTTAGTTGTCTCACGGTATGTGGGAGCTTAGTCACCCCATCAAGGACAGAACCCATGTCCCCTGCACTGAAGGTGGATTCTTAACCACTGGAGCACCAGGGAAGTCCCAGTCACATTTTTTTTTTTAATTTTTTGATTGAAGGATAATTGCTTTACAGAATTTTGTGTTTTTCTGTCATACATCAACAAGAATCAGCCATAGTCTGGTCACATTTTTTAAACATTGTAAAATTCGAGTATACTTTAAAATGCATATTTATTTATTTCTATCGGTGTGCAAATTACATGACCTGCACTTTTTAACACTGTACAGATCACCTGTGACTCACTAACGCAGTACTTTTTTTCTACAAACAACTTCAATGTTTGTGTCAAGAAACTACCAAAAGTCAGGTAACAATAATTCAACAGGTATTAAACAGGCCCTGACTAGTATGTGTAAGGACTTCCCAGGTGGCGCAGTGATAAAGAATCTGCTTGCCAATCTGCTTCCCTGGGTCAGAAAGATTCCCTGGAGTAGAAAATGGTAACCCACTCCAGTATTCTTGCCGGGAAAATTCCATGGACCGAGGAGACTGGTGGGCTATAGTCCTTGAGGTTGCAAAGAGTTGGACACCACTGAGGACTGAGCATGCACGCACAGAGTACATGTAAAGATTCTGCTATATGTGACAGCAATACAAAGATAGGTGAAAGATGGACTCAGAACTTAGGCAGTTAAGAATTCAAATCTTGACTGACTGCTGCAAATTTCCATCTGTCTTTAAGCTTTCAAAGTTAACTAAACTTTCTCTGACTTTAGCTTTTAAGGGAAATCCTCTGATTTTAAATCATTGATTCAGATCATTTTTTTTAAAGTTGCAGACCAAACAAAACTTGCCTGCAGGCCAAATCTGGACTAAACCACCAGCTGCAACTTCCAATGTAGAAGATGATGCAGTCTGACTAAAGGTGCAGCTGGAAAAATGGTGGCAGGTGAAATGCTCTTAGTTGTTAATGGTTAAACAGAAAGGATTTTGGACACTCTTTTTAATGAGACTATGTTTTGGGCAAAATGATGCAGCTGAGGTGCACACAGTAGATTGGCGAGAGGAGACTAGAGGACCACAGCCATAGCATTTGGCAACTGTCGACAGGAAGAAAATGAAGGTCTGCCCCAGGAGAATATAAGGGAGGGAATACATTCAAGAGGTATCACTGAGGCAGTTGATGCACCTTGGTAACTGCACACAGAGTAAGATATGGCATCAGGAAGCAGGCTGGTAGGACACAGGCAAAGGACTGAAAGGCCCTGGAAGTCTTCACTTAGGGTATGAGAAACACAGAATACAGGCAGAAGAACAATCAGGAAAGGTAAGAAAATTCCGTTTTAAAATTATTCCATTTAAAGGACATCTAGGTAGACAGGTATAAAAGAACATCTAGGTAGACAGGTATAAAAGACAGAGTTAGAGATTCAAGGAGGCAAGGCCTGGAGGAAGAGCTCACAGGTATCTGTAATAACGCAGACAATTGTAAGACTCAAGAGATCTAGCAAAGAAACAAAACACAGTGACAAGGAAATAGACCAAGGAGGAAACTATGCTTTTCCTAGCCAGGAGAAGTTTTGGGCACACTGTGGAGGCATAATCCAATTATTTCAATAGTCTCATCACTGCCAGCTCTGCCCTCTGACTACTGCTCCCTTAAGAGATCTAATGATTGCCAACCTCCTGGGTATTTCAAGATCTTCTCATGCCTTCTGTTCCAACCTGCAGAGAATTCCCATGATCATGATTGCTCAAACCAAGCAGCAAAAGTGTCAGTCCAGGCTAAGTGATACTAAGAATTATAGCACCATTATCAGCTTATGATATGATGCAGAAACTTAAAAAATAGAGATACATGACTTAAAGGACAAAGATATGTATAACTCAGTTCAGTTCAGTTCAGTTCAGTCACTCAGTCATGTTCGACTCTTTGCAACCATATAACTAGACTTCAAGAAAAGAGAATCTCTCATCTGGTTGCCTGGAGGCAGTATCAGCTGATTAAACAGAGTTTAATAGAGACATTACTTTGCCAACAAAGATCCGTATAGTCAAGGCTATGGTTTTTCCAGTGGTCATGTATGGATGTGAGAGTTGGACTGTGAAGAAAACTGAGCGCCGAAGAAGTGATGCTTTTGAACTGTGGTGTTGGAGAAGACTCTTGAGAGTCCCTTGGACTGCAAGTAGATCCAACCAGTCCATCCTAAAGGAGATCAGTCCTGGATGTTCATTGGAAGGACTGATGCTGAAGCTGAAACTCCAGTACTTTGGCCACCTCATGCGAAGAGTTGACTCATTGGAAAAGACCCTGATGCTGGGAGGGATTGGGGGCAGAAGGAAAAAGGGACGACAGAGAATGAGATGGCTGGATGGCATCACCAACTCAATGGACAGGAGTTTGGGTAAACTCCAGAATTTGGTGATGGACAGGGAGGCCTGGTGTGCTGCGATTCATGGGGTCACAAAGAGTCGGACACGACTGAGCAACTGAACTGAACTGAACTGAGTGAGTGATCAGTAGGCTGGACAAGGAGAGAAGGGTGGGAAAAGGCACACAGATGTTTGTGGTTGTGGAGCACGTGTTCTACACTTGTGCCTTCTGCCCATCACCTTTACTTTGCTTTACAAATGTTCAGCATCCTCCTCCTCTAGTAAGGAAAATATATTGAAGTCCTCTTTCCTACTGTCGCCTAGATTACAAGGATAAAAACGTCCTTTTATTTACTGAGGGTTGGAGATCTCTAATCCGATCCAACTCTGATGAAAGGACGGGCTCTGTTGGGAGGCTCTAGGCCATATGGTGCATGCATGCACAGTTGTTCAGTTGTGTCTGACTCTTTGGAACCCCTGAGACTATAGCCTGCCAGGCTCCTCTGTCTTTGGGATTTTCCAGGCAAAAATACTAGAGAGGGTTGCCATTTCCTCCTCCAGGGGATCTCCCTGAACCAGGGATGGAATCCAATAGGTTCACCAATGATATCATGACCCTACTGCCCACATCAATGACATATTTGGCTTCTGCAGGTATTAAAAAACTTGTTCTTTCTTGAAGCTTTCTTCCTTCTGTATTTCACCAGTCTCTTGCCACATTAATAATTAATTCCTCCTTTTTCTCTTTTGGATATTTTATTGATTTTTTTCCCTTCCTTTCCTGTCCACTGGCCCTATAAATGATGGTGGCCTAGAGCATTCCATGGACTGTACAGTCTATGGGATCACAAAGAGTTGGACATGACTGAGTGACTTTCACTTTCATCTGGTTAAGGAACCTTCCTATAGTTGTCCTTTCTCCCTTTTTTCCTTTAGTCAGCATTCATAAAATAAACCTTCTGGACCATACTCTGAGAATAGGCATGGACTAAAAGAGTTCTAGCAAAGCACTGGAGGGAATTATTAAGCCAACCTGTGAAGCACAAATATAATTATGTATTAATAACAGTAGGGTTCTCTGATGAGACTGCTCTATTACATTTCTTATTTGTTCATTCCTCCATCTAAGATTTTCTTATAAGCTACAAAACAAACCTGATGAAAACCTCACCACCACTCGCTGATAAGATAACCTAGAAGACAGAAAGGCAAGAACTCTCAGAGGGATCTGACACCCTAACCCCTTCTCCCTAAAGCCTTCAGTTTGTTCTCTCATTGCAGTTCAAGCTGGGAGAGCACAAAAAGGAGAAGCTGGTCTCTTTCCAGTGCCTAAACATGTTTGTTTACTTTTCACTATTGCACAGAAGATAATTTCTGTATTGCCAAAGCACTTGCTTAGCTCCAAAAGTCCTCTAAATTTGAGGGGGATAACAGCTCATACATATTGACATTTGCACACAGGCAAATGGAGTCACGAAGAGTCGGACATAACTTAGCAACTAAACAACAACAAATCACTGTTCTTCACGTGAAGTCTCAGGCCACAAGTGGTCCATGAAAGGTGTCACATAGGCATGAAGTGGGGGCCTGGACTGGAATCCACTCTGGCTCTGGAAACCTCAGCCATCATCCTCAACTGTCACTCACTAGTCAATTGATTCTCAAACCTACTTCATGAAACTGGAAGACATTACATCTGGAATGACCCTTAAGTTTCCCATATTACACAAAGGGAAACTGAGGCCTGGAATGGATATGTGACTCTCCCAAGATCAGCAGCTCTAGCCATGAACCCTCTGGGCTGAGGAGGCCCCTCCATCTGCCCCTTTTTTCTCAGCTCTTCCTCACCAGCACATTTCTTTCTCAAGCCTTTTAGCAACTTGAGACAAGATCTGAGACTTGGAGATCAAATTTTTTTTCCAGTGTCCCATGTCCATGGTCATAAACAAATGCCCTTCATGAGGCTACACAAGCTGCAAAAAGCCTCCCTTATTGCCAGGACAAGTAGTATTTGTTTTCATCTGAGTGTTCCAAATAGCAGCTGACTCAAGGCAGCACAAAAGAATTAAACTTCTAAACAAAACCTCCTAAACTTCCTCTGCTATAGACAGTACAGAGCTTGCCCACTCATGCCCTCTGCCTGACTTCACAAGTGTGTTACACAGTATACTGCAGGAGTTGAGTTAATCTTTTGCTCTATGTAAAGTGCAGAGAAGAAAATTTGATATTTCTTTGAAAAACTGTTTATTAAATGGCATATAGACCCAAAAGATAAAAGGCAAATGATTTTTATAGATATTAACTACACGTCAGAAGAGCCAGATTCAGATGCTAACTATAGTAAGCTAAGATCTCTTTGTGTATATTGAGAATGTGATTATAATAATTCAATAGATACTATATAAAATACAAAATACATAATAAAGTATAATATTTATAATAATTATTCTGTATATTGCTTTACAGTTTATAATCATTTGAACTTTCAGTTGTCTGAATTTCACAAGAACCTGTGAAACAGGAAGAGCAGATATTACATTTTTTGTTTGTTTCAGGCTTAGAAACGTTAAATGCCTTGCCCAGGATCATAAAACTCCAAGTGACAAAGTACTAGAACCCCAAAGCCCAACTGATTGCCCTATCCCTCTGAATGTTATTACTTACAGGTCAGAAGAAAATCACAACTAAACCACTGTTTAAAGCTGAGTTTCTCCCATCACACAGGTTTTGAACACCTAAACAAATAAAAAAGGCCTAAAATCAGGCTGGAGAGTGCAAGAAGGTCATGAAATTTATCTCACCCTACCAGCTACAACTTCTCTTTGCCAGCAGATCTTCTGGGCTGGGTAGCAGGACTAGTTTGCCTAGGTAAACAGTGCCTAAGAAAACTGGCATCAGTGCAAAAGCCAATGGCTCTACAAGCAATTGGAATTTCTACAGCCAGCAGTTTCAAGTTAATACAGCTCAGTCACTTGTTGGCCTGAGGCATTAGGAGACAGGCTGGACCACCGGGCTCAGGAAGGAGAGCAGAAGGCAGGGCTGTTGTGAAAGAATAAGCGTTCCCCAGTGATGGAGGTTTTACTTTTACCCCAGGAGAGGCTTCTCAATTTAACAGATTCAGGAAATTGAAACAATTTACTCTTTACAAACTTTTATTCATGATTCATAGCTACAACAATCTAATGTGGTTAATGCATAACCTATTAAGTCTAAGTCAAATATCTGTACAGCAGATGAGATAACTATACAGTGGTCCTCAGTACCCACAGGGGATTGATTCCAGCACCACCACCTCCAGCACATACCAAAATCTGTGGGTGTTCAAGACCATTATATAAAGTGGCATAGTGCAGTAGGCCCTCCACATCCAGAGCTTCAAGGATAGAAAACTGATCCAGGTGAGCAACAGCAGAAACTAAGGACCGACTGTACTTCTGTTCTAACATAAATTTATAAGTTACATATCCCCTCATAAGGAAAATGGTCCATGTCTATGATATGACTTTGAATCTCTCTTTATGATACATTTAAAGAACATCTATTCCCCCTCTCTTGCTTGAGCCTCCTCCCCCACCCCCGTTTCAATCCTAGGGAAGTGAAAGTCTGGTCCCAACAAAAGATATAGAGCCCAAATGAAGAGACAAAAGGAGTTTGGCACACCAATAGGTTAGTAAATTGTTTGGTTTAAAAATACACTTTAAAAAAAAAAAAAGATCCAAAATCCAAACTATAATATAAAAACAGTAGAAGTTATAAGACATATCCTGTTTGCTATATAGTCTCATTTAACACACTGCATTTTTAATTTACGTATCTTGTTCATGAATATAACCAAATCTTTGAGTCCAACAGTGATATTTATGGAGCTCTGTAGTTCTACCAATATCTTGGATGGCACTGCAATTTCCCTGAAAAGAAGTGTTACTTCTCTATGGTTTAAATTATGTTTTCCCCAAGGAAATGTGGTTCTTTGTGAACTGCATTTGAAGGAATGGAGCAGAGAACTCTTACACAATATAGCAATTTATACTTATTCTTTGATGGCTAATTCTAAAATAAGATCCCTTACATTATTTACCATAAATATACTGATATCTATTATTTATAATAGAGTGGGGTGAAGCTGGAATACACAAAAAAGCTTAATAATCAATAGAATGCCTTAAGGCAACTTTGTTCCTTAGAGGTAGCAAGGTCACAATATATTTAATTTATATTTTAAAGTATGTCCTTCTACTTTTTGTATCAAAGAGAATTCTTTTTGTAAACAAAAATAATTTAAAGAAGTTTTTCTCAGCTGGAAAGCTGATGGTCCTCCCTATCAGCTGCTTTGGAATGCTTTGAGAATAAACGACGTTTTAATCAGCTCACACTTCAACAGCTTTAACAATAATACAAAAGTGTTGAGGTCCTTTAATGGACTGGAACTTGGTGGTCCAGAGTCAACAATAAGAAAGTAAAGGAGAGAAAGAGGCTGATATTCCTTGTTTACACTGAAAGCCAAGAAAGCCCCTGCACAGGGCTTGCTCTGTTCATGGAGGCCTCAGGCACCCTCTCAATGGGGTGAAGGCGCAGAGCACCTTCTCGAGAGGGTCTTAGAAGCCTGGGCAGGAAAGTGAACTCAGAGAGCCTCTGCACTCCAGGGGATCAGCCTGAAAAAGAGAGAGAGGGAGAGAAAGAGAAAGAAAGAAAGAAAAAGAAAGACACGGGGACCAGAGCTCTGATGGAGCAAAGGTGTTTTAATCAACATGGTGTGGGCATATATACTGTCTTACAAGGTAGTTATTCTCAGCAAAGGTAAAGATTAAAATTCCAGACTTACAAAACATAGGCGATCCATATTAAAGAGAGAGAGAGTTGTAAACAATCACTTTTACCGTATGGTTCACAAGAAGGAAGAGGGTACTTATCACCATATAGAAACACTAATGAAGGAAATGCCTGGATTCCTCAGTCCTGGGAGAGGCTTGCCTCTCCTTCAGGAATTAATAAGGAACAGAGAATTCCTGACAGATCCAAAACAGCACACAGGAAGCTTCCTGACACAAAAGTATATATATAACTAATTCATTTTGCTTTACACCTATAACTAACACAACATTGTGAATCAACTATACTCTAATAAAAATTTTTTTTAAATACACTTATTTTTAAGAGAAGGTGATTGAGAACTGGTTCTTTTGTGCCTTATCTCTATTATCCTCATTACATAATCAGGAAAGTTGTCTAGTCCGAGATTACACAAAAGGTGTTTCCTAGACTGGCAGCATCTGAACACAAATTCTTGTGGCTTACCTCTGGGAGTAGGACCCAGGAATGTCTCCAAGTAGTTATTCTGCACATTAGAATTGCCTATAGAGCCAGACATCCAGGAATGTGAAGTCAACTACGAACAAAGCTAGTGGAGGTGATGGAATTCCAGTTGAGGTATTTCAAATCCTGAAAGATGATGCTGTGAAACTGCTGCACTCAATATGCCAGCAAATTTGGAAAACTTAACAGTGACCACAGGACTGGAAAAGGTCAGTTTTCTTTCCAATCCCAAAGAAAGGCAATGCCAAAAAATGCTCAAACTACCACATAATTGCACCTATCTCACACGCTAGTAAAGTAATGCTCAAAATTCTCCAAGCCAGGCTTCAGCAATACGTGAACCGTGAACTTCCAGATGTTCAAGCTGGTTTTAGAAAAGGCAGAGGAACCAAATTGCCAACATCTGCTGGATCATCAAAAAAGCAAGAGAGTTCCAGAAAAACATCTATTTCTGGTTTATTGACTATACCAAAGCCTTTCAGTGTGTGGATCACAATAGACTGTGGAAAATTCTTAAAGAAATGGGAATACCAGACCACCTGACCTGCCTCTTGAGAAACCTATATGCAGGTCAGGAAGCAACATTTAGAACTGGACATGGAACAGCAGACTGGTTCCAAATAGGAAAAGGAGTACGTCAAAGCTGTATATTGTCACCCTGCTTATTTAACTTATATGCAGAGTACATCATGAGAAACACGGGGCTGGAAGAAGCATGAGCTGGACTCAAGATTGCCAGGAGAAATATCAAGAACCTCAGATATGCAGATGACACCACCCTTAATGCAGAAAGTGAAGAGGAACTCAAAAGCCTCTTGATGAAAGTGAAAGTGGAGAGTGAAGAAGTTGGTTTAAAGCTCAACATTCAGAAAACTAAGATCATGGCATCTGGTCCCATCACTTCATAGGAAATAGATGGGGAAACAGTGGAAACAGTGTCAGACTACTTTGGGGGGCTCCAAAATTACTGCAGATGGTGATTGCAGCCATGAAATTAAAAGACACTTACTCCTTGGAAGGAAAGTTATGACCAACCTAAACAGCATATTAAAAAGCAGAGACATTACTTTGCCAACAAAGGTCCATCTAGTCAAGGCTATGGTTTTCCAGTGGTCATGTATGGATGTGAGAGTTGGACTGTGAAGAAAGCTGAGCACCAAAGATTTGAGGCTTTTGAACTGTGGTGTTGGAGGAGACTCTTGAGAGTCCCTTGGACTGCAAGGAGATCCAACCAGTCCATCCTAAAGGAGATCAGTCCTGAGTGTTCATTGGTAGGACTGATGTTGAAGCTGAAACTCCAATACTTTGGCCACCGCATGCGAAGAGTTGACTCACTGGAAAAGACCCTGATGCTGGGAGGGATTGGGGGCAGGAGAAGGGGACAACAGAGGATGAGTTGGCTGGATGGCATCACCGACCTGATGGACATGAGTTTGGGTAAACTCCAGGAGTTGGTGATGGACAGGGAGGCCTGGCATGTTGTGATTCATGGGGTTGCGAAGAGTTGGACACGACTGAGCGACTGAACTGAACTGATACTATGTGCTTGAGGACTTCCCAGGTGGTGCTGGTGGTAAAGAGCCCGCCTGCCAGTGCAGGAGACTTCAGAGATGTGGGTTTGATCCTTGGGTTGGGAAGACCCCCTGGAGAAGAAAATTTCAACCCACTCCAGTATTCTCGCCTAGAGAATCCCAAGGACAGAAGAGCCCAACAGGCTTCAGTCCATAAAGTCGCAAAGAGACAGACATAACTGAAGTGATTTACCATGCACGCACACTCTATTCAAAGTGTGCAACAGTCTCTCATCAGGCAGTTTTTGTTGTGACTGATTTTCTTTGCAATGTGTGAAAGCCCTGGGACAGAGCTGCCAAGGGCAGGGCTTGCAAATGACAAGCCATAGAGGAACATCTGGCCTACACTGGCCTCCTTCAGGCTTGAATGATCCCTTCCCCTGAACCCTTCCTTATCCTTCAAGACACCTCCTCTCTAAAGTCTGCTTCCCTTCCACCCTTGGCACAGAACGGATTTCTCTGCACTCCGTGTGTCACACTGCGTGTCAACATGTAGCTTGAACGTATCTCCGTTTCTGCACCTCTCCTCTCTCAGTGTGAGGTTTGATTTGTATCCTGCTTCCCCGTCAACTCTTTGAGGGTAGGAACCCATTTGAAGACATCTGCATATTCGAGCAGCTAGTGCACAGAGATGAATGGATGCGGAGCAGGCCTGATGGCTGCTTCAAAGTTGCTGAACAGGAGAGGCTTCTATTTCCCTGCATCCTTTGTGCAGGAGATCCGGTCACAAGCTTGCCCTCTTCCAGTCCTCCAGCCCCTCCCAGGCTTGGACCAGTTTCTTTCCCTGCAGCTGGGCCCCCACAGGAGCCACCCCTCCCCTTGGCCACTTCTCTAACTCCAAAGATTCGGGGAACTAAGGGCCCTCGGAGCTGAGCCAGATGGTGAAGGAGGTAGTGACGTGATGCCCAGTGCATGATGGAGAATGAGAGTGTGCTGGTCACTTGGTAGAGGAGCCTCAGGCCCTAGAAGAGAATGTACCAAAGCCTAAAAATGACTTCAGTGAGAGCTTGACTCACTCTGAAAAGCTGAGTCATTCCCCTCAAAAAGCTGCAGAAGCAACAAGATCAGATAGAAGTTAAATTTGAAAGAATTTCAATCTCTGGCAACAAGCATAATGACATCTGTAAACTCTTACTTGTCAAGATCCACTGGAACACAGGTAAAATGGAGGAACAGGCATGGACCTTAGAGGCTGAGGACTCAGGGACAAAGAGGTGGGAGGAGGAAGAAGAAGACAAACACAATGGGCCCAGGATCTCCCCTCCGAAGTGTCTGATGACTCAGAGAAGTAAGAAGGGACACAGGTTGAAGAGGAGAAAGAAAACCAAAGGAGAAAACAAAACAAAACCCAACTGAAGCATTTAGAAACATGGGTGGACTTAAGAAAGGCTCAGGTTTTTCATTAAAATACAATGTGAACTTGTTATGACATTATTGTGCTGTGTTGCATGCTGTGCTCAATCGTGTCCAACTTAGTGCAACCCCATGGACTGTAGCCTGCCAGGATCCTCTCTCTATGGAATTCTCCAGGCAAGAATACCAGAGTAGGGTGCCATTTCTTACTCCAAAGCATCTTCGCAATCCAGCAATTGAACCCATCTCTTGCGTTTCCTGCATGGGCAGGCAGATTCTTTACCACTAGCACCACCTTCATTTTTTCATATCTATTAAATTTCCTTAAAAACTGATTTGGGAAGAATTGCCTAGTCCAACCCCTTTGTTTTACAATCAAAGCTGAACTGATATCTAACCCAGGCCCTCTGCATTGGGAATGTGGAGTCTTAACCACTGGACCAAGAGCAAAGTCCCATATTATTTCATTTTTATCCTACATCCATTCAATATAGGACTGTGCTGGGTTTCCTCAGTTATACAGCTTTATGCAACACTGAACACTGGGACACAGGCCTGCAAAGCCATCCTAAGGATCCTTCCCAGGGCTTACAGGGAATTAGAGGAACAAGTGCAGAACATAATGTTCTGCATTTGACGATTTGAGGAGATTTGAAGGTGACTCTCCAGATAGGGGCTTTAGTCTCTAGGTGAAAGAGTTAGGTAAACCTGGGTCTCTCCTAAAACTTGCTGGTGCTTGCCAAACTACCCCCACTTCCTGTCCACACTTCCTTTTCATTTTCTCCAAGTTTTCCTAGTTGGTGCTAGAGACCTTACTAGGCTAAAAATCAAGGTCTCCTGTCCATTTTTTCTTGAGGGAGAGAGAGCTAAGAAGCAATAACACAAAGAAGGAGTTTTTAAAAAGTGGAAAACATGCTTTGCATAAAGAAAGATGGGCCAAGTGTTTGCACAAGCTGCTTGCTACTTTTGCTATGGGCATTTCCAGAACAATTGTAAAGTGAATAGACAATGATGGGAAGAATTAAAGAATGGATGTCAGATAGTATTCGCTGATGAGGGGCAGCCCAAAGTCTGCTAAACAGCTCCTTTATCCAACCAAACTCTCAGACCTACTTACAGTTCCCCTAACTGTTCATTCTTACCAACTTGCTTTTGTTCACATTTTATATTCTTTTCTTCCTCTTTCCCCTTTCACTCGCCTGCCTGCAATGTTATTCTGACGCATTCTTCAAGACACATCTTTGATTTTAACCCTCTCAAGGTCGATCCAGTCCTTCTCTGAGCTTACAGCCCTTGTTAACTCCACTGCCCATTTGAAAATTACCCATGTATACTTATTGCCTCCTGACACCTCTAGGTTTATGCATCTGTATGATTTTACTGGCTGTGTACATTATGTCTTGTTTCCCCAAGACATAGATTCTGAACCATTCAAGCATGGGAACCTTTTGGAACACTTGTGCAAAATTAAAAATATTTGTTAACTACATGAAACATTAAATGAGTGTTAACTGTAGAAAATAGGTCATGAACTCGTGTCTTCAGGGGTCAAGATAGTGCACACAAATAAGTAAAACAGATGTAAGACATCAGGAAGTGGGGAGGTTTGTGGCAAACTGGAAAAACAATGCCCTGAATAAGGAAGAAGCTGTGGGCCTCCCCAGGTGACTGTGTGATGTGGCAACTCTGGCCCAGTGTTACCAGATGATCTGATTTTTCAAGAAAAGTAGGAAGTGCAGATTATTGTGTGAGATATTTTTAATTTTAGGTGTTGGCAATGAAGTTTTAAATGTTTAATAAGCAGTATGGGCCAAAAATAACATATCTGCATGTCAATCTGTAGTTCTCAAGCTTGCTGTTTCAGTCAGATCACTTTTTTTTTTCATACAATGTCCTATTCCAAAACTTGGACAATAATAACAAAATTAAGGCATAAAAATAGATATCGTCGACTTTTTTGGTTTCATTTCACGTTTTAAATTGCAGTGACACATAGTAGTTTAAGTAGAAAGTAGTGACAGTGGGATTATGGAGAATCTGAATGAGAGCTATGGACCCTCCCAAGGACTGTACAGGCTGATGCACTTGTCTCTTTTTAAAAATTATTTTCCCTTAAAGAAGATGTGGTACATATATACTACAGTGGAATATTACTCAACAATAAAAATAAAGAAATATTGCCATCTCTGGCAATATGGATGGACCTAGAAAATACCACACTAAGTAAGTCAGACAAAGACAAATATATCACTTATATTGAATCTAAAAAACAATACAAATAAATGTATATACAAAACAGAAACAGACTCACAAACAAATTTATGGTTACCAAAGGAGAAAGGGAATTGGGGAAGGATAAAAATAGGAATATGGGATTAACAGACACAAACTACTATACAAAAAATAGGTTAGCAACAAGGGTTTATTATATAACACAGGGAACTATATTTAATTTTTTGTAATAACTTATAATTGAAAATAATCTGAAAAAATATGCATAACTGAATCACTTTGCTGTACACCTGAAACACAATACTGTAAATCAACTATACTTCAAATTAAAAAATTCTTTTTCCCTTAAAGCCATACAGATTTCCTTCTCCTTGACTACAGTCTTGTTAGCAGTAATTATGGTCATTCTTGAGGGATCACAAAAAAAAAAAGGGGATAAAAACTAATTTTTCTGAGACAATTGGGTTAGAGTAAGAGGATAAAAGGAAAGTATGTTTAAGAGACTCTAATATGATATGACATACGAGTATGAAAGGAGGTCCAAACTGCCTTAATGCTACCTCCTTCTTGGCCCTCCCATCCCAAGGATGCCAGGAGGTGACATCCAGCTATTTATGACTGGGTGTTACAATGATCGGTGCCCAGTACTGTGCTAAGGGTCACTGGCCCTTCTCCTTGAAGTTGTGAAAGTGAAAGTCGCTCAGTCATGTCTGACTCTTTGCAACCCCATGGACTATACAGTTCATGGAATTCTCCAGGCCAGAGTACTGGAGTGGGTAGCTATTCCCTTCTCCAGGGATCATCCCAACCCAGGGATCGAACCCAGGTCTCCCACATTGCAAGCAGATTCTTTACCAGCTGAGCCACAAGGGAAGTCCACCATGCAATATAACCCGAGACTTATTACTCACTTGACAATACTCCCTATATAATTCTGTATACAAAATGAATCTAATTAGTGTAATATCTCTCTTTGGGATGTTTCATGGACCCTCTGAAGCATCCCAAAGTTAGCTAGAAATCTTCTTCATTAGAATGATTTAGGAAGCTTTGTCAACAAATATCAAAAAGGTTTAGAACACTCAGTCAGATAGGATTATTGAAGTTGACAGATGTGTTAAACATTTGGTGATAACCCACAGGTGCTCTGGACATGCAGATCCCATAATTCCAACAGGAGTGGAAGCTGACAGTCCTCACACAAACTGAAAACCAAAGCAGCTTCCATAGCATGTAAATCTAACCCTTACAAAGAAGTAAGGAGTTCACATATGTAATCTAACTGACCAAAAATACTTTTTACAACTACTTTCAGAGACTTTGGTTCACTCCTTTATACCCTTAATGGGGGCAAATCCTCTTTCCCTGAAGTTGGATTTTATTTCTGGTAAAGCCAAAGTTCCTCTAGATAACAAGACGTGTGATGAAGCTGAGGGTCATACTTCATTCATAAACAAGATGAGACCATAAAGTAATGAGATGGACATTCACATGCACCTCATGAAATGACTTGAAATGAAATTTCTTAAAAAATATTTTAGACAAGTTCTGAGTACAAGCAAGGCATCATCATTAGATTAAAGCTTAGAGGAAGATACCTGGAGGAACAGGAACTTTGTTAACAAGCTCCTATATTTCCCTTTGAAGGGCAGCATAGCAGATTGCAAAGACCAAAGGACTGAAATAAAAACAAACACGTCTAAATTCCTTCTTAGCCGCTTACCAGCTGTATGCGTTTTGCAAAAATATTTTACTTGTCAAGTATTTTTTTTTAATGAAAGTTTCTTTATGGTGTTACAGTGAGACTGTAGGTAAATTTTTCTATTTTCTAAATTTTTATAGCATAATTATGTACCTCATGCTATATAAAATAATTCAGTCCTCGAATTTACTAAAGGAAATATGCTTTTAGGGAGAAAAAAATTTCAGTGGCTGTGATAGAGATTACATTCTCCACCCTCTGACATCTACCTACTGCTCAAACAACCTTTTACCTACTCATATTCCTACACACCACTGACCAGTACACATCTCTGCCTGTAAAACTTGCCTGTCCTGCCCACGTAGTATTTACTTTCCTCAAAGGTACAGAAAGCTGAACTGCAGGGCTCCATCTTCTAATGGAATTTCTCCTGCTTTACCAAATTCCAGTTCCTCCTTCAGTGACCATCTCAAATGTCCCCCTCCTCTGTGACACCTTGTCCAACTCACTTCTCAGACAGTTGCTCCTGCCTCAATGCTCTCTAAGACCTGGTTCAAGTTTCTAATTTTGACACTTGCTGTATTGTCATTATGAGTTTCAAGGTCTCCATCTTTGTCCCCCTTGGTCTATTATTATGCCTGATACATAATTAGTGCTCAGTATAATTGCTGATGATACCACTCTAATGGCAGAAAGTGAAGAGTAACTAAAGAGCCTCTTGATGAGGGCGAAAAAGGAGAGTGAAAAAACTACTTTAAACTCAACATTCAAAAAACTAAGATCATGGCATCCGGAAGACTCTTGAGAGCCCCCTGGACTGCAAGGAGATCCAACCAGTCAATCCTAAAGGAAATCAACCCTGAATATTCACTGGAAGGACTCATGCTGAAGCTCCAATTCTTTGACCACCTGATGCAAAGACCCTGATGCCGGGAAAGACTGAAGGCAAAAGGGAAAGGGGGTGATAGAGGATAAGATGGCTAGGTAGCATCACCTATTCAATGGATAGAAATTTGAGCAAACTCCGGGAAGTAGTGAAGAACAGGGAAGCCTGGCATGCTGCAGTTCGGGGTCACAAAAAGTCAGACACCACTTAGCAATTGAACAACATAACTGCTGAATGAATGGCTTATATTGCTGACTATACTTTCTTTCACTGTTGCTTCAAATTCCTGCTTTCTCAGGAACTTTACTCCTTATCATTTCCTATTTGGGCTCTTCATGGACAGGAAATAGGAATCCTGGGCAAAAGCAAGCACATTTTACTGGTTGGTCCTATTGATGATGATGCCTTATTTGAGAAGTAGGATGTACAGGGAAAATTTCCTGTCTGGTTTTTATCACCAATCTTCTTTATTGTGGAAGCTGTCCAGGGGCTTTGAATTACTTATCCTCAATTCACTTAGCAATTACGAGAGTATTTATCTTCTGCCAGGTACTTTTAGGAGCTGGGTACACAGCAGGGAAGCCCACAGACTTCCTTCCTCCCCTCACAAAGCTTCCAACCTAGCAGGGGAGACCATTACTTAGAGAGAGAAATTACTTAGAAGGAATAAAAGAAACAATCGCCAATAGCAATATGTTCTATGGAGGGAAAAATCAGGGTAGAACAAGAGAGGAAAATAGGGGTGAGATAGAAACTAGACTGGGTGGTTAAAACAAGAGGTTTCTAATCACAGACACCTAACCCATTTGATGAACATACAAGAAGTTCTCGTCTCATAAGGCACCACAGCTGCCAACAACTGCAGTGTTTCTTTCAAACTTTAAGCAAAGAAATACTTTCTGAAGCAGTACTTTAGCAACATAACAAGAAAAACAAAAATTTCTTTAAGTTGGTCTAAGGCAAAAAGCGTCTAAAACCAAACAACAGTAGAAAGACAAATTGTTTTTCAATCAAATTATGTATTTGGCCACTAGAATTTAAATGTTATTCTACTAGTCTGTAACACAGAATATTTTTAATAAGTAGTTTAAAGCTTATTTCACCAAGTTGTACATTTTCTTGAAAAATCATATATTGGTTGTATGTTTTCATTATCATATTGGCTTACTTAAAGTTACCATAATTAAAATAGTGAAATATATCTTAACGACACAAGACTGAGATTAGTTCCACCTATGTCCTAGTTATGCAAAGATCTCCTTTACAAGTTTCATAGCTCTCTGAAATACAAAAGAAATAACTCCTGGGTGTGTGTCCATGCTGTCCCATCTCAGGGATTTGCACCTGCTGTTTTCTTTTCCTGGAATGCCCTTCTTTCCACATCTGTATGATGTGCTTCTTTTCATCCTTCCAGACTCAGCTGAGCCTGCACTCCCTCTGGGATCCTCTGCCTGAGTCCCCCCTGGCACACACATAGAGGCTTCTCTGCTGGGCTCCCACAGCACCCACTAAGTACCACGAACCATAGCACTTAGTAGGCCTTGTTGAGAGTGTTTCCTTGGTTTTTCCAAACTAGAAACGTGAGCACCTCAAGGTCTCTACAGTGTGTGACACCTCCTGGGTGATCAATAAATTGCTGAAAGCATACTGGTACTTTAGAGAAAGCATAATGCACCATTTTCCTCCATAAACAGAAAGAGGAAGAAGTGTAACAGAGCATAACACTATACATTAAGCATCATTTCAGTGGTTACAAAAGACCTTACGTAAACCCAGCTCTCCCACATGCACTAAAAACCACAGGAACCAATCTTTAAGGAGACACCTTTAAGGATCACAAGTATATAGAACTTAAAACATGCTACCCAGGACTGTTTCAGGTTCTCCGAAATCTGAAAATGGAAATAAAATAACAAAAACAAAAAATGGGGATGGGGAAGATAATGGCAGAAGACATTTAACCACTAACAACAATCAAATGAAAGTCCAACTTTTTAAGCAAAAATTCTAAGATTTCCCCAAAAACATGCTTTTAGGGAGCCAGGAAATCATCTGGTGTGACCCTCATTGGAAAGCAGACAGGAAAAGCTACTTAGTCTATAAGAGTCCAGATTTTAAAATATGTTTCCACATAGTTGAATCAACCGACACAAATTTAAAGATAGTCATTTGAGGAAGAAGAGTTTCTTGGCTTTTTATTTCCTCTTGTTTCTTAGTTTTATAAATATATTTTTTATTTTCAAATATACATTTACTTCTTTAATGTGCTACTGCTGCTAAGTCACTTCAGTCGGGTCCGAGTCTTCGCGACCCCATGGACTGCAGCCTACCAGGCTCCTCTGTCCATGGGATTTGCCAGGCAAGAGTACTGGAGTGAGGTGCCATCGCCTTCTCCGAATGTACTACTAATAGTTATATATTGATAATTTTTATATATTTATATATAAACCTGTTTAGCACCTCAGTAATATCCATTGGTAAACTCCATGTCAGGTTCTTTTAATTACAAGCTATGAAGGAGTTTTTGGCTGTTTTCCATCATAAGTGATAGCTCAGTAACAACATGGCCAAAGTTAAAACACTATTTTTGGCAGACATCTTTGAAATCATTCCAACAAAGAGGCTAAAGGTTGAGACGCTGAAATGTAAAAGCCACTGTTGCCTGAAAGTACGCTTTGTGGGCTGACCCACTAAAAGGTCCACCAGGATGCCCAATGAAAGGGCTTGACTCCATCCTCAGATTTCTCATTTCTCAGAGAAATCTGACACAGCTGACCACCCCCTCCTGGTGGAGCCTTTGTGGGTTTTGGTTTCTTTGACACTGTTTCCCCAGTTTTCCTTTGTTCCACGACTGCTCTGTCTCCTTTGTTGGCTCCACCTCTTCTCGCCAATTCTAAAACCACTCTCTTATTCAACCCTGTTTCCTTAGGGGATTTCAGGTCTTTAGGGAATTTCAATTACATTGACCTGCCAATAAGTTTCTCCATATTTCCTGTATTTCCTTTATATTGGTGTTGTTTTAGTTGCTAAGTTATGTTCGACTTTTTTGCAACACAATGGACTGGTTCTTCTGTCCATGAGATTTCCCAGGCAAGTATACTGGAGTGGGTTGCCATTTCCTTCTCCATTCCTTTATATTACTTGCCATATATTTTTGGCTTAGGGTTTTAACTCCAGGAAGGCCAAGTGCTATTTGTTTTGTGAATTGCTATAACCCCAGAGCCTGACATTTACTGATTACTCAATTAAACCAATGATAGAGGCCATGGTGAATTTCTTTTATTATGGTGGTCAAGCTGAAGACATCTGCCTTTAGTAACTTTAAAGGTCAAAGTCATATTTTCCAACTTTATAGGTCAGATCTGAGCCCAAAAGATGGCAATCATTTGAGCAAATTCAAAGCCCTTTGTTTAGGAAAGTATCAACCCTGCTTGCAAGTGCTTCTTTACTATCTTCACAAGTGTCAGATGGCTCACATCAGGGCAGAATTCAAGTAAAGCACTTTCATTTACGTAAAAAAATGTCATGTCACCAACTGTACCTTAGATTCTTAAAGTCTAAGGAACTCTTTTCAGGGACACATATTATGCTAAAACCAACGGATATCTTGGCAGAGTCTGACAAAGATCTTTGACATAAGACAGTAATGGTCTAAAAGACATGCAATTTCTTCAGTTTTTAGAGTACTAACTTCAAAGCCAGAACGCTTGAATTAGCATTCTGGCTCTAGGAGTGTAATCTGGGAAAGTTACTTAACCTCTCTGTGCCTCAATCTCTACATTTTTAATATAGGAATAATCTCTACATTTTTAATATAGGAATAATAATAATAACACAATAATATAAATGTGTTGACCTTTAATAACAACACAGGGTTGTTATAAAGATTGAGTTAATATGTGAAATGGTTAGATGGCATATGTTACCTCTATGATGATGACTCACATATCCAGGTAGAACATCAGCAAACTAAGCCCATAGACTCCAAAATTTTAACTACAGGAAGAGGTTTTTCCTTCTTACTATATACCAATTGCTATGCTAAGAATGTTACATACACAATCACATTTATCATAGAAAAAGCAGGGGAATTCCAAAAAGCATCTACTTCTGCTTCATTGACTACACTAAAGCCTTTAAGAGTGTGGATCACAACAAAGTGTGGAAAATTCTTAAAGAGATGAGAATACCAGACCACCTTACTTGCCTCCTGAGAAACCTGTATGCAGGTCAAGAAGTGACAGTTAGAACCGGACATGGAACAACGAACTGGTTCAAAATTGGGAAAGAAGTATGTCAAGGCTGTATATTATCACCCTGCTTATTTAACTTATATGCAGAGTACATCATGTGAAATGCTGGGCTGGATAAATCACAAGCTGGAATCAAGACTGCCGGGAGAAATATCAACATCCTCAGATATGCAGCTGATATCACTCTAATGGCAGAAAACAAAGAAGAACTAAAGAGCCTCTTGATGATGGTGAAAGAGAAGAGTCAAAAACCTACCTTAAAACTCAACATTCAAAAAACTAAGATCATGGCGTTCGGTCCCATCACTTCATGACAAATAGATGGGGAAAAAATGAAAACAGGGACAGATTTTATTTTCTTGGGCTCCAAAATCACTGCAGATGGTGACTGCAGCCACAAAATTAAAAGATGGTTGCTCCTTAGAAGAAAAGCTTATGACAAATCTAGACAGCATATTAAGAAGCAGAGACATCACTTTGCTGACAAAGGTCCAGATAGTCAAAGCTATGGTTTTTCCAGTAGTCATGAATGGATGTGAGATTTGGACCATTAAGAAGGCTGAGCACTGAAGAATTGATGCTTTTCAATGGTGTCGAGAAGACTTCTGAGAATCCCTTGGATAGCAAGGAGATCAAACCAGTCAATCCTAAAGGATATCAACCTTGAATATTCATTGGAAGGACTGATGCTGAAGCTGAAGTTCTAATACTTTGGCCACCTGATGCAAAGAGCTGACTCTTTGGAAAAGACCCTGATGCAGGGAAAGACTGAGGGCACAAGGAGAAGAAGAGGATGAAATGGTTGGATGGCATCACCAACTCAATGAACATAGTTGGAGCAAACTCTGGGAGAGCGTGAAGGACCGAGAAGCCTGGCATGCTGCAGTTGATGGGGTTGCAAAGAATTGGACACAACTTAGCAACTGAACAATAAAAACAACAAGCCTCGAGGGAAGCACTGTCATTATTCCACTTTTATAGATAAGGAAACTAAACCTTTTAAGTTTTAAGTTACTTAAGAGTTTAAGGAACTTGCCCAATTAGTCTCATGAGGAGTAAATGGTAAAGCTATGATTTAAGCCCTGTAGCAGGAGCCAACATCAGGCTAGGTAAAAATTTTCTACGGTTGTATAGAAATCCATGAATTTGAGAGCATTAGCAGATTGACAAGATTAAAGGTGAAAATTAAAAAATAAAAAACTGCACACTACTATTGGAGTATACTGCAGACGACTGCCAAAAATCAGACTAGGACCAAACATATTAATTTTGTGATGGGTTATTATTCCAAGTGTTTTACATATTAACTACTGTGGGATGATGACAAACAATAAAGCTTTGGATACATTATCATTTGCAACCTTCAAAATAACTTCAGGAGCTAAGTATTATGACCAGTTACTAGATCAGGAAACACTCATAGGTTAAATACAAGGTCATAATCACACAGCTAGTATAGCTCAAGTTGGGATTTGAGCACAAGTCTCCCTGACCCCCAAATCCATGCTCTAGAATACTATGAAAATGGACCCTCGAATTCTGTAAATAAACCGTCAGTACCATGAGGTTTAAATAAAGATTGATAGTCAATTAAATATGGGACTCAACTAAATATTCTTTCTTTAAAATTCAAAATACATGTCAGTATGATAGGGATTCTGAAATGTTTCACCATTAAAAAAGAAACCCTGATTAACTCTGTTTAACTCAGCATTTCCTAGTCTTATTTACCAATGAACACTTTTCAGTGTATAACATATACTAAAACCCTTCTAGGACTAAAATTTGTAAACAGTACATAGCAGGCTCCTTGCCCACGAGATGCTTTTTCAATGCGGATTTACACAAAAGATTTGCGGGTGGAATAAGAAGGGGGAAAAAGGGAGACTGAACAATCTAACAGGAAGCTGTGGAAGATAGCTGAAAGGGCTATGGAATCCAGCAGGCCAGGTTCACAGCCAGCCTCCCAGGCAGTCCCGTCTGTGAACCACTCAACCTCACTGAGTTTCTATGTCCCTTACCTGAGGACATTAACTACTATTTCACAAGGTGACTGTGTTTATTATTCAATAAATGTATCTATTATTATGCAGGCACCTACCAGTAATCTTATTCTATTAAAAGTCAATCATCTTTTAAAAGCAAAATTGATTTGTCTTGTGAAGAAAATCAAGGAAGCAGGGATTACGGCTCCTCTGGACTGGCTTCTCTCCAACAGCCATGAAATGGAAGTGACTGAAACCTTAGGATAGAGTGACTCTATTTTTAGAACTGATGCATAAAGTAGGAACAGTGAAATAAACATCTTGTGTTTTAGGAAAGTAGACTTCAGAATGGTCAAGAAAAAGGTAATTTGTGTCCCAGGGCAGGGACAATATTATAGGACAGGTGGCACAGAAGAGTGTCGGTCAAATTAATTTCTCATGGGGCATTCATCAATTATCCATTCTGGAGGAAAAGAGAAAAAGAGAATGATACCAAATAAATGTGGGAATTTGCCAGTTATCTTTTAAGGAGGTGGCCTGTAATATAACTAACATTTAGCTAGAAACACATGATTCATTACAAATTTAAAAACAACCATAAATCTACAAAAATATTCTGAGGAAATCAGAAACCCAGAAACAGCAAGGCTTGCAAAAAACAAACCAGAAAAAAGTTTCAAAGGACAACAAAAAGCCATTTTGGGATAAGTTCAGAGTCAGAAGCACAGGAAAGCACCAGTTCTGATGTTTGGGGCAAATGAAGTAACAGGGAGGACTGAAAGAAAGCAGAACTATGAATTCTTACTTCCTCTATCACGCATTATCTTCAAACCCCTCTCCCCACTCAAAAACCCAAAAAACAAAAATACCAAAATAGTAAGAGAAAAATTATGTCTATGATAGGTGAGGAAGCTTATGATTTGGTGGGGAGTTTGTATGTAAAGAAATATCAACATTAGGGAACATACAAGGGCCATAAAAGAAAAACAAAATGCTAGCAGTGTATGAAGGAGAGAGAGATGAAGGTTGACTGGGGAAGAGGGGAAGTTTCCAAAAGAAATGATCTTTGAGTGGGTGTTGAAAGATGTGTGGGGTGTTGGCTAAAGTAAGAGGGTGGGAGGGCATGTGAGGCAGAGGTGACAACAGGCAGAGAGGTGTCAGGCTGGTCATGGGGACACTGTGAGGCTAGATTCAGCAGACCAGTACCAGTTTGGAGCAGGCCCTAAGTGCCAAAGAACTTAGTGCTTTCATTCTGCCACTATCCTAGAGAACAGGAATTCCACCTGGTGTGAGGGGTGGGAGCTGGTTCCCTGGAGGATTAACAGTAAACTCTGAGCAGAGCAGGGAGCACAGCAATCATTCCATAACTTTGAGTTGATTATGCTGATGAATGCATGTCACATAAATGCAGGCTGAGCATATGTCCAAATTCGTCTGGGAATAGTTCTGGTTTAAAATGGTTGTCCTGTCATGATTGTCAATAGCAACCCCTATTACTCTCAGACATGGCATGGTTTGAATAATAAATTTTGAGGCTACACTAGGTACATGCAACTTTGAGGCTACCCTAGGTACATGCCACTTGGGGACAATCTCTCTGTGTTTAGTAGCAATATACATGTATTTAAAGAGTTACAAACTATAGGGCTTCCCCAGTGGTGCAGTGGTAAAGAATCTGCCTGCCAATGCAGGAAACACAAAAGATGCGAGTTCAATCCCTGGGGTTGGGAAGATCCCCTGGAGGAGAGCATGGCAACCCACTCCAGTATTCTTGCCTGGAAAATTCAATGGACAGAGGAGCCTGGCAGGCTACAGTCCATGTAGTAGCAAAGAGCTGGACGTGACTGAGTGAGAGTACAAACTATAGCAAAGAGAGCTTCCTTACAGTTTGCATGCTGTGCCATTAGCAGCCAACAGGCAGGCTGCTAACGGGTTACAGATGAGCTATAAGACGCTGAAAGTTAGGTGTTTTATAGAGGTAAAAACTTAAAAGCATTTTTTATAACTATTCAAAATCTATCAGAGTTGGCATTCTCTTTGAGAATGCTTTGTATAATTTTCTTTATGAATCCTGTGAATTCTGTCATTCAAGTCCTTACAGATTCCCCTAGTATTTCCTCTATGTTCCCCTGGCGTGTTTTACAAAGGTCATCACATCTCTTACAGGAAAAAAGTCTGGAAAACACCAGCGTAGATTTATTTAATAGCTGGAGATCAAAAAAAAGTCAGGATACAATGTACCCATAATAAAGTTATCATGAGCATACCCACATGCATCCCTGCAGCTATGAGTACCTGTCAGAGAGACAGCACCAGAGACAAAAACGGGCAAATCTATCATGCAGGACTTTGTTTTCAGGTCACTTGGCCCAGCCGTGAAAAAACGAAATTAAGAGTCTAGCAATTTTCATTCCAGTCCTGTTTTGCCACTATTACTCATGTGAACTTGGGAGTGTCATTGACCCTTTCAGAACCTGTTTCCTCACTCGACAAATGGAAATAACTAATGTCAGCCAGTTATTTACTGTAAAAGTAAAATAAGATCATGTAAGTGAAACCCTTTGTAAAACCTGCAGTGCTATAAAAATGTAAGGTATAACCAAAGAATTATGTTCTTCAGGGTCTCATTCTCTTAGGGCTGGCCTTCTCTTCCTCTCACTGGTGAGCTCCTGGGGTTTTCTTGGTAGGATCCCCCCATCCTCCTCTCACTCTAAACACATTCATTCCCACTGCTCGCACCATTACCCATTCACTGACCTCTGCCAAGCCCATATCTTAAGCTCAGCGCTCTCTCTCTCCCCCAAATTCAAACTATTTATGAACAGCTACACTTAAACTGGTCCCATGGACACTTCAAAGCAAGGTACCAAACTCTATGACCTTCACCCTCAGACCTGCTCCTTTTCCTAATCAGGCTTGTTATCAACATTCACCCAGTTACTACAGAGTCTGTCCCAGAAGTCATCTTTGACTCCTTTCTCTCCTTCCCTCTTGCAGTCAGCAACTCTGGCCAGCCTCACTCCAAACCCGTCCCATTTTATTAGTTCACGCTCTCCCCTCTCATCTGGATAATTGCTTCTCAAGTGGTCTTTTGCCCTCATTTATTTTCTTAAACTCTAGTCTCTATACTGCCACTGAGAAAACAGTTCTCATATACAGATCTGACCATGTGATTTCCCTGCTAAACTCCTTTCAGTGGCTCTTTCCTGGCCCACAGAACCCTTCATTACCTGGCCTGTGCTTCCTTTCGACCTCACCTCTCTGACTTCTGAGCTTTGCACTCCAGAGCCACTAGGAACTACTTTTAGGGCCTTAGGTTGTACCATCCTCTCCCACTGGAACATTCCCTTTGTCTGGGATGCCCTTTCCCCCCTCCTTTCTCTCCTTCTTGTCTTCCTCACCTCTTTCACTCAGCTGGCTCTTATGGAAAGTCAACCTAGCACAACGGTTGAGCTCTTAAACTCACAGTAACACAGGCTCCACCTCTTACAAGTTTTGTTATCAAAAGCAAGTTACTTTTCTTTACAGTTCAGCTTCCTCCTTTGTAAAATAAGGAAAATAAGAACACTTATCTCATAGAATTATAGCACAAACTAAATGAACTGTATGTAAAGCACACAGCACAGTATCTGGCACAGAGTAAATGCTCAGGATATGCTTAATAGACATTATTTTTACTGTAAATGGGCTTCCCTGGTGGCTCAGATGGTAAAGAGTCTGCCTGCAGTGTGGGACACCCAGGTTTGATCCCTGGGTCAGGAAGATACCCTGGAGAAGGAAATGGCAACCCACTCCAGTATTCTTGCCTGGAAAATTCAATGGACAGAGGAGCCTGGCAGGCTAGAGTCCATGAGGCTGCAAAGAGTCGGACATGACCGAACGACTTTCTTTACTGTAAATGCTTACTCAGCTTTGATAATTCAGAGCTGATATCAGTGTGAAAGGGAAACATCTGCTCCTGATGCCAAGGTCAACATTGTTGTTGTTGTTTAGTTGCTCGGTCATGTCTGACTCTTTGGGACCCCATGGACTGTAGCCCGCCAGGCTCCTCTGTCCATGGGATTTCCCAGGCAAGAATATTGGAGTGGGTTGCCATTTCCTTCTCCACAGGTTAACATTAGGTGTCCTTTTTAAGGCAGCAACCCATAAATGCCTCTATCATAATTCTTCTTCTATCATTCAAGTCACATCACATTCTATAACTGTCAGTAGACTTATCTCCCTTCACTGGACTGTAAACTCGTAAAGGTTAGACATGTGTTTTATTATTTCATCAACTCCTAGCATTGCTGTTCATTGAATTAATGATGACTTTGGGATTTTAACTTTATTAAGGATAGGATATTAAGCTAGGATATCGATTTTATTTTGGAAACACTAAAAGACTGTTAAAATTTCATACTATGACACATCTTAGACTAGGTAGGGAAGATAGTTAGGCCTGTCACCATGATATTTAATTACATGTCTTTCTTTATAAACATAAATGAAGGAGAAAATAAATGGTAGACAGTTACCATATAGTTTCATTTGTCAGTAAAAGTAAACATATGCTCACTAATTTAAAAGAACTAATTGTGCATTAATAGGATGGTTAAGAACGATTATTACACTTTCACACCTCAGAAATATTTTCATATCAAGCTCAGGCCACATGTTAGCAATAGGATATCACACTAAAATAAAGTAATAAGGTTGGCATTTCTGTGCTCAGAGCCGTATTTGTAGAGTTTTAGGAAAAGTAAAAAGGAAACTGGCTAAACCTCAATACGAAATAAAAAGTTAAAAAAATAAAGAATTAAAAGGAGAACTACAAATTAGGCATTATCTTACACACTTGTAGTTGAATCAACCTGACTTTAATATTTGATTGGATCCACCAGCAGGTTCTGTCTACCAAGACCAACTCATTTTGCTCACCTGTCAGAACTAATACTAATTAAATATTGTACCCTCAAGCTATTCTTAAAGCCATTCTGCTGCCAGGTGTGTTTAAAGAAAATTTCACTAAATCAGCTAAAAATTACTGTGCTTAGTGAGCGAAATCTCTAATTTACATGAAGAAATATGTGTCAAGGCAAGTCTAGAAGGCAATAAGCAAAACTTATTATACACTAATGTTTTAAAGTTAAATTTAGGAGTAAACATTCCAGTTCATGAATGCTCATGAAGAAGGTTACCAAGCTGGAGTTCTGCATGACATCCAGCTGAGCTGTCATTTAAAGCATACCCACACAGCCCAAGGGCACATCATGCACAGAGAATTTAGGTGAGGTCACATTCGATTTCAGCAAGTTTGAGGACATTTTACAGGATGAAATACCTTGTTCAACTAGTCCAAAATCACTGTCATTTATAAGAAACAGGGGAAGCATTCAGCAGAAATATCAGCTTCAATAATCTCTCTTTTATATTACGTCACTGAAAGGATACATAGGGTAAGAACTAGAAAGTTAAGAGGTGATTGAGGTAAGAAGTCACGCTCTGGCCCATTATTACCTTCAGTCAACATCTTTACCACCCCCTTTAAACTGTACAAAACCACTCCCTCCTATAAGCTCCTGTAACTGTACCTCTTCTGTAATACTTGTCAGCGCTTGCCTTTTTAATAGCTATACGTGAGCATAGCTTCTTCATCGTACTAAGCTGCAATTTCTGTGGGTCAGACTCACGCACTAAGCTTTCAATCTGTGTTACATCTAAGTGACCGCACATGAAACCTGCTATCATGATAGTGGTCAAAGGATCCAGGATGCCTTTTTTAAAGAAATCTATTTTAGGGAATTCCCTAGTGGTCCAGTGGTTAGGACTCAAAGCTTTGAGTACCTCAGTGCCATGGCTGGAGTTCCATCTTTGGTCGGATCCCACAAGCCACATGGCACAGCCAAAATAGAAAATAAAATAAAATTATCTTCTTCATAGTACAATTACTGAAATACTAATCACATTGATATGTATGTGCATTTCAATTCCACTTTAGAAGTAGAAAACCTACTACAAAAAAAGCTTTTAATTAATTTCTTATTTCATGATCATTGCAGAAAAACTATACAGATAGGAAACCTGAAGATATAATCTTATGGCCCAGAAAAAAAATCACTATATTTTAAATTACGTCCAGCTTTTTCTATACATCTATATATAGATTTATAAAGCTATCTGTTTTGATGTATAGATATTTCAAATGGTATAATGGCATATATGCTTTTTGTAGCATTTTCTCACTTACAGCTCAGTATAAATCACTTGTACCTCATTAAACTTTACTTTTACAACTTAACTGTTTGACTGCATAGTTTCCAAAATATGGGTTTACCATATTTACATAGTCTTTTATAGTTCTTAAGTTTTTTAAAATAACACTGAAAATAAAAAAAAGAAAAGAAAGGTTGCTGAACGTTCTCTCATATATTTCATATATGGCAGTGCTTTTGGACTAGTTTAAAAAGATTATTGTACCTATGAAATGTTTCTATCTTTATAGCTATAGCTTTGACTATATGCATAATTACGTGAATTCATCCAGAGGGATTTTTGGGTCAAAGAATAAATACTTCCACAGCTTCCCATGGACACTGCCAAACTGCCATCAAAAAAGTTGTTAAAATTTACATTTTTTTCCAGCAGTGTATACTTCTCAGTATCTCTACCTGTATCAGGATTACCATTTTATAAAAATTTTTGCTTGCACAGCACTTTGAAATGTCTTCAGAACGTCCACCAAACTCCTTCCTTTTGTTCCCCTAATCTTCATCTACATCTCTCTCCATTGCCCTTCCCAGACTATTTTTGTCTGTGTTTTTCCACTGTCCAAGTCTTATGATGGCTTTGCTATCACACTGAAAGATGCCTGGCTATTTTATCACCTTAGAGCCAAAGTATCAGCTGACTAATCTGATAAACATGCTAATGTAAAGGGCTCCTTTCCAGTAACATGTATGCAATACAACTTGAACAGTTTAACAAAAATATAATCTACATCAGCAGTGTATTTAACTTACACAGTAGTGGTCCTCAGTTTTTGCTGCGCACTGAAATCACCTTGGGAACTGTTTAAAATACTGCTTCCTGGGACTCCTCTCCCAGAGATTCTGCATAAATTTGGTATACGTTGTGAACTGGGCATTAGGATTTTTGAAGGCTTCCTAGGTGACTCTAATGTAGCATCTGTGTTTGAGATGACTTGAGAAAGATCCTAAGTAACTTCTTCTTAGGTAGTATTGAAGGACCCCAAGGAAGAAAAGCACAATGAACATAATCTCAATACTCTGACTCATCTGCAGAAGATAAAGGAGATGAGAAGGGACAGGGAGTGGTGAAGCATTTGCCAATGACAACAGAATAAAAGCAGCATTCACTTTTTTTTTTTTTTTTTGGCCACACCACATGGCATCTTAGTTCCCCAACCAGGGATCAAACCCATGCCCCCTTCAGTGAAAGGCACAGAGTCTTACCACTGGACCGCTAGGGAAGTCCCAAGCCTTCACATTTCTTGATATTAGGCAGGTGCCTGCTGTATTAAGTTGACCAAGCCTTACCTCTGAAGTAGCTTTTGTAATGGAGCCAATCAATTCAAAGTAAAATGATGTGGGCAAAAAACTTTATGCCAGGCAATTTAGTGGTAGCATTCCAGGTTTCAATGAGGTAGTCTACTTCCAGTTTACGTTTATTTTATTGTTTCAACAAAGTTGAGCAGTACTATAGATTTTCCCCACAACCCACAGTGGCCCTTTGGGACAATATGTAGAAGAATATTGGAGTGGGTTGCCATTCCCTTCTCCAGGGGATCTTCCCAACCCAGGGATTGAACCCAGGTCTCCCGCATTGTAGGCAGACGCTTTTACCGTCTGAGCCACCAGGGAAGTCCACTTAGAAGAATAACTACAACCAATTCCAGCCATTAAAATACATTACAGCACTCTTACAAAGCATCAAAAGCTATCAGCCCTACTATACAAGGAAAGCTGAGGGTCAGAGAAGGTTAGTTAATGGGCTGGCCTCTCAGCCAGCAAGTGGCCTGGCTGAGGAGGGATTCAGGGAGGCATGACAGTCATGCTCTGTTTACCACCAAGTGTCAAGCACATTGCCTTTTCCCAAGGACAACTTGAAGTGACACTGGTAAATTGCTTTCCAGGGTGGAATATGCTTTCTTGTGGGCTGAATGATCTTTCTGATGTTTTACAGTTCTGAAGACAAATGATAAGAACCACTTGTGTGCTAACTCAACCCCAGCCACAGTGTCCAGTGAGGATACTCTGCTACCTTATCTGTCTCTGTGACCTGGCACTATTACATTATCATTCCCAAACACCAGCTAAGGGCACACGCTGCAGATGACTGTAAGGTCCAAAGGTCTTACTGGACTGGTTGCTTTGTTGGGGAAGAAAGACATTTGTCCAATCATGGCTTTTTTCAAATTACTTATGATAGGGAAGATTTCCTTGGATCAGAAAGGAAAGAATAATCTCTGTGGCCAACACAGTAGTTTGACTTATTTTTTCTTTCTTTCTGTTTTTCTTATCATTAGGCATTATTCTTTTTACTGTAGAAGGCCATTTAAGCCACCCAGGTAAATATCATTGTATCCCAGAATCTTTAAAGGGTGCTACTCCCCAGCTACAAAATTTCTGGAGGAAGAGAGTGATTGCAGAGCATCCTGCACAAGACTGCCTTTCTTGGAGCCAATGCTAGAGAAGGGGATTGTCATTCTTTCGTCTTGTCAACATTGTAGTAAGCAGGAGGGAAGGAAGAGGCTCTATTGCCTCATAGACCCTTCCTAAGAGAAAATGCGAGACTTGAGGGTGGAAATGTGGCTGGATTCAAGAAAAGCAAAATCTTCCTAGAAATGTGCTATAATACCCTAGTTAAGGGATTTGTGATAGGACAACGCCTCAGAGACTAGGTAATCCTACACACAGTTGGAATGCACAGGGAAAAGGAATATCAATCCTCTAGGAAAATCCTGTTTGTTTCTTTTTCTTCCTCTCTCTCTCCCTAGTTGTCATTCTTTAAAGGAATTTACAAAAATAACCTGAGGTTAAAGCCCAAGGTTGGAGGAGGGGAGGAATCTCGGTTTGAGGGGAGGGTCAGGAGTTTAGATAGAGCAGGATGCTCAGAAAACCCTGTTCAGTCATACAGCTCAGACTTGATAGCTGATTGTAGTTTACATTTTAGATTGTCTGGCACTAAAAATAATGCCTCTGACATAGAATAAACCAGAAAGTTACATTTTTCTGTCTACGGGTTTAAAAAAAATATACACTCACGGTACAGGAAAGAACTGTCACCCTGCCAGGCTAAGCCTGGATATCCTGACTCAGGCAAAGGTTAGCTCTTCTACAGTTAAGGACATACATGAAACGCTGCAGGGCAGGCGCAAAACAAGAGCATCATGCAAACACCTGCTGTCACTACCTCCACAGCCTCTCCCGCAGCCAGCCAGGCCTCTCCGCCTCCTTTGTTGGGCTGAGCTGAGGAGTGACGGCCATGACGTGCAGATCTGTGCCGTCCCCTAAGTACTGTGGGAGCCCAGGCTGCTGCCCGTGGCAATGGAGGGCTCCACTGTCGGACACAGTGCGAGATCACCGTGCCAAGTCTGCTCTTAAGGTGGCTGCATTCCCAGGAACCAGAGCCTTCCTACAACACTTAACTCGCTCTCTGCCGCCCTCTATAAGAGAACAAAATGGGGGAGGGGTGGGTTATAAAACGCTGGAAGCTTGATTTTTGACGTTGCAAACCAAGATAGAAGGTGGCATTTAGGAAAGACGAAGGATTTAAACAGTCGTCAAATTCTGCTCAAGAACTTCCTTCTCCGGAATCAACACAGACGAAGACCTATACACAGACCTAACCCGCTGCTAGACAAGAAGCGAATGCGACATCCTGAAAATGTCAGCCTGAACCACTAAAAAGCAATAGCCTTATTGCGCCACAAAAATATCCATCTCATGGGACAAAGGCCGGAAATTCTCTTTCCCCCTAAAATATTGCTTAAGAGAAGGGACAGAGAATCAGCCCCGGGCTGCGTCTCACCACTTGCTGTGCGCTCCGGAAAGTGGCGTCCAGCAGCATCAGCTTCCAGGGATCGGAGACGGAGCTGGGCAGAGGGATGTAGATGTAATAGGCAGCCAGCGCCACTAGGGCGGTAAGCAGGACACAGGACGACCTCATCCTCCTCCGGCTCGGCGGGCCTGCCGGATGGACGAGGAGGAAAGGGCAATACCACCCAAAGACCTCAAGCAAGTTTCTGCGAGGGCCAGCCGCTCATTCACCCGTTTCTTGTATGCCCAGAGCCAATCAGAGGCGGCGTCAGGAGGAAGTCGGAGGGCTGACTTGCCCCCTCCACTGTGTCCATGCAAAGTGTTGCAGACACTCCAGGTTTGAGAAAGCTGTGGGGCTGTGCTGGGCGAAGAACAGCGGACTCCGGAGGACACAGGTGTGTATTGCACACCAGTGACCACGGGCTTCCCTTCTGCAGGTTTCCAAACGGAAACAGTCCCGGAATAGTTTAAGTGCATTAAGTTTCTGTCTGTCTAAAGCACATTTGACTCAAAATGGAGTCAGATGTGAGAAAGATAATAAAATGATAACAATAAAAATCCACTGACTTCTACAGCCAGATTTGCAATGGAATGTAAAGCCTATCTGATATGTGGTGAGAGAAGATAAGAAATTCTTATAGCTCAAGCAAATGATAAGCCAGTAGTATAATACATCAAGCACATAAATCTTGGTTTCCAGATCTCATTCTCCAATAAAAAGAACCATGACTCTGCCATGGCTATGTGGTGAGAGAAGATAAGAAATTCTTATAGCTCAAGCGAATGATAAGCCAGTAGTATAATACATCAAGCACATAAATCTTGGTTTCCAGATCTCATTCTCCAATAAAAAGAACCATGACTCTGCCATGGCTCCTTGGAGAAAAGACGGATTGTAGGGCTGAGGCAGGTAAAGAACAGGATGAACCTGATCTAGAAGATGAGGAAGTGCTAAAAAATAATGAGAACTTGGTCAAAAGGACACAGTTGGCAGCTTTAAGGGTCTTCCAATGTCAAAAACTGGGATAATTTTAGCATCAAAATAATACTAATGGATTATAAACCATTAAATAAAATGAATATCTAGGAGTCTATACTAATAGAAATAAATGGGAAACACTATGTGAAAAAAATTCTTTCAGTGGGTCAGTGGTAAAAGAAAAAGTATTTGAATCCAGATTTCCTATTAAAGATAGGGGGAGGGGAGTGGATATAAAATAAGACAGAGACAGAGAGAGAACTTCAGCAGATACAGCCAAAGATCCGGAAGGAAAAATTTGGAAGAACTGTTTTAAGGAGGTGGATAGAGAATAGCTCCAAAGCTATTGATCAAGGCCTTAAAACATCTGGTACATATAATTTTGCAACTTAATATAGTAATTTAAATTTAACCTAACCCAAAGTAATAAAATAATCATAAATTGGGGGCTGAAAACGAGATTATTGGGAGAAAGTTGGCTTCTTATTCAAAGTTTGGAAGAAAATACTTATGCGAAGGGTACACTTCAATGATGTTTCAAGCATTCAAGTTTGAGATCATCATTTTATATCTTTTTGTAGTTACTCATTAAACATATAACTCTGAACAGAGATATATTAATTTGTGGGTGTGTGTATGTACATAAAGTTAGAAGCTAGTCTCTGTGGGTGATTACAGATAATCCCAGAGCTATCAATCGAGTTGACAACTGCATTGATTAACATTTTAATTAATGTTAACATTAATGATGACATTAATGTGCTTTCAGGTAATCAAGGCTATGGTTTTTCCAGTGGTCATGTATGGATGTGAGAGTTGGACTGTGAAGAAAGCTGAGCGGCGAAGAATTGATGCTTTTGAACTGTGGTGTTGGAGAAGACTCTTGAGAGTCCCTTGGACTGCAAGGAGATCCAACCAGTCCGTTCTGAAGGAGATCAGCCCTAGGTGTTCTTTGGAAGGAATGATGCTAAAGCTGAAACTCCAGTACTTTGGCCACCTCATGCGAAGAGTTGACTCATTGGAAAAGACTCTGATGCTGGGAGGGATTGGGGGCAGGAGGAGAAGGGGACGACAGAGGATGAGATGGCTGGATGGCATCACTGACTTCATGGATGTGAGTCTGAGTGAACTCCGGGAGATGGTGTTGGACAGGGAGGCCTGGCGTGCTGCGATTCATGGGGTTGCAAAGATTCGGACACGACTGAGCGACTGAACTGAATTGAATCTGTAAAATAATTCAGAGTTTTACCTTATAGACTTTAATATTTTTCTTCTGAATTTTGATTGTATTCATAAAATCATAGATCTTAGAGCTGATGACTAAACAAATAACAAACCACCCACACCTGACCCATCCTTCTATCTTCAGCCAGTAGTAATAAGCTTGATATATAGATGAGCCTTCTGAGACCCAGAGCAGCCTCAAGAAGTCTCTTCTAGTTTGTAATATTTATTTTTTCTGGACTTCCCTAGTGGTTCAGTGGTTAAGAATCCTCCTGCCAGGATTCTTGTGCAGGGGACATGGGTTTGACCCTGGCTCAGAAAGAGTCCACATACTGAAGGGCAACTAGAGCCCTAGAATCTGTGGTCTGCAACAAGAGCATTGAAGGCAGGTTCTTTACTGTCTGAGCTACCAGGGAAGCCCATCTGGAACAGGAGAAGCCACCACAATGAGAAGCCTGAGCACTGCAACTAAAGAAAGCCCATGCATGCAACAAAGACCTAATGCAGCCAGAAATAAATGAGGTAATAAATTTTTTAAATACTGTTGGTTGGAATTGATAATATAAAAACAGAAACATTAAAAAAAAATATTTATTTCTCCTGCCTCCCAATGCTGTCCAACTTCTCTTCAGCAGTGCACTAAGAGATAGAAACTAAGAAGAAAAAAAAAAAGAGAGAGAGAAACCACTATCTTAATAATCTTCAGTGCTTCTTCTGTAGATCTGAGATTCCTTTAAAAAAAGAAACCAATCTGAGATAAATTTAAACACCTTTATCATTTTTTCTAATACTTCATTCATTCAACAAATATGATCCACACTAGGAACAACAAATAATGGTCCACTCTAGGAAATAAAGGAGTTGGGGGCAAGGCAGGAAGATCTCGGCTCTTTCTGATTTTTACGTGTTTGGTGGTGATGGTGGTTGTGAAGTGAGAATAAGGAAGGTACAGAAAGGAAAGGCAAACAACATATAAACAATATAACTACAAACCAGGTTCTGTGGTTAACATTCTGAATGTATAAACTCATTTAGTCTTTACAACAGTTCTCATGAAGTATGTACTTTTATTATTCCAAAAACAAAGGCACTGAAAGATGAAGTGCTTGTCCCCAACTCACCCAAGTAGTAGAGGTGTACTGGGGAGTTGAGCCCATTGAGTCTGGCCATTGTGCTCATGCGCTTTACCACTCAACTCTGCTGCCAAGAGGTTAGGACTGGGAAGAAAACAGAACGGTGTGGTGTGACACCTTGTGGCTGGTTGCTGCTTTAAACTGGGTGATGGAGGGGACTTCTTTAAGGAGTGTGCATGCTTCTTTAAGTCGCTTCAGTACTTTAAGTTGCTTCAGTCGTGTCTGACTCTGTGACCCTTTGGACTGTAGCCCACCAGGCTCCTCTGTCCATGGGATTCTCCAGGCAAGAATACTGGAGTGAGATGCCATGCCCTCCTCCAGGGGATCTTCCAGGCCCGCATCTCCTGGGTCTCCTGCATTGCAGGAGGATTCTTTACTGCTGAGCCATCAGGGAAGCCCTCTTTAAGGAGATGTCATTTGAACTGAGACCTGAGTGTCTAAAGAGGTAGCCATGCAGGAATCTAGAGCGTAGGGAACAAGTGCAGTGGTCTTGAAATGTCACCGGGTCAAGGAACAGACAGCTGGTGAGACAGCTTTCTCTGCAAGGGGTGTGGTGGAGCAGGCCCAGTCAAGAGGTAGCATGGGTGCAAAAGGGTGGGTTATCTAGGACATGATAATGAGGTGCCATGGAGAGCCACTGGAGACCTTGCAGCAGGGGAGCAACAGAATCTGATCTGTTTTGAGAAGAACCACTATAGCTGTGCTGTAGAGAATAGTTACCCAGATCAGAGAGGGATGGTGACTTGGAGGGGCCACTGTGGTGGAACAGAGGGAAGGGGCAGATTTAGAACACATTTTAGAGATGGGAGAGATATGACATACTCATAGATTGTGAAGGGTGATAAAAAAATCTAACTCAAAACTATGCCGTTCAGATTTCAGGCTGATTGGAGAAGAGTATATGTGGGAAGGATCATGGCCAGTATCAGTGGCTGTTTACTTTACACAAAAATGACCATGGCACCGCTCAAAGAATCTATTGTGTGCACATGCCCGTGCATCCACACATGCGCGTGTGCACGCACACACACACACACACACACACACCTACCTTCTAAAATAATACAGAAATTTTGAAATCTGAAGGTAAATCAGGTCAGTAGAAAACATGAGAGACCATTTTTTTAAACCAGCATCTGGTTAGCATTAGCTCAGGTACTACCAAAGGAGAAAGATACTCTGCAGTAAGACACAAGCTGATATCTTTGACCAAAGGTGTGTGTGCATGCTCAGTTGTGTCTGACTCTTTGAGACACCAAGGACTGTAGCCCACCAGGCTCCTCTGTCTATGGAATTTTCCAGGCAAGAATACTGGAATGAGTTGCCATTACCTCCTCCAGGGTATATTCCCTACCCAGAGATATATCCGGCATCTCTTTTGTCTCCTGCATAGGCAGGCAGAGGCTTTACCACTAGCGCCACCTGGGAATCCCAAAGTTATTACTCCTTTAAAGGTTAGGTACCTTTGCATTTCATGCAAAGATGGGCTCAATAAAGGACAGAAATGGTATGAACCTAACAGAAGCAGAAGATATTAAGAAGAGGTGGCAAGAATACACAGAAGAACTGTGCAAAAAAGCTGTTCAAGACCCAGGCAATCACGATGGCGTGATCACTCACCTAGAGCCAGACATCCTGGAATGTGAAGTCATGTGGGCCTTAGAAAGCATCACTATGAACAAAGCTAGTGGAGGTGATGGAATTCCAGTTGAGCTATTTCAAATCCTAAAAGATGATGCTGTGAAAGTGCTGCACTCAATATGCCAGCAAATTGGGAAAACTCAGCAGTGGCCACAGGGCTGGAAAAGGTCAGTTTTCATTCCAATCCCAAAGAAAGGCAATGCCAAAGAATGCTCAAACTACTGCAAAATTGCACTCATCTCACACGCTAGTAAAGTAATGCTCAAAATTCTCCAAGCCAGGCTTCAGCAATACGTGAACCATGAACTTCCAAATGTTCAAGCTGGATTTAGAAAAGGCAGAGGAACTAGAGATCAAATTGCCAACATTTGCTGGATCATTGAAAAAGCAAGAGAGTTCCAGAAAAACATCTACTTCTGCTTTATTGACTATGCCAAAGCCTTTGACTGTGTGGATCACAAGAAACTGTGGAAAATTCTGAAAGAGATGGGAATACCAGACCACCTGACCTGCCTCTTGAGAAACCTATATGCAGGTCAGGAAGCAACAGTTAGAACTGGACATGGAACAACAGACTGGTTCAAAATTGGGAAAGGAGTACGTCAAGGCTGTATATTGTCACCCTGCTTATTAAACTTATATGCAAAGTACATCATGAGAAATGCTGGGCTGGAAGAAGCACAAGCTTGAATCAAGATTGCCGGGAGAAATATCAATAACCTCAGACATGCAGATGACACCACCCTTATGGCAGAAAGTGAAGAAGAACTAAGGAGCCTCTTGATGAAAGTGAAAGAGGAGAGTGAAGAAGTTGTCTTAAAACTCAACATTCAGAAAACTAAGATCATAGCATCCGGTCCTATCATTTCATGGGAAGTAGGTGGGGAAACAATAGAAACAGTGGCTGACTTTATTTTTTTGGGCTCCAAAATCACTGCAGATGGTGACTGCAGCCATGAAATTAAAAGACATTTACTCCTTGGAAGGAAAGTTATGACCAACCTAGAGAGCATATTAAAAAGCAGAGACATTACATTTGCCAACAAAGGTCAATCTAGTCAAAGCTATGGTTTTTCCAGTGGTCATGTATGGATGTGAGAGTTGGACTATAAAGAAAGCTGAGCACCGAAGAATTGATGCTTTTGAACTGTGGTGTTGGAGAAGACTCTTGAGAGTCCCTTGGACTGCAAGTAGATCCAACCAGTCCATTCTAAAGGAAATCAGTCCTGAATATTCATTGGAAGGACTGATGTTGATGCTGAAACTCCAATACTTTGGCCACCTGATGCGAAGAGCTGACTCATTTGAAAAGACCCTCATGCTGGGAAAGATTGAAGGTGAGAAGGGGATGACAGAGGATGAGATGGTTGGACGGCATCATTGACTCGATGGACATGAGTCTGGGTAAACTCCGGGGGTTGGTGATGGACAGGGAGGTCTGCCATGCTGCAGTCCATGGGGTCGCAAAGAGTTGGACACGACTGAGCGACTGAACTGAACTGAACTGAAACTTATCTTTGGACATAGATGTCATTTATTTTCTAAAATCTGCAAACATTTACCATTGACCTGTTAAGTGTTGCACACTGTATTATGCTTGGGAATGGGACAATATCCCTGCAAGGAAAGAGTTCTCAGTCTATTAGAAAAGGAAATAAATAATACACAGGAAAAGGGACTTCCCTGGTGGTTCAATGGTTAAGAATCTGCCTGCCAATGCTGGGGACACAGGTTCGACCCCTGGTCCAGGAGGATTCCACATGGTGCAGGACAGCTGAGCCCTTGCTGCAACTACTGAGCTCATGTGCCCTGGAGCCCATGATCGACAACAGGATGAGCCACCACAATGAGAAGCCTGAGCACTGCAACTAAAGAAAGCCTGTGAGCAGCAAGGAAGACCCATCACAGCCAAAAATTAAATAAGTAAAGTTAAAATAATAATAAACAGGAAAATGAATGGAAGAAAACTTGCTAAGTTTTATAGTAGAGGTGCAGAAAGAATGTCTGCATAGAAGTACACAGACAAGGGCAGAAAGGCAGATGCAAGAATATTGTGTCAAAGGTTTGGTGGAAGAGCATGACACTTTCCAGGACCAATTTCTGTTGATTTGTGAATGATGTAAACAAATCTGTTCTTAACTGAACTACTGGTAGAACCAGAGTCAGCGATTTACAATCAGAATTAATTTTCACTGATTTAGTTGCATTGATGTAAACCAATGACAGGATAATCAGTGTATACTTCTTAAGAATAAGTGATTTAGGGACTTCCTGGTGGTCAAGTGGTTAAGAAAAAGCCTGCCAATGCAGAGGACATGCATTCAATCTCTGGTCCAGGAACTAAGATCCTACATGCTGTAGGGCAGCTAAGCCCATGTGCCACAAATACTGAGCCTGCTGGCCTAGAGCCCGTGCTCCACAACGAGAGAAGCCACAGCAAGGAGAAGCCCGCTCACTGCAACTAGAGAAAACCCATGTGACACAAGGAAGACCCAGTTCAACCATAAATAAATTTAAATAAACAAAGAATACAGAGATGGAAATGGCAACCCACTCCAGTATTCTTGCCCAGAAAATCCCATGGACGGAGGAGTCTGGCAGGCTACAGTCTATGGGTCCGAAAGAGTTGGAGACAACTGAGTGACTAACACTTCCACTCTTTTCCTCACTTGCAAAAATGTCTACTGGGCTAAGTTCTTGCGTAAAATAGTCAAGATGACATTTTAATTTTAGCAACTAAATATGTTAAAAATAAATCAAGTGAGTTATGTATTCAGTTAGGTTTCTCTACTGCCTCTTAGTTTTTAAATACTCATCTTAGAAAAATAAACCATTGGTTAGTTCTATTGGCATTTACTTTTGTTAGGTCACTAGCATATTCCGAGAAAGTATTCTCTTTAAAAATTTCAACCACAAATTAAAGTTATTAGCTACTCCAGTGCTTGCTCTAAGCCCTATGAACAGGTCTCTTCTCAGTTCTAAGCACATAGCTGAAGTTCAATAGATGTTTATAGCTGGTAAAGTCTAATATTTATATCTGAGGGACTTCCCTGGCAGTCCAGCAGGGGTTCGATCTCTGGTCAGGGAACTAAGATCCCACATACAGCACAGCACAGCCCAAAATAAGTATAATAATAATAATAATAATATTTAGATCTGAAAGACTGACAGTGTGAAAAAGAGATCATTAATAGGTAAGAACTTATATATGCCATCTTATCAATTGTTTCCTGGTTGTTTTGCAGTTGCTATGTTCCTTTCTTATGCTCTTGCTGCCTTCCTTTGTAAATGAATGGTTTTCTGTATTGGTATGCTTTGATTGTCTTCTTATCTTTTGTGAATCCACTTTAGGTTTCTGCTGCATAGTTACCATGAAGCTTACATAAAATATAAATGTTACAGTCTATCTTATGCTGGTAACAGCTTAACTTTGATTGCATACAAAACTCTATCCTTTACTCCTCCTTTATGTTTTTGATGTTACAGTTTATCTTTTTTAATATTGTGTATTTATTTAAGAATTGTCTTTTACACTTTATATAGACTTAAGTATTTAACACTCTACCATGTTACAATATTAGAGTATTCTGAATTTGACTACATATTTACTTTAGCAATCTGTTGAAATATATGGTCATATGTTTTCATGTTACTAATTATCATCCCTTCAGCGTGAAGACCTCCTATCAGCATTTCTTGTAAGGAAGGTCTGCTTCTGCTGCTGCTGCTAAGTCGCTTCAGTCGTGTCCGACTCTGTGTGACCCCAGACACGGCAGCCCACAAGGCTCCCCTGTCCCCGGGATTCTCCAGGCAAGAACACTGGAGTGGGTTGCCATTTCCTTCTCCAATGCATGAAAGTGAAAAGTGAAAGTGAAGTCACTCAGTCGTGTCGCCTCCTAGTGACCCCATGGACTGCAGCCTACCAGGCTCCTCCGTCCATGGGATTTTCCAGGCAAGAGTACTGGAGTGGGGTGCCATTGCCTTCTCCGAAGGAAGATCTAGTAGTGATAAATTCCCTCAGCTTTTGTTTGTCTAGGAAAGTATTCATCTCTCCTTACTTTCTTAAGGACAGCTTTGCCAGGTAAAGTACTCTTGGCAGCAGTTTTTTTTTTCTTTTTTTTCTTTCTGCACTTTGAATATAGCATTTTACTCTCTTCTGGCTAGTAAGTTTTCTGCTGAAAAGTCTTCTAATAGCCTTTTGAGAGTTCCCCCTTTTCCTTTCTGCTTTTAAGATTTTTCTTTGTCTTTGATTTTTGACATTTTTATTCTAATGTGTCTTGGAGAGGGTTTTTTTTTTTTTTTTTTTTCAACTTTTTATTTTGTATTGGGAAAAATTCTTCAAGAGAGGGGAATACCAGACCACCTGACCTGCCTCTTGAGAAACCTATATGCAGGTCAGGAAGCAACAGTTAGAACTGGACATGGAACAACAGACTGGTACCAAATAGGAAAAGGAGTTCGTCAAGGCTGTATATGGTTACCCTGCTTATTTAACTTATATGCAGAGTACATCATGAGAAACGCTGGACTGGAAGAAGCACAAGCTGGAATCAAGATTGATGGGAGAAATATCAATAACCTCAGATATGCAGATGACACCACCCTTATGGCAGAAAGTAAAGATGAACATGAAAGAGGAGAATGAAAAAGCTGGCTTAAAGCTCAACATTCAGAAAATGAAGATCATGGCATCTGGTCCCAGCACTTCATGGGAAATAGATGGGGAAACAGTGGAAACAGTGTCAGACTTTATTTTTTGGGGCTCCAAAATCACTGCAGATGGTGATTGCAGCCATGAAATTAAAAGATGCTTACTCCTTGGAAGAAAAGTTATGACCAACCTAGATAGCATATTGAAAAACAGAGACATTACTTGGCCAACAAATGTCCGTCTAGTCAAGGCTATGGTTTTTCCTGTGGTCATGTATGGATGCAAGAGTTGGACTGTGAAGAAAGCTGAGCGCCGAAGAATTGATGCTTTTGAACTGTGGTGTTGGAGAAGACTCTTGAGAGTCCATTGGACTGCAAGGAGATCCAACCAGTCCATTCTAAAGGAGATCATCCCTGGGTGTTCTTTGGAAGGGATGATGCTAAAGTTGAAACTCCAGTACTTTGGCCACCTCATACGAAGAGTTGACTCATTGGAAAAGACTCTGATGCTGGGAGGGACTGTGGGCAGGAGGAAAAGGGGACGACAGAGGATGAGATGGCTGGATGGCATCACTGATTCGATGGACGTGAGTTTGAGTGAACTCCGGGAGTTGGTGATGGACAGGGAAGCCTGGCGTGCTGCGATTCATGGGGTTGCAAAGAGTCAGACACGACTGAGCGACTGAACTGAACTGAACTGATAGCCAGTTAACAATGTTGTGATATTTTCAGGTGAACAGTGAAGGAATTCAGCCATACATATATATGTATGTATATGTATATACATACATATACATGTATCCATTCTCCCCTCCCATCCAGGCTGCCACGTAACATTGAGCAGAGTTCCACATGCTATACCAGAGGTCCTTGTTAGTTACCCATTTTAAATATAGCAGTGTGTACATGTCCAACTCAAAAGTCCCTAACTGTCCCTTCCCCCAGCCTTCCCCCTGGCAACCATAAGTTCCTTTTTTAAGTCTGTGAGTCTCTTTCTGTTTTGTAAATAAGTTCATTTGTTTCATTTCCCTTTAGATCCCACATATAACGGATATCATACAATATTTGGAGAGGGTTCCTTTGACTTTGTATAGCGACCTATAAGCTTCATGAACTTGGATATTCAAGAACAAAAGGGAGTGTTAGTCTCTCAGTCATGTCTGACTCTTTGTGACCTGATGGACTGTAGCCTGCCAGGCTCCTCTGCCTAAAGAATTCTTCAAGCAAGAATACTGGAGTGAGTAGCCATTCCCTTCTACAGGGGATTCTCCCGACCCAGAGATCAAACCCGGGTCTCCTGCATTGCAGGCAGTTTTTTTTTTTTTTACCATCTGAGACATCAAGAAAGCCCCATAACATTGTTTCCATGCGTGCATCCTTAGTCGAGTTTCCATGTGTGCATACTCAGTTGTGCCCTACTTCTGGCGATCCCATGGACTGTAGCCTACCAGGCTCACTACTGAGCTACCAGGGAAGTGGTTGGATGTCCAGTTCTCTCCTTAAATTTGGGAAGTTCTCAGCCATTACTTCTCTAAATAAGTTTTCTACCCCTTTGTCCTTCTTTTCTTCTCCTGATCACAAATCGATCCTTTTGATAGTATCCTATAACTCACACAGGCTTTCTTTTTTCTTTCTTTTATCTCTCCTGACTGGATAATTTCAGAGTTCTTGTCTTCAATATCATTGATTTTTCTGTTTGGTCAAGTCTGCTCTTATGTTCTCTATTGAGCATTTAATTTCATCCATTTTATTCTTCAGCTCTAGAATTTCTGTTGGTTCTTTCTTACAATTTCTGTCTTTTTGTCAAATTCATTTTGTTCATGTTTCTGGATTTTGCTGCATTGTCTCTGTGTTTTCTTGTAGCTCATTGAGTTTCCTTAAAACAGTTATTTTGCATTCTTTATCCAGTAAGCCAGAGATCTCCATGTCTTTGTGTTCAGTACCAGATCATCATTCGTGGTGTCATGTGTCCTTAATTCATCATGTTCTTTTGAATTTTTGTGTTGCTGTCTTCACATTTGAAGTAGCAATCATTTCCTCTAGTCTTTACTAAATGTTCTCTTCGATGCATCTTTTTTTTTTTTTTTTTTGCTCCAATGGAGTATGGGCATTTCTCCTCCACAAACATGGACTTCCACAAAGGCTCTTTGTTTTGTGAGTGATTGTCTAAGTCATTGTTCTCTAAGGACTACCAGATCTTGATCGAGAAAAGCTGAAAATGGTTTATGGGTCACTGCAAGGACCACAGTTAGAATCAAGGTTTGTCTGCCTGTCACCTGACACAGGATAAGACTCCTCCTGGGTCCCTGGACATATGATGCTAGAATCCACAGCTCCCTCAAAGGCACTTCTGTCCATGGATGTATGCTGACTTTTTTGTTGTTGAGGTGGGAGGAAAGACAAAAATGAGGGATGTCTATGGCACTATCATATTAACATCACTGCCTCTGCCCTTAAACAAACAAACAAACAACTCCTGAAACCAAGAATTAAAAGGTAAGGGGGAAGGTTGTTTAAAAGTGTCAGATTTTAATTTTTGCTTGTGCATGTGTATCCTTAAAAGGGGAGTTTTACAATTAATTCAGCAAGTTATAACTTTAAGACTCCTGAAAAGTGATTCTACTATTGTAGCATTATATCATGTCATTGTGTTTTAGGATTTTTTTCTTCTAGAGTTTGTAACTCAGTAATAATTTGTTACACATAGGAAAAATATGGTAGACTTCTGATGCATTTGTTTAAACACTTAAAATTTGTTATTTTAAAATTTTTATCAATATAAAACTCCACTGATAAAGATAAATACATTTGAACAATGTTTATACTCTTGCCTGGAAAATTCCATGGATGGAGGAGCCTGGAAGGCTGCAGTCCATGGGGTCGCTGAGGGTCGGACACGACTGAGCGACTTCACTTTTACTTTTCACTTTCATGCATTGGAAAAGGAAATGGCAAACCCACTCCAGTGTTATTGCCTGGAAAATCCCAGGGACAGGGGAGCCTGGTGGGCTCCCGTCTATGGAGTCGCACAGAGTCAGACACGACTGAAGTGACTTAGCAGTAGCAGCAGCAGTAGAAAAACACAGCTAGTAAAGAAACATAAAAGACATATTAAAAAATGTTAACCTTCCAAGAGTCAGGGAATGTAAAATAATCATCAGGGTCCTATTTTTCCTCCAAAAAATTATAAAGTTAGAATAGATCATACAAATGTTAAGAAAGGTAGATAAATAAACAGTATCCAATTTTATTTTATAAATGATGCTACAATATAAATCTTTATGTAGGAAACATTCTTTGGTAAAGATTAGTTATTTAATTTTTTTTTAAACACCTTGGAAACAATGTAAATGGTTTCTTATAGAAAAATATTTGTATATAAATAAGTTTCTTCTACATATTAAAATACGTAAATATTATATTTAAATGTAAATAGAATACCTTGTTCTTAAAATAATTTTAAAAACAGGGTACTGGGACTTCCCAGGTAGTCCCGTGATTAAGAATCTACCTGCAAATTCAGGGGACATGGGTTTAATCCCAGGTCCAAGAAGATCCCACATGCCATGGAGTAACTAAACCTGTGGGCCACAACTACCAAGCCTGTGCTCTAGAGCCCACAAGCCATAACAAGAGAAGTTACCGCAGTGAGAAGCCTACATTCGATAACCAGATAGTACCCCCCACTCTTGACAACTAGAGAAAGCTTGCAAGCAGCAACAAAGACCCAATACCACCAAAATAAATAAATAAATAAAAATAAAAACAGGGTACCACCACCACAAAAAAACTCCTGTTGTAAGTGAACGAATACATATTAATATTATGGCAACAATTATGTTTAAAACAACACAAATACAATAAATGGAGAGAAATATACCCATACCTCAAATACATTTGTGTTTGTATAACAGAACTTTGAATAATTTTACTTTCTAACTTTGAAATCTTTGATTTTCTTCATTCATTACTCTATAATGTAACTTAGAAACAAAAATTCACTAAAAATTCTAAAAAAAAAGTGCCATCTTATACCACATAAGCCTGGACTTTCATTCAAAGTTGCATCTATTTACATCTGCTTATCCAATTTTAAAATTATACTTATAAAACAATCCTTCATAATTTATTTGCTCAAATAGCCTATCCTAATAGAACGCTGGCTGGGAGTTAGTGACTTGGCTCTATCACAGGCTATCTATATGAACTAGAGAAAATGACTTATCATTCTTGAGTCTTAGCATCTTCATCCATAAAATAATAGTTTGGATCTAGTATCTCTAAGATTTCTTCTAGCTCCTAGAGCTACAGGTCACATTAGCAAATACAGGCTAATTATATGCCAAAAGGTAATTTACAGTTCTAAAATGTACTTTTTAAAGAAAAATACAATAATTATCACACAGAAAAAGTAATCTATGTGGGAAAAAATAAGGAATCATTAAAATATATTGTCAGTTCAATAGGTGATCATAAATTACAGAAATGTTTATTTGGCAAGAAATTCTACCATTGGAAAAAAACATGAACCATAATAAAGCTCTTCTAGACTTATTGGCCTAAAGTTATTTTTCCTTTCCTTAGGTAAAAATGAATCATTCAGCTTTTACAATACTCATAACTAACTCATTACATGTTACTTTATACCAAGTCTATAATCAGTAGTAGAGATTTCAGCATCCAACAAAGGAAGTTGTGTTCTTTCTACTCCTAGTAAAGATGAGATTTACTTCCCTAGCTAGTCTGAAAAACATACATATAATGAGCTTTTTATTGTATAATTGGCTTATTTCTAGTAAATGAAGGTCTCATTAATTTTAAAAATTCTTTGATCACCTACTTAGTAACTGCATCTCTCTAGTTTTTAAATTATCTTTTATGCTAACTCTTTTACTTTTGTTGTTTTAAAATGCTATTCTTTCCACTCTTTCCAAGTCCATGTAGACTTTCTAAGTCCATCCAGCCCAGGCCTGTTCCACAGCTGACAAGTCAGGGTAGCAGATTTTTAATTAGACACATTGATCATTAGTAGGGATAGGAAGGAGTCCAAACTCCACCTCTTTGGGGTTAGAGACCAAATGTGCCTCTCCTTCCTGCAGAGATGCTGGGCCCCTGAATTGTCTAGGCTGGGCCTCAGGGAGGGGAGGAAGGTGGCCATTGCAAGCACCTACCTCTATTACCACCCCTTTCACTGACACCGCAGTGGTGGACTATGGGAAATGGAAGGAGAATCTGCACAAATGGGCACTTTCCCCTTCTGAAGTAAGTGGGGCTTGTTCCCCTGTGGGAGTCCAGGAAGATGTGAATGACTCTTGTCTCTTCAACCAGAGACCAGAGGAGGCATACAAGCTCTGTCAAGCTATTCAAAGACAGTCAGATACTCTGGCATCATTTTATTCTGAAAGGAATGGAGGTACTGGGCACTAGCCTAGAGTCAGAAGACAGAAAGCTCCCTGCTAACTTGTGACCTTGACTGAATATGGTCTGTTTCAGGTTCCCCAGTTGCAAAGGTGTAAACTGCTAAAGTTCCATCTTAGCCCAGCGTTATTGTGGAGATCAAACAAGATAGCACATATGAAATTCCTTGTCAACCAGATATTCTGTGCAGATGTGAGGGCACCCAGTCAGTGACCTCATCTCTCTCAAAGCCTTATTTACATACTCTCTTCCATACAAAGCCTTCCTTGATAGAATTAATTCCTATTCTGAATTCTCTGACTCATTTCCACCTTTACATATGGCCCTCCACTCTTCAATGTCAGGAACCAGATCATATCTGTGACACTCAACATACAACATAACCACAGACACAATAAAGGCAGAAATAGTAGCAGATTCTGCCCATCCTGCCCTGCCCACCCTCCCATCCATCACCCATGACAATTCCCTGAGGTATGCTTTTAGCAGCCTCAATTTCACAACAGGAATCGGGCTGAGAATGAAATGGTCACTTGCCCAGGGTCACTCAGCTAATGCATGACTGAGCTGGGATTTGAACCTGGTCCGACTGCACAATCATGCTTGTTTTACACCATTGCACTGACTGCTGAATCACTAAACCAGATTATTTCAACAAATAGAGTCTGGTTGGCACCAGCTTTGGCAATGGGGAGGCTCTGACTGAGGTGGTTGCAGTGGAGCAGTTAAGAACCTGGACTCTTCCAGTGGTTCAGACTTGGCACTTGCATTGCAGAAGGTAGAAATTCAATCCCTTGTTGGGGAACTAAGATCTCACAAGTCGTGTGGCACAGCCAAAAAAAAAAAAAAAAAAAGAACATGGACTCTTAATTTAATTCACAGCTATGTTAATAACTTGGCTGTGAGATAATCTCTCTAAGCCTCAGTCTCCTCATTGAACACTGGGGAGTATAATAATGCCCACATCACAGGATGGTTGAGAGAACAATCTGAGAGAATGCAAATGAAAGTATCCTATAGGGACTTCCCTAGTGGTTATAAGACTCTGTGCTGCCAATGGAGGGAGTGCAAGTTTAATACCTGGTTGGGGAACTAAGATCCCACACGCCATGTGGTGTGGGCAAAAATTAAAAAAAAAAAAAGTATGCTGTAATTGTAAAGAGTAATATACATTAGAAGATACTAACCAAATGATAACAATTATTATGACTAAAAAAATTAATAAACAGAAACCTTAAAAAATTGAGTTGGGAAGCCAACTGTGAGTTGCTCTCACACCTTGCAATGTTAGAAGAAATGACAGAAGGAAGAATACTTTCCTGTCAAGTACTTTCCAGCCAATGAAAAGCTATAAACTCTTTGTTTACTATAGCCCTCCCAACTTTCTTCACCCCTTTGTCAAAGAATTCTTCCCTTGCTCTGCAAGGACTTGCCTGTGTCTCATTGTGGTTGTAGAAACCAAATTGCAATTCTCTGCTGATCCTAAATAGACTTACTTCATTTCTGCTGGAGAAATAAGTGAAGTGAAATGAAAGTCGCTCAGTCGTGTCCGAATCTTTGCAACCCCATGGACTGACTATACAGACTATACAGAATGGACTGACTATACAGTCCATACAGAATGGACTGACTATACAGTCCATGGAATTCTCCAGGCCAGAATACTGGAGTGGGTAGCCTTTCCCTTCTCCAGGGGATCTTCCCAACCCAGGGATCAAACACAGGTCTCCCACATTGCAGGTGGATTCTTTACCAGTTGAGCCACAAGGGAAGCCCAGCTGGAGAAATAACTGGGAGTCTATTTGTTTTAGGTGAATAAGAATGACCATTTGATTGGCACTATGGGCAAAGCTGTTTTTTGACAGTGACCTCAGTGCTAAGGTAATATAACCCTTCCCCAGGGAATAGTGAATACCCTGTAGATACCCATATTGAGTACTGACACAAACTCTTAGGTAAGTTTCTGCTGGAGCTTGGCTTTGAAATCTGTGTTTCTCTTGCCTGATCTGGGCCCTTTTTGCAGCCCAGCACTCAGGGGCAGAGGAAGGAGCTATCATGTTTCACTTTGCCTCTGTCTTCTGCAGCAAGTTAAGCCCCTCCAAAGAGGCATTGCCTGAAACTGTGTTGCTCTTTATTTATTTTAGCATGGTTAATTTGTACTGATTATTTGAACAAAGAGTATTGTTTTAAAATAGAAATCATAACCAGAGATTGGAGGGAGGGGTTGCTGCAGAGGGCCATTTGGCTTTGAACTCACACCCACAAACAACCTCAAAAATGAACTTTATATTATTTCCAAATGACGTTAGTACACGAATACAGACTTGCTACAGCAGGACTTGGCAGGGGAGAGGGGGGTGTTCTCCATAAAACATTAAGCTTGTATTCTTATCTCTTTAGTGGACCATGGTTTCTTGTGATATGATGTAATATTTTTGTATATATTAAATCCATTACTTGATTAATAAAACATTTTGTTAAAAAAATTATTTCCTACAACTGCATGTGCCTCCTGGTATTAGACTAATGTCTAATTACTCAAAATAAGATTTTGATTTTAAATACTTCTAGAGATTTGACAACTTGCTTTCAGGATTAATCAATCTCATAAGAAAACTCTTATCTCTCTTAAGACTAACTAATCTCTGCTGATTAAACTTAATCTCATTAGTAAAAATGTTCAATCTTGTATGGTCTCAACTACGAAACAAATATTTATTGCTCATTTTCTAAATGCAAGCCTTCATAAATCTGAGAAACGTAACGTGACATGTTTCAAAGGTATCCTTGGTCCCAAATGTGCATATATGCCTTCCTACCCTGCCCCTGGTAGACTATCCTGCCCTAGTCGGACCCCTAGGCTCCAATATACAAGTCAGGGCAAGCCCTACCCCTTGGCAAGAAAAAGGAGCAGTAAATACATCGTAAAGGACTTTGATTGTCAAGGTGTAGCTTAGGCTTTATACTAACCTGAAGGCTAAGGAAGTTGTTTGAAATAGCCTAGTGGAAGGTAGGTTAATGGAAGGCTGCACTCAACATGCCAGCAAATTTGGAAAACTCAGCAGTGGCCACAGGACTGGAAAAGATCTGTTTTCATTCCAATCCCTAAGAAAGGCAATGCCAAAGAATGCTCAAACTACCGCACAATTGCACTCATCTCACATGCTAGCAAAATAATGCTCAAAATTCTCCAAGCCAGGCTTCAACAGTACATGAACCATGAACTTCCAGATATTCAAGCTGGATTTAGAAAAGGCAGAGGAACCACAGATCAAATTGCCACCATCCACTGGATCATCAAAAAATCAAGAAAGTTCCAGAAAAACATCTATTTTTCCTTTATTGACTATGCCAAAGCTTTTGACTGTTTGGATCACAACAAACTATGGAAAATTCTGAAAGAGATGGGAATACCAGACCACCGGACCTGCCTCCTGATAAATCTGTATGCAGGTCAGGAAGCAACAGTTAGAACTGGACATGGAACAAAAGATTGGTTCCAAATCAGGAAAGGAGTATGTCAAGGATGTATATTGCCACCCTGCTTATTTAACTTATAGGCAGAGTATATCATGAGAAATGCTGGGCTGGATAAAGCACAAGCCGGAATCAAGATTGCTGGGAGAAATACCAGTAACCTCAGATATGCAGATGACACCACCCTTATGGCAGAAAGTGAAGAAGAACTAAAGAGCCTCTTGATGAAAGTGAAAGTGGAGAGTGAAAATGTTGTCTTAAAACTCAGCATTCAGAAAACTAAGATAATGGCATCTGGTCCCATCACTTCATGGGAAATAGATGGGGAAACAATGGAAACAGTGACAGACTTTATTTTGGGGGGCTCCTAAATCACTGCAGATGGTGACTGCAGCCATGAAATTAGAAGACACTTGCTCCTTGGAAGAAAAGTTATGACCAACCTGCTGCTGCTAAGTCGCTTCAGTCGTGTCCGACTCTGTGTGACCCCATAGATGGAAGCCCACTAGGCTCCCCCGTCCCTGGGATTCTCCAGGCAAGAACACTGGAGTGGGTTGCCATTTCCTTCTCCAATGCATGAAAACAAAAAGTGAAAATGAAGTCGCTCAGTCGTGCCCAAGTCTTAGTGACCCCATGGACTGCAGCCTGCCAGGCTCCTCCATCCATGGGATTTTCCAGGCAAGAGTACTGGAGTAGGGTGCCATTGCCTTCTCCGTATGAAGAACCTAGGAGCATATTAAAAAGCAGAGACATTCCTTTGCCAACAAAGGTCCATCTAGTCAAAGCTATGGTTTTTCCTGTGGTCATGTATGGATGTGAGAGTTGGACTGTGAAGATAGCTGAGTGCCAAAGAATTGATGCTTTTGGACTATGGTGTTGGAGAAGACTCTTGAGATTCCCTTGGACTGCAAGGAGATCCAACTAGTCCATCCTAAAGGAAATCAGTCCTGAATATTCATTGGAAGGACTGATGCTGAAGCTGAAACTCCAATACTTTGGCCACCTGATATGAAGAACTGACTTCTTGGAAAAGACCCTGTGCTGGGAAAGATTGAAGGCGGGAGGAGAAGGGGACGACAGAGGATGAGATGGCTGGATGGCATCACCAACTCAATGGACATGAGTTTGAGTAAACTCTGGGAGTTGGTGATGGTGGACAGGGAAGCCTGGTGTAGTGCAGTCCATGGGGTCATCAAGTTGGACACGACTGAGCAACTGAACTGAACTGAATGGAAGGTAATTAACATTATCAGATCAACATTAAAAAAAACAAGATCATGCTGATAACATATGGCTGTAGTGGGTAGGGTAAGATGAAAATCAGGATGTTAGCCTGGAAGTATTACTTCCAAGGTCTGTGTGAAAAGAGCTGAGACGTGAAAAAGATAGTAGCAGGAGGGGTGGGAATAACTGGATGGATTTTAGAGGGGCATAATACACAGGACTGCTGGACTTTTCCAACTTCGCAAAAGGGAGGAGTGAAAGATGACTCCAGAGTTTTTTAAGTCATGGGCAATTGGGTAGGTTGCACATTCACTTAGAACACATAGCAGAAGGAGGTTTGTGTAATACTGAGTTCAGTTTGGGGATTACTAAAGATTGAGTAATTGTGAGACTTCCAAAGTGAGATTCTGGTAGGCAGTTCAACATATAGTTGTGGATCTCAGAAGAGAGATTTTAGTGAAATGTAGATATGATACTTAAAACATTAACAGTATGAAAAAGCTTGGTAATTCACTCAATATTTTCTTAAAATTTAATGCAGTTGTCACTTATACAGATTATTGAAAAATATGTAGAGAAATCATGTACGTGTGTATGCATGCTCAGTTGCTCAGTCGTGTCCGATTCTTTGCAACCCCATAGACTGTAGCCTACCAGGCTCCTCTGTCCATGGAATTTTCCAGGCAAGAATACTGGAGCAGGTTGCCACTTCTTACTCCAGGGGATCTTCCTGATCCAGAGATTGAACCCACATCTCCTGCATCTCCTACATTGTCAGGCAGATTCTTTACCACTGAGTCACCTAGGAAACCCCTGTAGAGAAATCATAGATACAAAAAAAAAAAAAGTATGAGGGAAAAGGAGGAAGAGTAGGATGGAAAGTAAGGGATAAAGAGGAAGTGTTAGAGGGAAAGAAAACAAAAAGTTTTACTTATCTCCTTGAAAATACTCATTTTATTCCATGTTAAAGAGTGAATCATCTGACTCTTCATATACCTTATATTGAATATGTTTGGGGGCATGTGAATGGGACATTATTCCAAAGAAAACTTGCATGAGAACCATAGTGGGCACCTTGTAAGTCTGTGGCGTCTCGGAATCTTTTGAGCATTCTAACTGTTCACAATTTCCCACACTGTGAATCCCAGGTTTGCAAGCTAGAAACTATGCTTGTTACCTCTCCAATCTCTCTCTCATCTCAGACACCAGCATATGTTCTAGGTTCTGCCGTCAGCGGCACTCATGGAATGCCTTTGACTCATAAGAGCATTATGAAGAGTCTGGCTGAGGCACAGAGCTCTCAGTGGTGTCAGAGGTGAAGGCTGGTGATAGTATCTGTGCTCATTGTTCCCAGAGGCACTGTGGACAGTTTCATGGCTTTGGTTACAGCTCCAAGAAGCTTTGGACTTCCCTGGTGGTTCAGTAGTAAAGAATCCACCTGCAATGCAGGAGGTGTAGGAGCTGTGGGTTTGATCCCTGGGTTGAGAAGCTCCCTTGGAGGAGGAAATGGCAACCCACTCCAGTATTCTTGCCTGGAAAATCCCATGGCTAGAGGAGCCTGGTGGGCTACAGTCCCTGGGGTCACAAAGAAAAGACACAACTGAAGAGACTTAGCATGTATGCACCAAGAAGCTCTAACCTCTGAGAATGATTGGCCCTTCTCTGTTAAAACTAGCTAGACTGAGTTGGTTCTGTTGTTTAGAAGAGAAAGAAAGCCCAGATATAACCATTTATAAAGTAAATTCACAATGATGATGATTTTTATTATTTTCTAAACACAGCTCATTAATATATGAGAATTCCTGAAGGCAGACACTAGCCAGTGGTGGCACATACATAGGCAATAGAGGAAATACAACTTAGTTGCATTTATCCTCTTTCCTCCTTTCTATCCATCTACAAGTCTGTGCTATGTGCATACTAAGTTGCTTCAGTCCTGTCCCACTCTTTGCAACCCTATGGACGGTAGCCCACCAGGCTCCTCTGTCCAAGGGTTTTTCCAAGAAAAAATACTGGAGTGGGTTGTCATGTCCTCCTCTAGGGGATCTTCCCCACCCAGGGATCGAATCTGTGTCTCCTGTGACTCCTGCATTGCAGGCAGATTCTTTACTGCTGAGCCACCAGGGAAGCCCATCTACAGGTCTATACCACCGCATTTCCGGAATTAAATTAATGAATGCACATGATAAAAACATATGCTGAACCTGATATACATATACATTTGCCTATTTTTTCCAAGACACAAATAAACACAATGCTGAGGCATCTCTGAGAATTTATAGAATTTCAGAGTAGAGTTATAAAAGGCAGTGAGGGGTATGAGGAAGAGCACTGACATCTAGTTCTAGGTAATTATTAACCAATCATGTGATCTTGAGCTTCTTTGATCTAGGTTCCCCCCTCTGTAAATGTAGGATTGTGTTAATAACAATAGCTACTATTTCTTGACCACATACTTTTGCTAGTCACTGCTGAAGGGGTGATAAGCAAAACTACTACCTCAGGCTAAGAGAGAAGATAAGAGAGGTTAAGTAAATTGCTCAGAGTTCCATGTATTATGGACTTTGATACATAGTTACCAAAGTTTTACTCCTTAACCTTCATTAGGTGATCTCTTATGTTCTTTCAGCTATACCCCTCTAAATAAATATGTATTCTTTTTTAAATCAAGAACTGAAAGGAAGATGTAAGTTGACTTTCACAAGCAACACTATGCATTTTTAAACAGCCTAAGGTATTTTTAGGTTCTTGTTAGGCTGAGCGACTTCACTTAATGGCAACCCACTCCAGTGTTCTTGCCTGGAGAATCCCAGGGACGGGAAGCCTGGTGGGCTGCCATCTATGGGGTCACACAGAGTCGGACACGACTGAAGTGACTTACTTTACCTTAGGCTTAACATCCTGTTAACTCCTGTTGAAACTGACTAAGAAAAAGAGTCAAGAGACTTAGCTGCCAAGGGAAGAATCTGTGATTAGTGGTGAACATGCTTAGAACAGTGTAGTGCTAAGGCAGAGACCCTGGGGTAGGGTCTGCAGCAGCAGTGAGGGAACACTAAGCACATGGTGGCGGGAGCAGAGCTATGGAATAGAACTAAAATTCCTGTGGTTATAGAACAGCTGGCAACTGCAGAGAGGTCCCAGCAGCATCAGCAGCAGCATCAGAAACAACTGTGGAGTATTTTTATGTACCAGGCCATGGTCTAACTATTTTATGTACATTATTTTATTTAATCTTTTTTGGTTAATATAGTTCTACTTTTACTATGGATAAATGAATATATTTATAAAAATAGTCTCATACAATATTAAATTTTTGTCACCTGCTTTTATAATTTCACATACTTGAATACCTTCCCCCTGTCTTTGAAAACAGAGTTTTTCAAATTGTCTGTGAAGGACCAGGGTCTTTCCCAATCCTTTCAGACCAATATGTTGTTAAGTGACTCTGTTCGTGCTCTTGAACATCACAGCAATGTTAAACTGGTATTAAAGTTTATAAATGCTTACTCAAAATTCCTGTATTTATCTCACTGTGAATTGATAACAGTTTATTGACTGGTTCTAATATACAGATCACACTTTAGGTAGCACTGTTTTGAAGCCCCTAAAATTATTGCATAGTATGAGGGAAAACCAACTTGATAACCAATCCTGTTGGGTGGGGATATAAGAAAGCACTGTTCCACAGCAATCACTCCATTGAGTGGCTCTACTAATTTTATTGCTTTGAGAAACAAGGCCTTTGTTGTGAATATACTACACCTTTGTAATAAAATCAACTCCCCATAGCATGATACCAATTACAAAAACTTGTATTTCAATTTAGTCAGTTAGCAGTTAAGTCTTCAGTTTTGTTTACCCTACCTCTGACATTTGCCTTCTTTTTTACTGCCATCATCCTGTTGGAGACCATAGAATCATGATTCCTGGACTATTTTAAAGGCCGTCTTAATTGTCTCCTTGCCAGCAGCATCTTTTCTCTTTTTCTTCATTTGAAAAATGAAGTGAGCAGAGACTGATTTTAAGGTGTTCTCTAGTTTTAATAGGCCATCATTTATCCCCTGCAGTTCTTATCAACACTGGCTTTGTTTCTGCCCAAAATAGCATATCCTAAATTTTCCATTAGAGTCTTTGCTACAAACATAATTTTGAAAGGAAGTACAACCTGGAGATCAGCAACTGAGATTTGAAACCAGGCTGAATATACTGACAATTGAGAAACTGTATCTTGGCTACTCTGCATTGATGTTTTCTGCTCTTTAATTTGGCACTACAGTACTCAAGGTAATTAATATTTCTGTAGTTCTAGGAAGGTAATCTCTAAGGGTAATGAAAAATAATAAGAACCATATAGAAATAATGAAAAACATAAACTTAAATCCAGAGTATTAGTACTTTTTAATTGCTTGAAATATAAAAGTAGTAATAAGTTTTATAATCAATATAATCTGTTTTTTAGTTTGATAAATGTATATATAATATTTAAGAAGATCTGATATCTGGAATGTGAGATCAAGTGGGTCTTAGGAAGCATCACTAAAAACAAAGCTAGTGGAGGTGATAGAATTCCAGTTGATCTATTTCAAATCCTAAAAGATGATGCTGTGAAAGTGCTGCACTCAATATGTCAGCAAATTTGGAAAACTCAGCAGTGGCCACAGGACTGGAAAAGATCATTTTCACTCCAATCCCAAAGAAAGGCAATGCCAAAGAATGCTCAAACTACCGCACAATTGCACTCATCTCACATGTTAGTAAAGTGATGCTCAAAATTCTCCAAGCCAGGCTTCAGCAATACATGAACTGTGAACTTCCAGATGTTCAAGCTGGATTTAGAAAAGGCAGAGGAACCACAGATCAAATTGCCAACATCCGCTGGATCATCAAAAAAGTAGAGAGCTCCAGAAAAACACCTACTTCTGCTTTATTAACTATGCCAAAGCCTTTGACTGTATGGATCACAATAAACTGTGGAAAATTCTGAAGGAGATGGAAATACCAGACCACCTGACCTGCCTCTTGAGAAACCTGTATGCCAGTCAGGAAGCAACAGTTAGAACTGGACATGGAACATCAGACCGGTTCCAAATAGGAAAAGGAGTATGTCAAGGCTGTATATTGTCACCCTGTTTATTTAACTTATATGCAGAGTACATCATGAGAAATGCTTGGCTGGATGAAGCACAAGCTGGAATCAAGATTGCCGGGAGAAATATCAATAACCTCAGATATGCAGATGACACCACCCTTATAGCAGAAAGTGAAGACGCACTAAAGAGCCTCTTGATGAAAGTGAAAGAGGAGAGTGAAAAAGTTGGCTTAAAGCTCAACATTTAGAAAACTAAGATCATGGCATCCAGTCCCATCACTTCATGGCAAATAGACGGGGAAACAGTGGAAACAGTGGCTAACTTTATTTTGGGGGGCTCCAAAATCACTGCAGATGGTGATTACAGCCATGAAATTAAAAGACGTTTACTCCTCTTAAGGAAAGTTATGACCAACCTAGACAGCATATTAAAAAGCAGAGACATCACTTTGTCAACAAAGGTCCATCTAGTCAAGGCTATGGTTTTTCCAGTGGTCATGTATGGATGTGAGAGTTGGACTGTGAAGAAAGCTGAATGCCAAAGAATTGATGCTTTTGAACTGTGGTGTTGGAAAAGACTCTTGAGAGTCCCTTGGACTGCCAGGAGATCCAACCAGTCCATGCTAAAGGAGATCAGTCCTGGGTGTTCATTGGAAGGACTGATGTTGAAGCTGAAACTCCAATACTTTGGCCACCTGATGCGGAGAGCTGACTCATTGGAAAAGACCCTGATGCTGGGAGGGATTGGGGGCAGGAGGAGAAGGGGATGACAGAGGATGAGATGGTTGGATGGTATTACCAACTCAATGGATATGGGTTTGAATAGACTCCAGGGGTTGGTGATGGACAGGGAGGCCTGGCGTGCTGCGGTTCATGGGGTCACCAAGAGTCAGACACAACTGAATAACTGAACAGAACTGAACTGATATATCAGACATGATTTTTGACTAATATATATGAAAGTTCAATTATATGCTTCAATGTTTATGTAATAATTAATGTTTAAATTTAATTTGTTTTGATTTAGTATCTCATAATAATTCATGTTTAAATAATTAGTGCAGTAAGTTAGCATTGAACAAAGTACCTATAGGAGTGAGAGTTCCTTTCTATAAAAAGCTCCATGATGTTGAAGATCCCATCAGCACTCCCACCGTTGCCCTTAAGGAAGTAGGCCATTTTGTGTTTCAGAAGATTGGAAGGAAGAAGGAGAAGACAGAGATCAATTCCCTGAGGTGAAGATGTATTCAAGTCTGGCTTTGGTGGCATTTTTCCTGAAATATGATGGAGGCAGTCCTGAGCGTGAGGAAGATCTCAGACCCGTGCAGCTCCCCAGGAGATGGAAGAAATGAGGCAGCTGCTGAATAGGAGCAGTTTGGAGAGGACTGGGGATTGAAACGAAGTGTCTTGATTTGTAGAATAGATGATACTCTTTTTCAAGTATGGTATTAAAAGAGTAGGTGTACTTCCCTGGTGGCTCAGTGGTAAAGAATCCGCCTGCCAATGCAGAAGACTTAAGAGATGCAAGATATATCCCTGGGTGGGGAAGAGACCCTACAAGAAGGAAATGGCAACCCACTCCAGTATTCTTGCCTGGAAAATCCCATGGACAGGGGAGCCTGGCAGGCTAAAATCCATTGCGTTGCAAAGAGTCGGACATGTTTTAGCAATTAAACAACAACATGAAAAGAGTAGAGGTGACTGCCTGTAAATAATTTATGCAGGCATCAATAATTAACATCCCAGAGGTGATCAAAGGATTTGGACTGAAGACCCAAATCCTTTCCCCCAAATTTTCTGATGTTGTATATTATGACCCAGATTGTTTATGATCCTAGAAAGAGGTGGAGCCTGTCTGCCTTACATGAATTCTCCTATATAATCAGCTAAACTTCCCACCAATTCTGTTGAGTAGAAAGCTTAGGCAGGGATCCCTAATTAAGAACAATAAAGAAAATGACGTGTTTTTTTTTTTTGAACCCAGGATTGTGAAGCAGATTCACATCCTTTACAAATATAGTGGAGCCCAGTGTACTCTGACTCAGCCTGAACTGTTAAGACCTACTGAAAAGGAAGACCACTGTGGCATTACTGGTTCCTGACAGAGTGTGTCCACATTTTGAGAGGAGATACAGAAAAAGACCACCAAGTGAAACAGGTAGAGGTAAAGACCAATAATGTGATGTGAGTCAAAGATGATAAACTAGAACCTAGTCCTTTATTCCTATGGTCTAGGAAACAAAGCCTATCCTTAAATCAACTTCTTCTGGTTCAAGAAAAGGAACTGTGCCACAGTAAGAAAACTTTTTTGTGTTTTGAGGTCTAAAGTATAGTCTGGAAATCAAGTCAGACCTTGCTTAAGACAGTAACAAAGTCTGTTTTACTAGAAATTCTTTTCCCTATATGTTGATAATCAAACATATATTTGGTTTTTCTTTAGAAAACTAAGATAGTAAATATATTCATTACAGTTCTAACAAGATAATGTAGTAGACTAACAGACTGAAAACTCATCTATTTTTGTTTTGAGATTTATACTATTACTTGTAAAGTTTATGGATAAATGAGTTAATATCTAATTAAATATTATTAAAACTTTAGTTCATAAATATATAAATTGTGGTTTCTACCTTAAGGTATTTCCAGAGTCTCCAGGAAATGGGCCTTTTAACTTATGTTCCTTATTTTTAAAGCATGAGAAGATATTTGTACTTGTTACTTGGGAGAGAGTTGGTAAAAGACCCTGGATGTTCATGGGAAAGGGCCAGGATGTATATTATTGGTAGCAGGAAGTCAAAGGTTTGGTAAGGAAAATGGCACAATTAGGACTGTTTTGTTTTCCCAAGTTTTAAATTATAAAAGTAATCCAGGTTTACAATTTTAAAAAATCAAACAGTACAGGAATGCTGTCTAAAAATATTTACTATATAAGATATCGGCTTTTAATTTCACATTGGTGTTCCCAAGAGCAGTGATTTAATATATACCAATTCTGTGGTCAGTCAAATTCATGAAAAAAAAGAAAAGAAAACAGAAAAAAGATTCTAATTAGGAAAATGAACAATGTAATTTGAAAATACTGATAAACATTTCAAGTCTATGATATTATACATAATAGCTCCATTTAATCTTCAAAAAGAGAAACATGAAAAATGTTAATAAAAAATTAAAGGAAATTATGCTTAATGAAGGAGAAAATAGCCTAATATTTTAATAGGCTCTATAAAATAAGTTCAACTGTGTGTGAAAGAGTAGGTAAAAATAATGAGAGACAAAGCATTAGTGTTTGATTTTTTTTTCATGTCTGTGACTGTATCAAGCACCATAATTTTCATGCTAGTATGCATTAGGAACACACTTTTTATTTTATATATATTAATGTAAAATTACCTATTATGGATGGTGAGCATGCAATTTTGCCTTGTGAACTCCAGCTGTAAGTAAAGGAAAGCACTGTGATGAGATGGAGGTTGTCAAAACAGAGCTCACTAAACTCTGAGCTCAGTGGTAGCAAAGGCCACACCACCAAGTTGTTTGACAGTTTTACCCTCAGCGCCTAGCACAGTGTCCAGTGTATAATAAGTACCTAAAAAATTGTCAAATACATAGTAATAGTAATGTCTAACATTGATTGCTTTCTATGTGTTATTACTCTAAGCACTGACATCATTTTATACAAATCTTGAAAAAAAAACTCACAGACTACTTCATGAATTAGTTTATTCACTATAGGGCAAAGGTTAAGAACTTCTGGAATTACCCAAATGCCTGAATTTTAGGTTTCCTGTGATTTACCTTTGTTGTCCAAAATATGGAATTTCTTTTCCTGTGAGTGGCTCTCTGGTCTTTAGCATCTTGAAAGTGAAAGTGAAGTCGCTCAGTCGTGTCCAACTCTTTGCTAGCCATGGACTGTAGCCCACCAGGCTCCTCTGTCCATGGGATTCTCCAGGCAAGAATACTGGAGTGGGTTGCCATTTCCTTCTCCCGGGGATCTTCCGGACCCAGGGATTGAACCCAGGTCTCCCACATTGCAGGCAGATGCTTTAACCTCTGCGCCACCAGGGAAGCCCTTAAATACAAGAATACAGTCTCTCAGAAAACCTCCTATAGAGACACAAAACTTCAGGATCCAAGTATTAACATCAAAGATTTCAAAGGGAGGAAAGGAAGCCAGGTTGAAAGAAGCAGGGGGAGGAGGCGGGAAAGGGGTGGCTTTACAGACATCTCTTGCCACCTACAGATACCCAGGCGTTATGGGACTTTTCCCTGGGCCTCCAGAGAAGGGAGGACTGGAACTCGGCCCTACCAGAAATCAGACCAGACCAGAATCAGAATTCGAGTTCTCTGCCAAGAGGAGGTGATCAGTTTCCAATCCTCAGCTCAGGCTGAGGGCCCTTCGACCAGATTCCTGCATCCAAGACCGGGGCACTAGAAAAACGGGGAAGGATAGGAAGGGTTAAGGAGAGGAAAGAGAGGGGGAAGGGGAGAGAGGTCCATAAAGTCTCTTGTTCCTTACCGGTCAGGGCACTCTTGCCAGTTGTCCACGTCAGGAGGAGACCAGGGACAAAAGGGTCCCAGTTGTGGCCACTGGGTCTGGTCCATTGGCAGGCAAGCTGGCCCCTGAGTACCCCAAATGGTCAGGATGTCAGTCTCAGTGAAGAAGAGTCCCCACCAGAGTCACCATTTTTTGCAGGAAGGAGGACCCCTTCCAGGGCCCGAAACTGGGCTCTTGTCTAACACTCGGAAATGAATTATCCAAGGAGACACATGTGCTGACAAAGCAAGAGATTTTATTGGGAAAGGGCACCTGAGTGGAGAGCAGTAGGGTAAGGGTAATGCTTACTAGAATTTCAGGAGCAAAGTCATTGTCTGTTTAAAACTTCTTGAGTCCCAGTGCCTTTGAGTTCATATCCCATAAATTGTGAATTCCTGCACTGGGTGATTCTTTTGTTCTGTTTCTGCTCCAGAACTTATATATCACAACCATAGGAAAAAAGAGAACTGGTAAATTCATAAGGGCAATTTACATGGATAAAAAAATATAAATTTGAGGAATAAACAAAGAAAAACTTGCAAGGATCTAAAAAATCTGATTTTCTTCTTTTCGAATGCTTCTTTAAAAGATAAGATATTTTAAAAGACTATAACCATAATACCATTATCACACACATGAAAATAATTCCCTAATATTATCAAATATCTAATCTGCATTCATATTTCATTGCTATCCCTTTATTTTAAATACATTTTTATTGAATCTTTTCCTCAAAATTTTATTGTGAACATTTTCATACTGCCAAGTCGAAATAATTTTACAGTGAACACCTATTTTCAGACCATCTAGATGATACCATTAATGTTTTACTATTTCTGGTTTTATCATATATCTCTATATATCTGTGTATATACATTAGTTCATCTGTTTTTTTTGTTTACACATTTTAACGTAAATTACAGGACAATTCTGGTGGTGCAGAGGTTAAGAATCTACCTTCCAATGCAGGGGACATGGGTTTGATCCCTGGTCATGGAACTAGGATCCCACATGCCTTTGGGCAACTGGGCCCTCACAGCCACTTGAGAGCCCAAGCTACAATAAAGATCCCACGTGCCACAACTAAAACATGCTGCAGTCAAATAAATAAGTTCAGTTCAGTTGCTCAGTTGTTTCCGACTCTTTGTGAACCCATGAACCGCAGCACGCCAGGCCTCCCTGTCCATCACCAACTCCCGGAGTCTACCCAAACCCATGTCCATCGAGTCGGTGATGCCATCAAACCATCTCATCCTCTGTCATCCCCTTTTCCCCCTGCCCTCAATCTTTCCCAGCATCAAGGTCTTTTCCAATGAGTCAGCTCTCCGCATCAGGTGGCCAAAGTATTGGAGTTTCAGCTTCAACATCAGTCCTTCCAATGAACACGCAGGACTGATCTCCTTTAGCATGGACTGGTTGGGATCTCCTTGCAGTCCATGGGACTCTCAAGAGTCTTCTCCAACACCACAGTTCAAAAGCATCAATTCTTTGGTGCTCAGCTTTCTTTATAGTCCAATTCTCACATCCATACATGACCACTGGAAAAACCATAGCCTTGACTAGACAGAACTTTGTTGGGAAAGTAATGTCTCTGCTTTTTAATATGCTCTCTAGGTTGGTCACAACTTTCCTTCCAAGGAGTAAGCATCTTTTAATTTCATGGCTGCAATCACCATCTGCAGTGATTTTGGAGCCCAGAAAAACAAAGTCAGCCACTGTTTCCACTGTTTCCCCATCTATTTGCCATGAAGTGATGGGACCGGATGCCATGATCTTAGTTTTCTGAATGTTAAGCTTTAAGCCAACTTTTTCACTATAAATAAGTACATTTTTTTTTTTTAAGTGAATTATTGACATCAGTACAAATGAACAAATCTCAAGTATATATTGAGTTTAACAAACATATCTGAAACTCAAACTGCTATCAAGATACAGAATATTGTCACTGCCATCATGCCCCTCCCCAATTATTCCCTATCTCCATATCCTAATGGAGAAGGCAATGGCATCCCACTCCAGTATTCTTGCCTGGAAAATCCCATGGATGGAGGAGCCTGGTGGGCTGCAGTCCATGGGGTTGTGAAGAGTCAGACATGACTGAGTGACTTCACTTTCACTTTTCACTTCCATGCATTGGAGTAGGAAATGGCAACCCATTCCAGTGTTCTTGCCTGGAGAATCCCAGGGACAGGGGAGCCTGGTGGGCTGCTGTCTATGGGGTCACACAGAGTTGGACATGACTGAAGTAATTTAGCAGCAGCAGCAGCAGCCATTCCCTAAGAGATAACCACTGTTCTGATTTTTTTTCCCAGAACAGATTAGATTTTACTGTTCTTAAACCTTATATAAAGAGCTTTCTTCTTTTGTGTGAGGCTTTTTTACACTTATCATAATGATTTTGAGTGTCAGATATCCATATTGTTGTGGGATTCAGCAAATCATTCCTTTTTACCTACTGAATAATATTATCTTGTATGAATATACCACAGTTTGTTTATACAGTCTCTGATGGACACCTGGGCTGTTTCCAGTTTGGGGACATTATGAATAAAGCTATGAAAAATCTTATACAAATCTTTTATTGTGGTCAGATGTACTGATTTTTCCTAAGTATTAATGTCATAGGGTAGGCACATATTTAATTTGGTAGAAAACTGTCAGATCTTTTTCCAAAGAGCTTGGTGCTTTTTATATCCACCAATAATGGTTGGTGTGATTTTCTCACATCATCACCAAAATTTGGTATTATCAGTCTTTTTTATTTCAGTTCAGTTCAGTCACTCAGTCGTGTCCAACTCTTTGCGACCACGTGGACTGCAGCACGCCAGGCTTCCCTGTCCACCACCAACTCCTGGAGCTTGCTCAAACTCATGTCCTTGAGTTGGTGATGCCATCCAACAATCCATCTCTCAGATCTAATCCCTTGAATCTATTTCTTTCTTCCACTGTATAATCGTAAGGGATTTGATTTAGGTTAAACCTGAATGGTCTAGTGGTTTTCTCTACTTTCTTCAATTTAAGTCTGAATTTAGCAATAAGGAGTTCATCATCTGAGCCACAGTCAGCTCCTGGTCTTGATTTTGCTAACTGTATAGAGCTTCTCCATCTTTGTCTGTGAAGAATATAATCAACCTGATTTTAGTACTGACCATCTGGTGATGTCCATGTCTAGAATCTTGTGTTGTTGGAAGAAAGTGTTTGCTATGACTAATGTGTTCCCTTGGCAAAATTCTGTTAGCCTTTGCCCTGCTTCATTTTGTACTCCAAGGCCAAACTTGCCTGTTACTCCAGGTATCTCTTGACTTCCTACTTTTGCATCCCAGTTCCCTATGATGAAAAGGACATCTTTTTTTTTGGTGTTAGTTCTAGAAGGTCTTGTAGGTCATCACAGAACCATTCAACTTCAGCTTCTTTGGCATTAGTGGTTGCGGCATAGTCTTGGATTACTGTTATATTGAATGGTCTGCTTTGTAAATGAACAGAGATCATTCTGTTGTTTTTGAGATTGCACCCAAGTACTGTATTCTGGACTCTTGTTGACTATGAGGGCTACTCCATTTTTCTAAGGGATTCTTGACCACAGTAGTAGATATAATAATGGTCAAAAAAATTAAATTCGCCCATTCTGGTCCATTTTAGTTCACTGATTCCTAAAATATTGATGTTCACTTTCGCCATCTCCTGTTTGACCACTTCTAATTTACCTTGATTCATGGACCTAACATTCCAGGTTTCTATGCAAATATTGTTCTTTACAGCATTGGACTTTACTTCCATAACTAGTCACATCTACAACTGGGTATTGTTTTTGCTTTGGCTCCATCTCTTTTTTCTTTCTGGAGTTATTTCTCCACTCTTCTCCAGTAGCATATTGGGCACCTACCGACCTGGGGAGTTCATCTTTCAGTGTCATATCTTTTTGCCTATTTTAATACTTTCCATGGGGTTCTCAAGGCAAGAATACTAAGTGGTTTGCCATTCCCTTCTCCAGTGGGCCACGTTTTGTCAGAACTCTCCACCATGACCTGTCTGCCTTGGGTGGCTCTACATAGTGTGGCTCATAATTTCACTGAGTTAGCCAAGGCTGTGATCCTTGGTTAGTGTGGTTAGTTTTCTGTGACTGTGGTTTTCATTCTGTCTGACCTCTGATGGATAAGGATAAGAGGCTTGTGGAAGCCTCCTGATGGGAGAGAGAGAGACTGTGGGGGAATCTGGGTCTTTTTTATTTATCAGTCTTTTTACATTCTAATAAGTGTATAGTGTTATTTCATTTTGATGTTTATTTGCATATCTCTGATGACTAATGACATGGAGCACTTTTTTTTTTAATGTGCATCTTGGTCATTACCATTAGTTTGCATCCTTTGGTGAAGTGTCTGTTTAAATTTTCCAGATTTAGATCTATCATTTATTACTTTTTTTTTTTTGATTGTCAGTTTTTTGTTCTTTCTTTCCCCTTTTCCTGCCTCCTTCTGGTTTAAATGTTTTTGAATTTTGTTGTTTTAGTTGCTCAGTCATGTCTGACTTACTGTGCAATCCCATGGACTGTAGCCCACAAGCCTGCTCTGTCCATGGGATTTACCAATTTTTCTTTGCCTCTTTGCATTTTTACTTATGCCTCTTTGAATTCTTAATTTAGTGTTTTCTCTAGGGATTACAGTATATAGTCAACTTTCATACTCTACTTCACATAACATGTGCTATGGTCTCAATGTTTGCATCCTTGCAAAATTCATATGTAAAAATCTCAATGCCCAATGTAATAGTGTTAGAATGTAGGGCCTCTGGAAGGTGCTTATGTCATGAGGGTGAAGCCCTCATGAATGGGATTGTTTTTCTTAAAAAAGAGACTGCAGAGAGATCTCTTACCCCTTCTACCATGTGAGGATACAGTCAGAAATCAGAGGTCTGCAACCTGGAAGAAGGTCTTCACCAGAACCTCACCATGCTGTAACCCAGATTTTGGACTTTCAGCCTACAGAGGTGTGAGCAATAAATTGCTGCCATTTATATACCACCCAGTCTCTGTTACTTTTGTTCTAACAGCCTAAACAGATTAAAACAACATGTGCAAACTTTGCAACCATATGAGTTCATTTACCATCTCCTGTCTTTCTTTTTTAAAAATATAATTTATTTTTAGTTGTACTGGGTCTTCATTGCTGTGTGTATTTTTGTTGTTTGGTCTCTCAGTCGTGTCCAACACTTTGTGACCCCATGGACTGCAGCACACAAGGCCTCCCTGTCCATCACCATCTCCCAGAGCTTGCTCAAACTCATGTTCATTGAGTTGGTGATACCATCCAACCATCTCACCCTCTGTCATCCCCTTCTCCTCCTGACTTCTATCTTTCCCTGCATCATGGTCTTTTCAAATGAGTCAGCTCTTAGCATCAGTTAGCCAAAGTATTGGAGTTTCAGCTTCAGCATCAGTCCTTCCAAAGAATATTCAGGACTGATTTCCTTTAGGATGGACTGGTTTATCTCTTTGCAGTCCAAGGAACTCTCAAGAGTCTTCTCCACCACCACAGGTCAAAAGCATCAATTCTTTGGCATTCAGCCTTCTTTATGGTCCAACTCTTACCTACATACATACATACATGATTACTGGTAAAACCATAGCTTTGACTAAACACACCTTGTCGGCAGAGTAATCGTCTCTGCTTTTTAATATGCCGTGTGTGAGCTTTCTCTAGTTGTGGACAGTGGGGGCTACCCTTTATTGTGATGTGCAGGCTTCTCATTGGTCTTCTCTTGTTGAGGAGCATAAGCTTCAGCTTCAGTAGTTGTGGTATGCAAGCTTAGTTGTTCTGTGCCATGTGGAATCTTCCCAGACCAGGAGTCAAATCTGAGTCCTCTGCTTTGGCAGGAAGATCATTATCCACCCTACCACCAAGAAAGTCCACTATCTCCTGCCTTACCTTATGCTGTAGTTGTTATATGTATATTTAATTTCTATTTCACCCTATAGAAAAGGCTATAATTTTTGTTTTAAGAAGTTATATGTGTTTTAAAGAAATAAATAGATTTCAATTACATTTACTCAATTATTTACCATTTCTTAAAGTTCTTCATTTCCTCCTGAGGATTAACGTTTCCAGGTAGAATCATCAGCCTGAAAAACTTTCTTTAGCATTTCTTGTAATGTCAGTGTGCTAGCAATTAATTCTTAGTTTTCCTTTATTTGGAAATGTCTTTATTTTGCCTTCATTCTGGGAGGATATTTTCACTGGATATAGAATTTGGGTACTAACTAAAAAAACTAAAACTAAAAACTACTAAGTTTTTTCTTTCAATATTTGTTTAATGTTGTACCACTGATCTCCTGGTCTCCACAGTTTCTAATGAGAAGTCAGTATTATTTGCAAATTGTTGTTCTCTTATTTGTAATGTGTCTTTTTTCCCCCATGGCTGCTTTTAAGATGTTGCCTTTTCTTTGGATTTCAACAATTTGACCATGATATGCAAGCCATTCTTTGTATTTATCTTAATTCATCTTGAAATAGAAACTTTTTCTTCTGGCAAAAGCTATGTCTTTTGTCAAATTTGAGAACATTTTGGTCATTGTTTCTTAAAATTATTTTCCCCCTTTATCTCTCTCCTTCTGGGATTTCAATTATACGTTATACTTTCCCACAGGTTCCAAAAACTCTTATTGTTTATCCAAAAATTTTCTCTTTGTTCTTACAATTGGATACTTTTTATTGATTTATTTTCAAGTTGACTGACTCCATTATATTATTAAGCTCATCATTCTCCTTAGTGCAGAAGGGGTAATCTACTATTTAGCCCATTATTATTATTATTAATCATAATCTACTATTTAGCCCACCCTGTTAATTGTTTAGTTTAGGTATTTTATTTTCCTTGCCAAAATTTCCATTTGGTTCTTTTTAAAAGTCATGTTTATTAAAATATTACTCAGTACAGTAAAATTCATGACTTTTGGCAAAGACATACATTTGTGTAACTACTACCAAATCAAGACATGAGTACTTCCATCCATCATCCCAGAGTTCTCTTGTGCCATTTTGCAGTAGACCAACTCCTACCCCTTCGCCCTGTCAACCACTGATATATTTTTTGTCCCTTTATCGTTGTCTTTTTCAGAATGCAACATCAATGGAGTCATACAACATGTTTTTTCTGTTTTTTTTTTTTTTTTTTCCACTTAATATCATGCTTGTAAGAGTCATCCATTTTGTTGCATGTAAACTGCTGATTATTTTTCCAGGTTTTGTATTTCCTTTTTATGCATTCACTAATGATATACACTTGGGTTTTTTCCCAGTTTTTAGCGATTTTGAATAAAATTTCCTCAAAGTCTCCTCCCATGCACACCTTTTGGATTACTTCAGGTTGAGTTTTTCCATATGTGTGTGTACATGTAGCATTCTGCCTGCAATTCAGACAGAAGTCACCAAAAGGTCTTTAACTCACCAAAGGTAAATATCTGTATCTGTTAGGATATTTTATATATAGCGCTCAGTTGAGATATATATTTAGCAAAATTATCTTTAAGTTGAAGCAACACAGTAAATAATATAAGGTTGCTTGGATGTTGCCTCCTATATAAATCTATTGTATTATTGCACTTGTTATAATTTTAACTATTAAATAATAAAGGTCTAATTGTTTCACAGCCAGTTTGGGATGAGCTTCATTCATTCCAGTTATGCTGTATATGAAAGTGAAAGTTGCTCAGTTGTGTCTGATTCTTTGTGACCCCATGGACTGTAGTCTGCCAGGCTCCTCTTCCCATGGAATTCTCTGGGCAAGAATGCTAGAATGGGTAGCCGTTCCCTTCTCCAGGGGATCTTCCCAACCCAGGGATCGAACCCAGGCCTCCCACATTGCAGGCGAATTCTTTACCGTCTGAGCCACCAGGAAGCCCTATGGTGTATATAGTTTGAATGATATATAAACTGTTCCTCCTCTTGACCACTCCTTCCCATCTCAGTATTTTGCAAGATTTAATTAGTTGCACATCTGGTGCCACTTACTTGTTGCAGTTGTTATAATTTGATGGCAAACCCACTCCTCATCATTGAAGGAGAGATAAAAGATGTGTGTCTGATTAGTCCCAAGATTTTTTTCAGCTGTGCCATGCATGATTCTCTCTGCTTAGGCAACTCCATCTCGGGATTTTTTTGGTCTTACAATTTTTATCACTCTATAGAGAAGAGGCTAGTGATGAGTACTAGTCTTTTTTTAAGATTATTTTAAAAATCTATTATTATTTGACTGGGCTGGGTCTTAGTTGTGGCATGCGCGACCTTAAATTTCAGCATTTGGGCTCTTAGTTGTGCCAGCATGCAGGATCTAGTTCCCTGACCAGGGACTGAAACTGGGTCCCCTGCATTGTGAGTGCAAAGTCTTATGTGCTGGACCACCAGGAAAGTCCCCAATACTAATCTTAAATACAGTTTTATTTTTTTCTGTCCACAAGTAAATTAATGTCTGCTCTTAAATATCTACTCACGCTTTCTTGGGGGAAAAAATCAAGTATCAGTACTAACAGATGTTGCATGTAAACTGTTAGCAAGTAATGACTACAACTCAGATGATTAAGAATTTTGTAACAGAAAGTTCTGTTATGTTTTAATTTTTACATGCAATTATGATAATTAGCACATTGTAAGAATATAAATCTTTGCTTATTAAAGTTTATTTTTTACTATTTCTTTATCACCACTGGCTTCATTATGTAAATACTAAATATTGAATAAATTAAATGTCAATTTTTTAATTACCATGGTTTATGTTTCTAGTGGGACCTTCAGGTGTTTAGAGATTTTTTGGGGAGTTAACATTCAATGCGAAAGTACTAGACGGTGTATAACTCCAGAGTTGAATTTTAAGATTCCCTAATATGCATACTATCTTGTTATCTGAAGTAATAAATAAGCTATAATCTTGAGAGTGGGAAAAAAAAAAGACTCTCAAAACTCTCATACATAAGAATGGTATTACTGGGTCTTTTGGCAATTGTGTTCAACTTTGTAAGAAACATCCACACCAGCAATGTATAAGAGGTCATATTACTGCACATCCTCACTGGAACTTGGTACCAAATGTATCTTTAAGTAAAAAAGGATTTAATTTACTTTGCAAATTCACAGAATCAGTATAATGGTTAGCCTTGAGAAATGGGCAGAAGCTAGAGAGCTCCAGAGATATAGGCAGTGGAAACATAAGCCAAGATTACTGTACCCAAAGAATCTGCTCTGCACACTGTTGAAGCTATTAGAATATATGATCCTTAACCCTTTCCACATGTTTGTATGTGTGTGTTAGTCTCTCAGTTGTGTCCAACTCTTTGCGACCCCATAGACTGTAGCTCACCAGGTTTCTCTGTTCATGGAATTCTCTAGGCAAGAATACTGGAGTGGGTAGCCATTCCCTTCTCCATTAGATCTTCCCGATCCAGGGATCTAACCCAAGTCTTCTGCATTGCAGGCAGATTCTTTACCATCTGAGCCACAAGGGAAGCCCTTCCATATCTTTAGCACATGCTAAAAATTCAAAGTCCTCTGAGAAAGCATAAGATTGACTGAGCTCTAATCATGGGAAGAGGATGGCTCCACTCAACTCTATGGTAACAGACAAACATTACCTCCCATTAAAACCATATTCAATGAGGAATTCCTTGAAAGAGAAATCACTGTTTTTACGAAGGAAGGGTTTAACAGCCAGGAAAACAACTGTCCACTAAAACACTCATGATAGAAAATTTGAAAAGTACAAAAAAAAAAAAAAAAAAAAAAAGGAGAGAAAGAATCTCCCTAAATGCAACAGTCAAGATACAAATACTAACAACATTTTGTATATTTCATTTATGTTAATTTTTTGTAGGCATGGGATTTATATATAGTTGCATTATGCACTTGAATATCACAACATGATCTCACCTTTAAAATATTTTCCAATGCATTTCTATTATTTCTTACATGTAATTTTCCCTCTATGTAATTAAGCCCACAGTAAATCTGCTTATGCTAAATGTTTATGCCAACTGAGGCCAAATATCCACAATTTTTTGATGGCATAGGTTCCATTTTTATTTCAACTGAATTGCAATTAAATTTTTTCCATTCATTTAAATAGCAGCAACAAAAGATTTCTAAGTATAATCAAAGTATTCAAATTGTTGTCGTAGTAAATACTACCCTACAGAGATGGAGTTACTGTCAAAACTAAAATGAAGACAGAATCACTTTGGGATAACTTGGATGTTTACAAGTCAGTTGATAGTATGGAAGAGGCAATTTATAAGTATTAGTGTATAATGTATGAAAGTGTAGGTAGCAGGAAAATTGAATTTTTGACATGGATAATTGCCTATGTTAATAAACAATGGCACATTTTATCTGATCAGTTTCATACAATTAATATTAACTCTTATCCATTCATAGCTGGACTAAATATGGTATAAAAATTATTCTATTCTTTGGTAATTTACTCAACTGTCAATTAAAGACATAAATTATTTTATCCTTTTGTAAATTTATTAATTGTGGAAATATGCTGCTTAATTTTTCCTGAAAAATTGTCACAAATATGAATTAAAGTAAATATAATAGAAACCTCTTTTAGGGGAGTGGTCACTCACCTATGATCATTCACCTAGAGCCAGACATCCTGGAATGTGAAGTCAAGTGGGCCTTAGGAAGCATTACAACAAACAAAGCTATGGAGGTGATGGAATTCCTCCATAGAATTCTTCCATCACCAATGGAGCTGTGGAGGTGATGAAATTCCAGTTGAGCTATTTCAAGATGATGTTGTGAAAGTGCTAAACTCAATATGCCAGCAAATTTGGAAAACTCAGCAGTAGCCACAGGACTGGAAAAGATCAGTTTTCACTCAAATCCCAAAGAAAGGCAATGCCAAAGAATGCTCAAACTACCACACAATTGCACTCAATGGCAACCCACTCCAGTACTCTTGCCTGGAAAATCCCATGGACTGAGGAGCCTGGTAGGCTGCAGTCCATGGGGTCGCTAAGAGTCAGACATGGCTGAGAGACTTCACTTTCACTTTTCACTGTCATGCATTGGAGAAGGAAATGGCAACCCACTCCAGTGTTCTTGCCTGGAGAATCCCAGGGACGGGGGAGCCTGGTGGGCTGTCGTCTATGGGGTCGCACAGAGTCGGATATGACTGAAGCGACTTAGCAGCAGCAGCAGCACATGCTAGTAAAGTAATGCTCAAAATTCTCTAAGACAGGCTTCAACAGTACATGAACCAAGAACTTCCAGATGTTCAAGCTGGATTTAGAAAAGGCAGATAAACCAGAGATCAAATTGCCAATATCTGTTGGATCACTGAAAAAGCAAGAGAGTTCCAGAAAAACATCTGCTTTATTGACTATGCCAAAGCCTTTGACTGTGTGGATCACAAGAAACTGTGGAAAATTCTGAATAGATGGGAATACCAGACCACCTGATCTGCCTCTTGAGAAACCTGTATGCAGGTCAAAAAGCAACAGTTAGAACTGGACATGGAACAACAGACTGGTTCCAAATACAAAAAGGAGTACGTCAAGGCTGTATATTGTCACCCTGCTTATTTAACTTACATGCAGAGTACATCATGAGAAATGCTGGGCTGGATGAAGCACAAGCTGGAATCAAGATTGCCAGGAGAAATATCAATAACCTCAGATATGCAGATGACACCACCCTTATGGCAGAAAGTGAAGAACTAAAGAGCCTCTTGATGCAAGTGAAAGAGGAGACTGAAAAAGTTGGCTTAAAGCTCAACATTCAGAAAACGAAGATCATGGCATCCAGTCCCATCACTTCATGGCAAAAAGGTGGGGAAACAGTGGAAATAGTGACAGACCTTATTTTTTTGGGCTCCAAAATCACTGCAGATGGTGATTGCAGCCATGAAATTAAGACGCTTGCTCCTTGGAAGAAAAGCTATGACCAACCTAGACAGCATATTGAAAAGCAGAGACATTACTTAGCCAACAAAGGTTCGTCTAGTCAAAGCTATGGTTTTTCCAGTAGTCATGTGTGGATGTGAGAGTTGGAATATAAAGAAAGCTGAGCACCAAAGAATTGATGCTTTTGAACTGTGGTGTTGGAGGAGACTCTTGAGAGTCCCTTGGACTGAAAGATCCAACCAGTCTATCCTAAAGGAAATCAGTCCTGAATATTCATTGGAAGGATTGATGCTGAAGCTGAAACTCCAATACTTTGGCCACCTGATGCGAGAACTGACTCATTTGAAAAGACCTTCATGCTGGGAAAGACTGAAGGTGGGAGGAGAAGGGGATGACAGAGGATGAGATGGTTGGATGGCATCACTGACTCAATGGACATGAGTTTGAGTAAACTCTGGGAGTTGGTCAGAAAGGCCTGGTGTGCTGTAGTTCATGGGGTTGCAAAGAACTGGACACGACTGAGTGACTGAACTGAACTGAACTGGAATAAAAATAATAGAAAGCTTTTTTTAGGGGAGTGGTCTAGTGGTTAGGATTTTGAGCTTTCACTGCTGTGGCTTGGGTTCAATCCCTCATCAGGGAACTGAGAGCCTTCAAGTTGCATGGCCAAAATAAAGAAAAGAAACCCTTTTTATTAGTTTTAGAAAAGATATCACTGATCTTATAATAAAAATAATTCAATCATTAATTCATTTACTTGTTATTTCAACAAATATTTAATTTAGTGTCTTCTATGTGCTAAGCACATGGATAAAATGTTGAACAAAAAGACATTTTCCCTTTGAAGTAGGTGAGATCCTGGAGGAGACAGACATAAATCCAATAATCACATCTTGGGTAAGTATCACAAAAGAGACAGTCATGGTGCTGGGTGCTGTATAATGGGGCTTCTGATGGTGTGGGTAGTGAGAAAAGACCTTCCAGGGAACAGTAAGTGAACAAATGCTAAAAGGGTGAGTAGAAGTCACCTACTCTAAATTAAAAGAATGAGGATTAAAGGAATTGGTAGAGAGTAGAGTAGATGCAAAAATCCTTGAGAAGAAAGGTGGGAATAGAACTAAAGAGGAAGAAAGTGATCATGGAAATGAGTAGAGGTCAGGTCATGTAGTCCTAGTAGGATCGAAGGGTTTTAAGGAGATAGTGATCTGATGAGTTTGGATTTGCATAATGTCACTCTGAATGCAGACTGGATAATTAATTAGAGGAAGGCAGTATGAATTCTTGGAGATCAATTACAATGCTATTCATGCAATAACTTTTGAGAACATCCTATTAGCCAGGAACTGTTGCTAGGTGCTACAGATCAATACATTGGTGAACATGACTAACAAGGCTCTTATGGGACTGAAAGCATCTTAATGTATTCAAAAATAAAATATATAAGCAGTATGAATAAAGATATTGGTACTTTTAAGTTTGGGCTGGCCAGGTGGCTCAGTGGTAAAGAATCCACCTGCCAGTGCGGGAGATGCAGGTTTGATCCCTGGATGGGGAAGATCCCCTGGAGTAGGAAATGGCAACCCACTCCAGTACTCTTGCTTGGGAAATCCCATGGACAGAGGAGTGTGGTGAGCTATAATCCATAGGGTCACAAAAGAGTTAGACACAACTTAGTGACTAAACAACAACTTTTAAGTTTAATGTGAAACATAAATTAGTATTAGTATCTTTAATTTAATAAAAGACAAAATAGCTTAATAGAAATAAAATTTTTGATATTGGTTTTGGCATTAACTAGTTACCTGACCTTGGTAAAGGAATATAAGCTTTATGTTGTGGGCCTTTGTAATATTCATTTGTAAAAGAAAGAATGAGACTAGTGAACTGAGATTTCTTTTTCCACTAAAATTTTACTAACCAAATTACATAATTGAAAAAATTGCCTCATCATATTTAGAAACCTCTTGCTTCATCAAGGAAAGCTAATTCTATTTGTTCAAGTGAAACTTTAAGTGGTAAATTTGTATAGTCTTGCAAATCTATTCAAGTGATTTATAGCCTAATGATTCATAAAAATAAAGCAATGATTCATATCCTAATTACTGACTATTGAAGTGTATAAAATAACTTCATCTGTATCACAGTGATTATAATTTCTAAAGCTTATTTCACAGGCAGAGATGACAGGTTAGAAGATGCTATATTAAAACCAACTTGGAAATATGACATTTTAATTGGAAAATGTTAATGACTGTACTTCAGGAAAGTACAGAATTCCATGGCTACTCATTAAAGATTTTGAAACAAAAATCTTAAACGATAAATTCTTAGAGAAAATGAATCTTTGTATCTGTACCTGGTGTGTCTTTATATATAGCTATTCAGCAATATGTGAACCGTGAACTTCCTGATGTTCAAGCTGGTTTTAGAAAAGGCAGAGGAACCAGAGATCAAATTGCCAACATCCACTGGATCATGGAAAAAGCAAGAGAGTTCCAGAAAAACATCTATTTCTGCTTTATTGACTATGCCAAAGCCTTTGACTATGGATCACAATAAACTGTGGAAAATTGTGAAAGAGATGGGAATACCAGACCACCTGACCTGCCTCTTGAGAAATCTGTATGCAGGTCAGGAAGCAACAGTTAGAACTGGACATGGAACAACAGACTGGTTCCAAATACAAAAAGGAGTACGTTAAGGCTGTATATTGTCACCCTGCTTATTTAACTTACATGCAGAGTACATCATGAGAAACGCTGGACTGGAAGAAACACAAGCTGGAATCAAGATTGCCAGGAGAAATAGCAATAACCTCAGATATGCAGATGACACCACCCTTATGGCAGAAAGTGAAGAGGAACTCAAAAGCCTCTTGATGAAAGTGAAAGTGGAGAGTGAAAAAGTTGGCTTAAAGCTCAACATTCAGAAAACTAGTATCATGGCATCTGGTCCAATCACTTCATGGGAAATAGATGGGGAAACAGTGGACATAGTGTCAGACTTTATTTTTTTGGGCTCCAAAATCACTACAGATGGTGACTGCAGCCATGAAATTAAAAGACGCTTACTCCTTGGAAGGAAAGTTATGTCCAACCTAGATAGCATATTGAAAAGCAGAGACATTATTTTGCCAACAGAGGTTCGTCTAGTCTAGGCTATAGTTTTTCCAGTGGTCATGCATGGATGTGAGAGTTGGACTGTGAAGAAGGCTGAGCACCGAAGAATTGATGCTTTTGAACTGTGGTGTTGGAGAAGACTCTTGAGAGTCCCTTGGACTGCAAGGAGATTCAACCAGTCCATTCTGAAGGAGATCAGCCCTGGGATTTCTTTGGAAGGAATGATGCTAAAGCTGAAACTCCAATCCTTTGGCCACCTTATGCGAAGGGTTGACTCATTGGAAAAGACTCTGATGCTGGGAGGGATTGGGGGCAGGAGGAGAAGGGGACGACAGAGGGTGAGATGGCTGGATGGCATCACTAACTCGATGGACGTGAGTCTCAGTGAACTCTGGGAGTTGGTGATGGACAGGGAGGCCTGGCGTGCTGTGATTCATGGGGTCACAAAGAGTCGGACACGACTGAGCGACTGAACTGAACTGAACTGATGTATGTCATAAATGCTTTGAGGGGAAAAGTATGACAATACAGGAGAAAAACAATTACATGAGTTCTGTGTGCCATTACAATATCTAGTTATGGTATAATGAAATATTGAAATTTACTATAAAATAGTATTATTGGTTGATGACATTTCATACTTAAAAATAAAACCTAGAAATTGTAACATATTTCATCACACCTTTAGGTAATAGAAACAAAGTTCATCACAACAAATATTGCCCATTTATTGCAACAAATTTAATAATTCTTTTAGATATACTAGTTCTTATTAGCAGATCAAAGCAAACCAGAAAACTATGAGAAATCTTGCTTATTCTGATTTGAAGAGTGATGGCATGGGCAATGTGCATATTTGTGATGTGTGTGTGTGGGAGTATAGGGTGGAGAAAGATATTCCATAATTCTAAACTAATTTTTCTAACTCCCCATTCTCTGCTGCCCTGAAGGAGTACTGATGAAAAAAGAAGATGGAGATGGGCAGGGGAGGGAGTAAGGAAAGAAAGAAATTATACACAAAGAGGAGGGGATAAACTGAAGTAAAAACGTATAAGATTAGAGTCAGGAAAGATGGTCCAGTGTGTCACTCAATTCAGAGACGGAGGTAGGGAAGTTGATCCTCCAAAGGAAGAATTTCAGTAGTTCTATCTTCTACATTTCATGTCCCTACCTCAGAAATTATCTTATTGCTTGATGAAAATGTCACACATTTTAATATACTAAGTACTTAAATTAATTCAATTTCTGCAGTATTTTTTGTTTGAAACCTGTTCATTCAGCATCTTAGGAGTTGTAATTTTTTAAATGGTCTATTCTTTCAAGGAAGTTCTCATTTTGGTCTATCTATCCTGTACTGTAAACAGTTTTGTCCCCTTGATATATGCATTCAATAACTACATTTCCAGTGAAGGTACCTGAAGGAAGAGACTCACATTTCACATAAAAAAATCTTGGCTGGGACCTGCCTTGGAAGGGGACAGAAGCCTGGCCAAGGCCAGCAGCAAGATGGCCTTATCTTCCAGACAAGAGGAGACATCATGAGCATTGCAAGCTTTCCCTTAGAAGAGAGATCAGGTTGGGTGTGGAAGAAGGACTGTTCTCTTTCTGGTAGGAAAAGAACGTGATGAAGGTCTTTGCTACGAGAAGCTTGGTCTGGTAGGTGGCAGGATTTGTGGCTGGGGAAACGATGGGGCAAAGGGAACAGAAACATAGGAGCCTTGCTCCAGTGGTCAGAGTTGAGAAGGTAGTGTAGAAAACATCAGTCCCATAAGGTAATTATAGGGCCTCAGGTGAGTTAACTGTAGTGGTAATAGCAGCAGCAGCAGCAGCAAAGTAGCAGTAAAAATAACAGTTAACAGTTAACACCTATTGAATGTTTATTATATGCTTTGTTGTTGTTGTTTAGTTCCTAAGACTATGTTTTAATTATACATATCAAATTTTAATCCTCACAACAACAGTAATGAGGTAAGTGCCCTTTTATAAAAACTCAAACTGAGGCATAGAAAGTTTAGTTATTTGCCTGCAGTTATGTGCCTAGGAGATGAAAAGGATGTCACAAGGTTAGGAAATATTAGAACATCATAGTGCCTGTATATTTGCTAGTCAAACTGCCATATATCCCTTAAAAGGAATCAAATATAGGGATTTCTCTGGCAGTCTAGTGGTTAAGACTCTGTACTTCCAATACAAGGGGTATGGGTTCAGTCCCTGGCTGGGGAACTAAGATTCCACATGTTATGGGGCCAAAAAAATCATGTATAACTTTTCGTAGGCTAGCATACAATTTGTGTGGTAATACATTGTAGGGAATCATAAATTTGTGTACAAAGCCTAACAGGAAGCAATACACAGAGGAAATAGGTTGCTTTCTTCACTGTGTCTATGCTTAGTTGTGTTTGACTCTTTCCTCACTAGGTTAATATCTTTTCAGTCTGAAGGCTTTCTGGAATGCTGGGCACACCTTAGTTTAAACACAAAAGTACATTTCACAGTGAAATAGCTGTGTGCCTGTGTGTGTGAAAGATGATGCTGTCAAAGTGCTGCACTCAATATGCCAGCAAATTGGGAAATCTCAGCAGTGGCCACAGGACTGGAAAAGGTCAGTTTTCATTCCAATCCCAAAGAAAGGCAATGCCAAAGAATGCTCAAACTACCACACAATTGCACTCATCTCACATGCTAGTAAAGTAATGCTCAAAATTCTCCAAGCCAGGCTTCAGCAATATGTGAACCGTAAACTTCCTGATGTGCAAGCTGGTTTTAGAAAAGGCAGAGGAACCAGAGATCAAATTGCCAATATCCACTGGATCATGGAAAAAGCAAGAGAGTTCCAGAAAAACATCTATTTCTGCTTTATTGACTATGCCAAAGCCTTTGACTGTGTGAATCACAAGAAACTGTGGAAAATTCTGAAAGAGATGGGAATACCAGACCACCTGACCTGCCTCTTGAGAAATCTGTATGCAGGTCAGGAAGCAACAGTTAGAACTGGACATGGAACAACAGACTGGTTCCAAACAGGAAAAGGAGTACGTCAAGGCTGTATATTGTCACCCTGTTTATTTAACCTATATGCAGAATACATCATGAGAAACGCTGGACTGGAAGAAACACAAGCCGGAATCAAGATTGCTGGGAGAAATAGCAATAACCTCAGATATGCAGATGACACCACCCTTATGGCAGAAAGTGAAGAGGAACTCAAAAGCCTCTTGATGAAAGTGAAAGAGAAGAGTGAAAAAGTTGGCTTAAAGCTCAACATTCAGAAAACGAAGATAATGGCATCTGGTCCCATCACTTCATGGGAAATAGACGGGGAAACAGTGGAAACAGTGTCAGACTTTATTTTTCTGGGCTCCAAAATCACTGCAGATGGTGACTGCAGCCATGAAATTAAAAGACACTTACTCCTTGGAAGTAAAGTTATGACTAACCTAGATAGCATATTCAAAAGCAGAGACATTACTTTGCCAACAAAGGTTCGTTTAGTCAAGGCTATGGTTTTTCCTGTGGTCATGTTTTGGACGTGAGAGTTGAACTGTGAAGAAGGCTGAGTGCCGAAGAATTGATGCTTCTGAACTGTGGTGTTGGAGGAGACTCTTGAGAGTCCCTTGGACTGTAAGGAGATCCAACCAGTCCATTCTGAAGGAGATCAGCCCTGGGATTTCTTTGGAAGGAATGATGCTAAAGCTGAAAATCCAGTCCTTTGGCCACCTCATGCAAAGAGTTGACTCATTGGAAAAGACTCTGATGCTGGGAGGGATTGGGGGCAGGAGGAGAAGGGGACGACAGAGGATGAGATGGCTGGATGGCATCACTGACTCGATGGACATGAGTCTCAGTGAACTCCAGGAGTTGGTGATGGACAGGGAGGCCTGGCGTGCTGCAATTCATGGGGTCGCAAAGAGTCAGACACGACTGAGCGACTGATCTGATCTAATCTGATCTGTTTTTCCACGCCTGTTTAAACACAAAAGCACATTCCACAGTGAAATAATTGTGTGTGTGTGCATGAAATTTCAGTGACTGTTTTTCTTTGCTTTTGCCGTAACCTTCACGGGCACGCTCAAATGGAGCCCAACTCTGCGACCTCAAGGACTATAGCCCCCCAAGTTCCTCTATCTATGGGATTCTCTAGGGGTTGCCATTTCCTTCTCCAGGCAATCTTCCGGACCGGAGATTGGACTTGTGTCTCCTGTGTCTCCTACACTGCAGGCAGAGGCTTTACCACTGAGCCGCCAGGTAAGTCCTTGCTGTAATGGTTATTATGGCATTAAGTGGAGGGCTGAAGGTAAATATTCTTCAGTTATGAAGAAGGAAACCAGTAATTACCACACTGCTTCACTCATTTTGTGGAATGCATTACATGCTTTTCAGGCATTCTAAAGTGGCCTGACAAAATTAGGAAAAATTCTAAATACTGAGGATCTGTTTGAGATGTTAGGAAGTGTTCCATTACAAAGTATGTTTTCCTTCTCTTGTCCAAATTTAATATTCTAGCAATGGATTCTCCTTTCTGCCTTTATTTAACCAGCAAATAGGTTGAAACTATGCGAAACTCACCTTTGGGAGGTGTGTTTTTTTTAAGGGACTGTGGCACAGAGCATTATATTTATTAACAGAAAACAAAGAAAATTAGATTCTCATTATAGCAATAGGAATTATAGGAAAAATGATAAACTTGGCTAGACGTCAGAGGAAAGCAGCAAAAGACCTCGAGGAAGAGCGGGTGCAGCAAGAAACAATTTACTTTGGCTTCAGAAAATTCTAGAATCTCATGCCATAGTTTTACATTTGTTCAAATGCAAGTTTATTTATTTTAAAAAGTGCTAGAAACACTAAGAATTTATTCTAATCATACGTGAAATTCCCTAGACCAGAGCACAGTGCTTTACATACGTCAGGATATAAATAAGCGGCTTCTGAAAGTCCAGCTGGAGAAACCCCAAGTTCCCATGTCCTGGACACCAAGACAACTACCAAACTCTAAACCCCTTAACCCACGTTTAAATTCCTGAAGCCGGAAGCATACAGGCAGAAAAATCTTACAACTCACAGGAACCACTGAAGAAAAATTCATCTGTCAAGGCGCAGATTACATTTAAGGGATCTGGCAGAGCGTAATCCATTAAAAAAAAAAAAAAAAAGCTGAGGGGACAGAAAATCCACTCAACCTCTCCCTAGGAAACGGGATGTTTACTGAGTAAACAAGCGGTAGCCTCAGACACACCTGCTAATCACTCCCACAGAAACCCAGGAGCCTATATCGCCACCTACCGGTCGCATCCCGGCGCTTCTCTACAAATTTGTGACGTTCTGACGTCGAAGCCGTTGGGTTTATTTGAAACACACGCTCGACCAATCCGTCAGCGTCTGCGGGGAGGTGCGCAGCGGCCAATCACCGCCCCTCTGGAGACTCCAGCAAATGGGAAGGAGGTTGACATCACGCGCCAATCGGCATGACTTTTAGAGAGAGTGACTCACTTTTTGAATTGGCTGTGGCCGCGGCCGGCGAGGAATGGCGGTAACGGTGAGAAGGACCTGTGCTTGAAAAGGTGGAACTTCCAGGGCGTCCTTTGAGAGTGGTGAGGGCTCTGTGGGTGCGCGTGGCGGAGGTGGGAGTGGGCCGGCGTCCCCAGAGCAGTGGGCCGCTGTGCTTGTGTCCCACGGCCCCGCCCCGGTGACCGCGAATTCCGGAGCACCCAGCCCTGGCTTCCCGGCTCTGGAAACCACCCCGCCGTCTTCCCAACAGCGGGGCCTGGTTGCGGAGTGGGAACTGGAGGTCATCCTGGCTGCTATGCTTCGTCATCGCTTGCCGGGTTGGATATTTTTTCCGAAAGAGTTTCTGGGCAAAGGGGGGAGTTGTCGGAAAGGGGGCCTTGGCAAGCCACAATGGGCTCTGCGGATCTGGGGCCGGCAGCTGTGGCCTTTGGGGGCTTATCTCAGATTACTTAGTGGTTTCACTCTTGGATTCTTCCTGGCATCTTTAGTTTTTAGTATTTAATGTAAAATGCCAGCCCTTTCCGGCGCTCCACCCCGCGTACAGTTGGTTATGGCGTGCTGCGATTCATGGGGTCGCAAAGAGTCGGACGCGACTGAACTGAACTGTACTGAAAGGGTTAAAAGCGCAGCCTCTGAAGTCGGCTCGTAATTGAGTGTTTTGCCACCAACAGTATGCCCTGGGGGAAGTTTATCTCTCTGTTCTAGGTTTCTTTATCTGTAAAATGAGCATAATAGTACCTGCCCGTTAGGATTGTTGCAAAGATTAAATGAATGCAAGTAAAAGGTATAGAACAGTGCCACAAATTGGTTAAATAAAAGTTATTTGTTAATGACAGTATTACGTAACGTGAACAGTGTTATTGTCAATAACACCACCAACATGTCCAGTATGGCATTTAGCTCCTCCACCCTGAAAAATGATTGCCTAAAAAAATAAAAGGATACTTGTTTAAATGACAAATTTTATCTTTGTTATGGAAAGAGGCATATGTTATATTTAGTTAGAAACTCCTTGAGTATGTTCTCAGATTAAAAGTAATCTGTATGGGTTTATTAACACTGATTTTTTGTGTGTGTTTATCTTAAAAGCTTACAGAATACATGAATATGAAAAAATTATTAGTGCTTTTCAGTTTGTAATCAGACTGTTGATACATGGTAACTTTAGCATGCATCTTTTTTCTAAATGTTAAAGCCGTTTTCCACTGTTTCCCCATCTATTTCCCATGAAGTGATCGGACTAGATGCCATGATCTTAATTTCCTGAATGTTGAACTTTAAGCCAACTTTTTCACTCTCTTTCACTTTCAAGAGGCCTTTTAGTTCCTCTTCACCTTCTGCCATAAGGGTGGTGTCATCTGCATATCTGAGGTTATTGATATTTCTCCCGGCAATCTTGATTCCATCCTGTGCTTCATCCAGCCCAGCATTTCTCATGATGTACTCTGCATAGAAGTTAAATAAGCAGGGTGACAATGTACAGCCTTGACATACTCCTTTCCCAGTTTGGAACCAGTCTGTTGTTCTGTGCCTAGTTCTAACTGTTGCTTCCTGACCTGCATACAGGTTTCTCAAGAGGCAGATCAGGTGGTCTGGTATTCCCATCTCTTGAAGAATTTTCCACAGGTTATTGTGATCCACACAGTCAAAAGTTTTGGCATAGTTACTTCATGGCAAATAGATGGGGAAACAGTGGAAACAGGACTCAATGGACATGGGTTTGGGTGGACTCCGGGAGTTGGTGATGGACAGGGAGGCCTGGCGTGCTGTGGTTCATGGGATTGCAAAGAGTTGACCACAACTGAGTGACTGAACTGACTGAAAGCTGTTTTGGCTGACTTTATTTTTCTGGGCTCCAAAATCACTGCAGATGGTGATTGCAGCCATGAAATTAAAAGACGTTTACTCCTCTCAAGGAAAGTTATGACTAACCTAGACAGAATATTAAAAACCAGAGACATCACTTTGTCACCAAAGGTCTATCTAGTCAAGGCTATGGTTTTTCCAGTGGTCATGTATGGATGTGAGAGTTGGACTGTGAAGAAAGCTGAGCGCCGAAGAATTGATGCTTTTAAACTGTGGTGTTGGAGAAGACTCTTGAGAGTCCCTTGGACTGCAAGGGGATCTAACCAGTCCATCCTAAAGGAGATCAGTCCTGGGTGTTCATTGGAAGGACTGATGCTGAAGCTGAAACTCCAATATTTTGGCCACCTGATGCAAAGAGCTGACTCATTGGAAAAGACCCTGATGCTGGGAAAGATTGAGGGCAGGAGGAGAAGGGAACAACAGAGGATGAGATGATTGGATGGCATCACCGACTCAATGGACATGGGTTTGGGTGGACTCCGGGAGTTGGTGATGGACAGGGAGGCCTGGCGTGCCGTGGTTCATGGGGTTGCAAAGAGTCGGGCAGGACTGAGCGACTGAACTGACCGAAACCTGTTTTGGCAATAAACTGATCATATATAGTATCATCAGAGACAGTTTTACTTTGTAGTTACTTCCCTGTTAAAGAGTCGGACATGACTGAGCGACTGAACTGAACTGAAACAGAGAGGCATAAGTGAAAAAATGTGAACTCATGGTATTTTTGATTTATTAAAGACTCGCTCTTACGTTCCTTAAAGCAGCAATCATCTCTTGATTTTTCTTTCTTTTTAAAAAATTTTATTTTTGTTTGCGCTGGATCTTTCTTGCTGCATGTGGTCTTTCTCTAGTTGTGGTGAGCGATCTGGGGCTACTCTCTTCATTCTTGTGGTGCACTGGCTTCTCTTTGCGGTGGCTTCTGTTGTCAAGCACAGAAATTCAGTAGTTGGGCCCTGGCTTCAGTAGTTGCAGCATATAGGTTAGTAGTTTTGGTGGATTTTTCTTTTTAACATCCTTTTAAGGGGACTTGAAATGAAAGCCTGTTTAGAGCCTTTCTTTTTCACTAGAAACATTTAAGTGTGAGAGACTTAACAGAAAAATAAGGGCTGTATAGAGTTTATTATCGATTCTAAGACTCTTACTAACAACTATTGGAGCTCTCCTTTGGGGAGCCTTTAAATAATGATTGATGTGGATGTATGGTAAAACAATGAGAAATGTTCACATTGTGAATATTATCAGTTCAGTTCAGTCACGCAGTCATGTCTGACTCTTTGCAACACCATGGACTGTAGCTTGCCAGGCCTCCCTGTCCATCACCAACTCCTGGCGTTTACTCAGTCTCATGTCCATTGAGTCAGTGACGCCATCCAACCATCTCATCCTTTGTTGTCCCCTTCTGCTTTCAATGTTTCCCTGCATCATGAGAATGAATAATTGTCACTCATGTAAAGACATCATCTATTAAGTTTATCACAATTGGATTTGAGTTGTACTGTTAAACCTTTTCCTGGTGTGGAAACTGAGGCTTAACCTACTAAGTGCAGAGTTGAGACTGGAAGCTGAGTTGCTTGACTCTGAAGCAACTAATATAAGTTAGTGCACTTAATAATCAGGCTTAAGTCTATTACTAGTGTGAACCTTGTCACACTATTTGATACCACTTTGCAGAAATGAGGCTAATAATACTTTAAACATTACTTTGTTAAAAATGTACTGAAAGCTATTTGTATGTTTTATTATTCTGAAAATGTAGGAAAGGGTAAATCAGATCAGGTATGCACCTTTAGGTAAGATGGGGCCTCTTCTTTGTATTTGCCCAGTATTGTGGAAATTTACCTCAAGATAATAAACTTACATTAAAAACTCCAGTTTGAATGGATAAAAGTCTATTCAGCTTTTTCTTTATTCCCTGTTTGCTTAACGTTTCAACTCTTTAAGTCCTGGAAATTTAAAAAAGATTTTCTTTCATAGTCCAGGATCATAATGACACTTGTTAATTGTCTTGTGAAATCTTTTAGAGGATAAACTTTTGTAAAGTAGTATGAAAATACAGAGAAGGGAGCAGTCCAGTTATACATGAGAAGTTTGGAGAAATCTACAGAGGATAAGTCAAGTGGTGTGATGTGTTGAAAGACATGCTGGGTGGAGAATTGAGCCCTGTTAAATGCAAGTAGATGTGGAGTAAGTTGTTTGCAAAAATCTGGGAAATCCTTTGTGGCTGGAGCAGTACAGCCCATGTGGACTTGGGGAAATAGAAGAGGTGAGGTTAAATAGGTGGACTAGGATGAAAGTGTGAACTGGACGGTGAATTTGAACTTGATTGTCTAAGGAGCCCTTCTCATGCAAGTTTAAAGCAAGGAAGTAACATGGTCACATTTCTTTTTAGAACCATACCCTGAAAACCATGTGGATCGTGACCTTTGAAGAAACTGGTGATAGAGACAGTTGTCTGGAACTGTTGTTTTTCACCAAGTGAGCATTATGGCATTGGCCACAAAAAGACCCGCTGGATCCCAGAGATACAGAGATGCTTGAGGGATTGATAGCAATTTAGGGGAGGGCAAATGAGGTAGATGAAAGAGTAAAGATGGATCAGGTTTTTGACTGGAATTATTTAGGGGATGATGGTGACATGATAAAATAGGAAAAGAAATAGTTTGGATGAGGGCAAAGGTATGGATGGGGAGGTAGCATAGTATTTATGGGTACATTTTGAGTACTTTTTGACTGTCTGGTAATATCCTGTACTTTTGTACTTTATACAGATAATGTACTTTTGGTACATTGTTATTTTACTGTATCTCTATGAGTCAGGTAAGAGTATCTTTATTTTACAGATAAAGAGCAAACTGAGCTTCAGAGAAGTTGAGTGACTTCCTTTGGTTCAGTATTTTTAAAAATTGGGTAATGATATTTCTTGTAAGTTGTAGGTATTAATGCTTGTTCTTGCCTAACAATTATGTTCGTTTTTTGTAATTGTATTTAAATTGTTTTTTCAGCCATCATAGAAGAGAACAAACAATGGCTGATGATAGTGCGTTAGCATCCACTACTGGCAGTACAAGCTTGGCAGACTCTTCCATTTTTGATTCTAAAGTTGCCGAAACTTCTAAGGAAAACTTATTTATTAGATCTGCTTCATGTGTTGAAGGTAAACATGTTATCTGCTTTAAAATGACAAATCACTCTTTTAATCCTAAACTTACTGACTAGCGATTTTCATATGATTTGACTGTAATATTGTTAAGTTAGGGTACAGGCATTCAGTAAAAATTTGTTAACAAAAACCCATTGCACTAGATTTTTTTATTCTTGTTTGGCATTTCCCAACTTTAAAGGAGAAGGTGTCTTGTTGTTGGATGTTGCTTTTGCTGTATGTGAGGGCAATCTAGCTGTAATATTGTTAGCTACAATATATTCAGTTAGGACTGGTCAGGTGAAGAGCCACTTCTTCCCTTTCCACTGTGTAAACGTATCTTTCCTAAAGTTGTGTGCACTATTTCAGAGGATGACTCTGCCAATTGGTGAATGCTTTCTTTGGTTATGAAGAGTGCTGATGTTTGAATACTTTGTTTATAATACAGTGTGTTTCTCTTCTGAAATGATACCTGATCAGATTTTTTTAAAAAGCTAGGAATTAAGTCATCTTAATTTCAGGGAATGTTATTATCTCAAAGATGGAAAACATTACAGATATAACCAAAAAAGGGATTGGAGACTACAGATTTTGATGTTAGTGAATAATAAAAGTGTTTTACTTAAAAATTTTTAATTTTAATAGAAGAAATGCCTCAGATTGAAACAAGAGTCATACTGGTTCAAGAATCTGGAAAACAAGAAGAACTTATAAGAGCCTTAAAGGTATGGAGATTTAACTTTTTATTTTTTTTTAAAAGAGACTATTTGCCTTCCATTGGTGCATAAATAAATCTATAGTTTTCTTAATCTCATAATTAAGTCTCTTTTCCACAGACTATTAACATAATGGAAGTCCCTGTTATAAAGATAAAAGAAAGTTGTCCTGGAAAATCGGATGAAAAATTAATAAAAAGTATTGTTAATATGGTAGGTCAAGCATTTCCTTGCATGTGGCATGCTGCACTTCCTTTGATTGTATTCTATAGTCCACTTACTGGTGATTGGGCCTAAAGTAGACGCAAGGTATACTTTGAACACTCTGAAGCTAGATTAATGAAAACTGTGACATTTATTTTAAAATTTGGATGTTTCTGAAACCTCAAACTATAATGTTTTATAAATAATGAAATCCTTATATAGTAATTTGGTATTGTAACATTTAAATGACATTTCACTTATGTATTTGCGAAGATCTAATACTTTAAACTCTACTTTTTTCTCAATAATTTTATTTTATTCTGAATTCTTGCATTACTTCCACATTTCAAGTCAATTTGACAGTCATCAGGGAATTTACCTCACTGTATGAAATATGTCTAATTCCCTATTCCAGCTAATACTGGATTGTGAGGGTTTCCATAATAACATATGCTGGGCAGCTCAAACAATAGAAATATGTTTTCTCACTTCCCTGGAGGCTAAAGTCCAAGATCAAGGTGTCAGCAGGTGTAATTTCTGTTGAGGCCTTTTTCCTTGGCTTGTCGATGACTGCCACCATCTTGCTTTATCTTCACATGGCTTATCTTCTGTGCATGCATATCTCTTTTGTATGTCCAGATTTCCTTTTATAAGGACACCTATCCACCACTAATCCAGTCTGACTAGAATCCACCCATGTGACTTCATTTAACCTTTATTACATCTTGAAAGGCCATATCTTGAAATAGTTACCTTCTGAGGTACAGGGGATTAGGACTTCAACGTGAGTTTTGGGATACACAATTCATACCTTCACATCAGCCTGGGAAGTAAAGCCCAAATATTGACTCACCCATTTGAATTTTCTTTTAAATGGTTCTGTTTTTTTTTATACAAATCATATAGATACTTAATTATCTTCATTCTTTTTCATGGATGTACATTACAAAGTTGCCTTTTTATATCCTGTGTATACAATGTTGTAGTCGCCTCCATATTTTCTTATCTTTCTCTTATTTCCCTCATTTATACTGAACTTTCTGTAGATGTCATAGTATTTTTATACATGGCATAATATTTTTTTCTTTTTTTCTGACTATAATTTGTGCAGGAAGAACTATGCGTATGGCATCATTTTCTCAGTCAGAATAAAAAGCAACTGTGGATATCTTTCTAAGGCATTCTACTATCAAAATACATGTACTTAAAAAAATTCATCATCCCTCTTTTTATATCCATACTAGATGCTTTATAATGACTACCAAGTCATGTCAGAAACTTACACCTTTATAATAATTTTCAAATTTTAAAATCTTAATGTAGAGATATGTTTATATAAATAAATATGACTGTTCACTATTAAGTATAATGCTCATTGTATGATTTAAAACTTAAGTTTCTACATTTATACAAATACACAAATAAAAATGTTGATACTGAGTTGATTTGGGGGTCTTACTTAGAGAGATTTATAATTGATTTTATAATATATAAATTTTATTTCTTAATAATGCCATGGAAAAAATCAAGGAAATTAAACTGCCGTTTGTAAAGATGGAATCAGTTGAAGAATTTAAAAGTTTGGATTCTCCAGAATTTGAAAATGTATTCATAGTCATGGACTTCCAGGATTCTGTCTTTAATGAGTTATACAAGGCTGATTGTAGAGTTATTGGACCACCAGTTGTATTAAACTGTGCAGAAAAAGGAGAGGTAAGAAAGAATATATGCTTATTATAACTTCTCAAGGTTAATAAAATTTTATTAATGAATTTTTTGCAGAAAAATCTCATTAATTGTTGAGAATATGAAATCTTTAGAATAGGAATGGTAGTGGCTACTCTGTAGTACTCCCTTCTATAGAACTCAGAAGTCCTTTAATCATAAATAATATGTGTGTGCATGCGTGTTAAGTCGCTTCAGTTGTGTCTGACTGTTTGCAGCCCTATGGACTTTGGCCCGCCAGGCCATGGGATTCTCCAGGCAGGAACACTGGAGTGGGTTGCCATGCCCTCCCTCCTTCAGGGCATCTTCCCAACCCAGGGAGTGAACCCGACCCAGGGATCAAACTCCCGTCCCTTATATCTCCTGCATTGGCAGGCAGGTTCTTTACCACTAGCGCCACCTGGGAAGCCCGAAGAATATCATGTGTATATACAAAATATTAATACCTGCAGTATCTTGGGAAGAAATAATTTGCTTTAAACCTGAGTATCAAAGATATATATATATAAATACATAAACTTAGTTTTCCTCCACATAGAACAGCTACCACAATTGCATTTTTATCAATTTCTACTGATAAATTAGGGAAATTACTTTAGCTTTTTGTTTTTGAATAGCATTTCAGTTAAGTTGTAGTAGAGTTGATACTTATTTTATTGCTCTGTTTTGACATTCTTAAGCTTGCCTTATTAACTTTAAACTGCTTGGGTCTTTGTGCTTCTTTTATTATAGATACTAATAATGAGCACATGATAATCTTTTAATTTTCTGTTTTGATTTGGAAGTCTTGTTTTCAAAACACACATAAACATTTTAAAGGCCAAGATTATGGAAAAGATATTTCTGCCCAATAGTGGGAATTAAATTTATATCTGTTTTTAAGCATTCTCTTTCATATATAGATAGATAAAATCATTTGTTAAATTATTTACTATCTCCATATTTTAGCTGAAAAGTTGGAATCATATTTGGTTCAAGTATATGTATGATCAGTATTTATTAGAAAAATATTTTTGACCTCTTTTAACTTTAATTTGAAGCATTTACAGTAGTATATGGAAATCTTTTATTATAGACAATACCTCATGTATCAAAGTACATTTTGGAAATAAAAGTTTGGGTATGGATATTTATGTTTTATTTGGCAGTAGTAAAGTGTGTTTAGATTATGTGTATCAAATATGATATGGGAAATCATGGGAACTTTTTATTGTGAAATTGATCCTTGCAATTTCTTACATATTGAAAAATGCAAGTATATTTTTGGGTTGGGAATGTTAAATGGCAAGAGAGGGAAATATGTTTAGTTTAGAAAGATGTGTTCTATTTTTGCTATAGAGAATCTCACAGATTTAAAATTGTATCCTTCAGCCTTTGCCATTTTCATGTCGCCCACTCTATTGTACCAGCATGATGAATCTAGTACTATGTTTTACTGGATTCAGGAAGAAAGAAGAACTAGTAAGTATTTTAAAACATTCTAGTCAAAGAATATTTTCTCTAGAAAAATAAATTTAAATTTGCCTTTTTTTGGTAGTTGTATCATGATTTTATTTTTAAAATATTGAAGGAGAAATTACCGTGAATGTGAAGTGAAGTGAAGTCGCTCACTTGTGTCCGACTCTTTGCGACTCCATGGACTGTAGCCCACCAGGCTCCTCCATCCATGGAATTTTCCAGACAACAGTACTGGAGTGTGGTGCCGTTTCCTTCTCCAGGGGATCTTCCTGACCCAGGGATCGAACCTGGATCTCCCGCATTACAGACAGACACTTTAGTGTCTGAGCCACCCAGGAAGCCAACTATGAATGAGTATGAAAGTGGTCTTAAACTTTGTGAAGAGACTCTGAAGAGCCTTGTAAACAAACAAATGTTGTGTCTAGGGTGGCTGGTCTGTGAATTAGAAAAACTGTGTAACTATTTAAATTGTCTTTTTAAGTATTTTATTAGCATATTATTTGAAGTTTTTGTTATTGCATTGCAATGTTTTATTATGTATATCTAGTCTTAAAGTATTCTCATCGCCCTACAGAATTCATAGAAACTTCTTTCTTTGATCTGTAAAATTATTTATGTTGGAGCTAATGCCTGGCATGCTGCGATTCATGGGGTCGCAAAGAGTCGGGCACAACTGAGCAACTGAACTGAACTGACTGAATGGGGTATTAATATAATTCAGTGAAAAGAATCTTGATGTGATGGCAACCTGGCTTTTAAAAAGTAATAAATTGAGGACATACATTTTTTGGGGACACAAGCCTGTTGTGTCCCCCTTTGCCTGGCAAAGCAACAAGCTTTTTTACTTCACCACCCACCTCTGAGAAGTAATATATTTACTTTTTCACTTGTGTGAAAGCCAGTCTTTAATTAGTTTTGTGTGTTCATCTTAACTAGCTTACCTTTTTATGATTTTGCCTATGCCAGTAAAGCAAATGAATCTTTAATTTTTTTAACATAAACTTTATAAAAATTATTTTATGTACCTGATAAATAGAAATCAGTATATGCTAAATGAACTATAAACATCGTTTAAAATTTTGTTCATATTAATTAAAAAAAACAATGTTTACTTTTTCTTTTGAGGCCAGATTGGTGACATTGGTTCATCACATGGGTGGAGTTATTCGAAAAGACTTTAATTCAAAAGTTACACATTTGGTGGCAAATTGTACACAAGGAGAAAAATTCAGGGTATGTAAATTTTAGTGTTTTTGTGTATTTCAATATAGCACTGTTTGGTAATGGATTTAATGAAAGTGTTCTCATTTTGTCTGTTTCTCTCACAATTTATTGAGGATCAGAAATTCGATTTTTGCTATATGTGTGTTTAGTAAAAAATTTGAAATCATAGGAGTGTGGCCCCTGAGGTTTGAAGGAGGCCGTGGAGCTTGAGTTAGGTCTTGAAAGATGATTAGGATAGTGGAGGTTGGTAAGTGAATAACATTTTAGGAGGCAGATGAGTAATATTAGAAAAGAATTACTGTGAGCGTTGGTGAGTAAGGGGGTCAGAAGGTGATGAGGGTAGGTATTTCTCTCTTATCTAAGAGCAGAACTTTGTTCTTATAAAATGGTTCTAAGATTTAACTTGTGAAAATTATAGAACAGGAGAAAATACTTTTATTGGGATTAAAGTCTTAGTTCAAGGATTGCACTTGAAGAGTTTATCACTTTGTTCTCACCCTCCATCAGTGTATATATGTAGCAACATTAGGGTAATGTTGAATTCCTGGGAGGTAGACTTAGAACTCATATCTAAGATTTTGTGACCTAATCAGATATTTTCTCTTAAACTCTTAGTGCTATCATGGGGGTTAATACTTCTAAAAAAGTAAACACAGAAATAGAAATGTAATGAAGATGAACTGAATCAACTTGGGAGATGTATTTATTTAAAATGAAACAGCTTGGACCTTGTGGAACTTGTTTTGGAAGTTATTTTAACCTAGACTGTATGATGGAAAGATAGTTTTTTCTTTATATTTTGTTACAAAGCAGATGGGCAGTGATCTAAGAATGTAATTATAATTGTTCATATCTTATAAGAATGCAGTTATTTAAGATAAAAATGCATCATAATTAATGTTTATGTTTTTAGGTAGCTGTGAGCCTGGGTACTCCAATTATGAAACCAGAATGGATTCATAAAGCTTGGGAAAGGCGGAATGAACAGTAAGTATTTAGAAATTCAGTTGTTAATTATGTGAATCAGTCACATGTCATAAGGAAACCCATGTGCCCAAAATTCATAAATTAATATATGAAAAGTAATTCAGTCTTTGTGAAGCTTAGGGAATAAAGTATAGGAGGAACAAAGTTTTTATTATTATAATTATTGAAAATGGAAAGACATCTATGATATCTTTGAACTTTATTTTATAAAATAATTTAATAACCAATAAAAGCATTCTAAAATTATCAGGTAATAGCTTACTGCATCTGGATGTTTGGGTTGTGCTATATTTTTTCTTATGTTTGTCTGGTTACATTTTAAGTGGTAACTGCATTTCATAACCTTGTTAAGCTTTCCAGTCTCACAATTCCTTGCTCTTGTACTTGATTATTAGATTTTATGAAACTATAGAACCCCTGTAATACATACAAAATTTCATGTACACAGCAGATATTTGCATCTTTAACTATTACCTGTGATTAAACTGTGTGGGAAGTTACTTCTGGGATGACTGAGGACACATCAGTTTTTTTTAGCTATAGTTTTTATAATATTTCAGGACCTAATGTAAAATATTTTCAGTAAATGGATTATGCTAAAACCTTGAAAGTTACTGTAGATTTATAAATTGATCCGCTTCACTTATATTGAATTGCAGTTAAGCTGGTTTTAAAAGAGTGTACTTTTGTTTTTAGGGACTTCTGTGCATCAGTTGATGACTTTAGAAATGAATTTAAAGTTCCTCCATTTCAAGATTGCATTTTAAGTTTCCTGGGTTTTTCGGATGAAGAGAAAACCAATATGGAAGAAATGACTAAAATGCAAGGTAGAATTCAGCATAATTTAAAAGCTAACATATTTTATTCCCTACTCCTGCTAATCACTTCCTCAAGAATATGTCTCTTTAAAAAATTTGGGCCTGGGGATAAACAATTGGTCTTATGTATGCTTGTATGCTTTCTTCTTTAGGAGGAAACTGTTTACCAGTTGGAGATGAAAGATGCACTCACCTTATAGTTGAAGAGAATATAGTAAAAGAACTTCCATTTGAACCTTCAAAGAAACTTTATGTTGTGAAACAAGAGGCAAGTAATTGTAAAATAAGAGTGGTTTTTATTTCTTTTTTTAAAAAATAAATTTATTTATTTTAATTGGAGGCTAATTACTTTATAACATTGTATTGGTTTGGCCATACATCAGCATGAATCCGCCACGGGTGTACACGTGTTCCCCATCCTGAACCCCCCTCCCACCTCCCTCCCCATACCATCCCTCTGGGTCATCCCAGTGCACCAGCCCCAAGCATCCTGTATCATGCATCAAACCTGGACTGGTAAAAAACATTAGTAATATCTTTTCTGATGAGATAAATTCGTAATTAAAGTCTTCTTTCCACTAGTGGTTCTGGGGAAGCATTCAAATGGATGCCCGAGCTGGAGAAACTATGTATTTATATGAAAAGGTATGCTGTTTGTCCCTTTTTTCATTTGTTCTGTGAACTTGATTGCATGAAGATGACACTTTTTTATTCCAAAAGAACCTAGGATAATTAGCACGTAGATCATGTTTTTTGTCATGTTTAGGATGTCAGAATAATTAAACAGTTGGATATTGAGGGATAGTCTATGTAGATTTAATGTATTGGATCTTATTTTAATCTATGTCATTCTGTGCTAATTCTTGGTGATACCATTATAAACCATAACATCCCTATCTTCAAAAACTTAGAACCTTAAAGGAAAGAGAGATGTGGATACAATTACAGTACACAATGAAATGTGCCATAATTGAGCAATGTATGTATTCTAACTACTAACTAACTCAGAGACTCAGGCAGGATTGAAAAGAGCAAATAAATGCTGAACCATCTTCCTTGGCTAACTTAGTAAGGAAATGCATGTTAGACAGCAGGTGGGAGAGGGTATGAAAGCTTAAAAGTACATTAAAATTATGGCTTCAGAAAAGAGTATGGGAAAGAAGGCCAACAGATAAAGCTGACTAAATAGGCAGAATCAAGTTTTTAATATGTTAAAGCATTTTGATTTGTCCTGTAAGTATTGGAGCAACTGAAGAATGGGGAGAGATGTCATTAAAAAAATGACTGTAGTAGAAGGAATTGTAGGCAAGAAAAATCCAGCCTTCATTGCTGGATCTTGGTGAAAACGGTGTCGTTCACCAGAATGTGACAGAAAGATATAGAAGCAGGCTTCAAGGGAAAATTTACTTCAGTTTGGGATTTAATAATTTTGAATGAAAAGTTGAAGGTGAAGTGTGCATTTATTATGTTTCTATAAAATCTAAATATGTACTCTGTTGTGTTCTCTTTGAGCCCTTATTCTCAATGTAAGTTTCTGAGCGTAAAGTTTAAAAAATATGCTTCAGATTGCAAGAGAGAACTCTGAAAAAAATCTAGAGGTAGGACTTCCCTGGTGGTCCAGTGCTTAAGAACCTGCCTGCCAATGCAGGGAACATGGATTTAATCTCTCGTCCGGAAGGATTCCACATGCTGTTGGGGAGCTAAGCTCATGTGCTACAACTACTGCATCCCGCAAGCCTAGAGCCCATGCTCTGCAACAAGAGAAGCCACTGCAGTGAGAAGCCCCTGCTCACCTCAGTTAGTGAAAGCCCTCGTGCAGCATCATTGATGCATTTTTAAAGACAGTACAGTTAAAAAATCAAGTGGTATTTGAGAAATATTTTAGAGCACTGTATCCAGGCATTGTGCTAAATGCCAGAGATACAGTGAACAAAATATGAATGAATGGTCCTGCCTCCCTGGAATTTATGGTCTAATGGAGAGTAGATTGTAAACAAGCTTATAGGCAAATATGTAATGGTAATACTACTGTGGAGAAAAAGAATTAGGTGTTAGTGGTTGGACAGTTACAGTAGTCCTTTGATTATTATGTTTTATGCAGCAGCCGAATTATGTGGAAAAATGTGTAGTTGTAAAATTATTGTGCAAAACCCAGATTTTGTCAGATTCTTAAGCGTGTTTTCCTTTTGTTCTTGTCTCAGTAAGTAAAGAACCACAGAAGTAAAATTGAGCTTTTGTGCTTTTGATTGCAGGCCAATACACCTGAGCTCAAGAAATCAGTGTCACTGCTTTCTCTAAATACCCCAAACAGCAATCGCAAAAGACGTCGTTTAAAAGAGACACTTGCTCAGCTTTCAAGAGAGGCAGACTTGTCACCTTTCCCTCCCCGTAAGCGCCCTTCAGCTGAACATTCCCTTTCTATAGGGTCACTCCTAGATATCTCCAACACACCAGAATCTAGCATTAACTATGGAGGTAATTCACATTTTTAAATCTTTAAATTTAGTGGAATAGAATAATTATTAGAATGTAGATAAATCCGTACGACAGTGACCGGCCTTTGTTCTAGCTGAGGAGAAAAGGCACACGAAAATGCTTAGATTTAACAATTGCTTGCTCTAAGTGTTTGTATGTTTTGTGTTTATAAGATAAGTTTTATTGCCCCTGTTTTACAGATGACCATACTGAGATTAGAGAAGTAAAACTTGTCTAGAGTCACACAGCTAGAAAGTGATAGAGCTGTTCAGAGAGCAGATTGTTAACACAAAGAATCACAGGAGATGTCACATGAATAATGGAAAAAATAGGTACAGTGAAGTCAGAAAAAGGTGAATTTACTTTATCAGCTGATACAGGAAGCCACAAATAATTAGTTCTTTTACCTTGATCTCCAGTTTTTTCCCCTCTGTTTTTTTTTTTTCAGTCTGCACATAAATATGTTGTTTTCTAATTTATAAAATAATCAAAACCTCCCCTTGACTTCATAATACTCTCCACTGACTATCCTATTTCTCTGTTCTCTTTCATATAACTACTCTTGAAGGATTTATCTTGATCCATTGTCTCATTTCCTTTCTTTTTACTGTCTTTTCAGTTCATTCCAATTGAATTTCAGTGCTCTTGCTGGGGAGACTGACAGTTTTTCTATAGTCAACAGCATTCAGCACATGAGCAGCTACTCCTTCCTCGACACATTTTTTAATTCTGGCTTTCGTATATCACTCATTTGTCTTTCTCCTTGGCCTAACTTATCTTTCCAACTCTAAATGTGGAATGTTATTCCTGAGTCATTTCTTTTCCATGGAATTCTTCCTAAATGATCTCATTTAATTCTATGGCTTTTCTTTCTATAGCTGATGATGCCCAAATTTGAGTTTTTTCCTGTTCAACTGTATTTTTCACACCTCCTTGTTCTAATACACAAGCTATTTTTTGCATAATCATATTAGAAATCTTGATTCAATCTCTATTCCTTTGTTACCCTTCCTTTATCAACCTTTTCTATATAAATGGTCTCTCTTAGATAATTGCAATGGTCCTTTAGATGGCCTCCCTATATTCATGTTTGCCTTTCTACATTCAGCACTTAGAAAGGTCTCTAAAAACATGTAAATTAGCTCATGCTGTTTTCTGCACAGACGGTAGCTCTGTATTGCCACAGCTTTCAGGTTCCTGGGTAATCCTTCCTCAGTTGCTTCTCCTGTCATGTGCTGTTGTCCTCCACTAATACTCTCCGGGTATCAGTCACAGTGTCTGTTATTCTTCAGATTTTTCTACTGTTAAAACCATACCTCGGGAACTTTATACTCGCTCTCCCTATTTTAAAGAAATCTTACCGGTTCTCTGTAAAGGTAAGGCCCTGTCCCACTACTCCCTCCTACCAACCTGATCGCGGGGTGTCATCTTCAGTAGTAGTTATCACAGTTAGAAATTGTTTGTTTACTCCTTTATTGTTTTATTCTCTTCACCAAAATGTATACTTGAAGAGAATAAGTACCTTGTCTATCTTCTCTGCTCTATTCTCAGTGCCTGGAATAGAGTTGTTTAATCCCAAAGTCATGTCTGACTCTTTTGGGACCCCATGTACTATAGTCCACCCGGCTCCTCTGTCCATGGGACCTCCTAGGCAAGAATACCGGAGTGGGTTGCCCTTTCCCTCCCCAGGGGATCTTCTCAACCCAGGGATCGAACCCGAATCTCCTGCTCTGGCAGCTGGGTTCCTTACCACTGAGCCACCAGGCAAGCCCTTGGTATAGAATAGGTAGTCACTAAATATTCATGGAAGGAATTAAAATTCAGTTTAAAATAGGTGTAGAAAACTGAGTTGGGTTTGAGATTTATTACAAGAGGAGCAAGTAACACAGCATACAGAATGAGTCTTTAGAGAATAGTAAGTCAGTCAGTTTGCTTTGAATATGGAGGAGTGAGTCTAATTAGGTTAATTGTAATTAGGAAATTAACATTTAACACTGATCTACTCTAGACCTTCAGATTTTACTAGTTGTTCCACTAATGTCCTACTATGATATTTGGCAAAAGCAAAAAGGTTTTTTTGAGTTAGGATTCAATCCAGGATTATAAATTGTGTTATCTTTCTTTAGTCTCTTCATATCTGGAACAGTTCTTCTTTCTGTATTTCTTTGTTTTTTAATGATCTTGACATTTTTGAAGAGTACATGACCATTATTTTTTTCTGGCCTTATTCTAGGATGAAACTCTAATGAAAATATTTATGGTGGTATATTTATAAGAGTAGATACCCTCTTTTTTTTTTTGTCAAATCTGTACAGTGTTTGGTACTTATATCTGGCTTCCATTTTAAGTCTTTCTTCCTCTTTCCTTTTAGAAACACCAAAATCTTGTACTAAGTCCTCTAAGAATTCTACTCCAGTCCCTTCAAAGCAGTCAGCCAGGTGGCAAGTTGCAAAAGAGCTCTATCAGACTGAAAGTAATTATGTAAATATATTGGCCACAATTATTCAGGTAAGAATTTGGAAAAATGATCTCTGTTCCACCGTTAATAAGTAAAAACAAAGAAATATGTTATTTTTTGTAAGAGAATTGTATAAGCATAGAATTTAAATATAGATATTGAAAATCTATGACAGAAACTGCTGTTAGGGAAATGCCATTTAAGAGTAGCTTTTTTTTTCATGCAGAAATAGCTTTTTATAGTGACTTTAAAAAGAGAAGGATCCTCAATAGACAGTCTTAGAGGAGACTGAATTTAATTCACAATTTTGCAGCTTCCATGTCAGGATACTGCATTTACATTTGGAAGTGGTAGCTTTTTATGATAGTGTGTATTCAAGAGTCATTGCTTTGTTTAGTACTGTTGATATATGACTCATTGGAAAAGACCCTGATTCTGGGAGGGATTGGGGGCAGGAGGAGAAGGGGACAACAGAGGATGAGATGGCTGGAAGCCCATCTCATATCCGACTCGGTGGATATGAGTTTGGGTAAACTCCTGGAGTTGGTGATGGACAGGGAGGCCTGGCGTGCTGCGATTCATGGGGTCTCAGAGAGTCAGGCACGACTGAGCGACTGAATTAAACTGAATTGATACATGGAAAAACAATTAGCAATGAAGCATAGCAATATGTTTGTCAGTAAATTTTTATTTTTTTAAGTGTATTTTTAATTGGAGGTTAATTGGTTTGCTATATTGTGTTGGTTTCTGCCATAGTAATTTTTTTAAAGTTATCCTTTATTGTGTCGTTTTCTAAAATTTTGCAGTAGTCAAATGTTGACTCATTGCTTACCACTATTAAAATGTACTATGAAGTTATTCCTGAAGAAAAACAATTCTAAGGAATCCTTGTAGGATGAGATCAAGGAAGATATTAAGGAATAAATCAAAATTCAAGGTTCTGAAAAGCGTAATAATAGGACATTATTTTGGAATCTGTAGAAAGAAGGAATAAATTTGTTTGTGGTAATGAAGGAGATTGTCAGGAAAATAAAGTTGATACCACTTAGCTTAACTTTGAATAGAAAATGATAGGGGAGTTTCTTATTTGGGTTTAATTTTTAATTCTAATTCTTAATATTGTTCATTAAGGTCCAATATAATGGCCTTTAGTAGTTTGTACCATTGATAAGATGCATGAATAAGAAATGAAAAACTTTTTTCTCGGTATTCACGGAAAGGTTATTCTTCATAGTTGATTTGTTTAGCAGTAGTCAGGGTTTTATGAGGCCCTCTGCTATATTAAACTAAACTTGTTTTAAGTCAGTTCTGCTCTTCCTCAAGGGAAGCCATCCTAGATGAGTTTCTTGTTGAAGTTTTTATAGTCAGCCAAAATGTGGTTAAGTAGCAGAAAATCCCTTTGGCATATACTGTTCATGTACTTTGGTAGCATTTATAACCTAGAAATGTAAATCCTTTCAGGCCATGGTAAATGTCCTGGAGTTCCAAATTTTAACTTGCGTATCAATTACATTCACTAAAACTTCTTTTTAAAAAGCACTTGTAATTATTACACTGTAGACAAACTCCCACACTACTGTGCTTAGTATAAATTCACCTAAGTTTACTTACAAGTTTGTGGGCTCCGTTGATTATAGTGTTCTCTTTAAGCTTTGTTGTAGGACTAATGTGTCCTACAATGTGTCCTACTAATGTGTGCTACAAACTTTTTTTAAAATTTGAATTTGGAATAGCTTAATTTTTACTTAGCCCCACAAATTAAGTGTAGCTTCTTGATTTTTTCCATGTAATACTTAGGTACCTATTAATATAAGGTGTTGTGACAGGTGTTAAAGAGGATTCCTGTTTTAAAGGAACTCCACTCCAATACTCTTGCCTGGAAAATCCCATGGACGGAGGGGCCCAGTGGGCTGCAGTTCATGGGGTCGCTAGGAGTTGGACACAACTGAGCGACTTCACTTTCACTTTTCACTTTCATGCATTGGAGAAGGAAATGGCAACCCACTTCAGTGTTCTTGCCTGGAGAATCCCAGGGACACGGGAGCCTGGTGGGCTGCTGTCTATGGGGTGGCACAGAGTTGGACACGACTGAAGCGACTTAGCAGCAGCAGCAGCAGACTGGAATAGGAGTTAAAACATACACACCTAATTATAACCAAATAGAAAGTTCTGAACCTCATGAGAGAGGTTTAGTTAAGGTATTTGGAGATATGTGTGGTGAGAATTTTGTTCCTCTTCCAGTTTAGGGAAGGTGTTGGGCTGGAATTTTCAATGGTTGAACACTGAAAAAGTATCATACAGAAGATGCAAATTGAAATGAGTTTTAAAGCATGATTATTATTAGTGCATGCAAAGAATATGGGTGGGAAGTATATTTGAGATTATTCCAACAGTACAAAAGACTAATCCTTAACGGTATTACAGAATAGTCCAGGGGAATTTGAGTTGAGGGTGGGTTAAGGGTAGGGTGGAGCTGAAACACCAATACTTTGGCCACCCAAAATGAAGAGCTGACTCATTAGGAAAGACCATGATGCTGGGAAAGATAGAAGGCAGGAGGAGAGGGGACAACAGAGGATGAGATGGTTGGATAGCATCACCGACTCAATGGACATGAATTTGAGCAAGCTCTGGGTGTTGGTGATGGACAGGGAAGCCTGGCATGCTGCAGTTCATGGGGTTGCAAAGAGTTGGACACAGCTGACCTACTGAGCTGAACTGAACTAAGGGTAGAGTTTAGGGTGTGAATATAGTAACAGCCACCTCATGTGAAGAGTTGACTCATTGGAAAAGACTCTGATGCTGGGAGGGATTGGGGGCAGGAGGAAAAGGGGACGACAGAGGATGAGATGGCTGGATGGCATCACCGACTCAATGGATGTGAGTTTGAGTGAACTCAGGGAGATGCTGATGGACAGGGAGGCCTGGCGTGCTGTGATTCATGGGGTCACAAAAAGTCTGACACGACTGAGCACAGGACTGAGCGACTGAACTGAACTGATAGTAACAGATGAGATAAGATTGCTTACTCCAGACTGGGGTAGGCCTTTGTACAGTGTGCTAGGTCATTTGTTGTTAAAGAATTTTTGATAGGAAGGGAAAGATAGTAACATTTGACTTGTATTTTAGAAAGTCATTTGGTTCACTTTGAAGGAGGTATTGAAGAAGGGGAAACAAATTGTGGAGGCAAGATCAATTTGAAGATTATTTCAGCACTCTTGGTTAGAGATTTTAATAAACTAAACTTCTTAGGATAGTATCAGTGAGAATGAAAAAAGGATAGATTTGAGATATATTGGAAAGGTAGAATCAGTTTTTAGCTAACTAATTTTAAATGCGGGATTAAAACACAGTAAAAATATTTTAAGATATTGTTTCCTAAGAGTACTGAGAAGTTTTAATCTAGATGTATTTTGATGGTCTGAATATTTTTGTTTAGGATTTTTAATGAAATGTTGACTACATAAAGGAATGCTTATAAATGGTTATAGATATCTTTGCATCTTCTATTACGTTTTTCCCCAATCCCGTTTCTTTTCCCTCTCTCATAGATAACCATTACCTGGAGTTTTGTGCTTACCATTTTCCTTATAGATCTATCATATATATGTAGAAAATCAAACTGTCTAAATGTAACAGTATATATTTTTTAGTGAATTGCTTTTTTCACTTGATAGAAATGTTCTTAAGATACATCTGTGTCATTGCATGTGGCAGTAATTCATTTTCCTGTATGATTATATCCACCTAATTAACTTTTATTTTTAGTAGACATTGGAATTTGTTTTGATGTTCTCATTGCTGTTTGTTTTTACTGTTACTAGTAGTGCTTCTGTGAGTATTCTTACTCATGGCTGCTTGAGAACATATACTGGGCAGAAATCTGGAATTTCTGGGTCATTGGTTAAACATACTTCTGACTTTACTGGAAATTGTTAATATGTTGGAATCTAGGTTTTGTATGGGTCTTCTGTTCTCACTGAGGCTTTTATAGGTGAAGCTTAACTTTCATCGATTTAGGCAAATGTCTTTGGGAAAAAGATTGGTTTAGTACTCAGCTTTCTACTTTCACTTAGATTTTGGCCTCTGAAGGTACCTCACTTTCTTGTCAGCTTGTTGATGTATTCAGACAGAGGTTTTTCTTACTTCATTATTTTGTTTTCAGCAAGTAGGTGCTCACCATACTTGCAAAAATGGAAGGCCTGAATATACATAGGTATTTTTGGGGAAGAGGTGGTAAACTGTTGTAAGAACAATTCATAATCTTTATGAAGTTTCTTACTATTTACAGTGTTCTTTCTTTTCTTCCTCTCTCCTCCCTCCCTCCTTCCTTTCATTAATCCCATCCTGGCCTTTGTGCTATTGTCATATTACTGCTACATATGTTAACCCAATAATACATCATTATTTTTACTAGAATTTTAACTATACAGTGAAATTGACTCTTTGAAACATTTAACATTTCTATCTCCCCCCAAAACTCCTGTTACTCTTCCTTTATGTCACACCTTTTTCTCATTTCAACTCCTGGTAATCACTAATCTCTTCTTTGTTACTATAATTTTTTTTTAATGTCATAAAATAGAGTCATAGTATACAACCTGTTCCTTTGGGTTTTATCTAACTTGTGTGTATAAATAGTTTGATCCTTTTGCTGAGTAGTATACCACTGTATGGATGTACCACAGTTTATCTATTGACTTATTAAAAGGACATTTGGGTTGTTTCCAGTTTTGAGTGGTTATCAATAGAGCTGTTACAGATATTTGTGTACAAGTTTTCTATGGACATAAATTTTCATTTCTCTTGGGTAAACACCTAGGAGTGATACTGCTGGATCATATTGTAAGTAATGCTTGATTTCAAAAGAAACCATCAAGCCTTTTTGCAGAGGGGCTGTACAGTTTTGCTCTTCAACCAGTAACATGTAAAAGTTCCAGTTGCTCACGTCCTCACCATTGCTTTATGTTATCAGTGTTTTTTATTTTAGCCATTCAAACACGTGTATAGTATTATCTCATCCTGGCTTTAATTTACATTTCAAAAAGACTAGTGATACTGAACATCTCTGTCCTTATTTGATATCTGTATATCTTGTTTTAATTGAAATAACTAAAGATTTTACTTGTTTTTAATTGGATTGTTTTCTTTCCAGAGTTTTGAGAATTCTTTATATATTTTGAATATAGTCCTTTGTTAGATAATGTGATTTGCAGACATTTTTTTCCTATTCTATAATATGTTTTCTTGTTGTAAGTTTTTTGCTGAGTTGTTTTTAGTTTTGATAAAATCCAATTTATCAGTTTTTTTTTTCTTTTATACATCATGGGTTTGATTTCGTATTTAAACACTCTACATAAGCCTAAGTCACAAGGTTTTCTCCTAGGTTTTCTTCTAAATATTTCATAGTTGTGAGTTTTTTCTTTAGGTCTATGATAATTTTGAGTTAATTTTTGTATAAATATTATATTTGGGCTGAGGTTTATCTTGCCTGGAGAATCCCATGGACAGAGGAGCATGGTGGGCTACAGTCCACTGGATCGCAGAGTCGGACACAACCGAGCGACTTCACTTTTCACTTTCACTTTCATTTGTTTTGCCTATGGCAAATGGTGTTTTAGTACCATGTGTTGGACAACTAGCCTTCCTGCACTAAATTGCTTTTGCACCTTTGTCAAAAAATTTGCATGGATTCGTTTCTAGAGTCTGTATTCTGTTCTGTTGATAATGAATGTTTCTCTCTTCACCAGTGTTGCACAATACTGGAGCTTGATAGTAAGAAGCTCTTTGCCCTTCCATATGAATCTTTAGAATCAGATTTTATCTATGAGAAGTCCTGGCATTTTTGATAGGCATTAGGGTAAATCCTTATATCAATTTGGGAATGGGGGACAGTTGACATTTTTACGGTGTTGAATCTTTCAGTCCATGACTGTATGTCTTCATTTATTTAGGTCTTCTTTGATTTCTTTCATCAACATTCTGTAGTTTTCAGCATCATGTACGTGATTTATTCTATTTATACTTAAGCATTTTAGTTTTTTATTGTAAATGGTACTGTTTTTTAACCTTCGGTTTCAGTTTGTACAATACTGGTTTACAGAAATATGATTTTTTTTTCAGTGTGCCTGCATGCATGTGTGTGCATGCATGCATGTGCATGCTGACCTTGTATCCTAAGACCTTGCTAAATTCACTTACTAGTTGTAGGAGTATTTTTTTAAGATTGATAGAAGCAGCAGCATGGATACAGACAGGTCTTCTAGCTTCAAATCCAGTCTTTTTCCCCTAAACCAAGTTTTTGTTGCTATCAGTTCAAAACATTTAGTACCTATATTAAAGTATGATTCCTTATTGCTTTCTTCCTTAGTAACTTGAATTAAAAAAGTAGAAATTACTCTGTATCACACTAACAATTTTAATGATTTGTAGGACTGTGATAAACTTTTACTAGATTCTAATTAATATTTTGTTACAAGATTTTATATATATATATATACACACACACACACACACACACACACACAGATGTGTGAATAAACAGGATAAAATAGACTAGAAAATGTTATGAGAAAAGGTCTCAAATTTAGGTTAGGAAGAAGTATTTTTCTTTTCCATTAATATCTTCTCTCTCCTTTATCACTATTAAATAATTCTTTTCTTCTTCCAGTTTACCTAATCTAGTTTTGTTTTGCCCTTTAGTTATTTCAAGTACCATTGGAAGAGGAAGGACAACGAGGTGGGCCTATCCTTGCACCGGAAGAAATTAAGACGATTTTTGGTAGTATTCCAGATATCTTTGATGTGCACACTAAGATAAAGGTAAATTTGTATGTGTTAGTGTGGTAGTAATTCTTTTTAGATTATGTATATTTCCTGTGATTTTTAATGTACTTCTAGTTAGCTAAATAAATTTTGTATTTAAAACTTTTTAATCCCTCATTTATTCCTTTGAATCACTTGCCTCTTTGCTCTAGCACCTTATTAATGTTTCTTTCCTGCTACCTGTGTTTTTACTTTGATTAATTTGAAAATAAAGAATTTAGACCTTATAAAGTCTTTTCTATTAAGATAATGTGTTTGCTAATACTATTTTTCTTGTTCTTCTTCTGCTATTCATCTTGGGTTGTATGTTTTTGTTTGGTTTGTTTAAAAAATGGGAGTGGGAAAAGGTTAGAGATCATTTCATTCATTCCTCTCTCTCTCTCTTTCTCTATGTATATAGTCAGATGAATGCCAAAACTGTAAAAGACAATGCTGTCTACTTTTATTATAATAGTTTTCCTTTGTTGAAGGGTCCCTGGACTCCAGGTATCAATCTCTCATAGTAAAGTAATTTGGGGAAAGATTTAGATGAACTCTTAAAAGTAATTTAGCTTTATTTCCTCTTCATATATGATGCTGGAGCACAACTGATCAGTTTTCTTCTCAGAACAACCCATTTTGATGTTTATTACAGCTTTGTGGCAGTATCATAGCCAGTGAGGTTTATTTGAGGCACAATATTATTGCTAATTTATCTTTTCCCTAATGTTTACTCCATGTTACAATAAAATGATCAGTCTGAGTTACAGAATGTTTTCAAACAAATACATTAACTTACTTTTGATTTTAGTGCATGTTGTAGACAAAAATATGAAAGATCTGTAAGTTAATAAAAATGCAGTTTATCGAATGCTTATATTTTGTATTTTTTCAAAATCCTTGACCATATTTCACCTATTTCTAGATTTACAAGTAAGTTTGAAGGAGTCTTTCTTTTCTTAAAAGGTTAAAAAGCTATGGAATCTCAGGCTAGTTTATCCCTATTTCCAAGTAGGATTCTGAATATTTGAAGAGTAAAGTCTTCTTGGAATGGTCTTTTTTTTTTTTCCTCATGAGAAACATTGAGAGGTATAAAGATAGAGTAGAATGGCAAGCAGATTTTCATCTTGGTGTTTTGCTGCTAATTTGGTCACTTGGTGACTTGGTCACTTGCTGCTAAAGATCACTTGGTGTCAGTCACTTTAGCCATTCTGGGTATGCAAATTTCCATCTAATATAAAATGTTACAAACTTTTTATGTATACAGATCATAATCTCAGTTTGGCATATTTTGTTCTCTGATTCACTGGACCTTCTTTTGTTGTTAATTTTTTTTACTGAATAACTGGTTATTTTTAAATTTTATATTGTTTTACAATTTTGGAAAGTTTTGTATACATGATTTCATATAATCCCATAATAACCCTGTTTGCCCTCACTATTATATTGCCCTTCTCACTTCGGTCTCCCCAAGGGTAACCATTAGTTTGTACTCTATATCTGTGTCTGCTTTTATGTTTCCTTCACTAGTGAGTCACTGGAGCTTTGAAAACGATTGTTACCTTTTAGTTTTCTAATGTGTAACCCAATTTTTTAAGCTTCTTCTACAAACTTGGATTACCAATATTTCAAGTAGTAGTTGTTTATTAGCTAATTTCAGGTTTGTCATGCATTTAAAATATTAAAGCCTATGGTTTTTTTCCTACCATGAAACCAATATGTGCTGTCAAACATTTATAAAATAAAGGAGAAAAGGAAAAAGTAGAAAATACCTATAATTCTGTAACCCAAATACTCCCAAAATTATGCTGTATTTTCTTTGTCTTTTTTTTGCATGATATTTTTTTCTTTTTTTCCTTTTAAATGTAGCCTGCCCTTTATCAGGTACTGCCACATCCACTGAACATTATCAAGAAGTTGATACTCTAATTGTCTACATTTTACAGATGTGAAACTGCTATGTACAGAGATTGAATAATTTTTCTAAAGTCAATCATGTAATAAATGCTGGGCATTGACTGACTTTGAACCCTTTTTTGTCTAACTTCAAAGTCTGTTCTCCTAAACCCTTATAAAGTATTCTTGCTCCCAACCCCCTTTTTTTATGAGATAAACTTAACATGTTACATTGTGTTAGTTTTAGGTATACAACAATAATGGATTCATATGGGTATGTATTGCAAAATGATCACCACAATAAATTTAGTTAAGATCTACCACCACACATAGTTTGTTTTTTGTTTTTTTCTTTATGTTGAGAACTATTTAGCTCCACTTTATTGGCAACTTTCAGATACACAAATAGCGTTGTTGACTATAGTCACCATACTCTACGTTACATCTTCAGGCTGGAGTAAGTGAAATAACTGGAAATTTGCCTTTTGACCGCCTTTACCCATTTTACCCACCCTCCTTCCCGTCTCTGGCGACTGCCAGTCTGTATCTATGAGATTTTTGTGTTTGTTTTTCGTGGGATTTTTTTAGATTCCACATGTAAGTAAGATCATATAGTACTTATCTTTCTCTGACTTATCTCATGTATCATAATACCCTCAAGGACTATACATGTTATTACAGAAGGCATAATGGCTTTTTCATGGCTAAATAGTATTTTATTGTATATCCCACATTTTCTTTATCCATTCATTAATTCATGGACATTTAGGTTCTTTCCACGTCCTGATTTACTAATGCTATATTGCTTCTTGATTATATGCTGTATATATTCTTTCAGTATGTAAATGAGTAAATCATGTAAATATGGCTTAAACTTGTACAGTTCTTCATATCATAATGGTATGGTATTCCTAAGAAGCACTGGTATTTGTATTTTATAACATTGCATAGTGGTTACAGATTTGGACTGTGGAATAAAGTAGATTTGGGTTCAAAGTAAGTTAACTTTAATTGCTTCAGTTTTCTTCTCTGTAAAATGGGGGATAGTAGTGTCTGAATCATGAGTGGTTGTTTTGTGAAGGATTAAAATCATTTTTTACCCACTGTGTTTACAACCACTCTGGCAGTTAGATTTGTTTCAGTAGATATTTGCTGAATATTGGCCATGCTACTTTTTAAATGTCCAAATCAGGACTGGAAGTTAAATTTATTTTGTCATCTTAGATATTATGTGTACACCTTTAGCCTCATTCTTCATTTGTCTGCAACTTATAGCATGCTAATGGTTAGCTTAAGATGAGAATGTCTGAGATTGTTATCAGCATCTTTTTCTGTGTGTGAATTTTTCCTTTTCAGTGCTAATCAGCATTGGTTCTTGATGTGCAAAACCTGCTTTTGTATGGAACTATGAAGAAACAAAAGAGAAAGAGGAGTTGAGGGAGGACTTTTCTTTTTATGTTTATGCTTTGTTATTTGTTAATTTAGTGTTAAGTCTCAGGACCTTGAACTTGTTTCAGGAACAGGTATGTATTGGGGAGTCTGCTGATTTGGTGTCTTGTGCAGTGAGCTAAGTAAAAGAGAAACCCATTTTGTGTAAAAGTAGATGATAATGGTATAGAAGAAATCTTAGCAAGGAAGAAAAGAAAGAAAGAGCTTAACTTTCTTAGTCCAGTCTGTTTACAACTTCCTCTACTTTTTAAATAGGCTTTGGGAGCTCTATGCTCAGTGTCTTAGAACTATAGAGTTTTCCTTTCTTACTGCCAGGAGGTAATGTTGGGAGCATCCTATGGAGAATTGTGTATGGACAAGGAGGAGACATGTCCCAGGGTCTGTACTAAACCGAGTCAAGCATATTCCCACAGAAACATCGTAAGAAATGATGGCACTATGACTAATACTCTTGGGGGCTCACCTGCCCACCTGACTCCCCATTTCTAATGGCGATAGCTGTGCTATAGGTCTAGTAGAATGACATGGAATCTGGAGTCAGACAAGCATGAGTGTGAATACTGGTTCACAACTGTGTGATTTGGGGCAAGTTGAAAATGGCAACCCACTCCAGTACTCTTGCCTGGAAAATCCCACGGACTGAGGAGCCTGGTAGGCTACAGTCCATGGGGTTGCAAAGAGTCGGACACGACTGAGTGACTTCACTTCACTTCACTTCAATCTCTCTAAGCCTTAGTTTCTTTATTACTTAGTCTCTGAAGAGGTGGAAATAATACACAGAAGAACTGTACAAAAAAGATCTTCACGACCCAGATAATCACGATGGTGTGATCACTCATCTAGAGCCAGACATCCTGGAATGTGAAGTCAAGTGGGCCTTAGAAAGCATCACTACGAACAAAGCTAGTGGAGGTGATGGAATTCCAGTTGAGCTATTTCAAATCCTGAAAAATGATGCTGTGAAAGTGCTGCACTCAATATGCCAGCAAATTTGGAAAACTCAGCAGTGGCCACAGGACTGGAAAAGGTCAGTTTTCATTCCAATCCCAGAGAAAGGCAATGCCAAAGAATGCTCAAAGTACCGCACAATTGCACTCATCTCACACACTAGTAAAGTAATGCTCAAAATTCTCCAAGCCAGGCTTCAGTAATATGTGAACCGTGAACTTCCTGATGTTCAAGCTGGTTTTAGAAAAGGCAGAGGAACCAGAGATCAAATTGCCAACATCAACTGGATCATGGAAAAAGCAAGAGAGTTCCAGAAAAACATCTATTTCTGCTTTATTGACTATGCTAAAGCCTTTGACTGTGTAGATTACAATGAACTGTGGAAAATTGTGAAAGAGATGGGAATACCAGACCACCTGACCTGCCTCTTGAGAAATCTGTATGCAGGTCAGGAAGCAACAGTTAGAACTGGACATGGAACAACAGACTGGTTCCAAATAGAAAAAGGAGTACATCAAGGCTGTATATTGTCACCCTGCTTATTTAACTTATATGCAGAGTACATCATGAGAAACGCTGGACTGGAAGAAACACAAGCTGGAATCAAGATTGCCGGGAGAAATATCAATAACCTCAGATATGCAGATGACACCACCCTTATGGCAGAAAGTGAAGAGGAACTCAAAAGCCTCTTGATGAAAGTGAAAGTGGAGAGTGAAAAAGTTGGCTTAGAGTTCAACATTCAGAAAACGAAGATCATGGCATCTGGTCCCACCTCTTCATGGGAAATAGATGGGGAAACAGTGGACACGGTGTCAGACGTTATTTTTTTGGGCTCCAAAATCACTGCAGATGGTGACTGCAGCCATGAAATTAAAAGATGCTTACTCCTTGGAAGGAAAGTTATGTCCAACCTAAATAGCATATTGAAAAGCAGAGACATTACTTTGCCAACAAAGGTCTGTCTAATCAAGGCTATAGTTTTTCCTATGGTCATGTATGGATGTAAGAGTTGGACTGTGAAGAAGGCTGAGCACCGAAGAATTGATGCTTTTGAACTGTGATGTTGGAGAAGACTCTTGAGAGTCCCTTGGACTGCAAGGAGATCCAACCAGTCCATTCTGAAGGAGATCAGCCCTGGGATTTCTTTGGAAGGAATGATGCTAAAGCTGAAACTCCAGTCCTTTGGCCACCTCATGCGAAGAGTTGACTCATTGGTAAAGACTCTGATGCTGGGAGGGATTGGGGGCAAGAGGAGAAGGGGACACCAGAGGATGAGATGGCTGGATGGCATCACTGACTCGATGGACGTGAGTCTGAGTGAACTCTGGGAGTTGGTGATGGACAGGGAGGCCTGGTGTGCTGCAATTCATGGAGTCGCAAAGAGTCGGACATGACTGAGCAACTGAACTGAACTGAACTGAGCCGGCCAAGTGATTAGGGCAGAGATCTTTATTTAATCAACAGGCTTAAGGATTTAAAGGTTAACCAGATACAGTAGACTTTTTCAGGTGGCCTGGAGATTATTTTACTTTCTGATTGCAGTGGTCTCATATAACTATATACCACCATCCTGTAATTGTTTACACTTTAAAAATGTACCGCTAGATTATATTTGTGAAGCTATAGGTTTTTTCTCTTTTACAGCACAGTTTTCCAAATATCTCCCATATTTATATTAAACACATAGGAAAAGATATTTAATAGTAACTTACTGAGCACTACTGTCTGTTAGGGTTTCTTCTAAGTGCTATACAAATATTAGCTAATTTAATCCTTTATGAGATAGGAGTCATTTATATACTTATTTTTCAGAATAAAAAATTGAGGCACTTATAGGTTAAGTAGTTTGCCCAAGGGCACAACACTTAACAGGCTCTAGAGCCAGTATTTAAAACAGACTAGTCCGTGCTAGAATTCACTGCATTATATTGTTCCAAGATTATTCTTATGTATAATCCTTTTATTCTTTTGTTTCTTTCAAGTACAATTTTAAATAATTAAATCTTAATTCTTGACTCTGTAGGCTGTTTAATTATTCTTGGTTTGAGTTTACCTTGCGCTACTGAAAGTAAATTTTTCCCTTTTGACTTTTCTGAATCTGCAGAGTATAGGATGTGAAGTGAAGTGAAGTGATAGTTGCTCAGTCGTGTCTGACTCTTTGCGACCCCATGGGCTCTACAGTCCATGGAATTCTCCAGGCCAGAATACTTGAGTGGGTAGCCTTTCCCTTCTCCAGGGGATCTTCCCAACCCAGGTATCTAACCCAGGTTTCCCGCACTGCAGGCGGATTCTTTACCACTTGAGCCACAAGGGAAGCCCAGAGTATAGGATAATGGTTCTTAAATTATTTGGTTTCAGGATCCCTTTTCATTCTTAAAAAATGATTGAGGAACTTGTGTTTGCTGCTGCTGCTAAGTCGCCTCAGTCGTGTCTGACTCTGTGCGACCCCGTAGACGGCAGCCCACGAGGCTCCCCCGTCCCTGGGATTCTCTAGGCAAGAACACTGGAGTGGGTTGCCATTTCCTTCTCCAACGCATGAAATTGAAAAGTGAAAGTGAAGTTGCTCAGTCGTGTCTGACTCCTAGCGACCCCATGGACTGCAGCCCACCAGGCTCCTCCATCCATGGGTTTTTCCAGGCGAGAGTAGTGGAGTGGGTTGCCATTGTTTATGTAGGTTTTATTTATTCATATTAATTGTTTTTGAAATTGAAACAGAAAGTTTAAAAATACTTTTAAAGATGCCTCAGTTTTTTAACAGTTTCATTGAAGTACATTTTACATCTTTAAACTCAACCTTTTTTAAAATATATGATTCACTGATTTTAGTAAGTCACCAAATCATGCAGCCGTCACCATATACATTTTAGAACATCTTCATCTTACCCACTGAGATCCTTCATGCCCATTCCTAGCCCTGGTCCAGGAGACCACTAATCTATTTTATGTCTTACAAATTTGCCTTTTCTAGACATTGCATATAAACATAAATATATAATAGGTAATGTCTTATGTCTGGCTTCTTTAACTTAGTATATTTTTGAATTTCATCTATGATTTAGCACGTTAGTAGTTTGTTCCTTTGTGTGGCCAGGTAATAGTCCATTATAAGGATATGCTGCGTTTCTTTATCCATTCACCAGTTGATAGAAATTTAGGTTGTTTCCAGTTTTTGGCAGTTATGAATCATGCTGATATGAACATTGCAGATCTTTGTTTGGGTGTGTTTTCATTCTCTTCCATAGATACTTACAAGTAGAATTGCTGGGTTATATTGGCAGTCTTCATTTAAAAATTTTGAGAAACTATCAGGTTTTTACATCATTTTATATTCTGAATAGTAATGTATCAGCATTCAAATTTCTATCCATTCTTTCCGGTACTTATACGTTTTCTTTTATAACCATTCTAGGATATAAAATGATTTTATTTCCATTTCCCTAATAATTAATGATGTTGAGCGTCTTTTCATCTGCTTCTTTTTCTTTTGTATATTATTCTTGTGAAATGTGCGCTTAGATCTGGCGCCCATTTTTTGGTTGTGTTGTGTGTTGGCTTACCAAGTTGTAAAGGTTCTCTGTAAATTCTTGGTACAAGTCCTTTATTAGCTATGTGTTTTGCAGATATTTCCTCCCAGCCTGTTGTTGCTTATTTCATTTTTTTAATGGTGTCTTTTGGAATACCAAAATTTTTAATTTTGATGAAGTCCGGTTTATCCATTTTTTAAAATGTAATGTGCTTTTGCTATTATATCTAAGAAATTTTTGCCTAACCCAAGATTTTGAAGATTTTCTCCTGTGTTTTCTTCTAGAAGGTGTATTGTTTTAGCTCTTACAGTTAGATCTATAACTTGAGTTCATTTTTGGCTAAGGTGAAGGTTTAAAGATCATCTTTTTGTATGTGGATATACAATATTAAGAAGAGGTGGCAAGAATACACAGAAGAACTATACAAAAGAGATCTTCATGATCCAGATAACCATGATGCTGTGATCACTCACCTAGAGCCAGACATCCTGGAATGCAAAGTCAGGTAGGCCTTAGGAAGCATCACTATGAACAAAGCTAGTGGAGGTGATAGAATTTTAGTTGAGATATTTCAAATCCTAAAAGATGATGCTGTGAAAGTGCTGCACTCAATATGCCAGCAAATTTGGAAAACTCAGCAGTGGCCACAGGACCAGTTTTCATTCCAGTCCCAAAGAAAGGCAATGCCAAAGAATGTTGAAACCACACACAATTGTACTCATCTCACATGCTAGCAAAGTAATGCTCAAAATTCTCCAAGCAAGGCTTCAGTGGTACGGGAACAGAGAACTTCCAGATGTTCAAGCTGGATTTAAAAAAGGCAGAGGAAGCAGAAATCAAATTGCCAACATTTGTTGGATCATCAAAAAAGCAGGAGAGTTCCAGAAAAACATCTACTTCTGCTTCATTGACTACGCTAAAGCCTTTGACTATGAGGATCACAATAACCTGTGGAAAATTCTTAAAGAGATGGGAATACCAGACCACCTGACCTGCCTCCTGAGAAATCTGTATGCAGGTCAAGAAGGAACAGTTAGAACCAGACACGGAACACTGGACTGGTTCCAAATTGGGAAGAAGTATGTCAAGGCCATATTGTCACCCTGCTTATTTAACTTATATGCAGAGTACATCATGAGAAATTCTGGGCTGGATGAAGCACAAGCTGGAATCAAGATTGCCAAGAGAAATATCAATAACCTCAGGTATGCAGATGACACTATCCTAATGGCAGAAAGTGAAGAGGAATGAAAGAGCTTCTTGATGAAAGTGAAATAGGAGAATGAAAAAGCTGGCTTAAAACTCAGCATTCAGAAAACTAAAATCATGGTATCCCGCTCCACCACTTATGGCAACTAGATGGGAAACAATGGAAACAGTGACAGACTTTATTTTCTTGGGCTCCAAAATCACTGCAGATGGTGATTGCAGCTATGAAATTAAAAGATACTTGCTCTTTAGAAGAAAAGCTATGACCAACCTAGACAGCATATTAAAAAGCAGAGACATTACTTTCCCAACAAAGGTCCATCTAGTCAAAGCTATGTTTTTTCCAATAGTCATGTATGGATGTGAGAGTTGGACTGTAAAGAAAGCTGAGCACCAAAGAATTGATGCTTTTGAGCTGTGGTGTTGGAGAAGACTCTTAAGAGTCCCTTGGACTGCAAGGAGATCCAACCAGTCCATCCTAAAGGATATCAGTCCTGGGTGTTTATTGGAAGGACTGATGCTGAAGCTGAAACTCCAATACTTTGGCCACCTGATGTAAAGAACTGACTCATTTGAAAAGACCCTGATGCTGGGAAAGATTGAAGGCGGGAAAGGTAGGGGATGACAGAGGATGAGATGGTTTGGATGGCATCACCAACTCGATCGACATGAGTTTGAGCAAGCTTCAGGAATTGGTGATGGACAGGGAGGCCTACAGTCCGTGGGGTCAGAAAGAGTTGGACATGACTGAGTGACTCAACTGAACTGAACTGAACTCATGCAATTTTAAAAATATATGTTAATAATAATGACTCCTTATGTGGTAGTATAAATAACATGTTCTTTTCTAAAATAACTAATTTCCAAAACAGAAACAGTGATGTTGATTTGTTTTGCCTTTTTTTTGTCTGGCTTAATAGAAAACTTGTTTCTCCTGTCTACTGCTTAATTCATTCTATTGCGGTATCACACATCATGTCACCTCCATATGACTCTGTTGTATCCTTATGAGAGAATCAAGGAGTCAAATAATGCCTTCATATTGTAATGAAAATAGTTTAATTTTATGGATCCCACTAAAAATATCTGTTGGGAAAGTGTCTGCATGTAACAGTTTGAGAACCTCTTGTATAAGTGTATTGATTAATTTCTACTTTAAAGTCACTTTTAGAATTTCAGTTAGGGCATGTCATTTCTTACCATTTCATCATCTGGTTTTATTATCTTAGAAAGCTTTTAAATATCTTCTAAATTTTTACAAATAAGTAATATTTTAGGATGATGATTGAGAAATAAGCCCAGGAATTAGCAGATCATGGTCAATGGACCAAATCCAGCCAGTTTAGCATTTTACTAAAGTTTTACTTACTTTCATAAATAGAGTTTTATTGATACACAGCCACTCACAATTATTTATATATTGTTTATGGTTCTATTCTACAAAGACAGAATTGAGGACTTGTGACAGAAACCATATGGCCTGTAAGCCTTAAAATATTTACCATTTGGCCCTTTAAGTAACGTTTGCTGACCTCTATTATAGATTACAGTTTCTAATGGCTGATGCTTCAGCAGCCAAGATCAAAGGTGCTTTTCTATAATTAATTAATTCTTTAATTAATGAACCAATCAGCTGTATAGTTAAATTAATTATACTTCCACATCATACTGGGAAATTAGACTTAGTCTTATTGATTTGGCCTTCTTTATGTTTTCTTAATTATTTTTCAAAGGATATTTTTCTTGTCAAAAAATTAATTTCTTATTGAGAAAGAATGTTATTGTTATATATGCCAAATTAAGGTACTCTGTAAAGTATGTCTTTCAAATGAATATTCAAATTTAAGAGATGCTAAAGTGATTATCAGAATCACGTATTGTCTCATTTTGTGTTTTTCCAGGATGATCTTGAAGACCTTATTGTTAATTGGGATGAGAGCAAAAGCATTGGTGATATCTTTCTTAAATATGTAAGTATTTTATTTATTAAGTATTAAGATTAAAGTATCATCTCATCAAGAAATGGCAGGGAATGAAAGTTACCTGTTTAAATGTGAGAACTTTTTTAAAAAACTTAGGCATCTTTGTGTTTGTAAAATATTTTGAAAGTGTTCTTGTCTTCTGAAACATGCCTTCCATATACAATCCAACACTTTCTTGATAGCTCATCTTTAATATTAACTGTTGTGTTACAGTCATTTTACCATATATCATATTATTTTCCTATCATAAACAGCCATAGATTAATGATTTTTTAAAGTTTTCTATAATTGAGTTTTATTTTTTCTTTCCTTAGTTGATAGCACTTTGTACTGTCTTTGTGTCTGCATAAAACCTTCCAATGAACTGTTTCTTCTCTAAGAACATAGGTTAAGTTTATTAAATAAGTATATTAGTTTTGAATGAGGTGCCACAAATAGAATTTATAAATTTCCTTTAGTCTCTTTGGATATGATTCAGTCCGACCAGATAAGTTTCAGTGCCTTGGATTGTTGCCCATTTAGTTTTGATTTCTAAGGTCTCCTAACTAATCCTTACCATATAGCTGTTGGATGTTCTTTCTGGTTGACTGAGAATTTCAAATATGCAAATTATTGTCCCAGATCTTTTTGGTACCTGTTGGTCTCAATTTGTCAGGACATTTTCCTTGTACTTCAAAATTGCACAGTACAGTTGATCTTTTAATGGTTGTTTGGATCCTTCAAAAGATAATAGCGTGTTCTTGGGTTCTTCATAGATCAGCTATAATTGCTACTATATTCTAAATTAATAGAAGTTTTAAAACTGTGTCATGTTTATCAATACAGTAAGCTTATATTGAAGTTCAACAAAAGTATATCAACTTTTGTTTGTTTCTGAGTATTTATTTGCTTTTCAGGTTTTAGGCTCTGTTTAACAATTGATGCATTTTCTTTAGCAATTAACTCACTAGTTAGTGAGAAGTTTATGAAATAAAATTCCTGTATTTACCTTGAGAAGAAATGTATTTTGAACTTTTCTTTTGCATCTGGTATGTCAGATTTTGACTACTGGTTATTCAACTTTAAGTTTCATTGACTAAGGGTAACAGCCACAAATTAATGGGTTTTGGTTTTTTTTGTTTGTTCCTAGTCCAAAGATTTGGTAAAAATCTATCCTCCCTTTGTGAACTTCTTTGAAATGAGCAAGGAAACTATTATTAAATGTGAAAAACAGAAACCAAGATTTCATGCTTTTCTGAAGGTAATACATATTTCTTTCAAATAAAAATCAGAGAATTATTTTCTGACGGAATTTATTAAAATTAAATTTTAATACTAAAGATGTATCTTTTAGTAAAGATACATCCATGTCAGAATACCTTAATGTTATGTGTTTAGTTTTACTTGAAAGTGCAGTGATGTTTAGCATCACAAGGTTTGATATGCCACAAGCAGGATCCAAGAGGCAGCTGAGTGAATATGAATGTTGTGTGTGTGTGTGTGTGTGTTTTTTAAGTTAGGCATATTCTCAAACACTTCTAAAAATTTTCCAATGAGATTTTGCTTGCTTTTAATGATTTTCTTATTGGTGGCTTACTTTGTTTATCCAAATGGTATCAGCATAATTAATATTTTTAATTTTTTTTCTTTTTGAATGATATAGATTTATGAAAAACTGAAATGAAATGTATAAGAGTGCTTAGAGGAACTCACTCTCTGTTTAAGGTGTTAATCCTTGGCTTGCCAGAAGGCTATTTCAGGCCTTGAGGGATTACTGAACCATAATAATCTGCCAGAGAACAACTACCACCCTACTTCTCCCATTCTTATCAGGGCACAAATGATAAGGTGTAATCTAATAAATGTAATGTATAATAATCTTTGCAGAAAACATTCAAAATAAATTTTGAATAAATTAATTCTTTTCAGATAAACCAAGCTAAGCCAGAATGTGGACGGCAAAGCCTTGTTGAACTTCTCATCCGACCAGTGCAGAGATTACCCAGCATTGCATTACTTTTAAATGGTACTTGTCTGATCTCTTTCCAGACAATTTTGGATGTTTTTATGAAATTGTTTTGTTCTAAAAAATTGGCAAAATTTCTCGTTTTCAAAGTGCTCTTAGGTTTCAGTTTTAAAGTTTGTATCTTTTATGTAGAAAATATCTTTATGGATAATCTGAATAATCACTGGTGCTACAAAAATTCACTCTGGCCTAGAAATGCTTTATTTGTTGTGAAATCAGTTTTACTGACTAGTATTGAACTTTCTGCCTCTCTCCTAAAAGTATTCTTATATTTCATGGTATGTCACTAATTCCCAAACAGTTTACATCCACATAAAATTCACCCACAAAATGATTACGATGTTTGAGGTTATTTAGTCTTTTTCTGACTCTTAGTAAAATTCTTTATGCTTTGTCTTATATTTTTTTTCCTTATAGTGTGCAGAACACTCTTGAAACGTTCATCCATTTATTCTAAAACTTAAATTATAGATTTCAATGAAAAGGACATCTATAGCAGAGTTAATTTTTGTGAATAAATTATACCTTCATGAAAAGAAAGGTGTATTTGTATGCTTTTATATTTACCTGACTAAAGTAGTGAATAGGTCTAGAACAGTGTCAGTTTTTATATTTTTAAATTTAAATTTTATACTTTTAAATTTAAGTATGAGAACTAAATTGCATAAAACAGGAATAAGTGTAACAAAGCAATTTGGCCTTCAGACCTTAACTACAATAGTAAGTATAGCAGTTAAGGAGGCTAAGTTTGTGACTCTTTATCTATTATTGTCTTTGAAATATATTGGTTAAATTATGAATTGTGGTAGTAACTACAAAAATTGGTAATTTTTATTCTCTTTGAGGTTATCTAATACAGTTTAGAATTACTAACATATAAAATGATTTCCACAGTCTTTAAAAACTATTCTATTTTACAGATTATAAAGAAAATATATGAATATGCAACCTTTTTAACTTTACAAAATAGGCTGTTTCTTATTTATCTTCATTATTGTTTTATTAAGTACTTATAGGAATTCATCAAATGTCATGACTAAAATGAACTTGATATCTAAGCCTTTCTTCTATTATTCCACTTAAAAGATTAGGTGGGGGGGGTGGAGATATAGGGAACCATTGGGTAGAACATTATAAGCAACTTGGGTAAGAAGAGTCAAAGTCTAAGCACCTCATTAAACCTATAAACTAAACAAAATCGTCTCTTCACACCAGCTGCTCTCTGTGATGGAGCCATGGGCCCCACTATGAAATATAGCGTGTATAATGACTTCTTAGTTAATTGAGGATCGTGAATTCAGAGAGTTTAAAAAATTTAGGAGTCATCAAACTTTACTAGAAGGGAATTGAAATAGTGAAAATCTGGTACATATTCTGAAAATTTATTCAGTGAAAAAATGTGGAAACTTATTTAATACATTTAAGAAGAGAGCTCTTACGGGTGCTCAGATACTCAATCGTGACCAACTCTTTGCAACCCTGTGGACTGTAGCCCACCAGGCTCCTTTGTCCATGGGATTCTCCCAGCAAAAGTACTGGAGTCGGGTGCCATTTCCTCCTCCAGGGAATCTTCCTGACTCAGGGATTGAACCCATATCTCTTAATGTCTCTTGTATTGGCAAGTGGGTTGTTTACCACTAGCACCACCTTGGAAACTCATTCTTAAGGGAACATTGTATAAAAACTTTTTTTTAAAAGGAAAAGTTAGATATTATTTTTTTAAATTAACGTGTGTCTGTCACAGTGGACAGCATTTTTAAGTCATCGTGGGAAAACCATTGAATTTCTTTTAATCATAGAGAAAATATTTGATAAAATATTACAGATCTTAAGAAGCACACATTTGAAGAAAATCCTGACAAAAGCACTCTAGAAAAAGCTATTGAATCACTAAAGGAAGTAATGACGTAAGTACCTTATTTCAATTTTTTTGTTATTCCTTAGATTTACAGTGGAATTGGTGGAACAATTAGAATCGTAAATAGAAAAAGATCAATAACAAAATTCTGTAAAATAGTATCTAAATTATTTTTAGTAGTGTAGTCACATATTAAAATGTTAGAAATATTGTTAAAATATGATTAATCAAAAACATACTTGTGAACGTATACATGTAGAGGGTAACAGTGGTTTAGAAATTTGAAAATGTTATAAATGCACCAATAGACATTTTCTTCATATATTTCCAGTCTTAGCTTGTTTTTGTCTTCATATTCTTATTAACTACCCAAATGGAATTTGGGAATTTGACCCTGATGAAATGAAAAGGTTAATACGTTTTTCACATTAGCTTTGACTTTTTTTTCTTACTTTGAATTCTGTGAACTTAAATTGGTAGGGTTTGTTGGAGATGTGGTCAAAGTACAAACTCAATGAAATTTACTAGGGGAAATTGATTATTAAACTTAAGCTGCTTACTGTAAGTCTAACTTGGAGACAGCATTGATCAGAAGTGATTTTTTTTGACTAATATGATCAGAATTAAAAGCTCTATTGCTGTTAATTGTTTTTCTTCCCGAAGGATGAGGATATAGCACCTTTTTGAACTTTACATATAAGCATATTCAGTTGATTTAATTAAATAGTTTCTTTAATTAAATAGCTTCATACAGAAGCACTCCATGAAGTGCTTCTGTATGATATAGGATTTCTCTTTTTTTTTTAATCTTCTAAAACCTAGCACCTGGATTCTTTATTTGGCTGCACTAGGTCTTAGTTGCTGCGTGCAAGCTTTATCTAGTTGCAGAGAGCAGGGGCTACTCTTCGTTGCAGTGTGCAGGCTCCTTATTGCAGTGGCTTCTCTTGCTGGCTCTAGGCATGTAGGCTTCAGTAGTTTCATTGTGGGGGCTCAGCAGTTGTGGCACTCAGGCTTAGTTGCTCCTCGGCATGTGGAATCTTCCCAGAACAGGGATCAAACCTGTGGTCCTTGCATTGGCAGGCAGATCCTCAACCACTGCCTCCATGGAAGTCCTGAAATAGAGTTTCTTAAAATACTTGTAAGGAGCTCCTATATGGAAACTACCAGCTCTAGTGAAAGGATCTAGCAGTAGAATAATGCTCAAATTAATGGATATGAGCTTCTGTTGCTACTGAAAACATTATGCATATTTTGGTTTTTGTTTATACTTGTATTTTATATGTTGATCAGCCAATCGTCATGCTTTTGGTTTGTTATTTTGGGATCAGGATAGTAGTGTTTTTCACTACTTAGTGGTTTAACATACACATTCTTTACCTTGATCTTTTCTACAAACTGAATTATGCAGTCAGCGTTAACATATTTTCATAAAAGAAAGACACTTTTAATTTTGTTGATTTTTTTTCCCATTATTTTTATAGTCACTAGTTCATAACTTTTGATTTCCTTTTTCCTGCATGCTTTAGATTTAGCTTGCTCTTCCCGCCTCCCCCCATCATGTGTCTTAAAGTAGAAGATTAGGATATTGATTTGAGGTTATTTTTTTAATTGTTTACTTTTATAGCTGTAAATTTCCCTTTAAACACTACTTTAGTCATGTTCTTGGTTTTTGTTTTTACCTGAAACTATTTTCTGATTTCCCTTGTGATTACCAATAGGTAATCACAACCAATAGGTTGTTCAGGAGTTTGTTGTTTAATTACCACATATTTGTGAATTTTTGAAGTTTCCTTGTGATACTAATTTTCTAATTTTACTTCACCATTTATAGACAATATACTTTGTATTATTTCAATCCTTTTAAACTTCCTGAGGCTTATTTTATGGCTTAACCTGGTGAAGGTACCATGTACGCTTGAGAAGACTATATTGTGCTCTTACTGGATATTTTCATTATTTTACTTTTAGACTATTCATGTCTTTGATGTAAAGTGTATCTTTTGTAGATAGGATATAATTAGGCTTGCATTGTTTGAGACATTGACTTTAAAAACCTCTTTCTTTATACTTTGCTGGGGTTTTTTTTTTTAAGTTGTTTTAGGCAAAGTATATATTTTTCCTCTTATTCCATCTTGTCTGGAAGCAATAGTCTTAATTTTTATTTCAGTGAAATGATTAGCATATAATTTGGGAATGATTTGCATAAAACCTTACCTGAACTTAAAACTTCTGAACCGGCAGTTTATACCAGTATAATGTATTTTAGGAAGTGTATAATGAATATAGTCTAAAGTGAGAGAGAGAGAACATAGTAAGGAGTAAAGCAAAACTTACTTTTCTGAAGGATTCTATGAGAAATTTTTTAATGTAGTGGGATACTTTTAGGGAATATATTAACTGATACGGTTATCAAAATTAAGACATATTCACATGGAGGGATTTTTTGTGTATGTGTGACACAAGATGTGTATATATACAGTTTTTATGGTCTGTTGTTTTAAAAATAACTTTATTAATTTTCAGCCATATTAATGAGGATAAGAGAAAAACAGAAGCTCAAAGGCAAATTTTCGATGTTGTTTATGAGGTAGATGGATGTCCAGTAAGTATTCATTTTTGATGATTGTCGACTTACTGTTTTTGTTCTTTTTGATTTTGTTATAGTAGACCCTTGAACTACTGGGAATTAAGGGCACCAACCCCCTGCCCAGAGCAGTAGAAAATCTGCATATAACTTTATAGTTGGCACTCTGTTTCTGTGCTTCTGTATTCATAGATTCAACCAATCATGGGTCATGTAATACTGTAGTACTTATTTACTAAAAAAGAAAACCTGTATGAGTGGACTAGTGCAGCTCAGACCTGTGTTGTTCAAGGTCAGCTGTATTTAGATTCTGCCAGTTATAATATAAACAGAATCTTGGCACAACTTTGTTTTTAATTATAATTTTAAAAAGTATTTAAAAGTATTTACCATGAAGTAATGTTTTATTAATGTTTTCAATCTATTCAGGCTAATCTTTTATCTTCTCACCGAAGTTTAGTTCAGCGAGTTGAAACAATTTCTCTAGGTGAGCACCCCTGTGACAGAGGAGAACAAGTAACTCTCTTCCTCTTCAATGACTGCCTGGAGGTAAAGTTGTCCTTAATACAGTGTAATAACCCTGCTGTTTGTATGACTTCATTGAATCTTTAAAACTAAGCTTTGATCGAAACAATAAGTTTTAATTAATTGATTAAAGAAGTTTAAAGTAAAGTGAACTTGAATCACTTTTTTGATGAGACCAATTGTTGATTTAATGCTATTAATTGAATGCTTTTAGGAGAAGACCTAATATTAAGACGTATGATATTTTTTCATAACTTCAAATCCATGTCAAAATGAAAGTTTATTTTGTTTCCATGCAAATAAATGCCTAGATCAAGAATTTTAGGAACTTCTTGTATCTGTGTATATTTCTTCAAGATTTACAAAATAATTATGACTTCTTTTTAAAATTAAGTACATTTTCCCAGCAGAGAAATCCGTATTTTATTGAAGACAGACATAACTTGATTATTTAATATAATGAATTATAATCCCCAGCCCACCAGGCTCCCCATCCATAGAATTCTCCAGGCAAGAATACTGGAGTGGGTAGCCATTCCGTTCTCCAGGGGATCTTCCCAACCCAGGGATTGAACCCAGGTCTTTATCCTCTAATCCTTGGAGAGTTGTGGCTTGCTTTAAATTTTTTTATTTTACTTCCCATTCAGTTTTTGTGATGTCTTCTACAACTGGCTCATAGACTTACCTTGCACTTTAATTCATGTCATTGGTCATTCCTTGTAGCCTCCACGTCTGTTATAGCTTGGCCTCTTACTTCCTTCATCTTTCCTGAATTCACTGACTTTTTTTTTCTGCTCTCTCTTAGTCTCCATGTCAAAATCACATTAACTGTAACAGTTCTATTTCTAACATTAAATTTGGAGCCCAAATTTTGGACCTTTAGATTTATACGCTCTTATTCTTTAGCTTGTTTTTTTTTTTTTTTAACACCAAAACTTAGAGCAAATTTGGAATGAAGAGAATGGTAAATGTTAGAAACATTTAAAATGAGTAAGATCTGAACTGACTTCACTTAGACATGACAGGTGATGTATCTGTATTTTGAGTTCTTACCTTGATGGACTAGCATTTGTATCATCAGTATTAATACTTGTCATTGTTTTTCCTTTTTAAAAATGAGCCTTAAAATTATTTATTTTACTTAGCTAAATTAAAAGTACATTTAGATATTACAGTGGAAGTTAAAGAATTACTTTTTTTTACCATATTAATATAAATGGGCTTTTAATATTTGGTTTGTATCATAGATCATGTGTCATATTTCTGCATCAGTGTAAATGTGATACTGACTGCCATTTGATCTTTTCTCATTAACCAACACAGATTTCAGCCTTACTTTGTCATATTCATCATGATGAGTATGACCAATCAATCTCAATTCATTAAGCAACTTAATCTAAATTATTTTGTGTTAGTGTCTTTTAGTTAATGATTATAAGCCCAAATGGTAAAGAATCCGCACGCAATGCAGGAGACCTGGGTTTGATCCCTGGGTTGGGAAGATTCCCTGGAGAAGGGAAAGGTTACCCACAACAGTATTCTGGCCTGGAGCATTCCATGGACTTTTTATATATAGTCCAAGGGGTCACAGAGTCAGACATGACTGAGCGACTTTCACTTTCATAAGCCCAAAAGAGATGTTCTTTTAAAAAGACAAAATAATATACTATGATTTCATAGAAATGAAAAATTTAAAGACCTTATAAAATTCTCAGAACTTATGTACATCATGAGTCACAGGATCCTTTCTGATTTTGCTCCTGTCTTCTCCAGCAATACTTTACCTGTCTCTTCCTTTGGTGAGTTCCCAGTTTAATTAAAGTTATATCAGCACATTGACTTTATAATTTGCATCGATTTGTAATGTATTGTTACTTTGATTTTCATATTTCTCAATAGTATGTAAGTGTCATGAGAACCAGAACCATTTCTGTATTATTCGCTCCTTTATCCTCAGTTCCTTGCATGGGATCTGAGATAATTGTGAATTCTGTTCTTAAACTGAAGTCAGTTATTTTTTTGAACCCAAGGCAGTGATCCCAAAGCAACTATTCCCCTTTCCGAATTCAAGGTCTTTTATTGAAGATTCCTTCATCCTTTGATCCCATTATTTCTCACAACTCTTCTAAGTTCTTTCACACCTCTGGGATCTTTTCCATAGATCCTGTTTTCCTGACTTTGAGCTCTTTTCATATGAATGTGAACAATTCTGTTACATAGTTACATGTACGAATTTGTTACATAGTAATTACTTACAGATAATTTTGGAATGACTGATACTTAATAAGCTGCATATAGATTTATGTGACTAGTGCCATTTTATTTTTAAGCATTTGGTCTTTGTTTTTGTTACTGACATCAACTTTTTTTTTCTCCCCCCCAATAATCAGATAGCAAGAAAACGACACAAGGTTATTGGTACTTTTAGGAGTCCTCATGGCCAGACCCGACCCCCAGCTTCTCTTAAGCATATTCATCTAATGCCTCTTTCTCAGATTAAGAAGGTGCTAGACATACGAGAGACAGAAGGTATGGTCATTGGATAAACTGTTGGCTAAATAAAAATAGTTTATATTCATTGAAGGTTTAATTCCCTTATATGTTTATTTTTAAACTGGTAAATTATTTTTCAATATTGTTGATTATTTCTGGCAAAGTAGTTGTTCTTTACTTTTATCCCACTACAGTTCTAGGAACTGATTTGATTTTTAATTTTTTTCAAATGAAAGTATTATTTCATTCTGTAGAATATCTTCATCTCTTAAGATACAAAGAGCTTTTAAATGGTTACATGGTTAAAGTAGTGCCCATCCTCCCCATTCCCACACCAAAACTTATTCCTTCAGAATCCAAAAGCAGTTGTAGTCTATTACCTGTGCTTCCACATCTTACAACATTTCCTGTTGTCAGTGGCTGCCTTTTGAGGGATACATTTAGGATATCACCAGAAATAGATACGCATGAGTAAATATACCCAAAGTAACTATGGTAGACTCAATGTGGGCTCATATGTGTATTAAGGAAAGCTTTTACTCTAAACTTTGGGAATGTTAAGAGAGGGTTCTTTGAAGGCTTGAAATTGGCAAAAGTTTATACCTACCATAAGCTATATCATTAGCTTGTATGATATGTATGCTTGGCAATATTTTTCTTGTTTAGGCATATATTTTTACGATGTAAGCTGGTTTTATCACTGATCCTATCCTCTAATGAAGGAAAGCTTTCAATTTATGAGAAACAAAGAAAACTTGAATAGCAACTTATATTGTTCTCTTTACTCAGTTGTCAAATTCTGGATTTATTAAGGGCTACATATAGCATTTACTTAAATCGTCTATATTTTTTGGATTATAATTCTGGAAGACTTCATTGTTCAAAACAGGTTCTGTTTTAGCTTCTTGATCATAAAACCTTTTGTAACAGTTTTAATATTTGAGTATTTTCTTTCAGTTGATTTAAGTAGGTTGAATTATTAAATTATTCTTACAGTGTCACTTTCAGAACTTAAATTCTAGAATTCTAAGAAATGATCTAATTTTTTAAAGCTTCATTAAAGAAAATATTAAATATTATGGAAAGTACTGCTTACCTAACAACATTAAATTATTATTGTTGGTTCCTTACATGGTATGTACTATTCTTTCCAATGTTTCAACATAATATGATGCTGCTCTTTGTCCAATTAATAACTAAGGGAACAGGAAAGATAGAAATAGAGATAATTTACTGGATAGAGAAGAGAGAATTCAGTAGAGTTTTCTTGCTCTGAGGGAACTAAACTTGTGTTAAATCTGTCATTTTCCAAGGAGTAACATGTAGTGTTTGTGGTTATTTTGGAACCCTAGATTGCCATAATGCTTTTGCATTGCTTGTGAGGCCACCAACAGAGCAAGCAAATGTGCTGCTCAGTTTCCAGATGACATCAGAGGAACTTCCAAAAGAAAACTGGCTAAAGATGCTATGTCGACATGTAGCCAACACCATTTGTAAAGCAGATGCTGTAAGTTCTTAAACTACTATTGTAATGAAAGTTTGAACTCCATGGTAATGTACATACTAAACCTGTATATTTCTAATGACTTGTTAATTATGAATACAGGAGAGTTTTAGTTTTGTGTTTATTGAGGAAAACTGATTTAAAAGTTGTTTTGGAAAAGATGTTGAAAAGTATAGACACATGCAACAAAAGTATAGACACATGCAACATTTTTTTGAATCCCTAGCTTACAGATAGGCCCTCATAGCCTTAGAACTCCTGTGGCTCTGCTTTCGTGAAGCTTTTGGAACTTGCATTTTCATTTATGCTCTTTGACTTTACTATTTGTGAGAGAATATTTTGTTCTGTTGTTCTTTTATCTTATTGAGAGCAATATGGTGAGTTGTAGCAAGTTGCTTTTCCTGTCAGGCAGGTTGCCAATTTATCAGTGCAGTCTCTTAAAATCAAAAGCCATTATAAATGTATAATCCCTTTTATCCTGTACAGATTAAAGTGAAGATACATGAGAAAATCAAAATCAGGTAGCTTGTGATAGATCTTGGATGAAGTCTAGGTCCATTAAAGGATAATTTGATTTCTTCATCATATATGGGAGGGATATGTGATCGATATTGATCCCTTCATATTTGCACAAATGATATATTAGATGGAGGAGAATGTATAAATAGATGACCCTTTTCAGTATAGTAGATTGTCTTGGACATTTCCTGTGGGAATAAAATGTTTATTATAGTTAAATCTGATCTTCAAAGACATTGAGGTATGATTATTATTGTTTATAAATACTTGATTTAAGGATATTTACATAACTTTAGAAAAATTAAGAGACTTAAAAATTTTTTTTTAATTGAAGTCTAGTTTATTTACAGTGTTGTGTTAGTTTCTGGTATATAGCAAAGTGATTCAGTTATACATATATATTCATATTCTTTTCCATTATGGTTTATTATAGGATACTGAATATAGTTCCCTGTGCTGTGCAGTAGGACCTGTTGTTTATCCATTTTATATATAGTAGTTTGTATCTGCTAATCCTACTTTATTCCTCCTCCACGCCTTTGGTAATGATAAGTTCTTATGTTTTCTATGTCTGTGAGTCTGTTTCTGTTTTGTAAATAATTTAATTTGTGTCATATTTTAGATTCCACATATAAGTGATATTATATAGTATTTGTCTTTGTGATTTACTTCACTTAATATGATATAATCTTTGTGTGTGTGTGCACGTGTGTGCTCAGTCATGTCCAACTCTTAGTGACCTCATGGACTGTAGCCCATCAGGGGGTTTCCCAGGCCAGAATACTGGAGTGGGGTGCCATTTCCTACCCCAGGGGCTCTTCCCAACCCAGGGATCAAACTTGCATCTCCTTCATTGGTAGGTGGATTCTTTACCATTAGTTCCACCTGGGAAGCCCATGATAATCTCAGGTCCATCCATGTTACTGCATGGCATTCTTAAACTCTTTTTTATGGCCAAGTAGTATTCCATTGTGTATCTATTCCACATCTTTATCCATTCATATATCCATGTTGCTTCCATGATTTGGAAATTGTAACTTGTACTGCTGTAAAATTTATTGTAATTTGTAAATTGTGCTGCTGTAAACATTGGGGTACATGTATGTTTGTGAATTATAGTTTTCTCTGGATATACACCTGGGAGTGGCGTTGGGTCATATGTTGGGTCATACGTTGGGTCATATGTTGGGTCATATGCCAACTCTATTTTAAGGTTTTTTTGGTATTGTTTGTTTTTATTGCTTTTTTATTTTCAGGGTTTTAAGGAACCTTGGTACTGTTAGCCTCTCTGCCTTTGTTATTTGTAGACTTTTTTTTTTTTTTGTAGACTTTTTAATGATGGCCATTCCTTCTGGTGTGAGGCAGTACCTTTTTGTAGTTTTTGTTTTCATTTTTCTAATAATTAGTGATGTTGAGCATCTTTTCATGTTCTGCTATCCATCTGTATGTCTTTGAAGAAGGGTTTATTTAGGTGTTTGTCTAGTTATTGATTGAGTTGTTATTTGTTGTCTTGTTATTAAGTTGTATGAGCTACTAGTATATTTTGGAAATTAATCTCTTGTTGGGCACATTGTTTGCAAATGTTTTCTCCTATTCTGTGGATTGTCTTTTCTTTTTATGGTTTCCTTTACTGTGGAAAAGCTTTTAAGTTTATTAGCTCCCATTTGCTTGTTTTACTCTTATTTCTGTAGCCTTGGGAGACTGATCTAAGAAAACAATTGGACTTTTATGTCAGAAAATGTTTTGCCTATATTCTCTTCTAGGAGTTTTATGGTGTCATGTCATATATTTGGGGCTTCTCTGATGGCTCAGATGGTAAAGAATCTGCAATGCAGGAGACCCAGGTTCAATCCCTGGGTCTGGACTATCTCCTGGAGAAGAGAACGGTGTTTATTGAGTTTTATGTATGGTGTGAGAGACTGTTCTGACTTCCTTGATTTATATGCATCTGTCCAGCTTTTCCAGCACCACACTGAAGAAACTTTTTTTCCCCCTCAATTCTGTACTCATGCCTCCTTTTTCAAGAGTATATAGTAGTTTCAAGGTGTCTTCTGATTTCCTCTTTGATTCCATCATTGACTCTTGATATTTTTTTTTTTAAGTACCATGCTTTTTAGTTTCCATATAATCTTTTTTTGTTTTTTTTTTCTCTTTCTAAGGTTGACTCTAGTTTCATGCTGTTGTGATCAGAAAAGATGCTTGAAATTATTTCTGTCCTCTTAAATTTGTTTAGTCTTGTTTTGTGTCCTAGTATGTGGTCAATCTTAGAGATTGATCTGTGTGCACTTATAAAGAATGTATTCTGGTTTTTTGGATGTAATGTCCTGAAAATATCAATTAAGCCTAACCTTTTTATTGTATCATTTAGGATCTCTGTTGCCTTTCTCATTTTGTCTGGAAGATGTATCTACTGATGTGAGTGAGATGTTAGTCTTTCACTGTTGTATTCCTGTCAGTTTCTTCCTTTATGTCTGTTAATACTTGCTTTTTGTATTTAGGCACTCGTCTATTGCATATGTTAACAAGTATTAAATGCGTGTAAAATCTTCATCTTGTATTGACCCTTTTATCATTATAGAATGTCCTTTTTTATCTTTATGACTTTTGTTTTACAGTCTGTTTTGTCTGGAATGAGTGTTGCTAGATCTGCTTTGTTGTCATTTCCATTTGCATGAAATATCTTTTTCAGTCTCATCGCTTTCAATCTGTATGTCATTGGCCCTGGCCCTAAGGTGGGTTTCTTATAGGCAGCAGGTTGTAGGCTCTTTTTTTTTTTTAATCCAGTCTGCCAATGTCTTTTCATTAGAGTGTTTAGTCTAGTCCATTGACATTTAAGGTAATTATTGATAGATAAGTATTTATTTCCATTTTTAAAACCTTATTTTCCAGTTGAGTTTATATTTCATCTTTGTTCCTTTCTGTTTTCCCTGTTTTGGTTTGATGGTTTTCTTTTGTATTATGCTTTTTTCTTTTCTTTTACTTTTTTGTAAAGCTGTTACATGGTTTTGATTTGTGGTTACCCTGGCTGTCAAGTGTGTTAACCGACAACTATATTGACCTCTAGACTGATAGTCATATAGGCTCAAACACATTCTTTAAAAGAAAAAAACTACATTTTTATACTCTTTCCCCACATTTTATGATTTTTGACGTCCTCTTTTATATCTTTGTATTTACTCTTTTGGTGTTAGTTGGAGTTATCATTACTTTCAGAAAAATTATTTTATTTTTTAAATTTGTGTACTAGCTTATGTAAGTGATTTTCTTTCCAATTGTGATTTTCTCTTTCGTGTAGATTTTTTTTTCTTTATTCTACTTAGAGAAACCTTTGAATATTTCTTTTAGGATAAGTTTAATATTGCTGTATTCTTTTTAGTTTTTGCTTGTCTGAGAAGTTCTTTATCTCTCCCTATTCCAAGTGATAATCTTGCTGTATAGAGTGTCCTGGGTTGCAGGCTTTTCCCTTTTAAGACTTTGAGTGAAGATATCCTGCCACCCCCTTCTGGCCTTCAGTATTTCTGTAGGTAGAGATATAAGTGGACAGCCTTATGGGGAGAGGGGTCCTTTGTAATTAACTCTGTTTTTCTCTCGCTGCCTTTGGAATCCTCTTTATGTCTTTAACTTTTGCCATTTTAGTTATAGTATATCTTGGTGTAGGTCTGTTTGGGTTCATCTTGTTTGGGACCCTGTAGAGAAATCAGCTGACAACCTTATGGTGGCGGGGTTCCTTTGTAATTAACTCTTTGTTTTTCTTTTGCTGCCTTTAGAATCCTCTTTATATCTTTAAATTTTATTGTTTTAGTTATAGTAAATCTTGGTGTAGGTCTGTTTGGGTTCATCTTATTTGGGACCCTCTGTCCTTCCTATACATGGGTTTCCATTTCCTTCCTTAGATTTGGGACATTTTCAGCCATAATTTCTTCAAGTACATTTTTAAATTCCCGTTCTGTTTGTTTTCCTTCTGGGATTCCTATTATGCACAGATCTGGATACTTTATATTATTCCATAGATCTTCTATATATATATATATATTTTATTTGTATTTCTGTCTGCTGTTCTAGTCTGGTAATTTCCATTATTCTATCTTCCAGATCACTTATTAGTTCTTCATTATCCAGTTTGCTGTTGATTGCCTTTAGTTCAACTTTTGTCTCATTTTACTTTTAATTGACTCCTCTTTTGATATATATATATATTTTTTTTTTTTTTAAACAGGAATCTCTATTTCTATCCATATCATTTCTTAACTCCTTCAATATTTTCATTATCCCCTTTTTGGACTCAGGATCTGGTAGACTGGAGATGTCTGTTTCATTGTTCTTTCAGGGAATTCTCTTGGTCTTTTAATTGTGTGGTTCCTCTTCTTCATTTTACTTCTGTTTCTCTGACTCTGAATTAAGGAGAAACATTTTTCTACCATGGTCTGGAAGGGCAGTTTTTATGAGGGAGTGTCCCTGTGTAGCCTTTGTGAGTGTAATATTTTTGAGCAAAGACTGTTTTCATTATGTATGCCTGCCACAGTTTGCCTCTCTGTGTGTTATCCATTATCCCCTTGATATGGGCATGATTGTTATCATGATGACCAGAGCCTGCACTGGATGTTGAGTGTGGCTTCCTCTTTGCTTTGTGGTTGTTACAACTCTGTCTGGGGCAGAGTCTGCCCCCCTTTTGGATAGATGCCCCAGGTCTGTTTCTGAACTCCAGTGTGAGGTAGATAGGACTGGAATACTCCCACTGGGAGAGACGCCACCCAGTGAATATTGGGGAAAGACTTGTCTACAGGAAAGTGCACTCTGATTTTGCCTGTCACTATTGTGACAGGCTGGTTCTGCTGGTTCACAGAGTACAGTTTTTGGCACACCCCTTGGTCCCACCTCAGCTGTGGAGATTTAGATAGTTAGCCCTGGTAACCCTCAGGTCCTCTACTCACAAAGCTACTAGCACAGATCTGTTGACACAGAACTACTGAGGTCAGGCACTGGGACCACCATGGCTGGGTTGAGGACCTGGACCCACCATAGCTGTAGGAGCTACTGAGTCGGCCTAGACCCTCGGCCTACCTCTGTGTGTGAGTGCCAGCAGAGCCTACTATCTCTAGACCTGCCCCAGCCACAGGAGCACAGTAATCTACACCAGTGTCCTACAGGCACTGAGTTTACCAAGCCATCTCAGGCACATAAATCCATGAGCCATGGGGACATTAAGATTTCAGCCCTGCTTTCTAAGTTGTAAGGCCACTGGCAGTTGGCTAGGATTGCAGCCTTGCCTCTGTGAATGAGCAGCTGAGCCTGTTATGAGCACACTGAGAATGAGGCTGCTATTCTGTGCCCCACCCTTCCTTTGAGCTTGCAAGTTAACAGTGGGGCTTCAGTGGCGGATCCATTCTCCTTTTTGCACATGCACCAGATTGCAGCTTGGATCACACTCCAAGCCCCTTCAGGCAGTCTTCATGCAGACAACTCCAGTCTTCGCCCCAGGTCTGTCCTTTGAAGCCTAGGTTTTAGCACCCAACCTTCTCAGATGGCTCAGAAGGTAAAGGACCCACCTGCAATGCAGGGAACACAAGAGACCTGGGTTCAATCCCTGGTTCAGGAAAATCTGCTCAAGAAGGATATGACAACCCACTCCAGTATTCTTGCCTGGAAAATCCCATGGACAAAGGAGCCTGGCAAGCTATAGTCCAAAGAGTTGCAAAGAGTTGGACACAGCTGAGCACCTGTGTGTACCAGCAGACATGCCTCTCAGGCTGAGGATTGCAGTGAGATGGCCTGGGCCGCCTTTGTGGGTCTCCCTCTGTTCTACTTGTTGCAGACCAGTTGCTCTGTTCTCTCTCAAGCCTCTGAAGCTGTCTTTCTTTCCACACTGATCTCCCCTGCTGATGAAGCATTTTCCTGTGTCACGGAACATTTCCTCTTTCATAGCTCCCTCCCAGGGGTACAGATCCTGTCCCAATTCCCCTTTTCTTTGTTTTCTCCTACTCTGTTATGTGGTGATCTTTCTTGCATTTTGGTTTTATGAGCTCTTCTGCCAGCATTTAGCAGGTATTTTGTGAGCTTTATTCTACATACAGATATGTCTGTGGGAGGGAGTTCCACGTCCTTCTATTGCACCATCTTGCTCTGGTCCTTGATTTGTTTTTTGTTTTGTTTTTTCTGTGGGCCAACAATATATTGTTATAAATAAAGGATTGCTCCACACAAAGCTTCATTGAAAGAAATACAGTACTAGTGCATACAACAGAATGCTGGCTAGGAAAATAATGGAGACAGCTTTTTGTAAAGCCAAAAAGCTGTTCATTATAAGGAAGAATTTTTTTCTCATATTCCTAGGTATCCATATATAAAATGGATCTCTGCAGTATAGTGATTTCCTACTACAGAGATTATTCCTAAATTTATCACAGTGTCCAACTATATGGCTTTTGCAGTCGTTTATAAATTTATAACTATGATTCTGAAGTGTAAACAGTAATGGAAAAATGCTGAAAATAAAATCTATTGAATTACTTAGCCATAGGATGGCTAGTAATTCTAGAACTAGAATATAAACAATTAATGAAAGTATTTCATAAAGTAAAATTAACCACAAGGTGGCAGCAAACATTTAACCTATATCCTAATTTATACTGTTTTAAGCCACAAAATTCTTCCCAGTTGTGAAATTTTGTTACTAAAAAATGTTTATAAATGTTTATAAATTCAGATATTCAGGGACTTCAGTTGAACTCTCTCTTACATTTCAAACAGTACATTTTAAAATGCCCTGATTTGGTGTCTTTTCTTTTGAGAACTTTTGCCATGTTGAAGAGAAAATATTTGTATACTCACACATACATTGTAAAAAACAGCAAAATTCTTGAGTAGTTTGATTTATATAAGCACCTGTGTGTGCATGTAAGTTCTTACAGGTTTGATTTTAGGAACAGCTGTGTATTTTTATTTTATTATTTTAAAAATTAATATTAATTTTCAACAGGAGAATCTTATTTACACTGCTGATCCAGAATCCTTTGAAGTAAATACAAAAGATATGGACAGTACATTGAGTAGAGCATCTAGAGCAATAAAAAAGACTTCAAAAAAGGTAAATCTCAGTGACATTATTATTCACCATATCTCCAAAATGTATTTTTCAGAGTATATTAAAATAATATAGCCATAGATGTCAGGATGTCAGTGTGAAGCTAGTACATAAAACAAAGTTGTTTTTTGGTTTTAGGAAATGGCCTGCAGAGATAATAGTTAAACTTAGCGAATTCTTTGGCACAGTAATTGTAACAGCTTTCACCCTTCCCATTCTAGTTACTGTGATATTTCTGATCGTGTTTTAAGTATGTGTGCATTCATGTTAGAAATTGCCTTAGATATTTTTCAGCAAAGGGCACACAAAAGAGTCAGGAAACCTGGGATCTGTTCCTTACCATAGTAAGTTTCAGACTTCTAATGATGAAGATAACTTTCCTACTTTACCTTACCTTATCGAGGTTGTTCAGGATTATACAAGAATGTAGGTAATAGATTTTTTAAAAGTAGAACTAGAGTTTTAATTTTATAGGTAAATTTACAGCCAGAGTCTATTGTTCAGTTCATAAGTTTTTGATTGTTGTTTTCTTTGCCTTTGAGGGGAGGCTGCATACTTTAATCATCATTGTATCTCTGCATTTAACATGAATAATATATAGTAGATAAACATTAACAATGGTGATTCAAATAAAGTCCTACCCTTTTACAGTTAAATTGAGGTTTAAGTGGCTTTGGATCAACAATCTCACAACTGAATTATAGCAGAATTAGACAATACCAAGGTTTCTTCTCATGCCAAATTTTCCTTCCTACTTTCTCCTGCTGGACTAGAGTTCTATGAATGCAAGATAGAATAATCCACAATCCCTAACCATAACCCTAACCCCTAACCCTAACATTTTCTCACTGCTTTGTCCAGAGATTCTCATTCTGCCATATACTTTTTATAGAAAAAGTATATGGCAGAATTTCTCCATATTTTTTATAGAAAAACTTTTAATGTAAATTTGGCTTTGTTTTACATATAATTGTTCTAATCAATTATATTAATCTAGGTTTTAAAATTAATTGTATCTTGTTTTAATTCTAGGTTACAAGAGCATTCTCTTTCTCCAAAACTCCAAAAAGAGCTCTCCGAAGGGCTCTTATGGCATCCCAAAGTTCAGCAGAGGGAAGAAGTCCTTCTAGCAATGAGAAGCATGTAATGAGTCGTCTGGCTAGCACATCATCATTAGCAGTAAGTGATTTTGATTTAACAGGCTAAATTTATCAAGTTGGTATAAAATTTGTTGACTTTTTAAAGGTGGAAATCTTAATATTTCCATCAATTTTTTTGATATATCTAACCTCATTGTTGGGTTAAGATAATTTAGAAAACCTCATTTAATGAATTAGAGACTTAAGGTGTAGTTTATTTGATATGAAATCTTATTGGGATGAGATGTTAATCTCTGAGACAAAGAAACATTTTTTGGTCTAGCCTATCACTTTACTGACGTACAGAACGATAGTTCTATTTATAGATTGGCTCCAATAATATAGCAGAGACTGAGTTTTATTTCCTTTATTATTTCTGTGAATAGATAATCACTGAAGTGAGTATCAAAAGGTGTTATGGGTTCTAAATTCATGTGTTTATTTTTAAATGTTTCCTGAGCAATCCAAATTCCCAATGGTGTCAGAATTATTAGACATTTAATTAATATTAAGGGCATTTCTAACGTATATTACTGTTACTAAATAGTGATGTATCTGTCCTTTGTAAAAATCATTAATATAACTTACTAAGGTTAAGAAAGGCAAGTGACTGTCATTTCTTAGCTATATGTTCTTCAGCAAGTTTCCTATTTTCTCTTATCCCCAATTTGCAGATGAAAGAAAGGAGTACTTACCCTGTGTTGTTATTGTAAAGGGTAATTACACACACTCTATCTCACATATATGATGTGATTATTTTCTCAGAGCCAGTTTGAGTAGTGGTTAAGAGCAGGAACTCTGAAACTCCTAAGTTCAGATGCCAGTTCTGCTATTTACTAGCTGTATGACTTCTGTCAACTTATTAAAGATCTTTCTGTTTCAATTTCACTGTTTATAAAATGAATATAAAGTAGTAGTTTTAAGGATTAAGTAAGTTAGTGCACTTAGGGTAACACCTTCGTGTTCTATAAACAGTTACCTTTAATTATATAAAATGCATACAAAAAAGGTACATAATGCTTAATAGCTTATTTTTTATAAAGCTAGTTAAGTCTTTAGTTAATATACATCAAAGGTTATAGCTTATTATGAGTATGTTTATATAGATTTGTAATCAAGTTTAACCTTCCATTGGAAGGGAAATCATACTTGGTTGATAATATGAATTTTTGCAAAGATGTTAGTTAATGAAAAAAGTACTGAAATTGACAAAATATAGTAAGCATTCATTTACTAAAATTAGATTGTAAGCTTTCTGAAGCCCAGTGCATTATCCCTTTTTTACTTCCTGCATCTGTTGTAACTATTATAAATATTACTGCTTTTCAAATGAAGGTAATAGGATTTTATAGAAAATTTTTGGAAAATTAATATATATTACTTATGGCTTTACCAGTTTTATATAAATAATATAAATAAGTACCTAAAGTATCTTTAAGACATTCCTGTCCTCTTCTCAATTGCCTATTTCTGTTCTAACAGATTACTCATTCTGTTTCCACAAGCAATGTAATTGGATTTACTAAGCATGGTTATGTTCAGCTCTCAAACTCTACTGGTGGGCGCTCTCAAAACTCCTGGTTTCGATCTGTACTTCATTCTGCCTCATGAGCTAGTTTTTCAGAGATGCTAGAAGGAAATTCTGAGTTTTCAAATTTCAAAAAAGTTCTATCCAAGTCATCTTTGATATTTGTGAAGAATTAGGAGATACATCAACCAATAATGGAAACAAGCCTTGTGAAATTTAATGTGAGCTTATTAGCTATTTGAAATTTGTATTTATTATGAAAAAAAGAAAGTATTTTTCTCCACTGAATCACATATTAGGTGAATGGGGACTTCTGAATTCACAACTTTATAACTGCTTTGAAATCACAACAACTTAGGCTTAATGGAGTATCTTTGTTTATTGGCACATAAAACTATTTTGCAAGATAATTTAGTCATAAGGCCTGAAAAAATCAGTCCCATTAGAGATTTTCTTATTTATGGAAGTAATTACTTAAAAATAGTAGTAATTTTCCTATGAAGTGGATTTATATTCCAAATATGATTCTTAATCTTAGAATTATGACATTTGTGTAAAATTTATGCTTTTAATATGGCAAATCATAAAGGTTTTACCTGAGGAAAATGTAAACTTTTATACTATCTACTTAAATCATCGCTTTGCTGTCACTTAAATGGTAATACTTCACCAACCCGGCTCTTTAAACTCTTCAAACCTTGTTGATGAGGACTTATAGCTAGCTAGCTGCCTTGCTGGCTCTAAGTTTGTGTGTATTAGTCGCTTAGTCGTGTCCTGCTCTTTGTGACGCCATGGACTGTAGCCCACCAGGCTCCTCTCTGTCCATGGAATTCTCCAGGCAAGAATACTAGAGTGGGTTGCCATTCCCTTCTCCAGGGAATAGTTAACCATTCATGTCTGTTAACAGAGAAGGCAATGGCACCCCACTCCAGTACTCTTGCCTGGAAAATCCCATGGACGTAGGAGCCTGGTAGGCTGCAATGCAGTCCACAAGGTCGCTAAGAGTCAGACACGACTGAATGGCTTCACTTTCACTTTCATGCATTGGAGAAGGAAATGGCAAGCCACTCCAGTGTTCTTGCCTGGAGAATCCCAGGGACACAGGAGCCTGGTGGGTTGCCGTCTATGGGGTCGCACAGAGTTGGACACGACTGAAGCAACTTAGCAGCAGCAGCAGCAGCATGTCTGTTAAAATAGTACCTTTCATAATAATTTGTTTTGATTTATATCCCCTCTTAACTTTTTGGTATTGTTTCTTTGTTATTAAAAATTCTGATGATATTTAACTTTGACACTCTGAAATAATAAAGTTTAGACAGTTTAGTATATTAGTAATCTCTATTATCACAAGTACTGCTGTTTTGCTTAGTTTTATTTGAAGCAAAATCATACACACATATAAATATGCATTGAACACATAATATAAAAACTTTTTCAGAGTGTATGGCTTTTAATTTAGAAAATTATTTCCCATGAAGTAATTTTACTCTTCTTAATTCTGCTTATGATTAAGAAGAAACCACTGTGGTTTGTCTTTTTAACCTCGAAAATTTGTCTTCTAATTTATAATTTTAAAAATACACCTGAAACACTAAATCATTTATCTCACAGAAGTACCACTACTAGCAATAAGCACATATCTCTTTCATTTGAGTTAATATGTAGTAAACTAGTCTATCCATTTTTCTTGTTTTCAGAATGCTAAAATAGTTCTATGTGTTCTCCTAACCCTTCCCTCCTAATTTTTAAGTTTCTGTTTCTTTAAAGAGTTTAGATTTTCAGATGTCTTACTTGTTATGATAATTTGTAAAATGCAAAAATAGTATGTATGATACTAAGCTATATCTTACTCAAGAGAAAACATATTTAAGTATAAAATGTTTGTCTTTACAGGGCATCCCGTCTCCCTCCCTTGTCAGTCTTCCTGCCTTCTTTGAAAGGAGAAGCCATACTTTAAGTAGATCTACAACTCATTTGATATGAGGCTTAAAAAAAAATTTGTATAAAGTTATAAACACCTCATTCTCAAATAAGAAACTGACTTAAATGGTACTTACTGTTAGCACTTAGTGAAAGCTGGAAAGAAGGTAACACTAAACTATGCCATTTTATTTTTTTCTTGAAAGAGTAAGGTTAACCTCTGACATTTTTTGAGTTAATTCATGTAAAAAGTTATATTGATTTTGGTGTAATTTTTCTCTTTATTGAATCCAGTTGAAGACCAGTCATTTAAGTTATTCATGATATTAATAACTTTGCCACATGATACAGTAAATAAATTTTATTGGTTGATGCCAAATACTGCTGTAAATCTCTTTGTATAGTGTCCATGAATGAATTTTTGGAAATAAATGTGTATCTCAATTTGTTCAGAAATTAAGTGATATCACCAATGAAAACATGGATAGACCTCTGAATAGTGGGTTCTTGGTTCACATATTCTTTTGCAGTTTATTTTATAAATAAAGATATCGTATGTGTATTTTGAAAGATTTGCCACTATTGACAAGAATAACAGTTAAAGGAGGTGGTTTCAGAATATACCTGCAAATTGAGATAAGGGCAAAAGGATTAAAAAATCATGTATATTTTGCACAAACATGATACTGATGTATACTTGTTTAAGGGCCAGTATACTTATAGTGATTTTAGCCACAGGTCACTTAATTTAGTTTGATAGTGTGTAGAATTTTATTTGGAAAGATAAGACCGTGGGGAGATTATGGTAAAGTGGTTTATACTCTTTATGAAATAATTCCTAAGTTGGCTAATCTGCTGTAAAATGCATTGATATGTGTATGGTTAAATTTTTATTGTGGCCTCATAATTAAATGTAAAATTGAAATACACTTGTTGTTGTAAAATATTTTTCAAACTCTGATTTTATCTTTCATAATAGGGTGTTTTTTTAATAGTAGTACAAAATAATCAAGTTCCTATGAATAAATGCATTGTTATTTCCTACTTGTTTAGGGAGTACTGCAAATGTGTGTCATTTAACAATTTTCAATTATCTGTTATAATACTTTAACTGACTATATAGATTTTTTTCTATGCCACATATGTACCACTTTAATAGTGAATGATCCTTTATTGCTATATTTTAAAAGCAGTTGTAGTAGGAAGAACTTTGTAAATAAATTTCTAAAACTCAAGTATATTTTATGTTTCATATTTTAAACAGTTCTTTTATACAGATTTTCATAGGCCAGGATGAATGTTTTATCAACCCTTGCTCTGTTATGTATTTATTTCCATATTTATTTGCTTATTCCTCCCTCGGTTAATATTGGGCAGTATGCAAGTTAGGAGTCTTTAATCTGGAATCTACTTTGCAGAATGTAAGTAGTGAATGCCATGATAGTTTATATAAAATTTTGTGTTTATAAACATCTATGCATTTTTCCTGGGCTTTCCTGGGGTTACTCAGTGTAAGGAATATGTCTGCCAATACAGGAGACACGGGTTCAGTCCCTGGGTCAGGAAGATCCCCTGGAGAAGGAAATGGCAACCCACTCCGGTATTTTTGCCTGGAGAATTCCGTGGACAGAGGAGCTTGGCAGGCTACAGTCCATGAGGTCGCGTAGAGTCGGACACAACTTAGTGACTAAACAACAACTTGATTACCTCCAAATATGTGGGCTTTCCAGGGAGAGGAAATGACGTGAGATAAAGGCATGAAGTTGGAAATGTACTGGATGTTCATTGGCAAAATATAGCAGGTAGTCAGTTTTAACTTTAAAGGGAGCTTTAGAGTCAGTGTGAAAAGGTACTATTATCCAGGAGTGTGGATTCAGGGAGATGTGAGCAAACTGAAACTCATTACCACAGTAGAATACCATAATTCTCATACACATATTTCTAGAAAAATAAAACTTATTAATACTGATATAGGAAGAAATAGAACATGTAGAAATGTTCCTATAAACACTAAAGAAATGAATTCACGTTTAAAATTATTCCTAGAAAGGAATCACTAGGCCCAGATGGCTTCACTGGATAATGCTATTTAATATTTAATGAAGAACTAATACCAAACACAAATTCTTAAAGAGAATAGAGGAAGGAAACTTCCTAACTTATTTTCTGAGTTCTGGATAACCATGGACATTTTAAGAAACATTAATCTTATTTGGGGCTTCCCTGGTGGGAATCTGTAAACAGTGAAGAATCTGGCTGCAATGTGGGAGACCCGGGTTTGATCCCTGGGTCAGGAAGATCCCTAGGAGAAGGAAATGGTAGCCCACTCCAGTATTCTTACCTGGGAAATAAATCCCATATACAGAGGAACCTGGCGGCTACAGTCCATGGAGTGGTAAAGAGTCTTATTTGTGAAAATACTTATAGTATTTCAGATTTTTAACAAATGACATATTGTAATATATTAAAAGAATAATATAACTAAGTTGGGTTTATGCAAGGCACACAAGGTTATTTTAATTTTAGATAATTTATCAGTATATTTTCCTAATAGGCTAAGGGAGAAAAATTATATTACCTCTGTAGTTGCAGAAAAATATCTGATAAATTTGTCTGCTGTCATCAGACTTCTTGCAGATTAGGAGTAGAATGGAACATCCTTAAACTGATAAAGGTTATCTACTAAAATACTATAATGAATGTCATACTTAATGATGAAGCCTTGGCAACATCTTCTTTGTGATCAGAAAGGAGAAGAGTGCCTACTGAAGTACCTAAGTGTAAATCTAATAAAAGATGTAAAAGATCTTCAGTCAGTTAAGTCACTCAGTCATGTCCAACTCTTTGTGACCCCATGGACTGCATGCAGCACGCCAGGCTTCCCTGTCCATCAGCTCCCGAAGCTTGCTCAAATTCCTGTCCATTGAGTCGGTGATGCCATCCAACCATTTTATCCTCTGTCATCCCCTTCTCCTCCTGCCTGCCAGCATCAGAGTCTTTTCAAATGAGTCAGTTTTTCGCATCAGGTGGCCAAAGTATTGGAGTTTCAGCTTCAGCATCAGTCTTTCCAAAGAACACCCAGGACTGATCTCCTTTAGAATGGACTGGTTGGATCTCCTTGCAGTCCAAGGGACTTTCAAGAGTCTTCTCCAACACCACAGCTCAAAAGCATCAATAAGTCTGTCACTGTTTCCATTGTTTCCCCATCTATTTGCCGTGAAGTGATGGGACCAGATTCCATGATCTTAGTTTTCTGAATGTTGAGTTTTAACCCAGCTTTTTCACTCTCCTCTTTCACTTTCATCAGGAGGCTCTTCAGTTCTTCGCTTTCTGTCGTAACGGTGGTGTTATCTGCGTATCTGAGGTTTTTGATATTTCACCTAGCAATCTTGATTCCAGCTTGTGCTTCATCCAGCCCAGCATTTCTTATGATGTACTCTGCATAGAAGTTAAATAAGCAGGGTGACAATATACAGCCTTGACGTACTCCTTTTCCTATTTGGAACCAGTCTGTTGTCTCATGTCCAGTTCTAACTGTTGCTTCTTGACCTGCGTACAGATTTCTCAGGAGGCAGGTATGGGAATTTATTTACTTTAATTAAAGACCTTAATGGTGATATTATATCATAGTCATGGATTAGTTCCTTTGCTTTTGAACAATGTTTCCTTCAAATTGAATTGTAGATTCAAACAAAGCCAGTCAAAGTATGTGTTTGATTGTGTGTACCATGACGGATTGTTTTCCAATTGTATATGGAAATACATTAGTTATGAGTAATCACTCAGTTGAGGAAGTGAGAGGACTGGCATTATTAGAAACAAGGTTCTTATAAAGTTGTAGGCATCAGGACATTAAGGTGTTAGAAGTATTGATATGAAAATAATGGATTGTAATTGAAAATCTATAAACAGACAAAATGGCATTTTAAAACTTTGGAGAAAAGATAGTCTGTTCAATAGATAGTGCAGAGAAAAATGGGTATCTTTATTTTAAAACCAGAAGAGAAGGAAATTAATTTCTTCACATACTATATAAAAATGAATTTCAAGGGAATTATAGACTTAAATATGAAAGGTAAAACTATAAAGATTTTACTAGACAATATAGGAGAGTATCTTTAATCTGGGGGTTGGAAAAGATTGCTTAAACGTGTTACCTTGTTTAAGCTAATTATAGTGGGAGAGGTTGATAAATCTACATTAAAATTAAGAACTTCTAGTCATGAAAAGACATCATTAAGAGAGTGAAAGTCACAGAGTAGAGGTTTGCAATTTATACAACTGATAAATGACTCATATCCAGAATATATAAAGTCTGAAAAATCAGACATCTCTATAGAAAAAAATGGCATTTTACAAGTGAGGAAATGCAAATGGCCAATAACCTTATTAAGAAATGTTCCTCATCCATAATGCAGAAAATGCTAATAAGACACCATTGCACATGCACCATATTTGCTTAGCACAAATAGGAAGCAGAGAAGTCCCTTCACTGCTCTTTGGGAGTGTAAATTATATAATCACTTTACAAAATGCTTGGGCATTAAACTATAAGGTTTAAAATATGCATAGCTTGATACCAAACAACTGCAATCCCAGATATTTATTTTTTAAAAAATAGATACATGAATATCAGAATCCATGTACAAAAGAATGTTCTTAGCTGCATTATACATAATAGGTTGAAAATGAAAAGTTAGAAAATTTTATCAATATTGTAATGAATGAATATACTATATTATAGTCATGCATTGAATGAGCTGAACATTCAATGGCCTGGATAAGTTTGAAAGTATTAAGTGAAAGAAAATAGATATAAAAATAACTTTTTATTCTATTTATATAAAGTTTAAAAATTGACAAAGCATTACTTTATTCTGTACGGTTGCAGAATTATCTGATAAAAGTTTAGGCAAGCAAGAAAATTACTACTCTAAAAGCCAAAATAGTCTCACCTCCATGGGGTAAAATGAGGAAGGGGCACATGAGAGCTTATATGTACTGCTGGCAGCATTCTATTGATACTTCTTAACCTGTATGTTCAGAGAAGGCAATGGCACCCCACTCCAGTACCCTTGCCTGGGAAATCCCATGGACGGAGGAGCCTGGTAGGCTGCAGTCCATGGGGTTGTGACGAGTCAGACGTTATACGGTTGTTCACTTCATAGTAGTTTATCGCTTTATTTAGTTTTTTGAGAAGACCAATGACATTGACAAACATCTGTCAAGGTTGAAAGAGCAAATATAAAACATTAGATATGATATATTGACACATGCATATGATATTATGAACAACTTTCTCCCAGTCAAATTGAAAACAGTTGAAATTGATAAAATTTGAAGAAAATACAAGTAAAACTGACCAAATAAGGGAAAATAAAAATCTGCTTGGTTCTATTAGTTATTAAAGAATAGACTCCAAAGTTAAAATTCTTTCTTACAAAGAAAATACTTGGTCTCAATAGTTTTAGGGTAAGTATACCCCAAATTCGGGAAATAGAATAAAGAGAGAATATTTTCTATTTTTAATGAGTATAGCATAACCTTGATATCAAAACAAAGAGAAAAGAAAAAAAATTACTGTCTAATCTCATTCAAGACTGTCAATGGGAAAATTTTAAATTGCTAATATTCTGTTAGCAAAGTCAATTCAGCATTGAATAAAAAAGATTATGCATCATTACTGAGTTTATCTCTGGAATGCAGGGTTGCTTTAATAATACAAAATCAGTGTAAATAACCACAATAGATGAAGGGGGAAATCAATAAATAAAATGCATTTGAAAAATAAAATAATGCATAAGAAAGTACTTCCTTCAGGTAATAAAGGACTTTCACCAAGAAAAACAACAGCAGACATCTTGCTTAATGATGAAACTTTAAAAGTGTTTCCTTCAAGATCAGAATACAAGGAGTCATTATATTGGAGGTAGTAGCCAGTGCAGTGACAATTTTTTAAAAAAGAAAGTGTACGAATTCATGAGGAAAATAAACGTTCTTATTTACATGGGTGTTATTGTCTGCATAGTCCTATCGTCTCTCCCCTCCTCCACAAAGAACATGTAGATACATTGTTAGAGTTCGTAAGAGTAATAAAGTTCTGGAAATAAATAAAAATCTTTTATTTCTATACACAGACAAAAATCAAAAGCTATAATTTAAAAAATAACAGTGGCAACAAAAATACAATGGAATTCATTCCAACAGAAGATTTGCAAAAGTTTTTTATGGAGAAGATGGAAACTTTATTGGAAGTCATTAACAATACAGAGTGTATTCTTTGATATAAATTCCCTAAGTTGATTGCCCATCCTCAATAAGAATTTTTAATTTATTAAACTGGCTAATTCTAAAATAGACAAGTAGCTAATAAAGTTAAGATACTTGTGAGGAGGGACAAGGTGATAGCATTTGATTTACAAGATAGCAGGACTTACAAACAATATGGTATTTGGTGCAAGGATAGGTAAAATGATGTACTGATGAATTTGTTTATTGCACAGAAGCAGTTTGTCGTCATGTGGTAAAGTTGTACATGACTATACCAGATAGTGTATTCATTCTTACTTAGGGAAGCTCTTGCACACATGTCTGTTGGTGTCCAGATATGAGAATGTCCAAAGCAGCATTGCTTACAGTATTCACAAATTGGAAACAACCCAAATGTTTACCAGTAGCAGAATGGATAATTATAGACTATCCATACAATTTTATGACATACAGTGATAAAATGAATGCATTTTATCTACATCCAGTAACATTAATTTCAGAAACATAGTGAAAAAGCAGGTCCAAAAAATAGATACAGCAATATTCTATCTGTATAAAGTTTAAAAACAAAAAGGACGGTTATTTAGGTACAGGTAGATGGAGAAGGAAATGGCAACCCACTCCAGTGTTCTTGCCTGGAGAATCACAGGGACAGGGGAGCCTGGTGGGCTGCTGTCTGTGGGGTTGCACAGGGTCAGACTCGACTGAAGCAACTTAGCAGCAGCAGCAGCAGCTGGTAACATTTTAAGGAAAAGCACTGGGCATAACTAGCACAAAATTCTGAGTAACAGTTACCTCTTGAAAGTGTTCGCTTAGGGTGAGAGATGTGGTTGGAGAGGAGCACAGAGGAAGAATCTAAGGTATTGGTGACTTAATGCAGGATAGTGTGTGCGTGGGTATTATTTCCATAATATTCATTTTAAATTTGTATTTCACATTCAAGTTATATTTCACAGTAGTTTTTTAAAGAGAAAAAAAAAAATCCTCAAATAATAGAAATCCCCTAAACATAATACTTTGTAACAAGTGATGGCAAATAATCATGTTACATGCAATATGAACAGAATTGCATTAAATTGGAAAAGAAGGATTCATCCTCCATCACCACAGCTATTTACTCTGTTTTTAAAGCCTTTAGTTAATTGAATAATACAAAAAATTAAGTAATTGTTATACATTAAAAGAATAGGCAAATTATTAATACTGTGGCTGTATATTCCAAAACTTCCTTTAAAAATCTTACAATTAATATTTGGCTGTTTATGATTTGTAATACAGAAATCAAAAGCTTTTCTTCAAGTTGGTAATAGCCAGTTAGCATTTGATACACCAAATAAAAGAATTTCCCTACAGTAATGACAGTTTATAAAAACCCTTGAAATTAATAAAGGAAAAGGCCATGTGTAAATACATACCCTTATTAAATAAAGGGCATAATGCAATCATGAATGATTAAAAATATTTATTTTTCCTAGATGGGAATACATAATATTAAAAATAATATATAAATTCACTACATTTCCTTTAGAATCTTATTTATTTATAAATATTATGAGCTATACTTGGCATAACCAATGCTGAAGAAACTGAAGCTGAACAGTTCTATGAAGACCTACAAGACCTAGAACTAACACCTAAAAAAGATGTCCTTTTCATTATAGGGGACTGGAATACAAAAGCAGGAAGTCAAGAGACAAGCAAATTTGGCCTTAGAGTATAAAATGAAGCAGGGCAAAGGCTAACAGAGTTTTGCCAAGAGAACACACTGGTCATAGCAAACACCCTCTTCAAACAACACAAGAGAAGACTCTACACATGGAAATCAAAAGATGGTCAATACCAAAATCAGATTGATTATATTCTTTACAGCCAAAGATGGAGAAGATCTATACAGTCAGGAAAAACAAGACCAGGAGCTGACTGTGGCTCAGATCATGAACTCCTTATAGCAAAATTCAGACTTAAACAAAGTTGGGAAAACCACTAGATCATTCAGGTTTGACCTAAATCAAATCCCTTATGATTATACAGTGGAAGTGACAAATAGATTCAAGGGATTAGATCTCATAGAGTGCCTGAAGAACTATGGATGGAGGTTCATGACATTGTACAGGAGGCAGTGATCAAGACCATTCCCAAGAAAAAGAAATTCAAAAAGGCAAAATGGTCTGAAGAGATCTTACAAATAGCTCAGAAAGGAAGAGACGCTAAAGGCAAAGGAGAAAAAGAAAGATATACTCATTTTAATGAAGAGTTCCAAAGAACAGGAAAGGAGAGATAAGAAAGCCTTCCTCAGTGGTCAATGCAAAGAAATAGAAGAAAACAATAGAATGAGAAAGAGTAGAGATCTCTTTAGAAAATACCAAGGGAACATTTCATGCAAAGATGGGCACAATAAAGGACAGAAATGTATAGACCTAACAGAAGAGGAAGACATTAAGAAGAGGTTGAAAGAATACACAGAAGAACTATACAAAAAAGGTCTTAATGACCCAGATAGCCGCAATGGTGTGATCACTCGCCTAGAGCCAGACAATCTGAAATGCGAAGTCAAGTGGGCATTAGGAAGCATCACTACGAACAAAGCTAGTGGAGATGATGGAATTCCAGTTGAGCTATTGCAAATCCTAAAAGATGATGCTGTGAAAGTGCTGCACTCAATATGCCAGCAAATTTGGAAAACTTAGCAGTGGCCACAGGACTTGGTTTTCATTCCAGTCCCAAAGAGGCAATGCCAAAGAATGTTAAAACTACTGCACGATTGCACTCATCTTACATGCTAGCAAAGTAATGCTCAAAATTCTCTAAGCCAGGCTTCAACAGTACATGAACCATGAACTTCCAGATGTTCAAGCTGGATTTAGAAAAGGCATTGGAACCAGAGATCAAATTGCCAACATCCATTGGATCATTGCAAAAGCAAGAAGGTTCCAGAGAAACATCTGCTTTTGACTACACCAAAGCCTTTGGGATCATGACAAACTGTGGAAAATTCTTAAGAGGTGGAAATACCAGACCACCTGACCTGCCTTCTGAGATATCTGTATGCAGGTCAGGAAGCAACAGTTAGAACTAGCCATGGAACAGCAGACTGGTTCCAAATAGGAAAAGGAGTATGGCAAGGCTGTATATTGTCACCCTGCTTATTTAACTTATATGCAGAGTACATCATGCGAAATATGGGGCTGGATGAAGCACAAGCTGGAATCAAGGTTGCCAGGAGAGATACCAGTAAACTCAAGATAGCCAGTTGACACCACCCTTATGGCAGAAAGCGAAGAACTAAAGAGCCTCCCGATGAAAGTTAAAGAGGAGAGTGAGAAAGTTGGCTTAAAATTCAACATTCAGAAAACTAAGATCATGGCATCTGGTCCCTTCATTTCATGGCAAATAGATGGGGCAACAATGGAAACAGTAACAGACTTTATTTCTAGAGGCTCCAAATTCACTGCAGATGGTGACTGCAGTCATGAGATGCTTGCTCCTTGGAAGAAAAACTATGACCAACCTAGACAGCATATTAAAAAGCAGAGACATGACTTTGCCAACAAAAGTCCATCTAGTCAAAGCTATAGTTTTTCCAGTAGCCATATATGGATGTAAGAATTGGAGCATAAAGGAAGCTGAGTGCTGATGCTTTTGAACTGTGGTGTTGGAGGAAGACTTTTGAGAGTCCCTTGGACTGCAAGGAGATCCAACCATTCCATCCTAAGGAAATCAGTCCTGAATATTCATTGGAAGGACTGATGCTGAAGCTGAAACTCCAGAACTTTGGCTAACTGATGAGAACTGACTCATTGGAAAAGACCACGATGGTGGGAAAAATTGAAGGTGGGAAGAGAAGGGGACGACAGGATGAGATGGCTGGATGGCATCACCAACTCGATGGATATGAGTTTGAGTAAGCTCTGGGAATTGGTGATGGACAGGGGAGCCTGGTGTGCTGCAGTACATGGGGTCACAATGAGTTGGACATGAATGAGCAATTGGACTGAACTGAATAATACTTGGCATATAACATTAGTTTCAGTTATGATAACTCAATATTTGTATATATTGCAAGATAATCACTATATCTAGTTAACATTCATTGCCACACATTGTTACACATTTTTTTGTGTGTGATAAGAACTTTTAGTCTCATAGCAACTTCTAGATACACAATGTTACTCATTATAGTCATCATGCTGTACATTACATCCCCATGACTTATTTAATACTGGAAGTCTGTACTTTTTGACCCAGTTTGCCTACCCAACTCATACTCCTCGCCTCTGGCAACCACCAGTCTGTTCTCTGTGTCCATGCACTTGTGTTTTGGATTTTTTGTGTGTATGTGTGTTGTGTATTTTTTTTTTTTTAGGGTTCTGCATATAAGAAGACCATAAAGTATTTGTCCTTCTCTCTCTAACTTAATCCTCAAGGAGGTCTCTTCATGTTAACTGAAATGGTAGGATTTCCTTTTTTAAATAAAATGGCTAAATAATATTCCATTTTCCTTATCCATTCATCCAATCAATCGACACTTATTTTGTTTCCATGTCTTGGCTGTTGTAAATAATGTTGCAGTAAAGATGGGGGTCATATATCTCTTCAAGTTAGTGTTTTCTCTGTCTTTGATAAATGTCCAAAATGGGTTATATGGTAGTTCTATGTTTAATTTTTTGAGGAACCTTCATAATGTTTTCCACATGGCTGCCCCAGTTTATATTCCCAACAAGTGTAGACGTGTTCCCTTTTTCCCGCAACCTCACCAACTCTTCTTTTATCTTTCTCGTGATAGCCTTTGTAAACAGGTGTGAGGTCATATTTAATTGTGGTTTTAATTTGCATTTCCCTGATGATTAGGGATATCTAGCACTTTTTCATGCTGGCCATCTGTGTGTCTTCTTTAGTGAAATGTCTATTCAGATCTTTTGCCCATTTTTAAATTGGATTTTTCAGTGGGAGGGGATTCTTAAATGAGTTCTTTATGTTTTGGATATTAGCCCCTTATATATATGATTTGCAAATATTTTATCTAATTTAATCGGTTGCCTTTTCATTTTGTTGATAATGAGAGAGTTATTTCCTAGGCAGGTTGATAAGTCTAGGGGTCCCCAAGGAGAGAGGGGTCTGGAATTCTCAAGGAGGAATAAAGGACAAACTTTTTTTCCTCTACATTCCTTAGGATTATATAACAATAATGTATCCTGCCTGAGGACAGAATTTGGATTAAACCTTCTGGCTAATCCTGTTACCCTAAAATGTAAATTATGGGAGTAGGTCTGGTGACTTCCAGATGTTCAAGCTGGTTTTAGAAAAGGCAGAGGAACCAGAGATCAAATTGCCAACATCCCTGGATCATCAAAAAAGTAAGAGAGTTCCAGAAAAACATCTATTTCTGCTTTATTGACTATGCCAAAGCCTTTGACTGTGTGGATCACAAGAAACTGTGGAAAATTCTGAAAGAGATGGGAATACCAGACCAAATAACCTGCCTCTTGAGAAACCTATATGCAGGTCAGGAAGCAACAGTTAGAACTGGACATGGAACAACAGACTGGTTCCAAATAGGAAAAGGAGTACGTCAAGACTGTATATTGTCACCCTGCTTATTTAACTTATATGCAGAGTACATCATGAGAAAGGCTGGGCTGGAAGAAGCACAAGCTGGAATCAAGATTGCCGGGAGAAATATCAATAACCTCAGATATGCAGATGACACTACCCTTATGGCAGAAAGTGAAGAGGAACTCAAAAGCCTCTTGATGAAGGTGAAAGAGGAGAGTGAAAAAGTTCCTTAAAGCTCAACATTCAGAAAACTAAGATTTTGCCATCTGGTCCTATCACTTCATGGCAAATAGGTGGGGAAACAATGGAAACAGTGTCAGACTTTATTTTTGGGGGCTCCAAAATCACTGCAGATGGTGACTGCAGCCATGAAATTAAAAGACGCTTACTCATTGGAAGGAAAGTTATGACCGACCTAGATAGCATATTCAAAAGCAGAGACATTACTTTGCCAACAAAGGTCCATCTAGTCAAGGCTATGGTTTTTCCAGTGGTCATGTATGGATGTGAGAGTTGGACTGTGAAGAAAGCTGAGTGCTGAAGAATTGATGCTTTTGAACTGTGGTGTTGGAGAAGACTCTTGAGAGTCCCTTGGACTGCAAGGAGATCCAACCAGTCCATTCTGAAGGAGATCAGCCCTGGGATTTCTTTGGAAGGACTGATGCTAAAGCTGAAACTCCAATACTTTGGCCACCTCATGCGAAGACTTGACTTATTGGAAAGGACTCTGATGCTGGGAGGGATTGGGGGCAGGAGCAGAAGGGGATGACAGAGGATGAGATGGCTGGGTGGTATCACTGACTCGATGGACATGAGTTTGAGTGGACTCCGGGAGTTGGTGATGGACAGGGAGGCCTGGCGTGCTGCGATTCATGGGGTCACAAAGAGTCAGACACGACTGAGTGACTGAACTGAACTGAACTGGACTGGTGAGGTCTTTACAACCTCCAGACATTCTTCTGATTCACTGGAGTATATAACTCCATTGCTAACACTAGCAAGGGGGTACTCTTTCTGCCCCCTTCTCATGCCTATGTCAGAAGCTTTCTCTATCTCCTTTATACTTTAATAAAACTTTATTACACAAAGCTCTGAGCGATCAAGCCTCGTCTCTGGCCCCGGATTGAATTCTTCTCCTCCAGAGGCCAAGAATCCCGGTGTCTTTGCGTGGTTCAGCAACATTTCAATAGTTTTTCTGCTGTGCTGAAGCTTTTGAATTTGATGTAGTCCCACTTTTTTTTTTAAGTAGGTTTTTGTTTATTTTGTTTGCATCTTTTTAAAGAATAGTACAAAATGATTCTAGTAATAATGTCTGTAGGAGAGAATAGACATCTGAAACTAGCCAAAATTCTTTTGCAAGTTAGTGAAGGAGGATTTGCCTTGATACTTAGCCCCCAAATTTCTGTAATTAAACCCACTTAGTACTGGAATGATACTAGGTTAGCAAATAATATAGAAGATCCAATATAAAAGATCAGAGTATATGGATCAGAGAACCTAATTAATGATAAGAGGGTCATTTCAATTTGGACATAAACAATGGTTTATTTATGAGGATGTGCTGGCATAATGCACTATCCATCTTGAAGAAAATAAAGTTTTATTTACAGCTTATATCATTTTGTAAATAAGTTCAGTTTTAAAATATAAAAGCAATAAAATATAGAATAAAATTTAGGAAAGTAGCTCCATAACCTCTGTATGTGGTGAAAGGAAAGAAATGTCAAGATACACATGTTTTACTTCATAAAGAGTAATAAGTTATTTGTGTATGGTGAAAAATTTCATTGGGGCATACCTTGGAGGTTTTGCAAGTTTGGTTCCAGACCACTGTAGTGAAATGAGTATTGAAATAAGTCACACATTTTTTGGTTTTTTGGTGTATATAAAAGTTGTATTTACTCTAGAGTCTGTTAAGTGTGCGATAGCATTGTGTCTAAAGAAAGCCACTATGTATACCTTAAATAATACTTAATTGCTAAAAAATGCTGACCACCATCTGTTGTTCAATCTCTAAGAGGTATTTGACTCTTTGTGACCATCATCTGAGCCTTAAGCAAATTATAATTTTGTGCTGGCGGAGAGTTGATGGCTGCTAACTGTTTAGGATTGTCTTTACTGAAGGCTGGGGTGAAAGTGAGTGTCACTCAGTTGTGTCCGACTCTCTGTGACCTCATGGGCTCTACAGTCCATGGAATTCTTCAGGCCAGAATACTGGAATAAGTAAAATGCCAGTCCTCTCAAACCCTCTGCTGCCTTATCAACTGTTACTCAGTTGTATCCTACTGTTTGTGACCACATGGACTGTAGCCTGCCAGGCTTCTCCGTCCATGGAATTCTCCAGTCAAGAATACTGGGGTGGGTTGCCATTCCCTTCTCCAGGGGATCTTCCCAACCCACAGATTGAACCCAGGTCTCCTGCACTGCAGGTGAATTCTTGACCATCTGAGCCACCAGAGAAGCCTTATCAACTAAGTTTATGTAAATCTGTTGTCATTTCTACAATCTTCACAGCATCTTTACCAGGAGTAGATTCCACCACACACACACATGTACACACATACAACACTCTGCTTATCCATAAGGAGCAACTCTTATACTGTTAAAGCTTTATCAGGGGACTACAGCAATTCAGTCACATCTTAAGGCTCCCTTTCTAATTCTGCTTCTCTTGCTATTTCTCAGTTCACTTCAGTCACTCAGTTATGTCCAACTCTTTGCAACCCCATGGACTGCAGCACACCAGGCTCCCTTGTCCATCACCAACTCCTGGAGTTCGCTGAAATTCATGTCTATCAAGTTGGTGATGCCATCCAGACATCTCATCCTGTCGTCCCCTTCTCCTCCTGCCTTCAGTCTCTCCCAGCATCAGGGTCTTTTCAAATGAATCAGCTCTTTGCATCAAGTAGCCAAAGTATAGGAGAACAAAGTATAGTTCATCATCAGTCCTTCCAATGAATACTCAAGAGTAATTTCCTTTAGGATGGACTGGTTGGCTCTCCTTGCAGTCCAAGGGACTCTCAAGAATCTTCTACAACACCACAGTTCAAAAGCATCAATTCTTTGGTGCTCAGCTTTCTTTATGCTCCTGCTCTCACAATCCTACATGGCTACTGGAAAAACCGTAGCTTTGACTAGATGGACATTTGTCTACAGAGTAATGTCTCTGCTTTTTAATATGCTGTCTAGATTGGTCATAGCTTTTCTTCCAAGGAGCAAGCATCTTTTAATTTCACAGCTGCAATAACCATCTACAGTGATTTTGAAGCCCAAGAAAATAAGGTCTGTCACTGTTTCCATTGTTTCCCCCTCTATTTGCCCTGAAGTGATGGGACCGGATGCCATGATCTTAGTTTTGTGAATGTTGAGTATTAAGCCAGCTTTTTCACTCTCCTTTTTCACTTCACCAAGAGTCTCTTTTCTTCTTCTTCGCTTTCTGCTGTAAGGGTGGTGTCATCTGCATATCTAAGGTTATTGATATTTCTCCCAGAAATCTTGATTCCAGCTTGTGCTTCATCCAGTTTGGCATTTCGCATGATGTAGTCTGCATATAAGTTAAATAAGCAGGGCAACTATACAGCCTTGACATACTCCTTTCCTAATTTGAAACCAGTCTGTTTTTCCATGTCCAGTTCTGTTACTTCTTGACCTGCATACAGGTTTCTCAGGAGCAGGTAAGGTGATCTGGTATTTCATCTCTTTAAGAATTTTCCAGGTTGTTGTGATCCACACAGTCAAATGCTTTAGCATAGTAAATGATGCTTGCTATTTCTACTGTATCTGAAATTAATTCCACCACTGAAGTCTTGAATGCCTTAAAGTCGTCCATGATGGTTGGAGTCAACTTTTTCCAAATTCCTGTTAACATTGATATTTTGTCCTCTTCCCATGAGTCATGCATGTTCTTAATGGATCTAGAATGGTGAATCCTTTCCAGGAGGTTTTCAACTGACTTTACCCAGATCCATCAGAGGAATCACCATCTTTGGCAACTATAGCCTTACAGAATGTACTTTTTAAATAATAATACTTGAAAGTGAAAATTACTCCTTGATCCATGGGCTGCAGAATGGATGCTGTATTAGGAGGCATGAAAACAACATTCATCTCACTGTACACCTCCATCAGAGCTCTTGGGTGACCAAGTTCATTGTCAATGAGCAGTGATATTTTGAAAGAAAGCTTTTTTTCTCAGAAGCAGGTCTCAACAATGGGCTTAAAATGTTCAGTAAACAGACATGCTGTCATCCAGTGTTTGTTCCATTTATAGAACACAGGCAGAGTTACTTAGCATAATCCTTAAGAGTCCTAGGATTCTTGGAATGGTAAATGAGCAACGGCTTCAACTTAGAGTCATCAGCTTATAGCTTTTACAAGAGTCAGCCTGTCCTTTACAGGAGAGTCCTTTACTTAGCCCCTTTACAAGAGAGTCATCCTGTCTTTTGATTCTTGGAAGTGAGGCATTGACGTGCTACAAAAATCCTAGATGGGATCTCCTTCCAATATAAGGCTATTTTATCTACATTGAAAATCTGTTGTTTGGTGGAGTCACCTTCATTAATTGTCTAGATCTTCTGGACAATTTGCTGCAGCTTCTACACCAGAACTTGCTGCTTCACCTTGCACTTCTATGTTTTGGAGATGACTTCTTTCCATATACCTCATTAACTAACCTCTGCCAGTTTCAGACTTTTCTTCTGCAGCTTCTTTACTTCTCTCAGACTTCACAGAATTGAAGAGAGGGCCTTGCTGTGGGTTAGGCTTTGGCTTAAGATAATGTGGCTGGTTTAATTTTTTATCCAGACCATTAAAACTTTCTCCATATCATCAGTGAGGCTGTTTCACTTTCTTTTCATTTTCACTGGAGTAGTGCTTCATTTTCTGTCAAGAACTTCTCCTTTTCACTCACAGCTTTGCTAACTGTTTGGCTCAAGAGGCTTATCTTTTAGCCTATCTCAGCTTAACCATGTCTAGCTTTTGATTTAAATGACAGACATGCAATCTTCCTTTCACTTGTCTACTTAGAGGCCATTGCAGAGTTATTGGCCTAATGTCAATATTTTTGGGCTTCCCTGGTGGCTCAGACAGTAAAGAATCCACCTGCAATGTGGGAGACCTGGGTTTGATCCCTGGGTTGGGAAGATCCCCTGGAGGAGGGCATGGAAACCCACTCCAATATTCTTGCCTGAAGAATCCCATGGACAGAGAAGCCTGGCGGGCTACAGTCCATGGGGTTGCAAGGAGTTGGACATGACTGAGTGACTAAGCACAGCACAATATCAGTATTCATATGTCTCAAAGAATAGATGACTGAGGAAAGGCAGAGAGGTCGGGGAGCTGGTCAGTGAAGAAGTCTGAACTCATACAACATTTATAGAAAGTTCACTGTCTTATATGAGCATGGATTGTGGTGCCCCCCATACAAGTACAATAGTAACATCAAAGATCACTGATCACAGATCACCATAACAAATATAATAGTATGAAGAAGAATGTGTGAAATGTAGCAAGAATTATCAAAATGTGACACAGAGAAACAGAGTGAACAGATACTATTGGGAAAATGGTGACAGCAGACTTGCTAGATGCAAAGTGGTCACAATGTAAGGTTGTCACAACCACTCAATTTGTAAAAAATGCAGTGTTTGCAAAGTACAATAAAGTCAAATGTAACAAAGGTAGGCTTGTATCAAAAAGAATATATATATATCAAATGTATTTTTTGATAGAGTCACACTTCTTCCACAAAATTGATCATAGGCAAATAGACAGGTATGTATAGCTGTATTACAGGATTGTCAGTATAAAAATGTTTTATGTTCCTTAATAGGAAATTGGATATGTAAATTGTGATACATTCATGCAATGGGATACTACACAGTCATTAAAAATGATGTTTTTTAATATAGATGTATGGACATGGAAAGATGTTCACTACCTATTATTATATGAAAAAACAGGTTATAAGATAGTATATAGAATATGATTATATTTTGCTAAAAGTATTACATATGAATAGGAAAAAGTCTAGAAAGAGACATACCAAAATAATAGTAGTGTCTGTGAATGGAACTAAAAGTTATTTTTAAAATTTGTTTCTTCTCTATTGTCTGAATTTTAAAATAATGAACAGATTATCTATCATAAAGATAGAACAGATCTATCCAACCATCTATCATCTATCTATATCTCTGGTTGGTGGGGGGGCAGAAAAAATTCTATGTTGTTATTTTCTTTTCTAACTTTCTTATTGCTCTTCCATTCACTCTGTAACTCACTGCTATTTGGCTTTAGCACTTACTTCCACTGAAACTTGTTTGCCAGTGTCACCTGTGACTTTCCACTTGTCAAATCTAATGTATACTTTTCAGTTCTTATCAATTGTACCTCTGGTTCTGTTCTCATAAACCTTCTCTTCCTTTTAAAAACATTTTCCTCCTTTGAAATGTGTCACTTCTTTTTTTTCCCTTCTTCTTGAGCTAGATTTCAGTATATTTCATTGAATTATATAGAGAATCATTGCCCACCCTTTATTGCCCAACCCCCCAGTAGGTGTTCCCCACATGTTCATCTTTGTTCTTCAGTTCTTTGTATTTTATGTACTCATAGTATATATTTTATGCATGTATGTATAGCTCTATACCTATCATATGTGTGTGTGTGTGTGTGTGTGTGTACAACTTTTTATAAAACTTCCCACAGGACATCATCCCCTGGATCATTTAAAACCATCTCACATTTTATATATAGTCACATCTGAAGTCTCTTCTTCCTTCACTCCTCCAGTATTGTTTCTTTTTTCTTTACAGCTTTCTGTGAATGGCATCACCATCCACCCCACCACCTGAATCAGACACCTGAAATCCTCCCAGGCCTAGGCTTATCTCATCATTCCTCATAGTCAGGCTCCTGATCCCACATCCTTAAGATCTTATGAATGAGGTCATTTCCTCATCTCCATTCCCACTGCCAGGCTTTATTTCAGGCACACGTGATTTTTCTGGGATTTATGTGATAGTCTCTAGTCTTCAGAGTTCCACAGAAGCAGAATCTAAAACAAGGGCTTGTGTTAAGGTTTATTTGGGTAGTTCATCCTGGGGAGTAGGAATGAAGAAACTAGAAGGGGGGAAAGCCAACAGTCTGCTCTACCAAGCTGACCACCACAAACACTCTTGTTCAGATCTGTTATGTGAAAGGAGGAAGTGATGATTTCTCAGTTCCCATTCTGGCTATTTAAGGGTGGCACCATGGACATAGGGTGGTCCCTAGCAATTCCAGGCTGCAATTGGCATGAATGCCGAGCAGTGATTTTGACACCCCCCTCCCTCAAAGCTTCAGGGATCTCTGGTGCAGGAAGTGAGAGGTAGGTAGCACATACTCCAGCAATGGCTTCTGTAAGAAGAGGTGGGGTGAGAGGGTTTGAAATGACCCAGAGGAAGTATCTGATTTGCCTTCTAACTGATATTCTTGTCCTTCTGAAATCCATCCTTTACACTGAGAGTAGCCTCCCTAAAACAAAATGATTACATTATTGTCCTGCTTACAATGCTTCAATATCTCTCCTAGAGAATTCCAGAGAAATATATGCTCCTTAGCATATTATAGTGTGAAAGGCCCTCCCTTTATGATCTGGCTCCTTCTCACTTCCTTAGAGCCATCACTCACCACTTCTCCAAATAAATTCTTCCCAGAACATGCCTGACTTCGCTGACATGCTCCTTTTCTATCCTGTACCCTCTCCTGAGAATGACTTTCTTCTCCTTTTTAGCTCAACTCAAGAAGATCAAACCAGTTAATCCTAAAGAAAATCAACCCTGAATATTCATTGGAAGGACAGATGCTGAAGCTGAAGCTCCAATACTTTGGCCACCTGATGCAAAGAACTAACTCATTGAAAAAGACCCTGATGCTGCATAAGATTGAAAGCAAAAAGATAAGAGGGTGACAAGGATGAGATGATTAGATAGCATTACTGACTCAGTGGACATGAGTTTGAGAAAACTCTGGGAGATAGTGGAAGATAGAGGAGTCTGGCATGCTGTAGTCCATAGGGTGGCAAAGAGTCAGACACAACTTAGTGACTGAACAACAAAAATTCTTTCCTTCAAGAAACCCTACTTGACAGTCTACCTTTCTTCTCAGGCTGGGTTAGTGCCCCTCCTAACTGTTCAGCAGCACCTGTGTTTACCTTCATCATAAAATTTACTATATTCTATTACATTTAGGGGAGGTCTAATTTATCTGTTAAACTAGATTGTCAATTCCTAGATAATAATAAGTGCTCAATAACTGCTAAAATTGTTCCAAAGTCTATGGGAAACCTGACTATCAGGCAAGATCAACCAACTGTATTACTGAAATGAAGAATAACCATATCCAATGTATATCTTAATACCTTTGATGTTCTAGTTCCTCTCAGAAGGTGTTAACCTAACACATGTCTACTAGATGTACCTTAGGGAGAATGCAGATTTTAAGCACTGCATGAAGGTGTGGTAGGTGAAGAGATGAGAGAGGTGGCCACTCTGACATGCTAGAATGGTTCAAAGAGCAGTCTTGTATTACTGATGGAAACACCACCTCTTGGATCACCTGCCTGCAAGAGGGGTAAAAACTGATAACTGGTGTAACAATTTGCTAGAGGAAGTGTTTCAGACCCACAGATAAATTGCACGCACACACTGGAGCTGGCAAAGCTGTCATGAGTCTGGATGAAATTGGGCTCTGGGCCAGCATAATTTCTGTTGTGTCTGAAAATATGACATCAGGACTAATGTAACTCCCAAGAACTGAGTCTTTCTTCCAGGAAGTGTGGTATTCCTATAATCCTAGAGAGTGTGGCAAAGACTCGGGAAAATATTGTAGGTGGAGAGATTATTTTTCACTTCCAAATAAATCTGCCTGGCTGAATCCATTTGTAAAAGAATAGATTTGGCTTGATTCATTTGGCTTTTGTGATTCAGTTTTCATATAATTAATTTGTGCCAAATATAATTCCATTTTTTAAATGAATAATTGTATAATTCTTTACTTGATTAGAAAAATAATAAGTATGGATATAGAAACTATTTCCGGTTTTCGTGTTTCTAATGGTTGCCTTTCTGTCTTTCAATTCAGTTCAGTCGCTCAGTCGTGTCCAACTCTTTGCGACCCTGTGAATCGCAGCACGCCAGGCCTCCCTGTCCATCACCAACTCCCGGAGTTCACTCAGACTCATGTCTATCGAGTCAGTGATGCCATCCAGCTGTCTCATCCTCTGTCGTCCCCTTCTCCTCCTGCCCCCAGTCCCTCCCAGAAGAAGAGTCTTTTCCAATGAGTCAAGTCTTCGCATGAGGTGGCCAAAGTACTGGAGTTTCAGCTTTAGCATCATTCCTTCCAAAGAAATCCCAGGGCTGATCTCCTTCAGAATGGACTGGTTGGATCTCCTTGCAGTCCAAGGGACTCTCAAGAGTCTTCTCCAACACCACAGTTCAAAAGCATCAATTCTTTGGCACTCAGCTTTCTTCACAGTCCAACTCTCACATCCATACATGACCACTGGAAAAACCATAGCCTTGACTAGACGGACCTTTGTTGGCAAAGTAATATCTCTGCTTTTGAATATGCTATCTAGGTTGGTCATAACTTTCCTTCCAAGGAGTAAGCGTCTTTTAATTTCATGGCTGCAGTCACCATCTGCAGTGATTTTGGAGCCCCCCAAAATAAAGTCTGACACTGTGTCCACTGTTTCCCCATCTATTTCCCTTGAAGTGGTGGGACCAGATGCCATGATCTTCGTTTTCTGAATGTTGAGGTTTAAGCCAACTTTTTCACTCTCCTCTTTCACTTTCATCAAGAGGCTTTTGAGTTCTTCACTTTCTGCCATAAGAGTGGTGTCATCTGCATATCTGAGGTTATTGATATTTCTCCCGGCAATCTTGATCCCAGCTTGTGTTTCTTCCAGTCCAGCGTTTCTCATGATGTACTCTGCATATAAGTTAAATAAGCAGGGTGACAATATACAGCCTTGACGTACTCCTTTTCCTATTTGGAACCAGTCTGTTGTTCCATGTCCAGTTCTAACTGTTGCTTCCTGACCTGCATACAAATACAGGTGGTCTGGTATTCCCATCTCTTTCAGAATTTTCCACAGTTTCTTGTGATCCACACAGTCAAAGGCTTTAGCATAGTCAATAAAGCAGAAATACATGTTTTTCTGGAACTCTCTTGCTTTTTCGATGATCCAGCAGATGTTGGCAATTTGATCTCTGGTTCCTCTGCCTTTTCTAAAACCAGCTTGAACATCAGGAAGTTCACAGTTCATGTATTGCTGAAGCCTGGCTTGGAGAATTTTGAGCATTACTTTATTAGCATGTGAGATGAGCGCAATTGTGCGGTAGTTTGAACATTCTTTGGCATTGCCTTTCTTTGGGATTGGAATGAAAACTGACCTTTTCCAGTCCTGTGGCCACTGCTGAGTTTTCCAAATTTGCTGGCATATTGAGTGCAGCACTTTCACAGCATCATCTTTCAGATTTGAAATAGCTCAATTGGAATTCCATCACCTCCACTAGCTTTGTTCGTAGTGATGTTTTCTAAGGCCCACTTGACTTCACATTCCAGGATGTCTGGTTCTAGGTGAATGATCACACCATCGTGATTATCTGGGTTGTGAAGATCTTTTTTGTACAGTTCTTCTGTGTATTCTTGCCACCTCTTCTTAATATCTTCTGCTAATACCAAACAGTGTTGTTTCTTCAACTGTCAACTTCAGGCATTATTTATAAGCTGAACTTCTGAGAAGCTGGGAGGTATTGTGTCTACTTAAACTGTACTTTCTCTCCTCCCCTTCCACCTCCAACTTAAAACAATTGTTACTATATTAATTTTGCAGAGACAGCATCTCATGACTCTCAGTGATGTTAGATAATGTTAAACATTTATTCGGAAGAGGGTGTTTGCTATGACCAGTGCTTTCTCTTGGCAAAACTCTGTTAGCCTTTGCCCTGCTTAATTTTGTACTCCAAGGCCAAATTTGCCTGTTACTCCAGCTATATCTTGACTTCCTACTTTTGCATTCCAGTCCCCTATAATGAAAAGGACATCTTTTTTGAGTGTTAGTTCTAGAAGGTCTTGTAGGTCTTCATAGAACCGTTCAACTTCAGCTTCTTCAGCATTACTGGTCAGGGTATAGACTTGGATTGCTGTGATATTATACTGTGATATAAATATTACTGTGATATCTCCAAGGTTTGCCTTGGAAACGAACAGAGATCATTCTCTCATTTTTGAAATTGCATCCAAGTACTGCATTTCAGACTCTTTTGTTTACTATGATGGCTATTCCATTCGTTCTGAGGGTTCTTGCCCACAGTAGTAGATACATGGTCATCTGAGTTAAATTCACCCATTCCAGTCCATTTTAGTTCACTGATTCCTAAAATATCTATGTTAACTTTTCCCATCTCCTGTTTCACCAGTTCCAATTTGCCTTGACTCATGGACCTAACATTCCAGGTTCCTATGCAATATTGCTTTTTACACCATGGAACGTTACTTCCATCACTAGTCATATCCAAAACTGGGTGTTGTTTTTGCTTTGGCTCCATCTCTTCATTCTTTCTAGAGTTATTTCTCCACTCATCTCCCGTAGTATATTGGGCACCTATCGACATGGGGAGTTCATCTTTCAGTGTCCTATCTTTTTGCCTTTTCATGCTGTTCATGGGGTTAGCAAGAAAAGAATACTGAAGTGGTTTGCCATTCCCTTCTCCAGTGGACCACATTTTGTCAGAACTCTCCACCATGGCCCATCCATCTTGGGTGGTCCTACACGGCATGGCTCATAGTTTCATTGAGTTAGACAAGGCTGTGGTCCATGTGGTCAGTTTGGTTAATTTTCTGTGATTGTGGTTTTCCTTATGTCTGCCCTCTGATGGATAAGGATAAGAGGCTTATGGAAGCTTCCTGATGGGAGAGACTGATGGAGGGGGAAACTGGGTCTTGTTCTGATGGGCGGGGCCATGGTCAGTAAATCTTTAATCCAATTTTATGTTGATGGGCAGGGCTGTGTTCTCTCCTGAGAACCTGAGGCCAAACTATGGTGGAGGTAATGAAGATAATGGCACATCCTTCAAAATGTCCCATGCATGCACTGCTGCACTCAGTGCCCCTGACCCTGCAGCAGGCCACTGTCGATCTACTCCTCCACCAGAGATTCCTGTACATTCACAGCCAAGTCTGGGTCAGTCCCTTGTGGGGTTATTGATCCTTTCTCCTGGGTCCTGGTGCACACAAAGTTCTGTTTGTACCCTCCAGGAGTCTGTTTCCCCAGTCCCATGTAAGTTCTGGCAGCTCTATGGTGGGGTTAATGGCGACCTCCTCCAAGGAGGCTTATGCCATATCCAGGTCTGCTACACCCAGAGCCCCTGCCCCTGTGGCAGGCCACTGCTGACTTGTACCTCCTCAGGAGACACTCAAACACAGTTCTGGCTCAGTCTCCTCTGTGGGGTCTTGGGGTCTCTGGGTCCTGGTGTGCACAAGGTTTGTTTGAGCCCTCTGAGCATCTCTGGCACATAATACAAAAATCAGATTGATTATATTCTTTGAAGCCAAAGATGCAGAAGCTCTATACAGTGAGAAAAAACAAGACCAGGAGCTGACTGTGGCTCAGATCATGAACTCCTTATTGTAAAATTCAGACTTAAAGAAAGCAGGGAAAACCACTAGACCATTCAGGTATGACCTAAATCAAATCCCTTATGATTATACAGTGGAAGTGACAAATAGATTCAAGGAATTAGATCTGATAGACAGAGTGCCTGAAGAACTATGGACAGAGGTTTGTGACATTCTACAGGAGGCAGGAATCAGGACCATCCCCAAGGAAAAGAAATGCAAAACAGCAAAATGGTTATCTGAGGAGGCCTTACAAATAGCTCAGAAAAGAAGAGAACCAGAAGGCAAAAGAGAAAAGGAAAGATATATCCATTCGAATGCAGGTCTCCAAAGAAAAGCAAGGAGAGATAAGAAAGCTTTCCTCAGTGATCAATGCAAAGAAATAGAGGGAAATAATAGAATGGGAAAGACTAGAGATCTCTTCAAGAAAATTAAGAGATACCAAGGGAATATTTCATGCAAAGATGGGGCACAATAAAGGACAGAAATGGTATGGACCTAATAGAAGCAGAAGATATTAAGAAGAGGTGGCAAGAATACACAGAAGAACTGTACAAAAAAGACCTTCATGACCCAGATAATCACGATGGTGTGATCACTCACCTAGAGCCAGACATCCTGGAATGTGAAGTCAAGTGGGCCTTAGAAAGCATCACTACGAACAAAGCTAGTGGAGGTGATGGAATTCCAGTTGAGCTGTTTCAAATCCTAAAAGATGATGCTTTGAAAGTGCTGCACTCAATATGCCAGCAAATTTGGAAAACTCAGCAGTGACCACAGGACTGGAAAATGTGCGTTTTCATTCCAATCCCAAAGAAAGGCAATGCCAAAGAATGTTCAAACTACCGCACAATTGCACTCAACCCACATGCTAGCAAAGTAATACTCAAAATTCTCCAAGCCAGGCTTCAGCAATACATGAACCGTGAACTTCCAGATGTTCAAGCTGGATTTAGAAAAGGCAGAGGAACCACAGATCAAATTGTTGACATCTGTTGGATCATCAAAAAAGCAAGAGTGTTCCAAAAAACCATCTATTTCTGCTTTATTGACTATACCAAAGCCTTTGTGGATCACAACAAATTGTGGGAAATTCTTAAAGAATTGGGAATACAAGACCACCTGACCTGCCTCCTGAGAAATCTGTATGCAGGTCAGGAAGCAACAGTTAGAACTGGACGTGGAACAACAGACTGGTTCCGTACTTCAGGAAAGAAGTACGTCAAGGCTGTATGTTGTCACCTTGCTTATTTAACTTATATGCAGAGTACATCATGAGAAATGCTGAGCTGGATGAAGCACAAGCTGGAATCAAGATTGCTGGGAGATATATCAATAACCTCAGATATGCAGATGGCACCACCTTTATGGCAGAAAGCCAAGAAGAACTAGAGAGCCTTTTGATGAAAGTGAAAGAGGAGAGTGAAAAATTTCACTTAAAGTTCAACATTTAGAAAACTAAGATCAGGGCATCTGGTCCCATCACTTCAGGCCAAATAGATGGGGAAACAATGGAAACAGTGACAGACTTTATTTTCTTGGACTCCAAAATCACTGTAGATGGTTACTGCAGCTGTGAAGTTAAAAGATGCTTGCTCCTTGGAAGAAAAGCTATGACCAACCTAAACAGCATATTAAAAAGCAGAGACATTACCTTGCCAACAAAGGTCTGTCTAGTCAAAGCTATGGTTTCTCCAATAGTTGTACAGATGTGAGAGTTGGACTATAAAGAAAGCTGAGCACTGAAGAATTGATGCCTTTGAACTGTGGTGTTGGAGAAGACTCTTGAGAGTCCCTTGGACTGCAAGGAGATCCAACCAGTCCATCCTAAAGGAAATCAATCCTGAATATTCATTGGAAGGACCCTTGCTGAAGCTGAAACTCCTATACTTTGGCCACTCGATGCAAAGAACTGACTCATTTGAAAAGATCCTGATGCTGGGAAAGACAGAGGGCAGGAGGAGAAGGGGACAACAGAGGATGAGATGGTTGGATGGCATTACCAGTTCGATGGAGATGAGTTTGAGTAAGCTCCAGAAGTTGGTGATGCACAGGGAAGCCTGGTTGGCTATAGTCCATGGCGTTGCAAAGAGTTGGACACAACTGAGCAACTGAACTGAACTGAAACATTTATTTTGTGCTTACCAAATACCAGGATCTGTTCTTAACGCTTTATATATCTATGAACTCATTTTTCCTAAATTAGATCTATGCAATAAAGATTATTATCCCCATTTTTCAGAGTGGAAACTGAGGCACAGAGCAGTTGCATAACTTGTACAAGGTTACCAGTTGATAAGTGGTAGAACTGGGATAGCAATGTTACCTGTGATATTAATTGTTATGATGTAACAGCTTCCCCCGGACAGAGAAGACTGGGGGGCTACAGTCCTTGGGTTCAGGAAAGAGTCAGACTCAACGACTAAACAACAACAGTTTCCTTTGGAGAAAACTATTAGAAATCAGAGCTTCCTAGATTGCTCAGTGGTAAAGAATCTGCTTGCCAATGCAGGAGGGTCTAGAAGATCCCTTGGAGAAGGGAATAACAACCCACTCCAGTATCTTGCTTGAAGAATCCCATGGATAGAGGAGCCTGGTGGCTACGCCCATAGGGTCACAGAGAGTCAGACATGAGTAAGCATTAGATTAAGCATCTAAGTATGTGTGCACTAGAAACCATGTGTCCACTGACTCCCTGCATCTAACGGGTCTATTTCCCTTTTACTCCCCACAGACATCCTGCTTACCTTCTACAGTGGGAGTTTCATTCTTCCTTCCCTTCACTCTCTGGCTCTTCTCCCCAGAGCACGCCTTCTCTTCTGTTTGCCTGTAGGTTCCGGAATCCTGCGCAGTGTGGGAGGGAGAGGTGGTACCCATGGCGGGTGTGCTCAGTCCAGACTTATGCACCGTCCAGACTTCAGTGTGATGAGTGTGCTGAGGAAGGGGCTGCATGGAGGCCATGTGGGCGGAATCTCTTAATTTTATATTGTCAAAATTGATAATGTTTACATTCTGTTATGTAACATTTTGAAGTGTTACACGTTCAGTTTATAGATTAATTCAAAGACTGAACATTGATAAGCAACATTTATATTATCATGACCAAGTGAATACCATCCAGTATGGAGACAAGTAAATCATGTGTTAGGATTAAAAACTCCATGTCTCAACTTTGGTACCAACCAAAGCCAAATGATCCTTGCATCTGGTTCAAGTGGATTTCCATTTCTTATCAAGAAGCTCTCTTCCAGATGCTCAAAAGCATGTTACATTTTAGTTTACATGGCTCCAAGGACTTTCTTTGCTTCTTTCCTCTCTCCCTCCCCTCCCACCCTCCCTCCTTTCCTTCCCCTTTATTTCTTACATAAAACAAACAAAAAACCACCGAACACTTTAAATGTTCCTTTAAAAAAGCACCATAAGTGAGAGTCATTTCTTGCCCCATTTCTCTCTGCATCCCCTACGCCATCCCAGGAAAAGGGAAGAGGGTGACCCAAAAATGACCGAATCAAGACACTGTCCCTTGGCTGAATAGGGATCGCAAGTAAGTTATCTGCTGACACAGTCACAAAACGCACACACCTTCTAGACAGGAATTTTGCAATTTTCATTCTCATCTGTATAATAAAAACAAAGTTCGAGTTTACAAACTTATAAAACCACAAATCAATCCATCACAGCTTAGTAACCCATAGCCAAAGAGCCCACCATGTGTCTGGACTCCCCCCCCCGCCCCGCCCCCTCCACCTTCTTCACTCCTTTGCATCTCTGCCTCTCATTCTGTGCACCTAGCTCCGTATTTCTCTCTGTCTTTTTCCCCCTCTACTCTCTGGCTCTTCCTGCCCTTCTCCTTCTGACTCACACCTATCCCCCCTCACTCTGCAAACCTGTCCCTTTCTTGGTGCTCTTTCTCCCCAGCCTTTCTTGTGAGGCTCTTTCCCTTCACCTGTCCCTATAACCACCTCCCAGAGTGTTGTTTACAGAGGATTTTTAATCTCTTTTCGGCTCCCTGTCTTTTTGTCCTTCCTCTTACCTCTGACCTTGAATTCATTATCTCTCAGGGATTCTGCATCACGATTAACAGTCTCTTTTTTGCTGCTTTTCTTCCTTCTGTGAATTCTAGGTCTCTGCTTCCTCAGTTGATTTTATTATTCAACAGGTTTCTGTCATCTTCTTGTCTTTTAGAAATGTGTTCAAACCTTTTCTCTATTGATGTTTCCCCTTTTGCCTGTCCACTTTTATTACAATATTTCTTCACTCTTTCTTATTGAAGTCTTTATTGAGTAATTATTTGTGACTAAGCTGCCTTTTGAATGAGAAATCCTAGTTGGTCCACATTATAAATGTAGTAGTCAATATATATATATACACACACATATATAAAAAATGATATATATATACACATATATATATGTATATACACATATATACATACATATGTGTATATATAGATAAAATCTTGCATGTGTACAAATAGCATTGTTAGACAAACACAGTATTGTTCCTTTAAAACTAAATGCCTTTGATATAGATGAATGTTTACTTAGAAATATCTCAGAATTAAAGAAAATGATTTCAGAATATTATTCTTCATTCCCCACCTACCCCAGGCTAGTAATACAGAGAAAGCTTCTTTATTAGATCTACCATTAATAAGACTCCTTATTAGATTAATCACATGTATAGCACAATAATATTTGATGTTCATATTGATGTCCTTAAGGCAATGCAAGATGCTAAAGTATCTTCACAATTATCAGAACAAAGTTATGTTCAAGATTAATTTTAGTGCAAATTAGTTTTACTATTTGTGATAAATACATTAATTGCTGTACCATATTTTAGAAAGGATTTGAAGTGGTTTGCATAAAAGCATGCTACACAAAAAGATAAAAGAAAGCCATGGGGGAAAAGAATAGGAATGATAAGTGAAAGCTAGGATTGAGGTTAGTACTCAAAATGCTTGCAGAGTGTCTGGCCTATTGTTAGAAGTGCACTACACATTTTATTCTGGATGCTTGAACAGCTGAACAAAACCCAGTTCCACTGCCAGAGCACCAGTTCCTCGGTTTCCAGTAAGTATAACACAAAAACAAATACTTTGCTCTGGAGGAGAGCTATGCTGAAACAGAGCTGGGGCGAATTACTTCCTGTGGGCTCTGGTAGAGAAGCTATGCTCAGTGTCGGATATGGCACACCCCGTAACTTCTTCCTAGAAAGGGTAACAGTATGGCACACATGGGAGCGTTAGTAAATACGCACAAACAACCTGATAAGGTGCAATCATAAGCAACGTTCTTCTCCCACTCCCACGCTATCATTATTTAATGCCTGTTGATTTTTGTGAAATTTAGGACAGGTCCCTCAGGTTCTTTTACCATTCTCAGAAGATAAAATGTTTCCAGTGCACTGGGACGACCCAGAGGGATGGTATGGGGAGGGAGGAGGGAGGAGGGTTCAGGATAAATTTTAAGAAAAATTATTAAAAGTATAAAAAAATAAAAAAGTTTCCACTCATTTTTAGTCATCAAAATAGTCTCCTTTTAGTTTTTTTTTTTTTTTTTTATGTTTAGCCCATGAAAATAAAACTCTGAACTTCATTTGAAAGCTGAACTTTTCTTTCCAGGCTGGGCTGGAAGTCTGTGGTGATAAAAGAGGGCAAAGTCTTGCATCTCACTTCTAAGTTTTGAAATTTTCCTTCTCTCATTCCTTACTACACAGTACCACTCCCTGCCCCACCCCCCATCCCCCAGCCGACTTGCTAGCACCATGACTAAGTTGTCCCAGATTCCTCCACTCTGAAGAAGAGTGGAGAAGTCAGCGTCAGGAAGCACCTTACTGGGCAGGTGGTGCTGTGTCCTCACTAGTGGGGCAAGTGTAGCTAGCACCCCTGCTGCCTGGGCTCTTTCCAGGCTCTTCTTCCTCAGGTGGTGGATCACAGGCTGTGCAGGGGTGGGAGGTGGGGGGTCAAGGTGGCGAGGGATGCCAGAGATCAGTCCCCTGCACCCTTCCACATTCCAGAAAACACATATACAGTTCTTGCAATGTTCTCCTTAAAGCCCCTTTCTCCAAGCTGAGGTAAAACTGAAGGAAACATCCTTTTTCCTCCCAAGGGAAGGGGTGAGGGAAAATGTCACAGCACTGCAAGTTTTTTGTCCCACCTCTTCTACAAAGCCTTTTTATACTTTGACAGAAGGTTACACTAAAGATTTAAAACTGTATTCTCACACCCTTTGTCATCTTTTGTTTGACTCTGAGCTTATTGGTGGCCTTTGCTGAAACTGATTCAAAACAGAGTCCTATTTCAATATCTTGCCACTTTTTTTTTTTTTTTTGGCATTGCTGTGTCTTCATTGCTTCTCAGGCTTTTCTCTAGTTGTGATGACTGGGGGTTACTCTCTAGCTGTGGTGGGTGGGCTGCTCACTGTGGTGGCTTCTTTTGTTGCAGAGCATGGTCTCTAGGACACATGGGCTTCAGCATTTGTGGCTGGAGGGCTATAGATCACAGGCTTCAATAGTTGTGGCACACAGGCTTAACTGCTCCATGGCGTGTGGAATCTTCCTGGATCAGGGATTGAATCTGTGTCCCCTGCATTGGCAGGTGGATTCTCCTTCACTGTACCACTAGGGAAGTCCAATACCTTGCTACATTTTAAATACAGTTATGCAGCATAAGTGGATGGGAAATATTGTTAAAGTGCCTTTCTGCTTGGAGGACCAAAACTGTGTTTCAACCAAGAAATACTCCGCTAGTCCAGGTAGACGGCATTGTATTCTACTATCTATTTTCTCCATTTAACTATAAAACTGATACATACTCATTTTCAATAGATTATAAGACTTGATAAAAAGAAAATTTGTTAAAATTACTTTGTTCCATCTTTCAGGGATAGTTACTATTAACCTTGGTTAGTATCCTTTTATGTGAACAATAATTCTTGCCACCTTAATCTCACTATCCAAATCTTTGTTTAAATGACTTATAAATGACTTGTAATTTTTTTTACCAAAACACAACATCTGAAAGAAAGACTTGTTATAACAAATCCACATTGTTACAGCAGCAAAACTGTTTGATTTGTGTACAGATTCAGGAGAGAAAAGAGCGTGCTGGTGTAGGCTTTCAGCTCTTCTTTTGGCAAGACTGAATTCTGTGCTTGCACACTTTAAACATGTCGTGCATTATCTCATCACCTTCTCCACATTATGACATGAAAATGTTTTCTAAGAATGCCAAAAAGCCTGTTAAGAAAGTAGATGAGCCCATGAATTGCAGAAAACTATTGACAAAGGTGACTGAACTGCAAAACAAAATTTTAATGTTGATGAAATTGGGTTATTTTGAAAACAAATGTTATCTCGTTCGTTCATTTCAGAAAAAGGAGATAAAAGTGCCAGAACATAAACCATCTCAAACAGGCTAAGACTGCTCAGAAGTGAATGTGATTCTAAGCTAAAAGCTCCGCTGGTGTATCACTTCAAAACCCCCATTGCCTTTTAGAGGCTATTGAAAAATAAATTGTCTGTTATGTGATATTCAGTTCATAAAGACTGGGTGACCAAGGCAGTGTTCAGTGATTACACGAGGAACTAACTGTTTCCATTCATCAAAGGGTACAAAAAGATGGAAAACCTGTAAACAAAGCTTTTTTGAAACTAGACAATGCTCCCAGATGTCCTTCTAGTGCTGACAATTATGGAGATAATGTCACAGGGGTCTTTATGCCTCCCAGCATTATGCCTTATTGTAGCCTCTGAGAGTCCTGCAGCCTCCAAGGCACGTTGTTTACAGACGGTGATGTACTACGTGGTGCTTAAATGCTGATATATGGTCTGGTGGTGCTGGCAACACTGCTTCGATTCAGGATTTATGGAAGAGTTTTGACATTCAGAAGGTCTTCAGATTTATCAACTGGGTTTGGCATGTATCATAACAAACAGTGAATGGAATATGGAGAAAAACTGGTCCCGCAATTGTTGCTGACTTCCAAGATTTCAAGGAAGTGATTAACGCAAAACAAAAATCCTAAATCTTAGGCAGGAGGTTAGATTTAGTGAAGCAGATGGTACAAAAAACTTACAACCAAGAAACTTGTTTAACCTGACGTTCATTCTAGGTCAAAGGACGAGAAAGAAAGGAGCCAGAAATACCTGTAGCTGGATCTTTAGAAAACGTGGAATTATGCAGATAAAATATTTGTTTTTGCAGGTCTTTTATTTACTTCTTTTGGTCCTTGGTTATCTACCATTTTAGATAATGGTTCATGGCCATCTGCTTCTGGAGACTCAAGGGCCAAAAAGAGATGACTGTCCATGAGATGCTTGGACTTGAACATAGATGCATTGCGGGCATGTGCTGTTTCACTTGCTCACTGTGAGCCCACTCCCACACCGCATCCATCCCTGAGAGCCATCACTGTTTACATAACTGAGGTTTCATCTTCCTCTCTGTAACTCACTCCTTACTGGGTAAATAATCATTTAAAAAATTTTCATGTTTGTTTATTTAACCAAGTTCTGTCTATATTCACTTCATAACTTTAAAATATATAGTAGTTTTTAGTTTGCATTACAGCATATGTTTGTACAGAAGAAAAACAAATTTCTTCTTATTGTTGCATATTATTATACATTAAAATACATCTACTAAAAAACTCATTAAATAATTATGTGATTGACATTTTACTTAATAGATTTATGCAGAAATCCTTGGAGTTATACAGGTGTTTATATCATGAGTGTGCCCCATCTAAAGTTTCGATTTCTACTTTATGTCTTTGGATGTAGAGTATTTTTTGGTAGGTTCCAGTTTTTCTTTTCTTTTTTTTAATGGTTGTTAAGCAATTAGTTGTGACCTTGGTATTTTCCTGAGAGGAACTCAAGGTCTTTCTACTAGACATCTTGTCTCCCTATATAGGTGTTTAAGAGTATTTAGTTAAATTTTGGAAAATTGGTTGGGGTTTTTAGGCTTGAAACAGGTATAAGGCCCATTCTCCACTACTTGTAAATTTGATATCCATCATATCAAACCAAGAAATGATTCGATTCAGGTAATAAGCAATGCCTGCATATAAATTTATTCATTTATTATGAAAGTGGGATACTATCTTATTGATTTGAACCTGCTTTCTCATAATATATTGTGACCATATCTCTATGTAATTTAACAGTATATGTTGAAATTTACAAAAATAGATCATTTGCCCTGTTTGTGTAATGGATAAGGGAAGCCAAGAATGTCTGCCCTACCCTTAGCTCCCTTCTGAAGGTATTCTATCTATATCCATGGCCCTCTGCTGAGGGAGCAGGACCATATCATTTCTTACAAATAGGGTCTTGTTTCTTGTCACCTGATTCCACCTCTCTGGCCACAAATGATTGGAGCAGAGAAGGGCACTTCCTCAGGGTTTTCAAACTCAAAAGCCAACAGAGGCCAGGCAAATGAGCAGGAAGATGTGTGAGACAATAGGGAGAATTCACTGGAGACCAGGAAAGAACTGGAGATGGCATGTCCCATTTTCATGGGGATACTGACACAGATTTTGCCAACTGTTGTCATCCAGGAATGAAGACTAAGGATAGCCCAGATCTTTAGATTTTCAAGAAAAGCTAAAAATTCAGGTTTTAGATGACATTCCCTGAAGTGAAAAATGATTTTAATTTGAGTTTCATTAATTTCTGGTAAGGCTAAATTTTTTGTTATGTATGTTTTTCTTTTCTTCTTCTTTTTTTTTTTTTAGTAAATAAACTGAGCTGTTGATAATTATCAAAGGGCAAAGAGATTGAGGTTTTAATCTGCTAACAGGTACTTAGAGCCATTCTGTGTTTCTACTGAAACGTGGAGACTCGTGCTAAGAAGGGTCACTGCTGATGGTTGTGGAGATTGTGTTCCAACTGGCCCTGAGAGGAGAATAAAGACTGAAGAACAGCCTTATACTTATCAAGGACATGGAGCTACACCAGGCTGGAGGAAGGGGAACTTGTTTGGAACTTTTTTAGGCTGTATTTCTAACAATTTGCTGAAAGGTGTGTTTTGTGCTAATAAGGACTGAGTTTATTTAATAGGAATACTGTTCTCCCTACCTCTTCCACCACCCATAGCTGAGTCATCTGAGAAAGGGGACTTTTCCAGATTTCTACTGAGGCCTCACCACCCTACCCTAAGCTTACTCAGACAGGCTTAGGGCCTGTGTCCATGTGGCTATGAATTGGTGGAGGAGAGAACCACACATTATTACTGATATCAGTGTACTGCATCCCATAGGAATGTTGGGACAAAATACAAGTTGAAAACTAATGCCATCATGTATGGCAGTAATAATCTTAGCCTTGAACACTGTTCTTTTGTCAAATATCTTTTAGAAAACACCCACAAAACCTCCTTCCCCAGATTTACCAGATCATAGAACAATGATAGAGAAGGCAATGGCAACCCACTCCAGTACTCTTGCCTGGAAAATCCTATGGATGGAGGAGCCTTGTAGGCTTCAGTCCAAGGGGTTGCAAAGAGTCGGACACAACTGAGCAACTTCACTTTCACTTTTCACTTTCATGCACTGGAGAAGGAAATGGCAGTCACTCCAGTATTCTTGCCTGGAGAATCCAAGGGCCAAGAGCCTGGTGGGCTGCCATCTATGGGGTCCCACAGAGTCGGACACGACTGACGTGACTTAGCAGCAGCAGCAGCAGAGCAATCATGGGGGTTTCCCAGGTGGCGCTAGTGGTAACCCTGTATGCAAGACAGCAAAAGAGACACAGATGTATAGAACAGTTTTTTGGACTCTGTGGGAGAGGGAGAGGGTGGGATGATTTGGGAGAATGGCATTGAAACATGTATAATATCATATATGAAACGAATTGCCAGTCCAGGTTCGATGCATGATACAGGATGCTTGGGGTTGGTGCACTGGGATGACCCAGAGGGATGGTACGGGGAGGGAGGTGGGAGGGGGGTTCAGGATGGGGAACACGTGTATACCCGTGGCAGATTCATGTTGATGTATGGCAAAACCAATACAATGTTATAAAGTAATTAGCCTCCAATTAAAATAAATAAATTTATATTAAAAAAAAAAAAAAAAGAACTCACCTGCTGCTGCAGGAGATGTAAGAGGCATGAGTTTGATCCCTGCATTGGGAGGATCACCCGGAGGAGGCACAGCGACCCACTCCAATATTCTTGCCTGGAGATTCCCACAGATAGAGGAGCCTGGTGGGCTATGGTCCATAAGGTCACAAAGAGTCAGACGTGAATGAGGCGACTTAGCATGCACACGTGCACAGAGCAAAGAGCAATCATGAAGCACCGCTTAGAGTCCACACATGCTGCAAACTCCCCAGGGATCCTCGTACAGCAAGGGGCGGCATTTATCCATCTTCTACTCACAACAGTTGAGATGCTCCCAATTTGTCCAAAAATCCAATATTTCCAAAATAACCAATACAGATACATTCCATTTTGTGACTTACATAATTCAAACTATTAGAATAATTCAAATTAAGATGAAACGTGTCACTGGTGGCAAATGTTCCATGCATTGGAACAAACATGTATTAATATTTAAAAATTAAAGACCTGAATTCAAATCTCAGCTGTACCACCCACTGTCTATAATATCCCAAGTAAGTTTCTTTTGTAATTTTTTTCTGTATCTCATTTAATTTGTAAAATAAGGATAATGTTTTCTTCTTTTGACTGTTGTCAGGAGTAATTAAAATTATGCATGCAAAGACAATATCTACAAAACATTAATAATTTCATGAGTTAGTGAAGTTGCTCAGTCATGTCCGACTCTTTGCAACCCTGTGGACTGTAGCCCACCAGGCTCCTCCGTCGATGGGATTCTCCAGGCAAGAACTGGAGTGGGTTGCCATTTCCTTCTCCAGGGGATCTTCCCAACCCAGGGATCGAACCCAGGTCTCCCGCATTGAAGGTGGACGCTTTAACCTCTGAGCCACCAGGGAATTCCATAATAAACATAATAAAATGTAATAACCATATAAATACCTCCAAATGGTGACCAACCTAGGAAAGCCTCATTGATTAAGATCATAACCATGATCCATTAGCTATACATATTGGAAGACAGAAAACAGTAACAGGTAATTATGTAATTTTTTTTCAATTGGCCATACCACATAACATGTGGAATCTGAGTTTCCCCAACAGGGATCAAACCCATGCTTCCTGCATTGGAAGCACAGAATCTTAACCAAAATACCACAAGGGAAGTCCTACATATTTTTTTTTATTCTCACTCAGATCATAGTATCATAAAGTCTTTGTATTTCCCTTAAAGGACATTAGATCTGTATTAATCTGCCTGACTAGCCATATGTAATTGCCTTTATACAAATACAGTTCAGTTGCTCAGTCGTGTCTGACTCTTTGCAACCCCATTAATTGCAGCACGCCAGACCTCCCTGTCCATCACCAACTCCTGGAGTTCACTCAAACTAATGCCCATCAAATCGGTGATGCCATCCAGCCATCTCATCCTCTGTTGTCCCCTTCTCCTCCTGCCCCCAATCCCTCCCAGCATCAGAGTCTTTTCCAATGAGTCAAGTCTTCGCATGAGGTGGCCAAAGTATTGGAGTTTCAGCTTTAGCATCAGTCCTTCCAAAGAACACCCAGGACTGATCTCCTTCAGAATGGACTGGTTGGATCTCCTTGCAGTCCAAGGGACTCTCAAGAGTCTTCTCCAACACCAGAGATCAAAAGCATCAATTCTTTAGCGCTCAGCTTTCTTCACAGTCCAACTCTCACATCCATACATGACTACTGGAAAAACCATGGCCTTGACTAGATGGACCTTTGTTGGCAAAGTAATGTCTCTGCTTTTCAATGTGCTATCTAGGTTGGTCATAACTTTCCTTCCAATGAGTAAGCGTCTTTTAATTTCATGGCTGCAGTCACCATCTGCAGTGATTTTGGAGTCCAAAAAAATAAAGTCTGACACTGTGTCCACTGTTTCTCCATCTATTTGCCATGAAGTGATGGGACCAGATGCCATGATCTTCGTTTTCTGAATGTTGAGCTTTAAGCCAACTTTTTTACTCTCCTCTTTCACTTTCATCAAGAGGCTTTTTAGTTCTTCTTCATTTTCTGCCATAAGGGTGGTGTCATCTGCATATCTGAGGTTATTGATATTTCTCCCGGCAATCTTGATTCCAGCTTGTGCTTCATCCAGCCCAGCCTTTCTCATGATGTACTCTGCATATAAGTTAAATAAGCAGGGTGACAATATACAGCCTTGACGTACTCCTTTTCCTATTTGGAACCAGTCTGTTGTTCCATGTCCAGTTCTAACTGTTGCTTCCTGACCTGCACACATGTTTCTCAAGAGGCAGGTCAGGTGGTCTGGTATTCCCATCTCTTTCAGAATTTTCCACAGTTTATTGTGATCCACACAGTCAAAGGCTTTGGCATAGTCAATAAAGCAGATGTTTTTCTGGAACTCTCTTGCTTTTTCGATGATCCAGCAGATGTTGGCAATTTGATCTCTGGTTCCTCTGCCTTTTCTAAAACCAGCTTGAACATCTGGAAGTTCATGGTTCATGTATTGCTGAAGCCTGGCTTGGAGAATTTTGAGCATTACTTTACTAGCGTGTGAGATGAGTGCAATTGTGTGGTAGTTTGAGCATTCTTTGGCATTGCCTTTCTTTGGGATTGGAGTGAAAAGTGACCTTTTCCAGTCCTGTGGCCACTGCTGAGTTTTCCCAATTTGCTGGCATATTGAGTGAAGGACTTGCACAGCATCATCTCTCAGGATTTGAAATAGCTCAACTGGAATTCCATCACCTCCACTAGCTTTGTTCGTAGTGATGCTTTCTAAGGCCCACTTGACTTTGCATTCCAGGATGTCTGGCTCTAGGTGAGTGATCACAGCATCGTGATTATCTGGGTCGTGAAGATCTTTTTTATATAGTTCTTCTGTGTATTCTTGCCACCTCTTCTTAATATCTTCTGCTTCTGTTAGGTCCATACCATTTCTGTCCTTTATCGAGCCCATCTTTGCATGAAATGTTCCCTTGGTATCTCTAATTTTCTTGAAGATGTCTCTAGTCTTTCCCATTCTGTTGTTTTCCTCTATTTCTTTGCATTGGTCGCTGAGAAAGGCTTTCTTATCTCTTCTTGCTATTCTTTGGAACTTTGCATTCAGATGCTTATATCTTTCCTTTTCTCCTTTGCTTTTCACTTCTCTTCTTTTCACAGCTATTTGTAAGGCCTCCCCAGACAGCCATTTTGCTTTTTTGCATTTCTTTTCCATGGGGATGGTCTTGATCCCTGTCTCCTGTACAATGTCACGAACCTCATTCCATAGTTCATCAGGCACTCTATCTATCAGATCTAGTCCCTTAAATCTATTTCTCACTTCCACTGTATAATCATAAGGAATTTGAATTAGGTCATACCTGAGTGGTCTAGTGGCTTTCCCTACTTTCTTCAATTTAAGTCTGAATTTGGCAATAAGGAGTTCATGATCTGAGCCACAGTCGGCTCCCGGTCTTGTTTTTGCTGACTGTATAGAGCTTCTCCATCTTTGACTGCAAAGAATATAATCAATCTGATTTAGGTGTTGACCATCTGGTGATGTCCATGTGTAGAGTCTTCTCTTGTGTTCTTGGTAGAGGGTGTTTGCTATGGTCAGTGCGTTCTCTTGGCAAAACTCTATTAGCCTTTGCCCTGCTTCATTCCATATTCCAAGGCCAAATTTGCCTGTTACTCCAGGTGTTTCTTGACTTCCTACTTTTGCATTCCAGTCCCCTATAATGAAAAGGACATCTTTTTTTGGGTGTTAGTTCTAAAAGGTCTTGTAGGTCTTCACAGAACCATTCAACTTCAGCTTCTTCAGCATTACTGGTTGGGGCATAGACTTGGATTACTGTGATATTGAATGGTTTGCCTTGGAAACGAACAGAGATCATTCTGTCGTTTTTGAGATTGCATCCAAGTACTGCATTTCGGACTCTTTTGTTGATCATGATGGCTGATCCATTTCTTCTAAGGGATTTCTGCCCACAGTAGTAGATATAATGGTCATCTGAGTTAAATTCACCCATTCCAGTCCATTTTAGTTCGCTGATTCCTAGAATGTCGAGATTCACTCTTGCCATCTCATTTGATCACTTCCAATTTGCCTTGATTCATGAACCTAACATTCCAGGTTCCTATGCAATATTGCTCTTTACAGCATCAGACCTTGCTTCTATCACCAGTCACATCCAAAACTGGGTATTGTTTTTGCTTTGGCTCCATCCCTTCATTCTTTCTGGAGTTATTTCTCCACTGATCTCCAGTAGCATATTGGGCACCTACTGACCTGGGGAGTTCCTTTTTCAGTATCCTATTGTTTTGCCTTTTCATACTGTTCATGGGGTTCTCAAGGCAAGAATACTGAAGTGGTTTGCCATTCCCTACTCCAGTGGGCCAGTGAGTAAGGAAATTTTCCCTTGTAGCTCAGCTGGTAAAGAATCTGCCTGCAATGCAGGAGACCCCAGTTTGATTTCTGGGTCGGAAAGATCCCCTGGAGAAGGGATAGGCTATCCACTCCAGTATTCTGGCCTGGAGAATTGTATAGTCCATGGGGTTGCAAAGAGCTGGACATGACTGAGTGACTTTTACTTTCACTTTCAAGGAACTTTTCACATCTTTCATTCTTTTTTTTTTTTTTTTTTTACATCTTTCATTCTTACCAAGTACTGAGGGCATAAGACATGGGCTAGGCCAGAGGCCTCATTTTACAGATGAGGAAATTCAGTGATTTATTCCTAACTAAGACAGATTTCATAAATCCTTATAGTGTAGGCAAGGGAATAGGACTTGACCAGAAGAGAATCTGATAGGTTTGTGTATTATGTGTGAAAAATTTGACCAACATTATTGCTGTTACTGCTGCTGCTGCTATTGCTACCATGCTGTAAAGCTTTTTTCCACATTAAATTGTGAATTGATTAACACTAAGGATCCTCATGAGGAAGTGTTCACCTCTTATTCTCAGTAGACACTTCAGGGATTAAAACAATAAAATTTACATGATTATGCTACAAATGTCTTAAGACAGCATTAAAAAAAAAAATCAGATTCAACTTACTTATTTGTTCTCTCTGAAACTCATAGTCCCACCCAGGAGTGAAAGAGTCCATATAACCCATGTTTTCCTGCTTTGCTTTCTCTGAGGGAATAGGTGGATGATTGAAAAGATAATAAATGTGAGGAGAATTCCCTGGAGGAAAGATGTTTATAAACAAGAAGTAAAGACTGGCTGACACACACGTTGTAACAGCTCAGAGATAGGGATAAAACCTTTTGGTATGAATCCTAGCTGCTTAGTCTACCCACCTCATGCACACCTTAAACCTGGATTCTTGAGAGTTTCCAAAATGTCAAACCGATCCTATTTACAACAAAATTCACCATCAAATTTGTAATTAACACCAAGTATTTATGAAATTAACTGATTTGTCTCTCGGTGCTTTTGCAGAGTGTGAAGCTGATCTAGGTTTAGCATGGAGTTGGAAGGCCCATGTAACATAGCCAAAGCTGCTCTGCTTGGCTGTTCATGGTCTTTTAGGATAAAAAGTGCTATCCCAGTTAAAACAAATGGATGTTTTTATTACCTGAAGCTTTTCTAGGAGAGTAGAAATGAATTGGTAAAATTTAAAAAGCAAAAGCAAAAGATAAAAACTCACAGCTGGAAGAATTGAATGACTACTATATCCAGCTGTTTTCCAAGGACCTAAAGTATGTCAGGAATGTCAAGATGTTATTGTAGATGTGGCTAGAAGCTCCTCATTATGCCTCTGGCTCTGTAGGGTGAAATGGAAAACAATTTCAGAAGAACAAATAAAGAAATGATTTTCCAACCCAACTTTTGAGTTCAGTGAGGGCCATAGCATTTTGTTAGATTAGAAAATCAGTCAGGAGACACAGTATAGTTATGCACATTTAAGATTGTTATATATTCTTGATGAATAGACTTAAAAAAATCATCATAAAATGTCCCTTCTGTATGAATTTCCTTAGCTCAGCTTCATTTGTCAGTGCTCTTCTGTCTGCTTCGTGTAACCATTTTGGAAATGTCTCATCTGTTGCTGGTTTTCTTCTCTTCATTGTTGCAGATTTAGAAATTATTCGATGGCATCTCCAATCACCGGAGTAAAGCTGAACTTTTTAATGGTGCTGGACAACTGGGCCATTTGGAAGAAGATAAAATTAGACTCATTTCTCATGTTATATACAAGGAGAAACTCTAAAGGCATTAGGGATCTAAATGTAAAAAATACTATCATATAAGTATGTGAAGAAAACATGGATAAATTCCTCTTTAACATTATTAAAGGAGCAGGGAGACACTCTCTGTGACTCAAAATTCAGGGTCAAAAGTAAAAGATTAAGAAATCTGATGTATACAACAGTCTTTTGGACTCTGTGGGAGAGGGAGAGGGTGGGATAATTTGGGGGAATGTCATGGAAACATGTATAATATCATATAAGAAATGAATCGCCAGTCCAGGTTCAATACAGGATCTTTGGGGCTGGTGCACTGGGATGATCTGGAGGCATGGTATGGGGAGGGAGGTGGGAGGTGGGTTTAGGATGGGGAACATGTGTACGCCCATGGCGGATTCATGTTGATGTGTCGCAGAACCAATACAATATTGTAAAGTACTTAGCCTCCAATTAAAATAAATAAATTAAAAAAAAAAAAAGAAATCTGACTATATAAAAATTTAACAACCAAAAAAAAAAGCTTTTGTGATAAAACCCTCCACATATTATGGATGGTTTAGTTGCTAAGTTATGGATGGTTTAGTTGCTAAGTCGTGTCTGACCCTGGGATCCCATGAATTATAGCCCACCAGGCTCCTCTGTCTATGGGATTTCCCAGGCAAGAATACTGGAGTGGGTTGCCATTTCTTTCTCTAGGGGATCTTCCTGACCCAGGGATCAAACCTATGTCTTTCTGCTTGGCAGGTAGATTCTTTACCACTGAGCCAACAGGGAGGAGCCACATATCATAAACAAAACCAAAGGGAAAATAAGGAGAAAATATCTGTAACATATACCACAGGGGGGAAAAAAAATATATATATATATAATATATGTATATATGTGTGTGTTTGTGTGTGTGTACATGCGTGCATGTGTGTATGCTCAGTTGCTCAGTCATGTCTGACTTTGTGACCTCATGGACTGTAGCCTGCCAGTTTCCTCTGTACATAGTATTCTCCAGGCAAAATTACTGGAGTGAGTTGCTGTATCCTACTTCAGGGGATCTTCCTGACCCAGGGACCAAACCCCTGTCTCTTTTGTCTCCTGCATTAGCAGGTGGATTCTTTATCATTTGGCCACCTAGGAAGCCCATATATACATATATATAACAGAGAGAGAGGGAGATTGTAGAAATTGAGAGGCAAAGGGCCAAACCTATTAGAAAAATGGGAAAAAATCATGAATAGACACAAAAATAATAAGGAACATTTAAACACAATGAAAAGATGTTCAGATTCACTTAGATAAATGTACATTAAAACAATGCTGAAATATAATTTCTCACTGTCAAACTGGCAAAAGTAAAAAAGCATGTCAACATGTCTTGCTGGCGAGTCTGTGAGGACACAGACACTCCCTAACAAGTACCCGATGAGAATGTGCATGACTACAACTCTCTTCTGGAGTGAAAGTTGGTAATGGCTAATAGAACTACATATGCATTTGGTTTTTGACCCAGAAATCACACTTGTAGGAATCTACCAAGAAGACATACTTCCAATATATATAAAATACATATGCCACGGTTATTTAAGACAGTATTGCTTGTAATCACAAAATGTTGATAATTTTTAGGTTGTCACCTAAATTACAACACACTGGGAAGTCATTGGATAAATTATAGTACACCTAGACAATGGAGTACTCTGCCACTATGAAAAAAGAGAGAGAAAGATCTCTATGAACTGGTATGGAGTGATTTACAGGGCATATTTACTAGTAAGTGAAGAGGAAATGTACATAATGGCCTATCTGAGAAAAGAACCTAAAGAGAAAGAGTGGATATTTATATATGTTTAACTGATTTACTTTGCTGTACACCTAAAACTAACACAACATTGTGAATCAACTATACTCCAATAAAATTTTTTTAAAAAGGAAAAGTACAAAAAAATATATAGTAATGCTACCCTTTGTGGGAGAAATAAGGGGTATAAGGATTTACATACATATCTGCACATGTATGCAAAAAAGAAATACAGGAAAGATAAATGAGAAGCTAAAGAGATTGGTTATCTACTGAGTTTGGTAGGAGAGCTGAATAAAAAAGAATGAATGGGAATAGGTTGGGAAGGATGAAAAGGGAGAAATATTTTTCTGAGTATTTTTTTTTTTATTGGTTTGACTTTTAGAGCCATAGTAATATTTCACATACATACCTTCTCCCCAGTTAATAATTAAAATCAACCAGGAAGTGGAGAAAATCCAAAATGGAATGTACCTAATTGTATTACAAATGAGTAGCATTACTGCACTGAAGCTGAATGGATAGAAAAGCACTAACCTAAAAATAAGGTTGGAAAAGAATATCCTCACAGCTGGATACTAAGGAAAAGATTAAAAGAAATATATACAAATACTGTTATCTAGTTAGTAAATCTGTTTCTCTTAGGGTATAGATGAACAATTGTGTAACTATGTTACCTGTGTACTAGTATTGAACAAACAAATGAATATACCATGGAAAGTGAGAGCTGGGTCTCTCACTGTTGGCTTAGCAGAGATAAATAAAGCGAGAAGGCTGAAGTGAGCCTCATGGTGTTGGACTGGAATCGTAGGCATGATTCATGAACATGAATTTACAGATTTACATATATACATAGAGACAGATATATGTAGAAATAAATGTAGATGTTTATATGTGGGTTAGTATTCATATATATATTTCCCATCTTTGCTCACTGAGCCTAGAAGTAATGATAACCTAGTAGGCGTGAGTATACCTAGTGGCAAAATCCTGGTTTATAATTTTGCTTCTTCTGTGAAAGAAACCAGACCTCTTTGGAAAAATTGGGGTGGACAAAAAAAAAAAAAAAGAGTTGAGACTGGAACATCTTGCAATGTCAAAAAAAAAAAAAAAAAAGATGTACTCAAAAAAAGGATGTCAGAGACTTCCCTGGCGGTCCACTGGCTAAGACTCTGTGCTCCCAATGTAGGGCGCCCAGGTTCAGTCCCTGGTCAGGGAACTAGAGCTCACATGCCACAACTAAAGATCTTGTGTGCCGCAACTAAGACAGCACAGCTAAATAAAATATTTAAAAAGGATGTATTATAAGGACACGGGAGGTAATGGCCATAATGGGATGATCTGAACAATAAAATAAGTAACTATAATATTGGGATTATGACCAGTAGAATAAAATAAGTTATCCTTGAGTCAGTACAAATATAAATATATGATGAAATAAATAAATGAGGAGAAGCGACAACTCTTCCCTATAAAGTTGAAGGAAATATATAATTATTACTATGAAAATCCAGTCACTAAAAGTGAAAGAGTCACTAAGTAAAATAGATGCTAAAATCTTTGGGCAAAAGTTTGAGGGAATTCCCTGGTGGTCCAGTGGTTAGGGCTTCAGGCTCGCACTGTAGGGAGCAGTTGATTCTCAAAAGACCCAAACTGTCCAATGGCTTTCTAGGAAGGGCTTTTAAAAGCAATATTTGGGGTGAGGGTTGCAGCTTGTGGACTTTCTTCTGACTTCAGTTCAGTTCAGTTCAGTCACTCAGTCATGTCCGACTCTTTGCGACCCCATGAATTGCAGCACGCCAGGCCTCCCTGTCCATCACCAACTCCTGGAGTTCACTCAAACTCATGTCCATCGAGTAGGTGATGCCATCCAGCCATCTCATCCTCTGGCGTCCCCTTCTCCTCCTGCCCCCAATCCCTCCCAGCATCAGAGTCTTTTCCAATGAGTCAAGTCTTCTCATGAGGTGGCCAAAGTATTGGAGTTTCAGCTTTAGCAACATGCCTTCTAAAGAACACCCAGGACTGATCTCCTTCAGAATGGACTGGTTGGATCTCCTTGCAGTTCAAGGGACTCTCAAGAGTCTTCTCCAACACCACAGTTCAAAAGCATCAATTCTTTAGCGCTCAGCTTTCTTCACAGTCCAAATCTCACATCCATACATGACCACTGGAAAAACCACAGCCTTGACTAGATGGACCTTTGTTGGCAAAGTAATGTCTCTGCATTTGAATATGCTATCTAGTTTGGTCATAACTTTCCTTCCAAGGAGTAAGCGTCTTTTAATTTCATGGCTGCAATCACCATCTGCAGTGAATTTGGAGCCCCAAAAAATACCACCAGTAAGTCAGAAGAAGAAAAAAAAAAGATCTTCTGACTTACTGGTGGTTATGTAACAGTGATGTTTTGAAACTTTAATCATCAACCTTCTGGTTCCAACCAGTCTGGGTCTACCTGCCTGTGGTCAGCATGGAGTCAACATTTTCCACCTGGGTATGGGAAGTGGGGGATGTCTTAGTTTCTGCAGAACAACTCAAAGATATGCATCAGATTGATACCTTGAGGATGAACTAGGATTCTGTTTTATTCCTGAGCTATTGTTTAAGCGATCATTACTTTTCTTGCTCGAGTGCTTTTCCTTGTTTCTGTGTTTCCTCACTTCCTTAATTAGTAATTGCTTGAATCCATTCTTTGGGACTCAGAAGCCCTAGAAGATTAAAAGCCTTTTTCTACAAACAAAAAATGGGGGACAGAGAAGGGCTTTTATACCTGGGAGTCCCTGCAGAGTCCTGCTTGGTTTCAATCCCCCTTTTCTTTGATACTCTCCAATCCTGAGGGGAGTAGGGCAAGAAAGGGAATAAAGTTTTGGATAGAGAGGCTAACCATAAATTCAGCAGGGGAACTTGGTTTTGGAGAAGGGGGCTTGGTTTGGGGGGAACTCAGTTTCACTTCTTGTGTGAGTGTGTTACACTCACATGACTCTGTGATATAGACAAGATATTATCCTTCTGCTAATCACTATCCAATAAAAAGCTAGATTTTAAAACATTTTCCATTAACTCCTTACATTTAAAAGATGACTCTATTTCTTGAACACATACTTGTTCCTATGTTCTTTAGAAATGGTAGAATATTTCCACAATTGCTGAGCATATGAAATGCATTTCCCTTCATCAGTTTCGTAAATATTCAGCTATTGTACCATTCCCCAAACAGCCAGAGATTTATTCATTATACTGAATTGCAATCTCACCTTTCTTTCTGCTCCTTTGTAAAGAGAAAGATAATATTTCGGCAGTTTTCGCAACGCCTCAGCCTTGAGGGAATATAAATATAAGCATAATTGATTTTCTGAACTGGCTTTTCCCCGCTCTGTGTTCCAGAGCTTTATGCATTATAGGTGGAATGACTGAAAAATCAACTCTGATTGCTAATTGGAAAGCAGAATATATTAAAAGCATAGCACATATATCCAGTTTGTTCTCAGTGCAAGCTCTGGAAATGTGATGCTCTAGTGCTCTAGTGCACGCTGTCTAATTACCTGCTCTTTTGCTTTGCCTCCATTCAGGAATCACATTGGCAGTGTCTGGCAGGTCAGGGGTGATTGCTAATTAAATGGTGGAATTCACTTTGCCTCACCTTGACTCGTCTTTCTTCCCCCTCCCCACTCGGCAGTGACACTCTTTCTCAAAAAGCATTTCTTCCATCCACGTGTAGGCCAGAAAATGAAAGCTGGTGCTCTTATCCCTGTTTGAAGCCCAAATTCTCAAGGTAATTTTACTTCAAGGGTTGGTGAAATAGGAATTCTGTCCTCTCCTCTTTCTTAACTCCCGATATAAAGAGGTCTTTTTGTGTCAGGGCCCTTAATGGCAAGGCAAGACCCCTGGGGTTTCTATTCTTCCCAGCATCACTTCTGCAATCAACTAGTGGCCCTGAGAGGAGAGGCCATCTTTGCCTTTGTGTTTGAAATGAGAGTTCACGGTGCACACCAGGAAGTCAGTGGGCACCTGCAGGCTGAAAAGGAAGAACTGATTTCCTTTTATCCTCCCACTAATCTGAATGTCACCTCAGAAGCGCCCAGGGTTTAATTGATCTGTGATGACTTCGTGGCAACCTCAAAGTCCTATTGAATGATTAAGAATATTAAGGAGGCTGGAGACACTAACTACACTGAGAGGGAAGGGTCCACTTCTCCTCCTGGGACCTCGTCACCAAGCATTTGAATAGATCTTGCTTTAAACTGGTCTCTCTCTGTGTGTCTGAAGGTGGCTTGGAAGCATTGTGGGAGAAAGAATCATATAAATGTTTCAATATTTGTGTGTTTTTCAACTTTGAAGATGGCATTTTCATATGGTTCAGTTTAACATTAACTACTGTCAGAGCAAATGAAGATTGAAGTCCAGATAAATGCAATGAATCCTGAGTTCCCATCCAGAACTCATGCCCTTATAACTAATGGATTCATAAAGTCACTCATTTATTCATTAACAAGACATCTGTTGCTTATCTTTTCTTGTCTTGAGCATTGAGACAAGAATGCCAAGTGCTGGGTATGTGTTGACTCTGTTTCATTACCCAGAAGGCAAATTAGGCATATGCATAAGGCCTCGCAAAACGGGGCATTATACTGTCTGTACTTCAGTTTAAAATTATTTAACATAGAAAATGTAATACATATGTATGCATTTACTTCGTTTAACCAACCTCTAGGGGCAGATTGCTAATATTTGAAGTGCTTTAATCAGAAATACACACTCCAAGGGAGGTTAGTTAGCATTTGAAAGACTCTATTCAGGTAGCTACTATAAATGTTTAAGTCTCCATCTTTTCATTTGGTACGAGAGGGTTTATTAGGTAGCCTGAGGGATGCTAGCAATAACTGTAAGGAGTATTTCACTATAAGTAAATACTATACAAGATAAATTATTGGCTAGGAATGTGGCACAAGCATCACTGCTCTTGCATGAACAAAGCATAAGAATCTAGGGTCCTCTTGACCTAGGGCTCTGACTCCCATTAGAGAAGATTGGCTGAATCCTGTTATGGGGTATGGTTGTGTTTGCCTTGACTGAATCTGTCATAAAAGGCACCTGTTGCAGTGCTTTTAAAAACAGAGAAAGAGGAAATTCATGGACTCTGATGCTGGACATACAACTTTATGTGAATGAGTTTGTTTTCAGAAAACAACATTCTGACAGAGGTGTAGAAGCTGCAGTGGGTGATCAGGAGCTGGAGAGAGACAGTGAGAGAGGGAGGCCATGGTAGTTATACAGGATGAAGGCCTGAACTAAGGTTGTAGCTGTGTGAGTGGAGGGAATAGATAAGACAGACTTGAAAAGTTATAAGAGAAAGACAAAAGGAATATGATAAATAATTGGATGTGGGGAGAGGGCATGTGATTACCCTCCAGTGTGTCCGATTTGCATGGTGTCATTTACTGAAATAGAGAATCAAAGGTAAGGAAGAGGTTTGGGGCCAGTAGAGAATAGGCTATTTTTTGTACAAGATAAATGTGAGATGCCTGGAGGACATTCAGATGGAGTAGTCCAATAGGTAGATATATAATATGTATACCTACATATACATAGTCTTCCCTCGTGGCTCAGATGGTAAAGCATCTGCCTGCAATGTGGGAGACCCAGGTTCAATCCCTGGGTTGAGAAGATCCCCTGGAGAAGGAAATGGCAACCCACTCCAGTACTCTTGCCTGGAAAATGTACATATACATATATACATATTTATTGTCAGGGGCTCAGGAGAGACACCTGGGTTGGAGATGGATATTTAATTCCATCTATTAATTACTTTCTGTACCTCAGGCAAGATTGTTGGGATCTTGCTTTCATTATGATTAGAGTAGACAGATTGGCAGACACAGTACAATGGATGTATTCGACATCTCGAGGGTGAGGTCACCTAGGAAGAGTATAGTTGAAAGTGCAGAAGCAGAATCCCAGAAATGATTAATATTTAAGATGGAGAAAGAAGGATGAATGAAAGATTTTATATAAGTAAAAATGAGGAAGACTGGCCAAACAGGAGGAAAATGGGATGTAAAATAAGGGACATAAAAGTTTCAAGGAGGGAATGGTGAACAGTATCCCATACTGCAAAGAGTAAATAAATAAGGAGTGGAAACATCCATGCAATGTGACTCTTCGGAGGTGCATAAGTGAGATCATTTTCCTGTAGTAAAGGGAACGGTTGGGTGAAGGCTGAGAACTGAAGAGAATGAGAAGTGATAGAGTAGAAAAGGATCTTGAAAAAGCTGGGCCAGAGATGGGTATTAGAAATGATTGAGCTGGGGGTTTTTGGAGTGAGACAGTGAGCCAGAGCTCTGCTTCCTTCTCTAATATAGAACAGAAAGAACTCTATAAAAATGACTTGCAAGCATGGGAGTTCTCTGGTGGTCCAGTGGTTAAGACTCCAAAATTTCACTGCTGAAGGCCAGGGTTCGATCCCTGACTGGGGGACTAAGATTCCCCATGCAGCCCAGTGCAGCCAAAAAAAAAAAAAAGAAATGACTTGCACAGAAATGAAGTAGGGTTTAAAAAAAAAAAAAAAAACCCAAAATGAAATGCTAAAGGAGAGGAAATAAATGATTAATTTCAAACTTTGTTCATTTTGAAGAAACTAAATGCCCTGGTAGCTACATAGTTTAGGAAAACCTGAGGAACACTGGGTCCTCTAGCACAAACCTATCACGTGAGCATCAAGCAGACAGAAGGTATCTCATGAACACTCTGGCGGGAATGAAGGCGAAGAGGTGCCATGATCACAGAGGTCTCTTTGTGTCTGCTAGCATTCTGACAGGCCACTTTATATGGGACATTATTCCAGGAATGATGTTCCATTACAAGTGAGTCAGCATTTCTGGGACTGTCCCAGTTTTACTGGAAGTAAGTACCACCTTATCTTTTTGAGTTATTACTTTTAAGAAATATGATGGGAAAAAATTTCAAAGCTCTGACCTCTCCAGATTTCCTTTTCATTTTTTCAAATTCTCTGTAGAGTTGTTCAAAGTTGAGAATTGTTTTCTTTAGAAAGTGCTTGTGGAGTCTATTGGCAATTAAAAGCAGTAGAATATAATGCCAGGACCAGAGATGAGACACCACCCATCAGTCTGGAGCCAGAAACAGGACTTTGAGGTCAGATAGGCTTGGGCATAAGTCCCAATTCTAAAATTTATTAGCTGTGTGACCTAGGGCAAGTTACTTAGCTTCTCTGAGATTCAATTTCCTCAGTTGCATAATCAGGGATAATAAAAACAACTTTACAGAAATGTTGTAAGATAATATATATATAGTGTTTTGGAAGTAGTTTGCTCAATAACCAGTATATGTGTGTATGTGTGTGTGTGTAGTTGGTATATAAATCTACTTGACTTGATTGGTTATATTTGAACATTTGTTCAGCATGATAAGCAATGTACTCTGTCCACATATATTGCAAAGAGCTAAGGCAAAGCCAGTATAAAAGATGGTAAATGACTTTTTTTTTTCTATTTACACCAATAGGTCAAGAAAGAATGAAGTGAAATTGATGCAGGAGGGTTTTAGATTAAAGTGCAGCAGAATACAATTTCAAACCACAGTGAAATGCCATCATGCCATTATAAAGAGAGTCAATAAGAAACCTTTAGTGCAGATTTAAAAGAAAAGCGTAGTTACTTTGAGATGATTTAAGTGCTAGAAAAAGATGATGTCATTTCCATGGTTTCATGCTATTCTTATTATTTTATACTCTCAGAGATGCCTGTGTCACTTCCACATTTTGAGGTACTCAGTATATGTGCAAATGGAGAAATACTAGAATAATGCTAGAAATTGTAGAGCATTAACAATATGTGTATATCTTTCTTTGACCAATTGTTTTAAAACAAAAATACAGTGCAATATAAATAGACTTTCATAAGATAGTCACAGGATTTATAAAACTTATTTCAAAGTCCACTACAAGGCACTATGAAGAAGAGTCTTCAGTCTTGCCAGTGTATCCTTGGGAAGATACCACAGCCTATATTTTTCTGGACTACACTGGCCTTAGAGCATGTGAGTTTTGCCATAAACTCTTGGAAATGGGCTTTGTCCAGCACGTCTGAAACCTCAATCCCTGGCATAACATAGATGCTTAAGAAAAGTTAGCTAAATTAATCAGTGAATTCTTTTGCACTGATTGCTTCCCAGATAGAGTCAGTGGTAAAGAATCCACCTGTCAATGCAGGAACATAAGCATCAAGGGTTCGATCCCTGGGTCAGGAAGATCCCTGGAGGAGGAAATGGAAACCCACTCTACTATTCTTGCCTGGGAAATCCCATAGACAGAGGAGCCTGGCAGGCTACAGTCCATGGGGTCGCAAAGAGTCAGACACGAGTGAGCACGGATGCACATGCCACCAAGGAAGCTTGCTGAAGATCTTTGAAATTGGTTACTGCTAGATTGGGTAACAGCTTGAGATTCCATTCATTTTACAGAGGGAAAGAAGACACTGCTTGTGTTGGGCTTCTGCACTCTTTTTATGGGTAACTGCCTTTCAATCACAAAATGTCCAGTGAGGAACAGAAGAGGGGAAGTAGAAGACCGTGAGATATGTGAACAAAGGACCTCCTTCAATTCCAGTTTACTAGGGCTGTTAAGGATCAGAACACTTAAGGATTTGGGATTTTTATGAAGCCCAAACAACACAGCATCAACCTTGTGGTACACTAATAGAAGTTGATTCTATCAGCAGCAGCAGCAGCTGGGCATTCCTAATTTCCCTAGAAATTAAGAGAAACCCACCTGTTTTTAAACACAAGGCTACTGTTCTTTTAAAAAAACTTTTTATTTTGTATTGGGGTATAGCTCATTAACAATATTGTGATAGTTTCAGGTGAACAGAGAAGGGGACTCGCCATACTTACACATGTATTTCAAGGCTTCTTTTTAATCTCAAATCCCTGTCCTTAATAACTCAAAGGTGTGCTGACTCCAGAGATCCAGCTGCCATCCTCTGCTTCATGTATCAGGGGTAGACTGTGCCAACTGACCTCAGGCCAGAGGCTTGCTACCATTGCTAGGCTTTCTTCTCATGGCAATGTGACTCAGCTCTGACACACAGAGAGAAGGACACAGCACTTAAATCTTCCTTAAATTGATGCAGCTTAGCAGGCTCAGCTTTGAAGCCCTCTGAGTCCTGAGGGCTTGGTTTTCCCATTCTAGACCGGATAACACTTCTGTTCATTCCCCCCAGGTAAGTAATTAATTCTTGCTGGTATTCCAGAGAGAAGGTGAAGGCTGGTTCCTTTATAGTTTTGAGTCTTCAAAGAACTCCAGTCTTCATTACCTTTGGGAATCTTTAAGTACTCCTGGGCTCAAGAGGTAGAAATAGCAGCAGTAGTTGCAGTAATAGTAATAGTAATGCTGCTGCTACTACTAAACCCACTATAATTTTGAATTTAGGTTACCTATCTACAAAAATCTGTGGACTTTAAGAAGTATGGCTACATATCACATCAGCCTCCCTAAAAGTGAAAGAAGAAAGCAGACTCACTTCACTGAAAATATTCAGTTAAGCAAATCTTTGTGTTTGATTCCATCTTTTTTTTCAATGTATTTATTTTTTTTGGCCACTGTACGTAGCATATGGGAACTTAGTTCCCTGACCAGGGATCAAACCTCTGCCCTCTGCAATGGAAGTGTGTATTCTTAACCACTGGACCACCAGGGAAGTCCAGGGCAATGGAAGGAATAAAGATGGTGGCCAAATGATTGCACTGGTGGCAAACAGAATATACCCATTTAGCCCTGAGGAGAGGGAGGATGAACATTTTTATCACTGTGGAGTGAATTCTCCCCTGTGCCCAGGGAAAACCCAGGGTACAGTGGTCCAACCACCCAGGTGGGAATCACAGCTAAAGGTTTGTGCCACACATTGGTGGCTATCCAATAAATACCTGGGCAGCATGACCAGTCAGTGCCAAACCAGTCATCAGTTGCATTACCCAACACCACAGGAGTAGCAGAAGTCCAAGGTCAGATATTCAGTAGGAACTTGGATGGGAGCCTCTTTCCTTTCTGTAAGAATTACATACACCATGACCTGATCCTTGGATATCAATGTGGTGCAGTTTTAGGAATTTGACCTGCTTGTGTACGCCATACATGTTGGCCAGGGGAAGGAGCACTGTCAGGTTTGAAGAGATGAATGGGAATGGGATATGCCAGACCAGGACACCCAATGATACATGTTCCATTCCAGGTACAGTGCATTTCAGCAGGTCTGGTCTGCAGTCGGACAACAGGAACCCAGTGGAGACTGAGTAGGTCTCCCTCACCCAGGAGTGTGAAATAAGTCCCCCATCTCATTACAAAGGCATAGATAACACCTTTCCCAGTCATGATGGGGCTTGGTGTTCTCAAGCAGCATAGCACATTCATGACGAGAATCAGGGCAGTGGCTGTTTCCAGCAACTTCCCAGTCTGGCATATGAGGCAGAAGGTCCTCCTGGCTAGTCATTCACATGTATTAAAGCCTGAGATAGTGCTGTAGTCCCCCTGGCCAAGGTGGTTTTACCTGTAATCTAATCTGCTGCTTTAATATTCCATTCTTCCTTTCCACTAACCCTGGTTTGCAAAGCGACAGGGGAAAGCTTGGGTTAGGCCAGACACAGTGTCCACACAGATCCAGGCATATTTAGAACTCTCTCCCAGAGAGAGGGGGTCAAGATAATCAGTCTGCCAATCCCTCTCCAGCTGGGAACTCCAGTGGGTGGCCCCAGTTTCCTTTAGCAGTTGCCTTGGACCTTGTTTAGAACACACAGGACATGGTGTTCACGCATTAATCAAGTTGCTGTATTTCAAGGGCAATACGGCACCCTTGGCAATGTGCATCCCACCCAATCTGCTGTATCTACTGAAAGGTCAGTTGCTAGGGCTTGCACCTGAGCAAGGACATCAGCTTTCTGATTGCCAGGGAGGTATCAGCACCTTATGAGTGGGGACGTGGAAGACAGTGAGGCAAGCTGAGGCCCTTGAAGGTGAACCCAAACGTCTTCCCACATGTCTCAACCTCAGAAGGGCTTATTCATGATTATTACCCCTCGGTTTCCCATTGTGCAAGCCATAGGGTTAATCCCTTTAGAACAGCCCAGCCATCAGTGCAAAGAGTTGGAAGTCAGGGCTCTTGCTGAGTTCAGCTCACTGGCTGCTGCAGTTTATTCCTGTTTCCATCCAGATGGTGTCAGTGTTGGGCTGAAGAGAGAGCACAGTCCACGTGCAGGAGTTGTTTGCCCTACTAGACCCACCTGTGTAGTGTAGCGGGTGTCAGTGGGAATTTCCCCCCTCCCTCCCTACAGGCTGCAGGGGCTGCCACCAGGATAGGGGTGGAGGCATTTTGAGAATCAACATACACTGCAGGGCCAAGTAGCCCCTTTTATTGCTAGAGACAGGGGGCTGGCAGACAGGACATTCCACTGTGGCAAATGGTGCTGTGGTGTGCTCAGTCATGTCTGAATTTTTGCAGTCCCACAGACTGTAGCCCGCCAGGCTCCTCTGTCCATGGAATTTTCCAGGCAAGAATACTGGAGTGGGTTGCCATTTCCTCCTTCAGGGATTGAACCCGAGTCTCTGACCCAGGGATCGAATCCACATCTCCTGTGTCTCCTGCACTGCAGGCAGATTACTGTCTCTTAGGCAAACTGGGAGTCTGAGCCATGGCAGAGGTGGGTCACTGGAACACATTCTCAACTCCTTGCTAGGAAGGGATGTCCTTACTTGTGACATGCTGTTCCTTTCTGAGAAGCTCTAGTTGGAGGGGCACTGCGTATGCTGTCAGGAGCTGTTGCTCTCTGGGGTTTTTTCCAGTTCCTGCCCTCTTCCAGACCTGGGTTCCTCTCCTTTTGTTGTCTCTGCTGTAGTGCTCAACCCATACCTGCCAGAGTCACAGACCCACCTAACTCAAGTGGTGGCCCTGCTTGGGAGATGACGTCCACATCTGTTTCATGAGTATTTTTTCCCTCCTCATAGGCAGATTGCTGCTCTGAACCTCAGTTTCTCACATGTCCTTTCCTTTCCAGGAAGCAGAAGGAATGAAGGCACTGTCCCAGGTGGGAAATCAAAGTCCTCCCAAACACCTAAACTCCTATGAAAGCTTGCACTTCTCACATTCTTAGGGACTCGACAGGCTTGCCCCATATCAATCACACTTTCTGGGACAATACACATCTTACCTGACACAAATAACTCCCTCAAACTTTGCGGTGGTGTCTGTGCCTTGAGTTTTCTGTGGCATCACTGCCCCTCTTCTCCCTCACAGATGTTCCAGGGAAGTCTGCAGAGTGTTCTGCAGCAGAAGCAAGCCTTCATGTTAATATCTTACCATCAAGGTCATGGGCTCATTTTATTGATGTGGGAAAGAGAAGAGGGACAGAGCTCACACTGCCATCCCACGCCATTTGGTGGGGCTGGGCTGGTGATATTGGGGAAGCTCCTTAAAGGGCCCTTGTTGACCTTCTATGTGAAGGCAAATTGATCTTGTGACTCAGCGGCCAGGGTTATACTGAGAAAAGCATCTGCTGAGTCCAGTACAGCATGGTCCACTCCTAACGCAGTGGCCAGGTATCTAAGACAGTGCAGTGTTGGGCACAGCCACATGGATGACATGTTCAATTCTTGAGGGACTTGCTCAATCCTTGGTAGTCCATGGTCATCCTCCAGGAGCCATTTGGCTTTTTTTTTTTTTTTTTTTTACTGGGCTGTTGAAAGCACTGTGGGCAGGATGTACAATACCCACTCAGTACAGTTCTCAGATAGTTTCTCTTATGATGCTCCATCCTCAGCAATTTATATTGTTTGACAGTTACCATTCTTTGATGCCTTTGAATTGTGCTGCTGGAGAAGACTCTAGAGAGTCCCTGGGACTGCAAGGTCAAATCAGCCAATCCTAAAGGAAATAAACCCTAAATATTCACTGAAAGGACTGATGCTGAAGCTCCTTTACTTTGGCCACCTGATGTGAGAGCTGACTCATTGGAAAAGACCCTGGTGCTGGGAAAGATTGAAGGCAGGAGGAGAAGGTGACAGCAGAGGATGAGGTGATTAGATAGCATCACACACTCAATGGACATAAATCTGAGCAAACTCTGGGAGACAGTGGAGGACAGCAGAGCCTGGTGTGCTGCAGTCTATGGGTTCACAAAGAGTTGGACACAACTTAGACACTGAACAACAACAATTCTTTGAGGAGGCAGTAGACTAACTGCTTGTCAGTTGGTGTTTCCCCTCAACACTGGTTTGATTACTTTAACCTGTAGGTGGAATTCATAACCTGTAGGTGGAATTAGAGGTTTATAAAATTTGACCTTGTATAATATCAAAGCCTAACATGTTCTCTGGTATTTAGATAAAAACCTCATACTCTGGTGCAAGCAAACACCTGATATCCTATGCAAAAGGACCTTTCTGACCATAACCATTCGACCTCCAAAACCATCAATCACTGCTTCTGGGGGTTACCATGATTAGAGTTCATTTGGTACCAACATCAACCAGAGCCATCACTTTCTTTTTTTTTCAAAATGATACGTAAAGAAGTAGACTTAGTTAGAGAGAAACACACTTCACAGAGTGTGGGCCATCTCAGAAGGTATGAGTGGCCCAAAGCCATCACCTTTTGTTTATTACTAGGGAACTGTAAGTCAGAGAAGGCAGTGGCACCCCACTCCAGCACTCTTGCCTGGAAAATCCCATGGATGGAGGAGCCTGGGGGGCCACAGTCCATGGGGTCACTAAGAGTCAGACAAGACTCAGCGACTTCCCTTTCACTTTTCACTTTCATGCATTGGAGAAGAAAATGGCAACCCACTCCAGTGTTCTTGCCTGGGATGGGGGAGCCTCGTGGGCTGCCGTCTATGGGGTTGCACAGAGTCGGACACAACTGAAGTGACTTAGCAGCAGCAGCAGCAGCAGGGAACTGAATAGGAGCTCAACATGAGGCCTCCAATGGCCCTCACCTGGAGACGATCTTGGCTTGCATCCTATATCCAGGGTGTGAATCCTTGAAGACTCTGTGGGAGCAGGCAGGGCATCAGGGATGGTAGGGGCAGGTGAAGCAGATCTGAATTACTGCTCAGGTTTTAAGGCTTTCCACAGGCTTAACAAGACAGCATTGGGTTGCCTCTCTGTCTTTTCAGGTGGGGCCCATACAGCAGTGAGGTCAAACCACATATGCCTCTAGGTTACTTTTACCCAGTCCTTCACAAGTGCTTGGGATAGCCTTTTGGCTTTTTGAGTTCCCTCTGTCTTGGGTCTTGCCCATAGCATGGACCTGTTCCTGGGTTTTGTCAGTTTCCCCCAGACCAGTGATGGATTGCCCAACACCATATGTGTCTTCTCCCTCAACTGGGCTTGACGTGGATATTAGCATCCCTTACCAGGTACTGAGGGGTGGACTCCAGTATCTTGACTTCTATTCCTGCAGTGAATGTGGCCAAATCGGAATCTTCAAAGACAGGGGTGGAGATGGTCTGTCTCATTCCCAAATGCCTTAGAGTTTGATGTGCTTCCTCCATAGATTTCCAGGGTCACACAGGCTCAGGGAGGTCCCCCCTCATTGGGCCAATGCTCCCTATAGGTCAGAATTAGTTCAGTTCAGTTGCTCAGTCATGTCCGACTCTGCGCCCTATGACTGCAGCACGCCAGGCTTCCCTGTCCATCACCAACTCATAGAGCTTACTCAAACTCATGTCCATTGAGTCAGTGATGCCATTCAACCATCTCATCCTCTGTCATCCCTCTCTCCTCTTGTCTTCAATCTTTCCCAGCATCAGGGTCTTTTCCAATGAGTCAGTTCTTCACATCAAGTGGACAAAGTATTAGAGTTGCAATTCAGCATCAGTCCTTCCAATGAATATCCAGGATTGATTTTCTTTAGGATGGACTGGTTTGATATCCTTGCTGTCCAAGAGACTCTCAAGAGTCTTCTCTAACACCATAGTTCAAAAGCATCAATTCTTCTGTGCTCAGCTTTCTTTATAATCCAACTCTCACATCCATATATGACCACTGGAAAAGCCATAGCTTTGACTAGACAGACCTTTGTTGGCAAAGTAATGTCTCTGTTTTTTAGTATGCTGTCTAGGTTGGTTATAGCTTTTCTTCCAAGGAGAAAGCATCTTTTAATTTCATGGCTGCAATCACCATCTGCAGTGATTTTGGAGTCCCCCCAAATAAGTCTGTCACTGTTTCCATTGTTTCTCCAATCTATTTGCCATGAAGTGATGGGGCCAGATGCCATGATCTTAGTTTATTGAATGTTGAGTTTTAAGCCAACTTTTTCACTCTGCTCTTTCACTTTCATCAAGAGGCTCTTCTTCGCTTTTTGGCACAAGTGTGGTGTCATCTGCATATCTGAGGTTATTGATATTTCTCCTGGCAATCTTGATTCCAGCTTGTGTTTCTTCCAGTCCAGCATTTTGGATGATGTACTCTGCATATAAGTTAAACAAGCAGGGTGACAATATACAGCCTTGATGTACTTCTTTTCTGATTTGGAACCAGTATGTTGTTCCATGTCCAGTTCTAATGGTTGCTTCCTAACCTGCATACAGATTTCTCAGGAGGCAAGTCAGGTGGGCTGGTATTCCCATCTCTTGAATTTTCCACAGTTTGTCATGATCCACACAGTCAAAGGCTTTGGCTTAGTCAATAAAGCAGAAATAGATGTTTTTCTGGAACTCTCTTGCTTTTTCTATGATCCAACATATGTTGGCAATTTGGTCTCTGGTTCCTCTGCCTTTTCTAAAACCAGCTTGAACATCTAGAAGTTCACAGTTCAAGTACTATTGAAGCCTGGCTTGGAGAATTTTGAGCATTACTTTACTAGCGTGTGAGATGAGTGCAATTGTGTGGTAGTTTGAGCATTCTTTGGCATTGCCTTTCTTTGGGATTGGAATGAAAACTGACCTTTTCCAGTCCTGTGGCCACTGCTGAGTTTTCCAAATTTGCTGGCATATTGAGTGCAGCACTTGCACAGCATCATCTTCTAGGACTTGAAATAGCTCAACTGGAATTCCATCACCTCACTGGCTTTGTTCATAGTGATGTTTCCTAAGGCCCACTTGACTTCACATTCCAGGATGTCTGGCTCTAAGCGAGTGATCACATCATCATGATTATCTGGGTCATGAAGATCTTTATAGTATAGTTCTTCTGTGTATTCTTGCCACCTCTTCTTAATATCTTCTGCTTCCATTATGTCTATACCATTTCTGTCCTTTATTGTGTCCGTCTTTGCATGACATGAAATGTTCCCTTCGTATCTCTAATTTTCTTGAAGAGGTCTCTGGTCTTTCCTATTTCATTTTTTCCACTATTTCTTTGCACTGATCACTGAGGAAGCTTTCTTATCTCTCCTTGCATTTCTTTGGAAATCTGCATTCAAATGGATTTATCTTTCCTTTTCTCCTTTGCTTTTTTCTTCTCTTCTTTTCACAGTTATTTGTATGGCTTTCTCAGACATCTGGTTTTGCTTTTCTGCATTTCTTTTTCTTGGGGATGTTCTTGATCCCTGCCTCCTATACAGTGTCACAAACCTCTGTCCATAGTTCTTTGGGCACTCTATCAGATCTAATCCCTTGAATCTATTTCTCACTTCCGCTATATAATTGTAGGGATTTGATTTAGGTCATACCTGAGTGGTCTAGTGGTTTTCCCTACTTTCTTCAATTTAAGTCTCAATTTTGCAATAAGGAGTTCATGATCTGAGCCACAGTCAGCTCCTGATCTTGTTTTTGCTGACTGTATAGAGCTCCGTCTTTGGCTTCAAAGAATATAATCAATTTGATTTTGGTATTGACCATCTGGTGATGTCCATGTGTAGAGTCTTCTTTTGTGTTGTTGGAAGAGGGCCAGAATAATCCATTCTATAAAGCAGTGAGTTCTTTGAACAGCCCCCTCCCCCCGACCTCATGCAGGCACTGCCAGATGGCAGGCTGTGTGGTGATGTTGCTTATTTTTCTCTGCCTCCTGTCCTGTTAGAGAAATCCCATCGCCCCCTGTATAGCACAGCCCCACGAACCATGCCTGGGGATCTTCCCTGGCCTTTTGCTGAACTTGGTAGCTGTATCAGTAGGCTCAACGGGAGTCCATGTTCTCCTCAAGAACGTTTCCTGAACTGGGGGCTGCTGGCTGGCATTGTTTTGTTATGCTTTTGGTCTCCTTTGTTTTAGGAGTTGTACTGAAGGAGGCGTTTTGTCCATTTCACGGTCAATTACTGCAACATTCTTCTTTTGCTCACCTCACTTTCTCGGGGATTTGATCTTAGCGTCCCCATCAGGCTCTGCTAGGGCTTCCCAGGTAGTTCAGTGGAAAAAGAATAGGCCTACCAATGCAGGAGATGCAGGCTTGATCCCTGGGTGGGAAAGATCTCCTGGAGGAGAAAATGGCAACCTACTCCAGTATTCTTGCCTGGGAAATCCCATGGACAGAGGTGCCTGGCGGGATACAGTCCATGGGGTCCCAAAAGAGTGGGACACGACAGAGCACCCACATAGGCCTGCTTTGTTAGGAGCACTCAGACCTTAATTCCCCACAGCTTATGCCCTCCTAACTTCACAAGATGAGTTGCTAAGGTCTCCAAATTATTACCTGGCTTTTCCACCTCCTCTGCCAGCCCTGAAGCTAGCAGAGCCAGGGACACTGCACATCCTTTTATATCCTCAGCTCTTCTTCCAATTTTGTAAGCTGTGCTTCAGCCTCCAGCTGGGCGTCAGGGCTCAGCTCTGCCCACAGTAGAGATCAGCCCACTGCGGCAGCTGTTTATTTCCCTCTTGGCTGCAGTGCGGCCCTGCGCAGTTCCTCAAACATTTCCAGGTGTTCTCAGACTCACTCGGTGGCCCGCAAACATCTAACATAAGGGCCACCCTGTCTACATAGAAGTCAGTGGCCAACTCAGCTCCCCTGCCCGCCACGTCCCCAGGAGGCTGCTTTCCCATTTCTCCGGTGCCCTGGCTGCCTCACTAACTGTTGATTAACAACCTTGAAATATCCTGGGTGAAATCTGAAACTCGCCCCGTACACGGAGTCAGGAAACACTGAAGAAAGAAATCACTCGAAATCAGTAGGTAGCAGGATTAACAAGCAAGGAAACTTACATAGGACAGTAGTCTCCTCTGCTGCAAGTTATCCATAGATCGCCCCACACGACCGTCAAATTTTGAAAGTTTATGTAGAGGCCTTAACTGGATTCAGTCACTTATGCCGTCCAGATGGTCTCAACACCAGAGCGCTCTTTCAAGCTTAAGTTCTCTTAAGCTTGGCTCTGGCTGTGGGAAGAGTGGGCCGAAGGTAGATTCCAAGAACAGGGAGGGGCTGCGGAACCTCGGAAGGTTTAGTTTCAGCTCTTAGGTCACATCCTCTGCATAACCTCCGCCCACTCTGGACTCTGATCTAAACAAGGAACTTGGCTTGCTCTGCAGAGATGCTCAGGCTCAAATTGAAGCCAGAGGCAGAGGTGCAAATGCTGGTGAGGGAGACAGTAGGTGTGTACATGTTTGTGATCTGTGTGTGTGCTTAGTCTTGTCCAACTCTTTGTGACCCTATGGACAGGCTGTAGCCCACCAGGTTCCTCTGTCCATGGGATTTTCCCAGCAAGAATACTGGAGTGGGTTGCATTTCCTCCTCCAGGAGATCTTCCTGACCTAGGCATGGAAACACCATCTCTTGCCTCTCCTGCATTAGCTGAGCCACCAAAGAAGCCCTGTTTGTGGTCTGGAGCCTCATGAACTTCAGCTTCCACACTCTTCCTCTGATTCCGCTTCCCAGAGACCTTCTAAAGGTTCTTGGTAAGTCACTTGGATATTTTTGGCTTCTCTTTCTTTTGCTTAGTAACTGTTGCTGCTGCTGCTAAGTCACTTCAGTCGTGTCCGACTCTGTGCAACATCATAGACGGCAGCGCACCAGACTCCCCCATCCCTGGGATTCTCCAGGCAAGAACACTGGAGTGGGTTGCCATTTCCTTCTCCAATGCATGAAAGTGAAAAGTGAAAGTGCAGTCGCTCAGTCGTGTCCAACTCCTAGTGACCCCATGGACTGCAGCCTACCAGGCTCCGTCCATGGGATTCTCCAGGCAAGACTACTGGAGTGGGGTGCCATTGCCTTCTCCATTAGTAACTGTTAGGGACTGTATACTGAGTACTCTTATAGACTATATTGCACAAAGGAATACATGCAGAAATGAGAACAGAAGACTCTTCTACTTAATCTTTTTGAGGAAATTCTGAGATTGAAACCTAAGTTACTTAAAGGCAGGAGATGATTTAGTTTTCCAGGGATCAAGAAGAGTTCTGGGGTCTTGGACAGCCTGGTTCCTGAAGGAATTGTGAGAAGGTTAATGCCAGGAACTAAGCACCTTAAAAGTTAGCACAGCTGATAAGTTTACTTGGAGACTTGGAGAATGAAGGGGTCTGTGTAAATCAGTTGTGGATGAAGTGAAAGATGCTTCTATTTGAACCATGTCGTAGTGATTCACCACTTCCTACTAAATCAAGTTCATGGTTTTTTTTTTTTTTTTGGTGGGGGCAGTTTTTACTTAAGTTTTTTTCCAGCTTTATTGAGGTATAATTGACAATTAAAATTTGTATATATTTAATGTGTACAACTTGATGTGATACACATATACACTGTGAAAGAATCACCACAATCAAGTTAATTAACATATCCATCATCTCATGTAGTTACTTTTTTTTTTTTTTTCTGGTGAGAGTACTTAAGATCTACTCTCTTAGCAAATTTCAAGTATTCAGTACAGAATTGTTAATAGAGTCACGTTGTTGTGCATCAGGTCTCCAGAACTTATTCATCATGCACAACTGAAACTTGGTAACCCCAGATCAACATTTCCCCATTCCTCACTCCCCTCAGCCCCCATGCTGCTGCTAACTCACTTCAGTCACGTCCAACTCTGTGCGACCCCATAGACGGCAGCCCACCAGGCTCCCCCGTCCCTGGGATTCTCCAGGCAAGAACACTGGAGTGGGTTGCCATTTCCTTCTCCAATGCATGAAAGTGAAAAGTGAAAGGGAAGTCGCTCAGGTGTGTTCAACTCTTAGCGACGCCATGGACTGCAGACTACCAGGCTCCTCCGTCCATGGGATTTTCTAGGCAAGAGTACTGGAGTGGGGTGCCATTGCCTTCTCAGCCCCCATAAACATCATTATACTCTATGCTCCTTTGAGTTTGAGTATTTTATATTCCACATATAAGCAAGATCATACAGTATTTGTCTTTCTGCGTCTGGTTTATTTCACTTAACATCGTGTCATCCAGGTTCATCCATGTTGTTGCAAGTGGCAGGATTTCCTTTTGTATGGTTTATTCATAATACAATATAATTATACAATATTCCCTTGTATGAAAATGTAGGCTACATTTTTTTATCCACTCATCTGTTAATGAACACTTAGGTTGTTTCCACATGTTGGCTGTGGTGATAATGCTGTAATGAACATGAAAAGTGCAGATACTTTTTCAAGATACTGATTTCATTTATTTGGATATATCCCAGTGCTGGGCTTCCTGGATCATATTGGTAGTTCTGTTAATTCTTTGAGAAACCTCTATATTGTTTTGTTTAATGGATGTATCAATTCCATTCCTGCTAATGGTGCAGGGGTTTCCATTTTTCCATATGCTTTCCAGTTCTTGTTATATTTTATCTTTCTGGTAATAACCATTCTAATGAGTTTGAGGTGATATCTCATTGTGATTTTGATTGCATTTCTCTGGTATTTAGTGAAGTTGAGTGCCTTTTCATATCTGTTGGTCATATGTATGTTTTCTGAGAAGTATCTATTCTGGTCCTTTGTCCATTTGAAAAAAAATTGAAGTATAATTGCTGTACACTGTTACATAAGTTACAGGTATATAATATAGTGATTCATAATTTTTAAAGGTTATACTTCATTTAAAGTTATTATAAAATGCTGGTCACATTCCCCATATTGTACAATATATCCTTGTAGCTTATTTTATACTCAATAGTTTGTCCATCTTAAAAACTGTTTTTTTTTTTTTTTTTGCTTTGAGATGTATGAATTAGATATTAACCCCTTAACAGATATATGATTTTTAATTATTTCCTTCCATTCTGTAAGTTGACTTTTCACTCTCTTGGTCAGTTCCTTTGCTGTACAGAAGCGCTTTTTAATGAAATTCCATTTATCTATTTTTATTTTTATTACTTGGGCTTTTGGTGTCATATCCAGGAACTTATTTCCCCAACCAAGGTCAAACATTTCCCCCCTGTTTTCTTCTATGAGTTTTATGGTTTCATATATTGCTTTTAAGTCTTTAATCCATTTTAAGTTGGTTTTTAAAATCTATTATAAGATAAAAACCAAATAAATTTTTTGCATGTGGATATACAGTTTTTCTAGCACTATTTATTGAAGAGACTATCCTTTCCTCATAGTGTGTTCTTGAGACCCTTGTTGACAATCAGTTGACTATAAGGTTTATTTCTGAGCTTTCTATTCTATTCCATTGGTCTATACATGTGTTTTTCTGCCAGAACTGTACTCTTTCAATTGCTGTAGCTTTGTAAAATATTTTGAAATGGCTCCAGCTTTGCTTTCTTGCCCAAAGATGCTTTGACCCTTTGGGGTCTTTTATGGTTCCATACATATTTTAGGAATTTTTTCTATTTCTATAGAGAATGAGATTGGGGTTTTAATGGGGATTGCATTGACTCTGTGAATCACTTTGGGTAATGGACCATTTTTTACAATATTAATTCTTCCAATCCAATAACAGAGCATGTCTTTACTCTTATCTGTGTTTCTTTAATTTCCTTCATCAGTGTTTTATCAAGTTCAAATTCTTAACCTAGATTTTAAGATCCTCTGTGGCTTGGTCTTTGATGACCTCTCTAGCTTGTTTTCCTATTATTCTCTAATTGGCTATCTATGCTTCGGCTAACTGAACTGCCCCCTGATTACATTTTCTCAGCTCAATGCTTTTTCTTATGCTAGAGGAAAGTCCCTATGAGGAAGCCTTTCTCTACCCTCATTCACATCTTCGTATTTATCTGTCTTTCATGGTCTATCTCTTTGCCTCTATGAAATCCTATCCTAACATATCCTCAGAAAAAGTTATCTCCTATTTTTTTTTTTTTAATTTACTGCACCTAATTTAAATCTTTCAAGCATGAGTGACAATTTTCTTTTTATGTCCTTTTCCATAATGGACCTAGGCTTATAAAAACCGTGACCATATCCTCACCATCTTTGTATCCCTTACAGTGTCCTGCAGCAAAAACCCAAGAAATATTTGGTTAATAAATGTGTACTCTCAAAACTTGAAACGGAATTTTGGATATTTTTAGCCATTACCTTAAATTCTCAATTATTTTCATCTGCTAAAACTGATTCTCATCTTCTGGTGTCTTTTCCCCCCAGTTCCTTCCCACCTAGGATGCTTGGAGCTGACTCTGACCATTTTTTCTTATCTCCATGCTAGCTGATTTCTATATCTTGTTAATTTTTCATTTAACGGAATCTGTCTTTATCTGATGTTTTCCAGCAATTTGCTTAATGATCCTCTTGACTGTATGCTTTCACTCTCGAGTCTCCTTTTCCACCAAGACATAAAACTAGACTTACTCTTCTAATGAGAAATGGTAATAATAGCTAATATTTTTGAGCACTTGAAATACTAGACATTGCATCAACATAGCATGTCTCATTTTAATTTTCAGTGAGATAATGTTATGGATTGAATGTTTGTCCCCTCCAAATTCATATGTTCTATGCCCAATGTGACTTTATTTGGATATAGAGTCTTTAAGGAGGTAATTAAGGTTAAATGTAGTCTTAAGGGTTCCAGGGCCTTGATCTGGTAGCATTAGTGTCTTTAAGAAGAAACATTAAACTTACGTCATGGCTACAGTCTGATCATCATGTAGCTAACTTCTCCATCTAGTAGGGGTTTCAGTAGCTATAAGAAAACTCACAGGACATGGCTCAGAATATTCTATAGTCCTTGAGGAGGAACTAGAAGTCCTTGACTTTGCTGAGGGCCTCCCACAGCTTCCGAAAGGTGACAGGTCTCTATACCTCATTGGAGGACAGAACCAGGATCCCAAGGATCTGTCATCAAAAACCTTCCTCCTAGGCTTCACGGAGATCAAGCCCTGAGCCTTTGGAATGAGAGCACAGACTCTAAGACCCGAAACTACCAGAGAAATAACCCTAGAGGGTATCAAATAGTGAGAACTCACACAAAGAAAACCACTGGAATACAAGACCCAATATCACCCAACCACCAGTAGCACCCTGTGCAGGATGCCTCATCTAAACAACAAATAAAACAAAAATACAAACCTAATCATCAGCAGACAGGATTACCACCTCACTCAGCATTGCCCATCAGAGGAAAAACAAACAAAAAAATAAAAATTCAGCACAAATCTCACCCTATATGGAACTTAGACAAACCACTGGACCAACCTTATGAGGGCAGAAACCAAAAGGAAGAAAGAATTCAACTTTGAAGCCTGGGAAAAGGAGACCTCAAACACAATAAAGTTAAAAAAAATAATGAAAAGGCAGAGGAATACAACACAAATGAAGGAACAAACTAGAAACACAGAAGTCCAAATAAATAAAGAGGAAATAAGCAAACTACCTGAAAAAGAATTCAGAATAATGATAGTAAAGATGATCAAAACCCTGTAAAACAAAATGGAGAAAATGCAAGAATCAATTAACAAAGACCTAGAAGAATTAAAGAATAAGAATGCAGAGACAACACAATTACTTAAATTAAAAATACTCTAGAAGGAATCAATAGCAGAGTATCTGAAGCAGAAGAACGAATCAGTGAGCTGGAACATAGAATGGTGGAAATAACTTCTGAAGAGCAGAATAAAGTAAAAAAAATGAAAAGAACTGAGGATAGTCTCAGAGACCTCTGGGACCACATCAAATGCACCGTTTAAATTATAGGTGTCCTAGAAGAAGAAGAGAAAAAGAAAGGGAATGACAAAATTTTTGAAGAGATTATAGTTGAAAATTTCCCCAACATGGAAAAGGAAATAGTCAATCAAGTCCAAGAGGAACAAAGGATCCCATACAGGATAAACCCAAGGAGAAACATGCCAAAACACATACTAATCAAACTAACAAAGACTAAACACAAAGAAAGACTATTAAAAGCAGCGAGGGAGAAGCTACAAGTAACATACAAGGGAAACCCCATACACTTAACAGCTGATATTTCAGCAGAAACTCTGCAGGCCAGAAGGGAATGGCAGAATATATTTATATTTAAAGTACTGAAATGGAAAAATCTACAACCAAGATTCCTGTACCCAGCAAGGATCTCATTCAGAATTGATGGAGAAATAAAAAGCTTTTCAGATAAGAAAAAATTAAGAGAATTCAGTACTACCAAACCAGCTTTACAACAAATGTTAAAGGGACTTATATAGTCAAGAAATACAAGAGAAGAAAAAAGATCTACAAAATCAACCCCAAACAATTAAGAAAATGGCAATAGGAACATATATATCAATATTACTTTAAAGGTAAATGGAATAAATGCTCCAACCAAAAGACACAGACTGGCTGAATGGTTGCAAAAACAAGACCCATATATATGCCATATATATACATAAGACAAACACTAACAGACATAAAAGAAGAAATTTACAGTAGCACAATAATAGTAGGAGACTTTAACACTCCACTCACACCAATGGACAGATCATCAAAACAGAAAATTAATCAGGAAACCCAAGTCTTAACTGATACACTAGATGACATGGATCTCACTGATATCGTTCATACATTCCATCCAAATGCAGAAGAATACACCTTCTTCTCAAGTGCACATGGAACATTCTCCAGGATAGACCACATCTTGGGTCACAAATCAACCCCAGTAAATTTAAGAAAATTGAAATCGTATCAAGCGTCTTCTCCGACCACAGTGCAATGAGACTAGATATAAATTACAAGAAAAAAGCTTTAAGAAACACAAACACATGAAGATTAAACAGCACATTTCTAAATAACCAACAGGTTACTGAAGAAGTCAAGAAAATTCTAGAAACAAATGACAATGAAAACCTGACAACTCAAAACCTATCAGTTCAGTTCAGTTGCTCAGTCATGTCTGACTCTTTGCGACCCCATGAACCACAGCATGCCAGGCCTCCCTGTCCATCACCAACTACCAGAGTCTACCCAAACCCATGTCCATTGAGTCAGTGATGCCATCCAACCATCTCATCCTCTGTCGTCCCCTTCTCCTCCTGCCCTCAATCTTTCCCAGCATCAGGGTCTTTTCAAATGAGTCAGCTCTTCGCATAAGGTGGCCAAAGTATTGGAGTTTCAGCTTCAATATCAGTCTTTCCAATGAACACCCAGGACTGATCTCCTTTAGGATGGACTGGTTGGATCTCCTTACAGTTGGAAAAGGGACTCTCAAGAGTCTTTTCCAACACCACAGTTCAAAAGCATCAATTCTTCGGCGCTCAGCCTTCTTTATAGTCCAACTCTCACATCCATACATGACTACTGGAAAAACCATAGCCTTGACCAGATGGACCTTTGTTAGCAAAGTAATGTCTCTGCTTTTGAATATGTTGTCTAGGTTGGTCTTAACTTTCCTTCCAAGGAGTAAGCGTCTTTTAATTTCATGGCTGCGATCACCATCTGCAGTGATTTTGGAGCCCAGAAAAATAAAGTCAGCCACTGTTTCCATGGTTTCCCCATCTATTTGCCATGAAGTGATGGGACCAGATGCTATGATCTTTTTTTTCTGAATGTTGAGCTTTAAGCCAACTTTCTCACTCTCCTCTTTCACTTTCATCAAGAGGCTCTTTAGTTCTTCTTCACTTTCTGCCATAAGGGTGGTGTCATCTGCATATCTGAGGTTATTGATATTTCTCCGGGCAATCTTGATTCCAGCTTGTGCACACCCCAGCCCAGAGTTTCTCATGATGTACTCTGCATATAAGTTAAATAAGCAGGGTGACAATATACAGCCTTGACGTATTCCTTTTCCTATTTGGAACCAGTCTGCTGTTCCCTGTCCAGTTCTAACTGTTGCTTCCTGACCTGCATACAGATTTCTCAGGGGGCAGGGCAGGTGATCTGGTATTCCCATCTCTTTCAGAACTTTCCAAAGTTATTGGATGCACCAAAAGCAGTCCTAAGAGGGAAGTTTATAGCAATACGATCCCACCTCAAGAAACAAGAAACACATCAAATAGACAACCTAACTTTACACCTAAAACAACTGGAAAAAGAAGAACCAAAAACCCCCCAAAATTAGTAGAAGGAAAGAAATAAAAAAGATCCAAGCAAAAATAAATGAAAAATAAACGAAAAAAAACAATAGTAAAGATAAATAAAACTAAAAACTTGTTCTTTGAGAAGATAAGCAAAATTGACAAACCTTTAGCCAGACTCATCAAGAATAAAAAGAGAGAAGAATCAAATCAACAAAGTTAGAAATGAAAAAGGAGGGGTTACAACAAACAATGCAGAAATACAAAGGATTATAAGAGACTATTATGAACAACTATATGGCAATCAAATAGATAACCTGGAAGAAATGGACAGATTCTTAGAAAAGTTCAAATCTTCCAAGACTGAACCATGAAGAAATAGAAATGATGACCCAATTACAAGCACTGAAATTGAAGATATAATAAGAAATCTCCCAAAAAACAAAAACCCAGGATCAGATGGCTTCACAGAATTCTAGCAAACATTTAGAGAAAAGCTAATGCATATTCTTCTAAAGCTCTTTCAAAAAATTGCAGAGGAAGGAATACCCAAACTCATTCTATGAGGCCACCATCACCCTGATACCAAAACCAGACAAAGACCACCCAAAAAAAGAAAACTACAGGCCAATATCACTGATGGACATAGATGCAGAAATCCTCAACAAAATTTTAGCAAACAGAATTCAGAAACACATCAAAAAGCTCATATAGCATGATCAAGTTGGGTTTATTCCAGGAATGCAAGGATTCTTCAAAATATGCAATCAGTCAATGTGATACGCCATATTAACAAATTGAAAGATGAAAACCATATGATACTCTCAATAGATGCAGAAAAAGCCTTTGACAAAATTTATGATTAAAACTCTTCAAAAAAATGGGCATAAAGGAACCTGCCTCTGCATAGTAAAGGCCATATATGATAAGCCTACAGCAAACATTATTCTCAATGGTGAAAAGCTGAAAGCATTCCCACTAAGATCAGGGCCAAGACAAGGGTGTCCACTTTCACCACTATTATTCAACATATTTCTGGAAGTCCTAGCTACAGCAATCAGAGAAGAAAAAGAAATAAAAGGAATCCAGATTGGAAAAGAAGAAGTAAAGCCCTCACTCTTTGCAGATGACCTGATACTGTAGATAGAAAACCCTAAAGATAGTATCAGAAAATTACTAGAGCTAATCAGTGAATTTAGCAAAATTGCAGGATACAAAATCAATACACAGAAATCACTTGCATTTCTATATACTAACAATGAAAAATCAGAAAGAGAAATTAAGGAATCAATCCCATTCACCACTGCAACAAAAAAAGAATTAAGTATCTAGGTATAAACTTACCTAAGGAGACAAAAGAACTGTACACAGAAAATTATAAGACACTAAGGAAAGAAATCCAGAGAAGGCAATGGCACCCCACTCCAGTACTCTTGCCTGGAAAATCCCATGGACGGAGGAGCCTGGTGGGCTGCAGTCCATGGGATCGCTAATAGTGGGACATGACTGAGCGACTTCACTTTCACTTTTCACTTTCATGCATTGGAGAAGGAAATGGCAACCCAATCCAGTGTTCTTACCTGGAGAATCCCAGGGATGGGGGACCCTGGTGGGCTGCCGTCTATGGGGTCACACAGAGTTGGACACGACTGAAGAGACTTAGCAGCAAGGAAAGAAATCAAAGATGACATAAACAGATGGAGAGATATTCCATGTTCCTCGGTAGGAAGAATCAATGTGGTGAAAATGACTATACTACCAAATGCAATCTACAGATTCAATGCAATCCCTATCAAATTACCAATGGCATTTTTCACAGAACTGGAACAAAAAATTTCACAATTCATACGGAAACACAAAAGACCCCGAAAGCCAAAGCAGTCATGAGAAAGAAGAATGGAGCTGGAGGAATCAACCTTCTTGACTTCAGATTATATTACAAAGCTACAGTCATCAAGACAGTATGGTACTCACACAAAAACAGAAATATAAACCAATGGAACAAGATAGAAAGCCCAGAAATAAACCCATGCACCTATGGGTACCTTATTTTTGACAGAGAAGGCAAGAACACAATAGGGCAAAGACAGCCTCTTCAATAAATGGTGCTGGGAAAACTGGACAGTTACATGTAAAAGAATGAAATTAGAACACTTCCTAACACCATTCAGTTCAGTTCAGTCACTTAGTCATGTCTGACTCTTTGTGACCCCATGGACAGCAGGACACCAGGCCTCCCTGTCCATCACCAGCTCCTGGAGTTTACTCAAACATGTCCATTGAGTCGGTGATGCCATACAACTCAAAATGGATTAAAGACCTAAACGTAAGACCAGAAACTATAAAACTCTTAGAGAAAGACATATGCAGAACACTCAATGACATAAAACAATATTCTCTATGATCCACCTCCTAGAGTAATGGAAATAAAAACAAAAGTAAACAAGTGGGACCTGATTAAACTTAAAAGCTTTTGCACAGCAAAGGAAACTATAAGCAAGGTGAAAAGACGACCCACAGAATGGGAGAAAATAATAGCAAATGAAACACCTGACAAAGGATTAATTTCTAAAATATACAAGCAGTTCATACACCTTAATGCTAGAAAAACAAACAACCCAATCAAAAAATGGGAAAAAGACCTAAACAGACATTTCTCCAAAGAAGACATACAGATGTCTAACAAACACATGAAAAGATGCTCAACATCGCTCATTATTAGAGAAATGCAAATCAAAACCTCAATGATATATCACCTTACACTGGTCAGAATGGCTATCCTCAAAAAGTCTACAAACAATAAATGCTGGAGAGGGTGTGCAGAATAGGGAATGCTCTTGCACTGCTGGTGGGAATGTAAATTGATACAGCCACTATTGAAGATGGTATGGAGATTCCTTAAAAAACTAGGAGTAAAACCACCATATGACCCAGCAATCCCACTCCTAGGCATATACCGTGAGTAAACCAAAATTGAAAAAGACACATGTATCCCATTTTTCATTGCAATACTATTTACAATAGCTAGAACATGGAAGCAACCTAGATGTCCATTGACAGAAGAATAGATGAAGGAGTTGTGGTACATATACGCAATGGAATATTACTCAGCCATAAAAGGGAACACATTTGAGTCAGTTCCGATGAGGTAGATGAACCTAGAACCTATTGTACAGAGTGAAGTGAGTCAGAAAGAGAAAGATAAGTATCATATTCTAACACACATATACAGAATCTGGAAAAATGGTACTGAAGAATTTATATACAGGGCAGCAATGGAGAAACAGACATAGAGAATAGGCTTATGGACATGGGGCAAGGGGAGGAGAGGGTAAGATGTATGGAAAGAGTAACATGGAAACTTACATTACCATATGTAAAATATATAGCCAATGGGAATTTGCTGTATGGCTCAGGAAACTCAAAGAGGGGCTCTGTATCAACCTAGAGGGGTGGGATGGGCAGCGGGAGGTTCAAAAGGGATGGGATATATGTATACCTATGACTTATTCATTTTGAGGTTTTACAGAAAATTCTGTAAAGCAATTATCCTTCTGTAAAGCAATTACCCTTCAATAAAAAAAAAAAGAAGAAGAAGAAACATTAGAGAGCTTGCTTTCTCTGTCTCCATGCACACACATGGAGGAAAGGTCATGTGAAGATGCAGTGAGAATATGACCATCTGCAAGCTGGAGAAAGAGCCTTCCCCGGAGACTGACTATGCTAGCACCTTGATCTTGGACTTCTAGCCTTCAGAATTGTAAGAAAACTGTTGTTAGGCCACCCAGTCTATATTTGTTAATGGCAACCTGAGCAGACCAACATATGTAGATTATAATATTAATTCATTTTCCTTGTTTTTTAATGAGGATAATGAGGCTTAGGATAGCTAAATGACTTACAGACTATAGATTGTAAAGTTTGGGTTTTGATCCATTTCTCGCCAAATCAAGATCCTCTTTCTAACTACTATGCCATATTCTTCATGCTTTCATGTTTTTTAAAGGTGTGCTAGAAAGCTGGCCCTCTGGGTTGGTGTGGGGCGGGGGTAGAAAGGCTGATTTATAGTGCTTGGCAATTTCTGTGGTGTAAACACATTCATATTTCAAGCTACCAATGGTTTAACAACCAGTTCACATTTCAAGACTGACTTCCCTGGTGGCTCAGATGGTAAAGAATCTGCCTGCAATGCAGGAGACCCAGATTTGATCCCTGGGTGGGGAAGATCCCCTGGAGAAGGAAATGGCAACCCACTCTAGTATTCTGGCCTGGAGAATCCCTTGGACAGTGGAGCCTGATGGATTATAGTCCATGGGGTTGCAAAGAGTTGGACATGACTGAGGGACTAACACTTTCACTTTCACACTTTAAACTATCAATGGTTTAGCAACTACTTCTGAGTATTTTAATAATTGGCTCTTGCAAGTCAATATACACTGCCTCTGGTGCACCAGTGGTTGCTCCCTTGCTCAAAAACCTCTTGAGGAAAAAAAGACTATAAAAAGTAGAACTCTGTGAAGACAAGAACAGTGCTTCTCTTTTAAATTAGTGCAGTAGGCTTTCCATAAGCATTTGTTGAACATTAGCTGCTTAGAAGATTTCATGTTTATATTTCAGCTAGTGATCTGGTCTTCAACTAATGATCTTGGACTTCCCAGGTGGTTCAGTGGTAAAGAATCTGCCTGTCAATGCAGGAGACACAAGAGACTCGGGTTTAATCCCTGAGTTGGGCAGATCCCCTGGAGTAGGAAATGGCAACCTGCTCCAGAATTCTTGCCTGGAAAATTCCATGGACTAAGGAGTCTGGTGGACTACAGTGCATGGTGTCACAAAGAATCCAGTGTGACTGAGCATGCATGCACTTAGAAATGAACAGTGGGGTAGGTATTATTGTCATTTTAAAGATTACAAAAATAAGGTTTGGTAAAATAACTTGACATCTTTCCATTCTTATCCTGGAGTAAGGATTTTGTCTCCCCTCTGGTTTCAACAAAAGCAGGGTTCTGGGTAAGAATTTTTTAAATACTTGATGGATGATTGCTTACATCATCCTGAGAATTATGACCCCAAAATTTGTGAAATGATGACCATTCCTATTAAAATTTTTGTCTCATTTTTTATTGATGATCTGAATTTGTGTGTGCACACATATATACATACCTGGAGCAAAATAATAGTGGTTTTATTAAATACACTGAGAAATATTAAATCTAAACACAGAACAAGAGATGATTTTCTTGCCTCTACTCTTAGGGTTAAAAACATACTCTTCAGTGCCCTGAAGGAGTCAATTCTGAGGGCATCTCATTTTGAAGAGAAAACAAAAGATACTTTTAATTGCTACTCTAGGGATTTACCTGGTATCTTCACACTCAGTCTGAGACAGATTGCTATGCCAGATATGAGGGATCTGGAGTGAAGACATTGAAGCCTGATTAATTTATAGACCTGCCTTAAGGTATGTATCTTATGGACCCAGAACCAGGGCTAGAAGAGAAAGTGCTGGGCCTCAGAAACCAGCTCCAGGAGGAATGCTGCTCTGAGCAGGAAGTCTGATGCAGGAGGTAACTACTACATGTATATTATAGTTGAAATATCATTGAGCTTTCCTGAATCTACCTAATAAATGGAACTTAATTAAAAGACTCAAGGATAAAGTTGGAAGAGACAGAGATATCTCGGATCCAGCGAGCCATATCTTCTAAATATCTTTGTATAAAGTAGAAAAGGTAGTCCTTCCCTGAGATACTTTATGGACATTTTGTATGGAAAATTTCAAAATGAATAGACATACATATGATAAACAGGATATGAACCTCACCCCCTAGAGTAGTATAATGCACCTCTTCTGCATAGCCACACATTGTGGTAATACAGTGATTATCTAAAGTGTGTAAAAAGAAATTATGGTGTTGAAGACAAAGGATGGGTCAGGGAGGGATACGAGTTTAGTCAAATGAAGAAAAGAGTCTTATCTAGAATCTATAATAAGATGAAATATTTATATAATCTTTATATTCTGAGTGGCGTGAAAATGTTAAAAATCTAATTAACCTTTAATCTGAAAATTATTCTATCAGTTTTAAATGGATCAGGGTGAGACAGGGAGGGCAAATGCCTGGCCCCAGCTGTTGGTGGTTGGCACAGGTATGGTTTAAATGGAACTTACTCTAGTTCTCTTTTGGAATGATGAGTTTTTTTCTCATTATTCCCTAGCATTTTAGGTGAGATTTAAAGCAAAGCTTTAATACAAGAGGATAGTGGCATAGATTAAACATACAGATAGATTTGAATATGATTTAGATAAATTCATAAATGACAGACCTGTAGTGGTAACCAAGGGAGATGAGTTTGCCTAAGGAACATCCCTAACTATTGCACCAAGTATCACCAAGAATGGCTTCTAAGGGGGCCACTGACAGAACTGGTCAACTAGGTCAAGGGTGGAGGATATCCATTTTCTATCATATGGTCACCCTAAATTTCCAAATGTTTATACACTGCCTTTCTTCCTTCCTTTTCATTATACATTTTAAAACCTCCTGCAGACACAGGCTGTTACAGCAAAAGAACAGAACTGGAGCTGTATTTCCAACTGTCTCAGAACCACAGAATGTTCAAGAAAAGCTCTTTTCCTGTTTCATGGAAGATCTATGATAATCCTTGCTCCTACAGTTGTTGTTCAGTAGCTCAATCGTGTCCAACTCTTTGCGACCCTATGGACTGCAGCACACAGGCTTCTCTATCCTTCACGAACTCCCAGAGCTTTCTCAAACTCATGTCCATTGAGTCGGTGATTCCATCCAACCATCTCATCCTCTGTCATCCCCTTCTCCTCCTGACTTCAATCTTTCCCAGCATCAGGGTCTTTTCCAATGAGTCAGTTCTTCACATCAGGTGGCCAAATATTGGAGCTTCAGCATCAGTTCTTCCAATGAATATTCAGGGCTGATCTCCTTCAGAATGGACTGGTTGGATCTCCTTGCAGTCCAAGGGACTCTCAAGAGTCTTCTCCAACACCACAGTTCAAAAGCATCAATTCTTTGGCACTCAGCTTTCTTCACAGCCCAACTCTCACATCCACACATGACTACTGGAAAAACCATAGCTTTGACTAAGTGGACTTTGTTGGTAAAGTAATGTTCCTGCTTTTAAATATGCTGTCTAGGTTGGTCATAGCTTTTCTTGCAAGGACTAAGTGTCTTTTAATTTCATGGCTGCAGTCACCATCTGCAGAGATTTTGGAGCCCAAGAAAATAAAGTCTGTCTCTATTTCCACTCTTTCCCCATCTATTTGCCATGAAGTGATGGGACCGGATGCCATGATCTTAGTTTTCTGAATGTTGAGTTTTAAGCCAACATTTCACTCTCCTTTTTCACCTTCATCAAGAAGCTCTTTAGTTCCTCTTTGCTTTCTGCCATTAGAGTTGGTGTCATCTGCATATCTGAGGTTATTGATATTTCTCCTGGCAATCTTGATTCCAGCTTGCGCTTTGTCCAGTCCAGCATTTTGCATGATGTACTCTGCATATAAGTTAAATAAGCAGGGTGACAGTATACAGCCTTGTCATACAAGTCCTTTCCTGATTTAGAACCAGTCCTTTTTTCCATGTCCAGTATTAACTGTTGCTTCTTGACCTGCATACAAGTTTCTCAGGAGGCAGGTCAGGTGGTCTGGTATTCCCATCTCTTGAAGAATTTTCCACAGTTTGTTGTGATCCACACAGTCAAAGGCTTTGGCTTAGTGAATAAAACAGAAGTAGATGTTTTTCTGGAACTCTCGTGCTTTTTCAATGATCCAGCAGATGCTGGCAATTTGATCTCTGGTTCCTCTGCATTTTCTAAATCTGGCTTGAACATCTGGAATGTCTCTGTTCATGTACTGTTGAAGCCTAGCTTGGAGAATTTTGAGCATTACTAGCATGTGAGATGGGTACAACTGTGCAGTAGTTTGAGCATTCTTTGGCATTGCCTTTCTTTGGGACTGGAATGAAAACTGACCTTTTCCAATCCTGTGGCCACTGCTGAGTTTTCCATATTTGCTGGCATATTGAGTGTAACACTTTAATGGCATCATCTTTTAGGATTTGAAATAGCTAGCTGGAATTTCATCACTTCCACTAGCTTTGTTCATAGTGATGCTTCTAAAGCCGACTTGACTTCACATTCCAGGAGGTATGGCTCTCAGTGAGTGATCATATCATCATGATTATCTTGGTCATGGAGATTTTTTTTGTATAGTTTTTCTGTGTATTCTTGCCACCTCTTCTTAATATCTCTGCTTCTGTTAGGTCCATACTGTCTCTGTTCTTTATTGTGCCCATCTTTGCATGAAATGGTCTCTTGGTATCTCCAGTTTTCTTGAAGAGATCTCTAGTCTCTCCCATTCAATTTTTTCCTGTTTCTTTGCATTATTCACTTAAGAAGACTTTCTTATCTCTCCTTGCTATTCTTTGGAACTCTGCGTTCAGATGGGTATATGGGGTCTCCTAATTGGATGGGAAATGAGGAAAGGGCAGATCTACAGAAATCCCTAGTTTCAATTTCTTCTTCCAGAGTTTTCTTCCTTCATCGATTGATTGCTTTATTGATTGAGTTATTCATTCATCAGAAGTAGCAAACAGTTTGTTGTAAAATATTTGACAAGGGTTCATAAAGATGAAGAAATCATGGTTCCCAGTCTAAAAGTGTTAATATTGGTAATAATGATGATGATGGCAGGCTAATAAAAATAACCACAACATGTCAGGTACTAAACTGATTTCACTGCATATGGACACTAATCCTACTCACAAATTATGTGAAATGGTTATTATTATATCCTTTTTTAGATCCAGGCTTCCCTGGTGGCTCAGACAGTAAAGAATCTACCTGCAATATGGGAGACCCAGGTTTGATCTCTGGATCAGGAAGAGCTCCTGGAGGAGTGAATGACAACCCACTCCAGTATTCTTGCCTGGAGAATCCCATGAACAGAGGAGGGTGGGGTTGCAAAGAGTCAGAGATGACTGAATGACTAACACTTTGACTTTTTATAGATCCAGAAACTAGAGCATAGAGAGGGGATGTGACTTTTCTCATCACAGAGCTAGTGAGGAAGCAGTTATAACAAAAAAAAAATATGAAAGAAGGAAGAAAGTAAGGAAGACTGAAAGGAGCACATTCTGAACTGGAAATTCACGACAAGAGAGATGTGTTTTGGCTTCAAAATTGTCTCACTGGGTCTTGGAGGATGGGCAGAGAACAGTAGGTAGAAAATGAACATTCCAGGTAGAGATAATATGTTGTAGGTAATTGTTGCTTTTGGCTTTCAGCCCTCTATTATATGTTTGTTTGGTACTAATGCTTTAATTTACTTTTGAAGCTTTCTCTTCTTCCATTGGATAGTGATTGTAAAATGATCTATCAAGGTGCTCTGATTGCCTACAGCTAAAGCCAGGTCAATTTGATGTTCTCTGAAGCTGTAATGTGAACAGAACAGCAAAAACAAACAAACAAACAAAAAAACAACTCAAAGATCTGGGGCTCACTTATTCACTTTGGCTGTGCCCTAAGAGATTGTCCAACAGTTCCTGCTACTGAGCACCCCACTGAACAACTCTAGTTTTTGTCCTTTCTGTGCCTTGCTCTTCAGAGTCTTAACTTCCACACATATTTCCAGCACATCCCTTTGATCCCAAGGTAACCAAAGTCAGTGTGTGTGGCTTGCAGCAAAGAACTCTAAGTGGCAAGAATAAAGGCATGTGTAGAGTACACTGCAGAGTGCCAGATTATCCAGATTGTCAACAGTGCAGAATGCATGAAAGAAACCAGTGACCGCTACATCTGGAAAGGGGAGTCTGAGCTTGGTTGTATGAGGTTGAATGCCAGGTGGAGGATACTGGTGAAAAATGGAAACTATTGGAGCATCTAAGCTGGAGCAATATGATTGTGTCTCTCCTTCATGATTAGTATGACAGCATTGTGCTTATATACATTGGAGAATGCAGATACTGGAGGCTGGGTGACTAGGTAGGAAGCTCTTGCAGTGGTCCCGATAGGGTCACAAAGTTCTTGCACTCATGGTGTCGAGGAGGCAAGGCAATGATGTGCACGTATCAGAGAACTTCTTGTTCTTTTGGACAGGAGCCAAGATGCGAGAACACTGGTTTGCAACAGAGCCGATAGGGAGCACATCCCATAGGCATCTAGAGCTGATGAATTCTGCACTGCACCTGAAGCAGCCCAGAGAATGAGGTTGGGCTCGTAAAGAGGGATGCAGAAACTCAGTCTGGAGAGCAAGTCAGTTTGTTGGGTTTGGACCAAATTAATATCTTGAGTTGTTGATATTGAAGCTTCGATCAGTCCCTTGACAAATCACTTTTGATAGGGGCAGCAGGCAAGAAAATTTCCCATTTGATTTTGATATTTCTCTGGATTCTTCTGTTAAAAAATTAAAATACAAGCCCAATTTTTTTTCAGTGTTTCATAAAAAATTCCAAAAGGGAAAACATTATTGAGCAATAAAAGGTGTGTTTATGTGTATTCATAAGAAGTGGGCTGGAGGCCAAGTCCCATAAATGTGTTCACTTGAACCTCAGTGCTGAACAATTATAAGAACGCTGGAGGTTCCTGTTTCACTCAGAGGATGTAATAGGGGCAGGCTTTGTAGCCCTTCCAGGCTCATCAAGTCAATAAAGACTGAATTGGGGAGCCTGCCCCTTTAAGTGTTGAAAGTAAGCAAAATTGTGATATTAGCAAAGATTGTCTCGGAGGCCAATTCTCTCTGTTTTCCTCCCTGGTTGGAAAATACCTACGTCTTCATATATCCCTTTGTGTTTCCAGCCGGTATCACTGGCTCTGAGCCTATCTCATTGTCAGTGTCTGCTGCTTATCAGGTTTGGAGACACCAATATCGAGTGACATTTGTTGTGCAGGCACTACAGCAAGTGGTTTTCCACTGTGAAAACGAAACCCTTGATATGCATAGATACAAGATTTCCTTACAGAAAGCAAAGAATGGCTGTTCTTTTCCCTATTCAGCTGGCTATGATATTACTTTCCTGTTCTCAGGGCCCCGTGGGGAAGCGAGAGGGATTCTTTTAGGGAAGTAGGGTGGGAAACCTTATCCTTCCCCATGAAATAACACTAGAGACAAGTGCTCATTTCATATGAGAGCAGGGCTAGCCTTTCCTTCCACAAGAGGTATTACCTGAAACATGCAAGGGCCTTGGAGGCCAAAGATTTTGCCTGATAATCACTTGAATCCTTCTTAGTCTCTATCACTTAGAAACATTCTGATCAACCAGGACTGAAGGTCCTCTTCAAGGCAGAACCTCTTAGGAAGAAAATGCCTCAATATTCCCTTCCTTTTGCATAAGCTAAGGAGAGTTGAATCTGTTAGTTTTTTTTTTTTTTTTTTAAGGCTTCTGTAACAAATTTTCATAAATTTGGTGGCTTAAAACAGCACACACTTATTGAAGTTCAGAACTGAGGTAAAAGCAAGGAGTCCGCAGGGCTGCATTTCTTTCTGGAGGGCCTGTAGAATATCTGTTTTCTTGTCTTTTCCAGCTTCTACGGGCTACCCACATTGCTCAGCTTGTGTCTCCTTCCATCTATTGAGCCAGCAATGGCTAGCAGAGTCTCACATAACATCACTCTGACACTAACTCTTCTGCTTCTTGCTTCCATTTTCAAAGACCTTTGTGATTATATTGGGACCACCTAGATAATCCAGGAAAATCTCCCTCTTTTAAAGTCAGCTGATTAGCAACCTTAACTCCATCTGCAACTTTAATTCCCCAACATATTCGCTTGGTCATCTTTGGGAGTAATATCATACTGTCTATCCCAGTAAGGAAGGATTTTAAAATCTACCCCCTTCTCTTTTGTGTTCTGGTTACTATGAAAAGTTTTTATAGTTCTTAAAATGCATTCAAAACTAGTTCACAGGCTTCAAAATAGCACTGCAACAAATGACTTCAGGGTAGAAGACCCTGTGCTAGGAGCTATTGGAGGTCCAAAGGACAGCACGTGGAATTAGACTGCCTTTAAGGAATTTTATACCCTCTTTGAGTGAATCACACACACAGAGAGAACGGATCTGATAAATGACAATGACTGGTTCAGCCAATTGGTGCCATGGGAGTTCAAGATGAGGGAGCATCACTCTGAAATCCATTGACCGAATGTTTCCCCTGCTGACCTACTTTCACTCCTTCCAGTGGAGCATTGCAATAAGGCTTCATGGGAGCAAGTTTTCTCTATTATTTTTTATTACAGCAGGTATCTTCCAGCAGAGCAGGGAGGGGTGGGTAAGAGGAAGGAAAGAATAAACGCTAAGTGTCTGCACAATTGGCCCCAGACAGCTATAACTTACACGACCCTCCCCTTATACTATTGCTAGAGATACATAGTACTGGAGAAATTTCTTCCCTTTTCTCCTAAAGCAGCCAGTTCCTTCAGAGTGATAATAGGACTCGGCAGAAATCTAAGAGCAAGAGTGCAGCTCACTGGCACAGCAACCGTGGTAAACAAGGAGATAGATTCATTTCATGGAGAAGCAAGAGGAAAGATGGAGAATATACTAGAAACCTGTATATGAGGCTGCTAGAAAGTAAATGGCAGCTATAAGTAACTTCTACCACAGATGGTTTGGGGTTTTTCAGCTGCCTTCATCTTTGAGCATCTTTGAGTCTTGATATAGTTGGTGAGGAGATCATTGAAGAGGGGATAGTGTCTTTGGGGATAGCCTGTGGAACCACTTAAAATGAGGGGTTTTTAGGACTTGCAGTGGGCCCTCCTTTATTTGTAGAACAATGTACCTGGTGATGTGGAAAATTGCAGAGAAGACAGCTGAGCTTGGCCGATGTGGTGATGGGAGCACCTTGTCCCCAGACCTGCCTTCCTTGGCCAGTTTCCTGCATCATCAACTTCTCCAGAAAAATGGGATGCATGAAGGCCTTTTTTCCTCCTGATAACAGCAGTTCCTTCCTTAATCTACCCAAAGGTATATCCTTTAGAATTGAAAGTATTGAAGCATGCAGACATTTCAACCCTCCTAATAAACACCAAATAGATGTATGTTTGTGGCTTTGTTCCAAAATTAAAACCATTTCATGATGTGTCATTATAATATGTGAAAATGGGAAGATTTTTGAAAAGGAATTCTTTTTCATCCAGAGTGCTTCAGTTCTGAGAATTTTTCACTTCTAGTGAATAAACCTGCTACAGGATGAAAAAGCAGCCTTGGAAACTTGACCTCCAGCCATGTTGAGGTGAGTCAATAAGCACAAAGCAAGCAGTAGTCTCATAGGTGGCTCCCTCCCCACTGTGACCACATAGCCTCGTAAAGAATAGCAAAGGTTGAAGGGCTGACCCATGATTAATACCTGTGATCTAGAGGAAGAGCTTCATTTTAAATCTGTTGGGAAATGCAGAATCAGCGACAGGTTAGGTTACTGTCCCCTTGGCTTCCTCTGAATCTTTCTTGACTGCTTTCTATGATAATGTCTTGGTGATGCCTGGGATCAAAAATGTATTTCCTTCATTATTTAGAGTATAGATATTTAGGAAGTCAGGTGCATTCCTGAAACCATGGCTGTATAAATGACGATTTCCTTTTCTACAACTAGTAGTACTGAGCTAGGTTTTGGCTGCTTGCTGCTTGAAAGAGACAAGTGTTAGTTGGAAGGGATGCGTGTGTGAGTGTGTGCTCATTCATGTCTGACTTTGTGACTCCGTGGACTATAGCCTGCCAGGCTTCTCTGTCCATGGAATTTTCCAGGCAAGAATACTGGGGTGGGTTCCATTTCCTCCTCCAGGGGATCTTCTCTATCCAGGGATAGAACTCGAGTTTCCTATGTCTCCTGCATTGGTTCTTTACCACTGTGCTACCTGGGAAGCCCAGCTGGAAGGGAAAGGTGGCTTAGTTCAGGCAGCCGCAACCCCATGAAAAGGCAGACTCGTGTCCAGAAACCAACTCTAAAGTTTCTGCTCAACCATGAAAAATTTTTAAGGGAGAGTTCTTTAGGGAAGAGGTCAGAGTCTGTCTTCATTATCGTCTACTGTGTGCAGACTTTCCTCTGATTGGTTGGTGGTGAAGTAGCAGGAGTCTTATACTCAGCCTGAAGTTACCATCCTCTAATTGGGTGGGAGACTGAAAGGATTTGAGCAAAATGGCCTGCTCCATTTTGCTAGCAATACTGCCCATTACAGGACTGTCAGCCAAAGACAAAATATGATGTGTTTTTGTCATAGAAATGTAGGCATATAATCATAGTCTTGCCCAGAGGGGAGGACATTTTAAGGTTACCATTCTCCCTTTTAAAGAATGTATTCCTTCCACATCCTGGACAGACCCATCCTCTATTTGAACATTTGCTGCAGTGGAAATCTCACAACCTCATTACTAAATTAGAGGCCAGCAAACTTTTTCTATAAAGGACCAGATAGTAAATATTCTAGGCTTTGAAAGTTCTAGGGTTAGTTTTTTTGTTTTGCAGCTATTCAACTCTGCCTTTGTCTATGAAAGCAGCTATGGACAATATGTAAACAAATGGATGTGTTACAATAAAACTTTATTTATAAAAGCAGATAGATGGTGGGCTAAATTTGGCCCAAAGACATAATTTGCCTACCCCCAGATAGACCTTTTTTTTTTTTTTGTGGGACAGCCATAGGTGTTAGAAAGTTCTACCCTGAGACAAAATCTGCCTCCCTTTAAATTAGTCACAACCCTTTACAACCTGTACCATTCATTGCTATGTTTTAAAAATAGTTGATTGATTAACCATAATTCTGCCTTCTGTATTTAAATGATTTATATTGTCACCCTGCTTATTTAACTTATATGCAGAGTACATCATGAGAAACGCTGGGCTGGAAGAAGCACAAGCTGGAATCAAGATTGCTGGGAGAAATATCAATAACCTCAGATATGCAGATGACACCACCCTTATGGCAGAAAGTGAAGAGGAACTCAAAAGCCTCTTGATGAAAGTGAAAGAGGAGAGTGAAAAAGTTGGCTTAAAGCTCAACATTCAGAAAACTAAGATCATGGCACCTGGTCCCATCACTTCATGGGAAATAGATGGGGAAACAGTGGAAACCGTGGCGACTTTATTTTTCTGGGCTCCAAAATCACTGCAGATGGTGACGGTAGCCATAAAATTAAAAGATGCTTACTCCTTGGAAGGAAAGTTATGATCAACCTAGATAGCATATTCAAAAGCAGACACATTACTTTGCCAACAAATGTCCATCTAGTCAAGGCTATGGTTTTTCCTGTGGTCATGTATGGATGTGGGAGTTGGACTGTGCAGAAAGCTGAGCACCAAAGAATTGATGCTTTTGAACTGTGGTGTTGGAGAAGACTCTTGAGAGTCCCTTGGACTGCAAGGAGATCCAACCAGTCCATTCTGAAGGAGATCAGCCCTGGGTGTTCTTTGGAAGGAATGATGCTAAAGCTGAAACTCCAGTCCTTTGGCCACCTCATGCAAATAGTTGACTCATTGGAAAAGACTCTGATGCTGGGGGCAGGAGGAAAAGGGGATGCCAGAGGATGAGATGGCTGGATGGCATCACCTACTCGATGGACTTGAGTTTGAATGAACTCCGGGAGTTGGTGTTGGACAGGGAGGCCTGGTGTGCTGCAATTCATGGGGTTGCAAAGAGTCGGACACAACTGAGTGACTGAACTGAACTGAACTGAATATATAATTTTCCCAACCTGGATCATTTTGTTCTAAAGATGGTATAGTTTATTGAGTCATTCATTTATCTATTTATCAATCACTTATAGAGCATTTGAGTGGGGGTGGAAGATACAGAAGTTAAGAAAAGGAAAACAGGTTTGTCCCCTAGGAATAAATACTCCTGTAGGAAAAGATAACAAGTAAATGGCACAAAAAGCAATGAAAGAGATATTCACTGAGGTCTGCAAGAGCACTAAGCACATAGCACCCACATGGATGGAGGGGGTCACGATTGCGAGGCTTCCTCAGGGAAGTTGCACTTGAGCTGAGTTTTAAGCAGTCAGTTAGGTAGAAATTAGTGTATCCTGGGAATCATAGGTGCAAAGGTATGCAACTGAGAATGACTGCAGCTCTGTGTTTTGGAAATGACAAGTCATTTCCTATGATTGGAGTGTAGTGGATTGAGTGTGAGTGTTAGAGTGGGGCTAAAGGTAGCATGAAAGCAAGGGAGGAACCTTGCCTGCCATCTTAAAGGGAGTCAGCCTAGGGAATTGTAATCCTGCTACTGTTGCCAAAAGTATTTTAGCAAAAGGTTCTCTGAACTTGGTACAAAAAGTTCTATTTGGTAAGCAAGACATCATGATGTTAAGCACCAAGCCTTTGCTTTGAAAATACTGTTAAGTTTGAATAACTGTGGTAGAACCTTACATTTGTATCCAGCATGTACATTTGCAGCATAATCTGTTGGAGTTTTAGTTGGGTTCTGGAATGTTGATAACAGATATCTATTGCAGGGAGTTGCCTGGAACTTACCAGAAGACTCTGTCAAATGCTTGCAGGTTCTTTGGTTCCATGCTGTGCCAACTGTAGCAGACACACTAGGTTTCCTAACACATTCTCTGACATCTTTGGAAACTCCTTATTACAAATTTTACTTTTGATTTCTGTGGAATGGTGCCTTAGGTCTTTGCACCTCTTCCCTTTCTCTTCCAAGGAATGTTTTTCCTTCCACTTTACAACTGTCTAGCTAAACTTGCACTAGTGCTGAGTGCTCTGAATGATTCCTCAGATCTCCTCTCTTCCTTGCTCATTCCCTGACTTGCCTCTGGGCTCCTAAGGCTCCCTGTGTACACACTGGCAAAGAATTCAAAGCATTGTGCCATTACTGTTTTACTTGTTTCTTCTCATGTAGACTATGAAAGTAGAGACCTAGTCTCACTTCATTTTGTGTTTCCACACGAAGCATTTAACTGATAGTCATAGTTGCTGAAACAGTATTTGCTAAGTGAATAAATGAATGGAAGAGTGAAAGAGCTAAGGATGGTTACCGTATGTCCTTAGCCAGAGTCTTGAATAACCCTGGCTAATGCTTTGGTTAGTTGGGTCTTACTATCAGTACAGAGTATACAGGGAGGGGAGGACCACAGGCAGCTCCTTTGCTATAGAGCTACACTGTCTGATACCAATGCCAAATTGAGATGAGCTATCAGTGGAAAATACATACAGAATGGCAAAGACTTATGCACAAAAAAGTATGAACATAAAAAGTAAAATATCTTAATACTTGAAAAGTATTATTTACATTTTAGAATTATATTTTGTGACAGATCAGATCAGTCACTCAGTCGTGTCTGACTCTTTGCGACCCCATGAATCCCAGCACGCCAGGCCTCCCTGTCCATCACCAACTCCCGGAGTTCACTGAGACTCACGTCCATCGAGTCAGTGATGCCATCCAGCTATCTCATCCTCTGGCGTCCCCTTCTCCTCCTGCCCCCAATCCCTCCCAGCATCAGAGTCTTTTCCAATGAGTCAACTCTTCGCATGAGGTGGCCAAAGGACTGGAGTTTCAGCTTTAGCATCATTCCTTCCAAAGAAATCCCAGGGCTGATCTCCTTCAGAATGGACTGGTTAGATCTCCTTGCAGTCCAAGGGACTCTCAAGAGTCTTCTCCAACACCACAGCTCAAAAGCATCAATTCTTTGGCGCTCAGCCTTCTTCACAGTCCAACTCTCACATCCATAGATGACCACAGGAAAAACCATAGCCTTGACTAGATGGACATTTGTTGGCAAAGTAATGTCTCTGCTTTTGAATATGCTATCTAGGTTGGTCATAACTTTCCTTCCAAGGAGTAAGCATCTTTTAATTTCATGGCTGCAGTCACCATCTGTAGTGATTTTGGAGCCCAGAAAAATAAAGTCTGACACTGTTTCCACTGTTTCCCCATCTATTTCCCATGAAGTGGTGGGACCGGATGTCATGATCTTAGTTTTCTGAATGTTGAGCTTTAAGCCAACTTTTTCACTCTCCACTTTCACTTTCATCAAGAGGCTTTTGAGTTCCTCTTCACTTTCTGCCATAAGGGTGGTGTCATCTGCATATCTGAGGTTATTGATATTTCTCCCGGCAATCTTGATTCCAGCTTGTGTTTCTTCCAGTCCAGCGTTTCTCATGATGTACTCTGCATATAAGTTAAATAAACAGGGTGACAATATACAGCTTTGACGAACTCCTTTTCCTATTTGGAACCAGTCTGTTGTTCCCTGTCCAGTTCTAACTGTTGCTTCCTGACCTGCATATACATTTCTCAAGAGACAGATCAGGTGGTCTGGTATTCCCATCTCTTGAAGAATTTTCTAAGTTTATTGTGATCCACACAGTCAAAGGCTTTGGCATAGTCAATAAAGCAGAAATAGATGTTTTTTTGGAACTCTCTTGCTTTTTCCATGATCCAGTGGATGTTGGCAATTTGATCTCTGGTTCCTCTGCCTTTTCTAAAACCAGCTTGAACATCAGGAAGTTCACGGTTCACATATTGCTGAAGCCTGGCTGGGAGAATTTTGAGCATTACTTTACTAGCGTGTGAGATGAGTGCAATTGTGCGGTAGTTTGAGCATTCTTTGGCATTGCCTTTCTTTGGGATTGGAATGAAAACTGACCTTTTCCAGGCCTGTGGCCACTGCTGAGTTTTCCAAATTTGCTGGCATATTGAGTGAAGCACTTTCACAGCATCATCTTTCAGGATTTGGAATAGCTCAACTGGAATTCCATCACCTCCACTAGCTTTGTTCATAGTGATGCTTTCTAAGGCCCACTTGACTTCACGTTCTAGGATGTCTGGCTCTAGGTGAGTGATCACACCATCGTGATGATCTGGGTCATGAAGATCTTTTTTGTACAGTTCTTCTGTGTATTCTTGCCGTCTCTTCTTAATATCTTCTGCTTCTGTTAGGTCCATACCATTTCTGTCCTTTATCGAGCTCATCTTTGCATGAAATGTTCCTTTGGTATCTCTGATTTTCTTGAAGAGATCCCTAGTCTTTCCCATTCTGTTGTTTTCCTCTATTTCTTTGCATTGATCGCTGAGGAAGGCTTTCTTATCTCTTCTTGCTATTCTTTGGAACTCTGCATTCAGATGTTTATATCTTTCCTTTTCTCCTTTGCTTTTCACTTCTCTTCTTTTCACAGCTATTTGTAAGGCCTCCCCAGACAGCCATTTTGCTCTTTTGCATTTCTTTTCTATGGGAATGGTCTTGATCCCTGTCTCCTGTACAGTGTCATGAACCTCATTCCATAGTTCATCAGGCACTCTATCTATCAGATCTAGGCCCTTAAATCTATTTCTCACTTCCACTGTATAATAATAAGGGATTTGAATTAGGTCATACCTGAATGGTCTAGTGGTTTTCCCTACTTTCTTCAATTTAAGTCTGAATTTCGCAATAAGGAGTTCATGGTCTGAGCCACAGTCAGCTCCTGGTCTTGTTTTTGCTGACTGTATAGAGTTTCTCCATCTTTGGCTGCAAAGAATATAATCAGTCTGATTTAGGTGTTAACCATCTGATGATGTCCATGTATAGAGTCTTCTCTTGTGTTGTTGGAAGAGGGTGTTTGTTATGACCAGTGCATTTTCTTGGCAAAACTCTATTAGTCTTTGCCCTGCTTCAAGAATTCTGTATTCCAAGGCCAAATTTGCCTGTTATTCCAGGTGTTTCTTGACTTCCTACTTTTGCATTCCAGTCCCTTAAATGAAAAGGACATCGTTTTTGGGTGTTACTTCTAAAATTTCTTGTAGGTCTTCATAGAACCCTTCAACTTCAGCTTCTTCAGCATTCCTGGTTGGGGCATAGACTTGGATTACTGTGATATTGAATGGTTTGCCTTGCAAACGAACAGAGATCATTCTGTCATTTTTGAGATTGCATCCAAGTACTGCATTTCGGACTCTTTTGTTGACCATGATGGCCACTCCATTTCTTCTGAGGGATTCCTGCCCGCAGTAGTAGATAATGGTCATCTGAGTTAAATTCACCCATTTCAGTCCATTTCAGTTCGCTGATTCCTTCCTAGAATGTCGACATTCACTCTTGCCATCTCTTGTTTGACCACTTCCAATTTGCCTTGATTCATGGACCTGACATTCCAGGTTCCTATGCAATATTGCTCTTTACAGCATCGGCCCTTGCTTCTATCACCAGTCACATCCACAGCTGGGTATTCTTTTTGCTTTGGCTCCATCCCTTCATTCTTTCTGGAGTTATTTCTCCACTGATGTCCAGTAGCATATTGGGCACCTACTGACCTGGGGAGATCCTCTTTCAGTATCCTATCATTTTGCCTTTTCATACTGTTCATGGGGTTCTCAAGGCAAGAATACTGAAGTGGTTTGGCATTCCCTTCTCCAGTGGACCACATTCTGTCAAATCTCTCCACCATGACCTGCCTATCTTGGGTTGCCCCACGGGCATGGCTTAGTTTCATTGAGTTAGACAAGGCTGTGATCCTACTGTGATTAGACTGACTAGTTTTCTGTGAGTATGGTTTCAGTGTGTTTGCCCTCTGATGCCCTCTTGTAACACCTACTATCTTACTTGGGTTTCTCTTACCTTGGGCATGGGGTATCTTTTCACGGCCTCTCCAGCAAAGCACAGCCATTGCTCCTTACCTTGGACGAGGGGTATCTCCTCACTGCCACCCTTCCTGACCTTCAATGTGGGATAGCTCCTCTAGGCCCTCCTGCGCCCGCGCAGAATGAATTGTACTGTTTTTAGTTCTTTAATGCTAGAAAAAAGTTTAAAATTACATGTATGCTTCATATTTGTGACTCATATTTTTATGGGACAGCAATAGTATAGAGACCAGCTTCTCCTCAAAGAAATGGTTGCTGCACCCTTCCATCTTGGCAAGTTTTCAAGATGGCCTTGCCTTCAGATACTTGGTTCTGTTACCAGACCATGTGTTTTCATTTTGTCTTCAGAAAATATGGTCCCTGTACTACTAAATTTCCGGGGCAACGGCCAGCTCCTCAGAAGTGGTCTGGTCTACCACCTCATGGTTCAACCCTGCTGGAGACGACTAGTAAGACCTGAGAAGGCAGGAGCCGTGTGCTCAGCCAGTAACTGCAACAAAACTGTATAGCCGGAGGCACTGTGGTTCATATTCTTGACTGAACCTCTTGAAAACCTCTCATGCCGTGGCGCAAACGTTGAATTCCTAATTCCAAGTAGGCCTTAGAGAGCTGGGAATTCTCAACAAACCTGCACTGATTATTTCCCAAGACCTGTGAGATCAAGGGAGATAGTGATGTGACAGAGCAGGGGACCCAAGTTAGTTGCTGTCTTTGTGGTTGTCAGTAACAGCCTGTCTTTGTTCATAAGAATGGAGATGAACAGAAGCAAAGTCCCAAATTATTTGTGTTGGAATTTGCCTGTATCATGTGATTTATGGAAGGGGAAGGGGCATAGTGGAAAGTGGATTGCCTTTACTTAATTCTATTTTGCTGAGACCAGAACTAAAATTGCATTCTCTTGACATACATTTTTTTTCTCTGCCTTTGTTTTTTCTTTCAAGTATGTCCTTTGAGCTGTCTCCATTTGAAAATGTCCTACTAATTCCTCAAAATCCAACTCAAATAACATCTCTGTTCAACCTGTCTACTTTGGTCTCGTGACCCAGATTCTACCACTTAACAAATAGTATTTGTAATTTGTCTACTTCTCTCCCCACTAGACATAAACTCCTTGAGGGAAGGGATTGTCTCTCGGTCATTTTTGTATATCCTGTGCCTGCTACTCTCTCATACTGTAGAGTACATAGTAGAGGAAATGTTTGTGGAATAAATGAGTGGATGAATGAATGAGTTAATCTGTTGTCTGAGAAGAGAGTAATTGGTAAAAGAAGTGGGTGACAAGACTTTTCAAATACTGCTTGCCAACTTTACATGCAAATGAAGAGCAGAGTGTACATTTCATTTACATTTGTATAATGACCACAATTAGAATAAAAAACAAGAGGCTGTTTATATATCCAACTGGAATTCCTGAGGCTGCCATATTCATCAGAATGAAGTGTATGGAAATGCTTTAATGAGCTCTTAGATTAGCCACATGTGGTATAATTTACCCCGAGCTTTCCAGCTTTCCAGGGGAACATCCCCACAGATCCCAACTGTCACCTGGGTATAAAGCCACCGAAGAGAAGTTGGAGTATAATAAATATATGTGATAGGGATAGGAGCGCAATTCCATAAAGTTAGGTCAGTTATGGGCATGGTACCAGTTTCTTATGCTCCATAGATTTTCTTTGCTATAAAAAGCCAGGCAGTCTAGCTGGATCAGGAGTAAAAGGGGGAAAAAAAATCAACACAGAAGAAAAATGAATATTTCCTTTTTAATTTAGAAATTACTGGATTTTTATGTCCTTCTTGCGATAACCAACTGTGTGACTTGAGTACCATCTGAAAAATTGTAACATAATCTATGTCTTCCTTTTTCACTTTTTTTTTGCATTGGTGCAGCTATAGTTTTCCAGATGGTTGCACATATAGCACAATAATACAGGTAGGTGTGCACTGTGATGGCTCTGCTATAGGCCATAATAGTTAATAGCCAGGCTAGAGCCCAGAGGCACTGGTTCTAAACTTTTGTATTTGTTTCTTTGCATATGAGCATCAATATTGTCACATCACATTTCGTGAATTTCTAGAAAAATAGAGAATTTGGTAGCTATAGAGGTTCTTATCAATTTTATAGAAGTTTCTGTAATACATAGGAAAACAGATTGAACTGGTAAAAAGTCCCTCCTAAGGAATAAAGGACATTCTGTTGTAGGAGGGTGTTGTGGGGAAGGGAGGGTAGACATTTCCGCTGGGCTTACTGACTTATAGACCACATGGGGCCAGAAAACATAGAAGAAGAATGCCATTTTCAAACAGTTCAGGAAGAGCCTCACTTTGTACCATTTCTTATGATGACAGTCTGGGTCCCTGGAACAAGATATTAGAATTTAATATCCTAGCTAGTTTATGAAAAGCATTGAGTAGCAGGCTTTTTGCTTTAACCTTTTAAATATTCCAGAAGTGCATTGTCCAGACCATCTCACGCTTCTAGGTTAATGAGGTGGCTAACAGGCCACAATAGAAAACAATTGCCCAATCAAATTATGACAAACAAGACAAAATGAGAGGTCTAAAGTTACACAGGCTTTTATTGTCTTTCAAAGAACGTACAGTGGCATCACCAGCCTGTTGTCTGCCTGTGATGGATTGCAAAAAGAATCAGAAAAGGCACAACATGAATCTGCTCTCAGGACAATGATTGTAATCAAAATAGGAAATGGTACAAATGTAAGCCATTCTCCTTGCAGTTTAAAGATTATAAATCCCTTATTCATCTGTTATGATCCAGGGCCTACTTGTGAATTTTATAGTTCTTTACATGCTCAGAATTTTAAAACCGTAATGTAAAGGGGCTACAGCTGTTCTCTTTCCGATTTGGATGCTTAATCCGAGCTTGGAGCATTGCACCCTGGTCTCCCCTCCCTTTGCCCATCTGCAGCCTGAGCTTGCTGCAGAAGCCTCATACAAAAGTTCAGCCCACCAAGGTCTCTTCCCCTCCTAGGGATTAAAACACAGCTCTGAGTCCTCCAAGGGGCTATGAAAAAATTTAGGAGCATTTGCCAAGGGTTTTGCTCTTTTCTCAGAGAACTGAATCATTCTCACGATCGTTATGCACTTGAAAATGAAAGTGGGAGATGCAGTTGCTTTGGACCCAGAAGGCTTGAATTTTTATCTTCAGTGTGCCTTGTTCTAGGAGTGTGACCTTCCTCCTCTGAGACTTTGTCTTCTCATCTGGAAAATAACTGCAGTACCTATTGCGCAGGGCTATGAGGAAGATCAAGGAGCTAATGTGTTTGAAAGTGCTTTGGGAGCTATGATCAGCTTTTATTTGAAAATCTAATATTTGTTAAAATGGTGTTCTGAGACCAATTCTGACATGTGTGTGTGTGTGTGTGTGTGTGTACTTCCCAAATCAACAAACAGTGCTCCAGACACCAGTGGGGTGTCTTCCAATTTAACTAAATTCTGACACCATCTACCTGGAGATGAAATCAGATAACACAGGTGAAGCATTCAGTCCTATAAGACTGCCCCCACATCTTCAGATGCCAGTGGTAAGGCCGGGTTGTTACCTGTATTTCAGACCAACTGGTTATAAGTCAGTGTTTCCCAATATTCCCTCCTTGCATTTGTTTAATTTGCTAGAGTGGCTTACAGAATTGACTAGCTTATCAGTTTATTACAAAAGGCTGTAATTCAGGAAGAGCCAAATGGAGAGATGCTTAGGGCAAGCTATGGGGACTGGGTGCAGAGCTCCTATACCCTCTCCATACTCAACGTTTGCCCTGACCTCCACATGCACATCAACCACAAAGCTCTTTCAACCACATCTATTTGGGATTTTTTGGAGGTTTCATTACATAGGCATGATTGATTGAAACATTGGCCACTGGACTTTGAATCAACCTCTAGTCCCTTCCCCTTCCCAGAAAGTCAGGGCTAGGACTGAAAGTTCCAACTGTCTTATCACTTAGTTGGTTTCATTGGCAACCTGCTCCGGTCCGTCCAGTCCATTTCCTAAGTCACCTCATTAATATACCAAAAAACACCTTTATTACTCCCCACACTTAGGGAATTTCAAGGGTTTTGGAAGCTGTGAGCTAGGAACTGTGGATGCAGACATAACACAAGATTTCTTATGAATCACAATTTCACAAACGTAAAATGTTAGTATTTATATTGGCAGTAAGGTGAAAAAGCCAAAAGGGAGATAATAGGTACAGTGATTTTTGACCCTGTAGATTTCTTAAATACATGGACTACTTTGAGTTGGATTTTTCCTGTTTATGAAAACTTTAAACAGTGAATGAAGTCCCTGGAAGACCCAATTCTTCTTCTGTTGCACTTGGGTGATATTCAGTTCAGTTCAGTTCAGTCACTCAGTCGTGTCTGACTCTGTGACCCTGTGGACTGCAACATACCAAGCTTCCCTGTCCATCACCAACTCCTGGAGTTTACTCAGACTCATGTCCATCGAGTCGGTGATGCCACCCAACCATCTCATCCTCTGTCGTCCCCTTCTCCTCTCGCCCTCAATCTTTCCCAGCATCAGGGTCTTTTCAATGAGTCTGCTCTCATCAGGTGGCCAAAGTATTGGAGTTTCAGCTTCAACATCAGTCCTTCCAATGAATATTCAGGACTGATTTCCTTTAGGATGGACTGGTTGGATCTCCTTGCAGTCCAAGGGACTCTCAAAAGTCTTCTCCAACACCGCAGTTCAAAGCATCAATTCTTGGGCGCTCAGCTTTCCTTATAGTCCAACTCTCACATCCATACATGACTACTGGGAAGACCATAGATTTTATTAGACAAACCTTTGTTGGCAAAGTAATGTCTCTGCTTTTTAATATGCTGTCTATGTTGGTCATAACTTTTCTTCCAAGGAGCAAGCATCTTTTAATTTCATGGCTGCAGTCACCATCTGCACTGATTTTCAGTTCAGTTCAGTTTAGTTCAGTCGCTCAGTCTATAACTGTTTCCATTGTTTCTCCAATCTATTTGCCATGAAGTGATGTGACCCGATGATATGATCTTAGTTTTCTTAATGTTGAGTTTTAAGCCAACTTTTTCACTCTCCTCTTTCACTTTCATCAAGACGCTCTTTAGTTTTTCTTCACTTTCTGCCATAAGGGTGATGTCATCCGCATATCTGAGGTTATTGATATTTCTTCCAGCAATCTTGATTCTAGTTTGTGCTTCAACCAGTCCAGCATTTCTCATGATGTACTCTGCATATAAGTCAAATAAGGACACAATAAAGGACAGAAATTGTATGGACTTAACCAAAGCAGAAGATATTCAGGAGAGCTGGCAAGAATACACAGAAGAACTATATAAAAAAGATCTTCGTGACCCAGATAATCATGATGGTATGATCACTCCCCTAGAGCCAGACATCCTGGAATGCAAAGTCAAGTGGGCTTTAGGAAGCACTACTGTGAACAAAGCTAGTGGAGGTGATGGAATTCCAGTTGAGCTATTTCAAGTCCTAGAAGATAATGCTGTGAAAGTGCTGCACTCAATATGCCAGCAAATTGGGAAAATTCAGCAGTGGCCACAGGACTGGAAAAGGTCAGTTTTCATTCCAATCCCAAAGGAAGGCAATGCCAAAGGCTATTCAAACTACTACACAATTGCACTCATCTCACATGCTAGCAAAGTAATACTCAAAATTCTCCAAGCCAGGCTTCAATAGTATGTGAACTGTGAACTTCCAGATGTTCAAGCTGGTTTTAGAAAAGGCAGAGGAACCAGAGATCAAATTGCCAACATCTGTTGGATCATTGAAAAAGCAAGAGAGTTCCAGAAAAACATCTACTTCTACTTTATTGACTAAGCCAAAGCCTTTAACTGTGTGGATCATGACAAACTGTGGAAAATTCTTCAGGAGATGGGAATACCAGCCCACCTGACCTGCCTCATGAGAAATCTGTATACAGATCAAGAAGGAACAGTTAGAATTGGACATGGAACAACAGACTGGTTCCAAATCAGGAACGGTGTACGTCAAGGCTGTATATTGTTATGCTGCATATTTAACTTATATGCAGAGTACATCATGAGAAATGCTGGGTGATATTGGGTATAAGAAAAGATATTTCCTTAGTTGTGTCCTAGGGGACAACAGAGGTGGTATACTCTCCAAGATGCTCAGTTTATACCCTGGAAGAATCTTGTTTATTGAGTCTTTTGTTCTCATGTACATTTTTCATGTTTTTTTTTTTTTTTTCAAATTGAAGTTCTTTAGGGATGACCAAGATATATATTCACATCCCTCCAATATTTACAAATATAATATATGAAGTTTAATGCTTATTATTGCAATACTTCTCAATTTGAAATGCTTTCTGTTCATCACTCTAGTTCATCACTTGATATCTTGAATAAGATATCAAGGCTTGCCTATTAATAGAGGTTTCTCAAAAGCATACTTTCCCTATTCTTTGAGGAGCTCATTTCTCTATGAAGTGGCCATTCTTTCAATTTTATCTACTGTGACTCTTTTTCATGGTATGTACCTTTTTGGCAAGTAATTCATGTTTTCAGCTCTGCTGTGATGTCACAATTCCTATTTCCTGTGCACTTTGCTTCTTCCCTTGCAACTGTGCTTTCTTATATAACCAATGAGGTTTACGCACTCCTCCATGAGAACTTCTCATCTCTCATAGTCCCTGCTGACCAAGAGACCAAAACTCTTACCTGTGGGCATCTTTAAGTTGAATATCAAGATGCTTCAATATTTTGTGACTATGTTGGTTTTGCATTTTCTAATTTAATTCATTACAGATTTCTATGGAGGGAAAAAAATAGTTTTAAACCTCTGATTTACCAGGTGGTCTCGTGATTTTAAAGAATCTTCACACATTAAAATCCCATTTTTATGCAATATCATTTTAATAGAAATGCTCATTTTATGGAGAGAAAATGACTGATAAAAATTTGAATGATTCTTAGGAGTCTCTTATACCCTTTTTATTGCATTTTGATGTGGCTTAATTCATTAATAAGGTGGATGAGTTGGAACTGTGGCATGTTTTATCTCCTATCATTATTCAACAAAAGAGAACATTTTTTCAATAAAAATTTTAGAGCAAATTTCCAATTTTCCTTTTCTGAAAAATACATTTTAAAAAACAGACTGACCTTGAACTCAATTCAAAGTCGGAATTTTATAGCCACTCTCTCAACTTATTTGTTCCCAGAGCTGTACCAGGGAGGTAAGATCTACTGTCAATATTCCTATTTCTGTTTTGCAGATCAGGTGGGTGACAGTCAGAGAAACGATGTAGGTTGTGCTTGGTCACAGCACAGCAACTTCTTCTCTAAGGACTAGAGAAGAAAAAAACCCAATTGTATTCAATTCTGAACTCAGTTGCTTAACATCTCCCTTCTCTTTCAACATCCCCATCTCTTTTTTATAATGTTTTTGGAGAATTCACTCTTCCCTAGATACTTTGAAGGACTACTGACTAGCTGCCCTGGTTTTATAAAGTGGTACCTTGCCCAGTCCTATCAATAAATTAGCGATAAAAAGGATCTCCCTTTCCTTTAAAAGTGTATGATGTAATTGAGAAAAATAATGTGTATACACTTATGATATGATGTGAATAGAGCAGTGCTAGTGATTCGTATAGTGATATGTGAATTTTGAGAAAAGCATAATGGTCCATTTGGGGTTGGAGATGAGAGAAGTGAATAGGTGAAGGTTTGAAAAAATAAGTGACATTTTCAGCTGAGGCTTTGAAAGCCAGCTAGATAAAAAAGGAAAGGGCATACGGAAGAGTGAGAGCAAGGTAACGAAACCAGGAGATTGTCAGGGTGTGGTGTCCACTATCTTTGAATATGGGGTCGTGCAGGGTAGGATTGCTCAAGAGAAGGGCAGGGAAGGAGGCAGGACAGTCTCTCTGGAATCTAAGTGACCTGGCTTCTTTTATAGCAACGGGGAACTGGGGATGGTGGGAGAGGCAGTGCAGTGATGGGTACTGTGGGATTCTGAAAGATTGCTCGGGGTTTAGTGTGGACGATGTATTGGAAAAGTGAAAATGAAAGTTGTTCAGTTGTGTCCAACTCTTTGCCACCCCATGGATTATATAGTCCATGGAATTCTCTGCTCCAGAATACTGGAGTGGATAGCCAGTTCCCTGCTCCAGGGGATCTTCCCAACCCAGGGATCGAACCCAAGTCTACTGCACTGCAGGTGGATTCTTTACCAACTGAGCCACCAGAGAAGCCCAAGAATATTGGAGTGGGTTGCCTATCCCTTCTCCTGTGGATCTTCCCAACCCAGGAAGTCTCCTGCATTGCAGGTGGATTCTTTACCAGCTGAGCTACCAAGGTTCAGTGTGGACGATATATTGAAGTCAGGGGCAACTGGGATAATGGGGGTCCATCAGGAACAATAAGAACTCTTGAAAAATTAGAAAAAGCCTATCACCAAGGGAGTGGGGTAGAGAAATTTGTGATTTTGAGCTAGAATAAAATAAAAAAAAAGCTTGAGAGTGTTATTTGCTCAGTTTTGTCCGACTCTTTGCAACCCCACGGACTGTAGCTCACCAGGTTCCTCTGTCCATGGAATTCTCCAGGCAAGAATACTGTAGTGGGTTGCCATTCCCTTCTGGGTCAGGGATGGAGACCGAGGGATGGGACCTGGGGTCTCCTGCATTGCAGGCAGATTCTTTACTGTCTGAGCCAATTTTGAGCTTAGATAGGAAAAAAACAAAAAACAAAAAATGCCTAATTGGAACGTATAAAGGTGAAGACATGTTTCTATTTTTAAAAAATTGAGAATTCTGGTAAAACACGAACATATTTAGTTTAAAGTTGTGATTATTTGGAACACAGCTCATTAAATACCTCTAATACTTGGTGTTTCTATGCTAAACATTTATGAGAAAGGCAAATGACAAGGAAACAACCTGAAAGCAATTTTATCTTCGAGGAAGCAGTTCCTATGTTTTGTCCTGGGATCATATCGAAAGGTTATTGCTGAACCACAAAAGACACTGGGATTCTTGGCCTCCAGAGGAGAAGAATTCAATCCGGGGCCAGAGATGAGGCTTGATTGCTCAGAGCTTTTGTGTAATAAAATTTTATTAAAGTATAAAAGAGATAGAGAAAGCTTCTGACATAGACATCAGAAGGGGGCAGAAAGAGTGCCCCCTTGCTAGTGTTAGCAAATTAGAGATACCAAGGGGACATTTCATGCAAAGATGGGCTTGATAAAGGACAGAAATGGTATGGGCCTAACAGAAGCAGAAGATATTAAGAAGAGGTGGCAAGAATACACAGAAGAACTGTACAAAAAAAGATCTTCACGACCCAGATCATCACGATGGTGTGATCACTGACCTAGAGCCGGACATCCTGGAACGTGAAGTCAAGTGGGCCTTAGAAAGCATCACTATGAACAAAGCTAGTGGAGGTGATGGAATTCCAGTTGAGCTATTTCAAATCCTGAAAGACGATGCTGTGAAAGTGCTTCACTCAATATGCCAGCAAATTGGGAAAACTCAGCAGTGCCACAGGACTGGAAAAGGTCAGTTTTCATTCCAACCCCAAAGAAAGGCAATGCCAAAAAATGCTCAAACTACTGCACTAATGCTCAAACTAATGCTCAAAATTCTCCAAGCCAGGCTTCAGCAATACGTGAACCGTAAACTTCCTGATGTTCAAGCTGGTTTTAGAAAAGGCAGAGGAACCAGAGATCAAATTGCCAACATCCGCTGGGTCATGGAAAAAGCAAGAGAGTTCCAGAAAAACATCTATTTCTGCTTTATTGACTATGCCAAAGCCTTTGATTGTGTGGATCACAATAAACTGTGGAAAATTCTTCAAGAGATGGGAATACCAGACCACCTGACCTGCCTCTTGAGAAATCTGTATGCAGGTCAGGAAGCAACAGTTAGAACTGGACATGGAACAACAGACTGGTTCCAAATAGGAAAAGGAATACGTCAAGGCTGTATATTGTCACCCTGCTTATTTAACTTATATGCAGAGTACATCATGAGAAACGCTGGACTGGAAGAAACACAAGCTGAAATCAAGATTGCTGGGAGAAACATCAATAACCTCAGATATGCAGATGACACCATCCTTATAGCAGAAAGTGAAGAGGAACTAAAAAGCCTCTTGATGAAGATGAAAGAGGAGAGTGAAAAAGTTGGCTTAAAGCTCAACATTCAGAAAACGAAGATCATGGCATCTTGTCCCATCACTTCATGGGAAATAGATGGGGAAGCACTGGAAACAGTGTCAGACTTTATTTTTTTGGGTTCCAAAATCACTACAGATGGTGACTGCAGCCATGAAATTAAAAGATGCTTACTCCTTGGAAGGAAAGTTATGACCAACCTAGATAGCATATTCAAAAGCAGAGACATTACTTTGCCAACAAAGGTCTGTCTAGTCAAGGCTATGGGTTTTCCTGTGGTCATGTATGGATGTGAGAGTTGGACTGTGAAGAAGCCTGAGCGCCAAAGAATTGATGCTTTTGAGCTGTGGTGTCGGAGAAGACTCTTGAGAGTCCCTTGGACTGCAAGGAGATCCAACTAGTTCATTCTGAAGGAGATCAGCCCTGGGATTTCTTTGGAGGGAGTGATGCTGAAGCTGCAACTCCAGTACTTTGGCCACCTCATTCGAAGAGGTGACTCATTGGAAAAGACTCTGATGCTGGGAGGGATTGGGGGCAGGAGGAGAAGGGGATGACAGAGGATGAGATGGCTGGATGGCATCACTGACTCGATGGACGTGCGTCTGAGTGTACTCTGGGAGTTGGTGATGGACAGGTAGGCCTGGCGTGCTACGATTCATGGGGTCGCAAAGAGTCGGACATGACTGAGTGACTGAACTGAACTGAACTGAACTGAATTAGTTATTAATCAGAAGAATGTCTGGAGGTTGTAAATATCTTACTAGACTCACTCCCATAATTTACATTTTAAGATAACGGGATTAGGCAGAAGGTATTTTCCAGAAACTGTTCTCAAGCAGGATACATTATTGTTATATAATCCTAAGGAATGTAGAGGAAAAAAAGAGTTTGTCCTTTCCTCCTCCTTGAGAATTCCAGACCTCTGTCTCCTCCTTGAGAACCCCAGACCCCTCTCTCCTTGGGGACTCCCGGACTTCTTATCAACCTGCCTAGGAATTGACTCTCTAAGTATCAGTTCAGTTTCATCCAACATCTGTGTCGCATTCCTGCCTCCTGTTGCCTCTGAACATCTACTTTCTGGTTGTCCTGGATTCACAGGCACAGGCAGTAGTAGTCCCTCATTCCTTCCTGCCCCTGTGAAGGTGCTCTGGGCTATAACAGGTGTAACTGTGGGAGCCTTAGGATAATTGCTGTGCTGGTCTGCTACCCCATCTGGCTAGAGTTTCAACTCTTTCAGGACAGGGCCTGTTTTTCACTCCTTTATCTCTCAGAGGCAGGACACTAAGACTTAGAGTCCTTACTGTATGTTACACAGTGTCCTGGCAATTAAAATACATGCTCAGTTTAAGGCTCTTGTACCCATATAGGGCTTTCCTGGTGGCTCAGCTGGTAAAGAATCCGCCTGCAATGCTGGAGACCTAGGTTCAATCCCTGGATTGGGAAGATCCCCTGGAGAAGGGAATAGCTACCCACTCCAGTATTCTGGCCTGGAGAATTCCATGAACTGTATAGTCTATGAGGTTGCAAAGAGTCAGACATGACTCAGCGACTTTCACTTACTTATATCCATAAAAGGACTGTTATCATTGTTCCATAGATTAGAAACTGAGACCCAGATCTCATAATGAGAAAGCCAATGCTTTTTATATTATTTCATGTTACTGTCCTACTTCCCTGGTGGCTTAGATGGTAAAGAATCTTCTTGCAATGTAGCAGACCCAGGTTGATCCTTGGGTGGGGAAGATCCCCTGGAGAAGGGAATGGTACCCCACTCCAGCATTCTTGCCTGGAGAATTCTATGGACAGAACAGCCTGGTGGGCTACAGTCCATGGAATCACAAAGAGTTGGTCACAACTGAACGACCAACATCCTACTGTCTACCCCACTTCCTGGCATATAGTCAGATGCTGTCTGTAGGTGTGTAATTAGCATTTAAACCGAGGTAGATTTTCTTATCATTAGGCAGCCCTCTGTCATACTTGCTAGTGGATAGGGATTCTGTTGTCCCTAGAGTATAGAAATTGTGTTGTGTTTTAGCTTTCTTCTGGGTTAAATGCATATTATGTCTTAGTACAGAAATTTCTCTTTGCTGTCACTTGTTTTTATGGGATAATGTGACTCAGGGGACTAACACTGGTTACAAATGTAACCAGTATGTCCTTGGCTTCTCCTGTGATAAGTCCACATGTGTCACATTTACAATAAGATCACAAATTTCCCTGCTGTTTGATTATCTACTTTCCTGTTAGCAGGGAATTCAGTCTTTTCCTAGGATCCCAGGAGTCCCTGTTGGGCAAGGTGGGTCCCTTTGTGGTTACCATTTGTCAGGAACCAAGGCAAACTGTACACCTCTGAGTTAGAAAGGCTTGGGGAAACTGAGAGCAAGGTTCCACAAGATGTGGTATATATAATGTGCACAGAAAGGGGTTCTGGGGTGCAGGACATTGTGCTGGACACAGTGGGGTTGTTCATTCCAAAAGCAGGACCTGTCTCCTTATTGATTCTCAGAGGGGAACAAACTTATTGACTCCAGGGCTTTCCTGGCCAGTTGTCTGGGAAAGCCATTTGGTCTGCTTCTGGGAACCTTGGGACTGGTAACTTACAACCTGGGTAAGTCTGTACCCAGGAAGGTCAAGATCATCTTTATCCTCTCATGCTAGGAAGAGGGGAGAACTCCCCACTCCAGCTGATGTATTGTTCAGGCCAGTGGTGCTCAACAGAAATATGATGTGAGCCATATATGCAACTTTGAGGGTCTTAGTAGCTACAGTAAAAAAAAAAAAAAAAAAGACACAGGTGAAATGAATTTTTAATAATATATTTTCTTTGAATCACTTTACCCAAAATATTATCAGGTCAACATGTAATTGATGCTTTTGAACTGTGGTGTTGGAGAAGACTCTTGAGAGTCCCTTGGACTGCAAGGAGATCCAACTAGTCCATTCTGAAGGAGATCAGCCCTGGGATTTCTTTGGAGGGAATGATGCTGAAGCTGAAACTCCAGTATTTTGGCCACCTCATGCGAAGAGGTGACTCATTGGAAAAGACTCTGATGCTGGGAGGGATTAGGGGCAGGAGGAGAAGGGGATAACAGAGGAGGAGATGGCTGGATGGCATCACTGACTCGATGGACGTGAGTTTGAGTGAACTCCGGAAGTTGGTGATGGACAGGGAGGCCTGGCGTGCTGCGATTCATGGGGTTGCAAAGAGTTGGACACGACTGAGCGACTGAACTGAACTGAACATGTAATTAATGGAACATTTATTATTGAGACATTTTACATTCTTTAATAACAGCTCTTTGAAATCAGGTGTGTATTTCACACTTATAGAATCTCTCAATTCAGATGCTAAATTTTCTTTGGACATACTTGATCAGTGTTTAGTTTTCATAAAATTTACAGTTAAAAAGTAGATTTGCATACCTCAGTTGTTCCAAATATATTTCCAAGTTTTCCAAAATTCAGATTGTGTCCATTTTTAAACTTAACTTCAAAAAGTTTAAATTAAAATTACTTATTTGGTTGCATTGGGCACATTCCAGGGCTTGACAGTCCTTTGTGACCAGCGCTACTGTTTTGGACACAGCGGAGCTCCTGGGGTCACTTTGGGGCAATCGCAGGTGTGCACAATGCAAATGTTACTAGGGAATACCAAGTCTTTAAAAACAAATATAAGAATAAAGCAGAGAAGTGATACAAACACACTTCATAGATACCATGGGTTCAATTCTGGACCACTGCAGTAAAGTGAGTATTGCAATAAAGTGAGTTACACAAATTTTTTGCTTTTCCAGTGCATATAAAAGTTACCTTTATACTGCAGTCTGTAATAGCATTATATAAACAAAATACCTTAATTGAAAAAATACTTTTTGCTAAAAAATGCTAACCATCATTTGAACCTTCAGTGAGTCATAATCTTTTTGCAATAGTCACATAAAAGTCACTCACCAATCACAGACCACCATAAAAATATCACAATGTTGCTCCTGCTGCTGCTGCTAAGTCACTACAGTCGTGTCCGACTCTGTGCGACTCCATAGACGGCAGCCCACCAGGCTCCACTGTCTCTGAGATTCTCCAGGCAAGAACACTGGAGTGAGTTACCATTTCCTTCTCCAGTGCATGAAAGTGAAAAGTGAAAGTGAAGTTGCTCAGTCCTGTCCGACTCTTCAAGACCACATGGACTGTAGCCCACCAGGCTCCTCCGTCCATGGGATTTCCCAGACAAGAGTACTGGAGTGGGTTGCATTGCCTTCTCCGCACAATGTTGAGAAAGTATGAAATATTTTGAATTACTGAAATGTGACACGGAGAAACAAAGTGTGCAAATGCTTTGGAAAAATGGTGCTGATAGACTTGCTCAGTACAAGGTTGCCACACACCTTCAATTATTGAAAAACAGAATCTATAAAGTGCAATAAAGTGAAGTACAATAAAATGAGGTGCCCTATGTATCAATTCCCCCCTCTGGAGTATAGCTGTCTGGGTTTGACCTTGAGCTTTCCCACTTTCTAGCTCTGAGGAATTACTTCATCTCCTGGTCCTCAGGTTACTTATCTGTGAAAGGACATAATAACATTTCCTCTTCCAGCATTGTAGTGAGGACTGAAGAGGGCAATGCTTAGCTTACCATGAGTTGCCAATAAAGGCATTAATGCTTCAGTGTTTAAAACTCAGTTCATGTTTCATTGTCTTATTTGCTCCTTACTGAAAACTCATTAGGTAGGGAAAAAATTATTATCCCTCATTGTAACACAGCTAGGACTGAAACCCAGTTTTTCAAAGTCAAAGCCCATTTTGCATTCTGTATCATGATTACCGCCATTGGCAGTTAACTTCAACCGAGTAGTACCTGTGAGAGGTACTCTTCTTCAGTTCAGTTCAGTCGCTCAGTCGTGCCCGACTCTTCGCAACCCCATGAATCGCACCACGCCAGGCCTCCCTGTACATCACCAACTCCGGGAGTTCACTCAGACTCACGTCCATCGAGTCAGTGATGCCATCCAGCCATCTCATCCTCTGTCGTCCCCTTCTCCTCTTGCCCCCAATCCCTCCCAGCATCAGAGTCTTTTCCAATGAGTCAACTCGTCGCATGAGGTGGCCAAAGTACTGGAGTTTCAGCTTCAGCATCATTCCCTCCAAAGAAATCCCAGGGCTGATCTCCTTCAGAATGGCTTTACATTGAGCAGCTGTCCTACACCAATTTCCTCTTCTGGTTTTAAGAAATAACCTGATACATCTATTCATATCTGTAAAGCTAATGAACAAGACCTAGAGAAAGACTGTCTTGTTATCATTGTCAAGGGTTTAGTCTTCCCATTTCTCAATGAATGTTTGCCTTTCCATTTCCCTAAACACTTTTAAGAAAAAGGTTAAAGTCTCAACTGTTAATGTGTATTAGTTCTGTACAATGCCTTGAATCGATAGAAGATTGCAACAAAAGAGCATATCCAATATTTAATTTTCAAGTTTCCATACCATTTATTAAATAATGTACATGGAGAGTAATTTTAATCTCCTATTTCATGCAATCTTAGTGTTTCTGGCTTCTTTTCATTGAGGCACGTGCAGGCTATGCTTACATTTATAACTTTGGGACCGTTCTTTGGGTCTGTTTTCTGATTTTTCCCTCCCTTTGATAACTTGTCAAAAATAGGTGCTTGCCCCAGGTGTGTCATTACATTCTATTACATCTTGACAATCTACTGCTTGTCAAGGCTGCACAGTAGTCCTTTGTATCCGTGTCCCGAGAGCCCAGGAACTGCTGAGTAGATCAGGCAACTTTGTGAAATATCTGATTGAACTTGGACTCTATCACCCCATCTCAGTGAATCAAGCCACTGTAAATCAAAGCTTTGCTCTGCCAGTGGTCTCTCAGCTTTCAATACATTTTGATTTAAAGGACTTTGGTCTGTGATCACCTCATATTTTATAAGATGATATCCTGTGAGTACAGGGAAAGAATGAAACAAAACAATCAGAGAAGAAAGTTATGAGAAAAGGACAAGCGAGGAAGATAGGGACAACTCACAGGTGGTATCAGTTTATCTTTAAAGGCTGGTAAAACACCATAATTGGTACTCTGGGTAATAGTTACTTCTGTGACCTTCTGAACTGTGTGTCTCAGGAATGCTTGGAGGGAGTCGTAAAAATTTTTATGCCACAAAGAATTCTACAAATAAAGTGTTTCTACTGACCTCTGTCTCTGAAACAGCAATTATCTGTGATGCAAGTTTCAGAATATATAATTTTTTTTATTGTAAACAGGCAAAGAAAAGCTGATATCAATTGGCCTTTCTTTGCAGAATGATACAAAATAATAATATTTTTATGGATTTTTCCCTTATCATCAAGGAACATATACTTACTGTATAATATTAAGGAAAAGGTAATAAAATCACCCCTAACTGTCTTCACTAAAGATAACCATTGTTAAATCTTCTTGTATTTCCTGCCTGTCTTTTATATGTATATATTGTATAACCTAGTTATAATTGTGCTTATATAGTTTTACATCTTTTTTCTTTTAATATTATGAAATTTTTATCTATTATTAGGCTATGCGTTAGATAAACTGTCATCAATCATTTATTCTATAATCTAAAATTTCAGTTGAGTTCATTTTATTTTTCCATAAAAAAAAGCCCTATGATGAATACCTTTCTACTTTTCTCTTATAACCTGTATAAGATAAAAGTTTATTCTAACTAAACTCTAGTATAGTTTTCTAAAAGTGCAATTACTGGAGCAAAGGGTATAAATATCTTTAGGGTTCATGATACACACTGGCAAATCGCTTTCTAAAAGAGGTTTTAAAGTTTATCCAATTTTCTGTTCCATCAGAAGCATATAGAAACAGACAGACATACTAGCATGTAGATACCAAGGTACACATGGTTCTCTTCAGAGGAGTTCATGGAAACCTCTCCTTATTTCAGTGTGGTTGCTTTGTGCTTGTCATTACCTCAGAGATGCGCAGGGACACAGAGTAACATTACAGCTGAAGGTTTTCTGTAGTCACCAATTTGGGTTCTTAGTAACATCTGGCTGTTTTCAAAAACTGCAACATCTGATTTCAACGAGTAAAGATTGACCACTCTTGAGGATATGAAAAAGTATGAATTATCAGTTCTGAGGCTGTACCTTGGGTTTCCTTGGTGGCTCAGATAGTACAGAATCTGCCTGTAATGCAGGAAACCCAGGTTTGATCCCTGGGTTGGGAAGATCCCCTGGAGAAGGAAATGGCAACCCACTCCAGTATTCTTGCCTGGAGAATCCCCAGGGACAGAGGAGCCTGGTGGGCTACAGTCCATGGGTTCTCAAAGAGGCTGACATGACTGAGCGACTAACACTTTGTTAGCAAGTAACAAACAGCATTTGTGACTTACTTTTCCTTCTTCAAGAACCCTGCCCGTGCTTAATGCTGTCGTGGTCATCAAAGCAAGGCTCCAGAAAGACTGGCAGTGAGGAGGAGGACAGGGACTGAGTGGCGTGTGCCACTTCCATCACCCTTCCCCCAGCACTTTATAAGTAGCTCTGCCAACTTCATTAATTTGATGCAAAGAACAAGTGTAGATCTGCACATGGGGGAATTAGCATAGTGTATTCACAATAAGGTAATTCTATTAAAAGAAACAATTTTGTTTTTCTGTGGAATGTATTTTACTTGAAGGGAAGGAGGGAGAGAAGAACGCAGAGAATGCACACTGAAGCAAAATGTTAGTAATTGGGGAAATCTATGTGAAGGGTATATGTTATATTGTACTATTCTTGTTAAATGTTTTATTGGTGTATAGTTGCTTTACAATGTTGTGTTGATTTCTGCTGTGCAGCAAAGTGAATCAGTTATATGTATACATAAATCCACTCTTTCTTGGATTTCCTTCCTATTTAGGTCACCACAGATCATTGAGTAGAGTTCCCTGTGCTATACAATAGGTTCTCATTAGTTATCTGTTTTCTACATGGTATAAAGTCCAATCTGGCAATTCATCTCACCTCTCCCCAGCTTGGTAGCTATAAGTTTGTTCCCTACATCTGTGACTCTTATTTCTGCTTTCATCTGTACCATTTTTCTAGATGCCACATATAAACAATATTATATGATGTTTGTTTTCCTTTCTGACTTACTTCATTCTGTATGACAACCTTAAAGTCCATCCATGTCTCTGCAAATGGCACAATTTTGTTCCTTTTCATGGCTGAGTATATACTCTACTATTCTCACCACTTTCCCTAGGTTTGAAAAGTTTGAACAGAAAAGCTGAGGAAAACATCTATAAGGGAGGAAAAATAACCTCCTTCTTCTCTTCTACATTATTGACTCAGATCCACCTGTAATAAAAAGGTTAGCAGGAGAAAAACAAATTTAACTTACATCTGTGCATGCTGGAGCCTCACAAAGATATGAGACTCAAAGAAGTGACCAAAGCAGGAAGCTTTTATACCTTTTAAGCAAAGAAACGATAAATTTCTTTAGAATTGACAAGACAGAAGGATTTGGGCTGGGGTTTGTAAATGGTGAAGTAACAAGGTTTGTTTAATACTGCCTTCTTGGACCTGATTTCCGACTCTGGAGATAAAGATGTCTTAGGATGTCTTTCACCTCCTGGTACAGAGAGGGTATCTTTCATATATGGGAAATTTATTTTTTACTTTTGGGAGAACAAAGGAAGTTCAGAATGTTCTTCTTGCATTTGGCAGTTTCTTGAGTACCTTTAATTCAAAATAATAAACACGCCAGTGTAGCATATTTCAGGGTTATATATTCTGAACCCTACACATACAAACAACACCAAAATGCCCTGAAGGATGATGAAGGGATGGTTGAGAAGGATCAAGTACTTGACATTAAGGAATATGAAGGTCAGAATACAGAGGATTTTCATGTGATCATAGGTGGCCTTCTTTGGGGTTTTTCCTTTTGGCAGTGGGACTTCTGAACTATTTCTTATAGAAGAATATGCAGTGGCAGTCTCCCCAATACATCCTATGTACAGAATTAATCACCCTAATGTAGACAATGGGAAGAATCTGTTGAGGTATTTTGAAAGATAAGTTGCCCCTAGCTCTAGAGATCAGCAGAGTTCTGCTTCTTATCTAGATGCATGTCAGCAAATGTTGGGGGGACACAGGAGAAATGATAGGAGAAGACACAGGAAACCATTGATGTATTTAGAGCATGGAGTGTATCATGAAGTGTATACCACTTCTTTTCAGCCATTATATGTTTCTTTTGTTTCACTTTATGTTTTTGAAATGTTACAGGATAAAATCTTAGAGTAAAATGGTAGAGAAAGAACACATATCCTCTTATTACTGAATTGTTAACTTTTTGGTTCTTGTGGTATATAATCCTTTGCAGAAATGATTATATTAGGAAATATTTGAGGGCCAAAATCTAAGAGTAGCTGCATCATCACGTTCTGTGTTAACTTTGAACTGACAGGAAAATATTTTCTAATATGGTAAAAGAGCAAATCTCAAACTTTATTGGGCATATGTAAAGTACTCAGAGAGCTTGTTAAAATGCAGATTTTAATACAGTAGATTTGGGGATGAGCTTAAAATTCTGCATTCCTCATGAATTCCCTGGTGATGCTGGTGCTGCTAGTCAATGGACCGCATTTCAAATAGCAAGTGTGGGACAAAACAGATCTTTGGAATCAAGCAAGCATTAACCTCTTTGGATTGGTTTCCTCAATTATGAAAGGAGAAAATGGATACACAATGAAATTCTTATGAAGTTGGTATAAAATAAGCATTCTGAAAGTACTTTGTAAACTTTGCTTTCTCTGGTATTAATTTTTAAACTAATACAATACTGCTTTACAAATCCTTCATCTGCAGACGAAAACAAGGAATGGGAGGCCAAGTGTTGTGAATTATACTACATTATTGCTATTGAAGGCTCTTGACATTAATATTGAAACCAGGAGCAAAATTCATTCCTGTGGACTTTGCTATTATATGTATCATAAATCCTAAACATTTGATACCCTTTTGAAGAGCCATGAATGTTGATTAATTTTTTTCTCAAAAAATTTTTCTTCAGAACTTTTTTGATTTCCATTTTAAATCATCCTTTCTAAGACCAACTAGAATTGCCTTTGTTTCCCTACTCAAGTCCAAGCCAAAAACAACCAATATATATTTAGTATTGAATTTGGGGAAAATGGTCACAGAGTGAAGTCATAATCTAATAATTGTAACTGTATTACTTTCAAATATAATCTTTCAGCACTGTGGAATGACAGGACACTAATTTTTGAAGAACAAAAATAAAGCAATTGAACACCTACAGAATGAGAATATCAATAGGTCTTTCAGAATAGCCAATGCTAAGATTCTGAGACGATGAAAAACAAAACAAAACAAAAAAATGTTAGAGAATATAGACATTCTTTGGGAGAATAAAATCCTAACACTGAAGTTAAAATTCAAAGCTCAGCAAACTTTATCTCCTAGAGATGTTGTAAAGATGTGTGTGTGTGTGTGTGTGTGTGTATTGTTTTGTTGTTTAGTCGCTAAGTTGTGTCCGACTCTTTTGTGACCCCATGGATTGTAACCCACCAGGTTCCTCTGTCCATGGAATTTCCCAGGCAGGAATACTGGAGTGGGTTGCCATTTCCTTCTCCAGGGTATCTTCCTGACCCAGGGGTTGAACCCGTGTCTCCTGCATCTCCTGCATTGGCAGGTGGATTCTTTACCACTGAACCACCAGGGAAGCCTATGTATATGTGTGTGTGTGTGTGTGTGTGTGTGTGTGTGTATATATATATATATATAATTTTTTTAATAAAAGGAAATTCCTGGACAGTGATTAAGAGAGAGAACAGCAGAAGTGGCTGAATGGAAGGCTGAGCCATTTGTCTTAGGCTCCCACATCTGGCTACAGACTCAAGTGCCCATGGAAAGAAATTATTTTCTGCTACTTACAAGAATAGAACTGAGATGCTGTGCTGGTCTGGGTCTAGAAACCAAAAGGAGTTTCATAAATACCCCTATCTTTAACTGACTACCATTAATATCTAACCTGAGGGAATGTGATGGCAATGATGATCTCTGGGTGGAGTGGGGGAGAAAAGAGAAAAACTCTTTGTTAAAGGTAAGAATTAAGCAAATGGTCTACAGGGAAATCAAGGTCATAATTTGTTTCAAACTTTCAAAATATTTATATCTCACATAATTATGACTATACAAATCTAAAATACACTGAAGCCTGAATTATTGATTTCTTTACAATCTCACCATATAATGAAAAATTCAGCAGTAAGTATTTTATTACCCTTTTCCCTTTTCATGTTATTAATGTACTCTGAGATATTATTAATTTTCTCCATTCTTTTTAAAATTTACGTTTTCTTATTTATTGTACTCTGTATCTGGGTTCCACCTTTTTACTCTATTCTCACACCTCCTTACTGGTGTTAATTGAGGTCTTCAGTAATGATTCTTGACTCATTACTTTGTCAAATATGTGTGTTTGAGTTGAGTGATTTAAGGGCCAAGGGGATGTGAAGGATCCAGAGGGAAAAAGTACAGATTTTAATGATATAACTGATATCAGCCATACTATGTTGGTAATCTCTATGAAAATCAATAAAGTATATTATCAGTTTGTAATTCTTAAATTCTGCGTTTATATCTGTATGTGACTGATTGGTAATGAATATGCACACATACTAAAATGTACTTGGGTAGACCCGCTGCACTTTGGAGAAGGCAATGGCACCCCACTCCAGTACTCTTGCCTGGAAAATCCTATGGATGAAGGAGCCTGGTAGGTTGCAGTCCATGGAGTCGCTAAGAGTCGGGCACGATTGAGCGACTTCACTTTCACGTTTCACTTTCATGCACTGGAGAAGGAAATGGTAATCCACTCCAGTATTCTTTCCTGGAGAATCCCAGGGACAGAGTAGCCTGGTGGGCTGCTGTCTATGGGGTCACACACAGTCGAACACGACTGAAGTGACTTAGCAGCAGCAGCAGCTGCACTTTAGTCAGTGCTGAAAGGACAAGACAGGTGAGAGAGGCAGCAATGGTTATTTGATAAGCTATTTAACTAAGATGAATTTGAACAAGAGTCAGGTGAAACTTGCTGAGAACATTTATTGCTGCCAGTTGAGATTAATGCAGTGTGGAACATCTTTGCCAAGAGGAGCACCACCTCATCCTTGTGGCTTTAGGCCTTTGACACAGGCTGTCACAGGCAGGCTGGTGGGATGCCACGGCCCCTTTCTCTGGGATGTCTCTCTGTGGTGGCACCTGCTCCCCAGTGACTAGCTTTGCTGTGCAGTTTGAAGCCGCTTCATTTTTGTTTTTTGCCTTCGAGCAGTTCTCAGTTTTTTAGTTTTTAAGAAACTATCCTCCAACTGGTATAGAAAATCTTCAATTCGTCCAACCTGGAAGAAATAAACAGATACAACAGTGTTTGTTGTTTCCCCAGGTTTTGTGTATACAGGAAAATGGTGAGGAATTTAAAAGTACACGGCACATACAGGCCCAAGATTGGAACAGAAGTGGCAGTGACAGATACAATTAAACATAAAAGTCCCCTTTTGATTTCCATTTCAGCATCCTTTGTTTTAGGAACATGAAGAAGACATGCAGGAATTTACCACCAGGTCCTATATGCTGGAGAATGGAACTTGGGAGTATCATTACCTGCTGTCTTTAATGGTCAGTGAAACTAGGGATTTCAGAAAGAAATAACTGGTAAAAGTTATCTAGAAGAAGAATGAAACAAAATCTACACCCCTCAAAACCAGTGATTCTACATTAATTAGTATACCCCTTAGGCCACTTGTCTGATAGCTCAGTTAGTAAAGAATCTGCCTGCAACACAAGATGCCCTGGTTCAATTCCTGGGTCAGGAAGATCTCTTCAAGAAGGAATAGGCTACCCACTCCAGTATTCTTGGGCTTCCCATGTGGCTCAGCTGGTAAAGAATCTGCCTGCAATGCGGGAGACCTGGGTTCAATCCCTGGATTGGGAAGGTCCCCTGCAGATGGGAAAGGGTACCCACTCCAGTATTTTGGCCTGGAGAATTCCATGGACTGTATAGTAGTGGGGTAGCAGAGAGTCGGACACGACTAAGCGACTTTCACTTCACTTAGGCCACTTGGGAGAAAAATGAATTTTCCATATTGTTTTAGTAGGAGCCATTTCTCTTTTAAATAAAAAGGAAAAGTTAAAAAAAAAAGATAATATATAAAAGTAGTGCTTAAAAATAAATTATTAGTCTTTCTTCCAAACAAACTTAAAATTATTCAATGACAGTTGAATGCATTGTGCTGTTTGTCAGAGTAAGACAGTTTACATATATGCTGAGTTGGGCTTTCACGATGAATAACAATTCATACTTAACCCCGATTCCCAGGACCTGCATATTCTATTAGCCTAAAGTCACTCACTGAAGAGCCTATTGTCATAAAGTTAGCTCAAAGCTAGAGCACTTACTCTTCAAGGTGCATGAACATATCATCTACTTAAGATAAAAGCACTTACAAGTTCAATTTTCCAATTTTGAGCTCTACTTTTAAATCACTTGATTTATCATTCGGAGTAATACCCAAAAGATAATTCAGGTTGTCAAAAAGAGAATAATACATAGTCGCATTCATCTATATGTTATAGTTAGGTCTTATATCACACAAGGTGATGCATACAATCCGTTGGTTTCCATAAGAAAATAACATAGCTTATTTATGTGAAAACAATTATTTTTGAAAACCTAAAATTACTTCAGGCAAATTTTTCCCAAAAGTTTGTGTAATTTATAATATCTGATTATTGCAGCAATCCTCAAAATGATTTGACAGAATATTTTTTAATCTTGTCATGAAGTCAGTGCATGATTTTATGTATTCCATCCATGTGTACTATCCAACTTATACCAAAATCATAGGTAAAAAATTAACATAGAGCATAATCAAAACAAACACGATAGATGGCACTTTACTGTTACTTTGATAGTCGAGTTGGTGGCTCACTCAAGTTATTTGCACTGAAAAGGTATCATCTGAATTGAAGCTCTTTACAATGATAATGATTGCAGTTAGCCCCAATACAATTAAAATTACAACCCCAATGCAACAAAAAACATGTCCTACAGAAAAATAATAGTTTTAAAATATATGTTGGGTGACTGCTATCTTTTTTGAAAATTGTGTTTATTAAGAGCAGTGTTGATTAACTGGGTTTCTTTTCATTAGAAAAGACAAAGAAGAAACACAAGATATGTTATTTGAATACAGAGTACCACTGAATTACCCTGGGAGGTCTAGGGTACAGACTCTATGCATGCTTCTCCTGGCCTAGGTGTTCGCCTCCTGCCTGGTCTGTCTACATGCTATCCTTTCAACCCATTATCCCAATAATATTGGAATGATCTTTTAAAAATGTGTATCTGATCACAGTTTGCCCTGCTTAAAATGCCTAAATGGATTCCCAAGTCCTTAACATGAGCTACATGTCTCTGGGTGATCTGGTTACACTACACTCGTGTCTCTAATTCTGTCTCCTGTAATTCCATTTGCCTTAGCTCTGTGGTACATCTCTCAGTTTTCTAAGTACAACCATGCAGCATTCTATGCACTCTTGACTTTCCTAATGCTATGACCTCCGATGGAATATTCTCATTGGAACGCTTACATATCCTCTAGATTTCAGGTTCAATATCAGTGTCTCAAGGACATACTCCTTGATGACTCAAATCAGGTTGAGGTTCTCAGTAACACATTCCCTCAGCAGTCCATTCACTCTTTGCCTATTTTAATTCTTAACTGTTTATAATGATTTATATAGTATCCATCTTCCTGTCTGGCTTGCTGCATAAGGCAGGCAACTAGGTCCATGGTGTTCCTTATTCCCAATACCTAGGATATGGTAGACCTTCAGTAATTTTACTCTTTGATAATAGATCTGAAGACATCAGTGTGTTCAGAAACCGATGTATTTTTCCATACTCAAAGTGGTGACTGGTTTGAAATATATCAGAAGGCTTTCTTTTCTCTTACAAATTAAATAAGAAAGAGGGACTTCCCTGGTAGCTCAGGTGGTAAAGAATCTGCGTGCAATGCAGGAGACCCTGGTTCAATTCCTGGGTTGGGAAAATCTTCTGGAGAAGGGATAGGCTACCCACTCCAGTATTCTTGGGCTTCCCTGGTGGCTCAGACTGTAAAGAATCTGCCTATAATGTGGGAGACCTGGGTTTGATCCCTGGGTTGGGAAGATTCCCTGTAGGAGGGCATGGCAACTCAGTCCAATATTTATGGGCTTCCCTGGTAGCTCAGTTGGTAAAGAATCCACCTGCAATGCTGGAGACATGGGTTTGATTCCTGGGTTGGGAAGATCATCTGGAGAAGGGAACACCTCTAGCATTCTGGCCCGGAGAATTCCATGGACAGAGGAGCCTGGCTGACTACAGTCCATGGGGTTGCACAGAGTCAGAGATGACTGAGAAACTTTCACAGATTAAACAATTGCTTTCATATGCCATCATTCTATTACCATTTGAGTTTAAGCATGGTAATAACAAGGTGTGGTCTCCATGCTTGAAATGGCCAAAAGTAGAAAGGGCACTGACTGCATAAGGATTCAGAAGTGTTGAATTCTGCTCTTGTCCTGGTTTATAATCCTCAATTACCCCAGAGAAGTCACTTGGCCTTTCTGACCTTCAGTTTTCAGAATGGTGGATCCAGCAGGTGGATCAGTTAAGGGTTAGCCTTTAGTGAAGAAAAAGGTTAGCCTAGATAATTTCCAAGTGAAAGTGAAGTTGCTCAGTTGTGTCCAACTCTTTGCAATCCCATAGACTGTAGCCAACTAGACTCCTCAGTCCATGGAATTTTCCAGGCAAAAGTACTTGAGTGGATAGCCATCTCTTTCTCCAGGGGATCTTCCTGACCCAGGGATTGAACCCAAGTCACTCTCATTGCAGGCAGATGCTTTATCATCTGAGCCACCAGGGAAGTGGATAATTTCCAAGGACACACTAAATAAAAAAATTTCATGACTTGTACTCACACCAGATTTAAGTTTGTCCAGTCTTAAGATGTGCCTTTACAGTTTCAAATCAGAGGTTATTCTCTCAGAATATACCATTAGGTGAATGACACAACATGCAGTAAAGTAAGTCAATTTTAGCTTCTGTACTTACTGAAGTGTAGGAGAGCTGAAACATGTTTTTAGTAAAGCTGGTTCTTTATTTTCTTTTTTTAAGTCAAGGAAAGAAAAGTGCTGGTTTAAGAGAAAATAGATTTATATAACTAAGAAGAACAGATTGCAAATGATAGAAATTTCTATAAAGCCCTTAGGGAAATAAAACACAAATATGTAGGCATATAAGGAAGGAAACAAACCAGTTTTGGGAGCAGAGGCCTTATTAGACCTTCTTTTTGGGAGAGGATCCACTTGCTTAATTATATCAGATAGTGTCCTTGGTCATTCTGGGTCTAATCTTCCCATTTGCAAAATGGGCAGATAACATTCTCTTGTGTATCTGTGTGCCAATGCTGATGTGGCATTACTGAGATATGAACATCAGCCCAAATGAGCTTGTAGAGAATTTGGGATGCCAGATGACTGAAGGGAACTGAAGAATTCAGTCCAAGGGCAGATTCTCACCTATCATATGGTTATTAATCAAAATCCACATCAAAGAGTTAGGAAATTTTTATCAACTAGTATCTGAGGACTTTTAATTCTTATACACAAAAGTCTATCTGTCATGACTTAGTGTGGAGTCAAAAAGTTCAGGAAAAAGATGATTTTGAAACCGTAAAAGAGAAGATAGCCTGAGAAGCACAGGAGATATCAAAGCTGAAATTCTAACAGTACAAAAACAAAGAATACCAATTAGGAAGAAATGTGGCGGTAACTAAACAGACCAGTATATATGACAGGAAGAGAGAGACCTGGTCTCGTATATATGCGAGAGACCTGGGTTCGATCCCTGGGTTGAGAAGATTCCTTGGAGAAGGAAATGGCAACCCACTCCAGTACTCTTGCCTTGAAAATCCTGTGGACGGAGGAGCTTGGTGCAGGCTACTGTCCACGGGCTTGCAAAGAGTTGGGCACGACTGAGCAACTTCACTTCACTTCACTATGACAGGAAAATTTCCGGTCAGCTCAGATCTCAGAGGAAATAACTCTTGTTCTTTCATGCAAATATTTATTGAACATCTACTATGTATTTGGGAAGCTGCTGTGGCTCAGAGGGTAAAGCATCTGCCTGCAATGCAGGAGACCTGGGTTCTATCCCTGGGTCAGGAAGATCCCCTGGAGAAGGAAATGGCAACCCACTCCAGTACTCTTGCCTGGAAAATCTCATGGACAAAGAAGCCTGGTAGACTACAGTCCATGGAATCGCAAAGAGTCGGACACAACTGAGCGACTTCACTTTTCACTTTCACTATGTATTTGGTATTTTACTAAGGTAATAAGCAAAAATATCAGGATGCTTGTTTTTGAGGAGCTCATATTCATATAGGAAAGACAGTTAATGAAAAAATGACTGCAACAAAGCATAAATGTTTATCCAAGAATTATGTACAAAAATGTTCTGTTAGCAAAAATGTCAGAACAGTGAATTCTATCTGAAGGAAACGTGGAGGAGTATGGGAGGTGATAGGAGATGGGTCTTTGTCAGGACAAGAAACTCATTCCAGACAGAGGGAATGGCGTTCATAAAAGGAAGTTGTGAAAGAATATGGGATATTTGATAGGGGTGAGTCACATAGCCTAGATGTGGGCATGAGGGGACTGGGAGTAGAGATATACATAGCAGGAAACATAGATTGGGGTCAGCTTATAAAAAGTTGAAAAATATTTAGCTACATGGTTGGAAAGATAAATGTGGTGCTATTGTATGGGGTGGAATGCAGCTAGGGAGACTAGAAGCAGGTGGATCAATTAGGGCCCAGTGCAATAAGATATGAAAAATACTATGGGGGCCTGCATCAAGAGTTTAAGAGACATTTGGGAAATAAGAAGTGTAGTCTTGATGAAAAATTCTATGTTGGGGTTAGAACGCAGGCAGAATTAGTAATGAGTGTGAAGTTTCTCATTTGAGACAATAATGGTATCTTAATGAGGTAAAGAATAAAATTCAATGAGTAGTTTTACGGGAAAAGAATGAGTTTGATTAGTGACAAATGTAAGAGGTAGAAAAAGGCCACATAATCAGAAATGTGTTTAAAAAAATGGACCTGTAATAATAGCCTAATACTAGGCTAAAAGCCAGAATGATGCAAAACTCCTAATTGAAAAGAAAAAACAGTCCACTATTTTGTGGTCTACTGTGTGAAAAGCATTCTAGCAGTTAAAAAGTCATAAGAAAAAGAAACAAAAAGTGATGCTTTCGGTTATTGAGAACAAAAAAGTGGTTATGGTAGAGAGAAAGCTTGCTGGGGCAAAGTCAGATATATCTGGGTTGGAATCCCAGCTCCAGCATGTTCTTGGTGTGTGACTTTTGGGCAAACTTATTTAATTTCTTGGAACCCAAGTTTCTTCATCTGTCAGTGGCTTCACAGGGTCCTAATGAAATTAAATAGTTTATGTGAAATATTGCATAGCTCTGAGTATTTATTATTTACTAGTAGTATTAATGCTTGAATCTGGAAGTGTATGCCCATTAAATAGAAAAATAAATTTAAAAATACATATAAAAGTGAAGTAAAATGAAAAGCCAAAGAACTTTACCAGTCCCTGTGTTTTTGACCTCCACTCTCTAAGGATGCTGCCTCAGTAACTGTGCCAAGTGTGGGTGTTTGATATGCTTTCAAGTCTTGTGATTAAGTCTCAAAATTCAACTATGAAAAGGGTAGAATTAGGAGGGGACAGAGAAAGGGGTATGAAGGTATGAGTTTCTGATAGTGTATATTGGCTGCAAGTTCAAAAAGTTCAACTGTATTCCCTGGTTAACCAAAACTGATCTGATTATAAACTACAATGTTTAAAATGTGTCTCAATGGGAGTAATAGTTCTCTCCCTTTTCTGGCCATGTCCTGTCTCATCTGGGCTGTGATGTTTGGTGCTGGGTATGTCCAGGTTTTAACTCCAAACTTTATGAAGAAAAGTTGGAGGACCTGGAGATGTTTACTGGGGAAAGAGAAAACATAACAGGAATCTGCGGTATCTTTAGGTGATATGTGAAGGGTAGATGAATTTGTTGTGTTAGCTTACATATTTGAAAGAAAGTACCATTTAGAATTACAATATGGGTTTGAGTCTCATTGCTTTCACTGGTGATGTAACTTAACTACTGAACTTTAATTTTCTCTTCTCTAGTGTAAATCATGAATTAATTATAATCAGACTTTATTTACAGGGTTTTAGTGAGGATTAAATGGCTTGATGTTTGTGGAAAGCTCTTCATAAACGTCTAAGTCCTCCACAAAGATTATAACAGCACATTGTCTAGTGTCTGGTGGTTTCATATCAGGGTCTCAATAAATATTTGTTGAACTGGTAAACAGCTGAATGAGTACTTCAGTGAGTAAAAAAATAGATATTATATTGATATTTTCACAACTGTGTAAAAGTGGAAGGTGTTTTGGGGTAAGGTATGGTGACCCTCATCACCAGACACTGGAAATCAAACACTAGATGACATTTTTGGCAAGTGAATTATTCGGGTCATGTGTGACCGGGGGTTGGATTAAATAAACTTTAAAGTACTACTTTAATGATGTTATTTTTGCCTGGATTCACTGTACAGAAATGTGCTCAGTGGAAGCAGAATACATTTCCATTTGCATTGTACCACACTGAAAAAGCACTATGGAAATGAGAGGGAGCCAACCATTTCTGCTGTATTAGTATTGCATGTAATGCAAGATATCGAACTGGTTGATATAAACATCCATAGATATTAGGGTTCTCAGTACTTCATTATATTTCACTTATAAAAGCATATCCATAAGACCTATAACTTCTCTAGATATATCAACATTTTATCTTGCATCCAAAGGACTCCTATTATGGATTAGCTTAAGTGTAGTTTATAGTATACTTTATTTCTTTCTCACTCTATAACTGGATAAGATTATTCAATCATCAGATTATTCTTCTTCTCAGTTAATGATTTTTTTTTATCATATCAAAATTTAAGATTATTCTACTAGTTCTAGGATAAAATGCAATATTTTTACAGATTAAAATGTTCTCCCTCACAAAGCCACTTCAGAGTAACTTTCAGTACAGGCATAATAAAAAGTACTTGGATATTTTCTCTGATAATCTTTTACTGTAAAATTAGTTTGTATCTTATGTGTAGGGGGCAAGTGTGGGGATAGCCTGAAGTCAGGAGAGCTTCTATGCACTTGAGAGTTTTCTTGTGAAGGAGGGTTGCTGCTGCCTCACTATGATTTGTGGGGCTGACTATGGTTTCATTTGCACAGAGATCCAACCTATTTTTATTTGGTAATTGAAGGCCTGTGAGCCAGAGGCGGAAGCAATAGTACCACTTTCCATGTCTTATGTAATGGCTAGCCATGAGACCAGAGGCATTGCTGGGGAAGAAGCTGAGATTTAGGGCATAGAGAGTTAGGAATGGGGACAAACTAAGGAAAAAAATGTCAAGAAGCTCAAAATGAGCGAAGCTGGTGAGAGATGGTAACAGAAAGGGACACACAGCCTCGGCCTAATACAGCTTTGAAAGGGGAGTCATTCAGATGTGATAGAGGGAATAGAGAATCACTCTGAAGATCTGGGTGTCCCTTTCCCTCCCAAAGTCATTTAAAATCAAATACTACTGTAGTGAGTTGAATTTCATTCCCTCAAAATTCCTGTGTTAGGGTCTTAAGCCCCAGTACTTCAGGATGTACCTTTATTTGGAGACAGGGTTTTTATAGAGATCATCGAGTTGAAATGAGGTCTTTGGGGTAGGCCTTAACTAAAATGACTGGTGTCCTTATAAAAATGGGATATTTGGAGACAGTCCCTCACACAAGGAGATTAACTTGTGAAGATGAAGACAGTGGATGGGGTGATGCTCCTACAGCCAAGGTGTGGTAACCACCAAGGTTAAGCAAACCACCAGAAACAAGGGGAGAGGCATAAACTGGTTCTTCCTCACAGCCCTCAGGAGGTACCAACCCTGACGAAACTTTGAATTTGGACTCCCAGCTTCCAGAAATGTGATGATAAACTTCTGTTGTTCAAGTCACTCAGTTTGTGATACTTTGTTATAGCAGTCTTGGCAAATTAATGCAACTATAGAGCAATGGCTGTGCTTTGCTGGAGCAGCCGTGAAAAGATACCCCACGCCCAAGGTAAGAGAAACCCAAGTAAGACGGTAGGTATTGCAAGAGGGCATCAGAGAGCAAACACACTGAAACCATAATCACAGAAAACTAGTCAGTCTAATCACACTAGGACCACAGCCTTGTCTAAGTCAATGAAACTAAGCCATGCCCGTGGGGCAACCCAAGACGGGCGGGTCATGGTGGAGAGATTTGACAGAATGTGGTCCACTGGAGAAGGGAATGGCAAACCACTTCAGTATTCTTGCCTTGAGAACCTCATGAACAGTATGAAAAGGCAAAATGATAGGATACTGAAAGAGGATCTCCCCAGGTCAGTAGGTGCCCAATATGCTACTGGACATCAGTGGAGAAATAACTCCAGAAAAAATGAAGGGATGGAGCCAAAGCAAAAAGAATACCCAGCTGTGGATGTGACTGGTGATAGAAGCAAGGTCCGATGCTGTAAAGAGCAATATTGCATAGGAACCTGGAATGTCAGGTCCATGAATCAAGGCAAATTGGAAGTGGTCAAACAAGAGATGGCAAGAGTGAATGTCGACATTCTAGGAATCAGCAAACTGAAATGGACTGGAATGGGTGAATTTAACTCAGATGACCATTATATCTACTACTGCGGGCAGGAATCCCTCAGAAGAAATGGAGTGGCCATCATGGTCAACAAAAGAGTCCAAAATGCAGTACTTGGATGCAATCTCAAAAACGACAGAATGATCTCTGTTCATTTCCAACAAACCATTCAATATCACAGTAATCCAAGTCTATGCCCCAACCAGTAACACTGAAGAAGCTGAAGTTGAAGGGTTCTATGAAGACCTACAAGACCTTTTAGAACTTACACCCAAAAAAGATGTCCTTTTCATTATACGGGACTGGAATGCAAAAGTAGGAAGTCAAGAAACACCTGGAATAACAGGCAAATTTGGCCTTGGAATACGGAATGAAGCAGGGCAAAGACTAATAGAATTTTGCCAAGAAAATGCACTGGTCATAACAAACACCCTCTTCCAACAACACAAGAGAAGACTCTACACATGGATATCACCAGATGGTCAACACTGAAATCAGATTGATTATATTCCTTGCAGTCAAAGATGGAGAAGTTCTATACAGTCAGCAAAAACAAGACCAGGAGCTGACTGTGGCTCAGACCATGAACTCCTTATTGCCAAATTCAGACTTAAATTGAAGAAAGTAGGAAAACTGCTAGACCATTCAGGTATGACCTAAATCAAATCCCTTATGATTATACAGTGGAAGTGAGAAATAGATTTAAGGGCCTAGATCTGATAGATAGAGTGCCTGATGAACTATGGACTGAGGTTCATGACATTGTACAGGAGACAGGGATCAAGACCATTCCCATAGAAAAGAAATGCAAAAAAGCAAAATGGCTGTCTGGGGAGGCCTTACAAATAGCTGTGAAAAGAAGAGAAGCGAAAAGCAAAGGAAAAAAGGAAAGATATAAACATCTGAATGCAGAGTTCCAAAGAATAGCAAGAAGAGATAAGAAAGCCTTCTTCAGCGATCAATGCAAAGAAATAGAGGAAAACAACAGAATGGGAAAGACTAGGGATCTCTTCAAGAAAATCAGAGATACCAAAGGAACATTTCATGCAAAGATGAAGGACAGTCCTCAATAAAGGACAGAAATGGTATGGACCTAACAGAAGCAGAAGATATTAAGAAGAGACGGCAAGAATACACAGAAGAACTGTACAAAAAAGATCTTCATGACCCAGATAATCACGATGGTGTGATCACTCACCTAGAGCCAGACATCCTGGAACATGAAGTCAAGTGGGCCTTAGAAAGCATCACTACGAACAAAGCTAGTAGAGGTGATGGAATTCCAGTTGAGCTATTCCAAATCCTGAAAGATGATGCTGTGAAAGTGCTCCACTCAATATGCCAGCAAATTTGGAAAATTCAGCAGTGGCCACAGGACTGGAAAAGGTCAGTTTTCATTCCAATCTCAAAGAAAGGCAATGTCAAAGAATGCTCAAACTACCACACAATTGCACTCATCTCACACGCTAGTAAAGTAATGCTCAAAATTCTCCAAGCCAGGCTTCAGCAATATGTGAACTGTGAACTTCCTGATGTTCAAGCTGGTTTTAGAAAAGGCAGAGGAACCGGAGATTAAATTGCCAACACCCGCTGGATCATAGAAAAAGCAAGAGAGTTCCAGAAAAACATCTATTTCTGCTTTATTGACTATGCCAAAGCCTTTGACTGTGTGGATCACAATAAACTGTGGAAAATTCTGAAAGAGACGGGAATACCAGACCACCTGACCTGATCTTGAGAAATTTGTTTGTAGGTCAGGAAGCAACAGTTAGAACTGGACATGGAACAACAGACTGGTTCCAAATAGGAAAAGGAGTTCATCAAGGCTGTGTATTGTCACCCTGTTTATTTAACTTCTATGCAGAGTACATCATGAGAAACGCTGGACTGGAAGAAACACAAGCTGGAATCAAGATTGCCGGGAGAAATATCAATAACCTCAGATATGCAGATGATACCACCCTTATGGCAGAAAGTGAAAAGGAGCTCAAAAGCCTCTTGATGAAGATGAAAGAAGAGAGTGAAAAAGTTGGCTTAAAGCTCAACATTCAGAAGACTAAGATCATGACATCCGATCCCACCACTTCATGGGAAATAGATGGGGAAACAGTGGAAACAGTGTCAGACTTTATTTTTCTGGGCTCCAAAATCACTGCAGATGGTGACTGCAGCCATGAAATTAAAAGACGCTTACTCCTTGGAAGGAAAGTTATGATCAACCTAGATAGCATATTCAAAAGCAGAGACATCACTTTGCCAACAAAGGTTCGTCTAGTCAAGGCTATGGTTTTTCCTGTGGTCATGTATGGATGTGAGAGTTGGACTGTGAAGAAGCCTGAGCGCCGAAGAATTGATGCTTTTGAAGTGTGGTGTTGGAGAAGACTCTTGAGAATCCCTTGGACTGCCAGGAGATCCAACCAGTCCATTCTGAAGGAGATCAGCCCTGGGATTTCTTTGGAAGGAATGATGCTAAAGCTGAAACTCCAGTACTTTGGCCACCTCATGCAAAGAGTTGACTCATTGGAAAAGACTCTGATGCTGGGAGGGATTGAGGGCAGGAGGAGAAGGGGACAACAGAGGAGGAGATGGCTGGATGGCATCACTGTCTCGATGGATGTGAGTCTGAGTGAACTCCGGGAGTTGGTCATGGACAGGGAGGCCTGGCGTGCTGCGATTCATGGGGTCGCAAAGAGTAGGACACGACTGAATGACGATCTGATCTGATAGACAATCCCTGATTTATGATGCATCAACATAATTTGTTGACATAATTTTTTGACTTCTTAGTGATGCAGAAATGATATACATTCACTGGAAACCATACTTTGACTTTTGGATTTTGATCTTTTCCTGGGCTAGGATTATAGGGTCTGATACTCTTGGAGTGCTGGGTGGTAGCAGTGAGTCGAACCTCTCTGTGAGTCATAGGATCCTGAGGATCAACACTGACATGTTTATTTACTTTTTAGGCTACACTACTCTGTAGCATGTGGGATCTTATTTCTCTGCCCAGGGGTGGAACCTATGGCTCCTAGATTGGGAACATGGAGTCTTAACTACTGGACTACCAGGGGAAGTCCCTAACCCATACACTTAGAATTCTCCTGTCCCCAGACAGTCATTCTAGTGGTCACTCTCAGTATAGTATTCAATGAATTACAGGAGCTGCTCAACACATTTTAAATAGGCTTTGTGTTAGATGATCCTGCTCAACTGGAAGCTGATGTAAATGTTCTGAGCACATTTAAGGTAGACCTGGCTAAGCTGTGATGTCCAGAAGTTAGGTGTATTAAGTAATTTCCAACTGATGGTATTTTCAGCTTATGTTGGGTTTATAGAGATGTAACCTTATTGTAAGTTGAAGATGTATGTACTAAGCCATAAAGCTCAATTAGGTTCCGATTTTCTCCTCAAACATGACTTTGCTGATCTCTACCTTTCACTTTCCTGCTGGTTTATGTTGCCTGCTTTGTTGGTGCCCCCTGCACATGCTTAGCATGTACCTTGGGAAACAGTGTGGGTTTTTGTCGAGTAATAGCAGTGAGAGGAACGTGATCTCAAACATAAATGCATGGGTAAATTACAGGAAGAAGGAAGACACTGTGCTTGAAATAGGATTTCCTATCAGCCGTGTCCAACTCTGTGCGACCCCATAGACTGCAGCCCACCAGGCTCCCCCATCCCTGGGATTCTCCAGGCAAGAACACTGGAGTGGGTTGCCATTTCCCTCTCCAATGCATGAAAGTGAAAAGTGAAAGTGAAGACGCTCAGTTGTGTCCAACTCCTAGGGACCCCATGGACCGCAGGCTACCAGGCTCCTCCGTCCATGGGATTTTCCAGGCAAGAGTGCTGGAGTGGGCTGCCATTGCCTTCTCTGATTGGATTTCATGTAGTCTGGATTAAGGAGAGACAATTAAATATGTTTATAGGGGTTTGTATATGTTCATGCTTCAGGGATTTGGTGCTCAAAGGATTTTTTTTTTAAATAAAGCTTTTAAAGAAGCCTTGTAAGAAGACAAAAAATAGATAAAATAATAATTGAATCTTTGGGAATAAATATCATGTTTCTACAACTGTAGTGGTGGTTATAGAAGGAGGATGTATTTCCAGCAGTTTGCAATGTGGATCAAAATCCTCTTGGCAAAACAGCCATTTAATCCACCACAGCGGATTTCATAACATTAGTTTTCTTGCTGTCTTCCAGTTTAGTTTCCAGACCAAATGCTTTTAAATATTTATCATCCAAAATGGTTTGAATTTTAATTCTTATTAGAATGACAATTGTTTTCAAAGAGGCTTGAAATTAATTTCTAAAATAAACTTTAATTTCTGAAACAAAGTTGTTTCTGGTGTTCATAATACAGCAGTTTCCTTTAGCTTTTGGCTAGCATTCAAACAAATAGCCTCATATTTCTCCATTTTAATTTAGTGAATTCTGTATGTTGGTATGATAGTCATAAAAGTACAATGTGGAAATGTAAGGCATTAGATGCCTGTGATATATTACAAAATATGCAAAAAAACTTCTGTTAAACTATATTACCAATTTCTAATTGAAAATCCCCATAATAATAGCACTTGTAAAACAAATTTAGTGTAGAGTTAGAGTACAATTATGAAATCTTGCTATCACTTTGTTCTTAATGTATCATGGCTTTTTAAAAATTTATTTTCAATGCTTAATGGCATAATTTATCTGAAAGTTGGAGTATATATATTTTAAGCTTTTTCTTTTGAGATAATTGTGGATTCACATGCAGCAGTAAGAAGTAATACAGGAAGAATCTGTGTATTCTTTATGCAGTTTGTCCCCATGGTAACATCTTATAAAACTTTGGTAGAATATTACCGCTAGGATGTTGACACTGATATAGTCAAGATACAGAGCAGTTCCATTACTACAGGATCTCTTGTGCGGCTCTTTTATAGCCACACCCACTTTCCTCCTGCCCCACCTCCTTAACCCTTGGCAACCACTAATTGGTTGTCCATTTCTATAATTTTTTCAGTTTAAAAAGGTATTATATATACACACATACTTAAGATATATACATAGTTGAATATATTATTGCTATTATTATTGCATATCTTTTCTTATATGCTGTCCACTTTATCCATTGGAGCCCTTAGCATATTAATCATTGTTGTGTTAAATTTCTAGTCTGACAATTACAACATCTCTGCCATATCTGCTTCTGATGATTGCTTTGTCTCTTCAAGTTGTGTTTTTCACCTTTTGGTTTGTCTTGTAATTATTTTCTTGATAGCTGGACATGAGGTACTGGGTAAAAGGAACTGCTATAAACAGACCTTTAGTAGTGTGAGGAATCAAGATTGCCCAGAGAAATATCAATAACCTCAGATATGCAGATGATACCACCCTTATGGCAGAAAGTGAAGAGGAACTAAAAAGCCTCTTGATGAAAGTGAAAGAGGAGAGTGAAAAAGTTGGCTTAAAGCTCAACATTCAGAAAACTAAGATCATGGCATCTGGTCTCATCACTTCATGGGAAATAGATGGGGAAACAGTGTCAGACTTAATTTTTTTGGGCTCCAAAATCACTGCAGATGGTGATTGCAGCCATGAAATTAAAAGACGCTTGCTCCTTGGAAGAAAAGTTATGACCAACCTAGATAGCATATTGAAAAGCAGAGACATTACTTTACCAACAAAGGTTTGTCTAGTCAAGGCTGTGGTTTTTCCTGTGGTCATGTCTGGGTGTGAGAGTTGGACTGTGAAGAAGGCTGAGCGCCGAAGAATTGATGCTTTTGAAGTGTGGTGTTGGAGAAGACTCTTGAGAGTCCCTTGGACTGCAAGGAGATCCAACCAGTCCATTCTGAAGGAGATCAGTCCTGGGATTTCTTTGGAAGGAATGATGCTAAAGCTGAAACTCCAGTACTTTGGCCACCTCATGCGAAGAGTTGACTCATTGGAAAAGACTCTGATGCTGGGAGGGCTTGGGGGCAGGAGGAGAAGGGGATGACAGAGGATGAGATGGCTGGATGGCATCACCAACTTGATGGACGTGAGTTTGAGTGAACTCCAGGAGTTGGTGATGGACAGGGAGGCCTGGCATGCTGCGATTCATGGGGTTGCAAAGAGTCGGACTCAACTGAGTGACTGACTGAACTGAACTGAACTGAACTGAATGTGAGGAGAAGGCTTCCTTTGTGGCTCAGTTGGTAAAGAATTCACCTGTGATGCCAAAGTCCGCCTGCAATACAGGCGACCTGGTTTTGATAACTGGGTTGGGAAGATCCCCTTGAGAAGAAAATGGCAACCCACTCCAGTATTCTTGTCTGGGAAATTCCATGGACAAAGGAGCTTGGTGGGCTACAGGCCATGGGGTCGCAAGAGTCAGACAGGACTTAGCGACTAAACTACACAGTGTGAGGAGAGGGGAAGCATTCTACAGTTCTAAGATTAGATTTCAGTCTTTTACTGAACCCATGCCTTGGACTGTGAACTTCACAAGTGTTCCTCAGTTCCCCACCTACTCCTCCTTACATGGGACAGGATGGCTAGAGTGGGCTGGAGTTGGGTATTTTCCTTTCCTAGGTCACTTAGGCCCTGATAATACACCAAAAGGTATGCTCTGTTTAACTGGTTTCTTCTGAGGGCAAGCCTTACTAAGAAGGAAAGAGTGTTTTTGTATATTTCAGAGTGGTTCCTTCCAGAGGCCCAAGGGGATTTTTCTCTGATACTTAGCATTAACTCCTGGAGGTAAATTGCATAATATTGCATAACTCCTAGACTGGGTCCCCTTAGAGTTTGTAATACTCAGAGTTGTCTGCACTGAGTGTCCAGCAATTTGTCAATTATAATTCCAGCTTAACAAAGCCAGTACTGGTTCCCATAGCAGTTTCTGCTTGTAAGTCTCTGCTCCAGAAAGCCATATCTCCCTGTATTAATCCGTTAGTCTCTTCCGTCTTTGGAGCAGTGTTTTGTCTTGTGTCATCCACTGTCTCATCGATCCAAGAAGAATTACTGACTTTTAGGATAGAGTGGTGACTTCCCAGCCCCTCATATGTAGAACCAAACACAGAACTCCATGTATATTTAGAATCATATTAAATGATGTTGTTATTTTTGCTTGAATCATCAAACATAATGACGAGGACAGTCTGCTGTTTTTAATCATATTTTTGCTTGTGTTCTTTCACTTTTCTTGATATTTTAAAGATCTTTCTTTTATTGTTTCCTTTCTGTTTAGGAAATTTTCTTCAGCCTCTTTTTTTTTTTTTTTTTAGAGTGAGTTGGCTGATGACAAATTCTCTTAGTTTTCCTTCATCTGAGAATGTCTTGATTTCCTCTTAATTCCTGAAAGCTGTTTTCATTGGGTGTAGCATTTTCTGGCCCCAGTTTTTTTAACTGAAAAATTCACTGTCATTCAAATTGTTTTCCCCCTAATAGTTAGTGAATCATTTCTTTTTTGATGTTTTCAAGATCTGTCTTTGTGTTTAGTTTTTAGAAGTTTGACCATGCTGCATCCTGGTGTGAATTTGAGTTTATCTTATTCGGGGTTCACTGAAATTTTTCAGTCTGTAGTTTCCGTCTTTTGCCAAATTATGGAAATTTTAAGCTATTATTTCTTTAGGTACTTTTTCATTCCTATCCCTTTTCTCCTATCTTTCTGGGATTCTGATAACATGAATGTTAGATATGATGTTATAGACTCACAGCTCCTTGAGGTTCTTTTCATTTTATTTTCTGATCTATTTTCTCTGTTGTTCCAGTTGGGTAATTTGTATTATTTTATCTTCATTTCAGACTTTCCTGCTGTCTCAGTGGTAAAGAATCCTCCTGCCAATGCAGGAGGTGTGGGTTCTATCTCTGGATTGGGAAGATCCCTGGAGAAGGAAATGGCAACCCATTCCAGTATCCTTGCCTGGGAAATCCCATGAACAGAGGAACCTGATAGGCTACAGTCTATGGGACCGCAGAGAATTGGACACAATGTAGTGACTAAACAACAATCTTCATTTCATTGATTATTTCCTCTTCATTAGGCTGTTGAGCCCCTTCATTAAGTTTTTCATTTTGGTTACTGTATTTGCAATTCTAAAATTTCTACTTGTTTCTTTGTATGTCTTCCATTTCTTTGCTGAGTTTCTGTCTCTTTTTTAAAGATATTTATTTATTTTTGGCTGTGTTGGGTCTTAGTTGTGGTAGGCAGGCTCTCAGTTCTGGTGCTTAGGCTTAGTGGTTGCAACATGTGAGGTTAGTTGCCCCATGCATGTGGGGCCTTAGTTCCTAGACCAGGGATTGAACCTGTGTCCTCTGCCTTGGAAGGTGATTCTTAACCACTGGACCACCAGGGATGTCGTCTGTCTCTATTTTTTTTTAATTGAAGTGTAATTGATATACAATATTAGTCACAAATTAAGTCACATAGTGACTTAATTTTTTTATAGATTATACTTCATTTATAGTATGAAATATTAGCTATATTCCCTATGCTGTGCAAAATATCCCTGCAGTTTATAAATGGTAGTCTGTACCTCTTAATCCCCTACCTCTGTCTTGCTGATCCCCTTCCCTCTAGTTTATTTTCTATATCTGTGATTCTCTTTCTTTTTTGTTATATTCATTTGTTTTATTTTTTAGAGTCCATATATATATATATGATAAAATAAAGTATTTTTCTTCCTCTGACTTATTTCACTAAGCATAAAGGCTGTATATTGTCACTCTGTTTATTTAACTTCTATGAAGACTACATCATGAGAAATGCTGGACTGGAAGAAACACAAGCTGGAATCAAGATTGCCGGGAGAAATATCAATAACCTCAGATATGCAGATGACACCACCCTTATGGCAGAAAGTGAAGAGGAACTCAAAAGCCTCTTGATGAAAGTGAAAGTGGAGAGTGAAAAAGTTGGCTTAAAGCTCAACATTCAGAAAACGAAGATCATGGCATCCGGTCCCATCACTTCATGGGAAATAGATGGGGAAACAGTGTCAGACTTTATTTTTCTGGGCTCCAAAATCACTACAGATGGTGATTTCAGCCATGAAATTAAAAGACGCTTACTCCTTGGAAGGAAAGTTATGACCAACCTAGATAGCATATTCAAAAGCAGAGACGTTACTTTGCCAACAAAGGTTCATCTAGTCAAGGCTATGGTTTTTCCTGTGGTCATGTATGGATGTGAGAGTTGGACTGTGAAGAAGGCTGAGCACCGAAGAATTGATGCTTTTGAACTGTGGTGTTGGAGAAGATTCTTGAGAGCCCCTTGGACTGCAAGGAGATCCAACCAGTCCATTCTGAAGGAGATCAGTCCTGGGATTTCTTTGGAAGGAATGATGCTAAAGCTGAAACTCCAGTACTTTGGCCGCTTCATGCAAAGAGTTGACTCATTGGAAAAGACTCTGATGCTGGGAGGCACTGGGGGCAAGAGGAGAAGGGGACGCCAGAGGATGAGATGGCTGGATGGCATCACTGAGTCGATGGACGTGAGTCTGGGTGAACTCCAGGAGTTGGTGATAGACAGGGAGGCCTGGCATGCTGCAATTCATGGGGTCGCAAAGAGTCAGACATGACTGAGCGACTGATCTGATCTGATACTCTCTAGGTCCATCCACATTGTTGCAAGTGGCAAAATTTTATTCTTTTTTGTGGCTGAGTATGTATCAATATACATAAATACATATACACACACAATGGAATATATGTATATATATGCCACATCTTATCTATTCATTTGTTGATGGGTACTTAGGTTGTTTCCATATCTTGGCTATTGTAAATAATGTTGCTATGAACATTGGGGTTGCTATGAGCATCTTTTCAAATGAATGTTTATGGGTTTATTTTTGATATATACCCAGAAGCGGAATTGTTGGATCATATGGTAGTCCTACTTTTAGTTTTTTGAGGAACCTCCATACAGTTTTCCATAGTGGTTGCAGCAATTTACATTCCCACCAAAAATGTACAAGTGTTTTCTTTTCTCCATATCCTCACCAACATTTGTTATTTGTATTCTTTTTACGATAGTCATTCTGACAGGTGATCTCATTGTGGCTTCGATTTGTATTTCCCTGATGATTAACCGTGTTGAGCGTTTTTTCATGTGCCCATTAGCCATCTTTGTATTCTTTGGAAGATGTCTATTCTAGTCTTCTGCCCATTTTTAAATTGGGTTGTTTCTTTTTTTGATATTGAGTTGTATGAGCTGTTTACATATTTTGGATGTTAACCTGTTATCAGTCATATTATTTTCAAATACTTTTCTCCCATGAAGTAGGCTGTCTTTTTTGTTTTGTTGTACATTTACTTTGCTGTGCAAAAGGTTATAAGTTTAATTGAGTCCATTTATTAATTTTTGCTTTTGTCTCCTTTGTATTAGGAAACAGATCCCAAAATATTGCTACAATTTATGTCAAAGAATGTTATGCCTATGTTTTTTTCTTGAAGTTTTGCTTTCTAGTCTTCCATTTAGGTCTTCAATCCATTTTGAGTTTATTTTGGTATATTGTGTGATAAAATGTTCTAAGTTCATTCTTTCACATGTAGCTGTCCAGTTTCCCCACCACCACTTAGTGAAAAGATTGTTTTTCCCCATGCATATTCTTGCCTCCTTTGTTGTAGATTAATTGACCATAAATTTGTGAGCTTATTTCTGGACTTTCTATTCTGTTCCATTGATCTATGTGCTAGATTTTTGTGCTAGTACCATACTGTTTTGATTACTGTAGCCTTGTAGTGTAGTCTGATGACATTTTACAATTTGTTTTAAGATGTTTCTAATAGCTTAGACATTTTTATGATGGCCTCTTTAAAATCTTTGTCAGAATAATTATAATAGCTCTAACATCTTTATGTTAGCATCAGTTGATTGTCTTTTATCATTCAATTTGAGATCTTCCTGTTTCTTGGTATGATGAGTCATCTTCAGTTGAAATCTGGACATTTAGGGTACTAATATTATGAGATCTGGATCCTATTTAAGTCTTCGGCTTAAGCTGAATTTTTCTGACCATGCTATGGCAAAAGATGGGAGGGGCATTGCCTCATTACTGACAGGTGGGGATAGAAGTTCAAGTTCTACACTCAATCTCCATTGACTTGAGGAAGGGGTTCCTCATTACTTTCGGATAGGGATGAGCATTCAAACATTCAAGCTCCTCACTATGTTTGCACTGATAACTCTCTAGCAGTACCTCATCACTACTCCTCATGTGGCCTTCACTGACGTCACATTGAGATGGGAAGCTCATGATTGTTGGGGGCTGGTGAAAATCCTGACCATCTACTAGGCCTCCTCTGACACCATACCTAGTGGGGATGAACATTCAGCCTCCCTATTTGGTTTCTTTGACACCAACCTTTTAGGGTGGGAAGGCTGAAACACCTTATTATAGCCCAATGAAGGTAGAATTCTAACTCCTTACTTGGGCTTTGCTGATGTGGATGGGGGTTTGGATTTCCTTTTTTTTCCCCCCCTGTGGTGTTTGGCTGGAGCAGAATGATTATTTGCCTAAGAGCGTTCCATCTTCAGTGGTTCAGAGGTGAAGAATCTGCCTGCAATGCAGGGCACCTGGGTTGAATCACTGGGTTGGGAAGATTCCCTGGGGGCGGAAATGGCAGCCCACTTCAGTATTCTTATCGGGACAATCTCATGGACAGAGGAACCTGGCAGGCTATAGTCCATGGGGTTGCAAACAGTTAGATACAACTGAGTACTGAGCACAGGCTGCCTTTTTCCTTGTCCTTTGGCTGGAGGGAGCAGGATTTTGTTGGGGTTTTTGTTTTGTTTGTTTCTGTGTTACTAGGTTTCATCATCAAGTGTGGAATGTCTGAAGCAAAAAAATAAGTAAATAAAAGAAAATCCAGTGAACTCATCACCATGTTATTGCTCAGGACTCTAGGTCATTTCTCTTTTCATCCCACCTTTCAGTGTCTTATATTTGTTTTACATATAATGTCCAAAGTTGTGCTTAATGTGAGGAATAGGGAAAAGCATGTCTCTTCCATATTCCTGTAAGTGGAAGTCCTCCCATCATGGCTTTAAAAAAAATAATTTCTGACCTTTATTCCTCAGGAAGATGTATTTTTATTTCTTGAATCTGTTTTCCCAGTTGCTTCTAAATATTTTTATCATTATGATGAAGTGAAAGAGGCTGAAGGGGGTATCCTCTCCATCAGAGGTATTAGGAAATTAAAAGCTTCTCGATTATCTTTCAAATTCAATAAGAAAGACTAACTTTATCCTGTCTCTGGGTTAGGCTCTCTAATTTAGGTCCAAATTTCACTAGCCACCTCATATTCTCCAGAATCTCTTATCCAGCAAAAAGCCGTTTAAGCAGTTATAGGGTTTCCCTGGTAGCTCAGATGGTAAAGCATCTGCCTAACAATGCGGGAGACCTGGGTTTGATCCCTGGGTCGGGAAGATCCCCTGGAGAAGGAAATGGCAACCCACTCCAGTATTCTTGCCTGGAAAATCCCATGGACTGAGGAGCCTGGTAGGCTACAGTCCATGGGTTCACAAAGAGTCAGACATGACTGAGTGACTTCACTTCACACATATGTTTTACACACACAGTTTTGATGATGCTAAGAGATACGGGTGTGTTGGTGCTTGTAGCATTTGTGTGTGTTTTAGATTATGGTGTTGTTCCTTCCTCCACATGTACACTTTAAGAAAGTTGTAATCAGAATGATAAATGATCCATACCTTCCTTTAGGGCTGCATGTAAAGGCAGTTTTATTTTGCCCTTCTCCAAAAGATGAAAGGTCTAATGAGCCCACTATAAATTACTGAATGAGCCACAAGTCAATTACTCTGAACTTGTTAATCCTACTTTCAATACAGAATGGAAGATGTCCTATGGTTCATTTAGCTACTAAGTGGTGTAAGCTGAATATTTTGTTATTCTTCAGAATTACAAAGGATTGCAACTTAACCTATACATTGCTGGCTGCCAAGCAAAGGAGATACTTAGGTAATTTAGAGACAGTAACTTTTAGAATGAATGGCAAACTCACTCTTCAGTTCAAATGACATTGAGATATATGCTCCCCTCCCTTGCCCCAGAATATTTCACTGAACTTCTGAAAGATGTGTTTAGAAAAGTTTTTACAGAGATAAAAATACTAGTAGGTTTGGAGTAATATGAGTATTTCCAATTTCTGTTTTAGTCACTTCCTTATGTTATTAGCTCACTAATGGGACAGGCAGGGAGGGCTTCCTGGAAGAGGAAGAGTAAACAATGTGCTGGCCAGTCTCGAACATATGCCTCTGTGCTGGGAGGTAAGGTCTGCAGGGGTCACAGGAATATGTACTTCTGAAATTGTGCTTTCATGGAGATCCTGGTGCATTTCAAAGTGCTTAGTTAATGCACCAGAAAGTGTAAGCCATAGTAGAAATACTACAGGAATGACCAGACTTCCAAGCTGTTCTCGTGGGGTTCTGCTGTTGCAGGAAGAAGGAAAATGGTAAGCTCTCAAAGCAACCTAAACAGATAGGTCTATAAAGGGAGACATGGTCAAGGAGGACAATAAGAGTACCATGTTCCAGGGGCTAGTGGGTACCATGCTTCAGCTTTGGTCATGCATCTGCTGCAAAGCAGTCTGGGTAAGTCATCATCTGGTTCTGTGAGCTGTGATCTAGAATAGGATGGCTTGCAATCCTGCTATCGCCACTCACTGCTGAAAAGCAGATTCAAAGACTGTCTTCTTGGTTGTCTTACAGAATCTGAGCTTGGGTCAGGCAGTGTTCTTTGCACCATTAAATTTTAGTAGCTGGATTTGGTTTAACATTAGTGTTCTAGTTAATGACTAGGAACAGAACCTTTGACCCAAACAAACTTGATTCAAAACCAAACACTGTCCCTTCAATGTAGGCTTGTTTCCTTGTTAATTCTACAAAGCTCTTTCCCTCATTTTCCAAAGGAGAGATAATGACATCTCTCATAGGATTGTTGCAGTCATTAAATATGATAACGTCTTGAAGTGCTTCACATATACTAAGAGATCAGTATTCATCATTGATGATATTTGTCATCACCACATTATTCATTTTTTATCACATTATTTAGCTGAAATAATTTTTTCTATAGCCTGTTTCCATTGTAATAGTTATTCAAAAGCAAACTTTCAACAGACTAACATAGTTTAAGAATTTGTTGGATATCACAGTATTTTATTAAGTATGTGAGGACCTAATCAATGGCTGATTAGTTTTGTCTAACCCTTGATAAACTCCTGGTTAAAGAGGCACAGTTTCTAGATTCATGCTCCCTAGATGAGAGCCATAATAGATCCGACTCCTACACAGAAATGTTTCTGCTGCAGAAATTTCTTGCAAAATCATCAAAGTTTCAGAATACTTTTAGCCAACAAAGTATATGAGAGATATTCTCAGTTTTGGAGGAAAGGCCGAATACAGGTGGAAAGTGAGTGACTAGCAAATGCAGCTACTGAAAATGTTTAACAAATTAACCACATACTTTTTCCTTTAAGTCAGAGGAGAAAGATTTTGTTCGATTTAAGTGGTGATTGAAATTCACCATGTATCAATATTTGGAGTGTTGCACAGTGGCCAGGGGAGATGTCCAGAACTGAGGTTCTCGGCTTTCTCTGCTTGCCAGGCTAGACGTGGCTTTGCTGTTTGAGGAAGGTCCTCCCTCCAGGTCTGACAGTTGCAGGGCTCAGCCTCGGACCACAGTCAGGAGGGTCTGCCAGTGCTTTGGTAAAGGCACCTCCACTACAGTTGCCAGTTTAGACACTTACTGGCACAGATTCATTGTCCCAGGAATTGCAATGATTTATTTATTCCAGGCACCTGGCCTCTTCAGCCCCTTGGGCCTTGCCTCCCTGCCTCCTTCCCCTCAGCATGGTCAGCAAAAGAGCACTTGGGTTTCTGTGCATGATCTGCATTATGCCATGGACGAAACTGCTTAGCAGTGCTCAGAGCACACACCGTAAAGGAATTTGGGGATATGCTAATGAAGAAGCCCATAACCAGAAGCGGAAAAGATTCATAATCAAATTGCAGTAAATCTGTGGAGACTCCTTAAAGAACAAGACACACAGGAAAAGCCTGATTGCTGGAAAAACTGCTTTGCAAATGAGTGATATGGTTGCTGAATCTTTGACAAGAAGGCAGTCCTGTCAGACAGACACAACGGCACGTCCCAACTGCGTATTAGTCAGCCCAGATGCCTGGCCAATGAAAGACAGATAGTGCCACACGTGTAGTCTCTCTCAGCAGAGTTGCTGGAAATACTCAGGTTTGAATGCTAATGTGGAAAGTAAACAAAGTGCTCCGATTTGTTCTTTTCTCTCCCTCTTGGTTGGTTAACTGCCCCAGCCCATCTCACCAATTTGTGCTTTCCCCTGCATGGTCTGCCCATGTCAGCAGCCTTGCATAGAACAGAGTTGCTAAGTGATATACAATTCTATCCCCCTTTTATCTTAAAAAGCAAATGAGTGAATCAATGAATGTCATTTCTGTTTGACAGTGAGTATGATTTATAAGTTAAGATTTTGAGATAAAAAGGAACCCCCAAAGCTAAATATTTTATAATAAATTCACATGGATGCTTTAAGCTTTAAAGTTTAAAGATATCCACCTAAACTCCATTTGTTGGATTCATGAAGGATTATGATGTACTGGGTTATATTTTATTATTTGAAATTTTAAGGTAGCATTTTTTTCTCATGAAAATTCATAGGATTATGATTAGATGCCGAAGTATCTCTCATTACTTTTAAAGTAACAAAGTTTTATTTCTCTTTATTTAGTCTCAAATCAGATCTAGAGGCATATCAGAATAAGACAATATTTCATGTCATACCAGATTAAATTTTGGTCTTCGCAGTGTGAAATTTAGACTTTGTAAATGAAGAGCCAATAACTTTGTCTTCTGAATTGTAGACAGTGTTGCTTAAATGTTTCTCTAAACTGAGTCTCTGGTGAGAAGAAATAAGAATGTTCCAACTTAACAGTTGGCATCTTTTTTTCTTTAAAAAGACTCCTTTTTCTACAGATTCCTTTTTCTATTTCCTTCAGGTCTAGTGCATTATAAGTCTTAGGATTCAATGCACAGTAACACAAAATCATAGACCCTGAAGTTATTAAGTATGTGAAGACACTGTATTTCTCGGTAGGCTGTAATTTGCCTAAGATCTCACAAGTGGGACCTGAATTCATGGTCAAGAATTTGTAGATTGAGGCTTTGTATAGTTTCTGGTTATAGATGGAGAACTAGGGAGCAGCTGAGGAGGAGCCTATACCCGTGGATTACAGAGGGAGACTAAACCAAAAATTCCTTAGTGACCTCTTTGGCTCAGATTGAAAGAACTTTATTTTAAGAACTGAAGATAGACAAACTGGACAGATTTTACTTTGATTGGAGGTCACCATAATTCTCCTTTTGGTCTCATACCTGAATGCTCAGCCATACATAAAATAATGCTGGTTGGTTGGGCTTTTTCAGTTGCACAAAGCTTGGGCTTCTCTCAAGAAAGAGATTAGGCTCTAAGGTCAGATCAAATTCTGACTCCACCACTTACCAACAGTGGGATTTTAGGAAAATTGCTAAACTTCTCTGTTTACAATAAATTATTCCTTTTACCCTATGTGAGGGTTAGTGAGTTGGTGTATATAAAGTGAATAAGAGTGTTGGCTTGTATTAAGAGCTCAGTAAACATTAATTCTTCTTTCATTTTGATGGTCTGACTTTCAAAAGACCCAGTTTTTCAGAGCAGAGAGGGGATTTTGAATCTTAGTTCATTATCCTTATTTTACAGGTGAGAAAACTGAGGCCTGGAGAAAAGACATGGATTCGAGCTAATTTGCGACAGACCCAGGTCTCTGAATGTTAGTTCAGGATGTTTTTTCACTGTATTAGCCTCCCTATAAATAAGCTTTTGTTCTTCTTGTGGATAGAAGACAGAATCTGACCACTTCTTATAGCCACTGGGTTCAGGGTTCAAGCCACCAGTATTCCTCTCCCGTATCACTGCAGTTACCTCCTAACTAGACTCCCTGACTCTGCCCTTGCCCTCTTCAATGTGGTCTCAATTCAGCAGCTTAGAGTAGTTTTTGTTTTTGTTTGATAAGGCATGACATCCTCTCCTCTCTCGTTTCATCTCCTATTACTCTTGTCATTCTACTCCAGTCATCTTGCTCTCCTTGCAGATCTTGTACCTGGTAGGCACTCTCCAATCTCAGGGTCTCACATTTGCTGTTTCCTTTACTTGGAATGCTTCTCACCAGATATTTGCATGGTTTGCATTTTTTTCAGATATTCATTCAGTCATCACCTCAGCGAATCCTGCCCTGACTATTCTATTGCAGTCGCAATCATCTGCTACTCTCCATTTTCCTTTCCTGGCATGTGTTACTTACATTCCATATTTCTTTAGATAGTTTATTGCCTACTTTTCTCTAGCAGAATGCAAATATCATGAGGGCACTGCTTTTTCATGGCTGTATCTCCAATGTCAGGAACAGTGTCTGCCCCTGACACTGATTGCAGGAATGAGCAGTGTGGTAACAGGACCTGTTATTCAAAAGGGTGTATTTTCTCAGATATTTTTGTTACAGACTAAAGTTAGGCAAAGTGTAATACTCTTATTTAAAGAATCCTATTGTGGCAAGGGACTTTCCAACATGAGAAAATTTACCGCACCTTTTTAAAAAACATAATCTGCTTATTTTTGTATTTGTACAGCTAAACCAACATACATATATATATCTTTCTGGAGTTAATTACTGGAAAGGAAATATTCTGTAAAGCCAAACCAAAACAAGAGTCACTTTCCTAAAACTCTATGAAGAATATACAGTGTTTTAGTTCTGGTGAATTGGAAAATAAACACAATTGTCACACTCTTTGTCTTTCTGGGTCCTTAGAGAAATCTCAAAGATAACAAAATATAGACAGGAGGTCAGCACTCATGAATCAGATTTCATCTTGATAGTCTTTTTACAGACCTATAACAAAGTGGAGCTCTGAAAATGGTGTTAGGTAATAGGGATTCTGACAGACCCTTTAACTCCATGGAACTGGGAGGTGCTGCTATAATTCTGCTGCTTCAGATGAAAATTTCAAGTGTTTTCATTAGGTACAACAGCTGTTTCTATTACAGATAACAGATCTCAGAGGTGGTGATGCTGATATCAACTTCTAGTGGGCTCAGAACATAGTGTAGCTTGTACAATTAGCTTTTTTTTTTAATTATTTTTTTTTTTCTGCACATGCAAATTAACTCTGTAGCAGTAAAAGGAAATTACTTACTTGCTACTGGAATCGTCTGAAAGTGATACGATCATGCTTTGTAGCGTCGCATTAACCAAATTAAAAGCCCTTGGGAAAAATTTGGCACCCTGTTCCTTCCCATTCACATCTTCCTAAAGATCTCTCAGGAGCTTCCATTTAGAAAGCTGGGATCATTATCAGGGCTTTTAATTTGCAAAGATTGGCTGCTCACCAGTGAGTCTTTCTAGTTACCCGGTGGTTGGGTGGAGTGGTTCTGAGGTGTTCCAATCTCAGAGGCCTTGAACTTGACTATTCTCCTGACTCCTGCTTGCTTGCAGATATGTTTTTCAGTCTGGGGCCCCAATCCATGGCTCCACTGCTAAAGCTTATCTCTTAAGACGAATGCTATCACCTCATTCTGTCCACAAATGTACATATCACTCCACTTGGAAAAACTGCAATCTGTTTCTCCAATCCTGTGATTCAGGGCTGGCCTATGACTGCTTTGATCGATAGAATGTGGTGACAGTTGCTATCCTAGATCTGGACTTAGTCTTTTAGAAGACTGATGGCTTTTACTTCCTTTTTCTTGAGATACTTCCTCTTGGAACCCAGCTCTTGTGCTATTTAAAGCCTAATTCACATGAAGAGGCCATATTTAGCCACTCCAGTCAATGTCTCAGCTGACTAATATCAGATATCAACCATATGAGGGAGTCATCCTAGAGTCCAGAACATTTTAGCTGTCAGGTGACTCCAGCCCAAGGCGCAGAAGTCATCTGATTGAACTGCAGGAGAGATAGCAAGCAAGAACCACCTGGCTGAGTCTAGTCAACCCACAGACCTGTGGCAGATAATTTTGTTCTAAAGCACTATATTTGGGATGATATTTAACACAGCAGTAGAGTAACTGCAGTGAGGACAAAGTGTGAAGCTGCTGGCTAAGTTCTCCTGTGAATGTGGACATCAGATCACCAGCTTAGGGTCAGGTGAAACTTTGCCTACAAAGTACAGGCAGGTGTAGACAAACATCAATCCCTCTTCCCCCTTTTTGGCTGGAATTTCATAATTGGACTATTCTGTTATCGCTTGGATTTGTAAATATATATGTTTACTGTACAAATGCAAATATTTCGTGGAGGGATACTGGTTTAAGCCAGGGTACAAGGGTACAGCAAACTTTTTTTTGTGTAGGGGGCTTCCTTGATGGCTTGGATGCTAAAGAGCCTGCCTGCAATGCAGGAGATCCAGGTTCAGTCCCCGGGTGGGGAAGATCCCCTGAAGAAGGGGATGGCAGCCCACTCTAGTATTCTTGCCTAGAGAATACCATGGACAGAGGAGCCTGGAAGGCTACAGTCCATGGGACCACAAAGAGTCAGACACAAACTGAGTGACTAACACTTTCACTTCACTTTTCAGATAGCAACTATTTTAGGCTTTGTGAGCTATATGGTCTTCATGGCAACTATTCAGCTTGGCCAAGGTGACATAGATAATACTTAAATGAATGGCATGGCTATGTGTAGTAAACTCTATTTACAAATATAAGTACATGGTTGGTTTTGGACCTATGGGCTCTAGTTTGCTACCCTCTGTGCTAACAATTCTTTCTGTTAAGCACAAATATTTAATTATATTGATTGACTCCCATGAGCCTTAGGTTTGGTTTACCTCTAACTTTGGTTTGCCCTATCATTCCTTCTTAGTCTCCTTTGTAGAGTTTTCCTCCTAAATTTGAAATGTGCTCCTCAAAGCTGTTTTCTCATTATTTGCTCTTTCTCTGCCATGCCACTCACTCAAATGATTTCAGTTATCACCAGTTTGCCAATGATTTAGAAATATCTCTCTCTATTCAGTCTTCTATTCAGAACTCCAGACTCCTGTATTTCATCTTGGATATCTTGCCCTAGTTGCAGTACCCTAACTTCAATGATCTTTTGTGCCAGCAACCCCTTGGACTGTAGCCGACCAGCCTCCTCTGTCCATGGAATTCTCCAGGCAGAAATACAAGAGTGGGTAGTCATTCCATTCTCCAGGGTATCTTCCTGACCCAGGGATCAAACCCAGGTCTCTCACACTGTAGGCAGATTCTTTACTGTCTGAGCCACCAGGGAAATCCAGTTATTGGCCTTTTGTCCCTTAACCCCAATGGGGCTTCCCTGATTGCTCAGTTGGTAAAGAATCCACCTGCAATGTAGGAGACCCCAGTTCAATTCTGGAGTTGGGAAGATCCCCTGGAGAAGGGATAGGCTACCCACTCCGGTATTCTTGGACTTCCTTGGTGGCTCAGCTGGTAAAGAATCCACCTGCAATGCAGGAGACCTGGGTTTGATTTCTGATTTGGGAAGATCTCCTGGAGAAGGGAAAGGCTACCCACTTCAATATTCTGGCCTGGAGAATTCCATGGACTGTATAGTCCATGGGGTCACAAGTTGGACAAGACTGAGTGACTTTCACTTTCACCCTTTGATGCTGGGGCTGGAACTCTGTAAACTCCATTTCTGTTTTGCCCGCTCTTTGTCTCCATCAACAGGGGGCGATAGAGGGACACTGTAAAATCAAGGGAGAAAGGACTGCAGACTTCCTGTCTTCCTGGGGTTCCTGTGAGCATCTATTCAGTAAAGGTTCTTTGCTCTAGAAATATACATTCTTTTCTGTAGTAGCTGTGAAATCTAGTTTTTCCAAAAGTTGCCAAATAACCTCCATTAAAACTGCTTTCCTTCCCTCCCCATCAGCAACAGTGAGTTAATGCCCCCTCCTCAGAAGTCTTTAATGACCCCTCCTCCAAGCTCGGGGACACTGGCACCAGCTAAACAGCACCTCCTAAGTAGGAGATCTGAGTTGTGGCCCAGCGGGTCCCAACTCCAAGTTTCAAAAATTGCAATCTCTTCCCTTTGATTCTTCAGCCCTTAAGGGATAGTAGCTGTTTCTTTTAACGGTTCCATTGTGATAAATTGTTTTCCTTTTCAGTTACCTAAATTTTCATACCCAGTTAACCACCCTGTATATTAACTTCCTTTTCAAATGCCTGGTATGCTTTCTGTGGACTCTGAAAGTGTTTGTTTTCAGCCCAAAGCTGCTTCTTTGAAGTGTTTCCTTCCTTCCTTTGCACCAGCAAACCTCTCCCTATTCCCCACCTGGTGGCTCAAGCCCAAAGTCTGAGCATTGTTCTAACTTTTTCTGTCATCTAAACTCCCATATGCAATCAGTAAATAAGGCCTGTGGATTTGCTTCCTGAATATTTCTTATATCTGTCTGTTCCTCTCCATCTCTGTGCCTACCAAAGTAGATCATGCTACCACCTTATAACTGACCTCCCCAGATTTCTGTAGCCTCAGTTTGTTATCCCACTACAGCCCTAGAAATGTCTCAAAAATATTTACCACATAAATACTTCCTGAAACATTCTAAATCCTGAACATAATTTATAAGGCCTGTGATTTGATTTCTCCTGCCTTTGCACTTCATTTTAAACCATGTTTGTTGTTCCTTTGTCAATTTTACCATGCTTTCTTAGCATTCTTGGTACAAGCTTTTCTCTTTGTGTATAAATCTCCCTTTTCATCTAGAGAGCTACTACTATCTTTTGAATGTTTTATAAATACCACTTTCTCAGAGATGGATTTTCTGACCTCTCAGACCAGATTATATTCCTCTATTTGTTCCCATAATCACTGAACATATACTTTTAAAATATAATATTTATAAATGTTTAAGTAGCTGCTTCTTTCCTAGGTGGTAAGGCCCATATAGGTAGGGGCTGTGTTTGCCTTGCCCAGCAAAAGGTCCATTACACACAGTAATCTTTCAGGCATAGTAGATATTCAACAACTATTAGATGAGTTCAGTTGATTTCTGGTCTATACACTCACATTCTGTTCTATACATTCATATACAATGTTTTATACATTAAATTCAGGTTCTCTGAATTGATTACAGAAGAGACACATTTCTGCAAATGCATCAAAATCCCTCTTGGCTGACTTTACCTCTTAAACGGAACAGTTGTTTTCTTCTCACGTCTCCTGACACCAGTTTTCCCTTTGCGGGTTCTTACCATGATTGGAGGAGACTGAGTGGAGGGTCGGAGAAGGCAATGGCACCCCACTCCAGTACTCTTGCCTGGAAAATCCCATGGACGGAGGAGCCTGGTGGGCTGCAGTCCATGGGGTCGCAAAGAGTCAGACATGACTGAGCGACTTCACTTTCACTTTTCACTTTCGTGCATTGGAGAAGGAAATGGCAACCCACTCCAGTGTTCTTGCCTGGAGGATCCCAGGGATGGTGGAGCCTGGTGGGCTGACGTCTACCGGGTTGCACAGAGTCAGACACGACTGAAGAGACTTAACAGCAGCAGCAGAAGAGTGGGGAGTACATTGATCAGAATTTATCACTTTCATCTGGACTGTAAACCAACACTACTCCTTCCTACATTGTCAGAAGGAGTATCCTTGTGATACCACAAGTAGGAGTATCCTTCCTACTTGTGGTATCACACAAGTCTCCTGAGTACCTGGGGCCAGGTGCATCTCAGGGCTTGTTTTGTGTAACTCAGGTAACCAATGAAGAGATGTTCTCCAACTTCAAACAACCAGTATGTCATTTCTTCACCCCAAACATCAACGTGCTAGTTTTCTTCTAGTTCCCTGAAATGCATGCATTATTCCTCAAGTGCCAATTACAGGAGAAAAGGGTTGGGGAGCAAATTGAAACATTGATGAAGGGGCTTTAAATATATAAAATAACCAATAATGAGGGAGCAGATAATGAAAATATAACATGAAAATGAGCATGATAAGAGACCCCAAAAGTATAGGACCACAGTCAGAAATGCAGCAGACCTGAAGGAACAAATTAAATAAATGTCCACATTTCATCTTGGTTATACTTCCAGGGAGAGAGCTGCATTTGTTTTAAAAAGAAAACCACCAATAAAACAAGCTGAGAAACTTCCTTTTCATCTTTAAACAGATTTGACCCCAAATGCATATTTTCTTTGAGAATAATATCTTTTTTCCCTTCAGCTGAAAGTTTTACCTTTTGAATTGTATTCCACACACGTTCTTTATCGTTTCTTCTTCCTTCAAGGGTGTCCATGGCATCTGCCATTAGTGACTGCAGCTGTGGCACCAAGATAAAAATTATCAGTGTGGAATTCACCCAGAAATAACTTCTCTAAATACACAGATTAAAACCTAATTAAAAAATCATTTGTACGCTGATGATTTTATTACTCATCTTTCCGACAATGAACACTGCCACCTCATTGCTGCTTCAGTCATTACCAAGTATTATTGCAGATATAAAATATTGAAACAATGGAAAGATTCTTCTTGAAAATTTGTAGAAAACATATAGGTTTTAATGTAGTGGGTGTCGATGTTTTATGAAAACAGATTTGGGTTGTAAAGAATGAAGGCAGTAGTTAATTCTCTTGGGAAATGGCATGTAGTACATGAACGCATTTTAGTGTTTTCTCCTGAGGCTAATGTATCATAATCCTAGGCATCATGCAAAAACTCACCAGAGGACCATACTAGAATTGTGTTGTTTTATTACCTCTTAAAGGATCTAGCTCACTGAGGTTCTTTTACTATTCTTTTCTTTTCTAAAATTTCAAAATATCCGAGATTTCTCTTTAGGTTCCATTTCAGAGGTGAGTTTTAAAATTCCACCCTTTGCCCCAAACTGCCATATTCCAATTGAAAATAATTCTACACACACGCTGGGGCTTTCCAGGTGGCTCAGTGGTAAAGAATCTGCCTGCCAAGCAGGAGACACGGGTTCAGTCTCTGTGTCAGGAAGATCCCTTGGATAAGGAAATGGTGACCCTCTCTGGTATTCTTTCCTGGGAAATCTCATGGACAGAGAGGCCTGGCTGGCTATAGTTAATGGGGTTGCAAAGAGTTGGACATGACTGAGCAACTAAACGGCAACAGCTGCACACAGACGATTTATGTGCCTGCAAAGTAATGAGGCCACATCAAGCCATGTGACATTTGAAGCTGAAAAAAAAGTTCTCTAAAGAAGAGCAAATGCCAGTTCAGTTCACCATGGTGTCAAACATTATGATAATCTTAGATAATCTTTCTGTTCTTTAGATATTTTAGGTAGGTAGTTGAGTCACTCAGAACTCTTCTACTGAGTAGTCACTGTTTGTGTAGCATCACAAAAGGGATTTCAAGGATATATTATCTAGATTAACCCATGCTTGGAACTTGGAAAGCAAAATCTATTAAGATGATGAAATCTTGAATGATACATGATTTTTAAAAATGTTTGGTTTGCACATATACATCCCTTTACATTTACTTTTTTTTCTAGTAGGTATATAAATTACGAAAATGTCCCATGAAATCTTATTTTTCAAGGTTTCAGGCAGTGGAGTATTGCATGGATATGTTAGTTAGAGATGTCAGTAATGCTAGTTTCATGCTCTTTTTGTATATTTAAAGATATAAGAATTTCCAGAAAAAAGAAAGCTGCAGATGTGTGGTTAAGAAGACCTAAGTGCAGAAAACTCCCCTGTATTTTTCATTTAAATCTTGAGTGTGCTTTTCAGGAAGACAGGATCAACATTGTGCCAGCTTCTTAAATTAACATTTTCTTTGCTTTCTCTTATCTCAGAGGAGCATTAATCATCTAAAATTGGCTATAATATGCACTTTGAAAGCTCCACAGTTGCTACACTCCTGAATGCCTTAGGAATGGTAGGATAAACACTTAGCCTTTTGGAAGGCATTCTGTGCATAAAATCATACAGGTTTAGAAAGTATTATTGCCAGTTTTGACTTAATAATTACCGACTAATAGACTTTTTTTTCCCTCATAGTTTTAATGTTTGGTATGCAGAATTTTATTATTTGGCTACTCCAACAGTTTTAAATGGTTACTTTGAATATCAATATTTATTTAATATGCTTTTGCAGATTCAGATGAACATTATAAATGTTGGCAGTTCATTTCTTGATTAATTTGTTACAACTTTCAAAGCTCAAAGAGGGAGGATTCCTTTAGTTATCTGAAAATTACAGGTGATAATTTTGGGTTGTTCTCATCCTTGCTATGTGAATTCGGTCAGGTCTGTAATTAGTTTTCACTACCTTCAATTAGAGCCTTAGAGTAAAGAGCCCTTCCCAACAACATGTCAGCTTTATATGGAATAAATTTTACCTTTCTTTGAATGGCCAGCACACTGATTAGTAATTGTTTTTCAAATGAGGTGCTATAGTTTCTAATATTAGGTTATAATATATATGTCTGCTTGAAGATTTTTTTCTGTGAGGTATTTCTCCAACTATTTTAATTTTAAATAAAAAAAATTTGTTTATTTTTAATTGAAGGATAATTACTTTATAGTACTACAGTGGTTTCTACCAAAAACCAGTAGAAACAGCCATAGGCTTACCCTTGTCCCCTCCTACTTGAACACGCCTCCCTCCTCTCTCCCCATCCTGCTCGTCTAAGTTGTTAACAAGCCCTGGTTTGAGTTCCCTGAGTTATGCAGCAAATTGCCATTAGCTATCTATTTTACATATGGTAATGTATGTTTCCATGTTACTCTCTCCCTCTCTCCATACCTCCCACCCACTCCTTCTTCCCTTCCCAGCTGTGCCCGTAAGTCTGTTCTCAATGTCTGTGTCTCCTTTGCTGCTCTGCAGATAGGTTTATCAGTACCATCTTTCTAGATTCCATATGTATATATGCATTGCTGCTGCTGCTGCTGCTAAGTTGCTTCAGTCGTGTCCGACTCTGTGTGACCCCATAGACAGCAGCCCACCAGGCTCCCCCGTCCCTGGGATTCTCCAGGCAAGAACACTGGAGTGGGTTGCCTTTTCCTTCTCCAATGTATGAAAGTGAAAAGTGAAAGTGAAGTTGCTCAGTCGTGTCCGACTCCTAGCGACCCCATGGACTACAGCCTACCAGGCTGCTCTGTCCATGGGATTTTCCAGGCAAAGAGTACTGGAGTGGGGTGCCATTGCATTAGTATATGATAATTGTTTTTCTCTTTCTGAATTACTTCACTCTGCATAATAGGCTCTAGGTCCATCCACCTCATTAGGACTGACTCAAATGTATTTCTTTTTATGTAATATTCCATTTTATATATGTACCACAAATTCTTTATCCATTCCTCTGCTGATAGATGTTGAGATTGCTTCCATGTCCTAGCTTTTGGAAAATAGAGTGTCAGTGAACATTGGATTACATATGTCTTTTTCAATTTTGATTTCCTGAGGGTATATGCCTAGGAGTCAGATTGCTGGGACATATGGTGGTTTTATTCCTAGTTTTCTAAGGAATCTCCACACTGTTATCTGTAGAGGCTGTATCAATTTGCATTCCCACCAACAGTGCAAGAATGTTCCCTTTACTCCACACCCTTCCCTGCATTTATTGTTTGTAGATTTTTTAATGATGGCCTTTCTGACCAATGTGAGGTGACTCCTCATTGTAGTTTTGATTTGTATTTCTCTAATAATGGCTATGGTTTTTCCAGTGGTCATGTATGGATGTGAGAGTTGGACTGTGAAGAATGCTGAGCGCTGAAGAATTGATGCTTTTGAACTGTGGTGTTGGAGAAGACTCTTAAGAGTCCCTTGGACTACAAGGAGATCCAACCAGTCCATTCTAAAGGAGATCAGTACTTTGGCCACCTCATGCGAAGAGTTGACTCATTGGAAAAGACTCTGATGCTGGGAGGGATTGAGGGCAGGAGGAGAAGGGGACGACAGAGGATGAGATGGCTGGATGGTATCACCGACGTGAGTTTGAGTGAACTCTGGGAGTTGGTAATGGACAGGGAGGCCTGGCATGCTGCAATTCATGGGGTCGCAAAGAGTAGGACACGACTGAGCGACTGAACTGAACTGAACTGAATAATGAGCAATGTTGAACATCTTTTCATGTGTTTATTAGCCATCTGTATGTCTTCTTTGGAGAAATATCTGTTTAGATCTTTAGCTCATTTTTTGATTGGGTTGTTTGTTTTTCTGGTATTGAGTTGTATGAGCTGCTTGTATATATTTGAAGTTAATCCTTCATCAGTTGTTTCATTTGCTATTATTTTCTCCCATTCTGAGGGTTGTCTTTTCACCTTGTTTATAGTCTCCTTTGCTGCACAAAAGCTTTTAAGAGTAATTTGGTCCCACTTGTTTATTTTTGTTTTTATTTCCATTACTCTAGCAGGTGGATCATAGAGGATCTTGCTGTGACTTATGTCATAGAGTGTTCTGCCTATGTTTTTCTCTAGGAGCTTTATAGTTTCTGGTCTTATATTTACACCTTTAATCCATTTTGAGTTTATCTTTGTGTAGGGTGTTAGAAGTGTTCTAATTTCATTCTTTTACATGTAGCTGTCCAATTTTTCCAGCAGTACTTATTTAAGAGACCATCTTAGCCCCATTGTATATTCTTGCCTCCTTTGTCAAAAACAAGGCATGTATAGGTGCATGGCTTTATCTCTGAGCTTTCTATGTTGTTCCATTGGTCTATATATTTCTTTTTTGTGCCAGTACCATACTGTCTTGATGACTATAGCTTTGTAGTATAGTCTGAAGTTAGGAAGGTTGATTCCTCCAGCTCCATTCTTCTTTCTCAAGATTGCTTTGGCTATTTGGGGTATTTTGTATTTCTATATGAATTGTGAGATTCTTTTTGTGGTAGTTCTGTGAAAAATGCCATTGGTAATTTTATAGGGATTTCATTGAATCTGTAGATTACATTTGGTAGTATAGTCATTTTCACAATATTGATTCTTCCAACTCAGGAACATGGGATATCTTGCCATCTGTTTATGTTGTCTTTGATTTCTTTCATCAGTGTCTTACAATTTTCTGTATAAAACTCTTTTGTCTTCTGTATAAAACTCTAGGTAGTAGAGTAGTTAATCCTAGGTATTTCAACTAGTTTTTGACAGGCTTTGTGTTTTCTAAATTAACTGGTCAATTCAGTAAAAAAAAAAAACCCAAAACACCCCACCATTTGACTACATTTTCCCCTCAAATAAGACAACTCTCTTAATGTATGTGTGTGTGTGTGTGTGTGCGCGCGCACGCGTGTTGTGTGTGGGTTGGTACTACAAACATATATGTGACACTCAAAGTGAATAAGAAAACTCTAAAGACAGTTTTGTAGAGTCAGTTTTCTATCCAGCAATTACTTTTTTTTCCTCTTTTCCATCAAAGAGAATCATATATTAACATGTCTTGGAATGAAAAACAATTTATTAAAATTTCACTTTACTTGAAACAAAAAAGCCTGACTCAGAATATGAATAATCACCCCTTTTCTATATTTTCATACATTACAAAAGTCTTGCTATAAAATAAAGGGAAGCTAGCTAGTCAGGGTGAGCAAATGAAACACACACACACCCCTTTCTATAATTTCTAGTTTCTTCATTAGGATGCTTCATGAGAGTTGGAGAGTTTGCCCTTGGACTGCCATTTATTGTTACATTCTTTTTCAGACCATATCACTCTTCTGTCGGTTCAGGGCTTGTGAACAAAGAAAAACAGATGCTTACCAATTCCACCTCCTGTTGACTGATGTCCTGTAGATAGGGAATGGTTGCTAGCTCGGCCATTGCTTGATTGATCACCTGGGACTGTTCCTTTACTCTTTGCAGCCGGCTGAGAAGGCTGGCATATTGCAACTTCTCCATCACACCTGAGCATGCACGAAAACTCCCCTAGTCTCCCAGGAGAGAAGGAAATGGTTTAGGAAAAAAAACACAGAAATAACCTCTCCCTGAAGAATAACATCAGGGCTCATTGTAATATATTTAGTGCCTCTGAATTAATGGCATCTAGTGCAAATAAATATTTTCTTCTGTTATTTTAGAGGATTGTCTGTACCCTTCCTTCAAATAGACAAATGTATAGAAAAGAGAACACTTTGCAGGACTGTTGAGAAGGGTTTACAGATGGCCCTGCCTAAGGAAGCCAGGATGAGGGGGAAAAAGAGGAATTAAATTGAACTTGAACTCTACTCTCACAGTGGGGATCCCACAGAGCTGTGTCCATTTAAAAGGGGGTGACTTTGTCTATGTCACCAAGGTATAATAAGAATTAATAGTTGCCCACTATTTGGTTTATACAAAGGATGATATCTTATACAAGTTGAATCCTGAAAAATATTATGCAAGTGGAATTTGTCCTACCCTGGTGACTTACATTAAATCTCCAGCTCTGATTTTATCTTTAGTTCTTATTGGATGGCCATGGACTCTGGCTTCTCTCCTTGTGGTAGTGTAGTGTTTATTCTGACTCCTAGGACCATTCCAGCAATTGCAATCCATCTTGAAATAGACTATGGTGCACTTGTAAGGACCACCGACCCCCATGAATATACTGGTATTTGAGACTTTCTTAAAACTGGGAAAGCAGCCCACTGTTGGGGGCCGGCATGAGGCACTCCACCAAAGGTCATGAGTAAGGAGGCTTGACATATGCAAAGGCGGGATCAAGCCTCAGGAGTCCCCCTGGAAATCCTCGAGCATCTACCCCCATAACCAGAGCCTGCCTACTTTGCTACTTTGTGCTCTCACCTACACCTCTGACTTTACGGGGGCCTGTCCCCCACCACCTCTTTCGGAGAAGGAGTTAACTTAGAGCTCCAGTTACTAAAAACTCCTGGGCGTGACAAGAGTGTGTTTTAACCTATAAACTCCTCTGAAGGTTCTCTAGCCTGCCTGATAGGGTTGTCTGGCCACATGTGATTGGTCACAGCCTCCCAACCGTGAGAGGCACGAGATGCTTTAAACCTTCTGAAAACAGGTTCCTTAGAAAAGTTAGAAAACTATTAGTATAAGTATAATGGGCTGATTAGAAATTGTATTGGTGAAGGGTTTTTCATTTGTTGAGCCAATGTTTGTTGCTAAGTCTCCCCATCCCCTGCCCTTACACACATTAATGAATATATAGAAGAAATAAGTATTAACCTTTGATATTAATCACATTAGACCTTAGGCTAAGTAAGTTCTTTCCTTAACTAAAACCCACTACACCCTCACCCTATAGGAATGTAACTTTATTTGGGTGGCATCTATTTTAAGAATAATCACCCCTGGAGAAAAAAGTGTCCTGGTTGACTGATCGCTGTCACAAGGAGAGGGTCATAAATTGTCAGCAGGTCCCCTGGCCAGAAGATGATGTAACACCCCTAAGACCTCTGTATACATTTGTATGAAGCACCTGACTTTGATAAAAGTCATGACTGCTGACCCCGCATGACTTTTGCATAACATCTCAGTGTATAAAAGTAGACCATGAAAAATAAAGAATTGGGATTGGTTCCTCGAAAGACTGGTTTTCCCATGTCTCTCTCTCAAACTCTAGCTGAGTCTCCATCTGGAGCACGGAACCCGCCATGCTTACTAATTTTGCCTGGGCTTCTAAGATCCGACCGGGGAGGCCTCAGTGTCTCCTCTCCTTCGGGAGAATGGAAGGACGCCTGCGGCCGACGTGGTGCAAACTTCTTGTCTTGAAGTTTTATTGGTCTCCCGCGTAAACCAAGCTACTCAGCCTCTTTTCTCCACTGAATTTTCCTGCTGAGCTATCCTCATTCTATTACTCTTTACATCTCTAATTAATATCTAATTGAAGCTATTGTTTCCTGATCCTCGCCGACACCGTCCCTGCTTCGAATACCCTGGATCAGCCGGGGCTGGACCCCAGCAACCCACCTCTGTGTTTGCTACTGCCATCCATAAAAGAGGATGTTTTACCTTCTCTAAGAAATTTATTCAAATTGTACTACTTTATAGAGACATAGTTTATCATAAACTTCTCACATTTTTTATTTAGAAAGAAGTACAGGCTTCTTTGGTGGCTCAGATGGTAAGGAATCTGCCTGCAATGCAGGAGACCTGGGTTCAATTCCTGGGTTAGGAAGATCCCCTGGAGAAGGGAATGGCAAGCCCCTCCAGTATTCTTCCCTGGAGAATCCATGGATAGAGGAGCCTGGCAGGCTATGGTCTGTGGGGTCTCAAAGTATCAGACACGATTGAGTGACTAACACTTTCACTTTCACGTCTGACATAAGGGGGTATATAAGGGTTAAAAAAAAGTCTTGGGTTCACAATCTTGTGATATGTGGCCCTGGAAATAGGAATTTTAGCAAAGTGCCCTCCTGAGTATTCAGATAACCTCAAACAGAAATTGGAGAACAAACCGTAAAGCTTAGTATCTACACATGGACTATTTTAATCTGTGCATGCTCACAAAGCCAGATTCCCCCCCGCCCAGAAATTAGAGAAGGCAGACATGACTTTTTCTTCTTAAAATAGAATTTCCATTAAGGAGAAAAATTATTAGAAACCAGCATTACTAAAGAACATCAAAATTTTAACTTGAATTTGTAAGGCAGTGCTTTCTGAAATGTCATGCACATCTTGACTGACAGCAACCTCTCTGGTACTTTCTTAGAATCTTGGTAATACAGCAAAGTTGAGCACCATTGCCTTGTATTTGCTGTATTTCTCCCTTACAGCTATCTCAGCCATTTTACTAATGTCTGTCAATCCCCACTAATTTTCTATTTCTGATTAATCATTTATCTGAAAACCTATAAACCTATAGGAGAAATGATTGCAAATTGTGGATTTGAGATCCTTTCTTTGAATTGACGAAATAGCCAGCCTACCCATTGAGTTTAAACATGTAGCTAAACAATGGGATACTGTCAAACAGAGGAAAGCGAGTTGCAGGAGACACAGTTTTCTTTCTGAAGAAAAATTGCTTTCTTTGTCCTTCTTTAAAATAAACAATAAGGCTGGTTGTAGGAAAGTGGTGTAGTGACTCAACTCCAAAGAACAGAAACAACTACAGCCTGCTCAGGAACATAATCTATCAGTGTAATTTTCCAAAACATAAGGAAAATAAAAATAGTGGAAGGCAATGGTGCTTTGTTAGCTTGATTGTTGGATACATAACAAAACAGGAAGTGCTCCTTACCAACAGGATGCTACAGAAAGAATATAGTTGAGTGCTAATAGCCCTCCCCCCCTTCCCCTTTGCCCACCCCAGACCAATTGCAACTTTGGGTATTAGGAAACGATAGGTTAATATTTCACCTCTAACAAGTTTGGGACTTTTGAACGATAAAATGAAACAAAAATAAGAATGAATAGATGCCAGCAGGAATGCTTTAATGCTGTTGCTTTAAGAAAATAAAGGAAACAATGAAAAATGAAGGAATTAGCTCACAAGGGCTAAATCTAAAGGGAAGCAGCCCTCCCAGTGAGACTTTAGGAGTGATCAAAAGACTGCTTAGCTGCTGGCGAGGGTATAGTAAAGTGGCCAAGACTGAAGCTAAAACTGCACCTAGCTACAATGAAGTTTAGGTAAACAGCAAGTTCAGATGAAGGCTTCCTCCAGATACTTGTCTAGATTTAATAGCAGGTATGGATAAATGTTTGGAAGATAAGTGGCACTGCTAATCTAATACTGCTGAAAAGCAGAGCCCAAGTATTGGGAATGTATTTCTATTTGACATAATACATAGAAACATTCATTGCAAAGAAAAGGGGGTAGGGAACACATATTATTGTTCATTTCAAATGTGCATGTGTAAACATCTTTTATGCTTCACTTGGAAGAAATTAAAAGTGAAATTAATGAGGTATTTAAAACCTGGTTAGTTAGGTCATTTTTTTGGCAAGTCAGCCTGTGAAAGAAGCTTCATGCATGGCGAGAGATTTTATTATTTTAACTCTTTAACATTTACCCCAGGAAGCACAGTACATAAGGTTTTAAACTGACAGCAGCCAATAAAGTTAATGAATGGAAAAGCATAGTAGCATTCAGTAGCTTGTGAGATAATTAGGACAAAGAACCAGAGAAGAAAAAATACTGGTAAAGCAGAGCAGTTGGTTGAATGGGATTGATGTTCAGTGGGATTCAAAGCCACCAGATAGGAAACTAGAAGAATCTTTTAGACAATAACTCTTAAAATGCCAGAATCATTCTTATTTGGCCATGCATGGCTGGATGGCATCACTGACTTGATGGACGTGAGTCTGAGTGAACTCCAGGAGTTGGTGATGGACAGGGAGGCCTGGCGTGCTGCGATTCATGGGGTCACAAAGAGTCGGACACGACTGAGAGACTGAACTGAACTATATACTTAGCAAAGGAATCTATAAAAGGAAGGAAACTGGTGTCAGAGTTTAAGAATTATTTTCTGAGACATAGAAACCTTATACCAGGAATGTCTTTGTCACCTTCACCAACTCTTTCTGCCACCTGTGGCAAGAGGTGAAAATTCATGTTCTCTGGGAAGTCCTACTGTGGGCATGATGGGAGATGACACCCTTAATCCTGCCTTTTTAAGGAGATTTAAGCGCCTCAGTGATCTAAGGAAAATCATTTAAAATCTGCAGGACACTTGCACAGTCTTCATTTTATAAGAATACATAATTTCAAAGTACATGGCTTTTATAAAGAAAAAGAAGGATCTCCAAAACAACCCTTTTGTCAAAGCAAATGAAAACCAATACAAATAATTAAAATTTTTAAATTTCTTAATACTTTACAAAGTGATTCAAGGTGGATTGTATACTTTTGGTCTCATAACAACTGTGTGAGGTGAGCCTGGCATATATCAGCTTATTTTATAAATGAGAAAAAAGCTCAGAGGTTAAGTGACATCCTAGGGGTTACACAGATGGTCTTAGACAAAAGTTTTTTTCTACAGGTGTCATGAGGTAGGGTCAGAACTAACAAGGACACTGAAGTGTCTAAACATTCAAACAGATGGCATTTGACATCTGACAAGAAAAAACACACCTCAGGGGATCCTAAAAACACTGCTGAGGGATTCCTGGGTCATAGTTAATTGTACCATGTAGGAATAATTTCTGCTCAGCGACTCATTGTTTCCTTAACCTAGGTTACTTTTGCAGCTTGTTTGATTCAGTCCTGCTTTATGAAGCTGTGGTTGGACATATAATAAGAAACCCAGAGGTCAGTATTTGGATATACTTTTGGTCCCTGGGTACCTTTGGACTCATTCACTTCAATTTCATTCAAGCTCTTAGAGACAATTTTCCAACAACTATTATTTTCCATAGATGCAAAAGTAAGAAAGTTGATGAAATCTCTTGAAGTAGCAAAGTGTTATCAACTCATTCTGGGGTTTCCTGGTGGCTCAGCGGTAAAGAATACACAAGTCAGTGCAGGATATTCAGGAGGTTTGATCCCTGGGTTAGAGAGATCCCCTGGAGAAGGAAATGGCAACCCATTCCAGTATTCTTGCTGGGAAATCCCATGGACAGAGGAGTCAAGTTAGCTACAGTTCATGGGGTTGCAAAGAGTAGGACATGACTTAGCAACTAAATAACAACTGACTCATTCTAAATAAGATTGAGTTATTCATTAGATGCTAAAAATCTTATTCATTATGATTTTTAAGTCCCTTTATAGACACATGAATATCCATGTGTGTACACATTTCTAAGTGGGCAAAATCCCCTTGTAACATGAGAGGAAAATGAGTTAAAAGTGTTTAAGAAATGCCTGATGCCTAGATTGGCCTAACCTTTATTCACAACGCACTGGGAGATCTGAACTGGCAACAGATTTGATGTGGCAGGTTCCTGACAAGTAGCAAGTTATGGTGGGTATTTCCCCAAAGAACCATGGCACAGACAGATCACCTCCCCAGTATGCAGCACACTGGTGCTGCAAGGTTAACCACGTGCAGATGAACTGAAATGATACTACGTGGTGATGGTTCTTGTCAGCAAGGCTTCCACAAGAATTCTTGTGGGCTTCCCTGGTGGCTCAGATGCTAAAAATCTGCCTACAAAGCAGGAGATCTGGGTTCAAGCCCTGGGTTGGGAAAACTGCCTGGAGAAAAGAATGGCTACCCACTCCAGTATTCTTGCCTGGAGAATGCTATGAACAGAGGAGCCTGGCAGAGTACAGTCCACGGGGTTGCAAAGAGTTGGACATGACTTAGTGACTAACACTTTCACTTTCTTTCCACTTCTTGCAAGGGTCTAATAATGACAATGATGATATGTGTTTGTGCATCTAATTAAGATGGGGTGGTGAGGCTGTGTGTATGTGTGTGTGTGGCTGAAGGAGGTTGCAGTAGAGGGTGAATTGGAGAACAGGACCCCAGATTTGCAGTAGAGTCAATGAGATTACTATAAACTAAATGTTCGTGTCCACCAAAAATTTCTAGGTTGAAGCCCTAGAGGCCAATGTGGAGATGGGGCCTTTGGGAGGTAATTAGGGTTAGATGAGATGAGGGCTTCCCAGGTGGCCAATGGTAAAGAACTTGCCTGCCAATATGGGAGAGACAGGAGACACAGGAAGATCCCTTGGAGAAGGAAATGGCAACCCACTCCAGTATTCTTGCCTGGAAAATTCCATGGATAGATGAGCCTGGCAGACTACAGTCAATGAGGTTGCAAAGAGTTGGATACAACTGAGCAACTGAGCGTGCACACGAGATAATGAGAGTAGGCAGGGCCCTGATGATGGGATTAATGCTCTTTTAAGAAGGGACACCACAGAGCCTGCTCTGTGCCATGTTAGGATGCAGAGAAAGTAGCTAACTGCAAGCCAAGAAGAGGGTCTTTGTCAGAACCTGACCTGATCCCAGACTTCTAGCCTCTATAACTGTGAGAAAATAAACTTCTATTGTTTGAGTCATCTGATCTATGGTATTTTGTGTGACAGCCCAAGATGACTAAGACAGAGATACATTTTTATTTATAGAAGTATAGGGGAGATAATTGAGTGGAACACAGTTGTGAGGAAGGGGAAGTTACGTGGTAGGAAAATCAGTGAAAGTGTGCTTTTGGATTTGTAACGCATAGAATTAATTACAGATCATGCAAATAGATGAGGGGTTTTATAGCTTTTCTAAAATGCTGAATAATGTTACTAGGTAGATAAACTGCTGAACAGATGTTAAGTAGCTGTTGGTGATGACCCCCTTGGTTCCCCTTGTAAGGTAAGAACATCAAATCAATGATGGAATACAAAAGCCACAAATGGTGAAATCTTTAAAATTTCCAGCTTTAAGATCTTTTGAAAAATATTTTAAGAAGGGAAATCTGCAACCTTTATAGCCTGTTAATGAGAAGTTCCCTTTATGTACTTTCAATAAAGGAGCTTAAATTTTGTAAATTAGCACAGATTAATTCAGGTCTTATTTTTGGGCTTTTTTTTTAAAGACTGAAAAATAGAAAGGGCATATTTTCCCTCGGTTGGAAAGAGGGATTAGATAATTTACCTTAAGGGTAAATAAAGATCAAGTTCCAATGTTTAGATTAGCATCCGATTTACTAGAGATCTCTTCAAGAAAATTACAGATACCAAGGGAACACTTCATGCAAAGATGGGCTCAATAAAGGACAGAAATGGTATGGACCTAATAGAAGCAGAAGATATTAAGAAGAGGTGGCAAGAATACACAGAACTGTTCAAAAAAGATCTTCACGACCCAGATGATCATGAAGATGTGATCACTCACACTCACCTAGAGCCGGACATCCTGGAATGTGGTCAGGTGGGCCTTAGGAAGCATCACTAAAAAGCTAGTTGAGGTGATGGAATTCCAGTTGAGCTATTGCAAATCCAAAAAGATAATGCTGTGAAAGTGCTGCACTCAATACGTCAGCAAATTTGGAAAACTCAGCAGTGGCCACAGGATTGGAAAAGGTCAGTTTTCATTCCAATCCCAAAGAAAGGTAATGCCAAAGAATGCTCAAACTATCACACAATTGTCATCTCACACACTAGTAAAGTAATGCTCAAAATTCTCCAAGCTAAGCTTTAACAATATGTGAACCATGAACTTCCAGATGTTCAAGCTTGTTTAGAAAAGGCAGAGGAACCAGAGATCAAATTGCCAACATCTGCTGGATCATTGAAAAAGCAAGAGAGTTCCAGAAAAACATCTATTTCTGCTTTATTGACTATGCCAAAGCCTTTGACTGTGTGGGTCACAAGAAACTGTGGAAAATTCTGAAAGAGATGGGCATACCAGACCACCTGACCTGCCTCTTAAGAAACCTGTATGCAGGTCAGGAAGCAACAGTTAGAACTGGACATGGGACAACAGATTGGTTCCAAATAGGGAAAGGAGTACATTAAGGCTGTATATTGTCACCCTGTTTATTTAACTTCTATGCAGAGTACATCATGAAAAATGCTGGGCTGGAAGAAGCCCAAGCTGGAATCAAGATTGCTGGGAGAAATATCAATAACCTCAGATATGCAGATGACACCACCCTTATGGCAGAAAGTGAAGAGGAACTAAAAAGCCTCTTGATGAAAGTGAAAGAGGAGAGTGAAAGAATTGGCTTAAAGCTGAACATTCAAAACCAAGATCCTGGCATCTGGTCCTATCACTTCATGGCAAATAAATGGGGAAACAGCGGAAACAGTGGTTGACTTTACTTTTCCTGGGCTCCAAAATCACTGCGGATGGTGATTGCAGCCATGAAAAAAGACGCTTGCTCCTTGGAAGGAAAGTTATGACCAACCCAGACCACATATTCAAAAGCAGAGACATTACTTTTCTAACAAAGGTCCATCTAACAAGGCTATGGTTTTTCCAGTGGTCATGTATGGATGTGAGAGTTGGACTGTGAAGAAAGCTGAATGCTGAAGAATTGATGCTTTTGAACTGTGGTGTTGGAGAAGACTCTTGAGAGTCCCTTGGACTGCAAGAAGATCCAACCAGTCCATCCTAAAGGAGATCAGTCCTCAGTATTCATTGGAAGGACTGATATTGAAGCTGAAACTCCAATACTTTGGCCACCTGATGTGGAGAGCTGACTCATTTGAAAAGACCCTGATGCTGGGTAAGATTGAGGGCAGGAGGAGAAGGGGACAACAGAGGATGAGATGGTTGTGTGACACCACTGACACAATGGACATGGGTTTGGGTGGACTCCAGGAATTGTGATGAACAGGGAGGCCTGGCGTGCTACGGTCCATGGGGTCACAAAGAGTCGGACATGACTGAGCGACTGAACTGACTATCAGTGTGATGTGGAGGAACTAGCTTTCAAAATTCTGAATTCTCGTGTAGGTAACAAAATGGTTATATGCAATTGCCCAATATATGAAATAGAGAAAGCACCGCATTTACTAAAATTTTGTTATTCATTTGAAGCAAGAAAGTCAGTGCAACCTTCAATTAGATATCAAGACACCACACAAAAAAAAGGCCTTTTAAAAAGACACTAGCCTAATAAACGCTGGCAACTGCAAAGTATAACATTATAATTAATGTTTTGAAATATAAAAGGATTAAAATCATTAGCTAAACTTTGGTTGGTTTTGCAAATGAGATTCACTGTGGAAGTTTCTAAAATCTTCCAGTATTTGCAATATTTACATGTAAACTTTGTATAGTTCTAGAATTGTTTGATATCTGTATGCTGAACAAATATAAAAGACTCATATACCTACATTCAGTTGGGTGCCTCTAATAAAGTCCAATATTGGCAAGATTCGCTTCCCCATTGTCTCCATGTGTCTCACTGTGTCTTCTCTGGTCAGCAGACTGAAGGGAGTTTTATGTTCTAAAAATTGTAACAATAAACTTTTATACTATTTTTTGCTAGACATCCATTTCAAAATGCTTTTCTTAGCAAGCCGAAAATAGACATCTCAATATTAATAGGTATGAAATCTTTAGTACAGGAATGAGTCCCATCTCAAAGACCACAAGTATCACAATGAAAGATCTATGAGAAGAAAGGCAGAGGAGACATTGCCCTTTGGAGACTATCATTTATTCCTTTTGCTGTGTTTCCTGATTGAGATCTAAGGGACAGCCTATAACAATTCACCTCTCTCTGCAGAGTATGCTTTTTCTGAGTTGTGAAAAAACGGTTGTCATAAATGTGTCTGATTCTTGTCTTATTTCTCCCAGGTATTATTCAAGTGAGCAAATCCCATTGACTTTGAATGTAGCTTGAAGTTGAGATAAGCCTCGGAGGATGGAGTGCCAGACAAAACACAAATCCTTAATTATGTGAGTAGAGTTGAAGGGATAAATTCATTAATTCATTAATTCAGCCCGCAAGTCTGAGACTTCAACTCTACATGAATATTTTCTTGATTTTTGAAAGTTTTCAATTAGAATTACTGAGTGCCACTTAACTAGAATACTCTTTAGGAGAGCTGAGGTCTTGGTTAATTACATAAGAAAAGAGTGGAACAGGTATTAATACAATGGCAGATAATCCAAGTGATTTAACGGGGTCATTGTCTATACTTTTGATTTCATACAGTAGTTTTGTTGCATAATTTTCTTCTATGTTTGCTAATTGGTGGTGACAAAAGCTTGTATTTGCTTGTATTCTGTAAGTGCCCATGATTAGGCATTGGTGATAGTGTGATTGGGGTGAGATGGTTGGCGTGAGGGAGGTGGGTGCTCTTGAGGAACCAGAATTCCAGGTATTGTTGACTAACCCACAAAGAAGACTGGAAGGAGTTAAGAATGACCCAACAAACTTTTTGGTGCCCAGGCCCTACTATATGCTAGGCTTGAAATGAATAAAGCTTAGTGAATAATGCACATTATTCATTAATGAATAATTAATTGTGCCTTAAAACAGTATTGAAAGATAACAAGTCCAGGTGAGTTACCTGTAAATGTTGGTAACTTCCTACTTGACATTTTTTCCAAAAACTTTCCATCTTCTTTGTTTTTGAACCCAAGAGTCAAGAGATACTGTTGAGGAGGAAAAGATGACCAGTCAACTGTCTGAGGCAACACGTGGAGTCCTTGAAAGTCTAAAAAAAGACAAAGAACAAAAAAAATTTATCATTTTATTGTTTTCAAGGTATTTCCCCCCCTAGATTCCAAGAGTTATACTTGGAAAAAGGGATAAATACAAAAATTAAAGATACAAAACAAAAGTATGTGCATCAAAAGGTCAAATAGATAATATGTCAAAATCATACTTTATTATTCATATTTTTCTTAAAATATAAGCAAACAGAAGGGATAACAATAAAATACAGCTAGGTTACTTTTTCCTCATTTGCCATATTCAACATAACACAAAACTCAGGACCACAGGCTTGCAGGCTTGATATTTTTCTGTGTGACACTTTTCAAGAGAATTTGGTTTTTCTGTTCACAGTTTAAGAAAATAACATATGAAAAGAAAGAGAAAAATTACCAAGAATTAAAATATAAAGCTAATTAATTTAGTTGCTATTCCTCCTATAGCTGAAGGAAATTTAAAATGATAAATGTACTGACTTTTGTAATTAGACTTAATTTTTGTAATTAGAATTAATTTTTGTAATTACTTTTGTAATTAGACTTAGAAATAATTCAAGTGTCAAGAAAATGGTTCTAAAACAAACTCTGTTCTTAATGACCACAAAAACTAATATTTACTTAGTAATTATTTTCTACCTTCCCTTATTCTAAATATTTTGTGTTCATTCTATTAATATTGTGTTAGTTTCAGGTGTACAGAAAAGTGATTCAATTATATATATGTATACATATTTTTTCAGATTCTTTTCCATCATAGGTTATTAAAAGATATTGAAAATAGTTCCCTGTGCTGTACAGTAAATCCTTGTTGCCTGTCTATTTTATATGTAATAGTTGGTATCTGTTAATGCCATACTCCAATTTATCCCTCCCTTCCTTCCCTTTCCACTTTGGTAATGTTTGTTTTGTGTGTGCATGTTCAGTCATGTCTCTTTGAGACCCAGTGGGCTGTAGCCCACCAGGCTCCTCTCTCCATGGGATTTCCTAGGCAAGAATACTAGAGCGGGTTACCATTTCCTGCTCTAGGGCATGCTCCTGACCCAGGGATTGAACCCATGTCTCTTGTGTCTCCTGCATTGGCAGGCAGATTCCTTACCACATGCCACCTGAGAAGCCCTTGTTTTGTGTGTATTCTCTAAATCTTTAAGATAACTTTACAACATTGGTACTGTTATCCTCATGTTACAAACAGGAGGTTGAGGTACACAGATAGGAAGTGAATTGTCTGGAAACACAGCCTGTAAGTGGACAAAGCAAGATTCATACTGGGCAGTCTGACGGTGGAGACCATGGGCCTAACCACTGCACTCTGCTTTCGGCTTGCTTGGCTTTGGGACAGGGACAAATGTTAGCCATGGGGTCTTGGAGGCCAGATTTACCTCATTCATCTCCGTTCTGAGTAATAATGCTTTATACAATAGACTTCTCAAAAGAAGGATAATGAACAGAGTTTAATGAGCCCTCCCTACTTAACACTGCCAGGGAGAGAAAAAGATGAAATTCCAAATATCCTTGAATTATGATTTAGACGAAAAATTTTTTTTTTCAATTTTATTTATTTATTTATTTTATTTATTTTTTTTTACATTTTATTTATTTTTTTTTATTCTTCCAATTTTATTTTATTTTTAAACTTTACATAATTGTATTAGTTTTGCCAAATATCAAAATGAATCCGCCACAGGTATACATGTGTTCCCCATCCCGAACCCTCCTCCCTCCTCCCTCCCCATACCATCCCTCTGGGTCGTCCCAGTGCACCAGCCCCAAGCATCCAGCATCGTGCATTGAACCTGGACTGGCATCTTGTTTCATACATGACATTTCACATGTTTCAATGCCATTCTCCCAAATCTTCCCACCCTCTCCCTCTCCCACAGAGTCCATAAGCCTGTTCTATACATCAGTGTCTCTTTTGCTGTCTCGTACACAGGGTTATCGTTACCATCTTTCTAAATTCCATATATATGCGTTAGTATACTGTATTGGTGTTTGTCCTTCTGGCTTACTTCACTCTGTATAATAGGCTCCAGTTTCATCCACCTCATTAGAACTGATTCAAATGTATTCTTTTTAATGGCTGAGTAATACTCCATTGTGTATATGTACCACAGCTTTCTTATCCATTCATCTGCTGATGGACATCTAGGTTGTTTCCATGTCCTGGCTATTATAAACAGTGCTGAAATGAACATTGGGGTACACGTGTCTCTTTCCCTTCTGGTTTCCTCAGTGTGTATGCCCAGCAGTGGGATTGCTGGATCATAAGGCAGTTCTATTTCCAGTTTTTTAAGGAATCTCCACACTGTTCTCCATAGTGGCTGTACTAGTTTGCATTCCCACCAACAGTGTAAGAGGGTTCCCTTTTCTCCACACCCTCTCCAGCATTTATTATTTGTAGACTTTTGGATCGCAGCCATTCTGACTGGTGTGAAATGGTATCTCATAGTGGTTTTGATTTGCATTTCTCTGATAATGAGTGATGTTGAGCATCTTTTCATGTGTTTGTTAGCCATCTGTATGTCTTCTTTGGAGAAATGTCTATTTAGATCTTTGGCCCATTTTTTGATTGGGTCATTTATTTTTCTAGAGTTGAGCTGTAGGAGTTGCTTGTATATTTTTGAGATTAGTTGTTTATCGGTTGCTTCATTTGCTATTATTTTCTCCCATTCTGAAGGCTGTCTTTTCACCTTGCTAATAGTTTCCTTTGATGTGCAGACGCTTTTAAGTTTAATTAGGTCCCATTTGTTTATTTTTGCTTTTATTTCCAATATTCTGGGAGGTGGGTCATAGAGGATCCTGCTGTGATGTATGTCAGAGAGTGTTTTGCCTATGTTCTCCTCTAGGAGTTTTATAGTTTCTGGTCTTACGTTGAGATCTTTAATCCATTTTGAGTTTATTTTTGTATATGGTGTTAGAAAGTGTTCTAGTTTCATTCTTTTACAAGTGGTTGACCAGATTTCCCAGCACCACTTGTTAAAGAGATTGTCTTTAATCCATTGTATATTCTTGCTTCCTTTGTCAAAGATAAGGTGTCCATATGTGCGTGGATTTATCTCTGGGCTTTCTATTTTGTTCCATTGATCTATATTTCTGTCTTTGTGCCAGTACCATACTGTCTTGATAAGTGTGGCTTTGTAGTAGAGCCTGAAGTCAGGTAGGTTGATTCCTCCAGTTCCATTTTTCTTTCTCAAGATCGCTTTGGCTATTCGAGGTTTTTTGTATTTCCATACAAATTGTGAAATTATTTGTTCTAGCTCTGTGAAGAATACTGTTGGTAGCTTGATAGGGATTGCATTGAATCTATAAATTGCTTTGGGTAGTATACTCATTTTCACTATATTGATTCTTCCAATCCATGAACATGGTATATTTCTCCATCTATTAGTGTCCTCTTTGATTTCTTTCACCAGTGTTTTATAGTTTTCTATATATAGGTCTTTAGTTTCTTTAGGTAGATATATTCCTAAGTATTTTATTCTTTTCGTTGCAACGGTGAATGGAATTGTTTCCTTAATTTCTCTTTCTGTTTTCTCATTATTAGTGTATAGGAATGCAAGGGATTTCTGTGTGTTGATTTTATATCCTGCAACTTTACTATAATCATTGATTAGTTCTAGTAATTTTCTGGTGGAGTCTTTAGGGTTTTCTATGTAGAGGATCATGTCATCTGCAAATAGTGAGAGTTTTACTTCTTCTTTTCCAATTTGGATTCCTTTTATTTCTTTTTCTGCTCTGATTGCTGTGGCCAAAACTTCCAAAACTATGTTGAATAGTAATGGTGAAAGTGGGCACCCTTGTCTTGTTCCTGACTTTAGAGGAAATGCTTTCAATTTTTCACCATTGAGGATAATGTTTGCTGTGGGTTTGTCATATATAGCTTTTATTATGTTGAGGTAAGTTCCTTCTATTCCTGCTTTCTGGAGAGTTTTTATCATAAATGGATGTTGAATTTTGTCAAAGGCTTTCTCTGCATCTGTTGAGATAATCATATGGTTTTTGTTTTTCAATTTGTTAATGTGGTGTATTACATTGATTGATTTGCGGATATTGAAGAATCCTTGCATCCCTGGGATAAAGCCCACTTGGTCATGGTGTATGATCTTCTTAATGTGTTGTTGGATTCTGATTGCTAGAATTTTGTTTAGGATTTTTGCATCTATGTTCATCAGTGATATTGGCCTGTAGTTTTCTTTTTTTGTGGGATCTTTGTCAGGTTTTGGTATTAGGGTGATGGTGGCCTCATAGAATGAGTTTGGAAGTTTACCTTCCTCTGCAATTTTCTGGAAGAGTTTGAGCAGGATAGGTGTTAGCTCTTCTCTAAATTTTTGGTAGAATTCAGCTGTGAAGCTGTCTGGACCTGGGCTTTTGTTTGCTGGAAGATTTTTGATTACAGTTTCAATTTCCGTGCTTGTGATGGGTCTGTTAAGGTTTTCTGTTTCTTCCTGGTCGAGTTTTGGAAAGTTGTACTTTTCTAAGAATTTGTCCATTTCTTCCTCGTTGTCCATTTTATTGGCATATAATTGTTGATAATAGTCTCTTATGATCCTTTGTATTTCTGTGTTGTCTGTTGTGATCTCTCCGTTTTCGTTTCTAATTTTATTGATTTGATTTTTCTCCCTTTGTTTCTTGATGAGTCTGGCTAATGGTTTATCAATTTTATTTATCCTTTCAAAGAACCAGCTTTTGGCTTTGTTGATTTTTGCTATGGTCTCTTGTTTCTTTTGCATTTATTTCTGCTCTAATTTTTAAGATTTCTTTCCTTCTACTAACCCTGGGGTTCTTCATTTCTTCCTTTTCTAGTTGCTTTAGGTGTAGAGTTAGGTTATTTATTTGACTTTTTTCTTGTTTCTTGAGGTGTGCCTGTATTGCTATGAACTTTCCCCTTAGGACTGCTTTTACTGTGTCCCACAGGTTTTGGGTTGTTGTGTTTTCATTTTCATTCGTTTCTATGCAAATTTTGGTTTCTTTTTTGATTTCTTCTGTGATTTGTTGGTTATTCAGCAGGGTGTTGTTCATCCTCCATATGTTGGAATTTTTAATAGTTTTTCTCCTGTAATTGAGATCTAATCTTACTGCATTGTGGTCAGAAAAGATGCTTGGAATGATTTCTATTTTTTTGAATTTACCAAGGCTAGCTTTATGGCCCAGGATGTGATCTATCCTGGAGAAGGTTCCATGTGCGCTTGAGAAAAAGGTGAAGTTCATTGTTTTGGGATGAAATGTCCTATAGATATCAATTAGGTCTAACTGGTCTATTGTATCATTTAAAGTTTGTGTTTCCTTGTTAATTTTCTGTTTAGTTGATCTATCCATAGGTGTGAGTGGGGTATTAAAGTCTCCCACTATTATTGTGTTATTGTTAATTTCTCCTTTCATACTTGTTAGCATTTGTCTTACATACTGCGGTGCTCCTGTGTTGGGTGCATATATATTTATAATTGTTATATCTTCTTCTTGGATTGATCCTTTGATCATTATGTAGTGACCTTCTTTGTCTCTTTTCACAGCCTTTGTTTTAAAGTCTATTTTATCTGATATGAGTATTGCTACTCCTGCTTTCTTTTGGTCCCTATTTGCATGGAAAATCTTTTTCCAGCCCTTCACTTTCAGTCTGTATGTGTCCCCTGTTTTGAGGTGGGTCTCCTGTAGACAACATATGTAGGGGTCTTGTTTTTGTATCCATTCAGCCAGTCTTTGTCTTTTGGTTGGGGCATTCAACCCATTTACGTTTAAGGTAATTACTGATAAGTATGATCCCGTTGCCATTTACTTTATTGTTTGGGGTTCGAATTTATACACCATTTTTGTGTTTCCTGTCTAGAGAATATCCTTTAGTATTTGTTGGAGAGCTGGTTTGGTGGTGCAGAATTCTCTCAGCTTTTGCTTGTCTGAGAAGCTTTTGATTTCTCCTTCATACTTGAATGAAATCCTTGCTGGGTACAATAATCTGGGCTGTAGGTTATTTTCTTTCATCATTTTAAGTATGTCTTGCCATTCCCTCCTGGCTTGAAGAGTTTCTATTGAAAGATCAGCTGTTATCCTTATGGGAATTCCCTTGTGTGTTATTTGTTGTTTTTCCCTTGCTGCTTTTAATATTTGTTCTTTGTGTTTGATCTTTGTTAATTTGATTAATATGTGTCTTGGGGTGTTTCGCCTTGGGTTTATCCTGTTTGGGATTCTCTGGGTTTCTTGGACTTGGGTGATTATTTCCTTCCCCAGTTTAGGGAAGTTTTCAACTATTATCTCCTCAAGTATTTTCTCATGGTCTTTCTTTTTGTCTTCTTCTTCTGGAACCCCTATGATTCGAATGTTGTAGCATTTAATATTGTCCTGGAGGTCTCTGAGATTGTCCTCATTTCTTTTAATTCATTTTTCTTTTATTCTCTCTGATTCATTTATTTCTACCATTCTATCTTCTAATTCACTAATCCTATCTTCTGCCTCTGTTATTCTACTATTTGTTGCCTCCAGAGTGTTTTTAATTTCATTTATTGCATTATTCATTATATATTGACTCTTTTTTATTTCTTCTAGGTCCTTGTTAAACCTTTCTTGCATCTTCTCAATCCTTGTCTCCAAGCTATTTATCTGTGATTCCATTTTAATTTCAAGATTTTGGATCAATTTCACTATCATTATTCGGAATTCTTTATTAGATAGATTCCCTATCTCTTCCTCTTTTGTTTGGTTTGGTGGGCATTTATCCTGTTCCTTTATCTGCTGGCTATTCCTCTGTCTCTTCATCTTGTTTAAATTGCTGAGTTTGGGGTGTCCTTTCTGTATTCTGGCAGTTTGTGGAGTTCTCTTTATTGTGGCTTTTCCTCGCTGTGTGTGGGTTTGTACAGGTGGCTTGTCAAGGTTTCCTGGTTAGGGAAGCTTGTGTCGGTGTTCTGATGGGTGGAGCTGTATTTCTTCTCTTTGTTCAGTCGCGCTGTGGGGAGGGAGGGAGGGATGCTGCAAACAAATAACACTGGCGTGCGCTCGCAGTGCCTCAGCCACACTGTGTCTGCCCCCACTCACGGCGCGTGTAGCCTCCCTGCCCACACTGCTCGGGCTCTAGGTTGTTCCGCTGGGAACAATCCAAGGCTGGCCCTGGGTTGCATGTACCTCCCAGGTCCAAGCCACTCAGGTTCAGGCACTTGGGTAGTCCTCAGAGGCGCAGACTCAGTTGGGCCTGAGTTTTGTGCTCTTCCCAGGTCCGAGCAGCTCAAGTGATGAGGTGTTTGGCGAGCGCCAATGCTGCGACTTATCGCCTCCCCGCCACTCGGTTATCTGGGTGTAAAACCGGCGCACCTTCTCAGGCAGATGTTAACCGTCCAGACCCCCAAAAAGTTTTAGTTAGCAAAGAAGCCTGCTTACAGTTTTATAGATAATGTCTCTCTGGGGCTGCGATTGCCCCCTTCCGGCTCTGGCTGCCTGTCACCGGAGGGGGAAGGTCTGCAGCTGGCTATCTCTGTTCAATTCTTTGTTCCGTGCGCGGGCCTGGTGGTGTCTTAGGTTGGGGCTGGCTTTTCGCGTGGTAGATATCCCACAGTCTGGTTTGCTAGCCCAAATTATTTCGCTCAGATAGTGCTCAGGGTATTCAGGCCAGATTCTTACTCTAAGCGATGCAGCCCGTGCTGTGCCTCCCTGCCCAGCCCCTGCTTGCTAATGGCGCGTGCAGGCGTCTGCGCTGCTTCTCCGCTGGGGGAGTTACCGTAGGACTCGCAATCTTCGAGTTTTAATTGTTTATTTATTTTTTCTTCCTGTTATGTTGCCCTCTGTGCTTCCAAAGCTCGGCACAGATTCGGCAGTGAGAAGGTTTCCTGGTGTTTGGAAACTTCTCTCTCTTTAAGACTCCCTTCCCGGGACGGAACTCCGTCCCTCCCTCTTTTGTCTCTTTTTTTGTCTTTTATATTTTTTCCTACCTCCTTTCAAAGAGTTGGATTGCTTTTCTGGGTGCCTGATGTCCTCTGCCGGCATTCAGAAGTTGTTTTGTGGAATTTACTCAACGTTTAAATGCTCTTTTGATGAATTTGTGGAGGAGAAAGTGTTCTCCCCGTCCTACTCCTCCGCCATCTTGGCTCCTCATAGATGAAAATTTTTAATCTAGAATCAGAACTCAAATGGCAACTGTCGGGAGCCGGTGAGGCATTCCGCTCGTGACAAAGGTCATGAGGAAGGAGGCTCGGCATACGCAAAGGTGGGATCGAGCCTCAGGAGTCCGCCCGGATATTCTCGAGCATTTTCCCCCCAAAAAACCAGAGTCTGCCTACTTTATTGCTTTGTGCTCTCACCTCTGACTTTACTAGGGGCTGTCCCCTACCACCATCTCGCTCTCTCTGTCAAAGAGTTAACTTACAGCTCCAATAATAAAGTTCCTGGGCAATTAAGAGTGTTTAAATCCAAACCCCTCAGATGGCTCTCTAACTCGCCTGACAAGTTTACCCGGACTCCTACAGCTATGCATACGATTGTTTACAGTCTCCCAGCCTCAAGAGGCACAGGAAGCTTAAGATATTCAAATAGCTTAGAGCCTCTCAGAGAATTAGAAACTGTCAGAATAAACTAGTAAAGGATTTCATTGATGAGCCAATGCTTGTTGCCAAGTTTTCACATCCCCTGAATTGTATCCTTGAATGTGTATTAATTAATATAGTTGGTATGTAGAAAAAATAAGTAGTGGCCTTGGTGTTAGTAACTTTAGACCCTTAAGGTAATAAATTATTTTCTTTGTTGTAAACCCATTACACATCCGCCCTATAGGAATGCAATTTTATCTTTGGAAGATGGCGCCAAACCTTAAAATAATCACTCTTAGAGAAAATAAGTCTTTGTTGATAAGTTCTTGTCAAGAGTCATAAAATGTTAGTAGGCCTTCTGGCCAGAAGATGATGTAAATCACCTAAACCATTTGTATACGATAAATTTGCAGGAAAGAAACCCTGGTTTTTGATAAGAATCAAAGACTGCTGACTTTGCATCCCCTATTATCCTCTATGTGTAACTTAGGGTATAAAAGCCCCTGTTAAAAATAAAGCTACGGGCCTTGCTCACCAATGCTTGGTCTCCCCATGTCATTCTTTCCTTTAACTTCCGGCTGAAGTCTCCATCTGGAGCGTGGATATCCTCTGCGACCACTTATTTGCCTGGGCTTCTAAGACCCACTCGAGAAGGTGTCTAAGGTGGGGCACCTTCCGCTATTCGAGAGGGCGCCTGCGGCCTCCGTGGTCAGAGCTAACCTGGTGTCACGGGTTATATTGATTTTCCGCGTAAACCAAGCTACTCAGCCTCTTATCTCCACTGAATTTTCCTACTGAGCTATCCTCATTCTATTACTCTTTATATCTCTAATTACCATTTGAATAGGTCGCCGACGCCGTCTCCCCTTCAAATACCCTGGATCAGCCGGGGCTGGTCCTCGGCAGGCAACAGTTCAAATATAGTCTTTGCTATCTGTAGTATTTCTTTTAAAAATAATAGACACTGTGACTCCTCCACCCACCTTTTGAGCCGCAAAACACTTTGTTCAAGCTAAAATTTAACTGAGAAGCCCACTATTTAAAGTCAGTAAAGGTAGAGGTTTTCCATTAGAAGCCTGAATCAGTGACCACTGCCCCTCGTTGCTGTGCCCCATTTTATATCCCTCACACTGCAGCCATCTTGAAACCTCTCCTTCCCCACCACCAGAGGTCGTTTTTTAAGGCACAGTTTGGAGAACACTGCCGTAAGCTATGTGGCACATTTTGGTTAAGTAAATAGCATATGGCTGTCAAATAGAGTTAACATGTAGGCTGATAATTAAAAGAAAATATTACAAAATATCTTGTAAACACAAGCACAGAAGAAAAATACATTAAGCACGATTTAGTCTTTGGTGACTCAGGATCTGATAACCACTCAGTAATATTGAAGACTGACAATTACATGACCCTTCTTCTGTGTCCTACACGATACCCAGATTATCCTGCTCACTCAGTAACCACATAGAGCAGGACATATTATGCCTACCCTACAAATGACCAAACTGGAGCTTCAAGAAGTTACAAATTTACCCAAGACCATACAGCAAATGGAGGGACAGGAATTGAGAGTCAGGCAGCTGGACATCAGAGCACAGGGCTTAACTCTCAAAACGACCCACTGATAATTATCATCACTTTGACAATCAATGGGAAGCGAGTTACAGAAGCAAGGCAATGCCAATATGTAGATGGCTTTACCAGACCCAATTCTAGACTGGACACTTCCTTACTTTATCTAGAAAAGTACAACAAAGGCTCAAGGGTTCATCACTTTTTAGGCACTTTAAATGCAGGTTGCAATATGAGATGATGCTTTAGTTGGTGTTTGAATTCCAAACTCTTTTTAAAACGATGGCTCATTTCTGTAAACGAGGTAAAATGTGATTTCTGCATTTGCAGAAAATTTCTTTGCCTTTGAAATCTCCTGCAGATATTCACAGACACACCCAACCAAGAGTTTACCTGTTTTACTGAAATTGCCAATCACCCAATCATGTGAAAAGGCAGCTAAGTGAAAATAAAAATGGATACTATTTTGAGCTGTGTGCTCAGTCATGTCCGACTCTTTGCAACTTCATGGACTGTAGCCTGCTAGGCTCCTCTGTCCATGGAATCTTCCAGGCAAGAATACTGGAGTGGGTTGCCATTTCCTCATCATTCTGATAAATGGTCATAACTTGTTTTTTTGGATTGCTATTATTCTTTTGCACTCTGTAAGAGCTGGCATTTCTAAATTGCTGGCATTTCCAGGAACTAGCATACTCTAGAGGTGGAGGGTAAGAGAAGGTGTGTGTTCCCTAGCGATGGTTTGCTCTTTTATCTGATTTGGCTTCCTCACTTAAAAGGCCCCAGGGCCTTCTGGTCAGACTGTGATGAAGTCTGGGGCCACCCTTTGGAGAGAGGCTTGGCTATCTGGGTAACTCCAGAGAACCCCTGAATGAGTGTGTTTAGGATGTGCTGTGCATGGGCTGGTATTTGAGGTGAGTTGCAGGAGGCATCGGAGAAGGCAATGGTACCCCACTCCAGTACTCTTGCCTGGAAAATCCCATGGACAGAGAAGACTGGTAGGCTGCAGTCCATGGGGTCACTAAGAGTCGGACACGACTGAGCGACTTCACTTTCACTTTTCACTTTCATGCATTGGAGAAGGAAATGGCAACCCACTCCAGTGTTCTTGCCTGGAGAGTCCCAGGAATAGGGGAGCCTGGCGGGCTGCCATCTATGGGGTCGCACAGAGTCAGACACGACTGAAGTGACTTAGCAGCAGCAGCAGCAGACAGCATCTTGAGATTTGGCATTTTCTGATATGTCTCTATTGCCAGAAACAGCCAATGTTTGCAGGATCTGTTACATAAATAGAATAAAGAATGAGAGGTTGATCTCTTCTTGTTCTCAAATATTTGATGGATAAAGAGTGACAGTGGTTAGATCAACTAGAGAAATTAATATGAGCACTATAGCTAATTTATTATAAAATATTTTCAAAAAGGTATTTTTTATTCCTTTTGGTGCTGTATGTTTCATCTTGTTCAATCCATTGTTCAATTCTAATTGAAGTTTTGAAATGTGAGAGGCCTCTATAAACATACTGCTAAATCAAAAACTATTTTTAAAGTATCATTTTTATTCCATTTGTATGCAGAGTAAATTGCAGTTGTGTGAACATTTAGCCTAGCAGGTGGTCTATGACCCAAAATGACAACATACTTCCAGATGTTGAATCTCATGTAACATTAATTTGAGCACTAATTGTTCTTAGTTTTATGCTCATAAACCTCTACCTACGTCCGAAAAGCCCTGAGCCTCTGATGGGTATGAAAATTAACCAGACTATATTGTCCTTTGGTAGGAAAGTTGAATTGATTAAAGATGTCTTCTTTGCTCCTGTCATGTCAGAAGAAAACTTGGGAGAAATAAATCCCTTAAGGCATTCGTTTACAATTTATCACAATTGCAGATGAAATTTGGATGACTAGGACCAAAACTATTATTAAAAAATCAGTTTGCAGGTATGACACCGTTCCAAATTTTTACCATTAAGAAAGCAGATTTTTAAAAAAAATACCAAAGATAGATGATACAAACTTAGTTTCTTGTAGAAACATGATCTTTCAATTCTTTGGCCTCCAAGTGAAAGATGTCCAACTCTCAGCAAAAGAGGGTAATGTTTGCCCTTTATCAAGAACCTTTTATTGTACCTCAGGAGGCTGGAGCTGACTGGCAGGTACTCAAGTCATTCTTGTTCTTTGACCTTCTGTATGTTCCCTCCTTTCTCCTTGAAGTCACCTTCCTGAAGCTCAGTGACAGTTTCTGTCTCTCTGTCCCTCTCTTTGCCTTTCTGTCTGTCTGTGTCTCCCTTTCTCTCTTACCCACATGCCTACTGCTTCCCCTTCCTCCCTCTCTCTTCTATGCTGTCTCTTACTGTTATTTTCTTCATATAAACACTACTGGGGGAATTTCTCTATTCTTGTGGCATTAGCTACTACTTCTAATCAAAAGACTGGGGGATCCAAAGCCATAGTCTCATCTACAAAATTTCCCGCATCACGTTTCCCAGTGCCTACTGGGACACTGGAGAAGGCAATGGCACCCCACTCCAGTACTTTTGCCTAGAAAATCCCATGGACGGAGGAGCCTGGTAGGCTGTAGTCCAGGGGGTCGCTAGAGTCGGACACGACTGAGCAACTTCACTTTCACTTTTCATTTTCATGCATTGGAGAAGGAAATGGCAACCCACTCCAGTGTTTTTGCCTGGAGAATCCCAGGGATGGGGGAGCCTGATGGGCTGCTGCCTTTGGGGTTGCACAGAGTCGGACACGACTGAAGCAACTTAGCAGCAGCAGCAGTCCATAAAGGGGCTTCCCTGGTGGCTCAGTGGTAGAGAACCTGCCTGCCAATGCAGGAGATGTGGGTTTGATCCCTGGGTTGGGAAGATCCCCTGGAGAAGGAATTAGCAACCCACTCCAGTATTCTTACCTGGGAAATTCCGTGGACAGAGAAGTCTGGTGGACTACAGTCCATGGGGCCGCAAAAGAGTCAGACATAACTTAGCAACTAAAACAACAGTCCATAAAGGGCTTCCTAAGTACTTCAGAGTGAGTGAGTGAAGTCACTCAGTCGTGTTTGACTCTCTGCGACCCCATGGACTGTAGCCTACAAGGATCCTCTGTCCATGGAATTTTCCAGGCAAGAGTACTAGAGTAGGTTGCCATTTCCTTCTCCAACGGATCTTCCCGACCCAGGGATCGAACCTAGGTCTCCCACATTGCAGGCAGACGCTTTACCGTCCGAGCCGCAAGTACTTCAGAACCTCCTCCCAAACTCTTAAAGAACACCTAGACTTTTCATTCCAGAGTGCATCTCCTCATGTTTAATGGGGTTATGTCTCATCACTCCAATAAGTTTTAATCCTCTTGAAGATAACATTGTCAAGTTATCTTCATGCTCCAAGCACCGAGTAGGTGCTCAGTCAATACTTGAATTGAATCTAAAAAAAAAAACAAAAACAAAAAACTTTTCTTAATCCTGTATTTTTAATGGTCCAGTAAGAATAGAACTTCAAAAAAATCAAGGCTAATTAGATGTTCAGAGCTTCTGAGATAGGATTTATTTCTCTGTTACAATGGTACGATCACTCACCTAGAGCCAGACATCCTGGAATGCAAAGTCAATTGGGCTTTAGGAAGCATCCCTACGAACAAAGCTAGTGGAGGTGATGGAATTCCAGCTGAGCTATTTCAAATCCTAAAGATGATGCTGTTAAAGTGTTGCACTCAATATGCCAGCAGATTGGAACACTCAGTGGTGGCCACAGGACTGGAAAAGATCAGTTTTCATTCCAATCCCAAAGAAAGGCAATGCCAAAGAATGTTCAAACTGCTACACAGTTGCACTCATCTCATACATCAACAAAGTAATGCTCAAAATTCTCCAAGCTAAGCTTCAACAATACGTGAACTGAGAAATTCCAGATATTCAAGCTGGATTCAGAAAAGGCAGAGGAACCAGAGATCAAATTGCCAACATCCGCTGGATCATCGAAAAAGCAAGAGAGTTCCAGAAAAACATCAATTTCTGCTTCATTGACTATGCTAAAGCCTTTGACTGTGTGGATGACAACAAATATGGAAAATTCTTCGAGTTGGGAATACCAGACCACCTGTCCTGCCTCCTCAGAAATCTGTAGGCAGGTCAAGAAGCAACAGTTAGAACTGGACATGGAACAACAGACTGGTTCCAAATCAGGAAAGAAGTACGTCAAGTATTGTCACCCTGCTTACTTAACTTCTATGCAGAGTACATCATGAGAAATGCTGAGCTGGATGAAACACAAGCTGGAATCAAGATGGCCGGGAGAAATATCAATAACCTCAGATATGCAGATGACACCACCTTTATGGCAGAAAGTGAAGAGGAACTAAAGTGCCTTTTGATGAAAGTCAAAGAGGAGAGTTAAAAAGCTGGCTTAAAACTCAATATTCAAAAAATGAAGATCACGGCATCTGGTCCCATCACTTCATGGCAAATAGATGGGGAAACAACGGAAACAGTGACAAACATTTTTCTTGGGCTCCAAAATCACTTCGGACTGTGACTGCAGCCATGAAATTAAAAGACGCTTACTCCTTGGAAGAAAAGCTATGACAAACATAGACAGCATATTAAAAAGCAGAGACGTTACTTTGCCAACAAAGATCCATCTAGTCAAAGCTGTGGTTTTTCCAGTAGTCAAGTATGGATGTGAGAGGTGGACCATAAAGAAAGCTGAGCACTGAAGAATTAATGCTTTTTAACTGTGGAGTTGGAGAAGACTCCTGAGAGTCCCTTGGACTGCAAGAAGATCCAACCAGTCCATCCTAAGGGAAATCAGTCCTGAATATTCATTGGAAGGACCGATGCTGAAGCTCCAGTACTTTGGCCACCTGATGCAAAGAAGTGACTCATTGGAAAAGACCCTGATGGTGGGAAAGATTGAAGGCAGGAGGAGAAGGGGATGACAGAGGATGAAATGTTTGGATGGCATCACTGACTCAATGGACATGAGTTTGGGTAAACTCCGGGAGTTGGTGATGGACAGGGATGCCTGGTGTGCTGCAGTCCATGGGGTCGCAGAGTTGGACCTGACTGAGCGACAGAACCAAACTTAACTGAAATTTAGAAAAGAATATCACACAATCTTTGTTTTTCATTTTCCCTAAACATTAAGTGGTTTCTGGTCAATTTACAAAGGGTAAGTGAGGTAAAATAATCTGTATTAGATAACTCAGGGTAGTTGGTGCTCAAATGAACAGACCAGCTCTGCTGAGATGGAAGAATTAGTTTCATATTCAGGTTGCGCTCTTGATGCAGCTTGTTCTCTGGGAAACGTGGAGTCTTTGTCACTAAGAAGATTGGATATATGGAGAATCTGGCTAAGTGAAACTGTCAGAAGCACCAGAAAAGCACCTGCAAAAATGTGAACTATTGAGTATAGATCAGCTGACTCATCTCTATGTAGGAGGGACTGCTTATTTTCATGAAGCTACGTATCTGTAAAATAAAATTTGAGCTCTCTGGACATAAAGTAGAAAGCACAGATACCACCATCATCAATATTTTCTGTTGGACACCTCAACATAGCCACAGTCAACAGATTGTGGATGAACTTTTTAAAGCAATTTGGAAAAAAGAAAAGTCATAGAGATTTTAAAACTTTTTTTAGAAATACGCAAATTTGCCAAGGTTCTCTTATCACCTTTCCCTAAGTTTCATTTCCTCTCTATTTTCCAGTGTCTATGTCATTTCTCTGCCCTTTGTCCATAACAAAATGTTCTGACATTTTGGGTTAGAGCAAAATCTCATTTCTAAAGGTCCCAGTTGTTCACTGCGAGATGGGACCATGTCAGTTTTATATGACTTCCTTTTAGTGCTCAGTTTCAGAGTTTAGTTTCTCCAGTCCCTTCATAATGCCAGCACTTTGTCACTACTTCTTTCCCAATCATTTTCTGAGCTTTATCTTGTACTTCTTTTAATACCGATACCTCTGTCTTGGAAGTTATCCACAAATTCACATCAGCAAGAAAATAGCAAAAGGCAGCAGCTTTTGCAGCTAACTTATCATTATTGCCCCCCCCATAAATAATAAAAGTTTCCACTTTTAAAAGCATAGTGTATTTTGATTTTTGCATTTGATGTGTGAGAAAGCTATATGTATAATGAATCTTTGTATAAAAAATTGTATTTTCCTTTTGACCTTCGTTATAATGTCAGAGCTGTAGATGCAAGTGAAAAAACTTGGTTTTCATTCCTAATTTTCCCTTTAGGCTGCTGGGCTACTTCTCCAAACCAATCTTGGTATGTTTTCTCTCATAACCCATTTGTAAAATGTGAAAAAATTAATAACTACATAAGATTTTTATATGTAGTTTATTTTTATTTCACTTGAAATTCTTATTGTTTCTGAAGTTTTATGTTTAATCAGCTGTATTGTATTTATTCTGGGGAAGTTCCTTAATTCCATCCCTAACAAAGTAGATTTGAGACAAACAGGAAAGATATTATTTCCTTCAATATTTGTCAGATTCACAGTTAGTGAAATAACATATTTTCGCTATAATGCCCTGAATTTCTGGGGCCTGGAGTAGGATTATTTTTCCCCTTCTTTGAGAATTTTAACTCTAGGCATGGGATAAGGTTTGAATTTATACTATACCTAGATGCCCAGGAAATCTCAGTTCCAGAAACAAAGGCTCTCTTATTGGTAGGACTCTCTAGTGTTTGGAAAAATCAAAAGAAATCCCTGGGAGGAAACAAAGTCAACCCAAACTCTACTGGATTCTCATATGTAAAGCCACACTGAATAGTGGCTTGCACCCAAGAGTAAATAACATACACATGTTACTATCTACAGTGAGTGAGAGATGGTGGGGTATCATAGGAAAATAGTTGGTCTTTGTCCCCAGTTTCTGGCATAGAGCTTCTATGAGGCTTGGAATTTCCTGAGTGGTAACGGATAATAGGAGTGTCTTTTGTTCTAATGAGGTGACTCTTGGCAGACCCCAGAGAGCTTATGCCAGGATGGGGGCTAGTCTCAAGAAAGACCAAGCCTTGATTGGAAACATGGAACTTTCAGCCTCATTCTTCATGCTCTGGGGAGACAGGCTGGAGATTGAGTTAATCACCAGTGGCCAATGATTAAACCAATCATGATGAAACCTCCATAAACCTCCCAGATGATGGGGTGTGGAGAGCTTCTGGGTTAGTGCAGTTCAATGAGGTACTGGGAGAGTGGTGCACCCAGAGAGCTTGGGAGCTCCCTAAACACACACACACACACACACACACACACACACACACCTCTACATACCTTACTTTGCCCTGTTTTTCCATACGATGTTACCAAAAAAATCCAAATGAACTTTTTGGCAAACCCAATATCTCTTCAGTTTGGCTGTTCTTGAGTTGTATCCTTTATGATAAACTAGTAAGTAAAGCACTTCCTGAGTACTATAAGTCATCCTGGAAAATTATAAGACCTAAATTTGGGATGGTGGGAACCCCCAATTTATAACTTCTTGATTAGAAGTATAGGAGACCTGGAACTTGTGACTGGCATCTGAAGTTGAGGGGACAGTCTTGTAGGATAGAGCCCTTAGTCTGTGAGGTCTGTACTAACTCTGGATAATTAGTACCAAAGTTGAATTATTAAAAGCCCAGTTGGTGGCTGAGAGTTAGAGCACTGGTACAGAAAACACCCACATATTTGGTGTCAAAAGTGTTGTGAGGAAAAGGCAATCCTATATTTGGGGTCAGAAGTGAGATTTGCTAAAATGGTTTTGGCTCATGGAAACATGTGGTTTGGGAAAAAAAGGATAAAAGAGTGGAGGGTGAGAAGTCTTTGATTCCTGGGTGGCCACTCGTGGTGTGCAACTGCAGTTGTGCTGTGATCAGTTACTAAAGATAAGAGTTACCCATTGTAGCAATGAACCCAACCATTCACTGAATGCATTAAGAAATACAAACTAACAAGAGAAAAGCAAAATGTACAATCTTGATTATCATTACTTGTTACAGCTAAAATGAAATTAAAAGAGAGTTCTGAATTGGATTAACATTTACAGTCCATGGGGTTCCAAAAAATGGGACATGACTGAGTGACTAACACTCATTCAGATTCAAAATGGATGGCATAGAGAGACAAAGAAATAGAAAATATAAGGAACGGCTTCAGTGATAACGGAAAATTGGATGAATAGAGGTAACAAGTGTCCAGCTAAAATTCTTCAATGAAAGAATAGCAAGGAGTAAGGATTAGTATTTTTTTTTTAATGTTGACAATTTTTCAGATTATATGAATTTTTCAGAATATATGAATACATAACTCCTTAGATTATGGAGCATGGTGACTTCCAGGTGAGGACAGTGTTTATGTTGGTAGGAGGTAAGGAATGGTTGGGGATTTTTCAGAGGCTGGTAGAGGATACCTGGATAGCTAGCAGCGTGTTTTTTTTTTTTTTTTTTTTTTTACTTTATTTATTCTGTAATAATTAGTTTAGCTGAGCATTTGTTTTGTGTAAATTTAAATGTCTGTGATATTTCACAATAAAAATGATTTAAAGAATAAATGAGAAAAGATGAATAAATGAGGGGACTTTCCTGGTGGTCCAGTGGTTAAAAAACTGTGCTTCTAATGCAGAGGGCCTGGGTTCAATCCCTTGTCCGGTAACTAAGATCCCACATACCAATGTGGCATGGCCAAAAAGTAAATTAAAAAAAAAAAAAAAAGAATAACAAATAACTTGGATGGGGCTCTATTTTAGGTGTGAAAAGCAGTGATTATCTCTGGACCACAAGATTATCAAGAAAAGCTCCTTCCTAAAAGGTGTAAGGTAACTGAGCCAAGTATTAAAGCATAAGTAAATAGGATCTGAATGCCAAATATGTAAAACTGAAGGAAGAAAAAAGGATAATACTGCAAAATAGAAATTTCCAATTCTGCACACAACCGATTTGTAGAGTTTAAAATTAAGAACACAGAGACATTGTTTTACATAATTGAGAGTTCAGTCTTTAGGGATTTTAATGCTCAGATGCATGATTCATTAGATAGCAGTGCCTAACGATTAACTATGATATTACAGAGTGGCTAGATTAGACAACATAAGTAAGTGTTTCAGGAAAAATAAAATCTTAACATGAATATTTACCTCACTGCTCCTTTACCTGCTGAAATGAGCTCAGTTTATTTCGAAATTATTGTGGAGCTTTTTTTTTTTTTTAATGTAGACTGAGGTAACTGGTGATGGATAAGAGCCTGAGAAACTGTTAAGGCTGCCAAGATTGATACAAGAAAGGGATTACTCTGTTCATGAAGGAATAAACTTGGGGAGTGTATTTGGAGAGCTTAGAGTGGGAAAAGAGACTTGGTGGGAAGCTGCCGTGTAAGTGTGTGCATGTGTACATTACAGGCTTTCTCTGAGCATGATGGATAAAATACCTCTGACATCTGCTTTCTGCCATGTATCTCATTCCAACCACAGCACCTTGCCCCAACACATTGGTTTTTCTTAAGAGGCTAGAGTAAAAACTTTACTTCCATTTATTTTTGAATTACTGACTGGTATTTCTTTAAATGAAACATTGTTTGTCTTCAGTCAGGTCCCATAAGAAAACACATTAAGCAGGATGCATTACACTTTCAGAGAAGTCCAGGAGAAATGCAATCATAGAAGGCAAGAGACAGTAGATGATGGAGACCAGAGGTGAACAATGTTGTAACCTGCTACTGCAAAGGATAAGTGGGCTGCTCACTGAGAAGTGTTTACTCTCATTAGACAGGATAGTGCTGGAACACCACTCTTCCCATTGGGGAGACCAACAGCTTAGTATTTTAAGAACAGAGACTTTAGCCCTGTATATGAGGAATTTCTTTACTTTGGGAATGATTCTCTATTTCTACAAAGAATTCTTGTGGTACAAACATGAGATTATTTATCTTTATAACCAATCTGGCTGTAACACTTTCATAATAATATTGGACATGTAGGCTCTTTAGTTCCATAAACTTTTCCATTTGATAAAGTGAGTTAGAAAGAGGAGGAAAATAGTTTAATTTTGGAAGTTCTTTATCATGCTAAAATTATAGAAGAAGAAAGAATAAAATAAGGAATTTTAACTTCACATTTTAGAGAGCATAAGACTGTATTATCCTTACTGGTAAATGATGACTGAACAAGAACAAGGTTATAAATTTCAGTGAAAAGCAATTTTTAAAGGTCTATTTTAAAACAATATATTATTTCTCTGAACATACATATTTACTCTTGGGAATTAAATTACATTGGAAAGACAAAATATGACTCTATCCACCTAAGTGTTAAAGTAATTGATATCTGATCCAGAAAACTTTTCTATTAAACATTACTAAGCACAGATCCATTACTGAATATTTATTTATTTAGCAAATAAATCTTGATATTTTCATCAAGTGGAGACAGGATATGCTTATTGTATTACTTTATTATTATTAAAATACAACCATGCAAGAATAAGAACTATAGAGAATTGCATTATTTCATTGGAATCTATGAATAAAAATCTCAAGCAAAATCTTTATAAATGAAAACATAATAATTCTAGGGTTAGTGAATTATTATTTGTTTTATATATGCTGACTACTCTGCATGAATCAAACTAGATTTTTCCTTAAATAAGAAAAATGGATAGCTACACTACTAAAATTCAGTAATGTTTTTCCTCCATGAGATGTAGTACAATATAGCTCTATTATAATATAGCTTTAAGATTTTGGTGGGTCTTACCACATTCCCCACATAGCAAAGAATGCACAGTGAATTCCTGAGGATATATAAGCCTGGTTGTGTGATGAGGCAGATTTGAATATTGACCCTCCCTTATCAGTCTTGTAGAGGTTATAAGGGCAATATAAATATGGTCTTAGTGCTTGCCACTGAGGGAGGCTTCCCTGGTGGCTCAATCAGTAAAGAATCCGCCTGCAATGTGGAAGACCTGGGTTCAATCTTTGGGTTGGGAAGATCCCCTGGAGAAGGACATGACATCCTACTCAAGTACTCTTGCCTGGAGAATTCCAAGGACAGGGGAGCCTGGTGGGCTACAATCCATGGGATTGCAAAGAGTCAGACATAACTGAGCAACTAAGCACAGCACTGAGGGTGAAGTGAGTTTTTCTCATAATAAATCACTAATTTAGTTGGTCTATTTAATAAAATATTAAAACTATTTAGACCTCTATGAATTTCAAAATGAGTTTTTTACAGTTTTTTCCCTTTGCAATTTATTTTTCATGTGAAAATCCCTGATAAGGGTGACTGTGAATTAGGGGTTAGCTAGAAAGAACACACTGCCTGGGGGATCTCTATAACGAATACTCTTCTTGCTTATCACCATCACCTCTGCCAGCTATTACTGGGCTCACAGCATTGTCACATGACCACAGAGTAATGAACTCAATACTGTGTGTGCTTGCTGAAGGTGACCTGGAGTTGGGCAGAGTTTCTGAGTTGGAGGTTTGTGTGCCAGCCTCTGCTGGGAGAGCTAAATGTATTAGTCTCCAAGTTTTAATGATAATACCTACTTATCCTGTAGAACTTTGATAAGTAGACTTTTTATCCAATATCTTCAAGGTACAGATTTTATGACCTTCATCTGTTGACTGTTGATTTAGATGACTTCTAAAACTCCTACTTGTGACCTCAGTTTTCCCTGCTGAAATGCAAACTGTGTAATTGTGTTCTGTCTCCTGTGGGGCATCTGTGTCTCTCCTGAAATGTTGCCTTTCTTTGAGTGGATACAAACACATATGTATGAGAACATCCACCTGTAGTTGTTCAAGGAAGGATGAGTGAGTGGGAGGTAGAAGGGTATGTACACAAACTGAGTGTTTCTGAGAGTGAGTTTGACTGCACATAGGGGGATGTTTATTCTTTCTCCATTGAGTTCACATGAATTTATTGTGTACACTGTAGATGGAGTAGGAAAGCATCTACTAGTTATGATGTAAGGTAGTCTGTTAGAGTTAAGTCACCTGATTTAACAGAGAATCTCCAAATCTCAGTGATCTGAGACAAGAGAATTTTTTTTTTTTTAATTTGTGTAGGTATTCAGTGGGTTGCCTTTCATATGGTCATTCAGGGATCTAAGTTTCTTTTGCCTCGTAGCTTCTTTAGTTCTGCAGTTCTACCCACTCAGTCAGTAGCAAGGGAAAGAGAATTCTATATGGCAGAAGTTTATAGGTCAGGCCTGCGAGTGGCATATATTATTTCTATCCACATTCAAACACTGTTATTGAGTCACCAACCTCACTGAAGTGTAAAGAAAGCTGGAAATGTCTTCTGGTTATGCATGTAGGGGGAAAAGAAAATAGTTTGGTAAACAACTAGCTAGTCTTTGCCACTTTTGGTGGCAAGGACTTCTAATCCCAAACTGCTCTTTCATCTGTTTTCTCCTCCACCATTCTTTTAATTAGAATCAGCCTTCCATTCCATAATTTGAGCTTAGGTTTTAATTGAAATATTCTTTAGAAGAGAGGAAAAATACAGTCCAACTTTCACCCTGAAGTATAAATGATTACAGTCAGGTATATTGTAGCACTACCTAGTATATTGTCTGGAATATATGTACTTAATAAATGTTTGATGAATAAATAAGTAGCTGAATATACAACTCATCACCATTGTAGATCTTCTTGTCCTGAGGATCTTGGGATTCTGGAGCATAGAAAAAAGGATAAGAGAAATGGCAGAATAACACAGCAAGTTGGAGAGAGGACTAAAGTGACTTCCAGTCTCCAGGGGAGAAGAGGAAATCTCTAGAGTGGGATCTAGAATTAGCATTCTGGCAGGGAGAGGGGATCTTAGAAGGTAGCTCTTGTCTGGGCCAATTTGTGTTATAGGGTGGCTGATGTACATATAAAAAGAATCTGCACCAGAAAGCAGTATGGGGACTCATATAGGTGCCCTTGGATGACCTGATGAGGTCACATAAAAGTGACCCCATCAGGTCCTGCTCAAACTAACAAAACTGTCTCAAGTTGCACTAGCCGTGTAATCAGCAGCTGTGCCAGCCTGCACCAGACTTTGGAAGAGGACTCTTTCCTCACATGCCCTCAGGCTTCTGGGCTTCCCTGATGGCTCAGCAGGTAAAGAATCCACCTGCAATACAGGAGATTAGATCCCTGGGTTGGGAAGACCTCTGAAGGAGGTGATGGCAACCCATTCCAGGATGTTAGCCTGAAGAATCTCATGGACAGAGGAGCCTGGCAGGCTACAGTGTGGTGGATCACAATGAGTTAGACACTACTGAGGTGACTGAGAACACACGCACAAGCAAGAGTGTTGAAACCAGAGTAGAAGGAGAAGAAAGTCCCATGGAAAGGGGGGAAAATGGTGAATTGGATCAGATAATTACTGAAGAGAATCTAAATTTTAGAAATGATTGGATGGGATTGTGTCCCGTGGGGTGGGAGAGAATACATTTTTGGCTCTGGGCAGATCAAAGGCAAATGTGTAGGTTAAAAAAAATTCTTATGTTTGTACACATTTGCTGTGTAACTGTCCAGTTACACTGCATGGCTACTTGTTGAAATAAGTAACTGAATACATTTTTGGCAACATAGAAGCTTCTTAAATTCTATCAAAGCAGATAAAAGGAGAATCCTGGGGCTTCCCAGGTCAATCAGTGGTAAAGAAATCCACAGCCAATGCAGGAGACACAAGGTGAGAGTTTGATCCCTGGGTTGGCAAGATCTTCGGAGGAGGAGGAAATGACAGTCCACTTGACGATTCTTGCCTGGAAAATTCCATGGATAGAAGAGCCTGGTGGGCTACAGTCCATAAGGTTGCAAAGAGTCAGTCGTGACTGAGCATGCTCGCCACAACAAACCATTGTTCTTCTAGGCCCTATCTTTCTTTGTATGACTCACTGTCTAGCTACTGCCTTTAGCTACTGATACCTGCCCAAATCATCACTCTGCACCTCTTGTGAGAAATATACAGAAGCTAAAGACCACATCTGACCTCCTCTCTTCCTCACCTTGGGATTACCTGAGGGGAAAAGAAGACATGCCACTAAGACTCGCACATACAGTTAGTAATAGTGGATTCACCGTCACTCCAGCAATAGCTTTGGAGAGACCCTTTAATCAGTGCAACAGAGGCAAATAATGCATGTGATCAATGTAATAGTCTGTTAACCCAAAGTACCCATCATACAGAGCAAAGAACCCAACCAGTCCTTACGAAATTTAAAATTCAAGATTGCCTTCTCTACCTCCCTTTCTCCTTCAGAGACTGCGTCTTTTCTCTCTCTGTTCTCATACAGCACTGTCACAATCCAGCAATTAGTAATTATAAAATAATAGAAACAATCATCAGTAACTTATAATTATCTTCTCTTTCATAGTATAAGATTCTTTAGCATGAATCGCCTTGCCAACAAATCATAATTCATCTTGATAACAAGTTTGATGGAGTCACATGAGACATGAATCTGGCTCATTAATGTTATTATTGTTTTTAAATCTTCAGTGGCAACAGTGCTTCCTAAGTATTAATTAATCTTCATAACTTCTCTGTGAAGTAGGTTAAATATAACTAAATTTATTCTACCAGTAGAGAAATTGGCAAATCGGTGATCTCCTCAATGAATCTCTCTTCATTACCAATGGATCTGAGAGCAGATGTGGAAATAACTGAATCTTATTAATTTTCCATGATACTAGATTGACATAACTTGTGTGTGCTCTTGATTTCACTCTTTTCCTCCCCAAAGCCCTCTGAAGATATCCATAACAAAATTATAAGTGATTTATAACAATTGACAAAAATTGTGAGTTCTGAAATATTTTTATCTACTCTCTTAAAAATGCTCAAATTAAGTAAATTATCATCAGTGGTCATTATAGAGTGTGATTTCTTCTCTTTCTATGCCTTCAAATTTTCATTGTTCCTTAAGGTTTTACTGGTTATATTTTTAAAATATCTTTTTTTCTGAAGAGCTTGAGGCATTGTGGAAGAAACAGATTCCATAGGACCTAAAGTTAATGCTTTAGTCCCATCTTGGCTTCTATCAGATGGAAATAAGGTACTCCAATGACGGGGTACAATCCATGTCCATGCGACAACATGGATTCAAATCCAAGGCTCGCCACCACTGATGTGGTTTTCTGCATATCTTTGGAAAAACTGTTTGTTTCTTCTGGTTACCGTTCTCATTTCTACCTGAGAATCATCTTAGTCACTTGAGTTATGAGAGTAACAAGAGATAATGAATGTTGAGTAGCTGGCACCTTAAAAGTGATCACTAATGGAGTGTTATTAATCATATAAATCAGTGATTTGACTCCAAAACCCTAGCAAAAGGAATGCAGGGGGCTTAACAGGAAGATACAATATTAGGTGTATGTACTTAGAGATTTTGCTTAACATGGTAGTCATTGTTGATGGGCTTTTAATTTTGGAAGTAACAAAATAGTCTTTAATATTGTTTTGAGTCAATGATTTAAAGACAGTAAAGGCTTTTACTGTCAAAACCGAAAGCTTTTGACAACTCTTAGTATCTTAGATAACTAGATATTTCTATCTCTGTTAGGGATTGGCTCTTAATTTAATACAAGAAAATTCTTAATTTAGAATAACATTTGGAACATGGTAGAAAGTATTAAATGAATAAAAGCAATTGGCTTCCAGAGACAAAAAGAGTGAAAAAGAACACCACAAGTGTTGTGTTCTTTGTATACATTTGACTATCCAGATCTCCTTTGGATACCAGTGGCTGAAGAACATTAAAAAAAAAAAAAAAAAGAGGCGCATTTGAGGTATGAGATAGATGGAGCTAGGAAAATAGAAAGAGAAGGGACTAGAGAAAAAATTTCTTCTTCAGGAAAATACTAGAATCACCTAGTCTACTGATGAAGGATATGAAAAAAGGTGACATTTTACACAAGTTACTCCTTCATTTTTTTTTTTAAATCTTAGAGTTTCTAAGTGTTACCTCTCCTCTTAAAAAAAGAAACATGACTGATGACACAAGGGATATTACACCAGACCTATAAGGCTAGCTCTACATAAAACCTAGAAATAACTTTCTATTTCAACTCAGTTCAGTTCAGTTCAGTCACTCAGTTGTGTCCGACTCTGTGACCCCATGAATCGCAGCATGCCAGGCCTCCCTGTTCATCACCAACTCCTAGAGCTCACCCAAACTAGTGTGCATTGAATTGGTGATGCCATCCAGCCACCTCATCCTCTGTTATCCCCTTCTCCTCCTGCCCCCAATCCCTCCCAGCATCAGGGTCTTTTCCAATGAGTCAACTCTTCGCATGAAGTGGCCAAAGTATTGGAGTTTCAGTCTCAGCATCAGTCCTTCCAATGAACACCCAGGACTGATCTCCTTTAGGATGGACTGGTTGGATCTCCTTGCAGTCCAAGGGACTCTCAAGAGTCTTCTCCAACACCACAGTTTAAAAGCATCGATTCTTTGGTGCTCAGCCTTCTTCACAGTCCAACTCTCACATCCATACATGACCACTGGAAAAACCATAGCCTTTCAACTCAACAGATTAATAATAATAAAAAAAAATCCTTAAAACAGAAATAACAAAAATCAGAAACATCCCTGTATTTGTTTTTTATGAAAATAAAGCATCAGCTGATACTTTGAAGATACTGATTCTTACCTGTGTAGATAAACTCCACATACGCAGGATGAATTTTTGTGAAAACTTCTTTTACTTTTTCTATTTTATCAGCTCTGATTTTTGTTGCAAATGGTGTGTACATAACTGAGAAAGATTCCGCTCTGGTGATGGCTTCCTCAATCATGGCCTAAGAGAAAGCAAATAACCCATTTGGCATCAATAACAATATATGACTTTTTAAGAATGTAAAAAAAAATAATTACCTTTATGGATGATTTAAAAATCTATATACTGTACTGCAGAGATAACATTTTGGTCTTGAATATTCATTAGAATGAACTTTTAATTAGTTCTGGAAATACTATTTCATATTAGGAAAACCAATTAAATGGAGAAAGTTTGTAAACAGACACCTCTAAACTGAGCTTGCTTTAAGATAAAAATAAAAATTCTGTTTTCTGAGGTGTCATTTTTAACTTGGTCTGAAACATCAAATTCTTAAGCCTAATATAATTATCCTATGAACAGACACTGATGAGCAATTTGTTCTTTAAAAAAGTAATTAAAATATCTAGATTTAAGTATTGTCTATAAATAACCTGACAGGCTAAACAAACTATATTTTTCTTCTTCCAATACCTGGCAAAGTCTTTTGGAGGTATAAAAAAAAACCTTTCTCAATTCCCTCCTAGCAAAGCTTTCCTTCCCTGCAGATCACAATGGCTGAGCCATTTGAGATGGATTCAACTATTTAAGAATTTCTTTAAATTTTCTTTGTTCATGTATGGTACCATTCTTGATAAAGCTTGTCATCACCCAGAGCTTCCTGTTTTAACAAGGTCCATTACTATTTGAAACAGACCAAAAGGGAAGTTATGTGAAGTTTTAAAAAGGAATTATTCCTTTCCTACAACTTTTCCTTCTAACAAGCTTTGACAATTGAATAAAAAGTGGAACTGTCTATAGTTATCTCATTTTTCTGAAAATAGCATAAAAGAATATTATAAAAATTCATATATACTTACAGAAATAGTTTTTCCCCTGACAACTCAGAGTGTCAACAACCAATAAGGAAAAATAATAGATTTGAAGTTTCCAACAAAGAAAATCATTTAACAAACAGCAACTTTATTATTACCGGCATGCTGCTGCTGCTGCTGCTAAGTCGCTTCAGTCATGTCCGACTCTGTGCGACCCCATAGATGGCAGTCCCCAGGCTCCCCCATCCCTGGGATTCTCCTGGCAAGAACACTGGAGTGGGTTGCCATTTCCTTCTCCAATGTGTGAAAGTGAAAAGTGAAAGTGAAGTCGCTCAGTCGTGTCCGACTCTTAGCGACCTCATGGACTGCAGCCTACCAGGCTCCTCTATCCATGGGATTTTCCAGGCAAGAGTACTGGAGTGGGGTGCCATTGCCTTCTCCGTATTACCAGCATGGTGTATTGTTAAACAAGTTTTAGGCTAATATTAAACTCAGTAAGGAATTGATTTTAAACTGAGAGACTTAATTTAATTTGTTGATATCCTACTTCATTCCTCAGTGACTCCAAATGGCTTCTATGATCAGTTTTCTAACTTACAACTTAAATTTGTTGTGGGGCAAATTTCTGAATGGCTGAAGGAAAGAACTTGTCCACAAGACTGTCCTTTCCAGGTCTGATGAACTGGAAGGGGAACAAAGAATATGATTGTGATGCCAAATCCAGAGCCAGCAACTCAATGGAGGGAGCCATGGATTATGAAGCAGTGGATTCTGAGGGTGCAGCAGGTCTGGATGCTGAGGCCTGGATGCGACGATGGAAGGCTTACAAAGGGCAATGCAGGCAGCAGGTCTGGAATTCAGAGACGTGGATTAAGAACTCAAGCTGTTTAGGTACCAGGTTCTGGTCTTCCAACAAAAAATAAATATCCTTTATATTGGGTAGGAGAATATTTTCTCCAACTTCGTGCTTCATTGTTTATTGCTGGAACGTGGAATATGCTGGAATATATTTATTGGTGCAACTAATTCTGGGATGGCCTGTCCAGACCAAGAAAGTAAGTAGTTGTACCTGGATTCGTGCGGAGTGAGGTGCTGAAGAAGGAAGTTGTTCTAGATCTCAGTTTGAAGGTGTTGATCTGCCTTCACTGCCTTTTGTAGGCTCCTAGTTCCTATGTGAGTTTGCTAGGCCTGCCATAACAAAGTTTCACAGACTGGGTGGCTGAAACAACATAAATTTATTTTATCATAGTTCCAGTGGCTATAAGTCTGAGATCCAGGTGTCTGCAGGGTTGATTTCTTTTTATACCTCTCTCTTTGGCTAGTAGATGGCCAGGTACCTTCTCCTGTGTCTTCACATGTTTTTCCCTCTGTGTGTGTCTGTATTCTAATCTCCTCTTACACTGGTCATATTGGATTGTTGTTGTTCAGTCACCCAGTCATGTCTGACCCTTTGTAACCCCATGGGCTACAGCACGCCAGGCCTCCCGGTCCCTCACCACTTTCTGGAGTTTGCCCAAATTCGTATCAATTGCATAGTGATGCCATCCAACCATCTCATCCTCCAATACCCTCTTCTCCTTCTGCCCTCTATCTTTCTCAGCATCAGGGATTTTTCCAAAGAGTTGGCTCTTTGCATCAGATGTCCAAAATACTGGAACTTCAGCTTCAGCATTAGCCCTTCCAATGAGTATTCAGGGTTGATTTCCTTTAAGGTTGACTGGTTTGATCTCCTTGCTGTCCAGGGAACTCTCAGGAGTCTTCCCCAGCACGACAGTTCGAAGGCATCAATTTTTGGCACTTAGCCTTCTTTATGAACCAACTCTCACATCCGTACATGACTACTGGAAAAACCGTAGCTCTGACTATATGGACCTTTGTTGGCAAAGTGATGTTTCTGCTTTTTAATATGCTGTCTAGGTTTATTATAGCTTTTCTTCTAAGGAGCTAGCATCTTTTAATTTCATGGCTACAGTCTCCTTCTGCAATGATTTAGGAGTCCAATTCCCTGTCTATTTGCCATGAAGTGATGGGACTGGAAGCCATGATCTTAGCTTTTTGAATGTTGAGGTTTAAGCCAGCCTTTTCACTCTCCTCTTTCATCCTTATCAAGAGGCTTTTTAGTTCCTCTTCACTTTCTGCCATTAGAGTGGTATCATCTGCATATCTGAGGTTGTTGACGTTTCTCCCACCTATCTTGATTCCAGCTTACAACTCATCCAGCTGGGCATTTCTCATCATGTGCTAAGCGTATGAGTTAAACAAACAGGGAGACAACAGAGAGCCCTGTCGTACTCCTTGCCCAATTTTGAACCAGTCCGGTTCTAACTGTTGCTTTTTGATCAGCCAACAGGTTTCTCAGGAGATAGGTAAGATGGTCTGGTATTCCCATCTCTTTAAGAGCTTTCCACAGTTTGTTGTGATCCTCACAGTCAAAGGCTTTATATTGGATTAAATCCCATTTAAAGACCTCGTTTTAACTTAATTACTTTTTTAAAGACCCTATTTGCAAATACAATCACCATCTACAGCCTGGGGTTAGGACTAGCGTATGAATTTTGCAGGGGACATGGTTCAGCCCATAACACTTCCTAACATCCAAATAGCCTTTCTGGCGGTCTCTCTGAATAGCTTGGTGAAGGATATGTTGCTTTAAATTCTGGATCAAATAATTTTAGTGAAGGTATTTAATCCTCTACTTTGCTTCCAGAAAGGTATTAACAGTATCCCAGTAAGGCCAAGACAGAAGAAAACATTCTCTCCATCCCATTTCTCTTTCAATTGCTGGCAGCTTAAGTGATGCTGGCAGAATAGCTTTGCCTTTAAGCCATCACACAGCAGGACAGGAAGACTCATGCCCAAGAGCCTACACCAGCTTTTGTTTTTGCAAGTGGCAGAAGAGCGGTTTTCACGACAGTTTGATCTGCTTGTTTAAGGCATTGTGCTCTTGGCTTAATGCTCAAGACATGTCATGTAGGCTTTCACAGTGTTCTTCACTCAGGAGGGTATATGCTGGAGTATATACCCTCCCTCTCTCTTCACTCAGAGTCAGTAGAACTGGGGTTCTTTTGTGGCTTCTGCTCTCCATCTTGAAGATGAGTAAAGAAGTGAGTGAGTGAGCAGACTGTGTAAGAATAAAATTGAACTTTCAATGGAGACACTTTCTCAGATGAAATTACTACAGCCCCAAGAAGAAATAGTGCAATGTAATTTTAAATATATATTTACATATAAAGTTTTAAACACATATATTTAAAATATAAATGTACACACACATATGTAACATTTCTGGTATATTGTTGACTAATTTATTTGTGAAGTAGTCTAAGTCTAGAAAAATTTAGCTTTAAAATACTTATTATTATTATTTAAAATAGTGGGAATTTTTTATTGTTTTTGGTTGGGCACCAAAATATCAGGTTTTCATTTTGTGATGGCAGTAATAATTTAGAATTGGGCTTGTTTTACATGAGCAATCTATGTCCATTTTTAAAAAAAATTATTTTATTGAAGTAGGTGACACTGGTGGTAAAGAATCTGCCTACAATGCAGGAGCTCTAGGAGATGTGAGTTTGATCCCTGGGTGGGGAAGATCCCCTGGAGAATGAAATGGCAACCACTCCAGTATTCTTTCCTGGAAAATTCCATGGACAGAGGAGCCTGGAGGGTTACAGTCCATGGAGTCGCAAAGAGTGAGCAATGGCTTAGTGACTAAGTACATACTTGACTTACATTGTTGTATTTCTGCTGTACAGTAAAGTGATTCACTTATATATGTATATGTACATATACATTTTTTTCCATTTTCTTTTCCACTGTGGTTTATCACAGGATATTGAATATAGTTCCCTGTGTTACACAGTAGGACCTTGCTGTTTATCCATTCACTACTATAAGAGTTCACATCTGCTGATCCCAAACTCCCAATCCATTCCTCCCTGCACCTTCCTCCCCCAGCAATCACAGGTCTATTCTCTATGTGAGTCTGTTTCTGTTTCATAGATAAGTTCATATATAATTTATTTATTTATTTTTGGCTGTGCTGTGTCTTTATTGCTGCATGAAGACAGCCATCTCTATTTTCTCTAGTTGTGGAGAGTAGAGGGCAGCCTAGTTGCTGTGTGCAGGCTTCTCACTGTGGTGGCTTCTCTTGTTGCAAAGCATGGGCTCCAGGTTTCATGGACTTCAATAGTTGTGGCGTGTGGGCTCAGTACTTCTGCCTCCTGGGCTCTGGGGCACAGGTTCAACAGTTTTGGCACATGCGCTTAGTTCCTCCATAGCTTGTGGGATCTTCCTGGACCAGGGATCGAACTCAAGTCTCCGGCATTGACAGGTGGATATTTCACCACTGAGCCACCAGGGAAGTCCTGTGGCATATTTTAGATTCCAGATATTAGTGATATCATATGGTATTTGCTTTCTCTTTCTGACTTACTTCACTTACTATTACAATCTCTAAGTCCACTGATATTGCTGCAAAGGGCATTATTTCATTACTTTTTATGGCCAAGTAGTATTCCAAGGTATATATGTACCACATCTTCATCCATTCATCTGATGATGGACATTTAGTTTGTTTCCGTGTTGTGGCTGTTGTGAATAATGCTGCTATGAGCATAGGGGTGGATGTATCTTTTTGAATTGTAGCTTTGCTTGGATGTATGCCCAGGAGTGGGATTGCTAAATCATATGGCAACTTTTAGTTTTCTCCGTGGTGGCTGCACCAATTTACTTTTCCACTAGCAGTGTAGAAGCGTTTTCTCTTCTCCATACCTTCATCGGTATTTATTGTTTGTAGATTTTAATGAATAATCGAATGTGGGTAAACTGAAGATTTTAAATGCAAAGATTTTTTTTTAAACTGGGATATTTTATAATAATGATAGATATTAAAATATAAATTTTAATTTACTTTTTACCACCAAAGATTTTCCTTGGTTTTGAAAATAAAGAGGTGAGAAATTGAAGCTTGTAAAAAAAAAAAAAAAAGTAAGTGCACTGAAAATGAAGGCAGATTTCAAATGGTCATTTTTAACTTGACAAAAATTTTCTGCAATTGTGTCATTCTTTCCCAATGTGTGAGGTTTTCTGATGTCAATAAATGTCTCACGTATGCAGAGAATGGGGAGCAGAATCAGTTTGCATGACCTGCTGTTGTGTGCATTGCTATTAGTTTTGCTTTCTTTGCTGCTACACAAAAAGAAGCTTTGAAATTAGGTGTTCACATTTGACCAGACCACCTGACCTGCCTCTTGATAAATTTGTTTGCAGGTCAGGAAGCAACAGTTAGAACTGGACATGGAACAACAGACTGGTTCCAAATAGGAAAAGGAGTACGTCAAGGCTGTATATTGTCACCCTGTTTATTTAACTTATATGCAGAGTACATCATGAGAAATGCTGGACTGGAAGAAGCACAAGCTGGAATCAAGATTGCCGGGAGAAATATCAATAACCTCAGATATGCAGATGACACCACCCTTATGGCAGAAAGTGAAGAGGAACTCAAAAGCCTCTTGATGAAAGTGAAAGTGGAGTTGAAAGTGAAAAAGTTGGCTTAAAGCTCAACATTCAGAAAACCAAGATCATGGCATCTGGTCCCATCACTTCATGGGAAATAGATGGGGAAACCGTGGAAACAGTGTCAGACTTTATTTTGGGGGGCTCCAAAATCACTGCAGATGGTGATTGCAGCCATGAAATTAAAAGACGCTTATTCCTTGGAAGGAAAGTTATGTCCAACCTAGATAGCGTATTGAAAAGCAGAGACATCACTTTGCCAACAAAAGTCCATCTAGTCAAGGCTATGGTTTTTCCTGTGGTCATGTATGGATGTGAGAGTTGGACTGTGAAGAAGGCTGAGCACCGAAGAACTGATGCTTTTGAACTGTGGTGTTGGAGAAGACTCTTGAGAGTCCCTTGGACTGCAAGGAGATCCAACCAGTCCATTCTGAAGGAGATCAGCCCTGGGATTTCTTTGGAAGGAATGATGCTAAAGCTGAAACTCCAGTACTTTGGCCACCTCATGCGAAGAGTTGACTCATTGGAAAAGACTCTGATTCTGGGAAGGATTGGGGGCAGGAGGAGAAGGGGACGCCAGAGGATGAGATGGCTGGATGGCATCACTGACTTGATGGACGTGAGTCTGAGTGAACTCCGGGAGTTGGTGATGGACAGGGAGGCCTGGCATGCTGCTGAAACTCCAGTACTTTGGCCACCTCATGCGAAGAGTTGACTCATTGGAAAAGAGTCTGATGCTGGGAGGGATTGGGGGCAGGAGGAGAAGGGGACAACAGAGGATGAGATGGCTGGATGGCATCACTGACTCGATGGACGTGAGTCTGAGTGAACTCCGGGAGTTGGTGATGGACAGGGAGGCCTGGCATGCTGCGATTCATGGGGTCACAAAGAGTCGGACACAACTGAGCAACTGAACTGAACTGAATAATTCTCTATTGTTATCCTCATGTTATCAAGTTTTAAGACTTATAGTTATACAAACCAAGAGTATATGTGGGCAGCTCACTTCCTCTACAAACAGTAACATAATAATTTCTCCTTATACTTTAGCTAAGCAAAAAAGAGCATTTGCTACTTCAGAACTCAACTTGCCCAGGATAATTGTAAACCAAGAAAGACCTGGAGAGATAGGGAAGAGAGATACTCTATCAAGAATAAAGGAAAAGCAATCAAAGTAGTGGAAAATGATGACTAGCGAAAAAGAAAAGAAACAAAATTTATCTTCTTCTTCTAAATCCAAGTGGGTTGATTCTTCCTGGTAAATTTTTAAGAGGACTTAAAGCACCCAGGATAAATCTTGCAGTAACCATAAGCCTCAGACATTTCCAGGATGATGGAATTATAAAAATTTCCCCCTTTTTGCTGGAGGATTTGGATAAATTGTAACCTTTTAACTATGTATCCAATGATGGTGGTTCAGTGAGTAGAATTCCTGTCACTGCTAATTAGAAAATGTGATAAAGTTATTATAGATTATTATCAAATTATTCCTTTAATGTTCCTATTATCGGGGTTGCCCATAATTGCAGTAAATTTCTTTACTTACAGGATTAAACCTGGAAGGAATCTTGGGAATTTTCCAGTTCAATTCACTGAATTGCAGATGGCTTAAGTGACTTGGAGAGGCATAAGTGACTTTTCTAAGGATTAACAGCTTTTTAATTTTATAGAATTTAGAATTAGGTTTTCAAATATTATGTTTCACATTCTCTTTGGAAAATTATGTTTTTATTTTCTCAGCTTTATCCTCGTGTTTAAAACAGCCATAGTAGACATACCATCTTAAATTCTGAAGTATTTAATTTAGTTTTGCAGTATATGTAAGTGCTGCAGAATTTTAGAACATATATAGATCTATTTATTTACCTACCTACCCATTTCCTGGACACCTGGTTAGGCATTTTCCCTTGTAGTTAGGTGTGGCCATGTGGCTGAGTGTGGGCCAATGGAATGTAGGCAGGAATGATATTCTTTCCAAATTTAGCCCATAAAACTTGCCTAGTATGATCTATTTTCTTTCCTTATCAGCTACCTAGAGAGGAAGACTCCCAGGATGTGGATGAAGATGGAGCTACAGGATGGAAGGAGTACAGGTTCTCCTGTTGCTGACTGGAGGACAATCAGCCAGGAACACCCACATTGGACTGTATTGTAAGTGAGAAATCAACGTTTATTAAGTTACTAGAATTTTGGAGGTTTTAAAAAAATAATTTAATGTATGTATTTATTTTATTTTTGGGCTGTGCTGGGTCTTCATTGCTGCATGGGCTTTTCTCTAGTTGCAGCGAGCAGGGGCTGCTCTAGTTGTGGTGTGCCAGCTTATCATTGTGGTGGCTTCTCTTGTTGAGGGGCACAGGCTCTAGGGTGCATGGGCTGAGTGGATGTGTCACCCAGGCTCAACAGTTGTGGTGCATGGACTTAGCTGCTCCGTGGCATGTGGGATCTTCCCGGACCAGGGATTGAACTCATGTCTCCTGCTTTGGCAGGTGGATTCTTTACCATGGATCCACCAGGGACGCCCTGGAGTTGTTTGTTGTAGTAGTTAGTCTACCTTAATACACAAACACTATTCAAGGAAAATTGGAATCTCTCTCATAATCCATTTTTTTTCTACTAAGTCTTATGTATTATAAAAAAAAGTAAAGAAAAAAGATATTTTAAGATGAAATAACTTCTCATTTAGCAGTGTGATAAATGTTTCTATATATCTTATGCTTTAATTTTCCTAAAGTCCATATAAGTAAGTGGATTCATCCTAGTGGATAAATATTATGATTGTATTGTTTTATCTTCAGTTGACACTATTAGATTCAAAGGAACCAATGCTATATTTGAAAGCTATAAATGATTGAGAGGGACCCTTTAGTCCTTAGTGGTTAATATGGCTCTTTGTTAATATTAATAATGATGAAATTTGGAATGACACCTAGTATTTTCTAGAACACAGAAAAATAAAATTGTTAAGCAATATTTTTCAAACTTTATCCTTTTTAAATATATATGAATTTAATTCGAAAGACTTCAACTTTTTTGAAATTTAGATTTAATCTAAAGAGTAGATTCTCTTAAGGAGCAGAATATCTTGCCTTGAGACTTACCTATAAACTGCTTCATAGTGTCATTTAGAAACTAGCCAGGATTGAGATTTTTATGCTAATTTTATTAATATGATATGTCAGAATAAAATATATAATAGTTTGCCCTGCCCTGATAATCAACATTTTAATGCAGAAATATTGCCTTGGATTTATGAGAGTTCTTTTATTAAGCAACCTTCATTGCAAGTTGTGTATTTTTCTAGTATAAAGGAATATTTGGCAGCTTTTCCATTACATTTATTAGCTCAGTGATATGAACATTGTAAATATCTTCATACAGTTTAAATATAAGTATTTAAAGTTTTATTTGTGTTTTCTGGAAATTACCAAATATTGTATGAACAGGTTACTTGTACCAAGGAAAGCACATTTTTATATAGCAGTTTTGAATTCTCTACTTTGCAACCTGTCTTGTTTAAAACAGTCACAAGAACTACCATTTTAAATTATGAAATATTTCCTTAGTTTTGCAGTGTATGTGAATATTGTAGGATTTTAGAACATATAACTATATACGTATATGTATCCACATATTGTGTGTGTAAATGTATTCCACTGTTTACTGTCCAGTCTGGTTAGAGTTAAGGTTTTGATTATATATATGCCTCCATTAGCTGAATAACTTCAGCACTTAGTGGCTAAAATTTACCCTGTATTTGTTTTTAATCATTTATATTTCATAGTAAAATTTTATTTCCATGCCTCTTCAGCATGAAGCAAAAGAGATGGAAGGGATGTAAGATATTATTTTAAGATCATTCAACTTTATAACCAAGGAAACTGAGGCTCTTGTTAGTTCTGGTGACTCACTTGCAGTCACAAAATTAGAGATGGAAGTAAGACAAGAACACAACTCTCTGAAACCAATGCTTTCTCTTACACTGAGAGAATTGTTATATTTGTAAGTAGATTATTTCCTAGAATTATAAGACCAAGTATTGCTTTCATTTCCTTTTTTCATGACTGTCTTATTCCTGTCATCAAAGACAAGGATAATTTGACTCTGATGCTAACAAAGAAATAAATGGACCGCATTAAGACTAAACCAGGTCAAGTTCCTCTTCACAACAATGATCCTAACAGAGTATTCATCCTTAACTCCTACTGGCCACAGTAAGAGTGTTTTGTCTACAGGCTGCTGATTAGATTTAGGATATGCTATCAATTAGCATGCCTTTCTCAAAGAGAAACATTTACAGAAATGAAAGGCTTCTTAATGGGGAAGTCAATAATGTGCTTGGGTTGGTCTAACTTATTTAATGGCAAAGCACAAATAATTTGTAAATAGAATACAAAGTATGTTCTTGTACTAAAGACCCTGAATAATTTTCTACATGCACATTTGAGAAATACCAGCCGATAGAAAGTCAGAGCTACAAGTGTGGGTTTCAGCAGCCTCCAGACTGTTTAGGATGCCACAGAGCTTTTACTCTTGATGACTTAAAATGAATCACCAAAAGGTATCACATGAATACATGGCTGTATTACAGGTAATTATTTCATTACTGGGTATTACTAATGAGCTTTAGCTCCTGTGTTCAGTGGTGGATACCAACATGGTTTGGAACCCTTTTTTGTTGTGTGTTTCATCTCTATGCTTCGTTTCGTTGTGTGAAAGTAGGTATTCCTTTCCCTATTCTATGTATATGGTTTTTTGATTATATTTCTTGACTGGTGTTTCACAGCTGATTAATGGTGATATAGGGACAAGAACTTGGTAACGGGGTTTCCAGGCTTGTACTGCTTTTTACATATATACATATATCGGGCCACTATGAAAGATAACTTTGAGTGGAAAAGTCAAGGACACCTTTGAAAAAAAGGTATATTGTAGAAGAAGTTGAAAGAATCCAAGGATGTTTAACTTGGGGACAAAACATCAGTTATATGAACTGACTCTGCCACCAGAATTCAACCTGCTCTTGGACTCTGCCTATGTGGATTTTTGTTTAATTCATTGATAAATATGGAAAACTCATTTTTATTATTTGAATATGTTCACTGTACCTTGGCTGAGTGCTGTAGATAAATTATTCTGTTTATTTGTTGAGTCAGCACTGGAAAATAAGCATTATCATCCCACTTTACAGATGAGAAAACCTCACTCTTTATCTGTTATAACATGCAGTAGTTCACACGGCTACTTTGTGACAGAGTTGGGATTCAAGCCAGTTGTGTATCAGTCAGAGCCTTGTGTTCTGAGCCATTTATGCCATGTGGGCTCATCAATGAAGTCTGTAGCCCCATTTGGCATTAAGATAGGATTATAAATATGAGAACCCTTAGTAGAAGGGAAAAATGTTTTAGCAGAGCCTTCCAATGAAAAAACTACTTGTCTTGGGAGCTAATAGCTCCATGGCCCTGGAGGACTTAGGAGGGATTTTGATGTTGGAATCCAGTAATAGGGATCACAATATCAAGTAGAGATGTGTCTTTATTGTGCTGGAGTCTAGTACTCAAAGTAGTAGACTTTGGGTAGACTCCTCATCCTGGTAATTTCTTTTCTCCCTCAAGTTTCACCCTTGCCTGGGTACCATACACCTATTCTTTTTCTTTCTTATATCTTTAATTTGCCTTTCACTAATCTTTTCTGGGCTGTAGCTCCTCACAGAGGGCCTTATAGTTTAGAAGACAACAGGTTGCAGGAAGATGATTAATATGGGGCAAGTGTTCTTCTATATGGGCTTTCCAGGTGGCTCAGATGGTAAAGAATCTGCCTGCAATACAGTTTTGATCTCTGGGTTGGGAAGATCCCCTGGAGAAGGATATGGCTGCCCACTCCAATATTCTTGCCTGGAGAATTCCATGGACAGAGGAGCCTGGAGGGTTATAGTCCATGGAGTCCTTCTGTATATGACTTCTCATCATCGGGAAATCTCAGGAGGGGGATAATTACATCTGAGAAATGCAACAGACCTGTCACAGTGTATGACATACATATACATAGACACTTTAGAGAATATGTGTATACCCACACACACTCTGTGACCACAGTAACAAAATCCAACTTCCAGTGATGTGAAAAGAAATGCAATGCTATCTTCAAGAGACCTGCCACTGTATTCCAGGTTACCTGTGTCCAGTCAAAAGTTTTCTCTCTGCTTTGTGTCATATGTTAATCTTAAAGCGGGCCAACCTCTACCTGATGAAAGATAAATGAAATGAAGACTTGCCATGTTAGTTATGATGTTTTCCATCCCTTTAGGGTTGGGCTTGAAATAGTTCTCCTATGGTCTTCTGGAGGTTTTTGTCTCTCACAGGCTGTTGACTCCTAGTTTAGACTGTGCTGTATAAAACAGCACCTGTGCTTTTCTTGGATAAAAATAGATTAGTTTAACAGTTACTTTGTGATCCTGAGAAAAATTATATCATCCCACACGTTAAAGGTTGACATTTGAAATGCCAAGGTCTCATTATTTGGAAGAGGGGAAATTATGAAAAAGAAAATAATTCCATCAGGAACTGTAGCCCAGGTAGAACAGGCAATCTTCACAAATTAGTGAGGAAAGTACAATCATAGGAATTCAAGAAAAGAGGAGAATCTATTTTTAATTGCTGTGCATTACCATCAAAAGGATGGCTGAATATAAATAAAAACATTAAAAGCTTTGCATTTTACAGATTATCTCATACCTGGGTGAACATAGCTTAAAAAATTTCATGATTTCATGGAATAGTTATTCCACATTTCCAACTGCTAAAAAAAAACAGTGACCTCAATTTCTCTGCAAGCTTATAAATCAATAACCCATAAAATCTATGGGAAATATAAAAAATAACCACAAACTCTTCTAAAATTGGTTTTGCTCACAGCAATTTTTGATTTTCAGATGCAAACAAAAACAAAGAAGGAATCCACATGTTCACAAATTTGAACTGGAAGGCAAAGCCTCTATGTAAATAAAACAACCTCATGGCCACCTAGCAGAATAGCCACAGGATTTTTGGGAATTAAATAGTTATACCTAAATTTGTTCAAGTGAAAGAAGGCTCAGATTGCCTTAGATCGCTGAAACTCACATCATGCTCAAATGAAGGAAAATGAAAAGAAATTTAGAGGTCACTTTTTTTCTCCCTTAAGAACTGTCGGAAACCCAAAAAGCTTTTTAGGAGAAAAAAGAAAAAAAAGGAAAAGCTGACTCTGTTTTATCACCTACGGATATTACTGCAAAACAAAACCAGCACCATGAAAAAAAAAATACTATATATATATATATATATATATATAATATATGTATATATTTCTGAAGAAGAGTGCTAAATACATATTTCTCAGGAGTGGCTGAGGATTATTTTCTTGTTTGATATGATGCCACTTGTTTTCATTTTATTTTTAGTTGGACTATAGTTACTTTACAATACGTGTTGGTTTCTGCTATACATCAACACGAATCAGTCATAGGTATATATATGTCTCCTCCCTCTTGAACCTTCCTCCCATCTCCCAGCCCTTCCTACCACCCTTCTAGGTTTTCACAAAGCACAAGGTTTGGGTTCCTTGCGTTTTATCACCTGAACACGCTCGATCTCCTCTGATGCCACTCTTTTCTATGAAGGTTGAACTATCAACTTGCAGATAGATTGGGCTGAGGTACAAGTGTGCAGCCCTCTGGAGGCCACTTTCTGAGGCTATGTCCACCCATTCTTGCATGATCTGGATGCCTGACGTTGTTTTGGCAGGAGACAAAGCTGTTTATTTCTCAGTGAGAACTAGGAGTCCAAAGGCAGGAAAACTACTGAAAGGTGACACTCTGAGTACATTTCACACTGAGGTGAAGTAATTGAGTGTTTGACTCATTTTTTCAAAGAAAGCTTTGGCTTTTGACATGTACATGTGGGATAGAGGAGGGGGGATGGTGTGGGGAGAAAAGAAGGATGGGGCAGGTGAAAAACAACCTCACCTACTTGGCAGTCTTGTCAAATCAATGCCATCATATATATATATATATATGTATACACATACACACATATATATAGTACTGATGTGTACTATATATATGTATAGATATGTACTATATATATGTGTGTGTGTATATATATATATAGTTCTGATATGTATGAATTTAATATACATATGGTTCAGGTTCCTTCCTCCACCCCTCCCTCCTTCTCTCTCTTCCTTCTTCCTTTACTTTCTTTCTTCCTTCTTAGTCCCTGGGATACTCACAGAACATCAATAGAAAAACTACACAGAACTATATAAACAGAAAATAATGTCACGGTCACTATCTCCTTCACGAGAACACGCAACCTTGGGTCAAATACATGCCTAAATCACATCTTTCATTTACAAGTGAACCTCTTCTGCTGGCATACTACCTCAAATAGCATCAAAGCAAAATGAAACACAGGCAGCGTTTAACAACGCTGGTAACCATAGAAACATATCATTAAAGAATATATAAACAGAAATGAATAATTAGATGAGAAATTCATTTCTACATTTATCTTTTTCCCAAGACCCAGGGAAAGAAGCTCTCTTTTACCTCTCATCTCAATTTGGACATTTCCTCTTTAGCCTGTCATCTAACTGAAAAATACAAGAATTCATGAAATGAGAATTGTCATGTTGCCTAGCTTAATGGACAGATCTCTTTGTAGGCAAGTGACTGAAAAATATTGCAGTCCCACTGTGGCCTCGATGTAGCACTGAGTGCAGGAAGGGATCCTGAGGAGGCCACAGAGTCTGCTTTTGGGATAGGAGGGCAGGAAAACCTGATTTACATTGTGAGTAAGGGGCAAGAAGGGGAGAGCAGTTGTTGATCTTTACAAATGGGAAGCACAGTTTGCCTCACTTACTGGAGGCTTCTATTATATATCGTGGAAAGACTGAAGGGGGCAGAAATCTGGGGCTCATGGGTTCTATCAGTTGCATTGTCAGATAGGCAGCATCACTTGTGCAGGGCATCTGCCACTCTACCTTTGCACCTAGGGAAGCCCTACATAAACTTTATTGCAAATTAAGTTGGTCATTAACTTTAAATGTTACTAATGGGCTTGGAGACCATCTAGCCCATGGTTGTACAGTAGAATCACCTAGTAGAGGGGCAGTAGGAAAATATGATTTTCAGGGTCTCACCCAACTCTGGGGAATCTAATACTTCGAATGTTTTCCCAGGTGTCTCTAATGCAGTGGTCACTAGACCAGTGTTAGGTCAATGTTTAACCATTGACCTAACCCAACTTCCTCATCATATAGTAGCAGAAACTAAAAGTCTAGAGTGCTGTGGTAGACATAGTTGCTGGTCTCAATTTCTCCCCTCTCTATAGCAATATCATGGCGCTTCCCTGATCCCATGGACAGGCTCCCATCCCAGGAGCCTGATGAGCTATAGTCCATGGGTCGCAGAGAGTCAGACACAGCTAAGCACAGCACAGCTATAGCAATATTGTATCAACAGGGTTGTCATGACTTTTCAGTAAGCAGAAGAATCTAGACAAGAATCCTTGTCCTTGGAGGTTTGAAATGTTCTTTTATGGTTTTGCTTTCTCTCTTAGAATCCTGCATTTTGCCATAAGAAAGAAACATCAGGTAGCCATTGGTCTAAGGAGAATGAGACACATGGATCATTCTTAGGCGTCTCTGCAGCTTAGAGCTAAGCATAGCTAAGCCCAGCCTAGATCAGTCAAACTCAAGCTAACCTGCTTATTATTATAAGTCAGAGTTGTAGAGTGATTTGTTACACAGCATTGTTGTAGCAGTAGCTGATTAATACAGAAATGAAGTGACTTATCCAAAGTTGAATCCTAGCATTGGACCTAGAAGTTTTATCTTGTGAGTCTGAGGTTTGACTTGGTTCTACTGCTCTGTATTACCTGCTTCCCTTTGCTTTCTTTCCTTCACAGAGTTAAATACAACACATCCTTTGCCTGTGTGAGGTCCTTCTGCTCAGGTTGCATTCCCTATATTCCAGGACATTGTCACCTTTCCTCATCAGAGCTTACCTTTCCTTCCACATCTGTTCCCTCAAGGTTCTTTCTGTTTTCATGTTTCCAAAGAGACTAGGAAAGTCTCAGACTAATTCCCACAATTGTGTCGCCCTTTAGTGAGTTAAACAGTTCCAGATAAAATTTCTGTTTCATATTACTAGGGGATGACTACAGCCTTTATGCCAAATGGTTGGAATTTAAGCGTAATATATGGCAATTCATAGGGAAAATATTTTTTTAGGTGAGTGGCTTTGGTGTTTCTCAGATGATATCTAATCCAAATACTGTATACTCTGGGTTATATTCAGAAGTTCCTTGCTCAGATATTTTATAAACTCTCTGCCTGACAGGTCAAACAAATAAATAAATAAACTATCAATATAGGCCGCTTGAGAGAAATGCTCATGTGGTATTTCTATTTTGTTCCTTGTGTGGAAAATTTTTCCACAGGAAGCACATCTTTGGCAAGAACACATTTTTTTTTCCTTCTCCAGAATATGTAGGTGTTTTGTTAAAGATAATAAAAAATTTTGTGGTTCCTTGACATTACTCTGCCTATAATTTCATGTTGAAGATTTTATTTTTATTCTGAGGTTGAGAAATCATAAGTTTTTATTAGGTGAATGACTAATATTGGGATGATTTTGCAGTATCAAGAAGAAAAAGAACAGGAGTGAAAAAATTACTCCAAGAGATCAGCTTCTGTTCAGGGTAAAGGTATCCTACATCATTCTTTGATTAGCCAGAGAAATCCATTAGATTGTTGCTACCCTGATCATTACTTTTGAAAGAAGAAGCTAATAGCTAAAACCTTGGAATTTGCATGAAGACATCTGTGAACACAGAAACCAAGGAGACAAAAGACTCTTGGAAAACTGCAACCTTCTTGAAATATTCTGATGAATCCCAAACTCAACTATAGCACAGAAGTTGTCTGCAATTCTGAACACACACACACACACACACACATTTGTTGAAATATCATAAACAACTGAATTTTAAAACTGCATAAAAAATAACTATACAAAAATATTCTCTTTTTTGGTCTGAGTTTCATGTCAAACTGTAATGGTACTTTGATGGTATTGTGGAAGACAAATAGTTTAAGAAATGATGTCTAATTTAATACTAGGTTTTTTTTTTTGGTAAATATTTTGTGCTAGAATATATACTTTTGAAGACAAGTGATGTCTATTTTGCTCACTGCTGTATATCCAATGCCTAGCACAGTGTTTAACATACAGTCACTGATAAGTACTCGATAAATAGGTGCTCACCGAATAGGAATGACAAATGCTACCCACTAACTTAGGAGGGGTCTGGAGACACTGGAATGGAAAGATTTCAAGCTTGAATGGCTGCAGTGCAGTCTCGGGAGGCACTATATGACACTAACATTTTGGGTGCTATTTTTTGCTTTGAGCACTGGAAGCAGTAAATTTCTCCTGTTAGGCCCAATACCAAAGAGAAATAGGGCTGTTGCAAAGAGAAGGAGCAGTGCAAGAGTCTTATCCTGTGGTCTGTGAACCCCTGAAAGCCATGGAAGTGTTTTAGGGGATCACAGATGGTACACTCTCTTCCTCCAGCACGTGCCTGGGGAAAATCTTTTGTCTCTCAGTGCAGCCAGCTCCCGATCTTGTCCTTTGAAAGGAGACTTATTACACCAAAGAAATATTCCTTTTTGGTGAGCCTTTCTTGGAAACCATTTAGGCCATTGATATCTTTAAGATGGTGCACATTCCAATGCCAAGCACAGCTTGGATTGGATGGGGAGTCTTGGTATTCTCTGCACAGATGGAGGACCCGAGATGTTGGCACTATCTCAGCTTCTGCTGCTTCACTGAGGAAAGATGCTCCACATGTCAGCCTTTTTACATGGGCTTGTGTTAGTGTCAACAGCCCTTCCAGCAGTCCCCAAAGAGGCCTTTCCACTGCTGTGAAAGTCTTCAACTTCCTCAGAGCCAAGAACTCAAATCAGTGCCTTTTCAGTAAACCTTTGTCAAGATACAGGGGCACACCATGAAGTTCTTTCCTGCTAGAGAAGTTTGTTGGCAATCCAGAGAAGAGATTGAGAAGAGATTTGATTTGGTTAATTCTTTTAAAATTTTTAAGAGAAAAGAAAGCTCCTTCTTAGAACAAATTGGATGTGAGAAGCTCATTCCAGGACTAGCTTTATAATGGCTCATATCTTTATCACAATAATGAGGCAAACCTTTTGATTGAAATGTTGAATTTGCTATCAGAGATACTACTGAAGAACAGTGGGTTTTTTTTTGTTTTGTTTTGTTTTGTTTTTATCAAGCTGTTATTCTAAATGAGGTGGCTCATTTAGATAGAAATCTGAATTTTCTAATACTGGAGGTGAGATTGACAAAGTCTTGAGTGTTTCTAGGGATGAAAAAATCTATAGAAACTCTGCAGATGGCTTATTTCTTATAAAGGTCACTCTTTGTCTAGATGAAATTAAAATTGAAACAAATTGCTGATGTAGATAACCTTGATAATATGAAGTTAATAAAGATAATCTCATAGAGTTGAGGACAATGATGTAATATGAATTTTGGTATTTCTTGATGCGTGCTCCGTATGAGATACTGTGAGCTACAGGAGCTCGGACTCCATTTGCTATCAGAGATTTCGTGAATCAGGATTTTACCTCTTACTGCCATTAAGAAGAAACACTGACATTGCTGCAATGTCAAATATGATGAATCAGTTTATTCAAAAAAAAAGTGTACAACCTTCTTACAACTGTGAGAAAACCATAATTCCCTGTCATTGATGTTTTAGCAACTATGTGTAGATCAATTTCCAATGCAATGAGATAGAAAGCACATTTTTTTTCCTGTATATATGTTTCTGAGTATTGTTTCTAGGTGGATTCTTGTCAATTGAATGAGATTCTCAAAGGGGTTTGTGGCTCAAAGAAAGAAAGAATTGAAAAAGAACAGTCAAGGTGGGGAATGAGCTGAGCAGGCAGCTTGCCCCCATTTAGTGGGATTTCTCTGTACTCGTTTCATGTGAGTTCTGAAACAAAATTAGCTGTTACTGCCTTTTCTCACCCTACTTTGCTGAGTGATGCAGACCAGAGTTGGCTCTGTTCCTCACATTGCAGGAGATAAAGCTGCACACAGGATAACTGGTGTGTTTGAGAGCATGGCTGAAAATAAAGGTGAGAAAACAGGAAACGGAAACAGGAGTGGAAGAGGAACACTTGTTTGTTTTACAGTTGTCGATGCTATTAAATCTAGCTCTGCTTCAGATGCTATTCACTTTAGCCCTGGATCTAACAGGCTTGGGAGACAGACCAGAAGCTACTCTTCAAGATCTTCTTGGAATAATTTTATTACTTTAGGAGCAATATATGAATACATATGTGTCACTACTTTAAAATGGCTGGACTAAGGACTTTCCATTTTGCTAATTAGTTTGGAATTGTGAAGTTGTAAAGTTTGGGGGCGCTTGAGAAGAGGAGACTGATAACAGAAGACGAGTATCAAGTTGTAGAAGAATGAATGCAGGTACAGTGTGACAAGTTAGTTCCAGCCCTCTTCACCTCTGAAGTGATTGTTCAGACACTTAGTCATGTTTGACTCTTTGCAACTCCATAGATGGCAGCATGCCAGGCTCCCTGTTCTTCATTGTTTCCCGAAGTTTGCTCAAACTCATGTCCCTTGAGTCGGTAATGCTATTCAACCATCTCTTCCTGTTGCCCCTTCTCCTCCTGTCCTCAATCTTTGCCAGCATCAGGGACTTTCCAATTAGTTGGCTCTTCGCATCAGGTGACCAAAGTATTGGAGTTTCAACTCCAGCATCAGTCCATCCAATGAATATTCAGGGTTGATTTCCTTTAGGATTGACTAATTTGATCTCCTTGCTGTCCAAGGGACTCTCAAGAGTGTTCTACATCACTACAATTTGAAAGCATCAATTCTTTGGCATTTAACCTTCTTTATGGTCCAACTCTCACATCTGTACATGACTACTGGAAAAACCATAGCTTTGACTATATGGACCTTTGTTGGCAAAGTGATGTCTCTGCTTTCCACTGCTATCTAGGTTTGTCATAGCTTTTCTTCCAAGGAGCAAGTGTCTTTTAATTTTGTGGCTGCAGTCACCATCTGCAGTGATTTTGGAGCCCAAGAAAATAAAGTCTCTCATCATTTCCGCTTTTTCTCCATCTGTTTGCCATGAAGTGATGGAACTGAGAGCCCCATGAACAGTATGAAGAGGTGATACTATTATAGAATAATGGGGGCAAACACTTTTAATGAAAGCAACATATCCCAGTATGAGCTGTCACATAGTGTAGAGCTTTATGCATTTTTTCCTGCTGAGCTGATGATATGAAAAATATTCCTAATACAATTGAAAGCCATTCTTGAACTCACCAAAGCAAAGGTGTGTTCATTTGCATCTGAGAGTTTGTAAGTTGACAGACTGTGAGAGTAAGTTTAGACTTGTTCTTAAGTTTTTACATTCTGAAATTTTCAATTTCCTGTTGAACATCTCTAAAAGAATAACTGACCAGAATGGTAGAGATTTTAAGTGATTGAAAGGCAGATAAATCATAACTTCTTCATTTATGAAATAGTGAAAATAGCCCCCATCTCTTTGGCCTTAATGGACAGCTACTAACATACATGCAGACATAATTTCTAGTCTGTGATGTTTGGGGCATTCTTATATTGAACACTTTGATTGCCATGGTGCTTTGGGACGGACTTCTCTTTAAAGTTAACATGGACTGCATACTCTCTGGTGGTGTTCCACAAACCCCTTTTGATTTAGAACAGACCAAGGTTTGGGGAAAGATATATACATTTGAATGAGGATCAGGAAGAGACTGGTGAGCAGAAGGAATTATGTAACTATGGAGACACTGGTGTGGAATGCTCATGTTGGAGCAGGTTAGAGGGGTTTTGTTTGTGGAACTTATCTGCAGGATGTTTTCTAGTTATGTTATTTTTTTCCTTAAACTTTGTAACTTATATGTTTTTTTATTGATGTATAGTTGTACAATATTTTATAAATTACAAGTGTACAATGTAATGATTCAAAATTTTTAAAGGTTGTACTCTATTTATAGTTATCATAAAATATTTACTGCATTCCCTGTATTGTATATCATTGTATCTTATTTTATACATAGTAGTTTGCATATTTTAATCTCCTTGCCCTATATTTCTCCTCCCTCTTTCCCTGTCTTCACTGGTAACCTAATTTGTTCTCTATATCTGTGAATCTGCTTCTTTTTCATTGTCTTCACTAGTTTGTTGTAATTTTAAGATTCCACATATAAGGGACTTCATATAGTATTTGTCTTTCTCTACCTGACTTACTGCACTTAGCATAATATCCTCCATCCAAGTCCATTCATTGTTGTTGTAAATGACAAAATTTCATTCTTCTTTATGGCTGAGTAGTATTCCATTATATATATGTATATATACATATGCTACATCTTCTTTATCTACTCTATTGATGGACACTTAGGTTGCTTCCATATCTTGATGATTATAAATCATGCCTCTGTGAACATTGGTGTGCATGTGTCTTTTTGAAGTGGTGTTTTTGTTTTTGGATATAAATTCAGGAATGGAATTGCTGGATCATATGGTAGTTCTATGTTTAGTTTTTGAGAAAACTCCATACTATTTTCCACAGGGCCTATACCAATTTATATCCCCACTAACAGTGTGGGAGCTTTCTCTTTCCTCCACATCCTCAGCAACATTTTTTATTTGTGGTCTTTTTGATGATAGCCATTCTAACAGGTGTGAGCTCATTGTGGTTTTGATTTCTCTGATAGTTAGCAATGTTGAGTGTCTTTTCAGGTACCTGTTTTCCATCTGCATGTCCTCTTTGGAAAAATGTCTTTTCAAGTCTTCTGCCCATTTTTAAATCAGGTTGTTTTCGTTTTCGATGTTAAGTTGCATGAGCCGCTTATGTATTTTGGATATTAACCACTCATTTGTCATATCATCACTAGGTTGTGTGACATCATATTTGAATGTCCCTGAAAATATGAAATTTTAGAGCCTAGATGGGATTTAAGAATAAACCTCAAACCCCTTGTTCTCAGTTCAGTTGCTCAGTCATATCCGACTCTTTGCGACCCCATGGATTGCAGCACATCAGGCTTCCCTGTCCATCACCAACTCCAAGAGCTTGCTCAAACTCATGTCCTTTGAGTCGGTGATGCCATCCAACCATCACCTCTTATTTTCTAGCTGAAGTTTGTCTGGAGACTAGCCTGATTTAGGTTGGATGTTGGTGTTAGAACTTGAATTGAGTCAAATCCGACTTCCAGATGAGGGCCATTTTTCAGTATATCAAGTTGCTTCAAATTAAAAGAGAAAAAGAATACAAAGACAAATATGTTTTTTATTATATTTTATTAATACAAAATAGTAAAATAATAGCATTTGTTTTATTCCTTTTTTGTATAGCATGTACTTTTTGGTAAGTGGAGATATTTTTTAAAAATTTGAGTTAAGTAAAATTGGGATATTAGTACTCTTTGAAAGCTGAAGAAGACAGACAAAAATTCATTTATAAAAATTTCAAGCTGTTAACTTATCTTAGGCTATACCAATATTGGATCTATTTTTCCCTTGTTCAGTGTAGAAAAAATAGTGGATGCTCAATCTATGTTTGTTTAATGAATGAATAAATTAATCAAGCATTCATTTGGAACCTAGTAAATGTCAGGTCTGCTGAATATCATCTAACCCTCAAGATTCAACCATTTTCCCTGCTTTCTTCAAAAACCTCTGAAATCCTTTAATAATAACCCCTTTCTTTTACTAGGGGTTTCCCCAGTGGCTCAGATGGTAAAGAATCTACCTGCAGTGCAAGAGAACTGGGTTCAATCCCTGGATCAGGAAGATCTCCTGGAGAAGGGAATGGCTTCCTACTCCAGTAGTCTTGCCTGGAGAATACCATGGACAGAGGAGCCTGGCGGGCTACAGTCCATAGGATCTCAAAGAGTCAGACATGGCTGAGCAACTAACACTTTCACTTTATTTTAATATAGCTATGTAGTAGATATTATTTGCTTATTTTCCACATCTGGCAATTCTTTACAACTATTTGCTTACATACATACAAGTAACTACGTTTTGCATGGTCTAGATTTCCTTAGGAAAGTCTTGCATTTACATAAAGTCTTAAATTTTACTTTGAAGGTCAATTTACAGGTTTCAAGTATGTTAGTGCTAATTTAAGAATAAATTTATATAAAAATTTTATATAAAATAAAATTTTATTTTATAAAAAATTTACTTTTTGTAGCAGGTGAATTGAGCTCCAAATATTCAGATGGAACCATATAAATTACTAAGAATTTTATATGATAAACCTAGTACTTTATTGCTCAACAAGGATAATAAGTGATATAGAAACATAAAACCAGGCACCAAGACACAATACTGAAAATGTGGGAAAAATATCAGGAAGCATCAGGAGACTGTTGACAATTATTTCTATCTTACATATCAGGTCTTAGCAGATCTTATTCTAGTTGGTTGATAAGGTTCATATTCAATTACATTAAACTATGTCGAAATACAAAGGAAAAAAAGACCACAAAGAGTTTGGAGAGGAGATTTGGAAGAGGCTTCTGTACTGTATTTTTAAATATTTGATAACATTTCATTTGGAAGTGGGTTTCCATTTGGTCCATGTGGCCTCACTGGGAACCACTTGATGAAAGTTTTAAGGGAGTAGAAATCTATTTTAATGAGGAAAGTAGTTCAGTAATTAGGGAGTTAGATGTTATTTTTTGGGGGAATGAGTTCCTCACCTTGAATGTATTTCAGGAGAAAGTCATTGACAGTTTGTGGGGAGAGAATAGGATAAGAACAGATTTGTATGTTGTGAAGGAGACTGAACTAGAGATGGTTGGATGGCATCACCAACTCAATGGACATGAGTTTGAGCAAATTCTGGGAGATGGTAAAGGACACGGAAGCCTTGTGTGTTGCAGTCCATGGGGTCACAAGGAGTCAGACACAACTTAGCAACTGAACAACAACAACAAATTCTTAACATTCTGAGAAATTGTGACTCCATTCTTGATATTTAGTTGACCTTTGGTATGACTTCTTCTTGCCATTTTGAATAATAAATAAGAAAGGAGATCTGCAGTTTATAATGGATTAAGTGTTTCAGATGCTACATTACCCCACAAATACAATGGATCTTTGTATTTTTATTTATTATGTAATTGGTATTACTTCTAGAATTTGCTTTTACAGTTCACAGATCAAAAAGAATCTATGAAAACACAATGCTCATATTTTAAAGGATCATGGCATTATAGCAGCATGTCTGGGAACATAGTTCCTGGAATGTCTAAAATTTATATTGGGTTGTAAAACTGAAGTATGGGCCAAGGGTTAACAACCTTGAATTTTGCCCTTAAAATTAGTCTCAGAAAATCTACTTCATTATAAATACATTACTACTGAGTAGTGTCCTTCTGATTGATATGCCCAGAGCTACCTTTTCCAGCAGTCTTTTAAGCACCAGTCCTTCATTTTGGTTCTAAAAATGAAACAGGCTCCTCCTCCCTGGTTGGAACATCAATTTTTACCTGCCAGTACAGTTTGATGAGCTTGCTTATACCATGTTCGCTTCCTCCACAGAGCCAGAACATGTAGTCAGCAATCATGGCACTCCTAAGAACAAGGACAGATTAAAAAAAAATTTATAGGTAGGACAGAAGGAAAACTATAGCAGGCAGTATATATAAATACCAAAGAAGATCTTGTTTAAATTTGACTAGGCTAATATTAAGCAAAGCATAAAGCACATTTTAGAATGTAGAAAGTAGGTCTTTTTTTTTTTTTTTTTTTGGTACTGAAATTAAATCTAGAAGAGAAGCAACATGCCATTTGTCTTCTACATAGATTTTCTGTTTATATCCGTTCAGTTCAGTTCAGTCACTCAGTCGTGTCCGACTCTTTGCGACCCCATGAATTGCAGCATGCCAGGCCTCCTTGTCCATCACCAACTCCTGGAGTTCACCCAAACTCATGTCCATAGTGTAAGAATATTTAAAGAGAATGCTTTGTTTTGGTTACCTCTTAATAAACTTCAAAGCATTTATAGAGTAACAGTTATTTTATGGACTCTAGAACACCTTCAAATCTAGCATAACATATATAGCTGTCATACTGGTATTTAAGCATGTCTCAGACTTTACCTAAATTAGAGATTATTCACCTTGGGATTAACTAGTCATCTTAAAATTGAATGTAAAAAATTTCCAACTCAACAAATACTTCATATCAGAGAAATGCAAATCAAAACCACAATGAGGTACCATTTCACGCCAGTCAGAATGGCTGTGATCCAAAAGTCTACAAGCAATAAATGCTGGAGAGGATGTGGAGAAAAGGGAACCCTTTTACACTGTTGATGGGAATGCAAACTAGTCCAGTTACTATGGAGAACAGTGTGGAGATTCCTTAAAAAACTGGAAATAGAACTGCCTTATGACCCAGCAATCCCACTGCTGGGCATACACACCGAGGAAACCAGAATTGAAAGAGACACGTGTACCCCAATGTTCATTGCAGCACTGTTTATGATAGCCAGGACATGGAAGCAACCTAGATGTCCATCAGCAGATGAATGGATAAGAAAGCTGTGGTACATATACACAATGGAGTATTACTCAGCCATTAAAAAGAATACATTTGAATCAGTTCTAATGAGGTGGATGAAACTGGAGCCTATTATTCACTGGAGTGAAGTAAGCCAGAAAGAAAAACACCAATACAGTATACTAACGCATATATATGGAATTTAGAAAGATGGTAATGACAACCCTGTATGTGAGACAGCAAAAGAGATACAGATGTATAGAACAGTCTTTTGGACTCTGTGTGTGGGGGTGTGGGGATGATTTGGGAGAATGGCATTAAAACATGTATAATATCATATAAGAAACGAATCGCCAGTCCAGGTTCAATGCAGGATACAGGAAACTTGGGGCTGGTGCACTGGGATGATTCAGAGGGATGGTATGGGGAGGGAGGTGGGAGGGGGGTTCAGGATGGGGAACACGTGTACACCCATGGCGGATGCATGTTGATGTATGGCAAAACCAATACAATATTGTAAAGTAAAATAATAATAATAATAAAATTAAAAACAACAACAAAAAATAAAACAGACTCTGGTAAATTAAAAAAAAATACAAAAACAAATACTTCACTTTCCTGGCCATGGTGCTTCATTGAATTAGTTTTGGAATGTAGTGTGTATAACCACCACATTAGTCTTATTAAGCTGAGGGGATATTAAAAACTATTGTGCAGTGGATATTAATTCATTGCTTAGCACCCTTTGGAAAAACAGTTTACTTTTATGACTTTTCCTTTGCTAGGCTTCTCTATTTCTTTCCTCCAGAGATTCCAAATCCAATTAAACCTGACTGGAAGTAATTCCAAATTGTCACATTGGCCAATTAAACATATAATCCTGTGTGCCTAATCACTAGTACCAAAAGTTTATTTACTTAAGCAGACCTATCACTTGGTACCCTGAATGTTTTTCTTATCTTTGCCTACAGATATGTATTGTTTCTTGACATAATTGTAAATTGAATTAGAAATTTTCCTTCCCTAAATATATATATTGTTTAAGACAGAGCAGCTATAAACTTACTATGGTACTCTGTTGAAGAGTTAGAATGCTTAGATTTTCGCTCAGGACAGACAAAAAATTAGGACTCTAAAGATTAACAATGGGAAAAAGTACTACCATTTGAAGGATTATTCAGCTCAATATTTCTCTTTTCACACATGTGGTATTGAAATGAATCTATCCACTGACATTTCAAAATAAATGGCAATAATTTAAGAATAATTTTTAGAAACCTTTTTACATTTTTCAAAGCCCTGGTTTAATGATAAGATGAAATGAGCTAGGAGGTTTTCATAACACACAAACTGATAGAGGGTAGAAAACAAGTTATAAAAATTAGACTAGAGAGGGGCAAAGTAAATTTCAGATATTTGCATTTTGATAGAAATACTTGTCCCTGGAGGAGGGCATGGTAACCCACTCCAGTATTCTTGCCTGGAGAATCCCATGGACAGAGGAGCCTGGTGGGCTACAGTCCACAGAGTTGCAAAGAGTCGGACATGACTGAAATGACTTAGCACAGAAACACTTGTAAATTTTCTTCCTTTAATAACCAAAAAAGGAAATCTACTTGACATGTAGGTGCTTGTCACCTAATAGAAATCCATTTTATAAATTCTGAATTTAAAATATCAAGGCAAATGTAAAATCTTACTGCCGAGGGCAGTACGCTCTAGATTCATAGAAGTTGGGTCCTCAGAGGCGAAGACTTGATCTGCACTCTGATTCCTCCTTTTGTCAGCATGTGGATATGTAATACAGCTCAGACAAGCACTGCTTAATGAGGACACCAGCCATTAGTTAAACAAGGTATGGGAAACCTCTTTCTGTAAAGGTGTGAGTGCCTGCCAAGTCGCTTCAGTCATGTCTGACTCTTTGCGACCCCATGGACTGTAGCCTACCAGGCTCCTCTGTCCATGGGATTCTCTAGGCAAGAATATTGGAGTTGGTTGCCATGCCCTCCTTTAGAGGATCTTCCTGAACCAGAGATCGAACCCATGTCTCTTATGTCTCCTGTATCGGCAGGCAGGGTCTTTACCACTAGGGCCACCCAGGGAAGCCCCTTCTGTAAAAGGTCAAATAGTAAATATTTTAAGCTTTGTTGGCCCTAACTACTCACATTTGCCTTTTAGAAGCAGCTGTAAACAATAAATAAATAAGGACAACTTTCTGTGTTTCAGTAAGATTTTCTTTACAAAACACATATCCTGGGCCAGATGTAACATCGTTTACCTAACTCTAAGATAAACAGAGTATTAAGCTGAGCAACAGGTGGCAAGCTAGATATAAGTGTCAATCAGTAGTCAGACACCAGCTTCTACACATTCTAGTCACAGGTCCCCTTAAATATTTCAGGACAACATACATATTGTACTAAAAATATTGAGCAGAGTTCAGGAAAGAAACTTCACAGTTTTGAGATATACAAGAACTGTAACAGTTAACCCTGGATCATAGACACAGGGGCTCAAGTTAAGTAAAATCTAAATGGATTGTTTCTATCATTTTAGTCATTTCTGTCCTTGGATTGGAACAATTGTGAGAGGAGAAGAGGTAGGTTACTACAGTGGGCTTCTCAGCTTTCCTGCATTTGTAAAGCTTTTGGTGAGTTGGTTTTGAGTTCATCATTGCAAAATTACGAGTTTTATTGTTTTTATTAATGTTTTCCAAAAGTTGCTTTTCTATTACAACATGTGGTCAAATTTTACTACTTTCTTAAGTATGATTTTATGACACCTGGGGGCTCAAGTCCTTTTTCCAAGGGAATACATCTCCAAGTCTATATTGAAATTAAGTGAAGAATTAAGATTCATTGAAATTAGCTACCTGCCCTCAGTAAAGCACAATTATTATAATCATAAAAAGATAACAAACTATAGTTTCATAGAGGTCCATGTTTGCTGGGCTATTTTTCATAAGTGTAGTGTGTTTCTCCCAGTACGTGGCACAGAGCTGTGTTCATATGAGGAACACAATGGGGTTGCAGTTGCTCCAACCCCATTTTCTTCTCAGTGGAAACGGCAGTGACGGTTTTACCCTCCACCTTCCTTTGTCTGTTGCCCTATCGTGGCTGCCCTACAGCTTAGCCTTTATGAAACAGTGTAAAAATCAGTGGAAGAACACGAAAAGGGCATGGAAATAACATTATGCATGCAGTGCTTGTGAGACGAGGTAGTGGTTTTCCATCATGTTGAACTTATAAAAGGCAAAGATAATTGATTAATTATCTACAAGGAGTCAAGTACCTGGCGGGATCCTGAGACTTGACTCTCATCATGAGTCAGAAGGAAATACTAACCCATCACTCTTTCTGCATTCCTTCAGGGATCTTTTAGGCTTTTGTTTACCTTTAGACTAATATCCTAGATGCTAGTTGATTTGACTCAATGTTACTTCTAAATGTCTTCCTTTCATCACCTTTATTCTATTCAACTTACTTTGATTCATCTACTGAATGTTGTAGGTACACTGGAACTGTCAGATCACTTTAGCCAAACCTTTTTAATTGACAGTTGGTAGTTTAATATGTCTGTTTTGAGATTTACTAAGTGCTAAGCACCACAAGAAGCACTTTACATGCAGAATGTGAATCCGGCCCACCCACAATTCTGCTCCAGAGCCTGTCCTGTCTTGCCCACCCATGGAAATTGCTCCAGCAATTTTCTTGCTCTTTCTCTCATACCTTCCTGTTCTTTCTTTAAATTTCTCCTTTTCTTGGAGCTTTTCTACCAACACACAAAAGTGCTGTTCTTCCTACCACCTTAAAACAAAACAAGACACCCCCAAAACCTCTCTTGATTCACTTCCCTTCCATTTATCATCTTAATTCTTTCTCTTTAAAAAAAAAAAAAAAGTGAATGAAAGAACAAAAACTTCCCTCTGCAACTCACTTCAGCAAGGCTCTTATTCCTCCCACTTCATTGAAACTGCTCTTATTGATGCTGCTAATGGTCTCCACACTCTTAAATGCAGTAGCTTATTTCTCAGTCTTTAGTTTACACACACTCTCCAGTATAACTGATGCAATTGTTCTCTCCTCCAGTAACCTCTTCCCACTGGGCTTGCACAGCTCTGCTCTTTATGACTTCCCTCCTGTCTTCCTGGTTGCCCTTTTCAGTCTCCTTTGCTGGCGTCTCCTCATTTTCTTGGACTCCTAACCTTGGAGTTCCCAGGGCACAATGCTTGTACCCATTCTCTTTCTTTTTGTACTCAATCCCTTGGTGATCTCACCAGTTTCATGGTTTTAAACACTATCCATGGGTTGACGGCTCATTCATTTATACCCCGAGTTTAGTCCTCTTCTTGGATCTGCAGACTCTTATTAAAGCTGCCATCTCAACATCTCTGCTTGGATACCTAATCTTATCTCCATACCTGAGACCCTGATCTTCCTTTCTTCCTCTATCTCTAGCAGTCTTCTCCATCTATCTAATTTCTTAGGCAAAAATCTTAGTGTCGTCACTGATTTCCCTCTTTGTCTCACATTCCATCCAAGATAAAATTCTGGTCAGGTTATCTTAAACCTATTTCAAATCGTGTCTCTTCTCACCACCTCCAGCACTACCATCTGGTCCATCATGTCTCCCCAGGATTATTGCAACAGACCCCACACTGGACTCCCTGCTTCTCCCTCCGTCTATTCTCAATACAGCAGCCAGAATGATCCCATTAAAATTAGTGCACCAGAGCAGGTCACTGCTGTGCTTAAAACTGCAAAGGCTTCCTATTCTCACTCAGAGTGAAAACCCGTCTTTAAAATGGAATTTGAGCCTCATGCCATCTGGTCACATATTACTTCTCTGATCTCATTTCCTAGTTGCTCCAAACTGTCCACCTGCTTTCCTCAAAAAGAACAGGTACACTGTTGCCTCTGGGATTTTGCACCTGACAGTCTCTGTCCTAGAATATTCTTTCCCTAGACACCCCTGACTCTTTTGCTCACCTTCTTCAGGTCTTTCTCAGGTGTTATTTTCTCAGTAAAGGATGACCCTGATACACTCTAACCCTATTCATACTCTTGCTTGTTTTTGCTTTTCCCACAGTACTCATCACCATTTCACATAGTGTTTGTTATTTTTCACTTTGGTAGTATTTATTACTGTCTTCTTCTACTGTGGGGTCAGCCAGCCAAGGCCTGTGGGTCAAATCTGGTCTGCCACTTGGGTTTGTTAATTAAGTTTTAATGCAACATAGCAATGCTCATCTATTTGTGCACTGTCTATGTTTTGTCTATGACTGCTTTTGTGCTATAGTAATGGCAACCCACTCCAGTGTTCTTGCCTGGAGAATCCCAGGGACAGGGGAGCCTGGTGGGCTTCCGTCTACGGGGTCGCACAGAGTCGGACATGACTGAAGCGACTTAGCAGCAGCAGCAGCAGAGTTGAATAATTATAACAGAGACTTTAGGTCCCCAAAGCCCCAATATTTACTGTGTGGGTCATCACTGGAATGGAAGCTCCCTGAGGGTCGGAATTGTTGCCTATTTGATTCACTGTTCTGTCTGCACTGCCCAAGGAGTGCCTGGCATTGTTAATGAGGTGCTATATAGTGTGGTCCTCATACAATAAATATTTGTGGATTACATGACAAAACATTATTTATTTACTTCAACTAAAAAACTTAAACTCCTTATAAACTATGACACATAGTTTACTAGGATTGTAACGCAAGCAGCCTGGCCCTAGGTCTACCTCACCATCCATATTTAACAGAACGCTTTGTTAGTAGAGGTGACATGGGAATGAAGGGACAGACTGGGCTTTGGCGATCTCTCCAATGTATTAAATAGAATCCAATGCAACCTTTAGCGCATACGAGAGCTTAACAAATGCTAATGGATGCTGATGTATTTATTACATAAACGAAAGAAAAAAGGTACCAAGAAGCACAGTGGCTTAATGTGTTGCATTTAAATTTATTTTTAACATGACGTCTTGAAAAATGTGTTGATTATTGCTGCTTTTTTCTGCAAGTAAATCAACTATTCTTTTGATACTGTATTTGAATTCATTAAAAAATATTCTTTCTGAAGTCACGTTTACTTAATATATCTGTTAAATGTAAAAGGGTCAGAATCTGGCTTTCAAATAAATAGCATCTAAAATAAAAGATTTTTATGTCATGAATTCAGCTTATTGTAAATCAAATCCTATTTCTATCAAATAGCAAATACACAATAAAAGAATTTGACATGTTGTTATTTATAAGACAGATATCAGTGTTGTTTTCCAAATTAATATTGAAAAAGAATCATGATGAATAAAGATATTCATGCCAGGTGACTTTACACATTGAATATCTCTAAACAGACTGTGCAGTTCTAAAAGTATGAGAATCTATTATTGACATTTTTCCAGGCCTATGTTCAGATTCAAAATTTATAGCATTTCTACTCAGTGTGGCCACATGGTGGTGTAAAACAATAAGATATGGGTAAACAAAAGAAAATCGTATCACACCATCCGCTGTGTGGTCTTGTTGGGCTGACACCTGGGACCTTGGAAAGTCATTCCGCTCAGCATCTTGCCTTTGGGCAGGATCACACTTAAACCTTTCAAATGAGACTGATGAGAATCTATTCTATATTAAAGACTTCCATGGAAGGACATTGCTCTGTTTTCCTCACTGATTCCAGTTTCACAGTCATAAATAGCATCTTCTGCAGTTTTATTCTGTGGGCTTCAGTTTTCTATCCAGTGGTGCTGCAACCCCAACTAGACTTTATCCTCTGTCTGTGTATCCTCACAATAGTTTATTAATCTTTTCTTCCCTAAGTTCAGCTCAGTTCAGTTCAGTCGCTCAGTCGTGTCCGACTCTTTGTGACCCCATGAATTGCAGCAGGGCAGGCCTCCCTGTCCATCACCAACTCCTTAAGTTAATTAACTCCAATTTCTTTAATCTTTCTCTGTGGGTCCCCTTTGCTTGACATTAGTCAGTTTCATGGTTGTCTTTTTAACCTTTTTAAATTCTTACTCCTTTCCTTTCTTCTGCAACCAGAAAATGACCTCTCTCAAGAGTTTATAGATAATCTTTCAGAGTTTGTATGCAGCTATTCATTTGTGTAACTGGTTTAAGTACTTCTCAGATGTGTATCTATCAGATAATTTTCACTGCAGAATTCTTCTTTATTTTCATTGTATTTAACAGGTTGTTTCCTTCTTCCTATACTTAAGAAAGCTCAAGAGCATATGTATATACACACCATTAATTTTACATAAATTAATATGGATACAAAGTACATATTCCTTCTGAATACAAATACATGCTAATACTAAAGAGATTATATTCTGATTGGGAGGAGGGCCAAACTAGCACATTCACTCAAGCTCATGCACACACACACACACGATGCGTCTTTTTGTAGGCTCATATATTTTCCACATGGCAGTTAGCCACAATGATGTTCAAAAATGTAACTGTAAATTATCTCAATAAAACCCAAACTCCTATGGTGGCCTGCCACTATTGTAATAGGCTGTCCTTTCTTTCCTCCTCAACACTTTTTCCATCAAGTGTGGCTTATTCAGTTGCTCAAAGCAAATAGGAAGTTTCCTACCTTGGAGCATTTGTGCATGTGGTTCCTCCTGCCTGGAATCTATTCCTTCAATTATTCATCTGGCTGCTCCTTGTCAAGATTTAGGCCTTTGGGCTTTAGCTTAAACATTGATAACCTCTTCAGTGAGGCCTACTCTGACTATTTTAACTAAATAAGTTCTGCCCTACCTCAATCAGAATCTTATCCTTTTCCCGTGTAAGTCTCACATTGTGTGATTTACTTGTTGATTTACTTGTGTATTACCTTCTTTCCCTAGACCTGTATTATCTGATATGGTAGCCACTAGACATATGTAGCTATTTATATTTAATATTTAAATGAATTAAAATTAAAATTTAAACTTTAGTTTCTCAGGTACACGAGGTACATTTCAAGTGCTCAATAGCCACAAATAGCTAGTGGCTACTACAGTGAATGGCACAGAACATCCGCATCGACTCTGGACGTAGCTCTGGACTAAGCCTCAGGAGGCACTGTTCTTGAGCCTCTTTCAACACCTGATAAGTAGTAGGTGCTTGTGGGGGATAATTTTAAGTGTCAACTTGACTGAGCTGTGGTGTACCCAGATATTTGATGAAATATTCTTCTAGGTGTGTCTGTAAGGGTGTTTTGGGATGAGATTAATATTAAATCCATAGACTGTGTAAAGCAGATTGCCCTCTCCAAAGCAGGTGTGGTTCATCCAACCTGTTGAAGACCTGAGTAGAAAAAAAAGGTTGAGTAAGGGAGAATTCACTTTGATTGTCTTTGAGTTGAGACAGGTCTTCTCCTACCTTTGGATTCAAACTTGGGTTGGAACTTATACCATTGGCTCTTTGGGTTCTGAGGTCTTTAAACTCAGACTGCAACTGCAGCCCTGGTGGCTCCCGAGTCTTCAGCTTGCTAGCTACAGATCACAGGACTCCTCGCTACCCCCATAATCACATAAGCCAGTTCCATGTATGTTTATTTCCTACTGGTTCTGTTTCTCTGGAAAACCTAATGAATATGGTGCTCAGTAACTTATGTCTGCTTTTGTTTGCACTTTGCCTTGGTCATCCTCTTTCTTACTCCACTACCCCTAGTTCATCCGGAGGCTCAGCCCCTGCAGTGCTGCAGGTTCATGCATTTCAGTAGCTGATGGACACTGAATAAGTTAATTTTAGTCTTTGGATCTTTGTAACAAGCCTGCCACTGTGCCTAATTGCCTAATTCTAATAGCTGAAAGTTGTCCCTGAGACTAAGCTTCTACCTTTTGCAGACCAAACCTAGTTCAATGTGTTCCTAACTTGATTACAGGTGTGGTTATTCTGGAGTTCTAGCCATACTTGCTCTTGCAAGATTGTCCAGTAATGGATGAGAGTTTTCCTTGAAGCTCACTGTCTGCCTGCTAGCCAGGAATTTTAAATATTGTTTGTCTCTAGATTCTCAATTGATAACCACCACACACTACAACAATAATAGTACTGTTATTTGTAACAGCAACTGATATTTCTTGAATGCCTACCATGTACTGGTTGGCAAAAAATTTCATTAGGGTTTTTCCGTAACATAAAAAACCCAATCGAACTTTTTGGCCAGCACAATATGCAGTAATTACTTTTCCATTTCATGTAATTCTTACATTCAAGCTATGAAAGGAGGAAACCGAGGTTCCTCAAATTGAGGATATTAGTTTTCCAGAAGTGGTGAAAAGATCAGCATTAAACAAAATGCATTTGACATCAAAATTTGGCCTCTTCACTGTGGTTCTGTACTCTTTATTAATAATACTATTTATTAATATGTAAAACCATTCTTTTCTTTTGTGCCTTTTACAAGACTTTATTAACTTTTGTTGGAATTCCTTGGTGCTAATTTCTCACCAAACTGTTGCCTACTCTCTAAAGACTCTACTGCTGTGGTTGATGAAACAGTGAGGGTAGTTACTATTACCTGTTGGTGTCTGGTCCTCCTCCCCTGTCCCTATCTCCTGCTTGTCTCTCCAGCAGACATGCTTTCTCCTTGGTTCTGGCTTGTTAGTCTGACACAGCCAACTTTTCCTTTCCTGGCCATTTCAAGAAATGTATTATTACTCCTATAGAAAAATATATGTCTAGTTGAAGAGGTCTAAATGAATAAACTCATTTCAAATTATATATATAAGCTTGCTTTTATTTTTGATGATTAATTTTTCTATGCAAAACCCCCAAATAGGGTTATCAACATTTTCAGTAAATGCTTATTACAATAAGATTTAGAGTCATGGCAACATTCAAAAGTATAAGGACATGATGCTGACCTCTGTGAGCTGCCAATTTGAGTATCGATATAACAGCCATATTTGAAAAGAGTAATCAAAATATGAGGCAGTTTTATAGCTGTAAAGAACTATGCAAATGTTAAGTACATAATGTTAACTAAGAAGTGCAGAGCATAAGTGCTCTAGAATTTTAAAAGGGGAAATGATTACTTTTGGCTGTAATGGAGTGATTCAGTGCTAAGACCTGAAGAATGGCTATCATTATTTTTAAGTGGTGATGAAGAAAAGGGAGCTTTTTCCCCACTTTGGCCCTTATATTACATACAAGGGCATTGAAGGTGGAAAGTATTGATGCAGAATCTAAGGAGAGGCAGAAGGTTTGTGTAAAAGAAGAGAGGGCCAGAAAATTATGTCAAGGACAGATTATAGTATTCTTGGATTCCAAGCAGATGAGTTTGGACTTTTTCCTGCAGAAGTTAGGGAACAACTGAAGGATTATTGGCAGGAAATATGGATGTGGGATCTTACCCAGTCAAGATCTCTTGTGCTTAGCAGGAACGGGGTGCCTCTACTTTGCTTGTTAGATATGAGTTTATGTGGAACCGAGGTCCTGTTAGAGCCATATGGATTTGTAGCACATGCTTTTATCATACTCTAGTGTGTATACTTTGTGAATTCATTCATTCCACAAAGATGGAGATTCTGAGATGAAGAAGCTAATGCCTATCATCAAGGTCTAGTGGGGAGGCAAACATGCATGAAGATAATTCTATCTCAACAAGTAAAGTGGGATAGTTGATATATGCACATGCAGCTGAGATGGTTGGTGTACTCAGGGAAAGAGGCCTACAGAAGATGAGAACCTGGTCCAACCTAAAATGTTGAGTAGGTGTTAGTCAAGAAAAGCAAGAATAAGACTGAGAAGGGCATTCAGGGTAGAAGGTACAGTTGGAACATAGATGCAGAGCTTGGAAGTAGAAGGAAGAGTGGGAAACCCCATTAGGACCTTCTTGCCAAGTTTAGAGCAGGTAAGGAAAGCAGGGAGAAGGCATGAAGGAGCTTGAGTTTTATCCCACAGGTTTTAAGGTACTAAATGGCATGGGAAGTTCTGTGGTTTACAGAGAGAACCTTGGCAACTGTTTTTAAAATTAAAAAGAAAAATTTTTTGGACCACACTGTGAGGCACGTGGGATCTTAGTTCCCCAACCAGGGATCGAACAAAACCTGTGCCCCTGCAGTGGAAATGTGGAGCCTTAACCACTGGACCACCAGGGAAGCTGCCTTTGGCAGCTCTTTAGAGGATGCATTTGAAGGTGGGAAGCTTGCAAGTGGGAGGTCATTGCTGGAATTCTCCTGAGAGATAATGGATGAGCTTAAACTAGGTAGTGACTATAGTCTAATACAAAATTAGACTTTGGCACCATTCCTAAGGACAAAATCAAAAGACAAAGGCATATATGAAAGCATTTGAGTCTTTAAATATGGTCATATTCCAGGTCCTGGGGTGACCCAGTATCAGACACTAGGGATGTTTAAAAACATTACCTTCTACTCTTGTGAGGAGATGTTTCCTATTATTAAGATGTTTCCTACTATTCTTCTGAGAAAAGAAAAACCTAAAAGTGTATGTTTTCCTTTTCTAGATGAATGAACTAATATCTGAGTCTCAAGGAAATCATAAATAATAATACTGTAACAGGTTTAGCCTGAAACCAACAGGGTCGCACAGAGTCGGACACGACTGAAGCGATGCAGCAGCAGCAGCAGCAGCAGTATACCTCTAGAGTAGAGACTGACTAGTGTCACAGTTCAGTTCAGTCCAGTCGCTCAGTCATGTCTGACTCTTTGTGACCCCATGAACCGCAGCACGCCAAGCCTCCCTGTCCATCACCATCTCCCAGAGTCCACCCAAACCCATGTCCATTGTGTCGGTGATGCCATCCAACCATCTCATCCTCTGTCATCCCCTTCTCCTCCTGCCCTCAATCTTTCCCAGCATCAGGGTCTTTTCAAATGAGTCAGCTCTCCACATCAGGTGGCCAAAGTACTGGAGTTTCAGCTTCAACATCAGTCCTTCCAATGAATACCCAGGACTGGTCTCCTTTAGCATGGACTGGTTGGATCTCCTTGCAGTCGAAGGGACTCTCAGAGTCTTCTCCAACACCACAGTTCAAAAGCATCAATTCTTCGGCGCTCAGCTTTCTTTATAGTCCAACTCTCACATCCATACATGACCACAGGAAAAACCATAGCCTTGACTAGACGGACCTTTGTTGGCAAAGTAATATCTCTGCTTTTTAATATGCTGTCTAGGTTGGTCATAACTTTCCTTCCAAGGAGCAAGCGTCTTTTAATTTCATGGCCGCAATCACCATCTGTAGTGATTTTGGAGCCCAGAAAAATAAAGTCAGCCACTGTTTCCATGGTTTCCCCATCTATTTGCCATAAAGTGATGGGACCAGATGCCATGATCTTAGTTTTCTGAATGTTAAGCTTTAAGCCAACTTTTTCAGTCTCCTCTCTCACTTTCCTCAAGAGGCTCTTTAGTTCTTCTTCACTTTCTTCCATAAGGGTGGTGTCATCTGCATATCTGAGGTTATTGATATTTCTCCCCTCAATCTTGATTCCAGCTTGTGCTTCCTCCAGCCCAGCATTTCTCATGATGTACTCTGCATATGTCACAGAGCAGCATCAAATTAAATAATTTACTGCCCTGACTATCTGAAGAGTGTTTATAGAGCCTGATAAACCCGAGAAGCTTGCTTAGTTGGTACTTATTGTTGAAGATTTCCTTTTGACGTGTTCCTCTGGGTATGCTCCTGCCTGTGATCTGGTCTGCTCCCCACCCACTGCTCTCCCATGACCAAGAATTGAGTCCCTGTCCTTGGAACATTCACCAGCAGAGGGCACCCTCTCCTTTCTGTATGTGTAAAAATCCAGAACATCTTTTTCTCTAATCTAGAACAGGATCATAAAGTTTTATCCAGCTTCTTGTGGAAAGATTACGGGAAAAAAAAAAAAAAAAACAACCAAAGAATGTCATCTTAGGTCTTTCTGAAAAGGGACAAAATATCTACAGGAGAGTCTGGCTGTACAAAAACAGACAATTCTGAGTCTAATTTTGCTTTCAATAGTTCACGCCAGCAGTTTCTAGAGCTAATATAAAATGTAAAGCAGTTGGAAAGAAGAGGATACAGAGGAGAAAATAAATTCATTCGCAGCAGAACAGCTTACAGCAAAAGTAGCCAGAACTGTCTGGTAAAACTCTTTAAGAGTCAGGAAAAAGTCTTACAGCTTGCCATGCTATCTCTTAATCTCTCTTTGGGTAGGAAAAAAGAAATCCCAGATATACAGAGATTATACAGCCTGATAAACCATCTTCATATTTATTGTACTGTGTCACTGAACCACACGTCACAAACTCAGCTACACATTTCTCAAGTGCCTGGTACCTACAGGGCAAGAGCGGGAGAGTAAGATAAAGAGTGATTTGCTGACATAGGCAAGCTCCAATATGGTAAGCTGGTTCTTTGGAGCTTGGAATCAATTTTCCAATAGGACCAAAACATACACACACTCTGGTGAAAAATTTTTTTTAATTTTTAAAAATTGGGCCATAGTGGCTTTATGATGTGTCAGTTTTTGCTCTAAGTGAAGTGAATCAGCTATACATATACATGTATCCCTTCCCTCTTGGACCTCCCTCTCACTCAGCCTCCATCTCACCCCTCTGGTGTGAGCACTACACCGGGCTTCCTGCAATATCACAAGTTCGCACTAGCTAGCCATTTTATACATAGAGTGTATATATGTAGATCCCAATCTCCCAATTAATCCCTCCCCCTCCCACCCCATGTCCACATGCCCATTCTCTACACCTATATCTCTACTCCTAACCTGCAAATAGGCTCATCCGTACCATTTTTCTAGATTCTACATATATGTGTTAATATGCAGTAATTGTTTTCTCTTTCTGACTTACTTGACTCTGCATGACAGCCTCTAGGTCCATCCATCTCTACAAATGATCCAACTTCATTCCTTTTTATGGCTGAGTAGTATTCCATTGTATACATGAATGTGGTGAGGTTTTGAAGGTAGCTTACAGATTGCCATCTAAACTACAGTTTACTGAAATAATAGGCGTTTCTACAGTTTTGTAATATTTTGCTAATAAAATGAAACCAACTAAGAGAATAAAGATAATTAATACTCCTGATTGTTTAACTGAGTAGAAGCAGGTCCCACATTCAGTGGTTCTCAACAGTGGTTACTCCTGTCAGTTTTTGGCAGTTTTGTCTCACGTTGTCTGGGACTGTCGTGTGCATTGCTAGTTCAGCAGCTCTGGGAACCCCATTCTACATGCAGTAGTGCTTGCCAGTTACTTTGACAACCCAGACACCCTCATTCACTTCCCACAAAAGGGAGAGGGGCTGGGAACTGCTCAGAGATGCTTGTGAAGAATCAGAGGCACTTTTAAGGTTGATGGAAAAGGCTTTCAATTCTTTTAGGTTGTCTTTTACTTAACATTTCATAGTTGAGACTACATTATCAAGAACATTTTTTTTTTTCTTACTGGTATTGAGCAGGATAATTTTTTGGCTCAAAAATGAAAAAGAAAATATGAGCCAAAAGAAAACTGCTCATTGCTGGAAGAGTATTGTATGTCTTGGAAAAGGACCCCTGGGGTGTAATAACCTAAGCACCTATAGTGAGAGAGAAAAGGATAGGGGAAATGTTGTTTGTGTGGTCCTGTGTGAAGGCTGGACCAGGCCACGGGCTCGTGCCTCTTACTGTTGTAGAACATGCTTGACCTCGGGCAAATCACTCAAACCAAGTCTTCTTAAAATTCTATGGTCCATTTCTAGAATGAAGATTTTAATAATACCTATATTCTGGAAGGGCATGTGTATTTGTAAAAGGAATAATATATGTAAAATTATTTGAAATCTATGAAATGAAACCTACACACTTTAAGGTGATACCATTGTTATTTATATTAGTGTTGTCAACCAGAAGGTGAGCGTGGTGATGGTGAAGGTTGCAAGTTGAATCGAATGATCCCAACTCAGGCAAGCTTGTTTCCTGTACTGACAGGCTAGGATTGGTGTGAAAAGTGAGAATGAGTCGAATGTAGAGCTGGGAGAGAAATAGCTTATACCTGCGGAACATCTTTATGTTAATATAGTCAAAATTGTTACGCGGGACACTTTTGACCCAAGGAGAACAGATCTTTAAAACAATTTTATGTGTAGCATTCTCCATTTAATCTAAGTAGAAGAACTAAATAAAACACCACTATCAACAACAAAACTTATTTGTGCTAATCTCACCAAGATACAGTAAAGAATCTGTTCTTCAAGTGATAACAGCTCACTAGCGGAAGACTGATGCACTCTTCCAAGGACAGCAGAAGGTGTACAAGTAACACACAAGCATTTGATGATTTTCATGCATGATATGTATTCAGGGTAGATATTAAGCAAAATTATGATGTGTTCAGATATGCTTTCTGCACTTTTCTAGACCCCTTTAAATAGTCCATGCCTCTCTCTTCTTTCTTTTCACTATATGCTGTGGGTATTTTGGTCACCAGCCCCGCTCCCTGACAGTGAAAACCCACTTTCCCCTGGCCTCAGGTCTGTACTATAGCATTCAGTTTCTGCCTTTCTCAGTACCTTTCTTCATTTAAACAGATAATTTTTTCAAGGCAACAGTACATCTAGCGATAAACAGATAATTTATGAGGCATGAAAAAAATCTACCCCTAAAATGTTTCCCTCAATGACTTAAAGGACCCAAAATGACATATTAGTCACTTCTCTAGGTTGCAGTTTTAAATGGTATTGTACATTTGTGTCTTTTCTGAAGATGAAGGCATTATCATTCATTAATAACTTTGAAGAAATTATTTTCATTAGGTTAAGAGAGGCAATACAGTACAGGGATTGAGAACAAAGATAAAGGAGCTAGACTGCCTTTGCTTGAATCTCAACTCTGCCATCTGTTCTCTGTATGACTTTGAACAAGTGACTTGGCCTCTTTGTGCCTCAGTTTCCTCATGTTACCATGCATATATTAATAGTTGCCAACCCCACAAGATTGTCAGGAGGATTACATAATTTATTACATGTGACGCACATCAAGCAGTGCCTGATATGCACTCAATTTGCAGATTATTATTCTGCCCAGGCACTAACACTGGTATTTAGGAAAATAAAATAGCCATTGCTTTCTTCACTGAAGAGCTTATACCCACACAGGCTTATTGAGACTGCTTCAAAAGTGTATTAATTTTCTATTATTATTAAAGTTTTTTTCCTGTACTTGAAAAACTTAGAGAACCTTATAACTAATATAGGTAGTATAGTTATGTGAGCTTAAAGTGAGAATGCCACTCTCCTCTTGAAGCCTGCTTTAACCCTTATTGCATTCAAATATTCTTGTCTTCCAGCCTGTCATTAGACTTTGCTTCTCTTAGAGCTCTTTAACTCTCTCGTGTGAACTAGCTATTGGCATTCTTCAAAAGTATGTCTGGTACAGTACAATTTTGTGGAGGGCAGAGATCACATCTCATTCATCATTATGAATTCACCAAAGACTTGCTATGTGATTATTAGATGAATGGACTGAGATATCCACAAGGACAGAGACTTCTGAAAGCTTGCTCTTTGCTGTATCTCTAAGCATCTAAAACAGCGACTGGCACATAGTACGTGATCAATGAATATTTGCTAATGATTTTGTTAAATGAAGGGAGGCACAGACATGCTGTTGAAGTACAAATGGGATTCTACATGTGAAACCAAATTTTCCACTGAATTATATTAAATAGTTCGAGATCTATTCCTTCAAAACAAAATGTGCGTTGGGGAAGCCAACAATGGCACATATACTAGGATATTTGCTTGCTCCTTTGGATGTTCCTCTGCAGGTAGAGGAGGATAGAAATAGTTGTTATCTGTAAGCTCTGTTCTCCTGTCTGTAGGCCTAGCTATTGCCTCATTTGTCCACTCATTCATTCAAACAAAAGCTATTGAGAGCTTGATCTGTGTAAGGCACTGTGGTCGGTGATGGGTGGCATGAGTCAGGAAGTATACATGAAGATGCTGATCACAGAGTTTATGTCTGGGTAGCTGGAAAAGTTTGAAAAATCCTGGCCAAAACATGTATGACTAGCAACCACAGATACATAACAACTAGGCTATTCAAAAGAGAAATAATAGAAGGAAGAGAATAGAGAAGGAAAACAAAGTGGTCTCCACCCCTTCTAGGTCTCTTGTCCTTCATCCTCCTCTACACTTTAGGCTGCCTTGATGAATAAACACCTTGGAAGCAGTATGCTTGCTCAAGAGGAAACCTCAACAGTGGTCAGCCCTGTGATGCCCACATTCTTGACTCCATGCTTAGGGTGACTGTACACCTAGATTTTTCTAAGACAGTCCTAGTCTATGCCTGTTGTTCTAGGGTAATTAATAGGGGCCCTTTAACTATTAAAATTTTCATAATTTAGAGGATAAATGATAAGGTCTCCCATTCTCTCAAGTGAAATATTTTAGAGCATGAATGCATTACTGCATGCCACTCTCCATGGTTAAATATACCTGTTTAATACTCTGTAGAGAGGAGAAGGAAATGGCAACCCACTCCAGTGTTCTTGCTTGGAGAATCCCAGGGACAGGGGAGCCTGGTGGGCTGCCGTCCATGGGGTCGCACAGAGTCGGACATGACTGAAGCGACTTAGCAGCAGCAGCAGCAGCAGAGAGAATTGTTTACCTTATCCCTAGCAGAATTGTAAGCCCTTCAAGGAAAAGAATCTCATTTTCAACTTGTTCTATTCTTTCTTTCAGGTATAGCTGATTACATAGTAGCCTGCAATAGATTCTTACTAAATTTTAACTTTTCCCTTAACTTAGGATTCTATGGAAAAATGCATGTACATGCATTTTTTCCTATTAGATGTATATTTGTTTAGAGCTATATGTATTTATCTTCAGATAACTTTCTGTATGACTTCTTTATAGAATTTATTAGGAGATATAATCCATAGAAACTTTGACTTATGCAAAATTATGCTTTCCAAATGCTCATTTCATAGCTTTTAATTTGTACAGTGGAATCAGAAAGGCTGACAAATAAACATTGAGGTGTATTTTTCACTACTTTGCCAATTATCCAACACACACAAACATCTACAGTAACATAAAGTAAAATTTCTATCAATGTTTCCTTAGATAGAAAACACAGGCAAGGATGAAGGAAAAAGAGAGAGAGATTCCAGGAATGGCGAATAATACAAGGAAAGCAAAAGAGCTGGGAATTAAAATGATATGCATGTTGAAAGCAAACAACTGTTTCTTTATTGAGTACTGGTGTACGTGTCATTTACAAGTAGTATTTGTATTATTAAGCTTTGCGGGGTAGAATACATGGAAAGTTAGTTAAGTCGCTCAGTCATGTCCGACTCTTAGCGACCCCATGGACTACAGACCACCGGGCCCTCCGTCCATGGGATTTTCCAGGCAAGAGTACTGGAGTGGGGTGCCATTGCCTTCTCTGTTAACAGCGGCAAGGCATATTATATTTACATGGAGCTGGTATACTTGGTGACAGCCTTAGTGCCCTCGGACACGGTGTGCTTGGCCAGCTCCCCAGGTAGCAGCAAGCACACGGCGGATGGAAGACTTTATTTATTTATTTATTTTTAGTCTAGGTTCTAGCACTGTGAATGTTGAGTTTTCAAAGTAATCACCCTGACACTTGTAGGAGAAGTTCTGCACTCTTGAACTGGTTCATGGTATTGATTTGAGGAAACATTGACATTTCTTTGGAGGCATAGTATACTATCCATTTGTTCTTTTTAGATGTTTGCATGACAGGGGTTTAACAGAGGCAGAGACAATGCTCTCTTTTTTATTCTAAACCACATGTTGCATGATATTTATCTTATTTTTTAAGTTATGTTTTTAGTTTTGCAAATGTGCCCATGGGCATTAAGTAACAGTAGCATATTTATAAATTAAAATATAAATAAATAATTTCAGAAAGCAATAAAAGCTGGTAAGTATATTTTCATGTAAGTTGTTTTTAAGGAAAGAAACAGTTTCATAGGCATGGAGAAACAAATCATACCAGTTCACAGAAGAATAGAATGCAGCAAAACATCTTAAAATTCTAAATTTCATGAAAACCTAAAGAGGATAAATGTATGCCTTGAACGAAGGTGTGCTCTAGGCAGTGTCTAGGTTGGCAGGGAGGAGAGAGGGCTCTGGTGGTTCTACAAGAACCATAGTTTCTAATATTCATAGTGATTGAAGCAGAAACCCTGCTCTGTATTGCACTCATATAATCTACTTGGTTCTGGGTAGAAGAGAATAACTAGTAAGCCTGTTAATGAACTTCTGAGCTGCTACTACACATGTGCCATGTCGCTTCAGTCGTGCCCAACTCTTTGCGACCCCATGAACTGTAGCCTGCCAGGCTCCTCTGTCCACTGGATTTTCTAGGCAAGAATACTAGAATGGGTTGCCATGCCCTCAACCAGGAGACCTTCCAGACTGAGGGACCAAACTGGTGTCTCTTACATCTCCTGCATTGGCAGGTGGGTTCTTTACCAGTAGCGCCACCTGCTAAACCACACTTTGCATGGTAAAGGAAAGGAAGCCCCTGGGGATGATCAAAAGGTGAGATGTAGGAAGTCTGAAGGCCCTGTACAAATGGGTTCCATTTCAGCTCTTCCTATTTCAAGAAAGGACTCTACTCATCAAAGCATTTGGGCTTGCATCCCTGAAGAGACAGTGCAGTCATTTGTGCAGGAGAGGCAGGGATCTAGTCATGGTCAGGACTTTGCAGAATTTATTTAAGGAAAGCAAAATCTTTCACAGAAATCAACTGTTAAAGAGATCCATGACTCAAAAATACTCTTGTGAGCAATTACAATTAGAACACAACAAACCTAGGAAAAGAGTGTTTTGGGATCCCTAAGGAAGTATTCTTATACCTATATGTGAAATGCCAGGCTGGATGAAGCACTGAAGCACAAGCTGGAATCAAGATTGCTGGGAGAAATATCAATAACCTCAGATATACAGATGACACCACCCTTATGGCAGAAAGCGAAGAACTAAAGAGCCTCTTGATAAAAGTGGAAGAGGAGAGTGAAAAAGCTGGCTTAAAACTCAACATTCAAAAAACTAAGATCATAGCATCCGGTCCCAGCACTTCATGGCAAATAGATGGGGAAACAATGGCAACAGTGCCAGACTTTATTTTCTTGGGCTCCAAAATCACTGCAGATGGTGTCTGCAGCCATGATATTAAAAGATGCTTGCTCCTTGGAAGAAAAGCTATGACCAACCTAGACAGCATAGTAAAAAGCAGAGACATTACTTTGCCAACAAAGATCCATCTAGTCAAAGCTATGGTTTTCCAGTAGTCATAAGAATTGGACACAACAGTGACTGAACTGACTAAAGAGGTATTCACATTATGCCAGCAGAGAGAGTTCCTTTAACTCCTGGGGTTGGAACTTGTTCCCAGTTCCTTGTTGAGGAGTCCAGAGACTCAAGACTGATATGAAAGCAAGTAATAGCAAGGTCACATTATGCATGCATTTAACCTAGTTGCATTTCAAAATATTGATCAAAAGATAAAACAGAAGATGGAGATTTAAATAGTGCCCAGTGTGAGCTTGCCATAAGCTTAAGCCTACAGGCAGTGAAAGGAGTCTGTCAAATCAGCACACTTTCAAATCATTGAAAGTTTGAAACCTATTTTAGAAATGTGAGAAAGATTTAAGGGTTTCCTTGATCAATGGCAAAGAAATCAAACATCTGCCAGGCAACTGGGATATACTCCAGGCCTTACAGGAAAAATTTAGATAAAAGCTAAGGAAGAGTAAGATGGACTCATAAAGTCATCTATGGAAGATGATGGAATGATGAGGATGAACAAGAAGGGCCAAAAAATACAATCTTCATTAATTTGTTGAAGTATTCCAAGCAGAGATATCCTTGAGAGATGATTTCTGAATATATTATCTCTTTGGGATTATATACTGAACATTATAATAAACATTACATTTTTTTGAGCATATTTGTATATATGTTATATATGCAAAACCATGATGATAGTGGAAAATACACATAGACTTTAAAAAAATATTTATTTTAAATTTATGATTGCTTTATAATAATGATTTGATTTCTGTCATACATCAACATAAATTAACCATAGGTATACATATGTCCCCTCCCTCTTGAATCTCCCTCCCACATCCTGCCCATTGCCACCCCTCTAGGTTATTACAGAGCCCCAGTTTGAGTTCCCTGAGTCATACAGCAAATTCCCATTGGCTATCTATTCACATATGTTAGTGTATATGCTTCCATTTTACTCTCTCTATTCATCTCACCCTCTCCTTCTTCTCCCCCACCCTTGTTCATTTGTCTCTTCTCTATGTCTGTATCTCCACTACTGCTCTGTGAAGAGGGTCATCAGTACCATCCTTCTAGATTCCATATATATGTGTTAATATACAATATTTGTTTTTCTCTTTCTGACTTACTTCACTCAATATAATAGGCTCTAGGTTCATCCACCTCATTAGAACTGACTCAAATGCATTCCTTTTTATGGCTGAGTAGTATTCCATGGTATATATGTACCACAGCTTCTTTATCCATTCATCTGTCAATAATCTAGGTTGCTTCTGTGTCTTAGCTATTGTAAATAGTGCTGCAGTGAACACTGAGGTAAATGTGGCTTTTTAAGTTTCAGTTTCTTCAGGGTATATGCCTAGAAGTGAAATTGCTGGGTTGTATGGTGGTTTTATTCCTAGTATTTTAAGCAATCTCTATACTGTCTTCCATAGTGACTGTATCAGTTTTCATTCCTACCAGCAAGGCAGAAGGATTCCCTTTTCTCCACACCCTCTCCAGCACTTGTTGTTTGTGGATTTTTGATTATAGACATTCTGTCTGGTATGAGGTGATATCTCATTGTAGTTTTGATTTGCATTTCTCTAATAATGGGTGATACACATAGGCTTTTAAGGATATTTGACTTTGCCTCTTTTTTCTTTTTTTTGGTCTTAGATAATGACTTTAAAAACTCACCTCTTCATATCATTCTTCCATTGTATCCTTTTTCTGGAGTGCATGTGAGTCAGTTCACAAGAATCCCAAGTAAGTTGTGGGAGAGAGAAAGTCTTAGGCAGGTGGGTATATAAGCCAGTATACTGAGTTGCTACTATTGTTATGATTTGATTTGTGTTCAAAGGTTGATAAGGCTTGGGGAAACTCAAGAAATGTAAGAGGGTAGAGTAAAAACCATAAAGTTTTCATTAGAGAGTCTGGGTCAAATATTTCCCAGTAAATTATTTCGTTGCATTTTATGAAGTTTTGGAAGATGGTGCCTCTCTTTTATTCTGTATTTTTATATATAGACATCTGGTCTAAGGGGATCTTACATACTTTACTATTAGGTTCAAGGTGTGGACACCTAAATTTTGCTGATCTAAGTAAGAAGCCCTCTTTGGAAGAATCTGTTCTTTGTAATCTGATTAAAATGTCAGCTGTTACAGTATGAATTTAGCAGTAATACCATGTTTTAATTTCAGAGCATTCTATTTGTGATTTGCTATGTACTTTCATGTGCATTCTAATTTCAGTTTCACAAGTATTTACATTGCGACTAATGTGATGAGTCAGGAGGATGGGTAAAGAAGGTGCAAAAGGTGAACTGGTCAGTTCTCCATCTTCAAGAAGCCCATGATCATTTAAGATGAACTGACATTTACGGAAATAGTTATGACAAAGACTATGCACTAGTGACAAATAGATTCAAGGGATTAGATCTGAGAGAGTGCCTGAGGACTATGGACAGAGGTTCCTGACATTGCACAGGAGGCAGTGATCAAGATCATCTGCAGGAAAAAGAATGCAAAAAGGCAAAATGGTTGTCTGAGGAGGCCTTACAAATGACCGAGAAAAGAAGAGAAGTGAAAGGCAAAGGAGAAAAGGAAAGATATATCCATTTGAATGCAGAGTTCCAAAGAATAGCAAGGAGGGATAAGAAAGCCTTCCTCAGTGATCAATGCAAAGAAATAGAGGAAAACAATAGAATGGGAAAGACTAGAGATCTCTTCAAGAAAATTAAAGATACCAAGGGAACATTTCATGCAAAGATGGGCACAAAAGGACAGAAATGGAATGGACCTAACAGAAGCAGAAGATATTAAGAAGAGGTGGCAAGAATACACAGAACTGTACAAAAAAGAGCTTCACGACCCAGATAATCACAATGGTATGATCACTCACCTAGAGCCAGACATCCTGGAATGAGAAGTCAAGTGGGCCTTAGGAAGCATCACTATGCATAAAGCTGGTGGAGGTGATGGAATTCCAGTTGAGCTATTTCAAATCCTAAAAGATGATGCTGTGAAAGTGCTTCACTCAATATGCCAACAAATTTGGAAAACTCAACAGTGGCCACAGGACTAGAAAAAGTCTGTTTTCATTCCAGTCCCTAAGAAAGGCAATGCCAAGAATGTTCAAACTACCACACAATTGCACACATCTCACATGCTAACAAAGTAATGTTCAAAATCCTCAAAACCAAGCCAGGCTTCAACAGTACATGAAATGTGAACTTCCAGATGTTCTAGCTGGATTTAGAAAAGGCAGAGGAACCAGAGATCAAATTGTCAACATCCATTGGATCATAAGAAAAGCAAGAGAATTCCAGAAAAACATCTACTTCTGCTTCATTGACTATGCAAAGCCTTTGATTGTGTGGATTACAACAAACTGTGGAAAATTCTTAAAGAGATGGGAATACCAGACCACCTGATCTGCCTCTTGAGAAACCTATATGCAGGTCAGGAAGCAACAGTTAGAACTGGACATGGAACAACAGATTGGTTCCAAATTGGGAAAGGAGTATGTCAAGGCTGTGTATTGTCACTCTGCTTATTTAACTTATATGTAGGGTACATCATGTGAAATGCTGGTCTGGATGAAGTACAAACTGGAATTAAGATTGCCAGGAGAAATATCATTAACCTCAGATATGCAGATGACACCACCCTTATGGCAGAAAGTGAAGAACTAAAGAGCTTCTTGATGAAAGTGAAAGAGGAGAGTGAAAATGTTGGCTTAAAGCTCAACATTCAGAAAACTGTGATCATGGCATCGGGTCCCATCACTTCATGACAAATAGATGGGGAAACAATGGAAACACTGATAGACTTTATTTTCTCGGGCTCCAAAATTACTGCAGATCGTGACTGCAGCCATGAAATTAAAAGACGGTTGCTCCTTGGAAGAAAAGCTATGATCAACCTAGACAGAATTTTAAAAAGCAGAGACATTACTTTGCCAACAAAGGTCCATCTAGTCAAAGCTATGGTTTTTCTAGTAGTCATGTACAGATGTGAGAGAAGGAGTATAAAGAAAGCTTGTGCCAAATAACTGATGCTTTTGAACTGTAGTGTTGGAGAAGACTCTTGAGATCCCTTGGACTGCAAGGAAATCCAACCAGTCAATCCTAAAGGAAATCAGTCCTGAATGTTCATTGGAAGGACTGATGCTAAAGCTGAAGCTCCAATATTTTGGCCACCTGATGTGAAGAACTGACTCATTGGAAAAGACCCTGATGCTGGGAAAGATTGAAGGTGAGAGGAGAAAGGGATGACAGAGGATGAGATGGCTGGATGGCATCACTGACTCGATGGACGTGAGTTTGAGTAAGCTTCAGAAGTTGGTGATGGACAGGGAAGCCTGGCGTGCTGCAGTCCATGGGGTCACAAAGAGTTAGACACAACTGAGTGACTGAACTGAACTGATGCACTAGTAGCTATAAAGACAAGGCACAAAAATAGTACAGAAAAATAATTAATCCTATTTGGAGAAAATGGTATCAAAGAAACCTTCCCAGGGAGTTGGACCCAATGAAGGCTTCAGAGGTTACCAGAGAGAAAAACCATTCTGAGATGGAGTATACAAATATGCATATGAATGAAATAGCATAGTGTTCTTGGGTCATATTTCAGTAATGAAAAGTAAGTGTGTGTGTGTGTGTGTGTGTGTGTGTGTGTGCGCGCGTGCGTAGAGGAATCTAGAGAGAGAAATAGGGCCTTCATTACGAGACCTTTTAATTTTTTGTCAGGATTTATTTTGTGGATTATAGAGTGTCATTTAAAGTAATTAGTCTGGAGAGAGATGTGTTCAAATTTGTTCTGTAAATAAAGCATATTACACATATTGTTTTTTAGCTTGCTTTTAAAAATGAACAATATGGTGACAGTATCTTCCACATTAGTAAATATTTATCTGTTCATTAATTAAAATAGTTGCATTGTATTCTATGGGTATTTTCACTCTTTAATTAAGCAGTCCCTTATGTTCAACAATAAAGATACTGGAGAGTTAAATTTCTGAGAGCAATAAAAAGTTCAATTTAGAACATGTTTTGATTGAAACACTTATGATACAGCCAAATGGGGATCACCAGAAGGTGCTTGAATATATAAATGTGAAGGCTGGGAGCAAGATCTAAGAAAGTAGGTATGAATTTTCGAGTCATTAGTAAATTGATTCGTTGAAGCCCAGAATGGGAGTTAATGTCCAAGGAAAAGAAAATGCACATTTTTAAAAAGAGTAAAGGGGAATGAAACCTTTGAAAAGACTGATTTTTAAGTAGTAGGCTGAGGAATAAGGGGTTGGAAGGGAAAAATTAGAGAAGTGGGAAAAAATGCAGAGAAAATGATGTCAGGGAATCCAGGGGAAAAGAGAAAGCTGGTTCTCATAATTTTAGATATAAGTCCAGGTACTAGCATTATTATTATCTTCATTCATAGGGGCTAAGGGTCGTGCTAAGGCCAACACAGGTTTAAGTAATCAAACTGAATTGCTGGTCCTGATTGTCTAACCCCAAGTCTAATGAAGTTAGCACCTGATTCTGTGATTCAGGTGAATAAAGTATAAAAGAATAGCATAACAAGCTTCAGAAGCTAAAATTAAGATGGATTCTGTAGGAGATATAAAATGTAGAAAAAGAACGTGTTCTTAAATTATAGCAGGCAAAGGATATCCCAAAATAGGCTTGGGAGAGAAAGATGATAAATATGTCTTTAAAATGTTAAGTCTTGGCTTTCAAATTTGGGAATATGGTGGATGAGATGATCAGAGAAACCCTACCCAGAACAGCTGATGCTCTTAAACAAGAGAAACTGAAAACAAACAATAACAAACAGGTGTTTAATTTTTTTTGAAAGAATTTAAAATTTACAGAAAGATTGCAAAAATAGAACAGAGAGTTAACATATATCCTTCCAACCAATTTCCCTTAGCTTCCTCTACTTTTAACAACTTACATAATGGTAATACAAGGAATAAAACCAGGAAATTAATATTGGCACATTGCTGTTAACTGAACTATGTAGTTAGTTGCTCAGTCGTGTCTGACTCTGCAACCCCATGGTCTGTAGCCTGCCAGGCTGCTCTGTCCATGGAATTCTCCAGGCAAGAATACTGGAATGGATTACCATTCCCTTCACCAGTGGATCTTCCTGACCCAGGGGTTGAACCCAGGTCTCCTGCATTTCAGATAGAGTCTTTACCATCTGAACCACCAGGAAAGCCCAACTGAACTCTAGACTTTTCCAACTTTCACCAGTTTTTTTTTTTTTTCTTCATGCTCTTTTTCTGCTCCAGGATTCAGTCAAGGATCCCACAACACATTTAGTTGTGCTTCCTTTGATATTTTCTCTCTTGCCTTTTCTTTCATGGCCTTGACACTTTTAATGAGGAATGACTGGTTATTATATAGAATGTGTCCCAAATTGAGTTTGTTTGATGTTTCCTCAAGATCAGAGTGAAATTATAAGCATTTAAGCAAATATACTATAGAAGTAATGTGTTGTCTTTCTCATTTCATCCAATCAGGGGGTACAATGTTGATGTTTTATTACTGATGATACTAATCTTGATAATTTGATTAAGGTAGAATTTGCTGTTTTTCTTCACCAGAAAATTACTAGGTTTTCCTTTTCAATTGAGAGATATTGGGGGGAGATATTTTAAGTCTATGCCAATATCATATTTCTTCTCAAAAGTTTGCCTACTAACGTTATATTCATTAGAGGATCTTTTAAAAAGTTATGTAAATTAAAATTTTTTCTTTTAATTAATAAACTTTATTTTATAAAATCAGCTTTAGGGTCACAGCAAAACTGAGAAGTATAGAGATACCCCATATAGTCTCTTTCCCTACAAACTCATACTTTACCCCACCATCAACATCACAACACCACATGATCCACATGTGAACTACAAGGGCATGTTATTATCATTCAAAGTCCATAGTTTATATTAGAATCCACTCATGGTGTTGTATATCTTATTGTTCTTCAGTCACTAAGTCATGTCCAACTCTTTGTGACTCCACGGACTGCAGCACACTAGGCTTCCCTGTTTTTCACTATCTCCAGAATTTACTCAAACTTGTCTCCATTGAGTTTGTGATGCCGTACAAACATATCATCCTCTGTCACCCCTTCTCCTACCATCAGTCTTTCCCAGCATCAGGATCTTTTCCAATGAGTCATCTCTTTGCATCAGGTGGCCAAAGTTTTGCAGCTTCAACTTCAGCATTCAGGATTGATTTCCTTTAGGACTGACTGGTTTGATCTCCTTACTATCCAAGTATATTTTATGGGTTTTGACAAATAGTTAGTGACATTAATCTACCATTGTGGCAACATTGTTTGTTATCTTATAGGAATTTTATAGTTTTGTGTTTTACACCAAGGTCTATTATCCATTCTGAGTTTACTTTTTTGTGTATGGTGTAAGGTCTGTGTCTATATTTGTGTGTGTGTGTGTGTGTGTGTCCAGTTGTTTCAACACCATTTATAGTAAAGACTCTCTTTGCTCTATCCTGTTGATTAGCTACTTTGTCAGAGATTAGTTGACTATTTTTATGTGGGTCTATTCTGGGTTCTCTGTTCTGTTACATTTATCTATTTGTCTCTTTTTTACCCTAATACCACACTGTCTTGAGTACTATGGCTTTATAGTAAATCTTGAAGTTGGATAGTGTTAGTCCTCCAGCTTTGCTCTTCTCTTTTAAGACTGAGTTGAATATTCAGGATCTTTTGTCTCTCTATATAAACCCTAGGATTAGATTGTTGATATCGCTAAAATAATTTGCTGGGATTTTGACTGGGAATGAACCTGTAAATCAAGGAGGGAAGAATTGACATCTTGAAAATACTGTGTCTCTCTATCCATGAATATAGACTGTCTCTCCATTTATTTAGTTCTTTGGTATATTTCATCTAAGTTTAATAGTTTTCCTCATATAGGACTCATACATATTTTGTTAGTATAACAAAAAGTTAGTATATAACAATATGTTAGTATAACATATTTTGTTGAGTATAAACTCAAATATTTCATTTCTTTGGATGCTAATGTACATGGTAATGTGTTTTAAAATTCAAATTCCAGTTATTTATTGCTGGTATGTAGAAAGTAATTGACTTTTGTATATTCAACTTGTATCTGAAAATCTTGCTATAACTACTTATTACTTGCAGGTGATTTTGTCAGTTCTTTCAGATTTCTTTTACCCAGGTGATCATGTTATCTGAGAAAAAGACAAATTTGTTTGTTCCTTCCCAAACTGCATGTTTTTTTTTTTTTTTGGTTTGTTTTCTTATTGCCTTAGCTAGACTTCCATTTTAATGTTGAAAAGGAGTTGTGAAAGGGGACATCCTTATCTTAAACCTGATCTTAGTGGGAAAGCTTCAGGTTTCTCATTAAATATGTTTCCTGTAGGTTTTTATTATAAGTATTATTTATCAAGGTGAGGAAGTTCCTTTTTATTCCTAATGTTCTGAGAAAAACAAAAAGTTTTTTATCATGAGTGGAGGTTGGATTTTGTCACATGATTTTTTATGTATCTATTGATCATGTAATTTTATTTTTTTAGCCTGCTGATATGATGGGTTACATTAATTGATTTTCAAATACAGAGCAATCATTGCATACTTAGAATAAATCCCATTTGATCATGGTAGTCTCTTAATACATTGCTAGATTAAATTTCCTAATATTTTGTTGAGGATTTTGCGTCTATGTTCATGAGAGAGATTAGTCTATAGTTTTTGTTGTTTTGAGCTTTTTTTTTGGTAATGTCTTTGTTTTAGTTTGAAATTAGGGTAATTCCTCCTTCATAAGATGAGTTTAAAAGTATTTTTCCTGGTCATACCTTCTGGAAGAGACTGTTGAGAATTGGTATAAATCTTTCCATAAGTGTTTGGCAGAATCCACCAGGGAACCTGCTACCTGGGCCTGGTTGTTTTTATTCTGGAAGGTTATCAAATACTGGTTTAGTTTCTTTGATATTGACTATACCTAGAGTCCATTTTAGATCATCTACCTCTTCTTTATGGATTTTGGCAAATGGTATCTTTAAAGGAATTTCTCCATTTAATACTCATATTTGTGGACACAGAGTTGTTCATAATAGTCCTTTAATGTCTATGGAATCTGCAGTGATGCTCCCCCTTTCATTTCTGATGTGTATGTAGTGTCCTAGTTTCCTTAGTCTAGTTAGTGGCTTGTTGATTTTATTAATCCTTTCAATGAACCAGTTTTTGTGTTTGCTGTTTTTTTCTAATGATTATCTGTTTTTAATTTCACTGATTTTGACTATTTTTTATTATACCTTTTCTTCTGCTTATTTTGGATTTAATTTGCACGTTCAAGGTCAGAAGGGGCGGCCATGAGGAGATACCCCTTGTCCAAGGTAAGGAGCAGAGACTGAGCTTTGCTGGAGCAGCTGTGAAGAGATACCCCACGTTCAAGATAAGAGAAACCCAAGTAAGATGGTAGGTGTTGTGAGAGGGCATCAGAGGGCAGACACACTGAAACCATAATCACAGAAAACTAGTCAATCTGATCAAATGGACCACAGCCTTGTCTAACTCAATGAAACTAAGCCATGCCCGTGGGGCCACCGAAGAAGGGTGGGTCATGGTGGAGAGGTGTGACAGAATGTGGTCCACTGGAGGAGGGAATGCCAAACCACTTCAGATTTCTTGCCTTGAGAACCCCATGAACAGTATGAAAAGGCAAAATGATAGGACACTGAAAGAGGAACTCCCCAGGTCAGTAGGTGCCCAATATACTACTGGAGATCGTTGGAGAAATAACTCCAGAAAGAATGAAGGGATGGAGCCAAAGCAAAAAGAATACCCAGTTGTGGATGTGACTGGTGATAGAAGCAAGGTCCAATGAGTAAAGAGCAATACTGCATAGGAACCTGGAATGTCAGGTCCATGAATCAAGGCAAATTGGAAGTGGTCAAACAGGAGATGGCAAGAGTGAACGTCGACATTCTAGGAATCAGCGAACTAAAATGGACTGAAATGGGTGAATTTAACTCAGATGACCATTATATATTCTACTGTGGGCAGGAATCCCTCAGAAGAAATGGAGTAGCTATTATGGTCAACAAAAGAGTCCGAAATGCAGTACTTGGATGCAATCTCAAAAACGACAGAATGATCTCTGTTCATTTCCAAGGGAAGCCATTCAATATCACAGTGATCCAAGCCTATGCCCCAACCAGTAACACCGAAGAAGCTGAAGTTGAACGGTTCTATGAAGACCTACAAGACCTTTTAGAACTAACACCCAAAAAAGATGTCCTTTTCATTATAGGGGACTGGAATGCAAAAGTAGGAAGTCAAGAAACACCTGGAGCAACAGGCAAATTTGGCCTTGGAATACGGAATGAAGCAGGGCAAAGGCTAATAGAGTTTTACCAAGAGAACGCACTGGTCATACCAAACACCCTCTTCCAACAACACAAGAGAAGACTCTACATATGGACATCACCAGATGGTCAACACCGAAATCAGATTGATTATATTCTTTGCAGCCAAAGATAGAGAAGCTCTATACAGTCAGCAAAAACAAGACTGGGATCTGACTGTGGCTCAGATCATGAACTCCTATTGCCAAATTCAGACTTAAATTGAAGAAAGTAGGGAAAACCACTAGACCATTCAGGTATGACCTAAATCAAATCCCTTATGATTATACAGTGGAAGTGAGAAATAGACTTAAGGGACTAGATCTGATAGATAGAGTGCCTGATGAACTATGGAATGAGGTTCGTGACATTGTACAGGAGACAGGGATCAAGACCATCCCCATGGAAAAGAAATCCAAAAAAGCAAAATGGCTTTCTGGGGAGGCCTTACAGATAGCTGTGAAAAGAAGATAAGTGAAAAGCAAAGGAGAAAACAAAAGATAGTCCCATCTGAAAGCAGAGTTCCAAAGAATAGCAAGGAGAGATAAGAAAGCCTTCCTCAGTGATCAGTGCAAAGAAGTAGAGGAAAACAAAAGAATGGGAAAGACTAGGGAGATCAGCCCTGGGATTTCTTTGGAAGGAATAATGCTAAAGCTGAAACTCCAGTACTTTGGCCACCTCACGCAAAGAGTTGACTCATTGGAAAAGACTCTGATGCTGAGAGGGATTGGGGGCAGGAGGAGAAGGGGACGACAGAGGATGAGATGGCTGGATGGCATCACTGACTCGATGGACGTGAGTCTGAGTGAACTCCAGGAGTTGGTGATGGACAGGGAGGCCTGGCGTGCTGCAATTCATGGGGTCGCAAAGAGTCTGACCTGACTGAGTGACTGAACTGTACTGAATTGAGAGATTTCTTCAAGAAAACTAGACATACCAAGGGAACATTTCATGCAAAGATGGGCTCAATAAAGGACAGAAATGGTATGGATCTAACAGAAGCAGAAGATATTAAGAAGAGGTGGCAAGAATACACAGAAGAACTGTACAAAAGATCTTCATGACTAAGATAATCATGATGGTGTGATCACTCACCTAGAGTCTGACATCCTGGAATGTGAAGTCAAGTGTGCCTTAGAAAGCATCACTACAAACAAAGCTAGTGGAGGTGATGGAATTCCAGTTGAGCTATTTCAAATCCTGAAAGATGATGCTGTGAAAGTGCTGCACTCAATATGCCAGCAAATTTGGAAAACTCAGCAGTGGCCACAGGATTGGAAAAGGTCTGTTTTCATTCCAATACCAAAGAAAATCAATGCCAAAGAATGCTCAAACTACCACTCAATTGCACTTATCTCACATGCTAGTAAAGTAATACTTAAAATACTCAAAATTCTGAAGCCAAGCCAGGCTTCAGCTATACATGAACCGTGAACTTCCAGATGTTCAAGCTGGATTTAGAAAAGGCTGAGGAACCAGAGATCAAATTGCCAACATCCACTGGATCATCGTAAAAGCAAAAGTTCCAGAAAAACATCTATTTCTGCTTTATTGACTATGCCAAAGCCTTTGATGGTGTGGATCACAATAAATTGTGGAAAATTCTGAAAAGATTGGAATACCAGACCACCTGACCTGCCTCTTGAGAAATCTATATGCAGGTCAGGAAGCAACAGTTAGAACTGAACATGGTCAACAGACTGGTTCCAAATAAGAAAAGGAGTACCTCAAGGCTGTATATTGTCACTCTATTTATTTAACTTCTATGCAGAGTACATCATAAGAAATGCTGGTCTGGAAGAAGCACAAACTGGAATCAAGATTGCTGGGAGAAATATCAATAACCTCAGATATGCAGATGACACCACCCTTATGGAAGAAAGTGAAGAGGAACTGAAAAGCCTCTTGATGAAAGTGAAAGGGGAGAGTGAAAAAGTTGGCTTAAAGCTCAACATTCAGAAAACGAAGATCATGGCATCTGGTCCCATCACTTCATGGTAAATAGATGGGGAAACAGTGGAAACAGTGTCAGACTTTATTTTTTGGGGCTCCAAAATCACTGCAGATGGTGACTGCAGACATGAAACTAAAAGACGCTTACTCCTTGGAAGGAAAGTTCAACATAGATAACATATTGAAAAGCAGAGACATTACTTTGCCAACAAAGGTCCATCTAGTCAAGGCTATTGTTTTTGCAGTTGTCGTGTATGGATGTGAGAGTTAGTTGGACTGTGAAGAAAGCTGAGCGCGGAAGAATTGATGCTTTGAACTATGGCATTGGAGAAGACTCTTGATTGTCCCTTGGACTGCAAGGAGATCCAACCAGTTCATTCTAAAGGAGATTAGTCCTGGGTGTTCATTGGAAGCACTGATGCTAATGCTGAAACTCTAATACTTCGGCCACCTCATGCAAAAAGTTGACTCATTGGAAAAGACACTGATGCTGAGAGGGACTGGGGGCAGGAGAAGAAGGGGACGAAACAGGATGAGATGGCTGGATGGCATCACCGACTTGGTGGACATGAGATTGAGTAAACTCAAGGAGTTGGTGATGGACATGGAGGCCGGCATGCTGCGATTCATGGGGTCACAAAGAGTCGGACACGACTGAGTGACTGAACTGAACTGAACTGAATTTTTCTAGTGACCTAAGTGAAATGCTGGGCTGGAAGGAGCACAGCTGGAATCATGATTCCCGGGAGAAATATCAATACCCTCAGATATGCAGATGACACCACCCTTATCACAGAAAGTGAAGAGGAACTAAAAAGCCTCTTGATGAAAGTGAAAGAGGTGAGTTAACAAGTTGGCTTAAAGCTCAACATTCAGAAAACTAGGATCATGGCATCTGGTCCCAACACTTGACTAGAAATAGATGGGGAAACAGTGGAAACAGTGTCAGACTTTATCTTTTTGGGCTCCAAAATCACTGCAGATGGTGACTGCAGACATGAAATTAAATTAAATTAAATCTTACTCCTTGGAAGAAAAGTTATGGCCAACCTAGACAGCATATTAAAAAGCAGAGACATTACTTTGCCAACAAAGGTCCATCTAGTCAAGGCTATGGTTTTTCCTGTGGTCATGTATGGATGTGAGAGTTGGACTGTGAAGAAAGCTGAGCACTGAAGAATTGATGATTTTGAACTGTGGTGTTGGAGAAGACTCTTGAGAGTCCCTTGGACTGCAAGGAGATCCAACCAGCCCATTCTAGAGGAGATCAGCCCTGGGATTTCTCTGGAAGGAATGATGCTAAAGCTGAAACTCCAGTACTTTGACCACCTCATGCGAAGAGTTGATTCATTGGAAAAGACTCTGATGCTGGGAGGGATTGGGGGCAGGAGGAGAAGGGGACGACAGAGGATGAGATGGCTGGATGGATCACTGACTTGATGGACGTGAGTCTGAGTGAACTCCGGGAGATGGTGATGGACAGGGAGGCCTGGCGTGCTGCGATTCATGGGGTCACAAAGAGTCGGACATGACTGAGCAACTGAACTGAACTGAAGTGGAACCTAGTTTATTAATTTCAGATCTTTATTCTTTACTAGTGTATATATTCAAGATTAAAAATTTTGCTGTCTCTAAACACTGCTTTTGCTGCACATACAGATTTTGGTAAGTTGTATTTTATTTTCTTTTAGTTGAAAATTTTACAAATTCTTTCAAAACTTTTTACTTGACTCATGTGTTATTTAGAACTGTGTTTAACCTCCAGCTCCAAGTATTTGCGGGATTTTCCATTTATTTTTCTGTATTCTTTTCTAGTTTAATTCTGTGATCTGAGTGCAGATACTGTATGGTTTCCATTTTTTAAAATTAAAGTGTTTTTTATAAACTAGAAGTTGTCTTTTGATGAATTATTTCCTGTGCAGATGAGAAAACTATTTAATATGCTGTTGTTGGATGAAGTCTATAGATGTCAGTTTTGTTTAGTTGATTTATGGTGTTGTTGAATTCAACTATTTTTTTTTATTAATTTATTTTAATTGGAGGATAATTACTTTACAATATTGTGGTGTTTTTTGCCATACATCAATGTGAATCAGCCACCAGTGCACATGTGTCCCCCTATCCTGACATTCCTTCCCACCTCCCTCCTCACTCCATCCCTCTGGATTGTTCTAGAGCACTGACTTTGAGTGCCCTGCTTCATGCATTGAACTTGCACTGGTCATCTGTTTTATATATGGTAATATACATGTTTCAGTGCTATGCTCTCAAGTCATCCCACCCTCACCTTCTCCCACATAGTCCAAGTCCATTCTTTACATCGATGTCTCTTTTGCTGCCTTGCATATAGGATTGTCATTACCGTCTTTCTAAATTCCATATATATGCATTAGTATACTTATTGATGATTCTCTTTCTGACTTACTTTACTCTGTATAATAGGCCCCAGTTTGATCCACCTCATTAGAACTGACTCAAATGTATTCCTTTAATGGCTGAGTAATATTCCATTGTGTATATATATCACAACTTCCTTATCCATTCATCTGCCAATGGACATCTAGGTTGCTTCCATGTCCTAGCTATTGTGAACAGTGCTGCAATAAACACTGGGGTACATGTGTCTCTTTCACTTCTGGTTTCCTCAGTATATAGGCCCAGCATTGGAACTGCTGGGTTGTATGGCAGTTCTATTCCCAGTTTTTAAGGAATCTCCATACCATGTTTCACAGTGGCTGTATCAGTTTGCATTCCCATGAGCAATGCAAAAGGGTTCCCTTTTCTCCATACCCTCTCCAGCATTTATTGTTTGTAGACTTTTGATGGCAACAATTCTGGCAGGTGTGAGATGATACCTCATGTGGTTTTGATTTGCATTCATCTAATAGTGATGTTGAGCATCTTTTCATGTGTTTATTAGCCATCTATATGTCTTCTTTCCGGAGAAGGCAATGGCACCCCACTCCAGTACTCTTGCCTGGAGAATCCCAGGGATGGGGGAGCCTGGTGGGCTGCTGTCTCTGGGGTCACACAGAGTCGGACACGACTGAAGCGACTTAGCAGCAGCAGCAGCAGCATGTCTTCTTTGGAAAAATGTCTGTTTAGTTCTTTGACACACTTTTTGGTTGGGTTGTTCATTTTTCTGGTGCTGAGCTGCATGAGCTGCTTGTATAGTTTGGAGATAAAATCTTTGTCAGTTGTTTCATTTGCTCTTATTTTCTCCCATTCTGAAGGCTGCCTTTTCACCTTGCTTATAGTTTCCTTCATTGTGCAAAAGCTTTTAAATTTAATGAGGTCCCATTTGTTTGTCTTTATTTTCATTACTCTGGGAGGTGGGTCATAGAGGATCTTGCTGTGATTTATGTCAAAGAGTGTTCTGATTATATTTTCCTCTGGAAGTTTTATAGTTTCTGGTCTTATATTTAGATTTTTAATCCATTTTGAGTTCATTTTTGTTATGGTATTAGAAAGTGTTCTAGTTTCATTCTTTTACACATGGTTTACCAATTTTCCTAGCACTACTTGTTAAAGAGATTGTATTTTCTCTATTATATATTTGCCTCCTTTGTCAAAGATAAGGTGTCCATAGATGCGTGGATTTATCGCTGGGTTTCTATTTTGTTCCATTGATCTATATTTCTGTTTTTGTGCCAGTACCATACTTTCTTGATGACTGTAGGTTTGTAGTATAGTCTGAAGTCAGGAAGGTTAATTCCTTCAGTTCCATTCTTCTTTCTCAAGGTTGCTTTGGCTATTTGAGGTTTTTTGTGTTTCCATACAAATTGTGAAATTATTTGTTCTAGTTCTGTGACAGATACCATTGGTAGTTTGATAGGGATTGTGCTGAATCTATAGATTGCTTTGGGTGGTATACTCATTTCACTATACTGATTCTTCCAGTCCATGAACATGGTATATTTCCCCATCTATTTGTGTCATTTTTGTTTTGTTTCAAAAGTGTTTTATAGTTTCATCAGTTCAGTTCAGTTCAGTCGCTCAGTCATGTCCGACTCTTTGATCTCTCTATATAGGTCTTTTGTTTATTTAGGTAAATTAATTCCTAAGTATTTTATTCTTTTTGTTGCAATGGTGAATGGGATTGTTTCCTTAATTTCTCTTTCTGTTTTTTTCATTGTTAGTGTATAGGAATGCAAGGGACTTCTGTGTATTAATTTTATATCCTGCAACTTTACCATATTGATTAGGTCTAGTAATTTTCTGGTATGCCTTTAGGGTTTTCTATGTAGAGGATCATATCATCTGCAAACAGTGAGAGTTTTACTTCTTCTTTTCCAATATGGATTCCTTTTATTTCTTTTTCTTCTCTGATTGCTGTGGCTAGGACTTCCAAAACTATGTTGGAATTCAACTATGTATTTCTGTTTTTGCCTGCTGGATATCTTAATTTCTGATAAAAAGGTGTTAAAATCCCCAACCATAATGGTGGGTTCATCTATTTCTCTGTGCATTTCTATAGTTTTTGTTCCATATATTTTGATCCTCTGTTGTTAGGCACATACAATACCTACATTAAAGACTGTCATATATTTTTGAAGTATTGATTCATTTACCATTATGTAATGTTCCTCAAGATATTAAGAAGAGGTGGCAAGAATACACAAAAGAATTGTACAAAAAAGATCTTCATGACCCAGATAATCACAATGGTGTGATCACTCACCTAGAGCCAGGTATGCTGGAATGTGAAGTCAAGTGGACTTTAGGAAGCATCACTATGAACAAAGCTAGTGGAGGTGATGGAATTCCAATTAAGGTATTTCATATCCTAAAAGATGATGCTGTGAAAGTGCTTCACTCAATATGTCAGCAAATTTGGAAAACTCAGCAATGGCCACGGGACTGGAAAATATCAATTTTCATTCCAATCCCAAAGAAAGGCAATGCCAAAGAATGCTCAAACTACTGCACAATTGCACTCATCTCACACACTAGTAAAGTAATGCTCAAAATTCTCCATGCCAGGCTTTAGCTATACTTGAACCATAAACTTCCAGATGTTCAAGCTGGTTTTAGAAAAGGCTGAGGAACCAGAGATCAAGTTGCCAACATCTGTTGGATCATTGAAAAAGCAAGAGAGTTCCAGAAAAACATCTATTTCCATTTTGTTGACTATGCCAAAGCCTTTGACTGTGTGGATCACAATAAACTGTGGGAGATTCTGAAAGAGATGGGAATATGAGACCACCTGACCTGTCTTTTGAGAAACCTGTATGCAGGTCAGGAAGCAACAGTTAGAACTGGACATGGAACAACAGACTGGTTCCAAATAGGAAAAGGAGTACCTCAAGGCTGGATATTGAAGGACTGATGTTGAAGCTGAAACTCCAATACTTTGGCCACATGATGCAAAGAGCTGACTCATTTGAAAAGACCCTGATGCTGGAAAAATTGAGGGCAGGAGGAGAAGGGGAAAACAGAGGATGAGATAGTTGGCATCACCAACTCAATGGACATGGGTTTGGGTAAACTCCAGGCGCTGGTGTTGGACAGGGAGGCCTGGTGTGCTGTGGCTCATGGGCTCGCAAAGAGTCGGGTATGACTGAGTGACTGCACTGAACTTAATGTTCCTCTTCGGGGCTTCCCAGGTTGTTCTAGCGGTAAAGAACCCTCCTGCCAGTGTAGGAGATATAGGAGATGCAGGTTTGATACCTCCAGGATCAAAGGAAGATCCTGGAGGGGGACATGGCAACCTACTCCAGTATTCTTGCCTGGAGAATACCCATAGAGAAAGGAGCCTGGTGGGCTACAGTCCATAGAGTCACAAAGAGTCAGACACAACTGAAGTGACTTAGCACACATGCACAATGCCTCTCTTTATCCCTGAAAACTTTCCTTGGTCTGAAGTCAGCTCTATCTAAAATTCATATGGATACTCCCATTTTCCTTTGATTGGTGTTAGCATGGTATATCTCTCTACATTTACTTTTAAAATATAGACATCTTTATATTTAAATTCAGTCTCTTGTAGATAGGACTTAGGTATTATTTTCTGATCCACTTTGACAGTCTCTGTCTTTTATTGGTATATTTATAACATTTACAATGATTATGATGTAGTTAGATTAATATTGACCATATTTATTATTGTTTTCTAATGTCATTACTCCTATTTTTATCTTTCACATTTTTCTTGCCTTTTGTGTTTTTGGTTGAGCATTTTATGTGATTTATATTTTTTCTCCATATCAATTATACTTTCTTTTTTTACTTTTTCAGTGGTTGCCCTAGAATTTCCACTATACATTTACAGCCAATTCAAGTACACTTTCAAATAAAGCTATACCATTCCACAGATAATGCAAGGACTTTAAAACAGCAGAATAATCTTAATTCATATCTCCTGTCCCTTGTATCATTACTGTCATTCACTGCATTGATCTAAGTATACATAGGTGCCTATATACATAAACACAAGCTTTCATAATTGAATAGATTTTTGCTATCATTTTTTCAATAAACTTATCAGTCAGTTCATTTGAGAGTACATGTTTTTATTTTACCTTCACTTATTCGTTCTTTCATGGTGTCCCTGTTTGCAGATCTGAGTTTCTGATCTATATCATTTTCTTTTTCTTTGAAGAACTCTTTCTAAAAAAACATTTCTTGCAGGGCAGATCTACTGGCAACAGATTTTCTCAATTTTTGCTTGTCTGAGAAAGTCTTTATTTCTCCTTCACTTTTGAAGGATACTTTTGCAAGATACAGAATTAAAGGTTGGTAGGGTTTTCTTCTCAACAACTTAAATATTTCATCCACTTTCTTCTTGCTTGCATGCTTTCTGAAGAGTCAGTTCAGTTCAGTTCAGTTGCTCAGTTGTGTCTGACTCTTTGCGACCCCATGAACCACAGCACACCAGGCCTCCCAGTCCATCACCAACTCTCGGAGTCCACCCAAACCCATGTCCATCGAGTTGGTGTGATGTCATCCAACCATCTCATCCTCTGTCATCCCCTTCTCCTCCTGCCTTCAATCTTTCCCAACATTAGGGTCTTTTCAAATGAATCAATTCTTCCCATTAGGTGGACAAAGTATTGGAGTTTCAGCTTCAACATCAGTCCTACCAATGAACACCCAGGACTGATCTCCTTTAGGATGGACTGGTTGGATCTCCTTGCAGTCCAAGGGACAATCAAGAGTCTTCTCCATCACCACAGTTCAAAAGCATCAATTCTTCGGCGCTCAGCTTTCTTCACAGTCCAACTCTCACATACATACATGACCACTAGAAAAACCATACCTTGACTAGATGGACCTTTGTTGACAAAATAATGTCTCTGCTTTTTAATATGCTCTCTAGGTTGGTCATAACTTTCCTTCCAAGGAGCATCTTTTAATTTCATGGCTGCATTCTGAGAAGTAATCAGATGTAATTCTTATCTTTGCTTCTCTGTTTGTGATACTTTTTTTCTTGTGGCTTCTTTTCAGAATTTTTTCTTCATCTTTTCATTTCTGTGATTTAAAAATTATATGCTGAGATGTATTTTTTTTTGGCATTTGTCCTGCTTTCTGTTCTCTAGGCTTCTTTGATCTGTGTTTTGGTGTCTGACAGTAATATTTTGAAATTCTCAGTGATTGCTTCACATATTGCTTCTGTTCCTTTCTTCTCCTTCTGGTATTCCCATTACATGTCTTTTATACCTTTTACAGTTTTCCCACAGCTCTTAGATATTCTCTTATGTTTTTTTCTATCACTTTTTTCTTTTCAGTAATCCATTTTGAAAATTCTTATTTTTATATCCTCAAGTTCAGAGATTCTTTATTCAGCTATATATATACTCTACTAATAAGATCAAAAACATTCTTCATTTCTGTTAGTGTTTTAATCTCTAGAAGTTTTCTCTTTCTTAGAATGTTTATTTCTCTGCTTATATTATCCATCTGTTCTTGCATGTTATTTATTTTCTTTTAAAAGTCCTTTAGTATATTAATTATGTATTTTTTAAAAGTTCCCATTCTGATGATTCCCACTTTCTTGTCACATATGATTATGATTCTGATGCTTGTTCAGTTTCTTCAAACTGTGTCTATTTGCTTTTTAGTATGCATCATAAGTTTCTGTTACAATGGGGACATGATGTAATGGGTAGAAGAAACTGTAGTAAATAGGCTTTTGGTATGTAGTGGTAAGGTGTTGGAGGAGGGGAAGCATTATGAAGTCCTAATATTAGTTCTCAATTGATGATTTACATTAGGTGAACCTGGGCTTTTGGACTGTGAGCATCACTAATACTTTCCAGTTTGTATCCCCACTCACTTTTTAGGCATGACAGAATGGCTAGAAAGGACTGGCATTGTGTATTTCTCTTCCTCGAGGTATGTTAGGCTCTGGTAAAGTATGTTCACTTGAAAGCAGGGTCTGTTGCAGAATTCTCTGGAATATTTCAAAATGGTTTCTTTTCCTTTCCTTCTGCTGGAAACATGAAGGAATTTTTCTCCTATATTCACTGGGAGGACCTGGTGGAGCACTTGGAGATAAAACTTACAAAAGTGTAGGGGTTTCCTTATGACTGAGGCCCTCCACACCCTGAAAATTTTAGTTCTCAGGGTTTTCAACCTGAGTCTCTTGAGAAATTTGTACGCAGGTCAAGAAGCAACAGTTAGAACTGGACATGGAACAACAGATGCAGAGTACATCATGAGAAATGCTGGACTGGATGAAGCACAAGCTGGAATCAAGATTGTCAGGAGAAATATCAAAAACCTCAGATATGCAGATTACACCACACTTATGGCTGAAAGCAAAGAAGAACTAAAGAGCCTCTTGATGAAAGTGAAAGAGGAGAGTGAAAAAGTTGGCTTAAAGCTCAACATTCAGAAAATTAAGATCATGGCATCGGGTCCCATCACTTCATGGCAAATGGATGGGGAAACAGCGGAAACAGTGGCAGATTTAGTTTTTTTTGTACTCCAAAATCACTGCAGATGGTGATTGCAGCCATAAAAAAAAAAAGACACTTATTCCTTGGAAGAAAAGTTATGACCAACCTAGACAGCATATTAAAAAGCAGAGACATTACTTTGCCAACAAAGGTCCATCTAGTCAAGGCTATGGTTTTCCAGTAGTCATGTATGGATGTGAGAGTTGGATTATAAAGAAAGCTGAATGCCGAAGAATTGATGCTTTTGAACTGTGGTGTTGGAGAAGAGTCTTGAGAGTCCCTTGGACTGCAAGGGGATCTAACCAGTCCATCCTAAAGGAGATCAGTCCTGGGTGTTCATTTGTAAGACTGATGTTGAAGCTGAAACTCCAATACTTTGTCCACCTGATGGGAAGAATTGACTCATTTGAAAAGATTCTGATGCTGGGAAAGATTGAAGGCAGGAGGAGAAGGGGATGACAGAAGATGAGATGGTTGGATGGCATCACCAACTCAATGGACATGGGTTTGGGTGGACTCTGGGAGTTGGTGATGGACAGGGCAGCCTGGCATGCTGCAGTCCATGGGGTTGCAAAGAGTCGCACATGACTGAGCGACTTAACTGAACTGAGGGTTTTCAACAATGAGCCTCCAGAAATTTGTCAGTTACAGTTCAGATTTTCCTATCCCAGCATTGATTTTTATGGAGGATTCTGCTCAGAGATTTAACCTCCAGTAGCTTGTGATTCTCTTTGTCTATCTCTCCTATTTTGGGACAGCAGGTTTGGTTTGTGGTTAATATTTACTGGTTTAGTAACTGTATTTTAACAAGACATGTGCATGGTGGGTAGGAGACATAGTTTGAGGTCTAAGAATAGTGAAGACCGAATAGAAGACCACCTGCATAATGGTTTTTTAATGAAATAATGTGTTCAATGAAAGAAGAAACTCTTACAGAGAAAAATAGTGAAACTTCATGCCAGTCTTGACATTGAATCCTGGTGGAGCACAGGAAGAATTTACAAGTCTTCTTTGGAAATTCCTAACCAGAACTTAACACTATTCTGGTTTGGAATTCAAATTCACCCTTTGTAAAATTTTTGTGGAAGAGTAAAATGTCAACAAGAGATAAAACATTCTTGAAAAAGAGTCAGTGGGGGAACTTTTCTTTGCTATATATCAAGATATATTATAAATCCATCCTATGTAGGATAGTGTGGTTTTAGCAATGTAACAGACAAATAGATGAATGAATAGAAATCAGACCAGAAATCAACATATTCATATGTGTACTGATCTAGACAGAACCAACACTGAAGATCAATAGAAAAAGGATTTAGTAGGATAATGTTAAGATAATTTACTATCCATTGAGGGAAAAATATGATCATAGATTCCTACCTCACACCATACATAAAAATTGATTGTTCTTGAGTGAAAACTTTAAAGGCAAAGAGAACATTTAAAAAATTTTTGAAGACAATATAGGAGGCTATCTCAAGAATTTAGAATAGAAGAAAATTTCTTATAGGGCAAATCATAAAGAAATTGTACACATTTGATTACACTAAAACTAATTAAGTCCTTAGGCTTATTTTTTTAATTAAAAAATACCATGAAGAGAATGATTATATAGGCCATAAGTTGGAAGAAATACTTGCAACAAAAGTGATTAGTACCTAGAGTATATAAAAAGGCCATAAATTTAATGGTAAAAAGACAATTCAATAAGAAATGAGCAAAAGATAAAAGCACATATCACTGATGAAGAAACATGATTGACCAATAAATATTAAAAATACACAGGCTCATAGTAATAACAATAAAGGAAGAAAATGTAAATCACAATGCAATGCCATTTCAACTTGTCCAAATATTAAAAAATCTGGCAATACAAAGTGAGTTTTTTGTGTGTGCAGGAATAGGCATTTGATGATAAGATTAAACTCGAATTTCATATTTGCTACTTATCAATGGTATGATTTTTGACAAGTCATTCAAGCTCTAACTTACATTTCTTCACCTACAAAATGCAGAATATAATTTCTTTCAGAGCTGAAAGAAACAAAGATGATGCAAGACAAGCATCTGGCTTGTCAGACTTTGACAATTCTGGCAAAGAACAGGGGTTCATAGATGATGGTTGCTAAAACTGAGATAAATTGGGGTAATAGGAGAGTAGTCGAATGTTTATACCAAAGTTTCACCCAACAGAATTAATTCAGAGTAAAGGTATTAGAATTTTAAACCTTATCTTCAAAGCTTGTAACAACAGTAGCAGCAGCAGCAATAATTCATTGAGGACTTACTATGTGCCAGGCACTGAGTTTAATGCTTATATTCATTATTTTATTTACTCCTTATGCTTACTTTGTAAGGTAGTATTATTATCTTCATTTTATGGTTGAGGAAATTGAAACTCAGAGAGCTTACTTAATTTACTTACCCAGGGTCACATATAGCCCAGGGAGTGGAACACAATTTTCCTGGCTTGACTATATTTTCTAGTGTATATAATTTCTCTTTAGCAGGCAGAAACAAAATCAGAGCTTTTGACTTATAAGCAATTTTCACAATTAGTGGCATCAAACTTAAATTATGTGCAAAATAATATGATGAACCATGCCAGTATTTACCAAAAAAAAAAAAAAGTGAAGAGTTTTGGTTGGAGTTTCTGGCAATGTTAGGATTCCTAGCTTAAATCTTTTGTCAAGTGATTGCTATTTTTGAGAGAATTGTGGAAAGGAAAAAAAAGGAAGAATGGGAGTAAAAACCAGGTGACCTGAACACTTTTCTTTCTCTGTGTAATTTGAAATTATACCTGACAACCTTGGAGACCTCCACATTGTAATTTGCTTTGGGAATAATTGAAATATTACTCAGGTGGAAACAGGAAGCTTGAATTCACAGTATATTCATACACATACACAATTTTTTAAAAAGTTAGAGTCTTGCCCCTTTTAACTCCTTAAAGCAGCCATAATCTTGTCCTTCAACCTGTATGTTAACAGTGGTTTTCAAAAACACAGATGTGCTGACTCTCAGAGTGAGATAGGGTCTTGGGGTGCCAACTTGTCTCTTGTAGTGCAGTATTTCAGCTAAAGGATTGCTCAACAAATTCTGGTTTCAATGTTGAGAAACTCACTCTCTTGGAGGGAGATTCATCTATCTTCTAAGAGCTATAATTGTTAATAACAACAGAAATGATGATGATACTCATTTTTTATTGAGAGTTTATGATATGCCAAGCACTGTGCTAAGTGCACAATAAAATTGTCTCATTTATCCTCATAATAACCTCTGTGACACAGATACTACTATTATCTCCAATTTACAGATTGAAAACATAGGGGTTTTGATCCATATATCATAATTGTAACATTTACAGACTTTAAACTCTAGTTTACTTGACAACACTTAGATACTAGAAAACAGCACAGAACTCTGAGTTCAACTGCAGCTCCTTAGGATTAAACTTACAAATTTTTAATCCTGTTGTAGAAAATAGGGAATCGGGTGCATTTCTGATTGAAGGGAAGAGGCGAGGGAAGAGATTTTTATTTCTTCACATTTTAAGCATGACTATTCTAGGGCCTTTCTGCATTCTCTCTTATGTTCTCGTCACTGCTCCACTCACTTTTTTTTTTTTAAAGATGCAGGGTTGGATCTATAGCAAAGAAAATCTTTCTCTGTACTCTGTACTATATGCTTTCTAGACCAATATTTGCAGAAAGTGCACACAGTCCATGAACTGTGCATTTTAAAATTAGTTTAGAAATGTTTAAAGGTAATGCAAATGCGTAGCCTATCATTCGAAAGATAAAAGGGACAGAAATAATTATCATTATAAATGTAAGCAAGATGGAGAATTCACGAAGTCAATCAATGTTTGTTTTTCCCTAATGGATTTTCAGATGTTGTTTTTAACAGCCTGAGTCAATTTTTTTTTCTATATTGACGTAAGATTATGTATCCTTGCAATAATTTACTTATAATTTGGATCATGTCCAAAACTTTTCTTAAGGCAGCAGAATTGCTTTTTAAGCCACCTGATGTCATTACAGCCTTATATTTAGTGTTTTTATTATAAAATTAGACATTTATAAATCTGAAATTTTAAATCCTTAAGACATAATAAATGGCTAGAACTTGAAGCTGTAGTATGTTTCAAGCTTACTTTTTCCTTGAAATAACAAATACAACACCTTACATACATAAAAATTGGGTGGGCTGTTGTCTTATAGTTAGATATTTAGCCTAAGTCATGTGAAATGACTAAATATCTCTTTAATAATCTCAGTTTTAGAAATCACACATAAGGAACACTTTTACAATATTTAGGGTTCATGCAGATTTGTCATATGTAGGGAAGAGGAAAGTCAATTTAGTGGTGGAATGATCATGCCTAACTGTATGTTACATGTGACTGACTAATGCCAGACCACACTCAAGCTGTTCTCACAGTGGTGAACTGCCTCCTGTAAAGAGAAAGAAAGCCCTTCAGGCAGACAGCCAATTTAAGAATAAAAATCAGCCTGTAGTCTTCATTTAATCTATTTGTGGGCATAAATGAGAACTTACTGTAACCAAAAAATCCTGTGATGTATTTTTAGCATCTTGCCTGGTGAATGAATGGATTTTACACTTCCAACTGAATCAGAACTGTTAAAATGAGCTCCCAGCACTGCTATCGTCTCTTCAGAATCGCTTGAGTCTACCTGTCAGTATATTCTCCTCCTTTGCAAGATACATAATAATCTCATTTAAAATCATAGAGTCCCATGACACCAAAAAAGCTGACACAGTTTCTTCCTGCTTGCTGTTGTACTACTATACCTAAGTGATTATCTACAGCAACACCACTGTTTTATGTCACCAGATTTCTAAACAAACACTTCAGTTTATTTTTAGATCACTCTTTTCTTTTGACAGATTGTAATTTATATTAGCATATGCATTATTTCCAATTTCCAGTATGATCAACTTCATAAGAAAACAACCACCATAGAATCAAAATCTCAAATCCTCTGCTGAGTCTCAAGAAACTTACCTACTGCCACCTCTCCCAACCACTATTTGAATTGTCAGTGAGAGTAGCTATGAATTAACGCATCTTAAAATTTTATGTCTTGATTTGGTTTAACAGTAGCATACTGCTTGGCAAAGGAACGACCTTTGAACATGCTGATATTCATACAAAGCCCAGACCTTAAGTGTTTATACTAATTCAAACATTGGTACTCTAATGTGTTATACCTTAGGCATAGCTGACGATTCAGTTCTAAAAGATTCTGTGTTTTAAGGAATTTAGTGTTTGAGATTTTCATTTATATTCACCCATAGAGCAGATTTCCTGAAAATTCAAATATTCAAATTTGTCTCAGAGTTTCAAAAATAAAACAAAAGCAGATGTAATCATTGATCGGTTAAATCAATGACAGTTATCAAGGAGAGTCAAAGTCTTACAGAACAAATGAGATGCTTTGAGAATGGCTTATTGAAACAAGGGGATGCACAGAAGGAAGGGACTTTTTTCCCAGAAAAAATATTGTTGTTTTAGTTGCTAAATTGTGTCCAGAAAAAGATAAGTGGAATAAAGCAAGAAAAAAGGTGAATGGAGAGTAGGAGGATAAGAATGGCCAAAATGGTTAAATAGGAGTGAACTGAAAGACACTATCAGAGGTTAAGCAAGAGAGAGGCAAAGCTGAGAATTAGCTGTGAGGGAGAAAATTCATAGTGTATCAATAAACAGACTGATACAACCAATTGTTTTATTTAGTCCTGAAAGGCATATGTAATATACAACAGCTCTGCAATCTAATGTGTCATTTAGTGCAGTGTTTTAAGAGCAAAGATGAAAACATTTAGAGCACATATTATGTTATTTAATCTGTTTCTCACAATATTACATGTGTTGTTAAGTTGCTAAGTCATGTCCAACTCTTTGTGACCCCATGGACTGAAGCATGCCAGGCTCCTCTGTCCTTCACTATCTCCTGGAGTTTGCTCAAATTCATGTGCATTGAGTCAGTGATGCTATCTAACCATCTCATCCTCTATCACCATCTTCCCCTTTAGCTTTTCCGTCTTTCCCAGCACTGGGGTCTTTTCCAATGAGTTGGCTCTTCCCATCAAGTGGCCAAAGTATTGGAGTTTCAGCTTTTGCATCAGCCTTTCCAATGAATATCCAACGCTGATTTCCTCCAGGATTAACTGATTTGATCTCCTTGCATTCCAGGGTACTATCAAGAGTCTTCTTCAGCACCACAGTTCAAAAGCATCAGTTCTTCAATGCTCAGCCTTCTTTATGATTTCTCACATCTGTATATGACTCCTGGAAAAACCATAACTTTGACTGTATGGACCTTTGTTGGCAAAGTAATGTCTCTGCTTTTTAATACGCTGTCCAGGTTTGTCGTAGTTTTTCTTCCTAGGAGAAAGCGTGTTTTAATTTCATGGTGGCAGTCACCATCTGCACTAATTTTGGGACCTAAGAAAGTAACATGACACTAAATAACATTTCAAAATATAGAGCAGACCAGATTTGTTGTAGATGATAAGTAAACTAAAGCTAATGAACTCTCTAAGATAACACCTTTTTCTAACAGTGGTCTGCTGTTTAACATAGTCTAACAATGGATTTCACTCTCACTTTTCACTTTCATGCATTGGAGAAGGAAATGGCAACCCACTCCAGTGTTCTTGCCTGGAGAATCCCAGGGACGGGGGAGCCTCGTGGGCTCCTGACTATGGGGTCACACAGAGTTGGACATGACTGAAGTGACTTAGCAGCAGCAGCGGCAACAATGGACTAAAATCTTACCCCAACTGGCCTTGCACAAAATTTGATATGGGACAGAGTCCTTATGCTGGTAGAAGGAAGCTCAGCCTTTATTGCTGAGAAATTAAACTCTAGTATCCATTTAGAGCTGGAGAGAGGACTCGATCTGGGCTTTAAATCTGATGGTATGGCCCACAGACTTCTCTGGGCTCCTGATCAATTCATCAGATGATGAGGTTGTCAAATGACTAATCTGTTAAATTTATAAATATGCTTACTTATTAAGATGGCTTATTTATTTTATTTTTTGAAAACAAATCTTTTTTTAAGCTCTGTATCCTGGTTCATGTTTTTAAAAAAATGTTATTGGGTATAATTGATTTATGATGTTGTGTTAGTTTCAGGTATACAGCAAAGTCAATCTGTTATACAGATACCCACACATTTTTAGATTCTTTTCCTATAGGCAATTACAGGGTATTGAGTAGAGTTCTCTGTGCTATACAGTAGGTCCGTATTAGGTAACTATTTTATATATAGTAGTGTGTATATGTCAATCCCTAGCTTCCAGTTTATTCCCCACCCTCTTACCCTGCAGTAATCATAAATTTATTTTCTACATCTTTAATTCTGTTTCGTTTTGGTAGATAAGTTCATTTATAGACTTTTTTTTTTAAAGATTCCATGTATAAATGATATCATTTGATATCCTAAGACAGTTTAACTTCTTAGAAAATTTATAATAATCCTATAGGATCCAGGTCTCCAGAATTCTGGGGCCTATGATTTCTCTCTGTTCTTCAGTCTCCCCTCTGTGAAATACACAGCCCAGATTGTGCCGTGTTGCCCATTGTCCATTTCCCCTATTTTGGCTTTTTCTAGCGTCAGGAGGTAAAGTAAAAAGCTGTTAAAATCACCTCATTAAATGCAAGTTGTTGTAAATGCTATAAATACTTAAAACTACATTTTATCACACAGGCAAATTTGGTCACCCTTCAGAAACTGGGGAATGAATCCTAAAAATGATAAAGTGTTTTAAAAAATGACTTTCAAAGTAGAAAGAAATTAGTTTAAATTGTTAAACTTCCAAATTAAAATTTTGGTTATGTTACTTAGACTAAACAGTCATAGAGTATTCAAGAATAGTAGAGTAATAATCATACACACAAGAGTATATTTTTAAGAATCAATCATTCTATAACCTTAGCTTTTGAAGGACTGAAAATTTTCAAAAATTAAAAAGGTTTGCTAAATGTATTCATGAGGAATATATACATATAAATGTATTCATATTAATATTAATTAGTCAATAAGATTATTTCTTAGAGTAAGGTTTTAGTAAACTTTAAATTTGGTGAATTCTGCAAATTGGTCACTTGACCAGTTGATTCTTCAGTGAATTGCATTTTCATGAACGGGATTACTTAAACTTCCTTAAGATGACACTGTGTTTGAAAAACTAGTAATAATTGCCAACATTCAAAAGTCAAGAAATTTCTTGGAAAGCTCTGAAATATTATACTATTTCTTGGAGACTCAAAAATCTACAACATTTGATTGTTATATCCTGTATTTCTATATAGCAACATTAACTGGACCTGAATAAGGTTACTCCTTTCATACTGTGTGGCCAGTGTGCTCTTGACAGTCCTGATTTATGCCTGTTTCCCTGTTATAATTCTTAAAAGTGCCCACTTTCACTATCACAATGTTCAGTCTGAAAGATGAATTGTATGGTGACTCTAGTTAGTGAGCTCCAGTGTTCTGTATTTTATATAACATCCTTTTATCTTATAATTGGTCCCCTTCACACATCATCTGCATGGGCTTTGTAAGCATTTGAATGTATTATTCCTGCTCTAGTCTCCCATGATCTAATTCATGAGCAACTGCTGCTGCTACTGCTAAGTCACTTCAGTCATGTCCGACTCTGTGCAACCCCATAGACGGCAGCCCACCAGGCTCCCCTGTTCCTGAGATTCTCCAGGCAAGAACACTGGAGTCGGTTGCCATTTCCTTCTCCAATGCATGAAAGTGAAAAGTGAAAGTGAAGTCGCTCAGTCGTGTCCAACCTTCAGCGATCCCATGGACTGCAGCCTTTCAGGCTCCTCTGTCCATGGGATTTTCCAGGCAAGAGTACTGGAGTGGGGTGCCATTGCCTTCTCTGCATGTATGAGGAAACACACAGCTAATTCTTCCTTAGTGATGGATAAAGAGGCTTTGTTGTGTTTCTCTCCCTTACTGTTATCTTCTGTTTGCTATCCCTTACACAACATGGTCTTCAACATTCTGTGCAATGTCATCTATTTTTTGCCCCATGAATCTTCATTATAGGAGGCATGATTATATCATATGACTTTACCATTAAGTACACACTCTTGTATCTCTTTTTCAACCAGGATTGTACCAACCATTTCATGTAATATTGCCTTACTGATGAAGCTAAGTGGTTATTAACCACAAACTCAAAAACTAGCTAATTTAATTTGTAAACTGCAAATTTGGTTTGTGCCAAGTGCTATGCTAGTTGATGAATATATAGAGATGTACTAATATTATCAAAAGTCATTAGTTCTCTTCATAAAATAGTCTTGACTTTGGTTTGCTTTTTTACATCTGTATATATAGTTTCTTGTCTTATCTTTCTTATGAAGGTAAGTCAAATTGTGTGTGTGTTGGAGGAGGGACAGATTTCAGCAAGGACATTCTGCTTCAACACACTTATAGAGATAGAAACAGAAATGTTAAAGGGCTAGGCTGTTGACTATTTCAAGTAGGCCTCACAGATTTACTGTTTCTTGGGTAATTACAGTAATCTCAATTTAGATTTATGGTATAAAAATGTGATTTCATCAATTTAACTGGTGTCAGGTGTCTTCTTTGGCCACCTGATGCAAAGAGCCAATTCATTGGAAAAGATCCTGATGCTGGGAAAGATTGAGAGCAGGAGGAGAAGAGGGCAGCAGAGGATGAGATGGTTGGATGGCATCATCAACTCAATGGACATGAGTCTGATCTAAATCTGGGAGTTAGTGAAGGACAGGGAAGCCTGGAGTCTTGCAGTCCAAAAGGGTCCCAAAGAGTCAGAACAACTGAGCAACTGAAAAACAACAACAAGGTATTTTTTTAAGGGTGACTAGCATTCCTGTAGAACCTAAATCAAAAATAAATATCCTTATTTTTATTCTGCTTTCTACCATTTATATATGCTAGCTCTTTCTTCTGGTAGGATGTTTCTGAAAAGATATTGACCAATAAAATAAAAGGACCTTCCTATTGTCATAAACCTGACTGATAACCTCTATTCAGTTACATTTCCTATAGGCTCTCTGATTGAGAATCTGAGATTTTGTGAAACTGTCTTAGATGTCTTTTTTGGTCTATTCATTAGGAATTCCTTCCTGAATAGATCTGGTTAGGCTTTAGCTTAGTTCAGTTCAGTTCAGTCACTCAGTAGTAACCAACTCTTTGCGACCCCGTGGACTGCACTACGCTAGGCTTCCCTGTCCATCACCAACTCCCGGAGCTTACTCAAACTCATGTCCATTGAGTCGGTGATGCCATCCAACCAACCCCTGTCGTCCATTTCTCCTCCCTCCTTCAATCATTCCCAGCATCACGTCTTTTCCAATGAGTCAGTTTTTTGCATCAGGTGGCCAAGTATTGGAGTTTCAGCTTCAGCATCAGTCCTTCCAATGAATATTCAGGACTGATTTCCTTTAGGATGGACTGGTTGGATCTGCTTGCTGTCCAAGGGACTCCCAAGAGTCTTCTCCAACACCACAGTTCAAAAGCATCAATTCTTCAGCACTCAGCTTTCTTTACAGTCCAACTGTCACATCCATACATGACTGCTGGAGAAACGATAGCTTTGACTAGACAGACCTTTATTAGCAAAGTAATGTCTCGGCTTTTTAATATGCTGTCTAGGTTGGTCATAGCTTTTCTTCCAAGGAGCAAGCATCTTTTAATTTCATGGCTGCAATCACCATCTGCAGTGATTTTGGAGCCCCCAAAATAAAGTCTGTCACTGTTTCCATTGTTTCCTCATCTATTTGCCATGAAGTGATGGGACCAGATTCTGTGATCTTAGTTTTCTGAATGTTGAGCTTTAAGTTAACTTTTTCACTCTCTTCTTTCATTTTCATCAAGAGACTCTTTAGTTCTTCACTTTCTGCCATAAGGGTGGTATCATCTACATATCTGAGGTTATTGATAATTCTCCTGGCAATTTTGATTCCAGCTTGTGCTTCATCCAGTCCAGCATTTCTCACGATGTACTCTGCATATAAATTAAATAAGCAGGGTTACAATATACAGCCTTGACATACTCCTTTCCTGATCTGGAACCAGTCTGTTCTTCCGTGTCCAGTTCTAACTGTTGCTTCCTGACCTGCATACAGGTTTCTCAAGAGGCAGGTCAGGTGGTCTGGTATTCCCATCTCTTTCAGAATTTTCTACAGTTTGTTGTGACCCACATAGTCAAAAGCTTTGGCATATTCAATACAGCAAAAATAGATGTATTTCTGGAACTCTCTCACTTTTTCTATAATCCAGCAGATGTTGGCAATTTGATCTATGGTTCCTCTGCCTTTTCTAAAACCAGCTTGAACATCTGGAAATTCACAGTTCATGTATTGCTGAAGCCTGGCTTGGAGGAATTTGTGCATTACTTTGCTAGCATGTGAGATGAGTGCAATTGTATGGTAGTTTGAACATTCTTTGGGATTGCGTTTCTTTGGGATTGGAATGAAAATTGACCTTTTCCAGTCCTGTGGCCACTGCTGAGTTTTCCAAATTTGCTGGCATATTGAGTGAAGCACTTTCACAGCATCATATTTTAGGATTTGTGATAGCTCAACTCGAATTCCATCACCTCTACTAGTTTTGTTCATAGTGATGCTTCTTAAAGCCCACTTGACTTTGCATCCCAGGATTTCTGATTCTAGGTGAGTGATTACACCATTGTGATTATCTGGCTCAGATGATCTCTTTTGTACAGTTCTTCTGTGTATTCTTGACACTTCTTAATATCTTCTGCTTCTGTTAGGTCCATAATCATTTCTGTCCTTTATTGTGCCCATCTTTGTATGAAATGTTCCCTTGGTATCTCTAATTTTCTTGAAGAGATCTCTAGTATTTCCCATTCTATTGTCTTCCTCTATTTCTTTGCACTGATCTCTGAGGAAGGCTTTCTTATCTCTCCTTGCTATTCTTTGGAACTCTGCATTTAAATGGGTATATTTTTCCTTTTCTCCTTTGTGTTTTGCTTCTGTTCTTTTCACAGCTATTTGTAAGCCCTCCTCAGACAACCATTTTGCCTTTTTGCATTTCTTTTTTTGGGGAAGGGGACGATCTTGATCACTGCCTCCTGTACAATGTCATGAATCTCCGTCCATAGTTCTACAGGAACTCTGTATCAGATCTAATCCCTTGAATCTATTTGTCAGTCCACTGTATAATCATAAGGTATTTGATTTAGGTCATACCTGAATGGTTAGGCTTAGAAAATTTTAAATAGTCCATTTCCTAGGGACTAGTTATAAATACACTATCTTGGACCAGATGGGAGATGACCTACATGACTGGGAATCATGGTTTTAAAACTTACTGTGTTACATGGTAATGACATTCTTTTGTATTTGCTTGGTGCCTTTCAACCTCAGAAGCATGCCTACTTGGCTCCTTAGAGAAAATATCTTGATGTGTGGGCTTTTTCAATGGGTTTTCATATAATGTGTTTGTAAGAGCCCTGAACCAAAACTACCTAAGTATCCAAGCAATTAATTGATAAGTATGAATGCTTAATATATTGATTTGTATTTATTGTTTTACACTAGAAATCAAATAGTTAAGAGACACTAAGATATTAATGTTCTTGGGTCATATTATTCTTTCCCTAGAGGGGAAAAAAGGATGGCCAATACTCTATATTGAGGACAATAATTGCCAAGGAAACCAAGATGAAAAATACTTGAATTTGAAAGTAATTGTATCTGCTTCTCTGTTGGAAAGTCCATACCAGTATAGCCAACAGTTATTAGGAAACTTCTCAAGGAGTATTGTCAAGTTAGCCATCAAATGATATGAAACAGATGCACTTATTACACTTCAGGGATATTATGTCGAGGGAAATGGATGTTTCATGCCAATACTGCCTGTAGGTACTGACAAATTCTTAATTTTCTAGTTCTCATTGTTTGTTCATTTGTTTTAGGAACCATAAAGAATTTTTATCACCAGTGTAACTCAAATGGTTAGGTTTGATACAATTAAGTTATAGTCAATGATCTTCTGGTGTCTGGCTCTCCCCTAAACTCCAAAATCATGGATTTGAAGCATTTGCGAATTTATATAGTATACATTCTCCCAGCAACACTAATTTCTTTCACAGTAAACAACTGGCTCTCCTAATGTTCCTGAATATTTAACAATGGGCTCTCTAGAGTCGGTACAAGTTAACCTAAGTGTATTACTAGCAGTTTTAACTAGTTGCAATCTAGTTCTGAAGTTGCATCTAGCTTTCTCCTGTTATTTTTTGATTAGATTCAGAAAATACATTAATGAACTACCTCTTAAAGAAAATTATTTACAGATAACTGTACTGTATCTGTTTATGCTAAACTGATTAGATTTGTTTGTAGTTAATGACTTTTACAGACAGAAGGAAGCTTACTATCATCTCTTAAATACCCTTTCATTCACATAGTACGTGTAGGCAGAAAATAAGCCACAGGGATAACTCAGTAAAGAACATAAAAAGTAGAAGAAGTTGTATGTGGCTAACGTAAGAAAACATTTAGGAAATGAGTATAAGGAAAAATAAAATGTATAAATGAGATTGATAGAGACATATTTTGAATTTTAAAAGAGGACATTACCACACGGATAAATAGATAGTGTGACTTATCTATTGTGGTTGACTGTGAATAGAGTATTGTGATTAATTCAGTCTTCTATGTCCATCATTTAATTGAGTTCAAGTAATACCTGCTGCTGCTGCTGCTGCTGTGTCGCTTCAGTCATGTCCGACTCTGTGCGACCCCATAGATGGCAGTCCACCAGGATCCCCCGTCCCTGGGATTCTCCAGGCAAGAACACTGGAGTGGGTTGCCATTTCCTTCTCCAATGCATGAAAGTGAAAAGTGAAAGTAAAGTCACTCAGTCGTGTCCGACCCTTAGCGACCCCATGGACTGCAGCCTACCAGGCTCCTGCGTCCATGGGATTCTCCATGCAAGAGTACTGGAGTGGGGTGCCATTTAATACCTAGGACTGTCTTATAGAATGCATGTCAAACTCATAGTATCAATTTTATGAAATCACTTTATTACTATTTATATTATTTATTATTTAAATTTCTTAAAGTTTTCATTTTCTAAGAAAGTATTATTTATATATATTATAGAGATAGTAGCCACCAGCAACCTAGGCTCCCCATTCCTATTACTATGGATTTCTCCCTAGGAGTTATGTTTGGAGTGTATGTAGAAACCACTCACACTTTATTGATAAAATCCTTGGATGGTAAATTGGCTGGATAAGAAACAATAGATACCTATACATTAAGAGATGAAGAAAATTCTTTGAGAGAATTTAACAAAGGGAAGGGGAGTCTAATATGATGATCTTAACTCAGGAATAAAAAGCCTTCATTGCCACAGGTGCAAAGGAATTCTGAGTGTAGCATGGAGGCTGTTACACAAGTCTTGTAATTCTTTGCCATAAGTCTAGGTTCTGGGGATGAGAATATCAGGAGCTGCTTCACTAGGTTTTTATGAAACATATTGCAGGTCCAAGAGACAATACTTTAGGACACCTCTTAAAACGCTTGGTGTTATAGCTTAGACCATCTTTTCTAGAAATGGGCTGCTGAGATCCTTTTCATGTGGTTGGGTTTTATTTCCAGAACTCAAGAAAGAGAGAGTCACAAAATTGTGTCATTACAACTAGGATCAGGAATGTACTTGAGAGCACGAGGTCAAGTTCATTTCTAATCTTCCCTGGAAGTTTTCCCATCATTATCAGTGACCTCATGGCTGGAAAGTTTGAATTTTCCCAAGAGCTATGAACACAGAGTGGCTTTAATTAAAGAAAAAGATAGTCAATAATTGTTGGTTTGACATTTATAAGACAATAATTCTGGTAAAATCATATTCCATGAGAGAAATGGAAAGTTCTATTATGCTATTACCAGAAGCTGAGAATGAAATTAATTTAACTTGAAATAAATCTTCACAAAAGTTATAATAAACATACCGGGCAGCTTCTGAATATCTCTCCAGACATCTAAACACTGTTGCCTGACGAAGATGATTTCGGAAATAGGCAGGGTTTAAAACAATGCTCCTGAAAAGATAAAAGAAATGCAAATGTTATTAAGCTCTTAAAAGTCAATTTCCAGAAGTGTATAGGAATGAAATAGCAATCATCCAATTTTACATACATCTATTTTAAAAGACACTAGGAAATGGATCATTTTTTCTTCCTGTAATTGTCAGTTAAGATAAATAAACAAGCATTATTGAAAATTAAGTTTGCATGATAAAAGCAATTTTATTTATAACACTGGCTAACTTTTATAGCTATAACAATGATAAAGAATTTGAATCCAACTTTTATTACATATAAGACATGTGTTATTTTATTTGTCATATGCTGATAAATTAGGCAAAAATCTCAGATTGTGGTCTATCTACCCATAATGAAGAAGGAGATTGTTAGCTGCTGGATTTCAGTTAAATGAGTGGAACTGGAATAGGTGACTTGTTCGTTTGCAATCCATGTTGGGTTCTGTGCCTTCTCCCAGTTGGACAATTGTAGTGAAATGGTAGGAACTCTGTACCATTGGGTAAGGATTCTGGTCCTCACCTTGCCACTTTTGGTAAGGCCCTTGTTTACTTTGGGTTTACATTTTCTTTTGCTGAAATTTCAAGGCTTGATTTTGGATAAGATTATCTATCCTTGCTTGCCGATTCTTCCATTATCTCACAGAGTTTTGGAGTCACAATCCAAGCTCAGATGAGAAGATGATCACTCCACAGCTGCCTTCTTTCCCTAGAGATAAACTGGTAGCTCTTCTTTTCCCTTGCTTCCCTGAAAGCCAGGCACTGCTCAAAGCTTTTGATATAATGAGGTAAGCTAGACAGATGAAGAGCACAACTCATCACCAAATGAGGAGAGAGCCATTAGTGAAAGTTTGAGGGATAGCTTGTATCAGAATGTGTTGTGTTTGTGGATGTAAGATACATAATGTTATAGAACCGACACAGGACTATTAAACAATTTTTTTGTGTGTGCCTGCTTTTACAAGTTGATGTGGAGAAGGCAATGGCACCCCACTCCAGTACTCTTGCCTGGAAAATCCCATGGATGGAGGAGCCTGGTGGGCTGCAGTCCATGGGGTCTTGAAGAGTCAGACACAACTGAGCGACTTCACTTTCATTTTTCACTTCCTGCATTGGAGAAGGAAATGGCAACCCACTCCAGTGTTCTTGCCTGGAGAATCCCAGGGATGGGGGAGCTTGGTCGGCTGCCGTCTGTGGGGTCACACAGAGCCGGACATGACTGAAGTGACTTAGCAGCAGCAGCAGCAGCTTTAACAAGTTGATGAGAATCACTTAGAATTAGTCTATTAATGAAGGAAGTGATTCTTGATCTTTTTTTTTTTTTTTTTTGAGAGGTTCACAAATTGGAGAATTAAAGCTGTGAACCTCTGTCTAAAAAAATGCACATAAACATGGTTGCCTAAATTCAGGGAATTCATGTGATCCTTTAAGGTTATTCATGAACTCGAGATTGAGAAAAACATACAGACAAGAATAGTCCCATTCCCAGAAACATTGCTTATGGAAAGAATAAAATAAAAAAGCTGCATCTATCTGACCCACATAGAGTCATAGAATTATATGATGATGAGGTGAATTGATTGACTAGTTTAGCTCACTTTAAACACAAGTGAATAGAATCCAGAGAGACTAACGGACCCTTCTAAAGTCATTCATAGTTGGCTGCAATGCTGCTTCAAGTTTATTATTATGTTTCTCCTCTCCTAGCCTCAGCACTTCATAAGTTATCTTACTCCTTCTCTGTGATGATTTCTGAATTAAAGAAGCCTGGGTCAGTAAAGTTTTACTACATTCTATGACTAGAAATTTGTACAAATACATAACATTAATCCTGCAAGAACACAGACCATTTGCTTTACTGATTTCTGATTAAACTGTTGGAAATTTAAAGCCTATTCCATGAGTTTATTCCATATCAACACTGAACTATTAATATCTAGTACTAATACTTTATATTAATTCAGAAAAAGGTATGTTAGTGAAATATGTTTGTAAATTTTATCCCTGTAAGAGTAATCTTGTAAAATTAGGTCAGAGTGAAAAGAGAAGTGCTCTGTCTAGGGGCCTGGGTCTTCCAACTCTGATCAGAAACCCTTCTTTCACAACATGGCTAATTCTTTCCTCTTACTTAGTAATATTTATTCACTTAGGCATTTTTAGTAAATATCTGCAAATGTGATGAGACAAAATCCTTATGAATGAACATATTTTTTTTTCCTTTGTTATCTTTTTGCCCATGATGCAGTATTTTGGTTTTACTGAGCTATTCTTCAAGAATCTTGCTTTGCCAGATGTGTTCTTTTCATAAAAATGGATTAGACTGGAGAGAAGCATGGGGTGTGGTGGACAGGAGGAGTAGTGATGAGAGAAGGGTTTAGTAAAATAGAGGGCTAAGGGAGAGGAGGAGTCATTGAAGTGGTCTTGGAAGAGATTTTTGTGGGTAGTGAGATAAACATTGTTTCCGTGTAATTTTTAAAAAGAATAGGTTTCTTTAAAAATTTTTTATAATTATAAGTCCTTTTTATGGTGTTGAAGAAATACAGTAGAGGACATGAGTTTGGAAGTCACTGTTGCTAAACTGGACTAGGTTCTTCTAAACTGTAACAACATCCGACACTGAGCCATGTGAATCATTGCTTCATAAGAGGGACCAAGAAGTCTAGGACCTAGTCTACCCTGACGGTGAAGGTACTTACAAAACGAAGTTTATAAATTTGGGATGAGATATTGTTTGGCCATTTATTATTTCTGGCTTCTTTATAATTATTGCAGCATTCACTATGTGCTTATGATATGCACTGTTAGATATTTGGCAAGGAAATGCTAGTGGTGATTGTAAAGCCTACTTTTTACATTTTATTGATTTATCTGATGCTTTATATAATGCTCTTTTAAAGATGCATTTTATGTTGTGTATAACTTGCAGAGGAAATATTGGTTTATCTTTTAAAAAGTTCTTAATCATTCATCATTTGATGCCATCTGGGGACCTATGGGAGGCTGTCTATGACTGAAGTGTACAATCTGACTGGGACTGTGATGAAAATAAATCAACCTACAGTTATAATCAGAGAGAGATCTCTGTGCTGATTGGTTTGATTTTAAAAGAGAGGAAATAGCTATGACTTAGTTATGTTGATAGGGGTTGTGGTAAAAATAAGAATCATGCTAGAATGGCTAAGTTATGGAAGTCATTGAATTTTTGTCAGAGGAATGAAGACAAAGTTAATAATGAGACAGTCAATTCCTAGGCAGATTGATAAGAAGTCAGGAGAGGAGAGAGGGGTCTGGAATTCTCAAGGAGGAGGAAAGGACAAACATCTTTTTTTTTTTCTCTGCATTCCTTAGTCTTAGTCATATAAAACACTTTTTTTTTTTTTTTAAAGCAATGATTACACAACAAACAACACAGCTTAAATTCTGTCCTGAAAGTGAAGTTGCTCAGTCGTGTCCGACTCTTTGCGATCCCATGGACTGTAATCTACCAGACTTGTCTGTCCATGGGATTTTCCAGGCAAGAGTACTGGAGTGGGTTGCCATTTCCTTCTCCAGGGAATCTTCCTGACCCAGGGATCGAACTCAGGTCTCCTGCATTTTAGGCAGATGCTTTACCCTCTGAGGCACCAGGGAAGCCCCTGTACTAAGGATTATATAACAACAATTTATCCTGCTTGAGGACAGTTTCTCCTTTCTGAAAACTTTCTGGCTAATCCTGTTATCTTTTTTGCCTTTTCAAAAACTGTTCATTGGGTTCTCAAGGCAAGATTACTGAAGTGGTTTGCCATTCCCTTCTCCAGCGGACCACATTTTGTCAGAACTCTCCACCATGACCCATGAGTCTTGTGTGGCCCTACATGGCATGGCTCATAGCTTCATTGAGTTAGACAAGGCTGTAGTCCGTGTAATCAGATTGGTTAGTTTTCTGTGATTATGGTTTTCAGACTGTCTGCCCTCTGATGGAGAAGGATAAGAGGCTTATGGAAGCGTTCTGATGGGATAGACTGACTGAAACTGGGTCTTGTTCTGATGGGTGGGGCCATGCTCAGTAAACCTTAAATCCAATTTTCTGTTGATGGGTTGAGCTGTGTTCCCTTCTTGCTATTTACCTGGGACCAAACTATGGTGGAGGTAATGAAGATAATGGTGACCTCCCTCAAAAGTTCCCATGCATGTACTGCTACATCAGTGCCCCCAACCCTGCAGCAGGCCACCACTGACCCATTCCTCCACCGGAGACTCCCAGACACCCACAGGCAAGTCCGGGACAGTCTCTTGTGGGGTCGCTGCTTCTTTCTCCTGGGTTCTGGTACACAAGGTTCTGTTGTGCCCTCCAAGAGTCTGTTTCCCAGTATGATTTCCCAGTCTATATCCCATGAACAGTATGAAAATGCAAAAAGATAGGACACTGAAAGATGAACTACCCAGGTTGGTAGCTGCCCAATATGTTACTGGAGATCAGTGGAGAAATAACCCCGGAAAGAATGAAGAGACAGAGCCAAAACAAAAACAACACCCAGTTGTGGATGTGACTGGTGATGGAAGCAAGGTCTGATGCTGTAAAAAGCAATATTGCAAAGGAACCTGGAATGTTAGGTCCATGAATCAATGCAAATTGAAAGTGGTCAAACAGGAGACGGCAAGAGTGAATGTCAACATTTTGCTGCTGCTGCTGCTAAGTCGCTTCAGTCGTGTCCGACTCTGTGCGACCCCATAGACGGCAGCCCACCAGACTCCCCTGTCCCTGGGATTCTCCAGGCAAGAACACTGGAGTGGGTTGCCATTTCCTTCTCCAATGCATGAAAGTGAAAAGTGAAAGTGAAGTCGCTCAGTCATGTCCGACTCCTAGCGACCCCATGAACTGCAGCCCACCAGGCCCCTCCGTCCCTGGGATTTTCCAGGCAAGAGTACTGGAGTGGGTTGCCATTGCCTTCTCCATCAACGGTTTAGGAATCAGCAAACTAAATGGGCTGAAATGGATGAATTTAACTCAGATGACCATTGTATCTACTACTGTGGGCAAGAATCCTTAGAAGAAATGGAGTAGCCATCATACTCAACAAGAGTCCAAAATGCAGTACTTGGATGCAATCTCAAAAATGACAGAATGACTCTGTTCGATTCCAAGGCAAACCATTCAATGTCACGGTAATCCAAGTCCATGCCCTGACCAGTAACGCTGAAGAAGCTGAAGTTGAATGGTTCTATAAATACCTACAAGACTTTCTAGAATTAAACCCCCAAAAGATGTCCTTTTCATTATAGGGGACTGGAATGCAAAAGTAGGAGGTCAAGAAATACCTGGAGTAACAGGCAAATTTGGCCTTGGAATATGGAATGAAGCAGGGCAAAGGCTAATAGAGTTCTGCCAAGAGTACGTACTGGTCATAGTAAACACCCTCTTCCAACAACACAAGAGAAGACTCTACACATGGACATCACCAGATGGCCAACAGCAAAATCAGATTGATTATAGTCTTTGCAGCCAAAGATGGAGAAGCTCTATACAGTCAGCAAAAACAAGACCGGGAGCTGACTGTGGCTCAGATCATGAACTCCTTATTGCCAATTCAGACTTAAATTGAAGAAAGTAGAGAAAACCACTAGACCATTCAGGTATGACATAAACCAAATCCCTAACAACTATACAGTGGAAGTGAGAAATAGATTTAAGGGACTAGATCTGATACACAGAGTACCTGATGAACTATGGATGGAGGTTTGTGACATTGTACAGGAGACAGGGAGTAAGACCAACACCAAGAAAAAGAAATGCAAAAAAGCAAAATGGCTGTCTGAGGAGGCCTTACAAATAGCTGTGAAAAGAAGAAAAGCAAAGAGCAAAGGAGAAAAGGAAAGGTATATCCATTTGAATGCAGAGTTCCAAAGAATAGCAGGAGAGAAAAGAAAGCCTTCCTCAGTGATCAGTACAAAGAAATAGAGGAAAACAATAGAATAGGAAAGACTAGAGATCTCTTCAAGAAAATTAGACATACTAAGGGAACATTTCATGCAAAGATGGGCTCAATAAAGGACAGAAATGGTATGGACCTAAGAGAAGCAGAAGAAGAGGTGGCAAGAATACACAGAAGAACTATACAAAAAAGATCTTCATGACCCAGATAACCACGATAGTATGATCACTCACCTAGAGCCAGATATCCTGGAATGCAAAGTCAAGTGGGCCTTAGGAAGCATCACTACGAACAAAGCTAGTGGAGGTGATGGAATTCCAGTTGAGCTATTTCAAAACCTAAATGATGATGCTGTGAAAGTGCTGCACTCAATATGTCAGCAAATTTGGAAAACTCAGCAGTGGCCACAGGACTGGAAAAGATGAGTTTTCATTCCAATCCCAAAGAAAGGCAATGCCAAAAAAGATTCAAACTACCACACAATTGCACTCACATCACATGCTAGTGAAGTAGTGCTCAAAATTCTCCAAGCAAGGCTTCAGCAATACAAGAACTGTGAATGTATAGATGTTCAAGCTGGATTTAGAAAATGCAGAGGAACCAGAGATCAAATTGCCAACATCTGCTGGATTATTGAAAAAGCAAGAGAGTTCCAGAAATACATCTATTTCTGCTTTATTGACTATGCCAAAGCCTTTGACCGTGTCAGTTCAGTTCAGTCGCTCAGTTGTGTCCAACTCTTTGTGACCCCATGAACCACAGCACGCCAGGCCTCCTTGTTCATCACCAACTCCCGGAGTCTACCCAAACCCATGTTCATTGAGTCGGTGATGCCATCCAACCATATCATCCTCTGTCATCCCCTTCTCCTCCTGCCCTCAATCTTTTCCAGCATCAGGGTCTTTTCAAATGAGTCAGCTCTTTGCATCAGATGGCCAAAGTATTAGAGTTTCTGCTTCAACCATCAGTCCTTCCAATGAACACCCAGGACTGATCTCCTTTAGGATGGACTTGTTGGATCTCCTTGCAGTCCAAGGGACTCTCAAGAGCCTTCTCCAACACCACAGTTTAAAAGCATGAATTCTTCGGCATTATGACTTTAAGACTTGGTAAAACAAGTACACACAAACTTCAAATAATATGAAACTTAAAATAAAAGACATGACTACCGGAAAAACATAACCTTGACTAGATGGACCTTTGTTAGTAAAGTGATGTCTCTGCTTTTTAATATGCTGTCTAGGTTGGTCATAACTTTCCTTCCAAGGAGTAAGTGTCTTTTAATTTCATGGCTGCAATCACCATCTGCAGGATTTTGGAGCCCCCCAAAATAAAGTCTGCCACTGTTTCCACTGTTTTCCCATCTATTTCCCATTACCAGTCTGTTGTTTCATGTCCACTGTTGCTTCCTGACCTGCATACAGATCTCAGGAGGCAGGTCAGGTGGTCTGGTATTCCCATCTCTTTCAGAATTTTCCACAGTTTATTGTGATCCACAGAGTCAAAGGCTTTGGAATAGTCAATAAAGCAGAAATAGATGTTTTTCTGGAATTCTCTTGCTTTTTCGATGATCCGGTGGATGTTGGCAATTTGATCTCTGGTTCCTCTGCCTTATTTAAAACCAGTGTGAACATCTGACTAAACAACAGACTGGTTCCAAATCAGGAAAGGAGTACGTCAAGGCTGTATATTGTCACCCTGTTTATTTAACTTATATGCAGAGTACATCATGAGAAACGCTGGACTGGAAGAAGCACAAGCTGGAATCAAGATTGCTGGGAGAAATATCAGTAACCTCAGATATGCAGATGACACCACCCTTATGGAGAAAGTGAAGAGGAACTAAAGCCTCTTGATGAAGTGAAAGAGGAGAGTGAAAAAGTTGGCTTAAAGCTCAACATTCAGAAAACTAAGTTCATGGCATCTGGTCCCATCACTTCATGGGAAATAGATGGGGAAACAGTGGAAACAGTGTCAGACTTTATTTTGGGGGGCTCAAAAATCACTGCAAATGGTGACTGCAGCCATGAAATTAAAAGACACTTACTCCTTCTAAGGAAAGTTATGACCAACCTAGACAGCATATGAAAAAGCAGAGACATTACTTTGTCAACAAAGGTCCATCTAGTCAAAGCTATAGTTTTCCAGTAGTCAAGTCTTTTAAGTTTCATATTATTTGATGTTTGTGTATACTTGTTTTATTAAGTCTTAGAGTCATATTGTTGTTTGACCAGTATATGTCTATTTCAGTGACTATTAGTTATATCTCAACTCACTTGTCAGATGATTCATATTTTTTTCTAGTGATTTGATATGCCACCTTTATTATATACTAAGTTTGTGTGCATGCTTGGATCAGTGGCTGGACTTTGTACATACAATTTTGATCTGCCTGTTTCTGTGACAGAAACAAATGGTTTTAATTCTAGTCATTAATTTTTGGAAGGGAAAGAAATGCCTAATGGTTTCTGTGAAAAATGTATCTGATATAACATATTTATTCTTTTGATGAACTTTATAATATTCATTTTTTAAAGTTGTAAACACTCCCACATTTAGTGGTTTTCATTTGTGTTAAAGGCATTAAACTAATTTTAGGAAGAACTAAAGAGCCTCTTGATGAAAGTGAAAGAGGAGAGTGAAAAATTTGGCTTAAAACTCAACATTCAGAAAACTAAGCTCATGGCATCTGGTGCCATCACTTCATGGCAAATAGATGGGGAAATAGAGGAAATAGTGGCAGACTTTATTTTTGGGGGCTCCAAAATCACCGCAGATGGTGACTGCAGCCATGAAATTAAAAGACGCTTGCTCCTTGGAAGAAAACTTATGACCAACCTAGACAGCATATTAAAAAGCAGAGACATTACTTTGCCAACAACATTCCATCTAGTCAAGGCTATGGTTTTTCCAGTAGTCATGTATGGCTGTGAGACTTGGAACATAAAGAAGGCTGAGTGATGAAGAATTGATGCTTTTGAACTGTGGTGTTGGAGAGGACTTTTGAGAGTCCCTTGGACTGCAAGGAGATCCAACCAGTCCATCCTAAAGGAAATCAGTCCTGAATATTCACTGGAAGGACTGATGTTGAAGTTGAAACTCCAATACTTTGGCCACCTGATGCAAAGAACTGACTCATCTGAAAAGACCCTGATGCTGGGAAAGATTGGAGGCAGGAGTAGAAGGGGACAACACAGGATGAAATGGTTAGATGGCATCACCAGCTTGATGGACATGAGTTTGAGTAAACTTGGGAGTTGGTGTTAGACAGGGAGGCCTGGCGTGCTGCAGTCCATGGGGTCACAAAGAGTCAGACACAACTCAGCGACTAAACTGATCTGAGGAAGAACAGACATTTTTATACTGTTGTCTTCCTATCCAGGAACATGACATTCTCTTCATTCAAATATTATTTTATGTCATCCAGTAATACTTAACCATTCTTTTACGTTTTTGTAAAATAGAGTTTTTACAGATTTCTTAATTCTAAAGTTTAAAAATTATAGATGCGGTTTATACATATTAGTATATGTGTATATGTATATATATCCATATATACACATATAACTAAAAGTATGATCAGCAGCACTTGGAAACTCATTGGAAATGTAAAATCTTGATTACAAATGTACTGAATCTTCATTTTAGCAAGATCCTTAGGTGATTTATATGCACATTAAAGTTTGAGAGGCACCACAGGTATACATGATAAGAATGGGATTATTTTTCTGTTGTATATCCTAACTTATAATTGATTTAGAATGTATTTTAAAATTATTAATTTTTGTATCCTTACTTCTTAATATTGCAATAATATAGTTTTATTCACATCATCTGCAAATAATGATGTCTGGTACTGCTTTTCAATATTCATGTTTTTTCTTTTACTGCCTAGGCTAAAATTTTTTAAAAGGAGTTTAAATAAGTGAAGTGATCTATGGATGCTTCAGTGTTTCACTGATAACTATGATTATGAATTAGTTTGAGAAAAATTATTTTCCAAGAGTTATTATCAGAAGTAAATGCTTACTTTTTCTTCAAATATCCTTTTGATCTATCAATATGATTGTGGACTTTGTCCATTGATCTTTTGTAGGGCTAACTGGGATTAGTTATCAATTCAAAAAAGTGTTAAATTAATAAACATAATTGTCATTCAGTCGCTCAGTTGTGTTCAACTCTTTGGGACCCCATAGACTGCAGCATGCCAAGACTCCTTGTCCTTCACTATCTCCTGGAGTTTATTCAGACTCATGTCCACTGAGTTCATGATGCCATCCAGCCATCTCATTCTCTATTGTCCCCTTCTCCTCATGCCTTCAATCTTTCCCAGCATCAGGGTGTTTTCTAATGAGATGGCTTTCACATCAAGTAGCCAAAGTATAGAGCTTCAGCTTCAGCATCACTACAATAAGGATATAGTATTTTTCCAACCACATCAAAAAGTGGCAATGGAGGCAGAATTTCATATTGATTACCCCAGAGACAGATGTGTTTTTCTTCTACATCTCAATCAGAAGCTTGAAGTCTGTGAATGAGAACGTTAGTTATCACTACTTCCGGGGCTTAAGGCTTTAGACTGGGGATTAGGAAAGCAATTTCTTATTTAGGTAAAGATGCCTAAATTCAGTTGCCTTTACCTTGCTTAATCATTAGTAAATTAGTAGTGTAATCAAAGTAAATTAGCAATGACACATCCTCCTGAGTGACACTCTTCTTAATATCTTAGAAAAGTGCTGACATTCTTTTAGAAATAGTTGGTAGATCTAGAGAACGCCAAGGAAACAAATGAAACATTTTTATTTCGCCAAAGCATGATATCTTTGTGATGATATTAATGTGGGATAATGGCCTCAGTCAGTAAATTATAACTTGTTGAACAACTGATCAGTACTGTTGAAGTACAGTCTAGATTGTTATGAAAGAAGTTCAGTGGCTTGTCCTTAGCCCTTTTTGTAGACAGTATTTCCATTAGTGACTAGTATTAAGAGATAGAAAGAATGCCTATAATTTTTTCCAATGGCATAGATTATATTTAGCAAAAAATAGTATTACTGATGACAGAGGCAAAATCTTAAAAAAAAATCTTTGTTATGGATTCTAAAAGTCAGTTTTACAAGTATAGTTATGGCTTGAGTATGGCTATGGGGAAAAAGCCTGAATATTTTAACTAATCACAAGCTGAACACAATAGGACAGTATGATAGAGCTACAAAAATGGTATACAAAATTTATGCTAAATGAATCAATGGCATTCTGTTAAAATGATAAAGTGATTATCTTTGATAACAATTGATAAACAATTCATTATCACTGAATTGTTCTATAGTTATATAGACACACCTCTGGGAATCATTACCATTTTGGGGTATGTCTAGAGAGTCCAGTGGATCTATAGAACATAGTGTGGGAAGAATATGGAATGAAATTGATATGTTCAGAGAATTAAGTGAGATTAGTGGAGACTAAATAAGTATTTTCAAATACAAAGACCTGCCATGTGAAAAATAGAATAATTATTCTATGTAAAAAAGATGAAATCAGGCAAAAGCCAGTATTATGAAGTTACAAATAGTTCAGTTCAACATAAGGAGGGACTTAATAATCAATGATGCAAAAAGCTTTGAGAAGAGTTTCCTTTTACTAGAATCATTTAAGTGATATTTCAAATGCCATCTGTCAGGATGTGTAGAAGAAATTTTTGACTGAGTGGGAGTTAGGCTAAATGACTTTCAAAGATATTTAGAATATCCTTTCAAGGATATTCAAAAATCTTTTAGAACACATTTTTATAATTTTTAATTGGAGTATAGTTGCTTACAACGTTGAGTTAGTTTCTGCTGTACAGCAAAGGGAATCCGCTATACGTTTACTTATATCCCCTCTTTTTTGGATTTCCTTCTGTTTAAAGGAAATGAGTAAGTTCCCTGTTTTATACAGTAATAGAATACATTGTTGATCACTGTGAAGGGTTTGAGTTTCCCCCCGACTTCAAGCTAACAAGTTAGCATGCCATAGTTTCATGGGTACTTGTAGAAGATGTAAACCTCCAAGGCTGGAGACAAGGGACCGTTTCTTACTCATAGCAGCAGAAGTAGCCAATCTATCAGTCTTTTGTTGTACTGGTTCCTTGAGCTGCATTTCCCAGATAGTAACGCAAAGAAGGCCAGGTGAAGCCTTCACATGCAGTAGGTTGCATTATAGGAGAGGAATCCTGGGTTTGGGGGATATAGACGTTTTACAATTGATGGCAAGCATGCCTGTTTGTAGGTCTAGTTCAGTTCAGTCACTCAGTCGTGTCCGACTCTTTGCGACCCCATGAACTGCAGCACGCCAGACTTCCCTGTCCATCACCAACTCCCAGAGTAGGTCTAGAAGGAGACGCTATTTCATCTTCCAAGGCTGTAAGCAGACTTGACCTTTCTTCCAAGGTTGTTTGCCACATAGTCATCTTTGAAAAGATAAATCAGAGCAGAGGCCAGTCAATGCCTTGTTTACAAGGCATGCAAAAAGTTAGGAGACCCAAGGAGAATCGTTTCCCTATATAAATAATTTTTGTTCAGATTGGCAAGCAGTATTTGTTATATTCATACCATTAACAAATAAAAAAGAATTCGTAACAAGCTCTAAAAATTAAAATATCATAGGAAAATCTAAGAATACCTCATATTAAAGAATGAGTGATTACATTATTATCTATTTATATTCTGCTTTAGGTAGATTTTAAGGCAGCTTGTAGAATATTTATGAAGTTAAGTCAAAGTAAAAGTTACAGGGAACAAAAGGAAAAATAGATAAACTGGAGTAGATAAAAATTAAAAACTTCTGTTTATCAAAGGACACTATCAACAGAGTGAAAATGTGAAAGTGGAAAGAGAAAATATTTGCAAATTTTGTACCTGAAAAAGGATCAATATCTAGAATATAAAAGGAGTTTCTAAAACTCAGCAGTGAAGAAACAATCTAATTAAAAACCGAGCAAAGGACTTGAATAATTTCTCCAAAGATAAACAAATGGCCAATAATCACATGAAAAAGATGCTCAACATCACTGATCATTAAAGAAATGCAAATCAAAACCACAATGAGATACCACCTCATACTCATTAGAATGGCTACCACTAAAAAAAAAACAGAAAATAACAGATGTTGGCAAGGACATGGAGCTGTTAGAACCCTCATGCATGATTTATGAGAATGATGGTGCACCTGCTATGGAAAAGAGTATGACAATTTCTCAAAGATTTAGAAATAGAATTACAGTATGATCTAGCATTTCCACTTCTGTGTATATACCCAAAAGAATTGAAAGCAGTGCTTCAAAGATGTATCTCCATGTTCATAGCATTGTTATTTGCAATAGCCAAAGGTGGAAGCAACCTAAGTGTCCATCAGCAGATAAGTGGGTTAATACAATATGGTATATACAGACAATGGAATATTACTCAGCCTTAAAAAGGAAAGAAATTCTGACACATGCTGGCAACATGGATGACACTTCAGGTATTATGCTAAGTTAAATATGCTAGTCATAAAAAGTTGCCTCTTATTAATAGAAATTCTTTCACTATGGGCTGTTGATATAATACAAATCTCAATCTAGTAATCAAAATTCCTGAGTAGGTGAAAGGAATAGGAATATAAAGGAAACTTCAGCACTTGTGCTGTCACCACAAAAGGATTCAGTGAAATCTTAGTGGTTGCATCTTACTTATTTACTTGCTTCACTACAAAAGGTTGGTAATTGGAATTACAAGCCAAAATAAAGTATAACAATCCTCAACATATTGAGAAGAATTAAGAAGTCCATGTGTTCACTTTAAATATCTTATATTGACAAATAAGATGGAACAATAAAATGTCCCAATTTAATTTACGTGGGAGAAATGGAACTATTTTATGAAGTATTAGAGCATAAAATTACAGTTAAAGGCGTTGGTTTTTGAAATAAGAAAAGTACAGTAGATTGTTGTCAAATAAAGTATATGGCTCTGCCAAAGCAGTGGCAAAGCATGTTTTTGCAAAAGCATGAAAGTAAATTTAACTCTTTAGGGAAACAACAAGAAGAAATCATTCTCAACTATTTCTTGAGGTCTTAGCATGTATATATCATAGCAGAAGAAAACAAATTTAAAGAAGCTAAACAGTAAGTTGAATATCATCCTTGATTTTTGTTCGCCAAATTACAATTAATTATATGTACAAAATATTGAATTATGGAATTACTCAAGTGAGCAACAAGGACCTAATTTCTTGACATGACCAAGAGTCAATAGGATAAGTACCTTAAAAATTGCTATATGTCATAGTTCTGAAAAATATATATGTAGAAGAGAGATATTATACTGTCTGTTCTCTTTATGGAGCTAACAGTAAATACACATTAAATAATGATTAGGATCAATGTTTAAATATATTTTACTTTAGAATTTGAGAATGAAATTTCTTTGTTTAGAAGAATAGACTGAAGATTAAGGGATTCAAATAACAAATTTAGTGTGTCATCAATACCAAGAAATAGGAACCTTTAGAAGGAGATTTTAGGACTTTCATGTTTTTCCATATTCAGTTTGGTCTTCCATATTCTTTCTTAAAATTTTTTATGGAAGGTACAGTTGATTTACAATGTTGTATCTGTTTCAGGTGTTAGTCTTCCATATTCTTCATCAACATGAATATTATCAGTTAACATACATAAAATAAACATTAAATATGACACCCTACTGGATCTTTGGCAGTATGCAGTGATATGCCTTTTTTGACCAACAGAGAACATTTCTTGTTTTTTTTTCCTCCATTTCTTTAACCTTTTTTTCCCCCTCTATATTGGGGACCTCTAGCAAATTTGTGACACATAGTGGACACTCAATGTTTATGGAATAAAGCACTATTTATTACTAAGTGGCTGAACACACTCTTCCTCAGGACCCATCAGATCAGATCAGATCAGATCAGCCGCTCAGCTGTGTCCGACTCTTTGCGACCCCATGAATCGCAGCATGCCAGGCCTTCCTGTCCATCACCAACTCCCGGAGTTCCCTCAGACTCACGTCCATCGAGTCAGTGATGCCATCCAGCCATCTCATCCTCTGGCGTCCCCTTCTTTTGCCCCCAATCCCTCCCAGCATCAGACTCTTTTCCAATGAGTCAACTCTTCGCATGAGGTGGCCAAAGTACTGGAGTTTCAGCTTTAGCATCGTTCCTTCCAAAGGACTCCCAGGGCTGATCTCCTTCAGAATGGACTGGTTGGATCTCCTTGCAGTCCAAGGGACTCTCAAGAGTCTTCCCCAACACCACAGTTCAAAAGCATCAATTCTTCAGTGCTCAACCTTCTTCACAGTCCAACTCTCACATCCATACGTGACCACAGGAAAAACCATAGCCTTGACTAGACGAACTTTTGTTGGCAAAGTAATGTCTCTGCTTTTGAATATGCTATCTAGGTTGATCATAACTTTCCTTCCAAGGACCCATCATAAAACCTAAAAATATTTAAGATTCAACAAGGAGATCTACATCTGTTTTGACTCAAATATACTAAGATCCTCTCTCCACTGACTTTTGCACCTATATCCCTTTTGAACATCAGCTTTACACAATTTCTTAATCCTTACTTGTATGCCAATGTGATGAGGAATTAAAGATGGCTTATGTAATTAAAGGACATAGAGATATAGATAAGTAGACCCTTTGAAGAAGATTTCTGATACAAAATTATTTTTTATAATTTGAAATCCTGAAAAGAAACACATGTGTCTGTAGACTATAATTGTGTCTTCCCATTTTTTTCCTCCATCTGTCAAATGCCTAGGTTGGATTCCCATTTATTTTTCACCTACATTGTAATCCAAAGACTGTCCACTAAAAGCTGTGAGTAAATCACTTGGTCAGTTCTTCCAACAAAACAGTCTTTAAGTAATACAGTATATCAGCCTACCTTTGACATTTTCATTTTTTGTTCTTGACATTTTCTCTTAACAAATAATATGGTGTGGGCCCCATTATCTTTTCTGTAGGGTTCATGAACCAAATACCAACTATCAACTCTCTTGTAGAAAAGCTATCAAGATTCAAAAACCAAAGATGTAGACGTAAAGACCTATTCATCTGTCTTGTAATATTGAGGGGGAGGAGGGCAGAGTAGTGGTGGGGGTGGTTCAGGAACAGCATGACAAATAGTACTTTTTTTTTTTTTTTCTAGTGTTATTGGGTGGGCTGCATTTTAGAATGATTGCTTTGAAAAGTATAATTAATAAATTCCACTCTGTTCTAACCTACCAGAAATTACTTATGATTCATTCAGCAACAATTATTGAAAGTAAACCATGATCCAGGCACTGTACAGGTTCTAAAGAAAAGAACCAGAAGGGTAAATACATACTTTAACTAGTATTTTAAGTAGTCTTGTTATATGGAAATAAATGTCTGCCTGCATTCTATTATTTTTCATGCTGTCTTCAACCAGCAGTTATGCAGGAATCTTTAAAATGAACTGAGAAATTATAGTCAATTCTACTATATAGTTTTACTGGATAATGAAACAGCATGCTTATTTCTTTCAAACTATGAGAAGTGGAGGGACTTTTGATTGCAAAATCAAAACTATTTGTGTATTAACTATTAAAACTGTTCATATTAACATCATGATTTTTTGGTCTGGAGACTAAATAAATGGCTTCCATAAACAATATTTTACCTACTATACAACCGCCTTTTGCTCCTATACCAAAAAATCTGACTCTTATGCTTGATGAAACAATTGAACTTCTGACAATTGTGATTTTCCTTTGTTGAATTAACAGAATTAGTGGAAATGTATCACACTGAGCATTACATTTATTATATGTATAGAGTGGCCATTTCAGCTGAACCCCTAGATTATATACTGTATTATAGTTTACAAATTGAAAGCCCAAATTTGAATTGGATATTGACTTTGATTATGGGAAAGGCTCTCAAGTTTGAATACAGTGATTACTTATAGGCCAAATTACCTTTACTCAAAGTGACTCCAATTAGGGAAGTCTAATTACTAATCTTATGGATGAGAATGTTAATGGTTTCTCTTTGAAATTCAAAGAGGTTTCCTAATATGTTTATTAACTCTCTCTTTGTTGACAAAGATGACTAAATCTTCTATCTTGCTAGCCTGTTCTCTTTGGCTCAGAGTACTGAGTTTGCAACCTGTTGTGACTTGTGCCAAATAAAGTGTCATCTCCCATTACTTTGCAAAGAATACATTTTTTTCATATATCTTTAAAAGTGCTGCCATTTCTGTGAATATAATGTAACAGCAAATATTTTGGAGGGTTTTTTTTTTTTTGGTTTGTTTGTTTGCTTATTTAAAAAGCAATGGTAGGTACCAAGTAACTACCCTCCAAAAGAAGTTTTAATCCAATTGTGAAAAATTATAAAAATACACAAATAAAGAACAGTAAATAAACTAAAACTTTAAACAATTGTGGAATGCATACAAAGGAGATGGAAAAAATTGAAAGGTTTGTGTAAAGGATCTGCAATGACAGAAAAATGCAAACTTTGGAAAGACGTCAGGAGGAAGTAAGTCTTAAGCTCACTTTGAAGTGATAACGTTTAGGGAGGAGAAGTAGAAAATCCAAATTGAAAGAGTGACCCTCAAATAACTTGGTGATAAGAGATGGTAAACAATATTGAAAACTGTCATGTAAATTTGCTTAGCTAAAGTAATAAATTCACTATAGGAGAAGACAGAATTCTATTAAGGATTTGTTCGTTAGTTAAAAGACCTTTCATTTTTTGGAAGAAATTACTAAGACTTTAGGGATTACTAAGCAAGCATATGATAAATCATTTTTTAAGAAGATATAGAGGGGTGAAATGGGAAGAGGAGAGGGAGGCTCAAGAGGGAGGTGATCTGTACAGTTATGGCTGGTTTGCATTGTTGTATGGCAGAAACCAACACAACATTGTAAAGCAATTTCCTCCAATTAAAAAATAAGGAACACAATCATTGTAACTATTCTGAAGGAAGATGAGAGATATAAAACCTGGAAAGATCCTAAGGATGCTATAAATTGGCATAGTGATTCTCAAAGTGTGGTCTGCAGATTACAAATGGGTTTTACAATATTACTGCTATTTTTATAATAATATTTTAAGATATTATTTTCATTTTTCACTGTGTTGACATTTGCACTGATGTTGCAAAAGCAACATGGTGTGTAAAACTTCTGGCTCTCTTGCAGGAATCAAATCAGTAATAGCAAACTGTTGTAGCAGAAATTGAGTATATTCTTCACCATTGTATGCACTTGCCATCCCCCACATTACCAGTCTCTACCCTTGAGTGTGTGGATTTTTAATATTTGGTGTGGCAAAATGGGACATATGCAGAAAACTCTTTTTTCCAGCACAACAAAGCATGATGGTCGCTTTGAGGAAGAGCACTTGTGCAGCCACGCCATTGTTTGCATTTGTGAGCTGACTTCTCTGCTGTTTCCATGGAACATCATGTTTCACTTGGAAGAACAACTAACAAACTATGATTATCAGACTTGGAATTTGGCAGACATTCCTTGAAAATGAAATGAGTGTGCCTGTCACTTAAAGGAACACAACTGATGGTATTTATTGCCAGTGATAAAAGTTTGAGCTTTCAAGTAAAAATTAGAATTTTGGAAAACTTTTATCTGTCACTGTGAGAATGATGGCTACCCAATGCTTAAAGACTTTTCTGATATTAGTGATATAAACATGTGTGATTTAAAAAATGTACTATTACGTAATAGAAATCTGTAAGTGATGCATTATTTCCCAAATAACCAATGTAGGATGCTACTAACTCATGCATGAGTAAATAATCCATTCAAAGTATAAGGAAGACCAGTGGCTTTTTATGAAACATGGTACAAGTTGATTGATATGGCTTCAAAATTCTGATTGCAATTAATTTTTAAGAAACTACTACTTAAAAATTATCAAAGTATCAAAAAAGAATATTGAGGATCATCTGAAAAGTCTGTTAACCTTCTCTTTCCTTTTCTAACAATACATCTTGTGTCAGACTGGATTTCTTCATATAGTTCAACCATGGTGCAACAGATTGAATGCAGAACTAGATATGAGATCCCAGTTTTCTTTTATAATGCCATATATTAAAGAGATTCACAAAAATGTAAAACAATGTTACTCCTGTATGCATTTAAAATATACTTATTTTTCATAAAATATGCATTTTATGTTAGCATGTAATGGGTATATTATTCTTAAGTGAGTACATATTTTTAAGTTTCTACGTTTTAATTTTTAATATGGTAAACATTTCTAAGTATAACTCACATAAAGCAAAAAAAGAATATTTTGGCCCCTCAATAATGTTTAAAAATGTAATGGAGTCAGAATAATAGTTTGAGAACCACTGTACAAGTAAATTGGAGAAGGGTATGGTAATCCACGCCAGTACTCTTGCCTGGAGAATCCCATAGACTAAGAAACCTGGCAGGCTACTTAGCATGCATGCATATACAAGTAAATAGTCAAAATCTGCATGAAAGTTCTAATTATAAGAAAGAAGATAAAGAGGCACATGCTGCTGCTAAGTCGCTTCAGTCGTGTCCGACTCTGTGCAACCCCATAGACAGCAGCCCACCAGGCTCCCCCGTCCCTGGGATTCTCCAGGCAAGAACACTGGAGTGGGTTGCCATTTTCTTCTCCAATGCATGAAAGTGAAAAGTCAAAGTGAAGTTGCTCAGTTGTGTCCGACCCTCAGTGACCCCATGGACTGCAGCCTTCCAGGCTCCTCCATCCATGGGATTTTCCAGGCAAGAGTACCGGAGTGGGGTGCCATTGCCTTTGCTGAAGAGGCACATGGGACATGTTTAATAATTTGCATTATATCACACAGTCCTTTTGCCCTTTCTCTTAAACCCAAAATACCTTTCCCCCTTCTTTTTTTGATCTGTATATGTGACTTATCAATGTTATTCTCATATTATTTTCTTTCTACGAAAGCTAAAAACTTTTCCAGAGCCTGTATGCATTGAACAGGTTCTTTAAGGAAAGTTTATGGGAAATAAATGTCTAAAGAAGCAAAAAGAATGATGTTAAATATATACTAAGGTTATATATTAGATTTCTTCTCCCCTAATCTCTTATTATGAAACACTAAAAAAACCCATCAAATACTGCTGTGAAATTTACTGTCTTCTATGGGAAAGTCCCATTTGCTACCAAAAGTTTAATAATTGTTAATAAGACTACTTTTATCTAATTGCAGAATTATTTTGCCTCAGATCACCTAGGAAAGGCACATGGTCTGCATTTCTTCCAGCGAAGAAGATTCACACAAAATATATATTGGCAGCTAAGACCTGTGAGTACTCTTGCCTGGAAAATCCCATGGACAGAGGAGCCTGGTAGGCTGCAGTCCATGGGGTCGCTAGGAGTTGGACATGACTGAGCGACTTCACTTTCACTTTTCACTTTCATGCATTGGAGAAGGAAATGGCAACCCACTCCAGTGTTCTTGCCTGGAGAATCCCAGGGACGGGGGAGCCTGGTGGGCTGCTGTCTATGGGGTCGCACAGAGTAGGATACGACTGAAGCGACTTAGCAGCAGCAACAAGACCTGTGAGTAGAGCACAGGCAGGGTCACTAAGAAGCCTCTCTTAAACTAACTTAACATATGGCTGCTCTTTAGATTTCTACAAAAAATCAGGAAAGGTCACAGGATAAGCATGAGGAATTCTTGCCGTAGCAACAGAGGAGAAAATGAGAAGGAGTTTGGGTAAATACACTATTAACAGTACAACCCCAGAAACTGCAAATATTTGTTGAGGCTGGTACTCTGTGGTCATTGACATAAAATATTCATGGGATATTCATGAAAATATCCATATCCTTGAAATACACATTCATAAACTGTGAAAAGTAAAATGGATAGGAGAGTGGTATTTTTATTTGTAAGGTACAAATTCTGCTCCTTTAAGGTAAACAGAATGAGAGCAAGTCAGACTCACCTAACAACAGAGTACTATCTGGAAAAGAAGTAAAGAAAAACTTTTAAATATCAAGCATAGACTGGCAAGAGCTGTAAAATAAATAAGTGTGGGCCTCTAAGCCATGTTTTTCACTTGCTCTGACAGAAACTGGTCTGCTCCAGGTTTGTCCCTTGCTATTTGTAGCCCTGTATATAATGGCCTATTTTGTGACTTCCCCAAGTATACCTGGGAAGACCTTTAGGACTGGGATTGTGAGAAAACACTGAGGATGTTATTAAGAATGAGACCCAAACATCAATTTTACACTTTAGCCTATGTGAAGCAGAATGAATGGCAATAAGTTTTAGTCCCTTGAAATGGTGTTGGTTAATTTGGAATTGTGGGCAGTCCTTTATTTTTCATTAAAGTTAATTATTTCTAACATTTTTGGACATGTAGCATCCACCAGGAACTTGTATTTCCCTAGACTTCCTCAGTTTTAGTATTGGTCTTAAACTAGCTCACTTTTTAAACTACTTGTGTGGAAATTTTTTGTATGTAAAGAAAACAAATTAGGAGACTAAAAACAAACATCCCCATGGAGACTAGCAAAATAGGTTTCACTCTGTCAATGAACGCTATTAACTACAGCACGCACTCATGAAAAGAATCTTGTAAAATTTTAGGTTGGTCACCTGATATGTTTGGAAATAAAACACAGTTGGGACTTTAAGGTTAAGATTTGCACAGATATTTTCCATTTGCAAAACTCTTTCATATTAATAATATCCTTTCACCCTCTTTACAAGTGTTGAGGAAGATATTGTTATTATCCCCTGTTCAGAGCTACAGAAACTGAGGAAAAGAGACGTTAAATGACTTGTCAAAGTTAAGGTTAGTCAGTGATGTGCAGAGATTCAAATCCAGACTTTTGGCTTCTGAAGTTTGTTTTACTACATTACAAGGAAACTTCCAGCTCCTTTATTTTTCTTTACTTGTAGTTATAGAATTGGCCCTTGAAAATCTATAACTTAAAAAAAAAAATCAATTGACCTTGAAGGAAATTGAGATAAACATATCTCATCTTTCTCATTATGTGTACTTATCCCAGGTCACACCAATTACATTCTAGAACATTTCAAAATTTTAAGTACATAAATGCTTTTAATATTCCAGTGAGAATTTACAGAAAAAGAAATTACCAAAAGGCTAAGTGGCTTGTTCAGCCCATCAGAATGGACTTTAAAGCTGGTATATTAGAAAGTGGGAAACAAATATAAAAAAATCCTCTTAAAATAATGTTAAAAATAAACCCACCCATGAGGAGTGTCTGTACAGCCTTCCTGCTTGCTTTGAGGACCAAAATGAACAGCATTTCCTGAAGGCAGTACTCAGCATGAGAACTGTTCATTAGTACTCTTGGTTATGTTTTCCAAGAACCATATGGAAATCAAAAATAATAACTGGTAGATTTAAATTCTATAGAGAGGTCCCAATGGACAGATGTATTGTTCCATCATACACCACTCCCTTACACCAATATATTGCTTCTTTGTTTATGAACCATTTTTATATCAGTTAGTAAATGGAAACAAAGCTGAATAGCTACTGACCTCAGAGTTAAGACTATCTTAAACTGTCAAAAGAAAAAGAGTGGAAGCTAGGATAACATACAAAACACCAAGCAAGATGATGGTAGACTAAAATGCAGTCAACCTGAACATATGTTGAAGGGAAGTAAGGTAGGGGGTGACATGTCTGGGTGAAGAGCCATGGTGAGGAATGGCAATATTAATGGAGGCAATACAGAAACACTGTGTAGTGTGTATTTTAATTAATTTATTGCAGGCTCTGTTACTGGAGAAGGCAATGGCACCCTACTCCAGGGCTCTTGCCTGGAACATCCCATGCACGGAGGAGCCTGGTAGGCTGCAGTCCATGGGGTTGCTAAGAGTCGGACACGACTGAGTGACTTCACTTTCACTTTTCACTTTCAGGCACTGGAGAAGGAAATGGCAACCTGCTCTAGTATTCCTGCCTGGAGAATCCCAGGGACAGAGGCACCTAGTGGGCTGCCGTCTATGGGGTCGCAGAGTCGGACACGACTGAAGTGACTTAGCAGCAGCAGCCACAGGCTCTGTTATAATGAAAAAATTACAAATGTAACCATGAAAGTTTTAAAATATGTTTAAAGAATATAATCTTTTTATCACATCTTTTGAAACTTGGACAGGCGACTCAAGGAATCTGATGCAGCTTCAGAAACTGCCTATAATTGAAAACTTAAGAAGGGTCAATATGTTTTTTTGTTTTCTTTTTTTGCCTTTGCTATGTGTTCAAACGTTTCTCTCTTATCAGATATAGTCATTGTTATCGCCTCCTCTTCTTCCCCCTGTCCCACTCTCTCCTTCTGGTCCTCCTCTCCTCCCCTCCCTGCTATCTCCTCCTCCTCCTCCTGCAAAAGAGAAATTTCTGATAAGATACCTGAGCTATCAGTGTCCTATTTCTTGGGTTTGTACTAAGATAAGCACATAATGACTCTCAAATGCTTAGCCATTTATATTCCTTGGGTAATATATGGCCATGTTTAATTGTTAATTTATTTGCTATTTCCTTCATTATCTTTTTTTTCTTATTTATTTATTTCAGAAATCAGGCCATGTATTTACCTTACAAAGCTATGTTTTATTGATTCATGTGGTGATCACAGAATGAGGCAGGCTTCACATAAAGGAAGGGTGAAAATGTTAGAATAGAGTCTTGTGATTTAAAAGCTGTGTTGCATCAGTATTGGAGAGTAGACTTGTCAAGAAGTATTATTATCGACAAATCACACATGTGGAAATCAAGACTTTTTCGAAACAACGAGTGAAATGGTAGTTGAATCTAGATTTTATAATTTCGGGGACAATGCCCACCACATCCCACTGTTCTCTCCATCTGTATAAAAATTATTTCAGATTTTAAAGATGCTATAACTTTCATCATTTTCGGGATGAGATATGATGACAGCCAGAATTTCTAGAAGAAAGAAAAATTACTGCGATATCATAGGTTTGCTGGGATGTAGTACCTTCAAGTATAATTGTAAGGAAATCTTCTTAGGAGTTACTGCAAAGATTAACTGAGACTGCATATGAAATGCCTAATTCACACCTGCTCTACCAAGTAGTACTAGATAAGATATTCAATAAGTGCTTGTTCTTGTTCCTGTGCAAGAACTATTGCTTAATGTGGTCACCTTTGCACTGCAGAGAAGTATTGTGGCTGTTCTCTGCAGTATGGTACACTGAACACAGTCTTTGCTGTTCCATAGAAATTGGCATGTTTTATATTCTTTTTTAGGGTTGGAAGGAAAGTCTGGAGTGTTTAATATCATCTTCTGTGAAAGTTTTTTTTTTTTTTTTTATAGGTAAATATACTTTTATGGGCACAAAATAGCAAGAGATATAAATGTACTAATGATCCATGCAGTATTTTAATATGCCCAACTTCCCAAACAGGCAAAGTGCCTACTTGCTAAAAGTTCAAACAGATGTACTTAAATGGCCCTGCCATGGCTTCCCTTTGTTTTCTTCACACTTACAAGGTCATAGAAACATGCAAGCATACATTTATTTTAATTCAATTGAAAGGAACAGCCAGTAATTTAGAAATAGAATTAGGAAGAAACAACAATATTTAAACTGAAGCCTAATCTTTAAAAGTTGAGAAAAACAGTATGGATAATGTCATATCTTTCTGAAATGAATGGCAATGTCATCCAGTCACCCATATGTTTTAGCAAAGCAAGACGCTATGAGATGCCCAGGATTATGTATATTCAGGTAAGAAGATCACATCTTTTTCTTTTCCTCTTGTTATCCTCCTATAAGCAGTATCAACACTGATACTTGGTAGACTAAATATTTTTTCATATCAAGAAACTGGATCCAGCAATGTCCCCTTTTGTTTTACTACTAGTATTGTGATTTTATGTTTTCCTAAGATGATGAGAATTATTTTGTTTCACTGAATGCTATTGAATGGTTGAATTTAATGGCCATTTTTTTTTTAGGCTTAGCTATTTTAGAGACAAAGCTATTTATCTCTAAGTTTTATTGAGGCATACTTGGCAAAAATTGTATGTATTTAACGTGTCAAATGTGATAGTTTGATACATGTATACATTGTGAAATGACTGTTACAATCAAGTTAACAGATCTGTCACCTCACATCTCACATAGTGAACCTTTTTTTTTTTCAGTGTGGTGACAACACTTAGCGTCTATTCTTTTCAAATGTAAAATACACAGTACAATATTATTAACTATAGTCACTATGCTGAAGGTTGAAACCACTTTTCTTCCCACCCTCAGGCCCTGGCAACAAATACTCTACTCTCTGGCTCTCTGAGTTAGACTTGTTTAGATTCTGGGTAAGTGAGGTCATACAATGTTTGTCTTCCTGTGTCTGGCTTATTTCACTTTTAGCATAAATGTACTCTAGGTTCATTCATATTGTCACAAATGGCAGGATGTCCTACTTCTTTATGGCTGAATAAAATTCTGTGTGTGTGTGTGTGTGTGTGTGTGTACCTATTTCACATTTTCTAAGTGAACGTGTAGATCGTCTCCACATCTTGGCTGTTATGAATAATGTTGTGGTGAACATGGGGTGCAGATGTTGTTTCAAGATACTGACTTCATTTCTTTGGATATGTGTCCCAGTAGTGGGATTGCTGGATCATATTATAGTTCCTTTTTAGATTTTTTGAGGAACCTCCATACTGTTTTCCATAATGGCTATAGCAATTTACAACAATGCACAAGGGTTCCCTTTTTCTCCAAGCTTGATAATACTTGTTATCTCACTTTTTGTTTTAATAATAACCATCCTAACAGGTAAAAGGTGGCAGCTCACTGTTTTACTATGCATTTTCCTGAAGGTCAGGGATGCTCATATATCTGTTGGTCATTTGTATGTCTTCTTTGAAAAATGTCTATTACAATATTTTGCCCATTTAAAAAAACAGGTTATTTTTCCTGCTATTGAGTTGTGAGTCCCTTATATATTTTGGGTATGAACCCCTTATCATGGTTTATAATCCCTAATGTATGGTTTGCAAATATTTTCTCTTATTTCATAAGTTCCTTTTTCATTTTGTTATTTCCTTTGCTCTGCAGAAGATTTTAGTTTGACATAGCCCCATTTTTTTATTTTTGCTTTTGTTGCTTGTGTTTCTGGTATCATATACAAAACATCACTGCAGAGACCAATGTTAAGAAGCTTTTTTTCCCTATAATTTCCTCTAGAAGTTAATAGTTTGAGGTTTTACCTTTAAGTCTACTCCTTTTTGAGTTGATTTTTGTAATGGTGTAATACAAGGGTCTAATTTTTTCTGCATGTGGCTGTCTAGTTTTTTGTTTTTTTAATGCCATTGAGAAAGAGACTATCCTTTTCCCACCATGTATTCCTGACATCCTTTTCTTAGACTTGTTGACCATATTCATGTGGATTTATTTCTGTGCTTTTTATTCTGTTCCTTTAGTGTGTGTGTCTGTCTATATGCCGGTTCCATTCTTGTTGGTTACTTTGTCTGACAGTTGTAACATAGTTTGAAGTCAGGAAGTGTGATGCCTTCAGTTCTTCTTTTTTTCTCAAGATTGCTTTGGCTATTCAGGTTTTTTTGTGGTTCCATATGAATTTTGACTCTCTTCTATTTCTTTGGAAAATGTCACTGAAATTTCCAAAGTGATTGCTCTAAATCTGTAGATTTCTTTGGGTAGCATGGAATTTTAACAATATTTATTACTCCCATCCATGAATATAGGATATCTTTCTGTTTGTGTCTTCCATCTTTCATCAGTGTCATATAGTTTTCAGTGTATAGGTATTTTATCTCCTTAGTTAAATTTATTCCCAAGTATTATTGGTTTTGATGCTATTGTAAATAAGACTTTTTTTTTTAACAAAGTAGGCCCAAACCAAGGACTGCTTCAGGGTACACAACCAGAACTGAGATCTGCAGTCATGGTTCTGAAGACATGGATTGTCATGTCTCCCACCAGATCCCTGGGTAGGTAGGATTGTTCCCTGACTGCAGTGGGGAGGGGCTGGAGCTGTATCACAGAAACATTTCAGGATTTCTGGGGGTGCAAATGAGACTGTTTCCAGTCAGCTCCCAGGGCTGGTAGGACTGCTTATGGTTAGTGACTGGAAGGGGATGGAATCAAATCATGAGTTACTTCAGTGCCCATAGCCAAGACCAAGGTCTGTGGGCCTATTACTGAGGCACAGGCAGGCATGACTTCTGTGTCACTTGGCATATTGTGCCAGTGGCAAAACCAAGGTCAAATGGGGCTTCAGGCAAGTCCACAGGGGTCAGAACTGTTTCTGAGTCTAGTTAAGACCACTGTAGGGACATCAGCCCCTTGGTTTGGGCCTGCTTTATTAAAATAGACTTCTTTGGTCTTGGGCCCTTCCTTGAGTTTTCATAGTCTCCTACCTGTAAAGGCAATGTAGTCTGTGAACGCTGCCAAATAACTGTTGCCAGGGGATGATACAAGCTGGGAACCTTCTGTTCTGCTGTATTGCTGATGTCACTTCTGGCCAAAATTTAAACATTCAGTAATGGCAAAGAGGAATATGTTGTATTTAAGATATCTCATTTCATGAGATCTGCAAGAACTTTTCAACATTTCTGTTACTTCTGCTATAAACCAGTATATTCTAAAACTCATTAATATCTGTAATGCTTTAAGCTCATATCACCTCTGAGCGTTTTAACTATCCTCAAAGTTATAAATAATAATATCCCCAAAGATGTATTAGAGAAGGCAATGGCACCCCACTCCTGTACTCTTGCCTGGAAAATCCCATGGACGGAGGGGCCTGGTAGGCTGAAGTCCATGGGGTCGCAAAGAGTAGGATATGACTGAGTGACTTCCCTTTCACTTTTCACTTTCATGCATTGGAGAAGGAAATGGCAACCCACTCCAGTGTTCTTGCCTGCAGAATCCCAGGGATGGGGGAGCCTTGTGGGCTGCCGTCTATGGGGTTGCACAGAGTTGGACATGACTGAAGTGACTTAGCAAAGATGTATTCTCATAGAAGTTTCCAAATTATCTACTTTACTGAGTATTTGTTAGATTCAAAAATGGTATTCTATTTTATTATTGAAGTATAGTTGATTTACAATGTTGTATTCATTTCTGCTGTACAGTAAAGTGACTCATAGACACATATATACATCCTTTTTTATATTCTTTCCTATTATGGTTTATCTCAGGATATTGAATATAGTTCTCTTGCTGTACAGTCAGACCTTGTTGTTAATCTGTTCTATATGTAATAGTTTCATCTACTAACCTCAAACTCCGAGTCCATCCCTCTCCCACTCTCCCCACCCTCCACTGGCAACACAAGTCTCTTCTCTGTGTCTGTGAGTCTGTTTCTGTTTTGTAGATAGGCTGATTTGTGCCATACTTTATATTCCATGTGTGTCATATGGTGTTTGACTTTCTCTTTCGGACTGAATTCACTTAGTATGATATCTCTAGGTCCATCCATGTTGCTGCAAATGGCATTATTTCATTGTTTTTATGGCTGAGTAGTATTCCATTGTATATGTGTACCACATCTTTATCCATTCAGCCATTCCGTGTCTTAGCTATTGTGAATAGTGCTGAGTGAATGTATCTTTTTGAATTATAGTTTGTCTGGATTACATGCCCAGGAGTGAAATTGCTGGATCATATGGTATTTTATTTTTAGATTTCTGCAGAATTTCCATACTATTTTTCATAGTGACCATACCAACTTACATACACACCAGCAGTGTAGGAGGGTTCCTTTCTTTCCACACCCTCTCCAACATTTGTTATTAGACTTTTTATTTTTTTTTAATTTAAATGTATTTATTTTAATTGGAGGCTAATTACTTTACAATATTGTATTGATTTTGCCATACAAGCTGGCTATTCTGACAGGTGTGAGACGGTGTCTCTTTGTAATTTTGATTTGCATCTCTCTAATAATTAGCATCTTTTCATGTCAAAAAGGGTATTTTAAAAATAATAATTTCCTCGGGGGACACTCTCCATCCCCCTTCTGATGTCTATGTTAGAAGCTTTCTCTGTCCCTTTTTCACTTTAATAAAACTCTGTTATACAAAAGTTCTTGAGTGATCAAGCCTGGTCCCGGGTCCCGAAGTTAAATCTTCTTCGTCGGAGATCACGAATCCAACACCGTTCACTGTAAGCTATCATCTTGGGGGCTCGTCCAGGATCTTCAGGACAAGGTAAGAATGCTCAGAGCTCTAGCCTCTGTGCTTTCTCAGTATGCATGTTTTCTGCTTTACTTTACTAACTCTACGGTGTGCTTGTGTAAATGAATGACATGCCCTGCGTGAAGCAAGTGATGAGCCCTGCTCTGCGGTTTGGCAGTGCCACCTAATGACTGAAGGCAGCCCCCAAAAGGGGAGCCTTGTTGGGGGTTTATACTGACCTGCCAATGCCAAGAGACACACAAGGTCCCTGCTAGAGGAGCAGCCAGAAATGGGCAAAGCGTGTGGACTGAACTTTTCTTTCTTGGTTACTTGTTCCTGTTCTCTTTGACCATTCCATGATTGTGTGGGGAATTAGAACTACTAACATAATCTGTCGGGTCATAGACTTTCAAGGGACTTGTGATCCATGCTGTTATTGTGTACTTTTGCTTAGACCCCATGTATGGAAGTGCTTAGCCTTGCTAGACTAGGCGAGCCTTGCTAGAAACTTACTAGCAGCATGTATGGAGCAAGGTGGAAATCTAGCTCCAGCAGCATGTTTTGAATTGAGGAAGAGCTCTAGCTCCAGGAATGTCTCTCAGGCTAGAGGTCACTCTCTTGGCTGCCTGCCTCAGGGGCCAGCTCCCTGAAAGTGAGTCTTTGTCACAGCTGTGTCTCCTATCTCTGTGGATAAAAGCACTACTGGTGAGCACGAGGTTTCTGAGGACATGAATCAGGAATTGCAGGATCTGTTCAGATTGGAAATGTAACAGGCTTCTTCTTTTGGTAGTGCTAGCTCTTAGCAGACCAGAGAAGGCTCTCTGATGTCCTTTGTCTCAATTCCCTAGATATATTCCTTTTGTGGAATCTGTGGAAATGAACTGGAAGAATTGGTCCTAGTAGCTGGAGGACAAAAATCACTTTTTCCTTGCTGGCCAACCCTCCACCACCTCTTTTGCCATCACATATACTGGTGTGGTGACACTCAGAAGGGACCTCTTGATTGTTGTTCATCCCTTTATGACTCACCATTTCTACTGCAGTCAGGACTGTACTCAGGAATGTGCACAGGCACAAGTAATACGGATGCTTACCCTAGTAGTACTAGCTTGGGAAACATTCCGAAAAGCTACTCTGCTTCGCCTTGAGTGGCATCAAAGAAAAGGGAAAATCAAAGAAAGGTCTCTGTGGTATGGAACTAAGTCAGTTTGGGATGTCATCAGGTCTACTTCTGGTGCATCTCCACCCCACCTCGGTGGTAGAACCGGGAGGGACGAGTAAGACACCTGCATCAGTAAGGGACAGACTAAGTCCAACCAGGGAAGGAAAGCTTCAGTGAAGAGTCTGTCTACACACCCATCTAGAGCAGGGAAGGACAATTCTGGTGGGAAAAAGCCACGGCTGTGGATGCCTCTTTTTTCTGTCTTACAGATGGGAGCTAGCAGTTCCAGAACCACTTCTTTAAAATGTATTTAAAAGAACTGGGACAAGTTTGATCCCGAGAGTTTAAAAAAGACACTCCTGATCTTCTTCTGTGATACTGAATGGCCACAGTATCCTATAGAAGTCGGGGAACTCTAACCTGTTGAAGGATCTCAATTATTACTGTTTTACAACTAGACCAGTTCTGTAGAAAACAAGAGAAATGGGTAGAAGTGACTTATGTGTTGCTCTTTATCTCTCTGTGAGACATGCCAGACTTATGTCCTATGGGTGCAGATTTGGGTGTGAAACCTTCAGCTGCCTCCTGTTCTCTTACTTTGTCCCTGTATCTGGGGCTCCCAACCGAACAGGCTGAGAATTGGGGCATCCTCCCAGAAGGGTTTACCTCAGTCTTGGTAGAATTCAAACAGTACAACTGCAGTCGAGACTATCGAGAAGATCCAAAAAGTACATAGAAGGTTTACGGGACTAACTTTACTTTATGGAACTTACTTGGAGAGATATAATGTATGTCTTGGGATAGACGCTGACTCCTAACTCGAAAACTTGAGTTTTGGGGGAAGCTACTAGCTTTGGAGACAAATGGCTTGAACATGAGACAAGGGGAAAGAGGCAATGTGAAATAGCCCTCCTTCCTACTAGGAGCCAAGTGGTTCCAATAACAGAGCCACTTTGTCAGATGTATTCCTGGATTCAAGTGAGCACACACGCTGAGACTTTAGACTATGCTAAGTTGTTTGACACAGAACAAGGAGAGAAGGAAACTCCTGGTAAATTCCTAGATAGATATGGGAGGCTCTCTGCAAGTTTACTGATGTTGATCTTGAAAGTGCAGGAGGAATGGTCTTAAAAGATAGATTTCTCACTCAGTTGGCTCCAGATATCTGCTGTAAGTTACGAAAATAGGCATTTGGATCAAATCAGTCTTTAGAAAAACTGTTACAGCTGGCTCAGACAGTATATTATGGTAGAGAATATAAGGAGGAAAATAAGAGGCAAAAAAGAACCAGGCAAAAGACTGAAGCCTCAACAATGGCTATTAGATCTGCTCTGAAATAGCCTGAGAAGAATGCCCAGAGGAACCCAGGTGAAAGGGATGGGCTTGCTATTACTGTGGAAAGGAGGGGCATCTCAAGTGAAGTTGCTCTCAGGGATCTAAGCCACCCCTGGCTCCATGTCTGTCTGTAAAGGACCACACTGGAGAAGAGGCAGCCCTCTGAGGCATAGGCCCCAGGGGTCAGACTCAGGACAGTCAGGAGTGAAGGTTCCTGGGAGTCCCCACACAAGCTCCCATCCTAATAACACCTGAGGAACCCTGGATATTAATAACTGTGGGGGCCAATCAGTCGATTTTCTTTTGGGCACTGGGGCAACTTTCTCTGTGCTCACTGAAGCCCCTGGTCCACTTTCCTCCTGATTCACTACTGTAATGGGAATGTCAGGATGAGCCAATCGCTATTATTTCAGTCATCCTTTAAGCTTCAGCTGGGATTCTGTGCTGTTTTCTCACGAGTTTCTGAATGTGCTGGAGTCTGCCTCACCCCTTCCTCACCCCTACTGAGGAAGCTCTAGGCCTCTGTTTTCATGAATGTGGAGCCTGTTCTTTCTCACCCAATAATTGAACAAAATGTAAATCCTAGAGGGTGCGCTGATAGAAAAACTGTGAGTTGAGCACAAAATGCTGTTCCTGTTGTTATCAAGCTCAAACCCCTCACCTATTTTCACATTAAAAGCAGTATTGATTAAAGCCTGAAGTGTTCAGTTCAGTTCAGTTCAGTCACTTAGTTGTGTCCAACTCTTCGTGACCCCATGAAGTGCAGCACACCAGGCCTCCCTGTCCATCACCAACTCCCAGAGTTCACTCAGACTCACGTCCATCAAGTGGGTGATGCCATCCAGCCATCTCATCCTCTGTCTTCCCCTTCTCCTGCCCCCAATCCCTCCCAGCATCAGAGTCTTTTCCAATGAGTCAACTCTTCGCATGAGGTGGCAAAGTACTGGAGTTTCAGCTTCAGCACCATTCCCTCCAATGAAATCCCAGGGCTGATCTCCTTCAGAATGGACTGGTTGGATCTCCTTGCAGTCCAAGGGACTCTCAAGAGTCTTCTCCAACATCACAGTTCAAAAGCATCAATTCTTCGGCACTCAGCCTTCTTCACAGTCCAACTCTCACATCCAAACATGACCACAGGAAAAACCATAGCCTTGACTAGATGCACCTTTGTTGGCAAAGTAATGTCTCTGCTTTTGAATATGCTATCTAGGTTGGTCATAACTTTCCTTCCAAGGAGTAAGCGTCTTTTAATTTCACGGTTGCAGTCACCATCTGCAATGATTTTGGAGCCCAAAAAAATAAAGTCTGACACTCTTTTCACTGTTTCCCCATCTATTTCCCATGAAGTGATGGGACCAGATGCCATGATCTTCATTTTCTGAATGTTTAAGCCAGCTTTTTCACTCTCCACTTTCACTTTCATCAAGAGGCTTTTGAGTTCCTCCTCACTTTCTGCCATAAGGGTGGTGTCATCTGCATATCTGAGGTTATTGATGTTTCTCCTGGCAATCTTGATTCCAGCTTGTGTTTCTTCCAGTCCAGCGTTTCTCATGATGTACTCTGCATATAAGTTAAATAAACAGGGTGACAATATACAGCCTTGATGTACTCCTTTTCCTATTTGGAAACAGTCTGTTCCATGCCCAGTTCTAACTGTTGCTTCCTGACCTGCATATAGGTTTCTCAAGAGGCAGGTCAGGTGGTCTGGTATTCCCATCTCTTTAAGAATTTTCCACAGTATACTGTAATCCACACAGTTAAAGGCTTTGACATAGTTAATAAAGCAGAAATAGATGTTTTTCTGGAACTCTCTTGCTTTATCGATGATCCAGCAGATGTTGGCAATTTGATCTCTTATTTCTCTGCCTTTTCTAAAACCAGCTTGAACATCTGGAAGTTCACAGTTCACGTATTGCTGAAGCCTGGCTTGGAGAATTTTGAGCATTACTTTACTAGTGTGTGAGATGAGTGCAATTGTGCAGTAGTTTGAGCATTCTTTGGCATTGCCTTTCTTTGGGATTGGAATGAAAACTGACTTTTTCCAGTCCTGTGGCCACTGCTGAGTTTTCCCAATTTGCTGGCATATTGAGTGCAGCACTTTCTCGGCATCATCTTTCAGGATTTGAAATAGCTCCACTGGAATTCCATCACCTCCACTAGCTTTGTTTGTAGTGATGCTTTCTAAGGCCCACTTGACTTCACATTCCAGGATGTCTGGCTCTAGGTCAGTGATCATACCGTCGTGATTATCTGGGTCGTGAAGATCTTTTTTGTACAGTTCTGTGTATTCTTGCCACCTCTTCTTAATATCTTCTGCTTCTGTTAGGTCCATACCATTTCTGTCCTTGATGGAGCCCATCTTTGCATGAAATGTCCTCTTGGTATCTCTAATTTTCTTGAAGAGATCTCTAGTCTTTCCCATTCTGTTGTTTTCCTCTATTTCTTTGCATTGATCACAGATAAGAAAGAGGAAGGCTTTCTTATCTCTTCTTGCTATTCTTTGGAACTCTGCATTCAGATGCTTTTATCTTTCCTTTTCTCCTTTGCTTTTTGCTTCTCTTCTTTTCACAGCTATTTGTAAGGCCTCCCCAGACAGCCGTTTCGCTTTTTTGCATTTCTTTTCCATGGGAATGGTCTTGATCCCTGTCTCCTGTACAATGTCACGAACCTCATTTCATAGTTCATGAGGCACTCTATCTATCAGATCTAGGCCCTTAAATCTATTTCTCACTCTACTGTAGAGTCATAAGGGATTTGATTTAGGTCATACCTGAATCGTCTAGTGGTTTTCCCTACTTTCTTCAATTTAAGTCTGAATTTGGTAATAAGGAGTTCATGATCTGAGCCACAGTCAGCTCCTGGTCTTTTTTTTTGTTGACTGTATAGAGCTTCTCCATCTTTGGCTGCAAAGAATATAATCAATCTGATTTCAGTGTTGACCATCTGGTGACGTCCATATGTAGAGTCTTCTCTTGTGTTGTTGGAAGAGGGTATTTGCTATGACCAGTGCATTTTCTTGGCAAAACTCTATTAATCTTTGCCCTGCTTCATTCCGTATTCCAAGGCCAAATTTGCCTGTTGCTCCAGGTGTTTCTTGACTTCCTACTTTTGCATTCCAGTCCCCTATAATGAAAAGGACATCTTTTTTGGGTGTAAGTTCTAAAAGGTCTTGTAGGTCTTCATAGAACCCTTCAACTTCAGCTTCTTCAGCGTTACTGGTTGGGGCGTAGGTGTTAAGGAAGGGTTAAAACCCATCATTGAAAATTTAAAGGAGCAGGGGCTATTAATTCCCTGTAATAGTCCATGCAACACTCCTATTTTGGGTGTAAAAAAGTCAAATGATAAATGGAGACTAGTTCAAGATTTATGAAAATAAATGAGGCTATGGTTCCTTTTACTCATATGCCAAAAACAAATGGATTTTCTTGCTTACAGGTCTGGGTAGACACTTTTACTGGATGGATTGAAGCCTTTCCCTGCCATAGTGAACAGGCTAAGGAAGTTATAAAAATTTTAATCCATGAAATTATTCCCAGGTTTGGGCTGCCGCGGAGGCTCCAGAGTGACAATGGCTCCACCTTTAAAGCTGCTGTAACTCAAGGGGTGTCGAAAGCTCTAGGAATAGAATATCACACTGTTCCTGGAGACTCCAATCTTTGGAAAAGCTAGAAAAAAGCTAATGACATTATTAACCCTGTATATGAGACAGCAAAAGAGACACTGATGTGTAGAACAGTCTTTTGGACTCTGTGGGAGAGGAAGAGGGTGGGATGATTTGGGAGAATGGCATTGAAACATGTATAATATCATATATGAAACAAGTCGCCAGTCCAGGTTCGATGCACGATACTGGATGCTTGGGGCTGGTGCACTGGGACGACCCAGAGGGATGGTATCAGGAGAGAGGAGGGTTCAGGATGGGGAACACATGTATACCTGTGGCGGATTCATTTCAATATTTGGCAAAACCAATACAATATTGTAAAGTTTAAAAATAAAATAAAAGAGACATCTGCATAAGCTAACTCAGGAGACACAAGACACTTGGTTTAAAGTCTTACCCGTAGCTTTAATAAGGGTTCAAACTGCCCCTAAGAAGAAGGGACTGTCTCTATGACAGACTGTTTTTGTGCACAGATATTATCATAGATCCTGAAGCCTTAAAATTAACTATGTGACTCAGCTTTTAGCTTTTCAACAGACATTACTGGGAGATTAACTCCTGACCCAGCCTTTGAGTCAAACAAGCTGCTCTTTGAGCCAGGAACCAAGATGGACCTAAGAATCTAGGTGGGCTTGCTTCTGCTGACTCGTAAAGTCCTGAGTCTGCCTCAAGACAGCGCATTTCTGTCCTGGACTCATTCCTACGCTGCATTCCACAATTGGTTTAATTTCTGGGTCTGCAGAGCACTCCCCTCATCAACTGAAGACTTCCCACAGTGGGTTTCTCCACTTCAAGGAAAGGACTTTCTTCAACTCTGAGAATACCTTCACCAACAACAATCATATGTGACACTTCTTCTTGATCTGATGACATCTAACAATCCTAAGATGGACTGATGTAACTATGGACATAATGTAACTTTTAATTTTTATATTTTAACTTTGTATAATGACTATTTTGCTGAACATAATAAGGTAAATGGGTCTAGATCTGGTGGTTTTCTACCTGATGTTTATCAAATATGGGATGAGGTCATATGGCTAACTCCTAAAAAGAGACACCTGGTATCTAATGTTCCCATATACTGGGAACAAATAGAGCCATCCCCAGAAGTTAGCTGACAACAGAATTATAATGATTGGAAACAACTGGGATTTTTGCCTCGAGAAATATACAATACAATCATGCCTGTGTTTTCCAATCCCAGTTTATGTCCTCCTTTTGCTTGGCCAGGGGCTGATTGGGACTGGATCCCTTAGTCACACTGGTTTGCTCCAAATGGGACCTACTGTGTATATGACTCTTACCTATGGGTGTGGCTTCCTCCTGGATAGGAAGATGCACCCTAGGTCTAACTTTTACTCATGGCTTCATACTTTCAGAACTTCCAGAGAAGCCTACTAATCTGCCACACTTGAAACTCGCTGGGCAAGATCTGTATTTCACTGGTATAATTATCTGGCTACAATATTCGTTCCCTCTCTGGGTTATGCTACGAGTTGATGCTCTGATTAATTTTCAGCTCTTAATGCTGAACAAATACAAATTAGGTGGTTTTACAAAACAGATTGCAGAGTTGGACACGACTGAGCGACTTCACACTCACACACACACACAATATTAGATATTCTAACTGCTGCACAAGGAGGAACTTCTGCCATTATCCATACCTAATATGAGTACTAATTTTACTCATGTTACTAAACACATGAACAAGATGATTCAGGCTATGGATTCTCCGGAAGTCTCAGTCACCTCACTTTGGGTAATGTTAACTAGCTGCCCATGGTGGAAAACTATCTTAATCATAATAATTATGATTGTTCTGTTTTTACCATTTGCTCCCTGCATCTGTAACTGTGTAACTGCATTTGTTTCTAACCATCTGAAAGCTTTTAAGTTACAAATGATTGTCCAGGCTCCTACAAGTGCCACGGCCTCCTCCAACTATTACTTGGGGCCCCAGGATCAGAGGCCCTCCATATGAGGGTTAGGAGAATATGTTGCCTCAAAAATTTAGGGATTGTGCCCCATCATAGCAGGAAGAGGTTATGGAATGAAAATGATGCCCCTTTCCTTTGGCAACATAATTCTCCTAAAAGAAAAGGGTGAATGAAAGAGTCAATTCCTAGGCAGGTTGATAAATCTGGGGTCTCTGAGGAGGAGAAAGGGGTCTGGGGCTCTTGAAGTGGAGATAGGAGTCTGGGGATCTCAAGGAGGAGGAAAGGACAAACTTTTTTTTTTTCCCTCTACATTCCTTAGTCACATAAAAGGGATTTTTTCTTTAAGCCCAGAACTGAAATCACACAACAAACAACTCGGTTTAAACTCTGTACCAGGCAGTATATAACAACAATGATTCCTGCTTGAGGACAGTTTCTCCTTCCTGAAAACCTTCTGGCTAATCCTGTTATCTTAAAATGTAAATTATGGGAGTGGGTCTGGTAAGATCTTTACAACCTTGAGATATTCTTTTGATTTATTGTAATAACTCATGTCAATGGACATGAGTTTGAGTAAACTCTGGGAGTTGGTGATGGACAGAGAGGCCTGGCATACTGCAGTCCATGGGGTCGCAGAGTCAGACACGACTGAGCAACTGAACTGAACTGAACTGAATAACTAATTTAAAAAGTGTATAACTCCCTTACTAACACTAGCGAGGGGGGCACTCTCCGTCCCCCTTCTGATGTCTATGTCAGAAGTCTCTGTCCCTTTTCACTTTAATAAAACTCTGCTACACACACACACACACACACACAAAGTCTCCTCTATGCATATATAGAGTTTATTACTATTACCATTGAAAATAATCTGCATTTGTTATTGGTGGTGGGATTGACACAAAATACATATCTGACATTTTAAGATTTAGGAATGACTTCAAAAATTATTTTACTTAGATTTAAAGATAAAAAAACCAAGGCAAAGAGAAGTTAAGTTAGTTGTGAAAGTCAAAGCTATAAGGGATAAAGCAGAAATTCAAATTGATTTCTTTGTTATTTTATAGTTTGAGTGATGTGTTCTTTAGAGGTGTACTGTTTAATTTCCAAGTATTTGGAGGGATTTTTCTAAATATCTTACTGTTAATGATTTCTAATTTAATTTCATTATAGTAAGAAAACAAACTCTGTCAGATTTCAAATATTCAAAATTTTACAGAGCCTTATTTTTATTTTTGGTAATAATATCTTTTCCTGAGATCTACTTTGTCTGATATTAACATAGCTAAGCCTGACATAAAGAGAGGGTTATATATTTACTGTATGTCATATCATCTTTCTTTCATTTTCAAACTATGTCTTCTTATAGATAGCACACAGTTGAATCTTCTAATTTAATCTAGACTGACAATATCTGCCTTTGATCAATGCAAAGAAATAGAGGAAGACAATAGAATGGGAAAGACTAGAGATCTCTTCAAGAAAATTAAAGATACCAAGGGAACATTTCATGCAAAGATGGGCTCAATAAAGGACAGAAATGGTATGGGTCTAACAGAAGCAGAAGATATTAAGAAGAGGTGGCAAGAATACACAGAAGAACTATACCAAAAAGATCTTCACGACCCAGATAATCATGATGGTGTGATCACTCACCTAGAGCCAGGCATCTTGGAATGCGAAGTCAAGTGGGCCTTAGGAAGCATCACTATAAACAAAGCATGTGGAGGTGATGGAATTCCAGTTGAGCTATTTCAAATCCTGAAAGATGATGCTGTGAAAGTGCTGCACTCAATGTGTCAGCAAATTTGGAAAACTCAGCAGTGGCCACAGGACTGGAAAAGGTCAGTTTTCATTCCAATCCCAAAGAGAGGCAATGCCAAAGAATGTTCAAACTACCACACAATTGCACTCATCTCACACGCTAGTAAAGTAATGCTCAAAATTCTCCAAGCCAGGCTTCAGCAAGGTTCATGTGAACTGTGAACTTCCAGATGTTCAAGCTGGTTTTAGAAAAGGCAGAGGAACCAGAGATCAAATTGCCAACATCCATTAGATCATTGAAAAAGTGGGAGAGTTCCAAAAAAAATCTATTTCTGCTTTATTGACTATGCAAAAACATTTGACTGTGTGCATCACCACAAACTGTGTAAAATTCTTACAGAGATGGGAATACAAGACCACCTGACCTGCCTCCTGAGAAATCTGTATGCAGGTCAAGAAGCAACAGTTAGAACTGGCCATGGAACAACACACTGGTTCCAAATTGGGAAAGGAGTACGTCAAGGCTGTATATTGTCACCCTGCTTATTTAACTTATGTGCAGAGTACATCATGATAAAATGCTGGACTGGATGAAATACAAGATTGCCAGGAGAAATATCAATAACCTCAGATATGCAGATGACACCAACCTTATGGCAGAAAGTGAAGAAGAACTAAAGACCCTCTTGATGAAAGTGAAAGAGGAGAGTGAAAAAGTTGGTTTAAAAATCAACATTCAGAAAACTAAGTCATGGCATCTGGTTCCATCTCTTCATGGCAAATAGATGGGGAAACAGTGGAAAACAGTGACAGATTTTATTTTTGGGGGGTCCAAAGTTACTGCAGATGGTGACTGCAGCCATGAAATTAAAAGACGGTTGCTCCTTGGAAGAAAAGTTATGACCAATCTGGACAGCATATTAAAAAGCAGAGACATTACTTTGTCAACAAAGGTCCGTCTAGTCAAAGCTATGGTTTTGGTGGTAGTCATGTATGGATGTGAAAGTTGGATTATAAAGAAATCTGAGTGCCAAAGAATCAATACTTTTAAACTGTGGTGTTGGAGAAGAGTCTTCAGAGTCTCCTGGACTGCAAGGAGATCCAACCATTCCATCCTAAAGGAAATCAATCCTGAATATTCATTGGATGCTGAAGCTGAAACTCCAATACTTTGGTCACCTGATGCAAAGAACTGACTCATTTGAAAAGATCCTGATGCTGGGAAAGACTGAAGGCACAAGAAGGGGAAAACAGAGGATGAGATGGTTGGATGGCATCACTGACTCAAAGTACATGAGTTTGAGTAAACTCCAGGAGTTGGTGATGGACAGAGAGGCCTGGAGTGCTGCAGTATATGGGGTCACAAAGAACCAGACATGACTGAGTGACTGAACTGAACTGAATTGAGCTGAATTGGAATGTTTGGTCAATTGGTTTAATATGTTTAATGTAATTACTAATGATTTGGTTTAACTTTAGAGTATTGATGTTATCTTCTATTGTTTAATTCATTATTTGTTTTTCTTTTCCTCTTTTCTTGACTTATTTTCAATTCATTAAATATTGTTTAGTATATAATCTTAGTTCATTATTGGTTTCCTAGCTATACTTTTAATATTTTTAATGATACTCTAGGGATTATAACATGCATTTTTAACTTAACCCAAGCGTCTTAAGAGTTAATACTGTTGTTAACTCTTATAAAAAGTTACTATTATTACCTCATGTAAAAAAAGAAACAAAAACAAAATACTTTAGTACTTAAATTCCATTTGTGCCTCCTCCCATAGGTTTTTGTGATATTATAGTCAAATATCTCACATCAAAATATGTAATCTTACTATTTATTAATTTTACTCTAGATAATATAATAAAATGCTGTTTTCTCCCTTAAATAGTCATTCATGTTTAAATAAATTTTGAGAAGAAAAATATTAAGTTTACTCATTTATTTATACTTCCTGGTGCTTTCATTCCCTTTTGTAGATCTAAATTTAAATCTACTGTCATTTATTTCAGCTTATGCCTTACCATTTTTCAAAGTGAAGATCTGCTCCATTAATTTTTAAACTTTTATATAAAAATGTTCTTATCTCACTCTCATTTTGAAGAATTTTTTTTGTTGAATTCTGATTTGACATCATTTTTCTTTCAGCACTTTAAGCTTCCTCTTTTATTGTATTTTGGCCTCCATATTTCTGATTAAATGTTACCTGTTATTTGTATCATTGTCCTTTGTGAATAATGTGTTGTTATCCTTTGTCTGCCTTTAATATTTTCTCTCCATCTTGGGTTTTCAAAACGCTGATGTTCCTAGATATGGTTCTGTTTATATTTATTTTAGTTGGGGCTAAATGTGTCTTACTCTTTTTTAAACCAAATTTGGAAAAATTCCAATAACTACTTTTTAATGCCCTTTCCTCTCTCTTTTCTCTTTGAAACAGTTACACGTAGCTCAGTTCAGTTCAGTTCATTTCAGTCGCTCAGTTGTGTCTGACTCTTTTACTACCCCACGGCCTGCAGCACGCCAGGCTTCCCTGTCTGTCACCAACTCCTATAGCTTCCAGAAATTCATGTCCATTGAGTCAGTGATGCCATCCAACCATCTCATCCTCTGTCATACCCTTCTCCTCCTGCCTTCAATATTTGCCAGTATCAGGGTCTTTTCCAGTGAGTCAGTTCTTCACATCAGGTGATCAAAGTATTGGAGTTTCAGCTTCAGCATCAATCCTTCCAATGAATATTCAGGACTGATTTCCTTTAGGATGGACTGGTTGGATCTCCTTGCAGTCAGGAGACTCTCAAGACTCTTCTCCAACACCACAGTTCAAAATTCTTTGGCTCTCAGCTTTATAGTCCAACTCTCACATCCATACATGACTACTGGAAAAACCATGTAGGTAGATGACTTGTTACTGTGTTTGAGAATAAGTCACTGAAGCGTTAGTTAATTTTTTAAAATATCTTAAATGATACTGTGTGTTCATATTGGGTAATTGCTATTGATTTGTCTTCAAGTTCACTAAACCTTTCTTTAGTACTAAATCTTCAATCTGATGTTAAAGTCAATCTGCATATTTTTATTTTAGATATTAATAGTTCATTAATCCATGGTAAAATCTCCATTTGTTTCTTTTCTATAGTTTCTATTTTTGTGTGTGTTGAGATTCTCAATTCTTCACTTATTATGGCCATCTTTGCCTCAAGATCCTTGAACCTATTTTTTACAGCTTCTTTAAAATCTTTTTCTACCAATTTGGAGAAGGCAATGGCAACCCACTCCAGTACTCTTGCCTGGAAAATCCCATGGATGGAGGAGCCTGATAGGCTGCAGTCCATGGGGTTGCTAAGAGTCGGCATGACTGAGCAGCTTCACTTGACTTTTCACTTTCATGCATTGGAGAAGGAAATGGCAACCCACTCCAGTATTCTTGCCTGGAGAATCCCAGGGACGGCAGAGCCTGGTGGGCTGCCATCTATAGGGTCGCACAGAGTTGGACACGACTGAAGCGACTTAGCAGCTTAGCAGCTACCAGTTCCAACATGTGGGTCATCTTGGGGTCTGATTCTATGGACTATTTATTTTCTTAAATATGAATCTCATTTTCCTATTTCTTTGAATGTGTAGTAATTTTTAGTTTTATGCTAAACATTTTGGATAAAACCTTCTAAGGAATTGAGACTATGACATCATCACTGCAAACCTGTAGAATTTTTTTCTTATCAGGCAGTTAAATGGCAAATACTCTTGTTCTTGTCAGGTGTGGTTTTTCAGATAGGTCAATTTTGCCTTTGAGCTTAATTCTAAGGTATGATTCTTTCTGGAGGTCATGGTCCTAAGTCTTAAAGCATTGTCTTTCAGGAATTTTAGCTGAATGCCTGAGGTACTCAGTGAGCTCTCTTAACACTGGTTCTTCAGTATCTCCTATCATTGCAGGTCCTCTGGTATTTTCACTTATTACTTGGTCCTGCAGCAGGCAGTCTCTGCTACATGAAGTCTTACTTTTCATATTGGTCAAGAACCTGCAGCAAATCCTCATGCAGTCTTCTACCTGCAACCCCCTCACATATCTATTTCTCCTTCAGTCACCTGCTCTGTAAATTACAGGGTTTTTTAGAAGCCTGATATTCTAATATCTGATATTCTAAGATACTTTGTTTTCTTGGGCTCCAAAGTCACTACAGATGGTTACTGCAGCCATGAAAATAAAAGACACTTGCTCATTGGAAGAAAAGCTATGACTAACCTAGACAGCATACTAAAAACCAGAGACATCACTTTGCGAACAAAGGTCCATCTCATCAAAGCTATGGTTTTTCCAGTAGTCATGTATGGATGTGAAAGTTGGACTATAAAGAAACCTCAGCATGAAATTGATGCTTTTGAACTGTGGTGTTGGAGAAGACTCTTGAGAGTCCCTTGGACTGCAAGGAGATCCAACCAGTCAATCCTAAAGGAAATCAATCCTGAATATTCATTGGAAAGACTGATGCTGAAGCTGAAACTCCAATACTTTGGAGTTTTGCACTTGATGTGAAGAACTGACTCACTGGAAAAGACCCTGATGCAGGGAAAGATTGAAGGCAGGAGGAGAAGGGGACAACAGAGCATGAGATGGTTGGATGGCATCACCAACTCGATGGACATGAGTTGAGCAAGCTCCAGAAGTTGGTGACGGTCAGGGAAGCCTGGCGTGCTGCAGTCCATGGGGTTGAAAAGAGTCGAACAGGACCGAGTGACTGAACTGAACTGATATTCTAATTTCTGCTTCCTCAGCTCATTGAGATTGAAGTTTAATTCCCTGAGTTTGGTCAGGAAAACCATGGTAGCCACCGTGTATACTACCCTTCTCTCAAGGATCAAAGTCCTGCTGTGACCGTTTTCCAGTGCCTAAAAAGAATTGTTTCATATATTTTGCCTAGTTTTTTACTTATTTATAGCAGAAAGGCAGGTCCTTTTATACCAGTAACTCTGTCGTGGCTGGAATAAAGAATCCATAGGTTTCTGTTTAACTTTCACAAAACCTTGTGGGATGTAGTTTGTGAAGTAGGTACAGTTATTATAACCCAATTTTATGGAGAATTAAACTCAGATGAACTGGTGAGTAGGGGAATCACATTTAAAACCTGGGCAGTCAGATTCAGACTCCATGAATCTGATTTAATAAATGATGCTGCTTCTGCAATGTGAAATTATATTTACTATCTTTGTTGCATTTATCACACTCTTTTTTCTCATATTTATTGATACTTGTTTTTTAAACTTTGCTACCTCTTCTAATGTGTACAAAGAACACAATCCTGTTTACAACTGCTACCCCACTGCCTAGCACAGGCTCTTGGTTAGCATTCAATAAATATTTGTTGAATGAATGAACATAGATGAGAGAATTATAAAACAATTTTGAAAAGAGGCTTTTTTCTACATTTTGCTATTTTCGACTTCATCTTGTCTGCCACCTAGTGGCATCAAAATTCTACAGCATAGTATGGCTAAGGAAACTCAAATGGGGGCTCTGTATCAACCTAGAGGGGTGGGATGGGGAAAGAGATGGGAGGGAAGTTCAAAAGGGATGAGATATATGTATACCTATGGCTGATTTATATGAGGTATGACAGAAAACAATAAAATTCTGTAATTATCCTTCAATAAAAAAATAATTTTTTAAAAAGGCCAAAAAAAAAATTCTACAGCATAAACAATATCAGTCTAAAGATGGGAAATAGGCAAAAAAGGTGATATGTATTATTAGAATCTTTAGAATTATACACATCAACATATAATTATATGAGAAGAAAGAGTTATAGCAGGATTTCCATTCTTGATAAGACAGCAGTAATTAGAAATCAGTCTCAGGAATGATCAAGACACCACTGACAAACAATGACAGTAGTTTGATGAAGTGAGCACAGAGTTGATATGTTCGATTGGCGAGTGTAGGCATTACTTTGGTTTGAAGTTAAAAAAAAAATGACATCGAAATATGGTGCTTTGCATATGTTATTTAAAAAAGAAAAACTTGCTAATAGTTGTTTCTAAAGCCTTTGTTGTCTTCCCTGTGTCTCAGACGGTAAAAGAATCTGCCTGCAATGAAGGAGACCAGGGTTCAATCCCTGATGGAGAAGATCACCTGGAGAAGGGAATTGTAACCTGCTTTGGTATTCTTGCCTGGGAAATCCCATGGACAGAGGAACATGGCAAGCTACAGTCCTTGAGGTCACAAAGGGTTGGACATGACTGAATGACAAACACTTCCACTTTTTTTCAAAGCCTTTGTATTACTTATTAGCATATTTTAAATGGCAATACTCAGCTAATTAATTTCAAAATGTATCTTTGTTGACCCTAAAACCATACAGTTATGGTTCTTGTAGTCTTCTACATGACAAAACAATATGCACTTATTTTTATCAAAAGCAAAACTACATGATGGTTTTCAAGCTACTTTCTGTATTAACACATCTAAAGATATGCAGTAGGCCTCACAATTTACATAAAATTAAAGAAAGGATGCTTCAGGAATGCAAATAAATGCAAAAGGAATCTTTTAATTTTGATCCATGATTAGTATCAACCATCACAGTGTGGTAATAATACAAAAGAAAGATTCTACATTCAGTGTATAACTAATGGTTATAAGCTATTTATACACTGAATATCCTGATTATTTATTTTGAGAAATATATTTATGTTTCAGATTCTATTTTAAAAATCTGAGATCTTTAAAAACATTTTAATATTAGAATCATATGTACTGATTTCTGTAGTTCTGCAATATGACAAGCCTAGAAAAATGATTTATTTCACTTAGTGCATAATTAATTGTATGAATTCACTATTTAACCTCTATTGATTTCCATTTCTTAGTTAATGTTCAACTTAGAAGCAAAAATTATTTTACAATAGAATAAAAAGGATACAGAAGTTAATCCTAGCATAATAGGGAAGATCATTTTACTTTTCATCTTTATATTGTATACCCTCCCCTCAGTAATTTTCAAGGACTTGAAAGGGCACTCTTAGTTTTAAAACAAAAGTTTCAAAGTCTAAATAGTGAACCAATTGAAATTAATCCTTGCATCCTTAGGAACCATAGCATTTTATTGTTTCTTATAGTACTATTTTGATTAATGTTCATTAAGTTATTTTTATAAACTGAATTGAATTTTGGCATGATCATGCCATTTAAAATTTTTTTATGATTATAAAAATGATTTGAAAATCCATCAAACCATTCTAATATCCAGGAGACATTTTGATTAATATGTAGGCAATGTTAAAGGCACTTTATATGTGTAGTGAAAACCATGGACAAGGTGATAAATAATTACTTTCAGGTACATCTCAATTCATTATTGTTTACATATGCCTGTAGCTTTTCTGGGCTATTCCCAATTTCAAATATTTTATTATGCTTACAAGTCACCTAAGTGGCTCAGAAATTCCAATATTTTAACATACTGAAGTATACATTACATTTCCAATATTGGCCCTTTCAAATGGAAATGAAATGAAATTCTTCCAATGTAACCATATGTCCTGATACTGGGTTTGGAAACTATGGTTGCATAAGGTGTTTCCAGAAAATATAGAGTCAAATTTTCTTTGGTATCAAAGAGAATCTGTGTTTAGGTTCTGCAGTTTATTTAAAGCAAAAAGTTTCTTTCCAGCAGGTTATCTTAGAAATTTCAAAGTGATTTTGTTGTCAGCAGGTCCTTGATGTCAAACTTAAGCCTATAAGTTTGAGGTCTCCATAGAGCTGTTAAGAACATCTGATGGAACTTCTCTATCATTGTGGATATAGAGTTATAAATGAGTTTTAGCACGTTGGCAGATCTCCTGCTCACATAATGAGTCTTAATACAATTGATGGTTATGTTTCTTACTGGTTATTAACAGGGAAGGCATTATGTTTTCATGTTATTAGTTTTGTTATTTGTGTCCAAAAGAAATCCAGGATGTATGAGCTCAGAGAATGAACAAGACTAAAGTTTTAGGTAAATTGCTCTAAATTAGGCAAGGAGGTATAGAGGCGTCATAATTCTAAGAAAAGAGCTATTTAAAAGATGTAACATAATCACTTTATCTTTGCGGTAGATTAAACTGAATACTGCCCATGATAAGATCAAGGCCTTTAGGGAACAAGACATAGGAGAGGACATTTTTATAGAAAAAGAGATAGGGCTGGGTAACCTTGAGGATTCTAGGAAACCAAAAGCTAACACAGAGTTCTGAAGAGGATAGAAATATATAAACGAAATCTTTAAGGACAATGATAAAAAGGTGATTCATACCTTTGGACAGCTGTCGCACTTGCCCCTTCATAACATCCTTTGAATCAGTTATGTTATCACCAAATAAGCCATAAACTTTGGTGTCTTTGCTCATGGTTCATAGCTGGAATTTCTTTCTACCATTCTTTGTATCTCAATCAGTTTTGGAAATCTTTCTCATCCTTCTCACCCCTTACTTAACTTTATTCGATCCCTCCTTTGTTCCTGTAGTCATTTGCTACTGCAGTTGCCTGCTTTTTATTTTGTCCGCTTTATGATAGTTAATTATGGGTTTATTTCTTTCCTTAGGTTTTGAGATGACCTTTGTGATCTCTATGACGAGGATAGGATGATTGTCTAGCTTAACGTAAATTAAGTAATAAAGAAATGGTTTAATTTTGTGATTACATTTCAATGGAATCTAAGTTAATCCTACAAGCTCACATTATACCCTCTGCTTGCATGGATAGTACTTACTTGCAGTTATTAACCCTTCATTTTACCTGTGCGCATGATTCAGGGCAAGGTCGGGTTTCCTCATTCGCAGATAGCATGCAACAAGCTTTGTCTCAATGAAACTTGCCACACTAGCTATATCTTCAGCAGATGCTTCAAATGGTTTTCCCAGAACTGCCCCTTTGCTGCAAAGCTTTAAAAGAAAAATAAATACAGTGCTTTAAATTTTCTAATCATCTTGACAAATAATTGATCTTTTAAATAAACAAAACATAATATATACACACACTTTTCCAAACAAGTAAAATATTAACATTTTGATTGTAAATTAAATAACTTATTCCTGTTCACTATTAAGTGACTATAAGTAACACATTTTATTATAAAATGCTTCCTGTAAAATATTTTTAAAGTATGATATATTTTAAAGGGGTGTCATTAGCTAAGAATATCTATTTTAAAAATAAAGCACACAATAAGCAAAGATATTAACAGAAAATCAGGTATAAATCATATTAAATACCAGTGCTTTTATGAAAACCCAGCTAAGCAATAATGTAGCACACTATCAGGTTTGATTTAATATAATAAGGGTATCGGAAGTAAACTCCTAGGAGCCATTAACATGATTGGTGATTAATTTGAGTCTGAATCATATTCTCTAGGATGTTATTGAAAGAAAAGAAGTGAAAATTTATTAGAATTTATTGGCAGAGGCCACAGTATCTGAAAAACATGGCAGGAATGTGGAATTCTTAATAAAAATTCCAGGAAGTCAATGGTTTCTGAGCACCATAGATAAACTGCAGAGGAAGAAAATAATTAATTTTGGGGAGAGAACCCCAAACATTAAGAAGTATCAATAATATGACAAGGATAGATTGGTACTTTTTTCTCCCCCTTAGAGTTTTCTACTGTTCCGTAGAATCAAGGCTGGTGGGGGAGGACAGACTCCACCACCACTTAGTGACCTTAGTCAGAATATCTGCTTCTTTGCTATTTTTATATATTTGCTATTGCTATTTGCTATTTTTATCTCCTGTATGCTTTTCTCACCAGGGATAGTAATATTTGAAGATTAGTACCTATTTGTATATATCTCCGTGTAAGATTTCTTGTATTCTAAATCCTGTTTTTTAAAAAATGTTATTTAAACTAATTTTCTTTTATAGATTAAGTTGAGGTTGCCTTGCCATTTATGTTAACATTATTGTCTATTTTTTAAAGTGCAAATAGGTTGAGAATGGGTTTATTCTGTTCTAAAATGTGTTTCTCTTCTTAATTTTATCCAACAACTATAAGCTGAAGGAAAATCTAGATGTTTTACATCCTTTGTTTGAACTGGTAGTTACCTGGTACTACCTAGATATTCTGTCAACTATAATAATTCATATCATTTTAAAAAGTCTTTTCCAATTTGATGGGATACATTTTTTACTACATATATTCAGTCAATAATTATTTATTAATTGCTAGTAATCGTCAGACAAAAAATACTACCCTTACATTTTAATTTGGTCTAATTAAATTGGTTTTATTTAATAGGTCTTTTTAATAAATTTTGGCTATTTTTAATTCTGTGTAAATTCCTATTTTTGCATTCCTTGCCTATTTCCATTGATGTTTTAATCTTTTTCTTATTATGAGAGCTCTTTATAATCTAGTATTCATTTTCCCATACAACTATGTACACAGAATCAGACATAAAGGTTTTTCCCCCTCTAACTGCCCTTCATAAAAGAGTCAACTTCTATCCATGTATCCTCAGAATACATTTCTCAATTATTTGGCAAGTTGGGGGAACAAAGACTTTTATGGAAGATACAAAGTATTTGTAAATGACCTTAGTCAAGGCTGTTTCCATGCTTTATAAAGATTACCTGATAAAATTCATAATAAAAGAGACAAAGTATTTAACAGTGATTTAGTAACTATTCCTGAGAGTATGACCTCACAAATGTCAGTGTGGTTGTAAACAGACTTTAAAATACAGTTTAAGAAAGTGTTATAGTTTGAACATGATAGCTTGAGACAGCAACTCTCCTCTTCTACCAGTTTGATCCTATATGACCCTGGGATACCTAAAAAAAATGTTTTTGGATAACACAGCTTTTTATAAAGTCAGTGGAAAACAACATAAGTAGAAATTATGTAGTATCATTTGTTAGCATATCATTGTATTAAAGTTCTAGACTTTCTTGAGTAGTTTTATCCTTTAAATTAAATCAGCATATTTCCCCCAAATCTTAAATGCTCAAACCTCATGGATTTTTTTCACATAAAATCTTGGGCTTCCCTGGTGGCTCAGACGGCAAAGAATTCACCTGTAATGCAGGAGACCTAGGTTCGATCCCTGGGTCAGAAAGATCCCCTGGAGAAGGGAATGGCTACCCACTCCAGTATTCTTGCCTGGAGAATTCCAGGGACAGAGAAGCCTGTTTGTTTAAAATCTTAAACATAAAAGAAACAAGCCCCACCTTGTATATGTCCTTTGCCCCTTCCTCCTCTTTGTTCGTATCAGGTGTGATTGAGCAGATATAGCTCCTTTCTCAGGCATACTTTTTGTAGGATGAATACAGGGGCCATTAGGGTAGTAACTTCCACAAGGACATTCAGATTCTACATGGCAAGAGGAAACTGACCTTCAAGTTTAATAACATTAAGACTTTGTCTGTGAACATTGAAAGAAAGTGAAAAATAAGCTCCTGATCTAATGTTTGCTATAGTCTCTACTTCTATGAGTTTCAAGGCCAAAAAAAGGAATAAAATGATCAATCTTAATGCTCCAGAGTGCATACTTTATGAAACCAAACTGTAAGCAAGGAAAGACAATAATAATTTTTCAGTTCACATTAAAATGGAAAAACACGCAGCCTGTATATTTGTGGTGATCGTGACTTATCAATCAAGTACTATAAGATACAGAACTTTCTGATTTTATCAAAGGTTACCTTATTTGTTTGCCAGAGTGATGTGTCTTTGAAATAAGCTTTGCAGTAAGGCAAATTGTTACAAATATGTTGATGTTAAAGGTAGAAGTATAGTAAATATAGACAAAGTACAGGTATCAGGATTATAAAGGACATTTCAGATATTTTGTTGAATTTTAAAATTTCAGGTAGTCATTTGTGAAGACTAACAAGTGAATTCTCTAGAAGATGAAGGACTTTAATATGAGATGTATTTATTTGCATGCAGGAAGGGTGACTTATTTCAAGTTGCATTTGTCTAAAGCTATACACTTTAGCTTTTTGTGAAAAAAGTCGTGGAAACAAGTTAATAAAAAGTTTTAAACTACCTAATATAGTAAATTAATGAGAAGACTTTGAATTAGAAAACAAAAATTAGGTGTGAAATTTTTGTTTTAAAAAGAAGCATGGACAAGTTAAAAGCATAATTTTTTAGGAAAAATGAAGTAAAAACTCTTATGGGTATAGTTGTTGTTTTCATGAGAAACTGGATATTAAAATTTCAAAATATAATAGAAAATTTCAGTAGTAAATTAAAATCACAGGCTAAAATTTTAATTAAAAATACATACTTTACAAAATATATTTGATAGTTTTCTGAAAATAGCCTGATAATACTTGTTATAAAAAGTTATTAAAAGTTTATAAAAAGTTACAAAACCTTTTTCTAAGGTATTTCAAAGTTGTTTTAAGAAATAAATATCAAACCTATTTTCAGAAATTGTGGTACAATGGAATTTCAAAGTTTGTTTTAAAACACAGATAAAAATAACAGAAAGTCCAATAATAGCAGAAAAAACCAAGATTAAATATTATGTTATGGGTCCCATTCTTAAAAATACAACCACGCATTTTTCTTGAATTAGTATCGTCATTAGTAAGATTGATTTTGCTAAAAGATTCTCACTTAATAGAATATTGTATGATGACTGTTTGCCCACCATACTCGACATAATTTTGACTGATCCTTGCAGATCTAGGAAAGAACAATAAATTTTTAAAAATGAGGCATTATTTTAGCTATCAATTATCTACAAATTACAGTATATATCATTCAATTGGAAATTTTTTAAGCTATTTAATTGTCCAGGAAATTATCAAAAGAAAAAAAAAGATGGAGAGTAAGCTACCCATAACTCTATTGCCACGTCTAATTGCCATTAATTTCTTGCATATTTCCTAACATAATTTTCATATTTCTATAATAAATTATAATTGTAGTTAATAGTCCCATCTTTTTAAATAGTTTTATTTTTATGTTTTTAATTAAAATCTAAAACATTACTCACGTTATAATTATAGTTGGATATTTTGATATTCTTACTCTCAGCAAGTGATAGAAATATTAGAAAGTAAGTCAGCAAGGATCCTGATGATTTGCACAACATCATTAACCAATCGAATGTAGTCAACATATTTTGCTCAGCTGCCCTGGAAAATCACTGAAAATTCAACAGTTAAAAAAAAAAAAGAATCCAGTTGGAAAGTGAGAAAGACATGAACGGAGTTTTCTCTGAAGAGAACATGCCAATGTTGAATAGGCTCATAAAAAGATGTTCAACGTGTTTATTGTTTGACATCATTAGCCATCAAAGAAATTTAATTTAAAACTACAGTGAGATATCACCTAGTAGAATGGCTAAAAAGTAGTAATTACATCAAAATGGTGACGAGTTGGATCACTCACACTTTGCTGATGGGAATATAAAATGGTACAGCCAGTGATGAAAACAGTATGGCAGTTGCTTAATAAACTAAATATGTGACTACTGTACAACTCAACAAGTACACACTGGGCACTTATCCCAGAGAAATGAAGACTTCAGTTCGCAGAGAAATCCATACGTAAATAATGTTTATAGCAGAAAGAGAACCAGAGAGCTCACTCAGAGTCTCCTTTTTTTTGGGGGGGGGGTCTCTTTTATAAGGGAAAAAATCCTCTTCAAGAGGGCTCCACCTTCAAGACACCTAATCACTTCCCAAAGTCCCCACCTCCAAATACCATCACATATGGGATTCAGATCAGATCAGATCAGTCGCTCAGTCGTGTCCGACTTTTTGCAACCCCATGAATCTCAGCACACCAGGCCTCCCTGTCCATCACCAACTCCCGGAATTCACTGAGACTCACGTCCATCGAATCAGTGATGCCATCCAGCCATCCCATCCTCTGTCGTCCCCTTCTCCTCCTGCCCCCAATCCCTCCCATATGGGATTAGGTTTCAACAAATGCATTTTGGAGGGACAAATATTCAGTGCATATCTTTCATTACTCATTTTACAGATGAGGAAACTGAAGTTTGGAGTGTAATCTTCTCAGGTTACGGTATTAGTAATTTGAATTTACACCTAGATGTCTGGCCCTGGAGTCTGTGTGTTTAATCACTACGTCAGTGCTACATGGTGACACTTCAAGAGCTACTGATGCACAAAAACAGAGAGCAAGCGTTTAGAAACTTTCACAGTACTTTGTTAGAGAAATATTGTATCTGCTGAATTATAATAAAATTGCTGTTGTTCAGTCACTAAGTCATGTCCGACTCTTTGCAACCTCATGGACTGCAGCACTTCAGGTTTCCCTATCCTTCCCTAGCTCCCAGAGTCTGCTCAAACTCATGTCCATTCAGTCGGTGATGCCATCCAATCATCTCATCCTCTGTTGTCCCCTTCTCCTCCTGCCTTCAAGCTTTCCCAGCATCAGGGTCTTTTCCCACTGGAAAAGTTCTTTGCATCAGGTGGCCAAAGTATAGGAGTTTCAGCTTCAGCATCAGTCCTTCCAATTAATATTCAGGACTGATTTTCTTTAGGATAGACTGGTTGGATCTCCTTGCAGTCCAAAGGACTCTCAAGAGTCTTTTCCAGCACAATTTGAAAGTATCAGTTCTTTGGGACACAGTCTTCTTTATAGTCCAACTCTCACATCCATACATGATTACCGAAAAAAACATGGCTCTGACTATATGAATCTTTGTTGGCAAAGTGATGTCTCTGCTTTTTGATATGCTATCTAGGTTGTTCATATCTTTTCTTCCAAGGAGCAAATGTCTTTTAATTTCATGGCTGCAGTCACTGTTGGCAGTGATTTTCAAGCACAAGAAAATAAATTATGCTATTGTTTCCATTTTTTCCCCATCTGTTTGCCATGAAGTGATGGGACTGGATGCAATGATCTTAGTTTTCCAAATGTTGAGTTTTAAGCCAGCTTTGTCACTCTCCTCTTTCAACTTCATCAAGAGGCTATTTAGTTCCTCTTTGCCTTCTGCCATTAGAGTAGTAGTATCTACATATCTGAGGTTGTTGATATTTCTCCTGGCAATCTAGATTCCAACTTGTTATTCATCAGCCCAGCATCTGGCATGATGTACTCTGCATATAAGTTAAATAAGCAGGGTGATAGTGTACAGCTTTCACATGCTCCTTTCCCAATTTTGAACCAGTCCACTGTTCCACGTCCAGTTCTAACTGTTGCTTCTTGACCTGCATACAGGTTTCTCAGGAGGTCGGTAAGGTGGTCTGATATTCTCATCTCTTCAAAAATTTTCCACAGTTTGTTGTGACCCCCACAGATAAAGGATTTCATGTAGTCAATGAAGGAGATGTTTTCCTGGAATTTTCTTGTTTTTTCTGTGATCCAAACAATGTTGGTAATTTGATCTCTGGTTCTTCTGCCTTTCCTAAATACAGCTTATTCATCTGGAAGTTCTTAGTTCACATACTGCTAAAGACTAGCTTAAAGAATTTTGAGCATTATCTTGCTAGCATGTGAAACGAGTGCAGTTATAAGGTAGTTAAAACATTCCTTGGCATTGCCCTTCTTTGCAACTGGAATGAAAACTGACCTTTTCCAGTCCCATGGTCATTGCTGAGTTTTCCAAATTTGCTGGCATATTGAGTGCAGCACTTTAAGAGCATCATTTTACACAGTTTGAAATAGCTCAGCTGGAATTCCACCACCTCCACTAGCTTTGTTTGTAGTAATGCTTCCTAAGGCCCACTTGATTTCACACTCTAGGATATCTGGCTTTTGGTGAATGACCACACCATTGTGATTATCCAAGTCTTTAAGATCTTTTTTGTACAGTTCTTCTGTGTATTCTTGCCACCTCTTCTTTTTTTTTTTTTTATTTTTATTTATTTATTTTTGCCACCTCTTCTTAATCTCTTCTGCTTCTGTTACATTTTTGCTGTTTCTGTCCATTATTGTGCCCATCTTTGCATGAAATGTTCCTTTGGTATCTCTTAATTTTCTTGAAGATATCTAGTCTTTCCCATTCTATTATTTTCCCTCTATTCTTTGCATTGTTCACTTAAGGAGGCTTTCTTATCTCTCTTTGCTAGCTTTGTATTTTTGTGTCATATTTCCCTTCATTTTTTCTAGTAATTTTTTTTTACTCTATTTATTAAAATATCAGTCTGCAACAGATTGGGACAAACCGAAGAGAACTGGTTCTTTGCCACAGATAATGAAAAAAACTTTACTAAATTGTTAAAAATTTAGATAATTAAGAAATTATGAAGAGAAAACAATTCACAATTTCATTATATAAAAATGACCATTCTTAAATGTTAGATATTGGTGTGGATATCTCCATCTTACCTAGCTTTCTATCTATTGATCAATCATCTATCTACATCTTTATCCTTCCATTTGCAATAATGATATTACTCATTATCCATAGTATTATGTTTCTTTCTTTGAATATATCTTGGGCATTAATAAATATAAATTTATGCCATTTTTCAGTGGCTGCATAATTTTACTAGATCCTGATTTAATGTTTTTCCTAGTGGGAAATTTCTCCAGAGACTTGAGAGTTCTTAATGTCATAAATAATATACATCGAATAGCCTTGTGTATACATCTTTGTTCAACATTTGATCATTTCTAAATTTTCATATTCTATCTGTTCTAATGTCCTCTTACATTATATGAATTGCATGAATTGCCAAGTCAGGCATAGACATTACAATCCCAAAAAGCATATTTTAGAAAATATACAACATGAAAGTGCTTTCCAGAAAAGTCTTATACTTTTGCCAACAAAGTGTCTTTCTTGTTTTTCCTATATCGTCATGCACACTAGGTATTAGCAATGTTTTAATCTATTCTTTGCTAATCATATGGGCAACAAAGATTATTAAAGAAAGCTCTCATATGTATTGGGCATGTGTATGTATACACTTCATGAATTTTATTCATTTTACAATTGAGATATTCTAATTCATATAGATTTATTTTATTCATATAGTGTATATTTTGGAGAAGGCAATAGGATCCCACTCCAGTGCCTTTGCCTGGAAGATCCCATGGGCAGAGGAGCCTGGTAGGCTGCAGTTCATGGGCTCACTGAGAATCAGACACGACTGAACGACTTCACTCTCACTTTTTACTTTCCTGCATTGGAGAAGGAAATGGCAACCCACTCCAGTGTTCTTGCCTGAAGAATCCTAGGGACGGGGGAGCCTGGTGGGCTGCGTCTCTGGGGTTGCACAGAGTCGGACACGACTGAAGCGACTTAGCAGCAGCAGTGTATATTTAATTAGATTTTTTCCAAATATATAATTTATTTTGAGTTATGTCTACCACGCTTTAGTGTCAGGCTTATGCTGGCCATATAAAACAAATTGGAAAGATTCCCATCTTTTTCAGCACTCTGGAACACTTGGAAATAGTTTAAAAAATTTCAGCCCAGCTTTTTTAACCTTTTTTTTTAAATTTGATTATTGTTATGTGTAGGTTTTCAATGTTTTGTATTTTGTTAATTTATATTTTCTTAGAAAATTATGTTTCATTCAGACTTTAAAATCTGTCATTATAGTGAAGAATATTATATTCTTAGAATATCTTAAATGCCTGTGTAGCAGTGGTGTCATTCTTTTTTTCGCTCTCAGTACTATATAGTTCTGTTTTCTGTTTCTTAATTGGAACTGCAGGGATTTGACTTTGTTTTCTTAAAACCAACATACTCTTAGATTAATTTATTAATTTTCATATTCTTCTTCCTAATTCATTGCTTTGGTTTTTATGTTGGCTTTGTTATTTTTTCCTTCTACATTCCTAAGGGATTTTGTTTTGTTTCTCTGTACTTTTTTTAAAAAAACTAATATCTTTAATTAATACTTAACTCATTTATTATTTTAGCTTTTCTCATATAGAAGTGTGTTGTGTGCTTTACTTAGGAAAAAAAATTCACAGCTTTTATTTCCACCTATTTTTTTTTTTTTGCCAACAGCTCTTTAAGAAAGTGTGTGCTTCTTATTCTTTAAAATGTTACCACTTGCTTTTCTTGGTTACTTATAAGACTAGACCATTTTGCATATTTGTTAGTCATTTATATTTCATCATTTGTGGGTTATTTACCATATGTCAGACCCTTTACCATTTGTCTTTTATGCTCTTACTCTTTCTCTTGTTTATTTTTATGAAATCAGTCATGGGTGCCTGGAGTTCTTGCATGTTCTGCATTTCTTTCCCCATCCTACAAATTTGAACTTGTCTAAAGAATTGCCTCCTACTCTATGTGGTAGCCTTTTTCAAGGTACAGGTGTTACGACTGCAGGAACTCAATGCTGAGGGACCCTTCTTTACTACATGGGACAAACCTTTGAGAAAAAAAGTGGTATAGAAGGAATAAAGCCAAAGATTAAGAGACTGGAAAGCCTAATGTTGAATTCTGAAGATCGTCCCTTGAATCAAAATATATAAGATAATTTGGAAAGGTAGTATTCATTTGTTATTTTGAAACAGTGAGATAGGGATTTGAAGAAAATAGAATTATTAAGAAATTGAGAATTAAATTGTAGCATAAATTTTAAACTAGAAGAAATATGTAAAGAATAAGTGATAGTATCAGATCTGAAATACAGAGGACAATATTGAAAATAGGAAAGACTTTAAAAACTTCATTACTAATGAATGCTTATAATTTCTGAGACTTTTTCTTGTATATAACTACATGTAACTTTTTAGTATCTCCATAAAGTAGATAAAACAGTTTGTCCCATTTGACAAATACTGAAACCTATGGGGGGAGAAAGTCAACTGCATGATAAGGATGGTAAACAGACTTGTGCTGGTGACCATTTTATAGAGTATAGGGATGCGGAATTATAATGATAACCTCTTGAAATTTGTACACTGTGTTTTTAAAAAAAATAAAAAATGTATGCCAAAAGAAATCTAGTGGTTTTCCCAGGGGCTAAAATTGATGGAAAGTTCTCTTTCCTCCACATCAGCCTCCTTGTCCTAAATTATTCTGTTCAATACTTTTTTTTTTTTTTAATTGTTAGTACCTAGCACCCTTGTTAGCCATTCAGTAGAACTTCTCATGTAAACTTCCAGTGGTTTTTCTGTTGGAAAATGTGAGTTCAGTATTCCATCTGAGTTTAATGCTTCCCTTTCTTTTTACCGTGTAGAATCTTTCCTAAGGCCTGACTGCACAAGAGATTGGTCCAAACCAAATACTAGAGATTGAGTTGGTAGCTGCTTCTTGGTTCTCCTTGCAGCTCACCTTGGTACTATTAGAACTTACATATAGAATTTCCTTTGCCTGGAGAATCGTAAGGAGAAAAAAACAAAAACAAACTTCAACCTCTAGAATTCACTGCTCTTTCTTTTACTACCTCTTCTCATTCATATCTCAAGGGGACATAAACCATTGCTTATCAATTTCCCTTTCCTAAATGTTGAAAGAATTGACATTTATGCATAGATATAAAAAGAGAGTACTAGTAGTGGAATTAAGGGATGAAATAGCACTGAGAGCCCCAGAAATAAGTCCTTGAACACAGTGGGGAACTTCTGGCACTCTAGCTGCAAAAGGCCCTGTGTCTCTGAGTTGGGCATGCAGTAGATATAGGTGATAGTCTGCTTTTTATCATCTATTCTTCCTTGAGGCTTTGTTTTTTGAAAATCCTACCTGGTGCCTGACAGACCTTTGCAATGATCTTCCTGTGGATTAATGCATATAGAAGGATGGGCTTTAGGCACAAGAGCTAACCACCATCCTATCCTGCCAATTTGTCAATGGGATCTTCACAGTCTCTTTTTAGATACCAAGCTAAATGTTCATACTGCAAGGGTCTCATAACTAATAGTTTTCAATTTTAATAAATATCTTTTTATACTCTCTTAACAGACTAGAAAGAATCTCTACACCATAGAATAACACTCACTGGTTTTAAATTTTCTCTCATCTTATTACATGAAAGAGGAATGAATCAGAGAGCTCATCCCTTGTAACTTTCCACACAGTGCCACATAGATCTACTAAAGTGTCTCCCTGGGAGAGAGAGAGTATGTGGGGCTGAGAGATGCAGAGAATTATGTTCACACATCACTGAACTTAAAAGTACCATCAGGGTTTTAGGAGCAGTGCTTTTCAGCCAAGTAGGCCAAGATGTGACCTCTATTAAATTTATGGGAATTGGAGAAATGAGGTTACTCCCTGGGTGACATGCTGTTGAATGACAGTAAAAAGTAATTAATCACTCCTACTCCTATTTGTTAAAATAGCTATGCTTCAATCTTTTTTTTTTTCCCCTTTCAAGTAGCCTTAAAATAGAGGTGTGGCCACAGTGGGTTCCTTCTACTGTGTTTCACCTTGATCTGACCAGCCAGTAATTTGCTTATGCTCTGAAGCATGTAAATGATACACATTAACCTTCAGGGTTTTTTTCAGGGATACCCCTAAACTCCAGCTATCTGATGTGCAAAGCAGATTAGAAATATGGCAGGAGTGAAATGAATTAATATAATAAATCTTCCTTCTTGCCCAGGAATTTTAGCTCATAACGATAGCTATTTTAAAATGAAGATAATGTTAATAGTGTGCTTGTTTCAAGGTATTATTTATATTATAAAGTAAATGTATTATCACATACAAAGTCAGCTCTAGTACAGTAATTATAATAGCCAGCAGATATTGAGTGTTGACTGTGTGTTTGGCATTGTGCTAAGTTCATATAGTATTGCACTCGATATTGTCTTTTATTGATGATACCTTATTAAATATTTTACTCCTAATTTTCAGGTAAGGAACTTGCCTGAAGAGAGGGTACTAACTTATTTGACAGTAAGTTCTAAAACTATGTTTTAAATCCAGGTCTGTCATGTCACCTAGATCCTATATTTTTTAGATAGCATTTTCCTTGGCTGACCATTAATGAGTCACAGTCATACCTAGAAGGACAAATGTGAATCTTAACAGTTATCATTAGTGCTAGTTTCTTACTTCAGTTGGGATCAGTTCAGTCGCTCAGTTGTGTCCGAGTCTTTGCGACCCCATGAATTGCAGCACGCCAGGCCTCCCTGTCCATCACGAACTCCCGAAGTTTACCCAAACTCATGTCCATCGGTCGGTGATGCCATCCAGTCATCTCATCCTCTGTCGTCCCCTTCACCTCCTGCCACCAATCACTCCCAGCATCAGAGTCTTTTCCAATGAGTCAACTCTTCGCATGAGGTGGCCAAAGTACTAGAGTTTCAACTTTAGCATCATTCCTTCCAAAGAACACCCAGGACTGATCTCCTTTAGAAGGGACCGGTTGGATCTCCTTGCAGTCCAAGGGACTCTCAAGAATCTTCTCCAACACCACAGTTCAAAAGCATCAATTCTTCGGCATTCAGCTTTCTTCACAGTCCAACACTCACATCCATATATGACTACTAGAAAAACCATAGCCTTGACTAGATGGACCGTTGTTGGCAAAGTAATGTCTCTGCTTTTTAATGTGCTATCTAGGTTGGTCATAACTTTCCTTCCAAGGAGTAAGCGTCTTTTAATTTCATGGCTGCAATCACCATCTGCAGTGATTTTGAAGCCCCCCAAAATAAAGCCTGACACTGTTTCCACTGTTTCCCCATCTATTTCCCATGAAGTGATGGGACCGGATGCCATGAACTTAGTTTTCTGAATGTTGAGCTTTAAGCCAACTTTTTCACTCTCCACTTTCACTTTCATCAAGAGGCTTTTTAGTTCCTCTTCACTTTCTGCCATAAGGGTGGTGTCATCTGCATATCAGAGGTTATTGATATTTCTCCTGGCAATCTTGATTCCAGCTTGTGCTTCTTCCATCCCAGCATTTCTCATGATGTACTCTGCATATAAGTTAAATAAGCAGGGTGACAATATACAGCCTTGACATACTCCTTTTCCTATTTGGAACCAGTCTGTTGTTCCATGTCCAGTTCTAACTGTTGCTTCCTGACCTGAATATAGGTTTCTCAAGAGGCAGGTCAGGTGGTCTGGTATTCCCATTTCTTTCAGAATTTTCCACAGTTTATCGTGAGCCACACAGTCAAATGCTTTGGCATAGTCAATAAGGCAGAAATAGATGTTTTTCTGGAACTCTCTTGCTTTTTCAATGATCCAGTGGATGTTGGCAATTTGATCTCTGGTTCCTCTGCCTTTTCTAAAACCAGCTTGAACATCTGGAAGTTCATGGTTCACGTATTGCTGAAGCCTGGCTTGGAATTTTGAGCATTACTTTACTAGCGTGTGAGATGAGTGCAATTGTGTGGTAGTTTGAGCATTCTTTGGCATTGCCTTTCTTTGGGATCGGAATGAAAACTAACCTTTTCCAGTCCTGTGGCCACTGCTGAGTTTTCCAAATTTGCTGACATATTGAGTGCAGCACTTTCACAGCATCATCTTTCAGGATTTGAAAGAGCTCAACTGGAATTCCATCACCTCCACTAGCTTTGTTCGTAGTGATGCTTTCTAAGGCCCACTTGACTTCACATTCCAGGATGTCTGGCTCTAGGTGAGTGATCACACCGTCGTGATTATCTGGGTCGTGAGTGTCTTTTTTGTACAGTTCTTCTGTGTATTCTTGCCACCTCTTCTTAATATCTTCTGCTTCTGTTAGGTCCATACCATTTCTGTCCTTGATGGAGCCCATCTTTGCATGAAATGTTCCCTTGGTATCTCTAATTTTCTTGAAGAGGTCTCTAGTCTTTCCCATTCTGTTGTTTTCCTCTATTTCTTTGCATTGATTGCTGAAGAAGGCTTTCTTATCTCTTTTTGCTATTCTTTGGTACTCTGCATTCAGATGCTTGTATCTTTCCTTTTTTCCTTTGCTTTTCACTTCTCTTCTTTTCACAGATATTTGTAAGGCTTCGCCAGACAGTCGTTTCACTTTTTTGCATTTCTTTTCCATGGGGATGGTCTTGATCCCTGTCTCCTGTACAATGTCACAAACCTCCGTCCATAGTTCATCAGGCACTCTATCAGATCTAGTCCCTTAAGTTTATTTCTCACTTTCACTGTATAATCATAAGGGATTTGATTTAGGTCATACCTAAATGGTCTAATGGTTTTCCCTACTTTCTTCAATTTAAGTCTGAATTTGGCAATAAGGAGTTCATGATCTGAGCCACAGTCAGCTCCTGGTCTTGTTTTTGCTGACTGTATACAGCTTCTCCATCTTTGGCTGCAAAGAATATAATCAATCTGATTTCGGTGTTGGCCATCTGGTGATGTCCATGTGTAGAGTCTTCTCTTGTGTTGTTGGAAGAGGGTGTTTGGTATGACCAGTGCGGTCTCTTGGCAAAACTCTATTAGCCTTTGCCCTGTTACATTCCATATTCCAAGGCCAAATTTGCTAGTTACTCCAGGTGTTTCTTGACTTCCTACTTTTGCATTCCAGTCCCCTATAATGCGGAGAAGGCAATGGCAACCCACTCCAGTACTCTTGCTTGGAAAATCCCATGGACAGAGGGGCCTGGTGGGCTGTAGTCCATGGGGTCGCTAGGAGTCGGACACGACTGAGCGACTTTCCTTTCACTTTTCACTTTCATGCATTGGAGAAGGAAATGGCAACCCACTCCAGTGTTCTTGCCTGGAGAATCCCAGGGACGGGGGAGCCTGGTGGGCTGCCGTCTATGGGGTCGCACAGAGTCAAACACGACTGAAGTGACTTAGCAGCAGCAGCAGCCCCTATAATGAAAAGGACAGCTTTTTGGGGTGTTAGTTCTAAGAGGTCTTGAAGGTCTTCATAGAACCATTCAACTTCAGCTTCTTCAGCATTAGTGGTTGGGGCATAGACTTGGATTACTGTGATAATGAATGGTTTGCCTTGGAAACCAACAGAGATCATTCTGTCATTTTTGAGATTGTATCCAAGTACTGCATTTCGGACTCTTTTGTTGACCATGATGGCTACTCCATTTCTTCTAAGGGATTCCTGCCCTCAGTAGTAGATATAATGGTCATCTGAGTTAAATTCACCCATTCCAGTCCAGTTTCTTTTTACAACTACTTAATTCATATTCATACATGCAGTGAGACAGATATATATAGCAGTCCAGTGATCTCTAAATATCTATATATGTATGTATCTATCTATCCATGTATCTATACCTCACTGGATTACCAGTAAGGAAATGGGAAGATAGTTAAGATAGGCAGGGAAAGAAAGAGATAGATCAACATTTATTAAGCAGCAGGTAAGGCACTTTTGGAGAAGGCAATGGCACCCCACTCCAGTACTCTTGTCTGGAAAATCCCATGGACGGAGGAGCCTGGAAGGCTGCAGTCCATGGGTTAGCTAGGAGTCGGACACGACTGAGCGACTTCACTTTCACTTTTTACTTTCATGCATTGGAGAAGGAAATGGCAACCCACTCCAGTGTTCTTGCCTGAAGAATCTCAGGGACGGGGGAGCCTGGTGGGCTGCCATCTATGGGGTCACACAGAGTCAGACACGACTGAAGCGACTTAGCAGCAGCAAGGCACTTTTACATATAAGAATCACTGAATTCCTACTATTACCCATTTTATAGACAGTTCACTAATTCTAGAAGCAGAGGAGGCTGGAACATGTAAAAGTGGAGAGAAGAAGGACCAAATTATGTACTTGAATGAAGAAAAGAGATGGTGGAGTTTCTCTAGGGAGAAAAAGAGCACAATTCTTGCCAAGATCACAGGTCTTTGCTGGTGTCTAGGGATGAAGGCCTTGCTGGTACAGTGAGGGCCTACTGGACTGTAGGTTGTCATGTCAGAGTGACTAGTTCCATCAGCAGGGGAGCTTTTGAGCTACTCCTTCATCCTCTTTGCTGAATAGCTATAAAACTAAAATTAATATTTTGAGGACATTTGATAATAATTGGGGTTTTTGTGGAATCTTTGGTCTTTATATATTAATCTGCAGTTGTATTTCTTTTAAAATTTATATTCATATCAATTAAATGTTTTTCATTACCTCATTTTGTTTAAGTGGGGGAAAGCCGGGTTATCTGGGAGTATATATTTTAAAATGTCGGGATAACCATACTAAGAGAAGTGAGATACCAAACAATTACCTGCTTTTGACAGGACATCATTTTCAAGAATTTAAGAGTAAAAGGAATTAATGAAACAATAATCTACAAATGCATTGCCCTGTTAAACATTACTTGATTTCATTCTTATGTTCTCTTTTAGCTATTATGAACATTTATAGCAGTTTTAATTATTTTGGAGCAAACTCCATGAACACACAGTAGGAAAAAACTACCCCTAAACTCACGGGCAATATGCAGTTATTTTCTGTCCACACATCTATAGGTTGGCTAAGATTGGCCATTCTAGGCAGTGTTCAGCTTGGTGGTTAACTCTGGGTTAACTATGACTTGTAACAGCAGCTGTCTGAGACATGATCTTCTCATGGAAAAAGCAGGAGTGGAAGAGAGCAAGACAACTGGACAAGCACACTGAAAGTCTCGATCACTTCAGGTCCACTAGCATCCTATTGGCCAAAGAAAGTCACACGGCCATGCCCAACGGCAAGGGCTGAGACCATGGCTAGGATATGGATGGATAATAATGGTATGATTGGGTGCGCATGGGGTGAAGAATTGGAACAAGTAATTTCATCTACTGTAAGCAGAGAAATATATTTATTTCCCTAAGAATTTCTTTTCCAAATTCCTCAACCACACATACTCATGTGAAGGTGTGCCATGTGGGTTGTGACACAAAATAAAAGTTTAGGTCTTTACTACCACTGGTGTCTTCCTTTTCTTCCAGTAATGCTGAAGTTCTTTCAGGATAGAAACAATTCTGAGATTGTATGTTCCACAGAAATTTAAGGAGTTGTTACATTAAAAACATTTCTCAGGTCAAATAAGCTACTAATAAGCCTAATTGGAGAGGTACTAAAACTACTTAACATACTAATGTATACTGCAAATATCTAAGAGGAAGATATGGCAAACAGTATTTCACAAACTTATTTGACCGTAGAATCCCTTTCCTGCAACAAACTCATTTTTTTAAAAAAGAACATCTTGAAGCACAGAATTTTGTGAAGTTCATTTTGGGAAATGCTATCCTAAGGCAACTTCCATCTTTCCTACTTCTTAGTTCAAGTGGGGCTGGCATCTGGTTAATGCTCCAATTTTGAGATAAATGTTTCTAAAAAGAATTTGAGGAGAGGAAGAAGCCAGGTGAGCACATCTGATCTGAAGGCAATGTAATTTTATTATTGATGTCAGCTAATATACTCTATTTCAGTTTATATGTTACTCGTTACTATTACGTTAGTCAGATTTAAGCATGTCTCACTGTCTTTTAAAATTCTCTTTTTAAGCATTTCAGAGATGTTTGTGTACATATTTAAAGCACACTGGAACTTACTGTTTGTGGATGTCAAGAGATTTTTTTTTTAGGCCCAGGAATAATGGTATTCTGGGGTCATTTAATCCTTGCTGTTATATCAGATATAAAAATCTAATTAGTATTAAGTTTGTTTTTCTGTTTTCTTTTGTTTTACATTATCAATACCAATGCTTATTTTTCCTTCTTTACTTCTCAGAACATAAGTTTAAACTAACAACTTGATGTTGTGCTATAGAGAATAACACTTTTTAAAAAACACCCATGAGACTGGGACAGTTTTAGCTCAGTAGGAATTTTTTTTTACACATAAAATTTTTATAGAATGTTATAAATGAAAAAAAAAATTATTTTAAATATCTGAGACTTTACGGCCAGTCATAGATAGTAAAACGTTTGAAGAATATGTTATATTATGTGGATAAAGGGACTGTATTAATCAACATTGTGACTTTTTAAGAGTTTGCTTTTAAAAATAGAATAAAGGAAAATGATTCACTATCTTTGAGGTAAAATGTCAGTATGTTTCTGCATAATCCCTTTCTTATCAATATATTCTAATGTCAAAAGAATGATTATGTGGTCTGTGATGTTCTGGCGTGGTGAATATGACAGGGCAGTGCATGGTCCCCAGTTCCAAGGGGCAGCGAACTCTTTGGAACCTTTCAAGAGAGTTTCTGAAGAAGAGCTGAATAGTTAATTCTATACTACTAAAAATATTTTCATGGGGCTTTGCAATTTATATAAACCTTTATGAAAGTGAAAGTGTTAATCACTCAGTCGCGTCCGACTCTTTGCAACCTCATGGACTGTAACTTGCCAGGCTCCGTTTTCCATGGAATTCTCCAGGCAAGAATACTGGCGTGTGTAACCATTATTGTCTTATTTTCTCTTCACCGAAGCTTTAAGAAGGTCAGGCAGCCACTGACTGCCAGTTTGTGGGTGATAAAATTAAGATTCAGAGAAATCTAGTGACCTGCCTGAGGTCACATGGTTCATAGACGATGAAGAAACTAAAAATATTTCTTCTCATTTCAAATTTAGTGTGTTTCCCCTATCTTTGAATGTTTCCTTCTGAGCTGTTTTGTTCACAACGTTTGCTTTCTGATTCCTAAAGTATATACTTCATGTTACAGATTAGACTTCATCTCTCTCTCATGACTAGTTGAAAAATGGTGGAAAGGGTGGGAGCTTAGGAAAAATAGTATAGTCTTCAAATTTAAATATTTTAGGCAAAAAGAGGCATAAAAGCAATGATAAGAAGATCTGAATTCTTCAAGGGACTATTTAAGCAATAATTTATGAGTCTTTGCAGAGAAAAAAAAGTTTATATAGTACATGCAAGTCATTCCTCCATACAAGGATAAAACTTTATTTAAAGCGCAACCACTGAAGTTTCAATGTAAAAGCAGGCATGCTGTTTCCCAGAGCTGGTGGGGAGATATAATGGAAGGAGTACTTTTGCTAGAGAACTAATCAAGATTTCAAGGGATGTGAGAACAGGTGATAACTTACTTTGATGGCTCTCAGTCCAAGTGCATAAGAAGGGAACGATTACCTTCTCTTTCACCAACTAATACCCTCACATCAGAGTCTCCTAAAAGCTCTGTGAAAATGTTTTCCTTTTCTAAAATAAAGGGAAAGACTCACCCAGAAAAATAGGAAGTGAATTTCTGTATTGACCTTGTTTGGGAAATTCAGGTTTAACATGAAGACAACACTTCCCATCTCCTGTCTGTCTATATGCTAACTAACAGCAGGAACCCCTAGGAGAAAAATGTATGAAGGAGAAAATATATTCCTACTTCAATATTTTAGCTAGTTACAAGTGATGGGGAGAAATTTCATGAGGAAATGTGATAATTATAACACAGATGTAGTGAATTATACTATAATGTAACTTAAATTTGTTAAATTTCATTTATTACCAGAAGAATATAATTTTGTATGCCATGAACTCCACTAAGCCCTTTTCTTGTATTATCTTGTAGATTCAATATTATTTTCACCTTATTATTTTCACTTTATAGATGACTTCAGGCATAGGCAGTTTAAATAACTTCCTCAAGGTCACAAAGCCATAGTAAGCAACTAAACTTGGATTCAGATTCACATAACTCGGAGCCCTGAGGATATTCTCTTAACTACTGCCTTTTACTTATTTAAATTGTTATTGGAGTATAGTTGTTGTGTTTCGGCTGTATGGCAAAAGGAGTCAGTTATACATATATTTGCTCTTTTAGATTCTGTTTCCACATAGGTCATTACTGAGTGTTGGATAGAGTGCCTTGTACTATACAGTAGGCTTTTTATTAGTTATCTATTTCATATGTAGTTAAACTACTGCATTTTAAAATAATCTACTATTTAAATGCTGACTACTACAGTGCTGGTACTTTAGTACTAGGTCCCAGACCAGAAATATGTTTATCTTTCTATAGGAAATGTCTGTATCTGTCCCTTATCAGTCATGACAAAGTTAAAAAGACAAATGTATTGAGGAAAAAATAAAGAGTTAAAAGCATCATATCTTTAGAATGGGGAGTTCTTTGGATAAAAACATACCAGGTGGTTAAATGTATCTGAAGACTGAACCAACTAGCAACATGCACTGATTCTATTTTAGTTGTTGCCATGTCATATTAACTGTGGATCGTACTTGAGTGGTTCTGACCATGTAAAATTATTTTAACACTGACGCCAGATGACCAGAAAGGAGAGATGATATCAAGTACTACTTTAACTCATCGACTTCCCAATTGTCAGATTTGCACAATTATCTTAGTCTCTTTTTACTGCCAAGAAATGATATCAGGACAAGCCAGATGAATGAGAATTGCTTTCCCCCTAATTAGTATTACAGATCTTCCTTCAGGGTCCTTGTGAGTCCTGAGGCCACGTCACTTTCCAAAAATACCCATTGAGCAGCTGCAGACTCTCCGTTGCCCAACCTTTATGGCTCTTTCACACTAGTGTTTGGTAATGATGAATAGAAGGAAACAGGTCTGCAGATGAGAAGGAAATCTTCTTGCTGTTATTTTCCATCTATCATGGTTACACTAATTACAAGAACTTGGGAAAGTTTGCAGTACAAACCCATTTTGCAATTCTGGCCTACATATGATATCTAAAAATGTCTATCATTAATGTCACCCTGAAAATGTTTTAGTTTGTTAAAGAATTTCTCTAGGTGCCCAAGTTTATAAAGTTACTGTCTGAAATATGATACTGTCAAAAGATTGACAGTGAGTTGATATAGATAGGGCAGAAGTTCAGGTGCAATTCTCTGTATTTCTTGTGAGCTTGACAAGTCACAAATATTGTGTATGCAGTCCTCATTATGACTTGATATCACTGCTAGTTTCAAGGAATGTATTGTTGATGATAATATGGTGAACATAAAAAAGAAAAAGCATATCCATGATGAAACCCTCATTTAAAATAGGTCAAAAAATTAAAAATAATCTCCAAGCCCCTTCTCTAAAATGAAACCCCATCATTGATAAAATAACATTTTTTTCTTTGTAGGTTATAAAAATTGTGTCTTTTTTTAATACATAAGGGAATAAAAAACAATGATATTACTACATCTTTTCCATATGATTTTATGTCTTTATCTTTTATTTACTTTAAAATATGTTTTCTTTCATCACTTAGTATTGCTATGCTATGCTAAGTCACTTCAGTCGTGTCCGACTCTGTGCGACCCCATAGATGGCAACCCACTAGGCTCCTTTGTCCCTGGGATTCTCCAGGCAAGAATACTGGAGTGGGTTGCCATTGCCTTCTCCAATGCATGAAAGTGAAAAGTGAAAGGAAAGTCACTCAGTCGTGCCTGACTCTTAGCGACCCCATGGACTGCAGCCCACCAGGCCCCTCCATCCATGGGATTTTCCAGGCAAGAGTACTGGAGTGGGGTGCCATTGCCTTCTCCACACTTAGTATTGAGTCAACAGAAATAATCATATTCAGTGATCAAATAGTACATGTTAAAGCTATAATTCCCAATCAATAACACAAAAAATATAAACCAAAATTTCTCTCATTTTATTTATTCAGTTCAGTTCAGTTCAGGCAGTCGCTCAGTCGTGTCCGACTTTTGCAACCCCATGAATTGCAGCACGCCAGGCCTCCCTGTCCATCACCAACTCCCGGAGTTCACTCAAACTCGTGTCCATCAAGTAGGTGATGCCATCCAGCCATCTCATTCTCTGTCATCCCCTTCTCCTCCTGCCCCCAATCCCTCCCAGCATCAGAGTCTTTTCCAATGAGTCAACTCTTTGCATGAGGTGGCAAAAGTTCTGGAGTTTCAGCTTTAGCATCATTCCTTCCAAAGAAATCCCAGGGCTGATCTCCTTCAGAATGGACTGGTTGGATCTCCTTGCAGTCCAAGGGACTCTCAAGAGTCTTCTCCAACACCACAGTTCAAAAGCATCAGTTCTTGGTCACTCAGCCTTCTTCACAGTCCAACTCTCACATCCATACATGACCACTGGAAAAACCATAGCCTTGACTAGACAGACCTTTGTTGGCAAAGTAATGTCTCTGCTTTTTAATATGCTGTCTAGGTTGGTCATAACTTTCTTTCCAAGGAGTAAGCGTCTTTTAATTTCATGGCTGCAATCACCATCCGCAGTGATTTTGGAGCCCCCCAAAATAAAGTCTGACACTGTTTCCACATCCATTCCCCATGAAATGATGGGACCACATGCCATGATCTTAGTTTTCTGAATGTTGAGCTTTAAGCCAACTTTTTCACTCTCCTTTTTCACTTTCATCAAGAGGCTTTTTAGTTCCTATTGACTTTCTGCCCTAAGGGTGATGTCATCTGCATATCTGAGGTTATTGATATTTCTCCCAGCAATCTTGATTCCAGGTTGTGCTTTTTCCAGTCCAGTGTTTCTCATGATGTACTCTGAATATTAATCAATAAAGGAAACAGTTTTCCCACCCAGTGTATGAGTAGCAAAATGTTATTAATGTTCTTGGCAAAATTATTCGTGAAATGTTATTTTAATAATTCTTAATTTTTGAAAATGTGGGATTATTGGTGAGGGTATATGTGAAGGAAAACACACCTGTTGTGATTAGAACTGTAACAGGGGTTCCAGATATTGCAAACAAAAATACATGACACCTATTTAAAACTGAATTTCATATAAACAATGTTTATATAAAACAATTTTTATAAATTATTTAGTATAATTCATGTCACATACATTTACATATTCCATACGATACCATACCCTAAAATATCAACAATGTTTATCATTGTTGAGTCATGGAATTGTTTGCAGTTTTAATGTTCTTTTCTTTATGCACTGAGCGTTTGGGGTTGTATGCAACTTGATTTTCTAGAACAGAAGTCTGGGAGGGGACAGAACACAAGTCTTGTGTTTTTGCAATGCCCTAAGGTAAGAGCCCTAGAGAAGGGAATGGCAATCCACTCCAGTATTCTTGCCTGGAGAATTCCATGGACAGAAGAGCCTGGCGGGCTATAGTCCATGGGGTTCCAAAGAGACTGAAGTGACTAACACCTTCACTAAGGTAAGAGATTCCCTAAACCCAGGCTAGGACTTCTTTTACCAGAATCCACTGAATTACTCTGCAGAAAGGAGGAATCAGAAAAGAAATTCCTCAGAGGATCAAGACTAGGCAAACACTGGAGAGTCAGAAAGCAGGCATGCGCACTGCAGAGGTGACTGGAGCCCTCTCTGTCAAGGAGGAGAAACCAAGAATGGGCTTTTCATGTTGAGATTCCACAGTGCTAAGTGAAGCCACTTCAGGACCCTTCACTTGCCATTTGATTGTTCTTACTGAGACCTAGGGCTGTGGGTGTTAATTGGGATGGAGAAGAAAGGAAGGAGGAGGATGGTGAGAAGTGAGATCCAGTGGAGACATGTGGGGAAGCCACCAGGGAGAATTTTACCATTTTACAGAAATAATGTCTTAGATATCACTTTTTCTGTCAAAATTATATTTGACTAATGGGAGAATCAAATTTAGGCAACTTCTGTTCTTGCCAAGACTGAATTTAAGCAAACACTAGACAACTCCTGAATGGATTCCCTGATTTTTGAACTTATAAAATAGTCTTGCGGTGATGATCAAAAGCACACGTCTTCAAGTCCTGCCTTCTTGTTAAAGTTGGAGAGTTCTGCATAAACGTGCTTGATGTCCCCCAAGTTATCAAGGGTCCTAAATTGTTGGGGAGAAAAGAATTATATCTGCTACAGGCTCAGAATATGATCAGTTCTCTGAAAATGTACTTTGAGAACGGGCAGCAGCCTGTTCTCATGTGTTCTATTGTAAAATCTGAGAAGGAGTGAGAAAGGACCACCAAACTGCTGCTTCATAAGACGTCTTGTCTTTCCCTTAGACATCATTTAAGAATGGCTGTTTATCAAGGATCAAAGATCAGAGTCTCATCTGGGAGTTCTTAGTTCAGAAACAGGAGAGTCAGAGAGAGGGAATGCGAGGGAGAGAGAGAATGAACCTGCAAGCACAGTAGCTAACAGATGCCTGCCAGTGACCAGGCAAACAACTTTAAAATAGACTTGTATTCTTTACTCAAATTAAAAATGCCATATGACTTGTTTCTATTCAATTAACTGCTTGCTCCTCATAGCCAGTCAGGCCAGAACTTCCACCACCACTCTTTTCCTCTGCCAAGTTCCTGATTATGTGTTAAGACTGGAGGGTAGAGGGAATGCTATTTGCCTCCAGCTGATGCAGATTAATAACTGAGACACAGGAACCATTTGGGAGAATAATGAGTCGCTTCCTGGTCTAAACACCAGCTCCAGGCAATGGTTGACCAAACAAATACAAAATCATAAGGAGGAAAATGGAGGCCTCTGTTGAATCTCGAAAGAGGAAAAATCGAAATACATAAAAGTGTGTTTTAACAAGCAGGTGGTAATTTTATGGAACATGTGCCTTCAAGACGGGATATAGGCCAGCAACAACAATGATGACAAAGCAGAAAAAGACAGAGGACTTTAAAAATGTTATGAAGTAAATGGCACAACACAGTTCTCACTTAAAAAAATGTTCATTAAACCACTGGAAAAGGGAAAAGAAATTAACATCTGCCAGATGAATTGCCTAGAAATTTTAAATCCATGTTAAGTAATTGAGTGATAGTTGTATTCTTGTCTTTGGTTACATTTCAAGGGAACACTGTTAGTACTTAACATTTATGTGTGACGTCAATGTTTACTTTCATATACATAAAGCATTTATTGTGCCATGCTGTTATTCTACAGGAGTTGTTCAGTTGCTAAGTTGTGGGTCACTCTTTGCAACCCCGTGAACTGTAGCACACTAGGCTTCCCTGTCCTTCACTATCTTCCGGAGCCTGCTTAAACTCATGTCTATTCAGATGGTGATGCCATCCAACCATCTCATCCTTGGTCACCCCCTTCTCCTGCACTTAATATTCTACAGTATTAAGTATTAATTTAAACATGACTGTTTCATCAAATACATTTTTTTGGCATTTATTAGGATGAACATATGACTTTTCCACCTTTAGTCTATAAATATGGTAGTTATATAAGTAGAATAGCCTCTGGCTGATCCTAGGCTACTGAACCATGATTTATTCTGAGAGGCCATCTATGATGCCCCCATATACGGTTAGATCCTCCTGTTAGGTGTCCCCATGGCACCACATACCAGACCTGCCCCAACAAATTGCAAGGCCTGGGGCAAGAATATAAATGAACTACTACATCCCATTTGTCTAAATATTTTAAAACTATCAATCAAGCTAGCAACCCGTTAAATAAAATATGTTCCATCCTCCTACCGTGACAAATATATCCACAAAACCACCTGGAAAACAAGGTCCAAATTAGAATTTTCAGAATCTTCAGAGCTCTGTTCTAGAACATGACTTTGGGGGAGAAGTGGCCCCCGCCCCTTGTCTATAGTCTGTGGCCACTCCTCTTTCTCTTTCCCTTCCCACTCCTGTCTCCAACCGGAACTGCCGGGGGATTCCTCTGCCTGTGTGTGGATCACTCAGACCACACATTCAAGCCCTGTTCACAGCCTTCCCCAAGCATTGTGTTTTACCTGTCCACTGCTGGGCATATAAGCACAAGCTCAACATTCAGTAGGTGGATACAGAGACATCTGCTCTGGCCCTAGGAGTGGGTTTAGACCATTCGAGGAGGAAATTCTGGCATCCCTGTTACTCAGAGGAGGGTCTAGTAGGGATTGTGAGCTCCAGACGGACATGTCCAAGATATCTCATAGGTGACTGCTGTCTCCTTGCCTGGTGAGAAGGGACACTGTGGGTCGTGGGGTGGGGGGCAGAGAGAGTTTCTCTGAAACCTAGGACTGAGGCCAAAGACCCTTTCTGTCTGAGTCTAAGGGTAGTAGTGCCTTGAACCATCCTATTGTGACACTTATCACAGTTTTTTCTCACTACTCTTTTTCTTAATCCTTTAAGCACTGGATCTGTCTTGTTCATTCTTGCATCACAGGTTCCTAACATGGTGCCTGGCATCAATTAGGTATTTATAAATATTTCTGGAATGAAAAAAATGCTAATCATCTTTAAAACAGGCTACATCTTTTAAAATATATCTGTGAAATTTATAAAAATTATAATGTTTTAGGGCTTAATGAATAATTTTAATTAAAAGTCAAAGTTTTATAGGCTTCAGCTTTTTACTACATTGATATAAAACTGGAAATAAATAGCATACATATAATTAAAACTCATACACATAGAAACTGAAAAATCCTTTCAAATGATAATAGAGAGAAGGGAATATTTTAAAATTTGACAAGATATTTAGGAAGAAAATCTATATGCAGGCAGTATTCCTAACATAATTCTCTATTAAGAAACTTTGAAGCATTTTAATCAGTACTAATTGGGAAATGGTTACAGTATATCAAGTTGATGAAGTATTATACTATAAGCTGATGGAATTATAATAAGGATTAATGATAATATGAAAAATATGTGCAATATAATTTTAAGTGAAAAAAGTACAATGCAAAATGTATACCACATATTTACAATAACAGAGTTATTTTTATGTATGAAAAAGATGGGCAAAACAGGAAAATGACAACAACTGCATCAGGGTGGTAGAATTGTGGTTCAGCTTTTTCTTTTAAAAATAATTAAATGATATAGCAAAGCCTCTGTCCAAAACTAAAACTTTAATAATACTAAATAAAACCACTTAAGCATGAGTGGATTTTGAGTGCCCAAGGATATTTTTTTCTGTTAGTTTTTGTTTACTCATGCTCTATATATTGATGTAACTTTATTTAGAAAAGTAGAGTAACCAAATTTTATACTCACACCCATATGATTATATATAGTCATATACATAAATGTATATTTAAATATAATTTATATTAAAAAGGTTTCTTTTCTTTTATTGTTTTTGGCTGTGCTGGGTCTTCGTTGATGTGCACACTTTTCTCTGGTTGTGGTGAGTGGGGGCTGCTCTCTAGTTGCGCTACACGGGCTTCTCACTGCAGGGGCTTTTCCTGTTGGGGAGCACAGGCTCTCAGGCACATGGGCTCAGTAGTTGTGACTCCTGGGCTCTGGAGCACAGGCTCAGTAGTTGCCACACACGGGCTTAATTACCCTGTGGCATGTGGGATCTTCCTGGATCAGTGATCGAATCTGTGTCTCTCGGTCTGGCAGGCAGATTCTTTACCACTGAGCCACCAGGGAAGCCTGAAATGTATGTATGTGTGTGTATATATATATATATATATATATATTTATATTTAAATATAATTTTAATTTTTAATTTTTATATTGTTCACTGAGATAAATTTAGACACACTGGAGAAAGCCCATAGGAAAGGAAATGTAACCTGAAAATTTCCTTATAAAAATTAAGGACTTTTAGCCTGGAGAAGACCCAAATTATATTTCATATATGTCTTAGATACAAACTGCAGTCCTCTAGAAAAGGCCCCAGACATTTATTTACTCACTCACTCATTCATTCAACAAATGTTTAGGAGACTTGCTGTGCTTGAGAGTCTTTGCCAGATGCTGGAGAAGTGATGGATAGTACTAGCAGGTGAGTGACCATGGAAGCTACTGTGACGTCCTGATGGGAGAAAGTATAATCAGAGGATGTAACAGGAAGGAAGGAAGGTTTCCGTGAACCCAGGTTAAACACTTCTCCTGGTCAGAGCTGTTCAAGGATGGACCGACCGCCTACGATGAAGTAAATTCCTTTTCAGGGTGCATGACCCATTGGTGGTGATGATGGTATTTTAAAAGTAGATACGTAATTGGACCTGAAGACTTCTGAACTTTGAGATTCCCTCTATCTCATGCCCAAATCAGAGACAAGTGCAACAGAGGAGACCAAAGAAGGGAAACAAGACTCAAACTACCTGGGTAGAGAATTGGTTTGGACATAAGAGACAAACTTACTTTCAGAGGAATGGTTTTCTTCAGGTTGTGACTAGAAGTTAGAGGGAACACTGACAGGTTGAGGAAACACACATCTTGTGTGGAGCCTTCTCTTCTCCTTTACAGGCAGGAGGCTGCATCTGATGGACTCTGCAAGTTTATCTCAGCTTAGCTATTGAAATGTTCTTATCTGTGGATGCTAAGGAAATTAGTACCTGAGAGGAAGCTTCAGGAAAAGAGCTGGGAGGCAGAGGAGGCAGAGGAGTCAACAGCTGAGATAGAAAGCATGATTGTCTGCATCAGTGACAGCCGTCAGGGGAAGCAAGGATAGGACCCATTAGTTTCTGCAGAAAATGAGCCAGCAGAGGCTCTGAAGAGGGGCATCTCTGTGACTTGAGGCAACCTGAAGAAACGGTGGTGGCAGTTTCTTGGTGCCAGGACATGAGAGGCAAGGGTGAGGAGCTGTCACCGTCAGGGGTTTTGCAGGTGACCCTGTTGCAATCAGGAGTGAGAAAGGCACTGGTGAGTCATTGATGAGCAACGAGGAAAGGATTGGGATGCCAGGCAGGAGGAAATGGGAGGAACTAGTAAACTGTTCCTCCTGGATTCAGCACACGCAGCCCTTTCCACACAGCAGGCCCTCAGGCATGGCTGGGTTTGTGATTTCTGACCTGAAGGTTGGAATTGTGGATTGTAATCACACTCTTTATTTTTCAGATGTACTCTTTACTAAAAGTCCTATTGTTAACAGGTGCTGCTGAACTCCCTCAATGAAAATTAAAAAAAAAAAAAAAAGAAATTCAGACTAAAAGCGTATCCTTATGAATTAAGGTGCTTCCACATCACTGTGTCATGTCACCCTGAGATCATTTCTTCACAAACGAGGACACTGAGGCATAGAACTCAGAGGGATTAGATGGGAAGGAGCCAGACTGAGAATGCAGGTTTTCTGATTGCAGTTACTGAATGCCTTCCACTGAATTGCTAGCACTGTACTTGTCAAGGAAAGCAGCTGCAGTTTGTCATGCTCCTTAGAAATTTGTGCTTCTTTTGTCAAAATAGTATACAAATTGATGAATTTAACATGAGAGCAATAATCTATTAAAGCACAAGAATATGGTAAAAGTAGGGATGGTGCTTTAGTTTTTCAGAAGTGTTAATGAGATAAAAAATTATGAGTGGCAAGATTGTGATCATTACCTATGTCGAGTATAAATATAATCCAGTTGGCTTTTGAGCAACTCCCTTTTAGGAATAAAGACTGCTGTTTTGCCCTTAGTCTGAATCACGCTGTTGGTCTCAGGACAATTAGATGGGAGAACACTGACAACTCACCTTATGTATTAACACATCTGGGGAAAGTTGCTCAAAGAATATGCCTTATTGATATGCATCTACTACCATCATTTCTGCGCAGAGAGGGTAAAATGTATTCCCTTTCTTTTTTCCTTCTGACTTAGCTCATTTTTATCATTAGATAGCTTAATATTTTCTTTATAGCCTTCTTTGCCCTTAAAACTAGGGGAAATGTACCTAATGAGTAACTTTAACTTAGAAGAATGTCAGTAATAGGGGGAATAGATCCATAAACAAATTCATGAATGTTGGTACTTCTAATATAAAATATAATCATTTGTTTTTTTAACAGGGTTTCTAACTTTATAGCCATCTTTTGCTCTCAGAATGGGTTTGGATTAATACGTAGAAATGAATTTGTCTGTTTTCCCCTTCTTATAAAGGCCCCCTCTCAGTCTCTGTTCTCACAGAATGACATTTCACATTAGGGTCATATTGGCACTTGGTTTGCTTCATAATTATCTGTTTGTATGAGTGCCCTCATTAGTAAATTTGCTAATATTTCCTCATTATGAACTGAGGTCTGTTTACACATTAGTCTGTTTTTGCATTAGTCGTTTGTGTATTAAGCCAGCCAAAAATAACATGTTTTCATTTAGAACTATCTGATGATAAGTAAAGGGTAATAGGGAACAGATTAGGCACTAGAAAAATAATTCAGTGTAATGTATAAATAAAGGTTGACTTGATCAAGTAAAAAAAAAGTTGAAAAAATTATATTTGTAAATTGAAAAACAAAGCTTTTAACTTAAAATGAATTGATTTTAAAATGATGTTTGAAGACCTAGTCCCCACATTTGAGAAACTGCAGATCAGGTTATTAAAAGCAGATGCAATGTAGGCATATTCATGGATTTTCCAAGGTTCTTTAGGTTTTTTATTTACATCTTGCAAACATCTTGGCTAATAAAATGTTGGCAATCTAGATTTTAAAAATTTTATGCTCATTCATTAAATAAAAAATCTATGAACCACAGCTCTAGATGATGTCATATGCCATAGCATCTCATTCCTTTATTGGAACACATACCACATTTCATTTTCATTGTTTTTTTTATTTCTGAATGAGAATCCTCATGAAGAGAGACCCCCATGGATTGCATTCCTGGAGCCTGATGCAATGCCTGGCATAGAACAGGAACATAATAAAATTTTGTTGAATGACACTGCATTATGCAATAAAAATTTGTTTGCAAGATGTACTTTTTGTTCTGGATTATCTTTTTAAGGATGTTTGTATATTGAGCAGCTTTGGAAGAGAGAGGTTGTGTTTCCCTCTGGAGAAAAGGAAAGGCATGCTTATTATTCATTGTAAATGATTCAGGTTCCCTAAAGTTGGGGTTCTTCTTCTATAATACAGTCCACAGTGGATGCGGCTATCTGTCAGAACTCTTCTGAATCACTCCTGTGGGACTTGGCAGATAAGAGGGGCCGAAGCAAATGTGATGAGGCTCATGCTACTTGCTTGGCCATGAATAATGAAGTCCTTTGTTTGTGATCCAGGAATCTCATGCCTTCTGCTGCCACCAGTGAACTCCGGCAGGCTTCTTGTTAGCTTTCAAGCGGAGTATATTTCATACTCTTCACAATTCTTCACAAGCCAATGGTTGAGAAGGAAGCAATTTAGCATATACTGTGTTTTCCATGAGTCAGAAGGTGCGGTAGGTAGAGCACAAGCTTCCCAAAGACATTTACATCCTATCCCCCAGAATCTGTGAATATATATCGAGGAGAGGAGGAGAGGAGGAACTAAGGTTACAGATGGAATTAAGGTTGCTAATTGGCTGCCTTCAAGATAAAGAGATTATCCTGGATTATTTGGATGGGCTCAATGAAATCACAGGGGTTCTTTGAATGTGTAAGAGTGAAGCAGAAGAGTCAATGTCAGAGTCAGGAGAGAAATTGCACTGTAGATTTGAAGGTGATGGAAGGGGCCCCAAGCCAAACAATGCAGGCAACATCTGCAAGCTGTACAAGGCAAGGAAACAGATTCTCCAACAGAGCGTCCAGAATGAGAGCGGTCCTCTTACCATGCCTTAATTTTAGTACAGTGAATCTCATTTAGTCAGTGAGCCTAAGGTAATAAATTGTGTTTAAGTTGGTGATTTTTTACAGCAAGCTCAGAACACTAATACAGAGGGGAATGTGTTAAGCCTTCCTGAAAGGGAAAGTTTTGGGTTTTTTCCTCCTTGCCTACCTGGTTTATGTTCATCCTTTGGGCCTCAGTTGAAATGTTCTATCTTTTCTAAGGAGAGTTCCCTGTTCTCCCTTTCTGTAGTAGCCCCTCCTGATACTTTCTTTCAGAGCACTATGATTTTTGTACAAATTATAATTAAAATCAGGTTCTGATGTAATTTTTCTGCAGCTAAAACCTTATACATAGCTCAAAGTACTGGAGTTTCAGCTTCAGCATCATTCCTTCCAAAGAAATCCCAGGGCTGATCTCCTTCAGAATGGACTGGTTGGATCTCCTTGCAGTCCAAGGGACTCTCAAGGGTCTTCTCCAACACCACAGTTCAAAAGCATCAATTCTTCGGTGCTCAGCTTTCTTCACAGTCCAACTCTCACATCCATACATGACTACTGGAAAAACTATAGCCTTGACTAGACGGACCTTTGTTGGCAAAGTAATGTCTCTGCTTTTTAATATGCTATTTATAGTTGACTCTTGAACAAGTTAAAGGCTCCACCTCCCACACAGTCAAAAACCTGTGTGTAACTTTACAATCAACCCTCCATATCCTTGGTTGCAGTTCCACAGATTCAACCAACTGTGGACCACGTAGTACTGAAGTATACATTTAGTGAAAAATATCTGCATAAGTGGACCTATCCAGTTCAAGCCTAAGCTGTTCAAGGGTCAAATGTAGTAGCTTTTAAAATCTTTTCAGTGCCTTTTCTTGGCTAGTAAAATGATGGCAATCTATATTAACCCACATTTAAAAATTATTATGCTCATTCATGAAATAAAAAATGTATGAACCACAGCTCTAGATGATGTCATATGCCATAGCATCTCATTCTTCCTTTATTGGAACACATACCACATTTCATTTTCATTGTTTTTTTATTTCTGAATGAGAATCCTCATGAAGAGAGACCCCCATGGATTGCATTCCTGGAGCCTGATGCAATGCTTGGCATGGAACAGGAACATGATAAAATTTTGTTGAATGGCATTGCATTATGCAATAAAAATTTCCCAGAGATTAATATGTACATAATGATACTGAAAGTATTACGATTATATTCAGCATGCAAATGCCACAAGATAAAAACTTTCAAAAGTTATTTTTTTTTGAGACAAAAACAGCCATTGCCTTTGCATACTCCTAAAATTATACTAATATTTCCAAATCAGTGACCTCAAAAGATACTGATATTCCTCATAAAGATTCCTATGTAACCTAACAGATTTCTTTTAGATCTTGGTAATTATAAAAAGATTATCTCTTCTCATGGATCAGTATTGTTTAAAATTAGGAAATGAATTAGTTTAACTAAATGAGTTCCTTTTCCCTTTTCCCTTGGTTTTTAATCAGTAAAGAATGAGTTTCTTGATTTACTTTATTTCCTCTTTCCCATCCTACTTTCTCTGTCCCTTCTCTATTTGTCCTCTTTTTCACTTGTGTTCAGTTCAGTCACTCAGTCATGTCCGACTTTTTGCAATCCCATGAACTGCAGCATGCCAGGCCTCCCTGTCCATCACCAATTCCCGGAGTTCACTCAAACTCATGTCCATCGAGTCGGTGATGCCATCCAACCATCTCATCCTCTGCTGTCCCCTTCTCCTCCTGCCCTCATTCTTGTTACTTTGCTTTTATCTTACCTATGTTTCTTTGTAAGCTAACACTTGTGATTTCTGGAGGTAAAAAAAAAAAAGAATTAAGGTACTAACTGGTTCAATCACTGATATATTGAGGCTCCAACACACTAAGCTTGTCCTACACACTTCCGTCCAATTTTGCCTGATGTTCTCACAGTAAGAATAACATCCAATTTCCCACTGAGCAGTTGACCTGGTAACTAGTTAAATAAATGAGTCATAAATGTTTAAAGTCAAACCCCCTCTTGGACAATATACTCTCTATATAATTGTAAAAAGGAAAGTAATTTTGAGCTAAAGGGGAATTGTAAGTATACAGTTGTGAATATTCAGGAAATGACCATAAAAAACAGACATATATTATCTGCTGCTGCTAAGTCGCTTCAGTCGTGTCCAACTCTGTGCGACCCTATAGACGGCAGCCCACCAGGCTCCCCTGTCCCTGGGATTCTCCAGGCAAGAACACTGGAGTGGGTTGCCATTTCCTTCTCCAATGCATGAAAGTGAAAAGTAAAGTGAAGTCACTCACTTGTGTCCGACTGTTTGTGACCCCATGGACAGGGCTCCTCCATCCATGGGATTTTCCAGGCAAGAGTACTGGAGTGGGGTGCCATCGCCTTCTCCAATATTATCTAGTAGGTATATATTATTTATATATAAGCTAAAATGTACCAGGATCAGGGTCTTTTCCAATGAATCAACTCTTCACATGAGGTGGCCAAAGTGTAGGAGTTTCAGCTTTAGCATCAGTCCTTCCAATGAACACCCAGGACTGATCTCCTTTAGAATGGACTGGTTGGATCTCCTTGCAATCCAAGGGACTTTCAAGAGTCTTCTCCAACACCACAGTTCAAAAGCATCATGGGATTGCGGGCAGGAGGAGAAGGGGACGACAGAGGATGAGATGGCTGGATGGCATCACCGACTCGATGGACATGAGTTTGAGTAAACTCCAGGAGTTGGTGATGGACAGGGAGGTCTGGCGTGCTGTGATTCACGGGGTCACAAAGAGTCAGACACGACTGAGCGAATGAACTGAACTGAACTGAAAATGTATCAGGACAGGTTTCCCTATGAAATGATCCTAGAAATATTAGAATTAGGTCTAGTCAAAAGATTTTCAAAGGGATTTGAATGAATCTGCATCTTTTTGTTGTTGTTTAGTCGCTCAGTCTTGCCTGATTCTTTGCAACCCTATGGACTCTAGATTTCCCTGTCCTTCACCATCTCCCAGAGCTTGCTCAAACTCATGTCCATTGAGTTGGTGATGCCATCCAACCATCTTGTCCTCTGTCGTCTGTCATCCCCTTCTCCTCCTGCCTTTAATCTTTCCCAGCACCAGGGTCTTTTCTAATGAGTCAGCTCTTCACATCAGATGGCCCAAGTATAGGAGCTTCAGCTTCAGCATCAGTCCTTTCAATTAATAAAGGGTTTATTTCCTTTAGGATTGACTGGTTTGATCTCCTTGCAGTCCAAGGGACTTTAGCTCTACACCTTTAGCTCTAGTTAATCACAAAGGATACTAGTAAAAGGAATATAAGCTTTTCTATTAGATCATGTATTGATAAATACAGTATGTGACTTTACAAGAGTTTTTTTCTTCTTTTTTTTTTTTTTAATCAAACACCAATTTCTGTGAAGTGGGAGTTGGAAGGAGAAGTGAGGATGGAATGAGCTTCTTCCTGTGATGGGCAGGGCACAGGGGTGAGTAATAGGCCCTTCATAGCCACCTCAGAACATTTCCACTTGATTTTTCTAAATTTATTGAGCTCATATTCAGCCATTGGTTGTAGGCATCTGTTCATTAGTGTATGCCCTTTTAATGATTATGCTGTGATTTGGTTACGTTTATTATAAAATATTTGGAATACCACTCATGGTTCAACGTAGGAATTTATTTGAAAAGTGGCTCAACTACTGAGTAGGCAGCATTACGTAATGATTATAGTTACAGTGTGTTTGGAATCGCATAGTCCTAAGTTCAGGCTCTAATTCTACTACTAACAGGTGATCTTAATCAAGTTATTTGACTTCCCAGAGCCTTAATTTCGTTATCTGCAAAATGGGTCTAATGATAATCCTACTTCTTTGGGTGGTTGTGAGAACTGAAAGAGGTGTAGTAAATAAATAGCTGGCAGACATTAACCACTTAAAAATGCTGACTTAAGTACACAAACAACAGAGAAAATCAAGAGTTAAGACTAAACCTCTAAGTATTTGAATAGAAGGAATTTCAGGACAATATAAAACAATTTTTTTTGGGAGGGGCTGGGTATGGAAATGTTTCTTCTTTCCATTGTATCTTAGAGATGAAGAATGAAAAAAAATAATTTTAAAGTCACCTGTGTATCTATAATTCATCTATAGATTTCAGATATTTTCTTAAAACAGTAATCCTGGAGGCAGTTACTACTCAAAGTTCAGCAGTGATATCATGGAAGACAAATGGCTTTTCTACCAAATCACTCCCCCCAGTCAGCGGGAATTCCAAGTTGGGTATTATTATTGACCAAGCCATTATTGACAGTCTCTTTGTTTCTTGTTCTAAAATAAATACGAAAAAGGAGGAATCACATTGTTTGAAATCACATCTATCTGAAATCAATGGTTTACACCAGACACTAATTAAAATATAACACTTTCAACAAATTTTAACAAGGAAAAATTCATCCAGAATTCATATAACAGCACTACCATATGCTACCTATAAAACACATTATTAGATGAATATTCCAGGTGAAATCTACCTTTAGCTAGGTAGCATGTTTATTTTCCCTCTAAGGATTGTCTAGGAGAGATGACAACACTAGACCTCATGTATTAGAAACAACATCAAAATCTGAAATATTACAATTTCAAAAAATACACAATTCCTAAAGGGCCAAAAATTTTACAGTCTCTAAATATAAGAGAAATTATGCTTTTATACAAGAACCTTACTACTAATAAAGAGCTTTCTGATTTTTATGGACTAGGAATATTTTTTTTCTAAATGTTATTGCTTAACTACTCTCCCATTTCTTGAAAATATGAGCATGCACTTCATTTTAAAGACATTTACCTCACACTGTAAGAAATGGCCAATCAGGTCAGCATTGGAGCTCCTAAAGGATGGTAATTGAGTTCTAATGCAAGTTTATAACCCAATGCAAATTAAAGGAAGTCGTCTTCTCCTACTCTGCAAAGAATCACCAGAATTATATAGGGGGAAACTTACTTGCCCACAAGGTACTTTTCAGACTTGTTTTGAATTTAAAACCATCACACTCCCAAGACAACACCAACAGCCCATTAGAAATTTGGAGTTTATAGCACAGAAATACACAGAAAAGCCAATGGTGCTTAGACATAGTAAAAGATTCTCAACTCATACACAGTAAAAGAAATGAAAATTTATTTTGTACTGATTTTTAAAAGGCTATTATTTTGGAAAGATTAAAAATTGGATAACATATTGGTTTGGTGAGAATAAAGAAAAATAAGTCTTCTTATACAAAGCTGATGGAAGTGTAGCTTGGCAGTATTTATTGAAATTTCAAATGTGCAAACTCTTAGATTCTAATGTGAGAAATGTCTCCTATAGACCTGCCTGCATTCATTCAAAATGACATGTGCACAAGGTTATTAATTACAGCACTATTTCTAAGAACAAAACACTGGAAGCAACCCAAATGTTCATCAATGGAGAATATGCATCTTCCATATACTGAAGTATTAGGCAACGAATAAGATGGGGAAATATATGCTGATATAAAACAGCATCTAAGACTTATTTCTAAGTAAAAAAAATAAAGTTTTAGAAAGAATATGTACTTCCATATTGCTTGCATTTATTAACTTAAAAGATAAACAATGATTGCCCATTTGGAGGGAAATTGGCTGGCTGGAGGAGAGGGCTAGAAAGGAGTCATTTGCAAACTATTTTATACCTCTTAAATTTTGAACTTTATGAATATATTACCTATTCAGAAAAGTAAGTGAGAAACTTCAAATATATAATCCGAATGCAGTGAGGGGCCCACCTCACACTAGAGAGTCATGCTGTGTGGCAGTGAGCTGATGACTGACCCAAGGATTCCACTGTGCATGTTACTGTCATCAGGGTGCACTTAAGTGGAGGTCAAAAACCTATCACAGCCACCTACAACTCCCTCCAGCTTCAGCTAAGCCTTTCGGCATTCTTCTTCATTTTTTCACATTCCTCCTTTGACAGCCTGAATTAACTAATGGCAGTGCTACAACTGTGTGATGCTGTAAATGGACATCCCCACATGTAAGATCTTGTTCCCTGGATGCCACCTCTGAGAATTCTGCCTAAATCCATCACTTACTGGTAGGAACCTGCTTTAGAATACACTCTCAGTATTCATGCCACTAAGGCATAGAGAAATATATAATAACGCAGTTTTAACATAGCCATGAGGATGACTCTCTATGGGAGCCAGAAATGCTGAGCAGGTCCATGGTGCCAGCAATGGCTTCCTGTACTCTAAGCTGATAGGTATCTCTGGTATTAAGAGATCATAATATTTTACTTCTTTTGTTTAAGTGGATATGCTTGATTGCTGCTTCCATAAGGCATGCACACAGTAGGGCATTTCCTTCATTCCTAACTTGAGATTCAGATCAGGGCTGAGCTACTTTACTTCAGGTATCTTTTGTTTGGGCCACTGCTGAGTGAAGTTTTAAAGTTAAAAAAAACAATAACAAAAGAACCAAGTGGTGTGAGGTTAATAGCTTTCAACATTCACACCTTATGAAAGCATCAGAAGGTGTGAATGTTGACTGTTACATTAGTTTTCATTTTTCACCATTATGTTTGGTATTTAAGAACATGTATTTGTTGTTTAAAACCTTCATGCCAGTGCATAATTACCACCCTATCGCAAAGCCAATACTCTAGGAAACATCCCAAATAGAGTATACTAAAAACACACAGTACACACACACACACACACACGCTGTGTTAATAAAACTACTGAGAATTCTTATTTATCAATATTCTAATTTTTTAAGCACTCAAATTAGGATAATCTCTTTATTAAAAAGATGTGCTTATCTCTACATGCATATGTATTGATATATTTCCTCCTGCTGCTGCTACTGCTGCTAAGTCGCTTCAGTCGTGTCCGACTCTGTGCGACCCCATAGACGGCAGCCCACCAGGCTTCCCCGTCCCTAGGATTCTCCAGGCAAGAACACTGGAGTGGGTTGCCATTTCCTTCTCCAATTCATGAAAGTGAAAAGTGAAAGTGAAGTCGCTCAGTCATGTCAAACTCTTTGTGACCCCATGGACTGCACTCTACCAGGCTCCTCCACCCATGGGATTTTCCAGGCAAGAGGACTGGAGTGGGTTGCCATTGCCTTCTCCGATATTTCCTCCTAAAGTAGTCAAAAACAATTATTCAATAAGTCCTAGTATCAAAAAAGAAGAGAAAATCCCATAAATATAAATGAACATGCCAAGATATAAAAACAACCTTGCTGACTAACTTTAAGGGTATATTATAAAAGCAATTTATCATTGCAGCAGTTTCCGTAATTCTAATAACTCTTACTGACTTTCACTTAGTGATTAGTGTTGTACATACACAGGAAAAAAGGACACAGTAGAGGTACCAGTAACCAAAAGAAGAAAATGACCCTTAACTTTGCTGGGCAAAAACCCCTCTTTCCACTTCTTTCCTTTCAGACTAAGGCTTGCTGAGCCTGTCTTTTAGCATAGTGTCACACAAAAAAATACATCATCTAGCTGTTCTATCATAACTCTATCAGACTCGTGACTATTTCCTCACATTTACTAAGATTTGACATCGGGATTATGGCTCTTCTTTGCTCTTTGTCCCAGAATCATCCTGAGTGACTTCAGATATTCAATATCCAGGTGTGAAAGTGACTCACCTAATATCCTGGCTTCTCACTTTTTTTTGAAACTCCTGAACTCTCATTTAGTAACCCAATCTCATGGAACTTCATATGTCAAATCTTATACTCCAGGACTACTCTTTGGCCAAACCTCCTAGGCTTTCAGCTCTTTCACTCTCTCATCCTCAAGTGCCTTTCCTTTAACTGTCAGTCCCTGGACCATTACACCCCCTCTATTCTGTCCTTTCCTGCCCAGCTGAGAGCCATAGTCCACTATGATGACCATTCTGTCATCACTAATCTCAATAATTCTGCCCTCTCATCTGTTTTATCAGTTAATGAAAATTTTTGGATGCTCAGAGACACAATGTTGAAAATCACATAACTTTGCAGTTTGCTGTCACTATGAATTCATGGTCCCTCTTCTGAGGGAGGCCTCCAGTATTTAGTCTTTTGTCTAATTTGTCTCTGTTGCCTATCCAGTCTTTCTCAAATTCTCCAACTGCTTTCAATTCAATTAAAAAATATAGAAATTCTCTCAAATTACCCTCAATTCATGAAACCTCTTCTTCCTATCCAGTAATAAGATATAACCCAGAGACTGAGCACTGTCTTTGTTGTCTACATACACTAGAGTGATATAATAAAAATAAACATGTAATTGACACCACCATTCCCCATACTAATCCTTTTGGGAGACCTCCTGTTATTTACTGAATAACATCCAAGATCTTGACAGGGTACTCATTGGCTACCTACTAGCTCTTCTAGCTTTATTTCTCCTATTCAGCCTTGGACTTTCTACCATGCTGTGCTTAGTTGCTCAGGCATGTCTGCCTCTTTGCGACCCAATGGACTGTAGCCCTTCAGGCTCCTCTGTCCATGGGGATTCTCCAGGCAAGAATACTGGAGTGAGTTGCCATGCCTTCCTCCAGGGGATCTTCCCAACCCAGGGGTCGAACCCAGGGCTCCTGCATGTAGGCAGATTCTTTACCATCTGAGCTACCAGGAAAGCCCTTTCTACCATAACACTCTATATATATTCCTGTTTTACCCTGGCATTTTCTCTTTTTATTTCCTTAGTTTCTCTCTTTAGTTCCTTTAGTTCCTCTCCTTTAGTTCCTTCAGTTCCTCTCCTTTAGTTCCTTCATCTCCCTGACTGTTTCCCCATAAAATCAATACTTGGATCATGGCAAATAAAATGGCTACTATAAGAAGAGTATAGTTATATTACAGATGTAGCTGAAGAAAGGATAAAGAACAATAATATTGGAATTGAAATCTTGTACTTCCTTGTAGATCTTGTAGTAAGCATCATAGTGTTGATAAAGTAGTAACTACTCAATATTTTTTTTCACTGATTCTCAATCCTTCTTTTTTTTTTTTTACATTGTTACTTACCTATCCTAGAACTCACTTATTGCCTTTAATGCCAATTCCAATGTTCTCTGCCTAGTTTTTAAGACCATCCTGTATCGGGCTTTATTGCTTCACCCTCATTTCATAATAATGCCTTCCTCTGGCCTGCCCATCTCTTTGCTGTCCTTATTCAGTTTCATGCTTCTTTCCTCAAGTTCTCCATCCTACTGATAATGTTTATCTCAAATATCACACTCCGTTTCTGTCCCCTCTACCCATCCCAGTTTTCCATTCTGTTTTTTTTTTTTTTTCCAGGATCATTCAAACTTGTAAATTCACCCACATCCTCTTAGCATTTCCATGAGTACTTTATGCATTCTTATCTTTTTATCTTTAATAGAGAATAATCATAGTTCTCAACTCACTGGGTTACTGTGAGAATTAGAAGTGTTAGTATAGGTGATGTGCCTGCCAGAGTTCATGCTCATAGATGTGTATCACAAACTTTATCAAATGTTCTCATCCTAAATCTTTGTTCTACACGGCCATTGCACATCACAAACACTTGACAGATTTCTAATTTTCTTACAGTTATAGAACTTCTGTCTAAAGCTTGAATCTGAGTTCCTTGAGAACCAAAACCCGGCCATATACTGTGGTCTTACCTCCACATCACCCAACAAGTTGATAGAAAGTAGTAAGGAAGTAGTCACTTAACTTGTGGATGATTTCTTGGTAAATTTTATCCCACAAAATCAGCGATTAACTATTAATGGGTTAGTAGCATAATTTGAATCATCATCATCAGCATAGCCTAAAACTAGTTTTCCAGAAGTTGTTTCTTTCTGGATATAAAATACACATTGGTGGTAGCATTCAAGTATGTATGAATCCAATGTTCTTGGTATTCATAACAATTCATTTAAAATAGGGAAACCATACTGAGACCATGTAATGAAAATTTGTTTCCCTTTCTGTATTACACCCTGCCTGTCTACATCCTATTCTCTGATAGAAACAGAATCATTTCTCAGGTGGAAAGAACGTTCTTCTCTATTTTAGTGACTCTCAAATGAGGCAACAGAATAGGTGAACTAGGTGATTAAATAAAAGATTTTTTTCCTAACTTTCTTCTAGATAATCTGAATCAAAAGAGTAACCACAACCTTATTCTGTGCTACATTCCTGTGAACAAATTTAAGTGAATCTCATATGCTTGGTACATGCAGAGTCTGTTTGAACATCACACTGTGTTGTGTATGAAGGCTGGAAAGGAGTAGGGGAAAGAAAATATTGCTGTTTTCAACTGTATCTGGCTTGGGAAGCCTTGCAAGAAATTTAGAAAGTTAGATAGTGACAGAAATGTTGGGCAATATTATCCAATATTTGGATAAGAATAATTTGTTTTTAATGTGTGTGAACCTCAACGTGGAATCAAGTTGAATTACAATTTAGGGTTGTGCATATTGAAAAGCAGAGACATTACTTTGCCAACAAAGGTCCGTCTAGTCAAGGCTATGGTTTTTCCAGTGGTCATGTATGGATGTGAGAGTTGGACTGTGAAGAAGGCTGAGTGCTGAAGAATTGATGCTTTTGAACTGTGGTGTTGGAGAAGACTCTTGAGAGTCCCTTGGACTGCAAGGAGATCCAACCAGTCCATTCTGAAGGAGATCAGCCCTGGGATTTCTTTGGAAGGAATGATGCTAAAGCTGAAACTCCAGTACTTCGGCCACCTCATGAGAAGAGTTGACTCATTGGAAAAGACTCTGATGCTGGGAGGGATTGGGGGCAGGAGGAGAAGGGGACGACAGAGGATGAGTTGGCTGGATGGCATCACTGACTCGATGGACGTGAGTCTGAGTGAACTCCGGGAGTTGGTGATGGACAGGGAGGCCTGGCGTGCTGCAATTCTTGGGGTCGCAGAGTCGGACATGACTGAGCGACTGAACTGAACTGAAGGTTTCAGTGAGTTAGTTGAGTTTTGATTTACAACAGTGTAAACAGAATTAACTGCATTTAAAAATACACTAACATTTACTGAAATTTGAAACAAACCCATAACAGAACTCATAAACTATGAAAATGATCCTGTTCACTAAAGAGATCTTGCTCAGCTTCCTATGGATTAATAATTATTTTTTGTGAGATGATAACTAATGGGATAAATTTAGAGAAACATTCTAATCAACCACTGACTGGTGTTTAGTATCAACCTATTTTATTAGTGTTAATAGAAAAGAAGTCATTAAGTTCATTTGCTTTTTAAGTGAATATGAGAAGATTGTTTTAAATGTTAATTTTCAAAGAATAAATTTTTAAGACAGTAATATTTACCTTTTTAATTGATGCTTTATAATAGCTTTAGAATGTTTAGATATTATTTCTCTTAATTCCCTTTTAAAAAACACACATGGGTTAACATCAATTGTAGGTAATTGTGAAAAAGAAAGATTGTCTATGCTAGCAGTTCTCAACTGTTTTTAACTATTCTAGGAACTTAAAAATACCACTACCCCAAGCACAGTCATTGTCTGAACCCCAGACAGTTGTATCTCAGGCTCTCCGAGAGTGAGTTTGGGCACCCCATACAAGTATATTTAATATCACTTCTAGGTGATTGACAGAGAAGGCTAAGGCACCCCACTCCAGTACTCTTGCCTGGAAAATCCCATGGATGGAGGAGCCTGGAAGGCTGCAGTCCATGGGGTCGCCAAGAGTCGGACACGACTGAGCGACTTCACTTTCACTTTTCACTTTCATGCATTGGAGAAGGAAATGGCAACCCACTCCAGTGTTCTTGCTTGGAGAATCCCAGGGATGGGGGAGCCTGGTGGCTGCTGTCTATGGGGTCACACAGAGTTGGACACTACTGAAGCGACTTAGCAGCAGCAGGTGATTGAAATTGTGTCAGGAATTTCCAAAGTTTATAATATTTTTATATGAAATGTGATTCTTCTTTCATTCACAAATGTGATACAGATTATATTGTAGTCTTATTTATAGAAAAATTCTTCCAGTCACCTCTCTCCCTGACACTCTACCACAATGGGAAAACCTCCTTGAGGGCAGGGACTAAGTTTTAAATATATTTGTATCCCCTACATCTAGTGCTATGTCAGGCTGAAACAGCCAGTGAATGTTAGGGGTAATAACATATTTTTTTCTTACAATGACAAATCTTGCTCTTGTAGAGATTATTTTTATTTAATTAGTGCTTACTTATAGAGATATATCTAATTTTGTTATTTTACTTTGGCAATTAACAGAGGCATTTGTTTTGTATTTTCCTGCTACGTAAATTTGCTGGCACTTAAAACATATTTTTATCATTAATTAATTATACGATGCCCCCGGATGGAACAAAGATGGCAACAATCATGATAGAAACTGAAAAGTTCAATTCTGATCTGACCATACAGAGTTCAAGTCACTTTATATGTGAGAACTAAGAACAAAATGAACTGCTTCTAGCATAACAATTTGTGCATTTAAGTGAAAGTTTGTATTTTTTGTCAGAAGCAATTAATAGTTCAAAATAGTGTTTGATTTAGATTACTTCTTCTAAAAGGGTATGCTGCTGCTAAGTCACTTCAGTCGTGTCCGACTCTGTGCGACCCCATACATGGCAGCCCACCAGGCTCCGCCGTCCCTGGGATTCTCCAGGCAAGAACACTGGAGTGGGTTGTCATTTCCTTCTCCAATGCATGAAAGTGAAAAGTGAAAGTGAAGTCGCTCAGTCGGGTCCAACCCTCAGCGACCCCATGGACTGCAGCCTTCCAGGCTCCTCCGTCCATGGGATTTTCCAGGCAAGAGTACTGGAGTGGGGTGCCATTGCCTTCTCCGTAAAAGGGTATAGAATAAAGTAAAAAGCAGTGAATTATTTTGGTCCCTTGCTTTGATTAAATATAGTCTTTAACAGAAACTATAAAATTTTAATGTTAATTAAAGGAAAAAAGGATATGGGTTAAAAATGATGATAAACTACTGAATTGGACAAAATCCTTTGGGGCATTAAAGTTTTAAGTTGAATACATACTGTACAAAGAAATGAAGAACTTAAGAAATACAATGACAACTTGAACACAGATTTCGAGCTCATCATGTTTTCCAACAAGCAGTCCTGTGTGAAAGCATCTTGTGATTGGTGTTTAGTTCTTACCATTCCTGCTTAACAGTGTTTTAAGAGGTTCAGAAAGTTGCTCAAAGTCACAGAGCAAGTAGGTGCCAGAAGCAGCATCAAACAGATAATCTGACTGCAAATACAGTACTCTAACAGCTCTGGACCCTTGCGGCCACCTAAGGTTACATGAGCTAGATATCTGCAAGTGCTTACTGCCTGGACAATGGCGGGCATTTGCAAACCTACCAGTGTGTGGCATAAATCTCTGCTACTTGAGTGGTCCCTGGACCAGAGACATGGACATCATTAGGAGCTCATTTGAAATGAGGAATCTGGATGTTCCATCACAGACCCCCACATATCAGAATCTGTTTTTTAAAAAATAATACTCTTATACAACTTTTATAAACTGTTAAGTATGAAAAGCAAGAAAGTAAAGATATTCAGATATGAAATTAGGACACAGGAATTTGATCTCAGCCCTGCCACAAACTAGCTGGGGCACTTGTAAGCTTTTTTTTTTTTTTAACTTTTTAGAGCATCATTTTTTTTTAATCTGTTAAATGGGGATGATAATATCTGTTTTGAGGGCTATTGTGATACTTATCTAAATACATAGGCGTGGACCCCAGCAGGAGTTTAAGAAATGAATACTAAATCCCTTTGCAGATCCACAGATGGGTAAAAAGACAGCTAGCTCCAGGGCACTCCATGAATTTGGTGAACTCTCGATTTCCTGATTATGTTGACTAGGAACTATCTGTGTTAGAATCCATTTAAATTAAGCTTTCTGGGATGTCCACATTTTCATGCCCTAGAGATTTGCTACAGAATTATTCTCAGAGCAATTATAGGTGAGGCGGCCCTATAATGAGATATCTTTGCTACTTCATTAAATAAACCCCTTTGGATGGGCTCCAAAATGGACCTGCCTCATACCAAATTCCATTACACTGGAAGTAATCTCATAAGAAGGCCCTGGTGTGGGTTCAATCGTCCTGGATACTTAATGTTTACTATAAAGGAAATGTGTTCTAGAACAGTGATTCCCAAAAACTGGTTCTCAGACCAGTACTTTATTGATCTAAGGGGCAATGAAAAAAAAAAAGACAATTTAGTCAACTTTTCATGAAATTGAATTACAATCTATTTTAAAAATACCCTTCATTCTGACAGTATGCCCTATTTTGAGAGTATGCCCTTTCTATTTTCTTTTTTGGTGTTAAACTGCTCCATATTTTAATGAAATAATGAAATTTTAATGAAACAATATAATGATAGCTATTTTTGTTATATTCTTTCACAATACAAATATGAGGTCAATCCTCTTGCCTCTCTAACTCAAAAAAAAAAAAATTAAGGTCCTTGAAATCCCAAATTCCACACAATTGTTAGAGAAAAATGCTTAAAAGGAAATTCTTTCCTATGAAATTCAGTGCAGTTCAGTCGCTCAGTCATGTCCAACTCCTGTGACCACATAAACTGCAGCACGCCAAGTTTCCCTGTCCATTACCAACTCCCAGAGCTTGCTCAGACTCATGTCCATTGAGTCGGTGATGCCATCCAACCATCTCATCCTCTGTCATCACCTTCTCCTCCTGCCTTCAATCTTCCCAACATCAGGGTCTTTTCCAATGAGTCAGCTCTTCCCATCAGGTGGCCAAAGTATTGGAGTGGGTAGCCTATCCCTTCTCCAGCAGGTCTTCCCGACCCAGGAATCGAACCAAGGTCTCCTGCATTGCAGGCAGATTCTTTACCAGCTGAGCTACTCAGAAAAGCCCTCCTATGAAATTAGCAAGGAGCATAAAGCATTTTAAGTTGGAGACCAAACTGTAAAGTTTTCATTTTAGGGCAAATTTGTGCAATGTCAGCATCTCACAGAATGCGATTCTCATCTCATCTCCTTGAATTGCTATGTGTACCAGGACCATTTGTGATCTCTTAAAATCCAGATGCTGATTATGCAGGTCTAGCAGAAGTTATATATTTCTCACAAACCCTCAGAGTAGCAAGGGCATAGCGGTTAAGGTGGTGAGCTCTGAACCAGATCACCTTGGTTCAGTCCCAGGTACTACTGCTTCTAGCTGTTGATCCTTGAGCAGCTGATTTAACCTTTCTATCCCTTAGTTTTCTCATTAGCATAAAAGAATAATAGTTTCATCTCATATGCTTATTGTGAGAATAAAATGTAACATTGAATGTAAATATTCCCAGGATGTAAAATATAATACCTGACACATAGCAAGAGCTCCATAAATGTGAGTTATTACTCTAACTTCACAGAACAGTGACTGGAGCACCAAGATATTAAGAAAAAAAAAGCACCTTAAGGAGTTCCTGCATGATGAAATCGGAATTGAAAATTCTATTTGGTGAGGGAGGTTGTGCTCTATGTTCTTTGGCTGGTTCAGTGGGATTGTTTGAAGCGGCGTCTCTTGAAGGGTGTGTATAGGTCTATTCTACTTCAAAAGGTGGAAGCCTCTGAGTTACTAAGATCCTATGAGTAAGGCTGAAATGATGGCATTGTTTAGGTTGCATGCCACAAAATTATTAACCTTCTTCATAATTTGAGTGCTTTTCTTATAAATGACAAAAATGTGATTAGTCCATTCCCAGACCTTTAAGTGTTCCTATTAGTAAAACCCTTAAGGTGTTTGCTAATAATTATTCTTTCTCTACGAAAGTTCAACTAGAATGTTTATGAATTAATCTCTTCTAACTTTTTATCGACAGCTAAGAAGTTCACTGGATGGTTGTATAGCATCACCAACTCAATGGACATGAATTTTAGCAAACTCCAGGAGATAGTGAAGGACAGGAAAGCCTGGCGTGCTGCAGCCTGTGTGCTGTGCTTAGTGCTGCAGTCTATGGGGTCACAAAGAGTCGGACATGACGGCAACTGAACAACAAGCAATTTATTGGAAATAGTGGGCCTATGAGGCCAATGTCTTTATTTTTTAACAGAATCTGTAACATTTTAATAGAGGGTGAATTTATATAGTTGTTCTTTAAAAATTATAGGTAATAACATCTAGGCATAATACTGTGATTTCATATGAATGTATGTTTTTTATCTTTCAGTTTATACCTTTTGCCCATCTGGTGTGTTTTCTGTTGTGATTTCAAACACAGGAGCAAATGATGACTGATTTTAGTAAAGACTGAGAGTTAGTCACAGAGTTAGTTTCATCAGGCACATTTAAATAAATGCCTCCTATGTTCTGAAATCCTGAAAGATTAAAGTTGGCTGCTTTTTGGAAGCTAAACTGTTATCTTCTGAATCGCTGCATATCATTTTATCTTATTCATTACAAAATACCATGAATTTACTTGTCTAGTTACCATGTTATAAAAACAAAAGGAGCTAAGACTTTGTCAAGAACACAGGGAAGCTAACATAGAAGCAGAACATTCCTAATGGATTTATTAGATGAATTGGAAATTATTGTGTCTATTAATAGTCACAAATTTCTAGTGCCTTTCCCCAGTTTTTACTTTTTCTTTTCATGGTCTTACCTTAAACCACAGGCAGCCTTCTGTGTGTTTCTACAGCCTGACTCTGTACCTGTACCACTCAGATACTAAGCATTTTGTATACCTCACAGTGCCCTCCCCCCATATAATAATCACAGGAGAGTTGCTAGTTATCCTTCAACAGCCATGTCCAGTCTCCCCTTCTTTATCAGTAATAGGACCCCTGAATGTTAGAGGCATTGGGAATCAAAACTGTATTTTTCAGCATTTCTTGTAGGTCTGTGCAGCCACATGACCAAATTTGGGTCAATATAAAAAAGTGGAAATGGTGTGTGCAACTTCCCTTGAAGTATGCTTAGGACACAATGTGACTCTTTCCTTCCTTTTGCCCTTTCCTGGCTGGTTAGAAGGTGGGCATGATAAAACCAACAGGAGCTATCATTTTGGATCCTGAGGTCACAGCCACATCTTTAGGAACAAAATAGAATCTGGTACCTGACGATCATACTGTACCAGTCCTTGACTACCTAACACTTACGTGAAAAAAACAACTCTCTTGCTTTTGACACAGGTATTTTGGGTTTTTGTCATTTGCAGCCAAACCTAATTCTAACTTCACACACTGAAATAGTCATTGATGCATTTATCTTTCAGGTGTGATCCTTATCATTATGCCTTGGTCTCTGTCATTCATCCTATCTTAGTCATGGTAGGACCTAAGGAAAAGCAACAGATGCATTAAGTAATACCTGAGAACACTCAGTATGGAAGCAATTCAATTCAATAGAAGTTAAATTCAGGACAGGAGAGTTAAAAAGGTTAAATATCTTTTCTATTCCTAGTAACTGTGGTTTATCAAGAGACAGTCTAGGTAAGATTTCAAAAGTTAACTCCCAGGATAATTAGACAAAAGCTAGACCAGATGTCTAAGCTAAGTTTTGGTCTCAAAATAATTACCTTTGTTAATTACCAGTAATTAGTGTCAGCATCCAACACTTTCCTAAAAACCCTTGAGAGAGGGGGAGGTTGGGGGGGAGAGAGAGAGAAAGAGAGAGGGAAAGACAGAGACAGAGAATGTGCACAACAGAGTCAAAACACTTAAGCATATTCCAGTACAATTATACATCTTGGGGGTCATTAAAACTGGATTCAAATTTTACAATTTTGAACACTGGGATTTATGGGAAAAAAATGGATATTTTCTTCTAGTTAATGCAAATACCTTTTGCTTCTCTAACTAGACTTAATTTGTAGTTTATGTTCTTTCTTATTTTATGCCTTTTATCCCCCATTGCCAAAATTATTCTTTTCCTTTATCTGGAAAGGATAAAATTAAACCTTTAACCCTGTAATAATAGAATTACACCTTTAACCCTATCCTTTCCCCCAAAAAATTTTCAGCTGGAAATAGACCTAGCAGAAGTGCCCATGGTTCTTCCTGGCGTCTACACTTAGCTCCCTTTCCACAGTCAATAGCTTCTGGTCTCTAGCTCAAAGAACAGCAGAAGGTTCTCAGTGCTTTGAAAACAATTTGGGGGCATTTTTTACATAGTTCAGAAGTTTACAAAGTGCATCACTCTTCACTTGTGTAAATGACCCTTAATAAGGACAGAAGTATTTATAGATGCATCTACTTGTATGCTACCTCATCACGTCATGTCTCTCTGGGCCTTCTTTTTTGTGCCTAGGGTTTCTTTTTCAATATTTAGGGGCACATTTTCTTGTATTGTTCATTAATAACTCATTGTAGATGTAGTCATTTTTAACCTGTGACTAAGACTGGAAGTAACACTTAATCCTTTAAATCTTTATCACAAAATCTCACATTTGACTCCTGCACATGGCCCTGGTTCCATGGTATAACAGTCATGCCTTAATACCATTTCCATTTAACTATTTACTGGTTTGTCTCCCTCACAGACTGTTAGAGGGAAGCTACCATGTCGTAACTCATTTTTTATGTCTCCAGTGGCCACCAGGCATATATAAAATGCATTGAAAATTTTTTTTGTAATTAATAAAATACGCAGTCACCAATATTGCCAAGCCAATGGGAGTTCTAGCTGCACACTTTGGTCCTTTTATAAGTTCAGTGAGTCATGAGATGGTGCATTTCTTCCTGTGACCTTTTTTGAGTTTTATTCTTACATCTATTTTAGCCCATGGGCTAAATCTTTATGCCAAAATATTGATCAACTTACCTGCTTAGAGAGAAAAATAATTATTCATAAAGCTCATAGGAGGGGAAGGGAAGTAAAGTTTGATGGTAAGGTGAAAGGTGTTATTTTGTTTTTTTTAATCAGTATTATGCATAAATTGGTCTTCCCTGGTGGCTCAGAGGTTAAAGCGTCTGCCTGCAATGCGGGAGACCTGGGTTCAATCCCTGGGTCGGGAAGATCCCCTGGAGAAGGAAATGGCAACCCACTCCAGTATTCTTGCCTGGAGAATCCCATGGACAGAGGAGCCTGGTGGGCTACAGTCCACGGGGTCATAAAGAGTTGGGCACGACTAAGTGACCTTACTTATTATGCATAAATTATCAGCCCATGCTAAAAGTAAGATGGTTATGTTTAATCATGAAGACTACATATCAAAAGGGGATAATATGTATACTCATTAACTGCCTATTTCTAGGGAATCTATATTCTACTCACCACTACTGTATTGAAACTTTAAGGCTTCTATAGGTGTACATTAAAATTGCAAAACCAACTGCATTTTAATATATGTTACTATTCACTGCAGTGTTTGTTAGGGAAAAGGCATAAAATATGCTTTTGGGCTGATTTCTATATGTTGAGTGCACACAGGCATATTAATTTGCAGGCATATTGTATTGGTATAAACTGAGGACTGAAAAGTCCTGATATTCAATATTTTCATACTGTATTTTCATTACAGTATGATCAGAGTGGCTCACAGTAATCACAACTTTCCCTTTCACAGCTTACTGTCACCAATCTATGCTCTCTCTTACCCCATACCTCCAGTGCTGTTCTGAACTGTCCTGCTGCCACGGCATATTTCTTCTGTCTGTAGCAAGAACTGGCATCCTTTAAGGCTACCTGAAGCCATTTGTCAATCTGAGGCAGAACGCTGAAATTAGGTCCATGCAAAGGGTCCGCTATTTCAGCAGCTCGGCATGTTGGCCTATTCCCAGTGGACGGATAGGACTCCACAAACTCATAGCTCACTTTCTCTTCATCAACGTAGACCAGCTTCACCTCCACATCCATGATATTCTTTAAGGGTATATGAGGCAGGGGCATGGTGATCAGCAGACTGTCAAGTTCTATTATCTTTGCCTCTTTCTTTCCAGCTGGCTTTTCGTCACCTTCTGCCTTCCGTTTAAAGGCCACTTTCTCTAAATCATTGCTTTGTTTTTCTTTGAGACTCTTTGCCATTTTTATTCTTTCAACTGTGATTTCCACCTGTTTGTCTCCACAGCTTTTCTTAATCTCTTGTGACATTTCCAGGATGCTGGGTGGGTTTGCTAAAGTGGACATTTTGTTGCTGTGTTTATCTTTGGAACAAGATCCTATTTATTGTATTCTCCAAGCTCCTACTCTTCCTGAGTCCATTGATTGCCCCTTAAAACACCTGAAAGGGGGTGAGAATAAGAAAAATAATTAAAACAAAATTTTGAAATTCCAGTGGTTTTAGTCAGACTATAGTTAAATTCATTGAAAATGCTGTTTAATTCATTGTAGGTATTCATCACTTTAAAACTGTATAGACATCATCTGCTGACTGTTTTACTAGAGAAGTGTATGTTTCAGTTCCCCAAGAATTCGTTGAAAACACATTTAGACAACGTCTTTAAAAATAGTCATCTATAGCTGAACAACACTGAATGAATATTTTTATGGGGTGCTCAAACTCATTGAATAGGAAAATCTTATACATAACCACTGAGGAAAAAAAAAAGACCTAAAAAAAAAAACTATCTTGATCTTAATTTCCTCAGGAAGGCAGGTGGTCTAGAACTCATTATAAAATATACTGCTAACCTGCATAATAGACTTGGGAGTCTAAAGAAACCACAGCTGCCTCCTCTGAAAGGCTTCCAGACACTGTTATGAGCACAATGTTTCCTCAGTTTATTTCTCCTCTTATTAATGGTAATCTCAAGTTTAAACAGCTTTAAAGGTAACTCTTATTTGGCATGGACTTGAAAGCAGAAGAACATGGCATTCACCCTCTCATCTAAAGGAGCCACAGATTCAACTTGAGTTTACTGTATTCATATTTTGGTAGCAATGATATCAGGTATCATAGTATATGAAGAGGAGATATATTCTTAAATTACAGATGTTCAAAAAATATAACAGTTATTTGATTCAAAGATTTCTGCACACTATTTCCGCTTCTAGATTAGTTTCAAAATATAAAATGTGTTAAATTAGTAATGGTATAGTTTGGTTGGTATCTATTTTTAAGACTCTTTCACCTATTGTATCCTGTTCTGGAAATAATTCTGTAGGATAAACAGGAATAAGGAACAAATTTTTCAAGGAAACTAAGGGGCAGAAATATTAAGTTGCTTTATATGAGTCATGCTGTTGGTCATTAGGAGAACCTGGATCACTATTTCCTTCCTGAGACTTCCAGTCACTAACTCCTGGTTTGGAGTACTTCCTCTAAGGCATGCTGTTGTTTAGGATACCTAATAGGAGACTTAGAACACAAAGAGAAGAGAAAATGTAAGAAAGAAGAGCCAAGTATGATAAGATAATAATGAAATAAAAGCTAACATTCTTGCTTCTTTTCAACTACTACAGGATCATTGCCTGACTCAAGATAAAGTCTTGACTAGCTTCTCAAATTTTATGATTTTGTTAATCACAAGATGTTGATTATTTTCATTTGTTTGCTTGAAAGACAGATATGCCCCAAAAAACCTTTAAAATGATCCTGAAGTTTGACAACAGTAATTCTTGGCAAAGTGTAGCAAGATACAAAACTGTATATATGACTGTAACCTTTGAGGCACTTTCCTCCTCCCTATCACACTGAACTTGGGTCATCAGAAATGGTTCAGGTCAAACGTGGACACGTCAAAACATCTACTGTGATGACCCGAATTATCTTATAGGAAAGACTGAATTTCAAGTAATTCCAATACCAGCTATCTTGAATGTTAATTTGCAGAAGTTAAACACTAGAAAAATATTTCCCCGGTGATTTGCACTGATGTATTACTATATTGTGTCTATGTGGGGGAAAACACCTAAAAGATTAAAAATTTTGCCCTTCTGTGTTATACTCAGTATTGAAGGAGACAGTTATGGCTGAGCATCATTAAACCCATCATCACAGCATAACTGCATTCAGGAAAGGCCCTGTTTTTCTTTTCCTCTCTTGATTTCATTGCTGATATCCAGTATATCCTTTGAACCACTAATGTGGCTACTCAGGGTAGCGAGGGAAAAACTCTTTACCATCACTCTATCTTTATTTGCTCTTTTATGTCACATATGCTTTGGTTTGAGAAAAGTTAGCTTCAGTCCTTGAATTAAGATCTTCAGTGGATGAAGACTCAAGACATACATCTGTACCAATAAGCTTTTTTCAGTATTAGAGCTATGGAAATGGAAGTAGTAAAACTCCAACGCCATACATGCATTATATGGTTTTTTAAGAGTTTTATAAAATTTTGAGTAAGATTTAAATACCACAAGGTGGCTAAGTTCCAAACTCAGCTTGTTTCTTACCAATACTATAGAAATTATATTTGTGTTCCCCTCTTGTCCAGTACTATCTGCAATGCAAAAGAGATGTGATGCTCTTAAAACTTGTTTAAAGCTCAAAATACCTGATTTTAAGGATCTCTGATTCATATTCATTCTTACAATCAGCTTTATGGGCTATTTCAAATTTTAAGCTATTTAAAGATGTTCATAGTATCTCCTGGGTATCTTTTCTAAACTCTCTCTACTTCAAGCATAGTAGCTAAAATATGTGAGATTATATGTAGTTGGTCGTGGCTAGTAATTTTTTTTCAAGATCTTTCTGTGTTGTTGGGTGTTGTCATTATAGACATGCCTGAACCAGCTAAGTCTGCTCCTGCCCCTAAAAAGGGCTCTAAAAAAGCTGTGACCAAGGCCCAGAAGAAGGATGGCAAGAAGCGCAAGTGCAGCCGCAAGGAGAGCTACTCCGTGTACGTGTACAAGGTGCTGAAGCAAGTCCATCCGGACACCAGCATCTCGTCCAAGGCCATGGGCATCACGAACTCCTTCCTCAAGGACATTTTCGAGCGCATCGCTGGGGAGGCATCGCACCTGGCACATTACAACAAGTGCTCGAGTATCACATCCAGAGAGATCCAGACCGCCGTGCGCTTGCTGCTACCTGGGGAGCTGGCCAAGCACGCCGTGTCTGAGGGTACTAAGGCTGTCACCAAGTATACCAGCTCCAAGTAAATATAATATGCCTTGCCGCTGTTAATGGAGAAGGCAATGGCACCCCACTCCAGTACTCTTGCCTGGAAAATCCCATGGACGGAGGGCCTGGTGGGCTGTAGTCCATGGTGTCGCTAAGAGTCAGACACGACTGGACTGAGCGACTTCATTTCACTTCACTCACAGCAGCATTACCTATCTCTTCTGCATTTATTTCACCTCTTGAATACATAAACTTATCTTTATAACCACTTCTTGTAAAAGGTAATTGTTCTCTCTCCCTCCTTCCCTCTCTCCCTCCACCTCTTTTCCTTCAAATTCCCCTACTCCAGTCTTCCTGTCAGATGTCTGTCCTGTCCAACCCAACTATGCACCTTTTTACTTTGCAAGAAAGTTTTATTGGTTTTTCAAGAAACAGGCTTCTGAGTATTTCTTCATCAGTCCTTAAATGTATCTATAAAGATCACAGTTTTGTTTTTCAGTGGAGTTTTTTTTACAAGAAACAACAACAAAAATTAAGAAAGAAAAGAAAGTGAAGTCACTCAGTCGTGTCCAACTCTTTGTGACCCCAGTAGCCTACCAGGCTCCTTTGTCCATGGAATTTTCCAGGCAAGAGTACTGGAGTGGGCTGCCATTTCCTTCTTCAGGGGATCTTCCCAACCCAGGGATCGAACCCTGGGTCTCCTGCATTGCAGGCAGATGCTTTACCATCTGAGCCACCAGGGAAGCCCCAAACAACAATAGAGAAGGAAGATATGTACATGGCACATACAGCAATCAGAGGGAAAATATTTGTGACATTTTCAAACATCTGAAAGAGTAAATATCCCAAATTTGTCCAAGAAACACATAATTCAGGTCCCCACAAAAACCAAGAATAAGTATCCTAATGTCTAAAAGTGACCTCTATGTACAGGCTGAAAAAGTATGGCCAACCCAACCAATATTTTTCAGTGTTGTTCTAAATCAGGTGACTTCAGCTTCAGATTTAGAGCCAATTCTTTATAAAAATTGTTGCATGTCTACAAAAGTGTTATGAAACTGTTCACTTACAGCTTTTTTTTTTTTTTTTAATATACAACACCATTTAAATAATCTGGAATTTAAGGCCTTTTACCAGCTAGCTCAATGTGTGTTACCAGACTTATTTAGCACACCTTCTGCAAACCACTCTGTAGTCAAGCTGAACTTCTTGTTACTACCAAAAAAGATACTTGTTTTCAGTTTGTCTGCTAAGAATTCTCCATTTCCCTGTTCTCATCTCATTCTACCTGTCCAAACCTAGCCAGAAGTTTTCCATCTCTCCCTCCTCAGAATAATGACAGCATTTACAGTCCTATTTTCCACATTATGGTTATATGTGAGTGACTTATTTCTTCCACCAAGCCCCCTAAAAACAGAAATGTGTTTATCTTGACATTAGTTCAGTGATTTTCATAGAGCAGACATTCAATAGATGTTGATCAGTATGGATTCTGAAAATCAAAGACTAATTTAAAAATTTTAAAGGAAGTAAATTAGATTTTTTTTTAAAGGTTTGGTTTAACTTTCTAAGAGTTGTTTCTGAGGTGGTTTTGCTAGATTTTGTTTGGTTTTGTTTTAAATTTGGTCCTGGGTAAAGTACATTTTCTTCTTTGATAGTTCAAGTGAATCATCTACCAACTAGATTTAAACTATCAACCTCTTCAGTTTTTTTTTAGTACTCAAGTTGATTAACATGACATTAGTCAGTGTTCCTAAGGCACTGAGTTACATTTTAATCATTACTTCAATAAAAATACATTTAGAGAAAACTATTAGATAATCATTATGTATATCAAAGAGGTATTCACTGATAACATTCTTGTAAAAATGCCCATTCTTTCATTTAGAAGACTGTAAAATTGATTTCCTCATAGAGGCCATGTCTTAAAAAACTCCAGCAAATATTGATATGAAACAGAACAATCTTGAAGGTTTTATAATAAATTCAGGTACTAGAAACAAAGGTTAATGTTCAATCATTTCCAGAGGGTAACTGTTGAAAATTTATTCAGTGGATTTTCAACACATTCATTTTTTCGGCGAACATTTCATTAAGCATTCTGTTTTATATGGGAGACTCTATCACTTTATAGATACAATCAGTGGTTTACATGGCTGTTAGTATGACAAATTATTTATTAGCATTTTGATTGAAATCAGCAGCTTAAACATGGGCAATTCAGAAAAAGAGAATACTTAAAAATTTGCTCTCTGAAACATTCAACATCACAGTTGCTATGGTTTTCTTTCTTTAAAAAAAAGAGAAAGGATCTAATTTTAACTTGCTGTTAAATGTAAGAGAGACATTATAAGGAAAAAGCATCTTGCTTGTTAGTCCACCAGTACACCTTGATATTTTAAAAAACACACTACAGAATATTTCTTTGATCCAATAATAATTTATTGGATACCTACCAAGAGAAATGTCCCATACTATTTGTTATAAAGGAAACCAAGGATGACCAAGACAGGATTCTCGGCATTCTAGAACTCATAACTGGGGGTGAGGGTGTAGGATGGAGAGAGGGATGTATAGGTAAATAACTTCACATAGAGCAGACATTGTCTAACAAGACTGTGAAGTGCTGAAGGGGCAAGAATGCATCACAATCTCCTCCTTTTTTTTTAACTTTTTATTTTGTATTGGAGTTAAGTTCACTTCATTCGCTCAGTTATGTCTGACTCTTTGCAACCCCATGAACCACAGCACACCAGGCCTCCCTGTCCATCACCAACTCCTGGAGTCCACCCAAACTCATGTCCATTGATTGAGTTGGTGATGCCATCCAACCATCTCATCCTCTGTCATCCCCTTCTCCTCCTGCCCTCAATCTTTCCCAGCATCAGGGTCTTTTCCAGTGAGTCAGCTCTTCGCATCAGGTGGCCAAAGTATTGGAGTTTCAGCTTCCAGATCAGTCCTTCCAATGAACACCCAGGACTGATCTCCTTTAGAATGGACTGGTTGGCTCTCTTTGCAGTCCAAGGAACTCTCAAGAGTCTTCTACAACACCACAGTTCAAAGGCATCAATTCTTCTCCACTCAGCTTTCTTCCCAGTCCAACTCTCACATCCATACATGACCACTGGAAAAACCATAGCCTTGACTAGACGGACCTTTGTTGGCAAAGTAATGTCTCTGCTTTTGGATATGCTATCTAGGTTGGTCAAAACTTTCCTTCCAAAGAGTAAGCATCTTTTATATTCATGGTGGCAATCACCACCTGCAATGATTTTGAAGCCCAAAATAATAAAGTCTGACACTGTTTCTCTATATATTTGCCATGAAGTGATGGGACTGGATGCCACGATCTTAGCTTTCTGAATGTTGAGCTTTAAGCCAACTTTCTCATTCTCCTCTCTTACTTTCATCAAGAGGCTCTTTAGTTCTTTACTTTCTGCCATAAGGGTGGTGTCATCTGCATATCTGAGGTTATTGATATTTCTCCTGGCAATCTTGATTCCAGCTTGTGCTTCCTCCAGCCCAGCGTTTCTCATGATGTACTCTGCATGTAAGTTAAATAAGTAGAGTGACAATATACAGCCTTGACATACTCCTTTACCAGTCTGTTGTCCCATGTCCAGTTCTAATGTTGCTTCCTGATCTGCACACAGATTTCTCAAGAGGCAGGTCAGGTGGTCTGGTATTCCCATCTCTCAGAATTTTCCACAGTTTATTGTGATCCACACAGTCAAAGGCTTTGGCATAGTCAAGAAAGCAGAAATAGATGTTTTTTTCTGGAACTCTCTTGCTTTTTTAATGATCCAGTGGATATTGGCAATTTGATCTCTGATTCCTCTGCCTTTTCTAAAACCAGCTTGAACATCTGGAAGTTCACAATTCACGTATTGCTGAAGCCTGGCTTGGAGAATTTTAAGCATTACTTTACTAGTGTGTGAGATGAGTGCAATTCTGCAGTAGTGTGAACATTCTTTGGCATTGCCTTTCCTTGGGATTGGAATGAAAACGGACCTTTTCCAGTCCTGTGGCCGCTGCTGAGTTTTCCAAATTTGCTGGCATATTGAGTGCAGCACTTTCTTGGCATCATCTTTCAGGATTTGAAATAGCTTCACTGGAATTCCATCACCTCCACCAGCTTTATGCATAGTGATGCTTCCTAAGGCCCACTTGACTTCACATTCCAGGATGTCTGGCTCTAGGTGAGTGATCACACCATCGTGATTATCTGGTCATGAAGATCTTTTTTGTATAGTTCATCTGTGTATTCTTGCCACCTCTTCTTAATATCTTCTGCTTCTGTTAGGTCCATACCATTTCTGTCCTTTATTGAGCCCATCTTTGCATGAAATGTTCCTTTGGTATCTTTAACTTTCTTGAAGAGATCTCTAGTCTTTCCCATTCTGTTGTTTTCCTCTATTTCTTTGCACTGATCACTGAGGAAGGCTTTCTTATCTCTCCTTGCTATTCTTTGGAACACTGCATTCAAATGGATATATCTTTCTTTTTCTCCTTTGCTTTTCACTTCTCTTCTTTTCACAGCTATTTGTAAGGCTTCCTTAGACAGCCACTTTGCTTTTTTGCATTTCTTTTTTTGGGGGATGATCTTGATTCCTGTCTCCTATACAATGTCACAAACCTCCGTCCATAGTTCATCAGGCACTCTATCAGATCTAGTCCCTTAAATCTATTTCTCACTTTCACTGTATAGTCATAAGGGATTTGATTTAGGTCATACTTGAATGGTCTAGTGTTTTTCTCCACTTTATTCAGTTTCAATCTGAATTTGGCAATAAGGAGTTCATGATCTGAGCCACAGTCAGCTCCCAGTCTTGTTTTTGCTGACTGTATAGAGCTTCTCCATCTTTGGCTGCAAAGACTATAATCAATCTGATTTTGCTGTTGGCCATCTGGTGATGTCCATGTGTAGAGTCTTCTCTTGTGTTGTTGGAAGAGGGTGTTTGCTATGACCAGTGCATTCTCTTGGCAGAACTCTATTAGCCTTTGTCCTGCTTCATTCTGTACTCCAAGGCCAAATTTGCCTGTTACTCCAGGCATTTCTTGACTTTCTGCTTTTGCATTCCAGTGCACCGTAAGTCACTTCAGTCCTGTCTAACTCTTTGTGATCCTATGAACTAGAGCCCACCAGGCTCCTCCGTCCTGGGATTCTCCAGGCAAGAATACTGGAGTGGATTGCCATGCTCTCCTCCAGGTAATCTTCCCAACCCAGGAATTGAACCCACGTCTCCTGTGTCTCCTGCATTGGCAGGCAGATTCTGAACCACTAGCGCACCTGGGAAGCTGATTAACACTGTTGTGATAGTTTCAGATGGACAGTGAAGGGACTCAGCCATATATATACGTGTATCCATTCTCCCCCAAACTCCCCTCCCAGCCAGGCTGCCACATAACATTGAGAAGAGTCTAATCCTGATGCTTAGTGACTTCAGAGTCTGGAACCTAATGGGTCCTCAATACACTTTTGTCACTGAAAGGAGCACATAGGTGAGGTGAGTAGTACGGTAGTATGGTATAATGAACACGCTTCTGTGGGAACAGGAGACTGATGCAGTTGAAGAGATTTGGTTTTGGAAGAGGCAGAATGAGAGGTGTTCCTATACAGGCAATTTTTCTTCTTTTTTATCCAAGTAATCATAAGGAATAGTTCAGCATTATCGGAAGGGAGAATGAATTGGGCTCATGATGCTTATTAAGAAACACAAAATAAAACATACTGTGTAGTGTTATCTGAATAATAATAGCAGCCAACAGGTACTCCCAGTGTACAAGGTTATCTCACTGGATTATTCCATTTGTTCTCACAACAACTTTTTTGCATAAATATTATTACCTTTATTTTACTAATGAGGAAAGTAAGTGATTAAATAACTTGTGGGATCACCAACATAATTTAGACCTAAAACTTAAACTTGGGACATTTGATGTCAAATTCCATGACTTTTGAACCACAGGATAATAAATTCCTCTGCATTTCACCACCATTGATTGGGATTTATACTCTTTCTACTTTAAAAAACATTTTTTTCAAAATTTAGTAACAAGGTATTCCACTGTTTTATTGGGTGGACTTTCTATTAAATGGAAAAAGAATTAATTGGCAATTTATGGCTAACAAGTATATGAAGCAGATTTGTTGAGAAAGACATTAGACATTTTTAATAAGATCATTAGTTGCAAGTATATGTATGGTCCTGTTTTATTCCAGAAGCCGTTAAATTCTTAAAACATAATGTGGGCACTACACTTCCATATGAGTGGGGGATTCCAGACTTTAAATTGACAAACCATTTGCTGATCACAGAGTCACCAAATGGTAATAATGGCATCAAAGCAACTGTGCTTCTTTGTACCTGGTACACTGTGAACATCTGCTGTGTTGCATCAGAGACCATTAGAAAGGTGCCTTTATTGTTCATGGCATTACACCATGGAAAGAGCATCCAATTTGGAGTTGCACAAAAAGTTTGAATTCTAGATATATTATTTATAAACTGTGTGTTCTAGGAGAAATTATCCAACCTCTCTAAACATTATTTTCCTCCTCCAGAAATGGGAATGATTGGATACAGGAGAATCATGTGAGAATCAAATGAGATAATTGATGTAATGGCACATAAGAGAAGAAGTGAGGCAATTCCACATGCGGCCTCCTTAAACACGCCTCCACTCTTTCAAAGGTTAAACACTTTTGTCTCAATCCCGTGTCTCCAAACCTCTCAACCACTGTGCTTCTGCAATCGTCACTTCCTCTCTTGCTTAATCCATTAATACACACACAGATCTAGCTACACTTTAAGGAAAAGCAAGCAAACTTTCTTGCCTCCACATCTCCTTCCTGCTGCCATCCCATACTGCTGCTCCCCTCCACTGCAAAAGGACTGAAAAGAGTTTTTTACATTCTCTGTCTCCACTTTTTCGTAACAAATTTTCTTCCCCAATCCAATCTCTGCAGACTTCACTCTTTCCTACTCCATTAAGACTGCTCTGACAAAGGTCATCAGTGACTTTCACGTTGCCAAGTATCTCATCTGCCAGACCTGTTGGCAGTATTCTTAACTGGTGACACTCTCATCAGTGGAACATCATCATCTCCCCTTCTATGGCACCTTGCAGTTCTTATTTTCCTATTACTTCACTGACCACTCATTCTTAATCTCCTAGGTTAGCCCTTCCTCTTCTGTTACACCCGACAGCTGGAGCTGCTTTTTTTCTCCATCTGCATTGTCTGGTTAGGTGATCTTGTCTAATCCTGTTGCTGCAAATACCATCGTAACTCCCAGTGTTACAACTCTAGGTCTTAGAACACTCCCAGGAATTCAAAACTGTATACCTCACCATGTGACACCTCTACTTGGATTGCCTAATATGCATCTTAAAACTTAAAAGCCCAAAACAAGTCTCTTAAATCTCATCTTCAGTTACCCATCACACAGTCTTCCCCATTCCAGTATAAGCCCCCACATCCATTGGTCAGAACAGAACCTTATGAGTTTTCTTTCCTTCCTTTCTTTTACTTAACTCCATTGTCCAATCCATCATGAGGTCCTACTGACTTTTTCTTTCAAAGGTCCACCTCTATCCATACCCATGATGATGATTTCCAACCCCATAATTTCTTGCCTAGATTATTGAAATTGTTCTCTCGCACACAGCAGCCAAGTCATCCTCCTAAATGAAAATCAGATCCCACCATATTCTTGCTTTAAATCTTTAAATGGCTGCCCACAATACCTAGAATAGAATAAAAACCTCTTATACCTGAAAATTCATCATGCATTTCCTGCTTTGTCTACTTTGTTTCAGACACTTGGCTTTTATTTTGTTCTGCTATTTTAACTAGTTCATTCCCACCTTGGAGCCTTTGCACTAGTTGGTCTATGAGCGTTTTCTTCATTGTGTTTTTCACATTATTCAGATTATAGCTTAAATGTCTGTTCCTAAAGAAATCTTCTCTAATTAATTAAAAGCAACTCCCCCAGTCATACTGGAGAACCCCATGGACAGAACCTGGCAGTCTACGGTCCATAGGGTTGCAAAGAGTCGGACATGATTAAGTGACTTAGCCTAGTCTAACCCAGTCATATATTTTTAAACCTAACCATACCACTTATCACAGATATATTTACTCATATATATTAGTCTATGTATATGTTTCATTTAAATCTACCTTTTCACACCAGAATATAAGCTCCCTGAGACAATGAACCTTGTATGCCTAATTCACTGCCTCATATTCAGAGCCTGACACAGAATATACAATAAATATTTGTTGACTGGACAAACAGATGTTTGTATCTTACTGTACATTTATTGACAAATTCAGAGTTATGTTCTTTTTATTCCTGCTGTACCATATTACAGAAGCTTAGACAGTTAGTTGAAAGTCAGGTGGCATTAGTGGTAAAGAATCCACCTGCCAGTGCAGGAGATGCAAGAGATGCATGTTTGATCCCTGGGTTGGGAAGATCCCCTGGAGGAGGGTATGGTAGTATCCTTGCCTCCAGTATTCTTGCCTGCAGAATCCCATGGACAGAGGAGCCTGGCAGGCTATAGTCCAGATGGTCACAAAGAGTTGGACACAACAGAAGCGACTTAGCACGCAGGCCCCTAAATATAAGCTAGCTTTTACAAACTGACTTCATTATGGAGAGTTTCTCTAGACACTGTGGCATCCTGGTCCTGTCTTTCTTTTCTTTTCCTTCTATTTTTATTGTTTTCTTCTCTAAGTCAACAATATTTATGATGTGCCTACCCTGGTCTCTTTTATTTTAGTCTTTGTTAGGGGATAAATAATTTCCCTGGTTCTTTGTTGACATGAAGTGTGGCTCATTCAGAACCAAAAGCATCAGAAAAATCAGACCTTTTGGGGGAAGTCATAATGATACAACTTGCTATCTTTACAAGTGTGGTCCATAAGAATACAACTGTACTTCTCTAAGATCTTTAATCTAACTTGATTGTAAAAAAAAAAAAAAAAGTAACTCGTTTGGTGTGGGAGGAATATGAGGGCAAGGCAAGTCATGCTTCAATGTACTTCAGAGACCTTTGGCTACATTTCTTCTTGAAGCATAAATGCAATCAGCCTGCCAAATTCATTGGCATCCTGAGATAAAGTTCTCTTTCTTTGCAAACATTGCACCGTCCTTCTGTAAAAGTAATCCAAATTTCTATTTACTTAAGAGGCTGAGACTATACAGATGTATAAAGAAAAAAAAAATTTTCCCCCTAACTTTGGCCAACTCTTTAATTCTGTTGCTATAGTGCTTACTTCTTAGACTTTCACATTCTATTTCTTAAAATATAACTCAGAATTGTAGAAGGGTGGAGATGGATAGGCTTCCCAATATATTCTCATCTGATGAAAACAATGAAATCTTATGCAGGTGAAATGACCTGCTCATGGTCACACAGCAAATCAGTGCTTTCAATCATATCTTGCAACTCTCAGGTTTCTTTCTACCTCACTCCACTGCCTCCACCATAATACACAAGGTAAATGGTTATCCCAGTTGCAATTTCCAAATGGAGAAACATATATTTAAATTGTGTGACTCGGTTTAGTGCTTTGTTTGCAAAAAGTCACACAATTAATGAACAGTAACCACAAAGATTTCTTATCCTGACTTACCCTTTAAATTATTAACTGTTCTCAAATATGTTTTAAAGTTGTACCCACCCAGAGATGACAAATGTATTTTTAAAATGAACCCATTAACTTGTTTGGAAATAACTGTAAATTTATAGATAAGTTGTAAGAATAATATCAAGAACTCTCAATTGCCTTTAACCCAGATTTACCAATTTTAAATATCTCGCCCACATTTATAATTCCAATGTGTGTGTATGTGTGTGTGTAGTGTAGACAGCTATAGAGAAACACATTCATGTATGTAAATTTATATTATTCATTTTTTTCACAGTCATTTATGAGTAGGTTGCATGCATCATGTCTCATTACCCTTTGTTACTTCAGCGCATATTTCTTAGAATCAAGGATATTTCACTTATGTAACACAATATAGTTATGAAATCCAGGACTGTTAACAGTGATACTATGCTGTTGTCTAATCTATAGTCCCTATTTCAGTTTTGTCAACTGCCTTCATAACATCCTTTTTAGTACTTTTTCCTCCAGTATAAGATGGAGTCCAGGATAATGTATTGCATATAGTTGTCATGTCTCTTTAGTCTTACTCTGAACCAGTTCCTTTAGCCTTTCTTTGTTGTCCAAAGTGTTGGCATTTTTTAAAAGTAAGAACCAGCAATTCAGTAGACTCTGCCTTGATTCGGTAGATACTTCCGCGTATTTAGATTTGGGTTAAACATCCCCAGTAAGATTATATCACAAACTGATGTGTCTTCTTTCTCAGGGTCCCACGTTTGGAAGCACACAATGCACTTGTCTTTCTTTAGTGATGCAAATCTTTCTAAAGTTTTAAAAATTAATCTATTTATTATTTTTGGCTGCACTTAGTCTTCATGCCTGTGCATGGGCTTTCTCTAGTTGTGGTGAGTGGGAATTAATCTTCATTGTGGTGCACAAGCTTCTCATTCTGGATCTTCTCTTATTGCAGACCATGGTCTGTAGGATGCGCGAGTTTCAGTAGCTGTGGCGTGAGGGCTCTAGAGTGCAGGGTCAGTAGTTGAGGTGCATGGCACGGGCTTCATTCTCCAACGGGATGTGGGATCTTCCCAGACCAGGGATTGAAACTGCGTCTCCTGCATTGGCAGGTGGATGGCTTCTTAACCACTGGACCACCAGGGAAGTCCAGTGATGAAAATTTTAATCACCTGGTCAAGTTGTCATCTAGTTTCTCCAGAGAAAGATGTCACTGTTACAACTTACAAGCAGTCTGTGTGGAGACAGTTAAAACCTGCAGTTTTTCTGTTCTTCATCAAACTACCTCTCTTGATATCGCATCCATTGATGATTCTTGTGTGCATGAATCTTAGCTGTGATGATGGCTACATGGTGATTTTTCCCTTCACGATTCACAGTATTATTAGAATGCTCAGACAGAGGGTTGGTCACTACTGAAGTATCTGACACAAACATGTGTACTCTGTGCTTTTTGACTTTATGTGTTTTTTTTAAAAAGTAAATCCTATAGTTTCAAGAAACAATAATTAAAAGTGTACTAAAACATTTAAATTTAAATAACAGATACTGCATTATTTTTTAAAAAATGTTTTTAAACATGAAAAATGATTTTTTTAAAGCATTGGAGGGGAATACATTAGGATACATCTACTCCAATTTCTACATTTTAGAGATGAGGGCCAGAGAGGGTACAGCTCTGTTTAGTGGTAACAGCAGGACTTGAGATTGGTCTAAAGGGTCTGATTCTAGGTTCCATCACAGTCACATTTTAATTTTTATATCCTACTGGACTATAGTTGATTTACAATGTTGTGTTGATTTCAGGTGTACCTCACATTACTTTAAACATAATCAAAACTTGTTAAAAACACAGTGTACTCGCTGGAAGCAAAAACTCATGGCGTAAAGTAGGCAATGTAAGATGATACACTAATGATATCTAAAAATTTACCTTAAGAATTCCATTCATTCAGCAATCATTCATGATTGACTAAGCAACTACCCTGTGTCATGACCTGTGTCAGCACTGGGATGCAATGCTGAAGCAGAGATTGCCTCCATTCTCAAGGAGTTTATGGTTTAATGGGAGACCATACATTAACATGAATCAGAACCTTCTGAGGCCTCTTAGGTGCCAGGTCCAACAAATTTTGATATACTGGGTCAGGAGTGATCTTAGGAAGCTTCATGTTTGATAAGCAGAGGAGGGTTGTACTAGAAATACAAAATATCCAAAGTGTTAAAGTGGTTACAGTATATGCACCACCTTCTGACTCTCCCACTCCAAATTAAAAGTGTTAAGAGAAACAATACCAAACTATTAAATAATTTTTTCAAATGTTCAACAAGTTTCAGTGTTATGATCATTACTTTTTTGAAATATTAAAACATGCTAGATTTTCCTAGAAAATTATTTTTTTTTTTGGTAATGCTACTTTGCTGGTGCTGTAAGCATGTCCAAGTTCAGTCTACTCCAGTGAAGTCTGATACAAGTGGTTGGGTGACCATGCTGGCATTGAGCCAGTGCATTTGTATGCTGGATGTGGATGCAGTTAAATTGGTACTTGGGCTGGCACTGATGAAGCAGTCTGACAGAAGGACAGTCTGCATTAGGTGTTGATGCTTAAGAAACACCTGAAGGTCTATATGCTTACGTTCCTGAAAGAGAAGCTTATATGGATGCATTATTGTTAGGCATTCATTACATCCATTAGTCAACAAACACTTCTTGAATTCCTACCAGGTGAAAATACTGGGCTCTTTCCTGGGTGGATTATAAAGATGAATAAAATGGGTTGTGCTTCCTAGGAGCTTGGAAGTAAGAACTCAAAACTGCTAACTTGCCTGATAGTGTGTTCCAAGCTCAGTAAGACAAAATGGCATAGGAGACAGGACCTGTGTTTTAGACTTGAGATCTGAGCTCAAATCCTAAATCTTTCTTTTTTGCTGAAGAAACTTTCAATAAGTTACTTTGCTTTGATGGATCTTGGTTTTTTCATCCAATTCATTCCTTATAGGGATGATTGAAGGATTAACAAAGCAATGTTTTTTAGAAACTGATTAATCATCTGACATATAATCTGTTCTCTACAAACAGTAGCTATTATAGTTTTAAACACAGTACATATATATTATATCATGAACAAATTATAAACATAATATTTATAAAACATACTAATAATGTTTACTAGTTGATGCTTTGCTTTACATTGTGAAACTTTGTTTACAGATGCATACATGCATCATTTTTCTTCTTCAGTTTCAATAAGTTGGCAACTAATATTTACATAAAAATTGAATCTCAGGATATTTATTCCCTGTGGATTTTGTGTCCTGGAGAGCAACTGGTAAAATGAGAGAACATCCATCACAAGCAGGCTAGCTAATCTACTTTCATTGTAATCATATATAACCAGTCAAATACTGCATGATCCATAAAATGGGTGCACCAAGGGTAATGCATGAATAATTAATATCTGCCACTCTTACCTCACAAGGAGAACCTGAGGCATGAATATGAGACTGCTCCTAAATTATTTTCCCTGAGGTTGAACTGGATATTTATTTTCACCTAAGATCATCATAAATCTCTGTAAACTGTTTTTTTGGAGTAGGGTGGAAACAGGTGGAGAGTGAACACAGAAATCTCCTAATCTCAAAACATGTTATATAATAGAACTCTGACTATTGTAAATTTAATATTTTCTAATACATTTACAGTGCTTTTTAGTTTAGTAATCCCTAAATTGTCTTTTCCTTTAGAGACTGAAAAATAAAAGGTTATTTTTAACACTTGAGAAACTATTGCATTAGATTTTTTGTATGATTGGCCTAAGGATTAATGGTACAATGTTATATGTACTTCCCATAGAACCTGGCATAGAAGAGAGAGAGGGAGGTTAGAAAATGAACTGTTTATCTGCCTTCCTATGCATGCCAACACATTTTACATCATAAATATATCTGAGCCAACTAGTAGAGTTTACCTGATTCTTTGCAAGAGTTCTAGTTTGATACTTTACTAAAGATAAGTATGAAGTGGCTTCCCTTGTGGCTCAGTGGTAAAGAATCTGCCTGCCAGCAAGAGATGTGGGTTTGATCCCTGGGCCAGGAAGATCCTCTGGAGAAGGAAATGGCAACCTACTCCAGTATTCTTGCCTGGGAAATCCCATGGACAGAGGAGCCTGGAGGGCTGCAGTTCACGGGGCCGCAAAAGAGTCGAACGTGACTGAATGGCTAAACAAGTATGAAGTACTTTCATGGAACTACTTAGATCTTGTATATATTTGTTTAATCTATTTTTGCACAAATGACTCATTTAGTTCGACTTCACTGTTCCCCTTCTCGAAGCCAGTATGCTCAGTTTATAAACCTGTGATCTACTCACTGTTGGTGCTTCCCTGTGAAACACACAAAGCAACAAGCAACAAAGGCAGTACCCCTCTGCCTCTGACTCAAGTTGCCCAGGCACATATCCTCTCTTACCTCTGTCCCCAGGTATGAAGCACTTAGCCTCATTTCCAGGCATAGGCAGTGTCCCTCTACCCTTCTCTGGGATATATAAAGAGGGTAAATGAGCAAAGATAACCCCCTGGGCCTCTCTTCTCATCTTCTTATACTGTCCCTTCTTCACCCATCAAAAATAAGAAAAAGAAATTGGAATTTCTTACTTGTATAGTTTTTGGTATTATTAGTTGAAGGTTTCGTCTGAATCTTTTTATAGTATAAATTATGATACTTATTCTGCAGAAATGCATTTGTCTATGAGAAATTAATTTTGGAATTAATATAGAGAAGATATCAAATAGTTTAGAGATACATTATTTAATTTGTTCAATCATGTTTCAATTACATTAATTAATAAAGATTTACAGGTTTACCGTCAGAACTGGACATGGAACAGACTGGTTCCAAATAGGAAAAGGAGTATGTTAAGGCTGTATATTGTCACCCTACTTATTTAACTTATATGCAGAGTACATCATGAGAAATGCTGGGCTGAAGGAAACACAAGTTGGAATCAAGATTCCTGGGAGAAATATCAATAACCTCAGATATGCAGATGACACCACCCTTATGGCAGAAAGTGAAGAAGAACTAAAGAGCATCTTGATGAAAGTAAGAGAGGAGAGTGAAAAAGTTGGCTTAAAGCTCAACATTCAGAAAACTAAGATCGTGGCATCCAGTCCCATCACTTTATGGCAAATAGATGGGGAAACAGTGGCTGACTTTATTTTTCTGGGCTCCAAAATCACTGCAGATGGTGACTGCAGCCATGAAATTAAAAGATTCTTACTCCTTAGAAGGAAAGTTATGACCAACCTAGACAGCATATTAAAAAGCAGAGACATTACTTTGTTAATAAAGGTCCATCTGGTCAAAGCTATGGTTTTTCCAGTGGTCATGTATGGATGTGAGAGATGGACTATAAAGAAAGCTGAGTGCAGAAGAATTGATGCTTTTGAATTGTGGTGCTGGAGAAGACTCTTGAGAGTCCCTTGGACTGCAAGGAGATCCAACCAGTCCATCCGAACAGAGATCAGTCCTGGGTGTTCATTGGAAGGACTGATGTTGAAGCTGAAACTCCAATACTTTGGCCACCTGATGCGAAGAGCTGACTCATCTGAAAAGACCCTGATGCTGGGAAAGATTGAGGGCAGGAGGAGAAGGGGACGACAGAGGATAAGACGGTTGGATGGCATCACCAATTCAATGGACCTGGGTTTGGGTGGACTCCGGGAGTTGGTGATGGACAGGGAGGCCTGGTGTGCTGAGGTTCATGGGGTCGCAAAGACTTGGACACAACTGAGCAACTGAACTGAACTGAACTGACAGGTTACAGAGTTGTGTGATATTTGAAAACTGACTGTATATTAATCATTGACTAATATTTTCCTAGTCAATCCCAGAAAAAGAGAACCATGAAATCAAAAACCTTCTTTGAGGAAAGTTCTGAAGTATATCAAACTTAAAAAAAAAAAAAAAGATACTTTAAAATTACTATTTTGACAATTTGAACCTAGACAAAATATATCATTCAAATTATTCAGTTACATAATAACTTCTGCATTATGGGTGGGATGGACTTGGTAGCAGACAGAATTTCTGCCAAGACCAAGTGAAAAAGCAGGATTAAATACCAAATCATCAGTTTGAGTGTACTGGAGAGATGGGAGGCAATGAAATATAGATGCAGTACAACTTCTTCATCAAAATGAGCTGACTTTTACAGCCAGTTTTATCTGGGGGACATTTGCCAATTTGGTATGGGGAAGGGAGAGGCAAGATACTAAAGACCTAAGTAGAAGGCCTCTCAAAAGCAATGCAAAGTTTTGACAGTCTTGTGAGACCTGCAGGAGAAATGGCTTTGAAGAAACATCAGATATACAGCTGGAAACTCTTGGGAACCACAGTGACCTAGAGGTAAACTATTTTCAGGCCTGCAGCCCAGCCTCAACATATAGCAGTTCCTGATTAAATTAAGATGAACAACTGTGTTGTCTGCTTAGTGAAGGCAGGGAGGAACTCATTATAGAGGATGATACATCATGTGAATCTTCTACAGCCTCCCATACAAAATATTCAACATTGAATAAAAAATTACCAAGTATGCCCCCCCAAACACCAAGAAAAAAATCAAAAGAAAAAATAGACAATAGAAACACACCTGCAGGTGATCAAGATATAAGAGTTAGCTAGGAACTTAAAATATCTCTAATATGTTCAAGGCAATAGAGTTAAGACTTTCTTAAACACATGCTCTCTTCTTCCCCACCTACAATCTCTGCATTGTTTAAAAATACAAGTTATAAGTCATGGAAATAATCTGATGGTAAATCAGAAGATGTTTTTCTATAGAACTCTCCAGGAGGGCAAAATCACACAAATGAAATGCAGTTCATGTGAATGGCTTGTAAATTATTGGTCTGTGTGTATGGTGGGTAGAGTTGAAGAGAGAGAAGAAATTCTCTGCTTGTGTTTCTGAAGGCCCTGAGGAGCCTGAACAAATGGTAAGTTGCTTGCTCTCATTATCAAAAATTTTTAAACTTTAGTTGTGGTAAGGGGAAAAAAAATCCCCCCAGGCTTGATTTTTTTTATGACTTAATCTCCCTGCAGCTGTAGATATATTAACTAGTAAAGATGATATCCTGATGATTAGATCAGTGACCTCAGGATCAACCATACTTCGGTCACACTCAATCCTAAGAAAAAGGTGGAAAGAAGGCTGTATCAATAGAGGCCAGGGAGGACCAGAATGGCACTGATACAAGGTCCCTTCCCATTCTGATTGCTATGAAGATGAGTTTCTTCCTCTGTCTTCTTAAGGGTAACTACTTGAGTTGGAGAAATAGGCACAAAAAAGAACCCAAGCTTCAATTTTATTAAATATTTACTCAGAGATGTTGTTTTAAATCATTACTGAGTTATCTCTGATTGCAGTCCCTCTCTGCATTCTCACATTCTTACTTTAAAAGAAAAGGGGCCTCAAGAACTCACTCCAGAATTCTGCTACAAAAATTCATGGAATCAACTTTCCTCAGCCTTCACTTTAAAACATCTACACCAGCATAGGGCAACATCTCCTGGTATGCACATCTCAAGCCAGGAAGAAGTGATGAGGCAGGTTCCTGAGGGACATTTTAAAACTACATTTTCCTCCCTGCCCATAACCCAGCTCCATCTCATTATTCTTGAGAGTATATTGTAGATATGAAAGATTTGGAAGAATGAAAAATACTGAGAATTAGGGAGATGGAGTGATAAGTGGAAAACATTGGTAGTCATCTACTATTAGAAAATAAGACCAAAACCAGATGACCAGTTTTGTGTGGGTACTGGTTGAACAAATTCTGTGACACAGGTGGAGTAATATGCAGGCCCGTGAAAGGCAGAATCTCTGGGAGAAAAATGGGAAGAAATGGCAACTGCATGAGAAGATAGAGCTTCTATGAATTGTAGATCATACTTCCTTTTCTGTATTCATGGAATTGACCAATGAAAGCATGTGCAACATTTGAAGGGAATCTGTACACAGTCAAGTTATAATGTTTAAATGAATAGATGCTATGATTTGTAATGTATATCACGTCTTGCCCCTCAGTCTTGTAATGGCTCTCCTGTTTAACATGATGTTTTCTCTTCACTGTGAACTACATTCGTGAATATAAAATATGGGGGGATTAACTGAGGTCTGAACTTTTGAGAGTCTTTAATTAAGCTTTGTCCCCAGTACTTAAGGAGATTGAGATGTCGTCTATGCCTACATTATCCTCATCATCTGAGTAGGAATCGCATAGACGCTCAAAACATACACCTCCCTAAAGTAGAAGAGACATGTTACATTTTGGAATGTATGCTGAGGGCTGATTGTGGAGGCTGTGGTAGTATTGCATTTTTTTTTTCCCTAAAACTTAAACCTAGGTTTCCAAATGTCTATTGAACAGAAGTGTGAAGTGGTAGTCATAGTTTGGCTCCTTATACCTTCGTTCAAACTTAACAAACGAGCTGATTTCTAACAAGTTTAAATGCACAGCATTTTGGAAGAGGATGGTGACAATACAATGTCTTCTCAAACTATAACTTAGGTGATCTTTAGAGACAGCATTGAATTCTTCTGCTTGAGTTATGCTGGCTAATAGGAATTTAAGCGATAACTGGTAGGAGAGCACTGAAGCATTCATGCATGTGAAATCAGATGAACATCCAGAATTGGAATTTCCTAAGGAAAGTTATTCTAGCGGAGAAACACAGGCTCAGGTTGAGTGCCAATAACTTCTAAACTAACATGTGCAACTATTATCCTAATAAGTAACAGCTAAAGGTGCCGGAAGAAAAGCAAGACCAATATTTTCAATTACATTTTAAAAACAACAGCTCAAACAGAGCTATAGACAAGTCCCTTTCTCTGTTAAAGAGAATTTAATCTGTCTTAATTTTGACTCTATGTATTAATGCTTACTCTTGAAAAACACACATACAACTTAAGCAGATTTTAGAAATCAAGAACTTCTGGTTTCTACTGGTAATTTTTATTTCTATTCAGTGATAATACTAGTCTGAAATATTCCCCTTTAAATGATCTACTCAGCACCATATCAATTCTCCACCTGCCAGGCAGTTGTAGGTTGCAGTGTGACTTCAGCTTCAACTTCTACTCATTAAGGTTAAAGGATACATTCTAATGCTTATCCTGCATAAAATCAGCTCAGTTACATTTCAAAGTTGCCTAAAATTTGTGAAATATTAGTGATTCAAATATATGAATCCTCAAAATTTCATAATAGACATACTTAGGTGTATATAGATCTATATCAAATCTTATAGTATGTAAATGAACTTACCCCTTCAGGTTTTCTAAAATGTAGAGGTAGAGCTGAATCTTTGCCATCATAGTTATTTTTCCCAGCCCATGGAGTATTTGGAATGATTTTGATATCAGTAATGGCCATTGTGCTCTCAGTTTCCTAATTTACAAAATAAGGTTAATAACAATATCTAGCTCATGGTTGTTGTAAAGAGTAACAGAAGGTTTCCTGGTAAATAGTAAGTGCTTGAAAAATGCTGTTTTACTATTGCTCTCATCATTTTTATTGTTATTATTGCTCATCAATTTAAAAAAATTAGACAGGAAGATGGTCTTTCTATTGGACCCCTCACTCATGGTTATTCACCTTGTATATTTTGAAATCTAGCCAGAGCTGTGATAAGTTATAGTCTCTACTCCAGTGATCTTTAAACTAGACTGCTATATTTTATTTTATTAACACCCCTGAAAAAAACTCAGCAAGTCTTTTCATGGGAGCAAAATGTTACAATTTGACTGTCACTTTCCAGGAAGATGACTCAATATATTTTATACTAGTTGAGAGATAATGATCTGGGCTCCCTGATGTAAAGGGATTTAAAAGCCCTTGAGCATTTGGTGTTTGTATGGCTTGTGTTACCATAGCCCTCCATGGTTTGGCTACCTATTCATCTATTTTCAACTGATACATCACATAAAACAAAGAAAAAGAAATTGCAGCCAAATTCTATGTGGAGATTTGTGGTTCTAGTTATTGTGTGTCTTAATTAGAAAAAACTGTCCTGCTGTTAGGAAGAAACTGTGTATTTACGCCTGGAGACCTTTTTAAGGTCCTGTATATAACAATTATAACAATTATTATTCATGTTCATTTGTTGTTTTCCTTTAGGTTGTAATTAATTTCCAACATACTGGTTGCACTGCTCAAAAGATGAAGAACTTTATGAATTTAGGGCAGATACTGTAACAAGTAGTTATTTTCCATTTCAAACTGTGGCAAGGAAAAAGAAGAGGATATTTTTTCTGAATGGCCTTCAAAATTATTTCTCTTTGGAAATATATTTGAAAATGACCAGATTGGAAGTTTTAGCTATTTGGTTATAATAACACTGATGAGTAACAGATTGAACAAGGTTGAAAAGGTACCACACTGAAAAGTCCACCTTGAGAACAAAGAAAAATCTCAGTTCTATCTTGATTATGCACTTGTGTTACACGCCATGACAACTTACCAGGTTAGGTGCACTTGAAAAGAGGCTGAAAAATTAAAAACCTCTTTGAAATTCTATAAAACACGGTCTTGCCTCCAGTCATATCCCTGTCTCCCATATCATAATCTATATTTCATTCCTTACTCAAATCAGGACAGTGAAGAAAAACTATATGCTATATGCAGAGTTCGGATTAGAAGGATTCTGGCCTCTTTCTTACTTCCAGTGCATTTTTTTTCTCTTCTACCCTTACAGTTCCCTTTACAAAAAAATTCTTGAGCTTTTGTCGCGCATGAAGGGGGAAAAAAAAAAAACCTGTAAAATATTATTATTGAGTCCTAATTTATTTTTCCATTTGGAGGAAAACAGTCTATCCATCTGCAATAATATTTAAAAGATAGCATCTCTATGGCACCCAAGGTCTTACTGGTGAAATCTGAGAAGATCCAAAGGCCCTTTGTGTGTATAATAACATTATTAGCACATTAAATTTAATCATAGGGGATTAAAATATAGTTATCATTACAAATAAGTTTTTATGCGTTTAAAACTAGTGGCTTGTTAAACATGGCAAATATTTTGTTGGTGTTCCAAAAAGAGATTCTTACTGAAACTTATAAATATTTTATAGACAAGTACTGTGAAAAGCAAACTTTAAACAAGGTTGACGCTGTTTTTCAATGCTCATGCTGACTCACCTTTGAACGGCAGATTCTTAAGATATTCACTCATTCAACCATTCATTCCGTCACTCATACACCAACTATCTCAGAGCACACATTTTATGCCAGGTATGATGTTTGGCACCCCACTCCAGTACTCTTGCCTGGAAAATCCCATGGACGGAGGAGCCTGGTAGGCTGCAGTCTATGGGGTCGCGAAGAGTCGGACACGACTGAGCGACTTCACTTTTACTTTTCACTTTCATGCATTGGAGAAGGAAATGGCAACCCACTCCAATGTTCTTGCCTGGAGAATCCCAGGGACGGGGGAGCCTAGTGGGCTTCCGTCTATGGGGTCGCACAGAGTCGGACACGACTGAAGCGACTTAGCAGCAGCAGAAGCATGATGTTAGAGTACCTAGATGAAGACATCGTCTGTGTCTTAGAGAAAGAGAGAGCTCAGATTGTCTCTCTACCTAAAACCATACTCAGTGATAATGGACGCCTTTATTTCCTCAGTAATATCATGAGTTAGGGAGACAACAGCCTTTAATAAAATCTGAACTCTGAAATAATGATCTTCTTTCGCTTGACAAGAGATAAATAAGCTCATATCATACACTTTATTAAGGAATACGGGTTAAGACAAAACAAAATAAAAAATTAAAAGTCTGTTATTCATAAACCAAGTAAGATCTTGGTCTGTAGGGTGTGCCGCGTAGAGGACAGGGACCCAGTTTGGAATTCCTTGTCTTTAACTGCCTGCAGGAAATGATTTCTTGGCTACTTATTATGGTTCCTCATTCCTAGGGTGAGAAGGACGAAAGGAGCTCCTACTTTCCCCAACTTTCTCAAGCTTCCTTCTCAAGGACCCCTTCCTCCCCAGCCAGCCTGGAAAGCTGAAAAGTTTTAACTGCGCAGAGCTAAATCTTCTCCTACCTAGGCAGTTGTGGCTCAACCCCGCACGGGAGGGACGAAGCTCTGAACTCCTCCCAGCTGCCGCATCTGGCCACACCCGAGTCCAAACGTCCGGATTTGAGGCCACGTTGGTCAGTTTGCTCGCGGAAACCCAGGTTTGAAACGTCACATTCCGCGCGGCCACGCCCCTCTGCCCGTAGCCCCGCCCCCGCCCGTGGCCCCGCCCACACGCCCTGCCCTTGACACCTGCGTGGCTGCTGTCATTTTTTCCAACTGTAAAAAATAAGCTTGTATCTCCTCCCTTCAGATTCTAAAAGTAATGTGATCGTTAAAAAATACTTTGGAAAATACAAAAATATGTGTGTAACATAAAAATAATCTGTAGTCTTAAGAGAAATACTAAGACCATTTCAGTATATTTCTTTGCATTCTCCTTACCATAAATAGCAGAAAAGGCAATGGCACCCCACTCCAGTACTCTTGCCTGGAGAATCCCATGGATGGAGGAGCCTGGTGGGCTGCAGTCCATGGGGTCGCTGGGAGTTGGACACGACTGAGCGACTTCACTTTCACTTTTCACTTTCATGCACTAGAGAAGGAAATGACAACCCACTCCAGTGTTCTTCCTTGGAGAATCCCAGGGACGGGGGAGCCTGGTGGGCTGCCGTCTATGGGGTCGCACAGAGTCGGACACGACTGAGGGACTGATCTGATCTGATCTGATGTACCCCTAAGGACTGCATCCTTTTCCTCAGCAATATTATAAATTTTATGACAAACATTACCTTGCTTTTCTTTATAGTTTAACACATAATGTATATCATTTTTTATTCAAGTATGGTATGTGTTACAGAAAAGCCAATCAACTGTAGGTGTGTTCAATGAATTATCACAAAGTTAACCCACCAGAATAACTGCCGCCCAAGTGAAAAAAAGGAAAACATTAGCATCCTAGAAGACGCTCCTAATGACTATCCCTTTTCTGTTCCCCAGAGGTAATGATTATCTTGCCTTCTAACACCATAGTTTAGTTTTGCCTATTTTTGAACTTTATAAAAATAATCCACTCATTGTTTTACTGTTCAATACTGCTATTGATTATAGTTATCTTTTACAAAGTACACTCCATATACTAACCATATTTATGGCAAGTCTAGATCCTGTCTTCTTCACTTAACACTCTACAGAGTCATTTTTGCATGTCATTTAACATTGTGCTAAAAAAAATGGGTTTTGCCTTATAGTCTATTGGATGGATATAATGGATATAGCACAATTTTATTGAAAGTATAGGGTTTTTTTGTTTGTTTTATTTTATTTTTAAACTTTACAATATTGTATTAGTTTTGCCAAATATTGAAATGAATCTGCCACAGGTATACCCATGTTCCCCATCCTGAACCCTCCTCCCTCTTCCCTCCCCTACCCTCCCTCTGGGTTGTCCCAGTGCACCAGCCCCAAGCATCCAGTACCGTGCATCGAACCTGGACTGGCACTCATTTCATACATGATATTATACATGTTTCAATGCTATTCTCCCAAATCTCCCCACCCTCTCCCTCTCCCACAGAGTCCATAAGACTGATCTATACATCGGTGTCTCTTTTGCAGTCTCGTACACAGGGTTATTGTTACCATCTTTCTAAATTCCATATATATGCGTTAGTATACTGTATTGGTGTTTTTCTTTCTGGCTTACTTCACTCTGTATAATAGGTTCCAGTTATCCATCTCATTAGAACTGATTCAAATGTATTCTTTTTAATGGCTGAGTAATACTCCATTGTGTATATGTACCACAGCTTCCTTATCCATTCATCTGCTGATGGGCATCTAGGTTGCTTCCATGTCCTGGCTATTATAAACAGTGCTGCAATGAACATTGGGGTACAAGTGTCTCTTTCCCTTCTGGTTTCCTCAGTGTGTATGCCCAGCAGTGGGATTGCTGGATCATAAGGCAGCTCTATTTCCAGTTTTTTAAGGAATCTCCACACTGTTCTCCATAGTGGCTGTACTAGTTTGCATTCCCACCAACAGTGTAAGAGAGTGTTTGTTTGTTTTTTAAGAAGGGGAGGCAATATCTCCTAAGCATATGTATTCGCTTGCATGTTGTTTGGTGTACATCTGTGGGTTATCTCTTTAGGATTATTCCTAAAAATGGAATTTCTATGTCAAAGAGCATTAACTTTTTAAAAGTCCGGTGTCCTGCTGCAAATGATGTCAATTTATATTCTTGCTAGTGATGTGTGATAGTATCCCATTATATTAAGTCTCCCAAATAATTAAGAAAAATCTGTTAATCTGATAGATGAGAAATATTTTCTCCTTGATGTTTACATTTACAGTCCTTTGATTACAGTAGAGGCTGATTACACATTTATTATTAATTCATATGTCTCTTACTACAATTTATATATACAATTTTTTCTCATCTCCTCAAGTTTCTCCATTAGTGGGCTTCCCGGGTGGCTCAGATAGTAAAGAATCTGCCTGCAATGCGGGAGACCTAAGTTTAATCCCTGAATTGGGAAGATCACCTGGAGAAGGAATTGGCAACCCACTCCAGTATTCTTGCCTTAAGCAGCTAAGCACTTGAGTCTCTTAGGTTAACATGAATGAATTGTGGTCCTTAAGTCAATGATTGGCCTAATCTCAGGACTATCATAGAAATGCCTTCAGGGTTCTTTAATATCCTTTGAATCCCCCATCCTTTCCTATAGATGAAAGGATTGTGACGGATGATTGCAATTTCATTACCTCATCGCAGTAACTACATGAAATCAGATTTCACTACTGTTACATTACAGCTCAGAGAATGAGGTTGAGTCCATATGTGACTAGCTCAGGTTAATGAAAGGACATTTGAACCTGTATATTCCCACATAGTTCCTCTACTTTGGCTAGTTTTGAGCTGAAAGTTTTCCCTTTATCATCACAAATCAAGTAGTTGAGGTTCTACAGATATTAGGTATCTGTAAATTTGAGACTCAAGGGAAGAGTTGCAAAGCTGGGCTAAGGAGATTGTAGTTGCCAAATAATGCAGAACACATGAGATCACCTCTTATGCTCCATAATGATAGAGAAATGAGCCCCCAAGGAAATGATGCCACTGTGCGTGGCCATGCAGGTTGTACACAGTACAACTCCAGAGGGGGCACCATCCACATCCACAATGACTTGAATAGCATTCCTTGGAATCTGCTAATCACACCTGAATCTTTAGTAACTTCTCAATTTTTAATTTTTGTGATAACAAGTGGTTTGCAAGAATCAGATCAGATCAGATCAGATCAGTCGCTCAGTTGTGTCCAACTCTTTGCCATCCCATGAATCGCAGCACGCCAGGCCTCCCTGTCCATCACAAACTCCCGGAGTTCACTGAGACTCATGTTCATTGAGTCAGTGATGGCATCCAGCCATCTCATCCTCTGTTGTCCCCTTCTCCTCTTGCCCCCAATCCCTCCCACCAGCAGAGTATTTTCCAAAGAGTCAACTCTTCACATGAGGTGGCCAAACTACTGGAGTTTCAGCTTTAACATCGTTCCTTCCAAGGAAATCCCAAGGCTGATCTCCTTCAGAATGGACTGGTTGGATCTCCTTGCAGTCCAAGGGACTCTCAAGAGTCTTCTCCAACACCACAGTTCAAAAGCATCAATTCTTCAGCGCTCAGCTTTCTTCATAGTCCAACTCTCACATCCATGCATGACCACATGAAAAACCATAGCCTTGACTAGACGAACCTTTGTTGGCAAAGTAATGTCTCTGCTTTTGAATATGCTATCTAGGTTGGTCATAACTTTCCTCCCAAGGAGTAAGTGTCTTTTAGTTTCCTGGCTGCAGTCACCATCTGCAGTGATTTTGGAGCCCAGAAAAATAAAGTCTGTCACTGTTTCCACTGTTTCCCCATCTATTTCCCATGAAGTGGTGGGACCAGATGCCATGATCTTCGTTTTCTGAATGTTGAGCTTTAAGCCAACTTTTTCACTCTCCACTTTCACTTTCATCAAGAGGCTTTTGAGTTCCTCTTCACTTTCTGCCATAAGGGTGGTGTCATCTGCATATCTGAGGTTATTGAGATTTCTCCTGGCAATCTTGATTCCAGCTTGTGTTTCTTCCAGTCCAGCGTTTCTCATGATGTACTCTGCATATAAGTTAAATAAACAGGGTGACAATATACAGCCTTGACATACTCCTTTTCCTATTTGGAACCAGTCTGTTGTCCCATGTCCAGTTCTAACTGTTGCTTCCTGACCTGCATACAAATTTCTCAAGAGGCAGATCAGGTGGTCTAGTATTCCCATCTCTTTCAGAATTTTCTACAGAATAGGTCAGTGTAAACTAGAAATAAGAGTAAATGATGCTGGATTAGAACTTTGCTCTTAGTTGTCAAAACAATTGATACAAAAATTTGATGTATCAAAGGTCATTCTTTCTTCCAGAAAACATAAAATAATACGAAGGGCAAAACATTTAAAGCACGTTTGTCCCTGTAGAAGTACAATTAAAATACTCTGTGGGTGTATAGAAAGATTTCTGAAGCATCAAAACAGAGTAGGACATTTTCTTACAAACACCAGGTCATTGCAATACAGATTCTGTAACAGCAGTTACTTGGTCAGCCAGCATATAGGAAAATACTCATGTGGATGAGAAAGTGACCACACACTTAGCAATGAGCATTTTAACAGTAGAGGCATATTAGAGGCCATCTTGTTTTGGAATTACTCATTGTGGTTGCTTAGTCAAAATCATTCAGCATGAAGTTAGGAGAAAGGATTAGAGATTACAGATGACCCTAATTGAAGCTACCAGTTTAGGCTCTCTTGGGTTGCTGAAGGCAGGAGTCAGGATTATTCAGGCTTCATAGTAACCTGCTTTGCCCTTATTCCACCACAATTGTTAAATATATAACATACCTTAGTATGTTATACCCCTCTGTCAATCGTTATTAAGTTATTTCTTTTTAGGGAAGCAGAGTATCATAGTCTTAGAAAGTCCAGAAGACTGGACTTGAGCTCTTCCATTTGCAAACCAGTGGAGTTTCCTCATTTATAGCATTTAGGCTTTGAATTGATTGATTGATAAGACAATTTTTCTGCTCTAAATCTGTATATACACATGTATGTGTGTGTGTGTGTGTGTGTGTGTGTGTAAATATACATGGGTAGCCTTTCCTTTTTCCAGGGGATCTTCCCAACCCAGGGATTGAACCCAGGACTTCTGCATTGCAGGCAGATTCTTTACAAGCTGAGCCACAAAGGAAGTTTGTACACATATACACATATAATTTCAAGTGAAGATTTTCTTGAGTATGAATTTTCAAAAAGAAACATCGGGAAGGTTTCCACATGAGCTTAATGTAGAAAACCCAACACAGACATACAACATATATTTGTGCTAAGTTTTGATAATATCCTTAGTCCTTGTTTCAGATATTCTTTATAAAATAACTATTGTACTTGCAATAGTAAGTAAAATAATTTCTTTTCAGACCAAAAGAGGTGAAAGGGCTCTCTTGCACATCCTGGGTAATTTCATAATCAGAGTTTTAAAAATTCTTTATCAGGATTGGCAGGACTTTTGGTACAGAAAACATAAGAAATGTGTTACTTTTCTGTTCTTTAGAATAGGCTTAGCAATTACCTCCTTAAGAGTAAAAGCAGTTATCTACTTGCCCATGCAAACACAGGTTGTTTAAGGTTTGTCCCTGTCTTGAAGTTACAGAAAAAACAAATTAACAGGCGGGTTTGACATTGTTGAGCAAATTCAGGGGCCACCCCTGAGGATGCAGGCTGAGGCCTTGTTATCACATGTGGGGCCTTTACCGGTGTGGGGGTGTCCTCTGGATCCTCTGAACACAGCTGTACAAATTCCAGGTATAGCTCTGCTTGGTCAAATAGCTATTAGTTTCTCTTTGGAAGTGGGTGAAGTTTAACTTTATATCTTTGCCTTTTTGGTATCACTGTCCCACCCTGCCCTGGAACTCGCAGCATCATCTGGGACTAAGATTTAGAAACTATACTCATTAGAACAGCTAATTCAGGATTTGATTTTTTTAAAAAGAAAATCCAGGGTGCAAACAAAATAAAAATGTACATGTTTACAGAGCATTGGTTTCTAACTATTATTTAAAATTTACATGGTCTCTTTTCTCCACCTCAACATAATTCGAGATGAACTTCTTGAATTTCCATTCTGAATTGGATTTGGATGGGTAGGACTTTTAAATCTGGGGAAATTATACCAGACTCTTCTTTCCAATTCTATTTCTAGGTCTGCCTTTTATGCCTCAATGAACACATCCTCTGGCCTCAGGCCACATCTCTGAAGGCATCCTGGGCTTATTGCTCCTATGCTGTCCCTGTCAGGTTTCTTCTCCTGTGTTTTAGATACTGGGCAGTGCTGCGCATGTGAGCTAGCTCTGAGGGAAGCAAACAAACAAACACCGATTAATAGCATTTGTCAATTTCCATGTATAAATATTCCTACCGTGGCCATTTTCAAGCTACCAACCTGAGGCATTGGGAAGAGAACTGCTCAACTGACCCCCAGACACTGGCCAGAGCTGGCTGCGATACGCTGCCTGTATCTGTCTTTGCAGACATCATCTGAGTCTCAGTCCAAATGTCTGTATGGCTTTTGCAGCAGATCCATTTCTGTCTTCTTTAATTTTTATGAATTGTATTTATTAGTAGATATGGTCTTTTTGCTTGGCTAGTTTGTTCCAAGCCAGTTTTTCTGTGCGGTTTACATCGTCACAAGATCCCTGTGGTCACTGCCTTTCCCGTGTACCTGACTACATCACGTCACTCCAGTCACACAGTGTAAACCTGTTATACCTTCTTGTTCCAAAGTACATGCTGAATTTCTTTAGCTTGCTTTCAAGACAGATAGCACGCGGGTTCTGAGCTTCCTTTATGATGAGGCCTTTCTCTGCTCAAAGGGGCATTTCCATTAATTTCTTTGATAGCTGTATCCTTCAGGAGCCTGGAGGCAAGAGGCTATGATCTTGAGCATCGTATGTCTGAGATTTTACAGTATGAAAATTATGGTACACCTTAGGAAAACATAACAGATGTTGTATAGATGGATGTTTCACCTGTGGGATAGTATAGTGAAAGTACATGGGGAGACCAGATTTGGACCCACAAAGGTAGCTGTCTTTAAGCATAAAAAAGTTGAATATGTTCAGATGTAAAGATATCATTTTATGTTGATTGTTTTCTGATGTGCCTTTACACTGATAAATAGCTGTGCCACACAAGCCCATCACTGGTTTATAAAGGCTCTTTTACAATCCTGAAGAGAAACCATCAGAGTCTCCAGGGACTTCTCTGCTTCCTTGGATGTGTAGACACCTCTAGTGCTAATTCTTTTCCAGGTCCTCTTGCTACACCTCTATACCCATATCTTTATTCCTGGTTTAGCCTCTGGTTTGCTGAGCATTATATTGTGTGCAATTCAATTAAATGGATATTTATGTGACCTTTAGATTTTCTCAGAGAAGACCCATAACCACCTCCCACCTAACCAAGATTAGCTACTTTTGTTAGTGGCATTGGGAAGAAAATGACCTTGTCTTTTTTTTTTTTTGGTAAAGTAATACCTTTAGAACAGAAGGCTTGTAACTAACAACAATAACAAAAAACCAGAACCCTGTCCAACCCACTATCACATTATTGTGTATCCTTGTTCAACTCTGAACCTCTGTTTCCTCAGTGGAAAATGAGGAGATTGGGCCTGGTCTTAGACCTGAATAGCTTTCCTGCCTCATCTCTAAGTAGATAACATTTATGGTGAGGCTTTTCAGGTAAGAAGATGAAATGGTGGTAGGGTTCAGAGCGGGGAGGGAGGAGGGATGTGGCTGGCTAGGAAATAGAAGTGATTTTTGAGATGATCTCTTCCTGGCTTCAGCCCTCACAGCTGGGGTTACTAGATTTAGCAAATAAAATTAGAGGCTGCCCAGTTAAATTTGAATTTCATTGATTAAAGAATAATTTTTAGTACATTACAAATAATGCATGGGGCAATACACTTCAAATTATTCATTGTGTAACTGAAATTCAAATTAAACTTGCATCCTGTATTCCGTCTGGCAACTCTACATAACAGTAAATAACAGCTTAATCTGTCTCAACAAGTTGGGGTGGACAAGTAGGGCGTTGTAGCAAAAAATAGAACCTTAATTTGTAAAGACAGAAACCAGGTAGTTATCTGATACCTATGCAGCATGGGGTGGGGAAGGTGTCATTTTTTTCTTTTTTTTGCCCAGGTTGTAATACCACTTCTATAATAAATTTTTTTAAAAAAAATATGTGACATTTTATTACTGACATAGGTTGCCAGGCTAATCCCTGAATAGACCTAAAGACTCTACATGGAGTTGTAGATAAGAAAGGTCTGTTACCAGAAGGAGAGAGAGATGAAAGAAAAGCTATTAGACATTTTACTTAAAGCAGAAAATACTAAAATTGTGTCTGGCTTAGGAATTGAGTTGAATAACTTTGTTTAGTTTGTATATTAAAATGGAGAAAAAAACTTAGAAGAGTTTAAATTTTTAGTAAGTGTAACATTTAACTAGTGGGTTGTCCCAGTATTTTCTTAATCTTCAGCCACTTGGGAAAGATGATGGTCGTGCATTTGTTTGGAAGATAATTGCACTGCTCTGTTTTACTGACTGTTGTATATTTAGTAGCTAGAGTCTATCAACTAGGTAACATGAGCTACACATTGGCTATTGTGACTGCTGACATTTCTGTCATCAATTCACAGGTTGATAGGCCTTATTACTGATGGCAGACAAGAGAAATCCAGCTTCTGACCTGCCTGAGTTCAACAGTCTTAAACCACATCCAAGTTTCATATATACTCCATCTCTACCACCTGCTGGGAGATTATCATATGTTTCAATTCTCTGTTTTAACATGAATAAACTTGTTCATCTACGGAGAACACAAATTGTTCCTTCTCATTCATATTTTTGGGGAAATTAATCATGTATAAGGAAGGTATAAACACTTGTACAACAAATACCCTCTAAGGGGTGACTTAAGTTTTCATTCACTTAAAACTGTTTATATAGCATTGACTCTGGTCTTGCTCTGCTGCTAGTTGGATAAAAAAATAAGAGAAAATCACAATGCCTTTTGTGTGCCAGTAAAGGGCTAGGCAGCAGGATAGTGAGGGACCACCATGGGGCCCAACTAACCTATATCAGGGAGTGGAGAGGAAAGGATTTCTGCAGGTGATAAGCTTCAAAGAAAAAAAGACTGGGGAAACAGGAGGAGGAACTACACAGAGGAAGAGGGCATGCTGAGTAGGGAGATACAGGCATTGTGAACAGAGGGATGTGCGTGTACTAAGGCTTGAAAGGAAAGAGAACATGACGCATGCAGGGCATTTCAAGTAATTCCGTTGGATTGGTGTGGTGGGTGAAGGAGCTGGCAGTGACAGGAGATGAGGTGTGGGACTGAGCAGGGACCAGACTGTTTTGTTTTTTGTTTTTTTTTGCTCTTCTGTGCCATATGGCATCTTAGTTCCTTGACCAGGGATTGAACCTGTGCCCCCTGTGGTGTAAGCATGAAATCTTACTCACTGGACTGGCAGGGAAGTCCCAAGATTGTGATGGTCTTCATGTTCTGCTCAGGTTTTAAATTCCTGAAGATTGCAGAAAGGGATTGAAGTATTTATAAAGGAGATTTGTGTTTCAAGCAGTCTGGCCGCAGTGTGTAGTATGTAAGAAGGACCACACGGGAGGCAGAGAGACAAGCCAGAAGCTGTAACAGTAATCTAGAAGAGATTTTCCTTAAGTGCCCTCTCTCCCAGTCTCAAATTGGCAATTTCAAGCGTCCTGCCTCTCCTCACACCTCCTACCTCATCTCCTGATTTGTCATTCTCAACACAAGACCTCTCCTCTCATTCAGAGAGAGTGAGTTTTAGACCTTTGTTATTGCTGAGTTATTCCTCCTCCCAAGCCAGGCTGGTTCCACCTGTGCCCTGGATCCCAGCTGTCTGGCCTCTCCAGAGAACTTGCCTCACACTCGGGCCCCCTCCCTCCTGCTTTTGTGGCATCCTACTTCTGCTTACGGCTTCCTTCCCACCAGCACTAACCCCAGCATGATGCTGGTGTGCATTAAGCAAGCAGCAGTGGGCTCGGAGAGAAACACAGAATCAAGGTTTATGGAGAAGCAAGAATTACATGGATTTTATGTTTAAGTGAAATGAAGTTGGAAAAATTTGCATATATATATATTTGGAAAAAATCTATTATGTGTGTCTGTATGTATATCTATATTTTAACTTGTCCACACACACATATGTTTCTGGCTTGAGAAATGGGAAAGTTTGAGGGTGCCACTTACTAAGCCAGAGAAATTTACAGAGAATCCGGAGAGGGCAGATGAGTTTGCAGCAGACAACTCATACCTAACAAGTTACGGTTTGACCATATGAATTTTAGAATTCTGTTGCATTTCCCAGTGGAAATACCTAGTGAGTAGTTGTGTATATGGGTCTAAGTTTCAGTGGAGAAAGCTGAGTTATAATTCTGGAAGTTATCAGCATAAAAATGGTAAGTGAGTCTATGAAGGTATAGATTAAATCATCAAGGGAACATATTTAATATAAGAGAAGCAGGCTAAGAGTGGAGCCTTGATACCTGCCTGAAAGGGATAGGCAGAACACCTTGGTTGGAGGGGCTTTCCTGGTGGCTCAGATGGTAAAGAAGCTGCCTGAAATGCAGGATACCTGGGTTTGATCCTTGGGTCAGGAGAAGAAATGGCAACCCACTCCAGTATTCTTGCCTAGAAAATTCCATGGACGGAGGAGCTTGTTGGGCTACAGTCCATGGGGTTGCACAGAATCGGCCACGACTCAGCAATAAACACAACTTGGTTGGAGAGTGAGAAAGAGCACTGAACACTGAATGAAGAAAATCAGGACAGTGTAGTGTCAGAGAAGATGCAGAAAGGAAGAAGTTTAGGAAAGAAAGACAAATCCAAAGTATCGCATAGACCCAAAAGATCAAGTAAGAGTAGGATGAAGACATATTTATTAAATCAATAAGAAGAGATCATTGACAGCTTGATAGGGCAGTTTTGGTAGGATTTTGAGGATGGAGTGAAATGGAAGGAACTGGGAAATGAATGTGAGGTGAGTTAATGGAAGTGACTAAGAAAGGTCAAGGGAGAAGACAATGGCACTCCACTCCAGTACTCTTGCCTGGAAAATCCTATGGACAGAGAAGTCTGGTAGGCTGCAGTCCATGGGGTTGTTAAGAGTTGGACACAACTGAGTGACTTCAGTTTCACTTTTCACTTTCATGCACTGGAGAAGGAAATAGCAACCCACTCCAGTGTTCTTGCCTGGAGAATCTCAGGGATGGGGGAGCCTAGTGGGCTGCCATCTATGGGGTCGCACAGAGTCAGACACGACTGAAGCTACTTAGTAGCAGCAGCAAGAAAGGTCAAGAACATTTATTTTAACATGGAGGAGACTTAGGAGGATCCTTGCTGGTGGGAAAAAGCTGTAAGCAAAGAGGGATGCTGCAAAAGCAGGAGAGAGAGAGCTTGGTGTGAAGGCAAGTCCTCCGAAGAGGTTAGATATCTGGGGTCCAGGGCTCAGGTGGGGCCAGCCAAGTCTGGGAGGAGGGATTAAAGGCTCTGAATCGAAGAAAAGTCTTGTGATGAGAAAGACAAATCAGAAATGAGGTAGAAGGTGTGAGGAGTAGGGAGGATGTTTGAAATTGCTAATTTGAGGCTGGGAGACAGGGTGAGAAAGGAAACACAGAGGGTTTGCCAGGCAATTGTGAGTGCCCAGTGGATGTGGAGGTCATAAATTGAAATTGAAATCGATCTGAGCCATTGTGTGATTTTCCCCATCAGAGCTGAGAAGCACTGATGTGGAGGCTGAGAAAGCAGACAGTGAAATTTATTTAAGTCTGGGGTATGCCAGGCAGTGTGACGAATGTCAAAAGGCCCCTAGCCAGAGAGACAGAATTGAGGACCACAGAGACGGGGAATTTCCCATCTTCAAGTGAAGAGTTGAGGAATGAAGGACATAGAGAAGAACTTTACATCTTCAAATAAAAGGCCCACATAGAAATTTTGATTTGCAAAGACAAATGCATACCAAGACTTTCTTATGAAATTTGTAAAACTAGAAAGGAATTAATTAAAATTATCTCAATTAGCCATTTTGAAACACTGCATAATTGTAGAAAAATGCTGGAATATTACATGAAAATTAAAATTGCCATATGTAAGTGGAAATTTATTGTACATAAACATATTTTAGGAGGGTATAGATGTAGCCCTTAACAAAAGGGCACATACTACAAGCAATAGGAAATAGATTTGAAAATTGCTAGAATTTTTAAAAGCAAAAAGATGTTAATTATTCATATATCATTTGTAAAGTCTCAAATCAGTGATGAACTTTATGAGCATAAATACAGAGTTGGACAAAAATAGGTTTACAGATGGTACATGAAAAATAAGCAAGCACATTGACAGTATTAAAATATATGATATTAGTAGCAATCTACCTCTAAAGCAGTTTTTGCTAATGTCAAAAATATGCATATTCCAAGATAGAAGCAAGTGATTTTGGAAATAATATAGATGAGATAGGGAGAAACACTTAGATCCTCTAGAGTCAATAGTGCTATCAAATTTCTTGGTACAAGAATAGTTTTGCAGTCTTACTTGGAGTGTGTAATTATTTTTATTATAATACATTTTAAATGGTAATCAAAAAATACTAGAGACTCTTAAATTTAGTAGGATCACCAGGACAAGTCACTCAGATTATGGTGAGTTGCTTTTTATTGTTTCATTAGTTTTTCTGCATATTGTAGTAAAAGTTTCTTTTCATACATTTAAAATATCTACTGGACAAAAATGTGAAAAAAAACTTTGGCAGTCATTCAATCTATAAATGTAAATCTGGCTGAACTATATTTTAATTCAAATTGCTATTTAATACCACTTGGAGTTCCACCTTTAAAAAACAACACTGTTCATATCAAATAACTGTGTTTCATAAATACCTTAGTGGTTCTAGAGTTGAACTTCATTGAGGTCAGTTACAGTCCTATGAATATAACCATGTGCCTGGGAATTATCTTTAAGCTGTTTCTGATAACAAAATAGAAAGTAAATGAAAGGCATATGCCAGTGGTTGATATCTTATTCTGTGAATGGGGCTGCAAAAGTTTTAACTTCTCCCCAAACTCCTGTTTTTCTGGGATATATCTTCTGTTTCACATGGTCCACTATCTGCATCATAGCAGCAAATTTTCTGGAACATGCAAAGGAGACACTCTTTTATTGGACCCCATTGATAAACTTCTACCAGTAGGGAGGAAGATCTTACTTCTCCTTCCAAAAGACTTCTCCCCTCTATGGCTTTACTCCAGGGACATGTGTGTGTGCATGTGTGTGTGTGTGTGTGCATGTGTGTGTGTGTGTGTGCATGTGTGTCTGTGTGTCTCTGTGTGTATGTATTTCTGTGTACATACAGATACGGACCTTCTTCTCTTTTTGGTTGAGTATGGAAAAAGAAGGAATAGTAGAAGGGGAGAGGTAATTGTATTTCCACTGTAGCATCAGACATGGCTGAGAAATAATGAAGAGGGAGAAGCATGGAAAATGGAGGGGCCGTGAAATAACCTTTGGTCTATTTGACAGTTTTGCCTAGAACTAGCTTCTGTCTTTTCATGCATTAGGAACAAAAATGTAAAATCTTGGGAGTGAAACATGACTTAATATTTACATAAGCTTTAGAGTTTACAAAGGATTTTTACATACAACATCTCTATAGGCTGGATGGTAAGCCGAATTACAGATAAGAACCTTGAAGTTCAGGTTAAGTGAACTCAGACCTATAAGACAGTATAGGCCTTTGAATTCAGATTTTTGATCTTAGAACCGATGCTCTTTGTACTACATGACAACTTATTTTTAAAATAAAGATAAAAAGTAAAAATAAATAACAATTAGGGTAGTTCAACTATAGAAAAAATATAAATGTTAACTTCATTTAATTCTCCTTCCCCACTTTCATTTCTCTTTTCTGCTCTCTATATTTAAGGCTTCTATATCCTGAGAGTAATAACATTTTTGCAAGTGCTGTCTTTAAATTGAAAGAGGGAGAAGGGAGAGAGACAGGGAGAGAAAAGTAACTTCTGTAAAACACCTAGAAAATTCATAAGAAAACTTTTTCAATTACACATAGGTTTTTCATTTTTATTTTAAATAAATGTTGTTTAGGGTGTAAAACCCACGTTTTATTCTTAGCCTTGCTGTGAGTCATTCTCTGCCCTTCGACACCTCACTTAACACATTGTAACCTAGTAAGGTTTTCCTTTTTTCAAAGCTAAATTATGTTTGGAAAGAGAAAACTTTAGTTTTCCTTATTGTGCTGTTCTTCTCTTTTCTTAAAGTACTTGAGATCCTGGGTGTCCTGCTGTGACTTGTTCAAGCATAATTTGTAACAGAAATAAGATTGAAATTTTTCTGGACTTAAAGTGAAGATCTCTTCAAAGGCCATCTTTCAAGTTGGAGTATGGCTAACCTATCATTTTCTTGTCTGTTGCCTTGTATTAGTTCATCCTAAAGTGAGGTAACAGGGAAACCATCCACTGCCCGTGCCCCCAGGAGGCTGTGCCACTGGCTTACTACGCCCCAAGGAGAACTTGACCACCGACATTGTAACTTGATCTTCGTTTCATGAGTGGGAATAGGATTAAATTTTTGTTTTCATTTTTAATATTATTTAATCATTTAAAAACCCTTCTAAAGCTGTCTTCCTACTCATGTTCCATGTCTTTTATGACTAACTTCTTCATTTTCTCCCTCACATCTTTAGGAATGTCCATACTTCCATACTCAGTTGTGAAAACCAAGATCATAAAAGTTGATCATTAATGTGATTTTATTAAAACTTCTTTTTAATTCTATGTGAACTTTGAAAGTCAGTCATCACTAATTTTTTTCCATCTCTTCTACCTACATTTTCTCTTCTTTAAAGCTCATAAAGTGACATTTTATTACCTATATCAGTCATTTGACAGTTAATCATATAGTATTTGTGTCAGCTCTTACATGAACATTGCTTTTAACTCCCACTGATATTTAATATAAATATAATATTTCTGCAGCTGAAATATTAGTACCTCAAATGCAGGAATTGGTTTTACATAATACTTACACCAGCATACCTAACAAACTTTGAAAGTCAGTCATTGCTGATTTTTATTCATTATTGACTTTGATTGATTTTTTCAGAATTTATTTATTTTTAATTGGAGGACAATTGCTTTACAATATTGTATTGGTTTCTGCCATACATCAGCATGAATCAGCCATAGGTATACACACGTTCCCTCATTCATGAAACTCCCTCCCACTTCCCACTCTATCCCACCCTTTCAGGTTGTCACAGAGCACTGGATTAGAGCTAATTTCCACTAGCTATCTAATTTTACATATGGCAGTGTATATCAGTACTATTCTCTCAATTCATCCCCCCTTCTCCTTCACCCTCTCTGTCCACAAATCCATCTATGAGTCTTTATTACTGCCCTGAAGATATGGTTCATCAGTATTGATTTTTGTTTGTTTTGATACCATTTTTTTCATGCATTTGAGTCCCCAACTAAAAGTTTTATTTTATTGGAATACAAAAACAGATTCATTAATACATTAGGTAGGTTAAATCTTAGGTGGCTGTAGGTTAAAAGTAGACTTAAAGATGAAAGTTTTTATTTATTTCCATATAAGTCAATGTTTCAGATGGTTTTTTTGATTGACTGTGGCTGGTATAAGTATTCTGTTAAATGAATTCCTGCTTTTGGGGTACTAATAATCTGGCTGTGGAAATATTATATTTACATAAAATATTAGTGGGAGTTGAAAACAGTGTTCATATAAGCAATGTTCTCTAATACTACGTGATAAACTGTCAAATGACTAATATAAGTAATGTCACTTTACGAACTTGACAGAAGAGAAGGTATAGGTAGAAGAGATGGAACAAACTAGATCTTGAAGGATTATGAGAATATTTGTTGGGAGGCTAGAAGTAGGAAAAGCTAAGCAGTGAAATAACTTCAATAAAGGTAGGGAAGTGGCAAGGAATAAACCAGTTAAAAGAAAAAATGTTTCCTGGAGAGTAGAGGAAATAAAGTTGATCAAGCCAGATAGATCAGGGAAACAGAGAAGTTAGAAATAAACTAAAGAAAGCGTTATGGAAGAGGAATCGCATGATTAAAATATCATGTAAGGAAAGAAAGATAATTTAAAGGCAAACATAAAATAGACAGACAAGATTCATGGGGGGCAACTCAGTCAAGTAACATAAAAATAAGGGTTCAAGGAAAGATATGGCAAGCATAGTGGTAAATGATTTATATAAATACCAAATTTACTTTGTAAAAACTTACACGTAGTTTTGTCATTGTGGTAGACAGCTTACAAAATAGCCCCCAGTGACTTTTGCCTTCTAATCCTTGTTTAACTGTCTCCTTTGATTGTGGGCTAAATTTAATGACTCTCTTCTAAAGAATTAACTATGACCTAAGGGATGGGATGCCACTTCTGAGATTAGATTACCAAGAGATTGTGGCTTTCATCTCTTCCTTGTTTGCTCCATCTCTAGTTTGCTCTGAGGGAAGCCAGCTGTCACGTTGTGGGAAAGCCCATGTGGAAAGGGCCTGATGACCTTGGCCAATAAGCCAACAGAGACCTCAGTGAGTGAGTGAGCTTAGAGGCGTATCATCTTCCAGTCCAGCCTTGAAATAACTGAAGCTCCAACCATCCTTGACTGCAACCTTGTGAGAGACCCTGAGCCACAGACACCCAGCTAACATCTCAATCCCGTGTTGGGATGCTTGACCCACAGAGACTACGAGCTAATGTTTGTTGTTTTAAGCCACCCAGTTTTGGGATACATTGTTAGACAGTAGCAGATAACCGATAAACCATTATAGAATTTTATGTTCTTCTGCCTCTACTAGCACAGCTGACTGAATACCGTGAAGGACTCTTCCATTATAATACCAAGGGATTCAAGCTAAAACATATACTTTTATAATATGTTATTTGAATCATTAACATCACAGAAAATAAGAGACATTTCTAAGGATGAAATGAACTGAAATCTGTGCAAGGAAATCTCATACTAAGATAAGTATTGACTTTTTTCAGGAAATAGACCAAGACTGGGTTTCATACAAGACACAAGACTAGAAGAGATCTTTAAATGGGGCTCATGAGGCTCCAGGGACAATAGTGCCCCTGAGAAGTTTACCCAATTCAAGCCTTTAGGAGGTAGATTAAAAAAATATGAACTCACAAATAAAATAGAATCAATAGCAAATGAAAGGCAATAAGCAGCTTGATGTGGATGGAACATTAAGATATAGATATTCAAGGACTTTATGATTGGAATTTATCAGATAAAGTATACATTTTAAATGTTTATGGCACTTGCAATAAAAAGGAACATAAATTGAGAAAACAAGTAATCATTAAAAACTTTCAGTTATTCTTGAAAAAGAATGGAAAAGAACTTTTAAAATGTAATCATTGGAATTTAAAAGTTTAAAAGAAATTCAAAATGATTGAGATTATACGATGAAAATGAATAGCTTCTTTTCTGTCTTTCCTCACCTAATTGTTAGAAAGAATAGACTATATCTGTTGATTCCCCACCATTAAAGTTGAAGAATTCAGTTCACTTGTTCTACACTTTCTCTTCTCCCTTTGCTCCATCTGTACATTTCTGCTAGTTTTGATTTTCCTTTTAGGTCTCATTAAATTTAAAGATTCATTTACTATTAAGCCTTTGTCACCTGCCAATGTTATCAGCATTGCTTGCCTTTTCAGAATGTAAACTGAGGGATTTAGTGCCGTTACATATTCCTTTATCTTTCCTTGTTCCCTCCAATTCTCAGGGTTTTTTCCAGTGAGTCAACTCTTCACATCAGGTGGCCAAAGTATTGGAGCTTCAGCCTCAGCATCAGTCCTTCCAATGAATATTCAGGGTTAATTCCCTTTACAATCAATTGGTTTGATCTCCTTGCTGACCAAGGGACTCTCAAGAGTTTTCTCCAGCACCACATTTTAAAGGCGTCAGTTCTTCAGTGCTCAGCCTTTTTTATCATCCTGCTCTCACATCCAAACATGACTACTGGAAAAACCATAGCTTTAAATATACATACCTTTGTAGGCAAAGTAATGTCTCTGCTTTTTAATATGCTGTCTAGGTTTGCCATTGTTTTTCTTCCAAGGAGCAGGTGTGTTTTAACTTCACGGCTGCAGTCACTGTCCACAGTGATTTTGGAGCCCAAGAAAATAAAGTCTGTCACTGCTTCCCCATCTATTTGATAGAGATAAGATAGTACATCTAATAATCATCTAATGGACAGCTTTTTAAAGTCAGTGAAATATGATATTAAAACATATGTGATCTTTCAGTAAAGTCATTAAAATCTTTTAGCTTCCTTGTTTTAGTATTTGTGAGAGGAAATTACTTTCTTCTTGATTTTTGTACAGAACCTTCTAACACTGATCTCATTTGCTCTGCAGGTCTTTATGATCTCATGGACTGCTGCCTACCAGGCTCCTCCGTCCATGGGATTTTCTAGGCAAAAGTATTGGAGTGGGGTGCCATTGCCTTCTCTGGAATACTGGGCTAATGAAAGTTAAAAAAGTTTATTTGATTTGAATTGGTTGTGTTGAGATTCAGTTTGTAGTGGGTGCACCAAGTGTAGAAATATTCATTTTTCTAATCTTAGTATGTTCCAGTGTCTTAAATTTTGGATTCTATAGCTAAAATATTATTGATTGTTTATTTTCAGTTAACAAAACTTCTATTAATATTTGTTAGAAAACCTGAGAAGGAGAATGTCTTTAATCTCTTGCCTGGATGTTCACTGCAACATTTTTTTGAAATATACAGACTGCATATATATTCTTCCTTTCTCTGACTGTTGCTTGCTCTGACACTATATAACTCTTATTTGATTTTTCCACCTTATCTACACAATTACTTCATTTTTATTTAATAAGTGTATGCGTGCATGCTAAGTTACTTCAGTCGGGTCCTACTCTGTGCGACCCTGTGGGCTATAGCCCACCATGCTCCTCTGTCCATGGGATTCTCCAGGCAAAGAAACTGGAGTATGTTGCCATGCCCTCCTCCTCCAGGGGATTTTCCTGACCCGGGGATCAAACCTGTATCTCTTATGCCTCCTGCATTGGCAGCCAGGTTGTTTACCACTAGCACCACTTGGAAATAAGCATCAAATAACTGCCATAAGGGATTGTTTCTAATTGAGAAGACCAGAGGATTATTATAATCTAGTAAATTGGTCCTCTTGGAGAAAAAAGAATTTGAGTTTCAAAATGACATGGAATTAGATTAGAGGGTGATTAACCAACTATACAAATAATAATTTTTGTTCTTAAGGTTGAATTTTCTATACTAGCAATACATGTTAACATTGTGAATTTGGGGTAGACATATTTGAAGGTCTACTCCAAGGAAGAAATAGTGCCTAAGAGGTAATTATTAAAAAAACAGAATTCTTTGATGTCATAAGCAAGCACATTTGTTTTGATTTGACTATAGCTATTTGAAAGCTCAATATCATGTATCATTTTAGGAAATTGCATGTCTTCTTCCAGTGTCTAGAGGTAGGCAAGTAAAAACACTTTTTGAAAAAATAATAAGGTATCAATGTGCACTTTCAGCCTATTTTACCAAATGTACTCAAAAAGCATAGCAAGTAGTAATTAATTTTAACTCACATGTGCTCTGTGTCATGTGAAGCTAGAAGATGCCATGATGGTTTTAGTACTACACTCCTGATTCCTTGATTTAAATCATAAATATTAATCTCATTTTACAGCTATAGTATCTGGATCAAGCAAAGTCATACTAATGGAGATTCAGAACAAGAATGGTGTATAGTTTCATCTCACTATAATGATAGTGACTGTCTCAGGTGCTGTGAGGTCTTGCTCAGATGAGAAAGATTCTGAGGCCATACCTGGCTTAGCAGGATAGAGCATAGTGATTAACACTGATGTCTTCTGTAAGCATGGGAAGGGCAGAGATGTGCCATTTCTGTTTCAATAGCTGAGATGTCTGAATTTCTGTTCTAAGTGGAAAATAAGATTAAGTTGGAACAGATTTTCAGTGGGTAGTACTATGTAGATAGTTTTCAAATTAGTAAAGAAGTTATTTATTGAATGTGAAGGCGACCAAGTTCTTTCCACTTTTCCAGCTGGGTATAATGGCTTTTCCTTCTTCCCTCGCTGCTTCACAAATGACTCTTCTAAAGATTAACCATCAGTGAGAAGGGATAACTTACCAGCTATAAGCAAGTGCTGTTCAGTCACAAGGGCATGAGTGTCTGTATGCCTGTTGATAGGGCCAATAAAGAATGTATTGGATTGCTTCATTGTTTGTTTTCTTTTATTTTCTGAATTAAGATATAGAGAAATCAGCAGAAATTGATGCTTCGGTAAGCATAAGTAAGAATTCTGTTTGCATATTTTGCAAAAAGTCATTATAAAATATATTATGAAAAAGGAATGGACATAATGGGAAAAAAACGGAAGTTAAAAATTTGAATGCTGGGGAGTATGTGGTTTTAATACCTTCTGAAAGCTGGAGTTATCTTTTTCCCCACTGTTTTATTGTAAAGCTGATACTTCCTAATTTTAGGATAAATGTCCTTACTGAGCATTTATTGAATAAATTATGTGTTTCAGCCACTAGGAATGATAGAACTTTCACAAATCTAACGTGTCTGCTGAGTTATTATTAATTTTATTGTAGTGCTGGAGATAAGAATATGAAAGCAAGGTGAAAGCAAGCAGCAGTCAAAGACAGTTTTAGGATATTCTAATTGAAAGCCTTTATTCAATGTTTTTTTACTTTTTCTTTCTTCTATAAGAATTATAGTTTCCTGCTAATAATAGTAATCTTTCCAGAGAAATATTTATTTATTTTTCTATTGTATAATTATTATATAATCAAATACACATATATTAATTGTTTGGCTTAATTACTTTGGCATTGGGTTCACCACTGTAACCACCACTCAAAAAAAGAATAGAACATTTTCATCACTTAAAGAAAATTTTTGCATGCATTTTTCCAATCAACTCTTTCCCTGTCCTCCTTTCCCTGATCAGTCATTTTCTGATATCAGTTAGTTTTGATATCTCGTATTTTTTATAAATGCAAATATTCAATGTGTACTCTTTTGTATCTAGCTTCTTTCATAAATGTGATTTTAAGATTCACCCATGTTGTTATATGTGTCAGTACTATATCATTTTGTATTTTTGCATTTATTTCATTATATGACTAGACCAGTATTTACTTATTAGTTCTCCTGTTGAATTGTTTCCAGTTTTTGGCCACTTATGAACAAGATGGCTATCATAATTCTTACAGAAATATTTTGGTGGTCATATATTTTTATTTCTTTTAGCTAATACTTAGGAGTTAAATTTCTGGATCATACGGTGTATATATATTATAAGAAGTGTAAAAAAGTCCTCAAAATGATGGTATGTACACATTAACAAAGAATGAGAGTTCTAATTTTTCTCCATATTTGACAGCATTTAATGATTTTTTTTAATTGTTTTATTTTAAATTTCGTCATTGTGAAACCTGTGAAATGAATCCTGTTGTGGTTTAGAGTACTTTTACATGTACTTACTGGCCATTTTGGGGCTCCCCTGGTGACTCAGTGGTTAAGAATCTGCCTGCCAAAGCAGGAGATGTAAGTCCAGTTCCTGCATTGGGAAGATCCTCTGGAGAAGGAAATGGCAACCTGCTCTAGTATTCTTGCCTAGAAAATACTGTGGGTAGAGGAGCCTGGAGGGCTACAGTCCATGGGGTCAAAAAGAGTCAGACATGACTTAGAAACTAAACAACAATAAATGGCCTTTTGAAAAAAATATCTGTTCAAGCCTTTTCTCCATTAAAAAAAATATTGGATTTCTCAATTTTTTTATTCTTTCCTTTTCTCATTTCACTGGTCTGCCATCTTGATGGAATAGTATTTAATTTTATATTTATTAGCCTATATCTAGACTCTGTTCTGTTCCATTGGTCTGTTTGTCCTTATGCTAATAAAACATCCACAATTATTATAATCATTAGTGAGTCATGAAATCAGGTAATGTAAGTTCTCCAAATTTATTATATTTTTTCATGATTATTATGGCTATATTTAGAATCATTGCATTTTCACATATATTTTAGAATCATCTTATCAATTTTTATACCAAATCTTGCTATCATCATGCTAAGAGATTTTATTGAATTGATAGGTCAATTCGGGGAGAATTGATATCTTAGATACTGTCCTACTGTGCACAAACATGGCATATCTTTCCATCAGTTTAGGTGTTCTTTACTCTCTTCTAGCAATGCTTTGCAGTTTTAGCCTATAAATTTTATGTATCTTTTATTAAGTTGATTCCCAGATCATTTAATGTTTACTGATATTATTACAACTGAAGTTTCTAAAAAATTTTTTTTCTTTACTAGGATTGAGAAAATAGATTTTTATACATTGACCCTGTAACCTGCAACTGTGCTGGATTCATTTATTAGTTCTGGTAGATTTTATTTCTGTAGATTCCATGTAGTTTTCTATGTACATAATCATATCATCCAGAAGTAATGCGTTTTCTATTCTTTGTGCTTTTTATTTATTTTTTCTTGACTAATTGTTGAGTAGGTATACTACTACAGTGTGTACTAGAAGTGATAAAAGTGGATATATTTGCCTTCTTTCCAAACTTAAGAGGAAACTGTACAATATTTAATCATTAATTATGATGGCAATATAGATTTTTTTTAAAAGAGATACGTTTTATTGACTTGAAGTTTTCTTCCATTCTTAGTTTGCTGAAAGCTTTCTTCATGAAGACATGCAAAATTTGGTCAAATATTTTTGGTATACCTATTGAAATGATCATTTTACCATTATGAAATTTATCTATTTTGGTCATACTCTTTTTCTTGAAGTCTATTTACAGTAATAAAGTCACTTCAACTTTTTCATGCTTAGTATTGGCATAATACATTTTCCCACCCTTTCATTTTTTACTGCTTGTATCTTTATCTTCAAAGCATGTTTCTTTTAGACATTATATAGTTTGACTTTGGATATTTTATCTAGCCTGAAACTCTGTTTATAGTTCACTTATATTTAATGTAGTATTTGGTGAGTTAAATATATCACCTTATTTTTTTTTCCTGTTTCCTGCCTTATTTTGGGTCCATTATATATCTCTTAGTATTCCGTTTTATCTCATACATTTATTTTGAGTTATGTATAAGTCTTTGTATTATTTTAGTTGTTTTCTCTAGACATTACAATAGGTAACACTAAGCTAGTGCACTTTACTATACCACAAATTTTAAGCGATACTGTATTGCTACCTTTTGTTCTGTTTTTTTTTTTTTAATTTATTTCACAATTCCATACATTTTTGTAAGCTGTGTTTTATGCAGTCCATATTCTTTAAAATACAGACACAAAGACATACTGTAGGCATTTATATTTATATAAATTTTATATTTACATATATCTACTTAAAATGCTTTTCATATTTACTTTCTTTCTCACAAATATATTTACTTGCTATATGCTCTTTGTTTTCCCCCATGTTTCGAATGCTATCTGATATCATACTTATACTAAAAAGGGACTATTGCACTACTGTAAGCTTTTGTCTGTCTGAGAATATGTTTCAGTTCAGTTCAGTCCAGTCACTCAGTCATGTCCGACTCTTTGCAACCCCATGGACTGCAGCACGCTAGGCCTCCCCGTCCATCACCAACTCCCAGAGTTTACTCAAACTTGTTTCCATGGAGTCGGTGATGCAATTCAACCATCTCATCCTTTGTCATCCTCTTCTCCTCCCACCTTCAATCATTCCCAGCATCAGGGTCTTTTCAAATGAGTCAGCTCTTCCCATCAGGTGGCCAAGGTATTGGAGTTTTAGCTTCAACAGCAGTCCTCCCAATGAATATTCAGGACTGATATGCTTTAGGATGGACTGGTTGGATCTCCTTGCAGTCCAAGGGATTTTCAAGAGTTTTCTCCAACACCACAGTTCAAAAGCATCAATTATTCAGCACTCACCTTTCTTTATATCCAACTCTCACATCCATACTTGACTACTGGAAAAACCGTAGCCTTGACTAGATGGACCTTTGTTGGCAAAGTAATGCCTCTGCTTTTTAATATGCTGTCTAGGTTGGTCATAACTTTCCTTCCAAGGAGTAAGCATCTTTTAATTTCATGGCTGCAGTAACCATCTGCAGTGATTTTGGAGCCCCCAAAAATAAAGTCTGCCACTGCCGGGGACCAGCCCCGGCTGATCCAGGGTATTCGAAGCGGGGACGGCGTCGGCGACCTATTTATTTAAATATTTTATCAAAGATATAAAGAGTAATAGGATGAGGATAGCTCAGTAGGAAAATTCAGTGGAGAAAAGAGGCTGAGTAGCTTGGTTTACGCGGGAGACCAATAAAACTTCAAGACAAGAAGTTTGTACCACTTACGTAGGCTGCAGGCGTCCTTCCGTTCTCCCGAAGGAGAGGAGATACTGAGGCCTCCCCGGTTGGATCTTAGAAGCCCAGGCATAATTAGTAAGCATGGCGGGTTCCGCGCTCCAGATGGAGACTCAGCCAGAGTGGGAGAGAGAGCGACATGGGGAGACCAGTATTTCGAGAAACTGATCCCAATTCTTTATTTTCCAGAGTCTGTTTTTATACACTGAGATGTTATACAAAAGTCACGTGGGGACAGCAGTCCTGACTTTTATTAAAGTCAGGTGCTACATACAAATGTATACAGAGGTCTTAGGGGTGTTACATCATCTTCTGGCCAGGGAGGCCTGCTGACAATTTATGACCCTCTCCTTGTGACAGTGGTCAGTCAACCAGAACACTTTTTTCTCCAGGGGTGATTATTCTTAAAACAGACGCCACCCAAATAAAGTTACATTCCTACAGGGTGAGGGTATAGTGGGTTTTAGCTAAGGAAAGAATTTACTTAGCCTAAGGTCTAATGTGATTAATATCAAAGGTTAATACTTATTTCTTCTACATATTCATTAATGTGTGTAAGGGCAGGGGATATGGAGACTTAGCAACAAACATTGGCTCAACAAATGAAAAACCCTTCACCAACACAATTTCTAATCAGCCCATTATACTTACACTAATAGTTTTCTAACTTTTCTAAGGAACCTGTTTTTAGAAGGTTTAAAGCATCTCGTGCCTCTCACGGTTGGGAGGCTGTGACCAATCACATGTGGCTGGACAAGCCTGTCAGGCAGGCCAGAGAACCTTCAGAGGAGTTTGTAGGTTAAAACACTCTTGTCACGCCCAGGAGTTTTGATTAACTGGAGCTCTAGGTTAACTCCTTCTCCGAAAGAGGTGGTGGGGGACAGCCCCCCATAAAGTCAGAGGTGTAGGTGAGAACACAAAGTAGTAAAGTAGGCAGGCTCTGGTTATGGGGGTAGATGCTCGAGGATTTCCAGGGGGACTCCTGAGGCTCAATCCCGCCTTTGCGTATGTCGAGCCTCCTTCCTCATGACCTTTGCCACAGGAGGAGTACCTCACTCTGGCCCCCAACATGCCACCATTTCCACTATTTCCTCATCTATTTGCCATGAAGGGATGGGACCAGATGCCATGATCTTTGTTTTCTGCATGTTGAGCTTTAAGCCAGCTTTTTAGCTCTCCTCTTTTACTTTCATCAAGAGGCTCTTTAGTTCTTCTTCACTTTCTGCCATAAGGGTGGCATCATCTGTGTATCTGAGGGTATTGATATTTCTCCCGGCAATCTTGATTCCAACTTGAGCTTCTTCCTGCCCAGCATTTCTCATGATGTACTCTGCATAGAAGTTAAATAAGCACGGTGACAATATACAGCCTTGACGTACTCCTTTTCCTATTTGGAACCAGTCTGTTGTTCCATGTCCAGTTCTAACCGTTGCTTCTTGACCTGCATACAGATTTCTCAAGAAGCAGGTCAGGTGGTCTGGTATTCCCATCTCTTTCAGAATTTTCCACAGTTTATTGTAACCCACACAAAGGCTTTGGCATAGTCAATAAAGCAGAAATAGATGTTTTTCTGGAACTCTCTTGCTTTTTCCATGATCCAGCGGATGTTGGCAATTTGATCTCTGGTTCCTCTGCTTTTTCTAAAACCAGCTTGAACATCTGGAATTTCACAGTTCATGTATTGTTGAAGCCTGGTTTGAAGAATTTTAAGCGTTACTTTGTGTGAGATGAGTGCAATTGTGTGGTAGTTTGAGCATTCTTTGGCATTGCCTTTCTCTGGAACTGGAATGAAAACTGACCTTTTCCAATCCTGTGGCCACTGCTGTTTCCCAAATTTGCTAGCATATTGAGTGAAGCACTTTCACAGCATCATCTTTTAAGATTTTAAATAGCTCAACTAGAATTCCATCACCTCCACTAGCTTTGTTCATAGTGATGCTTTCTAAGGCCCACTCGACTTCACATTCCAGGATGTCTGGCTCTAGGTGAGTGATCACACCATCATGATTATCTAGGTCATGAAGATCTTTTTTGTACAGTTCTTCTGTGTATTCTTGCCATCTCTTCTTAATATCTTCTGCTTCTGTTAGGTCCATACCATTCTGTCCTTTATTGAGCCCATCTTTTCATGAAATATTCCCTTGGTATCTCTAATTTTCTTGAAGAGCTCTCTAGTATTTCCCATTCTGTTGTTTTCCTCTATTTCTTTGCATTGATCACTGAAGAAGGCTTTCTTATCTCTCCTTGCTATTCTTTGGAACTCTGCATTCAAATGGGTGTATCTTTCCTTTTCTCCTTTGCTTTTCACTATTCTTTTCACAGCTATTTGTAAGGCCTCCTCAGACAGCCATTTTGCTTTTTGCATTTCTTTTCCATGGGGATGGTCTTGATCCCTGTCTCCCATACAATGTCAGAAACCTCCATCCATAGTTCATCAAGCACTCTATCAGATCTAGTCCCTTAAATCTATTTAAGAATATATTTATTAAATAGAGAATATGTTTATTTCACCTTAAATTTTGATGGATATTTTAGCTGTATGTCTAAGTTCACAGTACTCCCCACTTGCCCACTAGCACCTTATAGATTTTATTTCATTTCTTCTAGCTGCCATTGTTTCTGCTGTGAAATCAGCTATTATTTGTAATATTATTCTACTCTGCATAATGTGTCTGTGATACTGCTCTTGATGTATTTGGCCTTCATCTACATTCCCGGCTTCCCTGGTAGCTCAGATGGTAAAGAATCTGCTTGCAATGTGGGCGACCCAGGTTCAATCCCTGTGTCAGGAAGATTCCCTGGAGACTAAGGATATTGCAACTCACTCCAATATTCTTGCCTGGAGAGTCCCATGGACAGCGGAGCCTGGTGGGCTACAGTCCATGGGTTCGCAAATAGTTAGACACAACTGGGTGTCTAACACTACATACCTGGCTAGAGCTCCTAAAACTCAAACCCTTGGTGTTTCCTAAGTGATAAGAATAAGAGTGATAAAGATACTTTTACTATTCTTAACAAGCCCCTTTCAACCACCCCTGAGTTCATACAAATGAGGTGACCTTTGGAAAGCCCCTGAGGATGGGTTTTGTTCCTAGCAGGAACAAACCACATAATTAGAGGGTTGGAACTTTCATTTCCACTCTTGACCTTCAGAGAGAGAAGGTTTGAGTGTGTTAATCACTAGCAGCCAATGATTTAATCAATTATGCTTATGTAATGAAACTTTCATAAAAACTGCAAGAAAAAGGTTTGGAGAATTTTGAGGTTAATGAACACATGGCAGTATTGGGAGGTTGATGGGCCCAGAGAGGGCTGGAAGCTCCACATCCTTTCTCCCATACTTTGCTCATGCATCTCTTTCATCTGGCTGTTCCTGAGTTATATTTTTTGTAATAAACTGCTAATTGAGTGAGTAATGGGGTTTTGAGAATGTGAAATTTATGGCTAGTTTGTCAAAAGCAGAGATGATTACCTAGATTTGAGATTGATATCTGAAGTGGGGATGGAGGTGCAGTCTTGTAGGACTGAGACATTAACCTGTGGGATCTTCCCCAGGTAGATAATGTTAGAACTGAATTAAATCACAGGACATCCAAGCTCAGGTCACAGAATTGGTCGGTGTAGGAAAACCCTCCCAATTTTGGTCAGTGGAAGTGTTCTGGAAATACAATATGAGATGAGAGGAGAAACACAAGTATACATTTTTGCTTTTGTGGTGTTCTTGTTCTCTAGATACTTTTAAGATGTGCTCTTTGTCTTTCCCATTGGTTTTGAAAAAATAACAGCCATTAAGTTTACCTGCCCCATTCTTTCTTTCAGCTTCTTTTGGTAGTCTAACTACATATGTATCATACTGTTTGATATTATCCTTCATATTTTAGATATTCTGTCCTTTTCAACTCCTATTTTGACTTCTTTTTTTTCCTCTTTGTGTCTGGTAAGAAAATTTTTATTGATCTGCTTTTTAATACTAATACTGTCCTCTGCTGTGTCCATTCCATTAAGTCCTATTTTTTTTTTAACCATACCTTTGACATATAACATTTCTGTTTAGATGTCTTGTGTCTTTGCTGAAACTTACCTTCTTCATGTTTATTTATTCACCATTTTAACTATTTCTTTAATTGTAAAAAAAAAAATCACGATCAGTCAAAATTCCCTGTTTGATAACTCCAACATTTAAGCTATCTCTAGATCTGTTTATATTCACTATTTCCTCTCTTGTCCATTTGTTGTCTCATAATCTTTCATTGTTTGCCAGGCATTTTGTATAAAAGAATAGAAAGAGGTATTTGCTTCTAGAAAGAGGCACACTTTTAAATCAGGCCATGAGAGCAGAAACTGAGTCAATTGTTGTTTATTCACCTTGATGCTAGGAAAGATTAAAGCAAGAGAAGACAATGGCAGAGGATGAGATGGTTAGATAGCACCACTGACTCAGTAGACATGAATTTGAGCAAACTTGGGAGATAGTGTATAACAGGGAGGCCTGGAATGCTGCAGTCCACAAGGCTGTGAAGAGTTGGACACAACTTAGTGACTTAAAACAACAAAATTGTTAGAGTGGGAGTAAAAGTCTCTCATAACCTTCTTTTCTCTGATTAGAAAAGAAACTCCATTTATATTATTATTGTTGTTAATTTGAAATGTATTTATTATGCATGGGATCTTTGGTACAGGTGCAAGCAATACATGTAACAAGGAGTCAAAGAATTACAACACCCCTATTCTCCCTGGAAAATGCCTATGGGAAGGTAGATGTTTTTGTCCTCTTCTGAGTTTAGCAAACTGAATTTTGTAGTACTTAAAACATGAGGGAATTCTGGAGCAGGGCATCTCAGTGACTCATGCTCTCCTTCTGGTTTCTTAAAATCCCAATTTGGAAACATTTAGCAGAAATATTTTGGTGCTCTGAACTGGTGATGGTGTATATAGGACCCTAATTGTCACTGACTCATTTCACAAGATTTTTTTCCCTGCATTCTGTTTCCTACTTCTCTAACTTCCAAGAAATATTTTTGATAATTAAGGAAGACCTGTAATTTAATGTATTAATCTTCTTTCCCTTTATAAATTAAGGCATCCTCCATATTCATGGTTGTAATTTTTTCAGATGTTGCATGATATGATTATGCTATTAATCTTTTTATTTCCAAACTTCATATATTTACTTATTTTAGTCTTTCCTTATACATCAATGCTTTTATCTGTTTAATTGATATCACTTTTACTCAAATACAATCCAGGTTGTTTACATAAAACTTCTGGGGCACTTATCCAAATATATGCAAACATAGTCATGCACATGTGTGTATATATACACTACACGTATGTGTATTGCTGCTGCTGCTGCTGCTGAGTCACTTCAGTCATGTCCGACTCTGTGCCACTCCATAGACGGCAGCCCACAAGGCTCCTCTGTCTCTTGGAGTCTCCAGGCAAGAATACTGGAGTGGGTTGCCATTTCCTTCTCCAATGCATGCATGCATGGTAAGTCGCTTCAGTTGTGTCCGACTCTGTGCCACCCTATGGACAGCAGCCCACCAGGCTCCTCTGTCCACGGGATTCTCTAGGAAAAAATATTGGAGTGGGTTGCCATTTCCTTCTCCAAGTAATATACATGCACACATTTTAACAGAATTTCTGTATCATGTTATATCAGTATATCAGTATTTAGACTCTGAAATAGAATAGACAGTTTTGGACTTGTGTCTCCTATTCCCTATCCATATATTTTTAAATATATAAATATTGATAGCCCATTTTTCTTTTGTTGTGAGAATTGTCATATTTACAACTTCAATAGATCATGCTGGCAATTTGATCAGGCACCTTGCCCTGATTGAATTCTGCCCAGACAAGGATTAAGTAGCAATTTGACACACATTTGTTTTCCTTTGGGGAATATGAATCTCCCATTCTTGGAATGGACAATGGGTGCCTTTAAAATTTATTTTTTAAGCATTTGCTTGTAAACTCTTCAGAGTAATTCCAATTCCTGAGATCTCTTTTATTGGTTTTGTATTGATGAGTGTTCTTCATAAAGTGGAAAATAAAATTGCATAGAAGCAATGATGAACAGCTTTTTTTCCTTCTTTTATATTACAAGGATATTTTAGTCTGATTGTCCAGTATTGGATGGGACCCAGTGGGCACTCCACTTCACAGATGATTTACTTTTCTGAGTTAGAGAAGTACAGATGGGGTTTGAAATATTACATACCCTTGCCAAAGAAATTGGACAACAGTAAATCATATATGAAAGTTCTGTTTAGGTTAATTTGAAACAACATAGAGGGAATTTTCCAAGCTTTTTGAATTACTGGCTTCCTCAACAGATGCTCCTCTAACATTGAGAATAATCTATAACCCCTAAACTCTTAACCTGGACAATAGGATTCCCTTCCTTGGGTCAGCAAGTTAGATGTTCTTTCACAGCACAAACATATGCAAAAATAAAAATACAGACAGAAAAGAAAATTAGAAAAAAAAAAAGAATATCCCTGTCACTTGAGATCTGACACTCGCATTGTACAACATGGCCAGTAGTTCTAAACTCTGTTTTTGTGGCCAACTCCATTCAGGCCTCAGGAAAAAGCCTTTTCATGTCTTCAGTCTTTCATCCTAAAAATCATAGGAGACAGCCCCCAAAGGTGGTGAAAGTAAAAGAGGATTAGGCCTTCATGAACATCACAAATTGACACTGTTTTATAGCACAGGAAGGATCTGAGAGGCAGAAATGCTTCACTGGCAGAAAAGACACGTTAATTAACTTGTCAAATGCTTACTTCCAGATAGCATGACTGCAATAGATTTTGCAGTATAATGAAGTATTGTTTCTCAGGAGTGATGAGAGTCCTTTATTTTGCTGATTTTTCCCTGTTCTAATTCATGGTTCTGGATGTACTAATGAAAGAGTATAAAATTCACAACAGTTGCATATGATGACTGAAGAATTTTTACAATAAAAAATCATTGGTATTTACTCTGAATCTTGCATATATGTAGATCTAGAGGTGAAGTGTGACACTAGCTTTTTACATTGGCAGCAAGATGGACACTGAATGCAAGAATTGAACAAAGTTGTCATTTTATCAAAAAGTAGTAGCTTAATTACATTTTTCAAAACTTAAGCCCAAGTATCAGATTTTAAGTAATAGATTTAAATTTTAATATTCATTAATATTATAATTTGAATACTTGACAGAATATTTATAAGAAAATAAGTTTTTGGAAGACAAAATACTTTCAGTATAAAAATTTGATGTCATTTAATGAAGTATATTCAAATTGTGTTTACTTATGAAAATAATGACATTGCTTTCCTTTATTTAAACCATTTGTATTAATAGAATACAAATGCTAAATCATGATCAGAATGATAAAAATCAGTGTTTCGACTGAACTGAAATCAAGAAAAATAAAATTTATATAGTAAACATGAAATTATGAATTATATATATCTGTATTTTATCACATGTCCACTAATTACCAACTAATCAAGGAACACCCAGAAATTTGAATAATAATAGTCATCTCTTGATATTTTTTTAAAATTAGCAAGTAATTACTTTACAATGTCTGTTGGTTTCTCCCATACAACACAAATCAATCATAACTGTATATATATATATACTGTCCCTCTAGAGTCTCCCTTCCAATTCCCAATTCCACCCCTCTAGGTCGTCACAGATTACCAGGCTGGGCTCCCTGTGTTTTATAGCAGCTTTCCATTAGCTATCCATTTTACACATGGTTGTGTATACATCTGGAAGAGGGCATGACCACCCACTTCAGTATTCTTGCCCGGAAACTTCCCATGGACAGAGGAGCCTGGTGGGCTACAGTCCACGGGGTTACAAAAAGTTGGACAGTACTGAGCAACTAAGCACAACAGGCACAGTTTATACATACCTATGCTACTTTCTCGTTTTGTTCCACCTTCTTCTTCCCCTGATGTGTCCACAAGTCTGTTCTGTATGTCTGCATCTTTACTCCTGCCCTGAAAATAGGTTCATTAATACCATCTTTCTAGATTTCATATATATGTGTTAATATACGATATTTGTTTTTCTCTTTCTGACTTACTTCACTGTGTAAGGGGTTCTAGGTTCATTCATCTCAGTTCAACAGATTCACATTTGTTCCTTTTTATGGCTAATACTCCATTGTATATATGTACTACAATTTCTTTATCTGTTCATCTGTCGACAGGCATCTAGTTTGCTTCCGTGTTCTGGCTATTGTAAATAGTGCTGCAATGAACGTTGGGGTACATCTGTCTTTTTGAATTGTGGTTTTCTGAGGGTATATGCCCAAAAGTGGGATTTCTGAATATATGGTAAGTTTTATTCCTAGTTTTTAAGGGATCTCCATACTGTTCTCCATAGTGACCAAGTAATACCCAGACATTTTCAGTAATAATAGTTATCTTTTGATATCTTTTAAACTTTCAGTTATATAAGAACCATAACTATACATATATTTTTCAAGTTTTGTTATTATATAAAAGTATACTTGTCAAGGTAGAAGGATGAAGATGATGTAACTAGTAATTCATTAGCTTGATATTTAATTCTGAAGTTATTAATTACTTAGTGGTTAAATATTTAGTACAAAATTTTAAATATTTACTTATGATATATGAATCTCATTTGGAATTTGATCCTGCAAATGTTAGAGGTAGAACTGCCCTTAATTCCAAAAAAATTAAATATAAACTAGTTATTATATATTAATGGAGAAGGAAATGGCAACCCACTCTAGTACTCTTGCTGAAGAATCCCATGGACAGAGGAATCTGGTGGGCTATAGTCCATAGGATTGCAAGGAGTCAGACATGACTAAGTGACTGAGCATGCATGCATGCATGCATTATATATTAATACCTGTTGATTTCCTTAGGTAAGATAATAGCATTAAACAATTAAATGTCTATAGTTTGTAGGTATGTTTTCAGAAGTATTTAATAATTGATGTGGGACAATGTCAGAAATTTTGTTTAAAATAGCACCCCCCCAAACTGTTGTAATTTGCTAATTTTTTTATTATTAATGGAATTCTGTTTGAAAAAAAAAAGAGTAGATAGATGTTCCATTTATGAATTAGAGTTTAGCAAAAAATAAAAAAAGTCTGTTATTCCATTTGATCAAGAACTTTATTTTCATTTGCCTCAAAGTGTATTTTGAAAGTCTTATAAAAGCCCTCATGGCATTAGAGCACAGAGGCCAAAATATTGTGTTTTAAAAAGAGTCTGACCTAGGTTTCAAGTCTACATTTTTACTAGCTTCTTGACTTGTGGGTAAGTTGTTTATCTATCCTAAATCTCAACTTTCTCATTTGAGAAATGACAGTATTACTATGTATACTAATCTTATAGCATCATATGAGAATTAAACAAAATACTGTATTTTGCTTAACACAATGCTTGATACAGAACAAACACTCAAGATGACAGGTATTTAGTAGCATTAGTCAGCATTGGTTTTAGGTTATAAAAAGACTAGATATGAAAATGATTTTTCCTACTTTATGGAAATAGATTATTGGCGATGTTTATTATAGAGTATTTATGTTTTGGGGGGCACTCAGTTCATTGTAGCTTTGGTTAAAAGCACATCTTTTCCTTCCTAGCATGAGTTTCTGAAAGGAAAGTAAGCATTTCTGGTTTGAACATGATGAAGCTCAGAAATTCTGGGGTTGTTAAATTGGATGTTTATGCTTGAGCAGACATCACTCGTTGAACTGGGGTGGTTGGTAGTGGGAGAAGAGGGCTGAGGTTGGATAGGAAGAGAAAGAAAAGAGAAAAGAATAAAAGAAAGATTTAAAGAACTAAAGAAAGAAATGTTGGTGCCAGTCAGTTAAAAATGGCAGAATATAGGAGAAAATGTTCTAATTTTCATAATAATGGAAATCTTCAAACTAGATGAGTCATTCATTATTAGAAATAGGAATATATACAATAGAAATATATTTCTACATTATATATTTAACATATGCATAGATAAAAGATGAAAGAGAAAATTAGAAAATAGCTATAAAAATTAACAGCTATGCCTTTGCTGCCTATTATCTGAAATTAAGGCAGCTTGAAATTTCTCTTACGTTACCACTTAGAGAAAGATGTTGTAGATTTATGTATATATGTAATATACACACATATATTCATATTTAAGGAGCCAGTTATTTGAAACGCTAATCGATGTCTGTAGGTCATAGCATTTTTCTGAGGTATAATATCAGTTCAGTTCAGTCGCTCAGTCGTGTCCGACTCTGCAACCCCATGAATTGCAGTACGCCAGGCCTCCCTGTCCATCACCATCTCCCAGAGTTCACTCAAACTCACGTCCATCGAGTCAGTGATGCCATCCAGCCATCTTATCCTCTGTCGTCCCCTTCTCCTCCTGCCCCCAATCCCTCCCAGCATCAGAGTCTTTTCCAATGAGTCAACACTTCACATGAGGTGGCCAAAGTACTGGAGTTTCAATATAGTATCTGAACCAAAAAGTGCTCCAGTTACTGTTAGAAAAATTACTCTGGGTTAAGTTTCTCATTTTGAATGTCCACTGGGTAAGAGTTCTAGACTTCCTGCATATAACACTGTACTCCTCAGCTAATGTTACAGGCTCCAGAGTTCTGGGATGACTAAAATAGTATTCAGATAGCTTTAGGATAATTTAAAGTTTTAATATTATCTGGTCTCTGTCCTCTTGATCTTTCTGACCTAAAATCTTGGAGTTATTTTCAACACCATTCTCTCAACCTCACATTCCAACACATACAAGATCCTTGCATTATACCCATTTCTCCTCTGAAGTTACTCAAGAAAACAGTCACATATTTATTCTCATACTGACAGATTTTTTCCATTTCTAGATTTCCTTATAACATAGGGGAGGCAGGACACGCTGCCGAGGCATAAATGCCCATGAGAGAGAGTGAATTCTTTTGCAGGGGTCTGTTGTATATTCTCCAAGGGTGAGGGTACCAGAGACAGGGTTGAAATCTTGTTTAAAGCTAACCTTCTCCAGCAGGTTTGTAAATTCAAAAGCAGGAGAGGATGAGTCTTAAGTACATAATCAGCTCTTCCCTCAGGGAACAAGAGTTGCAAAGAGGCAATTCCCATAACATTGACAGGGAGAAATATGTCAGAGGAACTAAAGAATTACTCCTGAGACCCATTACATTTGAGGATGATGGCATCTGTCTAATGATCTATAGCTTATCTGCTATGCATGTATTTTCCTTCAGATGATCATTGGCTGTGTATATTGCAAATGCCTCTCCATGTGAGAGGAAAAGCAGAAAGGAAACCTTGGGAGATGTTCTTTTGTTGAAAGGGTAACTTGTTCTTAGGCACATTGGAAGAAGTAAGCCAGAGGAAATCACTGATAAGGTTTGTGAATAGAAATTTGTAACTCAAAGAAAAAGTGGAAAAGAAAACAGTAAGAACACTAAAATGCACAAACAGAAAACGTAACCACCATGGAAATTTTAACCTAGTTAAGAGGATTTCCTCATTGGAGTGAATGGGAACTGTTTGAAGAAACCATGTCCTATTCTCATTGATAAACCTGAGAATTTTCAGTTCAGTTGCTCAGTTGTGTCTTTGTGATCCCATGCACTACAGCATGCCAGGCTTCCCTGTCCATCACCAACTCCCAGAGCTTGCTCAAACTCATGTCCATCAAGTCAGTGATGCTATACCAACATCTCATCCTCTGTAGTCCCCCTTCTCCTCCAGCCTTCAATCTTTCCTAGCATCAGGGTCTTTTCCAATAAGTCAGTTCTTTACATCAGGTAGCCAAAATTTTGGAGTTTCAGCTTCAGCACCAGTCCTTCCAATGAACATTCAGGACTGATTTGCTTTAGGACTAACTTGTTGGATCTCCTTGCAGTGCAAGGGACTCTCATGAGTCTTCTCCAACACCACAGTTCAAAAGCATCAATTCTTCAGCACTCAGCTTTGAGTTTTAAGCCAAGTTTTTCATTCTCCTCTTTCACTTTCATCAAGAAGCTCTTTAGCTCTTCTTCATTTTCTGACATAAGGGTGGTGTCATCTGCATATCTGAGGTTATTGATATTTCTCCTGGCAATCTTGATTCTAGCTTGTGCTTCATCCAGCCCAGTATTTCACATGATGTACTCTGCATATAAGTTGAAAGCAGGGTGATAAAATACAGCCGTGGAGTACTCCTTTCCTGATTTGGAGCCAGTCAGTTGTTCCATATCCAGTTCAAACTGTTGCTTCTTGACCTGCATACAGATATCTCAGGAGTTAGGTGAGGTGGTCTGGTATTCCCATCTCTTTAAGTATTTTCCACAATTTGTTGTGACTCACACAGTCAAAGGCTTTGGCATAGTCAATAAAGCAGAAGTAGATGTTTTTCTGGAATTCTCTGAGAATCTTGGGCTCCACCAAATTGAAAGAGTCTTGCCAACAAGCTGGGAGGAAAAGCCTTCACATGACAACCCACCTATGATGGGTTAAGAGGCAGCTGCAGGTGGACTTGCCATGACTGTGAAGGAGGCTTTTCATTCAGTGTCCAGCATGGGGAAAACCAGAATAAATGGGACACAGTTGCTTTCCTCTTTGCATCAGTTTTTAAAAAGTTCTGATCAGATACTACCTGAGCTTTAGTTCAGGAAATTTCTCAAGTTTCACCTTCCTTTCATAAACTTTAATTTTTTTCATTCATTAGATCAGGTTTTAATCATGAATCAATTCTTGTTTCATCAGTTACTGACATACTTAGGTTAAGGTATTGGTCTCTGTCATTTAATTTTATCACATTTGGATTAAGTCACCCTGCTTAAGACAGTAGACTGTGTACTCATGTAAGGGTGGCTCAATCTGTAGCTCCATTCAGCTTGTTGTCTTCTGACTTCAAGGTGATAGAAGTAAAAACAGTAACTTACCATAAGGGAGTGCTATTGTAGAGGTGCAAACTAAGTTTGAGCCACCAGTGTCCCAGGCAACAGGGCTCTGGGACTTTGTGCCCAAGATGGAAGCTAGAGAACCAAGGAGCAATTGCCAGAAGCAACCCCTTACATTGATACACAGTCTACTGTCTGAAGCAGGGTGACTTAAGCCACCCAGTGGGTAGAACAGACAACTAGGTTTATTTTTATTAAAGGTTCTGAAAAAGATCTCACTTTAATGGGGAAGATGCAGGAAAGTAGGTGAGAAGTTAAGTACTTCTTTACCTAGTTGGATAGCTATCCCGAAGTAACTAATCATGTTGATCAATGAAGTAAATGATGGAGTGAAATCCTGAATCACAGCACTTAATAATGAGCAGAGTAAAACAAAAACAAGTGGTGATATTAATAAGAACCGATACCTAAGAAAATGACAGCAGTGACAGCTACCACTTATCTAATAGTTGAACTGTACCAGGGCTTTGCAAATGTCACAGGTAATCCTCTCAAGACTCTAGTAGCTAGGTCCTTATTTTTATTTTATAGATTTAGGAAGAGGAGATAACTTGCCCAGGTTTGCGCAGCTAGTACAAAAGGGTCAAGATTTCGTCCCAGGTTGATTCATGTGAAAGACCCCTTTATTTGTGTTAACCCTTTTCATTGTTTCAATAACACAATGAGCTGGATTTTGTCAGTGTCCCCTTTTACAAACAAGAGAATGGAGGTAACTCTATCTCACCATTAGAATATAATGTTAGTTGTAATAATTACAGAAACACTTGATCCAATCTAATAGTAAAAACTTCGTTAGAACAGAAGTTGTCTTGAAAAAGTACATGATTTATTATTTGTGGATCAGAAGTGAGAAGACCTGGGTTATAGTTCTCTTTTATCATTTATTATCTATGTGCCCTTGGGCAAGTGTGTTAAATTCTCTGTACCTCGGCTTCATTATATATAAAGTGTGGAAAATAATATCAGCCTACACACCTCATAAAGCTTTAGAAGGAGAAAATAAGACAACATATGTGAAATTTATTTGAAAGCATGTGTGTTATGCAAATCTATGCTTTTTTTTGATATTTTGGAAAGGCAACTGGTAAAAAAAAAGTCATCTGAAAATGGTGCAATAAAAAGTGATATTTTATGTTTACATGAATTAAAATATTTCAGACACATGATTTTAAAGATCAAGGAAATAGAAGTTTGCCTTTGCAATGAAAATGAAAATTAAACACACTTAAAAGCCAAACCTAATAAGATAACATATGGGTCAGAAGTATAGCTGTTCCCTTAAAATTCCTAGGGCTTTTTACTCCTTCAATTAAAGAAAGAAAGAAAATGAGTCTTGTAAACAAGACAATCTGTGGGCAGTCAAAGCACAAAAGAACGCCTTACTAGATAAGTACACAAGTATATATTATAGAGGATATTCTTCTGACTCTCTGAAGTGAACGTAAATCTATTTACTTACGGAATTGCACACCCACTTACCAATACTATTATCCAAGCAGAGTGTTTCTAAAAGAAAAAATAATCAATAAAGTTTTGGTCTTCCACAGGATCAAAGAAAATACAATAAAAGAAAAATTAAATAATTGAAAACTAATTGCAGTAGCAGATTAACAATTATAATTTGAAATGAAATTTAAATTTTATTTATGTGATTTCTTTTCCTTTTAAAATATGAGGCTATTTTCCTAAGTTTCAAGAATTATATTCCCAGGTTGTTGGGGTAAAAAAAAAGGTCAGCTATTTTTTCGTTTGTTTTAATTTTGTCCCCGCCATGGAGAATGACCATGGCTTACTTCTTAGTATTTACTTGAGATTGTCTTTTGAATCTTTTTTTTCCTTAGAGATTTTTAAAATTAGGTCCTTCACTTCTACAAAGTAAAGGAATTTCCAATATTGGATAGCAGAGAGAAGTCCTGTTTTATTCATAGCTAATACTAAGGAATGAGAAATCTAGATAAAATTAATAATATGTGTCATCTTTTGAAACCTGGTCCATGTGGGTCAATCCCAGAGTAATCTCTCTTGTAGAAATGTGTAGTCTAAATAATAATTTTATTGTTTTTTCATTTTTCTAGATGAATATAAGGGAGAAACCATGTTTCACAGAAAAGCTTATAAAAATTCTAGCTTGTCTCCTGTTCTCTAAAATCCTAGATCTCTAAGGTATTTATGTCATAGGGCTCTTATTATACAAGGGATAAGTAAGATTTATTGAACTGGCTCATTGTAAGCACCTAACAGACATTAGCTATTTTCAATAGCATCTGAGACGATCTTTCTTCTCATTCATGACTTTCTGTCCCTTCCATTTTTCTCTATCCCCAACCCCAACCCCAACCACAGACTCCCCTCTGAACTCCTCTGGAACCTGTTTGTCCCCGTCTTCCACTTTTACCATCACAGCCCATGCTCCCTGTCTTACTCCCACTGCATGTCTTCTCACAGTGTACCAGTCAAGTTATATCCTTTCTATGCTTTGACATTTTCTTCCAATTCTGCAATGCTGAAATCCGGAAAAACTAAAGTAGCAACAGCAGAAACTTCCTTAGAGGGCTGGGGAGGACCAGGAACTGAGGAGGCAATGCCTCTGGCAGACTGAAGGAGAGAAAAGATGGAGAACACTCACATTCACAGGTACACAGGATCAGAAAGTTGAAGGTATTTTTTTTTCCTAGTCTCAGTGATAACACGTATCCTGACAATTGTGAAATGTGTTCTAAATGGAAGCACTTAATCCCCCCACAACTTGGTGATGCTGGTATTATTGCCATCATCCCTGGTGGCTTAGATGGTAAAGAATCTGCCTGAGGTGAAGGAGACATCAGTTCAATCCCTGGTTTGGGAAGATCCTCTAGAGAAGGGAATGGCTATGTACTCCAGTATTGTTGCCTGGAGAGTTCCATGGACAGAGGAGCCTGATGGGCTATACAGTCCATGGAGTTGCAAAGAGTTAGACATGACTGAGCAACTAACACATTATAAATAAGGGATATGCATGACGATAAGGCATGAATCTGGGCTGCAGTTCAAAGCCTTGTTTCTAAAGATGGTATAATCACCATGTTGTTGTTCAGTTGCTAAGTCGTGTTCAACTCCTTGTGACCCCATGGACTGTAGTCCACCAGGCTCCTCTATCCATGGGATTTCCTGGGCAAGAATACTGAATGGGTTGATATTTCCTTCTCCAGGGAATCTTCCTGATCCAGGGATAGAACTGGCATCTCCTGCTTTGCAGAAGATCTCTTGCATTACAGGTAGATTCTTCACCCCTGAGCCACCAGGGATTCTGTGCCTAATTTCCCATCTGTCAAATGGGTGTGGTAGTAATACCAGCTCATAGCATTGTTATAAATATTAAATAACTTAATACTTGTAAAGTTAGAAGAGTATCTGACCCATGCATGTGTGCTAAGTCACTTCAGTCATGTCTAACTCTGCGACCTAGTGGACTGCAGCCCTCCAGGCTCCTCTGTCCATAGGATTCTCCAGGCAGGAGTACTAGAGTGGCTTGGCATGCCCTTCTCCAGGGATCTTCCCAACCCAGTGATTGAACCTGGGTCTCCTGCATTGCAGGCAGGTTCTTTGCCATCTGGCCACCCATCTAACCCATAGTAAGCTCTATATAAGATTTTCTTAATTAAATAAAAATCAATCACAAACATATTTTGCTATGAACTTTATTAATGCTATAGGCTATTCCAAATTTATTACGTTTTAAACCTAATATCCTAAATATTGAAGATGCCTTTAAAACATTTCTTATAATAAAACTTACTGAAATTTATTAGAAGATACAAGTTCTCTATTTTACTCAAGCATATAAAATTAAATATTGATGTATATAAAGTACATATATGTCTGCATGTACTTTTAAGTGATAGTTTTAATGGGATAAAAGTTATGAACAATTAGCCAACATAGACAAAGGATGGGCATATTTAAGACAGAAAGCTTTGAATTGAAAGACAGCATTTGTAATTTTACAGTGTCAATTGAATTACAGATTTGTTTTAACCTGTTCTCCAATGGTTAAAGTTAAATAAAAAAAATGAAGACACTGTAACTAAGAATGGACACTGGAAAAGGAAATTGCTTATGGGATTAAAGTTTAATGAAAGTAGACTTGAATTGGATCCTTAATGGTAACTTTTAAAAGAACTGTTAATCTGTCAGCATGTGGGTAGTATTCACAATATTTGTGTGCACCTTTACAGGGTCCAGGCTATATCGTTTCCATTAAGAGAAAAAAAAAAAAAACAAACTTTTCTTCCATTATACAAGTGAGAGAAATTGTTATGGCTTCAAACAACAATTATTATTGAGCTCATGCAAAATTTTTAAGGCATACAAGAAAAATTGCAGTTGGTTCCTGGCCTTGTTAGGGAGGTAAGGCTTTTAAACCTGAGTTAAGCAATTCAGGAAAAGTTCATCTGATGTCACAAAACCACAGGAGTCTTAACTGAAAAATAAAGACTGATGTAAAAAATAAAAACTACTTGGGGGTGAAGAAAGGTGGGGTAACTAGTGTGGCTGAAGTGAGATGGAATTTAATCCTTTCTGGAGAAAATTGAAGTCAGCAGGTTCTTGGAAGATGGATACATTTTGAGTATTTAGAGAAGAAAGAAGAGAATATTTCCATTCAAGGAAGATAAAATGGAGTGAGGTCTGTTCAAGTAACTAGTTTTTAAAGAAATATAAAGGACTAGAAATAAGGATTCTAGATCACTTTTTTGACCAAATAAAGGGGCCAGGTGCACTGACTTAAGTTGAGGTTTCTCAGGGTTGAGCCCTGAAGGAGGTACAGATATGATCTATGACTTAGAAGCATGGAATCAAGGGGCATCTGAAAAATTAACACCAAAAACAAAAATAAATGAAAATCAAAGTGGTCAGCCCAGAAAATCATGTATGAATTAAAGGGACTGCCTTTAAGGAGATCCGCATGAAAGGAACAAATTTAGGTGGGCATACAGTAGATGTTGGGGAATTCTCCCAAAAGTACTCCTCTATAGGGTCAGGGATGCATGACCTGTGGTCTCATCTAAGATTGGTGGTGGAGCTGTGAAGGACACCATGCAGGTTCCAATGTAAGTTGGAATGCTAGTTTGGGACCAGGTAATCAGAAATCATGAATTTTAGGGCAGGCATGAATTTTACTCTGAAGGCAATGATGATCTGCTGAAGGTTTGGGTAGAACTAAGATAAGGAAATAATAAATCTAGGAAGACCACTTAAGAGGTTATTCGTGTACCCCCAAGGTGATAGATATGAACCAGAAAATTAGAAATGGGGATGGAAAGAATGAAAATGATATGAGACATTGAGGAAGACAAATTGTTAAGATTCAACAGTTATTTTGCTTCCAAGAGTGAGGTTAAGAAAAAGAAGTCAAATGTAATTTTCAGAAGTTGAGAACAAGTGACTGGGAGAATCATCTGAGGGAGCTGCTGAAGGAAAGGAAGGTGAAGATTACATTGCTTTCCATTGGCTGGTGTTGAAAATAAACTATAGAGGTAAAGTTATTTAGTGAATTTAATTAATGAGGAATTCATAGCCAGTTATATTTCATAAGCTTTGCTATCTTAAAAAGGTAAAAATTCCATATTAATAGCTGTTAACTCATAATTAATTCTGATTAGCCTATGCTATTTTTCTTGTAAGCTAATACACAATATTTGGTGTTTGACTCAGCATTAATTTGTTAAGTTTAACTCTCATGGTTTTGATTTGGTTTCTTGGGAATAGATGTTATTTCACTTTTTGCCATATTCTTAGAGCTAGCTCCTAGGAAGAAAATGATCTCATTGAAGCCACAGTTCATTCCACCATTGAAATTTCTTCAAGTTACAAGTCAGTCATAGTCCAGCACAGCTGTGAAAATGTTGTCGAGCTGGAAGAAGGGGTACTAGGAAAGAATACAGCAAGGCGGTAGCCAATGAGGTAGGAGGCAGGAGAAGAACAAAAATAATGAAGTTTGAGAATGATGGTTTTGAAACTTTGATGTGCATATGAGTTACCTGAGGAGAGATTCAGTAGTTCTTTGGAGAAACCCAATACTGTGCATATCTAACATGCTCCTAGAAGCTGCTGAAGCTGCTAATCCCAGGACCGCATTTTTAGTAGTAAGGCACTAGAAATCAAAAGAGGATTTTCAAATGAAAGAAAGTTTCTGTGCTGTATGCTTTCAATTTGCCTTTTCAGATCCAGTCTTCAGGCTTCTCCACCTGGCATTGTGCCCCAGGGGTCTGTACTTTAGGGATTATAACGGGGCCTCTTTGCTTTGGTTTTCTGTTGGTTTTGGTTAGTAAGAAGAATTGGCTGAAAATGGAAGGAGGCATATGAGTAAGATCTGGGTATGTAGAATTAGTATTGCTGTAACAGGATATTTATAGTCCTAAAAGGAGAAGGCAATGGCACCCCACTCCAGTACTCTTGCCTGGAAAATCCCATGGATGGAGGAGCCTGGTAGGCTGCAGTCCATGGGGTCACTAGGAGTCGGACACGACTGAGCGACTTCACTTTGACTTTTCACTTTCATGCATCGGAGGAGGAAATGGCAACCCATTCCAGTATTCTTGCCTGGAAAATCCCATGGACAGAGGAGCCTGGTGGGCTGCCGTCTATGGGGTCACACAGAGTCGGACACGACTGAAGTGACTTAGCATGGTCCTAAAAATCACTACACTGTGAAAAATCATGCAATTAAAACCACAGGGCTATGGGAAAATGGGATTGGGGCAGAGTACTCAAAATCTTTGTCAGATTTTGAGTGTCACACACACACACGCACATACACACACACAGATGGAAGCCTAATAAAAACTGTAGCACAGTTTTACACTTGTTAAATGGTGATAAAGCATATTACAATAAATATGGTACTTTACCTTGGAAAGGACCTGCAGTTTGATTGAAGAAGTGACATTGGAAAAGTTGCAGAATATGAGTTATCATAAAGTGGTAAAAGGTGGGGTATGTGAAATTGGAAGGAAAGTTGTAACACCAGCTGTGGGTGGACATGGCTCTTAACACATACAGTGTAGCAGGTAGATTTTGAGGTGTATATGTATGTTTGCCTTTTTGTGTATTTCTGCTCCGAATTGTTCAGCTATGCAATTTTCTCTGTTCACTCAGTATTTCTCATGGATGAAATTGTGCATAAACATCAAATTCATTTAGACTTAAATTTTTCCTTACTATATCAATATATTGAAACAAATGTGCTTTTTCAAAAGAAGAGTTTTGCTGTAGGTTGCTGCATATCATCTGCATTTCTATTTTGATGCATGGCTTTTGTAGGTATCCCCTCCTACAGCAACAGAAATTGCTTCTGGTAACCACCAGTCTCCTTTCTTCTCCTTACTTCAGAGAAGGCATGGTAACAATTCCCTGTAATAACAGGGTGGTTTCACCATTGACTGTTAGTTTTCCTTAACTTGCCTACACCTTTGTAAATAGTCCTTTTAATGCATGCCCATCAATTACCTTCAGTGCTTGAGTTTGCCAACTGTGTCCTTCCAGTCCTGGACAGTGTTCAAATGTGATTAGTGATGTGAGGAGGTAAAGGAGAATGAGGGCTTGCTGGGTGAATTTGGGTTTAACTTTTATTGGGGTCCACTCAGTGGCACCCTACTCCAGTACTCTTACCTGGAAAATCCCATAGATGGAGGAGCCTGAAAGGCTGCAGTCCATGGGGTCACTGAGGGTCGGATACAACTGAACGTCTTCACTTTCACTTTTCACTTGCATACATTGGAGAAGGAAATGGCAACCCACTCCAGTGTTCTTGCCTGGAGAATCCCAGGGACAGGGGAGCCTGGTGGGCTGCCATCTGTGGGGTCACACAGAGTTGGACACGACTGAAGTGACTTAGCAGCAGCAGCAGATATTTTAATTAATTGGTTCTGCACACAGCAGCCAGGGAAATACTTTAAAAAGTAAGTCAGATCAGATCATTCTCCTTCTCAAGAACTTAGAATGACTTTCCTTTGCTCTTAGGGTAAAGGGAGTGGTACTTTCAATGACTTACAAGACTCTGCATGGCCTGGTTTCTTCCTCCTTCTCTGAAATCTTTTTTTTTTTTAATATAAATTTATTTATTTTAATTGGAGGCTAATTACTTTACAATATTGTATTGGTTTTGCCATACATCAACATGAATCCACCACAAGTGTACCTGTGTTCCCCATCCTGAACCCCCCTCCCACCTCCCTCCCCATACCATCCCTCTGGGTCATCCCAGTGCACCAGCCCCGAGCATCCTGTATCATGCATCAAACCTGGACTGGTGATTCATTTTATATTTGAAATTATACATGTTTCAATGCCATTCTCCCAAATCATCCCACCCTCTCCCTCTCCCACAGAATCCAAAAGACTGTTCTACACATCTGTGTCTCTTTTGCTGTTTCTCATACAGGGTTATCATTACCATCTTTCTAAATTCCATATATATGCGTTAGTATACTGTATTGGTGTTTTTCTTTTTGGCTTACTTCACTCTGTATAATAGGCTCCAGTTTTATCCACCTCATTAGAACTGATTCAAATGTATTCTTTTTAATGGCTGAGTAATACTCCATTGTGTATATGGACCACAGCTTTCTTATCCATTCATCTGTTGGTGGACATCTAGGTTGCTCTCCAGTGTTAAGTGTTTGATCTAGATACACTGACCTCCTTGTGTTTCTGGGACACACAAGGCAGGCTTTTCAATAACATAGGCAGGAGTTTTTGGAGGCATCTTAACTGAAGACATTTGAAGGCTGTTTTCTGAATTAGTGTAATTTGTAACAAGGATAAGATTTTCTAAGCATGAAAGCCTCTGATTTTTCTGGCTGGGTCAGACAGTTCATTCATCTGCTGAAAAACTGAGCAATGTTGTTCAAATTAAAATGTTTTCAAATTATGCAAATATGACACTAGTGAAAAGGGAGGCTACAAAACTACCACAGGCTGTTGGAACTCATTCAAGAAGCCCACAGCCTGACCCATGTGAAAATCTTATCATCTTAAAGCTGGGGGTCTTGTCATGGCCTAGAAACAATTCATGTTCTGTTTTACGTTTCATTAAGATTCATTTATAAATAATTTTTGAATAAAAAAATGTGTCTTTCTGCCCAATAGCTTCAGCCAAGCTCTATGGCAATAATATATGACTTTGTTTCATTAAGATCAAAGTTTCCATTTGTGTTTAAAGTTGATGCCTAAAAGGTTCTGAAACCTAGCCATTCTCCCTCAGACTCTTAACAACTCCATCCAACTTTGTCCCAGGACACAGCTAGAATTTTGCCCACTCTTCAAGGCTCATTTATATTTTGCCAGAAAATGTTCTATTTTACATTTGTATAACCATCACCAGCATCATAAGCTCTCAAATGACTTAAAGCAGACAAATGAGGGAAACTTTTCTAATGATACAACTAAATTACAGTTCATATTTTGAAAGATTAAAGAATGTGCCTGTTTTCCTCCCAACATTCTCAACTTTAGTTGGAATAGATGAATTCCCCAGGATCGGGGTTTCCATACGTTTACACATAGGAAGACCAGGGTATCTGTTTTCTTATCTTTCTATCTGAGAATAATTTTTATTGATCTTTCAAGACTAGTTTCAGATGAGTGTTATTAAATTGAGGTCACTGAATTGGCTACGACAAAGCTGTCGTTTGGTTATAATGCCTCTATTATAAGAAATATTTACAGTAGGAATCTATTTCATTGTTCTTCATTAAATGGTTCAAAGCAAAGAGGAAAGCAAAACTTCAATTCATATACCTAAAACAGTTTTTGTGAATGGCAGTTATATAAATTCTTATAGGGTAGAATGTGTGCATGCATACTAAGTCACTTCAGTCATGTCCAACTCTTTGTGACCCTAGGGACTGTAGCCCACCTGGCTTCTCTGTCCACAGGATTCTCCAGGCAAGAATACTGGCGTGGGTTGCCATGCCCCTCTCCAGGGGATCTTCCCAATACAGGGATCGAACCTGTGTCCCTTATGTCTACTGCATTGGCAGGTGGGGTCTTTACCACTAGTGCCGCCTAAGAAGCCCGTGAATAGAATAATGGCACCTAAATAATCACAATATTCATTCAATTTCATATATTTTTTGCTAATAGAATGCTGAATATGTGGAGATATTACACTAAAATAGCAAAAAAAAAAAAAGAGTAGTGTTTTATACTGTTTCATGTTTTTATATTGAAGGACACATTAGCCTTAAAACTGATAAATGATAGACTCTTTGGGCAACTAAATTACAGTTTTTGCTTCCTTGTGATGAAAATCTTGCTGACATAGATGTTAGAAGATGAATGCTATTCTCCAGCTGTGTCCTGTGAATTCATTTACGTCTCACTGACTAGCAGCCAGACACAAAGAGCGGGAATCTCACATTTCTCTGTTCTTGAGGTGCCTAACTGAAGTGTAAGGCAAACAGTGAGTGGGAACTGAATGTGTTGAGTGATGTAAAATAATTCACGGCATCATGTGGATGTTTAGTGACCTGAAATGATGTAACATCTGCAAAATTGAATTTGTGTTTATGTAATTTGTTTAGTTACTCTTTACACATTCTGTCAAATTGAAAGCCTTTATTATAATCATACAAGTACTAAGTATGAAATGGATAGTAATTACTGTTATCAAGTTTTTGCAAAAATTTGATGTGGGAAAATCTTAATCAGGAATTATTTCTCCACAGGTACTTTGTTTTCACTTTCATAAAAGTCAGATGACCAGAAAAGACCCTAAGGGAAATTACTACAAAATATAGAAGACAAAGAATGATGTTAAAAAAAATTTCCTTGACAATGTTTTTAGATAGTTACACTAGAATAACAGAGCAGCCATTGTAAGTTTGACCAGATAGGAGATGCTATAAAAGCGATAGGCAATGACATAGTTTAGTATGTTCATGACAGCTGGCTTACAGTGCAGCTGATGAACAGGAAGGTGAGTTCTGAGGAAGGCATTGATGGTACTGGCCTTAAATGAAGATCAACAGAGACTCACTTTCCAGCCAATTTTCTGTTCTTGTGTAGAAACAGAAAATGTACAGTGACGACTGCAACATCTGTCGAATTGTTTTCAATGTGCCAAGCTAGAACGGGCTTTTCAGTTTGAGAAACAGGATTTAAAAAAAGAAACAAGGAGGAAAATGTGGCACGAAATTAGGAAAGAAAATATTTATGTAAAGAAAGCTTCACAAGAAATACTGTAAATTCCTGACTAAAAATAGGTTGACAAGCAGCTTGATGGCATGGCTGAGGGAGACAGACAAGAGATTCTAGGTTTTAATTTTTCACACAGGGACAACTGAATGCGACAGCAATTTGGTACCTTTGAGCGTTAGGGGAGACAGGATTTTTGTCACACATGTTCCTTCTGCTTGCTGATTTATAAGGAGACAGTGGCTTTGAAGGAAAGGAGGGGAATGGCTATCTGTCTATGATGGGGAAGAGTCCAAATAATGTGGCAAATGTAGAGAGGTGGCAGGAAGCTGGCAGAGGGTAGTGACTCCTCATTCTAGAAAGTCAAAAAGGATTTAACATCAAACACGAAGGCTTACCATAGAAACAGGAGCACAGAACAGGATGATGTGATTATAGGAAGCCTAGTGAGGATGCCGAATGACATTTGGGCCAAGCTGAGTATAAATAAATGTATCATTGTAGAAATTACATCTATTTATGTTCAATATTGAATATGGATTATTACCAACAGATAACTCCTTGCTTTCCTATCTAATTCTGTTGGTTAAGATTGACATGTTATTAGTTGAGTGGATATTCCATTTAACAATCAATACTCATCAACTAAGGTCTTATTACCCAGTTACGTTATTGCTGACTGAATCTGATCCTGTTACAGGGCTGAGTCATTGAGGAGAACTAGAGTGAGTGTGAAGAAAGAGCAACTTGTCAAACCAGTAACCTATATTCATAGGAAGTAAGGCTATAAAAACAATAACTTTATTTTCAGTTTTTAGGATTCCCTCTTTCCCTTTGGAATAATCCACTACATTCATGACAGGTCCTTAAAAATATCACTTATTAAACAATTATAAAACAATGATTTCTCTACAATCTGCATCCTGATGTAGCATTTTTCAGGAATTCCAGAGGTTTTAAAAGAAATTTGTCTTATTCCTATGAATACTACAGTTGCAACAGTCCCAATAATTCCACATTACAAATGAAAGAGTCTCTGGAAAAAAATTTAAAAACATTTTATGGAGAAAAGAACAATAATTTTTTTTTAATGCTAGAAATAGAAAAATATAAATGCATTGGTAATGAAAGGCTTTATTTCACAAGTTACTGTCCATGTGTGCATGCTAAGTCACTTCAGTTGTGTCCAACTCTTTGTGGCCCTATGGACCATAGTCCACCAGGCTCCTCTGTCCATGGTATTCTCCAAGCAAGAATACTGGAGTGGGTTGCCATGTCCTCTTCCAGGGGATCTTCCCAACCCAGGGATCAAACTCGTGTCTCTTCCATCTACCTGCACTGGCAGGCAGGTTCTTTACCATTAGCATCACCTGGGAAGCCTGTCCATGCATAAGCTAAATAACATAATAAGGTACATGTAGAAATCTGTTTTCTGGAAGCACTACCTTTTCAACATGCATGTGGATTATTTATAAAAATTACAAAACTAATCCAAGTAAAAATCCATAACCCAAACAGATTAGTTGTCATGGTAAAGCAAAGGAAGTTTCAAAGAGTAAATAATATATATTCATCCACCCTCCATAGCTCCCAGTTCTTAAGACAAGCTAGTGTTAAAAGGATATTCTGCCAAATCTTTAAAATTAATGTCTCAAAAGAGAAAAATAATGGTGACTATCTCTGTAGATTCTGAAAGGTATTAGACATTTAATATGTAAAATCTAAAGTAAGAATCAATGCATACTTCTACAATATGACAAAATATGAATAAACGTCACATTATGATAAAATAGTAATGGATAATTCAACAATATAAAATTTAAATAGATGAGACTTTCATTGTTATGGCATAACTGATTAACCCAGAGCCAGCATCGTGCTTTAACATTAAAAGCCGAAACAAGATAGAGACATCAGGTATCGTCTTTATTATTTAACATTATTATAGGGGTAGTGAAAGGTGAAAGTGAAGTCGCTCAGTCGTGTCCAACTCTTTGCAACCCCATAGACTGTAGCCTACCAGGCTCCTCTGTCCATGAGATTTTCCAGGCAATAGTACTAGAGTGGGTTGCCATTTCCTCCTCCAGGGGATATTCCCAACCCAGGGCTTGAACCCGGGTCTCCCGCATTGTAGCCAGACGCTTTACCGTCTGAGCCACCAGGGAAGTAGGAAATGCAATTAGATAAGAGATCAAAGTAGGAGGTATAAAAGTAGACTGTAAAGGGATCACTGCTTTAGACAAAATGAGTGTTTACCTAAAAAACCTAAATCAGTTAAAAAACTATGACAAATAAAAATTTAGTAGATGGCTATATACAAATTTCTTATACAGAAATTAATAAAATTCAATTATAGACCTAAGGCTGGTTAGAATTAGTTAGAAATTAGTTAGGGAATCTAATAGAAGAAATATTCCATTAACTAAACCAACACAATGATAACATACATACAGTTAAATAAACCTACACACACATTGGACAGAAGAAGGTAAATGGACAGATTCCAATCTTAATGTTTACTTTTGACACACTTTTTCTGATGAGTGATCAAGCAGAGCAAAACAATTATTGAGGATATTAAAAAATTAAATAATATATTTATTAAGCTGATTTGATGAATAGAATCTTCTGTTCATAGAAAATGCTAACTCATTTCCAGCACACATGGAGCATTTAACAAATCTAAGCAAAGAACAGAACCCAAAGTAAGGATCTGCAAAATCATTATTATATGTTTCTTGGAGAAATAATAATAATTGGAGAAAAAGCATGCAATCCCTATGTTTTTGGAATATTAAAATCAGGAAGCTTGATTGGTACATTAATAATCATTTTTATAAAATTCAATATACACACATTTTATTGTATGTTCAATTGTTTCTTGTGTCTTTCTGTTTTAAATTTCTTATTTCTGGTCTTCAGGAGTAGCATTTAGCATCATATATTATTGAGTAGGATAACCTGAGGGAGACATAAAAGCTTTTTGATCTTAGGCAACCTGTTAGTTTATTTTTATATACAATTTTTTCCTAAAGATATTTGTCATCAATGATACATTTGAAAACATATTTTATAATGCTTAAATTAATATTTAAAAAGAAGCAGTGGTACTTGTAAATCTGTCATTAAGTTTTTTCACAAATTCAAAATAAATATTTTCCTTTCAATTTAGATTTTCATTTCTATTTTAAAAGGAGAGGATAAATTTTACTGTATCATTACATGATGAATGGCAGAGAGTGCCCCTAATACATTAGCCTGGGAATGGGGTCAAGTGCATAACTACACAAAGGACCGGGGTAAGCACCAGACTGCTCCAAAATGAAACTTATATTGATAAAACTGTTCCTAGAATACACAAAACTTAAAGAATATGAGATAAATCTTCTGTTTATTTATAATATATTATTTTTCCCGGTAACGTGAATAAAATGAATTCTCAAAATTTTGGAGGTTTAAAGAAAAAAGTTGGTCATTGGTCTAAATTAAGGATAATCTTTTTCAGTGTTAGGTATTGAAGAAAAGTATTTTTGAGAGAAAAATTGAAAGTGGATGAAAAATGGATTGGATAATACAAGTTATAATGAAAAGATTTCATTCACTACCCTTAGCTTTTCTTCAGGACAGGTTTTCAAAATACAAAGAAAAAAGAATGTATTTTTCATTTTGTATGTAGAATTAATCATTCACATCCTCAAAAGATTTATTTTTTTCTGTAATATTTTAAGTAAATCATATTGATTCTATGGATCACTATGAATTCTCAACTGTCATTTAGACTTCTTGTACCTGAGTGGATTTTTTTATTCAAGGAATGCTTTTTAAGTGACTTACATCCATAACTTTAAATCCTTTTCCCTCAATTCTCTTTGAAGTTCAATTTTTATTATATTCTTCTTCTACCTCCAAGGAAATGCTTTAGTTTTATGTTCTCTTTGTATTCCCACATTTCTATGTTTACTTGGAGTTCTTTTTGATATCTTTTGAATTTCTGCATCACATCAGTTTTATTCTGACAGATGCAGCCTCTAAAATAAGCTTGTGTGAGGCACTAAAACCTAAAATAAACCATTATTTGAGGGTTAGGTGCGTCATACCTGCAAACAACCCCATTTATCTAGAGAAATGTATTTAATGCTTATTGTATAAATACCAGTGTTTCCATGTGCTCTATAATGCCATCTGTCCCTTCTCATACAATACATAATTCAATGTATCCCTTATTCCATTTTTTGAGATGCAGAATTCTTGCATACAGCTCCATATACTGTGATATGAATCCAGGTGTATTATGAAAATTGTATCAAATATTATCCAATATGAAATTTGACTGTATGTTGAATCAAGTACTTTCTCTGTTGCTAAAATACACATCAAGGTAAGCTTGTATCATGGTATCTTTCACCAACTTCATTTAATGTATATTTTAAACATGATGTTCTGGAAAGTAGAAACTGCTGTTTCTATTAAGGGAATCAGTTTGTTTCTAGTTATGTCACAGAGGACTCTTCTACTAGAGCAGCAAAAGAGAGAAAAATGAAAACATAAAGCGGCAACATGTTATTGATTAATGGACATTCTTTTTCTCATCCTTTGCTTGAAATATAAGAATAAGATCTTAATTAGATTTATATTCACAGGAATGTTGATCCAGAATATACGACATAAAGAGATTAACAAACAAACATTTGAGTCTAAGTGGCAAGCCTGAGGCTAGGTTGAGGACCCTGAAATTGATCACATCCAAGGTGCTCAGGCACTGATGGAGAGACACACGCAGAAGACGATTACAGAGCACCAGTGCTTCCATGGAGGAGAGCCTGGGGACACTGGAGCTGCTGCAAGTGTCTAACTCAGCTGCTGCAAAGAAAGGTGCCAGGGAGAGCTTTCCAAGGGAACTTTAGCCTGAGCTTCAATTTGAAGAATGAGTAGGAGTTAATTGTTTAGATTGTTTTTAGATCATGTATCATCTAAGCAGCTTTAGGATATAGAAATTCTGAAATTATCTTGTCATGATCAATTCAGTAGGTTGGATCAAAAGCAGACAGTTTATGCATCTTCTCTTTTCTACTTTCTTACATACACACGTGCACAGAATATTTTTTAAATGCATGACTTTACTATCAGATATACTGCATTATAGTTAGAACTGTATGATGTAAGCGTGAGAATGGATGATAGGAATTACATATTAATATTAGATCATCACTTTAATGTGGCTAAAAATTACCTTTTAAAGCATATACTGTCTGACCCTTTTCGACCCCAAGGACTGTAGCCTACCAGGCTCTTCTGTCCATGGAATTCTCCAGGCAAGAATACTGGACTGGGTAGCTGTTCCCTTCTCCAGGGGATCTCCCCAACCTAGGGATCAAATCCAGGTCTCCTGCATTGCAGGCAGATTCTCTACTACCTGACCCACCAGGGAAACCCAAGAATACTGGAGTGGGTAACCTATCCCTTCTCCAGGGGATCTTCCCCACCCAGGAATCAATCTAGGGTCTCCTGCATTGCCAGTGGATTTTTTACCAGCTGAACTATCAAGGAAGCCCTTTTAAAGCATAGTTGCATATTTCTCTTGACACTGACTTTCTCTCTAAACATGCATTCTTTATACACATGCTCTTAAAACATGACGCAGAAACAGAAAGTTCTATTGGGTGTGGTCTGCATTTCTTTTGGACATGTTTTCCCATTACTATGGCAAATTCCTCCTCACTTCAAAATTCCCAAAGGTGAAATTAAGGGAATGAATGCATGCTTGCGTCATGGGGTCCCCTCAAGGGGAGTAATAACTTTACATTCTAGTTTTGACATTTTCCATTTCACAACCTTGGATAGAGGATAGTAGATAACCTGACACACATATCTTTTTGTCAACATATTTACAAAATCTGTGTGTTACCAGAAACCAGTTTGGTCTTTTTAAAATATAATTTATTTATTTTAATTGGAGGCTAATTACTTTACAATATTGTGGTGGTTTTTGCCATACAATGACATGAATCAGCCATGGGTGCACATGTGTTCCCCATCCAGAATCCCCCTCCCACCTCCCTCCCCATCCCATCCCCCAGGGTCATCCCAGCGCACCAGTCCTGAGCACCCTGTCTCATGCATGGAACGTGGACTGGTGATCCGCTTCACATATGATGATATACACGTTTCAACACTACCCTCTCAAATCATCCCACCCTCGCCTTCTCCCACAGAGTCCAAAAGACTTCTTTACATCTGTGTCTCTTTTGCTGTCTCACATATAGAGTCACCATTACCGTCTTTCTAAATTCCATATATATGCGTTAGTATACTGTATTGGTGTTTTTATTTCTGAATTACTTCACTCTGTATAATAGGCTCCAGCTTCATCCATCTCATTAGAACTGATTCAAATGCATTCTTTTTAATGGCTGAGTAATATTCCATTGTGAATATGTACCACAGCTTTCTTATCCATTCGTCTGCCAATGGACATCTAGGTTGCTTCCATGTCCTGGCTATTGCAAACAGTGCTGTGATTAACATTTGGGTACACGTGTCTCTTTCAATTCTAGTTTCCTCAGTGTGTATGCCCAGCAGTGGGACTGCTGGATCGTATGGCAGTTTTATCTCCAGTTTCTTATGTGGAGCAGGGATTGCTTTGGCTACGAGCTCAGTTTTATCATGGATAGAGGAAAGTGCCTTAGATGATTTTAATGAATGTAGTACAAAAACCTAGAGAACATCCTCTTTTGATAAGCCATTTAGTTGTCTTCTTCAGAGAAGAACCTCTGGCAGGTCAGTAAGAACAGGCAAAGATTCATGAATAGTGTATAGCGTTTTCCTATTTGACTTTTTATTGATTCTTCTAAGATCTAGCATTCTAACAAGGTCAACATAATTGCTTTAGGTCCTAATGTGCAGTATATTTGTTTACTTATCTGGCTAGATAGTTTCATGGTATTTTATTCATTTTGCTTAACAGTTTACATCATTATATACTTCACTTACCAAAAAAAATGCAAAAATAATATCTTGTATCTGCTATGCAGCTTAACAAAGAAAGCATTACAAATACAGATGAAGCCCTTTTATGTATGACTCCATGATTTCCTTGTGTGAGATCAAGCCTAGAAGTAATCACAATCCTAAATTCATAGTTTTACCATCTGTATGTTTATACCTTTACCAATTAAGTGTGTACTGTTAAATAGTATATGGTGTCATTTTGCTTATTTTAATATCATATTCTGTATATATCCTAGGAATTTATTTCTTTTACTCAACATTATGTTTTTTATATTTTTCCCATATATCATTCTTGTACATTCTATTTCACTTCTATATAATATTCCATTGTGTGACCTCACCACAATTTGTCCATTCATGTGTTGCTAGATTGAGATTATATTCAAGTATTTGCTATTGCAAGCAAAACTACTATGAACATTTTTGTACTTGTCTCCTTGTGTGTATGTGTAAGATTTTCCTAGGTCATATGATAACTTTTAAAACTAAAATATTGGCAAATTGACTTCCAAACTCTCTTGTACCAATTTGCTCTTCCACCAGCAGTTTGCAAGAATTCTGTATGTAAAGGAACTCTCTTCCCTTCCCGTAAAAAAAAAAAAAAAATACATGCTTTTTCCTTCATTGTTGAATAAAGTGATAAGAACTGATGTCCTTGTTTCTGAGCTTGAAGGAAGCATTCTGTTTTTCAGCCTAAACTGAACGTTGTAGAATTTCATAGATGTTAGTTATCCAGTTGATGAAATTGCTTTCTAACCTTAGTTTCTGAGAATTTATACAACTGTTTATTTTGCTTATGGGTCACAATTTATCATTTCTTGGTCTTTCTTGTTTTTGTTTATTTGTTTGTTTGTCCAATGAGTGGTCATTGGACTTTGTGATTTTATGTTGCTAAGTGCTTAGGTTGTTATATTCTTTTAAAAATTGTTGTCCTTTATGGATCTTCTGCCTTTCCATAGAAACTTAAGAATAAATTTGTCAGTATCTGCAGAATAACCACTGGTGTTTGATTGGAATTGCATTGAATCTATAGATCAAGCTGAGAAGAATTGCTGTCTTTACAATATTGACTTTCCTATATATGAACATGGGATATCACTCTATTCATTTTTTCTTTGATCTTTTTCTTCATAGCTTTGTAATTTTCCTCATACATGTTATATACCTATTTTGTTGAATTTATAGCTAAGTATTTCATTTGGGGAGATGCTGATGTTCATGGCATTGTGTTTTTAATTTTAAATTCTGGTTGTTCACTACCGGTATATAGGCAAATGGTTGACTTCTGTGTTTTCACATTATAGCTTGCAAACTTGCTACAATTGATTAATTCCAGGAGTTTTTTCTTGTTTTTGATTCTTTTTGGATTGTCTACATACAGAATCATGTCATCTGCAAAAACATGAGTATTTTTTTCTTCTTAATTTATATTCCTTTTATTTTCCGTTCTTATTGCATTAGCTATATTTTCCATAATGATGTTCAAAATTAATGGTGAGAAGAGACATCCTTCCTTGCCTTGTTCTTAATCTTAATGGAAATTTTTCAAGTTTCTCACCATTAAATATGATGACCCAGAGGGATGGGATGGGGAGGGAGGTAGGAGGGGGTTCAGGATGGGGAACACATGTACACCTGTGGCTGATTCATTTCAATGTATGGCAAAACCACTACAATATTGTAAAGTAATTAGCTTCCAATTAAAATGAGTAAATTTATTTAAAAAAATAAATATGATGTTAAATGTATATTTTTTAGGTTTTATTTATCAATTTTAGGAAGTTCCCCTTTATTCCTGGATTAGTGAGAGTTATTTTTACATTTAGAAACCACATTTTACTATTGCTGGAGTATAGAAATTTTATTGTTTTGAATATCGATCGCCTATTCAGTATTCTTGCTTAATTATTCTAATTAATTGTAATAATTTGCCTGTATATATCTTTAGTGTTTCTCTATAATAATTACAGTTTTCATTTTTCTCTCCCAAATCTCATAGATTTTAGCTCTTGTTCTTGTCATCCTGGACTGACAAGAGCAGTCAGTATGCAGCTAAACAGAAGCAGTAATGGCAGGCATCTTTGTCTTGCTCTTGATTTTTAAAGGTAATGTTTCTAGAATTTCAACATTAATTATGGAAATCATTGCAGGTTTTTGTCAGATAATCTGGATCTCTCATTGATGTGTTCATTCATGAGGTGACAGAAAATGTGACAAGACTCTAATATATAAAATACAAGAAGTTATCTTTTCTCATGCAAAAATAAGCCTTGATGCAGACATTTTCCTCATGCTTCCAAAATACCTGCTACAAGTTCAGCTACCCAGACCACAGCTCTTTTAAAGCAGTCTTGGAAAGTAAGCATTAAGCTTTCTAGTTTATATAATGAAAGGCAGCACTGGTAAAGAAGTTAGTAGATTATATTAACCCAAATGATAATGTCTGCATAATTCATTTTATTTGGGCTAATAAAATTCTCTTTTATTTATGATATGATAAGTTTTTTATATTAAATCACAAATTGGAGTTGATTTAACAGAATATGTTTTTTTGCATGTGCAAAATTAATGCATTTTGCTCTTTATTAATGTGTTGAATTTCATCATGAGAGTTCATAATATTATATCATCCCTATACTTCTATGATATACCTAACCTGGTCATTATTTGTTTTTTAAAAAACATTGCAAAAATAAATTTTTAGGAGTTTGTGTATATTTGTAGTAGGCTACAGTCAAGCCTACTACAGAGCCAGTAATGCAATAAAAATACAATGCATTAGTAACACAAAATTGTGGTCATTATAGTGTAAAAAGGAATTGCTTTATATAGTGGTAGCTGCTGCTGCTGTTGCTAAGTCACTTCAGTCGTGTCCGACTCTGTGCAACCCCATAAACGGCAGCCCACCAGGCTCCCCCGTCCCTGGAATTCTCCAGGCAAGAACACTGGAGTGGGTTGCCATGTCCTTCTCCAATGCGTGAAAGTGAAAAGTGAAAGTGAAGTCTCTCAGTCGTGTCCCACTCCTAGCGACCGCATGGACTGCAGCCTACCAGGCTCCTCCGTCAATGGGATTTGTCAGGCAAGAGTACTGGAGTGGGTTGTCATTGCCTTCTCCATATAGTGGTAGATAGACCCTTGAATGATATGACCTCTCTCTTTTTTCTTAAGTGCAAATGGAAGAAACCTGGTGACTTGGGCTCCTTCGGTGTGATGGGTTTCTCATTCTTCCCTCTCTTCACTGAAAACGAAACAGGAAACATATCCCTGAGAAACCAGGCGAGAATGGGGAAACTATATCTACTTTCTCACTTGTGTTTTTATCTCATATGCCTTGTGTTTTACTTGTTTTCTGATTCAATAGGAAACTGAAATAAAGGTGGTCAGGTATTAGATTTCAGTCATCATTCTTGGTAGTCTTTAAACTGAATTCAAGCCTTTTTATTCTAGCCTTATTCTATCTTAATAGTGAAATTGGCTTATAATTATTGTTTCTCATACTATTCTTTTCTGATTTTGACTCAAACTTACATTAATCTTATAAAATTACTTGAGTATTTTTCTTTTCTTTCTCTTTTCTGGAAGTCTGGTGTACATTACTGATAGAATTAGTTGGCCTTGGCCTTTTGATATTATTCTTTGTGTTTGTGTGGGTTGGAAGGTAGATCTTCATCTACTGATTCTATTTCTTTAATAATCACAAGTATTTTAAGAATGTTTTTCTTTCTTCTTCAGTTAATTTTGATGTTATGTCTTCCTAGAAGATTTTCTTTTGTCTAAGTTTTCAACTTTATTGGCTTAAATTTAATTATAGTGTTATTTTGTTTGTATGCCTCCACCACAGTTCTCCCTACATATTCCTTATCAATCCAAACATTCTTTAATGAGAATCACAAAATCTTTTTCTTGATCAGTCCTGATAGAGATTTGTCTCCTTTGTCCTTTCAAGAGTTTGTGTGTAGTGGGTGGTTGTAGGGGGTGAGGAATGGGGAGATGGGGAGGTAGGTCATTTTTTTTTTAATTTGTTTATTCTTTTATTGTATCCTTTATCTTTGTAAATTCATCTTCTTCTTTCATTATTTTTTTCTATATTTTTTGGATTTATATTTTTCTAGCTTTACAAATGGAGAAGGCAATGGCACCCTAATCCAGTACTCTTGCCTGGAAAATGCCATGGACAGAGGAGCCTAGTAGGCTGCAGACCATGGGGTCACAAAGAGTCGGACACGACTGAGCGACTTCACTTTCACTTTTCCCTTTCATGCATTGGAGAAGGACATGGCAACCCACTCCAGTGTTCTTGCCTGGAGAATCGCAGGGAAGGGGGAGCCTGATGGGCTGCCGTCTATGGGGTCGCACAGAGTCGGACACGACTGAAGTGACTTAGCAGCAGTAGCAGCAGCTTTACAAATGGAAGCTATGATGGTTTTTGATTTATTGCCTTTCAGCTCCAAATTCATGCCTTTTTTTTTTTTTTCTTTTAAGGAACTTAGCCTAATAAATATTTCTCCTTAGCCAGCTAGAAAGATCTTAAGGGGCATTCTTCCTTCCAAAGCATTAACAACTTGCTCACCAGATTCTTGGAGAATGTGCTGGGTTTTTTGTTTTTTTCCCCACTGCTTGGTCTGTAGAGAATTTCTGGTGTTAGATGTCTGCAGAGACCAGCATTCTCCCAGATTTGCCTCTCATGTGCTTTCTGTAGCTCTTTACCTTGGCAGCTACAGAATAGCTAGGAGTCCTTGATAGAATGTGCTTGTTCCTCAGCCAAGATCTCTGCTTCCTATATTCTCCCCTCTGTCCTCCAGGCACCATGCTGGGAGCCTTAGTGAGCCTGCTATTTAGTGGAACTTAAAGCTGGCCCAGAACCCTGTGGGCCCAAGCTCCTTACAAGAAAGGCACTAAGTTCCTGCACAGAGAGGCTTCTCCAGCTCCTGGTTCCAGTAGCAAGATCAGCAGTACCCCTTCTCCCACATTGGTCAATCACCTCCAACTCACCGCACACCAGTCTCCCAGCTGTCACACCTGTCAGCTGGCCTTGTTTGTGTCTTAGATGTTTATTTCCTCCACTCATCCTGATGTGGACATAGCACAATTTCACAAATCCACAGTCATGTCCCAACTCCATCTGCTACCTGCTCACCATCAGCCTCAGTTTGTCTGTTCTCCAAAGGGTTGTTCCTGCTTGTCTGGCAAGTGTGGATAAGATCTGGCTAGGCAGTTGTATAATTAGCTGCAACCAAACCTTCAACAACGTTTGAACCATTCTTTGAAATTTGTCCTTTGTTGGACACTTTCCCTCAGGCATAGGATTGATTCTCTTTATGGTTCTCTATCTTTATTGTAACTCTCCAATAATAACTGGTAGTTCTTTATATATGACATTAAATGATACTAAATTTCCTCTTGTTTCTTCCTCTTCATTGAATCCAGCTTACACAGATGCTAACTAAATTTCAGCATGTTTTCTAAAAAATATTTAAGGCTATTATTTCCCCTCTAATAGTGAATTTTTGATTATGGTAAACTCTTCTGCTACACATTTTCTGTAATAAGAATTAGTTCATGGGTGATAAATAACTGAATGATGACAGTATAAGGCATATATTGTTTCAGTTGAAGCACTTTAAAAAGAACAAGTTAATATTAATAATTTATCTTACCAAAAGTAATAGTAGTAAAATAGAAAGTACACTAAAATGGAAAGTGCACTGGCATTTTTTTTTAAATTTTTTGGCCACATTGAATGGCATGTGGGATTTAGTTCCCCGTTGTTCAGTCACTTAATTGTGTCTGACTTTTTGTGACCTCAAGGACATTCCAGGCTTCCCTGTCCTCCACTATCTCCCAGAGTTTGCTCAAACTTATGTCCATTGAGATGATGCCATCCAATCATCTTACCTCTGTTGCCCCCTTCTCCTCCTACTCTCAATCTTTCCCAGCCATCAGTCTTTTCCAATGAGTTGGCTCTTTGCATCAGATGCCAAAGTATTGGAGTTTCAGCTTCAGCATCAGTCCTCCCAATGAATAGTCAGGATTGATTTTCTTTAGCACTAACTGGTTTAATCTCCTTGCTGTCTAAGGGACTCTCAAGAGTCTTCTCCAGTACCACAGTTTGAAAACATCAATGCCCCCTGCATTGGAAATACAGTCTTAACCACTGGACCATCAGTGAAGTTTGAAGGTGCATTAATATTGCTGGATGCTGCTAGCTGTGGAGGAATCCAGTATTGTACCTATTTACTCCATGTTTTTCTTTTTGATTTAATTTGTTATGTACTTCCTCTTGGAGTTGTTTACTGTGTGATTTTCCTCATCTCTATGCATCCCCTCTTGCTATAATTCAGTGGCCTCAATTCTTCCTTACATCTCCTTCTTATGTTCGCCTATCAAATAAAATAAAGTTTTGTATTTGCTATAGCCTTGTTTAAAAGACAAAAAATGTCCTTTATACTATGCTGTTTATTATTTTATTAGGATTATTATTCTTTTTATCTGTTCTGTAGTTACAAAGTACACAAATTTTAGGTGTTTCAATCCTAGACCTATCCTTCTCCTGACATGTTCTCTTATTTTTAGTGGATGATTTTGCAGAAATCAAGGTTTCATAGGAGATAGTTATATCATATTATACATAGAAACTTATGTTTCTCAAGTTCAAATCTTTCCTAATGTCCTTTTTAAATTATATTTTGATACATGAGTAATTTAAAAATATGTCATTTAATTTTAAATGTGTGAAAATTTTTATTTTGGTATTTTTTCTTATTGATTTTTAATTTCATTGCACTTTGGTTAGAGAATGTGATATGAATAGTACAGATTTGTTCAATATATTGAGCATTCTTGATGGCCTAATGCATTGGACAATTTTTATAATTGTCTTCTGTGTTCTTGTGTACTCTTATTGCTGGATTCAAAGTTCTATTTTATCAAGTGCTGTAAGGCTGAATTTTGTTTGTCCAAAAGTGTGAAGCCCTAATCCCTCAACGTGACTGTATTTGGAGATAGAGTTCTTAGGGGTAACTAATGAGAAGTGAGTCATAGGAGTGGGGCCTTAGACCCATAGGACTAGAGGCCTTATAAGAAGAGTAGGAGGGAGATTGATCACTTCTCTCTCCACCTGTGCACAAAGATGAGGTCAGAGATGACATATTGGCCATATACAAGCCTAAAGAAGAGGTCTCAGGATCAAACGTACCTGCTGGCACCTTGACCTTGAACTTCCAGTCTCAAGACCTGTGAACAATAAATTTCTATTATTTAAACTACCCAGTCTGCAGTATTTTGTTATGCCAGCTTAAGGAGAGTAATACTTCAGCTTTCCTAGTTCAGTTCTTTCTCTCTCTCATTCCCTCTTTTATTCTTGAGCTCTCAGTTACCAAAAAGAAAAGCAAAAATTATACCAAACTTTCACACATTATTGTGAATTTGTCCACTGTAAAATTCTGTCATTTTGTGTTAATAGTTTTGAAAATGCATACATATTTAAAATTGTAAGAGACCGTTTTGAAAGATGTGAAATGCATCTTTTAAAACTATGAAGAATATCTATATTCATAAAAACTCTTTTGATCTTAGAATCTGTTTTGTGTAAACATGTATAAAGCTAAAGTAACTTACTTTTGACTAGTAATTTCCTTATGCATAATTTTCAACTTTTTAATTGCAACCTATTTGCCACCAAATTTTACATGCACATCTTGTAGACAATTTTTAAAAAATCTGTTCTTGCAGTTTCTGCATATACTGTCAATCCTGACATGTTTTGGATTTTCAATTTAGCCTACTTCTCTGTAAGTTGCTTTTTCCTGTCTTTGATATTTCAGGTTTGTTTTTACCCCATTCCCTTCTCTATACAGGTTTTGAAATTTATATACCTGCTTTATAGTCTTTTAGTGACTGTCCTTAAAATTTTACATGCATGCATATGATACTTAACAAACTCTAAGCTCTATGGTTAATCAGCATCTCTATTTACCTTTAAAAATCATACAAAGATCTTCAAACAATTCTGATTTCTCCTCTGGTCTTACATATGACCATTGTCATTTTATAGTTTCATTTTTTTCATCAATGTTATAATAGTTATTTTGTTTCAGTCAATTTTTTGTTTATTCACCTTTACCAATTTCTTTCCTCACTTTTCTTTTGTAATTTCAAACTTTGATTCCGTTTTTTTTTTTTTCTTTAGTATATTTAGCTATTGCATTTTTGAGTTTCTATTGCTGCTAAATTTTTTCAAGATATTTTTCTTTTTCAATCTGGAAATGTTTTTATTTTATAATTGTTTGCAAAGACAGTTACATCAGATGTAAAATGAATTGATAATATTTTCACTCGATACTTTCAAATTATTATTCATCTGTTTTTTATTTTTAATTTTTGAAGTGGTTTTTGATCCATGCATCATTTCTTTATATGTTTCCTATATATTTTTTTTAATCAGCCATAGGTATAAATATGAACATCCCTCTGATCTCCTGCCGCATCCCACTCCTCTAGACTGATACAAAGCTCCTGTTTAAGTTTCCTGAGCCATACAGCAAATTCTCGTTGGCTATCTATTTTACATATGGTAATGTAAGTTTCCATGTTACTCTTTCCATACATCTCACCCTCTCCTCTCCTCTTTCCAGGTCCATAAGTCTATTCTTTGTTTCTCCATTGCTCTCCTGTAAATAAATTCTTTAGTATCATTTTTCTAAATTCCATATATATGCATTAGAATATGATATTTATCATTCTCTTTCTGACTCACTTCACTCTGTACAATAGGTTCTAGGTTCATCCACCTAATTGGAACTGACTCAAATGTGTTCCCTTTTATGGCTGGAAATATTCCATTGTGTATATGCACCACTATTTCTTCATCCATTCATCTGTTGATGGACACCTAGGTTGCTTCCATGTTCTACTGTTGTAAATAGTGCTGCAATGAACAATGGGTTACATGTGTCTTTTTCAGTTTGGGTTTCCTCAGAGTATATCGGAGAAGGCAATGGCAACCCACTCCAGTACGCTTGCCTGGAAAATCCCATGGACGGAGGAGCCTGGTAGGCTGCAGTCCATGGGGTCGCGAAGATTTGGACAACGACTAAGTGACTTCACTTTCACTTTTCACTTTCATGCACTGGAGAAGGAAATGGCAACCCACTCCAGTGTTCTTGCCTGGAGAATCCCAGGGATGGGGGAGCCTGGTGGGCTGCCGTCTATGGGGTCGCACAGAGTTGGACATGATCAAAGCGACTTAGCAGCATGGTATATACCTAGGAGTAGGATTACTGGGTCATATGGTGGTTTTATTCCTAGTTTTTAAAGGAATCTCCACACAGTCTTCCATAGTGACTGTATCAATTTATATTCCCATCAACAGTGTAACAGCATTCCCTTTTCTCCACACCCTCTCCAGCATTTATTGTTTGTAGACTTTTTGATGATGGCCATTCTGACTAGTGTGAGGTGGCCTCTCATTGTAGTTTTGATTTGCTTTGCTCTAATAATGAGTGATATTGAGCATCTTTTTATAGTCTGTTAGCCTTCTGTATGTCTTTGGAAAAATGTCTGTTTAGGTCTTTTCCCCACTTTTTGATTGGGTTGTTTGTTTTTCTGGCATTGAGTTGTATGAGCTGCTTGTATATTTTGGAAATTAATTCTTTGTCAGCTGTTTCATTCACTATTATTTTCTCCCATTCTGAAAGTTGTCTTTTCACCTTGCTTAGAGTTTCCTTTGCTGTGCAAAAGCTTTTAAGTTTAATCAGGTCCTATTTGTTTACTTTTGTTTTTATTTCCATTACTCTAGGAGGTGGGTCATAGAGGATCTCGCTTTGATTTATGTCATCGAGTGTTCTGCATTTATTTTCCTCTAAGAGTTTTATAGTTTCTGGTCCTACATTTAGATCTTTAATCCATTTTGAGTTTATCTCTATGTATGGTGTTAGGAAGTGTTCTAATTTCATTGTTTTACATGTAGCTGTCCAGTTTTCCCAGCACCATTTATTGAAGAACCTGTCTTTGTCCCACTGTATATTCTTGCCTCCTTTGTCAAAAATAATGTACCCATAGGTGCATGGGTTTATTTCCGGGCTTTCTATCTTGTTCCATTGGTCTATATTTCTGTTTTTGTGCCAGTACCAAACTTTGATGACTGTAGCTTTGTAGTATAATTTGAAGTCAGGAACGTTGATTCCTTCAGCTCCATTCTTCTTTCTCATGACTGCTTTGGCTATTCAGGATCTCTTGTGTTTCCATATGAATCGTGAAAGTTTTTGTTCTAGTTCTGTAAAAAATGTCCTGATAATTTGATAGGGATTGCATTGAATCTGTAGATTGTGTTTGGTAGTATAGTCATTTTCACAATTGATTCTTCCTACCCAGAGCATGGAATATCTCTCCATCTGTTTATGTCATCTTTGATTTCTTTCATCACTGTCTTATAATTTTCTGTGTACAGTTCTCCTGTCTCCTTAGGTAAGTTTATTCCTAGATATTTAATTCTTTTTGTTGCAATGGTGAATGGTATTGATTCCTTAATTTCTCTTTCTGATTTTTCATTGTTAGTATATAGAAATGCAAGTGATTTCTGTGTATTGTTTTTGTATCCTACAACTTTGCTAAATTCACTGATTAGCTCTAGTAATTTTCTGATATTATCTTTAGGGCTTTCTATGTACAGTATCGTGTCACCTACAAGCAATGAGAGCTTTACTTCTTCTTTTCAGATCTGGATTCCATTTTTTTTCTTTTTCTTCTCTGATTGCTGTAGCTAGGACTTCCAGAACTATGTTGAATAATAGTGATGAAAGTGGACACCCTTGTCTTGTTCCTGATCTTAGGGGGAATGCTTTCAGTTTTTTACCATTGAGAATAATGTTTTCTGTAGGCTTATCATATATGGTCTTTACTATGTTGAGGTAGGCTCCTTCTATGCCCATTTTTTGAACAGTTTTAATCATAAATGGGTGCTGAATTTTGTCAAAGGCTTTTTCTGCATCTCTTGAAATGATCATATGATTTTTATCTTTCAATTTGTTAATATGGTGTATTACATTGATTTATTTGTGTATATTAAAGAATCCATGCATTCCTGGAATAAACCCAAGTTGATCATGGTGTGTGAGCTTTTTGATGTGTTGCTGAAATCTGTTTGCTAAAATTTTGTTGAGGATTTTTGCATCTATGTTCATTAGTGATGTTGGCCTGTAGTTTTATTTCTTTGTGTTGTCTTTGTCTGGTTTTGGTATCAGGGTGATGGTAACCTTGTAGAATGAGTTTGGAAGTGTTCCTTCCTCTGCAATTTTTTGAAAGAGTTTTAGAAAAATAGGCATAAGCTCACCTGTAAATATTTGATAGAATTTTCCTATGAAGCCATCTGGTCCTGGGCTTTTGATTTTTGGGAGATTTTTGATCACAGCTTCAATTTCAGTGCTTGTAATTGGGCTTTTTGTAATTTCTAATTCTTCCTGGTTCAGTCTTGGAAGACTGAGCTTTTCTATGAATCTGTCCATTTCTTCCAGGTTTTTTATTGCATATAGTTGTTCCTAATAGTCTCTTATAATCTTTGGTGTTTCTCCATTGTCTGTTGTAACCTCTCCCTTTTCATTCTAATTTTGTTGATTTGATTCTTCTTTCTTTTTTTCTTGATGAGTCTGGCTAAAAGTTTGTCAATTTTGTTTATCTTCTCAAAGAACCAGCTGTTAGTTTTATTAATCTTTATTATTGTTTGTTTCATTTCTTTTTCATTTATTTCTGCTCGGATCTTTATGATTTCTTTCCTTCTACTAATTTTTTGTTGTTGTTGTTGTTCTTCTTCTTCTTTTTCCAGTTGTTTTAGTTATAAAGTTAGATTGTCTATTCGATGTTTTTCTTGTTTTTTAAAGCAGGATGATATTGCTATAAACTTTCCTCTTAGGACCGCTTTTGTTGCATCCTGTAGGTTTTGAGTTGTCATGTTTTCATTGTCATTTGTTTCTAGAAATTTTTTGATTTCCCTTTTGATTTCTTCAGTAAACTTGTTGGTTATTTAGAAACATGTTGTTTAATCTGCGTGTGTTTGTGTTTCATACAGTTTTTTTCTTGTAATTGATATCTAGTATCATAGTGTTGTGTTTCAATTTTATTAAATTTACTGAGGTTTAATATGTGACCCAAGATGTGATCTATCCTGGAGAATGTTCCATGTGCACTTGAGAAAGAGGTGTATTCTTCTGCATTTGGATGGAATGCCCTGAAGATATCAATGAGATCATCTCATCTAATGTATCATTTAAGACTTGTGTTTCCTTATTAATTTTCTGTTTTGATGATCTGTCCATTGGCGTGAGTGGGGTGTTAAAGTCTCCTACTATTATTGTGTTACTGTCAATTTTTCTTTTCATGTCTATCACTGTTTGTCTTATGTATTGAGGTGCTCCTATGTTGGGTGCATAGATATTTACAACTGTTATATCTTCCTCTTGGATTGATCCCTTGCTCATTATGTAGTGTCTTTCTTTATCTCTTATAATCTTCTTTATTTTAAGATCTATTTTGTGTGATATGAGGATTGCTACTCCAGCTTTCTTTTGCTTCCTATTTCCATGGAAGATATTTTTCCATTCTCTCACTTTTGGTCTGTATGTGTCTTTAGGTCTGAAGTGTGTTTCTTGTAGACAGCATATATGGGTCTTGTTTTTGTATTCATTCAGCCAGTCTGTGTCTTTTGGTTGGAACATTTAATACATTAACATTTAAAGGAATTATTAATATATATGGTGACTGCAGCCATGAAATTGAAAGACGCTTACTCCTTGGAAGGAAAGTTATGACCAATCTAGATAGCATGTTCAAAAGCAGAGACTTTACTTTGCCAACAAAGGTTCATCTAGTCAAGGCTATGGTTTTTCCTGGAGTCATGTATGGATGTGAGAGTTGGACTGTGAAGAAGGCTGAGCGCCAAAGAATTGATGCTTTTGAACTGTGGTGTTGGAGAAGACTCTTGAGATCCCTTGGACTGCAAGGAGATCCAACCAGTCCATTCTGAAGGAGATCAGCCCTGGGATTTCTCTGGAAGGAATGATGCTAAAGCTGAAACTCCAGTACTTTGGACACTTCATGCGAAGAGTTGGCTCATTGGAAAAGACTCTGATGCTGGGAGGGATTGGGGGCAGGAGGAGAAGGGGACGACAGAGGATGAGATGGCTGGATGGCATCACTGACTCGATGGACGTGAGTCTGAGTGAACTCCGGGAGTTGGTGATGGACAGGGAGGCCTGGTGTGCTGTGATTCATGGGGTCGCAAAGAGTCGGACATGACTGAGCGACTGATCTGATCTGATCTGATGTTCCTATTGCCATCTTCTTAATTGTTTGGGGTTGATTTTGTAGATCTTTTTTCTTCTATTTCTTGACTATGTAAGTCCCTTTAACGTTTGTTGTAAAGCTGGTTTGGTGGCACTGAATTCTCTTTTGCCTGTCTGAAAAGCTTTTTATTTCTCCATCAATTCTGAATGTGATCCTTGCCAGGTTGTCTTTCAGTACTTTAAATATATCCTGCCATTCCCTTCTGGCCTGCAGAGTTTCTGCTGAAAGATCAGCTGTTAAGCATATGAGGTTTCCCTTGTATGTTACTTGTTGCTTCTCCCTTGCTTCTTTTAATATTCTTTCTTTGTGTTTAGTCTTTGTTAGTTTAATTAGTATGTGTCTTGGCGTGTTTCTCTTTGGATTTACCTTGTGGGGGACTCTGTGCCTTTTGGACTTGATTGACTATTACCTTTTCCATGTTGGGGAAATTTTCAACTATAATCTCTTCAAAAATTTTCTCATATCCTTTCTTTTTCTCTTCTGGGACCCCTATAATTTGAATGTTGGTGTGTTTGATATTGTCAGAGGTCTCTGAGACTATCCTCGGTTCTTTTCATTCTTTTCTCTTTATTCTGCTCTTCAGAAGTTATTTCCACCATTTTGTCTTCCAGCTCACTGATTCATTCTTCTACTTCAGATATTCTGCTATTGATTCCTTCTAGAGTATTTTTAATTTCAGTAATTGTATTGTTTGTCTCTGCGTGTTTACTCTTTAGTTCTTCTAGGTCTTTGTTAATTGATTCTTGCATTTTCTCCATTTTGTTTTCAAGGTTTTTGATCATCTTTACTATCATTATTCTGAATTCTTTTTCAGGCAGTTTGCTTATTTCCTCTTCATTTATTTGGACTTCTGTGTTTCTAGTTTGTTCCTTCATTTGTGTATTATTTCTCTGCCTTTTCATTTTTTTTTTTTAACTTATTGTGTTTGAGGTCTCCTTTTCTCAAGCTTCAAGGTTGAATTCTTTCTTCCTTTTGGTTTCTGCCCTCATAAGGTTGATCCAGTGGTTTGTGTAAGGTTTGTGTAGGGTGAGATTTGGGTTGAGTTTTTATTTGTTTTTTTTCCTCTGATGGGCAAGGCTGAGTGAGGTGGTAATCCTGTCTGCTGATGACTGGGTTTTTTTTATTGTTGTTTTTCAGATGTTTAGCACCCTGCACAGGGTGCTACTGGTGGTTGGGTGATGATGGGTCTTGTATTCAAGTGGTTTCATTAATGTAAGTTCTCACTATTTGATAATCCCTAGGATTAGTTCTCTTGTAGTCTAGGGTCTTGGAGTCAGTGCTCCCACTCCAAAGGTTCAGGGCTTGATCTTCAAAGTGTGGTCTTGGGAAGGTTAATTAATCTTTCTAATCTTCGGGTTTCTCATCTCAGCATTTATCTGCATAAATGCTGTCTATCTTGATCCAAAAAGCAAGTCTTCAGTTATTTCTAAGTCCCGTGGCCCACATGGAAAGAGATGTTGACCCTAGACAGTGGGGTTTATTTCAATCAGGCATTTGATTCACAAAGCATTCCGGATTCAGGATCCGCTTCCTTTGGCAGAACCAACTTCCTTGGTGAGAAGTAAATACAGGCCAGTGGGCAGGGCTGACACAGGAGCCAGCACAGGTCCCAGTCACAGGCATGAGTGGCAGTGGGCCAATACTAACAGCCTGAGCAGGAAGATGTCCACCAGTTTTCTGTCTTTTAAAAACGGCTAATAAGATTTCTTTCTCTTTGGTATCCTGAAGCTTATAAGAATATGTCTAGGTTTATATTTATTTTTATTTATGCTAGTGATATATTTTCTGAATAATTTTTATCATTTCTGGAATTTCAAACTCATATTTCTTCTAGTTTTGCATCTTATCCATTCTCTTTATTCTTTTACTTTAATTAGATATATATTGAATCTATTTATTCTATTTTCCAAATCCCTTTCTTTTGCTCATATTTTTAATCTCTTTCTTTTTCCTACTACATTTAACCTCTTCCAAGCTTATTATTTCTCTGCTCTCTTGTGTCTGTTCTTCTGTTTAACTTCCTGATTGAGTTTTATGTTCAGTGGTAATGTTTTTCATTTTTGAAAATTTTACTTTGTTGTTTTCTTTAAATATGCTACATATTTTAATGGTATTGTGCCCTCTTGTAATCTCTCCACAACAGTTTTAACTCTTTACATACTTTAAACATACCTACAGTATATTCTAAAGCTGAGAATTTCATTGACTGTTATTCTTAGAGGCCTATTTCAGCTGTTCTTAGTTCATGAAGTGGCTTGTTTGCTCATGAATTGTCTAATTTTAAAGGGTGTGTGCATTTAATGAAATGTTTTCTATGATAACCCTCTGAATCTTGTTCTAAAGTGTATCTCTTCAGAAACAATGTGTATTTTTTCAGTTGCAATTGATTTTTATCCATCAGAAACTTCTTTATATTATAAGGTAATCTGGACCACATAAACAGTCAAATTCAGACCTATGTAACAAAAAAAAATTTCTTTAACCTCATGAAGATCCTAGATATAGATGGAAAGTTTCCTTTTTGGATACTGTTGTTGACCATTTATTTTTCCTAGCTCACACATTTTGAGGATAGAGCCTTTAGGGATTTAAGCCCTGTGAGAGGGCATTAGATCTAATAACCCAAACTGTTTGAATGCCATGTGATTTCTCCTATCTCTGTGAGGCCATTAAACCCAACCCTGTTGGTTATTAAAATCAGTTAATGTCAAACCCCTCTGGTTTTCAGTTTCATAATCTCACCAACTCCCAGTTTCTTGACTCTGACTTCATTGCTTTATTTACTCAGTTATGAATTTTAAAATGCTTGTTATATTAAATCCAACATTTCTAGAATTTTTTTATTATATGGTCTTTCAAGTTATTTAGTCCACTATATTTTTTAATGTCCACTATTATTTTTTAAAGCCTTCTACAATAAATTTTCATGGATTGTTTTATCACATTTGATGGGAAGAAGATAAAAAGAACTAATATTTGTCGAGTAATTAAATGTGGCAGGCATAGAAATGGTGCTTCAAATGATATTATTTTCTAAGTTTAGGTAATTAACATCTTGTGTCTTTAGGAATTAATTGTTGTCAATAAATTTAAGAGAACAAAAAGGATCCATAATTCAGGAAAAATTTCTGGAAAATAAAGAGTGATCTTGCTCTATATTTCAGGGACTCTATAAAATAGGTAGTGAGAGGACAGGAGAATATTGAAGACAGAATTAATTTATTTCTCACTTAGTTTTATGATAACCTTATTTATCACTGGGGTTTGAGTCTCTTCATTTCTTGGTACAGCTTAACTCTGTTATTGTTCTTGTGTCAACTTAATTCTCTAACATGCTTTTTCATTATTGCTTCAGAATGATCACTGTACTGCCATTACTTATGTTGTTTTCTTTCATCACTTCACGCCTAGTGGGGGAAAAAAAAAGCAAATCTCTTGAAGTAGCTTTCACCAAAGTCCTGCGATTCATTCTGATTGACCTTACTAGGTTATGTGTGCATGCATGCTAGGTCACTTCAGTTATGTCCAACTCTTTGCAACCCTATGGACTGTTGCCCACCAGGCTCCTCTCTCCATGGGATTCTCCAGGCAAAAATACTGGAGTATGTTGTCATTCCCTCTTCCATGGGATCTTCAAGGGACTGAACCCAAGTCTCTTACATCTCCTGCATTGGCAAACGGGTTCTTTACCACTAACGCCGCCTCAGAAGCCCCACTAGGTCATATTGTCACCTAATTATACTGCTACTGCTGCTGCTAAGTCGCTTCAGTCGTGTCCGACTCTGTGCGACCACATAGATGGAAGCCCACCAGGCTCCCCTGTCCCTGGGATTCTCCAGGCAAGAACACTGGAGTGGGGTGCCATTGCCTTCTCCGCACCTAATTATAAGGATTAGGCAAATGTAATGCCCTGATTGAATTAGAACTAAGTCAACTGATCCAACTAATAAGTGAATACAGGCTTAACTCCAACAAGAGAACAAAGATTACAAAAAGGTTTTTGGTATCTGAACATGTTGTATTACCATTGCTATTTGATGAATTGCTTATTCTATATTTACTAGACATATCCATCTATCTTAGTCTATGCTCTCAAAGTGTTCATGTCTATGCTAAATATTCTCACCCTGCCACAAAAAGATGACTACAGAAGTCTTATCTAGTGATAGGTTCAGAATCTCTGGATAATATGTAAGCCTTCCATGTCAACTCTAATTTTAGATTCTCATGATTTTCTGCTATGGATAATTGGTACATGTATATATTCTCCAAATACTCAAAATAAAATAAAGGAAAAATGAATGTAATTCCTGCAGTAATAGTGAGAATGGGAAACCAAACACAGAGTCATTTTAGATTGTTAGATATCAGCCTCCTAGGAAGAATAACAAGGAATCACTACCCTGGAAAAGGATTGAGTTGTTGTATCTGCTAATTTGGTTTATTCTTGGAAGGACCTTTCCCATCCAGGGTCTTCTAATGTCAACATTTGGGGCATTCATTGGAAAGTGTGCTCTAAGTGGAGAGAGACTTTAAACTGGAACTTTGAGAACCATCTTAAAAAGTGTCTTGTGCTTCATCTTAGTAGTTCACATCGTTCTGTCCCTCTATTAGACTCACAACTCTCTGAGGGCACAGATATATTTTATTCGCATTTTATCTCCAACATAAAGCAATGTAATGGGTATATAAAAAGCAATTAATATATATTTGCTGACAGAATCACTGAATGAATGGATGGATTAATAAAGTGATCAAATAACTGAGTTGGAGGGGCCCCTAGCAGATGACCCGCTCCTTTTGCTGTATTTTTAGGCATATAAACATCTAAATTCAGAAATAAGATGCCAAAACCATTATTTACTTTATGCAATATAAAGTTTGATATGTTTTGTTCTACACAAAATTAAATTTTCTTTTAGGATCAGTTCAGTCACTCAGTCATGTCTGACTCTGCAAGCCCATGAATCACAGCATGCCAGTCCTTCTCTGTCCATCACCAACTCCTGGAGTTTACCTAAACTCATGTCCATTGAGTCAGTGATTCCATCCAGCCATCTCATCCTCTGTCGTTCCCTTCTCCTTCTGCCTCAATCCCTCCCAGCATCAGGGTCATTTCCAATGAGTCAACTCTTCACATGAGGTGGCCAAAGTATTGGAGTTTCAGCTTCAGCATCAGTCCTTCCAATGAACACCCAGGACTGGTCTCCTTTAGGATAGACTGGTTGGATCTCCTTGCAGTCCAAGGGGCTCTCAAGGGTCTTCTCCAACACCACAGTTCAAAAGCATCAATTCTTTGGCGCTCAGCCTTCTTCACAGTCCAACTCTCACATCCATACATGACCACTGGAAAAACCATAGCTTTGACTAGACAAATCATGGTTGGCAAAGTAATGTCTCTGCTTTTCAATATGCTATCTAGGTTGGTCATAACTTTTCTTCCAAGGAGTAAGTGTCTTTTAATTTCATGGCTGCAGTCACCATCTGCAGTGATTTTGGAGCCTCCCAAAATAAAGTCTGTCACTGTTTCCACTGTTTCCCCATCTATTTCCCATGAAGTTATGGGACCAGATGCCATGGTTTTCGTTTTCTGAATGTTGAGCTTTAAGCCAACTTTTTCACTCTCCTCTTTCACTTTCATCAAGAGGCTTTTTAGTTCCTCTTCATTGTCTGCCCTAAGGGTGGTGTCATCTGCATATCTGAGGTTATTGATATTTCTCCCGGCAATCTTGATTCCAGCTTGTGCTTCTTCCAGCCCAGCGATTCTCATGATGTACTGTGCATATAAGTTAAATAAGCAGGGTGACAATATACAGCCTTGACACACTCCCTTTCCTGTGTGGAACCAGTCTGTTGTTCCACGTCCAGTTCTAACTGTTGCTTCCTGACCTGCATATAGGTTTCTCAAGAGGCAGATCAGGTGGTCTGGTATTCCCATCTCTTTCAGAATTTTCCACAGTTTATTGTGATCCACACAGCCAAAGGCTTTGGCAAAGTCAATAAAGCAGAAATAGATGTTTTTCTGGAACTCTTTTGCTTTTTCAATGCTCCAGTGGATGTTGGTAATTTGATCTCTGATTCCTCTGCCTTTTCTAAAACCAGCTTGAACATCTGAAAGTTCACGGTTCACGTATTGCTGAAGCCTGGCTTGGAGAATTTTAAGCATTACTTTCCTAGCGTGTGAGATGAGTGCAATTGTGTGGTAGTTTGAGCCTTCTTTGGCATTGCCTTTCTTTGGGATTGGAATGAAAACTGACCTTTTCCACTCCTGTGGCCACTTCTGAGTTGTATGTGAGGCCTTACAGAAAAGTCCAAGTAAAATTGTCTTGTGTAATTATCTTGAAAATTTTAAATTACTTTAGGAAATACATTACTTTTTGTTCAAAGTCAATCAAATATTTGGTATCATATAAAGATTTAATCATTCACACCTCAATGGGGCTACTAGATTTAGTTGGTGGTTTCAAAATTGCTTTTTCGTTGGTTGTAAAAAAAGATCTGCAAAGCAATTACCCATTTATAATATATATGTAACATATTATATATACATATGTGTGTATGTATATATTGCTTGTTTATTCAAATATTTTGGCCACCTGATGCAAAGAACTGACTCATTGGAAAAGACCCTGATGCTGGGAAAGATTGAAGGTGGGAGGAGAAGGGGATAACAGAGGATAAGATGGTTGGATGGCATCACCAACTCCATGGACATGAGTTTGAGTAAACTCCGGGAATTGGTGATGGACAAGGAGGCCTGGCGTGCTGCAGTCCATGGAGTTGCAAAGAGTCAGATGCAACTGAGAGACTGAACTGAACTGAACTGATTCCTTATTCATTTAACAAAGGTCTTAGCAAATTGAATTTGTTATGCTCTTCATTTTTTTAATAAGTCCTTGTCTGAAAGAGGAAGCTGGATGTTGACTTCTATGGCCTTTGGACAATTGCCACTTTAATCTGATTCTCACTGGGCTTGTTAACAATTACAAGACCTGCTGAGATGTCCTTAATGTTCTGGTAACTTTTTCTAGTCTTCTGTATACATGCTTTTATAATTTTCATTACTTTTTGAGTTATTCCTTGTCTTTGAAACAAACTTTATTTTAAAGCAGTGTTTCCCGATCTTTAGTCATTTGTTGACTACTTTTATGATTTTTATAAACTGTTGTATACCACTAAATCTTTAGTATTTTTCTTAAAATCAATTCATTTTTTACTTAAATACTGTATTTAAGGAATTTTTTTTTTTTCTGTTGTATTTGTGGTTTAGTTGCTAAGTTGTGTCCGATTCTTCTGTGAGTCTGCCAGGCTCCTCTGTCCATGGGATTTCCCAGGCAAGAATACTGGAGCGGGTTACCATTTTCTTCTCCAGGGGATCTTCCTGACCCAGGGAGTGAACCCAAGTCTTGTCTCCTGCATTAGCAGGCAAATTCTTTGCCGGTGAACCACCAGGAAGACTTTATCCTATTACCAAAATATGAAAGAAATATATCTTTTCATAGCTACCTTAGTATAACAATACATCCAACAGAAGCAAACAAAAATCATTAACTAAATTAATTTTAGTTTAGCATCAATGTCTGCTTAAGTATGAGAGCTTGATTTTTATTATGGAAAAAACAGAGATTAGATCATGTCAGAGAGGTATTAAATAAATCTTAGTTTAAACTGAGACTTCTTTGACAGCATTTGAAAGAAATGCTTGAAAGAAAAGGACATAATGTTCTACCTGAATTAATACATATATATATATATATTACTATGTCCTGATATCAAATGTCATTTCCAGTGTTGCCTAAAACCATGTTTCTGTCACCAGTATAGTTTCTGTTCTCTAATTTTGGGAAGTATCATTCTAAAGAGATATCCTCAGACATACATTGTGTGCTGTTTTAAATTATGTGTGTGTGTGTGTGTGTAAGGTGGAAATGTACATGGGGTATGAGATATCAAAAGCTTATAGCTTCTATATGCTTATAGAGCTAGACCACCACCCTCATTTATGTATGCTGTATTTTGCATAAACATTTTCTTCAACTTTCTGATTTAACTCATTGTTTTTTGAATTTAAATAGCTATTCAGTTTTATATCAGAAAAATTAATCTTTTGCCATTTTTAATAGAAAGATCAAACTTAAAGTTCATTCTGGTTTTTGATCAATTTTTGTTATTGGGCCAATTTTTTGCCTTCCTCTTTTCTGTCCAAGCCCTAATACATTCTCTACTTAACAGCCAGAATGATGTTTTATGAAATTAGATAAAAATCTCAACTCTGCTTTAAAACCTTTTGTGAATTCCCCATGCTCCATCCCCTGCTCATCTCCTGCAGTGCCTCTCACTTCTAGATTACCAAGTGGAGCCACTGTGGTCTTATTTCTGTTTTCATTCATCCAAGTGTCAACTACAAATTGGCACTTTCCACAGGCATTTGCCATCTACCTCTACAAGGATTAAATCATGGACTACTGCAGCTGCTGATTTTCAGCACCCTTTGAAAAGAGTTCAGGGTAAAGAGCAGAAGTAAGGAATTCTGTGCTTGCAGGAAAAACTGTCAAGACAGATCTGCAGATAGATATTTTCAGGAGCCAATTTTATGAGCCCAATTCTTGTAATCTCCTCATATCTAGAAAAGCACTAAAATCCTTCACGGTGATTGTTCCTCATGATGAGCAAAAGCTTCATGAGATTAGTAGAAACCTTCTGGAAAAGTATGTGCTTGATTGCATGTATTCTCCCTTCACCAAAAATCACATAGATACTGAGCTTTCCCCTCTGCCTCTTTGGAGCTATTTTTCAGAGCTGTCTGAGGTGCTGTCTCCTGGGCTGCAGTCCTCATTTTGCCCCAAATAAAACAGTACTTGCAACTCTCACATTGTGGTTGTTTTTTGTTTGTTTGTTTGTTTTTCTAAGTCAACACCAAACTTTTCCTTGTTTAAATATTTTTTACATGCTCAATTAGGTTTTTCTTTTTTTTAATAGAATTGTTTTCCTCTGAGGCTTCACTTGGTTGATTCTTTCTCTTCCTTGGGTCTCAGGTTAAATGTCTTATAGGCTGCTGCTCTATACCCTGTATAAGTGGATTGTTCCTTCATATAGTATTTTCTTCCTGTTTCCTTCTTTTGCTTAGTTGTTGTTGTTGTTTATTTTTTTGTCTTTTTCCTCATTTATTGTTTGCATCTTCAGTGGATGCTAAGCTCTGTGAGAGGACAGGGCTTATGGTTAGTGGTTTCAGTGCTACTGCATATAATGTTTCAGGACCATTCGGGGTATTGAGAAGCCCTCAGTGCAGATTGAGTGAATTAATTCTCTTCAAAGAGTTTTTTATTTGTTTGGTAGGTGACCCCCAAAATAATCTCCCTCTTAAATAATTACTTTGTTAAGAAAGAAGTGTGTGCCGTGCTCAGGATTCAGAAAAAGTGAACAGTTGAATAAACAGCTTCCCTTAGTTTGTAATGGTGCTTAAAACTAATTGTAGAAACTGAACATAAGGGGCAGCATAAGCATCAAAGATGTATGGTTTTGCAGCATCAAAGGCAAGGCAGCAATACCGTTTTAAATCTTCTTCTAATGATCTCTTTATAATTATGAATCCCTAAGAAGAAATTCAACTGCTTTCTATGTTTGAAAATCTGCTTAACTAGGCTTAATTCTTTTGTTTTGGCTTATCTCCAGACTCTGAAACTTTCTCTGCCTAACTAGAATTACATTTGAACTTGAGAGGAAACAGTTATTGTTATACATTTGTAGGTGTGAGTACCAGCTGCTTATAGAAATTTGAATATATTAAACATGTGAATTCATAAAAAAATAATAAAGAGAACTTTTGAATTCATGTATTTAGCCCAAAGACCTGAACCTGAATTTTACTACTAATGTACTGTGGAAAATTTAAGCCACTGGTCAAGTTTTTGATGTGTCTGTTACTTCAATAATAAACATCTTTTTTCATTTTTATCCAATTATGATGAACCAACTACTCTCTCTTAACTACTGTTGGGAAATAAGTGGATCCAGCTTCTCTTCTTGCTTCTGATATGATCTGAGATAAACTTCAAGGAAGCAGGATTTCAGAGTAAAGTGGTGAAATAATAAGATTTGCTTTTCCATTTCCTCTCCATCCCCACTCCAGTGCAGAGCCTGGACACTTGCCAATTAGTGCATTCCTTCAGATTCAATCTCAAGTTCAAATGCCCAAGAAAGCAAGGGACTTGGTATTTCTATTAGACTCTTTCTGTCTATAAAGATTCTGTAACCAAGCAGGACCCAATGGGGCCATCCAGGGATTGACCCCTCCCCCATATCTTCTGCTTTAGGTCCTCTCTGAAGTACCTACAGAAGAATATCTGATGCACATTTCCAGAGTTGTTTTACAGATGTGAAAACCCTCCACCAAATGGAAGACATCAATTGCTTGATGACCAAGGGCATATAGCCTCAGGCCTCCTGGAACCTAAGCATTGATAATGTTAACCCCTGTGACACTGTCCTGATACCTCACATTCAACCAATCAGAGGCTTGTGCCAGGAACTAGTTACACATCCTGCAACCTCCCTCCTTCACCTGGCCTGTAAAAATGCTTTCCTGAAATCCATTTGTGAGTTCAGGTTTTTTTTCAGCACCAGCTCTCCTGGACTCTTTGGTACACTTCCATCACTGCAACCTGCACTTTCCTTCAACACAACCCGGTGTCAGTAGATTGGCTTTACTGTGAGCAGGAAGGTAGACCTGATTGGTTTGGTAACAATTTCATATACACTCCAGTATTCTTGCCTGGAAAATCCCACGGACAGAGGAGCCTGGTAGGCTACAGTCCATGGGGTCGCAAAGAGTCTAACAAGACTGAGAAACTTCACTTTCCTTTTCTTTCCTTTCACAGAGGTCTTTCCTAACATTTCTCACACATTTTCACTCAGGGCCTGTGACCCGTTTTCATAGGTAAGTTACATTGTAGGCACTTTTCAGTTTCTAACTTTATGTATGTAATCCTGTTTACTCTTTCCCTCACTTTACAAAAATACATCAGAATGCAAAAATAGACATTTATTAGAGGACTGGAAGAAACACAAGCTGGAATCAAGATTGCCAAGAGAAATATCAATAACCTCAGATATGCAGATGACACCACCCTTATGGCAGAAAGTGAAGAGGAACTAAAAAGCCTCTTGATGAAAGTGAAAGTGGAGAGTGAAAAAGTTGGCTTAAAGCTCAACATTCAGAAAATGAAGATCATGGCATCCGGTCCCATCGCTTCATGGGAAGTAGATGGGGAAACAGTGGAAACAGTGTCAGACTTTATTTTTCTGGGCTCCAAAACCACTGCAGATGGTGACTGCAGCCATGAAATTAAAAGACACTTGCTCCTTGGAAGGAAAGTTATGACCAGATAGCATATTCAAAAGCAGAGACATTACTTTGCCAACAAAGGTCCGTCTAGTCAAGGCTACGGTTTTTCCTGTGGTCATGTATGGATGTGAGAGTTGGACTGTGAAGAAGGCTGAGCGCCAAAGAATTGATGCTTTTGAACTGTGGTGTTGGAGAAGACTCTTGAGAGTCCCTTGGACTGCAAGGAGATCCAACCAGTCCATTCTGAAGGAGATCAGCCGTGGGATTTCTTTGAAAGGAATGATGCTGAAGCTGAAACTCCAGTACTTTGGCCACCTCATGCGAAGAGTTGACTCATTGGAAAAGACTGTGATGCTGGGAGGGATTGGGGGCAGGAGGAGAAGGGGACAACAGAGGATGAGATGGCTGGATGGCATCACTGACTCGATGGACGTGAGTCTGGGTGAACTCCGGGAGTTGGTGATGGACAGGGAGGCCTGGCATGCTGCGATTCATGGGGTCGCAAAGAGTCGGACACGACTGAGCAACTGAACTGAACTGACTGAACCTTAAATTCATTATAATTTATTCTTTAAAACGATACTGGTTTCACAAGCTTGCTATAACACCATGTATGATAATAACTGAGTCTACACGAAAAAGGAAAATCTGAGTGGCTTATAATAGGACATTCTGTTTGTTTTCATGTTGCAAGTTGTGATAAATATTGATTTAGGCACACAAAGTTCAAAGAATGAAACACCTTGGAAAGTCCTTTTGAGCTTGTTTTAGGAACAGTGAATAGGAGAAAAGATACAAAACTGTGGTGCTCTGTTTCTAAGAGTCCCTGAGAGGGAACAAATTGGAATAGACTGCAAAGGTAATGTTATCAGAAATCTTACAGCCTAACCCAGTATTGTGGCTGGTAAGAAAAAACAAAGAATATTTGTGGCAAATGACAAGTTGAAGTGTTTACAAGATATCGTCGTCAATGGGCCTCCATTCTTAGCAATCATCCCTTCCAACTTTTCTTTCTCGACTCCAGCTTCCATAATTCCTGCATCAACTTGAAGCTGATGATTCTCTTTTCCAACTGCCAGATAAGCAGGGATGGGCTCAAATAAAAACTTCCTGCTGCAACAAACATGAGATCCATTCTTGGCATTTCTTGAAAAACCAGTAACTGTAGTTTCCAAAGAATTCTTATTATACATACTTCCTATAATTTGGTTGCCACCCCATGGACTGTAGCCTACCAGGCTTCTCCGTCCATGGGATTCTCCAGGCAAGAATACTGGAGTGGGTTACCATTTCCTTCTCCAGGGGGTCTTCTCGACCCAGGGATCGAACCCGGGTCTCCCGCATTGGAGGCAGATGCTTTAACCTCTGAGCCACCAGGGAAACCCATCAATTCTGGCATATTATGGGTTAAATTTAGTTCTTTCATTGAGCTGACAATATATTTCCTTGAAAACCAGTGAGTCTGACAAAATGCATTCAAATAGCCACCTGCAAAAAGATGTTTTAGAATACTTCTCAGTGACAAGTTAAAGACTGCATGTACATTTTGCTTTCATAATTAAAAGTTTGGTTTACAGAGTCATTAACACTGGCTGGGTCAGTCTTGGATGCTACCCAAGCTGTGTTTCTTTAGTGACATAATGACAGCTGTGATAACAGAAACCTTATATAAGTAGTTTTTATCTATAATTCAATTAGATGGTATTAAGTTATGGCATAAGTAAGGAAAGCAGTCTTTGTTTATCAATTTTAATATGAATATGAAAATTTAGAAAATACCTGCCTCAAAGCAAATGCTCATAATTATAATGTTGGTTGCCTCTGCAATACTTTTTTTTTTAATTTTCAGAATGTTTTTCTTAGGTTCATCAAAAATAGCTAACATTATATTCTATTATTTAGTGTAATATTGACATTAAATCATTCTTTACTTAAGTTTTTATCTTTATTTTTATAATTAGCTTAAAGTGTTGGCCAAGTGATGACTTTCGAAGTTCAAGTGAATCAGACACTCTGAGCTTATTTCTCTTGACAAACAGATGGCTAAAATGTTAATTGCTTTTTCAGATAGTTGAAAGTTGAAATAAATAAAATTGCATGTTATAAAAAAATTCGTATGTGAGTAGTGACACAGGAAGGCAGTTTTAGAGACCTTTAAAGTGTGACGTGGTGACTAAAATATTATTTTCTGGCTTCAGCCAATGTGTGTCATTTTTTTAAATACTAAATTTATTATTTTTCTAAAATACCAGAAGTCAAACTTTGGGTGAATAATATTGTCCTTTCTCTTAATGTATAATTGTATTTCCTCCAATAATACAACTTGGTGGAATGCATAGTAAATAGAGTCAAAGAACTTTTAAAATTAATACAAATATTCTCTATTTCTTCTTCCTTGCTTTTATTATCTGGAAAGACTCTTCCTCTTTTTCTGTTTTTTAAAATGTGCTTCAAAAGAGTGAATGTTTCTTTAGTTTTTCAAGTCCAGTCTCACGATATTTACCTTTTTGTTTTTTGAGCAAGGACATAACTTTAAAATTTCATTAAAATTTAGAGTAACATTTGAGCAAGCAGTTTTATGGATGATGAAAAACTTAATTTTGCTGATTCAGAGTAATACAGTCATTTCTAGAATAAAACTTATCCTTTCCCAAGTGATAGGAAATAAATCTGACTTAATATTTACATAAAGAGCTGTTTGTCTTGTGCATTACTTCTCTGTTGACATGACCTTATAATTAATTTACTGTCTGTTTTCTTGTGCTTTCCCTGTCTACTTTACCCCTGACCTCCCCCTGCCACCCGCCCCCTCTGCCCCGGCCAGCTCCTCTGCTGCTGAGACAGGGTAACACAAGCCTGAGAAAATCCAATTAGCCTGGCCTCTCATTTCTCAGGCCTGTTTAGGCTTTTGGAGTCCTAGTAATACATTTCTGTAAAGTTTAGAAAAATAGGATAGTTTAACTGTACTTACTTAAGGCCACTATTTCTTTCCACATTGACCTTTCCTCTATCAGGTCATTCTGGTGTCTGGGTGGCACTGGGGTAGCCAATGGCATTTTAGAATCAATTAAGAAGTTTAATTGGGGATGCATTTAGTCTGGGTTTAGTTGGATTTGTTTCTGTGCTTTCTGTCATTTTGAAGCATTGTTACTTCTACCCATGCTGGTAAGGAATTACTTCAGATAATACTACCACTAAACATTCATCACTGTGACAATGTACTGCAGAACAGACTTTGTATCAGGATCTGAATGTGCCCTTCCAGAAATACATAGGAGAGAGAGAGGAAATAAGTTTGAGTGATTTGATTATAATGTATCAGTATGATTTTTCTGGGTTTCCCTGGTGGCTCAAATGGTAAAGAATCTGCCTGCAATATAGGAGACCCGTGTTCAGTCCCTGGGTTGGAAGATCCCCTGGAGAAGGGAATGGCAACCCACTCCAGGATTCTTGCCTAGAGAGTTCCATGGACAGAGGAGCCTGGTGGACTACAGTCTAAGGGGTCACAAAGAGTCAGACACAAATTAGTGACTACACTTTCACTTTCTTTCATCCTGTTTGTGCTTCACTGAACTTCTTTAATCTTAATTTGGCATTTTTCATTAAATATGGACATGTTTAAACAATTATTTCTCTAAACACTTTTTTCTGCCTTGTTCTCTTTATTGCATGTGTGTTAGATTATCTGATATTGTCCCACAGACTACTGAGGCTCTGTTTAGTTTTTAGCCCTTTTTTCCTCTTCAACTTCTACTTAAATTTGAATAATCTTATTACCCTAACATCAATTTAACTGATATTTGCTTTTGTGTTACCTAACCAATCCAGTTGCCTGTTATACCAATCCAGTACATTTTTCATTTGAAATAATGTATTTTCAGCTTTTGTTTTTCTTTTATAACCTGTTTCTTTTACAATTATGTCTGCTTTCCTTTTCATCTTTGGCAATATTTATAATAATTGCCTTTAAAGTCATCACTTGTTAATTCCATCATTTGTAATTTCTAGGTCTTTATCTATTGATTCCTTTTCCTCCTCATTTTGGATCATTATCTGGCTTCTTCACATGTCTAGTAGTTTTGTACTGGATACTGGATATTGTGAATGTTTGATTATTGGGTGTCTGGATTTGAGGGTTTTTTTTCCTTTAAAGAGTTGAAAAGGTTTTGAAAGATTGAAATATTTGTAAGTGGGAGGGCAAACTGAACTGCCATATATTATAAAAAGATTACTCGGGTACAGATGAGAAATGGGAAGCTGAGAGAATAGTGACAAGCTGTTGTTACAGTTCAGTTGAGAGTTCTGACACTTAATAAAGGCAGTGGCAGTGGGAGTGGAGGGAAGAGGCAGCACTGACACACCTGAGAGATAGACTGATGTCTCTATTCTCTTTCCCATGACCTATCTGGAACTAACTTCAGCTTATTATTTCCCAGGCATAATTTAGGTAACCTCACCTCTGTGCTTTAGTATTTATTTTTTCTCTTAGCCTGGTATCTTACTCATTCCCTGAGGTTCTTTTCAAATGCCAGCTCCTCTTTGAAGTTCTCTCTATTCTTTCCACTTTCCTGAGTGGTATCCTTTTAATGCCAAACACCTAGTAATCTCACTGTGTATAGTGTTGGTGGTGAAAATGATCTTGAACATCAGTCTCTTGTATAATTTTCTATGAGCCTAACAACATGGCTTTTGGGTGTGGAGGGAAGAATGTAACCTTAGCCATAAACTTTTTTTCACACTTGGTAAAGATTTTATTTGACTTATTAATTAATGAGGGAACCAGTGGAATGTTACAGCTCTTACAAAGAAGGCTTTGACTTACAGAAGGCTTTGATTTAAACAGTGCTTCTCTATTATGTTTTTGACTTTTTGACCACAAGGCATATGAGATCTTAGCTCTCTGATCAGGGATTGAACATGAAATCCCCTCCACTAGGAGGTAAAATTTTAACCACTGGATGACTAGGCAATTCCCTGCATCATAGCCATAAACATATCTTAAACAAGGAAAGCACACCAAAAAGAGACATAGTACCATCCCCTGATTCTTATAGAGCCCAGCTCCTGTGCTTAGCCCTGTTCATTGTTTTGGAACCAGAACAAGTTCTGGTGTGATTATCAATAGAGGACAAAGTATTCTCATAACATTTGGCCTTTGCTGCATAGAGATAGAGACAGAGAACTTGAACATAGAGTTGGATTCAAATTCTATTTTTTTACTCACTGTTATACCATGGGAAAAATAATTAAATTGTCCCATCTCAATTTTGTCATTTGCAGAATTGTGATAGCATTTTCCAACTTTTAAAAAAATTATTAAATAAGAATTTGTTGTTGTTGTTTAGTTGCTAAGTCATGTCTGACCCTTTGCAACTCCATGGACTGTAGCCCACCTGGTTCCTCTGTTCATGGAGTTTCCCAGGCAAGAATAGTGGAGTGGGTTGCCATTTTGTTTTCCAGGAGATCATCCCGACCCAGGCATCAAACCCACATTTTCTGCATTGGCAGGCAGATCTTTACCACTAAAGCACCAGGGAAGCCCACTGAATGGGAATATAGATATCTAAATACCTAGATTCAAGCCGTGTTTTGTAGAAATGCAGCAAAAATTAATTTTCTTTTTCCCTGTTATTCCACTTTTTACCTTTAATATTCTTCTCAATCAACACATAATGAGGTGAGCTGAGGAGTTCAAGAACATATCAGTCAAAATAGACAGTACACATACACAAACATACTCATGCATAGGTTTAGACATATTAGTATTTGCTGGCTGAATATTATCCAACTCTGATGGCTAGAGGAGCTAGGATCCCCCAAATTCAACTTAGTTACTGACTTGAATGTTCAATGTAACTGTATGTTCCTCTTTGACACCTTTTCTTCTCTCATTTCAACATGGAACAACAGACTGGTTTCAAATCAGGAAAGGTGTACATCAATGCTGTGTATTGTCACCCTCTTATTTAACTTATATGCAGAGCACATCATGAGAAATGCTGGACTGGATGAAGCACAAGCTGGAATCAAGATTGCCAGGAAAAATATCAATAACCTCAGATATGCAAATGATACCACACTTATGGCAGAAAGTGAAGAACTAAAGAGCCTCTTGATGAAAGTGAAAGAGGAGAGTGAAAAAGTTGGCTTAAAATTCAACATTCAGAAAACTAGGATCATGGCATCTGGTCCCATCACTTCATGGCAAATAGATGGGGAAACAGTGGAAACAGTGACAGACTTTATTTTGGGGGGCTCCAAAATCACTGCAGATGGTGACTGCAGCCATGAAATTAAAAGACACTTACTCCTTGGAAGAAAAGCTACGACCAACCTAGACAGCATATTAAAAAGCAGAGACATTACTTTGTCAACAAAGGTCCATCTAGTCAAAGCTATGGTTTTTCCTGTGGTCATGTATGGATGTGAGAGTTGGACTATAAAGAGAGCTGAGTGCCAAAGAATTGATGCTTTTGAACTGTGGTGTTGGAGAAGACTCTTGAGGGTCCCTTGGACTGCAAGGAGATCCAACCAGTCCATTCTAAAGGAAATCAGTCCTGAGTATTCATTGGAAGGACTAATGTTGAAGCTGAAATTCCAATACTTTGCCACCTGATGTGAAGAACTGACTCATTGGAAAAGACCCTGATGCTGGGAAAGATTGAGGGCAGGAGGAGAAGGGGCCGAGAGAGGATGAGATGGTTGGATGGCATCACTGACTCAATGGACATGAGTTTGAGTAAACTCCAGGAGTTGGTGATGGACAAGGAGGCCTGGCGTGCTGCAGTCCATGGGGTAGCAAAGAGTCGGACATGACTGAGTGACTGAATTGAACTAAATGAACTTCTTTCATTTGCCTGGCTAGCACCAGTCAGCATCGTTTTTGTAAAGCAATTGCAGAGAAAAAGAGAGCGAGCTGGGGAATCAGACAAGAAAAGGGAAATTTATTAGAGGGAAAAGAGAGGGTGACTGGCCCTTAAGGAGAACCAGCATCCTCCCTTTCTGACAGGATCTTTCTTATACCGCACCAATGAAAAATTCTCTGAAGGGATGGTAGTTGATTCCTGTGGTCATGTAGCTGGAGGTCTGGAATCTGGTGGTCTCATAGCTTTGAGAAGGTAGGCACCAGTGAGAAAAGAGAATGTCATTTGGGCAGTTTGGTCAGCCTCAAATCACTGTGATTTTATTCCTTGTTTGTGATGTCAACATCATGAGCCATCTTAAAAATGAGACCCCATGTGGGCTATCATTTTCCTTCCCTGTTACCTCTAGCCTTGCCCATCTGGGCTAGGAGTCTCTCTTCTGTGCTCCATTGCTTCCTATACATCTCTTTTATATCTCTGATCACACTGTTATAATTATCTGTATATTTGTCCTCTACCACACTATACACAGGGCTTCCCTGGTGGCCCTGTAAAGAATCAGCCTGCAATGCAGGAGATCCCGGTTCAATCCCTGGGTTGGCAGACCTCCTGGAGAAGGGAATGGCAACCCACTCCAGTATTCTTGCCTGGAGAATCTCATGGACAGAGGAGCCTAGCGGACTACAGTCCATGGTATCACAAAAAGTTGGCCACGACTGAGCAACTAACACATACTATACACTCTTTAAGGACAAAGAGCATTACTTATTCATGATCTTATTGCACAGTGGATGTGTTGTTTTTTTTTTTGCAATATGTTAAAAGTTGTCTGTGGGATAAAAGAACAAAAGTTAATAGTGACTATAAAACTGAGAGGATTTTTCAGGAGCATATCAGAAAATCTAGGGATTACTTAAATTAGAATCAGGGTCCATTGATTTTGTTTGTGGAGCAAGGGCGATAAAGACAAAGACTACTATTTTATTATTGGTACTGGGGACAATGTCAATTTTTTACCATACACCTAGGCTGCTTTGTTTGTTTGTTTATTTATGCAATCACCTGCTTGTTTACTTACTGGTTGATTGATTGTAGCCCTATGCTAGTATAATCATGATATACAAAGTATATCATGCTGCAGTAGGTATTGTGAGCCTTAGAGAAGACTAGAAGTCACAAAAGGACAGAGTAGAAATTATATCTGATCGGGGGAAGAGTCATGTTCATGCTTTTGCTTTATGATGGTGTTTGACAAGAGTGAATCATAGTGACAGTAAGATTGACTTATTCTTCCGAATCCAATATGAGGGAGATATCTTGCCTCCTTTCCCCCAAGAAACTCTGCTTCAGAAAGGATTTCTTTTGTAAGGATATAGATGACTTTGATAACCTAATTTGAATCTAAGTGGGAAGAAGGAAGAAAGGCAGAGAAAGCTTAAGTTCAAATCCAAAGATTCTTTTTTTTCTTGATTCCCTAAAGGCTCTTCTATAGAGAGCTGTACACTTTGTGACAGAGTGTACAGAGTGTACTAAATGACCCAGAGTCCCTACTGTGGTGTCAGGGTTATGTTGGTGAGAATCACTGAGGGCTATATTTGCATCCCTCCAGGAGGCTGCCCTCAGCATCCACCCTAGGGACAGCTTTGAATTCACCCACACTTTTTAATAAATAGAACATTTGCCTACAGATTTTACTTTGCTCTAGTGTCTTAATGATCATCCCCCAGTGCCTCTGATATACTTAAACATAATAGAAACCAATTTTGACTCTAATTCAATGTTCTCTGTAGGAGAGGATGACTGAAGTTTAATTACAATTCTTTTATACCAAATGTGTGTGCATTCTCCAGCATTTGATGTGATTCCTCCAAAATTTCCATCTCAAAATCAACCCATCAGTAGAAAAGTCACATGCAGCCCAGTTAATTATAATGGAATGTGATGATTTGGGGCTGTATTCCAAACAGAACACCATAGTATCTACAAACACAAGCTTCTAAAAAGCTAATAAGCCAAGGACTTTGTGCTATTTAAGATATTATTGTTTTATTTTAGGTGTTTTTCCTCCTCATGTAAATATATTGAAAAGGGACCCATAAAAATTGTCTTTTTTCATCTATGCAGGGCATTTCATTGCCACTAATCTTCTCTGTCACCTATGTATAGCTAGGGATAAAACTCATAGTTCCTCTGAGACACAAAAGTTGTAAACATATTCTAAAACAGGGTGAATTTAAAGCATGTCCACTGTTACTTTTGAAGAATAATTCTCCCCAATATAATTTACTTTTGGAAGAGCACATATGATGGACTGTATATTGAAGGCAGTAACCAAATTTTATATTTATTTTGTGTCTCCCAAATCAAAGGCCTGAAAGAGAGATGCTAAAAAATAAATTATGTATTTTGTAAGTTAAATTGATATTTTTGAATTATTGTGTATGCTTCATATACATGTCTGTGACATGAGAAGGCTTGGATCTGTATTCTCCATAAACGCAGCACAGAGAAATCAATAGAAATGGCAGAGGAGGTACTTATCTGAATGGGCATTATAAAAAATGTCCCTGGGCAACTTGCAGAGGGGCTACAAGTATGGAAAAATCTCTGATGGAAAACTCATGAAATGAACAAAACTTTATTTGCTAAAACTGGTCTGGTACAGGAGAATATAAACGTGAAAATACCATGATGAGCATCTTAGAGCTGAAGGTCAGATCCCAAGAAGTGTGCTTGAATGATGGTAGAGATATGTGCTCAGTCATGTCCAATCCTTTGCAACTCCATGGACTATAGCTTCCCAGGCTCCTCTGTCCATGGAATTCTCCAGGCAAGAATACTGGAGTGGGTTGTCATTTTCTTCTCCAGGGGACCTTCCTGACCCAGGGATCAGACCTACATCTTTTATGTCTCCTGCATTGTCAGGTAGATTCTTTACCAATAGCACCACCTTGGAAGCCCAAATGAATGACAAATGAATGGCAGTAGTAATCAATACTGCCTCTGAGGAAGACAGATCTATTAACCAAAAAGCTTTTATTTTTATTTTATAGTATGAGAACTTGTCACCAAAACTGAATCCTTTAGGAAAATTGAGGAGAGGTTACACCACAGTTCAAAAGCATCAATTCTTTGGCACTCAGCCTTCTTCACAGTCCAACTCTCACATCCATACATGACCACAGGAAAAACTATAGGGTTGACTAGACGGACCTTTGTTGGCAAAGTAATGTCTCTGCTTTTCAATATGCTATCTGGGTTGGACATAACTTTCCTTCCAAGGAGTAAGTGTCTTTTAATTTCATGGCTGCAGTCACCATCTGCAGTGATTTTGGAGCCCCCAAAAATTAAGTGTGACACTGTTTCCACTGTTTCCCCATCTATTTCCTATGAAGAGGTGGGACCGGATGCCATGATCTTCGTTTTCTGAATGTTGAGCTTTAAGCCAACTTATTCACTCTCCTCTTTCACTTTCATCAAGAGGCTTTTGAGTTCCTCTTCACTTTCTTGCATAAGGGTGGTGTCATCTGCATATCTGAGGTTATTGATATTTCTCCCGGCAATCTTGATTCCAGCTTGTGTTTCTTCCAGTCCAGCGTGTCTCATGATGTACTCTGCATATAAGTTAAATAAACAGAGGGACAATATACAGCCTTGATGTACTCCTCTTCCTATTTGGAACCAGTCTGTTGTTCCATGTCCAGTTCTAACTGTTGCTTCCTGACCTGCATACAGATTTTTCAAGAGGCAGGTCAGGTAGTCTGGTATTCCATCTCTTTCAGAATTTCCCACAGTTTATTGTGATCCACACAGTCAAAGTCTTTGGCATAGTCAATAAAGCAGAAATAGATGTTTTTCTGGAACTCTTGCTTTTTCCATGATCCAGCGGATGTTAGGAATTTGATCTCTGGTTCCTCTGCCTTTTCTAAAACCAGCTTGAACATCAGGAAGTTCACGGTTCACATATTGCTGAAGCCTGGCTTGGAGAATTTTGAGTAGTACTTTACTAGCGTGTGAGATGAGTGAAATTGTGCGGTAGTTTGAGCATTCTTTAGCATTGCCTTTCTTTGGGATTGGAATGAAAACTGACCTTTTCCAGTCCTGTGGCCACTGCTGAGTTTTCCAAATTTGCTGGCATATTGAGTGCAGTACTTTCACAGCATCATCTTCAGGATTTGAAATAGCTCAATTGGAATTCCATCACCTCCACTAGCTTTGTTTGTAGTGATGCTTTCTAAGGCCCACTTGCCTTCACATTCCAGAATGTCTGGCTCTAGGTCAGTGATCACACCATCGTGATTATCTGGGATGTGAAGATCTTTTTTGTACAGTTCTTCTGTGTATTCTTGCCACCTCTTCTTGATATCTTCTGCTTCTGTTAGGTCCATACATTTCTGTCCTTGATCGAGCTCATCTTTGCATGAAATATTCCCTTGGTATCTCTGATTTTCTTGAAGAGATCTCTAGTCTTTCCCATTCTGTTGTTTTCCTCTATTTCTTTGCATTGATCACTGAGGAAGGCTTTCTTATCTCTTCTTGCTATTCTTTGGAACTCTGCATTCAGATGCTTATATCTTTCCTTTTCTCCTTTGCTTTTCACTTCTCTTTTCATAGCTATTTGTAAGGCCTCCCCAGACAGACATTTTGCTTTTTTGCATTTCTTTTCCATGGGGATGGTCTTGATCCCTGTCTCCTGTACAATGTCATGAACCTCAGTCCATAGTTCATCAGGCACTCTATCTATAAGATCTAGGCCCTTAAATCTATTTCTCACTTCCACTGTATAATCATAAGGGATTTGATTTAGGTCATACCTGAATGGTCTAGTGGTTTTCCATGCTTTCTTCAATTTAAGTCTGAATTTGGCAATAAGGAGTTCATGATCTGAGCCACAGTCAGCTCCGGGTCTTGTTTTTGTTGACTGTATAGAGCTTCTCCATCTTTGGCTGCAAAGAATATAATCAATCAGATTTCGGTGTTGACCATCTGATGATGTCCATGTGTAGAGTCTTCTCTTGTGTTGTTGGAAGTGGGTATTTGCTATGACCAGTGCATTTTCTTGGCAAAACTCTATTAGTCTTTGCCCTGCTTCATTCCGTATTCCAAGGCCAAATTTGCCTGTTACTCCAGGTGTTTCTTGACTTCCTACTTTGCATTCCAGTCCCCTATAATGAAAAGGACATCTTTTTTTGGTGTTAGTTCTAAAAGGTCTTGTAGGTCTTCATAGAACTGTTCAACTTCAGCTTCTACAGCATTACTGGTTGGGGCATAGACTTGGATTACTGTGATATTGAATGATTTGCCTTGGAAACGAACAGAGATCATTCTCTCTTGAGAGTCCCTTGGACTGCAAGGAGATCCAACCAGTCCATTCTGAAGGAGATCAGCCCTGGGATTTCTCTGGAAGGAATGATGCTAAAGCTGAAACTCCAGTACTTTGGCCACTTCATGCGAAGAGTTGGCTCATTGGAAAAGACTCTGATGCTGGGAGGGATTGGGGGCAGGAGGAGAAGGGGACGACAGAGGATGAGATGGCTGGATGGCATCACTGACTCGATGGACGTGAGTCTGAGTGACCTCCGGGAGTTGGTGATGGACAGGGAGGCCTGGCGTGCTGCGATTCATGGGGTCTCAAAGAATCGGATACGACTGAGTGACTGAACTGAACTGAACTAAGTACTAAGAAGACACTCTTTCTTCTTCATCCTTTTCTCTCATTGTGCTCTCTTTTCTCGAGCTGAAGATCAAATGAACACTTAAAGAATCCCAGTTTGATGGTTGTTGCAGTTTGGATAGCCTCCTGCCTAGGAGTCTCCCATGGCACTGTGTGCCTAACCTAGCAAGAGTTTAGCCTGACTTTGGTTCTAGTTGCAGAAGAGGACACAGAAGCGGACTATTTTTCCTTAAATGAGTGTGCTTCTAAAAAGATCCATAATCAGAAGTGTGCATAAGCCCAAGTAAACAGTAATGCCCTCTTCTTTTCAGTATAGATCAAAAGAAATGGTAGAGTCCCTAGGTCCAAAGTAGCACCTAAAGATATCACTCTAAATACAACTCAGTAAAAGAAGTCCTGTGGGGGTAGAACATGAGGATGAGCATGGGAACAATAAAGTCTAATTACACAAGATGGAGGATCACTGATATGAATGACTCAGATGTTGGAGAGGTGGCTTTACGTACTGTAGATGAGTAGGTCAAATTATAGTTTATAAATAGGCTCAGGCCCTTGAACTCGTAGAGTAAAACCCTACGTTTGCAGTTGTTGTTGTTGTTTAGTTGCTAAGTCATGTCTGACTCATGCAGCTTCACAGACTATAGACTTGTATGTGGTTCCCCATACAAGGATACTAGAGTGGGTTGCCGTTTCCTTCTCCAGGAAATCTTTCCAACCCAGAGATCAAACCTGTGTCTCCTGCATTGGCAGGTAGCTTCTTTATCACTAACCCATCATGGAAACCCAAAATTTACAGTAAAGTTAAAGTTTTTTCAAGATTTTATTTTGTGAATTTTTATGCCTTTATTAACCTCATAAAGTAAAATTATGATAAAATCTCAACTGCAATAAAGATACTCCAGTGTATATATATATATAATATATACAGACAGATTCATTTATTACATGGAATTTAAAATGATATGAATATATGATTTTTCAAAATGTAATACATTCTAGCAGAAGTACATATCTAATTTTGGCCCTAGTTTTATAAGATACTATCATTTTTTCATTAAAAGGACCATAATTAGATTTAATCTTCCAATCACTGTATCAGAAAATAATATAATGTACTCACATTAAATAGAATTAGTTGATTATATTAATGTTATTATTATGTTCTATTACATGTGGATAGAAATACATAGATGCATTCTATTATAATTTGAATATTTTTTGAGAATGTTCAGACTTCGTTTACATTTTAAACTGTTGCAGCTAGAGTTATATGAAGCAATAAAAATTATATGCTAATTGTTTCACCTTTTCCCCTACTTACAGGGAAGTAAAATTATTTGAGCAATAGCTTTCAAGAAGAATATCAAGGAACATCTTATGTAACTAATATTTAGCTTTGCATTTCTCTTAATTTGTCTCCTTCATTCCCATGTGAGAGGAATGAAAGGATTTCCATAAAAGAGCACATACACATGATAGCCTGGAGGGTTTATGAGGCTGAACTGTGTCCCCAAAGGCTTTACCTTTTGACCTGTCATTTCCATTATTAGAGATTTACTCCTTTGGGTCTTGAAGATTTAACTTGTAAGAAAAGCTTATCGAAATATTCCTAGGAGAAATCGCTTCTTAAAATGTAGTCTGCTAATGTTTTCTTAGCAATCAATTAGCTATCAGCTGAGAGTGCTCTAATGCTAAAAGAAAGAGGGGACAGTTCACATTAGGAGACAAAAGTCTCAGTCAAAATCCTTTTCTGATTCTTTTATGTGAAAGAATCCTGATTGCTATAGGAGGGAATGTGTAAAATCTCAGAAAAGAATGGTTGAATCTACATAGATTGCCAAGACCAAGGGTTCACAGATGTTTCTGTATCCAAGCATGGCAAGGAAGCATTAGAGATAAAGGATATCAGTGCACTGGCCTGGTTGGACTATGAGCATTTATTTACCAGCAAATAGTATGGAGGAAGTATGGAGGGCTCTGAGTATAAGACCTTGAAACACTAAGACTGAGATGGGAGAAAATGCTTCAAATGACTGAATCTGAAACCAAGCTTGGGTGATACAATCAAATTTAGGTTGATATAAAGAAAATGCAAAGAAAAAGCAAAGAGTCGGACACGACTGAGTGACTGAACTGAACTGAACTGAACTGATAAAGAAAATGAACAATTACAAATTCTCCTTCAATCCAGACTTTTACTTGCAACTCAGTTGCAAGTACATACTCACTATAATGGTCAAGATCTTTTCTGGGAAGTTGATTATGTTGAGCAAATGCTTGCATTTGAACTTGATATTCTTGTTGAACATGATGTATCCTCTGCAAGTAAATGTGATTGTAAAGTTGATTTTGGGACTAACTTTTCTCTGAATGCTAAAAGAAAAAATATGTTTAAAAAAGAAAAAAAAATCTTCCCTTCGACTGCTAAAAAATGCTGCCCCTCAAGATAACTGTTGCAAGTTCTGCCAAAATTTTTGCCAAAAGTTTTGCTCAGTTATCTATTATTGTTATCCTGAATATTAAATACATACATTTATAATACTATCTCTTACTCTATTGCTGTGCTGTGCTCAACAGCTCAGTCATGTCCAAGTTCTTTGCAACACATTGGACTGTAGTCCACCAGGCTCCTTTGTCCATGGGGTTTTTCAGGCAAGAATACTGGAGTGGTTTGCCATTTCCTCCTCCAGGAGATCTTACTGATCCTGGGATCAAACCTGTGTCTCCTGCCTTGTCAGGTGGATTCTTTACCACTGCACCATCTGAAAAACCCCTGTAGGATATAGTAGCCCCTAGTAAATATTTGCTGACTATATAATGGTAGCTACATACATATATATGAGACTGATGGACATTTATTTTACATTTCAGACTTTAATAATTGCTAACTGAAGGCTTTCTGATACAAGTTGTCATTCTGTCAGTAAGTATTTTACATACCTTAATTTTTTTAACCTTTAAAACAATCAAATGAAGTTGGTCTTATCACTTTACCCCATGTTCCTAAAAGAGTTCAGTTCAGTTCAGTCACTCAGTCGTGTCCAACTCTTTGCGACCCCATGAACGATAGCACGCCAGGCCTCCCTATCCATCACCAACTCCCGGAGTCCACCCAAACCCATGTCCATTGAGTCAGTGATGCCATCCAACCATCTTATACTCTGTCGTCCCCTTCTCCTCCTGCCCTCAATCTTTCCCAGCATCAGGGTCTTTTCTAATGAGTCAGCTCTTCGCATCAGGTGGGCAAAGTATTGGAGTTTCAGCTTCAACATCAGTCCTACCAATGAACACCCAGGACTGATCTCCTTTAGGATGGACTGCTTGGATCTCCTTGCAGTCCAAGAGACTCTCAAGAGTCTTCTCCAACACCACAGTTCAAAAGCATCAATTCTTCAGCCCTCAGCTTTCTTTATAGTCCAACTCTCACATCCATGCATGACCACTGGAAAAACCGTAGCCTTGACTAGACAGACTTTTGTTGACAAAGTAATATCTCTGTTTTTTAATGTCTCCTAAAGGAGTAGTGAAATTAAATAATTAACTTTAGGTCACAAGTGGCAGAGCTGGGATTTAATCTAAGTAGTCTAACCCCAGACCTCAAATATTTAACTGTGAATTCACGCAAGAAACACTAAAAACATAAGAAAAAATGAATTGTTATAATGTATTATTATCCAGTGCATTCTCCCATGTCAGTCAAATATTTCAAGATATATTCTGTAGCATGGCTTTTGTTAAATAACCAGTCTCACCCTAGACTGTTCAGTGTATGCATTTGTATTAAGGGATATTTGAGGAACTGACCTCTGTAGGGAATCTTTAATCCCTTTGGAAAATCTTTTGTTAACAGGCCTCTATTTAAGTGATTGATTTTGTAATTTACATAAAACAGATTTGCAATACAAATTGGTTTAATTTTCAGGTGTGAAAACTCTCTAGGAATTGGTAGCTTTTCCTTGATGTAGCAAATATCTTGATCACAGAGACTAACATTTCAAATAACATCTTTGCTTTCACAATCAGGGGGCTTTATCTTATAAAACCAATAAGAGGTAATTACATCAGAGATTTTATTGGAAAAAAAAAACAAAATTTATGTTGCAGAGGGCTGTGGAGAATTTTACACTCATGTGTATCAACACAGAACTTTAAGCAGAAATATGAAGCACTGAAGTTACATAAAACCAAAACCTTATAGTATGATGATGAGCAAACATTTCATCACATATTTTAAGAAAGCAACAGAGAAAGCATTTCACTTTTGACTTTATCACATAGCTTTGCAGCTTATTTCTTGAAATTGTATTGGCCTTTGGGGAAAGAATTTAAAATTCCACATTATTTCCTATTGCTGCTGTAATTACCATAAACTTAGTGGCAATGACAATTATGGAGGTCAGAAGTCTCATTGGACTACAGTCAAGGTGTCAGCAGGGCTCGTTCTTACTGGAGCTTCTGGATGGGAATCCATTCTTTTCTTTTTCCAGCTTCTGGAAGCCACTGGCATTCTTTAACTTGTGTGTTTGTGTGTGTGTGTGTGTGTGTTCAGTTGCTCAATCACGTCCAATTTTTTCTGACCCTATGGAATGTAGCCTGCCAGGCTCCTTTTGTCCATGGAATTTTTCAGGCAAGAATATTGGAGTGGGTTGCCATTTCCTCCTCTACGGGATCTTTTTGACCCAGGGATCGAACCTGTGTCTCTCATTGACAGGTGGATTCTTCACACTGCTGCCACCTGGGAAGCCCGTTCTTTGATTTACGGCCCCTAACTTCCAATCTCTACTTCAGTCATAATGTGCAAGGGAAAGTATTGGTTTCTCAGATCAGATCAGATCAGTCACTCAGTCGTGTCCGACTCTTTGAGACCCCATGAATCGCAGCACGCCAGGTCTCCCTGTCCATCACCAACACCCGGAGTTCACTCAGACTCATGTCCATTGAGTCAGTGATGCCATCCAGCCATCTCATCCTCTGTCTTCCCCTTCTCCTCCTGCCCCCAATCCCTCCCAGCATCACAGTCTTTTCCAATGAGTCAACTCTTCGCATGAGGTGGCCAAAGTACTGGAGTTTCAGCTTTAGCATCATTCCTTCCAAAGAAATCCCAGGGCTGATCTCCTTCAGAATGGACTGGTTGGATCTCCTTGCAGTCCAAGGGATCTCAAGAGTCTTCTCCAACACCACAGTTCAAAAGCATCAATTCTTTGGCACTCAGCCTTCTTCACAGTCCAACTCTCACATCCATACATGACCACAGGAAAAACCGTAGCCTTGACTAGACGAACTTTTGTTGGCAAAGTAATGTCTCTGCTTTTGAATATGCTATCTAAGTTGGTCATAACTTTCCTTCCAAGGAGTAAGCATCTTTTAATTTCATGGCTGCAGTCACCATCTGCAGTGGTTTTGGAGCCCAGAAAAATAAAGTCTGACACTGTTTCCCCATTGATTTCCCATGAAGTGATGGGACTGGATGCCATGATCTTCGTTTTCTGAATGTTGAGCTTTAAGCCAACTTTTTCACTCTCCACTTTCACTTTCATCAAGAGGCTTTTGAGTTCCTCTTCACTTTCTGCTATAAGGGTGGTGTCATCTGCATATCTGAGGTTATTGATATTTCTCCCGGCAATCTTGATTCTAGCTTGTGTTTCTTCCAGTCCAGCGTTTCTCATGATGTACTCTGCAGGTCTCTCAGTTGTGTCCAACTCTTTGCAACCCCATGGACTGTAGCCCAGCAGGCTCCTTTGTCCACAGGATTTCCCAGCCAAGAATACTGGAGCCGGTTGCCATTCCCTTTCCATAGTATCTTCCTGATCCAGGAATCAAACTTAGGTCTTCTGCATTGCAGGCAGATTCTTTATCATCTAAGCCACCAGCTCAATCACATTACCATCTTTCATTTTGAGACTCTTGCCTCCCTCTAAAAGAACCTTGTGATGATATTAGGCATGTCAACATAATCCAGAATAATCTCATCTCATGATCTATAATTTAATCCTGCCTGCAGAATTCATTCTAATGTATGAGGTAACATTTTTATAGATCAGGGGTTTAGAATGTTGATATCTTTGCAGGCCTTCATTCAGCTTAACACAAATCCTAACTTATTTTTTATATTTTATTTCACTCCATCCAAACCTTTTCAGTCCTATTAAACAGTGTTATTGCCAGCAAGATAAAAGATTATTTTCTTGAAATGTAAATTAATTAATCAGTTAAATCAGTCAATTTATTGACATATGTGCATAATTATTTTGGCCCAATAGGTTTAATAGGCTTCCTCTACTGTCTTGTCCTTGGAGCTATTTTCTGTAGCCAAGAATTAGATGAATAGACCCTTTATAAGTTCTAAAATAGTATAAAATACTTATCTTTAATTGTTTGGCATTCATTTCTCCTTTCTTAGAAACCTCATGTTTATGCATTTATTAAATTTCAACAAGACTCCCTCGTTAAAAGATTTTGAATGCATGTAAGCAAGTGACATCTTTAAAAGCTACCAAAGAGTTTCAAAGCTGGATAAAAGTAAACAGACAAAAAAATAAAAATAAAAACTCAACAAATAGCCAAATGGTAGGAGGGCATCGGATGATTGCAGACCTGGGGAGCCAGTCTAAGAAGGACCAATTGCCAAGGCATTGGGAGATGCTCATGTTGGAACGAGTATGCTTCTAGGCCCACACTGTCTACATGTCCCTTAAATGAAACCTTAAGACCAACTCTTTACCCCCTCATAAAACCGACAAACAACTAATCTCAAAAATATACAAGCAACTCCTACAGCTCAACTCCAGAAAAATAAACGACCCAATCAAAAAATGGGCCAAAGAACTAAATAGACATTTCTCCAAAAAAGACATACAGATGGCTAACAAACACATGAAAAGATGCTCAACATCACTCATTACCAGAGAAATGCAAATCAAAACCACTATGAGGTACCATTTCACACCAGTCAGAATGGCTGCGATCCAAAAGTCTACAAATAATAAATGCTGGAGAGGGTGTGGAGAAAAGGGAACCCTCTTACACTGTTGGTGGGAATGCAAACTAGTACAGCCACTATGGAGAACAGTGTGGAGATTCCTTAAAAAACTGGAAATAGAACTGCCTTATGATCCAGCAACCCCACTGCTGGGCATACACACTGAGGAAACCAGAAGGGAAAGAGACACGTGTACCCCAATGTTCATCGCAGCACTGTTTATAATAGCCAAGACATGGAAGCAACCTAGATGTCCATCAGCAGATGAATGGATAAGAAAGCTGTGGTACATATACACAATGGAGTATTACTCAGCCATTAAAAAGAATACATTTGAATCAGTTCTAATGAGGTGGATGAAACTGGAGCCTATTATACAGAGTGAAGTAAGCCAGAAGGAAAAACATAAATACAGTATACTAACGCACATATATGGAATTTAGAAAGATGGTAACAATAACCCGGTGTACGAGACAGCAAAAGAGACACTGATGTATACAACAGTCTTATGGACTCTGTGGGAGAGGGAGAGGGTGGGAAGATTTGGGAGAATGGCAATGAAACATGTAAAATATCATGTAGGAAACGAGTTGCCAGTCCAGGTTCGATGCATGATGCTGGATGCTTGGGGCTGGTGCACTGGGACGGCCCAGAGGGATGGTATGGGGAGGGAGGAGGGAGGAGGGTTCGGGATGGGGAACACATGTATACCTGTGGCGGATTCATTTTGATATTTGGCAAAACTAATACAATTATGTAAAGTTTAAAAATAAAATAAAATTGGAAGAATAAAAAAAAAAAAGAAATCACAAAAAAATGCAGTGAAGAAGATAATTAGAAAATGCAAAAATAAATTGTAGAAAAAAAAAAAAAAAAAAAAAAAACTACACTGGAAAAGAACAAGCAGTTTTGTTTATTCACATTGGAACATCCTATGACAATGAGTAATACTACACAAAGGGATGCTGTGGTACAGCCTGGGAGCAGAATGCCTGTTTTTTTTTACCTTGTCAGAAAATAAATGTTTACAAAAATAAAGGGCTTGGCTGTTTTTACATAAACTTCAGTTACTGAAGGTGTTTTGATTTGTTTTGGGAGGTGGTGATGGTACTGTGAATTCTAAGGGAACTTTCTAGGAAGAACAAAAAAATGTGCCTGTGATTACCAGAAAAGTGGGGAAAAAATGATGCTTGGTAAATTAGTGAGCCTTTGAGTCCTACTTTCTATCCTTTGGCCTGAGAAGTGAATAGTTGGGGAGAGGTTGGGAAAGAGTAAGATTTTACTGATATTCATACAATGTTGAGATGGTGTCAGAAATAACCACATAACGCAAACAATTTTGTACTCTATATGTGATGGGCAAACACACGATAGACACCTTGAAGGAAGAGTCCAAATTTTTATTAAATGAATAACATTCTGGTGCTCCCCAATATATTTTCTCATTATATTTTTTTAAAAATTAATAAAAAATATTTATTGAATGCTTGGCACGTGTCAGACACCTTGCTATACCCTGAGTCAATGAAAATAAATACCTGACCTTGTGGCACTTATAGTCCATCAGAGAAAAACAGACATATGAATAAATAAGTGCTGTATTATGTTAAGAGAATGGGTTGAAATTGTGCCAAAAAATCCCCTCCCTTCCTCAATACCTTAAATATGAGAGATAAACTACAGCAACAACAACAACAACAACAAAATAATAATGAAAAGTAGCCAAATAAGGAAAGAGCAGAAACTAATGCAGTAGCTCCAAGAATTGGCACCCAAGAAAAGAAATAAGAGTCAAGAGTGGAGCAGAGAGACTTACTGAAGTCCTGAATAATACATGTAGATCAACAAAGTACTGAATTATAGACTCTCACCTGTATACCCAAAGCTGGGGAGAAGAAAATAAGTGAGTGCTTGTATCTTTTGATTCTTCTTCCTGGGGAATAATAAAGGCAGAGCCGTTGGGGAGAAATAAATAGAAGTGAGAGACTGGGCTAGGTTGGATATTTCTTGAGAAACGAAGATTCTAGAGCTGGACACATAGTTAGAGGAAAAATCCAAAGAATAAGGATCTTTCTGATAAGGGTAAATGGACTGAGCTATATTATAGTGAATGCTGTAGGTTCTTAGAGAAGAATCAGCCCAGGTATTTCAAGACTCCCCCTCTTGTCAGGCTACAAAATTGTGGATGTATGAGAAATCCCTGATCATGAAAGCTACCTAGGTGATACCAGTGTGCAGCTAGGATTGAGAATCACTAGTCTAAGAGGTAGAAAATATGACCCCCCAAACCAAACACAACAGAGAACTCAGGCAAATCCAGCATTCCTGAATCAAAAGACAGAAACCAGGAAGGTGAGGCTTTGGACTCTCTTGCATGTACCCATTGGCATGCAAAACCACTGCAGGGCAGTTTGCAAGATAACTGACTTGTGAGCTTAAAAATGTCATGATCATGAAAGACAAGGACTAAGGCTCTGTTAAAGATTAAAAGAGAGAAAAATGACATAACAACTAAATGTAGTGAATAATCCTGGATTTATACACAGTGAATCAAAAAGAGCAGTAGTGGGACAATTGGTGACATCTGAATGTAGTCTGGAGATTAGATAATACTCTTACATCCATGTTAAATTTCTTGCTTTGATAGTTGTACTGTGTTTATATAAGAGGATGTCATTGCTTTTAAGAAATGCATACTGAAGAATTTATAGGTAAAGAGAAACTATGTTTGCAATTTTCTCTTAAGCTTTTCAGGTAAAGCAAGTGTGGTAGAACGTAATATTTGAGTAATCCAGGCAGAAGTTAACAGGAATACCTTGTCCTGCTTTTGCTGCTTTTCTGTAGGTTTAGGTGTTCATTGTTTCTTTCTCTCTTGTTAAAAGTCACAGAATTAATATCTGTAATATGGCTCCTTTCCATGCCAGCAATCTTGGCTTTCACATTCTGTCTGTATATATCTTTTGTATGATGATTTAAACAATAAGTACATAATAATAGTAAAGTTTACTTCTGAGTGATAAACTTTTGAGTGTTCTTAAACTTAAATCTTCCTGATTTTCAACACTATCTGAATTATATACTATGAACAGAATGTAATTTTAAACAAAACATACTTTATTTTTTAAAGAAGACAAAAGGTAAAAAGATGAAAATCAAAACCTCAAAAATTTTATAATGATAAATTGTGGATGAAAGGAATTTAGATGTTTGTTACTTTCTGTTTTGTACTTTTCTGTATTTTAAAAATTTACCATATTTAAAAGAAATGAATGATGTTATGAAACTGAATTATGGTCCCCTTACTTAACATGCAGCAAAGCCAATCTACTGATACCAAGTTATGGTGAAGGAAAGCACAGAATTTATTTCCCCAAGGCTTCAAGCAAGTAGTATGGGCAGCTAATGCTCAAAAGACTCCCTGATGGCATTCAGGGAAGTATTTTTAAAGACAGTGTGAGAGAAAGGATTGCAGGATGTGTGATAAACTAATGCACAATTCTCTGATTGGTTGTTCCTGAGATATCAGGGTGATGTTTTGGGAATCTCAGTCATCAACCTTCCAGTTCCAACTAGTCTTGGGTCTGCATGCTGGTTGTCAACATGCAGTTAACTTCTTCCACCTGATGTGGGTGTTGCTGCTGCTGCTGCTGCTGCTAAGTCACTTTAGTCGTGTCTGACTCTGTGCGACCCCATAGACAGCAGCCCACCAGGCTCCCCCATCCCTGGGATTCTCCAGGCAAGAACACTGGAGTGGGTTGCCATGTCCTTCTCCAATGCACGAAAGTGAAAAGTGAAAGTGAAGTCGCTTAGTCATGTCTGACTCTTCGCGACCCCGTGGATTGCAGCCTACCAGTCTCCTGCGTCCATGGGATTTTCCAGGCAAGAGTACTGGAGTGGGGTGCCATTGCCTTCTCCAATGTGGGTGTTAGTATCTGCAAAACAACTCTAGGACATGGTTCAGGATATTATCCATAGCCTTGAGAAGGAAATAAAGGTCCCTGAACTTTGTTTTATGGCTAAACTATTATTATTTTGTCTTGCTTGACTGTTTTCCCTTGTTTCTGTATTTTCTCATTTCTCTGATTAAATTTGTTCTTTGGAACTCCAGGAAGGCCCAGAAAGTAAAAGCTTTTCTACAAACAAGAGGCAGGGGACATGGTGGAGGGAGGTATGTTCCTGGAAAGGCACCACAGAGTCCTGCTCAGTTTCAATAATGAACATAATGAAACTTTATAGACCCTGCATTGGGAGTGTATATAGTGTGCAATTGGAAAGATGTAGGAAGTGGTCATTTCTAACTGAGGGGCCAGGAAATGTTTCCTATGGATGGTGACCTTCTAGCTGAGCTCTATGAGATAAGATGTGATGGACAGATGGAGATTGGAGGGAGTGGAGAAGGTCAGAAAGTCTGAAGGTGAGAAGGTCATGAAAAATGACCATTCTCTTGAAGTAACCAGGTGAATAACCAGTGGGCTGGTGCAGAGAGTGTGTGCAGTGACAGCTTGGGGAAAGTAGTGGTAGCAGGGGTAAGCTGGTGGCTGGGAGGGTGGTGCAAAGAAAGATTGGAATAAAAAATTAGGAATGGGCCTTTGGAAGTCTTAGTAGCCATATTAAATGTTTACATGTTTTATCTTATAGGCTAGTGGGTTTAAGATCATGCTCTCCAAGACTAAACTAGCAGCTGGAGGGGCCTCCAGGTGGTGGAGGATGAAGGACAAGTGATGAGGGGTCAGACAGAGAAGTAAGTGGAGTTCCAAATCTCAAAAGACCTTCAACAGAAACAACTCCCACTTTATCTGCTTGGCATGTTGAGCTTCTATTTTTAAAAGGGTTTCATGGCAAACTGTTCAAGAATCCATAGCTCCATGGCCTCTGAGCTCTTGGGGCAATTAAGACATACAGCATTTGGCTTGAAGTCTTTAGAATATCTAATAGGTCAGATTTTATTCCTTGGACCATGTTACGTTATCAGGATCAAACCTGATAGAGGCTTTTTTTTGTATACACTTCACAAACATGTTGAAGTATACCATTACCATATTATTCCATGCCAATTAAATCTTTCTTCTTACCACACCATTTCAACTACTCATATCAACAGAAGAGAAGGAATATCCACTGGGAACTGGAGAGAATCTCAGAAGGGTAGGATGATGGGGGTATTCTGTGATTCAGCTAACGTTGCTTTCTGTCCTGAGGAGTTTGATATCCAACATAGGCTATCACCAGACTCCTCACTGTCCCTTTGTCAAGATAAGAAAGAAGAGCCTTAAGTATGTATACCAGATATGGGAAAACATGTTCTTCATCTTTCCTTAGTTAGTGGAGGAGGAAAGGAAAGGCTATTCTTTTTTAGATTTTCTATTCTATTGAAGGATATTTGATTCACAATGTTGTATTAATTTCTACTCTATGGAAAAGTGATTCATACATCCTTTTTCATACATACATTCTCTTTAATGTTCTTCAGTTCAGTTCAGTTCAGTCTCTCAGTCATGTCCGACTCTTTGCAACCCCATGAATTGCAGCACGCCAGGCCTCCCTGTCATCACCAACTCCTGGAGTTCACTCAAATTCATGTCCATTGAGTCAGTGATGCCATCCAGACATCTCATCCTCTGTCGTCCCCTTCTCCTCCTGCCCCCAATCCCTCCCAGCATCAGAGTCTTTTGCAATGAGTCAACTCTTCACATGAGGTGGCCAAAGTATTGGAGTTTCAGCCTCAGCACCAGTCCTTCCAAAGGACACCCAGGACTGATCTCCTTTAGAATGGACTGGTTGGATCTCTTTGCAGTCCAAGGGACTCTCAAGAGTCTTCTCCAACATGACAGCTCAAAAGCATCAATTCTTCAGCGCTCAGCTTTCTTCACAGTCCAACTCTCACATCCATACATGACCACTGGAAAACCATAGCCTTGATTAGATGGACCTTTGTTGGCAAAGTAATGTCTCTGCTTTTCAATATGCTATCTAGATTGTCATAACTTTCCTTCCAAGGAGTAAGCGTCTTTTAATTTATGGCTGCAATCACCATCTGCAGTGATTTTGGAGCCCAAAAAAATGAAGTCTGACACTGTTTCCACTGTTTCCCCATCTATTTCCCATGAAGTGATGGGACCAGATGCCATGATCTTCGTTTCTGAATGTTGAGCTTTAAGCCAACTTTTTCACTCTCCTCTTTCACTTTCATCAAGAGGCTTTTTAACTCCTCTTCACTTTCTGCCCTAAGGGTGGTGTCATCTGCATATCTGAGGTTATTGATATTTCTCCCGGCAATCTTGATTCCAGCTTGTGTTTCTTCCAGCCCAGAGTGTCTCATGATGTACTCTGCATAGAAGTTAAATAAGCAGGGTGACAATATACAGCCTTGAGTTAGGAAATGCTATTCTGATTTGGGGCTCTGGTAGAGTTTAGTAAAAGGATAGCAGATTTGACATTTTCTGTCGGATTTTATATCAATTCTACTCTAGAATTAGATGCTAAACTATTATTAATATTTTGACAATTTCCTGATGCCTCCTTACCCTACACCCCAGTATGTGAAAGCTATGTTTTAGGACCATGAAAAACTAAAAGAGATATTTCAGTGGAGAAGTAACAGAACGAGATTCACATTTCAGAATCATTACTCTGGTAGAAATGCAGTTTCTATATCTTATGAAAATGATATTGGGACACCAAACAGGTGATTTGGAGAAGGCAATGGCACCCCACTCCAGCACTCTTACTGGAAAATCCCATGGACGGAGAAGCCTGGTGGGCTGCAGTCCATGGGGTCGCGAAGAGTAGGACATGACTGAGCGACTTCACTTTCACTTTTCACTTTCATGCATTGGAGAAGGAAATGGCAACCCACTCCGGTGTTCTTGCCTGGAGAATCCCAGGGTCGGGGGAGCCTGGTGGGCTGCTGTCTATGGGGTCCCACAGAGTCGGACATGACTAAAGTGACTTAGCAGCAGCAAACAGATGATTACTGCCAAAAGAAGATGAGAAATTGAAAGGGAGGGAAGACTTTCCAGAAATATTTGCTGAATAATGAATGTATGGGTGGATGAATGAAGGAGATCCTGAACTGAGGCAACAAGATAGGGGTATATTCAGCTGGAAGTCTGTGAGTTATATCAAAGAGGTAGGCTTCAGGGCACACAGAGTGGATGCTGAAAGACAAAGAGAATCTGGGAATGGCTAGTGCCTAGGTTTCTGGCTAGAACCACAGAGTATCGTGGTATCTTTTTCTTTTTTTTTAAGGTAGATAAATAGAGAAGGAAGAAAAGGAAAGGTGATACATTTTGTCCTGGGTAAATTGCTTTTGAGATGAGCATGAGATACCTGTGTAGAGATGTTCAGTAGGTTTATGGAGAGAATGGAAGGAGCCATCAGACTGAATAGAAATATCTAGACTCACCAGCATAGGGAGGTAATTGAAGCAATTACAGGGAAGAAAATTGCTCAGGGATAATGTGTAGTGCTAGAAGGAGGATGAATGCCAGGGAACATCAATTGTTTGGAAAATCAGAGGGTGAGGAACCAACAAAAGAGATTGAGAAGTACTGATCAGCCAAGCAGCATATTCTCCTCAACCCTTATCACAGTGTGTATTTTGCATATGTCTGTCATCCTTTCAGGACTAACTCTGTTAAGGAAGGGAACCATTTCATATTTTACTCCAGAAACCTGAAATAGAGCAAATAGTAGATAAATAAATTTTGCCTAAGGACATACACATGTTTTCATTATAATATATATTTTTGATAACTATATGTGTCCTTTCCCTATGCATTTGGTGGACATTCCTGTTCATAACTTAGTAAAGTGAAAGTGAAAGTAAAGTCGCTCAGTTGTGTCCGGCTCTTTGCGACCCCATGGACTGTAGCCTACCAGGCTCTTCCCTCTATGGGATTCTCCAGGCAAGAGTACTGGAGTGGGTTGCCATTTCCTTCTCCAGGGGATCTTCCCGACCCAGGTATCTAACCCGGGTCTCCTGCATTCCAGGCAGACGCTTTAACCTCTGAGCCACCAGTAAAGTTATCCTTTTGTGTGTGTGTGTAGCCTTTCCTTAATTTTAATCATTACCCTTATACAGCTTTGGTCAGAGATACATTAGCCCATCATGGCTGAATTTTAGAAACACTGGTCCAAACAACTGGAGCAAATAACTTGAGACAGCATGCAGGCAATCCCAATAATTCTAAGATTTTTGCCTATTTTTATAAAGTACCAAGAAGCCAAGGTATCTGAACAACAAAAACTTGACTAAAGATGTAAAATACTCCCTCAGAGAATAGGAAAAATGACTTTCCTTCTGTAAAGTTATTTAACATTCTGTACCACTCTTATAAATTAATTTATAGTTGAAGTAATAGCATTTCTACATATGTATTTTGCATTAATGCAAATTTAGGTCTAATATTCAGGAAAATCATTTTACATTGTTAATATTATTTCTGGCTCTAGCCTGCCTGACTGACATGATGTGCCCACAGGGGTGATTTCAAAAGCACTTGAAGAACCCTCTGCCCCTCAAATATAGTCCTTATCTGCTCTCTGACTTTTCTGACTTCCCTATCCTGTAAGATGGTTGTGAGATTTAAGGATTACCACCCAAACACCCATGACAGAGAGGACATAGTGACTTAATTCTTCAATAACAAGTTATGAGCATATGTGAAATTTGGGAAATAGAACAATCTTACATTTGAGTATTGTTTGTGGAGGAAATTGTTAACTTTCATAGCATAATTAACCCTTCTGAATTATAGGAAAATATGTTCATTTGATCAATTATTATAGCCCTTTGCTATGGATTATCTTAAATTAAAAAAAAAAAATCAGTGGCCATTAAATTATAAGCTCTTTGAGGGTAGAAACTGCCTCTTAATCACCTTTATATCCTGCTCTTGTCACAAGCATCTAACAGGGACTGGCATAGGGAAGAGAAAGAGGGAAGTGGATGAATATTATATGTCACCACCATGAAGTGTAGGAAATGGCTAAGACAAAGCAATCAAGAAACATCAAGAATACATGACACATAAAAACTTGGTGAAATTGTTGGGGGAGTATGCAATTTCCTTGTTCCTGTCTCACTGCAGCAAAAATTTGAAATGGCAGACCAGTGTTACAGCTTGGTTACAGCTCAGTTTTATTTGGCCAAGCAAAGGAAAATACATCCTTGAGGCAGGAGGGCAGGCCAACCCAAAATAAGAAAGGGGCTCAATTTTGGCTTCTCTTTTTGTATGTTTTTTCTATTCCTCTGAGCCTATGTAAATTGGGCTAGCCAGAAAGGCTGTTTGTTTCACTTGAGGTTCTCACTCCAGTCCTTGGATTTTCTTTTGTTTCATTTTTGCCAGATTTTCCTTTCTTTGTCTTTTAGCCACCACCATTTTGGACTCCTTTTTCCTATTCTAACTATCTAAAAACGTGAACCAATATGGTGAATCAAAAAAGAAAGTTGTTGGGGGCCAGAGTGATGCACTCCGCCCATGGCAAAGGTCATGAGGAAGGAGGCTCAACATACGCAAAGGCGGGATCGAGCCTCAGGAGTCCCCCTGGAAATCCTCGAGCATCTACCCCCATAACCAGAGCCTGCCTACTTTACTACTTTGTGCTCTCCCCTACACCTCTGACTTTACGGGGGGCTGTCCCCCACCACTTCTTTCGGAGAAGGAGTTAACTTAGAGCTCCAGTTAATAATAATTCCTGGGTGTGATAGGAGTGTTTCAACCTACAAACTCCTCTGAAGGTTCTCTAGCCTGCCTGACGGGCTTGTGCGGCCACATGTGATTGCTCACAGCCTCCCAACTGTGAGAGGCACGAGATGCTTTAAACCTTCTAAAAAACAGGTTCTTTAGAGAAGTTAGAAAACTATTAGTATAAGTATAATGGGCTGATTAGAAATTGTATTGGTGAAGGGTTTTTCATTTGTTGAGCCAATGTTTGTTGCTAAAGACTCCACATCCCCTGCCCTTACACACATTAATGAATATATAGAAGAAATAAGTATTAACCTTTGATATTAATCACATTAGACCCTAGGCTAAGTAAATTCTTTCCTTAACTAAAACCCACTACATCCTCACCCTATAGGAATGTAACTTTATTTGGGTGGCGTCTGTTTTAAGAATAATCACCCCTGGAGAAAAAAGTGTTCTGGTTGACTGACCACTGTCACAAGGAGAGGGTCATAAATTGTCAGCAGGCCTCCCTGGCCAGAAGATGATGTAACACCCCTAAGACCTCTGTATACATTTGTATGAAGCACCTGACTTTAAAAAAAGTCAGGACTGCTGTCCCCACGTGACTTTTGTATAACATCTCAGTGTATAAAAACAGACTCTGGAAAATAAAGAATTGGGATCAGTTCCTCGAAAGACTGGTCTCCCCATGTCTCTCTCTCTCTCACTCTGGCTGAGTCTCCATCTGGAGCGCGGAACCCGCCATGCTTACTAATTATGCCTGGGCTTCTAAGATCCAATCGGGGAGGCCTCAGTGTCTCCTCTCCTTCGGGAGAACGGAAGGACGCCTGCGGCCTATGTAAGTGGTGCAAGCTTCTTGTCTTGAAGTTTTATTGGTCTCCCGCGTAAACCAAGCTACTCAGCCTCTTTTCTCCACTGAATTTTCCTACTGAGCTATCCTCATTCTATTACTCTTTATATCTTTGATGAATATTTAAATAGTCGCCTAAGCCGTCTCCCCTTCGAATACCCTGGATCAGCCGGGGCAGGACCCCGGCAGAAAGTGTCCTTCCTTTGAGAGACTGTGTCTAGGATTCTTCTTGAGGAAGGAGTTTTTGTTACAGGGAGAATGTTTCTTCCACAAGGAAAAGCAGAGCTGTGGACAATGAAAGGAGACGCTCCAGGGAACCCTCAACCTGATGCTGAATTTCTTCATGTTGTTTTAGGTCAAAATAACATCTCTTTGGAATCTTGGCTTTAGAGGAAATTGATAGAACTGAAAGCACATTTGACATGTTCATTACTCAAGGAAATTAATCCATTATGGCAATTACTGTACTCTTTTGCAAACTAAAGTCTAAATACCAACCGATGGAAATTATAAAGATAAGTAATTTTAGGGAGCATTGCAAGGTTGTCTGTTCACAGAGAAAACTGAGCACATTTGATTTAATACAAATAAAAAAATATTTCATTACTATTAAAAAAACAAACAACTTTCCCAAAGGTAGAAAGAGAATATTTGAACAGGCAGGGTTTGATCTCATCAAAAATAATTGCATCAATAAACAGCCAAGTTTCACTAACCCTTTTAAAAACACTATCATTTTTAACACAGCAGACAAGAATAACAGAAGGGTATACTTTCTAAAATGAGAAATAAGTTGTCTCAAAAAATAGAAACCATATACAATGTATAAAGTAATGTTTCAAATACATAAAGTAGAATTAATACATATACTTCTATGTATGTAAAGTAGCACTTCATTTAAAGAAAAATCCAAGACTATTATTAAGATGTGAATGTGATTTTATATATCAAGGTATATGAGTTGTAAAGTAATGTGTATTACATCATTTATCTTCTTTGAATTTCATATAGCATGCACCTACCATTGAATTCATCAGTAGGTAGCAATATATTTGTTTACTATGTCCAGAAATGAGCTGAAGGGGCAGATGACAATATTGCATATAAATGTGCAATGCAGATATAAAAGGCTTTTCTTATACTAATTCACCTTTTTATAAGCAAAATATTAGGATATAGTTATGTAAATTTTGAATTTGCATATTGGAAACAAATAACAAATAGAACACTTTTCCCCTAGCATAAGGTTATGCTTAAAACATTAACATTTAAATTGCATGAATTTTAATAATGTCTCTAAACAATGTGTGTTCTGGCATTTATTCAGGGACTGAGGAACATACTAAAACTTGTTTTGGTCAAAACCGTTCTGGGAACTCTCTTGCCTGGTGTGCTTATGCTTTCTGAGGGCCATGGGATAAATGATCAAAGAATACATTGAAATTAAGCACTGAATATTAGCACAGATTAATTTATTATTTTTTATTTGAATACAGTACATATATAGAAATGTACACATGTAAGTCTAGAATTTGCTGAGCATTCATAAATTTAATAAACTATGCAACTATATACAGATTAAACAACAGAAACTTATCAACATTATATTTGTGAGAATCATCCATATTATTATCTAATGTATACAATTTATTCTTGTTGTTAAGCAGTACTCCATTGTATGAATGTATCACAGTTTAGTCAACTGTTGATCTTTTACAAAGTTTACAGTTTGAAGCTGTTTTGAATAGTGTTGTTATGAACATTCTAGCACACATCTTCTGGTGAACATGTGAATAATATATAATTCAGTATATATTAATATATGGAGTGGAATTGCTAAGTCATAGGTTATGTCTCTAGCTTTAGTATTATAGATACCATCTAACCATTTTCCACAGTGGTTGTTCACTAGCTTGATTTTTAAATAAGCACTAATATACATGAGCTCTTTCTATTGACAACATTCCTGATTCAACCTGGAACCAGAGGTGAACCCACAATTCACCAGATTCCTTGTGATGATTCTTTCAGATCAAAGTAAAGCTCTATAGAATAAAGAACTTATTTAATCTGCTTTTTGCATCTATGACCCTCACTTGCTTATTTGGTGATGTTGCTTGTCCAAACAATTAGAATGACTATAACATGTCCTGCTTATTTAACTTATACGCAGAGTACATCATGAGAAACGCTGGGATGGAAGAAGCACAAGCTGGAATCAAGATTGCTGGGAGAAATATCAATAACCTCAGATATGCAGATGATACCACCCTTAAGGCAGAAAGTGAAGAGGAGTTAAAAAGCCTCTTGATGAAAGTGAAAGAGGAGAGTGAAAAAGTTGGCTTAAAGCTCAACATTCAGGAAACGAAGATCATGGCATCTGGTCCCATCACTTCATGGCAGATATATGGGGAAACAGTGGAAACAGTGTCAGATTTCATTTTTTGGGGCTCCAAAATCACTGCAGATGGTGATTGCAGCCATGAAATTAAAAGATGCCTACTCCTTGGAAGGAAAGTTATGACAAACCTAGATAGCATATTGAAAAGCAGAGACATTACTTTGCCAACAAAGGTCCGTCTAGTCAAGGCTATGGTTTTTCCCAGTAGTCATGTATGGATGTGAGAGTTGGACTGTGAAGAAGGCTGAGCACCGAAGAATTGATGCTTTTGAACTATGGTGTTGGAGAAGACTCTTGAGAGTCTCTTGGACTGCAAGGAGATCCAACCAGTCCATTCTCAAGGAGATGGGTCCTGGGTGTTCATTGGAAGGACTGATGCTAAAGCTGAAACTCCAGTACTTTGGCCACCTCATGCAAAGAGTTGACTCATTGGAAAAGACTCTGATTCTGGGAGGGATTGGGGGCAGGAGGAGAAGGGGAAGATAGAGGATGAGATGGCTGGATGGCATCACCGACTCAATGGACATGAGTTTGAGTGAACTCCGGGAGTTGGTGATGGACAGGGAGGCCTGGTGTGCTGCGATTCATGGGGTCGCAAAGAGTAGGACATGACTGAGTGACTGAACTGAACTGATAATGTATCTGGGGAAATGATGATCGCTGCTATCATTACTCTTAATGTATGTTACATTTTCTTAGTATTTTTCACATGAATCCCAGATATTATTATCCTCATTGTATATGTAGGAAACAGAGCCTCAGAGAGATAAAGTGACTGCCCAAGGTAGAAGAACTAGTGAGGGACAGTGCAGCGTTCCAATCTAAGTCTCTTTCTTTCTTTAATTTTATTTTAAATTGAAATATGGTTGATTAACAGTGTTGTGTTAGTTTCAGTATACAGCAAATTGAATCAGTTATACACATTCATATATCTATTCTTTTAAAACTAAAGTCTTTTTTTTCATTTCAAAGCCCAAATCTTCCATTCTACTAGCGTGTCCCCTAGTACTATACCACATGGTGATTCCTATTCAGGCTACCTGTTTAATACTGGCCCCTCCAGCAGAGAGAGGGGATCAGATGTGAACCTCATTGTGGGTAAACTCTGCCATGTTAATTTAGAGTGTTTGCCCACTTACTTTCATAATTAAAACAAAGGCAATATGAAAAATAATTTGAAATGTTACATGACCTTTCTTCCATATTAATACATATATGCTGCTAAGTCACTTCAGTCGTGTCCAACTCTGTGCGACCCCATAGACGGCAGCCCACCAAGCTCCCCCATCCCTGGGATTCTCCAGGCAATAACACCGGAGTGGGTTGCCATTTCCTTCTCCAATTCATGAAAGTGAAAAGTGAAAGTGAAGTCACTCAGTCGTGTCTGACCCTCAGCGACCCCATGGACTGCAGCCTTCCAGGCTCCTCCATCCATGGGATTTTCCAGGCAAGAGTACCGGAGTGGGATGCCATTGCCTTCTCCAAATACATATATAGGGATGTGGTATTCCAGACATAGACAGCAAAACAAGGTTGTTTTGTTCTTTGAGTTTTCAGTAGGGGATATAATTTCATTTTTGCAAATATTACAAGTAGAAATGCTAATCCTATGTCTTCAAGAGCTTTTCCTCTTTGGAGATATAAGCAAAGGAAGTTGCTATCTGTGACCATGACTCAAAAGGTTATTTTTTCTTCCCTAATTCATTGAGGCTGCATAATGGTTTACAACTGGAGTCACTACTCATTCTATTTTTCCCCTTTGCATTTGCATCATTTTGGATGAAAAGTACATGTTATAGGTACTTGCCATATTCCAAGCTGCCTGTGTGTTTTAAATGTGCCTGCTGCATATTGGCTCCACTTCATCACGTGGCTACTGCATGAATGTCCAACCTTCGCACCCATCAAACTCATCAGCTTTGTTGAAGCAAATAGCATTAGTAGGCTCCAATGTCAATACTTTGGCTTCATTCCATGACCTCCAAGATGGTGATCCTCTTGCTATTTAGTGCTAATTATGACTTTAAATGATGTTGGTGAGATATTCAAAGAATTAGATGTGATTAATATAAAAGATCCAAATCTCTCATGGACATAAAGTAGGTTACACAGTATCTTCTTTCTATATGCCTTTACTTCAGTCAGAAATAATTTCTTTTACATTTTCATTTGGATCATAATTAAGAAATTATGCTGAATGAGCCACATTTGCTCTTAGAATGAATAAAATTACATCACTGTGCTGTCATTCTCCCCAAAGAACAAATCTTTGCCCTTGAAAATTTATCCATTGAATGTCATAGTGTTTTGTCCTTGGCCCTGTATAAGTCACTGTTGTCAGCAGTGTTTGGTTGAAAGGATAAGAGAGATGCTTATGAAATTTTCAGGACTCTAGGAAGTATTGTGAATTCAGTAAATTAGTATTAAGATTTAAAATTATTTCAGGAAGTTAGAATACTTCAGCAAAACAAGTGGAATAAAATTTAAAATAGAAACTGGGAAAATTATGAATTTAAACATAAAAGGCTAACTTTATATGTAAAAGATGTAGACACCTGCAAAACAAATTTTTATAAAAGGTGGAGGATTTAGTTCATAGGAATCAACTTTTAACCAACAGTATTACAATTGTACAACACCAGCAAAGTACAACCCATCTGAATTTTATTTACTGTTATCATGTATTATTATGTATCTGCCATTTTACTGCATAGTTTTGCATATTATCTGGGAAGATAAATAAAAGCACTTCCAGTGGTAAATCCTTATCTCTTGCTTAAAATTATGAGCATACCACATAGAAGTAATTAGCTGAAGGTATTTATTTAGGAAGTTAAAATGATGTATTCTGGGGGCATTTGTTTCTGGGTATCTAATGAATGTAGGAATAAAATAAAGAATCATGCTGCTGCTGCTGCTGCTAAGTCACTTCTGTCGTGTCCGACTCTGTGCGACCCCATTGACGGCAGCCCACCAGGCTCCCCCGTCCCTGGGATTCTCCAGGCAAGAACACTGGAGTGGGTTACCATTTCCTTCTCCAATGCACAAAAGTGAAAAGTCAAAGTGAAGTTGCTCAGTCGTGTCCGACTCTTAGTGACCCCATGGACCACAGCCCACCAGGCTCCTCCAGGAGCCTCTTACTCTTTCCAGGCAAGAGTACTGGAGTGGGGTGCCATTGCCTTCTCCATTTCTTCGACTATGACCTCTTAAATTCTGTTCGTTCCAGCCATGATTTTAGCACTCTTAGTCAGTTGATGTCAGCATTTTCTGACACATCTGATTTGCCAATTGTTTATATTGTTGAATAAATAGTCCTACCTAATGCCAAGTATACTATGGAAGAAACATTCCTGGGAATGTATACCTCTAGGTTGCTACAGATATTCAAGGATCATTTCTTTCCTCAAAAAAAATAGTTTTCTTTTTAAATCCATAAGTTCTTTGTCAAGTGTTCGATAGAAACTCTGGGATTATGTACTGAAAAGGATAAAAGAGATGACTTCTATCAGGAAGTGTTGTTGACAGTCATTACTCATCAGCTCCCTCACCTATGAAAGGAGCTTACTGTCGTCTCTGTCAGGCTGTAAGTGTGAGTAGAGCTGCACCTGATGAGTATGTCAGCATGAGTTTGCTTCAAAATATACTTCCGAGGTAGGTAAGTAAATTTATCCATGGCACCTTGGAGAGACTCTTTTGCCCTTAGCTGGGACCACCCTTGATCATAAGTGTTGTAGAAGTGACTCTTAGTCTTGGATCTCAGTTTATACCTGGAGCTCTTTAGTCTCAGAAAGAACAAACCTTGATGTTCCTGGACCATTTCTGAACATGATTAAATGTTAATTGCTTAAGCTCCACATAACAGTAGTAATACTGTTTTGATTTCCATTCACATATGTTGATCCAACAAAACATCAGTTGAGTCTATTAACAGATTCAGTGGCGTATTTGAGCACTGGAGTGAAAATGGTTTTGTGATGATTATTAAATGTGAAAAAAAATGAATTCCTAGTGTGAGAAACTTAATATTCAGTAAATGTTCCAAGTCATATCTTGCACTCTTATACAAGGAAATGGGGTTTTGTATGTACCTTACGAACAGTATAAGGATAGCCCTTAGGGTCTAGGAAGTGTGAACCATTGTTGGACAATTTTTAAGAAACTGCCACAAAGCAATCAAAAGTATTCAAAATTTATTTTCTGCAGTTTAACATCTATGAGAATTAAGGCTGCAAATTAATTTTTATTGTATTACATCTGTCTTACATATTTTAAAATTGAACGTGGTAACTGTATCCTCCTTCTGGGATGTATAGATAAGAAGAGTCACAGTTCCCACCTCTGGAGTCTAGAATGGGTTACCATAAAGGAGTAATGAAGGAAAGTTAGAGACAATGTAGCCTAAGAAGCTACAAGTCAGAGATTAAACCCACCTTTAGGACAGGAAATGAGGATAGACAATAGCTAGGTACTGAGGGAACTATGAGAACAGAAGCCGCTCATAAAATGTATGAGCTCCTAGGCACACATGGGTATAGAACATTTAGTAAGACTGAGATCAGCAACTTCCTCCGCAGTCCAGTGTTCGACTCCGTGCTTCCATTGCAGGGAGCGCCAGTTCAGTCTCTGGTCTAGGAACTAAGTCCAACATGCCATGCAGTAAGGCAAATTAATTAATTAAAAAAAAAATAGATCTCAGCATCCTTGAGTGGGACACAAGCAGTGAACCTGGCTCCTCAGTCAGGTGATCAGTACTTCTGGCTGTCCTGGGACCAGGAGGTTCAGAGATGTGTAGGCTGCCTGCATGGACTTGTGTTTGGGGATTATATCCAGCTTCTGTCGGACTCTGTCAGGATGCCCTAAATGTCCTGTTTATAAAAAAGAAGAAGAAGAAAAAGGAAAGCGTAGCATTCTTCTATGAGCAGTTTTATTTCTCTTACCAAAAATGTCATGCATTTCTTTTTCTCCTATATGAGTTACACATTAAAAAAATTAGTATTTCTAGGAAATATCACCTTATGCTCATTTTGGGCTTCCCTGGTGGCTCAGCTGGTAAAAATCCACCTGCAATGCAGGAGACCTGGGTTCCCTGGAAGATCCTCTGGAGAAGGGAGTGGCTACACACCCCAGTATTCTGGCCTGGAGAATTCCAAGGACTGTATCATCCATGGGGTGCAAACAGTCTGACATGACTGAGAGACTTTCACTTCACTTCACTTCACTTCATGATCATTTTAAGTATTATTTGCTGTTACTTTTTCTTATTTTAAATTCAAACCATTACCTCCTCTTTAAATAAATCTCAGCTAGGAAAACAATGGCATTTTTAGTCAGGTAACTTTATACCTACCTTTTTTTACCACTTTCACTTTGAGAAATAAAATTGCCTACAAAATTTATGATATTGCAATTTTTGAGGTTATGTGTTGAATGGCTCCTTTTTTCATGGCTACTCACACTCATTATAAAAACAAATAGTTTTTATTTTCTCTTAGCTAATTGTCTACTTGAGTATCCCGCTATCAAACCCCTTAGGCTTCAAAGGAACATTAAACATTATATAGCTCATCTACTCTTATATTACTGAATCTACAGCATTTCTCCTAAATATCTATGTGGTCTGAATTGATACTTCAGGGAATGAGAACACATTACCTTTTGAGGTGGTCTAGTCTTTGTTTAGAGAATCTGACCTGTTAGGCAGTTATTATTGAACAAAATGTCTCTCCGACAAAATTGGGGACCCATAATAAAGCAAGTGTGATTTCTAGTCCTTTCTCTTCAATTATTTTCATGTTACTATCATGGACCCTATGTCTCACCTATCAAGTCTTTTCTTTGTATCTTTCTCACATCTACACGTCTTTCAACTAAATATTGTTTTCAGTTCTTTCACCATTTCGTCACTCTCTTCTGGTCACTCTTATGGATGGATATTATGTTAAGTGTAGCATCTGTACCTGATCACATTGTCCAGAACAAAATAGAAGGAATTGCTACTTTGCTGATTCTGTTAGAATATCCTAAAATGCTATCAGACTTTTTGGTGGTCGTATTCACTGCCTCCATTCACTGTGCTCATTGTTTATTAAAACTCTTCAACCTTTATGTTTCTTACAGTTCTTAAGGAATAGCTCTTTTTCTCAACTTAGGTGCTCAAGGAAACATCTGCCACAAATTGCTACTCAATAGGCAGTTTGTGACTATCAAAGAATCTTTCTACTTTCCTATAGTTACTCTCATAAGTTCTTGTGTCCATATATAAGGTTGGAGGCTCCAAAAAAAATTCACTTTGCATTTGTTATTTTTACAGTTTTTAACCCTTAATTTTGATTCTTTGTGATGGGTTAGCAAAAATCCTTTTAAAGTAAAACTAAAATGAGGTCTCTGAAATACAAGTGCTATGCCTTTGAAAGAGTACTTTAAGCTAGGTATATATTCCTAGTTTGCCTAAAATTATAGCTTCTTTGACATTTCTATCAAGTGCAAATCGTGAGGACCCTTCATTTCTTTTACTTTTTGTGCTTTACTTTGATACTCATATAAAGGCAGCCCTAAAACTAGTGACTATTATAGTACAAATGTAACTTTTATTACTAGCTCTCTCTTGTTCTGGGTCCTAAATGGATGAGGATATGTGGAATTTTTTGTTTGTTTTTGCTCTTTTTATAATTACAGCACTTGTATTCAAAGCCAATACACTTTATTTTTATTTGTGTTATTAATTTTGTAAGCCCCAAACTAAGGATAATTCTATCATGTTCATATATGCTGATTTGGTCTCAATATGCACAACCAAAATAGAATTGATATTTTTAAAATCAGTGGAACAATCAAGTGAAACAAATTACTTTTGGCAATTATGATCATTTTAAGATTTGTCAGGTAGCTTTAGCCACTGAATTTGTCTAAAATGTTTCCTATCATGGTTCAGAAATACAGGAGTCATTAAATATAAAGCACAATTCAAATCGTGTTCTTGCTCTAGTCCACTGGTATCAATAGTGGCAGAAAAAAATATAGCACATACTAGTTATTAGTATGAAGGACAGATCTGAGAACAGGCCTGGTAAGAAGCAGGTATTTACAGAGACAAAGTTTAAAATTATAGATAACAGCCACGTATAAGGAAAGTTTTCTATTATACTTGACCCTTGAACAACACCAGTTTAAACTGTCTGAGTCCACTTATACACAGAATTTTTTTCAGTAGTATTGCTAAACATTATAGTACTATGCAGTCTTGGTTGGTTGAATCTGCAGATGTGGAAGTTTGGATGGAAAGAAACCATGGATATGGAGAAATCCTAGATATGGAGGGTTGACTATAAGTTACATACAGATTTTCAACAGCAGGGAGGGTTGGTATTCACAGGGGTCAACTGTATACGTAGTATGCACATATTATTCCTGGAAGTCATTTCTAGATAATAAAGAGCACTGTTATCAATCGTAAAGTACATATCTATATTTCTGTGTGTAATACATCTGGAAGACCTCTCTGAGATATCCAATTATGTCCTCTACTGACACATTTTCTGTTAAACTAGTATTTTATACTTGGTTAACCATTAAGAATTATTTCAGTTCTAAACAAGTTCTTTGGCAACTCAAAACACAAATTAGTTTGGGAAACAAAAGAATAATTATAAAATATTAGCATTCTAACCTTAATGTATATCATTCTAATCAGTTTATAGCAGCTAATTACAACATCCATCATTTGAATGAACAAAATATTGCTTTGTTTTGACAGTACAGGTACAAATATTACATCATACATGAATTAAATTTAGACAGAATCAACTAAGGTGACTCAGAAAAGGGGAGATATTTAAATATGTCAGAGTCTGATATTTCACTCAGTGAGTATAATCTCCAAGGTCTGACTCTATTGTAGTTCAGAGGTATTTCATATTTAAGTTGTATAGCATATAAATACATACATTTCAAGTTTCTATTAATGCATTTTTCTTTTTGTAGGAAAAAAGTAAAGCACTTCTACTATTTTCCTTATAATAAATCTCATACTTAAGTAACACTAGTGCTAAATACTGTTGTGTGTGTGTGGATATATATATGTATGTATATAGTTCCAAAAATATGGTGAATTCAATGTTGTTACTATTATCCCATTCTCAAGATTGAAAACCTGAGCTATAAAAGGGATGTGTCTAGTCAAAGGTCACAGTATTCATGTGAATGTTGACCACAAGCAAATTGGCTGTAAAATCTTCCCTATTAACTACTGTACTCACTCAACATACAAGTAAGTTCACGTGTATATGTTCACTATGCAAGTTACTTCATACACCTGGGGTGTTTGACTTTCTACAGTTTATATATTTTAGAGGAATTATATGGTCATCTTAGTTTGGGCTGCTATAATACAATACACAGAGTGGCAGCAGTCTTAAAGAGAAATTAATTTTCTCACAGTCATGGAGCCTAGGAAGTCAGAGATCAAGGTGCTAGCATGGCTTCTCTTTTATAAGAGTATTCTTCCTGGTTTATAGATGACCGCCTGCTTCCTGTGTCCTCTTGTGGAGGAAATAGCAAGAATAAGCTCTGTGGTGTCTCTTCTTCTAATAATACTATCCCATTATGAGATCTCCACCCTCCTGTCTTATACCCGCTGCTGCTGCTGCTGCTAAGTCACTTCAGTCGTGTCCGACTCTGTGCGACCCCATAGACTGCAGCCCACCAGGCTCCCCCGTCCCTGGGATTCTCCAGGCAAGGACACTGGAGTGGGTTGCCATTTCCTTCTCCAATGCATGAAACCGAAAAGGGAAAGTGAAGTCACTCAGTCATGTCCGACTCTTCGCAACCCCATGGACTGCAGCCTCCAGGCTCCTCCATCCATGGGATTTTCCAGGCAAGAGTACTGGAGTGGGGTGCCATCGCCTTCACCGCCTGTCTATACCTAATTATGTCCAAAAGGCCTCCTTTCTAACTACCATTGTGTTGAGGATTAGGGCTTCAACATAATGGGTTTGGGGAGGACATAACACCATTCAGAACAATGGTGGATTGTCAATGTCTGTGTTCATGCACCGTATTTTGTCCATCTTTGTATCTCCATGACTCCTACAGTAGGGTTTTGCATATTCTATACTCAGTAAAGATATAGATTACTTATCAAAAACTAATCATAATAATCAAAATTATTTTAAGCTCATTATTCCTAATTCCAAATGTAGAAAATATATTTTAAGATCACATATTGACTTTACTGAAACTCTTTTGAAGAGGGCCCTATTAAGAATTACATTAGGATGACAGTGGATACTGGGATTATCTCTGGCGAATCGGGATGCACAGTCAGCCTATGTGCATGAAAGTAGACCTCTGAGGTGCAAAAATTGGTCCAGATGGAAACTTGAACAGGTTCTCTGTCTGCAAAGATTGTGCTTTTGTAATTTTGTATCATAGCAATAGAATCAAGAATCATTAATGTTTTAATCGTTAACATTAACATAAAGACTTTCAGTCAGTTCAGTTCAGTTCAGTTGCTCAGTCGTGTCCGACTCTTTGCAACCCCATGAATTGCAGCACACCAGGCCTCCCTGTCCATCACCAACTCCCGGAGTTCACTCAAACTCATGTCCATCGAGTTGGTGATGCCATCTCATTCTCTGTCGTCCCCTTCTCCTCCTGACCCCAATCCCTCCCAGAAGCAGAGTCTTTTCCAATGAGTCAACTCTTCGCATGAGGTGGCCAAAGTACTGAAGTTTCAGCTTTAGCATCATTCCTTCCAAAGAAATCCCAGGGCCGATCTCCTTCAGAATGGACTGGTTGGATCTCCTTGCAGTCCAAGGGACTCTCAAGAGTCTTCTCCAACACCACAGTTCAAAAGCATCAATTCTTCAGCGCTCAGCTTTCTTCACTGTCCAACTCTTACATCCATACATGACTACTGGAAAAACCATAGCCTTGACTAGATGGACCTTTGTTGGCAAAGTAATGTCTCTGCTTTTGAATATGCTATCTAGGTTGGTCAAGCTATTATTTTCTGTTAGTGTTACAAACCACTGGTAACTGTGACTTCACAACATCCACTAGTTTAACTTAAGAACCTGATGGGAAGTTCTTCTAGTTTGAACTGGAATTGGCTATTTCATTTGGGATCACACGTGTCTTCAGAGTTAGCAAGTTGGAATGGCATACTGTTGGTCCTGCATGATCTGACCAAAGCCAGATAATCTGGTGGTGGGTTGGCTGTTGGCCAAAACCCTCAGTGTCAGAGTGACAGCCTGGCATGTTTCTGATTCTCTGGCAGACTGGTTTGGACTTGCTCACATGTCAGGGTTTGAAGTGCGGCAAGTGGGGATAATCCCACATGTGAAAGCAGTGTTCAGATCTGCTTGAGTCACATCAGCTATTGTCCCACTAGTCAAAGCCAAACACACGATTGAACCCAAAATGGATGTGGAAAGAGATAGCCAAGAGCATGGGTACAAGCAGCTTGGAAGAAATTGGAGGCCATTTCTGTAACGGTCCTCCATAGAAACCCTCTGGTCATTGTTTTCACATTTGAGGAATTGTAAGGCCCTAGGAGGTCAAGGAACTCCAGCAAAACCACACAGCTAATTGGTATATTGCCCTGAGTCAAAAATAGTATGATGCTTTAGACCCACTTAAGTACCAAGGGAATTTGAAAAATGTTTCTTCCAAGTACAAAAATTTATTTTGTATAATTTTTATTCTACTCTGCTCATCAAAATTATTTATTTAAAGTGGACATCTAAACCCCTAAAACTGTTATGAGTCAAGGTTGTTATCTTTTTCTAACATAGTTCTGTGAATATACAAAATATTTTAAATGATATAAAAGAGAGATTTCTCTTAAAATATTGAATTTGATGTTTCTTTTATGATATTTTGCTCCCCTAAAATCATTTTAAATGATTTTTCCTTTAAATTTCCTGGGCAATGAAAGACATGCAAGGAAAATATAAGTTGATTCATTAGGAAATACAACTATCAAACAGTAATTTAATTTAAGCTGTACTTTTGGTCTGTTGGTGAATGAGTTTGCCATCTTTGTTGACACTAAACTTTAAGAATGTACGGTGTATGTTGGCATTTTTAGTATTAATGTCAGTGCTTACATTTTCCTAAACCATTGTAATAATTGCTAATAAGCTTGTTTGTAGTCAAGGGCCTGAGACCTGTCACAGAAAGCATTACTACATACTTTTTGCTTGTCAGTAATGGAATAGGAGATTCAGGGAAAGACAGAGAGACATCAAACACCAGCAAAGACAGTTTGACTATTTTGAGGACCATCTCAAGACAGAATTTAGCCTGAATAAATCTAGAATTAGGGTTAAAGCACATAGTAGCTTCTCATTAATCAATTTATTTTATTGCTTTCTTGACCACATTGCAAGATTGTATTAGTCAACTAGGCTACCATAGTAAATACCCCAGACTGAGTGGCTTCCTCTCCTTGGATTTCTTCTCTCTCCCTCTTCTCAGTGTTTACATGGTCTTTTCTCTATGTCCACACACTTCTGGTTCTCTTCCTCTTCTTATAATCCGGTTGAATTACAGACTTTTCTCTCATGATCTCTTTTAATCTTAATTACCTTTTTTAGGTCTATCTCCAAGTATAATCACTGGGAGTTAGGGCTTCAATCTGTGAATTTTTAGGGCGAGGGAAGACACATTTAGTCCGTAATACACATTATAACAAAAATTTGGACCCTGGTTAAAAAAGATGAATTTTATGATTTTCCTCAATAGTATATTATCTTCCCCTTATGTAGTTATTTATTAATATGCAAACTTTCCATCATTTTTAACTATCCATATTTATATACTGATATTTTTCTTTCATATTCAACTCTTGGAGTTCTTTTCTTAAAGTGTCTGTATTTTGAATTTTCTCCAGTTTTTTCTTACTTTTAACTAATGTTAACTGAATTTTGGTTCAGCTAAAATATGAGCTATATTTCAAAAATTGACCTTATTAACATTTTTTAATAACCCCCATCAAACTTTGATGCATCTACAATTATTTCATATTTTTATCTATTTGTGTACATTTAGGAAGCATTAGGAAGAGAAATTTTTGCTTAACTGTCTCTTGTGATGGTTTGTGTGTTTTGTATTATTTTGAAGTGTCAATGTTTTCACATTAATGAGACAGCAAAGGGGAATCGGGAAAGCTCCTTCAGTCGCATGCCTCTTCCACTAACTTTATCTTTGGCACAGGAAAATGAATCAGACCCACTCACATGCATTTTATAAATTTATATACCATCTTTGAAATATGTGAATGTTCATATGAGAGACATACTTTATAGCCAACTTTCTGTCATCCATACTAACACATAGAATAGGTCTTGTCTGGATAATTCACAATAACCCCAAATCCCCACATTGTAAATAATAATTTTGTAGAAGGATGTAGTCAAGTAGAAAGGTAAATCATGTGTTAAATATAAAAGATTTAACACATGATTTACCTTTTAACTAAAGATTTAAATCTAAAGATTTAAAACATAACTTATCTTTTAACTTGTTAACTACTTCTTGCTATAAAATTATTATTTACAAATTATCTGGTCAAAGGACATTATGAACAACAGAGGGGATTAGGTACTTCGCTGGTAGTCTAGTGGTTAATTAAGACTTTGCCCTCCAGTGCTTGGGGTGTGGGTTTGATCTTTGGTCAGGGAGCCAAGATCTCACTTGCCTCATGGCTGAAAAACCAGAACATAAAACAACAGAAGCAATATAGTAACAAATTCAATTAAAAACTTTAAAAGTGCTCCACATCAAAAAAAAATATTTTAAAAACTTACAAATTATCTTGTCAAAAGGACATTATGAACAACAGAGGGTAATCACAGTTATAGCTGAGTAGTTTATCTGTAAATGGTTAAAAATGATAGAATTACTTAAACAAAGAATATATTATATTTAAGGCCAATTGTGATTTAAAAAAAAAAAACAGCTTGAGCAATGTAAAATATACCTTTCTTTCAAGTAAGAAATGATCAAGTAAATATTGCAGATCTAGCATGGGATGCCTGCCACAAGTGTCAGAGACTAAGGCAGCTGTCTTTTTATTCCATTGCACACGTCCTTGCTCTCTAGTTCAAGAGACCTACAGTCCTTGAAAAATGATGGTGGATGGAACTGAGAAATGGATAAAGGGGTCATGTGCACTATTTCCTAAAAGAGGTTCTTGAAAGCCTCTACATACTTCTCCTTCCAGCTCAGTTGTCAAACTGACGAATGAGCTGCTATCAGCGATGCATGATTGCTATCAGCTGGAAAATAAACTCTATTCTGGGCAGCCATGTATCCAGTTAAGAACTATATTCTGAAAGAAAGAAAGGACAGATACAGCGGACAACTGGCAATCACTACCACTGTGCATCCCTTTTGCACTCAAATATCTGTGTACAGTTGATCCTTCAACAGCTTGTGTTGTAGGTCACCTTTACATGGATTTTTCCCAATAGTGAATATTACAAGTGTCTCAGTAGTAAAGAATCCATCTGCAATGCAGGAGATGCAGGTTCAGTCTCTGGGTCAGAAAGATCCCCTGAGAAGGAAATAGCAACCCTCTCCAGTATTCTTGCCTGGGAAATCCCACAGACAGAGGAGGCTGATGGACTACAGTCCATAGGGTTGCAAAAGAGTCAGACTAAACAACAACAAATGAGCGACTAAACAACAACAAATATGATCTGCAGTTGATTGACTCCACATATGCAAAACCTTGGATTTGAAGGGGTGGTCTATATGGAGGGCTGACTGTAAGTTATACATAGATATTCTATTGCACTAATGTCTGTGCTGCTAATCCTGATGTTGTTCAAGGATCAACTATAGATATTTTTCCCCACACACATAAAACGATAGTAACTCCCTCCACAAGAAAAATGACCCAGAAGCTCATCAAGTTACTACATCCAGTTTTTGTTGTTCAGTCGCTCACTCATGTCTGACTCTGTGCAACCCCATGGCTATAGCACGCCAGGCTTCCCTGTCCTTCACCATCTCCTGGAGCTTGCTTAAACTCATGTACATTAAGTCAGTGATGCCATCCAAACGTCTCATCTTCTATTGTCCACTTTTCCTCCTGCCTTCAATCTTTCCTAGTATCAGGGTCTTTTGCAATGAGCTGGCTCTTTGCATCTGGAGGCCAGAGTACTGGAGCTTCAGCTTTAGCATTAGTCCTTCCAATGAATATTCAGAGTTGGTTTCCTTTAGGATGGACTGGTTTGATCTCCTTGCAATCCAAGGGACTCTCAAATGTCTTCTCCAACACCACAGTTCAAAAGCATCACTTCTTTGGTGCTCAGCCTTCTTTATGGTCCACTTCTCACATCCATACATAACTACTGGAAAAACCAAAGCTTTGACTAGATGGACCTTTGTCGGCAAAGTAATGTCTCTGCTTTTAATAAGCTGTTTAGGTTTGTCATAGCTTTTCTTCCAAGAAACAAATGTCTTTTAATTTCATGGCTGCAGTCACCATCTGCAGTCATTCTGGAGCCCAAGAAAATAAAGTCTGTCACCGTTTTGCCATCTATTTGACATGAAGTGATAGGACCAAATGCCATGATCTTCATATTTGAATGCTGAGTTTTAAGCCTGCTTTTTCACTCTTCTCTTTCACCTTCATGAAGAGTCTGTTTAGTTCCTCTTTGCTTTCTTCCATAAGGGTAGTGTCATCTGCCTATCTGAGGTTATTGCTATTTCTCCTGGCAATCTTGATTCCAGCTTATGATTCATCCATCTAGCATTTCACACGATATACTCTGCATATAAGGTAAATAAGCAGAGTATCAATATACAGCCTTGATGTACTCCTTTCCCAATTTTGAACTAGTCTGTTGTTTCACATCCAATTCAGAGTCGATATTTTTTGATCATATGTAGTTTTCTCTATGTGGTTGTGGTTTGTCATAGTCCAGTGAAGCAAACTTAAAAGGTAGGTACTTCCCTGGTGGTCCAGTGGTTAAGAATCCATCTGCCAGTTCAGGGGACATGAGTTTGATCCCTGCTCCAGGAGATTCCACATGCTGGGGTGCAGCTAAACCTGTGTACTACAGCTACTGTGCTACAACTACTTGCTGTAAAGGCCAGGAGCTACAACTAGCGAATAGCCCCTGCTCACCACAACTAGGGAAAGCATGTAAGCAGCAATGAAGATGCAGTACTGCCATAAATAAATAAATAATAAATTAATGTTAAAAATTAAAAGGTAGATTATTTGCTTCCACATATAAAATATACAAGGTCTTTCCTGGTGGCTCGGGCTTCCTGGATAGCTCAGTTGGTAAATAATCCATCTGCAATGCAGAAGACCCTGGTTCAAGTCCTGGGTCGGGAAGATCCACTGGAGAGGGATAGGCTACACACTCCAGTATTCTTGAGCTTGTCTTGTGACTCAGCTGGTAAAAAATCCACCTGCAATGCGGGAAGTCTGGGTTTGATCCCTGGATTGGGAAGATCCCCTGGAGATGGGAAAGGCTACCCACTCCAGTGTTCTGGCCTGGAGAATTCCATGGACTGTATGATCCATGGGGTCGCAAAGAGTCGGACACAACTGAGCGACTTTCACTTTCCCTGGTGGTTCAGATGGTAAATAATCCACCTGCAATGTAGGATACCTGGATTTGAAATGTAGGATACCTGGATTTGATCCCTAGGTCTGAAAGATCCCTGGAGGAGGGCATGACAACCCACTCAAGTATTCTTGCCTAGAGAATCCATGGATAGAGAAGCCTTGTGGGCTACAGTTCATAGGGTCACAAAGAGTCGAACATGACTGAACATGCATATAGGCTGAGCCCTAGTGTGCCCAATCTGCTATCCAGTGAGTCCCACCATGTCCCATCCACCAAGGTCAGGCTCTCAACCCTGTGTGTGGGAGTAGGGGTTCTTTCTTGGGTACTCTGTCACAGTCCCAGGGGTAGTGACTGCTCTTTATATCTGCTATTCTTAGACTCTTTAGAATTGTCTTTATTCTTACTACCTGATTTCTCATTATTTTAACCCTTATGGTTGGCAATTCTTTATATTAAACTTTACTTGTTCAAATAATGGTGTGGTTCCTATCTCTTAAATTAGGCTTGGGCTGATACAGTGGGTCATGAAGAAGATAATCACAATAAAAGCTCCTATTTAGAGAAAAGAGACAATCAGGCTTACTATTCTAGTGTGCTGTGCTGTGCTTAGTCACTCAGTTGTGTCTGACTCTTTGGGACCCCATGGGCTGCAGCCCACCAGGCTCCTCTGTCCATGGGGATTCTCCAGACAAGAATACTGGAGTGGGTTGCCATGCCCTCCTCCAGGGGATCTTCCTGACCCAGGAATCGAACCAGGGTCTCCTGCATCGCAGGAGAATTCTTTAGCAGCTGAGCCATCAGGGAAACCTGGAGGATTTATCAAATCACAATGGTCAGGAAGAGCAAGAACTGTCTTCTCTATCAATAAAAGGATTTCCTTGATTAGACCACATAGTAGCTATTGCTGTCTCACTGGAAACTGTCTTGTTCATTGGCCTTTGTGCATCCTGGTAATGGTTTCTGTTCTCCTTATCTACTGTCCATCCTAGACTGATCTAAGCTGGGCATTGGAGAGTGTGCAGCATGACTTTTAGGTGTAGCATGACTTTCTTTGTAAACCACTTCCTGTTAGTGCACATTTGCGGTCTGAAGGTTACTATAACAATGTAAAAATTATTTCAGACAGAGCTATTATGTCTGTCCCAGGAACCTGCAGCACTCTGAGACGCCGAGGACTCAAAATTAGCTTGAGTGGCATTACATTGTGAGGTCTTGACCTCACAGTTCAGGATGTCAGTATTGGTTCTGAGCAATGAATAGAAAAAGAAGCAAAGGAAGTCAAATGGTGCAGTTGCATTGTCTCTTAAAGAATATCCCAAAGCTCTCACAAGCTACTTCTCTTCACATTCTCATCTCATCACATCAGCCAAATATAGTTGCAGTGCCACAACTAATTTAATTGCAAAGGAGACTGGGAAATGTTATGTTTATTGAGAGTGGCCTTGTGTCCACTTAATAATTCTATTCATATGGAAGAAGGGATGAAATGGTCATTGGGGGACAAGTGAGAGACTGCCACATTTGGCTCCTGTGATTGGAAACACATATGGACCAATATAAGAAAAGTATGTGGCTATATACATGCTTTTAATTATAAAGTAATACTTTTTTTTCCCATTGAACATTACAAAGCTTATCCCTCTTTAAAAAACAAAAGAGGCTGGTTAAAATATTCTAAGCACTTTATGGCAATATTTGAAGAGACAATAATCATATTTAGAAGCAAACTCTTTCCTTGGTTTAGTTTTAGAAACTGGGTTCCAATTTCTGTTTTCGGTTTCAAGAATTCTAGATAGCATCTGTGTGGCAATGGCTGAGGCTATTCTTTGAGATTTTAACAACATTTAGGCCCCCAGAACACCATGCATATTGTAAACTTCAAGTGGAGAGAGAGAGTGAGCGAGAGAATCAGAGAAAGAGATTTCCTTCAAGTTAGGAATAAATAAGAAATTGGAAATTTAATTCACTTATTCATTCATTCAAGGTCATCTTGCTAAGAGTGACAATCTCTTGTTCTCTAGTTTGAAACCATTTATGTCTATGGTGTAGGTCATAAAAACAGGGAATCTAACATGAGTCACTTCAACATTTGAATACGTACAGTGCCTGATATAACTGAGTTTTACAGAAACTGGCAACACTTTGACAGTGTGTATTTTTAAAAGCATCTTTTTTACAAAAGTCTCAAAGCACTTTACATTTTGAAAGCTCAAAAGAAAAACGTTAGAAATCTGAAGCAGTGGGAAGCATAGATCAATTTGGGAGTGTAATTACTTCAATTATTTCTAATAAAATCATTTTGAATTAAGTGAAAATAGTCTTAAGTTTTAAACATTCACTAAGGATTAAGAGTGGCAGGCTCAAGCCTTTATCTTCCCATTAAAAAAAATGAGGCCTATTATTCTATATTGAGTTAATAGACTTTTGTGGGATTTTTTTTTTTTTGAGATAAAGGAAAGTATATAATTGCTTAGACTAATCAAGAGGGACAGCCAAATCCATTTTTCTTTAGTGCAGTTACATTGCAATAATCGAAAACTGAAAATATGAATGACAAATTCCTTTCAGTGGTCGTAAATTTTACATATGACTCCAACCCAATATTTCTATCCTCATTGTGAGGGTAAAACTGTCTACCCTCACTTATTTAGAAATGATTCTTAGACTTGCACTGCTTAAGAACACAAATTCTGGAGCCAATTTCAAATTCTAGTTCAAAAATTATTCAGCCACATCACCTTGGGTAATTCACTAAACTTTCTGTCTGTGCTTCAGTTTCCATCTGCAGATAACAGCAATGGTACTAGAACCTATCCTGTTGTGCTCAGGATCAAGTATGTTAATATTTCTCAGGTGTATATAACAGTGCCTGTCACATAATTAGTGTTATTTGTGTTTAGCTATCTATGGGGTCTCACAGAGTTGGACACGACTGAAGTGACTTAGCAGCAGCAGAAGCATTGTTATTAGGTTCCTTCCAGCTCTAAAATTTTATGATTCTATTATCTTTTCTATGCGTGCATGCCCAGTCATATCTGACTCTTTGTGACCCTGTGGACTGTAGCCTGTGAGGTTTCTCTGTCCATGGGATTTTCCAGACCAGAATACTGGAGTGTGTTGCCATTTCCTACTCCAGGGGATCTTCCCGACCCAGGGGTTGAACCCATGTCTCCTGAATTGGCAGGTGGATTCTTTACTACTGCACCACATGGGAAGCCCAATATCTTCTTTATAATCTTCTTTATATAGAAACATAAATTATTGATAGATTCTTGTGTTTTAGTGCATTTATAAGCATTGACATCTTGCTACAAATAATGTGACAGCTTATGATTTCTGATATGTGATGCATACAGTAAGAAATTTGTCTTTAGAGAGCACATTCTGGAAAGGGTGCTGCTTAACTAGAAAGCCTATTTTGAGTTTGAAATGGTCAGGTAGGATCCACAAGTCTAAGTATCTGTAATGAATAAGTAATTGTTTCCAAAACTTTAAATATATATGCATGTGTGTAGGTAAGTGTATATGTAGATACATATACATATATGCTGTTTAGTGATGTGTAGATAGAAACTTCTAATTTCTCCTAAGGAAATGGCGCAAAACTTTAGCCTGGAAGGAGGACAGAAGTCTGTCTCTTTTGGAACAATCCTAGTATATCTATCTGCTGGACATCTCTCCTCTTTGTGGGCAGTTCAGTTTTTCATTATGATTTTGTATTCAGCCACTCAGCCTGACATTGTTCAGTGTTAAAAATTCAAGGTAGACCTTTTGTTATTTTTTTTTTTGTCATTCTGTATATGTCTGTATTTACAAAGGGTACATATGTGCCCTGATAATGCCCTTTAAAATATTGGATAAAACTTGTTTTCTCCTTGGCTAGAAAACCTGATTACAGAATATGGTGATTCTCAGTTTTGATTTTGAACCATGCAAATACATCACCTATTCATAAATTTAATCAATAATTTAAAAATACAAAAAGAAATTAATAGATATTTTTAAAATTAAGGATTTTTGCTTAATGTGTGGAGCAGTATTAATGAAATATAAATATTAAATGAAGTTTTAATAAGTCTTTCCACTCACAGTTTTCAACTATTTTACTTTTACTCTCCCATAGTCTGGACTATCATCAGTATGTTTCCAAATCTAAAATAAAGTCCATTCTGCATGATAAACTTCTCTTCACTTTCATATAAATGCTGTTACAAATCAACAGGGTGCTTAAGGTACAGGGTGGAAGCTTAACTTGATCTTCCATTCAGTGGTAGTAAAACTTGAAGGATGCCAAATTCCCTTACAGTGAAAAATGGATCCCTGTGAGGCTGACACAATGTCTGAAAATCTCACCATTAACATTGCTCCTTGAAGGCTTTGTGGAGACAAGCATTTTAATTAGGTTAAAGCATCATATTTCCGGGGTAAATCATTCACTACCCAAACACAATAGCATGCATTTTTCCATCTTATTAAAACTTATTAACACACAGCAGAACCCAGAGGAAATGACATGAGATAGAAAACAAGTGTATGTCTCAGAGGAATGAAGAGGGAGAGAAAGGTCAGATTCATGAGAGTTAGCAGGTCCCCAGTGGGCATTTCTAGATCAAAAGGGAGCATCAAGAGTTCTCTTGTAGTTTCTCTGAAACTCTTCACTATATTATTTGGGATAGAACTTTTTTGTATGTGTCCATTTTTATTTTTTGTTTTGTTGGTTTTACTAACCGGCTTCTTAAGTCAAGAGCTACCCACATTTGATATGACCTTGTACTGGTTAGTGATGATCTTAAGTTGCCATTCTATCTTGGTACTGCTGCAATAACTTGCTTTTGCCACACATATCTGAAAGTTTCTGTAGACTATTTCAAAATAATAAATGAAAACAAAAAATATAGTCAGGAAGTATGGTAATGACAGAGCAGTGCATGGAACCCTGAACATGAATAATAATCAAATCAATTTTTTAATCAGTTAAAATTTTATATGTGAAAAATAATTAGAAATCAATTAAATAGACTCCCACTTTTGACTAGCTATAGCCATTAAATATCCTAAGAATCTGCCAATTTAAAACAAATAAAATAAAGTAAAACTATCAAAAATCTAAGAACTCAAAAAAAATAAAAACAATCAAAACAAAACACACAAAACCCCCAAAATGGCTGAACTCCAGAGGACTAAGTTGATCCTGGGACTGCAAAACTCCTAGGGGAATGTTGAAACCTCTAAAATAAGAGATTTGCATTTTATTAGTTACACCGAAATAGGTAACAAGTCCTTGATTCCATGTAATGCGAGAAATGGGACTGAGGTCTGTATTAAAATGAAAGATGGTAACAATAACCCTGTGTACGAGACAGCAAAAGAGACAGTGATGTATAGAACAGTCTTATGGACTCTTCTATAAGAGGGAGAGGGAGAGGGTGGGAAGATTTGGGAGAATGGCATTGAAACATGTAAAATATCATGTATAAAACGAGATGCCAGTCCAGGTTTGATGCACGATACTGGATGCTTGGGGCTAGTGCACTGGGACGACCCAGAGGGATGGTATGGGGAGGGAGGAGGGAGGAGGGTTCAGGATGGGGAACACATGTATACCTGTGGTGGATTCATTTTGATATTTGGCAAAACTAATACAATTATGTAAAGTTTAAAAATAAAATAAAATTAAAAAACTAAATAAATAAAAAAATAAAATGAAATTATTACTGAGTTTCATCCATAGTAAAAGGTAGACTAGTAAAATTGAACTCATCAAGAAAATAAGACAAGGAAATTTCTCTATCTCGCTTTAGTGTCTAAGTAAAAACAAAAGTTTATCTTTAGAAATGGTAACTGAAGGCTAACTCTCATGCAACATGTTTCCATTTGAACATTATACTATTGCATAATATGTGTACATAATCTGACACAGTAAACCCCATGCTGATAAATTAACAGGAAAGATGTCAAACCGTGGCATTTTGGGTCATTGAGCTGTGTGCTAAATCACTCAGTCATGTTCTACTCTTTGCGACCTGTAGCCCACCAGGCTGCTCTGTCCAAGGGATTCTCCAGGCAAGAATCCTGGAGTGGGTTGCCATGCCCTCCTCCAGGGATCTTCCTGAACCGGGGATTGAACCTGCATCTCTTATATCTCCTGCATTGGCAATTGGTTCTTCACCACTAGCACCACCAAATTCTCTCTGGAGGAATCTCATCAGGTTCAATGGGTTTTTATCTCATGAATGTAAGAATGGTTCAGTGTTGAAAACCAATCAAGATAACTCACTATGTTGAGAAAATTCATCATCATATAAATTGATGGAGAAAACTCATTTAACAAAGTCCAGCATCTCTTCTTGATGAACATTCTTGGAAAGCTAGGAAGGGAGAGACACATTATAAGTCTCACAAAAGTCATGTACAAAAAAATTAAAGCCAACAAAATACTCAATGATGTAACACCAAATTATTTTCTCCTAAGATCTCTTAATACATTTTGCCTTGAGGAGCAAGGCAAGGATTATCCACCCTCACCACTTCTACTCAACATTATACAAAGAACTCCCAACCAGTGTAGTAAGGAAAGGAAAAGAAATAAATGGCATAGGAATTGGAAAGAAGAAATAAAAGTCTCCATATTCACAAATAACATGCTTGTCTATGTATAGAATTCCAAGGATTCTGCAAAACACAACTCCTAGTTTCCAATGTCACAAGATAGAAGGTTAACACACAAAAAACAGTTATAATTCTGTTTCCTTTTTGTTTAAAATAAAATCAGTTTTTAAAATATGATTTACATTAGTTCCCCCAAATGATCAACTTAGGTGTGTATATAACAAATTATCTAAAAGGATATCTATATGCTAAAAAACACAAAATCTTGATGAAGTAATCAAGGGCCTAAATTAATGGAGAAACATATAGTGTTCATAAATTGGAAGTCTCAATATAGTAAAGGTGACAATTTTATTTGAAGTAATAAGGAGCTGATTAGATGCTGCAAATGAAGATAATCAGTGAACTTAAAGACAAAACAATAGAATCATAGAATCAATCCAAAACAAACAGAATTGAAAAGAAAGACTGCAAAAGAAATGATAAGAATCTCAGTGATCTGTGGGGGAAACATCAAGTGATATGACATATATTTAATTAGAAACCCAGAAGAAAGAAAGGTGTGAAGGAAAAAAAATATTTAAGGAAATTAGGTCTGAAAAAAAGATGAAAATTGTAAACCATGGTTCCAGGATACTCAAAGAATCCACACACAGTAATTCCATGCCAGAACAGTTGATTATCAAATTGATTATTACTAACAATAAGAAAGTATTTCCCTGGTCGCACAATGGTAAAGCATCTGCCTGCCAGTGCAGGAGATTCAGTAGACATGGGTTCAATTCCTGGGTTGGGAAGATCCCCCAGAGAAGGTAATGGCAACCCACTCAAGTATTCTTGCCTGGGAAATCTCACGGACAGAGGAGCCATGGTGGGCACCAGTCCATGAAGTCACAAAAGAGTAAGATATAACTTAGTGACTAAATAACAACAACGTGAATATTTAAACCATCCATGTGTGCACTAAAATGGGTTTATTATATTGGTTATAAACCATACCTCCATATGTTTATTAGAGATGAATGAATTAATGAATATAGGAATAAGTAAAAAAAATCTGAAGCAATATTTTCCTGAAGGTATATAATTGAAAACAGTATCTAAAAATTATAATAAACAGGGCAAACTCATTATTCAATAATACTTTCAAAAATTAAATAAAAATTAAAGTGCTTTGGGAGATACAGAGTTGATCATTTTATACAGAAGAGCAAGAATAGATGTACATGGAAGTCATAATTGTGGTTAGTTTGTACAGGTGGGATAAGCAGGGTAGGTAGGAAGCTTTGATTGCAGAGATATGCTCAGGCTTCCAGCTTAGGTTCTATTTCTTAACCTGTACAGAGTTAATCTGATGATTTAATAAAAATTAAGCTCTTAGTTTTATGTATTCTTCTCTATGTGTATTATTTTTCACAGTATAATGAGAAAAATCAACTCTGGTCACCTTCACACTAGGCTCCAATCATACATACAATTCATGATAACATTGGTTTCCTCAGAGTTAACTCATATTTTTAACAATTTATGAATGTGCCTGTCTCTCACACTTTTATAGTATGCCCAGAGGTGATCTGGAGAGAGGGAGCCAGCATTCTGTACTAATTTGCCATCTTAGCAAGAAACAAAAGCTTTATGACTTTTCTTTGAAATAGGCACTTTAGCTTTTTTTGTTAACATATATACAAAACACATAATACCCCAGCTTCCTTGGTGGCTCAGGTGATAAAAGCATCTGCTTGCAATGCAGGACACACGAGTTTGATCCCTGGGTCAGGAAGTTCCCCTGGAGAAGGAAATGGCAACCCACTCCAGTTCTCTTGCCTGAAAAATTCCATGGATGGAGGAGTCTCGTAGGCTACAGTCCATGGGGTTGCAAAGAGTTGGACACGACTGAGCGATTTTACTTTCACTTTCAATACATGTATATTTCTATATATGTAGAACGTATTATGTATTTAGTTAATGTATAATATATAAACATATAAAGTATCCAAACATAAAATATATATAAGATACTTTGTGTATGTTTAAATATGTAATGTATATATTTGAGGACTTCTGTTCAAACCATACTTTCATAGAATAAATTTTAATGGTTTCCTGTTTTTCTTAAATATTATTACAAATATTTTATCATACTATTAACTATTTAAACATCTCTAATTTTTGGTGACCATGTAAAATTTGAGATAATGGATGTATGTGCTGTATTTTACTTTTCCCCATTTATTATTTGATAATTTTATAGTCTCTAAATTTTCATTGTATATACTATGTCTAAATTAATATTTTCACATGAAATTATAATTGTAGTTGTAGCATGGAATTTTAAATGTGGAATTATTGGATTAAAATTAAATTAACATCTACTGGGTTAAGGATCAGTTCAGTTCAGTTGTTCAGTCATGTCCGACTCTTTGTGATCCCACGAATTGCAGCACGCCAGGCCTCCCTGTCAATCACCAACTCCCGAGTTTACCCAAACTCATGTACATTGAGTTGGTGATGAAATCCAGCCATCTCATCCTCTGTCATCCCCTTCTCCTCCTGCCCACAATCCCTCCCAGCATAAGGGTCTTTTCCAATGAATCAACTCATCGCATGAGGTGGCCAAATTATTGGAGTTTCAGCTTCAGCATCAGTCCTTCCAATGAACACCCAGGACTGATCTCCTTTAGGATGGACTGGCTGGATCTCCTTGTAGCCCAAGGGACTCTCAAGAGTCTTCTCCAACACCACAGTTCAAAAGCATCAATTCTTCGGCACACAGCTTTCTTCACAGTCCAACTCTCACATCCATACATGACCACTGGAAAAACCATAGAGCTGACTAGATGGAGCTTTGCTGGCAAATGTCTCTGCTGTTTAATATGCTATCTAGGTTGGTCATAACTTTCCCTCCAAGGAGTAAGCGTCTTTTAATTTCATGGCTGCAATCACCATCTGCAGTGATTTTGGAGGCCACCAAAATAAAGTCTGACACTGTTTCCACTGTTTCCCCACCTATTTCCCATGAAGTGATGGGACCAGATGCCATGATTTTAGTTTTCTGAACGTTGAGCTTTAAGCCAACTTTTTCACTCTCCTCTCTCACTTTCATCAAGAGGTTGTTTTAGTTCCTCTTCACTTTCTGCCATAAGGATGGTGTCATCTGCATATCTGAGCTTATTGATATTTCTTCTGGCAATCTTGATTCCAGCTTGTGCTTCTTCCAGTCCAGCATTTCTCATGATGTACTCTGCATAAAAGTTAAATAAGCAGGGTGACAATATACAGCCTTGACATACTCCTTTTCCTATTTGGAACCAGTCTGTTGTTCCATGTCCAGTTCTAACTGTTGCTTCCTGACCTGCATATAGGTTTCTCAAGAGGCAGGTCAGGTGGTCTGGTATCCCCATCTCTTTCAGAATTTTCCAGATTCTTGTGAGCCACACAGTCAAAGGCTTTGGCATAGTCAATAAAGCAGAAATAGATGTTTTTCTGGAACTCTCTTGCTATCTCCATGATCCAGCAGATGTTGGGAGTTTGATCTCTGGTTCCTCTGCCGTTTCTAAAACCAGCTTGAACATCTGGAAGTTCACGGTTCATGTATTGCTGAAGCCTGGCTTGGAGAATTTTGAGCATTACTTTACTGGCGTGTGAAATGAGTGCGATTGTGCAGTAGTTTGAGCATTCTTTGGCATTGCCTTTCTTTGGGATTGGAATGAAAACTGACCTTTTCCAGTCCTGTGGCCACTGCTGAGTTTTCCAAATTTACTGGCATATTGAGTGCAGCACTTTCACAGCATCATCTTTCAGGATTTGAAATAGCTCAACTGGAATTCCATCACCTCCACTAGCTTTGTTTGTAATGATGCTTCCTAAGGGCCACTTGCCTTCACTTTCCAGGTTGTCTGGCTCTAGGTGAGTGATCACATGATTGTGATTATCTGGGTCATGAAGATCTTTTTGGTACAGTTCTTCTGTGTTTCTTTCCACCTCTTCTTAATATCTTCTGCTTTTGTTAGGTCCATACCATTTCTGTCCTTGATCGAGCTCATCTTTGCATGAAATGTTCCCTTGGTATCTTTAATTTTCTTGAAGAGATCTCTAGTCTTTCCCATTCTGTTGTTTTCCTCTGTTTCTTTGCACTGATCATTGAGGAATGCAGCATGTGGTCCACTGGAGAAGGGAATGACAAACCACTTCAGTATTCTTGCCTTGAGAACCCCATGAACAGTATGAAAAGGCAAAATGATAGGATACTGAAAGAGGAACTCCCCAGGTTGGGAAGTGCCCAATATGCTACTGGGGATAGTGGAGAAATAACTCCAGAAAGAATGAAGGGATGGAGCCAAAGCAAAACAATACCCAGTTGTGGATGTGACTGGTGATAGAAGCAAGGGCCGATGCTGTAAAGAGCAATATTGCATAGGAATCTGGAATGTTAGGTCCATGAATCAAGGCAAATTGGAAGTGGTCAAACAGGAGATGGCAAGAGTGAATGTCGGCATTCTAGGAATCAGCAAACTAAAATGGGCTGGAATGGCTGAATTTAACTCAGATGACTCTTATATCTACTACTGTGGGCAGGAATCCCTCAGAAGAAATGGAGTAGCCATCATGGTCAACAGAAGAGTCTGAAATGCAGTATTTGGATGCAATCTCAAAAATGACAGAATGATCTCTGTTCGTTTCCAAGGCAACCATTCAATATCACAGTAATCCAAGCCTACACCCCAACCAGTAATGCTGAAGAAGCTGAAGTTGAATGGCTCTATGAAGACCTACAAGACCTTTTAGAACTAACACCCAAAAAAGATGTCCTTTTCATTATAGGAAACTGGAATGCAAAAGTAGGAAGTCAAGAAATACCTGGAGTAACAGGCAAATTTGGCCTTGGAGTACGGAATGAAGCAGGGCAAAGGCTAGTAGAGTTTTGACAAAAGAACGCACTGGTCATAGCAAACACCCTCTTCCAATAACACAAGAGAAGACTCTACACATGGACATCACCAGATGGTTAACACCAAAATCAGATTGATTATATTCTTTGCAGCTAAAGATGGAGAAGCTCTATACAGACAGCAAAAACAAGACCGGGAGCTGACTGTGGCTCAGATCACGAATTCCTTATTGCCAAATTCAGACTTAAATTGAAGAAAGTAGGGAAAACCACTAGACCATTCAGGTATGACCTAAATCAAATCCCTTATGATTGATTATACAGTAGAAGTGAGAAATAGATTTAAGGGACTAGATCTGATAGACAGAGTGCCTGATGAACTATGGACGGAGGTTCATGACATTGTACCGAGACAGGGATCAAGACCATCCCCATGGAAAAGAAATGCAAAAAACAAAATGGCTGTCTGGGGAGGTCTTACAAATAGCTGTGAAAAGAAGAGAAGTGAAAATCAAAGGAGAAAAGAAACGATATAAGCATCTGAATGCAGAGTTCCAAAGAATAGCAAGGGTTAAAGATAGGATATTAAAAATTGTTGATACTTTGTAATGGATTTCCTTCCAGATAAATTTTAACAATTTAAACTTTTAGCAATAATATGTAAGGATATCTATTTTAGCATACGTAACAAATGTAAACAGTTGTAAAACTTTCTCAATTTGACAGTTTAAAAAGTATATCTCTGGTTTGCATATTTTACTGCCATTGAAATTGACATTTAAAATTTTTTATGTATTTGTTTCATTTTAATTGAAGTATATTTGACATAATTAAGGTACATACCATGTTTATTTGATATATTTATATCTTGTAATATGATTGCTGTTGTAGTTATAGTTAGCACCTTCATCACATCACATAATTATCATTTCTTTTTTGTGGTGGGGATAATTAATATCTAGTCTCAAGTTTTATGGTTATGATACAGTATTGTTATCTGTATTCACTATGTGGCACACTAGATCTCTAGGACTTGTCTCTTAGCTGCAAGTTTGTACCCTTAAATAATTTCTTCCTTATGCCCCTACCACCCAGCCCCTGGTAGCCACCATTTTACTCTTGGGTTTATGTTTTTTTTTTTTTTTTAGATTTACTTTTTGTTTTATTTAGATTCTGCATATAAGGGCTATCATATAGTGTTTATCTTTCTTTGTGTGATTTGCCTCACCCATCATATGTTCCACCCACTCAAGTTCCATCTGTGTTGTGGCAATTGGCAGGACTTCCTTCTTCCTCATGCCTGAATACTATTTCACTGTATACACATACCATATCTTTATCCACTCATCTGTTGACAGGCAATTAGGTTGTTTACATATCTTGTATATTGTGAATAATGCAGCAGTAAACATGGGAGTGCATATATCTCTTCGATATTTTATTTTCATTTCCTTTCAATGTATACGTAGGTGTAGAATTGCTGGATCATGTGGTAGTTCTATTTTTAATTTTTTGAGGAACCTCTGTCTTGTTTCCATAGTGACTGAAGCAATTTAAATCCTACCAGAAGTGTACAATGGTTCCCTTTTATCCACATCTTCACCGATACTTACTTGGTATTATCTTCTTGATGATAACCAAAGGAATTAAATAGACCTTTTCCAAAAATGATATCCAAATGGCTTTCCTAGTGGCTCAATGGTAAAGAATCTGCCTGCCAATGCAGGAGTTGCAGGAGACATGGGTTCAGTCCCTGGGTTGGGAAGATCCCCTGGAGTAGGAAATGGCAACCCATGCCAGTATTCTTGTCTGGAAAATTCCATAGACAGAGGAGCCTGGCAGACTACTGAGCATGCACACACACACACACACACACACATACATATATACAAACACACACACACATGCATACCTACAGGTATATATATGCACATACACACAAGTAAGAATCTAATATTATTTTGCTTTGAACATCATTTATTTATGGGTAAAACAGTTTTTCATTTATTTGAGATGCTCTTTATTATTTTATTTTCTCTATAAAATAAAATCTCTGTGTGTGCTTTCTGTTCTTTAGATATTTATACACACATGTATCTAAAAAACTTTTAAGGCATCAATCATATTGAATAGGTTTAGAAAGACATATATAAATGAAGCATCATTGAAAAAACTTTGAAGAAAGAATGAGAAAAATTATTGTACCAGATAACCTGGGCAATGTTATAGTGGCGATTTAATATAAAAGCAGATTAAGGTAGGAAAGAAAAAGTGTAGCATTATATATTTCACATACTAAACATAAAGATGCTGTTAACTGAGTGTTTACTACATACAAGATATTGTAAAGTATATTACATGTATTATCTCACTGATTCTAATAAAATCCAGGATCTCCTTTTTACAAATTGGAAAACCAAGACTTAAAAACTTAATTTCCCTTGTCAGAAAAAGTTCGGAATAGGCCTCAAATCCAAATCTATCTGACTCCAAAGCCATCATCTTAACCGCTGTGCTATACTACTTTTGTGAGATTATAGAAAACATAAAAGTTTATCTAGTGAGACAAATATTCTCCTGTCCCTGTATTCTAGATGAAATTTATTATGTGGATGTTGAGTAACAATGATGGATAATGTCTTCAACACACATTTTACAGAAAATGGAGCAACATTTTAAAAATGGTCATTTCTTATATCAGCTTTTGATAACAGCTTAGTTCATAACATTGAGTTATAACTTAGTGCAGGCATTTCTATGGACAACAAGGCTGAGAAAGCGCAGATACATTGCTATCTGGGATCAACTTGGCTCAGGAATGTGTATATCATATGCCCATCCTAGGAAGAGCCATAGAGAATCAGAAAGTAGGGCTTAATTTTTAAAAATTATCAGATAAATAGCAGATTCTGTTAGTGAGGAAAACAAGTCATACAGAAAAGTCAATGTAAGTTAGCAGTTATCTATCTTCAAAATAACCAAGATAGTTTCCTAATGAAAGAGCACAACTGAGAACTGAAGCTGGCTTGATTACTTGTTCTCTGTATGTGAGACTTTGAGTCACGTGGAATTACACTTAGTGCCAAATTAAAAAGTGCCAGGATTAGAGGGCTTCAGAAGCCTGATTCACCACTATAGCCCATCACTCAGGAAGTGCTGGGCATAGAACATATGTTAGGTAAATATTTCTGCAATAAGTTAATTAATAATAGCATGAAAGAATGAATGGAGGGTTTCCCAAGGACGTCATTTTTTTAAAAGAGCTATGTGTGTATCTTTCCACTCAGTTTTGAGATCACATTAAGATCTTTGACAATATCTGAAGATTTGATTGTGTTTTCATTTTTGTTAATAACTTTCACTACTGGGAGTTTTTCCTTTAACTAATAATGTAACAGTTATATACATACACTGTAGTAAATTGTTCTTTGTACTTAACATCAATAAATCTTCATCAAAACCATTATAGAATTTATTTTTTCACAGTTAGAAAAACATAAAGGCTCAGAAGGGTTAAGCATCTTGTTCTATGTTGTACAGCTGTGAGTAGCTAGGGTTTTGTCTGTCTTCCCAAGCCCAAACCCTTTATGATTCTACAAACCAATTATGGAACCACATTTTCTCTCTTTTGTGTCTTTGAGAAATGTTAATTATAAATGTTTCAAATCATACTAAAATTTAAAGTAAATCCTCTTTTGTCATTTAAGGGGATATATTTATGTGAGAGAGAGATACCAAATGAAAGGAGAGAACAAGAAATTTCCTTTTTTGTCTTTTCTTCTCTTTCCTTGATTGGCAACTGACTAGCACACCACAGGGACTACCTGAATGTAGCTTATTTTTTTAGGGGTAAATCGCACAGCCTAGCAAGAATGGCATCACTGTTTATATGCATGATCTCTGATTTCAAATGAGTACCCAACCCTATTCAACATTCTATATTTCCCTTTTATACTCACTATTTTCAGAAATGTCTACTGTAAATATTTTCTTACTTTTCTGATTCATTCAATCTCTCCTAAGGTACCAAGGCATTTCCACCTCCAGATAAGCTCATATTATAGAGAGAATATAAAAGTGATCATATGAGTGTTTTCTCTTATTCCACCACTAAATCTGCCAACAATCCTGCAATTGCTTCCATACTCATTTTCTTGGGATTCAATGAAGGAAGAGAAAGACATTATGACTTTCTTTTTTTTTTTTATTTTATTTTATTTTTAAACTTTACATAATTGTATTAGCTTTGCCAAATATCAAAATGAATCCATCACAGGTATACATTATGACTTTCTGACTTTAAAATTCATGAAAATATTTCTGTGGACCCTTAAAATCATTTGTCCCTTGAGAAGGAAATAACAACCTTCTCCAGTATTCTTGCTTGGGAAACCCCATGGTCAGGGGAGCCTGGCCAGCTCTACAGTTCTTGGGGTTGCAAAAAAGTTGGACACAATTTAGTGACTAAATCACCACCACCATATAACCATTTGTAAGCCACTAAAACTCTTCCTACTCTGTTAAAGAGTAAGTCTCACTATCAAATACTAATTCTTCTTAATCACTGGATTGCATCTCCTCCCATATGCTCAAAGAACTTTCTATTTTAGTTTCTCCTTCTTATTATACTAACCACTTTTTAAAATATTGCATTTTTATCACCAGTATGAAAACAAGCTTTAGTGTCTTCTCATTTTAAAACAAAGAACAACAGAACAGAACATTTGCTTATTATCTTACCCCTGTTGCTAACCTCTGTTTCTACTCCCATTTAGAGACAAGCTTCTCTTAGTTCTGCCTTTCTTTGAGATCAAGCAAACATTTTTAATAATAATTATTTTCTTCTATTTGCTTATAGTAATGCATTATTCTTTTAATTGCTATCCAAGGGACTTTCTAGTATCCTCTAGAATAAGTTGAATACAATTGATGAAGACAGCCATCCTTCTTTTTCACAATCTTAGATAGAAAGCATGCATTTTTTCACCATTACAAGTGATGTTAGCTGTAGGATTTTTGGTATATGCCCTTTAACCAAAATCAAAGAAGCTATTTCTGTTCCTAGTCTGCTAAGGGTTTTAAACACATTGCTTTTTCCACATTTGTTGAGATGATCATATGATTTTCTTCTCTAGACTGTTAATATGGTGAATTGCACTGACTGATTTTCCTACCATTTTTTATTGTGGTAAAATACATATAAAATTTACTATTTTAATCACTTTAGGTGTACACTTCGGTGGCATCAATTACATTCATATTGTTGTGAAACCACCATCACCATCCATTTCCAGAAACATTGTAATCTTCTAAGACTAAAATTCTGTATCCATCCAACAATAACTCCATTTCCCTGTATCCCCAGCCCCTGAAAATCACTATCCTATTTTCTGTATCTATGATATGACTTCTGTAAGTACCTCACAAAAGGAAATACTACAATACTCATCTTTTTGAACTGGCTTATTTCACTTAGTGTAAGGTTCATCCCTGTTGTAGCATCCTAAAGTTTTTTTAAGGCTGAATAAGATTTCATTGGTGCTTCCTGGGTGATGCAGTTGTAAAGAATCTGTCTGCCAATGCAGGAGGTGTGGGTTCCATCCCTGGGTCAAGAAGATTCCCTGGAGGAGGGCATGGGGACCCACTCTAGTTATTCTTGCCTGGGAAATCCCATGGACAGACGAGCCTAGAGGGCTATAGTCCATGGAGTTGCAAGAGTCAGACATTACTTAGTGACTAAACAACAAGATTTCATTGAATATATATGCCACATTTTCCTTATCTATTCATCCATGGATATTTGGGTTGTTTCTACACTTTAGCTATTGTGACTAATGATACTGTGAATACAAATACAAATACAAATACCTCTTTTAGACCCTGTTTTCAATTCTTTCAAATATATACTCCAAAGTGGAATTAATGGATCATATGGCAACCGACTCCAGTATTCTTGTCTGGAGAATCCCCATAGACAGAGGAGCCTGGCAGGCTACAGTCAATGGAATTGCAAAGCACAGCACAGCACATGATAATGTTACTTTTTTGAAACAACGCCATATTATTTTTCACGATGGCTGTGTATTTTGCATCCCACAAGAGTTCCAATTTCTCCACATCTTCACTTGTTCTTGTCATTCTTTTTTGATAGTAGCCGTCATAATGGGTGTAAGATGGTTCTAATTGTAGTTTTGATTTGCATTTCCCTAATGACTAGGCGGTAGTGTGAGCATTCTTTGGCATTGCCTTTCTTTGGGATTGGAATGAAAACTGACCTTTTCCAGGCCTGTGGCCACTGCTGAGTTTTCCAAATTTGCTGGCGTACTGAGTGCAGCACTTTCACAGCATCATCTTTCAGAATTTGAAATAGCTCAACTGGAATTCCATCACCTCCACTAGCTTTGTTCGTAGTGATGCTTTCTAAGGCCCACTTGACTTCACATTTCAGGATGTCTGGCTCTAGGTCAGTGATCACACCATTGTGATTATCTGGGTCATGAAGCTCTTTTTTGTACAGTTCTTCTGTGTATTCTTGCCATCTCTTCTTAATATCTTCTGCTTCTGTTAGGTCCATACCATTTCTGTCCTTTATCGAGCCCATCTTTGCATGAAATGTTCCCTTGGTATCTCTAATTTTCTTGAAGAGATCTCTAGTCTTTCCGATTCTGTTGTTTTCTTCTATTTCTTTGCATTGATCCCTGAAGAAGGCTTTCTTATCTCTTCTTGCTATTCTTTGGTCAGATGCTTATATCTTTCCTTTTCTGCTTTGCTTTTCGCTTCTCTTCTTTTCACAGCTATTTGTAAGGCCTCCCCAGACAGCCATTTTGCTTTTTTGCATTTCTTCTCCATGGGGACGGTCTTGATCCCTGAACTGAAACAGCAGGGAGGGAACGCAGTTCCACCCATCAACTGAAAATTGGATTAAACATTTACTGTGCATGGCCCTGTGGATGAGAACAAGACCCAGTTTCCCCCTCAGTCAGTCCCTCCCATCAGGAAGCTTCCATAAGCCTCTTATCCTTATCCATCAGAGGGCAGACACAATGAAAACCACAATCACAGAAAACTAACCAATCTAATCACATGGACCACAGCCTTGTCCAACTCAATGAAACTATGAGCCATGCCATGTAGGGTCATGGTGGAGAGTTCTGACAAAATGTGGTTACTGGAGCAGGGAATGGCAAACCACTTCAGTATTCTTGCCTTGAGAACGCCATGAACAGTATGAAAAGGCAAAAAGATAGGACACTGAAAGATGAACTCTCCAGGTTGGTAGGTGCCCAATATGCTACTGGAAAACATTGGAGAAACAACTCCAGAAAGAATGAAGAGACAGAGCCAAAGCAAAAACAACACCCAGTTGTGGATGTGACTGGTGATGGAAGCAAGGTCTGATGCTGTAAAGAGAGGTAATGCATAGGAACCTGGAATGTTAGGTCCATGAATCAAGGCAAATTGGAACTGGTCAAATAGGAGATGGCAAGAGTGAATGTCAACACTTTAGGAATCAGCAAATTAAAATGGACTGAAATGGGTGAATTTAATTCAAATGACCATTATATCTACTATTGTGGGCAAGAATACCTTAGAAGTAATGGAATAGCCATCATAGTCAACAGAAGAGTCCAAAATGCAGTACTTGGATGCAATCTCAAAAATGACAAAATGATCTCTGTTTGTTTCCAAGGCAAACCATTCAATATCACAGTAATCCAAGTCTATGCCCCAACCAGTAATACTGAAGAAGCTGAAGTTGAACAGTTCTATGAAGACCTGCAAGACCTTTTAGAACTAACACATCAAAAAAGATGTCCTTTTCATTATAGGGTTTGGAATGCAGAAGTGAGAAGTGAAGAAAAACTGGGAATAACAGGCAAATTTGGCATTGGAGTACAGAATGAAGCAGGACAAAGGCTAATAGAGTTTTGCCAAGGGAACACACTAGTCATAGCAAACGCCCTCTTCCGACAACACAAGAGAAGACTCTACACATGAACATCACTAGATGGTCAACACTGAAATCAGATTGATTATATTCTTTGCAGCTAAAGATGGAGAAGTGCTATACGGTCAGCAAAAGCAAGACGCGGAGCTGACTGTGGCTCAGATCATGAATTCCTTATTGCCAAATTCAGACTTAAATTGAAGAAAGTAGGGGAAACCACTAGACCATTCAGGTATGACCTAAATCAAATCCCTTATGAATATACAGTGGAAGTGAGAAATAGATTTAAGGGACTAGATCTGATAGATAGAGTGCCTGATGGACTATGGACAGAGGTTCATGACATTGTGCAGGAGACAGGGATCAAGACCATCCCCAAGAAAAAGAAATGCAAAAAAACAAAATGGCTGTCTGAGGAGGCCTTCAAATAGCTGTGAAAAGAAAAGAAGTGAAAAGCAAAGGAGAAAAGGAAAGACATACTCATTTGAAAGCAGAGTTCCAAAGAATAGCAAAAGAGATAAGACAGCCTTCCTCAGTGATCAATGCAAAGAAATAGAAGAAAACAACAGAATGGGAAAGACTAAAGATCTCTTCAAGAATTAGAGATACCAAGGGAACATGTCATGCAAAGATGGGCTCAATAAAGGACAGAAATTGTATGGACCTAACAGAAGCAGATATTAAGAAGAGGTGGCAAGAATACACAGAAGAACTGTACAAAAAAGATCTTCATGACCCAGATAATCACGATGGTGTGATCACTCACCTAGAGTCAGACATCCTGGAATGTGAAGTCAAGTGGGCCTTAGAAAGCATCACTACAAACAAAGCTAGTGGAGGTGATGGAATTCCAGTTGAGCTATTTCAAATCCTAAAAGATGATGTTGTGAAAGTTCTTCATTCATTATGCCAGCAAATATGGAACACTTAGCAGTGGCCACAGGACTGGAAAAGGTCAGTTTTCATTCCAATCCCAAAGAAAGGCAATGCCAAAGAATGCTCACACTACTGCACAATTGCATTCATCTCACACGCCAGTAAAGTAATGCTCAAAATTCTCCAAGCAGACTTCAACAATACATGAACCGTGAACTTCCAGGTGTTCAAGCTGATTTTAGAAAAGGCAGAGAAACCAGAGATCTAATTGCCAACATCTGCTGGATCATCAAAAAAGCAAGAGAGTTCCAGAAAAACATCTATTTCTGCTTTATTGACTATGCCAAAGTCTTTGACTGTGTGGATCACAAGAAACTGTGGAAAATTCTGAAAGAGATGGGAATACCAGATCACCTGACCTGCCTCCTGAGAAATCTGTATGCAGGTCAGGAAGCAACAGTTAGAACTGGACATGGAACAACAGACTGGTTCCAAATAGGAAAAGGAGTATGTCAAAGTTGTATATTGTCACCCTTACTTAACTTATATGCAGAGTACATCATTAGAAACTCTGGACTGGATAAGCACAAGCTGGAATCAAGATTGCTGGGAGAAATATCAAGAATCTCAGATTTGCAGATGACACCACCCTTATGGCAGAAAGTGATGAAGAACTAAAGAGCCTCTTGATGAACGTGAAAGAGCAGAGTGAAAATGTTGGCTTACAGCTCAACATTCAGAAAACTAAGATCATGGCATCACTTCATGGCATCACTGGTCCCATCACTTCATGGCAAATAGATGGGGAAACAGTGGAAACAGTGTCAGACTTTATTTTGGGGGGCTCCAGATTCACTGCTGATGGTGAGTGCAGCCATGAAATTAAAAGACGCTTACTCATTGGAAGAAAATTATGACCAACCTAGACAGCATATTAAAAAGCAGACATTACTTTGCCAACAAAGGTCTGTCTAGTCAAGGCTGTGGTTTTTCCGGTGGTCATGTGTGGATGTGAGAGTTGGACTGTGAAGAAAGCTGAGCGCTGAAGAATTGATGCTTTTGAAATGTGGTGTTGGAGAAGACTCTTGAGAGTCCCTTGGACTGCAAGGAGATCCAACCAGTCCATCCTAGAGGAGATCAGTCCTGAGTGTTCATTGGAAGGACTGATGTTGAAGCTGAAACTCCAATACTTCGGCCACCAATTAAAGAACTGACTCGTTTGAAAAGACCCTGATGCTGGAAAGGATTGAAGGCAGGAGGAGAAGGGGATGACAGAGGATGAGATGGTCGAATGGCGTCAGTGACTCAATGTACATGAGAGTGGGTAGACTCCGGGAGCGGTGATGGACAGGGAGACCTGGCGTGCTGCAGTCTATGCGGTCACAAGAAGTCGGACATGACTGAGTGACTGAACTGAACTGAACTGAATGACTAGTTATGTTGAGCATCTTTTTATGTGTTTACTGGCCACTAATATATCTTCTTTGGAGAAATGTCCATGCAAGTTCTTTGCTATTTCAAAGTTTTTCTTTGATTTTTTTATTCAAAAGTGTTTGACCTATTCTATGTCATAGGTACTTTTTAAATATTAACCTTTTGATGTTTAGGGAAAAAACAGTGAGATTTCATTGGAATTGCTTTGGATGTGTAGATCAATTTGGAGAGAATCAACGTTAACATCGAGACTGTTAATTCATGAAAAGTATTGTATTTCATTATTTATTTAGGTCTTCTTTTATTTATCTCAGGAATTTAGTGCACATGTCTTATTAAATGTAATCCATATACTCATTTATGTGGTATCTTTCACCAGAGTTTTGGCCCAGAAGTTTACAAGTGTATGAATGGAGAAGGACTGCAATGCTAGATTTCCTCTTTTTCAAAACCTTGCCTCATTTTATACTATTATTTATATATCAAATACTTTAATTTGCTATATTTCTTGAGCTGATATTAAATTATCAAGTATATGCTGTTGCTACTGCTGCTAAGTCGCTTCAGTCATGTCTGACTCTGTGCGACCCCATGGACTGCAGCCTACCAGGCTTCTCCGTCCATGGGATTCTCCAGGCAAGAACACTTGAGTGGGTTGCCATTTCCTTCTCCAATCAAGTATATAGGGCATGTTATAAATACTGTTGTTTTATTTAGAAATTGGAAATTCAGACAGTGAAGAGGTATTCTGCAATTTATATAGAAACAGCCTATTGATAAAAGACTTTTATATCTGTTTTGCTATATTGATCCCCTTTTGGAATTAGATCCTACTTCATCAACACAGATTTACTTTTCAAATCATTAAAACAAAAAAAAACATTGTCAAGTGCTCACTGAAAATTTCATTTAAAATCTCAATGTACAGCATTCTGTTTATGTATACCAAGTCATCACAAGCCATTGCATGTAAATTAAAATAAATAAATAAATAAAAATAAACTTTGAGTCCCTCTATTTTGAATAAAACCTCCCAAAATTATATTGCATTACACACCAACATATGAAAATGAAACTATATTGTACTAACAGAAGGATCTGCAGTTTGAGGGGGTTTTTTATTTTAAAAAACTTTGATAAATAAAAGTAAACTTTTTGTGAATCACATACACATTCTCTTCTAGTGCCACTAATTGTCATTCTAACATAGTAGACAAACGAAATAACTAGATTATTTCATCTATTGAATACATAGCATATGTAAAAATTTTATTTTCCATATTAATGGATGTCAGGATAGTACAATTTATTTACCACAAAAGTTAAAAAAATGTGAAGCATGATGATTATAATAATAGTTAAAACTGTATTACATATTTCAACGTCACTAAAAGAGTAGATCTTAAATGTTCTCACCAGAAAAGAGAAATGGAAATCATGTGAGGTGATGGAGTGTTAACTAACGAAATTATGGTAATAATTTTGCAATATATGTTGTTGTTGCTGTTGTTCAGTCACTAAGTCATGTCCGACTCTTTGAGACCCCATGGACTACAGCATGCCAGGCTTCCCTGTCTTTCACTATCTCCGGGAGTTTGCTCAAACTCATGTCCATTGAATTGGTGATGCCATGCAACTATCTCACCCTCTGTCTTCCCTTCTCCTCCTGCCCACATTCCTTCCCATGCAATATATCATCTTTCCCATGTAATATCATATCAACACATTGTACATCTTAAATTTATAGAATATCTTATGCTAATTATGGGAGAAGGCAATGGCACCCCACTCCAGTACTCTTGCCTGGAGGCTCCCATGGATAGAGGAGCCTGGTGGGCTGCTGTCTATGGGGTCGCACAGAATCAGACACGACTGAGGTGACTTAGCAGCATGCTAATTATATCTCAATAAACATGAAAAAAGTCAGCCAAATTAATTAATGTCATTTTTGTCATCCTTTCTTTGCTTTATACTTATACATGTTTCAGGACAAAAGCTGTAATAAGAACATTTATAATTTATATAAGTCTTGGCTAACTTCCAATGACAAGTACTTTCAGTGGTTGAAAATTATTAATATAAAAAGTGAGTTATGGGGTTAAAAACACCTAATTGAATTGATAAGAAATATTATTGAAACAGATATAAAAATACTTTATAATTGACCTATTAGCTGAAAGTAAAGTGGCTTTTTAAAATCACTTAGACATTGTGTTTCATCACAAACAGTTTAAAATCACTGTGATCTAGTGTCATAATTTTTTACACTAAGAAATTTCAAGGAGCAGTTTCCTGTGGCAAATATATGAAATTTGGTATATTTAATATTTGTTTCTAATGCATTTTAATGAATATGAATTTGTTTATGTTACTTTCTTTGTTAATGGCAATTTGGTTTCCAAACATATATTAATTTGTTATCATTAATTTTAAATGTCAAAAAAGAAAACATTCCTAATCTAACATTCTCTATCTGCTACTTGAAAAAAGCTATTTAAATTTTGTGAATGAGGCATGTTTACTAGGATTCTTGAAATGGAATTAGATACATTCATTTGGACTGTTGTTTTTTTCCTAGCCATAGCTTTCTTATTGTGTGTTTTATGTTTTTTAATTCAGGCATTAATTTGATTACTTGCCTTATGGAGTCATATTAATCTTTTATACCATTTTAACTGCTTAAGTATTTGTAGCCACAAATGTTTCAATATAAAAATCTTGTTTCTACATAGTCACTCATTTTAACTTCTGTGGTATTGTTGTCATGGTATGTTCTATGTAGCACATGCTTTAGTTCCCTTTGTTTTCCATTTTTGGTTTCTTGCATTAAAATACCACCTCAGCAGGGAAGCCTCTTGGTGCTAGTTCAAGTTAGTAATAATCTTTCTAACCTGACAGACCAATGCTATTTTTTGTTAAGAAAACTTCTTTGTTGGCTGATCTGTAAGCCTTAATCAACCACAGAAATTCAAACATATTGGTTGCTGCAAAGATAATAATCTTCTGGCATCTGAAGTTGTAGATGGTTATAAAATTTTGTTCATTAGTTAATGCTGGGAAGCAATTTGATAAGCTGCTTATGTTTTCTCTGTTGACTAAAACTAAGCATTTCAACTTTTTTATATATATAAAAAAAACACCCTCCTTTGAACAAGATCTTACATGAAACTGTAATATTTGAAAGAGATAAAATTTAAAATTGTTCTGGCTAAAACAGGGATGGTTGTTCCTCTTTCAGTCTCTTCAGCTTTCTCTTAAAGAAATCCAGAGAGAGAGAGAGTGCCAGAGCACACACGTGTGTGAGAAAGGATCAGTGTGTATGCTGATATTTTTCACTCTGCTGTGCTGTAATTTTTGGTATTTCTGCATTACGTGTATAACTTATATGATGAAAAATTATTTAAAAAAAAAGAAATGCTGAGGGAGCATGTAAAGTAAATAAAAATACTTCCTAAAAAGGTAAAAGTTCCTGCATTTTTACTAAACTTTAGATGCTAAGATGTTGTGGTTACCATCATATCTTTACAAAAGACTGAAAATAGGAGTTGTGTCTAGGGCTGTGTGCTTTAGATGAGCTATCCGATTGATGTTAGGTGTTCCGCTGAGGTGCCTCTGGGGTGAGAGCAGGAAATGAAGGGAGGATGAGTGAGTGGGGTCCAATACATTCAACTGTCCAACTTCATTTTGATCAGTTTATATAGTAGATGTCTAGAAAAATACTTGAAAAAAGGTGTAATGAATCAAGTAGGACATGTCCTACAAAGTCTTGAAGCCCATCAAGCCTATAAAGATGACTCATCTGAACAAAAAGAAATACATGTGCCATGAGCAGAAGAAGCAGTCTTGAAATAAATACTGCTTATCAATTTTATAAGACTAATTAATGAGATAATTCTTTAATACGATCAGATACTATAATGACCCAAGATCCACTAATTATTATAGAAAACGTCTCAATTGCACAGTGAGTCTCATCAATTTCCTGAGTCTATCAACAAAAATGATCAGATCACCTCACATGTTCTTGGAATTTAAGTCCAAAAAAACCCTGAAGTATGTCAATGCCAGTTTTCACAAAGCAACTTAATTTTCAAAAGACCTGTAGAATATATTGTCCCCAAAGGAGAGGCTTTTCCAGACGCAACTCTTTGAAACTTATTTGCCAGCTCATGTTGGAGTCTCAGAGCCTCTTTGTGATGCTGAGATTATAAACCAGATGCCTCCAATCAAGATCAATTCCAGGAAATGCTAGCCCAGTATACACTCAAAAAAATGTTCAGAACTTTTTGGATTACACCCATCTATTCATAGTGAGTTAAATTTAGAAGGAAAGAGGTCTTTCTTTAGAAATCATTCTGTGTTTCTCAAAAATCTTCTTGTGAAATCACATGTTTATTTACCCAGGAAAGTATGAAGAATTGAAAGTGGATTTATAGACGTTGGTGATTTTTCAGAGGCTCTGATTTCAGCTGGAGGCCTTGATAAGTGGCAGGTGCTTTATCATGACGACTAACTGGCATGTTGCACAAACAGTGTTTCCTCTCTTGTACCAAGTATCTTTCTGATGATACAGCCGAAGAGCTTTTCTCTTCAAATCACAATGATGGGATTTTCTAAGTGGCAGATAAATAGCTCCTTCTGTCTTTCAAATAATCAAGGCAAAACAAACCATCGAGAGAAAGACTCGATGGAAGTTTTAGGGCCAACAACAGTATAAGTAAGTACTGGTGTTAAAGGAAACAACAGTAGCATGAACAGAGCATTCAGAAGAATCAAATGAGAATAGAACAGTACAATACCACAGAAACTGAAAAGGAAGAAAAGTGGAAAAAGAAAGAAATCTAATATGAAATAACATATTCACTGGAAATTCTTTCCTACCTAAAGATTAAGTAACTTGTAGAAGTCTCCCTCTGCAAGTTTGCTGCAAATATAATGCTGTAAAAGGAGACATGCAATTTAGTTGGCAAGATCTGTAATAATGGTAGACTGAAGGCAAGAGTGTTGGGCCATGAAGTCAAGGAATAGAATAAAGACAAAGACCTTACTGTCTCTAGACCAGAAAACTGTTTTCATCTCTCTAGGGTAGATGGAATGATGGTTAAAATGGACTCAAAGTTGTACAATTGTCATATCCATATCAGTAATGAAATTGAGTACATTTGATTTAACTGCTTTATTTGACTATAATTTATCTACACTTCAGCAACTAAAGAACTCTTAAATCATTTATCTAAGCCCTTGTTTAAGAATACTAAAATACGTCTTGGTTTTTAAGGGTGCTGTGCTGTCACATTGATGATAATAGCATTTCTGTTTGTAATAGAAATGCATAAATACAGTTGGATTCAAGAGCTTTCATATGCCCTAGAATATTGACTGTTTACATTTTCTAGAAACTAGTTCTACCTTGTTCTATAGAAGTAGCTAGGATATTTTACGTAGACTTTCTTTATCAGTGCCAAGTTCACACTAGACACTCAATAAATGTTTGTTGATGGAATGAAGGATTGATTCTTTCTCATACATCTGAAACTTTTCCATACTAAATGTTAGAAACTGTCACTTAAGGAAATTATTACTAAATTTAACTAAATGTAGTGCTTGTGTTTTCCTTCTTGATTGAGGTTTTCTTACCCAGAAATTTAAACTGGTTAACTGCTGCATGAATTAAATAAGCTTAGAAAAAAATTCTTCTTGTATTTTTATAATTTCAACCTATTTCCAAAATGCATTTTGGTTGAACTGACTAGCCAAAAGCCAGTCAATGCCTGACCTAAGTTAACATAGTATGCTTGATTTTAAAAAAGCAAAATAAAATGAAGTCAAAATAGCACCATTGATTTTAACAGTTGGCATAGCTGATATGATACAGGGTTTAAGGTCTAAACTCAAATTTGCAAATGGTTCAGGAAAAAAAAGGGGAAAAGCTACTAGTTATGTTTTTAAAAGTACTGTAGTTCATGGAATACTGCTTTACCTATCAATTTAGATAATTAGGGAATAGTGATTCCCTCATTGTATTAGCTGTCCAGATAACCTATTTTGGTAAGTACAGCTTCCTATGGTATGGGGGCAGTGTAACAAGCTGACATAGTCTTTTCAAAATGTCAATAAAATTGTATTTCTTAAAGGTAAACCTAAGCAAGACTTAGTAAGCCAGGCAGTGCCCCCAAGCCAGCCAAGTCAGAGAGGGAATCTTGCATGTCACTCCACTACACCCACAGCAGGTAATTTGCAATCAACGTCCTGCCACTTTTTCACCAACAGCACAGAGCTCTTACCTTTCACCTCACATATTATTATGGGGGCTTCCCTCATAGTTCAGTTGGTAAATCATCTGCCTGCAATGCAGAAGACCCAGGTTCAATTCCTGGGTCGGTAAGATCCTCTGGAGAAGGAAATGGCAATCCACTCCACTATTTTTGCTTGGAGAATCCCATGGACAGAGGAGCTTGACAGGTTACAATCCATGGGATGGCAAGTGTCAGACACAACTTAGCAACTAAACCACCACCAGAATATCTATAGCTGTTGGCTCCTCTGCACTTGGGCAAAGAACCTACCTCAAAACATTTATTATCACATGAGAGCTGGTGTCAGCAGCCATATTGTCAAACTTCCCCACATTTCCCTATTATGACCCTATTATAACTCATCTTCCTCAAATACCATTAGAAGTTAAAAGTGTTAAGTGCTCAGTGGTGTCTGACTCTTTGTGACCCTGTGGACTGTTAGAAGTGTCACTTACTTGTGTTCAACTCTCTGCGACTGGATGGACTGTAGTCCATCAATCTCCTTTGTCCATAGGATTCTCCAGACATGAATTCTAAAGTGGGTTGCCATTCCCTTCTCCAGGGGATCTTCCCAACTCAGGAATCAAACCTGGGTCTCCCGCATTGCAGTCAGAATCTTTACCATCTGAGCCCCCAGGGAAGCCCCTTTCTTGTGGTTAAAATTGTCTACACTTTGAATGAAGCCAGAGTCCGGCACTGGTGCCTTTGTTAATGCTTTTCCCAGCTTTCAAGACTCACAGCTATTTTAATTAGGGGCACAAATTTAGATATAGAAAGCATAATGTAAAATTGAAACTGTATGGTAGTATTGCAGTTTCTCCTGCCTAGTGTAATTTTCTGCACAGCTCTAAACTGATCTTGAGGCTTCCATATACTAACATACTGATGTTTTATCATTGCCTAACATATTGGCATTTTTATGATGATGTTAATTCAAAGATAATTAAAATCACATTGTTGTGTTTAATTATGACCAGAGGCTCATGAACACACTCATGACTTTGTATTAAAGAACAAATTAATTCCACCATGGAATATAAACATTCCAGGTTATACAAATACTATTGTGTCTGTAATGTTAAATAAGTTGTCAGTGCCTATTTGCCATCATTTCTATCAAAGTCAGTTGTGGATCATTCCACTAGTAGATCTTATTTTTGAGTAAGTGATGAATATCATAGGAAATAGAAAAGATGATTAATATATAGACTCTATCTTCAGGAAACTTACCTATCTAGTGGGCAAATGTATCTAATAAACTAATGAAATACAAATACTTCATACAGAAACCAAAAAAATGGGCATGAGAAGAAGAAATTATGTCTGCTCTAAACTTTCAAGTATCAGTGACTCAGAGAATTAAGTACTAATAAAAACAGATAGGTTAGTAGAAGGAACTGATTTCATGGGCGAGGAGGAGAGGATGAATTTGGTATTGACCATGTAAGCATGTGAATGACACATCAAAATGGAAATATTCAATTTAAAAACCAGTTATGTTTTTATGAATCAAAGAGTGGCAATGTTTGACTTGTGTTTTGAAGCTATAGTTATCACATTTTTTGGTCTCATGATCCCTTTGTAGTTTTAAAAGTTATTGAACTCTCCAAAGAGAATCTTTCTTCATATGAGCTATACCTATCATTTTTTACAATGTTAGAAATTAAAACAGGAATTTTAGAAATTAGTATAAATAATTTAAAATGATAATGAACAAATCTTATATATCACCATATTCAGTGTATTTTATGAAAAAATAACCCCTATTCAAAAAAAAATCAGTGAGTAGAGTGGTACTATTTTAATTTTTTGAAAATAGCTTTAATGTGTGGCTTAATAAAAGACAGTTGGATTCTCATGTCAGCTTCTGCATTCAATATGTTGTGATATCACACATTATATAAATTCTGGAAAACTCCCCTCTAAATTCATGAGAGAATGAGAGTGAGAAAAAAGGCAAATATGCCAAATGAGCATGAAAATAGTTTGATCTTGGTCAGAGACATGCTTTGTATGACTTGAGCCCTTCCAATATATGTATACTTATTTTATTTCTCTGAATATGGTATATTTTTGTAAACTTTCCATATACATTTGAAAATAATGTATATTCTGCTATGTTTGTAATGAAATTCTGTATAAATGCCAATTAGGTCAAGATGGTTAATAGTATTATTCAAATCTATATCCTTACTGACTTTCTGTAAAATTATTCTGTTATTGTGAGAGCATTGTTGAAATATCTAACTATAATCATGAATTTGTCTACTTTTCTTTGTAGTTTTATCTGTTTTTGTCTTGTGCATTTTTAAGGTCTATGATGAAGTATGTCGGTATCCAGATTTGTTAAATCCTCTTGAAGAATTTAACCCTTCATCACTATGACATGACCTTTATTTTCTCCTGCTGTCTTTGCTTTGAAATAAGCTTTGCTATTAATATAACCACTCCAAACCTTTTAAAATATTAGTATTTGTGTGTATCTTATAAACATTTACAAATTTTTCACCTATTTTTCTCATATTTAAAGTGTGTTTCTTATTGACAACATGTAGTAAGGAGTTGCTTTCTATTCAATCTGACGATTTCTGTCTTTTAATTGGAATAGGAGGAGCCTGGTAGGCTGCAGTCCATGGGGTCACTAGGAGTCGGACATGACTGAACGACTTCACTTTCACTTTTCACTTTCATGCATTGGAGAACGAAATGGCAACCCACTCCAGTGTTCTTGGCTGGAGAATCCCAGAGATGGGGGAGCCTGGTGGGCTGCCGTCTATGGGGTCGCACAGAGTCGGACACGACTGAAGCATCTTAGCAGCAGCAGCAGCAGCAGCAGACTACTTACTTTAATGCCATTAGGTTTGTCACTATTAGGTTTAAATTTGCTATTTGTTTTCTGTTTGTCACATCTATTCTTTGGCTCCTTTGTCTTCATGTTCTGTCTTTCTTGTAGATAAATTGTATACTTTTATTCTATTTTATCTCCTTTGGATTATTAACTATAATTTTGTGTGTGTGTTAGTGGTTGTTTTAAGGTTTACAGTATAAATACATAACAATATACCTTAAAGTGATATTATATCACTTAATATATAGTATTAAAGTCTTCAGTAATAAACTTCCATTTCTCCTCTCCTGACCTTTATGCAGTTATCTTATATTTTAGTTTTTGTTGTTTAGTCACTAAGTTGTGGCCCACTCTTTGTGATCCCATGGAGTGATCCCACTCCAGATTCCTCTACCTCCCGGTAACACCATCTCCCAGTGTTTGCACAAATTCATGTCCACTGATTTGGTAATACTACTAACCATCTCATCCTCTGCTGCCCTCTTCTCTTCCTGCCTTCAATCTTTCCCAGCATCAGGATCTTTTCCAGTGAGTCAGTTCTTCGCATCAGGTGGCCAAAGTATTGGAGCTTCAGCATCAGTCCTTCCAATGAATATTTGAGTCATTGACTCCTTTGATTCATTCATTTGCTTCATTGATGCATTGACTCCTTCCAATGATTTCCTTTAGGATTGATTTGTTTGATCTCCTTGCAGTGTAAAATTTTAGTTTTACATATATTACAAAACATTCACTACATTGTTATTTTGTGGAAAATTCTGAAAGAGATGGGAATACCAGACCACCTGACCTGCCTCTTGAGAAATCTGTATGCAGGTCAGGAAGCAACAGTTAGAACTGGACATGGAACAACAGACTGGTTCCAATTAGGAAAAGGAGTACATCAAGGCTGTATATTGTCACCCTGCTTATTTAACTTACATGCAGAGTACATTATGAGAAACACTGGACTGGAAGAAGCACAAGCTGGAATCAAGATTGCTGGGAGAAATATCAATAACCTCAGATATGCAGATGACACCACCCTTATGGCAGAAAGTGAGAAGAACTAAAAAGCCTCTTGATGAAAGTGAAAGAGGAGAGTGAAAAAGTTGGCTTAAACCTCAACATTCAGAAAGCTAAGATCATGGCATCTGGTCCCATCACTTCATGGGAAATAGATGGGGAAACAGTGGAAACAGTGTCAGACTTTATTTTTGGGGGCTACAAAATCACTACAGATGGTGACTGCAGCCATGAAATTAAAAGACGCTTACTCCTTGGAAGGAAAGTTATGACCAACCTGGATGGCATATTCAAAAGCACAGACATTACTTTGCCAAAAAAGGTCCATCTAGTCAAGGCTATGGTTTTTCCAGTGGTCGTGTATGGATGTGAGAGTTGGACTGTGAAGAAGGCTGAGCACCGAAGAATTGATGCTTTTCAACTGTGGTGTTGGAGAAGACTCTTGAGAGTCCCTTGGACTGCAAGGAGATCCAACCAGTCCATTCTGAAGGAGATCAGCCCTGGGATTTCTTTGGAAGGAATTATGCTAAAGCTGAAACTCCAGTCCTTTGGCCACCTCATATGAAGAGTTGACTCATTGGAAAAGACTCTGATGCTGGGAGGGATTGGGGGCAGGAGGAGAAGGGGACGACAGAGGATGAGATGGCTGGATGGCATCACTGACTCGATGGACGTGAGTCTGAGTGAACTCCCGGAGTTGGTGATGGACAGGGAGGCCGGGTGTGCTGTGATTCATGGGGTCGCAAAGAGTCGGACACAACTGAGAGACTGAAATGAACTGAACTGAACTGAATTTGATTTTAAAGAAATTTACACAAAGTAACAAGTATTTTATGTATTTATCCATGTAGTTACCACTTTCAGTGCTTCTCACCTTTTATGTTGATCCAAATTTCCACCCAATGTCATTTTCCTTTTATCTGAAGACAGTCCTTAAAATTTCTTGTATATGAGTCTGCTGCTGATGAAAACCTCAGTTTTAGTAGATCTGAAAAAGTTATTATTCTTCCTTTATTTTTGAAAGTTATTTTTATTGGTTATACAATTCGAGGTTAATAGTTTATTTCTTTCCTCTCTTGTTTTCTAGCTTGCACTGATTCCAACCAAAAATCTGTTGTCTTACCATTTGTTTCCCTTACACATAATGTGTCATTTTTCCCTGAGATAAAGAGATAAAAATCTCTTTTATCACTGATTTTGATTATGTTATACTTTGGTGTAGTTTTCTTTATATTACTTGTGTTTACATTTGTAGAGATTTCTATATCTCTACAAATCTGAGTTTTTTGTTTTCATTAAATTTGGAAAAAATTGTGTCATTAAAAAAATAGTTGTTCTGTCCTTTTCCTCTACTTTCCTTCAGGGACTCCAAGTACACATTTAGTAAGTGATTTGAAGTTGTTCTGCCAATTAGTCATGATCCAGTAATTTCTTAAATGTTCTTTTCTTTGTTTTATCTTGGATAGTTTCTATTACTTTATTTTCAAGTCCATTTATTTTTTCTTCTGCAGTGTCTAATCTACCATTGATCCTACAGAATGTGTTTTTATCTTTAGACAGTGCAGTTTTCACTTTTTAGAAGTTCATTTAAATCTTTCTATCTCTTCCATATCTCTACTTAGCATGTTCAATTTTCCCAATAGATTTTCCAGCTTATGGGACACAGTGATAATAACTGTTTAAATATCTTGATCTGCTAATTGTTATAACTGTGCCAGATGTGACTTGGTTTTGATTACTTTTTCTTCCTCTTATGGATTATATTTTTCTTCTATTTTATATGACTAATACTTTTTTATTGAATGTCAGACACAGTACAGTTTGCCATGTCAGTTCCTGGATAATTTTATATTACTCTAAATGGAGAAATACTTTTTCTCCATTTATTGAGATGCAATTGACATATGTGTGTATGTGCTCAAACATGTCCAACTCTTTGTGACCCCATGGACTGTATAGTCTTCCAGGCTCCTCTGTTCATGAGACTTCTTAGGCAGAAATATTGAAGTGGGTTGCCATTCTTACTCCAGAGGATCTTCCCAACCCAGGGATTGAACCTGCATCTCATGTGTCTCTGACACTGGCAGGCAGATTCGTTACCACTGCACCACCTGGGAAGCAGTTGACATATAACACTGTATACATTTATGGCATGCTGTGTAATGGTTTGAAGTGTTTATCACACAGTGGTTTGTTAACCCAACCTTAACTTCACATTTTATTGTTTTTGTTATGGTGAAAATACTAAAGCTTTATTCACGTAGCAACTTTCTATATATCAGATCAGATCAGATCAGATAAGTCACTCAGTCGTGTCCGACTCTTTGTGACCCCATGAATCACAGCACACCTGGCCTCCCTGTCCATCACCAACTCCCGGAGTTCACTCAGACTCACGTCCATCGAGTCAGTGATGCCATCCAGCCATCTCATCCTCTGGCGTCCCCTTCTCCTCCTGCCCCCAATCCCTCCCAGCATCAGAGTCTTTTCCAATGAGTCAACTCTTCTCATGAGGTGGCCAAAGTACTGGACTTTCAGCTTTAGCATCATTCCTTCCAAAGAAATCCCAGGGCTGATCTCCTTCAGAATGGACTGGTTGGATCTCCTTGCAGTCCAAGGGACTCTCAAGAGTCTTCTCCAACACCACAGTTCAAAAGCATCAATTCTTCAGTGCTCAGCCTTCTTCACAGTCCAACTCTCACATCCATACATGACCACTGGAAAAACCATAGCCTTGACTAGTCGAACCTTTGCTGGCAAAGTAACGTCTCTGCTTTTGAATATGCTATCTAGGTTGGTCATAACTTTCCTTCCAAGGAGTAAGCGTCTTTTAATTTCATGGCTGCAGTCACCATCTGTAGTAGTGAGTACCTTTAACTATAGCCAGCATATTGTATATTAGATCCCCAGAAGTTATTCATCACATAACTGAAAGTTTGTGCCCTTTGGCCAATATCTTCCCAATCCCCATTATATTGTCTCTTTCTATGTATTTGACTTATTTTTTTTTTAAGTTTCTACATATTGGTGATTGCTCTCTCTAGCTTATTTCACTTAGCATAATGCCCTCCAAGTTCCATTTATGACATATATCACATTTTATTTTTATTCATTCAACTGTCAGTGGACACATAGGTTGATTCCATGTCTTGCCTATTACAAATAATGCTATAATAAATGAAGGAGTGCAAATATCTAAGGATAGTGATTTCATTTCCTTTAGGTATATACTCAGAAGTAAAACTATTGGGTCATATGGTAATTCTATTTTTAATTTTTTGAAAAACCCCCATACTGAAATCATCAATTCACCATGTTTTTTCTTGTCTCTGTATCCTGGTTGGTAGTTGTCATCTCTTGCCTTTTTAATAGTAGCCATTCTAACAGGTGTGAAGTGATATCCCATTATGGTTTTGATGTGCATTTCCCTGATAGTTAAGGATGTTGAACACTTTTTCACATACTTGTTGGTCATTTGTATGTTTTTTTGGGGGAAAAAAAGTCTATTTAAGTTTCTGTCATTTTTAAACCAGATTTTTTTCTTGCTATTGAGCTGTATGGTTTCTTATTTTAGATATTAACTCTTTATCAGATATATGGTCTGCAAATATCTTCTCTCACTCCATAGATTGCCTTTTATTTTGTTGATTGTTTCTTTAGTTTGATGTGATCCCACTTGTTGACTTTTACCTTTGTTGCTTTTGTTATTGATGTTATTATATCAAAACATCATTGACAAGATTGATGTAAAGGAGCTTTTCCCTTAAGTTTTCTTCTAAGAGTTTTATAGTTTCAGGTTTTACATTTATGTCTTTAATCCATTTCAAGTTAATTTTTATAAATGGCATAAGGGTCAGAGTTCAATTTCATTTTTCTGCATGAAAATATCCAGTTTTCCCAGCAGCATTTATTAAAGAGACTATCTTTCCCCATTATGACTCTTGGCTTCCTTGTCAAATATTAATTGATCACATACATATGGTTTTATTTCTGGGCTTTTGATTTTGTTCCTTTTGTCTATGTGCCACTTTTATGCTAGTACTGTATGGTTTTTATCAAATTAGCTTTAAATAGAGTTCAAAATCAGGAAGTATGATGTGCCAGCTTTGTTCTTTCTCAAGATTGCTTTGGCTGTTTGAGATCTTTCATAGTTCAATTTGAATTTTAGGTTATTTTTTTCTATTTCTGTGGAAAAAAATGCCACTGGAATTTTGATAGGGATTGTATTGAATCCATAGATGACTTCAAGTGGTGTAAAATTTTAACAATATTAATTTTTTAGATCATGAACGTAAGAAATCTCATTTACTTGTGTCTTCTTCAGTTTTTAAAATCCCTTGGGTTTTTCTGAGATGCAGTTATTTGGAAATAGTTTGATCTTTGAATTTGCTTTTAAGATTTGTTACGCAGGACTGAGACAGGGCTCAGGCTAAAGCTATTTTCTATTATTGAGGCAAGAGTGTTTTGAGTACTCCATGAATTGTTCTGTGAATCATGAGTTCAATCTGTTTATTGGAACAAACACCATCTCCAGCCCTGTGTGACAGTTGGGCACTATTTATTTTTCAGCCTTTTGAGTGTTTTTTCTCAGTCTCTGATAGTTTCCTCATTCATACACTGATTAATACTCAGCTAAATGCTTGCTGGGGATCCTCTGAAGATCTCTGGAGTTCTCTATTTGGGCAGCTCTTTCCTCTCTGATAGTTTTCCCTGGTTACAGTAGCTGTGTAATATCTCCCCAGACTCTTAAGTTTATCTTCTCAACTCAGGGAGTCCCACAGGCTCTGACTCAGTTCATTTTCCCAAGGCAACAGCCTGAATATTGCAGGAGCAATTAAGGAGCTCATTTTTTTTTTCACCTTTTCAAGCATTGTTGTCCTTTATTCCAGACATCCATTGTCTTGAAAATTATTGTTTCATATAATGTTTCCACTTTTTTTGGTACAAAAATTTTGGCAAGAAAGTTGCACCTTTAATCCCATTTTTGCTAACAGTACCATCAAACTTGCTGTAAAAAGATACCTATCTTGTCTTCTTTTGTTGCCCCTTTCAATTGCTGTTCTCATTTCCAGTACCAATTATTGTATTGATTAGAGACCAGGAGCTTCAACAGACACTGTTTTAGTTTAAGGAAAAATTGTTTTATTACTGGTTGTTTATCAATATAGTTGAGAGGGTTAGAAAAGCAGACTCCATTGAGTGTCTGGCAGCAACTCTTTAAGTCATAGTTACATCATTTCTATATGAATAGTAAAGCAACTTTTACTACTGCAGAGAAATATCAAATCTGTAAGTGCTAACTACTAAACTAAATTGCCTTTGCCATAATCTGCATTCTGCAAAATGGTTTCCTCATGTCCTCTGTCTCCTTCTGCTTTCATTGCTGAGTCCAATTCATGAGGTAAGTATATTTAATGGAAAGGTATTTTGGACATAGCGATTAAGAACACGCAACTTAAAGCCAAACCATCTGGTTTTAAATTCTGCCTTCAGTCTGAATTTACAGTATCTGTAAAATAGAGAAAAATATTAATACCTAAACAGCAGATTGTTATGAGAACTAAATGTTAAATGCTTAGAACCACTTCTGGCACACACACACACAAGGTTAGATAAGAGTTGATTTTTTATTATTGTTGTTAGCAGCAGCAGTAGTAAGGGAATCTAGCTTTACAGCATTTTTAGTATAAACAGATCCACTGATAAAATGTCAGAATATCTATCCAGTCCACAGTATTGGGCCCCACAGTTCTTGGTATAAGAACAATTATATTCATTGACGTAAACCTAGATTTGGTGTAGATATAGGTATTAATTTGAATACATTTGTCTTATGAAACTCAAACAGATAAATCTCTTAAAACTAAAGCATCATGGCCCAGTGTCAACTCTATAGTGAATTAACCAGAACAATATCACCATTTGGGAACCAATTCCCTAGATGGTATTTTGCATATTTTATTTTGTCCCTCCCTTTAACCATAATTGTGTCTAGGTTTGGTAGTAGTAATAAAATAGAATATGACTGAGAAGAATAGGGAGATGAGAAGGACTGTGACTCTGAGTGAAAAAGGCAAAGTTAGAAGGAATGAGAAATGGCGAAAAAGGACAATACGTCTGTATGGGTTTTATTTTTTTTCAACTTCTTTATAATTTTTTTCAAATTGGAAGATAATTGCTTTATAATGTTGTATTGGTTTCTGTATGATTTTGAGAGGGTAACAGGCAGGAAGGCCAAGGGTCTCCAAACGGAGGGGAAATAGGCTGCAAGTGTCTCTTAAAATTCTGTGTTGCCATGACAACACCTGGTTCCACTTTAACTTTTCTCAAACCTTGAGCTAACCAATGCATTTTTCTTATGGAAATGTTGTTCTTAAGCTATGTTAATGAAACTATGATTTTGCTTTGGAATTTGCCTTTCTTCAAAATGGTTCCACCTAAGACTAACTTTTTTTCCTTTTCCCAAACCTTGGGCTGATAATAGCTCAACAAACCAATATTCATATTAATTGTTTCATGGCTGGAAGATGACACACCTCATGTCATCCTATCTCAAAAATGCATATTCTGGGAGAGGGGCCTGGTGAAACTCCATCTTCCTTGAGGTTTCTCTCTTATCTGATTAATAGTTTTCTAACAGACATAAAACAGCTTGCTAAAGACTATCAGGGGGACACTCTCCATGCCCCTTCTGATGTCTATGTCAGAAGCTTTCTCTGTCCCTTTTTCACTTTAATAAAAGTCTGCTACACAAAAGCTCTCAAGTGATCAAGCCTGGTCCCCGGTCCCGAAGCTAAATCTTCTTCTTCGGAGATCACGAATCTGACACCGTTCACCATAAGCTATCAGTTTTAAGAATTTTATAAACTAAGTAGTTCCAATTGGTGACAGTTTAACAGTGGAAATTAATGTAGTGTGATGATTGCTATTGTACTATACGAGATGCAGTGGAAACAGAGAAGAATTGTATTTAATCTTCTTGAGGAAGTTGGAACTAAGCAAACACCAAAGTGACTCTTTAGCAAGAAAGGATTTTGAGGAGATTAAAGATCTGTAGGGTTAAGGTATCAGAAGATACATCATTATTAATAGTGAATTTACTGAAGAAAATATCAGACAAAAGTGACTATTTTTTAAGCAAGAAAAATAAATACATCAATCAAAGAATGTTTTAATGGACAATACAAGAAATGTATTCTTTTTTCTGCAAGAAATGTAGCAGGCAGTGCGAAAATCATTGTTAATGTAAACAGTTATGGTAGCTCAAAGAGCATACCTGTGTAAATGTCATAAATGGTTTTGATTTCTTTCGAATCTTTACAATGATGTGACAGGCAAGATGAAATCTAAATAATTAAAAGTAAAACCAAGCTAAAGCAATGATCTAGCTTTATAGCAGAAAAATTTACTTTATTTCAGATGGATTTGTACATACCTGTCAGTTGACCCAGACACACTTTATGACAATATAAGCCTGTCCACCATACTAGCTGCTGAGTAACTTCTTTGCTTTTTATCATACAAGAGGTCAGGAGCAGTAGACCTGATTTTAAAAAAAAAGAAAATACCAAGATGAAAAATAAGCTTAAAGATTGCTTTTAAATCACACAAGGTGTGTTTATTCTAACATAAATGTGTTTTTCTGGGAAAAGCCTCATAAATGATGCAAATGAGTAAATTAACATATCCATTCTAGCATAGATAACTGTATAATGACTTATTGTAGTAAGGAACTGACAGAAAAAAGAAAAATATTTTTTACAATAATTATGAACACCAAAAATATATATTTGAAGATTTATAACATGAAAAAGTAAGAGTAAGAAAAATGGTTCTTTCTCTCTTTCCTTTTACCAGAATTGAAAGATTTTTGTCCTAAGCAGCACAGAATTTCAAAGCTCAAGGAGTGTTAACACTGGAGTTAGAATTGGTCAGGAAAGTAACTGTAGACAACTTCATTATGCCTCCATGTACCACAAACCTTCTTATAATACTTATTTCATAGTTCTATATCTCCATGTTCAATTTACCTTTTCCCTTATTTCTTCTAATTCTTACTAAAGTGTTAGTTGCTCAACCGTGTCTGACTCTTTGCAAGTCCATGGACTATAACCTGCCAGATTCCTCTATCCATGGAATTCCCCAGGCAAGAATACTGGAGTGGGTTGCCATTTCCTCCTCCATGAGATCTTTCCAACCTAGGGATCAAACCCAGGTCTCCCACATTGCAGGCAGAATCTTTACCACTTAAGCCACCAGGGAAGACCCTAATTCTTACTAATTGTACATAATGACAAGATTTCTTTGTCTTTCCAGTTTTTCTTTCTAATCTGGTGAGCAATTTTATTCACAGTGGTGGGTTTTCTCATGCTCACTATTCTTTCTCGATGTCTTCCTTTCCTCTAACACAAATATTTGACCTTGTCCGTGGTTCCCTGTCTCAAGTCTCTTCCATCTCCTTGATTTCTGGCATCATCTCGCTTTTCTCAAATTTACCTGAGTCATCAACAAGTTGTCATTTTTGAGGTATGATTTATGCTCAGATTGATGAGTTTTGATAATTGTATAAACTTGTGCAACTACAACTTCAGGAAAGATAATTAACCCTAGGAACTTTCTTCAGGCCCCTTCCTAGCCAGTTTACCACCTTCAAGAGATAGTTCAGAAGCATTTTTCTAATACTGAGCATTAGTTATGCCTATTCTCAGCTTTCCTGTAAATAAGATCAAATAGTGTGTACTCTTTTGTGTTTGAATTCTTTCACTAAGTATTTTTTGTTTTGTCTCTGTTGTTAAAATTACCAGTACTTTGTTCATATTTATCTCAGATGAGTATTCTGTATTGTGAATATATCACAATTTGTCTATCCATTTAATTCTTGATAGATATTTGGGTGTTTTAGCAATTATCAATGAAACTGCTGTCAATATTCTTAGTATAAACAGTTCAGTTCAGTTCAGTTCAGTCGCTCAGTTGTGTCCGACTCTTTGCAACCCCATGAATCGCAGCATGCCAGGCCTCCCTGTCCATCACCAATTCCCGAAATTTACTCAAATTCACATCCATTGAGTCGGTGATGCCATCCAGCCATCTCATCCTCAGCTGTCCCCTTTTCCTCTTGCCCCCAATCCCTCCTAGCATCAGAGTCTTTTCCAATGAGTCAACTCTTCGCATGAGGTGGCCAAAGTACTGGATGGAGTTTCAGCTTTAGCATCATTCCTTCCAAAGAAATCCCAGGGCTGATCTCCTTTAGAATGGACTGGTTGGATCTCCTTGCAGTCCAGGGGACTCTCAAGACTCTTCTCCAATACTACAGTTCAAAAGCATCAATTCTTCAGCACTCAGCTTTCTTCATAGTCCAACTCTCACATCCATACATGACCACTGGAAAAACCATAGCCTTGACTAGATGGACCTTTGTTGGCAAAGTAATGTCTCTGCTTTTGAATATCTAGGTTGGTCATAACTTTCCTTCCAAGGAGTAAGCGTCTTTTAATTTCCTGGCTGCAGTCACCATCTGCAGTGATTTTGGAGCCCAAAAACATAAAGTCTGACACTGTTTCCACTGTTTCCCCATCTATTTCCCATGAAGTGATGGGACCAGAAGCCATGATTTTCGTTTTCTGAATGTTGAGCTTTAAGCCAACTTTTTCACTCTCCACTTTCACTTTCATCAAGAGGCTTTTTAGTTCCTCTTCACTTTCTGCCATAAGGACAGTGTCATCTGCATATCTAAGGTTATTGATATTTCTCCGGGCAATATTGATTTCAGCTTGTGTTTCTTCCAGCCCAGCATTTCTCATGATGTCTTCTGCATATAAGTTAAATAAGCAGGGTAACAATATACAGCCTTGACGAACTCCTTTTCCTATTTGGAACCAGTCTGTTGTTCCATGTCCATTTCTCACTGTTGCTTCCTGACCTGAATATAGGTTTCTCAAGAGGCAGGTCAGGTGGTCTGGTATTCCCATATCTTTCAGAATTTCCCACAGTTTATTGTGATCCACACAGTCAAAGGCTTTGCCATAGTCCATAAAGCAGAAATAGATGTTTTTCTGGAACTCTCTTGCTTTTTTGATGATCCAGCAGATGTTGGCAATTTGATCTCTGGTTCCTCTGCCTTTTCTAAAACCAGCTTGAACATCTGGTTCACATATTGCTGAAGCCTGGCTTGGAGAATTTTGAGCATTACTTTAGTAGCGTGTGAGATGAGTGCAATTGTGTGGTAGTTTGAGCATTCTTTGGCATTGCCTTTCTTTGGGATTGGAATGAAAACTGACCTTTTCCAGTCCTGTGGCCACTGCTGAGTTTTCCAAATTTGCTGGCATATTGAGTGCAACACTTTCACAGCATCATCTTTCAGGATTTGAAATAGCTCAACTGGAATTCTATCACCTCCACTAGCTTTGTTCATAGTGATGCTTTCTAAGGCCCACTTGACTTCACTTTCCAGGTTGTCTGGCTCTAGGTGAGTGATTATACCATCGTGATTATCTGGGTCATGAAGATATTTTTTGTACAGTTCTTCTGTGTATTCTTGCCACCTCTTCTTAATATCTTCTGCTTTTGTTAGGTCCATATCATTTCTGTCCTTTATCGAGCCCATCTTTACATGAAATGTTCCCTTGGTATCTCTAATTTTCTTGAAGAGATCTCTAGTCTTCCCCATTCTGTCATTTTCCTCTATTTCTTTGCATTGATCAGATTAAGTTATATAAGTCTTAGTATAAGCATATTTATTTTATCTTGGGTAAATATTTAATGGTAAGATTGCTGAATCATAGGGTAGATTTATGTTTAACTTTATGAGAAAATTCCAAACAGTTCTCAAAAGCAGTTGTACCATTTTACACCTGCACCATTAAAAAACAGGAAATCCAGTTGCTCCACAAACGCCCCATTTATATTATCATTCTTTTTTTTAAATCTTAGTCATCCTACTAGATGTAATATGACATTTCATTATGATTTTGACTTATGTTTTCCTGAAGATCAATGATTCTCAAAAACATTTGCTGATCAGTATTCAGCTGAAGACTCCATAGGAACCCTCTGTAGATACCTAAAGCTCTCTTTCTCTGTGCAGCCCTCTTCTCTAGCTTCCTTGGCCCTCCTTGTTTCCTACTTCCATCTCCTCAACACAGAAAGTTCTCAGCTTCCTGAACTGCAAGCTGGAAACTCTCTCCTGGCAGTACACTGGGAAATTTCAGATTTCAGCTTGTTTTCTCTCTCTCAGGGATCACTACCCTATATCACCTGATGTTCAATAACTGATACCGCATTCTTAAATATATTTGTATAATTCCATAGTTTATTTAGGCGGGAGTTAAATGTGATTTCTGTTACTTCATCTCGGCAAGAAGGATAATTTCTCCTGTTTTTCTGTTTTTGATCTCCTGATGGTGCTTTCCACTGGCTGAACTCAAGCCAAAGACAAGGGGCAAAAGAGCCAGTTAATATAGACATGTGAGGTTAGTCTTATGCAATGTAAAGCTGGGCAGAGAAGGTCAGAGAGAGGATACGAAGGGCAAATAGAGGATATACAGGATAAATTACCCGTATGATTTTCATCATAGCCACTTAAGGAAAGTTATTCTCAGAAATAAACTAAACTAAGCCTTTTGGCCTCATTCTCTGCTTGAAGCATTCCAAGACTGTGCAAAATATGATAATCTCAGTCATTCTACAACTTCCAGTTTTGAAAATACATATGAATTTCCATTTACATGTTTTATTCCAATACATAATTTTGAATAGGTAGTCACTTTGGTTATTTGTTCATGCATATTATTTAAAACAGAGGGGGAAGTTTTATAAATTTAAAAGTTAAAAAGTGAGTCTCTTTTTATTTAGTGGTTCCTCAGTATATATGGAGAAGGCAATGCCAACCCACTCCAGTACTCTTGCCTGGAAAATCCCATGGATGGAGGAGCCTGGTAGGCTATAGTCCATGGGGTCACTAAGAGTTGGATATGACTGAGCGACTTCACTTTGACTTTTCATTTTCATGCATCGGAGAAGGAAATGGCAACCCACTCCAGTGTTCTTGCCTCGAGAATGCCAGGGATGGGGGAGCCTGGTAAGCTGCTGTCTATGGGGTCGCACAGGCTCAGACATGACTGAAGTGACTTAGCAGCAGCAATATATACAACCAAATTTAGTATATGTATTCAATATATCCAAATAACAATAATGGATATGATTTAACAAGGATGTCTTTGTGCAAAATACATAGTATACTATTTACAGGTAATTTAAAATTCTTATAATGCTATAAAGTCATTATTATTTTCATGCCAATATCTATATGAGAAAACTGAAATTAAACTGATCAAGACTATTCACAAGGATCATATAACAAGTAAGCTGTGGTGCTTAGATTTAAGCTCTGGGCTTTCTGATCGAAAGCCTGTTCTCTTGTTGCCTCTTTCTGCTTCACAAAAGAACAAGAAAAAAGTAACACAAGTTCAAAGACTGTCTTCATTGTTAGAATCCATGGAAAAAATGAAGAGAAAATTATTCATATTTTCAATTCCAGTATGAAGGTTGACCCAAGTGTCCCTTTAGGCAAGCTGCCCAGACTCTACTGTTTCTTCTCTATGACTGCTTCTTTCACTCATTTGGCATCTCTCTCATATCAAACGATGGGTCCACTTTCAACATTTTCTTGCTAGTGAAAGAGGGAAAAAGAGAGTACTGAGCTTCAAGTCTTTTATTTAGTTACAGTTATTGAAATATTTTCAGGAATAAAGCCTGCAGAACCGTACTCCAAAAAGGGTTGCTTGGCATTACAAAATAGTATCATCTATGTAAAGATGAGAGCATGCTATTTACAAATGTTCCTTAAGACAAATGCATATGATGTTTCAAGGATTCTTTTCATCTTCAAACTGAAATGCTTCTATTTTCTATCTACTACAGCATTAAAAGTAACAAAAATAAAAAGCATGAATCCAGCTCTGATTTCCCATGCATTGTTATGCACAAGTCAATAGAAGCCAGCTCCATCCATATTAGCATTATATGGCCTCACAGACCTATTTACAGGTGCACAATATTTTCTGTCCGTCTGCTGGAAAGAATCTGGAGAGGGGTGTGTGTGTGTGTGTGTGTGTGTGTGTGTAAATCTGAAATGAAAGAGAAATAACTGAGTAGCTGGTCAATTGTAGAAAAAAGAGAAAACAACCTTTTTTGGACCTGTTTTTACAGGGCAAGGAGAAGGAGAGGGACCTTTCATCATCTTTACCGTAAAGGCCCTAACAATTATCATCACCTGCTACTGACACCAAAATAAATGTCTCAAACAAGTCATAGAACCTGACACCAGCAAATAGGCACATAGATGTCATATATTAAAAAAGTGTCTCTCATGGGAGATGTTCTAGAAGTGAGACCATTTGGGGGATATATTGATCATATTGTACTGAAGTAGAGATTTGATAGAATACTCAGAAATCCCTTACAACTTTCTTATTTTATGCTCTTTAGAGTTATATGGATTAATAAATAATTCCATCTGTATTACTATGCATTTGTAATGCTGATGGAAATTTCTGTCACTAAGGCAACAGTGTAAGTACATGGCATAGTTCTGGCCTTCCCATTGCAATTCATAAAAGAAACAAGATTTTAGAATTGTGATATTTAAAAATAGTTACATTCAACAATTCATCTTACAGATGAGAAAACATAGACTTAGAGAAGTAAATTAGCTTATTAAATGTCCCAGAGCTATCTAGTCATAGACGTGGTAATTAAACCATGGGAATTTAATCTAGTGCTCTATCTTCTGCGTACTAAAATTTGTAGTTGTAGTGTGCGAGATGGGGTTATGAAGTTTACTACTTCTTAGAACATCACTACGTTACATTAGCTATTAATATTGTATATATTTCATTGCTCCATCAATATAATGAATAAACTAATATCTTTTTTCCAGAAGTTGTATGAATATTGCTTCATATTATTAATTTTGAAATGATTATATGAAAGGTACTCCATATATTTCTATCTTATACTTTTATGCCTCAAGAAAGAGATGAAACAGATAATTTTCAAAAGCAGAGCATGAGTTTACAGGAAACTTCGGTTTATTTGGACATTTATTAGGTTGTTCTACTACTAGTAAAGTATGAATAATATACAGTCATAATTTAGTTGCATTACTGATTATCTCTAAGCACTTGGCTTCAATAGATTGTTTCAAACCTTCTTAATTGTAGACTTGATTATCTGAAACAAGGCCTTCTGATAATTCATGATGATCCTACAACAGACAGTCAGCTGAGTTCTATATATCATCTAAAAGAGCTCAACTCAACTCCATGGCCAACATAAATCAAGGTTTCTCCCAAGTTTTCTTCAGATTTGCAGAGGGTTCATATTTGCATGATCTCCTCTGTCACCCAACCTTCTGCTCCCACATGTTAATTTCTTACAAATGCAACACCACTGCCAATTTCCACCCACAAATATAACAATTATCTACAACACCCACTTCTTACAAATCCTTCATGAAATTGATGTGATACAATAGTTTCTGAAGTATTAAAGAACTTGGTAATGGGAAAGGGTGAAGTGGTCTCTGCCTGCTGCTGCTGCTGCTAAGTCGCTTCAGTCGTGTCCGACTGTGTGTGACCCCATAGGCGGCAGCCCACCAAGCTCCTCATTTCTGGGATTCTCCAGGCAAGAACACTGGAGTGGGTTGTCATTTCCTTCTCCAATGCATGAAAATGAAAAGTGAAAGCGAAGTCTTTAGTTGTGTCCGACCATCAGAGACCCCATGGACTGCAGCCTTCCAGGCTTCATTGTCCGTGGGATTTTCCAGGCAACAGTACTGGAGTGGGGTGCCATTGCCTTCTCCGGGTCTCTGCCTAGCAGGTGGTAAACACTTTTAAGATTGAAATGAGACTTTTCTGTAATCCTATGGTTTCTTCTTCTGGCTTCCTCTCCATGTGCACTTCTGTCCTTCCCAGGGTTCTTTTTTCATTGTTCCCATTTCCTTCTCATTCTCCTTTCTTGTTATCTCTCTGAAAGGAAAAATCATCTTTCCTAGTCCCAAAGACATTCCAACTTCTTTTCTGAAGTCTTTGAAACACTCAAGATCTATACCAAGCAGTTATTTATTTATTTTTTTATAACCTACCAAAGGCAGTTTTCTCCCTAACAATTCTGGAGTATGGTTTTTTTTTTTTTGGAGTATGTTTTAAAATAATCATTTGCTTGTCACTTTTACAGTTCCAAAGTAAGTATAGGGAAGTTACAAGGGAGCTAGTAATCTAGAGTCAGCTAATGAAAGACCCCCAGATTATCAAGAGTCAAGCCTGGAGCAACCCCCAATAACCAGGAGCCTCCAGATCTAGGAGAAAAGAGATAAAGTTGGGTTTGCAGATGTCCATGTGCCTTTTCGAATGTTATTCAAACTATAATTTTATCAAGACTACTGTGTTTAATAATTTTAATGTGCATAACCTAATAATGGAAGGTGTTACTCTTATAAGAAAACACAGTATTTATTTTTTTAGAGTTGCTAAGTTATTTTATATATGTCATTTCACTTGTGCTTCACAAGAACCTTCTATGACAGATAGGTGAAGAAATAGCAGTTTTTTTAAATAATTGTATTTATTTATTTGTTTATGACTATGCTGGGTCTTCATCGCTGCACAGGCTTTTCTCTAGTTGCAGTGGATGGTGGCTACTCTGTGGTTGCAGTGTGCAGGCTTCTCACTGCAATGACTTCTCTCGTTGTGGAGCATGGGTTTTAGGGTGCTCGGGCTTTAGCAGTTGCAGCTCCTGGGCTCTAGAGCTCAGGCCGAGTAGTTGTGGTGCACACGCTTAGTTGCTTTGCAGCATATGGGATCTTCCTGGATCGGGGATCAAACCTGTGTTTCCTGCATTGGCAGGTGGATTCTTTGCCCCTGAGCCATCAGGGATGCCCAGTAGTTCAGTTTTGTAGATGCCAGGAGAGTAAGCGATTTTCATACATAAATGAGATTTCAATTTAGTCCTTCCACATTTAGCTACTGTTATTTAGTAACTGTTCTGTATCTAAGGCCATTACTTTCTAAATGGTGACCTCCCTCCTGTCTTGAATTTCTCCAATTCAATCTCCTTTTGCAACCAAAGAAATATTTTAAAAATCAAAATTTGTTCACTGCATATTCTTTTTAAAATTAAGTAATTTATTTTTCACTGAAGTATAGTTAATTTACAATATTGTGTTAGTTTTAGGTGGATAGTAAAGTAATTCATATATATATTCTTTTTCAGATTCTTTTCCCAATAATGTATTACAAAGTATCGAGTACAGTTCCCTGTGCTATGCTGTTCAGTTCAGTTCAGTTGCTCAGTCATGTCTAATTTTTTGCAACCCCATGAATCACAGCACGCCAGCCCTCCCTGTCCATCACCAACTCCCAGAATTCACTCAAACTCATGTCCATCTAGTTGGTGATGCCATCCAGCCATCTCATCCTCTGTCTTCGCCTTCTCCTCCTGCCCTCAATCCCTCCCAGCATCAGAGTCTTTTCCAATGAGTCAACTCTTCACATGAGGTGGCCAAAGTACTGGAGTTTCAGCTTTAGCATCATTCCTTCCAAAGAAATCCCAGGGCTGATCTCCTTCAGAATGGACTGCTTGGATCTCCTTGCAGTCCAAGGGACTCTCAAGAGTCTTCTCCAACACCACAGTTCAAAAGCTTCAATTCTTTGGCACTCAGCCTTCTTCACAGTCCAACTCTCACATCCATACATGACCACAGGAAAAACCATAGCCTTGACTAGACGAACCTTTGTTGGCAAAGTAATGTCTCTGCTTTTGAATATGCTATCTAGGTTGGTCGTAACTTTTCTTCCAAGGAGTAAGCGTCTTTTAATTTCATGGCTGCAGTCACCATCTGTAGTGATTTTGGAACCCAGAAAAATAAAGTCTGACACTGTTTCCACTGTTTCCCCATCTATTTCCCATGAAGTGATGGGACCTGATGCCATGATCTTCGCTTTCTGAATGTTGAGCTCTAAGCCAACTTTTTCACTCTCCACTTTCACTTTCATCAAGAGGCTTTTGAGTTCCTCTTCACTTTCTGCCATAAGGGTGGTGTCATCTGCATATCTGAGGTTATTGATATTTCTCCCGGCAATCTTGATACCAGCTTGTGCTTCTTCCAGCCCAGCGTTTCTCATGATGTACTCTGCGTATAAGTTAAATAAACAGGGTGACAATATACAGCCTTGATGAACTCCTTTTCCTATTTGGAACCAGTCTGTTGTTCCATGTCCAGTTCTAACTGTTGCTTCCTGACCTGCATACAGATTTCTCAAGAGGCAGATCAGGTGGTCTGGTATTCCCATGTCTTTCAGAATTTTCCACAGTAGTAGTGTATACATGTTATTCCCAAATTCCTAATTTATTCCTTCCCATACCTCTCCTTTGGTAACAGTAAGTTTGTTTCCTATGTCTGTGAGTCTGTTTCTGTTTTGTAAATAAGTTCACTTGTATCTTTTTTTTAAGATTCCACACGCAAGTGATATCATATGATCTTTATCTGACCTACTTCACTTAGTATGATAATCTCTAGTTGCATCCATGTTGCTGAAAATGGTATCATTTCATTCTTTCATATGGCTGAGTAATATTCCATTGTATATACCACATCTTCTTTATCCATTCATCTCTCAGTGGACATTCAGGTTTCTTCCATGTCTTGGTTATTGTAAATAGTGATGTTATGAACATTGGGGTACATGTATACTTTATATTCTTTATTGAATGGCTTTAATGCCCTCTCATTGCCTGTAAGATTAAACTCTTTAATACGGCTTATCAAACCTTGCATGTTCTGCCTCTGATTTGCTGTTCATTTTCCTACCCACTTTTTCTGCATTGTAAGCCATGTAAAATTTTTGTGATTCCTCAGTTATACCAAACTCTCCTTTAAGAGCCTTTTAACATGTTTTTGTCTCTGCCTGCCAAGTGTTTACCTCTAATCTTCTACCTCCTTCTACTAATCATTTTGTCACAAATTACCTCACCTTTGCAGCTGGGTTAGGTATAGCAAACTACACTTCATTATGGCACCAGACACACTGTCGTACAACTGCTTTTATATTCATTTACCCCTGTGAGTAGACTAGTTATATGAGGACTGTGCCCATATTGCTTAAAAACACTTGAATGAAATCAGTTGTCAGTAAATAATACCTGTGGGCCAGACCCAGTCCACAAGCTAATAAGATTTTAAATTTTAAAGGTTGGGGTTGGGGGCTGGAGGGGAGAAGGAAGAGGAGGAAGTTATACATGGGCCTTGAAGCTAAAAAATTTATCTCTTTGTATAAAAGGTTGTCATGCTCTGAATTAATAAATGAGACTAGGAACATGTTTTAATTTCAAATCCCTGACCCTTTCAACAAACTAGGGTCTTCCCCAAATATCTTCCAAATATCTTTAAATCTTTTGATTATAGAAAGAAAGTTGCCATGCCTGTTTTATGCACATTCTAAATGTCAGTTCACCTCATTGATTAATAGCAATAATAAAAGCCTATGATGTGTATTGCCAGGTTATAGTGGCTGCTAGTGGCATTAACCAGCTTCATGAGACTGATTCAAAAGAGGTGCCTTATATCTGCCAAAAGTATGATGAGCTTGGCAGTCTACACAAAAAGTAGAAGCAAAAACTGTTTTTGAGAGCAAAATCAACCTGGTAATTTTGACTCGCTTATGCTTTGTTTCCCAAAATATGTTATACGTCAATTGAGAGCCCATACGTGAAAGAGAAACAAAGCTTTCATTTTAGTTGGCGGCACATCCTCAACAGTTTTTACAAGGAAAGTGTGGTCTAGGTAGTTTTCAAGGGAAGAAAACAGGGTGTTTTTTTTTTTTTTTCTTCTGCTTTTTAATATGTTTCCAGAATTGTTATTTTAAATAGCTGGCATTGTTAAGGTCTGTTATGCATTCAGCCGTGTGTAACTTTATGTATTTTGTCCTTAGCAACCATAGTTTCTTTCTTGTCTGCATCAAAGTGAATATATTTTCCCCAAAATCTTTCACCTTCCCATTTTTCTACTTATTAGATAAGTTTGCTGCATGATTGCTGATTCTTGAAAACATCAATTTATAGATAGGGTGATTAAATAAAATAGACTCTTATTGGTAATTGATAACTCTCTTTTGAAAAAATATTGGCCCAAGTGCTTTTTGTAAAATCATGAAGAGATAAATCAGTGTGTTTAGCCATTTCATAGCAAAGTGTTTAATAGGCATTGGACAATAAATTATGAAAGTTTAAAAATTTTCTTCATACTATTTGTAGATTTGCTTACATGAGTAATGTCATTGGAAAACCATAGCTTGACAATTTTATAGTGCAGTTACTTAAAATGTATCTTTTTGTTCACTGGATTGCTTATAGGAAGTCTATAAACTTTAGGGCGTGATTTACTCTCTGCCAAGCAAGAGTATAACCATTCAAACTGAAAGCCAGAAACCTAGTCAAACCTACGCTCTCAGGATGAGAGGAGGAGTGAGGTATTTGAAAACAATGATGAAATAGATTCTCTGCTGAAAACCCTATTTTTTTTCAAACTTAAAAATTTTTATTTTGTATTGGAGTAGAGCCAATTAAAAATGTTGTAGTTTCAGGTGAACAGCAACAGGACTCAGCCATAAATATACATGTATCCATTCTCCCCCAAACCCCTCTCCTGTCTAGGCTGGCACATAGCATTGAGCAGACTTTCTTGTTGGTTATCTATTTTACATATAGCAGTGTGTACATGACTTGCCCAAACTCCCTAACTGTCCTTTATGTTAAACTTTCTACTGAGTATTTTCTGCCTATTTTTCCCCAGTAAATCCTTTCAACAACACGATGAGTGGTATACTATTATTCTCACTGATTTACAGACGATGAAACTAAAGCATTGAGATGTTAAGTAACTTCAAGCACAGACAAGCCAAGTATTGGTAGATAGAAGAGCTGAGATGTTAACCCAAGGTTGACTGACTCAAAGATGTACTTTTATTCACTGTATTTTACACAAGTAAAGGCGAAATAAAGCTCAACATGATCATATTTGAAAAGTTAATAACAAAAGACGTAGACTCGGGTTAACATACTATCATTTTATTTGAAATAGAGTTTGAAATCTTTTGTGTTGTTTTCTGTGAGGTTTTTGACAGTCTGAATCCCAATTGTAAAGTTTTGCTCTATTTACTTACTCATTCTGAACTTGTGTGGAATCAAGAAGTTGAAATTTTAAGACACGGTGAGAATGCATTGTTTAAGACAAACCAAAAATTGAAATGGATGAATAAACAAATAAACTATTTGTTTGTGGATTAGATTACATGACATGAAATCAAAATGCTAACTGGTAATTAATCTTTTTTCCCCTGATTCTCAGAAAAATTTATATATGCCTTGCCAAGAGGCACTAAACTTGGGTCAATTTTGAACTTTAACATTCTCTTTTGTTTTCGCACGTGCCCCTTAACTACTTTGTAGGAACATGTATCCTTAGCACCTTGCCTATTCCCTTATAAACTCTGATTTTAGGATTGCCCTGCATGGCTCATTATATCAGAGTGATCACTTCAGTATTCCCATGTTTCCTGGACTGTCTAGGGCCTCTCAGGACTCAGAAACCTAGTTTCACATTTTTACTAAACCAAAATTTATTAGGTTGGTGCAAACATAATTGCAATTTCGGACCATGAATTTTAAGTCTTTATAACTAGGCTTAACCACATCTTTATTAATCAAAATAGGAATGAATATAATCAACACATTTTTTTGCCGGTGAGAAATGTATTTCTGTACATAAAATACATAAAATTTCTGTAGCATAAAATTCTGTGCTTTGGAATTTGACAAACTCTTGTGAAGCATTTTATGCCTCCTGCTGATTGTAGAAGCATTTTCCCTGCAAAAAAGTTGTGGAGATGCTTGATGAAGTGGTAGTCGGTTGGCAGGTTCAGTTCAGTTCAGTTGATCAGTCACGTCTGACTCTGTGATCCCATGGACTGCATCTCGCCAAACTTTGCTGTCCATCACCAACTCCTGGAGCCTAGTCAAACTCATGTCCATCAAGTTAACCATCTCATACTCTGTCGTCCCCTTCTCCTCCTTGTCAACTTCCAATGGCCGGACACTATGCTCCTCATCTTCAAGGCTCTTGCCTCCCTTGCAAAACTTCTTGAACCACCACTGCACTGCATATTCATTAGCAGTTCCTAGATGGCACTCCACTCCAGTACTTTTGCCTAGAAAATCCCATGGACGGAGGAGCCTGGTAGGCTGCAGTCCATGGGGTCGCTAGAGTCGGACACGACTAAGCGACTTCACTTTCACTTTTCACTTTCATGCATTGGAGAAGGAAATGGTAACCCACTCCAGTGTTCTTGCCTGGAGAATCCTAGGGACGGGGAAGCCTGGTGGGCTGCCGTCTATGGGGTCGCACAGAGTCGGACACGACTGAAGTGACGGCCAAATGCATTATTGATGTTTCAAGTTGTCTTTGCTGCTTTGTAACTCATTTTGAACTCAAATAAGAAAATCACTCATTTGCTTTTTGTATAACATCATTTCCTTAGTCTAAATAAATATAAAGATAAATAGGAAGTAATAAGTCACTAGCAGAAAAACATAAAGTGATAAATGTGCCTTAAAATGATCTATAATATAACCACATTCATTAACAGCGTATTCCACTATCAAAATGGCAAATTGCAACAATTCAAAAACTGCAATTACTTTTGCACCAACCTAATAATTATAGTATCTTTGTTACTTTCCTATTGCTGGTAGTAACAAATTACCACAAATCTGGTTGCTTAAAAAATACAAATTTATTATCTTATACTTCTGAAGATCAAAAAACTGAAATGGGTCTTATGTGGGCCAAAATCAAGATGTCAGAATAGCTGCATTCCTTCTGCAGGCACTCAAGAAGAATCTTATCTTTTCCAGCTCCAAGAGGTGCCTGTATTCCTTGGCTCATGGCTGCAACATTCAGACCTCTGTTCTCATTGTCACACCTGCTTCTCTGACTCCTGCTTGCTTCTTTCCTATATAAGGACATTGGTAATTACACTGGACTCACCTGTATAATCCAGGATAATCTCTCCATTTCAAGATCCTTAACTTAGACACATCTACATAGTCTCACCTTCCATAGTCTCTCCACACCCACATAGTCTCTCCTCCTTCCTTGTTTCAAAAGTTGGGAATAAAGTGACCAATGATGAGGATACAAGTGACTTTACATACTAAATTAGTTTCTTCCCCCTGTCTTTAGTGATTTTATTGCTCACCAGTGAATACTGCTTTACACCCATCATAGTCCAAAGGATATATACCATGATACGGGTCCAAATAACATGTCCTTATTACATGTGTCTCAGAAATTACTCTGGTATCACAGTCCAGTAAATGGCATTCTGCAAACATAGGACTGAAGTTTGATCTTGCTTTCTTCAAACTTTTAAAACCTAGTAAAATTTTGAGGAAGTCCATCTGTTCTTGAGCATGACCCTTAAATAGTAATTTGGGCCTCCTAAATGTCCATCTCAGAGGTTTGTTTTGAAGCTGATGTTTACTGAAATTCTTGGAACTCTAGTTCCTGACCAGAGGTAACTTTGGTCTTCACCAGATGGTGCATAAAAGAAGATTAATGGGCTCCATACCCTTGATAAATTCTGCATTTTGAAGCAGAACTTGAGCTGGAAGATTTTGAGGGTAGGCGTTATCAGAGTCATAAAATCTATGGTGTGGAAAACTGTGCAACTTAAGAAATGAACTGTCCCCTCTTTCTAAGCTTCGTGCCTCTTCAAAAATGCACTTCTGTGCAGAAAATGTGAAACGAGGGGAGACTGCTTTGGGTTCCTTAGTGCTCCAGCATTTGTTTCACTTAAAGTTTGTACAGTGTCACTTCATTAATCCCTATTTTCATTTTGTTAGGGAATCATTAACATTAAAAAGCCATTTTATTATTATGGAAACAAGAGAAACAGTGAGAAATGTTTTATTCTTAAGAAAGATTACAGAAATATATATTATTTCCAACTTTTTGGTTTTTAAAATGAAATAACAGACCTCTATGAATAATGTTTTTCATTTCCTTTAAAAAGAGATTAACCTAGATTCTTTCTGGGAGCTATTGTGCCAGTGAGCCCTTATCAACTGAGCACTATGGAACCCTGATACTTATACCTTGGAGTCTGTCTAGACTTATCATAAAAGAACCTCAACATTTTTAACATGTTCAGTCAACAACCACTTAGTGCCTGCTGTCAGCTGGGCATTCCACTGCAGTCTAGCACGCAAATACAAGTAAGATACAGACCCTAACTGCAAGATGTTTACATTCCAGCATAGCTTTCAAATTCTATTCAAATAAAAGAATAACACTCTTGCCCAATGGTGACACCAACTTAAATAAGTTTGATTTCTCTCTTGGGAAGCTCCAAGTCTAACAGAGAAGGAAAATAAAATGAAAAATACAACACAGAGTGTGTGTGTATGTGTGTGAAGTGGAAAAGTCTTAGCAAGGACAGGGTCAGCAGGCAAGTGGCCTCATGGGATTGTATGGCTTGGACAACTTACAATAGTTTAGAAAGTGTTTCTCATCCTTGTAGGTCCATGACTAAACACTGAAGAAAGATGATTAATGCACTAAGGGAAAATGATTAATCTCTCAAACAGGAAATAGTAACTGAATTCTGGCTATTTGAGTAAATCATTGAAGATGTTCTTTGCTGTGGTCAGAATGTTCCTAATCCCTTTCTATGTTACTCCCCTTTCCTGTTATGGATAACAGTGTACAAGCAATAAACACTGGAGAGGGTGTGGAGAAAAGGGAACCCTCCTACACTGTTGGTGAGAATGTAAATTTGCACAATCACTATGAAGAACAGTAGAGTAGTTCCTTAAAAAACTAAAAATAGAGCTAGCATATGATTTACCAATCCCATTCCTGGGCATATATCCAGGGAAAACCATAATCCAGAAAGATACATGCACCCCAGTTGTCATTGCAGCACTATTTACAACAGTCAAGACAAGAAAGCAGACTAAATGTCCATCCACAGAGGAATGGATTAAGATGTGTTACACATATACAATGGGATATTATTCACTCATAAAAAAGAATAAAATAATAGCAATTGCAACAACATGGATGGACCTAGAGATTGTCAAACTGAGTGAAGCCAGTCAGACAGAGAAAGGCAAATATATGTTATCACTCAGGTGGAATCTGATTTAAAAGTGATAAAATTAATGTATTTATTAATACAAAATGGAAGAAGACTTACAGATATTGAAAACAAATTTATAGTTACCCAAAGGGAAACATGTGGGGGCTGGATAAATTAGGAGCTTGGGATGGGCATGCACACATTACTATATGTAAGACTGATAACCAGAAAGGACGCACCGTATGGCACAGGGAGCTCTACTCAACCTTCTGTGAAAACCTGTAAGAGGAAAGAATCTAAGAAAGAATGAACACATGTATATGTGTGACCCAACCACTTTGCTGTACACCTGAAACTAAGACAACATTGTAAATCAACTCTAATCCCATAAAATTAAAATTAAAAAAGAACAATTTCCAGACTTTTATAGAACTTACTATGGGTTACATATTTACTCATTTAACCTTCAGTACAAACTTTTGAGGCAGGAAATATTATGCCCACTTTATAGGTAGGGAAAATGAGACACAGGAAGGTAAGTAAGTTGCTTAATTTAAGGCTAGGAAATGGAAAAACCAGAATTTGAACTCAGTTTGGTTCTGAAGTTGGCGCTCATAACTTCTACGCTATATTGCCAAGTCTTTGCAAGAAACTGATTAAAAAGTGCTTTCTTAGAATAGGTTATTATTGATTAAACTGAAACTAACTATTTCAGGAAGACATGTATCTTCAAATTACATGTTATTTAAATAGCATTAATTTTCAGAGGGAAACCTTATTTCCCTGCGTCTTATTTATTGCATCTCTAGATATGCATTAAATAAGAAGTAGAATAATAGAACTCTGAACCAAGTGTTGTGGAAATAAAACAGAGATATGTGTGGTTTCAAAGCCTTATCAATAGACACATGCAAATTAATGCATATCTCATTTCTCTTACTCCAGTATGTGCTGTGCTGTGCTTAGTCACTCAACTGTGTCCGACTCTTTGCAACCCCGTGGACTGTAGCCCACCAGGCTCCTCTGTCCATGGGGATTCTCCAGGCAAGAATACTGGAGTGGGTACAGCTTGCAGTAAAATGCATCCAAGTGATGGAGGTGATAGCATATATTGATAAGAACATATTTAATTTTTCTCATCTCCTGATTTGTCTGAAAGATCTCTCAGTGCCATCCAGCTCAAAAAATGGTTATAATCCTTAAAAAACACTTGTATTTCCTTGTGTATATGAAGTTTTTGTCTTGATTGTAAAGTTAATGTTATTTCCCATTGTAGCTATTAGCATTAATCTCTGTGTACAATTTGCTTATTATAGTAAAGCTTGCCTATCTGGAGACCAGACATCCTAAAACCTCAGGCTTTTGTCCAGATCTGAAGACAACTGGAGAAAACATGCACACATGATATCACTTTGGCCCATTTCTTTTTTGTCATGGAGACCTATTTCCTGTAGACACTTGAAATAAACAAATGAACAAGCCTGGATGAAATAAAAACCCAATTTTAAACCCCATGTTGTTAAGAACCCCATTAGTTCTTCAAGAGGAAAAAAAAAAAAAGATAGACTAAATTCTAGACAAGATGACACTTTCTGTGTGTGTATATGAGAAAGAGGAGCATGCAAAGGAAACAAAGAAGAAGCCAGGGAAGAGAGAAATGGAAATTAGTAGCATCTTTTGTCTTACTGATGCTGGGGAAAATGACTGTGAGGGGAGGAGGGGTCATTCATTGTTTCAGGGAATCTTAATTAAAAATAGCATAATGAGGCCATAGGGGCAAGATAACCCTAAAAAAATCTGTAGTAGAAATGATCTAGATACTGAAGATGAGTGGAAGATTAGAAAAAATTCTTTACCTTCAAGCTAGAGATTAAGATCAAAATCCATATGAATATCAGTATTTGAACTAGAAAGCAAGGTGAAACAGAACTAAACCAAGATATAAGATAAAGGAAAGAGGAGTTCTGTGGGATAGTTTATAACTCAGCAGCATTTGGAGTTTGCTTTTAGGTCAGCAGGAAGTTTTTGCAATGGTGGATGAATGAATTTTAAAGAATCAGTAATGGGTTTACCGGCAGCCACAGTGGTGATTACATATTAATGAAGTGTAACGTTGGCAGATACTCAAACAGTGATGAGCAGAGCTACTATCAAAAGGCAACATGATGGAATACGTCCTAAATCTCAAATTTTCATTTCCTAACAGTATAGCCCCTTGGACTGCAAGGAGATCCAACCAGTCCATCCTAAAGGAGACCAGTCCTGGGTGTTCATTGGAAGGACTGATGCTGAGGCTGAAACTGCAATACTTTGGCCACCTCATGTGAAGAGCTGACTCATTGGAAAAGATCCTGATGCTGGGAGGGGTTGGGGGCAGGAGGAGAAGGGGACAACAGAGGATGAGATGGCTGGATGGCATCACGGACTCAATGCACATGAGTCTGGGTGAACTCTGAGAGTTGGTGATGGACAGGGAGGCCTGGTGTTCTGTGATTCATGGGGTCGCAAAGGGTCAGACACGACTGAGTGACTGAACTGAACTGAACTGAATTGAACATTATAGCATATTTTCACTTCTTAACAAACAAACAAACAAATCTGTTGCTTAGTCGTGTCTGACTCTTGGCGACCCCATGGACTGTAGCCTGCCAGGCTCCTCCGTCCATGGGATTTTCCAGGCAAGAGTACTGGAGTGCGTTGCTATTTCCTTCTCCAGGGGATCTTCCCCACTCAGGAATCGAACCCAGGTCTCCCACATTGCAGGCAGATGCTTTACCCTTTAAGCCACTTCCTAACAGTATAGCATATTTTCATTTTCTGTGCTTATTTGCTCAGTCATGTCCTACACTTTGTGACCCCACGGACTTCAGCCCGCCAGGCTCCTCTGTCCATGGGGATTCTCCAGTCAAGAATACTGGAGTGGACTGCCATGCCCTCTTCTAGGATTTTCATTTCCTAACTATATATTTTGGCTACCTGATGCAAAGAGCTGATTCATTTGAAAAGACCCTGATGCTGGGAAAGATTGAAGGCAGGAGAAGAAGGGGATGGCAGAGGATGAGGTGGTTAGATGGCATCACTGCCTCAATGGACATGAGTTTGGGTGAACTCTCGGAGTTGGTAATGGATGGGGAGCCCTGGCATGCTGCAGTTCATGGGGTCGCAAAGAGTCAGACATGACTGAGCAACTGAACTGAACTGAACAGTATAGAATATTATTGTGTGTTTTTGTGTGTCACTGTGTGTATTAATAACATCCATGCATCAACATTGCAAACCTAAAGGTATCACTGACACTTCAATGCAAGTTGCCTTGAAAATGTTATTTTTTCATTAAAATGTTGAAACCACCTATTGCATGTACCATCAACCCCACGAAGGGTGAGATCATATGTTCAGTAACTATTGCTTAAGATCACTGCCCTGTTAGGTGTGAAGGCTACAAGACCTTGTTTGACTTTCCACCAGCTGCTGCTGCTAAGTCGCTTCAGTCGTGTCCGACTCTGTGTGACCCCATAGATGGCTGCCTGCCCAGCTCCCCTGTCCCTGGGATTCTCCAGGCAAGAAGACTGGAGTGGGTTGCCATTTCCCTCTCCAATGAATGAAAGTGAAAAGTGAGAGTGAATTCACTCAGTCGTGTCCGACTCTTAGCGACCCCATGGACTGCAGCCCACTAGGCTCCCCGGTCCCTGGGATTCTCCAGGCAAGAACACTGGAGTGGGGTGCCATTGCCTTCTCCAATGCGTGAAAGTGAAAGTGGAAGTGAAATCGCTCAGTCGTGTCCAACTTCTCGACCCCATGGACTGCAGCCCACCAGGCTCCTCCTTCCAAGGTGAAAGCCATCTAAATCCTCACTTACTCAAAGCATGAACCATGCACCTGCAGCATCTTCAGCACCTGGAAGGACATTAGAAATGCAGAATCTCAGGCCTCCAGCAGAACTTGTTGAATCTGATTCTGCATTTTTATAAGATTTCCAGGTAACTCATATGCACATGCATGAAAGTTTGAGAAGCATTGATCTTCTGACCTCTGTCTTACACACTCTAACTTCCCTGGCTTCCAACTATTCCTAAAATATAACCAGGGACATAGGTATCCCACATGATGCTAACAGTAAAGAACCTGCAGGCCAATGCAGGAGACGTAAGAGACATGGGTTCAATCCCTGGATCAGAAAGATCCCCTGGCAAAGGGTGTGACAACCCATTCCAGTATTCTTGCCTGGAGAATCCCATGAACTGAGGAGCCTGGTGGGCTACAGTCCACGGGGTCACAAAGAATCGAACATGACTGAACCAACATAGCGCTCGTGCACAATCAGGCACACTCCTGCTTTAGTGTCTTTGCACTGGCTATTCCCTCTGCTTGAAATCTTCTTCTCCTTAGGTATCTACATGGCTAATTCCATCATCTCCTTCAAGCTTTGTTCAAACATCAGTATCTCATTGAGTCCTAATCCAACCACCCTACATTATTTGAACTCATTCTTCTTGTCATGTGTAACTACCCGTTATATGTGCTACATTATTTATTTTGGTTGCACTCATCATTTTTTTCTCTTTCTTTTTTAAATTATGAAAGTATAATAGCACATTTACAAGAAACTTGGAAAATACAGAACAAAATTACATGTAGTTCCACTATTTGGTACAATTATTTCTTAAATAGGTAAATTAGGATTTTTAGTTGGAGCTTCAATATCAAAAACTCAAAAAATAATAGAATGAATATAAAGAAAAGTAGAAGGGTATAGTATACCTGAAAAATACTGTGAACCAATTCAACAAGATTAAGATTTATGCAATTTTAACACAAAAGTAGGATACAATACTATTCAAAGTTCCCGTAGACTATAAACTAGGAGACACTCCAGGGACATAAAACAAGGTGCAAAAATTTCGTGGTCTAAAGGTACTGAAATCATAAAGAGTCTGTTCTCTAATTGATGTGGAATTATGTTAGAAATCAATATCAAAAGATAGTTGAAAATAACCCACATATTTTCAAGTACAATGTGACATTTACCAAGAGAGATCTTTGACTTAGCCATTGAAACCTTCAATAAAATTAGAAGACTGAAAAAACACAGTGTGATTGCAGAGAAGAAACCATTTAAATGTGAAGCTAATATCAAATGAGAAATTAATATCAAAGGTACTTTAAAAACTCCATGTATTTGGAAATTAAATGTCTATTTTTAAACGATGGGTGTATCCAAGAAGCCATAACAAGGAAAATTAGAAAATATTTGTAACAGAATAAAAATGAATAGAGAATTTATCAGAATGTGTTGCATGCTGCTAAAGCTGCTCAATGCAACTAAATACAATGTGGAATCATGAATAAGGTATGAAACCAAATAATTTACACTAGCATAAAATTTTGTGAAATTTGAACAAAATCTGTGCTTTAATTAATAATACTGTGTCACATGTTAATTTCCTGTTTCTTTTTTTTAATGACATAGTATTTCTTTATATTCTCAGAATTGGATTATAAGTTCATTCAAATTTTTTTAATCACTAAGATAATAAATTTTCTAGTCTTTTAGCAGAAATATTAGATGCCAAAATACATGGAACTATATCAAAGTTTTGAGTGAATATAAATTAGAAATCTAGCATTCTATTCATACTAAGGGGTTTCCCAGGTGGTTCTAGTGGTAAAGAATCTACCTGCCAATGTAGGAGACATAAAAGACATAGGTTCAGTCCCTGGTTTGGGAAGATCCCCTGGAGGAGGGCATGGCAACCTTCTCCAGCATTCTTGCCTGGAAAATCCCATGGACAGAAGAGCCTGGCAGGCTACAGTCCACAGGATCTCAGAGAATCTGACAAGACCGAAGTGACTTTGCACGCACACATTCATAGGAAGTCAAACAAATGGAATCAAACTTTTTAACATACTATGCTATGTTCTCATTTGTTGTGTAAATCTACTGATCACTTATTTTCTGTCTTATCTCTTGAACATAAAACAGCATAAGAACACAGTTCTTTGACGGTTTAGTTCACCAACACATTCCAATCATTTAGATTGAAATAAATATTTGTTGAATAAAAAAAGGAAGACAATGTGAAAAGGAAATGCCTGGACCTAAGCCCCAGTCTTTAAGTCTTTGGTTGGGGCTATCCTTGAGTGTGGTTAGGTTGAAGTATCCTTAATTGTGGGCTTCCCTGTTGGCTCAGATGGTAAAGAATTTACCTGCAGGACAGGAAACCAGGGTTCAGTCCCTGGATAGGGAAGATTCTCTGGAGAAGAGAATGGTTCTACTCCAGTATTCTTGCCTGGAGAATCCCATGGAAGAGGAATCTGGCAGGATACAGTCCATGGGGTTGCAAAGAATCAGACCTGACTGACCAACCACGTATACATACACACCCTCAATTGTACAAGCAACTAATAGAATTAAATCCCCATTCTCAATTTTGCTGTTTTTACCTAGTCTGTTTCACCTACTTTTCTTCGTACAGGAAGCTACATTCTGACTTAATTTTTCTTTCGCTTTCTCCTTTTCCTGAACCCATAGGACTCTGTGATCAAAACATTCCTTTATATTCTGAACTTTTTCAGAATATTCTCTCAACTTTCTTTTCTTACCTGAAAATTGGCTATCCCCTGAGGACACATATTCTGCAGAACTCTTACTTGGAAGAAGTTTCTACTTTCCTAACCTGCTAACCTCAGATGGTGTTGGTATCTTCTTTGCTCCCATTAGTGGCTTTCAGACCATTGTTCCTTCTCCATACTGGCAACCTCCCTGCTTCTGTGCAGTCTCACCTTCTCTCCCCTGCCTTGTTGTTAACCTCCCGATCACTCCACCTCATGATTTAATGACTGTGGCAAGGTTCACTGTGCAAGTCTAGATGCAGACTTCAGTACTCTGGTCTCCACGACCTCCATAGCCTCAGGGATATCCTCCATCTCTCCACCGCAGACACCCAGCTTCTGAGGTCACAATCTTGATTTGTTATTTTCTCAAATTGCTCCATTTGTGACATCACTAATCCAAACGTCTTACTCTTGGATGACAACTTCCTAAATTTAAATCATCTGCTCATCTACTTCCATTACAAGCTTTCTAGCATTATCAGAATTTTCAGGTAATAGTTCTCTCCATATTCTTCCTGTTAGTAATTTTTTACTGCCAATTCCATCTGTATCTAGTGTAAAGTCCATGGCCCATAACCTTAATCACTCTTTTGTCAAGACCCTGAATCCATTTGCCAGCTACCCAGTCAATGCAAACCTGCATGAACTCAACTAAACAGCTTCTTCTTTTCTAATTTCTTGAATCCTGCTTGAAGAAACCATGCAATTAAGATTTTTTTTCTCATTCTGAATTCATATTCATTAAGAACTGATTCCTCAGTACTGCCTGGGAATTCTATTATGTTTTATAGTCAGATCACTTTCCATTCCTTGCAACTATTATTTCTGATGCTCATTTGCTTGCAACTTGATGTTACTGCCTAATTAATTAAGAAAAAAGAAGGAACAAGTTTGGTTTTCTCAGTTAGGCTTATGTGACTCTCTGAGCAGCATTCTCTTTCCCCCTAACCTGCTTCAGATGAGGTTATCTACTGTTATTTTTTATTTTAATTAACGACATTGTGTTAGTTTAGGTGTACAACAAGGTAATTCAGTTATGTGTATACATGGATCTATTCTTTTTCAAGTTCTTTCCCCATTCAGGTTATTACAGAATATTCAGCAGAGTTCCCTGTGCTATACCATAGGTCCTTGTTGGTTATCTATTTTAAATACAGCAGTGTGTATATATCAGTCCTAACCTCCCAACCTATCCTTTTCCCCCCATCCTTCCCCCTGGTAACTGTAAGTCCATGTGACTGTTTCTGTTTTGAAAATAAGTTCATTTACATAATTTTTAAGATTCTGCATGTAAACAATATATGTCTTTTTATGTCTGGCTTCGATATTTCATTTCACCTTTCTCTTTTTCCATACATGATTTTTTTAATTGTATAATTTTTCTTATATTGGTGTCCTATACTAAGTCCTATGGGCTCTAGAATCTAGAACAGTATTTGACACATAGGGTGGACACTCAGTAAGTAAAGTAATGAGTGACCAGTCTACTGTTTCCTGTAATTACAATAATAGTCATTCTTTTGTGACTGTAACAGTCACAATGTAATAATGTGACCTAATGTGTCATAATGTAACAACATGGTTTGTGTACATTACTTCTCTGCAAGCCTAACAGATACATTACTATCCCTGTGTTACAAAAGAGTCAGGTTCTGCAATGTTAAGTTGCATATACCCACATGCAGGGTGGAGGTATGGCATAGGCGGTGCACAGAGCCATTTGCTTCTAAGACATTGTCTTGATGGTCTTCAGTCTGCCAGCCTCAGGCATATGGAAATAAGAGACGCCACATCCTTCCTTGAGAAGCCTATAGTCTGGGAGAACAGTCCCTGTACCCTGTATATATATATCATTACAATAAAGTGGATCATTGGAAAGACACAGTTAATAAAAAGCTTACTAAGGTAGCACACTCATGGCACACACTTCCCAATGTACTGAATAAGGAGTAATAATCAAGGAAGGATCCTATTGTGGGTGAAGACTCTATCTCTCTGGTAACATGCTAAGCCATGAGACGTAGAAAGCCTCCCTCCCTCATTAAATCCTCTGTGCATTTGGAATATATGTTAGGTATCTCTGATAATTAAATCTACAGTAACAATTACAAAAACAAAAAGAGCAGAAACAAAAAGATTGTAAAAATTTTGAAATCCAAAAAGGAGAAAAACAAGTGAGGAAAAGCTGTACACACTTTTATTTGTTCTTAATTTAATTTCTTTTTCTTTTTTTTCTGGCCCTGTCATAAGGTCATAAGGTATGCGGGATCTTAGCTCCTAGTTCCCCAACCAGGGATTGAACCCACACCCCCTGCAGTGAAAGTGTGGAGTCTTAACCACTGAACCATCAGGGAAGTCGCTGTACGACAGGAAGGCAATGACCATGTGTGACAGAGCAAATGAGCAGACCGGCGCTTAGAATCGAACAGGTTCGGTCCCAGTCCTATAACTTCTTCATCGTGTGACTTCTTTAGGATTTCTAAGCTATCTGTTGAAAACTGGCAATGATAACAAATGCTTAATAATAGTACCAACCTCATAGGGTTGTTGGGGGGATGAAGTGATATGTTACCAGGTATGTTGCTTGGCAAACAGTTAATAAAGGGAGCTGTTATTATTAATTGATAAAAATATATATCTGACTAATGCAGGTATATATTTTCATTAATATTTTCACTCAACTCCATCATAGGCATTCAGAAAGCTTTAGCTCTGAAGATTCTAAGGCAGTGTGGCTCTGGGGTGGGGAACAGGCATCCGTATTTTTTAAAAGCTCTGCAGATGGTGCTGGTGCACAGCCAAGGCAGAGCAGCCTTCATGGGCTCAGGGACTGGTGACTTTCAACTCTGTGCAGAAGGACCTCTGTTTACACCTTGGAATACAGATTTCCAGGCCCCTGTTCCACAACATTTGTGATCTGTGGATCTGGAGTAAGATCCACGAATGATATGATGAAGAGGGAACCAGACCATATATTGAAATACACTGGATGTTACTGGCTCCCTGTGAATGAATGTGAAGAAGATGTAACTCAAACTCACTGGGAGGGTAAAATATTTTTGTGAACACATATCAACTAAATCATGTGAGTTTTGAAAGTTCACTTCACTGATTCATACAGACCCCACTCAGAAAATCAGATTTTGCTCTTCCCAATCATCTAGAAGAATAAGACTTGGAGGTCCCCTCAGCCCCCTGGATTTATTTTTGTCTATAACCTAGAGAAAGTGAATGCAAACAGCTAAGCAGTACCACCTGGCTAGGGCAGGCTGGAAGAAGTGTCAGACCCTGCAATCAAGTCATGTAGATCTCGTGTTTTCAGTCCAGAGACGGAGCCTTTGTGAGGTAGGACTCAACTCAGAAGCTCCAATAAGCTTCTGTTGAACAGAAATGGATCGGACTGCCATCATCCTGCCAAAACATTTAATATCCTGTCCTACTACAGCTGCAGCACGGTTCAGAGGGGCCCAGAAATAGCCAGCAGGCATAAAGCAGGACATACAGAGCGGAAAGGCCATTCTCAGGCAATAAATGGCTGTGGCCAGCACTTTTCAGAGCTTTTGGAAGAAGTGCAAATCTTAAATCCCAGAATGGTACAGACAATGACGTAGATACAGGTTACAGGAATACCACTGATAAAGGCTCCAAAGAGCCTGAGTGTAAGGCAGCTCCATGCAGGGAGTTTGATAATTTTCAGCTACACATTAAAATTAATAACATCTGTTCCCATCTAATGTGCGTGCATGCTCAGTTGTGCAGTCGTGTCTGACTCTGCGACCCTATGGACTGTAGCCACCAGGTTCCTCTGTCCATGGGAGTCTTCAGACAGGAATACTAGAGTGGGTTGCTACGCCCTCCTGCAGGGGATCTTCCCAACTCAGAGACTGAACTCTTGTTTCCTGCAGCTCCTGCTCTGGCAGGCGGATTCTTTACCACTGAGGCACCTGGAGAGCCAGTTCTGATCTAACACAGGACATAAAAAGTGTGGGATACCAAAGAGGTCAGCAGGTGGCAGCACTAGATGATGAAGAGAATCCATGCGGCCTGAGAGAACTGTTTCCCTTGGCCCTCCTGGCAGAGGTTTCAAGAAGAGTGTGTATTCACAGTAATTATCTGTGGTTTTTAATAAACATTCACACAGTTTAAAAAAAATTGTAAGTAGAAAATGATAGTTTTATTCCTTTGCTAGGAAAAGGGAGAGACAGTGGGCTCTTGCCCTTGAAAACTGTGAAAACAAACAGAAATAGTTTTTTGAATACTAGGGCTCTTGGCCCCGCCTCCTTTTTTTTTAAATGCAAGGTTTTTATTTTTTAATACAAAGTTTTTTGAATACAAAGGCTCTTGCCCTTGAAAACTATGAAAACAAACACTAATAGTTTTTTGAATAGTAGGTATGGCTATTTTTTAGTTCATTTGTTCCATTATCCTATACTCATCCTTGTGTTTCTTCATGTTTCCATATAGATCATTACCTTAAAAAATCTTATTCCTTGCTAAGTGTGCTGAATTTTGCATAAGCACAGTCCAACTGCTGAGCAGTTTCATGGGGTTGCTGACTAAAGCAGACTTCTTGGATGTATTTGAAGAGAAAAAGAAAATTAACTATCTTTGTATAGAATAGTTGCTTCAAAAATTCATGCATATTATAATTGTTAGAAAATATCATTTTCCTAGAACCTTATGGCAAGCACTTTTAAGAATCTTGGAGGTTGTTCATGCAACAGTTGAAGTTCCCTATGATGATGGCAAGATGTGATGAAAGAGAAAACCATGAGTCATTTTATCTTAAGTTCAACAGAGGGACATGACCAGAAGGTCAATGAGTGACAGCAGCAGAGTGGAGTGCTACCGAATATTACATATCAAATGAGGAAATATTTTTCACTCAAAAAAAGAAAGTAATATATCTAGAGGCAACAATGGTGAGCTAAGAGATTGCCAAAGTCCCTCCTGCTCTCTGAGGTAACAGAACCAGGATGTATAAGATATGAACAGGTGGTCCTTGAGAGATTTTCAAGGGAAGTTATTCCTTGACTTGGTTGTGGTTAGTGTAGGAGCTTTGAAAAAACATTGAGTGAGAAAGATGTAGATAAATATTTTTACCACAGAACTAGGATTCTAGAGAGCACTAAGATGGATTCAAAATAAATCCATTTGGGGAAAAAAAGGGACTTAAAAGGAAGGAATCACAGAGTTGTATGTGGATAGCAGGATTGATAAAGGGTCTCACATTTGCCCAGTGACCAAGCATAAACAAGGAACATAGTTAAACTGATAGTCTTATTGATAGGCTGCCATCCTGGAATGACAGTTAAAGCTATTAGATTCAGCGTACATATAGCGTGTGTGTGCACGCGCGCAAGCACAAACGCTCAGTTGTGTCTGGCTATTTGTGACCTTATGTACTGTAGCCTGCCAGGCTCCTCTATCCATGGAATTTTCCAGGGAAGAATACTGGAGTGGTTTGCCATTTCCTACTCTAGAGGATCTTCCTGACCCAGGGATTGAACCCATGTCCCCTGCGTCTCCTGCATTGGCAGGCAGATTTGTAACCACTGTGCCACCTGATGTATTGCTGATTTTTTCTGTTGTTTTGGTTTAGCGTGGTTTGGTTTGGGTTCAGAAGGTGTTTTTGTTTCTTTCTTTGTTTTTGTTTTCAGGGTGAATTTTCCCTGAGCAATAGAGGAAAATATTTAGCTCTTGAGGTTTTTACCTCCAGGTATAATCCCAGTTGCTCAATACTCTGAACAAGCTATGAAAAGTGAAAGTGAATTTGCTCAGTCATGTCGGACTCTTTGCGACCCATGGACTGTAGCCCACCAAGCTCCTCTGTCCATGGGATTCTCCAGGCAAGAATACTGGAGTGGGTTGCCATTTCCTTCTCCAGGGGATCTTCCTGACCCAGGGATCGAACCCAGGTCTCCCACATTGCAGGCAGATGCTTTAACCTCTGCGCCACCAGGGAAGCCCCAACGAACTCTAGAGGACACTGAACTTGGATAAAAACAGTCTTTAATTACAGTTCTTTATGAATGGTTGTGAGGTATTAGTTTGATTTTGAATTCTTATCTCATTCAAATCCTAAACAATCTAGGAATTTAGATATCGTAACCTATTTGAATGATGAAACTATAATAACAGCTTCAGCAGGAGAGACATGCAAGAATTTTGAACCTGTTCTTAAGACAAGGAAGGAAGTAGGGAGATAATCGTGCCTGGATTTCTGCTCAAAGTCAGATTTGGGGAGAGTCTGGTGAAAAGTGTGGCCTAGGGTCATGTCTGGAGAAGTCGATGGCACCCCACTCCAGTACTCTTGCCTGGAAAATCCCATGGATGGAGGAGCCTGGTAGGCTGCTGTCCATGGGGTCTCGAAAAGTCGGACACGACTGAGCGACTTCACTTTCACTTTTCACTTTCAGACATTGGAGAAGGAAATGGCAACCCACTCCAGTGTTCTTGCCTGGAGAATTCCAGGGATGGGGGAGCCTGGTGGGCTGCCATCTATGGGGTCGCACAGAGTTGGACACGACTGAAGCGACTTAGCAGCAGCAGCAGCAGCAGGGTCATGTCAGCAGTAATTCAGCGTCCTCTTCAGAGAGGGATCAAGGCTTTGAGGGCTCAAGAATACACTTTTCTCAAAACTTTCCAGCAAAATATTTGAAACAACGAAGAGTATTTTAGTTTCATATTCATCAAAGAGCACATAAACTTGGATAATATGTTGGCTGATAAAACTATTGATATATATTTTTAAATAATGGTGTTAAAAGTCCAAGGGATTATATAGCAACTGTGAAGAACATAGTTGAAGAATTAGAACAACATCACTTGCCAAAACCTGTAAGCTAAATTTAAGTTACACTGCCCAGGAAATCACTCAGCTTTATGCATTGTTGTATCTTTCTTTAAAAAAAAAAAAAAAAAAAAGAGCAAAAGGTCTCAGATATTTTAGAGGGAGAAAAAAGCCAGTATGCTATCAGACTTATATTTGACATCATCTGCAATGTACAGTAGAAGTTATTTATTTTTCTATGCATCTCCCAGCTGCAGTGGGTCTTTTACAACTATGCCTGGGGTAGAGGTATGGGTGACAGTTTTCAGCCCTTCCTCTAGCAAACGAAAGCTTTTGTTCCATAGGATCTAGGGTCTGGGTGGGGCTTCCTGGTTTTCCTGCAGAAAGGACGTTTTTCCCCTCTCCAGCCCTGCACTGATGAGTTTTCCCCAGCCGCCAGTCCTTCTAGTAAGCTTTCATTAGCACCCATTGGAAGCCTTTAGAGAAGAGACTGTCAGTGGGTATGGGTTGCCCTTGTGTCTATGGCTCGCAGGAGTTCTATTATCTAAAAATTGCCTTTAGCAGTTTGTGAATATGTTTAGCTGAATTCTCCTTACCTGCTTGTGTGCACTTGACATCAATCTCTTCCTCTCCTCACTTGAGGCCACAGGTAAAGGGTGCTCACGTCGTCTCTGCTTGCAGGACCTGCCATCTCTTGGACTTCAGGTTACTTAGTTGCCCTACAGACTTAGCTCTCTGATAGTTTCAAGAGAATTTAGGATTTTGCAGTTTATCAGGCTTTTGTCATTGTTGTTCTTAGTGCAGGAGCAACACTCTTTCCATATTTCTACATCCTAAATATAAACATAACATAAACACCAGGCTCTGTAACTTTTCTGAGTATTTAATATTTACTACCCTCTTCTTTTCCTGCTATGTTTGGGTGAGGGTCTAAATACTTTAACTGAATTTATACAGTCTGGTGTTTTTTATTTCTTAGTTATTTTTAGTAATTAAGTAGTAACAAAGAGTTACTAAGTCCTGGAAGTAACTAAGTAGTCTTAGAAGAAAGTTACAATTATTTACTATTACTAAATAGTAAATAATAGTAATATTTACTAAATATTAAACATTACTAAATATTATGTATAGAGATATATCTATGTTTTTGAATTTTAGCTCTTATTTTTTGAGTGTCATTTCCTCCTCTGTCTCTTGACAATATTAAATATATTTATGTTAAAGTGATTTTTATTTATTTATTTAATTTATTTATCTGTTGGCTATGCAGCATATAGGATCTTAGTTCCCCAGCCAGGGGTTGAACCTGTGCCCCTTGCATTAGAAGTGTGGAGTCTTAAGCACTAGATTATCAGGGAAGTCCCTAATGTGATTTCTAGATTGCTCTGTTATTTTCAATTCACCAGCACCAGCAGTGAAATTGCCTCTTGGATTTTAATTTTTGTTAACTACCTTTCTCAGGAATAATTTTTCACTTCAAGTACGAATTTACAACCTTTTTTTGAGTAGTTCATTTCTCTCTGTGTGTGCCCATCAGCTGTCTCCAGAAACTGTATTGATGTCTCTATCCCTGGGTTCAGGATCCAGAACAAGATCTATTTTTGTAACACGGAGGTCTTACTGCACATGTGTGGCATTGCATATGGCATCTCCAAGTTGGTGGGGGGTCTGGTGCATGTCCAAGTTGCACAGTAGCTCTTACCCTACCCACTGGAGCAGACCTGGGTAGGGGTCACCACTTTTATCAGTCATTATCCCTTGATGTCTGATCATGTACAAATAGACACACACACATACATATGCATGTATCCATTTGCTGTTTTAAATATTGATTGTTTCGTCATTTCAAACCTTAAGTACCCCTTTACATTACATACTTAAGCACACATTTTATAGATATCTTTGGATCTCATGTCACCAAACAAAAGAAGCTATTAGGCAGAATCTCCTTCAACTTCCCATGTCTACCAGTAAAACTATACAGCACTTATCTCCCTGTTAGAAGGGCAATATCTTTTCTCTTAGCTTTAGTGTGTAGGCGCTTTTACATTCTCAAGAACCTATCAATCTTCCTGCTCTTTGTTATCATTAATTTGACCTTTGCTACTATCTTCTTTCCATCAATATTTCAAAATTAATCTCTCCAATAATAAAAACTAAAAAAGAAAATAAAAAATACCTCCTCTGACAACAGTTTCTCTCTTCAGCCACAAATCTCCATCTTCTCTTGGCAGTCAGACTCCTGAGTGAATTTTCCATAGCTGCTGTTTGCATCAACTCTCCTCTCCTCTCCCTACTGAATACACTTCTATCTGGCTTTTCTTCTGAACGCTCCACAGGACCTGTTTTCACCGAGGCCACCCGCCTCTCTGCTGGACACTTAAGTTCTCATCCTGATCTTTCTCACTGGTATCGGATACTTTTTACTCAGTCCCCACCAATTTCCTTTTTGCCTAAACCCTAACATTCTGTTGTTCCTTTGATGCTAAGTCCTTTCTAGTCCTTGTTTACACCCTGTCCCTCATAATCTCTCCCAGACACTCATATAGCTTCAATTACTACACATGTACCGACAGTTTCCCTATATATATATATCCACACCACTCTCACTCTAGATTCATAATCAATCGCTGAGTTGTTGTTTTTTTTAACTTGGATCTCACAGGCACTTAAAATTCAGCATGTGCAAATAAAATGAATTATTTTTCTCCCCCAAGCTGCTATTTCTTCAGAGTTCTCTATCTTTGTAAATGGTACAATCAGCTGCTCATTTCCTAAAGCCGGAAATCTGGAAATAATCTTGAATGCTCCCTCTTCCTCACTTTCTTTGCCATGCCTTGCTAATTCTATCTCCTGAATAGCTTTCATAATTTTCTTACTTCATTTCCACAGCTACCAGTCTAGTGAATATCACCATCATACTGGTATGAAGGTTAACATCACGGAGTGATTAATAACCTCTTAAATATTCTTCTTTCCTACGTATTTATCTTCACTCATTTATTCAGAAATGTTCTGTTTACATGTGCAAGATAACGCATGTGCCAGGCACTCTGACAAATATTAAAAAAAAAAAGCTTTATAAACCATTTTTCAAATAGAGTAAGTGAGAAATGCATAAAAAGTCAATGAGTCAAACAGTGATGCCTGCATCCAGGGTACTACAGAAAAGTGCCAGACAAGTTGAGAAGAAAAAGTGCTACTCCCTTCTTGAGGGGAAGGGGTAGGAGGTTTCATAGAAAAGGGATTTTTGAGCTGAACTCTGTTGCTTTGGTCTTGAGAGTACTGAGCTGAAAAAAGATAAAAGGAAGGGAGTTGTGGAAAGGAAGGAAGGAAGGAAAAAAGAAGGAGAATACAGTGAAGTAAGACCTGGAGAGAGCAAGGATGCACTTACTGAATCTAGCAACTGGTGAGTGGCTGGAGGATATGTGGTATAAGTCAGCTGAGACATAACACTGAACATAATTCATGGGAATGCATTGTTTCCACGTTTCCTACCGCTCTATACATTGCATTTTGTTACATTTGTAACAAATATGAGATAGAGAGGGCCATGTATGAAGTTCTTAACAGATTGAAAGAGGAAGGAGATCCCTCCGGCCTCTGGAAAAATTAGATATAGCCCAGGATGATGAAATGACCTTTCAGAGCACATTACTCATCACGTCTAACAACCTCAGAGTCACATTTTGTCTAGTTCCTTCCTCCACCTGTGATATTTACAAGAAAAAATTACTTTTAGGGAATCCTTGTTACGATAGGAGGCTTCATTACCTCCCAGTACCTGTAGGAACAAATATCTACCACCTTCAAGTGATCAAAATGTTTTAGTTATAGCTCTAAGTGGCTGCTACATAAATTAAAAAAAAAAAATCCATAGCATCACCGACTCAATGGATATAAATCTGAGCAAACTCAGGGAGATAGTGAAGGACAGGGAAGCCTGGTGTGCTGCAGTCCATGGGGTCACAAAGAGTTGGATGTGACTTAGAGACTGAACAACTAAGTGACTGCTACATAAAAAAGAAAAAAAAGAACTTAGCATATAAGAATATGAGATTGAGGTAAAACCTCTTCCTCTGCATAATTACAGCCCAAATATCGAGTTATTCTAATACATCTTCCATTGTGAGAGCATTGGAATGAATATGAAACTGCTGCTTTAGGTTTGCAATCTGGTTCATGAATTTAAAATTTTTTGTTATTATTTTAGGTATCAAATATAGTACATTTATTTCTATGAAACAAAGTAAACAAGAAAGAAATGTGAGAGGGCAATTATCTCTAACTTGAATCCTAGGATACTTAAATCATCTCTTGTTTCCTTTCCACTAAATATTGATTTCCTAATTCTGTAAGGGACACTTAATACCTCTATTTATATATTAATGACAGGAAGAACAGTTTTATACTTTCAGCTAAAGATTATTAAGAAAAAGGCACTCGATATTGTATGAGGAAGTATTCTTTTACTTTAATGTAGTCCATAAATTATAATTGAGCATATCTAAAACAATTATAAACACAGAAATCCACTCTGAACTAATCTTTGCTATTTATTTTTAAGTCAATTATTTAAAGAAAGGCATTTTCCCATAGAACTTTATGTTTCCCCCCTCCCCAAATCTATGTAAGTTTTTTCCTCAGAAGACTAGCTTTAACATACTCCATTTATTTTTTGAATTTATTCTCATGTTTTTTGGACCTAAAATTTATATCTATCTAATTTTTTCTTAATGCTAAGATAATGTATCCTGTTTTGCATTTTTCTTCTTCAAACAGGCTCAGTTATCCAAATTAAAAAAAAGAAAACTCATCTTTTCCTGACTCTGCTACCTTTTAGAGTTAAAAACCTAATCTTTCTTCCTTTATGGAAGATCTAAATTCTATAAGCTTTTGTTTTTTCATTTATATTATTTTATTCATTTGTTCATCTATGCATTCAAAACAAATATGCACTGAATTTCAACTACTTATAAGAGCCAAATCATCTACTTCCTTCTTAATAAACCCTTTTTGAAGTCCATTTTCCCCTCTCCTAAGACGCCCTTGATCCTTTCCTTCTGTGAATTCCCATTACTCTCTTTAATTTACTTGCACTGTTTTGTTTCATACTTTGGTTATTTGTATGTGTTTTTTCTAACTTTCTAATTAAAAGCTCTTTGAGGGTATAATCTTGTCTCCTGAATGTCTAATGAATTACTTAGACAATTCCCTTCAATGAAGTTCATTAAGTACTTAAAATATTCAATGCATTAGTTTCTAAAATTTATATTTCATCAGACAGGTTTAAAGAAGGAACTCAAAGTAGCATAAACAGATTGAACAAAGACTCAGAGATGGGAAAGCATGAAATGTGGTTTCACAACATCTAATCCACTTCTGGGCTTCCCAGACATCTTAGAGGTGAAGAACCCACCTGCCAATGCAGGAGACAAGACGCAAGAGAGGTGGGTTCTATCCCTGCATCAGAAAGATCCCCTGGAGGAGGAAATGGCAACCCACTCCAGTACAATCCCATAGACAGAGGAGCCTGGTGGGCTGCATTCCATTGGGTTGCAGAGAGTTGAATGTGACTAAGTATACATACACACACACACAGCCAGTCCACTTCTATTAGATAGAAGGACCTGGAAAGGAGCTAATGGGAGGAAATTGGGAGCCGCATATGGAAAACTATATTACTATGGCTACTCACCAGAAAGTCTTTTCACCTTTCTTCTGGTAACCATCCCAGGCCTTTCCTACATCAGCCTTCACTGTATGTGTAAGTCCCCTTAGCTGGTGTAGATGTATACCATGTGTCATGGGCTTGGTATAGCAAATTAACTCTATTTCTGGTTGCAGAAAAGTGTCCTTCATATGATTTGTTTTTTCCTAGAGTTAACAAGGTACTTTTCCCTAGGGATGCTGAGCTGAAAGGGCTTCTCTGGAGTTGCTGATAGGAATTCACTTCCCAGAGTCTGCCTGCTAATAAAGCTGAAGCAAGGCAAGGAATGAAAAAAAGGGAAAGAAAGATAGTGACTTCAGTCAAGTCTCTGAATAGTCATGTGAGAGTTCAATGCATCCTTAACATCCTTACATAACCCAACGAATTGTGGTTTCGTTTTATAGGAGTTTGCTTCTTGTACTTAATTGGACTTAAGGAGTTTCTGTCAGTTACATGATAAGGGGAGTGGATGATGTTGAAAGGTGGTTTGTGTTTTTACTCTAAAGATGGAAGATCACTGAGGACTTTTAGAATCAGGAAATCAGAATTATATTAGCTTTTTATTTATCCATTCTCTGATTATTCTTCTTAACACCAGTGGTCTTCACCTGTTTGTTCTACTCAGCCTTTTCCACAGAATTGTTACTAGATTCAATCCAGTTTTACTGTGTTTCAGTTGCATAACCTTAAATGATTCATTTTAACATGGGACTTCAGCTTCCTCATCTATAAAGTGGGGTTAGTAAATTTACCTTGTAGGGCTTCTTGGGTGGCTCAGTGCTAAAGTATCCATCTGCAGTGCAGGAGATGCCAGAGATGTGGGTTCAGTCCCTGGGTGGGGAAGATCCATTGAAGGAGGAAATGGCAACCCAATCTAGTAATCTTGCCCAGAAAATCCTGTAGTCAGAGGAGCCTGGTGGGCTTCAGTCCATGGTGCCTTAGCAGAGTCAGACATGACTGAGTGACTAAACAACAAACAAGAAACCTACCTCAGAGTTTAGTTGTGAAGATTAGAATAATAATAATAATAAATGGGGAGTGATTGAAATAGAGTAAAGGCTCAATGTGAAGTAGCTGTATGGTATAGAAAGTAAAGGGTAAATTCTCTTTCCCAGTGGGTAAGCACTGATAAAGTATTTGCAGTGAATACTGTCATGTCTTATTTTTACATTTATGTGCAGTATTTTAAATTTTTATTAATGAATCTTGGAGTGCAAGGAGATCCAGCCAGTCAATTCTAGAGGAAATCAGTCCTGAATATTTATTGGAAGGATTGATGCTGAAGCTGAAACTCCAATACTTTGGCCACCTGATGCGAAGAACGGACTCATTTGAAAAGACCCTGATGCTGGGAAAGATTGAAGGTGGGAGAAGGGGACAACAGAGGATGAGATGATTGAATGGTATCATTGATTCAATGGACATGTGTTTTAGTAAGCTCTGGGAGTTGGTGATGGACAGGGAAGCCTGGCATGCTGCAATTCATGGGGTTGCAAAGAGTCAGACACGACTGAGCAACTGATCTGAACTGAATTGATTAATGAATCATATACCTAATAAATAGGTTCTTCCTTTGAAATGTTTCATATGCACCATTTCCTTTCCATTCCAATTGCTATAATGAAATTTTTGACTTGAATATCTGGACAGATTCATTAGCCCATATTGCTTCTCTTTTAGCCTATCATGTATTCTGCTATTAGATTAATCTTTCGAAAGCACGGGGTTTTATTCATAAATAAGAACTTACACTTTTTTTTTTACTGCCAACTACCAACTTCACTAGGTATAAGTTTTCTTTGTTTCAACTGCAAAATGTTTCATAAAATTTAACATTAGCTGCATACCATTTCTTTACTTTTATTCAGCTCTATTAGTGTATAATTTACATAAAATAAATTTCATTTATTTTAAGTATAGAGTTTGATGAATATTGGCTATTGTATACAGGCTTAGAAACATGACTATGATTAAGGTACAGAACACATTCATTAGTCTTAAAAGCTCCCTCATGACCCTTTGCCATTGAGAGACTCCCCAATAGATCATGCTATTATCATAGTTTTGCACTTTCTAGAATTTCGTATCAATAAATCCATGAAGCAGTCTTTTAAAAAAAAAAATTTATTTTAATTGGAGGATAATTTCTTTACAATATTGTGGTGGTTTTTGCCATACATCAAGATGACTCACCCATGTGTGCACATGTGTCCCCCAATCCTGAACCCCTCTCTGACCTCCGTCCCTACCCCATCCCTATGCATTGTCTCAGAGCACTGACTTTGACTGTCCTGCTTCATGCACTGAACTTGCACTGGTCATCTATTTTACATATGATAATATATGTTTCAATGCTATTTTCTCAAGTCATCCCACCCTCGCCTTCTCCAACGTAGTCCAAAAGTCTGTTCTTTATGTCTGTGTCTGTTTTGCTGCCTTGCATTTGGGATCATCATTACCATCTTTCTAAATTCCATATATATGCGTTAGTATACTGTATTGGTGTTTATCTTTCTGACTTACATCACTCTGTATAATAGCCTCCAGTTTCATCCACCTCATTAGAACTGATTCAGATGTGTTCTTTTTTATAGCTGAGTAATATTCCATCATGTATATGTACCACAACTTCCTTATCCATTCATCTGCCAATGGACATCAGGTTGCTTCCATGTCCTAGCTATTGTAAACAGTACTGCAATGAACATTGGGCTACACATGTCTGTTTCAATTCTTGTTTCCTCAGTGTGTATGCCCAGCAGTGGGACTGATGGGTCATATGCCAGTTCTATTTCCAGTTTTTTAAGGAATCTCCTCATGTTCTCTGTAGTGGCTGTACCAGTTGAAGCAAACAGTGTTTTTTGAATCAAACAGTGTTAGACTTCTTTCAGTTAGCATGATGTTTTTTGATTTGTTATGTTCTTTTTTTGTTGCGAACTAGTACCCCCTAAATATGCACGTAATATAATTTGTTTATCCATTTACCAATTAATGAACATTTAATAACATGTTTCCAGATTGGGCTATTATTTAAAAAAACAAACAACAAACTGTTACTATGAAAATTTGCCTACATACATTTGTGTAAACTTATATGTTCATTTTCTGTGGTAAATACTTATAAGTAAAACTGTTGGTTCCTAAAACAGATCCTGGCATGTATAGTTTTATTGTCATAAAGTAGTACTAAACTATTTTCCAAAGTAGATGCACCATTTTGCATACTACCAGCAACATAGGAAAGTTCCAGCTAATATTTAGCCTTTAAATATGTTTACCCCCTTACTGTTCTTCTCTTTCTGAGACTACATTATATATGTTTTCTTTCTATTTTCTCTGTTCTTTACATAGGATAGTAGATCCCTGACTCTACTAGACAACAATTCTCTCTTTCCTCAGTCTCCTCCATCATTTCACCTTTAAGCTCATCTGGAGAATTTTTAATTTCATATATAGTATTTTTCAGTTCTTGAATATCCTTTGGTTCTTTTTATTATTTATATTTCTCTGTTTAAATAGTCCCTTTTTTTATGTACACCAAACAGATTCTTTTACTTCATTGAGGATTGTTATATCAGCAGTTTTAAAATCCTAGTTGCCTTATTTCAACATACAAGATAATCTAGAGGTTGGTCTCAACTATTTTCTTTTTTCTTGACAATCTATTATATTTTCCTAAATTTTTATACATCAGATAATTTTGGATTCTATCTTGAACATTATGAATGTTAAGATATGGAGACTCTGAATTCTATTTTTTTCCTCCAAAGAGTATTATTTCTTTTATTTTAGCAGGAAATTATCTTGGTTAGATTCCAGCTACAAACTGGGCAATGGCTCCCAAATTAACTCTGATCTTTTTTCTTTAAGTGAACTGTTATGCACCTATCGCACCAACTGTTGTTTGGGAGTCTACCAAAGACATAGGCAGACAGAATTTAAGCATTCCCTTTATGTCTATATTCTCTTCCTTCAGATTCCCCCTCTTTAACAGTTTCCCCTGGATTCAGTCTTCTGATTCCCCAAGCCAAGAAATCACTGGTTTTCCTGCCACACTGACTGCTCCTGGCTCTAGGTTAACAGATGCAAAAATGAGAACTTATTCTGCAGAACTCTCTGTGTGAAGATTCCTTACAAGAATCTTCTTGGTTCTGTTTACTGTGAAGTTCCTTTACATGACTGCTTTTTTGTGTTATGTCCAAGAGTTTATGGCTGTTATCTTCAGGAAGGTCAATCTAATAAGATCTTTCACAGCCATTACCAGAAGCCAGTACTTCATATTTCTTAAAAATAGTAGTGTCAATCTGGAAAATAAATTTATTCAGGCCATTAATTCTTTATCCTTCCATCCACATGTTTAACGCAAATTGATCTTATAAGATGCACTAGAAACTCAGTTCTCAATTGATTTTTTTCTAGCTGCAGCTTGGATTGCTTCTCTCTTAATCTTTCTTTTTCTTTCTCCTTCCCTTCCTTTCTTCCCTCCCTCCCATCCTTCCTTCTTTTTCTTTCTGTCTTTATTTCTCTTATTCTCTCTGTCTCTTCTATGTTTGTTGAAGTTTTGGACAATTCTTGACATCAAGCATACTAACTTATTTTAACTAACGACACAGAATATCTAAACTTTGCACATTTTCAGTGAACTCCAGCTCAAGCAGTTTTTTCCTGAACTCATACTTAATACAGACTTGACCAACTTGTATTTGAAAGCCGTATTCTCATACCTGTTCATTCCTTTTCTGTTCCGGAGGGTAGTGTGATGGTGGTAGTTACCTGAACTTACAATCAGAAGATGTAGTATCAAATTTAAACTTTTATGCCTTGGATCTAGTATCTCCATCTATGAAATAGGTATATTATGTGAAATGCCAGGGTGAATGAATCACAGGCTGAAATCAAGATTGCTGGGAGAAATATCAACAACTTCAGATATGCAAATAACTGATAATGGCAGAAAGTGAAGAGGAAGAAAAGAGCCTCTTGACGAGGGTGAAAGAGTAGAGTGGAAAAGCTTGCTTAAAACTCAGCATTCAGAAAACTAAGATCTGGTCCCACCACTTCATGGTAAATAGAAGGGGAAAAAGTGGAACCAGTGACGGATTTTATTTTCTCAGGCTCCAAAATCACTGTGGAGGATGACTGCAGCCATGAAATTAAAAGATGCTTGCTCCTTAGAAGGAAAGCTATGACAAACCTAGGCAGTGTATTAAAAAGCAGAGACATCACTTTGCCAACAAAGGTCTGCATAGTCAAAACTATGGTTTTTTCAGTGGTCATGTATGGATGTGAGAGCTGGACCATAAAGAAGGCTGAGTGCTGAAGAACTTATGCTTTCAAATTGTGGTGCTGGAAAAGACTCTTTAGAGTTCCTTGGACAGCAAGGAGATCAAACCAGTCAATCCTAAAGGAAATCAATCCTGAATATGCATTGGAAGGACTGATATTGAAGTTCTAATACTTTGGCCACCTGATGTGAAGAGCTGACTCATTGGAAAAGACCCTAATGCTGGGCAAGACTGAAGACAAAAGGAGAAGGGGGCAACAGAGGATGAGATGGATGGCATCATCGACTCAATGGACATGAATTTGAGTAAACTCTGAGAGATAGTGAAGGACAGGGAGGCCTAGCATGCTGCACTCCACGGGGTTACTGAGTCAGACATAACTTGGAGACTGAACAACACTCTTGAGTTGATTTAAGAATTAACTACACAGTGTATTATAAGTGTGATTTTAGGTTTTTATAATTGCTTCTATAAATTTCAAGTTATTTAGGGATCAAACCCTCTGGGGTGGAAGTGTGGAGTCTTAACCACTAGACTGCCAGGGAAATCCCATATAAATTCAAGTTTTTAAGTAATAACAACAAAAGAATTTTAGAACTTAAGAAAAAGAATATTACCTAGATACCCTATTTAAATCATAAAACTCAGGGAAATGAGCAAATGTGAAATTTATTTCATGTGTAATAAAATACCATTGACTTTTAAAGAAGCAGATTATCTTTGGAAGTAGGGTATCTCTGCTTTAGGAACACATTTGGGGCTAATAATGCCCATTCTAAATATTATCTCAGAAAAATGGGGGCCTGTGTCCTTTTATTATGACTTTAATATATTTTAAGTAAGACATTTATTTTGAAAATATAACTTTCAAGAATATCTGAGCAAATTCCTATGCCTTTGTATTCCCATACCTTTATATTTGATTGCTAGCTGAGATCATGATATTCTATAATCGTGCCCCCTAAACTGCTACAATATTAACAAATCAAATTGATTGCAACCATTCATTCATTCATCCAATGATTACAGACCACAAAGAGTCAGGCATACATCTTGGTGCTTATCATACAGTAGTACAAACGGACTAAATACCTGATTTTGTGGTGCTGCTGTGCTTAGTTGCTCAGTCGTGTCTGACTCTGTGACCCCATGGACTGCAGCCCTCCAGGCTCCTCTGTCCATGGGGATTCTCCAGCAAAGAATACTGGAGTGGGTTGCTATGCCCTCCTCCAGGGGATCTTCCCAGTCCAGGGATCGAACCCAGGTCTCCTGCATTGCCAGCAGATTCTTTACTGTCTGAGCCACCAGGGAAGCCCAGTTTTGCGGTACTTACTTTCTGGTGCATGCGTGCTTAGTGGCTCAGTACTGTGCAACTCTTTGCAACCCCAGGGACTGTAGTCCGCCGGGGTCCTCCATCCATGGAATTTTCCAGGCAAGAATACTGGCATGGGTTTCCATTCCCTACTCCAGGGGATCTTCCTGAATCAGTGGTTGAACCTGTCTCTTGCTTCTCCTGCATTGGTAGGTGGATTCTTTACCACTGTGTCACCTGAGAAGCCTTACCTTTTAGTAAGGAAAAACAAATATAGTCAGGTTATAATATGTATTCTGAAGCAAATGTAGGAAGTTGAGAAGACAGGCTAAATGAAGAGGAAAATGCTCTTTTTACATAGTTGAGTTGGTGAAGACATCTTTTGAAAATGACACCTCAGCAAAGACCTCATATGAATGTGGGACGGAGTCATAGAGCCAATTAGGAGGAAGAGAGATGTTGGAAGAGGGGATAGTAAATGGAAAGGTCTTGGAGTAAGAGATTGTTTAGTATCCTATAAACAAGCTAAGAGAGATGAAAGATTCAGAAATAATGGTAACACAAGAGAGACTGTGCAATTGCATTATGGGAGGTGGACATTGGTTATATTCAGAGTAAATAAGGGAAAATAATTTTTGATGGAATGGATCTTTGAGGTAGTATTTTTGGAAGTGTTTAGTAGGTGGTGATGGTGATGGACAGCCCAAGAAAAGAAATCATTAGAATTTTCCTTGGAGACCAACAGATTTTATCTTTTGGGAGAAATGTAGAAATTAGCAAGAGAAGTAATGAGAGAAGCTGAATAAAGATGTATGGGATTGAGAGTATGTTAGATACAGATTTTAGGATAAGGAGCTTGCATTTCACATGATAGGAGATACAGTTTCATTAAGCATTTTCAAGAACGGTTTGATTTGGTAAAGTGAAAGTGAAAGTTACTCAGTCATATCCAACTCTTCGCAACCCCATGGAATATACAGTCCATGGAATTCTCCAGGCCAGAATACTGGAGTGGGTAGCCATTCCCTTCTCCAGGGGATCCTTTGAACCCAGGGATGGAACCCAGGTCTCCCGCATTGCAGGTAGATTCTTTGCCAGCTGAACCACAAGGGAAGCCCAAGAATACTGGAGCGGGTAGCCTATCCCTTTTCCAGGGGATCTTTCTGACCCAGGAGTCGAACTGGGGTCTCCTACATCGCAGGCGGATTCTTTACTAACTGAGCTATCAGGCTTACTGAGCTATCAGGGAAGCCTCTTGATTTAGTAAGGACTAGATAAAAAGATGAATTTGACCTTGCTGTACAGACTGTATGGAATGAAGAAGGGGTTTGTGGATGCACTAGCTTTAGAGACCAGGTGGATTGTGGCCAAATGGATACTAAACACTATCAGACTATGCTGGTAATTCTAAAAGTTGGGATCTGTCTTTTCTGTACTAATAGCATTGATCTTTTGTCCAGGTTATAATAATTGCCAGGAAGCTGAGCAGGTGGTCTACCTTGCATTGCCACAGTTTGACAAATTATGAAAGTTTAGTTTTTATTTCTTTCAGAGCTGAAATATTAATTCTCATTGCCCCTATGAACTCTTCCTCAGTATATTATTTATATTTAACCTATTTTAACTAAAATACATATGTTTATGAGAAATGTTGTAGTAAAATTTCATCTAAGCATAACATTTTATTAATACTTTTTCTTCTGAAGCCCCTTGAAAGAAATAAAAAAATGCTAATCTTCTGCTGTGAGTCTTTGGTATTTTCAAAGAATGGAGTAATAGTCTTGCTTTTTCTTTGCTTTAGGAGAACTTGTTGTTTAATTTTCTTTATATATATAATTACCGGGGGAAAAAAATCTTCCCACTTAATGACTTTCTAGACAGAAAGCAAACTGAGTCTACATACCACTGTATTGAAGTATCTGAAAATACAATATAATATTCACCCTCAAACCCACATTCCTTTTCTGATATTTTCATTTTTGTTTCTGAGAAAGGAAATTTTACCATCACAACAATTAACTTGTATACACACATTTTCAAAGTCGGTTTCACTACTCCCCTGGTAATTATTTTCCCCCACTTCCACTCAATAGATTGTCTCTTCTGAACCTTTTTTTCCCCAGAAAATGCTAATCCTTTACATTTGTGTTATATTAACATCTTCTTGCACATCTATGGATCAACAGATAGGTTTGGGAAATTTTCACAAGGTTTTTATTTGTAATTGACTTTGCAGAGAGTTCCAGTATTTATTCCAAATAGTATGTAACATGGTACAAGTCCATGAAATTCAGTGTGGTTAATGTCACAACCTGGAGGATCACATGATCTGCAATGTAAACTGAATCCAATTTCTTATATTTTATTGATGCCTTCCTCACCTATTCATATGTTTAGTGTTTTATTTTCTGTCTCATCTATATTTAATATGCTCCCTTACACTAAAATTGGCTAATAGAAGACAGATACAGCCCCATAAAGAAAAGAGAAAACAGGGAGGGCCTAGGAATTCACTAACCATTAATTATTTTCATGTTATGGGTACCATAAATGCAACCAAATTTCATGATCAGCTTTTAACACTAAGCCCAAATGTCACTACATATACTGAAGTTTGAATCTGTGGAGGAAGCATATCACAGAGACACTAAAAATAGAATGAACCCTGAAAAATTAGTTACTCATGTGTCATGAGCTTCACATGTATTATTTTGGATAATCCTCACAACATTCCTACAAAGTAGATACTATTATTATCTGTATTTTGCAGCAGTGGAATATGAGTTTAGAGAGATTATTGCACCAGGCAATAACATATTAAGTGTAGATCCAGGATTCAAACTAAGCAATCTGATCCCAGCTCTTAACTGCATATCCACAAATGAAGAGAAAAATAAAAAGCAAAATTTCTTGTTTTTTTAATTGCTTGTGGGATTCAGTGGTATGGTATGGGTTTATCTCCCTCAGGGGGTTTGACTGAGAAAGTGGAGAAAAAATAGGCAAGAGAATTTGGTTCATTTGCCTGTATTTACAGACAGTGATAAATGCTGTTTGTATGACAATTCTATTGTGTTAAAATTCTTGAGTTTTTGCTAGATTAACATAAAAATGAGATAATAGTGCCCAGCTGATAAAGTATAGCTGTGAAAAGAATAATGAAAAAACACAATAGAACCTATTTAGAATTAATGTATACTATAAATACCAAATATTAAAAATGAAAAACGTTCAGTCATTACCTTTAGGATTCTGATATTAACTTCAACGGATGCATTTAGAATACGGTACCCATAGCCTTGGGAAAAAAGAAAGTATACAAAACTTTATATTCTTTAATTGGGTTGGCCAAAAGTTCACTGGGGTTTTTTCCCATAAGATGTTATGGACAATATATCAAATCATCCTTATTTCTTTTTTAAAAAGAAAGAAATGAGGTTCTGTGGTTGTCATAATGATAACCTCTATCAGGTTACCTTAATTGTGTAATCCCATGAAAGATGAAAGTATTCAGTCAGTACTTTCATTGATTTTGGAATAGATACTTATTTCTCATCTTTTTAAGGAAATTCTAGAGAACTCTCCATAGTCCAGAGACCTTTCATAGGATTTAGATAAACTGGGCAGGGTAGATCTGTCACCAAGAATCAGATATATGTTTTACTTGAATGAAATTTCACTTTCCTGGGAGCAATATCAAAATCTACTATTTGTCAACACATCACCTAAATGTTACTTCAAAAGAAAAGGGCAGGGGGAGGGCGGGGAGGAAAAGTTGACAAGATACACTGAATTCTAAAACTATGTCAGGAAAAATGTGGTACTAAATTCCTTTTAAGCAGGAGGAATATGTCATATTTAAGACTTTCTATTTTCACTCGTGTGTGTGTGTTTGTGTGTGTTTAGTTGCTCAGTTGTGTTCAACTCTTCGCAACCCTATGGATTGTAGCCCGCCAGGCTCCTCTGTCCTGGGGATTTTTCAGGCAAGAATATAGTTACTTTATAATGTTGTGTTAGCTTATTCTGTTCAGCAAAGTGAATCAACTACACATATACATAATGAAGTGAAGTCGTTCAGTTGTGTCCGACTCTTTGCGACCCCATGGACACCAGGCTCCTCCGTCTATGGGATTTTCTAGGCAAGAGAGTGGAGTGGGTTGCCATTTCCTTCTCCAGAGAACGTCCCGACCCAGGGATCGAACCCAGGTCTCCCACATTGTAGACAGATGCTTTACCGTCTAAGCCACCAGGGAAGTCTATACATATACATATACATATAGCCCCTCTTTTTTGAATTTCCTTCCCATTTAGGTCACCACAGAGCATTGAGTTCCCTATACTATACAGTAGGTTCTCATTAGTTACCTATTTTATAAACAGTATCAGTAGGTATATGTATCAATTCCAATTTCCCAATCCTTCCTACCCCTCCTCCCTTCTTCCCCCTTAGTATTCATGTTTGTTCTTTACATGTATCTCTATTTCTGCTTTGCAAATAAGATCATCTATATCATTTTTTCTAGATTCCACATATATACATTAATATATGATATTGGTTTTTCTTTCTGACTTACTTCACTCTGTAGGACAGTCTCTAGGTCTATCTGTGTATATGCTGCGTCCTTAGTTGCTTCAGTTGTTCTGGACTCTGTCACCCTATCGACCATCCCCAGGCTCCTCTGTTAATGGGATTATAAAGACAAGAATACTGGGGTAGGTTGCCAAGCCCTCCTCCAGGGGATCCTCCCAACCCAGGGACTGAACCTGAGTCCCTTATGTCTCTTGCATGGGCAGGGAGGTTCCTCACAACTAGCGCCACCTGGGAAGCCCTAGATCCATCCACATGTCTGCAAACGACCCAATTTTGTTCTTTTTTATGACTGAGTAATATGTCATATTTAAAGATTATTTTTCAAAATCAGATCACATATTCTGGTTATTTATTTTTATTAATTAATGAGTAATACATTAGAGCAACTGCATTCTACATGTTGGTTAAAGTTCCTTTCTTTGACCTGAATTTTACAGATTACAGCATGCATGCAAATGAGAAATATGAAGCAAGCACTTAAACAAGCAAAAACACTTTTCAAGACTATATGTCACAGATCTCTCCTAGGGATTTCCTACTTGTGAATTTCATTCTTATTAATATTATTACAAGCTGCAGTCAGTTAATTCAATGGTTCCCTTGGCAGGCCCCTGTCCCCCACCCAACTCGCTTGCATCTAAAATTCACACAGAGAAGCTGCTAGGAGGTGTGTAGGTGTAAACAATGTGGTATAGTGAGTCACACCCGTCACAAAAGCCAACACTGATTAGCTATGATAAATTCTTAAAAATCACCAATCCAGGGGCAAAAGACGTGGGTGCAACCAGCAGGAAGAGGCCAGAGGCAGTGGCTTTGCATTTACACTACTCCCACAGACGAGACTACAACCAACACTTTAATTCGGAGCTCACTCTGCCTCTGGCTGGTGGAAACAGAAATCAGGGGCGAGTTCTGTGGCAAGGGATTTACCAAGGGGGAAGGGGGAAAAAAAAAAAAAAGAAAAAAACTGAAGCAGCACAGTAGAAGGCTGTTGCCTCCAACTCCTCACTCGCAGTCACCAAGACGAAAACGCCTGGAAGGGAAGCATAATGACGCCTAGAACCGAGAAAGTCATCGCATCTGAGGCCTCGCAGCTTGCCTGCCGCGCGGTTCACTCGCACGCTCTGGCAAGGGGTTTGGTGAACGTCACACGTGACGCCGGGGGCCCTTAACCCCTCCTGCCGCCGCGGGCGCTGCGGGTGCTGAGGGCGGAGGATGCTCGGTCGCTGCTGGAGGAGGGAGGGAGGAGGGCGGAACTTGTAAAAGGGAAGGACCACGACCCACATCACGTCTGCCACCGCTGGACCCATGCCCCTGAAGCCCACCCCCAAGGCAATTGTGGCTCCGGCCCGGGGAGGGGGCTTGCAGGGAAGGGACTGCTGTGCAATAAACGGGGCGCAGAGAGAGTGGCGGGGGAGGCAATCGTGGCTCTGCGGGGGCGGGACGGGGTCGGGAGGATGGGTCTAGCTTGATTCAGACTCCTGCACCCAGCAACGCCACAGAGAGGGGGAGAGAGGGAGAGGAGGTTGTGCTGTGTGTGTGCCCGCGTGGGTGCGCGCGGGTGTGTGTGTGTGTGTGTGCGCGTGTCTACAGGTAGCAGCGGCGGCGGCGGCGGGGACCGGAGCAGGGGACGCGTCTGCAGCCACCTCCTCGACTGTGATTTTCGGAGGCGACTGCTCACTTAGCTGACGGATCTGTACCCTCGGGAGATCTTCTCATCCTCTCCATTTCCACGCGTCTTAGTCGTCTTCCAGTTTCAAGTGTGTGCTTGGGGTATTTTATTTTTAATTTTTTTCCCCTTCTCCTTCTAAATCTTCCCGGGAATTCTGCATATTGAAGCAGGTGGCTCCTGGTACGAAATCTTTGGATACATTTGGCTTGCCAAGTTTTTTCTTTCCCCGTCCCCTCCCGGTTTCAGAGGCATCTGTGGTGCTTTTCTTTTTGGATTTATACGCAGAAAACGTATATATGTTTATATACCGACCGCATAATATATAAATACATAAACGCGTGCCCAAACGCTGGGTTTTCGTCTCTCTTAGCGACAAAGCGGAATGTTTTGGAGCGGATGGATAACGAGAACAGTATTAACATTCTTTTGAGCCTGTTTTTTCAAAAGGGGAGGGAGAGTGAAGAATTGTTTAACATTCGGCCATCGTTTGGCTGCACTCTAAGCATCACGAAGTATTTATGGTTGCAGATCAGGTGCAAACGGGGCTTAGAGAGAAAGGTAAGGGAGCTTCCTGCGTCCACCGAGCTCCGGCGTTTTTCTTAATCTCGGGGATTGCCGAGAACTTCCTACTCCTCGCCTCTCCCTCTTTTACCCCACCTCCACCCACCCTGCCCTGCTCTCTCCGTACGCTTAACCCTTTTTCAATTCCGTCGGGTTGGGGCGGGGGCGGGAGAAGAGGGTTGCTGGAGGTGTTAACGTCTGTTAGAGTTTAAATGCTTCTCTCTCCCTGAACCCCCCCCCCCCCCCCGCCTCTCTCTCCCCCCTCTTCCTCCCTCCCTTCTCCCAGCCGAGTAACTGAGTTTCCCAATCCCCTTTTAGGAAGTCATTTAATCGTTTTGGAAAAGAATGCTACCTAGATAGCTGTTTTAAACGTTTCTTGGTGCCAACCCCTCACCTCTATCCTCTGACGAAAATAAAAGCAATAAAAAATGATGAACTTTAACGAACTGGGTGGTTTCTTTAGCAGTGGGGGTCGTGGAACCTCCCAAATTGTTATTTTCCTGTAACGAACAGCCAGTACCTCTAGACGACTCCGCCGCGGAGGCAGCTTCCATTTCTTTCTGTCAGTTCATTTACTTGGCGGGTCATTTACCAGAGTTGAGCAAGATGGAGCGGAGTCTAGTATAGGCAAAACTACACGACACTTAATTCCTTTTTAAATCCACCCTTCACAACACGATCAGTCCCTGTTTAACTCTGTTCAGTGGAAGCGTTTTCAGACTCGACCTTCTGGGGAGAGGTGGGAACTTGCCCTTATTTTCCCTTTCCTCCTTCCAGCCTCCTTCCTCCTCCGTGCACAGCTCGCGCCCCGGCACTTTGTAAATTGCCCCTTTTGCCCACACCTCCTGGTGGGTGTTCTCGGCTCTTCTCCGCTCCTGCCCGCTCCGTCCTCTCCTTACTGGCGTTTTCAAAGCAAATGCATCTCCTCTTTTCCTGGGCTCCCTCTTCCCCCACCCCGCGCCGCCCCCCGCGCTCCCCACCTGCCCCGGCTCGCCGCGCCCCTCCTCCCCACCTCCCGCGGCGCCCTGACCCTTCCAAGCCCGAGTCCGGGTCTGCGGGCTGGGGGGCGTCGTGTCGGCGCGCCGACGACTCGGCGGCTACGCGGAGCGCGAGGCGCGGTTGTGAGTACAGACCGCGGGGAAGGCGAGCCGGAGTCGGGCTAAGAGGCCGGGGGAGCCCGTCAGAGCCGGAGAGCCCCGAGAGAAGGCAGGAAGCGAGAGCGATGCGCGCACGTCGCCCGAGCTCCGGCGGACGAGTGCAGTCGCCTCCGACGCCTTAGAGCGGCGCCCCAGTCGCTGCAGCCTTTCACCCTAGAGCGGTGTCCAGGGACCAGAGACCGGGAGCCGAAAAATCGGCAGAGAGGTACCGAAGCATTAGGGAAAAGATTACCAGAGAGCGGGGAGGGTTTCCTGGCGAAACGCGGAGGCTGAGCAGATGGAGGAACAATGCCTCCTCCGCGAGAAAAGCCTCGCTTGAGGCCGGGGCGGAGCGCCGAGGAGCTGCCTCCAGCCTCGGGCTCTCCCTCCCGGGCCCTCCGGCTCGTTCTGGGGCCGGTGCAGCCTCGTAGTTTGACAGGGCTAGGAAAGTTGCTCTTCCCCACATTTCCTGCGAAGTGGTTTTCAGTTCTGCGTGGTTCCAGTCAAGATGTCACTCCTTAGATCCCCTGCGATGAGCAGCTAATAGATTATGCATTATGGGGCAGTCGAGTCCCCGGGCAGAACAGAGAGGGAGTCCAAACATTTCCAACCTTCTCCTTCGGCTCCTGACCGGCCAGCCCAATGCTTTGTGAGTAGAAATGAAAAGCCACCTGCAATTATTTAGGTTGAGATTTTCTAGTGGGAATGATTTATTCCAGAAGAGGTTGTTAGGGTGTTATAGAGATGAGGAAAATTCTGTGTCTAATATTTGATTCATTTGTGATCATTCTGAATCATGAGTAGTTGCTCTCCACAAAGGTATTATACTATTTCTTTTTTCATTTCCAGGACCATAGTGATACATATAGGACTTAGGAGACATGAATTCGGATAACTAACCCCGTGTCTGTTACTCTGCCATTTTATAGATACTTCATATACTTTTTCCTTCTTTTCATACTGAAACTAGACTATTTTTGCTTAAATAAATAATCATGCCGTCCATGAAGATTCCAATCATAATATATTTCTCAAAAATTAATTGTGCTTAATTATAAATAGGATCGTAGATATAAAAATATCACTTGGAGAAAGTGGAGGTACATGTGTAAAAGATATAACATGCCTCAGCATTTCAATCAGCCTAACAGAACACCAGCTTTCAGAAATGAGCTCAGAAGCAAGGGCCATGCACCTACTTAAAATATTAAATGTTAAGTGCAAAAACATTAGGTTTACCGTGCCCTTGGCAGAGAATGAATATAAGTCTACCTGCTCTGCGGAGTGATTGAGTGATTCACAGAGCAAGTGGAAGTTAATCATTACTCAGGCCTTCCGATTACATGGTTTGATGAAAAGAAGTAACTGTTATCTGTAAGCCTGCTATTCTACAGTTAGTCTTTCCAATCCTCTTAACATAAGCAGAAATTGAGGGAGTCAGTCTTTCAGCCTACTGTAATAGACTTCCTGCAGTGTAGGTTTCAGAAAAGCCCTCTGAAGCAACTCTCCTTTCCATAGTCTCCCTCCTTCCAAAGTATTTTCTCTCAGTCTTTTACTCCCTTAGTGGGGCTTCATTTTGCGAAATTTTCCTTTATGTTTAGGTATAACGTATTTGCAATTACAAATGTCTGAATTGTTTTGAAACTGAAGATGGAATATACATTCACAGAAGGTAGGCTGAGAACTCCATTTGCTACAGGTAGAGTATTTGAATGTTTGATGACTCTTTTCATGGTTGGCTGACTTCCCTGAGTCTGAAGTCTCTTCCAACCCTGAAATTCTTATATTTTATTCTATTTTTATTATTTCCACATGGTTATTCAGTGACAGGGTCTATATCATTCTTCACATTTCTTTAATTAATTACAATTTTTATAGGATAGTGAATAAGCTATAGCTAGAGAATACAGATATAAACACATGCCCCAATGTTACTGGCAACTTTCTGAGGGACAGTATTGATTAGTGGGTATAATTGATAAATACCTCTCTGGGTTTCCATGTGCTGAAACAAACCCTTCTAACATTCTTTAAAGCAAAGCATAATAATCATTTATTTCTAGAATTCTTTTTTAAAATTTTTATACAAAGGAATTTTATGAATTATCTAACAAATATTAATTTATAGTTTTTGAAAGCAAAACACAATTGGAATTAACAGTAACATTGGAAACTGCAACAGTTCAACAATACACTTTTGCCACAAAATACTTTTAAGTATTTTGAAGTGAAGTTTGGAATCTTATTAGAATGTAAATAGAAAGTTATGATTCCTCAATTATATTTAATTATTTGTAAATGAAATCATCCGAGACCAGTTCACCTAAGTTACCTATTTTTCTAAAACACAGGTATGGTCTTACAGATCTTTTATCAGCCATGGCCAGTGGCTCTTTATATTTTGGATGCTAATATCCATAATTCTGAGGGCACTCAATTCTTTTCACAATTTACTCCCCAGTCTCCCTTTTTAGATTAAAATACCTTCCACCTGGAATTCCTCCCCAATTTGCTCTTCATTCCATTCACTTGACTCCTCCTTACCATTTTCCCCAATACTACTTGACATTTTAGGCTTCTGTGCTTTCCTTATACTAATCTTCTGTTATGGATTACTTTCTATTCTCCTCTACGCCCCCCTGCCAGATATATCCTAACTCTAGGATGGGAAAACATTTGTTTCTTTAGAGTGTTCTTTTCTCTGTCACCCTGCTATCCTTACTCTGAGCTCCCACAACATGTTATCCATACTAGAAGTAGCCCACCTTTCACACTTGCTGATGGTTGGCTCCCTCACTGGAGAGTAAGTTCCCAGAGGTTAAAAAATATACGTAATTTATCATTTCATTCAGAATGCTTAGCTCCATGTCTGAATGTAAAGTAGACCATAAGTGAATGATAAATGTATTGCTTATAAATACATTTGGCTATGAGGCAACAAAAAATCTGGCTAATAATGGATTAAGTAAATAAGGATTTATTTATCTCTTCTAATTGTAAAAGTCAGGAGAAGAGAGTTGATTAAGCATTTGAACAAGGAGTCAGGCTTCATCTTTCGTGTTGGTGGTTTCCTATGGTCCTAAGATCACTGCTGTACCCCAGGCATCATGTCTGCTTTCTAGGCCCAAAGCAGGAGTGGGTGGGGGAAGCTAACAGGGTTTTCTAGCTCAGGATTTCTCAACTTTGGCGCTGTTGTCATTTGGGGCTCATAAGTGTTTGTTGTGTGTGTGTGAGGTGTCTGGTACATTGTATTAGTAGGATGTTTAGCAGTATCCTTGGCCTCTACCCACTAGATGCCGGCAGCACACCCCACCCAGTCACCCACCCAGTTATGACAACCAGGACTTTCTCCACAAGTTGCCAAATGTCCCTTAGAGGTAAAATCATCCTGAGTTGAGAACTTGAGAATGATTGGAGTCTGGAGGAAGGAAATTCCTCATTTCCTACTTCCCCCTTTTCTTTGCACTGCAGTGGTGGTAAGGATCTGTTTGATTTTTGGTTAATAAATGGCAGAGGGCTCTTGATGAGATTAAAAAAAGAAAAATGGGAGATGAAGGACCAAACAGGCCTTCTCTTTGAGCATTTTGTCTTTCTTGTCATGTGGACATTCTCCCCATAGATTTCCATACCTACCAGAACTGTATCAAATGGCTACTTCCAGGTACCCAACACGTTGGGAAATGTGTCTTTCCTTTGGCATACCACTAACTTGGAGAAAGTCAGAATCTATGAAAAAAGAAGGGGAAACAGATTTGGGGCTGGAAACTTAAAAGTTTTTGCCACTGTGAAAGAATAAATGAATATGTAAAAGTTCACCTAAGTACTTTAGAATTTAGAAAGGAGAAAAAGTAAAGAAAAAAAGTAAATAGTCACAGAAGAGGATAGATGTAATTTTTTCACATGCTAAATATTCATAAAATAACTATGATAAAACTGTGATTTTATTTTTCTTCTGGATGATAGTTTAATTGGAAAAATAATGAGCAGAATGGAGGCATCTTACTCTTCCTAACTTTGTTTTTTTGGGGGTGTCAGAGAGCACCTTGTCTCCTTCAATCTGTTGAATAAAGCAGTAAAGTTTGATATTCATAATTATAAATTAGATAGCCATAATTATGTGAGAAATGTTGTCAAGGAAAATACGGATCTTTTGTTTTAATACTCCTTCCTAAGGCTTGTATAAAGACAGCACATCCCAGTGATGGCATTTGATTAATAACGTTTTCTTGTACATGTGTGTTAACATGGACTATGGTAACTTTAAATTAGGTTGCTTAATTATTTATCTCAGTGTAGGGTTTTGTTTTTTTTAAGTTCTATCGGATACAATAAGTATGGCTTCCCTGGTAGCTCAGCTGGTAAAGACTCCACCTGCAAAGAGGAGGCCTCAGTTCAATTCCTAGGGTGGGAAGATCCCTGGAGAAGGGATAGGCTACCCTCTCCAGTATTCTTGGCTTCTTTGGTGGCTCAGTTGGTAAAGAATTCACCTGTAATATGGGAGACCTGGATTCTATCCCTGGGTTGGGAAGATTCCCTGGAGAAGGGAATGGCTATCCACTTCAGTATTCTGGCCTGGAGAATTCCATGGACTATACAGTCCATAGAGTTGCAAAGAGTCGGACATGACTGAGCAACTTTTATTTTTATTGGATACACTTATAGGGAAGAACTACACCTTACAAAGATGTATCAGTGTTGCTGTCATGACCCATGATCTTATCTGATTGATTACAATTTTTTTCCATGAATTTGTTGAATGCCAGGTTTTGCTTAGTTCTGTGTACAACATAGCAATATAAAATATGATGTTTATTATGAAACTTTTGCATGTAGGCAACAAAATACCCAATTAAAAGTCCAAACAGTAAAGACTTATCTCTCAGAACAAGAATTCTAGAGTATGCTGCTGCTGCTGCTAAGTTGTTTCAGTCGTGACCGACGCTGTGCGACCCCAAAGATGGCAGCCCACCAGGCTCCTCTATCCCTGGGACTCTCCAGGCAAGAAGACTGGAGTGGGTTGTCATTTCCTTCTCTGATGCATGAAAGTGAAAAGTGAAAGTGAAGTCGCTCAGTCGTGTCAGACTCTTAGTGACCCCATGGACTGTAGCCTACCAGGCTCCTCCGTCTATGGGATTTTCCAGGCAAGAGTACTGGAATTCTAGAGTATACTGGTCCATGATTGGCTACCTCTGGCAGCCCTTGAACTGTCAGTGCTCTGGGACAGTTTTGCTATATTCTCTTGGCTCACAATTTTTGAAACAAACAATATGGCTACCACAGAGCCAAACATCACCTCTTCATACAGTCTTACCCAAAGTAAAAAGAGAGGAAGTCTTCTCAGGGAAATCTCTCTTTTTATCAGAAAGGATTTTTTTTTTTACCAGAAGCTATCAGCAGACTTCCTTTTATGTCTGATTGATTAAAACTATGACCCATCCAAAGAGATACATTGCATGACTGGTTTTGATCAACCATGGTCCTTTCCCAAGGCCTGGAGGAGAGGTCTGCTTTTCCCATGGACATGGCAGTGTTACACTTAAACAAATCCAGAGCTCTTGTTAACTGACAGGAAGGAAGCAATATTTGTAACCTAGGGCACCTAATATGGTGTGCCATAAATATCACACCCTCGCCTGCTTGAAGTTCTTATATTAATAATGTGGAATGTCTACACTGGAATTAAGTCCTTACACACACACACAAGAATTAAGCAGTACTTGGATCTGTGGATACAAAGTGTATACATGTCAGGCTTCATGCTTCTGATACAGAATGATTTGCTTTCATACTGTTCAGAGATTTTTAAAAATATTTTCTGAAGAATCAGAAAATGTAGGAATGGGCCTTATAGAGGAATTACAAACACCAAATAATACTACATTCCATGTATAAATCCCAAACCCTACATTTCAACTTATACCTATATATCACATAACAGAAACCATAGTTAAACCAGAGCATGTTCTTCTTACATGATCTGTAAGTAGCATGTAAGATCTTATAATTTGTCATGTGTCTATCATATGATCTTATAATTGTAAATTAGAAATAATATGAGAAATGACTGAAACTTTTTGCCAGTTATTCTCATGCAGAAGGACTTGATATCAGTTATGCCCAAATTGAAATCACTCCCTGCTTTTGGTACCTGTTCACTTGGAGAGTCTAGAAGAGGGAACTAATTTTTAGCTCACATGCCAGTATCTTGTTGAACATGATGAGTCTTTAAAAAAAAAAAAAAAAACATAGAAAGCCTTATTTTCTTTTTTTTTTTTTTTTTTTGGTCTAACTCCATGGAATCTCAGAGCCAATTTTGTGTTCAGTTGAAACAGGGGTCCTGAATTGTCTCCCTTTATCCTGTTTCATTATTTGAATTCATTCTTGAACTTAAACTTTGATTCAATCAAGATTTGATTGTATTTGGGCTTTTTTATCATCAGTTCAGTTCAGTTGCTCAGTTGTGTCCAACTCTTTGCAACCCCATGGACTGCAGCACACCAGGCCTCTCTGCCCATCACCAGCTCCCAGAGTTTACTCAAACTCATGTCCATTGAGTCAGTGATGCCATCCAACCATCTCATCCTGTGTGGTCCCCTTCTCCTCCCGCCTTCAATCTTTCCTAGCATCAGGGTGTTTTCAAGAGTCAGTTGTTTGCATCAGGTGGCCAAAGTATTGGAGTTTCAGCTTCAGTAGGATGGACTGGTTGTATCTCCTTGCAGATCTCCTTTTTATCATAAGCTACTTCAAATTACTTTTGGAAGGAGAAAGTCTATGTATGTACATGTATAAATACATGTACAAGAGTGAATGGTGTCATACATCACTCAATAAGTGTCTTTTTCCTGAATGAATATATGTTCAGAAACTAGACAATATTGTGTGCAATAAACTCTGAATTATACTCCCATCAATATGTGCAGTAGGGTTTCAGGGAAAGAAGATGCTGGTGATGTCTGAGTCATTTTGACAGAGATGCATGTAGTAATTTGCAGACAGGTGGAAAAGTAAGGCAGGGTAGATGGAAGGTGGATAGCTGAAGTCATTTTGCTAAAGTATTTTGCTTTGTGACCAATATAAAGGGTCAATGAAGCTTTAACACCAAAGCCACACGGTAAAAGAGCTGTGAACTAAGAAGGAATGGATCTGATTTCTCTTTGTTTCAAAGCAAATTTTGTGATGGACATTGACAATCCTCTCCGTTACCTCCGGCGTTTTAGAATGTGTTCAGAGTCATATCTTTGCGTCGTCAGTGCTCTATTTTCAGGCTCCAGGTCTGAAGCAGTTTGCCCCACAGCGACCACCTCTGACCTGGGCTCCTCGCCTCCAGGGAAACTGATTTTTGAATTAAACTTAAAATGATAATTAGCAGCTCCATCTGTGTTTGGGGTCAGAAACAGATGCTTCTACTTTTTGTTTTAAGAAGGCATATTTGAAAGTGAAAACAGTGATATTGAGTTTTGAATACAGTAGTTCACATTTTAGTGGGCACATTTGTATCAAATAAAGATCATAAGAGGAATGGGTATTCCAGGTATTTATCTGACCACCTTTCCACTGGACGTGGCAGTGTCTCATACTTCACCATACTCCACTGTGACATAATTATGGTTCACAGTATTGGCCCCAAGGTACTGCAAGTTCTTGAAGCTTCTCTTAGGGGATAAAATGTTTAGTTACATTTAATACTTTACAAATATTTCATTTAAACAAAGGAACCACTGATTACAGAACACATCATTATTTTACGTATGCTCTAGAAAGAAGAAGCACCCCAATTAAATCGTTATACAGTATTTTTCTATCACTTAGAACATTATACTTTAATAAAGAGCAATTTAGACTTAAATGGATGTAGATTTTACTAATATATTAATTTTGTGTATGTGTGAAAAATATATTAATTAACACATCGGTTTAAGAATTCAAAAATTTTTGTTCTTTTCAGCTTCTCATTCTTTTGAAGAATTTTTTTGACTGAGTCATATCCATACCCATGTTCTTGCTGACAGCAGTCTCTGTGTGTGTTACTGATGCACCCTTTCTTAAGAGTACTTCATGATGGTCTTCAGGATTTCATTCCAAGCAGCTGATAGCTTCTGAAAGGTTTGATGCTGGTGTTATGTTGATCTTGCTAGAATGTGACAGTGGAAGATTTTCAGACAATAACCAGCTCTCATATTTCTTCTTTCAGTTGTCCTGAAATGTCAGGAGTGATGGTAGTCTGGTCATGGCAAGGGGAATGCAACCAATTTTTGCATACAAAGTCAATGGCCTCTGCTGCTGCTTGGCTGTACCAAATTATAAAATGCGTCCTGATTCTAGAGATGTTAAAGGTTAAAAAAACAGTGTGTCAGAGTCAATGAAATATGACAACTTTAATGATATATGCATCCTCACTTTTAAACAACCTAATGGAATAATGATAATTAAGCAAACTGATTAATTTCTAAGCTTTTGGATAAGAGAGACTACCATGTAATTCTTAGTGAGCATGATTAGAATCTGATTTAACCCTTTTTATTCTCTTCTTACCCTCCCAGTTTGCAGTATAGAAAATGTAGCTAGTCTCAAATGGATAATGGTATGATAAAAAAGCATAAGACTAGGAATCAAGAGACCTGTGTTTATGGAACAGACTCTTCTAATAACTATGTGTGTCACTTCCTGTAATTCACTTCCTCTCTCTGGGCCTTGGTTTCAGTGTTTACCATATATTATCAAATTGAAATTAAATGTATCTTTTGGCCCTGAGAACTGTTTTGTGTAAAGATAATCAGTAATAAAGAATGTTCATAATATTATATATATATGTATATTTAAACTGGTGTTACATAAATATATAGTAATAGAAATATATTACTCTAAAGTGGTAAACTTAAGATATATAATATATGTTATATAGCTTTAAGATTTTACAGCTTTTTTGGGAGGTTTACACGTGCATATCTTATTTAGAACAACTGTGAGCTGTGCAGAAAGTTCAAAAGAACAGAGTTAGTATTGAGGAAACTTCTCCTCAAACATTCTGAAATGGAAAGATTACTGAATAAATCAAAGCCAAATAAAGGGTGTAAAAGTGGGAAGAGGCAAGGAGGTAATGCATTTTCTATCAAGAACAAAGAAAACTTCCACAAGAAATTAACTATCACTATATACAAATGTTCTGCTTAAAAAGACAGTCATCAGTAAAAAGCAGGAGGAAATTGGCAGGTAAAAATGAAGTTTCTTTTTTATTTTTTGTTTTATTGTTACTCAGCCACATACTACTGATTTTAAAAGATATGAATAAAAGGAAAAGGAGTTTCAGCTTAGATCAGTCAGATGCTACTATTTGTGGATATATCTTGACAGTTCTTACTGTGCAATTCCATAGACAACAGTGTTTCTTCTCTGTATTGTATTTGAAAATTGCCACTGCTCTTAAGTGGTCAGAAAGCTGGGTACTTACTTTCTGATGAATAACAAGCTCTCCAAAGGTGTCCCGCTCTCTTTTCTCTCATTGTAGCTGTAGTCATCACAAAGAAAACACAATATTGCCTTTTACCCACCTATTTTGCCATAAAAGTGAGTTGATTTATACAGTATGAAGAAACCCTTTCCTAGTTTTTTCAACTAGATATTCTTGAAACTTTTTTTTAAAAAAAGTATGGATTATATAAGATAGAGATTCAGTATTGTTGCAAGTAAATTTTTATTGAATGATTAAATTGTTTTAATCCTAATTTAATGTAGATCCATTTGTCCACAAGAAAAATATTCGAGATACGAATATTTAAGATGGAGAATATTATTAATAGTAGAGTCTTAGACTGTAAAATAGGATGTTGAGATTATATTTGCATTGCAATCACTTTTTTATGGTTAAAAGGGGAAAATCAGTTTTTGACCCCAGATGATCTGTAATGCATATTGTAAAAGAGAGTAATTTATTTTTAAAGCTTTCAGTAAATATTCAGTGGTATTTCCAGCTGAGAAACTGACTGGGCCATACTGTTTTTTTTAGTCAGTTTTAGGGCATCTTTCTTAAATTGCAGGTGGCAAAGCTGAGGTTGAGATAAATGACTTGCTCAATACACACAATGATAGAACTTGCTTATGTACATGCATTCATAAATCAATCTTTATGTAATATCTTCTTGCATCAGTTTTATATACAGGACAGTAATACATATACCAGCATCATATATGACATATCTGTGATTATAGAGTTATTAGTTTAGAAATATAGGCAATAAGTGCCAGAAGATATAAAGAAAAGAGTTTTATTTTTAGGAAGATTTTGTGAAGAAAGTGTTACTTGACGGAGATTGGGATATGAATAAATGGGTAAGAGGAAGCAAAGCATTGCTTAAAAAAAAACAATGAAAATTAAGAATAGGACATGTGACAGAAGCAACTGGTCATTCTAGAGTTTTTCTAAGGGAAAAGCAAAAATCCCCACACCAACCCACATTGAGAAATGTTATTGTAGAAAAGAAAGAAGTGTCCTCATTGAGAAAATTCATCTCATTCTGACCTGTGTTCAGTAGTTTGGCTTAGGACCTCTGCAGATCAGAAATATCAATAATATATTTATCCTGAGATAAACAGGTTTTTGGAAAAACTAGTCCATATTGCTTATATAAGAAGAAACTCATTTCTGCCAGAAAATAAATTATATTATTTGAAATGGAAAATACAACTTTCTGAATGTGTGTTTATGCATGTAAGTGATTGATACCAAATCAACTTGAGATCATTTGATTGTTTGTCATCAAATTCTTATAAGGAGATTCTTATCATAGCCTGCCTAGATAGTGTTTTCTGACCTGGGTTCCCTCTCCCCAGGAAGCACTGGAAACATTCTGTCTCTCCAAACATACCTTCTTTTCCCAAGCTCCCTTTCAATATAATGCTCCAGTCAGTCCTTTCAGATCTGCTGATTATAGCAAACTTATTGAAATGTCCTATTTGCTTCAGAGAGAGAGGGTCTAATTGGTGCTAATCTGCCTTTTAATACCCAGCAATCATCCTCATCACCACTTAAAAAATTGTACCATTTCTAAGATCTAAGAGGTGCAGTTTCAAGTGAGATATATTCCTTAGTTTCTACTAAATTGCACATGAAATCAACATGTCCCTTCTGACTTTCCTTGAATCCACTCCCTGTAAAAACAGCAGCTCATTTTGGGAATCAGTGGGTAGAATAACCAGCACCCAGGGAACAAGGAAGGAATCAGTCAGAAGAGCATGAGCATGTTTTCTATAGAACTCCATAAACAAGGTCATAATTTCTCATGAATCGGTGCATTACGACTCTGCCTGTCAGAAGTACACTGGGAATAGCCTTGGTATTCAGCTTAGAATGTCATTCCCTCACTGGTGTTCTCTTAAACTCTAAAGGAGTATGAGGCTTCACAGAACCACCTCCCTTCCGGGGGCCCTGTCTGTACCATGCAAACCCATAAAGAACAAGAGAGTGAGGCCTGGAAAATCAGTTTAAATTAGGACCATTGCCAGTGAGATGAAGCTTCTGTTCATGCCAGGTGCTTACCAGAAGAATCCTTTAGGGCTCTAGAGAGAGGCCAAGAGGCAATCCCTGGAAAGGATGGGAGATTGAGGAGCTGAGGCATGGGAAAGGGACTGAAAAATGAACAATACTTAGGAAAAGGAACTTATTCTGTCCCACTCTTTAGCCTCACTCATGGACAGAGGAGCCTGGTAGGCTACAGTTCATGGGGTCGCAAAGAGTCAGACATGACTGAGCAATTGAGCATGCATAAGCGCTTTAGCCTCAGAGGTGATCCTGTTGCCAAGCAATAAAAATGCATGATTCTGTGTATTCTTCACTCTTTCATTGATTTAGTTTATGTATCTGTCCAAGTACATGTGAGAGTTGGACTATAAAGCAATCTGAGTGCCGAAGAATTGATGCTTTTGGACTACGATGTTGGAGAAGACTCTTGAGAGTCCCTTGGATTGCAAGGAGATCCAACCAGTCCATCCTAAAGGAAATCACTCCTGAATATTCATTGGAAGGACTGATGTTGAAGCTGAAACTCCAGTACTTTGACCACCTGATGCGAAGAGCTGAATCATTTGAAAAGACCCTGATGCTGGAAATGATTGAAGGCAGGAGCCGAATGAAATGACAGAGGATGAGATGGTTGGATGGCATCACAGACTCAATGGACATGAGTTTGAGTAAACTCCTGGAGTTGGTGATGGACAGGGAGGCCTGGCGTGCTGCAGCCCATGGAGTCGCAAACAGTTGGACATGACTCAGTGACTGAACTGAACTGATCTGTCCAAAAGGGTTGATATTGTCAACTACATATGGCTTTTGTAGAATTACATGAAATAATGTAATATAGCTTAAAATATGTCCAGAAGTGTTACTACCATGATAACACTCCGCAAATATGTAAAAACACAGTCTCTGCTTGCTCAGTAATAGCCATTTAGTACACATTTTTTCCAAATAGGAAAAGGAATACATCAAGGCTATATATTGTCACCCTGCTTATTTAACTTATATGCATCATGAGAAATGCTGGGCTGGAAGAAGCACAAGCTGGAATCCAGATTGCCAGGAGAAATATCAATAACCTCAGATATGCAGATGACACCACCCTTATGGCAGAAAGTGAAGAGGAACTCAAAAGCCTCTGGATGAAAGTGAAAGAGGAGAGTGAAAAAGTTGGCTTAAAGTTCAACATTCAGAAAACTAAGATCATGGCATCTGGTCCCATCACTTCATGGCAAATAGATGGGAAAACAGTGGAAACAGTGTCAGACTTTATTTTGGGGGGCTCCAAAATCACGGCAGATGGTGATTGCAGCCATGAAATTAAAAGACGCATACTCCTTGGAAGGAGGGTTATGACCAACCTAGAGAGCATATTCAAAAGCAGAGACATTACTTTGCCAACAAAGGTCCATCTAGTCAAGGCAATGGTTTTTCCAGTGGTCATGTATGGATGTGAGAGTTGGACTGTGAAGAAGGCTGAGTGCTGAAGAATTGATGCTTTTGAATTGTGGTGCTGGAGAAGACTGTTGAGAGTCCCTTGAACTGCAAGGAGATCCAACCAGTCCATTCTAAAGGAGATCAGCTCTGGATATTCTTTGGAAGGAATGATGCTAAAGCTGAAACTCCAATACTTTGGCCACCTCATGCGAAGAGTTGACTCATTGGAAAAGACTCTGATGCTGGGAGGGATTGGGGGCAGGAGGAAAAAGAGACAACAGAGGATGAGATGGCTGGATGGCATCACTGACTTGATGGACGTGAGTTTGAGTGAACTCCGGGAGATGGTGATGGACAGGGAGGCCTGGCTTGCTGCGATTCATGGGGTCACAAAGAGTCGGACACGACTGAGAGACTGAACTGACTGACTGACTGACACATTTTTTATAGAACAGGTCAGACGCAGTGCTCAGCATAGTGGAGAAGGCAAAGGTAAGTCAGATTCTGTCTCAAGACATTAAGGGGATCTTTCTTTGTGCCTCCTGAGCCTTTGAAATTAGACTATAGAGTGTTCTACATCATTGTTTTGGCTAATGCAAGGAAGATAAAGCTGTTTTTATTTTCCAAGCACATGGAAGGAAGGGAAAAGCATTTAGAAATGGTGAAATTGGCAGCTTCAAAAAAATTCAAGGACTCTATCAGCATTAGAATGTGAAAACATTTGAGTCATACGCTTGCTAGGGAGTGAGTGTTTAATAGGCGCCTTTGTAAAATCTCCAAACTAAGCTGTATCATTTTCTATACATGCTTAAATCTCTTAATTACAAAGCAACTTTAATTATACATAAAGTATGCCTCTTCAATCATGTTTTAATCACACATGAAAAAAATGAAATTTATCCCAAAGTTATTTTCTGCATTTCAATTCTGATTTTTAAACTCTGGCATATTCTGTACCAAAAAAATTGCATTAAGCTAATGTTTATGCTTGCACATAATCCCACACTTTCAAGGCAACACTTAAAATATTCAGAAGAGCTTCACAAGAGGGAGTAGTTTAATTCTGTTGTTGACTCAGAGCCATTGTTCTTCACAGTTACAGCTCCGCTGGCATAGGCTACATATGGTCACTTGTTTCTCAGTGTACAGAGTGATAATGCATTAACATTCTGGCTGATGGTGGAAGCTATGCTGTGCTTTAGAGAAGTATATCAAGGAGGATGTACTGCCTCTTGGAAAGAAGGGAGGACAAGATCAACATTGGAGAGCCTGCAGATTGCAGAGGGGCTTTGACTGATTACCATGGCTTTGCAATGCGGAGACTGACCTAGGAGCCTAGACTTCGAACCTTGGCTGTCTGTGGGTAGAACTTATTTTGAAAGAGCAGTCATTGGAGACAACTGTGGACCGCAGCCATGAAAGGAGATTTTGCCAGCTTCTTCCCCACTGCCATTCAGAGAGGCTGTTCTAGAGCCCTCAGTTGCCTCTTGCAAGACTATTTATGACCCCATGTTTGCTCTAATTACTACTATGTAGGTCACAAGTCAAAGTGGAGTCCAGGGCTGGAGACTTCATGGCTGCATGGAGGTCCATTACAAGTACTTAAATAGTTTCTTGGGGCATTAGCATTTTCAGCAACAACAGCAAGGATGGGGGACTCTGGCCAGGGTTCAGTGAACATGACTTTTCTTTTACCTTTTGTAGTTCTCTTTGGTATATATGAAGTAAAGGAAAAAAGGCCAAGGAAGAAATTGTGTCTCTTCCCATATCATAAAAGATGTCAACCTTTATCTAATTGTATTCCAGGTGGGATTGTGTCCCAAGAAACCTTTCAAGTGATGCAGGCCCTCAGGGCTTCTCCTTACCTTTTCCAGCAACTACTCTGGTTTCCATCCATGGCTGTGAATGAAAAGAAACAAAACAAAACTAATACTATTAGCAGCACCAGAGGGAGCCACTTGCACAGTTTAGTCTGAAGCATCAGCAAAGCTGACACTAAGGCTTGATATGCAGAAATATTAAGATTTTATTGTTTTATTCTAAAAAGAATAGCAGAAAAGTTGGTGATATGTAAAATCTGTTAGCAGCAATTCCAAATTATGGGACTAGTAGCAACCACTTCATTTCTCCCACTTGAAATATTTGCCAATGGTAATTGCCTGGCTGCTGTCCAGAAAGTAAATCATATTTCAAAATGTTAAATAATATTTGGAGCAAGAGGTATTCTCTCTGATCCTGCCATTGTCCCTTTGCAGAAAACTTTCAGCAAGTTTGTATGTTTGAAATTTATGCCAGTATACTGTTTTTGTAATGTAAATGATGCTACCAAAAATAAAAATGAAGAATAAAATTCTCCATGCATATTCCAGTGCTCAAACACATACTCTCTCTATCTCTCTCTCACACACACACACACACACACACTCATAAACATGCAAACAGACACACACAAACATATGCACACACATGTTTGCACTAGTGAATTTGTTGTAAAACAATAGAACCAGGGTTGCTTTAAGGACATCCAGTAAGCTTGTCTTTGAGTCCCATAGTGGGAAAGAGAAAAATCTTTACACCAAAAAGAAAATAGAAGGCACGTAACTTCATTAGCACACTGACCTTTTTTTATGAAGAAACAGTCAAATGCATACAGTTCTGAGGATAGTCTCTTAAATACCATGCTGACAAAATATTTCAGGAAAATGTATTGATTCCAACTGTCTCATCTTGGAGGGGAGGTTTCTAGGTCTTCTGCTGTTTTATCTTTGCCAGTTCTAATCCAAATTATAAAGACATTGGAAAGGGGAAATTGCTTTAGTTCTTTGAACAAAAAAGGCTTTGTGCTTAACAGTCCCCGGCACCCCCTAGCCTTGTCCACATCAGGTAAATCTCATTACACAGAATCACAGGAAAAAATGATTCTATAAAGTAAGATGATCTCTATTGGCTCAAGTAATGGCACTTTCTTGACCTGATTACAATAAAGTCTGCAGTCTGTAATGCTGACAATGAATGCTTTCTTAGGGTCCTTTCCAGGTAATAGTCATCTTCTTCAAGACAGTACTTGATTATTTGTGGTTTGTGCTACAGATGGAAAAGAGAAAATGAGAGTGAAGATTAGTTGCACTTGACTCTCTGGCAGTGCTTATTCTTCTTTCTTTACAACCACCTTTCATTCTCTTCCTGCATTGCCATCCCAGCCAAACTACTCCGTTGAGGAAGTACTCATATTTAATCAGTGAGGGAAGTGGCTGAGGGATGGGGGCAGTTAATGTGATCTGATCTAATATCCTTCTGCCTGTGGGACTTTAGTCATGCAGAGTTGCCTCCAAGTCAGAGAAACAGGTATTGCTTACTTTTTGGGTGTTTTTTCTTCCTGTCTGTCTATCAGTGCATCCCTGTCTATTTTATATTTCATTTTTAAAATAATACCTCCAAGTCCTGAAAGGAGGACCATACTCAGGAAAGGATCCACAGGAATTTTGCCATCTGTCAGGGGTCTGTCTGGTGTCCAGTAGCATGTCCTCATGGAGCCTTGGCCCCCAGATGTCTAGAGAAGTTGTGTCAAGTGAGAAGGCCTGAATCTGAACATATCAGGTGACCTACCCACCCCATGGGCAAGAAGGGAGAAAGAGACCTCTTCTCCCGGGAAAGAGGATGGGGGGAAGCAGCAGTGGTGGTAGGGTGGAAGGCCGTCATCAAAGGCAGAGGGTTGGTATGAGATTGGACAGAGAAGGTGCCTCAAACTACCTCAGTGGTGTCTCCATTCTTAGGTTTCATGGGGACGTTTGACATATCAGAACAGGAAGCCCAGAGCAGGGGGTATGTAGGACCTGAAATGGTCTTTCTCACACCTTGTTGTCCCTGAGCTATGTCTTACAGCAGCATCTAGCTGTACCACTGGCTTAAGAGAATGAGAGAGGAATGCCTGAACATTGATTTGCATATGAGGAAGCAGGCACTTATTATATAGTACTTGTCTTATTCTATTTGGGCTGCTGTAACAAAGATGCCATGGACTGGGTGGCTTAACAAACAAAACTTTTTTCTCATACTTCCTGGAGGCTGGGGAACCCCAAATCATGGCAGCAACAGATTCAGTGTTTGGTGAGGACTAACTTCCTGGTTCATAGACAGCTGTCTTCTAGGGTCCTTCTTATAAGGGCACTAATCTCATTTGTGAGGACTCCACCCTCATGATCATGTTTGACTCTTTGCGACCCCGTGAATTGCAGCACGCCAGGCCTCCCTGTCCATCACCAACTCCCAGAGTTCACTCAAATTCATATCCATCGAGTCGGTGATGCCATCCAACCATCTCATCCTCTGTTGTCCCCTTCTCCTCCTGCCCCCAATCCCTTCCAGCATCAGAGTCTTTTCCAATGAGTCAACTCTTTACATGAGGTGGCCAAAGTACTGGAGTTTCAGCTTTATCATCATTCCTTCCAAAGAACACCCAGGACTGATCTCCTTCAGAATGGACTGGTTGAATCTCCTTGCAGTCCAAGGGACTCTCAAGAGTCTTCTCCAACACCACAGTTCAAAAGCATCAATTCTTCAGCGCTCAGCTTTCTTCACAGTCCAACTCTCACATCCATACATGACTACTGGAAAAACCATAGCCTTGACTAGACGGACCTTTGTTGACAAAGTAATGTCTCTCCTTTTTAATATGTTATCTATGTTGGTCATAACCCTCCTTCCAAGGAGTAAGCGTCTGTTAATTTCATGGCTGCAGTCACCATCTGCTGTGATTTTGGAGCACCCCCCCCCCCAAAAAAAAAAGTCTGACACTGTTTCCACTGTTTCCCTATCTATTTGCCATGAAGTGATGGGACCAGATGCCATGATCTTAGTTTTCTGAATGTAGAGCTTTAAGGCAACTTTTTCACTCTCCTCTTTCACTTTCATCAAGAGGCTTTTGAGTTCCTCTTCACTTTCTGCCATAAGGGTGGTGGCATCTGCATATCTGAGGTTATTGATATTTCTCCTGGCAATCTTGATTCCAGCTTGTGCGTCCCCTAGCCCAGTGTTTCTCATGATGTACTCTGCATAGAAGTTAAATAAGCAGGGTGACGATATACAGCCTTGACGTACTCCTTTTCCTACTTGGAACCAGTCTGTTGTTCCATGTCCAGTTCTAACTGTTGCTTCCTGACCTGCATGTAGGTTTTTCACGAGGCAGGTCAGGTGGTCTGGTATTCCCATCTCTTTCAGAATTTTCCACAGTTTATTGTGATCCACACAGTCAAAGGCTTTGGCATAGTCAATAAAGCAGAAATAGATATTTTTCTGGAACTCTCTTGCTTTTTCCATGATCCAGCGGATGTTGGCAATTTGATCTCTGGTTCCTCTGCCTTTTCTAAAATCATCTTGAACAACTGGAAGTTCACGGTCTTACCACCTCTCAAATCTTCTGCCTCCAAATATCATTACATTGGTGATTAGGTTTCAACCTGTGAATTTGGGAGGAACACAAACATTCAATCTATAATAGTATCTCCTGGAGAAGGGAATAGCTACCAGTATTCTTGCCTGGAGAATCCCATGGACAGAGGGGTCTGGTGGGCTATAGTCCTTGGGGTCACAAAGAGTTAGACATGACTGAGTGACTTTCACTCTTATTAGTAGTATGCAAAAATCTGGGTGAGGGCAGAAGTCAGAATGAGTAGAAGGCCCAGTCTCTGCTCAGGAAAGATTAGAGGGTTATATTTGACTTGGACTGGAGAAGGAAACGGAGAAGGCAGTGGCACCCCACTCCAGTACTCTTGCCTGGAAAATCCCATGGATGGAGGAGCCTGGTGGGCTACAGTCCATGGGGTTGCTAAGAGTCGGATACGACTGAGCGACTTCACTTTCACTTTTCACTTTCATGCATTGGAGAACGAAATGGCAACCCACTCCAGTGTTCTTGCCTGGAGAATCCCAGGGACGGGGGAGCCTGGTGGGCTGCCGTCTCAGGTCGTACAGAGTCGGACACGACTGAAGCGACTTAGCAACAGCAGCAGCAGCAGGAGAAGGAATAATCCTCAGGCAGCTAGGATACCAATGGACTTCAGAGGGAAGTCAGGAGCTTTCAGTTCAGTTCAGTTCAGTTGCTCAGTTATGTCCGACTCTTTGCAACCCCATGGACTGCAGCATGCCAGGCTTCTCTGTCCATCACCAGCTCTCGGAGCTTACTCAAGCTCATGTCCATTGAGTCAGTGATGCCACCTAACCATCTCATCCTCTGTCATCCCCTTCTCTCACCTTCAGTCTTTCCCAGCATCAGGGTCTTTTCAAATGAGTCCGCTCTTCACATCAGGTGGCCAAAGAATTGGAGCTTCAGCTTCAGCGTCATTTCTGCCAGTGTATATTCAAGGCTGATTTCTTTTAGGATTGACTGGTTTGATCTCCTTGCAGTCCAAGGGACTCTCAAGAGTCTTCTCCAACACCACAGTTCAAAAGCATCAATTATTCGGCGCTCAGCTTTCTTTATAGTCCAACTCTCACATGCATATATGACCAATGGAAAAACCATAGCCTTGACTAGACAGACCTTTGTTGGCAAAGGAATGTCTCTGCTTTTGAATATACTGTCTAGGTTGGTCATAGCTTTTCTTCCCAGGAGTAAGCATCTTTTAATTTCATGGCTGCAGTCACCATCTGCAGTGATTTTGGAGCTCAAGAAAATTAAGCCTCTCACTGTTTCCCCATCTATTTGCCGTGAAGTGATGGGACCGTATGCCATGGTCTTAGTTTTCTGAATGTTGAATTTTAAGCCAACTTTTTCACTCTCCTCTTTCACTTTCTTTAAGAGGCTCTTTAGTTCTTCTTCACTTTCTGCTGTAAGGGTGGTGTCACCTGCGTGTTTGAGGTTATTGATTTTTCTCCTGGAAATCTTGATTCCAGCTTATGCTTCATCCAGCCCGACATTTCCTATGATATACTCTGCACATAAGTTAAATAAGCAGAGTGACAATATACAGTGTTGATGTACTCCTTTCCTGAATTTGAACCAGTCTGTTGTTCCGTGTCCAATTCTAAGTGTTTCTTCTTGACCTGCATAGAGATTTCTCAGGAGGCAGGTCAGGTGGTCTGGTATTTGCATCTCTTTTAAGAATTTTCCACAGTTGTGATCTACACAGTCAAAGGCTTTGGTGTAGTCAATAAAGCAGAAGTAGATGTTTTTCTGGAACTCTCTTGTTTTTTTGATGATCCAGTGGACGTTGTCAATTTGATCTCTGGTTCCTCTGCCTTTTCTAAATCCAGCTTGAACATCTGGAAGTTCATGGTTCATGTACTGTTGAAGCCTGGTTGGAGAATTTTGAGCATTGCTTTACTAGCCTGTGAGATGAGTGCAACTGTGCGGTAGTTTGAACTGAGAGGGAAGGCAGGAGCTTTAGATAGGAAATTAGAATGACATTGTGTGTTGTGTTACTCTTTGTTTCCCTCTGTGATTAGCAGTAAAACCCTTGAAAGGAAAATGACCTGCATGTTTATATCTTTGGGGAGAGCAAGGAAGGAGGATTTGGGGAGCAACATCTGAGTTTGAAGTCAGATTTGTTGAAACAGGACCGCAAGGGGTGGAGTGAGTAGTGTTGAGAAGGCTGAAGGTGTAGGACCTAAAAAGATAAACAGTATGAGATATGAAGTCTGACATGGGAAAGGATTCTGGGCATTAACAGGGGAGAGTCCCTAAGACATCTGCATATGAAAAGGTCCATCTTTGAAATCTAAACAAATAATATGAAATAGGAACTTACAATAAGATGCAGAAGGAAACAAGGGGCACTGAAGCAGGAAACTGCAAAATAAAACTTTTCTTTGGTCTTTGGTTCCATGTCGGTCAAGCTAAATCAGAGTACTTGAAGTATCTTGAAAACCACACTTGGTTTTCAAGCTAATTGTGATTAAAGGGTGATTTTAGATATTTAGATTTAACATTCCTTCAAATAATTATAGTAACTCAGTGGTTTATAGTTAAATTCTGGACCTTCAAGTGATGCTTTCAGCAAAACCCTGTTGTCAAGTATAAAATGGGCAAATTTACAGCTCCCCATTATATAGGTATTGCTATTTAAATCTAAGGAGATGGCAGGAGATTGGAGGGGGGCAATAATTTAAGGCAATTGACAGGTATTATATCTCTTTCTCTGATCCTTATTTATTTATTTTTTAGTCCTCGACAAGTAATTTTAACAGTATGAAGACAAACCTTGGCTGTTCCTAGAAGAAGTTAGATGGAAAAGAGCTTGATACATTGGATAATGCCCTGAACTTAAAGTTGAATGATGTACACATAAGTCCTAAGTTTGCCATGCAGTAATGATTGGTGGAAGCTGCTTAACCTGGTGCAGTTTTTACCCATAAGACGGAAAAGACAGCATGTCCTTGTCTGTCTCATGAAGTAGTTGTAAGGATCAAATGAGCCAGAATCTGAAAAGGCAGTTTATACAGTATTAAGCTCTTTATGAATATAGGATACTCTTGAATATAGCAGAGCAGAATGCAGCATCCTCAAGTAGGGTCAGGAAGTGTGGTGATTGAGAGTATAGGCTTTATGGTTAGAGGGGACCATTTGTGAATTCCAGCTTTTCCATCAATTTGTTTAGCCTTTCTATGCATCAATTTCTTTATTTATAATGAAAGATAAAGCTAATTCTACTTTTGGAGCATTCAGAAGTGTAAGAAATAATGTATATAAAGTGCTTGTCAAAGAGCCTGACACGTAAGGGTAAGTAAATAAAATGAATATTAACTATTACTACGTGTGATTATTGTGCTTAACTCTGTTGAGTTTATTTATCTTGGAAATAATAAACCATTGAACCTCACAGAAAGAGACCTCAAAGCTCAAGCACTATATTTCTGTATAACACCCATGTCTGTTTATCTGGGTATGTAGCTTGGAAGAGCGAAGGGCTGGAATTGCTATATTTTACAACTAACAATGTACAGGAAGTACATTATTTTTTTCACTTGGGGAACTTGGTGACCTGAAATTTAACACTGTATTATTGGGATCTGTCTATCTCTCTATCTAGTTTTATGGGTTGCTGCATCCTTCAGCATCCTGTGTGCTACATCATTATCAGAAGGCTGAATGAACACACTGATTGTGCAGACCCATTTGGCCACAACGAAGGAATTCTGAGAATTTCCCTTCCCCATTCTGTGGCCCCAACCATGTTTACTTAAGCTGTGAGGCAGCAAAACCCAGATGGTTTACAAAAGAGAAGGGCAGAGGTGTTTCCTTTTACTCTTTGTCCTTGTTTTCCTATTCTCTGCTATCACCCCCTTTTAATTCTTCTCCTATTCTTTTTTACCCTAGACTTGGTCATGTCCACATTCTTCCCATCCTCTCTCCTTTACTTCTTTATCATTAGCATATGTAATTTCCTTTCAAGAAACATTATGAATATTATTTGTATATTTTGAATATTTTATAATCTTTTGCCAAATAAAGAATTTTTTTCTTGCAGTTGCTTATGACTTGTCAGGTTTGCAAACGGATGCTTAGAAGTCAAATGAAAGCAAAAGTTATTTTTTACCCTTATCTCTGTTCACCTTTCCTAATTCCTAGCCTCTGCAGTTCTTTCCCAAAGCTAATGTCAGTGAAGCAATAGCTAGCACTCTAACTGTGGTAAGACACCGCCTTACTGCCTGAGAGCACAATGACATAAACTATGTTCTTCAAAGGCTCTGGAATTTGAGGATGTAACACATTAGTGATCATTGGCCTTCTGCTTGGCTCTGATGTCCCGTTCTGATTTTGTTGTTCCTCAGTTGGTAAATGGACACCTGCCTTGTGAAGAGCTACTTTGACAGAGACGGGCCCTTGAGCCTTGCCTAAGGGACTGAGGTTCTGCTACCTGCTCTTAGCACCCGCTCAAGCCAACTCATCATCTGTGTTATGATACATGCTTCTCATTTCCCCATCATCTTGCCTGCCCTAACTTTGGGTATTTTATTGCCTCTGATTCCTGTTCTGCCTTGCTTCATGCCCAAGGCCACATTGTGCTGTTGCAACCCATTTCTGTCTGTCTCCTTCACTCTATCTAAACTCCATGAAAGGGAGATGCTATGGTCCGAATGTTTGTGTCTTTCCAAAATTCCTATGCTGAAATCCCATTCCCCTTTGAGATAATATTAGGAAGTGGGGTATATGGGAGGTGATTGTCATGGAATTGGAGACCTCATGACTGCAATTAGTGCCTTTTTAAAAGACGTTTCAGAGAGTTTCCTTGACCCTTTGCCTTGTGAGGATAAAAGGAGAAATCTGTGACCTAGAAGAGGGCCCTCATAGAACAAATCTGGTGCTCTGATCTCAGATTTCCGGCTTCCAGACTGTGAGAAATTTCTTCTAATAAACCACCCACTCTATGATATTTTGTTATAGCAGCCAGAACGATTAAGACAGGAGGCCATGTGGCATTTAGCTTGATATTCCTAATATCAAGCAGATTGAGAGCTTAGTCTTGTGAGTTCTCAATAAAAGTTTGGAAGACTGATGAACCACTCTGATACCTCCTCCCTCCTGCCATGGTTTGTTGCCATGCTACAGGAAGACTTCCTCTCCACCTCTGCTGGTAACATTTAGGGTTGTAAATGTTATCTGGTGATGATCGGTGATGCTTTAATAGAGAGGGCACCTGAATTCAGTCTCTAAAGGAGAGTAAGAGATTGCCAGTTATTGAGGTCTTTAAGTAGGTAATTCAAACAAAGGCATGGTGCTTTTTGTACCTATGGTATGACAATCCTATTTTTAAAAAATCCAGTTATTTTTGACTCCAAAATTTTTTGCTGAGACTTATAGTGGGATTCTATAAGGTATATAGAATTGCTTTCTGAATTGCATGAGTGAGCTTTAGAATAAGATAGACATGGTTTCTAATCCATTCTCTCTTTTCTGGTCATTTTATGGTCTCAGTTAAGTTAACTAACCTCTTTGAGCATCAGTTTGTTGCTAAGTGCCCAATATGTTGATGTAGGATGAGCTCAATAAATGTTCATTCCCTTTCATTCTTAACTCAGCTTTTTCTGGACAGATATTGACTTTCTTTCTCAGAAAGTGTGTAATACTTTTCACTAGCAGTTTGATAGACTGAATATTTTAGGTGACTTCAACCTTTATCTTTTATTCTCAATCCTTAAGCTTTTGTAGATTTTTTTTTCATGATTCAGATCTTGACATTAATTTCCATGCATGGGCATGCATCTATCTTGATCATTTGTAAAAAATCTTTCTGGCATTTGTAATGCTAGGCTCAGTTTTAGGATCTTGGGCTACAACAGTGAACTATACCAAAGAGAATCCCTGAGCCCATGGAGCTAAATCCTACTTTTGGAGAGACAGACTATAAATAAGACAAATAAATTATTTGTATAGTGTGTTCAGAGACAATAAGTATCATGGAGAGAAGGCGTGTGGGGAACTTTGAGGAGAGAAGGTATCATTTCAGTTCCAAATCAGATGATCAGAATACATCTCACTAAGAAGGTGATATTTGGAAAAGACTTGAAAGATCTCTTTAGGTGGAGAGAACAGTAGTGCAAAATTCCTGCAGTTGACAGGAGTATGCCTGGTGTGAACATGAAGGAAGCAACTAAGGCAGGAATTACTAAGGGAGAGGAAGAAAAAAGTCAGAGGTAAAGTCTTTAAGGGAAGTGGTGCAGATCATGTAGGACCTAACAGGCCCTGGTAAGGACATTGGCTTTTACTCTGATTAAGCTGAGTTGGTTGAAAGATTGTGACTTTAGAAGAGTGATGTAATCTGACAATTTAAAAGGCTAATTCTGGGACTTCCCTGGTGGTCCAGTGGTTAAGAATCCTACTAACAATGCAGGGAACAGGGATTTGATCCCTGGTCTGGGAAGATTTCATATACTGAGGGGCAACTAAGCCTGTGTGCCACCACTACTGAGCCCACGTGCCCTAGAGCCTGTGCTCCGCAACAAGCCAAGCCACCACGTGAGAAGCCTACACACGTCAACTAGAGAGTAGCCCACGTGCAGCAGCGAAGACCAGTGCAGCCAAAAATTAAATAAAGAAAAAGTAATTAAAAAAAGGAGAATTCTGTTTGTGGTATCAGTAATAGAATATAGGGAAAACAAGTTTTTAAGTGGGGAGACCAGTTACAACACTATTTGCAACCATCTAGGTAAATAGTGTCTAGTGATATGGAAGTGTTTTTTTTTTTTTAAAAGATTGAATTCTGAAAACACTTTGACAATAGAGCCTATAGGGTTTGTTTGTGGATTAAAAGTAGTTTCCAGAAGAAGAATTGAGTACAGGATAACTTTAGTAAGATTTTTGGCATTAGAAATTGGAAGGATGAAGTTGGCATCGCCTGTGACGGAGAAGACTTAGGGTGGAATGGGTTTTGAGAGATGAATTTCAGGAGTTCAGTTTTGGATGTATTGAACTTAGTCTTTTAGGAATTCAAGTAGAGATGTCTTTTGGGCTGTGATACAAAGAATCCAGAGTCCGGGAAGAGATCCAGGCTTACTATATCTGTGTCTCTCTCTCTGTCTCTATATCAGTATATATTTGGGAGTTGTTGACATACAAATGGCACTTAAGCCCTGAGACCTGAATTAGATCACCAAAAGAGTAGGCAAAGATGAAAGCCCAAGATACACATTACATCCCCCAGATATATGAACTATGTAATTTTAGGCAAGCCCCTTTTCCCTCTGGGTTTCATTTTTCATCTGTAAAGTAGAAGTAGCAATCTTTTCCTCTTAACATACGAGATTTAAGCGATAGTGTATAGAGAACACATGGTATAACACCAAATTGATTTTGTTCTGTTCTTTCAGTGATAACCCAACCTACAAAGATGACATTAAGGGTCAAATGAAAAACAGGGCTTAAACAGGGCGTCAGAGAGCAGTATGACTTTTTTCCCCCTTAAATCACATTTGCTTTTGCTTTCTCAATTTCTAAATGACTGATTCAGTTCAGAAAATATTGTCTTTGATTACAAAGCAGACCCCTGTCAAGTATAATCCTGAGACTTTGCCCAGTAAAGCCATGTAAAAATTTACATATTGAGTAATGTGTTTACTTCTTACTTGAATACCATTCCAAAACATGAAGGACTCAAAATTGGAAATAAGAGACAAAGACATAAATGCTTGAAAATAATAATTGAGCTGTTTAGACTCTGTATGATCAAATTGATGCTGGCACAAACACAAAGATTATTATCACTTTAAAGTCTATAGTTGAAGTAAGTCTAATATACTTGGAAAAAGTAAAAGAAAACCCAGGTGTTCATTTTGAAATGTACAAATATGTTTTCAGAATTTTTTTTAGAATAAGTAATTGCGTTTCCATGGATTGAACTGTAACATTTCACTGGTCTGTTTTAATTCAAAGCTTATGTCCAGTAATATCCATACATGCTCTTATAATTGTAAAATTAAAAATGTTTGTGAGTACAATGTAGTGACATTGGAAATCCATTATTTGGAATTAGTACTTTTTGTTATTTGTTTGTGGAGAGTGACCTGCGTTTTGTATTATGTATTGTATTTGGACATATTCTTTCATTTCACAGTGTATTCCCAGTGGCTGCACAAATTACTTCTGTATGTCATTTATGTCACTGAGTTTAAAAATCCTATTTAAATTTTAAGTCTAAGAAAGTTTGTACCATAGAAAATAGATTAAAATAGTTTTTCTGATGATTTTTAGAAAAGTGGTACTTTTCTCCAATTTAAAACTATAGAATTAGACAATCATTTCAAAGTTTACTAATTAAAATCATTTAAAATAGTTCTTGATATGATCAGTTCAGTTTAGTCACTCAGTTTGCGACCCCATGAACCGCAGAACGCCAGGCTTCCCTGTCCGTCACCAACTCCTGAGGTTCACTCAAACTCATGTCCATTGAGTTGGTGATGCCATCCAGACATCTCATCCTCTGTCGTCCCCTTCTCCTCCTGCCCCCAATCCCTCCCAGCATCAGGGTCTTTTCCAGTGAGTCAACTCTTTGCATGAGGTGGCCAAAGTACTGGAGTTTCAGCTTTAACATCAGTCCTTCCAATGAATACCCAGGACTGATCTCCTTTAGAATGGACTGGTTGGATCTCCTTGCAGTCCAAGGGACTCTCAAGAGTCTTCTCCAACACCACAGTTCAAAAGCATCAATTCTTCAGCACTCAGCTTTCTTCCCAGTCCAACTCTCACATCCATACATGACCACTGGAAAAACCATAGCCTTGACTAGACGGACCTTTGTTGGCAAAGTAATGTCTCTGCTTTTTAATATGCTATCTAGATTGGTCATAACTTTTCTTCCAAGGAGTAAGTGTCTTTTAATTTCATGGCTGCAGTCACCATCTGCAGTGATTTTGGACCCTCCCAAAATAAAGTCTGACACTGTTTCCACTGTTTCCCCATCTATTTGCCATGAAGTGATGGGACCAGATGCCATGATCTTCGTTTTCTGAATGTTGAGCTTTAAGCCAACTTTTTCACTCTCCTCTTTCACTTTCATCAAGAGGCTTTTGAGTTCCTCTTCACTTCCTGCCATAAGGGTGGTGTCATCTGCATATCTGAGGTTATTGAGATTTCTCCTGGCAATCTTGATATGATAGTTCAACTCAATTCTCCAAATAGTCTATTTATATTTAAAAAGGATGTTTTCCTGCTTTGCTTAATTATTTGAATCAAATATAAGCATTTCTAATTTCATGGAAATAGACGTTCTCTTTATAAAATTAGTAATTCATATTTTATCCTTGTGCATGCTCAGTTGCTTCAGTCATGTCCGACTGTTTGCAACCCCATGGACCATAGCCTGCCAGTTTCCTCTGTTAATGTGATTCTCCAGGCCAGAATACTGGAGTGGGTCGCCATGCCCTCCTCCAGGGGATCTTCCCTACCCAGGGATTGAACCAGCGTCTCCTGCATCTCCTAAATTATCTCTTGGAAAATATGATTCAAATATCAATGCTAAATCTTTTGGGTTGCTTAGTTTTATATCATACACAGCAAAGAAATGTATAAATTTATAACATTGCTTATAACAATGACTTGTAAATTTATAGATACGATTTTGTATCCTTATCAGCTATACAATTCTTCTGTAAGAATAGCAGATATTTTAAATTTCATAACAGATATTGTCATACAAGGGGCTTCCCTAGTAGCTCAGCTGGTAAAGAATCTGCCTGCAATGCAGGAAATCCTGGTTAAATTCCTGGGTCAGGAAGAACCTCTGGAGAAGGGAATGGCTATCCACTCCAGTATTCTGGCCTGGAGAATTTCCATGGACTATACAGTCCATGGGGTCACAAAGAGTCAGACACTACAGAGCAATTTTCACTTTCATTTTCAATGTCATACAAAATATGAATAAAATGCAGTTTTAACTACGTTCTTTAGATATTTTGAACTTCCCACATGGCATAGTAGTAAAGAATCCACCTGCCAAGCAGGAGATGCAAGAGAACTGGATACAATCTCTGGGTCGGGAAGATCCTCTAGTGTGGAAAATAGCACCCTCTCCAGTTTTCTTGCTGGAAGATTCGAGGGGGCAGAGGGGGACAGGAGAGAGGACAAAGAAGCCTGGCCGGCTATAGTCCATGGGTCATAAAGAGCTGGACACGACTGAGAGACTGGCACTGGCACTTAGATATTGTGTTTCTTTATTGACTAAAATTTTTGTACATTTTTTGTCTCTGTATTAATTTTCAGATTGTTTTCCTCACAGCTTTTTAAATAGCTTTTATTATTTGTACTAAATAAGAAACAAAAGCTAACTTTATAATCATTAGAAAATAAATAGTACAGATAGAAAAATCTTACAGTCCTATCATTCTGAGATAACTTTTTTTATCCATTCAATTTGTTTCTGTGGCTTTATTTTACTCTTTAATTCTCTTCTTCTAAGAAGTGTGTCACAGTTCAGTTCAGTTCAGTTCAGTTGCTCAGTTGTGTCCAACTCTTTGCGACCCCATGAATCGCAGCACGCCAGGCCTCCCTGTCCATCACCAACTCCTGGAGTTCACCCAGACTCACGTCCATTGAGTCAGTGATGCCATCCAGCCATCTCATCCTCTGTCGTCCCCTTCTCCTCCTGCCCCCAGTCCCTCCCAGCATCACAGTCTTTTCCAATGAGTCAACTCTTCGCATGAGGTGGCCACCGAGTACTGGAGTTTCCGCTTTAGCATCATTCCTTCCAAAGAAATCCTAGGGCTGATCTCCTTCAGAATGGACTGGTTGGATCTCCTTGCAGTCCAAGGGACTCTCAAGAGTCTTCTCCAACACCACAGTTCAAAAGCATCAATTCTTCGGCGCTCAGCCTTCTTCACGGTCCAACTCTCACATCCATACATGACCACAGGAAAAACCATAGCCTTGACTAGACGGACTTCTGTTGGCAAAGTAATGTCTCTGCTTTTGAATATGCTATCTAGGTTGGTCATAACTTTCCTTCCAAGGAGTAAGCATCTTTTAATTTCATGGCTGCAGTCACCATCTGCAGTGATTTTGGAGCCCCCCAAAATAAAGTCTGACACTGTTTCCACTGTTTCCCCATCTATTTCCCATGAAGTGATGGGACCGGATGCCATGATCTTCGTCCAACCAGTCCATTCTGAAGGAGATCAGCCCTGGGATTTCTTTGGAAGGAATGATGCTAAAGCTGAAACTCCAGTACTTTGGCCACCTCATGTGAAGAGTTGACTGATTGGAAAAGATCCTAATGCTGGGAGGGATTGGGGTCAGGAGGAAAAGGGGAATGACAGAGGATGAGATGCCTGGATGGCATCACTGACTCAATGGACGTGAGTCTGAGTGAACTCCGGGAGTTGGTGATGGACAGGGAGGCCTGGCGTGCTGTGATTCATGGGGTCGCAAAGAGTCGGACATGACTGAGCAACTGAACTGAACTGAACTGATGCACATTTCCAGTCCTTTTAATATATATTCCCAATGTGTTCTCTCTCATGGTGGTGGCCATATGTAATCCCTCTGGCAAAGTTTTGGTGTGTGTTCTTTAATACTGGACATTACATTTTTTGCAATATTTGTTAATTCTGGAAATGTGATCTTCTTTCTCATTGCCTAAATTGGAAAAACTTTGACTACTAATAATTTAAACACCTTAACATATATTTATTAGCCAAAATAGATTTACCTACTTTTTCTAATCTATTGTCCCTTTATTCTGTTTATGGGAATATAGATCTCCTTTATGGTTTCTTTCTTTGACTTCAAGTTTAACTTCTGTAACACCAAATTATATATATTAATACATATTAACCTATATTTTCTTTAGATACCTTGAGTTTTGTTTTTTTACATTTTTACTTCACTATTTTGAAGTATGAGATAAGGATCTAAATAGCAGTATTGAAAGCCTATCTTTCCATCCTAATTTGAGATGTATTCTTTTTTATGTACAAAATACATGTGCATGCAACTTCTAGACATTTTCTTCAGTTTTGTTGATCTGTTTATTTGGAGAAATGCTACATTGTTTTATTTTGTTGTATATTTTTCATGATGTTTATAATGGCAAGTAATACAAGTCCTGTGTATTACACTTTTTAACATATTTTCCTACTATCTTGTCCAGTCTTCTGGATGCAGTGTAGCATATTTGTTACGTAAAAAATAATGTTATTAGAATTTTTATTAACTAGCCAAATGAATTTTTATGCTGTTGAATTTTCTGAAACAGGAACCCAGTCTACCTATCACTTTTTTCAAATCATTATACACTTTTTATTTTGAAACGAACTTATAGAAGATTGCAAGGAGAAAACAAGTACCCATTTTTCTTCTAAGCCATTTGGAAGTAAGTTGCCCATCTCCTCTCTTAAATATGTTAGTGTGCATTTCCTAAGAATAAAAAACAAGAATAAAAAAAATTTAAAAAAAACGTTCTGCTTCCTAATCACAATTTAGCCATCAAAATCAGAAAGTTGACACTGATATATTACTGAATCTAGCTCTCAGACTAGTTAGTTTTTGTCAAGTGTTTCAGTAATGCCATTTATAACAAAAGGATCCAGTTTAGAGTCATGTTTTGTATTTAGCGGCCATGTCTTTTTAGCTTTATTCAATCTGATACAGTTTCTCAATCTTTTTTTTTTTATTTCATGACCTTGACACTTTTAATGATTACAGGGCAATATTTTGGTAGTCAGTCCGTTTGTTTGATGTTCCCTCACAATTAGCTTGAGAGCATGAATCTTTGGGAGGAATATCGCAGAAGTGTGCTTCCTGGGACCTAACTGGGAACCACAGCCTTGGGAGGTCAGGAAGGGCAGAGAATACCACAGGAGAGATCCTGTGCTCTTCTTCATTGCATCCTCTCAGATGACACTTGATTAAGGTGATGTCTGCCAGTCTTCTTCTCTGTAAAGTTACTCTTTTACCTTTTGTAATAATTATTTTCTAGGAGATGCTTTAACATTACATAAATGTCTCATTCCTAGCTAACTTTTAATTAATTATCGAACTGATTTTTATCAGGATTTTCCCACAATATTCAGCTTTATTTAATAGGGTACAAGTTACTGTCATGTTTTTCTTTCTTATGCTCATATTTGACCAGTTGGAGCACTTCTGGGTAGATCTTGTGATCTTTTGACATGCTGTCATGCTTGGAGAAATAGTACCTTGCTTTCTGGCACAATAAGATGTTCCAGGCTCATCTTATATTTTCCCTTTTCCAGCCTTGAAGCCAGGTATTTCTCCAAGGTACACTATTTCTTTTTTCCTCCTTCTTTGGTCATTTACACTTAAATATTTTTCTTCAGTCTGTAGCTCATTCTCTTTCACAAAATCTTTCAGAGAAGTTTTTAATTTTAATGAAGTCTAAGTTATCAATATTGCTTTCATCTTTGATGTTGTCTCTCAAAAGTCTTTGTTATACCCAAAGTCATTGAGATATTCTCTTATGTCCTATTTTAGGAGTGACTATTTCCTTTCAGAGGAAAATAATATATAAAATGTTATATATTATACTAGTAATATGTAATAGTATAGTAGTAATACGTAGCATCCCAAATCTGCATACTATGTATTACTACTGGAGTGTTACTCCCTCCAGGCTGTCTCTATAGACAGAGCTAGGGAATATATTCACACACATTTACATCAATATTACTATATCTTTCTACCTATTTAAAACAGTGAGTTTACATTAATACTTCAGATTCTAATGAAATACCACAAGATTAATTCTGATCTTGTTCCTTTCCATATTTGTAATTTTCTTATCTGTAAATCAGGTATATGGCTTCCAATATTCTTAAGATATGTACACATTTGATCAGTTTCCCTGTATGAAAAATATCCCATTGCTGCCACTTCTTCCTCTGCATAGATATGCTCTCTTCACCCCACCAGTGCTCTGACATTCCTTACTGGACTGTCCCCTTCTCCTCTCATTTGGGCTCCAATAGCCTGCGTCTGAGCTTGCCCCTCTGTGTAAATTCTCCTCACATAATGCTCTGATTGTTCACACAGGGTTGCCTCCCTATGCAAACCCCTCCTCAATCTTCCAGGGTCTGACACCTTGCTCTGGGCCATCATGGATCTGGCCCTACCTTACTCTGCTTTACCTAGTTACTTTACTGAGGAAAAATAAGGGGGAGAGAAGATAGCCAGATTTTTTACATCCTTCAGTTAAATTTACACTTAGTTGTTATTTTCTTTGGTACATTCCTAGCTGTTGTATGGTTGTTTTTATTGTGAACGCTTTTTTTTTTCTATTTTCATATAATGGTTAGTATATAAGAAAGTTTTGTTTATATGTTGAGTTTAATCTATAACCAACCAAGTTCTTAAGCTCTTCCATTTAGATTTGATCACTTTCAATTTAGAAATCATAATTTCATCTTCAGATAGTGATCTTTTTGCTTCTTCCTCATATATATTTAATTGGGCTTTTTCTGGAACATGAGTTTTCTTATCATTTTATGCATGGAAGTTTTCTTAAATAGATAAAAGTTCTTTACAGTTGGGAAGCTCTAGCTTAGCTTGTATAATTTGTTTTTGGAAAAAAGTTGTTTAAATAAAGATTTCTGTAAAATGTCCTGCTTAGTATTAAGGTTTATTTCTGATTTATATTCTCATTAATATACTGTATTAACATATATAAAAATATTAAATTTAGAATAGTCAGGATTTTTAAAATATTATTTAAGAATCAGCTAACATCCTCTTTGATCATTAAGATTATTTGCCTTCTAGAATACAGAAGTAGAAATCCATGATTACACAGAATTCTAGAATCTACTAAATTCACAATCCTTAGCCAGAAGGTGGAGGATCAGGAGGGATAAGAAATTTCTGAAGTTAAAACTATTTATTATGATGGGTTCATGTTAGACAATTTTGCTGCTGCTGCTGCTAAGTCGCTTCAGTCGTGTCCGACTCTGTGCGACCCCTGAGACGGCAGCCCCACGAGGCTCCCCTGTCCCTGGGATTCTCCAGGCAAGAACACTGGAGTGGGTTGCCATTTCCTTCTCCAATGCATGAAAGTGAAAAGTGAAAGTGAAGTTGCTCAGTTGTGACTGACTCTGAGTGACCCCAGGGACTGCAGCCTAGCAGGCTCTTCCATCCATGGGATTTTCCAGGCAAGAGTACTGGAGTGGGGTGCCATTGCCTTCTCCGTAGGCAATTTTAGGCCTACTTAAATTACTCAAAATATCCTTTCATCAAGTTTCCATTCATTTCCTAAAATTTTCTAAAAGTATCAAAAGCATAGCAAAGTAGGTTCTAATTTTCATATTCTTAACTTCTGAACTAATACATGAGCTTTTTGTAGCAGTGGTTTTCAAATTTTAACAGGCTTATAATTTACCTGTGTATGGAGGCTGAGAATTGGCATTTTCATCAAACATTCCAGGGACTGTAGAGTCATGATCCTTACCTAAGAAACACTGATTTAGAGTTGGGCAATGTCTAAATAAATGTTTCAGTGAACATGCTTTTGTTCCAAGTGGAACAAACAGAAGTGTTTTTTCCCAGTGAGGGTATTGGAATTCACAGAATAGAGCGTATCATGTAGTTGGAGTCAACTGCACTCTATATATTTTACTTCTTAAAATAGGCTTGATGGTTCTCTGGGACCAAGACCTAAGTTCTTTGAATGTTCTTGTCATTTTTCAGGTTTTTAGGAAAATGGCACTATATAAAATAGTCTAAAAGGAGTTGCAAAACTACTCTAGTCTTTAGTTATTTATCCAATTTTTAGTGTTTCAGAAGCTTTCTTCTAGACAAGAGTAAGTTCAAGATTATCTGTGAATAGCTACAAAGTATTGGCAGTTGCTTGAACTTTCCTAAGTATAGCATATGTTTTGGAGGAAATTATTTGATCATTTAGCTTGATGTAAAACTGAATAGGTAGCCTGAAGTTCGTCCAGCAAATTAAAATATGTTGGTGTTCAGTTCCATGTAACTAATGCTCTACTTTCTCTGCTGGTCTGTTTGCTTTCTGTCACTTCTAAGAGCCAAAACTGTGAAGCTGGAGGCCACTCAGGTTCCAAATTTGTGACAAATTCCCCAGGGCTCATTGGAGTGGCAGTAAGTTCTCACAGTTTGATTTCCTTTCAACCATTGAAGTGTTAGAAAAGTAGCAACAAAGACTCCCACAGAAAACAGCAATTCCATTTCCTGACTGTCCACCATAGTGATGACTTAACTCTTTTGTTCCATAGCTTTTTGCTGTTGTTGTTGAATAATTTTAATACTTTTCTCCATATAATGTATGGTATGGTTTTCACAAACTGGCATAATCATTTAACTGTGCTTTGAGTGTAGCCAGTGTTTCTCACATTCTTCCTCTGTCTATCCCCATCATCTGCCACAGAAAAGTTGATTTTATTTTTAAAGATTTCTTTACCCTTTTCAGCTGTTACTTTCACTTTAAATATATGATGTTTTACATGTTATAAAGTTAGATCCTCTTTTAATAGTATAGTTATGAATAAAAACCTCATGTTCACTGAAGCATTATTTTGTGATATTTTAGCATTGATTCAGTAAAAGACATTTTTAGAGAAAAATGCAGTGTAGTCTATGTATTAGGTCAAGAAAGAAGGGTAACATTTTTAATGAAGGAGGGTATTTATGAGGGGGAGGTAATGACTTTTTGGTTAGGCAGAAACACCAGTACCAAGCTGCTCTTTTTTATAACTCTGTTCAGAAAACTACTTATCTATAATGACAAGGACTAAAGCAAACAACACATGATCTCTATTAGTAGCAGTAATGTTTTTCTTTTGAACATGTCTAAAAGTCCCTTTTAAAGTAAACTTATCAAATACTAGGCACTTGATGAACAAAAAGGCAGAAATGATTATTATATACCCTTTGCTAAGAAATTAAGAAATCACTTTTAAGGGACCAGCATTAAAAGCAAAACATTTTTTAATCACCATTCAAATATATTAATGAATAAACATGTAGAATCTATTTCCCAATAATCAAATCATTTCTGAATCTTTAGAAGTAAACACAAACTGCTACTCATCACACATTTTCTGTTTGCTCTGGTTACTGGCTCCCATTCTTTGGCAAATAATGCATGGCACACCTAGGGGTTCTGAAACATAGTTTAATAACTCTGAATTTCCTACCACTCATGACCCATATCTCATAATTTGGGGACCCCTTGCTACAGATATTTCAAACGGATAAAACTCTGTACCTGTGCTCCAGAGAATTGATTTCTTGGCATGGTTTAACTGAACGTGAAAGTGAAAGTCTCTCAGTCATGTCCGACTCTATGCGACCCCATGGACTATACAGTCCATGAAATTCTACAGGCCACAGAACTGAAGTAGGTAGCCATTCCCTTCTCCCGGGGATCTTCCCAACTCAGGCATCAAACCGGGATCTCCTGCATTGCAGGTGGATTATTACCAACTGGGTAAGTCTATCAGGGACTATCAGGGAAGTCCCAATGCATGGTTTAACTATGCATCCCATTAATGCTATAATACAGGTACTGGTTGTTTTCTGTTTGTGACCCCACCCCACCCAGATCCATGTTGTGCCCTCTGTCTTCTTCTATGCCCTGAGAGGCTGGCTTTGACCTCTTTCAGCTACATTTTCTCAGGTTTCCTGGACAACTGGCTTCCTGTTTAAATCTAGCAGATGTCAGTCAATAGGAGGAGAATGGAGGGCAGTAGGAGAGAGAGTTTGGGTTATATTTTCCCTGTTCTTTCTCTCTTTGGACCATGATTTCTAGCATCCTTCCATGACTATGTGACTTTTAACAGGTTTTTCCCCCACCCTCCTGCTCTAACTGTATTCCAGTAACACTGTGTATTTGTCTTGTTCTAGGTCAGGAGATGACTTCCTTCTGTTTTTCTTCTCTATAGATGTTGCCACATTTCCCTTTTGATTCCTTTACCCTGTCCACACCTCTATATGTGTCCTCTATTAAATCTTCTGAGTTGGACTCTGACTCCTGCGTGACTGACACAGCATGAAACAGCAGTAAGAGGCACTACCTGATCCATTTGATTGTCAAAATTTCATTCTCGGATATAGAAAAAGAGCGGGAAACCTAAGGAAGAGTCTTGAGACCTAATCTACCTAGCAAATGCTTACATTTGATATAGCTTGACTGTTGCTCCCTACTGCTCCTCAACGCCTGCTTTCTCAGTTACTGCAACCAGCTCCTCAGCTGCTGGCATTAACTACCACCCCTGAAGCTACAGTGCCTACTGTCACTGCTGCTTTCACCTTCTCTCCCACTGCTGGGACCACATTGGCTAGAGTGATCAGAAGCCTTTTAGGTGGGATGAAAGAAGATGAGACCTTTTCAGGAACAATAGTGAGAGGCAGGTGAGGCTGCAAGAAAGCATGGGTTGGAACTCATCTAGCACTCTTGTGGGCAGCTGCTGTACCTTTTGCTTTTGAATCTTGATGGATGTGACTTTGCTTCTAATCTGAGTTGTGCTCCTGGTACTTGGCTGATAGTTGGTTTCCCTATTCTGACCTGACTCGTTATTGGACTTACTGGACTTACTCTCTCCTTGTTTGTGCATTATTTTAAAGATTTATTTATTATTGGTTGTGCTAGGGCTTCGTTGCTGCACTTGGGCTTTCTCTAGTTGTGGTGACTGGGGGTTACTCTGTACTTGTAGCACGCGGGTTTCTCATTTGCAGTGGTTTCTCTTGTTGCAGAGCACAGGCTCTAGAGCACAGACTCAGTGGTTTGGTGCATGGGCTTAGTTGCTCTGTGGCATGTGGGATCTTCTCAGACTAGGGACTGAACCCATGTCCCCTGCACTATCAGACCAGGCCTCCCTATCCATCACCAACTCCTGGAGCTTGCTCAAACTCAGGTCCATCAAGTCAGTGATGCCATCCAACCACTCAGCCTTTGTCATCCCCTTCTCCTCCTGCCTTCAATCTTTCCCAGCATCAGGGACTTTTCCAGGGAATCAATTCTTTTCATCTGGTTGCCTAAGTATTGGAGCTTCAGCTTCAACATCAGTCCTTCCAATGAATATTCAAGACTGATTTCCTTTAATGGACTGGTTGGATCTCCTTGCAGTCCAAGGGACTCTCAAGAGTCTTCTCCAACACTACAGTTTAAAAGCATCAAATCTTTGGCACTCAACTTTCTTTATGGATGTGCTCACACCTATAAATGACTACTGGCTAAAACATAGCTTTGATTAGAAGGACCTTTGTTGGCAAAGTATCTCCTCATGGACACCCCTTATGACCTTGAACTGGAGTAGCTCCTCTTGGCCCTCCTGCGGCCATGCAGCCACCGCTGCTTGGACGTGGAGATACCCCTCATCCAAGGTAAGGAGCATTGGCTGTGCTTTGCTGGAGAAGCCATGAAGAGATACCCCACGTCCAAGGTAAGAGAGACCCAAGTAAGATGGTAGGTGTTCCGAGAGGCATCAGAAGGCAGACACACAAACCAATCACAGAAAACTAGTCAATCTAATCACACGGACCACAGCCTTCTCTAACTCAGTGAAACTAAGCCATGCTGTGTGGGGCCACCCAAGATGGCCGGGTCATGGTGGAGAGGTCTGACAGAATGTGGTCCACTGGAGAAGGGAATGGCAAAATTGCCTTGAGAACCCCATGAACAGTATGAAAAGGCAAAATGATAGGATCCTAAAAGAGGAACTCCCCAGGTCGGTAGGTGCCCAATATGCTACTGAAGATCAGTGGAGAAATAACTCCAGAAAGAATGAAGGGATGGAGCCAAAGCAAAAACAGTACCCAGTTGTGGATGTGACTGGTGATAGAAGCAAGGTCTGATGCTGCAAAGAGAGTAATGCATAGGAACCTGGAATGTTAGGTCCATGAATCAAGGCAAATTGGAAGTGGTCAAACAGGAGATGGCAAGAATGAATGTCAACATTCTAGGAATCAGTGAATTAAAATGGGTGAATTTAACTCAGATGACCATTATATATACTACAGGAATCCCTTAGAAGAAATGGAATAGCCATCATGGTCAACAAAGGAGTCCAAAAAGCAGTACTTGGATGCAATCTCAAAAACTACAGAATGATCTCTGTTCGTTTCCAAGGCAAACCATTCAATATCACAGTAATCCAAGTCTATGCCCCAACCAGTAATGCTGACGAAGCTGAACTTGAACAGTTCTATGAAGACCTACAAGACCTCTTAGATCTAACACCCAAAAAAGATGTCTTTTTCATTATAGGGGACTGAAATGCAAAAGTAGGAAGTCAAGAAACACCTGGAGTAACAGGCAATTTTGGCCTTGGAATACGGAATGAAGCAGGGCAAAGGCTAATAGAGTTTTGCCAAGAGAACGCACTGGTCATAGCAAACACCCTCTTCCAACAACACAAGAGAAGACTCTACACATGGACATCACCAGATGGTCAACACTGACAGGATTGATTATGTTCTTTGCAGCCAAAGATGGAGAAGCTCTATACAGTCAGCAAAAACAAGACCGGGAGCTGACTGTGGCTCAGACCATGAACTCCTTATTGCCAAATTCAGACTTAAATTGAAGAAAGTAGGGAAAACCACTAGACCATTCAGGTATGACCTAAATCAAATTCCTTATGATTGTACAGTGGAAGTGAGAAATAGATTTATGGGACTAGACCTGATAGGTAGAGTGCCTGATGAACTATGGAATGAGGTTCGTGACATTGTACAGGAGACAGGGATCAAGACCATCCCCATGGAAAAGAAATGCAAAAAAGCAAAATGACTGTCTGGGGAAGCCTTACAAATAGATGTGAAAAGAAGAGAAGCAAAAAGCAAAGGATAAAATGAAAGATATAAGGATCTGAATGCAGAGTTCCAAAGAAAAGCAAGGAGAGATTAGAAAGCCTTCCTCAGTGATCAATGCAAAGATAGAGGAAAACAGCAGAATGGGAAAGACTAGAGAACTCTTCAAGAAAATTAGAGATACCAAGGGAACATTTCATGCAAGATGGGCTCGATCAAGGAGAGAAATGGCATGGACCTAACAGAAGCAGAAGATATTAAGAAGAGGTGGCAAGAATACACAGAAGAACTGTACAAAAAAGCTTCACGACCAAGAAAATCACGATGGTGTGATCACTCACCTAGAGCCAGACATCCTAGAATGTGAAGTCAAATGGGCCTTAGAAAGCATCACTACGAACAAAGCTACTGGAGGTGATGGAATTCTAGTTGAGCTATTTCAAATCCCGAAAGATGATGCTGTGAAAGTGCTGCACTCAATATGCCAGCAAATTTAGAAAACCCAGCAGTGGCCACAAGACTGGAAAACATCAGATTTTATTCCAATCCCAAAGAAAGGCAATGTGAAAGAATGCTCATACTACTGCACAATTGCACTCATTTCACACGCTAGTAAAGTAATGCTCAAAATTTCCAAGCAAGGCTTTAGCAGTACGTGAACCGTGAACTTCCAGATGTTCAAGCTGGTTTTAGAAAAGGCAGAGGAACCAGAGATCAATTGCCAACATCTGCTGGATCATCAAAAAAGCAAAAGAGTTCCAGAAAAACATCTATTTCTGCTTTATTGACTATGCCAAAGCCTTTGACTGTGTGGATCACAATAAACTGTGGAAAATTCTTCAAGAGATGGGTAAACAAGACCACCTGACTTGCTCTTGAGAAACCTATATGCAGGTTAGGAAGCAATAGTTAGAACTGGACATGGAACAACAGACTGGTTCCAAATAGGAAAAGGAGTACGTCAAGGCTGTATATTGTCACCCTGCTTATTTAACTTATATGCAGAGTACATCATGAGAAATGCTGGGCTGGAAGAAGCACAAGCTGGAATTAAGATTGCGGGGGGGAAATATCAGTAACCTCAGATATGCATATGACACCACCCTTATGGCAGAAAGTGAAGAGGAACTCAGAAGCCTCTTGATGAAAGTGAAAGAGAAAAGTGAAAAAGTTGGCTTAAAGCTCAATATTCAGAAAACTAAGATCATGGCATCTGGTTCCATCACTTCTTGGGAAATAGATGGGGAAACAGTGGAAACAGTGTCAGACTTTATTTTTCTAAGCTCCAAAATCACTGCAGGTGGTGATAGCAGCCATGAAATTAAAAGACACTTACTCCTTGAAAGGAAAGTCCTGACCAACCTAGAGAGCATATTCAAAAGCAGAGACATTACTTTGCCAATAAAGGTCTGTCTAGTCAAGGCTACTGTTTTTCCAGTGGTCATGTATGGATGTGAGAGTTGGACTGTGAAGAAAGCTGAGCACTGAAAAATTGATGCTTTTGAACTGTGGTGTTGGAGAAGACTCTTGAGAGTCCCTTGAACTGCAAGGAGATCCAACCAGTCCATTCTAAAGATCAGTCCTGGATGTTCTTTAGAAGGACTGATGCTAAAGCTGAAACTCCAATACTTTGACCACCTGATGCAAAGAGGTGACTGATTGGAAAGACTCTGATGCTGGGAGGGATTGAGGGCAGGAGGAGAAGGGGATGACTGAAGATGAGATGGCTGGATGGCATCACTGACTCAATGGACGTGACTTTGAGTGAACACCGGGAGTTGGTGATGGACAGGGAGGCCTGGTGTGCTGCAATTCATGGGATCAGAAAGAGTCGGACATGACTGAGCAACTGAACTGAACTGAACTCACAAAGTAATGTCTCTGCTTTTTAATATGCAGTCTAGGTTGGTCATAGTTTTTATTCCAAGGAGCAAGCGTCTTTTAATTTCATGGCTGCAGTCCCCATCAGCATTGATTTTGGAGCCCAAGAAAATAAATTCTGTTGCTGTTTCCATTGTTTCCCCATCTATTTGCCATGAAGTGATGGGACCAGATACCATGATCTTTGTTTTTTGAATGGTGAGTATTAAGCCAGCTTTTTCACTCTCCTCTTTCACTTTCTTCAAGAGGCTCTTCAGTTCATCTTTGCTTTCCGCCATAAGGGAGATAACATCTGCATATCTGAAGTTATTGTTGTTTCTCCCGGCAATCTTGATTCCAGCTTGTGCTTCATCCAGCCCAGCAAGAATACATACATTTTGTACGTATTCAATACATATACCATAATACATTTTGTATGGTGTACTCTGCGTATAAGTTAAATAAGCAGGGTGACAGTATATAGCCATGATGTACTCCTTTCCCAATTTGGGACCAGTCTGTTGTTCCATGTCTGGTTCTAACTGCTGCTTCTTGACCTGCATACAGACTTGTCAGGAGGCAGGTGAGGTGCCTTGGTATTCCCATCTCTTTAAGAATTTTCCACAGTTTGTTGTGATCTATACAGTCAAAGGCTTTGGCATAGTCAGTAAAGCAGAAGTAGTTGTTTTTCTGGAACTCTTCTTGCTTTTCCTATGATCCAGCAGATGTTGTCAATTTGATCTGGTTCCTCTGCCTTTTCTAAATCCAGCTTGAACATCTGAAGTTCTTGGTTTACGTACTGTTGAAGCCTGGCTTAGAGAATTTTGAGCAATACTTCACTCACATGTGAGATGAGTGCAGTTGTGTGGTAGTTTGAACATTCTTTGTCATTGCTTTTCTTTGGGATTGGACTGAAAACTGACCTTTTCCAGTCCTGTGGCCACTGCTGAGTTTTCCAAATTTGTTGGCATATTGAATGTAGCACTTTAACAGAATCGTCTTTTAGGACTTGAAATAACTCAGCTGGAATTTCATCACCTCCACTAGTTTTGTCTATAGTGATGCTTCCTAATGCCAACCTGACTTTGGACTCCAGGATATCTGGCTCTAGGGGAGTGATCACACCATCGTGGTTATCTGTGTCATGAAGATCTTTTTTGTATATTTCCTTCTGTATATTTTTGCTACCTCTTCTTAGTATCTTCTGCTTCTGTTAGGTCCATACCACTTCTGTCCTTTATTGTGCCCATCTTTGCATGAAATATTCTCTTGGTATCTCTAATTTTCTTGAAGTGATCTCTAGTCTTTCCCATTCTATTGTTTTCCCCTATTTCTTTGCGTTGATCACTGAGGAAGGCTTTCTTATCCCTTCTTGCTATTCTTTGGAACTCTGCATTCAGATGGGTGTATCTTTCCTTTTTTCCTTTGCCTTTCACTTCTCTTCCTTTCTCAACTATTTGTAAGCCCTCCTCAGACAACCATTTTGCCTTTTTGCATTTCCCTTTCTTGGGGATGGTCTTGATCACTGCTTCCTGTACAATGTCAAGAATCTCTGTCCATACCCATAGTTCTTCAGACACTCTTCAGATCTATTCCCTTGAATCTGTTTGTTACTTCCACTGTATAATCTTAAGGAATTTGATTTAGGTCATACCTAAATGGTCTAGTGGTTTTCTAGGACCTGCAACAGTTTTTCCCAACCTGGGGATCCGGCAAAGGGACTGAGAACTCTCAGGGAATTTGACTTTTGGAGGCCAGTGGAAGACTGAGCCAGACTTGCCTGTGAGTGTCCAGGAGTGTCTGGTGAGGTGTGGGTCAACAGTTTGGCCTCATTCAAACAACAGGGCGCAAACTCAGCCCAGCCCATCAACAGAAAATTGGATTAAAGAATTACTGAGCATGGCCCACCCATCAGAACAAGAGGCAGTTTCCCCCAGTCAGTCTCTCCCATCAGGAAGCTTCCATAAGCTACATAACCTTATTCATCAGAGGGCAGACAGAATGAAAACCACAATCACAGAAAGCTCGCCAAACTGATCACATGGACGACAGCCTTGTCTAACTCAATGAAACTATGAGCAATACTGTGTAGGTCCACCCAAGACGAACTGGTCATGGTAGAGAGTTCTGACAAAATGTGGTCCACTGGAGAAGGGAATGACAAGCCACTTCAGTATTCTTGCCTTGAGAACCCCATGAATAGTATGAAAAGGCAAAAAAGATAGGACACTCATGCCTTAGCCTCTGCTAATGGCTTTTTTTTTACCACAGCCATCCCCACCCTTTCCACTCCCTTCCTCACTACATGCACATGGTCCTGCTGCTTCCTGGTCTGCCATCTTTGCCTTCCTTGACTCTGCCTTCCCTATGTCAGTCACCCATCAATGACTGCTACCACCATCTCTGCCACCAGCTCTGTATTTTGCACCAGCTATCAATTTAGCAGTCTGTTTCCTTCTGCAGTTCAGCCCTTAAAACTGAACTCCCAAATATCTAGTCCCCATAGATTATAGAGTGTGGTATTTTAAAATTTGCTTTTAATACTGCAGACAATATCAAGAGAGGTTAGTTCTCAAGGATTCATTAGTTTGGGGTTTATAGCAGGTACACATTAATATCGTTTTCTCTTGAGGCAATAGGAATATACCTTTGATCACTTTGTTATTTTGAGGTAAATTTCATTTTTATCTCTTTTCTTCCTTTGGACTCTGTTTTGAAATCCAAACTGTATTCATTTGACAGTGGAGAAAATCTTATGTTCTGGATACATAAATTGTGCAGTAAAGTTTCTCTAATGGAAATCCAATTGCCTGGTTAAGACAAAGTGAAGTGAGTGAAGTCGCTCAGTTGTGTCTGACTCTTTGCGACTCCGTGGACTGTAGCCTACCAGGCTCCTCCCTCCATGGGATTCTCCAGGCAAGAGTACTGAAGTGGATTGCCATTTCCTTCTCCAGGAGATCTTCCCGACCCAGGGATTGAACCCGGATCTCCCGCATTCCAGGCAGACACTTTAACCTCTGAGCCACCAGGGACAAAAGTACAGTTTAAATAAGGTATTGACAAGCTGAATCATATACATATTGTCTTTCCTATTAAAATAATATAATTAAAAATGACAGAAATGAAGGAGATAAGTAAATGAAAGAAATGAAGGAGATGAGCAAATGAAAGAGACCTGCCTACTTTCTTCAGAAAAAATTCTCTAGATTCTGGGCTATATCACTGGTGCTGGGATTATAGACAGACATAGTATGCAGCCTTTCCTAAGCAGTGTATAACACTTAAAAAAAAAATAACATGATCCTACAAAATGAACATGATCCTGATATCTGTTGCTAATTAGGAATCATTGAGAAAAGCTTTTACTTATTTTTATAGTTTTATTTTCAAAGTTTAGGGTTACCATTTTTAAGAAAGTTATAGACAAACTGTAGAAGATTTAGGAAGTATTAAAAATGACTCAAGAGTTTTAAAATGGGAGCTCTGAAGAAACCTTAAAGGAGTTAGAATTATTCAGTAGAGAGATGAAGGTACAATTTGCCTTCAGGGGATTAATGGGGACCGAATGTTCCTTTTTTTTCTTTGAATGTAAGAAGAGGGAACAGTGATGTATGTTAGTGAGAAAAGTTAAAAAAAAAAAAAAAAGACTGTTTCCATGTGGACGTTTTTAGAATTCTATTTTCTGAAGTTCTTCAAAAATAGACTTACCTGGAAACAATTTCCAGCATTTCCCAAATTACATTCAGTAGAGACATGGCTTGGGTTCATTTTTCTTAGATTTTCTTGATCAAAGATGCTCGAGAAATGTTACATACCCTATCCTCTCCTTGAATGTAAGCAAGGATGTAGGCATTAGCATATTGTAGGCTCTGAGAAGACCTGGAAAGATGAGCTTGCTGAGGTCTGCTTAATGCTTAGGGAACAATGTTTATTTGCAGAAAGGGAAAAAAAAATTTTTCCCCCATAACACACATCTCAGACTCTAGTTTTCTCTTTAATAATTGTTTAGGAAGCACTAGTGTAAAGCTTGGAAAACGAACTTCCAAACCTGTTAAGGCGCACTATTGACTTTGAAGATTATATTAAGAAATGGTTATAAACTCATGGAATTTAATCCTAGCAATGAATGGGAATTAAATAAGAAATATATAGGAAACTATACAGAAGAATTCAGAGAAGGCGATGGCAACCCACTCCAGTACTCTTGCCTGGAAAATCCCATGGATGGAAGAGCCTGGTAGGCTGCAGTCCATGGGGTTGCTGAGGGTGGGACACGACTGAGTGACTTCACTTTCACTTTTCACTTTCACGCACTGGAGAAGGAAATGGCAACCCACTCCAGTGTTCTTGCCTGGAGAATCCCAGGGCTGGCGGAGCCTGGTGGGCTGCTGTCTGTGAGGTCACACAGAGTCGGACATGACTGAACCGACTTGGCAGCAGCAGCAGCAGCATACAGAATTACCTGGAGGTTGCATAATGTCTTATGCTTCTCTTCCTATGAAATATGTATATACCAGGATGGATAATACAAGGGGAAATGTGCTGGTTCCATGCATTTGGAGAAGCTGAAGTTTATTTTATCCTATTAAAAGTGCTCTGTCTGCACCTGCAAGTATGTGAAGTGTATGTTAAATCTTTTAAGCTACCAGGCCCTGATTGTAAATGCCTGGATGCTTTCTGCATTAATCTAATTTTAGTATTTTGAAATAAACCTATTTTTATTATAGAAAGCAGAAGTGCGTATTAGCCCTTTTAACTTCAAAATCATGACACTTGGATTCAGATTATGTAAAAGTATATATAAACAGCAATTACTTTTAAGTTGGAGGAATGAATGTGTCTTTGTAGGCTGGAAAAATGCCAACAGCATTGGAAAACTTAACTTTGTCACCCAGTATTCTTGCAATGACTTATGTTGAGTGCATTGTCACTTCACTCTTGATTTTAAAATCATTAAATATTTAAAATTGCAATGCTATAAAGAACTAGAAAGGATTTTCAATATATGAAGCGTATTGAGTTATTATAATTGTATTTAAAATGTGTTGAGTGGTTACTTTTCCCCTTTGAAATTTAAGCCTTTCTCACTATTTAACCTTTTAAACCTTTTCCCATTTAAACCTTTCTCATTATGTTTACCATTTAAACCTTTCTCATTATTTTCATTATAGGGTTAACTTGATTTAGTCTCTTCCTTTTAATAAAGTAGATCACATTTTCCTTGTATTCATCTAAAAATAATGTGTAACATGAAAAATGTGCAGTGTTCTCCAAGGAAGGAGAGACTCCTACAGAAATCTACAGAAGGAGAGAATAATTTTTGTAACTTTATTGCCACATAAATAACTGTATACAGATGTCCTTGTTAAAGGGTTTAAATTTCACTTCAGTTTTCTTGTATATTTTAAGTAATTAATGAGTCTTAACATTAGATTTCGGAGAAGGCAATGGCACCCCACTCCAGTACTCTTGCCTGGAAAATCCCATGGACGGAGGAGCCTGGTAGGCTGCAGTCCATGGGGTTGCTGAGGGTGGGACACGACTGAGCGACTTCACTTGCACTTTCCACTTTCATGCATTGGAGAAGGAAATGGCAGCCCACTCCGATGTTCTTGCCTGGAGAATCCCAGGGACAGGGGAGCCTGGTGGCCTGCAGTCTATGGGGGTGCACGGAGTTGGACACGACTGAAGCGACTTAGCAGCAGCAGCAGCAGCAACATTAGATTTGAAACAACTATAAAATATATTTTCAGGGTTATATGAAAACAAAAAAAATTTATTCTTTTGAAAGGTACCTGATTTATTCTATAAATTTTAACAAGATTTTATGATAAGGATTGGAGAGAAAATGAAACCTAGTGTTCTTGAATTGAAGAATATTAATTTTGTCTCTTTTTAGTAATAGTTATAAATCTTCTACAATTTTTACTCTGCCTAATTAATTATAGTATGGCTTGATTGAAAAACTAGGATATACACACTGTGGTTCAATTGCTAAGTCTGACTCTTTGGGACTCCATGGGCTGCAGCATGCCAGGCTTCCCTGTCTTGCACTGTCTCCCAGAGTTTGCTCAAACTCATGTCCCTTGAGTCAGTGATGCCGTCCAACCATCTCTTCTTCTGTTGTTCCCTTCTCCTCCTGCCCTCAATCTTTCCCAGCATCAGTGTCTTTTCTGAGTCAGCTATTCGCATCAGGTGGCCAAAGTATTGGAAATTCAGCTTCAACATCAGTCCTTCCAATGAATATTCAGGGTTGATTTGCTTTAGGATTGATTGGTTTGATCTCCCTGTTTTGGAAATTCGTTATTTTTCAAAAAGAACATGTTATTTATGCTACCACATAAGGGTTCATTATTATTAATGTATGTTTTTAAAATTGGATGAGTTCAGTTCAGTTCAGTTTAATTGCTCAGTCGTGTCTAACTCTTTGTGACCCCATGGCCTGCAGCACACTAGGCTTCCCTGTCCATCGCCAACTCCTGGAGCTTCCTCAAGCTCATGTCCATTGAGTCGGTGATGCCATCCAACCATCTTGTCCTCTGTTGTCACCTTCTCCTTCTGCCTTCAATCTTTCCCAGCATCAGGGTCTTTTCTAATGAGTTAGCTTTTCACATCAGGTGGCCAAAGTATTCGAGTTTCAGCTTCAGCATCAGTCCTTCCAATGAATATTCAGGGTTAATTTCCTTTAGGATTGACAGGTTTGATCTCCTTGCAGTCCAAGAGACTCTCAAGAGTCTTCTCTAGCACCACAGTTAAAAAGCATCAGTTCTTTGGCACTCAGTCTTCTTTATGGTCCAGTTCTCTTATCCATACATGACTACTGGAAAGAACCTTAGTTTTAACTAGATGGACTTTTGTTGACAAAGTGATGTCTCTGCTTTTTAATACAGTGTCGAGGTTTGTCATAGCTTTTCTTCCAAGGAGCAAACATCTTTTAATCTCGTGGCTTATTGCTTAGGGAGGAAGAAAGTATAAACATTACTGGTAAGCTGGAAATTTTTTCTAGAGAATAATTTTATTGTTTTTCAGTAGAAAGAATGTTATGCAAGTTAAACTCATAACCATTTAGTATTGAACATTGTAATGCTATAAAAAATGAGAAGGAATCAGATTCTTACAAGGTATTTCACTTTTGATGCTGATCATTTGAACCTACTCATAATTATTCATGGATAGCATGTCACTCTGTAACTAATGAATTAACTGACCAGTGCACATACTTTCTTGGCTAATAAGCTATAAATGATTCTATTGACATTTTGGTATTTGTCTGCTCGTAATTATAGAATTTTACCTTGAAAAAATCTTCAAAAAATACAGTTTGAAAAATATAACACATATTGTTCACCTTTTAGCCTATCTTGGAGCTATTATTGGAAAATAATATAAAAATTATTGAAATTCAAAATTACAGTCCTCTTCATAAAACTCTGATTTAAGACATCTTTTCAGAAAGTTCACTATCCTCTTTTTTAAGTTGTTATGAAATTTATTTCATATTTGATATTATGTTATATGTCTAATAAAATGATTGATAGATTTCTGTGGCTACTTGTCTGTGTAGCAGAAGGAGAGCAGGCAGTGCTGCTCATCAGAATGGATAGACTCTAATAGCCATAAAATGGAAGATGAAGCTTAGGCTTCTGCTTGAGTTAAATGAGCCACTGATGTAATTTCATGCAAGTCCAGGATACACTTATTCCACCTTTACAACTGCCATTCTCTTCTAATCTTGACAAGGTAACTTTTGCATAGTTCATTTATGATCCATGTTTTATGACTGTTACTTTAAGTACAAATGTATAGATTTTAGTCTTTAAAAACTTCCTGCCCCTGACTCTTAACATTTTGTAAAAATAAAATCAAAAGCCCCAAAGTCTATCTTGCTTATTTTACCTTCTTCAGTTTGGCTGCCCTGAAGTAAATGGGTAATGATCAAAATGGTTAATATTTGAAAATGCCCTTGTTCTATTATTTTATTTTTTTATTATTCTGCCTGGCTTCAAAAGCTTTATATTCACAACTATAGGCTGTGAAATCAGTTCAGTTCAGTTCAGTCACTCAGTCGTGTCTGAAATCATACTAAGATGATTAATTCATATATATATTATTGTATAGCTTATTTATTTTATTTAAATTATTTAGCTTATTTAATTTAAATTAAACAGCTTACTTAAATTATTAAAATTTTTTTCTTTAGTGTTTTGTTCTGCTTCAGATATGAAAACTATAAGGAAATACATGAAAAAAAAAATTCTGTGAAGAACCATCATGGTTTCCTGTCAGTGACTTTTCTTTCATCTGGTATTATAGTAGAGAGATCTGTTTTATATGTATGACATTCCTAGGTTAGTTAAAATTTAATTCCCAGGCTCAAAATAACTCCTCAAAAAGGCATACATGTTTCAAATTATACAAACAAAACCTGAGACTTGGAGAGATTAGGTATTTTGCCAATGATCACACAGCTAGTATTAACAAATGACTGAGCTGACTCCAGTTCTGAGCTTGTTGCCCTCCCCATGCAGTGAGCTCAGTTGTTACCCTCTGCAGTAATACACTAATTCTTTTAGATCCTCCTAAGGTATGTTGGACAGTTTCTTCCATGCTAAATGGCTTCAGATCGATAAGCCTTTGGAACCATTGTGCTTTTAATAGACCAGCAGCCTTCTTTTACATTCTTGGTTGATTCCACTAGGGTCTGTTTTCTTTGTGTTTGCACCAGGGCACCTGAACACTGTTGAAGGGAATCAGAAAACAGAGAAGTTTGGAACACTTTAAATTCATACTGACCAACCTCAGCTGAGCTCTCAGCATGGCCTAAACAATTCTCCTGCCTTTCTCTAGTGTCCTGCTCCATGCAAAAGATTTCAGAGCCCTCAAAAGATTTCTCCACTTTTAGCAGATATTTGGTCTGTCCGTCCTCCCTATTACTGTCAACAAATGACCCCTCTTTCTGCTTTATGGAGAAAATAAATGCTATCAGGTATAAATTCTGTCAGCTTTCTTGCCAACATTCATATTCAAATTTCTTAGTGTAGCATTAAAATGAAAGTCATATTTTGTTGAAAACTTAAAATATATAAACTGTATTTTATGCATTGTGTGTATAGATATGAATAAGCCAAACTAGTTTTCTGGTCTCATGGAGTTATCATTCTATAGTAGAGGCCAAGAATAAACTCCCATATAAATTAAATATAAAATATAATTTAAAAAATGATAGTTCCTAGGAAAAGAATAAAACAGGTGTGGGAGAAGGCAGCACTGAATAGGGTGGCAAGGAATGATGCTTCTTGGGCAGTAATACAGTTTGGTGATTAAGAATGTAGAGCGAGATCCAAATTCTACCGCTTATTGACTGGGAAGCCTTGAGAAAGTTAAACTCTGTTGCTGAGTTTCCTCGGTATTTGTAAAGTTGGAGCCTTAATAAAACCTTTATACTAAAGTTAATGTGAAGATTAAATATATGCAGTGTGTTTAGAGCAGTGCCTGGATTGTAGTAATTGTTTGATGGTCATAGCTATTATATTGGTCAAAGATCAATTAGCATACTCAAAAGAGTTCAACTGAAGAGGGTTTAATGAGCCGGGTGTTTGTAGAGGTGTGGACTCAGCTAAGGGAACTCTCAGGACATGGCAGATCACCCAGATAATAGCAACAATAGGAAGGCATTACTGCCTTTAAGCCTAAAGGGACAAAGAGAAGGAATGTTGTTACTTACCAGAGACTATGGGAGGGAGCAGTAACTGCGGTTGAGGATCCCCCCTAACAAGAACTGAGGTGATAGAGAAACTCTGCCACTGTTTGAAGAGTGTCTTGAAAGGGAAGAAACTGGAGATGGGAGTGTGGACAATACCTTGACCTCTCTTGTCCCACCCTTCAGTCTCTTGGCACTGTTCATTATCAGGACACCCAGCCAGAATTCAGGGATAAGAGAGTTTAGGTGGGGCCATCATGGGATGTCATCTTTCCAAAGCACAAAACAAGGAAGAGAAGAGTAGAGAATAATTTGGGGGAAGGCAGTAGATGATCAGCTATCATCATCATTTTACCATGTCTCATTAAATATTAGGGGTGGGATAGATTGGGAGTTTAGGATTGACATGTACTCACTGCTATATTCAAATTTTACTTTTTAAAGAAGTAATTCAGGCTTTACTTTTCAACTTTTTAAGTTAGAGAAGTTGCGAAAGTGATACAGAACATTTCTATATCCTTCATTCAGTTACCATTTTCTACCACTTTCTGCCATTTCAAAATTGTCATATTTCATCTTATTTAGTTTACTTTTTATGATGTAAATTATTGTCATCATTACTAAGTATATTTGGAGCTGAGAAGTCAGGCCATTCAGAGGTCAGGGGAAACAGTACCATTAAGAGAGAAAAGTAAGTATCAAAGCTCTGAAGCAGACTGGCTGCAGTGGTTGTGCAGATTTTGTAGGGTCTGGTATTCACAGAATCTATATTCCCCAAAAGACCTGGGTTCTATCCCTGGGTTGAGAAAATCCCCTGGAGATGAGGTTTTAAATGAGGAAGTGACTTGAGCTTATCTGTACTGACAACTGTACAAAGACAACTTTGGATGCTACCTGGAGACTGAATTTTGGCCAGGGAAACAGAAGCAGAAAAATATTCATAGTCCTCTTGTGAGAGATGATGGTGGCTTGGACTAGAGTGGAGACTATGGAGAGAGAAGTAGACTGAATCTGGGTATGTGTAAAGTAATGCCAATAAGGCTTTCTGATTGATTGATCGAATATGGGAGGAGTTGGGGATGGTGAAAAAGAGGAATCAGGGATCCTTCCAGGTCTTTGATTTAAACAAGCAGATAGATGAGATTGGTATTTACACAAGAGTGAAAGCCTGGAAATAGAAGAAATCCCTGAATTTTGCATGTGTGTGGGGGAATGGGGGAGTGAAGGTAATTGGTAATTGTGGATCAGGACAGATGTCTGTGAGGCAAAGAAGTAGACATATTTAGGAGATAGGGAAGCAGTCAGTGGTGAATTAAGACCTGAAATACACATTTAAATGTCATTGGTATACTGATGGTAATTAAAGACTGAAGTGACTTAGCAGCAGTAGCAGTAGCAAAGCTATGGAAACTATAAAGAGGATTAAGGATTAAGCCCCCTTTGAGAGATCCTACAAAGATAACATAGGAGACAACATACAGACAACTCTCTTATAGACAACATAGGAGAGTAAGAATAAGCTTATAGTGAAGTAGGAAGGAAACCAGGAGTGTTTGTGACATGAATGTTAAAAAAAAAAAAACATAAAAACAAAGAGCAGAGAAATGAATAAAGAATATGTGGTACATTTATACAATGGAATATTACTTAGCTATTAAAAAGAAGGAAATAATGCCATTTGCAACAACTTGTATGGACCTAGAGAATATCATATTGAGTGAAGTCATACAGAGGAGAAATATTATATGACACCTCTTACATGTGGAATCTAAAAGGAAATGATACAGATGAACTTACAAAACAGAAGCAGACTCACAGACTTGGAGAATAGGTTTATGGTCGCTGGGGGGAAGGGATAGTTAGGGAGTTTGGGATGGACATGTACACACTGCTATGTTTAAAATGGATAACCAACAAGGACCTACTGTGTAGCACGTGGAACTCTGTCCAGTGTTATGTGACAGTCTGGATTGGAGAGGAGTTTGGGGGAGAAAGGATACAGGTAAATGTATGGTTCAGTCTTCTCCCTGTTTACCTCAAAGTATCATAGCATTGCTTGTTAATTCGCTATATCCTAATACAAAATTAAAAGTTAAAAAAATTAAATATTTTCTGAAATATGATTCTTAAATTTAGCAAAGTGATTTTGTGAGGGTGGGGGGAACACCCAGCTAAACCCAGAAAAAAAATGATTTAAGGAAGAGGGAATGGTATCCTGTGTCCTGTGGGGCTGTACATACCCTCTCCTTTCAGTTTCATGAAGCTTATGCTAAAGTTGATTATTTTTTTCTCTGTATCATTTGTCTTCTCTATATCGAGAGATTGTAAGGGAATTAAGATTTTGTTAGCCATATGTCCTTCCAGCCACAGAAGCAAGGACTTCCTACCCCAACAGGATGTCTTCTGGAATCTGAGACTGAGAAGCGTGAGCGAGTTTGTTTTTGCTGTTCTGGTTTCCAGAAGGCTGGGCTTCTTGTCATTTCCATTGCACTGGGTTTTCTTCATGTTCAGCTTCCACCGTGGGAGCTTTCGCTGAATTGGGCTTCTGCTGTGCTCGGCCTCCACCTTGAGGGGCCGAGCCGAGGTTATTTCAGCCAGGTTAAATCCGAGAAATGGAACCATAGATGTTGGGGGAGTTTGTAATTTCCCTGGTCTGTCTCGCTGCAGCAAAAATTTGAAGCAACGGATGGACCAGTGTTATAGCTCAGTTTTATTTGGCAAGCAAAGGAAAATGCATCCTTGAAGTGTGAAGGTGGGCCGACTAAAAAGACTCGAAGAGAAGCCAGAGGCTCAATTTTTGCTCCTCTTTTTATGTGTTTTTTCTCCTCTTCCTGAGCCTGCCGTATGTAAATTGAGCTAGCCAGGAGGGCTGTTTGTTTCACCTGAGGTTCTCACTCCGGTCCTCAGACCTTCCTTTGTTCTATTTTCGTGGGCTTTTCCCTTCTTTGTCTTTTAGCCACTGCCATTCTGGACTCGTTTTTCCTATTCTAACTTTTCTCTCTTAAAAGCAAAAATTAACCAACCAAACAAATAAAAAACACAAATCTCTCCCTAAACTCCAGATCCAGCAGCTTCCCCACTGTTCCATAATTCAGTCATTTTCAACAGCAGTCTAAACTCTCCACTTCCAGTTATCACCCAGGCAGTTCTTCATCCACTTAACTGAGACGTGATTCTTTTGGTAGCAAGTTATTAAATGCCCAGCTATAAGTGACTTAAAAATGATAATTTATTTTTCTGCATCAGGTGATTTCTTTGCATACTTAAATATTTGTGTGTGTGTGGGTGTGCACACATGCACAGTCACTCAGTTGTGTCCAACTCTTTGCCAACCCATGGACTGTAGCCTGCCAGGCCCCTCTGTCTGTGAAAAAATATTTCAAGCAAGAATACTGGAGTGGGTTACCATTTTCTACTCCAGGGGATCTTTCTGACCCAGGGATCGAACCTGCGTCTTTGTGTATCATGAATTGGCAGGTGGATTCTTTAGCACTGTACCACCTGGGAAGCCCCTGAAGTATTTTTGAAATTGAAAGTGAAAGTTGCTCAGTCATGTTGGACTCTTTGTGACCCCATGGACTACACAAGTCCAAGGCATTCTCTAGGCCAGAATGCTGGAGTGAGTAGGCATTCTCTTCTTCAGGGTATCTTCCTAATGCAGGGATCAAACCCAGGTCTCCTGCATTGCAGGTGGCTTCTTTACCAGCTGAACCACAATTTTTAGGCATGTTTAATTTAGCAACTCAGTCGTGTTGATATTCTGTGATCTTGGTTTTCCCCTCATGGTCACAAGGTAGCTGCAGTGGATCTAAGGATATATTCTCAAATAGGACCTGTTTTTATCTCTCAGTGTTTCTTTCACATTTCTGTAAGGGATGAAAAACCTTTCAAAAAGCCACCAGCAGAGGTCACTTAGATTTCACTGGTCAATACTGGAAAACATTCCCTAGCTATGAGGAAGGCATCTTTAGCCTCAGTGGTGGGAGACAGGATCTGTCAACAAGAAAGAAGAGGGCAATAGCCATTGGGTAGGTAACGGTATGCTCTTTGCAACCCACTCCAATGGCTCCCACCCGGTTCCTCCTCCGAAAGAGCTTAGATGTCAATTAGTGAGAGCTGCTTCACTGTGGTTTTTAGTTTTTGTTTACTTGATTGCCTTCCTTTTTCGGAAAAAGCCTCTTCCTTTGCCTTCAGCGACATCAAGCTGTTCTGGAATTTTTCCTCATGTGTCTACTTCTCAGTGGCTTCCCATTGTTCTTAGGATAAAACCAAAGGTATATACTAGCCTACTACCCAAGTTTCATCACTAGCTTACCCTGCCATTGCAACTCTGCCAAATAACTCATTACTCCTGATCTTTTCCCTTCAGCTACATGGATCTGTGTTCAGACACTAGAACTGTGCTCCCCTGCCTAGGAGCTTTCCTACAGGCTATTCAGTCATTTCCCTGGAGTTCTTCTATCCCTTTATCTGGTTTATGCCTATTTTCTAATTTCAGTTCAAGAGTCACTTCATCATTCAGTTCAGTTCAGTCGCTCAGTCGTGTCCGACTCTTTGCAACCCCATGAATGGCAGCACACCAGGCCTCCCTGTCCATCACGAACTCCCGGAGTTCACTCAGACTCACGTCCATCAAGTCAGTGATGCCATCCAGCCATCTCATCCTCTGTCATCCCCTTCTCCTCCTGCCCCCAATCCCTCCCAGCATCAGAATCTTTTCCAATGAGTCAACTCTTCGCATGAGGTGGCCAAAGTACTGGAGTTTCAGCTTTAGCATCATTCCTTCCAAAGAACACCCAGGACTGATCTCCTTCAGAATGGACTGGTTGGATCTCCTTGCAGTCCAAGGGACTCTCAAGAGTCTTCTCCAATACCACAGTTCAAAAGCATCAATTCTTCGGCGCTCAGCTTTCTTCACAGTCCAACTTTCACATCCATACATGACCACTGGAAAAACCATAGCCTTGACTAGACAGACCTTTGTTGGCAAAGTAATGTCTCAGCTTTTGAATATGCTATCTAGGTTGGTCATAACTTTTCTTCCAAGGAGTAAGCGTCTTTTAATTTCATGGCTGCCATCACCATCTGCAGTGATTTTGGAGCCCCCCAAAATAAAGTCTGACACTGTTTCCATCTATTTCCCATGAAGTGATGGGACTATATACCATGATCTTCATTTTCTGAATGTTGAGTTTTAAGCCAACTTTTTCACTTTCCTCTTTCACCTTCATCAAGAGGCTTTTAGTTCTTCTTCACTTTCTGTCATAAGGGTGATGTCATCTGCATATCTGAGGTTATTGATATTTCTCCCGGAAATCTTGATTCCAGCTTGTGCTTCTTCCAGTCCAACGTTTCTCATGATGTACTCTGCATATAAGTTAAATAAGCAGGGTGACAATATACAGCCTTGATGTACTCCTTTTCCTATTTGGAACCAGTCTGTTGTTCCATGTCCAGTTCGAACTGTTGCTTCCTGACCTGCATACAAATTTCTCAAGAGGCAGATCAGGTGGTCTGGTATTCCCATGTCTTTCAGAATTTTCCACAGTTTATTGTGATCCACACAGTCAAAGGCTTTGGCATAGTCAATAAAGCAGAAATAGATGTTTTTCTGGAACTCTCTTGCTTTTTCGATGATCCAGCGGGTGTTGGCACATTGGTCTCTGGTTCCTCTGCCTTTTCTAAAACCAGCTTGAACATCTGGAAGTTCACGGTTCAGGTATTGCTGAGTATTTCCTAATTCTCTCCACCTGCCCTGCCCCATGCTGCCCTCTTCTTTCAATCTTGTAGTTTCCTGCACTTTTGCTGTGTTGTATCCATCAGTTTGTGTGTTTATTACATTACCAAAGAATGCCTACTAGACTAAACTACTTGATCTTTAGCAGTATCTGTTTTGTTCACCATTTTATTCTTTGTGCTCAGCACATCGCTTAGCTCAGTTAAAATACAGTTGTTTAATGGGTGAATGAATGAATTTCAGTGTGTCTTCAGTCAGCTATACTCAGTTTTAATTTTCTATTTCCACTTTGCTGAGGATTAACCAAATCCCCAAGTCCATTTGTGTGTGTGTATGCATGCACGCACATGCACACACGCATGAATGTGTTATGTGACTATCTTAGCAAATAAGCTTGGCAAGAATGAGTGACAACTCTTAGTAACTAAGGCACAAACTCTGACATACGCTTGGTTACTCAGAAGCCTTATATGCTAATTTTCTGGTTCTTGAGTTTGTTAAGGTAAACAGAGATTAGCATCTAGACCAAAGAGAGGTCTAGGCTTCCCAGGTGGCACCAGTGGGAAAGAATCCTTCTGCCAATGCAGGAGATACAAGTATGATCCCTGGGTCAGGAAGATCTACTGGAGAAGGAAACGGCAACCCACCCAGTATTCTTGCCTGGAAAACTCCTTGAACAGAGGAGCCTGGCAAGAGTCCATGAGGTTGTGAATAGTCAAACACTGTTGAGTGCACACATGCACACACACACACACACACACACAGCCCAATGAGATATTACTTAATTTCTTATTGAAAATAAGATTATGAGAGAGTATGACAAACTTCCCTGTGTTCATATTTTTCTCTAATAACTGAAATAATCTGAAGAAATTAATGTCTGATTACCCTTAAAGAAGAGAAGTAAAGCTTTTACCATAACTATATTTATGATATTTTTATGCTATAATCATAAGGCATAAACAAACCCATTTCAAGAGTCTTTATAATAGATTTGAGTAAGAGGCAAGTCTTAAATAATTTGGAGTTAAACACTCTAATAACACTTTTGTAAGAGTGTCACATACACATTTGCATTTTATTTAAAATAAAATTATAATCAGGGACCTAAAGCAGTTATTCTGGGTTACTGGGAATTTTTAAGCTTTTACTTAAAATAAAAATGTTTTATGAGATGCAATTTTTTTTTAGCCTATGTGGATGAAAATTGGCAATGCAGAATTATATTTGGCTATGAGAATTCTTATATACGTACCCTAAATAGTATTTATAAAAATCAATATTTATTACTTAGCATTGCTGCTGCTGCTGTTGCTGCTAAGTCGCTTTAGTCATGTCCGACTCTGTGCAGCCCCAGAAACGGCAGCCCACCAGGCTCCCCCATCCCTGAGATTCTCCAGGCAAGAACACTGGAGTGGGTTGCCATTTCCTTCTCCAATGCATGAAAGTGAAAAGTGAACGTGAAGTCGCTCAGTCATGTCCGACTCCTAGCGAACGCATGAACTGCAGCCCACCAGGCTCCGCTGTCCATGGGATTTAACACATATTTAGAGAGCTACTGATGTAGGCTGGGCAGTGTGGTCATGAGTTGATTACAAATTTCTGAGTTGGAATATGTGTTTTTATAAGTCATATAGGAATTTTTATGTGCTGTAATTATCCTTTGGAGTTAAACAGTGTAAAATAGGTATTTTTAGTTATTTGTGAAATACTTCTAAGCTGGTTTTGTGTGTGTGCATGTGCACAGTCACTCAGTCATGTCCAAATCTTTGCAACCCCGTGGACTGTAGCCCACCAGTTTCCTCTGTCCATGGGATTTCCCAGGCAAGAATACTGGAGCGAACTGCCATTTCCTTCTCCAGGGGATCTTTCTGACTCAGGGATCAAGCCTGCATCTCCTGCAAGGCAGGTGGATTCTGTACCACAGATCCACCAGAGAAGCAGGCCCAAAATAAGAAAGAGTAATAAATTTAAAAAGCCTACATGTTTCGTAACTAAGACAACCAACATGTTCTCCAGAAAATTCTAAACCTTGAGTATTTCATTTTTTACACTCTGATATTTCTTCCTCCTGTAATGGTTCAGTCAGCTAAGACTGAACTGTTAGAATGTTGGATGTTGTGACCCAAATATTACCTCAGAGTACAAGAACTCAAGGCGTGTTTTATTGATCTTTCTTGGGAACCAATAAAGATAGAAGTCCTAGTCAGTAGACTTCAGCAATTGATTTTGCATTGATCTTTGCATTGTACTGTTTGCCAAAAGTTAGATGTGGTCTGTATTGCAGAATTTCTGTTTTCTTGGCCCAGACCAAAGTTGGGTCCACAAAGGATAAAGAAGTGTTAATTTGGTTGTGATCTGTTTTCTTGGTGTCTACATAACAATAAAAGAGAGATTTTCAGGGATAAATCATCTTTGGGGATAGGCATTGGTTACAGGCAACTCTGATGTTCCCACAGTGTAAGGATCTGTCTAGGAATTCTTTTTTCAGACTTAAAGCACAGTTCTGTCTATTCTGTAACTGTCTTACAGAGTTGAGTTTGAAAGGAACTTAGGCTGTTTCCCCAGGGTCATCTAGACAGCATCAAACGTGAGAATGAATCAGAGAGAAAGGAGTATGAAGAGACAGAAATTACTCTAGAAATTATTGAGTGCCAGAGAGGTCCATTACAGGCAAGTCAGGTACATCAACTCCAAGCAATTAACACCTATATAAGCTTTGATGTAAGAAAATCAATCAAACAGATTGAATTGTCGATGCATGGCTGAAGTCCTTGATTCTGATTTAAAAGGATGGTAAAGTACCAAATTCGGTTAGAGCTTTTAGTAGCACTTGGGGAATTTCCCAGTCTAGCTAACCATATGGTTATCTAGTCCTCTTGGGAAAATATAAGGCTCCTGAGTACACTTGTTCCTCCCACCTCATTTATTTCTGTTTTTATTTTTTGAGCCTTTGCATTAGTAAGACATTGCACTGAGTTTTACATGGACTGCCTCATTTAATTCCAACTGGGGAAGATTCTATTCCCATGACCATTACGTAGATTTGGAAACTGAGGCTTAGAAAAATTATCAGCTTACTTTGCTCAATTAAAACATCTCCTGCTCCCAAGGCCCAGTTTTCAGCATAGCCCCATGTCATACATGTAGTAGGCATTCAATACATATTTGAGAAAGAGAATAATAACTCACAAGTCAACAGTAATACTTTTAATTTTCAAGTTGGTTTTATCATTGTTCTATACACATTCATGACTTAGCCCACAGATATCGAACTAACCACGTGCTTTGCACTCACAAAGGAGACTAGAAAGAGTCACTCCTTGTGTGATACTTTCTTTATACCTTGAAAGTGTACTGTGGTATTCTATGAAGAATTTCTCTCCTTCTACTACTGCTCAACCCTTCTCTTCATACATTGTTTTAAATGTTCTGAACCTATGTAGGGCTTCCCAGATAGTGCTAGTGGTAAAGAATCTACCTGCCAAGGCAGGAGACTAAGAGATACGGGTTCGATCCATGAATCGGGAAGATCCCCTGGAGGAGGGCATGGCAACGCACTCCACTATTCTTGCCTGGAGAATCCCATGGACAGAGGAGCCTAACAGGCTACAGTCCATAGGGTCTCAAAGACTGGACACGACTAAAGCGACTTAGCCTGCACATGCCTGTGTAGGTTAAATTTCAAACTACTTCACAGTTTGTTCAGTGCCTCTCCACCTCTACAGTGGCCCTAAGAATAATACATCATGGCATAGCTTTGAGAAATAAATTAAATAAAGCTTGTGAAGTTGTACTTTTCAGACTGTCTGTGGTAAAGGACCATTTTTGGAAAGAATGTTTTCCTTAAGGAAAAATTAAATGAAAAATCAAAAGAAATTTTTATGATTAGATTCAGCAGATGAGGTTACTATGTCAAATGGCTATAACATTTTTGCAAAGGTTACTGTCATTTCTGTGCTTGTCTCACGGCAGACTGATAGGGGATAGATCCCTGAATGGTGGTAGTTCCTCAGTGCTGTTTTGAGTAACACTGATGTAAAGCCCATGAGAGTACCCCTGTGCATGTTAAATGCTTGAAAAGTATTTGCATTTCCGTTGAAAATAAGAAAGGTACCAATGGCACTCCTAGTTTCTACCTTTCTTGCCCGTTTAACCCTCTCTCCAAACTACTTGTTTCTTTCCAGATTTTCTCTCTTAGATTTTTAACTACTTCTTTTCTTCCTCTGCACCATTATTGCTCTTGTCAAATCTTCCTTAAAATTTAACCCTTGGACTGGAGGCTCCCTCTTTGTGCATGCGTCTCCTTGGGTTTTCCATTTCATTAGAAGGTCACTTCTAAATCCCTATTACCTAGTCCCTCTTCCCTGCCTCTACCACTTCCACCCGGAAGAGTTTGTCTTTCCATTCAGTTCAGTTCAGTCTCTCAGTCATGTCTGACTCTTTGCGACTTCATGGACTGCAGCATACCAGGCCTCCCTGTCCAATCACCAACTCCCGGAGCCTACTCAAACTCATGTCCATCACATTGGTGATGCCATCCAGCCATCTCATCCTCTGTCATCCCCTTCTCCTCTCACCGTCAATCTTTCCCAGCATCACAGTCTTTTCCAATGAGTCAGCTCTTCACATCAGGTGGCCAAAGTATTGGAGTTTCAGTTTCAGCTTCAGCATCAGTCCTTGGAATGAATAATTTCCTTTAGGATGGACTGGTTGGATCTCCTTGCAGTCCAAGGGACTCTCAAGAGTCTTCTCCAACACCGTAGTTCAAAAGCAATCAATTATTCGGCGCTCAGCTTTCTTTATAGTCCAACTCTCACATCCATACATGACTACTGGAAAATCCATAGCTTTGACTAGATGAACGTTTGTTGGTAAACTAATGTCTCTCCTTTTAGTATGCTGTCTAAGTTGGTATAACTTTACTTCCAAGGAGCAATCGTTTTTAATTTCATGGCTTCAATCACCATCTACAGTGATTTTGGAGCCAAAGAAAATAAAGTTTCTCACTGTTGCCATTGTTTCCCCATCTATTTGCCAGAAATTGATGGGACTGGATGCCATGATCTTAGTTTTTTGAATGTTGAGTTTTAAGCCAGCTTTTTCATTCTCCTCTTTCACTTTCATCAAGAGGCTCTTTAGTTATTCTTTACTTTCTGCCCTAAGTGTGGTGTCATCTGTGTATCTGAGGTTATTGATATTTCTCCCTGAAGTCTTTATTCCAGCTTGATTCCCTCCTTCATCCAGTCCGGCATTTCTCATAATGTACTCTGCATATAAGTTAAATGAGCAGGGTGACAATATATAGCCTGACGTACTCCTTTCCTTATTTGGAACCAGTCTGTTGTTCCATGTCCAGTTCTAACTGTTGCTTCTTGACCTGCATACAGATTTCTCAGGAGGCAGGTCAGGTGGTCTGATATTCCCATCTCTTTAAGAATTTTCCAGTGTTTTGTGATCTACACTGTCAAAGGCTTTGATGTAGTCAATAAATTCAATAAATTCTGCCTTCACTGTGAATTTACCCTTTAGTTTGTTACTGGACTCCCAGATTAAGGCAATAACCCCCTACTGGTCTCTCTACCATCATTTTCCTTCTGTTTCAAATTATTTCCTATGCAGTAGTTATTATTCACCATTTTCATATCTCCGTCTACTTCAAAATGATTGCCATTTATTTATTTTTCCTTTTAAAATTTCTATTTAGGAGTTGATAACAATATTTCCAAGCAGGTTCAGAAATACATGTTTATTTTCTCCTATGTTTTATTTTAACTCCACCAGTGTCTTCTACCCATTCTATTAAAAATCCAGAATCTATCTCTTAGTTTCTTCCATTTATCTATCCACCATTCATCCCTCATCTCTTCTCTGAAGACTCTTTATAATTCTAGTAATGGAGAATTGTTTTATATAAGAAAGGTATAATTTACACCTTGTTCTGATGCCTCTGGGACGTTATCTTTGCTCAAATCTAGCTCTGTGAAGAAACCTATTGTTCTTAAACTATGGACTGAAGATCTTTGGGGAGTGCTAAAATTTCTACTAGTGATCTGTGATTTTATTGGTACACCCAAGCATTGATATTATTAAATGTTCTGCATAATTAAAACTCCACTTACACTAGTAAGAATCATCTTGCTCATAAACATCAGTAGAGCATAATTCATTCAAAACTATTTGAAAACAAGTTAATACAAGATATAAATACAAGTATGCTTTCTCTCAATTGCTTTTGGAAATTTCACAACCCATGTTTCTTCCACACCTGAACCCCTCAATTTATCTACATTTTTTTTCTTAGTTCTCTTCATTACAGATGTATTACTCCTGCTGGCTTGATTCTCTAATGATACTTCACATTGGTCAAATATCTGTCATGATATTTCACATATTTTACGTTCTATTCCTCAACTTTCACCACTGATGTTACCATTGCCTTGAATGTTTCTTTGTCATTTTTCTGCCATTTAGTATTTGTTTATTACTGCTTTTATCATTATTATTATCATTGTCATTGTCATCATCTCTGATTTGGCTTAATGACTCACTTCCTCCCTCCAAGAAATTGTCTTGACTAACTTTAGGCAATCTGTTTTCAAAATATGACCTGAGAATCCCTCGAAGTTCCTGATATCCTTTCAACTGCATATCTGTGTGTGGACAGATTTTCTTGTAATATATCAAGCAAAACAACATATCGCAACAGACTGAGTGCCGAAGCAGATATGACAACCCAGCTGTCTTATAATAAGCCCAGCATTAAAGACACAAAAGTGTAAACCAATGCTATTATTCACTTCTCATTGAATCTTTTGGTTTGAAAAGTATTTTATTTTTATAAAATATATATTGTTGATGTATATTAGATTTATTATTTTTATTTAAAAATGAAGCAGTAAATACATATTTTAAGTGTTTCAAAATTTAATTTATATTATGATAATCCATAGGTGTACCCTAAATATATTAATAAAAAGAGTCTTTGCCATACTCTGTAATTTTTCAGAGTCTGAAAAAGTCCAAAGACCAAAAATTTGAGAACTGTTGTTTTAGGCATACAAGGGGCATTTTGTTAACTATCTGCTCATATTCTCCAGCTGTATAAGTTAAAATAAATATCATTTACTGAGAGTCTACCAAAGAGATACATGTTATTTTATCTCTAAGCCACATAATAACTCTGTAAATTAGCTTTCTTATTCTAATTTTACAGATCGTAAACTGGAGTTTAGAGAAATTAAGAAATCCTCCAAGTTCTCCCAGAAATTAAATGGTAGCGTCAGACTACCACTTGACTCCAAATCTTTAGTATTTCTTACTATTTAATACCGTCTTTCATAAATGCACGTTATTACTAAAACCACCTCCTATGGCATGAGTTAAAACTCTATACACAAGGAGTTAATGAACAAAATTATTATTGGATAGATATGGACATTTTCCAGAAACCCTTAAAGGCAAGGTTAATCTTCAAATGACCTGTTTATCTTTAGAACTATTTTTCTTTTTTTGAAATTATTTTCAGTTCTGAATTGCCTTCTTTAGACAGTGGGATATTGGTTTCACAAATCAATATGTTTTAAAGAATGAACACAGTTCATTCAGCTTTTCCTAGGATGAGCTTTTGAAACCTAATTCTATATTAATTCACCTGTAGTTGCTTAACTTGATCTGGAAACACTTCATAATTCCATTTCTTGATAATATGCTTAGTCATTTCACCACAGAGAAATTAGGATTTTTCAAAGTTATCAGTGCACAGTTAAGCTTTGCTGAATTAACTTGCCTACTGTCATGCTTGTAGGGTGCTATGTCCTGCAACTCAGAGAACTAAAACAGCATCACAGAGGATACTGGCTTTTGTAGACTGAGCCCACATTTAAGATACAGTGCTCAGAAAAAAAATAAATCATTGATTTTATTTGTTCCTGAGAATTTTGTGCAGGAAGGATCACTGCAGGACTGACTCATCTTGTAGGAACCTTACATAAATTTGTAATGGAAAGATCCTAGGAGGTGAGACCTATCAGGACAGCAGGGAAAAGAGAAACACCCCAGCTTAGTGTACAGAAGCACAGTAGTTACCTGAGGAAGGGAATTGGTAAAACAAGGTAATGCATTTAGTTTTAGTCAAATTTGATGTAAAGACCTGACTTTCAAATGGGAATGTCCAAGGAGGCAGTTGGAAATCTCTGACTGAGCTTAAGGAAAGAACAGGATGGAATTACTATAAGTGAACAGTTTGGATTAGAAGTGAGAGATGCGGCCATATTTCTTTTGAATGGAAATCACAAAGAAATAAGCCTAAAGGAATGACTGCTAAGCATTGTACAAATCCTGTGTCAGACTGAAAGATGAAGAAAAGAACAAGATAAAAATGGCCAAAATAAAATATAGGAGACATGCAATTATAATACACAGGTTCAAGTGAGAAAGAATTTCAGGAAAGGATATTTCATCAACAGTATAAACTGTTTCAGAGGAGGTGGAATTAAAAGAGAAAAAGAACACTGTGCTTGTCAACCAGAAAGTCATCGGTGACCTGTGAATTGTTGGTGTGAAGGCTAGATCCTGTAAGAATGAGAATAGAAATAAGATGGTAGTTTAAGGAACTAATGGAAAGACAACAATTGTAAATAAAGAAATGAAAATAAACAGACAAGGTTTTAAAGTAGACTGATGGATGCAGTTGGAATTATGCATGGTTGACTCGAGAGAAAAATTTCTTTATCCTCAGGTTGTCTGGTCAGCATGTGAAACATATACCCTCTGAGCACCTGTGCTCCACGGCACTCTTCTCGGAGCTTGGAATACACCAGTATATTTTAACCCCGCATCCCCACACTGTGAAGCCTAATGTCTTTTTTAACTACTTAATGATCTCCTGGCCCTGGGCTAATTAAGCACCATTTGAAGAATCATATTGTTGTGCACGTGATGTGGTGTTTTAGTAAACTGGCTCCCTGAGGGGGAAAAACCTTTAAAAATGAAAAGCCATAATGTACTATTGGATTATTTTCTTGGTGTAAATATTATACAATGGCCAGTTTCTAGCTACAGCATCATACCACGTACTTGAGTTGGGCATGTGCAGAATGGCCTCCTCGGAGCCAGTACAGCCAGCCTTCAGCATGGTCCTGGCATGTCTTGTTTTGTGTTCTGAGTTTATTGATATACTTCTAACTTGACTTCATTCATCTGTACAGTGGAGAAACTATTTTGCAATTATTATAGAGATGGAGTTTACTGCTGAATAGTTTTGGTGGAATCAAAAGCAGGAGGATGCAAGCTATCAAAAAGATCACCTTAATCATAGATCTTTATATGTGAAAATAATTTTAAATTTAGATGTGAAAAACAACAGACAATTAAAAAATAAACTCACAGATGGTATACAACTTTTAGAAATACTGTAATAACACCTCATTTATCTAACACCATCGGGGATGAGCTGTTTCACATAAGTGAATTTTCCTATTAAATAGAACTTACAGATTTAAGTACTAGCACTTTTTAATTTTAAACAAGTTTATGTGGAAACTTCAAAAATGGATTAGACAATTCCTTGCCTTTTTATATTTATAACATATGTTGTGAATTCAAAAATAATGTATGATCATTATATAACATTTTAAAATAGACATATAGAGGATAAAATAAAAATCTGTTTTTAATCTCATCATGTAGAGATAATTAATATTATGATGTTGGTTTATTTCATTTTTATCTTATCTGCATTCATGTTTTTAAAGAGTTGAATTATTTTGTATCTAGCATATGTCACATAAATTTATTTGTAAGCATTTTCTTGCATTATTAACTATTCTTGGAACACATGATTTTTAATAGGTGCATACTATTTCGGCAAATGGATATATTACAATTATTTTAAATATATGCATGCTGTTTTCAGTTCAGTTCAGTTCAGCTGCTCAGTCATGTCTGACTCTTTGAGACACCATGAACAGCAGCACGCCAGGCCTCCCTGTCCATCACCAACTCACGGAGTCCACCCAAACCCATGTCCATCTAGTCGATGATGCCATCCAACCATCTCATCCTCTGTCGTCCCCTTCTCCTCCTGCCCTCAATCTTTCCCAGCGTCAGGGTCTTTTCCAATGAGTCAACTCTTTGCATCAGGTGGCCAAAGTATTGGAGTTTCAGCTTCAACATCAGTCCTTCCAATGAACATCCAGGACTAATCTCCTTTAGGATGGACTGGTTGGATCTCCTTGCAGTCCAAGGAACTCTCAAGAGTCTTCTCCAACACCACAGTTCAAAAGCATCAATTCTTCGGCACTCAGCTATCTTTACGGTCCAACTCTCACATCCATACATGACCACAGGAAAAACCATAGCCTTGACTAGATGGACCTTTGTTGGCAAAGTAATGTCTCTGCTTTTGAATATGCTATGTAGGTTGGTCATAACTTTCCTTCCAAGGAGTAAGTGTCTATTAATTTCATTGCTGCAGTTGCCATCTACAGTGATTTTGGAGCCCAGAAAAATAAAGTCAGCCACTGTTTCCGCTGTTTCCCCATCTATCTGCCATGAAGGGATGGGACCGGATGCCATGATCTTAGTTTTCTGAATGTTGAGCTTTAAGCCAACTTTTTCTCTCCTCTTTCACTTTCATCAAGAGGCTATTTAGTTCTTCGTCACTTTCTGCCATAAGGGTGGTGTCATCTGCATATCTGAAGTTATTGATATTTTTCCCGGCAATCTTGATTCCAGCTTGTGCTTCCTCCAGCCCAGCATTTCTCATGATGTACTCTGCATATACGTTAAATAAACAGGGTGACAATATACAGCCTTGACATACTCTTTTTCCTATTTGGAACCAGTCTGTTCTTCTGTGTCCAGTTCTAACTGTTGCTTCCTGACCTGCATACAGGTTTCTCAAGAGGCAAGTCAGGTGGTCTGGTATGCCCATCTCTTTCAGAATTTTCCACAGTTTATTGTGATCCACACAGTCAAAGGCTTTGGCATAGTCAATAAAGCAAAATAGATATTTTTCTGGAACTCTCTTGCTTTTTTGATGATCCATCAGATGTTGGCAATTTGATCTCTGGTTCCTCTGCCTTTTCTAAAACCATCTTGAATATCTGGAAGTTCACGGTTCATGTATTGCTGAAGCCTGGCCTGGAGAATTTTGAGCATTACTTTACTAGTGTGTGAGATGAGTGCATTTGTGCAGTAGTTTGAGCATTCTTTAGCATTTCCTTTCTTTGGGATTGGGATGAAAACTGACCTTTTCCAGTCCTTTGGCCACTGCTGAGTTTTCCAAATTTGCTGGCATATTGAGTGCAACACTTTCACAGTGTCATCTTTAAGGATTTGAAAGAGCTCACCTGGAATTCCATCACCTCCACTAGCTTTGTTTGTAGTGATGCTTTCTAAGGCCCACTTGACTTCACATTCCAGGATGTCTGGCTCTAGGTGAGTGATCACACCATCGTGATTATCTTGGTCATGAAGATCTTTGTTTGTATAGTTCTTCTGTGTATTCTTGCCACCTCTTCTTTATATCTTTTGCTTCTGTTAGGTCCATACCATTTCTGTCCTTTATCGAGCCCATCTTTGCATGAAATGTTCCCTTGGTATCTCTAATTTTCTTGAAGAGATCTCTAGTCTTTCCCATTCTATTGTTTTTCTCTATTTCTTTGCACTGATCACTGAGGAAGGCTTTCTTATCTCTGTTTGCTCTTCTTTGGAACCCTGCATCAAATGGGTATATCTTTCCTTTTCTCCTTTTTTTTTCATTTCCCTTCTTTTCACAGCTATTTGTAAGGCCTCCTCAGACAGCCATTTTGCTTTTTTGCATTTCTGTTTCTTGGGGATGGTCTTGATTCCTGTCTCTTGTACAATGTCATGAACTTCCATCCATAGTTCATCAGGCACTCTGTCTATCAGATCTAGTCCCTTGAATCTATTTCTCACTTCCACTGTATAGTCATAAGGGATTTGATTTAGGTCATGCCTGAATGGTCTAGTGGTTTTCCCCACTTTCTTCAGTTTTAGTCTGAATTTGGCAATAAAGAGTTCATATCTGAGCCACAGTCAGCTCCTGGTGTTGTTTTTGCTGACTGTATAGAGCTTCTCCATCTTTGGCTGCAAAGAATATATTCAATCTGATTTCAGTGTTGACCATCTGGTGATGTCCATATGTAGAGTCTTTTCTTGTGTTGTTGGAAGAGGGTGTTTGCTATGACCAGTGCGTTCTCTTGGCAGAACTCTATTAGCCTTTGCCCTGCTTCATTCTGTATTCCAAGGCCAAATTTGCCTGTTACTCCAGGTGTTTCTTGACTTCCTACTTTTACATTCTAGTCCCCTATAATGAAAGGGGCATCTTTTTGGGTGTACTGTTATTCAGGTTGTTTCAATTTTTTCTTAAATGTAGTGTGCTGTAATGGATACTTTATTTATCTTTATGTACATCTTTGACATTCATGATAATAGAGTCTTGGTAGTGGAATTAGTTGGTCAAAAGATAAGGTGATTGTTTTAAACTTTTAGTGGAACTTGTCAAATTATAGTACAAATTGGTTAAACTTTGATTTCAGAAAGATTATTAAAATTAATACTTCCATAAAAAGTGTATAAGCGTAACCATCTATTTGTGTTTTCACCATGAACAAGTATAGGTATCTTTGCCACTGTTTTTAACCCATGTGCTGCATGTCATAATGACAGTCATCATCATTCACATAAGTGGGATAAATGAGATAAGTGAAAGCACGTAGTCTGTTCCCTGGCACACAGTTATTGTTTAATAATAGCTTCATAGGTCACAGTTATGGGTTCATGAAATAAAGATTTATTTCTCATTCACATTCAGTATGGGTCAGTGAGGGGCCTGCTCTATGCTCTCATACAGGCATCCAGGCTTCTTCCCTCTGTTGGCTCCACCATCACTTTGAGCCTCGGAATCTTCCTATTTCTTTTTCCCAGCTTTGTTGAAGTATAATTGACATAGAAGAAAGTTTAAGATGTACAGCATGATGACTTGATATACATATGTTGCAGAGTGATTGTCATAATAAGGTTGGTTAACACCTTCTTCTTACATAATTGCATGTGTGGTGAGAAACTTTAAAATTTACTGTCTTAGCAACTTTCAGGAGTACAATACAGAATGTTAACTGTAGTTCCTGTGCTGTGTACTGCATCTGTAATAAGTGAGTTCAGTCAGTGCAGTTTCATATTGTGGTTGAAAAAATTGAAAATAAAACTTGTTCTAAATGTTATCCACTGTAGTTGAACTAAAAGTATATAAAGGGAAATTCACTATGAGTTCTGTAATTGAGGAACTGATCTGAATTGGTGTATGACTAGGTTACGATAGAGCTACTCTTGATTGCATAGCTACTAAATGTGTGGTCCTCATCTGAGATGTTTTATAATATTTGTTCTGTGTCCATCATAAGGTTATTAGTGAGTGAGATATTATTAGTGAGTTATTATTGGGTGAGATCAAGCATTCAAAAGAAATAAAGGTGGTATCAAAAAATACTACTACTATATTAAATAATATACTATTTATATTTCAAAGCTTTAAATTTTAATCATCTGTATTGCTTTCTATGTGTTTCTTGTTTGGATATATTTTACACAAAACTTCAGTAATTTATCCTTGACATTACAATGGATAATGTACCTTTAAAATAGTTACTGAAACATGTCTTTAAAGAGAGCAACTTTGTCAATTTCCAACTGAGCGTTTGGTCACTAAAACATAGCAGTATCCTTCTGTGTTGTTGAAAGTGAAGTTGCTCAGTCATGTCCAACTCTTTGCGACCCCATGGCCTGTAACCTGCACCTGGCTCCTCTGTCCACGGCATTCTGGAGGCAAGAATACTGGAGTGAGTTGCCATTTCCTTCTCCAGGGGATCTTCCCAACCCAGGGATCAAACCCAGGTCTCCCACATTGCAGGCAGATGCTTTATCCTCTGAGCCACCAGGGAAGCTATGTGTTGTTAACTGTTAATAGTTCTCCTACTTCCACTTAACAGTGATGGTTGTCTCCTCTTCTCTAATGGTTCCTAGGAAAGCAGTTCTATGACATAGGCTGTGGTATGTTTGCTTGGCTGATTAGTCTCTGTCACTTAAAAATGCTTCTTGACTTGTGGCACTTGTACCCATAATTTTAAAAGATTCTAGAGAATATTCCTAGGGTAGTTGGATTGAAACTGGCATTTGGGGGGTGTCTATAATGCAAAATTAAGTCCTCAAACTGTTGGTATTTATATATATTTGAAAACTTAAAAAGAATCAGTAGCATTTAGTACATCTACAATGTTGTGCAGCCACAGCCTCCATCTTATTCTAGATCGTCCTTATTACTCCAAAGTTAAACCCCTTAAGTGATTTCTCCCTATTCTCCCTATTCTCTGACACTTCAACCACCATTCTGAATTCTGTGTTTTTAAATGCTTTTTACTTAGAAATAATTTAAAACTTATGAAAAGTTACAAAATAAAAATAGTACAAAAGATACCTATATGCATTTTATCCAGATTCACCTACTGTAAATTTTTTAACCCTTTTGCCTCTTTCTTTAAATATGTAATTATTATAATTACATATTAATTATAGATATATATTATTCTATAATTATACCCACGTATATAGATATATTATAAATCAGTTTGAGAGTAGTCGTTAGACACCTGTGTGGTTTGGACAGATTCCCCTTTAGAACTGACTTGTCCTGTTCTATAGGCCACCAGGACTGCATCTAAAGCATAGACGTGGCTATATCTCTCATACAATCAAAACCCAATAAAAACTCCTTTTTGCTTACAGGGTAATCTGTTTTGTACAGCATTCAGTCTGCTCTATATTCTGTCTTCGATCTCCTCTCCCACCTCTTCAGTTGCCCCTATTTCCTTGTCTGTCATTAGTTCTATCCGTACTGAACTGCCTCTGATTGCCTATGTTTTGAATTATTTTTCTGGAAATTTTTTCTTGTAGATATATCTATCTCTCTGTCTCCTTGTTAGGTTCATCCATGGCTCAGCTTAAATGCTCTGTCAGATCGAAGATCCCTGACCTGTTCCCCCAACACATAGAACTTGTAGCATAGGGACTAAAATCATGGATTTGTTTGGCTGAATCTGGGTCTGTGTTCTTTAGCCATGTGGTTTTCATAAATTTCCTTGTTTCTTCTGCTGCTTACCTGTAAGCTGTTAGTAATGGTAGCACTCATCTCCTGAAGCTGTTCATAGTATTAAATAAGATAACGCCTCTAGCTTCTAAGTGCCTAAAACTGTATGTGTTGTGTGTTAGTTGCTCAGTCTTGTCCAACTGTTTGAGACCCCATGGACTGTAGCCCACCAGGCTCCTCTGTCCATGGGATTTTCCAGGCAGGAATATTGGAGTGGGTTGCCATTCCCTTCTCCAGGAGAACTTCCCGACCCAGGGGTAGAACCCAGGCCTCCTGCATTGTAGGCATATTCTATACCGTCTGAGCCACCTGTTAGACTCTGAAGAAGTGAATTTGCTCAGTCGTGTCCCACTCTTTGCAATCCTATGGACTGTAGCCTACTAGGCTCCTCCATCCATGGAATTTTCAAGGTAAGAATACTGGAGTGGTTTGCCATTTCCTTTTCCCTAAAACAGTATAGAAAATAGTAAGGAGTCAGTAACATGTTAATTATAGATTTTTGCAGCACACAACTCAGTATATTCTGATTTGTTGTTGTTTAGTCATTAAGTCATGTCTGACTCTTCTGCAACCCCATGGACTGTAGCCTGCCAGGCTCCTTTGTCCATGGGATTTCCCAGGCAAGGGTACTAGAGTGGGTTGCCATTTCCTTCTCCAGGAAATCTTCCCAATGCAAGGATAGAACCAGCATCTCCTGCATTGGGAGACAGATTCTTTACCACTGAGCCACCTGCGAAGCCGATATTCTGATTAGTTGTTTATGTATCTGTCAGTCTCCCATGGAAGATTATAAACTTCTTAATGGTTAAGACCTTTGTTTATTCATCTTTATACCTCCAGCCCCGGTTTCAGTAGAATTCATTCTTGGATAATGAACACTGCTGATTCTATAGGTAAATGTGCTTCTGACAGAATAGGTTGTAAGAGGCATCTTTGACATAACATAAAGCAAAGGTGCAATCTGCATTGAATCTTTAGCTCATAATTGCTTTTGTAATCTCAGCAAAGAAGAATTCTGATGTTTTTCTAGGGAAAAAATCAAGTGAAAGAGTAAGTTGCTTTCCAGGAAAAAGAATACAGTAGAAGTCTTTGTCATTTTAGCAATTTACTGAAGGAAGACATTGCACTTTGGGATACTTCTGTTGGTTCAGATCATCCTCGAGGAAATAAAGGTAATTTCTAGGAAATGACTGTAGTGCAGTGCAGGTAACAGGAATTGTGAAGGAAACAGATGACAAAGAGACAAAAATTCACAATAAGCTAATAGTACTTCAGAATCAGTTACTAAGATTAAAATTTATCACAGATGTACTTGTTAGCTAGGGTGCCGTAACAAGTTATCACAAACTAAATGGCTTAAACAACAGAAGTTTATTGTTTCACCATCCTGAAGCCCTAGAACAAGGTGTCAGCAGGGTTGAATCCCTCTGAGGGCTGTGAGAAAGAATCATGCCTCTTACCCAGCTTTTGGTGTTTTACTGGCAAACTTTGGTGTTCTTTGGCTTACAGGTACATCACTCTGGTCTCTGCCTTCATGTTCAAGGCATTCTCCTTATATCTGTTTAAAATTCCCTTGTTTATGAGGACTTGTTGTGCTTGTGTTTAGCCACTCAGTCATGTCCAACTCTTTGCAACTCCATGGACTGTAACCCTGCCAGGCTCCTCTGTCCATGGGGATTCTCCATGTGAAAATACTGGAGTGGATTGCCATGTCCTCCTACAGGGGATCTTCCCAACCCAGGGATCAAACCCAAGTCTCCCACATTGCAGGCAGATTCTTGACCATCTGAGCCATAAGGACGCAAGTCCTTATATGGACACAAGTCATATTGGGTTAGGAGCCCAACCTACTATAGTATGACTTCGTCTTAATTACATCTGCAAATACCGTGTTGCTTTTGCTGTAGGTCCCATTCTGAGATATCAGGGGTTAGGATTTCAACATATAAATTTTGGAGAGAGGTCATCAACCTTCAGCAAAGACGTTAGAGAATGTGTTTAACGTTTATTAAAGGCAGAATTTCAATGCGTATGATTTTGTCCTTCTACTTGGCTTGTTATGGCATTGTTTTATGCTGCTTTTTGGCACTTAGGTGTTGAGAACAAACACATTTAATGTTTCTCAACTTGTGTCTATGATACTTGCTATTCCTGTGCCCTAGAGAAATTTCCTGTCTAAATAGATAGGTTTATGATTGCTTAGAGATCATGAACCTGAACTTTGCTGAAGCAGGCAGGTTTGCAAATTTTAGCAGTATTGACATTCCAAGAAAGAAGATAATGAATTCCAGCTTTCAGAAATTCAGATCTGATTATTAATGCAGAAGTTAATGGGGTTAATATAAAATTCACCAGAAGTAAAATATTTAGAACAACTGTAGAGCTATCATAGAATTTAGGGACTTGGGGAACATGCTATCCTTCTCTTAAGAAAAGATAATTAGATCCAAAATAGAGAACCCTGTATTCTCAGTCCCTAAGCAGAGACACAGGATGCTGGTTACATTACACTGTAAGATAAATTTGAAAATGCTTAGCTTCTTAGTGTGCCCAGTGGTAATGTATCTTAAAATTTGACCATAAGCTTTAGAGCTGTCTCTTTCTTTCTTCTTCCTTTTTTTCCAACAAAGAAACAAATCTTCCCTATCTTCTCTGTTATTTCATCCTTTTCATTATGCCTTTATGAATGACTCCATTGTTTTACCTCCTTACATCTTGACCTATATAGAAAGTGTATAGGTGAGCCATGTAGGGAATTGTGTTCTTTATGCAGAAAGAATGTTTCAAGAGTAAAATTTGTAGTTAGGAATTATATTAAATAGTTAAATAGAAAATAGCTTCTTTTAGCAAATTGTATTTGAGTTAACCTTGAGGAACTGCCAGTATCTAGCATTGTGCCTTGGGTAGAAGGAGTTTATTAATATTTCCAACCTCCTTAAACTTATTAAAATTATCCTCTATTTAATATTTTTTACTGAAAATTAATATTTTTCTCTCTTACTATTATTAATAAAGAAATAGTCCTACCTAGAATGTGAACACAAAAAATGTCACAGGGACATAAGTTCTTAGAGAATTTAATTACTATGCCTGCAGTATCTTGTTCTCAGCATTTTTCAATTATCAACTTTAAAAAAATCTGTTATTTATGCTCTGTTAAGTTACTTTTATTTAACTCTTGAGTTTTTGACCAAAATAAGATAGCAAGTTGTTTTTATCTGTCCTCTCAGGAATCTTTTGGGTTGATGTATCTCTCATCATGAATAATTAAACAGTGTTGGATTGTAAATTCCATAAAGCATGCAGTATTTCAGAGATCAGTATTTATTTCACAAAAGACAGATATATTGAGGAAGCAAATCTTCTAATTCTATATAAAGCTTACTTTCAAGTGTACAGTATAAGAAATTATTCATGTAATGAGAAGCCCAAACCTCTGATAATCAAAGAGTCAGTAAGCACACAATAGAAATCTATTTATGGCCCAGTATCCTTCCTAATATTAAGATCTATGAAAAATGTTAATGCTGTCTCTAAGTCTGTGAATTTAAACTATTACAAAATAAAAGAAATACTGAAAAGCTGTATTTACAATTACTGAAAATTGAGAATCTTTATTATCCTGGAAAGCATAGCAGGCCTTCCTAGAATAATGACAGAAAACTTCAAAGAAGACATTGTTTTCTCTGTTCATTTTGAATGTTGGCCATTGGGTTAAAAGGAGGGATGGTTTCCCCACTGTGGAAAATGAGCTTTGAAGTTCTGTAAATTCTAATTTGCAGAAATGATGTTTATAATGAATTCAACTTTCTCTGCTTTGACCTTCAAATGTACCCCTTGAATACTAGAAAGAAAAGAAAAATTATAAACTTTAGTGAAATAATTGCCACTTAAGGAATTTGAATCTTGAGTATGACTCCTCTCAGATAGTGATCCAACAGGGTCTCTTCTAGAAAACTCTCTCTCACCCCTCCCCTTCAATTTGCCCACTGCCAATGGTCTGTTAATAGGAGTATTATATAATAAAATAATGGATTTCTCTTTGCATTGGGGAATAATTCCTCATCTACTTTAAATGTGTGCATTCACTTTACAGTCCCCAAAGAAATATCCTTAAGTCAGCTTCTCAGCATGTTCTTACTGGTCAGGAGGAGAAACCTGCTGTGTGCTCTGCAGCCGCCAGGATGCCAGCAGGCTAATAACACAGGGCTGCCTTTAACAAGGTGGCGAATCTCCTACCTCTGAAAATTAAGAATGTTGGTCTCTGCAGTAATCTGGCAGAGGGCTGCCTTTCCTTATAAAATTTCTTTCAGGAGCAGCAGAAAGAGTGCCACTATTAGCCTCAAACCTAGAACAAAATAAAGGAAGTAAAAAATATATGGTTAACTAGGCCAGGTCTCTAGTGAAGTTTATAGTCCTGCGTATATTTTTTCTTCTCCTCCTCCTTCTCTCTCACTTTCCCTCCTCCTCCTCCGTCATTTTTTCCTGTTCAAGTTTAGTTTGTTTTCTTTCAGAGTTTTAGAACCACCGTTAGCTAGTATGAGATAGAATCTTTAGTACTTGACAAAAGAAATCATCTTTTACTTGAAAACAAATTAAATAAACCTGAATCAGGAACTGATTGAACAAATTGTTCTGGAAGTCTTGCATGGCAAACATGCCATGTACTCTGTGAAATGCTACATCATCCTAAAAAATTAATTCCAATTTATTTCTTAAAAATACCTATGCATTTATAGATATGTCCAGTGAGGCATACCCATAGATGATACAGATTCAGACACATGCACACACACATATATGTAAATTACCTGCATATACAAATATGCAGCATTTAAATGAAATGTAAGAACAGAACAGAAAAATAAGAAATCATTTTGTTAATGTTTTAAAAGTCATTATGTGTAATTTGAGATATATATATATATATATGTACACACATATATATGTGTGTGTGTGTACACACACACATACACAATGATAGCCACAATTTTCCCTGGTTATTTTAAACATAAAATATATGTATTTTTTATTATATGTTCTCATGAAATGGTAGAAGTTAAGTATAACAAGTTAATATGGTTTCTGATATTTTGATATTATATGTAAACTAAAAATAGTTTTCAAATTATCTTAAGCGCAGAATGAAATTTACTGAAATAGTTACACCCTGGCTAATCAGTTTTCCAAAAATGAACAAATAATAGTGACACTTAATTTTTTATTAATTAACTTAGAATTTCAGGCCACACCTCTATAATTACTAAAATTTATGAAAAATAGAATTTAGTTGCAAAGTAATGTTACTGCAACAACTTTTGTTAGTGTAGTCAATGTTATCTATATATGTAAAAAGTTACATATAAAGTTACATTACAAATGTTTTAAACATTTTCTTAAATCATTCCATTGTTTCCTGATTAATAAAAGCCTTATGAGATAACTATAATCTGTGTGTATGCAAGTATATATATATACATGCATGAAAACATACATACATACATATATATATTAATACTTAGCATCTGATTACTCAACTCTCTTACCTGCTATTTATATGTGGAGTTATTATTATTTTTATTTCCAACTTTCCAACTTCTAATTCAACTTGTGTATGAATTAGTATCAGCTGATCAAAAGCAAAATATCTCATATGATTTACAAGTCTGACTCATTAGAGCAAACCTTTGGGGAGCAAGTACTATATCTTGTCTAGCACTGAATCCCCAGATCCTTACATGATGTTTGATGTAGTGGGAATCTAATAAATATTTGTAGCATGCATTAATGAATGATTGATTGATTTAGTGATTGATTATCACTAATCATTCTTCAAGTGTATGTTTTATCTTTTCTGACTAAGCCCATTACTCTTAGCAAGATTTATAAAATTTGAAGGTGATATAAATACTTTAATCTTTGTATCTGGATAAGTTTCTAAAAGAGATCAACTGGTAAATGTTGTTAGAAATCAGTTAATTGGATCCATTTATTAAGTAAACAAGCCTTGTGCTTTAAAAGAATTGGCATCCATTCCAGCTAATGGGATGAAAGGAAGGAAGAGAGTCATTTTCTTCTCTGAGAAATTAGTGAAGTCGGCATGGTGTTATGATATTTTATGACTGTAGTTCTCTGCCTCCAGTGCCTCATAAATATTGATTACTTGAGAGGAGAGTGAGATAAGCTGGAGAATTACCTAAGGAGAAGGCCAAGAAGAGAACAAAACCCCATGTGGCAGGAAAACATAATTCAACTGAAAGCAAGTGGATGTCTCCCTTTGACTAGCAGAACAGGGACTTTGTCCTCTAGAGGCAGTAGTAATGCTGTAAGTTGAAAATAGGTTTCCAGGCAGGTATTAGCAAAAAGTCCAAATTTTATAATCTACATAAAAATGATTTATCTTCTATAACCTGTATATGAAAGGAAAGTTTGGATATTCTTTGGTGTAACTTTTAGAAGTTAAAACCATTAGGTAAGATAACCACATACATATTGTGAATCTGTTTATAAACTCTGAAAATTGCTCTAAAACTGGTGAGTGTGTGTGTGTGTGTGTGTGTATTTTGGTGTTTGTGAGCTTTCTTGATACTGGAGTAGGAATTCCAGGAAGAATAAATAAATAGGATGAGTACAGCCCTATAATAAATAAATAGGATGCGAATATAGAGCATTTTATGAAACTCTATAATAAATAGATGTCATAGCTTGTGAAAATGGAGTGAAGAAACAAGAAGGACCCTAAGATGAAGGGTCCGGTGTGCTAACATGAAGAATCTATACCTTATCCATCATTAAACTGGAGTGGAAAATTAAGTTGTATTTTGAAAGGTCATTCTGTTATCTCTATAGAGTATGAGTGGATAGGGTTTTATCAATGATAGATAGACCAGTAATAGAATATTTCAGTATACTAGAAGAGATAGAAAATTTATTCCTAAGTATTGATTATAGATTGATTATGAGTTGGAGAAAGAGAGAAGAATCTAAGGTGTTAACTTGAACCAAGGTCATTGTGGGGGCAATTGAATGGATGATAGTGACATTGACCAAGATAAGGAGGGGAGAAGGAAGAACAGAGGAGAGTGTGACTAATTCATGTTTTGATTTGTTGAGGTTGAGGTTGTCTGTAATATCTGAATGAAATGAGCATCGGCAACCATTTGTACATATTGCTCAGAATTCAGAAAGAAGATCTGGATTAGAAATATGGACATGTGTGTTATTTACGTATAAGTGGTAGGTGAAGCTGTGAAAAGTGAGATGAAGCCAAGAATTAAAATAATAATATCCCTAAGAATACATTTAAGGGATAGGCATGGAAACAGATGCCCTGTAGGAATCTGAGATTGAATAATGAAAGAAGAAAAGCAAAGAGAATGGACCTTGAAGCCAAAGGAAGAGTAAGTTTCAAGGAGTAGTAATCTATAATGTAATGTGTTGGAGATAGACTACGTAAAACAGAGACAGAAAAATGTAAATTGGATTTGGAAAAGAGTATATCAATTTTAACTCTTGTGTATTGCATTTAACAGAGTCAGTTCAGTTCAGTTGCTCAGTCGTGTCCGACTCTTTGCGACCCCGTGAATCACAGCACGCCAGGCCTCCCTGTCCATCACCAACTCCCAGAGTTCACTCAGAGAAATAGGGCTAAAATCTTTTGCTAAAGTGGATGAAACAAGTATGGACTATTCTTTCAAGAAGCTTAATTATGAAAGAAAGTAGACAGAGATGGAAGTTAATAGAGCAGGATATGCCATGGAATCTGTCTTTGTTATGTGAAAAAATAAAATGAAGGCTGTGATGGAATGAGTTGGTGAAGCAAAGTTTCTGAAATGATGAAAGGAAACCTTTGGTAAGAGTGAAGATGAAGGAGGTAAGAAAATATAGGAGGGAGGCAGAGAGGAAGTGGAAGAGGGAAGAGATAGAACTGATATATATTTAAAAATACCAACCCAAAATATCACAAGCAAAAAAGCAATTGATTGATTCTCATCCTTGTGGGAATCAGGGCTGGAACTGACTTCCATAAAGTTAGATCCAGAGGATCAAAGTCATTGCAGCTGTGACAATCATGGTCCTTCATGGTGCTGGTTTAATTCTGCACACAGGCTTTTTTGTGTGTCATTAGTTTGGTGGTCTCTGATAGGTGCAGATCTCAGTCCTTCCATTTTAGCAACCTCTAGGGAAAAGATTCTTCTGCTCTCAGTGTTGAAATATCAATCCAGAGAAGTTCTCTGCTTGACTTTTCCTGGCCATGTGCCAGAAAAAAGGTGGGGGCATTACAGACAAAGGTGGGGGTGGGGAACAGGCTTGGCAGCCTAGTCAAGACCACAGGGGATGGAAATTTGATGGGGGAGGAACCATCAAAATTATCTGGGAAAAGGAAGAAAAATCAGCTGTCCTCAAAAAGAAGAAGATTTGATATGATTTGAGAAAGGGCTTATGATTGAGGGTGTAAGCACACAATCATCTTAATTTTTATCTTTTGGGGTGCATGTGTGTGAAGTAGAAAAAGATGGTATAAAAATGAGAACTGAAGTCAAGTAGGAGACTTGCAGACAGTGATAGAGATTTGCAACTGTCATTGAAGAAAACTGGAAAGAAATCTGACCTGAATATGTAAAGCAATGGACAATTTGTAGGGTGTTTCTTATATAAGACAGTTGAAAAGTTGCTAGATTTGGTTCAGAGGGATTGGAGTATATTCTAGTGCTGTCACATATTTGTGTGAGTTTAGGCGACTCCTCTTCTCTAACCCTCTATTATTTTCATTTTTTTTCATTTGTGCAAATGAAATGTTCAAAGCACATGAATCCTGGGGCTGACCACAAACTGGATATTGCATTATGGATTTGCAGACTCAGAATCAGATGAATGACATTAAACTGATAGGAGACAATGCATGACTTGCTTCTTGGAAAAGAAATGAATGATGGGTTTCTATTTGAAATTAATATTTAACTTTCACTGAACAGAAAATGTGAAAATAAAGTTCACTTTCCTTTCTCTAGTTTTGAAATATTTTTTAAATGAACATGTTATATTGGTGATGCTCTGCACATATGTGTTCAGATCTGAATAAACCAATGGAAAATATAAGAATAGGTCCAAGATGTTACTCATGGGGTCTGGATAGATACTAAGACAGATTTATAGCAATTACTTTCAATGTCTCGTTACATAATTACCCAATCAAGGACATCAACAGGATTTAGTCTGATTAGATTGGTAGTAAATGTGGTAAATTTTCTAATTTATCAATAGGAAATCTCTGGATAATTTGGCTAGGTGATAGTTCTGGCTTTTTAATTATTCAACTTAATTAGTCAATCACTTGTCTAGGTCTCTAAGCTCTTTCAGTAAATGTTACTTGAATTTAGTAACTGCAGAGTCTTTGAAACTAAGCTGCAACAAAATTCTAAAATGTTTAGTTAATTTGTTCATCACTATAAGTAAAATAAAATCAATCGGGTATTAAGTAGTTAGTATTTCATGAGCACAGTGAGTTTGTATATATGCATGGTTACATGTGTAGGTGTGTGTGTACACAAACCCTTATACTCTATGTACTGTGACAGGTACTCTTATAAAACTCAATGAAGTCTTCACCAACATGCCTGGAGGTAGATATTTGTGTTATTATTATTAGTCTGGTGGTAATATTCTGATTTCTCAGGTGAGGAAATTAAGACAGGAAAAGCTGCTGTTCAAACCAAGGCAGTCCAGCTCCAGAATCCATGCTCCCAATGATAAAATGATTATGCTCTAAGTATTTGCTATTTTAGAGACATTTTGTACACAGAATTTTATTTTTTTTCAGAATTATTATTTTCCAGTGATGATTCATAACAGCTACTGAAATATTTGTAGTAAGTACCTACTATTAAAATAGCATTTACTATTTTTCTGACTATAACGTAATGTGAATCGTCATGGAAAATTTTAAAAAAATATTACATATAAACTATCATGCAGAGCTATGAACTGTTATCAATTTAGTCTATTTTCTTCTGACCTTCTTAGTAAGACATTAATTTTTTGTTTTGCAAATTTTAAATAAATTTCACCTTTTTCATTTAACTTAAATATATGGGGAATGCGTATTTTCCTAAATTTCTACATATTCTTTAAATTAAGTAAGTTTTTGGAAAAAATATTTTTATATAGGTGTATCATGATATATATATATATCATGATATATATATATATCACCTATATAAAAATATTTTATCCAAAAACTTAATATATATATAATATATATAATATATGTATTATATATTATACTTAATATATAATATATATATCATGATATATAAGGAAAGATATAAACATCTGAATGCAGAGTTCCAAAGACTAGCAAGAAGAGATAAGAAAGCCTTCTTCAGCGATCAGTGCAAAGAAATAGAGGAAAACAACAGAATGGGAAAGACTAGATATCTCTTCAAGAAAATCAGAAATACCAAAGGAACATTTCATGCAAAGATGAGCTCGATAAAGGACAGAAATGGTATGGACCTAACAGAAGCAGAAGATATTAAGAAGAGGTGGTAAGAATACACAGAAGAACTGTACAAAAAAGATCTTCACGACCCAGGTAATCACAATGGTGTGATCATTCACCTAGAGCCAGACATCCTGGAATGTGAAGTCAAATGGGCCTGAGAAAGCATCACTACAAACAAAGCTAGTGGAGGTGATGGAATTCCAGTTGAGCTATTCCAAATCCTGAAAGATGATGCTGTGAAAGTGCTGCACTCCATATGCCAGCAAATTTGGAAAACTCAGCAGTGGCCACAGGACTGGAAAAGGTCAGTTTTCATTCCAATCCCAAAGAAAGGCAATGCCAAAGAATGCTCAAACTACCGCACAATTGCACTCATCTCACACTCTAGTAAAGTAATGCTCAAAATTCTCCAAGCCAGGCTTCAGCAATACGTGAACCGTGAACTTCCTGACGTTCAAGCTGGTTTTAGAAAAGGCAGAGGAACCAGAGATCAAATTGCCAACATCCGCTGGATCATCGAAAAAGCAGGAGAGTTCCAGAAGAACATCTATTTCTGCTTTATTGACTATGCCAAAGCCTTTGACTATGTGGATCACAGTAAACTGTGGAAAATTCTGAAAGAGATGGGAATACCAGACCACCTGATCTGCCTCTTGAGAAATTTGTATGCAGGTCAGGAAGCAGCAGTTAGAACTGGACATGGAACAACAGACTGATTCCAAATAAGAAAAGGAGTTCATCAAAGCTGTATATTGTCACCCTGTTTATTTAACTTCTATGCAGAGTACATCATGAGAAACGCTGGACTGGAAGAAACACAAGCTGGAATCAAGATTGCCAGGAGAAATATCAATAACCTCAGATATGCAGATGACACCACCCTTATGGCAGAAAGTGAAGAGGAACTCAAAAGCCTCTTGATGAAAGTGAAAGTGGAGAGTGAAAAAGTTGGCTTAAAGCTCAACATTCAGAAAACGAAGATCATGGCATCCGGTCCCACCACTTCATGGGAAATAGATGGGGAAACAGTGGAAGCAGTGTCAGACTTTATTTTTCTGGGCTCCAAAATCACTGCAGATGGTGACTGCAGCCATGAAATTAAAAGATGCTTACTCCTTGGAAGGAAAGTCCTGACCAACCTAGATAGCATATTCAAAAGCAGAGACATTACTTTGCCAACAAAAGTCCGTCTAGTCAAGGCTATGGTTTTTCCTGTGGTCATGTATGGATGTGAGAGTTGGCCTGTGAAGAAGGCTGAGCACAGAAGAATTGATGCTTTTGAACTGTGGTGTTGGAGAAGACTCTTGAGAGTCCCTTGGACTGCAAGGAGATCCAACCAGTCCATTCTGAAGGGGATCAGCCCTGGGATTTCTTTGGAAGGAATGATGCTAAAGCTGAAACTCCAGTACTTTGGCCATCTCATGCGAAGAGTTGACTCATTGGAAAAGACTCTGATGCTGGGAGGGATTGGGGGCAGGAGGAGAAGGGGATGACATAGGATGAGATGGCTGGATGGCATCACTGACTTGATGGACGTGAGTCTGGGTGAACTCCGGGAGTTGGTGATGGACAGGGAGGCCTGGCATGCTGCGATTCATGGAGTTGCAAAGAGTCGGACATGACTGAGTGACTGATCTGATCATGATATGTTACTTTTCTTGTATTGGGTACTTTGTGAATAATCCAGTATTTTATTTACTTAAATATTAATATGATGATAACTGTTACACATTTTAGAAAATTTGTAAAGGTATTCACTTAGATGTTGAATTGCTCACTTAAAGTATATGAAGGTTTTAAGGCTCTTTGAAAGACATTCCCAAATTTCTCTCGAGGAATATTATTACGTCAGTTTACATTCTCACCAGCAGAGTGTGAAAGTACCCATCTCATCACACCCTCATTAGCATGAATATTTTCATATTAAAAAACTTTGGCTGTTTGATAAGTGACAAAATTACATTTCATTGGTACTTTAGTTTTCATTTCTATATTAATAATTAAAGCTTTTTATGTCTCATGAATTGCTGACATCTTTTATTATTTAGCTCTCTCTCATCAATTTACACATAGTGACTTTGTTTTCCAGAACCTCTCCACTATTTCTAAATTGTAATTGGTCTTCCGCTTTTGTTTGTGGTAGTGTTTGTTGTATTTCACATGTGTGTAATCAAATAAAGTGGTCCTTTATGTGTTATTTTCCATTCTGATGGCACATATGGAAACATCTTCACTCACAGATTATACTAATCTGTATATATTATTAGTGCTTTTATATTTTCATTTTTTACAATTAAACTTTAATATTACCCCATTTCTCTTTTATATAAAGTCTGAAGAGGAACTCATTTCTTTCAAAGTAGTTTCAAAGTACTTTTGAAATTACTAATTTGACATGCAATACAAATGTTTTAATATACTTGATTTTTTTTCCCCCAGTGTAGATTTACCTCTGTGTTTGGTTTTGGTAATCTAATCATTTGTATTCCTAACACTATCCCCTCCGTCTGAAAGGAAGTGAAAGTGAAGTCGCTGAGTCCTGTCCGACTCTTTGCGACCCCGTGGACTGTAGCCTACCAGGCTCCTCCCTCCATGGGATTCTCCAGCCAAGAGTACTGGAGTGGGTTGCCATTTCCTTCTCCAGGGGATCTTCCTGACCCAGGGATCGAACCCAGGTCTCGCACATTCTAGGCAGATGCTATACCTCTAATGCACTATCAAAATTTTCCTGGATATAGGTTTTTACTTTCTAAGTGAATTATAGGACTATTTTTCTGCTTCTTCACAATATCACGTAGGGATTTCAATTAAAAAAAAATTGTAAATCCCTTGGTATTTTGAATCCCTAGATAGAGTGGTCATGGGATAGTCACTCTTCTCTTCTTCCTCTTTCTTTCTCCATTTCTTTTCCCTTGGGCATGCTGCCTACTCTCTCAGATAATCCTTATGGTGAAGGCTTAGGTGATAGCCCCTGTTAGCCCCAGGGAGCCAGGGAGTGAAGGGGAGTGGGTGAACCATAGGAAGTAGTGTCAGTCGCTAAGTAGTATCCAAGTCTTTGCCACCCCGTGTACTGTAGCCCGCCAGGCTTCTCTGTTCACAGAATTCTCCCGGCAAGCCTACTGGAGTGGGTTGCCATTTCCTGCTCCAGGGAACCTTCCCTACTCAGGGACTGAACCTGAGTCTCCCGCATGGCGGGCAGATTTCCTTACCCTCTGAGCCACGAGGAAAGAAGAGCCCCCTAGGGAGTAGAGTGAGGTCCAAGGAACACAAAATCATAGAAAGTCTATCGTGTACAAGAAGATAAATCCTAGGATCAAAGCCTCTCTCTTTTATCCTGAGGAGAAGCGCATTAGGGGAAAGCATCAGAATATGTGAAACAAAATCTCATTTTTATTTTCAGTCTTAGCTAACTGAATTTTAACATTTTTTAAATAATTAACATGTTAATAGAGATTATCACAGTACATATCTCAGATGTTTTCAATGACTCTCACAAATGTTTTCATGCCGCTAGTGTTAGAGATATATATCTCAAGTATTATTTCTGCTTACTATTATTTTGAAATTACAGTAAGTTCTAGTCTTGTTGCTATCACAGTTAATGCTTTATTTTTTCAAAAGCACACATAATGCTATACCATAAATACAAAAAAATATTTTGATGGTTGAATTTCAGTTTAATTTCTTTGTAATGCTATGTTAATGGATATTTTGAGATGAGGTTTATAGGTTCCAGCAGACTGTCAAAGTGACTCATGGCATACAAAAACTAAGAACTTTAGATTGTAATTATCAGTTAGGGATTTGGAGGGAAAGTTGTGGAGAAAAGACTTCATAAGTCTCTTTAGTACTCCTTCTGTTTTTTTATTCCTTCACATACACAGGTTCTGTCTTACTCAAATGTACTTCTTAGATACTGAAGAAGAGCTGAGTCACTGCAGCTCTCAGAACAGGCATTATGTGGTTCAAGGCAATGGCAGGAAAGAAGCAAGAGTATAATGCTAATTGTTCTGTATTATTTTATCCTTCAGTGTTTATGAATGGCTGTCTCCTGCTTAAGATGCATACCTGGGCAATACAGTCCTCTTCAGTTTTGGAGTTTCTTTTTTCTCAGTTTCTTTTCACATAAATCAACTTTTGCCTGATTTATACCAGTATAACTACCTTGTATATTTCATTAATTTTTGTTCAAATAGAATTTCCTTCTTTTTAATGATATCAAATTTTAATTTCTAATGTCTTAAGTTAGACTTTTACTTAGATTTAAAATCTTCCTTCCTTTTTAATTATTTCAAATTTTAATTTCCAGTGTCTTAAGTTAGACTTTTGCCTAGTTTTGTTAAATCTTTTTTCTTTTCCAATATATGCATTTCAGCTTATGAATATTCCTCTGAATACTGTTCTAGGTGTATCCTAGAAAACATGTAGTGCTCTTGCTACTATTTGAGATCTCTATATTACCTTTGTGGTATTTTCTTTGACCCATGAATTATATAAAAGTATATTTATAAATTTTTAGTCTATGATATGGAACAGTTCAGTTCAGTTCAGTTGAGTTGCTCAGTCGTGTCCGACTCTTTGCGACCCCATGAATTGCAGCACGCCAGGCCTCCCTGCCCTTCACCATCTCCCGGAGTTCACTCAGACTCATGTCCATCGAGTCAGTGATGCCATCCAACCATCTCATAATCTGTCGTCCCCTTCTCCTCCTGCCCCAAATCCCTCCCAGCATCAGAGTCTTTTCTAATGAGTCAACTCTTCGCATCAGGTGGCCAAAGTATTGGAGTTTCAGCTTTAGCATCAGAGCTTCCAAAGAACACCCAGGACTGATCTCCCTTAGAACGGGCTGGTAGGATCTCCTTGCAGTCCAAGGGACTCTCAAGAGTCTTTTCCAACACCACAGTTCAAAAGCATCAATTCCTCGGCGCTCAGCTTTCTTCACAATCCAACTCTCGCATCCATACATGACCCCTGGAAAAACAGTAGCCTTGACTAGACAGACCTTGGTTGGCAAAGTAATATCTCTGCTTTTGAATATGCTATCTAGGTTGGTCATAACTTTCCTTCCAAGGAGTAAGCATCTTTTAATTTCGTGGCTGCAGTCACCATCTGCAGTGATTTTGGATCCCCCATAAATAAAGTCTGACACTGTTTCCCCATCTATTTCCCATGAAGTGATGGGACCAGATGCCATGATCTTCATCTCTGAATGTTGACCTTTAAGCCAACTTTTTCACTCTCCTCTTTCACTTTCATCAAGAGGCTTTTGAGTTCCTCTTCACTTTCTGCCCTAAAGGTGGTGTTTTCTGCATATCTGAGGTTATTGATATTTCTCCTGGCAATCTTGATTCCAGTTTGTGTTTCTTCCAGTCCAGTGTTTCTCATGATGTGCTCTGCATATAAGTTAAATAAACAGGGTGACAGTATACAGCCTTGACGAACTCCTTTTCTTATTTGGAACCAGTCTGTTGTTCCATTCTAGTTCTAACTGTTGCTTCCTGACCTGCATACAGGTTTTTCACGAGGCAGGTCAGGTGGTCTGGTATTCCCATCTCTTTAAGAATTTTCCACAGTTTATTGTGATCCACACAGTCAAAGACTTTGGCATAGTCAATAAAGCAGAAATAGATTTTTTTCTGGAACTCTTCTGCTTTTTTGATGATCCAGCGATGTTGTCAATTTGATTTCTGTTTCCTCTGCCTTTTCTAAAACCAGCTTGAACATCTGGAAGTTCACAGTTCACGTATTGCTGAAGGCTGGCTTGGAGAATTTTGAGCATCACTTTACTAGTGTGTGAGATGAGTGCAATTGTGCAGTAGTTTGAACATTCTTTGGCATTGCCTTTCTTTGGGATTGGAATGAAAACTGACCTTTTCCAGTCCTGTGGCCACTGCTGAGTTTTCCAAATTTGCTTGCATATTGAGTGCAGCACTTTCACAGCATCATCTTCCAGGATTTGAAATAGCTCAACTGGAATTCCATCACCTCCACTAGCTTTGTTTGTAGTGATGCTTTCTAAGGCCCACTTGACTTCACATTCCAGGATGTCTGGCTCTATGTGAGTGATCACAACATCGTGATTATCCTCGTCATGAAGATCGTTTTTGTACAGTTCTTCTGTGTATTCTTGCCACCTCTTCTTAATATCTTCTGCTTCTGTTGGGTCCATACAATTTCTGTCCTTTATCGAGCTCGTCTTTGCATGAAATGTTCCCTTGGTATCTCTAATTTTCTTGAAGAGATCTCTAGTCCTTCCCATTCTGTTGTTTTCCTCTATTTCTTTGCACTGATTGCTTAGGAAGGCTTTCTTATCTCTCCTTCCTACTCTTTGGAACTCTGCATTCAGATGCTTATATCTTTCCTTTTCTCCTTTGCTTTTCGCTTCTCTTCTTTTCACAGCTATTTGTAAGGCCTCCCCAGACAGCCATTTTGCTTTTTTTCATTTCTTTTCCATGGGGGTGGGCTTGATCCTTGTCTCCTGTACAATGTCATGAACCTCATTCCATAGCTCATCAGGCACTCTATCTATCAGATCTAGTCCTTTAAATCTATTTCTTACTTCCACTGTATAATCATAAGGGATTTGATATAGGTCCTACCTGAATTGGAGAAGGCAGTGGCACCTCACTCCAGTATTCTTGCCTGGAAAATCCCATGGGCAGAGGAGCCTGGAAGGCTGCAGTCCATGGGGTTGCTGAGGGTGGGACATGACTGAGTGACTTCACTTTCACTTTTCACTTTGATGCATTGGAGAAGGAAATGGCAACCCACTCCAGTGTTCTTCCTTGGAGAATCCCAGGGAAGGGGGAGCCTGGTGGGCTGCCGCCTATGTGGTCGCACATAGTTGGACACGAATGAAGTGACTTAGCAGCAAAAGCAGCAGCATACCTGAATGGTCTAGAGGTTTTCCCTACTTTCTTCAATTTAAGTCTGAATTTGGCTATAAGGAGTTCATGATCTGAGCCACAGTCAGCTCCTAATCTTGTTTTTTCTGACTGTATACAGCTTCTCCATCTTTGGCTGCAAAGAATATAATCAATCTGATTTTGGTGTTGACCATCTGGTCATGTCTATGTGTAGAGTCTTCTCTTGTGTTGTTGGAAGAGGGTGTTTGCTATAACCAGTGTTTCTCTTGGCAAAACTCTATTAGCCTTTGCTAATAATAATAGCCGTATTCCAAGGCCAAATTTACCTGTTACTCCAGGTGTTTCTTGACTTCCTGCTTTTGCATTCCAGTCCCCTATAATGAAAAGGGCATCTTTTTTTGGATGTTAGTTCTAAAAGGTCTTGTAGGTCTTCATAAAACCATTCAACTTCAGCTTCTTCAGTGTTTCTGGTTGGAGCGTAGGCTTGGATTACCATGATACTGAATGGTTTGCCTTGGAAACAAACAGAGATAATTCTGTTGTTTTTGAGATTGCATCCAAGTACTGCATTTTGGACTCTTTTATTGACCATGATGGCTACTCCATTTCTTCTAAGGGATTCCTGCCCACAGTAGTAGATATAATGGTCATCTGAGTTAAATTCACCCATTCCAGTCCATTTCAGTTCGCTGATTCCTAAAATGTTGATGTTCACTCTTGCTATCTCCTGTTTGACCACTTCCAATTTGCCTTGATTAATGGACCTAACATTCCAGGTTCCTATGCAATATTGCTCTTTACAGCATCGGACCTTGCTTCTATCACCAGTTACACCCATAGCTGGGTATTGTTTTTGCTTTGGCTCCATGCCTTCATTCTTTCTGGAGTTATTTTTCCATTAATCTCCAGTAGCATATTGGACATCTACCAATGTGGGGAGTTCGTCTTTCAGGATCCTATCATTTTGCCTTTTCATACTGTTCATTTTGCCTTTTCATACTCAAGGCAAGAATACTGAAATGGCTTCCCATTCCCTTCTCCAGTGGACCACATTCTGTCAGACCTCTCCACCATGGCCCGCCCGTCTTGGGTGGCCCCACAGGGCATGGCTTAGTTTCATTGAGTTAGACAAGGTTGTGGTCCCTGTGATTAGATTGACTAGTTTTCTGTGATTCTGGTTTCAGCGTGTCTGCCCTCTGATGCCCTCTTGCAACACCTACCGTCTGACTTGGGTTTGTCTTACCTTGGACGTGGTGTATCTCTTCAAGGTTGCTCCAGCAAAGCACACCAGTCCTGGGTGTTCTTTGGAAGGAATGATGCTAAAGCTGAAACTCCAGTACTTTGGCCACCTGATATGAAGAGTTGACTCATTGGAAAAGACTCTGATGCTGGGAGGGAATGGGGACAGGAAAAGAAGGGGACGGCAGAGGATGAGATGGCTGGATGGCATCACCGACTCAATGGACATGAGTTTGGGTGAAATCCGGGAGTTGGTGATGGACAGGGAGGCCTGACGTGCTGTGGTTCATGGGGTCATAAAGAGTCGGACATGACTGAGCAACTGAATTGAACTGAACTGAACAGGATAAAATCTCTGAATGCTGTTTACCTCTAATGATGATTAAAGGTGGCATGAATGCTATGTCACTATTTTTTTTATTATTGTTTTAACTTTTTTTCAATTTCAACCTCTTTTGACACATGTATACTTCAAGAGTGTCTGCAGAAAAGTTGGACATGACTTAGTGACTAAACAACGATATATGTTTGTATGAATCAATTCACCAATGTTTAAATGCAGAAAGAATTGAAAGTTAAAATGATAGCATTTTGTTGCCTTAAGGATTTCCTATAGATTTGGATGCTTTCCAGCTAAGGTTAAAATTGGTGTGAATATCTATGGTTCATGTTTCTATTAAAATTATTAAATTAAAAAGATATTAGAATATAGTAATTAAGCAGTCAGAATTGCATAATAGGAAATAAGTAGGGTATTGTATTAAAAGTAGGATATTTTATAAGCATTTAAAAATTATTTATTTATGGCTGAGCTGCGTCTTTGTTGCTGTGTGCAGACTCTTTTTAGTTGCGGCTGTGGGTGGGGGTGCTACTGTCTAGTTGTGGCATGTGGGCTTCCCCATGGAAACACTTCTCTTGTTGTGGAGCATAGGCTCTAGGGCCCGTGGGCTTCAGTAGTTGTGGGATACGGGATTAGTTGCCCCAGGCATGTGGGATCTTCAGAGACCAAGAATGGATCCAATGTCCCCTCCATTGGGAGGCAAATTCTTAACCACTGGACCACCAGGGAAGTCCATGGGAAAATATTTTTAAACATAGTGGTCTAGAATCTGTTACAAGTGCGATACAGTTGTCCCTTCATATCCATGGATTCTGCATTCTTGGATTCAAGCAACCTCAAATCAAAAATACATGGAAAAAATTCCATAAAGTTCCAAAAAGCAAGACTTGAATTTGCTGTGTGCTGGTAGTTACATAACATTTAAATTGTATTTATAACTATTTACATAGCATTTGTATTGTTTTCTGGGCTCCCAAATCACTGCAGATGGCGACTGCAGCCATGAAATTAAAAGATGCTTACACCTTGGAAGGAAAGTTTATGACCAACCTAGCCACTCCAGTGCTCTTGCCTGGAAAATCCCATGGATGGAGGAGCCTGGTAGGCTGCTGTCCATGGGGTCGCGAAGAGTCAGACACGACTGAGAGACTTCACATTCACTTTTCACTTTCATGCATTGGAGAAGGAAATGGCAACCCACTCCAGTATTCTTGCCTAGAGAATCCCAGAGAATCCCAGGGACGGGGGAGCCTGGTGGACTGCCGTCTATGGGCTTGCACAGAGTCGGACACGACTGAAGCGACTTAGCAGCAGCAGCAGCAGACAGCATATTAAAAAGCAGAGACATTACTTTGCCAACAAAGGTCCATCTAGTCAAGGCTATGGTTTTTCCAGTGGTCATGTATGGATGTGACAGTTGGACTGTGAAGAGAGCTGAACGCCAAAGAATTGATGTTTTTGAACTGTGGTGTTGAGAAGACTCTTGAGAGTCCCTTGGACTGCAAGGAGATCCAGCCAATCCATCCTAAGGGAGATCAATCGTGGGTGTTCATTGGAAGGACTGATGTTGAAGCTGAATCTCCAATACTTTGGCTACCTGATGCGAAGTTTGACTCATTGGAAAAGACCCTGATGCTGAGCGGAATTGGGGGGCAGGAGGAGAAGGGGACGACAGAGGATGAGATGGTTGGATGGCATCACTGACTATATGGACATGAGCTTGGGTAAACTCTGGGAGTTGGTGATGGACAGGGAGGCCTGTTGTGCTGCAGTCCTTGGGGTCGCAGAGTCGGACATGACTGAGTGACTGAACTGAACTGTATTGTATTGGCATCATAAGTAATCTAGAGATGATTTCAAGTATACCAGAGGTCATATGTAAGTTATATGCAAATACTGTGACTTTTTATATAAGGAACTTAAGCATCCTTGGATCTTGGTATGTGGAGGGTACAAGAGATGAACCTGGAACCAATCCCTTGTGAGTACCACGGGTGATTGTAATTCATTGCATCAGAGAGCCAATATAAAAGTAGAATAAGTGGAAGAATATAAAAGAATAAATGAATCCGTAATCTTTGATTTATTTGCACTGAATTATTAAAAAAATGATATGTGAATAAATTGGTTTTAAGGCATTGAGCAGCTAGGCAACAAGAATAGTATCTCTTCAAATTTGCTATTGGTGGTAAAATGCAGTTTTTGTTTTTTTTAATACACTCATGCCTCTCATTTTTAAATTTTGGAGAGATAAATAAACTACCTGAGAAGGCAATATCAGTTCAAATGAAATATTCAAACAATATGAATGTAAACTATAGACTACTATGCATAATCCTTATTTCTTGAGACTTTTTTCAAACTTATTTCTCTCTGGCAGTTACATAGTCTTTTGGTTTGTTTTATAAAAATAATGGAGTAAAATAAACATAATATTCTCCATATTTGAGAATTTAATTTTACTAGTGCAACTCTGTACCTTGGGTTTAAAATTTGAAATACTGATATTATAACATGACAATTACAAATATCTTCCTAAGAGTCCTGGTAGAAAGAACTTTCTGGATTTTTGAGCCTATCATACAGCTGCAGGTCATTGTTAGACATATTCTTATATATCAATAAATATTTCTTAGTAAAAAAAAATGTGAGCTCCACTTATTGAGTTTATATTATATGCCATATTCTGTACTAGGGTTTTACATATAGTGAATTTCATTTATTCCTCAATATATGCCTGTAGAGTGTTATCAACCTCATTTTACAAATGAAGAAATTGAAGTTCAGCAACATTAAATATCATGCCCCAGGTTACACAGCTGTTGAGTCACTTGTCTGAGAATTCAATCCAGGCGTGTTTATGAGGTATGAACCACAGTCTCTGCCTTCTGGATATGTGCCATATTTTGCCTGTGTAGTGAAGGAATTCATTCTTACATGCTTCCTGGTTCAAAGAATATAAAATGGCTTCATTTCAGCATTTAATAACAGATTGCAATTTGTGCTTATTAGATGAAACTGCTAATAAAAATGGGGATCAGTTAATCAACAATTTCAGTGTATACTCTTGTCTGTTGCAAATACATATGGACTGGATGATGTATTTGAGTTAATTTGTGTATGTCATATTATAAAGCTGACATTTTTAAGGATTTATATATATATATATATATATATACACACACACACAGTGTTTCCTTGGGCTTCATACTCTTATTTTTAAACTTTTTTGGGAAAGTTTCTAAATATTTATAAAACTTGAAAGAAAATGACAATAACGTTCTATATAGTCACTGCCTCATATTCAAAATTACTACATTTCACCCTATCAAATGATTGTTCTTTAGAATGTTCTACGATGTAGACTTGTCTGTTTGGTTCTTTGTGGTTTTTTTTTTTTTTTAACTTGTTTTTCCAATTTTTTTATGTCTTTGCCAATATTTAGTGTTGCTAGATGGGGATGTGTATGTTTTGGTATTTCGTTGTTTAGTTTTAACCGTTCTAGTCAGTGTAGACTTACAGTGACATCTTATTTTGTTTTTCCTTTAAATTTAGCTCCTGACTGAAAGTGTTGAGCTGTTTTTCATGTGCTAATTGGCCATTTGTAAATCTTTAATGGAGTGTTTCTTTCAGGTGTTTTGCTCTTTTGTTTTATTGGTCGTCTTTTTATTATTGAGTGTAAATGTTCTGTAATATATCCTTGATTCTAGTCCCATGTCAGGTTTATGTTTTACAGATAGTTTTCTGAGTTTATTGCTTTCCTATTAATTTTCTCAATGTTCTTCTTTTTCTTTACTGAGTAGAACTTTTTGATTTAATGAAGTCTAATATGTATATATATATATATCCCTCTTCCTCTTTTGGTTTGTATTTTCTGTGGCCTACTTAAGAAATTTTGACTACCCTCAAATTATACAGACATTCTGTATGTTTTCCAACAGCTTTTTATTTGCATTTTATGTTTAAATGTATGATCTGAGTTATTTTAGTGTATGATAGAGATAGAAGGTGAGAGTCTTTTTTTTTTTTCTTTTTTCTTTTCCTGTTATGGATATCCAGTTATTCCAGCACATTTACTGAAAAGACTTTCCCACTATCATTTAATTGCTTTTGCATGTTTATCAAATATCAGATGACTAAATAAATGGGAATTTGTTTCTGAGCTTGTTATTCTGTATCACCGATCTATTAGCCATTTTTAATCCCTCTATTACTGGTATTATTAGCCTTGATTACTGTAGAATTTTGCTAACTCTTGAAGTCAGATAGTATGAATCCTCTGACATTGCTATTCCTTACTAAATTGCTTTCAATGTTTTAGACATTACCATGTGAGTTTTACGGGGCTTCCCTGGTGGTGCAGAGGTTAAAACATCTGCCTACTATGTGGGAGACCTGGGTTCGATCCCTGGGTCAGGAAGATCCCCTGGAGAAGGAAATGGCAACCCACTCCAGTATTCTTGCCTGGAGAATCCCATGGACGGAGGAGCCTTGTGGGCTACAGTCATCCATGGGTTGCAAAGAGTCGGACACGACTGAGCGACTTTACTTCATACTTCATGTGAGTTTGATAAGCAGCATGACAGTTGTTCTGGCTGTTTAAATTCCTTTGTATATACATATAATTTTTATAGTCTGCTTGTCAATTTCTACAAAAAAGCTGTAGGGATTTTATTAATGATAATATTGAATCTATGGATTAATTTTGGAGAATAAATATTTTTTAATCCACAAAATGGAATATTGCTCCATCATTTAGAACTTCTTTAATTTATGTTGGCAGTGTTTTGTGATTTTCACTCTCTTGCATAGATCTTCTGCAACTTTTGTTAAATTTATCTCTTAATATTTCATATAGTGATGCTATCATAAATGGAATTGCTTTTAATTTTAATATCATGTTAGGTATTGGTCTATATAAATATAATATTTGACATTGGATATTTATCCTGCTACTTTTAAAGAATCACTTTCTAGTCTAATAGATTTTGGATCAGTTCTTTATGGTTTTTTATGCAGATGATCATGTTGTTCACAATTAATGTTTTTACTTTTTCCCTTTCCATATGTCTCATTGCATTATTTTTTCTTAACTGTGATTCACTGAGTAATATTTCTAGCACAAACTTGCATGGAAATGGTAAAAGCAGATGTTCTTGATTTGTTTCCAATCTTAAGGAAAGTATTCAGATTTTCATAATTAAGCAGGTTATTTGCCACGGTCGTTGGTTTTTTAAGAGGCTTAATCAAGGAAGAGTTTATTATTATTGTTTAAACATAAGACTGAAGATATGCTTCTAATTGTATTTATTTGGCTAGTTGACTGTACCAGAGATTTCAGAAATATACATTCATTTTTGCACTTATTTCTCAGAAATCTAAAAAAGGATATCAGTACACATATTTTGTCTTGTTTTAAGCCATATACTTTTAAATAAATGTGCTGTATCAGGTTTTGGAAATTCTGTTTGGTTACTAAGTTGTTGAGACTTTTTTCTTTTAACCAAAGAAGAGTATTGAATTTTGAGATTGTTCTTAAAAGTATCTGTTGATAACATCATATTGGCCTCTTTTTTAGTCACCACAGTTAGTATGATTGATTACATACTGAATTTCAATTATTAAACCAACCTTGCATTGCTCAGAAAAGTTCCATTTCATCAAGCTGTGTCATCATTTTTATATATTGCTGATTTCAATTAGTTAATATTTTGCTAAGAATTTTTTTTCCATGCAGGTTTATAGGTTTGTAGATTTATTTTCTTAGAATGCCCCTCCCCACTTATTTGTTTTGACATTCTATTAAAGTTGGCTTTATAAGTTGTGAAGTTTTTCCTTCTTTTTTGTTTCCTGAAAGTTCTTTTATGGGCTTGGTATTATTTCTTCTGTAATTGTTTAGTAGAATTCTTGAGTGTTAACCATCTGGGACTGGACTTTTATTTATGGGACTATTTCCCTTTAATTCAATTTCAGTTTATTCTTGTATGGCCCTTAAAGACTGTGCCTTTCATGGAATCTGTCCATTTTATCTAAGTTGTCAATTGTATTGTTGTAAAGTTGTTTATATTAATCTCTATTACCCTTAATTTCTGTTATAGCTGAGTGATATTCCTTCTGGCATTTCTTGTTATTGTTAATTTGTGTTTTCTTTCCATATTTCCTGATCATACTCATTTTATGTGTTTATTGATTGTTTTGAACTTTTCAAGGAAGAAGTTTTTTTCTTCCACTGATTTTCTGTATTGCTTTATAATCTTCTATTTCAGATTTCTGTTCTTTATGATTATTTTCCTTTTACTTACTTTCAGTTCAATTTGTTTTTTAAAATTTTCTATTTTTCTTAAAATGGACATTTAGATACTTGGTTTTAACTTTTTTTTTTTTATAATAAAGACATTTGAAACTAGATTTCCTCAAAGCACTGCTTAATGTTTTTTTCCCTATACATTTTGTATGTTGTATCTTTCTTATCATTTAGTTAAAAATATTTTCTACTATCCCCTGTTATTTTGTCTTCGACCTGTACACTTCAGTACTTTTTAAATTACTGTGATTTTGTTTTTAAAGGCCAATCACATGGTCTACCTTTGTGAGTGTACCATGTTCATCTGACGAATGTACTTTCTACAATTGTTGCATGCTCTCTTCTATAAATATCAATTAAAAATGAAAGGGTTAAACTGTCATTCAGCTCATCTATGAGCTTATATAATTTTGGTCTAGTTTTCTAAAAACATCTTGACAAATTCTTAAAAATACATGTTAAAATATTCAGTTGCTATTATGTAAATGTCTTTTTCTCCTCTTTTCTGTTCATTTTTGTTTCATATATTTTAAATATTTCTTATTAGGCCCAAATATCTTTATGGAATATTTGTATTCCTGGTGAATAAATTCATTTATTATTAGCAAGTGCATCCATGGTAATACTGTTTATCTTGAAGTCTATTTAGAATGCTCAAACTACAGCACAATTTCAGTCATCTCACATGCTAGTAATTTTCAAAATTCTCCAAGCCAGGCTTCAGCGATATATGAACCAGGAATGTCCAGATGTTCAAGCTGGTTTTAGAAAAGGCAGAGGAACCACATATCAAATTGCCAGCATCCGTTGGATCATCGAAAAAGCAGGAGAGTTCCAGAAAAACATCTATTTCTGCTTTATTGACTATGCCAAAGCCTTTGACTGTGTGGATCACAATAAACTGTGGAAAATTCTGAAAGAGATGGAATACCAGACCACCTGACCTACCTTGTGAGAAATCTGTATGCAGGTCAGGAAGCAACAGTTCGAACTGGACATGGAACAACAGACTGGTTCCAAATAGGAAAAGGAGTACGTCAAGGCTGTATATCGTCACCCTGCTTATTTAACTTCTATGCAGAATACATCATGAGAAATGCTGGACTGGAAGAAACAAGCTGGAATCAAGATTGCCAGGAGAAATATCAATAATCTCAGATATGCAGATGACACCATCCTTATGGCAGAAAGTGAAGAAGAACTAAAGAGCTTCTTGATGAGAGTGAAAGAGAAGAGTGAAAAACTTGGCTTAAAGCTCAACATTCAGAAAACAAAGATCACGGCATCTGATCCCATCACTTCATGAGAAATAGATGGGGAAACAGTGTCAGACTTCAATTTTGGGGGCTCCAAAATCACTGCAGATGGTGATTGCAGCCATGAAATTAAAAGACACTTACTCCTTGGAAGGAAAGTTATGACCAACCTAGATAGCATATTAAAAAGCAGAGACATTACTTTGCCAACAAAGGTCCATCTAGTCAAGGCTATGGTTTTTCCAATAGTCATTTATGGATGTGAGAGTTGGACTGTGAAGAAAGCTGAGTGCCGAAGAATTGATGCCTTTGAACTGTGGTGTTGGAGAAGCCTCTTGAGAGTCCCTTGGACTGCAAGGAGATCCAATCAGTCCATCCTAAAAGAGATCAGTCCTGGGTGTTCATTGGAAGGAATGATGCTGAAGCTGAAACTCCAATACTTTGGCCATCTCATGCAAAGAATTGACTCATTGGAAAAGACCCTGATGCTGAGAGATTTGGGGGCAGGAGGAGAAGGGGACAACAGAGGATGAGATGGCTGGATGGCATCACCAACTTGATGGACATTAGCTTGGGTAAACTCTGGGAGTTTGTGATGGACAGGGAGGCCTGGCGTGCTGCGATTCATGGGGTTGCAGAGTCAGATATGACTGAGTAACTGAACTGAACTGAATATGGATAATCCTATTATTCTCTTGCATTATGTATCTTTTTATAACTTTTCAGTTTGAATTATATCTTTTTAAAAATTTATTTTAATTGGAGGCTAATTACTTTACAATATTGTGGTGATTTTTGCCATACATCAAGTTGAATCAGCCATAGTGCACATGTGTCCTACCATCCTGGATGCCCTTTCCACCTCCCTGCCCACCCCATCTCTCTGGGTCATCCCAAAGCACTGGCTTTGATTGCCCTGATTCATGCACTGAACTTGCGATGGTCATCTGTGGTAGTATACATGTTTCAATGATATTCTCTCAAATCATCCCACTCTTGTCTTCCCTCGCATAGTCCAGAAGTCTGTTCTTTATATCTGTGTCTCTTTTGCTGTTTGCATATAGAGTCATTGTTACTGTGTTTCTAAATTCCATATATATGCATTAATATACTGTATTGGTGTTTTTCTTTGTGGCTTACTTCACTCTGTATAATAGGCTCCAGTTTTATACACCTCATTAAAACTGACTCAAATGTTTTTTATAGCTGAGTAATATTCCATTGTGTATATGTACCCAACTTACTTATCCATTCATCTGCTGATGGACATCTAGGTTGATTCCATGTTCTAGCTATTGTAAACAGTGCTGCGATGAACATTGGGGTACATGTGTCTCTTCCACTTCTGGCTTCCTTGGTGTATATGCCCAGCAATGGGATTGCTGTGTCGTTTGGCAGTTCTGTTTCCAGTTTTTTAAGGAATTTCCACATATTCTCCATAGTGGCTGTACTAGTTTGCATTCCCACCAGCAGTGTAAGAGGGTTCCATTTTCTCCACACCCTCTTGAGCATTTATTGTTTGTAGACTTTTTGAAGACAGCTTTTCTGACTGGCGTGAGCTGGTACCTCATTGTGGTTTTGATTTGCATTTCTCTGATAATGACTGATGTTGAGCATCTTTTCGTGTGTTTATTAACCATCTGTATGTCTGCTTTAGAGAAATGGCTGTTTAATTCTTTGGCCCACTTTTTGCTTTAGTCTTTCATTTTTCTGATATTGAGCTGAATGAGCTGCTTATACATTTTGGAGAGTAATTCTTTGTCAGTTGTTTCTCCCATCCTGAAGTCTGCCTTTTCACCTTGCTTATAGTTTCCTTTGTTGTGCAAAAGCTTTTAAGTTTAATTAGGTCCAATTTGTTTATTTTTGTTTTAATTTCCATTACTCTGGGAGGTGGATCCTAGAGGGTCTTGCTGTGATTTATGTCAGAGAGTTGAACTGTATCTTTATATTTAAAATGTATTTTTGTGCCTGCCATGTGCTTCAGTTTCTTTTTTAATGCATTTTGAGAAAGTCTGCCTTTTAATTAAAATGTATACTAGTCCATTATCATTTCATGTAATTTTTATCACATGAATCTGTGCATATTATTTTTATTATTTTTCTGTTCATGTCTTCTTTTTTGATTTTCTTTTTCCTTTTTATGGCTTTCTAGATTATTTAAAATGTTTTTAGAAAAATTTTTTTAAATTAATTTTTTAGTGTACCACTTGTCCTTTTCTTGCAGTTCCTGTAGGGATTCCATATAACTCTTCAATGCATTGTAGTCTGTGCATGGATGCATGCTAACTCGCTTCAGTTGGGTCTGACTCTTTGAGATGCTATGGACTGTAGCCAGCCAGGCTTCTCTATCTATGGGATTTTTCAGGCAAGAATACTGGAGTGGGAAACCATGCCCTTCTCCAGGGGATTTTCCAGGATCAAATCTTAATCTCTTGTCTCCTGCCTTGGCAGATAGGTTCTTTACCACTAGCACTACCCGGGAAACCCATATTGTAGTCTAATTATAGTTAATATCACTTCACACAAAAAAAGAATGAAAGAAATCTGGAATCCATAAAGATCAAGCTATCCTTACCCCCACCATAACTTAGTTATCAGTTCAGTTAAGTCACTCAGTCACATCCAACTCTTTGCGACCCCGTGAACTGCAGCACGCCAGGCTTCCCTGTCCTATTGCCATCTCCCGGAGTTTACTCAAACTCATGTCCATTGAGTTGGTGATGCCATCCAACCATCTCATCCTCTGTCTTCCCCTTCTCCTCCCACCTTCAATCTCTCCCAGCATTAGGGTCGTTTCCAATGAGTCAGTTCTTCGCATCAGTGGCTAAAGTATTGGAGTATCAGCTTCATCAGTCCTTCAGATAAATATTCAGGACTGATTTCCTTTAGGATGAACTGGTTGGACCTCCTTGGGACTCCAAGGGACTCTCAAGAGTCTTCTCCAAAACCACAGTTCAAAAGCATCAATTCTTTGGCACTCAGCTTTCTTCACAGTCCAACTCTCACATCCATACATGACTACTGGAAAAACCATATCTTTGACTAGACAGACCTTTGTTGGCAAAGTAATGTCTCTGCTTTTGAATATGCTGTCTGGATTGGTCATAACTTTTCTTCCAAGGAGCAAGCGTCTTTTAATTTCAAGGCTGCAGTCACCATCTGCAATGATTTTGGAGCCCAAGAAAATAAAGTCTGTCACTGTTTCCATTGTTTCCCCATCTGTTTGCCATGAAATGATGGGATTGGATGCCATGATCTTAGTTTTTTGAATGTTGAGCTTTAAGCCAGATTTTTCACTTTCTTCTTTCACTCTCCTCTTCATCAAGGGGCTCTTGTTCCTCTTCACTTTCTGCCATAAGGCTAGTGTTATGTGCATATCCGAGGTTATTGATATTTCTCCCTGCAGTCTTGATTCCAGCTTGTGCTTCATCCAGCCTAGCATTTCACATGATGTACTCTGCATATGTGTCAAATAAGCAGGGTGGCAATATACAGCTTTAATGTACTCCTTTGCCAATTTGGAACCAGTCTGTTGTTTCATGTCTGGTTCTAACTGTTGCTTCCTGACCTGCATACAGATTTCTCAGGAGGCAGGTCAGGTGGTCTGGTATTCCCGTCTCTTTAAGAATTTTCCATAGTTTGTTGTGATCCACACAGTCAGGCTTTTGCATAATCAATGAAGCAGAAGTAGATGTTTTTCTGGAATTCTCTTGCTTTTTCTATGATCCAATGGATGTTGGCAGTTTGATCTCTGGTTCCTCTTCCTTTTCTAAATCCAGCTTGAACATCTGGAGGTTCTTGGTTCATGTACTGTTGAAGCCTAGCTTGAAGAATTTTGACCATTACTTTACTAATGTGAGGTGAGTACAATTGTAAGGTAGTTTGAAGATTCTTTGGCATTGCCTTTCTCTGGGACTGGAATGAAAACTGACTTGAACATAATATGTCCTTTTTCTGTATCTGCTTTCAAGACTTTTTGTTTATCTTTGTAGGTTTGTGTTTATAATTTGTATTGTTATGTGCCTAGTTGTGTTTTTCTTTTGTGTATATATCCTACTTATTGTTTGCTAAACTTCTTTAATAGGTAAATTTATATCTTTTACTAAATTGTGCAGTGTTTGGCCATCAATTCTTGTTATATTTTGTGCCCCTTCTTTGTCCTTCAGTCCTTTCAAGACTCTTATATGTATACTAGACCTTTAGATATCATGGCTGAGATCCTTAAAGCTCTCTGTTTAAAAATATTTTTCTTTCTGTTTTTCAGATTGTATAACTTCTGTTATTTTATCTTCAGATTTTCCTGTTCTTTCCTCTGTTGTCTCTAGTGTACTATGCAATGAATCATTTTATTTCAAATATTTTATTTTCAATTCCATATTTTATTAGTTATCTTCAGTAGTTGCTTTTTCTCTGAGAATTCTTTGATTTTATTTGAATATATTTTCTTTGTGCATGGTGACAAGGACTTCATTAAATTCTGCTGATTTCAGCCTCAAGATCATTGGAGCATTGGCCTTCATTATTTTCTTGAGACTAGTTTGTGTTTCTTGGTCTTTCATAGGCTGAGCCGTTTTAGATATATACTGTACGTTGTGAATGTTACATTGTAGAGTCTTTGAGCTTTATTATAATCCTTTGAAGTTTAATATTTTTGTTTTTATTGACTTACTTGCTTGGATAGAACTAAAACTGTTTTGGGCTCCAGCTCAAATTTCAGTGTTATTTTTTTCTTTCTTCTTTGATGGGCTATTAGTTGTTCTTTTTTTTTTTTTTAACCAGGGGCTTCAAGCCTAGAGTTAAAAACATAACAGAACTTCTTGGTATTTTTTAAAGTTTCTGCTTTTTAAAAACTTGTGTCTTTTAAAATTTCATAGTACTTTAAATTCTTTTGTACTTAATTTATATAATGTTTATTTATTTTATAGTGTTTTCCATAAGACTTCAATTCTATATTATTAGCCATTTTATTAATATTATAATAATCATTAAAATTTTTCTAATTTGTATTATTGGTTTTATATATTAACTCTTTCTTTTTAAAATTATCTTTTTTTCTTTTTCTGTAATAGGTTTTAAAACTTTTATTTTGCCCTTGGGGGTTTTGTTAATAAACTGTTTTAAATTTTCAACTTTTGTTGTTTAACATATCTTTTAAAAATGTTTTTATGCTATAAATTGGAAGAAATCCATGTGGATTTAGAAGTAGGCTTCCATCTCACTTAGTAAGGAGGATTTGTATACGTTTGTTTTATTTGACTTTCTCCTTAATAAATCTATCCTATATATAGCACCCATACCCAGCCATCTTCATCTCATTCTTGCAAATATGAACTCTAAAATTGTAACCAGAGACATCAAGTCTTCACTCATCTTGAGATATATTAATAATAATCATAATAAAAGTAATGTTTAATTTGTGATTTTTATGTGAACTAATGGAAGTCACCATTATGGATTTTATGTGAAGGTTTTCTCTTTGAATGCAGAGAAAATAGTACTTTCTTAATACCCAGGTTCAGTTCAGTTCAGTTCAGTCGCTCAGTCGTGTCCACTTTTTGCGACCCCATGAACCTCAGAATGCCAGGCCTCCCTGTCCATCACCAACTCTGGGAATTTACCCAAACTCATGTCTATTTAGTTGGTGATGCAATCTAACCAGGTCATCCTCTGTCGTCCCCTTCTCCTCCTGCTGTCACTCTTTTCCAACATCAGAGTCTTTTCAAATGAGTCAGCTCTTCTCATCAGGTGGTCAAAATACTGGAGTTTCAGCTTCAACATCAGTCCTTCCAATGAACACCCAGGACCAGTTTCCCTTAGGATGGACTGGTTGGATCTCCTTGCAGTCCAAGGGACTCTCAAGAGTCTTCTCCAACACCACAGTTCAAAAGCATCAATTCTTCTACCCTTTAGCCCTCTTTATAGTCAAACTCTCACATCCATACATGACTACTGGAAAAACCATAGCGTTGGCTAGATGGACCTTTGTTGACAAAGTAATGTCTCTGTTTTTTTATGCTGCCTAGGTTGGTCGTAACTTTCCTTCCAAGGAGTAAGCGTCTTTTAATTTCATTGCTGCAGTCACCATCTGCAGTGATTTTGGAGCCCAGAAAAATAAAGTCAGCCACTGTTTCCACTGTTTTCCCATCTATTTGCCATGAAGTGATGGGACCAGATGCCGTGATCTTCGTTTTCTGAATGTTGAGCTTTAAGCCAACTTTTTCACTCTCTCTTTCACTTTCATCAAGAGGCTCTTTAGTTCTTCACTTTCTGCCATAAGGGTAGTGTCATCTGCGTATCTGAGGTTATTGATATTTCTCTCAAAGTCTTAATTCCAGCTTGTGCTTCTCCCAGCCCAGCGTTTCTCATGATGTACTCTGCATATAAGTTAAACAAGCAGGGTGACAATATACAGCCTTGACGTACTCCTTTCCCTATTTGGAACCAGTCTGTTGTTTCATGTCCAGTTCTAACTGTTGCTTCCTGACCTGGATACAAGTTTCTCAAGAGGCAGGTCAGGTGGTCTGGTATTCCCATCTCTTTCAGAATTTTCCACAGTTTATTGTGATCCACACAGTCAAAGGCTTTGGCATGGTCAATAAAGCAGAAATAGATGTTTTTCTGGAACTCTCTTGCTTTTTCAATGATCCAGCGGATGTTGGCAATTCGATCTCTGGTTCCTCTGCCTTTTCTAAAACCATCTTGAACATCTCGAAGTTCACGGTTGACATATGCTGAAGCCTGGCTTGGAGACTTTTGAGCATTACTTTTCTAGAGTGTGAGATGAGTGCAATTGTGCAGTAGTTTGAGCATTCTTTGGCATTGCCTTTCTGGCAACTGAACAATGAGGAGAATCATTATCTGGATATATTTATTATCAGTGAAGTGCAGTCATAATTTCTTTTATAGTTACCTAGCCAGAAAGGACCCAAGGATTGAGACCCTGCCACAGGCTCTACTTTCTTTTTATCTGATATAGAATCTAAAATTGTGCCTTGCTTCTGAGACTGCTGGTAGATCAGTGGGTTGATGATGGATTTTTGTCTACATAGATATTTTATGTCTATGCCATCAGTAGATAATTTAATTACAAAGGTACTACCTGATCTTCTGGATAAACAGAATTCTATACTGAACCTAACTCTACTCTATTATTGTTAGAATAGCCATCTTTGGCATAAAGCAGTGATTGAGATTTTAGTTAATTTTACATGCACTCCTTTTTATTTTTACTTGATACAAAAAACCCAGACACATTTTCTTAGTTACAGAGTATATATTTTGCCTGCCATTTAACTTGAGTGTATAAGTAACTTTTCCTGGATCCTATGGCAGGCTTTTATTTGTCTCTGGATAGCAATTAAGAAATATTGTATGCCTTCTTTTTGTAGCACCTACATTATTTATGACAGCTGTACGTGTACCCTATCTTTCCTTTTAAATGTCTTTCCTTGTCACAGTTTGATGTTGGTTCAGCCCTACTTATTTTTACTCTTTCTCTTTTGCCCTTTGCTTTTTTCTCCTCACCATACTTTCCCTCCTAATTTACAATGAATTCCAATAAAGTTTATTTTCATTACTTAATTAATTACCTTTCTGCCATTTTGTTATTTCTCCTTGTTGTAAAATTAATTGTTTCCCTCCAATTTCAAAGTTCACAATTCTAGACCCTTTTTTTTTTTTTAACTAGACAGATCTCTCTATGCTTTTGTTTTCATCTCTTCTCAACTTCCATGGATTTTGTGCTACCAATTATACTTGGATTTTTATATTTTCATGCCTCTTCTTATGTTTCTTCCTAAAAGGATTCTGTTCTCTCTCTTTGAGAATAGAGACCATATGTTTGTCACTCTATGTTCATTAATCGGTCCTTTATTGATCGCCTATGGTGTGTCTGTATTGTTCTGAGTATCTAGATGCAAAGATGTAGATCCCGTCTTTGCTTGTGTAGGACATGTACTCTTTCATCCCTCATCTTTACCACTGTCCAGTCCTTAACTTAACACTTTGCAATAAAGAGCAAATTACTGAACTGAATTGCCATCAACTATTTAAGTAGTCTATAATTAGGTGTACCTTCACTTAAAATTTTTTGTCATGCTGTGTAGTAAATTTTGATATAACACAAAATTTGAGCTAAACTAAACTTCCTACTTTATTGAAATTTTAGTATTATTTTATTTTTTTAGCCTATAACTGTCACTGCTTGCAGTCCCTCAGTAGTTATCTTAACCTGGCAATTGAGACAGTTGTAAAATGTCTTGGTAATTGCTCATCTGTAACAATACTCACAAAGTTCTTAGAACAGTTTTTCATACCTTTTAATATACGTATAATTTACCTGAAAATTCTGTCACAGAAGGTTTTGGTTCAGAAAGTTTTGGGTGGGCCTGGGTTTCTGTATTATGGGCTTTAAAATAATGCCTGCTCGTTCAAGAAGTTTCAATAGCAGACTTCTAGAGTATTCTGGGATACTGGGCACAGATAAAGTTTAGAGCAATAAATACTTTCCCATTTGATACAAATAAAAATGTAATTTTATGTAAGCATACAAAGTATTGAAATGTATACTCATCAAGAATGCAGCATATACTGCAGGTGAACAGTACTAAATTGAAGATGTATACACATGTACTAAATTTTATTTTTCTCTATTTTGCTGAAAATTGGAACCAATTAGGTGATAGATATCAAATAAATGAATACTTTTAACCAAACATTGAAAAATCTGTGATGCATTGAAATTGTGAGCAGTGGCGAGATTAGCTATGTGGATTCTTCAGTCAGGGACAGACTGTTTAGCCATTTGGATGTTATCTCATCGTAATTAACAGAGATGTTTTGATTGTGAGTTTGAAATATGAACATAAATGTGGCTGGCAGAGGAAAGAATAAAAGATTTTTCTTTGTGAGAATAGGTAAAAATAGATTGATATAACTATTAATATTATTCATGTTTAAACAGAATATATACTTAATTAGAGTAAGAGTTAAAGAAATACGATTTCTTGTTTTAACTAGATGTCTTTTAGTCTTTATTAATTACTAAATCCCTTCCTAATCCAACACTGAGATTTTGAAGTCCTGGGGCTTCTGTTACTCTACCAGCAGTTTTTTGTTTTTTTTTCTTCTTTTTCTCATCTTTTCTTTTTTTGTTTTTTCATCTTTTTTAGTAAAGAGTACCAAGTACTTCCAAAATAGCAGATAAAGAAAGTTATATAGTGCTCTGAGGGCACTGTTCTCTATTAAATACATTTTGTCTGGACAAAGGATTTTTGTTTTCTGACTTTGTTATTGTTCCCTCCGAAAGCCTTATTTATGTTCTCTCCTTGTCTCTATTTCTTGCTATACTGTGTGTCATGAAGCTTCTTATTTTCTTGCTCTACTGTGAGTTTCATGGAGGTTCTTGTTTATTCCAACATCAATTACAAAGCTTGATTTGGGGTGGACACCAAAGACAATATCTGTTGCATTTCAGTGATAATCTAATAAGTATGTACCCACCTTCTCAGCTGATATCCTCCAGGTTTAACTCTTCCAATTAGATATTCCAGAGTTGTGAACAGGAAATAAGATGACTTCAGAAGTCTAGTAATAATTATTTTGTAAGAACCTAGAAAATATTAAAATAAGTAAGCAAATACAAACATAACCCAAAGTCCAAAATTGGAGGGGACTTTCCCCACTTACTTCTCTCACTTAGAAGCTTTCCTTTATCATATGACGATAGTTCGGTTTACTATTTGCTATTTATTTTACCACTATAATTAGTGATTTTCAATGTTACATTTTTTCCAGCTTTGAGATATGTGAAAAAAATGTGAATGGAAGACAATTTTTAAAATAGTAGTTTTTTTATGTTAAGTGCATAGAAAAAAATTATCAAATTAGTGTAAAGAATAGATATAGTTATACAATTTTTATCAGAAGAAAGTTGGCTTCCCTCTGGTTCATTAACTAAATGCTGAACAATCCTTAAAGACTATTGATTGGAAGAGTTCCAAATGGCTAGCCTACCCAGGGCACCCTCGTGGCGTAGGAGAGCCTGGCCTGCTGTAGTCCATGGGGTCGCCAAGAGTTGGGTATGTCTTCGTGACTAAACAACAACAGCTGCCCAGGGCACCCTCACGCCTTAGTAGAGTCATGGCCCTGTAATAATAAGACAGTGAGTCTGAGTACCCCCAGTTTGCAAGTCCATGACAGATGGCACCATTGTATCCTTTCATTAATTCTTGATTTAATAATACCTGTCATGACCTAGACTTTGAGGTTGCCAGACACTTAATGACTTTATATCTTAACTCATACTGTAATAATTTTTCTACAAATATTTTTGCAAGTTGAAACTTTTCCAGTGATAAGTAGTTCATTTCAACAGGAATCAAACTCTATTATCAAGAGTGGATTTCTATTCTTCAGTGTTCAGAAGTGATTATTAATTTTTTAGCCATAAACATTAAGCTTGTCCTTGGCAATTTTCCTAGAGACTTGGGAGGAGAACATCTTATGTCTCAAAATCTCTTAAAGTATATAAATAAATCTCCAGGTCTAAAGTGGGTAATTTCAATGAGATGTGATACCTTTATTCGTGTGTGAACTCTTAAATGACACAAATTAAGTTGGTTTGAGGTTTGTGCCATGTCAAGTCATATATTTAATAAATGCTTCTAGGGAATATGAACTACTACTCTGATGTTACTACAATTCTTGGTTTTTCACAAGAGGGCTATAAGATTTTCTAGCTAATATTTTTTCATGTGCCCACATATGTTTCAAGTATAGTGTGTGTGTGTTGCCAAATATTTAAGTTTATTCTTTATACTGAAAAATATATGGTGCTTTTGTTTTTTCTATGAAATAAGTCACCTGCAGGAGGGATATTAATAATTTGGTACAGAGTATAAGTACTAAGCGTAGAACAACTGGGAAAGAGAAATAGCAAATGCCACACATCACTGAATTTTAATCTACATCCTCTCCTCTGGCAGTACTTATAAGTTCTTACGTGACCTTCACAGAGAGGTTTCATGTTAAAACATTTAGAGGAAGCAGTGAGCAGGTTAGCAGCAGAAGCTAAAATGCACTTCAAGTCTTAGAGCCTACTTATATTTGAGTTGCTGTTTGTTGTAGTTATATAAACTAAAGCTGAATTATACATTAATTACATTATATTTAGTAATTATATATAATTTTATAGACCTTTTACAATTTATGAAGCTTGTGTATAGTATCTCCTTTTTTCCCACAATTAACATGCAAGAAGATATGGATGTTTGTATATATACATTATGTATATGTATCATTATATGTACATATTATATTTATAAAAATAACCCTATTTACAATGAGAGAATTGACACTTAAGGACCTCAAACGACTAGCCTGAAGCTTCATAGCTACTAAGGCCTTTACACAACAACTTGGATACTTAAAATCTTGGTTAAAGCCTACTTAAGTAAATATAGAAGAATTAAGCAATGTGGCAATGAATAGAACAAATCTAATAGCAAATATTTTCTGAGTGCCTACTGTGTGCAAAGCAGTGAACCTCATTTTCTCTTTGCTTAGTGGCACTTTTTAAACTCCTTGGCTGTTTTATAGTTGCATTTTCCATCATTATAAAGGCATGACCCTCTCCTGGGCTTCAAGCCAAATACTGAACAGCATGAGATAATGTGCAAAGGCTTATTCTTGTCATCTGATAATTTATAAAAGCAAAATTGCCCATGAGAAAGATTTCTATAAATATGCTTTACATAAAAATAATGTGTAAAATATTTTACTTTTTGAATTAAACCATTTGTTTTCACTTATATTTGAAGATTGTTCATCAATTTGGCCTACTTAGTTGTTACAGAAGCAGACATTCCTAGTGCATGCCATTCTCCCTGGGAACGCTTGTCACTTTGTAGGAACCACATTATCTTTTTGAGGCCACCTGGGGATAGTTTATTAATTTGTTGGTTTACCAGTCTCTAATTATCCTGAAATACTTAATGCCATTTCCAAAGGTACTACATAGAACAGCACTGTAAATCTGATACTTGCTAATTTTCACTTTATGATATCTTTCCATGGGAAATTCTGAATGCGTATCTAGAAGGCAGTCTTGGCTGGGGTTCTTTCTCCTTCACTTATTATTCCCCATTGAAGACAATTTGTTTCCTTTGCTCACTGAAGAGAAGAAATAACACACAAGAGTTATTGGCAGCAAAACAGGAAAATAGCAACATCAGAAACGTGATAATTAGGAGGCCTATAATGGTGCATATGTGTTGTAAACTGCCAATTAGTCTTGATTATAAGAAATGTATGACTTCAGTTACTGATAATTCCTCTTCCATAAGATCCTGACAACCATTCAGTGGTCAGTGCAGTTTCTAATTTGGCTTTTCTTTCACTGGACCACTATGGGCAAACCTTTTAAGTTCAGAATTATCATCTGGAGACTACAGGGAATGTATAATCCGTATATTTGTTTATTCATACATAATATAGAACATATTTATACAGCACTTATTGAATTCATGAAGAAACAGGCGGAACCTATTCCAGGACTTTTAAACTGATAGCTCGTAAGTGTGCTTCATGTCCAGAAATAGTGTTTTGATTTCCTTTACATCAAATTTATTTCAAACTTTTTTCCATCAGCTTCAATAACTCAAAATATAGACTACAAAGAGAAAAAAAATGTAGTTTGTAAAATGCATATCTTGTGGTTCAAATGTTCCGATAGTATGAGGACCCTTGAAATCTCTTGACCTCACGTTCATTCTCCACTCTAGTCTGCTGCCTTTCACAGCCCAAGGTTAAAAAAGACCTGTTTACATCCAGGTTCCCTTGTCTTCTTTTCTCACTCACTCTTCAAACCACTCCAGTCTGGTTTCACATCAACTCTGCACCAAAATACATTTTATCAAATAACATCTTTCAGTCCTCTTTATTGTTGATCTCTCAGCAGCCTTTGACCTCACTGGCTACTTCCTTTTTTCCTTATCTTTTCTTCCTATCACTCTCATTTCTTCTTTCAGAATTCCCCGCAGGCTTGTCTCCTCAAATATGGCCATTTAATGTCAGAATTTCTCAAGACCAATAACTCCTGGATGTAAACAGATGAGGCCCCAGTTCTAAACAGCAGGCTCAGAGATTCAACAGCCAGCTTGATATTTCCAGATTGGAGACATCTCATACATGTTTCCAGATTAACATGTCTGTAACTAAATAAAGTATACCTTTCTTCTCCCCTCTCACATACACCACATACACACACACCCCACACATACTACACACACACACACTCCTTCATAGCCAGCCTTCCTCTTGTGTTCTGTCTCAGTAAACGGTACACTTCTTCAACCATTGCTTGAGTCAGAAAATAGGAAAATATGCTAGGCATCTGTCTTTTTTCATCTTCTTTATCTTAGTTATAAATTTTAATTTCCAAATCTTTCTTGATTTGCCTATTTCCAGTTCTCATTGTAACAAGCTCAGTTCAAGTGACTTACATTTCTTGCCTGGGTTAAAATCTGCAGTGGTTGATGCTCACTGAACTCTCTGCATTAATCTAGCCACTGCATTGCAGCCAAAGTGAACTTTTGAAAACAGAGATCTATCATGTCACTGCCTTACTTAAAACTCTACGTTGTTTTAATTTAATGCAATTTAATTATATCTTACAGTTCTTAGGGTAATGATCAAGTGTTTAACATATCCCAAGATGCCCTACGGAACATAATCCCAGCTGCCTCTCCAGCTTTACCATGCGCCACTCCTCTCCTACGTGTCTTTCAGTGTTCCAGGTTTCTTTCTGTCTCAGGACTTTGGGATACTCCATTCCTTCCATTCTGACAACTTTCTGCACCCACTGAACCCTGTCTCATCTTCCTTCACCCAATGAATAATGACGTACTCTTTAAAGCTCAGTGAAAATGTTGGTTCCTCAGAAGCCTTCCTGACCATTCAGAATCCTCTTGTTTTAAAATCTTTTTTGGCTCTCTAGTCTTCTCTGTTGTTGAATCTACCACAATTATTAAATAATGGCTTAAGTGACTACTTGTTTTGGCCTTCCCAGGTGGCACCGGGTGGTAAAGAGCCTGCCTGCCCATGCAGGAGACATAAGAGATACGGGTTCGATCCCTGGGTTTGGAAAATCCCCTGGAGGAGAGCATGACAACCCACTTCAGTATTCTTGCCTGGAGAATCCCCAAGGACAGAGGAGCCTGGCGAGCCAAGTCCACAGTCTCAAAGAGTCGGTCATGAATGAAGCGTCTTAGTATGCACACAACTACTTGTCTGAAGTTTTTCTCACCTGCTATAATATATGCTCCATGGGATAACAAATTGTATTTATATTGCTCACTGCTGCACAATACTAAAATAGTACCTTGCCATGAAAGCAGTTTTAAGTGTATGTATGTAATGAATGATCAGATGAACAAGTAATAATTTAAAAGATAACTGGCACAAGTAATATTTTAAAAGATAAAACTACTGACGCATGGTAGGAACTTAATAAATGTTTATAAATAAATCAAAGTATATAATTTTTAAAAGGTACTATTTTTGCTTAAATAAAGAATGCTCCTGGAGGGCAGATAGACAACCAGAAGGACTGAGGGTGGGAGTGAGTAGTTCCTAAAAGATTGTTGGAGTGTCAGAAGAAAGAGGAAAGGATCTGAGCTGACCAAACAAAAAACCCAGAAATTTCCATTATGGGGTATGTGGAAGAAGTCAGAAACCTGACCCTGATTACCTTAGATGCTGCTGTTGCATTCAGCCCCAGGATATTGGCAACCTGCTGGAAAGGAGGTGTCAGAGTCAAATGTAAAAGGAGAACCAAATTAGGAGTGGAAAGGCACAAGAAGGAAGTAACAACAGCTACAAATTACTAAATGCCTGTTGCAGGCTGTAAAGATGATTAAGACTGATGCTGCCTCAAGAATACCAAAGTTTTGACTAAGTATTGCATTGTATTCAAATGCCCACCTGGCCTTGGTACTTAATACAAATGAGTGAAGTGGCCTAAGAGGCAAACTGGGGTGACCCCTCCTGAGTTCCAGCCTACTGGTTTATCTCGACCCAGTATCTCCAAGAGAAGCCAAAAAATTCATGATTTAAATGATCTTGCACACTGGGTTTAGCTCATAGGGTACCAGACTGAGATCTCTGATTTCAACAAAAGACAAATAGGGACAGCAGATGTGTGTGCTCATATATGTCTGATTCTTTGTGAATCCATGGACTGTGACCCGCCAGGCTCCTTTGTCCAAGGGGTTCTCCAAGCAAGAATACTGGAGTGGGATGCCATTTCCTCCTCCAGGGGATCTTCCTGACCCAGGGATTAAACCTGCCTTTCCTGTATCTCCTGCATTGGCAGGCAGATTCTTTACCACTGAGACTAACTCCCTAGGACAATAGGAATTAGACTACAATTACCATATGAAGAGTACATATAAAGTATTTATTTAAACAAGTCAGAGATAATTTCCAGCTGAAGAATTAGAAAAGACTTTGTAGAGGAAATCACCTTTGAGTTTATTTTACCAAAATGCTTCAGCTTTGTAGCCTCTATGATAGAAAGGAATGCTGATTCAGTTGTAGGAAATAGTAAGTGCTAAGACATTCAGAATGTGGAGTAGCTCCTCTCGGCCCTCCTACGCCCGCACAGCTGCTGCTCCTTGGACATGGGGTTGCTCCACGTTCAAGGTCAGGAGGGGCGGTGGTGAGGAGATACACTTCATCCATGGTAAGGAGCAGCGGCTGCGCTTTGCTGGAACAGCCGAGAAGAGATACCCCCCGTCCAAGGTAAGAGAAACCCAAGTAAGACGGTAGGTGTTGCGAGAGGGCATCAGAGGGCAGACACACTGAAACCATAATCACAGAAAACTAGTCAATCTAATCACACAGACCACAGCTTTGTCTAACTCCATGAAACTAAGCCATGCCGTGTGGGGCCACCCAAGATGGCTGGGTCATGGTGGAGAGGTCTGACAGAATGTGGTCCACTGGAGAAGGGAATGGCAAACCACTTCAGTATTCTTGCCTTGAGAACCCCATGAACAGCATGAAAAGGCAAAATGATAGGATACTGAAAGAGGAACTCCCCAGGTCAGTAGGTGCCCAATATGCTACTGGAGATCAGTGGAGAAATAACTCCAGAAGAATGAAGGGATGGAGCGAAAGCAAAAACAATACCCAGTTGTGGATGTGACTGGTGATAGAAGCAAGGTCTGATGCTATAAAGAGCAATATTGCATTGGAACCTGGAATGTTAGGTCCATGAATCAAGGCAAATTGGAAGTGGTCAAACAAGAGATGGCAAGAGTGAATGTAGACATTCTAGGAATCAACGAACTAAAATGAACTGGAATGGCTGAATTTAACTCAGATGACCATTAATCTACTACTGTGGGCAGGAATCCCTCAGAAGAAATGGAGTACCCATCATGGTCAACAAGAGAGTCCGAAATGCAGTACTTGGATGCAATCTCAAAAACGACAGAATGATCTCTGTTCATTTCCAAGGCAAATCACTCAATATCACAGTAATCCAAGTCTATGCCCCAACCAGTTATGCTGAAGAAGCTGAAGTTGAACGTTTCTATGAAGACATACAAGACCTTTTAGAAGTAACACCCCCAAAAGATGTCCTTTTCATTATAGGCGACTGGAATGCAAAAGTAGGAAGTCAAGAAACACCTGGAGTAACAGGCAAATTTGGCCTTGGAATATGGAATGAAGCAGGACAAAGGCTAATAGAGTTTTGCCAAGAGAACACACAGGTCATAGCAAACACCGTTTTCCAACAACACAAGAGAAGACTCTACACATGGACATCACCAGATGGTCAACACCAAAATCAGATTGATTATATTCTTTGCAGCCAAAGATGGAGAAGCTCTATACAGTCAGCAAAAACAAGACCGGGAGCTGACTGTGGCTCAGATCATGAACTCCTTATTGCCAAATTCAGACTGAAACTGAAGAAAGTAGGGAAAACCACTAGACCATTCAGGCATGACCTAAATCAAATCCCTTATGATTATACAGTGGAAGTGAGAAATAGATTTAAGGGACTAGATCTGATAGAGTGCCTGATGAACTGTGGAATGAGGTTCGTGACCTTGTACAGGAGACAGGGATCAAGACCACCCCCATGGAAAAGAAATGCAAAAGAGCAAAATGGCTGTCTGGGAAGGCCTTACAAATGGATGTGAAAAGAAGAGAAGCAAAAAGCAAAGGAGAAAAGGAACGATATAAGCATCTGAATGCAGAGTTCCAAAGAACAGCAAGGAGAGATAAGAAAGCTTTCCTCAGCGATCAGTGCAAGGAAACAAAGGAAAACAACAGAATGGGGAAGACTAGGGATCTCTTCAAGAAAATTAGAGATACCAAGGGAACATTTTATGCAAAGATGAGCTCGATAAAGGACAGAGATGGTATGGACCTAACAGAAGCAGAAGATATTAAGAAGAGGTGGCAAGAATACACAGAAGAACTGTACAGAAAAAGATCTTCATGACCCAGATAATCACGATGGTGTGATCACTCACCTAGAGCCAGGCATCCTGGAATGTGAAGTCAAGTGGGCCTTAGGAAGCATCACTACAAACAAAGCTAGTGGAGGTGAGGGAATTCTAGTTGAGCTATTTCAAATCCTGAAAGATGATGCTGTGAAAGTGCTGCACTCAATATGCCAGCAAATTTGGAAAACTCAGCAGTGGCCAAGGACTGGAAAAGGTCAGTTTTCATTCCAATCCCAAAGAAAGGCAGTGCCAAAGAATGCTCAAACTACCGCACAATTGCACTCATCTCACATGCTAGTAAAGTAATGCTCAAAATTCTCCAAGCCAGGCTTCAGCAATATGTGAACCGTGAACTTCCTGATGTTCAAGCTGGTTTTAGAAAAGGCAAAGGAACCAGAGTTCAAATTGCCAACATCCGCTGATCATGGAAAAAGCAAGAGAGTTCAAGAGAACATCTATTTCTGCTTTATTGACTATGCCAAAGCCTTTGACAGTGTGGATCACAATAAACTGTGGAAAATTCTGAAAGAGATGGGAATACCAGACCACCTGATCTGCCTCTTGAGAAATCTGTATGCAGGTCAGGAAGCAACAGTTAGAACTGAACATGGAACAACATACTGGTTCCAAATAGGAAAAGGAGTTCGTCAAGGCTGTATATTGTCACCCTGCTTATTTAACTTTTATGCAGAGTACATCATGAGAAAGCACTGGAAGAAGCACAAGCTGGAATCAAGATTGCCGGGAGAAATATGAATAACTTAGATATGCAGATGACACCACCCTTATGGCAGAAAGTGAAGAGGAACTAAAAAGCCTCATGATAAAAGTGAAAGAGAAGAATGAAAAGGTTGGCTTAAAGCTCAGCTTTCAGAAAACTAAGATCATGGCATCTGGTCCTATCACTTCATGGGAAATAGATGTCCATCACCAACTTCTGGAGTTTACTCAAACGCATGTCCATTGAGTTGGTGATGCCATCCAACTATCTCATCCTCTGTTGTCCCCTTCTCCTCCTGCCCTCAACCTTTCCCAGCATCTGGGTCTTTTCAAATGAGTCAGTTCTTTGCATCAGGTGCTGGTCCATTGTCCAGGGGATCTTCCCATCCCAGGAATTGAACGACACCTGTCACAATGCAGGCAGAGTTTTTACTGTCTGAGCTACCAGAGAACCCCTGAGTTACACTTACTTTGGTTTTTTTGGTTGGTTGTTTCATTTTGGTTTGCTTTTTAGTTTCTTAACTAAAAGTAAATTTATTGTACCTATAGTCAGCAGGAAAAAAAAAAGAATACTCCAGATAAATATTGAAACCTGGCCAGATTATTAGGTATACATTTTATTATTAAAATGATGTTTGTTATTTTTTGTTTTGGCAAATGAATTTTTCTGTGATTTTAAGGCATACAGTTCAAAGAAGAGAGCATGGAATGCTTGAATGTCAATGTACTAAAGCTGATAGTTACCATTTTATAGCTAGGAAGTTTTTTTTGTTTGTTTGTTTTTTTCCTGTAAGAATCTATACATTTCAGATTTTAACCAAATGGGGTTGAATAAATTTTCTGCAACTCTTATATTTAATTCACTTTGTCAGCATATTATTCCAGATATTTAAAGTAAACTCTCAAGACTTTATTGACAAATTGAGTATCCTCTGCTAAATTATAGCATTTCCTTTAATTATGAATTTAAGCCCTATAAACACTAGAAGTAGCTCTAATTGTGACATCATTACCTATAGAAATTAAAAACTTTTCCTGAGTTGTGGCAGGCATCTCAAATATCATTTTAAGTAATCTCTACTTTGAAATTATTGGTAGTTGCATTTTGTTACTTAATGCTCTAATAGACACATAAAATGTTACCTTAGAAATTTGGTCCATTTAAAATATTGATGACTGTATATTGGTTCCTTTGAAATTCTGTGGGTTTTTAAAATGAATTTTGAAACATTCTTCTGGGAAGAGGAATTTATCTTTTACCAGATTTCCAAGGATTCCTTATTATAAAATACTAAAGGACTACTGCATTATTCTATTTTTTAAGTTTTGTCATTCATTGCATTTGGAGTTCATTCAGAAAAAAAAATTTTTTTCAGAAGGAAACTGCAGTCTTCAAGATCAGATCAGATCAGTCTCTCAGTCGTGTCTGACTCTTTGCGACCCCATGAATCGCAGCACGCCAGGCCTCCTTGTCCATCACCAACTCCCAGAGTTCATTGAGACTCACGTCCATCGAGTCAGTGATGCCATCCAGCCATCTCATCCTCTGTCGTCCCCTTCTCCTCCTGCCTCCAATCCCTCCCAGCATCAGAGTCTTTCCCAGTGAGTCAACTCTTCGCATGAGGTGGCCACCAAGTACTGGAGTTTCAGCTTTAGCATCATTCCTTCCAAAGAAATCCCAGGGCTGATCTCCTTCAGGGGACTGGTTGGATCTCCTTGCAGTCCAAGGGACTCTCAAGAGTCTTCTCCAACACCACAGTTCAAAAGCATCAATTCTTCGGCGCTCAGCCTTCTTCACAGTCCAACTCTCACATCCATACATGACCACAGGAAAAACCATAGCCTTAGCTAGACAAACCTTTGTTGGCAAAGTAATGTCTCTGCTTTTGAATATGCTATCTAGGTTGGTCATAACTTTCCTTCCAAGGAGTAAGCGTCTTTTAATTTCATGGCTGCAGTCACCATCTGTAGTGATTTTGGAGCCCAGAAAAATAAAGTCTTACACTGTTTCCACTGTTTCCCCATCTATTTCCCATGAAGTGGTGGGACTGGATGCCATGATCTTCATTTTCTGAATGTTGAGCTTTAAGCCAATTTTTTCACTCTCCACTTTCACTTTCATCAAGAGGCTTTTTAGTTCCTCTTCACTTTCTGCCATAAGGGTGGTGTCATCTGCATATCTGAGGTTATTGATGTTTCTCCCGGCAATCTTGATTCCAGTTTGTGTTTCTTCCAGTCCAGCATTTGTCATGATGTACTCTGCATATAAGTTAAATAAACAGGGTGACAATATACAGCCTTGACGAACTCCTTTTCCTATTTGGAACCAGTCTGTTGTTCCATGTCCAGTTCTAACTGTTGTTTCCTGACCTGCATACAAATTTCTCAAGAGGCAGATATTCTCAAGAGGTCTGGTATTCCCATCTCTTTCAGAATGTTCCACAGTTTATTGTGATCCATGTAGTCAAAGGCTTTGGCATAGTCAGTAAAGCAGAAATAGATGTTTTTCTGGAACTCTCTTGCTTTTTCTATGATCCAGCGGGTGTTGCCAATTTGATCTCTGGTTCCTCTGCCTTTTCTAAAACCAGCTTGAACATCAGGAAGTTCACGGTTCACATATTGCTGAAGCCTGGCTTGGAGAATTTTGAGCATTACTTTACTAGCATGTGAGATGAGTGCAATTGTGCGGTAGTTTGAGCATTCTTTGGCATTGCCTTCTTTGGGATTGGAATGAAAACTGACCTTTTCCAGTCCTGTGGCCACTGCTGAGTTTTCCAAGTTTGCTGGCATATGAGGTGCAGCACTTTCACAGCATCATCTTTCAGAATTTGAAATAGCTCAACTGGAATTCCATCACCTCCACTAGCTTTGTTTGTAGTGATGCTTTCTAAAGCCCACTTGACTTCACATTCCAGGATGCCTGGCTCTAGGTGAGTGATCACACCGTCGTGATTATCTGGGTCAGGAAGATCTTTTTTGTACAGTTCTTCTGTGTATTCTTGCCACCTCTTCTTAATATCTTCTGCTTCTGTTAGGTCCATACCATTTCTGTCCTTTATCGAGCTCATCTTTGCATGAAATGTTCCTTGGTATCTCTGATTTTCTTGAAGAGATCCCTAGTCTTTCCCATTCTGTTGTTTTCCTCTATTTCTTTGCACTGATCACTGAAGAAGGCTTTCTTATCTCTTCTTGCTGTTCTTTGAAACTCTGCATTCAGATGTTTATATCTTTCCTTTTCTCCTTTGCTTTTTGCTTCTCTTCTTTTCACATCTATTTGTAAGGCCTCCCCAGACAGCCATTTTGCTTTTTTGCATTTCTTTTCCATGGGAATGGTCTTGATCCCTGTCTCCTGTACAGTGTCACGAACCTCATTCCATAGTTCATCAGGCACTCTATCTATCAGATCTAGGCCCTTAAATCTATTTCTCACTTCCACTGTATAATCATAAGGGATTTGATTTAGGTCATACCTGAATGGTCTAGTGGTTTTCCCTACTTTCTTCAGTTTCAGTCTGAATTTGGCAATAAGGAGTTCATGGTCTGAGCCACAGTCAGCTCCCGGTCTTGTTTTTGCTGACTGTATAGAGCTTCTCCATCTTTGGCTGCAAAGAATATAATCAATCTGATTTTGGTATTGACCATCTGGTGATGTCCATGTATAGAGTCTTCTCTTGTGTTGTTGGAAGTGGGTGTTTGTTAAGGGTCAAAATTAAAAAAGAATGCAGCAGATCTTACATTCACATTTAGTTGTTAAAACTTTGTTTTTTTTCACTGTTTTGTAAATTCCTTGCTTTAACACATAATATGTTCTTTTCCATCCCTATCTTGTTTTGTATCCAAATTCTAATCATTTCAGGTTGTAACTGAGATTTTGAAGTAGAGCTGAATTCCTGAACACTTGCTACTTCACACTTCTCTGCAGGGAAGTCATTCTTTTGGGCTAAATTTTTCTCTTCCACCATAGGGAATAAATACATGTTTGCTGATGATGAGAAAGAATTAACCTCAGGCTCTCTCTATTCTGGGCTGCTTAAGCCTATGGTTCTGAATGAAAGGAGGCTGCAAGAAGCATTCTTATTATTTTGTCCCACTGAAGGTGGAGGAGTTGGTTGAGGAATCTTTCATGGTTGATAAGGGACCATCAGACACATTCAATTAAAACTCGTAGAAAATGGGGGCACAGCGCCTTTCTGTTTTTAAGTAGGATTTGTAGTTGTTTGAACTGAAATTTTCATTTCTTATAGTCATTATTATCCCCTAATAAGAGATAATATATTTGAATCCTGTGATTGCTATTGAGAATATAGTCATACTCAGTATTTCCACCATGCAATAATGCCTTTAAACAAACTAGCAATAGACTGTTTTACTGAATTTTCTAGGTGATTGTTGACTTGTTTTTGTAAATGTAGACATTTTGTTTCATATTATTTTATTGATGAAATTACTTCTGAATGTATTACATCTTTCCTTACTTAAGGTGTGTTTGTGGATGTGGTATACACATGCACATCCACAGATACATATCTTGCCTGCATTCTAAAAATTATTTTATTGTGACCGTAAGTATTGCATTCTGTTAATTATGATCTACTTCTCCTGAGATTTTCTGATTACCTATAATGAGAGTAAAGTGTTGGTATCTGGAAGGACACTGGCTTGAAGCAACACATCTGGGCTTGATTTCTAGCTCTTTTGTTCAACAGTTTTGTGACCATGGACAATTTATTTACCCACAGTTCAGCTTACTCAACTGTAAAAAGAGGGTATTAATACTACCTCAGTAATCAAATGAAATAGGAGATGTGCGTTGAGGGGTGCTTATCTGGTACCTAATAAATGGTAGTGACAGTATTAGTGTGTTGTAAAAATTCTACCTTCAGGACGACTGAATCCTTTGTGCTTTTTTTTCTGTATGAAAGATCTGTTAGAGTGCTCTTCTGTCTACTTTTAGTGGACATAAAGTATATCTCTAGCATATCTCTGCTGAAAGAGTAATTGTTGTACCTTGTAGCTCCTTCCTTATTATTGCCTTGTTTTTTTCCTTCCTTGCTTTGTAATTTTAGTTCATAATTTTTAGTGTTATGATTTGCAGTGCTTTCGTTTCATAGACAGGGTTAGCCAGTGCATATACTTTTTCAGTTTGATCAATGAACTAATGAATTATTCTTTGAAGCATGCGATTATTTTTTTCTCACAAATCCTATTGTCTTTTTGGGTGATTTTATGTTGTTCAGAGACTTTTCTTCTTCTTTTCTGTTTTATCTCTCTTGAGATGATGGGAACTACCATGGATAAACATGTAGTCGGGGGCTGCTTTCCTGTGTGGTCCCCTCAGCTCTGCAAGTCATACATCTGGGGGACGTCACTACTTCTCCTGTCCCTCTCTTCCTATCATGCTAGAGCTTTGGGGCATTTGTCAGTCTCCTGTGTTGTGTAACCTCCTCTTCTTGTCCTGCTAATTAAGAGACAAGCCCACAGGTATATAGCTCGCTCCCCCAGGTATATAGTTCTCCAATCATATGAAACTGTTTTCTCCAAGGCAGAGAGCAGCTGTAGGGTGACATTGAGGGGGGCAGGTTGGGTCCTGGTGGGGCTGAGCACAACACATTCTGACACCCTGGTCTTGCTCCTCCACATCAACAAGCCCATCTCCACTGGATGTTTTCTTACTCATTTTCTTACAATTTTCCTTGAGAGTCTTGCCATCTTCCTGGTATTCTGATGTCATAATTCCATCCTCCTAAGTCCATCAGAAAGATTGTGTTTCTGAAATACATTCAAATTTCTTTTCTGCGGGGCCCATATTTAAGAATGTTGGAGACAGGAAGTTAATATTAGCTAATAAAAGGTTTTCTTCCCTTTCCTCCCCACCACCCCAAACAAAGTAAAACTCGAATTCAACCTTCAGCTCTAGCTCAGTTAAAACTTACTGTTACAAAAATAAGTTTGACAAATCTTGATGTTTTCAACATTTAGATATTTTAAAGAAAGATTTAAAAACTCATTTTCATCCCATGGGAAGCTTTCACTGCACATTTTTCCTATTACTCTGTCTTTATGAATTTGCATTTTTAAGTCAAATTTTTGCAGTCAAAATGTGCTTAAATTATAAATAGTATTTCTATATTCATGAATTTTTCTTTTCAATAACAAGCAAAATTCAGGCTATCATAGCAGTGTAATAGCAGTTCTAAACATTTTAGGTAAATATATGCACTTGGGAATTGTACCTCGCATGAAAGTATAAGGTTTGTGTGGTAGTACTTTATTGAATTTAAAAAATACTATGAAAAAAATACTGTGGTGTAATTTATTTCTCTCTGAATCATGAATTGATTGTATTGAGGTGTTTTTCATCTCAAGTTACTCTTAGAAGAATGGATTTGCTTTAAAAACACTACTGTAAATCTAACTTCAGTGTTCAAATGATCCATAATGTGAAGGAGATAAGCATATGGAAGATGTTTCAGTACACAGAACAGAGTTTAGTCATAGGGGAAGATTTGATAGGAATCACATTCAGCTGGAATAGGAATTTACATGTGGAACAGCGTAGCAAGGTAAATTCTTCACTTAATGGACCAAAATGTTAAGCAGACATACATAGCTTCTGGGTTTGCCTCATTAGGATTATGGTGGTGTTTCATCACCATCCACTCCTAGGTTCTATTCTGTGCCTCAGTGTGAAAGAGACCTTTTGTTTATTTGTTTTTTTTGTGGGTTTTTAAACTGTTTTTTGTTGTAAGCTGTTTATTTCTTCAGTAATGTTTTATAATTTTGTTTAACAAGCATTTATTCCGTGACAAAATCTGGCAAAAGCTGTGTTAGTTTATATGGAGCAACAGAAATAAATAAGGTATGAATTTGCACTATCTCCTAACCCCCTAGGGCAAAGAAATGTATAGACAACTAAATCACAGAGTGGAAGGAGATGAGAACTGTGACATGTGTGCAGAGGAACAGCGATAAATTGAGTGTGGAGAGGAATATATCTGTATTTCATGAAGAGATTCTTGAAAAGGAGGTGGGATTTATGGTTGCTAGACCTAGCATTCAATTAATAGCTTATGAATAATATGAATTGTTATTAGATATTTATTTTTGTATTCAATCCTGCTGGATGAAAAATAATAAAAATTTTAAATCTAAAAATTGTGACAGGTAAAAAATGTTTATAAGCATACATGTCATATTTGCATTTCTTTTGGGAGCAATGTAAAGTCAAGTCAGAGGAAAGTGACTATCTAAAGGGCTCTTTTAGGGATAACTAACATTTGAGTTAAATGTAGTTAATTAGAGTCTGTCATACAGTATGAAGTAAGTCAGAAAGAGAAAAACAAATATCACATGTTAATGCATGTGTATGAACTTTTAAGAAATGATACAGATGAACCTATTTGCAGGGCAGGAATAAAATTGCAGATGTCCAGAACACACTTGTAGACGCAGTTGGGGAAAGAGAGGGTGGGATGAAATAAGAGAATAACATTGAAATTTATATACTACTATAGGCTTCCCTGATAGCTCAGTTGGTAGAAAATCCACCTGCAATGCAAGAGACCTCGGTTCGATTCCTAGGTCGGGAAGATCTGCTGGAGAAGGAATAGGCTTCCCACTCCAGTATTCTTGGGCTTCCCTGGTGGCTCAGCTGGTAAAGAATCCCCCTGCAATGCGGGAGACCTGGATTTGATCCCTCAGTTGGGAAGATCCCATTGAGAAAGGAAAGACTATCCACTCCAGTACTCTGGCCTAGAGAATTCCATGGACTGGTATAGTCCATGGGGTTGCAAAGAGTCAGACACAGCTGAGAGACTTTCACTTCACTTCACTTTATGTGTAAAATAGATTGTTAGGGGGAAGCTGCTATATAGCACAGGGGGCTCAGATTGGTATTCTGTGATGTAACCTAAAGGAGTGGGATTGGGGGTGGGAGGGAAGCTAAGGGGGAGGGGATATATGTATACATATGGCAGATTCATGATGTTGTACAGCAGAAACTAACGCAACATTTTACAGCCATTATACTCCAATTAAAAATTATTTTTAAAATTAAAAAATATATACCAGGTGCATAGAAGACTGCCTTTTATGTAGTAGGAACTATAAAAAAATAGATAATTACTTCAAAAGAATATAGTTTAAATATAGTTTTCACTGAAAGACTGTGTTTAAATTTTAGATAATCTATCTAGTCAACAGAAGCATGAGGTTTCAAATTGTTAAACACAGATAAGCATTCCTCAGTTGCCCTTTCTTGCCTATGTTCGCAGTTTCAGACAAAATTGATTGATTAAATCTGAATTTTTTTTCTTTCAGAATAAGTCAAATGGATTTTGAATAGCTTAGGAAAGGATACTTATTTTTATTATAGTACTTACTCTTCTGTTAAAGTTCAGCATGTTTTATGGGCTTATCACAGGCATATTTAGAAATCAAACAGAGAAAAGATCTTAACAAAGCCATGTTTCACAGTGTTTGTCTAAAGCTCCCACATAGCTATGAACTCAGCCACTAAAGCTGCTGCCATTTTGTGATGGTGGAACTTTAATAAATTCCTGCCTTTTCTAATTGTTAGGTCTGAGAAATGTAATAATTGTCTTCATACTAAAAATTGTTAATTGCTCAGTCATGTCCAACTCTTTACAACCCCATGGACTGTAGTCTGTGAAGCTCCTTTGTCCATGGAATTCTCCAGGCAAGAATACTGGCATGGGTAGCCATTCCTTTCTCCAACTCAGGAATTGAACCTGGATCTCCTGCTTTGCATGCAGATTCTTTACCATCTGAGCCACCAGGGAAGCCATACTAAAATAAAATATGTACAACATGGTAAATCATGTGGCTAAATCCAGAAAAGAAAGCAATGAAGAATATGAGACTAGAGTCATTCCTCAACATTCTCTCTTTAACTTTCCTCAGTACTGCACAATTTTAGCATATTGTACTTATTTCTGTATAGATTTTATAAATCTCTGTTATCTTTTGGAGGCATAGCTATCTTTGTGTTCCTTGCAATAGATAACATGGTTTTTCCCTATAAAAGACATTTGGTAACTATTAGACTGAATCACATAAATTGCCCTTTGTCTAGAGTCAGAAATAGGCAGACACTAGTAATACCAAAGAGTTCAATCTAAACTTTTTGTATGAATGAAAAAATTATTCTTCCAACTCATAGTCTATAGATTTTTTATCACATAACCTAGAGCTTTCAGTAGATAATGCACCTTACTGAGCCTTGTCTAAAACATTGCTCTCCAAGCTCTTTTGATCACACAGCCTCATTACTAAAACCTGTTTGAGATGATAAATTCAAATATATATTCTTATGATAATCCATCATTATATTTTATTACCATACTAAAGTATTCTTGCAATTCTGTGCATCATCTATCAGTTCCCTAGTATATGCATACTCCTTTTTGTAAACACACTCACAGTTGAGCTTTCTGGTTCTCACGGAGAATTACAACTATATTGTAACTGATCTTCAAAGTAAAATTCTGAATAATTCCAACTAAAAATACAACTTCTATGTAATGATGACTTCTAATCAAAGTGGGGGAAGAGATATTTCTCACATATAGGCACATTAATTAAACAATAAAGGGAACCCTCATGCATCCTACCAGATTCCCCTTTTTGGAATCTATTTTAATTCAATTAAATATGGCCATTTTAAAATTCCAGATCATGTTGTTTTAAATTTGTATCTATTCAGTCTGTCACAAATTGCAATATATTCTACCTAGGATTTATGATTTATGAAGTTGATACTGTCTCATAAAATAACTGGAATACTTTAGTACTCAAATACTTTGAATACTACATTTACTTCTTCTTAAAGATTCTAATGGCATGCATTGTTTAATTCAAATACCTGCAGTCATAACCATATGCTGTTTTTGATGGGAAATCTAAGGAAGGGACAGAGGCTTGAACTGGATGATCTGCTAAATTTGGTGCTTCTGAGTTTCTGAGAAGGCTTTTAGGACTTGAAGGTCACCTTTCTCAATCTATGCAAGCAATAACCACATAAACAAAAGTATTTTTCTATTTGATTTATTTTTTAAAAAAAGCATGGAAAAGGGATGCTGAAGAAAAGTTAGAAAAATTGAGACTCTGATTCTGCCTTTAAACATGTTTCCTTTATTCAGTGTAAAGACTGATATCACTCACCTGTCATTTAACTTGATACTCTACTCTTGGCAAGGTTTATTCTCCATTAGGCTCAGGGGGTGATATCATCACTGTCCATATGATTAAATGACACTTAGTAATATGGATTTCCCAAATTGTGTAATACCTTCCTACTGTGTCATCACTATCCCCACTTTATAGCCTTAACACAGGCAAATTTGGCTCTACAATGAAGGGTTCAGATAGATAAATATGAGAAGGGGAGGTTTTAATTTGGCACTGGCATTGTTTAACATTCATAAAAAATTGTTTTACTGCCCAGATGTTGGAAATTTATTAATTATCATATTGGCTCTTGGGCCTGGTTCTTGTAAGAACTATACTAGATGCCAGAAGCTAAATAACCTTTTGTCATTCTGCTGAATAAAGGATTGTTTGTGCTCTCCAGTTGATGAATTATCTCTGTGCCTTGTCGTTATAAGAAGAAACTCATCTTGTTCACTGGCCTGGCAGGAGATGAGAAGGCCCTAGAGAGAGCACAGAGGATTTTTCCTTTCACAAATCGTATGTAGCATGTATGCTGTGGGTACTGTCTGGAAATGAATGTTAAAGAACCCAGGACAAAGCATAAAACTTACACTGTTACTGATACTTGATATATGATAGATCATTCCAAACTTGCAGGATTAAACATCTGCTTTTGCCCTTACTAAATTATTTTAAACTAGAAATCAATTGTAGCATAGACAAATGCACTTTTGTGTGTGCTTTGGAAGTAGAGGGAAAACTTGAAATTCTAGTGAAGCTAAGCTAATACCAATAATTTTATGTTATTGTATCCATTTATGACAGATTTATAGAAACATTTGACATCAAAGAATATCATTGTGTATTAAAAAGAAAAAGCTGTTATTCCTTAAAATCTTTATGTTTCCAGTGAATAAAATGGGTGAAAACCTACAATTGAATAAATTACTTTGCTGGTTTTGTTTTTTTTTTTTAATTAGAGAATAAACTTTATTTTTTTAGAGCAATTTTAGGTTCTCAGTAAGGAATGATGCTAAAGCTGAAACTCCAGTACTTTGGCCACCTCATGTGAAGAGTTAACTCATTGGAAAAGACCCTGATGCTGGGAGGGATTGGGGGCAGGAGGAGAAGGGGACAACAGAGGATGAGATGGCTGGATGGCATCCCTGACTCGATGGACGTGAGTTTGGGTGAACTCCGGGAGTTGGTGATGGACAGGGAGGCGTGGCGTGCTGCGATTCATGGGGTCGCAAAGAGTCGGACACGACTGAGTGACTGAACTGAACTGAAAATTGATCACAAAGTGCAGACAGTTCTGATATAGGCCCTGTCTCCACATTGATAGTGAGTGATAGCCTCACCCACTGTCAATATCCCACACCACATGGTACATTTGCTATTATACATGAACCTACACTAACACACCATTATCACTCAAAGTCCATAGTTTATATTAGGATTCACTCATGGTGTTGTGCATCCTATGAGTTTGAACAAATGTGTAATAGACACTTATCTACCGTTATGGTATTATACAGAAGAAACTGAACTCTCTGTGCTCTGCCTTTTCATTCCTTCGTCTCCACTCCCAACCACTGGTTACCACTAATCTTTTTACTTTCCTCACAGTTTTGCCTTTTCCATGTTATTGAAACCTTACAATATGTAGCCTTTTCAGATTGGAATTTTTTCACTTAGTAATATGCATTTAAGTTTCCTGTGGAAGACTATTTTAAGGCTTTATAGCTCATTGCTCCTTGTCTAGGTGGTGGTGGTAGTAGTATTTTTCAGTTACCCAGTTGGGTCCAGCTCTTTGTGACCTCATGGACTACAGCATGCCAGGCCTCTCTGTCCCTCACCATCTCTTGAAGTTTGCCCAAGTTCATGTCCATTGCATTGGTGATGTCATCCAGCCATCTCATCCTCTGATGCCCTCTTCTCCTTTTGCCCTCAATATTTCCTAGGATCAGGGACTTTTCTAATGAATCAGCTGTTTGCATCAGATGACCAGAATATTGGAGTTTCAACTCCAGCATCAGTCCTTCCAATGAAGGGTTGATTTCTCTTAAGATTGACTGGTTTGGTCTCCTTGCTCTCCGAGGGACTCTCAGGAGTCTTCTCTAGCACCATAGTTCCAAAGCATCAATTCTTCAGCACTCTGCCTTCTTTACAGTCCAGCTCTCACAACCATATGTGACCACTGGGAAGACCATAGCCTTGACCATATGGAACATTGTTGGCAGAGTAATGTCTCTGCTTTTCAATGCACTATCTAGGTTTTTCTGGATGTACATTGGTTTATTTTTCTATTCACCTACTGAAGGACATCTTGGTTGCTTCCAAGTTTTGGCAAGTATGAATAAAGCTGCTATAAGCATCCAAATATGGTTTTTTGTGTGTGTGTGTGGAATAAGGGTTTAGTTTTGGAGGATAAATACTAAGGAGCACAACTGTGGATCACATGGTAAGAGTATGTTTTTTTAATGAGAAACTGCCAACTGTATTGCAAACTGTTGGTACCATATTGCTGGCATTCTTACCAGAAATGAATGAGAGTTCCTGTTGTTCAGCATCCTCCCCAGCATTTGGTATTGTCAGTATTTTTAGTTAGACTGTCTAGAAGTTAATCAGTTTTTTATCTTTATAAATTGGATTTGTTGATTTTTCTCTCCTAAGTTTATGTTTACAACTTCTTTCATTCTTTTTCTCTAGTTTTTGTTCTTTTCTTCTACCTACTTGGACTTTATTTGCTTTTTTTTTTCTAGTTTCTAAGGGGGAAGCTTAGATTATTGATTTTTAGATCTTTCTTGTTTTTAAATATATGTGTTCAATGCTATAAATTTCCCTCTAAGTACTGCTTTTACTTCATCCCACAGATTTTGATAAATCATGTTTTTATTTTAGTTCAAATATTTTAAAATTTCTCAAGATTTTTTTCCTTTTGACCCATGTATTATCTACAAATGTATTGTTTAATCTCTGTTATTCAAGTATTTTAGATTTTTCAGCTTCTTTCTGTTTTTAGTTTTTACCTTAATTTCATGGTGGCCTGGGAGCAGACCTTGTACGATTTCTATTTTTCCAATATTTTAGTGTGTGTTTATGGGACAGAATGTTGTCTGCTTTGGTGATGGTGACAAGTAATCTTGAAAAAAAAAAGTTTAACCTGTTGTTAGATATACCAGTCGTATATGCCAATTTTATCTAATTAAGTGATGATACTGTTGAGTACACTGTCCTTACTGATTATCTACCTTCTGGATATATTTTTAATAGAGGGATATTATAGTCTACAACTATAATAGTGCCTTTATGTCTCCTTGTAGTTCCATCAGCTCTTGCCTTTACCAATTTTGACGCTCTGTTGTTAGGTACATACTCATTAAGAATTGTAAGTCTCCTTGAAGTGCTGACCCTTTTATCATATTGCCTGTCCCCTCTTTTTCCTTCATCATTTTTCTTGCTCTTCCACTGTTCGCTTGTGGATGTAAATGAAGTAACGAGGACAGAACAGAGGAGTTATGGCTTAAGTTTCAACTTTTATAGTTACGACTCCTACATCTATACCTCTAGCTTGGGTCAATCTCCATAAGCTACAGACCAGCATATTCAAGTGCTTACCGGACAGCTCCACTGGGAAATATTACAGACATCCTGAACTCAATGTATAGCATACTGACTTCAAAGATTTTCTCTAGTTCTTTTTCTGTGTCCCTTAACCTAGTCAATGATATCGGTTCACTCTAGCAGAGAAATTTGGAATAATTCTTAACTCCTCTTTCTCATCTCCCATGTTCAGTCATCAAATTTTGTGTATTTGAACTCCTTAGAATGTCTTGAATATATTCAGTTTCCTCCATCTTTTCAATTTTGTGTTATTTGAATGGAATTGCCATCCTTTTTTGGGCTTCCCTGGTGGCGTCAGTGGTAAAAAACCTGCCTCCCAGTGCAGGAGACATAAGAGACTCAGGTTTGATCCCTGGGTTGGGAAGATCCCCTGGAGGAGGGCATGGCAACCCACTCTAGTATTCTTGCCTGAAGAATCCCATGGACAGAGGAGCCTGGCAGGCTACAGTCCATAAGGCTGCAAAGAGTTGGACATGACTGAAGCGACTTAACACACATGCACGTTCGCCACCATTGTCTTCTAATTGGCTTTCCTCTCTCCAGTCTTTCTACTTATCCATTCTTTATTAAACTCTTTGTAAATATTGTTGAAGTTTCAACCACTTTAAACTTCTTGCATAAACGGCAATTGATCTCTTGTTTGTGTACACTCAGATTGGTTTCCTTGAATGGAACTCACTCTTATGACCAATTCCTTTCTAGTTATCTTACTTATGTAGCTTAAATGTTGATTTCTCTGGAAATCATTTTATGGACATCCAAAGTGTGTGTCCTGGATGGTCTGTAAGTTCCCATATAGTTCTGTATATTCTGTAGTGCAAAACTTACTGCAGTGTTTCATTATTGCCTGATTGGTTGTCCTCCCTTAGACTGCAAGTTCCATGACACTCCTTGCCATTTTCCCTGTTATGCCTCTGGAATCTAACAAGTGTTTGACATTGAATAGGTAGTTAAAAATATTTTCTTAATGAAGGAATAAAAACTAAGACAGCTGGCAGAAAGCATTATAAATAATAGCAGGGATTTTTGTTTATTTGTTTGCACTTTTGAAGTACTTACCCATGAATATTTCTGTTATTTAAACAGGGAAAGGGGACGCATTTGAAAATGCTTGAAAGGAAAGGAAGGGGGACGAACAGCAGGAGGATGCTTCTTAGGAAAGAGGTGGGAAGAAACATGTTGGAGAGAAGGGATATCTCTTACTTTAAATATTTAAAATAGTTATTTGTTTATCTTCAGGAGCTCATTTATACTTGCTATACAAAATTCAAAAGTACAACAGATTATATAGTGAAAAATTAATTTCCTGTGTCACATGTCATGCAGCCAATCCTTTTCCCCACCCTGGGGATAATCACTGTGATTAGTTTTCTTCTTTTCCTTCTACATACAGTCTATGTAATCCTAAATATCTATATATGTTTATATGTATGATTTTTAAATATATTTTAGAGTCAGTAGCATAATATACACTTTTCTGTGCTTTGTTTCTGCTCTTCATCTATTATCTATCATGTGTTCATCAGCATAACCTTATTCTTTTTAAACTTTCATAGAATTCCATTATATGAAAGTGTCAGATTTTATTTAATGTGTTGCACACTGTGAACAATTAGACGGTGCTCTGTCTTCTACGATGACAAAGAACATTACAATGTATACCTTACGTAAGCATCATTTTGCTGACATGACATATAAACACTTAACAGAAATATTTTTAATCTTAAAAAACCTTATAAGGTGCCTTCATTGGAAACTGCATTAGTTATACTCCCACCAACTACATCTTCATTTGCCTTTACAGGCACTGCCACCAAAGCAATTTGCTGCCAGACAAGTTTATTTTTGCCAAACTAATGGGTTAAAAAATATCTCATTTTAGTTTTAATTTAAATTGCCGCTAATATACCTAAAAATACAGTGTTCTTTTCTATGTTTAAAAGCCATATGTAGTTGATTTTTTTTTATGGTAAACAATTCATATGCTTTGCTCATTATTTTCTTAGTGGGCTATGAGTCTTGTGATGATTTATTTCTAAGTCATATATCATTATAAATATATATAACATAATTATATTTGAATATTTATAACAGTAACTATAATAATTATATATGTATGTATTCAGTTCAGTTGCTCAGTCGTGTCTGATTCTTTGTGACCCCATGAACCACAGCACGCCAGGCCTCCCTGTCCATCACCAACTCCCAGAGTTTACCCAAACTCATGTCCATTGAGTTAGTGATGCCATCTAACCATCTCATTCTCTGTCATCCCCTTCTCCTCCTGCCTCACTCTTTCCCAACATCAGAGTCTTTTCAAATAAGTCAGCTCTTTGCATTTGGTAGCCAAAATATTGGAGTTTCACCTTCAACATCAGTCCTTCCAATGAACACACAGGACTGATTTCCTTTAAGATGGACTGGTTGGATCTCCTTGCAGTCCAAGGGACTCTCAAGAGTCTTCCCCAACACCACAGTTAAAAAGCATCAATTCTTCAGTGCTCAGCTTTCTTTATAGTCCAACTCTCACATCCATACATGACTACTGGAAAAACCATAGCCTTGACTAGATGGACCTTTGTTGACAAAGTAATGTCTCTGCTTTTTAATATGCTATCTAGGTTGGTTGTCATGGTCTTTGTAGACTGGGACATGGGAACTGGAGTCGACAAGAAGAGGGACGCAGGGGACCCAAGTCTCGAGTGAAACAAGGGTGCTTTATTTGTAGAAATGCATGCTTTAGCCAGTAAAAAAAATTGGGCAAAAACAAAGCCAAGCGAATAACAATCTTCAAAGGGCCAGAAAGCATTCAATATCCTGAGTAAGAGGGGCATAACTGAAAAGGTCACTGAAGGGAGTCACTGAAAGGAATCCAAGCAGGTGCCCTTTTCATGATCTCAGTCCTGAGAAGTGCGTGCAGCTCTGCTCATTCCTGTTTTCCAGGAACTGATAAGGAATAGAGAGTCCTTGAGAAACAGCACACAAAGAAGAACATATTGGATCCCTTAAAGTTGAATGTCCCTTGACAGTTGGTCATAACTTTCCTTCCAAGGAGTAAGTGTCTTTTAATTTCATTGCTGCAATCACCATCTGCAGTGATTTTGGAGCCCAGAAAAATAAAGTCAGCCACTGTTTCCACTGTTTTCCCATCTATTTGCCATGAAGTGATGGGACCAGATGCCATGATCTTAGTTTTCTAAATGTTGAGCTTTAAGCCAACTTTTTCACTCTCTTCTTTCACTGTCATCAAGAGGCTCTTTAGTTCTTCACTTTCTGCCATAAGGGTGGTGTCATCTGCATATCTGAGGTTATTGATATTCCTCCCAGCAATCTTGATTCCAGCTTGTGCTTCATCCAGCCCAGCAATTCTCATGATGTACTCTGCATATAAGTTATCTTTTATCTTCTGACTTTGCTATGAAGTTGTTTTCCCTTTGGAGAATATTTTACCTGTGTATAGTCAGATTTATCAGTTTTTCTTCTATTGCTTCTGAGTTTTTTGTGATTTGGGAAGGCATTCCTCGTTTTAAATTATGTTTTAAAAATTTCTGTTTTCTTTGAGTAATTAACTGATTTAAATTTACATCTAAATTTTAAATTCAACATAATTTCCTTTGGTTTTAAAATATGAGATTACATCCAGTTTTCTTCAGATAGTTTCCCAGATTTTCACGCTTTTTAATGTATTAATATAACACATATTTTCTTCATTGACTTGAAGTCTTATTCTTTTTATGTATGTCAATGATGATTTGCTCAGTTTTCATATGTGATTTATAGGGTTTTGATTTGATTCAATTTGACTCTTCTTTCTACTTGTCCACTAGATCAAATATTGTTTAATTATTAAAGCCTTATAATATATTTTGATATCTAGTAAAGATAGTTCTTTCTCATTAATCTTTTTTAAACTACCTGGCCTTGATTGTTTATTATTCTATCTAGTCTTTAGAATAGTTTGTCAAGCTTTTACAAAACTTCTGTTGAATATTATTATTAAAATATATTAACTTACAGATACTAACAACTTAATAATTTTGTATTCCTTAGCAAGGGCATAGTTTTGTTTTAATCCATTTTTGGTCCTCAGGGGATTAAAATTTATTTTCATATATAGAATTTAAACTTTTTTCTTATATACTTTTCTTATTATTTCTAGATCTTTGACATTTATTGCTATCTGTTTGTGCTCAGTCACTCAGTCATGTCCGACTCTTTGAAGCCCCATGGATTGTAGCCCATCAGGCTCCTCTGTCCATGGAATTTTCCAGGTGAGAATACTGGAGTGGGTTTCTATTGCCTTCTCCTGGGGGTCTTCCTGACGCAGGGATCAAACCCATGTCTCCTGTGTTGACAGGCAGATTCTTTACCACGAGTGTCAGCTGGGAATCCCCATTCTGTTTGACACTACAGTGATAAACATGTGTCATTACATTTGTCAAAAACCCGTAGAATGTATAGTGCCAAGATTCAACCCTAAAGTAAATGATGGCTTTTCAGGGACAATGATTTGTCAGTGAATGTTCATTAATTTTAACAATTATTGTTGCTATTTAAAGGGAATGTTTTCTTTTATTATTCAGCATGACTGGGTTTTATATGCATGCATGAAAGCTATTGATTTCTACATGTTAATTTTTTACTTAATCATTGATATCTTTTAATTTCCAGATAAAATAATTATAATGATATGAAGTGATGTATTTTCACCTCCCTTCCAATTTGTATTTCTTTTCCCTATTTAATTGTGTTGGATAGTACCTCTTTACTTCTGTCAAAAAAATATATGTAAGAGAAAACATCATTGTATTGCTTCTGGCATTAATGAAGGTTTTTCTATTGTAAATTTATTAAACTCATATTATGAGTTTATTATTTCACATAAATATAGTTATATTTTAGCATAGTAATAAAATAATTCTCTACACCACTCTTCTTATTAACAATTATAGTCATTATCAACAATGAATTTTAATTTACATAAAATCTAATATACTATAAAGTGTAATATTGCTATATATAATAATGATTTTTTAGCTTTAGATCTGTTATTATGGTGAATTATACTAATACATTTCTCAATATTTAGATTTCTTCACATTTCTTGGAAGAAAACATACTTGGTAGTTTAATATGCTGCTGAAATCCATTTGTACTTAGACTGATAGGATGGGAATAGATGGAAAATTATATTGAGATGGGAATGAGCAAATGTGTGTGCTTGATATTAATATCCTTGTTCATTTTACTGAAGTAAGAGGAGTGATACTCTATTTAATTACCAAACATTTAAATCCCATGCTAGGAGCAAGGATTGTGCTTAACACTGGGATTAAAAAGATGGGTAGGAGATTATTCCTATCTTCAAAGACTGGAACATAGATGAGTGAATCGGAAAAACATTCAGCAAATTATAATGCACTGTTAATGCTCTTGCAGTTGTAGCAGCCACAGCAATTCAGGGACCAGGGCAGTCTGAAATGTTTGGGATTGTTGGGGAAGGCATCGCAGGTGGTGACACGTCTTCTGGTTTAGAAGGACACATTTAAGGTTTGTTATGGGAAGTGGAAAGAAAGAAACACAGGCTGGCATGTAGGATATCCTCATTTCATGATGATGTGCTGGAGACCGAAGTTTGATGTGAGAGATACTTGCAGCAGCAACAGGGTATGGTTTACTAGGAAACAAGATGGCTTCAGGTAGCCTGTACCTAGAAGGAAGTGCCAACTTGAATTTAAAATATATGTTTTTATAGAACAAAGTTTTAAAGTAGAATTATTTTATAAGGGCTGAAAGGAAACTTGGGACTTATTTCATTTATATGGCTACCGTGGTTGATAGCATTCTTTTCTAACCTGAAAGATGGTACTTAAAGCAACCAGGTGTAACCAGGTGGTCAATATACACAAGAAATCAAAGTGTACAAGAGTCTAGTGAGGTTCTGGGCACAATGAACATTTCTTCCAAAACGGGATAAGAATGATTCCACTATGTAAAGAGAGGCATTGGGAATAAACACATTCTGATACTGTGAGACAAAGAAAGAAATCAGATGAGACTGCGTAGCTAATACTTTACAAATACTTGCTGAATGTATGCCAGACATTCCATGTGTGAGAGAGATCAGTCGCTCAGTCGTGTCCGACTCTTTGCAACCCCATGAATCACAGCACTCCAGGCCTCCCTGTCCATCACCAACTCCCGGAGTTCACTCAGACTCACGTCCATCGAGTCAGTGATGCCATCCAGCCATCTCATCCTCTGTTGTCCCCTTCTCCTCCTGCCCCCAATGCCTCCCAGCATCAGAGTCTTTTCCAATGAGCATTCCATGTGTAATATCCCCTAATCTCCAAGCAATCCTAAGAGAGAATTTCATAAGTGAAGGATCAGACACACTGGGCCTCCCAGGTGGCTCAGTGGTGAAGAATCCGCCTGCCAATGCTGGGCATGTGGGCTAAATCCCTGAATTGGGAAGATCCCCTGGGGAAAGAAATGGCAACCCACTCCAATATTCTTGTCTGGGAAATCCCTTGTACAGAGGAGTCTTGCATGCTATAGTCCATGGGATTGCAAAAGAGTCGGAGACAACTTTGCTGCTAAACAACAGACACAGTACACAATGTGCTTAAGTAACAAGGTTAGTAAGTGACAGAGTCAGGATTAGAACCCATATCTGGCTGGTTTTGGAGTATAGTGAGACACATCACAAACCTGAAGACATGGATGCCTAGAGATACCACACAAGTCCTGGGCATGTCCATACCCTGTGGGGCCTATGTGAAGCGTGAGATCAGCATGGAGACATGAATAAGACCTTCCTGTGGGGCTAACCTTCTGTCTCTACCAACTGCCTTTGTAAGATCCCAGTTCTCCTTGTGGCTACTATACACCTACAAGTATTGAATACCCACATGTAGCAGTGACTCTACAAAAGGGTGATAAAGCCTAGATTTGGCACTGTGCTTAGTCTGATCTCTTGTTCTTCACTAATTTTTAAGATGAATTCTTTACCCCTTTTCTGATCTCTGAGTTATACCTGCTCTCATAGAAAGTTTGACCTCTATATATTACATACAAAATCCCATACATTAGAACTTATTTCCAGAGCTTCCCAGTTCACTTATTATGAGCCTAATAATAATAATAGTGCTTATATAGCACTTATCATTTACTTGACACCATTATAAGACCCTTACATATTTTAACTTATTTAATGCTCCCAGCAGTGCTCTGAGGTAGGAACAGCAGCTTCTCAAGTGCGTGCTACAGCCTCAAGACACAGCTCAGTCTTGGCTTTGAGGTGGGGTCGTCTCTCTGGTTCTGGTGGTAGGTTTCACTAGCCTTGGAGTCCACCAGCGTCACCTGTGGTGAGTGTGTTTTAAATATAAAAGCACTTCCAGGGCTGTAAAGGCCGTGTCAGTCTGTGCTGGTCTTACTTATTGACTTATGATTATCACAAATAAATATTTTCATGATAAAAAACAGAATGAAGCTACAGAGCTTCTCATGGCAGAGCATGATTTGGGCTCAGATCTTAACAATGAAATTAATTTATTAAACACTTCCTGTGTTCTGAGATGCAGTAGGTGCTTTGTTTGCATTGTTAGCTTTAATTCTCACAGTACTCTGTGAGATGGGTATTATTATCCCCATTTGATAAATGAAGAAAGTGCACATCATAGAAGATGCTAGGAGGAAGTTGCTAGGAGGTAGTGAGTGAATCTGGAGTAATTTAAGCATAGGCCTGTTTTGACTCAAAAAGCCAAACTGTTGCCCTCCATCCATGTATGGGGTGTACCCATCATTCTGATCTAGCTCAGTTCATCCACACTGGGTAGTGAGGGGGGAAGGAATAATGGACACTGCTGGGTTTGATGTGCTGTCATACTGGATAATAAAGAGAGACAGTAGGGGGAATGAATGGAACAGAAGCTAAACTCACTTAAGGAAGAAATCTCTTTTGGGCAGTAGTAGATACACAATATCTCATACGCAAAATCTATTTGTGAAGGTAATTTCCAGAAGTGAGCTTAGTTGGACTGCTTTCAGATGTTAGAACAAACTCCGAATTTCATCATCGGTTCTTACTGTTGCACTTTTGACTGAGAGCTGCTGCTGTTGGTCTTTTATCAGCAGAGAAAACATTACTGAGTTAATTGTCACTTAAGATATTAATCTGCTGGTTCTTTAATTTCTCACCTTTCTACTTGTAAATCTGGTTTGATGCTAAGTAAATGCTGTTCTTTTGCTACATTTCTGAAGATAGAGTCTAAATAATTACTTCATAGACTATTTCTTTACACTTCATCACTTTTCTTTTGTCAGTTGCTTAGTGTATAATTATATTTAAAATATTCTTTGATTTAGTTGAAATTCTTCTCACTGCTTGATGTTCTTTTTTAAAAATTAAGCTTCTTGAAATATTTTTGATTGTCTTGGGCTTTTCTTTAATTGACATAACCTTCCAGTTTTCCAGCTGTTTTGAACCTTTCAAAATCTTTTTTTCTTTTTTTCCTTCCGAAATCCTTGTTATTGTTTTGGTATTGTGACCTATATAGCTCTTCAGTTTTAACATATACTATTAGCCTATTCAAGAAATTATATGCTAATATATTGTGACACTTAATATACTTAAAACTGACATGTGTTTCATACATTTTGTGTTTAAGCATATGAACTAAAGAATTTTTGGATTTTGTCTTCATCATTTTTTGTTGCTATTATTTTTCCAAACACCTTAATATCAGGACATGTGTGGGAAAATGGGTGAAAATATATAGAAGTGCTTGAAGACCTTGTTTTTTCAAGAATTTTGAAACTTGGGATAAACAGAAGAGGATATAGGCAAAATATCATGGTCATGGGTATTGCAAAATCTTTTCTGGAATTTCCTATTGTTGCTTATTCTATAGGATGGTTAAAAGTGCAAGTATTTATAGTATTCAGTTTTATGAAAAAAATCAATTATCATCTTTAAATTTTTCTTCATTCTTAAGTTATTCTAATTTACATGATGGAATTGGTTTGATTCATTTTTATTTTTCCTAAAGTTTTATTCATTTTTACCAGTATGAAAAAAATACATACACATTACTATAAAAATCATGTTATTAGCCAGTCAAGTTCTCATTTTCTTTATCCTAGCTAAATTTTCAGCTACCTATGAATCCCATGCCTCCTTTCATTCAGAATCAAGGTAACCAATTATTTAAACATGTAATTCTCAACAGATCAAAGATCTTACCTTTGATTGGCAGCCAGTCTAAGCCCTACCTTACATTTATTCCTCTAAGCCTCCAAATAGGATATTTGATCCAAATCTAAGTCCACTGCTCTTTTTCGCCCTCATGCCACTCATCTCCTTATAAAATCCTGCATTTCATTATTGGCTTCACACAGATCTGCAAATGGCTGTTTTCTCTTATTAAGTTTTCCTGGGCTCTTCGACTAAAATGGAGCTCTAGTTCATAGAAATGCTTTTCTCCTCTAACTATTACTATATCCTTTCACTTATTGCTTCAATTTCCTCCTCACTAGATTTCTTTTGAATTTCCTTTAATTTAGTCCCTTAACTCATGAATCCACCAAAGCTACACTTTCAGATGTCACTAATAATCATTTCCTGTTTAAAAACCCAAAGCTTTCACTCTGTTGTTGGATTTCTTTCACTCTTGATTACTTTAGACGCATTTAAAAACACTCTTTCTTGCTTATATATTTTTCTCAGCTCTAAAACCCTATGAGCTGTAGATGTTTGATCTTTCAGATAGATCTTTCAAACTTTTTTTTTTTTTTAATGTCATTTGTATTATTTGGTCTCTAGAGGACCACCTGTGGATATTTCAAGGTATAACACTTCTATTTTCAGGAATTGGCCAAGTAAAGGATAATTGGAACTGCATTTACATTCCTAATTTTTTTTGCTTTTTTATTCAGTTTTCACACTGTTCAGAGGACATATCCACTGGGATAAACCATTGCAATCTTAAAGCAAACCAGAATTTACCAACTGTTACATTCCTAATTTTTTTTGCTTTTTTATTCAGTTTTCACACTGTTCAGAGGACATATCCACTGGGATAAACCATTGCAATCTTAAAGCAAACCAGAATTTACCAACTGTTTCCTATTTCTAACCCATTTGTCTTCCTGTGTTTCTTGAAGGAATTTTAGTGATTAATTAGATACTATATATTGTCTGTATCATCATAATAAGTTAAATCTGCTCTGATATAGTAGTCACTAGCCATGATTGGCTATTGAGCACTGGAAATGTGACTGGTGATTAATTTCACCTGTTTCTTTTTCATTTTTAGATGCAAATGATATATTTTGTATTTGTAGGACTAAATATTGGAGAACGAAATGGCAACCCATTCCAGTGTTCTTGCCTGGAGAACCCCAGGGACGGGGGAGCCTGGTGGGCTGCCGTCTATGGGGTTGCACAGAGTCGGACACGACTGAAGTGACTTAGCATAGCATAGCATAGGACTAAATATTAATGAAATAAAATTCACCTGTTTATTTTGGCATTTATATTACTTATTTGTAAAGATTTTATTTATTTCCTTGACTGCACTGAATCTTCACTGTTGCCTGCAGGCTTTCTCTAGTTGTGGTGAATAGGGGCTACTCCTCACTGGGGTGTGTGGGCTTCTTATTGTGGTGGCTTCACTTGTTGCACAGCGTGGGCTCTAGGCATATAGGCTTCAATAGTTGCAGCTCCTGGGATCTAGAGCATGACTCAATAGTTGTGGCATATGGGCTTAGTTGCTGCATGGCATAAGCCATCTTCCTGGTTTAGGGATTGAACCCATGTCCCTTGCACTGGCCAGCAGATTCTTAACCACTAGACCATCAAAGAAGCCCTCTTTTGGCATTTTTAAATGCAGCTACTAGAAAACTTAAAATTACATATGTAGGTTATATTTTATTTTATTAGGTAGTTCTGAGATAGGTTATGTTATGGTTACAACCCCCAAATCTTAATGACTCCCAGCTACAAAGGTTTAATTCTCACTCATACTCCATGTCTATTGCAGTTTAACTGAAACTCATTTTCTAAACCCCTCATTTTATAATCTAAATTCATGGAACAGCTACTGTCTCAAATTTGGCCAGTCAGTGGGACAGAAGGAAAGAGAAGTCCTTGGGTTTTGAATGAATAATGAAATGCTTTAGCCTGGAAGTGGCTCACTTGACACCTCTGTTCCTGATTCATTGATCAGCAAAGTTTGCACGGTCCAACACAGCTATAAGATCAGGAAGTACAGCACTACTATGTCCTGTAGTAGATAGGACCCAAGTCCTATGATAGACATAGAGATAGACATAGAGATAGAGATAGAGATAGAGATAGAGAACCCAAGTCATATGACAAATAGCATTAACATACTCTACAGTCTTTTGGAAAATCCTTTGTGATTACTTTTCTCCGTTGATTATAGTCTATTTAATGTAAAAATGGCCTCAGTTGTCTGTTTTCCCTTAGTTGGCTATTTGCAAATGCTATTTTGGCAATCATTGTTTTTTATAGAATAATGGAAATAGTTATATAATCTTTAGCAGTACTTTGAATTATTTTAAGTTTCTGATTAGAATTTACTCATTATTGGGCAAGTCACACACAACTGTTATAGTTCAAATTAAATATGTATTAGAAAATTTAGAAAATATGGCGATTTTTACTTATCCTCTTTGTTTATAGATTATTGTACTCATGATTTTTTTCCATGTTAAAGGACCATATACACACACACACATATATTTTTCATAGTTCTGTGTTTCCAGAGATGTGTTTCCAGTTTAGCAGAGGCTTCATAGCAATTAACACATTTTCATGAGTTGTAATCATTAGAATAACAGAAAATATTGGATTATTTGTTACCCTATGAGCATGGGGACAACCATTCTTTCTATGAGACATTGCTGGTCTTGGCATTACCTGGTTCTTCTGGAAAATAAAGCCTGTAATTTTATTTATCTAAGTTCACCTTATGCTTTTTTTTCCAGAGAATTGATGTGTTTGAAAGTTATAAATAAACTCAGATAAAGGTAAAAAAAAAATAAAATGCTTATGAGATGCTCACTCTCCATGAAAGTGACTAAACTATATTTTTGGCACAATCACCAAAGAAAAATCCCATAATATGCAATTATGTAAAAAGGTATAGGATGATAGTTAGAATATCAGGGTCTGTGGAACAGACTTTTAGCCAAGAAGCATCTCCATGTCATCCTTTGCTAACTGACCTTAGTTAAAGTACTTAAGCTTATTAAGCCTCATCTGCTCTGGAAAATGGGGGGTAGTTCTTACCTTGTAGGACTGTTACATGTCTAATCAACTTCTGGCATGTATTAATTGCCCAGTAAATGCTAGTTGTTACGATAAGATCTATAATGTAACGTCATATCCTAATTGATGACAACATAAAGAGCATATTTTCACAGATAGATTCCTTATATAGAAGTGTTCTCATTAATAGTTTCTTCTTGAGAGCTTTTTCATTTTATTTTGAAATTGTATAATGTGTTCCAATTTGTCTTTTGACCCTGAGTCTTATTGTATCTTTACTATGTGTTCTCAAACACCTTAGGTAACCCTTCATTTAAATCACTGGAGGCATTTCTTCAAGTTGTCACCACAGCTGGGTCTCTGACTTTGATCATTCCTCTCCACATCTTCCCCTACTTTGCTTCTGCCACTCTCGTGGCATTTATTACATATGCCCTTTTACTATAGTCTTATGTATAAGAGTTATTGCTCTATAAATTTTAGGCTTTTAAGGGAGGGAACTTTCACACTAAGAATCAATTAAAAGTAAATGGAAAATACATTCTGTACTAAGATCTTCAATGCCTTTATCTCAATTTAAATCTCTGAAGGATGCAAAAAGGCAGATACTATGTTATTCCTGTTTTATAGATAAGGGAAATTGAGGCTAAAACAGTTTGTTGTTGTTGTTGAGTCACTAGGTCGTGTCTGACTCTCTGCAACCCCACGGAGAGTAGCACACCAGGCTTCTCTGTCCTGCACTATCTCCTGGAGTTTGCTCAAATTCATGTCCATCAAGTCGATGATGCCATCCAACTGTCTCATCCTCTGCTACTGTTTTCTTTGACTTCAGTCTTTCCCAGCATCAGGATCTTTTCCAGTGAGCTGGCTCTTCCATTCGGTGGCCAAAGTATTGGAGCTTTAGCTTCAGCATCAGTTCTTTCTGTGAATATTCAGAATTGATTTCCTTTAGGATTGCCTAGTTTGATCTCCTTGCTGTCCAAGGGACTCTCAAGAATCTTCTCTAGCACCACAATTTGAAAGCATCAATTCTTTGTTGTTCAGCTTTCTTTATGTTCCAACTCTCACATCCATACATGACTACTGGAAAAACCATAGTTTTGACTACATGGACCTTTGTCGGTAAAGTGGTGTCTCTGCTCTTTAATATGCTGTCTAGGTGTGTCATAGCTTTTCTTTCAAGGACCAAGCATCTTTTAATTTCATGGCTGTAGTCATCAGCTGCAGTGATTTTGGAGCCCAAGAAATAAAATATGTTACTACTTCTACTTTTTCCCCTTCTGTTTGCCATGAATTGGTGGGACCAGATACCATGATCTTAGTATATCAAACGTTGAGTTTCAAGCCAGCTTTTTCACTCTGCTCTTTCACCTCAATAGTAGTACTACAAGACAGTAAGTACCCATAGCAGTACCAATAGGATGGATTCAAAGCCAAGTGGGCCTCTATCTACAAGTTCTAAACCACTACCCACATGTCCTGTCCTACCTCTGCTCAGCTTCTGCGGACCTCTTCACCCCAGTAACACTCAGCATACTGTCTTGATTCATGCTTTTACTTGATTAATAATTAAATCAAAATGTTCATAACCATTATTACTTTTAATAGTAGTCAACTCATGTTATTCACAAAAACTGAAGGGATCAAAAACATCAGTAACTTAAGAACCACAGAAAATAATACCTTTCTTTCCATTATGTTAGATAAAGAAGAACAATCACAGAACATGCTGAGAGGGCCTGTTTAAACTAGGTAGGAGCTAACTTCTAAGCTTCAGGGCCACAGTTTCAAGCCTCCTTCTTGGTGCATGGCCTGTCTACACTATAGAAAACATTTCCTCTTCTGTCTCTTTGTTATCTATATTATCTATATCTGTATTATTTATATGTGTTTATCCTATGTTTGAGGTAGCTCATAAAAATACATACAACTTAATAGAATAACAATGAAAAGATGGAAAAAGAAAAATGGAATAAAGGAAACTAAGGGTAAAAAAACAGATGCCAGGAATATGGTTTGTTTCACAAGGACACATCAAAAGACCCTGGGCAGTGAGTGGGAAAAGACTGCAAATTTGTTGCTAATCTTCTTTATCCAAAGCCAAGTAGAAATGTAATCAAATGTGAGGTTTAGTGTTCCTAATATGGAAAAAGACTGCTTGCTCAGGGGGAATTTAACATATGCAAGCATGTTTTGGTGTTGTGTAAAGTGTCGTTTATTAAATACAACATTACTTTTTCCATGGCAACTTGCTAAGTTTTGCTTTGTGTCATAGCAGTGAAACATAACTCACTTATTAAATGTGTATTGTGTATTCTGTCTTTTCACTAAATGCCCATCTTACTCTCTGCTACATTTAGACATCAGGCGCTAAGTGACAGGACTGAGGAAAGAACCTGCAGTATTAAAATACCTTGTAAAATGCAGGGGTAAGATGTAAGTAAGATTGTACTTGGTCTACCAAAAAGATCAGACTCCAAAACTGGAGTGAGATGGTCGAACCAGACAAAACAGTGACCACAGATGTTGACTCCCTTTTGATAATGATGATAAGACCTATTTTCAGAATGATTTTATACATTTTTAATACTTGCTCATACTTCAGTGTGGTTTCTTTAGCATCCATTGCTAGCTTTTGGTTTTCTGTTGTCAAAATAAGTAGGAAAAAACAGAAGGTTAACTGAATATGGCACTTTTTATTCCCCAAAAAGGCATGAGATTTGAATATAGCCAAGGAAGTGGACAGATGAGTTTTGACACAACTGAGAATACATTCACAGTCATCAGGTCAGCTGTCCTGATCTGAAACTTATTTGATTTACAGAGTCACGTGGCAAAAGCAAAGCACTGTGACTAGGCAGCAGAAGGGGCTTGGAAAATACAAACCAAGCTGCCTCTTGAAGTGATCTTTTTGAGTGGTGTTGGGGCCTCCAGAAATTTTACTTGGCAAATCCCTTTCTCTCTGGTCCCCCTCTTCCTCTTCTGCATGCATCTGTGGGGATGGGAAGATGGCCATTGGTCCAGCTGATCTCTTAACCAATCACTGAGCTCTTCTGAGAGGTGATCAAGAATGACTCTCTGGTTCCCATTCTCTCTTAATCCCAGTCAATTTTTGAGATGGTTAGTCTTCCCTAATAATGAGGATTTAATAATATTTTACTTGTTATTTTTGCTTCCTTCCAGTTTCCATTCCCATTACTTTTTTCACTGAGAGAGTTAATCACTCATCAACACTTGAAGATAAAGTAGACAATCTTTTGAACTTTAATATGTAAATAATAAAACATTAAGGCAGTATTCTCAAATTGTGTCTAAGGGCTACCAATATCAGAATTTCTTCATGTATTGGTTAAATACAAATTTATGATCCCCACTCCAGACTCATTGAAGTTTAAAAAAACAGTACTTTATGTAAACTAACATAGCAAAAAAGTAGTTCGTTCTTACTTTTCATGGTTTAAATTATTTTAAAGTATAATAATGCTTAGCTTCCCAGGTGGTGCTAGTGGTAAAGAACCTACTTGCCAATGTAGGAGACAAAAGAGATGTGGGTTTCATCCCTGGGTCAGGAAGATCCTCTAGAGGACGGCATGACAGCCCACTCCAGTATTCTTGCCTGGAAACTCCCAGCTGCTGTCCATAGTGTTGCAAAGAATTGAACACGGCTGAAGTGACTTAGCCTGCATGCATTCATAATAATGCTATCTATCTTTCCATTAGTTGCCATACTAACTCTTACAGGTACTGTGTTTGTTAACTGGTGTCCCACAAAGAATTAAACCCTAATGACTTAAGGCATCTATTATATGTAATGACCTTTTCTATTGTGCCTCTAGAATGATACTAGTTATGTACAAACTTCAGAGATGAAGAAAATTCCTTTTCCATATTTTGAGGCTCAGAGGAGGATCCTTATTGAGAAGTAGAATTAAAATCATTTTATTGGGTTTATAAATTTGGCATTCTTATCCATTAACACAGAGATGATATTGTTTGCTGCTGCTAAGTCACTTCAGTCGTGTCCAACTCTGTGCGACCCCATAGACAGCAGCCCACCAGGCTCCCCTGTCCCTGGGATTCTCCAGGCAAGAACACTGGAGTGGGTTGCCATTTCCTTCTCCAATGCATGAAAGTGAAAAGTGAAAGTGAAGTCGCTCAGTCGTGTCTGACTCTTAGCGACCCCATGGACTGCAGCCTACCAGGCTCCTCCATCCATGGGATTTTCCAGGCGAGAGTACTGGAGTGGGGTGCCATTGCCTTCTCCAATATTGTTTAGGGCAAATTAAAAATTGAAACATAAAAATTGTCTTTTGATGTTTCAAAAGACAATTGATATTGATATTATTGATATATATATTGATATATATCAATATATAATTATATTGATATTGATAATTGTTTCAAAAGACAATTGATATTATTTAGGGCAAATTAAAAATTGGAACATAAAAATTGTCTTTTGATGTTTCAAAATGTCTTATTATCAAAGTAGATCGTGCACACGTTGGGAAGAAATTTCAAGTAGCATTCTTCTGTTAATGTTTGCTGCAGTGAAAAGCAACTCCAAAATTACAGTGGTTCATAATAGCAAAGGCTTGCTTCTAGTCCATACTGTGCATCTATTGCAAATTGTCTGGGGGCTAGCTCGGAAATGTGTATTCTCATTCTGGGACTCAGGCTGATGATAAGCCCCTGGAGTTTGTGACTAATGTAACAAAGAAAAGGGGAGAGGGTGGTGGATTATGCCCTGGTTCTTAAGGTTTCTACCTGGAAGTGACACATGTCACTTTCACTCAGCTCCATTGTCAGGAAGTTCAGTCCTGCCATATTCTCAGGGGGCAGAGACTGGGAATATTTGGTGAATAGCACTAGTGATTACAACTTTATTGAAAAGCAAGTTTATTTTTAAACTCCTTCTTCCTCCCTGGTTCTGTCCCCAAGTGACAACCACTTCTGTTTCTGTGTTTACTTTTTCTAATGTGTATTGATATCTCTTTATTTTTTTAAATCCACCTATACATAGTGTATTGATTTCCTGCAATGAAAGGAGAGTTTAATTTATTTACCCCATCAGCCTTCCTTCTGCTCCCTGCCCTTGACCTGTCCCCCAGCTATCTAGTAAGAAGAGGGTATACAAAGAAAGATGAATATATGATGTCAAGGAAAGAGTGAGCTTAACTTAGAAGCACAATAAAATGCTGTCCTACTATGATATCCATACTGCTGGCTTAGAAAACAGTAGAATAACAGGTTTTGGGTGGAAGACTCTGGGGAATAGGGGGAGTCTATAAAATATAAAGAATGATCAACTACCTGTGCAAAAATAAGAATATGGTAAAGGGATTTGGTAGAGAAATGAAAAAGGATAATTCATTCTAAATGACACAAAAAAGTATTTTCCTTCTAGAAATATAAGGGCTGCTGCTGTTGCTGCTGCTGCTAAGTTGCTTCAGTCGTGTCCGACTGTGCAACCCCACAGATGGCAGCCCACCAGGCTCCCCTGTCCATGGGATTCTCCAGGCAAGAACACTGGAGTGGGTTGCCATTTCCTTCTCCAATGCATGAAAGTAAAAAGTGAAAGAGAAGTCACTCAGTCGTGTCCGACTCTTCGAAACCCCATGGACTGCAGCCTACCAGGCTCCTCCGTCCATGGGATTTTGCAGGCAAGAATCCTGGTGTTGGTTGCCATTGCCTTCTCCGAATATAAGGGCTAGTGGGTTTATAAGAGATGAAATATAATCCTAGTATATGATTCAAGGTTGCAACCGACTACACTTGGCAGCAGCAACATCACAGTAATAATAATTACTAGGTATGAGAGTTTGGAACTAATCAAACTACATAAATATAGAAGTAAATTTAAGGCTGTCAAAACTTGGGTAGAGCAAGGGAGAGGATGAGGTGTGGGTGGGAGCATTAATATCCTTTCTCATTCTGCATAATTGGGAGTCAGTGCGTTGTTTGTGATTCCTGACATTTGAAGTGAAGGTTTAGCTACACTGTTTGAAATTGCAAAAGTATTAATGACGGGACTGAGGATAATGATTTAATTATATGTATATTGAAAGATTAACTTCCTGAGAAAGGAAGTAAGAGTGGTAAATTTTCTGATACTTTGCATCTCTAAAAATGGCTTTATTCTACCCTTAGAGTCAACCACTAGTTTCATTTTATATAGAATCATTTTTTGCATTGATAGTCCATTAAATGTTTTGCTCTATTTGTTTTCATACTTGCAGTATTACTACAATCCACTCTTATTCTTGTTCCTGAATTGGTGACCTATTTTTTTTCCTTCTTAAAATAATTTGACCCCATCCTTGAACTTAATGTTGTTAACTTTTACAAAGATGAATCTATACATGGATATCTTTTTCATTCTTTTACTCGTTACTTGATGAACCTTTTCAATTGAAAAGTCATGTCCTTCAGCCCTGGGGAATTCTCTTCTACTATGTCTTTGATAATTTTTCCCCTACATTTTTTCTTAATATCTAGTTCTTGAATTCTGGTTAATCAGATACTGGACTTGCTTTTTTTACCTCCTGCATTATATATTGTCTTTTATTTATTTATCTTTTAAATATACTTTTACTCTTTGCAGGTTATTTCCTTTAATGTGACTTTCATTTCTTGTATTCAGCTTTTATTTTGGAAATTTTATTTGCCTTTTTTCCAAGAGCTCTTATTCTTTTATTGCTCCATTTTTGTTTAATCCATTTCTTATTTTATACATTCAGTATGTTCCTATATCTTCTTTCCAGATACTAATGAAAGCATCTTTTAAAATCTTATTCTATTCTCTAAATTTTTTCTCTCTTTTTTGGAGTTTACTTTTCCATTTGAATAGTTTGGTGCCTTTTTTCTCACTTTTCTTTCCCCCTTAAATGTTCATTAGTGATTTGTTACCTTTAATGGTTAGAAATGAGTTATATGAGAGTTTCCTAGAAGCTCTGTAGATGTGCACAGGATTGATCATTAGTTTTATCTTTATGGTGAACAGGAAGGAAGCCAGCTCTTGTACTGGGCTTCTGTAAATGTTAGATACTGAGATCTCGTCCATTTTCTTTAGAGAGGAACGCTCTGATTTCTGTTTTATTTTTGGCCTGGGGTAAGTGATGGCTTTTGGGTGGTTTGCTGGGTCTGGAATTCTCTTTAGAGACTTTCATTTAATCTAGCCATTTTTCAGTCCCACCCCTCAACTCTAGTGTTGGTTATATAGAATTGTCATTTTTATCTAAACACGTTGTTGCTGAAGGTGTCAACTGTGACACTGCTGCTAAGTCGCTTCAGTCATGTCCGACTCTGTGCGACCCCAGAGACGGCAGCCCACCAGGCTCCCCCATCCCTGGGATTCTCCAGGCAAGAATACTGGAGTGGGTTGCCATTTCCTTCTCCAACTGTTAACACTAAGAGTAATTAAAAATCCGTGCTACATGTCTGTTATCCTTCCATTCTCATAACTATAGAATACTTCTCTTCATCCAAATGGTTGTAGCTGGTGTGATTTGTCTCCACAGTTTTGAATATTTCTTTAACTTTTTTACCTCATCATACTCAATGGCCTGTCTTCTATTTTTCTTTTGCACCAAGTGGTCTAGTAGAATACATTAATGAAAACTCAGTATTTACCTGCATCATTTTATCTAGTTCTAGTTCTTTTGCTTCACTGGCTTTAAACAATTCAGATGAACATATTACCTAGCTTAATTTTGTCTGATTTCTTACTTCAGTTTGAAATATCTATTATTGATTTTCTTTTTTTTTTTTGCACTAAAATGTCAGAAACTATGTCACTGAAACAAAACTATTCATCTAGAAAAAAAAAATTATTGCTTATACAACTTCCAGCTAATTTCACAACATATGTTCAGATTTTCTACTTTGTCTATTAGCATAGCACTTAGCAATGTACTACAAAGATAGCAAAAATGGATACACTAATGAAATACATCACTTGGATGTGGGGCTTCCGTCACACAAGGACCTTCTTCAAAATAATACTTTATTTTTAGCACTAGTGTCCCTTTTTAAAGCAGTTCATAAACTCCTGGTGTATATACATATGAGCATATCCATCAGGTAAATAAAGCCAGTTCTTGAACAGTACTGAAGTTTTTTGATTTTGACAGTGACTAGTGAGTGGAAAGTTTATCAAAAGATAGCAAGCATATTCTGATATCTTGTGTTCTGAAACATGACTAAATGAGTTTAGATAAAGTCACATAAGTTAATTTTTTATGAGTAGCCACAGAATCTTGAATTTCTGAGAATAAGACATCAGTAAGATTGATGATGATTCATTCATTTATATATGCAGTTAACTGTTTATTGAACTCAAAATCTGTACTAGTCACTATGTTGAAAGCTAGAAATAAAATGTCTCTGTCCATGGGATTTCCCAGGCAAGAATACTGAAGTGGGTTGTCATTTCCTTCTTTAGGGGATCTTCCCAACCCAGAGATCAAACCCAGAACTCCTGCACTGACAGGTGGATTCTTTACCTTAAGCCACCTGGGAAGCCCCATAGAATTTGTACATGCTAGTAATTTATTGGATATAAATAACGAGGAAAAAGGATTCAGGAAGCACCATATTTCTAGCTTGGGCAACTATATGGTTATTATACCATTCCCTGAGATAAAAGGAGTACATGGAAATAATTGGGTTTGGAGAAATCTTGAAACAAGTTTGAGATATATTGAGTTTGAAACACTGTGGAACATCCAAAAAGAGGCATGTAATAGTAAGAAAAATAGATTAAAAAATATGTTTGACCTAGATACATAGATTTGGAAATTTTCAGTATATTGGTGGCAAATTAAGTCATAGAGTTGATGATGCAATCCATAAAGAGACTACAGAATGAAAAGGGAAACAGTCCATAATAGAAAACTGAGAAACCTTAACACTGAAGACATGGGAGACCAAGAAGTCCCTAAGGTTAGGAGAAAAAAGCAGGAAGGAGTATTACAGTAGAATCAGGGAAAGACAGTGCTGTAACACAGAGGGAGAAAGGAATCAAGAGTATGGCATGATACTGACAAGTCAGTATATGGTGAAGAGTATGTTATCTGTTAGATTTAGCTATAAGATAATCATTGATGACTCTGCAAAAATTTTATTGTCAGAGATGAAGCCTCAGAGGTAAGGTAAAGGCAGAGAAAGAAACAAATGTGTACCTCAGAAGACTTATAACTCTAAGAAAGTGTGTGAGGACTAGCTTTCTTTGAAGCCCTGTCATTTAAGAATAGAGAGATGTTAGGTAGATAAACAGATTAAATTTAAGTAAAATTTGAAACTTTCTCACAAGAGTAACCATAAAATAAAAATGCATATGAGTTAGAAATCACTGAATCATCTCTCTGGATACATTAATATGATCAACCAGGACAGCTGGGTCATGTTATCAAATCTCTGCATTATTCTTCAACTGACAGTGAAGTTATAATAAATGTTCAATATCATCTGTTTGAAAATACCTGTACTTATACACATAAGTTGAGCAGTACTCACGAATCTGCAAACAAAAAATTGTTCTGCATCCTAAATGAAGAACAAAATAAATATCTTACCAAATTCCTTAACAAAATGAGTAATGCTCTTTAAAATATTGTTTTAAATTAATACATTGATATGCTTAAAAAAAGATTGCACAACTCAAAAAGTATGAAATAAAAATATAACCCCTTACATCAAGTTCCTGGCTTACTTCCTGGAGGAAACCATCCTTTTTAGAGGAGGTTTATCCACTTTTGTGCACTTGCTAGTTGAATTTGGGGCTAGGCTTGTATTTAAATTGTTCTTGGGTACAATTACTATTTTCTCTTGTGACTTTTTCAGTACACACAAGTTTGCGTCTGTCCAAATCTCAGTTTCATACCAGAAACCATCAGACGCTGTCATTTGAGTTCCCGTGCATTCTTAACTACAATCTTGTAAATCTTTTATTCACGCAACAGGGTTATAGCCCATACTTTGAAAGAAGTACTTCATTCTAATTAGTTCCACAGGTACCTTTCTTTTAAAAAGGAAATAGTTTCCACACTGTCTCCAAAAGAATGTTTTGGGTCATTATCCCTTTGATAAATGAACTCACTGCTGAGCTGGGGTTTCCCAGAAGGGTCTCTGTGATGTACAGAAATGCTGTGTTATACATTTTGATCCATGATTGCCCTAATTTTCTCCATTTATCTAATATTATATCCATATATGCAGTCCCAGACCTCCAATGAACCACACTGATACTTCCTTGTTAATTTTATGTACTTATTTTTTTCTCAGGTTGCTACTGAATAACAAGTTCTTCCTTCATCCTAGTTGTATTATGTGACAGCTTTCACAGAATCAGGTTGTTTATGGCATTGGTATGAGAATAAAGTATTTATAGACAATGGATTAATGGTTTGAATTCTTCCCATGCTATCAGTAATCAAAAGTTGTTAGGACTCCCTTGGGGTCAGTATAAAATGAAGGTGGTCTGATTACAATTCTAGGCCATTAAGAAGGAGCATGATTTCTGTTACAGAGAGCTAGAACAGAAGACTTGGTAAAGAGACCAGATGTCTCCTTTGAATGGCCTGTTAAAACAAAACCTGAACATATTTGAATTTTTTCCCCAAAAGTTCTATCCCTGGAGTAGTGATAAAATGTTGCATTCTTACTTCCCAGCAATTTGCTCATACTATAGTAACTCACTCAGTTACTGCTTTCCAAATGTGAAAGCTCAAAAAGTTCTCTGATATTGTGTCTATTTCCCTTGTTCAAATTAATGCCTGCCATAAACAAACATCTTTGGCTCCTCACTTAACACCTGCAGTTACCTTGTTACTGATGTTTCTCTGGATCTCATAGCTTATCATCCCATCAAATGATACCTAGAAATCTATGCTGCTCTCTAAAATTAATTGCTGGTCAATATATCAAGGGAGATTTATGTACATATGATCAAGTTGAACTAGGATACAAAAATATGTATTTGATGATTTTTAAATGCATTCTGTTGTATCAGCCAGGCTTGAAAGTTTGCATGCCTTAATATAATAAAAAGATGAAAGAGAAAGCATTGAGGAAATCAAACTGGGAACTGTGCTTGAAAAGTAGAGTTTTTATTTGAGATCAGCACTTGAACTTTTATTTTTAGATCATGTGATGCTTCTGAAGGGGTTACAGAAATAACATCATCTGTCTGGAGAGCAATGATGGTCAGTGAGTTTTAAGACAATTTTCTGAAGGAAAGTATAGCATATGATTTTAGTTTGATAGTAAAGCCTGGACTTTGATATTATTTATTGGAGAATTCTTCAATTATTTTTTACTATGGCCCACAAAACATGTATTATCTTATGTTAAGATCCAGTATGCATAAGCACACTGACACATGTGAATATGTGTAAACATATATGTAAATACATTTAGACTCATGTGTATGCATGGAAAATGAAATGGAAAGTGTAAATGAAATGATTTTATTAAATGATTCTTACTTTACAATGTGCAATGCCCTCTCATATATTCTATTGTTTTCTGTTTTACTGTGACCATTAAAAATAACTAATCACATCCCATTAGATTTATTTCATGTCCATTATTGGGTTACATATTGAATTTTGAAAAACACTACTCTTTTGGGGCTTTCCTTGTAGCTCAGTTGGTAAAGAATCTGCCTGCAGTGCAGGAGACCCGGGTTCAATCCCTGGGTTGGGAAGATACCCTGGAGAAGGAAATGGCAACCCACTCCAGTCTCCTTGCCTGGAAAATCTCATGGACAGAGGAACCTGGTTGGGTGCAGTCCATGGGTCACAAAGAGTCAGGCACGACTGAGCGACTAACACTTACTTACTTACACTTATTGTGATTCCTTGAGAATTATGAATATATATTTCTGTATTTTGTTCTTCCTACCACAGTTGCTTTAATTTCAGAAAAAGATTTATCATAAGATATGTTTATGCATTGGGAATTTTTTTAGCCACTAACTCTGAATTTCTGTTAGATTAAAGGTACCACATGTTCTGAGTTAAGACTACAAATGTGGTTACTATTACTGTGGGTTAAAATAGTCTTTAACTATCCCTTTTTCACATAACTAGATAATAAATCCGGATAAGCTGTGTGTTTAAAAGGAGTATCAAGATTTTTCATTTTACTCATCCCTATTTGTTTCCTGAATAAATGAAAGATTACATCCAGCACACTTACAAGTGATAAATAGTCCTTAGCAAAAGACACACACACATACACAAACACAAAACTTCAAATTTTGGCTAAGCAGAGTGATTACGTAGTATCTTTCATGCTGTATATATTTTTAATATAGTTTCAATAAGCCATACAGGCTTTTTTCTTGTTTACTTGTTTAATCTATATTCCTATGTCAATAAAAAAGTTGCCTATCATTTTATACTAAAATTTACTTTCTCCCTGAACGAAAACAAGGCTTCCTCTTCTTAAATTATTTACAGGAGGGATGCTAACTCATGCAATGAATGTTATAAAAGTTTTTGAACCACTTCTTTGTGATACTTACATTACTGGAGAAGATGACCATGCATATTTTTGAACCAGATTTAGCCAGCTGACTACATTAATCCTTAGGATTTGGAGGACAAAGCAATCCTTTACAAATTATGTTCATATTCCCTTTGCCTGCAAGTAATCCAACATTGTTCACTCTATTACAGAAATCAATCCTATAGTCTCTCCTAAAAACTAACGCTTCCCAGTGGGCCATGATTGGTGACATAACCCTATCTTCTACCACAGTGATTAATTCCACAGGTCATTGGTAGGTGATAGTCTTCAAAATGCAGAAGGCGATGAGGAGGTTATGAGGATCTGCGTTACTTGAATTAGACTCTAAAAGTCTGAAAGGAGTCATGAATTCTGTTGGCTTAGTCAAGATTTGCCTTTTCATATCTCAATTGAACTGATTCTTTTTGCGTTTCCCATACAGTATTGTAGTTTGTCATAATTTTTTTTTAGCAACCTTCCAGAATATTTTTACAAGTGACATGTGAATGGTAAGTGTATTTAATCAATTAAGATGGAGAAAATTTTGTTTTCAATAAATACAAATGAGGTTTCCAGCAAATATCAGTGTAATTGGGTGTTGGATCCAATAGATGTCATGTTTTGATAAATAGCGTGTTTAGGCACATGCGCCTGGTGTCATGGAAGAAACTTCTGCTTTTATTATGTCCTCCATCAGTCTTCACAAAGGACTAAGTTTGGGGAGAGCAAGAAGAGTAAACTAAAGAACCTAAAGACATTCATCAACAAGAATAATATTAGAAATCTGTCTTATTATTTCCCTTCAACACATTCATCACACAAAATTTTCAAATGACCTGAGAGTCATCATAGTCATCATATGGCCCCTTGATGTTAAGTATATTTCCTAAAACTACTGAAAAACTATAGAAAGTATTGGCTAAATTCTCAAAGTTCACAAACCACATTAGTAACTTGTAAAGTCTTTGTGTGAACATTATGTTACTACTTAGTAAAGTTAATTTTACTAACATAAACATTTCTGGTAGGCCAGTGACTAGAACAGTAGAATGTAAACCAGGATATTATTATCAAACGTCTTAGACATTGAGAAGTTCTGACTTACTAAAATATATATTACGATTTAGTCACTTGTAGCTATATCCCATAAGAAATATTTTTTAATTTAAATTCCTGACATTCTTCGAAATTTTCTCCCTACACATACTGTCTTTTCTCATTGCAAACATTTCTATAATCAGATTTCTTTACTGTACTATCACTTTATCTGAAAAAACTTTATTCTGGTTCTTTCATCTAATCACTTCCACTTTTGTCTTACTGTTATCTATAACTCACAGATTGAGTTTGGGCTGGGGTTGTGGACATGAAGTGAGGTGATGACTACAGAAAGTAAAGGAATATCTGTGATAGGAAGTGTCATTTTCAGGTTCTTACCAAAGTTTTTACAAATTAAAAAAAAAAAAAGGAAGTGAAGGATCATTACATTTGGGAAAATAGCACTAAGTCACCTCAGTGCTAACTTTAAAGCACATGTTAGTTCTGCTACTGTCTGTATTATGGATTCATTAAATTGGCTACATTCTCTTTGCCACTTGGTTAATATGTGAGATTTAAAGAGCTTAAAGCCTGGAATAATTGTTTTGTGTTTTTAAAACTATTTTGCTTGACATAAGTTCTTTTTAATGATCTCTTGTCCTGAGGATCCACACTTAAAAAGATTCTTTTGTCTTTTACATAAAGTTTGGTTTGATATAATCCATCAATTTTAAGGATAGTTACAATTACTTTCTTTAGCAGAAAATCTCTTATGCATTGATATGAAATCCCTTCCAGAGACAGGCAAGGTTTGGATTCTGATCACTGAATCAAAGCCATCCAGCTTCAAACTCCAGCTTAACCATTTACTACTCAGGTGATCCAACCAAACTATTTCACATTTATAAACTTTTGTTTGTCCATTTATATAATGGTACCAATTGTACTTATTCAGATTTCTGTAAGCATGACCAGTGATAATACTTTGCAAGAAATAGGTACTCAATAAATGGTAGTAGTAGCTGTTTTATTATTGCTGTCATTAACAAAAGCTCTGTATATAGTTCCTAGGAACTACAGTAAGTTGGTAGTAATTACAATTTATATAGTTATATAGTTATTTATTATTTGCTGGATAATAAACTCATTTTCATCTTTGTGAAAACACTGAGAAGTCTTTTTGATGGCAAAAGTGAGAGTTGGCCACTTGAGAGGAAAGAAAGTTGACTTATAGAAATCAGATTCTTGTTAACAGATACAGGGTCAGAAAATTTATGGTGATTTTAAATATACCATGATTTTTGAGCAATTATTGGCCTCTAAATAATCCAACATAATTTGAAAGAATATTCATTTCCTAGCTCAAAGCATCCATACTTCATATAATAATTATCAGTGGAGAACTAATATGATAGTCTGTAATTTTTCATATAAATTTGAGGGGCTTGTATGAAATAGCATCATATTTATATATATATGCTATTATTAATGTTTTGCCTTAATCATATGTTTATAAAATACAGTAGTGTAGAGAAGCACACTATATTTTTGAAACTTAATGATTTCTATACAAGGAACTCTATTTAGATCCTGTTATTCAAAGTATAATCTGTGGATTAGCAACAAGGAAGTTTATTAAAAATGCATACTCTTAGATTCTGCCTCAGAACTACTGGATCAGACATTGTGTTTTAGTAAGAATTCAGGTAATTCAGTGTGCATTAAAGTTCAAGAGGCCTTGGGTTAGATCCCAAAGTTATTCCTGACTTTGGAGGTCTCTATTATTTCAAAATTGAGAATAGCTGGAGATTTAGCCTTGCAAATCCAAATTTCCAGAGTGATGGGGATTATCACAGTTAACTAGTTCATTAAGAAAGAAATCCTAATTAAAAAAAAAAAAAACTAAGTGCACATAGATATGTATGAAAAGGAAATTATATTATTTACCAAGGCTGATATCAAATCCAGAGCAATGACAAGAGTCTCTCTATATATGAAGGGCTGTCCATTAGAAGAGGAATTGAAATTACTCCCTATAGATGCAGAGAGAATTACTATGATCGGTGAATAGAATATATCAGGAAAAGAGATTTTGATGACAGATAATTGAACTGTGCATGTGTGCATCGCATTCCTTCACAAGTAATATGTTTATGTCCCTTCCCCAAGCATAGGTTATTCAGTTATCTATCAGGAACATTGTTGAAGGAGTTTCTTGGATAGGAGATTTAAACTAAAAGACCTCAGAAGAATGACCTCAGAGATGACTTTCAACTTGAAAATTCTAGGATTTGTCCACTGAGGTACTAAAAATGCCTGTGAATAATTGGATATATGTGACAAGTGAAAAGAGAACTGTTTGAAATGAACATAAGTAGTGGTTAGGTTTAACAACTAATAAGAATTATCAGCTACACTGCCTGTGCAGATTTAAGAGGCAAATTACATGTTTAACAAAGCCGGCTAACAGAGGTGCTTTTAACTATTTTATGAGGACTTGGAAATTCTCTCACTGAGCCCTCTGCCGGCTGATATGCTGGGCACTAATGCTTTTTTTTTAATCTGAAAGGAGACAAAACTTACTCTCTGGGTGTAATGTTAGTTGGTGTTTGTACATAAAGAGAGGTACAAAGAGTGGCCATCAGTTGATTAAGATGGCTCCTGAGAGTTGCAAATCGTTTTGCTCTTGGAAATTTCTTATTGATTATCTTCTTAATAGCAGCTGATTCAATTGGTGCCATGTGGTGACATTTGCAAATGACTTATCTATTTTTAAATATTTAAACTGAATCTATTTTCAAAAAATTTGCCAAAATTTATAACTATATAAAGCTTTACAAAGTATAATTTTGATAACTGGCAGTTTCCTAAACTAAGAATAAAAGAGAATTCAGAATTACTTTAGAAGAGAAGCAAAACTATGTAAAGGTTCCCCTGCTTCAATATGTTTAAAGATAGTTTTGTTTAAGACTGAATCGACAGTGATGGTTAATTTACTGTCATTTTTAGGATGCAGGAGTAATATTGAGGGAGAATCCAACACATGGGGGGGAAATACCCCATTGTAGAATGTTTCCATCATCCTCCAAAGTTCCTTTTGTGCTTTTTCTCAATCTCTAACACTTGCACACCCCAAGAAACTACTTTTCTGAATTGAATCATGCTTTAATCAGCATGGTTAGTATTGCCCATCCTTCTTGAACTTTAGTATAAAGTGGCTTCTTTGAGTCTGAAAGATTCATTCAGGTTGCTGACTTTATCCGTAGTTTGTTCCTTTTGTTTGTAAATAGTATTCCATAACTTATTAGTTCTCTTGATGGTGAACATTTAGCTTATTTAAAGTTTTTGGTTTCTATAAATTAAGCTGCTATGAATTCTTAAACTTCTCTTTTGTAAATAGGGAGTAGATTTCTAATTCAACAGTAATTGTATAAATATAAAAAACTTACAAACTGCTTTTCATAATAGTTGAATCTTCTACATTCCCATTTGCAATGTCTGAGATTCCAGTTGCTCCATATCTTGTCAACACTTAGTATTTTCAGTATTTTAAATTTAAACCCTTCTGGGAGGGTATGAATACTCGAATAATATTGAACACCTTTTTATGTGCTAATAAACCATTTATGTGTCTTCTTTAGTGAGTGGTTTGTTCAAATGTTTGGCTACTTTTTATTGTGCTATTTATCTATATATTTTTGATTGCTTATATCTTTTCTAGATATAAGTGCATTATCAGATCAGGAAAAATCCCTTTATTGTTAGTTTGCTGATACATATATTTAAATCACAAAGGAGTATAAAATTTGATACTTATTTTTTCTTCATCAATTGAGATGATTATATAATTTTTAACCTTCAATTGAAGAAATTATATTTAAAGGTTTTAAAACTTATTTTGTGCCTTAGTACATATTACATCTTGGCAAATGTCCCATGTACATTTGTTTTTGTTTCAATTAAATAAATAAATAAATAAATATCCATTAGTTTTTGTTTCAATTAAATAAATAAATAAATATCCATTAGTTCAAGATAGTTGATACCTAATTCAAGTTTTTTGTAGACTTACTGACTTTTTGATATATGTTTATTGTTATTGAGAAAATAGGAATAAATTCCATAACCATAATTGTGAATACATTTACTTCTTCCTGAAATAAGTTTTGAAGCTCATTTATTAGGTGCATGCATATTCAGTTACTGTATCTTCCCGATAAATTATTTTTTTTTATAATTATGAAAGGTTATTTTTATCTTTCTTAAAACTCTTTATCTTAAAGCCTAATTTTTATGGTATTATGATAGCCATGTTAGCTCTCTTGTAATAAGGGTTTGCATGGCACATGTGTTTCTGTTTTTTATTTTTAATTTATTTATGACTTTATAATTGAAGTGTGACTCTTGTGTACAACATATAATCCACCTCACCTTTTAACCTAATTCTAGTCTGTCTTTGAATGATTTGTCCTCTTACATCCTCTTAAGTCCTCTTACATAATTATTATAAGATTGTGTTGAAGTCTCCTTTTCTTTTATTATTTTGTTTACCCTATCTAATCCTTTTATTTTGTTCCTGCTTCTCTATAGTCTTCGAATTAAGTGTATTTCAGCATTCATTATACATTTTCTGTTAAAATTTTAGTGAACCCTCTTTGTTTTGGTGATTACTTTAGAATTTGTAAATTATTAACCCATCAAAGTCTACCTTAAATTAAGTAATTATTACTTACCTCTTCACAGAGCCCTTTCCCTTGTATTTTATTCTATTGCTACATTTATTTCTATATTACTAAACCCATGACACTTCATTATCAGTTTGCTTTAATTGTCTTTAAGCAAGTTGAGAAATATCTGAAACTGCAGTGCACCACCCTTCTATTTCCAAAATTGTAAGATCAAAAAGTCAGAGTCAGCACTGATGGTAGTTGGTACACCTAATGGCAGATGACTTTAATCTAGTTAAATATGAGTGCCATTGCCAGATCAACTCAGTCTACTAGAATGCTTAAAGAGTAATCCCTCATATTAACTGCTAAGGAGAGGAAAGAGCTTGCACTTTTAGATATTTTGGATCAGTCCCTAACAAAACCTCCAAATCTAATGGGAATACTATGGGATCTCTCAACTTTCAGCCGCTCATCTGCAGCTGCTTTCTTGGAAAAAATCAGAGGGAAAATCCGATGGTCCAAACAGGTCTAACATTTGGATCTCTTTCAGATATAATACAATTTACATGCCCTACACTATTATCTAAGGCATGGTTGATTTGACCTCCTTGAAGAGTCTGTCTAAGACAGACTATTCTATCTCTGCCCAGATAAAGTATTTAACTCAGTGTATAGAAGCTGCTGTACCCATGGTTCACCTATTGAGTGCTTGTTCTTATCTGGAATTTGGTTCATCAAAGCTTCCTAGCATCTACTATGCTTCATTCATCACACAGAATATTATGAACTTTTATTTGTCTAATTTTTTCTTATTATTATGATGGTAGTGAAAGACCCACCAGCAGTAAATACTTTAAATCAATGCATTCTTTCTCTGTAGGAATAACTAGATACAGATATATAGAGAGATAGAGACTTAGATATACTCTTAAAGAAATATTTTAGCTTAATATGTGTTTTATGTTCTATGAATGCTAGAAGGCTTTTTATATATATTTTATGGCTAGTTAAAGGAAAATTATATATTAGTAGATTTTAAAATAGTATATGAAACATTCTCTCTCATGAAGAGAATACATCCGATCACTAATAAAATATATTAAAGTATATTATCAATTGATTTCAGTGATAACATTATTTTGTCTAGGTCAACTTTATAGTTAATATGAGCATTATGATTTTCCTTAGAGCCCTAGAAATGTAGAATTATATGGAGGAAAGAGAGAGGGGCAAAGGAAGAGGGACAGAAGAGGAAGAAAGATAGGGGGGAAAAGGGAGAACTGACTGGTTATTTACGGTTGTAAATTTAAAGCAATCAATAGAATGATTTTTTCCTTGTTCAGACACACTAGTTTTAGGTCAGTGCTAGCTTTTCTGTAGACCTGTACATTTTGGACTAGATTATAACACATTAAAATAGTAGACGTTTATAAAACTTGCAGAAAATTTTAGTTAATTGCATTTACCCACAGATAAAAAGGCAAACACACTAGAAATGGTGAAATGATTCAAAATTAACTGAAATGCCAAAATAACTTGCATATATATATTCATGTATATATACATACATATGTATGTGTATATATGTATATGTGTATATATGAGAATATATGTTTTGCCAGTAGGTAATGCTGTAAGGGGGCTTAATTCAACCACTAAAAACTGCAGCAACTAAAATTTATTTAGCAATTTACAGTCTAAAAAGTACACTTACATATGTCATCTTATTTAGTCTGCCCATTAGTGGTCCTTACTCGTCATCCCTTAGTCTCCTTTGCTGGTTACTCCACTTCATCTAGATATTTTAACACTGGAGTGTTCTGAGGTTCAGTTCTTGGTTCTCATCCTCTGTGTTTTCATTCACTACCTTTGTTATTTCATTCAGGCTCATGGCTGAAAATAGCACCTATATGCTATGGTTTCTCAAAGCTACATCTCTATTTCAGAAAGTACCTTTGAATTCCAAATTTGTATATAAAGACACTCAGTACTGCCTACTGAACACTACACAAAGATGTCTCATAAACTTTACCTAGTATATCCAGAATTGCAATCCCTATCTTGTTACATCTTCCAAAAAAATTTGTCTGTTCCACCTGTAGCCTCATCTCCTGAGATAATGTTGATTCCACCATTCTAATCACTCAGGTTGTAGTATGATATGTCACAATATTAGAGAAGCCTGTTGCTGGTATGGGTCATCTGAGGATGTGAGCTGGCCACAGGATAAGGCTGCAGCTGTGCATATTGTGTAATGAGAACTCAGTGTGCCTGCTCAGAGTGAATGGCTGTGCAATGAAAATTTGAAAACACCTTGGGATTATTGATAATGTACATGCATTTGCTAGTTGAAAAGCATCAATAGGGCCTTTTAGAGATGCTCCAACTTCACCTGAAAAAGTGTTGGATGAGAAATTCAGAATAAACAGGTATATCTGTAGGAAAAACTAAGGTAAGTTAAATATAGGGTAAATAGACACCGAAAGCCAGGAATGATTTATCTACTATCAGGAGACATTTATTTACATCTAGTGGTAAAATTATATTCCTGAAGAGAAGAAAAGCAACAACTTTATCTAATTAAAAGCCTCTAGCATTAGCAGGACTCCAGCTATTCTCCAATCTGCTTGTATATGTTTGCTCTCAGACAAATTTTTATTTTACTGAGATCTTTGAAAATGTGATAATGTTAGGCAACAAGGTCACAGATCTTAGAGTCATCCTTGAGTCTTTCTTTTTTTCATACCCTTATATATTCAGGAAAACTTCTTGGGTCTAAAATATATGAAATATAAATATATGAAAATCCCACACATTTCTCACCACCTCTATTACTCTCACTCCAGTTAGGGCTACCAGCATATTCCATTTGAATTTCTGCAACTGGCTTCCTCTCACTGGTCTTCCTATTTCCACCATTGTCCTTTTATGTCCATTTTCAGCACAATAGTGGACTGATTTTTTTTTTTTTTCACAAAATAAAACTTATTCTTTCCCTCTTATGCTCAACATCCTGCCAGGGGTTCCCATTTCTCATAATAGTAGAAATCCCTACAATAGCAAATAAGATCCTGTCTGATCTGTCCCTTACTACTTGTTTGACCTCATCTTCGGTCTCCTTCCCCTTTCTCTCTGCTCCACCAGCACTGGCCTCACTGCTGCTCATGGACAGATAACAGGAACACCAGACACTTGCTCTTCCATCTGCGTAGAATTTCTTTCTCCCCAGAAGAAGTTTGCCTTTTCAAACACCTTCCACCTGTTGTAGGCACAGGCTTCTAAATACCTCTGCTTTTTCTCTGTACCGTTTATAAATCTGAGTGAAGGGACCACATAGGATATGGGATTAATAATGAAGAATGTACATTTCTGTTTATCCACCTTGTTCAAGTAGAAAGACATTAAGTTTAATTATGCTGATCCTACTGAGAAATGAATGCTTAAGGATATCATCCTTTTTACTAATCATGTAAAACATGACAAGTGCTTATCAACATTTTTGGTTCTTGTTTCCATCTGGGGCCATGGGAGGATTAAACTTCCATGCCTTCTTGGAGTTTGATTGTTACTATATAACTTATTTTGGTCATATGAGAAGATGCTAATGGTATGCTGTTTGTCTATCTAAGAGCTTGTATACAGTTATCCATGCTTTCTTCTCCTTCATGAACTCTGAGTTCATGAAAAAATGGAAGTGTCACAAGATGGTTCAGCCTTTATTCTCTGATCACTTCAGTAACTATGAGGACCTGAATCTCTACTGAAACCCATTGAACATGGCATGCACAAGAAGTCAATCTTTATTGTTATAAATAATGGGGATTTTAAAGTTGTACTTATAGCCTAAACTAATCTTTTTTGAATAATATGCTGTTGTTTTAATTCACTTATCATATTTACCAGGGTTACAATAAAGAGTTCAGAAAGGTAACAGGAATTAATGAGGAAAGTCTTTCATCCAGTTACTGTGTATTATCTATCCTTATTGTCTGGGTATTGGTAATATAGTGATAAGCAGGATTTTCTGTCTTCATAGAGTTTATAGTCTAGGAGAAAATGGAGTCAAGTGTTGGGTAGAGGGAATTATGGGGCAAGCATCCTGCCAAATGGGAAACCCAGCCCAGGGTGATGAGGATGAGGGACCTAGGAGTGTGGCACAAAATTGGGAGGAGATGTCTAGCAAGGTTACAACCAATGTTAGGTGAGGAACTCATAAAAGGACCATTACAACTTAGTCTTGAGAAATAGGGAATGTGAACACCATCTGGATGTGGAAAAGGGTAGACAGCCAGGTGAAGAATTCAAGAGAGCAGTCAACTCAAAGTCATCTGAGCTGCCTTACAGAGGGAGGATGAGGTGGATGCAAAGATGAGAGCAGAATTGTGCAGAGGTGCATCGTGGAGTAGGAAAAGTAGCTGAGCAGCAAACTTATATTTTCCAAACTTCCAAATCCCAGGACCTGGGCTGCTGAATTCCCACTTGTTCTGATGCCCTGATGTCAGGAAAAGAGTGAGAGTACATTTAGAAAGCTGGGGCCTTCTAACAATTTTAATGGACCTAGGGAAGGATGGGACTTCCCGGGTGGCACAGTGATAAAGAATCTGCCTACTAATGCAGAAAATGCCAGAGACGTGGGTTGGATCCCTAGGTCAGGAAAATCCTTTAGAGAAGGAAATGGCAAGCCAGTGTAGTATTCTTGCCTGGAAAATTCCATGGACAGAGGAGCCTGATGGGCTACAGTCCATGGGGTCGCAAAGAGTTGGACACAGCTGAGCACGCATGCAGGATAGGGAAGGATAGCTACTAAAACGATGGTGGAATAAACATGGACAGTTCTTCAAAGAGATGACTTTCTTTTTCACATTGTGTGGGGAAAAAGAGGAAAGTTGTATGATATCTGTCACCACAAGAAAAGGAGGAACAGTTCCAGAAACATGATTTCAAGACATGGCTCTTCAGATTCCTAGTTGTATGTTCTGCAACAAAAGATAAAGCGATTCACATCACCACCAAGGTGCCTTGACTGAAAGAAGTGCTCTGACAGACCTGACAGTTTCGAATTTCAGCAGAATTAATTGGAGTGAAGATGGAGCAGATGTTACAATGAGAATTTTGTTAAGAGTATAGGTGTATGTATTGAAGAGCATTTCCTTTGGATGAAAGAAAACAATGCCAATTAAGGCTATTTTAAGCATATTAGAATTCAGTGAATTAAACTGATTTTTTCCATTAATTGTGAATAGAGATTTAATCCATCACTTTGTTAATCTTCAAACTCAAAGCAAATAGAATTATTCATAGAGAAAGAAGAAGGGCTGAGAATAGTGGGATTATGTAAAGAATGGACTATAAGGAGTGAGATATAATAGAGAGATGTAAGCCTAGGATTAATGACACTCAGAGTGGCTGAGGTCAGGCAGCTATTACACAATAGTACTTTATTATTTCAAATTAGTCTAGAGAGAGCTTGAAAGCATCCATCACCATATCTTGTTAGTAAATGGGTTAACTTATCCACATATTTCATGCATCATGATTTAAATGGAAAATATCTTTAGGATAGAGATTGAAGCTACAGATTATAGCTTTCCCCCCGGCTTTTACTTGCTAGGCATTGTGCTTGACCTTCCCTCACCTCAACTTCAATAGCATTCAGACAAATTAGTTAATTATATGGGTTAGTAGGTCACCCAAACTTGTATAATTGAACAAACCTTATGCAAATCAAAACTAAATTATTTGAGAATTAAATAATGCTTGCAAAATTGGATTCTTTAGTGACACTCATTAGCCGAGTTCTGTGAAATCCTTAAATTCAGAAAAAGAATTTGCTTTCTAAAATAATGTCACCCTCTACCCTATTTTATATCTCAATAGCTGATTTTCTTCTTCCTTATTTAGCCTTTCTCAAGTATTTTCTCCAACATCCTCTATATCCTCATCGTACAAGTGATTAAATAGTTTCTTGTCTGTGTGCTACTGATAGCTCTATTTCAGCAGTTATCACTTTTACTCCTACCTTTTAAAATTTATTTGTGTATCTCCCTTCCTAGACTGCAGATCCTTTAAGGATGAACTGTGGCTTGGGCATCTCTTTACCTCCAGGACTTGGCAGACTGCCTGGTACATAGTGTGTCTTCAAATTTTTATTGCTAAAAAAAGAATGAACAAATAAAACTATAAAGAATTAAACTTTCTGCTGCGTTTTGAAGACCAAAAAGAAGCCACTTATCTCTGTAGGTAAATATATAATGAATTATTCTAATATCATATGCTATCATAAGATGATAATTATGTAGAAGGAAGGTTTATGGTGAGTTTCATTCTGTGCCCCATAGTACCTTAAGAAGTTAATTTAACCCTTTTATCTTTAACTGTAAAAAAGCATGGTAATACCTATTCCTTTTATCTACTTTAATCTTTGCTTTGAAGAGAATTGAGAACTGAATAATTGTGTGTGTATGTGTGTGTAAAAATTCTGAAAACCATAGTACATTAAACATGTAAGTTTTCCTTTGTGACTTTAAAAGTAGTCACCCTCTATCAGTTCAGTTCAGTTCAGTCGCTCAGTAGTGTCCGACTCTTTGCGACCCCATGAACTGCAGCACACCAGGCCTCTCTGTCCATCACCAACTCCCGGAGTTCACCCAAACTCATGTCCATCAAGTCGGTGATGCCATCCAGCCATCTCATCCTCTGTCATCCCCTTCTCCTCCTGCCCGCAATCCCTCCCAGCATCGGAGTCTTTTCCAATGAGTCAACTCTTCGCATGAGGTGGCCAAAGTAGTGGAGTTTCAGCTTCAGCATCAGTCCTTCCAAAGAACACCCAGGACAGATCACCTTTAGAATGGACTGGTTGGATCTCCTTGCAGTCCAAGGGACTCTCCACAGTCTTCTCCAATACCACAGTTCAAAAGCATCAATTCTTTGGCCCTCAGCTTTCTTCACAGTCCAACTCTCACATCCATACATGACCACTGGAAAAACCGTAGCCTTGACTAGATGGACCTTTGTTGGCAAAGTAATGTCTCTGCTTTTGAATATGCTATCTAGGTTGGTCATAACTTTGCTTCCAAGAAGTAAGTGTCTTTTAATTTCATGGCTGCAATCACCATCTGCAGTGATTTTGGAGCCCCCCAAAATAAAGTCTGACACTTACCACTTTTCCCCATCTATTTCCCATGAAGGGATGGGACCAGGTGCCATGATCTTTGTTTTCTGAATGTTGAGCTTTAAGCCAACTTTTTCACTCTCCACTTTCACCTTCATCAAGAGGCTTTTGAGTTCCTCTACACTTTCTGCCATAAGGGTGGTGTCATCTGCATATCTGAGGTTATTGATATTTCTCCCGGCAATCTTGATTCCAGCTTGTGTTTCTTCCAGTCCAGCGTTTCTCATGATGTACTCTGCATATAAGTTAAATAAACAGGGTGACAATATTCAGCCTTGATGTACTTCTTTTCCTATTTGGAACCAGTCTGTTGTTCCATGTCCAGTTCTAACTGTTGCTTCCTGACCTGCATACACATTTCTCAAGAGGCAGATCAGGTGGTCTGGTATTCCCATGTCTTTCAGAATTTTCCACAGTTCATTGTGATCCACACAGTCAAAGGCTTTGCCATAGTCAATAAAGCAGAAATAGATGTTTTTCTGGAACTCTCTTGCTTTTTCCATGATCCAGCGGATGTTGGCTATTTGATCTCTGGTTCCTCTGCCTTTTCTAAAACCAGCTTGAACATCAGGAAGTTCACAGTTCACATACTGCTGAAGCCTGGCTTGGAGAATTTTGAGCATTACTTTACTAGCGTGTGAGATGAGTACAATTGTGCGGTAGTTTGAGCATTCTTTGGCATTGCCTTTCTTTGGGATTGGAATGAAAACTGACCTTTTCCAGTCCTGTGGCCACTGCTGAGTTTTCCAAATTTGGTGGCATATGGAGTGCAGCACTTTCACAGCATCATCTTTCAGGATTTGGAATAGGTCAACTGGAATTCTATCACCTCCACTAGCTTTGTTTGTAGTGATGCTTTCTAAGGCCCACTTGACTTCACATTCTAGGATGTCTGGCTCTAGGTGAGTGATCACACCATCGTGATTATCTGGGTCATGAAGATCTTTTTTGTACAGTTCTTCTGTGTATTCTTGCCACCTCTTCTTAATATCTTCTGCTTCTGTTAGGTCCATACCATTTCTGTCCTTTATTGAGCCTGTCTTTGCATGAAATGTTCTGTTGGTATCTCTGATTTTCTTGAAGAGATCTCTAGTCTTTCCCATTCTGTTGTTTTCCTCTATTTCTTTGCATTGATTGCTGAAGAAGGCTTTCTTATCTCTTCTTGCTGTTCTTTGGAACTCTGCATTCAGATGTTTATATCTTTCTTTTTCTCCTTCGCTTTTTGCTTCTCTTCTTTTCACAGCTATTTTTAAGGCCTCCCCAAACAGCCATTTTGCTTTTTTGCATTTCTTTTCCATGGGGATGGTATTGATCCCTGTCTCCTGTACAATGTCACGAACCTCATTCCATAGCTCATCAGGCACTCTATCTATCAGATCTAGGCCCTTAAATCTATTTCTCACTTCCACTGTATAATCATAAGGGATTTGATTTAGGTCATACCTAGTGGTTTTAGGTATAGTGGTTTTCCCTACTTTCTTCAATTTGAGTCTGAATTTGGCAATAAGGAGTTCATGGTCTGAGCCACAGTCAGCTCCTGGTCTTGTTTTTGCTGACTGTATAGAGCTTCTCCATGTTTGGCTGCAAAGAATACAATCAGTCTGATTTCGGTGTTGACCATCTGGTGATGTCCATGTATAGAGTCTTCTCTTGTGTTGTTGGAAGAGGGTGTTTGTTATGACCAGTGCATTTTCTTGGCAAAACTCTATTTGTCTTTGCCCTGCTTCATTCCGTATTCCAAGGCCAAATTTGCCTGTTACTCCAGGTGTTTCTTGACTTCCTACTTTTGCGTTCCAATCCCCTATAATGAAAAGGACATCTTTTTTGGGTGTTAGTTCCAAATGGTCTTGTAGGTCATCTTACTTAAATATCCCACTAATATTGGGTATTTTGATTGTTGCTGATTTTGCTATTATAAACTATATTGCAAAGAATAGCTTTCCAAACAAGTTTTCCTTCCTCGGGATTATTAATTTGAATTAAACTTCTAGAGAAGGGGAAATTAAATCGCTGGCCTAAGTTTACCTCCAGTAAACAAGTATAGAGGAAAGGAAAAATATTTTCTTTCTTAATAAATAAGTCTTCTGTTGAGCATCAGCATTAAAGCTAAATTAAATGAATGCACATAACAATCTGAGATATGTCAAGAATAATCAAAACCATTAAGTAACATATAAAACTAAAAAAATAAATTTGGGAAATAAAGATAGCTTAGCTTCAGGAAAAAAAGATTCTAGGATTTATTTCTTCAACACTATATGTTAGTTTCCCAGTACTTTTGCCTGAGGTGAAAAATGTAAAAGTACAATGGAAATGTTATGGTTCTTAAAAAGTGCAGTAAAATTGTTCTCCAAAAGGATTTCACACCACTAATGTACTAGTTTATCCTATCAGCTTTGTGAGTGTTGTGTATACTGAAAATATATTTTATTAGACATAATTTTAATTAAATCATTATATTGTTTACCTTAAAAGCAAAAGAAGTTAAAAAAACCAAGGGCAAACTAAGGATTTTGAGCCTTCATATAGATGTTTCTTCACAATCTATTATGTATTAGATTTTAAAACAGACATTTTCACTTCATTTTCAGTGTATGACTTAATCTGTATCCATGTGCATTTGGTTACTGAGGGCATCTATTAAATTGTTCATTTCAGTGTTCAAATTATATAAAAACTCTTCTTTCTTTTATAGGTATATTTTCAGAGAAACCTATTTTTGTTTTCTTAAAACAGTAGTCCCTTGAGTCTCATAAAGAGTAACAAATAAATGAAAAAAATAACAAACAACAACTTCTCTTTCTTTTTTTCTTAAATATTTATTTCCCCACCATGGTTTTCTTTCTTTTCTTTCCCTATTTAGTTATCTGTTCTTTTCTTTTTAATGCTATGGGTTTTCCTCAAATGCTTGCTGGTTCTGGTTTTCTGTTCAAATTGATGAATAAAAGTTTAGATTGTTTAATATAGGTATCTGGCAAGGTTCTCCTCTTATGGTAATGGAAGGTTTGAGAGCTGTGAATTAGGAGCTGCTGACGCTCATGGCTGCCCTGTTTCCTGGCGGCATGATACAGCACAGGCAGCAAGTTCCCACTTCTACTGAAATGTATACCATGTTCTCCCATGTTCATGCGTTTTGTAAAAACCACTTAGAAAATAGCATTCCTTCATTTTTGCATTTCTTCTTTCAACAATTTGTTGTTGTTGTTGTGACACTGAATCGGTTCAAAGTGCTAGTGAAGGTGAAAGTCCCCCTCAAAAAGCAATTGGTAAAAGTGCAAGCATGATAAGAAAAGGAAAAGTAAAATTTGACTAAAATTCCTCCCTAACTTTGGGAATGGGACCCATGAGAGGTGAGGTGGTGTCATGATCTCTAGAGTCAGTGCTAGGTAAACTTATATTTGGTGGATCTGTACAGGTAAGAAAGGTGAGAAAGAGGGCTTTCAAAGAGAACTTTCCAGACAGAAGGAAAGCCATGTGAAGAAGTCAGAGGCTTGGCATGGTGGATTTGGAAAACCACAAGTAGTTGAGCATGCTTAGAGAAGCAGTGTGTGGCAGGCGCGACGGCTGGACATGAGAGCAGGAGGCTGACTTAGAGGGGGTAACCAGGGCTGTCAACACCCACGTGACCTAGAAGACATTGTAGAGGAAGGGGAAGCACATTTGATTACCAGTCAGGAGATGTGAAGTCACTAACTGAGCTTCTTGGACAAATCACTTGGTTACTTTCTCATGTGTAAAAGGAGCAAGTAGTTTTCCAGTGGTGCTCTAAATTGCCCTCCTGTGGATGGAGGAGCGCTGTGGCCAGGCCTCTTGGTCCCCTGCCTCCTTCACGTCTACTACATCAGTTCTGTTTTTACCTGAAATTGTTTGCCTTATAATTTCATGTATTTTTTTGTTGTTGTTGTTTGTTTTTGAGAGCTTACCGCTACCAAAAATATTCTGAGAACTAAAGGACTAAGTATCTTGGGTCTTTCTGCCAATTTAGGACAAATAGCAACAAGTACTATTAGAAAGACATCAGACTGGGAGTCCAGAATCTGATTTCTACACTTGAAAAACCCTTATGTGGCCATAAGGAATTTATTTTTCCTCCTAATCCTTCTTTTCAATCATGAAAACAAACAGATATTATCTGCTTTCTTGTCTCAAAACTTTTTTTTTTTTTTTTTACAATGGAAATAAAATCAGATAGGCTGAAGTACTTAATACTCAAAATACAACCATGCTTATTGGTATTCTTAAGGAAAATATCACCTATACTGAAAGGTGTTTCTGTGTATGAGTCTCATATCAAAGATGCTCTTGGCATGTAGGATTTGGTTATTTAATGGAATTATCAAACTTCTTATGTCATACCTTCCTTGGTTCAAGTTCCTTTACTTAGAAGTGATATAAAAATCTCTATAGTGGAAAATTTTCTCCACAGTTGTTAAGACATGTCAAAATGGGTTTTATTTATTTGAAACTTTTATTTTAATAAAAATTAATAAAAATAAGCATTATGTGGTTCATTGCCCAGTGATGGTAACCCTGTATTCCAGGATATTTCCTTTTTTGTTGTTCTTTTTTCATTCTTTTTTTGACTGTAGTGTCCTGCTTGTGGTATCTTAGTTCCCTGACCTGGGATTGAACCTGAGCCACCAAGGTGGAAACACTGAGTCCTAGCCACTGGGTCAGCAGGGAACTCCCTCCAGGATGTTTCCTTGAATTATTCATTCCCTCTCCAAGTATATATTAAGTTGAGATACTATGTATGCAGCAAAATGTATCTGTTGTTTATAGTGCCTTCCTTACAAAGCTCTGGAGAGTTGGTTTAGATGTTTTGCTTTTTGATTTTGGCAGTTGTTTTAATAGAGCATTTATAAAACCAACAAACATTCCTCTTATTAATACTGATTATTCCTAATAGCAGAACTTAGGCATGGTTAGGAGATTTTTCTCTGTTGAGGGTGAATAGGGGAAAAGACTGAGGAAAATAGATAATTCTGGCTTTCCACAAATAATATGGCCATTTTAATATTGCAGATGAGAGAGAGAAAATCTCAGAGGGAGTAAAGTATCACTAGCACATGGAGCACTTAGAAACAGAACCTGGATCCATCTGATAGCAAATCCAGTGCACATCACTCTGTGCTAACAAAGTCCAGTTTAATTCAGTTAAATATATTTAATATAATATACACTTATCCCTGGTGGCAGAGCCGGTAAAGAATCTGCCTTCAATGCTCGAGACCTGGGTCTGGTCCCTGGGTCTGGTCCCTGGGTTGGGAAGAACCCCTGGAGAAGGGAATGGCTATCCACTTCAGTATTCTGGACTGGAGAATTCCATGGACTGTACAGTCCATGGGGGTCGCAAAGAGTTGGACATGACTGAGTGACTTTCACTTGCACACTTATACATTATCTATTGTATTAAATGTATGTTAAAAACAACAGAGGTCGAAGGGTAGTGAGAATAAGACAAGGACAGAGGCAGACCATATTGAGACTTTTCTGTCTTTTGTTATTATTGTTATTACTATTACTGTTAATATTTTGTCTTTTACATTGCTTCCTAGTCTATTCAGGGAGAGAGAGGAGAGAGAGTTTTTTTTTTAATTTTGCAATATTAAGAGTCAAAAAAATGAAACAACATTGACATTCTGTTGTGAAATTTCATTTGAAACATATGCAGCCAAAATTAAGATTGATATTGAGTTGTATTTTGATTAGCTTGTTTTAGATTTAGATTAATTTTGAAGCTTTTGTTAAAAGCACTTTATTTATAACCCAAAGTTTTTTGTAAATCAGTTAAATACTATCAATAAGAAATACTTTTTGATAAAAATATAGTTGATTAATGAAATAGAAATATTCATATGGTATTGGTGAGGAAACCAGAAATAAGGAGACCTTATTGCTGCCTACTAATGCACGAAACGTGAGTTTGATCCCTGGGTCTGGAAGATCCCCCTGGAGAAGGAAATGGCAACCCTCTCCAGTATTCTTCCCTGGGAAATCCCATGGAGAGAGGAGTCTGGCGGATTACCATCCTTGGTTGCAAAAGTGTCAGTCTAACCAACAAATAGGTAAAGGAGTACGTCAAGGCTGTATATTGTCACACCCTGCTTATTTAAATTATATGCAGAGTACATCATGAGAAACGTTGGGCTGGAAGAAGCACAAGATGGAATCAAGATTGCCGAGAGAAATATCAGTAACCTCAGATATGCAGATGAGACCACCCTTACGGCAGAAAGTGAAGAAGAACTAAAGAACCTCTTGATGAGAGTGAAAGAGGAGAGTGAAAAAGTTGGCTTAAAGCTCAACATTCAGAAAACGAAGATCATGGCATCCAGTCCCATCACTTCATGGCAAATAGATGGGGAAACAGTGGGAACAGTGTCAGATTTTATTTTTCTGGGCTCCAAAATCACTGCAGATGGTGATTGCAGCCATGAAATTAAAAGACGCTTACTTCTTGGAAGGAAAGTTATGACCAATCTAGATAGCATATTCAAAAGCAGAGACATTACTTTGCCAACAAAGGTCTGTCTAGTCAAGGCTATGGTTTTTCCAGTGGCCACGTATGGATGTGAGAGTTGGACTATAAAGAAAGCTGAGTGCCGAAGAATTGATGCTTTTGAACTGTGGTGTTGGAGAAGACTCTTGAGAGTCCCTTGGACTGCAAGGAGATCCAACCAGTCCATCCTAAGGGAGATCAGTCATGGGTGTTCATTGGAAGGACTGATGTTGAAGCTGAAACTCCAATACTTTGGCCACCTGATGCAAAGAGCTGACTCATTTGAAAAGACCTGATGCTGGGAAAGATTGAGGGCAGGAGGAGAAGAGGACGATGGAGGATGAGATGGTTGGATGGCATCCCTGACTCAATGGACATGAGTTTGAGTAAACTCTGGGAGTTGGTGGTGGACAGGGAGGCTTGGTGTGCTGCATTTCATGGGATCACAAAGAGTCAGACACGACTGAGTGATTGAGCTGAATTGAATTGAAACAACAACAAAACAATTGCACTAGAAGATAGAGCAAGATACTCCATGTTAAATTTGATTAAGTAAACTTAAAATTTAGTTTGAAATTTAATATTTAAATAATTTAAATCAGACTTTTGATAAATAAATTGTTTGAAAAAGCATTATTAAAAAGCATATTTCTAAAAACAGTTGATCATTTTAGATATTCTGTTTTAAAAGTCTATGATCAAGGGCAGGCTCCTACCAGAGCTTCTCATTCATACCCATCATTAGACTAATTTGCTTAATGGACAGTCCTGGTTACAAAACAAATCCCTTATGGAAACTTTAATCCTCAAAAAAAGAGAAAAGAGAATAAGACATCAGAGAACATTCACTGGATGCTACAGAAGAATGATTGTTCAACTTTCAAAGGATCTACTGAACTACTCCATCATTCAGCTCATACTTAATTTTGGGCAGCAAAAAATTATGAGTGGTTCTTATAAGTCTTTGGGTGGAGTCAAGATAAACAAATGAAGCCACATTTTGTATCTGTCATACCAGTAGCTCTAATAAAAAGTTTTATTGTGATTTGACATACATTTAGTGAGCACATGGGAATGTGGGTTCTAGAATTTCAGTTAATGTAAAGAATAGTAAACTTTAGTTTCTGGAATTCTGTTTGAAAAATAGGACAGTTTACAATTTTCCTGATGTTTTTCCATGGTGACTCAAAGATAATAGATACTAGTTCTAAGAATACATCTTCAAATATTTTTAGTATCCTATTAGGTAACCAATTTAGACTTGGAATCTTAAAACTAATTTAAATTACCTACAGGGTTTCTTACCATTTCCTCACCATCATATTCTTTTTCTAATTTGAACATCATTCTTCTGTGGAGAAATTGGAAGCTAGAGTTTAATGCTTTGCTTTTCTCTTTGTCATTTGTTCATATCACCTAGTTGGCCGTAACCAATGTCATTCTTTCCTATCCTTGGTTATCTTTTTGCTGTGAAAATATCAGAGAAATTTCTTTTCTGTTATCCTTAGCAGTTTTCAGAAACATCAGATGACTTAGTGTCATTAGGTAATCATATTTTTCTTTCACATTATTTTGTTGTTCTTCCTTTCCTAGTTTTTCTTTTTAAATACACTTCTCAAGCACAAAGTTATAAGAAAATAAGCCACATAATTATCCTGATTTTTTTAGATTCCATTTTGAGTCTTAATCTAGATTCTTATATAAGAGAATATTAGAATCATCTATAAAATAATATATGAATTGTTTCTTTTGTTTCATACAGTCTGATGCTGCACTATTCAAAATGGCATATATAGTTATTGAGCTCTTGAAATGAAATTGGACACCTCCATGTCCCAGATTAGATTTTGGATACTTTGTATGAAAAATTATAAAATATCTCAAGCATTTTTGGTAGTGTTACATGTTGAAATGATATTGTTTAAAATATATTGAGCTAAACAAAATAAATTATTGAATTTAATTTCACCTGATTCTACCTTTTAAAAAATGTATGTTAGCAAGTGTAAAATAGTATGTTGTACACGTTATGTTTCTATTAGATAGCATTGATTATTCTCAAAATACTTCTAATTTTTTAATTAATTGCATTATGTTTCTATTGCTGCTGTAACAAGTTACCTTAAAATTTGGTGACTTAAACAACGAAATGTATTAATTTTTAGTTCAGGAAATCATCTAAAGTGTCTTGGCAAGGACTGTGCTCTTTGAGAGGCTCTAGAGAGGCATCCACTTTTTTGCCTTTTGTACTTCTAGAGGCCACCTGCATTCCTTGGCTTTTGGCCTTTTCCTCCATTTTTTAAGCCAATGGTGTAACATCTTCAACTCTCTCAGTTTATCTCCTTATGATTGTTATTACATCTCTGACTCTTCTGCCTCCTTCTTATAAGGATCCTTTGAATACATCAGGCCTATCTCAAGATCCTTAATCATACCTGTACTCCCCTATGTCACATAAAGTTAACACATTCACAGATTACAGAGTTTAGGATGTGGGCATCTTTGGAGGACCATTGTTTTACTCACTATGTTAACTACATTTAATGTCATGCTTCCTTGGTTGGTTTGTTGATTACAATTTTTACAGTTTGGTTTAGGAATGATGATACATTAATATAAGCTCCAAATGTAAACAGCAGCAAGTCTGAAGTGGCATGGTGCAATGGATTCTCATCTATCTATGCCATAGACTGCATGCAGTGTGACCTTAGTTATATCAGTCATTTGTCTTCTTGGGTTTTTTCTATTTAGCAAAAGGAGATTTTTGGAGTCTATGCAAGGACTATAAAATTGTAATTCTTTGGGTCACAGTTCAAATGTACTCTACTTCTTTTAATGATTGGTTTGAATCCTGGTAAAATTAATTTCAGCTATATGATGTTTTCTATGTCTTTATCAGACTTGTGAATCCTGAGGATATGAATTATGTATTGGTTTAATGTATTAAAGATAGCCAAGAATAATACTTGCTTCATTGTCCGATATGTAAACTTTCTGTTTTCCAAAACTAACTGTCTTATAGTCTATTAACTTTGTGATTTATAAGAAATTTTGCTTTGAATGTTTGTGACGTTATCTTCTCTGCATAATCTACTTAAGCAACTACTTTTTAAAAGCTATTTTTTCTCTTTCCTTCTCTCCCTCTCTTCTAGTAAACTTCGATATAGAGGCCCAGATTTAATTTTTAAAATAACAAAACATTTATGAGCTTGCTAATTTCTAGGGAGGGTTGGGAAATTTTTAGTGAAAAAGCAAAGAGCTAAAGCTGAAGGTCGTGATTTTTATAATGGATGGTTAAATGGTTGAACAACTTCTTATACATTGGATGTAATGTGGTTTTATCATTCTATTTGATTGCATCATTTTATTGTTTGTTTCCAGGTATCAGAAATGATTTTATTCACATACACTCAAGAAACAAGCTCTAACTCTGAATACATGTGATTTTAGGAAAACTCATCTTTTTGAAACATTCATGACATAATTTCTAATTTGATGTAAGTAATCAAAAATTAATTAAAGAAACAGATTTATGTGCTCACGGATTCTGAGAGGGAGGGACAGATAGACAGAGAGAGAGGGAGAGAAAGAGAGAGAGACACAAACACACAGAAGCACACAGACACACACACCAAGAGACAGAATATCCATTTCCGTATAAGATGTAGCTTAAAGGTCTCTTTTATTTAATGTTTTATTTAATGTTCCCTAAATATTTTGGGACACGTAGGTGATGCTCATTAGATCACTAATTGAACAATGATGAAAATCCAGGCTTGTGTTTACTTTTAATTGTGTTATTAGCATAAAATCCTATTTAGAGAAGAAAGAGTAACCAACCCATGTCTTTGAAGTCAATGAGATGGTGATGCCATTGGGATAGAATTGAATTTTTTCTTTTCCAGCTTGAACTATAGAACATTAATTTTCATGTGACTTTTCCATAATTAGGTCAAATTTTACAATACATTTTACAAATACTGGAAACATAGACTCAAATAAGCTAATATTATACAATAAACTTTAATGGATGATTTACAATAGGATGGTTTCCTGGTTTTATTTATTTGGTACTAAGGGCATGCTTAAGGAATACTTTTAATGCTTATTATAAGATACATTCTAGACTACACTGCAGGGTACTAAAATTAATCATGATATGATAGAGTCTAATGCAGCTAAACTACTGCTATGACGATTATGAGAAGATCAGCATAAATAATATTCAATCTTACAAATATATAAAAATGTACAATTTTAAATAAATAAGATACTCCATAAAATAATAATGTATTGAGCTAGTGACAGCTGAAATCTTTGAACCTTAAAATGTATTGTTAAGTAAAGAATAATTGTACCAATTAAATGTAAATATCAATTGTTTGTTGTTGTTTGATCACTCAGTCGTGTTCTACTCTTTTGCTACCGAGGCTGCCAGGCTCCTCTGTCTATGGGATTTCCTAGGCAAGAATGCTGGAGTGGGTTGCCATTTCCTTTTCCAGGGGATCTTTCTGACCCAGGGATTGAACCCATGTCTCCTGCATTCCAGGTGGATGCTTTACCACTGAGCCACCAGGGAAGCCTAAATATCAATTATAAAGTTTTTTTTTTTTTTTTAAGAGCTCCTTCAAAAAGAAACAAATTCTTAATTATTAGCATAACACACGGTTTGGAAATTTTTAGGAATTCAGATGATAAAAATTTGTTTTGAAATTTTGGATGCATTTCTGACTTAAGCCCCTGAGCTTTGAACACGTGTTTCATTATGTCAAACCAGCTTTAATGAAGAAACCCTATTTCTCTGTGTAACAGTCTCATCCTAAAATATCTAGTCTTGATCATTCCTTCCTTGGTTTCCATTACAGGTCTTCCCACCAAGAAATATAAAGATGCATCTGGTAAATTTAGCATTGGAGCAGATGTGTTCTCCCAATACATACCTGAGATATTCAGTATCAGTCAAGTGTTTTAAGTAGTCTTTTCTAATTAAGCAGGATTGTGTGAACAGACTATTCTCTGTAGAAAGAACCTCTTCGTAAACAGCCACCTTTGCAGTAGTTAGGACTTGAAATATTGCAACACTTTTTATCTTTATGCCTTTCATAATTCCCAATTGCCATTCATTTAGATTCAAGACTTGAGCACTTAAAATGAAGTTACCTCAGGGGAGTTCTAAAGATGGTAAAGGAGTATTTTTTCCCCAAGACTTGCTTTTGAAATCTATTTTACAATATTTTATAAGATTTTTTTCAAACATAGACCAATCTTTCATGACATCCTAAAATGTTTATTATGATAGAACTTGATGGATTTGACCTCATCATAAAAGTGTGCTCTTATATCAATTATTGAAAAAAAATCACAATTCTGTTTTCATAATGACTTGTATTAAAAGCAACAATGCTTTCTCATCTATTATTTAGTAGAACCATGTCATTTCCTTACATGATCCATTTGGTATTAATCATTTTTTGTTTATATTGCAGAAATTGAAATAGGATGTGTAATCATATCTACCCTTGGTTTTAGCACAGCTGAAATTTAGTGACATCATCAAATTGGAATCCCATATTCCAATTGGCACTCAAGTTTGCCATTCTTGGCTCTTCATTTCCCATTATTGTTTTTCATAGTAATTTTTTACTTTTCTATTTCATTCTCTGAAGAGAGAGCCCATCCAAGGTAGAGAATAAATTTGTTTTCTTCATGTACTAGTTGACTTGTTTCACTCTTTGGTCTATTAAGTCATTCATTCACTGACCATTTGTACTGTGAAGAATATAAGATTAAGTAATTTTCTATCATCTGTGTAAAGTAAATCATGAGGGAAAGAAGTGAGTTTTATTCATGTTTTATTCTCATCCTCCTACTTTTCCTTCTTTGTTACCTACATGACTTTCAACCCATCAAAAAGTGTGCACTTAGATGGTTGGATGGTATCACAGACACGATGGACATGGGTTTGGGTGGACTCCGGGAGTTGGTGAAGGATAGGGAGGCCTGGCGTGCTGCGGTTCATGGGGTCACAAAGAGTCGAACACGACTGAGCGACTGAACTGAACTGACTGAAACGCACTGAAAATGAAACTTCAGTTTTATATTAATATCTGTATCTCTTCAGTGTGCATGATTAATTATCAATTCACATTAATTGTTAACCATTTACAATCAACACATCAATCATCAGGAGCAAATTCAGGGACTGTGGTAGTTGTTTGTATTAAAGTCAACTCTTGTGTGATATGCTTTGTACTGTGCCCAGTATGCAAGAGGTATTCAATAAGTGGTTACTGAAAGAATATGTCAACCTCTCCAAATTTCAGAAATATAACTACTTCTTCTGCCCTGTGTATTCCGTTCTCAAAGGAAATTAAATTGTCCTTTCACTCTTTCTTTATAACAAAGCTGCTTTGTTTATTGCTCAGGAAAACTGTTCTGAATGGTTGACAGTCTGTTGTTGATTTTTCCAGACGTTTTTTCTGAGTTTAGTATGAGTTAAGAATATTAACTACGGATGTAGTTTATTTTACTTCTAAGATTGGACTCTCCTTGGTATCCTCTCCTATTTTGCATGAATTATGAAAAATAATGACTTGGAAATGAGATTTCCATTTCTCATATTTCTAATCAACAAAGCCTCCTTATTTGAATTCACATGTGGATTTTTTAAGTTCTGGAAGGATTTTCTTCTGTGCTGTGTTTTGACATATGGCTACTCCATATTTGGTGGTTTGCAGTTAACTGGTCAGAACTGAACATGATCAATTGATTGCCTGTTTCACAATTTCAGAGGCATTATTGCTATATGTAAGATCAAAGGAAAATACCACTCCCCACAAAAAAGGTAGTTGAACATTACTTTTTCCCCCTATTTCAACCACATTTTTTCTTATTTAGGTGATGATTTTTGCTTGCTACCTGGAAATTTGTATATCCCTTCTAGAAAGAAATAAGGATCTATACATTTCCAGTTCTTAGAAATATGAAGTACTATAGATTTTTTAAAAAATTCTACATATATTAAAAAAATCTGTATAGACTTCTTTTTTTTATTTTATTTTTAAACTTTATATAATTGTATTAGTTTTGCCAAATATCAAAATGAATCCACCACAGGTATACATGTGTTCCCCATCCTGAACCCTCCTCCCTCCTCCCTCCCCATACCATCCCTCTGGGTCGTCCCAGTGCACTAGCCCCAAGCATCCAGTATCGTGCATCGAACCTGGACTGGCATCTCGTTTCATACATGATATTTTACATGTTTCAATGCTATTCTCCCAAATCTTCCCACCCTCTCCCTCTCCCTCAGAGTCCATAAGACTGTTCTATACATCACTGTCTCTTTCTGTCTCGTACACAGGGTTATTGTTACCATCTTTCTAAATTCCATATATATGCGTTAGTATACTGTATTGGTGTTTTTCCTTCTGACTTACTTCCCTCTGTATAATAGGCTCCAGTTTCATCCATCTCATTAGAACTGATTCAAATGTATTCTTTTTAATGGCTGAGTAATACTCCATTGTGTATATGTACCATAGCTTTCTTATCCATTCATCTGCTGATGGACATCTAGGTTGCTTCCATGTCCTGGCTATTATAAACAGTGCTGCGATGAACATTGGGGTACACGTGTCTCTTTCCCTTCTGGTTTCCTCAGTGTGTATGCCCAGCAGTGGGATTGCTGGATCATAAGGCAGTTCTATTTCCATCTGTATAGACTTCTGTGCAGACAGTAGATTCTTAAATTCTGAACTCCCATACTATTTTTTTCACTTCTACATATACTTTTCTAAATAGAAATTTTTCTAAAACTATAAGGGTTCATAGAAATCATCTAATTTAAATATTTCATTTTAAGGAAATGGTTCAGACATACAATCAATTTATAATGTAATTCTATAAACATTGTGTACTCCAGATTCAGTTTGAGAAAGAAAGCATGAACACTGGGTTGAAGCTCCCCATGATGTCTTTCCAATTTCATTAACTTTGGTTCTTTCCAAAGATAAAGTATCCCTTGAATTTCAAGCTTATCATTGTCTTGCATGTTTATATACTTTTGCTACATATGCATATGCTCAAAAATAAATATAATCATATACATAATAATGTTTTCAAACTTGATATATAAATGTATCAACCCACAGTTTTCTTTCTGCACCCTGCTTTTGTTGTTGCAGCTCCACATTGCATCTGAATGCAGTCATGCTAACTCAAGTAGCTACAGTGCATTCATTTTTCTTTTTTACTGCATGTAAATTACAATATGTGAATATTCTATAAATTCCTTGTTCACTTATATATCCAAAGTTTCTTTTCTGTTTTTTTCTTTTTCATGTAATTCTGTAATGGTTATTTTCTGTACATGTGTAGAGACACAGAAAAGAATGCAGGAGTGGAGAAATTGGAATTGGGGATGGAAGAATCTTTATTGCTAAACTTCTCTCTGAAGTTGTACTATTACCTGTCCTTCATGGTTTCTCCATATCCTCATAAGTTTTTCTTATTGCTGGACTTACAAAATTTTGCCAATTTCATAGTTGTGAAATGATACTTCATCATTTTAACTGGCATTTCTGTAGTAACTAGGGAAATTCAATACCTTTTTCAGATGTTTATTGAACATTGAGAATCCTCTTCTGTCAATTATTCATTTGTTGGGTCATTTTTTAAATAACATTTTTGTCTTTATAGATTTATGAGAATTCTTTAGGTACTTGGATACTAATCCTTCTTTGATTATGTAACCAAACATTGCATAGCAAATATATCCTGTCAATCTATGCTTTGACTTTTGTGATGAACATAAATTTTTTTTCATATGCCTAATTTACTGTCTGAATAATTCATCTTTCTGTACTGCCCATAATGCCACCTGGTATTTATCAAGTTTCCATAAATGTGGGGATATATTACTAAGTCCTGTATTCTATTTTCTTGGACTAACTTCTATCTCCGAACCAAAGTTACAGTGCTTCAGTTACTGCCATTGTATATTAAATGTTAATAGTCAATACAGAAATTCCCCACATCTTGTTCTTCAAAATTGTGTTGACAAATTTTGACCCTTCCCTCTTGCAAACAAACTGTAGAATTAACTTTTCAAGTTCTATGAAAGACTACATGAGCTTTCAATAATAATTACTTTAATTTTATAGATTAAATTACAGTCAAGTCTTCCATCCAGGAACAAGTATACCTGTTAATTTATTTGAGTTTACTCTTTGATTTTTAATAGATAAATTAACCCTGGGTCAAAAGTGACTGCTCAAAGTCACATAGCCAATTAATAACAAAACCAGTGGTAGAAGTAAGATCTCTTGACTCCTTAGTAGCTCTTACACTAAAAAAGGTTTAATTATTTAGTCAATTAGGAAAGAAAATCTTGGAGTCCTTGCAGCTACTACACCCACCAGCAGGAAGGTGAATTAAGCATCCTGAGTTTACTGGGCCCTTGATAAATCAGAGTGTGGTCAGAAGACTTGCTGTGAAGGCAAATTTCATCTGTTGCCTGTTCCTATTAGATCAGAATCCTCATTTTGAAAAGATTGCTAGGTTATTGGTAGGCACAGTAAAGTTTAAGGGAGATTGCTTACCAAATGGAATCCTGAAATTCATTGCATTGTTTTTTTTTTCCTCTAAAACCTGCCATAAATGCATGTATATACATATATATGTGTGAGTATATGTATACATATATACAAATATATGTATATGCTCCTTAGGTTCCCCCACAAAAAACCCAGCATATCTCAGGCACACTGAGGCTTCTTTTGATATCTGTAGTTATTCATGAAGCAAATACATTTGCTTTGAAATCACTGGCTGCCCCAAATTGGCCTTTTAGCTACTCTATCCCACTGGGAAAAATTCTGTAGGAAAAAGATGGAATACTGAGGAGACAGAAGCACAGATTCAGTCTTTAAAGTAAAACAAAGAAGAAAGATCAGACGATTTTTTTCAAGTAGTCACATACTATTCATGGTAATCTACGGTCAGCCTTCTTGTTTCACTACCACAGCAGCCAGTTATCTATATGGGGTCGCGGGGGAGGGGGGGGCGGAAGGTGAAGAGCAGGGATTTCAAAAAAAAGAAAAAAAGAAAATGAGATCCCTGCAATATCACCTTAAGCCACTAGGGGTATCTTTGTACCATTTTTCATCCTGCACTCATTTGGAGTGGAAACCTATATTAGGGGAAAACCAGGGTCCTCGGCATTTTTTTGCTAGCTGTGCACCCAGAATCCAAAAACATTTTAGAAAGAAAGAATCCACAGTTCTTTTGGTCATCCGAACAGGGCTACGAAATCGCTCTACTGGACATCAGCACCAGGGATTCATTTTTGAGGTCAATTTCCAATCGAGATAAATCTATTGGATTAGTAGGATTATCTGATTGCAGCTGAAAGAAGTAACGTTGTTTGATCATTTGTATTTCTTGCCTGATGCTCGGATTTACATGGAGGTGGCTTCGGGTCCTAAGGATTCTGGATCGTGGTTGCAGCTGGAGAGAAAAAAGGATCAATCGACACGTTTTGGAAGTGTCCGTGGGTGAATAAAAAAAAAAAAAAAAAAAAAGGAATGGTGGGGGGGGGGGCGCAAAACGGGTTGCGGCTGCTTAGAGAAGAAAAAAAACAAATAAAGGAAGCATCTTGAATTGTCAAACAAGAATTACCGAATGCTCAAGATTCCAGAATAAGCGTCTAGGAACTGGTAAATACTTGGAGCAATTCAGCTTGAATTTGACGGCGAAGTGTTGTAGAAACTGTCTCCTTCAATTATTGGAAGGGGACTGGGGAAAGATGAGGGGGCTCCCTCTGTGGATTTATCTTATTGAGGGTAAGTTTGGGGTCTTTTATTGGGAGGGGGCTGCCTGGGTCTGTGTGCCGCTGCGCGGAAGGTGCTGCGGACGCGGTGCTTCTGAAATGGGGAGTGAAGTGGGGGGATGTGAACCACCTCGCACGTCTCCGGTAGATCTCTAGGGAGCTACCTAGATCGAGCTTAAAAACCGTGTTTTTGTGGCATCAGTGGGAAAGCCGAGCAATCCTCCAAGCTCTGAACTTTGCGTTGAAAATCTCTCAGTTGAGAGATCCCTCTTGGATCTAGTGCTTTCTCCTACTGATACTTTAAAGAGAGGAGGCAGCGATGCATTGGAAAAACCTGCATGTGGAGGGGGAAAGCCCAAGTAGAAATCTCTGCTATCTCTGCTGTTGTTTTGGCAGCTGTCTTGGCTTCTAGGGGAATTTTGCAGGGGTATTGGCCGTTTTCGTATTGTCTCTTTCTCCCTTCCCCTTCCCGCCTCTCCCTCCTCCCCGCCGAACACTAAAGGGTTACAGGTTCACTGCATCGGATAGATACTGTAAGAGTGGGTGACCGGCCACACGTGTTGTCTTGTAATTCACTTGTACGACTTTGCATAATACAGTCCGAGGTAACTTTTCTTCGAGTTGGACCAGTTCAGGAAGGCGTTGCAGCCTTTCTGCCGAGGGCCCAGGCTGGCAAGTGCGCCAGGCAGCCGGCTGTATTTCCAATGCATGCCTACCCTGGCTGCCTCGCCACTTACTGGCTTTTCTTTCCTACTGAGCGGTGCGCGCGCGTTTCCAGACGTTTTCTTGCTGCTGCATTAAGAGCTTTTTTTTTTTTTTCTTTTAAAATATTATTTCATTGCTCTCAACAAAAGCTCATCTTTATTTACGGAAGGGAAATAAATTTCAGTAGATGTAATTAAAAATAATCACTCCAATGAGTGAATATTAATTGACTAAGGAAACTAAAAGTTGCTTTGGAATCCAGAAAAGCATATAATTCTGAACCAATTTTGGAGTCCGCATAGATTCAGAACAATTACGTAGAGAGAACGGATTTAAAATATGTATGTAGATATGTTAAATAAGTTAAGGCACTCCCCTGCCTTCATAGGCTCCTTATACCTTCAGAATGTTAGTTGGCTTTTCCTATTTAAGGCCATTTCGTTAAATTTTAAACCTCATTCAGCTGCACTAGACTACACTGGAAATAGATAATTGTTAAAACATAAAATAATGTATTTTCTACATATTATTTTAAAGAAGAGCATCAAATATTTTTGCAGGGGTCTCTGTTTATAGACTGTGAAATATATGTAGATACCATATACCTTTATGGTTTTAGCATTAAAACCTCTTCATCGTGAACTCACTGAAAGGCAACTCTTCAATGTCATCTAAAGCACTCATCATCCAAGTACTTCAAGAATTCCAGATACATCAGACATTCTGGTATTAAAAGAGGAGCCTCACCAAACTTTCTTCTTGGATTTGTATGTATATATGTGTTTCTTAAGGCTAAATTCTGAAGCAAGATCAATGCCATTCCTTTTTCCTTTTTAAGATTAAATAGCAAAAAATGAAACTCTTGTCTCCCAAGGATTCTACAGTGGAAAAGTTACTACTTATTACTGCAGACTTTGAGTTTTTCTAGAGATTAAAGAGATAGCAAGAAATCCTGCAGGCATGTTAGTTTTAAGAAGGTATCTCAGAGGCTGGGTTTGCCTTTTTTTTTGTTTTTTTTTAAACACTAAGTCATGTGGTTTAAGTGCAGCATGAGCTAGAAGAATGGATATTCTGTGTTTTAGTACATTCTAGCCACTGATCATAGCTACACTGTCCACTAATATTAACATCTTTTTAAAAATTTAAGTTAAAACAGACAGCTAACAAATAACAAAATATAATAGTAAATATATCATGAAGGCAAATGTGAGATGGATTAGAATCCCTCTTTATAGGCTAGTAGAGAATATAATGTTGATACTATAAAAGTAGATGGAGAGTATGATACATGAAAAAGGAAGTCCTTGTAAAAGTTAATTTACATCTTTCACAACCACTGACCCAGTGGTAATGGCGTGCGCAATGGTGCGAAAGCCAGTAGAGTTAGCTTAAAGTGCCTTTGTCATGACTGAACAGTGTTTTCCTCTGGCGAGAATAATCAATACTTTGTGGCCCCTTGTTCCATTTTCTTTTGGCAGTGAAAATGAAAAGGTGAAAACTTTAACCCACTCTGTGGTTTCTACAAGCAGTTCCTAATATAAAACTTTGGTAAACTTGGTAGGTGGTAGATCCACTTTGGAAAGTTAATAATAATAGGAATAAAAATAAATAAAACTATATACCCCCAAATAACCAGTAAACGAAGAGCAACTTACCCAGTTAGATAAATGTTCTCTATTAATAGAGTGAATTATTTTGAGAACTATTAAAAAACCTCAAGAGTTCACTTAGTTAAATTTGCTCTACTTTATTCAAATAACATTTTTTTTTTTTTTTTTTTGGTCATGACTGTTAAAAAGAACATGGTGGCCTATGATCATTTGTCCCAATTTTGCTACAGAATACACAAAATGTGGTAGTTTGGGATAAAGAAGCAGAAACTCTCAATTAGCCCTGAAGATGACAAGCATGGTTTCTAATGTGTGTGATGAGAAATAGCTTTGGATTCCCCGAGGCTTATCACCATGGAATAACTCACGTTGCTTCACTGGAGCTTTGCTGCGCCTATCCCTAGAACCCTTCCATGTGTTCTAGCTGGCCTAACATTCAGGGGGTGCGAATACATTTGCTACAGATTTGTTTTATGATTTTGAGATATTTAAATAGTTAAATGTTATTCTACACCAATCGATTTTTTTTTTAAAGGAAATTGCTCCACTCTTAATTGAAAGCAAAATTAAAAGGGCAATCCTATTTTAATGATTTGTTGGAATTTAACACATGGCATCTCAAAATGCAAATCTTCTGTTTCTTTTGCTTTGTCAAGAAATGCTAAAACAAAACTTAAAACTTAGAGTTAGTTTAAAACTTCAGTTTTTAATATTTCAAATTTGCAAAGCCCAGAAAATCTTTGAAAAATTAACATATAGAAGACTCATGATAAATCTAGGCTGTCCTTTTAAATGCCTTTTGAAAGATAATTTAAAACATTTTGAAGTAGGTAACCTCTTAATCTTGTGGGATAGCAACATTCTCAACTGTTCCTAAGAAGAATTTCTTAATACTAACAGGTTTGATTACTTTTCCTTTGTTATTAATGACATCACATTGACAATGTCAACTGTCACTCTCTTACTATAGAAGGATATGAATTATTTCTGTCCCCCGCCCCAACAAAAAACACCTATATGGTAGCAAACGTGTGAAAGAGAGAGAGACTGTCAACTCTAAGCTTAACTGAAGTTAAGGAAAACTAATAAATCACTCCAGGCATTTGAAATTATCAGACGTTAAACTTTTGGAGGATTTTATATGAATTCTTTTTATAACAGTCAATATAATCTCTTCTGTGCCTGTTTCCATTGCATGTAAGAGAAATTCTAGTCAATGGCAAAACGCTTTACTGCTGCCATTACTGCAGACTTTATAGATGAGAGATGTGTCAGCATGTTAGCTTTAGCAGTAATGCCTCTTTTGTGTGAAACCTTATGGGCCTTGCAGGCACTCTTTCATCTTGACACTCATAAAACGTTCAATCCCCATATTTATTATTTAATTTTCTTCCTATATATAGCAGCCGAACACTTCAATATATGAATGTGTAGCCAAAAACTGACAAGCAAGCGTGAATAGGACTAATGAGTTTTAATAATACACATATTAGGGACTGCTAAAGAAAGTTTAATTAAGAAAAACAAGTTAAGCATGAAATTCATTTTGGAACAAATGCAACTTAAGTTATTACTGCAGATGTAAAATCAAAAACCACAGGGATACATGACAAGAAAGAAAGTTCCAGGTTGAAACTAGACCTACTAAACGCAGTTGACATCTTAGGACCTGCCTTTAAGTTGATGCACTTGGCTCTGCCTTATGAAATCAAAGAATGTACACTATTTCAGAGTTTTCACTTTTCTATAACAGTTTTGGTTTAATATGTAAACTGTATCCAGGCATGTTCTGTACCAGTTCCCTTCAGACACAGTAGCCTTTCAGTAGCCACACAATAGCCTTTCACTTTTCTGTGGTCAATTTTCCTAATACCGTATATGCCTACCTAATCTACCAGTCAGAATCCATGCCATCCCTTTGGGTGTGCAGTAGGTGGTGTTTCAGTAAGAGGACTGCTCATGTATCAATTTACCTGCACCTATGGTTCTGCTTGATTTGGGGCATTTAGAAATAAATTTTAGAAATTGTGTATGTTTGCCCATTTATTTATTTGGTGGTGGCATTTTACATCTGGGCAGAAGTTGGAGAGGAGACGGAATACTGGGCAAATATTTCCTTAGAATTTCATCTGTATTTAATGTGTACTTCTTGAAAGAGGGAAGCAGTCAGGCAATAACATGAAGGTCTTATACATGCTCTTCAACAACTGTCTTTTTGGCAACATCTGTTTGATAGGCTAACTTATTCTAATACACACCTTTGGCATCACCTATGTGTAACAGTGGGTGTTTCCTCTTTGAAATACCCAGTGAATATTGAGTCTTTGAGGAAAAAAAGAGGTTAGTTGTAACATTTCAAAGTGAATTGAAAATGTTCTTGTCTTTTTTTAGATAGTTATGGTGCATACTTTCATATGGAATACTCCACGCTTGGAAATTTAACATGGTCACTCATTAAATCAATGAATACTGACTTGATAAAAACTAACTTGGAATTATTGTTGGTATAAGTTTTTCCCATAGGTCCACCATTCCCCTTATGACACAACTAACCAGAAAAACAGTGATTACCACATATCACACTGACAAACAGTTGTCAATATTAAGACCTGAAAAATCATACTCAGCCATCTAATAGTTAACCATAAGGCTACAAGGAGTAAAGGTTCACTTCAGTAACCATTATGTTTCAAGTTTCAAGTCAGTGCATCTGTCATTTTTAATTTAAATCTATATTACTTAGGTGTCCAAAACTTTACACACATGTGACATTGTTATCTATCCTTTTTCTTATAGGTAAAAAAATAAAGTCACTTAGTGTCTTTACCTCTTTAACTGTGCCCAGTATTCTAATGCATATGTTGCAATGAGATTGTTGCCAAAAGTTTCTGTTATTTAAAGCTGTGGTCTTTAGTAATAAACCTGAGGAATTATTTAATATATGAGTAATACATTTTACATGCTGCAATAATACAGCGGTATAGCTTATATAACCTCTATAATGGCAGGGGGTATTGTCTGGCTTTTCGAAGCTATGTGTTTCCTCCCAACACCCAGAATAGTGCCTAACATATTACTAGCAACTGACAAATATTGCTGAATGATCAAAAAAATCTCATCCTAGTCTTGCATATTAACAACTAAATATGTAACCTCTTGCTTAATACCTGATCTCTTCATTTTTGCTTTTAATTTTTCCAAACCTAAGTCAGTTGTTACTTTTAATTGATATATATTTTAAAACTATGTGCAAATTCCAAAAGTAGAAATATATTGAAAAGATTGAATTTTAATTAAAGACAAATAAGAATTGAAACTTTTTAGTGAAATTTTTATGTAGTTTATTTATTGTGATAAATTATTTTATCAGGACTCACAAGTATAATAGGATTATTCGAGGTTATAATTTACCAAAATGAATATTAGAGTTATTTCTGCTGTGTAGAAAATGTGATATCTCGAGGAACTTTGGAAGCACTAATGCAAACACTTAAAACATGGACAGTAAGACCTAAAATATAATCATGTTTGGCATTTTGGTCATTAATTCTTTTTTCAGTTTTTAAAAAATTTATAGTTACAAGTTTCCTATTGTTCAACTTTATTTAAATGGTGATTTCACTTAAACTTATGTGTATATTAAATTCTTGTGTATTCATTGATGTTTCGTTACACAAATGACACATGGATAGAGTATTGCTTTGAATTTTGTTATTGTTAGTACTAATAGAACTGTAATATGAAAGGAAATAAAAGATGTGAATATCTGAAGAAGATTGCAAGTATAATCGTCTGTCACTTTGGGGCAAAGCTTGAGCTCTAAGCCAAATCAGGAGTGACAGAACCCTTACTGTTGTCTGGTACCTTACATGAAAGGAGTTGGTGGTCTCAGTCCAGTTCCTAGCAGACAGTTACTCGCTAAACAATAGTAACTATAGTATTTGCCAATTCCTGCAGAAACCTAGGACTGAATGGGGATAAATGTTTAACTACCCCCTCTCTGCTAATCATCCTGCAAGGGGTCAAGATTGACTCACCCTGGCACAGGGCCACACTGAGAAACTTAGCACTGCCTCTGCCAACGTTGTAGCCATTGTCTGCAGCACAGGATTTTTAAAGAGGACTTCAGTTAAGCAGGGCACCAGGAGTGGCAGTTCTCCGCTCTTCCCAGGCACAATGCACCATAAACAAGAATAGACTTAAACAGTGACTTGAGAAGGTAGCACTGCTCTTAGGTTGTACTGTCTTCACTATAAAGATACTGGCAGGCATACTTAAGTTACTTAAGGCATACTTAAGATACTGGCAGGCATGCTTCTGGACACAATGACTTGCAGCCCCAAAGTAGCCCTTTTCAGACAAAAGCTTCAGTTTAATATCAAGGGAAGTAATCTACTCTACCTGGCTGTCTCTCCTGAGCTCTTGAGTGATTATTCATTTTCTTCTAGGAGAGTCATAGCATCAGCAATTGGTTATAAATATGCGTCCTGTGGTATTTGACGTATGCATTAAAACAGTTGCCTGTGCTTTTATTTTTAAACATTCTGTTTTACAGTTGCTGTCCTTCAAATCCTCTTAATGTCCTTCCACATTTGAAAGTTAACCCTCTTCTGTAGATTTTAAAACAGCAATTAATATGTAGAGATTCTGAGAGTAGGTTCAGAGTAAACAGAAATAAAACTTATTTTATATAGTCAAATGTTAAATGGATTGTTTCGCTTGATCCCCAAAATAAAATAAAGGAGAAACTCACTAACGTTTAGCCATTTGTTGTAATGATGGTGTTAGTAGAAATATTCAGTTGTAGAATGCAGAAGGAAATGCTATCACTTTGATCTCTTTTTCTTTCTGCTGTCAGAAAGCTGTTATGGCATCTTCAGATCTCACTTTTTTCCCAAATGGTAACAAAATTAGTCACCAGTCTATAAGAACATGCCTCCACACCTCTGCATGATGAGGAATTTTCATTGTCCTTCTATTTATCTTCACCTCTTTTCTGTTATATCTCCTTTTGCTGCCAAGTGTAATTAAGATAATGCCTTCACAGCGGTCATGTATCACAGTTAAATAAATAAAATCTGAGGGTAGGGTTAATGAAAGAAAAATAATATATAGAATGAATGGGTTAGTCATTCAAGAGATATTTTCTAATGACTTACAATGTAATTAATTGTTCTGGGGATGGTTGCTTTCAAATCAACTGTTCAAAAGCCATAGCCTCTCTTCTCAAATATTAAGGCTAACCTGATTGTTATTTTTGTGACTATAATTATTCTCATCATACTTGGGGTAAGATCTCACATCTCGATTTTTTGGCTTGATGCCTCACCCTTCTCTGAAGTCACACTTAACTCTTTGTTCACAGAGAGCCCCAGGCTTCGCAGTGTTTGGGTCTTCTCTTGCCTCTGACAGGATTTGTCCCCTGTCAACTTCCACTCATCTGTCAGAACCCAGTTTACAGATTACTTCTTCAGGACAGTCATCCTTTTTACTCAAGACTCATTAACTGTCCCCTCCAAGAATTATCCTTTGCAAAGCATTTATAACTAAATGGTGTGATGGATTTACGTAAAGTTTGTCTTCCCCGTTGAACTTTAGTCTCTGTGAGTGTCGGCACCATGACTATCTCCTTCTTGTGGGTCTTCCCAGTGCTTGGCACTAAATGATGTAATAACGATGAATAGGGAATCTGAGTTTACAAATTACTGTGGTGAAAAGTACTAAAGGTTCCTGAAGGAAAAAGGCAACAAATGCTTTGAGAGTTGCAGAGAGGGAGTGTTTTTTGTGGCTGGGAGGATCTGAACTGACATTTGAATCTTGTTAGTTCAAATGGCCTTGAGGGATCCTGGCTGGAGTCTTTCCAGGCAAAATCTAATGGGAAGAGTATTCCCCAGGAAGGAAGAATCTTGGTAAACAAGTTGGATTGAATTCACTGACCAGGACTCTCAGTGATGTTCTTTGTTTGTTTGTTTTTATTAGAATTGTATTTTCACTAAGATAGTTTGTTCAATTCAGTCCAGTCGCTCAGTCGTGTCCGACTCTTTGTGACCCCATGAATCGCAGCACATCAGGCCTTCCTGTCCATCACCAACTCCCAGAGTTCACTCAGACTCATGTCCATCGAGTCGGTGATGCCATCCAGCCATCTCATCCTTTGTCGTTCCCTTTTCCTCCTGTTACCGGGTATAATATCTGAAATATACTTACAATTTTTTCCTTGCTATTCTTTAAAATATTTTGTTGGTAAATTTTTTTCTCTTATTACTGTCAAATTTTAGTTTGCCTTTTCTCCTACCATTCTATTTTCTCTACTATTGGCTTATATCATTGGAGAAGTTCATTCAGAGTGGAAGTAGCCCAAGGAGAGAGAGAACAAGTAGAACCCTGCTTACATGTTCTGTGACGGGAAGGGAGAGTGGGCTATAAACTGAGAACCTGCAGAGTCCTGCCTGCCCTTCCTCCTGGAAGGGGGCTCTGGGCAAAATTGAGGAGGAGGCAGGGTTTATCTTTAAACCCTTTAAATTCTTCTGCCTTATCTCTTTCTATTTGTTGAAACTCCCTACATTCATAAAACTGTGTTCTTTTTTTTTTTTAATTGAAAAATGTTTCAGAGGCTTTGTGTTTCTGATTTTCAGTTTAATTATCTGTTCCACAGAGATGATAATTCTAACTCGTGGTATTTGGTGCTGGCATTGATGAAGTTATTAATTAATTGATGATCATTGCAGAATATACTTGTCAGGACATTTGTTCTCCATAGCTATATGTTGGTATGGCCACAACATGGGCTATGATAGCACTTGAACTTCCACATGACTGCTCTTGAACTTTGATATTCCCATCTATGTGACTTTTGGTTCTAATCCTGTCTTTTTTGTCCTTGTGCCCTTCTGGTACTGCTTGCTTTCTTCCAAAGATTTAGTTAATCTGTTAAATACTAAAATGACCAATTCTTATAACCTTTGCTCCTTGAAATTCCATCATTCTTACCTTGTTTATCCTCAGTCCTAACTTCTGTCATTTACTCTTTGCCTCATGTGATGGAACATTGCTGAGAAAACTTTCAATACCATGCCATCTGCTCCAAATTATGGCTGTTAACCTCATATTTCCCTCCTGTTGGTGTCCTGTGTTTTTCTTTCTAAAATCTCTCAAACTGAGCACGCGACTTTGAGTTAGTCTCATTCAGGAGACTAACACATGTCATGTCATGTATCCTACACAGGGCATATTCTTTAAGAGGTAGGGAGTCTTGTCTCTGTCTCTCTCTCTCTCTTTTTTTAAGCTCTGTGGTCTTGAGAAAGTTATCTTGCCATATAAAGTCTCATATTTCCTCCTTTCAAATAAGAATAATTGGATTATAAGTTTGTTGTGAGGACTAATGTAAAGTGCTTGAGACAGCTTGGCAAGTAGCTGTGATCTCTAATATTAGCTGGTTTTGATGTCATTTTCACATAAATTTAGATATATTTAACTATACTTCAAACTGATGTATAAAATATGAAAATAAAACTGTTTCTGGTTTCTTCCCCACCAGTTCATTTACTGAGGTAATGGTTTCCACGTTTGTGGTCATATACTACTCTGTTTTTGATAACAAAATCATAAAAATTATGAAATATATATTTATGGCTTCCCTGGTGGCTCAGACAGTGAAGAATCTGCCTGTGATGCTGAAGACCTGGATTCAATCCCTGGGTTTGGAAGATCCCCTGAAGGAGGAAATGGCAACCCACACTAGTATTCTTGCCTGGAGAATCCCCATGGACAGAGGAGTCTAGCGGTCTATAGTCCATGGGGTCGCAAAGAGTCAGACATGACTGAGCGACTAAGCATAGTACATATATTTATACTCCTTGATAAATCTTTCTATTATCAGATTGCAACACAACACAAAAATAGACATCAAATAATGAGAAAAAGTCAGGGTTTTTTTTTAATATCTTATAAACTTGATAGCTTCTTCCCATTATTTATTAATATCTAAAGTTGTAGAGATTCTTAAGGCACAGGTCAGAGCTACTAAAATGTATCTGTATTTCCATTTCAAAGTTATCTTCTTCATGTTTTCAAATATTTTTTCTGCCTGTTATTATATATGACAAGGTAGTCATTATTTTCAGTCTTGCAGTATAGCTGAGAAAGAGCTTATGCTAGAACCAGGAGAGGTTTCATTTCTGCTCGTTTCACATCAATATTCTATTGTTAGTACTTTCTTTTAATCTGTATTTATCTTGTGGGGAAAACTTAATTTAGTAGTCAATTATGTGAGGTTTATATTAACTAAAACATGATGAAAAATGTGTAAATGTGCTTATCCAGTGGTATTAGCTCGAATACATCACCAAACATTGAAAAGGAGCAGTAACAACAACAAAATGCCACTCCTGGCAAATCCACTACAGAATAGAACCATCACCTTCCCAAGAACATCTCAAGCGCTGTATGCAACATACAACCGTGTGAGGTCACTGGTATGAAACCATGTATACATATTATCAAGCTTAGTTTTGTTCTCTTTGTGCTTTATAAAAAATTATAATACATAGAAGTTCAACTATTTACTTCCCTTCTCTCATCTGGTCCTCTTGTGGTGGGGTATAAGCCCATTACTTTGGGGATTTCTGCTCCACAGTATTGCCAGTTTAATTTTCTTGTGAATATATTTGATAATACTTTCCCCCTCCTAAGTCTATTTAATGGCTTTTCATCATCCAGTGAATAAAATATCCAAACTCTTTAGCCTTTTAATGGAGAGCTTGCTTGATTTGGCTGTAGCCTGCCTTTCAAGTCTCATCCAGTGCTCAGCCTCACTTACTCTGTGTTCTGGCCAAACCAAACTGTGCCCTTCTCAAATGTGGCTCCTTCTTTTTCCTTTCTTTCAGGTTTCTCAGGGAAAAAAATAAAAGAGACTCTGAGATGAAGATTTGCTTGTTAAAAGTTTATTTGGGCTTGCCATTGGGAAAAGCACCCAGGCGGGGAGAACCAGGGAATCACCACCAGCCTCTCCCTTGGCCCCTTTCCGTAGGGAGCTTGGGGGCTGGAATGGCCCCTCTGAGTGGGTCTGCATTGAGAAAGGAAGAGCAGACCTTTGTGCACTGGTGTGGACTTCCTGCCTTGGAGTATGAGCTTGCCCTCAGGGAGGTTGAGCACCACACTATTCACTACATATATTTTCCACTGTTTCTAGAATGTGCCCTCTACCCAGAATTCCTTTTGTGACCATCAATGTTGGTCTAATTCTTTGAGGCCAAGCTCATATTCCTCTTGATTCATTAACTCTGTCCTGTTTCACTAACTTGAAGTAGACCTGTCTCTTCTTTTAAAGCCTAACATTTTTTTTTCTGATTGCATACATTTGTTTATTCTTTTCATTTTTAATTACTTACTATGTGAATTAATTGCACATTACTTACATTAAGTGGTCAAATAGTTTATACTCATTGGGCAGCTTTATTACAGGCAAATAGAGCAATAGCAGGAGAAGGATATGCACTGAATGGGGCCTGGAAACTCAGACTCAGGCTTCTTTGTTCTCCCACTCCTGGGTCTCATGGGATACCCCTTGTTTCAAGGTCTTGAACCACCACCAGTGTGAATGTGAAGCATCTTGGTATAGGAAGCCCACAGTCTGCTGATGGTCAGGTTCTCTTACAGTGAGCTCCTCCCGAAAGCACATTTCAGTTGCATGGCCAGGCTTGGCTTTTGAAACTGCTACACTCCACTGAAACCAGATGTTACTAAATGAAATTTTATGACATTATTATTATGAAATGCAACTCTTAAATCCCATTATTATTACTAAGTGCTGTTACAAGGCTAATATGTTCTGACCTCAAAATAACTTATAGATTCATAGATACAAAACATAATTTTTCTTTAGTTAATACAGTCAGTCTTCATTATTCCTGGATCTGTATTACAGTTTTGCCTGTTCACTAAATTTTTTTTAACCCCAAAGTCAATACTCATAGTGCTTTTGCAGTCATTCACAGACATGAGCAAAGCAGCAAAAAATGTGAGTCACCACATGAGCACACTTCCTGCTGAGATTGAGCAAGGTGATGATCTGACTTCTTGCTTCAACTCCCACACAGAGATGATCAGAGCATGGAGACAGTAGAAAGTGCACTGCAGTGCAAGAAGCTCCAGCTCTGGGGTGAGGTAGAGGGGATTTGAATTCCAGCTGTTAATGAGGTGCGTGCATGCTCAGTTGCTTTAGTTGTGTCCGACTCTGTGCAACTCTATGGACTGTAGCCTGCCAGGCTCCTCTATCCCTGGGATTCTCAAGGCAAGGAGGGTTGCCATGCCCTCCTCCAGGGGATCTTCCTGACCCAGGGATCAAACCCACATCTCCTGCATTATAGGGGGATTCTTTACCCACTGAGCCACCTGGGAAGCCCATTAGTGAAGTGGCTTCAGACAAGTCACTAAACACTTTTGAGTTTTGTTTTCTCTTTTGTAAAATAAAGAAAATAGAATCTACCGGGATGAATTCATTCACAACAATGTGAAATATGTATATAAGTATATACATGTGTGAAGTGTGAAGTGAAAGTCACTCAGTCGTGTCTGACTCTCTGTGACCCCATGGACTATTCTCCAGGCCAGAGTACTGGAGTGGGTAGCCTTTCCCTTCTCCAGGGCATTTTCCCAACCCAGGGATCAAACCCAGGTCTCCTGCATTGCAGGCAGATTCTTTACCAGCTGAGCCACAAGGGAAGCCCAAGAATACTGGAGTGGATAGCCTGTCCTTTCTCCAGTGGATCTTCTCTACCCAGGAATCGAACTGGGGTCTCCTGTATCGCAGGCAGATTCTTTACCAACTAAGCTGTGAGGGAAGCCCATATATACACATATATATACATACACACACACACACACACACACACACACACACACACCCATTTCTCTTTGAGCGATGGATCCATATTTCCCAATTCAGTGTTTGCAGTGACTTTATGGCATATAATTATGGTGAATAACAACTATCGGTTGTGTAGCATTGGTCAAACTTTAAGCAGCTTTGGTAATAAGTGTGTGGTCAGTCCAGATCATTTGCAACCTATGCCTACACTTGGTAAAGGATTTTCACATAGATTTTATGATGGATATAAAAATAACACAAAATTCTTGCCCCTGAATAAAAAATTCAGTAGGTGGGGTTGGATTGAACAAATGAAAACAATCAGTAAAAACAAAGTAAAATAGAAAATATATAGGTAATATTAAAAATACAACATAATAGGCTATGTAAAGCTAAAAGTTGCAGACACCTTCCTGGGTTCCAACTCCCTGTAATTATATATTTACTGAAAACATGTCACATTCCAACCTGCAGTAGAGCCATTTTTAATGTGATGTTTCTTTTCAATATTGTAGCTACTTGGAAACAATTAGTAGGCTGTACTTATCATTAAATTCTTGTAAGATTTATCACAACAGCATGCATATCATGGATACCCAATAAATGTTTGTTGAGTAAAGAAAGAATTGGATGAATGTGTCCACCTACTGTGAATATTTAATGTTCTAGAAATTTCTTTATATTCTTTCTAACATCATCTCTGATCTGGGTCACTCAGGAACAAACTAGTTAATGGACCAGGTATTATGATAAATTAATGCAGGAGATAATATATTCCCATTTTTGATGTTTTGTTTAAATGTTATTTATTTTGTTTTGTTATTTTTGTCATTTGATTTTGTTTTATTTTTGCAGTCCCTTTGGAATTGCACATGCCTTAAGCAAAGAAGAATAATGGAGGACTTTGTGAGTTAGTTATCTTCACCTACTAAGAAGTCAGAGGAAAGCTAATCCAGTGTGGATTAGTAAATTCATCTCCTTGCCTGGACTGCTGAATAAGGATTTTCTGACCTCATTATTTTAATGTATAATCAATATTTATTATGAAATACTTCAAACATTCAGAAAAATGTAGAGAATTCCTCAACAAAGGTGTGTGTGCACACGTGTGTATTCACATGTGTGTATACACATCACCCAACATGATCAAAATCTTAGATTTTTAGAACTTGCTGTAGTTAATTGTGGTCTTTTACGGTCCCATTGTAGGTTATCATTCATAGTTCCAATTAATCAATTAATGGCATTAATTAATTGCTAGAACTAATTTTATATCCTTTTCTTCCTACCCATGGATAATAAATCATGTGTTATTACATATTCATCCATCTGTGAATAATGCATAGTTTTGTTTCACATATTTTAAAGTTTATTTAAATAACATTTTACTGTATGTAATCTTTGTTCAAAAATTTTAAGATTTACTCATGTTGATATTTAGGTCTATGTTCCTTATTTTCACTGACGTGTAGAATTTTAATTTGTGAATATATCATAGTTCATCTGTCAATATCTGTTAATGGACATTTGTGCTCTTATAAACTTGGGCTTTTTTTGGTTACTCATCATTATTTTAAAATGATCTTGTGTAAATGCATATGAACACCCATTCAATGTAAAATTAAAAAAGGTGAAAAAAAGGTAACAAAATCTTGCAAACTGATTCAGCCACTATGGAGAACAGTGTTGAGATTCCTTAAAAAACTGGGAATAGAACTGCCATACGACTCAGTAGTCCCACTGCTGGGCATACATCCTGAGGAAACCAGAATTGAGAGAGACACATCTACCCCAATGTTCATTGCAGTGCTATTTACAATAGCTATTTACAATATTTACAATGGAAGCAACTTAGAGGTCCATCGGCAGATGAATGGGTAAGGAAGTTGTGGTTCATATACACAATGGAATTTTACTAAGTTATAAAAAGGAAAACATTTGAATCAGTTCTAATGAGGTGGATGAAACTGGAGCATATTATACAGAGTGAAGTAAGTCAGAAAGAAAAAGAAAAATACAGTGTATTAGCTCATATATATGGAATTTAGAAACACGGTAATAACGATACTACATGCAGAGCAGCCAAGGAGACAGATGTAAAGAACAGATTTTTGGACTCAGTGGGAGGAGGGTGGGATGATTTGAGAGACTAGCATTGAAACATGTACATTACCATATGTAAAATAGATGACCAATACAAGTGAACGCATGAAGCAGGGCACCTACAGCCAGTGCTCTGGGACAACCCAGAGGGATGGGGTGAGGAGGAAAGCGGGAGGGGGTTCAGAGTGGGAGGAACACATGTCTTCATGTGACTGATTCGTGTTGATGAATGGCAAAAACATAAATAAAGTGATTTATAATAAATAAATAAATAAATAATTTATAAATTGATTATCCTCTGATTAAAATAAATAATTTTTTTAAAAGTCATTAGAAAAAGGTAACAAAATCCAAAGTTCCAATAAGAACAGGGTAAGCATTTAAATTTCTGTTTCTATGAAATTGTCAGAGAATTTACCTAGAGTCTATCTTCTGAAGGAACATAAAACACTTTTACAATTCAATTTTAAAGGCACTAGGATCAATTTTTTTTAAAGTGTTAATTGTGAAGTTAGAGACTGTATCTAGTGTAATGATCAAAAGGATGGCCTTTAAATTAGATGCCAGTGGGCTCCTGGATCTGCTATTGATGAGCTGAGAACCAGGGCCAAGGCACTTAACCTCTTTAAGTCTTGATACCTTGTGAGTAAAAAGGGAATAACTGTTGAACCCAGTTTATAGGGTTGTTTTAAATGAGGTGTAAAGGTTTAAAAGCTAAGGGTTTGGCATATACCAAGGAAACACCAATAAATAGGAAAAATTTCCTAACAACAAATTTGAGAGTCTATATTTTGGCGTGCGCACACACACACACACACACACAGCTTCTCTGGTGGCTCAGGCAGTAAAGAATCTGCCTGCAATGCAGAAGGCCCGGGTTCCATCCCTGGGTCAGGAAGATCCCCTGGAAAAGGGAATGGCTACCCATTCCAGTATTCTTGCCTGGAGAATCCCATGGACAGAGGAGCCTGGTGGGCTACACAGTCCATGTGGTTGCAAAGAGTTGGACATGAGTGAGCAACTAATACACACACACACGTTTAAATTTTCGGTTATTTAAACTAGCCATATTTGTACATTGCACTTGGGCAACTGTTGTTATAACAGTGACCTCTGAAAACTATTTAGGGTCATACTATAATTCCCTGTACAGGTCAGCCCATGTATAATGGGATGTTTTTGTAACCTCGAAAGCTAAACATTAGAATTTTAAAACTTGCCATGGCATGCAAAATTCTCATCCTCTACAATTTGTGTTAAAGTAGCACATTAGTGGGAAACAGCAGCCCTTTTATTTTTAACACAGTTAAGGATTTGTGAGCATGAAAATGAGAGTTATTTTGTTAGGAACCAAACAAGTACTTTTTTATTATTGATGAGCATGTAAGTGTGTAATGAATATTTAGAAATAACTATTGAAGATTAGGCTGTATAAAATATGGTGTTGGAGACTTTTAAATCCTTACCACAGGTTCTCTACTTTAGGTGTCAAAAATGCTGCATTTTAACACCAAAATGTGACCAGGAAAGACCTAGTTGTTTAAGACCAAAATGTGATCAGAAAAGACCTAATTGCGGCCCACCACAATTCTGTGCAAGAATGAGCATTACATACTCAACAGAAATGAGTTTGTGTAGCTAAATCTTCAACAGATGCTGGAGTTCTGGCACAGAAATGGGGTGGTCTAAGCCTGACTTTTGTATGTTAATATGCTTTCACAGCAAAGGTATGCGAATTAACACAGACTGAGATATTCTTGAAGAACGACATTTATCTCCTTATTGCCATCTGTGATGAATTGTTCAGAGCTAAGGGAACACCAGGCTTGAATCAAATCTCCTGCTGCCCTATATAGTTTTAACACAAAGTCAGGGCAGCCTCACTGCCAGACCAGCACTTCTTCAGGAATCTTCCCATAAAATGACAGGATAGAACCATCTATAATACAAAACAACACTGTTGTTTTCAAACTAAGCACTCTAAAAAGTTGCTTGAACAAGAGAAGACAAATTTGCTGAGTTGTTTGGTATTTTGCAGTTAATGTAAGGTATGCTGTGAAATGCATGGCACTGAACGTTACATTTTATTCTGATGTGTCTTAAGTTGGACTGGGTAGACAGTGTTAGATGTTTGATTAGTGTCAATATGCAGGATGTTATGATTAGGTATGGTTGTTCTTTTAAACTACCACATTCTTTTTTGTACTGTTCCTTTGATTTCTGTCAGATAGTAAGAACATTTCTAATTTAAAATATATTGACTTTGACTCAAAATTCATTTTCCTGTTGCAATTTTACTGATATCTAAAATATATATATTATGTCTCCGGCATTGGCAGGTGGGTTCTTTACTACTGAGCCACCAGGGAAGGCCTAAAATATATAACTAGATGGTTAAAAAAATCTGCAAATAATGATGCCAACTTCTGTCTCTTTTCCAAGTTGTGTCTAATGGTAATTTGTCTTTTAAATTCTTGAATCTTAATTGAAGGTGAAGGAACTGTAGCCAATGACTTTGTGTATACTTTTGAGAAATAGCAAGGAGACTGACCTTATAAGGTTCAGTTCAGTTCAGTCGCTCAGTCGTGTCCGACTCTTTGTGACCCCATGAACCGCAGCACGCCAGGCCTCCCTGTCCATCACCAACTCCGGGAGTCTACCCAAACCCATGTCCATTGAGTCAGTGATGCCATCCAACCATCTCATCCTCTGTTGTCCCCTTCTCCTCCTGCCCTTAATGTTTCCCAGCATCAGGGTCTTTTCAAATGAGTCAGCTCTTTGCATGAGGTGGCCAAAGTACTGGAGTTTCAGCTTCAACATCAGTCCTTCCAATGAACACCCAGGACGGATCTCCTTTAGAATGGACTGGTTGGATCTCCTTGCAGTCCAAGGGACCCTCAAGAGTCTTCTCCAACACCACAGTTTAAAGCATCAATTCTTCTGCGCTCACTTTCTTTATAGTCCAACTCTCACATACATACATGGCCACTGGAAAAACCATAGCCTTGACTAGATGGACATTTTTTGGCAAAGTAATATCTCTGCTTTTCAATATGCTATCTAGGTTGGTCATAACCCTCCTTCCAAGGAGTAAGCGTCTTTTAATTTCATGGCTGCAGTCACCATCTGCAGTGATTTTGGAGCCCAGAAAAATAAAGTCAGCCACTGTTTCCACTGTTTGCCCTGTTTCCCCGTCTATTTGCCATGAAGTGATGGGACTGGATTTCATGATCTTAGTTTTCTGAATGTTGTGCTTTAAGCCAACTTTTTCACTCTCCTCTTTTACTTTCAGCAAGAGGCTCTTTAGTTCTTCTTCACTTTCTGCCATAAGGGTGGTGTCATCTGCATATCTGAAGACATTCATATTTCTCCCGGCAGTCTTGATTCCAGCTTGTGCTTCATCCAGCCCAGCGTTTCTCCTGATGTACTCTGCATATAAGTTAAATAAGCAGGCTGACAATATACAGCCTTGACGTACTCCTTTACCTATTTGGAACCAGTCTGTTGTTCCATGTTCAGTTCTAACTGTTGCTTCCTGACCTGCATACAGATATGTCAGGAGGCAGGTCAAGTGGTCTGGTATGCCCATCTCTTTCAGAATTAGTTGCACTTAAATGATTATAGTTGAGCTAGCATTGATGTTCTTGTTCTAAAATTATTTTTGTCTTATCTGTATAACATGGGATTGGGCCCATACTTTGTTTGTTTAATAAACATAGTCATTCTTACAAAGTTTATTTCGATTCCACTAATCCCCTACCAATATTTTTTAAAAAAGGTTTTCTGCTATTGAGTCCTAATTTTTAGTATATTTGATGATTAATACTATGGTTCCATAAAATGATTGAAGATCTTCAATAAAGGAAAAATTTAACATAAGCCTTCAGTATTTAAAAAAAAAAAACTGTATTGTGAAATGCTCCTGACACTGTATATTTTGACAAGAACTGCTTTCTGTTAAATGTGTATAAAGTCAGGAGGCAAGTTTCTCAATATTCTAATACTCGGTTATTTTACCTGTCATCTTACATCAAAGCATAATTTTCCTGTGGTAGCATTTAACTCACCTGACTCCAGCCACTATTAATGTATTTCTGTAGCTTGTAAAACATCTAGTTATCACTCTATTTTAGCTCGTTTGTACTAATTATTTATTTTCATTTTCTCTAGGATATAGACCTGCAGCCAACTGGATTTGATTTGTAAGCGGGAAATGTACAGTCAGTGGCCACTCTCACCACATTGCTACGATGGAAAACAGAATAGTCAATAGGATATGGTCTGATAAATAGTGATAATTGAAGATGTTACTTCAATACACATGAAATCAGTGGAGATACTGGCTGCACGAAGAGCTTTCTGAGCTTTTCTTGACAAACTCGCCTTTAAGAAATCAGAGGTGTAGTCTACCAATATACGGTTTTTCTCAAGTGGATACAAATACCTTTGACTCACTGTAACCAGACAACTACACAACTAATGTGGGACCATGGCAGTGCCCAGATGCAAGTGGCCGGATTATGTTTGGAGAGCAGTCATGACCTGCTTGGTACACAGGGGGTTGGGTGCCTCATTGACTCTTTGTGTGTTAAGCTGTTTGCTTCACGCTGCCCATGTGCTCTCACAAAAACTGGATGATGCAGACCCCCTGGTGACTACCAACTTTGGCAAAATAAGAGGGATCAAGAAAGAACTCAATAATGAAATTCTGGGTCCTGTTATTCAGTTTCTTGGTGTTCCATATGCAGCCCCGCCAACAGGGGAACATCGTTTTCAGCCTCCGGAACCACCGTCTCCTTGGTCCGACATCAGGAATGCTACTCAGTTTGCTCCTGTCTGCCCCCAGAATATCATTGATGGCAGATTGCCGGAAGTCATGCTTCCTGTGTGGTTTACTAATAACTTGGATGTGGTTTCATCGTATGTACAAGACCAGAGTGAAGATTGCCTGTATTTAAACATATACGTCCCAACTGAGGATGGTGAGTTTACTACAGGAAAAACAGGGAGATATATTTCTATTTCTCTCTTTTATTCTAACGATATTAGTCTGTATGCACTGATAGCATGCATGGCTTTTCCTGTTGGCATGTAGACATATTTTACATGCGTGCATGCCTCTCTGTTTATATGTGTTAGTGTATCTGTTCTTATTTTTCCCTGTGCCTACTCCTTTTCTTTCCTCTGCAGCACGTATATTTAGGTAGAAATGGGTTCCTAATTTCCATTTCCTACCGAATGACTTCTGAGAAGATGCATCAACATTTCTCCATTGCATGTGCAGACTCAGCCAAGTCGGGGATCTCGCACTCAGTAAATGCAGGAGCATATTAAGTTAGATAGTGGTGTTGCATGTTCCGGCGGTCTGTGATGGAGCGCCATGTTATTTTCTAGTCTTCTATTCATTTTTCAGTAAAAAGAATATCCAAGGAATGTGCCAGAAAACCCGGCAAGAAAATATGTAGAAAAGGAGGTATGTATAAAAGTGGAAATAAAAAAATGGGGGAAACAGCTTGCAGAGGAGGAACAAGATATTCTCCCTAAGGATGATTTGCTGATGGTGGAAGTGAATGGCTAGGTGACACCTGGAATTTAATGAAGCCTGTCAAAGAAGAGAGAGATGGTTGAGGAGAGCTCTAGCTGACTAGACGTTGACAAAGCTCCTTGGTGGAGCCTTGTGTTGGTGCTGGTAGCATGGGCAGGATTTGAATCTCTGCTTTGAGTTTGGGTATAGAGAAGATACTTAGGTAATTACATTGCCGGCAGGGTAACCAAAGATGTTGCCTTCCCAGCTGGTCAACTTTGATCTCTGAACCTTTTTTTTTTTTTTTTTTTAGTAGATAATAGATTCCTGTTTCTTTTATAGGAAACAGATGACAAAAACCTAGGTTTTGTTTGTTTATCCTTAGTTCTCTCTGAAGACCCTATGAACTTTCTCATATTTGCTGTAACTATTGGGCAATCACCATTATTAAGTAATGGTATATTTTCCCAGACAGTCTTCCTATTTTCAGTCATTCCTCCAGAAAAAAAAAAAAGGGATTTGCAGCTTTTTATACGAAATATTTACAGTCTTAAAATTGCTTTAACATTTTTATATTTATGTTAAACAATTTAAAACATAGGGAAGAACATGATTCAGAAGCTACAATTAAATCAACCTTCAAATCATCCTCTAGCCAGATTGAGCAAATGTAGACACTGACAGCTGCAAGCTTGCATCTGAATGTAGCTTGTCCACACTCCATTTTTATATAACATCCAGTAAATCACTCATAGGAGAGTATGATTTTCTCTGGCAGTAAATTATCTAAGTGTTATTTTGACCTTATTATAACTTTGCCGAATTTTCAATCTTCATACAGAAGTCATATTAATATTCTAGTGCTGTACATTCTCTCTCTGTATGCACTTCTAATCTCCTGGCTGGACCAAGTCAGATTTCATTACAACAACAGTGTGGGGTGGGGAGTGTCTAAACTGTTCGTTTTTACTGCAATTGCATTATCTGGAAGAAGCTTCATATAACCAAGTCCTCAACTGTATTTGCATTAATTGGAATTTTGTTTTTGTTCTTATTTCTTTGGTTAGACTCATAGAATTGGATTTAACCTTCGTTTTATTATTAACGTCATGATTTGGGCTGAAAGAATAGTATACTTAAGAAGGTGGATATGGAGGCAACAAAGATGTTTTAAGTAACTAAAAAAAAAGTCTCTTGTTTTTTCCCAAATGAGAATAACTGCAGTAATTTACATGCTTTCAACTAATGTACAATGCTGCAGTGGTTATTATTATGCAGCTTATCAAGCATGTGTAATTAGCTAAGTGACTTTCGCCTCCTATCACAAAGATGTTGATTCACAAAGTCATAAATAAAGATGCTATTGAAGAATGCATAAATAGAGCATAATACATAAAAATGTGTACAATCAAAAAATGATTAGGACATCAAAAGGTAAGCTAGTGAGAAAGTGACCTTTCTTTTCATACAACTTCAGAAGAAAACGGATTTGTTAAAAAAGTTATTTTTCATTGTCCTTTAGATTGTTGGTTCCATCTGCTTTATGAGACAGTTGGCAAAGAAGTATGTAAGCTGTGCTATTTACTTTGGCAAACTTTGAGCTAATTTATAATTAGCCCGAGGACAAGGTCTATAGATACCTACATCAGTCTGTGGAGTTTATAGTCCACATCAATTGTGTTTTTATATTAAGAATTCTAAAAAATTGGTTTACTTTGGTATTTACTATATTATTAATAAATAATAAGTAAGTAGCAAATAAGTAAGTATAACTTATTTAAGTTATACTTACTTATTTGCTACTTTTATATTATCCTAGAATCTAAATAACAAAAATTTTACTGTAATTTTTTATAGATAATAGTTTTTTTAAAAAAGAAAATAAATTTTAGAGCTAGTCTTTTACATAGAGTAGTTGAATTTTTCCCCCCAAACTTTCACCTTTTTTTTTTCTTTTTTTTATCATGAAGTGTCTATTTTGGTCATTTTCAGAAATCATGTTTTCCTGGTTGAAAATATTAATCATTTCATGTGTATGTATATACTAATATATATATTGCAAATAGACTGTGAGTTCTTCAACAAAATTCTGGAAGTTTATAAAGGATGATTTAGGAAGTATAGGAGTAGTTGTGTTGCATTTTATCTAGGTACCAATAAAATTCTGACTTATTATTCATCTCTTTTTTTAAAATTGTGTATGGTCATCTGCAGAGGCAGATGGACTCCTACCCTTGTGTCAATCCGTGTATGCTATATTCATTCAAAAATATTCCTTAATTGCCTATTATAGGCACTGTCAGTAATGAATGAAACAAAGTTCTCTCTTCCTATAGAACTTACATTCAAGTACGTTTACAAAGAACAAATATTTTCTACACTTTTAATTTGTATGAGATGAAGAAATGTTTCTCTAAGAGATGCCTTGCTGTGATTTTTAAATAAAGCCTTTATAAGATTTTTTTCCTGTGCAAGTGAAGAAAAAACCATATTTTTACCAATCAGTTTCCTCTCATTTACAACAGGTCCCAGTTGTACCCTTTAATCCATCTTTTTAAATTTCCCATGATAGTTTTAGCCATATGTTAATTACTCTCTAGATATTTCTTCAGGGTTTTTATCCTTGCAAAATTGAAAGAAAGGATTAATGCTTAAAATGAGATGACTGCCAACACTTGGCCACATGGGCAGACGATATGTGATATAAATTGGAATTTGGATATAGAGGACTGACAACTTATCACCAAAACTTTATGAAGAAAGTATACGACCGTCCTTACTTTAGAAATATGAAAGTAGGTTCTGTGAATACTTTTAAATAGTACACGTGTTTTCTCTCTGTCCCAAGATTCCAGCATAGTCCTCTTGACTGCAATCAGGAGTAGCTTTAATTTGCTTATGTTTCATTTTTGCATTCTCTAGTTTGCGCTCTTGTGAGAGTTGCCAACAAACAGGAATGTGGTCAAATATTAGGCAGTCAACATGAGAAGGAAGAACAAGGGACCCAGAGAATCCACTGGAAATCAATTGGCTTACAGATACCCTAGAGATGTTTAGCTTTGTATTTCTCCAGTACCTTGACTGTTATTTGCACAACTCTTGTAAGGTGAATGCAGAATCAGTTTTCATTTCTGCACAAGTTCTTTACCCCAGTTTTATTGTATAGAAAACTAGAATCTCTGTATATGGCTCTGGTACAGTTCTTGACTCCTTAAGAATTTTATTCCTGATTTTCATAAATATTTTACTGTTGCATACTCTGTTCAGTAGTCTTTACCTGAGATACTATTGAATTCATTCAAGAGTCTTTTCCATAAAGTTAGGGTTTATTTGGTGGTGTATTGAACATAGAAACTGGTATTTTCCGAATGATATATGTATAAAAGTGACTCATTGCTGTCAGTGTGTTTAAGATTTTAAAGGGGAATTATATTCAAGAATATTCTTTCTTCATGCTTATACAATTTTATCTAATTTCTTTATTCAATTAACAAATGTTTATTGAGTCCTTACTCTGTGCTAGTTAGATTACCACTCTAGGCCCCCAAAATACATCAGTAAAATATAAAAAGCAAAAACATCTTTACCCTCTTGGAGCTTATATCTTAGTGTATGGGACACACTCTAGATGATAAACACAATAAATGACTAAATTTAAAGGGTTTCAAAAGATGAGAAATTAACAGAGTATCTTGTGGAACATGAAAATAATAGTATTGTCCTCTTCGGGTAAAGGCCTGAAGGAAATGAAATAAGTATCTGAGGAAAGAACACAGCAAAGAGCAAGTATAAAGGCATTAAGATTAATTCTTCCTCCTGTATTTAAGGAACAACTGGGAGTATGGTGAATCTGGAAAGAGTACAGAGCGAGAGCAGCAATGATCTTTATATTAAAGAGGTCTTTATATTGACTTTAAATTGACTTCAAATATTGACTAATGTATGACTTTATATTAAAGAGGTCATTCTGGCTGACATATTAAGAGTAGATTGTAGAAGAGTATGGAGAAACTGGGAGAGCAAATAAGAGGCTGTTGTAGTTTGGATCAGACATCAGCCTGATCCAGGCACAGACCAGACAAGTAACAATAGAAGTGGAAGTCGTAATACATTACAGATATATTTCTTAATCATTTGGTTATGGATTGTAAAAGAAAATGAACAGTCAGAGAAGATTCCTAGATTTTGATCTGAATACCTAGACGAATAGACCTTTGACTGTGTGGATCACAATAAACTGTAGAAAATTCAGAAAGAGATGGGAATACCAGATCACCTGACCTGCCTCCTAGAAACCTATATGCAGGTCAGGAAGCAACAGTTAGAACTGGACATGGAACAACAAATTCGTTCCAAATAGGAAAAGAAGTACATCAAGGTTGTATATCGTCACCCTGCTTACTTAACTTATATGCAGAGTACATCATGAGAAATGCTGGGCTGGAAGAAGCACAGCTGGAATCAAGATTGCTGGGAGAAATATCAATAAATTCAGATATGCAGATGACACCACCCTTATGGCAGAAAGTGAAGAGGAACTCAAAAGCCTCTTGATGAAAGTGGAGAGTGCAAAAGTTGGCTTAAAGCTCAACATTCAGAAAACGAAGATCATGGCATCTGGTCCCATCACTTCATGGCAAATAGATGGGGAAACAGTGGAAACAGTGTCAGACTTTATTTTTGGGGGCTCCAAAATCACTGCAGATGGTGATTGCAGCCATGAAATTAAAAGACACTTACTCCTTGGAAGGAAAGTTATGACCAACCTAGATAGCATATTAAAAAGCAGAGACATTACTTGCCAACAAAGGTCCATCTGGTCAAGGCTATGGTTTTTCCTGTGGTCATGTATGGATGTGAGAGTTGGACTGTGAAGAAGGCTGAGTGCCGAAGAATTGATGCTTTTGAACTGTGATGTTGGAGAAGACTCTTGAGAGTCCCTTGGACTGCAAGGAGATCCAACCAGTCCATTCTGAAGGAGATTGGCCCTGGGGATTTCTTTAGAAGGAATGATGCTGAAGCTGAAACTCCAAAACTTTGGCCACCTCATGCAAAGAGTTGACTTATTGGAAAAGACTCTGATGCTGCGAGGGATTAGGGGCAGGAGGAGAAGGGGACGACAGAGGATGAGATGGCTGGATGGCATCACAGACTTGATGGACATGAGTTTGAGTGAACTCTGAGAGTTTCTGATGGGCAGGGAGGCCTGGCATGCTGCAATTCATGGGGTCACAAAGAGTCAGACGTGACTGAGCGACTGAACTGAACTGAACTGAAGATGGAAAAACAAGCAACACAGAATAGTTTTTTGGGGGGCACAACAGAAGGATGATGTTTACTTTTGAACATGTTCAATTTGAGGTGACTCTATCCATGTATAGATTTCAAGGGACCAATTTGACATTCAGCAGAGAGATATACTTGGAGGTACAAATTTGGAAGTCTTTTGGCCACTTGATGTGAAGAACTGACTCATTGGGAAAGACCCTGATGCTGGGAAAGATTGAAAGCAGAAGGAGAAGGGGACAACAGAGGATGAGATGGTTGGATGGCATCACCGAATCAATGGACGTGAGTTTGAGCAAGCTCCATGAGTTGGTGATGGACAGGGAAGCCTAGTGTGCTGCAGTCCATGGGGTCACAAATAGTCAGACACGACTGACTGCACTGAACTGAATTGTGATATAAAAGGTAAAATTTTAAAGTTGTGAGACCGAGAATAAAAGGAAGTGAATGAAAATAGAGGAAAGAAAATCATACAAGAGATTCATCCATGGGCCATTCCAACATGAAGAGGTCTGGAAGAAGAGAAGGAAAGACAATGGAGACTAAGAAAGTATTACATGTGAGACGAGAAGATGAGAAGTAAACCAAGATATTTTTGTTGTCCTAGAATCTAAGTAAGGAAAATGCATCAAAATAGATAAGAGTGATTAATGCTACCAAATCAACTTTTGTGAGGTTATGTGGGTCTGACATACTGGAGTGGGTAAAAGAGAGAATGGGTGAAGATCAAAGTCACTAAGCATAAATAATAATTTTAAGAAGTTTTGCTATAAAAGCGCACAGAAAAACCTCTGTTTTGGTATTAGGTACCATAGAGGTTGTTTTGTTGCTCTAGGTTAAGATGGAAGAAATAGAGAAATATTTGTGTATAGTTGGAAGGGAACAATTAAAAATATAGGAGAAGGATGATAGACTTCTAGAATAATATCTTTAGAAAAAGATGGGTTCCAGTACACAGTTGGAGGTTTTGGATTAAAAAAAGCATTCATAGGTAATTTAAATTAGCATGTAGCTGGGTGGAGTCCATGAGTATGAGTACATGGGCAGAAGTCATGGTATGATTCTGTTCTTATTGATCCTGTTTTAATTATTCAATGCATAACATTAAGGCAAGTGGAGATAGAATTAACATTGTTGAACTATTTGTAAGTTCTAGACATTAGTCTTATTAGTTAATGTTACAACAATCCTATGAGATTCTTATTCTCACTTTATAAATGCAGAAATGGAGGACCAAGAAAGTTAAGTATCCTGCCCAATGATATATAATCTGTTTTCCGGCCAACTGTATTTTCTTTAAGGAGGAAACTTTAGAACAGAGGGAATAAAACAAAGCAGTATAACAGCAGCAACAGCAATCTCATTTATCTGGGATCCCAGATCAAATGGAAAATGAAATTAATGGCCAGTTTGGTAGTGGAAAAATCACTGCATATTGGAATAAGTACAGCATCTGGATTGTTGGGGACTTGAATGGGAAACAAGATTAAACCAGAGATATGGCTTCATATTTGAATTAGTACCTTGGACACTTATGGTTAAGACTTCTGAAAGCGAAACACTTTAAGCCAAAACTCTGAAATGAAGTAGATCTAAAAGGGTTGTAAAGTTTTAAATGAACAGCATCAGTTGTCCCATTGTTTACTGACAGGCAGAGAATCTACTGAAGCTGATGATTAAAAGACTATTATAGTTGACCAATTCAGTTTTTCTGGGGAATAAATACCTTTTTTTATTATAGAAAATTGGATTGAAATTGAAAACATATGATATGCCACCAGCAAAAAGAGCTATGCCAGGAAATAAACCCTCTGTAGAAAAGGCTTCTCTTTCTCTTACCCAGTATAATAATACATGTTTTATTGATTTCACAAATAGAACATACTACTAGCTTCATAATTATGATGTAGTCATTGCTTTAATTTTACTTTCCATTACAGATTTTGTTGATAATCTTTTCACCTTTCATGTTTCTCCTCCTCTTCTTTTTCCTTCCATGGTGGTATTGGGTTGGTGAAAACGTTTGGGTTTTTCTGTACAATTTTATGGGTAAACCAGAATGAACTTTTTGGCCAACACAGTACATACATGCTAAATAGTTTAAGAAATGACCAGCTTCAGAAATCACACCAGTCATACATTTCTTAGTAACAATCACATAATCTCCTTCTGGATTTGATAATTTAAAATTCTGGACTGATGTGGAAGCATAATTTCCAGTCATAAGTCTTCACATAGTCTTTTGTAAGTGGACAGAATACTTTATGTAACACTCCCTGTATTAGATTCCTAGGGCTGCTCTAACAAATTGCCATTAACTGTGTGGCTTTAAGCAACTGAGGTTATTCTCTCACTGTTATGGAGTTGAGAAGTCCAAAATCAAGGAGCTGGCAGATTTGGTTACTTCTGGAATCTCTGGAAATGAATCTTCCTGCTTCTCTCTTAGCTTCTGTTGGTGGCCAAAGTCATTTGTACTCTTTGGCTTGCAGTTGTATTGCTCCAGTCTCTACTTCTGTTGTTGTGTGGTCTTCTCTGGGTGTCTCCCAGTGTCTCTGTGTTTTCACATAGTCTTCTCATAAGGACACCGATCATAAGATTTATGACCCATCCCAATCCAGTGTGACTTCATCCTGATTACATTTTCTAAACCCTATTTCCAGATAAGATCATTTCTTTGCTAGGGTTGCTGTAACAAAACACCACACACTGCATGATTTACAAAACAGAAAATTTTGGTCTCACAGTTTTAAAGCCTGGAAATCTGAGATCAGGACATTGGCATGGTTGGTTCTTTCTGAGGGCTGTGTGGAAGATGCTGTTCTGGGTCTCTTCTCCTGGCTTGTAGATGGCTATCTTATCCCTATATCTTCACATGGCATTCTCCCTTTTTCTACTGAGGCATGGTTGACATGCAATATTATATTAGCTTCAGGTGCACACCATTATAATTTGATATTTGTATATACTTGAAAATAATCAACACAATAAGTCTAGTTAGCAGCCATCCCCATACATAGTTACAAACATTTTTTTTTTTCTTATGATGAGTTTTATGATTTACTCTTCAGTTCAGTTCAGTTCAGTTGCTCAGTCGTGTCCAACTCTTTGCGACCCCATGAATCTCAGCACGCCGTGGCTCCCTGTCCATCACCAACTCCGGAGTTCACTCAGACTCAGGTCCGTTGAGTCAGTGATGCCATCCAGCCATCTCATCCTCTGTCGTCCCCTTCTCCTCCTGCCCCCAATCCCTCCCAGCATCAGAGTCTTTTCCAATGAGTTAACTCTTAGCAACTTTCAAACATATTATACAATATTATCATCTATAGTCACCTTGCCGTACCTCACATCCCAGTGACTTATTTTGTAACTGGAAGCTTGTACCTTTGACCCCCACTTTCATCCGTTTCACCAATGCCTCACCCCAGCCGCTGTTCTATCTGGAACCTTACTTTTTATTGTTTTGCTTGTTTGATTTTTTAATTCCACATTTATAAGTGAGTGTTTGTCTTCATTGACTTATTTCCCTTAGCATAATGCCCATCTGTGTTGTCTCGAATGGCAAGGTTTCATTTTCTATGGCTTAATAGTATTCTATTGTCGATTTAGCAATCAGTGGGTACTTAGGTTGTTTCCATATCTTGGCTGTTGTAAGTGATGCTGCAATGAACATGTGGGTATATCTTTCTGAATGAATGTTTTCGTTTTCTTCAGATAAATGCCCAGAAGAAGAATTGCTAAATCATAGGGTAGTCCTATTTTTATTTTTTTTGAGAATCCTCCACATTGTTTTCCATACTGGCTGCACCAATTGACATTCTCACCAACAGAGGGCAAGGGCTCCCTTTTCCCAATATCCTTGCCAACAATTTCTATTAGTTGTCTTTTTGGTAATAGCCATTCTGATAGATATGAGATGATGTCTTATTGTAGTTTTAATTTGTATTTCCGTGGTAATTAGTGATGTTGAACATCTTCTTGTAGATGACTTTTTGGTCATCTGTATGTCTTCTTCAGAAAAATATCTATTCAGATCCTCTACCTGTTTTTTAACTGGATTTTGGGATGTATTTTGTTATTGAATTATTAAATTACCCTTTTTTATGAAGATACTAATCATATTGTGTTAGAGCCCATCCTAATGACTTCCTCTTAATTAATTATATCTGTAAGACCCTATTTCTAAATAAGGTCATGTTCTGAGGTATTTAGCATTAGGACTTCAGCACATGAATTTTGGGGTAACAGAGGTTCTAGTTGGACATAAATTCTTTAAGATACCATGAGCTTTTCCATTTTTTTCATCCACACTGAATCCCAGAAAGATCTCAAAATGGTATGATAATTATACCCATTCTGTAGTTGAAAAATTATGGCTTGTAGGGGTTAAATAACTCACTCAAGGTCACATGCTGCTAGTTAGGCATGCTGACACTCCTTTTCAAATAAAAACTCAAATTTAACTTGATATCCCATCTCTTAAGTCAAGTTTAATTTGTCATCCAGATTCTCTCTTCTCTACTTAGAAGTTTCTTTAATTTGTGTTTAAGTAGTTTTCTATCAAGATTGCATACTATGCATTAATTTCGATACTTTTAAGTGTTTAAGTGTTTGACTTTGTGTAGAGAAAATGATTCAGATTTTTTTTTTTAATTCCTTGAGTTTTAAGCATCTTATCCAGATGGTTGCTTACATGCGAACACAGTTTTAGTTAAGATTAAGATCTTATAAATTAAAGCTCCGGTAGCATTGCTTTTCAATAGTGTTTCATTTATCATATTTAGGAAATTGGACCAAGTTCTTTTAAAAATAATTTTTAATTAAAGAGCTATTTCTTTGTTTACTTTAATCCAATGCATCTGATATCTATGTAATGATAGCATTAGAGCAATTTAATTATAGCCCACAAGTTTCATTGACACGTGAAATTTTTTATAAAAATCAGTTATAAACAATGACAAAAAGTGAGACAAAAGCATCTTTCCTCTCTTCTTTTTGGCTCACATCCTGTTTTTCCAAAAAACTTCTGGGCTTCTCTTCTAGAATCTTCCTTCCAGCTTCTCTAAGTGGAAGGAGACAGAGAGGATAGAGGGATAAGTGTGTATAGCACAGTAATGACACAGGACAAATATAACCCTTTCTAGTTGATATGAAGCAAGAGTAAGTATTGCTGCTGCTAGGAAAGGAAGAGGGAGCCCTGGGTAAACTTATTAATAATATTTATACTCCTGATTTGGATGCCTAGGTCTCTCAGGTGTAGATATGTCCCCAGTGAAGGGGGTCTGTGGACAGAGGAATGCCTCTAGCCAGTGATCACTCTGCATTCCTGCTAAGTTCCCACTCAGGATCCTCTTCAAGCTCACCATCCTTTCAGGTAGTCAACAGGTCAGGCCTCAGTTTGCAGCTCTAAGCTTTAACTAGAGAGAATTGATAGGTCCTTTTGGCGCAGTAATTTATAAGCCAGGCAGTTCCTGAGGATTCTGAGTTGCCTCTGAGCTAGGCAGCCACCTAGCCTGCCAGCGCCTCTCTTGACCCACACCCAAGTCCCCACCATCACGTACTGCCATGCTCCTTCACATTCATGGCACCCGCACAGCTTGACTTTCATTCCTTACACATATAGGGAGAGACTGCCTACAGTTCCAAGATTTCTTTAAAAAGGAGGAAGGGATTCTGTTGCTTAAAAAATTCTGGAAGTCATTTATTTAGGTAATTAACTTTATTTCAATGAGAACTGAAATATTTATAAATTTGGATTCAGAAGAGGAATTTTTTCTGTAATGACCATTGAAAATGTTTTGTATTCCAACTCACTCCAAAAGAGCAAGGATGAGATTTTTTTTTTTCACGTTTTTAATTTATGGAGATCTTTGGTCATCTGCTGCACTGTCTAGCAAAGGCTTTTTGAGGGAAACATACATACACACATACGCATACATATGTACATACATGTCAAACCTTGTAGAATATTTCCTGAGGCCTCAGATTGTCATTAATGGAATCTTTGACTATCAAAACAGTGCTTTTCCCTATCTATCTATCTGTCTCTGTATATTAATTTATTATCTCTTTGGTGTTGATCCTGATTTGCTCTGTTTTGTTGTACATCCAGAAGAGCCAGCATCAGATTTCGTACATGGCTGTCCCCTCTCTCTCTGTCTGAACCCGCCGTGGACAAAGCACTCATGTCCAGAACTCAGCTGGAGGCTCAGTATGGCAGGACCCATCCTTTGCCCTCAGGGAGCTTAAACAGCCACAGCAGCTGGCAAGCAATAAGAAACACAGGACATTTTTGTTAGTGACCATGTCAGTATGACCAAGTAAATATAGGCCTAGTCTTTACTTAAATCTCAAAACCAAATCAGGGAACGGTTGTTCCTGTGGAAAAAACTAAAAACGGTAATGATGCTGATATTTGGCACTGTGTTCCCCATAATAAAACATTTAATTAAATCTTTAAATGTGTATGGAACACAAAATATGCACATCAGAATAAAACACATCAGGCATAACCAACACTATAATTATACCAGCCCAGTTGCCTGAGCCTGCCTTTGTTGCTCTGCCAACAAGCAGTGGTTTAAAACTTTCTGTCCATCTGTTAAAATAAATAAATAAATAAACAGCCTATGCTGTACCTATACAAATCTCTAAAGCTTGGGAATGCTTTGGCTACTGATACAACAGCTGCTGAGTTTCTGGGCTGCAGGCTGTCTCTCCTAGAGGTAAATTAACAGCTGCTGCTCTGTGGTTCTTTCCACACTTTCGTTGAGCGTGTACTCTCATAGGCCTAGGAGATAACAAAGGTGCATGCATGTGTGCTCAGTCATGTCTGACTCTTTGTGATCCCATGGACTGTAGCCCTCCAGGCTCCTCTGTCCATGGAATTTTCCAGGCAAGAGTACTGGAATGGGTTGCCATTTCCTACTCCAGGGGATCTTCCCAACCCAGGGATTAAACCCGTGTTTCCTACATCTCCTGCTTTGGCAGGTAGATTCTTTACCTGCTAAGCCATCTGGGATGAAAGGGGCATTAAAGAGCTGTCCTCAAAGCATTCCCTATCTTGTGGGGGTAGCAAATACAGAAAGAGAAAACAAGGTAGTAAGCACTCTGAGGAAGGGAAGCAAGAAGCATTATGGGAACACGTGGGAGAGGTGTCCATGGTTTAGAGATGTCTTGTGATAGAAAGTTGTCCTTGATGTGAGCACCCAGGTAAGACTATGGTTGTCCTGCATGCCTTCAAAGGTGACTGTGGCCTGTGGGACCATTTTGCTGAGTAATTCTGGATCAAAATATTTCTGCGTACTCATTTCAAATGTTTGTTTGCTTGTTTATTTGTTGATATGGATATGTAAGTGTAAGTACCTGTGTCTCCACCTTGTATGCCCTAATAGCAATTATCTTTTGTTATTTCTATCGCTTTACCAGGCTTTAGAAACACTACCTGCCAGCTTCCGGGGTACTGAATCTGATCTGTCATGGGTTGGGAAACGAAACAATGACAGTTAAGAAAAAGGAAAAATAAACTTGTTCATGAGATAAAAACAAATAGTCTTGAAATGACTGTCTCTATTACAAGTAATATATAACAATTTAAATAAATTTGTTCAAAGATTTTTTTAACAAATTTTATGTTATGAATAACTGAGGCTCTTGAAGATGTAGTCTTTAAGTAAATGAGGTGTTTCTTAATTGTAAAGGTATAGGAGCCAACCCTGTCCTCACGAGGTGACCCCTCAGGAATGTGTGAACATATCACTTCCTCCTCCTACTCAGGACACTGCAGACATTATCCTTCCATGTCCGTGTACTCTTTTCCTCCTTCCTTCTCCAACTCCCTCACCATAATCTAGAATCTCCATAATTTCTTGCCTGAACCACTACAATAGCCTTATAATGGGTCTTTCTATTCCCATTTCTGCTCCTGCAATACATTCTACACAGAGGGGCCAATGAGATCATTAAAGTCTGAAATCAGTTGCTACGGCCCCTTTCTTGTTCCCTCAGGAGCTTCCTATTTCTTTTAGAATAAATGTAGGACCCCTGACCATAGTCTATGAGATTCTACATGATGATTCCTGCCCACCTCTGTCCATGTCTTCTTCCATATATTTCACCCTTGCTTTCTAGATTCTAGCCTTACTGATCTCTTTTTGGTTACTGGAATAGCCAGTATATATTTATATATATATATATATATATATATATTTGCTTTCTTTTTTAAAAATTAATTTATTTTTATTTGAAGGATAATTGATTTATAATATTATGTTGGTTTCTGCCATATATCAACATGAATCAGCCATAGGTATGCATATGTCCCCTCCCTTTTGAACCTCCCTCCCACATCCCACCCCATCACACCCCTCTAGGTTACAGAGCACCAGATTTGAGCTACCTCTTCCCTCATACAGCAAATTCCCACTGGCTATCTATTTTACATACGGTAATCTATATGTTTCAATGCTACGCTCTCAATTCGTCCCACCAATTTCTATCCTGCGTCAGGACCTTTGTACTTACTACTCCTGTTACCTTGAATGTACCATGACTACCTCTTTTTCAAAGTCTTGGCAAAATGCCACCTTATCAAAGTAGCCTTTGATGAACACTCTGTTAGTTAACCTCACCTCACACCTTTCCTCTGGTTATTGTCTTACATCCCCTTGGTTATCTCCTGCATTACATTTTTATCTCTGTATGAAATTAGCTTGTTCATTTATGAGCTTACATGTATACTGTCAGCCCCAGAAGAACATTTCTCTTCTTCACTGCTCTGTGCTCAGTACTCACAAGGGATTCAATAAACATTATTCTAAAACATAAACAGCCTTGAGAAACAATGCACTTTGTTGGAGAAAGTCTTCGTCTCCCACCATCTGCATTTCTTTGAGTAATGTTATCATTCTTCACCTGACAGAGCAAGTAAGAATTTATGCTGTTCCTCTCTGCTATGAAATCACTATGTGTTTATGGCTCCCAAAATGAAGAAAATTTCAAAGCCAACACCAGAGTCCTTAACTAAGAAATAACAGTGTTCAGTGGCTCAGTCTGTGACAGATATAACCTGGATTCCATTGCAGGGGCCCTTGGGCCCGAGTGGCTGCCAACAGCCAAGGCTCTTGGCTTTCTGCCTGTGCACGTTTCTGCCAGCCTTATTGCCTCTGCACTGAATTTATATTTTAATACAGAACGCCAGCAACGCATTTGTGTAATAGGAGCACAGAGAATGATTTTCCTTTTCCAGGCCAGCAGCTTCATTTTCCCTTCCCACCTTCTAATTTAATTTCCTTTCCCTCTTACCCAACTCCAAGTTCCCTCCTGTGACAAATATATTTTCTTTTGTAATTATTTCACTTTCTTTGTCCTTGTTCTACCATCTACTTCTATGATAGGCCTTCTCACCACTATTTCTATTAAGACATTTCATTTGAGGTTCATTTCATTTGAGGTTATTCAAGAGGCAACGCCTGAGTGCTAGATGAGATAAGAAGAGGTCTAACTGGATTTGCTTAAGGGATTTTGTATATAGTATGAAATAACTCCTCCAGGGACTTGTTCTGGGGAGCTTTTTCCTTAGGATTTAGCCTTCCATTCGGTTAGGTCATGTCACCATTAACATGTTAATGAACCCAGAGGGTTATTTAGCCCTTTTCTTCTTTTATTAGGCATTCACAACTACTGACTTTCCTACAAAAAAACAGATATCTCTTTATAAAATGAGGCAAACCAGAGAATGAGACCTTCCGATATGTACAGAATCATAGGCAGAGTTGTGGGGACAAAGTTTGTACCCTAAAAGGACTGATGGAGACATATTTTGAGCCTGATGGTGCTTAGATTACTGAGATATCTGGAGAGGTCAGTGACTTTTCTAGTGGATGGTGGAGGCTGGATCTTGGGCAGTTCAAGGTGAAGAGGCAGAGTAAGTGCACAGTAGACCTAGAATGTCACAGTTTAGTTGAGAGTGAGAGAAATCTGGCAGTAACATAGACTAAATATGTATTTCAGAACACATTGTGGAGCTGATGAGAAGATGTTAGATTCCTGGTAGGGCTGGCTTCATAGGAGGGTAGTCTGTGCAGTCAAACTGATTCCTGTACTCAGAACAGCTTCACACTTAGTAAAACTCTCTACTGTAGCCATCTTGAAATTTCTAAGACTTTTTGAACAAGCGATTTAGCATTTTCATTTGGCATTGGGCCTCACAAATTATGCAGCTAGTCCTGCTCCCTGGCTTTGCTGGCATTTTCCCCGTTCTGCATACCCATAGATGCTCTTGTAATTCTGAGATATGGTAGAACAGAAGCCCTCTGTGCAAGTTGGAAAGTTTGATTAAAACTGTCAACTATTAAAGCACTATGAACGTTTGTGTGTGTCGCCTTACAGTTGCCTTCACATCTAAGGAGAACAATGGAAAAGGGACATGTTGTAATTTGGGAAAATAAAAGATCTGTTTTTCTCTTATTCCTATTTTTATGCATTTGTTCATTCTTTTATGAAATGGTTATTAAGTGTCTAATTTGTCCTAGGGGCTATACTAGAAACTGAGGATAAAAACTGGTATTTACTGTTTTTATTTTTATTTTTTTAAATTTTACTGGTATTTGCCTGTAAGGGACAGTCAAACAAGGAATAATAATGATAATAATTGTTATAATAGCTACTACTTGTGCAGTACCTATCATGAGCTAGTCATTGTTTTAAGGGTTTTAAATATTAATTTAATTCTCGCAAAAGCCCTACAAAGTTGTTACTGTTAGTTTCCCTGCTTTACTGATGAGAAATGTGAGACATGGGTAGGTTATATAAACCGTGTGAGATTCCACATAGCTAGAGAATGGTTGAGCCAGGATTCACAATTAAGCAGCTCAACTCCTTTAACTGTGCCCTTAGTTACTAGTATAACAGATGTCAGAGGTGCTTTGAGGGAAGTAAATATATAGGTTCTGTGTGGCTGGGTGCTGCCCCAAGGAGGGAAGGGCTAGTTTGATCTTGGATGGGAGCTGGAGAGAAAAGGGTTTATCATCATCGTCTTGCTTGAAATGAACTGTGAAACATGAGGAAGCGGCCCATCTCCTGAGCAAAATGATCTACTGGGGTGAGAAAGAGGGAGTTTTGCCAGGTAGAGAGCAACATGTAATCAGAGAGTGCATGAGAGAGAAACCATGATAAGGCAGCTCCCAGATCTTCATGTCTAAGGACTTTGGAGGTTTTATCTAGGTGATGGTGGGTCATTAAACATTTTGAACAAAGGCTTCACCTGATTGGATGAGCACTTTAGAATATTCTCTCTGACAACAGTGTAAATTATAAAATCCCTGGTTGAAACACCCCAGCAGAGATGACCAGAGGGCTCTTGTAATGGGTGTTAGTGACCATGCAGGCCTTACCAAAAGCAATGCCTGGAGTGTAGAAAGGGGGAAATGAAGATTAGGAGATACTTATTGACAACCTGATAGAATTAGCAGGTTGACTGGTATCGGGAGGGCTGAAGAAGGGATGGAGCACAGGATATCTCTAGGATGTCTCACTGCCCAGTGCCTCCCTTTCTGACCCATTGCCCTTACTTCCCGTAACCAGCCACCTTGACCACGCTTTTTCACCAGGACTTAAGAGGGAAAGACAGGATCGAGAATGAGTTAGAATAGAGAAACGAAGTTTGATAAAAGGCAAAGTGTCAATGGCAGAGAGGAAAGATAAAGGAAAAAAAAAAGAGTTGCAGATAAAAAACAGAAGAACAGGATAGAACACTGAACAAATTTTTAATCTCCCATGTGCCAAATGTGAGGAAAACTGAAAATAATGTCATAAATATAGTGATTGTTTAGTCACTAAGTCGTGTCCAACTCTTGTGACACCATATACTGTAGCTTGCCAGGCTCCCCTATCCATGGGATTCTCCAGGCAAGAGTACTGGAGTGGGTTGCCATTTCCTTCACCAGGGGATCTTCCCGACCCAAGGATCAAACCCAGGTCTCCTGCATTGCAGGCAGGTTCTTTACCGACTGAACTACAAGGGAAGCCTGCCATATATATATATATGTGTGTATATATATATACATACATATACATATATATACATATATACATATGTATTATATACATACATACATACATATACACACACACGCATACACACACATACATACACAACTGAGTTATCTTTTAACAATGGAACTTGAGGGAGAGATAAGTATGTCAGAACAGTACAGAAAGAGATGACAGGAAAATGTAATGAGACAGAAGAAAGAATCCTAAGTTTGTAACCTACCCTTGGTTGGAACAAGTTTGAAAATGATAAGAGAAACATACATAGACAGCAAATCACAAACTGTCAACTAGAAAGAGAGTAAAATCATTTATTTATATGTAATTTACTAAAAAGAACAGACAGGTGCATAATTTATGTAGCTTTGTATTAATGACTAGACAAATGAACTTAAAATTCATTCAGTAATAACTCAGAAAATACATGTTGATTGAATTCAGCATATATTTTTGGAGCATTTATTATGTGGAATGCCTCATGCTAGATGTTGGAATACAAATCTAGACTGTACAAATAATAACACACACAGACATACACATTATATACACTACACGTGGGTATTTAAAATCTAGTAAGAAGGTAGATTATAAATAATCAAGTATATGAACTATAAGACTAGAGAGGTCATTAGGGGAAAGACATGCTATTGATCCTTATAAGAATGTAAGAAATCATCAAGTTGGATGTGAATCAGAAAAGTTCTATAGAAGAGGTAATATTTTAGATCAGCCTTGAATGATGGGTAGTCTGTCAACAGAAAAACATGTAGAACTTTTGTCCAGCAAGAAGAAAGGCATAGCAGTTAACAGAGACTGAGGACTGTAGTGTTCAGTTATTTATGTCGTAGGAAATATTGAATCGTAGTGAAAGATCAATACTAGTTCTAGTGAAATGTTAGAAAGCCTAAAGGGCTAAGAAGATGAGTGATTTTACTATCAACTTTGTTGTTCAGTTGCTCAGTTGTGTCTGACTCTTTGCGACCCCATGGACTGCACCACTCCAGGCTTCTCTGTCCTTCACCATCTCCCAGAGCTTGCTCAAATTCATGTCCATCGAGTCAGTGATGCCATCCAACCATCTCATCCTCTGTCATCCCCTTCTCCTGCCTCAATCTTTCCCAGCATCAGGGTCTTCTTTAATGAGTCAGCTCTTCACATTAAGTGGCCAAAGTATTAGAGCTTCAGCTTCAGCATCAGTCCTTCCAATGAATATTCAGGGCTGGTTTCCTTCAGAATTGACTGGTTTGTTCTCCTTGCAGGCCAAGGGACTCTCAGGAGTCTTCTCCAACTCCACAGTTCAAAAGCATCAATTCTTCAGCACTCAGCTTTCTTTATGGTCCAACTCTCATATCCATACATGACCACTGGGAAATCATAGCTTTGACTATATGGACCTTTGTTGGCAAAGTAGTATCTCTGCTTTTTAATACAGTGTCTAGGTTTGTCATAGCTTTTCTTCCAAGGAGTAAGCATCTTTTAATTTCATGGATGCAGTTACCATCTGCAGTGATTTTGGAGCCCAAGAAAATAAAGTCTGTCACTGTTTCCATTGTTTCCCCATCTATTTGAAGTGATGGGACTGAAGTGATGGGACTGAATGCTATGAAGTGATGGGACTGGATACCATGATCTTAGTTCCCCATTAATGATTTTTTGGGCAAGGGATTATGATAAGAAGTGTGGTTTCAGAAGAAGTAAGCAAGGGACAGGAAGGTGGTATGATTGGTTAGATGACAGGAAAGAAGCCTATATAGGAAAAAATGGTCCTGTAGTTCATAGGAAAAATGGCTGGCAGTAGAAACAAAAAGGATGATGAATTTGAGAGACATTTCAAAGCAGAGTTAGCAGAATTGGAAATTGATTGCAAAAATATGGGGGTGGACAGTGAGCAAGGAAGCCTTGGCAAGGTTGACAGCAGATTGGTGACTGTATGGTCCTGAGGAAGATGAGGCTGTCAATAAATCATATTCCCAGATTTCCTCCATGAATAGATGAGCTTGTGAAATTTTCAGCAAAATTGATCATGGAAACGAATATGCCCTCCTTTTCTTTCTTTTTATCAAAATGAAGGTACAAAAAAAGCTATTTATGCCATTATAGTGTGTTCAAATAAATTATTAACCTCATCAAGGCAGAGAAAGCCTCTGTAAAAAATACTATTTTCTTTTTTTTTTTTTTTAACCAAAGAGGAGGCAAAAGATGATTAATATTCTGCAGTGAAATTCCTCTACTACTGTCATTTCAGAGCTGGACATAGCTCTAGATTTCCAAAAGAGAAATGAATAGGGTACATAACACTTCACTCAGGAAAAGGCCACCCACTGCCACAGCCTGTGTGAGTATAATTCTCACTGACAAGCCAAGATTGAGAAAGTATACAAGGCCAATTACACAGACCCATCCTGTTTTTCCAGCTATTTAACTGTTCACATCAAGTGCTGCGTTTATCTGCATGGAAGTGGAATGGACCCAAAGAACCTTAGAGCAGCATAGCCACTTGTCTTGCTGTGAGAAGTACAGATGGGATCGGGGAGGCTCCTCCCTCAGACTCATACACCTCGGTCATTAAAATCACATAAACCTCAAAGAAAGACTGAGAATACAGGATGTGGGATCTAGAGCAGTGGCCAGACTATCTGGTAAGATGAGAACATGATAGAATGCCCCAATTGCTTTTTGATGCTGACCTGCTAGAAGAGGAAGAAAAGTAGTCCCAGGAAAAGACAGAGAAAAAAATCAAATTCATTTTGAGATTTTAGGCAAATGAATGTTTGCATTTCTAAAGTGATCATGCTGCTCACTTTTAAGAATTTGAGTCAAATAGGGAAATTACTTCTTTGGGAGGATTTCTGAAAAATAGAAAGAGGGAACAAAGTAACTAGCCAACCCAATTAGTAAACACAGCAAGCTGCCATATATCCTGCCCAATAACAGATGCAGGCCTTAGGGGAGCTGCATGCCATCTTCCAGATCATTGAACAAATGACTTTCTTCGGTGCACTAATTATATTGAAAGAGTTAAAAAGAAAAAAGTGTCTAAATGTGTTCTATGCCATGAAATTAAAAAACACTTTCTCCTTGGAAGAAAAGCTATGACAGACCTAGACAGCATATTAAAAAGCAGAGATATCACTTTGCTGCCAAGGGTCCATATTGTCAAAGCTATGGTTTTTCCAGTAGTCATGTATGGATGTGAGAGTTGAACCATAAAGAAGGCTGAGCACCGAAGAAATGATGCTTTTTAAATATGGTGCTGGAGAAGACTCTTCAGAGTCCCTTGGCCTGCAAGAAAATCAAACCAGTCAATCCTAAAGGAAACCAGCCCTGAATATTCAGTGGAGAGACTGATGCTGAAGCTGAAGTTCCAGTAGTTTAGCCACCTGATTCAAAGAGCCAACTCATTGGAAAAGCCTGATGCTGGGAAGGATTGCGGGCAGGAGAAGAAAGGGACAACAAAGAATGAGATGGTTGGATGGCATCACTGACTCAATGGACATGAGTTTGAGTAAGCTCCAGGAGACAGTAAAGAACAAGGAGGCCTGGTGTGCTACAGTCCATGGGGTCTCAAAGAGTTCAGACACAACTTAGTGACTGAACAGCAACAATGCCCAAGGGAATTCTGAGTCTCAGGGAAGCTCAGTTGTGTGAAGGACTAAACTTGATTATTCCTGAAACCCCAAGTGCTAGCATCCTGTCCCATCATCATTCTACAGCAAGATATGTTTATTCCTCTCTATCTATCTTGTTTACCATGTCCGTGTTGTTGGCCTGTCTCTGACATGGACTTCAACATAAATCTCAGTGAAGGTTAAACTTAGTGAAGTTTAGCTCATTCTTATCTGTTTTGTCCTGAAAACCCTTTGGCATGAAAGCCAGTGATACTGACTGCATGTTGGAATCAGGGGAACCTGTGACTCTGTTATAAAGGCACTCAGTTGGATAAGAAAGGAAATTAGGACAGGTCTGATATTCTGTAAATGTAAGGGAATGTGATCATCTTCACTGAAGAAGAAAAACTGGAGTCCTTGGAGGCTGGGAAGATAGGAGGGATGATATCTAATTGTGAATGTGTTTTAGATCAGGTTAGAGTGGACAGACAGAAAAATGATCATATTTAAGGTGTCCTGGGCTTTGTACAAGTAGATCTGAAAAGAGAGCATGTGTGCCAAGAGGACAGAATAGCAGAGTGAGGGGAGGCATGAGAGGTAGGAAAAGAATGACGATTGTTACTGTCTCCTGGTTAACGATGATTGTTACTGTCTCCTGGTTGGAGATGGACTGGGAAACAAGTAAAGAATACCAGGGAAAGAAAGACTGATTGGGATTTTGTGAAGGACTTTGAATGCCAGTGTGAGGATTTCACATTTAATTTGGTAGGCCAAGGGGAGCCACCAGATGTTTGTGCTGAAGAGAGTGACATGATTAAAACTGTTTTAGGAAGATTAATTTGGCAATTGTCTTTGGTGAGACTGATGTTACAAGAGGCTGGGGCTTGGAAAAAAAAATTAATTAATAGGCTTTTACAATTGTGTCATCTGACAAGAAATTGATCAGTAATTTAAAAAATCTTACCAAATATTTTAAAATTTCCTGCAGTCCTATTGATATCTATTTAAAAGGCTCTAAAAGAGCATGCTGCTGCTGCTGCTAAATAGCTTCAGTCATGTCTGACTCTGTGCGACCCCATAGATGGCAGCCCAGCAGGCTCCCCCGTCCCTGGGATTCTCCAGGCAAGAACACTGGAGTGGGTTGCCATTTCCTTCTCCAATGCATGAAAGTGAAAAGTGAAAGTGAAGTCACTTAGTCGTGTCCAGCTCTTCGCAACCCCATGGACTACAGCCTGCCAGGCCCCTCTGTCCATGGGAGTTTCCAGGCAAAAGTACTGGAGTGGGTTGCCATTGCCTTCTCCGCTAAAAGAGCATAAAGGATATTATTAGCTTTATCTTTTCTTTTTTCAAACAAAGAAAGGTATGCTAGGAGAATCAGTAGATGCACTTGAAAGGCTGTTTTCTGGGGAAGGGACTGGCCCTCCAGCCTCTTGCCCACACATCAGCTGTGGAAAGAGCTCTGGCTGGATTCATGGCTTCCTATTCTCATTCTGTAACCGTGTTGCTGTGTGACTTTGAACAAGTCATGTTACCTCTTTGGGCCTCAGTTTTCACCTCATCTATGAAATGAGGTTTGGGCTCCATGATCTCTGGAGACGTTTCCATATTTAACTCTTTCAGAATTTGTTTGTTTTATAGGAACAAAGGGAATTGCAATGGAGAAGGGGTTAATGTTTGCTGCATTTTCTTCTGCCTATTTCACTGACTCACCAAGAATTTCAGAGAGGAGGATGAGTGGAACACCTCACTTCATGTGTGGATTTAAGTGAGCTTGTTTCATTTCTTGTAACAGTTTAAATGCCATCTTTAATGTTTTCTTGTCTGCTACTGTTGCTGTTTTTCCCTGTTTCCCAGAAACTAAACCATTGCAGATGTCTGTTCCCATGTCTTACAATGAATTAAGGCTACAACAAGGATATATTTTCTTCTTTATATTTAAAAAGACTAATAATACCAATTTAAATAAATTATCTGTGGTGTAATATTGATATATCTTAGTTTTATCTGCAAGGGAATAATTTAAATCAGCTAGCTCTGAAGTGTAATACTTTAAAGATGGGAATTCAAGATAGCCACCACATGTAGTAAGAACAAATAGAGGCTATTTCCATTTATTAGTTAAATCTTATACAGCCTAGAGGGCATTAGACGACCTGTGGTAGTATTTCTAAGACTAATTTATAGCTCATAGGTTGTCTGATTTTTCTTAACTAAGGAAGTAATAAGGTTTATAATTCTCATGGTTTAAAAAAAATGAGAATTTTTTTTTTCTAGAGACTTCCAGATAGTTTAATAAGCTTCTGAGGATAGCATTATTAATATGTATTTCAGTGATAATCTTCTTGAATTGTATGTAATTGTCAGAGATTTCATCCATGTCAGTTTGGTCACACAGATGGGTAAATCAAATAGTCTTTACTCATTTGTCACTTTTCTGATTATATTTAGAGAATCATCAACTATTTCTGGATATATTCTATTATGTTTAAAAACTATTCTGCAGACAGAGTTTGAGTCATTGAGGGGCTGGAGATACCACTGTTAGAAGTACCACTCCATTTTTCTTTAATTTTGCAGAAAAATGGACAGATAAACTACAATGGTGAAGAATTAGAGCAAAGGAATGATATTACATGCATTAGGACAATATCCTTGATATGGATTTTAGAGATAAGCTAATGTGGACTGGCCAAATATTTTTGTTGAAAATGGAAAAACTATTCCTTTTTCCTACTCTCACCCGCTCTCAGACATACATATCACCACTACTTACCACCCTAGTACTTTTGCTCAGATTGCAGTTGAATAAACAAATTTGGATTTCCTTATTGGTTTTAGTATATTTGATTAAGTGGAAACCTGTGAACGTTTACTCATGCTTCTACATCTTCTCCCAAGTAGCATTTCCAAATGGGTCTTAGTCTTTCCCTTCTCTCTTTGAGAAGATAGAAAATAAACATTTGTTTCAAGCTACAAATCATGAACTATTTACTAAATAATCTGTTATGCACTATTTATGAATTAACTAATACTTTAATATTTTAGCTTTTGATTCAAAATTAAGAGCAGCTGTTAACTAGTAAAATAATAAAGTATTTAAGAAGTATTCATTCTACTTGCCAGATTTAGTCAACTACATCTGCCTCAAAAATCTTGGAATGTTTAATGTAATAAAAGAAGTTTTTAAGGAGTCTACAGATATAAATCAATTGACATTTAACAGAGTTACCAGTTTGAAAACTCAGTACAAAAGTGAAAAAACCTAGTGTTAAGACTATGGACTTGGATTAATATAATAGATGATAGAAACGTCTTTGAAATTTAGTGAGATTATTTTTCTTATAGCTAGAAATATAGCTTTAGTAATTGAATTTATATTGGCATCTATATCATAATACATTCAAATGCATGAAGCCTCTTCTCGGTTTATAGCCTATAGATCAATGTTGTCTAACAGAACTTTCTGTAGTCATAGAAATGTTCTGTATCTGCTCTGATTGGTATGCCAGCCCCTAGTTACCTGTGGCTATTAAGAACTCCAAGATATAGTTAATATGACTGAGGAACTATTTAATTTCACTTAACTTTTATTAGTACAAATTAAAATTTAAATAGGCATCTATAATTAACTGCTACCATTTTGGACAATGAAGCTGGAGGATGAATACTAGTATCACCAGAAGAAAGATAAAGTTTATCTTGGATTTTCATACATGAGTAAAAAGTGTCTTTGTTTTCATAAATTTTGAATTTAGAAGATAATAGCTAGAAATTATTACAAAAAATGAACTTACTCAAATGGAATATGTCAAGTATGACTATTTTTAATTTCTGGCACTTTCAGAATAAGATTCTATAAAATTTATTTTAACCAGCTGTTTGCATGATTTTTTCCTTGAAATTGTATCATCAGTGTTTCAAAATTGAAGTAAAAGATATTCAGAGCAATCTGTAGCATCAAAGTTTATTATTTTATACAGGGTACTCTTGATAATTTTTTTCCAGAAATATATATACTTCAGAGCATGTTTTTTGTCATTGAAACTAGTGTGTACCAAATTTTCTCTAAAGAGTATATATTGGGGGCAGGGGGCACATTCTCCCAGGTATTCTAGAATTGTTCTGTAAAACATGACTTAATCATTTCAAATTATTTTTATTAGTTTCTCTTTTGTTGTTGCTCTCAGCTTACAAATTGTCATATGGTTTGTTTTTAGAGATTTTAAATTGAACATTATAACTGTTGACTTTTCAAATCATTTTCTAAGACTGTACTGATGATTCATAATCTTCATTTCAAAAACTAACTGTTGCCAAAATGACAGAACTATCCCAGTGGGAGACAAAAGTAGATTTCCCTTGGGAATCTCTTGAAACTCACTGTCTAGGGAACAAAAACATTTTCATAAAATTGGTTCATGAGTAAGCCAGTGTCATCAAAATTGATATCTTCTTTCTTGCCTTTCTTTCTGTACTTTGGCCTGCCATGGTTTTAAGCTGAATGCATTATATGGAAGAATTTGCAATTTGTGATTTTCTAGCATATTAACTTGAGAGCCAAAATCTTATTTGCCTTATTGCATCATTTTACCTAGCATTATTTTTGTTGTTGTTGTTTGTTTGTGGGAAATGAGTTCATTGGAGCCTTTAGTACAAAAGTTTTTGCTTTAAAGGCTGTTCTTTTACTCATGATTTTCTTAACAGCAGCTTGTGTTTCCTCCCCCCCCAATTTTTAAGATGAATATGTGTCACTTATTTTACATACTTTTTGTTTTTTCTCTCACAAGGACTCATACTTTAAGTTTTCAACCAGTTGGCTGTACATTTCATCCAGGTGAGACTTTTTGTCTGTTGCCTGTTCAGCAAAATAAATCGTTCCTAAAAATCTGTGCTCATTGTCTGAATTCTTCGGCTGTCTTCCTGTGAGGCTTTTGTTGATGTTGTACCTGAATCCCGTATTTGTCCTTTGAACTCCTCTTTTTTTGTATCTCTGTACCTTTCTCTTCTATGTGAATGCTCTCTTCTCTTCTTGTCAGATACTGCTCTCATCTTCTGTCATTTACATAGCTGGGAGTTTCGGCAGTGAAAATTAGTTCTTACTGACTTGAGTCTGGCTTGCCTGAATAAGCAAATTTCCTGAAGCCCCAGGATCATCTGAACAGGCTTGGATTCCTCACCTCTGAGATAATGTTTCCATATAACATACTCTTCTTAGTGAAGACTATCTTCTATTCTTGTTTACAGATGTGAGGATGTCATTTGGCATTAATCTTAGGGTGAGCTCACTCATCTTTCACGGGGGAATCCCACAAAATCTATTTCTCATTCTTTCATTATTACTGCTTTGTGCCTACAATTCATATGAATTTCCATGCATTTCATGCATTTTAGGTTTTGCCCTTTAACAGTAGTTAATGTGAGCATCCAAGCTGTGCAGTGCCACCTGCTGACCTTTTGATTGGTTCCAATGAAGAAGTCCTTGTAAATATGCACATAAAGAAAGGAATTAAAGGATATGCCAAATGAAAGTTTTAAATCTATATTTACTCAATATGTAAAACACTGTATAGTTACTGTCTAATAAAATTGAGGAGAATCTTAGAGATACTTTAAGCCATGCCTGCATTTTGTCAGGCAAGTAATTTTTTTAGGACCTGACATGCCTTTAGAATTTAGTCTTAAGAAGCTAAATGTAATATTTTAGTTACTTAATGAGGTCAAGGCACTTTGTGGAACATTATATAATAATTATTACTACTTTGTAAGCAATTTTAGGATTCCTATAATCCTTTCTTTTTATTGTTCATTTTAATCACAGTGGTAAGGGGCGTATCTAAGTTGTAGAACTTAACTTATTGCTTTTGTTTTTTTAAAGTCTTTTAGACAGGAGCATCTAATTATTTCCCTGTACATGGACCATATTCCCAGATTGGAGTTGATCCAATGTTAATTAAGTTGGCAAACACCATCTCTGAGTTCTTAAAAATTATACTTCAAGAATAGCAAAGTGATCAATAGGTAATTACCTTTTTAATTAACAAATACTTCTCAAATTAAAAAGAAATATTCCATATTCAGAGACTTAACATCATTAAAATATATATATTTTTGGTTTAAAGGAAGAGTCATGTAATAATAGGTTGCAAAATACCCAATGCAAAGTTATTTGAAACTTGAGAATCTTTAGATGAAGAACTCTCTGCAAGTTGTATATATCAAGTTTCTATTAGGCAACTCCCTTTGAATCATATATGCATAACTAATCCATTTATTTCCAACCCCGTTGCATCTTTTTTAATATTGATGGTTTAAACATCTGTACCTTCATTTAAAAAAAAAAGCTTCACTCTGTTAAGACATTGAAGAAATCAATCTTCATTTCAGACTGTATCACACTTGTATAATTATAGTTGAAAAAGCCTTCACAATCCAATAAATTCTTCTTTTAACTTTTATAGAAAAATTTTTGTCTAATAATGTATACCAAAAATTCAAGAGAACTTGAAAAATGCTGAAGGTTAAATAAGGCAGGAGTTGTTTGAGAAGGATTTTCTTTTTTCCAGACAAAGGAAAAGAGAAAAAAATGCATGTCTTTAGAATAAACTATGTTTCTCAGTTGCTTATGAGACATGCCTGGGAAAGTGAACAAAGCAGAGCCAGTCAAGCATAATTAGGAAGCTAAGATGTTTTGGAAGGAATTACCAAGTCTACACAGTCGAGGAGAAAAGTATCTTCAGGAAGTGCTTAAATGGCTGACATTCTCGTCAAAGGATGAGGAAGATTTTTAAGGCACAGAGCTAATGTTTTCCCTTATTGGCATCATGGAGAGAGAACAGTAATGTTTTTAAAATAATGAATATGAAGTTCTAGAACCCCTAACTGTAATTATTCATACTCTTACCTGCTTTTCTTTATTTTTGGAGTAAGTATGCTATATTTAAGGAGATAGAACCAAAGACCACTTCAAAATAAAGTTGGTTATAATCTATAATAATAATAATAAGAAAACTTTCTTAAAATATGTATGGATGACAGTGTACTGCATTTCCCCCCAAATGAAGTGGTTCAACATATTCCTTTCAGATAGTTCCTATTGACCTCTGATACTTAGACAATCTTCTCCTGCCACCAGTATTTTGTGCAGTAATCAATATAACAACATTCATATTTAATATTATCATCCTTCAGAATTTCTTCTTTTCCATAGGGAAAAGCTCATTCCTTTGTGAGGTTCATTTTTGCAATGATATATGTTAGGTGCTGGTGCTGCTGCTGCTAAGTCACTTCAGTTGTGTCCGATTCTGCGACCCCATAGATGGCAGCCTACCAGGCTCCCCCATCCCTGGGATTCTCCAGGCAAGAACACTGGAGTGGGTTGCCATTTCCTTCTCCAATGCATGAAAGTGAAAAGTGAAAGTGAAGTCGCTTAGTCGTGTCCGACTGTTCGCGACCCCATGGACTGCAGCCTGCCAGGCTCCTCCATCCTTGGGATTTTCCAGGCAAGAGTATTGGAGTGGGGTGCCATTGCCTTCTCCAATGTTAGGCACTAATATTCTTTAAAATTCCTTTCTTACATGTTTCCCTATTGTCGAACAATATTCTTCTCTCGTTTTGTGCTCACTCAGTCGCAACCGACTCTGCGACTCTATGGAGGTTCACCAGGTTTCTCTGTCTATGGGATTTTTCAGGCAAGAATACTGGAGTGGGTTGCGATTTTGCACTCCAGCCTTACTTAAATTATCTTTCAAATGTCATAAATCTTTGACTTTGTTACCTCAGTTAACATTGTATGCAGATATTAGAGTTGTTAGAGGTTGGATCAGAAGAAACTTAGGAGAGATGGGACTTAAGAGGTGTAGTAAGGGAAATGAAAAAGAGAAGAGTTATGATTTGGTGGAAGTTGGTCCAGATGGAGAGCTTTGGAGACAATTCCAAGGTAAGAGCCAGTAACTAAATTGCCTTCCTAGGAGGTGAAGTTGTGTATGACAACTTGGCCTTGTCACTGATCTTTCCTTGTTTATTGTTTTAGATTTCAGTGATTGGAGAGAGACAAGTTCATTCTGAAAGCAGGTTTTTTTTTTTTAATTGAATGTATGGTTCAAATCATCATTATTAGCAGGTATCTGTTAAATAATCATTCAGTAAGGAGTATTCTATTAAGCAAGCAGGTAGAGGATACTTACATGTGGAGAATACAGAGTCTTTGTTTTGCCAAAGATTGTTTATGATGCTATTTGTTCATCCTAAGTGTAGATTTAAATAAATAAATCTTTAGGGCATAAATTTTCTTGCCTTTTATTTTTTAAAATTATTTTGGAACTTAATTTTCCTTTTACTCCTAAACAGCCAAAAACAGCAAAAGACTTTGTGCTTGGCTCCTGTGTTTGTATGTTTCTGTTTGTGGATGTTTGGTGATGAGTACATATTTGTGTGAAATATGTATAAATGAGTGAAAGTGATGATACCAGGAGCAAGGGCTTCATTTCTGTCTTTGTACTTTGCAAATGTTGTTTTTTGTCCCGGGGTTATTTTTGAAGTATAATATCATTTGACAACTCAGTGAGTATAGATATTTGTAGTTACTGATAACCATGGTTACAAGAGTAAATCTAGTCCAACTAGGAGTAAAATCTACTCTGGAATGACAGTTATTTACTTGAGAAATTATTTTCCAGCATGCCTTCAGAATAAGTGAAAATGAGTTTCCATTTTATAAATTTCTGGTCATTATTTTTCTTGCATTGTATATTAAAATTATGTTGTGGAACAAAAGCCTGGAAAATTATGTTTTGGTAATTTATAATTGTAAGATGGAGTTTAAAAATGTTCCTCTTTCATAATGAACTTTAATGTTCTTCTAGTTTCTTAAGCCTACAAAACTTGATCCAGGAGCAGATTTTTTTTACAACTGGGATATAAACTTTTAGAAAATGGTTTTTATAATAGAAATGCTACCATAACTTTAAATCTAGCAGAGCTAGGAGGCAGCCTTCAATCTTCATGATTTGCTGACAACATAGAAGTTTGTTTTCAGATGCATCTGCGATGTCTATCTTGAGCATTCCAGATTGTAGGAAATAAAGTATCTTCTTCTTAGAAAAAAAAATCATTTTGCTGAGGGCTGCATCAGTGGAAATGGGTTTAGTATGCTGTGCATGTCACTTAGTGCTTCTTGAATTTTGCTGGATATTTTGGTTATAACGTGGGGCTTCCTGAATGGTGGTTGTACAAACATTTGTTCTGCTTTATTTTTCCCCCAGTGTCTGGAAACCATAGCCATGAAATTTCTAGGAATAGAGTGAAGAATTTCATCTTGCTTTCCTTTCAAAAATATTGGTGCATCCTAATCTTGTGGAAAATGCCTGAAGTTACTCTGAGATTATTTTATCTGAAGGGATGCTTTTGTTAATGGTCTATATATAAACACTCAAAAAATGGCATAAACTAAGTGCAGCAGCAAAAAAAAAAAAAAAGAGAGAAAAGAAGACTGGTTTACTTTTTGTTTTGTCATTTTGTCCTTTATGATCAGATGAAGGCCAGAAAATTCAATCATTATAGATTTGAATACCAGCTGGCTGTTTGATTTTTTTTAAAACTTTATTGAGGTATAGTTGATTTACAGTGTTGGGTTAGTTTCAGTTGTACAGCAAAGTGAATCTTTCATGCCTAGAAAAGCTCCAGGAGGCAGAATTTTCTTAAGGTAACTAGGCTCTCCCCATCCATTCTTTCTCTCTTGAGATTAAGAGCCAAGGAAAACAGCTGCCAGATATTTGTGTTTCTCTAATGCTGTAGGGTCACTAGTTACACAGATGGGATTTTTGATAACTGCAGAGGATTCACTTTGAAGGAAGGTTTTGTAGTTGATCTTCCAAAGAAAGGTTGGGATGAGATTAGTATCTACTTTCAGAGAACTATGAGTCTAATTGGTAACTAAAGCCTTTCCAGTAGCCAAAAATTTGTAGTTTGCTCTTAAAATATCCTTAACTTTTGATACCATGCAATATTTACCATATAAAAGAGATTTGTGAGAGCTAACATTTGACAAATTGGGGGATGGGAGTCGGAACACAGAAAGCCGTGTCGGCTACATTACGGACTTTAGCTTTTACGCTGTTTGAGATGAGGAGTCTTTGAAGGATCTTGAGCCAAGTATTGTCAAGAGCTAACTTTTGTTGGCTCCTTTCAATCTTAATACTATATCTAGAATTAATATCTTCATAACATGACTGATTATTTTACTGTCCTTTCATAGACTCTAGTTAAAAACCCTTATTTGGTGTTCAATTTCTCTTCATATAGTATCTCTTGTGGTTTGACCTCTGCCAATTTTTTCTAGCCTTATCTCATTCTACACACACCCTTGCTATCCGGATTGTGCAGCTACTTTGTCATTCCTTTAGCATTTCTAATATACTTTCACTAGGGCAGTTTCTCCCACTGTATGCTCTTAGCCACATATATATGTACTGCTGCTGCTGCTGCTAACTCGCTTCAGTTGTGTCTGACTCTGTGCAACCCCATAGATGGCAGCCCACCAGGCGCCCCCATCCCTGGGATTCTCCAGGGAAGAATGCTGGAGTGGGTTGCCATTTCCTTCTCCAATGCATGAAAGTGAAAAGTGAAAGTCAAGTTGCTCAGTTGTGTCTGACTCTTAGCGACCCCATGGACTGCAGCCTACCAGGCTCCTCCGTCCATGGGATTTGCCAGGCAAGAGTACTAGAGTGGGATGCCATTGTCTTCTCCATATGTGTGTACTATTAAGTGACAAAACGGGTGTTTACAATTGATCTGATAGGAAATGGGAGATTTTGTAAGTTCCTAGCTTAAGAGTTCACACAAGAAGAAACTTTGGCAAAACTTCTAGCCCAGGAGTTCATGCATGGAAGAAACTTTGGGGATATCTGATTCAAATATTTTTGTATCATTCAGAAATGGCGATGTGGGTTCTATGTGGGCATCCCCAGTGACAGGCAAAGGAATTGCAACCTATGAAAGAAGTCCAGTCTTTTTGAGCTATTTGAAACAGCTTCTATGAGACACGAATTTCTGAGACATGAATTTCTGGTGAAATTTATCAGATAAAGAAAATTAGACTTTCTAGGGCTACAACAGAAAGAAACTTCCTGATTTTCCTTTTAGTTCTCATTTAGCAGTATCATATTATAGAAAAACAGAATATATTGGGCTGGATTTTTGTGTTTTTTTTTTTTTTTTTTTTACTCTTAACTCTTTCTCATCTCCCATAGCTTGTTAAGCTTCTTACATATAATTCACTTATATTAGCTTATACTAAGATAACACTGCAGGGCATTTTTTCTGTTGCCCAATGTAATAAAATTCTGAGATGGTATGATAAATGACAACTTGTCTAAATAATTCCCCAGTAGAATAAAGACAATCTACTCAAGACTTTATATTGCAATAAATGTAATCTTGCCTAAATCAATATTTTTAATATAAAACATTATAGGCTTTAAAAATTTTCAAATTACTTGTAAAATACATGTTTGTTGTTTTTTCTAAAGCTAAACAATATAGTTTTAGGTAATCCAGTAAATAAATATTTCATTGACCTCTTCCATCTCACCAGATAATTTACAGATAGAATAAGTGAAAAATATGGTTAAAAACTAATATTAAAGTTACACAAAATGCCCATTATGTGCCCCACAAAATAAATAAATAAGATCTCCTCCCTCATGCTCTTCAATCCTATCCCAAAAATATGATTACATGAACAATATCACAATCCTCTGCATTTACATATATTTTTGTGCCTTATGTTCTTATATATCTATATTTCAAACATTTATCATGCAAATAAGTATATAATTAACTCTTACAAAATAGAATGACATAATAGATGCTACTCAGCAATTTTCTATTTTTCAATTAGCAATAAATTATGAGCATCCAGCCACATCTGTAATGTATACTTTACTTTTTTTTACACTAATTTTTAATGCATATGTGATAGGATTTACCATGATTCATTTAACCATTCCTGTCTTAAAAATACAATATATTTTAAGATACATACTAACTATTATTTTATTTAGTGCATTTATAATTCAGCATATTTACTGTTGTTAATGAAAACTGTGCTTTAGGAAGATTGTCCTGCCATCAGTGTGCAGGAGGAACTGGAATTTGAAAAGGAGGTGCACACAAAGAGCAATAAGGTATTTTTTCTCCCTATGATGATCCCAATCTGCGATGGAGAGAGACAGACCCGGATGGAGTGGAGGAAGGGTTGAAGCTAAGAGATGGAGAAAGAAGCAGTCAGGGAAGCGTCCTTGGGATGACAGTAGAACCTTTAAGTGGACGAAAGTGCTTTATTACACAGTACAGGAAGGTTGCCATTGTGACACATATATAGATTTAAATTTTGGATCTCTCCTAATATATAACTACTTAAAAAATAAAATTGTTAATAGTAAAAATCTGCTTTACTTTGTACAGAGTCCATGAACATTACTTTTGCCTAAAAACAGATAGTTATATAATACTATAAATAATAATGAAAATATTTATAGGTTATTGTATGTTACCATCTGCTATTTGCTTCTTATACACATGCCATCCACACTCCCCCTATGAAGCAGGCATTGTCATGCCTATTTTATTTTATTTATGTGTCTCAGAGATGTTAAGTAATTCAAGTTTATAAAGAGTTATTATCTTTGGAGCAATGCTGATTCTGCAGTTAAGGATGAGGGAGCTTCTGTTTACTATATTAATTCTCATTAGTTCTCTAATAAATGGGAAATAGGCAAGATGGCTATAGAAGTAGAGCCCTCTCTCTACTTTTGAAATAGAGGTATTGTTGTTCCACTTTTCTGATTTTGAATGTTTTGGGTTTATTTTTTCCGTTTGTTAGAAAAGGAAAAACAAGCACAAAGATTTGTAGTGTCCTGATTGTATTTCTAATAGGAATATAGAAGATTTTTCTGAGGAGAATGATTTCAGACACACTTTTCTGGAATGAATTCTCACCAGGCCATTTAAGAAACTGGTTACAATTCGATTTCTCTTCTTTTGTTTGGTACTTTCTGTACTCAAAAATAATTTTTCTTTATTATCTTAATTTCTCATTACTGTTATTAATTAGAAGACATTTTATATCAATGAAAAGCTTGAAATATCATTCATTATTTCCTCAAAATTATTAAGAGAATCTGTCCATGGTGAGTTAATTATATTAAACATTTTTGAAAGGACTTAGTTTTATGTTTAATAAAATGAGACCCACATTTCTATGGAGTTGTTTTACTATTGAGCCTGTTAATAAATAGGTATGGAAAAAGATAGTGATCAAGAATGTCAGGCTCCTGATATGCAATTCCAAAGAAAAGGAAAACCGTAGTTTATTTGTTGGCCATGCAAAGACATCAAGGGGACAGTGGTTTATTCCCAACTTCTAAATTATTTTGTTTCTAAAATAATTTGTTATTTGGAAAATTGCATACCCTAGTTTTATATTTCTACTAGAAAGTAAGAAGGGGCCTTAAGAATGGCATTTATCAATTGGTTGTTTAGTAGACTGTAATTAATCGGTGTAAGGGGGAAATGCCATGTGTAAATAATATCTGTGATTCCTCCTAACTCACCCCTCATTCCTCAGTTCCAGAAGAACTCACCCCTATTGATTTCCAGAACTCCACATTTGGTTATTCCCTTTAGAAACCAAGAGAGTAAAGGAAAGAAAGAGGAAAAAAAAAAAATCGCTTCTGTCAGCTGTCTTTTCATTATATAATTAATGGAATGGTGAAGTGATCCTAGTACACTTAGAGGTAACATAGATCCCCAAAGAAAAGTAAAACTTAAGGTACCAGAATTATGTGAGGGAGTTAAATCCCTAAAGGAAATTATAACCTGTGTAGATTATGAAACAGGTTCAGAAGTTGCTGACCTTCCGTAAGATCATAATCTGTCCATGACATTTCTCTCTCCTTTTGCCTTCCTTCGTTTTATTGTATTGTTTTGTCAAGCAGAAAAACCCTCACTCCTCATCTTTAGTGTATCTTTTTTTAAAACCTCAGACTGGAATATTTTGGGTATGTTATAACTAAAGATTTCTAAGCTGAACAGAACTGAGTTCATGGTCTGGAATTTCAGAACATGATTCTTTTAAACTTTTTATTCATTTTTGGACTAGCTCAAAAATAGTTCCAGGGACATTCATTGTTAACGTCATCAGATTTTAAGGATGGATAGGATATTTGTCTTTCAGATAACACAATGACTCTCATATTTCTCTTGGATTCATACACTATTTGAGTCCTTAATAAATATAATGGAAACGATAATGATAACAAAAATAGAAATCTGAAATAAAGAATTAGGATGGAAATGACTTCCCATGAAAAGAAGTTAAAAAAAAGACATTTGGGTGTCTTCTGACAGTGTAAGTTTCTTTATATGTTTTTGCTTTGGTCACTATAAAATGGTGAAAGTAACATTTAAAAAGCTAGTCAAGAAAGAGTACTATATACCTATTTAAGGCTACTAATATAATCAGAATTTTATTTTTTATGACCCTTATTGCTTTTACAGGCATTATTTTATAGTTGAGGTATTGTGATAATGTGATGTTATGAGCCATGTCTGTGTAGGTCAAATGTTTGTTCTCTGGAGGCTGAGCTCAGGGAAATGTCTATTATGCTTTAAAATATAGTACTGAGTTGTAGGTGAGAAGGCCATGGGGAAATTATATCACGAATTGTACTATTGTGCAGAGACATTACACAAATGTATGTCTGTGCTCAGTCATGTGACTCTTTGCAACCCCATGTACTATAGTACACCAGGTTTCTCTGTCCATGGGATTTCCCAGGCAAGAATAGGGAGTGAGTTGCCATTTCCTTCACCGGGGGAGGCTTCCCTGATAGCTCAGTTGGTAAAGAATCCACCTGCAATGTTGGAGACCACGGTTGGATTCCTGGGTTGGGAAGATCCCCTGGAGAAAGGCTAGGCTACCCATTCCATTTGTGGGGGCTTCCCTTGTGGCTCAGCTGGTAAAGAATCTGCCTGCAATGCAGGAGACCTGGGTTGGGAAGGTCCCTGGTGAAGGGAAAGGCTATCCACTCCAGTATTCTGGCCTAGAAAATTCCATGAATTGTATAGTCCATGAGGTCACAGAGTCCGGCATGACTGAGTGACTTCACTTTCACTTTCTCCAGGGGATGTTCCCCAGCCAGGGCTCAAACCCTCATCTCCTGAGTCTCCTGTATTACAGGCAGATTCTTTACCATTGAGCCACGGGGGAAGCCTAAGGCAGAGACATAAAGATGGTTTCTTTTGTGCCTACATCTCTGTATTATGTACATAAGATATAAACTTTTCTGGGTGCTTGTGCTTCTCTCTATGATTTGTATTCAGTCCTCTGAACCCAGATAAAAATTCACCAGAGATGCTGTTTCATTCCTTACCTTTCTGCATTTGGAAGTGAAAAGTTCCAAAAAGTTCCAAGTTGTGAAACCTTGATCGTAAACCATTCACTGCAGTTGAAGATGTATGCTGTTAGGTATACTGGTAGATTTTAGTATAGATGTTTTCTTTCCTGCATCCTCGAGGCATCTAAAACTTGAGATAAGACTTTTTTTTTTTTCCAGTTAGGATAAAACTCTGGTTTTATGCCACTTCATGTTCATCAGTACAGTTCCTTTAATAAAAAAAAATAAAATAAAATAAAACAAAACCCAATATATAGATAGGAAAATGTATATGTTAGAATTTTTCTTTTATGTAGCCATAAAGATGAAAAACCCTGGGTGTGCTTCTGTATTGATGTTCCAGGCTGAAGTTACTGTAGTTGTGAAATGAAGTGAGTATAAAATGAGTTTGATGGTTCTGTCAGCTTCAGTAGGAAGATGTTGATTTCATTCTCTAATAGGAAAAGGTAACACAAATTGTTGTAAAAGTAAAGGACAGTAAGTTGCAGATTTGTGAGCATTGTTAAAAGAAATACATAGATTTTAAAAATAAAGTTTTAGGAGGTTATTATCTTATATTTTTGTTTTATTTTTTAATAGTTCCCTCCTATCACTCCCTCAGTAAGTGACATCAGGTCTTTTAATTCCTTTGATATTTGTATTTCTCATTTGTAAAATGTGGCACACTTTACAGGAAGGTGCATTATGGGCACATAGTACGGGAAGGTATCACCACACACTAAAGGAAATGTTGCATAAATTGAGGAAGTATAGTCATAACATTTAAAAGTCAAAGAAGTGGGAATTTAAGGAAGAGGCCAAACTTAGCTCTGGGTTTGATACCACCGGTATTTATAAATTATTGCATTTTCATATTTGCTGTTACCAAAGGTGAATCATTCATGTAAAAGATGGATTAAGTGAATTTATTTTTAACAAAAATAGAAAAAGAAGAGGAATTGAAACTTTAAAGTGAGGGATTGTCATGCCTTTGTGTTATTTCCAGCCTGTTTTGTGTGCTAAACATGAATGCTGAGACTTTGTGAGGACTGCAGGGATAGGGGAAGTAGTATTGTTGGGCTTGAATCTTTGATATAAGGTACTTCACCCAGTGAAAATGCGATTCCACTGTATTTGCTTTCTGACACTAAATGTGAGTAGGACACACTATTAAGAATAAAATAGCTAAGCAATAAATTTTTTCCTAGCCAGCATGCTCTTTCTGACTCAGTTACATCTAGGGAAATACTACCGATCAACAATCTCTCACATACCTACCCAACAGAGTGAGAAAATTGTTTGGGGTCTTACAGTCCTGAAAGTTCAACCAGGCAGTGGACTCATTTGAGTCAAAAACTGAAGTGAAGGGATAGAGCTTGGTTTGACAGCAAGTGACAAAGCAGAGGTTAAGAGGACATAGCCAGCCTAAATGTTTATGCCCAGTAGTAGTTCTTCAAAATGTATGAATCAAAATTTGATCAAAATTCATAGAGAAATAGGTAAATTAGAATAATCTCTCACTAATTGATCGAACTAGTAGGTAGAAAACCAATGAGAATACAGAAAAGTTGAACAATATTAACAACCAGTTTGAAATAGTTGGCGTACATATAGCATTCTGCTTAACCTAGAGTAGAATACACATTCTTTTTCAAAGTACACAGAATATTTACCAAGGGAAACCATATTTTGGGCCATGAATGTCTCAATAAATTGTAAAAGATTAAAATCATTCAAAGTATGTTTTTTGACCGACCTTAATGGAATTAAACTAGAAATCAGTAAGAGAAATTCTCCAGAAAATTTCCAAATGTTTAGAACCTAAATAATATACTTTTAAATAATATATGGGTCAAAACAAATCAAAATGAATGTTATAAGGTATTTTAAACTGAATGAAAAAAATGGAATTATTAAAATTTATAATCTTACCCTTAAAGCACAATATAGGGGAAGACAGCAATAAACTCCTGTATCAGAAGGTCTCAAATCCATAGCATCAGCTTCCACTTTATGAATCTAGAAAAACAGAAGTAAATTTCAATCAAGTTTAACATAAACACACACAAAATACTTAGGGATAAATCTGCCAAAAGATATTCAAAACCTGAAAAATGTTGTTGAAAGTAAAAAAGACTGAATAAACAGATATAACTTGATCATTGATCCAAAAAATCACTGTTGTTAAGGTTTCAGTTCTCTTCCTAATGGTTTGTGGATTCAGTATAATTCCAATAAACATATTAACAGGCTTTTTATTTTTTAAAAAGATTGATACCTGATTCTCAGGCTCATAGAGAAATGCAAAAAATCTGAAATATCTAAGACAATTTTCAAAAATAAGAAAAAAATAGGAGAATTAGTACTACCTGATTTCAAGAAAAGTAATAAATTGAACTTCACCAAAATTTAAAACTTCAGCTCATCAAAGGATCCTGTTAAGAGAATGTAAAGATGTTACACGTTGGGAGAAAGTTTTTGAAAATCATATCTCTATAAAAGACATATCCAGAATATATAATGAAGCCTCAAAAAGCAATAATGAGAAACCAAAACACAGAAAAAAACTGGTCAAAATATATGACCAAATATTTTACCAAAGAAAATTTAGGGATAAGAAACAAGTACATGAAGAGATGCTCAACATAATTACTTACTGAAGAAATGAAAATTAAAACAACAATGGTATACTGCTACATCTGTATTAGAGTAGACCAGTTAAGAAGATTGACCATGCAATGTTAATGGAGGATGTGGAGGAATGGACACATTGCTGGTGGTAGGTAAAATGGTACAGGACTTTGGATAACTGTTTACCAGATACTTAAGAACCTTAACTAAAAGCTATTATATATGATCCTATCATCTATTTGAGTTAGACAAGGCTGTGGTCCTAGTGTGATTAGATTGACTAGTTTTCTGTGAGTATGATTTCAGTGTGTTTGCCCTCTGATGCCCTCTTGCAACACCTACCGTCTTACTTGGGTTTCTCTTACCTTGGGCGTGGGGTATCTCTTCACGGCTGCTCCAGCAAAGCGCAGCCATTGCTCCTTGCCTTGGACGAGGGGTATCTCCTCACCGCCACCCTTCCTGACTTTCAGCATGGGATAGCTCCTCTAGGCCCTCCTGCACCCGCGCAGCCACAGCTCCTTGGACGTGGGGTTGGTCCTCCCGGCCACTGCCCCTGGCCTCGGGCATGGGGTTGCTCCTCCTGGCCTCTGCCCCTGGCCTCGGGTGTTGGGGCGGGGTAGCTCCTCCCACCCGCCGCCCCTGGCCTCGGGCTTGGGGCATGCGGTATTCCTCTCGGCCACTGCCCCTGACTTTGAACGCAGGGTAACTCCTCTCGTTGCTGCCCCTGACCTCGGACGTGGGGTAACTCTTCTTGGCTGCCGCCCTTCAGGCATGGGGTCCTCCCGGCTTCTGCCCCGACCTCGGATGTGGGGTGGCTCCTCTTGGTCGTGCTTGGTGCACCCATCGCAGACGTGGGGGTCATGGTGGAAAGATTTGACAGAATGTGGTCCACTGGAGAAGGGAATGGCAAACCACTTCAGTATTCTTGCCTTGAGAACCCCATGAACAGTATGAAAAGGCAAAATGATAGGATACTGAAAGAGAAACTCCGCAGTCAGTAGGTGCCCAATATGCTACTGGAGATCAGTGGAGAAATAACTCCAGAAAGAATGAAGGGATGGAGCCAAAGCAAAAACAATACCCAGTTGTGGATGTGCCTGGTAATAGAAGCAAGGTCCGATGCTGTAAAGAGCAATATTGCATAGGAACCTGGAATGTCAGGTCCATGAATCAAGGCAAATTGGACGTGGTCAAACAAGAGATGGCAAGAGTGAATGTCGACATTCTAGGAACCAGCGAACTGAAATGGACTGGAATGAGTAAATTTAACTCAGATTACCATTATATCTACTACTGCAGGCAGGAATCCCTCAGAAGAAATGGAGTGGCCATCATGGTTAACAAAAGAGTCCAAAATGCAGTACTTGGATGCAATCTCAAAAGTGACAGAAGGATCTCTGTTCATTTCCAAGGCAAACCATTCAATATCACAGTAATCCAAGTCTATGCCCCAACCAGTAATGCTGAAGAAGCTGAAATTGAACGGTTCTATGAAGACCTACAAGACCTTTTAGAAGTAACACCCAAAAAAGATGTCCTTTTCATTATAGGGGACTGGAATGCAAAAGTAGGAAGTCAAGAAACACCTGGAGTAACAGGCAAATTTGGCAGGGCAAAGACTGATACAGTTTTGCCAAGAAAATGCACTGGTCATAGCAAACATCCTCTTCCAACAACACAAGGGAAGACTCTATACATGGACATCACCAGATGGTCAACACCGAAATCAGATTGATTATATTCTTTGCAGCCAAAGATGGAGAAGCTCTATACAGTCAGCAAAAACAAGACCAGGAGCTGACTGTGGCTCAGACCATGAACTCCTTATTGCCAAATTCAGACTTAAATTGAAGAAAGTAGGGAAAACCACTAGACCATTCAGGTATGATCTAAATCAAATCCCTTATGATTATACAGTGGAAGTGAGAAATAGATTTAAGGGCCTAGATCTGATAGATAGAGTGCCTGGTGAACTATGGACAGAGGTTCGTGACATTGTACAGGAGACAGGGATCAAGACCATCCCCATGGAAAAGAAATGCAAAAAAGCAAAAGGCTGTCTGGGGAGGCCTTACAAATAGCTGTGAAAAGAAGAGAAGCGAAAAGCAAAGGAGAAAAGGAAAGATATAAACATCTGAATGCAGAGTTCCAAAGAATAACAAGAAGAGATAAGAAAGCCTTCTTCAGCGATCAATGCAAAGAAATAGAGGAAAACAACAGAATGGGAAAGACTAGGGATCTCTTCAAAAAAATCAGAGATACCAAAGGAACATTTCATGCAAAGATGAGCTCAATAAAGGACAGAAATGGTATGGACCTAACAGAAGCAGAAGATATTAAGAAGAGATGGCAAGAATACACAGAAGAACTGTACAAAAAAGATCTTCACAACCCAGATAATCACGATGGTGTGATCACTGACCTAGAGCCAGACACCCGGGAATGTGAAGTCAAGTGGGCCTTAGAAAGCATCACTATGAACAAAGCTAGTGGAGGTGATGGAATTCCAGTTGAGCTATTCCAAATCCTGAAAGATGATGTTGTGAAAGTGCTGCACTCATTATGCCAGCAAATTTGGAAAAATCAGCAGTGGCCACAGGACTGGAAAAGGTCAGTTTTCATTCCAATCCCAAAGAAAGGCAATGCCAAAGAATGCTCAAACTACCACACAATTGCACTCATCTCACATGCTAATAAAGTAATGCTCAAAATTCTCCAAGCCAGGCTTCAGCAATATGTGAACTGTGAACTTCCAGATGTTCAAGCTGGTTTTAGAAAAGGCAGAGGATCAAATAGCCAACATCTGCTGGATCATGGAAAAAGCAAGAGAGTTCCAGAAAAACATCTATTTCTGCTTTATTGACTATGCCAAAGCCTTTGACTGTGTGAATCACAATAAACTGTGGAAAATTCTTCAAGAGATGGGAATACCAACCACCTGATTTGCCTCTTGAGAAATTTGTATGCAGGTCAGGAAGCAACAGTTAGAACTGGACATGGAACAACAGACTGGTTCCAAATAGGAAAAGGAGTTCATCAAGGCTGTATATTGTCACCCTGTTTATTTAACTTATATGCAGAGTACATCATGAGAAACGCTGGACTGGAAGAAACACAAGCTGGAATCAAGATTGCCGGGAGAAATATCAATAACCTCAGATATGCAGATGACACCACCCTTATGGCAGAAAGTGAAGAGGAACTCAAAAGCCTCTTGATGAAGGTGAAAGTGGAGAGTGAAAAAGTTGGCTTAAAGCTCAACATTCAGAAAACGAAAATCATGGCATCCAGTCACACCACTTCATGGGAAATAGATAGGGAAACAGTGTCAGACTTTATTTTTCTGGGCTCCAAAATCACTACAGATGGTGACTGCAGCCAGGAAATTAAAAGACACTTACTCCTTGGAAGGAAAGTTATGACCAACCTAGATAGCATATTCAAAAGCAGAGACATTACTTTGCCAACAAAGGTTCATCTAGTGAAGGTTATGGTTTTTCCTGTGGTCATATATGGATGTGAGAGTTGGACTGTGAAGAAGGCTGAGCACCGAAGAATTGATGCTTTTGAACTGTGGTGTTGGAGAAGACTCTTGAGAGTCCCTTGGACTGCAAGGAGATCCAACCAGTCCGTTTTGAAGGAAATCAGCCCTGGGATTTCTTTGGAAGGAATGATGCTAAAGCTGAAACTCCAGTACTTTGGCCACCTCATGTGAAGAGTTGACTCATTGGAAAAGACTCTGATGCTGGGAGGGATTGGGGGCAGGAGGAGAAGGGGACAACAAAGGATGAGATGGCTGGATGGCATCACTGACTCGATGGATGTGAGTCTGAGTGAACTCCGGGAGTTGGTGATGGACAGAGAGGCCTGGCATTCTGTGATTCATGGGGTCGCAAAGAGTTGGACACGACTGAGCGACTGATCTGATCTGATCTGATCATCTGTTTACTAAGGAATAAACCAAAAGAAAAGAAATCATATGTCAATGCAAAGATTTATATGTGATTTTTATAAAATCCTTTTTAGTATTAGCCAAAAATCTTAAACTACCATCATCTACTATCCATCAACAGCTGAACAGATAATCTAATTGAAGAATATTCATAAAATGAAATACCACTTCAGTTCAGTTCAGTTGTTCAGTTGTGTCCAACTCTTTGTGACCCCATGAACCGCAGCACGCCAGGCCACCCTGTCCATCACCAACTCCCAGAATCCAACCAACACATGTCCATTGAGTCAGTGATGCCATCCAGCCATCTCATCCTTTGTCGTCCCCTTCTCCTTCTGGCCTCAATCTTTCCCAGCATCAGGGTCTTTTCCAATGAGTCAACTCTTCGCATCAGGTGGCCAAAGTACTGAATTTTCAGCTTCAACATCTATCCTTCTAATGAACACCCAGGACTGATCTCCTTTAGGATGGATTGGTTGGATCTCATTGCAGTCCAAGGGACTCTCCAGAGTCTTCAACACCACAGTTCAAAGGCACTGATTCTTTGGCACTCAGCTTTCTTTATAGTCCAACTCTCACATCCATACATGACCACTGGAAAAACCACAGCCTTGACTAGACGGACCTTTGTTGGCAAAGTAATGTCTCTGCTTTTGAATACGCTGTCTAGGTTGGTCATAACTTTCCTTCCAAGGAGTAAGCGTCTTTAATACCACTTAGTAATAAAAAACAAGCAAACTATTGATACAAGCAACATGAGTAAATCTCAAAATAATTATGCTAAATGGAAGGAGCCAGACTCTCCCTCTGAAACAGTATGTGTTGGATAATTCGACTTGTATTAAACTTTTAGAAAATGCAAACTAATCTATAGTTATAGAGAGAACATGAAAAGCTGCAGGGAAGGAAAACTGGGGAGAAAGGACAAAGCATAGGAACTACAAACGGATAGGATAAAACTGGGGAGTGATAAACTTGAATGCAGTCTTTATTATAGGGATAGTTACGTGTCCACACATCTGTCAAAACTTATCAAATTATGCATTTAGCATATGCAATTTATTATGTGTCAATTATACCTCAACAAAGAAATTTTAAAAAATCATTGAGTTCACATCTCTATCTCAAATTCAGATATGCGTTACCATAGGATTCTTTCTCAACTTCCCACATTCCATATTTGCATATTCCTTCTCTCATAGTGAAAACTGGTTCCTAACAAAATCAGAATATGTACTCATTATTCTGTCTTGCAACATATACACACACACGCGCGCACACACACACACACACACAGACACACACACTGTTTAGATGACATCTTTCCCGCTATAACCAGAGAAAACCAAAGAAGTAAATTCCAATCCTTATATCTGTTGTGCTTGAGAAGAGAGGGGTGGTCAATAAATATTTAGTAAATTGATTAATGAATATTAATTATGACAATCATAAACCTTCAGCAGTAGTCTTTGTGAGTTTTCAAAATAAAACAAAATTTTACCTTAAATAGGTTAAAAAAAAGGATTTCTCGCAGTTCTTTTCACCCTTTATACATTCAGGTACACTGACAGTGTACAACTAGAAAATTGTATTCAGTTCACTTCAATTATTTCTTTTTATTTATGTGGGTCATGTTATGATTTGATATACAAGTGCAGTAAATTTGTTTCTGCTTGCATTGAAATTTATGATATACAGGTATGATTTATTTGTTTATGCTTGGGTTAAATTTTGTGATAGTCCTCTTTAATTTACATTTTGAATATGTAAAGTATTTATATAGTTCAAAAAATAAAACATATGCTCAAATCTTTCTCTCATAAAAATTTCCTTCAACATCTACTTCTACTTGGTTAATGGAAAGAAAATAATTCTCTGAATTTCTTCTTGCAAAAAAAACCAAAAATTTTTTTTCTTATAAAAGTATTTTTATTTCTCTTTTTCATTTAAATGAGGCATAAATTCATAGTGTCTCTTTTATCTACTCTCTTGCACTTTGCTTTTTTTACCTAATAATATGCCTTGGAGGTAGCACTCTCTCTTGACATCTTCTTCCTTCATTTTTCACCTAGATAATTCTCTTTCATCATTCTTTAACCAAATCAGTTTCCTATGGATAGCATTTAAATGATGTCCACTATTTTGCCATGACAAGTAATGACACAGTGAATAATGTTTTGGATATATTGGTTTTTACCTTTGAAAGATTATCTTAAGGATGCATTTCTGGAATTGGAATTTCTTTTATTGTGGAGATACTGCCAACTTCCCCTCCATCTGTTTGTCCATTTCCACTGCCACCAGTAATCTATAGACTTCATTTCCCTACAGCCTCGTCTTTGAGTGTGCTGTCAAACTTTTGAAGTCTTACCGATTTGACAGATTGGGAATGGTCTCCCCTTTTATGTTAAATTTGGTCTTATTTACTATTTAGGTTATAAAGATGTTGAGTACCCTTTAATATTTGTTTAGAAACAATTGGTATCTTTTTCTCTGTACTGTCTTTCCATCTTGGTCAGTCTATGTCTCTGCCTCTCTGTTCTTGATTTTTAGAATCTTTTTTGTTTATTAGGGTGATTTTTCTGTGAGATAAACTGCGGATATTTTATTGCAATTTGTAATTTTTTTCTTTTGCTTCTGTTTATGGTATCTTTTAGAACACAGTAGTTTTCTTTTGGTTGTAATTGAAGTTATCAAACTTTTTGTTTTTGGATATTTAGTTATAATTAAGAAATCTTTAGTTATAATTTAGAAACTCAGTTTATAAAGTAATTCATGTACTTATATATCCTTCTAGTGTCAATATAGTTTACTTTCTTTTCACTTAAATGTGTTTCATTTGGAATGTACTCTATATTGAGTAATGTTAAGTGCAGAGCCAGTTTGATTGTTTTAAAAATGACTGTCTACTTGTTTCAACATAATTTATAAACTCCATCTTTTTCTTATTGACTTAGAATACTACTTTTATGATATACTAAATGTTCATATTTTCTTGAGTGTACTTTCAGTGTTATAATTTGTTCCATTAGAGTGGCATCATATAGCTTTAAGATTGTAAAGGCTGTAGAAATGTGTTTTCATATGTGACAGGATACTCACTTATTATCCTTATCTAGAATATCTATTCTTATATATTCTAGCTATTCCTTCATGTTTATTTTCTTATGTAAACTTTAACATTATTTTTTTAGCTCAAAAATGCAGTTAACACTTTTATAGACATCTTAAATTATATATTGATATGGTTGATTAAAAGATGCTTGCTCCTTGGAAGGAAAGTTATGACCAACCTAGATAGCATATTGAAAAGCAGAGACATTACTTTGCCAGCAAAGGTCCGTCTAGTCAAGGCTATGGTTTTTCCAGTGGTCATGTATAGATATGAGAGTTGGACTGTGAAGAAAGCTGAGCACCAAAGAATTGATGCTTTTGAACTGTGATGTTGGAGAAGACTCTTGAGAGTCCCTTGGACTGCAAGGAGATCCAACCAGTCCATTCTAAAGGAGATCAGTCCTGGGTGTTCTTTGGAAGGACTGATGCTAAAGCTGAAACTCCAGTACTTTGGCCACCTCATGCGAAGAGTTGACTCATTGGAAAAGACTCTGATGCTGGGAGGGATTGGAGGCAGGAGGAGAAGGGGATGACAGAGGATGAGATGGCTGGATGACCTCATCGACTCGATGCACATGAGTTTGAGTGAACTCTGGGAGTTGGTGATGGACTGGGAGGCCTGGCGTACTGCAGTTCATGGGGTCGCAAAGAGTCAGACACAACTGAGTGACTGAACTGAACCGAACTGATGGTTGATTGAAGATGGTTACAAATTCTTGGTTACTCATACATGAACACGTGGAGTCTAATCTCCCTTCTTTTGAATCTAGGCTGGTCATAGTGACTTGCTTGTCTAGCAGAATGAAGCAGAAGTGTCATTCTGAGGTATAAAGGCCAGGGCAGAGAAAGTATCACAGAAAGTTTCCAGGTATCAAGATGTCCCAGACACCATGCTGTGAGGAGGTCCAATCAGCTCTATGGAGAGTCCATATGGACAGGAATCAAAGATCCTGGCCAACACCCCTGACTAAGTCAACAGGCCCTGCCAACTAGCTAGTCATGTAAGTGAATTTTCTTAGACATAAGTCCTTTAGCCCAACTGAGTTATCCCATATTATACTTATAGAGTAGAGATGAATCTTTTCCACTGAAGCCTACTCAAATTGCAGATTCCTATTTTAGGACTTCCCTGGTGGCTCAAATGGTAAAAGCATCTGCCTACAATGCAGGAGACCTGGGTTTGATCTCTGGGTTGGGAAGATACCCTGGAAAAGGAAATGGCAGCCCACTCCAGTATTGTTGCCTGGAAAATCCCATGGACAGAGGAGCCTGGCAGGCTGCAGTCCATGGGGTCGCAAAGAGTCGAACATGCCTGAGCGACTTCATTTTCACTTTCATTGCTATTTTAAGCCACTAATTCTGCTGTAGTTTATTACATAGTAATATATTGCCAGAGCAGTTACCTTAGAGAGAATTAAAAGCAGATAGCTAAATACTTTAACTTCCTATCTTGTGCTAAGATGCCTTACATAAATCTTTAACTTTCATTTTCCTACCATATTTTATTTAAAAAAAGAATATTGAAAGAGTTGTAGTTTAGTGCATTTAAACACATGGACAGTACTAGGAACGTTTATCAAATATTGATCCTGAATAGTATAACATAGGATTTGTCTTAATAGAATAATTTCTAACAATTGGAAGTAATCTGGTTATTACTTTTATCCTATCTAAGTAAGTATTCAAGGCAGTTTAAAAGCTATATATAGGTCAGGTCCTTGTTATAACAAAATATCAACAGAAGGAGGAAACCCATAAAAAGAAGGGATTAAATAATTGCATTATTTTCTTGGTTCTAAGTTTCATCTTTTTACATTTTCACTGTTTCTCAAGTTGAATGCTCTTTGCGATTGGCATGTATGTTTGAAATAGTTGTTTTCCTTCCCCCTAAAGCTATCATTAAATAACAGAAATGTCTCACAATTGAGGAACCACATCATGAAAGATTTTTCTTTTTCTCTTCAAAATAAAGTAAGAATCTATAAATGTCTAATATCTGCAAGAAGATTCTTCTGGTATTTTGTTTGAAATGGCAAATATAGGTAGATGTATATCTCCATTCTCCCAAGAGGTGAGAAATTAGTGCATGGAACTATTTTTACTTTAAGACATTGCCTTTTCCGTCTCTATGTCTATATAGCATAGAGTCTGTAGAGTATTTAGTGGTCACAGATGCTGAAACCAGACTACTTGTGTTCACATCCCAGCTCTTCCACAGGAGCTATGAGATTTGGGGAAATTTTGACTGTGTGGATCACAACAAACTGTGGAAAATTCTTAAAGAGATGGGAATACCATACCTGACCTGCCTCCTGAGAAATCTGTATGCAGGTCAAGAAGCAACAGGTAGACTGGGCATAGAACAACAGACTGGTTCCAAATCGGGAAAGGAGTATGTCAAGGCTGTATATTGTCACCCTGCTTATTTAACTTACATGCAGAGTACCTCATGGGAAATGCTGGGCTGGATGAATCGTAAGCTGGAATCAAGATTTCTGGGAGAAATATCAATAACCTCAGATATGCAGATGACACCACACTTGTGGCAGAAAGTGAAGAAGAACTAAAGAGCCTCTTGAAAGTGAAAGAGGAGAGTGAAAAAGTTGGCTTAAAGCTCAACATTCAGAAAACTAAGATCATGGCATCTGGTCCCATCACTTCATGGCGAATAGATGGGGAAACAGTGGAAATAGTGACAGACTTTATTTTTTGGGGCTCCAAAATCACTGCAGATGGTGACTGAAGCCATGAAATTAAAAGATGTTTTTGCTTTGGAAGAAAAGTTATGACCAACCTAGACAGCTTATTAAAAAGCAGAGACATTACTTTGCCAACAAAGTTCTATCTAGTCAAGTTTATGTTTTTTCCAGTAGTCATGTATGGATGTGAGAGTTGGACTATAAAGAAAGCTGAGTGCCAAAAAATTAGTGGTTTTGAACTGTGGTGTTGGAGAAGACTCTTGAAAGTCCCTTGGACTGCAAGAAGATCCAACCAGTCCATCCTAAAGGAGATCAGTCCTGAATATTCATTGGCAGGACTGATGCTGAAGCTGAAACTCCAATACTTTGGCCACCTGATGCGAAGAGCTGACTCATTTGAAAAGACCCTTATGCTGGGAAAGATTGAAGGCAGGAGGAGAAGGGGACGACAGAGGATGAGATGTTTGGGTGACATGAGTTTGGGTAAACTCCGGGATTTGGTGATGGACAGAAAGGCCTAATGTGTTAAAGTCCATGGGGCTGCAAAGAGTCCGACACGACTGACTGAACTGAACTGCCCACGTCATAGTTTGCTATGAAAATTAAATCAACTAATATTTGTAACGCACGCAGGAAAATTACCTGCATGTATCAAGCATCATGCAAGTGCTTCTTAATTCAGTAAAAGGCAGGGAGGACCTTAGAAGGGGCAGATTGGTGTTTTAAGGGGAAGGTTGGTGTTTTAAGGGGAAAAAAGTGACAAACTGGGCTATGACATTAAAATAGGGTTTATTTAAGCAGCTGCTATTCATGTACATCCACTCCTGTTCACTTATTTGTAACATCTCTGTAGCAAGTATGAGAGGTGCTTTTGGAAAGTTTCCAAGCCTTTAGAAAATTCCAAGGTCTAAATATATGCGAACCTTTTTGTACCGCAGCAAGTTGTTCTGTTATGTACACATTTTAGTACAGATGGCTATTTTGAGAGAGTGTAAGCAAAACTGGTTATAACAAATGAATTTTGTATTCTCAAGATTTGTTTTTCTCAGTATGTTATCATTTTGAGCTACATTTTTGGAAGCATATATGACAGGTGTACTTACCAACTGTGCCTGAAAGAATTATGTTTAAAAAAATAAAAAAAGACTACCGCTGCAAATCTCTAGCTCCCTGTCCTTGTTTCATGTTGAAATTATTCCTGCATGAATTTGTTTGCTTCCTATTTCTCAGGTGTGTTTATTTATAATTTATACCCTGACTACTTCCCAAATGACTTTAAGATAGTTTTTTAAAATTCATGTATAATAAGACAATTAAAATAAAAATAACTCAAACTCTAAAAACAACAAAATTCTGTAAAGCAGTTATCCTTCAGTTTAAAAATAAAGAAATTAAAAAAATAAAAAACTCAAACTCACACGATTATTTGTGAGGGTGAGGCTCTCAGTGGTAAAGTACATATGCCTAAAATCTTAATAATTTATACTACATTCAGGTTTGAACTTCCTGGTAAGCAAGATAAAAAGGAACCATGTGTAAAATAGCTAGCTAGTGGGAACTTGCTGCATAGCACAGGGAGCTAATCTCGGTGCTCTGTGATGACCTAAAGAGATGGGATGGAGAGGGTGGGTGGGAGATCAAAGAGGGAAGGATATACGTATAGGCATAGCTGATTCACTTTGTTGTACAGCAGGAACTAGCCCTGTAAATTTTTTTTTTTTTAAAGGGAGACTAAGCCAAGTTAATTAGAACCGATAATTTTCTTCTTCTTGTCCTGAATTTTGAAAAACATTTTTTTGTGTGTGCGTGTGTATGTGTGTGTATAGTTTCTACCAATCCAGGAAAAATATCCTTTATAGAACTTTTACAAAAACTGCAAAGATGTTCCTTATATCACAGACCACCCTCAATAATAGTCGAGGGTATACCTTGATAATGTCATTTATTGAAAAGTTTAGTTGGCTTTGGCTTTGGGGTTATTTTATTTGTTTTTAGTGAGACCTGGCTGATGTGGCCCAGATATATTGCCTTCTTCTCTGGTAACAATGAAAATATTTAATGAAGTATTTCTCTAAGGATGGTCTCCCACTACTTGCGTTAGAATCACCTGAATAATTTGTTACTTATTCAGGACCTCACCTCAGTCTTAATCAGAATCTTTAAAACTGTTATTTTAATCAAGCTTCTGAAGGAATTGTTATGAACACCAATAATGGCAAATAGCTTTCTTGGAGAAGTAGACCTATGGGGGGAGATCAAAGGGTAATCTAAGCTACAAGAAATTTGAGATGGGAAGACTTTGTGCACCACTATTCAAGATTTCACAACTAGTAAGTTGATTAATTTTACCTCAGTTTCGTTCTGTAAAAACAGAGGAAATTATTTTGTTTTACATACAAGGAGGCCATTATGATGATTGTGAGTTAAGATGCTTCAGTCATCTCTGACTCTGCAACCCTATGGACTGTAGCTTGCCAGGCTCTTCTGTCCATGGGATTCTCCAGGCAGTAATACTGGAGTGGGTTGCCATGCCCTTTTCCAGGGGATCTTCCCGACCCAGGGACATTTATCGTCTAATGTACTGATGATTACATTAAACAGTAAATGTCAAAATTCTTTGAAAACCATGGAATAAAATACAGTGAGAGTCTATTTTCATTATTATCATGGAAAACAAATGGTATCATGATCTAACTGTACTAAGGAATATGTATGCCTTTGCGATCTCATGGTATGTTTGACTCTTGAATTCCACTCACTCTGATATCTCAAGTTAGAGCCTTGAATTCTGGGGATGAGGGAATCTTGGGATCTTTCTGCTTCTTACATATACTTTCAGAGAATCCTGCTGTTTTTAGACTTGATTCACCACCCTTCCAGCTATTTGTTTGCCAGTTCTTGGAACATTTGGAGTTCTACAGTGAAATTGGTTGGGTTTTGACCTTCTTACTGTCAGCTTAAGAATTAGCTTTTTTAGTGAAGTACTTTGTTTCTTGTTTTTCTAGATTCTGGCCTCAAAATAATACTGTTGTCTGCTTTTTCCTCTTTTATTATTTTGAGATTTTGCCTGTTTCAAAGGATCTAAATTGTCCTTTTAAGGAGTATCAGGAAGCAGTGAGGACTGCTAATATAAGGTTTTTACTTTGAGTTTGGTATTTTTTTAAGTACTTTATCTTTAAAATCATTAGTTGGAAACCTGATAAAACATTCTTGTTTTAGAATGTTTTACAATATGTGTGTATATTTTGCCATAAATAAATAACAGGGCTTCCTGAGAGACAGAGCCATGCACCATGAATCATTTTGAGAAGTACTGGATGATGATTCTTGTTAGAAACATTCTTCCCAAAAGTTTCTTATTGCTTCATGTTTCTTTCTCATAAAAACTGATAAATGTGACAGCAGATGTATGCCCAGATCTGCTGTGGGAGTGATAAACCTAAGTTTGAAAGTGCATAGACATTTTCACCAAAATTTAGGAATAGGGTTTGGGAGAAATTAGTCTGTAGCAACCCTACCAATAAAATGTAGATAAGATGACCCAGAGGGATGGTATGGGGAGGGAGGTGGGAAGGGGTTCAGGATTGGGAACACTTGTACACCCGTGGTGGATTCATGTTGATGTATGGCAAAACCAATACAATATTATAAAGTAATTAGCCTCCAATTAAAATAAATACATTTAAAAAATAAAAATTAAAAATAAATAAATAAATACACACACACACACACAATAAAGTAACAGAAGAGACAAGATGATCGTGGATATATTAGTAGATGCTGTGACTATACATATTTACACCACAAGTCTAAAACACCACATCCCACAACCGTTAGTATTCAGGAGGGTCTTGGGTCTTCACAGACAAGGTCCCACTCCTGTTGTTTTCCTTGGGAATAACTTAAGTATAATCTCAATTACTCTTTTATTAATTCTATTGGGTACAATTCTAGTATTTGCTTTATAGAAAAGAGAAACCGCTTGGGACAGACAAGTTTGGATGAGAAATAAGAAAAGTAATCTAGGTTCTTAGTGTGGACTCCAGGATAGTGACCTACAAGAATGATAATTTTTTTTTTTTAACATGCTAGTGTAATGCTACTTCTGATTTCTATGTTGAAGCATTTTAGCTACTTTAACCTTAATCTGGAAATGGCACAGAACTCTCCTGTACCTTCAGATAACTTCTCTTGTGTTCACTCTCATTTGTGCGTCATCTTGCAAAGCTGGCAAAAATCCATCAGGGTGAAGAAGGTATCACAGTCTTCTTGCCACTCTGCTTTGGTTCAGAGCTAAAGGTGCTGCTGTGCAATGCTGAGCTTTATTGCTCAATCTTGTCTGACTCTTTGCGACCCATGGACTGTAGCCCACCAGGCTCCTCTGTCCATGGGGATTCTCTAGGCAAGAATACTGGAGTGCGTTGCTATACCCTCCTCGAGGGGATCTTCCCTACCCAGGGATTGAACCCCGGTCTCCTGCGCTGCAGGTGGATTCTTTACTGTCTGAGCCACCAAGAAAGCCCAAAGGTGCCGCTAACCTAAGACTTTCTTTTGGATTAACCTTGCCTGTCTCTCCCCAAGGACCTATTTGAAGTATACGGAGGTATATTGTTGATTCCAGTTCTAATCATGGCCTTTAAGTGGAGGCCCCAAATTATATGCGGGGCATGATATCTGTGTGTTGTTTATAATTCTTACAGGACTGCATCTATATGATTTATACACATGCAGATAATGGAGGGCCATCCTTAAAACATTTGTAAAACTATCCTGTAAAATAATAAAATTATTCAAAGAGAATACCTATCCCAGGTACCCTTATTTGACACTTGTGTGAAGGCAGGCACACAATTATTGCAGCCCTGTGTTTTCCAAGGGAGAAATATAACACCAGGAACGTGAAGCTTAGGTTGTCTTATTAGGCAGATGAATCCCTTAACTTCTGTTGCTTCTATTTTTATATTTTAACCAAAGAGTCCTGGCTTACCATTAGTGTCACTGTGAGCAATAGCCAGTGCAACTGATAATAAAATGTTCAGTGAAAATAAAACACAAATATAGAAGAATTTTAGAGTTCAGAAGGGTGTTGAATTAAGATATATGTATTTTCATATTATATTTAATTGTGATGTATAAGATGTTAAAAACAAAGTGGATTAAAGAACAGACATTTGTATTGTAATTTTTTCGAATAAGCAAGCAGTGATTTCTAAGTCTATTCTATTTGCTGAGTTCTCTTTTTGCCATGTGTCGGCTTTTCGTGACACAGCGAAAATGACAATCACTGCACGATATAACCATCTACCTGGCGTATACAAGGGTATGTCAGAAATATTAACCATGTGGGAGTCATTTAAAAAGCAAGTAAATATGACCAGAATCATTTAGCACTTATAACCTTTCAGAGCAGCAGTTTGAAAAATAGCCTTGGGCCACAGAGTTGTCTTCACCAGCTAACATCCTTGGTTTATTATATCAAAGGGACACTGTGATTCTTTGATCCCTGATTTAAACATTTTAGAGCAGAGCTAACTTCAGATCTTGATGTGTGTATTGTTGCTGCTTATTTGTGACTCTCTGGGTTTCTTTTGTGTGTCCTTGAGTGTGTTTTCGTCACTGCTTGTTTCATTTGCATGCATGTGTTTGTTTTTAGATAGGAGTTATCTGTGTGTGGTTCTATATTTTGCCAAAACTCCCTGTCATAATGGTCTCCTACCTCAATATGCATCTTGTAGACTAAGTGTGCTTCCTGAAACTCATGTGTTTTGTTCTGAATTTACTTAACTTCTTGTATTTAAACGATAGATAAACAGATTTTCTTCTTCTGTTCTCTGTTGGTGTATGTTCTCTGTTGGTCTCCTTTCCTAAGCAGGTAGCAAGAGAAAGTGTGATACATGTTGTAGCAAAATGAATGGTTGTTCTTGCCATTCTGTAGAAGCCTCCAACATAGAAAGAGCGGAGGCAGGTGAATTATGTTCCACTATGTCAGCCCCAAGCTAAATGAGGCTTTATCTTCCCCACACAGTGAAAGCATCTAGAGAGAATGCAAAGTAGTTTCCATTGTACAATGAATCACTCATTAAAGTCAGTTGACATCCGTGGAACACTTGTTTCAGATATCATAGCCGTTGGGATAAAAGCTTGTTATTAAAGAAAAGCAAAGTAGTCATACTGGACTTGTCATAATTTTATATTCTTTTCAAGTGAAAAACATGCTTGGGATCACATTAAAGACATTTTCTGTATATGTGCATTGAAATTTATTTAACAGAACTTTTAAATCTTCTGTTACAGGTTTCTGATCATATGTTCATTATTATAACCTCTAAAAAGTTATCAAAACTCTTAAATTACCTGAATGATTAAGAATCAAAACCATTCTAGTTTGAATCTAGTCCATTCAAGATTAATATCAGAATTCCATTTCAGTGAAGATCTTTGGGATCTGATGCTTTATATATTAATTCATCTTTACTTTACCTGACATTAAAAACAATTTTGTGGGATAAAAACTGCTTTAATATATTCTATCTTATCTGATACCATGAAAATGCTGAATGTTACTACTGTTTTAAAATGAGAAATTAGAATCAAAGATACATGATGTGCAGTACAATAAAGTCCCTTTGGTGACAAACATTCTGGTTCACATTTTGTGAGTCTCCCCAGACTGTTCTCTCCTTACATTGCCTTTGGAGATATCATTATGAACTGGTAGGAAGTTTGGCTCAGTTTCAGACTCAGCCATTTACTCTTTGTGTGGCTTCAGGTTAATGAACTTCTCTGAGCTTTAGTTTCTTCAGCTGTAAACCAGGAGACTGTAAGAATGCTTTTAAAACATACTTTGAAGAGTCTGGAGAGTAAGCATGAATGAGTAGTATCCAATTAAAGATCTGTTAGTTCACCTGAGAATTACTGTGCCTCTCATAGTTGTTGTAGCAGCAGAATTGAAGATAAATGAACTAATTAATGAAATATTTAGATGAACAAGATCAAGAGAAGTAAACGTAGAATGGTAAGTTGAAAAATTTGTAGAGTTCCTCTAGAACTCCAAGACAAGAAATATGGTTGATGACTATGATGGTTATAACACTTAATGTTTATTAAAGGCTTCCTACAATGTGTCTTAATAAAAGTGAGTGATATTATCCACATTTTTCAGATGGAGAAATTGAAATCAGAGAAGGAATACACCTTCCCTAGCATTACATGGCTAAGTCAATGCATATGGGTTTGATCCTATCTATATCTGTCTGACTTCTAAGTTCAAGCTCCCATTATTAGGTACAGAACAAACTATGTGGTAAGGGTATATGGCTTACTATTAAATTACACAGTGGTAGTGATGGATTAGAGCACTAATAATTCCCCTTAGAATACTGAGTCTGCTTTCTACCACTTGAAAACATTTCTTTTTGGATTATATATTTAACATATGAGTTCCTAGAGCAATGTATCACCAGATATGAGTCTTTCTCATGATTAAAGAAATGTATAGTGTTCTTTGTCTTTAGCTGACTCTTAAATGCAGCTGCCATTCATGATTATAAATTATCCAGCATCATTAAGTATTGTAATCCAGCATTTTTGGCCATTTAGTGAAGGTCATAAGAATAACCATTTTATTGATTAAAAAGAAATGTATACTGATATAGTTAATATAAAAAGTGATCTACTTATGTGATTTGCATGGTAATCAGAACAAGAAGCATGTGTGCAACAGCATTTGGGATCCTAGCTAATCAAACAACAGCAGCAGCTTTTTACTAACTACGTTGCTGTGGGTTTATTGCTGAAGATATTGTTCTGTCAGAACTCAAATGACAAGACCAATGCCAGTGTTTGCACAAGGTAAATTCTTTAATCATTTCACTCTTCATTGTATAGTTTATAATTCTGTTACCCTCCCAATGAAGGAAAAACAAGCTATCTTTTCCTGGCTATTGAAGTCTCCTTTTAGCTCATGCACACTCATGACAAAGGACATTATGGGATCTTAAGAAGAAAATTATTAAGGCTGTTCAAGTCCATTGTCAAATAGGCCCATGCAGGACTAACCTCATAAAGAAGACATGACAAACTTAAATAGTTCTGCTACTTAAAAATTCAGCTTTGACAAAGTCCCTTTATCTCAGTTTCCTCAAAGATGAAATGAGGAGGTTGTACAATTTAAGGTTTCTCTCATCTATGATATCCTAAAACCTGGTCTTCTAAATATGTTTCATTTCATAAACTATATTAAAATTGTTAGAATAATCTATGCAGTTGAAGGCTGATTCAGAAATCCATTTGAAGTATCTTTCAAGATGGTGACAGTCTTATCTATTTTATTCTTTATAAATATTAGATGTTTGTTTTTCTATGAAAAACTGGAGTTTTTTTAATTCATTGTAGTAGAATTTTATTAATCTAATTAGCAGTTCCCAACTGGAGACACATGCCAGTGTTTGCACAAGGTACATTCTTTAATCATTTCAGTCTTCACTGTATAGCTTGTAATTCTGTTACCCTTCCACTGAAAGAAAAATGTCTGGGAATGTCTGGAGACATTTTTGATGGTCAACCATTGAGGATTGCTACTAGCACCTATTGGTAGAGAACAAGTGGTTGCTTTATATCCTGTAATGTACAGTACCAACCCTACTCCCAGTAAAGAATTATCCTGCTCAAAATGTCAACAGTGCTAAGGTTGAGAAACCCTAAACTAGATATGTACTTCAGATTAAACAGAAACTAGTCTGGGGGTCTTGTACCATATTATACAGCATATTACAGGGGAAATATATAAATCAATTCATTAACTATTTTAATTGCACAAAGCAGCATTCAGTTGTAAATTTTTTTTTTCAATTTCTACAAAGAAATATTTGAAAGACAGTGGGTTAGATAGTAAGAGATATTCTAAAGTTGTCAGATATGAGTTCATATCCTGACTTAATAACTTGATAGATAGGACTTTGAACAGTTTATTTCTCTTTTTGGAGTCTCAGTTCTCTCATCTGCAAGGTATTTAACTATGCCTTCTTTTTATTATTGTAAGACTTAACATAGAGCATTTAAAGGCTTGTAACTAAAAGCTGTTTGAAATCGACACACCACAATGATTATGCTAGCAATGACTTAAATGAATAGTATGGTTTAGTTAATTGATTTTCTAAAAAAAAATTGTGAATCAAAATTTTCTTTGCACCGGTTGTTTGAATTATTAAGGTTTTATAGCAGAAAAGGAATACTGATATATGCTTATGTTTCTTACTGAACCTGGAGAACAAAATAGGACAAGAACAACTTTCAAAAAAGTTTCTTCCCCATTTTTAAATAATCTATGGAAAAAATAATTTTATATGCTGTAAAAAAGAAAGTACTTACATATATAGAAACTGGTGCCAAAATAATAAATAGCATTGGAAAGATACTGTAAAGAACTGTGCTGAACAAGAGGAGCTCCTAGAGATATTAAAACCACCCACAAATGAATCAGAAAAAAACTGCACTTGAAAGATGACTAGCAATGTACTGGTAGTTGAGCTGGGAACCATTTTCAACACACTTCTTTTCTAAAGATTCCATCTTTTCTGCACTATTATGTCCTGTCAGTAATCTTGGTCAGAAAATGGTCAAGTGTAGAGCAATGAATTTACATGCTTGAAAGCCAAGCTCCTTCAAAACAATCAGTTTAAAAATCTGTAAATCAGTGCTATTCTTTTCCACTTTGAGCAGCCTTTTTCCCAAAGGAATCCTGGCTGATGAGTAGGAGTGCACTGTTTGAAAGGACTGCAGAAGTATTTCTTAGGTGTTTTTCCCCTTTAGCAAGCTGTTGGGAAGATTGGAGGAGTATTCAGCGTGAGGTATACTGTCATTATATTTATTCTAGGGCTTTTTCAGCACTGTAATTTATTTTTGTGCCAGAACAATATGAATTGTTAAAAAATGTACTTCTTCACAAAATGAAACATTGGACTGGATCCATATTCAATTATGCACATATCATAGCTAAGAGGATGGTATTTTCTGAATAATAAAAATCACATCTTTTTGCAAAAACAAAATACTTAAAATCTTCATCATGACATGTTTAAGGACTACTCTTTTATTTGGATCTAAAATGAACTTCTGAAAAAAAATTAATGATGCCCTGAAAGTTCACCTCATCTTTAATTTAGAACACATGACATTCACTATCTCTTGTCTTTCTATTAAGATGCTTTCTTTTGGAAATGAAAATTTTAGAATCAGTGTCTAATTTTTAGAAATGCAGAGTCAACTTCATTGTACATAGAAACTCTTCTAGAAGGAGTACGACCAAATCATCCCCTTAAGGAGCATAAAAAGTAATGGGCATCTTGGGCTTCCCTGGTGGCTCAGATGGTAGAGTCTGCCTGCAATGCTAGAGACCTGGGTTCCATCCCTGGGTTGGGAAGAACCCCTGACAAAGGAAATGGCTTCCCACTCCAGTATTCTTGCCTGGAGAATCCCATGGACAGAGGAACCTGGAGGGCTACAGTCATAGAGCTAGTAATTCTCTCCTCTGTAATCCTAAGGCAAAGGATAAGGAGGTTTCCTGTCACTGAGCACCTACTGAGAGAAAAACACACTTCTGACGCTTTCACATATGTTCTCATGGACTCCTTTGAGCCGCCATGTAGGGTGAATGGCACTGTAGTGTGTCTATTTCATAGATGAGAATATTGAGGTGCAGAGAGGTTAATCTCATTCAGCTAGTTAGTAAAGGTCTGAGTTTGAGTCCAAATGTGAAGATCTCTAAAGCTAATACTCCTTCTTCTAATCACACTGCTTACATTCTTTATTGTTCTTTTATATTTGTTTATATTAAAAAAAAAACTTTCTCAACCACCTTAAGTCTCCACTGTTGGATGAATTCTTGAGAGTCACCCAGGGTTTGCACATCTTGCTGCTGCTGCTGCTGCTAAGTCACTTCAGTCGTGTCCGACTCTGTGCAACCCCACAGACAGCAGCCCACCAGGCTCCTCTGTCCCTGGGATTCTCCAGGCAAGAACACTGGAGTGGGTTGCCATTTCCTTCTCCAATGCATGAAAGTGAAAAGTGAAAGTGAAGTCGCTTAGTCGTGCCCGACTCTTAGCGACCCCATGGACTGCAGCCCACCAGGCTCCTCCTTCCATGGGATTTTCCAGGCAAGAGTACTGGAGTGGGGTGCCATTGCCTTCTCCGTTGCACATCTTAGTGCTCATCAAATACAGTCAGTATTCAGTATTACTGACTGCCATATGATTGGTCTTCACAAATATTTGTTAAATAGATACCAAAATTGAAAACATCATCCTTCATTTGCTTAGCAGAGGTGGTAGAATGGCATACCTGTCAAAGCATTTAGATGTTCTGAAGGTCAGTGTTAAGTAAATGTGTGGTTCTAGTTCTGCTGAAATGACAAGGTTTATGTGAATGACACTGAAGACTTCAACATGTATAAATGCTGCTTAATTTCTGTCTACTTGAATCACTTTACCAAAAAACCCCAGTTCTTTTTTAAATATATATTACTGTAAAACCCCAGTTCTTCAGGTATGTGTTCAGACAGTTTGTCTAGAACATAGGAAAAATATTAATACAAAAATATGTATTTCAAAGGAAAGCATTTACATATACCTATGTGGTGTGTGCTTTTCTCAATGTGCAAATGGAATATATCAACTGTAATTAGAATATCTAAAAGAGTAGTGATCAAATCCTTTAGGTAAATTATTTTTATGTTAGGAAATGTGTTATAATTATTCAAATTTTTAAAATTTTAATTGTTAGTTTCTAGCCCTGATTGATATTAAAATGGGCATTGCCAAAGCATTTTGCTTTATTATTATTATTTATTTTTGACTGTGATAGGTCTTCATTGCTGCCTGGGCTTTTCCTTAGTTTCAGCAAGTGAGGGATACTTTCTATTTGCAGTGAGAGGGCTTCTCCTTGCAATGACTTCTCTTGTTTCAGAGCATGAACTCCAGAGCGTGTAGGCTGAAGCTGTGGCTTGTGGGCTCAGTAGTTGTGGTTCCTGGGCTCTGGAGCACAGGCTCAGCAGTTGTGGCAGACAGGTTTAGTTGCTCCATTGCATGTGGGATCTTCCCGGATGAGGGATTGAACCCGTGTCTCCTCATGGGCAGGTGGATTCTTAACACTGAGCCACAGGGAAGCCCCAAGCATTTTGTTTATGTGCTTGATCTCTTTTCATAAACTCCTGGTGGGCAGGAACTGGCTATTCATCATCGTAGGCCTGCAGGTGGCTGATGAGTGAATTTCTATTTTACTATACCGTTGCATGGGAATAAGGGTGCAAACTGTGATGTAATTGGAAAAAGCATCATGCCGGGACCGGAAACTCAGATCTTCTCCTAAATGTCTCTTGACTTTGAGTTCCTGATAAAATCATGGCATTTCAGAAGTTATATAAAGTTTTTTTTTCCCCTTCTGACTGTTATATTCTATTGACATAGATAGACACAAGCCTAAGAATCATCTTCCCTATTAATAGAATACACTGCCACAATTCTGGACCAAACCATAACCTCTGACCAAAATGTGCATCATTTGAAATGAACTATATTCAGTGAGAGTTAAAAATAATACTGTAAAGAAAGTTGAAAGCATGCCTGATATATTTATTTTTAAAAAATGTATTGTTTTTGAAGGAAAATCGTGTTGTTAGTTTCATTTTAATCAGAAGATATCAGAGTTTAAGGATCTTTACTCTTGTATAGAGAAATGACTAACAGATCAGTCATTCCCTAACAGGGACTCTCTTGATGATGCTGTCTCTCTTTGAAAATGATCCCAGTTTTTTCTGAATGTGTCATAGATGCATCGCTATCCTGAGGGTAAAAGCTCTGCTCCTGTCACAAGTTAAAAAACAAAACTACTTTTGTGTGAATATTAATTAAAATGATGATAAAGATGAGCAGTTTATTTATAATATTACTTTTAAAAATTGTATTCTTTACCAAAACATCTTGAAATCCAAGAAGAACAGTTATTCTAAAATTATTAAGAATAGATATTAACAAACAGAACACCCATTTTCTTGACTCTCTTAAAAAGCAAATGTAAAATAAATACTGTATATTGCTTAAGATCAGTTATTTTGAACATATTCAGAAATAGGAACATTTTGGACTTAAATACAAAAAGTAAAAATAGATGAAATAATAATTAGATTGTGTTTTATATGTGTTTTATTCTGCATTTTCACATGACAGTAGATTGCCAATGGGCTTCGCAGGTGCTCAGATGATAAAGAATCTGTCTGCAGTGCAAGAAATGGAGGCTCAATCCCTGGGTCTGAAAGATCCCCTAGAGAAGGGAATGGCAACCCACTCTAGTATCGTTGCCTGGAAAATCCCACGGACAAAGAAGCCTGATGGGCTACAGTCCATGGGGTTGTAAAGTTGGACACAACTGAGCAAAGGAGCACACACACAGATTGCAAATATCTCTTTATGCCAATAAACATCAAGAAATATCTTACTTTTAATGGCTACATATATCTTCGTGTAACAAACATAATTATTTCTTGGACATTTAAGGTTATTTCCATTTTAATTTTTTAAGCAATTCCATAATGGAATATGTATACACCCGTAAGCATTCATGCACACATACAGCTTTGTGAGTTTTTCACATTATTTCCTTAGGATAAATTCCTACAGGTAAATTTGTGGGATTGATAGGTATGCAATGTGTTTTATATTTTAAAAAATAACTAATTTTAGACTTACAGAAATTTGGCAAAATAATATAGAGATTTCCCCAACACCCTCCAGCAAGCTTCTTTTAATGTAAACATGTAGTGTAACCATAGTACAATGATCAAAACCAGGATTTTGTATTAGTAGGACACTATTATCTAAACTGCAGACCTTAACTGAACCTCCAGTTTTCTCTGTTATGTCTTTTTTTTTTCTTCTGTACCAGGATTTATATAGGTTCTCACTTGGATTCAGTTGCTTTTTCTGTTTAGTCTCTGATAGTTCCTCAGAGTTTTCTTTTCTTTCCTGATCTTGACACTTTTGAAGAATACCAGTTAGTTTTTCTGGAGAATGTTCCACAATTTTTGATTCGAAAGAGGTTATGCATTCTGGGCAAGAGCTGCATCTTTCACAATGCCTGGCACTTGGGGCTTTGTGATGTGCACGTGTTCTATCACTGGCAATATTACCAACCTTGAACACATGGATAAGATGGCCTCTGCTGGGTTTCTCTACTGTGAAATTGGTGTGTTTCCCCTGGTAACAAATAAGTACCCTGGAGGAGATACTTTGAGACTATTCAAATATCCTGTTTCTCTTTACCATATCATCGCTAATTTTTGAATCTATGAGTGAATCTTGCCTGCAACAAACATTATTGTGGCATTTACCTAATGGTGATTTTTCTATTTCCTTTCCCTCTTCATTGATGCTATACTTTTTAAATGACTTGTTTTTAATTATGGAATATTTCAAAAATAAAATATTCAGAAAACAGTAAGTCAGATACCCATGCACTTCCTCAATCTGATGTAATAGGATGGTAACATTTGGCACATTAACATTAGATCTCTTACCTTTGCATATAATTTTTTTGTTTTGATATTTCTTTAGAAATAAAATATAATAGATATACTATAGCTAAATTCACTCAGACTATCCTTTCATTCTCCTTCTCTCTCTAGGAAGTTGGCATTTATTAATCACAGTCATTTTAAATCATATACATGCATATATATTTGACCATAAATACTATAAATATTATACATTTCAATTTTATATCTAAACCCTGTTATACATATAAAACCAAATTTACTTTCCCTACTTTTTATCTTTCAACATTAGCATTTTGTCTTTTAGATTTATCAGTGTTAATGCACATAGACCTAGCCCATTCATGTTAACTGAGTCGATAATATTCCACATGTTTAAGGAAATACATTTAAGATTCTTCATTAATTCAACACATTTATTGAGCAACTACTATGGGGACCAAGAAATGTTTTGTTCTCTGACTTTAAAGTGGATTCTTTAAAGAGAAGAGGATTTATATTTTAGTACAGATATTATAGCATTATTTGTAATAGCAAAAACATGGGACCATGAAAACTTAATATTATGCTATATTCTCATAAAAACATATAAAATGTAAGGTGATTGTTATGTTAAGTTGATGGGGGAGTCCTTTCCCAGTGCAAATGTATAGCAAATCATCACATTACACACTTTAAATAACTTACGATTTTTTGTTAATTCACCTCAGTAAAGCAGAAAAATAATGTTACATCTCATTCATTTATTTATGTAATCTATAAATGTGTGTTTATATGTTGTAGGTACTAGGGATGCAGTGTACTTTCCTTAAGTCTAGAAGGAAGATATAGACCTGAATATAATAGAATGTAATTAAGTGAATAGTAATATAATTGTCTAAAAACTGTAACTGGATTTTTTCCAGATTATCTTGTATTCAGATAGTAGGCAGTGATCATCAAATTTTCCTTGTGGAGAACCTAACTAGATTTTATGCAGGTGATAGTTCTCAAATATAGGAAGGCATTTGTCACTTTGGTTGAGATTTCAAAGAAGAAAAAGAAGAAAAAAAAAAAAAGATGTTAGCAGAAATAATGAACAGGGAAACATCCAGCTAAATTCAAGGCACATAAAGACACACAGTCAAAGGCTTTTGCATAGCCAATGGAGCAAAAGTAGATGTTTTTTCTGGAATTCCCTTGCTTTTTCTATGATCCAACTAATGTGACAATTTGATCTCTGGTTCATCTGCCTTCTCAAAGCCCAGCTTGTACATTTGGAAGTTCACATATGGGCATGTTGAATGGGAGGTAGGGTAGTGGGAAGGCTGGGATGAAGTGAAGAAATAATCTTGAATTGCAACACAAGTAAAAACGGTACCTGAAAGGGACTTTGAGTTATTGTAGTCTCCACGTGTTCTGTAACTATGTGTCCTATCAAGAAAGACAAGTCTGGGTGAAACCCTGACTTGGACTTCTTTTTGTGGTATTCCTATGAACAATTCACTTTCTTACTTTTTTTTTTTTTTTTTTTAAATCTTTAATATAGACTCTGGGAGTTAGTGATGGACAGGGAGGCCTGGTGTGCTGCAGTTCATGGGGTTGCAAAGAGTTGGACATGACTGAGTGACTGAACTGAACTGAACTGATAGACATATTAATGCTTAATTCAGATGAATGCTAGGAGCATATAATAGTTGTGGCTAAACTCCATGCATGGCCTATAGAGTTGTTGTTTTTCAGTCACTAAGTAGTGTCTGACTCTTTGTGTTCCTACGGACTGCCACACAAAAGGCACCTGTCCTTTTCTACCTCCCATAGTTTGATTAAATTCATGTGCTTTGAGTCAGTGATTCCATCGTCTTCTGCCCACTTCTTTTGCCTTCAATCTTTCCCAGAATCAGGGTCTTTTCTATGGTTCTTCACACCAGGTGGCCAAAGTATTGGAGCTTCAGCTTCAGCATCAGTCCTTCCAATGAATATTCAGGGTTGATTTTCCTTTACTATTAACTGGTTTGATCTCCTTGCAGTCCAAGGGACTCTTAAGTGTATTCTCCAGCACCACAATTCAAAAGCATCAATTCTTTGGCACTCAGCCTTCTTTATGGTCCAACTCTTACATCTGTACATTACAACAAATAAAACCATAGCTTTGACTATATGAACCATTGTTGTCTAAGTTATGTCTCTGTTTTTCAATATGCTGTTTAGGATCGTCATAAACAGCATGCTTTAGGATGCTTCTAAGGGGCAAGCATCTTTTAATTTCATGGCTGCAGTCGCCATCCACAGTGGTTTTGGAGCCCAAGAAAATAGGATCTGTCACTGCTTCTACTTTTTCCCTTTCTACTTGCTGCCATAAAGTGATGAGACCAGATGCCACGATCTTAGTTTTTTGAATGTTGAATTTTTAACCAGCTTTTTCACTCTCCTCTTTTATCCTCATCAGGAGGCTCTTCAGTTCCTCTTCACTTTCTACTATTAGGGTGGTATCATCTGCATATCTAAGGTTGTTGATGTTTCTCCCAGCAATCTTGTTTCTAGCTTGTGATTCACCCAGCCTGATATTTCGCATGATGTACACTGCATATAAGTTACATAAGCAGGGTGATATACAGCCTTGTTGTACTCCTTTCCCAACTTGGAACCAGTCCATTATTCCATGTAAGGTTCTAACTGTTGCTTCTTGACCTGCATGCAGATTTCTCGGGAAACAGGTAAGGTGGTTGTATCCCTATCTCTGTAAGAATTTTCCAGTTTCTTGAGATTCACACAGTCAAAGGCTTTTGCATAGTCAATGAAGCAGAAGTAGATGTTTTTCTGGAATTCCCTTGCTTTCTGTATGATCCAGTGAATGTTGACAGTTTGATCTCTGGTTCTCTGCCTTTTCTAAACCCAGCTTGTACATCTCGAAGTTCTCAGTTCACATACTGCTGAAGCCTAGGTTAAAGGATTTTGAATACAACCTTACTAGCATGTGAAATGAGTGCAATGTTTGAACATTCTTTTCATTGCGTTTCTTTGGGATTGGAATGAACACTGATTTTTTTCAGTCCTGTGGCCACTGCTGAGTTTTCCAAATTTGCTGGTATACTGAGTGCAGCACTCTATCAACATCATCTTCTAGGATTTTAAATAGCTCAGCTGGAATTCCTTCACTTCCACTAGCTTTGTTTGTAGTAACGCTTAAGGCCCACTTTACTTCACACTCTAGGATGTCAGGCTCTAGGTGGTTATGTGGGTCATTAATGACTTTTTTATATAATTCTTCTGTCTATTCTTGCCATTTCTTCTTAATCTCTTCTGATTTTGTTAGGTCCTTAGCAATTCTGTCCTTTATCCTCCTTCAGATCAGTCTTGTCATTGCAAAGGGGTTTGAGTAACTTATGAAGCTATGAGCCATCCCATACAGGGCCACCCAAGACAGATGGGTCATAGTGAAGAGTTCTAACAAAATGTGATCCACTTTAGGAGGAGATGGCAAACCACTCTATTCTTGCCACAAGAACCCCATGAACAATATGAAAAGGCAAAAAGAGTTGGCACTGAAAGATGAGTCCCCTAGATTGGCAGGGGTCCAGTATGCTACTGGGGAAGATCAGAGGGTGAAAACTAATAGCTCAGAAAGAATGAAGAAGCTGGGCCAAAGTGGAAACAACAATCAGTTATGGATGTGTCTGGTAGTGAAAGTAAGTTCAACACTGTAAAAAACAATATTGCATAGGAATCTGGAATATTAGCTCCATGAATCAAATTGGATGTGGTCAAGCAGGAGATGAAAAGAGTGAACATTGATATCTTAGGAATCAGTAAGCTAAAATGGACAGGAATAGGTAAATTTAATTCAAGTAACCATTGCTTCTACTACCGAGGGCAAGAATCCCTTAGAAGAAATGGAGTAGCCCTCATAGTCAACAAAAGAGTCCCAAGTGCAGTGCTTGGATGCAGTCTCAAAAATGACAGAATGCTCTCACTTTTGTTCTAAGGCAAACTATTCAAGTCGCAATAATCCAAGTCTATGCCCCAACCACTAATGCTGAAAAAGCTGAAGTTGACTGATTTTTATGAAGACCTGCAACACCTTCTAGAATTCATGCCAAAACAAGACAGTATGATGTCTTATACATCTAGTACGATGTCCTTTTCATCATAGAGGGTTGGAATGCAAAAGTAGGAAGTCGAGAGATACCCAGAATAACAGGCAAGTTTGGCCCTGAAGTACAAAGTGAAGCAGGGCAATGGCTAACAGAATTTTGTTAAGAGAACACATTGGCCATAGCAAACTCTCTTTCCCAGCAACCCAAGAAATGTCTCTACACTTGGACATCACCAGATGGTCAATACCAAAATCAGATTGATTATATTGCTTGTAGCCAAAGATAGAGAAGCTCTGTGCAGTCAGCAAAAGCAAGACCTGGAGCTGTCTGTGGCTCAGATCATCAGCTCCTTGTTGCAAAATTCAGGCTTCAATCGAAGAAAGTAGGAAAAACTGCTAGGCCATTCAGGTATGACTTAAATAAAATCCTTTATGATTATACAGTGGAGATGACAAATAAATTCAAGGGATTAGATCTGATAGACAAGAATGCCTGAAGAAGTATGAATGGAGGTGTATAACATTGTGTAGGAGGCAGTGACCAAAACCATACAAGGAAGAAGAAATGCAAGAAGTCAAAGTGGTTGTCTTACGAGGTTTATAACCTCAGATATGCAGATGACACCACCCTTATGGCAGAAAGTGAAGAGGAACTAAAAAGCCTCTTGATGAAAGTGAAAGAGGAGAGTGAAAAAGTTGGCTTAAAGGTCAACAATCAGAAAACGAAGATCATGGCATCTGGTCCCATCACTTCGTGGGAAATAGATGGGGAAACAGTGGAAACAGTGTCAGACTTTATTTTTGTGGGCTCCAAAATCACTGCAGATGGTGACTGCAGCCATGAAATTAAAAGACACTTACTCCTTGGAAGGAAAGTTATGACCAACCTAGATAGCATATTCAAAAGCAGACATTACTTTGCCAACAAAGGTTCGTCTAGTTAAGGCTATGGTTTTTCCTGTGGTCATGTATGGATGTGAGAGTTGGACTGTGAAGAAGGCTGAGTGCTGAAGAATTGATGCTTTTGAACTGTGGTGTTGGAGAAGACTCTTGAGAGTCCCTTGGACTGCAAGGAGATCCAATCAGTCCATTCTGAAGGAGATCAGCCCTGGGATTTCTTTGGAAGGAATGATGCTAAAGCTGAAACTCCAGTACTTTGGCCACCTCATGCGAAGAGTTGACTCATTGGAAAAGACTCTGATGCTGGGAGGGATTGGGGGCAGGAGGAGAAGGGGACGACAGAGGATGAGATGGCTGGATGGCATCACTGACTCAATGGATGTGAGTCCGAGTGAACTCCAGGAGTTGGTAATGGACAGGGAGGCCTGGCGTGCTGTGATTCATGGGGTCGCAAAGAGTCGGACACGACTGAGTGACTGAACTGAACTGAACTGAGGAAAAATGATAAGCAAAAGGCAAGGAAAAAAGGGTAAGATACTCCCAACTCAATTCACTGTTGCGGAAAATAGCAAGGAGAGATAAGAGGGCCTTCTTAAATGAACAAAGCAAAGAAATAGAGGAAAACAATAGATTTGGAAAGACTAGAGATCTCTTCAAGAAAACTGGAGATATGAAGAGAATGGCCTAGAGTAGTTTATCATAAATATTAAAGCTACCATTGCTGTATTTTTGTGCTATGTTTATTTTTTCCTTATAAACATTGTTGTTTCCTAGATGTTTCCTAGAAACACTGTTGTCATTTTAAGTAGTAGAGTGAATTATTACATGTCTTTATTAAAAATTGGGATGGGATGATCTCTTCTTCATTTTAGTTTAGTTGAGGAAAATGATTACATTCTCTTTTTTCTATTCATTCTTGTGTATTTATCTTTTTTTCTTATACAATACAGTGTTATCAACTCTAGTTACTGTGTTATTCCTTGAAGCTTTAGACCTCATTCATCTTATAGCTGCAAGTTTGTAAGCTTTAATCAACTTTTCCCTAATTCTTTCACCTCTAACCCCAGGCAACTACTTTTCTACTCTCTATGAGTTTGACTAATTTTTTTTTGATTCCACCTAGAAATGATATCATGCAGTATTTCTCTTTCTGTCTGGTTTATTTCACTTAGTATAATGTCCTCAGGACTCATCCACGTTGTCAAAAATACGAAAAATTCCTTCTTTCTTATGGCTGAATAATATCCTATTATATATATATATATATATTACATTTTCTTTAGCCTTTCATCTGTTGATAGACACAAGTTGTTTCCCTGTCTTGGCTACTATGAGTAATGCTGTAATGAACATTGGAACGCAGATATCTCTTTCATATCCTGTTTTCATTTCTTTTGGATATATACCCTAAAGTAGGATTGCTGGATCATATGGTAGTTCTATTTTTATTTTTTGAGGAACCTCCTTTCTGATTTCCGTAGTGGCTGCACCAATTTGCATTCTCAAAATGATTGTGTTTTTAATTTAAGAAAGAACAGTGTGGTGGCAGTTTGAAGAGTGGCTTGAAGGGTCTTAAGAGGCAGTAAGACTTCTTACGAGGTGTTACATTTGTTGTTGTGTAGAGGGTAATATGGTACAATCTTTTAATATATTGTTTGTATTAGATTCCTAGGGATGTTGTAACAAAGTACCATAGACTGAGTGGTTTAGAACAACAGAAATCAATTTTCTCACAGTTCTAGAGTTCAGAAATCTGAAATCAAGGTGTCAGTAAGGCCATACTCCCTCTGAAGGTGCAAGAATCTGGTAGTTTTGGTTTGTGGCAGTATCACTTAAGTCTTCTTACATCAGTCTCCCTGCATGAATGTCTATCCTTCAAATGACTCCTTTTTATAAAGATACCAGTCATATTGGATTGGGGCCCATCCTGCTCTAGTACGATTTCCTCTTAAATAAATACATCTGCAACTGTCCCATTTCCAGCTATGATTGCATTTTAAGGTGCTGTAGATGAGAACTGGAACTTGCGAATTTAGGAGGGACACAATTCAACAGATAGTAGGGTTCTTTCTGACTTCAGGGTCACATAGTTCCTTCTAGGTATTTCTCAGCATTGTGGTAATGATTGAGAGAATTCAAAGCTACTTTATAGTTATAATGTCAGTTTTGGAATAGAGCCAGTTGCTATCAGTGCTAATCAAAAACAAACCTCACCATTCAAATACTGGGCAAACGTGGGTTGGTGCCTATAATTATTTCTTATTTATGCTTGCATTCATGGATCAGACAGTTTAAAATTATTGAGTGATAGGTTTCAACAAAGCAAAGTATAAAATGTTTACAATATAATTAAAACTATGTAAGAAATATTCATGTATGTGCATGTCTCAAATTTAGCATACTAAAAATAAGTGTTAGTTTTGTTATGATGGTAAAATTATGATATTTTCCCCCAAATTTTTCTTAAGTTGATTTCTCCTATAAAGAAAGAGAAAGCAGATGAATCAAAAACATAAGCTGATTTATTAAAACTGATTGCTATTACTCTTAGATCTTGATTTCCATGCAATTTGAAAATGATCATCACTATTCTGAACACACAGAAGAAGCTTAGTAAATGCTTAGTGCCTTGATGTGATTATTAATACCACAGCTCAGATATGACAAGGAAAGCGACTAGAGGTGGTGAATTGTTTTACAGCAGACATTCTATTTTTATTTTAACTATTGACCTACTTCTTGAGGTTGAGAGAGATAATGTATAACTCAGTCTCATTTTAACTTAGAGTAAGGAAGAAAAAGTGATGATCATCTTGTTTATTTACAGAAGGATTATAAAGTATCATGCTAGACTTTTCTTTCTAGAAAATGTAATTTTGGATGCCATATAAAAGTACACTGCTTTCAAGTGTAATGAAATGAGAAATAGAAGTGTGCCACTTTTTAATTATGAGTTAATGGTGGTATTTTCAGAAATTCGGTAAGTAGCTCAGTTTAAAAATGGACAAAGTGTAGGAAGTTATTTTGGGAACAAAATGTCATTACCAAAGGTGTACTTTTTCATATATTGAACTAATAAATAGTTCAGAAAGTCCCTTGCAAATTTATCAAAATGTCATCTTCAGGTACTGGGTTGGAAAATTAGTAACTGCTGGAGTGTGTGACTGCTGAAAGGTGTCATATAGGCAGGGGCCTATCAGTTTTTAGCTTCTGGCATAAAGCAAAGATGTTAATCATCACTGTTGAGATTTAAAATGTCAGAAGTTCTTAGCATAAAAAATAAAGGTTAAAAGTTAAGCATCTATGGTAGTGTATATCCCAGTGTGCAAAAAGGAAACAGAATGCTAAAACAGTGCTCAACTAATTATTTGAGTACTTAAAATAATACTCAAATTACAATGGCTAAGAATGACACAGATAGCAATGCCTTTATAGTATATAATGGCATATTCCTTAATTTTGTTCTTATAAGATGATATGCCTTGGCTTTTAATTATATAAGCAGGCAGAGGGATGGTTAGTGCATCCTTCACACATATACCATTTATCCTGAGATACATATGTGGCTATTCATATGTTTGGGAAAATATAATTTTGCTTTCTTGACAAAATTCTTAGCAAATGGAAGAAGAAGTCTAAAACATTTAATGAAATGATATAGGATCAGACTACTTTACTTTAGCATGTTTATTCACTTGGAAGAGAGAAGACCTAGATAGGAAATGACTTCATGCTTTAATATACCTGCAACACTATTTCTCCTGACACTTTATATTAGGCTTTTTGTTCAACTTCCTAACACTTTCACACTGACTTTACTCATTTGGTTCTTCCCAGGATGCAGATGGAGTCAGTACCTCATCCCACTTGACAGATGAGGTAAAGAAACTGACCCTCTGGTATTTCTAGTGTCTGACCCAAGGGCAAACACATGCTAATGCTTGAAAGACCAGGGACAAGAACTTGGGTCTTCTAGAGGTCAGGGGTCCACTACAAAGTATTGTAGATAAGATGATTTATTTAAGTGCAGAATAAGGATTTAAGGCTGAGCAGAGTTAAAGCAGAAAGGAATAGCTTATTTGTAGTCATGAAACTATAGTACTCTTTGAGGTTTGAGCAGAGTAACACTTGGGGTTTATATGCTACCTTTCCTTCAAAGAGAATACAAGAATATTTCAAGTGCTGTTAATCTATACCTGTGAGATAGCAGATGGTAACTATTAGAGTAGATAAAGACTGGCCCAAATGCTTAAGAGACCTGTATAAGATCACTGTTTATAGCACAGTCTGTTCTGACACCTAATGATTTAAAAACCCTTGGATAGTTAAAGATTAAATCCTGGTAGAATTCTCAATGGCTTTGGACATGTTTTTAATATTAAACCTCTGAGAGCCTCTGTGCTCCATCAATACAGTGGGATGCTGGTAATATGTCTTGAAAAGAGTCGACATGAGGATTGAATGGAAGAGCACATGTAAATTGCCTAATAGAGGTCTGACCTGTTCAAGGGAGCTTACTTCTTCCCTCTCTCCTCTACCACCTGAAACACTTCTTTATAGTTTCATCCTAGTTTACTTTAATCAAAAGGGAAGTGAAATGAAAGTCGCTCAGTTGTGTCCGACTCTTTGCAACCCCAAGAACTGTAGTCCATGGAATTCTTCAGGCCAGAATACTGGAGTGGGTAGCCTTTTCCAAACCTCTTTATTATTGACCTCGATACCATATTTATAATACTTTGTAGTTTTATCCCAGCTTCCCCCTCCCATTTTGCTGTTTTTAAAAAAAATTTTAATAGCTGCTTTTCAGTGACTGTTAAGTTTCTGCTGTACAGCAAAGTGAATCAGTTATATGTATACATGAAGTGAAGTGAAATTAAAGTTGCTCAGTTGTATTTAACTCTTTGCAGTTTCATAGACTGTAGCCTGCCAGGCTCCTACGTCTATGGAATTCTCCAGGCAAGAATACTGGATTGGGTAGCCATTCCTTTCTCCAGAGGATCTTCCTGACCCAGGGATCGAACCTGGTGTCCTGCATTGTAGGCAGATTCTTTACCATCTGAGACACCATGAAAGCCGTTATGTGTATACATATTCTCTATAATTATATCTCCCTTTTTTGGATTTCCTTCCCATGTAGGTCATCACAGAACATTGAGTAGAGTATTATGTGCCATACAGTAGATTCTAATTAGTTATTTACTTTGCATATAGTACTGTGTATATATCAATCCCAATCTCCCAATTCATCCCACCCTCCCCTTTCCTCCCTTGGTATCCATATGTTTGTTCTTTAAGTTTGTCTCTCTGTTTCTGCTTTGCAAATACGTTCATCTGTTTCCTCAAATTTAACTACTTATTATAGTGCACTTCTTTAAGGTGAATTATTTTGTTATTCTCCTTCCTGAAAAAGAGAGGTCAGTGTCACTTTATAACAACATAAATGATTATGCTCATTATTTGGGGACATTTTGTTTATTTATTTATTTCTTATAAGTAAATGATTTTATTATTCATGGCACAGAAGGAAACATGAGTTCCAATTTTGCATTGACTTTCTTTGTTGGGGGATATTTTAGAAGGAAGTAGACTTTCAGGGACTCACTGGACATTTTTCTGGTTTAGGCCTTGTCAATAAGCAATTGATTGCTCAGAGTAAGGAAATTTGGAATGATTGTTTTATTTTTAAGAAGTGTTATGGTATGATAGGGGAGCTGGTTTGTGGTTCATAAAGGTTGATTTTTTTTAAGGACTAAATTGATATTTTGGGAACTTTTATGGATAATTCAGAGATTTCCATTATCAGTATCAAAATTTTTCCTCATGAGTAATATGGAAGAACTATGCAAGACAAATGGCATTTTCTGGCCCTATGAAATATACCCCTGGGTAATTGAGAAAACTAAGTTGCCAAACAACATAGAGAGTCGAATTGTGAAGAATGTCTCCAAATACAGTGATTTTGCTTGAGCATAATTCGTGCTAAGGCATTTCTTTGGCAATAATTAGGTTCCAGTCCTAGTTAACCCCTGATGAAATCTTTAATATATGATGATGTGGTCATGTCATCCGCATAGAGGAAGAGAACATCTTCCTATTTACTTCAGTAGAATCCTGTCCATTTACTCTGAAATACTATCCACATTTTAGGATATATGTTAAGAGAGGAAGTTTTAAAATATGGCCGCTTTTTGAAATACTGGTCTGGTTTGTCAAGTTAGATACTTACTGACCATGATTTTTGCAGTAATATTAAAATGTCAATTTTTAAGGAAAAGAAAGGAGTATCAAGCATGATACCAAGTATCTTACCTACATTATTATATTTAGTTCTTAGAATAACCCTGTAAGCTCAGTGATATTATCTCATTTTACACATGAGAAAAACTGGGGCTTGGGAAGTATTATTAGTATGCAGTTAATATCACACAACTAGTTAGACATTACAGTGCGATCTCTGAATACAATATCCATTTTTGTTGTTTTTATTTTAATTACATCCAGTCACCCAATAATCATTAGTATCTAGAGATCATGAAGGTTTGTTTCATTTTCTGGAGTAATAAAAAGTAAATGAAAAGTGTACAATATTAAAATTTTCTTTTGGCAGATTTCTATAAAAGACAAAAGAAAACATAAGAACAATCAGTAGTAAAATGGTCTTTTCTGAAATTTACTTATTTCCCACATGAGTTGTTGGTCATTTTATCAAGCATGTTTACCAAGACCTTATTGCATGACAAACATTAAGCATTCACATTATTATCTCAGTTTTACAGATGAGGAAACTGAGGTTTAGAGAGTTTAGTTTAAATAACTTACCCAGGTCACCAGGCCTTAACTGGAAAAAACTTAACTGCTTTGTTAAGTTCATTAACAAATGCATTTAATAGCTTTATCTTATGCTGAAAAGGAAGCCTTGTAGGGAAGAAATGTGGTGTTTTGAACACATGATTCTAAGTTACAGAAAAATTTGTTGAAGATATAAGAGTTTATCCTTTCAAAAATGGTGTCTGCATAAGAAACCACTACTGGGGAGTTAATTGGGACAACAATAACTTAAGGACTGAAGCACATTAATTGTTAAGGTAGCTTAAAAATTTTTCAGGACAAAGACCTTTCTAATAATAGTTTTTTTTTCCCCTAAAATAAAGGTGAATAAGACATGTTAAAGAATTTAAATAGTCTCAGTTGACATAAGACATAAGCTCATAAACTTGGGGGAAATGATCCAAATTAGGCAAAAATTTCTGTCTCCAGGAATCTGTAATGGTAGTGATAGGAATCTGAGATTTATTTTTATTTATTTAAATAAAAAAAATTTATTTTTGTTGTTAAAAAACCTAATTGTTTCCATGTTTGATGAGGTTATTCAAGTTTGCTGTATTTTGTCATTTTTTACTCAAATTCATCAATCAGAATGGTAACATTATTTTTCCCAAGCTGCCCAGAAGTTTTGATTGGCAGCTATATCCTTTTAATTTGTAAAATGCATTGATTATTAAAGATGGTATTTATTAATGTTTAAAAATATGAAGTTTTGGATTTAGTATAAAGGAGAGAAGCAATAAAAATGAAATATTTGTTGATTAAATATTTGGAAATGATTGCACTGAAGTCTATGTGGATTTTTTTAATGAAATATTTTTATTCATAAATGGATGAATATCAATATAATATCCTATTTTTGTTCTTTTTTGGTCTTCAAAATAGATGATTTTCAAAATGTCAGAACCCCAGCCTCATTTCATTGCACATACATCTCTCAATTGAGCAGCTAGCTCAGTTTCCAGACCTGATCATTTTAATAGGTTTAGGACTTCAAGTATCAGAAGTAAACTGAGCAATTTATTAGAGCAAATAAACAAGGAAAAAAAGAGAAAAAGACAAAAACAAACTCTGAGAAGTCCTTCCATAGAAGAACTAATCTGAAAGTCAAACTACAGGTAAATGAGAAAAAAGTGGTAGTAGGTAGAGCAAGTATCATTTTACTCCATAGTTTTAACCAATTATTTTATTCTTGGCATCTGCTAATACTTTATTAGCTATCATTTATTGATGCCAGGAATCAAGCTAGATGCTTTGTAAATACCTAACATTTCATGTTCTAAAAAACATTTGAGGTTGGTTTGTACATGAAAAATAAGGTTAAGTAACTTGTATAATGTTGCATAGCTTGAGGTTGAACCCATGCTTGCTTGATGCAAAAATCCATGGTCTCTTCTATCATGCCATTTTAAAATGCAGTATAATAAAAGATGTAGCAATGTTTCCATGGTATACTACTCAGCAATAAAAAATAATGAATTGTTGATACTAAACAAGTTTGATGAACCTCAAAAGAATAATATTGAGTGGAAAAAAAAAAGCCAATCCTAAAAGAGTACAAACTATGTGCTTCTCTTTATATAGCATTCTTGAAATGGCAAAGCTATGGAATTGGGGAACAAATTAATAGTTGCTAGGGGTTAGGGAGGGAGTGCATGTGGCAAGGGCCAAGAAAAAAGTGGATATTGTTACAAAACAATAATGCAAAGGATCTTTGTGGTGATAAAATTGTTCTGTTTCTTTTATTTACACAATTATTAAATGTATTCATTTATTTAATTTATTTAAATTTTATTTTTCTTGGCCTCTGATTTATAAGGGTGTGTTTGTGTCAGGTGTGCAGCAAAGTGATTCATGTATCAGTTCAGTTCAGTCCCTCAGTCGTGTCCGACTCTTTGCAAGCCCATGGGCTGCTTCGTACATATATTCATTCTTTCTTAGATTCTTTTCTCTTACAGGTTATCACAGAATATTTAGTAGTTTCCTGTGCTATATGCTATCTTTGTTGGTTGTCTAACTTCTATGTATTGTAGTGTATGTATGTTCATCCTAAGCACCTGATTTATGCTCCCCACATATTTCTCCTTTAGTAACCATAAGTTTGTTTTGGATATCTGTAAGACTGCTTCTTTTTGTAAATCAGTTCGGTTGTCTTGTTTTTTAGAAGTTAGATTTCACATATAAGGGATAACATGATATTGTCTTTGTCTGACTTAATTCACTTAGCATGACGATCTCTAGTCCATCCATGTTGTTGCAAATTGCATTGTTTCATTCTTTTCTATGGCCAATAGTCTGTTGTATATATGTACCACATCTTCTTTATCCATTCCTCTGTTGTCGGACATTTAGGTTGCTTCTGTGTCTTAGCTACTGTGAATAGCACTGCGATGAACACTGGGATACATGTATCTTCCTGTTTCTTGACTCTGGTGGTGAATACATGGAACTGTACAAGTTATAAAAGTGCACAGAACTACCCACTCACACTGTCAATCCTCACATATACACATGTACACATGTACACACACATATGCACATATATATACACACAGAAGTACAAGTAAACTGGGGAAATCTAAATAAAGTCAGTGGGTTGTGTTGATGGTGATCCCAGGTTGTGATATTGTAATACAGTATTGTAAGATGTTACCTTACTGGGTAAGAGTACAGAGGATCTCTCTGCAATATTTCTTTCAACTGTATGTGAATAGACAATAATTTAAAATAAGAAGTTTAATTTTAAAAAGGTAGCAAAGGGAGCATAGAAAGGGAACCTTCAAAAAGCTTTAGAGCTTGCTGGTCTTTCCTGCTTTCTAAACAGCCAGGGAGCTGGGGTAGACTTTGGTAGACTGTAAATCTGTAAACTTTCCCAAATGGAAATGGAAAAAAAGACAGCAAGGCCTGGTAATAGAACCAGAGCTCTGCTATATTTCAAATGAGTGTAAACCCCATGTAAAAAATTTTAGCCAGTCCTTTCTTCCTGGACCCTGACAGTGGCCATTCAGCCCCTAATAACTGCTCAGATATAGAGAATGCACAGGCTATCTGTTTTAGATAAAATGTGCTTTTTTTTTTTTTTTTTGCTAATAAAGATACTATGTTAAATGTATAACTGATTTTGTGTATGTAACTTGGGTATACTACTCATATACAGTTATTTGTCAGAAAATACATTTAATACAGATGATATTTTTATTGTGAATATGTAGTTGCTGCATACTGGAAATGTTAAGTAAATATTCATCCTTAACTTAAGAATTCCTAAATTTTCACTTGTACATCTTAATATACTCCAAACAAGGCAATTTTTGATACATTCTTCTCATTATTTGTTTTCATGTTTCTTGCCTATCTAGATGTTGAGTCCTAGGATTGTGGGACAATTCTTCTCCATTTATTAAAATATCTTTAGTATTAAAGAATTAGTAGTGTTAGTATTTGGAGAAGGCAGTGGCAACCCACTCCAGTACTTTTGCCTGGAAAATCCCATGGATGGAGGGGCCTGGTGGGCTGCAGTCCATGGGATCGCTAGGAGTCGGACACTACTGAGCAACTTCACTTTATTTTTTCACTTTCATGCATTGGAGAAGGAAATGGCAACCCACTCCAGTGTTCTTGCCTGGAGGATCCCAGGGACGGGGGAGCCTGGTGGGCTGCCGTCTATGGGGTCGCACAGAGTCGGACATGACTGAAGTGACTTAGCAGCAGCAGCAGCAGCAGCAGTGTTAGTATTGTCTTCTACCTTGGGCATAATACCATGCAAATAGTGATACTTAATTAAGGTGTATTGAAATAATTTAAAAGTGAATGGTGAGGAGAAAAAAAGGGTGAAATAGCATGTAGAACTACTCAGAGCATGTTATTTCCAGGAAAGGAGAGGCTACAGAATCAGAGCTACAGGACCCGAGACCCAGAGATAGAATATTTCTGAAGCCCTCAGACAGTGCTTTGTTGAGGGACCAGGGCAGGAGATACAGCTGTCCAAACAGTTATGGAGTGAAAGATAGCTATCATCTGGGCCAGAAGGGTGGTCTGGAGACCTGAGATTCATACCTAGGGATACAATAGGAAGCCAAACAGTTATAGGATTTTGTCTTTCTCCAGACCTAAAAGTAGTTCCATCTTACATCTGCTTGGAGCTAGATGCTAGAATAGATTTCTGTCATCTAGTCTAGTCCAGAAACATGTATGAAATTTAAGCTCTTCTTGCATATAATTCTATGTATTTCATCTCTCTTTTGTCTGTATTCATTGCTTCATCTTCATTTCCCAGAACTTATTAATAAATTTATCATTTAAAGTCTTCAAGTGGCCCTTAAATTATTTCGGAGAGAATTTGATTTTGAATTCCTTAGCAACAGTTGTTTTGTTTTGTTTTTAACCAAGATGATTTCTTTACAGATAGATAGAATTATTATTGTCCAGAGACCACCATATAGACTGGATAGCTTTATAACCAATATATGACACTTACACATTCTGAACATCTAGTCTTAAAAACGTGGATATAGATAGAAATAGAGATGTAAATATCTAAATACTTATATCCATGGGGAAAATACACTACTATAAATGCACCATCTCACTACCAACCAGACACTGTGTGCTAACTACTCACATAACATTCCTCACAATCATACCTTTGTTGTGTATTAATGTCCACATTTGGTAGGTACAGAAACTAAACTTTGGAAACATTAAGTAGTTGATTGAAAGAGATACAAAAATACTTGAGGTGGGATTAAATACAATGGCTGACTAGAGCCCTGTTCCTTCTGTGACATTAAGTGGCTGTTTTCAGAGGAAAAAAGGCCCAATATAATATAATTTAATTTTCAATTGTCTACAATTTCTGGTGTAATGTTTAAAACTTATGTTTGGTCCTGTGAGTGGAATATGTGTCATTTTCTCAGTTTTTCCCTTATCTTGCTATATGTATGTGAAAACAGCTATGATATCAGCTGTTGAAACAGTTTCTAAATTGAAATGCCACACATGCAGTCAACCTGAGTGTCCATGGGCCTTTAATGTGACAAGAGTAGTTCATTCTCACAGCATCTCTGATATAGTCATAAAACAAACATATACTAAATGCCTACTATTTATCAGTACTTTCACCACATACTGGGGACACTAAGATGAATATGACATGAATCCTCCTCTTAAGGAACTTAATTGGTGGAAGGGATATGTAAGACTTATATAAGAACTATGTAATTAGCATTAGAAGTAACAGAAAGGCCATGGGTTGTACAAAGAAGGGAGAGCTTATCTGTGCCTAGTTATTACCAAACCTTGGGGAAACTTGGACAGGCTTCAAGAAAGTAATGATGCTTAACTATGAATTAAAGGAATAGTGCAAAAATCCCATGGTGGAGGAGCCTGGTGGGCTGCAGTCCATAGGGTCGCTAGGAGTCGGACATGACTGAGCGACTTCACTTTCACTTTTCACCTTCATGTATGGGAGAAGGAAATGGGAACCCACTCCAGTGTTCTTGCCTGGAGAATCCCGGGACGGAGGAGCCTGGTGGGCTGCCGTCTCTGGGGTCGCACAGAGTCGGACACGACTGAAGCGACTTAGCAGCAGCAGCAGCAGCAGCAGTAATTATCAGGTGGACATCCTTGAGTCATTCTAAACAGAAAGATTCATGTCCTGAGAGTTCAGAGGTGTTGCAATAGTTCATTGTTGCAATAGTCACCATGGATTGACTCAAAAAGTTGAAGAAGTGGCTGAAAAAGAGGCTTGGAGAGGTACACTGAGGCCAGATTTATAGGAACTTATACAGTAGCCAAAGGATTTAGTCTTCATGATGGTGGTAATGAAAACCGTTCATGAGCAATTTTTTTTAATCAGGAGAATGACATGATCTGATATGAATTTCAAAATAATCACTTTTGGCAACAGCATGGAAAAAAAGATTTTAAAAGCATCTGGAAGCAGAATGCTAGTTGAGGGGCTTAGATGTAATCTTGGGGAAAAATATGGGGGCCTTCAAATAGTTGAGAAATATAGGAGCCAATTCAACAGGAATTGAGAAGAGGGGAAGATTTTAGAGATATTTAGAAGAACATGTTGCTTTGTGACATGTCAGAGTTGAACAGTCTCTAAAGGCTGGGTGGTTTCATGAATAGAGAGAATATAGTAAGTGGAGCAGGGTTTAGTTGGGAATTAAATAAATTTGATTTAGATATGTTGCTGAGTTTGAAAACACTCTGGAGACCACCAGTTAGTTAGTACTGAGCCAGTCTGTCAATACAAAGAATTTCATTCTGCAGTGTTATTCAGTCTAGATGTTAAAAATGTAGAATTAGATTTTAGAAGCAATCTAAGGTTGATAAAAGACAAGTGGATGAGTTAATTGGGATTTTTGGTAAGAGAAAAATGTGGTTGGTAAAAATGACTAGTATAGGGCTAGTAAAAATGACTAAGTATAGGAAGAAACTGATAGATCAGCAGAAAATACACAGATCAAGGACTCAGAGGTTTCAGGATCTCAGAAAGAATAAAGGAATGAAAGAGCTGAAAATAGTTTAAAGAGTTTACAGGTAGAACAATCCTGAGTCATATAGTACTCTGTAGATTAGGGTTAAATGAGTGGGTTGCTGAAACAATTTGGGGATAAATATTTTTATAGAAAAAGAGATTAAAAAAACTGAGAAGCTGGGGAATAGAATGCCTATGTTGAAATCGCTCAAAATTATTACAGGAGTTAGATTGGACAGGGAGATTGTAAGCCAAGTTATTTTTTTCTGTGCATGTAAGGGAATAATTTGAAGATCAGTAGAAGAAATTATTAGAGAGAAGAATAAAAGATAGTGTAGTAGAATACTTTTGGCCTCAAAGAGAAAGGACTTTTTCAAGAATGAATTCATGTTCTTAAAATTGAAGCCAGAAGCCAAGAAAATGCCTGAGGTAACCCTTGCGTCTGATGAGAAACCAGTTGCATGAGTACCATGACCAGAGGCTGACCATGGATGACTGAGTTATGGAAACCAGCTCCATGTTTTAAAGTATATAGCATGTTCTATGATAAAAGTTCTTTGGAAAATACATGCCGAAGAAACATTAATTATGATTGCCAGTAGTCAGGAAACATTCTACTAAAGATATAATATTGGACTAATACTTGGAAGGAGTATAGGATTTTGGGTGGAGGAAAATGAAGAAGATGGAGGGAAATACTTCAGAATAACAAATATTTTGAGGCTGCAGTGAAAAGAAGATGAGGATGAAAAGACTATCTTGTCTTTAAATTTATATTTTTTTCTTTAGCAGGGGTATTAGTTTTGTGCTAATTTATGTGAATATACTGCAGGTTTCTTAGAAATTTTATTTACATATTGCATGCTGATAGTCGTTTGTAGAATAGTAACTTAGCATTTATTTGAAAAAGAAGATGCCATTTTAGCAATGATTAGAAATATACTTTTAGTACAAATCACCACTCTCGTAGTTCTAGAAATGCCTAAAAAAATTTTTTTAAAGTAAAGGTTGAAAGTTAATAGTGTAATCTTTTGATTAATTTTAAATATAATCATTAGTTTTTAGAACAGTGTTCTCTGTGTTATGAAGGTGGTGAATTTTAAAAATTCTAAATGAAATTCATTTTAAATTCTAATTCTGTGAATGTCAAGCAGCAAGATGGATCAAGGTCATAGTCCTTGTGTTTTCTCAGTAACACCATTTTATGACCGTGATGATATTCCAGCATGAATTTGAAACGTGTTAAGGGAAAATGATTGAAGGAGAGGAAGTTGGTTGACAGCCCGTCTAGACCTCTGTCATGAGGGGATATGTAAGGAAACTGAAGTAACTTTGGGGGTTGAATTATGTGTGTGTCTGTGTGTATGTATGCATATATAGATATATATTATAATTTGATTCTTGGCCCTAAAATTTTTTGATCTGACTTCATATTTAAATGACTATATATATAATACATAATATATACAATACATATATGATGTATAATACACATTAAATATATCTACTGAATAGAGATATTTTATATTATATATTTTGTATTATGTATACACTTTATGTATATATAAATAAAATACAAGGCTAAAGATTATTCTGAACCAAGAACTGAAACAGATGCACTCTTTCTGACCCAAATTAATCAATCTGATGCCTAGGAATGAGAATTTGAGGCATGGGAAACTGGATCAGACTTTCTGTTTCAGGCTACATTAAAAAGAAAGCTGGAATAATTCATCTTAAAGATTGCCTATTTGCTTCATGTTAAAGCATATTTTTCAGGAAAATAATGTTTACCAGTAGGGATTTTAGCTACATTTTTTTCATTTGTAATTTGTTAGGCTATCAAATACATGATGGCAAGATTGACTGTTAACTTTGTATAATTTCAGAGTACTCTCCAAAACATATGTAGCATTTTCCATCCTGTGAGATGAGATAAACAGAGGTTGTTTTATATGCGGAGCACTTTTTTTGTTTTTTTAACACAACACAGTAAGGAAATAGAAACAAGAAATGTTTGTTTCAAGTCAAGTTGCAAAATGACTTTATGGTCAGTGTTTGGGTATGGAGGAGGAATAGAAGAAGATTGATGTTTTGATGGATAATAATTGACTCTTAGCTGTTCTCCCTCTTCTAAAGGCAAGGATGAATTTGCACTGATGCTTCCTTGCTGTCATTCTAAATAATATATTTCTGTGGCTCAAGCTGTTATCAGTAATTGTAAGTAGGTATTTCAGTGACAGTCAGCCCTCTGGAGCCTGCCTGATGAATCTGTCCTTGGCCCCTTCAGCCCTCCCTGGCTGCTGTACTGGAGGTATGTCTCTGCACCCCCTCCCTCTCAGGATGAGACCCACAGTCTTTTGGAACTGTTTTTATAATGAACTCCCAAAGTAAGAAGCATTTGAATGCTGATTAAGCACTTGTGCTCTGGACTAAAAACTGCCAATAACTACTTATTTGATGTGTGAGGGGGCAAGTTATTTCAGCTCTCTCCACCAGATTCCTGCACTGAGAATGGGAATGTTGACAGCAGCCTACCTCACAGGAATGTGGTCAAGCTGAAGAGCAGGCCTGGGATACCCTTAGCACAGAGCTGGTATGAGCTCAATGAATGTTCAGTACTGTACTTACTGGGGTATTTGGGAATTCATTGAACTATTCCACTCAGCACCCTTATTTTTAAAAATATTTATAAAGGATTCAGAGGTTTGTAAAATGAACTAAGACTGACAGATGATGTAAGCCTTATTTAGTAGGAAACCAAGCTGTGAAGTTTGTGAGACCTGATTTGAACCTGACCTTTGCAACTCTCTTCACTCTGTTTTTCATTTTCAAAATGGTGATAATACACCTTACAGAGTTTTGAAAGAAGTAGATGGAGAGTATAAACATACCACTTCACATGGCTGACATCGTGAATTCAAGAAATGATAACTATTGTTATTATTAATACTATTTTGAAAAATTTTATTAAGTAATTCCTTTTATGAAGTCATCTCGGCTCGTCTATAATAACAATAGCTGTTACTAGATATGCCATGTTTTTCCAAAAGATATTTAAAAAATAGTTGTTTATACATCATTTATAAATAGATGCCAGCTGCATATTAATACTAAATGGAAGAAAGCAACATTTAAATTTATTTTTGTAAAACTAACCACAAAAATGCATGCTGCCTGTATACCTTTTAAATTGCTGCCTGAGATGTCATTGAATTATGTACTAGAAAGTCATATGTATTGAAATCTGAGGGTTATATCAAATTTAGGTGTCTCTTCAGTTGAAGAAATCCACCAAAGCTTTTGTAATTTAAGGAGGTTTCTCTAGTATGAGAGAATATTTAGAGATTTTTATTAAGTTGTCATCCCTGTAAGAGTTGCTGTTCTTGGAACTAGTGACAGAGATGAAAGCTGTGCTTTTATTATAGGGCATTCTGTATACAGCATGCATTTTTGTGGTTAGTTTTACAAAAATAAATTTAAATGTTGCTTTCTTCCATTTAGTATTAATATGCAGCTGGCATGTATTTATAAATGATGTATAAGCAACTATTTTTTACTCCCTTTAAAATACAGAGATTTCACTTGATTTGCATTTCTTTCATTTTTATCCCCTTGTGTTCTCAATGGAAGAAATGATCTTTCCTGCATATTTTAGGTTCTTCTTCCCTGTCCCTTCCTCTGTTCCCATGAATTTAATGCTGCTTCATGCATTGTGTGTTTGAAAAGACCACATTTAGTGAGTGTTGCTATTATCTTTCTGTAAAATAGTGTTGAAATTTTCTCAGATCCCATTAAGCTTTCCTCAGCCTGTCATAAATGAGCGTGTAGAATTGACTCCAAATGGAGGGATCTCCCAGGGACAGAATGATAAGCAGTGCTGAGACGTGTAAAAGGTAAAGAATTGAGAAAAGACTAGATTTGATAACCTAGAGGTAGGAACACAAAATATAGTTTTCTTGTCCTCGTTTTCTCACTCCCCATTTTCATAGTAATAAAGTAATCCCTTAATTGAAAGTTAACCACTTCCTGTGAGCAAATCATTTATGCTTGACCTCAGATCCATACAATTAAGATGCAAGTCATTCCCTTCACTTGGTTGGAAGGATCAAATAAGATAATGTGTATGGTGGAGGCACAAGATAAACTGTGAAGTTGACAAGGGTATGTCAAGTATTATGCTTTGTACTTTGTGAATGTTTGCAAATCTAATCATCCTTTCAACCCTAAGAGGTGCATATTATCACCATTTGGCAGATAAAGAAACAGATACCAAGGATGTATGTTAGTAATGTCTATAATGTTTGATTTTAACCAAGGTCCAGCTGATTCCAAAGCTAGTGGTTACTGTTTTTGATCATGATATGCAAATATAGGATATTATTTTTAACACTTAATTATATGAGTACTTTATTTTATTCAGTGAGTTAAAATTCAAGCTGCTAAACCAGAAAATAATTCAGGGTGATTATTAACTTTTCAAAAGAATTTTTTGCTTTTGATGACACGAGTGTATTTTAAATAGAACTTTTTTTCCTAGTGCAATTAAGATACAATTTGATATTTAGAGACTTCATTTATATTCAAATTTCTAGAAATGTGGCTTGGTGAAACTGACGAGTCCCTTCAGTGCATTTTCACTTTGAGCTCAGAAAGTAGATGAAACATATTTGACAAGGATAAATTTGGAGGTTAAACATCAGAATCTGCATAGTGTACCTGCCATGTTTTCAGCACAGTGTAAGTCTGAAGTGTCCCTGAGTAACAAGATGTAAGTGATGTTGCTCTCATTTACTTACAGGCCATTAGCTTTCCTCACATCTTGACTTTGAAGACCTAGGCCAAAGGAAAATGTGCTTGTAATGTCCAAAGAACTCAGTTTTTAAAGTGTACTGAAGTGATCCCATTTGATCTGTGAGCTCATGTGATACTCAATTTAAAACATTTTTAAAGTGATGGTCACTGAGTCAGGTTATTGTTTGCTTCTTTGTTAGTTTTAAAATTATATATCGAGAATTTAGATGAAAGAAGTTTTTCTGGAAAAGATATTTAAAATTTGAAAGTTGTATGCTGTTTAATGGACTATACATTGATCTCAATGTAGTATTTTCCTGGCCAAAACAGCTGAGACCATTGCTCAGCTATTCTAAAACTTAAAGAAATGAACAATGGAATGGTATTTCAAAACCTTTAAAGGTAAATAATCCTTGTCTTACGTCTATCTAATGATTCACAAGTCATTATTTTTATTAAAGTTCTTTTACATTGCAGATAATATATTATTTCATACTGATAGAACTTAATTTGTGTCACCATTTTAAGCCTCTATGCCTCAGTATGGTGTCAAATGAATCTTACCATGATGTTAGCCTTCATTATTAGACTATCTAAGGGCCTTTTTCTTTAATAATGGAAGCTAATTTAATAATATATGGTTTGTGTTTCATAAAAAGATAATTACAAAATATACAAAATATATAAATATTTTTTATATTGTATATTGTATATTTTGTATACAAAATATTGTATATTGTATATACAAAATATATTGTATATTTTGTATACAAAATATTGTATATTGTATATACAAAATATTGTATATTTTGTATACAAAATATACAAAAATATACAAGCAACTCCTACAGCTCAACTCCAGAAAAATAAATGACCCAATCAAAAAATGGGCCAAAGATCTAAATAGACATTTCTCCAAAGAAGACATACAGATGGCTAACAAACACTTGAAAAGATGTTCAACATCACTCTTTATCAGAGAAATGCAAATTAAAACCACTATGAGGTACCATTTCACACCAGTCAGAATGGCTGCGATCCAAAAGTCTACAAATAATAAATGCTGGAGAGGGTGTGGAGAAAAGGGAACCCTCTTGCACTGTTGGTGGGAATGCAAATTAGTACAGCCACTATGGAGAACAGTGTGGAGATTCCTTAAAAAACTGGAAATAGAACTGCCTTATGATCCAGCAATCCCACTGCTGGGCATACACACTGAGGAAACCAGAAGGGAAAGAGACACGTGTACCCCAATGTTCATCGCAGCACTGTTTATAATAGCTAGAACATGGAAGCAACCTAGATGTCCATCAGCAGATGAATGGATAGGAAAGCTGTGGTACATATACACAATGGAGTATTACTCAGCCATTAAAAAGAATACATTTGAATCAGTTCTAATGAGGTGGATGAAACTGGAGACTATTATACAGAGTGAAGTAAGCCAGAAGGAAAAACATAAATACAGTATACTAACGCATGTATATGGAATTTAGAAAGATGGTAACGTTAACCCTGTGTACGAGACAGCAAAGGAGACACTGATGTATAGAACAGTCTTATGGACTCTGTGGGAGAGGGTGGGAAGATTTGGGAGAATGTCATTGAAACATGTGAAATGTCATGTATGAAACGAGATGCCAGTCCAGGTTCAGTGCACGATGCTGGATGCTTGGGGCTGGTGCGCTGGGAAGGCCCAGGGGGATGGTATGGGGAGGTTGGGAGGGAGGAGGGTTCAGGATGGGGAGCATGTGATTTTTTTTTTTAAAATAAAATTAAAAAAAAAAAAAAAAAGATAATTACAGAATACCCAATAGTTGCTTCAGCTGAAAATCAATTTAAATAAGTTATTCCCAATATTGCAATAGACACAAAATGAAACTTATTGGTAATTACTAATTGTAAGACAAAATCATTAGGAACCCTGTGGACAAGAAGAGAACAGATTTGAATCATATTTTATGTATGCTTAAGACATATCCTCAGGTTTTATGAGCTGTGTGGGCTGAGGTTACTAATATCTTAAGAAAATTAAGTGCTAAATGTGTTCTGAATGCACTGATAATTTGAAGTGTTCTAAACACTATGGTAAAATGCTCCTAGGATTCTTACCCAAACAATATTGCTGGGTGGTTTTTGAGGCCTTAAGTTAATAGGTATCACTGTTATTCCTTAGCCCCTGCATGGAACATGGGCTACCAGGCATGAAGCAAGGAGGATATTAAGATCTATCTATAGAGATAGGTTGAGAGTCAGTGATTCAGGAAGGTGAGCTCTGTGTTGATAGAATAGGCTTCCCTGGTAGCTCAGCTGGTAAAGAATCCACCTGCAATGCAGGAGACCCCAGTTAGATTCCTTAGTCAGGAAGATCCCCTGGAGAAGGGATAGGCTACTCACTCCAGAATTCTTGGGCTCTCCTGGTGGTTCATCTGGTAAAGAATCCATCTGCATTGCCAGAGACCTGGGTTTGATCCCTGGGTTGGGAAGATCCCTGGAGGAGGGAACAGCTACCCACTCTGGTATTCTGGCCTGGAGAATTCCTTGGACTGTATAGTCCATGGGGTCGCAAAGAGTCGGACATGACTCAGCGACTTTCTCTTTCGTTCACTATGTTGATATGAAGGGAGATGAATGTCAGGTAAGAACTGATATCCAGGAAATTCAGTAGTTCAACCTAAATCAAGATGGGATGATTCTGAGTGACTCTGAAGCAGGAACTGGAGTTCTCTGTATATTTTATATCAAAAAGGTAAGCATGATGACAGAGTTTAATGTGGGCATGAACAGATCATTTACTTCTCAGCATCAGATGTCATCACACAATTAAAATCAAAATAATAATCTTCTCACTTGGTTGAGAAGATCAGAATCCAAAACTCATGAGGGGGGTGTGTGTGTAGAGGAGGAAGGAAGTCGATTGTATCAAGCTATAAGAAGAGTAAAGGGAAGAAGGAGAAAAAGAGGCATAGCAGATTCCAGTAATCACTGGACATGCTCACTTGTAGAGGTGGCTAATATTTATAAATTTTAAAACATTTTATAAGGAAATGCATTGAGTTAAAATCCAAGGACCTTGTCATTTTGGTCACACTACACATTGATTTTTCATAGCATAACTCTGGAGCAATATTGAGATAACTGAAGCTGGAGAAATTTTAGCTTATTCTTGAGTTGCTGAATTAATATTGTATTGTGATGAAGAGACATGAAGTATTTGGTTAAAAATAATCAAGACAAAATAACCCCGATGATTTAATCAGTGAATTTTTTTTTTTTACTTCTTTTTTTTTAATTTTCAAAAAGGAGATTTAAACTTATTTTATTTCACTTCTGTTAAAGTCAGAGTTACTGTATTCTTAAAGCTTTTGAATTCAAATTGTGCTCTCTGGTGATTTCCAAAGGATGGTTAATTTTTGTTTTCATCATTGTGTAAAATTCTGCCAGCCTCTAATCTTAGGTATGCTGTTGCTTACCTGTGCTTCTCCTAGTCGTGTAGATAAACTAGACAACTGCACGTCAATGTCTTACATATAACAGACACTCAGGGACTTCATATTAAATTTCAGTGATGTATTTGGTATACTGACATGTGTTCAGGAAGGGTAGTTATCATGGTTGCGAAAGTGTGTGGCGCTGGGATGTGCTTACTCTATGTATGTTGGGTTTTGCTGTGGTTGCCAGGAAACTCCAAATGGAATTGACAGTTATGTTGTTTTACTCAGATTTGGGACTTAGCTGTGTATTTGTGGAAGCATAGTAGGTTCCTCTGAAACAGTGGTTCTCAAAATGAGCAGACGCAGTAATTCATTGGTATAAAATATAATGTACTTTTTAATTTTTCTAAAAACTTAATTGGAATATAATTATTTTACAGTACTGTATTGGTTTCTGTTGTACAACAACATGAATCAGCCATAAATATACATGTCCTCTCCCCGTAGCGCCTCCCTCCCACCACCCTAGATTGTCACAGAGCACTGGGTTGAGCTCACTGTTTTATGCAGCAAATTCCTACTGGCTCTCTCTTTTATATATAGTGATGGATATGGTTCCGTGCTACTCTCTCAAATTGTCCCACCCTCTCCTCCCACTGCTGTGTCCACAAGTCTGTTCTCTATGTCTGTGTCTCTATTCCTGCCCTACAAATAGGTTTATCAGTACCATTTTTCTAGATTCCCTATATATGTGCATTAATATACAGTATTTGCTTTTCTTTTTCTGACTTACTTTACTCTGTATAACAGGCTCTAGGTTCACCCACCTCACTGACTCAAATTTGTTCCTGTTTATGACTGAGTAACATTCCATTGTATATTTGTACCACAACTTTTGTATCCATTCATCTGTTGATGGACATCTAGGTTGCTTATGTGTCCCCGCTATTGTAAATAATACTGCAATGAACATTGGGGTAAATATGTCTTTTTGAATTATGCTTTTCTCAGAGTATATGCTCAGTAGTGGGATTGCTGGGTCATATGGTAGTTTTATTCCTAATTTTTGAGGAGTCACCATACTGTTCTCCACAGGGGCTGTATCAGTTTACATTCTCACCAACAGTGCAATAGAAGAAGAGGGTTCCCTCTTCTCCACATCCTCCCCAGCATTTCTTGTTTGTAGATTTTTTGATGTTGGCCATTCTGACCAGTGTGAAGAGATACCTCGTAGTTTGTTTTGCATCTCTCTAATAATAAGTGATGTTGAGCATCGTTTCATGTGTTTATTGGCTGTCTGTATGCCTTCTTTCGAGAAATGTCAGTTTAGGTCTTCTGCCCATTTTTTGATTGGGTTATTTATTTTTTATATTGAGCTGCATGAGCTGCTTGTATATTTTGGATATTAATCCTTTGTCAGTTGCTGCATTTGAAATTATTTTCTCCCATTCTTAGGGTTGTTTTTTCATCTTCTTTATAGTTTCCTTTGCTGTGCAAACACTTTTAAGTTTAATTATGCTTAAGAGTATACTGCTGCTAAGTCGCTTCAGTCATGTCTGACTCTGTGCGACCCCATAGACGGCAGCCCAACAGACTCCCCCATCCCTGGGATTCTCCAGGCAAGAACACTGGAGTGGGTTGCCATTTCCTTCTCCAGTGCATGAAAGTGAAAAGTGAAAGTGAAGTCGCTCAGTCGTGTCCGACCCTCAGCAACCCCACGGACTGCAGCCTTCCAGGCTCCTCCATCCATGGGATTTTCCAGGCAAGAGTACTGGAGTGGGGTGCCATTGCCTTCTCCGAAGAGTATACTACAAAACTACAATAATCAAGAGAGTATGGTACTGACATAAATACAGAAATATAGATAAATGTGATGAGATAGAAAGCCTAAAGATAAACCCACACACCCTTCGGCACCTTACCTTTGACAAAGATGAAAACATACAATGGAGAAAAAACAGTCTCTTCAATAAGTGTTGTTGGGAAAACTGGACACCTACATGCAAAAGAATGAAATTAGAACATTTCCTAACACCATACACAAAAAATAAACTCAAAATGGATTAAAGACCTAAATGTAAGGCTAGAGACTATAAAACTCTTAGAGGAAAGCATAGGCAGACCACTTTTTGACATAAATCACAAGATCCTCTTTGACCCACCTCCTAATGAAAATAAAAACAAAGATAAACTTAGTGTACTTGTAATTATACTGAAATGAAACTAATAGATGATATTCTCTACCTACATATGCCTTTTTAAAAACTAATTTTAAAATGATATATACTTTATTATGTAAATGCATGGCTATGGCTTCACTAAAAGATAGACAAAGTAGTCAGATGCATATGCCTATGCATAGAATTGCTAAAATGGCTAAAATGCAGACAAATACATGTGTGAGATACAGGTGTTGGAGACACAAACACTATCAGCAGCTCTGCTGTCAGTCACCCCCTTCTCCAAAATGGTAAGTGACTCTTTATAGTATTCTGAAAAAGAAAATACAAATGTGTCTGAATTTAAAAAAATAGTTGTATTTGGGAAGATTCATATTCCTATTCAACTGTGACAAAAATACAATTTTTAAATATTGATATGTAAAAAGGGGTTAAGTTATGGGCTCAGATAAGTACTTTTTTTTCTTTTACATATATATCTCCAGCAAGGTGTTTGAAAAGTGCATAAGCTGAGATTTCAGATAATTCTCCTGCACAAGATCGTTCTTAAAAACAGAGCATCTAGCAAGTAGTGCCAAACAATCAATAAGAGGCTCCCAAATGAGAAACAAACCAACATGAAACAGTCTAGAGGACACCAGCCACTCTAATTGCATACTAGTTTTAAAATCTGAGTTAAATTTCAAGAAATAGTTTTCTAAGAAAGGTCTAAAATCAACAGTAGGGAACACAATAATGAGACGTTGTTTAGTTGCTCAGTCATGTCTAACTCTTTGCGACCCCATGAACTGTAGCCCTTTAGGCTCCCGTCTGTGGGATTTTCCCGGCAAGAATATTGGAGTGGGTTGCCATTTCCTTCTCCAGTAATAATACATTCTAGTATTTAAAATGCCTGATCTTATGCGCATTCTGTGGTTCATACATAGAAATGTATTTGTTTGAGTTGTGGACCCAAACTGAGTCTGAGTGGGAGTGTGCTTGGACTTTTCAAGGCCCTTTTCTTCAAATATTAAATGACACTGCATGCCATAGTATTTGTTGAACATGTTTTGCAAATCGATAAGTTAAATATGTGTGCTTAGTCACTCAGATGTGTCCAACTCTTTGAGATCCCATGGACTATAGCCTGCCAGGCTTCTCTTTCCATGGGTGTTCTCCAGGTAAGAATTCTGGAATAGATTGCTGTGCCCTCCTCCTGGCGATCTTCCCAACCCAGGGATTGAACCCAGGTCTCCCACATTGCAGGTGGATTCTTTATCAGCTGAGCCACCAGGGAGACCCATAAATGCTTGAAATTTTGTTATGGAAATTTTTAAATACTGATGTAAGGATTTGTTAATGGCTTCTGAAAAGCCAATGGAATCTTCTTAATTTGTTTGTTGTCCTGAGATAGTAAGTTTCAGTAAGCTTAGACCAAGTTAATGATTCACTGGGATTTGAATTCTGGCCTCGAAAAACGATATGGTTTTCTTAGGACTTTGGATTCCTCTGAGTGCGTCATGGCTGGGAAGCAGAGAACGACTAAAAGGCCATTTGCATTTTCTATTTAATCTTAGTAATACCGTGGAATTAAAGATTCATAGTTACTTAGAGAGCCATTTAATTGTTTAGTCATTAAAATAAGGGTGTTTATTGAATACTAAACATGTGCCAGACACTATGTTATTAAAGATAGTGTAGGCAAATCACATGGTCTAACTCATATTCTAACTGGCTATGTAGGAAAATTATTCTTGCCTTCCTGTACTGGTTAAATGTAGCTGAACTTCCTATCTGTTTTATATAGTCTTATAGTCAGTAATCAAAATTAGGCTTCAAAATCTCATGGACAAATTGCTACTTTCTGAAATAAAATTTTATTACTGGCTTTTCCTCCCTAAAGTTGTATCAGGGGTATTTGGAACAGTGTTATATGTGAGACTATGGCAAACAGTGAGTTTCTCCATTTCAGTATCTTGTTGTCAGATTTAGTTCCTGCACCTTCCATGTGAGTGTACCAATTATTTGTGATTGATATTTGCAGCTACTACAGTTTATGTCCCATCCTGATAGATCTTGATCTCTGACTGACTGCACTGGCCCCATTCAGCTTCAAGGAAGTTGGACCCTGGTTTCTGCTCCGATTCACTTCCACCCACTTTTCTGGATTCTTCTATATCGTCCTGGTGGATGCATTGCAGGCTTGCTGGTCCTTAACTCAATATCTTGACCATATGAGACAGTGCTTTGTGTGTGTATGCTCAGTCATGTCCAACCCTTTGCAACTCCTTGGACTGTAGCCCTCCAGTCTCCTTCTATCCGTGTAATTTTCCAGGCAAGAATACTGGAGTGGATTGCCATTTCCTACTCCAGGAGATCTTCCCCACCCAGGGATAGAACTCACATCTTCTATATTGGCAAGCAAATTGTTTACCACTGGGCCACTTGGGAAACTTTCAGATAGTGCTTGCAATCTGGCAAAACCAACCCAAGGGCTTTTATTTGTGTGATTACTTCTACATCTAATGGTATGAGATTAAGCTGTGTTCCAAGACCATGTGGGGTATCCCATGAGTTGCCTTCTTCCAAAGCTACAGAGACTAGATCGAGTAATGGTAGAGCTTTCAACTATTACAAGCTCCACTCTGCTCTTAAGGTTCCTCCCACTTACCTGATGCTCCTCCCTATCTTTTGGACAATCTGGAAAGTCAGGACACACATCTACTGGAATGGCTCTTCAACTTTAACTTTTTTCCAGTATTCTCTGGCACCAGAAAGGGGAGAGTGGGATTTGGCTCCATAGCCTTTTCCTGTTGACTCTGCCAAGTCTGATCCTCATTACCCTCAAGAGGAGCCAAATTAATTTTGACATATTTCTCAAGATAAAATAATGCAAAGTTTAGATGTACAGAAAAATCAGATTTTGACTACCAAAAGCTTACTTTTATCTCCATTTCTTTTCCCTTTTTGTATTTCATCTTAAACAAATACTAGTCTTCCTATTCTACCTCGCCCCATTCAATTAGGTGTTTTGGGTGAACTAAAAATAAAAATCCTCTTCACATGATAAAAAAACACTGATAATTTTCAAACTATATCCCCAGTAGATTACATATTTAGAATACAGTGGTATAGAGGGTAGAAATGATCCCTACATTCATGGAGTCCACATTCTATTTGTGGAGAACGGACACAGATAAGTAACTATAAATAAATAGAAATGAGTGTAACAAAAAAAAGTAAATAGGTTGTTAAAGCAGGGAATATTGGAAATTGGAAGATATTGGGTGGTTCTAATTTTTTGTTTATATTTAAAGAAACTGAGACTTAGAACTTTTAAAATATTAATCAGTTAGTTACTGGCAGAGTCAGGAGTTAAGACAGAACTCCAGAATCCTTTCTGGTGAACCCATTTCACAGGTGACACTTAAAAATAATAATTATAGTGATTCTGAAGTGAGTGCAAGTTGGACTTGTTTGTATAAAATCTTATGCAATTAAATACACTCTGCTCCAATTAAACTAGGCTGCTCACCACCTCCATCATAGCTTAACTATTTCATACCTTTATGTTCATTTTTTTTTGTTTTACATTCCTAGATTGTCATCTCCTCTCATTTCTAGGCATTATAATTCTTGTCCAGCTCAGACACATCCTTATTCATGAGTCTAATTCTGAATACCACATCTAGAAATAAGCTCTCAACTCCTGAAATTACCTCATATAGCATTTTTCACATACTGCCTGAATTACTGTTTGATTTCCCACTGAGTTGAAATCATTTGGTGGTCCAAATACTATATACTGTAAATGTATATGGTGCTTTGCTCACAGTTATCAGTAAATGTTTGGTGAATAAATGCATGAAGTATGTAATAAAAATCCATGATTCTAGATCTAATAGAAATTCCCTGGTACATAAATGGTTCCAGGGCCTCATAATCTAATCTAGTTAATGAAATATTTAGTTTCTGCTTTTGTTTACAACAACACTGAATGCATGGAAGAATAAAGCACAGTGAAGCACAAACACAAATTATGTTTTGTATATGAAGAGGAGCTTCCCTGGTGGCTCAGTGATTAAAAAAAAAAAAAAAAACCCTGCAATTCAGGAGATGCAGCAGGAGCTGCGGGTTCATTTCTTTGGTCAGGGAGATCCCTTAGAGAAATAAATAGCAACCCAATCCAGTATTCTTGCTTGGAAAATCCCGTGGACAGAGGAGCCTGGTGGGGTACAACCCCTGGGGTCGCAAAGAGTTGGACACGACTGAGCACATTTATACACTATCATGCACACTACACAGTTTGCTAAGACTAGTGTGTCTGTCCTCTAGCAGTGGTTAGTGAAGGGAACCAAAGACAGAAAGTCTTGAGTTTAAGTCATTTTTGAAGTTTTTGAGTTGAACAGGCTGTGGTGCCTTAGAGAAGTACCTTAGGAGAAGTTTTAGAGATTGCAGAAGTGATAACTCTGTAGAGTTAAGTTCATAGACCTGAATGGAGTATTAGCTGTAGGATCTAGGTGATGGGGAGGTGGACCTTTTGAAGCTGATGATTAGGAATTGTATATATTCAAAGGATAATTTGGAGCCATTTTTGGCTTCTGGGAAGGAGAACGTGCAATAACATTTAGGGAATATTCCTACTCCTGTCCTTTGCTCACACTGTTTTCCCAACTGGAAGTTTCTTTTCCTTTCTTCCTACTTCTCTTCAGCCCATTTTCCTTCAAATACTAGTTCCAGCCTTTCCATCTCTGAAGCTTTTCTTTTCTGATTATTTTAGTCAATGTGCGTTCTGCTTCTCTCTCTATCATTTTCTTTGTCTCACCTGCATCCCATTGCATTTACTACAAAATTAGCACCCTTCCTAATTCTTTAGTCTTAATTGATAATTGACTCTTTAAATATTTTTTGTGTTTTATTATATGGTCATATTCAGTAACCCAGAGTTTCTTTTGTATAATGATGGAAAATAGATCTCTGTAGGAAGGTATTGTATATTATATTCTAGAATAGATCTAAGTACATTGATGCTTAATACATATCTTTAAGCTATACTGGGAAAAATATGACCCAGGTATCAACTCAGAAATAAATAAATGTTAAAGTTTAGAAGAGACCTTGCATCCTCTCCGGAGCTTATGTTGAGATCAAATATGGAATCAGTACAAATGGTTTCTATTGCACTTTTGACCATTGGTGGTGTGTTCTAGATTGAGTGTATGCTAGATTCACCAAAGCTGTTCTGAATGATATTGATCTGTCTTAAAAATAAAACAAAATGAAGCAGCAAGAACAAATATTTCCTCTAGGTGAAATGTTTTCACTGTTGGAAGTTTTTGAAGAGTTATTGGCTGCTGGGTGATAATGGACAAATTGGGTCTCTTCTTGCAGAAGGACTTTAGTCATGTGAAAGCCAAGATGGCCTAGCACAATGCATATCTTTATAATTGAAAACAAAATTAATTTCATTGCTCTTGGATGCATATATTTTGCATTCTGTGGATTTCATATATCAGAAATTAGTAGATTTATTTTTCTGGTAGCAATAATTAGTAAAATTCCATGTATAAATAAATTCAGTGTACTGATGATTATGTCAAAAATTGACATCTTTAAAAAATCTGGCATCATTATAATTTCCTTAATATTTAGTTTCTAGAGATGAGAAAGTCTGATTTAAAACTGACATTTTGTTAAGCCCATTTTCTTATATTAACCTTGTAGGCATCGTTGCATCACTTACTTATGTAGTCCCTGTCTTTTCAGGTATAAAATAAGTAAGCTGTAAACCTTGTTTGGCAGTTACCACTTCTCTGTGCATGGCAGATGTGCATTTTTACTCAATTATTTTTTAAAAAGCTATGATATGTTCACATACGTGGCATATAAAGTAACTGATAATTATCTCTGAGACCCAATTACCATGTGACTGCTGTATAATATAGCAAGTGATCTTTGAAAATACAGAATACTATGTAAATATGAACTTTGACTTTTTTCAACCACATTTCTCTAAGTACAGATCAAACATCTGCAGTGGGTGTCAAAAATCCTTGGTAACCTACCAGTTTAACTTGTATATTATTTTAGAAATGTGTTTGATAGCTGAGATTTACAAGTGCACGGAAAGCTACAGAATCCTGAAGGCAAAGATGAACTACTTGAATTTAATATGAACTAAAATGATAATATAGTACTTTATACGTAAAAGCTAACTTTTTTTTTTTTTTGGCAAGACACTCTCAACTCTGTAGTTGGATTAGCTCTAATCCTTAGAACACATCTGTGAAGATGGTCTCTATGAACAGGGTTAAATGCAATGGAAAGAAGGCTGATAGAAATAAGGAGTCACTATCCCATTAACAGCTACTGTATAGAGAGAAAAGTAGGTGCCTGATTTCAGAAAGAGCTGATGACACAACTGTCTTTTCCACAGTGTGGGGTGGGGCAAGTCAATTGAATCAAATATCTTTACTGTTTCATGCAATACAAATTTGTGGTCCTAGAGAGTTTGTTACATAATTTCCTCAAGAGGATACTGTGAGAGTGGTTAAGAATTAGAATCATGAGAAGGTAATGTAGGGATCTTTGTAACATAATTTCATGGGAAAATAGTAGTGAGTAATTTTGACATCTTGAAGCAGAATAAGATGAAATACTGAGGATCTTGCTATCTTGGAGGTAGTGTTTCTGGTGACCAGTGGACCATCTGTAAGGTCAGTCTTCTTAAGGACTGGAAGTAGGTTTTACCTATAAATTTCAAGGTGGAACTGAAATAAAATTTACCTATCATCTACAGGCAATGAGTGTTTTTTTTCCAAATTCCTACATAGGTAGTAGCAAAAGTCTGTAACTCATCAGAGGTCAAAGCAAAGAATGATGGGGCACATAGGAAAATAAAGAGTAAATAACCCACCCACATGTATTCAAATCCAACTTACATTTTGTCTTTGGGCCAGAAAAGCAAACATCTGCAGGCCCACCTTCATTCAGGTTGCAGGATTTTAGATTGAGCTTTCTGATAAAGGTCAAAGGGTTTTCCAGATTTATTAAGACTAATTAGAAAATAGCATTTAGTCTGAGTTTAAACTTCATGAGTACTTCAAACACTACATAAAAAGTTGCTGAAATACTGATACGATATTTATAAGTTAAATGATCTGTTTATTGAAGAGAATTTCTCTAGGCATCGCTTTAGCAACCTGCTTTTATTTGTGTTTTATTGGAATTTTTATTCTTATTAGCCTTTATTCTCCTGAATTTAATAACATGAATTAAATTTTTTTTCTCTAATACTTGCTATAGGACAGAATCACAGATCAATATGTGGAGTTGAAAACATGGAAAACAATGAACAAAAGGAAAGTAGGAAATTGTGGTTAGGAAGATGAAAAAAATAAGTAAATTTACCAAGAAAAAAGATTTCTTTGGCTTTGTTTGGGGTCTCCAGAGCAAATATTTTCGGGGGATATTGTATATATTACATTGGAGAACAAGATAAAAGTGATTTGAAAATTCTTATTATGGGGACCTTAATTTGTGCATGCTGCAGAATGAAGATATAGGAAAATAGTAGGAAAAAACAATCCTAGAAAAGCATGAGGAGAATCCGGAGGAAACTGAATCCTAAATTATCAACAGGGAGTTGACTGACCCTGTTAGTGATTTTGTGAGACATATATTGGTTATTGCTGGTTAAAAGTGTTATAAAACTGAAGGGTTTTTTTCTCTTGCTTTAAATTAAGTAAGATCAATTATCAATTATACCTATTTTTCTATATGTTTAAGTCAGATTCGTTGTTAGGATAGGATAGGACAAAATTTGACCAGATGAATCACCAATTAAATTTTATATAATGTAGAGGTGCTAAGCAAACTGAAAATGATTTGGACACTTGAGGGGCAAGTGTTGTGCTAAAAGCTTGTGAATGATAATGACGAAGTCCTTCTTGGTGTCTCAGTGTGTTTGGTACATTGGAACAACCCACTCCAGTGTTCTTGCCTGGAGAATCCCAGGGACGAGGGAGCCTGGTGGGCTGCCATCTATGGGGTTGCACAGAGTTTGACACGACTGAAGCAGCTTAGAGCAGAAGCAGCAGCAGCAGAGACATTTAACCATATATGTGGAGCCTTATATGGGCTCTCCAGCAGGCTCACTGGAAAAGAATCTGCCTGTCAGTGCAGGAGACATAAGAGATGGGGGTTCAATCCCTGGTCATGGAGATACCCTGGAAGAGAAAATGGCAACCCACTCCAGGATTCCTGCCTGGAGAATCCCATTGACAGAGGAGCCTGATTGGGCTACAGTCCATAGGACTGAGCATATGGAGCCTTATAGTCAAAGACTTCCAATTTTTTTTATAAATTAGTCAATTTTAAAAATATTACATATTTTATGGCCAAATAAAGTTGTCAATAAATAATGTATTTCAAAATAAATTAATTTTTCAGAAGAAAAATAAGGAAGACTATTTACCTTCAGTATCTATAGTGCTTTGAAAATGTACTTCTGTAATTTTCAATATTCTATCAACGTGAGCAGTATTAATACAGTCAGACCCCAAGTTTCAAAGGAGTTGTGTCTTAACATTCACTTGTTAGTCAACAGTTTGGAAGTAAAAAAATACATATATATTTTTATGTAGAAAATGGTGATTAGGTTCCCAGACTGCCTCGCAAAGTCTTTCTCAAAAACAATGCCACTCATGGGATACATTCAAATCTGGGTTTTATTACCACCCATTTATTGCTTTGAGTTATTGATAAAGTTTTAGTGGCAAAACTCGCCCTCATATTTGAATCTTCTGATCCTGTTGTTTTCCAGTGCTGTTTACACTGGTGTGCTACCTCTGCACGTTTTTGTTTCTGTTGATCGGGTGTCAGTGAGTAGTCCATACACTTTCTGGTTTGGATATAGGAAGCATATCTGTGAGTCAGTTTTGTCTTTCTCACTCTTGCAGTAAAATCTTGGGCAATTTAATCTCTGACTTGCACTCAGTTTCTCTCTCTACCTGTAAAACGCAGAGAATAATACCTTTATTATAGGATGTCTGAAAACGTTAGAGAGAAAGTTTGTGAAGTGCCTGTCATTGTTGTTTCTCATGCGCAAAGTTGTGTCCTATTGTGACCCCGTGCCGGGTTTCCCTGTTCTTCACTATCTCCAGGAGTTTGCTCAAACTCATGTCCATTGAGTCAGTAATGCCATCCAACTATCTCATTCTATGTTGTCCCCTGCTTCTCTTGCCTTCTGTCTTTCCTAGCATCAGAGTTTTTTTTCCCAACGAATCAGTTTTTTGCACCAGGTGGCCGAAGTATTAGAGCTTCAGCTTCAGCATCAATATTTCCAATGAATATTCAGGGTTGATTTCCTTTAGGATGGATTGATTTGATCTCCTTGCTGTCCAAGGGACTCTCAAGAGTCTTTTCCAGCACTGTAGTTCAAAAGCATCAATTCTTTATATCAACCTCTCTTATAGTCCAGCTCTCACATTTGTATATGACTACTGGATAAACGAGGCTTTGACTAGATGGAACTTTGTTGGCAAAGTGATGTCTCTGGTTTTTTAATATGCTGTTTATGACTTGTCATAGTGCCCAGAATGATACTTAATATATGGTGGCCATTTATTTGTGAGTTGTGCCTACGTAGAAATTTAGTTCCAACTAACTTGATAAAAAACTGGAAATCTATTAGATTATATATTTCAATAAAATAGTGAACAATAAAACTGTGTAATGATATAGGGGCAACTGGCCCTCAAGAATAACAACCAAAGATTGAATGCTGACAACATTCTCTCCTGACATTTTGTTTCTGTTTATCTTGGTATCTTGCCTTCAAGTGCCTCCCTGAACACTTTAACTTCTCTGATGACATAGTGGAGGAATGACTGTGTTAGCTCCCAACACTGAACTAATCATCTGTGGCCCAAGAATGGAGTCATTTTGAGTTAAAGTGAACATGCATATGAGGACTATTTATGAGGAGAGAGTAGACTGAAGTTTCTAGAAGGTGGTAGACAAGTGCTGGACAAACAAGCCTGTTTGCTACTCTTCTGAGTCCTTTTCTATCCTTTACTTTCTTTTTCCTTTTCCTTTATCTAAGAATATGCCCCACTGACAATTGAAAGAACACTAATTAGACTTGTTTACTTGTTTCTTATGAGATTGAGCCACAGAGACATGTTGCCCCACATGAACAGAAAATTCTCAATTTCTGAAGACTACTCATATTTCCATGATTATGTTATGATCATTATTCACCTACAAAGAGTTCTACAATATTGTAGCATAAATACCTAACAGAGGAACATGCTGTATAGAAGTGTTTTGCCAGATAACAATAGGTTTGTTGTAAAGAAAAAGATGTACAGATATAACTGCCAAAATTTGATAGTCTACCATAGCCACAGAGGAGGCCCAAGTGCATCATCCTTGTCTATACTTACCAATGCTACTCTTCTCAGATATCTCTAAAAATACCATCAAAAGTAATATTACCACATTGGTTTTGATCATGGGGAAACTTACATGTTTCTCTCCAGTTTTTATGCTGTCTTCTATTGGCTAACATATAGATACATATTTTAACTACATATTTTAATTTTATAGCTGTCTATAGAGAATTGTGATGAGAGTCAGCATGGTGCTGTATGAGAAACATAGGTTTGGGAGTAGACCAGTGATTCTTTTCTTTTTCTTTATTTTTTTTGTGTGTGGAGTTTTTGGAGCTCTGAATTTCCTGTGAAATTCTATGTGACATCAAGAAAGTTACAATATTTTACCCTTTTAACCAAAATTGCTACACATGCAAGTGTTAGTCGCTTAGTCTGACTCTTTGAGACTTCATAGACTGTCCCTTGCCAGGCTCCTCTATCCATGGAATTCTCCAGGCAAGAATACTGGAGTGGATTGACATTCCCTACTTCAGGGGATCTTCCCAACCCAGGTATTGAATCCGAGTCTCCTGCTTTGCAGGCAGATTCTTTACCATCTGAGCCACCGGAGAAGCCCTCAATTTCTACATCTGGTAAAAAAGAAAATGGAATTATAAATAGTGCTTACCTCATAAGATCTTTTGTGAGAAATATAAATAATGCATGCAAATTATCTTGTACACAGTGTTTAAAAATAATTTAGTGATAATAAAGGTTATTATATATGAATTAGTGATGCTTTTTGACTCCTGTTATCTGATTTTATGGAATTTTTAAATAAGATTGAGAGCAATATTCAAGTATCTATGCTATTTGTTAGATAGGGAGAGGGAAAACAATTTTAAATCTAATTTTCATGTCTATTCTTCTGTATAGACTAGAATCTCTCTGTGATTAGTGGGTAAATTACTCACCTTTTAGTGTTATATTTATATATTTTCAGATTACTGGGGCCATTCTGTAAATGTGTGTTGCAATGCAATGAATGGTAACTAGTGGACTAAAAGCATTAAAATAAGGCTTAAGAAGTGAGAAAAACTTCCTTCATGCTTTACTCTAGGTAGTTTACAGACTGTCTGCTTTTTCACATTTTATTGTGTCAGCCCATAAATTATTAGGAGGATCATAGCTTCGTTGCAGGAGATTGTTGATTTGTGGAGATTTGTATTTTTCTGTAGTGATTAGCCAGCCAATAAACGCTACTTGGTGATAATGGTGGTGTTTCTTTTTTTTGCTTAAGAATGGAAATTCAGGCAACAAAGGCATTATATTGTAATACTGAATTATCAAATTGAAGATTTTTTTTCCCATATACAAGTGAAAATAAAATCAGGGCTCAGGTGTTCTTTTAAATACTGATTCTTCCAATGATCAGAAATAAGAGACCTTTCAGACCATTCCATTAAATAGATTCTGGTAACCTAATGGATTCATGCACCTTCTAATGGGAGAACAACAAAATATTCCCTTTTGATGTTTAAGACTTCACCCACTGATGGATAAATGCCTTAAAAGGATAGTCGCTTCTCAGATTCAATTGACCACCATATTAATTCAGTTCTTAATCTACACTTTGTTTTTTATCATACCCTGTGGTCCATACAAAATAAATATATCCTCAAAAAGTAGTAGTTCGCTTTATAATTTTTTCTGTATTGTGAAAAAAAATACCTGAAATTCTTAACACTAAGAACTACAACCCTCTACCTCTTAATCATGGCCAAATTATTTCTTAGATTACTATTTGGTCATTACTCATAAGCCATGGTTAAATCCTTACAATAGCCAATCTTAGGGACATCTATTCATTGTGCCTAACTGTCCCAATTTTACACACTGTCTATTATGTAAAAAATGAGAAAACTAAGGCAAATATCTATTCTAAATAACATTTTTAGATGAACTAATCATACAATAAGACTGACAAATATATACTTCGGTAATGTAGAATTACCTTATTTGTTCTGCTGCTGCTGCTGCTGCTGCTAAGTTGCTTCAGTTGTGTCCGACTCAGTGCAACTCCACAGTTGGCAGCCCACCAGGCTTCCCCATCCCTGGGATTCTCCAGGCAAGAACACTGGAGTGGGTTGCCATTTCCTTCTACTATTTGTTCTAAATATAGTCAAAATGTTTCTTACAGCTAATTGAAGGAAGTTATTCTAAAATTAATCTAAATTTTCTTTTATTTAAATTACTATCATTACATTAATTGTGAAGCACATATGACCTCATGCCTGTAAGATAATTTTAAGATAACTGTTTATTTTAGCTGTTGTATGTACCTTTCTGGGCTTCCTAGGTGGCGCTACTTGCATTCATAGTCGTAATCAAAATTGGTAATAATATGGATAGTAAGACACATTTCCCTTCCAAAAACAGGACATGGCCTTAAAAGTATGGGATACCTCATTTAAAACACATCTTACAAAGCCTTACCTCAAAAACAAACTTATGTATGACAGATTTAAAACTTTATGGCTATTAGTCCATTATATAGCTGTGCATACATAGATATTTTCAGCAACTTGATTATTGATTTTTGTAATATGTCATATTTTTATTTTCTTGAATACAAATAAGCATTTTTCTATACTTAAAGAAAGGATATATTTAAAATGTAGGTACTGCCTCATCTTAATTGTATTCTGTGTTCTACCTACTTTATCTGTTTTTCCATTTCAGAACCCAGATTTCGTGATGATTTACCAAGCATGAACATAAGATAAAAGAATCCAAACTAAATGTCATGAATACAGTTAAAAACATACATCTATACGTTTTAGGACCTATCTAAAATCAACCTGACATTAAATATGTCTGTCTGTTCTTGTGAAGCCCTTTTCTTCTTGGCTTGCTTTGACCTAAATTTTCAGCCTGATATTCTTATTCAAATGTGTCATGAGGGCAGCCAGATGGCCTGATTTTTCCAGGCCAGAAGTAAAAACTGTTTTGCTTTCTCATGGATTATTTGAAATAAGTTGCCCTTGCAGTGAACTTAAGTGTCTCAGTCAGCTAAGCAATAAAATGGGAGGTTTAAAGTCAGAGGTCTGAGTCCTCCTCTCCAAAACTGAGTCATCATAACCTCTGTGACCTTGACTTGTTTTTCTGTCTTGAAAAATGGGAATTATAATATGACCAAGAACATTGCATGCCCTAAGGCTTGTGGGAAAGATTAATGTAGAAAGGTATAAGAGTAGTAGCAAGTTATTTTTTGAGGACTGGCAAATAGAGACATCGTAAAATGCCTCACAAATAATGAGCTTTCCTGTCCCCCCAGCGGGGAGAAAATTGCCCACTATTAGAAAGTTAGAGGATGATATGAAAGGAAAAAGGAAGAAGGATTTTGCTGGTCACAGAGGTACCATTTAGGGCACTGGAGCATCATTTATTAAGTGGACCTTCGTGGCTAGAAAGAGCTAATTCACCTACCAAACTGAGGAAATTTACATTCTTCCCATCCAAAGGATGAGACTCTGCATAGCTAGTTATTCATCTTTTGGGAAATAACTTGGTAAGATATGGGCAATGGAGTAAATCAGCAAAATGAAATGTATTCCCAAATGCCAAAAGCCACATGCTCCTGGGAAATATACTAAAATATTATTGTTAATTGTATATCTGCAAAAATTCTTGTAAATGCACTCATGTTAATCACTACTGCAAAAGTGCTCTATTTCCTTATGTTTTATAATGTTCCATTTCTTGGAAAAATACAAGATAATTTTAAAAGCAATCAAAAGAGCCAGATTAGTTCATTTTAATTAAATCTTACAGAAAACTGCCTTGTTATAGCTGTGAACCCTAGTTAGTGACTTTCTCAAGGTGAGATAAGATATATTCAGACCTTCATATTACTATAAAGTACTTTGTACTCTACAGGTAGAAACAAATAAATCCCACCATTATTAAGACTGTATGAAGGAAGCTGAACAGTAGTGGTTTATGTTTTCATAATAACTTTCTGGTGTTGAACACAGAACTTCTATCATAGTTTCATGGAGTTTTCTTGGTGTATGCACGCAACGAAAGGTCTGTTTTTCCTCTCTAATGCATCAATTTTAGGCAGAAGCTTGTGTTTGTGTTTTTGGTGTTTAGCTACTACTTGACTGTAACCCAGTCTCCAAGGATTTCTGCCATTTCTGCGGAGAGATAAAAGGATTTATCTTTTGCATGCAAAAGACTTTTCTATAAGAGCTATGACTGATATCTGGCAGAGCAATCAATTATAAAGAAACCAGAATAGACTGCTAATGTGTGTATTTGGGAGTGAGTAATAGAAATCTAATAGAAAGCAAGAGACTTCCAGAAAAACATCTATTCCTGCTTTATTGATTATGCCAAAGCCTTTGACTGTGTGGATCACAAGACACTGGAAAATTCTGAAAGAGATGGGAATACCAGACCACTGGACCTGCCTTTTGAGAAATCTGTATGCAGGTCAGGAAGCAACAGTTCGAACTGGACATGGAACAACAGACTGGTTGCAAAAGGAAAAGGAGTATTCAGTTCAGTTCAGTTCAGTCGCTCAGTCGTGTCCGACTCTTTGCGACCCCATGAATCGCAGCACCCCAGGACTCCCTGTCCATCACCAACTCCCGGAGTTCACTCAGACTCACGTCCATCGAGTCAGTGATGCCATCCAGCCATCTCATCCTCTGTCATCCCCTTCTCCTCCTGCTTCCAATCCCTCCCAGAATCAGAGTCTTTTCCAATGAGTCAACTCTTTGCATGAGGTGGCCAAAGTACTGGAGTTTCAGCTTTAGCATCATTCCTTCCAAAGAAATCCCAGGGCTGATCTCCTTCAGAATGGACTGGTTGCATCTCCTTGCAGTCCAAGGGACTTTCAAAGGCATTCTCCAACACCACAGTTCAAAAGCATCAATTCTTCGGTGTTCAGCCTTCTTCACAGTCCAACTCTCACATCCATACATGACCACAGGAAAAACCATAGCCTTGACTAGATGGACCTTTGTTGGCAAAGCAATGTCTCTGCTTTTGAATATGCTATCTAGGTTGGTCATAACTTTCCTTCCAAGGAGTAAGCATCTTTTAATTTCATGGCTGCAGTCACCATCTGCAGTGATTTTGGAGCCCCCAAAAATAAAGTCTGACACTGTTTCTACTGTTTCTCCATCTATTTCCCATGAAGTGATGGGACCAGATGCCACGATCTTCGTTTTCTGAATGTTGAGCTTTAAGCCAACTTTTTCACTCTCCTCTTTCACTTTCATCAAGAGGCTTTTGAGTTCCTCTTCACTTTCTGCCATAAGGGTGGTGTCATCTGCATATCTGAGGTTACTGATATTTCTCCTGGCAATCTTGATTCCAGCTTGTGCTTCTTCCAGTCCAGCGTTTCTCATGATGTACTCTGCATATAAGTTAAATAAGCAGGGTGACAGTATACCGCCTTGACGTATTCCTTTTCCTATTGGGAACCAGTCTGTTGTTCTATGTCCAGTTTGAACTGTTGCTTCTTGACCTGCATACAGATTTCTCAAGAGGCAGGTCAGGTGGTCTGGTATTCCCATCTCTTTCAGAATTTTCCACAGTTTACTGTGATCCACACAGTCAAAGGCTTTGGCATAGTCAATAAAGCAGAAATAGTTGTCAAGGCTGTATATTGTCACCCTCTTATTTAACTTATGTACAGAGTACATCATGAGAAATGCTGGGCTGGATGAAGCACAAGCTGGAATCAAGATTGCTGGGAGAAATATCAATAACCTCAGATTTGCAGATGACAAGACCCTTATGGCAGAAAGTGAAGAAGAACTAAAGAGCCTCTTGATGAAAATGAAAGAGGAGAGTCAAAAAGTTGGCTTAAAGCTCAACATTCAGAAAACTAAGATCATGGCATCTGGTCCCATCACTTCATGGCTAATAGATGGAGAAACAGTGAAAACAGTGGCAGACTTGATTTTGGGGGGCTCCAAAATCCCTGCAGATGGTGATTGCAGCCATGAAATAAAAAGACGCTTGCTCCTTTGAAGAAAAGTTATCACTAACCTAGACAGCATATTCAAAAGCAGAGACATTGCTTTGTCAACAAAGGTCCGTTTAGTCAAGGCTGTGGTTTTTTCAGTGGTCATGTATGGATGTGAGAGTTGAACTATAAAGAAAGCTGATTGCCGAAGAATTGATGCTTTTGAACTGTGGTGTTGGAGAAGACTCTTGAGAGTCCCTTGGACTGTAAGGAGATCCAACCAGTCCATCGTAAAGGAGATCAGTCCTTAGTGTTCATTGGAAGGACTTACGTTGAAGCTAAAACTCCAATACTTTGGCCACCTGATGCGAAGAACTGACTCATTTGAAAAGACCCTGATGCTAGGAAAGACTGGGGGCAGGAGGAGAAGGGGATGACAGAGGATGAGATGGTTGGATGGCATCACCGACTCAATGGACATGAGTTTGCGTAAACTCTGGGAGTTGGTGATAGACAGGGAGGCCTGGCGTGCTGCAGTTCATGGGGTCACAAAGAGTCGAACATGACTGAGCAACTGAACTGAACTGAATAGAAATCTTAAAATCTAGACCTTCGCAAAGTTGCCAGAAAATCCCATTAACGTTTATCTAAAGTTTTTCTAAAGTATAAAGTGAGACAAATGTTTCCCCCCAATGATGTCCATGTTCTAATCTGAGTCTATGAATATGTTACCTTATATGGCAAAAGGAACTTTGTAGATATAATTATTTATTTTTTATTGAAGTATAGTAGATAGAGATTGAGATGGTTAGATAGCAACACTGACTCAAAAGACATTAATTTGAGCAAACTGCAGGAGATAGTAAAGGACAGGGAAGCCTGGCATGCTGTTCATGGGGTCACAAAGAGTTGTAGTCAACTTAGTGACTGAACAACAACAAAACATATACAATGTATGTTAAATACTGCTATACTGCAAAGTGATTCAGTTACACATATCTATCTATATATATACACGTTTTTTAATATTATTTTCCATTATGGTTTATATAGAGTATTGAATATAGTTCTTCCTGCTATACAGTTGGACCTTGTTGTTTATTCTATATATAAAAGTTTACATGTAGGTGTAATTAATTTGCATGCATAGAGGTGGGAAGATTATGCTGGATTATCTGGGTGGACTGATGTTGGAGCTGAAACTCTAATACTTTGGCCACTTGATGCGAAGAGCTGACTCATTTGAAAAGACCCTGATTCTGGAAAAGATAAGGGCAGGAGGAGAAGGGGATGACAGAGGATGAGATGGTTAGATGGCATCACTGATTCGATGGACGTGGGTTTGGGTGGACTCCCGGAGCTGGTGATGGACAGGGAGGCCTGGTGTGCTGCGGTTCATGAGGTCGCAAAGAGTTGGACACAGCTGAATGACTGAACTGAATTGACTGATCTGGGTGGACCCAATGTAATTACAAGTGCCCTGATAAAAGGGAGGCAGGAGAATAAGGGTCAGAGGAGATGTGGGGAAGTAAACCGAAGGCAGACTGATGCAACCTTGAGCCAGTGACGAGGGCAGCCTCTCAAAGCTGGAGAGGGCAAAGAAGCAATTCCCCTAGATCCCCCAGAAATAGAGCAACCCAGCTGACCCCTTAAAACTTAGGCTAGTGAATCTGATTTTGGACTTCTGACTTCAGAACTGTCAGATAATAAATTTATGGCATTTAAAAATCCCTAAAATTTGTGAAACTTTGTTAGCAAGAAACTAATAGTTGTGGGGTTTTGTGTTGTTGTTGTTGTTTTTACTTTTTAACTTTAAAATATGTAATTGAGGTTTCAATTAGAATACAGGGATTCATACAGGACCCAGAGCCATACTCTTGGTTCTTTTCAAATAAGAGAGATAGCATATATCTAAGTGATATAAGCCTATTGCACTGGAGTAACTAAAGCCAGAGGAGATAAATGATCTGTTCAAGGTACACAGCTAGTTACAATAAATGTAACATTGCACACAGCTAGTGCAAATAAGACTAACTTTGGGGTTAAGTAAAACAGACTACAGATATGTAATTTCTGTTAAACTGCTTCTGTTTCATAATATGAAAATATTTGCCTACAAAAGGCCATTGCTTAAAAAATGTTTTTATATGTTATGATAAGGAATAGGGGTAAAAGTGGATGTGAGGGTAAGGGGATAGAGGTGGGGAGGGGATCACTTCAGAACAAGAATTTCTACATGTCCTGCTGAATTCAAGACAAGGCAAAGAGTCATGAACTGATAAACCATGACCCCTGCCCTCTTGGTACCTGTTAGGAAGGCAGACATAAACACATATAATTATAGTTAATAAATAACTTGCAAGAGCAAGATTATGCAGAGAAGTCTTCAATCACAACATCTGAGCAATGTTTCTAATAAGCTATATGGTCTTTGAATAAGATGATGACCAAAAAGAATTGTTTCACCAAGAGACCATCATAATTTTGAGCTGTCGTTCTTGCTCTATAGAGATTTATATGCTTTCTCAATGTCTTTAGAAACATACTTGTGTATATTTTAGAAGCCCAGGTTTGTAGATGACTCGTTACGGCAATATCATCAGTTTCTATGGAGACACTAACTATTATGCAGTTAAGGGGGAATAAAAAAGACTCTTCTGCTTCCCTGTGGCTTTAAAACTGTTTGTACTTGTTTTCCTATTGCACACATGCAGAAATAAAATTAAAATGATTTTCTTTTCAAACAATATTATTTGAATGCCAATGGGATTCACATTTATTTCACAAAGATTATAAACATTTACAGATTAAATACAGTCCAACAAAAAATGAGATCATCCCTGACCATCCCATTCGAATGGCAAAGATAGCGTTTCCTCTGTCTGCTTAGTAAATCTAGAATTTTTTTACATTATATTACTTAAGTTCCTTTTTTAATAACTCATCCATTAAACACTACCAATAACTTTACCTTTGGTCTTTTGCACAGCTGTGGTGTGTAGATAACTTCCATTTATATTAACCGAAGTTACATTTGCATGCTAGTAGGAAAGTACCCTTTATACAACCCAATTAGTATAAAACTATATGAAAGAATAAATAAGTCGTTTCTACTTAAAAAGAGGCATGATGGTTCTATTTAATAAAAAAAATATATCACACTGGATTTCTTCCTGGATTCTGATGGATCCAATCTGTTTTTCTTTGTTTTTTGTTTTTTTTTGTATCATTCATTTAAAATAAGTTTTAAAATCATATTTGGTAAATAGCAGATAGGCTTCTCTGCTCTGAACTCTTTTTGCATCGGCTCTGTGTGGACCCTTTGATGAATTTTCATTACTCCTTAAAATAGGATTCTCTGCCTCCTTTTATTTTAAGTTCTATGAAATGATGAATTACATACATATCAGTAAATATTATAGTTGGTGAAGGCATAAAACCATTCCCAAAATGATTGTAAGAAAAAAATTACTCTTGAATTCATGCATTCAAATATATTTTAATATCAAAGTTAAATGTTAACAGTGAATCCATGGAGATAGTGTCATACTTCTTGGTCTGAGTACTTTTAAGTAGCACAAGGTCTTTCAACATAATTAGCACAGAATATTGAACCCTGCCAGAAGTATGGGGTTCGCCATTAAATTTAGAGGGTTCTTTATCTCTCTGAGTCTAATCATGTGTGCAGAAGACTAATTGTTAATAGCACGGTCTTTATTGCTTCATAGCTTTCTTTTATTTTAAATGGAATGGTCTGCTTTGTGAGAAATAATTAGGTTTTATAGGCCTACCTGCATAGAGCCTTTTGTTGAATGTCTTACTGTTTTGCCAATTCAGATCCTGAGAGCAATTAGAGGCTTTAGCGGAGCTGTTCCTTAAATCACACACATATTGTGTTATTGCCTGCTTTTTTATTTTTTACCTGCAGTAACAGATGCAGAAGCTTCAGTTACTGTGAGTACACCAAGTAGTTGTTGGCCAGTGCAAAAGCTTGGATTGGGGGGCATAAGCTAGAAACAGGAACATGTTATGGGGTCTGGCATGTGGCAGTGTGTCCTGGTGTATGACATTGTCTCCACTGTGCTAATGTTCTCAGTCATAGAAGAACAAAGTCTTCAACCATTCTCTAAAATGACAAGATGGTTTCACTGTTTAAAATGATGGTCAGAGCTGGTCAAACTGTAGTCTTTGGGGATGTATGGATTTATTCAGACAAAATAATTTATTTGCTCCCATAGTCAGTTGGGAATTATGCATTGTTTAGTGAGGTAAATAATGGGGACACTTTTCAAAAGTGCTCATAACAGTTGTCACAATCAACATTTCATCTGTGAAATTTCAATTTGTATGATGAGTCAGAAATTCCCCTGTGAGATCTAATAGAAACATTGGCAAAAACGTTAGAAAATTCAGTAGTAGTTTGGAGGAGTTTATCATGCTACGGTGGAAAATTTTGCAGAAAAATTTTGGCCACTTAGCCTACTGAATTTCTCCGTGACACAGAAGGATTCAATGAGATTACTGTTAATAATTTAATGATGATGAAAATCACTGTTGTTTCTAAATTAAAATGCCTGTGTAAACCGCAGGTTATTGCACTTAGAGTTGTTATATTAGTGATGAAGAGTTGGTATTCACTTTCCAAAACTCTTTCATCAAATGACAGAAAATTTTATGTGTGTACTGTTGCATTTGCCTTGAACTTAACAGTGCATTTTCTTTTCTGTGTTTTCAGTATGTTAGCTACCATTTGCTCAGGCAACTCTACTTCTGCTACCATATAATCAATAACAGTCAGAGTACTTTCAATCTTGACAATTTTCTTTAGTGGAAAATTACTTTGCATAGGCTTTTTACCATCCCAGTCGACAAACCAGCTTCACTCAAATCTCCAGTGTCAGGCATTATCAACCCCAAAAAGGCACTGACAGCTTTAGACATATGCAAGTACAAATCAATATTATTTTTCAACTAATATCCTTTGGAAACATTTTTCTTTTAATGAAATAATAGAAACTAGATAAATTTGTGACCTAAATCTAGTGACAAACCTGAAGCTAACTTTGAAAAATGTCATATGAAGTTGCAGGATCCACAATTTTAACATATGGAGTTGCAGGATCCACAATTTCAACAGTGAAATATACCGGTCAGGGGTGGACCTGTCATTTTTGATGTAAAGAAATAGGTTGTTGTGAAAGTGTTTTAATAGCAACCAGTGATACCAATAACTTTCTTTCTTTGTTTCCTTCCTTCCTTTTTTCCTTTTCCCTCTCACCCTTCTTTCCACCTACCCACTGTCCCTCCCTTTCTTCCTTCCTTCCTTCCTTCTCTCCTTCTTTTTTCTCCATACTATGTAAAGAAAAGCCTGGAAAAATACCTTTATATTACCTGGCAGATTTCATTTTATGTAATGGATTTTAGACAGGTATATATACATACTATTGCTTTGAAGCATACCTGAGATCTTTGAATTCCTAAGAGGGGTTTCAGTCAGTTCAGTTCAGTCGCTCAGCCGTGTCCGACTCTCTGCGACCCCATGAATCACAGCACGCCAGGCCTCCCTGTCCATCACCAACTCCCGGAGTTCACTCAAACTCACGTCTGTCGAGTCGGTGATGCCATCCAGCCATCTCATCCTCTGTCGTCCCCTTCTCCTCCTGCCCCCAATCCCTCCCAGCATCAGAGTCTTTTACAGTGAGTCAACTCTTTGCATGAGGTGGCCAAAGTACTGGAGTTTCAGCTTTAGCATCATTCCTTCCAAGGAACACCCAGGGCTGATCTCCTTCAGAAAGGACTGGTTGGATCTCCTTGCAGTCGAAGGGACTCTCAAGAGTCTTCTCCAACACCACAGTTCAAAAGCATCAGTTCTTCGGCCCTCAGCCTTCTTCACAGTACAACTCTCACATCCATACATGACCACTGGAAAAACCATAGCCTTGACTAGACGGACCTTTGTTGACAAAGTAATGTCTCTGCTTTTGAATATGCTATCTAGGTTGGTCATAACTTTCCTTCCAAGGAGTAAGTGTTTTTTAATTTCATGGCTGCAGTCACCATCTGTAGTGATTTTGGAGCCCAGAAAAATGAAGTCTGACACTGTTTCCACTGTTTCCCCATCTATTTCCCATGAAGTGATGGGACCGGATGCCATGATCTTCGTTTTCTGAAGAGGGGTTTAAAGTTGTATAAATAATCACCTAATTAAAATATTGAGGGAGTGTTTCTTTTTATGGAAAAAATATGAAGAAAATAGAAAATCTAAGAATAACTTTAGTGGGTACAAAGTTTTATTTGAAACAGTCTGACATTTTTTATTATAAATGCAAATGGAATAATTATTCTATTATCAAACAGAAAATCTAACCATCTGTCCTTTTTTTTTCCCCTTTGGACATTTTGACCACCCAATAAAACCTTGTTTGTATTTATGAAAATTAGTTGTTGTAATGCTGCTTTGTGGTCTTCAGAAATCAAGCATAATTAAGAAAAAATATTCTAAAAAGGTTGATATTATTTGGGTACAGTAAGGTTGGGGAGAATTATGTGTTATGATAACTTATAATAATTATATATGCTTATAAATACTCAAACAATGTTAGTGTTAAGTAGAACTTGAAAGTTCCTTTTAGTTCTACTTTTAGAGATAAACATTATTTATGATTTGCTGAAGACCTTTCCATACTTGTTATGCATATGTACATATATTTTATATACTTAAATGTTGGCATACTGTATTTTCTGTTCCATCATTTACACCCTGCAATTAATACAGTGATGATTTGTTCATACATGTAGATCTACTAATTTTAGAAAAAGATATTCTGTAATTTATTTTAAAAATTCCATATGATTAAGATTTGGACTGTTCACATTTTATCCATTATAAATAATATTTCTCCCAGAGGGATGGTACGGGGAGGGAGGACGGAAGAGGGTTCAGAATGGGGAACACGTGTATGCCTGTGGCAGATTCATATTGATGTATGGCAAAACCAATACAATATTGTAAAGTTAAAAAAAAAATACTTCTCTACTATACTACTATGTTACTATTCTACTATAATAAATGTACTTATATCTTTGAATACATATTCAATTACTTCCTAATTATGCACCAGTTCAGTTCAGTTCAGTCGCTCAGTTGTGTCCGACTCTTTGCGACCCCATGAACCGCAGCATGCCAGGCCTCCCTGTCCATCACCAACTCCCGGAGTTCACTCAGACTCACATCCATCGAGTCGGTGATGCCATCCAGCCATCTCATCCTCGGCTGTCCCCTTTTCCTCTTGCCCCCAATCCCTCCCAGCATCAGAGTCTTTTCCAATGAGTCAACTCTTCGCATGAGGTGGCCAAAGTACTGGAGTTTCAGCTTTAGCATCATTCCTTCCAAAGAAATCCCAGGGCTTCTCTAATACCAAAGTTCAAAAACATCAATTCTTCAGTGCTCAGCTGTCTTTATAGTCCGACTCTCATATCCATACATGACAACTGGAAAAACCACAGCCTTGACTAGATGGACCTTTGTTGATAAAGTAATGTCTCTGCTTTTTAATATGCTGTCTAGACATGCATGCATGCTAATTCGCTTCAGTTGTGTCCGACTCTTTGCAACTCTATGGACTATAGCCTGCCTGGCTCCTCTGTCCTTTGGATTCACCAGTCAGGAATACTGGAGTGAGTTGCCATGTTCTCCTCATCTCCTATGTGTAGGTTCCTGAGGCTCAAATGTGTTCAGGCCGTTTACACCCCCACCATCAATTTAGGAAAATTAGGGTTTTCACAACCTTCATTTATTGTCCCTAAGTTTTTTTTGGCCTGAGTTGCTATGTTAGGTTAAAATATATTTAATTGGCTTTTAAATTTACTGCTCTTTTCAGATGTCAAGTTTAACAGGTATTGCCAAACCTATTGATATGAGTATCTGCCTATAGAGTGTTTATAGATGATATAGACATAGATGGAGATATAGACATAGTTATATACTTTCAGATATAACTATAAACACATAGCTACATGGCTATAAAGACATAGATATAGCACGCAGACATAGACAAAGGCACACATACCCATGCACAAACTTTGATTTCTCCCTATACGCCTTGATTCATCATGGGAAGCTGAGCTCATATTCTGCTATCCCTATTAAATCATGACTGATTTGATTGCTCTTGTCAGAAATCATATCTCCTTCCTTAAATATCTGTGGTGTCTTGGACTCCTATGGAACAACTTAGACTTATCCTATCTTCTTTATTTGATGTAGGCATTTCTCAGCTTCAGTATTAGTAGGTACGCTCTCTGGTTGCAGGAACTACATCTTATCCATCTTTCATCCTCTATGGATAGCTTCCGTTCAGTTCAGTTCAGTTGCTCAGTTGTGTCCGACTCTGCAACCCCATGGGCTGCAGCACACTAGGCCTCCCTGTCCATCACCAACTCTCAGAGTTTACTCAACCTCATGTCCATTGAGTCGGTGATTCCATCGAGCCATCTCATAATAATCAAATAGCTTATGATTTGGCAATATTTATTAATTTAGGGAAGGTAATGTCATTTTTGTCTGCTTATGAATTCCCATTGTTTTCTGCCACAAAAGGTGTGATTTTTGATAAATATGCTGTTTTGGAAAAAACAGGATGTGGAGTCAGAGAATTCGTCACTTTCTTGCTGTGTGATTTTGAGGCTGTTCCACTTCTTCTGTGAATGTTAGTTTAATTCATCTATGGAATGAAGGTAATAACAATATACTTCCCAAATAAATAATAAATGAAGAATAAATAATATTTTGACAAGTGCTTTGCTCATTTTTCTATAATCATAAATATTACAGTTAAGATGTAAATTTTTATGTCAGTAGGAAGTAAACAAGGAGACTGAGTCCCCTTCTCCCCATGTGTTCACAGTGATGTGAATCTTAAGTACATAAATAGATAACAAGATTCCCGTTATAAATGTTAAGGCCATATGCATCCGTCAGAGATTGTTTAGTAAAAGCTGAAAGAAAAATCAACTCACAAATAGGGTTATAGTCTCTTTCCTATATGATAGAATAGTTAAATTAATGGCTAAATCTAATTAAGAAACTGAAAAATTACAGCACTGCCTGCTGCCAATACTAAACCCAATGGACTGTGAGATAGGAACATGGCAACACTTGAAATTACCTCACCATTGTTGAATATTAAGGCAATTTTGCTACCTATCCTTAGAAATAAAACAGCCTTTGCAATTACACTTTGTAATTTGTTATTGGTTCCAAAATTAACGACTTTTACCGTAATAAATGGATTATCACAGATGACAAAGTACAGTTTTAATTAACAGTGACAGGCAAAATCTCTTATAGTCAGATTAAATTTATATTAGCAATTATATAAGAAATTATATTTTGATCATGACAATTTTATACTGAGGTTAAGAGTATTAATCATATGTAGGCTTACCCCTAACTTTTTGTAGGAAATCGGCAAATTATTAAAGAATTGTAAAATAAGAAACTGTTAAATATGTACTTCTGGATAAATACACTTTCATAATGACTCAGAAGCTCAGGTTTGAATTTAGAATTCTCTAACTTTTGGACTTCTGCCTCAGACCTTTACTGAAGAGGCCTCCCATTTGTTGCCCGAGGCATCACTTTCCCACCCTCCGCTCAGTGTTGCACCACAAGAAATCTTGTGCTCTGATTCTAATGAATTCTTGATGCAACTTCCCAGGCTCCAAAGCTCTGTCTTGGCCAACCTTCTGGTCTGGGGAACACATATTCTATCTTCAGGAGGATGGATCAGGAAAGAATCTTACAAGGTCCGAGATCAAGCTTAGTATTAGGGCAGGAAATGTCAGAGTTTTATCTATCCTGGAAAAAGGTCTAGAAAAGTATCATAAACTGCAAGTGGGCAAATCCATTTGGCCCTGCAGATTCATTGTCACTTAAGGAGTATAGAATCGTAGGGAGTAAATAGGCCTTGTAAAGTAGAGGGCCCAGGGGCCCACCTCACCTGGGTCAGGGGGTGGTAATGATGATACTTGACACTCTTGAATATATCCCATAGATACCAATGGATAATGCCACAAATATCTCAATGATAATGATGAGTCTAATATACTAATTTTAAATTTTATACACTTTATATAATTAAAAAAGAAGATATGTGTGCGTGCTCAGTTGTGCCCAACTCTTGCAACCCCATGGACTGTAGCCTGCCAGGCTCCTCTGTCCATGGAATTTTCCAGGCAAATATACTGGAGTGTGTTGCTGTTTCCTCCTCCAAGGGATCTTCCTGACCCAGGGATCAAACCCATGTCTCCTATGTCTATTGCATTGGCAGGCAGATGATTTACTACTGAGCCACCCTTTATATTTAAACCAGTGCATTATGTGGTATATTAATTTTGTTTTAGAAACAAGGATTTTCTATAATATGGTGGGGTGTGTTGAGTTGTGGCATTTCTTTTTTCTTGTTTTGTTTAAATTATCTTTAACTTTCTTTTTTTATTATTCCTTTTTTTTAAATTTAATTTTATTTTTTAACTTTACAATATTGTATTGGTTTTGCCATATATCAAAATGAATCCACCACAGATATACATGTGTTCCCCATCCTGAACCCTCCTCCCTCCTCCCTCCCCATACCATCCCTCTGGGTCGTCCCAGTGCACCAGCCCCAAGCATCCAGTATCGTGCATCGAACCTGGACTGGCGACTCGTTTCATATATGATATTATACATGTTTAAATGCCGTTATCCCAAATCATCCCACCCTCTCCCTCTCCCACAGAGTCCAAAAGACTGTTCTATACATCAGTGTCTCTTTTGCTGTCTTGTATACAGGGTTATTGTGGCATTTCTTTTAACACATTTATAGAACATGGATTTTTCAATAAATCTTATATGTCAAAGTCACAGAGTGTACCAAATAATTCATGTGGACATAGCTACAGCTTTGGGTATATGTGCCTGTCAGGAAAGTCTTGGTATTTCTCTAACAGAACTAATAACCAATCCTGTACACAGTATATAAGTATGTCTATAGAAGAACATAAACTATTCGAAGCATATGTATCAAATTGTTAACATTGGTTTACTTGGAGATGGAATCAATATTTTAAAAAGCTTTTGTCCTTTCAATACTTTTGTAGTATATTTAAAACATAAGACCGTTTATAGACTTTAAAGGTATAAATAGCTAATACAGTACTTATATATTGAAATTTAAGTATTCATCCACCCAACATTACTTTTGCTTCTATACCATGCCCAACTGGTGATGGACTTATCTTTAATTAAATTTGGCATTCAGTAGACACAACTGATCCATGGATTTTCAAATATTTAATGAATGAATATAGATTTAACATGTTATTATAAGAAAATTTAAATTAACATAACAAAAGATAACAATAGAAAACATAAAATAGAAAAGGACCAGTACATACCTTGTTGACTTCTTTGGAATCCTATAGATTCAGGAATCTCATTATTGTCATGTTTAACATTTTGTTTAATACATTATTAATTATATTCCTATTCACATTAATCAAGTCAAAACAAAACAAAACCCTCTGCACTGATTTTCCAGGATTCATTCTTTTCTTTCTTGTTTGACTGTCTTAACACAGTCTAACTTTTCAGTATTTAAGTACCAAAACCTAGTTTTAAATGCAGTGTTTCTGAATTACTTCCAGTTGTTATGTACAAAAAGTGAGTCATATTGCTTAAAAACAATTTAATTTTCTAAAACTTGGTATATGCAGAGTATTACGTCTATATCTGCAGGGATCATTGCATGCATGCCTCACGGTGCACGAATGCAGAGTGTCAGATAGCAGGGCTTTTGTTAAATTAATGAAAACTTAATAATTAAATTTTAATTGTATCTGTAAATTTTTTACTAACTGAGATTCTTTTCACAATGAAATCCCTTATACCTGAGAGAGTTTGGAAGTAATGCATAGTTTTAGAAGCATCTAATTCAGGCTTTGCAAACTCAAAAGCATATATAACTGTTGCTCTACATCTGAAACTAACACAACATTGTAAATCCAATTATACTCCAACAGAAATTTTAAAAAATAAAATAAAAGTAAATAAATTAAAAAAAAAAGAACCAATTAAATACTATGAAAGAATAGATCAGTACTATAAGAGAATAGTAGAGAAGGAAATGGCTACACACTCCAGTATTCTTGCCTGGAGAATCCCATGGACTGAGGAGCCTGGTGAGCTACAGTCCATGGGGTCACAAAGAGTCAGACACGACTGAAGTGACTTAGCACAGCATGTAAGAGAATAGATATTATCAGTCTAAAGAAGATAGGGACTCATGGTTCCTGAGGTGACCTGGGAGTCCACATACCTCCTAAAGGCATCTGTTAGAACTCTTGTGAATAAAGTACTGTGCCAGTGAAACTAAACACTGCTATGTGCTATAAGTTTGAAACTTCAGAATTCAGACTCTCACTTTCTATACATATTAAATATTCAGTGTTTACCTATGCAGATTAGAAGGTCCATAGACTGCCTAATTCTAAATTGAGAAAACAGAAAAAACATACAATCAAGTGATGCTAACATTTGTAGGAGAAATGACAATATTGATTTTATGGTGAGTATCTGGTATTGTTAAGCTCATTTGGGCCATCTGTTTAGATTTAAATGATTCAGGATACTATTTCACAGATATCCCAATTTGGATGTTTTCTGGCTTAAAACAGTAGGGTTATTCATTTGTTTCTGGTGGTAGGGAAGAAAAATTAGTGTGTAACTTGCTTTCCAAGTCAGGGAGATAAAGGACAATCTCTCAAGTCAACACACGGAGCATAGGGCTTCCCTGGTGTCTCAGTGGTAAAGAATCCACCTGCCAGTGCAGGAGACCTGGTTTCAATCTTTGATCCAGGAAGATCTCACTTGTCATGGAACAACTTAGCACACCAAGAGAAGCCACCACAATGAGAAGCCTGCGCATGACAACTTGAGAATATCCCCTGCTCTCCATAACTAGATAAAACCCTGCATAGCAACAAACACTCAACACAGCCAAAAATAAATACATAAATAAAATTATTTTTAAAAATGGGGCATAAAGAAAAGAAGTCCCCCAATGAAACAAGACAATGAAAGCTACAACTTACTGCATGTCTCTTTGCTGACATATAAAGGCAGGCTCTTGAGAAATCTGTATGCAGGTCAGGAAGCAACAGTTAGAACAGGACATGGAACAACAGACTGGTTCCACATAGGAAAAGGAGTACATCAAGGTTGTATATTGTCACCCTGCTCATTTAACTTATTTGCAGAGTACATCATAAGAAACGCTGGGCCGGAGCAAATGCAAGCTGGAATCAAGATTGCCGGGAAAAATATCAATAACCTCATATATGCAGATGACACCACCCTTATGGGAGAAAGTGAAGAAGAACTAAAGAGCCTCTTGATGAAAGTGAAAGAGGAGAGTGAAAAAGTTGGCTTAAAGCTCAACATTCAGAAAACTAAGATCATGGCATCCAGTTCCATAACTTCATGGCAAAAAGATGGGGAAACAGTGGAAACAGTAGCTGACTTTATTTTTCTGGGCTCCAAAATCACTGCAGATGGTGATTGCAGCCATGAAATTAAAAGACGCTTATTCCTTGGCAGGAAAGTTATGACCAACCTAGACAGCATATTAAAAAGCAGAGACATTACTTTATCAACAAAGGTCCGTCTAGTCAAGGCTATGGTTTTTCCAGTAGTCATGTATGGATGTGAGAGTTGGACTATAAAGAAAGCTGAGCGCAGAAGAATTGATGCTTCTGAACTGTGGTGTTGGAGAATACTCTTAAGAGTCTCTTGGACTGCAAGGAGATCCAACCAGTCCATCCTAAAGGAGATTAGTCCTGGGTGTTCATTGGAAGGACTGATGTTGAAGCTGAAACTCCAGTACTTTGGCCACCTGATGCGAAGAGCTGACTCATTGGAAAAGACCCTGATACTGGGAAAGTTTGAGGGCAGGAGGAGAAGGAGACGACAGAGGATGAGATGGTTGGATGGCATCACCAACTCGATGGACATGGGTTTGGGTGGACTCTGGGAGTTGGTGATGGACTGGGAGGCCTGCTGTGGTTCATGGGGTCACAAGGAGTTGGACATGACTGAGCACCTGAACTGAACTGAAAGGCAGGAAGGCTCATAATGTTCATATTACTAGGTTCAGATCAACAAAGGGTTAAATAAAAACTGGAGGCTGAAGGGACTTGTCCTTTTGCCAGGGAATGTGTGTCCACCATTCTATCTTTTACCTGCTCTTATGTGTAACTGCTGGGCTTCCTGAGTAGCTGAGCTGGTAAAGAGTCTGCCTGCAATGCAGGAGACCCCGCTTTGATTTTTGGCTTGGTAAGTTCCCCTGGAGAAGGGATAGGCTACCCACTCCAGTATTCCTGGGATTCCCTGGTGGCTCAGATGGTAAAGAATCTTCCTGCAGTGTGAGAGACCTGAGTTCTATCCCTGGGTTGGGAAGGTTCCCCTGGAGGAGGGCATGGCAACCCACTCCAGTATTCTTGCCTGGAGAATCCCATGGACAGGAGCCTTGTGGGCCACAGTCCATGGGATCACAAAGAGTCAGACACAACTGAGCAACGAAGCACAATATGGCATCATGAGCACCTGCTGAGTATGCTGAGTATGGCAGCTGCTTATGCTTGTTACAGGAACTGGCCCAACAAGGTGCTGCTGAGTCCCCATGAAATGGAGCCAAGCTACCTAAGGATAAGGTATGGTTAGAGCCAGAACTTAACTGGCAATACAGCGATCTGGATGCCACCCCAAAGACTAAGCAACAGCATTCCCCAGAGCAGCGACAATACTTGTCCAGGTTTGAAGCGATTCTGAGACCACGGCTTCTGAGTGGGTCAGAGAGTGAGCAATAGAAAACTGTGAGGGCACAGAATGATACAGGTCATTTTACTTTTGAATCTGACGTTTGTCAAGAGCCATGGTGTATTATTTGGTTCCTGCTTCTAAGCAGCTTTAGAAAGTGAATGGAATATAGATCAGAAAGTAATGGACATTCTTCTGTGGCTTTGCCAAATAATAATTTATAAGACATGTGGTATATGATAGTGATTTTTTGGTTTTAGTTCACTTCATTTTTATAGTAAGGAAGGTATTATACTTGGATGTGCAAGTATACCTAAGGAAACTGAAATTTAGAGAAGGTGAATTGCTTGCCTAGGAACACATAGCTAGTAAGAAGAGGGAATCACACCCCTGGTTGTTGAATTTCAAGCCTAAGCTACCTACTCTTTATTAGCTGTGATTAAGCTCACTACTCAAGATTCTGAATCAATAAGCTTGTCTAGTCTTTTAGCACAGTGGCTAAGCTGTCTGAGTTCAGAACCTAGCTTGACCACCACATGTGTGACCTCAAGAAAGTTGTTTTACTCTGTTGGACCTTAGATTTCTCAGTATAAAATGAAGATAATAGAATTCAGTTCCTATGGATCTCATTAATATTAAATGAATTAATATGTGGGATGTGCTTAGAACAAATCATGCCTAGCCCATTGTAGCTGATATTGCTATCATATCATGACTATTACTAATTATCAAATACCACCAACCCTACAAGTAAGAACTAAACAAAACCTTATAAATAAAATTTCTTTTAACTTGAAGTATTAAAGTTTAAACTTTTAAGTTAAGATGAGCAAACTTAAGTTTTAGTTGCTCAGTGGTTTCTGACTCTTTGCAACCCCATGGACTGTAGCCTGCCAGGCATCTCTGCCCAAGGGATTCTCCAGGCAAGAATACTGGAGTGGGTTGCTATTCCCTTCTCCAGGGGATCTTCCAGACCAGATACTGAACCTGGGTCTCCTGCATTACAGGCAGATTCTTTACCTGCTGAGCCACCAGCGATTTAAACACTTCAAAACAGATTGGCATGGGTGGAGAGAACTGTAAAACAGCAAGAAAAAATGAAAAGGAGAGAACACACAGACATGAAGAAAGAAACAGTCAGAGAACTATATAGCAGCTGCCGGGTTAGAGACAGTGATAAACCCAAAGACAAAGACAAAAGTACAATTTAAGAGACTGCTCATCAAGCAAGACAATTAACTTGTGATTTCAAGTGAACTGTTACTTTAAACAAGATTGCATTTTCATAATTCTAGGTAGACATCAAAATATTCTCTCTTTGAACTGGTTCACATGGAAGCTGATATGAAACTTTACAAAAAACAGCTGTCACCATAGCCCTGGGAATCAGAATTTAAAAAAAATGATAGTCCCTAAATGAACAAAACATAAGAAAATGTATACTTTATCAGTGTTTTCTTTACTCAATAAACTATTCCCATCTTGGGGTTTACAAATTACAGAGACACATGGTTTCATAACATAGTTCTCATTTATTTAAAATGAAATTTATTTTTTCTTTATCTGTAAAGAGGAAAGTGCTAATGAGTTACTATGTGTAAGAGTAGAATATTTAAGGGAAGGAAAAGGATGACACAAATGTTAGCTTTATTTTCAGATTTGATGCTTAGGACACTGAAAATTGTCCTCCTTTTTGGGAAAATTATAAATTATTTCCATTTTCAAAATTATAATAATCCTGCAATATATGGCCAGATTGCCTGGCTTTGAATCCCAACTTCACCACTTACTATATGACTGACTTTGGACAATTTATTTGACCTTTCTGTACTCTTTAATGCTCAAAATTCTCCAAGCCAGGCTTCAACAATACATGAACTATGAACTTCCATATGTTCAAGTTGGTTTTAGAAAAGGCAGAGGAACCAAAGGTCAAATCGCCAACATCTGCTGGATCATCGAAAAAGCAAAAGAGTTCCATAAAAACATCTATTTCTGCTTTACTGACTATGCCAAAGCCTTTGACTGTGTGGATCACAATAAACTGGAAAATTCTGAAAGAGATGGGAATACCAGACCACCTGACCTGCCTCTTGAGAAATCTCTATGCAGGTTAGGAAGCAACAGTTAGAACCAAACACAGAACAACAGAATGGTTCCAAATAGAAAAAGGAGTACGTCAAGGCTGTATATTGTCACCCTGGTTATTTAACTTATATGCAAAGCACATCATGAAAAACGCAGGGATGGATGAAACACAAGCTGGAATCAAGATTGCTGGGAGAAATATCAATAACCTCAGATATGCAGATGACACCACCCTTATGGCAGAAAGTGAAGAAGAACTAAAGAGCCTCTTGATGAAAGTGAAAGAGGAGAGTGAAAAAGTTGGCTTAAACCTCAACATTCAGAAAACTAAGATCATGGCATCCAGTCCCATCACTTCATGGCAAATAGACTGCGAAACAGTGAAAACAGTGTCAGACTTTATTTTTCTGGGCTCCAAAATGACTGCAGATGGTGACTGCAGCCATGAAATAAAAAGACGCTTGCTCCTTGGAAGGAAAGTTATGACCAACCTAGACAGCATATTAAAAAGCAGAGACTACTTTGCCAACAAAGGTCCGTCTAGTCAAGGCTATCGTTTTTCCAGCAGTCATATATGGATGTGAGATTTAGACTATAAAGAAAGCTGAGTGCCGAAGAATTGATGCTTTTGAACTGTGGTGTTGGAGAATGCCTTTGAAAGTCCCTTGGACTGCAAGGACATCCAACTAGTCCATTCTAAAGGAGATCAGTCCTGGGTGTTCTTTGGAAGGAAAGATGCTAAAGCTGAAACTCCAGTACTTTGGCCACCTCATGCGAAGAGTTGACTCATTGGAAAAGACTCTGATTCTGGGAGGGATTGGGGGCAGGAGGAGAAGGGGATGACAGAGGATGAGATGGCTGGATGGCATCACCGACTCGATGGACGTGAGTCTGAGTGAACTCCGGGAGTTGGTGATGGACAGGGAGGCCTGGCGTGCTGCACTTCATAGGGTCACAAAGAGTCGGACATGAGTGAGTGACTGAACTGAACTGAAGGAGTATATAGGCTCTATGAAATAAGTCAGATTCATTTTATTTTGATATATGGCAAAACCAATACAATATTTTAAAGTTAAATAAAATTAAATTTAAAAAAATGAAATAAGTCAGAAAGAGAAAGACAAATATTGCTCATGTGTGGGAAAAAATGATACAAAAGAAGTTATTTGCAAAACAGAAACAGACTCATCGACTCAGAAAACAATTTTATGGTTACTAGCGGGAAGTATTGGAGAAGGCAATGGCACCCCCTCCAGTACTCTTGACTGGAGAACCCCATGGATGGAGGAGCCTGGAGGGCTGTAGTCCATGGGGTCGCTGAGTGTTGGCCATGGCTGAGCGACTTCACTTTCACTTTTCACTTTCATGCATTGGAGAAGGAAATGGCAACCCACTCCAGTGTTTTTTCCTGGAGAATTCCAGGGACGAGGGAGCCTGGTGGTCTTCAGTCTATGGGGTCACATAGAGTTGGACACGATTGAAGTGACTTAGCAGCAACAGCAGCATCAAGGAAGTAGAGGGTGGAGGAATACATTGGAATTTGGGGATTGACATGTACATACTGTCATATTTAAAATAGGTAACCATCTGGGACCTACTGTACAGCACAAGGAACAATGCTCAATACTCTGTAATAACCTATATGAGAAAAGAATTTGAAAAAAATAGATACCACATATATGTCTAACTGAATCACTTTGCTGTATACCTGAAAGTAACACAAATCAATCAACTATGTGCCAATAGAAAATTAACATATATACACACACATTAAAGAGGAGAGTGAAAAAACTGGCTTAAAATTCAACATTCAGAAAACGAAGACCATGGCATCTGGTCCCATCACTTCACGGCAAATAGATGGGGAAACAAAGGAAACAGTAACAGACTATTTTGGGGGGCTCCACAATCACTGCAGATGTTGACTGTAGCCTTGAAATTAGAAAACACTTTCACCTTGGAAGAAAAGCTATTGCAAACCTAGACAGCATATTGAGAAGCAGAGACATTGCTTTCCCAACAAGGGTCCATACTGTCAAAGCTATGGTTTTTCTAGTATTTATGTATGGATGTGAGGATTGGACTAAAAAGAAAGCTGAGCACTGAAGAATTGATGCTTTTGAAGTGTGGTGTTGGAGAACACTCTTGAGAGTCCTTTGGACTGTAAGGAGGTCCAACCAGTCCATCCTAAAGAAAATCAGTCCTGAATATTCATTGGAAGGTCTGATGCTGAAGCTTGAATACTTTGGCCATCTGATGAGAAAAGCCAACTCAATAGAGAAGACCTAATGCTGGGAAGGATTGAAGGTGCTAGAAGAAGGGGATGACAGAGGACAAAATAATTGGATGTCATCACTGACTTAGTGGACATGAGTTTACTACAAACTTCAGGAGATGAAGGACAGGAAGCCTGGCGCAGTCCATTGGGTCACAAGAGTCAGACACGACTGAATGGCTGAATGACAAATACATTAAATAGTATATAGGCTCTTGAGTAAACAGGCTCTCACTTCCTAGGTGGCTCAGTGGTAAAGAACCTCCTGCCAAGCAGGAGATACATGTTCAATCACTGGGTTGGGAAGATCCCCTGGAGGAGAAAATGGCAACCCATTCCAGTAGTCTTGCCTGGGAAATCCCATGGACAGAGGAGCCTGGCAGACTATAGTCCATGGGGTCTTAAAAGAGCTGGACATGATTTCACAACTAAACAGGCAGCAGCAAATAGGCTCTTGTCACATGCTGTGGTAATTGTTCTGCAGCAGATAGAAGTGTGTATAGGTTGCTGCTCATAATGAGTAATGAGAACCCATTTACTCTGTGAATGAAAGATGCCTTTCTAGAGAATGGAATCTGTGAACTAGATCCTGAGAAAATGTGGTTTAACCTGAGAAGAGAGTGGGGAGGGTATCAAAATTTGAGGGTACAGCATGTTCCCAGGATGCATGGGAACTTCAGTCATGTCCAACACTGTGACCCTATGGACCATAGCCTGCCAGGCTCCTCTGTCCAGGGGATTCTCCAGACAAGAATACTGGAGCAGATTGCCATTTCCTTCTCCAGGTAATCTTCCCGACCAAGGGATCGAACCTGTGTCTCTTATGTCTCCTATATTGGTGCACGGATTCTTTACCACTAGGGCCACCTGGGAAGCCCAGGATACTTTGAGAAAATTCAAACTGCATAATTTTGCTGGAGAAAAATGTGGCAGTTGGCTGAAGAGAGTGCAACTGTTGGTAGAAGATAAAGAGAAAAGTGAGCAGGGGTAAGATCAGAAATGTCTGTTATAGGTGTTAAGTAGGTTAGACTGCCAGGCATTTTCAGAATAACCACATGGTAAGAATGAAGCTGTGGAAGACTACTCTTTGCTTCCTTTTACAACATAGGAAAGAGATGGAAGGAAGGAAGTTTCTGGCAACCCCTTTGTAAGCACTTCCTAAAATCCAATCAGGAAGTCAGAGTAGCCACCAGAAAACGGCCCATCAGTGGGGAAAGAAAGAAGTGGATGCATTCTACTCAGGTGGAATCTGAGTAGGTATTTCCTCACTTCCGTAATATGAATACAGGCCTTCCTCAAATGATTGTTTCATATCCTTTTTCAATTTATTTCCTAAGTATAAATCTGGATGTTATAATTTATTTTGCCCAATAAGAACTTAAAATATTCATGCTTGATGGCCTCCACATAAGCATTGTTCATGCCCAATTCCACAACTATTATATAGACTATTTCTGCTCAGAATTTATTGTTAAGTCCGTGGTTCTGGTACCAAGAGAAGAATAGCAAAATAAATATACCATTTCTTTTTACCTTGGTCCACAAGCAACAGACAGTTTTCTTCGTGTGATTCACCTCACTTAGTAAAGAGCTTCAACATTTGAGGGTCTGGTATTACACCAAAACAGAATAAAGGTAGCAAAAGGTACTGTTTCTCTATAAAAGGAGAAAGGTTTTGCATTCGTTTTATTACAAACAACCTTGACTTCAGTTTACTTTTCATTTTCTATCCATTGACCATTATATAGAGTTCTTATTATACTTTCTGATACTGCATTGCTAAGAAAAATCAAATTACTTAAGTAGCATGCTTCGATTTTATAGATGAAAAGTTTATTAGTCAAAAATATATAAACTTTTTCACACACTGCATTGGCTGATAGTTTAAATGAGAAAACAAAATCTTGTTCTGTTATGTTGTAACACTAGGAAGACAGGATTTCAGAGTTATTTTTTTCTTTATTTAGAGTTAATGAATTTTTTCAACTTTTGCTGAACAAAAACAACTTAAATAAGACAGCAGAGAGTTGTATTGTAAATTATCTGAAGACTTTTTAAAATGCCTAATAAATAAACATGTTTACAATAGATAGAGATATTCATAAAACAATTCTACCATTAATATAAAAAGCTTTGAGTTATTTTAAAAAACAAAATAAAATTGAGTTTACAGCTTTTTATTGATTTCCTGTCAAAACTGACTACATGCAAGAGCTAGTTAAGAGAAGAGTTTGAAGTTTTAGAAAAGGGATTTAAAGGAATTAATCTTTACTGACATTAAAATTCTGACTTTAACTAAAATATTTCTCATTTACTGGAAAGATGTCACAGATTTTATATATATATATATATTCATTTTACCTGAACACATGAGTGTCAATAGGGTTTCTTTTATGTATAATATATACCATATATACAAAATATCTGTATTTCAACTAAGTATCATCTATATAAGGCTTCCAGGTGGTGCTAATGGTAAACAGTTTGCCTGCCAATGCAGGCAAGAGATGTTGGTTCGATCCCTAGGTTGGGAAGATTCCCTGGGGGAGGGCATGGTAACCCACTCCAATATTCTTACCTAGAAAAACCCATGGACAGATGGGCCTGGTGGGCTATAGTCCATAGGGTTGCAGAATCAGACATGACTGAAGCCATTTAGACTGCACGCACATCATCTATACAATCTATAAGAAAGTGACTCATTTAAACTCCCGTCTCTCTCTTAGAGCAGCCTAAGCACTAATGATATATAGGAAGAAAGAGGTAGCAGAATCTCTTTGCCTACAGAAAACCTCAGATGGCACCCCTTTGGAGCTTATCAGAGCCCATTCAGGTTTATCCTGAGGGGTTACTTGATGCACTGCCTGATTCTCCTTCTTTCTAGGGGCTGAATGCACAGCTTCAACAAGATACTCAACTCCTGCTGACTTAAGAAGAGTGTTATTTTAATGATGATTATAATGAGCTTTAGTGTTGCTGGGAGCCAAATGTATCCTTAAGTCCAAGAGAAAATGCTGCAGACAGAGTGAAGTATAATGTGGCTTAGATTATTATTTGATAAGTTGGCCTTTTAATTTTTCCTACTTCTGTACTCATTTATTGCCTACTGTTCCAAGGTGAATAATTGCCATGCATCTTTATGAAGATATCTTAGCAACGGAAGCACAGTGAATGCACTGAAAGGACAGGACTGCCTCAGAATGTTTATCCTGACACATTAATCAATGAAACTGTGCCTCTGATCTCAGGACCTGAATTCATTTCTAGTGTTTGATTTTGCCTCCAGCAGCCATTACAAGCTACTTTTTTATTAAGTGACTCCAGCCTCAGCAGATGGTTTGTAACCACTGCTAAGCCCATCTTTGCACTGCATTGTCATGAGAAGTTCATTAAGGGAACATCTAATAAAAGAAACTTCAGTTAGACAATTTGATATGATGATGCCATGACAATCCTTAGAGTTAGTGGACATTGTGAATGAACTTTGGTTTTAATAGAATTTGATGTGATCTGGTCTGAAATGGTTATGTTTATCTTCTGCTAGACTTTATGGTTGAAAGATTTATGGAAAAGAATAAAGGTTCTAATGAGATGGATGAAACTGGAACCTATTATACAGAGTGAAGTAAGCCAGAAAGAAAAACACCAATACAGTATACTAACACATATATATGGAATTTAGAAAGATGGAAACAATAACCCTGTGTACGAGACAGCAAAAGAGACACCGATGTATAGATCAGTCTTATGGACTCTGTGGGAGAGGGAGAGGGTGGGGAGATTTGGGAAAATAGCATTGAAACATATATAATATCATGTATGAAACGAGTCGCCAGTCCAGGTTCGATGCACGGTACTGGATGCTTGGGGCTGGTGCCCTGGGACAACCCAGAGGGAGGGGAGGGGAGGGAGGAGGGTGGAGCGTTCAGGATGGGGAATGCGGGTATACCTGTGGTGGATTCATTTCGATATTTGGCAAAACTAATACAATATTGTAAAGTTTAAAAATAAAATAAAATTAAAAAAATAAAATAAAAGATGAAATATATTTAGAAAAAAATAAAAATAAAAAAAATAAAAAATTCAAAATAAATAATTAAATTAAAGTTAAAAAAAAAGAATAAAGGTAAATAGTTTTCATTTTTAAGCTGTAAAAATCTATTAAGGGAAGTACATTCACTTGATATTGCTCATCTATTTTCACACAAAAAAAGGTTTTTCCTGCCAGGTAAGACAGGGTGAGGTAGAAAACTAGAGGTCTTGGTCCCCGATTTTGATGTAACAGCTCTTAACCAGTCACTCCCTAAGTGTTTAGGGTATGCTCCATAGTAAGTAGCACATTTTCCATGGCACCACAGTATACACAATACACTAACGCAGTAGGCACAGTATACTAACATACACAGGATGTTAAAAACTGAAAAAAAGTGTTCCACAGAATAATATCTTTTGTAACAGACAGTGGACTCTACTTTCTGCTTTATTTCATTGAAAAGAGATGCTGGTCACAAATCACTAAATTGATTTCACCATCCATGAACGGGTCATAGTTTGTAAAATTCTGCTCTAGACCACATATTACGCAACTTAGAATAGAGGGAGGCATAAAATATATTTCTCAAAGATCCTCCCAACTGTAAAAGTCTATGACTCCCACTAGAAAATGCATTAGATGTGATCCTCATGTGGTAGATTCAAATCAATGAATATCCTAAATAGGTCAATGGATGCATCACCTGCCTGGATGATCCCATTCAGTATGAGGCTCTGTCTGATGAAGATTATTTCTAAAAGAAGTGTTAAAATATATGAATTTTTTTAAAGAAAATAATTACCAAAATATGCTTATAAAAATATCTGAAACTTTACTGTTATGTATAATATGAATTACGATTAGTAAACTGAATGTGAAAAACTTTTCTTGAATCACTGATACAAAATAATTATCTAGTTGCAGAGCTAAGTTGAAGGTAATTTATATAATGAGATTTACTTTTCATACCACTGTCATTTTCTGTGTCCCCAGGATAGACCAGGCTTGCATGGGAATTTCTGGAGAAGGCAATGGCACCCTACTCCAGTACTCTTGCCTGGAAAATCCCATGGACAGAGTAGCCTGGTAGGCTGCAGTCCATGCGGTCGCGAAGAGTCGGACACGACTGAGCAGCTTCACTTTCACTTTTCACTTTCATGCATTGGAGAAGGAAATGGCCACCCACTCCAGTGTTCTTGCCTGGAGAATCCCAGGGACGGGGAGTCTGGTGGGCTGCTGTGTCTGGGGTCGCACAGAGTAGGACACGACTGAAGCGACTTAGCAGCAGCAGCAGCAGCATGGGAATTTCACCGGGACAGAGACCATCATGTCTTTTAGCCCTGTTGACCACTTTTTTCCCCAAACCAAGGCATACCCCATATTCCAGGCCCAGTTCCATGGCATTCATCAGGTATTTGTTCACTGTATCAATGTAAATGATTAGGTGAATGGATGGATGAATAAGGCTTTTTTTTTTAAGGCTTGCTCTAGGTAGTTTGGAAATAACAACATTGTCTTTTTATCTCTGGTTTTACTTTCTTTTAGTCCTTCCTGGACTTAATTCCTTTAGAAAATGCACCCATTCTGATCTCTTGCTTCACCTAGACTACTTCGTTATGAGGGACTTCTTGCCTGACCAAGTTCCTAACTATCTTTTTGTATTTTCCTCACAAAACTAACCTGCCTGTTGTCTTGTTCTTCAGATCATTTAGTTACACACTAACTGCTGCTGCTGCTGCTAAGTCGCTTCAGTCGTGTCCGACTCTGTGCGACCCCATAAATGGCAGCCCATTAGGCTCCCCCGTCCCTGGGATTCTCCAGGCAAGAACACTGGAGTGGGTTGCCATTTCCTTCTCCAATGCATAAAAGTGAAAAGTGAAAGTTAAGTCACTCAGTCATGTCCGACTCTTCTCGACCCCATGGACTGCAGCCTTCCAGGCTCCTCCGTCCATAAGATTTTCCAGGCAAGAGTATTGGAGTGGGGTGCCATCACCTTCTCCGACACACTAACTAGCGCTCACTATTTGGTTCTTCAGTCCCTTTAGTTACACATTAATTAATTCACTTTAAAGAATGAACAAGTGTCACTAAAACCTTCTAGTATAGCTTTCAGAAGAATTTACATCTCACTCATCTCTCTTCTGGGAGAAGGCATCCTATTGGATGGTGTAATTAACACTGTCAGAAAGACACGGGAAAGTTAAGAGATCATATTTTGTCAGTATCTCACAAATAACCTCGTATAGTTTATTTTTAACTTTCCTCAGAAAATACTGACACTATGCTGGGGACAGAGATTAATGAGAAATCCTGAAACTATTGAACTGTTCATATATATACACACACACACACATATATATACACACACATATATATATATACATACATACACACACACACACACACACACATATTCCTTTCTATGGTCCAGGGGAGTTTTGTCAAACTGTGGTTGTGAATTTTGGGGTGCTTCTAAAAAGTGTCAGTCTCTGAGTCATAGTCTAGACCTGTTAAATAAGAATTTCTGAATATAGTAATGAGAAATCTTTATTTTAAACTATCTCAAGTGGTACCCATGCATGTTAAATTGAAGACCCAAATTTGAAACTTTTATTTTTCATGTTTAAAAATATCTATGATAACTTGTTTGAAGATAAGTTTCAATGTCCCCTTTATCCAGATGATCCAAATGTCATTTATTTTTCTTCTTGCATTATAAATGGGCTTTGGGACCATGTGATATGAAAGTACAGTTTAGTCAATAGGAATGTGTGGTGAATTCTAGATTACTTATCAAGGCTTATCAAAAGTCTACCTACATAATAGGACGAGCGAGCTTTCATTTTATCACAAATTATTTGCTTAGGAAAGACAAAAGATGTTAAATGAGAGGGTAGAAGTAGGTGATCTTTTAATCTTGTTTCAGCTCTAGAAAAAAAAAAAATCTTTCATTATCCCACACGTTATTTAAAAGTTAAATCCACTAAAGAATAAACACAACAGAACTAAATATTTTATTTTTATCTCTATGCAAATATATTATGGAAATTCTAGACCTTTAGATTTTCCATTTGAGTTTCTCTTCTAGCAAGGGTAAGGGAATTAAATTTATTCTTTTAAGTGAATAGTGTTGAATGCCTACTAGATAGCAGGAACAATGTTAAGATCTGGAGATGGAGAAGAAACAAAGACTTCATACCTGCTCTCATGGAGCTTTTGATAATTCTAGGATATAATTAGTTTTGAAGTTAATTTTGAATGATATTGAAGTACAGTTGCAATAAGTATGGGAGTGGTAGACCAGGCCGCCCTTAGGGGTTAAGGAAGGCTGCCTTGAGAAACAACATTTCATCACAGTCCTGAAGAATGAACAAGAGGTAGATGACCAGGAAGAGGGTAAGGTAGAGTATTTCTGGCAGAAAAAGCATCAGTGAAGAGCCTATCCTTTCATTTGTAAATGACTTTTTTTTTTTTTTTTTGAGGATTTCTATGAGGCACAACATGTATTTTGTAAGTAAACTTTATAGTTTTAGTTGTACATAATCAATTCCTTACTTTCTACTTCCAAATTTGTCAGTTGACCAAACTCTAAGGTTAAATACAAATATGTAAGAATTTATAATAATAATGATGATGTGTTTAGGGTGCTTGCTGTGTGCTAATTACTGCTCTTAGTATATTTATGAATTACTTTATTCCATCTTTACAACAAGTCAATGGGATTTTCAAAGGCAAAACACACTATGTGCATTTTATGTAATTATTTATAGAGATTATTAGAGAAGGCCTTGAGATAGTAGAGAATTTTAAAAGCAAGAACATATGTTTATTACTGCTAGGAAAATTATAAAATAATTTTGTATCATCTCTGCAGTATGGTAGTCACTCAACCATGACTTACTCTTCTCTCTGCATATCCATTTAATCATTTTAACAGAATGGAAAAGTGGCCTCTATTTGGCCAGTATTAAGTACCAGGCAGGCATTGGTGCTGAGTAGGAGGCTATGATGGACATCATGAGTATATGCTGGGCAAAAATGAGCCCTTGTGGACCTGAATTAGGTATTTAATTATTAGAGTTTTAGAGTCTTTCATATTTTTCAGGAATCTGTTGTAAAATGTTAAATTTCTCAGAATGAAGAAATACCTGAAGCCATGGCACCTCTAAGGGATTAGTAAAATAACAGAATTGAAAAATTGCTCCAAAGTTAGTATTTACAGACTGGATTGGTAGCCTTTTCGGTCTTAGTAGTAAGCTCTGTGATAGCTTTGTGAATGCCGTCACCCTGTTCAAGCTTTACTTTTTTATCCTTGTAAGTGGCCTTAGACTCAATATTCACATATTGAGCCATGAGAAACAATACTAAGGAAAGTTTCCTTGTTTAGACACTATGGCCACATCAAATCCAGGGTCTGACAAATCTAGTACCAATGCGGCCTTCACAAGCTTCTCTGCACCTCCCTTTCTTCATCAGTACAATATTATAATATTATCACTATCATTGATAATATTAGTACGTATCATAAGATTTTTGTGAAGATCCATTCATTCATTCATTCATTTATTCATTCAACACATTTTTAAGAGCACCTACTATGTGTCAGGGACTATGGCTCTTTTCAGTGGAGGAAAGAAAGACAGTAAACAAACAAACAAAAAAATAATAGAATATGGAGAAATTTAACTTGAGAGGGACAGGACTATTTTAAATAGTATATGTAGGGAAGATATCACTAATAAAATGGCATTTGGGCAGAGACCTAAAAGAAATTAGTGAATAAGTCTTACAGGGGTGGAGGGAGTGGGATCATAGTGGTGGAAGGAGGAGCAGAGGCAGAGTCCTTGACATGAGCATTTGTGATGTATTCATAGAACTGCAAGGAGGCCATCATGGCTAGAGCTGTGTGAGCAAGGGGGAGAATTTTGCAGAGATAAGTTCAGAAAGATATCAGGATAAGAGCATTTAAGAGCCTTGTAGAACATTATAAGGCTTTTATACCTGTCTTTTACCATATATTATCACATTTAAGACTGTGTTACTTTCATCATTATTCCATATGTGCTGTACTCGGTTCCATGCAACTCTTTGCAGCCCCGTGGACGGTAGCCCACCAGGCTCCTCTGTCCATGGAATTCTCCAGGCAGGAATACTGGAGTGGGTTGCCAGGGGATCTTTCTGACCCAGGGATTGAACCCATGTCTCTTAACGTCTCTTTCATTACCAGGCAGATTCTTTACTACTGAGCCACCTGGGAAGCCATATATTATTCCATATATGACTAAGAAAAAAACAAACCTTCCATGTAAACAGTAGTATAGTTTTCCAATTAAATATTTTTATTTTCTATTTATTGAAAGAGTTCATTTAGCTTTATTTAGACAAAGATTCATCTTTTTGCCATTCTGGCCTGCCACTGGGTCTTGTTGCAAACACAATAGCTTCCAATTTCAACATTGAATCATAATAGAGACTTATTGAAGATGTAAACTCAAGATATGTAGTCCTAATGGTACCTATAATTCAATTGAAGTGATGATGCTGTGAGCAGCTATGACCAGGTTTATTCATGAATAAGCTACAAGTGCTACATCACATGGAGAAGGCAATGGCACCCCACTCCAGTACTTTTGCCTGGAAAATCCCATGGACGGAGGAGCCTGGTAGGGCTGCAGTCCATGGGGTCGCAAAGAGTCTGAAAGGACTGAGAAACTTCACTTTGACTTTTCACTTTCATGCATTGGAGAAGGAAATGGCAACCCACTCCAGTGTTCTTGCCTGGAGAATCCCAGGGACGGGGGAGGCTGGTGGGCTGCCGTCTATGGGGTCGCACAGAGTCGGACACGACTGAAGTGACTTAGCACCAGCAGCAGCAGCAGCTGCATCACAACTGCCAGATGATTGACAGCAAACATCATACAACTTTTGATTTCATAGATAAAAGTGTGTTAGCTGCTCAGTCATGTCCGACTTTTTGTGATTCCATGGACTGTAGCCCGTCAGGCTCATCTGTCCATGGGATTCTCCAGGCAAGAAAACTGGAGTTTTCCATTTCCTTCTCCAGAAGATCTTCTCGACCAAGGGATCAAACCTGGGTCTCCCACATTGCAGACAGATTTTTTTATTATCTGAGCCACCAGGGAAGCCCCTACATATTAAAAAGTAACTTTTATTATTATCAGTTAAATATTGGTCTAAATGCAGTAGAAGTTCAGAGGAAAGATTATTGAGAAAAGGGGTAATAATTTGCTTCCGGAATCATTCTTGCACCCACAAAGAGAACAGACTGACTGAAATGAGCAAAGGTGGAGGCAGAGAGTGGGCAGAAAGTTTAATTACAGGGATTCAGAGAGATGGTAGTGATTTGACTTTACATGGGAGTTCAGAAATAATATGACGTGGTTAGGTTCTTCTGTATTTTGAAGGTTGCATTGACAAAGTTGTTGATAATTGGATATGGGGAATGAGAGAAAGAGAAAGAATGACTCTTGGGTTTTGTCTTGCAATTGGAAATACTGTGGGCAGTCGGTTTAAGGTCCATAGAGAAGGTCAGGAGTCTGATTTTAGACATGATGCATTTGAAAATTATTACTCATTCAAATAGAAATGTTGAGCAGGTAGTTAGAAAATGGGTCTGAATTTTGGAGAAGTATAGTCTAGAGATACAAAATTGACTCCATCCTAGAATAGATGCTGTTTAATACCATGAAACAGGGTAGCATCACCTAGGGCAGTGTTTCTCAATATTTTTGGTACTATCCACACTTAAAATAACATTTTATGTCAGGAAGGTACACAGACCTAAGCACTAGAAAAAGATGTATTGCTCCATGGTAACTATTTTACTATGTGTGATACATTTTGTTTTTCTTGTCTCCTTTTCTATTTTTGTTCAAAAACCACAAGTTACTACATGCCTCTAACTTTGAAAAACAATGGCCTACAATGAGAATGAGAATAGAGAACATGTGAGTTCCAGGGGCTGAACCTTGTAGTTCTTCAGCATTCAGAAGTCTAATTCATATAGTATATGCAAAGATTTTCAACAATGCCTAACTCAATTTTTTTAAGTTTTTAAACAAGTTTTATTATTAAAATTATTCCCTCCTCCAAACATTCTTTGATTTATTTATATCACTCTTACAGTTAGAGGGCTCAGGCTAAGTGTGTGTGTGTGTCAGTCACTCAGTCGTGTCTAACTCTTTGCGACCGTATGGACTCTAGTCCACCAGGCTCCTCTGTCAATGGAATTCTCCAGGCTAAAGTACTGGAGTGGGTGTCATTCCCCTCTCCAGGGGATCTTCCAGACCCAGGGATGGAACTCAGGTCTCCTGCATTACAGGCAGATTCTTTATTGTCTGAGCCAGTAAGGAAGCCCTCAGGCTATAGTATATAGAAAAAGAAATAGGTCATATGTTCCTTTTCTATGGTGTATAAGGTCTAATCACAAATTTGGTAAGTTAAACAGCATACGTTTATTATTTCAGTTTTGATGACTTAGAAATCTGAGTACAGTTTAGCTGAGTTTTCTCATTCAGGATCCCCAGCTAAATTCTAGGTGTTTGCCAGGACTGTAGTCTCATCAGAAGCTCATCTGGGGAAATATCCAATTCATAGATTCTCAAGGTGTGGGCAGTATTCATTTCTTTAGAATTGTAGGACTGAAATCCTCAGTTGTGGGCTATCTGATGGGGGTCAGTCTCCACTCCTGGATGCCACTCCTGTTTCTATTCCTTGACCCTCTCCATAGACAGTTCAGAGCATGTGTCTTACTTGTTCAAGCATAGCAGGTGAATTTTTTAAGCTCGAGTCCACTAAGAGGATTTCCTTCGTGGCTCAGATGGTAAAGAATCTGCCCACATGCAGGAGACCTGGGTTTGATCCCTGGATTGAGAAGATCCCCTGGAGGAGGGCATGGCACCCCATGCCAGTATTCTTGCCTGAAGAATCCCGTGGACAGAGAACTGTGGTAGGCTACAGTCCCTGGGGTTGCAAAGAGCGACTAGGTACACAGTCTGCTAAGATGGACTCGTACAATGTAGCGCAGTCAGGAGAATGACAACACACTACCTTTGCCAAACACCATAATATAATCAGGGAGTGACTATCACTTTTTTCATGCTCTGTTAGTGAAAAGCAAGTTATTTGTTATGCCCTTAAGGGGAAAGGATTATAAAAGGACCTTATTGGAGGTCACCTTAAGTTGTGTCCTCCTGCCCTTGTCCTTTCCATTCAGGTATTCCTCGCAACCTGAAACGTAGAAAAGAGTGAAATCACTGGTTCTCACCTTGGTTACAAAATAGGAGAGCACAAACTAAGGGTCAGAAAGACATGAACTCTACTGAAATCTTTCACTCTTCTCTGATGAATATGACAATATAATTACCCTATCAAAACCCTTGTTTTCCCATCTTTAAGATGATGATGGTAGTGCCTTTCCTGCATCTTTTCTCACAGGATTCTCATGAGTATGATATGAAATAATTTATGTAAAATTGAATTTTGAGCTATGCAGTGGTGACAGTATAAAAATGATAAAGTGACAGTATTCTATGTGGTGATGATTATACTTTAATTCTCTGAACTCTCATTAGTCACCTGAGCAGATACAGCAATATTATCAATGACCTGTGGCAGTTCACCTTGCTCTAAACCTTATCCATAGCAAGCTCTCAAATACTTATTGAGTGAATAAAGTATGTTTTTCTCTTTTTGGTTTATAACTAGTTTTGTCTATCTTGGGAGCCATAGATAGTTTTACCTCCTTTTATAAAGTATGTTTGATTTTTAAAGCAAACCACAAGTGTTGCACAGTTTGTACTAAAGGACTACTTTATTGCTTTTTTTTATTACCTAAAAAATGCAACAAAAGTTTAAAATTAATAACAGTAACAGGGAATAGGGATAATAAAAGTTATGTTTCCTGCTTCAGAAGCAACTCACTTTCCATTTGCTTATTAAAATATGAGAAAACTTTCTGGTGGTTTATCAGGGGAGTAGAAAAAAGGAGAGAGAATTTTTTAAAACTTGAAGCTTAAATTTGCTACTCAGCATCTTTCAGTAGAGAACAAAATTGGGAATTTGCCTGATTTGGATGGTTCCTCAACTACCAGAAGACCCACAAGTCATTTTTGGAAGGAGAAAGCAACAATGAAACATTAGGGGAGAAACAGATTAGAGCAGAGCAAATCTAGATACCATGACTATTTCATGGGATCGTGTCAGTTGGTCAAAGTGGTAAGCTTAAATGACCATTCTACAAAATCTTATATAATATACAGAGCTGAATCCCCAGGAGAGAAAGATATTTTTCTTTGCAAGACAGTATCCCTTTTGTATTTGTTTAAATTTTTAAAGTTTCATCAAATACATCTTCCAGTGCTCATCACTTAATAGCATCTTGTCAATAATTCCCATTTATGCCTGTCACTGATCTATCTAGTGCTGAGTTTTATGCCCTTTTAGCGTCTCAATCAATCTCCTGAAAATGATATTAACACAATCCAGGCTCGCCTTTCACCATCCACTACTTCCAAATAAATAGTCTTCTTTCAATTGAAATTCATTTCAGTAAAAGCCAATTTCTAACCTTTCAAGCTAGCTCTTGCTCAGTCCACTTTCCCTTCTTTATCACCACAAGGACAAGAGCATCCACATGTAGCATGTGCTGTGGGCCCACAGTGCACAAACATGTATCTGAACTATTTATCTTTCATTCAGGGAAGAATTCTGGTGCATTTATGAAACTTTTCTGCCTTGGAGCCTCCCCTGGTGGCTGAGTGGTAAAGATTCTGCCTGCCAATGCAGGAGATGCTGGAGATGTAGGTTCAAAACTGGGTCAGGAATATCCCCTGGAAGAGGGCATGGCAACTCACTCCAGTATTCTTACCTGGAGAATCCCATGGACAGAGGAGCCTGGTAGCCTACAGTCCATAGGGTCGCAAAGAGTTGGACACCACTGAGCATGCACGCAGAGTCTGCCTTGGAACATTGATTTAAAGTGCTTTGTGAAGCCCTACTGAACTGTACACTTCAAAATGGGGAAGATGGTGAGATTTCTGTTTTGTATACTTTGCCACAATTTGAGAAAATGAAAACTATGACTACAAAAATAAATAAATAAATAAAGTGCCTTGTGAGATGAAGGCAGGATTATTCTGATATAATGTATTTGGCACATTTTTTTGATATTGCTGAGAAAGGATTTTTTTAATTACTTCCTCTTGCAAGCAAGACGTGAAGGAGGGCAACAGATACAACAAACTCGGGCTCAGTGGAGATGAGGTTTCCCATTTAGTGGTAAAAGAAAGTATTTTTGAGTAGGTAATTCAGGTCAAAACATTGAAACCTTTGCCACTGATCTGAGGAGCTTAGATTCTACCCCAAAGAAATGGAATCTCTGATAGTTTAAGGATTATGAGGAACTGTGAAAAAAAGTAAGCAGATAATCTTTAGTGGTTTATCCTATGATTCAAATATCTTGAGACCAGTGTTACTTTGAAGATAGTTATTCTCATGCTGGTGTGAAGTGCTAAGGTTGGGTAGAATTAGAAGTGAGAAAGACAAATGGATGTGAGAGATGTAGCAGAGAAAAATGACCAGAGTTAGTGATATATGTGACAAATGTATACGATGTGGCTAGACTGTGAGTCCTAAGAAAAACAAAAATACAAAAACTTTTGTAGAAACTGTCTCAAAGGCGAGTTTTGGGAAATGGAAAAAATAATATGTTTATATTACAGGTCAATGTAAACTTGGCATGTATGTACAAGAAGACAGTTATAACAGAGGTGACTCTTCTTTTTATACTCTGTGGTTTTTGGCTTTTTATTTTGATTAAAGCTATGTGAGACTTTGAATTAGTCCAGTATCTAAAGTGGTTTGAATAGTGGTTTGAATAGCACCCCTTCAAAATTCATGTGAGAGTTGGACCATACAGAAGGCTGAGTGCTGAAGAATTGATGCTTTTGAATTGTGGTGCTGGAAAAGATTCTTGAGAGTCCCTTGGACAGCAAGGAGATCATATCAATTGATCCTAAAGGAAGTTAACCTTGAATATGCATTGGAATAATATTTATGAACTCAAAATTCAGAAAAGTAAGATCATGGTATTCGGTCTCTCACTTCATGGCAAATAGATGGGGAAACAATGGAAACAGTGAGAATCTTTATTTTTGGCACTCTGAAATCACTGCAGATGGTGACTGTAGCCATGAAATTAAAAGACGCTTGCTCCTTGGAAGAAAAGCTATGACCAACCTAGACAGCATATTGAAAAGCAGAGACATTACTTTGCCAACAAAGGTCCGTCTAGTCAAGGCTATGGTTTTTCCAGTAGTCATGTATGGATGTGAGAATTGGACTATAAAGAAAGCTGAGCCTGAGGAATTGATGCCTTTGAACTGTGTTATTGGAGAAGACTCTTAAGAGTCCCTTGGACTGCAAGGAGATCCAACCAGTCAATCCTAAAATAAATCACTCCTGAATATTCATTGGAAGGACTGATGCTGAACCTGAAACTCCAATACTTTGGCTACGTGATGCAAAGAGCCTACTCATTAGAAAAGACCCGATGCTGGGAAAGATTGAAAGCAGCAGGAGAAGGGGGTGACAGAGGATGAGATGGTTGGATGGCATCACTGACTAGATGGACATGAGTTTGAGTTAGCTCCGGAGTTGGTGATGGACAGAGAAGCCTGGTGTGCTGCAGTCCATGGGGTTTCAAAGAGTCTGACATGACTGAGCAACTGAACTGAGCTCAACTGATTCATTGGAAGGACTGATGCTGAAGATGGAACTCCAATTCTTTGGCCACCTGATATGAAGAGCTGACTCATTAGAAAAGACCCTGATGCTGGGAAAGATTGAAGGCAGAAGGAGAAGGGGGTGACAGAGGATGAGATGGTTGGATGATACCCCCTACGCAATGGACATGAGTTTGAGCAAACTCTGAGAGATAGTGAAGGACAGGGAAGCCTGGCATGCTGCAGTCCATGAGATCACAAAGAGTCGGACATAACTGAGCTTCTGAACAACAACATCAAAATTCATGTCCACCTAAAACCTCAGAATATGACCTTATTTGGAACTAGGATCTCTGCAGATGTAATTAGTTAAGATGAGTCATGCTAGATAAGGGTGGGCTTTATATCCAAGGACTGGCGTCCTTACAGGACAAGGAGAGAATACAGAGATGCACATGTAGAGGAGAATGCCATGTGAAGACAGAGGCAGGCTTTGGTGTGAGGCAGCTGCAAGTCTAGGAACACCATGTACTGCTGAGAACCACCAGACTAGGAAGAGGCAAGGGAAAATTCTTCCCTAGACTTCAGAGGAAGAATGGCCCTGATGACAGCTTGGTTTCAGACTTCAAGCCTCCAGAATTGTGGCAGAATACAGTTCTCTCCTTTCAAGCCACTAAGTCTGTGGTAATTTGTTATAAACACTGTACTTAGTGCTTCGTTTGGATGAGTTTACAGAAATCTGTCATGGAGGGCTTATCATTATATGTTTTTTAAATGAGGAAACCAAGGATTTGAAGAAGTTTTGCCCTATGAACACAGTGGTAGTAACTCATGGAGACGGGATTCTTGTAATTAGAGTTTAACTCAGATCCACCAAGCAAATGCCCTCTCCTCCATTCCTTCAGCTTCAGAGCAACTCCCAGGAAATAAATATATTTCAAGATTTAAGGGTCTCTGAAAAAAGCATTTTGTGTTGAGTGATCAGAGTCAGGAATAGGTCCAGGGTTCCTGTCCCAGGCAAGACATCTTATTCCTGTGCTTCAACTTCTTAGGTTTCTCTGGGCCTCTGAGTCTTTGGGGATTACTTCATTTTGTTTTCACCTTTCCCAATTCTCCAGTCTTTAGTAACTAAAGATTTTTATAATCTCTAATTATTTTTTTCCCAGGGACATAAGTTCTGTGGGTGTTTTAAAATACACACACTTCATAAACTTGGAGACTCAGTGAAGCAATATGCAAAATATTTAAGCTTTTTTAATGATTTCTTCTTAATTTATCATAATGTCTTTGATGGAATGCAAATCCACACTTTGGATTTTCTCCTGTTTACAGAAGATGTATGCTAGCAAGTGAACTTTTTTCCTTTGGAAGGAGAAATATCACCAAGATTGAATAGAAATCTTTAAAAATGTCTTTCATAGCCATGCTTATAGTATATACTGAAGGTAAATTCAATTTTTAAATTGCCAAGTTTCCCCCATTATATTTAACATATACATTATTGGATTTATAAATGGGTGAATTGATAATCTGAACACTTAAATTTTTATTTATTGCCAATCTCCATATTACTGTAAATGCTTTGAAAGTCTCATTTCTCATTTGCATGTCTCCTTTTTTCAAATACTTCATTTATGGGACTTAACATTTCTGTGTGGGGCTGGAAGGCAAATTCTCTTCTATTTGTTGTCTACTCTGAATTGTTTTAATACTAGAAAAACACATTGGTTCAAAATACAATCAATGGTTACTGATTAAGGGCCTACTATTGGCCAGACACTATTCTAGATATTGAAGATACATTGAACAGGAGAGTAAAATATGGTTGTATGCTTATGTATATGCATGCATTTGAGATTAATTTGATTAATTCTCAGGGAAATACTAAGATAGAAATAGTAAAACAAAGTTGTTTTAGGGAATATTTTGTACATAATATTAGTGACTTCTGTTTTAAACCGCCGTAACTCATGCTTTGATTTTCTGACACAGTGGAATAGAATGTGAGCTACAAATTTCACCATGTGTAATTTAAAATTTTCTAGCAACCATGCTTGAAAAATGTATTAAAAAGAAATGAATATATTAAATATATTAAAACATATAGTAACTATATATTTTATTTAACCCAATATACCCAAATACTATCATTTTAGCAAGTAATTAACATAAAAATTATTCATGAGATCATACCAAGCATTGGAATTCAATGTATATTTCACAAATACAATATCTCTCAATTTGGACTAGCCACATTTAAGGTGCTCAAAGCCGCATGTGGCTAGTGGTGACTATAGGGCACAATACCTATCTAATGCCTTGGATTTTTCCTTGCCTTTTTCATTTAAAATGGAGACATACTATCTTTTCTCCTCCCTCTTGTTCAACAGTCTACAAATGGAAAAGATGGAGGAGAAAAGCAAGGATTTATACTGTTATTTTCTTTGGTATTCCAATACAAGCACAAATTATAGGATGTATTAAAAGGACATTTAAAAAATATAAAGCTAAAAACGTTTATAACTTCCTTAGAAAAATATTAAGTTTGGATAGTAGAAGTAGTTAATAAAATCTCTTGATATATTATTTTCTGAGAATAACTAGGTGAATAATATTTTTAGGTTTAGAAATTTAAAGGAATTTGGAAAATGTGTCAAAGCCATGATATGAACCTTGACAGATTCTTGGCCAGCAACCAAGGGATTTTTCTCATTGGAGCAGCTCTGAAGAGGAATTTTATCATATAACCTGTAACTGTTTTCTTTCCAATATCTACTGTGTTGAGTCTCAGATGATATATTTTTTCTTTTTCTCTGGCAGAATTCAGTACTATTTTATGTATAATTTAGATTATATTATTACTAGATGGCTTAAAGGGAAAACAGTTTTTTTGCAATTCTTAGTTTCATTTTATTCTTGGGTAGTTAGTAGATTTGATGAGTGTTATACAGTTGTTAATATTACAATGAAACCTGGCACTGAAATCTGGAGAATGAAAAGAGAAATGGAGTTACTTTGTAATTCTGTCTCTAATACTTTATAAAATCATAATTAAGGATAGATTATTTTCAATCTTAAATTTTTACTTCAGAAGTACTTCAGAAACTTGTATGGACTTTGCATCTTGGATCCCACTAGGATTATGAGTTTCCTCATTGTGAAATGGGAACCATACTACCTTCCTTGTAGAACTGTTCAGTGAATTAAATGAAATAAATATGTGATATATGGCATTTTGGACTCCCCCATTGGCTCAACTCTAAAGTATCCACCTTAAGTTCAGGAGACACAGAAGATGCAGATTTGATTTCTGGTTGGGGAAGATCCCCTGGAAGAGGGCATGGCAACCCACTCCAGTGTTCTTGCCTGGGAATCCCATAGACAGAGGAGCCTGGCAGGCTGCAGTCCTTAGGGTTGCAAAGAGTCAGATATGACTGAAGCTGCTGAACAGGCATGAACACATGCAGCATTTAAGATTATCAAAGCATTGTGTGAATATTAGTAAAGGTTAATTACTACTTCTCACCATAACCACAGCTTATTTTTTTCTGTTAAAAACAACAGGAAAACAAAACCAAGTTCTTTCCTCAATCTGAACAACAGAAGATGAAACATTTTTTTTTTTCCTTCTTAAGAAAACTGATTTTAAAAAAAGGACTTGGTTTTAAAATACCCATCAAGAACAAAATCCTGTTCCTATGATTTATGTAGGCATATAAATTTTTAAGTGAAAAGTACAAAATAACATGTATTTAGGTTCTTGGATCATGAATGATTAAGTAATCAAAACATCAAAAATGAAAATTTTAAAGATAAAAATACTGCTCTTTGTCAACATATTAATCAAAAGACAGCCACTGAGGAATTTACTCAATAAAAATCATAAAAGAATAATCATTATAGTCAGAATAGCTGATGTATAATTTTTTCAAGAGAGATACAAACTAAATTATTGTTTGCATTTATTCTATTGCACACCTCCCATTTATCATTGGCGAGGACAGTATTTTAAGCTAGTTAAGATAAAATATTGTCTGTCATTTAAATTGCTTTAAACCCTCTTCACTAGGACCTTAAATGTCCCAGTAGGACATCTTAACATAACTAGATGTTTTCCGTCTTTTAATTACTATGACTAATTTTTTACAGCTCAGTTACAAACCCTTGAAAATAATGAATATGGTGACACAATCTTAATTATAATGGTGCAAATAGCACCACTCTAATACAGTGTGAGACTTACATTGAAAAGGAATTTCCCCGGAATTGAAGCTCTTCTGATTGCTTTCCACATCACGTTTTAAACAAACACTGTGGTGCTTTAGCCATTACTTGGTTGCCTAGGATACACAGTTAATGTAGCCCTAAGATACTGCTACCAGTTAGGCTTTGAGGCCATGCCTGAAAGTGCTGCACGTAGCTGCTGCTTTAATAGATAAATTTAAGAGAGACACTTTGGGAGAGATGCGTGATGATTAATGAAATAACCAACTATTTTTGAGTAGTTACATTGATAATACTTATTTTTATTTTAATTTAGTGTAATCTTCTGTGAGAAGCTAAAAGTGACTGTTTTTAAAACAAATGCAAAATTGATTCAGTGACGTAATTCTCAGGCCATTGTCCAAGAATATAATTTTTTTTTTTTTTTGGTTACTGAAATACTGAAAAAGATAACTAGCTATTCACAGGGAGTCATTTCTATAAACTTTTTCTTTTGATAGTTTCTTTTATTGTTACATTTTTATTTAGTCTGTGTGACATATTACAGTTCATTAAGATATTAAAAGGTTCATATATTATCATAAAATTTTATTACAATAAAAATAAACATTAGCCAGATATTTGTAACCAAGTAATTAATGAGAGTATCGATGCACCCACTGAAATGTACATAAATTTTAACATTTGTTATATAGGTTACCATATCTTTCAGATTAACATGTTATCTTTCAATTCCTCTAATAGTACATTTTAAATATTTCACCAAATGTGAATTTGGGATTAAATGTAAGATGGAAGTAGAAAGTTGTTTTAAATCAAGGAAAATTTTGGGTTATCTGATTTTTAAAATTGATAATGATCTTGCCTTATTCCTATGGAAAATTGAATTGTCTTCTTGGCTGATTTGAATGCAAATCAAATTGGAATTGTTGAGTGGGAAAATCTAGCACTGAACCAGCAGGTGGTGCTTGAGTTATAAGTGCATTTAAGATAGTGATTTTTTTTTTTTTAATAATGTTGCACAGCCTTCAGGAATTGTTGTTCCTGTTTTCATTTATTATATAGGAGTCATTACATTTTAGAGGGAAAGATATTAATATTTAGTGCTTCTAAATTATGTCTGGAATCGATAGGCTTAACTCCTTTCTATTCTTCCCTTACCTCCCTCCCTCTTTTCTCTAATCATTGTTTCCTGCTCCACAGTTGTTTCAGCAATTGTACTGTCTGGTAGGAAGCCTGAAGTCTTTCCTGCAAAGCAGAGCACCTGGGTGGTGGGAGTGTAATACATTGTTTCTACAGTCAGCTGCGCAAGGAGAGAGTCAGGCATGTTGTCTGCAGGTGCCGCCCTTTCTATATGGGAGGGCTTTGAGGAGGTCCCTGGCCCTTCATCTGGAAATCTTGGTGTACTTTATGGCTCCAGTTTCCAAGTTCAATCTGCTGTGGCTTTCAACTCTTTTTGCCTGTGGTTGTTAATATGCAGAGTCCTTTATTGTGATTCCACTTTCTTAAATCCTCAAAACACATATGGTTTGAAAAGTAACAAAGTTATGTCTTTTCACATTTGTTACAAGTACTAGGCAGGGTGTTTATGTACTAAATTTTCCAGAAAAAAAAATTAACCATTTGGCCAAATTGAATAAGAAATCGAAAAGCATTGCTTATTGGTAGACTGTGCATTTTTTAATTGCAATATAGTTAATTTACAATGTTGTGTTTCTTTCAAGTGTACAACAGAGTGATTCAGTTATATATACATATATATATGTATATATATGCAAATATGGTGCATTTTAAAATTAGATCTACTAATTCTAGTGAATGACCATAGTTCCTAAATAACAAAGGACATTATACTTCAGCTTACTGCTGCTAAGTCGCTTCAGTCGTGTCCAACTCTGTGCGACCCCATAGACAGCAGCCCACCAGGCTCCCCCATCCCTGGGATTCTCCAGGCAAGAACACTGGAGTGGGTTGCCATTTCCTTCTCCAATGCATGAAAGTGAAAAAATAAAGTGAAGTCGCTCAGTCATGTCTGAATCCTAATGACCCCACGGACTGCAGCCCACCAGGCCCTTCCGTCCATGGGATTTTCCAGGCAAGAGTACTGGAGTGGGGTGCCATTGCCTTCTCCTTACCTCAGCATACTTAGTGTGATTTTTTTCCATGAGCAAATCAAGTATACTTTACTATTATATTTTAATTATTATATATTAAATCTAAAAAAGTTCCAGATGGTCCACTACTTCTACAAAAGTAATCAGATACCAATTTATAATTGCATTAACTTTAGAGAATCCCTTTATGGTTGTTTTTATTAAGCAATATTTTGTTTTATAGTATGGATGATTTTAAGGTCCTAGAAGCTTATACATACCATCATATTTCTGATGTTTTTGCTTAGGTGATAACTAAGTTATATTCCTAAAGTAATAAGAATGCTGTTTCTCTATTATGAATTAGTTTAGATAATAAACTATGTGGATAGTTAATTCATTTTAATATAAGCAGTCTGAATAGATCACATTTTTTTTTCCTCTCAAGAAAAGCTCACTTTCTCCTATTTTATTTTCTGCAGAAATTTTCCCTCTTAGAGTTAATTCTTCAACCAATTATTGTAATGGTTTCTTCCTGAACTCTGACTTAAAGTGTCAGACCAGTTGTATAAGCAATGGCAAAGTAAAACAAATAAAATAATAGACCTTCTTCTGTATGATTAACATGGCATCACTTATCCATTTCTTCAATTTTCTTTTCCCTCTTAAAATTAAACTTAATACACTATCTGTCAGTTATAAATCAGGCTACACAAATAAGGGTCTACTAGGTCTGTGATGAAGGGAATGAAATTCATTTTGTTTTTGTGAGCTCCATTGGTGGTGTCATTTTACTATTCTATTTTCCGGGTTCTTATGATTAGGAGTAGACATAGATGCAAAATGAATACATGTTTCATTCAAACTCCGACTGCTATTGAAAAATGTAATAACCGAAATCCAAAGTCCAAATATTCCTGGGTCCAGGGAGTGAATATTTTGTTGTTTTTATTCATGGGAGCTTATTTTCATAGCCTTTCTCCCTTCAGATCTTGCATATCAGAATCAGTGAAACAAATTTCTTTCCCAGTTCATCTTTGGCTACTTGAATTTACTGCAGAGCTCAAGAAAAGGAATGTAAAATACTAATGAAACAATTCCAGCTTACATCCCAGAGTGCTGCAAATCAAAGGGTTAGGAAAAAGACCCCTCTCACGAATTGATGAGAAGGACTAAAATTTCTTACTAGTTCACAAATTATATTTAACTTTTTATTCTTCTACTGCATATAAAGCTTTTCATCAGCTGGTTGATTCTTAGCACACCAGGCCAACTCTTCTGTCTCAAATCTGCATAGAGATAAGTTTTTAGAGGAGCAGAGTCCCTTTGGGGATGAAATTTGCTTTTGCTATTTTTGTTGTTCCTTTTTCACGGGAGACTATATAATAATTTTCTGCTCTAGGGTCTTGAAATAACATTAAAGATTGACAATTCAGTTAGGCTTGTCACTCTCAGGTCTAAAGTTGACTCATACTGCACTGGGGAATGGTGATGTCCACATGACTTTTTAAAGATACCTTTTATATATAAATATTATTTTTCCAATTACGGGTGGCATTTCAAAATGCTTTTCTTGTTGGTGTCATTCAAATACATTATTAAAATTTTATCTTTGTATAACCATACTCTCCCTTCAAGTGATTTTAGTTTTTGGAGGAGTTCTTAGAAACTTCTTCCGTAGGCAGAAACTAAGAAGATTCGAGCACAGAAAATCTGGAAGACCCCATGTTTGGAAGTTAGGCAAAGACAAAAGGAAATAGATGCCCTAGGTTAGAGATAGTTGTGGGACTAGAGTAAAAATGAACTCAGCTCAATTCACTTTTAAGCTTTATATTCAATACTTCATGCAATATGTGAAAATGAGAACTCTTTCTACCTACCTTCAATTCTTTTGTACCTTTGTTTGTTCTCCAACCTTCTCATCCATAGAAGTGATATTACTCATTGATTTCTTAGTTGAAGAAAGAGGAACTTGGTCCTGTGCCCCATCCTTGTTCCCTACAAAGCCCTGCAAATGTGAACACTGAGCTTAGACAAAGCATATAGGTTCATTATGGACATTTTATGTGTAATGTGTTGGCAAGCATAATGTCCAAGGAACATAATTCACAGACAGGTTTACAGAACCAGCATCAAAGGAGTGGAGAAGAAATGCAAATACAAAAAGGGACCAGAACAGAGTTATGAGATATAATTAAGCCTTCTCTCTTTTGTTTTTATTTCTGAACAAAAACATTTCCCTTTTCACTTCTCATAAGGCTTTCTCCTATGTAGGAGGAAGGCTTGGGGGCTTTGGGAGGATTGCTGTGTGAGAAAGGAGTCATTAGAGTAATCAAAATGAGTTTCACTTGAAAATCCACATACCAATACAAGTTTCATTTTCCCATTGTGTGGTTGGTCTTGTCATCTTCTTTATGGTATCCTTTGCAAGTGAGTTTTTAATTTGGATGAAATCTAGTTTATAAATTTTGTCTTTTGCCATTTGTGCTTTTGGTGTCATATATAAAAAGTCTTTGCCTAACTCCACTCACAAAAGATTTGCTCCTATATATTTTCCCTAAGAGATTTATAGACCCTGTCCTTTAGGTCTATGGCCCATTTGGCTTAATTTTGCTTGTGCTATGATGAAAGGCCGAACTTCATTCTTTTATATGTGGATAGCCAGTTGACCTAGTACCATCTGTTGAAAAAACTGTTCTTTCCCCATTGAACTGACTTGGTATCCTTGTCAAAAATTGGTTACTGCAAACCTGAGGATCTATGTCTGGACTCCTAATTCTATTCCATCAATCTATATGTCTATCCATTTGCTAGTACCACAGTCTACCTTGGTAGTAAGTTTTGAAACTGGAAATTGTGAATTTTGTAACTTTGTTGCTTTTCAAGATTATTTTGGCATTTTAGAGTCCCTCAAACTGCCATTTAAATTTTAGAAACAGCTTACCAGTTTCTGCACACAGCTAAAGTTTGATAGGGTTTAGGTTAAGTCTATAGGTCAATTTGGAGAAGGCAATGGCACCCCACTCCAGTACTCTTGCCTGGAAAGTCCCATGGATAGAGGAGCCTGGTAGGCTGAAGTCCATGGGGTCACTAAGAGTCGGACACAACTGAGCGACTTCACTTTCCCTTTTCACTTTCATGCATTGGAGAAGGAAATGGCAACCCACTCCAGTGTTGTTGCCTGGAGAATCCCAGGGACGGGGAAGCCTGGTGGGCTGCTGTCTATGGGGTCACACAGAGTCGGACACAACTGAAGCGACTTAGCAGCAGCAGCAGCATAGGTCAGTTTGGAAAGTACTGCCATCTTAACAATAATAAGTATTTTGATTGAGGAACATAAACTGTTCTTCCTTTTATTTAGATTTTAAAAAACTTCTTTCAATAATGTTTTATAGTTTTCAGAATAAAAGTTTTGTACTTTTTATTAAATTTAGTCCTAAATATTTTATGATTATTTTTATGCTTTTATAAAGGTGTTGGTTTCTAAGTTTATTCTTTGATTATTCATTCAAATGAAAATAGTATAGTATACAAAATAGAATTTAGCTTTTATATTGATCTTGTATAGTGTAAAATTGTTGAACTCGATTATAAGTTTTAATAGTTTTTTAATGGAGTCCTTATTTTATAGAACAAGTTATCTTTGAATAGATTTTTTTACTTCTTCTTTTCTAATATGGTGCCTTTTATTTCAATATCTTGCCTAATTACCATGGCAGAAACCTTTAGTCCAATGTTGAATAGAAGTATCAAGAGCAGACATGCTTGTTTCTGATTTTATGGGGAAAGCATTCAGTATTTAATCATTAAAATAGTAAAATTAGCTCTGGGTGTTTCATGGATGTCCTGTATCCAATTGAAGGCACTCCTTTGTATTTCTAGTTTATTGAGTGCTTTTCTCATGAGGAGCTGTAGAGTTTTTTCAAATGAGTTTTTTGTATATACTGAAGTAATCATGATTTTGTCCTTTATTTTGTTGCTATAGTATTTTACATTAATGAAATCTAAAACCAGCCTCAGATTCTTGGGATAAATTCTACTTGGTCATGGCAGATGATCTTTTTTAATGTGTTCCTGGATATAATAGGATACTCACTTTTATAATGCAAAACACTTGTAAAACCGGGCTGAAAGATAGATACAGACCGTGTTTCACTCTTGCCCTATTTTCTTTCAACATGTTTGACATCAGCAACAAAAATGAGGAGGTACAAATTTAAAGTATTTGGTATGAAATATACATGTCCATTGAGCTTCCCTAGTGGGTCAGTGGTAAAGAATCTACCTCCCAGTGGAGGAAATGTGAGATCAATCTCTGGATCAGGAAGATCCACAGGAAAAGGAAATGATAATCCACTCCAGTATTCTTGCCTGGGAAATCCCATGGACAGAAGAGCCTGGTGGGCTACAGTCCATGGGGTTGTAAAAGAGTCGCACATGACTTACTAACTAAACAACAACAACATGTGTGCACATTAGTGGCGTTGTCAAAGGAATCCATAAAATAACAATTGTGCCAATCCTAACAATCAGTTTATAGCCAGAAAAAACATTTTGAATCTGAATCTAGATGTCCCAGAAAGATATCCCTGCCTCCACTGTGAGATAAGGAGAAAAAAAAAGTTGTAGACCTAGATCTATATATCATCTACCTTATCTATTTATCTGTTTTTCATATATATTTATCTATTTATCATCTGTCTTATCTATCAACTATCTTATCTATTTATATAATATCTATCTTTATCTATGTATGTAATCTTCTTCCCACAAGAATTAAAAGCATTTTTTGAGGAATATAGTTTTATATTGATTTAGCCTTTACTTGGTAGGCAAAGCAGAAACATCTTTTGATTGAGGGTGTGCTATAATAGATGTGCAAAATCTGGTTAGATGAAAAGCACACATATCTGTAAAGATTTTAAGCTACACAAAAGGCTACGTACTAAAGGTCCAGGCTCTGACAACCAACCTAGTAGATCTTCTGAAAAACAAAGGGAAACATTGTTTATCTTGTCAATGGAAAGGACTTGCTTATATTAATTCAGGATTTAATAGCAAGCTAAGCCATAGGGAGCTGCTATCATGATGATAAACGCCACTGGAGTCCTCCGGAAAAGGTACTTCTGATGCAAGAGACCTCAGGGAAAGGTTTCTGGGGAATCCATAATTAAATGTCACATCATGGCAAGGGCAGAGGAAAAAAATGACTCTACTTGGAAAATGATAAAATATGAATGTCGGGTCAAAATATTTTTATGCCTTGTGTAAAAGGCTGACTCTTTATCTAGTGGCTCTGGACTTCCAATCAAGCAGCTTCAGTGAATAGACTATTTGCTAACAAAACAAAGATAATGATTATACTTTAGCATTGCTAGTTACTAGTCCCAATAATGCTGATAAAAATTCCTGGATTCTTAATGGGATGTTTTTCCTTCTGGGTTGATGTCACGTGAAAATTTAATAGAATGATACAACAGGGATTTGTCTCCTAACAGATAGTTTTTAACATATTAGGGATAAAAGAGTTGTCCTTGCTATCCTCACTTTCCCTAATTTAGTTTGTTTATTAAAAAAAAAAAAAAAGGATAAAAGAAACCTACCTTAACTTTTGGATGTGTCTTCTAATAAGAGAATATTGTGATTCAAAACCAGTTCATTTCTCCAGATGGGTCCAACTCACTGTGATGAACCCATAAAATATGAAGGTCTATAAATTAATGCAGAGTACTACCCCTGGGGGCTGCCATAGAAGCAAACAATTAAAATTATTGGGCATCAACTAAACTAAGTAGTTGGAATGACTTCAGTGATTTTGAACAATACTAGTTTATTCCTACAGTAAGGGTAAATGAAAATTTCTAATCTTTAAAAAAAGTGGATTCCCACTTTCATGACCTTCTTAGGTGACTTTTGAACAGTTAAAGAATGGACCATCTTTTTTGCACAAGGTACAGAATTAAAATAGCTCTTTAGATAAATTCATATAAAACTAGATATAAAACCAATGTATTTTGAATAAAACCAGTATCCTGGTCACAGATTCTCCCTAATCCCTTACCCAACCTCCTTTTCCCAAGAAATGGTGACTGGAAAGAGAAGAATTAATACAGAAGAGGAAAGAACAATCTCAGGGACAGAAGTAAAATAACACAGTGAAGTTTAGGAACTAGAGAATACAGAAAATAGAAGTAATGATGACAGGCAACAATGTCTAAAGTAAAAATATGTATTTTTTTTTCCCCTTATACTGCAGTTTATAGGCAAGGAAGCACACATATGTTTAATTCTTGGATAATGACAGATTTTGGAATTGAAGGAGAAATTAAAGGAATAAATTGTTCTCAATAGTAAAAAAAAGTGATACATAGGTGGGAGAGGTAAGGGCTGAGGACGAACACTGACAAAGAGGAACCAAATGAAAGTAGATGAGATGTAAAATCAAGAAGGAATCAGATTATCTTCTGTGACATTTTCAAGGACTAGAGAAAAAGTTTGACCTTATAAAACACACGGAATTATTAGCATCCAAAAAACAGTTAGTAGATTTCAGAATTAGTTATGAGAAAGACTACACAGAAATTTGACATAGTATTTTATAAATTAAAGTGAAAGTTTAGTGTCTCAGTCATGTCCAACTCTTTGCAACACCAAACCAGTAGAGTCTAATTAAGATAGTACTTAAGTATTACACCTGAAATATAATAATCAATGAAATAACAATCTTTTAACTTGCTTCTTTGTTTTCATTAAGTGGCACGTATTGTATTCTTGTGCCTAGCACAATATATGATATATAACTGGCAACTGAGAACTATTTCTTGAGTTAATATAGAAATATATTTTATCCAATGCCTTCACAAAGCAGGTGATATTGTTGGCCTTCACCAGATATTACGTATATGCACATTATGTGGCAGATCAAAAAACACACTGATATTCTGAAGGGTTGATAATCTTTGAAATGGCATAAATGGGCTCATTGCCATTTATTCTATTTATTGTGGTCTTTTGTAACAATGCTCCAACTCGTGGAAACATAGTCATGTTACAACTAAAAAAGTCTAAGATACAAAGTCTGAGAAAAGTGAGATAGCTTATATCCCTGAGAAAGTTGAGTATGTATCCATATACCCACCACATCTCTCTATTTCATGCTCCCTTTATGGAAGCTGGCATTCTTGTTCCCTCCAGGCCCTCTGGTGAGCAAGCAGAACTGGGCTCACTTCAATTCTTCTATCAACCAAATCGCAGAGATGCCTTAGTTTATCGTGTAATGCCCTCCATCCTTTCATGATATAATTTGTTTTGTTCATCTCTCTTCTCTCCAGAACTCCATTTCACTTCCTTTTCTCCAAGGATGACTGTATCATCTTTTTAGAGATGACAGTATATCTGTTTTCCCTTTAAAGGACATTGACATTTTTAGTGAAACTAAAGACTCGAGCAATCATCAACAGAGACCTTGGAGAAGAAGAGGGAGGAACAAAAGAACTGAGATTCTCTTTTAATATTTTGATGAATTGTCACTGTACCAGGTAGTAAATATAGAATTTTTCTATTTGTCCCAATTGACTAAATGTAGTTAATGCTATTTCAAAATGCTTTGGTTTTCTTAATGAAAGAAAGATAGTAAAATATTCTCAAGTTCCAACTACATGCTATACATGACTGGAACATGATATATTAATATATGCAATATCTTATTTAATCTTTACAGTGATATTTTTGAAAAAAAAAGTAGCTACTGCATTCCCATTTTACCGATGAGGATACTGTGCCAGAAATATTGAGATTTTTTAAGGGCTCATAACTAGGTATATTATGGCTCTAGCTCTAGACCATTATATTTTCTTTCATAAAGCACCACTGACCATATCAGAAAATTAAGTTTTAATTTTTATATGATATGTTGATGCAACAAATTCTGCCTGAGTTTGGCATACATTTCTCTTTCACTTTTGATTTGTGCCAGATTCCTTTGCAAGAAGGAAAGTCTTGATTTTATTTTCATAAAAGTGACTCACTGTTTTAGTGAGGTTTCAGGAACCTGTTCCTATGGGTCCTGTTGTTGCTGTTATTTAGTCGCTAGGTCATGTCTGACTCTTTGTGACCCCATGGACAGTAGTCCACCAGGCTCCTCTGTCCATGGGATTTCCCAAACAAGAATACTGAGGTGGGTTGCCATTTTCTTCTTCAGAGGATCTTCCTATGGGTCTTATTTTGGATAAATTATTTTTTAGATTTGGGTGGTGGATTGTTTGTATTCTACTAGTAAAATTATTTGTACATATTTGAATTTAAATATACTTTCCCAAAAACTTATAGAGATTGCCTGGGTAGACCTATTATTAATAGCAGCAACTTCGCTATAGAAGATCAATTACAGGGCAGTGTTTGATTCCCTCAGAATGCTGTGTCTACCAAAACTTATATTATTATTGAGACCTTTCTCTAGATGGAAGCTTTTTGCTGTTGACCCTTAAAGACTCATAATAAACTCACACTTTAGCAATATCTGCAACATTTGAGTTCTGCAGTCTAAATTTAATTTATTTTATCATTAATATTTGATAGCACTTTTAATATTTAAAATCACGCAAATATCTAACAATGAGTGGTAACATGTATAGAATCTTGAGGAGCTTGTCCTGGAGTGTAGTCTAAATCATGTGCTCTGGGAGAATGATTTTGTAATGACTAAGTACTCATCAGCTCGAGGGACAAATACACCATTTACTCTACCATGTTATATTTCCTTCCTTGAACAGCTGCTATTTATTATTCATATTACTTCATGTCAGAGCTTTGTACTATCAAATATATCATAGCAAGTATCCATATCTTTGCCTCCTTCATATAGAATTTGGGAGGAAAAGCAGTTTTGTTTTTTTTTTCTTTTAGAATTTTCTCATCACTGTTTTTCAGCTTTGAAACAGTATTGCCAACATTCTGTTTTCTGTATCTTAGGGAAAAGTGTTTTATGGGGCTACAGGGATGAGATAACAGAATCAGCATGCTGCTGGCCTCTCATTGGGCTGTTTGATGGAGAGGGAGTGGGAAATGTTCAGGAACAGACTCCGAATTCTCTGGGCAAGTTCTCTGTTTTCTCCTTCAAGGTTAATTCCAGCCTATGCAGTTTCGTTGACAACCTGCAGAGCCTGGTGCTGGCAGATAGACACTCAGATTTCTGTCATTTGTTTAATGTTTAGTATAGTAAAACCTGTCAGAGGAGGCAGTTATCGACTATGTAAGATTTCTGAACACTAGCACATCACCATTTAAAAAAAATTAAAATAAATCAGTTAGGAATTCTGATTTAAATTCAGACAAATTTATGTAAAGAGGCACCATGATATATTTAGTAAGGAGTGGTGAAAATGCATGGATTTGGGGCCACACTTGTCAAGGTTTATGTCTGTGCTTCACATATTCTAGTTATGGAACCTAAGATCATTGACTTCATTCTCTGAGATTCAATGAAATGAAAATAATAGGACTCACCTTGAAGGGCTGACATGAGAAATATATGCCGCATCAGGATAATAGATGCTATATGATATGTATACAAAAAATGTTTTTTTTATTTTTTTATTTCCTCCTTCCTTTTCTTCCTCTTCCTTTAAACATTTATTGAGCCCTCCGATGCTATGCTTTGGTCTAAGGACATGGCGATAAGCAAAAGTACGTGTACTATCTGGTCACAGTGGGTATATACTTGGGTGGAGAGAAGTACAGCAAAGAAGCAGTCATACAAATAGAAGCACACTCTTGCTGAGGCAGGTGCTGCAGAAAGGAGGGACAGGTGAAAGCATATTTCAGAAGAATTTGAGAGCTGTGAAGGTCTAGCAAGCCTCTGTAAAGTGGTAACGGTTGATCTAAGGTCTAAAAGAGAACTAGGAATTAACTAAGCGTAGTAGGAAGTGAAAAACCACCATCATCCCCATCATTATCATCATCACTACCACCATCATTATCCCTACCATCACCATTATAAAATACTGGGCTTTTTGAAATGTTTTTCCAGAGAAGGAAAGTCCATCTCAAATTTTGCAGTTCATTTAATTGTGCTATGTATCAGATCCTTGTTTTTCCATCTGCCTTTCTGTATGCATATCCCTGCCTTCAGTCACTTTTGGAAGCTGCTGATCAGCAGTGGTACTGAGAGGCTGTTATTAATCTTTTGATCTCTTGATTACTCTGTTGGGGTGAGGCTGATACATCTCTATTCACTACTGCGTATACCTTCCAACCACTAAAATCTCTCTATTCTTCAGCACAGTCGTATCAGTCATTTTTGGCTCACATCATGAACTCCAGATGTTCCTAGCATTGTTAACAGGCCATCTGTGTATCCTAGCACTAAACTGAAACTGGGAGGTCCAGTTGAGTCAGTGGTGTGGATTCCTAATAGTTCATTCCTGACCTGGTAGATGAGCCCTATGTACGGGCAAACCATGGCAGACTTGTACAATGGTACTTGTTTTCCTCATTTACCATGAAATGTCTGCAGAAACAGGGACTTTATAATTCAACTCTTACCATGTTTTCTGAGTTTAGAGATGCCTTGCTTGTGACTAATATCCCTATTACAGTTCGGATGAAGAAAAATGGAAAATGTGGGCAGAACGATAGCTTTCTTTGTCCTTTCTTATTTCCATGTACTCATCTAAATATGTTGCCAAAGATCACTTTTTTAAAGTGGTAAATCCTAGGAGATCCTACCTAGTTTATGCTTAATTGAATTAACATTTAGTAATTGGCTAATTTAGTTAAATAAATGGACAATGATGTTTTCTGCTTAAGTATATCAGAATTTTCTTTTTTTTCCCCACAGGAAAGAGTCAGTTATTTATGTATATATTTATTTATTTTATAAGTTCAGACAAACATAGAATTGGGAGGAAAGTAATATGTGTTATTTGAGGACTAAAATGGAATTTTAAAGATCATAAAATCCGTAGCTCTTATCTTATACATGAGATTGTGACTTGCCCAAGGTCACATGACAGGCATTTATGGGACTCTCCAAGTATCAGATGAGACATTTGGATGGAATGTGACATGGATATTGGATGGTTCAGTGCCAGGAAACAGCTCCTCCAGAAAAGGAGTCAGATTTCTATGTATTTATGTATGACAAAAGCATATTTGAGTCATAGTCTGTTCATTCAAAAGAGATTTCAGAGTAAGTATAATCAAATATATTCACATAGATGGGAAAACTGAGATATTGTGGTTACTAATCTAAGGGTGTATAGCTGATTTGCAGTCAGGGCACTGGACTTAAAACTAACTCAACAGTCAATGAATGCCTTCTGTAAGTGAGGCATTGTACTGCTTCTGCTGCTAAGTCACTTCAGTCGTGTCCGACTCTGTAAGACCCCATAGATGGCAGCCCACCAGGCTCCCCCGTCCCTGGGATTTCTCCAGGCAAGAACACTGGAGTGGGTTGCCATTTCCTTCTCCAATGCATGAAAGTGAAAAGTGAAAGTGAAGTCGCTCAGTCATGTCTGACCCTCAGCGACCCCGTGGACTGCAGCCTTCCAGGCTCCTCCATCCATGGGATTTTCCAGGCAAGAGTACTGGAGTGGGACGCCATTGCCTTCTCCAGAGGCATTGTACTAGATGGGGGGTTGTGAAGATAATGATAGAATTGCTCCCTGAAGATTGATGTCTTATTTTTGTAATTCCCAGCCAGCAGAAAGAATGGAAGCTTCATGCCCATCCTTTAAAAGTTGATCTCAGGTTAAGGGGACCCTATTAAAAACCTTCAATTGTTCTCATTATTCTCAAGATAAAGTTAAAAATCTTTAACCTAGAGCCTACCTGGTCTTCTATAGCTGGCCATTCCCTTTCTGGCAGTTCTAACTCATCTCTCAATACACTCACCTCCACTCACTGGGCTCCAGCCACAAAACCCACACCCCTATCTAACTCCTGTCAGGTCTTCTACATGCGATTCCTTCTATACTAGCTGTTTCTGACTCTTTTCAAGTCTAAGTCTAATGCCCCTCAGGAAAACTGTTCCTATCTATCCAAACTGTATGAAATCTCATTTGTCATGTACTCTTATAGAACATTTCAGTGAGTCCTTTCAGTTCAGTTGCTCAGTCATGTCCATTTCTTTGCAACCCATAAATCGCAGCACACCAGGCCTCCCTGTCCATCACCAACTCCCAGAGTTTACTCAAACTCACGTCCATCGAGTCAGTGATGCCATCCAGCCATCGCATCCTCTGTCGTCCGCTTCTCTTCCTGACCCCAATCCCTCCCAGCATCAGAGTCTTTTCCAATGAGTCAACTCTTCACATGAGGTGGCCAAAGTATTGGAGTTTCAGCTTTAGCATCAGTCCTTCCAATGAACACCCAGGACTGATCTCCTTCAGAATGGACTGGTTGGATCTCCTTGCAGTCCAAGGGACTCTCAAGAGTCTTCTCCAACACCACAGTTCAGAAGCATCAATTCTTATGCGCTCAGCTTTCTTCACAGTCCATATCCATACATGACTACTGGGAAAAACCATAGCCTTGACTAGACGGACCTTTGTTGGCAAAGTAATGTCTCTGCTTTTGAATATGCTATCTAGGTTGGTCATAACTTTCCTTCCAAGGAGTAAGCGTCTTTTAATTTCATGGCTGCAGTCATCATCTGCAGTGATTTTGGAGCCCAGAAAAATAAAGTCTGACACTGTTTCCACTGTTTCCCCATCTATTTCCCATGAAGTGATGGGACCGCATGCCATGATCTTCGTTTTCTGAATGTTGAGCTGTAAGCCAACTTTTTCACTCTCCTCTTTCACTTTCCTCAAGAGGCTCTTTAGTTCTTCTTCACTTTCTGCCATAAGGTGGTGTTATGTGCATATCTGAGGTTATTGATATTTCTCCTGGCAATCTTGATTCCAGCTTGTGCTTCTTCCAGCCCAGCGTGTCTCATGATGTACTCTGCATGTAAGTTAAATAAGCAGGGTGACAATATACAGCCTTGACATACTCCTTTTCCTATTTGGAACCAGTCTGTTGTTCCATGTCCAGTTCTAACTGTTGCTTCCTGACCTGCATACAGATTTCTCAAGAGGCAGGTCAGGTGGTCTGGTACTCCCATCTGTTTCAGAATTTTCCACAGTTTCTTGTGATCCACACAGTCAAAGGCTTTGGCATAGTCAATAAAGAAGAAATAGATGTTTTTCTGGAACTCTCTTGCTTTTTCCATGATCTAGTGGATGTTGGCAATTTGATCTCTGGTTCCTCTTCCTTTTCTAAAACCAGCTTGAACATCTGGAAGTTCACGGTTCACGTATTGCTGAAGCCTGGCTTGGAGAATTTTGAGTGTTACTTTAATAGTGAATGAGATGAGTGCAATTGTGCAGTAGTTTGAACATTCTTTGGCATTGCCTTTCTTTGGGATTGGAATGAAAACTGACCTTTTCCAGTCCTGTGGCCACTGCTGAGTTTTCCAAATTTGCTGGCATATTGAGTCCTTCAGAGTCGTATATAATAATAGATATCTACACAATTATTTACTCAAGATCTGTGTTTATCACCAGAAGATAAGTAATCCCCATAAAACATAGATCATGTTTCTTTTTGTTTAATACATCACTTCTAGCATATCAATTGGAGCCTGGTAAATAGTAGGCCATCAATAATTACCTGCTAAGTGTCTGAATAGATGAATGAATCTCTCTTAGAATGACTTGTTACTGCTTTGCTTGATTGGCAAGGGAGAGTCATATTCTAATCTCAATGGCATATTTTCTCATAATCTCTTTCAAATCCTGTAGGAGATATTTCTTCATGCACTCATTCATTCACTGAAACACATTTCCTTGTATCCAAAATCAAATACTACACTACATTCTAAAGCAATTCACAATCTTGTTTGTTTAGGGAATATTCTTCGGATATGTGCAAACATTGAGGTATGATGTGAAGTTTATAAAGCAAAATTTTCTTTCTCCTGAAATATATATTTAAGAGCCTAACAGCATTTTATTGGTTGATATGCTTACTGATCTGGAAATAACTACATTGTTTTATTTTTGTTGTAAGAGTCAAGAAGCATTCTATCTGGAAAGGTGCAGGTAATAGAAAATTTTAAGCACTGGAGAGAGAAAACAGCTTATCCCTTAGATTTACTCTGGCAGCTGACTTCCCTGTTTTTACAGAAAGAGCATTATATCTGGGCACATCGGGAAAGTGGAAGTTATAATGGAGGAAAAGGTATCCACCTAGTATGTGCAGAGCCATCTTTGATACCTGGTGACAGCTTCTGGGAAGAAAATGTAATGGTGGGATGGTTTCCCTCAGAGTTTACCTCCAATGTGTTAGCGGAAATTGGTTGGACTTTTCATCTCTGTACACATTGACTGGTGTCTTCCCATATCTAAATGAGGGAGAGAGAATAAGAAAAGGATGAATGTAAAGAATTAGCCTCGTGGTTACTGACTGTATGTACATATTATCACTATATCCAGAAATATATATATGTTTTTTAAATCAACTTTCTCCATAAGTGTTGCATTATCAGTCACTCAGTCTGGTCTGACTCTGCGACCCTATGGATTGTAGCCTGCCAGGCTCCTCTGTCCAAGGCAAGAACTTGGGTATATTTGAATTACCTATTTGTAGGTTATTATATGTGAGTGTTTAGGGATGGAGAGTTAGCTGAGACATGTACTTCTTCCCCATAGGTGAAAAGAAATGTGGCAGTTTCATCATATATGCATGCATGTGTTAGTCGGTCAGTGATGTCCAACTCTGTGACCCCATGGACTGTAGCCCACCAGGCTCATCTGTCCATGGAATTCTCCAGGCAAGAATACTGCTGCTGCTGCTGCTGCTAAGTCACTTCAGTCATGTCTGACTCTGTGCGAACCCGTAGACGGCAGCCCACCAGGCTCCCCCATCCCTGGGATTCTCCAGGCAAGAACACTGGAGGGGGTTGCCATTTCCTTCTCCAATGCGTGAAAGTGAAAAGTGAAAGTGAAGTCACTCAGTCTTACCTGACTCTTAGCGACCCCATGGACTGCAGCCCACCAGGCTCCTCCTTCCATGGGATTTTCCATGCAAGAGTACTGGAGTGGGGTGCCATTGCCTTGGGTAGCCATTCCCTTCTCCAGGAGATCTTCCTGACACAGAGATCACACCCGGGTCTCCTGCATTGCAGGTAGATTCTTTACCATCTACAGCACCAGGAAAGCCCAGTTTCATCATAACTATCTTTAAAAAGCCTTTGTGGGATAATGTGGAGTATAAGAAAACAGAGATAGATAAAGAAAATCAGATGCATGCAGAGTAGAAGTGGCGTTGGAAAATTGTCAGAATTTCAGCCTATTTTGATGCTTCCATATTTTTACAGAGTTTATAGTACATTTACAATATATCATCCTCTGAGAAAATGACATGGGCTCTGAAAAATGATGAACTTTGAACTCAAACCTGTCTCTGACCCCCAGCTTCCCAGTCATCATATGTATGACCTTAAGGAAATTTTTACCACTTCTATAAAATAAGAATGATTGATCTGGAAAGATGGGAGAGATGGAATGATTATGTACATGCAAACACTGCCCAGTCCTGGACCCACACCCAGGACTTAAAGCATGGGAAAGTACATTCCTTTATCTTCTATTCAAAGTCAAGGAACAAAGTAGCATTCTTACAGCAGTAGCAAATAGAACAATCTCTTCTCAGTATCTGATGTGAACAATAAAACTAAAAGATACAAAAGTTATACTTCAATTCCTCATATATTGGCTAGTTTATCCATCATATCTCATGTTCCCTAGAAGTAAAGACTGAGGGGGAGGATTCTTGTACAGGCAGTTACTGAGGGAATGCTCATGCAAGAAATGGCAGGATAGGGCAGGAGAAGAAGTTAGTAAGTAAGGTGGTCTTAGGGGGAACTGAACTTTAGTCTGATCACTCCAGGAGCCCTGGAGCATTAACTGCTCCACAAAGCTGTTCCCATCTTGCTCTATGGGGTTGGGGGCCTTTTGTCCAATCTGTGAATCATTGCAATGTGTAATATACTGGACAGAATGGCTCCTGTTTGCCCAAAGACAATTTTCCAAATAAAGGGGAAACTGTGCCTATCAGGAGCTACAGAGGAGAGGTCACTTGCCTGATGATGAGGACTAGGCAAGGCCACAACATTGGTCACAACAGTATCTCTTTATTACACTGTATCACACATACCGACCAAAGGAAGACACACATAGGGTGAACTCTGGTCGAGTTCCAAATGGAAAGCTTCCATCATTTTCACAAATGTGTTACTCTCCTGATACTGATGGATGATGATCCTTATAGATTATTGTCAACCAAGAAGCCCACCTGAGCCCATTGTGTTCAGCATTTTGTTACAGCTTTATCACCTGGTAATTATTGATTTAATTACTATCAGCCATTTTATGGAAACAGTGACAGACTTTATTTTCTTGGGCTCCAAAATCACTGCAGATGGTGACTGCATCCATGAAATTAAAAGACACTTGCTCCTTGGAAACCCACTCCAGTGTTCTTGCCTGGAGAATCCCAGGGATGGGGGAGCCTGGTGGGCTGCCATCTGTGGGGTCCCACAGAGTCAGGCACGACTGAAGTGACTTAGCAGCAGTTCCTTGGAAGGAAAGCTATGGCAAACCTAGACAGCGTAGTAAAAAGCAGAGACATGACTTTGCCAACAAAGGTCCATATAGTCAAAGCTATGGTTTTTCCAGTAGTTTTGTGTTGTTATGAGAGTTGGGCCATAAAGCAAGCTGAGCACTGAAGAATTGATGCTTTTGAACTGTGGTGTTGGATAAGACTCTTTAGAGTCTCTTGGACTGCAAAGAGATCAAACCAGTCCATCCTAAAGGAAATCAGTCTTGAATATTCATTGAAGGACTGATGCTGAAGCTGAAGCTCCAATACTTTGGCCACCTGATACAAAGAACCGACTCATTAGAAAAGACCCTGATGTTGGGAAGGATTGAAGGCAGGAGGAGAAGGAGATGACAGAGGATGAGATGGTTGGATGGCATCACTGACTCGATGGATATGAGTGTGAGCAAGCTCTGGGAGATGCTGAAGATCAGGGAAACCTGGCATGTTGTAGTCCATATGGTTGCAAAGAGTCAGACATGACTGAGCAACTGAACAACTATCAGTAGAGTTAAGCTCAATTTTCAGCCCCCTTCTCCTCTTTGGAGATATGTGGCTCGAAACTATGTGGTGGTTTTTTTCAGTCTGACCAACCGCTGGACCCTAAATACATTGTTAGCATAAGCTATCAGGTGTGGTCCATGGGGCCCTCCATGAGTCACTGAGTTAGGAATAATGACCAGGTAAGAGGAGAAGGGTACATAGATACATAGACACTCTTGCTGCTGCTGCTGCTAAGTCACTTCAGTCGTGTCCAACTCTGTGCAACCCCATAGATGGCAGCCCACCAGGATTTTCTCTCCCTGCGATTCTCTAGGCAAGAATACTGGAGTGGGTTGCCATTTCCCTCTCCAATGCATGAAAGTGAAAACTGAAAGTGAAGTCGCTCAGTCATGTCGGACTCTTAGCGACCCCATGGACTGTAGTCTACCAGGCTCCGCCATCCATGGGATTTTCCAGGCAAGAGTACTGGAGTAGGTTACCATTTCCTTCTCCAAAAGACACTCTTATCACACAGGATAAGGGTTTTAAAAGGAGCCAGGACAAAGACTAGACCTCTCTGTAGGTGAGATCAAATTCTTTACTACACATATGTGGTTGTTCTTTTTTTTAAAAAACAGTTTGCATTCTCATAAAGAAAAGATCAGAAGAAACTTGTAGGTTCTGAAAAAGGAGAGGCTGTTGGTAGCAGTACAGTTGACTGAGTGGGAGATTTGTGTCTTTGTAACCTCTGGAAACTACATTTGTAGATCAAGCCTACTGTTTAAGACTTGATTATTTATTTGGGGAAGTTTTGAGTGCAGCTAGGAGAAGTTAATTGGCATAATAAGATAGCTACTCCTTGGTCCTGCCTCTGGGAATAGAGAATTCAGGTTGTTTGTATCTCTGATTGCAAACATGTGAAGTCATGGTATGCATAATAGCATGATTAAGTTGTGAAATTGAATTCAAATGCATGCTTATGTTTTGTTTGCATATATGAGGCATCCTCTCTGTGTTTGATGCCATCATATATCGGTGAACAGAATACCTGGGTATCACTCAGATGTACTTAGAGGTTCTGGTACATGGATTAAACCCTTCTGACTGCATCCCGTTTTGATGACCACGAAAGAGTGTGGTCATCTTTTTCTGGTCATACCCTTAGGCATGCTTTCTTTACTTTTTCACCTTTTCTTTTATTCATCTACATTCTTTCTGTTTTATTTCTTTTTCTAGGAAGCCAAAAATGCCAGGGCAGAAAAAGAACTATGTATAGGTAGATTGTATTTTATTTTATGCCAAATTTACTCAAGTTAATCAAAGACTAAAAAGTAAAGATGAAAATACATGGTGGAGAACACTACAATTGAATTAAATATACAACTTGTCTCCAAAATTGTTTCGCTCATTTTTTTTTAACTTAAGCATCGTCTTGCTATAATGTAGAAAGCAAGCTTGGTATAAAGTCACAGGACAAAATAAGATAATTTATGGCCTGCTAGATTTACAGTCATTTTTCTGTATGATCTCATGGTTTAATAAAATAAACAAACAAACAAAAAACAACGTCTATTGAATAGATGTGTTAGGAGCTGTGTTGGCCCTGAATGGATCAATTTGTCTTTCCTAGCCCTCTGTTTCTTCATTTGGAATATAAGGAGATTGTCCCAGCTGAATGGTCTCTAAGGATCCCATCTAATTGTAATTTTATACATTTTACATTGGGTTGCACAGCTTGGGAATTTAGCATGTTAATGACATATTCAATTAATTTAGACAAATTTGATGTCAGTAAATCAAATCATAACTAATGATTTCCTTAACAAGAAAGACCTTCCGTCCAAAATAAAAGCTCAACTTCATAGTTTGAAACACCAATGATTCTTATTCCACATGTAAGACACCATTTCCTAGCTAGTGTTTCTACTTTGGGAATTAATTTTGATAGTAACAGATATATTCCAAACATTTTTCTTGCTGCTGCTGCTGCTGCTAAGTCGCTTCAGTCGTGTCCGACTCTGTGCGACCCCATAGATGGTAGCCTACCAGGCTTCCCCATCCATGGGATTTTCCAGGCAAGAGTACTGGAGTGGGGTGCCATTGCCTTCTCCGATTTCTCTTGCAACAAAAGGTAATTATGACCCATTAAACATTGCTGTCACTGGGCTATGATGATCAATGCATATTAACTAAAAACAGAATGATATGTCCCTCCATTACTTGGTGTTCTGAGAGCAACTCCCTTTGTAACAGGGTAAAACTTTTATATTACAATAAAATCTTCTAAACTATATGAAGTTAATTGGAGAGTGGAAATGTTCCTGATAAATTTTGTATACCTTCTGTTTATTCATGCTCAGTGGAAGATAACAGTGCCTAAACTAAGTAAACTTAATAAAGTTTGTCTCCAGGCTTCTGCCGTGTGCTTTTCCTCTTCTCTGTCCAGCCTCATCTGAGTTGATTCTGATATCCCATTAAGAGGCTTCTTCCAGTATGTGGATACTGGCCTGCCCTGACTTACCCTGTACTGAACCAATCTTCCTTATCCCCTGTCCTTTTTCTCTTCCTACCCCTTGTAACCCTGCTCATTATTTTGGATTTCCTGCTGAAACCTATTTCATGTTGTTCAGTCCTTGTGACTTTATTTTGCTCCATATTTAATGAAATTTTATTACTACAACAACAGTTTTCTCATGTCTTAGACCATAACCTTGTGCTTCCTTTATTTGTTTTAAACTCGAGTAATGAAGTTTCTGGTAACTGTGTGTCTCTGGATTGCATCGCCTCTGCAAATTGGAGGTTACTGAACTAAGATAGAAAACTCATTTCCTTGAGTAAGGGTATTATATTTTGTACTTAACAAAACATCAGCTTACAGACTGAATGGGATTTGCCAATTTTCTAAGAACTAGAATGCAATACAGTACAAGTAGTAGTGGATCTTACCAAAATAATTTTATATCTATTGAGAATTCAGAATGCACTTCAGTGCCTCAAAGGAATCATTATGCACACTAATTATTGTTGTACACTGCAGAAATAGTAGTTAGTAGAGGTTTCTTTTGATAGAAAGGCAGATAAGTCAACTTCCCTGTAGTTAAGTCTTTAGATGGTACATAATCCCTTTATGCAAATGCCAGTCTTCCTGCAATTTACATTGAGATTTAAGCTCTAACAGAGTTATGACGTGTGGTAGAAAATTCAAAAGCAAAAAAGCTCTTTGTAATGTACTTGACCCTGAGATCATTAGAACATTTCAACACAATTTAACTGCCTGAGCAAAGAACAGTTCTGTTGAGGAAGTACTTTAACCATGGTGGTTGGGGTAAAAAATTAAGCATAATAGTTCCAGAGAACATATTTCAAAAAACAATTGGAAGGCCAAGTGTTCAACCATGTAACAAATATATTCCTTGAAACTGAATTCTGGTTGCAAGAAGTATAGCTTTGAATTTTAAAATATAATTTTGGTATGACCAAAGTGGTGGTGGTGGTTTAGTCACTAAGATGTGTCTGACTCTTTGTGACCCCGTGGACTGTAGACCACCAGGCTGCTCTGTCTATGGGATTTTTCAGGGTAGAATATTGGAGTGGGTTGCCATTTCCTTCTCCAGGAGATCTTCCCCACCCAAGGGCTGAACTTGGATCTCCTGCATTGCGGGCAGATTCTTTACTAACTGAGCCATGACCAACGTAGGGGACTACCTGTGATCAGACTATATTAGTTATAATTAAGTTATGTGCAAGGACAGATCATTTGCTTTTTGAAAACAAAAACAGAAATAAACCTGCCATGATCCAATTTCAAATGGCTTAAATATTCCACATTTCTGCTCATTGCTTGCCAAGGAGGATTATAAAAATAACAGGTTTTAATATACATAATAAAGACATGATGATCATAATGAAACCACAGAAGTCAGATTGGGACTTGAACCCACTGTCTTTTAATTGAGATCACAGAGAGTCTCAGGACTTAGTCACATTTTTGTAAATGTAGACATGTTTTAGATATGTTACATCCATTTTTTCAATTCATTCAAATAGGCCTTAACTAAGTTACCTCTGTGAGTGAGAGTCTGCTGTGCTAAGAATCAAACACTGGTAAGATAGGCTTCAGTCAAGGCATTAAGAGTCTAGATAAACAAGCCAACACATTTTTTTGTACATAGGAAGGAACTGCATATTCTTAAAAGACAATAAGAGAAACAAAGTCATGGAAATGTGAAAGTTTAAGAGGATTTAGCAATAAAATATAATAGTTACCAAGCACTGTTCTAAGTACTATGCTAAGAATTTCATTATCTAATGTTACAATAATCTATTTATTCTTTAATAATATTAGCATTACCTTTTATGAGTCCCATGATCATCCTTGAAGTTTACTTCCCAATTTTACAGATAAGAAGCTAAGGGTTAACCTTTAGCTTAATCAAACTTTTAGCTGACCAAAATTTACATGTAGTAAATCATGGAGCTGTGATTTGATTCTGATTTTGACTCCAAGTCCTATGATGTGAAAACACTGTGTTTTAATGTGAGTGGTTTTTCACAGCCAGAGAAAAGAATTCTGGGAAAAGTGGCTGAAACACGGTCTCTTTTCCAGACAGGTGAAGATCTTATGTTCCATGTGTACTGTAATTGTATTTTTCTGGTCTTCAGAATTCCATTCATGAATGTGAGTTATTTCCAGGATTATGGTAACAAATATCCCTCTTGCCAGACTTCTGAGTTGCAAGTAACATATGTTTTCTGGTTTCTTAAAAATATAGATTTGTATTCTTGATTTTTTTTTTAGCATGGAAAACTTCCCCAGTTTTTTCTGTGAAGACTGTAGACCTCCTGAACTCTCTCCTTCCTTCTTGCCCTCAGCCCTCTGTCAACCACTCACTCCCAAAGGCACATCCTGTATCTTGTCAGAAGTAGAAATTCCTCCATGATCTTGTTTTCAGGATACCTCTCTACAATACCAGCTACTTTATTCCAAGCTTACCCTTGATACCCCCAGATCTTTAAATGCTCAATCCTATTCAGCAATGCACTTGTTGATTTAACTAACTCTTCCTTGTTCTCATCCTATTCATATCTTCTTCCTGGAGTTTAAACAGCTTACGGTCCATCTTTGTTATCTCTTATCTACAACCATGTTTAATTCTCTACCCTTCTCTTCCTAGACCTTGATTGTCTGCTTCTCTACTCATTCTGCTAAACAGGATAGGAAAGGCCACAACCACATTGTGTAGCTGGCCACTCTAAATATACTGCCGACTTCAAGTGGCTCCCAGGCTGCCTGATAATTATGTTACAGTTCTGTTGTTTATTTTGCTTCCTTCTGTCATTGACCTTTCCTTCCCTCAAATTGTCAATAGTTCTTCTTCAGTCTTTACTCTCAGCTTGTTATCTTGCCTCCTATTTCAGTGAAAAAATAAAAACGAGGAGAGAGTGTTCATGATCTCTCTTTACCTTATCTTAGCTTACCTTACCTCGCCTCACCTCACCTCCTGCCAGCCCCCATCTCCACCCTCATATTGCAAGAAAGGCCAAACCCTTGACTTATATACTAGACATCATCTCCTTTTGCCAACTCCTGGAAATTGTTCCATAACAACCCCTCCTTTTACCACCGTCTGTTTTTTTTTTTTTTTTTCCTCTTTACCATCAGCCTGTGATCGTTTCCATCAGCATGTGAATATGATAAAAAGGCTCAATCCTTGAACTCTTTTTCAAAGCTATGCTTACTGAAACTCCTGATTTTAAATACTATCTCTGAATTTATAATGGTAAAATTTAAATTTCTACTCCAGGCCTCTACTTCAATTCAGATTTGGATATTTCACGGCCTGTTCTCTATCTACACTTAGAATTCCAATAGTCATCTCCAGCATGACATGTCCATATGTTTTTTCTTGGCTTCATGGTCTGCCTTAACTTAGCTAAAAGCAGCTCCAAACTTCTAGTGGCTCAGATCAGAAATATTAAAGTCATCCTTGACTTTCATCTTCCTCTCACCCCCCACATCTAATAGTCCCTCAAACTGTCTTGGCTGTATCTTCAAAATATGTCTAGAATCTGATCTCTTTTCATCCATTCTGGACCAAAACACCGTCATCCCTCACCTTCATTACACTTTCTCTCCTTCTGTCCTTGCCCTTGTAGGCATGTTCTCAACAACCACAGTGATTATGTTCACATGATGTCATATCATGGTATTCCTTGCCTCAGAACACTTCAGTGGCTCCTTTTCTTTCCAGAGTAAAGACCAAAGTTCACACAGTGGCCTACAAAGTCTTACAAAGTCTAGCTCCTATTTGAGTATCTACTTCCTCTCTTACTTGTTTATCATGTTCAGCTATACTGGCTTCCTTGGTCTTCTGTAAAGTAGGCATGCTCTAGCCTTAGGACATTTGTTTACTTGATGTTCTGTCTGTAAAGAATATTTTCCCTCCAATATCTACACGGTGTGGTCTCTCTCTCTGTTTTTATTTTTTTGTCTTCACTAAAGTGTCATAATATTTTAAGGCTTTTTCTAAACTCTGCTATATGAAATTGCAATGCCCCTTTCTCTTAACAGGCCCTAGTTTTTCCTCTGTCATGCATTTTTCCAGAGGACTTTTCACCATCTAAAAGACTATTGTTTACTTATTTGTATGGTTTATCATTAGTGTCTTTATTAATGATTTTGTGTAAAAATTTTGAACATTTGTGCACTGATGTATTCCCTAGGCTTATTATAGTGGCCTTACAAGAAATATTGGGTGGATGAATAAATCTATAGGAAATTGTCAATAGTTCTGTCACAACTCTAACCTGTGGAGGAAAATAAAATATAAACATGTGGTCCTCCTCTTAGCCCAAGATGGTGCCAAGCTTTTTTTTTTTAAATTTTATTTTATTTTTAAACTTTACATAATTGTATTAGTTTTGCCAAATATCAAAATGAATCCGCCACAGGTATACATGTGTTCCCCATCCTAAACCCTCCTCCCTCCTCCCTCCCCATACTATCCCTCTGGGTCGTCCCAGTGCACTAGCCCCAAGCATCCAGTATCGTGCATCGAACCTGGACTGGCAACTCGTTTCTTACATGATATTTTACATGTTTCAATGTCATTCTCCCAAATCTTCCCACCCTCTCCCTCTCCCACAGAGTCCATAAGACTGTTCTATACATCAGTGTCTCTTTTGCTATCTCGTACACTGGGTTATTGTTACCATCTTTCTAAATTCCATATATATGCGTTAGTATACTGTATTTATGTTTTTCCTTCTGGCTTACTTCACTCTGTATAATAGGCTCCAGTTTCATCCACCTCATTAGAACTGATTCAAATGTATTCTTTTTAATGGCTGAGTAATACCATTTAAATGTTGATGAGAAAAAAGTTAGTTAAAAAAAATTATGTGTGTAAATTGTAGAAAGTCAACATTTTTGCAATACCCAGTGAAGTCAATGATTTAGGCAAAATCATTAATAGATCAAGCCATCAGATGAAAGGTTAATGGAGAATCAGATGTCATCATCTTGACCCACTGTTTAATCTTAGAATTATTAAAAGTAGGACAAAGCAACATCATGCGACATATTCACCCTGATATTTTGGGAAATAAAATATGCAGCATCACTTATAAAATATCTTTAAAAAATTAAAAGTTGTACCTGAATCTAAAAAAGTCTTTAGAGTTAACTAATATTTTGCAAGAAATGTAGATAATTTGAGGACACTTTAAATGACATCATGATAAGACATATACATTTAGAATATAGGACATTCTAACAAAATTCTGACTCAGTTTTTAAATTAGACTAATGGTAACAAAAAAATGGGTGAGAGAAGATAGTTATAGTAAACTAAATTTAAGATATTTAGCAACCAGTGGCAATGTGCAGACATTGTTTATATTCTGATTCAAACAAAACAACAGAAAAATGGTGTTTTGGAGACAGTGAAATTTGAAAATGGTGTGGTAGTTAAATTATACCAAGGAATTATTGTTGATTTTATTAGAGGTGGAATGGCCAAGTGTTTATGTAAATAAAAGCTTATAGATTTCAAAATTGCTTACTGCAGTGTATAGGTGTGAAATGATATGATATCTGAAACTTGCTTTAAGATACTTTGTAACTTAAAAGAAGTAGGACATGATATAAGAGTGACAAATCTTTATCAAACTTGGATGATAGTTGCTGTGGACTGAATTGGGTCTGTCTCAGACTCACAAGTTGAAGCTCTAGCTACAATGTGGCTTTGGAGATAGGACTCACAGGAGATAATTATCTCCTACAGGAGATAATCAAGATAGAATGAAGTCATAATGGTGGGATTCTAATCTAATAGGATTAGTCACTTTATAAGGAGAGGCAGGCACAGAAGTTTCTCTTTTTCTCCCCATGCATTCACATACCAAGGAAAGGTTGTGTGAGGCCACAGAAGGAAGGTAACTTTCTACAATCCAGGAAGAGAGCTCTTACTGAAAACTGAATTGGCTGGCACCTTGATCTTAGATTTACAAGGCTCCAGAGCTGTGAGAAATCAATTTCTGTTGTTTAAGCTACCCTGTCTATGGAATTTTGTCATGTCAGCCCAAGCTGACAAAGACAATGGATAGAGGGGAATTGATGATATCAGACTCTCTAATTTTATATATTTAGAAAACAAAAAAAATTCTTCTGCTGAAAGTTTGACTCATGAGAGTAGAAATAAAATATTATTTAAAATTAAATTCTCATTTTGCTACTCTGTCCCCTAGCCTCCATCCAGTTGATCTTATAGATTTCCTGTTAATATATTGTTAGCAACCTAGAGCCTACAAGAGCAAGTCCAAGCTGCTTAGCCAGCCAGTCTTTCCCATAATTAAGCTCTAAATGAATATTTCCAGAAATACCCCCCTCTGCTCTCTGTTAACACATCTTTATACTTTAGCAAAATAAACTAACTTTATATTACCAAAACTGCCCACTCTCCATTTATATTTGTAATGATTCTTCAAATTCAACTCAATTTTTAAATTAAAAAAAAAAAAAGGTAACTAAACAGTTACTATTTCCAATTATATGCAGCTAAATAAATGAAGGCTGTGTAGGTTCCAACAGCAGCCCTTGATTTTTCCTTCCTGGGGAACTGGTAATAACCTTCAATCAGTGTGGCTATGAAATTACTTCTGGTAGAACTATAGATCCTCTCCTATGGTTCTCACTCTGGGAGCTCCATTGGTGCAGAGATGTCTCCAGTTTTCCGTACCTTTACTGATGAGTTAGTAGTTTTGTACTTACAGACATGCAGGATGTTCAGCCCATATTATTGAGTTGCTTTTATTCTACCTTATACATTTTCTTTCCCTTTCCCATCACATTTTTGTTTCACTTTCTGCCCCCAGGATCTTGATTTTTAGCTTGCTGCTTCCATATTCTATTAACTCATATAATTATACACACACACACACACCCCTTTCATATCTTTGTGTGAATTACAGTATAGAAAGATTTCATCTATACATCTTTGCATCTTGCTTTTTCTTACTTAACAGCTCATTACAGAAATCCCGCCTCATCAGCTGGTGAAGATTATAGCTGGTGAAGACTATAACTTCGTAATAGTCTCAGCAGAGATCAACCACAATTCACTCAACCATTTCCCTAGTGATAAGCATTCAGGTTTCCTCTGCTAGTTTTGCCACTAAAACCCTGTGGGAGTAGAATCACTGGTATGTGGGTTTTAATTTGAACGCATGCTTTCAAATTACTTTCTGAAAAGTTTGTGAAAGTTAACATTTCTGTAAGCAATGTATGAGAGTTCTCTACAACATGGGGGAGTGCTGGGCATTATTATGCTTTTGGTCATATTCCGTTTATTGAAAAAAATAGTCATATTTCAGAATTGCTTTCATTTGCATTTCTCTCACTTTCCAAGGTGGTTCATCATACTTCCATCTATCTTTGGCCATTTTGATTTGTTCCATAAATTTTCTATGATTATCTTTGGCTCATTTTTCTACTGGAATATCAGATTTTTGTTATCTATTTTTAAAACTTTTAGTATATGAAAAATAAACTTTTAAAATTATGTGTATTACAAGTAATTGTTTTTGAATCTATCATTTATTAATTGCTGAAGATATATTTTGTTCATATATGAATTTTAAATGCGTAGGTAGTAAATATGTTTATCGTCTATGTTTTTTATCTTGTTTTTAACAAACTCTCAAATATCTAGGTTGTATTATATAATATACATTGTCTTCTAAGATTTTTATTGTTTTATAATTACATCTTTAATCAATGGGAATTGGGTAAGACAGGGAGGGCTCCAATGTATTTTCTTCTAACAGATAGCCAGTTATAACATCCATTTACTAACTATACCATCCTTTTGAATGAATTGAAAAACTTCCTTAGTGATCCATTATATTCCACAATAATATACTGTGGTCTATTTCTGAGCCACATGTGCTTCTTTGTCAGTGGCTTTAAAATTTTACATTCATATAAAATCTTCTCTTTTACTAGTTGGAAGTTCTATCGTCTTGCTTTGGGGTCCCATAACACTTTACTTTTACTTCTCTTAAGGCAATTACCACTTCCCACCTCAAATTATAGTTGCTTATATACATGTCTCCTCAACTTCTCTATAAAATCCTTTAAGAGAAAAATCCCCACTTATCTTTGCACGTTTCACAGTTTCTTGAGAAATTTAGAAACTTTGGACATAGTTATTGAATGAATACACTAATTATTAACTATGGGCTTCCCTGATGGCTCAAGGGGTAAAGAACCTGCCTGCAATACAGGAGACACAGAATACATGGTTGGGTTCAGTCCCTGAGTCGGGAAGATCCCCTGGAGTAGGAAATGGCAACCCACCTCAGTATTCTTGCCTGAAAATTTCCATGGACAGAGGAGCCTGGCAGGCTACAGTCCAAAGGGTTGCAAAGTCGGACACGACTGAGTGATTTAACACAAATTGTGAAAACTATGAGTTTTGTTGGAGAAGGCGATGGCACCCCACTCCAGTACTCTTGCCTGGAAAATTCCGTGGAAGGAGGAGCCTGGTAGGCTGCAGTCCATGGGGTCCCAAAGAGTCAGACACGACTGAGCGACTTCACTTTCACTTTTCACTTTCATGCATTGGAAAAGGAAATGGCAACCCACTCCAGTGTTCTTGCCTGGAGAATCCCAGGGACGGGGAGCCCGGTGGGATGACATGAGTCGGACATGACTGAAGTGACTTAGCAGCAGCAACAGCAGCATGAGTTTTCTATAATTTTAGAAGCCTAAAATGATGATGATTCTAGTCAAGATGTGGCAGGATTTTGTTTTCATTTTACTTCAGAAGTTCTTGCTACAGAAAATGGAACTGAACTAAGGAATTTTACTTATGTAATCTCTTAATGTTTTATTCGTTGGTACATAAAACCAGATTACCCTTCTTGCATAGTTCATTCTACTATATGATCATTTAGTAAGTGGTTCAGTTTAGTTTTCCTTAGTATATTTTCCACTTATTAAAGCCATGCATGACACAAATGAGTTCTTATGTCTGCAAGATTCAGAAACCTTTGATAATACTAAAACAAGCCATGGAAAAAATTTGTGTATTTTTCTTATTCACAGTTTTTGAAATGCCAATTTTGCTGTTACAATAACAAATGACAATCACAGCAACTAAAGTTTCTAATTCGTGAATATGTTGGCATTACACAAATCTTGATATTCAAGTCAGCAAAAAAAGAGTGATTAGCAAATGTTTTCCAGGAGCTACCTAAAATCATACTGCTTTGACTCTGGGCCGATAACAGTTGTTATAAGAACTATTTTTGGTAGCCTCTGGGTAGAATAAGATAGTAAATTCTGCTTCATTTCCAGCCATTTTGTGAAGTACCCTGGGAACTGCTGAAGGCTGACTCAATTTTACCCATTTTTGACATAATGTTTTCTTTCTTTATATTCAGCATATAAACTGAATATAAGCCAATATGCAAATTTTTAAATACTCAGATTGGCCTGTAAGGATAATACTGAGATGGACTCCTTGTGTTTAAAAGACACCCTAATTTGTTTGTTCTGGTGGGGTGTTCAAAGCCCACTAGAAAACCTATTATCTCTTCTATTGAAAAGAGAGACGATGTCTCCTTAGAGGCAGGCAGAGGTTCCAAACCAGGGAGACAGGTTGATCACTTAAGCTGTATTTATTGGCCCTGACAGCTAGGCAGAGTGTGATGGGTAAGATGTCAGGGAGACAATTTGAATAATTAAGTGTAAATCAGAAGTGCAGTTGCATTGGGGTAAAAGTTAAGGGGTCCTGATGAGGCACTCTGATGGTCAAGATTTATGGAACATTGCCACTTTTAAATATGGTTATTTAGCTCATTTTGGACAGCTCTTTCTGAGATTTTTTATTAAATAGATCATCATGTTTTTGAGATTGGGACCTTCCATTAATGTTTTAATAGACTTCATCTTCTTTAATAACCTTCATTTCCTACAGAAATACTTCTAGCCTGGTAACTCCAAAATTAGTAAAAATGAGCAAATAAGGCCTTGGCCAACATTGTATTAGCTGAGTGATGGTTTTTTTTTTTTTTTTTGTCCTTGTTACTTTTTTCCTCTGTTTTAAGCTCTCAATTGAAATAACGGACTTTTACCAGGAACAAATCAATGACAGAAGGCCAACCTAATAGCAATGAGCCAAGAAATATCAGCTTAATATCAAAGTCTTTGATTAAATGCTTGGAATGAGCCAGCAAAGACATGTAGTTCTCAGAGTTCAAAGCAAAGAAATAATTCCAGAAAGCAATTGAAAGTTCAGAGAAAGTTTGAGGGACAATAATCTTATAATCTGCTAGTAATTTTTAAATTAAAAAAATTTTTTTTGATCTGCTAATAATGTTAGTAATATTGAGGCATTATTCTGATTTAATCCTGATTATTTTATTTATTTCTACAGGACAGGAAATAAGCCAAGGGTGGTTGAGGGGGTTCTAAGGTGGTTGAGAGGTGAGAAGTATCCCCCTTGAAAAGAAGGGAAATAACAAAAGAACAGTGTTAAATCAGACCTCAGAGAATGATATTCTCTGACAAGCAAACATGCTGTGTCTAAATTTGACTTTCCTGGTAATGAAGCACATTTGTTTTATAATAAAATGAAAAGCAGTTACTGTAACAGTGGGTTGCTAAACATGGGATCAATCTTGTGATGGTGTAAACAAATATTTGTACCTTTTAAAAATATAATACATAAAAGGTGAACAACAAAACATTTGAGTGATTAAAATCTAAATGAGATAAAATATAACATAGCTACATAAAATATGCAAATGATGTGATCTTTTTCTTCATTTACTATGTCTTAATGGTGGGAGAAATAATGTACTTCCAATTGATACTAAAAAGCAACCATTTTATTATGTTTACTACACAATGAGCCTGCCTAAGGCATTCTCTAGTTATGTTATACATTATTAACTGTTATAAACCATTACTCTAAATAGCACCCAAGAGGCCTGTAAGTTAATGTATTTCTTTAAGTGCTTAGCTCACTGCAAGAGAGTAACTTAGACATTGAAAAGTGACTGCTTGTTCATTGACTCTAGTTCTGCCAAGATTAGGATCAAGTTTGGTGGGGGTCAGAACATGTTAGGAAACATAAAAGGAAGAAGAGGAAGAAAGAGTCAGTTCATTGAAACAGAAGTTCTAAATACTGATTTTATGACAATCTAGGATATCTGTTTCAACAACTGTCACAAAATTCTCCAATCAGAGAATATGGATCTGATATACCCTCCTTTCCCTCCAAGAGGTATGTCTGTAGCCTTTTTCCTGCTGAAGCTAAAAGTTAAGTGTTAGTCACCCAGTCGCATCTGACTCTTTGTGAGCCCATGAATAGTAGCCCACCAGGTTCCTCTCCAGGTCAGAATACTACAGTGGGTTGTCATTCCCTTCTCCAGGGAATCTTCCTGACCCAGGGATGGAACCCTGGTCTCCTGCATTGCAGGAAGATTCTTTACCAACTGAGCCACCAGGGAAGCCCTTTTCCCTGTTACAACTGCTGATAAGGATATGATTAGAGAGATAGACAGGGTTTGGAGAACTTACTTCCCTCTTTTTCTTCCTCCAATCTGTTAAACTTATTTGGTTAGAAAAAATTTCTGCACTTCCTATACTGCTAAGAACAGAGATAATTAACTGCTAATTATTTCATGAATGTTATCTTAGCACATGATGTAAGGGAAAAGAAAAGTGAAAGTGTTAGTCACTCAGTTGTGTGTGACTCTTTGTGACCCCATGGACCATAGCTGACTAGGTTCCTCTGTCCGTGGAATTCTCCAAGCAAGAATACTGGAGTGGGTAACCATTTCCTTCTCCAGGGGATCTTTACCACCTGGGATCGAACGCAGGTCTCCTGCATTTCGGGCAAATTCCTTACTGTCTGAGCCATGAGGGAAGCCCTGACATAAGGCAGCCCCCCTCTGTTTTTGTTCTAGTATATTCGAAAGTACAAATATGTGTTCACTTGTCTGATTGAATTTTTTTCTTCATTTAGCAAACATTATTCACCTATCTACTATTTGCCAGGTCTTATGCAAGGGGTAGGAAGAAAGTATCTATATACAGATAGATATAGATATAGATGTAGATATATATATATATGTTCTTTTGAATACAATTGGAAAATACAAGAGAAAATCATAATTTTGGTTGCTTTTATATAACAAGTTTAATTTTGTTTTGCTAGGATACTTGTGTTTTTTCTATTTTTGGTCTACCTTACTTCATATCTCATTCATTGTGAATTTTTCCCAGACCTGTAAAGCATTTTTTTTTTTTGACAGCATGAAGTTTCTTATGATATACAGTGGAGAAAGATATACAGGAAAATGTGTTTTCATAGTCTAAAACAATGTGAAGGGAAAGTTCCATGTTTTTGAAAATAAAAGATAATTTAATCAGATAGGCAAGAGCTGTTTCTACATTGTGGGTTAAGCAGATTGAGAGAAATCAGTGATAATGTCCCTGGAGAGGTGGTAAATAAAATGATATGCAAAGAAACAAAGAGAAAACTTACCAGTATGAACAGAAGGTTGAAAAAGGAACTAGAATTTCTTATGTCCTGTTTTGAAATTGAAATCGTTTTCCTGTAGCCTTCTCCTTTCTCTACAACCCAAAAGAGTCAGCAAGTGTTTAATAGGGATGGCATCCTGTTTTAGAGAATTTTATGTGCTTTTTTAAAACAAGGATTCCATTGGTCCAGTCCACTGTTTGTTTTCCTTCAATTCCAGAGTTTTGGGAATAACCACTGATTCCACAAAGAGACCTATTCTTATATAATATGGTTGGTTACCAAGAAAAGTGGTTTTACACACTTTTACTATCTGCTTCAATGAGAAAAGAAAAGTGAATTGACTTCCATTTCTTTTCAGCACATTTTTCTCCCAGCATATGATTATTTGGTCACAGATCCTTCATCATCTTTGTGTTACATCTGGTATGTCCTTTAGAGGTAGGTCAGACACAGGGTTTTGGTGGCATAGTTCAACTTGGTGGAAGAGAATACCCTCTATCTTCTAAATTACTATTTTCGTATTATTATATACATGTGTATATATATTTGTATATATATATATATACACACACATGGACAAATGTGATTTCTTTATTGTGTTTTGTCTTTTCTTCCTCTTTTCCTTATGCTTTTTATCAATCACCTTATTTTTCTTTCTCCTTCTCCTACTTTTATTAGTATTAGCGTTTATTAGTAATAGTACTAGTCGCAGTAGCAACAGTATTATCTTCTATTTATTGAACAATGACTATATATTTGGTGTGTGCTTGTCATCCTATTATATGTATTACGTAGAATACCTAAAATGTATTTGTTTCTCCATTTTGCAGGGGTAGAAACAGAGGGGAAAAAAAGGTTAAGTCACAAAGTTAGTAGAGCATGATCCCTGCATTGAATTATTCTCATAGGAAACTGTTGAAACTAAAATTTCACAATTTGTAACGTGAATTTGTTAGCTCACAATTTGTTAAGAGAGCTAGCCTCAGTGGATATTGAAAGAAACAAAGGGAAACTTATCTTACAGATGCAAAAATAATAAATATTTCCATTTGTATAATTTAGGGACAAGGTTATAAATTAATGCAGGGTGTGAACTTCAGTTATTTCTGGCTATCATTTTATCATAGACAGAGCCATTTAAAAACTCCTGTGTTAAATGAAAATGATTTATTACCAAAGTTTTATCTGGTTAAATAATAATTTTGAAATTTTAGTGAAAAGTTATCTGCTGCCTCTCTCCCTAAAATTATCTCCTTCACTGATGCTCCATTCTTCAGATCAGTAATGGTACAATAAATAGTAATTACAGTTTATCTTGAGAGGGCACTTTAAAACTTCAGCTATAAGTGGCTGTAAATGTTTAATGTGTAATTATAATGTGGAAATAAATTACTAACCTGGAAAAACAAAAGAAGGGGTTGGCATGCTTTCTTTACGTGCTTAACATTTGTCTTTAGACACTGAACTAGTAATGTGAAATTGGTACTTAAAACAATACTGTAAACCTAAAGGAATTTTTTACACTTGATGACCAAGTTATATTTGGCACATAATATACTAAATATGTTGGTGAATGAATGAGTGATGGACAATATAGATTGAAGTTGGCTTGTACTTAACATAAAAATATTTTCTAATATATAGGAAATGATTGACAAAATCTTGGAGTATACAAAGATATTTTCAAGGGAACAGGCGTTTTCACCTGAAAGAAACTAAAACTAATAGTACTGGATAATTTATTCAGATAGTCTCAGATACTGACTTTTCAAGATCTCTCCATGAGAAATTTATTATTTGATTTAAACTATCCAGCTAATTCATTAAATCATTCCATATATGAATACATTGTTTACTAAGTAAAGAGAATGGACACAGTGACTCTCAATTTGGAGAAGTAAAAAACATCTTACTTGATATTCTGATTGTATATGTTTTAAAATTTCTTTTTTTTTTTTCAAATTATGATAGTTTCAAAATCAAAAAACTAGCCTAGATAAATCATTTGTCAAAGTCCAGCCATTAAGAGGATCTTCATATTTGATACAATTCCATCCCTAATCATTTTACTTTCTGCTTTTGAATAATATTATTTTATAGTTTAAATTGTAATTTTTAAGGTTCCTTTAAACATTTAAATTTCCTTCTGTTTAAGTTTCTCAATTCACCTCAGTATTATCTAAGTACAGTTATTTTTCAGAAATAAATTCCTGCATTGACTTCTAGTTTTTTCCTACCTGAAGTTCTGTCTCAAATTCATATGTATTCATGAAACATTTAGGAAAAAAAAGAGATGGAAATTAGATAGCCCAATTTGATTTTCCAATACCTGAGTTTTACCAAAAACAAAAAAAAAAAAAAAGAGAGAGAGAGAAAGATTAGTGTTATTGTTCAGAGTATAGTACTTCACTGATCCTTTAGAAAATATCTAGTTCCTGCTATGTGAGAGCAAAGATGTTCTTTGTGAAGCTCTTCTTATCTGATAAAGAATGAGTTTATTCATGAATTGTCAGTTACTCAAAATGGTTCAATAGGATGTGAGAGAAAAATGGCTGAGACAATTCATGCACCAAGCAGTTTTTTAATGAATGAATAGCCCCCTCCCCCAATCCTAGTAAACAATCCTGTACAGATTTGCTTCTTAGGATCTTGAGAAGATCTTCATCTCAAGCATAAGGTGTTCAAACTTATGTTTTTTCAAAGGTTTATGTTCTTATGTTCTTTCAAATGTGTTCAAACTCTTGGAACGGTCGCTATTCATCAGCTTACACTTTACACATTACATATGTCAAGTATTTCTTCAAGGCTACCTTTTAATTATCTCTTCCTAGTACTATTAAAAATTCTTTCCATCAAAATACATTTATGTTTTATTTAATTTTCATCCTTTTACTTATCAAATGAATGTAATAGTCACAAGTACTAAATTATTTTTTTCAGTCAAAAGCAAAACAACAAACTTAAATTTTAATTGACCTAGGTGGGTCTCCATTAATTTGAGACTCATCATGGCCCAAAGAGTCTGAATCAGGAGGCATAGTTTTGGTTATAATGATTAATAGTGATTTTTCAGCGTGAATAATGATCTTTCCCGCATTGATCCATCTTTTTCACAGCTATCAGTTTAGTATTTACCATAAAACCCTGCCAGTATCTTTCAGTGATATTAGCTATTTCTTCCAGAAGAAAAACCAAGCTAGTTAGCATGATTTACCAGGGGAGCTGTAACCTGACCCGTTCCTCATCTTCTACCTTTACTTTGGTTATAGTACATGGTCAAGTAACTTAACCATTGGGCTTCCTGATCTGTACTTCACTTCTCAACATTCTCCCCAAACATACATACTAGTGTCTTGTATTCCCTGCCAGTCTAGCTCCTTCCATAACCCAGCTTTCAGTTCAGAAAACTCTTCTGAACTTTTCAGCATGTGCTCCCTTGGCAACTCGTGTGTGTATGTGTGTTTGTGTGAGTGTGTGTGTGTGTGTGTGTGTGTAAGCTGTCTGCCTTTCTAGGTGCTTAGCTCTTTGAAAGGTGAGTCTGTGTCTGAAGAGTCGTTTGTGAAGATCTACCTGGTACCTGGCACACAAAATGCAGGTTTAGAGATAAGCATTAGTCTGGTAAAAGAGACCCTGAATGGAAAGAAGAGTAAAAGGTTGAGTTCATGTATTTAACTTTCTTTAGTCAACCGCCAGCGAATAAATGGAAAAGAACATCTCATTAGAGTTATGATTTGAACTACTCAAGAGTTCAGAGTTAGTTTGCTTCTGTTACATTCTTCCTCACACCTTCCCTGGTAGCTCAGATGGTAAAGGGTCTGTCTACAATGCAGGAGACCCGGGTTTGATCCCTGGGTCAGGAAGATCCCGTGGAGAAGGAAATGGCAATCCACTCCAGTACTATTGCCTGGAAAATCCCACGGACAGAGGAGCCTGGTGGGTTATAGTCCATAGGGTCAAAAAGAGTCGGACACGACTGAGGGACTTCACTTTCACACCACTCACCCCATTGATAAAAGGTGGTATTTCCCTTACAGGACATGAGAAAAATATCAGTATTCTTGCTGTTTATAGTTTATGCATGCAAAATCTGTACTTTTCACAGCTCAAGGCAGTTAATGGAGGTACCTAGTTTCTGCTATGTTACAAAAATGCAGCAAAATTTTCAAGTTATGTTCTTTTTCCTGGACTTCAGAAAAATGTCGGAACCTCAAGAGACCTAGAACAAACTTTTGTTTTGCAGATGAAGAAACATTTGCTTATATATCCATCATCCATTTATTAGCTTAAAATGCCAAGAAAATGCCTGATGCTGTGACAAAATTGAAAAAGCTTACTCTTATTCTGAGAGTTCACTGTTTATTTTGAAATAATGAAATTTAACAAGATAATTACACAGATAAAACATTTGCAAAATTAAAGCTTTGGGCATAGATGATTGGTGGTTGATCTAAAGTGTGGGGTACAGATGAATTGTCTTAACTTCTGTCCTTTGCTCTTTCTAAAATTAATAGTTTTTAAAAGTTTTTTAAACTATAGAGTGATATATAAATATTTTCATTACCTCATGCTACCCCCTCTGATATTTTACATTTCTGTTGGTTCAATATTAAACCAATATTTACTACAGTATATCTAAAATTCTGGTCTGGTGTTATTTCTCATGGACTCCTAATTCCCTTGAGGCAATATAAGGTGTAATGATGAAGAAAACACCATTTAGAGTGAGAGACACTTGAATCACAATTCTAGTCCAATTGTAAGACATACAACCTAAGACAAATTAATTGCCCTTTCTAAGTTTCCTCAACTGCAAAATAGGAATGGAATTGTTCCTCCCATATACGACTTTCAGCGTATTTAATAAGACACTGAATGTGAAGCAACAAACATGGTAAGCACTCCATAAAATTGGTGAAAAAGTTTGCTATTGTTGTTACTTTGCTTATATACCATCTTTATAGATGTCTTTAAAGTCGAGTGAACTGGAAAACATGCTGCCAATAACATAACATTTTGGAACTGAACTTGGAGTTCACTCGGGTTACAAAGTAAAAATCATTTCTTCACTCCTTTGCTCAAGCCGATTCCTCAGCTTGCAGTGGTCTTGCTCCTGTCTCTCAGCCCTCAAAAGCCCTCTGTTTCTTCAGTTTTCACCTCAAATGTACTTCCACAAAGAAGCCTTCACTAAGACTGCACAGAAAAATTGATTCTCTTTCCCCTCTTTCCCTACCCATAGTGGTTTGCTGTTATCATTCATTTCAAACATCCTGATTTTAAAATTCTCTACAAGTCTATCTTCCCATAATATGATGGGATCTGTAAGCATATGGGGGAACGTTTAACACAGTTTTGTGCATAGTAGGTTCTTCTAAACTGAATAGGAAATGAAGAACTTCATTATCCTTGTGACTCATCTTAATTTTGCAATCATATTCCATCATTTAAAAACAAATCTATAAGAGTAAATGCAGATGTGATGATTAGGGTATTTGAGCACACTGAGGAAATCATAATTCTAGAAAAGTGTAGAGGAAGTAATTTTCTGGACTGGAAAGCAATGGTAAACTCACTCATTTTTTAATTTTATTTGTTATTGAGCTATAATTGACATATAATATCATGTTAGTTCAGGTGTATGTACCACTTTTTGATTTTATATTTTACACACTAAAAAATGATCACTGTAAGGGTGGCTCAGATGGTAAAGGATCTGCCTGTAATGCAGGTGCCTGGGTCAGGAAGATCCCATGAAGGAGGAGATGACAACCCACTCCAGTATTCTTGTATGGAGAATCCTATGGGCAGAGGATCCTGGCAGGCTACAGTCCATGGGGTTGCAAAAAGTTGGACACAACTGAGCAACTTTCACTTCACTTCAAATATAGTTACCATCTGTCACATACACAGTTGTTACAGTATTATTAACTATATCCCTTGTACTGAATGTTATATTCTTGTGGCTTGTTTATCACAGGAATTTTATACCTCTTAATCCCTTTCATCTATTTAACTTATCTCCCGACTCCTCTGCCTTCTGGAAACCACCAATTTATTTTTATCTATGAATCTGTTCTGGTTTTATTTGATCATTTGGTTTGTTTTTTAGATTCAACATGTAAGTAAAATCCTATAGTATTTCTCTTTGTCTGACTTACTTCACTTAGCATAATACCGTCTAAGTCTTCTTTATCCAATCATCTATTGTTGGGCACTTTGGTTGCATACCTATCCTGCCTATTGTAAGTAATGCTACAATGAGAATAGGGGTGCTTTTATTGTTGTTTTTGTGTGTTTGTTTTTTGATTTGGTATTTTCATTTTCTTTGGATAAATACCCAGAAGTAGAATTGCTAGATCATATGGTGGTTCTATTTTTAATTTTTGAGGGACCTCCACACTGTTTTCCACAGTGAATACACAAGTTACATGCCTATCAACAGTATACCCGGGGTATGTTTTGTCTACAACTCACCAATCCTTTTTATTTTTGTTATTTTGGTAATAGCCATCCTAACAGGTATGACATGGTATCCAATTGTGATTTTGATTAGCATTTCCTTGATAATTTGTGTTTGTTCTTCAGTCACTAAGTTGTGTCTGATTCTTTGTGACCCCATGGACTGCAGCACACCAGACTTCCCTGTCCTTTACTGTCTCCTGGAGTTTGCTCAAATTCATGTCCATTGAGTAGGTGATGCTGGTAATTAGGATACTGAGCACTTTTTTCATATACCTGTTGGTCATCTCTATATTTTATTGGAAAAATGTCTGTTCAGGTCCTCTGGTCCATTTTTTTAATAGAGTGTATGCTTTCTTATACTGAGTTGTATATGTTCTTTCTCTATTTTGGATATCAATCTCCTATTAACATATGATTTGCAAGTATCTTTTTCCATTAATGGTTGCCTTTTTGTTTTGTTGATGATTACCTTACCGTGGCTGATTGATGTATTCCTATTTATTTTTTCTGTGGTTGCATTTGCCTGAAAAGACATATCCAAAAATTATTGCTAAGGTTTATGTTAAAAAGCATACTACCTGTATTTACTTCTAGGAGTTTTATGGTTTCATGCTTCACATTTAAATATTTAATTCATTTTGAGCTTATTTTTTTATGGTGCAAGAAAGTGGTTCAGCTTCATTCTTTTGCATGTAGCTCTCCAGTTTTCCCAACACCATTTATTGAAGAAACTGTCCTTTCCCCACTGTATATTCTTGGCTTCCTTTGTTGTAGATTCAGTTCAGTTCAGTTCAGTTCAGTTGCTCAATTGTGTCCGACTCTTTGCAACCCCATGAACCGCAGCACGCCAGGCCTCCCTGTCCATCACCAACTCCCAGAGTTCACCCAAACCCATGTCCATCGAGTTGGTGATGCCATCCAACCATCTCATCCTTTGTTGTCCCCTTCTCCTCCTGCCCTCAATCTTTCCCAGCATCAGGGTCTTTTCCAATGAGTCAGCTCTTTGCATCAGGTGGCCAAAGTATTGGAGTTTCAGCCTCAGCATCAGTCCTTCCAATGAACACCCAAGACTGATCTCCTTTAGGATGGACTAGTTGGATCTCCTTGCAGTCCAAGGGACTCTGAAGAGTCTTCTCCAACACCACAGTTCAAAAAATATGTTGTAGATTAATTGACCATTAATGCCTGGATTTATTTTTGGTCTCTTTATTCCATTCCATTTATCAAGGTGTCTGTTTTGCTGTGAGTACCATACTGTTTTGATTGCTATGACTTTGTAGTATAGTTTGAAATCAGGGAGCATGATACCTTTCACTTTGTTCTTTCTTAAGATCGCTTTGACTATATAGGGTCTTTTGTGGTTCCATAAAAATTTTAGAATTTTTTGTTCTATTTCTTTGAGAAGTGCCACTAGAATTTTGATAGGGATATCTTTGAATCTGTAGGTTGTTTCTATTTTAAAAATAAAAGCTAATAAATGGGTAATTTGTGTTTCACTCATGTATCCATTCATCTCTTTCAAATATTTATTGAACCTTTAATAAGACTCTAGAATTTGAAATAATCAGTACTAATTTATTCTCTAGAACTTAATATTGTTAACATATGGTAACATTAGGCTTTATAGTTAGAATGTTTACACTTTAAATTAAAAAATAAAATTTGATACATATTAAACAAACTTATTTTATACATGCTGTATTGTAAGAATGGAAATCCTTTGAGGAAGAAGATGGGGAAACAAATTAAAATGCTATAATTCTAAATAAATATATACATTCAGGTATATTTATATACCCATCTTGAGGCAGCTATGCATTCAAAGTTTAACATGCTATTATTAACTTGTAGTCATTTTAGTCCTGAATTTAACCAAAAAGTAGTAAAGTATAATTTTATTTTTAAAAATTATATCAGATCATTACTATTGACCACATACAGAGCAAAATCCATGGTACATTTTTATTAGAAACATACATATATGTTTCAGTTATTTAAAGGGAGAAGAGATTTAAAAGATTATTAATACATTTGTTTTCCATTTGTAGATGTTAAAGTTTTGACTAATTTATTCTCACCTTAAATAGTGTACAGTAGAAAGGTTTCTTTTATTTAACTTGAATAAATTCTTTTTATTATAATGAAGGAAAACCCAAAATTTTTCTCAAGCTTGAGTAGAAAAATTACAGAAGATATTCTTTTTAAAAAAGATTATGAAAAAATGAATATAGCAAAATTATAATCATTGTGCTTCTCAGATATTCTTAAAATCAAGTTTTATCATATGTTTAAATTAATTTATTTCTTTACAAGTCAGTACATTCAAAACTATATAATCTCTTTGATTTTAGGTTTTCAAAGTTATAATTAATATAAAAAAACATGATTATACTGTGGTTGTTGGTGTTCAGTCTTTCTGTTGTGTCTGACTCTTTGTGACCCCATGGACTGCAGCACACCAGGCTTCCCTGTCCTTCACCATCTCCTGGAGTTTGTTCAAACTCATGTCCATTGAGTCGGTGATACCATCCAACCATCTCATCCTCTGTGGTCCCCTTATCCTCCTCCCAGCATCAAGGTCTTTTCCAATAAGTCAGCTCTTCATATAAGGTGGCCAAAGTATTGGAGCTTCAGCTTCAGCATCAGCATTTCCAATGAATATTCAGGGTTGATTTCTGTTAGGATTGACTGGTTTTTATCTCCTTGCAGTCCATGGGACTCTCAAGAGTCTTCTCCAACACCACAGTTCGAAAGCCTAAATTCTAGCACTCAGCCTTCTTTACAGTCTAACTCTCACGTTCATACATGACTACTGGAAAAACCATAGCTTTGACTATAGAGACCTTTGTCAGCAAAGTAATGTGTCTGTTTTTTAACATGCTGTCTAGGTTTGTCATAGCTTTAAGGAGCAATCATTTTTTAATTTCAGGACTACAGTCAGCATCCAAAGTGATTTTGGAGCCCAAGAAAATGAAGTCTGTCATTGTTTCCATTGTTCATTTGCCATGAAGTGATGGAACCAAATGCCATGATCTTAGTTTTTTAAATGTTATAAGCCATTTTTTTAAGCCATTTTTTTCACTCTCCTCTTTCAGCCTCATCAAGAGGTTCTCTAATTTCTCTTTACTTTTTGCCATAAGTGTGATGTCATTTGTGTATCTGAGGTTATTGATATTTCTCCCGTCAGTCTTGATTCCAAGTTGTGCTTCATCCAGCCTGACTTTCTCATTATGTACTCTGTATATAAGTTAAATAAGTGGGCTGACAATATACAGCCTTGATGTGTTCCTTTCCCAATATGGAACCAGTCCATTGTTCCATATCTGGTTCTAACTGTTGCTTCTTGACCTGCATACAGGTTTCTCAGGAGATGAGTCAGGTGATCTGGTATTCCCATCTCTTTAAGAATTTTCCAGTTTGTTGTGATCCACACAATCTTATCCAATCTCTTTTCCATTCTCAGAAACAACTGCTGTAATCAGTGTATCTGCCATCATTTCCTATATATTTACATGCCTACTCAAAACTTTTGCAAGAATATTTTGCGTGTATTTAATCAAAACATACATATCATTCTACACCTTTTCCCCCCCTTTTTTTGGTCTTTTGTACTCTTTAGTAAGTTAACAATCTATAATGCATTAAAAATTTTTTTTAATTTAACATATTTTTGGTTGCTATTATGAATGGACAGTTTTCTCTATAATATTTTCTGATTGCTCTTTATTTTTATATTTGACAGCTTTTGATTTTTGTGTGTTAGACCTATTGGACTTGTTATAGTTTGACATTGATTCTTAAATCATATATGTAAATGTTAGTATTTCTTATAGATGTTGTTTCTTTTCCTATATTTACATCTTTTTCCCCCTATTTTTGGCATAAAATTTCTCTGTGTTGAGTAGAATCAATGATGGAAATAATAACTCATTACATGACAATCATAAAGTAACTTCTTTTTTCCTATTTTGCCTTTTAATCTGCTTGATGGACTATTTTCTTTCCCTCAGAGGAAATTTATGATAGGTCACACTTAGATTACCGCCCCCCCACCGCCCAAGAAATAATCCCAGACCATTGTAATTGTGAACATCCCACGTTTTATTCAATGTTAAACTTCTCCCGCAGCTTGAAACTGCATCATGTTAGAAGCCTGAAGCAGACGCTGGCATGTTTTCCTCTTAAGCTCTTCTCATTCCTGTTCCTCTGTGACTCTGATCCTCCTCGCTCACTAAGTGTGTTCTTTTGTTCTTTTGCAGGCTGCCTGACTCTTTCAGCCACTGTTTCCTTCCTTCTGCCAGCAGGTTATAATTCCCCTTAATTTTGCATCCAAGGGCATCACTTTGACCTCCTCCTGAAAAAGCTGTTTTCTCTGGCAAAACTCTGGTTGGTTAAACTTTCTTTCTAATGATCCCAGGTCAGCATTTGTACCATGAATTCCATACTCACTTTCCTGGAAGTCTTCACCTTTGGTCTTCTATCAGTGCAAGGGCAGTTACAGATCCAACGCAGTGTGTTTGTGTTTCCAATCATGTTAGTTTCCATGTCAGGCATGCATTGGCACGTGCATGCATCCCTACAGGTGGTTGTGATTTTGTGTATTTTACTGTCTACTGCTGCATAGAGTAGAGTAGTACAGTGTCTTTATTTCAAGCCCAGGATGTCCAGAAGCAAGTATAAAAGCAGCCATGATGTACTGGTACTGCTAAGTGCCAAGTGATAACTATGGGAACAAAAGTGAATATATTCGAGGGAGTGGAGTGACAAGAGGAAGAAGAAATAAGTGAAGAACGGAAAATATTCACAAAATATAAAAGGTCAGAAGATTGTCTTTATTTGAGGAGGTACTGTTAGTTTTTGAGTCACAAAACCTGAGTGTAGACCAGAACATGAAGGTTGTAACAGCTGTTCAGAATGCAATAGCGTGCTACCATGTCGTCTATGATGAGAAATAAGATCTGCTACCCAGACATCACTAGATCTTTTCTTGAGGGTAGATAGAATTGAATCCAGCAAGGAACCAGAACCTGTGTCATCAGTATCAGGCGTGAGTGAAATTGCAGCTTGCCCTCCATCTCCTACTGCTGACAATCCTTCAACTCTACCTTCTCCCATCTCTTCTCCCTCCTCCAGTCAGTAACTCTTCTTGCCTGTTCACTGGATTCCAGCCCTGTGGTATTATATACTGCTGTACTTTTCAAGGTACTGTACTGTAAGATTAAAATGTTTTCTTTTTTTGTGTTTGTTTTTTATGTATTTGAGTGAAAAGTGTTATAAGTCTATTACAATATAATCTTATATAGCCAATTTTTTTAGTTGGATATCTAGACTTTGTTGGACTTGTAAAAAAAATGGACTTATGAACACACTCTTGGAATGGAACTCATGCATATACAGGGCACTTACTGTTCTGCTCCCCTGCCATGACTCATTTCAGTCAGTGTTTGCTGGCACCTTTTTTCCTACTCTGCAAGGTGAGCTCCAAGGCATGCCCACCAAGGTCTTCTAGTCTACTCTTTGAAACTACTCATACCGAATAGGAAGAGAGACAAAGCTTTCATCTTCCCTCCTCCATGGGGAGGGGAAGGAAAATGTGTACATATAAATCATTTTTCCATATAGTCAGTATTGTGTTAGGAATCACAAGCCAGCTATTTTGTCATCTCCTTTCCAAGTTTTTCACTGATGCTGTAGAAGCTCACTTTGGAATAATTTTGTTCTTGATCTTGTCTAAGAAAGAAAACATTCAAATGAACATCTTGGTTTTTTTTTTTTTTTTTTTTTAAGTCCTGGCCATTCTTGATTTTTTACCCAGTCTGTTACCATGTTACCATTAAATGTGGTTTTTAGCACTTTGAATATATCATACCATTCCTTTATGGCTTGCAAAGTTTCTGGGAAAATTCAGCTGATAGCCTTAAGGGAGTTCCCTTATATATTACTCTTTGTTTTTCTCTTGCTGACTCTAGAATTCTGTCTTCAACTGTAACTTTTGCCATCTTAATTATGAAATGTCTCAATGTGGGTGTGGTTGGATTCATCTTATTTTGGACCCTCTGTGTTCCCTTTACCTGAATTTTGTTTTCTTCTTAAGATTTAGAGAATTATTAGCTGTAATTTCATCAAATTTATTTTTAACCACCCTCCCCCCTTTCTACTTCTATGATCCTATGATGCAAATGTTGGTACACTTGAAGGTATTTGGAGATCTCTTAAACTATTTTCATTTTAAAAATTTGTTTTTCTTTTTTTGCTGTTCTAATTGGGTGATTTCCTTTATTCTATCTTCTAGATCACCTGTGCATTCTTCTGTTTCATTTAGTCTACTGTTCATTCTTTCTACTGTGTCTTTCATTTCATTTATTGTATTCTTCAGTCTGACAGGTTCTTTTTTATATTTTCTAGTTCCATGTTAAAAATTCTCATTTTGTTTATCTATTCCTTTTTCTAATTTAGTTAGCATTTTATCACTAATGGTTTATGTTCATTATATAGTAAAATATTTCTATAGTATTATGTTTTTGAGGAATTTTTCTCTTTCAATAGAGCCCAGTTCCTCTGTCATTTCATTTTGCTTAACTTTCTCTTTCTCTATGAATTTAGATGAAACAGTTGCCTATTGAGGTTTTTAAGGGGTGTCCTTATGTAGGAGTCTGTGCCCATGCCTATGGTGAGAGAACTGGATTTGGTGTGAAGAGGCAGTGTTCCCCTCTGCTCAGTGGCCATCATCTCCATGTTGGGGATGGAGTCACACACCAAGCTGATGGAGCAGAAGTTGTGAGGATCAGATCTATGTTGCCTCTCTTCCCTTTGCATCTGTGGTCTTTGCACCACCATCCTTGCCCTAAGGAGAAACAGTATTGGAGCAAAAGGAGTCTTATGTAGGCTCTTACCTCATGACATGGTGTGGGCTGCAGTGGGCCGGCCACAGACAGAGGCAGTGCCTCCAGTGCACTGCCTATGCAGGTGCTGGCATTGACAATGACTTCCATTGGATGAGTCTCCATTATTCTTTACAGCTGATCACTCCCTCTGGCCCCTGCTACCCTCACTCTTTTGTGCAGCAGGCAGGGCCCCCACTGGCTCTTAGTATGTATCAGGGTGCAGACTGTCACAGTCCAGCCACTCCAAATGATTAGGACCACCCATGATGCTACCTGTGTATGTGCCAACAGTGGCCATTCCTACTATGATCAGACACTTTCCAGGGTCCCAAATTGCCTCCATATCCCATGGCCAAGGGCTGACCTCTCTTGCCATTTGTGGTAATCCTCACTCCAACATGAAATTGTGAGGTGAAGTATATAGAACTGGAGCACTTACTTGGTTCAGGCTGGCGTCTCTGCTGTGCTCATTGTGGGAAATCGGTCAGCCACTGGAGCAGTCCTCACCCTCTCTGCCCTGCCTTGGGAGCATACAAGCATTTACACATTCCTCACAAGTTGAGTACAGGCTTCCCTTTTGTTCTGGTGGCCCTCAAAACAGCCAAGGGGGCTTATCTTCCACGTTACATCCCAGGACTGGGCTGCCCAATTTATAGCTTGAACTGCTAACTCCCCAGGCTAGATCTCTGTCCATGTAATCTTCCTTTTCCTCTGAGCCTCCTCATGGGGCACAGGTCCCACCTGATTTTTTTTTTTTTTCACTTGCTACCCTCTTCCATGGGAATCTTTCTTATTGCCTTGGTTGTACAGGAGTCTTTCTGCTAGTTTTCAATAAGGTTTTTTCCACATGTTGATGTATTTTTGATGTGTTCATGGATGGAGGTGAATACCATGTCCTCCTAATTCGCCATCTTAATCAAACTTCAGCACTTTAAATGTAAGAGAAGAAAATTAAATGATTAAAAGAAACTTCCTCATATTTGATCACACTCTGATGATAAATCAAATTCCTGTGGAAGCCATATGAATGAATGACTTGTTATATGCTTATTTTGTTCTATACACAAAAATAATATGTATGACCCTAAAGTGATTGTCCAGCAAGAGTACCTGTTTTTGCCAAGCTAAATGCTAATACCTCTACAACCTTTTCTTATGATTCAATGAAAAAGAATTCATGTAGGGTGGCTTGATACATGGATTTTGGTAGAAATGTGTTTCATAACACAACCAACTGAACACAAATCAAATCTGTGACCCTGACTTTATTTTTGTCATTATCTTTATATCCAAGCCAACAGCATAGACCATACAAAGAGGTGTTGATGAATTCAAATTTTTAAAAATAAAACTCAGTTGAAATAGAACATCTATATAATTAAGTAAGCAGTGTTGTTGTTGTTCAGTCACTCAGTCATGTATGACTCTTTGTGATCCCATGGACTGCAGCACGCCAGGCTTCCCAGTCCTTCACTGTCTCTGGGAGTTTGCTCAAACTTATGTCCATTAAGTTGATGAGGCCATCCAACCATCTCATCCTCTGTCACTCCCTTCTCTTCTTGCCCTCAGTCTTCCCCAGAATCAGGGTCTTTTCCAATGAGTTGGCTCTTCACATCAGGTAGCCAAAGTTTTTGTGCTTCAGCTTCAACAAAAGTCTTTTGAATGAGTATTCAGGGTTGATTTCTGTTATGATTGGCTGGTTTGATCTCCTTGCTGTCCAAGGGATTCCCAAGAGTTTTCTCCAGCATCACAGTTCAGAAACATTAATTCTTTGGCACTCAGTCTTCTTTATGGTCCAACTCTCACTTCTGTACTTGACTACTGAAAAAACTATAGCTTTGACTATATGGACCTTTGTCAGCAAAGTGATGTCTCTTCTTTTTAATACACTGTCTAGTTTTGTCATACCTTCTCTTCCAGGGAGCAAGTGTCTTAATTTCATGACTGCAGTCACATCTGCAGTGATTTTGGAGCCCAAGTGATTGAAACTGCAGGCTCTGTCACACAACTTAAATTCATGTTCTCCACTCATTGTTTTGGACAAGTTACATAATATTTCTAGAAATATCAGTTTATTCATTCATGAAATGGGGATAATAACAGTATCTACCTCATGGAGTTATTGAGTAGAACTAATAAGGTCATTCATGAAAGGGTGTTTTGCCAGTGCCCAGAATATAATAGATAATAAGGGGTAACTTTGTTAGATTTTATTGTAACCATAAAAAGTACTTAAAGTATCCAAAGTAGTGTGTTATGTATTCTGTGAGTTAATCTTCATAAATAAGTGGTAGAATCTACCTTTGAACATTCAAATGACTTGTTGAGAAGAACATTTACCACTCTTTTCCAAATTTCATGCTGGTCTGAAAGAGTTCATGCAACTTTCCTAAGTGTCTATTTCATGAATGAAAAATTGAGCATATGTTTGTGACTAATGAGAATGATCATTTTATTAAACAATCAATGCTCTAGTGGTTATAGTACATTCCTAAGGGGTATAATCCTATGAACATTAATCAAATTTATTTTTCAATTAAGTTTTAAAGTTGATCCTTGGTCCCTGAAAGTCCATTCCTAATTATAGAAGCTGGGATTGTAAAAGTGTATTTCAAAATAGCATACAGTATCTTTAGTGCCTGCTTTTTTAGGCACCTTTTTTCATGGCCTGTGATCATATATTTATATTTATAAATATGAATATTATTCACTTGGGTCCACTCTATTGTTTTCTAGTTTTATGAATCTCTTATTTATTTTGAAATTAGACTTTAAGTTACCCAAATGAAGTACCTCAGTATCCCTCTGATTGTTGAAAAATAAGAAAAATGGAAAAGACTAGAGCCTTGGAAAATATGCCCCAGATTTTATTAGGCAATGATTTTAGGAAACAGAAGTGAATTTTTTTGTGTGCCAATGTTTCCATCTTTTTACAGATGGCTCTTGCTGGCAGAGATAAGGGCAGAGGGGAGCCAATAAACTTGCCATCTTTTCCCTAAGAAGATATGAATAATATAACATATTGCTCCTAAAAATAATTTTTCCTATCATTCTCTACTAATATATGTTTCCTCTTGTTTATCTGCCTTAAGGTTGTCATACAAAGACAATATTTAACCTCCATATTTCTTGTCAAAGATATTATATCCCTATTGAGTGTATTTTGTCTCTCAGTCTTCTCTTTCTTAACAATGAAGTCAGTGCTCTAAAAATGGATGGCAAGAATAAATTTTAAGTGGCAGGTGATGTTTGTTCAATAAGCAACATCAATTACTTCATGTTCTTTAAGTAGAGGAACAAAGGTAGAATTTAAGATTATACATTATAAGAAGAATTTAGGATAATACAGACAAAAAGTAATAATCAATGTGCTTGAAGATTTTGCTATATTATGGTTTAACTAATAATATTTATAATAATAAAATTATTCTTATATAGTAAAAATAATCATAAAATTATCCTATTTAATTTGTATACCTAATCTGTCCCTGGTATAACAAATAATTAAAGTAAGTAGGCTAGCATCACATTTAATGTTTTATTTATAAAATATCAAATATTTTAAATAATAATATTCATAACTAAGAGATAGTTTCTTGATGAATTTTACATCAATGATCTGTGGCAATAAATAGGATTGTTGAAACAGTAAGATTTAGATAAGTTAGAAAATTTTGATCTTCTCATTAATTAGACATTAGTTCAGAATTTCATTTTAACACTTTGTTTCTAGAAAATATTATTTGATTGTTCTTAGTTTAGTACATGGTATTGAACACAGACTGAATTAAAAAAAATTTTTCTTCTTGTATAAGGTGTCTGATAAGCCTCAGAATAAACATTGTGAATGCTATAGTTTAACTAATAGCATGTGGTACCTGTAACTATTTAGGTAGAAGAGATTAGTTTGATTCTTTTTTTAGAAGGCATCCAGTTCAGGTGAAATGCTACTTTGATTCAAGTAATTTACCTTAATATTTGTTATTCTTCTTTACTTAACAAACCTTTACTGAGTTCTAAAATGTGTCAAGATTTAGAGAGTGACTTAAGGTATAAAGATGAATTTGACATGACCCCCTTCCTTCAGATGCTCAAAATATATTGCAGAAACCAGAGAAGCATCAGGCCAACTGAAAGTAGTATGGCAAGAATGGTTAATGTGGTTTGAACTAATTATTGTAGAACCTAAGATGAATCTGCATATTACAGAAAAAATAAAATTAAACTGATTGCATTTTAGTTAAATAGATTTTGAGAAGAGTTGTCAGCTACAAATCTAACTGTGTGGGTCCCAGGCAATGGGTAACAGACTTTAAGGAAGAGTAGCCAAATATGTTGGAGAAGGCAATGGCACCCCACTCCAGTACTCTTGCCTGGAAAATCCCATGGACAGAGGAGCCTGGTAGGCTGTGTCCATGGGGTTGCTAAGTTGGGCACGACTGAGTGACTTCACTTTCATGTTTCACTTTCATGCCTTGGAGAGAGAAATGGCAACCCACTCCAGTGTTCTTGCCTGGAGAATCCCAGGGACAGGGGAGCCTGGTGGGCTGCTGTCTATGGGGTCGCACAGAGTTAGACACAACTGAAGTAACTCAGCAGCACCCAAATATGTAGTTAAACACCGAAAAATATTTTAGTAGCTTTCTCTCATCAACCACTATTTTTACAAGATTATGTGAAAGGTTCACGAACTGATGCTTCTGTTTACAAATTCTTTTAACATTCTTAAAAATCTTCTGTCAGCTATTTTTATTTATTTGTTTGTTTGTTTGTTTGCCAAAAAGTGCTATCCATTAACCTGGATGGTCTGTGAGTCAGGGAATTAAAATACATGAACAGACTTTAAAAATAGCATGCATAAAAAGCTACACATTTTCTAGACAGCTGTCCATGGAATATATCATTTGTTCTTTGAAAAGTCCTTATTTAAACTTAAGGTTGACACTTTGTCCTTAATTCACGCTGCAATGCTTCTAACTTCCCTACATAATAATGTGAGTTAAGGAATGTATTAGTCTACAGTTGCTAGTGCTGTCACTTGTTTTAAATATTTAACAGTGTAAAAACCACTCTTAGATGTTTCTCTCTGTATGATATAGAAATACATGCATATGTGTGTGTGTGCTTATTGGGATCATCAGTTCAGTTCAGTTCAGTTGCTCAGTTGTGTCTGACTCTTTGCCACCCCATGAATCGCAGCACGCCAGGCCTCCCTTTCCATCACCATCTCCTAGAGTTCACTCAAACTCACGTCCATCAAGTCGGTGATACCATCCAGCCATCTCATCCTCTGTCATCCCCTTTTCCTCCTGCCCCCAATCCCTCCCAGCATCAGAGTCTTTTCCAATGAGTCAGCTCTTTGCATGAGGTGGCCAAAGTACTGGAGTTTCAGCTTTAGCATCATTCCTTCCAATGAAATCCCAGGGCTGATCTCCTTTAGAATGAACTGGTTCGATCTCCTTGCAGTCCAAGGGACTCTCAAGAGTCTTCTCCAACACCACAGTTCAAAAGCATCAATTCTTCGGCGCTCAGCCTTCTTCACAGTCCAACTCTCATATCCATACATGACCACTGGAAAACCATAGCCTTGACTAGACGGACCTTTGTTGGCAAAGTAATGTCTCTGCTTTTCAATATGCTATCTAGGTTGGTCATAACTTTTCTTCCAAGGAGTAAGCGTCTTTTAATTTCATGGCTGCAGTCACCATCTGCAGTGATTTTGGAGCCCCAAAAAATAAAGTGTGACACTATCATAAATGGGTTCAAATGTTATATTTATGTCCTAAATGTGAGTCTCAGATCAGACTCAGTAGTTTGTCAGCTGAAATAATTGCTATTGTGAGTTCAGATAACTGGAAGACTTTAAAGGTTCAGAGAGTGTTTCTTGAACATACTTTTAAGTTGCCCGTCTGTACCTTCAATGTCATGTGCACTGGTGATCAAGATAATAGTGTGTGTTGTTCATCTAACCAGAATGTCATTCTGAGTGGCCTTTTTATTGATGATCTAAAAATTCAACACATTTATCCCTGTGTAGTTTAAACTCCTCACTAGCATTATAATTAATTGGAGAAATCAAACATTTATTCAGAGTCAATAGAGATTTTGGCACAAATAAAGTCAAAGCATCATAGAGCAAGAAGTAATCTAAGAAAAGCAAACATTTCAGGGTATTTATTTGATTTGTCTCAAGTGTAACAGCAGTTGAAAATTATGACCATATGATATTTTGAATGATAAAAATATATATATTTATGATAAAAATGGAATATTGAGATGAGTGTAAGTGAAAAAGTAAACATTTAACCTATTTCCCCATATCACATAGTGTACTTACTCCCTGTTCTGTTTTTCTTAGTCGCTCAGTAATGTCTGATTCTTTGAGACTCCATGGACTGTAGCACACCAGTCTCCTTTCTCCATGGGGATGCTCCAGGCAAGAATACTGAATTGGGTTGCCATCCCCTCCTCCAGGGGATTTTCCCAACCCAGGGACTGAACCTAGCTCTCCCATGTTGTAGGCAGATTTTTTACCCACTGAGCCCCCAGGGAAGCCCAAGAATACTGGAGTGGGTAGCCTATCTCTTCTCCAGGGGAGCTTCCAGACCCAGGAATCAAACCAGGGTCTCCTGAAGGCAGATTCTTTATCCGCTGAGCTACCAGGGAAGCCCAGTTTCTCCCTAGTGAAAACAATTTAAAACAGTTTCTAGTTATCCTTCAAGGGAATATCTGTGTACATATAAACATGTGTAAGTTTAATTCTTTTTCTGTGCAAATGAGGTGATGCTTTTCATATTGTTCTGAAATGTACCTTTCTTCTTAATCATGTGTGTTACATAATTTTAATGTCCGAACATATAGATCTATCTAATTCATTTTAACAAATGTCTAAGACTGAATTGGTTCACTGCTAATGGATGGATGGATTTGATGGATGTTATAGTTGCCATTTTTTTTTTTTTATCATTTCATTTTTGGAATGACTTAATGATTATATTGTTATCATGGGCACTTGGTCATTTCTGAATCTGAAGATGGTTTAGATTGATCTCCATGAAAGGTATCAGATCAAACATGGGTAATATAGTTGCCATCACTGCTTAGTGATGAGATTTTGGAAAGGTGGAGTTAACTTACAATGTTTCTGTCATTATATTTATAAGATGGATGTATTTTAAAATAAGAAAATCAGCCCTTGATGTACAAGGTGATTAGGAGAACACAGTGAAGCAATATATGTTTCTAAAAAGATTAAGTCCCTTTTAAATGTAAAGTAGATTTAGCGACCCATGCTCTTAATAGATGGAGAAGGCAATGGCACCCCACTCGAGTACTCTTGCCTAGCAAATCCCATGGACAGAGGAGCCTGGTAGGCTGCAGTCCACGGGGTCGCTAGGAGTCAGACACGACTGAGAGACTTCATTTTCCTTTTCACTTTCATGCATTGGAGAAGGAAATGGCAACCCACTCCAGTATTCTTGCCTGGAGTATCCCAGGGACGGGGGAGCCTGGTGGGCTGCTGTCTATGGGATCGCACAGAGTCGGACACAACTGAAGCGACTTAGCAGCAGCAGCAGCTTTTAATAGAGTTATATAGCTCAAACATGGGCTGTGTTATGTGCCTCAGTCATGGAAAAATAACTTCTGGCAATTTTATTTGATTATGCTTCACTTGATCTGAGATTTAAGGGATGTCTGAGATCTCACTGGGCAACACTCAAGACAGTGGATGAATCTGCTTCTACTTCCTCCTTTAGTTACTGTTATTACAACCGGTCCTGTGAGCCCCACAAAAGCAATCCTACTGTTGGAGAATTTTCTGAAGCTTTTAGTCATATTTGTCTACTGTAAACTGTGGATGGATAGAGAACAGTAAGTCAAATCAGATATGTGTATTTAGTTGTGTAACTTTGTGACAATTAGGTCTTTGAAAGTGCTAAGTAGGATAAAGTACATACAACATCTAGCAAAGTTCCTGACAGGCTCATAGTCATTCAAATGTTAATTCCCTCATAATACACAGATAACCAAATTAATTGTAATGCAGTAAAGGTAATGGAATTAAAGAAAAATCTCAGCAACTTTGTTTTACTATAAAATCATTAAAAATTTATTGTACAAAACTGAAAAAACTTTGTGTATGGTTTGGTAAACTGATAACTTACTATTGTATTTGTGAGCACTGTATATTTTCAAAAAGTTCAGTTCCTTCTAACAGCTCCTATTTTATCAAGGTTCATATTTTATGGACTTTTGCTTTGGGGAATAAATAGTAAAATATCTGTAGGTATTTCTCCACGCCTCAGACGGAGAACAGGAGAGGGAGCAGGTATGGCTTGGCAACTTTTATCCTGTGCTCCAAGCTCAGCTCGTTCCTTTTATTTGTATTGTTCCTTACCACCATGAATGAAAATCGTCACAGGAATTTCTCAAACTATAGCCTTATATCTTTTTACCACACTTCAGTTTCCCCCTTTAAGTATTCACAATTAATTAAATTTTTTTTAAAAAAATGTGAAATCACTATCCAGTATTAAAAAAAAAAAAAAAAGATGAGGGAGTTTTATATTTACAGATATGGAAAAACTCCCAGATATATCATTAAGTAAAAAAAGCAGGGAGCAAAACAGTTAATTTAAAATATTATCTTTTATGTAAAAAAGAGTAAAAATGCATATAGTTTATAATTGCTCATGGCTGTAGAAATAATTTTCTTGAATTTGCATGGAGAATACAGAAACAACACACACAAAACTGAAAAGTAGTTATCTACAGGATTGGACATAAAAGGAAGGAATGGGCAGTTAGGGGTAGATGAGATGGGACCATGACTTTTCAATGTACTTTGATATTTATTGATTGATTTTTCAACTTTGTGAATGAATATCTATTTACAGGATACACCAAATTTAAAAAAAAATTTGAAATTCATAGTAGATATAGAAAAATGCATTATAAATGGCATGGAGTATAAACCTGAAGGAAATCGGTCTTGGTAGCACATTTTTTTATTGTGGCCTGTAACTTAAGACAAGTTACTGAGTCAGTCTCCCTGGCCTCAATGTCCTCACCTGCTCCACGGGAACAGGATGCAATAGGTTATCTCATGCTATAGATGTCATCTGGGTTGTATTTTAATTGAGCTAAGAAAGTGCATAATCTAGAGCTACTGGATTAATCCCATGGGTCACTGAAAGTATGGAAATCTGTTTTCTAATATATTTTCCATCCAAAAAGTTGTCATAATATTTCTTTGACAAGGTCCCTTTTATAATGTTCTTCTGTGTCTTTTAAAAAGTAGAGACATTGTGTGACATAATTTCTCTTTAAAGTGTTTGATTATGTAGCAGTTTTCCTTAGAGGAATTTAACTTTTCAACAAAAATTTATGCCCTGAAAGTAGTGATAGAATTTATGGAGTACCAACTATGTGGCAGGTCGTGTGCTAAGAAGTTTACATCTGTAATTTTCACACCAATCCTACAAAAAGTTACTTTTATACATGTATTTCTTCTTGAGGAAATAGGGCTTAAAGACATTTAGATGACAGAATAGATATTCTAAGTATAAAACTTCAGTGTCAACAGATGTATTAGAAAAGGTAAGGAAGATGAATATTAACATCTCTCTATGGAATATGTTAGCTGTAGCGCTGTCTAGAGGCAGTAAAAGGCTAAATAATTTCCTTAAGTCTTTTCACTGACAGACTGGGTCTGATAGAGGGTGTGTATCATGGGAGCTTCTCTTGTCTGCCTACTTTTCCACAGGCATGCTGAACAGAGAGACAGACAGAGAGTAGTGGACACAATGAGATAACCACTCAGTGATGCACACATAAATGGGAGCAAGAGAAAGGCACACACACACTCACAAACAAACCATACCCACAGGCACAAAAAGAGAGAGAAAGGGAGAAATGCAGAACGAGATATGCATGCCATCTAAAACAAACTCAGAGACAGCCACGATAGAGATACAGTGAGATGCAGTGGGGAGGCTCACAGAGGAAAACACACACAAAAATACAAACAGAATGGAACCCTGAGTGTCAAAGACATTCGGAAGCAGCAAGAGAGACTCATAAATGGAGACACAGAGAAATATATATGAAAGAGAAAAAAAAGCAGGTGCCTGGTCAGATAGATACACAAGGCAGAGTGAAGCATGCAAATAAGCAGCCAGTCAGAGTCTCATACATTCAGAGCCATTTAGACCAAAGCAAAGTGAGTGACATGTAACTCCACAAGAATGAAACACATGTTTAACTAGACAGAAAAACTCACAGATGCTCACACACAAAGAAATAACACAGACAGAAGCAGATGTAACATCCATGCACGCAAAGATAGGCACACACATAAACGGGGAGAGAGATATAGATATCCACAGCCTGTAGACAAAGAGAATAAGACTTTAGTTCTTTATATAATAATAGTCCCTTGCTTCCCTGGCTCCTACACTAGACAGAAGGTCAAGAATTCCTCATTTCCCAGGCCACAGATGGTGCCACTACGCTTGGATCACTGTACTCTGTTCCTGTTGCATTTTTATACTTCTGTTTATTTCATTATGTTCTAGGGAGTAAATGTCTCTCACTTTTTGATGTTTATCCCCTTTGGGTATTTCTTGACAATTTTCACATCTTCCTTATGTTACACTCCTTAATTACTCTAAAACAGAAAGTTCTGAACTGCTTCACGCTGGGTTCATTGTCTAAAAATGACCCTTCCCAATTTAGGATTTCCTGCATAGCCTTTTTTCTTCCATTATGTGCCACTGTAAAGTAGATATCCCTGCTGATAGCTGAACCCCAAAGAATAAAAAATTTTGTTAGAATCAAATAAATTTTATTTATTCACACTAGTATAGTGTGAAGTACTTTGAGATAAAGATTATTTCTTTAGTAGATTTATAAATATGAAAGCAAAGGAATAGAGCTACTTAGTATGTTTAATGTCACATATGTGTTTGCATTGATTTTATTTACATATATGATAGTTTTACCTTCTATCTATTTAAATATTCCCACAAAATACAACTTTATTTGGAGTGGGCAACTTTGTTTCTTCTGGGCATTGTCTTCTCAAAGAGAAGGCATCCTTAGTCTTGAGCTTGCAATCACACAGACATTTACAGCTAATATGTGTCATAGCCAAGCATGTACGCAATGTGGTCAATTTTAATGTATTTATGGACAACTTTTCATTTACTCCAGTTGAGAGTCAAAACAGAAAAAAAAGAGTCAAGATTCCCCAAATAGAAAAGAATCTAGAACACAAGTTTTCCTCAAATTTTAGCCCATGGACCTCAGTCATCATCAAATTGTTGGATTCTTGGCTGAACCATGACCAGTCTCAGGAGAAAGGGGAGGTAAGAATTGTGATTTTTAATAAGCTCCTTAGGTGTTTTTCGGAGAAGGCAATGGCACCCCACTCCAGTACTCTTGCCTGGAAAATCCCATGGACGGAGGAGCCTGGTGGGCTGCAGTCCATGGGGTCCCGAAGAGTCAGACACGACTGAGCGACTTCACTTTCACTTTTCACTTTCATGCATTGGAGAAGGAAATGGCAACCCACTCCAGTGTTCTTGCCTGGAGAATCCCAGGGACAGGGGAGCCTGGTGGGCTGCCGTCTATGGGGTCGCACAGAGTCGGACACGACTGAAACGACTTAGCAGCTAGGTGTTCTTATGCACACTGTTGGAGAAGCACTGTCTGGCAAACTAAACTGTATTGATTTTTTATAGGCATTAACTCTGAAAAATAAGTTCAAATGCAGAAAAAGGGCAGTGTGAGAAAGCTTTCCAAGTCTGAGTTTTGTACATTGAAATTGCCCTGAATCTATCTATTCAGTTTCCTTTCTTCCTTTTTTAAGATGATGAACCATTTTAGTCTTTTTATGTTCTTGTTCTCTTGTGAGGTTTTTCATTGTCCATCTGCTTAATCAGAAATGTCTGGAACAATTTAGTTGCCTACAGATTTCTACTCCATTTCAACAAAATTATGTTGAAATTCATTTGCTCTCAATGAAAAGTAATCTTCAGATGAATCACAAAGGATAAATGAACTCTAATTCTATGCAATTTAAACATTAGCTAGTGTTTCTTAACATGGCCAAGAAAAGCTGGGTTTTAATACTAAATAAATACAGATGTGTGTGCTCAGTCACTTCAGTCGTGTCTGACTCTTTGAAACCCCATGGACTATAGCCCTCCAGGCTCCTCTGTCCATGGGATTCTCCATGCAAGAATACTGAAGTGGGTAGCCATGTCCTCCTCCAGGGAATCTTCCCAACCCAGGGATCAAACCTGCATCTCCTATGTCTCCTACATTGCAGGCAAATTCTTTACCCACTGAGCCACCTGGGGAGCCCAAATACAGATGCAATCCTATTCAGAGGGGAAATACATAGGGATGGTAACTTAGAAAACACACATTGGAGTGATTATTCTCTTGTAAATGGAATTTATTTATCCAAATAATTCACCACAGGGTTTCAACACTGCAACCTCTCTTAGTGTATCTAAAACTTACAAACATTGATTCATGTGCAAATTTTTGAAACACATCTCTTGCCTGAAGTCAAGTGCATATTTTTTATTGCTTTAAATTTTAATACATTTGTATCCAGTTTTTTTTTTATTTTATTTATTTATTTATTTTTGGATCCAGTTTTCTATAGTAAAAAAATTCTGTGATATTCATGACATGGCTGTTTATCTAAATATGAAATATTTCACAAAATCAAATGTGATTTCCATATTTGAAAAAATGTGCTTGCTGTTTTCATTGTAAAAATATTGGAGATTAAATATAAAAGCATTTATATTTATATGGGTACATTTTTTTTTCTTCAAAGGCATTCTTGATTGCCAATAGCAAAATATAAGTATTAAATATGTCATCTTTGATAAGTATTGTTATTTTGGACTATCTTGCAAAAAGTTGCCTGATTTGTGGCATTTTAATGGCTTAAAGGGTAGAATGAAAATATGTGGAAGGAGAAATCAATAAAGCATGGGGCTTCTTATCCCGCATTGATTCTTGTAATCCAGTAATTATTAAATACTTGAGAGATAAGCCTGTTTTAAGATGGCATGTTTGTATTTTGAAGATCAAATGCCTTAATTTTGCTCATGGGTTTCCCCAAAACACAGTTCATGCACAAAATAGAATGCAAGCTTTCACTGGTCATGCTTCCTATTATAGATATTCTTAAACTGAGCGTCTTAAAGGCTCACTGTGAGTGGAGTTAACCCTCAAGCAACTGCTTATTATAGTGTGATTTCACTTTTTAAAACATGTTACACATTATAAAATAAAGCTAGAATGTCTGAGATGATAATAGAATGAACAAGAATATTTTAATGTTCAAATCATTTAAAAGCATAATCTCATACTGAATATCATTCTTAACCTTTCTTCAAAATTTTTTTTGGCGTCTTAACTGAGTAAAGAATGAGAAATGCTAGCTGTCTCAAACCTGTCAACTCTCTTCTTGATGATTATTATTACAATGGAAATAAAGAATTGTTATGACATTTTACTTTTAAATTTTCTGTATTTTTTTTATAATGCTACAAATTCAGACCGGACATTTTTCCAAAAATGATAAAAAAGCAAGTTTTTTTTTTTTTAATTTTCATTTGCTGGTAATCATTTTCAAATCTATAATGGCTAGATATCAAAAGGGTAATAGTTTTATTAAATACATTTGGAATGTTTACTTGTATAAAGACATCATAAAATACCTATTTTATTTTATTGTACACTTGCCCTAGTATCAATTAATCTAGTTTTTTAATGTTTCAATTACTATTTAATATTAATTTTTAATATTTAGTGTGTCCTTAAAAATGTACCAGAGACTGGCTTAAAAGTACCAGATATATTACCACTTTTTAAAAAAAAATTATTTATTTATTTTTGGCCGATCAGGGTCTTTGTTGCTGTTCACAGGCTTTCTCTAGTTGCAGCGAGCGGGGGCCATTCTCCAGTTGTGCCCGGGCTTCTCACTGTGGCGGCTTCTCTTACTGCAGAACATGGGCTCTAGGGCACATCGCGCAGCTGTCAGTGGTTGTGGTCTGTTGGGCTCAGTAGCTGCAGCCTGCGGTCTCTAGAGTGCAGGCTCATTGCTTGTGGCACATGGGCTCAGTTGCCCTGCGGCATGTGGGATCTTCCTGAACCAGGGATTGAACTGATGTCCCTTGCATTGCAAGGCAGATTTTGACCAGTGGACCACCAGAGAAGCCCTATTACCACGTTTAATATGAGCTTCATAATATTTCTATTCCCAATTAACAGATGGATAAATCAAGGACCAGGGTTTTCAAGTAACTTGCTTAAAGTCTGACAATATGTAGGACAGTGGAACCAGAATTCAGCAACAGGAAATCTGATTCCAAAACTTGTTCTTTATAGACATATAAGGATACAAGTGGATTTTAATTTTAATAATTGCCTTAAGTATATATGGATTTTTTCTTTAAGATAATACAGATACTTTTCTTTTGAATATGTGATGCAGCCAGTTCTTTGTGTCATAACTGTGACCTTTGTAACTGGTAGTCCCCATGATTTACGCTTCACTTACTAATAATTGCGTAATACAAGGTTCCTATGTTACATGAGAAAAGCCTTTTGCAATCTGTTCATAAACATCATCTTATTTGATTCTACAATAATCTCCTGAGATGGATAGAAGGCATTGTCTTTTCCTTTCTACAGCTAAAGCAAGGGAGGTTTAGAGATGTGAAGTAAGTTGAACAGCGTCACACAAATTAAATAAATGGTGGAGTTCAACCTAAAACCTAGTTCTTTTGTTACTAATGTGGGCTCTTTCACTACAGATCCTGGCAGGTGTCATTTTGCGGTGAACCATCTCATGCCTGTAAGGCCTTTGGGTACTGTGAGAGCAATTGTTCATAGCTTCATCTAGGCTCTAATGTACCTGTGGGGTCCATAGCCCTGGGTCAAAGTAACAGATTTGGTTCAAATGTGATATTCTCCATCTATATAGATCATGCTTCCCGACTTCTTCCAGGCTGCCTTGCTTGTATAAAGCTAGTTTCCTGCATACTCAATGTCTCTGTTAGGGACAGGACATCTATGAGACTCCTTCCTTCTGCAGAGCACAGTACTCACACATGTCTTTATTTTTTTTAATCCTGTGTATACAGTCTTGTTTCTCTTTCCTCCTACCATAGAAGAGTTACTCAGCATATCTTATGCTCTACTTTCCCTCAGTTGTAATTGTTTCATTTACTGTTTTCTTCATCATTTCAATGCATCTATGCCCTGTAACAGATTAGAAGGAGAGTGAGTGAGGAGTCTCAGATTTCAGATATAGATATCCATCTCATTGAGATTCTCTTGGATTTTAACTGCTATTCTATTGATATCCCTAAATGCAATTTTTAAAACATTTTTGTGATATTCTGTGAGGGCACAGAATAGTCCTGATGGTATGAGTTTCAGAATAATACAGATCTGGGTCCACATCCTGGCTCCCTGTTTACAGAAAAAGATACTGGACTAATTTGTTATTTTTCTATTCTGTAGACTCCCTCTCCAACTCACCTGTTAACAGAATAATAATAATCCTGGGATTTGAAATAGTTATGAGGAGTCAGTGTGATCAACCATGTGGAGTAGTTAATATAGTGTCAGTTTTCTTGAACAAGTTCATTAGTTTCTATTTCTTAAACTATTAAGTAAAGATAATACCACCTACTTCACTACAATAGCTAGTATTTTGGTTGCCTATTTACATTGTATCAGATAAGCAATTTGATATTTTTGACTAGTTCTTATAACAACTTCATAGGTAGCTGTCCTTATTAATATCCTTATTTTACAAACCAAGAAATGAAGAAATAGAGAAATTAAGATCACAGAACTTGTAATTAGCCAAGGCAGGATTTGAACTAGATAGCAGAGTTCTAGAACCTCTACTTTAATCAGTATGCTGAACTTCTTGGCTTAGCCTAACTGTTAAAAATATATGAAAATCCATTATTTGTTAGACACAAGATCATCCAGAAAGCTATTTCTGGCATATTGTCATTATAGATAATAGGAAAATTGTTCTTAGGTGCAGAAGTACTTTAACAGTCTTACTGGATTCTATTCTGTTGACATTTTCCAGCTTTATATTTAAAGATGCTTGAGTAATACAGAGCATAAGAACATTGCAAAAGTCACATAGCTGGTAGATGACTGAGTGGGAATGACCTAATTCTAAGTCCTTTTTCTTTAGAACCTGTTATGAAAGGAAGTATATGTGTGAGTGTGTGTGTATGTGTGTGCATATTAAGAATTTGTTTTGAGTCAATGGATAGGAGAGAGGTGAAAGACAAGCAAAAATTTAACCAAACTTCTCTATGTTAAGCCCTTTCCTAGGTGCCTTAATTATTACAACAATATTTAAGGGGCATTGGCATTGGGCTGCTAAGAAATCTATGAAGTTAAAAAACATGTCCAAAGTTACACAATTGGCACATGAAAGAGTCAGTATTTGAACCTTTATATATATATATGTATGTATGTATCTGTCTCTAAACCTATATATACAGGCTTCTTGGTGGTTTATGGTAAAGAATCCTCCTGCCAATATAGGAGATGCTAGTTCGATCTCTGGTCCTGGAAGATCCCCCGGTGAAGGAAATAGCAACCCACTACACTATTCTTGTGTATAGAACCCATGGACAGAGGAGCCTGGTGGGCTACAGGCCATGGGATTGCAGAGTTGGACACGACTTAGCATCTGAACAACAGCAAACAACAAACAATGAAACACATACACACACACACACATATCTGTCTCTAAACACATTCACAATACCAAAAAGTATTACTGTGTATTTTAGGAAATACATTTTAGAGTCATAGGCTTCTGGGTTTAGAAATGTCTTTCAGATTAGTCCAGAGGTAATATTTAAAATATAAATTGTCTAGTTAGAAAGACTATCAGCCTATATAGCGATGTCTTTTGGTGCTGGGAGCCCCCTGCTGTGCCAGGCATCAATCCTTTAGTTTCTTAAATCTGCTACATTGAGGACATCTGGGGAAGGGGCTAGAGCTAAAGCATCTGAGGTGCTAGAGTAGAGGTTTCTAGACAACAAGTAATTTGCTGACCTGTACAGAGCATTTTCTGGACTACAAAAAAGGCAGAACGCCCAAGAATTGATGTCTTCCAACTGTGGTGCTGGAGAACACTCCTGAAAGTTCCTTGGACAGCAAGGAGATCAAACCAGTTGATCTTAAGGGAGATCAACCCTGAATATTCACTGGAAGGACTGATGCTAAAAGTGAAGCACCAGTATTTTGGTCATCTAATCTGCACGACGGCTCATTGCAAAAGTCCCTGATCCTGGGAAAGATCAACGGCAGAAGGAGAAGAGGGCTTCAGAAGATGAGATGTCTGGATGGCATCACCTATGCAATGAACATGAACTTGGGTAAACTCTGGGAGATGGTGAGGGACAGGGAGGCCTGGCATGCTGCAGTCCTTGGGATCACAAAGAGACACGACTGGGTGACTGAACAACAGAGCATTTCACTATTTCATTGGCCTATAAGGCTGTGCATTAGCCCTAGCTGCTCTTGCTCTTATTATTATTTTTTAATTGTTTAGTTTTTATTTCATAATCATAAATTTAACTTTGCAATCCATCTAAACTTGGAAGGGGATAAGGAAAATATGGAACCCAAAGAACTGTAGTGAGAGCACAAAGATTATAGGATATTTCAAGCAGATGGGGGTGAATGGGTACCCTCCTGGGCTACAGAAGGAGTGGTCTGGTGGTTAAGTAAACCACAATTCAAATTTATTAGATTTGTCCACAGTCAGCAATGGTGATCTTCTTGCTGGTCTTGCCATTCCTGGACCCAAAGAGCTCCATGGCTTCCACAATATTCATGCCTTCTTTCACCTTGCCAAAGACCACATGCTTGCCATCCAACCAGTCAGTCTTGGCAGTGCAGATGAAAAACTGGGAACCATTTGTGTTGGGGCCAGCATTTGCCATGGACAAGATTCCAGGACCTGTATGTGTCAGGATAAAATTCTCATCATCACATTTCTTGCCATAGCTAGACTTACCACCAGTACCATTATGGCGTGTGAAGTCACCACTGTGCTGTCTTTGGAACTTGGTCTGCAAACAGCTTGAAAGAGACATGGCCCAAGGGCTCGCTGTTGACAGCGATGTCGAAGAACATGGTGGGGTTGACCATGGCTAGACAGCACAGGAGGCTCTGGGGTGGCTGTGTCTACAAGGCCTCTTGCTCCTCTTTTAAGTCAGGTTGAATACTTCATTTGTCTGCACTTAAATTATTCCATAGCAATTTAGTTTACTAATAATATTCAATGTGAGGAAGTTGTCCCTCTTAAGTTACATTACTTATTTTGTTTAAATTCTGTGATCTTCGTCCTTCCTAGTCTATCGGCTTGTTTTTAATATTTTTTCTGGTTTTTCCATTTAAAGGTGTTTCTGTAAATATTTATTTTTATTTAAAGTTTAATTTCAATGACTTCTAAATAAAATACTGGTTAGGGAAGTCCTAAAGGCTTTTAGTTGTAATATAATTATGATAAGTCTATCAGTTTGTGGTTTATTTAAAAAATATCTATATTATATCTGATACTTCCACACTCAGTTTTTCCATTTTCCTGCTTGTCCTTTATTGCCATGTGGCTTATTTTAAAGGAGCTCGTTAGGTAAGAAACCTGAAATCTTGACCTAGCGCTGCTTTTGACCAGCTCTGGGGCCAGGTAAAGTCATTTCACGCTCTACTTTCGTTTTGTTGAGGACCTGTGAAGCGAGGATTTGATAGTCACTCAGTAGGGTCCCTTTCCAGCTCTAGTGTCTGCCCTATGAATCTGGCCATTTGATCACTGGATTCAGAAGTGTTTCTACAGTATCCAGTGTAAACTTGACATTTATTACATCAGGTGAGAAAGCACAGAACTGTGTCCCCAACAGATTCGAGATCACATGGTAAGAGAGAGTCAACCCCTGTGGGCTTGAGTACATGGAGTAGAAAGAGTAAAACTGCTTCATTGGGGATCACAGATGATTAACAAGGACAGGCATGCAGGAGACTGGAAACTCACGTAGTCATCTCAGGAACACACATTCAGCCACTAGGCTTACCTAGGACTTCAGCATTAGAGGACTTGCTTCACTGGTTTCTTTCCCAGTGAGACCCACTTGGATAATAGGATCTTAATAATTACTGCCTCAATTTATTTATCTAACTCATGGACCTAAAATAGAGTGATGTCCATGAATCAAGGTATTTTCACAATCAGGTCTTGCTGAGGCATATAGAACTACCTGTAGTTCATATCCCGAATACAGCAGTTGAGGCAGAAAAATACAGTAGTACTCCTTTTTTCAGGGTAAAAACTTTTTCCATATTATTGTTGAGGAGATGCCCTATGATATCCATCTCATTTTCTCCTCTCTGAGTTTATTATAAATAGAACTTTAAAGAATTAATGCTATGGGATAAAACACCCAAGATGTGAGTGCAAGAGTGCGCTTCTGTGAAATAGTGACGAGACTTACAGTGGGAAGAGAAGCATTCTATTTTTATTATTTGGTTTTTCCTCACATATGTTTGGTAAGAACATTTAACTTATGCTCTCTTAAAAATTTCAGTTATGCAGTACACTGTTATCACCTAAGGCTGTAGTTATCATGTTGTGCATTAGATCCTCAAACCATCTTCATCTTATAACTGAAAGTTTTTACCCTTCTCTATTTCTCCCACTCCCAGACCTTGCAAACCCTACCACTTATTTTTATATTTTTTCTATACATTTGACTTTTAAGCATTCCATGTGTTAATTGACACCATGTAATATTTGTCTCTCAAGAGTCTTCTCCAACACCACAGTTCAAAAGCATCAATTCTTCGGCGCTCAGCTTTCTTCACAGTCCAACTCTCACATCCATACATGACCACTGGAAAAACCATAGCCTTGATTAGACGGACCTTTGTTGGCAAAGTAATCCAGTACTTTGGCCACCTCATGCGAAAAGTTGACTCATTGGAAAAGACTCTGATGCTGGGAGGGATTGGGGGCAGGAGGAGAAGGGGACGACAGAGGATGAGATGGCTGGTTGGCATCACTGACTTGGTGGATGGGAATCTGAGTGAACTCTGGGAGTTGGTGATGGACAGGGAGGCCTGGCATGCCGCAATTCATGGGGTCGCAAAGAGTCGGACACGACTGATCGACTGAACTGAACTGAACTGAATATTTGTCTATTTGTCTTTCTGGTTTGTTAACTTAGCATAATGCCCCCCAGGTTCATCCATTTTACTACAAAGCAGACTCTTTCTTTCTTTTCTGAAGCTGAGTAATATTCTATTGTGTGTATATATGGGCTTCCCTGGCGGCTCAGATGGTAAAGAATCTGCCTGCAGTGCAGGAGATCTGGGTTCCATCCTTGGGTCGGGAAGATCCCTTGGAGAAGGAAATGGCAACTCACTCCAGTATTTTTGCCTGGATAACTCCATGGACGGAGGAGCCTGGCGAGCTACAGTCCATGGGATCGCAAAGAGTCAGGCATGACTGAATGACTAACACACTAACTAAAGGGTGGGGTGGTAAATATATACACTCCATTTTCTTTGTCCATTCATGTGCCAATGGGCACTTAGCTTGTTTCCATACCTTGTTATTTGTGGATAATGCTGCTATGAACATGGAAGTACAGACATCTCTTTGAGATAATGATTTCATTTCCTTTGGATGTATACTTAGAAGAGGGATTGCTAAATCATATGGTACTTCAACTTCTAACTTCTTCAGAAACCTCCATACTCTTTCCATAATGGCTGTCCCTATTTACATTCCTGCTGACAGTGTATAGGGGTTCATTGTTCTCTACATTCTCTCCAGCATTTGTTATCTCTTGTCTTTTTGATAAGAGACATCCTAAGAGATGGTGAGGTGATATCTAATTGTGGTTTTGATTTACATTAACCTGATGATTATTGATGCTGAGAACTTTCTCATGTACCTGTTTATAATTTGTAGGTCTTCTTTGGAAAAATGTCTATTCACGTTCTGAATATTTTTATTGTTGTATGCTACAGAGTTGAATGAGTTCCTTATACATTTTAAGACATTGACTTCTTATTGGATATGGGGTTTACAATTGTTTTTTCCCATTCCATAGGTTGTCTTTGGTTTTATTGATCGTTTCCTTTCCGTGCAGAGTTTTTCAGTTTAATGTAGTCCCACTTGTTTATTTTTGCTTTAGTTGTCTTCTGGTATCAGATTAAAAAAAAATCATTGTTAAGATCAATGACAAAGATGTTTTCTTCTAGGAGTTTAATGTTTCATATTTTTTTTCAAGTCACAATGCATTGTGAGTTTTTATTAATGTATTATTAATTTTTATAATAAATGTATTATTACTATATTTTTAATAATGTATTATTATGTTTTTGTGTATGATGTAAGATGGGGGTTTATTTCATTCTTTTGCATGTAGTTGTCCAGTTTTCCCAAAATTGTTTATTGAAGAAACTCTCCTTTCTCTATAGTATATTCTAGGCTCCACTGTTGAAAATTAATTGACCATTTATGCATGTTTTTATTTCTGGAGTCTTTATTCTGTTCTACTGATCTGTGTATCTATTTTTTATATGAGTGCATACTGTTTGATTACTGTAGCTTTGTAATACAATTTGAAGTCAGTAAGTGTGACACCTCCAGCTTTGTTATTCTTTCTCAAAAGTGTTTGAGTTATTTGGAATCTTGGAGGTTTCATACAAATTTTAGAATTTTTTTGTTCTATTTCTGTGAAAAATGTCACTAGAATTTTGATAGGTATTGCACTGAATCTGTAGATCCCTTCAATTAGTATGGGCTTTTTAAAAATATTAATTCTTTCAGTTTATGAACATGGAATATCTTTCCATTTATTTGAGTCCTCTTCAATTTCTTCCATCAATGTCTTATAATTTTTACTGTATAAATATTTTGCTTGGTTAAATGTATTACTAAGAATTTTAATTTTTTGATGGTGTTATATATCAGATTGTTTTCATAAATTCTCTTATATTTCATTGCTATAGAAGCACAACTGATTTTTATATATTGATTTTATATTCTGAAACTTTACTGAAATAGTTTATTAATGTTAACAATTTTTTGGCTGGTAACTTTAAAGGTTTATATATATGATATCAGGTCATTTGCAAGTAGATAGTTTTTGCTTACTCTTATATGATGGATATATTTTATTTCTTTTTCTTGGCTAATTATTTTGGATAGAACTTCAAATACTATGTTGAAAAAAGTGGTGAAAATAAGCATCCTTTTCTGGTTTCTGATCTTAGAGGAAAGCTTTCAGTAATTCACTACTGAATATGATTTTACCTATACACTTGTCTGTTATACAGAACGCTTGTTAGGCTGAGATACCTACCCGTTTACAATTTGACAAAAGTTTTTTTTTTTGGTTTCTTTTTTTTTTTTAATCATGAAAAGATACTTAATATCTTTCCAAGTACTTTTTCTGTATCTATTTAGATGATCTTTAACTTATATCTTTTACTTTATTAATGTGATATCATCACATTAATTTGTGAATATTGAATCATCCTTGAATGGTTCAATAAATCCTTGAATAAATCCCATTCAATCATGGTACGTGATTCCCTTTAATATATTGTTGAATTTGGTTTGCTAAAATTTTGTTGAGGAGTTTTGCATCCACATCTATCAGGGATATTCCTATACTTTTCTTTTTCTGATACTTTTTCTGATATTCCTGTACTGTTCTTTTCTGTAGTCTGTTTGTTTGATCTTGATATCAGAGTAATGCTGGCTTGGCATAATGAATCTTGAAGCATTCTCTTCTCTTTTTTGGGAGAGTTTATAAAGAATTGGTGTTAGCTCCTCTTTAAATATTTATTAGAATTCAGATGTGATTTATTTTGGAAAGCAGTAGAATGAAAAGATGAAATCTAGAAAGAATAGGAGTGTCTTATGGTTCACTCTTGGGCATTTAGTCTAAGATAATACAGAATAAGGAGATAGTAAATGTTTTTAAACAGAGTAGTGAAACAACGAAAATAGTGTTTAATAAACACTAATCTGAACTGTATTTAAAAAACATATTTTACATGATTTGTTTCCATTTTGAATTTTAAAAAATCGTATTTTTGCTCATGAATTTCTAAAACATCAAAATGAGTGTTAAACTATGTTTAGTTTTCATCTGTCTTTAAAACTATTTTAAAACTCACAGTACAAAATTGCTGTACATGCTTTCACATTCCCATTCCCTTGGAGTGCTTGCAATTTTAGTCTTAGAAAGAGTTGAATGTGTGTACATTTTAGTTGACGATAATTATTAAATCTTCTTTTTTGGTTCACAACTATTGTAATCTACTACTTTGAAGATTTATGGACTACAGGATGACTTGGGAGACAGTCTAGAGTCTGGACAACAGTGGGAGCAACTATAAGACTACTAGAATAATTCAAGCATGCGGCAACGGTGGCCACAGACCAGGCTAGTAATAGTTTGGGGGAAAGGTGACAGGAACAAAATTTCTCTTGAAAAATTAATGAAGTCTGGTTAAGGCAAAAGGGAGGAAGAAGGAATGGTTCAAGACTATTTCTAGATTTATAGTTTAGAAACAAAGAAAAAGCAAAACCTATGATAGGAGTTAAAACTGACTTTGAGGTAGACATGCTGGCCATCCTGATATACTGAGATGGGAATGAAATCTCCAAAAAGGAATAAGCTTGTGGGCTATATTTTTCTATGAATATAAGAATAATTAGGATATATTAATTTTCTGTGTGTTGATTTTCAGGCAAAATAAATCCATGTATGGATTTAATAGAAAGCTTTAAAATATTTATAAAATCTCAGATATGCTAGTATCTTAGATTTCATTTTTTGGTGACATATAGCTACTTTTGTCTGATAAAAAATATAATCCAAAACCTATATAAAGTTTCCTCTGTCATATTTATTAGAATGACTTTGCCTCTTTCTGATTTTCTGTTTAAGATTCAAATAGAGCAGAGTTTATCAGTTTGTGCTTAAATCTTTTAAATGGCTTCATGTTGCTTTTAGGATTAAGAAAAAAATTCCCCAGGCTGAAAGAGCTGCATGCTCGGAATGATGCCTGTCTGTCTCTTCATTGTCATCACTCACTACTCTGTTCTACACCATAGTTGGCAGCCACACTGACCTTTAGTTTCCTTCTCATTTTAAGACTTTGCATGTACTATATTTTTCTGTCGAACATCTTCCCACACTACTTACCCATTTGCAGCTTTTTCTCCTGCTTAGTACTCACTTATCCTTCAGTAATCAGGCTACACTGCACTTATTCAGTGAAAACTGCCTGGGCTCAACCAGATCCCTTTGTATAACATCTGGTAACATCAAGACTTAATATCCTTAACACAGTTTTTGAATATGCACTTATGTGTGTGATTATTTGTTCAGTGTTTCTTTCTCCACAAAAGGAATTTTCATAAGGGCAAATGTCTTGCTTTTTTGCCCACCGTATATCTAGAGGACGGAACATAATATATTAAACATTTGTTCAATGACTGAATATTGGCAGCCATGAGAGGGAAGTTGGACTATTGATGCCATCCCAATCATCTAGCCAAGTTGAGATATCTCTGAGCATCTGATGGCACTTGTATCCTCATCATACTCCAAGTACATCTCTGGATAATATGTGGAAAGCTAGGGCAGTACAGAATGTATCCTCACAAAGTACTGAAGGGTTTATATAGCAGACAGCCACATTGTCCCAGATGGGAAAGGAACATTATTCTGACATTCTTCAAGCTATGCAATATTGCATGTGCATTTTTTTTTAAATCAAACAAATATGGTGTTAAAAAATAAAATGAGCATGTATAAATTTGGTGATGCTCAGATTAGGGGTTAACCTAGTTTACTTTTTATCTAGTTAAAAATTTTCTCCCAGATCTTATCATTTTTATTTTAGACAGGATTGCTTTTGACTTTAAAGTGTTACAGTCAAAGTAATTTTATGAAGAAAAAACTCACTTTTCATATAAATATAAATAAGTACTTCTTCAGTTCAGTGTTATTTAAAACACTAAGAACACTATTTAGAACACTCTGGGACCAAAATTGTTCTTCCTCTGTTTCTGGATTCTAACAACAGTGTCTCTTTTTTTCCCAAACATCATGTTTTCATCTGTATTCTTCCCTAAAGAACTGTCTGAGGGAATATGTTTTGTGTTCATATTGGCAATTTCTTCAAACACAAGGGTAAATATAGAGAATGCTACTGCTTTCATAACCTTGGAAATCAATTTCCATAGCATGTGTACATATGAACCACTACCATAAACAGTCAGCTTACCTAAAGGATACTGAAACGTCATGAATGGCATATTAGTGCTATCAAAATTTGCACAATAGATGGATTCTTTGAAAACTATCAGTTGTTCCAAAGTTTGCTTCTAGTATCTCATTACAGCTGTTTGCATTACATTTTAATTTTACCATAATGTGGATTTATGGCATTATTCAAAAATATTTTTTAATTGAAAATTTTTCAGGAAAATATTTTTGGTATAATATTTTGATACATGTTCATATAATCGATTGTTTAAGAAGAGTGATAACTTTAAGTAGTATAGTGTTAGTAAATTAATGAGTATTATTCCAAGTCAATTACTTTCCCGCATTTCTACATTCTTAAGAGATATATATTGCAGTTATATTAAATAGAATAAATTTCAGTGGGTAAAATTTAATACCTTTTCAATGACACCAATTGTTGTGATATTTGATTTTTAAAGTCATTGTATTTAAATGTTTATCAATTTGGAAAAAATCAGATATAATAATATACTTGTTTTTATTTAAAATGTATTGAAGTCTAGTGTTGTCCTCCATATATTCTTCAGACATAGTTAGATTTTTACATCCTTGATCTTAGTTTTGTAAATAAATTTGTCCTAACAACATCCCTGAAAAGATTTAGCCAGCTTCCAGTGGCTCCAAAACAACAATGACTACGTTCTTAGATTTTCCCATTCTGTGGAAACTGCCTTAGGAATCTTTTACAGTCAGTGTACCTCAAAGGCTGTTGGGTAAAGAGGGTGGGGAAAGAGTACAGCAGTGTCTTTAGCGAGGGTTCTCCATCTCCATGATGATGGGACTCACTGGAGCCGGGAGCTCTCAATAATTCTAAAATTTCCACACGTATTCTCTTAAGAAGGACACATTTCTCATGGACAGCTTTCTGAATCAGAAGCTAGTGATACCCTCAACCTGCTTGCCTTTTTTTGCAGATATGTGTGACACAAAGTATGAATAACTTCTGCTGAATTGAACCTGTAATGAAGGAATTTATAATCAGTTCTAATGTATTTGAGACTTAAAGTATATTAGACCTTCATCAAAGGGAATGATAAAAAGCAGCCTTAATGTGGGTGGATAATAATTATTTCGGTGCTCATAATTATTCTACAGTTAACTACAGAGAAATGCTGATATTTTTATTCCTTTTTCAAAATATAAAAGGCACTGTGGTCAGATTCTGAAATGTAAGAATGCATCATGCATCTTTTGTAAAGGATGATGCTTTGAATTATACTTACGTTAATGGAAAAGGAACTATTTTGGATTTAAATGAGTTCAAAGTTCATGGTTAGACGTTCCTGTACCTTTCTTAGTCCTATTGTTTCATCGCTGAATCTATTTATTGGCTGTGGGAGATATAAAATATAGTAATTACTCTCACTTCATTTCTAAAAGACATGCGATCTGCTTTCCTATTAACTCTCATAAGAGTTATGAGTGAGTTCCTCAAGGAGGACAGACCCTATGGAGTTTCAATATAGAATAAATCACTTCCACACTCAGGTTTTAGAGGACTCATTTCCTTTATACTTTGGTGATTTAAGATGCCCATTTAAACTGCTGGTTTTGAAGATGCACTATTTGTAGTTTAAAAGAAGCATAAGCTGTGGTTGGAATGTTGATAATGATTGTTATTTATGATGAACAGTAAATGTTTTGCCCTTTGAGGAAATCATGGTGATCAACTTGCTGGAATGCATGGTGTCTAAATAGTGGTTGCCTGTTTTTGTTAGAAAATGAATGACAATTACCCCTTAAAATATTTCTACTTAAAATTTTTAAGCATCAGTAATTACATCAACAGTAACAGATTGAAATAAAGGAAAAGTGAGACAGAGTTGCTAATATTCTAGAAAGAAGAGAGATCAAGGAAATGGTTTTCTTTCCAGCTTGGGAATGATGAATCTTGAGATCATGTAGAGATATTTCTATAATCCATAAACATATTTACTCTAGTTTCTCAGTTTGCAACCCAAAACCTCTCAGATATTTGTTCTCAGTGCCTTTAGGCACATAAGATAAAGGAAATCTGTTTTCTTTCTTTTTATAATCCTTTTTTTTTTCTTGCTGGAAAATTATCAGCCCTTCTTCCCAGGTACCCTTCAAAAAATCAGATGTGTAAAAAATTCTTGATGTTAAGAAAACCCAACTGTACTTGACCCACTAAAATCTAAAATGCTACTGAAATCCGCAATGTGGAAACAATTTAATATCCAACAAGAAAATTTTAAATAAAACCTACTAAATAGTATTCACCAGGGTTTCCCTGGTGGCTCTGATGGCAAAGCATCTGCTTGCAATGCGGGAGACCCGGCTTTGATCCCTGGGTCAGGCAGATACCCTGGAGAAGGAAATGGCAACCCACTCCAGTACTCTCACCTGGGAAATTCCATGGACAGAGGAGCATGGTAGGCTACAGTCCACGGGGTCTCAAAGAGTTGGACACGACTGAGTGAGTTCACTTTCTTTTTTCTCAAATAGTATTCAGTAAATGGAATTCTTTAGTTGAGAAAGTGGCTTAACACTTCCTTTGAATAATGATGCCCTCATCTGTTCATGATGCTGAAGCAGTATCTGTATGTTTCTAACCCTTCAGATTTGCCACAGTAAAAGATGTTCCATGTATGTTTGTAATCATTATCTCACATCAGTTAAGATCATTGCAACTTTCTGAATATGAAAAGTGATTATAAATAATGTAGCACAAAGCTGGTTCAGCCATGCCCTGTGTGGAAAAGTTCTCCCACAGACATAGTATCATTTCCCTGGTATATCTACTAATATAGACCCAGAGGCAGATAGCAACTGAGAACTATGTTCGCCATGCAGACAACTGGGAGATATTGTGTTAATAAAATTTTTTTGCTATCTTATTTCATTTAGACCAAGAGCTAACAATTTTGTGTGTGTGTAAAGTATTAAAACTACTGACTCTTGGCTGTAGAACCTGAATGATTTCCCAAATCATGTAAATTGCCTTGGGCACCCTAAGAAGAGAAAGAAAGATATCTTCCAAGAGAGATATAGAGCCACACACTTAATGTAATTGTGATAGGGTTTACGTTTGTCTCCAAAAATTATTGAAATAACAATTTAGCAAAGAAAAATTTGAGCTCACATTGCTGCTACTGCTAAGTCGCTTCAGTCGTGTCCAACTCTGTGCGACCCCATAGATGGCAGCCCACTAGGCTCCTCTGTCCCTGGGATTCTCCAGGCAAGAATACTGGAGTGGGTTGCCGTTTCCTTCTCCAATGCATGAAAGTGAAGTAAGCCAGAAAGAAAAACACCAATACAGTATACTAACGCATATATATGGAATTTAGAAAGATGGTAACAATAACCCTGTATACGAGACAGCAAAAGAGACACTGATGTATAAAACAGTCTTATGGACTCTGTGGGAGAGGGAGAGGGTGGGAAGATTTGGGAGAATGGCACTGAAACATGTAAAATATCATGTATGAAACGAGTTGCCAGTCCAGGTTCGATGCACGATACTGGATGCTTGGGGCTAGTGCACTGGGACAACCCAGAGGGATGGTATAGGGAGGGAGGAGGGAGGAGGGAGGAGGGTTCAGGATGGGGAACACATGTATACCTGTGGCAGATTCATTTTGATATTTGGCAAAACTAATACAATTATGTAAAGTTTAAAAATAAAATAAAATTTAAAAAAAAAGAAGGGAAAAAAAAAAAAGAAAAGTGAAAGTGAAGTCGCTCAGTCATTTCCAACTCTTAGCGACCCCATGGACTGCAGCCTACCAGGCTCCTCCGTCCATGGAATTTTTCAGGCAAGAGTACTGGAGTGGGGTGCCATTGCCTTCTCAGTTACACTTGACTAGCTGGATTCAAAGGCTGCTTATGAAACCTGTCTTCCATGTAACAAAGTGCTGCTCTAGCACAACCTGAGAACTACCCTGGCCACATTCCACCTCAAAACAAACGTACACTAAAGGTTTCCTAATATAGCCAAGAGTTAAGCAAATTAAGTAATTTAGCTAAAATTGGAAAACAGATGTATTTTGGCATCAATAAGAAACTATCCTGTACTTTAATCTGTGTTGTTAACTGGTAAATAAAACCATAATTTTTATATGGTGTCCTTGAAAATAGAAATGCAAGAAAATATATTTGTTGAGGTTTATTAATTTATTCCTTTAGGTAATTACAGAAGTGTTAAACATATTTCTAAGTCTAATATTTTACATGGTGTAAGATATTCAATATTTCAAATATAGTTCTGATACAGTAATTTTAAAATCGAAATTAATGTTTTTCTATTTTTCAGAAATGCAGCAACATTGTTGCATGAACATCATATAATACTGAGGACACTTTCTTCATTTAAACAGGGTTATATTCAAGAAATTTTGATTTCTGTGAACTTGCAAAGGAGTGCTAATTGTAAACTATTGCTTTCATCTAGTTTTTCTTCTCAGTGGAATGATTACTTGCAGGACTATGAAATTTACCATTTAATCTACTATGTAGAGCTCCCTTGTATTGGGAATGGCCTTGAAACCATGACATTACAATTGAGTTATCAATGGGTCCCTTCTGTTACATCATCAATTTCTCTATTTCCAATTTTTGATCTTTGTCAGTTATTCCTATTTTTCAAGGCTGTCCCCCTGAGCTGATGATACTTATATATGTCTCATTTTTTTCCGTTTCCTGGGATGGTGTTTTTTATTCTCTGAAGGCTGTGATATTAAATGTAGTTTTGAATTACAAACAATACATGGTAATCGCTGAAAAGACTTAGAAATCTTTCTCAAAATGTTTAACAGTCCCTTCCTATCAAGTGTGCTTAGAATTAATGCCTGCTTCTTTACTATTTATATTATTAAAATCGACATATGGTGTTCAGTCCTCTTTTTTTCCTTCCTTTTTCTATAGCTGTTATTTTATGCATGACAAAATTCTCTTGCTTATGGTTATGTGGTTGGCTGTCTTTTAACTTGGGTGTTATGTGTTTGTAATGATTGCTTTTTGCATGAGGATTATGAAATGCCATACAAATTAAATGGTTGTGGAAACAAAAAGAAATGTAGGGCTTCACATGCTTTTTTGTGTGCTGAATATGTCAATTATGTGATGCTTAAAATTACTTTCATATGGTCTTTGACTTCCCCTTTGGTGTCCTACTTTATTCTTAGCAAATTAATATTGTTAAGAATAATAAAACATTTATTAAACATTCACAGTATTTTAATACAATTATTATCCTAAAACATGACCCATTATAAATAACTACACTGGGCATGAAATTGCACTAGGGCATAATTCGTTATATTTCTAAACTGATTATGAAATATAAGCCCTGACTCTGTAACTGCCTTAATTACGAACACTGACTTCTACAGTGGTACCTTTGTTCTACCAAACGATGAGATTATTTTTTCATACATTTGTGCAAGTTGCAAAGGTTTTAAATCCACGGCTACTTTTTAATCAAAACACATGGGGAAATATTTGTGTAATGACAAGTAATTTTAAAAAAAATCACAGTTTTGAAAAATGTATGACATAAAAATGCGTAAAACCTAAGTGTTAATGCTTTTACAATAAAACAGAAGAAAAAGAAAAGAAAAGAAAAAACCCTAAAAATTTTTATATCTCTGTTTTCCCTAATGGTATTATATTGTCCCAAATTAATGAATGAGTTTGGCCTACTTTCTTTGTTGTTGTCACCAATTCAAATTAGAAAAGACACTGAATAAATTAAATTCTTTCAGCTAATAAAACTGTTTACTTTTTTTGTATGCAGTTGGTATTAAAAAAAATCATTTCCTTTGCTTATGATGTGACTTTCAAACCATATGTATTTTTTATGCTGGATATATTCACAAGCCAAATCTGAGATATTTTGGGGAAAGGGAATTTTTTTTTTTTTTTTAACAAAATAGATAACCAACTTTGATATAATCACTCCCCCATGCTTTTTGGAAATAGTCCTTGAGAATTTTAGTATTTGCACTTATTTTTTCCCCTCAGTCTTGTTTATTCTTGAATTGTCTTTTTTTTTTTCCCCTCCATTTCTCCGTTCTCAATCCTAGGTCCCCTTACAAAGAAACAGACAGATGATTTAGGTGATAATGACGGTGCTGAAGATGAAGGTATTTTTCTCCACCCAATCTATTTGCATGACAAGGGCCTCAATCACTTTTTCCACCCTTTTCTATTTTTTTGCTTCTTGTCTTTTTTTGAAGAGTTGTTTTTAATTCCCGTTTTTGATGTGTTTTGTCTTCTTGCTTGTTGTTACATATGAATATACATTTTTAATTTTTTAAAAAATGAATGTTAAATTTTGATTTTGATGCCAACCATTACAACGTTTTAAAAAGAGGGGCATTTTTTGTTGTTGTTTTCTTGAACTGACTTTTGATATGTTTCATTCCACATTTTGACTGAAACTTGTCCATATTCTTTGAACTAACAATCTCTTCCCTGTAGTCTCTTTGTACGCCTTTTGCATGTTTTCTAATCTATGTAAATATTTTACCCAATACAAAATGTTTCATTTTGACATTTTATATTTGTTTAAAAAAAAACACACCTAATAACGTGAAGGACAAGCTAAAAGCTGATATAAAGTGTTTCTTGAGCAATATAATTTAGGTTAAAAAAATACTGTTTTGTGTTTATGTGCTTAAATATTACATCAATAATAAAATGATATGGATGTAAAAGGCATACACCTATTTAGATAATTGTAGTAAACCTTACTTAACCACTTAAGAACTCTGAGAAGATTAAATGAATATCTTTTAATATCAAAGGCACATAATTTGAAGATGGGCAAGTAAAATATTCTGAATTTCAGATTATTGCTAACTATAAGTAATAATGTCTTCATACTATACTAATATCAAAATTATTTTCTCTTTCCAATTTTCTTATGACTTACAATTCTGATATACTCTGTACATGTAAGTACTCACTAGATTGATTTGAGATCTCTCATTCCATTATGTACCTTTACCTGGTATTAAATGGAGTGTCTAGAGAGGCCCATTGAGTCTTTCAGTTCATTTGCCTCCAATTAGTTTTTTTATTTTAATGCCACCCTAGTTATGATTTTGCCTCCAATTAATTTTTTTAATGCCACCCTAGTTATGATTCTTATAGAAATGACTAATATAATCCTAGGTTTAAAAATAATTCCCAGAACCTTGGAAATTAAATCTCATGAAAACAATAATGTGGTAAGAAAGATTTTCCAAAACAAGATAATCCACACACAGGCCAGCAGAAGTGCTAGTTCCATAAGGAACAACTATGAATGTGTTCTTACTAAACAATTGAGATTTTTTCATTAAGATATATACATTTAATAAACTACTTCAGAATAGAAAATTATAGAAACAAATTATTAAATGTTTAAAAAATTTATTAGATGTTAATATTTTTATAAAATTTAAGAATTATTTTGATTAAATGAAATTTATGACATTTGATTAAATATTCATTTGCCATGAATACTACCAGTGGGTTAAATGTTAAATACAACACAGTCATTATACTTGAAATAAGTCTTTATAGCTGCCCAAGATTGTCATTTTTAATGCTAAATAGCTAAAAATAAATTTATAATATCAAAATACAAATTGTGATTTTTTTAAACCCTGTTGGAAATCTGAAGAATTAAAACATCAAAGATATTTATTCACCTTGAGGACGTGGGTTGTTGTTCCTAGTGCTCTATGAAAACAGCTTACACTTGGGGACCTTGATGTAACTTTGTAATTCCAAATTTTCCCAGAATACTCACAATGTTTGTTTATATCATATCCCATTTAAAAAAATATTTTGATGGCTGATTTTATGTGCTACTTTTGTTTTGCTTTTGGTAAAACAGCATCAAGTAAGATATTTACATGTTTACAAGTGATACCTCTGAACAACCACAGTGAACTAAGCCCTGTAAATGTAAGTATATCTCATAGACATAATTTGAAGCATACTTAACATTTTCAAATAGGCATTAAAAATATCCTAAACCCCAACTTAAATTGGCAGGTAGTATTTAGGTTGAGTATTAAGCCAGTTATCCTAAGAGTTACCAAATCAGTAAATATTTTTAAAGACTCATAAGTGTAGAGTCCAAGAAATCAATCCAAGTTCTTATTCCTCTGTGTTGTTTGGGTAATTGTTTAGCAGATAAGGATAAATTCAAATACCCTCCAGGATAAAAACCTTTGAATAATAATTGAGGTTCATCAAATGAGTAGAGGGCAAAAAATTTCTTGAAATGTCTTTAAATGTATCAGGGAAAGATTTGATTCAGGCAATACCCCCAATGTTAAATTCGTTCAGTTTAGTCTCTCAGTCGTGTCAGACTCTTTGCGTTAGATGCCCCCAAATTCTAAATGATGGGCAATTAAAAACTTCATGAATCCTTTAAGAAAAAAGAAACCAGTAAACATGTTCAAGTACTTATGTGACTAATAATTATTCACCAGGACTGTTAAAGGAAATTATGACTTCAAATATTGGTTGTCAGGCAAGAATAAATCCCAATTGACTGCTCTAGAGCTATTGGCACTTGCTACATTGGCTTAAATTTTTGATTTATCAGAAAGATAAAATAGTTACTAAAATTTAAAATCAAGATACCTACTCAGTTTCCAGTTTATTCTTTTATAACTTGAAAAAAATTTTTTTACTGTAAAAATTTTAGAATAAAAATAATCAGTAGTGTATAGTATTTCTTCTCCCTTAGTTCAAAGACCTAGATGCTTAGCAAAACTTTAAGACATTGTAAATAACAGAAAATATAAGCATACTTTAGGAATATTTGTAGTTTTACTAAACCTGACCTAGTGTTTTAGTCTCTGAGAGTATTCTTTTGATTTTAGTGAGGTCAGTAGCAGCTGTTCAGGCAAAGTCAGATATCTTAGGTGAAATGCATTTAATTTCTAAGGGAACGTATGAGACAAAGTAGAGGGACAATATGGCTCTAAGAAATTCATTATTAATTATTACACCTGATATATTTGCACTCAAGACCACGTGGCTATTCCAAATTTTATTATTAAAATGATGGCATTAGTTGATAGTATTCAATAGTAGGTTATCTGGTATATCAATTTCATTTATAGAGTCTAGTTCTTTATAAAATCAAAATTTATATTTATATTAAACTGTCTACCTTTATTGTTATGTTGTTATTTTTATTATAGTTGAACAATTTACTATTTATATTTACATCAGAAAAGACCTGTAGACTATGAAGAAAAGTAAAATCTAAGATGGACCCTATGATAAAATGCTATCAAAAGTAAAGTTTTTAATGAGCCACTAAAGGTGAGCCACTCTGATAAAGCACTATCAAAAGTTAGCAATTGTTCTGTAGTATGGGAATGTAATATGGCATTTCCCAAACTTATTATTAGCAGTATTGAGTTTTTATGTACAAGAGTGTTGCCTATGTTGGTGATTAATATACTACCTAGCATTAACTTCAGGGTTACTTCAAACAAAAATAAATATTGTTTAGAACACAGCATTAGAATTTTATAGAACTTTCTGGAAAAGAGCTGCTGGACACATTCAAGTACTTAAGCAAAGTTGAAATCATTGAGAAGTTTGGAAAGACAAATTGGAAATTAAAATCAGCCCAATCAATCAGTAATCCTTTCAAGTCTAATTTTCAAAGAAAACTAGAGAGATGCCACTTAGAATCCCTCCTAGAATCTATTGTCATATTTTCAGTGTATTCTGGCACTGTCTACTCCATTCTGCTATATTAGGTGTATAAGATGTGGCAGGTCTTCTCAATGTGTGCCTATATTGTTTTCCAGGTGAACAGAATGGTTCTACCAAGATTTCATTACTGTTCACAGTTGGTGCTTTGTAATTCTATGTAATTTTAATTAAAGAAGAATTCTGAAACAGCCTCCCTCTGTGCTACCTCCAAGCATACAATTAGCAAAGTACAGTGTCTGCTGTGAATAGTCAGTTAATGATTTTGATTTAATAATTTATTATTGCTTCTTCGGTGCCAGACATACTAGAAAAATAAGCTAAAACTGTGTGCAGTGAACAGGCATTTAAGGAGGAGAGTTTGACAATTTCAGAATTGTTTCTTTCTATAAGCCTAACATCTCTATGAGCCCCCCAAGTCTTACAAATGAGTGAATATGATTTCCCTCTCGTGGATTTAAGGAGAAAATACATTTAGGTTTTTTCACTAAATGTAGGGTGTGTCTAGTAGATGGTTTTTATGTCAGAGTATCCTCCTCTCACCACTTAAAGACACTTCTCAAGTACACATTTGTGGGGAGGAGAGAGTATGGTAAACTCACACTGATACTAGATATTAAGTCAAATTTAAACTAGACATTTAAAAATGTCTCTAAATTCTGCAATTAGCTATTTCTCCAACTTGAAAATCTGGACTAAGAAGTTGAGCTACAATTCCTGATTTTACAATGATTTTCATTGAAAAAAATGATTATTATAGTAGAAAAATTGACACATTTCTGCTTGTCACCTTATTTTTTTAAAAACAACAATGTAAAGCAGCCTCTAAATTATCACTAGTTTTTTCAATGAGTTTGTATCATATTAGTCTATTCTGAAAGCTGAAACCTCAATTGTTATGATGTAGGGGATTTGTTTGATAAAATATGTCAAAAGCAAAGAAACAAAGCCATATTAAATGATACTTTATTACTATTAACATTAAAAAAGAAAGATTACACACTTGGTATAATTTGGTTTCAATTGTGGGTAGAAGAGATCATGGGCTATTATATAATAGTGTTTCAAGTATGTACATATTCATAATCATACAGATATATGTACACATATAATATTTCAATTTATATAACAGTTAAAACCTTGTTAACCAGTATGCAGTCCCTGGTTGATCAGATGGTAAAGAGTCTGCCTACAATGCAGGAGACCCAAGTTTGATCCCTGGGTCAAGAAGATCCCCTGGAGAAGAAAATGGCAACCCACTCCAGTATTCTTGCCTGAAAAATCACATGGACGAAGGAGCTTGGTGGGCTACAGTCCATTGATCAGACACGGTTGAGTGACTTCACTTCCAATGTTAACCAATATACAGTTTAGCATTTTTTGTCTCTAGAAATTAGTACATTTTTTACCATTTAAAATTATCCAGTGTTTCCCTTATATATTATTTCTAGACCCTGTTGAAAGCTACATAATCATGGTAAAGTATCTTAGAAAAGCAAATATATTTGATTAAAATTTAGAACTGTATAAATCACTTCAACATCACTCTAAACTTTAGAATTGTTCACTTGAACTTAGCTCTATTTTCTCTAATGTCTACATGACAAAATCATAGAGTCAAAGTGTCAGTCAGTTTTCTTCTTTCAAAGGATAAGGGTAATTTGAATGAACAGATGACTTGAATGGAACTGAAAAATATCATTTGAATGAAAGTCCCCTAAATGCAACAAAGATAAAAATATAGATTTTTGCACTCTATTGCCTGCAATTCATCTGATAGTACTTGAATAGTTAAATGATACTTCTTTCAAATTCTGTAAAATATAATGTTATAATTATGTTCTCAAATTGGAGCATAAGTTATTCAGTGTAATTATGATGCATTCAATATGAATCTTTACATTAATTAAGATGGGGAAAAGAGTGTTTTATTCATAATAGCAGTGATAGCATTGTCCTTAGTTTTTAGCTCATAAATTCCAAAGGCGGTCTAAACAATTGTTAAAAGAAGTTTTAAGAATCATTATCATTCTATTATTTCAATACTAGTCACATCAGAAATCAATTAAAAATAGCACTGAAATTCACACCTACTTGCAATTATCCCAAATTTTGTAATTCAGTTTTATAATATTTAACAAAATTTTAGAAAGAAAACAACAAATATTCATTGCTTTTTTCAGCAATAGATCTTAATACAAGTTGCTTAAGAAACACTTTAACGAAGACAACAATTTAAAGAATTATTTTAACATCATGCCCTCTTGTTTCTAAATTGGAAAATATATTCTCTGCTTCATTATGCATGTAGAGGATAAGAACAGTTGCCAATCATTTGTTTTTCAGATATTCGGGACAGTGGGGGTCCCAAACCAGTGATGGTATACATCCATGGTGGCTCATATATGGAAGGGACTGGAAATTTATATGATGGGAGTGTCTTGGCAAGTTATGGCAATGTGATCGTCATCACAGTCAACTATCGACTTGGGGTACTCGGTAAGAAGTTTCTGTTTTTTTTTCAGCATCATTCCATGAAGATATGATAATTTTGTTTTGATTTGTTTTTTTTTGCTTTGCTTCCTTTCACTCATTGTTCTATGTTTGCTGATTTTGAAGCAAAATTTTTTATATTTTCAATTAATTCTATAAATATTCATAAATTACTTGACAAAAGACAGCTAGGGTTAGTTTTGATATTTAATGATAAAAGGTAATGACATTATTCACATTGTTGAAGAATGCTCTTCTTAGCTTGGCTGTATAGAAATGTGAAAAGCAGCAATGGCAGGGCCTTTCTTAAGAAGAATTAGTTTCTGGACAGATTTTTCTCTCTTCTGCATTTCTTTTTTACAATGCTATAAAATTGGCTGAGGTTTGCCAGGAACGTAGAAACTAGTTTATATTCTCTTCAAGAATATGTGTATGGACTAGCTTTGGGAAATGATTGCCTTTGCTGTGTTGGTTTGTTTTTAGCTTATCACATGTAATTAGAAATATTTTGTTTAGATGTCATTTGTTGAATTATTTGATTTGCAAAACATACATTGATTTCACAAAGTGTCAGTGTGTTCAATAATGTATATGCATGTGAAACAAAATCAAACTCTAGATCTTTTGTTTTTTGAAGAAAAGTATAGAGCAGTGTTATTATTTAAAAAAAATTATCAAGTACTCTGAAATAGGTATAAACTTGCTATTCTACTTGTATAAGTTTGTTTTTTTACAGTATTATCACAATTTAAGGAGTAAAAAAATCTGTATCATTTAATAAAACTCCTCTATCTGTGGTGTTTTAAAAATACTTGCTAAGAGTACAATTATTACAAGAAGTTGTTTTTTAAATCTTAATTGATCAAAGTCCTATCTCTTACTATGCACTTAGAAGTTATAATTTATGTTACTTGGGCACAAAGAGATACTACACTCATTCTTTACTCTGAAACATTTTGAAAAACAAGTTTGAATTATATTCTCCTTCACAATAATTGTTCATATCATTTATTTTAGCCACATTGAGAATCAGTTTATTTTTCTCATCAGTGTTAGTTATTATTATTCTAATCCCTTCTATGTAATCCTAGTTCTGTGTTTATGCCAATCTTAAAATATAAAAAGGAATAATTTTGTCAATCAAGGTTGTGTGTTTTGGGGAAGGGGATGTGTTAGCAAAGCAAAGTGAGACTTGATCTTTTTCTAGTGTGCAATTTTGAATTTGGAATATGGTGGATAATATAATAGGTACACTCTAGCAATGTAGGTGTAAAATATTTCTGTAGCATTGTTCAAATACACATCAGTTCAAGTACCCATCATGTGTAATCATGCATTGGTTCAGATGTTCTTATAATTTCACTACATAGGGGTGAATGACCTCACGCCAATGAAAACTCTCCATGTTAGAAGATATATAAAGAGATGTTAATAATAATCTTCTCAAATTAATCTTAAATATCCTAGTGTTGTCATTGGTTTGTTAGACAAGATTTGAATGTGAGAATCTTCACTATCTTTAATGCATGTAACTTTAATTATGGCACTGTTTATAGCTAAATTGTTTTTAATGTTTATTATTCTCATATTTTTCTAAATTTATTAAATTGAAAATCTTGATGCAGTGACTAGTTTTCCAATTGAAAATTCAAAATTAGATGCCAAATTATGGTAATAGTGTTTTCAAGGATTGAAGATCTGCATAGTTATATTCAGTGATTTTATTTTAAAAAGTCTTTTGGCCATACATCATGTTGCCTATGATTGGTTATACTCACATAAGATCTCATAGAGTAACTTGTGCTGTTATGCTAGTACAAGTTTCGCCCATTTTTAAAAATTTATTTGGAACTGATAAAGACGTGACTTTGGTCTTTGTATCCTCTTTAAATGTGTATTCTAAATGATTGGATTTCAGGCCAAAAGATTCACCAGTTAAAAAATGAAGAACTTCATCTGTATAATGGCAGGCAGTGTTGGGGTTGATAATGGATAATTTTTCCAGTGTTAAATATTTGCTCTGGCTCTGCTGCATTTAGGATTTAAACTTTAGTGGGCTCCTTTGTTCCTCTAAGAGACATCATACCCTAATGTTTATCTGCCCTTACACCATAAAGTACTAAACTTTGTTAGTGAAACATTTTTAGGGGTGTTTTGGAACCTTACCTCTAGAGCCGATATTTTCTGGTGACTTCCTAAAATATGTGTTGGGCCTTAGAAAAAGTATTTAAGTGAATTAATTCATGAAGAATAAATTATCAAAATATTTGTTTCAGCACACTTTGCGTGTGTTATACCACAACTAGAACAACAGCCGATGTACCAGGGGGACTGCAAGAGTAAAGACTGTAGGGTTTTAGTTGTAGTTAATACTTTGTCTAACAGTAACAAGGTAAGCCAAGTTTTCTTGGGTGTGGTATCCAAAAGTATTGCTATTTAGTTGGCTCTTGGGAGAATTTTGGACTTTAAGTAGAAAATAAGATTTGATCACATGTCAGAGTATATCCTGAGCTGTGTTTTGATTTGAATGTTTTGGTGTTATGGAAATGAATTTTGGGGTCCAATGTATAAATTGGTTAATTATGAGACTTGATCTCAGGTGATTGACAAAACATATCAAGTTGACTGAAACAGGTAATGTAATTAGTTTTGCTTTGAATTTGCCATCCCAGAGGAAAACTATTACAAGTTTGTTTTAGCAATAAGTAAAATGTGATAATGTTTCAGTCAAAAATTTCATACAGATATCTAGCAGCCAAGTTCACAGTTTAAAGTATTTTATATGAAAAATATATATATATTTTGTTTGTTGCAAAGTAGAATTAGCATAAAAGGAAAAAAAATACCTCCAGTGATAACATTGTTTCCCAACCAAGACCCTGTCTTGGTTTCCTTCAAAATGGTAACGCAGACTATCTCTATCATTGCATTGGAAATGCTATATTGGTGGTGATAAAAAAAACTGTAATAAGGTTGATGAAAAAAAAATGGCTAGAGTATAGAGGATTCTGCCTGCTAACCTACTTCCTCAGGTTCTCTTAAAGTTCTCCACAACTATATGTTATTCACTGTCACATTCTTTTAGTAAAAATTTAGACTTTAGTTGTATATGTTCTTTGTCCTTATTTTAACTCTTTGTCCTCTGTTATCTAATACATATTATATAAATTACTCTTTAAAATGTTTTTTTTTAAATAATTATTAATAGTTATTTTTAGTGTTCTATCAATAGTATATGGTTAAAAAATCAGAATAAAAATTATAATGTTGGAAACAGTGAGAAATGCTTTGGTTAAGTGGTCTTAAGAGAGGAAAGTAGTATTAAATAATTTTTTATTTTACATAGGATAAGTATATGTACTTATGGACAAGCATTGAAAGGGAATATGAAATAAATTCTTCTGTATTAAGAGGAGATATGCAATAAACATTTTTGAAAATAGAAACCATCCAAATATATTTTCAGATCTTAAAAATGGAAGCATACATTCACTAATTTAGTGTTAAAAATGTGTTTCAACCCCCTCTCTAAATTTAGAATAAATTTATTGTTTTTTAGAGAAAAAAAGTTTAAAAATTATCTCTATGGAGATCTTAGATAAACATAAAATTTTTATTTGATGGAAATATAATAAGATAGTTTTATTTTGATATGGATATTTTAGAGGCAATTATGCATTCATAATTCAAACACATGTGATTTATTTTAGAAAAAAATTCTCTTAAATATTTCAGAGCTACTGATAATTCTGGACATTTGGCAACTTCTTAGTAAAGGGTCTAATTAAATATTTTGCTTAGTAATCTAATGTCTCTACTACCCATCTATGGAAAAAATAATTAAGTGCTAGTTCATTTACCAGTTATGTTTGAAGAATTATATTTAGCTAACTATATAATGTCATGTGGAGAAGGCAATGGCACCCCACTCCAGTACTCTTGCCTGGAAAATCCCATGAATGGAGAAGTCAGGTGGGCTGCAGTCCATGTGGTCGCTAAGAGTCGGATATGACTGAGCGACTTCCCTTTCACATTTCACTTTCAAGCATTGGAGAAGGAAATGGCAACCCACTCCAGTGTTCTTGCCTGGAGAATCCCGGGGACAGGGGACCTGGTTGGCTGCCGTCTCTGGGGTGGCACAGAGTCGGACACGACTGAAGCGACTTAGCAGCAGCAACAGCATAAAAGCCATCTAAAACAAACTTTTATTAACATTACTGAATATAAATTTTAATGAACACCTAAATTGATATTTATTCTATTGTTGTGAGACCTGTTAATTCTTATAAGTATGATGTCTATGCAATAATAATGCTTCAAATATTATGAGACAAATGAAAGAAATAAATTTAAATTTGGAGTTGTCGGTCATCAAATATATAACACTTGTTTCTAATACTGTATATCTTCTAAGACGTATAAATATAAGAATAGTACAATCCTTATCTTTAAAGAGTTTTCAGTCTAATCGAGGGAGGAAATAGGCAATCAATAAAGAATATTGATATTCTACTTCATATTTTATAATAATATGTATTTATTAATTGATTTGTATGTACATGGTCACTTGATATATAAAAAATCAGAACAACAGAGAAAGAAAACATAGAATATCAGATGGATCAACATGATACAGTGATGAGATTCTTATTTGAATCAGAGAAGTTTATCAGATTTGCTAAAGTTTAGGTAATGATCATGATTTAAAAAGAAAAATATATTCATTTAAGTGACTCAATGTTTTGTCATTATTTTTTGCATTTTTCAAATTTCTTTGGCTCTGAAGCCTGAAAGAAACAAACTCTAAATATGACCTTATATTTGAGAGAGATATATATATATAATATAATCAAATATTATATATTATGATACTAATATCACCCTGTCATCCAAATGTGTTATTAGTAGGTGGAAGAGGGAATCAATCTGTCCTTGAAGAGTCAGAGATGTTTTCATGGACTTGGTAGTATTTGAGCAAAACCGTGAAGGATGGGATTAAATGAAGAGAGAAAGACATTCTTTTTATTTGTATTTGTTTATACTCTTTCTGCTTCAAAAAATTGGAAGTGACTTGTGACACACACATGTACATAGGTTGATAAAACCATATGGAATATGAATGCATAGATTATAGAGAAAGATTCAGAAATTTAGGCTTTGAAAATATACTGGAATTGAACATAAATATGTATCCCAATTTCTTAGAGGCAAAGTAAAAAGGATAATGGATTGAATCTCATAATTGTTATTATGAGATAAAGGAAACGTGTATATCAGAAAAATACACAGACGTTTTTTTCACAGTATACTACAGAGAAATTTATCATGAGTTGTATGTATTTGGAATACTAAAAATAAAAAAATAGAAATCATGTGATAGTCTTTATGCCATTAGAAGATATAGAAATATTCTCAGCACATGTTTATATACTAACCCTCTGTAAAAGCCAAAGACACATTGATGAATGTCTACAACATTTATAGTGTCATTTTAGCAAAGAACTAACCAAATGCAGTTCAAGTAAGACATTTGGTGGTTTCACATTTAATAGACTAGAACTAAAAACCAATATAAAGCAATGATAGTTAACCTGGTCCATAGATTTCTTCTCTCAAATACCAGTTGTGTTAACTGAGGTTTAATAGGGGCTGGATGGTAATCAATTTTAGTTTGAGTGCTTAAATGATCTCCTGGAATAGAGATATTGTTTGTCTTTTGGAAAAAAAGAAACTGTAGATAGATAGGAGCTTTTCAGATTGTCAATTCCATTGGTCACTTCTCTGTTCTTACCTTATCTCATCTCTCCATAGCACAGGACACAGTTACTAGTCCCTTGCGTGTATGCTTGTTTGTTTGCTGATGCCAGGATTTCCTCCTGCCTAACTATCTGCTCCTTCTCAGCTCCTTTTGTTCTTTCTTACCCTGATACCTAAATATCGAAGTGCCGCTACGCAGATGTGTTGGCTCCCTTCCTTACCATGTATCCATAGGAGAATTTATTTATGGTTCTCAGTTCAGTTCAGTTCAGTTGCTCAGAGGTGTCCGACTCTTTGTGACCCCATGAATCGCAGCACACCAGGCCTCCCTGTCCATCACCAACTCCCTGAGGCCTCCTCAGACAGCCGTTTTGCTTTTTTGCATTTATCTTTCTTGGGGGTGATCTTGATTCCTGTCTCCTGTACAGTGTCACGAACCTCCATCCATACTTCATCAGGCACTCTATCAGATCTAGTCCCTTAAATCTATTTCTCCCTTCCACTGTATAGTCATAAGGGATTTGATTTAGGTCATACCTGAATGGTCTAGTGGTTTTCTCCACTTTCTTCAATTTAAGTCTGAATTTGGCAATAAGGTGTTCATGATTTGAGCCACAGTCAGCTCCTGGTCTTGTTTTTGCTGACTGTATATAGCTTCTCCATCTTTGGCTGCAAAGAAATTAATCAGTCTGATTTCAATGTTGACCATCTGGTGATGTCCATGTGTAGAGTCTTCTCTTGTGTTGTTGGAAGAGGGTATTTGCTATGACCAGTGCGTTCTCTTGGCAAAATTCTATTAGCTTTTGCCCTGCTTCATTCCATACTCCAAGGCCAAATTTTCCTGTTACTCCAGGTGTTTCTTAGGGTTCTAAATACCACCTATAAATAGTGACTTCCAAACTGCATCTTTAGGACTGACTGTTCCTCAAAGCATCAGATTTATGTACTTCCACCTACTGACATCTCTAATGATTAATGAAAATCTCCAACTTAATAGCTGAAATATGTTGATTTTCTCAGGTCTGCATATTTGTCTTCTGCATCTAGATTATAGTAATTATTGCAGCAACAGTAATAACAATCACAGTCACATTCATTGAGAAATTCCAAAAGCTATTTTGGGCAGTTTGCATAGATCACTTTTTTTTTTTTTTTTTTTTTGGGCTCCCCATTGGAGAATCCAAGGATTGGATTATTAAATTCCCATAATAACCTTATGAGGTAGGATTGTTATTTTCCTGATTTTATAAATGAAGAAAAAAATGAGTAGAGAGCTTAAGTAACTAGTTCATACTCATGCAGATCAAAGAGTGTTAAGTGGTAGAACCAGGATTCTAGCCCAGATGGTCTTCTCTTGAGCACAACCCCCACTGATGGCATTGGTAATGCCATCCATCTGGACAAGCAAAGAAAACTTCTGCAGACTTTTTCCAATTTGTCTTTTCTTTAGGCTGAACCTCCAATTCATCAGCTTCTCTCAGTGACTTGTTCCAACATATATCCTGGATCTGTCTCCTTTCCATTTCTCCCTTTGCCAAACTAAGCCAGTTCTCCTTGAGACTCTTATATTATTTATCTCTTTCACTTTTGCTCCCTACCTATAATCCATTCTCCACACAGCAAAATTATATTATCTTTTTAAGCCATAAATTATACCAGCTCACTTTTCTGCTTAATACCCTCCACTAGCTTCCCCACTGTTCACTGAGAATAGAATCCAAACTCTGTCTCTGCTCTGTTTCACAGAACCCTGTGTGAAGAAGGACTTGTATCACTTAGTATCTGTACTTCTTGTACATGTATCCCTTAATTTGTCTCAAAATGCTCTTCCTCTCTATGCCAGCCACATTTTGTTCTTCCTACACACCAAACTCATTCCCATTTTAGGGATATTATACTTGCTGTTCCCCCTGCATCAGATCTTTATGGGGCCAGTTACTTATTCTTCTGATTTGGTTTAAAATGTCTTCTTCTTGGAGAGACTGTCCACATTTATCCAGTCTACAAAGAGTCACCAAGTTACAAGTCACGTACTTTTGAAAATTCTCTCTATTGCATTGATCAGTCATACCCAACTGAGTGAATGAATGAAACAGTCACTAAGTCATGTCTGACTCTTGTGACCACATGGGCTGTAGCCCACCAGGCTCCTCTGTCCGTGGGATTTTCCAGTCAAGAATACTAAAGTGGGTAGCCTTTTCCCTCCCCAGGGGATCTTCCTGACCCAGGGGTCGAATCTGGGTCTACTGCACTGCAGACAGATTCTTTACTGACTGAGCTAATAGGGAAGCCCATACCCAATTACTTCCTATTTATATTTGAATTTTAAAATTTTATTACTCTCTGGCACTCTGAAATCTCTTTAGGCTACTTTTAGTCCCCATGTGCTGTGTACTCAGTTGTTTCAGTCATGTCCAACCCTTTGCTCCTCTGTCCTTGGGACTTTCCAGGCAAGAATACTGGAGTGGACTGCCATGACCTCCTTCAGGGGATCTTCCTGATCCATAGATCGAACCTACGTCTCCTGTGTCTCCTGCGTTGCAGGTGGATTTTTTACCCAGTGAGCCACCTGGGGATCCCGTTTTAATCTCTGACACATGGTATTTTCTCAGAAAATATTTATTAAACAAATTTAAAGTGTATCTGAAGAGTCAATAAGTGCTCATCTGATGTGGTCATGGAGTGGAGGAGGCCAAGTTTGAGGCCGAGAGAGAAGTCTGAGTGAAAGCCAGAGGAAGAGAGAGGCTTGGCATATTAAAAGATATGAGCAAGGCTAGCAGGAATGCTTTGAGTAAGGGGTGAGCAGTGTCAAAAAAAGGCTAAAAACAGGCAGCAGGTCACACGACATCTCATTGAAGATTTAGGACTTCCAATAACAATGAGAAACAATGATAGGGCTTTGAGCAGATGAGTGACTTGATTAGATTTGCATTTAAAAAAATGTGTTGAGTAGGCCTAGACCCTGATCAAAGTTGACATTCTGTTATGGATACCAAAACAAAACAAAACAAAACAAAACAAAAAATGGCTTGTGCTTCATTAAAGAGACATGCTTGGTAAATTCTGTGAATGAGACAGATATTTTGCTCATAAAGGATTGAAGCACAAACTGAGTGTTGCCTGACTCAGGTGAGCATGGGAATCTGTCTTTTATACGAAGAGCATCACAGGGGTTTTGCTGCTTTTGCCTCTGTTTTTTGATAATGGAAAAAATCAAACCATCATTATGGAGAACTCTATTGAATTCCTGCTTAGAGGAATATGAATTAATATGATCAATATTATTCCAGAGACTGGCCTGTACAAGAAACTGCAATAAATTATTGGGTTGGCCAAAATGTTTGTTCAGATTTTTCCTTAAGATGTTTATGGAAAAACCTGAAGGAATTTTTTTCCCAAGCCAATATTGTACTATGATGTCTTATTTAAGTTTCTGTGTTGTTAATATGACCACATTGAATCTCTGGGTTGTCCTAAAAAAGAGATTAAAAAAAAAAATTCTGTGACAGGGTTGGAAGTATGTGGTTTATGATTTCATTAAGACCAGTGGTTTGGAATAAGACCTCAGAACAGAAGAAACATTTCCTTCATTTCTAGTTACAGTGATCTGTGACTAGAATTGGACTACTATTTTCAGGCACTCAAAAGGATTGCAACTCACTAGTCCATAAACAAAAAGATATTGAGTTTCCTTTTCAGAGCAGAGACCATCATCTTAACTCAGTCATTGACTTATTCCATGAACATTATTCCATGAACTTATTCCATGAACATAAGTTACGGGCCCACTATCAGTTCCTGGTAGTTGGGGGTCTGTGTCACATTGTTGGAAAAAGTCAGACCGAAACCTTCCTTTCTGAACCTCACAGTGAGTAAAAAGAATGCCATTAAACAAATAAACGGAGAAGGCAATGGCACCCCACTCCAGTACTCTTGCCTGGAAAATCCCATGGACGGAGGAGCCTGGTGGGCTGCAGTCCATGAGGTCGCTAAGAGTCGGACATGACTGAACGACTTCACTTTCACTTTTCACTTTCATGCATTGGAGAAGGAAATGGCAACCCACTCCAGTGTTCTTGCCTGGAGAATCCCAGGGACAGAGGAGAGTGGTAGGAGGCTGTCTATGGGATCGCCCAGAGTCGGACACGACTGAAGTGACTTAGCAGCAAACAAATAAAACTATTAGCACAAATTTTGTTAAGTTGTATTTCCAAAAAGAATAGACTGTTAAAAAAAAAAAAAAAAAGAATGTTTGTGGTAAAATGTAGACTGAAGGATTCTGGAAAGGCCTCTATGCTAGTACAGTTGTAGCTTTGGTTTGTGTTTTTCTCCATGTATTTACAAAGTTAAATATTGGAAGATAGATAAATATTTTGAAGTAATTTTAAAAGATGTAAGATAATTAGAAGCAAAATAAGTCCTTTGAACAAGCAGCTAGGTTAAAAATACAAAAATCCAAACAAACAAACAGACCACCCACAATTAACCAGGCAAAGTTCTCTATCAGAATTGAATGAGCAAAATTGGTTTGTGAAATGCAAATATACCAGGAAAGAATCCCACTGGAGGGACTAGCCCTTAGCTACTGAATCCTTAGAGAGCAGGACACCGTTCTTTTCAGAGACAATTCAAGTGTCCTCCGTCATCAGCCTTATATCCCTGAGATAGTCTATGCAAAGTAGTAAGGCAGTTCCATTGTTGTTTATTATTATTATGATTAAATGGAATATGGTCTCTTTTTCATCCAGTATCAGTTGTTTTTTTTTTTTTCTCTTTGTTCCAAACAAATAATTTGGGCTAGGATTTTGCTTTGGGGTTTAGTTTGCTAAGGGATCAAAAATGATCCTTTCCTTGCTCTGATGAGTCCTCAATATGAGACCAAGTCAGGACTCCCTCACCTTCCCATGACCTAGTGCCAGGGTCCTCGAAATCCCATTCACTTGCACTACTTTGCCTTCAACACATACTGCAACTTCCTCTGCCAGAGCATCTCATGAGGTCTTCCTCCTTTTCTTTCTTTTTTCTTTCTAAAGTCTTTTCTTGAACTACTTCATAAACATTCGAATTTTGCTCCTTTTCCTTTGTCTTCCTATTTTTAATTGGTACAATTTAATTTTTCTTTTAAATTCCTTACATTTGTTTCCTTCTTTCTATTTCTATTGCTACTGACTGTTCACCTTGGGTCCCAGGTCTTCCAGCTGACCTTCTAGCCTCTAGATTCAAATTTATATGTAATTTCATTCCACACCACAGGCAGGCAAAATAGCTTATAAAAATAAGTATTATTTTTTGCTTTTTTTTTCAGTTTTAATTTCTGTTTTTTAGTTTTCCTCTGATCATCATCTCCAAATGGTTCTCATTAACTCTAGGATCCATTGTAGATATTTCCTGCCATTCAGGTCTGCTAAGGTCTGCTGTTGCTCTTCTCTTCAGCAAACTGTATCTTTTATTCATTTCTGGAAAGTCCTGTCCACACAATCCAGGCTAACTTCTTGACAGCCTACCAGGATCAGTTCCAATATCTTACTTGCCACATTTTTCCCAATCTCCCAGACTCAACTATCACCGTACCTTCTGCAGAGCTAACCCAGGCCAGATCTGTCTCTTCTTTGTGCTCCCATAGCTTTCACTTGGGCATGCAGAAAGCCAATCCTACTTTTTACTGTTGCATGTAATAACTGTTTAATATAGTAGCTGCCTTGCAACCCAAACTAGAAATACTTTGTGTTATTTGGTTTTCCAATATGCTTCAGACTAGTAAGTACTCAGTATATATAATTCAAAACTCACTAATAAACATGCAAATGAATTCACTGTCTCCTCTTCTTGGGATATACATGTCTTAGGATACAGACGAGGTGGAAAGGATGGCTGATGCTGGATGTGGGTAGTGAAGAGTACTACTATGTGCATGCATGAGCCTTGTGTCTAGTCCCATATAAATGAGGTTAGATCTTGTTAATGGTAGCAAAATGGTATTTTTCCCCCAGGCGAAGTGGTGAGAAAAGTATCCTCTGGAGAAGCACACTGTGTACTGGTACTGTAATACATGAAAGCTGTAATTTATTGTAAACTGATAAATGATTTCTGCCTTTGGTGGTTGTGGTTTAGTCACTAAGGCATGTCTGACTCTTGTGAACCTATTGACTATACTTGCCAGGCTTCTCTGCCCATGGGATTTCCCAAGCAAGAAAATTGGAGTGGGTTGCCATTTCCTTCTCCAGGGGATCTTACTGACCCAGGGATTGAACCTGTGTGGTATTACAGGCAGATTCTTTACTGGTGAGCCATGGTGGATTCTCAATTTCTGCATTTACCCTGCATTTAATACTTGCTTTATTCTCTTTCCTGCTTAGCTTGGGATAAGTAAAAAGATTGGTGCTCCTGGGCATTAAACATAAAAAACAGTATTAAACACCAGTGTTTGAATTAAAATATATAAAAATGGCAGAAAGGGTAACTATGGATTCTATGTGTGTAATGGGCTATGCAATCTATATAAATTTTTTGAACTCAGATTTGAGTTGCTCTTTTGTAAATGCAAGAGGAAACAAAAGGAAAATATTTTTGTAATGTTTTTTAGACTTTGCCTTTTGATACTTTACCTATCTTGAATTGATTTACAGGTGCTCAACTATTGCCATGAGCAGACAGTGGTGGCTTGAGAGATCATAAACTATTGATTAACCTCATCCTGATCCATTTTTTTCTAAAAGTGCAATTAGGACCATAGATTTAGATATTATTCTTAGAAAAAATCTGCATATATGAGGCAAGTTATATTTCTCAACTGATAATAATATCCATTTAGAAACTCTTTCTAAAGAGCTGAGGCATACCCTGAGATAAGACAGATCCAAGAGAAATATTAATTTCTATACTGGTATGTGCTAGCTTCTTGTACTTGAACTTTGAAAAACATCATCTTTTCCAGAAAAGTTAGTTCTCGTAGAGAATATACAACACACTCAAACAAAAAGAAGTTTTGAAAAGGATTTTTGTGTTAATATCATCATAATTAGGAATAGTTTTTCTGATAGAAAATATGTAACTATTCTTAAGTTATTTAATTGTGCTGGAATTAAGTTTTTTTTTTTCATTTCATATTATAAGCTTTAAGAAATATTTATTATTCCTTTTAAACATAAATAAAAACATTGCTTCATTACATAATGTTTTCCCTTGAAACATGCCATAATTTAAACATGTTTAAAGTCATAAGAAACTTGTTTTTCAGAGTGTATGTTCAACTCTTCTGTTTTAGGGTCAATATATAATATTTATCAAAGCAGATGTATAGTCTACAGTTTATATTTGGATTAATTTTCTAGAAAAACTTCTTTAGAGGGACCATCAGATCAGATCAGATCAGTCACTCAGTCGTGTCCGACTCTTTGCGACCCCATGAATCACAGCACGCCAGGCCTCCCTGTCCATCACAAACTCCTGGAGTTCACTCAGACTCACGTCCTTCGAATCAGTGATGCCATCCAGCCACCTCATCCTCTGTCGTCCCCTTCTCCTCCTGCCCCCAATCCCTCCCAGCATCAGAGTCTTTTCCAATAAGTCAACTCTTCGCATGAGGTGGCCAAAGTACTGGAGTTTCAGCTTTAACATCATTCCTTCCAAAGAAAACCCAGGGCTGATCTCCTTCAGAATGGACTGGTTGGATCTCCTTGCAGTCCAAGGGACTCTCAAGAGTCTTCTCCAACACCACAGTTCAAAAGCATCAATTCTTTGGCGCTCAGCTTTCTTCACAGTCCAACTCTCACATCCATACATGACCACAGGAAAAACCATAGCCTTGACTAGACGGACCTTTGTTGGCAAAGTAATGTCTCTGCTTTTCAATATGCTATCTAGGTTGGTCATAACTTTCTTTCCAAGGAGTAAGCATCTTTTAATTTCATGGCTGCAATCACCATCTGCAGTGATTTGGAGCCCCCCAAAATAAAGTCTGACACTGTTTCCACTGTTTCCCCATCTATCTGCCATGAAGTGATGGGACCAGATGCCATGATCTTCATTTTCTGAATGTTGAGCTTTCAGCCAACTTTTTCACTCTCCTCTTTCACTTTCATCCAGAGGCTTTTGAGTTCCTCTTCACTTTCTGCCATAAGGGTGGTGTCATCTGCATATCTGAGGTTATTGATATTTCTCCCAGCAATCTTGATTCCAGCTTGTGTTTCTTCCAGCCCAGTATGTCTCATGATGTACTCTGCATATAAGTTAAATAAACAGGGTGACAATATACAGCCTTGAGGTATTTCTTTTCCTATTTGGAACCAGTCTGTTGTTCCATGTCCAGTTCTAACTGTTGCTTCCTGACCTGCATACAGATTTCTCAAGAGGCAGATCAGGTGGTCTGGTATTCCCATCTCTTTCAGAATTTTCCACAGTTTATTGTGATCCACACAGTCAAAGGCTTTGGCATAGTCAATAAAGCAGAAATAGATGTTTTTCTGGAACTCTCTTGCTTTTTCCATGATCCAGCAGATGTTGGCAGTTTGATCTCTGGTTCCTCTGCCTTTTCTAAAACCAGCTTGAACATCAGGAAGTTCACGGTTCACGTATTGTTGAAGCCTGGCTTGGAGAATTTTAAGCATTACTTTACTAGCGTGTGAGATGAGTGCAATTGTGTGGTAGTTTGAGCATTCTTTGGCATTGCCTTTCTTTGGGATTGGAATGAAAACTGACCTTTTCCAGTCCTGTGGCCACTGCTGAGTTTTCCAAGTTTGCTGGCATATTGAGTGCAGCACTTTCACAGCATCATCTTTCAGGATTTGGAATAGCTCAACTGGAATTCCATCACCTCCACTAGCTTTGTTCGTAGTGATGCTTTCTAAGGCCCACTTGACTTCACATTCCCGGGTGTCTGGCTCTAGGTCAGTGATCACACCATCGTGATTATCTGGGTCGTGAAGATCTTTTTTGTACAGTTCTTCTGTGTATTCTTGCCATCTCTTCTTAATATCTTCTGCTTCTGTTAGGTCCATACCATTTGTGTCCTTTATTGAGCCCATCTTTGCATGAAATGTTCCTTTGGTATCTCTGATTTTCTTGAAGAGATCCCTAGTCTTTCCCATTCTGTTGTTTTCCTCTATTTCTTTGCATTGATCACTGAACAAGGCTTTCTTATCTCTTCTTGCTATTCTTTGGAACTCTGCATTCAGATGTTTATATCTTTCCTTTTCTCCTTTGCTTTTCACTTCTCTTCTTTTCACAGCTATTTGTAAGGCCTCCCCAGACAGCCATTTTGCTTTTTTGCATTTCTTTTCCATGGGGATGGTCTTGATCCCTGTCTCCTGTACAGTGTCACGAACCTCATTCCATACTTCATCAGGGACTCTATCTATCAGATCTAGGCCCTTAAATCTATTTCTCACTTCCATTGTATAATCATAAGGGATTTGATTTAGGTCAGCAAATCTATACAACAGTTCCCTAATTCCAGGCTACTCCACATTGAAATGAATAGTAAATGCATACTTCCATAGTAATATTTTACCATGACTTACATAATCTTGATATTTACAAAGTTAATTAACTACATATTAAATAAACACCTATTTTTACCCTTCCATTTTCTAGAAAGTATTTGTGACAGCTTATCAGAGCATATACAATAAAATATGCTTACATATAAATAATGAATTGAGTTTATAAAAAATAGAAGGCATGGAAAAGGGGAAAAGACATAGTCTCAAAACATTTTCAGAGTTGATAATTTGGGCTCTGAGCTGGGACTCTACCAAGTTTTCTTTATTTCTTAATAACAGAAGAGTGGTGAAACATGACTATTCAGAGAAACCAAAGACATTCTAGGCATTAAGTTTTTCAAAAAAACCTTTTCATGTGTTGCTTCATTTTCAGAGGACAGTTATATAAATAGAATTCTATTGTAAAAAAACATAAAAATAAACAGGCCAAACCCTGTAGTTTAGGCTTAATCGTGTGGCTTGTTTTCGTGTGCTCTACTAACCTACAGTTATCTGCCCCATGGGTTACTTACCCTCTACCTGTTGCTAGAGCCAGCAAAAAAAGAACTTCCAAACACAGAACAGGTGAGGACAAGGGATGTTGAAAACAAAGCATATAAAGAGATGGGTTTTTAAGGTATGTAGACATTATGTAGGTAAATTTTCTAATGGATATTTGTTTTGTATGAGAAAATGACTATTTTCATTATAATATAATCAATATATTTAATTTTAAGTTTTATAGTGGCCACATTAAACTACAGAGAAACAGATAAAATTCATTTAATTTTTTTCATTCAACTTATTATTTTATTCTATCAAAATGCTATGATATCTAGGTGGAATAAACAAAATCTTAATGGACATTATGTATTTTTTCTGTTTTGCAATAAAGTGTATATTTTACACTTACAGAACATCTCAATTCATATGCTTATTTCTAACACATAAAGTAAAATGTATTCCAACCAGTTGACACTGATTTGTTTTTAAAACTAAATAAAATTGTAAAATGTAGTTCTGTGACACAAACCACATTTTAAGTGCTCATTGGTTACATGTGGTTAGTGGCTACCACATTAGGTACTATTACTCTAGACTGTTTTTTCTTTATGTTTTGAGTATACTCTCTGTTAGGATAAATTTTTGAAGCAAGAATCCTCAGCTCATGGTTATATTTGTAATCTATATGCATATACTATGGTCCTAATATATTACCTATATCATAAAAATACATAAAACTTTAAAACTTTTAAAGTTTTAAAGATGAAATGGCATTTTAAAATAATGGTTATGTTACTCATTTTTAGACACATTTTAAAAGCCATGTGCCTAAAAATCATTGTGTTGTTTAAGATACTAGTTTCATACTTTTGTCATACAGATATTTGGAAGACTGCAGGATTAGGCTAATGTTTAGTTTTAATGGCTGTTAGGGCTGAAAAATATGATTCACAAAGACACCAAAGTATTTTAAGTAGCAGTTCATTACTAATCATAGTATATTTAAATCCATATAATAGTCTTGATAATTGTAAAGATTGAATTCTAGTTAATTAGCTTTAAACGGTCATGGTTTCTGCCCTGGAATGTACTTGGCTACAGGCTCTCACTTAACAGAAAAAAAAGTGCCATTTTGTCACTTTTGTGGCTTATTTGTACTTGTAACACCTTAAGTCTGTGGATATTTATTGTAGGAACCCTTTGAAGCCACCTGCCCCCTGTGAGTGCTAGATTTGTTACAATTAGATAATGTAAACAATAAATCCATCGAACTGAGCTGATGTAATGTGCAGTATGCCCTAGAACAACAAAATTAAAAAGGGCATAATAGACTGGTAAGCAGTATCCTTCTTGCCCTCAGGAATCCTCATGCACTGTATAGACAGGTGTACGTGACATGTGCACTTACCTGGTGTGTTTCATCTACAGACCCAGGCAGAAGGCTTCAGTGTCATTCTGTATATCAGAAAAGTTAGATTTCTTTTCCTTTATGAAAGATAAACATAAACATATGTTTTGTTGTTTTCTTCCTCCAATCCTTTGGATTACGCTGTGACTCCCTTAGGCAAGCACTTCCCATTATAAAGACTACTGATAGAAGTTTAAATGTTCCTTATCATAAGGAGTATACTTTAGTGACATTATGTACTGATATTACAGTTTGAGTGTTTTTCTTTTATTGAGCATTTTTAGTAGTTTCAATATATCTAATATAAGTAACTAGAAATATCTTTCATTGTCTAACAGTGAGCACCATGGTATTCTTAAAGCACACTAGAAACTTTATATGGATTCTTTCAGTTTTGTGAGTATATAAAAACTCCATCCAGCAATCTTGCAGCCTTAAAGTGGACCCAAGTAGCCACTTAAACCTCCTCAAACTGTGCCCAAGAGAAGAGCACAGAAAACTGTGCCAGCCAAAGAACGAATGCAAGAGTGGTGGAATTAGGATCTCTGTTTTAAAAATATTCCTTGTTTCACTCACTTTATAAAAATTCAAATTAGGCTTTATTGCACTTCAGATTTTGATACTCTGCTGAAACGGATTGAGAAAGCTTTTTAGTCAAAAAAGAAAAAAAACTTTTTAAGTGATGTTTCAAAATGTTGGAAGTTTGAGTTTCATTTATTTTTAAAAATAAAGTCTACTTCTTTGCAAAAGTCATTATGATAATGAACATTTAAAAAGATCTTTTTTTCATATTTCATGGTGGGAAAAACATAATCATATGACATTTTTAAAAAATTTCAGCTTGATTGTGTTTTTTATATCCTTTGCTTGGCCATGTCATATTTATAGTGGCTAATATCAGTAAAATGTATTCTGTTATTTAATATTTTTCTTTTTATTTTATTTCCTCCTCAATGTAAGGCCTTTTATCAGTCAAAAATAATTGGTGTTTACACCCTTCTCTCCAAATCTCAGGAACTTTGCAGCCACATTTATCTCAGATGCTCATCTCCATTTAGCATGATCTTTTTTTTATATGGTTTTTGATATGTTCTTTTCCACTAATGGGAAATAGATCTATGAAGATTAGATCAAAGAAATGATAAAATTGAAATCACCATTTGCTTCCTTTTGATTATTGAAATTATCAAATTATTTCATTGATCCTGTTATTTCAAGCTTCTAAAATACTTGAAGTTTCCCAGGTGAAAGGTTACTAACCTCCCACTCTAAGATAATTTCTCTGTAGATAACTAAGGGAGAGCCTAATGCTAAACTGTGGTTTTCCTTCATTACACAGGTCATGTTGTTGAGCAAAATACAATGCTTTCTGAGTCAAGGCTCTGATGGAAGTAGGCAAAGTTAAGCCATCTCACTGAAAATGTACACTCATCTCCTAAATTTATTATATAATTGCACCCATGAGACATATTAATTCAAAAAGTTGACAAAGTCATGTGATTTAATTCCAGAGTATTTTATTATTACAAAAAGTACATTGACTATTGACTATGTGTGTGTCTAAACAGAAGAGTGTTTCTCTATTCCTCCAAATAGGCCAAGTTTTGCTCCAGGAATTAAAACAAAGTATCACTTAATATGACATAATATTTTTTTTTTCCTGTTCACTCAAATTCTTCTTGAGATACAGGCAGCTCTCTTGATCATCTATCCTCCGTGTGACATTTTTATAACTCAGATTATCTCAATTTCGATCTGTGTCTCTGCCATCGCAATACATGGCCTTCTTTTATTCCGAGGCCAGAAAAAGATCATAGAATTGCATGCAGCCTTTTCATTGCCTCAGGTCAAAGTAACTGATGGTGTTAGCCACAACAAGTGCTGTGCCTCCATTCAATGCAAGAGAGTTGGTGCACATCAGGAAGCAAAGAAATATGCCATTACTGTTTCAATCATGATGCTTTTGTCATTTAAGGCAACACTTAAACTTTATGGATCTGATTTCTCAGAGATTCATTCTAAAGTTCAGTCTGAGTACGTTTCTTTAAAAAGCTAGTTTGCAATGTTTTGAAAATAAGGGCTTCTGGAGAAAATACTGATGATGATTCATTCTTTTTGAAAAACAATAATTAGATAGTTAATTTATCCTAAGCTAGATATTGAGGATACAAAGAGGAGTGAAATATAATCTTTCTGCTCTTGAGAAGCCTGCTGATCTGTGAAAAAGATAGTTGAACTTGTAAATTATATTGGTAAAAAATTCCTCTTACCAATTCAACAAGTGTTTCAGTTCAGTTCAGTTCAGTTCAGTCGCTCAGTCGTGTCTGACTCTTTGCGACCCCATGAATCGCAGTACGCCAGGCCTCCCTGTCCATAACCAACTCCCGGAGTTCACTCAGACTCACATCCATTGAGTCAGTGATGCCATCCAGCCATCTCATCCTCTGTCATCCCCTTCTCCTCCTGCCCCCAGTCCCTCCCAGGATCAGGGTCTTTTCCAATGAGTCAACTCTTTGCATGAGGTGGCCAAAATACTGGAGTTTCAGCTTTAGCATCATTCCTTCCAAAGAAAACCCAGGGCTGATCTCCTTCAGAATGGACTGGTTGGATCTCCTTGCAGTTAGACGCCAGGTCCTATAATAGGGATCAGGACAAAGTTTCTGGTTCATAATGATTATATTCTACATGAGAATAAAGATAGTGTATAGAAAAATTTAAGAAGTTATATCAGAGAGCAATATGTACTGTGAGAAAGATAAAACATTATGATGCTCAGAAATGGAGTTTGACAAGCTACTTTAGATTAGGTGACCAGAAAAGACTGTGCAAATTGGGGCCACTCCTGCTGAGACCTCAGGTGCATCCATTCCAAGATCCTGGGACACAGCATTGTGCAGAAAGACCAAGAAGGATCAAGTTCCTCAAATTGTGATTAGTTATCCTAAAGAAATTGTGATTTCTATCCTAGAAATCACCCCTGGATATCCAATGGAAGGACTGATACTGAAGATGAAATTCCAGTATTTTGGCCACCTGATGGGAAGAGCCAACTCATTGGGAAAGACCCTGATGCTGGGAAGGATTGAGGGCAGAAGGAGAAGGGGGTAACAGAGAATGAGATGGTTGGATGGCATCATCGACTCGATGGACTTGAGTTTGAGCAAACTGCAGCAGATAGTGAAGGACAGGGAAGCCTGGTGTGCTGCAGTCCATGGAAAGAAAGTGAAGTTGCTCAGTCGTGTCAGGCTCTTTGTGACCCCGTGGATTGTAGCCTGTCAGGCTCCTCCACCTGTGGGATATTCCAGGCAAGAACACTGGAGTCAGTTGCCATTTCCTTCTCCAGAGGATCTTCCATGGAGTCTCAAAGAATCAGAAATGACTTAGGAACAAGACTATAGAAAACAGACCAGTGGCACTGGAGCACAGCATATCAGAGCAGAGTGATAGAAATAGAATTTGGAGATGGATGCAAAATGTAAGTTACATAGCGTCTGCAAGATTAGATGAGTATTCTAGTGAAGAGATGGAAATAAACTTAGGCTATTTAGGGGCCCACAATTGGTTCTTATCTCATAGCTAGGCAGGGGATCAATGAGAAAAACTGTTTGGGGAGAAAGGGTTCCTGAGCTGGATTTTAAAGAATTAATATGAATCAGTTGGTCCAGAAGAGTTGAGGGTCAGCACATGCAGGGAACATTAAGCTGCTCATTATTATTAAAGCTGAAAATGAGAGGAGGGGGGTCATAAAAATTTACCTGACTGCTAAGAATTTGGAGGTGTGGACAGCAAAAGGACAGCAACTGAAGACTCCCAGTATTTCTTTATAGATCCTGAAAAAAATATCAAACAAAATTGTACCATTTCTCACATTAACATTTTGGTTATCTAAAGAAAAGAAAATTAAAGGATGTTTTATAGTTTTTAGAATCTTCAGTTTCCTAAAATCATTCCTATGATTGAAGCTTCTTCATTATATGAATATATAATGGAATAATTTGAGTCGCTGTCATATTATGTAGACACTTATATAAATGCTTATTAATTTTGACATTGCAGCTTTTTTATTGTGTGAATTCTGCCATGATTTTCAGGACTTAAACTATTTTGTAGGCTTTTCAGAAATTTATGAGATTTAAAAAACTAGGCTGAGAGTTTATGTCCAGAAATAAAAATCCCTTCTATGTGATAAAGACAGGTGATTCTCAGGTAGGAGTCCTTCAACATTCATTCAGCTAATATTCACAGACGACTCTACCATGCTAGACGCTGTTCTAGGTACTGAGGACACAGAAGTAAACAAGTAACAAAATTCTCTCCCTTGTTGTGCCTCAGATTCAAGTGAGAAGAGAAAAACAATAAACAAAATGAATAAGTAAAATATGGAATATGTTAGATTGTGATAGTGCTGAGGAAGAAAAACACATCATAGAACAGATGGGAAATTTGAAAAAGGAGTAGTGAGTCTTAATAGAGTAGCCAGAGAAGGCTGTTAATAAAGATATGATTGAGAGTCTGTATCACTAAATATCTAGAGAAGAGAGGGTTTTAGGCAGAGAAGAAATCAAAAGCAAAGGAACTGAGCTGCAAGAGGGACAGAAGATCAGCCTCCAAATAAGTTAGATGAGCCCTGGGACTGGGATGGGGTGGATGATGCAGAGATGCCATTGGAGGAAATGTAGCTGCTCCCTGCCCACCCTCCCCTGTCCCTACCCTTTGAGTAATATGGAAAGGCTTTGAAGAGTTTTGAGCCATGATGCCATGCCCTGAATTACTTTTTTAACTGTCATACTTTGTCTTCTGTGTTGAGAATAGATTGGAGAGAGGCAAGAGTATATGTAGGGTGAATGGGTGGGAGGCTACTGTGATTATCCAGGTAAAATATGATGGTGGCTCAGACCAGAATAGTAACCGTAGAAGTGGCTGGATTCTGGGTGTTTTGAAGGTAGAGCTAATAGGATTTGAAAGATGGTTTAAAGGAGACAAGAATGTTTCTAAGGTTTTTATTCCTTAGCCACTGAGACAGGGAGCTTCCATGTTCTGAGAAAAATAAGGTAACAGGAGGAACACCTTGGTGGTGGTACAGCAGGTGCTCAGGGCTGGATAGCAAATTGGAAATGCCTGTGTGCACGCGTGCTAAGTCGCTTCAGTCGTGTCTGACTCAGTGTGATGGTATGCACCGTAGCCTGCCAGACTTTTCTGTCCATGGGATTCTCCTGGCAAGAATACTGGAGTGGGTTGCATGCCTTTCTCCAGGGGAATCTTTCCAATCCAGGGATTGAATCCCCATGTCTTTTGTCTCCTGCATTGGCAGGCAGGTTATCACTAGCACCACCTGGAAAGACCTGGAAATGCCTATTAGGTAGCAAAGTGGAGGTCTCTACTTGGTAATTGGATATGCAACTCTGGAGTTTAGGGGAAAGGTCCAGCTAGAAAGAAAAGTGGGTAAAATTAGTGGGTCTTCATAATCTAAATAATCATAATTTCAGGGTTTGTATTCCTCTATAAGGTTTTCCTGATTTGTTTTCTCTAATCCACTTCATTCATATTTTAATTTTTTTCTTCTGCCCTCTTGTATTCTAGCAGTTAACGTGCAGCCCATCTTATTTAGTACTTGGCCTTGAGCATAATTATGTATCTAATGGTTTTAAAAATCATCGGTGATGTTTCCTTCTTACCTACAGCAAATAGTTAATTGATCCTAAGCTGCCCCACTGAGTGGCCATAATATTATTTTCAAGATGACTTTTAGTAGGTTATAGAATTACTAGAGTTGGGGTATGTGTGTGTATGTATAGATATATGTGAATGTGTGCATATGCATAATATATATTTGTATAATATATGTGTGTGTACATATGAATATATATATTCAATCAGTTTATCAATATGTTTTCATGTGATGTTTTTATTTTTACCTGGACTTATCTGAGCATGTTAAAGAGATATCTGTTTAATATAGTAACTATGCATATAGTCCCACCTGTCTCCTCAAGGCTTATAATTCTCTAATTTCATAGGTCAGTTAATAGGGTTCCCATTCAGCTCCCAGGCTGTCATAACTTATGACATTCAAGTATATGTTTGGGGATGGTTTTAGCCAAGGGAAGTTATGTAGCCAGTGAAGCAGAGAAAGGAAAGAAGATTGCCATACTTGAATCTGTATCATCAAAATGACAAAATAGATCTATACTAAACAATGGGTTACTGCTTTGTATGCCTACAGCATTAACTCTAATGCACAACAGGCAAGTTATTTATGAAATGAACCTCTTGAAAATATATAGCTCTTTTAATATGAATCTCATTTCTATGTTCCTTTCAACAAAACAGTGTGGCATTATCCATCTATTTAAAACACACGGTTGCTCTTTTTTTAATATGATGACACCATACTAGGAAGTGTCAAAGAAATTCAATCATATCACAAATAGAACCCAACTATTTTTAAAAATATCTTTTGTGATATTTGCCTTTTTAAAATTTAGGAAAAAAATAAAATATGACTTTCTAGAACACAAAGCAGTCTATGTTAGTTTTAGGTATATATTATTTGTAAAAAGGAAAGAGATTTCTCAGTAAAAGATGTGTTTTGTTTGCAACTGATAGTCAATAGAATTTTTTTTTTTGTTAAAATTCTCCTAGAATGATAATTTAAATTTGCAACAGTAAAATGTAGGCCCCAATTTTTTTTCTTTGGGAACATATATCATTGTCAATAATCTAAGTCAACAGGTTATTTATTTTAATAGATGTATATTTTGAATAATACACATTATTAGTACATGTAATAATATAGATAGTAATGTATTCATGCAGTCCATGGAGTCACAAAGAGTCAGACACGACTGAGCAATTAAACAACAACAAAATGTATTCAATATTACATGTACACACAGAGATTCTTTCATCAATGCCTTCTCTATCTCCAAGAAGATTTAAAATAACGTTTGGCTACCACAGATATGTAGAAAGCTTTTAATCCTGAATTAAGGTCCTGAGACACAATCCAAGTATAGCAGATGCTTCCTTCCTGGTAGGAAAGAAGTGGTCATCTGTCTTTCTCTTACTGAAAATGAAAAACTTAGAACAAAAGAATGAATATAGCTCAATAGATTAAAGGCAGTTAGAAAAATAATAGATATACATAGAACTTAGAAATTTATGAATTGTTTTTATAGTTCTTTTCTCATTTGATCCTCATAAGATCTTTGTAAATTTGGCAGGATATGTCTTGATAATTCCAGTTTGTATGTGGAATACATGGGGCTCAGAGATGTTAGCAGGGATGGCTGTACTGATAGGTTTACAAGCCAGGGCTGGAACTAGCTACCAGGTCCTTGTTTATGATTAAAACATAAATTCAAAATGGTTAAGATAAGTCTGTAACATAAATCTACATCATCATGACTATAGAGGCTATTAAAGACACTAGAATGTTTTGGAATATAGCTCTAACTTTATAATGCATAATATATCAAATCTCAACCATAATGACAATTCTATAATGACTTCAGAGTCTTATAATGTTATTATAAGTAAGAAATATATTGGAATTTTGAAATATTATTCATACTATGAAGTTAATTATTCTTGGAGGTTAGCATCCTATTACTACAACTACTATTCTTATTATTACTACATCTAATACTATAGTAGTAATTATTTGAATACTAGCAACAATATTCAGTTCAGTTCAGTTCAGACACTCAGTCATGTCCGACTCTTTGCAACCCCAAGAATCACAACATGCCAGGCCTCCCTGTCCATCACCAACTCCTGGAGTTCACTCAAACTCATATCCATTGAGTTGGTGATGCCATCCAGCCATCTCATCCTCTGTCGTCCCCTTCTCCTCCTGCCCCCAATCCCTCCCAGCATCAGGGTCTTTTCCAATGAGTCAACTATTCGCATGAGGTGGCCAAAGCTGCACAAGCTGGAATCAAGATTGCCAGGAGAAATATCAATAACCTCAGATATGCAGATGACACCACCCTTATGGCAGAAAGTGAAGAGGAACTCAAAAGCCTCTGGGTGAAAGTGAAAGAGGAGAGTGGAAAAGTTGGCTTAAAGCTCAACATTCAGAAAACGAAGATCATGGCATCTGGTCCCATCACTTCATGGCAGATAGATGGGAGAACAGTGGAAACAGTGTCAGACTTTATTTTTGGGGGCTCCAAAATCACCGTAAATGGTGATTGCAGCCATGAAATTAAAAGACTCCTTGGAAGGAAAGTTATGTCCAACCTAGATAGCATATTCAAAAGCAGAGACATTACTTTGCCAACAAAGGTCTGTCTAGTCAAGGCTATGGTTTTTCCAGTGGTCATGTATGGATATGAGAGTTGGACTGTGAAGAAGGCTGAGCGCCGAAGAATTGATGCTTTTGAACTGTGGTGTTGGAGAAGACTCTTGAGAGTCCCTTGGACTGCAAGGAGATCCAACCAGTCCATCCTAAAGGAGATCAGTCCTGGGTGTTCATTGGAAGGACTGATGCTGAAGCTGAAACTCCAATACTTTGGCCACCTCATGCAAAGAGTTGACTCATTGGAAAAGACTCTGATGCTGGGAGGGATTGGGGGCAGGAGGAGAAGGGGACGGCAGAGGATGAGATGGCTGGATGGCATCACCAATTCGATGGACGTGGGTTTGGGTGGACTTTGGGAACTGATGATGGACAGGGAGGCCTGGAGTGCTGTGATTCATGGGGTGGCAAAGAGTCGGATATGACTGAGCGACTGAACTGAACTGAACTGAGCATAGAAACTATAGAATAAGGGGAAATCTGCTTTAGGACTGTAGAAATAGACAGGTCTCCTTTCTTTACGACACAACCTGAATTTTAAAAGAAAGTCTGTTATAAAATTATCTGAAGATTCTGATAAGCCTTTTGTTCCATAATGATATTCATTAATGTACAATATGTTGAGCAAAAGGAATAGCTGTTACCTGAGATAGACTCCAGTTATCTGAGTCTTAGAACAGAAAGGCAAACTCAGTGACATGCTGAGCATTCAAATTCAAATGCACTCTAAAAAGTTCTCCTTTGTATCTGTATATTAAAGTGTTTCTCTATATTAAAATGCTAATTAATTCTTTCTACTGCAGAGTATTTTCCTACCATATTAATAATATACAATTATTTTTCTTTTTAACTGTGGCAAATCAAAAATAAATAAGTAAACAATTGGTTGTTGTTCAGTCACTAAGTCATGTCTGACCTTTTACAACCCCATGAACTCAGCATGCCAGGTTTCCCTGTCCTTCACCTTCTCCTGGAGTTTTCTCACACTCATATCCATTGAGTCAATGATGCCATCCAACCATCTCGTCCTTTGTCACCCACCTCTTCTCCTGCCTTCAATCTTTCCCAGCATCAGGGTCATTTCCAATGAGTTGGTTCTTCATAACAGGTGGCCAAAGTACTGGAGCTTCAGCTTTAGCATCGTCTTTCCAATGAATATTCAGGGTTGATTTCCTTTAGGACTGATTGGTTTGATCTCCTTGCTGTCCAAGGGACTCTTAAGAGTCTTCTTCAGCACCACAGTTAGAAGCATCAATTCTTCAGCACTCGGCCATTTTTATTGTCCAGCTCTCACATCCATAAATGACTACTGGAAAAGCCATAATTTTGACTATATGGACCTTTGCACTCTCACATCCATACATGACTACTGGAAAAGTCATAGTTTTGACTATATGGACACTTGCAGGCAAAGTAATGTCTCTGCTTTTTAATAAGCTGTCCAGGTTTGTCATTGAGAAGGCAATGGCACCCCACTCCAGTACTCTTGCCTGGAGAATCCCATGGATGGAGGAGCCTGGTGGGCTGCAGTCCATGGGGTCGCTAGGAGTCGGACACGACTGAGCGACTTCACTTTATTTTTTCACTTTCATGCATTGGAGAAGGAAATGGCAACCCACTCCAGTGTTCTTGCCTGGAGAATCCCAGGGACGGGGGAGCCTGGTGGGCTGCCGTCTCAGGGGTCGCACAGAGTCGGACACGACTGAAGCGACTTAGCAGCAGCAGTAACAGGTTTGTGATTGCTTTTGTTCTAAGGAGCAAGCGTTGGTTAATTTCATGGCTACAGTCACCATCTTCGGTGATTTTGGAGCCTAAGAAAATAGTCTTTCACTGTTTCCACTGTTTCTCCATTTGACATGGAGTGATGGGACAGGATGACATGATCTTCGTTTTTTGAATGTTGAGTTTTAGGCCAGCTTTTTTACTCTCCTGTTTCACATTCATCAAGTCTCTTTGATTTCTCTTTGCTTTCTGCCATAAGGGTGGTGTCATCTGTATATCTGAGGTTATTGATATTTCTCCCGGAAATCTTGATTCCAGCTTGTGCTCCATCCAGCCTGGCATTTTGCATGATGTATTTTGCATAGAAGTTAAGTAAGCAGAGTGACAATATACAGCCTTGACATACTCATTTCCTAATTTGGAAGCAGTCTGTTGTTCCATGTTTGGTTCTAATTGTTGCTTCTTGACCTGCATACAGGTTTCTCAGGAGGCAGGTCAGGTGGTCTGGTATTCTCATCTCTTTAAGAGTTGTCTACCATTTGTTTTGATCCAAACAGTCAAAAGCTTTAGTGTAGTCAATGAAGCAGAAGTAGATGTTTTTCTAGAATTCTCTTGTTTTTCCTATGATCGAACGAATGTTGGCTATTTGATCTCCGGTTTCTCTGCCTTTTCTAACTCCCACTTGTACATCTGGAAGTTCTTGGTTCACATACCATTGAAGCATAGCTTTAAGGATTTTGAGCATTACTTTGCTAGTATATGAAATGAGTGCAGTTGTGTATAGTTTGAACATTCTCTGGCGTTGCCCTTCTTTGGGATTGGAATGAAAACTGACCTCTATAACTAGCCAAAGTGTGTATATGTGGTATGGTTAGGTTCTGTGCAGAGGAAGAAGGTAAGAAAGGGTGGAGTCTATACACCTCTAGACAATAGGTATTCATGATCTGAAGTTTTTGTATAATTTCAAGTCATAAAATAGCCAATTTGTATTTTTAAGCAGTTTTATTGAGGTATAATTGATATACTAAAACCTGGGCATATTTAATGGAGATAACTTGATGAGTTTTGGCATATGAATGTATAAAAAAACCGTCACAACAACCAAGGTATTGATGAAAGAATCAAGCTATCACCTCCAAAAGTCTCCTTGTGTCTTGTTGTTGTTTGTGGTAAAAACACTTGATATGAGACTGTCCTCTTAAAAAGCTTTGCAGTGTGTAATATACTAGTGTTGACTATGGACACTATACTGTACCACAAATATTTAAAAAGAATTCTTAAAAAACTGAAACTTTATACCAATGAAAACAACTCTCCTTCTTCTTTCCCCAGTCTCTGCTAATACCATAATGATCTCTGCTTTTATGAGTTTGTCTATTTTAGGTACTTTATATAAAGGGAATCATGTAGCAGTTTGTCTGTGTTTGGTTTATTTAATTTGACATAATGTCCTCCAAGTTAATCTGTATTGTGATAAATGATAGGATTTCTTCTTTTTTAAGGTTGAATAATATTCCATTAGGTGCATATATCCCCCTTTTTTTTATTCCATTCATGTGTTGGGGGACATTTAGGTGATTTACATAACTTGGCAGTTGTAAATAGTGCTTCACTGAAAATTTGTATTTTTGAAATTTTATAAATGGCATGCTTGCAGTTGAAAAAAATAGTCTTACTTTGATTGGACAGAATAGGAAACAGTGTTATGCAGGTAAGTGACAGAAAGTAATAAAACTGAGTCTAGAACCAGATTTTTTTGGTGTCTGGGTCAAGGCTTATTCTTTACATTGTAATCTGGTTAACCTGAGAATTTTGTGTAGTGTGACTTTTTGAAATTACCTACCACCTGGTCAACTTGCTATTTTAAGAAAGAAAGATTGGAAGGTATATGTTGGTAATTGGCTATATAAGAACAACATTTTATTTATATCTGTTTTACCTTCAGATTTAGCCAGATATACAGCCTTGCAAAATAAGTATAACCCCCAAGATTTGGATAATTTACATATATCATATTTTGGATAATTTAAATGTGTCATATTTTGTTTGACCAACTGCATATTTATGACATGTTTTATTTTGAAAGTTAACTTTTAGCTTTTACATTGTGGTTTGTTCAATTACTGGTATAAGTTATCACATTTATCAAGTAAGAACTTGCTTAGTAATTTTGTATTCCTCGAAAAGTAATTTTTTAATATGATAAATAACTTTACCAACCCTAGTCTTAAAGTCATTCCACTAGAATATATGTTTAATATGAACAGGATTTGTCTGCCTGTTTCCATGCTGGATTCTCAGCCCTAAATCTCTGCCTGTCACAAAGAGACTTTTCAGAACTATTTGTTGAATGAATGTGTGATTCATTGCTGCTTTTCTACAGAACTTGTGAAAAAAAAAGTAGATAATGATGTTGGTGGAGTTTCAGAATATTTCCAAGAACTTCTGAATTGCTTAGAGAGAGAAAAAAAATGGGCTTATGATTGCTGAGGCAATGGATTCTATACTCATAGAGTGAAATTGTCTCTATGTTTGGAATCCTGAGAGTGTGAAGAAAAATATGATGTGCAAGCACTCGAGGTTGACTGATGCTTCACATGAAAAGTCTCACTGATACTGAGCTATATTTTTCTTCTGTATATATTCAAGATGTTAGAATGTAGGAATTATATTTTATTCATGAAACTAGTTTTCTTGGTTTAATTTTATATTATCAACAATCAAATATTGAACAGAAAATGAGACCCTCATGTTACTCTTTTCTTAACTCCTTGAATTGCATGACTACTTTTTCTTTAGAGATTAAGACAGGCCAGAAACTTATTTCATCTCTAGTTATTGTGAATGGATATATATATATATATCCATCAGCCTTTCTTAATTCATTAAGCTTAAATCATGTAACACAAAGTCATTGCCCTGCCTGTCATTTTGTTACTTTTCTTTTTTTTTAGTTTCAAGTAAAACTTGAATTTACCTGTTATATAAAATTGTAATATTCTTAAACAGTGAGTTTTCACCTTGTGTTGATCTAGGTCAGGTCGTCAGCACAGTGAGACCCTGAAGATCCTCTGAGTTTCTCTAAAAACTATTGTGTACTTTTTTTTTTTTTTTTTACCGTGACAAGACCATTTAACACATCTACACTCTTAACAAATGCTTAAGACTAGGTGGATATTACTTAAATCATCCAAACAGTTGTGACAATCAGAAGGGAAATATGTTATTATGGATGTGCCTAACAGCCCTGTCAGTAGTGTTCTCTCTTAAAAAAAGCAAATGAGGCCCAGAAAAATATAAGTAACTTGAAATATTTATTCTGCCAGTAAGTGATTGCTGTGCGCATTGGAACCCAGAGACAAACTGAAGCAGGGATTCCAGCCTAACTTCTGTGGTATTTTACAAAGGAAAACTTGAGTGAAGGTATATTTTATCCTTAGTTTGACAGACAAATTAAGATTGGAAATTTAGTGATCATTTTTGAATTAAAAAGATATGCCTGGACTATGATAAAGAAAATAGTGGTAGATAATAAGTAGGTACATAGTGGTAGGAGAGTGTAAATAGAAGGCCATGTACCTACACAGCAAGGAAAATGTGAGGTGCAAATTTGTTCACCAAAAGTATGAGCATGAAAAGAAAGAGGATTTGTTGTTGTTAGTGAGAGATATAGGAGAAGGCAATGGCACCCCACTCCAGTACTCTTGCCTGGAAAGTCCCATGGATGGAGGAGCCTGGTGAGCTGCAGTAATGGGGTCCCTAAGAGTCAGACGCAACTGAGCAACTTCACTTTCACTTTTCACTTTCATGCATTGGAGAAGGAAATGGCAACCCACTCCAGTGTTCTTGCCTGGAGAATCCCAGGGACGGGGGGAGCCTGGTGGGCTCACACAGAGTCGGACACGACTGAAGCGACTTAGCAGCAGCAGCAGTGAGAGATATCATAGGACACCTCGTGAATGGATGAAGGGAGCAAGAGTCAAAGATGAAGCTATGTTTTTTGATATGCCCTGCCCAGTTTTTAATGTTCTCACAAGCTGACTTCAATTTACCTGTGCAGCTTCCCTTCCTCCAGCATCTCTGTGAATATCACTGCTGTCACCTCACTCTGAGAATTAGATCGAGGATTATAAACATGCAGAATACTAATAATTACAAACATGCAGATGATTTTGCACTGCAAGCATAGAAGCTACTAGCATTATAGTCATTATTTCCCACTTTTTTCTGTAGTGTCTAAGCAATTCTAAATTTTTTGGAAAAATTTGAAATCTATCAAATTATCCTTTTATCTATATCTGCATCTATATATCCCAAATCAAATACCAAATGTGGCAAAATTGTTTGTTGTGGTATTATAAATGGATCATTATCTCCAGTGTAGCGTTTTCCTCAAATATAGTTCATCTGGTGTGACTTCATCCCATTCCACTGAAATGAGAGTATATTTACCCATTAAAGCAGCTTTAGAAAAATTTTGAACAGAGCACCTAAAATAGAGGATTGTCTATTTTAGGAGGATTGTCTTGGCATTCCAAGGGAATGAGGGAAAATTGTTCAGGGAATGGAAGATGAGTTCAGTCACTTACAATTTTGCTGATTTAAGTTTGTAGTGAGACAGGGAAGTGGAGATGCCAATGAGCAATGGCAAACACTGATTTGTAGTTCTGGAGACACCTGTTGTGGAGATAGGCATTTGGATGGTTTCCATAGAGGGCATAGCTGAAGTCTTGGGTGCAAATAAATTGCTAAAGGAGAAATATTGGGGAGCAAAATGTGTTGAAAGTTAAAACTTCGGGAAATTTCTACATAGAAGAAATCACAACAAAGATGAATCAGCATAGGTAAGAAGAGACACTCAAGTGAAAGGAGATCCAAAGAATAAAACATGATGAAAAATATTGCTTGATGCTCCAAGAAGGCAATGGAAAAATACTGGTAACTTTAGTGGTCATGCATTAGGGAACATGGTTTTTAAAGAATGAAAGAGTCATAGTTCAAATGGCATAAGGCTAAGGAACACATACTTACCTGAGGTTGGGAAGAGGGAGAGATCACCCTTGTAGACTGCTGTATGAAGAACTCTCGTGATGAAGGCATTGTGAGGGGAAAGTCGAGTGGAGGAAAGTGCTATATTTGTTTTGTTTTCATGTGTTGATGTAGTGTGTGGGTGTGGTTGCAAGTGGGTAGGTGTGTTTGGAGGGGTCGTCCTGCACATTTCTAAGGAAAATTAAATATGAAAATAAGAACAATGGAGAATGAGTTTTTGATAAAGGACTGAAGATTTGATGCAACAAGTTCTTGAAACATGAGAGACAGGCTGAGGTATTCAGGCTGGAATCAGAGTACCTTTTCTGCAAATTTAGCAGCAGAGTAAGAGAAGTTTCCAACTTGTGTCATCTGCTTTTACATTTAAATTTGTTGAATTTGGCTGTAAATACTGGAAGGGAGGAACAGTGAATAATAAAGTATTTCATTGTTTCATTCTAGATATTTCTTTAACAGAGTAAGCATAGTTCTAGACATATTTGGCATGATCATTCAACATTTGAACTCATTTGACAACTTTTATTGAGTGTATGCTGCTGCTGCTAAGTCGCTCAAGTCATGTCTGATTCCGTGTGACCCCATAGATGGCAGCCCACCAGGCTCCCCCATCCCTGGGATTCTCCAGGCAAGAACACTGGAGTGGGTTGCCATTTCCTTCTCCAATGCATGAAAGTGAAAAGTGAAAGTCAAGCTGCTTAGTCGTGCCGACTCTTAGCGACCCCATGGACTACAGCCTACCAGGCTCCTCTGTCCATGGGATTTTCCAGGCAAGAGTATTGGAGTGGGTTGTCATTGCCTTTTCCCTATTGAGTGTATAGTATTGATTATATACTATATCAGAAAAGACAAGAAACAAAGTTGCTGCCACTTTCAAGGAACTCACTAGTAGTTTAAAATGACCAAGAGTTATAAAGCAAAGGTTATGACATAGGAATAAAAACATTATCTTATGATCTTTGGATATTCTTTGACTTGGCAAAATACCTTGCACTTTAATATGGCATCTCTAGGAAGTAAAAGGGTTTGGGGGCATAAAGAAACTGACATTGGACTATGTGAAAAGGAGTTTCTTGGCGATCATAAAAGATAGTGAATTTCTATAAAATGGTATCTCACTCTTTATTTTGTTTCATGCTCCCACCACCCCTGCTGATATTAGTTGAACAAATTCTATTTTATTAACAGATGTATGGTTATTTATGTTCAGTTCAGTTCAGTTCAGTTCAGTCACTCAGTCTCATCCGACTCTTTGTGACCCCATGAATTGCAGCATGCCAGGCCTCCCTGTCCATCACCAACTCCCGGAGTTCACTCAGACTCACGTCCATCGAGTCAGTGATGCCATCTGGCTATCTCATCCTCTGTCGTCCCCTTCTCCTCCTGCCCCCAATCCCTCCCAGCATCAGAGTCTTTTCCAATGAGTCAACTCTTTGCATGAGGTGGCCAAAGTACTGGAGTTTCAGCTTCAGCATCATTCCTTCCAAAGAAATCCCAAGGCTAATCTCCTTTAGAATGGACTGGTTGAATCTCCTTGCAGTCCAAGGGACTCTCAAGAGTCTTCTCCAACACCACAGTTCAAAAGCATCAATTCTTTGGCACTCACCTTTCTTCACAGCCCAACTCTCACATCCATACATGACCACTGGAAAAACCATAGCCTTGACTAGACGAACCTTTGTTGGCAAAGTAATGTCTACTTTTGAATATGCTCTCTAGGTTGGTCATAACTTTTCTTCCAGGGAGTAAGCATCTTTTAATTTCATGGCTGCAGTCACCATATAATTTTGATGTTTTTGTTTAGTCCCTAAATCGTATCTGACTCTTTTATAACCCCATGGACTGTAGCCTACCAGGCTTCTCTTTCCATGGGATTTCCCAGGCAGGAATACTGGAGTGGGTTGCCATTTCCTTCTCCAGGGGATCTTCCCAACCCAGGGACTGAACCTGTGTCTCCTGCATCTCCTGCATTGGCAGGCAGATTCTTTACTACTGAGTTACCAGGGAAGCCCAAGTTTTGATGTAGCAATGTAAAATAAGTCTATGCCCTAATGATCAAACCCTACAATTTCTTTACAGCATCAGTACAAAAGAGGGCTTGCTTTATTGGAACTTAATATATAGCTTGTGTGCTATAAATCGTATTAATATCTGTGTTGCTGTTCAGTCGCTAAGTCATGTCTGGCTCTTTGTAATGCATGGACTGTAGCATGCCAGGCTCTTCTGTCCTCCACCACTATCACCTGGAGTTTGCTCAGATTCATGTCCTTGAGTCCAGGATGCTATCTGACCATCTCATCCTCTTCTATTTCCTTCTCCTCTTGCCCTCAATCTTTCCTAGCATTGGGATCTTTCCCAATGAGTCAGCTGTTTGCATCACATGATCAAAGTATTGGCGCTTCAGCTTCAGCATCAGTCCTTCCAATGAATATTCAGGGTTGATTTCCTTTAGGACTGACTAGTTGAATCTCCTTGCAGTCCAAGAGACTCTCAAGAATTTTCATCTATTTACTTTCTAGTATAGAAACTCTAGGCTAATTATCTTCTATTAACAAAAGCAAAGAAACAAAATAAACCGAAACACACACACATAAACTCTGAAGTATCTTAATGTTATTATGATGAGAAATTTATATTGTTATATAGAAAAATACTCTTTTCAAATATATCTTTAAGATCCAGTAATATTCCTGTTAGTTAGATAGTTGATTTAATCCATGAGCAATTTAGTAGGATACAAAGAATCTTAGAACTGAAAGGGACTGAAATAGAAATTATCTAGTCCAACTCTTTATAGGTTAAAAATTGAGGTGAGATATTAGAGGAAAATATATTGCTGGAATCTAGTTCTCTTTACTCTCATTTTGAGTTTTAATTTAAATTGTTTTGATATCACAGTATTCAACACTTTGTCCTTTAACCGTCTGTTTAGTCATTTGTTTATCACTCACCTCTAGGATAGTAATTTTACTGATGGGCAAGAGCTATGCTTTGCTTGCTTGTGACCCAAGTACAAGTACCATGAACATAATTGGTGTTTTGAAAATATTAGGAGAAATGAATGAATGAGCCATCTTTTATAAAATGGATATTTATAAATCCTCCACTCAGAGTTCCATCCAGTGTTGCCAAGTAAAGTCTCACTGAACAGAAAAAACTTCCCCCACTCCATTAGATCCTCTGACCTACAAGGGTACAGTCTCAGCAGGTAACAGGAGACCCGGGGCTCAGTGTTTTCATATAAGGATATCTGGGCCTCATATTTCAGGGACATTTCCAAGCAGTTTAGAATGAAAGTTAGAAACATATCTGGAGATTACCTTGGTGTCTGGAATCAGAGAAGATGGGAGGATGATAGGAAGGACCCAAGCTGGGGAATCCTTATTCAGATCCCATCAACATTGCACATTTAGTTCTCTGGATACCACAACCCTGACTCTGACCTGGAAAGACAGGAAATCTGATTTCCCTGTGTGTCATCCCTTCCCATTCTGCAAATACACTGAATGGACAGAACCCTGTTGGGGAGAGAATGATGATATATTACTGAGGAGGAAATTGAAACATGGAAAGATTAACTCATTTGCTCAAGGGTACCATGAATTATGTGTGCTCACAGTACTACACCAAACGGATACCCCCCTTTCCACACATTAGCATCAGTGACCTCAGACTGGTCTCACTTACCTTTAGGATGGCAGTTTTCTTGATGGGCATGAGCTATGCCATTTATGAGTATATGAGTTACTAAATTAAATGGAAGCTTTTCTTTTAATAACCATGTGAACAATGGACATTGTCCTTGTGTCTAAATGAATCAAGGAACCCCTCTAGTAAATATCTCCCTGAAGTATTAATAGTTTAAAACATTTTAAAACCTTCCTTTGTAATTAATATTTTTTCTTTTCTACTGCTCCATGAGGGCTCCATATGGGGTTTCCCAGGTGGCTCAGTCAGTAAAGAATCTGCAGGCAATACAGGCAACCTCCTGCAATGCAAGAAATATGGGTTCGATCCTTGGGTCTGGAAGACCCATTGGAGAAGGAAATGGCAAACCACTCCAGTATTCTTGCCTGGGAAATCCCATGGAAGGAGGAGCCTCCTGAGCTACAGGCCATATACAGTTCACGGTGTGGCACTTAGTGACTAGACTAGGCCGTCACCACCACCACTGCTTCATGAGCACACAAGAAAGAAGAGGAAAATGTTAAATTGGCCCTGACATTTACTAATATTTCAGAATAGTTGTCTTAAAAATATACTAAAGGTGCCTGTCTTACAGGTCTTCCTTTATCTGATTCAATGTTTAAAGAGCAACTGTTTGAAATGATGAACTCGCAAAAGACAGTTAAATGTGTTCCTATTTTAAAAAAGAAACACTCCAATGAGAAGGTTGTTTAAAAGATATCTTGTGATTGCATTCTGAGATGACAACTGATGAATAGCTTTGTTTTGCTCTTTTTATGCCAGAAAGATTTTATACATTACTTAGATCTCTCAATGTATTTTTCTCACATCTTGAAGATGGTAGGGTTTTTATATTACTTACAAAATGCAAATTAAACACAAAGGGAAAGCAGATATTTTGATTGAGGCCTCAATTCTGCAAATAAATGTTTTCAACAATGACTGCTACCAGCTATATTAGAAATGTTAGTTTTAAAAACAGTGATTTATTCCAAAGGAAAGTTTTTAAAATACATTAGTGTATTACTTTAGGCACTCCAAAAAAGTATATTCATTATAAAATTAGATTTTAGGAATGTACAGAAAAAGATAAAACTTTTTTATATTATGAAATTCATCCACTTGCACCTTTTCCTACTTATATTTCTCTAAAATACAGCTTTGATTATATGGGAATGTTTTTGAAACAATAGCAATAAAGTTAACCACACAAATTATTCCCCTTAAGAATAATATTTTCATTTAATCAGTAATATAATAGAATAAAAGCTTACATTCAATGCTGTGCGCTTATATAATGTAAGAAACAATTTATTGAAGATTTGAAACAGGCTAGGTGAATATAATGTCAAAGAGATGAATAAAGTTATTCAGTAAACAAATGTTTTCTGTTCTCAGGAAGTTTACTGTCTAGATTTCCCTGTACTGAACATTTACTCTATGCCATACATCTTGTTAATGGCAAGGCATGGTTTTTAAAGCCTTAATATCTGGAATTAGATTATAGATTGTCCAATTACTATCTGTGAGACCTTGAGCATGATATTTAACCCCTCTATCCTTTTCTAGAAAATAGTGGTAATTGTAAGGTAGTTGTGATAATTTAGTAAATTGATAAGGGTAAAGATTCGGTAAAAGTGCTTGGTGCACAGTAAGCATGAAATCAGTGTTAGCTATTAGTAACCTCAGTCATTATTCCACATTCTGAGGTAGGTATCATAATCTGACAGAGAACTTTGGTGACATCGAGTCTTTCCTGGGCTTCCCTGTTAGCTCAGCAGTAAAGGGAACCCACCTGCAATGCAGGAGATGTGGGTTTGGTCCCTGGGTTAGGAAGATCCCCTGGAGAAGGAAATGACAACCCACTCCTGTATTCTTGCCTGGGAAATCCCATGGACAGAGGAGCCTGACAGGCTACACAGTCCATGGGGTCAGAAAGAGTTGGATACAACTTAGCAACTAAACAAGAAAAAACAGCAACCTGAATCCTTATTCCACATTTACAAGGTAGATATCATAATCTCTGACAGAGAATCTTAGTGACATCAAATCTTTTCCAAGTTTGTACCCTAGAGAGGACAAAGCCATGAATTAGTCCTATGTCAGATCACCAGACTCCCAATTCCACTGGTCTTCACACTGGTTTTCAAATTAATTTTAATGAAAAAATCTTCAAGTCATGTTTCTCACAAGATAGTAATAGTATGAAAGTGAAATGAAAGTTGCTCAGTTGTGTCTGACTGTTTGCCACCCCATGGAGTATATAGCCCACCAGGCTCCTCTGTCCATGGAATTTTCCAGGCAAGAATACTGGAGTGGGTTACCATTCTCTTCTTCAGGGTATCTTCCCGACCCAGGGATTGAACCCAGGTCTCCCTCATTGGCAGGCAGATTCTTTACCATCTGAGCTACCTGGGAAGCCCCAATATATTTTATTTTTACTGCAAATGTCATCTTTGTGAATGGTATAGTGTCTTATTTCATTGTTTTTAACATTAAAAATATGTATGTATATGTTTTGTGTCTACTTGTATGTATAAAGTATATGTATACATTTTATATATATTTATAATATATATGATTTTTATATATTTAATTTATATATATAAATGCCATTTTCCCCTGAACTGCTATGCTAAGAGAAGATTTGAAGTAAGCAATAGACCACCTACAATATCAGTCTGCATTTACTGAAGTATAGACAATCACCTTCCAATTTGGAATACTTAGTCAATTTTCTCAGCTAATTTTTCTTCTATTTTTAATAGATATTTAATCTTCATGTGAATTGTTTTACCTCCTATTGGATTTTAATGAGATGTGAAGTATTTTATTTTCTAGCTGTTATAGAATTAAACAGTATCTATTGACATTAACAGTTAGCTATAATTACCTGCAATAGGTGTATTTTTAAACCAGTTATAAAGAATTGAAAAGCTGTTTTCTAGGCATAAAGAAGGTGTGTGTACAGGGTGGGTGGGTGGCAAGTTGCACATGAAATGATAAATGAATTCATAACTTCTTAAAATGCAAGACATACATAAGATATTTCTAATAATTTTTTTGTATAGCATATCACTAATTCTCCTTGGACTATAGATGATTTTTTATAAATTTCATATAAACTTTACAATAACTAGCCTATAATTAAAAGATAATTTTTTCATTGGGAAAAGGGTTATATTGTTTCCTTCCAAAACTTAATATTGTTTTGTTTAAATAGTCTATATGTGGTACCAGATAAATATGTACTTAATTTTAATTCCCATTGGTTAGTCACTTAGGTTTCTACTGAACTTTATAGATGATAAGACAGAAAATGACAAATTTGATCTCTAGTTGACTTCATGTGTTCTCACCCAGTCATCTAAAAAACCTTAAGACCAATTAGTCAAAGCAAGAGACTGCAGAGTGACAGTTGCTCCTTCATCTGAATATGATGAGGTGTTCACATGTTATCAGAAGCTTGTTTGAAAATTCTACTTTAGTTTATTTATTTATTAATACTATTTTATTAATAAAAATCTGTAGTGTGCAAAATATTAAATACTTCTTAAGATTTTTAATTCAACATAATTTAGGTATGAGTTTCATGCTGTCCTAAAATTGGCTTTAAAGCCTATGTTAATTATTTGTCCTTAGTCAAGCACTTTGGGGCAATGTTGGGAACATGGAAAGAAAACAGTGTGATATGGTAGAAAGGGTACTGATTAGGAAACCATCCCTACTCTGGCAATAGCCTCAAGTGTGAATTTTAACTCATTTCAACTATCTGAGGCTCCCTCTTCATGTATAAAATTATGACTGGTGATTAAACCAGATGATTTCTATGTTCCTCTATGGTGATGTAATTCTCAGATCCCATGACTATGAAAAATTTCCATTCAATAAATAGATGTGTTCTTTTAGAAGTGTGACTCATAGTTCTTTAATATCACCAAGTATATCTGAGCTCAAATATAAGAGAATGATATATAATAAAGAGAAATATATTGACGTGAGCATAATGCTTTGTCTATATTAATGCATTTGTTTTAATCACACACACACACACACATACACACCAATACATATTTCTTCATATAAGTGTACTACTTACTGTGGAAAACTCAAATGATACAAAAAATATAAAGGGTGTAAAAAGCCCTCAAGTTTTACTGCTCATGAGCAGTCAGTAAAAATAGTTTGATAATCATCTTTCCAAACATTAATCCTTGTTTTAAGGCATTAATCCTTGCATATTAAGGTAATATACAATTTTATATAAACTGCATGTTTTACACATATACCTATATATGTATGTATATATTGTTATTTAGTCACTAAGTTGTGTCTGACTCTTGTGACCCCATGGACTGTTACCCCCCAGGCTTCTCTGTCCATGGGATTTCCCAGGCAAGATTACTGGAGTGAGTTGCCATTTCCTTCTCCCTGGGATCTTAGCTTTATACTATGATTTAATATCTGATGGGTCAAGACCACTTCACACACATTCACTACTTTTTGTTCATTTACTTTCCTAAGTATGTTCAGAAGTTTAATTTTTTTCTGACAAATTTTAGAACATTTCATCGGATCTAACCTCCTGAAACACATTATAGAATTGTAATTAATTCTGTAGTGAATATATAAATTAATTTTTAAAAGATAAACACTTTTTACAATGTCAAGTTATTTTTTCCCACCAATAAGGCCTCTTCTATTTTCAAATCTTTGATGTTTATTTCAATAATACATATGTCTAGGTTGCATACATTTGTAATTATATATAAATATTACTTGATATTTTAGGATTTTGTGAACATACATTTGAGATTTTTTGAAAATTATATTCTATAAATAATTACTTTACTGAAGTGATTCCTAAACAGTCACCCTAAAGAATGATTTTATACTTTCGACACGACTGAGCGGCTTCACTTTCACTTTTCACTTTCACACATTGGAGAAGGAAATGGCAACCCATTCCAGCGTTCTTGCCTGGAGAATCCCAGGGATGGCGGAGGCTGGTGGGCTACCGTCTATGCACAGAGTCACACAGAGTCGGACACGACTAAAACAACTTAGCAGCAGCAGCTTTTCATATAACTTAAATTTTCCAAGTGAACAATTAAGTATTTGAAAATATTAATAATGTTATCCATGTCTTTTCATACTTAGGTTAACTGGATGAGGACTAGATCCAATTGTTTACTAACAATACTATCCTTTCATTAACAGTGCTAGGAACCTGGAAGATGCTCAATAAATAACTGTTAAAAGATTTTGATTACATGGTTCTAGCTTAGGATTTAAAGAAGAGAAGGAGTAGCTGTCAACTTTCTTCAAAAACTCTACCATTAAACCAGACTTGGTCTTTTGGTCAGAGTCACAAGATACTCATGTTAAAATCTTAATTACTCATTCATTTCTTACATGCTAATAGTCTTATTAAAATAGAACCTAAATTGTATCAAATGCAGTTTAATATCTGTTGGCATTTTTTTTCTTTTCATGTATTAATGTGGTAAATTAGAGTGTTTCTAGTTGATTTGGAGGCTAAAACTTACACAGTTTAAAGGACTCTCTTTAAGAAGAGGTACAAAATTGTGAATGCCTAGTGGACTGTGAAAGTGAATATTTATTTAGAATGAAAAAGGAAAAGCTGCCATAGAAGAGTTCTCTAGGAGTAAAAGTGTCATCAAATTCATGTTGTTGTGAATTACAGCAAATTTCTAATGTTTAACTAACCTTTTGTTTCTGAGGTGAACCCTAATTGATCATGGCATAATTCATTAGATATCTTGTTTAATTCTATTTGGTATTAATTAAAATTATTAAGATTCATATGAAATTATCTTATAGCATGTTTTTCAGGATTTATTTATAAAGTTTTAAATCAGTGATATGTTTTGTGAAAACAAATGAAAAGCGTCCTTTCCTTTCTCTGTAGTTTTTATATTCCAGTGGGCTTAATGTTGTTGCTTAAACTTGTAAGTCTTTGTATTGAAATGATCAGTAACAACTTGATGAGGTCTAAGAAGAAACATTTATAATAGGAACAATATCATTTTAGTCTGAAAAAAGGTCGTGTTTTTATCCCATCAAACTGATGTGGAAAGAGCAAAAAGGCCAAAGTATTTACAGATAGTCTCAAGTAAGTTTATTATTGCTATTTTAAGATGGCCGGATGGCATCACTGACTTGATGGACGTGAGTCTGAGTGAACTCCGGGAGTTGGTGATGGACAGGGAGGCTTGGTGTGCTGCGATTCATGGGGTCACAAAGAGTCGGACAAGACTGAGCGACTGAACTGAACTGAACTGAAAAGTAAATATAACAAATATAGAGTGTCCCCAAAATCTAACACAGGGAAAACTTCATATTTATACTGTAGTTTACTGAGTGGCTGACTTTCACAAATGAATTGAACTATAAACTGGTACATCAAGTATTTCTTGTATGTGTCTACTGAGTGCATTTTGACTAAGAGTCTTTGACTTTGTACTGAATACATGTCTTTTGATAAACTGATACAACCTTAGAAACTTGCATTACTTAACAGACTGTATTTCAGCTTCATATTTTCTTAAGATTTTTTTCTGTGCCAAATGTTATAATTTTAAAAATCAAAATAAATCAACCCAATAGTATGTTAAGAACTCATGGTCAGCAGTAATAGTGACAGTACCTTTTTTTGAGTTTTAAGTAAAATTACTGTGATAGTCATTTTACAAATTAGTTACCAAAATGTATATACTTAGATGGTGATGTACCTTGTTTTAAACAATTGATAGGTTACACCTCAAACATTTTTACTGATTATATGTAACATCTTTAATGTATTTATAAAGATTACTTGTAAAAACTGATCAAACACTTAAATGTGGAAACAAAGTAGGTAACTCTTTACCATTCAGATACCTAAGTTCTGAAAATTAGTGTATTGACCCACCATTCATTTTTTTTAGTGTTTCTTTTCCTACCTTTTACTTCTTTTCTTTTTAAAAAAAAATTATTTTCATTTTACCATTTTTATGCTATAGATTTTTGTGCTAGATATTTTTTGAAAGCAAAATACACCTTTAATATAGGGGAAAAGCTCTGGTCATAATTCAAATGTCCATTTTCCTTAATAAAGTACATCTGTATAGATTTAAAAAAACAATAGTGCCTTGGGAACTCATTTTAATTAAAGTAATCAAATTACATTTGCTACCTAATTTAAATACCCTATAAACACTCTTCAATTTGAATATGCAAAGAGGGAAGCAGTGCAAGTAGGCCAAATGAAAGTTCTACTTCATTATGGCTTTGCCCAGGAAGACCCTTGCCTTTGAAGCGTGTATGAAAATAGTAAAAATTGTTAAAGAAAAAAAAATGTATAAGTTGTGTGAGTATGAATTTGTGCTAACTCTCTGTGTATATCTAATATTTACTCATATCATAACCAGGATTCGCTTATCTACAAGATAATGAATACCTTTAACTCTTTTCAAATCAATATGTACATTCATTCTTTTATTATAATAACGACAAGCCAAAGAAGAAAGATGTATGGGAAATAAAAAATTATATTGAGTGATAAAAAATATGGAAGTTGCAGGGAATGAAATGCCATTAAAATTTATATTCATTAGGGAAAATATTGTGGAGTAATTGAAACCCAACTGGAGCTCAAAGGACATATAGGCCTGAAATAGAGGGAGACGTGGAGAAAGATGTCACTGCTGTTTTTTCAGGATGAGGTTTTGCAAGATAGTTACCTCCCTGTTTATACTTGGGCTTTCCTGGTGGCTCAGATGCTAAAGAATCTGACTGCAATGCGGGAGACCTGGGTTTGATCCCTAGGTTGGGAAGATCCCAAGGAGGAGGGAATGGCTAGAATTCGGCAGACAGAGGAGCCTGGTGGGCTACAGTCCATGGGGTTGCAAAATGTTGAACACAACTGAGCAACTTTCACTTTACTTATACCCAGTGGCTCAGGTCTTTGCCAAGCCAGTTTGTTTGTTTCTTTAACAATACTATGAAACCAAAAAATCAGAACAGAAGAGACTAGATATTTTGTTCAAAGTTATGAAGAATTATGCTTCACAGAGCAAAGTGTGTCAATCCTGGTATTTTGTATATTAATGCACACTATCACATTTTATCACTATTAGAAAGAAGGAATAAAAAGGAAATACAACATAGGCTATCATTTTAGGTTCTTCAATAAATAGTATTTGCCAAGATGTGGATGAATTCTTTTAGAATCATTATAATTAACAAGTGATGACCATGTTCATAAGAGAGGTAATATAAGAAATTTGTATTTTAAAATTAGTTCTATTTGTGTACCAAGTTACTGACTAAAGTTGACTCTTTGAAAGAATAATTGTTCAGTTGCTAAGTCATGTCTGACTCTTTGCAACCTCATGTACTGCAGCACATCCGGCTCCCTGTCCTTCACTATCTCCTAGAGTTTGCTCAAATTCATGTCCAAGGAAGAAGAATTATAGTACAATTAATTTGAAAACATTTTCTTTGCTAAGGTTGTTTCTTCTGGATGTTTGCTTGTTGTCATTCAAGTGTGTATATCTAAATAAAATAAGCTTATCATTTAAAATTCTCATGAAAATATTTATAATTTTTAGGAGTAACTGTACTCTAAATGCTGTCTAGTAAATGTGTATTTTGGTAAGTTAACAAGAAGCTAACTAATGACAAAATACTCTTGATTTTTAAAAATTGAGATGTGCATGTGCCTGGCAAAGGAGTTTTCTACACTAAGCCCTACATATTTGAAACATTAATTTTAGATGTGTCTATGGCAGTATAATGCATTCTTGTAGTCTTCCAATATGTGCCAAATTTTGTAATCTTTCCTAAGAGCCATAGATCAAGAGACCTGCTATATATAAAGAATGACCATGACTATTCAAAGAGAGCTGCCAGTACTAACAATTATCAAATTTCTGTTAATCAACATACATGGCTTGCATGTCAAGAAATCCTGTAACCACATTTAACATGGAATTCTAGAAAATTCTGAGTATTGCCAGTCATCCTCAATATTGGCAAGGCAACATCCCAATTCAACTCTATAAATAAATATGCCAAACATCTTATAATTTATATTATTATGGTCCCAGATTGAAGGATGGGGAGCGTGCACTGGCACAGCACTATGATCCTTAAAAAAGTTAATTTCATGTTTCCTAAATCGTGTTTGTTACTTTTGATGAAATACTGGTGCTGTCCAGAATCTTCTCTCTCCCTGAATCTTCATTACCAGATCTTATTTTTTCCACAAATAGCAAAAAGAAGGAAAGATGCTATTTCTCTTCTGTTACTCAACTGTGTCCAATATCGGGATCTTGAGGCATTCCTCTTGGGCACTTTGTCAAGTGTATAACCTCTTATTTTAATGTGAATAGGAAAAAAAAAAAGCTGCTTTCCTCATGTTGCAGAGACTTCTTCACTTCTATGTAATGTAGTCGCAACATGTTTATGCTGTTGCCATAAGTAGTAATGGTAACATTACCACATATGGGTAGCATTTAGCTCTTTGAGTATACATTATCTACTTGCTAGCCTATCTCATTTAATCCTAAACCACCTGTGTCTTGGAGGTGTTAATCCTGTTTTCCACCTGAGCGTGACTGAATTTTAAAGAGTGCTGTCTTTGTCTAAGTCACGTAGTTGAAATGGAAATACAAGGCAGATCTCTCTCAGATGAAAACTATCTGAATACACATTTTTAAAAAACCCGGCATTTACCACTTGTATTTGCCAGAGATTGAAAAAGAGAAAGTAGCATACATAACTCCTGTCACAGAAAATGTAGCTTGTAACCAGGAGCTATGGTCTATAGGTGTGACAGTTCCATCTAAATTAGATCCAAAACAAGCTGCGCAAAAACAAAGAGGTTGAAGACCCTTCCAGGAATCTATCTGCATAAATACATATGCATGCAGACCCTTCCACAGGGAATCAAAAGAAAATGAGAGTTGTCTGTATGTGGAAGACCAGAGAGTAGTAAAAGACTAGAGTGTACGGCAAATGTGGCAAGAGGTCCAATATCACTGGAAAAGCCAGCTTTGGCATATGCAATTTCATGACGAGTTTTGTGAGACTCAGTGTCAGATGAACTTTAGAGCCCACGTTCCCAGGGAAGTACAAAGTACATGGGGTGAAGTCACCATTCTTTAAATCCAACAATGCTGTGGCTTTGAGGACACTGGGAACTTAGGAATCTAGAAGAGATTCTTTTGGCATTTTCTCAGGGCATTAGTAAAAAACTAAGTAAAATAAGAAGAAACAAGATCATTCATGTGGCTCCTGTTTTTAAGACTCACTCTTGATCACTAGAAGAAGTTCATATAAGAATCACTGACTAACATTCTAGAAACATGTAGGAATAACAACTAAAGACTTTGAAATGGGTGGCTTTGAGAGGTATTGCCTTAAGTCAAGCAGGTGGAAGCAGAGTCATGGTAATTTGAGTTGATCCAAATTTTACTGTTGATCTAGCTTGAACCCATTGACTGCTTGATGCCTGGCACATTCATGATCAAAATCCTAAAACATTACTCAGTATTTCCTCTGTGTTCTAAATATCCCCAGTATCAAGATTTGAAACACATCGTCTTCTCATCCTAGGACTCCCTCCATGTCAGTCCTGCAGATCTTAACATTTGGTTTCCAAATCCAAGTTAACTTCCAACTTTCTTAACTAACTTGACTTATTTTCTTCCTCTCTCACCTCCCAATTCTACAAAGTGGACATGAAATGAATATTGTTGGAATTGGCAGTATTGAACAAGCTTTGAAAATTGACCTAAAATTAGCAATAAAAAAGGGGGGGGGGGGCAAAAAATCATGTTACCACCTTGGAAGGAGAAAAATGGGATCAAATTCTTTAAAAACTGTAGCCTTGGACATTTATTTCATTTATTGGGCTATATTGGGTATCTTTAGGACATTACTTTTTTCTTATTTTACTGCCCAAGAACTCCAGGATCCCCTTGCTTCCTATCTCAAGCATATTTTTTAAAAATTAAATCAATAACAACCAAGTGCTAATAATAGAAAGAATATTTTTTAAAAACTGTTTAAGTCTCAGTATTACCCTAGGTACAAAAACATTTCTCTTTGTAAAGTGTGTGTGTATATATATATATATATATATATATATATATATACACACACACACTACTGTTTCAATGACCTCATTTTGCAGTTACCTCTTTGTTATACTCTTCACTTACACAGTGAGCCTGAAAAGAGATTTCCAGCCTTTTCTTTTCCATTTTGAAATCTCAGAGGACAACATTGTGCTGGATTTAAAACATGCATGAGTGAAGAAAAATGAGCTCTGTCAGATTGCTCTGCTTTGGACTGACTCATATATTTTCCCTCTATCCATACACCAGACAAAATAGAAGGATAGAATGATTTGTCATTTTCTGTTCTGGGATGTTTGATTTCAAACACCTTTTTCAATGTCTGAAAAAAGTGGTTACCTTCTGTTTTAAAGTTATAATCTAGCAGTCAAGCCTATGTAGGGCCTGGGTAAAATGTTAAAGTTTGATATATCTCAGGGAGCACTGCCATTTGGATAGGTTTCCAATTTCTGACTCTCTTGTTTATCCCAGTTGTTGATTAAAATGGGTCATGATTTCTGTCATCGGTTATCCCATTGTAAACATACAACTTTAATATTGAAAGGAGTCGGTACAGATGGCTCCCATGATAATTCCTAACTCGTACATTATTTGATTTAATTTCATTTGGAATGTCAGTTTTAAGCACTGAGCACAAAGGAAATTTTTATATGAGACTCCTTATTCATCATTAGGACTAAATTGCATGTATAGTTCATACAGGTAGCTCTGGGTTTTTCATTACTACAACATTTCTGTGAAGTACTCATTCTAGCTCTGAAAGTGATTTTCAGATCATTTATTCATGTCTTCACAACTATAGAAGCCACACTAGTAATGTCAGTGGTTAATTGAAATCATGGATCATGTCTTAGTTTGAAAATGTCTCTACAGCTTTTGTCTATAATAAAACCAGCTAAGGTTTTGGACTGGAGAAAATCATAATATAAATTAAAAGTGTTTCTCTCCTTAATAAAAATATATTTAAGATAGTGTTTCAGTATGGCTTAATTTTACTTTGTTGTTGTTGTCTCACTTTGCATGGCAATGAAGCCTGAAATACTTCAGGGAAAGAAAAAAATAAAAAAGAAAGAGAAAGAAGTGAATCTTTCTAATTCACGGGCTCTGGTAGCATCTTCCTAATAACTAACACCATGAAAATGGTATTATGCTCTCAAAGAGCTTACAATAAAATTGTATTAAAAAAAAACAAAACATTCTTTTCTTGTTTGTTTTGTCAAAAAATATGCATTTGAGCCTCTTTTTATTTTCTCCACCTCTGAGACACATGTAACTGTAACCTAGCAAAATTATTTTGGTTTTTTTGTTATGCTATTGCTTTGTATCAGTAGCAGGCCGCATTCAGTATATTCAGAGAGATCTCTATTCATGTAGGTGTCTCAGAAAATATTTGTAAGGGCTGTTATTTTAGTCCTTAGGAAACAATTCTGTCATATGATGTGAATGAGCAAGATAACAATAAAAGAGACATTTGATAATATTCTTTGAATCCATGGATACACTAAATAAAATTAGGTAATTAAAATAGCTCTTTCCCTTCCCTCATTGAAAAACTAAATTTTCTTCTCTAGGCCTCAGTTTCTTATCTATTTAGGGACTTGCACTGGATAATGTACAAGTGGGGTCTCATTTTATATATTTGAATTTCTGTTTAAGATGTATAGAGCACATACACTAACATTGTCCATTTCGTCCCAATTTTAGAAAATTTGGCATAAAATTGTTTATGCTGTTTTCCTGATATTCCTAAATCTCAAGAGTATCAGCAGTTATGTCACTCCTACTTCCTTTCAGTCTTAATTTTTAAAAATTTGTGCTTCTTTCTTATTTTCTCAGTCAGTCCTACCAGAGTTTTATTTATTTTATACATCTTTCAAAGGGTCAACTTTTGGTATTATTCACCTTCACTATTTTGTTTATTTTTCTTGTTATTAGTTGATTAGTTTTCTGCCTTATTATTTTTGAAGTTTACTTTGTTATATTTTATAATTTTATTAGAACCTTTAAATTTATTACTTTTAGTTTACTTTTTCTTTTACATTAGTAAATATTTTATTAATATTTAACATTAACACTTAGATGTATCTGAAATATTTTTACAAGTAATATTTAACTTCTGTTCTACATATTTAGAAATTTCCATTATGATATTCTTTGACCCAGGCATTATTTATATACATGTTTTTTCGAGTTTCTAAATTTCTGAGAATCGTTGCCTACTTTTTGATTTCTAATTATACTGATTTTTCTGAGTCTGGTTTTTAGCTTATTGATTATTTTGTATTTTTCAAATTTTCCTTTGTGACCCATTGTTATTATAAAAATATTATCTATTTCATTCTAGAGATTCAAAAGTATTTTCTCAAATTAGTAAATCAACGACCAGATACCTTGGAGGGAAAATGAGTGCCATCAATAGACTAAATTACATTTAAAAGAGTAAATAAACTGCCCTTGTGACAATGTGACCAGATTGATTCATTAAAAGATTCGCAAAGGCAAGGACATTTGCATTCGAGCTTCTATTCTTTTATAAAGAGAAATGCTCTCTAAAGAGTTGAAATGTAAATAAGTTCAATTCTTTATAAAACTGTTCTTAAATAAGACTTATCCACAGTGCTTGTCACCTGCCCTGCTTCAGTAAAAGGGCACATTGAGGGACAGGCCTGTGGGAGAGAGACTTACGACTGTCAAAGAAATGCATGCCAGTTGCCTGTTCTAGTCAACATAAAACATAAATGGGCAGCCAAAGGGTATTTGCCATCTTCTTTGAGTTATAATATAGGTTTGTATATACTTGTCTATAGTTCAGTTACAGTACACAATTTATACTCTTAATGTTATTATCTGTTTTAAGGTTTTCTTAATTAACATATTATAACATCAGGAAAGACTTTATTATATCTCAAAATTTGAAGTACGTGTTTTAGACCTTGGAAGCATACAAATAATAACTATAAAATAGCATACACTGCATGGTGGAAAAGATATGATTTTGAAAGAACGGTAACTACTTCCTCTTTTATATGATGGACTCTATGGATGATGTGCAATTTTGGCAAATCAAAAGAAAGAAGTAAAAGTCTATATATCTTTTTTTTTTAGGTGTACTGTTTTATTAACATTTAAACCAATGTTATGATCATTGAAATAAAATTATAATAGACAGAGCTTTTAATGTTGAAAGCAAATAATTGTTGAAATAAAATTATAATAGGCAGAGCTTTTAATGGAGCAACATATTGAACACGGCAGATTACATAGACAAACGCCCTGGAATTGGAAGTAAAACCCACCATTGACTAAACAGAAGTCCTTGGTTGCTGACAGAATCTCTGACTTAAGACAAAGCTGAAGGAATTAGTAATGAAGTCCAGGATCCTTAAACATGAGCAGATATCACAGATTCCAAACCTTAGATGGTTTTCCCAAACAGGGAAAGTCTATGTATCTTAAAGTCTATAAATCACGGTAACCACTAGAAGGTTTCTTAAATAATGATAAAATAAAAGAAAGAGCATAATCCAGAATTGGGAGGTGGAAAGAAGAGAGGGATAGCATTTTTGTCTCCTAAATTTCTTATTTTTCATAATGGTAAGTTAATAGATATTGTTGAATTGGCAGTTCCAGTATTTGGCATGCATGTGTTTATATAATTGTTCATATACAGCTGTAATATTTGTAATATTTAAAAATAACAATAAAAGTTAAAGTTACTGCCAACAGAAAAGTTAAAACCCTGGATAGTGCAGATTATGTGTATATGTGTGTGTGCTTCTGAACTTTTAATTTTATAGCCTTCTATATGGTTGAAAATATTTAATTATGAACATGACTTAATAATTTTACTATCCCTGTATAAAGGCAAAGAAACCATCCTATATACAGGCAAAGAAACACTGTTCAGATAATTAACTTGCTACATCTGTATATACGGATATCTGTATATACTGATATGGAAAAAGGACTACAATATCTTTATAAGTAAAATAAAAACATACTACATATAATTGTGTATATTGTGCTCAGCTGTGTCTGACTCTTTGTGACCCCCATGGACTGTAGCCCACCAGGCTCCTCTTTCCATGGGATTCTCGAGGCAAGAATACTGGAGGGGGTTGCCATCCCTGCTCCAGGGGATCTTCCTAACCCAGGTACTGAACCCAGGTCTCCCACACTGCAGGTGAATTCTTTACCATCTGAGCCACCAGGGAAGCCCAGTTGTGAATATTACGTATTCTAATTGTTTAAGAATGATGAAGATACATGTATGTTTCTTTTTATCAATGCATGGGAAATACTCAGAAAGAAACACACCAAACTAATAACAGAGACTATGTGGGCGATGCTTTTTTTTGTATTCCATCATATTTATTATTTAAATAAATTATTTTCACTGAAACAATTCATGATTATACGTTAAAATTTTAAGAGTAAAGGAGATTCTAGATAACTTAGTTAACAGTATATCTAACTTAGTTTACTCTGTGCTTCCAATGTTTAGATTTTCAACTCTGTAGATACAGGAGTGTGCCTTGCTCACTGCTCAGCAGCCAGACCAAGTCAGTCACAAATAATAGAAACTCTTTAAATATTTCTGGAATGAATTCATAAATTTAAACAGATGGCTTAATATAATATGTGATATATAGTAGGCATCCAATCTGGAATGAATTCATAAATGAGGATTGCTTAATATGTGGCATATAATATGTATGCAATAGATGAAACCTCTTGTTTTGTTAAATAGCCTATATGAACCAATAAAAATAATTAGTTTTCAGGAATTAAAAATCATTCAAATAGCAATGTGAGTGATGGCTGATGGAAAACTGTTTCTTTTCTATTATTTTCCTATGTGCATTTTTAAAATTATCTACTTGTACCCATATTTCATTTTTAAAATAATAGAGCTATTAAAAAGTTAACTTCTGAATCTTTTCACTCAAGATTAAAACAGAACATTCTCATTTGTACCTTTATATTTTTGTCAGTGGCATATACCTGCCTTTCTTTACAGATTATGTTTAATCCAGATTTCTCTAAAATAGATAATACATTGCCTAAAGCTTCTTTATTATCATTCTTCATATCAGCAACCAGCAGCAGAAATCTTTGCTTACTTTTAGGTTTTAGAATTCTGATAAGCAGCTTGGTGCTCCTTTCTTGTAAGTTCTATCTACAATAAAATCCCATTGAGTACAAGAGTATATAATGGCATTTACTTCCTCAATTAATTTCATTGTGACTGTGCTAGAACTTGTGTCAATAAAGTCATTCTGAATGTCTTTAATAGACAAGAAGCCTCAGTCATGATCAGAGTGAGGAAAAGGGAGAATTGCACATGTGCTAATTTGATGGTTATGGCTTCCGATGAGTTTCCATTTCCCTCAGGCTTTGGACTAAAGCTGAAAGCAAAAGTAAAATGTGAGATGCCAGAGGTACTTTGCTGCTCTGATTTAGCTTAAATTAAATCAGTTACTGACAGGACTGGCACTGCACAGTATGGTAGTAGCCATAACCCAGTAACCTAGAAGATGAGGTCTGGAAGTCTTCAGGCAGATGAGAGCTTGGTCACTTATCATGGTGTCTTCCTCTTATATTAATAAAGAGAAACTGATCAGTCTCTCTAAACAGGCAAAGTTATGTTTCTCTTCAAACTCAAAGTACAACCTGACATAGCTGTTTCTCATATTCTGATGTTGGTGAGAGGAAAATTGGAAATGTCTCAAATGGTAAAATTATAATCAGAAAGGAAAAATGTAACCATTTTGCTTTAGTATAAATAGAGTTGTCAATCCAGTAATAGACTGTTGAATGGCTTGTTTAAATGCAAGAATTTAGTATAGCATTCAAGAATTACGATATTATTCTCTTTATTTAACAAGCATAATATGATAGGAAAAATAGCCTCTTGTCTCCATTTTAGAAATGAGGTATAAGTAACATATTATAAATTTGTCCCAGTTCATCAATGTGACAGCTAATAGATGCACATATTGGGAATTTGCTTAGTAGATTATCATTTACTGTCACTTTTTTAATTAGAATGTGATCTTCCATTGTCTTTAATCTATTTGCATCATGATGACAAATTTCTTTCCCTTAAGCAAAATCTTTATTTATCATAAGGCAATTTCACCAAAACTGCTATATACAGGAGGAAACTATAATAGAAATCAATTCGTTTTGGAATTTTCAGACTACTTGGCATCTTGAAAAAACTAATGAAAAATACTTTATTTTTAGTAAAAATGTGACATTTACCTTCTCAAAAAAACTCATATTTTATCTTAAATATGTAATTATTTTGCCATTAATTTTGTAAGTATGCCATGGAAAATTTGAGTAGACTAAGGCATTGTTGATATATATATACAACTGAAACTTAAGTGCAAGTATAATTAAACACTTCCAGTCAGCTCTGATGGCAGGAGTCTTCTGTATGATTTTAACTCTGCACATGCACCTCTTTTGCACCTATAAAGAGGCTGTAAAAGTAAAGAGTTCTACTGGTGTAAAGGAGTTATTTTTAGAGAAACTCTGGGTAAATGGGTTATGGAGGAGGGAGATGGGAAAAAATAGAGTAAAAAGTCAGAATTGCCTTTTGAGGGGAAAAAAATCCCACAATTTTGACTGGATATGTGGTGACAATCCTTCAGCTTCTATTGGGAGTATAACAGTAAGTGCATATAGGTAATGTTTAACTAATGACACTGTTTAAATTATTTCAGAGTGGGCTGTCCATTACATGGTATAATTAGCTAGTACCAACTCCAGAGTAAGAGAAAAGTAAATGCTACTCCATATTGAGAGACAACTTTACCTTTATTTTAGAGACTTGGTATGAAGTAACTATAATTCCAACTGTATTGATACTTAACTTTTATTCTTTGTATTTATTTCAGTTCATCCATACTTAAAAAATCTCAGTTCTAAAACTCACTTTTATCCCTTTCATCTCGTAAAGTTTTAGCATCATAGTGTACTATATGAGCACTATATACCATTGTCTCAATGTCTTTAGGAAAGATACACTGCCTTACCTCCAAAATACTCCACCCTCAATGACTGTGTTGTTTTCATACATACATGATTATAGCCAAAATTTATTGGACGTATATTGTGCCAACAACCTTTCTAAGTGCTTTGACATACACTAAGTTTATTCCTGACTTCATCCTTAAGAGAGAATCCTACTGTATTTGCCAGCTTACAGATGAAAGCCTGAGACACAGAGAAATGAAGAAACTTGATGAAAGTAACTTTTCTTGGAACTGGAAATTTTGAAGTTTAAATTCAGGTAGCCTGATTCCAGACTTTATCCTGAATCTTAAACATAGAGTTTTGATATTTTGAAATACAAATGCCTCTTGCAAGGATGACCTTTAATGTGGCTTCTAGACATTATTTATGCTTCAGAAAGAATGAAGGAAAGAAAATTTTGATGATTATAAATTTGACATTGAAAGAGAGATGGTTCTTGGGAATGAAATATGACAAAGAACTGAGATGCTAGAATCTGGGAAACACAAGACCCTTAGTTGACAATTTGATTAGAAAAGTATGTGAAAGTTATCTTACGCTCTTTGTCTGAGAAGTAAGGGGTGGTAGACTCCCTCTTCAGGTGACTAGTTTAATAGCACTTGGCCTACACAGCTGAGAGAACCACCCCCCAAAAAACCCAGATACCTATGAATACATCTGCTTCTTTTCTTTAAGCCTGTTCTTTTATGAAGGTAATTTTGTAGTTTGGAAAGATCTGGTTGCAAGAATATTTTTGTGAAAAACTCTGCAAGTAAATAATAAGGCAGCTTGTTACTTTGAGAATTTCTAATAGTGGGGGGCAGGTATTTGAAAACAGTAATGGCAGTAATTAAATAGAGAGTCATTATTTTTCTATAGTATATAACTAATAGGAGCTAAGGTCTAGTTCTCTGTATATGAATGAGTGGAAGAATGAATGAATGAATAGTTAATGAGAGAGAATGGGAGAATGATGATGGTTTTTTGGAAAAGCAGTCATGTTTGGTATTATCTATTATGAGTAGAACTATTTTAGAAATTGAATTTTTGAAAATTGACTTACATAGAGTTGATTTTATATTCTCAACTAAGTTTTAGTCAATATCAAATATGAAACCTCAGCAGCATTCAATTGATTTGCTGGGTTTAGACAAAAAAGAATCTCATGGAAGATGCTGTGCCTTTGTTAACTCATAGTCGCTGAAAGGATCACTTTTTCAATAAAGCCACATTTTCTTTAATAATATGTATTAGGTTGGCAGTGGAGATTTATATAGTAGAGATGTTAATTATCTAGCATCCTTTTGGGGCCAGTCTTTCTCCTGTATTTAGATATAATAAGGTTTAAATTATTTCAGAAGGATATGCAATGTTTATGATGTCTTTATGGGGAGAGGAGTAAAAATGAACAAGAGTTAAAACTTAGAAAATTCTATCATTCAGAACTGTAAGTTTCCAACTATAAATATGGAATGTTTATGTTATATGTGCAGTACTATCTTCCAACAATACAGCCTGTCTATACTGCTAGGAAGATCTGAGTAGCACATGAAAGATCACTTGGTGATCAATTAAAACTCTTAAAATTGATTTATATACAAGCTGTCAAATAATGCTTAAAATGCAATGCTCTCCGTATCAAAGTCTGCAGAAATGATATCAGATACCAGGAAAACAGTCAGTTGTGCCTCCTAAATTTAGTTTCAACCTAGGAAAAACATGTTCACTCTATTGAACCAGAAAGTAGAAGCAATTTTGACAAGAAGCTTGAGTTCATACATCTAGTAAACAGGCTGTCTTAGATGAAAAGAAATATATGCTTTCCAATATTTGCTAATTTATATGTTTTTGCACAAGATTACTGAAACTACCAATTTGTGTCATTTATATTGTGGTTTTGGCTTTTATCTATCTTTGATAGATAAACTGATTTTTATGGTAATTTTTTACCATAACTCTTTGTCCAATATAAGTTACAAATGTGTCTTTCAGATGTTAAACCAAGTATACTAGTTTTCAAGGAAACATACATTCTACATGTATTCTCTTGCCTCATGGCTTGTTAGTAAACTATTAGTTCATATTAATTATCAGGCTGAATTATCAGGCAACTGCTGATAATGGACATTGTGACCAAAGGTGATTTATTAGGTGATGGTGGTTGGGAGGATACTTCAGTTACTCTTTGAATTGTGATAATGTACACACATTTGATTCCTAGAAAATAGTCACCTGAAGAAGCAAGATAATGGGGACATGTGATAGACTGAGAAGTTTCAAATTCAGTTACTAATAATATTTAGAGGTACATACATGTTTTCAAAGTGAAGGAACCATGATTCATTTGTTTGAACTAAGAGTTAGACTTGCTTTAGCTATTCCAACTATGGCCCTGGAGAAGGTTCTTATGTGACTTACTGCCATTTTTAAAAAAGTAACTCACTGTCCAAAACCTTAATCCTGCATGGATAAAAGTCCAGATTTCCTACATATCTTAGCACTTTAATATAATTTTAAAACTGTATCTTTCTAATATTTCCAGTTATGTTCATAAATTCCATGCAATTCATATCTATGTTCTTCTCTTCACATCAGTGATTGAGAAATGGTTGGTAAAACTGCAATAGTTGGACAGTCCTGACCTTTTTATCAGCAGTTACAGAATCCTATGGGTCGGATTAGTGAGAGGAGGTAGAAATAGTTGATGTGGGTGAGTATGGAGAAGGTGAATGTGAAAATCTACAGGTATTGGATACCCAAGAAGTTAAGGGAAGATATCAAAGACAGTAATACTTTAAATGATTTATCCGTGTAAGTTCAATTAATACCTATGTCTATACTGGTATCATTCAGAGGCTGAAAAATATCATGTTTTTGCTGCCCAGAGATTCTGGTATATATGGCATCACATAAAGTTTACTTGGATTGTTGTTTTAAAATAATTAGGATACTGTAAATTACAAAGTTATTTATAAAGTTATATTGATCACTATTCACTGATTAGTGAATAAAACAGCATTTGTACATCTGTGTTCCTATAAAGTGTGGTTTACGCATCTTTGAGTGAAGAGTAACATGGTTTTGGTTGTGGCAAAAAGAAGGATTCAACCAGAAATCAGTCAGAATCTGACTGTTTAAAGCTTTACAGAAAAGAAAGTCTAGAGCAGTGACTGTCAAGCTTCACCAGGTATATCAAACTTTGGTAAAAATGTGAACTTCCCAGGGTCCTATGGCCATGAAAACTGGTTCCTTAGTTCTGGTGGGAAAAGACCCTTGCATTTTACAAACACCTCAGGTGGTCTAAGGCAGGTTTCCACTGACCATATTCCATATTTTGAGGTAACCTGACTTCCCTGGTGGCTCAGTAAAGCGTCTGCCTACAATGAGGGAGACCAAGGTTTGATCTCTGGGTCGGGAAGATCCTCTGGAGAAGGAAATGGCAACCCACTCCAGTACTCTTGCCTGGAAAATCCCATGGACGGAGGAGCGTGGTAGGCTATACAGTCCATTGGGTCACAAAGAGTCGGACACGACTGAGCGACTTCACGTTCACTTTTCACTTTCAGTCACTAGGTGGACCTAAAGCCGTAATATTTCATGAGGCATTTGAAAAGTGGAAAGAGGAAAAGAAGGAGGGAGGGAGGCAAGAAAGGATAGAGAATTAAGAAAACAGAAAGAAAAGAAAATCCTTGGAATAGTTGGACTAAAAGGCAAAGGTTATCAGTAGAATCTGAAAGAGCACAAGATACTGTCTCTTCTTGACTTAAAATGTCATTTTTCATATTTTTAAGTATATTTTTACTGAGTGGTGTTTCAGACTTTTAAGGAACATAGCAATAGATCAGAAAAAGTTAATTCCAACTGCAGAGGGTATCATTTGGCTATACCGTTATTTTTTTAAGTGCAGATAAATGGTGAGTAGCATTAAATCTGAACATTGTAGCTTAAATGACAGAATCATGTACTGCTATTGAAATTGCTCTCAGATTTAGAATGAAATAAAAGCAATTCCTTTCAATTAGTAATTCCTCATATTTGATAAAAATGAGTGATTTCCTCAACATAGAAATGACTATATGCCTTTAAAACCAGTTCCACATATCAAAATGCTACTAGAGTGTCCATAAATTTAATGAAAATGGTAAGTAATCTTGAACATTGCCAGATGATGGTATCTAAGATTGCAGATGTATGCTAATTAATTGCTTAAGGAAAATGTTTGGTTTTACTCCCTGGATACCAGAAACCTATAATCTTTTATTGTAAGGAAAAATGAAGGTTCTCTTTAAATCCCTTCCCAGAGCTTATCTTAAGAAGACACTTTCTGTTTTTGAATAGGAAATAGATGAAAAAATCTGTCTGTAGGAAGCTACATTTATGGGTGGTCAATAACCTAACCTGACCACTTCAGTGGAAACACAGGCTCCTTCATGTGGGAAGAGACCCTCAAACCAGCATGAAATAAGATGCATTTTTCCACTCATGCTTCCCATTTTTGTACTGGCCTCAGTGGAATTATATCTTCATATAATATTAGGCATTATATAATATATATATATATGTCAAAAAAGCTCTAATTAATTCTTTTTGACTAGTGTTTTTGTTGCTGTTTGCATCAGATGCCTGACAGAGGACAAATTACAATTTCACTCTGTATCGAGAATTCCAGCAGACAGAGGCATCTGATTCAGATAAATTAAGCACACATTTGAATGAAAGTCTTTTATTCTAGACATGGCTGACTTCATTGCTAGCTGTGATGTTCAGCAATAGATTCAGAGGCCGAGAGAGAGGAAGTGCTGACCAGTACAAATACATTTCAGTTTGTGAAGCATGTTGGATTATCGGAAAGTCTGTTCAGAATGCATTTCCTAGGTTTTAGCAGATATCCTTACTTATCCATCAAAAATATCTGGTATTTACTATACACATTACCATGTGTCTCTTAAGGCCTCTTATTAAGTTATCTAAATGTATATTTGCCATTATATTTATCTCATTTGAAATTCAAACTTTTAAATAAATTTATTTATGTATATCAAAACCCCAAAACTATAAATTCCATGAAATTAGGGACCACATCTTTGAAAAAACCTAATAAAGTACATCTCACCTAGTTGTTGCCTATTGAAATAATGAATACTTAATTAGGTTGAGACAGCTTGGGGAATTAAAAAGAACTAGAAAAACATATAGGCCTAGAGGCTGGTTTTAGATAAAATTCCCTGATGGCACAGATGGCAAAGGATCTGCCTGCGATGTTGGAGAACTGGGTTCAATCCCTGGGTTAGGAAGATCCCCTGGCGAAAGGAATGGCAGCACACTCCAGTGTTCTTGCCTGGAGAATTCCATGGACAGAGGAGCCTGGTTCTCTACAGTGCATGGGGTTGCAAAGAGTCAGAAATGACCGAAGGACTAATACTTTCACTTTAGTGCCTCATTTAGCTCAGTGTTTTCTTTTTAAGACTTTTGTATATATTTTATTGAAGTATAATTGATATACAACATTTTATTAGTCTCAGGTATACATTGTTAATGGAGAAGGAAATGGCATCCCACTCTAGTATCCTTGCCTGGGAAATCCCATGCACAGAGGATCCTGGCGGGCTACAGTCCATGGTATTGCAAAAAAGCTGGACACAACCTAGCGACTGAACAACAATAACAAGTACATCATTAAGAATTCAATATCTGTATATATTGCAAAATGTATATGACAATAAGTCTAGTTAACATCCCTCACCAGAGTTATGCTTTTTTTTTTTTTTTATTGTGATGGAGGCTTGGAAGATGTATTCTCTTAGCAACTCAGATGTCAATATAGTATTATTAACTAGAGTCGATATATTGTATCTTACATCCCCATGACATATTTATTTTTTAACTGGAAGTCTGTGCCTTTTAACTTTTTTGACCCATTTGCCTTACCTCCTCAACTACTTTCCCCACCATGAGCTTTTTTTTTTTTAATTAAAGTATAATTGCTTTACAACGCTGTGTTGATTTCTGCTATCCAACATAAATCAGCCGTAAGAATACATATGTCCCCTCCCTCTTGAACCTCTCTCCTACCTCCTCATCCATGCCTTCAAAGTTGTCACCGAGCACTGGGTTGAGCTCCCCGTTTTATGCAGCAACTTTTCACTGGCTATCTCTTTTACACATGGTAATGTGTATGTTTCAGTGCTACTCTCTCAATTCCTCTGATCCTCTCCTTCCAAGCTTGGAGTTTTTGTTAGCTTATTTGCTTTTAGACTCCACATATAAGTGAGGTCATTGGCTTTTGTCTTCCTTTGTCTTAGCTCAGAGTTTTCTGATAATTCCAGCAAAAAGGGGAACTGTTTAATTTTGCTCTAACAGTCCAATGAAAGGAGTACTCAGGATGAGAGATTTATCTGGTTCTGAATGTAAGAATGTGTCAAGCTGGAACATAGTTGAAACTATATAGTTTTTTGAAAGGAACAGAAACAATTTTTATGTTTCTTCTTTCTTCTGATAGCCCTCAGTGAAAATGGATAGTGTGAAATTAGATGTTTATGCACTGAGGATATTATACTGAGGAGCCACCAGAGCCAGAAAGATATTGACCATTGTTTTCCTAGGATTTAACAAAATGCCTGGCATATAAGAAGATCTCAGTAAATGCTGCTCAAGTTGAAACATCTCAATCTCAATTAAAAAGCAAGCTGGAGATAGGTCACTGACTTTTGTTCTTCAAAGCCCTACTGCTGCTAAGTCACTTCAGTCGTGTCCGACTCTGTGCGACCCCAGAGATGGCAGCCCACCAGGCTCCGCTGTCCCTGGGATTCTCCAGGCAAGAACACTGGAGTGGGTTGCCATTTCCTTCTCCAATGCATGAAAGTGAAAAGTGAAAGTGAAGTCGCTCAGTTGTGTCAAACTCTTCATGACCCCATGGACTGCAGCCCACCAGGCTCCTCCGCCCATGGAATTTTCCAGGCAAGAGTACTGGAGTGGGGTGCCATTGCCTTCTCCGTCTTCAGAGCCCTGCTAGTAGCTAAACATGTATAAGATACCTGAATCCCAGATAACATGGTATGGTAGAGTCATGTCTGGACCACCATCTTGATAATATATTGATACAAGCTCTCAATTGTTTCAAACCTGCATGTTTGCTGTTAATACTTTTCATTTGATACAAGAGTGGTCTTTATAGAGACCGCAAGAGCATACATGTCCTGCTGCTTCAGGTGAGGTGTGAAATACCTAATCATTGTCTTGCTTTGGCTGGAAGTTTGGGGGACATTAACTAGAAAATGAAATTTTGAAACTTGGGTGACATTAAAATAAAACATAAATATTTATTATCCATAGAACTTTTTATTTTCAAACAATCATGGCAGTTAACTGAAATCCATGAGAAATAAATTGCTGAACAGAACCTTTGGCTTATATTTTAATCAAATGAAGACTGTTTGGAAGATCCACCAGGTGAGGCAGCGCCAGCTGCAGCCAGGGGGGCTGGGTAAGGAAACAGCGGACTGTGATCCTGGGGGCAAGGGCATGGGAAGTTGCCTCCCTCTCATGGAAGGCATTCCTCAAGAAAGTCCCCTGGTCTGCATTAAACAGGATGACAGTTTGATTTGACTGACTGGCTAGCTCTTTAGTCTGAATTGAACACGTGGGCAATAGAAGGGTCTTTACTGTGTCTTCAGGGTGGGCCTGTGCTAACGATTGAGCAAATATGATTTAGAATGGAGTATGCATGAGTGCTCAGTCACTCAATCGTGTCCAATTCTTTGAGACCCCATGGACTGTAGCCTTCCAGGCTCATCTGTCCATGAAATTCTCCAGGTACGAATACTGGAGTGGGTTGCCATGTCCTTCTCCAGGTGATCTTCCTGACTCAGGGATCCAATCTGCAAGTTCTACATTGATACACTGACAGATGGATTCTTTACCACTGACTCACTGCACTACAGTCTGAACTAAAATGAAGCAAAATTTCTAGAATTACAAATGACTTCTGTACTATCTTGGCTGTGTTCTCTTTATCTCTGTAGGCAGGCAGGATTTCTGGGAAAATGCCTAAGTGATTACTGGATTTGTCCAATGATCTCTTGACTAAACAAAATTTTGTTCCTTTTTTAAGGGGAATTTATTTTTCTGCTACTTTTGCTATAGAAAAATGTTTTCACTTGGAGATTGTGTGTGTGTGTGTTAGCATGCTGCAGCTTCTTAGTTCCCTGAGGCCAACCAGAGGGTCCAGCATAGGATTCTTCAGTGTTTGGGATGAGCCCATATGCTTCAGGGGTAGCAGAATGACTGCTCTTTTATTCCCCCACTGAGGCCCTGCAGCTTGCTTTAAGGATTTTATTGTTTGGCTTTTATTTGGCTTCTCTAAAAGTAAAGTTTTGAAGTGGGTTTTAAAGCTTATAATCTCACTAAGTATCTAGTTTATTTCTTTGTACAAAGGGCTTTTGGCTGAATAATGTCTGGAAATTTCCTTTATCCTTTGGAAGCTTTGTCTTTGGTTCTTTATCACACAGGGAGACAGAGAGGATATAGGAAAGTAGGTGAAAGAGGAAGTGAACCAGATCAGAGTGTGAGGACATTATGTCAGTTACATCAAATTACTATGAAATAACCCAAATTCCGAGGTCAACAGAGCCTGGCACATGAAGGAACTCAACTTGTTAACTGCAAAAATGTATACATTATGGATTTAAAAGATTGTAAGCTAAGGAGATGCTTTAAAAAAATTTATCAACATAATTAAAATTAGCATAGTAAAAATAATATTCAAAGGTTTTATTATAAATTATGTAAATGATGGAGTCATGTAATTCTAGCTGTGTTCTCTATTTATATAGAACAAGACATTATTTAACATCTGTGTTTTGTTTTATTGTGGAGTTTTTGTTCTTAGTAAAAGATAAATACTTACAAATATTGTAAATGTTTTTAAAGTAGTCTTTTATGCATATTAGGATGTCCTGGTCATCTGTGAAAGCCTAGTTTTCTTAAACAGTCATGACAAACAGTCATGACCTGGTTTCAGATATAATATTTTCTTACTTCAGCTACATATCCTGTCTCTTGGATTGCAGACTTTGGACAGTGACTATCTTACGCTATTGGACAATCAAGAGAACCTCCAGGGTGTATAGACTGTCAGCTTTTTCACTTTTAAAAGAAGATCCTTGACACGTTTTGGTCTGACACTTGTTTGACAATGTGGTGGCTCTTTTCTCGGAACATTGTCTTTTGTTGTTGTTTAGTCACTAAGCTGTGCCTGACTCTTGCAACCCCATGGACTGTAACCTGCCAGTATCCTGTGTTCATGGGATTTTCCAGGCAAGAATACTGGAGTGGGTTGACATCTCCTCCTCCAGTGAAACTTCCTGACCCAGAGATTCAACCCACGTTTCCTGTATTGGCAGGCGAGTTCTTAACCACAGAGTCACCAGGAAAGCCAAAATGTCTTTAATGAATAAAATAAAATATTAAAAATTACAAGGAAAACCAATTATATGGAAATACAAAATATCAAAATATTTTTAAATGTAAAGCTTAAGATTATGTGGGCATTCTTATTAACACACAAAATAACAACATCTCAGTTCAGTTCAGTCGCTCAGTCGTGTCTGATTATTTGCGACCCAATGTATCGCAGCATTCCAGGCCTCCCTGTCCATCGTCAACTCCCGGAGTTCACCCAAACTCATGGGTATCAAGTCGGTGATGCCATCCAGCCATCTCATCCTCTGTCGTCCCCTTCTCCTCCTGCCCCCAATCCCTCCCAGCATCAGGGTCTTTTCCAATGAGTCAACTCTTCACATGAGGTGGCCAGAGTATTAGAGTTTCAGCCTCAGCATCAGTCCTTCCATTGAATATCCAGGACTGGTCTTCTTTAGGATGGACTGGTTGGATTTCCTTGCAGTCCAAGGGACTTGCAAGAGTCTTCTCCAACACCACACTTCAAAAGCATCAATTCTTCGGTGCTCAGCTTTCTTCACAGTCCAACTCTCACATCCATACATGATCACTGGAAAAACCATAGCCTTGACTAGATGGACTTTTGTTGGCAAAGTAATGTCTCTGCTTTTCAATATGCTATCTAGGTTGGTCATAACTTTCCTTCCAAGGAGTAAGTGTCTTTTAATTTCATGGCTGCAGTCACCATCTGCAGTGATTTTGGAGCCCCCAAAAATAAAGTCTGACACTGTTTCCACTGTTTCCCCATCTATTTCCCATGAAGTGATGGGACCAGGTGCCATGATCTTCATTTTCTGAATGTTGAGCTTTAAGCCAACTTTTTTACTCTCCATTTTCACTTTCATCAAGAGGCTTTTTAGTTCCTCTTCACTTCCTGCCATAAGGGTGGTGTCATCTGCATATCTGAGGTTATTGATATTTCTCCCGGCAATCTTGATTCCAGCTTGTGCTTCTTCCAGCCCAGCGTTTCTCATGATGTACTCTGCATATAAGTTAAATAAGCAGGGTGACAATATACAGCCTTGACGTACTCCTTTTCCTATTTGGAACCAGTCTGTTGTTCCATGTCCAGTTCTAACTGTTGCTTCCTGACCTGCATCTAGGTTTCTCAAGAGGCAGATCAGGTGGTCTGGTATTCCCATCTCTTTCAGAATTTTCCACAGTTTCTTGTGATCCACACAGTCAAAGGCTTTGGCATAGTCAAGAAAGCAGAAATAAATTTTTTTTTTTTACTCTCTTGCTTTTTCGATGATCCATCTGATGTTTGCAATTTGATCTCTGGTTCCTCTGCCTTTTCTAAAACCAGCTTGAACATCTGGAAGTTCACAGTTCACGTATTGCTGAAGCCTTGCTTTCATCTACAAGTGGTCTAATAGCAATCATCATTTCAAAGTTCTGGATGAGTATAAATATTAATAATATTTTGGCATATCTGTAATGATTATCATGTGATATGACATTACTGATTCTTTCTATTGATAATAGAATTACAGTACTTCTAATACTGCTGTGGTTTATTGCCTGCATTCAAAATGAAACACAATGCAAAATTGCAATTAGAGGATAGTGATGATAGACATATAATCTTTTTCCTTATTCAAGTTCACAGACTTAAGTTATAAACCCCTGTCATAGAGCAGTAATAACAGCATGATCTCCACTGTGTAAAAAGGTAAAGTTTTATTACTCAAATGTTTCTAATAAGATGTATGTTTTGAGTAATAAATTTGCACAGATCTATCCCCATCTCTTGATTATTCCCTTTGTGACTAGTACAGTGTTTTTGAAAGATAATGAAAGGGGGGAGCAATCTGATTATAAATAAAGAAAATCTAACCCAAGCCCTAAGACAGTGCCCTTTTTAACTAGTGGATTTTGAAGCGTTTAAGGCATACGTGCTCTAAGGCAATGCTCTACAGTCATGGTTAGTAAGTTTAGCAGATCATTGGGTTTTGGTTTTCAAAGACTAAGGAGTATTGGGGAATAAACCATGTCTTCTCAGGTATTCCTGTAGTAGAGCAAAGAGTTTTCACAAGCTTCCACAGTCCCTGTCAGACTTTGCCATCTAGGACATGAGTGCCACAAGAAAAGTGCAAAAGATGTTTGGATACTGCAGGAATGTGTGATTTGGTTGAGCTGGGTTCTAAACTGAATGTTTGTGTCCCCCCAAAATTCATGTGTTGGAATCTTAACTCCTAAAGGTGGTGGTGTTAGTAGGTGGGGCCTTTGGGAAGTGATTAGGTGAGATGGAGCCTTCATGAGTGGGATAAGTGCTGTTAGAAAAGAAACTCCACAGAGCTTCCCAGCTGCTTCTACCATATAAGAATGCCAAGTCTGTGAACTGGGAGAAAAGCCCTCACCAGCCCTATTGGGTCTGACTTCTGGCCTCAAGAACTGTGAGAATTAAATTTCTGTCATTTTTTTATGATCCACAACCTGTGGCACTTTGTTAAAGCCGCCCTAACAATCTGAGACACACCAACAGAAAATCATGAATCCACAATTATTTGTTGCACATATGGCAGTGACTTTCAGCTCCCTCTCACTTCCATTCAAACTTGACTTTCCAGGCAAAATCTGTGTCTGAAACCTTCATTCATAAGATCTGTAGTTAAGTCCTGACTCTGCAGTATATGCTGAATTTCCTTCACCTTTGGACTACTCATTTATAAAATCTGGTCAGCCTTCTAAAAAGATTTGTTTAAAGCATCAGATGTAATAATGTACACAAACGCCATTTATTGTAACTTGTGAAACACAATGCAAATATGGGTAATAAGATGATAATAAACATAAACATACTGAACATTGTATTTGCAAATGAAAACTAATGTAGCAAGAGTTTTTATTTATTTAAAACAATTTTTTTTAATTTTTATTTAATTAGTATACATGTGTTCCCCATCCTGAACCCTCCTCCCTCCTCCCTCCCCATACCATCCCTCTGGGTCGTCCCAGTGCACCAGCCCCAAGCATCCAGCATCGTGCATTGAACCTGGACTGGCATCTCGTTTCATACATGACATTTCACATGTTTCAATGCCATTCTCCCAAATCTTCCCACCCTCTCCCTCTCCCACAGAGTCCATAAGACTGTTTTATACATCAGTGTCTCTTTTGCTGTCTCATATACAGGGTTATCATTACCATCTTTCTAAATTCCATATATATGCGTTAGTATACTGTATTGGTGTTTTTCCTTCTGGCTTACTTCACTCTGTATAATAGGCTCCAGTTTCATCCACCTCATTAGAACTGATTCAAATGTATTCTTTTTAATGGCTGAGTAATACTCCATTGTGTATATGTACCACTGCTTTCTTATCCATTCATCTGCTGATGGACATCTAGGTTGCTTCCATGTCCTGGCTATTATAAACAGTGCTGCGATGAACATTGGGGTACACGTGTCTCTTTCCCTTCTGGTTTCCTCAGTGTGTATGCCCAGCAGTGGGATTGCTGGATCATAAGGCAGTTCTATTTCCAGTTTTTTAAGGAATCTCCACACTGTTCTCCATAGTGGCTGTACAAAAAACAAGGCATCACTATTTTTTAATGAAAAAACACTTTGGTTTTAACCTTTCATAGTCCAAAAATATTCCTAATAATATCCTACATTTTACAGCATTGTATTTTCCATTGGTTTTAAGATATTAAACAGGCTGGGAATACTAGATGTTAGGAAACTTCTTTCTCAAATTATGACAGGAGTCCAATATTTTAATTGAATGTTTTATCTAATGGAATGACAGACTTATTTTCATATGATTAGCAAGCAAAAACTCAGATGTGACTTTGTAAATCAAATCTTACTACTCAATATGAAATTAGAAGACACTTACAAAGAATTTAGTACAGGTCTGTCTGGGATAGATAAGAGGTTTTAAACTTTAACATGTGCCTGAAAAGCATCTCAAAAAATTCCTGAGAAAAATTTAAAAATGAAGATAGTGATTGATAAAAGTGATAATATTCTAAGTATAGTAACAGTGCTGAGGAGCTGAAAAATCAAATTGATTCCCCTGGAAGGCAGGAACATATTAAGAAATGTCAAGTAGGTAGGGGTTCTTGGAGGAAACAAGATTTTTGAACAGTAGGTTATGATGCTTGTGGAAATGGGTAATTTTGACAACACATTTGTGTTGGTTCTGTATCAGAGCAGGTTAAATCACTTTTACAAAATACTTTTTCCTCTTTGTAACTTAATCACTGACTATTTACATCTCACAGTTGAAATCGTTTGGGGAGCTTCATTTTATTTAAAAATTTAATTCTGATTCATTAAAATAATGTTCAGGTGTTTGCATGTATAAAATTGAAATAGTACCTTTCAATTTAGAACAACTAATGAAAGGACTAAAATTAGACAATAAGTGAAAAATTTTAGTGAGATAGTGTTGATTTAAATTGCCATGAAAGAAATATAGAGCATTGCTAAAAATAGTGTGATGTTAAAAGGTATTATATGATTCCAGAGCTAGGTCAAGAAAACATAAGATAAGCCTGGGGCATCTTGTGTTGCCAGAAAATAAAAAAGTTCTAAAAAAATAGGGTTTATCCAAAAGACATAGAAGCTAACCTGAAATAGATCCCAGTGGCTGAAAGTAGACCAACTTAACCAACAAAATGAATAGCATAAATAAATATATAAAACAAGTGAATAATTTTTAGATTATACCCAAAACCTTAAATAAATATCTATAAATCCATACTGACAAAAATACATAAGTAGGTAAATGCATGAATGGGGTTGAAGTGACACCTTTTTCTAGAGAAGAATTTCAATGAATAAGTGTAGAAAGAATGAATAAGAAAATCACCATTAAACCCCAAAGTAATAATTGCTTTATTCAAGATCCACCAGTGAATGCTAAAATTGGTGAGTAAAAGTTTAAACAGAAACTGGATATTTGTATAGTCTCAAAGTATCCTCTCACCAAATGTGTAATTACAAAGCGAAAAAAATAGCGTTATGATAGAGAATCCTGCCAGATACTGCACTACATTAACCAAGTGATAAGGGTAACAGCATCATCAGTACAGAATCATATGACATACCTCCACTCCACTCACTGAGAAGGGCAGAAAACCTGTCTAATATCTTTGCTACTAATACAGAAACTGAAACTAATCATGAGAAAACATTAGACAGACCAACTCATGAGTCAGTCGTGAGTTTATGAAATAACTGACCATTACTCTTCAAAGGTGTGAAGATCATAAAAGATAAAGAAAGACTGAGAAACCGTCAGAGAAGGGAGGAGGCTAAAGAGACATGACAATTAAATGCAATGTAGGGTTTTGGACTGGATTCTGAAAAAGAAAAATTATGTTAGTGAAACAAATTGGAAAACTTGGATAAATTCTGTACTGTAGGTAATAGTACTCACCCAGATAAATTTTGTACTTTTGACAAATGGTCCATGGTTATATAAGATGTCAACATAAACAGAACTTGAGTGTAGGATATATGGGAACTGCTATTTTTGAAACTCTTCTATTAAGTCTAAAATTATCTCAATATAATTTTTTTAAAAAGCTGTTATAATAAAGCTGGCATATACAAGTGGAAGGTAACGACTAACAGTTATGCAGCAATGTATGCCACACACTATTTTAAATGCTTTACATTTACTAGCTGGATGATGTTTAACATATTTTAACTGCTATTAACATAACCATTTTAAAAATGGGAAAACTGAGGCAAAGAGGGGATACATTTTTTCCCAGTCATCCGTTTTGATAATGGTGGACTTAGGACTTCAATTCAGGATTGTAACTCTAGAATCTGAACTCTTAAACCACTGTCCAGTGGCCAAGATAAATGACTTACCTATAAAAAAAATACAGCTACTTCAGTGGTGTCACTTTTGTTTTAAGTGCCTTGGGAATTTATTTTAGCGTTTATACCACTTTAAAAAGTTAACCTGTGTATGCTAGCTAATGTTTGTACTTTGAAAATGTCTTTGGTATTTAAAAATTATTTAGGGTCACTAAGCTAGGTAGTTTTAAATAAGAAGTAAGGTGTGGTTTCTTAGTAATGACCCCAGCCATCTTTTGTCTTTTTATGGGTATTATTTTTAAATTTTAAAGAGATTTAATTTTGATCACCTTTCTCTAATAAAAATGCACGACATGGATACTGATTTGTAACCGGATTTTTCACTAAATTTATAGCATAAATATAATAGCAATAAATACTAATCTGCATCACTTGCAATAAGAGAAGCATTTAAATCTATGAATGTTTTAGATTTCATACAATCAAGTATGTGGGTTTGGATATTTGGTGTTTTTTTAAGAAACAATACTGCTATGAAGACCCTTGTATACATACAGATGACCCTTGAATAATGAGGTTAGGGCTGCTGACACCCCATACAGTCAAAAATCAAGTATAATATATAGTTAGCCCTCTGTATTGGAGAAGGTGATGGCACCCCTCTCCAGTACTCTTGCCTGGAAAATCCCATACACAGAAAAGCCTGGTGGGCTGCAGTCCATGGTGTCGCAAAGAGTCGGACATGACTGAGCAACTTCACTTTCACTTTTCACTTTCATGCATTGGAGAAGGAAATGGCAACCCACTCCAGTGTTCTTGCTTGGAGAATCCCAGGGACGGTGGAGCCTGCTGGGCTGCTGTCTATGGGGTCGCACAGAGTCGGACATGACTGAAGCAACTTTGCAGCAGAAACAGCAGCAGCCCTCTGTATATGCAGTTTCTCTGGATTCAAAGTTCCAAACCTGTGGATCCAACCAAGCTTAGGTGGTAGAAATGGAAACAAATATGTTTATATGTAGACCATTACAAATTTGTGTTACTCAAGGATCAGCTGTAATTTCTTGGATCATTTTCCATCTATACATTTATTCATTCATCTTTTTTCTCATTCATTCTTTCAAGTATATTTATTTTTACCACTACACTAAAGTCTTTGACGGTGTAAATCATGACAAACTGTGGAAAACTCTTGGAGAGATGGGAATACCAGACCATCTAACCTGTCTCCTGAGAAACCTGTATGTGGGTCAAGGAGCAACAGTTAGAACCCTATATGGGACAACTGATTGGTTCAAGATCGAGAAAGGAGTATGACAGGGCTGTCTGCTGTCATGCTGTTTGTTTAACCTATATGCTGAGCACATCGTGAGAAAAGCCCAGCTGGATGAGTTACAAAACTGAATCAAGAAAGTTGAGTGAGACATCAACAACATTAGATATGTGGATGATACCACTCTAATGGCAGAAAATGAAGAGGAACTAAAGAGTCTCTTGATGAGGGTGAAGGAGGAGAGTGAAAGAGCCAGGGTTAAGACTAAATATTAAAAAGGAAAACAAAACAAAACTAAGATCATGGCATCAGGCCCCATTCAGTTCAGTTCAATTCAGTTCAGTCGCTCAGTCATGTCGGACTCTACGACCCCATGAATCGCAGCATGCCAGGCCTCCCTGTCCATCACCAACTCACAGAGTTTACCCAAACTCACGTCCATCAAGTCGGGGATGCCATCCAGCCATCTCATCCTCTGTTGTCCCCTTCTCCTCCTGCCCCCAATCCCTCCCAGCATCAGGGTCTTTTCCAATGAGTCAACTCTTCTCATGAGGTGGCCAAAGTATTGGAGTTTCAGCTTCAGCATCAGTCCTTCCAATGAACACCCAGGACTGGTCTCCTTTAGGATGGACTGGTTGGATCTCCTTGCAGTCCAAGGGACTCTCAAGAGTCTTCTTCAACACCACAGTTCAAAAGCATCAATTCTTCAGCACTCAGCTTTCTTCACAGTCCAACTCTCACATCCATACATGGCCACTGGGAAAACCATAGCCTTGACTAGACGGACCTTTGTTGACAAAGTAATATCTCTGCTTTTCAATATGCTATCTAGGTTGGTCACAACTTTCCTTCCAAAGAGTAAGTGTCTTTTAACTTCATGGCTGCCATCACCATCTGCAGTGATTTTGGAGCCCAAAAAAATAAAGTCTGACACTGTTTCCACTGTTTTAGGCCCCATTACTGCATGGCAAATAGAAGGGGAAAAGGTGGAAGTAGTGACAGATTTCCTCTTCTTGGGCTCCAAAATCACTATGGACGGTGACTGTAGCCATGAAATCAGAAGACAATTGCTTCTTGGCAGGAAAGCAATGACAAACCTAGACAGTGTGTTGAAGAGTGGAGGCATTACTCTGTGGAAAAGGTCCATATAGTCAAAGCTATGGTCTTCCGAGTGGTCATGTACAGTTGTGATAGCTGGACTGTAAAGAAGGCAGAACCCCAAAGAATTGATGCCTTTGAATGGTGTTGCTGGAGAAGACTCCTGAATATCCCTTGGATGGCAAGGAGATCAAACCAGTCAATGTAAAGGGAGATCAACCCTAAATATTCACTGGAAGGACTGATGCTGAAGCTGAAGCTCCAGTATTTTGATCATCTGATGCAAACGGACGACTCATTGGGAAAATCCCGATGCTGTGACAGATAAAGGGCAGAAGGAGAAGAGTGCGTCAGAGGATGAGATGGCCGGATGGCATCCCTGATGCAATGAACACGAATTTCAGCAAACTCCAGGAGATGGAGAGGGACAGGGAGGCCTGGTGTGCTGCAGTCCGTGGGGTCACAAAGAGTCAGGCACAACTGAATGTCTGAACAATAACACTAGTGTCAGACACTATACTTTGTGCTAGAAGTATAGCAGACAAAAAAGAAGTTATCCTCTATACCCTAGCATGTGTGCTAAGTTGCCTCAGTCATGCCTGACTCTGCAACACTATGGACTGTAGCCCGCCAGGCTCCTCTGTCCATGGGATCCTCCAGGCAAGAACACTGGAGTCGGTTGCCATGCCCTCCTCCAGGGACATCTTCCTGACCCAGGGATCTAACCTTCATCTCCCTCAGCTCCTGTGTTGCAGGTAGGTTCTTCACAGCTGAGCCACCCAGGAAGCCTATCCTTTACGTTTAAGGATCTCATATTCTTTAGGATAAATGCCTGCAAGTAGAATTTTGAGTCAAAATTCTATGGATATTCCAAAAATATATGGATATTAACATATTTTGACTGATTTACCACATTATTGTCTAAAGAAGTTGTGGCAATTTACAATCAGAAATATTTTAAACAGTCCTGGGAAATTGATTCTCCAATATTTTCTTCTCTGTTTTTCAGATTGAATGATTTCTGTTGATCAATTTTAAAATTCACTGAATTTTCGTGATATACTAACTTAGAAATTTTATCTTAGATATTATATTTTTCAGTTCAAAAAGTTCATGTGTTGGACGGTGTCTATTTCCCAGCTGATTTACCTTATTATTCAACTAATGCTGAGTATAGTGTCTTTAAATCCTTGAGCAGAGTTATAATAGCAGTTTAAAATCCTCATCTATTCAATTTTACCCTGCAGTACTTCCAAATCAGTCTTCATTAGTTGCCTCTTTATTGAGTATAGATCACATTTTCCTATTCTTTTAATATAATTTGGATTATATCAATGAACATCATGAATGGCATATTGTAGAGACTCCTGATTCTGTTATGTTCTTCCAAAGATATGCATACCTTTGTAGATGTTGTCCAGTGTCTTCAGATAGTTTTGTGTGGTTTTAATTGCCAGAATTTATAGTTGTCACATTTGAGATAGTTATTCCAATAAGAGCCACTTGGCCATGGCCAGAAGCATCATTTCCATGTAAACTGATTCTTGAGAGCATTTTTCAGATGTATTTTAAAATGCTTTGAACTTTAGAATAGTATTTTGCAGACAGACCATCACTGCATAGATAAATTCTCTAGACTTTGTTTAAATTTAATTACTTTGTACCCATAGTCTATAACTAAATATGATTTTTTCTTTCTAATTTTTAAACCTATTAATGTGTTTGATAATCCAAAGAGGTTTTCTTTCTCATGAAATTAGATCAACATTAAAAAATGATAATGTTTCATTGCCTTTACAAAGAATTCCTGCTCTGTAATTGACAAGAATTTTCTAGGGGAGATGGAATTATAAATAGATTTTTTAAAAATTAAAAATAAGGCAGAAAAATCAGACAGAAGAAATCAACTTCGATTTATGACTTTTTTTCCTTGCACCCAATTTCTATTTCTGGGCATGCTCAAACCACCTGTCCTAATCTTAAAGTTTTACCCTTGTGTGCTATTTGTAATGCAGCATATTCGAATATAGATTGTTTCAGATTTATGGCCTGCCCTACATCTGTTCATAGTGATCTTCAGGTAAAAAATAGAAATATAGTACTTTCTGTACTGTCTACTAATATATTGTTAACAGTGAACGATAGGAAGTCTGATTTAGGTTACTTAATAAGGAATGACTAACTTTGCCATGAGCTGAAATTTTTATACCCACATATACCCATAATACACGGAGGAAACTGAAAGGAAGTTTCCTGCATATATATATATATATATATATATATATATATATATATATATATACACACACACACATAAGACCCTACATTCTATCTGTACACTTCTTTTTATCTCATATAAATTAAAATCAGATCAACACATATATAATCTACCAGTGCAATAAAAGTCAGCTGAACTGTCACAGTGTTCATGGAATCTGAAGATCAGCCCTATGGAATCTAGCAAATATTAATGTTTTACTGTGACATTATGTTATGCCTTTTCCCCTGACCTCAATTTTATTCTTAAAACTGGTTTCTAAAATCAACTCCCCACACAATGTAGAACAATATTCATATCCTGTATTCTGTTATTTTTTCATAAATATATATGAATAAATATTTGAATAAATATTAAATATTTAAATAATATTAAATTAAATATTAAATAATAAATATATAAATAAATATTTATATCTATCCAGCTCATTTGAAGCAGTTTATCTAAAGGAAAGTAAAAGTATTTGTATTAGGTATAGTATGTGATTGAGAAGTGAAAGAATGCATTTATCTTCACTGCTGTATTATAGTTTGAAAGTAAAGGAAATATTTTAAGGTATATTGCAAAGCTAAAATATTTAACATGATAAATGCTATATGGTCAGCCTAGAAATAGATCCTGCTACATGTAAGAATCTGATATATGTATCATATTAAATACATGATAAATAGGAATTTTAAATCATTAATAAAAAGAAGGTCATTCAATAAGTGATTAAGGGATAATTATCTAAAGGAAATAAAATGTATGTCATCCATTGTCAATTCACTAAATATTCAGTTAAACACTTGAATATTTTTAAAATGTTAAAAATCAAAACTCAGGAAACAGAGAAAACACAGGGAAGAAATAAACTGCAGAGAAAAATTTAATTTTTTGAGATATAACTTTTAGCAAATATTAAAAAAATACATATCTTCATTACCAAAGCATTCAGATATTGAAATATATTAAATTTCAGAAGATAAATGGACAAAGACATTATATAATCACTACTAAAAATGTAATTAATTAATCTATAAGAAAAATTCAACCCTTCTATATTTAAAGACCTGTACATTGAAATAACATTAAAGATCTATTTCCAGTCCCCAAATCAGTCACTGTTAAATAATAATAATAATATCATATAGTAAATGGTATACTGTTATTGGTAAAACATTTTTTAGAGAGTAATTGGAAATTTGTACCAGAAATCATATACATAATAACCTTACTTATTATTATTTCCTTTCAAAGAATGCATTAACAGGAAAGAATCCAAAATATGAAAAAAAATATACTGTATGGATTTTTTTTTCCAATGTTACTTAAGACAGAAGTATTTCATATCACCTAGAGGCCATAGCTCAGACAGTAAAGAATCTGCCAGCAATGTAGGAGACCCAGGGTGGATCCCTAGGTCTGGAAGGTCCTCTGGAGAAGGGAATGGCATCCACTCCAGTATTCTTGCCTAGAGAATTCCATGGACAGAGGAACCTGGCAGGGTACAGTCCATGAGGTCATAAAGAGTTGGACACGACTGAGTGACTAACGCTTTCACTTCCACTAGAAGCCATCAATAGTGAATTATTCAGGTAAGTTATGGTACATCCACATAGGCTCCTATGCAGCCATTACAAATAATGGTCACTAAACCCTGTAAGGTCATGGCCTCTTGTTTATTATATAATGCAAAATGAAATATCAGCATATAAAATGATAAAAAACAGAATTATATCTATGTAAAAGAAGGACACTTAAAAATAAAATGAAAGTAAATATCTCTAAACTGTGAAATTATGTACATTATGGAGACACCATGAGTAATTTTTTACTCCCTTCTTCTACTGCTCAAATTTACTCTTATTTGAATATTACTCTTTAACTACAAAAACAACAGCTAAGTATACAATTTTAAAAATTTGCATCTTAGTACCAGATATACCCTAATGTGTATTCTACATTTTTAATAGTTTCATCAGTTTTACCAATTATTATTTGTCTTTCCTTATGAGGACAAAGGAGCTTCACTGATAGCTCAGTTGGTAAAGAATCTATCTGCAGTATGGGAGCCTTGAGTTCAATCACTGGCTTGGGAGGATTTCCCTGGAGAAGGGCAAGGCTACCCACTCCAGTATCCTGGTTTGGGAAATTCCATGGACCGTACAGTCCACGGGGTCGCAGAGAGTCAGACACGACTGAGTGATCTTCACTTTCATGCTTACCTTCACTTTCATGAGGACAAAGAGTATTCAACAGGAGGCAAGTGCAGACAACCCTCTGGTTCTCAAGATTTCCATAGCACATAAATTATAAACAGCCATTCCTTTCTCCAGGGGATCTTCCCAACCCAGGGATCAAACCTGAGTCTCCTGCTAAAGGCAGAGTCTTTACCATCTGAGCCACCAGGGAAGCCTCCATAAACTGTACATAGAGCAAAAATATTTTAGAAGCAAAAATAATTTTAATAATTCATTTTACCAGTAAAATCTAAAATATGGATGAGTCTAAGGATCAAAATGACAGACAAAATTCTTCAGCTATATAAATATAGACTTGGTGTCTCAACTCAGAAAATTCCTGGATAAAAAGTCGTATCCTGCCTTCACAGTAAGTGAAGTAATATGTGCATGACCAGAGACAATTCAAACTAATAAAAATACCCGTCAACCCCCTGCATGCTTTTGCAATCATGCCATATTTATGATTCTCTTCATTCTGCAAAATAGACTAAACATAGAAGAATTCAAGGAAAAATGTATTTTTAAAAATATGGCTCTCTTATCTGATTAGATTTCACAGTTTTTCAGAGACAAAATGTTTTTACACTTCTTTGTCACCAGAATAAGTCTTGAGGTATTAGCCATCCAGTGTGTTTATCAAAAGTTGAATAGTCAAAATTCATCATTACCGTTTATTTCTTAAGGCATAGATTCTTCATCTCATTTCAGGCAAAATGCATTTCTTCATAATCTTTAAACAATATTGTTTGGGAAAGATTGAAGACACCATCCAAGAGTGGGAATATATACTTTTCTGATTCTCAGGACTTGATCACATTTAAGAAACTTTAATTGGGGGGACTCTAGTTTCGTTTCTTAGATTACAGTAGCTTTGGAAGCCTAAAGAGTTCGAAATTCACATCTCATACATATTTTCTCAGTTTTGTTTCCTTATCTTCTTTCACCACTGGAGCTAAATGCTGACTGTAAAGTCAGAATCCAGTCAAAATGTGGACTTAACACGTTTAGTAATCATGATAAAATTATTTGGTAAATTTTGTCTAAAATATCAAATATTGTATATTTAGAGCTGGAACAAGTCATGAAAATTGTCACCTAGTTACCATTCTCCACCTCACTAAAATTTTGAAAGCTTTAAGTGACTTACTGAAGGACCGTAGCTAATTAGAGGCAATGTTCTGACAGAAAACCCATATCTCTCAACTCCTGTTCAGTGCTCTATCCAATACTTTATGTTGCTACTGAGGACAATTTTAATTCTAATTTTCCATGGCTAGGTTTAAAGCACAATCATTTTCAAAATATACTAGGGAAACATATTTTTTTTTTATTTCTAAAGATAACCAGCTCCAAAGTAGATTTTCCCATTTTATCTTATTTTAATAACTATTTTTTAATTATTAATCTGCTTTTATAAAAATGTCACTCTGAAGATTCAAAACAAAAATAACATTACAAAAACACTTTGACCACTACTGTCATCACCAAAATATGCATTCTTTTCAATGAAGTAATTTATAAACTTTAGTTAGAACTTTCTAAGTGATTTTTTAACTGATATTCTAAGTATATCTCATTCCTTAAGGTAATGCAGATATTTAGCATCAGCAGAAAATATTTATTGCCAGTGACAGTGGAACATGTTGGTGTATGTGATCTGCATACACGAGGCAGGGAATAAAATCTTTGTGATTCACAATACCCTCTTTATTCTATTCCCAGGACTCTCAATTATCAGCATATCTGAACCTCGCAGTCCGATAATAATTGATTTAATAATAGCTATCCTAAAGCAAAATAAGATACTGAAGTGCTTCTTAATATCACAGATAAACTAAATAGTGTTGAACATATTTTTGTGTTATGCTCATTTCAATATAGGCTAATCTTTTAAATATATAGTGAATGTATATTACACTATGAAATTTTATGAATATGATTCCTCAGAACTTCTAAAATAGTAGATAGCAGAAAGTTTTTATGAAGTGTGTTTTTCTCTACATTATATTACTACATGGTTTTTGTTTTCAGGTATTGAAGAGGGCATTGTGATTTTGAGGAGTATTTCAACTCTGCAATGTCCCAGTTAAAACCAAGACTCAGAAGTCAGCCCTCCTTTCAATACCTCATTTGTCGTTTGTGCATGGATTATTGACAGCAAATCACTTACAAGACATGCACAAAGACAGGGTTGTCATGAGTTAGTTGTTAATCAACTGCTCTGGCTGGAAACTTCCTCTGATTAGGGCAGAATACTACATTTCACAACAGCTATAGAAATATTTTGTTTGTATTCACTATTTGCATGTAGAATCATTTTGAAACTAAAATTGAAGGCTTCTAATTTTGTGCAGAATGACAGCTATGTATTTCCATAAATGTCTGAGCATTTTGATATAAAACTATTATTTCTCATCTGAAGTCATAATTGTTCAGTGTGAAAGTAGGACATGGGGATGAATAATAATAATAATTTGCCTTTCTGAGATCATGGCAATAATAAGCATGATTTTCAGAGCTGCATATAAGCAAAAGGAGCTTTGACTATAGGCAGCATGACAAGATGGTTATTGAGGGGAGGCTTGTGAATTGCTGACAGGTGAGTTACCCATCTTTGAGGCCATCTTGCTTCTCTGTCCTTTTTTCTATATAACTGCAGTCTCTAGCCAGCTACCTGCCACTGCTTTACTGGAGACTGCGACAAAGAAAGCAAAACAGAGCCAGAGTAGTAATCCAAAGGGTTAATTTAATACGTTTTATTATAAAGCTTGATGGCATGACCATTTAGTTGTGACATGCCAATTTTTCAAGCAATCTGTTTCTGTTTAGAAGGATCCATTTCTCTGGGTTGTCAAGAAGTAAAAAGATTTTTTTTGTTGTTGTTAAATGATGTTTTAAATCCTGCCAATTTTATGTTTAAAAAAGGTAGCTAAGATGGTTGAGACTGAAAGACAGTGAAACATGAAAAGGAATAAAAGACCCCAGCAAACATAAGGTCTGGCAACAGCCATGATAGTTGTTTGGCTGCCAGTAGCAGTAATAAGGACTACTTGTACTGGTTGAGAAAGCTGTTTAATTCAGAAGCATCCAACAAAATACACACCCTTTGAAAGAGATATGGTGTATAAATTTACACTTTGAAAAGCACCATCACTAACTCCAATTCTGAATGATTCAAAAAAAAAAAAATTTGAATTCTTCAATCTCATAGAGATAAGAAAGAGCGTGTTGAATTGCAGAAATCAGGAGATTTTGCCAAAAATAAAATGTTCATTGTTTTTGTGTATGTGTGCATGAGCATGTGTCTGTATGTGTTTAAGTAAAATTGTATGAGTTTATTTGGGCTCAGTATCATTTTTCTGGTGACGAAGTAATCATTTTCAGTTACTCCACTTAGCTATAACGTGTATAGAGTAGAAATCTGCAACCAAGCTGTCCCCTTTAGCATTCTGTGTTAACCTGGACTGTGAGAGGAAATTCCCTTTTAAAAGTGATAGTATTACCATTCACACAGGAAACTGTCTTTCATGTGTTCAGACCCCAAAACTGACCCTCATTCCTAGGACCTAGCCTTTAGATTTTCAGAGAATGGTGAGAGGTTTGTTCAGAACCACCCACCCATGCTTGTCTGTTTCTTGAGTGATCAACAGAATGCATTGTGAAAAGGCTGCCTGGATCAGAGATGGAGCCTGTGCCTTGGATACAGAGATGTGAGATGCTCCTCAGTGCAAAATCTCACTGACGTTTATGGATATTGCATTAGCATTGTGCACAAAATGTTCAACTGTCTTACTCTTGAACCCTTCTCCCTGACCCCAGACAAATGCTTTCTGGAGATATAAATGTGTGAAAGGTGGTCATCTATATAAACCTGAAGAAATACACAGAGATAGCATTGGAGGAAAATTGTTATTGCACTCTGATCTTGAAAGAAAATTGATTTATTACTATGAAATAACAAAGTACTCTTAAGGCTAAAACCTTTTTTGCCCTATTTCAACCTGACGAAAAGGTTTACTTTCAAGTTATAAACCCATCCAAAATGTGGCCTCTAATGGAAAATCTGAGAGCTCCTTCACATGGCAGTAGGAACCCCTGCACAAATAAAAGACTTCATTAAAATATGGTCAGATTCTGTGTGCTACAGCAATTTTCAGCTACAGATAGAAAAGGAATTGGTTGCACCTGTAATGAGAGTTGAATTAAATAACCTTGGGAAAAAATTATAAGGAAATTAAATATTGAATCCTTCATCATTGAGTATTTATTTTGAAGTGGATAATGTATAGACTGAAGAAGAGAAGAGTGGAGATAGGCAGGCATGGCCTCGTTTCTGTTTATTTCTCCTGCTCAGGACCTATTCTCCTACCGGAGCCTCACCTCCAAGTCTAGTTCTGTGAAAAAACAGGGTGATACAGGACCACTTGTTCCACATAACACATAGATGCTTGAAAAGTTGATAGGTGATGTCAGTAAAGCACTGTAAGCTTTATGGACACAGTAGTAATATTGTACACTATGTGTTCTTTGAGCTGTTGATCAGATGCAATGGCCTAAATAACCAAAAGTAGCAAATGCATTTGTTGATCTCTCGTTTCCCAGTTTGGAGCATTGTAGGCTAATAATATCTCCCAAGATTATCTTTAACCTGATGTGGTATTTTGTTGGATGTTCAAGTTATCTGAATAATCTGAAAAATCATTTAAAATATTTATAGAGAAAAAGCCTTACAAATCCCTGCAGAATATTGCATTTGGTCAAAGCACAGCCCTAAAATAATTTCTCTTTTTTCTGTACATGATATCTTTGCCCAGTACATCCCTCTTCTGCTAATGCCTAGTTTGACTTTACCTTTTCCAACAAAATTCCCAAATCCAATTTTTTCTAGCTGAAAAATCCACAAATGTTTAACAGCAGGAATGATTTACTCCTGGCCAACGTTCAGGGCCATTTTCCAAGCTCCCCAGCACAATCCCAAAGTTTACCAGGACAGTGACTGTGAGTGGCCCCCACTGAGGGATCCTGGGGACTCTTCTGAAATCCAACATATTCAAATTTAGAAAGGTTGGTCCTTTCCAATACCCAGTGTTCCACTGAAATCTAATTATACTATCCCTAAATAAACCTTCCAGCTCTGTTCTAATCAAGTCACAATAATGCCCATCATGCAGAAAAGACCAAATTGCTTCTAGCACACTGCCTCACACCTAGCAGTGAGTAATAAATACTTGATGAATGAATATGCAGGAAAGTGCACTAAATAGCAAAATATTCTACAGCCAAGGTCATAGCAATTATGTTTTGGAAGCAGGCTTCATGGGGAAGTAAGTCACCTGTATAAGTGTTCTACTGAATCACATAGAAGAAATAGGTTTTTTTTTTTTTTTTTTTTTATCACGGAAATGTGAGAGATATCATTTATTTTCACTTTATCAGTATTTACTTATTTTAAATAGGGGTTTTCCTGGTGGCTCAGATGGTAAAGAATCTGCGTGGAATGCAGGAGATTCAGGTATGATCCCTGGGTTGGGAAGATCCCCTGGAGGAGGAAATGGCAACCCACTCCAGTATTCTTGCCTGAAAAATCCCATGGACAGAGGAACCTAGCGAGCTACAGTCCAGGGGTTCACAAAGAGTCAGACACGACTGAGCGATTAACACTACTTTAAATATACTTTACAACAGAGTTTTATACACATATTTAAATATATTTCTTTGCAATTGCCTTATTTTTATGTATTTTCATTTTTAGTTACCATTGTTTCATTGCTTGGACCTGTGAATACAGGCTACTTTATAAGTTTCTATAACATGGTATCCAACAGTTCCTGCCATCTATGTTTTCATTTTATGCAGCTTCTGTTTTCAGATATTACGCATTCTTTCTAAATGTGGGTTGGCCAAATGAAGGTTGAGAGGAACAAAACAGTATTAGAATTTTCCTGTACATGTTTGGTATACATCGTTTTCTTTCTACCTTCAGAAGAGCACTGTTAAGTAACTAATTGTAGCCCCAGTTTATAGATGAGAAAAATGAGTTTCAAAAAGTGTATAACTTCCCACTGTCAGCACTGTATTCAGAACTTGGAAAAGACAAAGCAAAAAAAGAAAATGACAGTTAAGAAATGAGAAATAAATAATAGCATCTATTGATTGGAACACTTCCTATGATTTCCACATTGCTATACTATTGTGGGGTTCCTGCCCGGTTCTGTATCCCAGTTATGGTTCAGGAACCATGGGGCAGGGAAATGTGAGGTGACTCAGTATGGTGACTGCAGCAGCTAGAGGGGGAGGGTAGTGAAGACTGCCAAAAGAGTCACTGCCGTAACAGGCAGGGAGCTCTTAAGCTGCCTAGGAAGAAATATTGTTCTTGACAGCCTTAACAGTAGATGGCGATGTTGTACTGCCTTGTAAATTTGGGGAAGCCGCCTCCCCTTTTTAAATATCTGAACTGAATCTGTATTAAGTCAGTTCAGTTCAGTCACTCAGTCATGTCCGACTCTTTGCGACCCTGTGAATCACAGCACACCAGGCCTCCCTGTCCATCACCAACTCCTGGAGTTCACTCAAACTCATGTCCATCAAGTCGGTGATGCCATCAAGCCATCTCATCCTCTGTCGTCCTCTTCTCCTCCTGCCCCCAATCCCTCCTTACATCAGGGTCTTTTCCAATGAGTCAACTCTTAGCATGAGGTGGCCAAAGTATTGGAGTTTCAGCTTCAGCATCAGTCCTCCCAATTAACACCCAGGACTGATCTCCTTTAGGATGGACTGGTTGGATCTCCTTGCAGTCCAAGGGACTCTCAAGAGTCTTCTCCAATACCACACTTCAAAAGCATCAATTCTTCGATGCTCAGCTTTCTTCATAGTCCAACTCTCACATCCATACATGACCACTGGAAAAACCATAGCCTTGACTAGATGGACCTTAGTTGTCAAGGTAATATCTCTTCTTTTCAATATCCTATCTAGGTTGGTCATAACTTTCCTTCCAAGGAGTAAGTGTCTTTTAATTTCATGGCTGCAATCACCATCTGCAGTGATTTTGGTGCCCCCCAAAATAATGTCTGACACTGTTTCCACTGTTTCCCCATCTATTTCCCATGAAGTGATGGGACCAGGTGCCATGATCTTCGTTTTCTGAATGTTGAGCTTTAAGCCAACTTTTCCACTCTCCTCTTTCACTTTTATCAAGAGGCTTTTTAGTTCCTCTTCACTTTCTGCCATAAGGGTGGTGTCATCTGTATATCTGAGGTTATTGAGATTTCTCCCTGCAATCTTAATTCCAGCTTGTGCTTCTTCCAGCCCAGCGTTTCTCATAATGTACTCTGCATAGAAGTTAAATAAGCAGGGTGACAATATACAGCCTTGAGGTACTCCTTTTCCTATTTGGAACCAGTCTGTTGTTCCATGTCCAGTTCTAACTGTTGCTTCCTGACCTGCATACAAATTTCTCAAGAGGCAGATCAGGTGGTCTGGTATTCCCATCTCTTTCAGAATTTTCCACATTTGATTGTGATCCACACAGTCAAAGGCTTTGGCATAGTCAATAAAGCAGAAATAGTTGTTTTTCTGGAACTCTCTTGCTTTTTTTATGATCCAGCGGATGTTGGCCATTTGATCTCTGGTTCCTCTGCCTTTTCTAAAACCAGCTTGAATATCTGGAAGTTCATGGTTCACATACTACTGAACTCTGGCTTGGAGAATTTTGAGCATTACTTTACTAGCGTGTGAGATGAGTGCAATTGTGCGGTAGTTTGAGCATTCTTTGGCATTGCCTTTCTTTGGGATTGGAATGAAAACTGACCTTACCAGTCCTGTGGCCACTGCTGAGTTTTCCCAATTTGCTGGCATATTGAGTGCCACACTTTCACAGCATCATCTTTCAGGATTTGAAATAGATCAACTGGAATTCCATCACCTCCAGTAGCTTTCGAATCTATATTGCAGCTGTGTAATTCCTTGTCCCCTGCCTCTTGTATACCTGTTAGTTACATTAATGATTAACCCAGACTGAGATTCAGAACAAAAACAGTTATCTCCCATCCACAACTCTCTGAGAAATCAGACCCCCAAATCCGAGTCCTTTGGTTCTTCACCTAGATGTCTCCCAGCACCTCAAAGTCACGTGTCCTAAATGGAATGTATTTCCAACTCAAGCTGTTATCTGTCTGTTCTGACTTTTCTCATTAGAGATACCCCCATCCACCTAGTCTTCCAAGCCATTAACTTGGGTATAAGCCTTATGGGCAATGACATGGTGGTTAACAGCTATAAAGCATATGGGTTCTGAGGTCAATTGTCATGATCTGGAATTTGGCTCTCAAACTAACAGTGTGACTCTTTAAATCTCAGTTTTTCCATCTCCAAAATGGATGTAACAGTCATACCATACTCAGTTTTATTGTGCTAGTCGCGCACAGTCAGACACGACTAAAGAGACTTAGCAGCAGCAGCTTAGCATAGAGGCAGACCTATATAAGCACCAGCAGAAATTAATTTTGATGGTGACCATGATGATTAATGATGATCTTTGACTCTTTCCTCACTCATCCTCATGAAAGGTTACCAAATCCTGCAAATTCTAAGTATTTTCAGATCCTCACCTTTTGTTTATCACTTTACCTTAGTCCTTGATCTTTTTTGGTGTAAGCATTATTGTATGGGCTCCTAACATGTTTCTTTACTCTTGATTAAGCCAGCTCTGTTTGTCCTTCATGTTGCCCCAGAAGCATAAATATGAGTTTGTTTTCCTCTGCTTAAAATTCTGTAGTAGCTTGCCTATTGTTTATAAATCCCAAACTCCTTCTCATGTCATAGAAGGTCTTTCATGATATGAGCTCTGAATATTTATCCAACAACATCCTTGGCCTCCTGCCGCTTCCATGCTTTATCCTTGTTCATGCAGGGTTTGAATGAAAAGGAACCAAAGTCATTTCCCCTTTTCATGCCCTTACTTGTACCCTTACTCCTGCGTGAAACGTCCTGTCAATGTATCCAACTTTCAAATTCCTATTCACTGTTTAAAATCCCATGAAGCACCTCCATGTCCTCTTTCCTACCATTCCCAAACCGGTTGCTTTCTCTCTTATGACACAATGGATTTGGTATCGAGTTCCATTATATCACTATCACAGGGTTTGCAGTAATAATAATGCAACAGTAAGATGATTATCATTATATAGTTAGTCTGGTCCCACCGGATGCCTACATCCAGCACACCATTCTACAGGAAACCGGGCCAAAGCCTGGGGAACTTGTGGAGCATGGGGCTTACCAAGAGGTAAAAGGAAAGCATGCAAGTTCATCGCTAGACACAATTCATCTCAGAGGCTCAAGTTTATAAGAATGGAATAGTCCTTGATAGCTGGCAACTTTTCCAACCACGTGGGGTTAGGGAAGGAATCTCCAAGTCATTCATTGTCCTAAAAGATTCTTTAAATTGACTCTCATTCTACTTTGATGTTCATTAAAGATACACTCTATAAAAATTTCAGAGTCACACAATGTATTAGCTTTTCATTCAGTTCCGTTCAGTCGCTCAGTCGTGTCCGACTCTTTGCAACCCCATGAACCGCAGCATGCCAGGCCTCCCTGTCATTGCTGCCATACAAATTGCCACAGACTCAGTGGCTTAAGACAGCATACACTTTTTATCTTATAACCAAGAAATTAGAAAGTCAGACACAAGTCTCCCTGGGCTAAAATCAGGTGTCAGCAGGACTGTGTTTGTAATTGCAGGCTCTATGGTAAGATCTAATTCCTTGTTTTCTCAGGTTGTTGGCAGATTTCAATTTCTTGCAGTGGCGGGGCTGGATTCATTACGAACTACTGATTTTAGATTAGGTATGTCTGCATATCACATCTGCAAAGTTCCTTTTGCCATGGAAGGCAGTGTATTCACATGTTCTTAGGATTAGGGCATAGTCATCTTTGGGGAGCATTATTCTGCCCACATACACAGAACAGAACCCAATAATTACTGTCAGGCTGGTTTGTCGGAGAACTAGAAAAGCTTATGGTGTTTAGCCTAAAGTATCTTTGGTTCTGGAAAACAAGATATCTCCTTTAAATTAAGTCTTCTGTATACCCTGTTGTAAAGTATCTGAAAGGACTAGATAGGTTTGCGTCTCCGGTGTAACAAATTTTGGAGGTGGCTTTTGTGAATTCCCCATGCCCTTGGAAGGCATTTTATTTCACTAGTATTTAGGACCTTAGTTGGCATGTGGATCAAAGCTGGAATATGCGCTATTGGTAATTCTCTGACATTACCTCTGCTTTCCATTCTTGTTTCCATTCCAACCTCAGAGTGTAGTTCCCATTCACCGAATGGACATTGGTGTATATCATTATAAGGTGCTTCTCAGCCCTGAAGTCTCCAGTTCTTTCAATCTAGCGTTCTTATCTAGCATCACTCCCACCTTTTCTCACTTAATCATAATCTTCCTCAGCTAGAGAACTTGACTTCAATTCTCATTTCACTCAAATAAATACTTCATTCCTTGTCACACACCTTTTTACCTTTCCTTGAACTGGACTGTCATCTGGTGTTCCCAGCCTGCCTTGGTCCTACTAGGAAATACAGCCTGTCAAATTTTTGCCATAAACCATTCCTATGTCTTACCAAATGTTGTTTCCAGAGTCCCTGAGGATCTTATTTGTTAGAAATAATGTTCTGTTACTCACAAGAAAGTACCTTACTTCCCTTTTCCATCTAGCTACTTTTTGAAAATCTCTATTCTATTGAACCCATGATTTTTTACTTTTCTGTTTTACATATTTTTAAACTCTTATGATCTTTCTGGACTTTTTTGTTTTGCCTCATAATAAGATTCCCCAAGATTCAGCCCCACTCTTTCCCCTTCTGGCAATCCGAATAGAGATCATCACCCATGTAGCACCTTGATGCCTTGTAATAAAATCTTTAAGAACCTACTATTTTCCTAAATAACTACTGTGTTAAATTCAGAGTATGAGATTTAGTATTTTCCCTCAAAGAGTACTTTTCCATATCATTGCTACTCTTTTCAATTCCTACTAATATAATCATTAAATAAACACACTAGCTGAGGCCCACTGTGGCTCTGTAGAACCTAGAAATTAAGGTATAAATATGAAGATCCAAGATTGGATGAATTGTTAAGCTACTAAATATTGTCTAAATATAGTCTCAGTCACCAATAGGCCTGGTTCATCCTTATAAAGAGATTTTACTTTTAGAGTGTGCCCCTTAAATCCAGTGAGAATTTACATTTTGATCTCATTATGTCTAGGTTATGTATACTGTCATACTGATAACCTTATTTGAATGTAAAACGAGTGGAATGTTTTTGTTCTAACTAGTGAAAGGCAAGATAAACAATAAATATCTTAACAAGATTGAACTGGAAAAATTTTAAGGATTCAGTTCTACAAGGAAGCCATAGATTTCTTCTCTCCATACCGTGAACATCTATCACTCATGTTACAAATCAGTATCAATAAAACAGCAGGGTGTTCTCACTCCTTTTAGGCTGCACGAGTCATTTCAATCAATCATATTGTAAATGCCATGGTGTACTGTAAAACGTTAATATTTGGGAAAAAAGAAGTTAAAAGTCACACATAAGAGAAATGCATATTGAGATTATACTGGAATTGCCATAATTTTAAAGAGAAAATATATCTAATGAAAAGTTTTGTCTTAAAAATTAGCTTTACTGATATTTTGTTGTTATTGGTTAGTCACTAAGTCATGTCCAACTCTTTACAGCCCCATGGACTGCAGCCATCAAGCTCCTCGGTCCATGAGATTTCCCATACAAGAATACTGGAGTGGGTTAACAGTTCCTTCTCCAAGGGATCTTCCTAATCCAGGGACTGAACTTGTATCTCCTGCATTGCAGGCAAATTCTTTACCACTGAGCCTGAGTAGGGAAGTCCTCTACTGACATAAATGATCATTTTTCTGCTAAATGTCCCCTTATTATATGTAACAATTTTAAATTTTACTAAAAGATATAAAGTATCAAGATCTTTATTTGTAAGTTAGCCAGTATTTTTTAAGTCCAATATTTTTCCATATTTTAATCTTTTAGAAGATTTTATTTTTATAGCTGTGCATTTATGCATAAATTTATGCATACACTTATGCATTTTATACATTTATGCATAAATTACATTTATGCAATTATATTTCTTTGTACATTTTTTACTTTACATTTTGCTTAAGTAAATATAGGAAGGAGTTATGCTTTACAGTTTCTCTTTTAGATATGGGGAGAAAATTACTATAGTTTTCTTAGTACAGTAGCAGGCAGTGATGTGCTGAAGCTAGCTCTTACTGGTTTATAAAAGCCAATTGCATCCATCTCTCCCCAAATCTGGACTCAAATATGTTACACTGAGAACTTAAAATGGGCCATGGTGGGAATATTCACATCATAGAAATCATCAAAAGCTACAAATCAGGCCTCTTTTTTCAGACAACTGGTTCTTAAGTATTAACCAGCATACCACTACTGTTAGGGTATACTGTTGTTGTTGTTCAGTCACTCAATCGTGTCCGACTCTGCAACTCCATGGACTGAAGCATATCAGGCTTCCCGGTCCTTCAGTCTCGCAGAGTTTGCTCAAATTCATGTCCATTGAGCTGGTGATGCTCTCTAACCATCTCATCCTCTGTTGCCTTCTTCTCCTGCCCTCAATCCCTCCCTAGGATATCCTCCCTTATATACTAGCTGGTAGATCTGAGGAGCCAGATAATGTGGTTAATTGGTTTGTTTTGTTTTTGTTGTCATCTGTGCAGTGGTTGTGGTTTATTTTTTAGTTTCCTTTTTTTTTTTTTTTTTTAACAGTTAACTAGGGACTCATCCAATAATGAAGTAAAGCTGTCAGTATGAACTGTGAGTCATTGTCTAGTAGCAGGGATGTGCATTCCTTGACAAGGCACCAACCACAAATAGTTACTATCATAAACAGACTATCAGCCACAGCATCAATACATTTTCAAAGAGATCCAAAGATGTTGAGCAAGCCGAAGTTTAAAGGAAAAAATGAAATTGTTCTGTGGATGATTCAGGTAGAACTTAAAGAGAACATAGAAAATGATAATAGCAATAAAAAAATCAAGTTTGATCAGGGGGTAAAAAATTAGTTGTTTCTAAAGATAACAGAATTATTTGAAAATATTATGTGTTAATTCAGTTTAGAGAAAGAACGATAAACATATACTTCTCTGAATCTTTTAGCAAAATAATATAAATAAGAAGCCAATTCCATTCCTTCTACTTTCCCTCCATCACTCCCATTTCAATCTCCAAGAAACTGTGGGCTTTCTTTACTTTAGTAGAAGCAAAAAGCTTTGAGGTACTGGGGTACATAAGCTTCAAAACTTAAAGGATGATCTTAGAAAACAAAATTTTACCAAACTTGATGCAGAGTCTAGAGTACGCATTAATGATTTTTGTGATTAAAATGAACACATTGACATTTTTCAAGCAAATTGGTAAAAAATAATTGTGACTTGTATGAGTAGACTACATTTGTTTAAGTTTTTCTAAGAACATTTTGAACAAGACTGAAAGATGTTACCGCTATGAAACTCTTCAGTTGGGAACATGAGTGACCCTAGGTCACTGCTGTACAGCTCTTAGTTAAACTAGAACAGTGAGATTAAACCAGGCTTGGCAAACTCTGCCTGGTAGGCCAAATGTGGCCTACCACCTGATTTACATAGCCGCTGAGCTCAGTATGATTTCTCCATTTTTAAACGATTGAGAAAAATCAAAGCAAGTATAACTTTATGACATAAAATTTATATGAAATTTAAATTTCCATAAGTAAAGTTTTATTGGAACATAACCATGCCCATTCTTTTATTATATAGTCTTCTGGTCACTTTCAGGCCATAATGGCAGGGTTGAGTGATTGTGACAGAGATTATATGGCCTATAAAACCTAATATATTTACTATCTGACCCTTTACCTATAGAAATCAGCAGAAGAAATTAACCGAAGACATTTGCTTAAGCTGAGACTAAATTATACTTATTTTTATTTGATGTTTTATTTCCATTCCTTTACTTGAATTAAATTAACAAAATCAACAATTTTCTTAAGGATTTCAAAGACCTATATAAGCAACTATGAAATGTCTAAGCATGGAAATAAAATGATGCATATGCAATCAACTGAGTTCATAACAGATTATGTGTTCAGATTTTTCTCTTCCCTTGAGTTGTCTCCAGCCAATGACTCGAGCAGTTGGCGGCTCTTCCGCTCCTCATGTTCTCACCTCACCAAAACACAGAAGATAAAAGGGCAAAGCTTTTTGGAAATATTAAAAAGAGGTCAATAAAGATAATGGTCAAGACAGAAAATAAAGAAATACCTCATAATTATATTGTATTCTTTTTTACTAAATGCTAAAAACATTGATTTCTCAAACATGTACTTTAAAATGTGCCCAAGCTTTGTTAACTCTATTTTGGCTTTACTTCATTTATTTAATAATGAAGAGCCCCTAAATGATGGGAATGGTCCTTCTCAGAGTTTGACCATAGTTCTGGGTGCATCTGTTACATTGTAGATGTGTATACACCTTAATGTCATTGTCCTGCTTATATGCAAATATAGGTAACCAACTAGGAAAAGAAGTCATTATCTCTGGATCAAGGCTGGCCAAATGAAGAAAAAAATGGATTTTAAAAACTCATGGATTTCTCCCCATGAATCCCTTTTTATTACTTTTGTTATAATTAAATATGGTTTTGAATAGCCCTATCTTTATCTCTATGCTATGCAGGTTTTCATAACTATGTAGGGGTTGTGGTGAGCAAAAGAGGGAATCTAACTTCTCATTGTTAAGAGGCAGGGCTTACTTACGATTACCTGTCCCAATCCCAAACCATCTTGAGGTCTTCTGAGTTTCAGAGAAAGGCAGATATGCAAAGTACAAAGATTCAGAGACACAATTGACACTGAGACAGAGCAACATTTATTTTGACCAAGAAAGTCATCCTAGTAAATCAGTAAAACAATTTAAACTTAATTATTTTCTGCTCAGCATTTTATCCTGATAGGAGAGGTGTGATATTTTGTCTATACTGCATCACAGAAAACTAGCTAGCTATGAAGTAATTGTTTTAAAGTCACAAACACAATAATTAACATAGCCATGTTTTAAAGCCAAGACTTCTGACTCCAACGTCTTCTCTTTTGCAACTGCTCTTCAAGGAAAACAGCATAGAACTTAAGAAAAGCACATAAGAATCCTCTCAGGACATTTTGACCATCTAATTAAAAAATATTCCATTGCTATCATTTAGCCTAGCAAAAGCTAATATATATATATTTTTTTTCCCTCACCTTCCAGAAAAACTGTTTTCCAGTTTTTAACATGGCATCATGAAATGCATTAGGAATTCACATGTGTATGCTCTCTGTAAGATGTTCCTGTACATTGTGTGGCCCACCATGATGTGGGGAGGGGAGAAGGAAGAAGCAGGATTACTAACATAGACTTGCTTCTGAAACCAATAACTAAAAAATAGAAATAGAAACAGAATATTTGGAAGCTGGCATGATTTTTTGTTGTTGTTGTTTGTGTGATTTTTTAAAAAAGAATGTGTTTTCTTTTAGCAGCTTGGCATTTTTCTCTATTGCATGTTAGAGTTGAATAATATAAAATTACAGTTAAATCTGTTTGCAATATCATTTTGGAGTTTATTCCATTTGTTAGCTACCCCCTAAAGAATATTTCTTATTTTGCTTATTCAGTGTTTGCATATTTTGTATATAAAACTTAGGTAAATGAGATTCTTATTTCATAGATTCCCTGCAAAGTAATAAAATATTCTATTTTTTAAAACTCAAGTATAAAATGGTGGTATCTCTCTTCATGGTACTCAAGACATTTTGATTTGATCATTTCATTTTGGAAACTATGTTGGGAAATGATCTGAATTTACACAGGGGGTTTAACTTCTTTTTCAAGAATAGACCCTAAAATTGTGTGGAATTTTATTGATTTACTTTGAAAATCACTGCACTGCCCTTCAAGAACTCTGAACTGAATTGAAAGGACATATTGCAGTTGCTGTATCAGAGATGGAGCCATTTGTCTCACAACATTACACAGTGTATATTGAAACTTCAGATACATTTTGCTTGTCTAAAATACAACTTTTATATTTAAGTCATTTTAATGACAAGCTAGTATAAAAACTAATGATCAGATCTTCTGGTGCAGGTTTTTTTCTGATAGGTTTGCACTTGGCTTGGCATCCAAAATCTGGCTGCTTATACAGATAGCCTTTGAATAAAATGTTAATAATTATCCTAATCAATGCTCAGACTTTTTCAAGAAACCCTCCGGTTTCTCCCCTTCTACCATTTCCCCATATCCCAACTACTTTTAGCTTGTATAATTTTTTCTTTAACTTATTCAAAATCCCACAATTTTCCTATTCTTCTTGAGTAGGACCCATGAAACAGTCCACTTAGGGATTGGACACATGACTGGTCTATGTCTTCACCTTCCTCATTAGAAGATTCAGGATTAGAAATACCTGATTCTTGGGACTTCCACTTCTTCAGTGGTTAAGATGCTGTTCTTCCTCTGTAGGGGGTGTGAGTTCCATCCCTGGTCAGGTAACTAAGATACCACATGGCTCATGATGTGGCCAAAAAAAAAAAAAAAAAAAAAAGGAGGCTAATTCTTGACACTAAAGATGTGATTTTAAGAGAGTTTCTGTAAGAATAAAGAAAAATGTGATATCTCAGATTTATAGGTCAACTTGATTTATATAGCAATGTTTTCTAATGGTAACATAAACTTACTTTTTACAAAATGGAATAAGTTAAAATTGTGTTTATTCTTACATATCACCTTTAAGTAACCAGGGCTACACAAACTGTTTTTAAACTGGCAAGCTTCTAGCAACTATATTCTATTATTTGATTTTTGGTTCTTTCAACAGGCTACATAGCCTTACTCTTTATTTTGGGCGGGGGTGGGGTGTGGTCATTGAGGAAGCTTGGAAGAGACATGGAATAATGAATTTTGACTTGTTTCTGGGCCAGCTGAGAACATAATTATAATTGTATTAGACTATAACTATTCTGTGAACTCACAGTATCAAGTCTAAATATGATATCAGGAGCATCTATTTACTAAGATTAATCTCCTAACTATTGTGTGCCAGAGAGTTTTCTGGCGTTGGAACCAAACCAATGGTGAGACTCATTACCTTATTAAAGAACTTCTGTGAAATATGAACTTCCAGATGTTCAAGCTGGTTTTAGAAAAGGCAGAGGAACCAGAGATCAAATGGCCAACATCCACTGGATCATGGAAAAAGCAAGAGTTCCAGAAAAACATCTATTTCTGCTTTATTGACTATGCCAAAGCCTTTGACTGTGTGGATCACAATCAACTGTGGAAAATTCTGAAAGAGATGGGAATACCAGACCACCTGACCTGCCTCTTGAGAAACCCATACACAGGTCAGGAAGAACTGGACATGGAACAACAGACTGGTTCCAAATAGGAAAAGGAGTATGTCAAGGCTGTATATTGTCACCCTGCTTATTTAACTTATATGCAGAGTAAATCATGAGAAATGCTGGGCTGGAGGAAGCGCAAGCTGGAATCAAGATTGCCGGGAGAAATATCAATAACTTCAGATATGCAGATGACACCACTCTTATGGCAGAAAGTGAAGAAGAACTAAAGAGCCTCTTGCTGAAAGTGAAAGAGGAGAGTGAAAAAGTTGGCTTAAAGCTCAACATTCAGAAAATGAAGATCATGGCATCCAGTCCCATCACTTCATGGGAAATAGATGGGGAAACAGTGGAAACAGTGTCAGACTTTATTTTGGGGGGCTCCAAAATCACTGTAGATGGTGATTGCAGCCATGAAATTAAAATGTGCTGACTCCTTGGGAGGAAAGTTATGACCAACCTAGACAGCATATTAAAAAGCAGAGATATTACTTTGCTAACAAAGGTCCATCTAGTCAAGGCTATGGTTTTTCCAGTGGTTGTGTATGGATGTGAGAGTTGGACTATAAAGAGGGCTGAGCACCGAAGAATTGATGCTTTTGAACTGTGGTGTTGGAAAAGATTCTTGAGAGTCCGTTAGACTGCAAGGAGATCCAACCAGTCTATCCTAAAGAAGATCAGTCCTGGGTGTTCATTGGAAGGACTGATTTTGAAGTTGAAGCTGCAGTACTTTGGCCACCTGATGCGAAGAGCTGACTCATTTGAAAAGACCCTGATGCTGGGAAAGATTGAGGGCAGGAGGAGAAGGGGACGACAGAGGATGAGATGGCTGGATGGCATCACCAACTCGATAGACATGGGTTTGGGTGAACTCTGGGAGTTGGCGTGCTGTGATTCATGGGGTCTCAAATAGTCGGACACAACTGGGCGACTTTGCTTTCACTTTTCACTTCCATGCTTTGGAGAAGGAAAAGGCAACCCACTCTAGTATTCTTGCCTGGAGAATCCCAGGGACAGAGAAGCCTAGTGGGCTGCCGTCTATGGGCTCGCACAGAGTCGGACACGACTGAAGCAACTTAGCAGCAGCTGACGATGATGAAAAATCTGCAAGAACTCTTGGGTTTTCCACCTAACTTAGCTTTAGTGGATCAGGACATTCTACCCAAGATGAACAACACATGTAAATGTCTAGAAAGTGTGGAGGAGAGACTTCTGAAGTACAGAATGGCCAGGTCAGGAAGGGCATTGCCTCTTCTATTAAGTTTATCCTGGGAGAAAAGGACCCCACACTGATGGACTTTTAGGAAGACTATGGCCTTATCAGATCGAATCTGTAGCCATCCAGGAAAGTGATGATTAGATCTAAGGAAAAGGGATTTCTATGAAAAGGGTGATTTGGAGAAAGAATAGACCAGGTTGACTTGGCTACCAATTGAATGAGGGAAGGAAATGGACTAGCCAGGATTAATCATGGCCTGGACAGATGATGAAGCTTTTACCTTAGACGTATATGTGTGTGTTCAGTTGCTCAGTCATGTCCGACTCATTGTGACCCCATGAACTGTAGCTCCCCAGACTCCTCTGTCCATGGAATTTTCCAGGTAAGAATATTGGAATAGGTTGTCAGTTTCCTACTTCAGGGCATTTGCCTAGCCCAGGGATTGAACCCGCATCTCTTGTGTCTCCTGTTTTGGCAGACAGACTCTGCCACTGTGCTACCTGGGCTAGAGGTATATATGTGCTAATGTTAAAAAGCCCTTGTATGATGATGATGATTTAATTTTGTGTTTTGAATATTTAAAAATATATAAAAAATATATAAAACATAAAATTGTTTCTTTAAACTCTTTAACAAAGGTCTCTACCACTGCAGTTTCATATTTCCCTTCTAGAAGGGACGGATGGCAGCCGCAGACTGGGGAGAGGTGATTAAAATGTGGAAATTATCAATTGGCGAAGCCAGGGTTACCTCATCAAGGTAGTTGCCTTTGAGGTACGGGATATTGGAGAAAAGGTAGGAAACTATACCTGTGGGTATATACCTTCTGAAACAATGAAGCATTTGCTGAAAGCTGGGACAGTTTGTCTTCTATTTTAAAGTCTCAAATCAGAGTCAGTGTCTGTCTTAGCCAAATTCCTTGAAATACTGTCATATATTTCAGGCAGCTGTAAGGGGATCTTTTATTATATCCTTTCAAATCCTGATGTGCCCTCTAGAAGTTGGCTTTAAAATACCTGTAGTCTTTTTTTCTCCCCAGCACAGACTCAGAAGGCTCTCTCTTTCTTTTTTTTTTTTTTGATTTTCAAGTAGCTACAAAGTTTACTTTTGAAGTAGATTTACCTTTTCAAGAAATTTTGAAGGTCTTCTATATGACAGTACAATTTGAACATTAAGAACTTCGTAATATATCCATCTTATGTGACTTTCAGTTGCCAATTGTATTTTGTTTTTTGAAAAATCAAACTTTCTGAGGTTTTTAGTCCACATATAAATTCTTATTTATTACATGTTATTTCATTAGTGCATGGACTTTTTAAAATAAAACAGGTATTGATGTAAAAATCTTTGATTTTCATTCTTTTTTTTTCTGTCTCCCTATCTCCCTTTTCTCTATTCACTTTTGTTCCAACAAATATTTATTCTTGGACTAATACTTACGAAACTTTGTGGGAGCCCTGGAAACACAAAAAGAAGTTATTTCTACTGTCAGGTGGTTAGAATCCCTGTTTTTCTTGCTTTTCTCTTTTTAACTTTCACCCCCCCTCCTTTTTTTTTCAAATACATCTTGTCTATTTTTTCCTGCCCTGTTTTTCTAAATGGACTACACTTTTGTATGTATGTGAGTAGATAGCATTTTTGCCCCATTCAGTATTCAAGTTGTTTAGTCGCTAAGTTGTGTCCGGTTGTTTTGGGACACCATGGACGGTAGCCTGCCAGGATCCTCTCTCCATGGGATTCTCCAGGCAAGAATACTGGAGTGAGTTGCCATTTCCTTCTCCACAGGCTCTTCCTGAGCCAGGGATTGAACCCCAATCTCCTGCATTGGCAGGCAGATTCTTTACCACTGAACCAGCAGGGAAACCCCCGTTTTCAAGTGGGCAAGCACAAATACATGGCATATAGGTTCATGGAATGTTTCCATCTTCAGCATGGCAGCTGGAAAAAGACATGAATGGTACATCTTTTCATTTCTTCTGGATTACTTCTCCTTCTGGGAGGGAATGCTTGGGCCCAGATCCGACAGTACAAAAATGAATTTGTGTTTGTGGCCTGGCTTGGTAGGCAACAAAGTGATGGCAATAAGATTTGACAGAAAAATGCCAGCAGCTGTAGACTAGAATGAGCTCCACTCATTTAGATGAAGGATAGTCTTACCAATACAGACTGCACAAAGCTGGAGAACCTTCAGTGTTTCCAGTGAGGATAAGGTGCCCTGTCTTTCTTGGCTCCAGAAAAACCCTAATACTGCTGCTTCTGCCATATTCTTGTGGTGAGGATCCTGTAAGAACTTTGAAAATGGGGTTTTGCACCACCTTGGCACCTCCTGACAATAAAGGCAAGTTCAGGTTACCTGCCTGATGCAAGTAACTGGTAACAATTCCAGGATCTCTCTACATGCTTGCTTGAGCTCTCTTTCCCAAATGGACTATCTCCATAGCAGGATGAGGCCTCAGGCCTGCTGAGATCTATTCCTACAGGTTCCAGATTCTATTCATTTTCTACAGATGAATGGCACTGCAAATGCCTTGGTTATTTCTTTATTCTTATTTTGCACAGTTTGAATCTGGAACTTCAGCCCAATTGTAAAATGACTCTAGAGCAGGTAGAGCCAAAAATTTCATGTTAACTTCCAACCCCAATTTGTACTGCCTGCTTAGAGCACCATGTTAAGGAGCATGCCAAGGTTTCGTGCTGGTTCAGTGAGAGAGAGTGCTGGTCTATAAGGGATATGTTCCATCAGCAAGGCAGGGCAATAATGGCATGTGTTCCTGACATTTCCCATTCCTGGCCTAGCACTATCCTAAATCTTTAAGAGAAAGGAAGACAGACCTCTTGAGTGGCCCGCCCTGGGGCACACACTGGCCTGTTGAATTATGGGGCATTCACTGTCTGTGAATTATATTACCAGATCTGCTAGTGACGATGGATGTGATAAGAAATACATCATTTGTGCATTTCAAGCGAATGCAGAAATGTTTGGTAAAAATAACAAGGTATGGATCCAAGACCACCTTCTCTAGCACATTTGCCTCTATAATTGCAAGGAAGTCTTACTACATATTCTTTTCTTGAAGCAAAATGGATGTCACTGACTCTGTAGGGCTTGTGAGGTTCTTAGAACTCTTGCCCTAACAGAAATAAAAATCTCTTCCATCAGTTTGTGGGTGCTTCTTGAAATTTAATCATAGAGAACATATCTCTATGATATACTATGTGAATGAATTGTAATAAATAAATCCTAAATTGTAATAGGATTAAAGAACTCTTGGAGTAAGAAGGAACACTGGGTCATTGATTCTGGTTCTCCTGTTTTCTCATCGAGGGAACTGAAACAACCTAACCAACTGGTTCTTCTTCATTTCAAGGGGAAAGAAAACTGGTATTTGTTCACTAGCTCCTACCAACTGTCTTATGGATCAGAAGACTTGAAAGCAGAGAGTTTATGTAATGTGTTTAAGATTATGCAACTAGGTTAGTAGCACAGTTAGAATTCAAATCTAACTTTTTCTGGCCCATAAGCCCACATGCTCTTTGCATGAGATCACATTGCTTTCTATCTTATTATTCTTCCCATCTATTCTTGTCCTTATCCAATTTACTCACTCTATTATCTAATTCTACTGAAATCTGATCTCTGATACATTTGACTTAGTAAACACCTGATAAACTAATTTGTGACTTGTGTTGGGAAGACTTAATGTCTTATGACAGTTATTGTATACCTATTTTGTGATAGTCTCTAGGAATAGAAAAGAGAATTCACCCTGCTCTGAAAAATCCCAGAGCGTTATTGCACTGCCATCTATCTGGGGCTTCCCAGGTGGTTCAGTGGTAAAGATTCTGCCTGCCAATGCAGGAGACTCAGGAGATGCAGGTTCAATCCCTGAGGTGGGAAGATCCCCTAGAGGAGGAAACAGGAACCCACTCTACTATTCTTGCCTGGAAAAATCCCAAGGACAGAGGAGTCTGGAGTGCTACAGTTCTTGAGATTGCAATGAGTTGGGCACATCTGAGTGACTGAGCATGCATGCATGCACACATCTATCTGAACAACCTATTGCTTTTTGTAAACAAATTTGTGGTTAAGTTATTGATATAATTACATTTTCCATCATTCCCAACACAGAGCTAAAGCAGAGGCTGTTTCTTTTTTGTTGTTGTTGTTGTTCAGTGGCTAAGTCCTGTCCGACTCTTTGCGACACCATGGACTGCTGTACCCCAGGCTCCTCTGTCCTTCACTATCTCTTTGGTAGCCCTCTATGGCATGGCTCATAGCTTCATTGGCTTATGCATGCCCCTTTGCCATGACAGGGCTGTGATCCATGAATGAGGATGCTGCTTTGGACTATTTCAAATCTACTTCTTCTGTAACACTAGATTTCTTTCCCTTTTTTCCCTTCTTTTCATGAAATATTAAGAATGCCTACTTTACTAAGGCTCAGTTCTCTTTGATTAATTAATAACTGCTTGGAAAGGTATTTGAAAACCTCAAATAAGAGGCAAATTGTAAACTATTTTCTCCTATAGCTTTTGGCATTTTTCCCCTCTAGAAACAGTTGAAGGTCTTTCCCATCATCTGGACCTAGTCATCGTTAAAACCTAAAGAAGAAGAAATGGTGGCATGAAATATCTAATTATTGCCCCTGGCCAGGCTCAGCAGGCAGGAAAGATTCAAAACCCAGCAAGCCTATAGCTCTGCTTCATTATAAAGAAATGCCACCACCAGCATTTCTCACTTCACTTTCTGAAAGGATATTTAAGTGCAAGAGTTTTTCCCCAGCAAGCCCTTGATATTCAGATTGAAGTGTTACGTCAGATGATACCCTCTGACCCTGAGGGACAATTTAAAGTGTGTTGCCCCTTCACTGGTGTAGAGCAATGCATTCTTAGAATTTACAGAGTCGAATATTCCACAGAGGATTTCTTTGGAGTCAAGGACAAACACTCTCCTTCCCCATGTCCCTATATGTCTGTCCTCCAGCTAAGTCATTTTCTTCCATTATCCTGTATGAAAAGTCGAGACTACTAGGTTGAAATAAGTATCCTAAAGATGGTGTAACTTGCAATTGCTTCAGCTATCTTTCAACACACTATGGAGCTAAAAGAAGCAAACAGCACACTCTATAGATTTAAATATATGTCAGTTAAAACTATAACAATAAGGGATTAAGGGACTATTTACAGCTACTAAATTTTTTAAAAAAATATTTAAATGTTAATACCATGACTAGTTTGAGTGCAGTGAAAACATCACACTTACCTGGTCATTGCAACTCAGAACTGTTCATCAGAGCATCCTGGGGAGTTCTTGCAACTTTCCAGTGCCATCCTCCATCCCCACCCTAAACCTTTAGGGATGGAGCAAAAAAAAAAAAAAAAGCTTTGTGAAAGTGATTTTCATTATATTTAAAGAGCAGCAGAAATGTTTGCATTTCTAAACCTCATAATCTCACTTATGGTAAATTATTCTAAAGAAATAATTAAATATAAGGGAAGAACTACATGAGAGGAATTTGGAGTTATTTATTATACATAAAAATTTAAAGAACTTGAATATTTAATGGACAATAATAATTTCTATCCCCATCACCCCACACCCACCAGTATAACACCACCTGCCTATGTCGGGTTTAAAGCTTTTCTAGTGCAGAGTTGGCTCTGAAACCAGGCAGAATGCAGCCTACTGGTGGCAGATATCTGATTCTAGTGGGGTTGGCAAAGCCAGGGGCAATTAGTATTGATGTCATTACTAAAATTATATTTTTTAAAAAAGAAACTGCTTGTAAAAGACCAGAAGGAAATAGAGAAAGATGAAAATGATTTGGCTTGTTGAAATAGTGGAACTGTACAATAATTGTTTTTCTTTCATTTGAATTCTCTTAACATAATTTTAATGCCTGTACAAACCTTTTTAATGGAAACTATTGGCAGGCTAAAGATATATTTTAACTTTATTAATTTGTCTAAAGGTTACAAGTAATAACATCAATCGGCCAGACTCAAGTCGCTTAAACCCAGTGTCTTAAGAGTCACCATTTGTCTTGAGTCACCGTATGTAATGCATCACCAAGCGCCTCTCCTACCAGTGGAACAGGAAAATGGGTCATTCTTCCATTACAGGCACACGTTTGGATTAGGACATTTTCTCTCAAAATGAACGTTATTCATTTTTAGGAAACAACTAGCATATGCATCTTATTATCTTAGCTAGTTACTGAGTCAAGAAGCCCTTACGGAATGATTCAACACAAGGAATATTTGACTGAAGGGAGTCAGGAAGGCTCAGTTAAGATACAGAAAAGGCCCAGACACTGGCATTTGGTATCTCAAAAAGTAACGCAAACTTCATTTTAACCCTGGGCTTGACTCATTATCAAGGTTAGGAAGCTGTTGATCTTGTGTTTCCTTCTGGATTCTTCTGTGGATAAATTGTCCCTAAGGGATCAAACTTTACCATAGGACTGCCCCAAATAAAAGCATTGCAGATTTTCTTTCCTGTAACAATTTTTTTTCAAAAGAGATTCTGTGTTTATGCGTGTGTGTGTGTGTATGTGTGTGTGTGTGTGTGTGTGTGTGTTCTGTGCCAGGAATAATCCCTGGCATCCTAGACCTTACAATCTCATTTTAAGACTCACCTTGTTCCGGCTCCACTACTGAACAATCAGTTCACCTGAAGATGCAGATTATTTCTGATGGATTATATCGTTTTTCATCTGTCAAGTCAATGGGTGAGCAGTTTATTAACCCAGAGGCCTCCTAGTGTTAAACCCTTAAGTCCCTGGAGTATTAATCTAGGCACTTGAAACCACTGGGGTTGATACTCAGTTTCTTTCTTCTTTTCCCTGATTGTTGGTAACAGTTGCAGTGAATATTAAAGGCCACATCAGTTCAGTTCAGTTGCTGAGTCGTGTCCGACTCTTTGCGACCCCATAAACTGCAGCCTCCCTGTCCATCACCAACTCCTGGAGTCCACCCAAACCCATGTCCATTGATCACCACGTGGATCACCAAATAGTTCACTCAGGACTTTACTAAAACACAGATTCTGGTTGAGTGGAACTGAGGTGGTGCCTTAGATTCTGCAGTTCCAACTCCCTCAGGTAGCGCAGGTTGTGTTGCTTATCCATGGGCTGCCATTAAAAAAACATAGGCTCAAAAATGAGCCAAACCCTGAAAGACAGAGGAGGAGAGAATGCAGTTTTCCTACAACAAACTGAGTATTAGCCTTCATTCTCCCTTCCAGTAATCCATATGATCATTCTAAGTCTAAAATTTGAAATTTGCTATTATTTTATTGTGCTTTTTTGTGATTTTCCTTTTTCTTTCTTTTTTTCCCAATGCAGGAAAAAAATGGGAAAAAAAGTAATGTAGTTAATTCCTTAATATAGGTCATATTTCTTTGGTATCCTTTTATTTAAGTTCTGTGAATGGTATGCAGGGAGCTCCCAGGTGACTTAGTGGGTAAAGAACCTGCCTGCAATTAGGAGACACAGGAGAGATGGGTTCGATTCCTGGGTTGGGAATATCCCCTGGAAGAGGGCTGGGCAGCCCTCCAGTATCTTGCCTGCAGAACCCCATGGACAGAAGAGCCTAGCAGGCTATAGTCCATAGATCACAAACAGTTGGACAGAACTGAAGTGACTGAGCATGAGTGTGGTATGCAGATTTTCATGCAACTTCAGCATATATGTGTTACTATATTTAAGATTTTAAAATTGCTAAATTTTTATAAATAATATATAAAGCTCTCAATTAATATGTATGTTATGTAAATACTTAGGGGAAAAAACAATCATTTTGATAGTGATGCAGCTTAAAGAATCTATAATTGGTTCAGATACTTGATTATAAATTAGGGCTGTATTCATTTCATTGAAACTGGCAGTTTTCTTACCATCTTAAATTGTTCTTCATCATCTGTAGAATGGGTATCATTACATTATCAGGGAGTATTGAAAACTAGAATAGAAAATTTACATGAAACACCTTGCAAACAAAATATTTTACATTGTTGCTAAATATTGATGATTTATTGTTTTCATATACCTTGTCTGAGATCACAGTATGTTTTATTGCATTTCACATGCCAATATCAATGAACCTCATTAAACTTAACTATAAGAGAGATAGTAAATTAAAAAACAAGCTCTTTAAACTCACCCTAACTCACCTCTAGAAAGAAGCAAATTGTTATAATATACACACAGAATTTATTGAGAGTAATCCTCTAAACAATGAAAATGTGCTAATTTTTGAGAAATAATTATTTAAGCTATTACAAGCTCCAGTGCTTTTATGCCTAACATTTTTTCCTCTAGCTTTCCTAGATCTAGTAGTTTATCTCAATTACTTAGTGACGCTAATATGTAAGTATTCAAGAGGTGAAATAAATTCATATTAACCTTGTGTAGAATGGCTTCTAAAACAATGATCAAACCGTGAAAATACTCCTAAAATATGATAATCATTTAGAAACACTGACGCATGTATCTAATGAGTCAAAAATATTAATTTCCTTTTGCTCTACCCCAATATATGTAAATGTTAGCACACCTGCTGAAAAGGTTGAATCAGAGATTAGCTCAAAACTGTCAAGGAGCGTATCAAAACAGCACCTTCTAGGGCATGTAGGCAAACCAAATACTTAGCGGAGACAGGCTAATTTATCATAGTGCAGTTGCGATGGCAACAACAGTTCTTGGTGCCATGTGACCCAAAGCAGTTTCTGTTGACTGGCTCTAATTGACTGTCAGTTTAGCAAAGGTTCCACTGTTTCCAGTGAAAGGGAAGAGAGAGCATTGATACTTGTTGAAAAGGCATAATAATAATAGTGTATCTCAAACCATGAAAGCATCCCTTTGTCTCCTTGACGTTTATTTTTATTCTGGATAAAGGGACCCCTCTAATTTTTGCTATACAAAGGTTCCTTAGTAATTCACAGATTAAATATGCATACCTCTGTTTATGAAGCATTTTGTCTATGCCAGTAGAGTTGCAAACAAATATTTAAATTGTTTATGATATTAATGATATTTTACTTACAGTGTGCTAAATTTCGAGCATCATTTTCTAATATTTTCTATAAAATCAAAATAAATCTGGTTGTATGAAAAATGAGCTAATAATTAAATTTCCCTGCATGTCATTTTCTCAAATATAAAAAATGGAGCCTGGCAGTGTTCCTCTCTGACCAGAAATAACATGAGATCTTTAGGGAAGGTAGACAATAGGTTTGCACATAATTTTTCTTGTCTCCTTTTCACTGTGAATTTTCATTGATGTGTAAGTAACAAAGGCCATAGAGATAGTCACACTCTTTGATTCCGCAGTTCCACTCTTGGGATTTTATCTTGAGGAAATTCCAATAAAGAAAGAGCTCTGTGACATAGGGGAGAAAGAATGAAGTTTGGAGTCAGATAGATATGAATTTCAAATCCTGGTTCTGCCACTTGCTCACTGAGTGCCCTTAGGGAAGTATTCTACCTCTGTGAGCCTCAGGTTTCCTCATTTGTGAAACAGGCTAAACAGTGTCCATCCTGAACAGTGATTGGGAGCCTTATAAATCATATGTGTTAAGTGTCTGGTCTATGCCTCATGTATCTATCTGAGCTCTCAGGATGCAATGCAGTCCTTCTCAGTGCAGCAGCATCTGTAAAGCAAAAACTCGGAAACAATCCATATCATATGCTCCGAATTAGAAATATGAGTCAATGAATTCTATACGTGTATCAACAGAATTAAATACGATGTGATCATTTAACATTTTCATACTAAAAAATGGACGTATGGGGGAATATTTATGACTTAATATAAAAACATCAATATTACAAATAGCAGAAGTAAAATTATGGGCCTTATAATACACTATCATATGAAACAGACATTTATGAAGAAGGTAGTTTGCCAAATGAAGATAGTATATAGGTCTTATGACTATAAGTGATTACTGTATTAATGTAGAACACCTCCTTTAGGGTATTATAATCTCTTTTCAAATAAAATTGCATAATGAAAGAAAGAATGTAGAGGTTGGAGTGGCAGAGTGAGTGCCCTCAATGGCCAAAGAAACTGGGGAGCCCCCTACATATCCCTCTTTCTCTTTCACTTAAGATTCCTTCACCCAAACTCCAATATAAGCACTGAAATGTGGTTCTGCCAACACTTCTGAACATTACCTTTATGTCCCCAGAGCAGTGCTGCTTCAAGTGAGAAATAGAAAAGACTTCACAAGAAAGAATTCATGTGTGAAAGAATTGCAGTGTATGCACCACGGAGATAGTAGAAGTGAAAGCAATCTGCAAGATTGATAAAAAGATGTGGTTCGCGTTTGGAATGCATTTTCTTTCGAATTTAGGACTTTGACCTTAGATATCCTAGCATTTGGAAGGAACAGCTATAAGTCACGTTCTAGTGTTTTCCACAGAACTAAAAGTTCATTATAACCTCACACTAATGACCACAGGAACTGAGAGACACGATTTTCTAGCTGAGTTTTAAAGTAGCAGCTGAGCAGGTCATAGAGAGCCAGGTTCGGTGCTGACAGCCTGGGCAGGAGTGAGGAAGACAGGTAAGAAGGCATTGAAAGAGCCAGCTCAGCTGGGTGGGTCTCTCAGTGAGTGCTGACATGCTTTCCTCTCCCAACATCCCAGCTAAGCTGGTGAGTATCCAGGTACTATTATTTACTCTGGCAAGGACATGCCACATTTCACCTCATGCAAAAAGTATGTCAAGCAGAAGAATGATGCCTTTTAACAGTATTCTTATCAAGACCGCTCTGATTTTAACCCATGAGGTGATTCCTGAAGAGTCTCTGTTGAATTTTCTGTTGCTGCTTACAGAATATGTATTGAAAAAGATGTAAAAATATGGACTGAAATTCTGTCCTGCTGGTATTGGTAACTTTTGTCTCATTCATTGTTAGAGTCTCCTCTGAAGGCCAGAATCACACCACAGTCCAGTGGGCTTATATAGTAGACTCAAAACAAAGAAACTACACTCTTGTCAAGTATTGTGTCACTGTCATTCCCACTGACAAGCCCAAGTGGTCTTTTGAAATTTGGTGGCCCTGTGCTTCCTTAGGATGCAAGGGTCATAGTTTTAGGCTGTGATTCTCCCTCCCTAGTTCACCCATCTCTCCCTCGTTCATCTGTCTCTCCCTCATTCATCCGTCTCTCTTCGTGATCTCACCTCTCTCTTGGATATGGTTGAGTTCCCATTGCTCTGTTAGCCACAGATTTCTCCCCTCTCTCAAATCCCTGGAAAGATCACTTTTGAATCAGAGGCACCCCTGCTCCACTTCAGCCTGTACATCCCTTTGCCTCTTCAAAAGTTTTAGGTTTTTGGAAAGGAAAAGCCAGCAAGGCTTTTACAGGCTCTGCCTAATTTGTGGTTGGCCTTATGCATCTCCAGAGGCCATGACACATACAGTCTACCGGGAAAAAAAAGGTAAAGGATAACATACAGAGCGAGGAAAAACAGTATTCGCCACTAAAATGCATACCTTCATAGTCTAGGACAAAGCATAAAGTTGTGTGTGTGTGGCTTTGTTGCCATATGAAAGTGAAAGCATAGAGGCATGGAGACAGGGAATGCTAAAACAAACATGAATCAGTAATGGTAAGATCCCCAGGCTGAGTGGGGAAATGATTTGAGTTCTCTGACATAGGCCCTTCATGCTAATGTGAGGTCAGCTCCAGAGATCACTGTTTCAGAAATCAATATAACTCTTTCAAGTGTATTTGTTTTGACCTAAAGTCAAAAGTGTGCCATACTTTGTGTGTGGGGGGGTTGTTCATTAGATGCTGTGCTTATATTTGAGCTGGTATTTGAATGTGGCATGAGATTTTATCTTGAATGACATATAATATTTTGAGTTTGTTTAATAATCAGTAAAGTTACTCATAGCATTAATTGTGACTTTTTTTTTTAATCATTTGCACCTAAAGTATGACTTTGGTCTTTTAGATTAGCTTGTTTGGGCAGCATATTAACAGGGTTGAGATTTCAGGCATGAATGTCTTGGGACCTGGCTAACCTGACTCCATTCCATGGTTATAGATTAGACCTCTAGCCTCAACCTGTCAGTTTTAAATGCATTCTTCTGGTCTCAAGGGATGTTTTGTAAGACTATGTGAACAAATCAGTGGAAATTGATTTCCAATTGGAGAAAGACTCAAATTTTATGACCTACATCTTATGAGTAACCAGTATCTTAGCATATGGAAGGCATAATTAATTCATTTATTTTCAAATGTCTACATACATGTCAAGATACAACGAATTTACATTGAAAACATTGTTTATTCTTGACAGATCAGTAGACTGAAATCTGTGTCTGAGGGCATGAAATTTGTTGCTTTTGAATAATATCCATTTAAGCTTTTCAACATTTTGTGAGGAGCATGCAAAAAGGGGGAAAAATAATATATATATATATATATATATATGTATGTATGTATGTATGTATACACTCTCCTGCTCATGATTCTTTATCTTACAACTAATCAGTAACTTCTAGAATTATTTTCACCATAGGTAATACAGTCAAATTAATAAAGACCTATTTCATCTGTTAAACCATGCAGATACATAGTAAATGTGTCAGAAATAGTTATGGCGAACTGCAGTTTTATAAGCTCAAGTCATGTAATGTGTCATTTGCTGCTCCCCTATCGGAGAAGGCAATGGCAAGCCACTCCAGTACTCTTGCCTGGAAAATCCCATGGACGGAGGAGCCTGGTGGGCTGAAGTCCATGGGGTCGTTAGGAGTTGGACACGACTGAGCGACTTCCCTTTCGCTTTTCACTTTCACACATTGGAGAAGGAAATGGCAAGCCTCTCTAGTGTTCTTGCCTGGAGAATCCCAGGAATGGGGAAGCCTGGTAGGCTGCTGTCTATGGGGTCGCACAGAGTCGGACACGACTGAAGCAACTTAGCAGCAGCAGCAGCATTCAAGCCTGGACTAGCCTTTTAAATTTTTTTAGAGAACCATAATGCTTATGTGTCTCCTTTTATTACCAATGTCCATGCAGCTTTTTTTCTCCTTTGTCTAATGCTCATATTTAATGCCTATCCTAATTTTTCTTTTTCCTTTCCCATTCCTTTTTTTTTTAATTTTTTGGATTAAAGTATCATTTTAGGCTGAATCTAGATTGTGTGGCAATATAGAACATGAATGTCGTGAGCATGATTTTAACTTCTCTGAACCTGTTTTCAAATCTATAAAGTTTAAGTAATGATTCACTGTATCTTAGGATTCTTGGGAGAACAAGATCATTGTTATTATTGTCGTTCAGTTATTAAGTCATGTCCAACTCTTTGTGATCCCATGGACAGCAACACGCCAGGCTTCCCTGTCCTTCACTATCTTCCGGAGTTTGCTCAAACTGACTCATGTCCACTGATTCAGTGATGCATCCAGCCATCTCATCCTCTGTCGCTCCCTTCTCCTTTTGCCCTCAATCTTTCCCAGTATCAGGGTCTTTTCCAATTAGTTGACTCTTTGCATCAAGTGGCCAAAATATTGGACCTTCAGCTTCAGCATCAGATAGGCACATTATTAAAACTGGTACAGTCCAAGCATATAGTACACAGTAAAAGTTAATTTGATGATCATCAGACACAGGGGATTTGGGGTCCAATTGCCTCACTATGGCTGAGGTTAATGAGTGAGCTGTGAAAAACTATGAAGATATCTAATAACTTAATCCTTTGCAACACATCATGAAACACTCAGTAACTAAAGTTAAGATCTTATATAAGATATATTTTAAAACTTGAAAATTCCAAACTTTGGAAGGTATTAATATTGTACTGAAGGCATAATATCTATTGTATTACAAAGCTCCAAACACAATTGATCAAACACACCTGTAGCATGCTAGAAATAATATATTCATTCACTGACTCATTGATATATTGATCACTATAAGTAGAGTGATATTAGAAACAAATAAATAATAAACTCCAGATTAAAGAAATATATAGAATTTTGTTAAGGATTTTTGCATCTATGTTCATCAGTGATATTGGCCTGTAGTTTTCTTTTTTTGTGGCATCTTTGTCAGGTTTTGGTATTAGGGTGATGGTGGCCTCATAGAATGTGTTTGGAAGTTTACCTTCCTCTGCAATTTTCTGGAAGAGTTTGAGCAGGATAGGTGTGAGCTCTTCTCTAAATTTTTGGTAGAATTCAGCTGTGAAGCCGTCTGGACCAGGGCTTTTGTTTGCTGGAAGATTTTTGATTACAGTTTCAATTTCCATGCTTGTGATGGGTCTGTTAAGATTTTCTATTTCTTCCTGGTCCAATTTTGGAAAGTTGTACTTTTCTAAGAATTTGTCCATTTCTTCCACGTTGTCCATTTTATTGGCATATAATTGTTGATAGTAGTCTCTTATGATCCTTTGTATTTCTGTGTTGTCTGTTGTGATCTCTCCATTTTCGTTTCTAATTTTGTTGATTTGATTTTTCTCCCTTTGTTTCTTGATGAGTCTGGTTAATGGTTTGTCAATTTTATTTATCCTTTCAAAGAACCAGCTTTTGGTTTTGTTGATTTTTGCTATGGTCTCTTTTGTTTCTTTTGCATTTATTTCTGCTCTAATTTTTAAGATTTCTTTCCTTCTACTAACCCTGGGGTTCTTCATTTCTTCCTTTTCTAGTTGCTTTAGGTGTAGAGTTAGGTTATTTATTTGACTTTTTTCTTGTTTCTTGAGGTGTACCTGTATTGCTATGAACTTTCCCCTTAGGACTGCTTTTACCGTGTCCCACAGGTTTTGGGTTGTTGTGTTTTCATTTTCATTCGTTTCTATGCAAATTTTGATTTCTTTTTTGATTTCTTCTGTGATTTGTTGGTTATTCAGCAGTGTGTTGTTCAGCCTCCATATGTTGGAATTTTTAATAGTTTTTCTCCTGTAATTGAGATCTAATCTTACTGCATTGTGGTCAGAAAAAGTGCTTGGAATGATTTCTATTTTTTTGAATTTACCAAGGCTATCTTTATGGCCCAGGATGTGATCTATCCTGGAGAAGGTTCCATGTGCGCTTGAGAAAAAGGTGAAATTCATTGTTTTGGGATGAAATGTCCTATAGATATCAATTAGGTCTAACTGGTCTATTGTATCGTTTAAAGTTTGTGTTTCCTTGTTAATTTTCTGTTTAGTTGATCTATCCATAGGTGTAGCAATCAGAATCCAGCAACACATTAAAAAGATCATACACCATGATCAAGTGGGCTTTATCCCAGGGGTGCAAGGATTCTTCAATATCCGCAAATCAATCAATGTAATACACCACATTAACAAATTGAAAAATAAAAACCATATGATTATCTCAATAGATGCAGAGAAAGCCTTTGACAAAATTCAACATCCATTTATGATAAAAACTCTCCAGAAAGCAGGAATAGAAGGAACATACCTCAACATAATAAAAGCTATATATGACAAACCCACAGCAAACATTATCCTCAATGGTGAAAAATTGAAAGCATTTCCTCTAAAGTCAGGAACAAGACAAGGGTGCCCACTTTCACCATTACTATTCAACATAGTTTTGGAAGTTTTGGCCACAGCAATCAGAGCAGAAAAAGAAATAAAAGGAATCCAAATTGGAAAAGAAGAAGTAAAACTCTCATTATTTGCAGATGACATGATCCTCTACATAGAAAACCCTAAAGATTCCACCAGAAAATTACTAGAAATAATCAATGACTATAGTAAAGTTGCAGGATATAAAATCAACACACAGAAATCCCTTGCATTCCTATACACTAATAATGAGAAAACAGAAAGAGAAATTAAGGAAACAATTCCATTCACCATTGCAACGGAAAGAATAAAATACTTAGGAATATATCTACCTAAAGAAACTAAAGACCTATATATAGAAAACTATAAAACACTGGTGAAAGAAATCAAAGAGGACACTAATAGATGGAGAAATATACCATGTTCATGGATTGGAAGAATCAATATAGTGAAAATGAGTATACTACCCAAAGCAATTTATAGATTCAATGCAATCCCTATCAAGCTACCAACAGTATTCTTCACAGAGCTAGAACAAATAATTTCACAATTTGTATGGAAATACAAAAAACCTCGAATAGCCAAAGCGATCTTGAGAAAGAAGAATGGAACTGGAGGAATCAACCTACCTGACTTCAGGCTCTACTACAAAGCCACAGTTATCAAGACAGTATGGTACTGGCACAAAGACAGAAATATTGATCAATGGAATAAAATAGAAAGCCCAGAGATAAATCCACGCACATATGGACACCTTATCTTTGACAAAGGAGGCAAGAATATACAATGGATTAAAGACAATCTCTTTAACAAGTGGTGCTGGGAAATCTGGGCAACCACTTGTAAAAGAATGAAACTGGACCACTTTCTAACACCATACACAAAAATAAACTCAAAATGGATTAAAGATCTAAACGTAAGACCAGAAACTATAAAACTCCTAGAGGAGAACATAGGCAAAACACTCTCCGACATACATCACAGCAGGATCCTCTATGACCCACCTCCCAGAATATTGGAAATAAAAGCAAAAATAAACAAATGGGACCTAATTAACCTTAAAAGCTTCTGCACATCAAAGGAAACTATTAGCAAGGTGAAAAGACAGCCTTCAGAATGGGAGAAAATAATAGCAAATGAAGCAACCGACAAACAACTAATCTCAAAAATATACAAGCAACTCCTCCAGCTCAACTCCAGAAAAATAAATGACCCAATCAAAAAATGGGCCAAAGATCTAAATAGACATTTCTCCAAAGAAGACATACAGATGGCTAACAAACACATGAAAAGATGCTCAACATCACTCATTATCAGAGAAATGCAAATCAAAACCACTATGAGGTACCATTTCACACCAGTCAGAATGGCTGCGATCCAAAAGTCTACAAATAATAAATGCTGGAGAGGGTGTGGAGAAAAGGGAACCCTCTTACACTGTTGGTGGGAATGCAACCTAGTACAGCCACTATGGAGAACAGTGTGCAGATTCCTTAAAAAACTGGAAATAGAACTGCCTTATGATCCAGCAATCCCACTGCTGGGCATACACACTGAGGAAACCAGAAGGGAAAGAGACACGTGTACCCCAATGTTCATCGCAGCACTGTTTATAATAGCCAGGACATGGAAGCAACCTAGATGTCCATCAGCAGATGAATGGATAAGAAAGCTGTGGTACATATACACAATGGAGTATTAGCCATTAAAAAGAATACATTTGAATCAGTTCTAATGAGGTGGATGAAACTGGAGCCTATTATACAGAGTGAAGTAAGCCAGAAGGAAAAACATAAATACAGTATACTAACGCATATATATGGAATTTAGAAAGATGGTAACAATAACTCTGTATACGAGACAGCAAAAGAGACACTGATGTATAGAACAGTCTTATGGACTCTGTGGGAGAGGGAGAGGGTGGGAAGATTTGGGAGAATGGCATTGGAACGTGTAAAATATCATGTAGGAAACGAGTTGCCAGTCCAGGTTCGATGCACGATGCTGGATGCTTGGGGCTGGTGCACTGGACGGCCCAGAGGGATGGTATGGGGAGGGAGGAGGGAGGAGGGTTCGGGATGGGGAACACATGTATACCTGTGGCGGATTCATTATGATATTTGGCAAAACTAATACAATTATGTAAAGTTTAAAAAAAAAAATCACTCAAAGAAAGTTTAAAAAAAAAAAAAAGAAAAAAATAAAGAAATATATAAGGGAGGCACATAATTACAATGCAGTGTAATTATAATATTTAGCATCAAATCATTGGACACATGTAAGAGTTCTTTTTAAATGTTGTCATAATAGTGACAATAAAGGACTGACCACCTCGATCACTGATGACCTTCAAGGTAGAAATTTTAATGGAACATCTCTTTATATGTAATTTTTAACTATTGTACAGCCCAATTTTGTAAAGCCCAACTTTCGGAAAACTAAGATCATGGCATCCAGTCCCATCAATTCATGGCAAATAGATGGGGAAACAATGGAAACAGTGAGACTTTATTTTCTTGGGCTCCAAAATCACTGCAAATGGTGACTGCAGCCATGAAATTAAAAGATGCTTGCTCCTTGGAAGAAAAGCTATGACCAACCTAGACAGCATATTACAAAGCAGAGACTTTACTTTGCCAACAAAGGTACATCTAGTAAAAGCTGTGGTTTTTCCAGTAGTCATATGGATGTGAGAGTTGGACTATAAAGAAAGCTGAGCACTGAAAAATTGATACTTTTGAACTGTGGTGTTGGAGAAGGCTCTTGAGAGTCCCTTGGACTGCAAAGAGAAAAAAAAAACAGTCCATCCTAAAGGAAATCATTCCTGAATATTCATTGGAAGGACTAATGCTGTAGCTGAAACTCCAATACTTTGGCCACCTGATGCAAAGAACTGACTCATTGGAAAAGACCTTGATGCTGGGAAAGACTGAAGGCAGGAGGAAAAGTTGATGACAGAGGATGAGATGATTGGATGGCATCACCAACTCAATGGACATGAGTTTGAGCAAGCTCCAGGAGTTGCTGATGGACAGGGAAGCCTGGCGTCCTACAGTCCATGGGGTCGCAAAGAGTTGGACATGACTGAGCAACTGAACTAAACTGAAAGCCCAATTAGATGCATAGTTTAGTGAAGATTACATAAAATGTATGGATAACAGAGACGAGGCTACCTTTTCATAAAAGTGCATAAATTTGACCTGATTGTAATATAGAATCAATGTTCTAGTTTGTCCCTAAAGGATATCCTAGTATTATGAGGCTAACAATTCACTGGCTCCTTGAGAATACTAAAAACAGATCTAATGCTTTGATTAAAGTAATGTTTGAAGAGCAAATGAACGTTTTGGATGGTTTCTGGAGATTGGACCAAATTGTCAAAAGAAGCAAAGACCAAAAAACAAACAGAAAAACAGACCTTGTTTTGTGTCAGTTTGGGTGTTGTTTTCTTCTTTTCTCCACAGTTGCAGAATAAGCTGACTTCCAGCAACTACTTAATTGAGTGAGAATGACTTAGAAAGGGAAGGCGGTACACAGTGCTTAAAAACTAGTTCTAGCAAGAAAATCTGAATAAGTGCACTCCAAAGGGATTTGAAGAATTTACAAAAGAGAAACTAGGAATAAATTTAGAGATGAAGGATCTGATTTGCAGAATCTGATATTGCTTTACTGGATGAGGAGGAAGTTCTTGGATTTTACTATAAAAGAAAAGTAAAGGAGATAATTATCCTTTGGATTATTTTGTATTTCTCTGTGTTATTTTATCATGAGTATTGGAATCAGTCATCCCTGGAATTGAATTGACTGTGTAATTTTAGACAAACTTTGTGAGGAATAGGTACCTCTTTTATAGAAATGCATACATGCATGAGAAGTCACTTTAGTCATGTCCAACTCTTTGGGACCCTATGACTGTAGTTGGTCAGGCTCCTCTGTCTATGAAATTCTCCAGGCAAGGATCCCGGAGTGGGTTGCCATGCCCTCCTCCAGGGGACCTCCCTGACCCAGGGATCGATGCCTTGTCTCTGGAATCTCCCTGCATTGGCAGGAGAGTTTTTTACCACTAGCAGCACCGAATACTAATATTTAGCAGCACCAAATACTAATATATATATTTATATATATAAAGTATAATATATATATATATTAAGGTGACTAGTATAAGACCAGGTACAGAATCAGTATTCATTAAATATTAATTTTGCTTGGATTTCTTATATAGATATTAATGCTTCACCTCTTAAGACAATGGCAATGGCTTTTGAATACAAAAGCAGATTTTCTATGAAACAAAGTATGTAAACATGCCTTTCTTTTCTGACCTTTAGATTTGTTTAAGTCATGACCTAAAATGGTCAGCCCTGAGTTCTCTAGTGATGGTCAGACTGTTACTTCCTGTTAGGGAAGATATTCAGACTAAAAGTAAGGCAGAAGCACTGGTCTCCCTGATAACTCCTACCTGTTGGAGAGGCCTCACATATATAACAAGCTGAAATACTATCATCTGAAGTAGGAAGAAGCTACTCACAAATGTTTCTCACAAAGCGACCTCACAGTCTTCAGCCTTTCATTTTTGGTCCCTATCTCAATTTATTTTTGGTGAATGACATAGAATTTTAAATCAACAGACTGTAGTTCAGATTCATTCACTTTCTTTTTGTTTGTCCTTTTGCAAGTTAAGCATATCAATAGATTTATATAGTTTCTCATCTATAAAACTGATATATGAACACCTCTCTCATTGACACACAGTAAATAGTCACTCGAGTGTAGTAACTTTTAGTATTATTTATTAAGATAAATAATATTTTAATTATTACTTATTAATAGTGTTTGTAACATGCCTATCCCATTGACAGTAAATATTCACTCAAGTGTGGTATGTTTAGTATTATTTATTAAGTAAATAATATATTAGTTATTACTCATTAATATCTTCAAAATGTGTTACCTGTAATCTTTTTGTTGTATTTTTATGGGATCTTTACTGTACTTACGCTTCATCATGTGTTACAACATCAAATAACCTAGTTACCGATATCATCATAGATCTCTGTAGCTTGCCACACATCTCTAGAGGGTATTAGAAAGCAGAATGTTAAAATGTATAGAGTGGCAGCCTCTTCTAAGTCATTTGTTATCTTCACTAATTAAGTTTTCCATTGCTGCTATAACTAACAACCACAAATTTGGAGGCTTAAAACAACCTAAGTTTATTATCTTCAAAAAGTGAAGGTGTTAGTAGCTGTATCATGTCTGACTCTTTGCTACCCCATGGACTGTAGCCCACCAGGCTCCTCTGTCCATGGAATTCTCCAGGCAAGAACCCTGGAGTATTGCCATGCCCTCCTCCAGGGGATCTTCCCAACTCAGGGATCAAACCCGGGTTCCCACATTGCAAACAGACGTTTTACCATCTGAGTCAGCAGGAAGCCCCGATTTTATCTTACAGTTACAGTTCTAGAAATCAGAAGTCTCAAAATCAAGGTTTTGGTAGGATTGCATTTCTTTTGGGAGCTCTAGTGAAGAATATATTTACTTGTCTTCTCCATCTTCTAAAGCTTGCCTTCATTCCTTGGTTTGTAGCACCTTCTTCCATCTTCAAAACCAGTGACCCAGTATATTTTAATTTCATTTTCTCTCTCTGACCTTTGCTTCCATCATCACATATTCTGTGATTCTCAGTCTCATGCCTCCTTCTTTCCTCTGCAAAGACTTCTATTATTTTGTTGTATCCACCCTAATAATTCAGGATGATCTCATTTAAGTTTCCTAAATTTAGTCACATCTACAAGATCCCATTTCTTATATTAATATAAAATTTTTATATTCAATATTCTGGATATTAAGGCATGGATATCTTTGGGAAGTAGGAAAGCTACTTTGGGATCATACAGCAGATGTTAAGAAAAATGTTCAAGTTTAATCTTGTTCATATTTAAATTTACAGTATATCCAGGAGGATATAACAGAGGAAGCTTTTATTGGGTTTTTACCATGTAACAGAATCTGTGCCTGTTAATTTACATAATTTAATTAAATTATCTAAGCCACATCCATTTTATTAGGTAGGTTGGTTTACCCTATTTCACAGAAGAGAAAACAGGACTTTTAGGGCAATTTATCCAAAATAGCCCAGCCAGTGGTAGAATCAAGACTTTGAAACAAGCCCTAATAGAAGCAGAAGATATTAAGAAGAGGTGGCAAGAATACACAGAAGAACTATGCAAAAAAGATCTTCATGACCCAGATATTCATGATGGTGTGATTACCAATCTAGAGCCAGACATTCTGGAATGTGAAGTTGGGTGGGTCTTAGGAAGCATCACTATGAACAAAGCTAGTGGAGGTGATGGAATTCCAGTTGAGTTATTTCAAATCCTAAAAGATAATGCTGTGAAAGTGCTTCACTCAATATGTCAGGAAATTTGGAAAACTCAGCAGTGGCCACAGGACTGGAAAAGGTCAGTTTTCATTCCAATCCCAAAGAAAGGCAATGCCAAAGAATGCTCAAACTACCACACAATTGCACTCATCTCACATGCTAGTAAAATAATGCTCAAAATTCTCCAGACCAGGCTTCAACAATACATGAACCATGAACTTGCAGATGTTCAAACTGGATTTAGAAAAGGCAGAAAACCAGAGATCAAATTGCCAATATCCGCTGGATCATGGAAAAAGCAAGAGAGTTCCACAAAAACATCTATGTCTGCTTTATTGACTATGCCAAAACCTTTGATTATGTGGACCACAACAAACTCTGGAAAATTCTGAAAGAGACGGGCATACCAGACCACCTGACCTGCCTCCTGAGAAATCTGTATGCAGGTCAGGAAGCAACAGTTAGAACTGGATATGGAACAACAGACTGGTTCCAAATCAGTAAAGAAGTATGTCAAGGCTGTATGTTGTCACGCTGCTTATTTAACTTATATGCAGAGGACATCATGAGAAATGCTTGGCTGGATGAAGCACAAGCTGAAATCAAGATTGTTGGGAGAATACCTCAGACATGCAGATGACACCACCCTTATGGTAGAAAGTGAAGAAGAACTAAAGAGCCTCTTGATGAAAGTGAAGGAGGAGAGTGAAAAAGTTGGCTGAAAACTCAACTTTTAGAAAACTAAGATCATGGCATCTGGTCCCATCACTTCATGGCAAATAGATGGGGAAATAATGGAAACAGTGACAAACTGTAGTTTCTTGGGCTCCAAAATCACTGCAGATGGTGACTGCTGGCATAAATTAAAAGATGCTTGCTCCTTGGAAGAAAAGTTATGGCCAACCTAGACAGCATATTAAAAAGCAGAGATATTATTTTGCCAACAAAGGTCTGTCTAATCAAAGCTATGGTTTTTCCAATAGTCATGTATGGATGTGAGAGTTGGACTATAAAGAAAGCTGAGCACTGAAGAACTGATGCTTTTGAACTGTGGTATTGGAGAAGACTCTTGATAGTCCCTTGGACTGCAAAGAGATCAAACCAGTCCATCCTAAATGAAATCAGTCCTGAATATTCATTGGAAGGACTGATGCTGAAGCTGAAACTCCAATACTTTGGCCACCTGATATGAAGACCTAACTCATTTGAAAAGACTCTGATGCTAGGAAAGATTGATGGCAGGAGGAGAATGGGATGACAGAGGATGAGATGGTTGGACGGCATCACTGACTCAATGGACACGATTTTGAGTGAACTCCGGGAGTTGGTGATGGACAGGGAGGCCTGATGGGCTGCAGTCCCTGAGGTTGCAAAGAATCAGACGTGACTGAGCGACTGAACTGAACTGAACTGACCACTTCCAAAGTTCACACTCTTTACTGAGTTATGCTCTGTCTATAAATCATTGTAATTTAACTAAAAGAGGTTAAAAGTATTCCTATAGTATAAACACATTTTTTTAAGATTTGCATATTACTTTATATGGCTAATTGCTTATATATTTACTAGTAATTTTACCTTTTATTGAACTAAAAATGGAAAACATTCAAATAGAAAGTATCTTTCTATTACATATGTAGTTATTGAATATGAATGGTTTTGCTAAAAAGATTAATTTTTCTTTGATAATGGATGGTTTTTTTTAAAGATTCACATATATTTTAGAAGAAACAGTATCAAAAAAGTTAACATGGATGCTGAAGAGTTTTGTACTTTAATCAAATTAGTGTCCTGAGATACTATTTATCTTTTAAGTTTTATTGGAGGGGCCCTACATTGCAAAGTGCCCTGAGTGGTTAAGGTATTTCTCAGTGAGACATTGAGGAAAACAGAGCAAATCTTATATTGTATGAATTCAGCAGTTCAAATATCGATCTTCCAATCTTACAAGAAAGACTAAACACAATTACTTTAAGGCACTGAAGTGAAATGAAAATAAAATAAGATAATTACTTAGAGTTATCATGTGTTCTATTCTACTTCTGTAGTCATCTAGTCTACTGATATTTCCCCCCAAGTTAATACGAAATGAATGACCTTTTGGATTGAATGATTCTTTAATTACTAAAGCAAGTGTGTTAGAAAGCTAGTAGAAATATAAATGTTATTTCCTCATTGAGAGTACACATATAATAAAGAGACTCCAAATTTGAGTTGAAAACTAACCTGTTGCCTTCAGATTTTGCCTAAGTATTATATCTTATCATACAGAAAAGGCACAGTCTAGCAAAAAGGTTAGCCAGTGTAACAATGCAAAATTGTTCCTGGTTGAAGCAGCCGTGTTACCATTATATCTGCCAACTTGTTTATTTAGCTGTTTTCATCCTCCCAGCCATTTTTGTTATAATTCTCTACCAAATTCAAAATAGGAACCATTAGCTCATCTCATTTTTTATAAAAATTTTGCCATTCCCTAGCCCAGCCTATAGGTTTTAAACTGTTTGTCAGATTCATTTAGAAGCCACCTAAATGAAGATGAAAGGATTGCTGAGAAAAGGAAGACTTAAGTGCTCCAGACCTCTCAACCTATGCCACTCAGAGCTTTTCAGTTATTTGTTTTGACTGAAAGACAGAGATGGAACGAGGGAGAAGTGTTTGAAAATCACTGTTCCAGCACCTCATACCTGGTTAACAAATACATTAGCAAGTTTAAAATTAACATTTTGTAGTTTCAAACTGTGAATATAAATTCAAGGACCATAATATAAAAGTGAACTAGAATTTAGCATATGTATTTCAGTTTCTGAATCTAATGACTTATTTTTCAACTAATATATTTAACTTCAAGTTTGAGACTCAAAATGAATTAAATTGAAAAGCACCCTGCAAGCTTGGAACTTAACATGGAGTTCACAGGAACTGATTTCACTACACTTGTTATTTAATGGATATACAGTAGAAACATTGCAGTTGACTTCAGTAATCTACAGTTTTGGTTGCAGTCTTTTTTTTTTTTTTTTCTGTGTTCAAATTCAGTTGATACTAGGAATGCATCTAGACATTCAAATGACTTGCTTTCATCCATCTAAAGATTTGATTTATTTTGTGTTGATTGTGATTAAATCTCATCTATTTTACCCTAAGAAAATAATCATTTCTCAGCAACTCAAATTTAATTGAACTTATAAAGATGAATTTTCACTTCACTTAAGAGATTATCAAGGCATTTTCCCAACAGGATTATATTTTCCTCGTTGAAGGAAGCAATTAAAGTGTATATGAATTCTATGACTTGTCCCAATTATACAGTAAGTAATTATCAAAATGAGAAAAGAAACTAAAGGCTTACCAACTAGTATTTGTTCTCACCATGATGTTTCATCTCTTATATATAAAAACTTTGATGATACAAATAATTAGAAATTGACATTATAAAGAATTTGGTGCTGTTGATCTTTGATAATTGTAGTAGTTGGGATTATTTGAATTGCTTGATTGAATGAAACAGACCCCTAGGACATGATTGTTCTTGTCACTCATTTTCTGTCCTATGTAGAATATTTTCCTCTGTGCCATTCTGAATATGTTATACCGAAAGCTGTGGCAAGGCCTTAGCAACCAGGGTGCTGCTAGACACTTCCTAAGTCTCATGTAATATTTTGGTGGTAGTGATGCTCCTTGATGATTGCTAAACATATCAATTACAAAATAAGGTCTTAAGGAAACAGCCTCATTGATCCAGGTGAATGCAACTAGAAGTGTTTAAGGATGACTATAGAAACAGATTTTCTTCCTGATTTGGAATAAAAACCAATTTGTATAAAAAACTAAATGTTGTTGTTGTTTAGTCACTCAGTCATGTCTGACTCTTTGTGACCCTATAGACTGTAGCCCACTAGGCTCCTCTGTCCATGGAGTTCTCCAGGCAAGAATACTGGGGTGCATAGCCATTCCCTTCTCCAGGGAATCTTCCTGTCCTCCCAAAAACACTTTAATATTCATGTTTAATATTTTGGATCAATATTTATTAATAAACCTTCCTTGAAATTCAAATGGGTAGGATCAGGCAAACATAAGTTGTTTCCAATCATGATAGAAGAAAGAAAATATAAATATAGTTCAGGAAATCTTCATGTTTACTAAGGTAAATTCAAGGAGAATTATTTAATCATTTGTTTGCATAACACCTCAAATGAAGGGCTTCCCTGATAGCTCAGTTGGTAAAGAATCCACCTGCAATGCAGGAAACCCTGGTTGGATTCCTGGGCTGGAAAAATCTGCTGGAGAAGGGATAGACTACCCATTCCAGTATTCTTGAACTTTCCTTTTGGCTCAGCTGGTAAAGAATCCACCTGCAATGTGGGAGACCTGGGTTCGATCTCTGGATTGGTAAGATCCCCTAGAGAAGGGAAAGGCTACCCACTCCAGTATTCTGGCCTGGAGAATTCCATGGACTGTATAATCCATTGGGGTTGCAAAGAGTCAGACATGACTGAGCGACTTTCACTTTCAAATTAATGATTTAAGGTACATAGCCTAAAGTTTTGGAGGAATTGTCTCCTGGAAGAATGCAATAGTTTTAGATTTTAGGGGGCATTTGGGTACTTGGGAGAGGATTTGATGGCTTATTAGACTTGTGTTTGTGAAAGGTGTCTAGAATGACTCAATAATAAGACAATCATTGCAATTCAAGTTGTTGTCTTCAGATGGGAACAAAATCAAAAACATTGCATTGGCAGCATGTGCTAATCAAATGTACATAAACTGACCAACAAATTACAGCAACCTTTTCAAATAATTTAAATATTTGTTTTGTCTAATATTGGATTAAATGATAAAACAGCTCAATATGAGAAAAAAGGACAATCTATTGTCTGAAGTCTTCAAACAATGTAATCAAGATTATAAAATCATTTAAAATACCAAGATAAAATAATATGTTGATGAATATTTCTAGATAGCCATCAACCTTGGTGGCTAATGCATGCCACAGGTAATGTACCAAAGATTGTAGAGGCCCATAGGCACATATTTGTATAGCCAACTTAATGCCTATTCTGATTATCCACTGTCATATAAACCAACCCAAAATGCAGCAACTTAACAATATATTTTAGAGTTGTCTCATAATATTGTTGTTCACTGAGCTCAACTGGGTGTTTCTCATTTGGGTCTTATGGGTTTTCAGTCAGACAGTTTCTTTGGTTTTAGTCATTTGAAGATTTGAATGGGCTGAACATCCAAAACGGTTTCTTCACTCGCACATCAGATGCCTCTGTGTCCCTCTGTGAGGGCCACTCTTTGTAGCAGAGTAGCATGGACTTCTTAACAAGAGCCAGGAAGCAGAGCTGACAAGTCCCGTTCAGGGCTTCACAGATTACATATAATTTGTGAAGCCCAGAGTCAGGTAAGAATTCAGGCTCCCATGTGAAGCACCGGGCCCTGTATGAGGCTGGCCTTGGCTCTATTTAAAGGTATGTCTGCTGCTGACACAGTGTCACTTGAGCTGCTCCCTGTGGAGGAATGTCATGTGCATACAGGGCTTAAAGAATTGATAATGGCCATCTTAGAAGTAAGCTAACTGTAGTAGTTTAAAAAGAAGTGGAGTCAATGGCTGACTTTGAATAACTGGAAGATTCTACATTTAAAAAAAAAAAAAAAATTCGTGAGACTTGCCTGTAAGTCCAGTTGTTAAGACTCCAAGCTTCCAATGCAGGGGGAATGGATTCAGTTCCTATTTGGGGAACTAAGATCCCGTATGCCACACCATGTAGCCAAAAAAAATTTCTGTCTTCGACTGAGCACTGGCAACCATTTTCCATAGCTGACTAATGGCTTCCCTTTTAGACAGAACATGGAACTTCCTTTTCATACATTCTTTACCTAGCCCACTGCGTATTTACATTACCTTCTTGTATACTGCAGGCATTTGTGTTTGAGAATTTTTTGTGCTATTAGCATAAAGTTCTGTTTTTTTTTTTTTTTTAGTGATATAACTGTTTTATAACTATTGTATAAAATTATGTGTACTAGTCTAAAGTTTTATATATTTTCAAATTTGATTTTATGTATTTCTTATATCCCTCTATGGTTTCTCATTGTTTTCCTTTTAAGATAAACTATGGATTTAATTTAACAAAAAATAGAATTCTTTACTTTGACAAAACATGAATAAAAAACAAAGCTTTGTATTTTCTAACAAGGTCCCCTTCATACTTAATTTCACATAATATGTTTTATTATGGTGGCATAGATTTTTATCTAGTTATTTTAATCATGACTGACTCTTTTCATATTTATATAACAACTTAATAAAAGGAACAGATGAATGAGAAAAAAATTCTGACCAATAAACATCATATAAACCTTAACATCTCCCACAGATTTTCAAACCTATTCATATAGAAACCAGGATTTGGATATATGAAAATAAATGTTACTATGTTAAATAATCTTTATTAGTACTAAAAGTGATTTACAAAGATTCTATATCATAATTACATAAGCAATTGTACTTACTTTATTTTTTATATACTTAATAGTACTTTTGAAATAAAAATTCTAGTTAAATGCTAAGGAGCTACATTTTTTGACCATTAAAAGACTATGAAATCACAATGCTTTCCTTTTGTAACTTTCACCTAATTGTAATCCCCACATGAATATTAAATGTGAAAATATAGTACAATTTTAAAATTAATAAGAAAATTGAATGTCTTACGAATACCACATCATTCACTTTAAAACTAATCAACTCAATTTAGTGGCTAATTATTTTTCAACAAATTTTCTTATATAATATTAACTTTACTAGGAAATATAGCTCAAATTTTTAAAAAGCCATTTCTCTCCATAAATCCAAACACATTTGTACACATTCTGAAACTGAGAAGTTATTTCTAGAAAATAGGTAAATGCTTTAATATTATGTTTTATAAAAGCTATTATACTTTCATAGAATTACTAAATTTATCCCAGTGGGCATTGGCTGAATTTTTCCAAGATAATATTTTTTTAATTAATTGCACAGCCTTCTTTAAGAACTGCAGAGTTTCTTCTCAGAATAGGGAAAATGGCAGATGAGGGGTAAAGGGAATTGGAAAAAAGAAGTTGGAAGTTATTTTTTGAAAATAACTAAGCACTTTGCCCTTTTTTCCTAATGCTGTGTATCTTCCCTGGAAAATAATTTTATTCACTAAGAGTATGACCTTTTTCTGGGATAGCTGTAGGTGTGCAGTCACAGCAGGAGGCTGCTTGGGGGTTAAATATCATTAGCAAGTCATTTTACCTCTTTATTCTTCAGTTTCCTTATCTGTAAAAGGGAAAGACCAATAGTGCCCATCTCCTTTGGCTGTTCTGAGATTTAAATAAGTTCATATATGAAAATCTTTTGTTACAGTGACTGGAAATACTATACATTCCATGAAGATCTTCCCAAACCAGGGATCAAACCCAGGTCTCCCACACTGCAGGTGGATTCTTTACCAGCTGAGCCACAAGGGAAGCCCTGATAACTGTGATCTTCAAGCTAAAGTAACAAATCCTGGAACTTTTAAGATTTTCCAAAGGTTTCAGAATCAGTACTTCTAAAGGAATCATTGTCCATCCTGAATGATGATACACACTTCACTCTAAGATGGATCGTTCTGAGAATGTGACTGCTTTGGAGATAACACGTGTTCTGTTTCTTCTCCTTTTGTAGAAAAGAAAGAAAGAAAGTCGCTCAGTTGTGTCCGACTCTTTGTGACCCCGTGGACTGTAGCCTACCAGGCTCTGCCATCCATGGGATTTTCCAGGCAAGAATGCTGGAGTGGGTTGCCATTTCCTTCTTCTTTTATAAGTGCACTTCATAAAGAACAATATCCATCTCTTTCTACCCAAAGTTTACTGATTTCTGTGGTTTAAAAGAACAATATCCATCTCTTGCTACCCAAAGTTTACTGACTTCTGTGGTTTAAAAGCCGTCCATGGGATTTTCCAGGCAAGAATACTGGAGTGGGTTGCCATTTCCTTCTTTTATAAGTGCACTTCATAAAGAACAATATCCATCTCTTGCTACCTAAAGTTTACTGATATCTGTGATTTAAAAGTCTCAGGGATGGTTTAAACATCTTCTAAGATGAAGCAATCTTGAGGAAATATTTTTAAAATTTCTGATTGATCTATGATTATGGTATGATTTCCCTCTTCTAGCTCGTGGAATCTTCAGTATATATCTGATAAATGAATTCAAACATCTTCAGAGCCTTAAACAAAGAAAATTTAGAAAATTGTATTGAGAAAGAGAATAGCTGAGTAAAAAAATTCTTTTACAAGTCAATTAATTTCCAGTTCTTCCCTTTCAACAAAATTGAAGGTGATGTTAATTGAATTGTCAGCTGAGATCATTAACAGTAATTTTTTATTACAGATTACTATGTGATTTCTGGCACATAATTTGGAAGGAGTTCAAAGAATTGAATGACACTTCTGTAACAAAACTCCGTTTATTCTCATTTTTTTATTTAAGGATATTAGTTTTCTCAGGTCTGACATATAAAAATAAAAACTAACAATAAAAATTATCTTGAATACCATCTTATTAGAGCAATAAAAATATTCATCCTTGAGCACAAGAACTGGTTGTATTAATAGAATCAAGAACCATCCATCTCATTAAGAAATGAGTTTCCACTTTATTTTGATTTTGCTTAGTAATTATCAAAACTGATGTTTATTTGTCTTAATCAAGTAGATACTAAAAATAATTATACTAAAAGTTAAAGCTGAAAAGAAAATGTTAACACTTAGATTCTCCTGATCGCAGGAAATTTTTGCTTTTTTCTTTTTATATACATAGTTTTGTGGCAGAAAATTTTAAGAGGATGCTCAACAGAGGTTTTTCATATGTAAAAAATTTATTCTATTAAAATACATTTTTGAGGGAGATGTGAAATCAAATAAAAATTCAAGGATAAAAAACTATGTAAAATATTTTAACTGTTTCAGCAAAGCTTGTTAATTTAGTATATTTTGTAATACATCATGGTGCATATAAAACTGATGTGACATTTAGAATCAATCAGATACAAATAAAATTTACAAACATTATTTTAACCTGCCAATACTTACAGTGTATTGGGAATTACATATTTTCAAGTGTTAAATTTATGAAAAAACATTTTAGAAGTGAAATATATGAAAGTACATAGTTTTAAAAATATTTCTTTAGAAGGCATATGAGCAGATATACCTAAAAACTACAGACTGGTGATTCCTTAAGGGATTATCTGGTTCTAAGATTATATGTTTACTTTGAATAGAAAATAATATTTATGTGCATTTAATAAAATTTTAATTGAAATCTTATCCAGAACTGTTTTAGAATATTTAATGTTACGATCTTTCAAAACCTATTTTCCATTTTTAATGTTTATTTTCATGTGGAAATTCTTTGGCAACTTGATAGTCTCCCTAAAATTTAAAAAAGGATTAAGACACAGGTAGAAACACAAGTAGAAACACACCATGGGCCAGGCCTTTGGGGTTAGTTTGGGGAGAAGAGTAGGAGGGAAGGGGAAGCCAGGAACATTCACTAAAGCACTGTTTATCGTGATAGAAAATGCCCTAAAGAGATGTTAACAATATAATCCACTTTAAGTACTTAATTTAAAAAATGGCATTTTAGACAGCTGTGTGTAGAAAATGAAAGTAAACCATTGAGGTTCTTTGGGGGATGTTGGTATTTTGACAGGGGTTTTGGACTAACAACATTTTGAAGAAAAAATGGTGCATTTACAAAATTCAAACAGTAATAACTCTCTGACTGACAAACCAGCCCATTGCCTTCAGGAATGAGGAGAGAAACTTCTGAGGCAGATGGTTGTTACCAATTCAGAACAATTAAAAAACATTGACCTGGATAAAATGTAGAATTGTAACAGCTATTATTGTCCAGATGTTTTCTTCAGCTGCCCACCTCACAGGACCACTGTGCTAACCTGGGAGCTGGAGAACTGCAGTCCCATTTCTAGATTCAGAGTAAAAGAAAGGGAGAACCTGCTGCCAAAGCATAGCCTATCTATAGAACAAGGAAGATAATGATGACTTTCCCCATAAAGAACAGATCATTTGACAAATATATGTTGGTAAATATGTTCTAAAAAGACCAATTTGAAATATTTCTAACATAATTTTTAAATTATGTTAAATTTTAAAATGCACCATAGATTTAAAGTTTGAAAAATATATATTCATAGTTTACATAATAATAAATCAGCACCCAGAGTAAGAAATAGAACATTACTGTTAAAAAAGTTTATTTTTTGAAGTAACATATATGTCATTCCTCTGATTTCTCCCACTCCAATTAGGATGCAGAGATCTTCAAAAATTATGTGTCATTCAAAACTTCTCTAACTGTCACTCATTCCTATTTTAGTACTGTCATTTTCATTAGAATCCTGGTGTGTTAAAAACTCTAAGATCTTACCATAATCTAGTTCGATTTAAAAATATTTTTAAAGTGATCATACAATTAAATACTTCTAAAAATCCAGGCCTAAAGATAAATTTTTAAAATATAATTTCATTCTTTAAATGGTGTGTTTTTGTTTTTTCTGCTTTCACCTTATCTATGAATAATTAGATCAAAAAAGACTACCTTTCTAACTACAAAAGAGTTATCTCTTATATTCTGGAAAAGATAATTTTGTTTCCCTAACTGTAACTGAATTATACCATGAAACCTCATAAAGATCTAGGTCCCCAACTCTAGTTTCCCTAGATAACACTATTGTCTTCTGTTATTTTCCCTTTCTAATCATGAAACTCAAAAATCAATTTCTAGCTTCCCACAGAGATTAAAATTCATCTGAGCTTGCTTTTGCGCTTCCCAGGTGGCGAGTGATAAAGTATCCGCCTGCAGTGCAGGAGATGTGAGCTTAATCCTGGAGCGAGAAGATCCCCTGGAGGAGGAAATGGCAACCCACTCCAGTATACTTGCCTGGGAAATACCATGGACAGAGGAGCCTGGTGGGCTACAGTCCAGGGGGTTGCAAAACAGTTGGACATGACTTAGCAACTGAGCATGCACACATGAGTTTGCCTTGTAGGGATTCCTGTTGTCTGATCCCAACCTTGTTTCTCACTAAATTCTGAGAATAATCCACTTCAAACAAATTCACTTGTTTTGTGTATTCACCATCATCCATCATCCTTTACCACCCATCCAAAATCTATCCATGTTAAAGCAATTCTTTCTCTAGAGTAGTATACAGAGAATTTCATTTCTTTGATCATATGAGGTTTTTGTTACTGGTTCCATCTTTACTACCCATCATATGTTCTTTTACATCCCATATGTATATGTGATTAGATGCTGCATGAAGGCAGGGAACCACACTCATGTTATAAATTTTATAAAACCAAGTTTTGGGGAGCATGGATGAAGGCAGAACCCAATGCATTATCAACAAAGGTCCATCTAGTCAAGGCTATGGTTTTTCCAGTGGTCATGTATGGATGTGAGAGTTGGACTATAAAGAAAGCTGAGCACAGAAGAATTGATGCTTTTGAACTGTGGTGTTGGAGAAGACTCTGAGAGTCCCTTGGACTGCAAGGAGATCCAATCCGTCCGTCCTAAAGGAGATCAGTCCTGGATATTCATTGGAAGGACTGATATTGAAGCTACAATATTTTGGCCACCTTATGCGAAGAGCTGACTTGTTTGAAAAGACCCTGATGCTGGGAAAGATTGAGGGAAGGAGGAGAAGGGGATGACAGAGGATGAGATGGTTGGATGGCATCACCAACTCAATGGACATGGGTTTGGGTAGACTCCGGGGACAGGGAGGCCTGGCATGCTGCGGTTCGTGGGGTGGCAAAGAGTCGGACACGACTGAGCGACTGAACTGAACTGAGTGCATTAACAGTTCTGACTTTAGAATAAACCTTAACCAAGTGTTTCCAAACCTTAGGATAATCCAGTAATACAGTGCCTACATCATTATAATTTTATTGTAGCTTTACTGTCTGTTGATTTTGGTAGACTATATGCAAAAAGCCAATTGAGTCTTTTCTTACCACTTCCCCTTTTAATAAGCTCTGGCAAATCATTTTTTCTCCTGATAATTAAAAATTTCCTTATAGCTTTTCCAGACACTTTGTGAATTATTTAATTTTTAAAATTTTGAATATTGAAAGTCTAGTATACTGGCAAAGCTGAAATATTTCATCAGGTTTGAATTCTCCCCTCTCCCAGCTCAGGCCTAACTGAGGCTCAGAAACTTACAGGAAGAGGTGGAGACACTATCAGTCTTTTCTACAACTTTTTCACCTACTTCACCTCTCTCTCCCTTCACGTTACTGCCATTGACTCTTCCCAGGCTGGAGAAAGAGTATGAATAGAAGAGGGCATGAAATTAGAAAGGCCATTCTTGGAACTGTGAGTATGTGTGTATTTTCCAAGAGTGGGCTCATTTTTGGATTGGGGGAAAAAGTGAGGACCATTGAGGGGAACTTGGCTTCCATTCTCATCTAGTCATTCTGTGTGCCACAGAGAATATTAAAGGTTTCTTTATCCTGAGCAAGGGAGCAGCTACTAAGGGGTCTTACCCCTTGTGTCCCTGTACCCTGACTTTGCAGTGATAGGAAGAGGGACTCTGAGAGTCTCATACTCCTCTGAAGACCTGGTCATGCCCAGCCTAGGGCCTTGTATGTAGGAACTGTACAGCCCTTTTCTAAGTCATTGAAATTCCCCAACATTCAGAGTCACACACAGATTTCCTGGAATACACCTGTAGATAGATTTCTGTTATTTGTTTTTATTGCCATGACCAAGGAGTTTTTCTAAACAACTTTAAATATAAAACTTCATTATTTTACATGTGGAGTTTTGAGTTACCTATTGTTAATCTTAGGGAGTGGTTAGTGTTCATATTCTTTTATATGTGGAAACTGAGACTCAGGAATTTAATTTTTTGCCTGGGGTCACACACTTGTGACAGAGCCTTTTGATCCTCTGTTCTTCAGGGTCACCATATAACCTCCTTCAGGGAGCCAGTTAAACTGATGACATTCCAGTTAGCCTTGTGAAGACTGCTATGTATCCCAACTATGTGATACATTACCTTCTGTGATCGCAGACAAACTATTGAATCTCAATGATTTTATCTGTTAAAATAAAATGATATTAATTATTCCTATCTCAGATACTTATTGGAATAATTAAAATAGTTTGTGACATGTATAAGGCACTTAATACTGTTCGAATTGAATGAAGTTTCACAGATAATAAGATGGCTTTTGTCTTAATTTTCAACTTGAGATCTGGTTTTCTTTTCCCCTGTCACCAATGGAGTGGCAATTAGAAGTACTCTCACAATAGATAATGTATAGTTAACTTCTGATAGGAATAAAGTTTTAAAACAAAGGTCAGTTATTATTATAGATACCATTCTTATAGAATTCTGTATTACAGAATATCTGAATTTTCTTGTGAAGGTCAGTTTCTATAAACATACCCAATCCAGAGGTTTTATATCAACTTGGCATATGAGATACAATCCCTTTAATCCATGTTTCATGGACAAAAGTTAATGCAGTTCTTACTTTTCCCTGATATGAGAAGAGCAAAGTGCTCCTTGCATAATTCAATGCTTCACAATGGCTTTAGATGGAGGAAAAACTTGTAACAGTTGCAAGATGATCAGCTATCTTCTTGTCATCAGGGGTTTACAATCTGAGCACCATATGGTTGGTGTCATTTATTTTGCATTCCTGCATAGTCTTTCTTTCTTGTAAATTACCAGCTAAGTTGTACATTCACCTTAAAGGAATTTGAAGTATATGGCAGGTTGTCAGATTTGCCCACACAGTATCAGATGTCAGACCACCCACTGAGAGTTTTAATTGAAGTTACCTTTTCGCTGAGTGGATGGGAATTATGTGATTTTTGATTCTGTAGTTATAATGGAATATTTTATAGATAATCACTGTCACTTACAAAAAGAGAAGAAAAACAGAGCAACTTAATTTCCCCAAGTCTTTTCTGGGAGGATCAGATCTCTTTATTAAAGTGTGTGTGCATGCGTGCTGTCACTCAGTCAGGTCCAACTCTTTGTCACCCCATGGACTCTAGCCCACCAGGCTCCTCTGTCCATGGAATTTCCCAGGCAAGAATACTGGAGTGAATTGCCATGCCCTCCTCCAGAGGATCTTCCTGACCCAGGGATCGAACCCACATCTCCCACATCTCCTGTATTGGCAGGCAGATTCTTTACCACTGAACCTCCTGGGAATTCCTTATTAAAGTATATGTCAAAAAAAAAAAGTATATGTCTATCCAATGAGCTCTTTCAAATTAATTCCTCCCTATAATTCCTCCTGATGACACCTGATAGCGAATGAACTAGTTGACGCTCTTTCAGGTAAGAAGACAATATCAATGCCAGCATCTGCACTTGATGCTTTTCGAAATGATGAATGTTTTAGCTAGGAAACTCTGCGCCTACTGGGAGACTTACTCTTTAATGTCATCTATCAAAAATGTAATTTGCATATTACCCCAGGGTTGGGGCCAATTATTGTAATTATTGTTGTTTATTATTTATCACCATCAATGTTGTACCTAGTGACTCTGGTAGAAATGTTACAGTTAGAAGAGGAACTGTTATTTTCATTTTTCCTAAGCAACATCAATTTGTATGGCTAACATTTTAGCAATAAAAAGCAAAATGTAAAACTGCAGCCTGCTGTGAAGGGAAGTCTACACATTGAATGAACACTGCAGGGACATACTCATAAATATTCATTAAATAGGGTTTCATTGAAAATGAAATGTAAGTACCGAAGGTAATGCAACACAAGTAGGTAAAAGGCTATTCCACCTCAGTGAAGGAAACTGGGTAGAATGAGATAATCTAAGAAAATAGGATAGAGTTTTCTTGTTGTTTTGTTTTGTTTTTTAGGATAGAGTTTATAGAGCATGCATTTTGTACTTCAAACTATGAACCAAGAAGATGGAGAGTTAATCTAATTGTCATATTTATCTTGGTGCTTCTGATGCCCAGTTTTCATAATAAATGGGAGCAAGGTTTTTAAACATCCTATCCAACATAATCTGAATTTGGTAGGTGGTTCGATCCCTGGGTTGGGAAGATCCTCTGGAGAAGGAAATGGCAACCCACTCCAGTACTCTTGCCTGAAAAATCCCATGGACAGAGGAGCGTTGTAGGCTACAATCCATAGGGTCGCAAAGAGTTGGATACGACTGAGCGACTTCACTTCACTTTTGAAAGTCTAGGGAATTCTCTTGGAAGAGGTAATGAAGCATAGTTTTTTTGATGGATATAGTATTGTTCAAGCACTCAATGTGGCCTGCTTCTTAAAATCTCTGTGGCCTCTACTAAGTCACTAAGATCTGCAGCTATTTGAAAGAAAGATAAGTGAAAGTGAAGTCGCTCAGTCATGTCCAACTTTGCGATCCATGGACTGTAGCCTACCAGGTTTTTTTCCAGTCCATGGGATTTTCCAGGCAAGAATACTCGAGTGGGTTGCCATTTCCTTCTCCAGGAGATCTTCCAGACCCAGGGACTGAAACCAGGTCTCCCACGTTGTAGGCAGACACTTTACCATCTGAGCCATCAGGGAAGTCTTAGCTGTTTGCTACCTGTAAAATGCATAGCACTACTTCCTCACTCACATGGTTTTGTTGAGGAGTATGTCTGTATGTGAAAGTGTTTTATAAATGATGAAGCAGCATAAATTATTTATTGTTATAGTTTCCTGGTATTTATTTCAGTATACTTGTGGAGCCTAGTTCCAACCTCAGTGATGGCTTACTTTTACTGACCTTTTTATGTTTATTGCCTGTATTCTCTTTAATTGCAATAGATGAATTAATAAGTGAATTCAGATACTCAATCGATAAATATTAAGTGAGACCTTGTTAAATTGCAAGCATCATTCTAGGGGCTCAGGATAAATCAATAAGCAAAACAAAATATCCCAACTGTGTGGAGCCTATTTTTATTTAGGGAATGTCAACAAAAATCTAATGTAACTACATAACAAATTAAGTTTGTTATAGATGAGAAGCACTTTGGAGGAAAATAAATAATGAAGGTGGAATAAGAAGTATGGAGGGTAGCAGGAGTGTAGAAGAGCTGGGTTCAGTAATTTCAAAAGAGACTGGTCATGGAAGCCTTCAATAGGCAAATATTTAAAGCCAGACTTTGAAGTGCATGAGGAAGCAAGTTCTGTGGATATCCAAGAAAGAGCATTTCAGGCAAAGGAAGCAGAAAGTGCAGAGATCCTGAGGCAGAAGTATGTCCCTGGTATTCAAGGACCATCAATAACTCTTGAGGGACTAGGAAAAAGTGACTGTAAGAAAAAATGGATAGAAATAGTCTCAGAGTTAGGAGGCCAGATATCATAGGGACTTTAAGGTCATTGAAGATTTGACCTTTTATTTGTGCATAAATAGAAAAAAAGGAAAGTTTTGACAGGACTTATGACAAAATTTGACCTATGTGTTAACCGGATTATTCTGACTTTTGCACGGATGAGTTAGGTGGCCAGTCAAGAGAACATTGTAATAATCCAAGTGAAACAAGATGGTAGATTAGAGAAGAACAGTAGCACTAAGAGAGGTGAGAAGTGTGAAGATTCTAGGTGTCTGAAAGCGAAGGGAAAAGTGAAGTTGCTCAGTGTGTCTGAAGTTGCTGCCAACACAATCTGTTCATAGTTTGGATGAGAGGTGTGAGAGGAAAAACAGAGGCAGGATTACCTGAGCAAATGCAAAGGTTTACACCTGAGCATGGAGAAGGAAATGGCAACCCACTCCAGTGTTCTTGCCTGGAGAATCCCATGGACAGAGAATGGACAGGCTGCAGTCCATGGGGTCGCACAGAGTCAGACACGACTGAAGCGACTTGGCAGCAGCAGCAGCACACCTGAGCAAATGGAAGAATTGGGTTTCTGTTAACTGAGGGCAGTTTTTGTTTTGTTTTGTTTGTTTTTAGTGTGTTTGTGTCTGAGTGAGCATATGAGTACTTAAGGTCAATATAAGGTAAGTTACTTGCTTATTTTTCAACCAGTTACCAGTATGAGTTTTCCTGTTCCTACAGTTATTAAACAAGAAATGGTACTGCTTCAAGTTGATTTATGTTATTGTAGCAATAGGTTAGTTCTTAGTTTTGTTTTTTTAAAGGTTGATTCGTAAAGAACAAATTAGGCTATAACTCCTTTTTCTGTGTCATTTATGTTGTTATTTATTACTAAGCTACAGAATTATAGAAAAAAAAATATGCCAATGTGTTATGATTAATTCCAGTGTGCTCTTTAGCACAAACTAGGTTTGTGGTGGCAGGGAGTAGAGAGGACTAAATGGTTGGAATTACTAAACTAGTTTTTATTTGTTAATCTTGATTAGAGTGATGGTTTCATCACATGTCTTATGAGCTAAAGAGAATGAATGAGTTAGCAGTTTTAAAGACCAGCTGGTAGATAACTGACTGAAGATCAGGGAATAACTCATGTGCCTGCAGGACGAGTCAGGCAGCTGTGACTCATCCCAGACACTGATTGCCTCAGGCAGTTACTGTGTTACAGCTCAGCTCATGTGTAAATGTGGGAGTATCTGCTAATGTTCTTTTGGTATAAGCCACCTGAAATCAAGAGAGATTAACATCAGCATAAAGGTGGCAGGTATGATGGGTAGTGGTGCCAGTTATTAGAAGGAAGCTCAAAGAATCACAGATGTCCTAAACAACCATATATTGAGAAGGACAGACAACAGGAAGCCTCAGGAATCTTGGGAATCTTTGAAACAAGTAGGGGAGATACTGGTGATGAGCAAAAATGGGTATCTTGGGAATTATGGAACAATTAGATGGGAAAGAAGGAATCAATCATCAAAGAGATGAGATGGCAAACAAGTTAAATATTCAGAGAAACACTGGAGTTATCCAGGGCAGTTTTAGAATTGGATTAGAGAGACCCATGAATCAGATGCCAAAGTCTGTAGTGACTGATGGTACCACAAGGGAGAAATTAGAAGTGCAGTGAATGGCAGGAGAAAAGAACATGGAAAGATAGTGGTTTGAAAGCATTGTGGTACAGAGAAAGGATATGCTTCCCATCACCTGACTTGCAAGTAGGTAAAAATGAGCCTCCATTAAGAATACTTCACAAAAGCCATCTTTCAGTTAAGGCCATGTGTTAGTGGTGGAAAGGTGGCTGTCTTGGGGGTTGAAAGACAACAGGTGTTGGAGACAGTTTATTTAGTTTGCCACAAAATTACAGGTACCTCAGACCCACTGATGCTTGGGAAGACCCCAAGCACTTTAGGAGGGGTCAGATCTGATGTAATTAGTTATTTTTCCTTCTGGCCTTTTCCATTTCCTCTTTCAGAAACGTGTGATGAGATGATAATGACCATCAGACAAATCAGTGGTGCTTTCTTGTGATATTTTATTTACTTTCCCTTAATGTAGATGCAAATCCCATTAGGCAATGACCAGATTGTTTTTGTGTCTGAATAACATTAAGCAGACTCTTTGTGCATTCCAGAGATGCTAATCTCACCCATTTCGCCTAATCTCAAAATCTCAGCTGGTTTTCATAGATTCTTTTTTTTGGTGGGGTGGTGGGGCGGGCAGCATTGTGCAGCTCGCGTGATCTTAGTTCCCTGAACAGGGATTGAACCAGGTCCCCACGGTGCAAGCACTGAGTCCTATCCACTGGATCTCCAGAGAATTCCCTGATAGATTTCTTTTTCTTAACATATTTTTCAGATCATAGTTCTTTCTTTAAATGTGTATTGTAATTGAATAAGGATCATTTACCAAATAACAATATGATAAGCAAATACTGCCCTCACTGAAGGAGAAATGTTAACACCTGAAGATACACAATGTTATATCAGTATTGAGGAAAGTGAATGTGTTAGTTGCTCAGCCGTGTTCGGTTTTTTGTAACCCCATGGACTGTAAGTCAGCCAGATTGCTCTGTCTGTGAAATTCTCCAGGCAAGAATATTAGAGTGGGTTGCCATGCCCTCCTCCACAGGATCTTCCCAACCCAGGTCTTAGGCATTGCAGGCAGATTCTTTACCATCTGAGCCATCAGGGAAGTCCCCAGTATTGATGAGGGAGGTGCAAAAGACTTTGGATTGTTTTCTAAGACTAAAATATCATTAGATAAAAAACATACGCACAAGTAAAACGGCTATGAATGAACGGTTTTCAGTGCATCTAACAGTTTACCAGGATCACAAAAATTGGGGGATAGTTTACGTTCTGTGCAGATAAAAAATTATCAGAGGTATTCATTCTACTTTGTCGTTTTATGAAGAGGTTGCAAGAAAAAGTGAATAGTAGAGATTTGCATTTGAATTATAAGGAGATATTGTGATGAAACTCAAATACAGATAGTTTTTAAATGAAGGGTAAGAATTATTGTGAGTAACTATGCACTTATCATAGGGCTGCTTATCTTTCTGGTCCTTTCTGCAATGGAGATCACATTGTATACCTTATCTTTATTCCTAGCAAATAAGATTTTCCCCTTATCTTATATATCCTGAAAAAGCACATTCTGTAAATAAATTACAATTTCCTTGTTTTTGATTAAAAAAAAGGTTTGCATTCTCAAATTGTTTTCTCAGAAAACCTCTTGATGATTTGGTCTCAATCAGAAAATGAACCTTTATTTAGATAAAGACCAAATCACAGAGCAGGTTGAGTCCATAGTTTTGCCACCAGCATGTCCTTATTTAAATATCTGATGAGGTTGAATTTTAAAATCTCAGATTTTTTCTTTGGAGATATAAGAGGTTATGCATGCCTGTGGCATATTCTCCAATAAAAGAGCCAGGATTTAGTGAAGACGTATGGCCAGTCCTTGTTGTAGGTGTTTACTTTTCAGTTCATGAAGTGCTCACAGCAACTTTGTGAGGTAAATATTGTTATCTCTGTTGCAGGAAGGGAGGCCCCTTCCAGGGCCCAAAACTGGGCTCTTGTCTAACACTCAGAAATGAATTGTCCAAGGAGACACATGTGCTGACAAAGCAAGAGATTTTATTGGAGAAGGGTACCTGAGTGGAGAGCAGTAGGATAAGGGAAAAAGGAGAAAGCTCTGTCATATGGCTTGCAGTCTTGGGTTTATGATGTTGAAATTAGTTTCCAGGTTGTCTTTAGCCAATCATTCTGACTCAGAGTCCTTCCTGGTGGTGCACACCTTGTTTAGCCAAGATGGATGCGAGAGAGGATTCTGGGAAGTGGTCAGACATATGGTGTCTCCTTTTGACCTTTCCCCAACTCTTCCAGTTGGTGGAGGCTTATTAGTTCTATGTTCCTTAGCAGGACCTCCTGTCGTAAAACACCTCATGCAAATGGTTACTATGGTGCTTGGCCGGGGCAGGCGGTTTCAGTCAGTGTGCTTCCCCTAACATCTCCATTATATAAATGAAGAAAGTGAAGTTTAGTAGTTATATGTTCTCTCCTAGACCTCAACATTATTCACAAATAAAGCTAGCTTTTCAGACTAGCCATTGCTCTTAAGTTCTGTGCTAAGTTCCTTCTTGCTGAGAAATTTAGAATCTTTTCCTTTTTAATTTGACTGCCTTAGTTCAGGCCATCATTATTTTGCTGAAATCCAAACTAGTTCTTTAGATTGTGAAGCCTTTCTTGATCTTGCTCATATCAGATCATTTATAGTTGAACCATCTGAGGCTTATAAGAAGTTAAGAGACTTACCTAACCTCATACAGCTAAAAAAAAATTTCAGAGATGAAGTTTAGCTGCAACTTAATGAATGAGAGATACAATTCTTAGTTAAAATCTTGGGACAAAAATCAATAATAAAAATCTAACCTAAAACTTATTTTATGTGACATGAAAATATGGAATTTCCTATCTGCCCTGAAGGTCAACAGCTGCTAGTTTCATTGGACCCCAGGATAAATGAAAAATCCAGTAAAGCCACTCCTCCACAAAATCAACCAATTTCCAGCCTCTTGAAGTTCAAAGTGGCTGGTTCCATCTATTATGAGAATATAAAATCTACATAGGGCATGAGTGTACACACACACACACACACACACTTTCTATAAAAGTGATTCAGGAAAAAAATCTGGTAAAACCAGAAACTAGAATTTGAATACTCTAACTGGTTTGTCTGAGATTTTATTTAATTTTTGTATATGTATTTTTGAATGTTTTTAACCAATTGTTAGTGTTAAAAGCATTCTTTTAGTAACTAGGGTGAAAAAATTATTAGAATTTATAAACTCTAATGAAATATTGAATTATACCATGAGGGAAGGTGGTAACTAATACGATTTTCAGTCTCCAAAGACATATATCAGTCCCCATGGATGGTGTAAAGACTTCAGCAATGTTATTCTGAGCTTGTTAAAAATTCTTAAACATATTTTCAAGGGTAACACCTCATGGAAAATATTGAACTAGTTGCCAAAACTTGTCATAGACATAGATTATGTTGTTCAAAATTATCACTAATTTCCTGAAGATTATTGGATCACTACATTAATATTAACCCTTTAAAGGGAGTAGTTTCCTCTTTTATGTTATTTTTATGTTTTTTCCAAGCATTTATTATTTTCACTTGCAACTGGCACAAGAATTTCTACAAGCAGGGTCATCTAAGTAAGTGTCAGCAAACTGCAGCCCATAGGTCAAATCCAGCATGCTGCTTATTTTTGTACAGCCCTTGAGCTAAGAATGCTTTTTACATTTTTATGTGGTTGAACAAAATCAAATGAAAGATCCTTCAAGACATATAGAAACTATGAAATTCAAATTTCAGTGTCCATAATTGAACTTCTATTGGAACACAGACCTGTTGATTCATCTAATTACTGCTTATGACTGTTATCATGCTACAGTGGCAGCATTGATTAGTGGAAACAGAGACCCTGTGGCCCTCAAAACTGAAGCAATTAATATCTGGACCACTGCAGTTAAAAAATGTGCCAAATCCTGATCTAAAGCAATAATTTTTAAGTCTTCCAAAATTATTTTTAATGTGGGAGACATCTGTTTCCTTTTTTCCCCAAAATTGTGAGCCTCCTTTAATTTATTTTTATCAGGTCTCTCTCAAGGCCTAGCATATTCATTGTATCAGTAAAATTGGTAATGTCAACCATCAAGATGATTAAAGACTTAATTACAAGAAATATTTTCTTTAAAGAATATTTTATGAACAGAGGCCTGTGTTGAAAGGATGGTCCTGGATATCTCATTTTTTAAAGAAAAAAGTATTTTAATCTTTTTCTGTGTCTACTCAAATGCTAACTGGGCTCTCTGTTGTCTGAAGGCAAAAATCAGATCTAGAATTCTATGTAACAGCTCTAACAAAATAGCCTGAGTGTTGCATTTTTTAATCTTTCAAATACTTATTCTGGGTTTGTAGTTTATAAATCCAGTCTCTGCATCTGCTTTCTCCTTAAGGGCACCATGTTTCATCCTAAGCATGGCCATATAGGTGTCTACCTCCTACACTTCCTTATAAGTACCGTGCATTTCATGTTTATTACAGTGTGTTTAATTTGCATTATTTCAGGTTCCTACACTATGAGTTTATACATTTCAGGTTAATAAGCACTATAAAAGTACTTCTCTCATTTATTCTAGCATTATAAGGGTAGTGACATCTAAGCAGTGTGACACCATGGTGAGTCTGTTTGGATGACTGGAATTACAATGGTGGATTGGCAGCCTGTGGACATTATTACTGAAGTTTTACTGTTGCATTTTCACATGTTTTAAATTAAAATTCTCAGCTGAAAGGGTGCCATAAGATTGAAGAAACTACCTTTAAAATGAAGCAACTTGTGTAACCTTCCATGAATCAGTGTATGGATTCTGTCATTCTTTGAGGTTTACAAAATATATGCCGTGTTTGCTGTACCACCATTGTTTTAGCATTATAACATGGAAAGGAAGACTCTATTGCCTTAGTTTTTACCCTAACATTGGTGCTTTTGCTTCAGCATTCACTGTCATATGTTAGAAGGCTTGTGTATTAACAAATTGAAGGACTTTGAAGTGATTCTAATTGTACTCTATCTTTCTTAAATTAGTACATTTCTTTTCATTGTTTAGAAATGTTACAGAAATAAGATTTTTTTCCCCCTAGAGTAGTATGTAAAACCATGTAAAATAAAACTCAGGTGAACACAGAGACATACAGAGAAATATAAAGCAAGTATTCTGAATTAACATGTACCACAAACTTTCAAATTGTGGAGTTAATAATTTTATTCCTTTACCATCTTCTCTATTTCCATGCTGCAGCTCTCAGACCATTTAATGGGCAAGAAGACCATCAAGACTGTTAGAAAAATGACCAGATTTAAGATACATTGGTTCAAAGTAAGGGCATGAGCTGTTAATTATGAGTACATAACTAACAGATAATGTTAGTTCAATTAATGCCTTTTGTGACTATATTAGCTGCTCAGGTGCCTTTTTGTTTCTTTATTAATGATAAACTTAGTCTCATAAGTTTATGAAATAATTCACCTATCAGTGAGAGGCGTTCGGGTATTTACAAATGAAACTTGTTTGTCCTGTTAAACTACTAGAACTTTGGAATTCTTTGAGACTGTGGTCCATCTTGACTGCCCATCTTCATCTGTCTTAACTGATACTGCTAGTATATATAAAATATCAAGGAGGCACAAATTAGAACCTGTATATTGTTCTAGGCTATGACAGTTAAGAACAAATGAGTACTTAATCACTAGCTTGGTTTTTGCAGTGCTATAGCTTGATAGGAGGGCCAGAACACTTTCCAGATTGAGGGAGGCCCTTATCCCTTTTTCTGTACTCTGCATCCCATTCAATCGAATCCTACAGAGAGAGGTACTGAGAAAAGACGTCACGCCAGGAGCTGTCAGCATCAGTAACTGATGACAGATATCCTTGATGGAGGCTTGCCATGCTCTCCTCCCATGGACAGAGGAGGCTGGTGGGCTACGGTCCTTAGGGTTGCAAAGAGCTGGACACGACTGAAACAATTTAGCACACACGTGTCCTTGATAGTAAAAGCAGAGTTTAGGGATGGTGATCTGTACCCCACACAACTTTCTATCTCTCAGCTGATTCAGGGATGATGTTTGGGGGTGAAATGAGTAAATCAGTATTTCCTGAATTTAGCTGATCAACACAAAGACCTGATGAACCTATTTTAAAAGTTCAATTTTTTTTTAAGCAATGAAAGTTGAACAAAAAACAAAACACAACCAAAAGGTTATAAGACAATGAACCTAAATCTCTTCCCTTATCTAGACTGTATATCTTATTTCAAGAAGATATTAGTGTAATTAGTTTTGTATGCCTCCAGATATTTGCAGTATATGATATATTTATGTAGCATATGGAAAAATATGTATACAGTAAACACTTCTAATCTTTTTGCTGAAATAGATTTATTTATGAGACCATTTATACATGTCTTTTTCTTCTTGATATATTCCCATCTGAGGATGTTTTAAAAATTCAAATATCCAGGCCTCCATAGGTTCTGCTTGAGTGTACCTGGACAAAAAAACTCAGGAATGTTTATATTTAAAAAGCTGACCAGGTAATTCTAATGGTCAGTCATATTGAAAACTTTGTAATTGATAAGGTAATTGATAAGGTTCCTTTTATCTCCAAGAGTTTTAAATTCATGGTATGTCCACATAAATGATGAAACTGTTATAGTTTCATTGGTTCTTCATATAAATACAGTCTGTTTAGTCTAGACAATTAAATAACTTTGAACTTAGATCTGCTGTGTGCCTTATACTTCACATTTCTGTAGAGAAGCATTGTGTGGGTTATGCAAAATGGGCTTATAGAAATGAGTCATTAGCAGAATATTTTGTAAAAGCATACCACAAAATGCCAAATGTGCAAATACTAGAAAAATTACAGTTCATGATATAGCTTAAAATTTCAACTGGAAATGTTCATCTAACTGTTCTCATGGGCAGAAGAGCTCAACTGTGTTGAACTCAACCAGCAACATTGATTTTCCATGTTCTTCTCCCTTCCGCTGAAAAGAATCAAGTTAAATCCGTAGGGAATGAAAACTAAACAGCTCTTAACATGAAGGTCCTTGTCCTATTACGTTTATCTTGTAGGTTAAAATCACTCATTGATCGCTAATCACCTGTGGTTGTTTACACACAACAGTTTCCCTGGACAGCACAGAGCCACAAAGAGGATTATACATACTGCAGGAAGCAATCAATAAAAAAGGCTCATAATGATCTTGCTGAGAGGAAACTGAAAGATTTTCCCTTTGTGACAGTCTGTATAAGTGTGATGGAATTGTCAAAACAGACATAAGGGTTTCCAGCTGACAGAAACATTTTTTTTTTAAACATTTGGCTATCATATCCACTTTTCTTGTCTCACTATAATGATATTACAAATGAAAAAAATCATTTAAAATTTATCTTAATAGATGATTAAATTCTTGCTTTACATTTTTGCCCAAATAATTATGAAACATGCCATTTGTCACCTTTAGAGTGTTACTGGGTTATTTTTGGTTTTGGTTTTGGCTTTTGCTGAAGCATCCACTCAAGTCTGCTTTTATCTTTTGAGAAGCTGGATGGTATTTATCTCAGTGTTCTTAGAAAATGGTTCAGTGCCTCTTCAAGTCAAAAAGGATTATTTGGTCTTAAACAAAAAACACATTGTGTATAATCAACTAAAATATATTGCAATTTATGCCTCAAGCACTAATCTGTGAACAGTAAAGTCATGGTTAAATTAAAACTCACCTTTAAAAATTTCTTCTATCTTGTAGATTCTGGTCTACAGTATAGATTATACCTCATTCCCATTGGAGGAAATAATGGAACCTATTAACTCAATCAACCTGAGTTTCTTTCCTGAGCTTTGTCCTAAAACATCTGTAGGAAACTACAGATTTAATATGCTCCATTCTGAAAAGCCAATATGAACAAATTAAATTTCAAAATGAATCTTTTACTCTATCTCCCAACAGTATGATGGAGACTGACCCTTCTGAGAACACTTGTGAATAGGGAGACAATATCTCATCTAAAATTCTTTGAGATCTTCTCATAACCATATCCCTCCTGATTTCATAAAGTATCCTTATAATTTCTCCCCAGATGATATTTGATAGTGACATATTTCTCATAAACAGGTTAAGATTATTGAATTTCTGTGTGCATTGTCAACCAGGTGCTCTTGAAACCAGCCAGCTGCTTATTATTATAATTTATAATAATCAATATTGACTTATACTGTATTATATGAATACTGACTATAGATGCTTTAATGATCATCATTTACCACCATTTATTTTCACTGCTTCTGAAACTTCACAATTCTTACCCCATTTTCTGTAATTATAGAATATTTTATTTAAAAGTTTTAAACATTTCACTTGGTACAGCTTAATAAAAGGGCTTTTGAGGAGCTTTCAGGGGTTAATTACAGGGGGAAAATAGTGGAAGTTGTCTAGCCTATAAATGTGTATAGACTTTGATAGTGAATGTCAATATCCACACACCAGATAGTTTTGCTTGCTGCTTCAATTATATGAAGATCACAGTATGGAATCATAATTTGCTTCCCAAACTACCCAGGCCTTCCAGAACATTGCCTGAAATTAAATCTTCTGCTTGTGCATGGCTTATGAAAAATTGAATGGCAGTTCATTTTCACAGCACATGACAAACATAAAAGAAATTATGAATTAATTTTAAGCCCTGCTTAGTGAAGTCTTATCAAATTGATGGCACCCTTTGTCTCACTGAAGTCAGGCGTCAGTTGATATGCTTAATTAGAATCAGGCATCACTAAATGTTTCAGAGTGACAGCTTGGATCATCCTATTGGACTCCCCACCCCCCATGGTTTGAAGCTTAAAACAAACAGTTGACTTAAAAGGTTGACTAGAGACGCCTTTTCACTTCATGAACTACATTAAACACATCAGAATGTGTTATTATGCTGGATGTTCTAATCAACAAAACCCAAAGGCTTTTGAGAGCTTGTTTAGACAGATGAAAGGATAGATAGAAAGATTTTTTTAAAAATTTATATTGGCTTATGTGTTGTTGACTCTTCAACAGTTTTTCTTCAGTTTCTTTCAAGGGAAAACAAAAAGACGTTAGAATTCACTGTCCTTCTGCCATCGTCTTTGGATTATTCAGAAATCAACTATGCATTTGATTAATTATTTAGATTTTTTCTCTTCCATCTTAGCCAATTCGGCATTCATTAGACACAATGATCAGCTTCCACTTGACACTATACCATGAATACACACATATTATCATTTTTCACTGTGAAAGTATTCTACTTATGAATAATGTCCACTGATGCTATGGGACACCGGCTCTTTGTTGTTAATTAGATGCCAACACTGATAGAAAAAGCTGCCCAGTCCTCCACGTTTGTAGAACTTTGATGATCCTTCTTTACCCACTAATAAGTGTGTTCTTAGATTTGGAGTATATATTTCCAGGGAAAAGCATGGTCAAGAATATTGAGGAAAATATATATGTATATTTACATTTATATTTATATAAATACACATTATATATATGTATGTATTTATATAAAACATATATTATACATAGACATAGGTGTATATATATATATATATATATATATGAAGCACTGTCTGTATTTTGGCCAGCCTGTAATGATTGTATACTGTTTTAAAGCTAAGAACTATATGGTCAGTCAAGTTTCAGTTCAGTTCAGTCTCTCAGTCGTGTCCAACTCTGCGACCCCATGAATTGCAGCACGCCAGGCCTCCCTGCCTATCGCCAACTCCCGGAGTTCACCCAAACTCATGTCCATCGAGTCGGTGATGCCATCCAGCCATCTCATCCTCTGTCGTCCCCTTCTCCTCCTGCCCTCAATCCCTCCCAGCATCAGAGTCTTTTCCAATGAGTCAACTCTTTGCATGAGGTGGCCAAAGTATTGGAGTTTCAGCTTCAGCATCAGTCCTTCCAATGAACACCCAGGACTGATCTCCTTTAGGATGGACTGGTTGGATCTCCTTGCAGTCCAAGGGACTCAAGAGTCTTCTCCAACACCACAGTCAAGTTTACATCTGTTTAATTAACTCAAAAGTAACCCTTGGAAGAGTTTGTGGTATTGGTTTGAAACAATAAAAAATGTAAAACTGTCCTCTATCATTCACTGAAGACTAGCCTAATAGCCGTTATAGGAGGAAGGTAAGACATCTCAGGTTCAAATGATTATGATATGGTTCAGATTTTACTCTTATTTCCAGCCTATCTCAGTCTCATAATAGCACCAGCAATTACTGACATGTCACATGTTCAGTTCAGCATTATACAGTTCCAGGAATTTTTTTTTTTTTCCAATTTGGAGAGGAAAAAAGTCTCCATCTATTAAGAGCAAAATGCAGTCACAAGAGGTGTGAAACTTTTGTGCCCACGGGAATAGACTTGTATTGTTTCCCTTTCTTCCATGGTTTATTATAGCTTCAAGTATTTCCTTGCATGATTGATACTTTATAAAATAGTGGTAGTCATGATAAGGATGAAAGGTACAGATCTGGGAATTAGTGTTAGAACTAAATTTTCATATATTAATTTAATTAAAAGTACAGTTTATTACTCTTAATTCTCTTTGTGGACTGACAGTCTAGCATATTAATAGCCCTGAAAGTAAAAAAGGGCATAACATTTTCTAAAACATTTTTTTCTTTGTAAGTGCTTCCACATTAGTTACTTTCATCTCTTTACTCTCTTTACTCACTGTAACCCCAGCAAGATCCTTGCTGAGCCATCCATCCTTTGTTTGCATTTCAGAATCAGTTCTTCATGTTTCAGTGAGGCACCCATCACTCCTACCAGGATACAAGCCAGATCAGGAAAGCATGGAAGGCTTGAAGTTAACTTCAGTGAAAGGTCATTCACAATCAGTTGCATTTCAGCTTTTTTCTTCCTTAGGTACTTGGAGTCTCTGCTCCTCCTTCGGTTGGGTAATATTTTGTGTTATCTGCTTTGTCAGAGAACTCTTAAGAATTGAAAATGAGCCAATAATTGAAGCTTTTGGAGGAATTAAACTTCTTAAGTTTGAAGGGTCTTTGATTTTGTTGTACTTTACAAACAAATTTCTTTCCCAGCCATCTGATTTTCACATCTCCTACTATTATTGCCTATAAAAGTAAGAACAGCATTTAGGGAGCCCAACAAAGCTTCCCAAGTGTGAAGCTGTGACATTTTGTTATTCCAGAACCACTTCAGGAAGCAACGTTGTATTTCTACTTAACATTTAATGTTTTGCAGCTGCTAAAGAATTATTCTCTGAGTAGTAAAACAGAGGAAAATCAATCTCTTCCAAACATCATTAGTAATAAATATGTTTGCTTATATTTTCCAAGAGAAGTGACAAGAAACACAGATAATGAGCAACTATTTGACAGACAAATGTGCCAGCCAATATTAGACAAAGCAAAATGTAAAATAAGAAACTGAAACACTTTATCATTTCTTATAATAAAACCTCATTTTAAATGTCCAGTTAATATTACCAAAAATTTTGGTCCCTGTGGAAGGAGAATTATAAACATGGCAGGAAGAAAGCATTGTACTCCCTTCTTAAGAACAATCATTTCTTGCAAGAATATGTATTTTTGTATTCTATTTTATGTTAATTTCCAAATTGAGCTCAATTAAAATGAATCATGAATGATCATAAAGGAAAAAATTCTGCATTAAAAAAGACAAAAATAGAATTTCTATCTAAAGCTTTGTTTACACACAAGTCAGTAGAAATGTTCCCCAGCATTCTGTGGCACTCTATGCTAGTCTGTAGGGAGAGACTGGGAGGAGCAGCTTCGGGTCCTGGAGAAAGTGATTGGATGGAATGCTATTAGATCCCTCTCAGAAACCAAGGGTATTCATTGCCAAGTGTGGAGTTTAACTAGCAAGTCTAGCTAGGAAGAAAGAGAGATGTGACCTCATTGATCTCTCCTATCATCAGTTTTGATAAAGCTGGAAAATTGTGAGACTCACTTGTAAGGCCATCTTTCACCTTCTCTGTCATCCCCAGAATATTTGACTACTCCTTTGCTCCTTCCCTGTGTTTTCTAGTCTGATGATTGGATGCAATGTATTTTAATTATCTGTTTTGTATTTTTGCTTCCCCTCCTAGATTATTAGCAGATGATAGCTCCTTGAAGGAAGTGACCAAGCCAGATTCACGTTGATTTATTATATAAATAAATATATAATAAAAGAATTTGTTCTGTCTAAGAATTCTATGGGTGACTTTATATTTGACATACTTTGATGTGAAGATAAAGTGAGACAGAGGCCACTTGTGAATAATTTAGATCCTTAAGCCCCCTTTACCTGGCCTTAGATGGAAATTTGATTGGATTGCTTTCATCCAATCTGGGCTTCATTTGACCTGATTTGAAAGTCAATAATGTGATCTGATAGCAGGATTCTAATATATGCCTCATCTGCTTGATTTCAGGAGTTTTTTGAGAAATTCTGAAATAGATGGTGTTTTTCATTACATCTTGGCTTCCTTCAGAGAGGGTGGTGGGACCAGGAACCAGAAATCTCTCCCTAGTGACGCTGGTTGCATCTGTGCAGCTATCAGCATTTCCTCCTACACCTCTATCCTAACAAATACAGTTTTTGATGTGGGTGTAAACCTAATTTCCCTGTGCATAATGTTAGTGCCTCTGGAGTGTGCAGAGCTGGCTGGAATCTGTACTAAGTGGTTTGGGAATCAGGCTTTCCTTGTCATTATTTGCACAGTCTGTAGTATTCAGCTGCCAACCCATGCCACATTATTTGTGTGATGCTTGGTGACAGTCTGTGTTGACTTTTAGCTATGATTCTTGACATAATTTAATGAGCTAGAATGCCATTTTCCCCTGGAAGAAATATGCACATATTTTCAATGCCAATGAAAAGTTGTTTATTTTACACATATATTATTTTTCTGCATCCAGGATTTTGACTCTTGAAATGTATTAACATGATACATTCAGTATGTAAAAATGTACTATTTCCCACTTGCATTTAAAAGAGGTTTGGTCTTCAGCATAATTGAGGGAGGAAAATGTACCCCCTTGCTTGTACTAAGCTTGCTTCTTTTCTCCCCTTCCTAATTAGCTTTTAACAAGCTGTCAATCTTCCACTCTATACGTTGCATTTGTAGGGAAAGGACAGGGATGTGTTGCAAGCTCCCGTGAAAGTAGACTGCATTCCTTAAGGGAGGCAGCTCCAGGCTGTCAGGGTGGGTCTTAACGCCACAACTTTGAGTCAAATACAGTCTGACTTTTCCTGGTGCCATAAACCAATGCTGAGCGCTTATATTTATGTGTCTGTGTCATCTGTCTCCTTCCTTAGAGATGGCATCGGCTTCTTCTGCACAGACCCACTTCCATATAACAGGAAAAATCTCACTCAGTGTTTTATTTCCTTCATTAAATTATTTAAAATAACATCTACTATTTTAGTGGTAGAAAGGTTAGTTGCTCAGTCTTGTCTGCTTCTTTGTGACTCCATGGAATGTAGCCCACCAGGATCCTCTGTCCATGGGATTTCCCAGGCAAGAATACTGGAATGTGTTGCCATTTCATTCTCTAGGGGATAGCCCCAGTGCAAGGATTGAACCCAGGTCTCTTGTACTCCTGGAAGATTCTTTACCATCTGAGCCACCAGGGAAGCCGTGGAACATTTAATAGTAGAAGTAACATGCATTCAGTCTGAAGAAAAGTAAACACTCCCAACTTACATTGACTAAACCAAAATAGCCTGTTATTCCACCACACTGATAATTAATTTAATATTTTGATGCATTTCTTTTGGGGTTCATGTAGGATTTGTGGGTTCATATCTATATACAGATGTTTAATTTTTTGTTATTCACAGAAAAGGTCACATTTTATATTATTTTGTAACATACATTTTTATTAGCAATAGTTTATGAACATTTCTCATGTCAGTAACTGTTACAGTATGATTTTTAATACACTGTCATGTGGCAGTATAGGAATTTACTTAACCTACTGCCCCATTAATGGATATCTAACTCATTTTTAAGCTTTTGCTATGCATAAATGCTCTCTTTGCATTTCCTGGATCATATCTTTTGGACAGATTTCTAGACATGGAACTACCAAATCAAAGGCTACCCTGGTGACTCAGTGGTAAAAAAAAAAATCTGCCTGCAATGCAGGAGACCCAGGTTGGATCCCTGGATTGGAAAGATCCCCTGGAGAAGGAAATGGCTACCCACTCCAGTATTCTTGCCTGGAAATACCATGGACAGAGGAGCCTGGTGGTCTACAGTACATGGGACCACAAAGAGTTGGACATGACTTATTGACTTAACAGTAACAACCAAATCAAAGGCTAGGTCCATGTTGGATCTTTTATATCTATTGCAAATTACCCTACAGAAAGATGAGATCTTCTCATACTTGCATTGTTAAGAATGAGACTTTTGCTGAACTGACCTTTACTCAATGGGACATCTTGTCTTTAATCATTGCCAATATGCCAACTGGAATATAGAACCTTTTTAAAAATATTCACATTGGTGAGTTTAAACCGTTCTCATATGTTTAATACTCATTTCATTTAGAAGGAAAAACCAACTTAAATAGTAGCTTACTGTCATTTTAGAAAGAGGGGTTCCTTGAATCACATTGCTTGGTTCTCCACAATGTTTCACCCATGTCATATGGCCTGGGTGAAATTAGTTTATGTTTATAATGCAACAGTGGTAAATACTAATTAGCCGTTAGGATTAATATATTCCTACATATAATAGTAATAAGGAAAATAATATTATATACATCTCTATGGTACTTTCTACATTATAGGCACTGTCTTTAGTGCTTTACATATGTTAACTCTTTTACTATATTATAAAATTATGTATAAGGCATTTAGCACATGCTTGGTACCCTCAATAAACATTAACTGTTGTTTTTGGTAAATATTATACTTTTCTTACAACATGTGCTACACATGGGCTCTTAGGGATGAAAAATGATTTTACTAAAACATTTTCAAATTGTCCACATAAAATTGCTTTAAAATATCCAATGCAGAAGTTTATTGTGAGCAATAATTTAAAATTCATTTTTTGTTTAATGTATGATAAGATTATGAGAAGGATGGATGTTTGAAAAAGTAGGTTAGTAAGTAACATCACTATTATTGACATATCAAGTGCCAGTATTCGGTGTTCTTACTCATTGTTAGAATTGTAATATACAGATTACATGGAATAGAATCAAATAGGCATTTAGTGAATTGGAACAGTGGAGGCAATTTATTTGGATAGTAAAAAAAAAAAAAATTATTTCTCCATTTTACTGAATTGTAGAATCTGCTGCTATCAGAGTTCAAAAACTGAAAGATAAAACAGTTAACTACTTGTTAATTTATTCTTCAAAATCCTGATATTTGGCTTCTGGTGGATTTAAGTGTGTGTTTTACTTATTTATTATTATATTTGTTTCTAGGATAATATTTATTTAACAAATATCCAGTGGAAAACTCTGATATAGATTTTTTTTAATGTAAAAATATAATTTTGTTCAATGTTATCTTCTGAAGAAGCAATCAACACTCTTGCCTTCACTTCCATTTGAAAAACACATAACCTTTAAAATCATTGGTTAGTTCTCTGCTGACATTCTTTTTGTTTTAAATTTATTTTTTATTTTATAGTAGAATTGATTTACAGTATTGTGTTAGTTTCAGGTGTACAGCAAAGTGAATAAATTCTATATATACAAATATCCACTCTTTTTTTAGATTGTTTTCCCATATAGACCATTGTAGAGTATTGAGGAGAGCTCCCTGTGCTATATACAGTAGGTCCTTATTAGTTATCTATTTTATGTATAGCAGTGTGTATATGTCAGATCCAATCTCCCAGTTGATCCCTCCCTCCCCTTCCTCCTTTGGTAACCATAGGTTTATTTCTTACATCTGTGACTCTGTTTCTGTATATTTGTAACTAAGTTCATTTGTACCATTTTTTAAAATTCCACATATAACATACACGTGATTTTATATATTTTATATATTTTTATTTTATATATATTTTTATATATTATATATTATATTATATAATATATATAATATATTATAAATTATATAAATTATAATAAAATATATAAATATATATATTTTATATATAAATAAAATATATTTATATTTATATTTATATAAAATTTTATATATAAATAAAAATAATAAAATATATAAATTATATAAATATATATTATATATTTATATATTATATATTATAAATATATTATATATATATATATTTATATTTTAATATATATATTTTATATATTTGTCTTTTCTCTAACTTAACTCCGTGTGACAACCTCTGCAGTGGTGTTATTTCATTCTTTTTTTTTTTTTTTTTACTGCTGAGTAGTGTTTCATTGTAGGTAGGTAGCATATCTTCTTTATCCATTGCTCTGTCAGTATACATTTAGATTGCTTCTATGACTGTGTGTTTTAAAATTAGTATCAACATTTAAAGCTCTATGAGGCAATGCGGGAGGAAGCGTAGAGATATGGCTATGAGCACACATTTTGGTGATGGAAAAACCTGTCTTCAAATCTCAAGTCTGCCACTTCAAGCTGGCTGGCACTAGAAGTGTTACTTAAGTTCTCCAGGTTCTAATTTCTTTATTTATAAAATGAAGATATTTACCTCAGAAGTTGATGTGAGAAATAAATGAGATAGGGAATGTTAATTGTATAGCACAGGGCCTGGAACATGAAGCACATTACTAAAGTAAATGTTAGTTGTTGATTTTATAATTATTACTGTGTGGACAATGCTGAATTATCCAACATGTATTCTGTTGATGTGTCAAGATTTGATTTTGAGTTATCTGCAGAACATAAATGTGAAGATGATCAGCAGACAAGTAGGTATAGTCGCCTTAAACTCAATGAGAAATGCATTTGTTTGTCATTAGTGAATATATAGACAGAGATAAACAGTTTCAGGAGAAAGATGGTACCTAAAAAACCGGGTTTAAGCAGGCCCCAGGACACAGGAAGAGAATATTTTATACAGAGAGGAAGAGGGAAGTCTATGCCATAGCAACAGGAGGCAGGTGAAAGATGAGTGTGGGTGAATTCATGAATATTTATCTATTTATCACTCCAGTACTTGTGCTTATGAATCTTAAAAGGTAATGTGTTTTGTCTTGATTCTTACTAAAGTTTTATTTTAAAGTGATTATGTGTCTGGAAGCTTTAGTTGATTATAAAAAAACTCAAATTTACTAGCTCTCCAGAAAAACCCTAGCCAGAATAAAAGAGTTTGGAGAAATTGATAAATGATGCATTTAAAAAGTTTTTGTGTTTTTTTTTTTAAGAAAATATAAGACAGTTTGTTAAATTTTTAGGAATCATAATTTTGTATCCTGGAAAAGGTTTGCCCAATGGGCAAAGAAAGACATCTTTCTTCACTCTGTTTTTTTATCTAAAGCCCTAACCCATGTAAGAAATGGCACTTACATATAGAGAGAAACAGCTAAACAATTAGATAATCAATATAAAAGAGTATTTGGAAAAATAACTCCTTATACATTCTCTCTAGACTTATAGTTCCCTTTATGTAAGGATAGCATGTTTTCAATTCAGTTCAGTTCAGTTCAGTCACTCAGTCATGTCCGACTCTTTGCGACCCCATAGTTGCAAATTCTTAAGGTATAAATATACTTTCTGAATATATTCTTAATTATTTCAATAATTGACTGCCAAAAGGAGAGCTTTATATATGATCCCGCCTTTAGTCATTTTTCTTTCCTAGCAGAAATGATACATTTAAGAAATATAAGACTTCTTAATCTGCAGGGTGGAAAAGAGCAAAACTGTAAATAAAACATAATTAGAAAGATTTATTTTCCTATATGACTTGGGGCATTTTACAAGTTCTACTTCTTCTTATTTTATTTTCAGAAAAACTCCTCTAATAGCCAGTGCTATAAATGTCAATTTATGAACTCTCAGGTAAAAGAAGCATCTGAATTGTGCTTTTGAAATCCTGTCTTTGCTACTTTGAAACTAAATATGATGAATTGTTAAATAATCTTCCATTGGTAAAACTAAGTCCTAAAACTGAAGTCATCCATAAATGTTCAGCTTAAAAAATACTAAAGAGTATCTGTATAATATTGTGTCTGAAAGTGAAGTATGACATTGCAATAAACCTAAAAAAGAAAATTAAATAAAACTAGAATTTATACAAATTTATTACCATAGATTTACCAAAGTGTTGCTAGACTTTAAGATGTCAGAAGGAAATCATTATGTCTTGCATTGCTAGATCAATTACCTTTGCAGAATCTAATAAATTTTGCCTTCTGATTTTGATGGATGTTTAGCCATCTGCTTCTGGAAAGATTTCCGTTTATAGACCTGGAAAATGCTTCAACAGAGTGCTTATTAAGTGTTAGCAATTGAAAGATACAAATAGGTTTTGTGTGGTTACTGTGGCTTAAATAAATGTCGGGATCACATTTTATAACTAAGAATATGAAGGAAATTTAATGAATTATTGTTTTTCTTCATTTGTTAAAATGTTCCAAAGAATATTTCATGCAGTAATCTATGTTAAACTTTTAAACTGCATTAACTCAGTGGAAAAAAATGGTAAATACTTTGAAAATTGGTCTCTGTAAATATTAAGATTTTCATTCAACCAAGTCTGTTTAGCCTCATTTATAATAAGTATTAGTTAAGTATTTGATGACATAAAAAATTAATTATTGAAAAATATAAAATATTTTTTCATAGTTACAAAAGCATTTGGAATTGGAATGTTTAACATGTAATAAATTTAATCATTAAATAAATGTTTATATGAAAAGGAGGGTTTAAATATATGCATTCATATTCCAACTTATTCTTAACAAGTCTTAAAAAGTAAAAACTAATACAATATTGTAAAGTTTAAAAATAAAATAAAATTTAAAAAAAAGTAAAAACAAAAGGTGTTTATAAAACTAGATTTTATAAAGAGCTATTTCTCCATCTAACTAGAGAAAATAAATATTAAAAAAGTTTCCTTGGAAATTTTGTGGGAGCTTTTCAATTTATTAAAATTAGTCTGATAAATTCACATAATCTGATAAAATCAGACAATGGCTAAGACTTTTGCTTGGCATTTTTAACAGTATTGATTAGCATATTAATAATAACCGAAGCTACAACATAGTTGATCTGGTCTCTTCCTACTAGATAGAACCTCTTTAAGAACAGGTATTATTCTGATCTTTGTATTTTATATCTTATAACCTTTTTGTGAATTTTAATATATGTCTTTACATACTCACATAATTTCACCATGGTTTAATGTTACATCATCTTATATAATTCTTTCACAGGATAACTGAGGCACATGAAATAGAAAGTATATGTGTCTGTGACCTAGGGCATTCTTTAGTGGACACAGTACCATACTCGATGCCATATCCGGTGTGATTTCCTTTTCTTTTTTGTAAAATAACATTGTAGCAGGAGTAGAATATGAGGGGTGAGCATTCTCAGGGGAAAATACCTCTTTCTCACTATTTAAGTCTATACACTTTAGGCATGAGAACCTCCTTCCTACACAAACGTAGATAAGCATGTGAGCTGGGACAAGCCAATCAATCTATTGTTGTTCAGTCGCTCAGTCACGTCCAACTCTTTATGACCCTATGGACTGCAGCACATCAGGCTTCCCTGTCCTTCACCATCTCCCAGAGTTTGCTCAAACTCATGTCCATGGAGTGGTGATGCCATCCAACCGTCTCATCCTCTGTCGTCCCGTTCTCATCTTGCCTTCTGTCTTTCCCAGGATCAAAGTCTTTTCCAATGAGTCTGCTCTTCACATCAGGTGGCCAAAGTTTATTGGAGCTTTAGCTTCAAGCATCAGTCCTTCCAATGAATATTCAGGGTTGATTTCCTTTAGGATTGACTGGTTTGATCTCCCTGCAGTCCAAGGGACTCTCAAGAGTCTTCTCCAACACCATAGTTCAAAAGCATCAGTTCTTTGGTGCTCAGCCTTCTTTATGGTCCAACTCACACATCCATACCTGACTACTGAAAAAAACCATAGCTTTGACTGTATGGACCTTGGTAGGAAAAGTAATGTCTCTGCTTTTTAATACACTGTTTAGGTTTGTCACAGTTTTTCTTCCAAGGAACAAGTGTCTTTTAATTTCATGGCTGCAGTCACTGTCCACAGTGATTTTGGAGCCCGAGAAAATAAAGCCTATCACTGTTTCCATTTTTTCCCCACATATTTGCCATGAACTGATGGGACAGGATGCCATGATTTTAGTTTTCTGAATGTTGATTTTTAAGCCAGCTTTTTACTTTCATCTTCATTAAAAGGCTCCTTAGTTCCTCTTCACTTTCTGCCATAAGGGTGGTGTCATCTGCATATCTGAGGTTATTGATATTTCTCCTGGCAGTCTTGATTCCAGCTTCTGCTTCATTCAGCCCAGCATTTTGCATGATGTACTCTGCATATAAGTTAAATAAGCAGGGTGACAATATACAGCTTTGACGTACTCCTTTTCCAATTTTGAAGCAGACTGTTGTTCCATATCTGGTTCTGTTTCTTCTTGACCTGTGTACACGCCAATCAGTCTATTCCACCTTCAAGACATAGTTTTAGGGAGCTCCTGCCCCAATGAGATCAATAGTCTCAAGTCCCACACTTTCCTTCAGCTCTTTATGCTGAGCCATAAAGATGGAAAATATAAGCCTCAAAGCTTTTGGCAGCCGTATTGCCCACAAAAGGAGATATCCTACAAAGAGTCCTTGTAACATCCTTTGATTCTAGGATCCTGTCCAGTTTTAACCTAATACTACCATGGATTTTTTAACTAATAAAGTTGGCTCAGTGGTAAAGGATCTGCCTGCCAATGCAGGAGGCTGAAGAGCCATGGGTTTGATGCCTAGGTCAGGAAGATCCCCTGGAGGAGGGCATGGCAAGCCACTCCAGTATTCTTGCCTGGTGAATCCCATGGACAGAGGAGCCTGGTGGGTTACAGTCCATTGGGTCGCAAAAAGTCGGATGCAATTAAGCACATAAACACACCCTTATTTTTGCTTAAGCCTTTTTAAGTTGGACTTATATTACTTGCAACTGAAATATGTTTGATACAGTAATCTGTATTATGGTTGGGAGTTTCCGGTGGCTCAGCAGGTAAAGAACACGCACAGTGCAAGAGATGCAGGAGACTTGGGTTTGATCCCTGAGTCAGGAAGATCCCCTGGAGGAGACCATGGCAACCCACTCCAGTATTCTTGCCTGGAGAATCCTATGGACAGAGGAGCCCTATGGGCTACAGTCCACTGGGTCACAGAGTTGGACATGACTGAAGCGACTGATTCTAGGAATCAGTGTACTAAAATGGACTGGAATTTAATTCAGAGGACCATTATATCTATTACTGTGGGCAGGAATACCTTAGAAGAAATGGAGTAGCCATGATAGTCAACAAAAGAGTCTGAAATATATACTTGGATGCAATCTCAAAAACGACAGAATGATCTCTGTTCGTTTCCAAGGCAAACCATTCAATATCACGGTAATCCAAATCTATGCCCCAACCAGTAATGTTGAAGAAGCTGAAGTTGAATGGCTCTGTGAGGACCTAGAAGACCTTTTAGAACTAACACCCCAAAAAGATGTCTTTTTCATTATAGGGGACTGGAATGCAAAAGTAGGAAGTCAAGAAACACCTGGAGTAACAGGCAAATTTGGCCTTGGAGTACAGAATGAAGCAGGGCAAAGGCTAATAGAGTTTTGCCAAGAGAACACACTGGTAATAGCAAACACCCTCTTCCAAGAACACAAAAGAAGACTCTACACATGGACATCACCAAATGGCCAACACTGATATCAGATTAATTATATTCTTTGCAGCCAAAGATGGAGAAGCTCTATACAGTCAGCAAAAACAAGACTGGGAGCTGACTGTAGCTCAGATCATGAACTCCTTATTGCCAAATTCAGTCTTAAATTGAAGAAAGTAGGGAAAACCACTAAACCATTCTGGTATGACCTAAATCAAATCTCTTATGATTATACAGTGGAAGTGAGAAATAGATTTAAGGGACTAGATCTGATAGACAGAGTGCCTGATGAACTATGGATGGAGGTTAGTGACATTGTACAGGAGACAGGGATCAAGACCATCCCCAAAAAAAGAAATACAAAATAGCAAAATGGCTGTCTGAGGAGGCCTTACAAATAGCTGTGAAAAGAGAAGTGAAAAGCAAAGAGAAAAGGAAAGATATATCCATTTGAATGCATAGTTCCAAAGAATAGCAGGGAGAGATAAAAAAGCCTTCCTCAGTGATCAATGAAAAGAAAGAGAGGAAAACAACAGAATGGGAAAGACTAGAGATCACTTCAAGAAAATGAGAGATACCAAGGGAAAATTTCATGAAAAGATGCACACAATGAAAAACAGAAATGGTATGGACCTAACAGAAGCAGAGAGGTGGCAAGAATACACAGAAGAACTATACAAAAAACATCTTCACGACCCAGATAATCACGAGGGTGTGATCACTCACCTGGAGCCAGACATCCTGGGATGTGATGTCAAGTGGGCCTTAGGAAGCATCACTACAAACAAAGCTAGTCGAGGTGATGGAATTCCAGTTGAGCTACTTCATATCCTGAAAGATGATGCTGTGAAAGTGTTGCACTCAATATGCCAGCAAATTTGGAAAACTCAGCAGTGGCCACAGGACTGGAAAAGGTCAGTTTTCATTCCAATCCCAAAGAAAGGCAATGCCAAAGAACGCTCAAACTACTGCAGAACTGCACTCAACTCACACGCTAGTAAAGTAATGCTTAAAATTCTCCAAGCCATACTTCAGCAGTATGTGAACCATGAACTTCCAGATGTTCAAGCTGGTTTTAGAAAAGGCAGAGGAATCAGAGATCAAATTGCCAACATCTGATGGATCATCGAAAAAGCAAGAGAGTTCCAGAAAAGCATCTATTTCTGCTCTATTGACTACGCAAAATCCTTTGACTGTGGATCAAACTGTGGAAAATTCTGAAAGAGATAGGCATACCAGACCACCTGACCTGCCTCTTGAGAAACCTATATGCAGGTCAGGAAGCAACAGTTAGAACTGCACATGGAACAACAGACTGGTTCCAAATAGGAAAAGGAGTACGTCAAGGCTGTATATTGTCACCCTGCCTATTTAACTTCTATGCAGAGTACATCATGAGAAATGCTGGGCTAGATGAAACACAAGCTGGAATCAATATTGCCAGGAGAAATATCAATATCCTCACATATGCAAATGACACCACCCTTATGGCAGAAAGAGAAGAAGAACTAAGGTACCTCTTGATGAAAGTGAAAGAGGAGAGTAAAAAAGTTTACTTAAAGCTCAAAATACAGAAGACTAAGATCATGGCATCCAGTCCCATCACTCCATGGCAAATAGATGGGGAAACAGTGGAAACAGTGGCTGACTTTATTTTGGGGGGCTCCAATATCACTGCAGATGGTGATTGCAGCCATGAAATTAACAGATACTTACTCCTTGGAAGAAAAGTTATGATCAACCTAGACAGCATATTAAAAGGCAGAGACATTACATTGCCAACAAAGGTTGATCTAGTCAAGGCTATGGTTTTTCCAGTAGTCATGTATGGGTGTGAGAGTTGTACTATAAAGAAAACTGAGCGCTGAAGAATTGATGCTTTTGAACTGTGGTATTGGAGAAGACTCTTGAGAGTCCCTTGGACTGCAAGGAGATCCAACCAGTCCATCCTAAAGGAGATCACTCCTGGGTGTTCATTGGAAGGACTGATGTTGAAGCTGAAACTTCAGTATTTTGGCCACTTGATGTGAAGAGCTGACTCTTTTGAAAGGACCCTGAGAGTGGGAAAGATTAAAGGCAGGAGGAGAAGGGGACGACAGAGGATGAGATGGTTGGATGGCATCACCAACTCAATGGACATGAGTTTGGGTAAACTCCGGGAGTTGGTGATGGACAGGGAGGCCTGGCGTGCTGCAGTTCATGGGGTCACAGAGAGTCGGACACGACTGAGCGACTGAACTGAACTCTACTGAACTATTCCATTGTGTATATGTACCATGGCTCTCTTATCCATTCATCTGCCAATGGGCATCTAGGTTGCTTCCATGTCCTAGCTATTGTAAACAGTGCTGCGATGAACATTGGGGTACATATGTCTTTTTCAATTCTGGTTTCCTCGATGTGTATTCCCAGCAGTGGGATTGCTGGGTTGTATGGCAGTTCTATTTCCAGTTTTTTAAGGGATCTCCACACTGTTCTCCATAGTGGGTTTACTGCTTTGCTTTCCCACCAACAGTGTAAAAGGTTTCCCTTTTTTCCACACCCTCGCCAGCATTTATTGCTTGTAGACTTTTGGATAGCAGCCATTCTAACTGGCATGAAATGGTACCTCATTGTGGTTTTGATTTGCGTTTCTCTGATAATGAGTGATGTTGAGCATCTTTTCATGTGCTTGTTAGCCATCTATATATTTTCTTTGGAGAAATGTCTGTTTAGTTCTTTGGCCTATTTTTTAATTGGGTCATTTATTTTTCTGGAATTGAGCTGCAGGAGCTGCTTGTATATTTTTGAGATTAATTCTTTGTCAGAAACTAAGCACTTTTAAAAATTATTGTTAAAGATAAACATAAAAGGAAGGAAAACTCTAGATATGGTATATTCTGATACAAAATATATATGTGCTCTCTGTTACTAAGCTTATGTAGTCATAAAAATAAACTTTGATTTAAGAAGGGGACATCATGGAACATCCTCTCCAATCTTTTGTTTTATAGACAAAATAACCATAGTATGTGCATGCTAAGACCCTTCAGCTCAGTTCAGTTTCTCAGTTGTGTCCAACTGTTTGCGATCCCATGAATTGTAGCACACCAGGCCTCCCTGTCCATCACCAACTCCTGGAGCCTACCCAAACTCAAGTACATTGAGTCGGTGATGCAATCCAACCATCTCATCCTCTGTCGTCCTCTTCTCCTCCTGCCCTCAATATATACCAGCCTCACAGTCTTTTCAAATGAGTCAGCTCTTCACATCAGGTTGCCAAAGTACTGAAGTTTGAAGTTTCAGCTTCAACATCAGTCCTTCCAATGAACACCCATTGAGTAATGGAATATTACTCAGCCATTAAAAAGAATGTTTTTGAATAAATTCTAATGAGGTGGATGAAACTGGAGCATATTATACAGAGTAAAGTAAGTCAGAAAAAAACCACCAATACGGTATCAGTTCAGTTCAGTTCAGTCGCTCAGTCATGTCCGACTCTTTGCGACCCCATGAATCGCAGCACACCAGGCCTCCCTGTCCATCACAAACTCCCGGAGTTCACTCAGACTCAAGTCCATCGAGTCAGTGATGCCATCCAGCCATCTCATCCTCTGGCATATATTAACGCATATATATGGAAATTAGAAAAATGGTAATGTTGACCCTATATGCAAGACATCAAAGAGACACAGATGTAAAGAGCAGACTTTTGGACTCTGTGGAAGAAGGCAAGGGTGGGGTGATTTGAGAGAATATCATTGAAACATGTATATTATCATATGTGAAACAGATCTCCAGTCCAGGCGATGCATGAGACAGGGTACTCAGGGCTGGTGCCTTGGGATGACCCTGAGGGATGGGATGGGGAAGGAGGTGGCAGGGGGATTCAGGATGGGGAACACATGTACACCTATGGCTGTTTCATGTCAGTGTATGGCAAAAACCACTGCAATATTATAAAGTAATTAGCCTCCAATTAAAATAAATAAATAAAAATTTTTAAAGTGCTTAGTTTCTTTTTAACCTCTATATCTTTTTTTTCCTCTATATCTTTTAATGATTAATTATCTGTTCTGCTATTTATAAAATTCATAATAGACTTGAGTTGTTAATTTTTAAAAATATTAATAAAAGCAATTAATTGTATTTAACCACATAAATGACAGTGAAAGAAAAAAATTCACATTTATAAATCAGTTTATTGACTGGATTGTCTTAACTAACACCCAAATCATATTATCTTTACCTAAAGTGATTTACCACAAGACACACTTTGTTTAAACTCCCCTAAAATATTATTAATTGTCCTGCAGAAGAAGTTTCATTAAAAAAAAAAAGCACTGTCACTTTTTGAATAAAGTTATGTTAACTCTTAAAATTGATTGTTATCCAAACGAGTACAGATATCAAGGTGAGATCCTGGTTAATGGTGGACATTAACCTGGATTGCCTTGATCTGTTACAGCTGGCATCTGTTTTCCTGTTGTAATTATTAATGGGGTCTCATTTTAATATTGTAAGTATCCCAGTTTGGAGAAAAATTATATAGTCACCCAGATACAGCCATCAGAGATACTTTATAGCCAAATGGTAAAATAAAAGGCTGATAAATCAAGTATGAGGGGATATAACTACAAATGGTATATATGGAAACAATATATAAAATCTAAAATATTATCATCATTATATTCTGCAATTTGTGGAAGAAAAGCATGAAAGAAATGTAGATGCTTCTTAATGAACTTTGCTATACTCACTAACTTTCAATAAACTATTTCTGAAAAACAGGAATTGAATGTCACCGCCAGCTACTTGTTTTGTCTACATCAGTGCATTGTATAGGAAAACTTGGTGCTAAATGAAGCATTCTTTACTAATCATCTACATCAGTAGTCACCGAAGAAGGTCTTTCTAAACTAAATCTTGAGATAAATGTAAAATGTTATTATTGTTATAAGCATTATCATTAAAGTGCATAGCAGTATAACCCTTTTCATTGGGAACCTTGCATTTAAAATTTATAGAAAATTTGTTTTGCGAGATGAATTTCATTTTGAACTTTCTGGATAAACTGTTAGGTTAAAGTGGAATCAGCATTTTACTAAATCTGCCACCTATTCCAAATGTCACTTTTGTGTCCTACTTTCTTCATGTATATTCTTTCAGTATAAATATAATACTTCTGAAGGAACAAAAGAAATTAATCATTAATTGATTGGAATTATTTATAATTTATTATTAACCATATTAAACCACAATAAACTAGGTTCAGACACAGTGGGCAAACTAAAACCAAAGCAGCTTTTCCAGGACTTTCTTTTTAAATACACTTCCATCATTTTATGTAGATTACCTTATTCAGCCACATACACATATGCACACAAATATAGGAATGGTGGGCTGGCTCACAAATATGACAACTATCCATTGAATATGGATATAATACTGTGTATTTCAGGATCCATGAAAAACTCTTTAAGGTATCAACAGACCATAGGAAAAGATTGACAAACTTTGTTAGTAAAGGGGCAGATATTAAAGGTTTTAGGTTTCATGAACCATATATATGATCTTGGCTGCAACTGTTTCATTCTGCCATTGTAGCAGACAGACAGCCACAGATAATGTAAAAATAAATGTGACTGTGTTCCAATAAAACTTACTGACACTGGAATTTGATTTTCATGTAAATGTCACAAGTCATGAAATAAAATTCTTCTTCTGAATTATTCCAACCATTTAAAATATAAAAGCCATTCTTAATTCATAGGCCATAGAAAAACAGTCAAGAGGTGACATTTAGCCTGTGAGTCATAGTTTGCTGAGCCCTGTCAGAACCGAAAAAATAACAAAGAATTGTGTGTGGCATACAACAAACTTCTCAATTGTGCTTTAAGATACATATAATGCTTTGAAAAACAGGAGTTGAATTTTTTTCTTTCCTTAGAAAATACAGAATGTTGTAACAGTGGAAAAATTCTATCACAACAGCTTCTAATTGGTTTTTATATAAAGAGTCCATGACAAATACCCTGTCAAAAGAATACTTTATTATGTGGAGATATAATGTCAGTTTCATGTATAACCAGCTTCCTTGCCAATCAAATAATGCTATAGATAGGTGTGACATCATGTCTAGGCATAATCATAGTTTGACTGATAGGTTGGAACATGGTATATAAACAGGAAACTAGAAAATAATTGCTTGACTTAAACTTTAGTTAAAAATAATTGAAGAAGGACGACATTACTAACATGTGAATGTATTAGGAATATCCTAAAATTGTTGCTTCTATAACTGTCAAGATATAATCTAATGGTGAAGAACCTTAAAAGTTGTTGATATCATTTAATTTATTGGTTAATGAAATTGCTCATTTTGAATACATTTCTATTATATAGATCAGTATTAATAATATAATTATAGACCACTCTAAATACTCAAGAATAAATACAGCTTATCATATGAAAGTATAGTTTCAGTTCAGTTCAGTCGCTCAGTCATGTCTGATTCTTTGCGACCCCATGAATTGCAGCATGCCAGGCCTCCCTGTCCATCACCATCTTCCGGAGTTCACTCAAACTCACATCCATCCAGTCGGTGATGCCATCCAACCATCTCATCTTCTGTTGTCCCCTTTCCCTCCTACCCCCAATCCCTCCCAGCATCAGAGTCTTTTCCAATGAGTCAACTCTTCGCATGAGATAGCCAAAGTACTGGAGTTTCAGCTTTAGCATCATTCCTTCCAAAGAACACCCAGGGTTAATCTCCTTTAGAATGGATTGGTTGGATCTCCTTGCAGTCCAAGGGACTCTCAAGAGTCTTCTCCAACACCACAGTTCAAAAGCATCAATTCTTTGGCACTCAGCTTTCTTCACAGTCCAACTCTCACATCCATACATGACCACTGGAAAAACCATAGCCTTGACTAGACGGACCTTTGTTGGCAAAGTAATGTCTCTGCTTTTCAATATGCTATCTAGGTTGGTCATTGTTTAGTGCTAATTATTAGCAAAATAGGAAATTAATGTTATATTTTTACTAAATTGACGTAAATTCTTTTTTAACATGCTGCCGCGCTGCTGCTAAGTCACTTCAGTCGTGTCCGACTCTGTGCGACCCCATAGACGGCAGCCCACCAGGCTCCCCCGTCCCTGGGATTCTCCAGGCAAGAACACTGGAGTGGGTTGTCATTTCCTTCTCCAATGCATGAAAGTGAGAAGTGAAAGTGAAGTCGCTCAGTCGTGTCTGACTCTTCACGACCCCATGGACTGCAGCCTACAAGGCTTCTCTGTCCATGGGATTTTCCAGGCAAGAGTGTACTGGAGTGGGATGCCATTGCCTTCTCTGTATAGAGATCTTAAATGACATTAAAATAAAAACACCTATATATGATGAGACAAGTTTTTTTTTTTCCAACATTGTTATAATATTGTTAGTTAATCTACAGATTTTATCAGATTTCATCAATTGTTATCAAGATATATATTTAAATTTTATTTTTTAAATTTATTATCTAATGTTTCATATTTAAGCATGCTTGAAAATTATGAAGCATGATAATAAAATAATCATCCGTCAACCAATCACTCAACTGAAGATCTAGAACAGGGTCCATAAACTATGTGCTATATTTACATAGTAGGCAAAATCCAGCCTGCTGGCCTGTTTTGGTGAATAAGAATTTATCAGAACACAGTCAGTTGGTGAGGCAGAGATTAAATACTTGGGTGATGTGGTCTGGCCAAGTCCTTCATTTTAGAAACAAGGATATTAAGCAGAGAAATATAAAGAGACTTACCTGAGGTTATGCAGCATGTTAGTGGTAAATTAAGATAAGGGCCCAATTTTGTTTTGTTTTATTTTTCCTCTTAATATTCTGCAATGGAAGGAAACAAGCAACAGCCAGCTTGTGAGAAAAGATAATTACAGCATTTTAAATTGGCCACATGATCTTTCATTGTCATCATCTTCTCCTCTCCCATCTACTTTCCCCATTCTCTTCCTCATTCCTTAAAAGCTAGTGGTAAGCTTAATGTTGTGATTTTAAAAGAAATTTAATTTAATTTAATGTAATTTAATTTTATTTGTAGGTATTTCTATCCTAAAATGTATTTTATGTGTTCTCAATTAAAATGTACTTTATGAAACGTTAATGCCTCAATGGTGGTCCTGATTGTGTATTTGAATGTTTCTTAACATTTCCAACATACTAAATACACTTGATGTATTTAACATTGTTATGTGATAACACAATGTTACACTTAATGTATTTAACATTAAGAAATGTTTCTTAATATTTCCAACATACTAAATACACTTCCTATAACATACTGAATACACTTCCTTGGTGGTTCAGATGGTAAAGAATCTACCTGGAATGTGGGAGACCTGGGTTTGAAACCTGGGTGGGGGAGATCCCCTGGAGAAAGAAATGGCAACACACTCCAGTATTCTTGCCAGGAGAATTCCATGGACAGAGGAGCCTGGTGGGCTACAGTCTATGGGGTCACAAAGAGTCAGACACAAATGAACGTGACTAACACACACAAATACACTTAAAGAGTGGTATTCAATTGTATTTGTTCTATTCAAAATAAAGCATGATGATACTGTTCATGATGGAAACTTATTGATAAATAACATTAATATAATCTTCTCATCCATGAATCCTAAAGAAGATTTGCAAAACCCTGCATATTAAATAGCCCACGGATTTCTATGGGGATTAGAAAATTTATTTTCTCCACTAATTTAAGCATATGGAGGACTTTCTTAATAGAACTCACTGATTCCTACCAAGCTGGATACTTTTTAGGGAGTTAATAGTATGCTGAGCATGATGAAATGGTGATTTCAGGCATCCATGTGAAAGGCTATCAAAACAAAAAAATATTAGTGATACAGCTGCAGGACTATGACTCATGCTATAAAATTGCAGAAAAAATAACAAATTTGAAGAATACTGTATATGACAAATTTTAAACATCTTAGCATTAAATGTGTATGTCTTTCTGAGAAAAATATGGTATTTATCTGTATGAATAAGTTGTTTGGGTTAAACCAACCCTAATTAATCACAGCCTGCATTAAGTCAAAAAGGGAAATATCAGAAAAATTTTTGCCTCCAAACAGATGCTTAATCCTACAGATCGTAATGCATATATACACGTCAAAGCTTATTATATTTTAGATAGCTATAGTCTATGGGGAACTTCTGAAATATTATTTTTTGCTCTATTTTATTTTAGATAGATATTCTAAAATTGGATTTTCTTTTATTCTTCAGTGATATTTCTTGGTTTTTTCCCCTGTTTTTCTCAGTATTACATAAGGCAGAAATTTGTCTATTTGATTGCCTTTGCCAAATAGCTTTCACTGTTTTTTTTTCTGCTTTATAACTCATTAAATTTTTCACTGCAAAACTGAATAAATTGATTTGTCAATTTGCTTTTAGTTTTCATTTCTTAATATTAAAAGCATTTGTAGATAAAATTTTAATTTCTGATTAAACCTTTGACTATGGCTTTGAAATTTAGATATGCAGTATTCTTACTGTCATTTTTATAACTAATACCTGAGTGGAATTTTTCCCTCTGTTTGGCCCCAACAGTTGTTATGTAGAGTCCTTTTCATTTAAATTTCAGGGGATTTTGGAATGTTTGCAATTTTATTTCTAACTTTATTTTTTTATAGTACAGTCATTCCTCTGTATCCATGGGTAATGATTCCAGGACCCTCTTCCTCCTCTGCAGATATCAAAATCTGCAGATGTTCAAGTTCCTTATATAAAACCATGTGGTATTTACACATAACCTATGCACATCCCCCCACATACTTACATTTTCTCTAGAGTATTTATAATGCCTGCTGCTACTGCTGCTAATACAATGCAAAAAAGTGAAAGTGAAAGTCACTCAGTCGTATCTGACTCTTTGCGACCCCATGGACTATACAGTCCATGGAATTCTCCAGGCCAGAATACTGGAGTGGGTAGCCATTCCCGTCTCCAGGGGATCTTCCCAACCTGGGATCAAACGCAGGTCTCCCACACTGCAGGTGGACTCTTTACCAGCTGAGCCACCAGGGAAAATAGTTGTAAATACAATGTAAAATACTATGTAAGTAATTTCTGATGCTCAACAAATTTAACTTTTGCTTGCTGGAACTTTCTGAAAGGTTTTTTCCAAATATTTTCTATCTGCTGTTGGTTAAATTCATGGTTGGTTGAATTCATGGCTGCAAAACCTGAGAACATAAAGGGCTGATTTTATTTGGATCAGATGGCCTAAGAGCTGTCTACTCTTGGAATTTATTCAGGTTTTTTGGTATTTATACATGATAATTTTAAAATACTTTTGTGGAGTTTTAGAGCAAAGATATAGGATATTGTGCATATGCACGCTCGGTTGTGACTCTTTGGACCCCTGTAGCCCACCAGTCTCCTCTGTCCATGGGATTTCCCAGGTAATATTTTATTAATAATTAATTATATTAATAATATTCCCAGGTAAGAATACAGGAGTGGGTTGTGATTTCCTCCTCCAAGGAAAATTCCTGACCCAAGGACTTTAATTATAAATATATAAAGAGAAATACATTACTTCTATTGTGTTAATTTTATTTTTAAGATCTTTGTATATACTTGTCAGTTACATATTTAAGTAAAAATAGAAGCAAGTTATTTTTTTTCTGTGTCTAAAGTTTCTGCCCACTATAAACATTTTTTTTTTTATTTCTGGTTTAAATACAATATTACTCACTTTGTAAAGGCTTATGCCTGGTCTGTATGTTGTATAGATTATCAGTGTTACACCATTAATGTCAGAAATATTACTTAGGTTTATACTGTTGTGATTCCTGTTTTCACATCAAATTTAGATGTCATTTCCTAATCTGTCTGTTTATTTTTAATTGTCCAATAGCACATTCTTTAGGTGTGTTATCATGGGTATCATTTGAACTTGATACTATAAAACAATGTAATAATATGTTTTCTGTTTTTGTGATTCCTTGCTGTTTACTCTGTGTACTTTGCATCCCTTAGCTATATGAACTAGAATATAAATTGTAAGTACCTATCTCTATACTTTTTTTCTGCTCATCTCCTATCCTCTTCTTTCTTTCCCCTTCCTTCCTTTCTTTTCTTCTGAGTACTGTTGGCTCTGTGTGAAAACAGAAATACACTACTGTGGAGATAATTGAAAGGAAGCTCAAAAAATTATTACCTTGAATGTATACCACAGACTTGTAGCAGTTCTTGGGTTTGGGATGTCTTTATCTATTCCCAACTTTACTAATCAAAGCTGATTATAATTTGATTTCTCTTCCATTGCAGGGCCAATTTAGGAGTTCTATAAAATAGTGTCTATACATATGGACTATTTTAAAAATGTTATGAAGTAGACAAGTCCTTTGTAGTAGTTGAGATATATGCATACCTAGTTCCCTTGCATATACTGCTTAAATTGAAGACAGACTGGCATTAAATACAGATGTTGAATCTAAGGTGGATATAGGTTTCTGTAAACCTAAAGAAAAACCATATGGCAAGACAGAGGACTCAGTACCGCGGAGATAATGATGGTGCCTCCTCTGCAGGTGGGGAAGGATAGACTCCATGCTGATGGAGGATCTAAATTCAGCCTTCTGGAAATTAGAAGAATTTCATTAGAGAAGCTTCATTAGTATTGATCTTAAAGCTTAATAAAGGCAGTTCTTACTGTCTACTATCTTGAGCCCAAAAGTGACTTATAGTTGATCTGTCATTCATGAAAGTCTTCATCCTGAAGTCATCCTTCTGTCTTCAGCTCCTTAACTATCTGCTGGTCTGAGTAACATGTGACAGGGAGACAGAAAAGTAGTAAGCTGTTTTTAAAAGTCTTGAGTCTTTGTACTCAGTTCATGAACAGTTTCTACTGAGAAGATGATTTTTAAAAATGAAGTTGGACTTTGAAATTCAAGCACAAGACAGTGAGTTTGCAACAAAATGAAGTTCACAATACAGAATTCTGACCTATATATATATATAGTTTTATATATATATATAGTTTTATTTTCTGTGTCTTTGAAGGCATTTCGGAGGTCACTATAAGGAGTCAAATAAGAAGCTTCTTATTCAAGTGCCATCTTAAACTGAAGGCCTGGTGAAGACAGTATTTCATCCTCTCTTTATAATGCAATGTATTAAGTCAAACATCCTTTTCAGGCTGAGCTTACTCATCCAAGTCTATTCTTGGTGAACGTTCTACCATGAACTGTCACAGTTTAGTTAAAACTTTCAACATGGATGTTTTATTTCTCCCTTTATTTGAACACTATTGAAACTACTTTTCAATTCCAAAACAGATGCTAGAAAGTCTCAAATATTTCCTAAATAATCATTTCTTTTTTTAAGTGGGAAATTTAGTCCCAAAGTTTAAAGTTCTGAAAGGATAAAGAATTTACTATTTACTAAACTAGGAAATTCTCTATTAATGCAAAAGCGTGTGTTAGTTCCATTAACTAACAAATACATTCTTGGATGTGTCTCAGTAACTACGAAGTTATCCTTCTGGTACAGAATAGCCTAAGGGTACTTTCTAATTAAAATTTTGAAAGCTGATGCTCAGTATACCGTATCTGTCTGCAATTCTAAATTAAGTTGGGATCTCTTATATTGTATTAGTCTATAATCTTTCACTGCTGTGTAACAGTTGAAAAAATGCTAATTTAGTAAATCAGATCAAGTTCAACCCTGAACTCTTATTGCTATACTGAATAAAGTTTGTGGTAGTTATGATCAAGTTGCAATTTATGGAACCTCATAATCCTACTAGTAATAAAAATAATAATTCCAACAATAATAATGTTCTCTCATTTATTTCACTCCTGCTGTGTTCCAGGCCTTTTAAATATGTCATATCATCTGACTCATGCCACAACTATGTGAGTTATTCCAATTCTATGATTAAAACAGCTGAGGTGAGAAAAGAGGATGGTTTTAATTAAGACAGAGATGGAAGCCATGAAGTTAAGTGGGGGAGAGGGGGTAAAAGGGGCAGTTAGAAAAGGGGTTCATTAAAGAACTTTAAAATCTTATAAATAACATTTTTGTAGTTTTATAAATTGCTTTTCTAATGTCTGTGAACCTTAGATAATGTGGAAAGATAAAGGAAAACACAGAGAAAATAAAAATGGCCAATTCTGTCTCACACGTGTCGCACTCCACGTGCTAGCAGATTTCAGGAGAGATTGTAGATTAGTTAGATGGCATCTGCAGTTCAGGAAAAGAGTCTGAGTTACAGTTTTGAAAGTCATCAGTGTTAATAGAAGTTGAAGTTTCAGGTATGGAGATTTTTTTGGGGGGTGTGCTGTATTGGGTCTTTGTTGCTGTGCGAGGGCTTTCTCAAGTTGGCAGGGGCTAGTCTTCATTGCAGTGAGTGGGCCTCATTGTGGTGGCTTCTCTGGTTGCAGAGCATAGGCTTGGTAGTTGTGGCACACGGGATTTGTTGCCCCGCGTCATGTGAAATCCTCTCAGACCAGGGATTGAACCCGTGTCCTCTGCATTGGCAGGCTGATTCTTACCACTGGACCACCAGGGAAGTCCTGGAGAAGCTAATTTAAAATAACTGTGTAGACTGAGGAAAAAAAAAGAGGACAAAGGCTAAAGCATGGGGAAACATTGGTATTCAGAAAGCAATAAAATTAGTATTAGGAGAATTAATCATTCAAACAGGGAGTTAATACCAAAGCTAACAGAAAAGAGATTTTATGATATAGAAATAGTGAAAATGTTGAATTCTGGGATCAAGTAAGATAAAACTTGAAGGTATCTAGTGGGTCTGTCAGTTGGTTAGCAAGTGAGCAAGAGGATGTGGACAGACTTGAGAGCTCCGTGGTCTATTCAGGAGCATGTGGTAGGTGACTAGTGGGGAAATTAGTGGAAACTTTATAGAAGCCAGCATGTGCAGAGAAGTAGAGACAAGGTCAGTAGCTAGAAATTCACAAAAGAGTTTTATTAGAGGGACTTAAACACGTGTATTTGTGGAAAGAGAAAATATGGAGACAGAGAGAGAGGATACCAAAGGAAATCTTGAAGGAAGATCTTGAAGGAAGATCCATACCTCTCAACAGGATGTCCCAAGAGGCCTGCATCAGATACTGACATAGAGCCCTGAGTGAAAGGAACACTAGATCCTGAAACACAGCCCATCCCTGCTTGCCCAGCCATGTCAGCTGGAACAGAGGGTGCTTTTTTGTTAATAGTCCAAATGGGGCTGCTTTTTCGATTTAGTCTTCTCAAAAAGGATACCTTTTATAATTCATCCTCCCAGAAATGATGACTTCTTTTTTTGACTTCTAATTTGCACAAGTATTTACTAGTAGCAGCCCAAAATGTAGCATGAAGCTGGTAGTTTTGTTTTTATTTCAATTCTCCATGTCATGTTATAAAAAATCTTTCAAGATTCAAGCACAATTTTAACAGTTACTGTCAAATGTCTTATCAAGGCAAGAATTTAGCACACATTTTGAACATCTTTGAACAGCTATATGAAGAAACAAATGATTAGCAACATCATATAGACCTACCGTATAGGTCTTCCCTCGTAATTCAGTCGGTAAAGAATCTGCCTGCAATGCAGGAGACGTGGATTCGTTTCCTGGGTCAGGAAGATCCCCTGGAGAAGGAAATGGCAACCCACTCCAGTGTTCTTGCCTAGAGAATCTCATTGTCAGAGGAGCCTGGTGGGGTCGCAAGAGTCGGACACGACTCAGTGACTAAACCACCACCACCACCATATACTTTTGTATCTAGATGAAATGTGTTTGCTTTTTTAAAAGCACAGTAGCAAAGCAGAATCTATTTGTCATGATTATAATATTTGGTTGGGGTTCCTTGCCCCTTGCAAAGAATTAGTAAATCTGTGTGTTTTCATACATCTTACACACAAAATTTTATTTTCTTTTTTTGTTTTCTTGTTTTTTAAAAGTTTTATGTGGAGCATAATTGATTTACAATGTATTAATTTCAGTTATACAGTTAAAAGATTTAGTTATACATATGCAGGTATACTTCTTTTATGTACTTCTGATTAGTGAGGGACAACATAGAGTCCTATAGTTTAGGGATCCCTAACTCCCAGGCCATGGACCAGTACTGGGCTGAGGCCTGTTTGGAACCAGGCCGCACGTCAGGAAGTGAGTGGTGAGTGAATGAGCAAGCAGAGCTTCATCTGTATTTACAGCTGCTCCCCATCAATGGCGTTACCACCTGAGCTCTGCCTCCTGTCAGATCAGCAGCGGCAAAATAAATATAATTCACTTGTATCATCCTGAAACCATCTCCTTCCACCACCCACCTGGTCCATGAAAAAACTGTCTTCCAAGAAACCAGTCCCAAGTGACAAAACCTTTGGGGACTGCTGCTGTAGCTCATCCTGTTACCCAACTGAAATGACAGAATGTCAGCATTGGAAAGTACCTCAAAGTCTTCTATAGCAACCTTGGACATGTTACGTTTGACCACATTCAGAGGGTGTGGGGCTTGCCTGTGGTCACATATCCGGCCAGTAGCCAAGCCATATGACTTCTGATTCCCCATGACATGTTCTTTCCACTAGATCAGGAAACAAAGACTTAAAGTTATACTTTTTGTGGCAGAACGTTAAAGGACTTCACAGAGCACCATGCGTATCATATTCACCTTGTATGAGGTAGAAGCTTGAAATACAATCAATCCTCTTGCTTTCTAAACTTTACCTGCTTGTAAAAGTTGGAGGAATCAGCTGTAATTCTGACTTTGTTCTTTAAATTTTTAATAATGGTTCTTCCTAAATGGATAGAAAGGGGCATGGTTAAATGTGGCAGTTTGATTTTTCATGACAGTCTTATACATTTATGTCCTTGTGTTCAAATAACATTTTTTTGAAATTTTATGCCAATTTTTTTTTAAGTAAGAATATTGTTTGCGTTATAGTTAACATTTTGAAATAGTGCATTAGGATGGGATTGGCAATCACATAGATCAAATTTAAAGACCTTGGACTTTGTGGTAGCTATCTAGATATCATATCTGAGTAAGAACACACACAGTCATAAAGAACTCTGTTGAATAGTTGTGAAGAGCAGTGTATCTTGGTTTATATTTTTGGTCATTGTTTTCCAAATTGTGTTTCTTTAATTATTTACAGGTATTATTTGAATTAAGAAGTCTGTGGTCTATAAATGATGCTATACTTTATTATAAGCTCTTGCTACCCTTATATGAAAATGTATATAGAAATATTCCACAGGTGGGAAATATTTTTCTTAGAGTTTTTTTTTTCCTTTTCCTTTAGGATCTTTCATTAAGTAGCTAAGTTTTAAGACATCTTTGGACACAAATGATATCTTTACCTGAAGTAAAAGTCCTCTTGCTGCTCTAAAGAAATTGCTAAACTAGCTGAAAAGAAAACATAACACACTTCGTTACAGTAAATGCAAATGTTATTGATAATACTGTTTAAAAACTTTAAAAATATATATATATAAGTATACATATTTTTACAGTATACATATTTTTATAGTATGCATATGTATGTTATGTGTTAGGTTTGGGGAAACGGGCTATCAATACAACTATCTATTTTGAGCCAAGCTTATTCATGTCTTAAGGATACTTTAATTTTATACAATTCAGTAGTATTTAGCTTGTACTCTTTTTGAGAATTGAAGATTTTTAACTTTGAGTAGTGTAAACTAATACTTGAGATACATATTATTTTCATCACAATTTGGTTTCTTGTCTCTCTCTGTAACAATAGAGCCAGCGATTTAAAATCCCTTATTCCTATGCTCAATATCTTTCTGTTGTTGTTAAGTCACTCAGCCGTGTCCAGCTCTTTGTGATCCCATGGACTGTAGCACGCCAGGCTTCCCTGTCCTTCACTATCTCCTGGAACTTGCTCAAACTCATGTCCCTCGAATCTATGATGCCATCCAACCATCTCATCCGCTGCCGTCCCCTTCTCCTCCTGCCTTCAATCTTTCCTAGCAGCAGGATATTTTCTGAGTAAGCTCTTCACATCAGGTGGCCAAAGTATTGTCGCTTCATCTTCAGCTTCAGTCCTTCCAATGAATATTCAGGAAATACTGATTTCCTTTAGGATTGACTGGTTTTATCTCCTTGCAGTCCAAGGGACTCTCTAGAGTCTTCTCCAACACCATGGTTCAAAATCATCAGTTCTTTGGTGCTCAGTCTTCTTTATGGTTCAACACTCATATCCATACATGACTGCTGGAAAAACCATAGCCTTGACTAGATGGACCTTTGTTGGCAAAGTAATGTCTCTGCTTTGTAATATTATGTCTAGGTTGGTCATAACTTTTCTCCCAAGGAGCAAGCGACTTTTAATTTATGGCTGCAGTCACCATCTGTAGTGACTTGGGATCCCAAGAAAATAAAGTCTGTCACTGTTTCCATTGTTTCCCCATCTATTTGCTATGAAGTGATGGGACCAGATGCCATGATCTTAGTTTTTTGAATATTGAGTTTTAAGCCAGCTTTTTCACTCTCCTCTTTAACTTTCATCAAGAGACTCTTTGGTTCCAGTCAAAAGTCTACAACTCTGCCTTTCAAAGCACACTCTCATGCATTCCCCTTATAGGTGATAACTTGTTTTCCTAAATCTCAAAGTGTATGACATGAAGTAATCTGAAGATGCCCAGAGATATATTTTTTGTTTGTTTTGATTTGAAATACTAATATGAAGTAAAACATCAGTCTTGAAGGAACTGTCATCAGAAGCAAATATTATTGTGTTACCAAACAAATAATATAAAGATAATTAAATAATAAACTAAGAATGTATGTGAATTATTTGTACCACCCATTTTTTACATTACTTAAAAAATATGGAAACTTATAGATATAATTTAAGAACGTTCAGATGACCCAGGTGGCTGCTGAACGTATATAAACATTCCATACACTAACTCTAGCTGCCTGTATTACCACACTCATTGATAAGCAGACTTTATGAATTGTTATTTGCTTGCTCAGCAGAATCAACAATGACAATCTGGTAGATTTTAGGAGACAAAAATTGAACAGAATACTATAGAAAAATAGATGAAATATTCCCTTAATGTCATGCATAGACCTTGCTAAACTCCCAAATTGAGAGTGGTTTCATTAAGTAGGATACATTTTGCAAGGTAAGTGTACAGAATTGATCTTCCCTGTAGCTCAGACGGTAAAGAATCTGCCTGCAATGCAGGAAACCCGGGTTCAGTCTCTGGGTCGGGAAGACCCTCTGGAGAAGGGAATAGCAATCCACTCCAGTATTTTTGCCTGGAGAATCCCATGGACAGAGGAGCCTGGTGCTCCACAGTCCATGGGGTCGCAAAGAGTCAGGACAACTGAGCAATTAATGCTACTACTATACAGAAATATGACATAAATCAAGCCTTTATGTGCATGCATGCTAAATCACTTCAGTTGTGTCTGACTGTGACGCTATGGACCGTAACCCACCAGGCTCCTCTATCCATGGCATTCTCCAGGCAAGAATACTGGAGTGGGTTGCTATGCCCTCCTGCAGGGCATCTTCCTGACGCAGGGATCGAACCCACATCTCTTGTGACTCCTGCATTGGCAGGCGGGTTCTTTACCACTACTGCCACCTGGGAAGCTGGAACCAAGCTTTACATTTATTCAAAGAGAAAAGTCTAGGACTAAATAATGCCAATGCCAAAACTTCTTTAGTAGATGAATTGGAAATGAATATCTGAAAATTGGAAATGAATATCTGAAGAAAATAATCCCACAGTTTCTGGAACAGTTTTATAAACTTTGCCTGCAAGTCACACTTAACATTTAATAGCAAGACAAGGTCAACAACAGCAGGGTCCTGGGACATCAGCGTGGAAGGGAAGCTCACTGAGATTCAGATTTACTGGACTGGACATGTGTAGAAGATGGATAACAGCAGGGTGGCAAAGCAGCTGATAGACTAGCTTAAATGAAGTGATTGTAAGCACAGTAGGCGAAAGAAGTACTCTAAGGCCTTCAAGCAATGTGGCAGAACTCCTGACTGCTGGACAGTGATCGCAGCAAACAGACCATACTGGCCTCCAGCAGGCAGAACCTGAGAGCCTCACTTCCTGTAACCCTGCCGGGCACACTCTAGGACTCTTGCCTGAACTGGAATAAGGTGACTCTGATGAGATGTTTTAATAGTATGTTTTCTCTTAAATACTTTAAATACTTTATTGTACTAATTTTAACAACTAATATTTCCACTAAAAAGGAGTTCTTGTCAGAATTTATCCTTTGGCATTTTCATAAGGGCCTTTTTTTTCACTTTTAAGTCACCGTAGAAGGCAATGGCACCCCATTCCAGTACTCTTGCCTGGAAAATCCCATGGATGGAGGAGCCTGGTGGGCTGCAGACCATGGGGTCACTAAGAGTCGGCACGACTTAGCGACTTCACTTTCACTTTTCACTTTCATGCATTGGAGAAGGAAATGGCAACCCACTCCAGTGTTCTTGCCTGGAGAATCCCAGGGATGGGGGAGCCTGGTGGGCTGCTGTCTATGGGGTCGCACAGAGTCGGACATGACTGAAGCGACTTAGCAGCAGCAGCAAACTTCCCCTATTACCTCTGGTTAAGTTTTTACTTTTTTGACATAAACCTGCTTGGAAGTTTTTAATAAAGTGTGTCAAACAGAAAATAAATACTTTATAGTCAAAAGATATTCAATAAATGCTGTACTGAATCCTAGGCTTTCTGGAAAGTTATCACAGAGTGAACTTTGATGTTTTCACTTTCTCTAACACTATAATTATTGAGAAATCATCTTTAACTAGACCTAATTGAACCATCCATGGGATTTTCCAGGCAAGAGTACTGGAGTGGGTTGTCTTAAAAAACAAAATTTGCTTGTTACTGTCAATGTGTATATAGGTTTATATGTATTTTTCACTTTATTTTTATTTCCTACTTATTGTGTAAATGAAAATGACTTGAGGATGATTTCAGCATCAAAATGTGACCAAACATAGGGAATAAAAATTAAATTATAAGCAATTTTATTTTTTTGTAATCAAAATCACAGGGACAATATGCCATGTGCTGTGATTTTAATTATTTGATAAAGGAATGCAGACCAGTTCATCTGGAAAAACAAATTATTTCCTAGTATTGAATTTTATATATACTTTATTAAATGAATCCTTACAGACAGTTTTAAAGTAACATAATTGCAATGTAATTTTGAAGAATAATGGGAAAATTTCTTCAATATTTTTATCACCCATTTATAAAAACCAAGAACTAAATGCCATTAGTAAATATTTTAGGACTTCCCTGGTAGCTCAGACAGTAAAGAATCTGCCTGCAATGCATGAGACCCAGGTTTGATCCCTGGGTTGGGAAGATCCCTTGGAGAAGGGAATGGCAACCCACTCCAGTATTCTTGCCTGGAGAATTCCAGGGACAAAGGAGCCTGGTGGGCTACAGTCCATGGGGTCACAAAGAGTCAGACGTGACTGGAGCAACATAGCAAGCAAGCAAGTAAATATTTTAGAGATTATCTAAACTTTTGATAATTTATACTCTAAATTAGCCCATGGACAGAATATAAAAAACTAAAGCAAGAGTTAGCCTGTTCCTTGAACAGTCTGTCCCAGATACTATAGATTAACATGAGTTTGTTTTAGAATTAAACTATAGTCAGTACAGGACTAGATTCTGTGATGAGTCTGAAGTGCCAGTGTTCTATGCTGTTGATTCAATAGTGATGCATATTGTTTAAACATGATGTAAGTCTATATTAGAGCTAACATTTGTTATGAAAATCTGGGAACTCGATTTGTCTCTCACCACTTTTGCACAGAGGGGTGCCTCAAGTAGAATGTAAATTGTTACCAAAAAGGAGTTTTGACTCATCCCAAGTAATTGCACAATAATTTATTTCAAATCTCAGAGTTCTGCTTCATGAAGCATGGAGAGGATGGATATTTGTGCTTAAAAAATTTCACCATAAAATAGAACCTTTTATGGCCTATTTTTATTATATCACTATAATATTTTTAAATGAAATATATACAGTTATTTTGGAGAAGGCAATGACACCCCACTCCAGTACTCTTGCCTGGAAAATCCCATGGATGGAGAAGCCTGGTAGGCTGCAGTCCATGGGGTCGTGAAGAGTCGGACACGACTGAAGCGACTTAGCAGCAGCAGCAGCATATACAGTTATTTTAATGCGTTCAGTAGGTACAAAATCATGTATTGAATTTCTGACAGAGTTTCTCTTTTTAACTCTTTCATAGATTCTGGTACCTAAAATAATAGGAGTAATTTAGATTAGTATTTTGTAAATACATATCAATTAGAAAATATACTCTAGTTTATTAAGCTCCTAAGATAAAGTAAGCCCAGTCCTTTTTGCTAAAGACCAATAGAGTACATGTGTTTAGTGGTGGGTGATTCAAGTAAACATTAAGAAAGGCTTGTAATAGTCTATGGTAAGTATTATGAGACAAGATATCCAGGATGCTTTGTGAAAACAGAGGAAAGTCACCTCAGCAGCCTGAGTCCTGAAGGTTATCTCATTGTTAGTCATTCTAGCTAGAAGGGACAGCATTTCACTGAAATTTGAATCCAAATGCAAGAAGTTGTATGCTTGCAGTCCAGCTGTTTTATGGGTAGGTAGGAAGAGATTAAGGAGGAAGGACATAGAAGCCAGATAATTAGGTCTTCGCTTGCAATGGAAACAAAGTTGGATTTTATTCAAAATTATAAGTGAACATTAAAGCTGGGACATAGGAGGAGTGGCTCAGATGGTAAAGAATCTGGCTTCACTGCAGGAGACCCAGGTTCAGTCCCTGAGTCAGGAAGATCCTCTGGAAAAGGAACGGGCAACCCACTCCAGTATTTTTGCCTGGAGAATTCCATGGACAGAGGAACCTAATGGTCTACAGTCCACTGGGTCGCAAAGAGTCGGACAAGACTGAGCAACCAAACTTTCACTTCACTTTCAGACTCCGGAGCTACTAGAAGAACAGCATGGAAGACCTGCCTAGATCTGGATTTAAATCCTGGCCTTGTCAGCTAAGAGTTAAATGACTTGGGCAAGTTATTTAACTTCTAAACAGGTGTCCTTATCTATAAATACTTGTGTAGTGTATAGTTACTCTGCAGTAGGTGGTGGTTGCTACTGGTGATGCTAGCTGCTACTTCTTAAAAAGTAGAATTGAAGACCAAATTCTAGAGGTAATAGAAGGATTGAGTGCTACTGAAGAGCTGACTGGAAATAAAGGTAGAAGAGTAGATTTGGAGTTTGGTGTTTCAGATGTTAAATTTGAGACAGTGCAAATCTAGTGAAAATCAGTTTGTGAGTTATTGGTAGTGGTGTGTTAAATGGTAAAGCTGTGTAAGTGGTGATTCACCACTCATTCTATTGCCTAAAAAGGATAATAGATAGGATATAGATAGCAAGATCTTAATGGTGAAAACCTGAATACACTCTCTACTATTTAAGGGATAGTGTGGAAAAAAATAAAAACAATGAAGACTCTGAATGATAGAGGGGACATAAAGAAAGAAGGGGAAAGCGGTGTCAATAAAGAAAGACTCCAGGAAGGGAACTGTTCATACTAAGAATTGCCAATGAGAAGTCAGCTGTGATAAGAGCTGAAAAATATCCACAGGAGAGAGCAACTAGGAAATCACTGGCAACTTTCAGAGAGTGAAAAGGGCTAAAATCAAATTTCCATGTGATGGGAAGTAATTGAAACTTGAAGAAATGGAGAAATAATATATAGACGGCTGAAAATAGAGAGAGAAGAGGTTAAGAATATGTTTTTCTAATTTGAGCATATTATCACACCCCATGGAAAGAAAGAGCTGTTTGAGGATAATTATACAAAGTGGTGAATAATTTGGTAATAGAAATTTTATTTGGAAATTTCCCCTGGATGGCAGAGGAACAGTAGATGTGAAATCCTAAAGTGAGGTACCACGTCCCTTGTAAAGATATCAGCTTAGATTTCTTAGGCTTCTCTGAGGCCATGGCATGGGTTCCCTTTAGTCACAGGGGCTTCCCTGATAGCTTAGTTGGTAAAAAAAAAAAAAAAAAATCCACCTGCAATGCAGGAGACCCCGGTTAGATTCCCAGGTTGGGAAGATCTGCTGGAGAAGGTATAGGCTACCCACTCTGGTATTCTTGGACTTCCCTTGTGGCTCAGCTGGTAAAGAATTCTCCTGCAGTGTGGGAGACCTGGGTTCAATCCCTGGGTTGGGAAGATCCCCTGGAGAAGGGAAAGGCTACCCTCTCCAGTATTCTGTCCTGGAGAATTCCATGGACTGTGTAGTCCATGGGGTCACAAAGAGCTGGACACGACTGAGTGACTTTCACTTTAGTCACAGGGCACAGGGAGCTAGTGGTGCCCAATGCACACTAAGTGCAAGCCTCCCTATGCACATCTGGTAAGAAAGTCCCTTCTCAGAATTTGCCAGGGCTAAGGATGTGTTAGGATTACCTCTGAACCCGTATGGTTTACAACCAAGAACCGGCATGTAGACATTGGCTCTTACCAAGGGGATTACCTGAAGTGCAAATGAGTAGAGGGGTCTATGGAGAGTGAGTCTCCAGGAAATCAGGAGCCATGAAAGGAGCGATTCATGGCCACATGTGACAGCTACAGTGGAAAGTGCCCACCTGGGGAGCTTCTGAAGAACACACAGCAAACCAATGAAGATACAACAGGGCTAGAAAACATAAAACATCTTACAACAGCATTAACCAAGTAAGAATATTCCACTTTCCCTTTCCTAGTGGGAGAGGAGAGAGTTAAGAAACACAGTCTAGGTACTTCCCTGGCAGTCTAGTGGTTAAGACTTCACCTTCCAATGCAGTAGGTGCATCTTCAATCCTTGGTCAGGCAGCTGAGATCACACATGCCTCTCAGCCAAAAAAAGAAAACATAGACGAGTCAATATTGTAACAAATTCAATAAAGACTTTTAAAATGGTCCATATTTAAAAGAAAGAAAGAAACACAGTCTGCCACATTCCTTTCCTTGGTGGCCTGCCTGCCTGCAATAGAAGTAGCTTCAGCTTAGATAAAAGTTCAGAGTTTTGACTATTATTTAGGACTGAACTAGTATTTAGTCGATATAGGATTTGTGGTTTAAAGTGATTAGTTTTCTACAAATAACTGGAAAAGTTATGGATTGTTTGGATTTTTATCACAGTAGTGGTGGAGGAGAGGGAATTTCCATTTAATAAATGTAAAGATGGGAGACAAAAATAAGTTGTGTCATAACTGGATGCACAAGTCTTGCTTATTCAGCTTACTGGTACATGTTATTAAATAAGATCCCAAGAGGGTGACAGTAATGAAGTCCGCATTTGGGAAAACTGAGCTTGAGCAGAAAGCTTTCACATATGTGGAACAGGAGATAATGAGGGACAATAATAGTTAGATGTAGTTGAAGGAGGAGATGAGAGATGAAAAATAAGTTGGAAGAAGTGTCCTATTTTCTTTGGGAATTGAAGAGCCTTCCTGCTGAGAGTTAAGACAGTGGGAAAATGGTGGATAGACTAAAAAAGACTGAGGCAAATGATAGAGGTTTGGAGTTTAATACAATACTGCAGTGGTTCTCAAAGTGTAGTCTCTAGACTTGGAGCATAGCGTCTCCTGGTAACTTAAAAAATGCAAATTATCAGGCCCCAGTGACACCTACTCAGTCTGAAACTCTAGGCACAGAACCCAACAATCTGTGTTCTAACAAACCCAGCTGGTGATTCTCACACAGGCTGTAGAGTTTGAGAACCACCCTGGTAATATAGAGTGCTTTAAAAAAAAGGTTCTGTGTTTACAGTAGAGCAAAGCAAGGAGATCCAACCAGTCCATTCTAAAGGAGATCAGTCCTGGGTTTTCCTTGGAAGGAATGATGCTAAAGCTGAAACTCCAGTACTTTGGCCACCTCATGTGAAGAGTTGACTCATTGGAAAAGACTCTGATGCTGGGAGGGACTGGGGGCAGGAGGAGAAGGGGACGACAGAGGATGAGATGGCTGGATGGCATCACCGACTCAATGGACATTGAGTTTGAGTGAACTCCGGGAGTTGGTGATGGACAGGAAGGCCTGGCGTGCTGCAATTCATGGGGTCGCAAAGAGTTGGACACGACTGAGTGACTGAACTGAACTGAAAGTCATTTATTAATTCAGTGCCTTTTGCAAATTATTCAGCCTGTCTGTGCCTTAGGTCAGAGAAGGCAATGGCAACCCACTCCAGTACTCTTGCCTGGAAAATCCCATGGGCAGAGGAGCCTGGTAGGCTGCCCTCTATGGGGTCGCTAAGAGTGGGACACGACTGAGCGACTTCACTTTCACTTTTCACTTTCGTGTATTGGAGAAAGAAATGGCAACCCACTCCAGTGTTCTTGCCTGGAGAACCCCAGGACGGGGGAGCCTGGTGGGCTGCCGTCTATAGGGTTGCCCAGAGTCAGACACAACTGAAGTGACTTAGCAGCAGCAATAGCAGCCAACTCATAGTATTCTTATAAGATCTATATGACTCAATGCATCTTCAGTCTTTAAAACAGTCTCTGGTATATTGAAAGCAAATTCTTATTATTGTGGAAAATAAAATGCTCAGTATTCTTGAAACACCTGGTAGTTCTGATTAATCTAATGCACTATGCTTTGAGATATTTGCTCCCTTAGGGCATGGATTCATTGTTTTAATCCCCAGCCACAAGATTGTGAGCCCAGGAGCTGTGTCATCTTTTCCTTTTTTGTGTAATGTCTTTAGCAGCATGAGGCAATGACTCAGGAAATGGGGGAAGAGTGAAATAAAATGTGCAAAACAATGCATATAGAATTAGTCAAATTCTGCAAGAGTTTTGAACAAAAACATGATAACTAATTATTGAGGAATAAGATTATGTTTTTGAATTTTTTAAAAAACACTTTAAGTATTTCTTTGAAGAAATATTGCTAGGAGACCATATCTAATGTAGTGACCTGGTGAAGGACAATTTCTGTGTTAACTAGAGAAGCCTAGTTTCCGGTGCATTTGAAAGAAAATATCAATTTGTGTTGATTATTTTTCCATTTACTTAGATCTACAGAGCTTCATTCTTCAAGTCTTTTTCAAGTTTTCCAAGACCCTTATCCTTTGATCATAATGTTAGCCACATAGATGATTCCCCAGTAGTTCTGTATTTATTATCAGTGATAAAACTACATTTAAAAATCTCCTATTTGTCTTTTTCTGGTTATACTCTAATAGTTTGGAAATGTGTGATAAAATACCCCAATGACTACACCTTGAGAACTGAATCCCATTCTAATTGTTTTGATGCATGAGCTAGCAGGATAATTGATTGACACTAAGACCACTCAGTAAACAGCCAGCTAACAGAATTAGATTAATCAAAACATATGGTAACTACAACTGTGCAGAACAACTTGGAATCTGCAATGTAGCCTGAGGGTAAATAATCAAAAGTCTGCTCAAAGAGCAATTAGACTTAATAAGTCTTCTTATGCGATTAGGATTAAGGGAGGCTGAGAGATAAAATTGTAAAGTTTTAGGAAGATATTTGATGAAAGATTTACTTCATTCCTAAGAAAACAGTTCTAGTATTTAGAGTAAACATTGAATTTCTAGAGATGTGATTATCATGTATGTTTTTATAACTTTGCTATAAACTTAAGAATTTTCATAGTGCTTTGTGTTTTTTATAAAATACATGTACTTTTGAGACCTCAGATTTTGATTCATTCATTCACCTAACAATAATTCTTAAGCACTTACTATATACAAGGCTCTAGATAAACACTGTTGAGAAGAGGTAAAACAAACCACAAATCCTGACCTTTGAAATTAGATTTTGGCGGAGAATTAAAATTTTTATAATTCCAGCTGAGCTATTTCAAAGACTAAAAGATGATGCTCTTAGAGTGCTTCACTCAATAAGACAGCAAATTTGGAAAACTCAGCAGTGGCTACAGGACTGGAAAAGGTCAGTTTTCATTCCAATCCCAAAGAAAGGCAATGCCAAAGAATGTTCAAACTACCACACAATTGTACTCATTTCACATGCTAGCAAAGTAATGCTCAAAATTCTTCAAGCTAGGCTTCAACAGTTGGAGAAGGCAATGGCAACTCACTCCAGTACTCTTGCCTGAAATATCCCATGGACGGAGGACCCTGGTAGGCTGCAGTCCATGGGGTTGCAACAAGTTGGACAGGACTGAGTGACTTCACTTTCACTTTTCACTTTCATGCATTGGAGAAGGAAATGGCAACCCACTCCAGTGTTCTTGCCTGGAGAATCCCAGGGACGGAGGAGCCTGGTGGGCTCATCTATGGGGTCGCACAGAGTCAGACACAACTGAAGCGACTTAGCAGCAGCAGCAGCAGGCTTCAACAGTAGGTGAATCAGTAATTTCCAGATGTTCAAGCTGGATTTAGAAAAGGCAGAGGAACCAGACATCAAATTGCCAACATCTTTTGGATCAAAAATAAAGCAAGAGAGTTCTAGAAAAACATCTACTTCTGCTTCATTGACTATGCCAAAGCCTTTGACTGTGTGGATCACAACAAGCTGTGGAAAATTCTTAAAGAGATGGGACTACCATACCACCTGAACTGCCCCCTGAGAAACCTGTATGCATGTCAAGAAGCAACAGTTAAAACTGGACTTGGAACAATGGACAGGTTCCAAATTGGGAAAGGAGTACATCAAAGTTGTATATTCTCATCCTGCTTATTAAACTTATATGCAGAGTACATCTTGTGAAATGCCAGGCTGGATGAAGCGCAAACTGGAATCAAGATTTCAGGGAGAAATATCAATAACCTCAGAAATGCAGATGACAGCACCCTTATGGCAGAAAGTGAAGAGGAGCTAAAGAGCCTCTTGATAAAAGTGAAAGAGGAGAGTGAAAAAGTTGTCTTAAAGCTCAACATTCAGAAAATGAAGATCATGGCATCTAGTCCCATCACTTCATGGCAAATAGATGGGGGAACAATGGAAACAGTAAGAGACTTTATTTTCTTGGTCTCCAAAGTCACTGCAGATGGTGACTGCAGCCATGAAATTAAAAGATGCTTGTTCCTTGGAAGAAAAGCTATGACAAACCTAGGTAGCATATTAAAAAGCAGAGATATTACTTTACCAACAAAGGTCCATATAGTCAAAGCTATGGTTTTTCCAGTATTCATGTGGATATGAGAGTTGGACCATAAAAAAGGCTCAGCATTGAAGAACTGATGCTTTTGAACCATGGTGTTGGAGAAGACTCTTGAGAGTCCCATGGACTGCAAGGAGATCAAACCAGTCCATCCTAAAAAAATCAATCCTGAATATTTGTTGGAAGGACTGTTCTGAAGCTCCAGTACTCTGCCACCTGACTCAGAGAGCCAACTCATTAGAAAAGACCCTGATGCTGGGAAAGATTGAAGGCAGGAGGAGAAGGGGATGACAGAGGATGAGATGGTTGGATGGCATCACCAACTCAATGGACATGAGGTTGAGCAAGCTCCAGGAGATGGTGATGGGAAGCCTGGTGTGCTGCAGTCCGTAGGCTTCCAAAGAATTGGACATGACTCAGTGATTGGACGAAAACAAAGTTCAAGGTGAGGAAAAATAGAAAATCCTTAGGGAAAGGTATAGATAAAATACTAGCAAAGATAAAAAGAAGGGAAAACTTTTGTGGGGACTTCAGAGGAAGCTTTAGGATTGAGTCCCAATTCTTAAAAGTTTGAATAATCTGTAACACATATTGATAAAAAGAGAAATGTCTTATTTTACACTACTGTCTAAGATGGCCCTATTTTATGTTTTACCCTTCCATAATAATTGAAATTATATATTTGATTTTGTAGTCTCATTGTCATTTCCTAGATACACGAAACTAGAAGTAAAGCCATGAGTCATAAATCATAAATGATCAGTTTTCCACTCTTATTTTGATTCAAGACTCAATGATGTTCTTCTCTCGTGCCACCCTGAATATTTATTATTAGGTTCAATGAGCTCAAACATGGAGGTGACCTATGGTCATATCTTTCTAGAAACAGAACACTGGCTAATGGGATTTATATATTTCCAAGCCTGGGATCTGAAATGGTATCAGCATCATAGAAATGGATTGTACATTCTTCTGAAGATGAGTCTATTTGCACCTTCAACTGTCTTCAGATACATCATTGTTTTTTTTTTTTGCTAGATACCTCAGTCTGAAAATAATCTAGTTTTTATCTCACCAATTTGAGGATTCAGGGAAAGTAGACAATGAGTTCACATGGAGATTTAATGGAGGAGGCTCAACAATGGGGATCTCCTCCAAACCCCTCCCTTTGATCCCCTCTACTACTATCCACCACTGTCCTTTCTGATAAGTGAGGAATACTTGACTGGAAAATAGACTATGGGACAGAGAGAATGCCAAGACAAGAATTATTGTGTAATAAGAAGGTGACAATCTGGTGTTATGTAGACCATGGAATAATATTGGTTCCAGAATGAAAATGCAATTGATTTTCAAGGAGGGAAAATGTACTAATACTTAGAAGTGTAAAATAGTTCTTCTAAGCATGACAAATATGTGCAGGATATCTTTGAAAATATGAGAAAATGGAGATTCAGACAGGGTGTTTGACTTCCCCAAGGTTGCACAGGCTAGTATGAGCTTTTTTTGGAGACAGTATCTTTTGATTCCTCTTCCAGTGCCCTTTTCTCATGTAACCTGAATGTCCAGGGCTTCTCTAACCATCTTGTCAACTCCTTCCCACTCTAGTCATCATCTATCATATTACCCTTCATCTTCTTTTTTTGTGGCATTTTTGTGTTCATGTCATTTTGATTGATTTTCTCATGTTTATCTTTATTTCACTATAGACTAAGTCTCCTGAGAACAATAATATATCCTGTTCACTACTGTTTCTGCATCTGGTTATCACTACTGTATCCCAAGCACCTGATACACTATTGGTAAACCCACAAGAAATATTTATCAACTGACTATTTACTATAACAAAGTGGTTGCATGCATGCTTAGTCACTCGGTCATGCCTGACTCTTTGCAACCCCATGGACTGTAGCCTGCCAGTCTCCTCTGTCCATGGGATTAAGTTTTGACAAATGAGGGTAATCACAGCTGAGTGATATATTGATACATTGAGTGCAAAATGAGTTATGGAACTAACATAAATATTGCCAAATTCCCACATTTGGGTTTTTATTTTTCTCTCTTATTTCAGGGCTGCCCAGGTGGCTCAGTGGTAAAGAATCCACCTGCCAAGCAGGAGACATGGGTTTGACAAGTTATTCTTTTACTGATTCTCTATCATGGATAAATATGCCTTACTACAAGCTAGTCTCTCTAATTTTTTTATTTTCAGTTAGTTTTTCCAAGCTACACTGAAGAACACAATTCTGCAAGCCAATGATTCTTTCCATGACATGGGTCCTTAAGGAATCTATGACCTTTCATGTTTCACTATCATTTTCTCAAGTAAACATTGGCATTTCTTTTCATCTTCCCTCATAAATACTGTTTAACTTTTTAGTAATTTGATTTTTGACCACTTGACAATTTGTTAAGTTTATATGTTGTCACTTTACTGATTTGTATCCAGGTTCTATACTCAATATCTGAGCAGAGAAATTCACTCACACATTCATTCCTTCTTGTGTTCTTTCATTTAACAAGTATGTATTGAGTATTTACCATGTGCTGGGTACTATAGATATAATGTGATCAAATACAGTCAAGGTCCTTTCTTCCTCGAGTTTCCAAACACACACACACACTCACACGGATATGTCTATGACTACAATTGTGACAAATGCTATGAAAGTGAAAAGTGAAAATCACTCAGTCGTGTCCAACTCTTTGCGACCCCATGGACTATACATTGGAGAAGGCAATGGCACTCCACTCCAGTACTCTTGCCTGGAAAATCCCATGGATGGAGGAGCCTGGTGGGCTGCAGTCCATGGGGTCGCTAAGAGTCGGGCATGACTTAGCGACTTCACTTTCACTTTCCACTTTCATGCATTGGAGAAGGAAATGGCAACCCACTCCAGTGTTCTTGTCTGGAGAATCCCAGGGATGGGGGAGCCTGGTGGGCTGCCGTCTATGGGGTCGCACAGAGTCGAACACGACTGAAGTGACTTAGCAGCAGCAGCAGGACTATATATTCCATGTAATTCTCCAAGTCAGAGTACTGGAGTTGGTAGCAACACCCTTCTCCAGGGGATCTTCCCTACCAAGTGATCGAACCCAGGTCTTCTGTGTTGCAGGTGGATTCTTTACCAGCTGAGCCACCAGGGAAGACAAATGCTCTAGTAGATAGATATCCATGCTATGTGAACCTATAATAGGGCTATTGGACATCACCAAGTAGATAAGAGAATGCTTCACAGAGAAAATAACACAAACTAAAATTTGAACCATGACCGTTTGGTAATTAGGCAAACAGGGGAAGAAAACATAATTCAAATGGGGATGTAGGTGGGGGGAATTGCCTTGATTTAGTGATGAGAGGGCTTATGGTAAAGGATAGGCAAACTAGCAATTTACTAGTGTAACCAAAGTTCAAAGGATAAAGGGGAGCTTTATCTAAGTTTGATAAGGTTGGTAAAGATTGAAGCATGTGAGATCATCTACAGCATATTAAGGAGTTTCTTAACCCTAAAAGAACTAGGAAACAACTAAAGTTTTTTAAGCAGGAATTTAAACATTTCATATGAGAAGTTAAAGGTGCCAAAGTTAATTTTTAATGATCAGGTTTAACTGAGACTGAGAATAATGGACAGAGTCCAGACTCTAGGAGCATGAGGGAAGAAAATTCATGCATTCAATTTTGGCCATGTTGAGTTTGAAATGTCTTTGAAATACCCAGGAGTAGATGTAAAGTAGGCAGTTGGTTATACAGATTTGGAACTCAGAAGAGTGTTATGGCCTAGAGATATAATTGTATGAATTGATTTTGACTAGATGATAATTGAATCTGTGAGCATGGATGAGATCACATAGGGAGAAAATATCAAGTTAGAAAAGGAAAGAGAATTAAGGAGCAGTTTTAGAAGATTGTCAACATCTTGTGGCTTGAAGGAAGATGAACATGCCAAGAAAGTTAGAAAGAAGAAGGAAAGAAATAGGAAGAAGACCAGGAGACAACTGTCTTGAAGCCAAGGGAAGAGAAAGTACCAACAATGTCAATGTCAGAGGATAAAAGGTCATGACTCTTGTGTTTACAAGTAACAAATAAATGGTATTTATTGACCCATAATGGAGAAGGCAATGGCACCCCACTCTAGTACTTTTGCCTAGAAAATCCCACGGACGGAGGAGCCTGGTAGGCTGCAGTCCATGGGGTCGCTAGAGTCGGACACAACTAAGCAACTTTACTTTCACTTTTCACTTCCATGCATTGGAGGAGGAAATGGCAACCCACTCCAGTGTTCTTGCCTGGAGAATCCCAGGGACAGGGAAGCCTGGTAGGCTGCCATCTATGGGGTCGCACAGAGTTGGACATGACTGAAGCAACTTAGCAGTAGCAGTAGCAGCAGTGACCCATAATGATCATGTCCAGCATTGATCTGGCTTCATATAAGCCTCAGTCAGATACAATGTCACCAAGAATCATATACCTCCTCCTGCTTTCTGTGACATTGACTCTGTCTTCATCCATGATTGACTGGATGGAAGAATGATTGATAAGGGAATATTAAAGATGGCTTCCAAGAACTTCAGCTGAGCTTTTGGTTAGCATGCAGTACTTATAAAGATGGATCCCAAGTTCTAGCTTGTGTATGTGATGACATATTGACATTTTTCACTAAGATTAATAAAACAGTTTTGGCAGGAAATTTTTAATTTAGTTGAGTTTAAGAGATATGTGAGCTATCCAATAGGCAGTTAAAAGTAAAAGTAAGTGGTAAGTAAAGTTATGAAAGTGCATGGAATTATTTATAAAGACATAGAGAAACTGAAGAAGGCCTAGCAACTAGCATTGAGAGACCCCAGCATTTAAGGATTAGGTACAAATGAAACAACCAATGAATAAGAACAAAAAGAAGTAGTCAGGAAGAAAGAAAATCAAAAGTATGGAATATCACTGAAGCCAAAGAAAAACAGAGTGATCAGCTTTGTCAAATTATCCTGAGAATCAAATAAAAATGAGTAAAATAAGGACCAAAAACATTCATTTTAATTAATTGGTGACATTAGGAGTTGTTTCACTAATAAACTAATGGCAAAGGCAGGTGACAATTAAGTCAGATTGGAGTGAATTAAGGAGTGAGTGGGAAAATAAAGAATGAAGAAGGGATGGCAGACTAAATATATATATAACCCTTCCAGAAGAATGAATTGTAAAGAGGAAGAGGTAAAGGAGTAACTAAAGGAGAAAGTGGGATCAGAGAGGTGATTTTCTTTGTTTAATGAGAGACACTTGGGAATGTTAAATATTGAACGGAATAATCTAAGAGAAAGGAAGAAATCAGAAATACATAAGAGGGAAATCAACAGATGGGAAGGGATGAGATTCCGAGTATGAAATAAAGATTTTATAAGGCAGGTACAAGGTCACAAGATTATTAAACATGAAAGTTTGTTTTAAAAATGACTCAAAGAATCTAGGTTGAATAGGAAAGATGTGAAGATAAGACAGAGTTAATAGGTAAGAAAGGTCTTGTATAAAGACTCCAGTGAGACAAAGGCTCTTAGTGTAATTGAGCACCAATATTTAAAGAATGTTCTGTTGTAACAAAGTTTGGGCTAATCCTGGTACACAATGCAAAATTTTTCAAGATAACCATGAGACTGGAAGTCTTACCAAGGTTACTATAGGGACATTATCTTCCTATACAATCTTCCTATACAATCTTCCTATACAACCATGTATACAACCTATACAAAAAAAACTATTTTTGCCTTCCTGTTCTAGTCTTTTCATCATATCCTTTTATTGATTGTGTATGTATCTTTACAGATAAGTCTAGATTATGAACTCCTAGAATTCTTTCTTTCCTCTTCTTAAGGATACCAAAGATTTTTTGCTTTTTTTTTTTTGTTATAAAAGAATACTGTATAAATGTGTTCAAATGACTGTATTGATACTTTTAAGGTTAATGTTAAGCTCCCAGGTAGTAGCAATGGCATAAATTTACTTCCATCTCATCTTCTATATTGAAGCATGGTGTCTTAAAGGTAAAAATGTGTAGAAGTAATGTGTTATTGCTCCCGATCCAAACACACCTACTCAGTAAAAATACAGTGGGTTATACCAGCCAGTTGTGCCTCTTGGCCAAATTTAAATCACTGGAAAGTGAATTGGAAAATTGAAAAATTACTTTATAGAATTAACATATAAAAACCTCATTTAAAACATTAACTATTAAGTAAGAAATAATGTATACAAAACTACATTGATTAAAAATACATATTATCCTAAAATATATGTTCTTTTAAGTTTCCTTCATGTTATTTTCAACTTTCATTTTTATTTGTATTATTTAGTTTATGTTTATCATTTTTAATGACTGCAAAAAATGCCACTGGGTTGATGCATTATAATTTACTAAGATATTCCTATTTTGTTTGACATTTGGTTATTTCTATTTTTTTCCTTATTATAATATTTTAAGGAACATCTTTGGAAATATAGTTCTTCTTTCTTGTTGGATTTTTCCCTTGGATATATACCTATGAGTATAGATTGCTATATCAAAACATAAAGACATTCATATGATTGTTGATATGCTTTCAAAAAAAGATTGTATAATGACACAGTCTTCCAGACTCATCAGGTATAAAAGTTCTTGCTTTAATATATATAAAATAGCTTCTCTGTTTAATTTGGTTGGATGGTAGTGGACATTATTTCAAGTTAGTGTAAATATTCCTCTAATATTTGAGCACTGTAATTGGTCTATTTATATTTTGTAGAATATAAATTATTATCAATTTTATTTGAGGAGAAATGACTTTTTTATCATTTAATCCATACATTCTTCTCAGTCCGGACTTCCACAACTATTAATTTCAGTTATGTCTATTATACATAGTTTTACATAAATTATTTTATTAAATTATATCAAGTCTTTACTTGAAGCCTATATTTAAGACTATATTAGTGTCTGACTCTGGATCTCATAGTCACATGAAACTTGATTTGAAGCCCAGATATGAATCTCTAGTTGTCTTGCTGATGACTTAAACTTCCAGTTTTCTCATCTGGGAATAATAATAACTACAGTATAACAATTGTGGGAGGACTAAATATAAAATACTGAAGTATTGTGTTCAACAAAGTTCAGCTATTCACTGATTTAGATTATCAGCCAAGCAAGTCAGGATAACTGATTTTATTTTAGATCATTTGTTTTTTATCACTCTCTTGTAGATTCACCAGGCATTTGAGTTGATAGTGTTTGAATGGTTTCATACCACGAATTGAGCTTCCCTCCTGGTGGCTCAGAGATTAAAGCATCTGCCTGCAATGCAGGAGACCTGGGTTCAATCCCAGGATCGGGAAGATCCCTGGAGAAAGAAATGGCAACCCACTCCAGTATTCTTGCCTGGAGAATCCCATGGACGGAGGAGCCTGGTGGGCTACAGTCCACAGGGTCGCAAAGAGTCAGACACGACTGAACGACTTCACTTCACTTCACTTCAGTGGCTCAAACAGTAAAGAGTCCACCTGCAATGCAAAAGACCTGGGTTCAATTCCTGGATCCTAACGATCCCCTGGAGAAGGGAATGGCAACCCACTCCAGTATTCTTGCCTGGTGAATTCCATGCACAGAGGAGCCTAACAGGCTGTAGTAGTCCATGGGGTTGTGTAGAGTCAGATACAACTGAGTGACTAACATACACACACACACCAGGAATAAAAGTATAGAATGTTGAATCTTTTTAGTGGGAATATTGACCAAACACATTTCCATATAAAGTTGTTTTAGCTCAAAGTGCTAGAGAATTTTGTTTTTTTTTTTTTTTTTTTGAGCCGCCAGCGGCAGCCATACTTACTCCTAGAGAATTTTGGTCATTGCTTATAGGCATCACTGACACACTGTATAATTCCAGCTATTTCTATGTTATATTAAAGCTGGGATCTTATTTCATTTGATTCATTATATCTGTTGTTCAATGACATTGGCCAGATATGTCTTCTGTTTTTTATACTGCTAGGTATGTTTTGATGTGCTCTTTATTTTAATGTTGTTACATATGTCCTTTTTTAAGATAGTTAACTTATATCTGTGTTATAGTGTCTGCTCTTTGCATTGTGTACCATGGTACCAGGCATATTTTCTTATATATAATCATATTCTAGCAATAATGCACATATTTATATAGCACTTTATAAATTTTGAAGCAATTTGCAAGCATTCATTTTCTCTTTGATATAATAAATGTTGACAAGTCATACACATATGAATATCATAAATACATAAATCACCTGCCATGATGTTTTCTTTTTATTTCAAGTAAAATGATTTTAATGACACTTTTGTGCCACATTTATGACTTTCAAAACACTCTCACTCTCAGGTTTTTCAAATCTCTTTTGATATTCACCTCAAACATGTCAGGAACAGAGAATATGTATTAGTGTCAATTTATACATGAGAAAGTCAAGACTCCAAGGCATTAAATAACATATCGCATAGTCATGTGTATAAAAAGTGAAATAAATAGGTCTAGAATCCAGGTATCTGACCATTAGCTCTATTCTAACTATTCATGTATGCCATTCTTTAGTTTGGTATAAATGTAAATGCCAAGAATAAGGCACTGTAGTTTCTAAGGACTAAAAGAAAATAGACAATTTCGCTGAGAAACATACTAAGAAGGTTTATCTAAAGCAATAAAAAAATAGAAACTACACAATTTCTATTTTTATATTTAATTATTCTATGCATTTTTTTTTTCTTGAGAAAGAATAGAACTAATGGGAGTAAAAAGAAAATACTTTTAGGAAAGAAAAAGTAGAATTCCAATAGCCTACTATTTTAACTCTACCACATATCTTTGAATGCTTGGTTCATAGACTTTAAGAACCCACATATAGGGAGCCAGAGGATGTCATGGATTGTAAATTTAGAGTAAGGCCGGTTAACTCTATTAGATGAAGAATGATTATTCTAGAGAATAAAAAAAAAAATAGGAATGTAAAGTAGTAAATGATTGATTAATGGTCATCGTCAGACATGCCTTGTATCAGTTTTGAGTCAAAATGCTTCCTGTCATATTGGTGAGGGTGATCCCTATTGGTAAGAGATTGATTTCATCTCTGTCACTACTGTGAGTTTCTGTGAGGGTAGTACTGATAGGTACCTGGAACATACAAATAACTTGTAAATATTATTCTCTCTTTTTTAAGTTAAGTTTTGATTGCAGTTTACTTTGAAAAATACATTCCAAATTCTGGCTCACACATTACATTCTTTTGTCACTACCAGACACTTCTCTGTTGCCTGGCAACATGATACAACTCCATTCCTGGAATGAATCTTGAAGAGGTATTGGTCACTAGTCAGTAGTATGTGGATAGTTGTCTAAAAATAGTGAATAGAGTTAGAATAACAGAGACACTACAGAAATTCTACTTGTTTCTTCATAAAAAATCATTTTTATTTTACCTATTACTTTTATTTTTTCTCTCTGAAGGGAACAAAAAAGGAACAAAATATGAAATAATTAAATTTAAAACTACAAGTTATTGATTTCTTCTGTCTTTTCTTCTTTTGTTATTTTGGATAAGCTCCCTAGCATATTTCTCATAGACATTGTCAATTTTTTTAAAATTTTATCTTCACATTTGAAGAGGAATGCATTACTTGGTTTTACATGTACTTATCAAAATGTATATCAATTGGAATATAATAAAAAATAGTAAGTTACTCTACTTAAATCATGACTGCAGGGCACCTTAAAATTTCCCTCTGGCCTTAAATTTCCCCAGATCAGTTGTTGAACTGTTCCCAATTTGCCCTGGCTGTATGAACAGTGAGTGGAGAGCACTGGTTCCACTCTGCTCAGGAAATGCTATGGATTTCAGTTTTGAGTTCAGTCTGTGCCCAAAGGATTAGTGCATAAATTCCTTACGCGTTTTTCATGAACTTCCTGAATCCGAAACACCTGGCTCTTTGTTTGAAAGGCAGGATCTTTGATCTATCCCAGATCAGAATCCTTGGCGCTGAATTCTAGGAATTTGACCTCAGTGTCCATCTCTCTACCTTCCTCTTGGCTCCTATGCTTCAATTTCTTTTGGTCTCTGACTCAGACCAAATCTGTCTTCACTAGATCTTGGTGGCTCAAACAGTACAGAATCTGCCTGCAGTGCAAGAGACCTGAGTTCAGTTCCTGGGTTGGGAAGATCCTCTGGAGGAAGAAATGATAATCCACCCCAGTATTCTTGCCTGGGAAATCCAATGGACAGAGGAACCTTGCAAGCTACGGTCCATAGGGTTGCAAAGAGTGGGACATGAATGAGTGACTAACACTTTCACTTTCAGAGTCCACACACAACTCTTCCTTTGCCTGGATCTCTCATTTCCCAACTTTCCCACGAAGGATTCCTTCTCCCCATTCAAGTCTCAGTTCAACTGTTACCTCTAGACAACAGAGTTCGCTGATACCCCAAAGTAATCCCTACTGTCGCCCAGGAGTTCCTGTCTCATTAACATGTTTTATTTGTATCTAAGTAGTTAGCAATGCCAGATTTTATTTATTTCTTTATTTTTGACATTTAATATCTGTCTCTTTTTTGCTAAAGTTGAAACTCTACTAGCACAGGAACTTTTCTATGCTTTGTTCACGGCTATATTTGTAGAAGGTGCTCCAACAAGAACAGGTAGAATAAATGACTGAATCTTTTTAATAAGCTCCTTAGGTTACTGTCACATATCCTCAAAATTGACACCTTGGGGCTAGAGGATGTCTCAGGACTAGCATATATTTCTCAATTAAAACCAAGCAACATGATGGCTGAGGTGATTTCCAATTCTTTGGCATAAGCAGATCTTCTCAGAGGCAAATCAAATCTTACTGAACCCCCTAGGAGTGCTTAGTACATCCAGGAGCCCAGTGGCTGTGAGAAAGTTTACTGGCTGTGACTGAAGATCCTGGCTTTGGGTTCTGGCTCTCTGGTTTATTATATACCTTCATTAAAGCCAAATAACCAAAGATTGTAGACGTTAGGGACCTCATCATGATGCCATATCTCTCATAGTCAAAATTTCTGCATATATCAAATGAGAGAATGAGACCAGATTAGTAATCCATACTAGCTTCTACAAAATGCCAGTTCATTAAAACCTAAATATTGGCTTACTCAAAATAATGCAAGAAATTACAAAAGCTTTTATGGTACAAAAATGTAGGAAACTACAGCTCTCTCTCTTGGAGATTCAAAATACACATTTGTAATTTTAAAACAATAAAAAATCCTTTGGAAATAAATCTCTTAATATTATTTAACTGAGCATTCATCAAACTTACCTGATCATAGCACCTTTTCTTATCCTGCAACAGCTTGAACTAATATTCCACAAAATTCAGTTTGAGAAATGTTGGATTAGATTATTTTAAAGCTATCTTCTGGTACATGTGGTCCAGAATTCTCTGGTGCCACGTTATAAGCACACTTGCCATCCACTCCAGAAATTGTGTAATCCCCCTGGGAATGGCTATACATCAACAGTAAGAAAGAGCTATGGTGATTTGAAACTTTCTGCTTTATTTGCTAAAATCACTCGCTAGTATCCACAAGGTTTGGAGTGATCCCAGATAAGATCAACCCCCTTCTATGAGAGCATGTGCAAGCAACCTTCCCACTCCATCCCAATAAATTCTAAATCTCAGAAAGCTGTGCAAAATTAAAAGATTTCAGGCCAAGGAAACCTTTATCCATGTAGCAGAAATTTATTCTTGTGCCAGTTGACAGGTTAAGAGAGAAACTTTGGTCTATTTTTATAGAAAATATACATTGAAAAATTAAAACAAGGAGTTTTAAAAGTTTCCCTTTAACGGTCACTAACACAATGTTTCCATGCTTCAGATGCCTCAAATGAATTTGCTCTTTCATTTGTATGAAAGAGCACAAATGAAAAGGATGCCTACATATGCCTGAAGTCTTGGTAATACGTACATATGCCTGAAGTCTTGGTAATACGTACATACGCCTGAAGTCTTGGTAATACGTACATACGCCTGAAGTCTTGGTAATACGTACATACGCCTGAAGTCACGCATTCGGTAATAAGGTGATTTTTTAAAACAAATACCATATATTACTTCATGTATGTGGAATCTAGAAAAAATGTTTCAGATGAGCATATTTGCAGGGCAGGAATAGCGACACAAACATCGCGAACTGATGTGTAGAAACAGTGGGGTGGGATCAACTGGGATATTGGAATTGATGTATATGCACTACCATGAGTAAAATAGACAGCTAGTAGGAACCTGTTTCATAGCACAAGGAGCTCATCTCCGTGCTCTGTGATGAACTAGAGGAATGGGATGGGGGATGGGGGTGGGAACAAGGTTCAAGAGGGAAGGGGCTGTATGTATATGTATAGCTGATTCACTTCATTGTACAGTAGAAACTAACACAACACTCTAAAGCAGCTATATCCCAATAAAAAATAAAAAGAAACTATTACATTATGGATTGAATTGAGTCCCCCAAAATTCGTACCTTGAATTCCTAACACCTGGTACCTTAAAAGGTGATCTTCTTCAGAAATGATCACAGATATAATTAGTTTAAATTAATAACATTAGGATGAGGTCATACATGGGATAGAGAGGGCTTCTAATCCAGTATGAGTGGTGTCCTTATATAAAGGTGACATTAGGACAGCAAGACAAACATGTACAGAAGGAATGTGATGTGAAGAGATACAGGAATAAGATGCCATTTACACTCTAAGGAGAGAATCCTGGTATAGATCCTTCTCTCACAGCCCTTGGAAGTAACTTACCTTGCCAACATTTTGATTTCAGACTTCTGGCCTTCACAAACATGGGACGGTAAATTTCTGTTCTTTAGGTGATCCAATTCTTGGATTTAGTTTCAGCAGACCTAACACACTGATACATAGGATCTAAATGTTGGGATCAAGTCTCTTAGTCCTGTAGGTACATTTGTCCAATTCTCAGATGAATTCCTCCCTTCAGAATATCAAATGCATGAGTGGGCCTAAGATGTTTCAGAGCAAGTCAGTGAGAGGTCCTCCCCAGACCACTTTCTTTGGTTCTTGTCCCCCTAGAATAGCTGGTTTAACTCAAGTCTTAGAGTAGAGCCCTTAATGACATTTCAATGAACTTTCCTTTAGTCTTCTAGAGAATTTTGCTTCAGCTGAAGTAAAGATTGGAAGAAATTACAAATATTTGGAAAGATAAAAGGCAATGAAATTACTTTGAAACTACATTTTATCCAGCCTCATAAGGTTGACCAAACAACATTTTGGGCAAAACTGCCTAGATTTTTGAAGTGGATGTTAGAAGTGGCTAATATAGAAAATTGGAACAAATCTTCCCGGAAATTACCACTACCATTTCTAGTGTTCTTTGAGGACTGGCATAATGCAGATCCTTCCTCTTAGCCTACGGCAGAGAGGTCAGAGCTTTAAATGGTACTTGTAACAAAGGGAAGAGTCAAATTGCTCTTGTCATTAATTAGTTCAGATGTTACTTCAAATTGACTTTGGCCCTATTATTGAATCAAGAAATTCAAATCTGAGGGAATCAACTGTGGGAATGCTACTAGCTCAGAAAATTTGAGCTCCATTTTTTTTTGCAATTAGAAAAGGAATAAGTGCCCATGTTTAAATTCAGTTTAGCACTAATCCTGATATAAGAGGGTTGACAAAATATGGAAATAATTATAATATGAAAAATATTATATCAAGGCTTGAATCCAAAAACTTATAAACATTTCCATGACACTGTCTATATTTTGTTTCTCTGTTTGCAGTTCCTTTCTACATCCATTACCTAGTTTGCCTTAGTGGAGTAGTATCATCTGCAACACCATAATTGTCACCATTAACTTCATTTTCACCAATAAAACAGTCATTCAGGGCCTCATCCTCTGAACCTGTGCAAAGAGTAATGTGCAGACCCAGCTCTGCCCTGTGGTTACTTATAACTGTATCATTGTATTGAGTATATGCCATACTGTGATTCAGTTGGACTTAGCAAATGACTTAATAATTCTTTTCACTTTTATCAGGAAAGGAGCTCTTACTGTCGAATTCTCACTTGCTTTGAGAATTAATGAGTTTGTCTATTAGTTGTGGCTTCACTGTCAAATGTTCCAAATGCCTTTCTTTATCAATACTGATATTTTACAGTGTATTTTCATTTTTACTAAAGCTCATAGTCTCTACTTGGATAATGTGCCTAGAGCAATAGGAAGGATGCTCAGATACATTTTGGGAAAGCTCACCATTTTTCTATCACCGAAAGAAAAATTAGATACCTGATTACTGAATATGCCCACTTTTGAAATGTAGTTTCATATGTTCATTTCTTATTTTGTTTCCAAACGTATGAGAGATATGGGGACACAAACATTGGAGTAAACAGGAACAAGTATATAAAATAAGATCTGTCTAGTCTGATAACCCCTATCAGGAGGCTGGTACCGAAAGTCATCACAGTGCTTCTCTCTGTGGGAAAAGAGTTTCAACAAATGGCAGATCCTATTTGAAATGTTCTTTCCTTGTGGGGAATAAAGTTTCTGTGTGACTAAGGGGCAAGCTCATTCTTAAAAAGAAAAGATGATACGCTCTTTTATATTCTCTCTTCTACCATGCTTCTGTCAGGCCTTTATAAAAACCTGCTGTTTTCTTAGGGCTTTCCTTAGCCAATTCTAGGATGAATGAAGAAAAATAAAAAGTTGCTCTGACTTTAACTGGAAGAACGAGGGTGAGAGGGCTTTACCTTCTTCACACAAGCTTACCTATCATGACTTCCAAAGGGTACAACTATTTCTTCCAATAATTATTAATAATGCTTCCTGGAAACAGAGTTGTGCACATAGAAATTAACATTCTTTCCTATATTTTCTTTGTTCCCTGTACAACTTTCCTGAATTCCACATACCAATAGTTCTGTTTTTAAAATGTATTCATTGCCAAATATGTTTTATGTACTGCTTTCTTCAACTGAACTGATTGATTCTACTTTAATTTTCCTATTAGATGCACATCTCTCTTTTTCTTTTCCTTCAGTACCACTGCTCTCTGCTCAGCATCTTCATACCCTCCCTGCCATTTCTACCTACCATCGCTGTCATCTCAATCCATCACCTCTCAGCTTTGCTCTCTCTCTCTCTCTCTCTCTCCATCTCTCTTGTGCAATCCACTTTTGTTTTTCCCACTTAGAATGTGGAAGGAAAGATAAGGCAGGAAAGACCAGTCAGCTGATTGGCAAGAATGTTCACGAGGTGGCACCTAATTTGGTGAATGCATCAGGCTTTGGCTCGGCTAACTGCCTTCCATCACCTCTCTCACAGGTTGTTACTCATTAACTAAGCCTACAAAGCCTGAGGTATAAGGCAGCTGTTATCATAAAATGAGAAAACCCAGCACTCAAATCAACTGCTATAACAGCACCAGCAAGACTTACACATTCCTTACCTTTAGGCAAGTCCGCACCTGAAATCACATGCTGTATTCAAAACAATCTGAGTCAGTTTTTCTTAAGAAATGATCCTTACCTAAGAGAGCTTGAAGAACTCTTTTCCACTGTACAGATAACTTTGACAGCAGTGTCATCATGTTTCAAGTCTGTTGCCAAAACCCCCTCTCCCATGGGCAGGTGTGAATAGACATTATTTTTTTTCCTCTGATATTTTGTTTTCTCCTTACCTCCATATCTGAGCAACCTTTTTTGGACTGACACTTCTTTTTCAATTACGATGACGGATGAGTTGAGTCATAGTCCAACCTAGTAGTCTTCCCCTTTAACTTTAATAAGACTTTGTGTTGCTTCAACCTTTCCCACTATAAATGTTAGAATGTGTCCAGCCAAAAGTAACCAAAAATCCCATTCACAGTGGATAAAACTATAAAGACATTTAAAAAGACCTCTGAGAGTTTGTAGTCTCAGGGCAAGTATAGAAAGCAGCTCAATTATGTCATGGAAGACTCTTCTCCCACCCATCCTTTCTCCCATTCTCAGGAATTTGGTTTTGCCTCTCATGATCCTCACAGCTTCAAGTTGTCATAAAACAACCAACAGATCAAGAAGGGAGGGACAGGGGGAAAAGGCTCTCTGCTCACTCTTATAGGACCTTCACCCCACCTCATCCAAGCTCTGCCTCCCTCTTTACTTTTCTTTGGGCAGACCTGGATCACCAACTCAGCTCTAGACAAATCACTGGCAGAGAAGAACAGAATTGGCATAACCGGTTTAGAATAATCATGATCCATGCTCAGCAGTTGGGCATATCGCCCAGGATGAGAGTGAAGGATGGCTTCTCTTAACTAGCAAGAAGTAGAAATGGCTGTTAAATAGGCTAAAATGAATGACTGCCACACCACACCCCACTGGGTGATTATATAGTTATTCTCTTAGGAAAAAGTGACTTCATTTATTTTTAAGTCTTTGGGTGCTAGGCAACCTCACAATTTTCCCCATGTACTGCTTACCTGTCCTTTCTCATCCAGACTCTGCCTGTTAGCTATTTTTCCCTCTCCCTATCTTGGGTGAAGACACTTTATAAAGAGAGTCAATAGTCCCTTTATAAAAATACATTTTGTTTTTTTACAAACACACTTAAGATTGCAATTGTTTGAAATTTTTTACAGACAGCTTGCAAATTTTTATGTGACTTATATAACAATTCCAGTTAACAATGTTCCATTGCCTTAAAGATTTATTTTTCAGAGAGTCTTAATCTATTTTGAATATTATTTGATGCAGCCAGTATCATGAAAATTGTTTACTCTATTGGCAACTTGATGATAATGGTAGTTCAAGCAGTTTGTGTCTTCTTGAGATAATGTCATTATAATTTAAAGGGAAAATTAGTAAACAACTCACAGCTGTTTGGTATGAAATGTGTGTATAGTTATAAATATTCATAAATATTTTATCCTAATAAAATATATTAATTTTATTTTTTCTTAAGAAAAATAGCAAAGGATATTAGAATATAAAATGTGCTTTTTGAGTGTGTTTTCTTACTTAAAATATTTTTTAAGTATATATTCATTTTTAACAAACTTTATTTTTTAGAGCAATTTTAAGTTTACAGCAAAACTGAGGAGAAATTACAAAGATTTTCCACAAACTCCCAGAACCCACACATATATAGCCTCCCCTAAATGGCAACCCACTCCAGTACTCTTGCCTGGAAAATTCCATGGACTGAGGAGCCTGGTAGGCTACAGTCCATGGAGTTGCAAAGAGTCAGACACGACTGAGCGACTTCACTTCACTTATTATCTACATGCTCCTCCAGAGTGGTACATTTGTGACAACTGATGAACCTATATTGACACATCATTATCACTCAAGTCCAGAGTTTACATTATGGTTCATTCGTGGGTTGTATGTTCTATGGGCTTGAACAAATGTATAAGGGCATGTAACTACCTTTTAGTAGGGCTTACCAGGTGGCACTAGTGGTAAAACACCTGCCTGGTAATGCTGGGGACATAACAGATGTGGGTTCAACTCCTGGGTCAGGAAGATCCCCTGGAGGAGGGCATGGCAACCCACTCCAGTATTCTTGCCTGGAGAATCCCATGGACAGCAGAGCCTGGTGGGCTACAGTCCATAGGGTCTCAAAGAGTCAAGCACGACTGAAGCGACTTAGCATATGTGCATGCACCAGGCTCCTTTGTCCATAGGAATTCTCCAGGCAAGACTACTGGAGTGGGTTGCCATGCCCTTCTCCAGGGAATCTTCCCAACCCAGGGATCAAACCCAGGTCTCCTACAGTGTAGGCAGATTCTTTACCGTGTGAGACAACAGGGAAGCCCAAGAATACTGGAGTGAGTAGCCTGTCCCTTCTCCAGAGGAACTTCCCAACCCAGGAGTCAAGCCAGGGTTTCCTGCATTGCAGGCAGATTCTTTACCAGCTGAGCCACCAGAAATAAAAAATACTTTTAAAATCCAAAAAATATATATATTGTCTGTATGACTTGTGTGCATTTGGTAAGTTGTATGTGGTTCAATATCGTAAATCTATGACTGTATTCAATTTGAAAATATTGTGCCAAATTCATAATTCATTAAAAACCTCTAGAGCAGAGCTGTCCAAATGAACTTCTGCGATGACAGAAATGCTCTATATCTGCACTATCGAACACAATAGTTACTAGCTTACATATCTCTTGAACACTTGATATGTAGTTAATGTTACTGGGAAATTGATTTCATAATTTTATTAAATTTTAATTAAATTTAAATAGCCACCTGTGGCTAGTGGTTACTGTGTTGGATATCATAGGTAGAAGGAAATGTCAGGTACAAGGGAAAATATTTCTGTCATATTTTATTGAAGGTTCTAGTCACCCCTTCTCACAGTGTGGAAATGGTCTCTAGTGCAATGGACCCCCCACATATCAGAACACACAAGAATTACCTGGAGAACCAGTTTTATGTAAGCTCCTCAACATCAGAGATGCTTGATTCAGTAGGTTTTGAGTGGGGTTTAGGTTCAGGTCATTCTGATGCAATTGTCCTAAGAACCAGATTTGAAACATACCAGTATCATTTCCCCTGCCTGTCCATAGAAGCCAGCACCAGAAGCTGCTCTCCATTGCAAAGTGCCTTTCAAACATTTCTGTCTTTTTCCTACAATTCACAGTAAGCAATAAATTATCATTCTCCACAACACACATATACTCCCATATATATTTATGAATGTATGTTTGTATAATATATATGTATATTAAATATGTATGTATACACACCAAAGGACTTACCTGGCAGCTCAGCAGTAGAGAATCCACTTGGAAATCAGGAGCCACAGGAGACATAGGTTCAATCCCTGGGGTGGTGGTGGGCTACTTCAGGGTTGGGGTCACTGAGTGTAGCAGTGCCTGCATGGGACTTTTTGAAAGAGGTCTCCATAATCTTCATTACCTCCACCATAGTTTGGCCCCAGGTAAATAACAGGGAGGGAACACAACCCCACCCATCAACAGAAAATTGGATTAGAGAGTTACTGACCTAGCCTCACCGGTCAAACAAGACCCAGTTTCCCCCTCAGTCTCTCCCATCGGAAAATTTCCATAAGCCTCTTATCCTTCTCTATCAGAGGGCAGGCAGAATGAAAATCAGAACCACAGAAAACTAACCAATCTGATCCCATGGACCACAGCCTTGTCTAACTCAATGAAACTATGAGTCATACCTTGTAGGGCTACCTAAGACAGATGGGTCATGGTGGAGAGTTCTGACAAAATGTGGTCCACTGGAGAAGGGAATGGCAAACCACTTCAGCATTCTTGTGTTGAGAACCCCATGAACAGTATAAAAAGGCAAAAAGATAGGACACTGAAAGATGAACTCCCCAGGTCAGTAGGTGCCCAATATGATACTGGAGATCAGTGGAGAAATAGCTCAAGAAAGAATGAAGAGATGGAGCCAAAGCAAAAACAACACCCATTTGTGGATATGACTGGTGATGAACATAAAGTCTGATGTTATAAAGAGCAATATTACATAGGAACCTGCAATGTTAACTCCATGAATCAAAGCAAATTGGAAGTGATCAAACAGGTGATGGCAAGAGTGAACATTGATGTTTTAGGAATCAGCAAACTAAAATGGACTAGAATGGGTGAATTTAACTCAGATGACCATTATATCTACTACTAAGGCAAGAATACCTTAGAAGAAATGGAGTAGCCATCATAGTCAACAAAAGAGTCTGAAATGCAGTACTTGGATGCAATCTCAAAAACTACAGAATGATCTCTTTTTTTCCCAAGGCAAACCATTCAATATCACAGTAATCCAAGTCTATGCCCCAACCAGTAATGCTGAAGAAGCTGAAGTTGAATGGACTATGAAGACCTACAAGACCATCTAGAACTAATACCCCAAAAGATATCCTTTTCATTATAGGGGACTGGAATGCAAAAGTAGGAAGTCAAGAAAACACCTGGAGTAACAGGCAAATTTGGCCTTGGAGTACAGAATGAAGCAGGGCAAAGGCTAAAACAGTTTTGCCAAGAACACGCACTGGCCATAGCAAACACCATCTTCCAACAACACAAGAGAAGACTTTACACATGAACATCACCAGATGGTCAATACTGAAATCAGATTAATTATATTCTTTCCAGCAAAATTTGGAGAAGCTTTATACAGTCAGCAAAAACAAGACCCGGAGCTGACTGTGGCTCAGATCATGAACTCCTTATTGCCAAATTCAGTCTTAAATTGAAGAAAGTAGGGAAAGCCTCTAGATCATTCAGATTTGACCTAAATCAAATCATTACAATTATATAGTGGAAGTGACAAATAGACTCAAGGGATTAGATCTGATAGACAGTGTGCCTGAAGAACTATGAACAGAGGTTTGTGACACTGTACAGGAGACAGGGATCAAGACCATCCCCAAGATAAAGAAATGCAAAAAGGCAAAATGGTTGTCTGAGGAGGACTTACAAATTGCTGTGAAAAGAAGAAAAGTGAAAGGCAAAGGAGAAAAGGAAAGTTATACCCATTTGAATGCAGAGTTCCAAAGAATAGCAAGGAGAGATAAGAAAGCCTTCCTCAATGATCAGTGCAAAGAAACAGGGGAAAACAATAGAATGGGAAAGGCTAGAGGTCTCTTCAAGAAAATGAGAGATACCAAGGGAACATTTCATGCAAAAATGGACTCAATAAAGGACAGAAATTGTATGGAGCTAACAGAAGCAGAAGATATTAAGAAGAGGTGACAAGAATACACAAAAGAACTGTACAAAAAAGATCTTCACAACCCAGATAATCATAATGGTGTGATCACTCACCTAGAGCTAGACATCCAGAATCTGAAGTCAAATGGGCCTTAGGAAGAAGCATCACTACAAACAAAGCTAGTGGAGGTGATGGAATTCCAGTTGAGCTCTTTCAAATCCTGGAAGATGATGCTGTGAAAGTGCTGCACTCAATATGCCAGCAAATTTGGAAAACTCAGAAGTGGCCACAGGATTGGAAAAGATCAGTTTTCATTCCAGTCCCAAAGAAAGGCAATACCAAAGAATGCTCAAACTAGCGCCCAATTGCACTCATCTCACACACTAGTAAAGTAATGCTCAAAATTCTCCAAGCCAGGCTTCAACAATACATGAACCGTGAATTTCCAGATGTTCCTGCTGGATTTAGTAAAGGCAGAGAAACCAGAGATCAAATTGCCAACATCTGCTGGATCATCAAAAAAGCAAGAGAGTTCCAGAAAAAACATCTACTACTGCTTTATTGACTACACCAAACCCTTTGACTGTGTGGATCAGAACAAACTGTGAAAAATTGGGATACCAAATATGGAAAATGGGAATACCAGACCACCTGACCTGCCTCCTGAGAAATCTGTATGCAGTTCAGGAAGCAACAGTTAGAACTGGCCATGGAACAGCAGACTGGTTCCAAATAGAAAAAGGCGTACGTCAAGGCTGTATAGTGTTACCATGCTTATTTAATTTATATGCAGAGTACATCATGAGAAATGCTGGGCTGGATGAATCACAGGTTGGAATCAAGATTCCCGGGAGAAATATCAGTAACCTCAGATTTGCAGATGTCACCACCCTTATGACAGAAAGCGAAGAACTAAAGAGCCTCTTGATGAAAGTGAAAGAGAAGAGTGAAAAAGTTGGCTTAAAACTAAACAGTCAGAAAACTAAGGTCATGGCATCTGGTCCCATCCCTTCATGGCAAATAGATGGGGAAACAATGGAAACAGTGAGAGGCTTTATTTTTTATCTGGCCTCCAAAATCACTGCAGATGGTGATTGCAGCCATGAAATTATAAGACGCTTGCTCCTGGAAGGAAAGTTATGACCAACCTAGACAGCACACTATAAAATAGACATTACTTTGCTAACAAAGGTCTGTCTAGTCAAGGCTATGGTTTTTCCAGTAGTCATGTATGGATGTTAGAGTTGAACTATAAAGAAAGCTGAGCACCGAAGGATTGATTCTTTTGAACTGTGGTATTGGAGAAGACTCTTGAGAGTCCCTTGGACAGCAAGGAAATCCAACCAGTCCATCCTAAAGGAAATCAGTCCTGAATATTCATTGGAAGGACTGATGCTGAAGCTGAAACTCCAATACTTTGGCCACCTGATGCGAAGAACTGACTCATTTCAAAAGACCCTGATGTTGGGAAAGATAGAAGGTGGGAGGAGAAGGGGACAACAGAGGATGAGATGGTTGGATGGCATCACCAACTCAAAGGACATGAGTTTGAGTAAACTCTGGGAGTTGGTGATGGACAGGGAGGCCTGGCGTGTTGCAGTCCATGGGGTTGCAAAGAGTTGGACATGACTGAGCGACTGAAGTGAACTGATATTTACCTTTATTAGTAAAATGAACTTTGACCTTTTAAATTACATTCTGCTTTTTGCAGGTTTTAAGAATCTAGTGGTGACCCATTAAAATGATTTATGCCTCAACAATGTGTTAGGACTCAAATTTAAAATAAATCATTATCTGGATAGTGGTGATTCAGTTCCTGAATGTTTTACATAGGACCTCAGGGCAGAGACACAGAGACAGCAAATGGAGAAAGATATTTTGTTTCACTCTACATTAATTCATGGGCACCCCCGCATGGCTGTAAACCTGATTCAACAAATGAACCAGTAGCTTTTTGTCTTTTTTAAGTGAATCAGGAATAAACCACATAGTTATGGTCTGATTGCCATAAAAATGAAACACAAATGTCTCATTTAAGAATTATTTTATATGTAAAATACTTAACTTAAAATATGATGATGAAAATCAGTATAATAGTAACTTTTTATGCTGAATGTTAAATGAGTAGTTTTAACACACTCTCAGGTACATTATGTTAGTTTTAATATATATTTTTCATTTTATATAAACCCAGAAAAGGCAAGAATTTATGAATAGCACACATATAGTCTAAAGTTCTGTTTATTGTAAAAATCCAGATATTTATCATAGATGCTTGGTCCAAATAATGCAGCAATGTTTGTGCTTATTTATTAAAAAAGAAATCTTGGAAGAGATTTCTGTTTACAGCAATCTTAGTCTGTTTTTCTCATGTCGGAATGGCTTTTAATTTTATCCATGTGGGTTACAAATCTGAAGCAATTAAAATTAATGATTGTCTGGTAAAATCGGACAAGAGGCTATTCAATCCCTGGGGGATAAATGGTTCTTCATTATCATTTATTATTCCTCCTGTTTCTTGTTACAATATGTAAATAAATAGAAGAGGGACACCTTATAGGCATTTTCATTATTTTGATGTCACTGGGACACAGTTAAATACTGTCATAATGAGTGGTCTCTGCACAGTTGGATCCCATATTCAGTGATACAACATTTTCATCGAGATGACTTGAATATGCCGTGGGAACATTAAACCATCTTACAGATCAGTTCCTCATGAGTTCACTTGTATGTGGCCAAGAAAATTCACCCATTTAGTTATTCATGCTGCTACTTGTGGTTTGTAAAAGATATACTCCATGTGCACTAAATGGTCTGTTCTGTGCTAACTGTATTTGTAACATCACATCAGAATTTGGACATAAGATTCATTCTTCTTGTTGCAGAGTAGATCAAGTGTATATACACAAACACATATACACACACACACAAATCAAATTAGAGTAAATGCTTTTTTTTGTCTGAAGGAGATCAGCCCTGGGGTTTCTTTGGAAGGAATGATGCTAAAGCTGAAACTCCAGTACTTTGGCCACCTCATGCGAAGAGGTGACTCATTGGAAAAGACTCTGATGCTGGGAGGGATTGGGGGCAGGAGGAGAAGGGGACGACAGAGGATGAGATGGCTGGATGGCATCACCAACTCGATAGACGTGAGTCTGAGTGAACTCCGGGAGTTGGTGATGGACATGGGGTCACAAAGAGTCGGACACGACTGAGCGACTGATCTGATCTGATCTGATTATATCTAAATATTACACATAAGTCAATAGAAGTGAATTACATAAAGGATTTTACATGTTTAACTCTTATGGAAAAACTAAAATAAATTAGGAAAAATATATATGTATTTCATATTTTACTTTAAAATTGTGAAACATATAGACAATATATTGGTAGATACTAGCTTTGTAAGATTTTCTTTTGTGTGAATATTTCTATATTTAATCTTGATAAAAAGCAAAAAAGCCTTAATTAGTAATGCATTAACTCTATTTTAAAACCCATTAGAATTTAGCTTTCTATCTTACATCTGATGGCAAAATTTTAAGCTCTTGCATGATTCATTCTTTTTTTACACTGAAACATTTTGTGTAGAAAAGGATCTGGGCAAAATATTAATCCTTTCTTTCTCTCTACCAGCATCTAATTCCTGTATTTTAAGTTAGAATTAAGGATATGTCCTTTGCCTGAAGAAGATGGAAATTTTTTGTTTTTAAAATTCTTAACAATTTTTGGATTCCCTGAGCACTTTACCAATGTCAAATAATTGTAAAAATACAAAGCAGAAGGCTAGACCAACATCATCAGCTTTACAGAGAAAATGTCTGAATCTTTAACCCTACAAAGAGGAAACAGAAGGAGAAGGATGGAAGCTGGTAGAGTTGGGCAACAAACCTTCAAAAACCATTAGATACAAAAAATGTTGACTTGACGTGACAATGTCTAATGCTTTTTGTCTTTCATCTTTTAAACATGCTCATTTCTGTGGATTTTCTTGGACCAAAGAATTCATTTTTTCTACTCTTAGTTTCCTAAAGATTATCTAGCCTACCAGCCTATGATTTGCAATATTTCGTTACTTATAAGAGAAACTAACTAGGACTGGCTTAAGCTAAAAGGAGATATTGTTTGAAGATTATTTGGGTGTCATGAAACCCAAAGGCCAGAATGCCACAGCTCCCAAGGAAGGTACTGCAGCCAGGGACTTGGAGTCTGATAGAACTTTCTGCTTCTCTCTATGTGCTCACCCCATTCTTTCTGTAGACCAGCATTCTCTCTTTCAAAGGCTTATGGAAGAAAACATGCCACCCCTGACCCCTCACCTCCTTGAATTGTGTGTTTCAAATCCAGCTGCAGAAGGGTAAAGGAATGAATGAATCTCTATGAATCTCAGTCCTAAGTTCCTTAAAGGGAGACCCTGAGCTAGAATTGGTCGTGTGCTTATCCTGGACCAATCATCTGTGTCCACGTGTCATCCTATTGTACAAATGCTGCAGGGGACTTTCTGCCATGAATGAAGTGAGAAATAAGGAAAAATTGTCATTAGTTGGTCCGACACTCCAAAATGCCCCTGTTTAATGGCAGACTATTTTGGGTTTTGTTTTTTTTAATTATAGGAATGACTTCAATTAGTTTCAAAATATCAACAAATATATATCAAATTCTCAAGGGGAATATATCAGTCTAAGCATTGGGGTATCTATGTTGTCATTTTTTTTTAACTGAGAGTAAAGTTTGGAGCAGCAAATGGTGTCAAATAGAAAAATAATTCTTCTGTTCAATGGTTGTGGCTCAGTATCTACAATTCACGTGGTACTTTGTCGCCATTCCACATATATAAAATTATCTCTGTCTCTATTTTAAGATACTTACTGTATATATAACAACAAAGAAATGCTGGGTTTTTTGACTTGGCTCTTCTAAAACTTTAAAGTGCATCAGAATCACCTGGAGGGTTTATTAAAACACAGTTTACTTAGTCTCACAGCCAGAGTTTCTGATTCAGTAAATCTGGAGTGCATCCCAAGAACTTCCTTCAGGAATTTCGTCAGCAAAACTACCCTAAAAATGTCAAATATAAGCTCCAAATCCATGTGTGTGTGTGTGTGTGTGTGTGTGTGTGTTAGTCACTTATTCATGTCCGACTGTTTGCAACCATGGACTGTAGCCCACAGGCTTCTCTGTCCGTGAAATTCTCCAGGCAAGAATACATACAAAGTTTTTCAAATAGTGGGTTGTGATGTGTTAGTGTATGATTAAATCAAATTAGTGGATTCTTTTTTCCCAGATGAAACAGGATGCATTATATGAAGGCATATTATACTTAAGGTAATTATTATACTATGAATAATAGCATAATATAGTTTCACAATACAGGTCATGGTCATAAAAATTTACAGTAAACTGCATCAAATCATTTTTAGAAGTGGATGAGATATATAAATGATAAAATCTTGGAATGGGGCTACAGCGTACTTTTGTACAAAATGATGATGGGAATAGGAATATTCCTATTCAATATTCTGTTCTATAGAGATCAGTTATCCATCAAAGATGGCATGAGAGACTCATATTAATTTATTAGAATTCTGCCTCTATCGATGTTTCCAAATTCATGCACTTCTGATCTGGATAAAATACCCAAAATCACCCATTAAAAGTGAATTTTAAACTGTGTTTCAGAATCCTAAGACTGTATTAAGTTTACTAAGAATTGCGAAATCGAGGCCTATGTGAGTAGGGTTTTTTGTTCCTAATTCTACTTTAATTAAAGCCCTTTATCAAATGGATTCTAAGGTTAACAGTGGTTCTTGAGTTCTTACTATGTTCACAGCACTATTCTAAGCAACTGTGTTTCTTCATAATTATCCTGTGAGGATTGTAATATTATCATTACCTCCATTTTCAATTAGGGAAACTGAGGCATGGTGAGTTTAAGTAATTTGCCCAAGTTTTCAGATTGTGTTCTTAACTATTATGCTATAGCTACATCTCATAGCACGACTATACCCAAGCACAAAACAAATATATCTATTTTTTAAAGTTCCTGATCTAACCACATAATGTAAGAAGGAGACTTTCAAAGCTCAATGAAGTAAAATAATGGAACCAAGCTTCATAGTAGCAGGAGACCCAGGGCTAGAATTGAGGTTCACAGTTGGTTTAGTACTGGTCCCATTAAACCAAGAGTCATCCAAGGTCTTGCCCATTGTCAATAAACTTTGACTACTAACGTCCCATGGGCAACATAATACCATCAGTGCAAATGTCTCTATGGATTGAGCCACACTGGAGATTGGCTGAAGGGATGGGTATGGCTAGTTTTCATGATCTGCAGAACCTCCTGACAATTATATTCATTTTACAGAGGAGGAAAGTGAAGCCCATCACAGATACATAGCTTTTCCTGTGTTATATTTTAATAAGGAGCATAGGTAGGCTTTACACTTTGGACAGCCAGCCTCTAAAGCATTCATTGCTTTTACCTCATTCACTGATATTTCACTTGCCAGGTCCTCCGCTGTCAAATTAATTTTGAATTTGGAATATGCTTACTTTAGAGTCAGCTTTCCAACTCATGTGTAATTTATCCAAGCTTAAGGCACACCGTTACATCTTTAGAAGAAAACATCCATGTGCCTTGCATGTCTCAGTAGAGGAGGTAATTACTAATGTTATGATGTTTTCAGCAGGTGGCTAAAATATTGATATATTAAGAAGAAATGGTAAAGTATAATCTCAAAGTCAAACTTCACTTGATTATGTGTATCAAAAAATATCATTTCTGTTAAAACCCATTTATGGCAATTTCATCCCTTCCATTCCCAACTATGTACTCATCACCTACAGTCCATTTATCTCAGAGTCCTCAGAGCGTATGTGGACATATGTTCAGGATTAAATCTATTTACACTTTTATTCTCATCAGGAGTCACTGCCTATCCTACCTCTGCTCCCACAGAGAAACCCAATGGTCCTGCTGATTTCAGTTCTCTCAAAGCTGCCAACCCCTGAAATACTGGTATATTCTAGACTCTAGACAGAGATGAAGGGAAAATCTTTTACCTTTTGCACCCTCCAACTCCATACCAGACATTAGCCCCTGGATCTGAAAGCATTATTACCCATAACAAAGTCTATGAAAGGTTCCATACAAACAATTTTTTTGCTGCTGGTCTTCAGCTCCTAACTCCAATCAGAAGCTTTACACACCAACAGAGGAAGCATGCTTACTTCTATGATGGCCAGTAACAGTCTTCAGACATAGACCATGGTTTCTTCTATGGAGATAACAGTCTCTCTAGGAGCCAGTATCTCCAGACATGTGGTGCAACTCTGAATGTCCCGTAAAATCAACTTGGTTACTTGATAGAACAGTTGAACTCCTTAGAGACACAGTTGATTAGTCATATCCATTGCAGAAAAGTCTGACTCCTTAATGTTCTTATAATAGAACTCTGGTTAGTACTTTTCCCAGAACACAAGAACAATTTGCCCCAAAAGGGGATTTCAAGGAGTTTTAAAGAAAGCTTTTAAATGACATTTTTTCCCCCATATTCTACCCAGCAAAATTTTAAAAGTTCTGAGTGGATTTTATTTGAAGTAGTTGGTCATAGATGACATTCGAGAAGTTCTAGGAAATTATTTTAACTTTGATATCTCTGAATCTATGTCATAAATAACCAGAAATATAATTTCGGCTGTATATCTTATAATAATGGAGAAAAATTACTAAGACTAAGATGATGCAAATAATGAACATTTCAAGAATGTATGTGTGAAAAATTGGTAAAAATCACTGGTTGAAAGAATTAATATAATTTTTTCAAGAATTATAGCTAAAAGGGTAACTTTATTCTCCTGCTGACACTTTGTATTTTAAAATCCTAATAACGTTTTGGGAACTTACCTCTTAATTTTCCTTCAGAGCCAATTTATAAGACAAAGAGATTAATTTTCTTTCTAGTTACACTTCATTTTTGCCCAAAGCTGGTATTAACCAGCATGATCACTATTTTATTCACAAATGGAGCTTCAGTTGACATTTAACTAATTCCAAAGAACTGAATCCACCCTTGAATAATGAAAGCATATTACTAGTAAGTACAAAGGGTAAAGCATTTCAAAGTAGAGTGGCATCTTCAAAAGAATAGTGAAAACTTATTTTAAACAATGTGGTAATTGCATGTTTTTCTAAAGTTATCAATTTAAAAAAATAACAATTTTTCTTGTCTAATATAACTAGATTTTTTAAAGTCCATTAAAACAAGGACTTACAATAAAGAGTTGTATGAATACCTTAAACATTTGTCATCCCTAAACATATAAATATACATTACCCACGTTACTGTGCCAGTCTTTTGATGTAAGACCAACAACTTTACTTTGCATCCTAGTCCATTAATGGGAATCCTTCACATTCTTTCTTATCTATAATACCCTGACTACGGACTTCCAGTTTCTAATTATTTGGAGTAAAAATCTAAAGAAAATTGCTCACAAATATGAGAAAAAGATATTCTATATGTTTTCTATCTTTAATTATTATACATATGTACCTAATGTGGCCACTCTTCCCAGGTGGCTCAGTAGTAAAGAATCCACCTGCCAAGCAGGAGACACCAGTTTGATCCCTGGGTCAGGAAGATCCCTTGCAGAAGGAAATAGCAACCCATTTCTGTATTCTTATCTGGAAAATTCCATGGGCACAGGAGCTTGGAAGGCTACAGTCCATGGGGTCACCAAAAAAATCAGACATGGCTTGTAAACAAAAATACCTAATTTACAGCAACATATTAGTTTTCATAATAGTTACTCTATTCACATTCATCTACACTGTCAAAATAAATGTTTATCCAGAATAAACAATGTTGGAATACCTTTGCCAAGCAGACAGTTCCACTTGCAGAAGCAAAAGTGAGTGGATGAATCAGAGAAAATCCTACCACCTCCCAGATTCTGTAGGTTTTGGAAAGCTGTCAATAGGATTTACAGAGTTCACAGAGATTGATGAATCCACAGAATTAAGTCAAGCTTGTATAAGAAAATTCTAGTACATTGATTGAGAAATTATCTGTGTGTATTATGGTAAAATATATTAAACATATAGTGTGAGAGTCATATAATGAGGGCAAGCATGCAAAGAACTCATTGGGTAGAGATGAATAGAGAAGAAACCATGACTTCAGTGAAACTTAAATGATAGATAGGTAAATTTAAATACTTAAGATGAAGGAGGGAAGGATAAAATTCACCTGAAAGGGGCAGTGTGGTAAAGTGTGCAAGTGCAGAATGTGTCATATGTGTTCAGTGGTAGCCAGAGTTAAATTATTAATACTTGAGTTAGGGGGATGGGATGGTACATGGTCTTCCTTTGGGCTCTTCCAAATCCCAGAAGATCTAACAAGCCCAGTCAGGGACTGCCTCTGTAGTGTTTGTTATGTACTATTTCAGCCTAACACACTCTAATCCCCAATTCCAGACCAACCCAGCCCATCCTTTCTTAGTTCACTCCTGCTTCATCAGGCTTAAAAGCAAGATTTAATTCTACCAAGAATTTATCCGCAAAAGACCTTTGAAAAGCATGCTAATCTAAGTTTCCATGGAAGATAAAGTAGAAAAAATAGATAAGGACAAAATGAAAATGGGCTTTCCAACTGCCCTAAAAGTTTTAATTTTATCCTTCAAGATGATGAGAATGATTTGAACTGGTTATTTAATGAGTTTAAAAAGGCTTATTTTTTTTGAAGTTGTACTAGTTTATACTGGCACCATTATAAAGTGCAAATACTGTACCTGATTTTGGAACACTTCTACTTTTTACATTATTTTAGTTATTTTGAAATTCCATTTATTTAAACAAAAAGCCACAAAAGAATAATTCATCTATTTGTCCCACCCCTAAACCCTTGCCCCTGGGTAAGCACCAATCTCTTCTTTGTATCTGTTAGCTTGGTTTATTATGAGTGTGTGTGTGTGTGTACACATATTATGTAAGATTCATATGTAAGAGAGATGATACAGTATCAGTCTTATCTGACTTATTTCACCTAGCATAATGCCCTTTAAGTCCATCTATGTTATCTCAAGTGAGTGATAGCTTATGGTGATCAGGTATCTTTTCAAATTAGTGCCTTTATTTTCTTTAGCAAAATGCCTAGCAGTAGAATTGCTGGATCATATGGTAGTTCCATATTAATTTTTTGAGGAACCTTATACTATTTTTCATATTGACTGCACCAAATTACTGTCCCTCTGACAGTGCAATAAGGTTCCATTTCTCTGCAGCCTTGCTAACACCTGTCATTTCTAGTCTCTTTGATAATAATCATTATAACAGTTGTGAGATGATACCTGATTGTTTTTTTTTAAATTGGAGTCAAGGCTATGGTTTTTCCAGTGGTCATGTATGGACGTGAGAGTTGGACTGTGAAGAAAGCTTAGCACCGAAGAATTGATGCTTTTGAACTGTGGTGTTGGAGAAGACTCTTGAGAGTCCCTTGGACTGCAAGGAGATCCAACCAGTCCATTCTGAAGGAGATCAGTCCTGGGTGTTCTTTGGAAGGACTGATGCTGAAGCTGAAACTCCAGTACTTTGGCCACCTCATGTGAAGAGTTGACTCATTGGAAAAGACTCTGATGCTGGGAAGGATTGGGGGCAGGAGGAAAAGGGGACGACAGAGGATGAGATGGCTGGATGGCATCACCGACTAGATAGACGTGAGTCTGAGTGAACTCCGGGAGTTGGTGATGGACAGGGAGGCCTGGCGTGCTGTGATTCATGGGGTCGCAAGGAGTCAGACACGACTGAGCGACTGAACTGAACTGAACAGTTGCTTTACAATATTTTGTTAGTTTCTGCTGCACAACAAAGTTAATCACCTCTCTCTTTCTTTCTCTCTCTCTTTAAACACACACACACACGTGTCCCCTCCCATTTGGGCTTCATTCCAACCATCTCCATCCCACTAATTTTTAGAGAAATACAAATCAAAACATTTATAATGAGATGTCACTGCACATCAGTCAAAATGACCATCATCAAAAATCTACAAATAATAAATGCTGGAGAGGATGTGGAGAAAAGGGAACTATCCTACACTGTAGGTGATAATGTAAGTTGATCTAGCCACTATGGAGAACAGTATGGTTCCTTAAAAAACCAAAAGTGGGACTACCATATGACCTAATTCCACTACTGGGCATATACTCAGAGAAGACCATAATTGTGGTTTTTATTTGCATCCAGACATGGAACAACGGACTGGTTCCAAACTGGGAAAGGATTACATCAAGGCTGTATATTGTCACCCTGCTTATTTAAATTATATGCAGAGTACATGATGAGAAATGCTGGGCTGGATGAAGCACAAGCTGGAATCAAGATTGCAGAGAGAAATATCAATAACTCAGATATGCAGATGACACCACCCTTATGGCAGAAAGTGAAGAGGAACTAAAAAGCCTCTTGATGAGAGTGAAAGAGGAGAGTGAAAAAGCTGACTTAAAACTCAACATTCAAAAAAAGAAGATCATGGCATCCGGTCTCATCACTTCATGGCAAATAGATGGGGAAACAATGAAAACAGTGACAGACTATTTTCTTGGAATCCAAAATCACTACAGATGGTGACTGCAGCTGTTATTAATGAAATAATTAATTTCATTAGTTTAATGAAATTAAAAGATGCTTGCTTCTGGAAGAAAAGCTATGGCAAACCTAAACAGCATATTAAAAAGCAAAGTCATTACTTTGCCAACAAATGTCTGTCTAATCAAAGCTATGGTCTTTCTAGTAGTCATGTATGGATGTGAGAGTTGGACCATAAAGAAAGCTGAGCACCAAAGAATTGATGCTTTTGAACTGTAGTTTTGGAGAAGACTCTTGAGAACCCCTTGGACTACAAGGAGATCCAACCAGTCAATCCTAAAAAAAGTCAGTCCTGAATATTCATTGGAAGAACTGATGCTGAAGCTGAAGCCCCAGTACTTTGGCCACCTGATGCAAAGAACTGATCATTGGGAAGGAACCTGATACTGGGAAAGAGTGAAGGCAGGAGGACAAGGGGACAATAAAATATAAGATGGTTGGATGTCATCATGACTAAATGGACATGAGTTTGAGCAAGCATCCCATGAGTTGGGATGGACAGGGAAGCCTGGCATGCTGCATTCCATGGGGTCGCAAAGAGTTAAATGGATAATTAATGATGCAAAGCATCTTTTTATGTACCTGTTGGCCTTCTGTATGTCTTCTTTGAAACAATGCCTATTCACATCTTCTGCTCATTTTTAATTGGATTGTTTTTGCTATTGATTTGTATGAGTTCTTTAATATTTTGTTGTTTAACCACTTATCACATATATGATTTCAAGTATTTTCTCCCATTCAGTAGGCTGCTTAATTCTTTCTGCTGATGTTTTCCTTTGTTGTGTAGAAGCTTTTTTTAGTTTGTTGTAATCCCACCTTTAAATTTTGCTTTTGTTGCTTTTGCAAAAAGCTTTATCTTTATGCAAAATAGAGGGTATGTTTAAAAAGAAAAATATAGGAATCAGAAAACACTTTGAAAAAGTTATTTGTTATTGGTAGCTTTGTAGTATGCTCTGAAGTCAGGAAGCCTAATTTATCCATCTGTTTTTCTTTCTCAATATTGCTTTGGCTATTCAGAGTCTTTTCTGTTTCCATATAAATTGTAAATTTTTTTTTGTTCTAGTTCTATGAAAAATGTAATTTGATAGGGATTGCATAGAATCTGTAGATTGCTTTGGGCAATATAGTCATTTCACATTAGTGATTCTTCCAATCCAAGAACATGGTATATCTCTCCATCTGTTTGTGTGTGTGTGTGTGTGTGTGTGTGTGTGCTATTTCTTTAATCAATGTCTTATAGTTTTATGCATACAGGTCTTTTGTCTCCTTAGGTGGATTTATTCCTAGATATTTTATTCATTGTTACAATGATAAATGGGATTGTTTCCTTAATTTCATATTGAGGGATACAGTTTCAGCATATGAATCTGGAGAGGACACCAATATTCAGTCCATAACAACCTGAAAAGCCTGTGGAAAGGGGTACAGCATAAAACCAAAAGGAAGTAACAGGGAATTGAGGAATGGTGAGGCTGAGGTGGCAAGAGACAATTCTGTGAGCCCTTTTGAGGTGAGGAAGATGGGAAGAAGGATTTAGTATTTCACAAGAGTAATAGGGACATTAATCAGATGAACAGCATCATAAATGTTAAGGACTTATAGGAAAGAGAAAATTGCAAAGGTTCTTTTCCTCTTTTGAAAATAATTTATTTTATTTTACGTTATATATTAAGTGAGAATTATTTTAGAATAACTGATAGCACTAATGAAGTAGAGTTCATTAAATCTTTGCGAGTCAGTGAGTGGTCCACATGGACCAGAAGCATTGATATCACCAGGGAGCTTGCTAGAAATGCATAATTGAGGTTCCTCTTCAAATCTGCAGGTGTATTGTATGCACATTAAAATTTCAGAAGCACTACTCTAAATTAGAAAGTCAAGCTTTTGGTGAGTAGATATATATTAAAATAAAATGACTTTAAGAAACCCTTCGTCTCATGTTCTAAATCGTGCTTAGCCTAAAAACAAATTTAAAAGATTTTTTTATCTAATAGATATTTTATCTGCAGGAATACAAAAAGGGATATTTTTAAATTCTAGCATATCTCTTTATGTAAATTTCAGTGTAAAATATGGTTTGTTAAAAGATGGACGGGGAATAAGATTTTCAAAGAAAAAACATATTTGTCTATCTTACCTGTAAAGCCTACACAATTAGATACTTTTCCTTGAGTTAATAGGATATGAACTGGTATTGTTTCACAATTGAACTTATCAAGATAATAATAATTTTGATGCAAACTAATATTTATAAGTATCTGTAGTATATAATCAAAGATTATATGTACAGTATTTAATGGGATTTATTTGATATTAGCATGCTCTGTAGTGGTTTATACTTTCCATAGAACCAAAGAATTTTAGTGTTTGAATAGACCTTGTAAATGACCTAAAATAATTCACATTCAGTTTTGCAATCCCTTCCTCAGTGTCTATGTATGAAGTTTTGAGTATCTGTATCACTTAAAATACGTTTCTCAGAATTTAACCAAGCACCAAATCCACAACAATGATCACTTCTGACGAACTGAAACTTGTAATTCAATTTGTGTAGCTTGAAGCTTCCTGTTAGCTTTATTACAAAGACCATTTGTAATGGTTAAAATTATGTTTAACCAAAATTATCAGAACCCTCCCATGACTTCTTGCCAGTGTTCTCTACCAGACTAGGCTTGTGCAGTTGAATTTATGAAAGTAAAATATATCTGCTGCATTATCAGGTGTTTGGGCATAGGACTGACTTGTTAGTATTTGTCAAGATAAATTTGAATCTTGACTCTCAAGCCTCTATGTTTTTTGCTGTCTGCAAATTTTAATACATTTTATATCATTCTTTAAATAATAGACAAAAATGTTCAGACCTAAGGGAGTACACTGCTAAAATCAAGATATTCTTTATTAAAAATTAAATTAGTTTGGAAGAAGGTCCTATGTGAATTTATATTGGCTCTTTCTGTTTGTTAACTTTCTGAATGCAAAGATGCTAATTTTTAAGCAATAAAAAATATTTCTTCTTTGTATTTAATATGGAATGATAGTCATCAAGATTTCAAAATGCAGAAATACTTTCATGTATGTCATCAAAGAACAACTCAGTCCAAATATTAGCATCTGTTGTTTAAACAGAGTAAAAGACCATATCGAGAGAGGGTGTAATATGGCCAGATATGGTTACCATGGGAGTCATAACTGTGTCTTAAATTATGTCCGTGTTAAATCTCAATCATAACATCATTTTACTGTAAGACTTTTTAAATTTAATTAACTTCAGATTTTACAAATTATGTCTTTATTACTTCTGGAGAAAATGATAAAAGCCTCTAAAGATTATTCAGTGTATTTAAAATAACAAGTCTACCTGGGTCAAATCTAATAATTAATATTTCCCTAATGAAAATAAAATGAAGATTTCTTCTTATTAGATAGTATTATATGCTATTTTCATTTATTAATATTACTTCACTTCTCCAATGTGACTTTTATTCAAGGATATAATCATCTGCTGTAATTTCATCTCTATTTCATTGATGGACAAACTGGGATATCAGAGGTGTAATGACTTTCCTTAAGTTGTATGTCCCATTAAGGATGAAGGCAGCTTTATTATAATCTATGACCTCTGATATAAAATAGCACCTCCATTCTTCATCAAATTGCTAGTGATCCCTTTAAGTATCACTATTTGGAAAATCCATAAGTTCTTGATTTTTCTTCATCCTGTCTTTAGATTCTAGTGTAAGTGCCAGAAATGTAGTAGATGTTTAGTAAATATTGAATATATTTTGAATATAAATATTCAATAATATTGAATATACTGACAAACTAGAATATATATGACTCTTTCATTTAGAAAATGATTCCAATTGCAAAGAGCAAATAAATCAACTTTACTTATTCCCTCAACTTGCTCCTGTTTTATCCCTTATGAGCACACAGCATAAGCCCATTGCTGCATTTGCCTTATCTCACAATCCCCCATCCCCCACCCACACAAACACATGCTAGTTCATTCTTGCCCATGTGAAATTGTTCATGCTCTTCTTGCCACCTTCAGTGATTTTCTTTTTTACCATCAAACTAAATTTATATATAGAAAAAAAAGAATGACAATTAAATGTATGTGTACTGGAGTGAGATGCCCAAGTCAAATATTTAGCTCTTTGATTAACCAGCTGCTGCTGCTAAGTCGCTTCAGTCGTGTCTGACTCTGTGCAACCCCATAGACGGCAGCCCACCAGGCTCCCCCATCCCTGGGATTCTCCAGGCAAGAACACTGGAGTGGGTTGCCATTTCCTTCTCCAATGCATGAAAGTGAAAAGTGAAAGTGAAGTCGCTTAGTCGTTTCCAACTCTTAGCGACCCCATGGACTGCGGCCTACCAGGCAAGAGCACTGGAGTGGGGTGCCATTGCCTTCTCCGGATTAACCAGCTATGTAACATTAAACACTATAGTTCACCTGTGTCTCATTTTCCCCATCATATAACAAGGATGATGGTAATTTCTGGCTCCTAGGCTGTTATAAAACTCAAATCATCAAATAGCTAGCAAGGTTGACTTCATCATACTTTCAGCTGTAAGATCTTGTTCTCATACTCCCCTGTGCCATATAATCAAGCTACCTTCTCCAACTTCCATTTTCATCTCCTCCATAACCTACCCTTGTCTATCATAAACCATTTGATAAGATTATCAGTATTGCCCTGGTTGCCAAATCTAATGACCTTTCTCAGAATTGGTTCTTCTTTTCCCCCATAAACAGTTTTAAACACCCCAATGACTTTGTAAATGCTTCCTCTTCTAACTTCACAACTCTTTTGAGGATCTTTTTCTACCTCTTTAGATTATACTTCTAGTTTCAAGACTTCTATTTCTCTTCTAATCAAGAGTTTTACCTGTGTAACCATCAGCATATAGTCATCAGGTCACAAAATTAAATTCAGTTATATTTTCATTTTCATTATTTATTCTGTCTCTCATTTTCTCTCACGAGTATCTCCTCTGCTCCATCCTCACTGACATTCTCTTTTTTATTATTTTTAATTGGAGGATAATTGCTTTACAGTGTTATGTTGGCTTTCTTTAATCAGATCCTTAGTTGCCTGTATTTGAAAAGATCTGTCCAATCTCTCTCCTTGTCTTATTTACCTCATGCACAAACGTGATCTATGTAAATCACAGATCTAATTGTGTGTCCCTCTCTTGATTACACATTTTCAGTTCTTTCCAGTTTGCAGCCAAACCATACCTTATTTTGTCTGTTCACCTGGTTGTGGACTGAACTGTATCTCCTCCAAATTCATATGTTGAGATAGTCACTCTGAGTATCTCAGAATGTGACTGTATTTGGATATAGGGCTTTAAAGGAGGTAATTAAGTTAAAATGAGGCCAGTAGGGTGGGCCTTTATCTGATAGAACCAGATGCTTTATAAGAAAAGGAAATTAAGACGCACAGAGATACCATGGGTGCCTTTGCACAGAAAAAAGATCACGTGAGAACACAGTGAGAAGGTGGCCGTATAAGTCCAGAGGAAAGGCATCAGGAGAAGCCCAATCTGCTGATACCTTGATCTTGAACTTGCAGCCCACAGACTGTGAGAAAATACATTTCTGTTGTTTAAGACACCCAAGTCTGTTGTATTTTGCTTTGGCAGCTGTAGCAAACTAATACACACCTCTTACATCCTTCACAGTTTCATGCTTTAATCAAATGAGTTGTTATTTCAATTTCTGTACTTTAGATGATGCCATTCTTTGATTTTCAAATGTTTCTATTCTCTTCCCATCAATCAACAATCTTCTCAAAACTGTTTTGTGAAACATCCCCTGAATCTTTCCTGACTGTGACCTCCCGGAGCGCTTTGTTTTACCTTCCCTTATGGCACATATTACTTTATATCTTAGGACGGATTATAGCTTATCATGTGCATGTTTAAGTCTCTAACAAGCAGTCATTTTCTTGATAAGAGAAACTATGTCTCCTAAGATATGTTTGCATCATCCTCTGTTTTCGGCACACTACATGGGACAAAGCAGTGCTGAATGTCATGAAACAAGAACCAGTTTTTCATCTTCTGAGGATTTCATATGTGGAATCTCATACATATCGTAAACTGTAGAAAGCAGGAGTCAGGTCTTCTTATTGTACATATACCTGGAGATGCAGGTAGATTCAAAGATAGAAAATCTCTGTGTGTACACACACATACACTTGTTAATATGAACATGCACGAACAATATGATGCTAGTTAGGTGTGCAGTTTTTAGAACTGAGTTCTCCAGAGTGATCAGAGTGAGTATAGTGGTTTTGCTGGCCCAAATTAGTCCTGACTGATTTGGGGTGTGTGTGTGTGTGTGTGTGTGTGTGTGTGTGTGTGTGTGTAGTAGGAGTATGGGGATGCCACTGCAGGGTTTTGTACGAGGATCTTACTTGATGAATGAACCCCAAAAGGGTTCTGTATTAATGTGGTTTTTGCTGGGTTACGTTGTGATTTTTGTTGTTCAGTTTCCCAATTGTGTCCAACTCTTTAAACCCCATATACAGCAGCACACCAGGCTTCCCTCTCCTTCACCATCTCCTGAAGTTTGCCCATCTCCATCCTTGCAGCAATAAACATTTTGGTTTAGTTGTGTCCCCATTCTATCTCCTCTTCATTTCTGCCAGGCACATGTCACTGGAAGGGAAAAGATTAATGAAAGGACCACAGAATATCCCCTAGTGCTGCTCAGATGTAGCATATGTCTCTACTGCTCATATTCATTGGCCAAAGCATGTCACATGTTAAAGCTTGATGTTAGTGGGAAGGGAATTATACACCTCCCCAAACAGAGAGGAACCCTTTATGAATAGGACTATATCATTGTTTGACTTTGAAGAAAATATGTGAATGTAAATGCATATACATAAAAATCCTAAATTCCCCTTGCTTCTCATCCCAACATTTTTCTCCACATGTTCTTTTCTGTTTCCTCCTCACCTTTACCCTTGCCCTAACTCCATAGAATCATTCTTGGCTCTTCTGGCAGACATTCAGGTTTGCTTGTACAGGTATGCCCATCCCTAGAGGAGGAGAACATATCCTGAGTGTGTTCAGAATACTGATCCTCACTCTACTGTACAGATCGGGCTCTGTACAGTTAGGGAGAAACACAGATTAATGTAAGACAACAGGACTAGGGCCATATCTTCCCTGTATAAACACCTACCCAATAAAGAAGCAAATTTCTTTATGAAACTTAGGGTTCTTTCATGTTCTTGGATATATAGACAGTGGTTCTTGGGAAAAATTGAAAACCCCCTTTCAAATTAGAGGCTTTTCTTTTTTTTATTGATTTAATTTCATTCGTTATTCAGTCCCTCATCTAATGTTATTGAACATCTATTCTGTGTTACATTCTGTGTTCCACTATGAAAGATACTGAATAACTATTAATTATAATATATAACAGCTTGCCTTCTCTGACAGAGTGTTTAGTATATGTCAGATACCATGATAAGTGTCTTTAAAAATGCATTATTTCTTGAAATTTTTTCAAAATCTCTATATAACTCTAAGAAATAGATACTATAGGGTTATAATAGAAGAAACAATACTTAGAAAGGTTACATAACATGGCTACATTTGCTCGCTAGAAATTGGTAGAGTTAGAGCATGAATTAACCAAGGTTTCTTTGACTTCTGAGTCAACACTCTTAAACCCTAAGTGTACAGTAGTTTGATTCTTCGGGAACCTTATTATCTAGCTGGTGATGAGGGAAAGTAAATGTCTAGGTTAAATTAAAAATAGAAAATACAATATAGAATTTGTAAGGTGTGTTTCATGGGAGAATAGAGAAAAGTAGGGGTGATTAATTTCTAACAGGCAACAGAAGGGGGACATGGGAATCCTTTATCACAAGGGCAATGAGTTATCTGAGCATAAAGGATGGTTAAGACTTCCATAGGCAGAAGGCATGTATAGGTTGAGCCAGATCAGAGAGGTGTGGCCATGTGGAGAGGACAAGGCACAGAGCTGGGTGATGTTACATGAATAGGACACTTAGGTTAGAGAAGGTGAGGACCCCAAAGGACCTTAGTGACTACCGTAGTGGAATTTGGAAACTTTTATGGATGTCAATAGGAAGGTGCTTCTCCTCTAAATCAGTATCAACTTTTGATAAGTATTTTAGGGAATGTGAAATGACAACTTTAAAGATGGCTTACAAACAGGACTTCAAAAATTTTTTTTAATTCAAACATAATACCTCTGAAGATTAACTCTGTGATGTTTAAGGACAATTTAGTCTCTGAAGTTCAAATGAGCATGAAGGTAATTAGCCATGTGCTCCCTCAAAATGAGGATAGATCTATCTAATGTAGCTTGTAATTTGCCAATTGCATGTAAATCATGTTCTCCTGAAAATCACTGAAGTTATATAAAGGAGCAGTCCTTTTAACAATATTAAACCAAAATACTAACACTTTTCAATTATTATTTGATTTTTTAAATTTACAACATAATAATACAAAGGGATAAAACTCTTTTCAATTGAACTAAATATTATTTAAATACTTCAGGAATAATTCTGTTAAGGCATCTGTATGTATAATAGTATCATCTATTCTATACACTGTGTTTCTTCTGATTTGATTGTTCTTTTCTACAGATAGTCATGATTCTTTTGACAGATTTTACATAATGGCCAAATTGCTTATTAGTTAATATCTTATAGCAGGTAAAAAATTGAATGAGAAACCTGAATTAATGAATTCAAGTTGGGCTTCATCAAAATTTCTTGTTTCTGTATGAAAATTGATGAGTTTGTTGATGATTTATTGCATTTTCCATTTGGAAGCATTTTATTTAGTGCCATTAAGTTATCATATAAAATATAAAAGGCTAGAAAAATTGATACCATGTTTCTCTTAAATCTGATGATAGGATGAGAAGGTAAAATCTAAATCTCAGTCTTCAAGGTCAAAGAGGAATTTCTTGCCTGATTCAATTACTATTCAATTTGATAGCAGTAAAGGAGTTAAGAGCATCTCTCTTATAATTTGGCTAGACTTTCATTATAAAAATAGAACACATTAACAGGAAACCATTAAACACAATTTACGTGTGAATAGCACCCTTGGTAGAAGCTTTGCTTCTGCCATTTACAGGATAAAGTAAAGGTAACGGTTTCACATCAATTACCAGTCACTGCGGACAACATACTTTTATTAACTCTGTGGTCAAAAGCATTCATATTTATATTTTAAGAATGACACAAATCCATTCTTTTCAGTATTAATCTGCGTCTCACACAATTACTGCCCTGACATTTATTGGAGTAATAAATTGGCTTTAGTGTTTGTTGGCTTTTCCCTTCTTTTTGGCCATCCTGCTTTGCTGTATTGTGTAATGTGCCTTCATTTTTTTAACTGACTGGAGGGAAAATGGTTCCAATTTCACATTAGTGAATGTGGCCCATTTATTTTAATTTCCTTGGTACCCCTAAGAGGAAAAAAAAAAAGTATAATCAGAGTTTCAATTCAGAACAGTAGCTATAAACACAAAATGCAAACTAGCTTGGGGGTTTAAAGATTCTATTTATTATCAAAGTTTTAGTTTATGTTTCTTGGATCCATAACTGTGCCGAGTGGTTGTAGCTGTCTAATGGTAATGAAGGGATCCAGGTTCAAGTCTAGGCTGTGCTTCTCTCTTAGTAACTCTGGGACCCTGGTAGTTCTGTTAATTCGAGTTTTATTCTCTCATCTGTAAACTGGGGATACTAATAGCTCCTTTCAGAGTTATTGTAAAGATATATTTAAATAACAAGTATTCAACAATACTCCTTGAAGCTCCCATTGTACTGAAACACTGAGCTAAGAAAGTTTACATGAGCAAACAAAACCTAGAAAACTCTCTTCTCCTTTGGAACTTTTCTTTTGTCACAGGAGAAAACAAATGGCAATTTTATGGTACAGTGAAAGTGAAAGTCGCTCAGTCCTGTCTGACTCATTGCGACCCCAAGGACTATGCAGTCTATGGCATTCTCCAGGCCAGAATACTGGAGTAGGTAGCCCTTCCCTTCTCCAGGGGACCTTCCCAACCTAGGGATCAAACCCAGATCTCCTGTATTACAGGCAGATTGTTTACCAGCTGAGCTATAAGGGAAGCCCAAGAATACTGGAGTGGGTTGTCATGCCCTCCTCCAGCGGATCTTCCTGACCCAGGAATTGAACTGGGGCCTCCTGCGTTGCAGGTGAATTCTTTACCAACTGAACTATGAAGCAAGCCTTATGGTATAGAGTAAGTGCTTAATATTTCCAGAACTTGCTATAGCCTGTAACTATAAAATGAGATGGCATTTTTTTAATGCTAAATTGATACCAATATTTCCAGAACTTTCTATAGCCTATAGCTATAAAATGAGATGGCCTTTTTTTTTGTGTGTGTGCTGAATTGATAGATGTAGGGCCAGAGCTTCTCCTGAAAACATCCTTCAGTGCTTCTCAGAGCCCCCAAGGAACCTCTCTGGAGCTCAGAGAACTTGCTAAAGTTCTTACAATTCTCTGCCTCCTCAGCCCACCGTGACAGCAAGTCTGTGCTTCTGGCCTCGTAGTTGATGTAGCCCAGGGGCCCCATGGTGGCCCTGTCCACCTGCCTTAGTACCTATACTCCAGCCTCAGGGAATTCCATGTCCCCTTTACCTACTGCCTGATAGACAAAATTAGAATTTACAACTTCTTTCTTGATGAAATCTATTTTTCTAGTTGTTATTTTTCTATCCTTTGCATGCTAAGTTGCTTCAGTCGTGTCTGACTCTTTGTGACCCTATGGACTGTAGCTTGCCAGGCTCCTCTGTCCATGGGATTTTCCAGGCAAGAATATTCCATTGGGTTGCCATGCCCTCCTTCAGGGGATCTTCCTGACCAGGGATTGAACCTGTGTCTCCTGCAGTTCCTACAGTGCAGGAGAATTCTTTACCGCTGAGCCACCAGGGAAGCCCCTTAATCTGATCTTTTTTTCAGTATGAATGACTAGGAAATCTCACTGGTTTCAAAGGAAGTACCATTTCCCACTCAAAGGGCATATGCCCTGACACTCAGCTTCCCACAGAACAATTAACAGAACAGATCGGTCTTGACTAACACTATGGGTACCTATTGTCTGGTTCATGTCATCTTTATCATTTCGCCTTCAATTGGAGGAGTTCTAGTGTTCCTTCTACAGTCCTTGAATAAGTTTCGTAGTTTTTAAGTCAGCAACTTGAAAATTAGCAATCCTGTTCTCACTATCATTGTTTCAGAGAAACCAGGGTCAAATTTTGGTCATAACTCAGTCCTATGGTGAGAGTTGGGGATGGTCTGTTCCCTTTTACTCATCTGGAATTAACTCCTGGAATTAAGACTACATTCTGTTTGTCATGTTGTGTGCAGTATGGTTGAGACTGTGGGTACCACTTTCAAGGGATATATTAATAGTAGAGATGCTAGATTTGAATATAACAATTAATCAAGAGCTCCTCTTCTTTCCTCTGAGGATTTTCAATATGATATTGTAAGAGAAAAAAAATAATTGCCCCCTTAATCATTTTGAATTCTTAGCTGAGGCTGCTATAATAAGAGACATATTAACAAGAGAAAAACAAAGAAGTTGATTAACAAGTATATATGTATACCTGGGAGAACCCAGGGAAAAGTGAGTGACTTCCTAAGGTGGCTTAGAATTTTAGTTTATATAGTATCATCAGCAAATAACGATAAATTTTTGAAGAAATGACAAAGAAAAGCAGTTTTAGGCTTCTAAGAGCTAGTAAGTAGAATATGTTGTATAGATTCCTTTGGTACCTTCTCCAGACTGTTAAGGTCTAAAATTGCCTCTGGGAATTAAACTTTGTCCTTTCTGGTAGAGCAAGAAGGAGAAACACCTTTGTAAATTTGTGTCCTCCTTTTAGGAGGGCAGAAAACTTCCTTTTTATCTATTTCTTCTCACCTGCTTTCAACTCAAAATAATCAGTATGCCAAAGTGCCATGTTTGGGGATAGCACAGTCTGCTATACTTCAACATGAAGTTACCAAAGCAGGGCACAAAGTTTAGAGCAATAAAAGTGAATCAGACAGTAAGGAGGAAGCACAGGTGCTTTATTGATATTTATACATGGCAATAAATGAATCACAGTTGTCATATTTAAATATAAAGAGCAGTTTCTGCAAAAATGTGAGGGGATAGTAAATTCAGAAACGAGAATAACTTTAAATTGTGACGCACATGACAGATGAAGTCTAAGATTTTGCACAAAGTAGTGCCTCTTGATGAGTCCATTGCTTGGTTAAAGGGTATTTTCTTGGAATGATAATAGACACTTGGGATTTTGAGTGTCCTTGAATGAATTCTTTATTTCTAACAGTCTTCACACTGTTAATACTTTATTATAAAGCATTTGAAAGGCTTTAATGCTGGCATGATTTGCAAATAACTGTTTTTGCCTTCCAAATAACAATATAATTGAGTTTAAGACCAATATGCTCACAGTTGGATGAAATCATTTTTTAGAATGCTGAAATAACAGTATCTTACTAACTCAGAGGCAATTATGTCAGTCAGTGGGTTTATCTTCAGGAAGATCAAACCCAATACAAAGGTGTCAACTTCTAATTAGCTATAAGGTCATCTAGCAGTTATTCAAAATTATTAGCGATTGAATAGACCTTAAAATTTCAGACTAAAGACAGAACCTAAGCATATGTGATGCTTCAAATACATTCTTTAAGCCAGAGAAAACATCAGATAAATCTCCATTTTGCTATCCTCATTTAAAAGCGGTGTTTTCTAAAGGTTAGGGTTAATACTGCTATGTGTTCTAAGTAAATTGAAACTTTGTCAAAGACTGTGCAAGTGTTGAAAAGTTAACAAGATAGTTAACAGAGGATCTCAAAATTGAAAACAAACCAAGACCCATAGAAACTATAAAACAATTAAAAATCACCAAATAGCTCTAAATATCTTAGGATAATCACATTTTTCTATATAAATGACTGTTACATTTATTCTTTTATTTGTCCTGAATAATAAAGAACAAACTTATTAACATATCGTCTTAAACATTTTGCTATATCATCACAAACTTGTCAGATTCACCCATATTTTGCTTAAGTTTAAACCACTCAATTCCTTCCCCGTCTATATTGTTCTCTTTTTTGCCATCTGTGGACATTCTACTTGTGCTTCAAGGCCCTAAATATTATCACTGTTGGAAGAAATAGTCACCTCCCCTCACCTGTTACACTTGATGCACACTTCTATTAAAGGTTATTACTGTCTCCCCATACAATCGCATTTCATTCTTTACTTGTATTTCACCCTTAACTTGTATCCAGAGGAAAGAGATTGCATTTTATCTGTCCCTTAATCTCTAATAGCATGTCATAAAAGATAGAGGCTTTAGAGCCAGGTAAACAAGGTAGGATTTTGAATCTTAGATCACAACTATTATGTCTCAGAGAAAATCATTCAATCTCTCCAACTCTCTGTTTGCTCATCTATAAAATCAGGGTAATAACCTACCTCTCAAACTTGTTATGGGAATTAAGTGAGTTACCATATAAAAGCACCTAACTCAGTACCTAACCCTGAGTAGAGACTTAATAAATGATGATTACTATTCTCGAGGGAAGAGTAATAGAAAGGAGAGTATTTCCAAGTCTGAGAAGCTGTGAAAGTGGAAATGGTCATTAGAAGAAGGGCCAGCAAACAAACTGAGTACCTGGAGAAAATTTCCAGCAACTCACATATTTGAGTGATTTTCCTATGGACAAAAACAAGTCTTTTTCACTCTGTCTCAAAGTGATCCATTTATAAACCATATTTTTGCTCTATTTATTTATAGTTTAAAGTTTGCCCTACCTATAGTTTTAAAGATAAAATTATGTCAAATTACTTTAATTTTATGGCCATCAGTCAAGAAACAGCACATTATATTCTTACAGAACCTGATTTCAAATTTTATGCTATATAAAAAATATTTGAATATTTAACCATAGACTCAATATAACTCTAGATTTTTAAAGAGACTTAGTTTTTATTTATCCAGGTCCCTCATTATGCAGAAGTCTATGGTTGCTTCACAAACATTTTAATCAAATTTAGGTCTTTGATGTATACCTGTGTACCTTAATCTCTGGGTCTTTGATGCATACCTGTGTACCTTAATCTCTGGGTTGTATAGATATAAAAAATCATTTCTTTGGCAACTTGTCAAATACCCTATTTAGCTGAATTCAATTCACATGACTGTGTCTTTAGAGGAATCAGAGATTGGTACAGTCTGTGGCCATTTCACAATGGATATTTTGAGAAGGCCCTACCTGATTTCTCAGGTGAGAAAGATTGAAGGTGGGAGGAGAAGGGGACAACAAAGGATGAGATGGTTGGATGGCATCACTGATTCACGGACATGCGTTTGAGTAAACTCCGGGAGTTGGTGATGGGCAGGGAAGCCTGGTGTGCTGCAATCCATGGGGTCGCAAAGAGTCAGACACGACTGAGCTACTGAACTGAACTGAACTACCTGATTTCTCAAGCAGTGAGATTCCATAGATTCATTTGGAAACACCCTTAAGACAAAATTTAAATTGCATTTAGAGGACATTATACACAAGGTTCTCCTTTCAAGACTATGAAACACTCAAGGATGTTAATTGGTTTCCCTACTTTTCTTTTACCTCTGCAAACTCATTTGTAGGTTAGAAAGTACAGGAGTGCGTATTACCTTTGATTAAAGTAGCCAAATATGCCTGTGTATAAATCTGATCCCATACAAAGTGGATTGTGTTGTATAACTTTAGTGTGGATTGTGTGTATAAAGTGTGTATAACTCTAATACCATATTTTTTTAAAATAGGACCAAACCTATAACAATACATATGTATTTATTTTAAAGTGTAAGAAAGACAAATAACCCTAAATGTAAACAAATATTATTTAAAAGGATATCACCACAGCAATGTTTTTGTATCAAAAAAGGAAACTTCCCAATGTCACAAAAATGGGATAATATTTAAATCACTTATTTAATAACACCAAATACTAGCAGTAATAATAAATATATATATGTAGTTGAATTTAAGCAAGGAAATGTGTTCCCAAATATATCTATATATTATGCAAGTAGATTATAAAATTATATGAACATTATGATGCTATTTTGTTGCAAGTAAACACTTTCAAGAATGCAAGTAGAACTAGAGATAGGTACATAGAAAGGCACCAGTATCTTCATAGTGAATATCTCTGGATGATAGACTTATTGGTGATTTTTGTTTTGCTTCTTACTCATTCAGGTTTTCTGTTCTGAATACGAATCATTTCATACTAGGAGAAAGGGAGAAGTTAGTTTTCACAAAGGAAATAATGCTCCAAAGTTTTAAGCATTTAATTCCAAACATTTAGTATTTGGTTTAAACACTTTAAAATGTTTGCATAGGTATATACTAGAATGAATGACTGACTTTACCAGAATATTAAATAGCAAGCATGATAAAAACCATTCTAGCAGTATACCTTGACTCTTACTGTAACTCAGTCCTCAAGGTCTCAAGTCACAAGATTGTATGATGAGTTTAACAATGTTCAATGACCTGCTTATAAAACTTGAATTAATAGTTTCTAAGTTGGAGATGTCCTATTACTGAATTCTGTGCTCTAATGCATCATGTTATGGTAGCTTCTGTTGCTCTTACATTTTAACTCACGGGTCGTTTTGAAATTTTTGTTAAAAAAGACAAATATCTTATATAACATGAATCTGTAGGTCACACATCCATCTGAACCTGTCATTTACCCAAATCGCAAAGCCATCATGTGTAATTTGTCTCAATTAACAATTTAATGGTTAGTAATTAACTTTACTGTTAATTGATTCTCTCTGCAATAAATGCTTGAGGAAGTGAAATGAATATGATGTGATTTTTTTTGTCAAAGAGAAAAATTTTAACTTGAGATTTGTGCAAAAGCTGCATTGCCTTGGAAGGACAAATTTTTTTTCTTGCCAAAATTGACACCACAAGATTGATGGGATTTCTATCAGCTCTTTTTGAAAATTGAAAATTATGTCTATAATTTTGGTATTATTTTAATTTTTACTTTTTAATTTTTTTCTCATTAGAAATGTAATTTTACCTAATTTTTTAAACATTGATGTCTAGGTCTTGATGTAATTCACTCCCTAAAAGGTGTGATTAAATGTGCTTTCATAAGGAAAGCTATTACACTAACAGTTTGAGGAAGCCTGTATAAATTTGTAAAGAATTAATTTTATATTATATCTGAGTCATTCACTAATGCAAATGCTAATTTGAAAGCTTGGCTTGTTGTTGAATGACTGAATATATTCCAGTGTAGCAGTTTGAGTTTTGCTCTTAAACATTGCAGAAAAAATTTCCATTTAAAGACCTCATTATGCTTATGAAGGTATGAGAGGGACACATACAATGCAGTTAGAAAACAATACCAGCAAATTAGGCTTCATATTCTTACATGAATATTTGGAATTTGGAAGTAATCTTGTGTCCTTTAGTTGGTGCTAAAGGAAAGATCTAGGGTTGTGGTCTGTGTTTTTATATTGTGTAGCAGATTCAAAGAGAGGAAAGGATTTAAAAGTACATAGTCCGGAAAGTGATGAGATGCGTTTAAGAGGAGGAAACCTTATTACTCTTAAGGTCTCTGACTGGGCCTGAAAATTAGACTTAGGAAGGCAGATTAACAGGAGAAAAGCAGGCGCATTCATTTAACATAAGTTTTATGAGACATGCGAGCCCTCTGAAGGAAATGACAACCCAAAGAAATGGTTAAGCCTGAGCATTTTTACTCTAGGTTTGATGAAGAGTGGAGAATCATGGAAACCCACGATAAGACAAAGGGTGTGCAGGAAGGGAGGTAAACTGAGGGCAAGAGCAAGGCCTGCCTGTTTGGAGTCCTCTGGGTGTCCCTCAATCTTTGCAAATAGGATGCTCCTTTCTGACTCACACAGGAAGGGCATCTCTCCCGTGAGGGTCTTCTGACCCATTCCAGGGAAGATGAGGGAGGTCAGAGAGTCCTTCCAGCTCCTGCTGTTTCTGTGACCTGCTTCAAGGGAGGGGATTTATGACAACTGAGTTCTTTGGCGAGGCCCTGCTTTTAGGCAGTTGATGATTTCAGGAACTCACATGCCTTTAGCTCAAAATAAATCTGATGTCAAAGTGGCTTATTTCTGAGTGTCATATCCTAATTCCCTTCAAGCTTCACATCTTTCCCATGAATGATTTAACCACTGAGTATATCTCTTTATCCTTTTTTTTTTTTCTCTTGCTGGCTTTTTCTCCTTGGTTTCTTCTTTTTAATAAACCTGTCCTGACTCTGGTTTCTAGTAAATGAGTGGATGGAGAAGGGTGGGCAGTGGTGAAGACAAATTTAAAACAAGATTGTGTGGAGAGAGAAATACACCCATACTGCTTGCGAGTCCCCACAGCACCTTTCTCATATCTCTTGGTGTCACTGACTGATGATATACGAAGACTGTCGCTGGTCAGTTATGATGCATTCATGGGTGAAATGGAAAAAAAATAAAGTAATAACATTTCCTAAAGCTAAATATATTCAATTTAAAGAACTGTCCTTTATTTTGAGATTATAAAAAATTCTCTCAAGTTAAAACTATCCCTTTGTTTAATGAAATGGTAGTATTTGTAGAAGAAAGGTTGTTTGTTTTGTTTTTTAAATCTCCTTTGGGGAAAGCAATTAGATGGAAATTCTGTTTTGGTTTCCCAGATACATTTTTTATTCTAATTTAACTATTTCATGAAACACAACCATATCGGAAGCCAGCTAATAGAAAGTAAAAGAAATAAAAGTAAGGCAGTTTCTCTCAACATTCAAGTTAAGATGCACACCTGGGAACTGCCACTGTGTTTCTAAGTGTGTAGAGACAACAGATTTAAGACTATAAATCTTTATGCAGAAAGCCTGAAAAAAGTGATGAGAGAGACATGGGGAGAAAAAGAAAGAGATCCAGAGGTCAGCACATTTCTGATTTGTTGTCTCTAAGTTTAGCTCTTCTCTTGATTTTCCTTACATGAAGTAATGCATTCCTTTTTTATTTCAATGAGATAGTTTGTGGTGGCTTCAGTCACTTGCAAGCAAGAGTGTTTCCAGGTATGAGTTTCTGAAAAGGGAAATCTCCAGTTTCTTTGGAAGGGCCCTTGAACATTTTCTTTCAAGAGCAATGCCCAAGAGCTTGACTTGGAGAAGGCTTCCATCATGATGCCTCTCCAGCTCTGGGCTCTGTTGCTTGCTGTTCTACAGATGGCCAGTAGGTGGCAGAGATCTCTACCTCCTTTGTCTTATTTCTGGTGTCTCTCGGTTTCTTCGGAGAATGCAATGGCACCTCACTCCAGTACTCTTGCCTGGAAAATCCTATGGACGGAGGAGCCTGGTAGGCTGCACTCCATGGGGTCTCTGGGAGTCGGACACGACTGAGCGACTTCACTTTCACTTTTCACTTTCATGCATTGGAGAAGAAAATGGCAGCCCACTCCAGTGTTCTTGCCTGGAGAATCCCAGGCACAGGGGAGCCTGGTGGGCTGCCGTCCATGGGGTCGCACAGAGTCGGACACGACTGAAGCGACTTAGCAGCAGCAGCAGCAGCTCGGTTTCTTTGGTGCATGTTTCCTGTTAGGATAAACCTTTTATGTCTAGCACTCCCCCAGTCAGACGGGCAGCACTGGGGTCTCTCTTCAGCCCCAGTGAAGCAGCTCCCTCTGTTTATTCTGTTTGCTTTACACAGCCTTCTGCTGTGGGGCTGAGTTAAAATTCAACGTGTGTTTGTTACTGTGATATAAAACAATCTAGGAAATCCTAGAACTGCAAAGTGAAAAGGAATGTATGAGCATTTAATTTTCAAAAGCTGTAGGTACAGAAACAAGGTGGTTGGGGGCTTGTATGACTATATTTTCAACACATTATTTTCATATACTTCATATCTTGGGAACTCTTTATTAAAATATGCATAGTATTTATTTCCATTTTTTTGCCTTGCCTTTCTCTTCTACTGATGTATATTTTTCATATTTCTATTGTTTTAAGGGCAATTAAATAATAAATCGTCCTTAAGTCAGATTAGGAAATTTATTGTACATTCATGTATCTTTATCTTCATAAAGAGAACAATGTTTTTTTGCAGAGAAAATTAATAATATTAGCATAGTTATTATCCACAGTTTAATAACTAATTTTTAAAGCACTTTAAATCTGTATATACATGCAGATAATTGATATGCTAATTTTAGAACAATTCAAACTTATCTTCTGAAGTAGTCACTTGACAACAAACCGGTAATTATGTATGCACTGTAGTAATAATTAAAATTTAAAATTTTCAGTTACTCTCATTGACTATACCTCAAGTTGAATAATTAGTTATACCAATATGAGTTTACACAACATAAAAATCTTAAGAGTTTTCTTCACAAGTAAATCCTAATTATTAGAGATTTTTTTTCTGAATTATTTAACAATGTCACAACAGAATCCATGCCCAATGAATACCATCAAGCCAACAGTTATGGCTAGTGGTGAGTTATCTTGTCTTTGGAAAGATGAATTCTCCATTGCCAAGACTAGCTTGCAGGAAGATGCAACAGAGAATGTAATCTTTAAATACAGCCTAGAATATTAGCTCTGAAAAGTCAGGAAAGAAATCTTTCGAGTGAAAGTCCTGGGGTGAACTGCTGAAACACCACTGTCCCTGAATACTGAGGCAGAACTAGATGCAAGTCGGGGAAATCATAGTTTAGCTTCCTCTTCTAGAAGAACATTCATTTGATATACAACATAGTTTTTGTCCCTGATGCAAAGTTTCTTGAGATTCTTTGAATCTTCTGGGTACATTCCAGCTTACTATTATCTTTCACAACTTTACAGGACCTTGAAGGAGACAAATGGAGACTATGGAAAGTGCTTGTAATGATCTCTTATAATAGATCAAAGTGTTGGTTACAGGACTGTTCACTTTGCAAAAGTTCATTAGGCTATAAACTTAGGATTGGGATGCTTATCTCTGCATACAGTGGGCTTCCCAGGTGGAACAGTAGTAAAGAATCTCCATGCCAGTGCAGGGGACGCAAGAGACATGGATTTGATCCCTGGGTCAGGAAGATCCCCTGGAAAAGGAAATGGCAACCCATTCTAATATTCTTGTCTGGAAAAATTCCATGAACAGAGGAGCCTGGTGGGCTACCGTCAGTCCATGAGGTTGCAAAGAGTTGGACATGATGGAGCACACATCCACAGTCTGCATACTGTATGTTTAAATACACTTTTACTTTAAAATGAAAAAAAAATCTAGAAGGATACATTTAATTTACTCCCATAAATTACCAGAAGGGGGAGTAATTGAGAAATAAAAAGGAAAAGGCAAAAATAAAAAATAAAAACCAGGAAGTAAGAGAGGCACTATTATGCCAAATTACCACATGGCATATGACTACCTGCAACAGTTCGTATTCTTCCAACAGCTATGGCGTGCCAGGAAGATGCTCTGTGCTCCGCATACAGCACCTCATTTAGTTCTCCCCAAAACTTGATGAGTTAAGCATTATCATCTCCATCTTACTGATGAAAAAAAATGTAAAGTTCAGCAAAGATATATGATTCTAGGGTCCCAAACCTGGTCACTGCAGGAGGTAGGATTCTGTTTGGAGATAGGCTCCTACTCCCTACATACAAGGCTTTTTGGTAATCATAGGAGGTCCCTCTTCTCAGGCATCAGAAATGCTGGCATCTGCCTGCTGTTTGCAAGGGTGAGGAATGAGGTATGGGTAGAAAGGCATAGAATGAATATCATGAAATCTCAAGGGGATTAATGCCCATTACTTCCTTTGAGGTGGAAATCCATCATCTCAGTGTGGAGAGGCACTGCTGTTAAATTCTCTGCAAACAGCCATCTGTCTGAGATCTCCCTGGAGTGGCTGCCATCCAGGACAACTGTGTTGCTGCAGTCTTTGAGTGGTTGGAGTGCTGTAATGTCTATGTTAATATCTGGGAAATAGCAGCAGCAGCCAGACCACTCCAATGGAACAATTCAAATTGGGGTAAGTTTGAGCAAAAACAGTCGTGCTGACTGTGTGATGAAGAGGAAGAATTGGTAACAGTGACAAGCCCTGCAGTCAGCAGCTGCAGATTTTATGTGAAGGGCAGACTGATCTGGAAAATGGGAAGGGTTGACTGCCAACAACAGTTTGGGGAGTTTTGTTTTGTATACCCCACCCCTCCTTTTATACCACTCATCATATGTAAACACTTAGGAAATAAAACGTACTTACCATATCACAAATTGCAGATGAGCATATGTAGATACTAGTGCTGAGAGAAGATAGAAGATAGAACTAGTGTTCATTGCAAAAATCTAAACAGGGCTTTGTCTACTACATCCAGAAGGTCATAACTCCCTGGTGTTCGTAGTAGTGAAGTCGCTCAGTTGTGTCCGACTCTTTGCATCCCCATGGACTGTAGCCTATCAGGCTTCTCCATCCATGGGATTTTCCAAACAAGGGTACTGGAGTGGGTTGCTATTTCCTTTTCTAGGGGATCTTCCCACCCAGGAATCGAACCCGGGTTTCCCGCATTGCAGGCAGATGCTTTACCCTCTGAGCCACCAGGGAAGCTCTGGTGTTCCTAGTAGCCCTTTAAGAATAACATGGACTTGACCACAGTTAGACTTCCATAGTAGAACATGTTGTAGTTGTTGTTTATTTGCTAAGTCATGTGTGACTCTTTTGCGAACTGTAGCCTGCCAGGCTCCTCTCATCATGGGATTTCCCAGGCAAGACTAGTGAAGTGGGTTGTCAGTTCCTTTTCTGGGGAATCTTCCCAACCTAGAGATCAAACCCATGTCTCCTCTTGGCAGGTGGATTCTTTATCACTGAGTCACCTGGGAAGCCCCATGGTAAAACACAAATCATCTGTTAAGTCAGAAAATACTTGAGTATCTGTTGGGTATAAAGCTTGGAGTGATAGGTATTTAGGGGAATAGAAAGAGAGAGGTCCTAAGACTTGTGCCAGTAAATGAGTACTACATGCAATGAGGCCCACAGGAGTACAGGGTCTCTCTTTTGGAAAACTGTTTATCTTCTGGGTAGGATCAACTATATTTTCAAGAATGTGAAAGAGGCTAGGATTGGGAATACTTTAGGTTTATGACCCTTATATAAGTTCTCAGAGTTACACTTTCTGTATCCCACTGAGAAAAATTTTCTCCTTGCATACAAGATAGTCATTTGTAGGCGGTCCTCTGTAGATCTCCCCAGGGCATTCTGGCAAAAATAGAATGATTTTTTTTTTTTTTAAGTCATCATTCAGAGCCATGAGAGATTCTGATGTCCTCTATCAGAAGCACAGGAAAGGCTGGTAAAAGTCAGATTTCCCATGAAAGGGCACTATGAATCAAGTCTTTCATAAACACCGATGACTCCTTGAATCATTTGTCTGCTGATTTGCAATATGAAATCATCACCATCCTGTCAATCTAGCTGTAGTTAAACACTTGGCTCTGCAGGAGTGCCATTTGGAGTTTGTGGCATCTTTCGTATAAAACTCTTTAGAAGAGAAAATAAACACATTCCATTTTATTAGCATTTAATTGCACATGATAAACAAATAAAAATTAAATGCCTACCTCTAAATCACACCCGTCATTTTTCATGAACCCACAAGGTTCTTTCTTTAGCTCTTTCTGGCTAATAATCTCTTCTTATAGTAATAATAATAACTACTATTTAGTACATGCTTCCTGTGTGCCAAGAATTATACTTTATTACATGTTATTTAACTACATTCTCAGTTCCTATTAATCATAGTATTATGAAGATTTTTCTAGAAATCCATTTTCTATGGATTTCTGTGGATTTTTCTAGAAAACTATTTTGAAAAAATGGTTAATGAATACATAGGCCAAACTTAGATTTCCAAATGAGGGTATCAGTTGCTAAGAATCATTGAGTAACTAGCCTGTAATCTTTCTGATTTACAGTTACAGAGTATGACTTAAACATGATTCAAAAAGCACAGACAAGAAATACAAAGCATAAAGAAGAAAATTATGATAGTCTGTTCTTTGGAAAATGTTATACACAAAACTGAAAGGAAGGTCACAGCTTAAAAGGAGATATATTCAGCATTTAAAATTGATAACAGGGATTGTTATCTAGAATACACTAGGAATTCCTTTAAATCAATGACAATGCCACAGATTCCAAGAGAAGTCATAAAAGTATGACTTAGTTGGCAAAACATTTAGGAAAGGAAAAGTGCAGAAAGGGAAGCCCAATGGATACTAAACATATAAAATGATGTTTAAACTTATTAGTAAGGAGGGAAACGCAAATTAAAACAATGAGATGCCATTTTGTATCAATCCGATTGGCAAAAACTTGAAAGGAATAACTATCAGGATTGCTGAGGATGTGGGAACACTGGTGCACTGTTGATAGGAGTGTAAACTGGGTTAGTTTTTCTGAAAAAGTTATTGCTGCAGAGAAACAGTTATAAGACTGCTCTGTGACTTTGGTTACACAGCAGAACTTAACTATGTGAAACTCCTTTATTTAAAAAGTCACAGAGAGACAGCTACTTGTATTTTGTGGGAAATATTTTCTTACAAGAGGGAAATAGGGTATTTTATCAGTAGCTTTAAACCTTTTATTAGAAATTTAAGTTGGTAAAAAAATTGAAAAAAATTTCAGATATCCTCATTTATTCAGTCTTCTATTTCCAGAAGCCAAACACTAATGTCCACTATTGTGCCTTGAGTGTATGTGATACTAACAGTTTTGGATGAATAGAAAAATTAAGAAAAAATGTTTTTTAAAAAGTCCTAATTAAAGCGCACATATAGCTATATGGCTAATTTTAAAAATTGTAAGTGAAAAGAAAAAACACAACTAAAATATAGACTATACCACAAAGCTTACTCATTTAAAGAACAGATAAACCTAAAACCCTACTACTTATTTTACACGTCAACTATCAAGCATAATAGAGTCTGACGCAGGAGCAGTTTGGGTAAAGGAATTAGTAACAAAATATAATCAAAGCTATGATTTTTTCAGTAGTCAAGTACAGATGTGGGAGTTGGACCATAAAAAATGTTGAGTGCTGAAGAATTGATGGTTTTGAACTGTGGTGCTGGAGAAGACTCTTGAGAATCCCCTGGACAGCAAGGAGATCAAACCAGTCCATCCTAAAGGAAATCATCCCGAGTATTTACTGGAAGGACTGATGCTGAAGCTGAAGCTCCAATAATTTGGCCACCTGATGTGAAGAGCTGACTCATTGGAAAAGTCCCTGATGCTGGGAAAGACTGAAGGCAGTAGGAGAAAGAGGTGATAGAGGATGAGGTGTTTGGATGGCATCATTGACTCAAGGGACATGAGTTTGAGCAAACTCCAGGAGAGAGAGAAGGACAGGGAAGACTGGTGTGCTGCTATTTATGGGGTTACAAAGAATCAGACACAACTGAATGACTGAACAACAACAACAACAAAAGGGGAAATAAATAGCTTTATAATACTTGTCCTGACCATGTGCCACAAAATGTTAAGAATGATTAACCCAGTTCTTTGCACTTGAGATCCAATAAGCAAATAAAACCCCCTCTATTTATAGCCTATTAATAACAAAGGCAGAACTTGGAGCTAAGTTGCAAGACTTTCAGCTCCTAATCTTACCCTCTTTCTGTATTGTGTATTTGTATACTAAATATTTCCAAAATTCATTCATGCTATAAAGACCATTATAACTCAATTTGAAAATGTTAACTATGTAGCAGTTGTGTAGGAAAAATGGATTGTCCTAGGTTTTCATGAAGAATATAGCTAGAAGGGTAAGCCAAATAAAACTTGGTTAAATTAGGTGTAGTACCATTTGAAAAAATAAATGCTAAAACAATAATGAAGCTTCACCAAGTCTTTGATGCAATGTAAACTTATACTAATATTGTTGAATAGTATAGCACTCAGCAGAATTTCTGAAAAAATATAATTTACCTAGCTGTCTACTCAAAGTCCTGGCAACTACTCCCTCTAAAATGTATCTTCTTGAACTATCTAAACACTCTAGCCCTTTTCTCTCATACCGTCTTCTTTAACTTTGTGTTTGTTTAGTTTTCTTCTTCATAATATAGTTATTTCTATTCTCATTTTGATCTCTGCAGCTCTCAGTTCACTTCAGTTCAGTCACTCAGTCATGTCCGACTCTGCAACCCCATGAACCGCAGCACGCCAGGCCTCCCTGTCCATCACCAACTCCCGGAGTCTGCCCAAACCCATGTCCATTGAGTCAGTGATACCATCCAACCATCTCATCCTCTGTCGTCCCCTTCTCCTGCCCTCAATCTTTCCCAGCATCAGGGTCTTTTCCAATGAGTCAGCTCTTAGCATCAGGTGGCCAAAGTTTTGGAATTTCAGCTTCAACATCAGTTCTTCCAGTGAATATTCAGGACTGATTGCCTTTAGGATGGACTGGTTGGATCTCTTTGAGTCCAAGGGACTCTCAAGAGTCTTCTCCAACACCATAGTTCAAAAGCATCAATTCTTCTGCACTCAGCTTTCTTTATAGTCCAACTCTCACATCTGCACATGACTACTGGACCATAGTCCTGACTATTACTATGGCTTGGCTAGACGGACCTTTGTTGGCAAAGTAATGTCTCTGCTTTTTAATATGCTATCTAGGTTGGTCATAACTTTCCTTTCAAGGAGTAAGCGTCTTTTAATTTCATGGCTGCAGTCACCATCTGTAGTGATTTTGGAGCCCCAAAATATAACGTCTCCACTGTTTCCACGGTTTCCCCATCTATTTGCCATGAAGTGATGGGACCGGATGCCATGAACTTAGTTTTCTGAATGTTGAGCTTTAAGCCAACTTTTTCACTCTCCTCTCTCACTTTCCTCAAGAGGCTCTTTAGTTCTTCTTCACTTTCTACCATAAGGGTGGTGTCATCTGCATATCTGAGGTTATTGAGATTTCTCCCAGCAATCTTGATTCCAGCTTGTGCTTCATCCAGCTCAGCGTTTCTCATGATGTACTCTACATATAAGTTAAAGAAGCAAGGTGACAATATACAGCCTTGACGTCCTCCTTTTCCTATTTAGAACTAATCTGTTGTTCTATGTCCAGTTCTGTATACAGAAATCTGTATACAGGTTTCTCAAGAGGCAGGTCAGGTGGTCTGGTATTCAGTCTCCTTCAGAATTTTCCACAGTTTGTGGTGATCCACACAGTCAAAGGCTTTGGCATAGTCAATAAAGCAGAAATATATGTTTTTCTGGAACTACTTGCTTTCCCAATGATCCAGCAGATGTTGGCAATTTGATCTCTGGTTCCTCTGCCTTTTTTATATCCAGTTTGAACATCTGGGAGTTCGCAGTTCATGTATTGTTGAAGCCTGGCTTGGAGAATTTTGAGCATCACTTTATTAGCATGTGAGATGAGTGCAATTGTACAGTAGTTTGAGCATTCTTTGGCATTGCCTTTCTTTGGGACTGGAATGAAAACTGACTTTTTCCAGTCTTGAAACCACTGCTGAGTTTTCCCAATTTGTTGGCATATTGAGTGCAGCACTTTTATAGTATCATCTTTTAGGATTTGAAATAACTCAACTGGAATTCCATCACCTCCACTAGCTTTGTTTGTAGTGATGTTTCCTAAGGCCCACTTGACTTCCTATTCCAGGATGTCTGGTTCTAGGTGAGTGATCACACCATCATGATTATCTGGGTCATGAAGATCTTTTTTGTACAGTTCTTCTGTGTATTCTTGCCACCTCTCTTAATTCCATCTGCTTCTGTTATTTCCATACCATTTCTGTCCTTTATTGAACCCATCTTTTTGTGAAATGTTCCCTTGGTATCTCTCATTTTCTTGAAGAGATCTCTAGTTTTTCCCATTCTGTTGTTTTCCTCCTACACTGTTGGTGAGAATGTAAATTTGTGCATCACAATGGAAAAAAATAGGAAGCTTCCCTAAAAAACTAAAAACAGTGTTGCCACATGATCAAACAATCTCACTTCTGTGCATATATCCAAAGAAAACTCAAAAAAAGAATTCATTAAAAAATGCTTGCACCCCAGTGTTCACAGCAGCACTATTTACAATAGGTAAGACATGGAGGACTCTAAATATCTACTGACAGAGGAATGGATGAAGCAGGTGTGGTGCATATGTACAATGTAATATGACTCATCTGTAGTAAAGAATGAAGTAGTGTCATTTGCAATAACATGGATGGACCTAGAGATTGTCATGCTAAGTAAAATAAACCAGAAGAAGAAAGACAAATACCATGTAATATCACTTATATGTGGGCACTAAAATGTGATACAAATAAATGTATTTACAAAACAGAAAGAGACTCACAGACATAGACAACAAACTTCTGGTTACCAAAGTGACAGTGGGGGACAAAAAGAATGCTGGAGTAGCAATGTTAACTTCTCTGAAGTAGACGATTTCAGAACAATAGAGACGATCATTATTAAGGGTATTACAGTTGAAGCACCTGCTGTGTGCCTAAAATCATGACAGTTTTTTTCCTTCACAGTATCCCATTTATTCCTCACAAAAATATAATGGTCGGGAAGCATATACTCTTTGACTAATAGGAAATTAATAAAATGCAAAAATGCATTGAATTGGTTTCATTTTATTAAATTAATTTCATTAAAACAGGTAACAAAGAACTATCACTTGAAAACTGTAAACAGGAACTCACTGCCTCATTATGGACTTTGCTCATCTTATATCATACTGGTTATTGTCTTATAAGCCTATTTAAAACTGCTGCTCTCAGTTAGGCAAGACACCAAGGAAGACGTGTGGCCAGCAGAACCTTTCAGGTCAGCCTGTTGGCTTGTGTGGTCCGTGGTTGGTTATCTTGTCTCATAGGTGCCTGATGCTCTTGTGTCTGTGTCCCGTGTAATCTTGGTGGCAATTTTGACTGCTTCCCAGTGTCTCACAGCTCTGCCACATGGCTTGATGTTGTGTTTGGTATGTGCTTAGCACATTTCATCTGCCTGCCAAGTTTGCATTGCTCCACTTAATGCAGCTCCTGCCTCGATATCCTGCTACCATTTATCATTCACAAACATCTCACCCTGCAGAGTAGAGCTGGAACAAGCTTGGCTTCCGTGTTGCTGGGCTGGCTGGAATCCAGGGTCTTGTTGCCAGAGTTATGCGATTCCATTTAATAATAGAAAGGGCTGATGGTGTGGCTGGTGAGACTGCCTGAGAAATCCACATGCTAGCAAATCTACATCCCATTATCACTGCCCTGAACTTCAGTGTTTCAGGCCACTGACTTCATTCTTGGTTGCATGGTCCTTTGGAGAGCCAACTGTATACATTCTCCATTTAAAAAATAGACGATATGTTATTTGGTCTGATGTGAGAAATGGCATGATTTTTTAAAAATATCATTAAAGTCAAGATAGTCAATGTCATTCATTTTTAAGTGTCAATTCATTAACATAAGCAAGAAATTAAAATATTACTTTTATAGTATAAATATTATTCTTTAACAAATTGTCAATCAACTAAAGAAACTTAAAGCCCAGATTGTACTTAAAAACAAAATAAAAGAAGCATGCAGGTAATTCAGCCAGGATATTCATGCCACAGGCCTCCTCTACACTTCCTGGCTTTGCAGATTTATTTTATGCATATTAGTTGTATTTAACACACTCTTAGGTAGTGATTTTTGTATGTCAGATAGTATTTTAAGCACTTTACAAATATGACAAGATTTAATGCTCATAACATCTGTGTGAATTAGATACTATTATTATCCTCATTTTATTGATTAATAAACTGAGACACAAGAAGCTTAAGTTGCAGAAAGTGGAAGGACTGAGAATCCGCTGAGGCAGAGCTACTGCATTATCTCAGTAGATAACCTTGTCTGTGTTTTATCATCTCACCCACAAGAGTATATCCCCAGTGCTAAATTTCAGTATTACTTCTAGCCAAGCTCCTCATTCTATGGAAATGTATTTTATTTTCTCTAACAAAACATGGAAGGACACTGTGGATGTTTACTGATTGCAGAGAAACTTGACGTGATACAAACAGTTCAGTTTTGACTCCAAACTAACAGGTAAGTGGGGTGGTGAAGTTTAGCCCATTGTTCACAGAAACTAGGCAGCCTAGTGTGGGCGAAAGATGACAGGCTGGAGACACTAGGTGGAAGTTCTCATCTCTCTGATGTCCTGGAATAATTGAGTTATTTTAAGTGTTAGAAGAATATGACTCCTCAGAGTCCCTTCAACAGCCAGGAGATCAAACTAGTCAATCCCAAAGGAAATCAACCCTGAATATTCATTGGAAAGACTGATGCTAAAACTGAATCTCCAGTACTTTGGTCACCTGATGAGAAGAGCTGACTCACTGGAAAAGACCCTGATCCTGGGAAGGATTGAAGGGAGGAGGAGAAGGGGGTGACAGAGGATGAGATGGTTGGATGGCCTCACTAATGGACATGAGCTTGAACAAACTCTGGTAGACAGTGAAGGACAGGGAAATGTGGTGTGCTGCAGTCCACAGGGTCTCAAAGAGTCAGACATGACTGAAAGACTGAGCAACAACAACTAAAAGGTGTTAGAATATAAGCGTGTAGTTCTAGAGTCAAAGCAAGTCACCAAACCAGCTTTCCCCATTCCTCCCCTTTGAGAAATAGGCGCACAGCTTGTCACTTTATGTGATTGTTTTGACCATCAGCATTGTTCAAGGGTCAACCATGCATCTAGACAGTGCCATTGCACAAAATCCTATTTATAAACAAGCACAGATGAGGAAATAGGAAACAGAACTACTTAGATATTAGCTAAGGTTGATAGTGAAGGGTGAACTTAATTTTGTAGTGTGTTTACTTAGAATAATTAAGTTTTTCAAGGCCAGTATGTCACTAATGCTATTTTGCATGTTTTAGCATATTTTGCTTCCTCTGAAGTAAACATGTGAAAAGAGTAATTAAATAGCCATAGAAGAAGTCTAAAGCAGTGGTTTTGGGCATATTAATCGGGTAGTGATTTCAGCAATAAACAAGTACCCTTGACAGTGTGATGAAACATTACCAAAGAATGGTACTATGAGGACTGGGATTGTAATAGGTTGAAAGAGAAAGTATTAGTGCAAAAAAGTCAGGGCAGAGATGATACCTGATGTTAATGCCTCCGGTAGTAATAAAAATATATTGAATGAATTTTATGACATAAATACATTTGCAAATATGGAAAATTATGTTTCTTTTTCAAAGAATGTTATGAGGCATGAACCTCCTAAAGAATAATAACTAAAATAAGATAATAAAGAGAGAGTGTGGCAGTCAGTGTGAATCTGAAGAATACAATCCTCACTGGGTTTTAACTCTTATTTAATTTCTGTGAACAAGTCATGGAGCTTTATTGCCCCAGTGAATTGTCAGGTTTTGGTCAAAACTGGTTTTTTTTTAAATCTATTGTCTAGTTGTCCTGTGGCCAGTTGGGCGCATCTTACGCATTGTACCAAGCTGATTCATTGAAGGTCGGCCATTATAACTTCACTTGATTCTTAACTCATTCACCGTATTGAGAAGGAATTTACCTACATACTTTGCCCTTCTTGTGATGTGGGACATGTACTTTACCTCAAATATATTCCCATTAGAAGATTCTCAGTAGTAAACCACTTCTACAACTTACTATAGGAATAGTCTTCTAATCATGTAAGCACGTATCAAAAATAAAGTTTAATGCCAACATCTTCCATCTTTCTAACAGAAGTTCTATTCAGAATGCTCCTGCATGTGCTATATAACTATATACAGGGAATATTCTAAGTTTGCCCACTGGTTTATTTAAAAAAAAAAAAAATTCTTCCCAAAACAGCTACTACAAAGAATTAAATTATTTTGCTTTGGAAAAAAAATTTACTGTTCTGAGTCTAGAGCTGTCTAGAAATTTCTTTTGTTTCCTGAGTGTTCAGGTGACCTTTCATAACCCCTACATATTCTTAAAGTGGTCTCCTTTCTCGTTGTTTAGAAATCTTGAAGAATTAAAGAAACATACTCCAGCTCTCTTAATCCCTTCTGTACCCACAATAGCCAGTGATGCTTAACTATTTTGTGTTTTAAATGGTTTTTTAGTTATTTGTTGTGTGTAACCATTGAGGCAAAGATCATGTGGTATTTTTCTTGTATGTGCTCCACACAACCTATCACAGTCTTGAGCATCGAAAATTGCTCATTGGATGTAAACATAATTCACTTAGCGAGCTCTAGTTTCCTTTGAAGTTGTTTCACATAGTATAGGATTCCTAGGGCATGAGAAAACAAGTAGACTCCCTGAAAAGCCAGTTATTTGGGAAGGAGGTACCCAGTCTCCAATGCCAGTAACCTCATAATTTTACCTTCAGTTCCAGGATATAATTTTTTTTTTAACCTCAAAAGGAGTTATCTTATGGAAAGGGCTGTCCAAGATTCCTCAGTTACTTTCTGTAATTCCAAAAGCCTTTCATTGTGATTTTTCCCCCTTGAGAATGAAGCATTCAAAGGTATCGAGTAAGAAAGATAACATTCAGTAGGTTAGTGCAGCTATTGGAGCTCACTCCTTGCAAAGGACAAAATATGCATACCTAGACAAATGAGAAGAGCAATGGGGTGAGTCGCAGGACCGACAAGCACAGCCAGGGTTTCTGGCCATGAGGGTGCGGTGTGTTTGGAATCATTTGTGTTCACAGAGCCTTTGTAACAGGCCTGTGACTGCCTGTGCTTAGGAAGATAAGGAACATTAAGAGGTAACCATTTTCTGCTTAAGAATGTGAGAAACTCCAGTAAAATAGGCAGGACCTTCATGTCGCCACAACGGTAGGCAAAAAGTTTGTTGAAGTTGAGCTACTGATAAGCTGAGAATAGAAATAAGGCCAGTCCTCGGATGTTCCAACCACTTTCCTGAAAATGATGTTTTTGAGGTCAGTATTCACAGTTCTCACAAGTCAAAGGCATTTTTCTCTGTCCTAATTCTCCTTGACTTTCCATAGCAGTTGACTCCGGCTCCCCACTATTCGTGATAGGCTCTAATTTGACATCCAGCCTGCTACATTCCTCTGTCCTCTTTCTTTTTTGCCTACTCTTTTCTTTTCAGAGAAAAGATGCAGGAGGCTAAAAAGGCTGAATGTCCACTGTGGATCTACTGATTAGGTCTGTGTATGGTGAGGGGAAAGATGGGGAGGGAGGTCTATTATTCCTTGGAGAGGTCAAGGACACCCTTCAAAAGAAACTCTGAGCAAGTGACAGCCAACTCCGTCCAGGAGGAGTGAGGAATGGAAGTTAGGTGGGAAAATATAAGCAGATTCTAGCCTCCTCTGAAGGGGCCTCCTGTGACCCTGAAAGAGGATGTTGGTGAAGTAAAGGATAAGAGAAACAACACACATGACACACAGTAGGTCAGCTTTGTGCTGGGCAACACATTCATGCATTATAAAAAGAATAATTGATCAGCTGCATTAAAATGGAAAACTTATGCTCCTTGAAGGACACCTCTGAGGAAAATGGACAGGTAATCCACAGTGCAGCCTTCCCTGGCGGCTTGGTGGGAATTCTCCGCCTGCCAATGTAAGAGAAATGGGTTTGATCCATGAGTCTGGATGATCCCTGGAGCAGGAAATGGGAACCCACTCCAGTATTCTTGCCTGGGAAATCCCATAAACAGAGGAACCTGGTAGGCTATAGTCCATGGGGTCCCAAAGAGTCAGACGCGATTTAGTGACTAAACAAAAACAGAGAATCCACATTGTGGGAAAACAGATTTGCAAAATATGTACCTGAGATGTCACTGTCTCCTTTTATCTCAGAAAAATTCTTTAGGAAGAAATTATGATTTCCCCTTTACCAGAAGATGAAATAACATCAGAAAATTTCAACTTTTTTGATAAATTTTATAAAAAATTTCAAACATCAATAAAGTTGAAAGAACTTTACAGCAAGCACTCCTAAATCTACCATTAAATTCAGTCATTAACATTTGTATACTTACTTTACTCCATATTTATCCATCTATTTATCCCTCTATCCATAAATCTATCTTAGTTTCTTATGTAATTCAAAGTAAATTTCAGGTATCAGTACATTTCTGATACTTCAGATGCTTTAATATGCATATATAACCAGAATTCAATATTTTCCTCATAGCTTTTTTTTTCCTGTTGATACAAAGCACAGACACAGATGCACAAATCTTAAATGTTTTTTAACAAAGTTTTGACAAATGCAAACAGACTGTGTAACACTGACAGCATGCTTCATCACAGTCATTGCCCAATCCAAAGTACAATCACTGATTTTTTTTTTTTTTCAGAATAATTTTGCTTGTTTAGAAATTCTTGTGAAAAGAAAGTGAAAGTGAAGTCGTGTCCGACTCTTTGCCACCCCTTGGACTTGTAGCCCACCAAGCTCCTCCATCCGTGGGATTTTCCAGGCAAGAATACTGGAGTAGGTTGCCATTTCCTTCTCCAGGAGATCTTCCCAACCCAGGGACTGAACCTGGATCTCCCACATTGTAGGCAGACAGATGCTTTACTGTCTGAGCCACTAGGGAAGCCACCAAGAAATTCTTGTAGATGGAGTCAAAGAGGATGCATTTTGCCTATAAGGCTTCTTTTATTCAGCACAATTATGTTGAGAACTGTCCATGTTGTTGGCATATTAGTATTTTTCTTGTGTTGAATAGTATTTCATTCTATTATTATTATACTGTATTCTGTTTACTTATTCTTCTATTAATGGGCACTTAGGTTACTTGCAGTTTGAGGTCATTATCAATAAAGCTTCCATGAATATTGTTGTACAAATCTTTTTATGAATATAAATTCTTATCTTTTTTGTATAAATACTAAGAAATAGAATTTCTGTGAGTTATTTCTCCAAGTGACTACCATTTTCTGTAAAATAATACATGTCAGTTACAACTGTTCCACAATCTTACCAATACTGGTGTGCTCAGACTTTAATATTATTCATTTTTGTAGTGTTTGTAGTAATTTTAATGATTATTTCCTGGATAATAGTGATCTTGACTGCTTTTTGTGTGCTTTTTTTTCCCCCTCAGCTTTGTATGTGCTTATTGGCTGTTTTTTATCTTTTTTAGTGAGAAGTCTGTTCAAATGTTTTTCCCACTTATAAATTGTGTTGTTGGACTTTTTATCATTAGAATGTAGAATTAGGTATATTTTGCATAGTTTTTCTTTATCAGGTATACATTTCAAAGATATTTTCTCCCACTTTGCCTATTCATTTTCTTAAAGGTATCTTTTGATAAGCAGAAATTTTAGATTTTTGATGTATTTCAATTTATCAGTTTTTAAATACTCATTTCTATCTTCTAAGAAAATTTTGTTTAGCTCCAAGTCCTATAGATATTTTGGATTTTTCTTTTTGTATTTTCTATTTTTCTTTAAAAACATTAATGTTTGGATGTCACAATTGGGCAAATGTTCAAATTAATTTTTGTATATGATGTGAAGTAGTTTTTGAATTTTCTTTTTTTCCATGTGGGTATCTAACTTTCTAGTACCCTTTGCTGAAAAGACTTTTCTTTCTCTATTGTATTGCTTTGGTTCTTCTCAAAGACTTTTACATAAATTACTCAAGATTTCTCAGGCCAAGGAACAAAAGCCAAAAATCACATTTGACTGAATAAATCAATTTATGTTCTTTCCCAAAACATATATGCCTAATGAAAAATAACGCTAATAAAAATAATCAAAAGTTAATAGTCACTGTGCTGTTTCTTAGCATAGGTTGTTCCACTTAATTTTCAAATCCACTCTGTTAAATAAGGAGAAGGAAATGGCAACCCACTCCAGTACTCTTGCCTGGAAAATTCCATGGATGTGGGAGCCTGGTAGGCTACAGTCCATGGGGTTGCAAAGAGTTGGACACGACTGAGCGACTTCACTTTCTTTCTTTCTATAGTTCCTTTTGGAGAAGGAAATGGCAACCCACTCCAGTGTTCTTGCCTGGAGAAGCCCATGGACAGAGGGGCCTGGTGGGCTATAGTCTATGGGGTTGCAAAGAGTCAGATGAAACTAAGCAACACTAACTAACATACACACTATTAAATAAACATTTTTTATGAGGCTTGCTTAGAAGTAAGGAAGCAAACTTTTAGTGGTAGAATAATTTGTTAAAGTCACACAACTCCTAAGTAACAAAACCAAAGCTTAATCCAGGTCCAGTTGAATCTCTAAACTTCATTCCTAAGCAGTGTGCTGTATCATCCTGAAATGAAGATCAATATTGCTAATCATACATTTCATATGTGAGAATTGACTTAACATTAGGTGGGACTGCTTCTGCTACCTAGCAAAAAGTCATCTGTGAACCTGCACAATACCTGGAAAAAAGCTGGAATTTCAAACCAGCATTTTTAAAAATCGTATCATGATGGCTTTAATGACTTACATTTTCATGATTTATATTTTACTTATAGTGTTTAAATAAATCTACTTGCAAATATGATTTTAAAATAGTGTCAGTTCAGTTCAGTCGCTCAGTCGTGTCCAACTCTTTGCAACCCCATGAATCACAGCATGCCAGGCCTCCCCATCCATCACCAACTCCAGGAGTTCACTCAAACTCACGTCCATCGAGTTGGTGATGCCATCCAGCCATTCATCCTCTGTCGTCCCCTTCTCCTCCTGCCCCCAATCCCTCCCAGTATCAGAGTCTTTTCCAATGAGTCAACTCTTCGCATGAGGTGGCCAAAGTATTGGAGTTTCAGCTTCAGCATCAGTCCTTCCAATGAACACCCAGGACTGATCTCCTTTAGAATGGATCCTTTAGGTTGGATCTCCTTGCAGTCCAACTAAAATAGTGTAACGGAGGGTAAAAATGGAATGTTGAGGTTTTTTTTTTTCTTTGTTGAAACAAAGCAAGCCATTCAGTACTCTGAAATAATTTCTGTAACCAGAGTTCTGATCTCAAATCAGACTTTCTTAGTTTCAGGAACTCTGAAGAAAGGCACTATGATTTAGAGTACTGCTAGGGTAAAAACTATTTGTTTGGAGACTATTTGGTGATTATAGTCTTAGTGTTTCAACAATGACCTAAAGAAAAAGGTATTATCTCAATATGTGTGAGATTTATTGCAAGCATATTACTAAGAACTATACCTACTGTTTTGCAAAAACATGAAAAATTGAGGCTCTACACAATATTTTCTTAAATATAATTCAGCAGTGACTTGAAATTGCTTTTATACATATAAAGATGACAATAGTATTTCCTCAGATGGACTCGAATACAGCAGTTTTGTTCTTTAAATAATAATGGAAAACTGAACATTGGCAGAATAACATATTTACCCCTGTTTCATTAAGAGCAGGCACCAATGCCTCTAACAGAAGCAAATAGATTAGAAAAAAAAAAAAACTCTTTTCCTTTGTTTGTGTGAATGTTTATGCATCTTTAGTGCATGGGAAATGGGGCTGTGCAGTATTTCTGGGCTCTGCTAATGATCTAGCTGCAATCTCCCCAGTGTAACACTTGTTAGACTCTAGTTACCTCCTGTTTCTGTGTTTGAGCCCATAATTTGGATTCAACAGGCTCTTGCTTTTCTATGTTTACATGGAAAAAAGAAAACAATCTCAGTGCAAACTTCTAAGTATCTCTTTCTTCAAAACTGTATCTTGGAAAATACAGATTTATATCTCTCATATCTCCCATGCTGCCTACATTTTAAAATCAAGGTGAGAATTTTTAAAAATGGCTAAATAATTATATATTTATAATGTATCAGAGGGTGGATTCCACTGCTAAGCCAAAAAATTGCTTTCTTATTCCTTAGTTTTATTTAGTGTTGTGTCACCTATCCAACAAAGTTTATAAGAGCTAATAGTGAATATCTATGAAAATTGTATAGTATACTTAAAATAGTTTTTGAAAGATTTGGGGGACTTCCCTGGCAATCCAGTGATTAAAATTCCATGCTTCCAATGCAGGGGTTGCAGGTTTGATCCCTGATCAGGAAACTAAGATCCCACATTATGAGCCACGTGGCCAAAAAACAAAGAACAATCCACTTTGAGTGTAAACAAAAATTGTTAAGTCAAGTTATTAATGATAAATAGGTGGAATTTATAGAGTTTTAAATATTTCTATCTGCATGCTGAAATATTAGATAAAATAGAAATGTTAAAAAAACTATAAAATAAATGTCATTAGATGAGAAATTCTTGTATTTTTCTCTGCCTTTACTTACTATATTTCTTATATTTAACTTATAAGCACAAAATAAGATTACTATATTCTGAATATATATTAAGTGCATTCAGTACATGTATTCAGTGCATTCAGTGCATATATTCCGTGTATTCAGTGAATAGATTATATATATTTTAAGTGCATTAGAATGTAATCAAGTTGCCCTAATGTGAAATATTGGCTTTATTATAAATACAAGTATACTTCATTTAATTGCACTTAACAGATATTGCATTTTTTACAAAGTGAAGTTTTGTGCAACCCTGTGTTGAGCAGGTCTATTGGTGCCATTTTCCCAATAACATTTGATTGTATCATGTTTCAAATGTTGGTAATTTAGTAATACTTTTTAATATTTCAGACTTTTTCTTTATTATATTGGATATGGTGATATGTCATCAGTGATCTCTGTTTGACATTACTTCTGTAATTATTTTGGGGGTGTTGCAAACCATGCCTATATATACAATTGACCAAAAATGTATATGGCCAAACCAATAAGATGGCAAGTGATAGATATTGCTGTCTGATCTGACTGCTCCACCAACCTGCCATCCCCCCAATCTCTCTCCCTCACCTTTGGCCTCCCTAATCCCTGAGACACAACAGTACTGAATTTAGGCCAATTTATAACTCTAAAATGGCCTTTAATGTTCAGGTGAAAGGAAGAGTCACACATCTCTCACTTTAAATCAAAAGCTAGAAATAATCAAGCTTAGCGAGGAAGGCATGTTCAAAAACTTGAGGTGGGAAGAAACCTGAGGCCTCTGGAACCAGAGTTAGTTATGTTGTGAATTCTAAGGAAAAGCTCTTGAAGAAAATTAAAAGTGCTACTCCAATGAGCACAAAAATGATAAGGAAGAGATATATATAGCCTTATTGCTTATGTAGAGAAAGTTTTAAGGGTCTGGATAGAAGATCAAAACAGCCACAGCACTCCCTTAAGCCAAAGCCTAATCCAAAGCAAGGCCCTAACTCTCTTCAGTGCAGTGAAGGCTGAGAGAGGTGAGGAAGCTTCAGAGGAAAAGTTTGAAGCTATCAGAACGTTGATTCATGAGGCTTAAGAAAAGAAGTCATCTCCGTAACGCTAAAATGCAGGTGAAACAACAAATACTAATATAGAAGCAATGGGAAGTTATCCAGAAAAAATCTACCTAAGATATTTAATGAAGAGTTTCAGCGTAGATAAAACAGACTTACATTGAAAGAAGATGCTATGTAGATTTTCATAACTAGAGAGGAAAAGTCAATGCCCAGCTTCAAAGCTTCAAAGGGCAGGCTGACTCTCTAGTTAGGGGCTAATGTAGCTGGTGACTTTAAGTTGAAGCCAGTGCTCACTTATCACTGGCTATACCTAGGGCCATTAAGAATTATGCTAAATGGATTCTGTCTGTGCTCTATAAATGGAACAGAGCCTGCATGACAGTACATCTGTTTACAGCACGTTTTCCTGAATATTTTAAGCCTGCTGTTGAGACCTACTGCTCAAAAAAAAGAAAAAAAGATTTCTTTCAAAATATCAGTGCTCATTGACAATGTACTTGGTCACTCATGAGCTCTGATAGTGAGATTAGCTGCTTTCATGCCTGCTAGCGCTACATCCATCCTGCAGCCCATGGATCAAGGAGTACTTTCAAATTTCAAGTCGTATTACTTAAATAAATTTCACAAGACTACTGCTGCCATAGATAGTGATTCTGCTGATGGATCTAGAGAAAGGAAGTTGAAAACCCTCCAGAAAGTATTCACCATTATAGATGCCTTTAAAAACATTCACAATTCATGGCAAAAGGTCAAAATAAGAACATTAACAGGAGTTTGCAAGAAGCTGATTCCAACTTTCATTAATGACTTTGAAGGGTTCAAGTCCTCAGTGGAGGAAGTACCTGTATATGTGATGGAAATAGAAAGAAAACTAAAATTAGAAGTGGAGCCTGAAGGTGTGACTGAGTTGTTCCAATCTCATGATAAAACTTGACTGGATAAGGAGTTACTTCTTATGGATGAGCAAATAAAAGTGGTTTCTTGAGATGGAATCTACTTCTAATGAAGATGTTGTGATGGATGAGCAAATAAAAGTGGTTTCTTGAGATGGAATCTACTTCTAATGAAGATGTTGTGAAGATTGTTAAAATGACAACAAAGGCTTTAGAATATTACTACATAAATTTAATTGATAAAGCAGTGGCAGAGTTTAAAAGGATTGACTCCAGTTTTGGAAGAAGTTTTACTGTGGATAAAATGCTATCAAACAGCATTACATGATACAGAGACATTGTTTGTGAAAGGAAAAGTCAATCAACAGAGCAAACTTCATTGTTGTCTTATTTTAAGAAATTGCCATAGCCACTCCAACCTCCAGCAATCACCACCTGATCAGTCAGCAGTTATAAACATCCAGGCAAGACCTTCCATGAGCAAAAGGATTAAAAGCTTGTTGAAGGCTCAGATGATGGTCAGACATTTTAGCAATAAAATATGTATTAATTAAAGCATATATATATATATATTTAGACATAATACTATTGCATCCTTAATAGACTACAATGAAGTATAAACATAATTTTTATATGCAATGAAAAACAAAAAAATTCATATAGCTTGCTTATTTTGATATTGACTTTATTACAGTGGTCTGGAACTGAACCCACAATATCTATGAGGTACACTTGTATATTTTTATGAAGTGCAAATGTTTTTCATTTCCCTCAAGTTAGTGAGAAGTCAAGATTCCATTAACAGAAATTCATTTTACAGTAAACCCCAAGATTACATATCTATTCTATCAAGTAAAGGATTACAGTTTTAGCCAAGGTCAGATAGACAGTTCTATATATAAGTGAGATGGTAACTGAGAATTGAGATATGAGTTAGGATTTAGTGATAGATTGAGAATTGTCCAAATTCAGTTATTGTGTTGATACCATATGCACATAGTATTATATTTGCTTGAGAAGATTGTAAAAAAAAATTTATAGACAATTCCCATCCTTTGGGATTTTACAATCTGATAGGAGGGATAAGAAATGAATAAATCTTAAGCATACACATATACCTACACACACAAGTACACAGTATGTATCTAGTAAATATAAAGAACAGCCAGAGAAGACAGAGTGTGCCACTGAGAGTCTGGAGACCTTGTACCAGGTTCTATCCCTATCACTGTGTTGTTGGTACACCTAAATATTTTTATTGAAAAATGTTAATTTTTTCAGTTTTATTCTTCCAAAATATTCAAGATAGTCAAAAATAGATATAATTTACAAGTTATTTCCTTCAGACAAAGATAGTTGATGAAATGTATGTGAAGGAAAAATTTTGGAAGGAAAAATAATTTGAAACCATGCAGCACCCTGGGGTTCTAAACAGGCACTCTGAAGTCTGAAATGTTTGCTAGGTATAGGCAAAAATTGGAGCATGAGCTTTCTAGAAGGCAATAAAAAGAATATTTGATCAAGTTTACCATTTGAAAAACACCAATACAGTATACTAACGCATATATATGGAATTTAGAAAGATGATAACAATAACCCTGTGTACGAGACAGCAAAAGAGACACTGATGTATGGAACAGTCTTATGGACTCTGTGGGAGAGGGAGAGGGTGGGAAGATTTGGGAGAATGGCATTGAAACATGTAAAATATCATGTATGAAACGAGATGCCAGTCCAGGTTCAATGCACATACTGGATGCTTGGGGCTAGTGCACTGGGACGACCCAGAGGGATGGTATGGGGAGGGAGGAGGGAGGAGGGTTCAGGATGGGGAACACATGTATACCTGTGATGGATTCATTTTGATATTTGGCAAAACTAATACAATTATGTAAAGTTTAAAAATAAAATAAAATAAAAAAAAAAAACAAAGGTTAAAAAAGATGCTTATGTTTCTCCAAAATAGAAAATAATCAATTAAAAAAAAAAAAAGATCTAAATAAAGCAGTTGCACAAGAAGAAACTCATCTATTCTCAGAACTGGGCAAGAGGAGATGTGTTAAACCTACCCTCAGGAAGAGACGTTGTAGGACGGAGTCAGCAGGCATCCTCAACTAATCATTGCGACCATACAGCAGACTGCCTGGGATTGATGCTATGACACTCCTCTAGATGGGCTGCTGGTTTAATATTAACTGATCTAAAAATCAGTTATGTGGTTTTGGGCTGGCCCCTCACCCTTTCCAAGCTTTAGTTTCCTTAGGTGCACAGTGAGAGAATTAGATTGATTTAGAGGATACATTTCAGCTTAATGTGCCAAAGAGAGGTGAAGTCATTGGTGTCAATGATGGTCAAAGAGTGTCTGGGAAAGAGGTGTGAATTTGGTCACATATAAGTTGATATCCTCCCAGAAACAGTAAAGAGACTATTGGAAGTGGGGTAACAGAGAATGATCAGGGCTGGAGAAAAACTTGTAGGTAGTCACACATTAGAGCTGTGAGTAAAAGAACTCCTCCTGGAGACAGTATATAGGTAAGAGACAAGAACCAATCTATAAAGGAGTGTCGAGAGTCCACATGGAATGCCAGGATTAAGAGATGAAAGAGGAACCAACAAAAATAATAGAGAAAAACAGAGGTCAAGAATTTTAAAAGAATGTTAAATGATGATCTTGTGAATGATAATGAAAAAAACATGTGAGGATAAGATACATTAATAAGTATGATGCAATACAATTAATGAAATCAAATTAAATACATAAAGAATTTTGTTAGATAAATACTTATAGATGCTAGTTACTACAAAAAGCTTTTAAAAGTACTAGGGAAAGAGTTATTGCTACAATATATGCATATGTTGTATGAATCTGATAAGTAAAAAAGAGAAAGAAAGAATACATTAGACTATCATAAACACCAAAAGACAGCAAAATTTTCTGCACCTTTGAAAAAGGTAGATTCCAGCTGACTCACAAATCCAAAATGACCTTCATATAAGTCGAAGCATTGGAAATGATCCCCAAAGAGCAAAAGTGACAGGACTAGTGCATGGGGGGAGAAATGTGATTTTGAGCATCAGAAACAGTGTGGACAAAGACTTGTGAGTGGAAAAGTTTGAGACTTTCAGGAAACAGCTAGTAACTATATTGGTCACATAGAATATTCTTATATTGATACAAGGCAGCAGTTATTGATATATTTGAAATGTTAGATTGACAAATGCTGGTGTGAGAAAAGTCAATTCATTGGATGATAGGAAGCTATTGAAGTTTTTGAGCCAGTAAATGGCACGAGCAGAGGAGTTCTTCAGAAGACACATCCTGGCCATAATAGGATAAAACAGAGCAGATTAGAGTCAAAAGAATGGGAAGTCTCAGAGGAAGTCCAGTTGTGGCAATAGCGTATGTGGATGGACTAGGCTGGGGGAGTCACAGCAGGAATGGAAAGAAGGGGATTGAAAGGGCTAGCTAGCACACTTGGCCAGGGATTGAATGTCAATCTGTAACTACTAGAAAATGACTGTGTGAGCGAAGGCTAATTCCCTATCTCCACTGCCATCTTTCTTACTTAGTAAAAATGGATTTCAGTGTTTTGCTTCTACCTGTCTCAGAAATGCTGTCAGAACTGATTACACATATTTTCCCAAAGTAATCTAAAGTGCTTTAATTCCTTGGAACTGGACACTATGTAAATACGATTATTCATTAGGTGTAAAAGAGGAATACAGGATGATGGATGTGCCAAGCCTACACAAGAGGACTGTGTAAGAATATTGAGAGGGAAAGAAGCTGGATAATCAATATGCTGCTTAATGTGGAGGGCTAAAGACATTGATAGAAGGATACTGAGTGAAAGGGAAATAAAAGAGGGTAATGTATTGGGGAGTTAAGACGGATGAAAGGTATGTTACATTAAATAACAGAGAAAATGTCAGTTTTATGGATTCTCTGCCAAATATTAAGCAATAAGGAAAAAGTTTAAAAGTCATTTCATTTAGATCATTGGTATGGTTTATGAAAAGAGATGAAAAGAAATTGGAACAGCTTTACATATAGGTGTGCTACCGCTGCTGCTAAGTCACTTCAGTCGTGTCCGACTCTGTGCGACCCCATAGACGGAAGCCCACCAGGCTCCCCCATCCCTGGGATTCTCCAGGCAAGAACACTAGAGTGGGTTGCCATTTCCTTCTCCAATGCAGGAAAGTGAAAGTGAAAGTGAAGTCGCTCAGTCGTGTCCGACTCTTCACAACCCCATGGACTGCAGCCTACCAGGCTCCTCCATCCATGGGATTTTCCAGGCAAGAGTACTGGAGTGGGGTGCCATTGCCTTCTCTGGATATAGGTGTACATTCTAAATTGTACACCAAAGGTAGTCAGCACTTCTATGTACAGTCACATTAGAGAATACCTCTAGTGATTAGAAACCAACCACTAGAGTTCAAAAGAATGGGTACGGATATAGGCTACCGGCATTGACATTAAGGAGGCAAATGTAAAGTACTCAGAAAAATCACTTTAGGATCAGGTTTTTAGCTGATACTTGTATCAATGACCATGAAAACAAAGGAATTCAATTCCATGAAACTTGGACTGTGAAATGTCTATTTTTTCAAATTTTCCAGCATGATTGTGGATCGCATTGACCTCATATTTATCACAGGTTAAAAGTCTGCAATCAGCTGTTGGAACTTCTCAGGTGACACTAGTGGTAAAGAACCTGACTGCCAAGGCAGGGCACATCAGAGACACAGGTTGGATGCTTGGGTCAGGAAGATCCACTAAGGAAGGCATGGCAAATCACTCCAATATTCCTGCCTGGAGAATCCCCTGGCCAGGCTCCAGCTGATAGGGTCACAAAGAGTCAGACCCGGCAAAAGAGACTTGGCACACACACACAATCAACTGTCAGGCAATAATGCATCATTTAGCATCAAATAAGCAAAGTCACTATTAGACAACTAGTATTGTGGCTGCTTACAGAGAAGAGGCTCTGCTTGGGATTAAAAAGGTGAAGTTAATTATGTTGGTCTTTTGGGACTTCTGTCTCTCTAAACGTTACAACCGCAGCCTCTTGGGATCTTTTTCAGCGAGAGTTTCTTTAAATCTTCTCTCAGCTGAAGGTGTCTTTTTTAAGTTAATTTTTATTAGAGTATAGTTGCTTTACAATGTAATGTTAGTTTCTGCAAAATGAATCAGCTATGAATATACATATAGCCACTTCTTTAGATTCTTTTCCCATAAAGACCATTACAGAGTATTGAGAATAGTTTCCTGTGCTAATAAGTAGGTTCTTATTAGTTATCTATTTTATATATAGTTGTTTGTATGTGTCAATCCCAATCTTCCAATTTATCCCTCTCCCATCTTACTCCCTGGTAACCATAAGATTGTTTTCTATATCTGTAACACTATTTCTGTTTCATAGATAAGTTCATTTATACCCTTTTTTCCTTTAAAGTGTACTCAGGAATGTTGAAGAACATTCTAGAATCACAAGAGAGAAGCTATAATGGTGAAATGGGGACTAGTTATTGCTCTGAGGGTGAAAATTGTCACTTCTGTCTGTTTCTCTGACCAGTTGAGCATGATAAGTCTTATTAGAGAAAGAAGAGAGTGCTAGGCTGACAGGTTAGATATTGGGAAAAGGCTTGGCCAACTCTGGCATCCAACAGTCAGAAGCATTGTGAAGATACACCCTTCCCAGTGCTTCTCAGGACATTGTTAGTATAATTATTAGAAACTGAAGGTTTTTCACAGGGGTTTAAATGTGTGTGTGTGACATCACACACTGATCCCACAGTTTCCAAAAGAGTCCTATGAGGTGCTAATGTTCCTTATATTTCCCTCACAGCCAAATGCAGGAGGTAAGGAACCCAGGGAGCCCTGTGATTCCCTTCTTCTGGTTCTGCTGCACCAGCTCTGTTTTACATGTTTTGCTTGATGTGGTTCCAGGTATTATTACACTAGGAAATAAGATTCTGTTCTTAAGATAAAGTAACTAGGAGCCGAGAAATAAAGTGATTCACACAAGTTCCCACTGGTTTCCCATTTCGGAGCACAAACTGCAATATTAGACCGATTTGTAAAGGGACCCATGTGGACAGAATTTCATAGCCCCAGTGTAAGAGACAGAGTAAATGAAGAGTTGGTATGTCCCTCCGAAGAGGTACCAAGCCTGGGGTTTTACTGATGAGACCGTTCCATTCTCACCTTTGTTAGCTGGTCAGCCGCCACGTAGACCAAGGAGAGCTCCCTTTTGCTTTGTGTGAATTGGCTTTTGCTGTAGTAGAACTAACTGGCTACAAGGTAGATTTCTTACAATCAGTTTGGAATGGCTCTGACTTTCTCTTACCCTTATATGTGGCAATCAACTCTACATGGATGCCTGGAAGATGCTTCAGGGATGGAGGATGTGAATGGGACAGAATAGCTTATAAACCAGGGCATGTCACAAAATCTAAAAGAAGAAAGTAATTATAGTACCCAGGGCTATGGGGAGAACTAATGGGATCAGACTAATAGAAGGAGATGTTGCTTGAGAGTAAGTGGCATTAGCCTGTATGAGAAGCTCAAAAAGAATACGGAATTATGCTTTTTTGTGTCATTAAAATATTGATCCCACCTACTCAGAAGTCAAAAGTATATCCCTGGTAGACAGATGAACTTTGTATGTTTTTTTTTTCTTTAATTGAGGTGTAATTGCTTTACATTATTGTGTTAGTTTTTGTTTTACAATGAAGTGAATCAGCTATATGTATACATACATTACCCTCCCTGCTGGATATCCCGCCCACCCCCCTCCATCCTACCCCTTTTGGTCATCACAGAGCACTGAGTTGAGGTCCCTGTGCTATACTCAGGAAGCATATGAGCTTCCCTCATATGCTTTTACTCTATCTAACTTTCTGTTTGTCTGGATAAAGAGGCAGGGCAATACTATTGAAAAGAGATGTAGATTTATGTGCTTGACAGTAATAGCTCTAGACATGGATTCTCTGCCTTTCTGGTGCCAGTAAAGACCCTCTTCTCCTCTGTGGAGAAATTTAGTTATTCATATAGCATAAACTGTTTCAACACTTAAGGCTCACAAACTCCAAGCAAATCTTCAGCAAGATGTTAATTTCTTTTTTTACTTGCAGCCTCACACTCATAATAAGATGTCAGTGGACTCTCTTCCCTATGAACCGCTTTTTGAATGTGCTGAGTTGGAGATGTAAAATGAAGTGTCATTACAATCTGGGGCAAAAAGAACGCACATATAGGAGAAAAATACTCAGTGCATGAGGCTGTAATCGATGTGTAAGAGAGACTGAGACAATTCTGGCCTCTTTTGATAGCATGTTCTACTTTTCCTTTTCCTTCATAAGTACATAAATTATTTTCTCTGGAGACCTCAGAGTTAACAAGAAAATTGATGATTTTTTTTTTTAATTAAGCAAGGAATATACTTGAGAACAGGACTTCCCAGATGGCACTAGTAATAAAGAACCCACCTGCAATGCAGGGGATGTAAGAGATGCGGGTTCAGTCCCTGGGCTGGAAAGATCCTTTGTAGAAGGAAATGGCCACCCACTCCAGTATCTTTGCCTGGAAAATCCCATGGACAGAGTTACAGGCAGGCTACAGCCTATGGGGGTTGCAAAGAGTCAGACACGACTAAGCAACTTAACAGGTTCATACTTGACAGTGGACTTCCTTGGTGGTTCAGATGGTAAAAAATGTGCCTGCAATGCAGGAGACCTGGGTTCGATCTTGGGTTGGGAAGATCCCCTGGAGAAGGGAGTGGTATTCCTTTTCACTTCAGTATTCCTGCTTGGGAAATCCCATGGACAGAGGAGCCTGGTAGGGTACAGTCCATGGGGTTGCAAAAGAGTCAAACATAACTGAATGACTAACTTCTACTTTTCATGCTTGAGAATACATAATTTGTAATAAATATCAATACTAAAAAACCCATGATGCAAAGTTCACTGGAACCTGTTCATTTTTTACTTGAAGTGAATAGCCATATTTCTTATTATAGCATATAGTTTAATGCATTAAATAGGGTGTTATACAGATTTTTTTAATATGGTAATAAAAATCAAATGGAACCAACCAAATTTATGTTATGGTGGACCTTGAGGCTAATATTTTACTATATCATTTATTTAAACTCTCATGTTACTAGTCATTAATAAGAGAATGCTGAGATAATTAGGTGCTTCTAGTAGAGGGTGTACAGTTTAAGCATCTGTGTCAAGGACACTAATGACTGATATCTGTGAGATTTTCAGTACTGCAAATCTGACAACAAAATTCACAACCAATAGACTTCTAGAGGATTCCCAATTTGGCTTAATCACCAGAGATTATTACATTACAGTACGAACTGCTTTGTGAAAATAGCAGCAATACTCTATCAAAAATGCTTCTAACAAAACAGATGTCACAATAATGTTTTATAGCTAGCTAATCACTACCTTATCCAGGGAGAAACATTACAGAATGAGGTTATTTGTACTCCATGCCTCAGATCAGATCAGATCAGATCAGTAGCTCAGTCGTGTCTGACTCTTTGCAACCCCATGAATCGCAGCACGCCAGGCCTCCCTGTCCATCACAAACTCCTAGAGTTCACTCAGACTAAAGTCCTTCGAGTCAGTGATGCCATCCAGCCATCTCATCCTCTGTTGTTCCCTTCTCCTATTGCCCCCAATCCCTCCAGCATCAGAGTCTTTTCCAATGAGTCAACTCTTCGCATGACGTGGCCAAAGTACTGGAGTTTCAGCTTTAGCATCATGCCTTCCAAAGAAATCCCAGGGCTGATCTCCTTCAGAATTGACTGGTTGGATCTCCTTGCAGTCCAAGGGACTCTCAAGAGTCTTCTCCAACACCACAGTTCAAAGGCATCAATTCTTCGGCGCTCAGCCTTCTTCACAGTCCAACTCTCACATCCATACATGACCACAGGAAAAACCATAGCCTTGACTAGACGGACCTTTGTTGGCAAAGTAATGTCTCTGCTTTTCAATATGCTATCTAGGTTGGTCATAACTTTCCTTCCAAGGAGTAAGCATCTTTTAATTTCATGGCTGCAGTCACCATCTGTAGTGATTTTGGAGCCCAGAAAAATAAAGTCTGACACTGTTTCCACTGTTTGCCCATCTATTTCCCATGAAGTGGTGGGACCGGATGCCACCATCTTCATTTTCTGAATGTTGAGCTTTAAGCCAACTTTTTCACTCTCCACTTTCACTTTCATCAAGAGGCTTTTGAGTTCCTCTTCACTTTCTGCCATAAGGGTGGTGTCATCTGCATATCTGAGGTTATTGGTATTTCTCCTGGCAATCTTGATTCCAGCTTGTGCTTCTTCCAGTCCAGCGTTTCTCATGATGTACTCTGCATATAAGTTAAATAAACAGGGTGACAATATACAGCTTTGAGGTACTCCTTTTCCTATTTAGAACCAGTCTGTTGTTCCATGTCCATTTCTAACTGTTGCTTCCTGACCTGCATACAGATTTCTCAAGAGGCAGATCAGGTGGTCTGGTATTCCCATCTCTTTCAGAATTTTCCACAGTTTCTTGTGATCCACACAGTCAAAGGCTTTGGCATAGTCAATAAAGCAGAACTAGATGTTTTTCTGGAACTCTCTTGCTTTTTCCATGATCCAGCAGATGTTGGCAATTTGATCTCTGGTTCCTCTGCCTTTTCTAAAACCAGCTTGAATATCTGGAAGTTCACGGTTCACATATTGCTGAAGCCTGGTTTGGAGAATTTTGAGCATTACTTTACTAGCATGTGAGATGAATGCAATTGTGCGGTAGTTTGAGCATTCTTTGGCATTGCCTTTCTTTGGGATTGGAATGAAAACTGACCTTTTCCAGTCCTGTGGCCACTGCTGGCATATTGAGTGCAGCACTTTCACAGCATCATCTTTCAGGATTTGGAATAGCTCAACTGGAATTCTATCACCTCCACTAGCTTTGTTCGTAGTGATGCTTTCTAAGGCCCACTTGACTTCACATTCCAGGATGTCTGGCTCTAGGTCAGTGATCACACCATCATGATTATCTTGGTCATGAAGATCTTTTTTGTACAGTTCTTCTGTGTATTCTTGCCACCTCTTCTTAATATCTTCTGCTTCTGTTAGGTCCATACCATTTCTGTCCTTTATCGAGCCCATCTTTGCATGAAATGTTCCTTTGGTATCTCTGATTTTCTTGAAGAGATCCCTAGTCCTTCCCATTCTGTTGTTTTCCTCTATTTCTTTGCATTGATCGCTGAAGAAGGCTTTCTTATCTCTTCTTGCTAGTCTTTGGAACTCTGCATTCAGATGTTTATATCTTTCCTTTTCTCCTTTGCTTTTTGCTTCTCTTCTTTTCACAGCTATTTGTAAGGCCTCCCCAGACAGCCATTTTACTTTTCTGCATTTCTTTTCCATGGGGATGGTCTTGATCCCTGTCTCCTGTACAATGTCACGAACCTCATTCCATAGTTCATCAGTCACTCTATCTATCAGATCTAGGCCCTTAAATCTATTTCTCACTTCCACTGTATAATCATAAGGGATTTGATTATGATACCATAATCAGATTTGATTACGATACCATACCTGAATGGTCTAGTGATTTTCCCTACTTTCTTCAATTTAAGTCTGAATTTGACATAAGGAGTTCATGGTCTGAGCCACAGTCAGCTCTTAGTCTTGTTTTTGCTGACTGTATAGAGCTTCTCCATCTTTGGCTGCAAAGAATATAATCAATCTGATTTCGGTGTTGACCATCTGGTGATGTCCATGTGTAGAGTCTTCTCTTGTGTTGTTGGAAGAGGGTGTTTGTTATGACCAGTGAATTTTCTTGGCAAAACTCTATTAGTCTTTGTCCTGCTTCATTCCGTATTCCAAGGCCAAATTTGCCTGTTACTCCAGGTGTTTTTTGACTTCCTACTTTTGCCTTGCGGTCCCCTATAATGAAAAGGACATCTTTTTGGGGTGTTAGTTCTAAAAGGTCTTATAGGTCTTCATAGAAGTGTTCAACTTCAGCTTCTTCAGTGTTACTGGTTGGGGCATAGACTTGGATTACTGTGATATTGAATGGTTTGCCTTGGAAACGAACAGAGATCATTCTGTCGTTTTTGAGATTGCATCCAAGTACTGCATTTTGGACTCTTTTGTTGACCATGATGGCCGCTCCATTTCTTCTGAGGGATTCCTACTTGCATTAGTAGATATAATGGTCATCTGAGTTAAATTCACCCATTCCATACCATTTCAGTTAGCTGATTCCTAGAATATCGACATTCACTCTTGCCATCTCTTGTTTGACCACTTCCAATTTGCCTTGATTCATGGACCTGACATTCCAGGTTCCTATGCAATATTGCTCTTTACAGCATCAGACCTTGCTTCTATCACCATGGAGCCAAAGCAAAAAAAAAAAGAATACTCCATGCCTACTCTTATCCTATTCCCAAAGCCGCGTGTAAGAATTTTTAGAGTTATAGCATTCTGTCAGAGCAATATTATTTTTAGGGGGATAGTGTAATGTGGAAGAAAGTACCTTGAAATCAACATTAAAAGCCAAAAAAAAAAAAAGCTTAGGTGTGTCTCCTGCCTTCAAGACTTAATATCATGCAGGGAGGGACAAATTTCTCACTATTCCTGAGTCTCAGTCTGCTCATCAAAAACCGGATTGGAGTTCCTCGTTCCACTCAGTTTCAGGGTCATTATGATGATTAAATATGGTGATGAAAGAATTTTGCAAACTGTGAAGCAAAATTATTGTTTTAATTTTTAAAATTTATGCCCTTAGTGGGCTTACAAACACTATTTCACTAATTGCGATACTAATTATAAATGCAGCTTTTGACACTGGCTATATAGTTTTGACTTCATATTTATAGTACTTTTTCCAGTTGCTTTTACTGGACTTTTATTAGTTTGAAATCATTCTAAGTAAACCAGTGATGCAGATGCTTAAACTGTACACCCTCACACTCTATGAGAAAGACTCTATGATTATCCCTTCTTTAAAGATGCAGAATTTAAAGCTTAACAAGGTTAAATAATTTGCCCAAGGAAACCTGAGCAAAGACCTATCCCTAGAAATCAGGCTCTTAACCATGATAACTTACAGCCTGTTTTCCCAGAAATACATTTAGATAATTTACACTGATGTAATAAGTGTATTGGGTGGTTCCTTATGTCTGCTCTTTCCCCTCTTCATGCTACATTCTCTTTCAAATGTATTTTCTTACTAAGAGCAGAATAGTTTTTCTTGCTCTCTTTTATAGATTCAGGTTTTGGAGGTTCTGAAAGCAAGTCATATGGATGGGAACAAAGATAGACTGGAAGATCTTTTTTAATCTTTCCCGTCTGAGAATATTTTTTTCCTTTTATTGAATTATATGTAGTACAGAATTATCATTCATATGTCATTTAAACAGTCTACTTCAGCTTTTTCCTACTAATTCAGCATTATAATTTTCTTAAAAGATAAGTAAACCATAAATCTTTCATTGGAGCAGGTTTTACTTTCAATACAAAGGGGAATTCAAAGTTCTCACCATAGAAGTTCTCTGAGACTAGTATATATAATGGGATTTTTATGGTTACTCCTCGAAGATAAATGGCCATTTCTGTTTCTATTTTTCTGTAAGGAACCATTTAATAAAACATTAAATTCCTGTATGTCATTTGCTAATAAGCTCAAGTGCTATATTTTAGACTTAAGAAAACCATTCTCCTTTCAGGCATTTTAATAAATTGAGAAACCTTGTCATTTATTATGGTAAACATGAACTTCATCAAATTAATAATAGGGGACTTCTAATTTATCTTTGGTTGCTTTCATTTTCTTGGGGATGCAGTATTTATAATATGACTTTTAAGCCATGTATATATATATTTTTCATTTTTCTACATTAAGATTAATTATTTGCTGATTGACAGTTTGAGTTGAGTCCTATTTTCCTCCTGCCTAATTACATCTAATCGTTTTGTTATCCTTCTGTAATTTCATGACAACTCTACTGAAAGTATTGTGACTGTAGATTGATGTTACACAGCCTCTTATATTCTTGTGATTTAGGGCCTATTAATGGCAGACTGGGGAAAAAATAACAAGAACTTAATTGGTTTTAAATTGGCCTTAAATTGTAATTAGAGGAGAAGAGAAGTAAGTCATAACTTAGGTGTTTTTTATCACAACAAAATTTAGAGGCATTGATGTGTCAGGGCACTGTTTTTGTGGGGGGAAGGGAAACTTCCTAGTAATTAAACATGTGTTAATGCTGCAGTGCTTAGCAGAAAAAGAAGCCAGCATGTGTAAGATGCTGATGAACCTTAATTTGCAGGGACTCTGAACATCTCATACTAAGAGTCCAGCTGTAGGTCTGGTGATAGCCAGGCAGAAAGTTGAACATATAATTATATATATATATATACACACAAAATCTTTCACCAAGACACAGGACATAAAATTTAGTTGCTTGGCAACTGGATTTGAGGAATGCCCCTCCATGTAGTTTTCTAATCCTTAAATATTTTTGTTATATAATAATATATATATATACCTCCTTATATATTATTATTACCACTGATAGCCAGCTCTGGCTCAAAGTAACCTTGATCCTGCAATGGTCTTGGTTTGGATGTCCATGGGAGGGCAGTCTGGTTGCCACATCTGTCATCTGTTGATTCTCCAGAGTTGTTTCTGGTCATTTAACTGGCTAAGTGGGGATCCGTTTTTTGTTCCCTTCAACTGTCCATCTAAATCTGTTGCAAGCCTCAATCCAAAAAAAAAAAAAAAAAATGACCTTCTAATATAGAGATGAGTCATCTTCAGTCAAGGGAATTATTATTATTACATTTGCTGGATATAGTTATAAAATTAGATCCTCTGGGGGTGGTGGTGGTAAATTATTTCCTTTAATTTGCTAAAACCTCTTACCTCTTTTACAATAGAAAGGAGATAGTCTTAGATGATGAAAAGAAGTCCTTGTGAAGTCAAAAATAGAAGAAAAAGTAAAATATTTGGATTAGTATTGGTTGTGAGTATTGGATTAGTATTAGAAGGAGAAGAACAGACTAATCAAGAAAGAGGCAGAGGTGAGAACAGAATCCAAGCCTTTAGCTTATTTATATTCTCAAGCTTATCTTGGAAATGACACTTTATAGCTAAGAAAAGATTGCTTCCGAGAGTGAGATCAGGGTAAAATGGCTAAGTGGACAGTTAGGAAGAGAAGAGCTCATCATTATAAAGTCTACCTGAAGTCATCAGTTTCTTCCCCTTGAGGGCGTTCTCCGGGGAGCAGAATACTGGCAGGGGTGGCAGCAGCTTTTCTCTGACATGAACCTCCCGATGTTTAATGAGCACAAAACTCTTGCTGAAATGTCTGCCACACTGGCTGCACCTGTAGGGCTTCTCCCCGGTGTGTACTCGCCGGTCCTCGCAAAATCTCCTACAGTTATTGAAACTTTTCTCACAGTCCACACACTTGTAGGGATTCTTGCCAGTGTGGACTCTCTGGTGGGCACTGAAGTGCGAACTGTTGGTGAAGCTCCTCCTGCACTCACCGCACTGGTAGGGCTTCTGTCCAGTGTGGGTTCTCTGGTGTATAATGAGACTGGAGCTCTGGCTGCAGCATTTCCCACACTCTCCACATGTGTAGTTTTTCTCTCCTGTATGAATTCTCTGGCGGGCACCAAAGCTGGAGGAGTCGTAAAGCTTTTCCCGCAGTTGAGACATTTAAAAGGCTTTTCCCCAGTGTGGATTCTTTGGTGTTGGACTAGACTCCTGCTTCTACCAAAGCACTTCCCACAGACACTGCACTTAGAAGGGTTTTCCTTCTGGTGGGTCATGCGGCACATGAGACGCTCACTCCTTCTAAAGCTTTCTCCATAATCTGAGGAGCCGGAAGGGCCTCTTCCCCACAAAAGGCCTCTGACACACTATGGCTTTCCCCAAATCTCGAGGCTGATGCACCAGTTTTCCCTGTCCAATTCCATGAAGGTTTTCCCACTGTCTTCCTGAGATGTAATCCCTTTTATGATATTTACCTGGATCAACATTCTGGAAAACGACCCTTTTAGACTTTTCTACGAATGCCGTATGCTGCTCCATGTCCTTACAGATTACCTGTGTTGTTTCCTCTTTGATACTACTTTCAATTTCAAAATCACTCGGGTTTTGCAGTAAACCTGGAGGTCCCTGGAATTCTGGTTCTTGTATGATTTCCTCCTCACTCATTCTCTCGCTGCCAGAATCTTCAACAAGTGCCTCCTGGGAGTCCTCCTCAGGTTCCCAGCCTGTAGATTCCTGAGGTTCAATTTCCATGATGTCTGTTTCTTGAACTGAGGACGATGGGGCTTCTTCTGGGGAAATGGTGGGAGAAGCAGATGCCCGAGAGTTAATCAGGGCATCCATCTCCTTGTAGGATCTGCAGGAGTCTAGCACATGACCATTTTTCACTTTGAGGTGACTCTTCTGAAGGCTTTTGAACTTGGTCTGGCACTGTTCCAGAGTTTGGAGGAAGCCACACTCTCGAAGCTGCTCAGCCACGGTCCCATACCACTTGCTCTTCCGATGACAGGCTTGCAGCACTTCATAAGACCAAGTCTCATGGAGGATGTCAAGGAAAGTCTTGGTTTCCTTGTAGCCCCCATGCACACCACTCAGGTTTTGAAATATGACAGGGCCACCATGAAGCTCAGGCTTCCAGATAAACTCAACGCCCATTTCATCACCATCAGACTCCTCTGCAGCTTCTTCCTCCTCCACCAAATTGATCTGTTCTTCAGCACTGATGCCAGTTCTCTTCAGTTTGGGGAGAGACAGATCTCCCTTGGCTTATCTGTGGATGAAACATGTGCTGCAGGATTCAACAAAGTGCCCATGTCCTCAAAGAAGGCACAGGGTGCTAGCACATGGCCATTTCTCACTTTTCGGTAACTCTTCCGCAGATTTTTGAACTTGGTCCGACACTGTTCTGGTGTTCGAAGGAAGCCACATTCTCTCAACTGTTACTAATCCAATACCGTGACACTGACTGTGATTTTGAGGGAAGAGAGTTGTAGCTAAGATTTCTTTGCATCTGTAGTGAAGTGACTGTAGAATTCAGTAACAATACAGATGGCAAATGGTAACAAGGCAGATAAGAATATATTTACCGGTATTTTTTACGCCTCCTTTGTCAGGTGAATGAGCTCAGAATCTTTTATATCATTATTCATGTAAAAGCAGGATGTGCATGGGGAATTAGGCAGAGAGGCAGTTTTTATTTTCACAGTTGACTTTTTAGAATTATGAAAACTTCACTTCTTTAACTCCATTTGCTTGTACATCGTTTTGACACATTCTGTAATGAAATTTTATGGCAAGGTAAAGCATTTATACTGGAAAGTACCTATTTCAGTTAAATTAGATAAAAGCACATGAATTGGACATCATTCCCATTCCACTGCAGATGAATCTCACTTTTACAGAATTTGGAAAAGAGCATTAAGAGTGCTATGTTATAGCACTAATAAAGAGATTTATGTATTTCATCTTGCTTCTTTCATGCCATTTCCCAGAGCCCATGAAATTGCCTGAAACACAATAGGTAAATACTCATAAGTATTTGTTGAAGAATTCCTAAATAAGTAGATGAATACTAATCAAAAACTACTTGACTATATGGTTTGCACATATAGTCTTGCACATATATATTTTAACATTAATAAAATATTATTCTCCTATCACTAATTTTAACTGACCTACTTCTGCCAGAAGGTGTGAGGATAGTTTGGAAATACATATGTTATTGCATGATTACTGTGGAAAAAATTTATTCCTTACAGTAGTCTATGCCATTTTTTGAAGAATTTTAAGCAGCAAATTTCTATGCAGGAATCTCTAAAGCACTGAATTTGTCGATACTTCCTTGTCTATAGATAATTTCTGGTACCAAAGGTTCAGCATATCCTTGGGCAAGATATTGAGAACTTTTAAAGCAAATGCCAGGTCTTTCACATTCAACCCTGCAGGCTTGAGGATGAAATGTGAGTAATCTGATCTACAAATATATTCACAAATATGTATAACAGCTGTATGTAGAGAGAATATGAGCAGTTTCCCATTGCTGTTTAATACTTTTCTGAGCTTCCACAATGTGCCTGGTGCTAACTGGGGCACCTCAATTATTCTCCATCTGTGCTCACTACCAAAGCTGCCAGCCATCATACTGCTCGGGCCCTGACGCCTGTGGCAGAGAGCCTGGCAGGGTAAATGGTGCGATCTAGTATTTCTTCCTGGGTAGCCTTGCTAGTTAACCTACTCTTTGTGCCCAGTATTGACTTAGACCATGAAATAAAGCCATGGGTTAGCATGGACTCAAAGGCAACTTTGCATAGAGGAGATAACTATGTTGGAATTCCACATAAGAGTATTTTCAGTGCCAATGGGACAGGATGGCTTAAGAGCAAAATTGCTATAAATGAAGGTGTTCTAGGGGAGTGTGGGGCAAGTTTAGTAATCAAACCTGTGGATAGATTATAAAATGCATCAGCCTCTACTCCCAGTTTTGTTGTTGTTGTTTAGTCACTATGTCATGTCAGACTCTGTGACCCCATGGACTGTAGCCTGCCAGGCTCCTCTGTCCATGGGATTTACCAGACAAGCATACTGGAGTGGGTTGCCATTTCCTTCTCCAGGAGATCGTTCCTACCTAGGGATCAAGCCTGCATCTCCTGCTTGGAAGGTAGATTCTTTACCACTGAAGCTCCTGTGAAGCCATTCCCAATGTTCAGTTCAATTCAGTTCAGTTGTTCAGTTGTGTCTGACTCACTTCCTATTAAATAGTGTGCTATATCAAATCAGATAGACTTTTCTGCAAAAACCCTGGGAAAATCATACTTTTTCTTTAACCTAACAGCCATGCTGCAATCTTGAGACTACAGTTGGTGAAAATTAAAACCTATGACTTCTGGCAATATTTGAATCAAGTCATATGCCTTCTGACTTATGATGACCCCAAGTTGTTTCATGAGAATCCATGAAGTGGCAAGCTCTGTGCAGTAAGCTCTACATGGATTATTATTCCTAATTCTTTCAATAACTATGCAAATTAGTTGTTATTCCTAACTGACAGGAAGAAACTAAGGCACAGAGGAGTTAAGTAATTGTGCTGAGTTTGCATGGCTATAAAGCGTCTAAGCTGGAGATTTGAACCTGGCTGTATATGACAGTATAACTCACATTCTTGTACACACTGTGTCTAAGGACTCAAAGCCCTCGTGGATTTAGAACTGATTTCTGTGACTTCTGAATTCTCATCTTTGTCCTCTTTAAAACTGCTGATGAGTGTGTGAGTTGGAGAAAAAATTACTTAGCTCTCCTAAGGACATAGAAAGTAGTAATCATGGTACCACCAATGTTGGGCTAGAGGCCTTCAATTCAGAGTCATTTTTATTTTTCATTTCTCTTTCCACATGGTACTCAGTATATACTCTGTAATAAAAACTTGAGTTGGGGGACTATGGTAGGGGGAGCAGTGAATTGGAATGTTTTCCCTTTTCCAGCTAAACCTGAACAAGCCATTTTATCTCATATGTTAGCAGATCACATAACTTCGACTATGTGATAAATTGGACTTTTTGAGCTGATGTGAAAATAGAGAAAAAGGAAAAAAAGAGGAAGGGCAGGAAAAGAGAAAATGTGAAACAAACCCTGGAAATGATTCAAAAGTACAAAAAGAAGAATCAGAACATGTGTTCTCCTCTACTTTCCTTGAGCAGTAACAAGTAGAAATAAACATTTCCTTGAGGCTTTTTCCCCTTTACTCTCGCTCCCCAAGCAAATGTTCATTTTTCTTGAAGGAGATTGCTGATCAGAATCAAATTCTCCCTTCCTCTTTCTTGCCACATCCCATCCTGCCCTACAATTCAACTTGCTTACTCCTACACCTTCAAGATTCCTCCACTTTCAGTCAATCAATCATGAGGAGAGCCATGCTCTAATTTTGTGCTTTTCACATTCTTAACTTACTTTACAATGGGATTTTGAGGTGCTTTTTGCTGGCTCGAGCTGATAAGAAAAAATATATATATAAGAGTGTTGGCTTCTTGAGCTTACATCAATGTTGTGAATTATATAATGAAACCTGTCTGGGTTGGAATTCTAAAGCTATTATCCTCCCAGCACTGAGATAGGACACCAAAAGAACTGTTTAGGATCTCTTAGCCATTTATAGCTTGATAAGTCAGTTTCTTTTCCTCTTAAAAAAAGGTTTGTTGAGAGTTAGTTATTCAACTTACCACATTGTCAATATTTTGCATTACCAGCCCTTGGGGAACACACTAAATCCTAAGGTATGATTTCTCCATAAGGTTATTCTGCCTCTTAAATGAGGTCTCAATATCTATTCTAGTGGTGTTTGAAAAGTTTTCACTTGGGATCTTCTGTGACCTTGGTGTTGTGTGCCATTTGTGCATCATTAAAAGGTTGTAATGAAGTTCTGCCGCACACAGATTGTAAAAGGTCAAGCAGAAAGTTAGGAGCCAATGAGGTTGGGAAGAAAAATTGTGCTTGCTGCAGAAGTTGAGGGATTCATTATATTGATGCTATGGGGTTTTCAGCAGAGTAATAACTGGGTTAGCAATAGAATGTAAATCTTCTCAGCCACTTAGTCTGAATCTGCTTCTTCTTGATTTGTGGGGATATATTTTTAACAGAGTACAAGGAAAGTCATTACACTCAGAGGAAAGCCAGTAGAATTGGTAAATGCACTATAGATGGTTCAGCCATAAAGAAGAGTAGAACCGGAGGAATAAAAGCATATCAGCCTTCCTAGTTGCCACTCAAAGAATTATTGTCAACCCCTATGAAATAATAGTCTCTGAAGAACTTTGCATAAGTGATTACTTTTATTCTTAAAAGGATATATACATTGTTGTTTTTAGCTTCAGTAGTTCAGAAGTACAAATATAGCTAATTAAACTGTTTAAAATAATCAACAAAATTAATTAAATGGATTTGAGATAAAACATATAAAAATAGCAGCAAATTCAAGCCAATTTATTAAGGACCAGTAAGACAAGCTAGTGAGGTCCTGACTACTGTAAAAGGAAAAGAAACTTTAAAGTTACTGGTTCTCTACTAAATATTCTCTGGATGCATTTCTTAAAATGAAATTCTAGAAATTATGTGCAAAAGTGCAGCAGTTGATTGCATGTCTCACAAGCTTACATATGGAGTGAAATAATTTCTTCTTTAAACAAGCCCCAAACCATCTGTTGACTTAAGTCAATTCTCTGAATTTTATTTGGAAATAATTGGAAGTCTAGATATTCTATAAGACTGGCTCAATGTTTTTATTTAATTTATTCATGAGGTTTTATGTATGTGTATATGAGGGGAGAAGGATCAGTTCAGTTCAGTTCAGTCACTCAGTCATGCCCAACTCTTTGCGACCCTATGAATCGCAGCATGCCAGGCCTCCTTGTCCATCACAAACTCCTGGAGATCACTAAGACTCATGAACATCGAGTCAGTGATGCCATCCAGCCATCTCATCCTCTGTCATCCCCTTCTCCTGCCACCAATCCCTCCCAGCATCAGAGTCTTTTCCAATGAGTCAACTCTTCGCATGAGGTGGCCAAAGTACTGGAGTTTCAGCTTCAGCATCATTCCCTCCAAAGAAATCCCAGGGCTGAACTCCTTCAAAATGGACTGGTTGGATCTCCTTGCAGTCCAAGGAGTCTTCTCCAACACCACAGTTCAAAAGCATCAGTTCTTCAGCGCTCAGCCTTCTTCACAGTCCAACTCTCACATCCATACATGACCACAGGAAAAACCATAGCCTTGACTAGACGGACCTTTGTTGGCAAAGTAATGTCTCTGCTTTTCAATATGCTATCTAGGTTGGTCATAACTTTCCTTCCAAAGAGTAAGCGTCTTTTAATTTCATGGCTGCAATCACCATCTGCAGTGATTTTGGAGCCCAAAAAATAAAGTCTGACACTGTTTCCACTGTTTCCCCATCTATTTCCCATGAAGTGATGGGACCAGATGCCATGATCTTCGCTTTCTGAACGTTGAGCTTTAAGCCAACTTTTTCACTCTCCACTTTCACTTTCATCAAGAGGCTTTTGAGTTCCTCTTCACTTTCTGCCATAAGGGTGGTGTCATCTGCATATCTGAGGTTATTGATATTTCTCCCGGCAATCTTTATTCCAGCTTGTGTTTCTTCCAGTCCAGCGTTTCTCATGATGTACTCTGCATATAAGTTAAATAAACAGGGTGACAATATACAGGTTTGAGGTACTCCTTTTCCTATTTGGAACCAGTCTGTTGTTCCATGTCCAGTTCTAACTGTTGCTTCCTGACCTGCATACAGATTTCTCAAGAGGCAGATCAGGTGGTCTGGTATTCCCATCTCTGTCAGAATTTTCCACAGTTTATTGTGATCCACACAGTCAAAGGCTTTGGCATAGTCAATAAAGCAGAAATAGATGTTTTTCTGGAACTCTCTTGCTTTTTCCATGATCCAGCAGATGTTGGCAATTTGATCTCTGGTTCCTCTGCCTTTTCTAAAACCAGCTTGAACATCAGGAAGTTCACGGTTCACATATTGCTGAAGCCTGGTTTGGAGAATTTTGAGCATTACTTTACTAGCATGTGAGATGAATGCAATTGTGTGGTAGTTTGAGCATTCTTTGGCATTGCCTTTCTTTGGGATTGGAATGAAAACTGACGTTTTCCAGTCCTGTGGCCACTTCTGAGTTTTCCAAATTTGCTGGCATATTGAGTGTAGCACTTTCACAGCATCATCTTTCAGGATTTGAAAGAGCTCAACTGGAATTCCATCACCTCCACTAGCTTTGTTCGTAGTGATTCTTTCTAAGGCCCACTTGACTTCACATTCCAGGATGTCTGGCTCTAGGTGAGTGATCATACCATCGTGATTATCTGGGTCTTGAAGCTCTTTTTTGTACAGTTCTTCTATGTATTCTTGCCACCTCTTTTTAATATCTTCTGCTTCTGTTAGGTCCATACCATTTCTGTCCTTAATCAAGCCCATCTTTGCATGAAATGTTCCCTTGGTATCTCTAATTTTCTTGAAGAGATCTCTAGTCTTTCCCATTCTGTTGTTTTGCTCTATTTCTTTGCATTGATCACTGAGGAAGGCTTTCTTATCTCTTCTTGCTATTCTTTGGAACTCTGCATTCATATGTTTATATCTTTCCTTTTCTCCTTTGCTTTTCGCTTCTCTTCTTTTCACAGCTATTTGTAAGGCCTCCCCAGACAGCCATTTTACTTTTCTGCATTTCTTTTCCGTGGAGATGGTCTTGATCCCTGTCTCCTGTACAATGTCACGAACCTCATTCCATAGTTCATCAGGCACTCTATCAGATCTAGGCCCTTAAATCTATTTCTCACTTCTACTGTATAACCATAAGGGATTTGATTTAGGTCATACCTGAATGGTCTAGTGATTTTCCCTACTTTCTTCAATTTAAGTCTGAATTTCGTAATAAGGAGTACATGGTCTGAGCCACAGTCAGCTCCCGGTTTTGTTTTTGTTGACTGTATAGAGCCTCTCCATCTTTGGCTGCAAGGAACATAATCAATCTGATTTTGGTGTTGACCATCTGGTGATGTCCCTGTGTAGAGTCTTCTCTTGTGTTGTTGAAAGAGGGTATTTGCTATGACCAGTGCATTTTCTTGGCAAAACTCTATTAGTCTTTGCCCTGCTTCATTCCGTATTCCAAGGCCAAATTTGCCTGTTACTCCAGGTGTTACTTGACTTCCTACTTTTGCATTCCAGTCCCCTATAATGAAAAGGACATCTTTTTTGGGTGTTAGTTCTAAAAGGTCTTGTAGGTCTTCATAGAACCGTTCAACTTCAGCTTTATCAGCGTTACTGATTGGGGCATAGATTTAGATTACCGTGATACTGAATGGTTTGCCTTGGAAACGAACAGAGATCATTCTGTCGTTTTTGAGATTGCATCCAAGTACTGCATTTCAGACTCTTTTGTTGATCTTGATGGCTACTCCATTTCTTCTAAGGGATTCCTGTCAGCAGTAGTAGATATAATGGTCATCTGAGTTAAATTCACCCATTCCAGTCCATTTCAGTTCGCTGATTTCTAGAATGTTGACATTCACTCTTGCCATCTCTTGTTTGACCACTTCCAATTTGCCTTGATTCATGGACCTGACATTCCAGGTTCCTATGCAATATTGCTCTTTACAGCATCGGACCTTGCTTCTATCACCAGTCACATCCACAACTGGGTACTGTTTTGCTTTGGCTCCATCCCTTCATTCTTTCTGGAGCTATTTCTCCACTGATCTCTAGTAGCATATTGGGCACCTACTGACCTGGGGAGTTCCTTTTTCAGTATCCTATCATTTTGCCTTTTCAAGGCAAGAATACTGAAGTGGTTTGCCATTCCCTTCTCCACTGGACCACATTCTGTCAGATCTCTTCACCATGACCCACCCGTCTTGGGTTGCCCCACGGACATGGCTTAGTTTCATTGAGTTAGACAAGGCTGTGGTCCTAGTGTGATTAGATTGACTAGTTTTCTGTGAGTATGGTTTCAGTGTGTCTGCCCTCTGATGCCCTCTGCCAACACCTACCATCTTACTTGGGTTTCTCTTACCTTGGACATAGGGTATCTCTTCACGGCTGCTCCAGCAAAGTGCAGCCACTGCTCCTTACCTTGGATGAGGGGTATCTCCTCACCGCCTCACTTCCTGACCTTCAACGTGGGATAGCACCTCTAGGCCCTTCTGCACCCGTGCAGCCACCGCTCCTTGGACGTGAGGTTGGTCCTCCCGGCCGCCGCCCCTGGCCTCAGGCATGGGGTAGCTCCTCCCAGCTGCCACCCCTGACCTCGGACTTGGGTAGCTCTTCTCTAAGAAACCTTTTTCTTCAGAAGGATAAAGAGTCGGTAAGATATGTCATAATATTAAAACTATTATTAGGCATTTTAACTTGACTCAAATCCATTGATTTAAGTTGAATGATTTAAAAGTTTTAGAAAAATAAAAATGACGTTTTAGAAAGCTTTGAAATTTGGGAATGAAGGACAATGGGAGTCACAGAAATTTTTTTTCAAAAACTTGTTTTGTTGTAATTATCAAGGGATAAAGTATTAGACCAAAACTTATGGTAGAAAAGCTACCTGTAATTTGATTTGCAATAGGTGGCATTCTGTTTTTATAAAAATTGATTTATTTTCTTTATCAAAACTTTATAAATGGCTTCCTCGGGCCAGGTAGAGTTTGAGTATCTCTCCAGTTCAGTTCAGTTCAGTTGTCACTCAGTTGTGTCCGACTCTTTGTGACCCCATGAATCGCAGCACGTCAGGCCTCCCTGTCCATCACCAACTCCCAGAGTTCACTCAAACTCATGTCCATCGAGTTGGTGATGCCATCCAGTCATCTCATCCTCTGTCGTCCCCTTCTCCTCCTGCCCCCAACCCCTCTCAGCATCAGAGTCTTTTCCAATGAGTCAACTCTTCGCATGAGGTGGCCAAAGTATTGGAGTTTCAGCTTCAGCATCAGTCCTTTCAATGAACACCCAGGACTGATCTCTTTTAAGATGGACTGGTTGGATCTCCTTGCAGTCCAAGGGACTCTCAAGAGTCTTCTCCAACACCACAGTTCAAAAGCATCAATTCTTTGGCGCTCAGCTTTCTTCACAGTCCAACTCTCACATCCACACATGACCACCGGGAAAACCATAGCCTTATCTCTTGCCATCATTCAAATATGGCAATGCCAATATTTAAAAAAAATTTGTATCCAAAAATTCTAACTGATTAAATATCAACTAAGAATTCAATGATTTCAAAGTGTTCCTTGAGAGGAAAGCAATAATTGGATGAATGGGAATGTTATATCACAGTCCTTTAGAAGTAGAACTTCTATGCTTCATTCATTAATATAGTCTCATTGTTCGGAGGAGATAGATATCTTTTCTATCTAGATTTTTTTCTCCAAAATATAAATACTATTGAAATCATTGTCTTTGTGATAAGGAAACATAGTCATTTATTGATATGTTATTTATTACTTTAAAACTGCTTTTTCTATTAAAATTTGTGTAAGCAAAATACTTTGGTTACTAATTTAACACTGATTTAGTATTATAATTATGTATAATAAATATTGCATTTATTATGTTTGCATCTAAGTATTACATTATATTAAATACTAATAATAACATCCAGAGTCTTTTCTTGGCAGTGGTACCTATCTCATTTGTTTATTCATTTATTCTCTCATCCAACAGTTTCTTAGTAATTTCTCTCTATCAAGCTGTAGTAAGATAAAGTGGAGGAATAAGAAGCAACTTAGATAGATGAATGGGAGTTTGCTGGACAAATAAAGTTGATCCAAGGGGCAAGAATAAAAAATATACCAATAAGATGGTCTGAAAAAGTATGGCAAGGGCGCCTAATGTTAAAGTATGAATTTCAGGGAAATGTCCCACAGTGAGTTAAAGAGATAGATAAGGTTGATCACACCGTGAAATTTCTCAACATATGAGCGTGCAAGTTCTTCTGAAAGGCATAGATCTTTCTTTTTGATTTATAACGCTGTAGTTTTAAAATGGCATAGCAAAATAAAATTTCAATACAGTTGTCCCTTGAACAGCATGGCCTTGAAATGCATGAGTCCACTTGTATGCTAGATTTTCTTCAATAGTGAACACTAGAGTACTACACAATCAAGTCTGTGAATACAGAGGAACCATGAGTATGGAAGAAACTCAGGTACCCTGGACCCAGGGCTACAGAGAGTAGATTTTCAACTCTGCAAAGGGTTGGCACCCCTAACCCTCCTGTTGTTCAAAGTTGAACTGTATATCAATTTCACTCTAAGATATGAGAAAATTAAATACAGTTAAGTCCCCTACATATGAAAGAGTTCCATTCTGAGAGCATGTTCATAGTCCAATTTGTTCATAAGTCCAACAAAGTTAGCCTGGTACCCAATTAACACAGTCAGCTGTATGATAAGTTTAGAATTACTGTACTCTAATAGGTTTATAATAGTTTTCACACAAATAATACGTTCAAAAACAAGCACAAAAAATAAAATATCTTTAATCTTATGGTATAGTATCATAAAAGGTACAGTACAACAGCTGGCATATAGGTACTGGCATCAAGTGAACAGGCAAGAAGAGTTATTGATTGGAGGAGGGAGAGGAGGTAGGAGATGGTAGAGTTGAAGGATCACCAGCAATAGGAGATAGAGGGCGAGCTGCAATTTCACTCATGCCTGATATTGGTGGACTACACGTTTGCATCTTTGAAAGTTTGCAACTTGAAGCTATGTATGTAGGGGATTTACTGTAGATGCAGAAGAACTAAATAACATAATTAGTAAGGTTCAGTTCAGTTCAGTTCAGTTGCTTCATGTCTGACTCTGCGACCCCATGAATTGCAGCACACCAGGCCTCCTTGTCCATCACCAACTCCCCTAAGGTAGATACTATAAATGTATATTGAAATATACATCATGAAAATAGAAAATATACATTTTTCTCAGGTACTCTTGAAACATTCATAAAAGTTGACCATTATACTAAGTTATAAAGAAGATCTTAGTATGCTATAAAGTTTTAATAATACTAACATTTTTGTATCAATACATAACAAAGTGAAAGTGAAGTCGCTCAGTGGTGTCCGACTCTTTGCGACCCCGAGGACTGTAGCCCACCAGGCTCCTCCATCCATGGGATTCTCCAGGCAAGAATACTGGAGTGGGTTGCTATTTCCTTCTCCAGGGGATCTTCCCGACCCAGGGATTGAACCCGGGTCTCCCGCATCGCAAGCAGACGCTTTAACCTCTGAGCCATCAGGGAAGTCCCAAAAGACTTTCAACCTGGAAATATCAGAATTATCTATTAACCAAATCCTGAGGAAAAAGGAACATACCAATCCTAATTTCAGAATTTCCAAAAATTAATATAAAACTCCATATATTCAAATCTGTGTGATACAAATAAATCGATGATAACAGAAAATATTATAAATATTTATATCAAGAGATATGAAAGAATAATATAAATGAGTTAATTTCTCAATCCAGAAACACAGCAAATAAAAATAAAAGCACTACAAAGAAGTAAATAATGAAAAAAGAGACTGAAGTTAATTAAGTATAAACCAGAAAAAAGGAAGAGATAGTAGGCACATCCCATGTTGACATTTTGACACATTAATAAACTAAACAAGCCACTGGTTATCCAAATCAAGAAAAAAAGAGGGATAAAAAATAAAAATAATTAAAATATGTGTTACTATATATATGTATTTATATACATAAACATAAATACTGTGAATCAAAGAAAGCAAAGTTCAAAAATTTTCATGTTGACAAATATAATTTAAACTCCCAGCAACATCATCTCTAATGTTTAATATAAAATATTTAAAATATGTTAGACATGTGAGGAATCAGAAAAGTATGACTCATAATTAACAAAATGACAGTTAACAGAAACAGGCTTTGAGAGATTCATATTTTGGAACTAGTAGAAAAGGACTTTAAAGCCATTATTATAAATATATTCAGTGATTTAAAAGAAAGGGTGTTCACAATAAATAAATATGTGGAGAAATATCAGCAGAGAAGCAGAAACTATAAAAGTGCACCAATGAAAATTTTAGAGCTAACAATTAGAATATCTTAAATTTTAAAAATCAACCATGGGCTTAAAATGAAACTGTAGAATGCAAAAGAAAAGATTACTGAACTTGAGGATGGACCAATAGAAAGTACCTGATCCAAAGAAAACAGGGCAAATTTGAAAAAAAAAGTGAAGAATATCAATGTTTTGAGAGACAATGTCAGGTAATCTATGTTACAAGTGATATGAGTCCCAAAAAGAGTAGAAAGAAAAAATGGAGAAAAATTTTTGAAGAAATAATAGTTGAATGCTTACCAAATTTGTTTTAAAATATCATTATGGATTAAAGAATTTTCATCAATATTAGAGTAAATAGAAAGAGAACCTCATTCAGATAGATCCTAGTCAAACTGCTAAAATTCAGTGCCAAAGAGAAAACCCTGAAACCAGCCAAAGGAGATAAAATATCATTACATACATGGAAAAAAAATGATAATGAACCATAGCCAGGTATGAATGAGGTTGGAATGGCATCTCAAACATGTTGAAAGGAAGGAAAAGTTGAACCCTGGATTTTATATCCAATGAAAACATCTCTGAAACAAAGGATTAAATAAATGTATTTTTGGATGAATGACAACTGATAGAATTCCTCATTGGCAGACTTGTACTACAAGAAATGCTAAAAGATAAAAAAAAAAAGTTATGGTGCTAAAGGAAATGACACCAATGGAAACTCTGACTTACAGGAAAGAACAGAGGTCTCTGGAGAGTGATACATTGGTGGGAGGAAGCATAGAAGAGACAATCAGCTTTTTAAAAATTTCTTTTTAAAATGTCTGTCTGTTTAAAATAATAATATAGTTTTATTCCATATGTAAGTGTAAAATATATGACAACTGCACAAAGGATGGGAAAATAAATAAAATTACGTTCTTGTGAGGTTTGCATATTTTAAAAGTACTAAAATTTATTATCAAATAGCATATAAAAATGATGATTTGTGTGTGCACAAGCACACATGTGTGTGTATGTGAGAAAGAGACAGGGAGAGAAAGAAGGAAACAGAGAGGAAGAAAGAGATGAAGACAGAGGATGTGGTAAAAATATTAATAGATAATTTAATAAAAGGGCTTATAAGTAGTTATTAGTCTTTCAACTTTTTTATAATTCAAAATCTTTAATAATAAAAAGAGAGGAAAGGTAACAGCAAATATAAAGTGTCAATAACGATATTTTAGGGATAAAGAAGAAACAAACAAGGAAAGAGTCTATGAAAAAGATATGGAAAGCTGCATTAAGACAATACTTTATTCTTAATATAGTGCTGGAATTTAGTAGGTGTAAAATATTTTGGATTAATTCATTGATGAACAGGAACTCGAGACATGGGAGATTAGAAAGAAGAAAAGGAAAGTAATTCTGAGTATTAATCCACCATCCTAATTTAACAAACGTGTGCATACTGTGCATGCTAAGTCACTTCAGTTGTGTCTGACTCTTTGAGACCCTATGGACTGTAGCCTGCCAGGCTCCTCTCTTCATGGGATACTCCAGGCAAGAATATTGGAGTGGGTTGCCATGCCTTCCTCCAGAGGATCTTCCTCACTCAGGGATCAAACCCCCATCTCTTACATACCTTGCATTGGCAGGCGGGTTTTACCACTAGCGCCACCTGGGAAGCCCTTCACATACAGTGTGTGTAATTAAGAACATGAACTGTGGTGCCAGATTCATAGTTTGAGTCTGAATCTTGATGCAGTTACTTACAAGCTATGTTGTTGTGTTTGGTCACTAAGTTGTGTCCCACCCTTTGGGACCCCATGGACTGCAGGACTCCAGGTTTTCCCTTCCTTCACCGTCTCCTGGAGTTTACTCAAATTCATGTCCCTTGAGTCCAGTGATGCTATCTAACCATCTCATCCTCTGCTGCCCCCCTTCTCCTTTTGCCTTCAATCTTTCCCAGCATCAGAATGTTTTCCAGTGAGTCAGCTCTTCACATCAGGTGGCCAAAGTACTGGAGCTCAGCTTTAGCATCAGTCCTTCCAATGAATATTCAGGGCTGGTTTCCTTTAGGATTGACTGGTTTGATCTCCTTGCAGTCAAAGGGACTCTCAAGTCTTCTCCAGCACCAAAATTTGAAGGCATCAGTTCTTTGGCCCTCAGCCTTCTTTATGGTCCAACTCTTAGATCTACACGTAACTACTAGAAAAATCAAGTGGAAAGCAGAAACACTTTAAGACATTATTTTAACTCCATCTGGGTAATGTGGTACACTATTTCTACAATGACGGGCAGTGATCCCGTGTCCTCATAATCATGCTTTTTTATAATGCCCTCTCCCTGGATTTCCTGATGGCTCAGACAATCTGCCTGCAATGTCGGAGACTGGGGTTTGATCCCTGGGTTGGGAAGATCCCCTGGATGAGGACAACCCACTCCAGCATTCTTGCCTGGAAAATCCCCGTGGACAAGGGAGCCCGGTTGAGCTACAGTCGGTAGGGTCTCGAAGAGTCGGACACAACTGAGTGACTCAGCACAACACAGCATGACCCCTGTGTGTGAGCACAGTCCCTGGTGAATATCTTAGTGAAGAGAATATGGCTAATGTGATGAGGTTATAAAAGAAAGTCATTTTTGTCTTATCCTTATTCCCCTCCCCACCCCGACCAGCTCTCCTAACTTACTTGGTCTGAGGAATTCAGTGGCCATGTTGAGATCTTCTCTTTGGAGAGGTTCATGAGATGAGGAACTAGGGTAACCTTTGATCAAGCCCCTTGAGGAACTGAATCCTACCAACAACTACATAAACAAGCTTGGAAGCAGGTCCACCCCCTAGTTGAGCATTAAGATAACTGCAGCCCTACTTCATACATTGAAGGCAGTCCTGAAGAGACTCTGAGTCAAAAGATCCAGCTAAGCAGTGCCAAAGAGATAATAAATATCATTGTTTGAAGCCATGAAGTTTGGGATTATTTTGTTGCATATCATAAAATAACTAATACAGTTGGCTTTGTAAATGTGTATTTTTACAACAAATTTGAATAGCTGGAAAGTTTAATGATATTTTTGAAATCTTAAAAGGGTTATTGCTGCTGCTGCTGCTAAGTCACTTCACTCGTGTCCGACTCTGTGCGACCCCATAGACTGCAGCCCACCAGGCTCCCCTATCCCTGGGATTCTCCAGGCAAGAATACTGGAGTGGATTGCCATTTCCTTCTCCAATGCATGAAAGTGAAAATTGAAAGTGAAGTCACTCAGTCGTGTCCAAGTCTTAGCGACCCCATGGACTGCAGCCTTTCAGGCTCCTCCACCCATAGGATTTTCCAGGCAAGAGTACTAGAGTGGGGTGCCATTGCCTTCTCCAAAAAGGGTTATTACAATAGACTTAATGCCAACTTCACCACTATACAAATGATTGTTAGTCTAATTATTCATGGTCTCACTAATGTAAATTTGCAGAAGCAGTTTATTCTTTATCTTTTTTTTCTTCTGTTCCCCTCATTTATAACAGATGATCTAGTAACTAAAGTAACTTGAAAATGATGGACTTTTAAAAATTAAAATATTCTAGAAGAATCTGCCACAAATAAAAAAAGGAAGTTATGTTAAGACACTGTATTTGACAGGGTATTTGATACTTCAAATCTGTATAAGTAACCTGTCAACTTATTCCAAGGTTGAATATACTTTTAAAAAGTTTGTTTTCTTATTTAGTTTTTTCACTGTTGACCATGATGTCAATTCTATCTAAATATAGTTTTTAGATGGATTATGGAGCAAATCTTTGTGTATCTGCATGTGTGTCTCTTAATTTTAGTTGTCTTTAGGTTTTCTACTGTGTAAGGTAAAATCATGTCTCTATGACACCTTCTTTCTTTAAGTACTAACCTTAAGTTGGTTCTTGCTGTGGGAAAAGTGTGTTTTGGCAGGACTTCATATGTGAATGACTTGTTTGTATTGAAAATTATGATCTATATTCAAAAACTCAGAACCAACAATCTTTCAAATGATTTAGTCTGGTATTTGATAGAAGAAAAAGTTGATAGCAAGTAAGTTTTTCAAATATACTCACTGAAGCTAATGTGTTTTTCTCAGATTGTGATGCTCTTGGTGATAAAAATAATAACATAAAGAATATTTGACACAATCTAAAAATCTTTTTCCTTCCCTATATTCCTGAGTTCTCTGCTTAATAAACATTATAAATATTTCGCTGTTGCCCGGAAAGTATGGATAGTTGCCAAACATAACTCCTTCACATAAGGGAAAAAAATTCAAAACCATAATCTCAAAGGAAAATAGGTAAATAATGATACTATGTTTAAAGTCATCAGAGTTGGCAAATCTTGACCTTTTTTATTCTGTTGCGGAGAGAAATAAATTTGATAAATTTACCTTTCTACCTTCCAAGCCCCATTAAATTAATCTTATTACAAGTGGGAATTTAGTAAAACTAGAAGGCAATGGCAACCCACTCCAGTACTCTTGCCTGGCAAATCCCATGGATGGAGGAGCCTAATAGGCTGTAGTCCATGGGGTCGCTAGGAGTCGGACATGACTGAGCAACTTCACTTTCACTTTTCACTTTCATGCACTGGAGAAGGAAATGGCAACCCACTGCAGTGTTCTTGCCTGGAGAATCCCAAGGATGGGGGAACCTGGTGGGCTGCCATCTATGGGGTCGCACAGAGTTGGACACGACTGAAGTGACTTAGCAGGAGCAGCAGAATATATCTAGGGGGCATATTTTTACTGACCATAGAGGCAGTCTGAACTGTACTTTTATTTCCTCTGAGTATTCAGAAACAGTAGATCCATAATTACAAATTCAATATCCAGGATTGAGTTTCTTCCATTTTAAATCAGCGAAGAGATTTTTAACAATGTTTGTTCCAGTTCAGTTCAGTCAGTTCAATCGCTCAGTCCTGTCCGACTCTTTGCGACCCCATGAATTGCAGCACGCCAGGCCTCCCTGTCCATCACCAACTCCCGGAGTTCGCCCAGACTCACGTCCATCGAGTCAGTGATGCCATCCAGCCATCTCATCCTCTGTCATCCCCTTCTTCTCCTGCCCCCAGTCTGTCCCAGCATCAGAGTCTTTTCCAATGAGTCAACTTTTCACATGAGGTGGCCAAAGTACTGGAGTTTCAGCTTTAGCATCATTCCCTCCAAAGAAATCCCAGGGCTGATCTCCTTTAGAATGGACTGGTTGGATCTCCTTGCAGTCGAAGGGACTCTCAAGAGTCTTCTCCAACACCACAGTTCAAAAGCATCAATTCTTCGGTGCTCAGCTTTCTTCACAGTCCAACTCTCACATCCATACATGACCACAGGAAAAACCATAGCCTTGACTAGATGGACCTTTGTTGGCAAAGTAATGTCTCTGCTTTTCAATATGCTATCTAGGTTGGTCATAACTTTTCTTCCAAGGAGTAAGCGTCTTTTAATTTCATGGCTGCAGTCACCATCTGCAGTGATTTTGGAGCACCCAAAATAAAGTCTGACATTGTTTCCCCTGTTTCCCCATCTATTTCCCATGAAGTGATGGGACCAGATGCCATGACCTTCGTTTTCTGAATGTTGAGCTTTAAGCCAACATTTTCACTCTCCACTTTCACTTTCATCAAGAGGCTTTTGAGTTCCTCTTCACTTTCTGCCATAAGGGTGGTGTCATCTGCATATCTGAGGTTATTGATATTTCTCCCAGCAATCTTGATTCCAGCTTGTGCTTCTTCCAGTCCAGCGTTTCTCATGATGTACTCTGCATAGAAGTTAAATAAGCAGGGTGACAATATACAGCCTTGACGTCCTCCTTTTCCTATTTGGAACCAGTCTGCTGTTCCATGTCCAGTTCTAACTGTTGCTTCCTGACCTGCATGTAGGTTTCTCAAGAGGCAGGTCAGGTGGTCTGGTATTCCCATCTCTTTCAGAATTTTCCCCACTTTATTGTGATCCTCACAGTCAAAGGATTTGGCATAGTCAATAAAGCAGAAATAGATGTTTTCTTGGAACTCTCTTGTTTTTTGATGACCCAGCGAATGTTGGCAATTTGATCTCTGGTTCCTCTGCCTTTTCTAAAACCAGCTTGAACATCTGGAACTTCACGTTTGTTTAGAAATGTGGTTTAAAAGTCCACATGGAAAGTTAGTGTCACTTTTCTTCTCAGTGACATTATAGAGTTAGATGAAGTCTTCATTGGGTTAAAGTAGGCAGATCTGAGTAGAGTTCTATGAAAACAATTATTCTCAACAATTATTCTGATGGGCACACACTGTCCTACTAGAGGAATTTCATTTGGCAAATTTGTGATGTATCTGTGCAGACCAGGTCTGTTGCCTAGTTTAAGTCATCTATTACATTCTGTGCCAGTGTCTCCAGATATCTAAACTTAGACACCCTTTAAGAAATGGGATAATCAAATTCATCTATTTGAAGAAAATAGTTTGGGGCATTTGAGGAAAAACTCAAAAGGACATAAATATTAAAGAAAGTAAATGTAGACTGTTCAAGTACAGAGAATTGTCAGAACACAAAGCCCTGGAAAAGCTCACCCTAGTTCTTTACTTTGAAGCTCGATAGGATTTCCTCTCAGCAGGCTGGCCTGAGGCAGAACTGGGAAGTAGGTGAAGTTGGAGTACACTTTTTCCCCCTTGAGTCTTTTCTTCTAGCGCTACACGTGAATTTGCATCTTAACTGGGCTTCCTTGCTTTCCCTACTGGAAATTGACATTTTAGGTGCTATAAAAATAGCTGAGAGGGAAAAGAGTTTCTGAGTATGATGACCATTCAGTGCTTCTCCAGATTTGCTAGATAGCAGCTGCCTGCTCTGCCTAAGCACCTAGGGCCCTCTCTTGAGGATAAGCTAGTGATTACAGTGAAAATGAAAACATATGAAATACATAAACATCTATTGAAAAGCTTCAAGTCTGTCCCAGCCACTAACATGAGCCCAGTCTGCTAGATATCCTAATCTCTATGGACCCCCCTTGCTAAACTGTGTATGTTCTTGATTTGAACCTGATATGTCTCTTTTGCACTTAGAATTAGCAAAACATTATTCACTTATCAGAAATGTTCACCTTGGACTGACTTTATTTGCAGGCTTTTAAAGTTTGTTTTAAAATATTAATTTAGAAAATGTTAGTGAACCTGAAGAAGTTATATTTGATAAAGAAATGATCCTAGCCACAAGTTTCCTTTTTTTGAGTGTTTTCTCTTTTTTAAATTGCTTTTGTTGGAATATAGTTGCTTGCCAGATGGCGCGAGTAGTAAAGTACCCGCCTCCCAATGCAGGAGACATAAGAGATGCAGGTCCGATCCCTGAGTGGGGAAGATCCTCTGGAGGAGGGCATTGCAACCCACTCCAGTATTCTTGCCTGGAGAATCCCATGCACAGAGGAGCCTCGTGGGCTCCAATCCATAGTGTCACAAAGAGTCAACATAACTGAAGCAACTTAGCATATTAGTACACATAGGTGCTTTACAATGTTGTGTTAGTTTCCACTGTACAGCAAAATGAGTCACCCATACATATACGTATATCGCCTCCCTTTTATACTTCCTTCCTATTTGGATCACTACAGGGCATTCCGTAGAAATATCTTTAAAAAACCTTATTTCTGCCTCATTTTAAACTCTTAACATGATGTTTATCTAAAATAATAGATGGGGTAGAAATGCAATTTTTATTTTTAATGTAAAAAAATCAAACAAAGCATTTTGTTGAACAGCAGGTACACACCACATTAAGGTGTGTGGAGAGGGAGTGATACCTGTAGTATGCCAGGTACTGAGAGAAAAGAGTTGGTGAGATGAAAAGAGTTACTGCTGTATATATATGTGTATATATATGTATGTGATTCTGTGCTAAACTGTGGGGTAGAGATGAAGAGGATAACTTAGTTTCACAGAAGGGAATCCTCATTCGCAGACAATGGACATGCATAGGCTTTGGAAATGGATAAAAAATGGGGTTTAATCTTTCTGTAAATCCAGAAGAAGCTGTATGATATTGAAGTCTGAATAAGTGTAATTTGGCATAAGGCATAGAATAAGTCATATGTTACCTGTAGCAGTACCTCACAGGGCAGTAAGGTTGAATACTTAGGAATAACTTGATTACCTTGGATATAGGTGTGTCCTGCAGTTTTTAATCAGAGTGTAATGTGATCAAAATGGCCTTTTGGTAATGTAACTGATAACTGGGCACAGGTTAGATTAGAGAGGAAGAGACAGAATGAGGGAAACAAGTTAAAAAACTATTGCAGTGACCAGATAACTGATGATAGTGGGAATGAAGAGGGAGGGAATACCCTGGGAGATATTTTGAAGATGTAATTAATGAGACTTTCTGTTTATATAAATATAGTACATGAAGGAGGCTATGAGGCCCCTAAGATGCTCAACTGCATGTGTTTCATACACTTTTTTTCTATATAAAATAAAAATAAAATTTATAATATCTAAACATATATTTTCTGGAGCAAATGAGTATTTTAAGGTTAGATGAAGGAGGAATACAACCAAGTGAGTTGATAGTGGACTTCCCAAGTGGTGCAGTGGTAAAGAATCTGCCTGCCAATGCCAGACTGCAAAAGAAATGTGGGTTTGATTCCTGGGTCAGGAAGATCCCCTGGAGTAGGAAATGGCAACTCATTCCAGTATTCCTACCTAGGAAATTAGATGCGCAGAGGAGCCTGGCGGGCTACAGTCCATGGGGTTGGACACGATGGAGGAACTCAGCACACATGCAGGAGTTGACAGAGCTCGTGAAGATGTGAAACTGAACCACATGAGGGACAGTGTGGGCAGCTCATTGCTTATACAACTGTCTAGATAGCTTTTGGCCTAGAAGTCAAGAGATAATAAAGAAACCACCTTGGGTGTGTCAGAAGAGTGACAAGAAAGTAGTATGAACCTCATTTTTGTTATTCTTGAAAGAGTTGTATACTAGTGCGGTTGGCTATTAACACATGTAGCAAAGGAAAACCTTTCCCTTCTTTCTTTTGAGAGAGAGTTAGAGGCAATGTGGAAGGTTGATCATTTCTGCAACTCTAAAGGGGAAACTAAGACAATAATTAAATTGATATAAGACATATTAACCAGAGAAAAACAAATTTAATTTTTTATGTACAGTATCCCCCAAAATATGAGATTCAGAGAAGTAACCAAAGCAGGTAGCTTTTATACCTTTTAGGCAAAGAAGCAATAAATTAGTGTTGGATTGACAAAGGGTTTTGAGCTTAGGGTAGCTAATTAGTGAAGAAGTAACAAGGTTAATTTATATAGGTTTTTGCCCTTGAATTCTGTGTCTCTGGTGATAGAATGTCTTTTTACCTCCTGGTACACGGAAGGTCTCCCCTAAACATGGAAGATTCATTTCCTGTTTTTAGGAAAACAAAGGAGGATCAGAGTGTCCTTTTGGTAACTGCTGTTTCTTAAGTAACTTTAATTCAATATAATCAATATTTTGGATGGCATATTTTGCTCCTTTTACCACAGGATCTGTAGACAGAAAGAATAGGTTTTGAGTTCCAACTCTTAAACTTCTTATATGACCTAATATAACTAAACCTCAGTATCCTCATTTGTAAAATGGAAACAACAGAGGTTCGCTATAGGGTGATTTTGAGGATTAAATGAGACAGCTAATATGCAATACTAAGTGTTCAGTTCAGTTCAGTTGCTCAGTCGTGTCTGACTCTTTGCGACCCCATGGACTGCAACACACCAAGCTTCCCTGTCCATCACCAACTCCCTGAGTTTACTCAAACTCCTAGTCAGTGATGCCATCCAACCATCTCATCCTCTGTTGTCTCCTTCTCTTCCCTCCTTCAATCTTACCCAACATCAGGATCTTTTCAATGAGATGGTTTTTCACATCAGGTGGCCAAAGTATTGGAGTTTCAGCTTCAGCATCAGTCCTTCCAAAGAATATTCAGGACTGATTTCCTTTAGGATTGACTGGTTGGATCTCCTTGCAGTCCAGTGGACTCTCAAGAGTCTTCTCCAACACCATAATCCAAAAGCATCAATTTGTCGGCACTTAACCTTCTTTATAGTCCAACTCTCACATCCATACGTGACTACTGGAAAAGCCATAGCTTGGACCATCTAGTCCGTATTTCCATATTAAAAAGACATATGGAAAAGCCATAGCTTGGACTAGATGGTCCAAGCTATGGCTTTTCCATATGTCTTTTTAATATGCTGTCTAGGGTGGCATTAATATGCTGTATTAATATGCTGTATTTAGTATGCTGGCATACTAAATGTGGCATTCAGTAATTGATCAGTACATAAATAATAGTTGCTCTTGTTATTACCATGTTGTTATAATATGGACAAATGAACATAGAATGATGATTTGGGACATGGTTAGAGGCAATATGGAAAGCTGATCTTTTCTGCAACTCTAAAGGGTAAACTAAGATTATGAAAGGTGGAATTAAAAAGAACTTAGATAGAAGATTTCTGCCTAAGATTTTTCTATTAACTTGAAAATAAAAGCCTTATAGCTATGCATTATAGTTGGTTATTATTTGCTAAATAATTTATCACATGCACTTCATAATCACTGACATTTTAATATAAAAGTCTGTATATTAAATAATAAGAAGTTTATTACATTAAAATGTCTGAAATAGCTAAATATTTAAACTGATAAATTACTGTGAAGTTGGTGTACTCATTAAGAGTAAGGGGCATGGCTAAGATATGATTTTTAAAAAGAGAAATTCTAAACAGGAAAACTTCTGAAATTTTTGGTGACTATGTGAAAGAATAAAAGGAATTTGAGGCAGCTTCCAGTTTTCTGTTATTGTATCATTTGATATGAATTTTTAAAAAGATGACTGATGATTTGATCCTAAAAGAGAAGTGTTGGCAGAATACTGAAGGACATAGGTTTCTATGGAATTAGAGTTAATTTAAAAGGTGGTGTTGAATGCTTAGTTATGTTGTGTGGAATTTGAGGCAAAATTGCCTATCCCACACTAGATGATGTCAAATGGGCAACTGAAAATATGAAGCTGGTGAGAAGGTTAAGAAATGGTCTCAAGTCATTCTTTATTAATACAGGCTTTCTGTGAGAATCCATAATAAGAATTTCTTTGAAGCCATTTATATACCGGTTAGATCTGGTTGCAGGATCAAGAAAGCCAATGCCTTCTAGAAAAATTTAGACAAGCAGAGATTAGAAGGCATTCCATATAGAAGAGATCCGAATGAATAAATGAGTGGAAGAGGTGCATGGTTGCTAAGAAATGAATACAGTTGTGTTTCTTGGCTACAGAAAAGGACAAATATAGCTGAGAATCTTTGGAAAGTAAGTCTGATGTAGGAAAAAACTTTTGTATTTATTGTATTTAATACAGTTGCACTAAGTAGTAGTTGCTTGCTTTTTTATTCCACAAATGAGAAATTTGAGAGTCAGAGAATTCATTGGCGGGTCTAACATGTTTAACCAGAAAGTATGATATGAGGACTCTGATTCCCAAGGAGAGATTTCATGTCTTTGGGGAAAGGGACAGAAGGAGGTTTTGCTCTTCCATGAGCTGAAAGATGGTGTTGTTATATAGGATCTAGAGCAAAACAGCAGAAAGCTAACTTTGGCGTGATGATGAAGAGTTTGTTCTAAGACTGCCAGGTAACAGGTCATCCAAATCAAGATTGGAAAATGTAGGCTCAGGAGTTAAAGGTTGACAAGTTATAATAATAAAACTATGAAAGTGATGGACATATTAAGGGTACTGATGATAAAAGGATGTGGTTCAGTGATGAGGTCTAAGTTATAACTGGGCAATACAAAATTTGAGACCTGATAGATTGGTAAAGCTATTTAATCGCTTCCCACCATGTTTTCAGTCCACAACAGGAACAGACAGAACAGACAGTCAGACGCTGTGGATAACAGAGACAAGTATTGGTGTGGCTGCCGTAGCATAAGGTAATAGGTTATTAACAATTGTGTGGGAAGACCCACTGAAGGAATTGACCATAAGAGTCCAAAATAAGTTCACGGCCAGACCAGTTAGGAAAGAGCTAATGGGTTATGAGTGATTGGGGAATAGATGAGTGAATCATTACCGCTGTTAAGTGTTCATACCTGTACAGGGTATTTGATATAAATGACTCAGATTGAAGACATTAAGACATACTGCTGCTCCCATGTAAAAAGTGTAATATTCCCTTCTTAATAAAGTGAGTGACTCTCAATAAAACATACCTTCTTATGTGGAATTTCATCTGTATCAAAGGGTTCCATTACCTAAATAATTCCTTAAGTTCTGTTTGTATGGTATTACTATGAACAACATGTAGCTCAACTATTTAATCAGTCTCAAGAGAAAACAAATCAATAAAAAATAATATTTTAGATTTAATGAGTTCAAGGAACATAGATTGTCAGAGATGGAACTAGAAAATATTTAAGTCATGCTTTGTGTTTTTTCTTTTCCTGAATGAAAAACCACATAGAATTATATTAGGGATACAGGGGGGCATTCCTTTAATACCATTTGAATAACAATGTAATCAATCATGAAGTTTATATGCAAAGTTTACATATTTTAGTATTTTATTTCACTAAGATTAAGAGTTTATGCTGCATATATTTTAGTAACTCTTAAGAGATAGAATTCAGAGTTCTTAGGGAGTGGTCACTTTAGAATATCTGAATAGTGTTGGGATGAGTGTTTAATAAGAGGATAGCTATTTGAGCCCAGAACTGACAAGATTTACCTAAAATCATTTCCTTCATTGGTAGAAAATGCTAAACCTTGAAATCACTGCTTTGGACCAAGACACTGATTCTCTGCTTCAGTTCTCTTCCTTCTAGAATTCCACATAGGTAGCAAGCAGTAGAGCCTGAAAGATTTTTTTCCCAACATTTTGGAAATCCTCATGAAAACCTTAATTTACTTCTTCACATTTGGCTAAACATATAGCAATCCTAATTTCATGCTAAACAGAAGCTCAGATTAATTGTTAGTGGCATCACTGAAACTTTTGACATGTGATGGATGGAGCAGACTCACTTACTGAATCACATGTCTGGTCATCACAGTGCCCATTTCAATCACTTATTACCACAAAAAAAAAAAAAATGCAAAATGAGAGTCAAAGTCTTCAAAAACATAAGATCTACAGGGAAAACAATAAAATGGTCCTTTATGGGTTAAAAAAAAGGCCAAAAAAAATGAGAACCACTATTTAAAAGTACTCATAATATCCCAATTTAAAATGTAAATATCCCCAGGAATGACACAATAATCTGTTGGCTCCCATCTAATACAAAAGCAAAGACCAATTATCAGTTGGGGGCTTTCCAGGTGGCATAGTGGTGAAGAATCTACATATCAATGCAGGAGATATGAGAGGCGTGGCTTCGATCCCTAGGTTGAGAAGATCTCCTGGAGTAGGAAATTGCAATCCACTCCAGTATTCTTGCCTGGAAAATTCCATGGGCACAGGAGCCTGGCGGGCTCCAGTCCATGGGATTACTAAAAGTTGTACATGACTGAGCAACTAAACACACACACAAACAACAGAGCAAAAGCAGAGACCAATATAATATACAGAAAGAATGTCAATCAAATTGAAGGCAGTGAAAGGGTCAGGAACAGGACTCTTCTGGGAATGTTTGTAACATAAGGTTATTTGGACTTTAGTGTAGAGAGTGTCTTGAAATAAAAGACTTGATTCCAAAAGGAGGATTGAAGTAAGTGAAAACTGCCTCAGACAAGCTCTGTTTAAATCCTGGGGGGGCAGGGAAGAGAAAGAGAATCAAACAGACTTGCTAAATCACAATTATTACCCATTTTCTGTTGACAAAGATGATGACGTGCTAGTACTTATTGTTAAGCTTCTGTGGTTTAGGTGTTGCTTATGATTAATGATTTCACACTAATTTAAATTATGTTTATTTTAGTAGAAACATAGACATGAAAAAGAAAATATTTAATTCAAAACTATTTTTCATAGTTATAACCAATTAAAATGTGAAATGAGTGAACTTACTTTCAGAGGTATTACTTATTTTCTTGCTGAAAACATATTGAAAGTCTCGAACAAAATGCAAGTCACAGTATTCAGGATCAGATATGAATTTAACTTTAACAAATTACACCGAATTTACTTTTCTAAAGAGTAGAAAGCTCAGTCATTGCAGTCCATGTTGACAGCAGAGAATCAGCCACATTATCCATAACAAATGAGGTGTAAGCTGCTGGGCTTCCTCATTGAGGCCTCACTAGTGGATATAGTCATGGATGATCTTAGTAAGGACCACAGCGGATCTTCTGAAAGCACAACTTCTCCCTTCAACTCAGCCTTAAAAACAGGGTTTAAGGAGGCTGAGACACAGCCTTGTCCAGAAATATGCTGATGGCCACCATACTTGAGCGAGGAGCTTCTGATCAATCTTAGGGTTATTCAATGCACAATTCAAAAGCTAATTAAAATTAAAAGCTTCTGCACAACAAAGGAAACTATAAGCAAGGTGAAAAGACAGCCTCCAGAATGGGAGAAAATAATAGCAAATGAAGCAACTGACAAATAATTAATCTCAAAAATATACAAGCAACTCCTGCAGCTCAAATCTAGAAAAATAAACAACCCAATCAAAAAATGGGCCAAAGAACTAAACAGACATTTCTCCAAAGAAGACATACAGATGGCTAACAAACACATGAAAAGATGTTCAACATCACTCATTATCAGAGAAATGCAAATCAAAACCGCAATGAGGCACCATTTCACTCCAGTCAGAATGGCTGCTATCCAAAAGTCTACAAGCAATAAATGCTGGAGAGGGTGTGGAGAAAAGGGAACCCTCTTACACTGTTGGTGGGAATGCAAACTAATACAGCCACTTTGGGGAACAGTGTGGAGATTCCTTAAAAAACTGAAAATAGAACTGCCATATGACCCAGCAATCCTACTGCTGGGCATACACACCGAGGAAACCAGAATTGAAAGAGACACATGTACCCCAATGTTCATTGCAGCACTGTTTATAATAGTCAGGACATGGAAGCAACCTCGGAGAAGGCAATGGCAGCCCACTCCAGTACTCTTACCTGGAAAATCCCATGGACAGAGAAGCCTGGTAGGTTGCAGTCCATGGGGTTGCAAAGTGTCGGACATGACTGAGCGACTTCACTTTCACTTTTCACTTTCATGCATTGGAGAAGGAAATGGCAACCCACTCCAGTGTTCCTGCCTGGAGAATCCCAGGGACGGGGGAGCCTGGTGGGCTGCCGTCTGTGGGGTCGCACAGAGTTGGACACGACTGAAGCGACTTAATAGTAGGAAGCAACCTAGATGTCCATAAGCAGATGAAGGGATAAGAAAGCTGTGGTACATATACACAATGGAGTATTACTCAGCCATTAAAAAGAATACATTTGAATCAGTTCTAGTGAGGTGGATGAAACTGGAGCCTATTATACAGAGTAAGTAAGCCAGAAAGAAAAACACCAATACAGTATACTAACACATACATATGGAATTTAGAAAGATGGTAACGATAACCCTGTATGCGAGACAGCAAAAGAGACATAGATATATAGAACAGTCTTTTGGACTCTGTGGGAGAGGGCGAGGGTGGGATGATTTGGGAGAATGGCATTGAAACATGTATAATATCCTATGTGAAACGAATCGCCAGTCCAGGTTCAATGCATGATACAGGATGCTCGGGGCTGGTGCACTGGGATGACCCAGAGGGATGGTATGGGGAGGGAGGTGGGAGTGGGGTTCAGGATGGGGAACAAGTGTACACCCGTGTCGGATTCATGTTGATGTATGGCAAAACCAATACAATATTGTAGAGTAATTAGCCTCCAATTAAAATAAATAAATTTATATTAAAAAAAAAAAGCTAGTGTATACTAGGAACCTTGTTCAGTTCTAAACAAACTTCTCATCCATCACTCTTGCCCTTTCTATGATTACCCCCACTTGAATCAAGTACATTCTTGAATTTAATGCTATGGAACCAGGGCAAGATTTATTTACCTTGATGTCTCCCGGAGTGATGCTAACGACCCATAGATGAGCTGTAGGAGCTATTTGACAGAAGAGTATAGGATCTGCCATAAAATTTCATCCCAAATATGAGTGATATTCAAAGAGTGTTTTTATAATAGTTTAACTTAATTTTTAATATTTCTGAGAAAAAAGCAATTCCATCAATATTTGAAAAATGCATATTTCCATTTTTTAGTTGTTTAGGGAACCTCCATACTTTTCTCCACAGTGGCCATACAAATTTACATTCCCACCATCAGTGCTGGAGGGTTCCCTTTTCTTTACATCCTCTCCAGCACTTATTGTTTATAGATTTTTTGATGATGGCCATTCTGATCAGTGTAAGATGATACCTCATTGTAGTTAAATCCAGAAAGAAGGGATTATATGTATACAGATAGCTGATTCATTTTGCTGTATAGCAGAAACTAACACAACATTGTAAATCAACTATAGTCCAATAAAAATTAATTTAAAATGTGTATTTTCATGTCCTAAGATCTGGAGAAATTTACGAAATAATCAATAATTTATTTTACTGAAGCATACTATTAAGTTATTCTATGAAGATAATGATTTTAAACAACATAAAATTGGTTGATTGTGTTTCTTAATCAATAAATAGCAAATCAATTAAAATGATAATCAGAGTCTCTAGATTAGAAACAATTTTGATTAAGTGCTCCTTTAAAATAAATGCCAGACATGATTGAAAATGTCACAAAATGAATCAAAATTCTTTTCTGATATTCATTTTGGCAGTGTAACCTGCCCAGGAATTACACATTCTAATTAAGGACAGAATGGAGCCACATATGAGTAGACATATCTGCAAATTAATATGACTCTTCCTTCAGTTTTTAACAGTAAACCTCATAAGCATTTGTGTGTTAAAATATCATAAAATTTACTTTAAGATATTTATATTTTGCAGTTAGAACTAAAAAGAAAAAGAGGACACAGAAGTAATCCATATGTAGATTATTGATTCTTATGTGTATCAGTATTTAGATATGTCTCCGTGCAACTGAAAACAAGCCAATAATATCTTAATTTCATTGCTTTAATTAACTTTATCAGTATCAAATCATGCATGGAAATAGCTAATTTAACACTAAGTATATACACTTTGCACTGTTCTATGAAGAATCACTGTGGGTGTAATAACATCTGAGATAGTAATTAAACTAAGCAACAGCATTTTATTTTACATATCTCTGCCCACACTCCATCATTCAATTAGCTTGTAATTACTAACCCAATTAAATTATAATTTATATTATATTATATAACATGTTATTTGTCCAGTATATATCATCCCTTGTCTCCAAAACTGAATCAGTGAAACATACCAAAATTTTTAAAATTTTGAAAACAAATTTTTTCCAAATAAATTTGTTCTTCTTAGAAGTGATACAGGCATATTGGAATTCTAGATTTTAGAATATTTTAAGATCAGTTCTTTAACCATTAGACCCAAGTTTCCTTTATTGGTTTAGCTGCTTTGTAGGCGTACAGAGAGAGAACTTCACTTTCTTCTCATCACTCTATTCAAACTTCAGTGAGGTTTCCTGAACACTCACAGTGGGTCTGGATTCCCATCTGATTCCAAGGATTCAGGATGGGTCAGAGAAGATCAGACAGTGTTCCACTGTGTTCAACCAAAGCTTTTATCTCAATTAGAAATGCTTCTCTATGTTCTCTCTGCCTAACAAACTACTATTCATCTTTCTCAATACAATTAAATGGTCTTATCTCCTATGAAACCTTTCTTGATGCTGCCAGGGAGAGTTAAGAATTAGTTCCTCCCTTCTCTGGGACAATAAAATGAGAGTGCTTGTATATGTGTGTATGTATATGTGTGTGTGCCCATGTGTCTGTTTATGTTCCATGTACATGTATGTGTGCATGTTCCTAAAACTACTGTGGATTTAAGGTGGATAGCCTAAAGTTTCATTACAAGGATTAACTTGTAATATTACTGAAATACATTTGAATCATCCATACTCACTGTAATTTACATGATGCTAACGGAACTTAATATTCAGGACCTCTTATTTGCATAGGCCCTGTGAGCACTCCCTGGAGTAGGATACAGCAATCCATTCCAGTATTCTTGCCTGGAAATTCCATGGACAGAGGGGCCTGAGGGGGGCTACAGTCCATGGGATCGCATAGTCGAATGCAACTGAGCAGACACACAATGTAAATACTGATAGTTACTGAAAGGTATATAACGTTACATATTGAAACATTTGCTTGTATTTCTGGTGAAGAGATCCCAAAAGAAGACATTTGAATCCCTAATGTTTCAATATTTGGTATCTTCTACTTTCTAGTTCTAAATAAATATTTACTTTGTGCCTAAAAGGAAATGGCAACCCACTCCAGTGTTCTTGCCTGGAGAATCCTAGGGATGGGGGACCCTGGTGGGCTGTGGTCTATGGGGTCGCACAGAGTCGGACATGACTGAAGTGACTTAGCAGTAGCAGTAGCAGTAAATTAGTGTTTGGATTTTTTTTTCTTTTTCTTAAAGAAGTTACCCCAGATTGTATAATCCTCAGGCACTGCAAAATCTAAATCATCCTCTTTGGAAACAGCAAAGTAGATGCAGAACTATTCACTGAACTCGTGAGTAAGTTTAACATTTGTTCTGCACTCATCACTGCATTCAGTAGGGTCTTGCCAAGGTTCCATATTAGAGCTATAAAATTCTTTGCTTTTTTTGCCCTTGTTTCCTCTTCATATGTAATTTTTTCAAGGCAAGTTTCTGGAGACTCAAAAATAAAGACGCTGTAGTAGAGAAAAAAGAAGCAAACAGTGAAATCAGAGAGATCAAAATTCAAGGTTCAAGTCCCACACCTACCCTTTATCCACCTAGCCTTTAATCATAACTAATCAATTTAAAATTTCTGATTCCTTATTTCTACATGTATGTAATGCAAACAGTAGTCCCTTCCTGGCAAGGTTTGGGATGATTAGAGATGACATATTTAAAATTTTTCATAGATCACAGCTAATCAAAAACTGATGTAACTGCCATTAGAATTACTTTCCTCTGAGTAAAAACTGTTTGGGGAAATGGTTTCTGCCCATTTCTCTTTCGTAATTCTAAGGGTAACCATGAAAGAGTCTCAGTTTGGTGCTAATATACCTTTAACAGCTCTCTTTTACAGTGGGTAGTTCTGATCTTACCCAACAAGGGAAGACCTCTGAGTGCCGTTTTTATGAGAGAGACATGGCATTTCTTAGCTCAGGTTATTTACCTTACCCACTAAAAAAAATACCAGAGAGAAGGCTGACAGAGAGCACAGAATATTTTAAATCAAAACAATCAAACATGTAAGACTAGATTTCTTATTCAGGTGAAAAGACAGCCTTCAAAATGGGAGAAAATAATAGCAAATGAAGTAACTGACAAAGAACTAATCTCAAAAATATACAAGCAACTCCTGCAGCTCAATTCCAGAAAAATAAACGACCCAATCAAAAAATGGGCCAAAGAACTAAACAGACATTTCTCCAAAGAAGACATACAGATGGCTAACAAACACATGAAAAGATGCTCAACATCATTCATTATCAGAGAAATGCAAGTCAAAACCACAATGAGGCACCATTTCATGCCAGTCAGAATGGCTACGATCCAAAAGTCTGCAAGCAATAAATCCTGGAGAGGGCATGGAGAAAAGGGAACCCTTTTACACTGTTGGTGGGAATGCAAACTAGTACAGCCACTATGGAGAACAGGGTGGAGATTCCTTTAAAAACTGGAAATAGAACTGCCTTATGACCCAGCAATCCCACTGCTGGGCATACACACCGAGGAAACCAGAATTGAAAGAGACACATGTACCCCAATGTTCATCGCAGCACTGTTTATAATAGCCAGGACATGGAAGCAACCTAGATGTCCATCAGCAGATGAATGGATAAGAAAGCTGTGGTACATATACACAATGGAGTATTACTCAGCCATTAAAAAGAATACATTTGAATCAGTTCTAATGAGGTGGATGAAACTGGAGCCTATTACACAGAGTGAAGCAAGCCAGAAAGAAAAACACCAATACAGTATAATAATGCATATATATGGAATTTAGAAAGATGGTAACGATAACCCTGTATGCGAGACAGCAAAAGAGACATAGATATATAGAACAGTCTTTTGGACTCTGTGGGAGAGGGCGAGGGTGGGATGATTTGGGAGAATGGCATTGAAACATGTATAATATCATATATGGAATGAATCGCCAGTCCAGTTTCTATGCATGATATAGGATGCTCGGGGCTGGTGCACTGGGATGACCCAGAGGGATGGTACAGGGAAGGAGGTAGGAGGGGGGTTCAGGATGGGGAACACGTGTACACCCGTGGCGGATTCATGTTGATGTATGGCAAAACCAATACAATATTGTAAAGTAATTAGCCTCCAATTAAAATAAATAAATTTATATTAAAAAAAAGAAAATTTCTTCTTCAATAACATTTCCTCTATCTGGATGACTGTACATTTTAGATACAGGAGAAGGCTAATGTATTCTATCTGTATACCCTCCATTCCTTTTCTCTTTTTTCTTTTTAATGGAGGATCGTCGCTTTACAATATTGTGTTGGTTTCTGTTGTACAACAATGTGAATCAGCCAAAAGTATACATATATACCCTCCTTCTTGAGCCTCCCTCCCACTGGTCCCCTATCCCACACATCCCCATCCCACACCTCTAGTTCATCACAGAGCACCAAGCTGATTTCCCTGTGTTCTACAGCTGTTTCAAGAGCATACCATCACTTGGTCCAGGAGGCTGAGATGATTTGGAACTCTTGGAAATCACTGACAATGGTAACAAGATAATTCAAATTTCTCCTGTCCAAAGCAACTCTGGGCAGTCCATCTTGTGAATAATTAACCTACAGAATATTCTGCAGCTGTTCAGTTCAGTTCAGTACAGTTCAGTCGCTCAGTCATGTCCGACTCTTTGGAACCCCATGAATTGCAGCACGCCAGGCCTCCCTGTCCATCACCAACTCCTGGAGTTCACTCAGACTCACATCCATTGAGTCAGTGATGCCATCCAGCCTTCTCATCCTCTGTCGTCCCCTTCTCCTCTTGCCCCCAATCCCTCCCAGCATCAGAGTCTTTTCCAATGAGTCAACTCTTCGCATGAGGTGGCCAAAGTACTGGAGTTTCAGCTTTAGCATCATTCCTTCCAAAGAAATCCCAGGGCTGATCTCCTTAAGAATGGACTGATTGGATCTCCTTGCAGTCCAAGGGACTCTCAAGAGTCTTCTCCAACACCACAGTTCAAAAGCATCAATTCTTTGGCGCTCAGCTTTCTTCACAGTCCAACTCGCACATCCATACATAACTACTGGAAAAACCATAGCCTTGACTAGACGAACCTTTGTTGGCAAAGTAATGTCTCTGCTTTTGAATATGCTATCTCGGTTGGACATAACTTTCCTGCAGCTGTTAACAGAAGCTAATTTGTTCAAACAACTGCATATTTTAAACAGATTCCCCCAAAATGTATTTTTTATATATCTTATATGTATATTTGACTGTTAAACCAGCTCTCTGATGGACACATCAAGTGACAAATTACAGTGAAAAATACATTATTTTCTAAGAAAAATTCCCATTTTAAAAATGAGATTATGGAGAATATATTGTGGGGAGGAAATGGAGCGTTGCTCTACTTTGAAAGCCTTGCTCGATTACGATCGAAATGCATCAACTTAGATACCCTAATTTTACAGGAGTTTAATGCATTACTACATCATTGAAATCTGTGAAGTAGCTTCACTAACTTGGTTTTTAAGTGAAACTTGTTTTATTTAAGGGAAGCAGTTTACTTTCTAAAGTTGTGATGCTAGAGTAAGTGATATAAAATAACTTTATAGACAGTAGCAAATGCTCAGAAAATAATCGAATAACATGAACAAAGTTGGCATATTTAGACCTTTAGGTTCATTGCTCGAATTTTTGGTTCACAATAATCAGGCAAGGAAGGCACATTTTAATGTAGCTCAAAATATCAAAAATTTGGTCTCTAGTGGGAACAAAAGGCAAAACCATCTCACAGATGTGCAGTTATTCTCTAAATTACAAAGTTAATTCTAAAGTGGATCCATGAGGAGCTCGTGATGGAGGAACAAAATCAAACATCTACATATGTTGTATAGCCTTTTGCCTACAGATGAAAAATACTCAGTACTGCTAAAACCTTAAGTAGAATATTTTAAAAATCTAATGTATGTGATGGATTCATTGCATTGATAGAAAAAAGTTACTACTTAGTAAGCTTTCCAAGGAGAGCAGCAAATGGAAGACTTCGTTTTGCTAATTTATTTATAACGTAACGTTGCAAGAGGGTGACAAGCATACATGTTAGAGTCTCCTTTTTGGAGAAAAGTTTTCAAATACTCCGTTGTGTTATGTTCTGGAGTCAGCAGAGTCTACTCATTGAGGAAAACAGAGGTATCCAATAGCATATGTTTACAAGCATTAATAGTAAATTGTTGTCCTTCTGAAGGGTTCTGGGCAGAAATTTAGACTATATCATTTCCGAAGGCTCTTACAACACTAAAATTCTATGTGGTTTCAATTTTGTAATCCTAGTCATGTATTAACATATATAGGATTCTTCCTCACAAAAAGCGTATAGACATTTCAAAAACAAAAACAAATAAAAAAATGGTAATCAGCTAATGGAAAGAGCTTACTCTTTTTAAAGTCAGAAGAAAGATCAAAACTTAAATCCTGCCTGCCATTTCCTACCTATGTAACATTAAAGTTATTATCCAATCTTCAAGATCCTGGTTCTTTTTTCACAATTTAATATTAAGGATAGAAATTACTTTCCCTATTTTGCTTTATAGTCACTGAAAAGGGGGCTTCCCAGGTAGCACAGTGGTAAAGAGTCCACCTGCCAATGCAGGAGACACATGAAATGCAGGTTCGGCCCTTAGGTCAGGAAGATTCCCTCGAGAAAGAAATGGCAACCCACTCCAATCTTCTTGCCTGGGAAATTCCATGGACAGAGGAGCCTGTCAGACTACAATCCATGGGGTTGCAAAGAGTCAGACATGACTGAGTCACTGAGCACCAACTGAAAAAGAAATGGACTGGCAATTTATTTACTGCTGTTTTTCATTAGAAGCAACATTGGATATGTTATTTTAAGAGAAATTTTTATTTCAGTCATACTTTGCAACTTCCTACTCTGAGAGTATCTTGCATAACCCTTCCCCACCTCCAAATCTAAGGAATACTTGCTTTAATATTAACTGTATTTCTGTAAATGCAGATTACTTTTCTTTATTATTTTAGTGAAGCAAAACCCATGATATAATTATGTGTGTGCATGTGTAACAGTATAAGTGTAAATGTATTTTTCTCCTCTTTCTTATCTGTCAGATTGCAATACGAATGCACTTGGCTAAAGACTGTGCATGATCTCTGTATATTACATCTGATTCTTTCTACTCTGCTATCATAATTTCTGTTCAAACAACCATTGCACCAATGCCTACATTCAAAACATAGCCAATGGGATGGAGATGCTCAGTCATAAGAGACAGAATGAATTAGCCCTTTTCTATCATTCTGGTAGAGAATATATGTCAGAAATCTGGTTGCTGTCTTGGGTGGTTGGCTGAGTTTGAAGACTGTTTCATCAATGAGTGGGCTGCACCTCTCTGCTGTGTACTCAACCATGAGTTTTCAACTGGACAAGAAAAAGTCTGCATTGCTCCACATTGGTGACATCAGAGAAAGGCATGCATTGTATATTTATTTATAACTGGGGAAAAGAGAGATACTTAAATTATAGAAGCCTACCTTGAATTATTTAATCAAATTTAAGGACATTTCTGCCACCCAATTTGTTCATATCAGAGAACAATAGAGGGTTCTAATATGAGGTATTTAGGCTATAAGACTGATACTCAATGTACATTGTAAATGTACAATAGCTACAGAGTTATTATTATTTGGTTATGGGTGTTAAAATGAGAGCCTAAGAAATCGATTTCATTATTCAAGTTATACTTTTGTACTTGGCTCTCAATGTAAAGTGAGAACATCAAACAAGTTTAAAAAGAATGTTCAATTAGGAGGTTTTCCAATGAGGCAAAATACACTTTGATATAAGATGTATACATGTATTCTCCATACTTTCTTGATATGACTGCCCATTCTTCCTTTTTTATACACATCCTAATGTTCTTCTACTAAAACTTTATTTAGATCATTGAGCCAAGAGGAAGTTCATTCAAAAGAAAGTAGCAATTAAAAGAGGTAGATTGTAGATACTCTACCTTATTCATACACTTATTCATACTAGCTTTAGCTATCATTCTTTATTACTTTTGGTTGAAAATAAGACCAGTATATAAGCAGTTGATGACATGTTATTCAGTCATTGAAAAATATTACTCAGAAGAACTGCATAATACATTGGAAATGATTTTAAGATGTAATAGTAAATTGAATAAAGGATATATAATAAATCTCAAACATGGTTAGAGCTTTGTTTATAAAACTTTTTAAAATAGGAAAATATACCAAAAGTAGTTTCTTTTCCTGTGTATGGTAAAATTCTGATCCTATTTTATGCTTTTTTCTATATATTTATAGGTTTTTTTTTTTGTTTTTGTTTTTTTACTAAACATAGGTTTTGTTCTTAAGGGAACATATATTAGATGAACATACATATGCATGATATAGTGGAGTGGTTAAGCATGTAGATTCTGGATCCAGACTGACAGAGCTTAAGTGGAGAGTCTTCTTCAGCAAGTTGTCTCATCTCTCCCGACCTTCATTTCTTCATCTATGAAATGTGCACACTCATTGGTCTGTTGTGAAAAAACATGTTAATGTATATAAAGCAATTAAAATAGTGCCTGGCCCTTTGGAGGTAATCAATATGTATTAAGTATGATGGTTAAATTTATAATTTAAAGCACATTACAAATTGAGGACAATCTGACATTCAGTGTACTTTGAAAACACATATTTAAAATCTATAATTGTATTTATAATATTCAGTAACATCCGGATTTTGAGGTAGCTTACTTAAAATTTGGAACATATTAGCTATTTGGAACATAGTTAAAATATGGATTTCTTAAGTCTTTGAATATTTAAAAAATAGATTCGGAAAGTTCATATACTAGTGCGGGTGCCTGTGTAATTCATTCTTTAAAAACTCTCAAACCCTTGGAGTACTTTTTCTTATTTTGCAACCAGCTCATACCCTGATCTCAATTTTTTTCCTTTGTAACCACAGCAAATAAAATGAAAAGATACTGGTAACAGGGTTTCTGACAAGAAGAAAGAAAGAGAGTCGGTAGACAGAGTCTTAGGACAGGGACATAACAACAACTATGTATTGTGAAAAACAACAACAAAAAGCTCAAGAACCATTCATTCTGCAGAGGAACAAACAGTTTCTGGGGAAAAAAATACTATTTTTTATTTTGCAGTACAATGAATACAAAAAGATGATACTTCTGCTAAAATTTTAGTACGTTACCATTCAATGCACTATTTCACAAAGCAGAAACATTTTTCACACGTTTTAGAAGATTTTTTTTTAATTTAGTACTTTTGTGTGGGAAGGGATATGGGAAGAAATAATTACATGAAAAGGCTGATTACTTAATTTCAAACAACTGAGTACTAAAACAAATTCCAAATCACAGTTTTTTAAAGTTCTCTCCTTTTGCATTTTTCATATATTTTTCTAAGATTGTACAGGCACTTACTTTACAGCTATAGTCAATTTATTTAATCATAGTCTTTCCTAAAGAAGAGTTGTTAATAAATAGGTTACAGGAAAATTCCATCTATCTTTTCATAGTCCATTCTCTCTAGGTTTTACTTAAAACAAAAACAACATACTCTTTCTACTCTTGAAGACGGTATGGAGTAAAAAAACAAAGGATAAGGGAGGAAGACTCAAAAGAGACTAAGCACATAAATTATATTCTTATATTCTTTGTTCTCTAAGAATTCAGAATACAGATGAACACAGATAACTGAAGTAAGGTTGAGATGATGGTTGGGTTCATCAATATTCAAAGGAAAAAGTGATTGGAAAGGATTATCTGATCTAAATTAAGAGAGAGTGATGTCAGCCTCTTAATAACTTCTCAGAAAATACTGTTCCTGACATTTAATGCTTCAAATTTTTCCTGTAATCTTTGTTCCACTCATGATATGCCATAAAAGTCTATCTTCTATAATTCAATCATGATTCATGTTTTTATACTAGAATGATGAGCTTCAGTCTTGATATCTTACTTAAAGTCGACTTCAAATATTTAAATAATGTGAACTATCTCTTTTTAAAAAACTTAATAGGGAGACTGAATTGTAATTCATCTTTTTGTCAAAACTATGACTATATTTTCTCAACTATAAAATATCTTTTTGATTGTAGGAGTTATAACCAAGTTAGAAACAATCCTTGAAGGAAAAACAGCACTATCATATTTAAGATATATGTTGGTAGTTGGTTGTGAAATGTGATCCAATTTCATAAAAACTGCCATGGACGGAGGAGCCTGGTAGGCTGTAGTCCATGGGCTCGATGAGAGTCGGACAGACTGAGCGACTTCACTTTCACTTTTCACTTTCATGCACTGGGGAAGGAAATGGCAACCCACTCCAGTGTTCTTGCCTGGAGAATCCCAGGGACGGGGGAGCCCAGTGGGCTGCTGTCTGTGGGGTCGCACAGAGTCGGACATGACTGAAGTGACTTAGCAGCAGCAGCAGCAATTATAAAAATACAAAAATTATTTCTTGAAATTTGCACCTTAGAAGTGGATAGATGGCACATATGTGATCAAGCAAATGTAATAAATAATAGGTTAGGGGAAGAAGGCTGAGCGCCGAAGAATTGATGCTTTTGAACTGTGGTGTTGGAGAAGACTCTTGAGAGTCCCTTGGACTGCAAGGAGATCCAACCAGTCCATTCTGAAGGTGATCAGCCCTGGGATTTCTTTGGAAGGAATGATGCTAAAGCTGAAACTCCAGTACTTTGGCCACCTCATGCGAAGAGTTGACTCATTGGAAAAGACTCTGATCCTGGGAGGGATTGGGGGCAGGAGGAGAAGGGAACGACAGAGGATGAGATGGCTGGATGGCATCACCAACTCGATGGACATGAGTCTGGGTGAACTCCAGGAGTTGGTGATGGACAGGGAGGCCTGGTGTGCTGCGATTCATGGGGTCGCAAAGAATCGGAAATGACTGAGCGACTGAACTGAACTGAACTGAACTCATAGTTGTTATATGAATGCTTACTGTATTCTTTTTACTTTGCTGTATATTGAAATTCTTCCAAATGAAATGTTAGGGAAATTATGCATCTTAGGATGGAATAATTAAAACCTCCTAATTCAAATTAAGAAAAGTAGCATTTATTAGACCTTCAATTACTTCACTGAATTATCTTTCTATTATCACTTGGCTTCCCTGGTGGCATGTGGGAAACTCAGTTTCCATCTCTACTTTTGGAAAATCCCATGGAAAGGAAATGGCAACCCACTCCAGTATTCTTGTCTGGAGAATTCCATGGACTGAAGGGCATGGCGGGCTACAGTATGTGGGGTTGCAGCTGCTTCTGCTGCTGCTAAGTCGCTTCAGTCATGTCCGCCTCTGTGCGACCCCATAGACGGCAGCCCACGAGGCTCCCCGGTCCCCGGGATTCTCCAGGCAAGAACACTGGAGTGGGTTGCCATTTCCTTCTCCAAAGCAGGAAAGTGAAAAGTGAAAGTGAAGTCGCGGAGTCTTGTCCGACTCTTAGCGACCCCATGGACTGCGGCCCACCAGGCTCCTCCATCCATGGGATTTTCCAGGCAAGAGTGTTGGACACAATTGAGCAGTTACACAGCAACAACAAATCACTCCCTCATGAGTATATCTTCATGAAGTTGTATTCTCATAAATCAAGTGTGAATCAAATAATTTGGCAGTGTATGTCCTGTCAGTAATTTCACTCTTATCCATTGGGTCTTGTTCAAATCCTTCCTTGTTATTTAAAACTTCATGCTGAGGAATTTTCATAACACAGCTCTTCCTCTTAAGCTATCTCCCACCTTCTAGTTGTATTGTAGTCACTGTGTCTGATTCTTAACATTTTGAGCAAAGATCCTTTGTATTTTGTCCTTCTAAACAGAGGATTACAAAGTGGGAAAGGAGAGCTTGAGGAAGAGAGGGAAGAAGACATTTTTTAATCTTTGAATTAAAAATACAATTTTTATCTATTTTTCTATATTTTTATCTATTGTTACCTAGCTTATTGGAAGTAAAATAGATAGTATACTCAGTTTATTGGCAGCAAACAGATTTCAATATATCAGAATCTAAGTTCAACTTTTTAAAATGAATTTATTTATTCTATAGTTTTTAACAAACAGTATTTGAGCTCCTACCATAGTCAAGTGTTTGAATAAAAGTCTCCTAATTACCGTTACAGAAAATACTGTCAGTTGATTTTCAAGCATATGAATGCATTTTTGGATTAAATCATTAATATCCATCTGTGTGTGAATTTTTAAAAGTTAAATAGTATATATATATGTGTGTGTGTGTGTGTGTGTGTATTCAGTTCAGTTCAGTTCAATCACTCAGTCGTGTCCGACTCTTTGCGACTCCATGAATCACAGCACGCCAGGCCTCCCTGTCCATCACCAACTCCCAGAGTTTACTCAAACTCATGTCCATCGAGTTGGTGATTCCATCCAGCCATCTCAACCTCTGTCATCCCCTTCTCCTCCTGCCCCCAATCCCTCCCAGCATCAGAGTCTTTTCCAATGAGTCAACTCTTCGCATGAGGTGGCCAAAGTACTGGAGTTTCAGTTTTAGCATCATTCCTTCCACACACCCAGGACTGATCTCCTTTAGGATGGACTGGTTGGATCTCCTTGCTATACATATATATATATATATATAATGTAAGGTAATTCTCTGACCAAATGTACCAAATATCTCACCAACTTCTTACCTCAACCACAATCACTTGGTCTTTTCATAAATATTTAATGAAGCATGTGTGTGTGTGTATATATATATATATGTGTGTGTGTGTATAGTGAATATATATATAATTTTGGATTATAGTGACTGTTAAACAAGTGATGTTAGATAGTTTTTTTCTGATTTTGAATCGTTAATTCAGTTATTAATTGCTTTAAAGTGCTGTGCTTAGTCACTCGGTTGAACCCTGCAATCCAATGAACTGTATCCTGCCAGGCTCTTCTGTACATAGAGATTCTCTAAGCAAGAATACTGGAGTGGATTGCCATTTCCTTCTCCAGAGGATCTTCCCAACCCAGGGATCAAACCCAGGTCTCCAGCACTGCAGGAGGATTCTTTACTGTCTGAGCCACCAGGGAAGCTGAATAACTATAATATGTACCCTTAATGAAAACAGTCATATAATAAAATATTTATTATGACCTTTGAAATGATAGGATAAAAAACTCCAGTAGAAATTTAGAGAAGTGAATATATCATAATGTTAAGTTTAGAAAACAGTACAAATTTTATAACTCAATATAAGCAACTATATATATCATATACTTGCTTAAAATTATTGGAATTGGAAAACTCAAAAATTTAAATAGCCTTTGTATCTTTGTGGTAAAATTCATGAAAGTTTTTCCTCCTATTTCCTAAAACAATCTCAAACTTTTCAAAATATTCAAAGTATTATTTTATTTGAAATAAATATTTGAAAAAGAGCCCTAAATAATATATAATACATGGATCCACTTTTTTAAAAATCAAAAGCTTATAGCAGAATCTCTATGAAGTATATTTTGTATTGTAGTCTTTAATTTTTTCTAGTTATAAACTTTCAAAGATAAAATTCAGAATCTCTTTTAGCATCCAAAATGCAATTAATCTGGTGACGTGATATAAAATCATTTTTTTTCATAGACTATTACTTTTTTTCAAACAATAAGGTAGGAGTTTGTTGAAGCACTCATCCTTTTAAAGCCATTTTGTTTTATATTTAGCACAGTAAGAACAAGCTGATCCACCTTTCTATAACAGAATTACAAAGCTTGCCAGTGCATACATAGATTGCAAAAGGTATAAAATGCCTTTATTATCTTAAGCTACATAGTGTGAAAGACAAAAGAAAATGTGTACTGATGCCAAGTTTTAAGTGATTTAACTAACAAGTACACCCCGCTCTTTTACTCTCACTGCAAGTCCAAGTACGGAGTTTAGATCTTTGCATAGACTCATTCTCTGGGATTTTTTGTAACTCTATATCCTGGCCTTTAAATGTTGTATAAAGTTCTCGGCCACAATTAGACCTGTGGACACTATAAAATTAATTTTAGCATGTTTATGTTTGCCCAAGTTCCTGTAATACTCTCACTAAGTGATTGTAAGGATCCCTTGCCCCATGCTTTTCTCATTTGAATAGTTATGAGAGAAAATTATAGTGATGAATGGAATTCTTTTAATCCCAAGCTACATAACAGAAAAAGAAAGCAAATGAGTTCTCCATCTCAGGAAGGATTTTTTACTGTCATCTTTTGCTTTGTATTCCTGTAGTGTGGTACCATTTGCTACTCAAGGCAGAGACTTTTAAATCATTATGAATGCAAACAAAGTTTTAATAGGTTTTACTAAATGATATATATTTACCATTCATTACATTTTGTGTTTTTTCCTATAATGCCATGATGTAAAATAAAGTAATATTCATAGAGTAATGGGGGAAAATCCATTTTGTTTCAAGATTGACTTTGTATTGACCTTAATACCCTAACTTAATAGTTAACTTGAAAAAGCTTAAACAGTTCAATCTAAGGGCCAACAGAGGTTCAGATGCCTTCCTCCAGGAGAGAAAGCAGTAAGATTCAAAGACAAGTGAAAATTTAAAAGTGACTAGAAGGGAAAATAGACTACTTAGGAGGAGGCCTCCAGAGAATAAAAAATAAAAACCTTCTGAAAAGTGTCCATTTTGCAACCTTAATTGTCACAATTGAAGGCCTTGCTTATCAAACTGTCCAAAGAAAGAGAGTGGGGAACGAAAGATCATCAGTCAAAGCAAAATGATTTTTTATTGTTTAAAATTAAACAAGTATCCAAATTTTTCAAAACAGAATAAAGAAGGTACCTAAAATGCATCAGCAAGTGCTGGACCATCTGTAATGAAGACCTGTTTATGACAGATTTGAAATAGAAGTTGAGGATACCACAGAACAGAACTACAGTCTCTTTTTAAAAAATCAATAGCTTTTAAAATCTCAGATGCTTTCATGGCTGAGATTAATAAAGACCAAGAATCTATCCCGAACACACACAATGACTTCTATTACAAAAGGAAAAATGAAAACGCTGCTATTGCTGACACAGTCAATAGATCCCACCTCAGTGTATACTGTACTTTTCTATATTTTTAATTTAAATGCATATAGTTCCAGGGACTGAAGCATGATCAGCATTCTTTCACTTCAGAGCATAATGGGAGATGTAGAAGTTTGTCCCATAAATAAACATGTAACCTGTCTTGGGTACCATTTGCTTAAAATATTTCCCCTGGAAGCTTATCTAGCCATTCTCAGTATGTGGTTCTTCCTCTAACCTGCTCTTTATTACTGCTTTCCTTCTTTCAACTAGAACTTGAGCAGAATATCACAAAATTGTGCCTTCTGCCTCAGACTTGTGGATGTATAGTCCAGAGTCCACAAAAACAGCAGCTTTGTTAAAAATAAATAAGAGAATATATTAAAATATTTACATTCAGAGTTTCATAAGCTTAAAGAAATGCACAATTTATAAGCACATAGTCTTTCCCAGGGACCTGAAAATATTTCTTATTCTTTGTGTTTGTAAGCCCTGGGGGCAAAAGTAACCTATACTTAAAAAATTAAAAAGTAGTTAATAAATACTAATTTATTTTTTATTTTTTGTCAATACATAATTTTTAATTAAAAAGATAAAAATTCCATCACATTTTAATGTTCGTTCTCACATTATTTTTTATATAATGTGAAATTATTTTGATTTTTCTTGATGCTCTTACTTGTGTTCAACTTTCATTCCATTCAATATCCAATCTGATGCTAGATTTCTGGTTTTGTTGTTTTCAATATTTGTGTGTATCTATGTGTTTAGATATGTGTCTCCAAAATCCAGTATAATCATGAACTTCAAGTATAATTATAACAAATCAATACTAGTGTATAAAATAAGACCTTAATACATCATACAAGTTCTTGCTAGTACAGAGCATGAACATATTGCAGATTTGAATCAAGTAGTTCTGTGAGCGATGCCATGGGCTTCCATTTATCAAATATAAGTGGCATTGGAAATTGTATTTTCTTTCTTTTTTTTTAATTTTTTAAATTTTATTTTATTTTTAAACTTTACAATATTGTATTGGTTTTGCCAAATATCGAAATGAATCCGCCACAGGTATACATGTGTTCCCCATCCTGAACCCTCCTCCTTCAAGAGAGCTCTGCAGTATTCATGTGGAGTGTATCACAGATCCATTTAATCCAGTTATGTTCAAGATGTAATTCTCTTACTGATAGACATCCAGGATTTCTATGACAAATTCACAAAGGCATACAGAAAGCTAAATATGCTGTACAAAATTTACCTTAGAGACTGTATGAACAAACCATTCCTTCTTTCAAGATAGCATATAGAAGACCCAGGTTCTTGTGATGGTATGCTTACTGTATCTAATCATTTTGCTTTAACTCATTAACTCTTTGTCAGCCAAAAAGCAGTTCAATAGACAAAAACTTGGTTTTCATTAAGGATCTACCATTTGTCTCATAGCATAGGCATCCATTCAAACATTAACTTTTAAAATGAGGAATAAAGTAAAAACTTTCCATGCATATAAGACAGACAAGCACCATACAAGTAGAGAGAAATCAGCCTGCCTGTTGTAAAGAACATGCATCTTTATGTGTAGTCATTTTGTTTCTGTGTCAGAATCAACAAAATGTTCTATTTATATAATGCAAATTATTTTGACTTAGAATTTTAAATAGGAAAAAGAAATAAAATAGAGAGTGCCTTAAGAAAGATTTTTTTTTTTTTTTGCTCTAGAAACCCTCACAAAGATATTTCAATGGGAAAGAACATTTGAATCAATTCATTCAGGGTGACTTGGCTATTTGAGAACCAATTAAAAGCAACTTTTTGTAACCAAACCAATAGAAATCAAGTTGCATATAAGGGCTCATAAGGATTAAAAACCTGAGAGGACTGGCAATATTTGTACATGATCTACAGCAAAATTTAAGAAAATAAAAATTTCTTGCAGGAAATCAGAGCAATTTTCCAGAAAGCCCAGGGATTTCTAACCACTTTCCATTTAAAATGTGGTCCTCAGAACAGCAGTGTAGACATCATTGGGAATTTGGATAGAAGTGTCAATCCTTGGCCCTTGTCTGACCCATCCAGGTGATGTTTACTACTTTAAAGTAATAATGTCTCACCTTCAAAGTTATTTGCCACCTCCTCCAGATTTTCACAATTGTAAATAATGTTGCAACCTTGATGCATTGCTAGGCCGTAATCTGTGTAGCCTGAGGAAGCATAGTGCTGAAACTATGAGGCAGAATTTCTCTTTTCCAGACAGCTCTGACCTACCCAGAGCAATGATTGATCTGAGATGAACTGGTAACTGAAAGAAATTAACCTGGAGCTATGAAACCAAGATAAAATTTGTGGTGGTCTCTAATCAATCTGGCAAATGGATTATTTAAGGGCTTCAGTGCTGGGCTTCTCTAGTTAAACTTTTTAAAACAGCTATTTATTTTCATAGGAATCTATTTTTATTACCAGTGCTTCATGTGAGTTGTGCATTTATTCAACTACTATAGAATGTATTTCCACTCTGAATTTTTAAAAATTTCTTAAGGTGATTTATAAATTAGACCTAATGATAGGAAATACTTTCCACTTACTTAAAAGGAAAACCCAAATTAATATTAAGTTCACCTTTAACCTTGGCCTGTTGCAGAAATATTTGCTTTAGCTAGTATAGTATTTAGCCAGTGACCATATTAGATCCAAAACTAATCTTTCACGGTGTTTTCTTCTTTAAAACTAACAAAGAGATGAATATTATCACTACTATTGTATTATCACTACTGTTGATATTATCACTACTATTATAGGCTCCTCATGCTGTGGTCACTATCATTTTTAATACAGAAATATAATTCTCTTTTATTATTTTTATTTTTGTCTATGTGCTTGGCCTGCAGAATCTTAATTCCCCAATCAGGGATTGAACCTGTGCCCCCTGAAGTGAAAACACAGAATCTTACCATCTGGACTGCCAGGGAAGTCTCTAGAAATATTATTATTTAACATACTTTGATAAATTATTTATTTTTCCTTTCCTTAGATACTGGAAAACATATTTGTAACAGTGTTAAACTTTGGTTTTCGAAAAGTAGTAAAATTTGTTTTGGGAGATTTTCCTTGAATTTTAGATATATTATGGAACTTTATAAAGTCCACCTAATTTATAATGTCAGTTAAATTTATGAATATGTTTAAAAGGTAATTTATAATTCATTAATTACTAACCAATGGTTCCCCTGCCTCTATAAATTATCTAAACTCTAATATTATCACTACTATTATAAGGCTCCTCAAATATGGCCAGGTTCCAAAGTAAAGAGCAAAGTAGTTGAATCTACTCCGCAAATACTGTGCCAAAGAAATCCTGAAGTAAGTGAGTTGAAAATAAATCTTTGACTATCTGGGGTTTTGGATCTCTCGATTTATGAAAGAACAGACAAATATATTTAAATTATAAATAAAAATACAATGAATTTTAAAAAGCATGAAGAGAGAAAAATGAAATGGATATGTTGTGTTCAATGCAGTCCTCAAGTACCTAATAGCCCCTTGACTATAGCTATAAAGTGGAATTATTCAGAGAAAAGACCAAAAACAGGTGACTCTTTAGAGCTTTTGAGACAGTAGTGGACGGGCAAATGCAAGGAGGCAGCTATGAGCTGAGAAAGACACATAAGGAAAAGCAGAGGGAAGAGTGTATGCGAAGGATTATGTATGAGTGTAATAGGAAAAATAGAGAACAATCTCATTTTCAAAATGGAGGGCAATTGCCATTGCTATGACAGATAAGATTTGTTTTATTTTTAGTGATTATAAGGCAAAATTTTTCAGATGTGAACATGAGAATTTTGGTTATCAGAAGGTATAATTTATCCATAGGTACTCTGAGCTGTACTTCTAATTAAAAGCTGTTATCAAAATAAGTTGCCATTTGGTAATTTAGGAAAATTAAGTGGAAATGATAATTTCAGGATCCTGTGTTTCACATTTTTGAGACAAACCAAAAAGTTATATTATTCATAAAATTTTTTTGTCTCTCTTTTTCACTTCAGGAGGAAAGGGATCTCTGGAGCACTTTGGCACATGTTGGTACATGACAGTTCTGGTCATTTCATAAAGATATAAAGTTAGTCCATAAATTTGACTTTATAAAAAATTTTTCAAACCTCAAATATAATTTTTTCTGTCAGTTTATGTAACTTTAATATTTAGAAAATCCTTTTAGTCAATGTCAGAATAATTTAGTTAATATATACTTATTACTACACATATTTATTAAAATATAAAGATTGAACCTCCTGCCTGCTTCCTCTCATCCCCAACAAATACCCATTCTAATGTGTTTCATAAATCTCCTTTGTTTCTCTCAGATGGTCTTCTCTGTGCTCTCATATATCTAAAGAAGAAAATATAATAAAATGTAGTATTATGGTTTTGAAGTATAAGGAAGGAAATTCTATTTTCCATGGAAATTGAGTTAAGGAAATTTGTCTTTATCACATGGATGTACAAATCTGAACATTATCCAAGAAAGTACTATGAACACTATGTCCTAGTGTTCTATATGTTGTTTTTGTTGTTTAGTTGCTAAGTCTTGTCCAACTCTTCTGTGACCCCATGGACTGTAACCTGCCATGGGGATTTCCCAGGCAAGAATACTGGAGTGGGTTGGCATTTAGTGTTCTGTGTAGTATCGGTCTCCTACATGGCAGGCAGGTTCTTTACCATCCAAGCCACCAGGGAAGCCCCATATTCTGGTATACTGCATGCTTGCATGTGTGCTAAGTCACTTCACTCATGTCGGATTCATGACCCTGTGGACTGCCAGGCTCTTCTATTCATGGGATTCTCCAGGCAAGAATACTGGAGTGGATTGTCATGCCCTCCTCCATGTAGTATAGTAACTCTAATACAAATCTAGGGGGAACAAGATGATTTTGCATAATTTTTTATTTACTTTTTTAAAATTTTATTTTATATTGAAGTATAGCTGATTTACTGGAGAAGGCAATGGCACCCCACTCCAGTACTCTTGCCTGGAAAATCCCATGGACAGAGGAGCCTGGTTGGCTGCCGTCTATGGGGTTGCACAGAGTCGGACACGACTGAAGCAACTTAGCAGCAGCAGCATAGTTGATTCACAATGTAGTGTTAGTTTCAAGTGTGCACAGACTGATTCAGTTACACACACATATATATATGCATCTGTTCTTTTTCAGACTTCTTTTCTCATTTAGGTTATTACAGAATATTTACATATTTTCTTAAACTTTTTAGTAACTTTATATTTAAGTAATACTCTAGAAAGCAATTTAGTTTGAAACATAAATGGAAAGATGGTTACTACCTTTTGTTTTCCATCTAATATGTTTAAACAATAGTATTTTAAGGACTCAATACCTTTTACAGGAACTGGTAGCTACAGGGTAAAGTCATCATCTTGCAGTTTGATCAAAGCTTATGTGGCTTGTAGCTCAAGTCCTTCCATGTCACTTTGCCTTAGTGTCCCCATATGCAAACTGAGACTGTTTATTACACCATATGCTATTCAGATTTAATAGGCATCCATTGGGTTTCATTTTGCTTGGACTCATATGTGAAGGTTATAGTTTCTATTAATCTACACTAAATCCTCTGAAAAATTTTACTTGAAACTTTTATTGTGAATATAATTATCTTATGGAGTGAATGTGGGATTTTAGGAAGGTCTAGGCTTTACTCCTTGGAAGAAAAGTTATGACCAACCTAGATAGCATATTCAAAAGCAGAGACATTACTTTGCCAACAAAGATTCGTCTAGTCAAAGCTATGGTTTTTCCAGTGGTCATGTATGGATGTGAGAGTTAGACTGTGAAGAAAGCTGAGCGCTGAAGAATTGATGCTTTTGAACTGTGGTGTTGGAGAAGACTCTTGAGAGTCCCTTGGACTGCAAGGAGATCCAACCAGTCCATTCTAAAGGAGATCAGTCCTGGGTGTTCTTTGGAAGGAATGATGCTAAAGCTGAAACTCCAGTACTTTGGCCACCTCATGCGAAGAGTTGACTCATTGGAAAAGACCCTGATGCTGAGAGGGATTGGGGGCAGGAGGAAAAGGGGATGACAGAGGATGAGAAGGCTGGATGGCTTCACCGACTCGATGGATGTGAGTGTGAGTGAACTCCGGGAGTTGGTGATGGACAGGGAGGCCTGGCGTGCTGCGATTCATGGGGTCGCAGAGTCGGACACGACTGAGTGACTGAACTGAACTGAACTGAGGCTTTACCTCGGAGAAGGCAATGGCAACCCACTCCAGTACTCTTGCCTGGAAAATCCTATGGACAACGGAGCCTGGTAGGCTGCAGTCCATGGTGTTGCTGAGTCGAATACAACTGAGCAACTTCACTTTCCCTTTTCACTGTCATGCATTGGAGAAGGAAATTGCAACCCACTCCAGTGTTCTTGCCAGGAGAATCCCAGGGACGGGAGATCCTGTTGGGCTGCCGTCTATGGAATCTCACAGAGTCGGACACGACTGAAGCGACTTAGCAGCAGCAGCAGCAGGCTTTACCTATCTGCTAGTGTAATGCCCTAGGCAATTTTCTTCTCATTGAGCTTCAGATTCTTCTTTAATAAAAATAAAATAATAATAATATCTGTCTCACTAGATAATTCTAAGAAATAAATGTATATATAAAAACTGTAGTAAATTTTGAAGTCGTACTACATATTGATATTAATGCCAATCAGTAATATCACTCTGAAAGCTGCCATTACGAGGTTTATTTTGTTCGTGGCTCAGTCCATAAAGGATCCGCCTGCAATGCAGGGATCCGCCTGCAATGCAGTAGACCCAGGGTTGAATTCCTGGGTCCGGAAGATCCCCTGGAGAAAGAAATGGCACTCCAGTATTCTTGCCTGGAAAATCCCGTGGACAGAGGAGCCTGGAGGGATACAGTCCATGGGATTGCAAGAGTCAGACACGACTTAGCGACTAAACCACCAAAAAACAAACAAAATTTCACATTTACATTTGAAATAGCAGGATTTAAAAATACGCAGTGTGTTAGATAATATTTCTAAACATATGGCTTTCCTTTTCTTAACCATACAAAATTCACAAGGACTTCACCTTCCCTGTCTCATAGCACAGACCCACACTGATGAGTGGTCACTGCTGCATTTTCTTCACTGAACTCCTGGTCTACTTAATGAGATGCTTCAAAATGGGGGAAGGCGTGATGTCAATTAAATGGAAATCAGGAAAATGTTTATCTTTTCAAAAGACTCCTTTGTTCTTAATAAATCCCCTTCCTCTTTCTGGTTACTGGCAAAACTGGCTTTGTATCTGATACATACTTTACATCTCCACTTAGAAGTCCCTGTAATTGCAAATTTCCTAAAATTGACAAGTTCTTATGGGCCTCAGGATGAATATACATGCTGTTCTTCTTGCCTAAAATAATCTTCAAATGCCCAGCTTCTTATTTTTTGAGTCTCGGGTTATATGTCATCTCATTCAAGAGTATGTCCTTGACTACCAAATTCAAAACACATCCCATCTATAGCACCCTGTTCTTCTCCCTTGTAGCACTGATCTCACTGTGTAGTTATGTACCTGTTTATTTACTTATTTGTTGTTTGCCTGCTCTAGTTTACTTTGAACTCCATAAAAACAGGTTACCATGTCTGTTTTGTTCTGCTACATATATCTAATGTAGTACCTGGTACATAGAAGGCATTCAGCAAATGCTTATTGACTAAATGGATAAAAGGAATGGAGAAAATATAATTTTTAGTGCTTTGAGAAATTAGAATTAGTCCAGAAAAACTGTCTCAGAAGACTGGATTCATTTCACTTCAGTTGCACAGTCGTGTCTGAGTCTTTGCAACCCCAAGGACTGCAGCACACCAGGCCTCCCTCAGTTCAGTTCAGTTCAGTCATGTGTGACTCTTTGTAACCCCATGGGCTACAGCATGCCAGGCTTCTCTGTCCATCACTGACTCCCAGAGCTTACGCAAAGTCATATCCATTGAGTCGGTGATGCCATCCAACCATCTCATCCTCTGTCGTCCCCTTCTTTTCCTGCCTTCAATCTTTCCCAGCATCAGGGTCTTTTCAAATGAGTCAGTTCTTTGCATCAGGTGACCAAAGTATCGGAGTTTCAGCTTCAGCATCAGTCCTTCCAATGAACACCCAGACTGATTTCCTTTAGAATGGATTGGTTAGATATCCTTGGTGTCCAAAGGACTCTCAAGAGTCTTCTCTAACACCACAGTTCAAAAGCATCAATTCTTCAGTTCTCAGCTTTCTTTATAGTCCATCTCTCACATCCATACATGACTACTGGAAACCCCATAGCTTTGACTAAGTGAACAAATAATGCCTCTGCTTTTTAATATGCTTTCTTGGTTGGTCATAGGTTTTCTTCTAAGGAGCAAGCATCTTTTAATTTCATGGCTGCAGTCATCATCTGCAGTGATTTTCTATTCCAAGAAAATAGTCTCTCACTGTTTCCACTGTTTCCCCATCTATTTGCCATGAAGTGGTAAGACAGATGCCGTGATCTTAGTTTTTTGAGTGTTGAGTTTTAAGCCAGCTTTTTCACTTTCATCAAGAGGCTCTTTAGCTCCTGTTTGCTTTCTGCCATAAGGTTCATGTCATCTGCATATCTGAAGTTATTGATATTTCACCCTGCAGTCTTGATTCCAGCTTGTGCTTCATCCAGTCTGGCATTTCACATGATTTATTCTGCATATAAGTTAAATAAGCAAGATGACAATATACAGCCTTGAAATACACCTTTACCAATATGGAACCAGTCCATTGTTCCATGTCTGGTTCTAACTGTTGCTTCCTGACCTGCATACAGATTTCTCAGGAGGTGGTAAGGTTGTCTGATATTCCCATCTCTTTAAGAATTTTCCACTGTTTGTTGTGATCCACACAGTCAAAGACTTTAGCATAGTCAATGAAGCAGAAATATTTATTTTTCTGAAATTCTCTTGCTTTTTCTATGATTCAACAGATGTTGGCAATTGGGTAGTTGCAATTGTTGGGTAAACATTTCCTTGTGAATCGTTTGCTAACATTTCAGCTCAATATACCTTAAGCTTAAATCATTATTATTTCTCTTATGCCTGTACCCTCCATCACAGGTGCTCATACTTATATACTTACTGACTCTTGTAATGGCTCCATCTACCTTTATAGTAAATTTGGTCTGAAAGTCCCTTCTTCATTCTTATGTATATTTGTCTCTTATCTGAAAATTTTCATTAACTAGTGACTAGATTCCATGACTCCAATTTCTCCATTTTTATATACATGGACAACAAGGAGATCAAACCAGTCAATCCTAAAGGAAATCAACCCTGAATATTCATTGGAAGGACTGATGCTGAAGCTGAAGCTCTAATACTTTGGCCACCTGATGTGAAGAGCTAACTCATTGGAAAAGACCCTAATCCTGGGAAAGATTGAGGGCAGGAGGAGAAAGGGGTGACAGTGGATGAGATGGTTGCATGGCATTACCAACTCAATGGACATGAGTTTGAGCAAACTCCAGGAGATAGTGAAGGACAGGGAAGCCTGGTGTACTGCAGTCCATGGAGTCACAAAGAGTCAGACATGACTTAGCGACTGAAAACAACAGCAACAACAATTTACATGCTGATTTGTTGTTGTTGTTTAGTCACTAAGCTGTGTCGGACTCTTTTACAACCCCATGGGCTGTAGCCCGCCAAGCCCCTCTTTCCATTGTATTTCCCAGGCAAGAATCCTGGAGTGGGTTGCCATTTCCTTCTCCAGGAAATCTTGCCAACCCAAGGATGGAACCTGTGTCTCCTGAATTGGCAGGCAGATTCTTTACCACTGAGCCACCTAGGAAGCTCTTATATGCTGATATCACCCATTTAATTATTAAAACCGTAAGGGCAGGGATTCTCTTCATTATGACAGTTCCTAACATAATGGCATATTCATAATCAGTTCCTGCTTAGTGCTTATTTACTTACCTATGACCTAAATCAAATCCCTTTTGATTATACAGTGGAAGTGAGAAATAGATTTAAGGGACTAGATCTGATAGATAGAGTGCCTGATAAACTATGGACTGAGCTTTGTGACATTGTACAGGAGACAGGGATCAAGACCATCCCCATGGAAAAGAAATGCAAAAAAGCAAAATGGCTGTCTGGGGAGGTCTTACAAATAGCTGTGAAAAGAAGAGAAGCGAAAAGCAAAGGAGAAAAGGAAAGATACTTCCATCTGAATGCAGAGTTCCAAAGAATAGCAAGAAGAGATAAGAAAGCCTTCTTCAGTGATCAATGCAAAGAAATAGAGGAAAACAACAGAATGGGAAAGACTAGAGTTCTTTTCAAGAAAGTTAGAGATACCAAGGGAACACTTCATGCAAAGATGGACTCGATAAAGGACAAAAATGGTATGGACCTAACAGAAGCAGAAGATATTAAGAAGAGGTGGCAAGAATACACAGAAGAACTATACAAAAAAGATCTTCACGTCCAAGATAATCATAATGGTGTGATCACTGACCAAACCCAGACATCCTGGAATGTGAATCCTGGGCCTTAGAAAGCATCACTACGAACAAAGCTAGTGGAGGTGATGGAATTCCAGTTGAGCTATTCCAAATCCTGAAAGATGATGCTGTGAAAGTGCTACACTCAATATGTCAGCAAATTTGGAAAACTCAGAAGTGGCCACAGGACTGGAAAAGTCCGTTTTCATTCCAATCCCAAAGAAAGGCAATGCCAAAGATTGCTCAAACTACCGCACAATTGCACTTGTCTCACACGCTAATAAAGTAACGCTCAAAATTCTCCTGGCTGGGCTTCAGCAATATGTGAACCGTGAACTTCCTGATGTTCAAGCTGGTTTTAGAAAAGGCAGAGGAACCAGAGACCAAATTGCCAACATCCACTGGATCATGGAAAAAGCAAGAGAGTTCCAGAAAAACATCGATTTCTGCTTTATTGACTATGCCAAAGCCTTTGACTGTGGATCACAATAAAAGGTAGAAAATTCTTCAAGAGATGGGAATACCAGACCACCTGACCTGCCTCTTGAGAAACCTATATGCAGGCCAGGAAGCAACAGTTAGAACTGGACATGGAACAACAGACTGGTTCCAAATAGGAAAAGGAGTACATCAAGGCTGTATATTGTCACCCTGCTTATTTAACTTCTATGCAGAGTACATCATGAAAAATGCTGGTCTGGAAGAAGCACAAGCTGAAATCAAGATTGCCGGGAGAAATATCAATAACCTCAGATATGCAGATGATACCACTCTTATGGCAGAAAGTGAAGAGGAGCTAAAAACCCTCTGATGAAAGTGAAAGAGGAGAGTGAAGAAGTTGGCTTAAAGCTCAACATTCAGAAAATGAAGATCATGGCATCCAGTCCCATCACTTCATGGGAAATAGATGGGGAAACAGTGGAAACAATGTCAGACTGTATTGTTTGGGGCTCCAAAATCACTGCAGATGGTGACTGCAGCCATGAAATTAAAAGACGCTTACTCCTTGGAAGAAAAGTTATGACCAACCTAGATAGCATGTTGAAAAGCAGAGACATTACTTTGCCAACAAAGGTCCGTCTAGTCAAGGCTATGGTTTTTCCAGTGGTCATGTATGGATGTGAGAGTTGGACTGTGAAGAAAGCTGAGCACCGAAGAATTGATGCTTTTGAACTGTGGTGTTGGAGAAGACTCTTGAGAGTCCCTTGGACTGCAAGGAGATCCAACCAGTCCATTCTAAAGGAGATCAGCCCTGGGATTTCTTTGGAGGGAATGATGCAAAAGCTGAAATTCCAGTACTTTGGCCACGTCATGAGAAGAGTTGACTCACTGGAAAAGACTCTGATGCTGGGGGGTATTGGGTGCAGGAGGAAGAGGGGACGACAGAGGATGAGATGGCAGATGGCTGGATGGCATTACCTATTCGATTGACGTGAGTTTGAGTGTACTCCGGGAGTTGGTGATGGACAGGGAGGCCTGGCGTGCTGCGATTCATGGGGTCACAAAGAGTCAGACAGGACTGAGCGACTGAACTGAACTGAAGGGACTTCCTTGGTGGCTCAGCTGGTAAAGACTCAATCTGCAATGCAGAAGACCCTAGTTGGATTCCCGGGTTGGGAAGATCCCCTGGAGAAGGGATTGGCTACCCACTGCAGTATTCTTGGGATCCCTTGGTGGCCCAGAGGGTAAAGAATCCATCTGCAATGCAGGAGATCTGGGTTCAAATCCTGGGCTGGGGAGATCCCCTGGAGGATGGCATGGCAACCCACTCTAGTATTATTGCTTAGAGAATCCCCATGGACAGAGGAGCCTATCAGGCTACAGTGCATGGGGTCACAAAGAGTCAGACACGACTGAGAGATTAAGCATACACACACACACACTTACCCTAAGATCCTGCAGTTGTTATACTCCTTTGTAGAGTCAAACTATAATGTGTAATAATGATGAATTATATTTGTAGAGTTGTTTTCAACATGTCTTCAAATCCTTTGTCTCAAACTTAGCTCTAGTTGGTAATCATTCAAACATCATTTAAAACCTACTGTGCTGATTCTTCTATCTCTTTCAGGCAGTCTGCCCTGAGTATATAAACAATAGTATCTGTTATTTATTTTTTTTAAGATTCCTTGTTATACCCTTTTAAACCTTGATAAATATCTTCCCTGTGTGTTTCCAGGGAAAATAAATTGTGTTTCTGCTCAGCATTCCTTGGCCCTACACACACACACAGAGTAGAGTATGTGTTTTTAAGTAGAAAAGGGAAACAGCAAGCCATTCCCAACGAGTAACATTTTTCATCTCAGCAGCTTTGTGACTTGGTCAGCAGTGGTCCCACCTTTTGCAAAGCAATAGCCTAATCAGAGTGAAAAGAGGCAGAGGGATCAGGCTGATCAGAGGAGACTTGTCTGTAGCATCTAACCGTTTCTCTTTTGCCCCAGCAAGGAGCAAAAAGAGTTCATCAGGCATGCAGCCTCATATCAAATGTTCTGGACACTTTCTTTGGGGCATTTTTGGATGTTTGACTAGACAAGCCTTTTTCTGCCTCAATACCCTTGTCATGTTATTTCTTCATGGTCAACATGACTGAGATAAGATAATGTTTGAGGGTGACTTGACAGGATCTGAAAAATAGACAAATAGACCTTGAATCTACTGAAGAAGCTTCAAAAGTTAGTTATAAAGGTGCTTTGTGAGGGAAAAAAAAAAAGGAACACAGGTATGGAGCTGGATTTAGTTCAAGAATAAAAATCCAATTTTAGTAGCCAACAGGTAGCCAATGAAAATTAAGTTAAGGGCAGTTGTTACATACATCTTGTAGATTACCTGAAAAGTCACTAACAATTGCTGAGATATATGCTAAATTAGATTGCAAAAACGCAACAGGGGAGTCACTGTCTTGTTTAAGAGCCCCTATATACATACATAGGAGAAGGCAATGGCAGCCCACTCCAGTACTCTTGCCTGGAAAACCCCATGGATGGAGGAGCCTGGTAGGCTGCAGTCCATGGGGTCGCTAAGAGTTGGACATGACGGAGCGACTTCACTTTCACTTTTCACTTTCATGCATTGGAGAAGGAAATGGCAACCCACTCCAGTGTTCTTGCCTGGAGAATCCCAGGGATGGGGGAGCCTGGTGGGCTGCCGTCTATGGGGTTGCACAGAGTCGGACACGACTGAAGTGACTCAGCAGCATATACATACATATTATATGTGTAACATTTTACAGATACTACTTATAAGCACCACATTCAGGGAGTAAATTTTAAAACTATTTTGGCAGTAGAATATTTTTATATGACACTTTTAATGGTTATTGAATGTATGATATAAATTAAAAAGGAACTACTGAGATTAAAACAATTATGGGAAAGAATTAGAAACTCCATACACTTAGCCTTCACACCTGTCTCCCATGGTAACCCCTGAAAAGTCCTTTACACAACATGGGTTTATTTAATCAAATACCAATAAAATCTATATATTAATACTTAATAGTGTAAAACTTCCTAAAGTCTAGTAAACAATATAATCATGGAAGTGTTATTTAATAGAGCACTAATTACCTGTGTAAGTTATATGTCTTACCTTATTTTTATAGCAACAAATCAGAAAGTCAATAAATATTTCACAAATATTACTGAATGCAGAAAGACTTTGAGACAAATTTGACAAATGATTTTGAAGAAAATGAGGCTCATAGTGGCTTTCTTCTCATAAATTTTCCAAGGAGGAAAATTTGGAAGTTAAAGAACATATGGGCAGTTAAAGAACAAATGGTTTCTCTGCATTTGTCATAACAATTCCATTTCCTGGAACTTGCATAGAAAACATATTCTTCCATGTGTTAATCATCATAAGGGTCGTGAAGAATATCAGATGTGATAACAGAGATCAGTACACTCACAATGACCTCAGATCAAAGTAATCTGAAATTAAGAGATCAAAGACCAAATCATACAACTAGACAATGCTCTTTTTTTCAAGCTGCTCATATATTTAACTGTGTTAAAGCAATTTGCAAGTACCCAGTGTACAGTTATTTGAAAAAATCTTAACAAAGTAAACTTCTGTTAACATTTAAATGCCTGAATGGCAAATCTGATCATCCGCTTTGGACTTTAGAGGGAGGTCAGAAATCATCCTTATCATTTCCACTCCCAAAGAGAAAGAGTGAAATAGATTCCTTCTTTTCTTCATGCCTCAGGCATAGAAGGAATTCCTGGCCTCAGAAATCAACATGGTACGAGGCAAGAGAAGTCACACACTGAATACTCCAGTCAATCTCCAGTCCAGACTAGTTTTCTACTTAAAGATTTCCAGGAATCATGCTTACTTGGTTTTGTACAGAGTCAGGATCGATTATATTTAAATTTAGAAAGGAAGTAGGCAACAAATAGAGATTTTCAAGCATTGATTTATTACTAATCTATGAGAGAGGCATTCAGGGTATAAGTAGACTAGAGTATGGCCCCAGAAACCTGGGAGAAGTAGGTGGGTCGTTTAAGGTTTGAGCCTCATTTTTTTCTCAGTCACTACTATCAGTAGACTCTTTCAGGTTCCCAATAACACAACTGCTGTATGAAATCCATGTACATTTTTGTAGGCATCATGAAAATAAGTAAATCCTAAAATAAGACTGTGACAGAGTAATTATTAGTATTATCATAATCCTGAATAAAAATAATAAATGTGAGTTTTCAAAATCAATATCAAAGAGGACATGAACATTGATGATTATTTTTTGTTGAGGTAGAGTTGATTTATAATATTAGTTTCAGGTATACAACATAATGATATAATATTTTTATAGATTGTACTCTATTTAAAGTTATTACAATATAATGGTTATATTTCCCTATGCTGTACAATGTATCCTAGTGACTTATTTATTTTATCCATGGTAGTTTGTGTTTCTTAGTCCCAAACACCGATCTCACCCCTTTCCCTTTCTTTTCTTCACTGGTAAACACTAGCTTATTTTCTTTATATGTGAGTCTGTTTCTGTTTTATTATATATATTTGTTTGTTTTATCTTTTAGGTTCCTCGTATAAGTGATGACATAGAATAGCTGTCTTTGATTTATTTCAGTAAGCATAAAACTCTCTAGGTCCGTCCACATTGCTGCAAATGGCAAATTCTCATTCTGTTGAAGGGTGAATAATATTCCACTGTACTTTTTCTTTATCTCTTTATCTGCTGATGATCACTTAGATGGCTTCCCTATCTTGGCTATTGTAAATAATTCCACTATGAACATTGAGGTGCATGTATCTTTTCAAATTAGTTTCCTGCCCCACTTTGGCTGTATACTCAGGAGTCAAATTCTTAGATCATATAGTAGTCCTATTTTTGATTTTTTGAGGAACCTCAATACTGTTTTCCACAGTGGCTGCACCAATTTACATCCCTACCAACAGATTATGAGGGTTCTGTTTTCTCCACATTCTCACCAACATTTGCTGCTTCTGGTCTTTTTGATGATAGCTATTTTGATAGGTGTCATGTGACATCTCACTGTAATTCTGATTTTGCATTTCTCTGATGATTAATGATGTTGAGCATCTTTCCATGTACCTGTTAGCCATCTGTATGTCTTCTTTGGAAAATTTTCTGTTCAGTTCTGTCCATTTTTTAAGTGGGTTGTTTGTTTTTTCTGATATTGAGTTCTATGAGCTGTTTATATATTATGGATATTAATGCCTTATCAGTAACATCATTCGGAGAAGGCAATGGCACCCCACTCCAGTACTCTTGCCTGGAAAATCCCATGCAGGGAGGAGCCTGGTAGACTGCAGTCCATGGGGTCGCTAAGAGTCGGACACGACTGAGCGACTTCACTTTCACTTTCACTTTCATGCATTGGAGAAGGAAATGGCAACCCACTCCAGTGTTCTTGCCTGGAGAATCCCAGGGATGGGGGAGCCTGGTGGGCTGCCATCTATGGGGTCACACAGAGTCCGACACGACTGAAGTGACTTAGCAGCAGTAGCAGCAGCAGCAGTAACATCATTTGAAAATATTTTCTCCCATTCAGTAGATTGTATTTTTTGTTTCATGGATAGTTTCCTTTGCTGTGCAAAAGTTTTTAAGTTTAATTAGGTCCCATTTGTTAATTTTTGCTTTTGCTTTCTTTGTCTTAGGCAGCAGATCCAAAAAATATATTGCTATGATTTATGTCATATAAATATTCTGCCTGTGTTCTACCTATGTTCTTCTCTGAAAGTGTGATACCTTCAACTTCATTCTTTTTTCTCAAGATTACTTTGACAATTCACAGATTTTTGTGGTTCTATATACATTTTTTCTATTTTTTCTAATTCTGTGAAAAGTGTCATGGTTATTTGATAAGGATTGCATTGAATCTCTAGATTGCTTTGTGTAATATAGTCATTTTACAGTATTAATTCTTCCAGTCCACAAACACAGTATACGTTTTCATTTGTTTGTGTTATCTTCAGTCTCTTTCATCAGTGCCTTATGCATTGCCTCTGTCCTTTTCCAAGTACAGAGCTTTTACCTCCTTTTTGAGATTTATTTTTAGGTATTTTATTGCTTTTGATGTGAAAGTAAATGGGATTGTTTCCTTAATTCTTCTTGTTCCTGATCTTAGAGGAAATGTTTTTAGGCTTTCACTGTTGAGTATGATGTTAGCTATGGGCTTATTATATATGCCCTTTTTAATACTGAGATATGTATAACCACTCTGTGGAGAGTTTTTAATCATAAATGGATGTTGAATTTTGTCAAAAGTTTTTTCCTCATTATTGAGTTGATAGTATGGTTTTTATTCCTCAGTTTGTTAATGTGGTATATCACATTGATTAATTATGTATATTAAACCAACTTCCTTAGGATAAATCTCACTTGATCATGGTGTATGATCCTTTTACTGTATTGTTGAATTCTGTTTGCTAATATTTTGTTGAAGATTTTTGCACCTATGTTCATCAGTGATCCTGGCCTGGCATTTTCTTTTTTTTCTGTGATATTTTTATCTTGTTTTGTTATCAGGGTAATACTAGCCTCATAGAATACATTCAGAAGCTAAACACTGATGATTCTTTTTGCTTCATAGCACTTGCGGCATTGTATTTGAGTTTGTATTATGTGGAAACTATTCATTTTGGGAAACACAGTTGAAGTAATTTTTTTTAATAGTGAACATAAGCCTCTTCTCAAATTGATAAGCATTTGCTCTATTTTCTCTTGACATATTAATACCTGCTGGCATGGTTCCAGCGAGTGGCTGGTTTCAGCTTCATTAGGTTGACTGAAATTCTTGTAACCTGTTCACAGAAGCTTGTCAACAGTCAGTTAGTGTCAATGTTGCCTTCTTCCTTTTTCTGCGTAGATGAGAATTAAATAAAATTAGGACAGCTGACATAGAACATTAAAGAATCATCTGAAATTTAGGAACTCTTGGTTTCATATCCTTTCTCCTGCTTTGCTGAGCAATGACAAAGAAGTTGAAATCGTATCTGAACACACTTATACAAGGTACCCTTCCCACGATCTCCCTCTTTCAACTGAGTTTAACTCTCTAACTCACCCAGTCTGAGCAGCCTACTTATCTTTTCTATTTATTTATCCCCTAATACTTCACCATAATGCTTTTCACATGGTTCAGGAGCTATGTGAGTGAAAACAGACATCATGTAACTTTGTCATTATAACCTCAGAATCTATCCTCACCTCTGGTCCGTTGGAGGCTTTCGATTTTATATTAATATAGCAACATTAATTTTATGAGTGGTAAAATCAAACCATGCCAACAGATAGCACTCTTGATAAATAAGAATGTAAATAAATTATTTTTGGAATGAGGTAGCTCCACTTCTTCATGCTTCTGCTTTCAATTAGATAACACCATCAAATATAGATAGGAAATTAGGAACAGATGGCGTAGTTCCCCTACTCTGTCCCTGAAAACCACTCTTAAGAAATCCAGTTCTCCTATCACTGAGACTTCCTATCATCACATTCAATTATACATATTCATTTTTTCTTTTACGATCCAGATTTCCATATGAGAATCAGCTTATCTAGTAAATTACTTCACAGTTAACTTATGATTAATAAGCATGTGTTAATGTCAACCGAATAGCTTGGACTTCTTTACTCTTGCAGAGAAACATGCATTTAAAATGACCTGTAAGGTGTAATCAGAGGGCATAATCCTGACTGGAGTGTTAGGGAGGCAATGGCAAGAGGCTATGACTACACATCTACTGCTCCATTACAAAAGTAGATAGGAGTTAAGTTTGAAAATGGATAAAATTTAAATGTGAAAACCCCCAAATAAATATGAAAATCATTATGTTTGACTGAGATGGGATTTCTACTAAATATTTTGTGATTTTTTTGAATAACATAGCTGATAACAATGGAAACCACTAGTCTGTTTTATTAGTATGTTTTTAGGTTTTTGTTAGGGGTGATAATTTTTGAGAAAACTTACTGAATTATGTTATTTTAGTGGAAATTCTCAACATTCTTCTTCTTAATTAAGAATATTTGTTAGAATATTTTTAAATATAATTGAATTTGTAGAACCTATACTAGTGGCATTTAGAAGCTCTCTAACACTTTCATAGGGGACCTTAAAAGACAAGGCAATATCTTTCTGAGAATATCCTGGAGGGAATTAACTAATTAAGTAAACATACAAGCAGACAAGTGTTGTGTGTTTGTGTGTATATGTAATTTTTTAACTGATAACTTGTGGCTTTCACCATCACCAGATATTCGAAGGGCTTCAGTTTTTCCACTCTGAGAATGATTTGATGGTTAATGGGACAACTGGCCCATGAGTACCACTGCAGAAAGATGCTAGCTACACATAAATGATTATAATTATCCAATTTTCTGAATGTTTTCTTAATAAGCAGATGGGAAATTTCTGTCCATGGCAAGGAATTTCAAAGGCTTAATCATTTCATTTTTGTAACTATTCAAAATTTCAAGTATAGCTCCGCTTAGAACTCAAATCACTTTTAGAAATCATTCATATTTATTCTTCAGGGTAAAAATTAGTGAATGAATGTGAATAAGTTTGGACGGTCTACACACCAAACAGAAAAGTAAAATCTTGGCAGTTTATTTGATCAGTGTAGATTGTCAAATGGAATATAATAGCCAAAGGAAGCCTTTAAAATAATTTGGATTTAGATCTGCAAGGAATTGTTTTTCTGTATTAATATAATGTACGTGAGTCCTTTCTATCAAGCTTCTGTTAAAAACAGATAATTCCTCTAGTCACTCACTCAACCTTTTGAATAGTCAATCATTAAATCCAAAATGATTTCAATTGATATGAGTATAGGGCATAATTATGTAGTGTTTTGGAGTCAGTGTATCCAGCTGTGAATAAAAACACAGTGTATAATGGAAAATCTCTGCTCTAGGTTTACAAAGAAAGCAGTTAAAAGGGTAACTGAAGTAGCTCCTGGGGTTTCATAGAGAGATCAAGTCCTGATGGAAGTGGTCAGAGGTGTGGCACAGCCTCTAATTAGGAACAAGGATACCCACTCATTATCACTCCATAGCAGCTCCCCCTAATAGGGCAGTGATTCATTGTCAGTGGATAAGCGGTACATACGTACAAGCGTAACTGCCCACAGTTCAGTTAGTGTAGCTCTAAGCTTATGTCTGGATTAGCTGTTTTATCTGTCTTTCCTCCAAGTGTTTTCTCTGCAGCATATCACTGAAGTGGTATTAACATTCATCTGATTAAAATCAAAGCATTTCCCTATAAATGTTGGACCAAAGCAAATGCATTCACAGGAAATATAAAAAGGAAATTTAAATACAAATCGCATGCATAATGCTGCTAATTTGTTACTACTTGCAGTAAAGCTCTTAATGAGATTATCCAGGATTGGGTCTGTTTCCACTGAGAGTTTCATTAACCCCCCTGAATATTCTTCCTTTGTTTATGTGATGTACTGAATATATTTGATTATCTGCATTTCACATCTTGTAATTCAGTGTTTGCAAGTTTGTAAAATTTGTGTTTATCATAAAAGAAGAAAATTCAGATGTGCATGATATAATTGTTCTTTGTATAAAATTTATATACATGTCTATGTCTGTTTGCCGGTATACGTACTTACAAAATTATTTGGTGAAGGTAAAAGGTGGAGGATATTTTTCAAATTCAGGAAATTCGGTGCTTCAAATGCTGTTTCAAGTGGGGAGGACAATAAGAAAATATATAGGAAGTTGGATGTCTGGTAGTCTCAGTTTTCTGTGGTCCTGTTCAGACGAGACACACTAAATAGAGTCTAGAGTACTGTAGTACTTCTCAGACTTTCATGTGCCTCTGAGTCCCCTAGGCTTCTTGTTAAAATTCAGATTTTTGATCAATCAGTTCACTGTGAGGCCTGAGTCTCTGCATTTCTAACCAAATCTCACAAAGGCTGCTGCTCCATAAATCGATAGCATTTTGAGTTGCAAAAGGATTGTCTGTTAAACTACTAATAGGTAGAATCATTTCCAGTTTAATGAACAGAGCATAAGGCAAATGAGTGGTATAACCAAAATCCAAAAAGTGAATAATGTCTTAAAATACCTACGCCATTCGAAAATGTATTACATAGAAGCCTGGCTATGCACTTATCAGGAATCTTAGCTTTGATAACTTGAATAAGATCTCATTAAATAAATGAAAATGCCACAAAATGAAGATATCAACTAAGTTGGGCTCCCTGCTGAGAAATTCTGATAGTTACTCATATTAAAGATAAACTACTTTATTAAAACTGGACATTTCTATTAAAACCAAAAACAGTCCTTAAAAACAACTGTATAAATCAAAAGGGAAAATCAAGGGAAAACAGTGGGAGTTATGAAGCAGACACTTTAGTTCCAGTTCTGCCATGGAACCAGCTTTCATTATCTATAAATTGAAAATGATAATTATCTGATCCAAATCTCATAAATGTGTGATGAAATCTGAATATGATAATCCACATGTATGCATTTTGAAATCATTTATAATGTATAAGTAAAACATTTTTAGAATTGCAAATGTTATTTGCTGCTGCAGATACCAGGCCGTGATATATGCCTTGTGGTATATGTGCTAATTTGCAGTGTTTAATTTTGTTTATGATCTCCAGATTTTAACACACATGAGGGAGAAACTGGTCAATTTTATTTGGTATTACATTTTCAAAAATGCCCTGGTTTCATCCGAAAATGTGCTTAGAGATTCTCTTGGCACAGATTCCATTTAAATGGCGTTAATGTTATTCATTCTCATTGAAGTCTGTCCCTAGGGTTCTGGGATTAAAGGAGAGAATGTAGTTCCATATCTGGGTAAACAGCTACAGAAAGTGATTAAAACTTATTAGTGTTATCAGTAATTATGTTGACTTGCAATATATGTGCCATCATTTTAACCATTTAGTTAAACATGGTAAGGAAATTGAGAAGGAAGCTTTAATTAATCTCAGAAGTAAAAAGTTCAAAAGAATTTGCTAGCATGACATAGGCACCTTGGGGAAAAAAAAAAAAAAAAAAAACCTTACTGTTTAGTCAAAGAAAGCTAAAATGTGAAAAAAAAAAATCTGTGAAATTAATTCTCTCAGGCAATGAACTTGTGTTCCAAAAGTTGCAGTGTTTCTCAGTGTTCACTTCTGGATGCGATGTAGTGCCAGTGTGTTTTGCTGAGTTAGGGATTTCTCATGGCAGCTGTCAAGGTTGATGTATCATCTTTAAAGATGTTCCTTAAAACTTTGCTCTGACCCCTGGCTACTCTTAGACCTTTCTGTGGATCACAGAAGGCATACTTTAGTTTATTCAGGTTTTGCATTAATTGAGTATGGAGTTTGTGTTTCTTGTTGAGAAAAAAAAAAAAAATGATAAGACAAATCTTCCTTGAGTTTTCCAGGATTTCACTTAAAATGAAAACTCACAGCGTAATCTTGTGCTTTCATTGCTGCTCCCATTTTGCTGTGCCAGACTCTAGACAACTCAGGAATCTTTCAACATGGGCTAAATTTTGCATAAATCAACAAATCCCTAAGTTAAAAGTGTTCAGTTGTATGTACCACATTATAGATTTGTAGTAAATGTTTATCAAATGGATAAATGACTAGAAGAATGACCAACTGACTGAGTGAATGAAGGAATGAATAAAGACATGTTATTACCTGTCCTCAAGGGAAGAAAGGTGCTTTTACTATAAGCCATGCTGTATGCCAGAAGTGCCCTAATAAATAAAAGACAATAGGACCAGTGAAGAAATTGCAGTTGCTTTTACGGGGATATCAGGAAGTACTTACAGAGAAAAGGGTACTTGAATAGAGTTTCAACATGTAGAAAGTTGTGAGAAGAAATGGCATTTCAGACAAAGGGCATGATCACTATATTTTCATTGTACAATGAATATCTTAGTAAATAATATGTTCTGTAATTTTAAAAAATAAAGAATATTTCTAAAATTGAAGGCAGACGTTCAGACATTTACTCTCTGAAGAGGCCTTTGTGGTTGCCATTTTTTCAATGACACAGGTATTGCTGACTGTGATTTCTCCTGTGTTGATCCACACTTAAACAAAATTACAGTCAGGCTTTCTTTTCCCTTTTAGTTTAGCTGTTGAACATTCATATGTGTGTGCAGTGGGGGAGTGAGATGTTCATTTTTTCCCCCTTTGCTTCTTAATATAATCATCTCGTAAAACTACAGTTAAAATTAATAAAGATCTTTTTTCTAAAATTAGAAGGATCTATTTGCTTTGACAAGTTCTAACTGTTTATAGTGTCAGATTATTTTCAAAATATTACAGATGTGGAAAAGGGGTAGAATTAGTTTTGAGTAAAATTATGGCTTGTCGGCAGATAACACAATCAACCTTTCAAAAGCAAACACCTCTTTCCAAGTATAGTTGTTAGGAAATGAAAGCCTTATTCAAATGCTAAATAAGAAAAATGAGGATGGGAATATAAACTCCTCTGGAAAAAAAAATAACAAAGAACAGTATTTTGGGCATGGTTTTCAGAGAGTTCCAACTCCAGGTGCTGCCTAGTTGCTGATTGGTTCATTGGATGGCCTTGATGGTGTTGATATCCCATCAAAGTGGGGAATTCAAGTTAATGACAGCTAATAACATGATTGAATGGTGTCTGATCTATTTGAGGATGGAAAATCCATAGTCTATTAGATTCGTCAGGAGAAGATGGGGAAGGGAAAGCAAGCTGTATTTGCCTTCATCACCACGGCTACACTAATTAAGCACCGCCTTCAGATGGAGAGGAGCCTGGAGAATTGAACTGGTAATGAGATTCAGGCTTGAAGTAAATGAAGCAACTTCACCATAAGGCACGCTGACAGACAATTAAACCTCTTTATCAATGCAGCTTTCATCCAGAAAGATAATCTCATATGGCAGCTATAAAATAAGTGGGGGACCAGGAGGAACTGTAAATCTTTTTCTCAGCTTGCAGTTGTTCTTACAACTTCCACATTGTTTTGACATTTGGGTTTCTTTGCATTAGAAGTTAGTCATAGTAACATTTCATTTTGTTACATGGAGGTTCCTGGTGTGGCACATTTGTTGAAACCTTTCAAGGAAGGTTTTGATTAAGTATAAAACTGATTAGAGATACAAAGCAATTTCCTCCAAAAATGTTGTACTGGAAAGGGGATTATATAAACAGTACCAATAATCGTTGTTAGCATTTCAAAAATCCTTTAAAAAATATTTCAAAGTAGTTAATTTTATAGATCAAGGCTCATTTTTGCTTATCCAAATATCACCTTTTCCTCCAGTTTAAAATTCTCTGTTGGGAAAGACCATCTCAGATAGTCAGAGAATCTTCTCATCTAAATTTCTGGAACTGGAGTAGATTTTATTTTAAACACAGTGGGTTTAAAATGGGTTTTTATTGGCCAATAAGTGTTCTGGAGAATGGGCACATATAAAATATACTATTTAATATTATAAAAATAAAATAATATCAATCCATCAGCATTTTGCAAAAGAGATATGCCTTTTAATCCGAGGTCTTTTTTTATGTTCTGGTGTGTTAGTGTTATGGTGAACTGCTGCATATAACATAAAGTATTATCACCTATGAGAATCACACCGAAATCCCTCACCAGCTATATTCTTAGTGTAGTTTGTACTGTGTGACATAGCTGTGCATTTACGTATGAAGTTTCTAGACATATGTTTTAAGATTTGCGGGGAAATAGCTAGAAACGTGACTTAGCAGCAACAGCTAGAGCATAACAACATCTTTCTTTTTCTTCTTTCATTTCTCCATGATACCTAACATTATGAGCTTCACAAAACATTTATCATTTCCTTTTTCTATATATTGGTTATTGGTAATATTTTCTAGCTTAGTTTTGGTGTAAAGGCAGAAAAATAAAAACACCTGGCTGTTTCATCTCATAAATTATGATACTTCACTTTATTTTTTGTTTACTTATATATTTAATACAATTTCCCATTTCTCAGCCCTTCACAATGGCTTCTTATTTCGTCTTTCAGCATTATGAACCATCCTTCCTTAAGCTTTTGTTATTTCCTTATTTCCTCTGCAGTTGTTCATTTGTCCTTCTATCCATGTTGTATGGCTTGGCTGTTTGAGCTTCAGAAATATTATAGTAATGCTTCACTTAAATTGAACGTGTGAGCTTTAGAAATATTATAATAATATTTCACCAGAACTATTTGACTCAAAAGCTTTTACTGAGTACTTGTAGGATATATTGTGCTGGGGTATATTCGTCCAGGGATACGGATATGTGCAGTCGTTCCTTCATTTACTCAGAAAACATCTGTTGAACTCAGTGTTTTACATGTGGTGAATACCAAGGAGCATAGCACATTGGGTATTCAAAGATAGTCTTATTAGGCATAGATTCAGTCTTTGCATATATATATATATAGCATTTATTTTTGCTGTAAAATACATGGATGTTTGCATGGCATCATCGACTCAATGGACATGAGTTTGAGCAGTCTCCAGGAGATGGTGAAGGACAGGGATGCCTGGCATGCTGCAGTTCATGGGGTTGCAAGGAGTCAGACATGACTGAGCAACAACAAAAAATTTATTTTAAAAATTCAAAATACAATATCACATAATCAAAGTTAGATATATTAAAATTAAATATGTTTAAATAAAAATGAAAAATATATATAGAAAAATATTACTATATAATATAGTAAATATATATTTACTAAATAATATAGTAAATATATATTTGATGAGATGTAGTGGTACAGAAAAAGTTGAGGTTTTTTGGTTTGTTTGTTTGTTTACTTTGTTCTTGCTCAGGAGTTAAAAGTTTCAGGGAGGAAGTAGGATTTGAGTTCAGTCTTGCAGATGAGTAGGCTTCCCTGGTGGTACAGTGGTAAAGAATCCACCTGTCAACACAGAAGATGCAAGAAACCTGGGTTTGATCCCTGGATCAGAAAGATTCCCTGGAGTAGGAAATGACAACTCACTCCAGTATTCTTGCTAGCCCGAAGGGCTATAGTCTATGGGGTCACAAAGAGTTGAATGAACTGAGCACATATACACTTGCAGAGGTTGTTGTTGTTCAGCCCCTCAGTTGTGTCCAGCTCTTTGCCATCCCAGGGACTGCAGCACGCCAGGCTTCAGATAGTAGGAGTTTTGTAAGTGACAGAGAAGTGAAGAGACGCCCATATTCATGAAGTCCTGCAAGTCAGCAGGGTTAGTGTTGGTTTCTTTTGGCAGGGTCATAGATTTTGTTGAGATGGTTGGCATGAAATTGGGGTCAGATTACAGAGGATATAAAGTACCATGACTGAGGAGTTCAAACATTATGCTGCAGCCAAAGATTTCTTTTGATCAGGAAATTATATGACATTGTGAGTTTTCAGGATATGGCTAGTGGTAATTGTTGGAAAGAATGTGTGTGTGTGGGTTCAGTCACTCAGTCGTGTCCAACTCTGCAACCCCATGGACTGTAGCTGGCCAGTCTCCTCTGTCCATAGCATTTTCCAGGCAAGAATACTGGAGTGGGTTGCCATTGCCTCCTCCAGGGGATCTTCCCGACTCAGGGATTGAACCCGCCTCTCCTGAACGGGCAGGTGGATTCTTTATCACTGAGCCAACCTGGGAAGACCGTTAGTAAGAATATGCAGCATAATTGTGTTCTCACATTATACCTAGCAGCAAAAAAGTGAGGATTCATTGAGGAGGCTATTGCATAGATACTTGTTGTTCAATTGCTCAGTCGTGTCCAACTCTGTGACGCCATGAACTGCAGCATGCCAGGCTTCCCTGTCCTTCAGCATTTCCTGGAGTTGCTCAAACTCATGTCCATTGAGTCGGTTATGCCATCCAACCATCTCATCCTCTGTCATTCCCTTCTCCTCCTGTCTTCAATCTTTCCCAGGATCTGGGTCTTTTCCAATGAGGTGACTCTTCTCATCAAGCGTCCAAAGTATTGGAGCTTCAGCTTCAGCATCAATCTTTCCAATGAATATTCAGGGTTGATTTCCTTTAGAATTGACTGGTTTGATCCCTTATAGATATAGGTGAAAAATAATATATACTTGTGTCTTGGCAAGTAAGGTGGAGTAAAAGAAGAAGAATCACCAAGAGGGAAATTGGAAAGTTTAATTCATAAGAGTTAACATGTCACTGGATGGGGAAGGTGCTAGAGGGAAAGGAATTGAAACTGACTGAGTTTCCAGACTGACTAGATCAAAGGGTTTTCTTGTCAACTGTGTTGCCAGATTGTTTTCATTCTGGGCAAGTATCTTCATATTGAGAGAATTATTTTCTTTATTGGATATGTACAACTCTTAAAATTATATTTCCACCTTTTCAATTTTAGCTAGTGAATTCCTGCCATTTCTCCATTAGAAAATAAGAGTACAGAGGATACTTAGGGACCCTTGGAAATGTATGTCATCAGTGACATTGGTTTTGGAGCTATTGTATGAATGGCTACAATACTCCACAGCCATGAAGTGTGTGCTGGGTCGAATGGGTAAACTGCTCAAGAAAGTGCAGGCTCAGTCTTTGCCTCAGATTCTTGAACCCCTGAAAACAGTGCAGTAACTACCATTGATTGGATATCCATACTGCACCTGAGCGACTGATAAGATCTTTACAGAAGATATCTTACTCAATCCTTGGAAGGAATCATTAGTCCTCTTTCACAGATGAGTAAAATGAAGTTCAACAGATTAAATCACATAACCAAAATCTCACTACCAGAGTCATGGAGAAAGGATTTTAACTGATGTTAGAATCCAGTCCTAATTTAAAGTTTGTAAGACATTGTTTACTTTTTGAACTTAAGGAGTTCTTTGATATATGCCTACTTCTTTGAGAACTTAGCATTATTCTATGTATATAATATTTTCTCAAAAATTCAACATGGTTACATTTTTATATTATACACTGAAGCTAAAATTTTTCTGATTTCTTCCCTCAATATTCCTGGGTCTAGAAGTAAATTATAAAATTTATCATACATCCATACTCAGGATTCCTCAAAAAATATTCTCTTCTTGTCTTTTATCATCCTTTTTGGAATTATTTTACTTCATTTCACTTATTCAAAGCAACTAATAGCCAAAGCAACTAATAGCCATGAGTTTCTGTAACATCATACTTTTAACAGAATATTTTATTTGAGACAATTGTAGATATAGTTGTAAGAAATAATGCAGAGGCTCCATGTTACCTTTACCTAGTTTCCCACAATGATAATATTTTACAAAACTATAGTAGAGTATCTCAAGCAAGATATTGATATTGGTACAGGCAAGATAAACAATAACTGCATCACCACAAGGACCCCTCCTGTTTCTTTTTAGAGCCACACCTACTTTCCTCCAGCTTCACCCCATCTCTAATCCTTGGCAACCACTAATCTGTTTTTCATTTCTATAATTCTGTCTTTTCCAGAACACTGTATAAGTGTAATTTTGTAAGTAAGATTGGGGATTGGCATTTTCACTCAGTCTAAATCTCTGGAAATTAATACAAGTGATATCATATATATTTATATTTCTGCATACTGAAGTGTAAGCCATATCTTTAATATTGAGTGAATCTATGTATTTTATAAATGTAATGATATGTTTATAGCAAAAAAGTCTCTGTAAATTTTTAATAGACATGTGTGTACAGTTGCATACTGAGTATTTTAAGTAACCTCTACACTGAATTGTCTTATTCTTCCTAAGCATTTAGAATTAATTGACTTATTTGGAAAAAGAAATGAAAAACAATTAAAATGTAAAACAGGTGTCTTCTAATAATTTAAGCTAACATTATTGTACTTTGGGGGTGATTCGTCCTTCTGGGGGAACTTGTAAATGATAAGCTCCTTTATCTAAAGTTTTAAAAGTATTTTTCCCCTATGTATATTTGCAGTCCCCTTTTGAGTAGGCATTATTTCTTGTTCATCACTTTCTATTTTGGATTTAACTAGCTTAGAAGTCATTGTTATGTTCTGTTGAATAGACATATGGCTTTTTTGGAGTTGCTCCTCAATTTTTCTTCTCTACGCCTAACTTACAAGGACTCCTCCCTCTTGTTTGACCATGCATGTTTTAATAAGCCACTTAATTTTCATAAACATTTTATTTGACCCATACTGTCAAAAGTTCTCTTTCTTTTCCTTTGAGAGTATTTTTCTTTATTGCTGACCTATGACTTTTGAAAGAAACTAACATATTAAAAATGTTTCTTTATCCCTCTTTATTTGGGCTCCATTGAATTTTTATCCAGCTTGGAAAAGAGTATTAGCCATTAACGTGTTGTACCTTATTGGAATATTTATGATAAGCAAAGACGTGAAGATATTTTAAGCATCTAAAGATTCCTTTCAGGGTTACACTTGATGTTACTCTCTAGGAAAAAAATCTTTGAAATTTAAATGTGGAATCCTGTCTGCTGATGCTGTAGCATTCGTGTCTGAAGTAAAAATCATAAGCTGGCCATAAGTTCCTGAACCATTTCTCACTTGGCCGACTGAAAAGGCAAAGGCCTTTTTGTGGATTAGAGACATGCTAAATAACTGCAAAAACAACTGAAACACTGCCTTCACAGAATTATGTGAAGTGTTCCACATTTTTCAGTTTTCAGAGTGGTATACACTTGGTTTGTCATTTTTAGAAGCATGCATTCCTCCAGTGCGTGCTTCCCCAGACTTGTTAAAGCCTGAAACTACCGATGTTCACTTAGATGGCTTCTTTTCAGCGAACATTTCTCTGATTGGTAGGTATTTAATTCTCTTTTCCATCAGGTACTGTGCTACATTTCCCTATAGATTTGTACATTCTTTTCCATATCTCTACCTTCCTAATGAACTAATCATAGCATTCAGTTTGGCTGTTTGCATTATTACTATAGATGAGTTTTATTTCTGTCTAGATATTTTAAAGGGATATTTATTTCCTTGTAATTATTTTTTTCAGGTAAGGTTAGATATAATTCTTCTTGTTTGGATCTAACATCCATAAGAAAAGTATAAAAACCTGAATCAATAGAAAACAAATGTTTTTAATTTTTTACTAATTGACTTTTCAAGTATTTTTTTGAGTTTAAATACATTGTAGCAATGAATGAATATTATCAAAAGAGAGCTGTTATGGCATTAACTTCAAGGACAATGCCTAGCACATAGTAAGTTCTCAAAGAATAGTCCAGTGTATGAACAAATGAATAAGAGAGAATGTTTGCTTGATGTAGACTGCCAAAACATGTCAGTTTGACCAAGGATCCTGCTGCTGCTACTGCTGCTAAGTTGCTTCAGTCGTGTTCGACTCTGTGCAACCCCATAGACGGCAGCCTACCAGGCTTCTCCGTCCCTGGGATTCTCCAGGCAAGAACACTGGAGTGGGTTGCCATTTCCTTCTCCAATGCATGAAAGTGGAAAGTGAAAGTGAAGTCGCTCAGTTGTGTCTGACTCTTAGCGACCCCATGGACTGCAGCCTACCAGGCTCCTCCATCCATGGGATTTTCCAGGCAATAGTACTGGAGTGGGGTGCCATTGCCTTCTCCCCAAGGATCCTAGTCAACGATATTATTTTCCTAATATCATGGCTCTTTGCTTAATCTGGATGAATGCCTCAATTTGTCAATGTATCTTGACTATATAAACATAGAACCTTAGAACATTTTATTTTACTCTTAGGAGATCTAGGGTAAAATGTTGATGGGGTAAACAAATTTAAAGCACTAATCAAAGAAATGTATTATTCCAGAGAATAATCCTTTTCTGACTTTTGGTAAATTGTTACTGCTGCTGCTTAAAGGTCACATTCAGAAAGACTCAAGATAAGTGCTGAGAAATATTTATTGTCAGTCCTTCTTATACATGCTTGGGTACCACCTGACACTGAGCAGCAATAACTATGTCCTCATGAATCAGCTGGAGTAGATAATTTTTTAAATTATCATCTTTTTTTAAAAAAAGCATTTTAAAAATCTAAGATTCTGTGATTTTCTTAACTATCAACTATTACTTCTGTTAATTACTAAAGGGCAGTCTAAGAGGGGAGGTACAAACTCATATTCCACAATGTGGCCAGGTAAGGTAGTGAAGTGGGCAGGGCTATGTCAGTCCCCAGGGAAAGCAGCAGCTGCCTCTAAGCTCTGATAAGTCACATATAAAAATGCAGAACAAGTATCTCCAGCTCATAAGATTGCTTCAGAGAAGCTGAAGCTTTGAGTTTTTATGGAAACTCTCACCTCCCAATCCTTAAATATGGGAAATTATTTCATGTGTTTTTAAACCCACTATGATCAAAGCAAATGAACTACAGGAAGATACATAATATAGATGAAGCTTAGCAATATGTTAAATATAAAATAAAATTCCAAAATATTTTATATTGCCTTTTTAACTTTTTGTGGAGTTAAAGTTATAAAAATATACTTTTAATGGATATATACATGTGCAATAAAACTCTAGAAAAAGGAGAATGATGAATATAAGTGATACAGAATGGTAATTATATTTGCTGGAGAAAGGAAAAGAATACATTATTAGATACCTGTAATTAAAATCTTGTCTTATGGATTGAATGGAGGGTTCCCAAGTGCTATTACATTATTAAAAATAAAATATGAATAAATGAACACATGAACTTACTCATAAACTTATAAGGAAAATATGTCATCATACAAAGTTCAAATTCTTTTCATATTTAGTCTAATTAAAAAATGTATTAGACTAAACTAAATACATGTATTGTTAGATATACCAGTGAACCTAGTCCTGGAACTACCAATTTTCAACCTAAGAGAAAAACCAAGCTAGCAAGATGATTATTATGTAGGTGAGAAGTTAATATGTAAGATCAACAGTGGTTTAATAGAATGACTAAAGAAAGGTCACAAAGTAATATCTGAATATTTTCCAAATTAACATATAGGCAGTCAGCACTAGATAATGAATTAGAATAATCTCTAACTATTTGGAAAGATGTATGTATGAGGTATAAGAACTGAGTCTTAATGTATAGGTAGGTGGTTTATATGTAGGAACTTAACAAGATCAAACTGTCCAGTTGAAAAATAAAGCCACCTGGATATTGAAATAGATATATAGACAGATATTAATTTAAACTTTCTCTTACTTCATTGCCATATGTATAATTTTTTTTAACTCCCTATACTTCAGAAAGCTGTTATGAATATAAGAACTAATTCCCAAAATAAGAGTTTGAACTTCATGGATACAGTCATTAAAGTAAATATAGGAATAGTCAGTGTCAATATTGTTATTATATTGAAGTGATCAGTGAAATTCTTATTTGTCTCTTCTTTTTTAACTCAGTGCTATTGGTGGCTCAGGTGGTAAAGAATCCACCTGCAATGCAGGAGACCTGGGTTCGATCTCTGGGTTGGGAAGATTTCCTGGAGGAGGGCATGACAACCCACTCCAGTATTCTTGCCTGGACAGAGGAGCCTGGCAGTTCCCCCAGTCCATGGGGCCACAAGGAGTCAGACACAATTGAGTGACTAGGCCCAAATTTCAATATTTGCTAATATCACTCTGTTCTGCTCACTGTTCAATAGATTTGGGACACAGATTAACTGTCCAGGTTGGATAGAGAATATACAGTATACCTCCAGTTGTATTGAAAAGTCATTCTAAAATGTCACTTACTACTCCTGCTTCTCTATTAAAGGGCTTCCCTGGCGGCTCAGAGGTTAAAGCATCTGCCTGCAATGCAGGAGACCTGGGTTCGATCCCTGGGTTGGGAAGATCCACTGGAGAAGGAAATGGCAACCCACTCAAGTATTCTTGCCTGGAGAATCCCATGGACGGAGGAGCCTGGTGGGCTACAGTCCACGGGGTCGCAAAGAGTCAGACATGACTGAGCAACTTCACTTTCAGACAGTAACCAAATAAATTAATGGCTTAGCTTTTTTTGTTGTTAGTTGAGCCTCAAAACCACTTGATACAAACCACAAATCTTTATGGATAAATATAAGCAAATATGCTGTTCCTATAGAATATGTATATATAAAACTATATGTGTACATGCACAGAGTATTCTCTATAGCTTTTGATTTTTCACTTTCAAGGGATATTAACATTATCATAGAACAGATACATTAGTATGGAAAGGAAGATGAGAAAAATCAAAATAGAAATTATTCTACCCCTCATACCAGATAACATTTGCTTTTTTATGTTCTATACCATGTGCAAGTGCTTTGAAATTTTTTTCGTTTGAAGGCTGTAATCTTAAGAGCATCTGCTTATCAACTGTCTATAAATCTCCAAAAGACACATTTTCATATGCAAGTAAATTACGGTATTAATTTCATACACTTTCAAAAAATTGATCTTCAAAAAAATCAAATGATAACATACAGAGATTTCGACTTCCTAAGGTTTCTGAAGACAAATGGTAAAGTTAAAGCAGTGCACAAAAGATATGTTTTATTTCCAGATAACAAAGTTTTATGAGACATATTCTTTATTATTTAATTCAGATATATTCTTGTCTAGTATTTATTAGGGTAAAGTGTCAGTAAAAAGTTATTTAAAACTTTGTGGCACTATTCAGTTCAGTTCAGTTCAGTCGCTCAATCGTGTCCGACTCCTCGCAACCCCATGAATCACAGCACACCAGGCCTCCCTGTCCATCACCAACTCCCGGAGTTCACTCAGACTCACGTCCATTGAGTTGGTGATGCCATCCAGCCATCTCATCCTCTGTCATCCCCTTCTCCTCCTGCCCCCAATCCCTCCCAGCATCAGAGTCTTTTCCAATGAGTCAACTCTTCGCATGAGGTGGCCAAAGTACTGGAGTTTCAGCTTCAAACATCCTTCCCTCCAAAAAAATCCCAGGGCTGATCTTCCGAATGGACTGGTTGGATCTCCTTGCAGTCCAAGGGTCTCTCAAGAGTCTTCTCCAACACCACAGTTCAAAAGCATCAATTCTTCGGCGCTCAGCCTTCTTCACAGTCCAACTCTCACATCCATACATGACCATAGGAAAAACCATAGCCTTGACTAGATTACTTTCTTATAATTTGCACATCCCCTACTTTGAAAAGTTGAAAGTGGTAGTTGCTCAGTTGAGTCCGACCAGGCCAGAATACTGGACTGGGTGGCTGTTCCCTTCTCCAGGGAATCTTTCCAACCCAGGGATCGAACCCAGGTCTCCCACATTGCAGGTGGTTTCTTTACCAGCTGAGCTACCAGGGAAGCCCTCAGTTCAATTCAGTCGTTCAGTCATGTCTAACTCTTTGAGACCCCATGACTACAGCACTCCAGACCTCCCTGTCCATTACCAACTCCCAGAGCTTACTCAAACTCATGTCCATTGAGTCAGTGATGCTATCCAACCATCTCATCCTCTGTTGTCCCCTTGTCTTCCCACCTTCAATCTTTCCCAGCATCAGGGTCTTTTCAAGTGAGTCAGTTCTTCGCATCAGGTGGCCAAAGTATTGGAATTTCAGCTTCAGCATCAGTCCTTCCAATGAATATTCAGGACTGATTTTCTTTAGGATGGACTGGTTGGATCTCCTTGATGTCCAAGGGACTCTCAAGAGTCTTCTCCAACACCACAGTTCAAAAGCATCAGTTCTTCAGTGCTCAGCTTTCTTTATAGTCCAACTCTCACATCCATACATGACTGCTGGAAACCCCATAGCTTTGACTAGATGGACCTTTATTGGCAAATAATGTCTCTGCTTTTTAATATGTTGTCCCTATTCCCTAGATAAATGAATTTAAATCTTTTTTTTTTTTGTCCTGAGAACTTTGCAACAATTATTTCCATAAAAACAGCTGAAGATGCTCTGTGTTGTTTTAGATATGGTGATAGGAACTAATGAGCTTAACTTCTACACAGTTAAACAATTGGAGCTCAGAATTAACCTCTCTAGGTTTGCATCCTGGCTTTGCCATTTATTAGTTGTGTGACTTTGGACTAATCACTGAACTACTCTGAGACTCAATTTAAATATTGGATGCGGATTTGGATGCAAATAGAAATTATGTCATAGAGCTGTCATATAGATTTATATGGTGCCTAATATTTAGAAATATATCGATACTTTAAATACTTCTGATATTTGATAAGCCCACTGTTAAATTTTTATTTATCAGTCATTGTACATCGATGAATCAACTTAAATCTTAAGGGCTGGACATTTGAAGGGTCTATATCAGCCCTTTTTATAACCACTCTATAAATCTTTGGAAATCAGGATTTACAACACCAGTTCAGACAAAACTTAGCTACAATACAGCTGAAGTAGGTGCCACTCTAATAAAGGTAATTTTTCATTTTGCCAGAAGCTCTCTTCTCTAACTTTATCTCCCTTTCCTTCTCTATTTTTAGATTGAAAGGTGCAAAGACTAGCTAGAAATTTTCCAATATGTTTAAAGAAACTACTCTGTGCAACAGAAATTTATTTCTACATCATATTTATTTAGACTGGGGTACCAGTTTTAATTCTTCAGTGTTGTACATGCCCAAGCTTTGTTTTTTATGCCAGCTGATCCAAACTGCTTGCATTTCTTTTATTTTTTACCTTTGTGGCTTTTAGAGTATTAGAAGTGTTTAGCATTTAAGTTCCCAGAAATGCAGCTTACAGGAACAAACATATGTCATAAACATTAAGGGAGAGACTTCATGTAACTCATTAAAATACCAATCTATGAATATCAAGTTAAAGCCCCCCATAATATGAGTGAAGTTGTAAAAGTGATCTCTTCTCTCATTTTGCATAATCCTCTGTTTTAAAATGGTATATAAACAGTTTCAAAACTCCCAGGAGTGCTCTAAATATTGTAAAGTGATTGCTTCATACCAGTTTATCTGATGCTTCACTCAATGAGGCTTTCAGTTTCAACTCCATCAAGTCACAAAAATAATTACTGTGTCAAAAACAAGCCACCAAATATAAGTAAGTTTTCTTTCCTTCAAAATCTGTTTCCTCTTAAATTACAAACTTGGTAAACATGATTTTACTCACTTTCTAGTTAACGTTTGTCACATTTATATTGTGCTTCATAGTTTACAGGCATTTCTAAATTATCCATAAAGTGCTGTTATCATTGTCTACCTCAGAGACGTACCCAGCAAGCAAATCTTTTTGTCTAATACTCATTTTTACCTTGGCTGGAAGGTTCTAACAATGCTTGTTAGCATTGTTAGACTCTCAGTGAGTAGGATCTTCCAATTTACAATCATCTCTGACTCTCCAGATCTTAATCTCAGAACTATACTACAAATTAGTATGCATCAGTTTTCATCTGTTAAAGGCCAAGAAACTGCAATTCAGAGTGATTTGCTTAAGATTTTGAAGCCAATAAAGAGTAAAAGTTGGAGAGGAACCTAGGTTTTCCAGACCTTAATAGAGACATTTATGCTGCCTAGTTACAAAAGACTGTTGATTTCATTGATATTAAAAGTGGTTTTGTGACTGTAGACTGTCTCTGTCAAAATTTATTATGATTTTTGTTTTTTTTCTATTTGCAAATTAAAAATCAAAGTCAGCAGAGTATGGTCAATGGAGCAGTACACTGAAGTTAGATTTGGGTTCAAATCCTGGATAGCTGTTTGCTAACACTGTGACCTTGAAAATGATATAATTATCCTGAATTTATTTATTTGCCAATGAGAAGATTAAATGACATAGATTAAATGACGGACTTAGATAAGACAATTATTGGCACTTAAACTCAAAGTAATAGCCCTTATTCTCTAAAATAATAAATAAATAAAAATGTGGGAAAAGGGAATTAGCTATCAGAGTATCCTGGCCTGGTTCTTCATACCACTAACTGCTGTGTGACCTTGAACAAATCTTACTGTCTGGATATTGTTTTCCTCATTGGTTAAACAGATATAAAACCATATTACAGAATCCATATAAAGATAAATGATTCATGGAGAGGTCCTTTCAGCAGAGAGCCTGGAGGTCATGGAGATAACTTTTGAATTCCTGAACCAAGAAATTAAAGGTATAAAAAAGTCTAAGAATAGGTGATAAGTGAAAGTGTGGCAAGGTTAACTTAGATACTGGGCAAAGATATAGGAAGCCTGGGGCTAGTCTTCCATCTTAGAAGATGTAATAAAAAGAAAGACCCTAGGGTTTGAAAGCTTGGACTATAATTTCTCTTCTACCTCTAATTTGGTATGGAGCCCTAAAATTCTCAAGTAACTTCTCTGATCTTCAAAGCCCTATCCGCTTAATGAAGATATGGAACTGGATGGCATGTAACTGTGGTCACCTCCAGCACTATGGTTCTATGTGTCCATACATCAGTTGACAGCGTCATAAAATCTATTCCCCTAGATACTTAATATTTTTAATATTCTACTTTTAGAATTTTAGGGTAAGAGATGTTTTAGGGTAAGGGAATTAAATATTCCCATATGAAATTCTGTATATGTCATCTACCTCCTTCAGTTCAGTTCAGTCGCTCAGTCATGTCCGACTTTTTGCAACCCCATGAATCGCAGCACACCAGGCCTCCCTGTCCATCACCAACTCCCAGAGTTCACTCACATTCATGTCCATCGAGTCAGTGATGCCATCCAGCCATCTCATCCTCTGTCGTCCCCTTCTCCTCCTGCCCCCAATCCCTCCCAGCATCAGGGTCTTTTCCAATGAGTCAACTCTTCGCATGAGGTGGCCAAAGTACTGGAGTTTCAGCTTTAGCATCATTCCTTCCAAAGAAATCCCAGGGCTGATCTCCTTCAGAATGGACTGGTTGGATCTCCTTGCAGTCCAAGGGACTCTCAAGAGTCTTCTCCAACACCACAGTTCAAAAGCATCAATTCTTCGGTGCTCAGCTTTCTTCACAGTCCAACTCTCACATCCATACATGACCACTGGAAAACCATAGCCTTGACTAGATGGACCTTTGTTGGCAAAGTAATATCTCTGCTTTTCAATATGCTATTTAGGTTGGTCATAACTTTTCTTCCAAGGAGTAAGCGTCTTTTAACTTCATGGCTGCAGTCACCATCTGCAGTGATTTTGGAGCCCAAAAAAATAGTCTGACACTGTTTCCCCATCTATTTCCCACGAAGTGATGGGACCAGATGCCATGATCTTCGTTTTCTGAATGTTGAGTTTTAAGCCAACTTTTTCACTCTCCTCTTTCACTTTCATCAAGAGGCTTTTTAGTTCCTCTTCACTTTCTTCCATAAGGGTGGTGTCATCTGCATATCTGAGCTTATTGATATTTCTCCCGGCAAACTTGATTCCAGCTTGTGCTTCTTCCAGCCCAGCATTTCTAGTGATGTACTCTGCATAGAAGTTAAATAAGCAGGGTGACAATATATAGCCTTGACATACTCCTTTTCCTATTTGGAACCAGTCTGTTCCGTGTCCAGTTCTAACTGTTGCTTCCTGACCTGCATACAGATTTCTCAGGAGGCAGGTCAGGTGGTCTGGTGTTCCCATCTCATTCAGAATTTTCCACAGTTTATTGTGATACACAGTAAAAGTTTACAAAAGAAGAATTTCTTGGAATATTAAACATCTAGAAAATACAGCCCAGAAGAGAAACTACTAACCCCTCAATTCCCAAATTTAGTAGCCTCCATGGAACTTGTATCGGAGAAAGCAATGGCAACTTACTCCAGTACTCTTGACTGGAAAATCCCATGGATGGAGGAGCCTGGTGGGCTGCAGTCCATGGGGTTGCTAAAAGTCGGACACGACTGAGCGGCTTCACTTTCACTTTTCACTTTGATGCATTGGAGAAGGAAATGGCAACCTACTCCAGTGTTCTTGCCTGGAGAATCCCAGGGACGGGGGAGCCTGGTGGGCTGCTGTCTATGGGGTCACACAGAGTCGGACACGACTGACGCAACTTAGCAGCAGCAGCAGCATGGAACTTGTATAATCACTTTTATAAGTGTTGCACTGGACAGTATAAGAGTTTTGGAAAATAGTCAAATGTAAGAGGTTTTTATCATTATCATCTTTGTCACCAACATCACTCCCACCACCACAACCATCACTATCAACAACATCAACATTCATACTGTCTTGCATTTATGAACATCACTTCTATCTATATACTGCAAAATGTATTGTTGTCATTGTTGTTTAGTGGCTAAGTCATGTATGATTAATTTGTGATTCCATGGACTATATTCTGCCAGGCTCCCCTGTCCATGGGATTTCCCAAGAAAGAATATTGGAGAGGGTTACCATTTTCCTTCTCCAGGAGCTCTTCCCAACCCAGGGATTGAACTCACATCTCCTACATTGGCAGGCAGAGTCTTTACCACTGAGCCACAAGGGAAGCCCTCAAAATGGATTGTGACATGTAAAATTTTGGGCACTCACAGGCTAAAATAGCATTTGGAAAATATGTCCCCTACATCCCAGAAAGCTGACTGTTGATTTTGGACTTTTATTCACTTGGTTCAAGTGTAGAATTCAAATGTTCTTCAGTTCAGTTGCTCGGTCGTGTCCAACTCTTTGTGACCCCATGAATCACAGCACGCCAGGCCTCCCTGTTTATCACCAACTTCCAGAGTTCACTCAGACTCATGTCCATCCAGTCAGTGATGCCATCCAGCCATCTCATCCTCTGTCGTCCCCTTCTCCTCCTGCCCGCAATCCATCCCAGCCTCAGAGTCTTTTCTAATGAGTCAACTCTTCACATGAGGTGGCCAAAGTACTGGAGTTTCAGCTTTAGCATCATTCCTTCCAAAGAAATCCCAGGGCTGATCTCCTTCAGAATGGACTGGTTGGATCTCCTTGCAGTCCAAGGGACTCTCAAGAGTCTTCTCCAACACCACAGTTCAAAAGCATCAAGTCTTCGGCACTCAGCTTTCTTCACAGTCCAACTCTCACATCCACACATGACCACTGGAGAAACCATAGCCTTGACTAGATGGACCTTTGTTGGCAAAGTAATGTCTCTGCTTTTCAATATGCTATCTAGGTTGGTCATAATTAGGTAATGACAATTGCACTCATCTCAGACACTAGTAAAGTAATGCTCAAAATTATCCAAGCTAGGCTTCAACAATATATGAACTGTGAACTTCAGATGTTTAACCTGGTTTTAGAAAAGGCAGAGGAACCTGAGATCAAATTGCCAGTCATTATTTGACCTGCAGTATATCTGAATCTGTAGGGCAATAGGCCTTGTTGTTAGCCATTCACTTCAGTGACTTAATAGCCTGCAGCTTTCAAGACCCTGTAACTTATACACTAGAAAGTGCCATAGAGCCAGGGAAATTCAAGTTCAACTTGAATGATACTTTTAGAGTCAACTGGGTAGCCTTGCATGTGATCTATAGTTAGTAAAACATGGAGGGTTCAGGCCAAGTACATATGCTCATTATTTCTGCTGTTCTGGAGCAGTGACTCTGACACCATTTGAAAGAACAAAAGCAGTGAGTTCTGTCTGAGAGCCACTTGACCTTTTCAACTCTACTTGGCCTCCACTCTGTTCACAGGGCCTAAGTGGGAAAAGTGTGCCTGAAAGTGCTGTTGTCTACAGCAGCATTTTGTTTTGAGATCACTGACCAGTCACATTTCCACCCAATAGGGTGATCTCTACTTTATGTGAGAAGATTGTCAGTAGGGCACAGGGCAACATTGCCACATCAGTTCCCATCTGTATTCTAGACAAGTTGGCAAGTGTATGAAACTAGCTAATGCAATCAGTGATTGGGGCTTGAGTTTCAAATAGCCCTAGAAACTAGTTCTAAAGTAGGCTTTCAGCACAGGGGAAAAAAAATTAAAGCTTTTGCTTCATAGCTATGGGAATAAAATTTAGTCTTGAATAGATCTTGAATCGGAGAAGGCAATGGCACCCCACTCCAGTACTCTTGCCTGGAAAATCCCATGGACGGAGGAGCCTGGTGGGCTGCAGTCCATGGGGTCGCAAAGAGTCGGACACGACTGAGTGACTTCACTTTCACTTTTCACTTTCATGCATTGGAGAAGGAAATGGCAACCCACTCCAGTGTTCTTGCCTGGAGAATCCCAGGGACGGGGGAGCCTGGTGGGCTGCTGTCTATGGGGTCGCACAGAGTTGGACACGACTGAAGTGACTTAGCAGATCTTGAATAGATTCATTTCTGGATCTTCAAGTCTTCTCAGTCTTCATCACTGAATATATTCATCGAATATAAACAACTAGTTTTCACTTTCAAATTTCAACATCTCTAGGATCTTACAGAATGAGAACTATATGCCCAGCTATTAAGCACTCATCATTTAAGGTGCATGGAATTTTATGGAGACAAAAATCATAGCTTAGGATGTACTACTAGAACAGATGTTTATAATTCCTTTACTTTGCAGAACTAAACCTACATGCACATAAAAAATGAGAAACTGAACTCACTTTTCTTGCATTTGTCATTTTCTTTTTTAAATTAAACAGACTTTTCTGCTTCTAGTTTACACCCACGCTCTGCCCCATCTATTCTTTTACCCTATTTCACATATGTGGAAAATGTTCCCATCTTTCACAACTAAAGACTACTCTTTCCTCTCTTGGAAATCCCTTTACCTCTAGACTGGCTCTTGATCATGCTGCCTTGAAATGTCCCACGGAATAAAGGGAATAGATGAAAAATGAGTAAACGTTTTCCCCAAGCCCAGTCATACTGCCCATTTGCAGTCTCCATAGTGAAAGTCACTCAGTCATGTACAACTCTTTGTGACCCCATGGACTATACAGTCCATGGAATTCTCCAGGCCAGAATACTGGAGTGAGTAGGCATTCCCTTCTCCAGGGAATCTTCCCGACCCAGGAATCAAACAGGGATCTCCCACATTGCAGGCAGATTCTTTACCAGCTGAGCCACCAGGGAAGCCCTCAATCTCCATAAAAACATTGCAAAGTGTGTAATGCTGCCTGTGTCTAATTGTTTTTTCTCTTTTCAGAGGTAACCTTATTGAGAGAAGAATTTTTTCTCCTAAGATTTTAACCCATTTTGAAAACTTGTTTTTTTTTTTTTTGCATGTTCTGTAAGAGCTTGAGCATGAAGGAAAGGCTTAATAACCATAAAATAAAAATAGCAGGTTCCTACAAAAGAAATATAACCTTGCTGCATTTTTTCTTGCTTTATCTGAAAGCAAGGTTGTGCCCTCTGTTAGCTGAAAATCCACCAGGATCCCTTAGTCTTTTATTATCTTCTACCTAGAGGGGGAGATTATTTTTTTCCACATCTCTGATGACATTTTCAAAATAATCCTTGTTCTATAATAACCTCTTTGGGGAGAAGGAAAGAATGCAATTTATGACATCCCCATGATTATCATGTGGCAAATTTGCCCTTCAGATTCAACAATGACATTGTTTTTAAGCCAAAACCTAGAGCTAGATCTTCTAAAGCAAAGATTGCCGCTGGTTTCTCCCTCACATGGAAAATCATGCCTAGCCTTGTTTAGTTGATGGTTTCTAAATAACAGAGTGGAGAGAGATTTCTCTTCTTTTTCCTTTATAGCTGGATCTGCCATACTTACACAATGCTGATAGATTCTATATTCACATATGTACCAAATTTTTTGTTTCAGCATCAAGTTATTTAAAAATAAAAATGATAAATAAATACATATCCTAACTTTCAAATGTATAAGCAGAAAGTTTTTAAGATGGTTAAGGATACATTCAAATATCCACTAGTATTTGAGCATAATTTGGAGCTCAAGGATGGGGATGCCAAATGCTACCAGTTATACATTTACATGGTTGAGAAATGTAACCGTAGATGTTTAATCTGAGATAAATTCACCGAACATGAGGCTTTCTGGTATTGGCTCCACCTGTAAGGGAAAACTATATCTTTCTTCCCTTTTCTCAAGACTTCTGAGACCAGATGAGCGGGGATTTTCCTACATCAAGCAATTCTTTAGTTCTCAGCAGACAACAACTGGGTGTCCTACAAAGTTAATTCTGATACTGTCTACCTGCAGATAGCTTCAAATCCCTCAGATTAAGGGCTCAGTCCTGCAAGAGTGCCCCCACTGCAGATGTCAATTTCAAATTCAGGTTGTCATGGATACTGCAGACCAAACAGCTATAAATTCAAGTTTGCACAATCCCCTCCTCAGGTTTAATAATGTACTAGAATGGCTCACAGAACTCAGGGAAACATTTACTTACATGACCTGATTTATTATAAAAGTGAACTACCTAGGAGCAGCCAGATGGAAGATGTGCATAGGGCAAACCATGGCAAGGTGGGAGGTGTGAAGTTTCCTTACTGTGTCTGGGTTTGAAGTGAAAAATGTTAATTGCTCAGTCCTGTCCAGACTGTAGACTTCCAGGGTCCTCTGTCCATAGAATTCTACAAGCAAAGATGCTGGAGTGGGTAGCCATTCCCTGTTCTACGGGATCTTCCCGACCCAGGGTTCAAGCCCAGGCCTCCTGCATTGCAGGCAGATTCTTTACTGTCTGAGCCACCAAGGATGTCTGCAAGTACATCCTTCCAGAACCTCCACATATTCCCTAACCCAGAAACTCATCAAATCTACTTGCTTTACAGTTGTTCTAGAGCTCAATCTTCAGCCTTCTCTGGCCTCCTACTTTCCTTGAGACAGTGGGTGGGACTGAGAACCCCTCCAGTCACTTGGTCTTTCCAGTGACCAGCCCCATCCTGGGGCTATCCAGGGACCCCAACTAGTCACCTCATTAGCATGTGCTCCAAAGCTCCTTATGAATTACAGAAGACACTCCTATCACTAAGGAAGTTTCGAAGGCTTCAGATGCTCTGTCCTAGGAATCAGAAACAAAGACCAAATATATTTCTTAATATACCACACCAGCTCACCAGGATTCATAATTTGGGATTCCAAGGCAAAGAGAGAGCCATTTGTACATAGGTTTTGAAGATGAAAACCAGTGGCAAAGGCAGAAAAAATGATGGCCACCTGAACACTGGAATTCATTGATGGTGAGTTACCAGAGATTAGAGAGCTCCTGCAGCTGTTGCAGTGGTCAAAGATTTCTGCCCCTGGGCAAGCAGTGATGAATTTGTTGTCAAGTGGCTGTTTTGTTTGCGGTTATACCTTGAGATCACTACCATATTTTAAAATTTTTTCCTTCACCATCTCATCATTCTTATAGTGCTTTTTTAAACCTTCTTGCCTCATAGTCATAAATATATGTATTTTTCCCCTCCAAGCTATTGTACGTTTGTTTCCTTTTTCCAGAAAATTTTCCCTGAAAATTTCTATTTCCATTGTCATTAGTGAAGCTCTTGCTTCCAGTCCTCATGTATGGGTGAATATCATAGCTGGAACCCACATGACCCATTCTGCCTATAGCTGATGTCTCGAGAATCTGCAGTTACTTCCTAATGACTCCTGCACTAATCAGCACTTCCCCTTGACTTTTAAAATCTGTGAATATATACTATGTACTTCAATGGCCTTCTCCTCCCACATACTTTAGGGGCTTTCCTGGTTGCTCAGTGGTAAAGAATCTGCCTGCCAATGTAGGAGATGTGAGTTCAATCCCTGGGTAGGAAAGATCCCCTGGAAAAGAAAATGGCCACCCACTCCACATACATACTTTGGCCCATCTCAACTCTTATCTCATTTATGAAACATTGTGTTATGAACTGAGTTGTTTTCACCTAAAATTAGTATGTTGAAGTTCTAACCCTCAGTTTGATTGTATCTGGAGATAAAGCCTTTGAAGGGTGAAAAAAAGAAAGTGAAAATGAAGTTGCTCGATTGTGTTGGACTCTTTGCAACCCCATGGACTGTAGCCTACCAGGTTCCTCCACCCATGGGATTTTTCAGGCAAGAGTACTGGAGTGGGTTGCCATTTCCCTGTCCAGGGGAATCTTCCCAACCCAGGAATCAAACTTGGGTCTCCCGCATTGTAGGCAGAAGCTTTTACCGTCTGAGCCACCAGGGAAGTCAAGATTAAGTAATCAAGATTAAATGAGGACATAAGAGTGGGCCGTAATCCAATAGGATTGGGACTTTGTAAGGAGAGGAAGAGATCTCTCGTATATACACATATAATGAATGCTGTAAGTTCTAGGAAGGAGAAACACATTATTCTATAATAGCATGTAGCAAAAGAACCAAGTTAAATCTGCATAGCCTGGAGTTCCTGGAGGTTTCTCTGAAAAATTTAAGCTGTAATTTGAAATTTCACAAAGAATTTACCAGGCAAAGAGATAGACAGTAGGTGCAAAACATCTGACTCAGGAAGGAGCTTGGGTATTTGAAGATCTTAACAAAAGATAGTCTATCTGAAGATTATTGAATGTGATAGAGAATGGCATGAAATGAAGCTGGAGAAATCCAAGGCAAATTACAATGTGGCTATGCAGGAAAAGGCAAGATTTTTATTCTAAGAGCAATGAAAATCACTGACGTATTTAGAAGTATGATATGAGTAGGTTTATCAGTTGCATGGGGAAGTTGGTATGATATAGGACGTTCGGGTATGGACATGGTCCTTTTGGGAACCGGTCAAGTAGACAGTCAGTGGAGGTATTGAATAGGGTGTTATATAATCCAGTTTGGGACTCAAAAGACAGTTTGAAGTCTGAAATACCTTTGAAGTTGTCAGAATATACACGTGTATATCCATGAGAGTCTATACAAAGAAGGTACAGTGATCAAAGAAGCAGACTAAGATCCAGCACTGGGTCCTGAAAAAAAATCAAGAAGTATCCACAGAGATAGGAGGAAAACTATAAGACTGAAATCTCAGGTCACAAGGAATGAGGATGTTTCAAGAGAGCTGGCACCAGTATTACTGTCAAAAATTGTGAGAGTTGTTTAACATGAGGCAGAAAATGCCCATTGAATTGAATAACACAGAGGTTCTACTTTGGGGCAAACATTATGCAAGGTGTTTTACATGTAGCTTTAATTCTCAAGTGCAGTAGATGTTAATGTCATGAGGCAGATGAAGAAACTGAGCATCAGAGTTCAAGGTCACACAGTAAGAAAGGGTGTAGGCTAATCTGGCCTTCATGATGCTGAAGACATGGAGACCTATACTTCTGTTCTGCCACTTAGCCCAAACCAGTTGTATTATTTTTGTTATTGATGCTTGTTTGTTTGTTTTGGTATTAAAATCAAGGCCACAGAACTAAATTCTATTTATTCTCTTATTGCTTTATGTGTATGTAGTAGCCTTGTCTCTCCCACTGGATTTATAACTTTGCTAAGGGCAAGCACCAGAGCGTAGTGTAGAGGAAAGAAAATAGACTTTGCAACCTGAGAGACCTGGGTCACAGTTTAAAAATTATAATGTCCATGAAGTGTCTTGTGGAGTGACAGATACAGATGAGCCAAGTGTTGGATGCGACTTTCATTATTTCTTTGTATCCCTTTCAGCCCACTGTGCTATACCGAGTAAGGTTAAATAAATATCAGATTTAATTCTTAAGGTACTTTAAGTGATAATAAATTCTTTATCAGTTAATTGTACCCATCATAATTGCTAATTTAGTTTAGCAGTCAATCCACTCCCAATAATGAAAACTCGCCTTACCATGGGACCGAGAAGAGAATAGAAAATGAGATTCTCAGCCTTTCCTTAAACCTGTGCAAATGCCACAGTGGAAAACTAGACCCCTGAAAATCATGAACCCCTTGATAACAAGTTCTGTGATTTCTCTAAGATGCCATTTCCACTGTACCTAATCTAGCACTAGGCACATGGTATTTACACAGCACTTACTAAAATAAAATAAACAAATTGCATGTTGATGAAGAGGAGATTTCTTGGCCCCTAAAGACATCAAAACTTTTCTTTTCTGAACTACAAAATGTCAGGTGCTAGAATGGCATTCTAACTTCCTAACTACTATCCTCACTTCTCTTTGTAATACGTTTATATATAGTTTATATGCATGTACAATTGGGCATCTTATCATCCTTTCCAAAAATGTCATGAAAATAATACGATTTCAAAAGTTATTTTTGACACATGAACAAGTTAAAAATATTTCTTACTGGAGCCAAGGCTTAATAAGTACTTTTATCATCATGACTCATCAAACAACATATTAGAATACTCTGTGAGCATTATCTGAAGTTATCTGAATGGTTCAATCATGCCCAAGGATGTTGAAACTTATGTGGGACCAAATGTAGATGCTTAAAAACTCCTCAATTGCCTGTTTTCCACCCTTTCAAAGCTTTACAAATACAGTAACAAACACATGATCCAAGTCTGTGCTCATTTTCTTTTTTAAATTTTTTTATTTTATTTTTTAACTTTACAATATTGTATTGGTTTTGCCATATATCAACATGAATCCACCACAGGTATACATGTGTTCCCCATCCTGAACCCTCCTCCCTCCTCCCTCCCCATACCATCCCTCTGGGTTGTCCCAGTGCACCAGCCCCAAGCATCCAGTATTGTGCATCGAACCTGGACTGGTGATTCGTTTCATATATGATATTATACGTATTTCAATGCCATTCTCCCAAATCATCCCACTCTCTCCCTCTGCCACAGAGTCCAAAAGACTGTTCTATACACCAGTGTCTGTTTTGCTGAACATAATATTTTAAAACCACTTGATTGTTATCCTTCAGTATTTTTTGGAAGATTTGTTTACCTGTGATTGCTAATTTTCTGGACAGAGTGACAATAATATGTTTTGGATCATGTGAAGAGCTGTGAAACTGTGCTGTTGCCTCCCTTATCCCATGCTCCTGCTAAACTGGTCTCATCAACATCTTCAAACATGCCAGTTCTGCTATCTTCCCCTGAAATGACACATGCCTCCTTTGCATCCTACTGCAGAAAATCCCCTCCTTCCAAAGCTCAATTCCCAGACTTCCCTCTCTAAGAATGTACATGTATCAAAGATGCAATAGAGGCTTGAGTTGAATTTAATAACAGACGGAAATTTTCTTCCTAACTTAATTCCTCATGTACTATTAAGAATGAATAAATTGGGTTCATTAGTATCTCTTTCTAGAACTTGAAGAAGATATGCAAACTGCAGGTGTATTGCAGGCATCTCAAACACATTAAATGTTTACAGGGATCAGGCAGTTACAAGAAATGAATATGGTGTTCCTGATGGTCAGAATGTAAAGTGGGGTTGGTAGAGGCTGTGATAAAACTAAAGAGCATATGCTTGTATGAAGTAGCAGCACCTGCTATTTTTAGCTGATTTTTGCCATACTTTGTTCCATCATTTTCTTAATGCCTAGAAATATGCCTGACATGTAGTAGAACCTCTATACATATTTGTTGAATGAATGCATGAATGAGAAACCATTGCTTCCAAATCTCCCACTTTCTCAATAAAGAAGAGAAATCCAAAATTTGTATTGGAACATTAACTTTTTAATTTTGATGACAAGTCCATTAAAATGAAAAGTCTGCTCTGACCAAATCCATCTACCGACCACAGTTGGTCAGCAGTTTACTAGCCATCCTATATTTGATTTTAAAGGGGGAATTCTTCTTTAATAATTTTGTAAAGGGTAATAATTTAGGTAATATTTATAGCTTCTCTCTGGCTGGAATCATCAAAAATAGTTAAATAATAATAGAAAAAGAATGGATAGAATAGATAGGAATTACACTTAACATTTTCTGAAACATTTTCATCTGGATTCTTGCTTGATCCTTAAAAGAGTTCAGTTAAATGGAAAGAAAGTTACTTTCACCTCCATTTAACTGCTTTCGAATACATCCAGTCTCTTCACTGCTGTTCTGATTGAATGGTGATTATTTATTGACCCATTTTAAAAGCAGCCCCAAAGTCAGTGTAGTTCTTGTCTTTGTACATTTAGTCAAACTGACTGACCTTAGAGAACCCCAAGCACAGTGCTTTTATCTGCTCAGTTGGTAGCTTGTCACTTGTCCATTTTGGGACGAGCTATTTCAGTGGCTTCATAAAGGAGCCACCTGCCTGGACATTCAGGAAGGCTGGGTTCTTTAGATATGGTGCTGCATAAAGCAACCTGAAAAGAACATTATAAAGCATGTTCTGATTCCTGCCTTCCTCACTGCCTCATCTAGAAAATGTGTCTACCTGCCAAAGACAGCAGGATCAGAAAATCAAAATAGAAACAGGAAACAAAGGAAATTAGAGAGAAATTTATTTTCAGACTGTGTCCTTTCCCGGGTACATGAAGAGCAAAAGAACAACTGTATCTGTTTGAGTCTATTACCTAGACATTATAGGAAACAATCCTCAGTGCAGACAAGTTCAAACACGTTATGGTTAGCCTGTTGTCAGATCTGGAAATGAGAGACTTAATACAAGCAGATGAGTATCATTTAAAAGTAGATGAGTTTCCACTCTGATTACATCTTCATTTGGTTTCAGAAGTCCTGGTCCGCCCAGGAAATTTTCTATTCTGTACCTTCATGACTTAGAAATGGTGAGGGCCAAACAATCCACATTTTCTTTTAGAACTGAAAAAGGTAAGGTATCCCAGACAGCTGGTATGGAATGGATGAATCAATGTGTTTTAGCATACCACCTGTTCCTCCTGTTCCCCAACCAGGTACATAAAACACACACACACATTCATTCCATTGTAAAGAGGGGGTAAAAATACCCACAGGCCACAACCTACATAAATTCTTAGGAAAAGCTAAGAATTTTCTTAAGTTCACAAAGATGAATTTAGCAGCCAGTCAAAGTGCATATCACACTTGAGTTAAAATAGACATGTTAGGCTCCTTGAGGACTTCAGCATTTTTTCATTAATTTATTTTGGAGGGTAGTTGCTTTACAATGTTGTGTTACTTTCTGCTGTACATCAAAGTGAACATCAGATATATATATATATAGTTTTTGGATTTCCTTCCCATTGAGGTCACCACAAATGACAGATATATAAAATGTGTTGCCTAGAAAGGTAGTAAGGACTTCACTGTCCTTTCCTAAACAAGCCATTGGGATATATGGAACTCAACAGGTCAAAACCTGCTGAAATGTGTTCCATATCTGGACACCCATTTGTACCCATTTCTGAAGTACCTTGTTGCCCGACCATCACAAAAATTAGCTGTCTTTGCCTTTGCCGCATTCTGCCTATGATGTGAAAAAAAAGAAAGAATTTCCATTTATAGTCTTTTCCAGAGTTTCTCAGGACAGAGAGTATAAGCTTCCTTGAATTTACAATAAAATGATGTATGATAACATTTATGTCTACTTTCCAATCAACCTTTGTAAAAGGATTTGGTATAAGACTTGCTTTTGTTGTAATATAGCATCCAGTAGCCTGAGGTCTGTAGAAAAATCCTGTGCCTCTGATTACTAGAAGAGATATTTACTAAACAAGCAGACTACTGAAGGTGATGTCATAGCTAGCTTTCTGGTAAGTTTGTATATGTAAAGTGTTCTAAAAACTAAACTTAGGAAAAATAAAATTAAATAGTCAGATTTAGACAAAACAGAATTAGATAGCTAAGCATGTAGCAATAAGTAGAATAAACATGTATTTCAAGTAGTTATTTTAAATGTATGTCTTTTCACTTAGCAATTCTACATCTTGGAATTTTGTGTGAAGAAATTACAGGACAGTGCACAAAAACTGAAATATAAGAAAAATCACTTCTATACAGCTCACAGCAGTGAAAACTGGTAGTGCCCTGTGCCTTTCAAAAGATTATTATTTAATAAATTATTGTGCATCTATATAATGTAATCATTTCCATCATTAATGATAACATAATACACAAAGAGGACACAGAACGATGTCCATCATACACATTAGCTGAAAAAGCAGATTAGAAAAACAGTATAATTAATTGCATTTTTTCTTAAACTATATATGTAAAGAAAAATATCTTGAATGATAAACACCAAAGCATTAGAAAAGATTATGTCTGGAGGGTGTAATTAGGAGTTATCCTTATTTTTCTGTGTATAATTTCTGCTAATGGTATACCCAATTTTTATATTCAGACAAAGGAAAGGAAAATGAAAGAAAGCATCGTATTTCTATCTTAAATCATAAAACTAGAAAACCAGCTTGCAAAAAGTCACAGACTGACTATAAACCAGTTGGTAACTCTCAAATTCACAAACTCAGGTTTTCAGATAAGCTGTGCTTCACATCTCAAAGACTCCCACCCCTCTGAATTCATTCAATCCTTGATTTTGTTAGTGTTAAAATGGTCTGAACTAGAGGAAATTAAGGAATTCTTTCCATTCTAGAAGATGTTCTTTGTCTTCCTAACTTACGAAGGTACTTTTCAGTTCAGTTCAGTCGCTCAGTCGTGTCCGACTCTGTGACCCCATGAATCTCAGCACACCAGGCCTCCCTGTCCATCAACAACAGTATTTCAGACTTCAAAAATATTTGCTGTGTTTACTCTCCCCTCCTGTATTTCTTGTTTCTGGTAGGCAATTCTAATATGCTTGCTATCTAGTTATTCCAGGTTCCCACAGAATAAGTAACCAACAATTGATGAAGACCACCAGAGTGGTCATAATGACAAACTGGAAAGTTATCCTTTTCAAACTTCCCTGAATCTTTGAACAATTTTTCAAATGTCTGTCCCACAGAAGCAAGTATGTTCCTCTATGTGGTTCCTCTATCTGCTTTCTGTTTGTGTGTGTGTGTTTTGTTTTTTGGTGTTTTTAAAATTGAATTATAGCTGATTTACAATATTGTGCCAAACCCTGGTGTACAGCAAAGTGACTCAGTTTTTCACACACATACGTTCTTTGTTTAATATTCTTTTCCATATGGTTTATCCAGGAGATTGGATATAGTTCCCTGTGCTATAGATATAGAGTAGAACCATATTGTTTATCCATTCTATGCTGTTCCGGAGGAACAACTCTCAAAATGAGTTCAAGACAAAAACATTTTTATTAATGGTCTGGCTTCCTCTTTAGACTTCCTCTAGGATATCACTTGTATCTCTAGTTGCAGTAAAAAGTGCTGAGTAATCTCCAGTGAAACAGTTGATTCAAAGATAGATCACTAGTGAATGCTAAAGCCCTTATACGAAAGTTGAGGGTAGGGAAGTACTAACAGAATAATTGTAAGGTTTCAAGGTATTATTCTACAGACTGCTTGTTAAGTGCAAGTGGGAAAACTTACTTTTACTATGGAGAAATCCTGTGGGAATCACCTTAACCAAGAGATCAAATTTAACTTTATTACTAGTGGGATTAGCTGACATTATATGCTTTCTGATTTGAAGTAATAAGAAGTAACAGTATTGCTTACAGAGGATGCGTGCTTAAGATCGTTTAATTTAAAAATAACCAAAGCTTTAGATCTAACTTCTAGTTCACTGGAATTGCAGAGGACAAATGCACAGATTAACTCAAACCAGGAGGAAACAATCAGAGAAATCCAGACTGTAAGCCACTCTACAAAGCAATTGGCCTGGTCTTTTCTAAAAGTCAGTATAATGGAAGAAAAAAATGGTGGGACATAACAAACAAAGGCAATAGGGGACCCTTTATTGGATATTGGTTTTTAAAAAAGAGTTATAGCAGACACTTTGATGACAATTGGGAAAATTTGAATTTGAATTGGATATTGGGTGATATTAGAGAATTATATTTTTAAGTGTGATATTTTAAGTATTTTAAGTGTGATAGTGAAATTTATAGCTACATAAGAAAATATGCTTATTCTTAGGAGGTGAAAACTTAATTATTTGAGGGAAAGACTTATGTATGAAATTTACTTTCAGATAATTCCTCCAAGAATGAAAGAGAAAGTAAGAGAGCAAGAGAGAGGACAAACAAATATGGCAAAACATTAGTAACTGTTGACTTTAGATGATGGGCATATGAACACTCATTTTATTATTCTCTCAACTTTCTGTTGTTTGAAATTTTTATAACAAAGAGGGGCAAAAGGGAAGGTTAAACAAGAAAAAAACAAGCTTTTTATAGTAATACTTGGCATTCTGATTGTATTTGTAAACCTGTATCATAAAGATAGGATATTTAGAATTTTTCTTTCATGGTTCTTTTAAAACTGCTTCAGAGAAAATAGGTTGAATATTCTTGTAAGATTGTCTCTCTCTTGAGGGATTCATGGATTTTTCTTTTCCCAGTCTGTTTGTAACCTCCTATAAAGCTTCTGGAACATTTTGGATTAATTATCAGTAAACATTTACTAAGGACTTCCTAGAGTTCAAGCACTCAACTAGTTACCATAGGCTTCACAGTGTTCAGAGTAGATTCTGTCACAGCCTCAGGTGTCAGGAAAAGGATTCTGTTCTTTATCCAGTAATAAGATTATTTTAAGTGATCTCAACAGGGAAATTTTATCTCATAAATGATTGATATGTTCTAGGTATAATACTCAGTACTCCTTGCCAAGACTGAGAGAACTGTAGGGAATGTTTACCCAGCACAGAATCCAAGAATCTGCTAGAGTCACTCTGTCCTTTGGCCATAGATAAGTTAGGTTCAAGCTCTAGCCCATGATTTGTGGAAGGTCCAGCACCTCACAAAGTTTGCTGTGAATTCCTGGGTACCATAGATTCTCACTGTCACCTCAGACTCTACTCACCTTCTGCCAGTGAATTCATTCAGTTTTTATTCCATCCATGTCAGCTCAGACTCACTCCTTGATTTTTTATATGAAAACAAGGATTTGATGATTTATGGAAATTTTCTGAGATGTCATGTGGTCCATAGCATTTATTGTCTGTTGGAAGGGGAGAAATGTAAAGCTGAAGGGAAAGCAGCCAAGGAATTAAAATCTTCACAGATCATTAAAGAGTCCAGATCTTATCCTGCTTCCTTATCTTTAGGTTGAGCCTTTCTGGAAAAATGTCTTTCTATCCTTTGACATCTAGATTCCAACTGCTTTTTAGGAAACTCCATCATTTTAATTTCTCTTTCAGGAACTATCTCTGCTTTCCCAACAATACAAGTCCCACACCTAAGAAATTCAGGGTGAATTAGTCCCTGGATCACCCGCCAGTTAATGCTTAGAGAATTTTGCCTTTGGAATCAAGCATAATTTTGACTTTTGTTGGGAGGTGGGTAGAAGGTTCAGTGCTGAGGAGATGGAGGATGTGGGGAGAGGCTTTGGCACTCCCAGCCAGGCAAAATAGTTTATGACGGACAAGACCTCCATCACAGTCATATCTACAGTAGAAATCTTCCAAATTACTCCTCCAACTGTATGAACAAATTCACACACTTCTCAAAGATGAACAATAACTTTCTGGAAGCAAGTTGTCAATCCCATGAGATAAAACTTTTTCTTACCTGCCTTTTTAATTATCAAGGCATTCTTTCTCACAATGGAATGAATATTTCTTACTACAAAAATAGTGATTTTTAAAATCCTTCCCCTACCAACTGCCCCAAACAATACATGCCCCCTCCAATACCATGAGCATACACAACCTCACACCACAAGCACATACACACCCCCGCTTTCCACCCCACCCACCCACCACACACTGTTTTTATTTGAGCCTTTTTAAGAATTGGAAATAGACCTGGGTAGCTCTTTTGGTTATTCCAGTACCCAGACAAAACTTTGCAGCCATGACCAATAAGAACTTAAACTGTTAATAATTTCTTAGACAAGGCTTTCCTCAGTTTCGATCTTGAAGGTAAAGGAAGAGGACAAATTATTTTATTGAAGCTATAGGAAGGCATGGTTGTGATTCAAGAACAGAAATAGGAGAATAACCTGAAAAGTGGTCAACAGACTGAGAATCAAAAAGACCATATTGGAAAGTAGTGAACGAGAAGGTCAGTTTGCAGAAGCCCTGAAGAATGAATAGATTATAAGGGACTAGTAAAGTAAAAATGAACAGTTTTTACACAGTATATAAGAGAAACAGGGAGAAATAGGAAAGCAACATGGCCCATCTTGTTTGGTTATCACCTCAATACTTCCATGTACATGAAGCCATATACTTAGCCAAAAATAATTAAATAAATAATTTTGGGCATCTTTATAATTTAAATTACAAATCAGACCTTGAGCATAGAAAAGCTATATTCCTTTTTGAACCTGAATGAGATGTCCTGTCCCCTTCCTGACTTTGTACTGAGAGGCTGAGAAACGGACCCCATGGTGGGTGCCCAGTATGACACTACATAAAGAGACTGAGGTGTGAGAAGTAGTAAGAGAAACCTGATTTATCCTCATTTTTCTGGACAGCCCCAAAGGAGCCTGTAGCTTCTGAGTAAATGACTTGAAGCTAGATAGTGTGGGCCCTGGCAATTCTGAAGAAACTCTTAAGCAGTCCAGGAAGTGAAGATTGGATCAATTTATCAAACACAGTGAAATGCTACCTGACCAGTGAAGGAGGAGCTGGGTGCTCAGGCACAAGCAGAGGCCAGGATTTAATCCTGCCTTCCTAGATATCAAGCAAATTCTCCAAAGGGTTTGAGGGAGATTCAGGGCTATACCTTCTTGTCTGCCTGGAAGGGTTGGTGCTCTCCCCGCAAGAGCTTGCTATTTATACTTTCTTTTCAGAAATAATCATAGCTACTTCTGATATAAAGGCAATTTAATGTTCTGCTAAAGTTCTGAGATTATTAAACCATTTTCCTAATGTCTTTATTATAATAGCTATCATTCTGATCATCCCACTTGTAACATTATTGTTTCTTAAGATTTCTAATGCATCTTAATCAGACATATGGTTTCCTAAGTTAACCACTTTTGAGGCAATTTCATGAAGATTATATTACTCAGAACCCTTATTTTAAATCATATATTAGGTAAATATCTGAAAATACTGAGTAAGTGAACAGGGTTACAATTTTTATTTGTATTTTGTTTTACAAATAAAATTGTGAGTAGTTAGCTAGAACATGCCGGGGAAGGCAATTGCACCCCACTCCAATACTCTTGCCTGGAAAATCCCATGGATGGAGGAGCCTGGTAGGCTGCAGTCCATGGGGTCACAAAGAGTTGGACACAACTGAGCGACTTTACTATCATGCATTGGAGAAGGAAATGGCAGCCCACTCCAGTGTTCTTACCTGGAGAATCCCAGGGACAGTAGAGCCTGGTGGGCTGCCGTCTATGGGGTCACACAGAGTCAGACACGACTGAAGCGACTTAGCAGCAGCAGCAGCAGCTAGAACATGCAGTAGGTTTGTTTTCTGTTATATCCTAATGGCAAGCAGATGACAGGAAGGTGTAACATTTTTTCAGGGTAAATAGCATTGAATATGCTTGGAGAGGGGGTTAGTTGCTTAGAGAGTACATAGTTGAAATCAAATATTTTTCTACTTCTGAAGGTTTCAGTGATTCCTATTAATAATCCAAATATATTTTTGAAATAGCAAGCTCTATTATTGTTTACTCTAGTTCTAGGTAAATGGGCTTAAAGTTTTAACAGTTTTGACTTTTAAAAGTATATTCTGTCATCTCCAGATCTTTCACAGAAAAAAAGGTACACACCTATGGGGTTCAAAATGTAGCCTATTAGACGCAAGGGTGTGGCAGGGTCCAGTGCTGAAATAATCACTGAGATCATTGATGTTTTAGCTGAACTTAAAATTAAAATTGAAGTTTATCTGTTGCTAAGTATATAGCATAAAATTTACAGATTAACAAGTATCTTGACTAAGTAATCCTTATTTTTAAACTAGTAGCTTCTGGAAAACTTAGTTTTAAGACTCAGACCTAGATCAAATATGGTGACATAAATAGAACTTACTATTAGTGTTTCATTAGAAATCAAAATTCAATAAAGTGAAAAGTGACTTATTTGCAGACTACTTTTACATTTTATAATTCTACCTTCCTTTTGTTTTCTCAACAAATATGGCTTATTTCTAGTCTAATATGTTTAAAACTATGCACATATGTAGGGTGCTTTGATCTTTGCTCAATCTGAAAATAACTTCAAAATTGAAAGATTGAAATAGTCCAAAATTGCAAGATTGAAGCAGTCCTCAATTACTGAATATTTTGCAACTCACAGGATATGGCATATATCTGTAAATATGAAAATATGTGTCTAATGTTATTGATGGAGTGTTTACATTAATATTCAGAACAGGAAAATAGAGCCACATTGCAATACTTACCATGTTATTGGTGTTTGTTACCTCCATTTTTCAGATGCTAGCAAAAGGAACCGAGTCCAGTGAATACACAAGACTGTTTTCATGAACCCTAATGCTAAACTTACGTGTCTCAATAGTATCAAATTTGGACTTAGGTCATTGAATTCTGAGGCTGCAGAGCCAAGTAAAATATAGGGAAAACTTTATACTTACAGGGTAGACAGAGCAACATTGTTCTGAACAGTGGAAATTATTCAATTACAACTTTTTTAGGAAAAGCATACCTGGTATAGACTGCCTGATTATTACTAGAAGAAAGGAAAAATACTATTTTCTTGACAATTTTCCCTAGGTTCAGGAGAAACAACTCAGTTCACCATGAATAAACTAGCTCTCTTCCATTTGAAAATATGTCTTCTCTCGGCAGGTCAGCTTTTCGTAAGACTTTAGGACAAGAAGTTGGATTCCTGTATTGGGCAGAACACTCTGGCCTTCTTAAATATCTCTAGGGTCAGATAGTATGATAAACGGGCCATCACTCAGAAGTGTAATAGGACCTCAAGGCCATTTTGGCCCCAGCCCAGACTGACCATTAGCAGAGTCTGCAATAATCTAACCCTGAAGTTATCCTACTGGACAGCTCTATGCCTGGGGATTTAACCAGATACATATTACTATGTATGAAGGCACTGTTTTTCATCTCTTGGTCAGAGAGAATTTTAATGAAAAATTATTTAGTAAAAGCAAACTTTGAAAAGAAAATACTAAGAGTTTTCACTGAAGATACTCTTAGCTCAGTGAGAAAACTTCTCAAAAGATACTGAAAAGAGCAGGATTGAAGATATGCTCATTTATACATCCGTTCATTCAACAAATAACTACCAGTGTGTCAGCTCTCAGCCAAGTTTCAGGTGCTGTGTGGTGAAGGAAATACAGTCACTGCCCTTATGAGAGTCGAGGTTTAGTCCTAACATTCTGCTAAAGATGTTAAAGTGTTACACTCAATATTTGAAGATGCATACACTATCTTGAAAGTGTTAGGTCAATGCATTGCCTCCCCCATTGCCCCTCCATCACCAATGCTATGCTGTATTACTTTATCTTAAAACAATGTGTGTGAATGTGTATAATTATAGTTTATCTTGTCAGTAATAGAACCAATTTTCCCCTGTTCAAGTGAAGATTTTGCAGGAGAAATATGATTTCTGCCTTTTCCTTTGGTCTCTAGCAGAGTAGGATGCATTTTCTCATCAGAAATGCATTCTCATTTCTCATCAGAAAAGAGGAGAAAGATCTCAAGGTTAGAGCTCTCATCTTTTTTCCTTGTCACTTATTGACTCAATTCAAGGAAGATTGTTACAAATAGGTTAAATTTGTTTTTACTTTTAGTGCAGTAGCATACTCATAGTAGGAGAAGGCAATGGCACCCCACTCCAGTTCTCTTGCTTGGAAAATCCCATGGATGGAGGAGCCTGGTGGGCCACAGTCCATGGGGTCGAGAAGAGTCGGACACGACTGAGCGACTTCACTTTCACTTTTCACTTTCCTGCATTGGAGAAGGAAATGGCAACCCACTCCAGTATTCTTGCCTGGAGAATCCCAGGGACGGGGGAGCCTGGTGGGCTGCCATCTATGGGGTCGCACAGAGTTGGACACGACTGAAGCGACTTAGCAGCAGTAGCAGCAGCAGCATACTCATAGTAACTCTATAAATGCCTGATGATTATATTCATATAAAACTTACCATTGTGTGGGCAGCAATTCTTAGTTAGTAGGAAAGAAGAGGATAAGCCACATCTAGTGCTTGCCCTCTAAGTGCTTAAAATGATGAAAATTTAATCATTGTAACTAGAGAAGAATCAAGGCCTTTTTACTAGAAAAAAAAAATAAAGAAAAACTACAAATACTTATTCAAGATATTTTCTGTAAAGAATTATTTCACAAACTGTTCTAAAGTCACTTATGCTCTAATTCAATGCATAAGAAATCAATTTAAGTTATATCATTGGTATACAAGGATATGTAACAAAGTTAAGCAGGTAGCTTTACTTCAGGATTCAGTATATTAATTGTTCAAAGGATACTAATATGCTAGATTTCCCAAACTAATTTGACTGTAGGATATATTTTTTTTCTGGAATACTTATTAACTTCAGCCTCACAGAACACATGTTCCACTGAATAGTTTGAGAAATGCTGCTATAAATTTTATTTCTTTGAATAGTATCTCCTAGAGTATTATCCTACACGATCTAAAGGAAAATGAAATATATCAGCAAGCACACCACAAAAATCACAAACAAATATGAATTACACAGTTTCTTAAGGCTGTTTAAATATTATACTGCTGCTGCTAAGTCACTGCAGAGTCACTAAGACTCTGTGCGACCCCATAGACGGCAGCCCACCAGGCTCCCCCGTCCCTGGGATTCTCCAGGCAAAAACACTGGAGTGGATTGCCATTTCCTTCTCCAATGAAGGAAAATGAAAAGTGAAAGTGAAGTCGCTCAGTCGTGTCCGACTTTTAGCGACCCCATGGACTGCAGGCTCCTCCATCCATGGGATTTTCCAGGCAAGAGTACTGGAGTGGGGTGCCATTGCCTTCTCCAAATATTATACTAAGAATGTAAAAAACATCATTTTGCAGCAAAGAGGAATTCTTTAGGAGTCATTTACCTAGTTTTGATCTGGACTCTACCTAATTTACTTCAGGAGTCACTTACCTAGGCTTTGATATAAATCGAATGACTGTGGTAGAGAATTTGGGCTTCTCTCATAGCTCAGTTGGTAAAGAATCTGCCTGCAGTGCAGGAGACCCAGGTTCGATTCCTGGGTCGGGAAGATCCCCTGGAGAAGGAAATGGCAACCTACTCCAGTATTCTCGGCTGGAGAATCCCATGGACAGAGGAGCCTGGCAGGCTACAGTCCATGGGGTCACAAGAGTCAGACATGACTTAGTGAGTAAACCACCACCACCAAATGACTGTGGGAAAGCGTGTCAGTTCTCTAAACCTTAGTTTTTTCATCTGTTCTATGGGGATATTAATATCTATTTTTACACCCTTGCTGGATGATTGAAAATCTCAAGCAAGTTCATGGGTGTGAAATAACTTTCAAAATTCTCACACAGAAAATACTACGTGTCACTGAATGTCCTGGGATAACAAAAGACTAAATGTGCATAATAAATCAGTACAGACATATTAATTTTGACATTTCTTTGGGTAAAACAAGAGAATAGTCTGTACTATTTCAGCTATTGTACATGTAGGGAAAGTTAAATATTGAAAAGTAAAGTTATTTTCTCTGATTTTATTGGGCAGAATGGGGCAATAACATGTATTTCAGCTCCTGATTTCAAGAAAGAAACAAAAACAGGTTTACTTGCACATATGGTGCCCAAACTGTTCTGGAAATCATTCATCTGGTAGTATTTGGTCAAGTGTCATTCTGCTTGTTAGCACCATTAGCACAGAAGAAATTGATTACTCCAGTTGGACTGTTAATCCATTTGACTCAAAGTTAGAATTGACATTGTTTTCCAACCATTCTGTTAATCTATAGGCATCATTCCTAACACTAGGAAATCTCAAGTCCCCTAAAATTTAACATAATGCTTAATATAAAACACAAATAACTTGACATTGGGGTAAATAAAATAGTGTTACAGATAACAAGTTTGGTCTCAGTAGAAAATGCCTGTTTGCATGTGTGCATGGTAAGTGGCTTCCCTCGTGTCCAGCTCTTTGGACTATAGCCCACCAGGCTCCTCTGTCCATGGGATTCTCCAGGCAAGAATACTGGAGTGGGTTGCCATGCCCTCTTCCAGGAGAATTTCCTGACACAGGGATCCAACCTGGGTCTCCTGTGACTTCTATATTGCAGGCGGATTCTTTACCACTGAACCACAGGGGAAGCCATGCCTGTGTGGGAAGCCCAGCCCATGAGTGTGTATACATATATATATATATATATATATATATATATATATATAAAATATTTGTATTTTAACCTGTATATATACAGATAAATATAGTAAATATATATATGTAACAGTTTAAAATATATATATATATATATATATATTTAAAGTGCTTGAAATTTGGTATAAAAATTTAGTCACCAATGAATATGTCTCCTGTTAATTCAAGTTACTTGAAATTTTTTTTACCAAACTTATGCAAATTATTTTTAATAAGGTTAAGTTTTAATTCCTTGAGGCTTAACTCTAAGTTGCAATTCAGAATGATATCATTATTATTTTAATAGAAGTATAGTTGGTTTACAAATTCTATTAGTTCCAGATATACAACATAGTGATTCATTTTGTTCAGACTATATTCCATTATAGGTTGTTGATATCATTATTAAGTTACAATTTATTCTATAGTCACTATTTTTTCTCCCCCTTCCTCCTCACATTCACTCTTATTACTAACTTACAGAACTCTTGGCTTAATATTTAGTTTATTCTGCATAATGGTATAAATCTAAATGTTTTTATGAGTTTATCAATTCAACTTTCAATCTTTATTTCCTCAACTTTTGGTGTTCACCAAAATATAAAAAAGGAAGGCCAAGTGCTATGTAAAAAAATTAAATCACCTAGTTGATTAATTTCAACAGTAAACTTGATACAGTTTTATTTGAACTTAATTTTCTAGTTGTTTTATAATCATGGCTAAAGCATGTATAAGCTAAACATATTTTCAATACCCAGTCTCAAATTCTTGTGCTAACATATTTATATTATTGCTTAGTCGATATCTACAAGCCAGATACATTTTTTTTAATGAATTGACTTTATTTTTTTCAGAACAGCTTTAGGTTCACAATAAAATTTAAAGGAATGTACAGAGTTCCCATGAACCCCTGGTTGACAGATATATACTACCTCCTCTGCTATGGCCATTCCCCACCAGAGTGGTACAACTGACTTGTTTAATGAACTTACACTGACACATCCCAATCTCCCAGAGTCCATAGTTTACATTAGGGTTCACTCTTGGTGGTATCCATTCCATGAGCTTGGACAAACATATGACATGTATCTCCCATTGTAGTATTACACAGAATAGGTTCACTGCCCCCAAAATTCTGTGCTCTGCCCGCCCCCTAAGCCCTGGTGACCACTAAACTCTTTACTGTGACCATAATTTTCTTTTTCAGACTGTCACATAGCTGGAATCATCTGGTATGTAGCTTTTCCAGATTGGATTCTTTCACTTAGTAATATTCATTAAAGTTTCTTCCATGTCTTTTCGTGACTTTGATAGTTCATTTATTTTTAACAGTGGATAATGTTTCTTTATCTGGATGTACCAGAGTTTATCCATTTCCTCTGGAAGGACATTGTGGTTGCCACCAAGTTTTGGCAATTAAGAATAAAGCTGCTATAAACCTTTGTGTGGAAATTTTTGTGTGGATGTTAAGTTTTCAGTTTATTTTGGTAATTATCAAGAAGCATAATTATTCAGTTGTATGATATGAATGTTTTAGTTTCATAAGAAACAGCCAAACTGTGTCCCAAAGTGGGTATCATTATTCATCAGCAGTGACAAAAGTTTCTTTTGCTTTAAGTCACTGTTAGCACTTAGGCTTTGGCCATCCTAATAGGCATGTAATGCTATCTCATTGTTTTAATGTGCCATTCCCTAATTTTTTTCATAAACTTTCATAATCTTTTCATAAGCTTTCTTGTCATCTATACACCTTTCTTAGTGAAGCGACTGTGAAAAGATTTTTGCCTATTTTTAATAGTGTTATTTCCTCATTGTAATGTTTTAAGAATTCTTTTTAATGTTTTGAATAACAGTCTTTATCCATTGTGTCCCTTGCAAATAATTTCCCTTTGTTCATGGCTTGTCTTCTCCTTCTATTGACCAGATACTTTTCTTCTGTGGAAATATTAGCTATATTTTTCATGTGATTTGTGATATATTATTTCACCCACCTTAAAAACATCCAGTATTTTAGACATGCAAAAAGTATTTATAAGATTTTAAACATAGAGTTGATCCATTGTTTCTTGCCAGATAATCACTTTATATGCTAACTTGACTATTTCTAATCTATTTTCTTAGTTTATTTTAGACATGTTCATTGTCACGAGTTAGGTTTCAAGAGATATTTTGTAAGATATCCATAATTTCTTTCACATAGAACTTCAGTCAAATAAATAAATCTTTATGTTTAAAGTTTTATATTTCAGATAACCAGTGGTAAAATATATACTGTATGCTAGAGGTATTCCAAGTATTTTATATGTATTATTTCATTCAGCCTTCATAGACAAAACTCTATGAGACAAGAACTGTTATTATTATCCACATTTTATGGATGAGGATATAAGACAGAAAGAAAGTAACTTTCTGAAAGTCGTATGACAGTTCCTGGGCTGCAAAAGTATTGTTCATACTCCAGCAGTGTAGTCCAGAAACTTGGGGCTGAACTATTCCATCCCATTAACAGTGGGTCATATTTCTCCTCTCTGCAACATTAAAATGTGTGATTGTTCTTGGTTGGTAGTATCTCCTTTATTTTTGTGTCTGGTAGGTGATGATCGGTTTTTAATCAGTAATTTTTTTTTACAGAGATTAAATTTTAAAGAAAGAGTTGAGGAGGAAGAACAGGTTACTTCATAAATTGTACAGGCAAAAGTTGAAAGTTTTTTTTTTTTATTAACTCATTTAGAAAAAAAAATATATATATATTAGTTAATGACTCAATTCTTGGGGATGACAAATTTATTTTTAATCTCTACATTAAAGAATTATCATTTATTATTTCTGAAATAATTAAATAGCCAAAGAGTACAATTTGAGTAAAAGCAAAATCTTAAAATACATATGGTAAATGTTGCTTAATGGCTTCTTAGCTCATTTTATAATTGTTGTTACACTTCAGTTAACATTTTTCTGGTCTTTCTTTGGTAATTAAGTTCTTCTGGCTTTTCCATACCATTTAAGTCATGGTTTTTTACTGTTTTTCATTAAATTAACAAGAAAAAGACGTTTCTTTAATACAAGCAAATTATTTTTCATGAGGTTAACAGGAATAGGATTACATCCTTCAGGAAATTTACGAGTAATTTTCCTATCCAGTGATAGAATAGATGAGAGGAGCATTGCTCAAGTGTCTCCTGATCTTTAATCTTGTCACATTGATATTCATTAGATGCCAAAATTCAAAAGGCCTCCCATGAAGAAAATAAAATCACATGTGTGGATGGTCAGCTATTCAAGGAGGAGCAATGGGTGGAGGAACAGGAAACTCAGTTTGATGAGAAAATGGTTTGAGTCACTGAAGATATAAATAAATCCAAGTACAACCTAAGGCCCTTATGGGAATGAAACATAGATACCTAAAAATGTCTCCATCACAATATTCTGTAGTTAGTACATCTGTGATACATATCAGCTAGTGATTCATTAAATGAACAGATCACGATGTTTAGCACCTAGTAAGTGTAAGATACTATCTTATTTTTAGCCTTGAACTATATAGACCAGGTACCAGTTTAATGAAGCCTGCAGTCTGGTGGGGAAAGGGAGAGACACATAATAAACAGATTATCAATAAATGAATAAGGTGATTTCAGATGGTGATAAGTATAAAAAAATAAAACAACATGAATACATAGTGACTGATGGCCAATTTAATACATAAAATGTCATTATTTATATTATTTATTCCATGTTTATAACACATATATAGAACTAAAATTCACAAATGCTTAACATCTAGCTTTAGAAATAAAACATGGAATCCTCTACGTATGCTGCTGATCTCAGCTTCTCCCTTACCACCGCATCGAGAATTTGCCACCATTTTTAAGTCTGTGTTTGTCATTTGCTTGATTTTCCTAGTGATTTTACCACACACATATATACCTGACAACAGAGTGTCTAGTTTTACATACTTACAATATTACAAAAATGAAATCATAGCTTTTCCCATTTGTTTGCAACTAGATTTTTTTAGGTCTACATTTTGTTTCTGATATGCATCCATGCTGATGCATATTCATGCATTTTCAATACAATATGTAATATTCCTGTGTGTGAATTCATCGCAGTGTATTTATCCATCCTGCTCTCTATAGACATTTGGATTGTTATCAAGTTGTTTGTTCTCTTCTTGTTTCTATTACAGCTACGATAGTGCTGATTATTTTAAAAATCAGACTTTTAATGTGATGCATATGTGTTTCTTTATGGGTATGTCCCTATATGTGGAATTCCTGCATCACAGGGTACGTGTATTAAAATTTTCTAGAAACATTTTTGTTCTTTCAGGTAGTACCTATGCACACTAGAAATGCGACTGTTTGAACACAGAATGTTCCACAAAAAGAGAATACAGGCAAAGGCCATACAGTAGGATGAGCTTGGTTGTTCTAAGAAGAGAAAGAAAGGCTAAAAAGCTAAAACATAGCAAGAAGTCTAAAAGCTGGGACAGGGCTAGATCTAATAAAATCTTTGGAACATTTGAAATAGTGATCAGGATGAGAAGCACATGATTGTCTGTACTATACCTAATTGTCAGTAACCTTCAAATATATATATACATTAACTTATATCAATAATATATGTTGATAATAAATATTAATGTATTATAAATGTGTGTATTATATAATGTATAATATATGTCATTATATAGTACAAAGATAAAAAATAATTTATAATTTATAAAATAATAATTATATACATTTTACACTGCCACAGACAGTTGAAGCCACAGTTCAGTTCAGTTCAGTCGCTCAGTCGTGTCCGACTCTTTGTGACCCCATGAATCGCAGCACGCCAGGCCTCCCTGTCCATCACCAACTCCCGGAGTTCACTGAGACTCACGTCCATCGAGTCAGTGATGCCATTCAGCCATCTCATCCTCTGTCGTCCCCTTCTCCTCCTGCCCCCAATCCCTCCCAGCATCAGAGTCTTTTCCAATTAGTCAACTCTTCGCATGAAGTGGCCAAAGTACTGGAGTTTCAGCTTTAGCATCATTCCTTTCAAAGAAATCCCAGGGCTGATCTCCTTCAGAATGGACTAGTTGGATCTCCTTGCAGTCCAAGGGACTCTCAAGAGTCTTCTCCAACACCACAGTTCAAAAGAAGCCACAGTTAGCCACTGGGAAACTTGTATTTTATGAAAACTCCAAGTTATGACACCAGAGTAAGGAAAGCCACAGAAGCAAGAGTGATGCTGTTTGGCCATAACTTAGCAATTATTATTCCTGCAATGTAAGATGCAATTGCTGTCTCCAAAGATGTCACCTCTAATCATCTCTCTGCTCTAAGTGGCTTAGTGGTTGTGTACCCTGGTTAAGAATTAACAAGCAGAGATTTGTTTCAGGATAGAATTTTGCTTTCTTTATTCAGATGAGATGCTGATGGAGATGACTTGGGTTGAAAGCCTCTCCCCACAACACAGCCCTTGGCACATCCTAGAGAAATAGTATGAATTTATGGTCAGTTATTGGTTCCCAATCTGGCCCCCTTACACAGAGGGTGGGGAGAAAACTGAAGAAAAAGGCAGACCACTTCAGATTGGTAGGTGGCAGATTTAATTAGCAAGGAAACCTCCTCAGGAGGCTGGTCGTGGGCGGCCACAGTAGGAGTAGATTGTTGCACCTGCCTATTAGAATCTTGAAAGGGAATAGAGACCTTACCTGGGTTTGGTCACAAATAACACCCAGATGGTCTCAACAGCATGTTGCTCTCAAGTCTGTGTCCTTGAAAATGGCTCCCACTGTGGGCATAGTGGGCAGGATGTATATTCCAAGGACAGTAAGCAGGTGAGGAGCCTCTGATAGCTCAGGTCCAGTTCTCAGAACAAGGCGGTCATGTCCTCTCAATTACCTCTTCCAACAGCTATTTAAACCTCCAATGTGTTTATTTTTCTCCATCAGACATGAGTTTAGGATATTTTAACAAACTCTTCATAGCAAAAATTAATTACTGATTAAACAACATCTACAGACTGAATACAGCAATATTGCTTGATTAATTAATGTGTCTACCTTGTATTCATAGAAGAAATAAGGCATTTAAAATAAAATAGAAAAAAATAGGTAAACAAAGAAACACATTGCACTTTAAAGAAAAAATAAATCATCAATCTTAAATCTCTGACATTGCTGCTTGCATTTTGCAGCACATTGGTTGCACCATAACATCTTATGGAAAAACCCAGATAATAACATTCTCTGTTTTGAAGGACTAGAAAATACCCTGAAATTTAAGATACTAGCATTATTCTTAGTTTGTAAAATCATAATACATTTTAGTACTTTTTTGCACCATAATGCCAAAGTACATAGTTACAATATTTTAAAAGATATTAAAATCTAAACTCCATATCTACCTAAAATATTAACACTATATCATTCAGTACAGTTCAGTCACTCAGTTGCATCTCACTCTTTGTGACCCCATGGACTGCAGCATGCCAGGATTCCCTGTCTTTCATTATTTCCTGGAGTTTGCTCAAACTCATGTCCATTGAATCAGTGATTCCATCCAGCTATCTCATCCTCTGTCGTGCCCTTCACCTCCGGCCTTCAATCTTTCCCAGCATCAGGGTCTTTTTCAGTGAGTCAGCTCTTCACGTTTGGTGGCCAAAATATTGGAGCTTTAGCTTCAGCCTCAGTCCTTCCAATGAATATTCAGGGCTGATTTCCTTTAGGATTGACTGATTTGATCTCCTTGCAGTCCAAGCGGCCCTTAAGAGTCTTCTCCAACATAGTGATTCAAAAGCATCAATTCTTAAGTGCTCAGCCTTCTTTATGGTCCAAATCGCACATCCGCACGTGACTACTAGAAAAGCCATAGGTTTGACCATACGGACCCTTGTTGGCAAAGTAATGTCTCTGATTTTTAATAGTATGCTATCTAGGTTTGTCATAGCTTTTTTTCCAAGGAAGATGTGTCTTTTGATTTCATGGCTCCATAATCTATAGCATACTCTTTTCTTTAGTAGGGTTTACATAAAACAAGTTTAAGAAAGAAAGAAAATTCAGTTCATGGAAACTGAGCTTTAACAATGATGAAAAACACCTTTTTTAGAGACTTGAAAACTTGATTCTTGAAGAAGCAGACATGATTCTTCAAGATGTTTTATAGATGTAGCTTCCCAGTGACCCACCTGATAGTTGAAATTGCTTTACCATTCATCCCCAGTTACAGAAATAGCATCCCAGAAGTAGCCAGTATTTTTCATTCATGCCAAACTACAGCTAATGCTATAGACTATGAAATTGAACCAGGCTGTGCATAAGGATGTGATGAGTAGCATCTACATATTCCCAGTATCTGAAGAAGCCCTCTTTAGACTGAGGGAAGACAAATGATGCCTGATGGGGCCTGCATGAAATCAGAGCATAAGGGTGTCCCCTACAGACCTACTGAGGTACAGAAAATTGTTGCCGTGAAGAAGTGTAGGCTCCCTTTTCCCAGCTCTTTTGATTTTAACAAAAGGGACTGAAAATCTGGATTTGTGTGTAATAGCTTCCTTTTTCTAGATTCTTGCAAATGATCTTTAAGACATTGCACACTATGTGGGCAAAACACATCACTAGCTGGATCTGACCCATGAAGTGCAAGTTTAGAGGCTGTAATATAATTCGGCCTGAAGATTTACACCTGCTGAAATCAGAGAAAGGGAGGATATGGGAATTAATTAGATTATTGAGAATAAGAGTTTCTTAATATATTTGGAAAGACCTCCACTTCAAACACTGCATACGAATAGTGCATGATAATGAGATGAATATTATTGTACTTTAAACATAAATGTACTACCACATTAAAATAGCTTCTAAATCCTCCTCTTGTTCTTAGTTGCAGAACAAATTTGCATGCCCCAATTACCAACATTCTGGTGTGCATTTAGCAGAAGAACACTTCTACAGAAGAATGTGTGTCATTCAGTGAAGAACGTGACATAACAGGCTTTCAAGCTACTAAACTGAACAATGAATTTTTAATTTTGTCAGTGACAAACATCAGCTATTCTCCAATTTGTTTAAGGAGTATGGGTGTCTTCCCACGTTTGCACTGTTTTTCTAATTTTTTAAAAATAGACCTTAGGAAAATGCATCATTTATGAATGCACTGTTTTTCTATTCAGTTTCAGTCATATAGATTCCAATCAAAAGTGACATAATATATCCTGGACAATCTTACAGAAGCCATACATTGCCTATAGAAGTTTCAGGATGAGAGTAATTATTCCTAAATGGTAGGTACTTCCCCATTACTTACAGATGCATAAATAAATAAATACAATCTTACAACACTGTCCCCAGCTAATTTGGAAATATATAACAAATTGCCATGATCCAATAGCTACATTTACATTCTTTCCTACTTCCTATTCTTTTGCCTATATTCCTTTAAATTTATTTTCAGTAACATATAATTAATTCTCAGCAGCATAACTGGATTTACTAGCAGTTAATTGTGTCCTCCCACTTAAATACATAGATCTTGATTCAGACACCATCTACACATATACATGTATTCTGAGAAATTTTGTGTTATAAATCCAAGTAGGATTATTAAAAAGGGGTCAAAGATATAAGAATTATTGATAATGACTCTTTGTGTGGTTTCAACCCTTCATTTATTCATCAAATATTTACTTAACACCTGCTATGTGCCTGACTGGAGTACAGGTGTGTACAACACAAACAGTAAACCTTTTATTACGTATACTACACATTTCCACAATTATATTATTCTGCTATTATAGACCTACCAAAGGAAGTACAAATTGCCATATTATACCATTTGAAACCTGGTGCAACAGTACATGAGCCCATTGTGACATTTTCCCCTCCTCTTCTTCTATGTGTACGAATAGAATATTTACATTTGCAAGGACCCAGTGAATAAGGAAGTTCTTAAGGTTTGACTTCATCCAATAGTCATGACCTCATCTAGCTCTCATACTTTTATATTTAATAAAGAGTAAAATCTTTCAAAGTAACGGTAAACCCATCCCTGATTTCTACCAGGGTTCCGTTGGCCAGAATTGGATCACAGATATGTCCTGGCCAGAAATATTGAGCAACCATCAGTAGCATCTGGCACACTTACTTAACATCCTTTAACACTCCAATTTAACATCCTCTCTTAAATGGTCATCTTCCCTCATACTACTCCTTTGAAATATCTTCTTTTTCTGACATCTCCACCTGTTAAAATCCTACATTTCAGTAGTGAACTGAAACTTGTCTTGAAGTCTACATATGCCTCTCCCTCCCAAGAGGAGAACTTCTGTATTTTAAGCATTCAGTCTGTCACTACCTTCTTTTCTAATTTTTAGGCTTTGTTTAATAGTTATTAGCATGCATCTTTTCTTTTGGTATCAAATTATAGACATCTTTGAATGTAAGGACAGTTGTGTTGTTGTGGTTTTTTTTATGGTTTTAAAACCTTTTATCACCTTCCTAAATGATATAGGCACTGAAAAAATATTTCTGAATAAAAATTTAACCCAGAGAATTCTAAAAATATGTTACAAACCTGAACATCATATGATAGATAAAAGGTCATTTGTTTTTAATGACATTTTCCACATTGCAGGTGCTCTCCTCTGCCTTTAAATTCCCTGGGCCATACACATGTTTTCCCCAGGTCTGGAAAGATCTCTACTGCTCATGTAATTGCCTCTTTCTTTTCTAAGTGTATGTTTAATACAGCGAGATTGTAATATCATGTATTGACAATAGCAGCCTTTACACTTCCCTGGTAGCTCAGCTGGTAAAGAATCTGCCTACAATGCAGGAGACCCCAGTTCAATTCCTGGACTGGGAAGATCTCCTGGAGAAGGAATGGCCCATTTCCTAGTTAAAAGTTAGTTGAGGGAAAAAAAAATCTCAAACATTCATTAGAATTTTTGGATCTCACAATGTGAATAGAAAAGAAAATGATTATGAAGGAAAGAGTACACATACAAAAACACCTCTGTATATCAGCTCTCCCATCAAAAATTTAAGAAAAGAAAGAAATTTATTATTTATCATACATCAGATGCAAATCAACTGACCAAAATAGGTCTAACTTTTGTATTTTTCTGAATTGCAAAATGTACAATGGTGGAAATAAAATTATTAGCTAAAACTCTAAACTATTTAAAGAAAAGTAGAGCTAAACTTTTCATCTCAGTTCAGTTCAGTTCAGTTCAGTCGCTCAGTCGTGTCCAACTCTTTGCAACCCCATGAATCGCAGCACGCCAGGCCTCCCTGTCAATCACCAACTCCCGGAGTTCACTCAGACTCACGTCCATCGAGTCAGTGATGCCATCCAGCCGTCTCATCCTCTGTCATCTCCTTTTCATCTAGGCTACCCAAAATGCATCATATACTAATCACTTAGCAAAATATAATATCTACCTACCTACCTATCTGTCTATATACAAATACATAAATATATCATCTGAACCATATTTAGCATACTTAGGATTCTTCACCAGAAGGAAAGAAAAGCTGTTCTCAATTTCAATTAAACAACAAGATAAAGATGAATAGTACTTTGTTTACTAAATATATTATTTTTAAAGGACATATCATTCAGGCCTGGATACATGGTATTCACTGAGAATCCAGAGAGCTCTTTCATATTATGAGACCACTTTTAAAAATTTCATGTTCAACTAAGAAATTCAGATAATTAATGTAATGATCCTAAACCATCTACTTCTGTATACCACCTGCTATGACTACTGTCTGTTAAACATACAAAAGCCAGTATGGTCATTTTTAAAAGTTTATCAAATCATTTTACTTATATGCCTGTAAGTCTGCAATAGATTTTCATGCATATAGGATAAAATATGAATTCTTTGCCAGTCTCTACTAGATTCTGTATCATCTAGCCCTAGCTTACGTTTCCAACTTTACCTCATTCCTTTCATCCCCCTGTCTGACTACACTCCAGCCAGCCTTAAAACACCAGCTCATGTCTTTGTCTTCCACAGGGCAACTAGGTTCTTCTAGTTGGTGACTTCTCCATCTATCTTCAAGTCTTAGTTTAAGTGGTTCCTCTTTGAAGAGGTTTATTTCTGATGCATCACTCTCTTATGTGTTCCCCAACATGCCATAGGACTTATAACAATTTTTAATTTTGAAAATTATGAAGGCTGCATTTTATGGACAATGGTCATGTACTTAGTATAAGCAAGATAACATTACAAGGACAATTTTAAACTCAGTTTCCCTCAGATTAAAAAAAAAATGTAGGAAGACATGGTGATATTCATTCTCCCACACATATTTAAAATACCCATAGGTATAGATATATGCCAGAGAAGGCAATGGCACCCCACTCCAGTACTCTTGCCTGGAAAATCCCATGGACGGAGGAGCCTGTTAGGCTGCAATCCATGGGGTCGCTAGCGTCGGACACGACTGAGCGACTTCACTTTCACTTTTCACTTTCATGCATTGGAGAAGGATATGGCAACCCACTCCAGTGTTCTTGCCTGGAGAATCCCAGGGACAGGGGAGCCTGATGGGCTGCCATCTATGGGGTTGCACAGAGTCGGACACGACTGAAGTGACTTAGCATAGCATAGCATAGATATATGTAGTGTTTTGCTTACAGAGAAAATTACACTGAAGACAACACATAGTCTGGCTGGAGATCTTATCTTTTTTCTTTATTTCTAATGTCAGTTCTACAACTTAATAATTATATTCACCCATCCATCCATGCTTATGCTCAGTCATGTTCAACTCTTTGTGACCCTTTGGACTGTAGCCTGCCAGGCTCCTCTGTCTTTGGGATTTTCTAGGCAAGAATACTTGAGTGGATTGCCATTTCCTCTTCCAGGGGATCTTCCCCACCCAGGGATGGAACCCATGGTCCTGCATTGCAGGTGGATTCTTTACCCCTGAGCCATTAGGGAAGCCTAATTACATTCATATTTATGCTTAATTTTTCATGATTTAACAATAGTAAACATCTTGAAATGCTTATAATTTCATTAAATATAAACTGAGTTGAAGATGGTATATCACATTTACAAAATAAAACTATAATATGTTGTAGAATATATGTTTTTTTAAAAATAAACTGAACTTTGAAACTTAAGGATTTAAATTTTTTGAGTGCTATTTATATTTTTATGTTTATATGTTTTTGTGGAGTAGCATTTTCAATTACCAAATTTCAGTTGCCAAATGGTTATTTTTAAGTTTTTTATTCCTTTAGCAATACTAGATTATAGTAGCTTTAAGTATTTGGACACAGTCAAATTATCAGTATAATTTGGATAAGAAATAATGGATGAATATAAATTTAATCACTTCATTTAAAAATGCAGATAACATGAGGGAATTCATCTAAATTTATTCCCATAAAAGCATCACTATTTTTCCAAATGCCATCTAATTCAACATGGTTATCTTTTGTCATTTACAGAAAAGTGAACTACAACATAGCCAAAATAAAATATAACTGTGATTCATTTCCATATGTGGTTAGTGGCTAATGGCAAAATTTTGAAGGTAACTCATCTTCAATGCATTATATTAGTTATTAGAAAATTAAGAAGGATCTAAAACTATCATTATTCTTTAAGATGGCATATTTTTCTTCTCAAAGCAGAAATTAGCAGAAAGATCCCAGGCAAAACATGGTTCATAGAAGAGAGAGTTTATGCTTCTGAGAAAGTCAATATTAAACTGATTTTAAATAAATTTCTTTAAAGAGTGGTAGTATAATATACTTTAGGATTCTACAATGGAAAAATGAGATTGCATTTCTGTGGAATAAGTGGTGATTTTTCCAACTTAATCTAGGGCTCTCTGTCCTCAAATAAATTGTTCCACGGATGACATAAAGTAAGTCGTTTGGGCCTTTCTACACAGGGTTTTTCAAATCAAGCTTTTGTGAAAGAATATTACTACAAGGAATTTTACTGAACCAGAAAGTGTAAATGAAGGATCATTGATGAAATGTGTTGAGAGGAGGGAAAAATGGGAAATGCTGCCGAACTAAAATGAACTTTGTTTTGTCTCCAGGGCAGTCCTGACTTAATGAAATGCAGCTATGAGTAGAATAAATCAGCCTTTGCATAGAGAGTTGACAGTGAAAGCACTTAAAAAGAAACCACAATGTCCCCAAGATAGAATCTGTATGTGTATATGTTTGTATATATGTGTTTGTGTGTGTATATAAAAGATTTTCATTTTCCTTCCTAAATACATCTGATATATTTGAAACATTTTTGTTCCTCAGTTATTGAGAGATCAAAAGCCCATCATTTTAACATCAACTGGCATAACTTGAATTTCTTTTTTTATTAAAAACTTGCCCTTACTATGTCTTTTTTCAAAGACAAGACTTTGGTACTCTAGGTGGAGGCTGTTTATGTTTCTTTCTTTCAAGAGATGCTTGACAGCTGCTCCCTGGAGAGGAGCTCGGACTCTTTAAATTTTTATTAGGCTTCGGTATTTGAAATTTGGAGAGTAGACATTAGCCTTTGAGGTGCAGTGTTTGATGGTATGAATCTTTTAAGCTGTAGTACTGTGAGAGAAAATTTTAGAGATTTGCTACAGACCATTTGTCAGTGGACAATGAGGCATTTGTGAACAGTATACAGTGAAAATACGCTTGCAAACTTTTCATTAGACAATATAGGAAAATCTTACTGGTATGTTTTTCAGGTTTCAGTGATATGTCAAATAGCATAGCTACTGAGGATGTAATGGATTTTTTTTTTTTTTTTACCATTTAGTTCTCATTTTCACACAAGTCTCCTTGGCTAGAGTTGTTTTATATTGTAGAAGTAGAATATAGCAAAAATTTTAATGAAAATAAGCAGAACATGCAAAGTAAATAACGGTATATCAAAATGAATAAAAAAATAAGGGTGGCAAGAGCTAGAGTGCGTGTGTGTGTTCATATCTGTGTGTGTGTGTGTGTGTGTAATACAAAAGAAGCCTTGTGTGATTTCCAGAAAGCAAAAGAGACCTTAGTGAAATCCATTTTATGCACATACAGAAAGGAATGTTATTCCTTTCATTTTTTTTTTGTTTGTTTACAATGTTTCCGTCTTCATTTGTAATCTAGTATTTCCATGATAACACAAACTGGCAGGAGGCCAAATTCAAGGCACATGTTGATTATTTCAAATAGCAGGGTACATAGGCTGTGAGAGGAAAATTCACCAGCTTTAACCAGCCAAGGCATAAAGAACAATGGTAAAGAATTAGATGAAAAAAGGTTTTTCTTGAAAAAATAGCATCATGCTCTGCTTCTCTTCTTCTCGAAAGCCTGTATGGGGTAAAAGCAGCTAAAACATGCTATATGCTGGATAGTGGCTTTAGGTATGCCATTTAAGGCAGTCAACTGCTGTAATACTATAGTAAGCCTTTTAAACTAACAGCTGTTCCCTAATAGTTCATTTCTCTGGGAAATATATCCAGGAGATATCACAATCAAGGTCTGCTGGGCTCCAGGAAATGTGTTCACCCTGTTGCGTGGAGTCTTAGCTCAGATTGCCATAAGCAAATACCACGGACTGGGTGGGTTAAACAGAGGACATGTATTTCTCACAGTTCTGGAGGTTGGGAAGTTCAAGTTGCCAGCTGATTTGGTTCCCTGATGAGGGTGCTCTTGCTGGCTAGCAGCCCAGTCTCCTTCTCACTGTGTCACATTGTGGGGATGGGGCTGGGGCAAAGGGGAAGGGAGATAGAGACAAAAGAGAGAAAGAAGAGACAGAAGGCAGAGAGAAAGACTGAGAGAAAGAAAGGAGCTATCCTGTTATCTTCCTTAAAAGATACTACTTCCATTATGAGTGTCCCATCTTCAGGACCTCATCTTAACATAATTATCTCCCAAAGGCTTCCACATGCAAATATCATCACGTTGCGGGTGGCTATGCCTTCAACACATGATTCGGGGGAGCTACACAATTTAATCCATAGCACCTGGTTTTCTTTTTGACCTATTTTGTTCTCTTTTTAAAATTTTTTATTTATGTATTTATTTTTGCTGCACTGGCTCTTCATTGCTGCACAGGCATTTCTTTAGTTTCGGCGAGTGGGGGCTATTCTCCAGTTGTGATGTGTGGGCTTCTCATGGCAGTGGCATTTCTTGTTGTGGAGCAAGGGTTCTAGGTATGAGAGCTTCAGTAGTTTCGATTCCAGGCTCTAGAGCCCAGGCTTAGTAGTTGTGGCCCATGGGCTTAGTTGCTCAATCGCATATGGGATCTGTCCAATTTAGGATCAAACCCATGTCTCCTGCATTGTCAGGCATACTCTACCAAAAGCCCCCTTATTTTGTTCTTTTAATGCTCCTAGTTTTCTGAATAAAAATAATATGATCAAATTTGAATGGAATATTTAGAAATCCTTTTCATTCAGTGACTTTATATAATTAGTCATCTGTCAATGAGAAAAGTTAGATTTTCTTATAAAATTATGTTATAGGCTAGAGAATAAGGTTCAATTTACAGAACCTGATTGTATACATTAAAGGTAATAGTTTTGAGAATGACGTTAAGACATAGTCTAACATAAAACATAAGGGGGGCATCTCACTTAAGGAAGTCCTTGTACTTCAGAGGGAAATTTAATCTGTAATGTGCAAGTATGAAAAAGTATGAAATTTATAATTTTAATAAAGTCTGATTTTTGCACAAAATTTACAATTAATGCCAAAATTTAAAACAAGTTAATGTTTGAGAAACACTTACGGAGAGCAGTATTTTTTATATGGGTGTATATGTATCTCATAAGGTGACAGGCTGGGGAGGTGGGAGGGGGTGAGGGGAGCTAGGACAGAGTATATGTCCTATAGTTTGATAAAGCCATTAATCAAACTATCAAGACTTACTTGGTACAGACATCAGGCTCACTATGTCTGAGCTCCTTGAAAGTGAAAGTGAAGTCGTTCAGTCGTGTCCAACTCTTAGCGACCCCATGGACTGCAGCCTACCAGGCTCCTCCATCCATGGGATTTTCCAGGCAAGAGTACTGGAGTGGGTTGCCATTGCCTTCTCCGACGCTCCTTAACCCACCTTAAAAACCAACCTCCTTCATTCTTCAGGCCTTTCTGGCAACCTTCTGTGTTAATCTAGACTGTGGTAACAGCTGCTCACAATTACTGGATGCCTTCACCCTTTTTTTAGTCTTCCTTTCTAAAATCTTGTTTCTGAAATCTCCACAATGTACATGAAAGACATAAAAATTTCCTTTCTGCAGGGTAGAGAAGAATTCCCTCCTGAGTAACCACTGAGTCAACAGGAACAGCCAGGTTGATACTCATCCAGGATGCAGTGGACATCATTGTATTGGTTATAAAAATAGCTTGAGTAGCTCCCTAGGGAACGGCTGCTACCACGGAAGTAAGACTTCCTATTCTTTACCCGCAGCTCTCCGGATTTATGGCACTCTGAAAACCAAGTGTGAAGTAAGATACTTTAGAGATTTTCACCCTAGCTGTCTGTACCTGCCTGACTACAGTTAAGTTTTGATCCATATTTAGAACTGATAAGAGTCACTCAACTACCAGCCAACCAACCAACAAACAAACCAGTGAAGGGCCAAATCCAAGGAAATAGTCATTTTAAGGGCAGTTTTTAATTGAGAGAAACATTTTTTTAAAAATTCAGCTCTAAATCTGATAAGACTCACATGTGTATTCACTAAATACACAACTCAATTTTATAAAGCCCAATTTATTCTGATTATGCAGACATGAAAGATAAAAAAAGAGAAACAGAATCTAGTGAAATCTGGGAGTGGAAAAGAGAAAGAAAGCTCAATAGGGAAAATTATTTTGGTGGAGAGAAATATTTATAAAGAGAAGATCACACAGAAAAGCTAAAATTTAGAGAGGCAGGAAGGGACAAGTTCTCTAAGCTATGAGGCTGATGTGTTAATCGAGTTAGGTTGTTGGTCTGACTCCAGTTCATCTGTACTATAACCATCAAAGGAAGTGATCACCTGTTATCCTTCTCCTTTGAAATTGCAATGAGCTTCTCAGCAATTATACACTAGCCATTGCTCTTCAACTATTCCTATTACATTTAGTTTAACCTTGGGTAGGCATTTAACAAGATGCCATGCAGCCTCCATAGGGGATTGATTTCATTCTCGTAGATGCATTGTTAACATCCATAGCAATATTATTTCATAGATACTTTGGATGGACCAGATGAAATCAATTTCTTATGGAATCTTCTTTTTCATGCAAATAAAAGTATTCAGTCTGTTCCCTGATTTTAGCATGGATTCTTTTCCTTTTACCCAACTCCAGAGCCTTCAGATAGGCACACACGCACATAAGCACAGGCTTTACGAACAGAATCCAATACTTGTTTTTTCTTTTTTAGCTTCTATTTGTAAATAACTTCAAACTTAAAGAAGATTTATGAAAATTATATGAAAAACTTCAAGATTTTTCAAATGTTAATATTTTACCATACTGGCATTCTCTCTCATTATTTTTTACCTCAGTCATTTGTGAGAACATTGTAGACCTGTAGATCCTAATCGTCTCTTTCTCCAAATGCTTCAGTATTTCCACCTCTCCAAAAAACTAAAGAAGAAAGAGAGAAAAAGAATTTTTTTTACACTTAACTAATCAGTTATTTAAATACTGTTTCTATTAGTAAAATTGTTTGGCATCCTTCACCACCAAAATACTTTATTTACAATAAAATTGAAATTAAACATCTTTTTTTTTAAATCTAGCATTTTTTTCCCACAAGACATTTACTTGAGTTGCTGACATCTCATTTTTTCCTGTTCATTCTTATACTTTTGTGAAGTATTTTGGAAGAGAGGACTGCAAAGCATAATACTTTAACTGAACATTTTTGTTTTTAATCTCTAAATTCCCATTTTCTTCCTAAATTTCATGCTTGACCCTGCAAATAGTGTGATGCTATCTCACTTCCAAACAGATCAATATAAAATACACTTTTAACAATGGCATCTGAAGAAACATGATTTATTTTGGTCAGTCAGTGTCAAATTCCAGAACAACAAGTTTTGTGCTTCTAACATCATTGAAATCATGTCAGCTTGACTGTCTATACATAAAGTTGTTGAATATTAAGTTTGTTAATAAATGTAAAGCACTTAAGAAAAATATTTGGCAGGTTTAAGTTTTATATGAGAGCTGCTATTATTATATTTTAATATAAAATAATTCTTCAAAGCCATCTTTCCTTCCCATTATTTTCCTACTTCTCTCTGTGGTTATGTCATATTCTTAGCCACATAGGTTCAATGTCAGAGTGATCATCAACTTTCTCTCTTGTTTCCCTTCCACTTTATTCCTACTTCTACCTCTAGGCAAACACATCTGATTATTTCTACTTTTGTAATTGCATTTGTTCCGGATGTTACTGCCATCAGTCTGGGCCAGACCTCACTACATCATGTGTCTGGTAACATTAGTTACACAGTTTTAGTTCTTCTCCCATCCAGTTTTTCTATACAGCATTATCAGATTCCCTTCCCCAGGTGATTTTCTTCCAAGGTATTGGAAACACAGCATCCTGCCTCAGCCTCTTCACACCAAATACTCCTGCTCACTGGAACATATATCTTTTTTTATCTGTCCATTAAATGAGAGTATTTGTGAATACACTTTGTGAAGTATAGAGTCCTCTGTGAGATTTTATTGTTATGCTACATTGTAACTTAAGCTGTGGGTTTTAATCAGTTGTTAGGAGAATATCCTATTAGTGTTATCGATAGTCTGATTCTTGAATAAATGTGACAACACCAGAAAAAAACTCATAAAAACCCCTGAAGATTAGTGTGTCTTTAAAGGGTTAACTTAACTAAATATCAACTTTATTACTTCCTTTAAATATAAATTTTTTCATTTTCATTTTTATGTAGAAAATAGTGACCAATTTTAAGAAAGCTTGATACTGTAGATTTGTGTTTTCTTTGTCTTTCCCTTTTTCTACTGAGTTGAGTAAAGCATTGTGAAAGCAATTCCAAATCTGTGATGGAAAATTGTATGAATAATATTCAGGCTCATGGATCATAGCTTAGAAATGCAATAACAACTAAAACAATTCACCTGAAAACTGTTATTCACTGTCAAATTTTCACACGTAGAAGTAAAATATTTACTCAGCAAGGAAAATATTATGTTTGACTTCCACATAGTTTTGAAAGTTATGACCAACCTAGATAGCATATTCAAAAGCAGAGACATTACTTTGCCAACAAAGGTTCGTCTAGTCAAGGCTATGGTTTTTCCTGTGGTCATGTATGGATGTGAGAGTTGGACTGTGAAGAAGGCTGAGCCCTGAAGAAGTGATGCTTTTGAACTGTGGTGTTGGAGAAGACTCTTGAGAGTCCCTTGGACTGCAAGGAGATCCAACCAGTCCATTCTAAAGGAGATCAGTCCTGGGATTTCTTTGGAAGGAATGATGCTGAAGCTGAAACTCCAGTACTTTGACCACCTCATGAGAAAAGTTGACTCACTGGAAAAGACTCTGATGCTGGGAGGGACTCGGGGCAGGAGGAGAAGGGGGCGACAGAGGATGAGATGGCTGGATGGCATCACTGACTCGATGGACGTGAGTCTGAGTGAACTCCGGGAATTGGTGATGGACAGGGAGGCCTGGCGTGCTGCAATTCATGGAGTCGCAAAGAGTCGGACACGACTGAGCGACTGAACTGAACTGAACTGATCATGAAGCTTCTGGAGGAAATCAAGAAAAGGAAATATTTATTGAGTATCTACTATGTGCTCAATAAATATGTGCTTATATAAAATTATTTTCAGAAAAGAGATGTTACAATTGATACCACAGAAATATAAAAGCTCATAAGAGACTACTATGAACAATCATACGCCAACAAATTGGACAACTTAGAAGTGGATAAATTCCTAGAAACATACAACCTACCAGATTAATTAATGATGAAACAGAAACTCTGAACAGACCAATTACTAGTAAGGAGATTGAATCAATAATCAAAAACTCCCCAAAACAGAAGTCCAGGAACATATGGCTTCACTGGTAATTTCCAGCTAGACATTCAAAGAAGAATTAATACAAATCCTTCTCAAGCTCTTCCAATAAGAAGAGAGCTCTTCCAAGTTCATTTTATGAGACAAGCATTACCTAATACCAAAACCAGACAAGGATACCACAGGAAAAGAAAACTATAGGCCACTGTACTTGATGAGCATAGATGCAAAAATCCTTAATAAAAGATTAACAATGGAATTAAACAATAGTTTAAAAGGATCATAATCATAACCAACTAAGATTTATTTCAGGGGTGCAAGAATGTTTCAAGATCCACAAATAAGTCTATATGATATGACATATTAACAAAATGAAGGGTAAAAAGCACATGATTTTCTCAATAGATGCAGAAATAGAATTTGACAAAACTCAACATCTATTTATGACAAAAATTCTCAATAAAACAGGTATAGAGGGAACATGCCTCAACATAATACAAGCCATATATGACAAATGTACCACATGACAGCATGTTCTACAGTGCAAAACTGAATATGTTTCCTCTAGGATCAAAAACAAGACAAGAATGCTCACTGTCACTACTTTTACTCAACATAGTATATTGGAAATCCTAGCCAGAGAAATTAGGCAAGTAAAAAAAAAAAAAAGATCATCCAAATTGGAAAGATCATCCAAATTGGAAACTAAGCAATCATCAAAAAAGCAGGAGGGTTCCAGAAAAATATCTATTTCTGCTTTATTGACTATGCCAAAGCCTTTGACTGTGTGGATCACAAGAAACTGTGGAAAATTCTGAAAGAGATGGGAATACCAGACCACCTGACTTGCCTCTTGAGAAACCTATATGCAGGTCAGGAAACAACACTTAGAACTGGATATGGAACAACAGACTGGTTCCAAATCAGTAAAGGAGTACGTCAAGGCTGTATATTGTACCCTGCTTATTTAACTTATATGTAGAGTCCATCATGAGAAATATTGGGCTGGAGGAAGCATAAGCTGGAATCAAGATTGCTGGGAGAAATATCACTAACCTCAGATATGCAGATGACACCACCCTTATGGCAGAAAGTGAAGAAGATCTAAAGAGCCTCTTGAGGAAAGTGAAAGAGGAGAGTGAAAAAGTTGGCTTAAAGCTCAACATTCAGAAAACTAAGGTCATGGCATCTGGTCCCATCACTTCATGGCAAATAGATGGGGAAACAGTGGCTGACTTTATTTTTTTGGGCTCCCAAATCACTGCAGATGGTGATTGCAGCCATGAAATTAAAAGACGCTTACTCCTTGAAAGGAAAGTTATGACCAACCTAGACACCATATTAAAAAGCTGAGACATTACTTGTCAACAAAGGTCCATCTAGTCAAGGCTATGGTTTTTCCAGGAGTCATGTATGGATGTGAGAGTTGGACTATAAAGAAAGCTGAGCACCGAAGAATTGATGCTTTTGAACTGTGGTGTTGGAGAGGACTCTTGAAAGTCACTTGGATTCCAAGGAGATCCAACCAGTCCATCCTAAAGGAGATCAGTCCTGGGTGTTCATTGGAAGGACTGATGTTGAAGCTGAAACTCCAATATTTTGGCCACCTGATGTGAAGAGCTGACTCATTTGAAAAGATCCTGATGTTGGGAAAGATTGAGGGCAGGAGGAGAAGGGGACGACAGAGAATGAGATGGTTGCATGGCATCACCAACTCAATGGACATGACTTTGGGTAAACTCCGAGCATTGGTGATGGACAGGGAGGCCTGGTGTGCTGCAGTTCATGGGATCCCAGTGAGTTGGACATGACTGAGCGACTGAACTGAACTGATTCACAGATGATATGATATTATATACAGAAAACACTGAGACCCCCATTAAAAACTGTTAGAACTAACAAAGGAATTCATCATGTTGCAGAATACAAAAGCAAAACCAAAAAAATCTATTGTGTTTCTATATGCTGAAATAAAATGAAATATCAGAAAGAGAAATTAAGAAAATAGTCTCATTTAAACTCATTTAAAAATGCTTAAAAATAATAAAAAATTTCGGAATAAATTTTATCAAGAGGTGAAAGACCTATATATTAAAAACTAATATACATTAATGAAATAAATGGAAGAAAACAAAAATAAATGAAAAGATACTCCATATTCATGGGTTAGGAAATTTTATACTACTAAAATATTCATACTACTCATAGCAATCTACTGATTCCATGCAATTCCTATCAAAATTTAAGTGGCATTTTTCATGGCAAGATAAAAATAATCCTAAAATTTGTAGGAAATCATTAAAGATCTTGAAAAACCAATCTTGAAAAAGCAATTTTGAGAGGAAAAATAAACCTGAAACATTACCCTCCATGATTTCAAACTATATTGCAAAACTATTATAAAGCAGTACTGTATTCGTGTAAAATCAAACACATAGATGACAGATAATACGGACCCCAGAAATAAACCCACACATATAAAGTCAGTTAATATATGATAAAGGAGGCAAGAATATACAACAGGGAAAGACAGTCTCAAGTAATGGTGTCGGGAAAACTGAACAACCACTTGCAAAGAATGAAGCTTGACCATTACACAAAAACTAACTCAATATGGATTAGAGACTTGTATAGAAATCCAAAACCATGAAACTCCCAGAAGAAAATATAAGTAATAATCTCTTTGATATAGGTCTTGGCGACAATTTTTTAAATAGGACACCAAAAGCAGAAGCCACAAAAGCAAAGCTGTTAGCCAAGTGGACTAAAGCAAACTAAAAAGCTTCTGCAAAACAAAGGAAACCGTTAACAGAAAGAACAAACTACCTACTGAATGAGAGATATATCTACACAATATATACAATATCAGATATCCAAATAGTTGCACAGAGTCAGACACTAATGAAGCGGATTAGCATGCCCAAAATATTATTAAGTCAGTTTTTGTTATTTAATTGACATTATTCAGAATCTAGCAAACTTGTGGAAAAAGAGCTTAGTATCTACTGAAGATACTTTTTCTACCTAGGAAATTTTGTGAAAAAAAGCTATAGAGCTAAGTAATAAAATAATAGAATACTAATTTCAACACTGTGCATGCTGCTTAGAAATTTCAGCTATCTTGATGGTAGTAAGATCTTAAATAAATAGGCCTAGTTTTCTGATGAATAAATTTATAAATTGAGGAAGAGACTGTGCTTCCCAGGTGGTGCTAGTAGTCAAGAACTTGCCTGCCAATGCAGGAGATGTAAGAGACACGGGTTTGATCCCTGGGTTGGGAAGATCCCCTGGAGAAGGGCATGGCAATCTATTCCGATATCCTTGCCTGGAGAACCTCATGGACAAAGGAGCCTGGTGGGTTACAGTCCATAGGGTCGCACACAGTCAGACACGACTGAAGAGACTTAGCATGCATGAGGAAGAGAAAACCATTTTGAATTTTTAAAAAGTAAGCTTTTAAAGTTTAATTGTGTTTTTCTTTTTATTATAGCATATTTTTCTTTACATTGATTAAGTACATGGCTTTAAAATAACAATCTATTAAGAAAAGCTGATTAACATCAAATGTTTGTACCTTTACATAAAATATTTTTGAGACACATGAGAAATACTTTATGCCAGGCTCAATTTCTCTCCACATGTCATATTTCGTCAATTCAAAGACACTTTTTCCCCTCTATTTTGACTCAGATACCTTACAGTTGATGGCCTCTTACAATTGCTATGAGCTAGACAGCAGTTGTGACGTGATTATCACTGACTCTGCTGTGACTTGGCCATGACTGTTTAGTCTGTTGTCATTTTGGTTGAGTCATGTGTGTTATAGGAGATGCACAAGTGGACTTTCATTATTATTTAAAGAGTCTTCCACAATAAAAAAAAAATATCATTCAGTATTTAAAAATAAATGAAGAAACACCAGAGGCATTAAAAATGGTGAATTCTTATTAAGCTATAATGAAAAACAGTGATCGCTTACAATACCCAAATGTATTCTTAAGGGAAATTAAGGAATGACTGATTTATTGCTTCCCGTCTTGAGTATATCCACAGGATGTCAGGTATTCCCCCTACTGCTGAGAAGTTCAAGATGTTAATAGCCACTGACCAAGATTCATATGTGTTAAGGAGGACTTTGAGCACTAAATATTTCCAAATTTTCTTCATTGCTTTTCTCTGTAAAATCTCTTGAGCCTGTTGATGAATATTTGCACAAATACAAGCCTGAGACATTTTCACTTCTATGAGCTGTCTCTTTTGTGTTATTGTTTCAAGTAAAAGAAAGCAATGCTATAGTACACCAATTTTTACAAGCACTAGAGTTCTAATTGTCATCTTTAATTTTCCTTAAGCCCAATAAACAAGGTGTACAGATTAGATCAGAAATTCTCAATTTTTTTCTGCCACAACATAAACCATGGTAAACACACCCATAAATCTCTGACTTTGACAAAACACCAAAACTATTTTGTTAAAAAAGGCTGTTTCAACGTGATCCAAGATTTTCATCATTGTGAGGTTCAGCTTCCATCTGCTACCAAAAAATCAAGAATTCTAGGGATAGAAGGTCTCAGAGGACTAATTCAAATCTGCGTCCAATCCAGGAATCTTCTGGCATGTAGTTCCACAGGAACCTCAGCAGTCATCTAAAAAAGCAGTTAAACCGAAGAACAATACAGTACCTAAACTGAGGAATAAGCTGGCCCTCCAGTATCTTGTCCTGTGTGTCCCAGCTATGACTCTCTGAGAAATATAAACATGATTGCCTTGTACCCCTCACCCACAGATAGAAGCAGGTCTCATATTCTTCTTAGGGCTTTTTTTCCCCTTCCCCTGTGTCTATTTACTCAATGCTTCTGTGCCTTACTAACATGAGATGGCTTCCAGATTCTGACCTTGTTCTTTAGTTTGTCAAAATGAAACATCTAGATCCACATCAAGTAATCCATGTATGGACTGGGTTTGATGGGACTATAAACTCTAATCACAAATCATTCTCACCAGAGCAGTTGCCTCATTCACTAAGAAAGTCATCTATAAAACCATATTTTTGTTCTGCTTTATAAGATCAACTGCTAACAACTGAATCATATCCCATTCTGTATCATGAAATTGGTTTATTGAATTTATTCAAGATTTTTATTTATTCTTTTAAATTCTGCTTCATTATTTTCCAAAGAAACTATCAGATTGTCCTCAACGATAAAATGCCTATGGAACCTGATTAAGGATTTGCGGTAAGAAATGTGACAAGTTTAAAGCATTCTTAGGGCTCTTCTGCCATCTTGTGAATATGCAAACTCTCCATGGCTTAACATATAGGATGCTATAATAGCCTGTAATTCAGGGCAGAAGCATCTGATTAAATAAGGATGAGGGAAAGCAAAGGAAAAAAATCACTTTAATTCTTCAACTGTTCTCTTGTCAAGCATAGGATTAGGTAAATGATTTATCACTTTTTATTGACACCCAATCCTAAGAGGAAGATATATACAGATCTGTTCTCTTTGTACTCTACCATACTGGATTTAAAATCTGGGCGCTTAGGCTTGCGTCTTTTTCCCAGCATTTGCTAGCCATGTGTTATAAGCAAGTTCCTTGAATCTTCATTTTAAAGTGGAGAACAAATGAGACTAAACCTTACAAAGAGAAGTCTCATTAAGTGCTATTTGTATTAAGATTATTACTAACTACAGGACAGCACTATCTACTGCACTAGAATATTTTCTATTAATGGGTAGGTATGGGGAAAACACCAACCTTCTTCTGAAACTTAAGTTAATTATTTTCTTTTTTTCTCCTTTCATGAGATCATCATTCATTACCCAAGGTTATTTCTAATCTCTCTAATAAAATATACATTTTTTTCTCTAATATATAAGGAGCTTCCCTGGTGGTTCAGTTGGTAAAGAATCTGCCTGCTATGCAGGAGACCAGGGTTCGATCCCTGGGTGGGGAAGATCCCCTGTAGAAGGGAATGGCTACCCACTCCAGTATATAAAGTACATTTCCATATGAATCAGAACCTAGGAAGCTTTACTTTCTTTTTTGTATATCTTTTAAGTTTTTATTCACTTTTCCATCAACATTTCTCACCTCCTACAACCTTTAATAAGATCTTTTGAGACTGAAAAATAAAATCTAAACAGTGCTTTCCTTGGAATTTTTACTTCTTTCAAAACTACTTTGCTTTTGTGCTCTGGTAAAGGCGTGCTACAGTGCAGAGCAGCACATGGATGATCCACTGCTGTAATCTATCAGCAGGGCTCCCTGGCTCCAAGATGGATTGTTGTATTACATCATCAGCCCAGAGGCTGACAGGAAAGAAAGTGCTTCAAACAGACTTCTTTCATAAATTGTTTTAGTTCTAATGAAAGAAAAAATGATTCGAAAGGGTATAGATGAGTAGGAAAACTTACTATACCTTCAGCTCTGTATTGAATTATATGTACATGAGAGCAGCCACCAAATATTTTCAGTTCTCAAGATAGAATTTTGTTTTTGTTTTAACACAGTGAAACCAGCTAATGTGCGTAAGTGACCACCGTATTTGGAAGAATCTCGAAGAAATTTGATCATCTTAATTAAAGAACTTTGGTTTTTCATTAACATTTTATACATGTAAGTTAGTTGCTCAGTCATGTCCGACTCTTTGCAACCTACAGACTGTAGCCAACCAGGCTCCTCTGTCCATGGAATTCTCCAGGTTAGAATACTGGGACAGGTTGCCGTTCCTTCCTCAAGGGGATCTTCCCAACGAAGGGATCGAACCCAGGGCTCCTGCATTGCAGGAGGATTCTTTACTGTCTGAGCCACCAGAGAAGCCCTTCCCACCAGGAAAGCCACCAGGGAAGCACAGGCGTGTATACTGTTGCTCTATTAACCCAAATGTTTAATTCACAACTTTCAGCATTCTGTATCCTTACCAGGTAACAGATTTATCACTGAACTTAAATATACCTGTTTTACATTTATACATGAAAAATGTGAAACAAAAATTTGCATTCTTTTTAAGGAAAAGAAGTCATGAGCCATGCTATCTGTGTACTTGATATATCTTTAGTAGGGTTTTCATAAGTTTGTTGAAAGAATTGGTAGACTGCTATATAATTAAATCTCTCATTTCTTTCTTTTTCTAAAGAAATTAGTTTGAAATATATAGTAACATCACATATTTTAGAATAGTGAGTCAAATGTTTTTGCAAACAAATAAAAAAATACAAAACTTTATGAAAAATAATTTAAAATTAGGTGTCTATTATCATCAGAGAGTTGTATGAAAAACATAAATTTTGCAAGATTTAATGTGTATTTTAATTTGCCTACTCTGTTGTTTTTTATCCTAAATTAAATAGCATCATGAACAAAATGAGTTTGAGGACAAAGTCTGTTATATCGATTATCCTGAATATGCTCCCTCTGCATCATTTTTCAATTGTAGAATTTGCCCATTGAAAATAAATAGCTGCACATTATGCTATGATCAAAGAGAACTCTGATCTAGAATGTGCTGTGTGTGCTCATTCATGTATGACTCTTTGCAACCCCATGGACTATAGCCCTCCAGGTTCCTCTGTCCATGGAAAGTTACATGCAAGAATACTGGAGTGGGTTGTCATAATATGTGGTTGTAAACTAGTTTCTACCCTTTTCTATTTAATAACTCATTTAGTGTTTTTTTAAGAGATCTTTCATGTGGAAAAATTAAATATTAAGGTATTTAATTTCCTTCTAAGGCCACGAATAAAATAGGCTGAAATGAATTCATAAGCATTTTTCAGAACTCTTATAATGCCAGCACCTCAAATCATATTTTACTTTATTTTGAATTTTCAGGTATTACATTATTCCCAAATTTGAAACATTTAGTTACATCAATAGACTTCTTTCATAGTCCCAGGACTCTCCTTGCCACCAATTTTCTCACCTTTCACTCCAAGTTTTGTGGCCTTGAGAAGCTCACATTCCGCATGTCAGGGTCTCCAGCTTGGGTGACAAGGTTTCAATTCTGTGATTCTTCTCCCAAATGTTTATTTCTATGCCCAATGAATCATTCTGGTCAATATAATAATGTCTTCCTAATTTACTTGCTGAACTCCACATTTTAATGCAATCTTTATATAGGGTTTATATTCAGATATTTGGGTCTTTCGATGCCAAGAGTTTTCCCAAGGCTTTCTATCGCTTTGGAATCTCTAATCTTTAAAATATCCACTCACTACTTAAGTGGCATGGATATTGCACAGAAGATTATCATTAAAATCCCATTCCCAGAATCCTGTGGCATCTATTAACCCCTTCGCCTCTCATGTGCAGTAGGCATTAGTATTTATAAAGTGCCTCAGTATTTAATTATTTTAGATTATTTGTGAGGTATCACAATCTTTTTCACCATTTTCAGAGTGAGGAAAATGAGACTCGGAGGTTAAAAGACTTGCCCAAAGTAATATAATCCTAGTACAGTCCATGCTATGCTAGAAATATTTATAATGCCTTCTTAACACCTCTGCCATGCTTGCCATTGGCAAAATTGCCAATAAGAAAATCTTTGAAATATTTCTCTTCTCCTACCTGTGGTGAAAATATTAGTCTTTCCCATTTGCTGCACTCAGTATATGTTTCCTATATTAAATCCACATCCACAGCCACAAACAAGTCAGGGAATACATTATTATGAGGGTTTGTACTTAACACATCCATAAGTTCTGTTTTGGGTTCAGATTTCTGGATGTAAAATCAGTTTTGTTGAATATTGTATTTTACTGTGTAATTTAGAAGTCATGTGGGGAAATAGGAAAATGCAACTGTATATTTTTAAGTGGAAAATACCCTTCACCTTTTACCTTACAGTACCCAAGTAAAGCTTCATTAAATATATTTATATCAATTGAATATAAGAAGCAGTCAAATAAGAATTTCCTTGAATCTGTTACCTACAGAAACATTCAGAATTTTTAGAATAAAATTCTTCATACAATATTTAAAACTGTCTTAAGTTAACTATAGTTGTACACAGATATAAATAAGATAAACCACTAATAGCATTTTAAAAGTTCTAGCCATCCAGGGACTGCCATGGTGGTCCAGTGATTAAGACTCTGTGCTCCCAATGCAAGGGGCACAGGTTCAATCCCTGACTGGGGAACGAAGATCCCACATGCCATACAGCATGGCCAAAATCAAAATAAAATTCAAATCGTGATGTATGGAAAAACAGAATTCTGCATTTATACTGAGAAGCTTTTCTGCAGGCCATCAGCTGTTAAAAGTCCCTTTCTCTAATGAGCAGACTGCTTCCTTGGGAAGGAGAAAGCCATTACAGCTTAGTATTCTGAATTTTTTTTTTTTAAGGAATGTTGTAAATTGTTTTGTCTGCACAAGTGCAGAATGGTGAATGATGACTTTGTGATATAGATTGCTGTCCAAAGGGAACAGAACAGAGGCCAGGTACATCATTTTAATTGGACCTAAAAATCAAAAGCATACACTTGAAATGCAAGTTGTGTGTGCAATCATACAGACACTCATGCACACTCACAGTTAATATTGATATCATTTGGCCATAATTTATATGCATAACATAGGGACAGGAAAGAGTTCCTAGTGATGTGTATGACTTACCTCAACTGAAAGATGACTCAGGTTTGATGACTCAAAACTAATCCATGCATGCTTTTAACTGTTCAGTGGTAAATTTTATGGAAAACATCAAATAAAGAGTTACCTAGTCAGGCCTGAATAGGAGATTTTTATAATCTGACAAGCTATAAATATTTAATTTGAAATGATGCTATTGTACAACATAGAAATAATTTAGAAAAATATACTGATTTAACTGTGCACTATACTGAACATTTGAAAAGTATTTCAGAATTTGGGGCTATGTAGACACTGTACTTCAACCACAAAAATATTTATGGAAAATATTTGGAAGGAAATATATCAAGTGATTATTTTTCTCTGACAGAAGGTATTTGGAGTAATGTTTCTGCTACCTTTTGCATTTCATTTCTCCCCAGTTACATATTTTATAGCTTTTGATTTTATAAAACTACTTTAAAAATAGCTAACTAGAATACTAAACAACAAGTAGAGTACTAAATTTTAAAATCTACTGAGAAACATTCATCTGTATTATGATTAGAAGGAGTGGCCATACTTGGTGATAAATTCTCTTTAATTCCTTCATTCATAAGCTCCATTACTGGTTTTAGAGATATATCATATGTGATAACTATGAAAAAATAACTAAGTATAAGGCACTGTCTTCAGCAAGGGAGAACACACTACTGAAATTTATGGAACACAATTATTTTCAGTTTTATAGATAAGGAATAATTATTTGGATACCAAGTAAGAAGTGGTTCATATATTAATAAGTCTAAACATTTTTTAAAATGCAAGATTTTTGATTCAATATACTTCCATACAGTCAAAATATCATTTACTTATGACCTTTCATTGTGCTATACTCTTAAGAAATATGAGTAGTATTGACTATAGAAATAAAAGCATCAGTTCAGTTCAGTTCAGTCACTCAGTCATGTCCGACTCTTTGTGAACCCATGAATTGCAGCACGCCAGGCCTCCCTGTCCATCACCAACTCCCAGAGTTCACTCAAACTCACGTCCATCGAGTCAGTGATACCATCCAGCCATCTCATCCTCTGTTGTCCCCTTCTCCTCCTGCCCCCAATCCGTCCCAGTCTTTTCCAGTCCTGTGGCCACTGCTGAGTTTTCCAAATTTGCTGGCATATTGAGTGCAGCACTTTCACAGCATCATCTTTCAGGATTTAAAATAGCTCAACTGGAATTCCATCACCTCCATTAGCTTTGTTTGTAGTGATGCTTTCTAAGGCCCACTTGACTTCACATTCCAGGATGTCTGGCTCTAGGTCAGTGATCACACCATCGTGATTATCTGGGTCGTGAAGATCTTTTTTGTACAGTTCTTCTGTGTATTCTTGCCACCTCTTCTTAATATCTTCTGCTTCTGTTAGGTCCATACCATTTCTGTCCTTTATCGAGCCCATCTTTGCATGAAATGTTCCCTTGGTATCTCTAATAAAAGTGTAGTCACAATTAATAAATTTTTGCTTTATTCTACATGTTGGAATCAGTGTTTAACCATGATGTAGTGACATTTCAGATAAAAAATACTGCTTTGTCATGCATTTGACACATCCTGGGAAAGTAGAAGAGTGAAGTGAGGAGAACACAGGCTCCAGAATCACACCCAAGATGGATTCTCAACTCTGCCACTCACTAGTTTCATGAATTGGGGCAAGTTTTTTAATCTCCCTTTGCTTCAGTTTTCTCATCTGTAAAATAGGTACAAAAAAGATAAAGGGCTTAATATTTCCTGACACAGTAGGAAACTTATGATGAAAACAAACAATTTTTATAATCACTAGTGATTTCTACAAATTATGGTTGTTGATAAAGGAAGTTCATGTATACTATGCAAAGTATTTGCAAATTATTTATAAAGTAGGCAGTGTATTATTTATTTTATATTTTCCACTTAAAATGCTATCTCTGTATTCACAAGAATAAGCAGAAAGAAGAGCAAAGTATTAAGCTAATCTAGGGGAAAAGTTTTTTCCCTTAATCTATTCAGATAACTGACCCACAAAGCATGCCTTCTTTTTTTACTTGATTTATAGTTATAATTTCCTCCATTCTCCACACAGCGTGTGTAGTCAGTCTAGCTGTTATTCAATAGACCTGTTCCAACATCTACTGTGATTGATTTATTTAGAAATACCTCCAGGCCAAAATGAGAATGAAAATAAATGGAACAGATGAAAGTGCCCTGCTGCAAGCAAGAGCTACAAATTGAGGTTAAGAGTAATTGCTTTGGCATAATTGTTATTTGTAATCTTAGAACAAATGCAAATCTCCTATTAGGAGCAGTAAATCCGGTGCTTAAAGAAGAAGATGAGTATTTCACTGCCTGGCAATGGGAAGCCATAGCTGAATGCTAACTGCAGTGACATTAAAATTTTGTCAGGTCCTTCACTTGAACTAATAATGCAGGGGATACAGTGGATATAGGAGTTTACCTCAGAAAATGAGTATCGAGGTATGATTTATTCCCTTTATGTATTTTTTTTTCCAAAACACGTTATAAAAACTTTGTGTTTGCAAACTCTTCATGTGCTCTTTCTCAGAAATACTTTATACTTACACTGAGTCTGGCTTTCGTAAAGCCTGATGTGCTTTTTATGATTATGAGTCTTTACACCTTCATCACTGAAGTAGATGATAAGATGAAGTTATTATCTTTATTTTAAAGAGATCAGAATAGAAATATTGAGAGGTTCAGTGACTTTCCCAAGGTTATAAAATCATTCTGATAAATCTGGGGAAAAGCATAAAGTATATGTAATTCAAGCTCATTTCATCTACCATATCATTCTTCTTCAGATCACTTTTTAAAGTCGGTAGGTAATTATTAGTAGTGAAATTATGATAATCACAGTGATAAACTAAAGGTTGTCATTAGATTCCTCAAATATTCAACAATTGCAGGGCCAGGATTATGATATAAGAAAGGCTGTATTTATTTTTAAATGAATTGCTTGCCTCACAGGAGAATAGTATTTTAAACTATTCAATTAAAGCTTAGATAGGATTAAATTGAGTTCTTGGCTACATAATAGGTTATGAAGAATAAGTGAGATTTCAAGGTCATGTGTACCTACAAGATTATTTAGAAACAAAGAAGTTGCAGAAAAGACTTGAGTAGATAAAACCGATTGTGTGTATTTGAGAAAGTAATGAGTACAGTGGAAGAGAAAATATATTGTAGTGTTGCAATTGAGTAATGAAAAACATCAGTATTCAGACAGTTTCTGGTATATACATAGTCAGGGTCAAATGTCAAGTGGATTTTTTTAGTCTCCCTAACTGATCACACCATCTTAATACTATTTGCTAGATGTTGGCAAGAAGAAAGGTTAGTGTGATATAATTGTATTTTAAACTTAAAACACTTACTTTGTTGATTTTTAAATCATGCCTTGTCAACCCTTGAGAGGAAGGAGGGCAATGCAGAGTCCATGGCAAAGCCAGAGTAGTTACACTGCTTTAGGCAAATGGGTGTGTTTCAACTCTAGAGAAATGGAACATGTCTGGGAGTTATCTCCCTAAGAGTGCTACCCAAAGGTGATCTCAGCTTTCCCACAAGATCCTTACTGGTTTAAGAATAGAATTTTAATTTGAAATCCATTTCTAAGGGGCAACATTCACAAAGCCACCCTCTGACACCTTCTTTTAACATATGACCTCCTCCCTCCAATAGAACCTACATAGAAAAGCTTTTGATCTGCCCTCACAGTTAATCATTTATGATGCCCTGGATGGGGAGGGACATTTTTGCCAAAACAGTGATAGAATTATAGCAATATAATCCCAAGCTGATTCAGTGAGACCATCTATTTTTCTTTAATAAAATAAAAGAGCTGTCAAGCACTATTTATACCCCCTGCTGCCATTTCTATATGGAAAGAATGCAGCCCCTTCTTTCAATCTAGTAAGAAGGCAAAAAAGTCACAGAAGAGTTAGAGACGAAAGAAAAATTAAACCCAATGCAGAAGTGAGAGAGCCTTTTAGCATGCATTCAGGGGATGAGAGTAAAATGTCAAGGACACCGGTATCACGGGAATCGTTCCCTCCAAAAAGAAACCACCAGTGACTGAGGAAGGTTTGCAGCTTTATCACCTTTTCTTTCTCTTCTTGTAGTCTACAATGTGTTGTCCAATTTTTGTGCAATCTGACCTAGCTGAATGGTTGCATTTAGCTAACAAAGAAAATTAACAAGTGCAAATTTATTTTTGAACAGTTTGTAGAGAAATGTCATGCAATTATAGCCAAAACAGATGTGGCATTCATTCAGAAATATTTTACAGAATACAAATAGCTTTAATGAAGGGTCAAAGGTGCTAATCTTTACCCTCTTAAAGCCTAGTATTAATCTACTAATGATTTATACATATAAAGCCAATGTGGGAAAATCCTCACTTATAATTTTATTCCTATGAAGATGGTAAATCTCACCTTCATCATCATTTATATGCCTCACCCCATAATTAAGAATCCAGTTAATTTAAGATAGTACATATATTCTCTGAGTGCCTACTCTGTACCAAACATGATGTCAATGACCAAGATGTTTATAAAAATAGATAGTATTCCTTACTGCTTAGAGATCATAAGCAAGTAGAAAACTCAGACTATAAGAAAGAAAAAGGGAAGCCCATGAATTATAAGGTACAAAAACCTTGGGAACTGTGGAAAAAGAATATGTGTTTGCTACTTAAAAAAAAAAGAGACCGAGATATTTAAGTGGGTTTTGAAAGATCAGCAAGAGTCTAACAAGTGATTGGAGTGCAGAGAAAACAGATTTACATTTGATTTATTTCTTTGCAGACAAGGAGCAGGATTTCACTAAGTTTTCCTGTTTTCCATGTGAGAGACATGGTTTATAAGAAATTACTGTATACCTTGATCTGCAATAACTAGATGAGTGACATTCATAATGTTAATCACCTGTATTTTTCAGTGTAGCAAACCTCCTCCTGACACAGCATTCTGCTGCCACATGGAATGACATAAATTTACTGAATAAACTCTCTGTGCTCACTCTGCAAGGCATTCTCTGTAAGATTTCCTTTGTATTCTGGAATTCTACTTCCAGCCTCCGATCTTATCCACTGCACGTATGCACATATACCTGGCTATTTATTAGGTCTTGAGAGCTCTTTGCGGGAGTTCCCTCATCTGAGAAGCATTTTCTGAAATCATCCATTCCAAATCTAGATTCAATATTTCTCCTTAGGGCCACCAGCCCATGGCTGTTACCTTTATCATATCACTTACTTCATTCTATTTCAGTTGCCAGTTTGTTTTTCTGTGTCCTCTGTTAGGCTGTAAATTCCTTGAGGGCAAAGACCAAATAATATTGAATAAGCTTTTTTATCTATAGCATCTGGAAAAAAACCTACCCTCTGGAAGGTACCAACTCAATAAATATTTGTTGGCTGGGAAAAAGAAAAGTAGAAAAATGTAGAAAGAATGACTCTGAATAAACTTGGCATCTCATCTGATCTTTAGTTGGCCAGAAAATCATAGGTGATTATAGTCACCTCACCCATAGGTCATGTCTTTCTCTCACCTTCACTTGTCATATCTGTAATGAGCATAACATACCAATCTTTCCTTCTAGATATTTCTTTTCCTTTGCCTCTTCTTCTTCTTCTTTTTCAAATCTCTACTAACATTGCCTTAATGCCGTACATCATTTTTCACCTGGACAATATTGCAATAAACTCTTAACTGGTCTCCCAGTTGCAATAAATGTCTATTAAATTGAAATGGTTGAATTGCTTAAAGTCACACTCTTATTTTGAAAATAAATCAGCTAGAAAGTACCTGCTACCCACCAACAATAAGCACTATTATGTGCTTTGGGGGAGTCAGAAGAAACAGAGCATAGAAACTACCATTCTACTCCCAAACCACTACAATGTGGGCCTGGAGAACCATGAGAAAGTGCTTCTTAAAGTGCACCATGCATACAAATCACCTGGGGATCCTTCTGAAATACAGATTCAGTAGGTCTTGGTTGACACCTGAGATTTTGGATTTCTGATAAGTTCCTGGGTGATGCTGGTGTCACTGGCCTATGCACAATTCTTTCAGTAGAAAAACATTAAAACCCATTAAGTGACTTAGAGTGGCCTTATATGAAGATTCTAAGGGCAAGTAGAGTTCAGAGGCAGTAGGAGATAAAATGAGAAAGTCTCCAAGTTGAGATAAGAATATATGCTAAGAAAATAGAAGTTCATACCCTATTCCAAGTCAGTTGTTAAGACTTGGCTCATTTCTCCTATCCTTTCTAAAACCTTCCTGAATCACCCTCGTATAATCACACTGCTGTTATTTTTCCCAGTTCCTTATCTGTCCTCTGAACTGCACTCAGAAAGATTGTTCTAAAATACAAATCTAATTTTGCCACTTGTATATCTTTCCGTCACCTGCTATATAAATTTCATACTTGAAAATCCATCCCACAACCATGCCCAACTCTCTAGCCACACTTTCCACCACTGCCACCGCATGGAAACTGTGTTGCCAGACTTTACTTTGAGCTGTCTTATCCTTGCTTTTCACAGGCTGCACCCTTTGTTGGAAAGCCCTGTTCCCATTGTCTGTCCTGTTTTTCTTGTCTTGCAAGGCAGAGTTAGATATCTCAATGCCTCTCTTAGTTCCAGAGTACATAATATAATATCACCTTCATATGTTTTATTTCACCCCCATATGAGCCTCTATTTGGAACGATCTGAAATTCCTCTTTCTTTGCAGTTCCTACCTAGAAAACTTTGTTCAAAATATAGATGGTGCTTCAGTAACTATTGGCTAAGAGAATGAATGAATGAATAAATTCCAACTATTCAACCAGTCCATCCTAAGGGAGATCAGTCCTGGGTATTCTTTGGAAGGACTTATGTTGAAGCTGACACTCCAATACTTTGGCCACCTCATGCGAAGAGTTGACTCATTGGAAAAGACCCTGATGCTGGGAGGGATTTGGGGCAGGAGGAGAAGGGGACGACAGAGGATGAGATGGCTGGATGGCATCACTGACTCGATGGACATGAGTCTCAGTGAACTCCGGGAGTTGGTGATGGACAGGGAGGCCTGGCGTGCTGCGATTCATGGGGTCGCAAAGAGTCAGACAAGACTGAGCGACTGAACTGAACTGAATTGAACTGAGTTACTACTAAAAGATAATTTATAACAGCACTAATAAACAAAATCAGTGCCTATTGTGATGAGATTTCAGTATGCTGAAGATGTAAATGTTGGGGTGAAAAGGGAGGAGAAAAAGAAGGTAAAGGAGGGAAGTGCTAGGAAACACTACAACAGGAGCAGGAAGACAAATATTTTTCACTTCTGCATCGTCTCTGTTCCCTTGTACATGCCCACATATACACATGCCATTCATAATTTAAGCTGCCCTAAAAATGCTACCAAATTAAAGCTCATCTCCAGAAATCAGTAGAAAAGGCAGGAAAGTGTATGATTACTCCTTTTCCAGGTCACTTAATATTTGCCTAAGTCCTGAAAGTTATGTCTCAGATATTGGATTGAACTGAACTGAAAGGTCTCAGGATGAGAACAATCAATGTTCCTCTTATTTACAGAAGACATGACTAGGCTTATGGACAACATATGTGAATTATTATTTTTCAGTTGAAAGTGAAGCTCAACCTTGAATGTCAGGGAACAATTCAAAGATGGTTCCAAATAAAAATAAAGCATACCTCATACCAAGTCCTGAGAAAAGCCACATAAATGATCACATTGTTAAGAGAGAAAATATATTTAGCATCTTTTCTGGACCACCACTCAATAGAAAAATACAAAACCCAAAAATATTAGACATAATGATAAGCAATCAGACCGATGGAAAGATTACTTGCCATTTACAATCAATAAATTATATTATCAAAATTATTCTTACTCAGAACTTACATCATTAATAGGAACCTGACAATGAGTAAAAGAACTTAAAAGTATTCAGTCTATCTCACCCCAAACAAAAAGCACTAAACCAAAAATTAAAGTAGCAAAATCAATAGAACTTTCCCTAGTGGCTCAGCAGTAAAGAATCCACCTGCTATAAAGGAAACATGGGTTCAGTCCCTGGGTCAGGAAGACCCTCTGGAGGAGGAAATGGCAACCCACTCCGGTATTCTTGCCTGGGAAATCCTACCCACAGAAGAACCTGACGAGCTACAGTTCAGGAAGTCACAAGAGTCAGACATGACTTAGCACTAAAACACCACCACCAGAAACATCAATGGGAAGTTATATGGTAAAGTATTGTCACATTACATAAGGATTAACCTCAAGGTTACTTCATATTATTCTTCTATAGCAATTAAATATATGTAATTTTTCCCCATCCCCAAAATTATAACATTACTTTTCTATATCATCCTTCATTTTAATCATTTTTATCCCCAGTACTTTAGAGTGCTTAGCAGGTTGTAAGTTCAATATGGATTGAAGTTGAACAAAAATGATTTGTAATAAGTTACCATATCAACTCTGGGAGTTGGTGATGGACAGGGAGGCCTGGCGTGCTGCAAATCATGGGGTTACAAAGAGTCAGACACGACTGAGTGACTGAACTGAACCATATCAGTCAATCAGAGCATCTACCTATATTCCAAGTGCTGCAGTGAAGGACATAAAAGAAATAGGGAACTTGGACACTGCCTTCCTTCCTGGGCATTAAAATGTAGACAAAAGACAATACTAACAGTTGAAATAGTGAGGAACTCTGGAAGCTCGTAAATACACTCTATCATGTAGCTCAGAAGACACGGGCCAGTGGGATTCAGTGTTCAGAAGTTCTACAATTCAGGCTTGGTTTTATGGGATGGGGATAGAAAGATGAAAAAAGACTTTAGGAGGACCTAGATATAAAGTACAGAGAAGGCAATGGCAACCACTCCGGTACTCTTGCCTGGAAAATCCATGGATGGAGGAGCCTGGTAGGCTGCAGTCCACAGGGTTGCTAAGAGTCGGACACGACTGAGCGACTTCACTTTCACTTTTCACTTTCATGCACTGGAGAAGGAACTGGCAACCCATTCCAGTGTTCTGGAGAATCCCAGGGATAGAGGAGCCTGGTGGGCTGCCATCTATGGGGTGGCACAGAGTCGAACACAGCTGAAGAGACTTAGGAGCAGCAGCAGCAGCAGATATAAAGTGAAGCCCAGAGTGAAGAAATGTAGGGAAGCCTGTAGGAGTAAGGTGCCTGTAGCACAACTAAGACTTAAGGAGGGCCCTTTTCGAATTGTGACGTGTACAACCTGCCCAACTGTATTCAGAGGCCCTGCTGTAAAGCTCCTTGAATACACTGTGCTGTTTTAAGTCTCCCTGAACTCACTTGATTCTGTCCTTTGAGACCCAATGTCTCTGCCTCTGTGAAGCCTTTCCAGATCCTCAACCTTCTATCGCACTCTGTACATCTATTAACAATTCTCTCCATAGGCCATGATTGTATATATTCAAGCCTACCAACTTCTCCACTCCCTTCTCCACATAATCTAAAATAGCACTGCTTAGTACAACTTTCTATGATGATGAGAATTTTTCTGTACTTTCCAATGCAAGAGCCTCTAGCCACATTGGCTATGGAGCACTTGAAAGGTAGTTGTTACAGAGAATATGAACTTCTTATTTCATTTTATTTTAATAGATTAAAATAAAAATTTAACCAGCCACATGTGGCTAGTGGCTACTGTATCACACAGTGAAATTCTAAACTATGTGCTTCTTGTGGGAAAGAATTATTTATTATCATCCATATGTCTCAGTGTGCTCAATTGTGGTATTTATTCAAGAAAGTTTTGCTGAATGAATGCTCAAATCTGGATGGATCTCAGTGTGTTTTTGACAATGTAATGAACACAAATATTAGATACACGAAAAATTTACAAATCTTAATGACACAATAAGCACTGAAACATGAGAATGGAAAGTAATGAGGGATGGAAGTATATTTTTAAATAATTATTGGCAGTAGTGGTCTAGAATAGAAATTAACAAAAAAAATCAGCTGAAATATTGGTACTCCATATAATTTATATGTGTAGGACAGTAAAGACTATGCCTCCAATGCAAGACACCCAGGTTCCATTCCTGGGTTGGGATGATCCCTCAGGGAATAGAGTGGCAACCCACTCCAGTATTCTTGCCTGGAGAATTCCATGGACAGAAGAGCCTGGTGGGCTACAGTCCATGGGGTCGCAAAGAGTCAGACGTGACTGAGCAACTACCACACACACATCCTCTTATTTCATACTGTCTTTATTATATCTAAGTCTTCATATACTAAGCTTGACCTCCTTGAAAACAGGGCCTTTTAATCTCACTGTATCTTCAGATCTTAACATAAAGTCTAGAACATAGTAGGTGTTCAACAAATGTTTATTGGATAAATGAAAGTTAATGATCAAACAGGAATTAAAACTAGTAGAGCTGATGCTCAGAAAGGAAAGATAGCTATTGCAAAACTCCTAAGTGACTCATCAATAAATCATCCTGTGGCATCTATTGTACGTGAGCATTTACACCTTGTGCTTGAGAAACCTGTAAGTTATTTCAAGTAACTTTTCCTAAAACAAAATCACAATTATCTTTTTCTCCCTGTCCCCCATCCATTGTTCTATACAGTCCCATTGATTTTAGTTTTACGTTTGGTGTTAGCCTCTTTGGCTCTTTCACTATTTTAGTATTTTTGTTATCTTAAGAGAATAAAGTTGAGTTTCTTTTACTTTCTCGTGGTGGGTGGTTAACCTATGCAAGGAGAAAAATGTCACCATAGACTAATCAGAACAAATTGAAGGAATTTTGCCTAATGCTTGTGCATCAAGCTTGACGTGTTAACTAGCATATCCAATTTATCATTTCTGATAGATTAGAGTCTGCTTTATATTTGCCAGCCAATTCAGCTTCTCAGAACATAAATTTTTACCGTGTTGTCATGTCAGAAGGTATTGTTTTCGCTTCTCTCTCAAGAAGTGCCATTGTTACCTTTTTTTTTATCATCTAAGAAGCTCAGAAATCAATATGAAAGCAAGTCTTTAATTGTCATTGCTTAAATAAGACATAGTAATTCCAAAGATATTTACTGAGCACTTACTACCCAAGACCATGTTCTAAGTGCTTTGAGGGATATAGAGGTAAATAGTGCATGAATCTGCACTCAAAGAATATATGGTCTCTTCTGAAACTTGAGATATCTATCTATTTATATACTTTATATATATTATATATATATATATATATATTAGTTACAAAGCAGAAATGAATAAATTTAGTACAGTTGTTTAGAGCAGAGCCTTGGATTTGTATCTTGTCTCCTGTATTAGAGGATGTGTGACATCAGACAAAATGCATTAACTTTGAGTTTTATTTTCCTCATCTGTGACATGGAAAAGACAGATTTTTGTCTCTAAATTCTTGAGCTATAATCTGAATAAAGCCAAACCCTCTGGTGGAGGATGATTAAGGCCAACCATGTGCATACCTTAACATAGTTCTGACCCTGGCACATGGATGAAACACTTAGTATCTGGCACAAAACAAAGTACTTTCCAAGTTTAGACAGATGTTTTCACTGTATGGGTTACCTGAATTTTATCTGAGACAGAAAGACTGATAGAATTGGAATGTAGAAAATGCAAAGGCAAGGTGGAAGGAGAAGGACATTGACTGTACGTAATCATTCCAAAGGCCAGGAGATTGGCATATTATTAATTTTCTTAATAATTATATTTATCTAAGTATTAATGCCTTCAGAGTATGAAGCACCATGCTAGATGCCTGGGGGAGGAATGGCACAAATTTAAACGCTCTCTACTCTTACAAGGGTAATTAACTAGAAGAGGAAAATGTGTACAAACATAATGGTGGGGTATAAAAAGAAAGGGGCCGCAGAACAAGGACACAGAGAGGGCTAAGTGTGAAAGTAGCCAATTTTTTAAAAAGTTTTATTTGAGTATGGTTGCTTTACAATGTATTAATTTATGCTATAGCAAAGTGAATCAGCTATATGTATACATGTATCCACTCTTTTTCAGATTTCTTCCCATTTAGGTCACCACAGAACATTGAGTGGAGTTCCCTTTGCTATGCAGTAGGTTCTCATTAGTTATCTATTTTATACATAGTAGTGTATATATGCGGAGAAGGCAATGGCACCCCACTCCAATACTCTTGCCTGGAAAATCCCATGGACGGAGGAGCCTGGTAGGTTGCAGTCCATGGAGTCGCTAAAAGTCAGACACGACCGAGCGACTTCACTTTCACTTTTCACTTTCATGCATTGGAGAAGGAAATGGCAACTCACTCCAGTATTCTTGCCTAGAGAATCCCAGGGACGGGGGAGCCTGGTGGGCTGCCGTCTATGGGGTCGCACAGAGTCGGACACGACCGAAGCGACTTCGAAGCAGCAGCAGCAGTGTATATATGTCAATCCCAATTTCCCAATTCATCCAACTCCTTCTTTCCCCCTTTGGCATCCATATGTTTGTTCTATACATATGTGTCTCTACGTCTGCTTTGCAAATAAATTCATCTGTAGCATTTTTCTAGATTTCACATTCTTTATATCTCAAATCAGCACAGTCTTAAACACAGATCCAGTCCTGTGGAAATAATGGTTGATTATTTTATCCTCATCTAGTAGGTAGATCAAGGGCCAGAGAGAAGAACAAATTCAAATCCCATCCTAGTGACATGCTTAAAAGCTCATATCCAAAGGCTGGGGATTTGTAAACACAGAGCAACTTAGTGGAAATTTGGCAACCATGACAGGGAGTCAACCAAATCCATCAGAGTTCCAAAAACACCTGCATACTTTAGGAGGTGGGACCTCTATCTGGAGAGCTTCTTAGAAGTCATGAAATGATGGCATTAACTATTTCTAGTTCCACCTTGGCTTGATGGACTCCTGGGAGAAATTTTCCCTAATCCCTAACCTCCACTCATGGTTCTCTCATTGGTAAAACTGTTATTGTGGGTTTACCAGGACGATGGGCTCCTAGATGCCAAGGATAGTGCTTCAAATGCCCTTGTATCCTCCACACTAAGCTCAGCTCTTAGAGCCTAGTAGATACGCATTACGTATGTATGAATGAGTGAATCAACACACATATTATTGAATGAATGTATTCTAGTGTTTACTCCATAGTAAAATTAAAAGACTTATAAAATAATTTAAAAAATAACTCTTTGAGTTTAAGGATATAAATACTTAAATGATATTTATCAAAGAGAACAAGGTTTTGAAGGTAGAACTAACAGCTGCCGAATGATTTTAATAACAAAAATGGTATTTGTGATAACATCATGGCATATTTGCATTGTGCTTCATGCTTTTCCAAAGTTCTTTTGGTTTACAGCTTTGTATTTTTATGAAATATGGTAATTTGAAGTTGTATAAATATCTTTGACCAAGAAATGTTTCAAGAAAAGGAAAAGGTACAAAATAATAGCCAATAATAGTAAACATAAAAACAGTAATAATGTCAAAAACACAAGCTATCTTTCACTGAGTAGTTGATATGTTCCAGCTAGTGTAATAAATACCTTTCATGGGCCATCTTCGGAGAAGGCAATGGCACCCCACTCCAGTAGTCTTGCCTGGAAAATCCTATGGAAGGAGGAGCCTGGTAGGTTGCAGTCCATGGGGTCGCTAAAAGTCAGACACGACTGAGCGACTTCACTTTCACTTTTCACTTTCATGCATTGGAGAAGGAAATGGCAACCCACTCCAGTGTTCTTGCCTGGAGAATCCCAGGGAGAGGGGAGGCTGGTGGGCTGCCCTCTGTGGGGTCACACACGACTGAAGCGACTTAGCAGCATGGGCCATCTTACTTAATCCTCACAACAATCCTATGAAATAGGAACTGTTGCAAGCTCCTTGCTACCATGGAGGGAACTCAGAGTTAGAAATCAGAAAGAATGTCAAATATCATACAGCAGGAAGTTAGTAAGACCAGGATTGGAATCCACGTGTGTTTATCCCAAAGTCCTTGCTATTAACCAACTCACTAAACTACCTGCATGTGTGCTAAGTCGCTTCAGTCCTGTCTGACTCTCTGTGAGCCTTTGGACTGTAGCCCACCAGGCTCCTCTGTCCATGGGATTCACCAGGCAAGAATACTGGAGTGAGTTGCCATTTCCTTCTCCAGGCGATCTTCCCCACCAAGGGATCAAACCCGCATCTCTTATGTCTCCTGCATTGGCGGGTGAGTTCTTTACCACTAGTTCCACCTTCCCACTCCTAAATAGCAATAACAACAACAACAACAAATACTACTTGCAAACCCATCCATCATGTGTTCTGTGTATAGGGTCTTCATTGTATTATTTATCCTCAAAACATTAGGAAGCTGTAGGTTTGATTATTCTATATTCCAGGTGAGAGAACCAAGGCTTAAGGAATCTTGGCTCCTTGCCTGTGTTTACAAACCTAGTCAGTGGTAGAGAATAGACTCAAGCTCACTTCAGAGAGTCAGCAGGGTTCTTTTCACCAATTGATGTTAATGGAATTTAAGTATCCTAGTAAGCAGGAAATTATTATATTTAGAGTATGTGAATTTTTACTATAGCTAGAATAATATACATACTCTTGACATTAAACTCAGATCAAATACAATTTGCTCTTTACACAATGATTAGAAAGGCACTTCAGAATCTTGAAGTGCCTCATCACCATGCCCATAATTAGCATATAATAATATTTTTTAAGTGCTGGCATTTGAACCTTTGGGCCATTCAGCCTCTGAGTATGTGGGAGTTTGCGTGAAATATTTTCCTTTACTGAAATAGTGCCTGAGTAAATAGTTTTGAAATCAAGTAGTAATGGAGGATACAGAGCAAAGAGTACTTGTAATCCAAGCCCTACACCCTCCATGAGAGAAAAAATATCACCCTTCCCTAGTGGAAGGGGTCTTTCACAATGAATCAGTTCTTCACATCAGGTGGCCAAAGTATTGGAGTTTCAGCTTCAGCATCAGTCCTTCCAGTGAATATTCAGGACTGATTTCCTTTAGGATGGACTGGTTGCATCGCCTTACAGTCCAAGCGACTCTCAAGTCTTCTCCAACACCACAGTTCAAAAGCATCAATTCTTCAGCATGCAGCTGTCTTTATAATCCAACTCTCATATCCATACATGACTACTGGAAAAATTATGGCTTTGACTAGATGGACCTTTGTTGGCAAAGTAATGTTTCTGCTTTGTAATATTCTGTCTAGGTTGGTCATAACTTTTCTTCCAAGGAGCAAGCATCTTTTATTTTCGTGGTTGCAGTCACCATTGTAGTGATTTTTGAGCCCCCCAAAATAAAGTCTCTCACGGTTTCCATTGTTTCCCCATCTATTTCCCATGAAGTGATGGGACCAGAGCCATGGTCTTAGTTTTCTGAATGTTGAGCTTTAAGCAAGCTTTTTCACTCTCCTCTTTCACTTTTATCAAGAGGCTCTTTAGTTCTTCACTTTCTGCCATAAGGGTGATGTCATCTGCATATCTGAGGTTATTGATATTTCTCCCGGCAATCTTTATTGCAGCTTGTGCTTCATCCAGCCCGGCATTTCTCATGATGTACTCTGCTTATAAGTTAAATAAGCAGGGTGACAATATACAACCTTGACGTATTCCTCTCCCGATTTGGAAAATCGGAAAAGAAAAACTGTTCTATGTACAGTTCTAACTGTTGCTTCCTGACCTGCATACAGACTTCTCAGGAGGCAAGTCATGTGGTCTGGTATTCCCATCTCTTGAAGAATATTCCACAGTTTGTTGTGACCACACAGTCAAAGGCTTTGGCATCGTCAAGAAAGCAGAAATAGATGTTTTTCTGGAACTCTCTTGCTTTTTCTATGACCCAACGGATGTTGGCATTTGGATCTCTGGTTCCGCTGCCTTTCTAAATCCAGCTTGAACATCTGGAAGTTCACAGTTCATGTATTGTCAAAGCCTGGCTTGGAGAATTTTGAGTATTATTTTACTAGCATGTGAGATGAGTGCAACTGTGTGGTAGTTTGAGCATTGTTTTGCATTGCCTTTCTTTGGGATTGAAATGAAAACTGACCTTTTCCAGGCCTGTGGCCACTGCTGAGTTTTCCCAATTTGCTGACATATTGAGTGCAGCACTTTCACAGCATCATCTTTTGGGACTGGAAATAGGTCAACTGGACTTTCCTAGCTCAACTGGACTTGGAAATAGCTCAATAGTTGGAATAGCTCAACTGGACTCACCTCCACTAGCTTTGTTCATAGTGATGCTTTCTAAGGCCCAGTTCACTTCACATTCCAGGATGTCTGGCTCTAAGTGAGTGATCACACCGTCATGATTATCTGGGTCATGAAGATTTTTTTTGTATAGTTCTATGTATTCCTGCCACCTATTCTTAATATCTTCTGCTTCTGTTAGGTCCATACCATTTCTTTCCTTTATTGTGCCCATCTTTGCATGAAATGTTCTCTTGGTATCTCTAATTTTCCTGAAGAGATCTCTAGTCTTTCCCATTCTATTGCTTTCCTCTATTTCTTTGCACTGATCACTGAGGAAGGCTTTCTTATTTCTCCTTGCTATATTTTGGAACTGTGCATTCAAATGGGTGTATCTTTCTTTTTTTCCTTTGCCTTTCACTTCTCTTCTTTTCACAGCTATTTGTAAGGGCTTCTCAGACATTTTTGCATTTATTTTTCTTGGGGATGGTCTTGATTCCTGTCTCCTGTAAAATGTCACAAACATCCATCCATATTTCTTCAGGTACTCTTTCTATCAGAGCTAATCCCTTGAATCTGTTTCTCACTTCCACTGTATAATCATAAGGGATTTGATTTAGGTCATACCTGAATGGTGTAGTGGTTTTCCCTACTTTCTTCCATTTAAGTCTCAATTTGGCAATAAAGAGTTCATGATCTGCACTACAGTCAGCTTCTGGACTTGTTTTTGCTGACTGTATAGAACTTCTCCATCTTTATCTTTGGCTGCAAAGAATATAATCAGTCTGATTTTGGTATTGACCATCTGGTGATGTCCATGTGTAGAGTCTTCTCTTCTGTTGTTGGAAAAGGGTGTTTGCTATGACCAGTGCATTCGCTTGGCAAAACTCTATTAACTTTGCCCTGATTCATTCTGTACTCCAAGGCCAAATTTGCCTGTTATTCCAGGTGTTTCTTGACTTCCTACTTTTTAATTCCAGTCCCCTATAATGAAAAGGACATATTTTTGGGGTGTTAGTTCTAGAAGGTCTTGTAGGTCTTCGTAGAACTGTTCAACTTCAGCTTCTTCCACGTTAGTGATTGGGGCACAGACTTGGATTACCGTGATAGTGAATAGTTTGCCTTGGAAATGATCAGAGATCATTCTGTCATTTTTGAGATTGCATCCAACTACTGCATTTCAGACTCTTTTGTTGACTATGATGGCTACTCCATTTCTTCTAAGGAATTCCTGCCCACAGTAGTATATATAATGGTCATCTAAGTTAAATTCACCCATTCCAGTCTATCTTAGTTCACTGATTCCTAGAATGTCAATGTTCACTCTTGCCATCTCCTGTTTGACCACTTTCAATTTGCCTTGGTTTATGGAACTAACATTCCAGGTTCCTATACAATATTGCTCTTTATACCATTGAACCCTGCTTCCATCACCAGTCCCATTCACAGCTGGGTGTTGTTTTTGCTTTGGCTCCATCCCTTCATTCTTTCTGGAGTTATTTCTCCACTGATCTCCAGTAGCATATTGGGCAACTACAGACCTGGGGAGTTCATATTTCAGTGGAGTTCATATTTCAGTGTCCTATCTTTTTGCCTTTTCATACTGTTCATGGGGTTCTCAATGCAAGAATACTGAGTGGTTTGACATTCCCTCCTCCAGTGGACCACATTCTGTCAGCAACAAAAGAGAAGACTCTACACATGGACATCACCAGATGGTCAACACCGAAATCAGGTTGATTATATTCTTTGCAGCCAAAGATGGAGAAGCTCTATACAGTCAGCAAAAACAAGACCAGGAGCTGACTGTGGCTCAGATCATAAACTCCTTATTGCCAAATTCAGACTGAAATTGAAGAAAGTGGAGAAAATGACTAGACCATTCAGGTATGACCTGAATCAAATCCCTTATGACTATACAGTGGAAGTGAGAAATAGATTTAAGGGCCTAGATCTGATAGATAGAGTGCCTGATGAACTATGGATGGAGATTCGTGACATTGTACAAAAGACAGGAATCAAGACCATCCCCAAGAAAAAGAAATGCAAAAAAGCAAAATGGCTGTCTGGGGAGGCCTTACGAATAGCTGTGAAAAGAAGGGAAGCAAAAAGCAAAGGAGAAAAGGAAAGATATACCATTTGAATGCAAAGTTCCAAAGAATAGCAAGGAGAGATAAGAAAGCCTTCCTCAGTGATCAGTGCAAAGAAATAGAGGAAAACAACAGAATGGGAAAGACTAGAGATCTCTTCAAGAAAATTAGAGATACCAAGGGAAAATTTCATGCCAAGATGGGCACAATAAAGTCATAAATGGTATGGACCTAACAGAAGCAGAAGGTATTAAGAAGAGGTGGCAAGAACACACAGAAGAACTGAACAAAAAAAATCTTCACGACCCAGATAATCACGATGGTGTGATCACTCACCTAGAGCCAGACATCCTGGAATGTGAAGTCAAGTGGGCCTTAGAAAGCATCACTACGAACAAAGCTAGTGGAGGTGATATAATACCAGTTGAGCTATTTCAAATCCTGAAAGATGACTCTGTGAAAGTGCTGTGCTCAATATGCCAGCAAAGAAAGGCAATACCAAAAATGCTCAAACTACCACACAATTGCACTTATCTCACAAGCTAGTCAAGTAATGCTTAAAATTCTCCAAGCCTAGCTTCAGCAATACATGAGCCGTGAATTTCCAGATGTTCAAGCTGGTTTTAGAAAAGGCAGAGGAACCAGAGATCCAATTGCCAACATCTGCTGGATCATCAAAAAAGCAAGAGAGTTCCAGAAAAACATCTATTTCTGCTTATTGACTATGCCAAAGCCTTTGGCTGTGTGGATCACAATAAACTGTGGAATATTCTGAAAGAGATGGGCATACCAGACCACCTGACCTGCCTTCTGAGAAACCTATATGCAGGTCAGGAAGCAATAGTTAGAACTGGACATGAAACAACAGACTGGTTCCAAATAGGAAAAGGAGTACATTAAGGCTGTATATTGTCACCCTGCTTATTTAACTTATATGCAGAGTATATCATGAGAAACGCTGGGCTGCAAGAAGCACAAGATGGAATCAAGATTGCCAGGAGAAATATCAGTAACCTCAGCTATGCAGATGACACCACTTTTATGGTAGAAAGTGAAGAGGAACTAAAAAGCCTCTTGATGAAAGTGAAAGAAGAGAGTGAAAAAGTTGGCTTAAAGCTCAACATTCAGAAAACTAAGATCATGGCATCCAGTCCCATCACTTCATGGCAAATAGATGGGGAAACAGTGGAAACAGTGGCTGACTTTATTTTTCTGGGCTGCAAAATCACTGCAGATGGTGACTGCAGCCATGAAATTTAAAAGAAGCTTAGTCCTTGGAAGGAAAGTTATGACCAACCTAAACAGCATATTTAAAAGCAGAGACATAAGTTTGTCAGCAAAGGTCTGTCTAGTCAAGGCCATGGTTTTTCCAGTGGTCATGTATGGATGTGAGAGTTGGACTATAAAGAAAACTGAACACCGAAGAATTGATGCTTTTGAACTGTGGTGTTGGAGAAGACTCTTGAGAGTCTCTTAGACTACAAGGAGACCCAACCAGTCCATCCGAAAGGAGATCAGTCCTGGGTGTTCATTGGAAGGACTGATGTTAAAGCTGAAACTCCAATCTTTTGGCCACCTGATGCGAAGAGCTGACTCATTTGAAAAGACCCTGATGCTGGGAAAGATTGAAGGCAGGAGGAGAAGGGGATGACAGAGGATGAGATGGTTGGATGGCATCACCGACTTGACAGTCATGGGTTGGGTGAACTCCAGGAGCTGGTGATGGAAAGGGAGGCCTGGAGTGCTGCAGTTCATGGGGTCACAAAGAGTCAGACATGACTGAGTGACTGAATTGAACTGAAACTATGGTGGAGGTATGAAGATAGTGGTGACCTCCTTAGAAAGGTCCCATGCAGGCACTGCTACACTCCATACCCCCAACCCTGCAGTAGGCCACTGCCAACCCATTCCTGTGTCAGAGACTCCTGGACACTCATGGGCAAGTCTGGGTCAATCTCTTACGGGGTCACTGTTCCTTTCTCTTGGGTCCTGGTGCACACAGGTTCTGTTTGTGCCCTCCAAGGGTCTATTTTCCCAATCCTGTGTAAGTTCCAAGAGTCTATTTCCCCAGTCCTGTGTAAGTTCTAGCAGCTCTCTAGTGGGGTTAATGGTGACCTCCTCCAAGAGGGCTAGAAAAAGCTTCTCCATCCTTCAGATCTGTTTCATGAAAGTAAAATTTTTCTAGCACTGTAGCAAAGGAAAGAAATTCAAGTTATGTGAAAGTACTTACCATTTCCTTTAAGGTACTGGGATTTAAAGTATGCATTTGTCCATCATTCTTCAGCAGGTTTCAAAATCTGCTGTGTATTATCTTTTTTACAACTAATAGAACTCATTACACTAATAGTCTAGTTTATGTAAATGTGTTTTATCCAAATATCTAGTATCCATAAGTTGTTTATTCTCTATATCCCTAATGTAATATATCAAACAATAACTCATTTGTCAAAGGGAGACAGTTCATTAAAATTCAACAACCATTTGGCCGGGATAAAACAGCAATAGTATAAAAATTGATGTTGCGAAACTTAACAAATGAGGAATAAGGAAAGTACAAATTAGGAAATGGCAGGCCTGCCCTCTAGGACCATTTTTGGGTCACTTGTCTGAATTTTAATATTACAATTGTTTTACAAGAGTTGTCTAAGTTATTAGGCTAGGAGGGAAGCCAGTTTACAGCTAGGTGACTTGACTATCAGGGGCATTCAATAAATGAGAACATGATGCCACCTGGGACTTAATAGTAAAAAAAGGTACAACACTTGAGCACTGTGTTACAATTCAATTTTAAAAAGTGAATTATCATGTGACGTAGCATGTTTTCTAGTTTGTTGAGTCATATTTAAGTAGCATGGTGAATAAGAGTTCTAGACTTTTTTTTTTATGATTTCAAATGCAATTTTTACTCCATATTTTTAAAAAGAAAGAAAGTATCAAGTGAAAAAATAGCATCTACTAGAATTTTGGTCTGTTTAAAAAGCAAAAAAAGAAAAACCCTCATCCTATTGTGAAACTTACAGTATTATAAAAGGTGGCAAATTTTAGGGGAAAAAAATGGAAGCATGCAACTTTTTAAGGCACTCAGAGAAGTACAGTTTTAATTACTAAAAGTTCATAATTATATATAGTATATACATAATGATAATTATATAATTTTATATAAACAATAAAAGATTATAAAAACTATAAAAGATTATAAAAACATCAAACGTTTTTAACATAGGTTATGTTTACCAAGGGGCTTCACTGGTAGTTCAGCTGGTAAAGAATCCACCTGCAATGCAGGAGATACCAGCTTGATTCCTGGGTTGAGAAGTTCCCCTGGAGACAGGATAGACTACCCACTCCAGTATTCTTGGGCTTTCCTGGTGGCTCAGACAGTAAAGAATCTTCCTGCAATGCGAAAGACCTGGGTTTGATCCTTGGGTTGGGAAGATACCCTGGAGGAGGGCATGGACCCACTCCAGTAATCTTGCCTGGAAAAGCCCCATGGACAGAGGAGCCAGGCCAGCTACAGTCAACAGGGTCACAAAGAGTCGGACACAACTGAGTAGTCAGCTAAGTGCAGCACGGCACATGTTTACCAAGATTATGTTTTTCTCATCATTAGTATATTCATGTGTGCATGTGTACACATTTAAGAAGGAATTTTAAGTTTATGTACAGGTACTGGTTTATGATTTATTAGTTGACTCTATGCTCTTGATACCTAAATACCTTAAGCTCTCATCACTTTAATGGTGTCTGTACATTTCCAAAGTCCTTTCCCTTGTGCCCGAACAGGCTCTGATCTACATACAGTCATCAGGGAATGTCACTTTTGACTCTTCACATGGACAAAGGAACTGATTTTCCAGAAATCTCTTTCCAAAGACAAATATTAAGGGTTTCATTGGAGCAGAGATAATCTGATACTTGAGATGATTTTATTCTGTTCTCTTTCTGTTGACAGTAATATATATTATAATAATATATAATAACTTATTTACATAATAGTTATATACAGCCAACTAATAAATATTATAAAACTTTATATTCATATAACTGTACATACTTATATGTTATTTATGTATATCATGTATTATATATATAGTGTGTTCTTAGTCGTGTCTGACTGTTTGCAACCCCATGGACTTTAGCCCACAAGGCTCCTCTGTCCATGGGATTTTTAGGCAAGAATGTTACAATGGGTTGCCATTTCCTACTCCAGAGGATCTTTCCAACCCAGGGACAGAACCCAGGTCTCTTGCATCACCTGCATTAGCATTCGGATTCTTTACCACTGAGCCACCTAGGAATAGTAAATAACACATATTTATATATAAAATTTATACATTATTTTATATAAATTCACTTGCATATTTATAGTTATATATCTTATATAATCCATATTTATATTTAAACAGCAGATAACTTACATAAATATTTATGTATATTTATAAAACTTTTATTTTCTACATACACCCAATACGTTACACTTGTTTTTTCAGTTAATCGAAGCCTTTTCATGGGTAAAAATGGCATGTATTGTGAAAGGAAGCCAAAGTAATCAGACTTGTTTGGTCCTTCATGGATCAAGTTTTTCTTAGAAATCTGCTTTCAGTTCTCTATGTGTTAATTGTAAGGAGCTTTTCTTATGCAAATAAACAGATCTATACAGTGATCTATACACTGACACTACAGTGTATACATCTATACACTCATCTATACACTAACCTATTTTTGCCCTGTCAGAGTTCCACCTGCTGTTAGGAGACTGCTCTAATATGCATGTGAGAAGAAGTAATCAAAGTGCAGAATGTAGTTGTTTATTAGTATTATACATAGTGAGTTGTACAGCTATGCTTCCTTTTAAGCTGTTAGTCAAATTATGCAACTAGTAAGCAAAAGACAAATGAGCAAAGCCATTTTTGCTTCCCAGTTTTGTTCTTGACAGAGATCAAAAAGGAAGGCTGACTTGCAATTCTATGGCATGCCATTATGTGAAAGTGTGTCCCCAGACAAAAATGAAGCTACAAATCACATGTTGTTTGGTAGTGTTCATGTACTTGTTTGCATGACACCTCACTGAAACTACGAATAAAGTGCTGACAGGCATTGCCTGCTTAGCAAAATGCCATATCAAGAAGTGGAATCATTAAGAATACTGAAATGCTGTATCCCAGGCTTTGAAGCTCAAACCTACACTTTCAGATTTTGGAGTTTTGGAGTTTTTGTTTTTTTTTTTTTTTAATCAATTTCAAAGGTTTATCTTCAAATAAAATAACCTGAGTGTCTGAGCATCTATAAAATTTCCTTCAAGTGGGGTCCTTAATTAATACTGCAAATAAGGTCTACTAGAACTACTTGTTTATACAATATAAAGAGGTTTATTAAAACAAACAAATGTGATTGTGGCTTATTATACTTATACTTTTATACTTATTATGCTGTTGCTGCTAAGTCGCTTCAGTCGTGTCCAACTCTGTGCGACCCCGTGGAGTGCAGCCTACCAGGCTTCTCCATCCATGGGATTCTCCAGTCAAGAACACTGGAGTGGGTTGCCATTTCCTTCTCCAATGCATGAAAGTGGAAAGTGAAAATGAAGTCGCTCAGTCATGTCCAACTCTTAGCGACCCCATGGACTGCAGCCTACCAGGCTCCCCCTTCCATGGGATTTTCCAGGCAACAGTACTGGAGTGCGGTGCCATTGCCTTCTCCCTATACTTATTATACTTATATTTTAATTTTTCTATTGTTCCTAAACCTCTGAAATTTAACTTTGTGTTGACCATATAACAGGATATCCAGAGAAGATATATGTTTTACTTTTGACAGTGTCAGATGATGAAAAAAACAGACACATTGTTTTATTTGAAGAGATTATAAAAGATATGCTGTAATAGGATTTTTGAAAGACATTACAGAAATTTTATCTTGAAAAATTCAAAGTCTTGAACAGAACCACTGTTTACTCTCTTAAATTTTTGAAAAATAATTGAGTTCAATCAAATGACCAAAGTTTTTTTTTTTTTAATTAATTTATTTATTTTAATTGGAGGCTAATTACTTTACAATACTGCAGTGGTTTTTGCCATACATTGACATGAATCAGCTATGGCATGTGTCCCCCATCCTGAACCCCCCTCCTACTTCCCTCCCCATCCCATCCCTCAGGGTTGTCCCAGTGCACCAGCTTGAATGCCCTGTTTCATGCATCGAACTTGGACTGGTGATCTATTTCACATATGATAATATACATGTTTCAATGCTATTCTCTCAAATCATCCCACCCTTGCCTTCTCCCACAGAGTCCAAAGATCTGTTCTTTATATCTGTGTCTCCTTTGCTGTCTCGCATATAGGGTCATCATTACCATCTTTCTAAATTCCATATATATGTGTTAATATACTGTTTTGTTATTTTTCTTTCTGACTTACTTCACTCTGCATAATAGGTTCCAGTTTCATCCACCTCATTAGAACTGATTCAAATGTGTTCTTTTTAATAGCTGAGTGATATTCCATTGTGTATATGTACCACAGCTTTCTTATCCATTTGTCTGCTGATGGACATCTAGGTTGCTTCCGTGTCCTAGCTATTGTAAACAGTGCTGCAATGAGCACTAGGGTACACGTGTCTCTTTCAATTCTGGTTTCCTCAGTGTTTATGCCCAGCAGTGGAATTGCTGGGTCGTATGACAGTTCTATTTCCAGTTTTTTAAGGAATCTCCACCCTGTTCTCCATAGTGGCTGTACTAGTTTGCATTCCCACCAACAGTGTAAGAGGGTTCCCTTTCCTGCACATCCTCTCCAGCATTTATTGTTTGTAGACTTTTTGATGGCAGCCATTCTGACCAGCATGAGATGGTACCTCATTGTGGTTTTGATTTATATTTCGCTGATAATGAATGATGTTGAGTATCTTTTCATGTGTTTGTTAGCCATCTGTATGTCTTCTTTGGAGAAATGTCTGTTTAGTTCTTTGGCCTATTTTTTGATTGGGTCATTTATTTTTCTGGAATTGAGCTACAGGAGTTGCTTGTATATTTTTGAGATTAATTCTTTGTCCATTGCTTCGTTTGCTATTATTTTCTCCCATTCTGAAGGCTGTCTTTGCATCTTGCTTATAGTTTTCTTTGTTGTGCAAAAGATTTTAAGTTTAATTAGGTCCCATTTGTTTATTTTTGCTTCTATTTACATTACTCTGGGAGGTGGGTCATAGAGAATCCTACTGTGATTTATGTTGGAGACTGTTTTGCCTGTGTTCTCCTCTAGGAGTTTTATAGTTTCTGGTCTTATGTTTAGATCTTTAATCCGTTTTGAGTTTATTTTTGCGTATGGTGTTAGAAAGTGTTCTAGTTTCATTCTTTTACAGGTGGTTGACCAGTTTTCCCAGCACCACTTGTTAAAGAGATTGTCTTTTCTCCATTGTGTATTCTTGCCTCCTTTGTCAAAGATAAGGTGTCCATAGGTGTGTGGATTTATCTCTGGGTTTTCTATTTTGTTCCGCTGATCTATATTTTTGTCTTTGTGCCAGTGCCAGCCATACTGTCTTGATGACTGTAGCTTTGTAGTGTAGTCTGAAGTCCGGTGGGTTGATTCCTCCCATTCCATTCTTCTTTCTCAAGGTTGCTTTGGCTATTTGAGGTTTTTTGTATTTCCATACAAATTGTGAAATTATTTGTTCTAGTTCTGTGAAAAATACCATTGGTAGCTTGATAGGCATTGCATTGACTCTATAGATTGCTTTAGGTGGTATACTCATTTTCATCATATTGATTCTTCCAATCCATGAATGTAGTATATTTCTCCATCTATTTGTGTCATCTTTGATTTCATTCATCAGTGTTTTATAGTTTTTTATATATAGATCTTTTGTTTCTTTAGGTAGATTTATTCCTAAGTATTTTATTCTTTTCATTGCAATGGTGAATGAAATTGTTTCCTTAATTTCTCTTTCTGTTTTCTCATTGTTAGTGTATAGGAATGCAAGGGATTTCTGTGTATGAATTTTATATCCTGCAACTTTGCTATATTCATTGATTAGCTCTAGTAATTTTCTGGTGGTGTCTTTATGGTTTTCTATGTAGAGGATCATGTCATCTGCAAACAGTGAGAGTTTTACTTCTTCTTTTCCAATCTGAATTCCTTTTATTTATTTTTCTTCTTCGATTATTGTGGCTAAAACTTCCAAAACTATGTTGAATACTAGTGGTGAGAGTGGGCACCCTTGTCTTGTTCCTGACTTTTGGGGAAAGTCTTTCAATTTTTCACCATTGAAGATAATGTTTGCTGTGGGTTTATCATATATGTCTTTTATTATGTTGAGGTATGTTCCTTCTATGCCTGCTTTCTGGAGGGTTTTTATCACAAATGGATGTTGAATTTTGAATGACCACAATTTTTTTGCCTGCTTGATGACTAGTCATTTCTTTGGGGAACATTACTTCTTCAACTAGTTGCTGAAATGGTGCTTCTATTCCCTGGATCATGATTCTCCTCTACTTCTATTGTTTTATTTACTTATAGTAAAGGAACATGATATTTCTTAATCTAATGTCAGATCACTTTCTAAAAGTTCCCCCAATACCAAACATGTACAACCTTAATTTGAGAAACAATCTCTATTGTTCTCTTTCATACATACTCTACCTATCCATTTTCAGTGCTTCCAACTAAATCAATTTATTTAGATTATATCCAGAACTAAAGCTAACTGGGCTGTAAAAAAGCTATTTGTAGAGAAAAAACTATTTTTTTGAAAAGAAATTAGATCAATAGGTATAAACAGATGACATATACATAGATATAAACATCAATAGATTTAGCACTACCTTTTAAAACTGAAAAGAATCTTGTAGATAATAAAATGTAACCTCTTCACTCTAAAAATACAGGAAAAAAGTCCCAGAAAGTTTCAGTGACCTACTCAAGGTCTTTTTTTTTTTTCCAGTCAGAGCTGGATGCAAACACAGAAGTACTGACATTTAGACTACTTACTTTCCATCATATATGATAATTCTTGGAATTTTATGTTCAAAACAGAGTAAACAAGCAAGTTTATTATCTTGCTTGTCTGGAAAACGGAGCTTTAAAAGATATTGATGGCATTTCAGAGACTCCTTCTTAACATCAATTATTATTTTATCATTAAAATATAAGTTAAAAAGCTGCAGTAAGTATACAAATGAATAATTGAGAGTTTATTATATGAACACTCAAAGAGATAATTAATAAACCAGGGAAAGACACTGCAGATATTAGGAGGCCAATTAATCTATGAGCTTGTACATCCAGCCAATACAGGGTTTGAATTTAGACTTGAACTTAGTGGGGCCTTAGAAATCTCCAGGAGTCAGGTTTGTTGATTATACAAGACAGGTCATGCATCTGTGTACAACCAGTATCCCTCTCCGATGGACCACATCCTCTTGATTCCACATGATTCATCTAGGTTAGAACAGATGTCACTAAAGAACAGTGAGTACAGAAAACACTACCCAACTCTTGGAAACCATCAGTGAAGCAGGCTACAGTTTAGAAAATAATTCCCTGTATCAGGGGAGATGACGTATAATCAGAGGTCAAAATGGAAATCTACTAATGTAGAATGGCCAAACATTCACATGGTTTGGGGATCAGCTGCTGTTCAGTGAGCTCATTTCAAGTTTACTAAGTGCCAAACCTGGAGAGTAAACCTAAATCCTAGGCCCCGAATATAGAAGTTCACTGGTTTTCTCATCCTCTGCCAAGATGAATGAGGATTCACTAGAAAAGAAGCTCGAAACCTGTGTAAGTTGAATCTTCAGCAGTATATAGACTATTCTAGAAAGCATAGATTGACAATAATAAACTTAAAAACCAGTTCTTAAAATGATTTTCATTAATATAATGCTTTCATTTAAGTAGCATCATTTCCTTCACAAATGCCTATTGTGTACCTAGCAGTAGTTTATAAACTTTTTATAACCTAGGATTTTGTCATAGTCAGCTTTTATCTCCAGAACCTAACATAAGTTTATAGCTATTGATAAATCAGAGGATTCCAGTAGTTATCCAAAATTATACTTACTTAGGGTTTCATGAATATTCATTTGTTAATTAGAGTTGAAATTCATTTTCAAAAGTTCTCAATTTGAATTTTTCATTTTGGATACACCTCATATGCAATATTAAATGTATATATGTTTTAAAAATTATTATAACCATCTACTGTAACTAATGATCTTAACTTTTCATGCACAGAAGTTGCTATTTCATTAAAGTTTTGGTGTATTTTTATAGAATTGACTCTTTTCTACACATTTTCATCGATCATAGGTCAAAATGTACTCAGACATCTTTTGGGGTTTATTTTCTATAAAAAATACTCATTTGACACTTGAATTATAATTTGAAGAATAAATCAGCTAGATTTTAAATAGTGGCAAATAATCACTATTGTCAAGATCTACAGTGTATAAAAAATTGTTAACACATGTAGAACTTCATATATGTCAAGCTCTATCCTAATGATTTAAATATGTTGACTTTATTAATCTTTATATCAGCTATATGAATAGGAACTGTTGTTATCTCAGTTTTACAGATGAAGAAAACTGAAGGTTAAGTAGCTTTTCCCAAGGTCTTTAGCTCGCAAGTGGAAAAGAAGGAATTAATTAGACCACTTAGGTGGTCAAGTCCCTGAGTTCATGCTCTTAATGAATGTTTTATTTGGTCTCTCTGGAACAAAATCTTTTATAACATTTTCTTGTTACTGGGAATGCATGAATTACAAAAAAATCATTATCCTTTTCTGCTATCAATTTTGCTGATATGTTGGGCAGGCCATGACCACAGAAAGTGAGAAAATTTTATGTAAACAGTTTTGACAAATAGAGCATAGGACTGAAAAAAAGGATACTTTTCAAAAATGTAGCGCATGTGTTGTGTTCTAATGATGAGCCAAAATTCTTGTCTGTCTTGAGGCCACAGCTAATAAGCTAATGAGTTTTTCTTTAGCCATTTCCTCAAGACTATAGATTAAATACAGGAGACGTGATCTCTGGTTGCAAGCAACAGAAGACATCTCTGACTACCGTAAGCAAAAGGAAATGTACTGAAACAATAGTAAAAAGCCACAGAATGACAGGAAGACTGAAAAATCAACCTTGGAAATGCAAGAACCAAGTCATATTGGTGGAGAAATAAGGCAGAACTATAGATCCAGTTTATATCAGGTATAGAGTGTTTAGGAGAGCCATACCACGATGAATGAATTCCAAATATCTTCAATCTGTGTGCTGCTATACTCAGATTCTAGATTCAAATTATAATAAAGGAGGACTGAATTAGTTTCACTTCAAAAACATGACTCTTCCTTGGCTAGGAGAGGGAAGGGACTAGAATACAATCCTGCTAGACTGTTTAATGAAGACAACATACCTTTCCTAATGACCAGTGAGCTTGCTATTAGACAATGGAAATGGATATGGGCAGTCAAAATCCCACAAAAATTCATGGTTGCAATTTTGAAAATGATTACTATCATCTTGTGTGTGTGTATTAATCTTTTGTGAAAACTGTTTTAAAATCATATTTTGTTAAAATATTTTTCTAGCTATAACAGTCACACATATTCTCTATAGAAAACTTGGAAAATACAGAGTTACCTGTCATCTCAAGAATTCTCTAGTATTAACATGCTAATGTTTTCTTTTTTTCCTTCCTACAACCAGTTATACGTACACACATGTATCTATGCTGCTGCTGCTGCTGCTAAGTCACTTCAGTCGTGTCCGAGTCTGTGTGACCCCATAGACAGGAGCCACCAGGCTCCCCCGTCCCTGGGATTCTCCAGGCAAGAACACTGGAGTGGGTTGCCATTTCCTTCTCCAATTCATGAAAGTGAAAAGTGAAAGTGAATTCGCTCAGTCGTGTCTGACTGTTAGCGACCCCATGGACTGCAGCCCAGCAGGCTCCTCCAGCCATGGGACTTTCCAGGCAAAGTATTACATATATCTATACACTATATAATAAAAGAGCTTCCCTGGTGGCTCAGATGGTAAAGCATCTGCCTGCAATGTGGGACCTGGGTTCAATCCCTGGGTCAGGAAGATCTCCTGGAGAAGGAAATGGCAACCCACTCCAGTATTCTTGCCTGGAAAATTCCATGGACTGAGGAGCCTGTGGGCTACAGTCCATGGGGTCGCAAGAATCGGACACGACTGAGCGACTTCACTTTCCCTTTTCACTTTCATGCATTGGAGAAGGAAATGGCAACCCACTCCAGTGTTCTTGTCTGGAGAATCCCAGGGACGGGGGAGCCTGGTGGCTGCTGTCTATGGGGTCACACAGACTCGGACACGACTGAAGTGACTTGGCAGCAGCAGCAGCAGCAGCAGCATACATCATTAATCTTCAAAAACACGATTCCATTAAATAGATGATTATAAGCACTACAACCATTCCACACTGCTGTACGTTTAGATTAACAAGTAATAATGATAATAGAATAATGAAAATGAGACAACTAATATTTGTTGAGCACATACTGTGTGTCAGGCATTCTGCAGAGTGCTCTACACCAAACCCCATTTACAGTTGTAGAAACTGAGACTTAGCAAGATAAAATTCCTAAAGCTTAAAGAGCTAGTGACTATAGGGTTAAGATTTGAACCCAGATGCTTTTTTGAGCCTGGGTCTTGGGTTTCTATTTGTGCTTTATTAAATAGAATATGATATAATCCTCACATATAAATATTTTGTACAGCTTATTTACTTGAAATAAATTCCTAGATGGGGAAATTATTGAATCAAAGATTATGAAAATTTGCAAAGCCCTTGATATATTTTGCCTCCACAAATAGACTAATTATCACTCTTCCTGGCAGAATATGAAAATGTTCATTTCATAACACTATTCCCAAAACTGGACATTATTGCTTAACTTTCCAAATTTGACGATTTAAAAAAAATGGGATCTTATTTTTATTTTCATTTTAAATAATAACAATATTGGCTATATTTCCATTAATTATTTTTGTCTTTATTGTAATTAAGTGATATTCACTGCACCATATTTATCTAATGCCCACACTTCCCTCCTCTGAGGTATTATTTAATGACAAAGATAATATGGTTGGATTCTTTTTTCTGATTTGGTCTTATGATGAGTTGTGCACCCTCAACACGTGGAGCAGCTTTGTGGGAGTCCATTTACCCTTGCTATCCTGAGAGTACATAATGCTGTGACTGTGGATGTACACTACGTGTTCCTCATCTGTAAAATGACAACAAGAATAGTATGTATGTCATAGGTTTGTTGTGAGGATTAAGTAAGACATAAAGGACTTAGGACAATATGGGACTCATCCTAAGTGTTTGTTGTTGTTCAGTCGCTCAGTCATGTCTGACTCTTTGTGACCCCATGGACTGCAGCACGCCACGCTTCCCTGTCCCTCACTATTTCCGGAATTTGCTCAAATTCATGTCCGTTTTGTCGATGATGCAATCCAGCCATCTCATCTTCTCTCACACCCTTTGCCTCCTGCCTTTCGATCTTTCCCAGCATCAGAGTCTTTTCCAATGAGTTGGCTCTTCCCATCAGGTGACCAAAGTATTGGAGCTAAATGTTTATAAATGTTAGCTACTATCCAGTCCCACCACTTCATGAGAAATAGATGGGGAAACAGTGGAAACAGTGTCAGACTTTATTTTTCTGGGCTCCAAAATCACTACAGATGGTGACGGCAGCCATGAAATTAAAAAACACTTACTCCTTGGAAGGAAAGTTATGACCAACCTAGATAGCATATTCAAAAGCAGAGACATTACTTTGCCAACAAAGGTTCATCTAGTCAAGGCTACGGTTTTTCCTGTGGTCATGTATGGATGTGAGAGTTGGACTGTGAAGAAGGCTGAGCGCCGAAGAATTGATGCTTTTGAACTGTGGTGTTGGAGAAGACTCTTGAGAGTCCCTTGGACTGCAAGGAGATCCAACCAGTCCATTCTGAAGGAGATCAGCCCTGGGATTTCTTTGGAAGGAATGATGCTAAAGCTGGAACTCCAGTACTTTGGCCACCTCATGTGAAGAGTTGACTCACTGGAAAAGACTCTGATGCTGGGAGGGATTGGGGGCAGGAGGAGAAGGGGACGACAGAGGATGAGATAGCTGGATGGCATCACTGACTTGATGGACATGAGTCTGAGTGAACTCTTGGAGTTGGTGATGGAAAGGGAGGCCTGGCGTGCAGTGATTCATGGGGTCACAAAGAGTTGGACACGACTGAGCGACTGATCTGATCTGATCAGTAGTAATAGTACCAAGAATGAGTGTGGATGTATGGTCAGGGCACTATTTTCTAATTCTGGGAGATCTGAACTAACTAGCAGAAGGAAGCAAGTCCACAGTGTGGAACAGTTGTCCTAGAGTTCAGAGTCTAGGAGAGTCCCTCTCAGAGCGGTCTTTTCACTGCGCAGACAACTGTGTCAATGAATGAATACAATACTTGAGATTTGCCATGAACTTATGGCCAGAGATGGAGGGGCTGTCAAATATATGCCCTGAATGGCTCATGTAAAGGAAGTGTCCACATTTTTCAAATTCTACCATTTCACTTCTTCAGAAATTCAGATTTAAGTGGCATTCACTGAGGTGACTACTGTGAACCAACACACGTTTCTAGGAGTTTTCCAAGCATCCCAGTTCAACTTAACAGAAATATACCTAACAACTGTGAGGGAGGTCCTGTTATTTACAGAATAGTGTTACTGACAGAGGAGGAAGCAAATGACATAGAAGTTTAATATCTGCCCAAAGCCCACATTATAGTCAAGTTAGTCTGGCATTTTTTTCCCTGCCAGTGACCTGTTTTGGGACTTGTAGGCACGGAGACCTCTCTCTGGAGACCAAATTTAATAAAGGAAGTCTTATAGTTCCTAATCTGGCTTGGGTTCCAATACTAATGCACCAGCAGCCCTGAGTTTGAGCCTTCCTGCCTCTGCCCTTTACTCATTAAGTCCCCTTGGACGAATTACTTAATTACCTGTTTCCTTATCTGTAAAATGGAGATAATAACATTTACCTCGTAGTGTCAATGCTGAGAGGAAAGGTAACTTTTCAAGCTCCTAGCACATAATAGTAATTTATAGTTATATTCAAGACAGTAGCCACTCAGCTTCTAAGGCTTGAATCCTGTGCTCCCAACTCAGCTGGCTCAAAATAAGCACAGAACTTAAGTCTTCATATCCTGGCCCAGAAACAGACCTCTTCCACTGCTTCTGTCATTTCTATATCACCTATAAGGCAAGTGCTTACTGTGCACAGGCTCAACTTACATGCCGTGGAAGGCATTAAGATTATTCCAACACAGATTCAGCCTTGAATGTCCTCACAGTCTATCGGTTGCAATGAGGTATGAATTGGTACATATAGCAGAAAGTGATCGATGCTTCAGTAGAATAAGATTTCAGAGCAAGTGCTATAAATGTTGAGGAAAGATTAATTTCAACTAATAAAGGTCACAAGGTAATAATATTAACAACCCTTTCCTTTTATATGGGCCTTTATCTGGGACTAAAATCTCACTCCAGCCTCCCTCTCAGCCATTAAATTGGGCAACTTTGTCTTACTCAACCTTAAAAAGACCAATTAGCCTTCCTCTCTCTAGCTATTCTTCTCAGCCATCAGGAGAAATATTCCAATTGTGTGGGGTCCAAAGTACTGATAACCTTTTTTTATCTCACCTAGAGAAGGAGCACCCTCAGAAGGGTAGAAATTGCTTCATTTGTTCTTGCATCTGCTAAGGTCTCTTTTCGTTAGTGGCCCTGCTGAGATTGAGTCCAGGTCTCTTGCATTTCACTGTTCTCCTTACTACACAGCATCATCTTTCCTCAGCAATGGAGGGCTACTGACAGCTTTCTCACCCCATGGACAGTCAGGTTAAAATTGCAGTCTGGAGATTCAGGGATTGATCATTTGGATGGATAAGGTCTAACGAGTAGGAATCAAGATGTCAGAAAATCCTCAAGTTCTTCTCAGAGTTTAAATGCAAAAGGAGAGGACAACCTTGAAAGAGATTTCTCACACATAGATAGCTCCCACCAGGGTTTCCATCCACTCTCAGCTAAAGTTTGTGCCTATGACTGAACAGAAAAGGGTCTTCTTGCCTACTCACAGAAAGGCCAATCTACTGACACCAGATTGTGAAGGAAAGTACACCATTCAGTGTAAGGTGCCAGAAAAGGAGTCCAGGGCAGCTAATGCTCAAAAACCCCAAATTCCTCAATGGGTTTCAGGAAAGCACTTTTAAAGGCCAAGTAGGGAGGCTAGTTATAGGGTTTGTGATCAGCTCCTGCACAATATTCTGACTGGTTGATGGCAAGGCAACAGGCCAGTGTCAGAGGGATTAACATCAATTCTCTGGCTTTAGTAACTGGTCTGGGGGCTGTAAGCTCATGATCATCACATAGTTAATGTCTTCCATTTGGTAGAGGTCTTAACATCTATAATATAATACAAGAAATGTGCTTCAGATATTGTTACCAGTCCTCACGGCCCAACTACTAATTGTGTCACTACCTGTTCACATACTTTCAATCATTCATTCTTGACTCAGGCTTTTGTGACTCAGGGGAGGTCTAGGAGATCACAGTTTTTCTACAAACAAGAGGTAGGCAGAGGACGTGGAGGGAGGGGTCTATCCCAGGAAGACCCGATAGTGTCCTGCTAGGTTACATGTCTAGGATGTGAGGGACAGAAACTTCAATAGATGGACAAGATCATGAGACTAATATGATGGTAACATGCCACTGCACTTTCCGTGGTTCTCCTTTACCTAATTTTCCAAGACCTGTTAAGTGAAGTTTTTTGTTGAAGGCAGATTTTTTTTTCCCCTGTGTGTTCTCTTTTTCCTTCATATTTCTTCCTACTCATCTTCTCTCTCTGCATATTATTCTTTGATCATCCCTTCTTTTTCTCTTACGCTTCTTTCTTTTCCCATTTCTATTTCTTCATTTCACTTCTTACACTCTCAATTCACTTCTTTTTCTCATATCTCTTGCTATCTCTCTACCTTTTTTCTTATCTCTCTCCCTTGACACATATCTTGTGCACACAATACCTATGGTACCTGAAGAATTTGGGGTCAAATGACCTGGGTCCAACACAAATCTTCTTGCTCCATTAAGTGAAATACAAAGGCTGGTTCCCAGCTCCTGTTAATCATGTCTATTTTCAACATGAAAGGCTACTAATGATCTAGCAGGTTCACTGTGTAGACGGAATCCAATAATCTGCTGTTTGCTGCACAGTGGTCTTGTGCCTGCCAACCATGCACAGGTGGTGAAAATAGTGTGCCTACTTTATTCCTAAGCATAAGAATGCTTTTCCACTTTAAAAAAAATGGAAAAAACTCCACAAAACCCGAAAAAATAGTTTTGAAACTCAAAGTACTTTATCCAAAAGGTCAGAGATTCAATGAAATTCTATCCTTTTTTCCTTGTTATTCAAGCTGCCATTTTTCTGTAATATTAACTGTGGTGTGTATATGTTTTCAACCTGAGTTCTTTCTGTTCCTTACTATTAGACTTTGCCTTTGACTCATAATCCTGCCTGCTTTTCAGAATGTTCATTTTTCCATGGCAACAGAGATGCAGATGAAATATTCTGGTGTTACTGCAGGGAAGAAGTAGAAGAAAACCTGGATATGACTCATTTAAAAAATCTGTTATTTGAGAATAAATATCTGCAGCAGTAATAATAGAGGCTGGCCCTCATGGAAGTCAGTGAGTTGAACAGAGGTGGCTGAGGGCAGGATTCTAACCCTCAGTGAGTGGTGATACATGCCAGTCAAGTAAATTGCCCTTATTTTTCTGTTAGAACTCCTGGGTGTGTTTTTTTTTTCTTTTAAGAGAGGGAACACTCCCTTAACAATTTTTTTGCAGACAGATTTGAACGTGTCACTGAACAGATATGTGTATGAAGGGCTTACTTACTGAAGCACACAGTTAAGATCTCCTCCCCTATGTTTATTAGTTCTTGGCATGGGGACCACCTTCTCACATCCCCACTAGCAGAAATTGCCTGATGCTGCAGTGACCTAGACAAGAGAAGTAATTTTCTGGCCCTGTACAGTCTGGCAAAGGTTATTATTCCAGTTGCTGTGAGGATTTCCTTCACTGAAGGATGTCTAGGATTCTTGTTGGAGGGTCGTGAAGTGGGCAGAGGGAGGATGCAGGCATTCACCCCGCAGTTTAGTTGGTTGCACATTCGTTTTTGGACAGCTCAAGGCGGATGTTTCCTGTGGTGCTTTGTCTCAGGACTTTCTTCTGTTTCCCAGGGCACTGTTATTCCATCAACAGCCACGCTATTTCAGCTGCAGAAGGCAGATACAGATCTGATCCATCCAGAGTAGCCAGATATATGAAGAAAATGGATGAAAGACCACAGAACACCCGTCCGTACCCTCTCCTCCAGCATTACCAACATAGGAAGCCAGGTTACATGAATACAGACTAAGAGTTGCGGAATGCTCATGAAGCAAGTTCTTGAAAGAGGCAGAATTTTTTTTTATTAGGTCTTTCTCTACAGAATTTCTAGAACTGAATGATAAAGCTGTGTGGCTATTCTGTTGTTATTAGAGAAAAATCCAATCATTCTTTGTGGAAAAAAAAAAAAAAACTTCCATAGCAACACAGACACAAAACAGATTTTATGGGTAGATATTATAATTTAATTCAGATAATACAGAACTTCTTATGGAGTCATTACTTTAAAATTATAATGATTGTACAGGTATTTTCCTTAAAGCAATAATATTAAGATTTTTAGGGAAAGTAAGTAAAATATATCTTGCCCAAAATATACTTTTATATTTTTCTATTAAACTTGAGACAACAGAGTTATAGCTACATAAGTTAAATTAAATCAGATACTAATCATTTATTGAATACTTTTTATTTCTTCAAATCTCTAATTTTTTATAGCAGTGGGAGGTTTGTTTTTTTAAAAAAAACTTTTATAAAATTAGCATATTATTAGCTCAAGTCTTTAATGACTTCTAATACAAGAGCAGCTTTGTTGTTGTTGTTCTTTAAGGACAATGAATCAGAGTATATTTTAGGATTTTGCAGCACTCCAGACTTGTTCCCAGAGAGAGAAATAGTCTCCGCATGTCAAAAATATTTTAACTTAAAATATAATGAAGCAAAAGCATGGATTAATTGTGTTTTCACTGATACAGAGAAATCCTTATTGAAAGTTTCAGCTGATCAGTCACTGGATTAGTTCATAAGATAAACTCATTCATGAATGGTAACAAGTCCTTGTGGTTTCATTGGAGTGTGTCAGATTCTGTTGCTATTTTCTCCACTAAATATATAAATATTTTTTCCTAAATAACAAAATTTGAAGTGAAAGTTCTGAGATAGTAAAAGTTCATGAGGAAGCAAAAACATGTAATCTGATTCACCAGATTTGTATCTATGCATGGTAAATTATAGAAGATTATGGCATTTCTATGACTAACACCCAAGAAAAGCTTCACAGATGAAGACTTTAATTTTTAATGTGGATACTCTTTCTACAACAGTTTAGGATATCATCTGACCACAATTTCCCAACTTTTGAATTTCTAGGCAGGCAAAACATTAAAATACATATTAACTAAACTTTAAACAGGTTTTTTTTTTTAGATGCCACCTGTAAATCCTTCTGGATTATTTACCTCCAGATAGCGTATCTTAAAGTCTGAAGAGGTTTATTAAAGAAGGATTTAAATGTGATTACTGGCAATGAATTGGCAAAAATGGTACTTAGAAACTAGTCACATGATCATGTGGCCGCAAAACCTCTTGATCCAGAAATTATGTAATTGTGCTTAACACAAATAGTTAACAAATTGTTGTGGCACTTTTATTAATTTCAATATGATTCAAAATAAGAAACCATTTTTATATGTTCAACAAATATTTCAAGTGACATGAAAATATAATTGTGGTAATTTTACCCTTGCTGCTGCTGCTGCTAAGTCACTTCAGTCGTGTCCAACTCTGTGTGACCCCATGGACGGCAGCCCACCAGGCTCCCCCGTCCCTAGGATTCTTCAGGCAAGAACACTGGAGTGGGTTGCCATTTCCTTCTCCAATGCATGAAAGTGAAAAGTGAAAGTGAAGTCACTCAGTCATGTCCAACCCTCAGCGACCCCATGGACTGCAGCCTACCAGGCTCCTCCGTCCATGGGATTTTCCAGGCAAGAGTACTGGAGTGCGATGCCATTGCCTTCTCCGAAGCCACTGAATTCCTCTCTTAAGAAAACTAAGTTATTGAAAATAAAGCCCTTGAAGATTTAACATTGATTCTGTCGTATTCTCCTTTCAGAATACAGTTAGCCTGAGGTTAAAGCTAAATATTATATCTTTACAATTTTCAGAAAGAAAATGGAGATGTTTAGAATTCTGTTGCTACTACTTCAGCACTTCTTTATAATTAGTCAGTTGTTGTTGTTGTTCAGTCAACCAGTGGTGTCCAACTCTGGACCCCATGGACTGCAACGTGCCAGGCCTCCCTGTCCCTAACCATCCCCTGGAGTCTGCCCAAGTTCATGTTCATTATTTTACATGTACACCATGTACAATGAGTCTGCACAACTCTCCAAATACAATAATAAATTAAAATTTTAACTTTCAGTTCAGTTCAGTCGCTCAGTCATGTCTGACTCTTTGCGACCCCATGAATCGCAGCATGCCCCGCCTTTAGTTAACATTAAAAAAGCCAAGTAACTGTATTTTTGTTACTGCAAATAATATTGTAATGTTTATATTAGTTGCCATTTTTTTCCTCTTCCATTATGGTTTATTTATAGGATACTGAAGATAGTTCCCTGTGCTATGCAGTAGGACCTTGTTGTCTGTTCATCCTATATATAATAGTCTCATCTGCTGATCCTGAACTCCCACTCCATCCCCCTTCCCCAACCCTTGGCAACTGCACGTCTGTTCTCTATGTCTATGAGTCTGTTTCTGTTTCATAGATAAATTCATTTATGTCACTTTTAGAGTCCACATTAAGTGATATCATATGATATTTGTCTTTCTTTCTGATTTACTTCACTTAGTATAGTAATCTCTAGGTCCATCCATGTAGCCTCAAGTGGCATTATTTCATTCTTTTCTTTATTATAGCAGCCATTTTTAAAGTTTTCCACTCTTAAAGAGTTTTATGTATTATTTCAGTCATAGTATCTATATATGTGCAGATCTCTTGACTTTTTTTTTTTTTACCATAGGCATTTGGAAGGTAAATTTTATAAGAGTTAAATAATGAATTAAACCACCTGAAGGTATGTCCCTCTTTTTAATTTCTATGATTTTCCATTTAAAAAGAAAATACTGAGACAGATGACTATATATTGTATACATAAGTGAAGTCTCTCAGTCGTGTCTGACTCTTCGCGACCCCATGGACTGCAGCCCACCAGGCTCCTCCATCCATGGGATTTTCCAGGCAAGAGTACTGGAGTGGGGTGCCATTGCCTTCTCCAAAATAATAAATTTAGTAGCATTTAAATTCTGATTGAAAAATACATACTCTCTTAATTTTAACATGTTTCCACAATATACTGTAGAGAAGAAATCTGTTTGAAAAACTGTGTGGCTTTAAAAGTCCTTAAACTTAAGTCCAACCTTAGAAGGTTCATGTGAAGGTAACTGAGGTTACTACATGTAACATACTTCAATGTAGTGCCTGGTATCCAGTGCTCAATAGGCAGTGGCCATGACTATTTTTATTAACTATTTTAATCAACATAGATGAAGTAAATATGGAAATCATGTTATTAATTCAGTGTATCTAGAACATAGGAAAACAAATGGAGAAACCAAGCAAACACCTCTGTTGTTAAAGTCCAAGTGAGTCTACCAGAACTCTCTAGCAAAGATGATCATATTTGTTTCAGGTCAAAAATAAGAAAGTAAAAGTGTTAGTTGCTCAGCTGTGTCTGACTCTTTGCAATCCATGGACTGCAGCCCTCCAAGGCTCCTCTGTCCATGAAATTCTCCAGGCAAGAATACTAGAGCAGGTAGCCATTCCCATCTCCAGGGGATCTTCCTGGCCCAGGGATCAAACACAGGTCTCCTGCACTGCAGGCAGACTCTTTACCATCTGAGCCACAAATCTGATTTCAGATCAAGAAATACAGAGAATTTCCTGCAGTCCAGTGTTCAGGACTCTGCATTTTCACTGACAAGGGCACAGGTTCAATCCTTGGTCAGGGATCTAAGATCCTGTAAGCAGCCAAAAATAAAAACATAACAATTGAAAAAAAATTTTAAGGAAAATGCACCATGCATTCTACAAATAATCACAGGTCATCTCCTGAGCAGATACCTCCAAGGGCCTTGAGGAGACATCGTGATTCTTTTCTCATTGGTCTCCTGTTTGTCTGTGATGAGAGGAAAGAACTCAGACAGTGTGCTCCAGGCTCACATCAGCTTTCAGCCACCAAGGTCAAGGAGGCAGATCCAGATCAAGGAGGCACTATCAGGCATCATGGAAGCAGGGCCAATAACTGGCAAAAGTATGAATTGTGTTTTAGTTAGAACACCCTTTCATCTTTCCAGAGAGAAGCCTTCTTTTACCTCACACCACTTCCCTTGACTCACAGACTTCCTGTCAAATCCTATATTTCAAACTTCTCATCACTGCTCTCCACTGAGGTCACCCACTCTGCAAGGAAGATAGGAAGGGAGGGACTTGTGTTCAAGCCTCATCCCCTCACTGCTGTTCATTCTGAACTGCTTTGGACATCTGTCAATCTTCTAGAGAACTTGCCTCCTGCAGTTTCCCAGGCCTTCTTTTCAGCTCCTGGTGAGATAAATGCAGGCTAAGATCTCTGCTGAGAACTGCTTTCTGGACTTTTCATCTTAACTGGCATTCTGAAGTCCTGTGTAGAAAGGGAGAAAGAGCATTAGAACCCAGGCAGCACCAAATGTTCCTATTCTTGTGAAACGATAGGCTTTAGAGGGAAAAGATAAGCCTTTATTTACCCAGCAAGACCTAGTACAGGGCTGGAAACAATATGATACTCAATTGGCCTGAGCCTCCTAGATTATTCCAGAGAACCTATTTATGGTTGGGAGTGTAAAACGTGATTTGTGTGTATTTGCCTTATCCTCCCTTTCCCTGGGGGCTTCCCCAGTGCTGTTAGTGGTAAAGAACCCACCTGCCAATGCAGGAGACATCAGAGATGGGGGTTCAATGCCTGGGTCAGGAAAATCCCCTGGAGGAGGGCATGGCAACCCATTCCAGTATTCTTGCCTGGAGAATCACATGGACAGAGGAGCCTGGTGGGCTACAGTCAATGGGGTTGCAGAAAGTCGAACATGACTGAGGGACTTAGCATGCACACACTCTTTTCCTAGACCCTGGACTGCTTTCCAAGTTACAGTGGAAACACACACCAATGACTTACAGTGGACTCCTGATTCAGGCTTTTGTGGGAAATGTGAAAGGATATTAAAAATTCTTTTTTCTCTTTCCTCTTCTTCTAGCCTGATGATATTTGAAAAATGAATATTGCTTGTTTTGAGTGTTTATACCTCTGGAGAACCAAGTGGGTCTGAAAAAAAGTGAACAGAACAGTGAATAAAAACTACCTGGGTGCTCGGGCCTAGTGAGTTGGCATTTAGACTTGTAGGGATTGCATGAGGACTTTGCATTATTTTATATAGCTCATCCATGATGAAGAGGGCAAGACTGGGAAACAAAGCATGCTCATAATTAACAAAGACAACATACTTGGCCAGTGTAACCTTTAATTCTATCTCCCAGCATAAAGGTCGTGCCCAGATCCTACATAGAATGAGACTCCAAAGGATTCAGGCGCTAGGCCTGGCGTGTAGTAGGCATGTAGTAGTGTAGTGTACTGCCTGTGTGTGTGTGTTTGTATTTGTGATAGTTGCTCAGTTGTGTCTGATTCTCTGCGATCCCATGGACTATAGCCCACCAAGCTCCTCTGTCCATGGAATTTCCCAAGCAAAAATACTGGAGTGGGTTGCCATTGCCTTCTCCAGGGGATCTTCTCAACCCAGGGATCAAACCTGGGTCCCCTGCATTAGAGACAGATTCTTTATCATCTCAGCCACCAACTATGGTACAAATGATCCAGTACAAGGATACAGACAGAATACATGCAATTCTGTTTTCAACTCAATGAGAAATAAAATGAGCATTTTTATTACAAAGAAATTGATTCATATTATCTTGCCAAGCTTAGTGTGTGAACTGAATGACTATTATAATCCACATGCCTATGGCTCCTTTACATGGGTAGCACAAGCTATGAGAAAGTTCTACTAGAGAGAGATTTTGTACACCAGGATAATTTTCTTATCCTATTTTCCAAGTAAGACAGACAAAGAACTGTCCTCAGAGACATTTGCTTATACCTTCTCAAAACTATTCATTCTTTGTGTGTATTGCTGCCTGACCAAACTATAATCTCTTTTTCCTCTTTGAACCCCTCATGGTGCCAGGCATAGAAATTTACACATTCTATGCCTTCAGTAAAAGTTGAATTAATATTCTTGTTAGAGATGTATAAATGAATTTCTCTTAATTCAAATATATGCAAACTAGAAGTGTGTGCCAATTTCTAATTGGTAAATAATGTAAGCACTGCTTGTGTTTGCTTTGCTTTCTTTGAATACTGCCTATATTTTTCAAACCCCTTGACACATAAAACAAAGCTTTAGCAAAAGGCAAATCAATTTATTTTAAAGAGACTTCTTAAGAATGCCTTTTGGGGACATGAATGGATGATATACAAAGGGCATCCACTCGCCATTATTTCCAGATCATGAAAATATCGTACATTTTCAATTCTATGCTTCCGGCCTGACCACCCAAAGGAAAGCAGCAGTGTGACTTTGTATTCTCATTTCAAATTGAGGGTAGTCTGTGGGAAGTGGAAGACATGGTTGAATTTTATCAAGTCAAACTTTATTTCTCTTCACCAAATTTGCAGTAAATCTATGAAGCAAAGAGCAGGGTGAGGGTGATCCAGTTTGCTCCCACAGCATAACAGTGAGTTTATTCAGACCAGAAGAGGAAATAAATGGTAGGTCAAGGCAGATGATTCGCCATTACTGTAGCTGACATGACTTCCATTCCAAACACCTAATTTAAATCTGATCACAAGGACTTCAGAGCTAAGTCTGGGATCAGATATAGTCTAAGCTCTCATGGAAAGTTTGCTAGTCCTCTGTAGTATTGCTGACACAGAGCTTGCCTTAGGTAGCTTGCATTTATAAATCTGATGGCCTATCCATATGTTGTCATCTAATGTGTACTATTATTACAAGATAATGCCCTTAAGGGTGAAAAGGGAATGAAAATTTATCAATCTCGAGAGTCAAGAAAATAAGCACAGTGCCTAAAACCTCAATTCAGTCAGCAAAATCCCAAAGGAAATCATCAACTGCCCTAAAAGAACTGAATACTCTTTGTTCTTGTCTGTGTTTGTGAAGGTCTTTAGTACATGTGCAGCAGGGAGCAATGTGTGCCTTAGCCTAGTGATATAGCAAGTGTGAAAAGTGATGGAAGTGTCAGTCATCACTCAGTCGTGTCCAACTCTTTGCGACCCCGGGGCTGTAGCCCAGCAGGCTCCTTTGTCTATGGAATTTTCCAGGCAAGAATACTGGAGCGGGTTGCCATTTCCTTCTCCGGGGCATCTTCCAGACCCAGGGATCGAACCCAAATCTTCTGCTTGGCAGGCAGATTCTTTACCACTGCACTGCCTGGGGAGCCCTATATCACTTAGGGATATAGGCAGGTAGTAATTCTATGTTTTTAACTGAGGTGCTGCTACTTTTGTTTTTGTATTTTGTTAGTCTTCCTCCATCCTTTCGTTTGACAGCACCATTACTCTGCTTCTCTTGTATTACAATGTTTAACCCTGTGCATTATAATACATACTTCAAACCATGGTATGGAAGAACATCACAAAGTTTGTTGTTACTACATTCTTGTCAACATGAAAATAGTATCCACTGTATTTTCCAGTAGATCTCTGCATCACACAGGGGTAGACATATTCCTACAGGTAAATGCTTAAAGAACTGGTTAGATCAGATGAGATACGTGTTGATTTGAGGAGGCATCTTGTCACTCTGGAGCAGGATGATGTTCATGACACTAGTACATCCCCACTAGCTACTCTGGTGCCCGTCCAGCTTTCTACCCTTCATCTCCTCCTCTGCTCACCCAGACTGCTATGCATTGAATTGGGAACCCTGGCATTGTATCTTTTTCTAGACCCACCAAGGTCATTCCCACCTTTAGGGACTTTGTTCCCTCTTCCTGAAATGCTCTTCCTGCAGATCATCACATGGCAGGCTCCTCCTTAACATTCCCACCTGAACTTATATATCATTTCCATAAATTATATTGCCTAATAGTCCCCAACCTCCTTCTTATATGCTAACACCAGTTTTTATCTGTCACATCCCCTTCTTTGATAGTCTTCCTTTTACTTTTCACTATCTGAACTTGCATTTATGTCCTGATGTATTCCCTGTGTATTTCTCTCTTCCCCATTGTAAAAGATCTTCCCCATTGTAAAAACAGCCTGTCTCTCTTGCCTGCTGTTGTATCTCCAGCTCCTTGAAATACCTGGTTGTTGTTGTTCAGTCACTCAGTCGTGTCTGACTCTTTGCAACCCCATCAGTCGACTGCAGCACGCCAGTCTTCCCTGCCCTTCACCATCTCCCAGAGGTTGTTCACACTCTTGTCCATTGAGTCAGTGATGCCATCCAAACATCTCATCCTCTGTCGGTACAGAACAGGTACAAAACAAATATTTCTGGAATACATTAATGTGCCCGTCAAAGAGTACTATAGACAGGTTTAACAAGGTGACTGATGTTAGCAAAGGGGGGAGGGGCTTTGCCTGTTTTCCCCGTTGGCTAAATTTTCTGTTTCCTGAAATGTCATAGAATTGAGAAGCTGGAAAGAGCTTAAGGTGCAAAGAAAATGAGATTCATAGTCCCTTGACTAATAATTGACAAAGCTGAGACTAAGTTCAAAGTCTTTGTACTGTTTTCCTCTCCCTACCAGTCCCTACCTTAAGAACTGAATTCTAAAACTAGCTTTATTACAAATGACATATTTCATTATAGAGAGGATTGTTTTCCATACCTGCTGTAACAGATTACCTAAAATTTAGTGGATTAAAATAGAACAACGTTATTAACTTATAGCTGTATATGTCAGCTGTATATGTCTGACACAGGTCTTCCTGGGCTAAAAGTAAAGTGTTGGCAGAACAACATTCTCTTCTCAAGGCTTTTGTGAGGAATCCATTTCTTTGATTTTTTTGGCTTCTAGAAGCCAACCCTGTTCCCTGATTCTAACTTCAAGGCAGCAACAACTGGTCAAGTCCTTCTCACATCAAATCATTCTGACCTTTTCTTTCTGCCTCACTCTTCTACATTTAAGGACCCTTGTGATTACCCTGGACCACCCTGCATAATCTAAGATAATGTCCTAATTTTAAGACTAGCAAATTATTCATCTTAATTACATCTGCAACGTTCCCCTGTGTAACATATTCACACATTCTGCGGAATAGACTGAAAATTTTGAGGGAGGGCACATTATGTGCATCATTCATCCTACAAGAATCAATATGAAAAAAAATTTTGATAAGTCACACTTTTTCAAAATCACTATGGTTTACCTTTTGGAGTATGTGACACCATTTGAATTGTAGGCAATTTTTGATATTAATAAAATTCTGCTGAAATAGTTGCCTACATACATAGTTAATTTTTCTGTTAAAGTATAATTTTTCAAAAGGTAAAAATAGGAGTCTCATATAAGTTTAAGATAAATATTTTTCTGTTTCTTTTTTTAAATTATTTTAATTCGAGGGTATAATATTAGAGGGTACTTTACAAAATTGTGATGGTTTTTGCCACACATTGATATGAATCAGTCACAGGTGGACATGTGTCCCCATCTTGAATGCCCCTCCCATCTCCCTCCCCACCGCATCCCTCTGGGTTGTCCCAGAGCACCAGCTTTGAGTGCCTTGCTTTCATGCACTGAACCTGCACTCTTTATCAATTTTACGTATGGTAATATACCTGTTTCAATGCTATTCTCTCAAATCATCCCACCCTTGCCTTCTCCCACAGAGTCCAAGAGTCTGTTCTTTACATCTTTGTCTCTTTTGCAGCTTTTGCTGCCTTGCATATAGGGTCACTGTTACCATCTTCCTTGATTCAATATATATATGCATCAATATACAGTATTTGTGTTTCTCTTTCTGATTTACTTGGATTTACATTAGCTATTCTGAAATGTTTAGTAAATTGTTATGAAACTAGCTTATAAAAACAGATAATTATTAGTGAGTTCTTAATCTCCTTTGCTGTGTGACAATAGTGGTCCCTAATAAAAGCGTTAGTAAGTACATAACACATTTATGGGACGTATTGTAGTGTTATCTCTTGAAATAAGGCTTATTTCTTTAAGAATGGACCCATACTCAAGTCCCTTTGGTGCCCTTTTGGTTATCTGAGATGGCAGATTCCAAAACATTCAGTTACTGAGAAAGCTTTCAGATTTTTTTCAATTGTAGAATAACCTAGTGAGTATTTAGAAATAGTCTTGACTATATATATATATATATATATATATATATATATATATAGTATAGAAAAAACAAAATATAGTGGCTCATTAAAAAGGTGATTATCCATTTCTCAAGTAAAAGAAATTCAGAGATAATCTGTAGAGTAGATCTATGGTTATCAGTAATCCAGGATTCTATAATCTTAGTCTCAGTTCCTTCTAGAAGGTCATTTTACAACCCAAGATGCCAGCTTCTTAGAAATTACACAAAATCCTTACACTTAACGTCATTGTCTAAAATTTCCTGGGAAATATATTGTTTTGATTGGATGCATGGATGCCCAAAATCAAATCAGAACAAGAAGGGAAAAATTAACATTCATTGGCAATGAGGAGTTTCTGCCATGTTTAATTAATTGTTTAAACTATTAGAATCTGATGGAATTGACAGGGAGCTCAAATCAAAGCTGCTGCTGCTAAGTCGCTTCAGTCGTGTCCGACTCAGCAACCCCGTGGACTGCAGCCTACCAGGCTCCTCCGTCCATGGGATTTTCCAGGCAAGAGTACTGGAGTGGGGTGCCATTGCCTTCTCCAATTTCAGGTCCAGCTATTATTAATTAGGAGTTTTCCCTGGCTAAATGACCTGAACCTTGAATCTCAAATCATCATTTGACTTAACAGTGAACATATCTTGGATTTCTTCTAGGTAAAAATTCACTGATTTTATACTATCATGTATTTATTTATAATAAAACCTAAAATTTATATTTTCCTATTTAAAGACTCTGCCTGCAATGCAGGAGACTGGGATTTGATCCTTGGGTTAGGAAGATCTCCTGGAGGAGGGAATACCAACCCATTCCACTCTTCTTGCCTGGAGAATCCCATGAAAAAAAAGAGCCTGGCAGGCCACAGTCCATGGGGTCACAAAGAGTCAGACATGACTGAGCAACTAAAGAGATTCTTATAATGTTTCTTTCTTGGCCTAAGAAACAAATTATGGTTGGATTTAACTATTATCATGTAAGGTTCTGGAATGCTCAAGACATAAACTAAAAGCGGGTTTTTTTGAGATATAGTTAAGCATACGAACACCCCTTGTTGTCCCACTAATAAAAGTGTGATACTTTCAGAAGCCTGTGCATAAGTCTCAAAGCAAAAACTCCCATTTAAAATGATATCTCCTGCCTATGACTGAACCAACATACTGAATACTTTCTTTACTCTGAAACTTTGAGGACTATTTGCATACCAGGAGTATAAATTTTAGCTAACCTAGCAGGAGGGAAAGTATTTATTTTGCACTGAGAAAACTTTGTTTCAGGAGGAGTGAAGCTATTTGACTGATGATTGTCATCTTTTATATGCCTTATAACTGTGATAGATGGCGTGAGCTTCGGTGATTCATAATGGCATTTGGAGGCCTGTAAAAAAGCAGCTAATTCAAATGAAGGAGTCAGTAAAACATCACAGCAAATGTAGGTCACAGAAAACCATGGAAATCTAACAGAAGGGCAGTGTGTTGCCAATGAATATACTCGAGGACAGTAAAAGAAAAGTATTTCTACGCTCATCACTGGCTCCAAATAAAATGGTGCTTTTATCTTTCCTACTCCAGCTTCCCACTGTGACAACCCTTCTCCTTCCATTGCTTTCACTCTTGCAGACCTTTACCCCACAGAACCTAGTGGTTTTATGCCTTCCTCTTAAATATTCAAATCTTCTTAATTTTCAGAGGAGAAAACTGTGACACAGAGGAGATTCATGAAAATCCCACAGGTGAAGTTTTGGCAGTACAGAGATTAGAAATCCAATTGTACTGGATTTTCAGTTCACTTTCAATTGCATTGCAGTGTTCTTTAGTAATTCCTGTTAAATTGTGCCTTGTCCACGTTTGGGGATCTGGTTAGTAGTTGAGCTGAGGGCAGACTCTAGACTCCTCCCTTTGATTCCCTGTACCTCCCTCTACACATCCTGTCATCAGCAAATGGATTTGCATTCTGAGTTTAAAAAGGCTCCATGGAACCAGTGAGAGAGAGAGACCAATTGAAGGACATAGGGCTCCCCCAGCGGTGACAGATGATAAGCCAGCCCAGGTCTTTCAAACAAGTTCTGTAGCATGCACTATGCAAGGTTCTGAGAATTTAAGGCGGGTAAAAAAAATCTCTTTTTCCATCTGCCAATCATGTTGGCCTTGAACAAATGGTAGATGGAAATGAAGAAGACTGTGTAAGGAGGAAAATTGCAGGAGAAGAGCAAAGATCTACGAGAGCACCTAATACTTTAGGCTCTCAACCAGTGATAACTACCTCCATGCCATGTACTCATCTGTATATGCAATATTAAGGAACATCAATATTTAGGATAGTTTAGATCTCAGATTGTGATACTGGGTCAGCTCAAAAAACCCTGATACAGGATTAGGTGGAGTGGGTGGATACCACACATCCCTTTCCATCTCAAAATACCTTTCCCGTTGACCTGTCAGGTACCTGAGTCACATCCTTAGTAGTATTGCTTCAGCTATATCATTTTCTACTGAAGGTCTTATTGTAATAGACATATGTAAGTTATTCAGATATAACATTTTAACAAATTAGGCTCTGTATTGCTGTCCTAGGGCTGCCACAGCAAAGCATCATAAACTTAGTGGTGGTTTTTTGTTACTGCTTTAAGTACTTTATTTTTTAATTTTATACTATTTTAAAGGTGACTTTACTTTTCACTTACAGTTGTTATAAATTATTGGCTGTATTCATTGTGCTGTACAATACAATCCTAAGCCAATCTTATACCCTGTAATTTGTGCCTCCCCAACACTGGTAACCACTAGTTTGTTCTCTATACCTGTGAGTCTTCTTCTTTTCTGTTTTATTCACTAGTTGGTTGTATGTTTTATATCCCATATGTAGGTGATATCATAAAGTATTCTTTATGTATAAAAGTATTCTCTTTTTTCTCTCTGACTTATTGCACTTAGCATAATGCCTTCCAAGTCCATCTCTGTTGCTACAGATGGCAAAAATTTGTTCTTTTTCATGACGTAGTAGTATTCCACTGTGGGTGTTTTTTTTAATAACAGAAATTCATTCTCTCACAGTTCTGTAGGTTAGAACTCTGAAATCATGTTTGACAAGATGTAATTAGTTAATATGAGGTAATAGTCTATTAGGAAGGGCTATAAATTCAGTATGACTGGGGTCCTATAAGAAGCAGACACAGGAAAAGAAAACTTCACGAGGCATCAGTGGTGGAGATTGGAATTATGCTGCCACAGCTGAGGAATACCTAAGGCCACCAGAAATTGCAAAAGGCAAGCAAAGACCTCATGTTAACTAACTACACTTCTTATAACCCTATTTCTATATTCTGAGGTAATAAGAGTTAGGACTTCAACATATCTTTTGTGGAGGAGACACAATACAAACAGTTTTCCATAACACATAAAATTGTTCATCATGTTAGTGGACCTTACCCACAGGAAGCAAGAACTCTGGAAGAATGATAAAGCCAGTAAGTTTTTCTGAAGTGAAGGGGAGAGTGAGAAGACAGGGAGGATATGTGAAGAATGGGATTAAGCCAGTATGGCAGTCCCAAGTGAGGTGCAATGACAGACAATGGGTCAACCAGAAGACCCCAGAACCATGCTGCTGCTGCTAAGTCACTTCAGTTGTGTCTGACTCTGTGTGACCCCATAGACGGCAGCCCACCAGGCTCCCCTGTCCCTGGGATTCTCCAGGCAAGAACACTGGAGTGGGTTGCCATTTCCTTCTCCAATGCATGAGAGTGAAAAGTGAAAGGGAAGTCACTCAGTCATGTCTGACTCTTAGCGACCCCATGGACTGCAGCCTACCAGGCTCCTCCGTCCATGGGATTTTCCAGGCAAGAGTACTGGAGCCATAGCAGGCATCAAAGGGGAAAGGGGCACCACAAGATTTGCCAGCAAAAGAGTGAGGGGGGCTGAGGAAGACAAGCCTCACCTACTTCATAAGTTTGCCTGCACCAGAAAATAAATGAACTTTAGATGCAGAGTTTTGCAATTTAAAGTAAATTAAGTCGATGAATAATTTCCTCAGAAAATTGTCTTTGGCCCTCTCACAGTTCTTTTATGGCTTACTCTATTTTTTTCATGGGAAAAATTAAAGCTTTAGACAAGCTGAATCCATACCACTTAAGTTCCCTTTAAATAATCAAGCAAGGTTAAAATGAGAATATTCATGGTAATAGAATCTGCCACCAGGGGAATATCACTTACCAAGAAAACTATGACTAATATCATTCTTTGACCACTCCTTACCTTCCTGAGAGTAATAAGGTAAAATTGCAGTAGGGAGGATTTAAGACAGATAATAAAAATGCTCCCAGTACAGTTTTTTTTTTTAAGTATTGCTTCATCATTTTTCCTTGAGGGAGATTAAGGAATAGGAAGGAGATTATCAGAGGTGGTTTAAGTGTGATGCTGCTTTACTTCACTCACTCTTATAAATTTTTTTTAGTATAGCCAGAATATTTCCTAGCACAAATACTCTTTTTCTTTGCCCCTCAGCACAGAGAATTGCTTTTTCAATAAACAGCAGTTATGTCCTTAAGAATCTCACCTCATGTAGTTTTGCAGCCAAGGTCCATGTTGTGGTGTGTGAGTGCATACTAGGTCACTTCAGTTATGTCCAACTCTTTGCGACCCGATGGACTGTAACCCTCCAGGTGCCTCTGTCCATGGGATTTCCCAGGCAAGAATACTAGAGTGAGTTTCCGTTTCCTCCTCCAGGGGGTCTTCCCGACCCAGGGATCCAACCCACATCTCCTGCATTAAGAGGTGGGTTCTTTACCACTAACACCACCTAGGAAGTCCCCCACTCTCACGTTGTGGACCTTCTCCAAAAAAGTCAACCTTGGGACTTCGCTGATGGTCCCGGGGTTAGGACTTTGCCTTCCAAGGCAGAAGACGTGGATTCAGTCCCTAGTTGGGGATCTGAGATCCCACATGCCTCATGGCCAAAAATATAAAACTGAAGCAATATTGTTAATAAATTCAGTAAACACCTTGAAAAAAAAAAGGCATCCTTGTCTTTGGAAAACTCTTAGATGGGAGCTAATGTGTCACTTCAAAATTAAGACCACTCTGAAGAGAAGTGGGTCAGAACAGTGTAATTAAGACATTGCTCATTAAGCCTTGTGCTAGATAAGTTACCAACATTTCCCAAGTTTTATTTCCCCCCATAGAATTCATTGTAACTGTAGTTTCTTGGTTCTTGTTATTCTCTAAGTTTCCCACTCTGTGCAGGGATCCAGCTGACAGTAGCCCTTTTTCTATTGTTTGGAAGCATTTCATCAGTTCCCTAAAGTGGGAGGCTTGCCTCTGGCTGTTATTGCCATTTATTGAGATTGGGATGATGCTCGAGTCCTGATAGAATAATTTTGGTTTATGTTCAGCTGGTGACTCATTCTGACCTAGATCATTTTCTGCCATATTTGTTCATACTCAGTCTTCCCTCTTTCAAGTAAGTATGAAATATCCTACTTTATTTCAGGTAACTTGTCATGATACCAAAAGATGATTCCCTATTTTCTAAAATGCTGGCAAATACTTTTGTATTAGTCAGAGTTCCACAGAGGAACAGAACCTATAAAAGAATTTATACATATATGTGTGTATGTGTATATATATGTATATATATATATATATATATATATATATATATAATTGGTCCATGCAATTATGGAGGCTGAGAAATCCCAAGATCTGCAATCTATCTGATGGAGACCCAGGAAAGCTGACAAAGTTCTAGTCCAAAAGCCAGGAGGCACAAGACCCAAGAAGAACCAGTATTTCAGTCCGAGTCCAAAGACCAAAAAAGACCACCTGCCCAGCTCAACAGCCAAGCTTTCTTACTTAGGACTTTTGTTCTACTCAGGTCTTCAGTTGATTAGATGAGGCCCACCCACATTAGGAAGGGCGTTTCCTAGGTGGCTCAGTGATAAAGAATCTGCCTGCCAATGCAGGAGATGAGGGTTTGATCCCTGGAGAAGGAAATGGCAATCCACCCCAGTATTCTTGCCTGGAGAATCCCATGGCCAGAGGGGCCTGGTGGGCTACAGTCCATGGGGTTGCAAAGAGTCAGATATGACTGAGTGACTATGCACAGGCATATTATGGAAGGTAATATGCTTTACTCAGTGTACTGATTCAAATGTTAATCTCATCTAGAAAGTATTAATTTAAACAATACATCCAGAATAATATTTGGCCAAAATGTCTGGGCACACCATGGCCCAGTCAAATTGACACATAAAAGTAACCATCGCTGCTGTTACTAGGGTCAGCTAGTGCCATAATTAAGTAGTTTGTTTAGTAGACCACTCTGGAATAGGAACCAGGACCCATGAAAGACACAGATAAGAGACTATGAAGGAGCAGAGTGAAAATGCCAAGGGTTTTAAAACTATATAGATTGGGTTTGCACCCTGCCTCTTCTACTCTTCAGTTGGGAAGGATATGCAACTCTGTACTCCTCTGTGTCTCTATCTGTAAACTGGGGATTATTAAAGCTGTTCCATAGACTTGTACTGAGACTTGCACTTGAGTAGTTCTCAAGATAGGGTTCTTAGATCATCTCTTATACAATCACATAATTATAGGGGTTACTTGCTTAGGCAGATTCATAGAACCCGTCCCTGAAGATTCTGATTGAATAAATCTGGAATGCAGCCCGTATCGCCGACTTTTTTGTTTTTTGGCTGCATTGGGTCTTTATTGCTGAAATGTGTGCTTAGTTGCACTGCAGCATACAGGATCTTAGTTTCCCAGCCAGAGATGAAACCCACATCTCCTGCATTGGAAGGTGGATTCTTAACAATTAGAACACCATTGAAAACCCCAGATCTCTGACATTTTAGCGAACATCTCAGATCCTGCCAAGCCTAGAAAACCACAGCTGTGAGATTTAAGGGTAAACCACCTGGTACGTGGAAGGAGTATAACAAAACAGATCCTGGACAAACCATTCGCTCCTTGAAAACAGGAATGATGTCTGTTTACTCTTGTATTCCCATTAGCCCAATGCCCTGGCCCATAAGAGAGGCTCAGTAAATGTTTGTTAATATGGATGGTTAGAAATCACTAGTCAGAGGTGGAAGCAGAGACTGGGAGAGTCAGAGAATCTTTGATGCAAGTGAAACAGCATAAAAGCAAAACATCCCATCAGAAAATAAGCAGGATGGCTGAGTGCAGTTCAGTGTTCCAGATGTCAACACTAGCGGAAAAAACAGCCATCTGGTATCAGGTAGAAGCCATTAGGAAGACAATGGAAAGAAGTTAGACATCTAGTAGATACTATAGCAGGAAGGAACTAGGCAGAGAGAGGATGAAAAACTCATTGGCAATCAGGATTAAGATGTCTACAAAATCCGAAGGGCAAGACACCCTAAGATGGAGAGCAGAGAGTGTGCTCTGAGAGTTTGAAGCAGAAAATTTGATCACCTAGCAGAGAGTGGGAATTTGAGGGTAGATTCTGGTAAGCAAATCACCAGAGGTAGGTGGTTTCATGGATGGTACTAGCCTAAATCAAAATTTAAAACACACTGAAGGAAAATAGAAGCATCACTAGATGTATGATAAAAGACAAATTGAACAGCCCTATTTAACTCAATCAAAAATTTAGTTGTAAATTTGTATGGTGATCCCCTGAACAAATGCACCTATTGGGACCCTATTTCACACACTCTCCACCTCTGATCTAGACCTAGGAATATATATGATTAATGTTTTATAGCTGGAGCTATCATGGTTGTTATTGGAATCATAACCAAGCAGTGATTTGATCCTTAAGAGCAGAATATCCTGACAAAGGTATTCTTTTCCTACACTCATACACTTGAAGACAAATTTAGAGGAATATAGCATTATTTCAAAAATAATAGTGAATTGACCATGTGAAAATGATCTTATGGATTTGAGAAATATACCTGACATATGTGTGCATAAAGCTTTATTCCTCTTTCATTTTACATTTGATTACCTTAGACATTATCCATAATGCTGTATGGATCTATTTTCCTAGTCTTATCATAATACAGTTTTCCAGGGCATCACTTTACACATGATTGTGCTTTCCCAGTACTTGAGTTATAGTCTTATATCTTATTATGCATATGAAATATTTAGACAGCAATTAGCCCAACGATTCAGTGTATTAATTACTTGATTTTTAGGAAGAAACATGCCAGCAATCTACAAAGAAAACTACAAAATAATTCTATGTCAATATAAGCACTAGTGTGTTTTTACAGATAAATCCATTACAGGGAGTCATTCATGGGGAATAAAAGGCAAGCAAAAATAGGATTTACCAGGGTAAAGCCCTAAGGGTTGTAGAAAACACAGGAAAATCCAATTAGAACTGCAGGGAGTTGGTTCAATCTCTTAATCGGCACTGCAGCACAGCAGATTAATATTATTGCCTACTATTTAAACTTTACTACTCCATTTTTCTGTCTGTGGTCCTCTGCTTTGCCAGCCCACCTTGAAAAGATGGCAGGCAGAGCCGTATAATACTTTTTATGGCCTTGGCATCAGCACTGTTTTGTGGCTTGAAAGATAAGTACCATTCCAGAAATGATGAGGTGAGGAAGCAGGGGACACTTTAGCTTGTTTTATAAGCCAGAGTGTGGGGCTTTTGCACTGCATTCTAATCACGAAAGCCATCAACAGGAGCACTTTTCCAGCTCCTACTGACTGACAGTAGCGTTTACAGGAGTCATTTTTCTATAGCATTATCCTCATAAAGTCAGAGGCAGCAAGAGACAGTATCTACAGCAAAGACTCCAAATGTGTGAGGGTCCTGGGTTCCAATTTTAACAGTTACACAGATTTACCAAATGACCTTGGGCAAGTCATTCAACTTTTTGGTGTCATGAACAATCCTTGACGTTTATTTAGAACCAGTTTCCTGGATAAGAAGTACCTACATAAACATACGGGCTTCCCAGGTGGCTCAGTGGTAAAGAATCTGCCTGGATGCAGGAGGTGCAGGAGATGTGGGTTTGATCCCAGGGTTGAGAAGATCCCCTGGAGGAGGAATTCTTGCTTGGGAAATCCCATGGACAGAGGAGCCTGGCGGGCTATAGTCCATGGTGTTGCAAAGAGTCGGACACGACTGTGCATGCATGCACAAAAACATACATAAACGTTACTTTTCTGAAAATGTCAAGCTGTCTGTCTGAATTTCATCATCCTCTCTTATCTTTTATAAAGACCCTAGTCATTGGATTTAGGGCCTACCCTAATCCAGTGTAACTTTATCTTACTATACTTGCAAAGACTACATTTATAAATAAAATCACATTCTGAGTTTCCTGGTGGACATAAGTTTTGGGGAAACACTATTCAACCCTCTTCAGTAGAATTAAATATATAGCCCTAAACCTTTTAATATTTTGATGTGAGTAGACATAAATATTCAAATAATTTAAATCATATGGTTTTTCATTAATGGGTTACTCCATATACATGTTAAATACAGATGCAGTTTGCTTGACTTTATGGTATGTTAACTCATGCAGCAAGTGTTAATTTTGTTTGAAACCTTTTAGTTAGCTATAACAAGAAGATTGTGTAATTCCTTCTTGTGCTTTATTTTGCAAGTACTTCAACTAACAAAAGACTTCCATACTTAAGAGTACATTCTTCTGCTCTATATAGAAACTTGGTAGCAAACGTCAATCTGATTCAAAGTTTAAAAAACTGATAAATTAAAGCCGTCTCCATGCCTCAAGTCAATGCATGCATTATTTCACACAGTAAACAGATGTAGTATGTGGCTTGCAAAGTAAATAATTTACTTCACAATCAGCATGGTTCTGTCTCACTTAATCACTTTTTTTGAATAAAAGGTTACTAGGTTATAGTTGGGGTCCATTTTGCATTGGCACAAAAACTCATTAGATTCAGCTCAGTCAATATAGCTGGCCAAATAAGATTCCTGTTTGGGCAAGCGAAGTTTTCTTTTCTCTGAATTTGCAGTTCTCTTCCGTTTTTCAGGTTCACAAGACACATGTAAATGTAATCTCCTTTCTGCACACCACTGATTCATTTCTTTCTTCCATTTCTTCCCAGGTGTTGATTAGACCATCCCAGTTGCTATTTGTATCTATTTTACTGTACAGAGTTGTTGAATTGATGTAAATGCAAGTGTTTATTTGAAAATATCACTTTTTCCCCCTTATCCTTTTTCTATGCTGAGGTCGTACTTTTTAAAGTATACCACTAATATTTTTTTCACCTTTCCAAAATCAATTCTCACATTTCATGGAACTTATGTGCCGAGATTCTTACATAGCTTGTGCCACCAGAGAGAAGAGTAGCCAGTCTTGAATCCTTCGGGGGTTTTATATCTTTTCCATAAATTACTGAGAATATTTTACCTTCTCCTAACAGGGTTCTCACACGGATCAAAGAGAGTTGACAACTTCACCTTGTTCCCACTGACAGAATCTCTCACATCTCCTTCCCTTCCTAACTAAATGTGTGCTTTCTCTCCCTTTGTGCCAAACGGGTGTGCCGCTTCTGCTTTTTGTATTTATCATTAATCTGATCAATGCCTCTTTTGGCCCTTGATGATAAGTTCCTATGGGGAAAGTTCAAATCTGTGTAGTTTTTTGGCATTAAACCTAGAAAAGTATCACAGTAAAGTTCATAACAAGTCCCTTCACTTTCAGTTTCTTTTCCTACCTTCTTTCCTTCTGTCAGTCTGTTAATACCTCCTTCTCACTTTGCCTGTTCCTAATCTCACCCACTCACCTGCCTCCAACCAACCTGTCCACTGGCATCTCTCAAGTCAGTGTGTGCAGTCAGATGTCTTTGGCCAACTTCTAAATATGTATCCTAGATCCAGAACAACTGCTCGGTTGACAACTGAATAGCTCAGGAATACCTTTCCGAGATGTTTTTCAAACTTTGTTGACTTCTTTCCACAGAAATAAATGCATTTTGCATCTCAAATCACAAAAGTATACCCAGAGACACAAAAGGACTGCATGAGTTGGTGTTCCCATTAACATGACCATAATTAAATCATTACCACTTTCCAAATTGTCTTACTTCTATTTTCTCTTGGTTTGGGGGAACCTAATATAGAAATACAAAAGTTATTTTGGGCTTTTCTCTTCTACATTTCTTACCAAATTGGCCACAAAGTCATTAGCATAAAATTCTTAAATATCTCTCGAGTTTAACCCCCACTCTATCCCACTCCAGTACTTTGGCCACCTGATGCAAAGAACTGGCTCATTGGAAAAGACACTGATGCTGGGAAAGATTGAAGGCAGGAGGAGAAGCAGATGACAGAGTATGAGATGGTTGGATGGCATCACCAGCTCGATGGACGCGAGTTTGAGCAAGCTACAGGAGTTGGTGATGGACAGGGAAGCCTGGCGTGCTGCAGTCCATGGGGTCTCAAAAAGTCGGACACGACTGAGCAACTGAACTGACTGACTATCCCACCACATAGATCTATTATTGCATGATAATCTCAAAAGTTCTGCTTGTCTTTTATTTGCCTCATGAAATTCTAACCCACCTTTCATATTGCTGCATACATTATTTTTCTTCACTTTTGTTTGCTTATCTTTCTCCTTCCATGTTTCAATCACTTTCTAGGTTCTATAGATAAGCAAGAAATAATGCCTCTCCTGAGATACTTACAATGCAGAGGAGGAAACAGAATTATAAACTCATAGTTTCCATGCTTGTGTGCTCAGTCATGTCTGACTCTTTGAGAACCCAGGGACTCTAGCCCTCCTGACTTCTCTGTCCATGCAAGTTTCCAGGCAAGAGTACTGGAATGGGTTGCCATTCACTTTTCCAGGGGTTCTACCTGACCCAGGAATCAAGACTGTGTCTCCTGCATTGGCAGGTGAATTCTATACCACTGAGCCACCTGGGAAGCCCAATAATGATCACACATGCATGTGTGCTAAGTCACCTCAGTCATGTCCAACTCTTTGCAACCCTGTGGACTATAGCCCACCAGGCTCCTCTGTCCATGGGATTCTTTAGGCAAGAATACTGGAGTGGGTTTCCATGACCTCCTCCAAGGAATCGTCCCAATCCAGGGATTGAAACCAAATCTATTATGTCTCCTGCATTGGCAAGTAGGTTCTTTACCGCTAGTCCACCTGGGAGACCCAATAATTACCATACCAGATATAAAGTATTCTAGAAGTTTGAACAGTTTCAACATCTCAAAAAAGGAATGACATGTAAATCCTAAAGAACCATCTTACACAACTTAAAGTCATTGTCTTGAGGAAGTAAATGTAGACACATACATTCACTTGGCATCTACCACATGTGCCTTTCCCTTTAGGAGGTGTGTGAAGCTAACAACATTTTTGCACTAGTCTTTCATCTTTGGAAAGTCACTCAATTATTTTTCCAAAAACCCCAGGATTTTTCACAGAACAGGCTTTGAACGTCACTGATGTACCTCTGTTTAAAGATAGGGAATCTGAAGCCAAGAGCCAACAATTAATGTGTCTAAATTCAGAGAGCTCAGAGGTTGAATCAAAAGGAAAAAACAAACCTTACAAGTAATAGTCCATGGTTTTATTTTAGGTTTGGGGCAGGTTCTTTACTTGTCTCTGCTGCCCTTTTCCCCTCTCCCAGAACAGAAAATGACAACTGTCTTAAGTATCTCCCTAATACTATACCTGACTTGGGCAGGGCTGTCTATGCAGTCTGAGATGTTAGTTACCATATAATAGTCTCAAAAACATCCTAATACAGATGTTTTGGATCTTGCTTGAATATTAATGGAAAATATAGTCTTTTTCTACAAACAAAAATATGCCTGGGACTTTAAAGGGTTTTTCAGATGCCACTAAACGCTTCCAGGGATCCCATAGACATTCAATTTATGTAATGGAAAAAGGGAGAAGAAATTCAACAACCAGCATCTGGTCAACCAATTTGCAACATAAATAACCAAAGTGATGCATCATGCCTTGTACTGTTGGTCTGTGTGTATGTGCTTAGTTGCTTTAGTCGTGTCTGACTCTTTGCAATCCACTGGACTACAGCCTGCCAGGCTCCTCTATCCATGCAATTCTCCAGGCAAGAATAATGGAGTGGGTTGCCATGCCCTCCTCCAGTGAATCCTCCCAACCCAGGGATCCAACCCATGTCTCCTGTGTCTCCTGCATTACAGGCAGATTCTTTACCACTGAGCCACCGAGGAAGACCATTGGTCTATCCCTGTATTATTAGATTATTCTTGCAAGTCAGAAATATAAGCTTGCAGAAAAACAAGTTTTATAATTTGGACCATGAATTATCTTCATTTTAGGAAGTATTTTTTTTTAATGTTTTGGGGGTTTTTTGTATCACTATAATTAAACTCTAGAGAAACAAGATATATTACCCATATCAAAGAAGAGATTTCTGGAGCAGAAATACCAATATGAAATATAGCAAAAGAGCATAACAATCTTATTTTATTAGAAGTTGTATAGACATGATCACAAAATTCCGTATAATTTTCTCCTTTATGCTGAATGTCATGTTTCCTATATGAAATAAAATTGAAATTCACTAACAATCGCCAAGACTTAATTATCTCCTGGATCATCAAAATCTGTTCAAAGAGATGATTAAGAGACAGATGGCTGGAATTGTCTCTGTTATGAAGAAAGCATGGAAGTTTTTTATGAGCACAGCTAGGAAATGATCATGGATGCCAAGAAAGTATATGGTTTCTAATTAAAGGTATATACTGTATCTGCAGGAAAGGGATGGAGTATTAGCTATTCCTCCCTAGTTATCTAGGTGTATATGTGACCATCCATTTCTCATACAATGCAGGACCCAGGCCTAGCTGAGTAGGAAGTTAAGCAGGTCATACTGTGAGACGGATTTTCTCCAGAGTTGTGTTTTGTTTTGTTTTGTTTTTCCAGGTTCAATTAGCATGACACAGAAGTGGTAATTTTAAATTCTAGTCTGTATGTGACTTTGCAATTGCTGTAACACTGGGATACTATTAAAGAATATATAAGATGCTTTTAGGCTAGTTTTTGTTGAGCTCAGCTTTTACTAAACTCACGACGCATCGAATTTTATTGTTACTTCCTCTACTTTTTAAGTATCTACAACATAAGAACCAGGTGCTATATGTCTGTTACTCAATTAAAAAGAGCTATATACCATCCACTAAAATTTAAAACAACACTAAAATGAAGAAGTGACTTGCTGAAATGTTCCTTTGTGAATATTCCCCCATATCTTGGGCTGCCTGATTGTGGTCATTCTATCCAAATTGGCAGTTCAGGGAATTATTCACGTCTGGGGTAGTATCTTTTTCCATTTATCCCTGATGCAAAGGAGCACGTGTGTTTTAATGAAGTTATATCTTAAAGATCTGGTTATTTATTACTGGTATACAAGAAATGAAAGCAAGTAGAGCTAGGATCCTTGACTTCAAGTGATTCAAATATTGAAAATAATTCTAGACTAGGTCTAGTAATAATAGGCAAGTCAAGCATAATAAAGCTTTATTTAAATTTATAAGTGGGAACAAGCAATTGTTACACTCACCTGCCAAGTTCACATAGATGTTCTGTGAAAAATATAAAGCAATGTTTATTACCAGTACAATTAACTAATTGAACACAATGGTAATTTTAAACACAATGGATTCATTATATCAACCAAATTCCTGTGCAATTGTAAGGCTAAAGCATGGCCACCCAAGGGAATACTCATTCTTCCTACTTACTGGGGAAAAATTATAACAATAATATTTCTACTATCAGCTACATTTTAAGGAATATAAATATTAGGAAAATAAATAGAAGTTCACAAAACTCATGTGAATCATGGCAGAGATGCAAACACAATTGTTTTCAATTCTATAATCTCTATTTTTTTTACAAGATTTTTATTTTGTAATGATTTTCAGCAGTTCGGGAGAGCAGATACTGATTTCCATCTGTAGAGATATTATAAAACTCAATGGCATGTAGAACAACTACATAATCTGTAATCTTCTCTTGATTTATCTACAGTACATAGTAGTCATACCACTTAATACATTGGGTTGGCCAAAAAGTTCGTTCGAGTTTTCTGTAAAATGTTACCCAAAGTCCCAATGAACTTTTTGGCCAACCCAATAATTATTTTATTTTTACTGCCAATATTTTATAATTTAACAATTAGCTAATTGATATCAGTCCTATTTTGTTTTGGAAGATTTTCAAAAATATTTTAAATTATAATTTATTTTTAATTGGAGGATAATTGCTTTACAATATTGTGTTGACTTTATTTATTTATTTATTTATTTTAACTTTGAGAGCTCGGCTCCGGTCTCCTCTTTCAGAGGCTGCAGGGTAGAGGGAACTCAGGCGACCGCGAAGGCGTGAGGTGCGCGAATGGCGGGCCGCGCGCTCCCAGAACACCACGCGTTCCCCGACTTTATTTTTTTAAGAGAGTGTAATTTTTATAACAGGAAAAGAGCTTCACAATTCATCTAGCTCAATCTGTTTGGTTTTTTTTTCTTTTTTTAAAATTTTATTTTATTTTTTAACTTTACAATATTGTATTGGTTTTGCCATATATCTAAATGAATCCTCCACAGGCATACATGCATTCCCCATCCCGAACCCTCCTCCCTCCCCCCTCCCCATACCATCCCTCTGGGTCGTCCCAGTGCACCAGCCCCAAGCATCCAGTATCGTGCATCGAACCTGGACTGGCGGCTTGTTTCATATATGATATTATACATATTTCAATGCCATTCTCCCAAATCATCCCACCCTCTCCCTCTCCCACAGAGTCCAAAAGACTGTTCTATACATCAGTGTCTCTTTTGCTGTCTCGCATACAGAGTTTATTGTTACCATCTTTCTAAATTCCATATATATGCGTTAGTATACTGTATTGGTGTTTTTCTTTCTGGTTTGCTTCACTCTGTATAATAGGCTCCAGTTTCACCTGCCTCATTAGAACTGATTCAAATGTATTCTTTTTAATGGCTGAGTAATACTCCATTGTGTGTATGTACCACAGCTTTCTTATCTATTCATCTGCTGATGGACACCTAGGTTGCTTCCATGTCCTGGCTATTATAAACAGTGCTGCGATGAACATTGGGGTACACGTGTCTCTTTCAATTCTGGTTTCCTCAGTGTGTATGCCCAGCAGTGGGATTGCTGGGTCATAAGGCAGTTCTATTTCCAGGTTTTTAAGGAATCTCCACACTGTTCTCCATAGTGGCTGTACTAGTTTGCATTCCCACCAACAGTGTAAGAGGGTTCCCTTTTCTCCACACCCTCTCCAGCATTTATTGCTTGTAGGTTTCTGGATCGCAGCCATTCTGACTGGCATGAAATGGTACCTCATAGTGGTTTTGATTTGCATTTCTCTGATAATGAGTGATGATGAGCATCTTTTCATGTGTTTGTTAGCCATCTGTATGTCTTCTTTGGAGAAATGTCTATTTAGTTCTTTGGCCCATTTTTTGTCAATCTGTTTATTTTATAGATGAGAAAACTATGACCAAAAAAAGGCAAAGAAAATTTCTTAAAGACTAATAGATGTCTGGTGATAAATATGTCAAATGCTGGAACCTGGATTTCCAACCATCTTTCAAAAATATTTATTAGTGTTATTTAATTAATGCAAATGAAATAATCTTCAATGTACAGAGATGGAGAAAGAAATTAATGTTATCATAATCTAATATTTATTTGCTATATATACATCCCTGGTGTATTAAAAATACAATTCTCCTGGTTGCCATTAAATTTGGTCATTGTGTGAGCACAAATAACAATCAGATCTGACATTATTTGTGCATTATATATACCTAAGTGGTTGTAATATATATTTGTATATATATTTATGAAAGTTTGTACATCACATTTGATAATGGTAAGAAAGTTTTATATTACCTCAGAATTGTTGTTTTTTCCCTCTTTTTCCTTATATTGAAATCATTACTCAATTGGCTTTTCCAAAGGGAATTCCTCAGTTAATTATGTAGGTATTTATTAAGATAATTGATTCATGAAATTAAGATTACCTTTGTTCATTTGATTTTGGAGGAGCACTAATGTAACAAATAAACAACCTTGTCATTTGCTACATTTTTCCAGTGAATGCTCAGGGAAGAAATTAAAATGATGCATCATCAGTGTGTCTTCCTGTAAAGTCAGATGGAACAACTTTTGCAAATCAAATGTGATGCAGTTCCACATAACAGAGATTTGGCTCAATTATGAGTTTAATCATGGTTCTATTAGCACAGATCACTTACTTTTATCCCCAGAGTGGATCACTCAGTCGTGTCCAGCTCTTTGCAACCCCATTGACTGCAGCACTCCAGGCTTCCCTGTCCATCACCAACTCCCAGAGCTTTCTCATGTCCAAGTCGTTGATACTATCCAATCATCTCATACTCTGTCATCTGCTTCTCTTCCTGCCTTCAATATTTCCCAGCATCAGGGTCTTTTCTAATGAATCAGTTCTTCACATCAGGTGGCCAAAGCTTTCCAATGAATACTTAGGACTGACTTCCTTTAGGGTTGACTAGTTTGATCTCCTTCCAGTCCAAGGAACTCAAGAGTTTTCTCCAACACTACAGTTCAAAAGCATCAATTTTTTGGCCCTCAGCTTTGTTTATGGTCCAACTCTCACATCCATACATGATTACTGGGAAAACCATAGCTTTGACTATATGGACCTTTGTAGGCAAAGTAATGTCTCTGCTTTTTAATATCTCTGCTGCCTTGGTTTGTCATAGCTTTTCTTCCAAAGAGCAAACATCTTTTAATTTCATGGTTTCAGTCACCATCTGCAGTGATTTTGGAGCCCAAGAAAAGAAAATCTGTCACTGTTTCCATTGTTTCCCCATCTATTTGCCATGAAGTGATGGGACTGGATGCCATGATCTTCGTTTTCTGAATGCTTGAGTTTTAAGCCAGCTTTTTCACTCTCCTCTTTCACTTTCATCCAGAGGCTTCTTAGTTCCTTTTTGCTTTCTGTCGTAAGGATGGTGTCATCTGAATAGCTGAGGTTATTGATATTTCTCCTGGCAATCTTCGTTCCAGCTTGTGCTTTTATCTCCAGAGGCACATATTTGCAGGATACTTACTATGTGGTAGGGGCTAAGGAAACAAACTAAAAACATCAGTGTATTTTCTTTACCATGTATATATAAGGGGATATAAAATATCTTTTAGAAAATAAGTGTGACATAGATGCTACTCAGCATGGGGTAACTACATGGTTGCCATTTTTGATTCTTCAGTGATAATCTCCTGCAAATAAAATTCCATTTGCCCTTTATCTACATCGGGTGAAAAAAAATTCATTTCAAACTACAGCATGAAATGTGCCCTTCTTTTTCACAGCTCTTCTTCAGAGTATGCCCTGCCCCCAGTAAGCATTTTTTTGCACACCTGTTGATGAGATAATAGTATGATTTTCCTCATCTGCCAGATTTCTGTGGGAACCAAGAAATAGCACAAATATTCATTATGTAAGTAGACTATTGTATTATATAGATTGTAAAGCAGACATTGATAATTTCCAGGAGGGTGTTACTGTGTAGAAATTAGGCTGTAGGTTCTGCTCCCACTGATGATCAGCAATTCCATCTGTTTCCATAGCACAACAAGTAATGCAGTGATGTGGTTCAGGGGACAGGCGCCAACCTCAAACTGGATTTTGATTCCTAGCTCTACCACTTACCAGCTATGTGACCTAGGGTAAATTCTTTACCTCTCTCCATTTAGCTTCACCACAGTAAAGTAGGATTAATTATAGTTCCCACAATATAGAATTACTAAGAAAATTAAATGAGCTACTATTTCTAAAGGACTCATAACAGACTTTGGAGATAGAAAGTGAAGCAGAAGGAAAGTGTGCTTTGGTGCCAGACAGAAGTAGGTTTTAATTATGAGTCTTCCATGCATTAACTGTATGACCTTAGGCAAGTTTCCTAAAAGTTATGTTTCAAATGGAACTAACATGGGACTGAGATCTCCATCAAGCCCAGCTCATAATATATGTATCTCTGTGTTCAGCTGTTCAGTCATGTCCAATTATTTGTGACCCCATGGACTGTAGCCCACCAGGCACCTCTGTCCATGGGATTTCCCAGCCAAGAATAATAATGCCATATCCTATTTTAGGGGATCTTCCTGATCCAGAGATTGAACCCATGTCTGCTCATGATATATACCCACCTAATCCCTTGCCCCTTCTTTTCAAAACTCTCAGTTTATAAATTTGCAACAATATCAAATTATATAATTCCCACACTAATAAAATTGAAATGAGATTTGTTTCAGTAGCTTGATTTGAGGCATAATAAACTTTCCTTCATATCTTTGTCTTAGGCAAAGATCTCCTGCCAATGAATACTAAAAAAATAAAAAACAACTAGTAGATATACATATTTGTATGATTTGCTAATTCATTCAAAGAAGTTATCAATAAGAATGAAGCAAAAGATTACAGTAAATTTTCATTTATTATAATTGTGATTATGTGATAATGACTTTTAGAAGGATTTCTTTTGGTAGGAAGGTGACTACTGATTCTTAGGCCTGGTTTCCCTAAGGCTGTTACTGTTGTTTCTGTGGCCTGCATATGGGAACCTATCTCTCCTCTCTTGTCTGAGCAGAATATCCTTGAGCCTGCAGTTCTTGTGTGATATTGACTTGACAAGAAACACCCTCTTCCTAAATGGATGAATTAAAAGAAGTTCAGTGATGTCCTTAAATTACTTCTCGTTAACCTTTCCTCCCATTTCGCTACAGTCTTCAGATACATTTTTCCAGAAGCTTTTCCTACACTTGAAGGCCTCCCATGTTCATAGGTGGCAATGTAGCCAGGCGCAAATGAGACACCCTGATGTGTCTTGAACACCCACCATGTACACAGCGCCTTGCTCTGCACCTTTTGAGCCTTTTGTCATTGCAGAAGTGTAGGACAGAAAAAACTGCATGCACCTCAAAAGCTGACTGAGAATTGAAATGACTATTTTCCTGGAAAATTTCAATCAAGAAAGCTTAAATGTATTTGTGAACAGCATGAGAAAATTTGCATTCTCACTAAAAAATCAAAGAAAGACAAATTAAAAGAAAATGAGATGCCATTTCACCTCATGAAGTTATCAAAGATGATTACAAAAATTATAATACCTGGTGCTAAGAGTAGGAGAGTGATATGGATCTAACATTCACAATTACCGGTATATAAAATGATATGAACTTTTTTGAAAGAAATGCCATAATATATTGTTGTTGTTGTAGTTGTTGCTATTCAGTTGCCAGATCGTGTCCAACTCTCTGTGACCCCATGAACTGCAGCATGCATATATCTACCTTAAAATATGAATAGAGCTCTTCCCAGTGTTTTCACTGTTAAAAATCTAAAGGTGATCAGAATATAGGAAAAAATGATTCTTGTGCAAAGGTGTTTACTTCAGCATTATTTGTTTTGGTGAAATATTGGCATCAATCTAAACATTTAAGTATAGGGATATGACCATGAGATTATAGTATACTTATAAGACAAAATGTTACCCTGTTTCATATTATACTTTGAAATGACTTTAATAGTGTAGGGAATTATTTTTGATACAATTTTAAATGAAAAAGCCAAATGAAAGTTGTACATGTTGTGTATATAGATGTAAGAAATTCTCTTATCATTTAACAGTTGGTACTCAAGTGAAGAAATGTTGAATAATCATTTTCATGATCATAGTTTTCTTTTTCTTGATTCTCCAACAATGGCATGTACTGCTAATACTGTCACTTAAATACCTTTTAAAACTACAAAAATATGATTACAAATGACATTATGAAGCCCAGCAAAGTATTTTAAAATATTAGCATGTGGTTGACTTATGGGAATTATTTTAATCCCTATTCCACATGGCAGGAAGTAGAAAAATTCTATCCATTGGTACATAATGTTTTCTGATACTTTCCCTTTTCATATCAGTGTCATATCAGTAAAGCTTCAATACTTTGGCCACCTGATGCCAAGAGCCATCTTACCGAAAAAGACTCTGATTCTAGGAAAGATTGAGGGCAGGAGGAGAAGAGGGCAACAGAGGAAGAGATGGTTGGATGCCATCACTGACTCAATGGACATGAGTCTGAACAAGCTCTGCAAGATGGTGAAGGACAGGGAAGCCTGGTGCACTGCAATTCATGGGGTTGCAAAGAGTCAGACACCACTGAGCAACTGAACAATAATGATAACAGTGTCAACTTGCTGTCCAGCAGCAGCTCAAAAGCACATCTGACCTGTTGCTAAAGTTTATGCTGCTCCAGCTCTAAGGAGAGCTTTGTGAAAGCTTCTGCTGTATCAGTCACAGCACAGCTGGGTTAATGGAATATTCTGCCCCTTAGCAGAATATTCATACTTCTTAGGAGCTCAGAGAGAATTGGGGATTACTCCAAGGAAGAGCCAACTAGAGCCACAGGGTAGTACATGGTATTGAGAAATCACCCGAGTGAGAAGTTACTTGTTACAATGTCTGGAAGCTTCTAAATGTTGAGTAGCTTTATGTATGACAGTTATAGCTGAAAAAGTATGCAAATCTGCCCTCTGCTTTCCAAAAACACACATTGAATTAGGTGTCAGCAGGGCAGTCCTTCAGAGCTGACCACTTATATCTCGGGCATTCTGAGATGTCTCTTTCATTTCTACCCCTAAGGGACCTCTTTGCCAGTTTACCACTAGTTTACTTAAATCTAATTTTAACAGGTTACCTGGAATAGTCTTTTTGTTTATACCTCCTCTTTAGATATAATTGTTATTAGTGTCCCATTTCACTCTGAAAAATGTCCTAGTTTAGTGAAGGTATAACCCCTGAAACTATGCAAACATACCTCAAAGAGTAGCAGATTAAATGTTTACTTGAAACAAACCATCTACTATTTTCCCTCCTCATTATTATGATTTTTGTTTTAGGTGACATCATTCCACACTGAGAGTAATCCAATAGCCTTCTAAATAAATGCTCTCTCTCTGGCCTTACATTTCTCCAACATACTTTACATGTTGATGCCAAGTTGATAGAAGAGTCATGTAATCTCCTTTTCCCCCTGCTTGTTAAAACCTTGCCTCAAATCCTCGTGGTGTAAGGTTAGGAGATAAGAAGACCGTACATATGATCCTTCATCATACAGCTTCAACCAACAACATAGAAAATACTCAATGAATATTGGCTTTTGTTTTTATTATCCTGCAAAATCCAGCTTTATCATTTTCTCCAGGAAGCCTTCCCAAGATTTCTTATGCTGCCTCACTGTTTTCTACACCTTGTATTGTTGTACTTTTCATACTATATTTTACTATAGGTTTGGGTTCCTCATTGACTGGCAAAGACTGGATCTTATTTGTCTCTGTATTGCCAGTGATAGTGGTGGGTTAGTTGCTAAGTCGTATCTACCTCTTTGTGACCCCATGGACTGTAGCACACCAAGCTCCTCTGTCCATGGGATTTCCCAGGCAAGAATACTGGAGCAGATTACCATTTGCTTCTCCAGGGAATCTTCCCAATCCAGGGATCCAACCCGGGTCTCCTGAATTGCAGGCAGATTCTTTACCAACTTTGCCACCAGGGAAGCCCAAGTATTCCCAGAGTACCTAGGAATAGGTACATAAGAGTGAATTTTGAGTCAAATGAAATTTAATTTTTGATTGATGTTCATCAGTCTTTCCAATGAGTCAGCTTGCTAAGGGTAGATTTTCAAAAAGGAATGGAGAAAATTAGGGCCTTAGGAGTCTAAATGTGCATGGCTAACTCGTGACAAAAAAGACATACTGATGGTAGAACTGGGGAGAGGGGAGGAGAGGGTGAGATGTATGGAAAGTAACATGGAAACTTACATTACCATATGTAAAATAGATAGCCAATGGGAATTTGCTGTATGTCTCAGGAAACTCAAACAGGGGGCTTTGTATCAACCTAGAGGGGTGGGATGGGGAAGGAGCTGGGAGGGAGGTTCAAAAAGGAGGGGATATATGTATACCTATGGCTGATTCATGTTGAGGTTTGACAGAAAACAACAAAATTCTGTAAACCAATTATCCTACAGTAAAAAAAAAATATATCTATATTAATTAATTAAAAAGAAAAAAAAAAGAAATACTGATGGTAGAAGTGATGAGAGATAAGTAGTCTGGACAATAGACTCTTCCACAATTTCCGAAAGAAATGTGCCCTCAGTGTTCAAGACTGCAGGCTGCCAGCAAGACAGCATAGAAGAATGGCATTGTAGGAGAATTCTGGTGGCTCTCATCTCCTCTGCACAGTATCACTTGTCCCTAAATAAAGTGTCCCTAGACTCATGATTCCTGGTCTGCAGGGCTCTCATTCCAGAACCCCAAACTGGGATGCTTCTGCTAACTGAAGCTGGCTCTGCCAGTCTGGCATGCTTCCACATTTGCCTATTTTCTCATCCTGGCTCCACCCCTAAGGTTCTTTTTCCTGGTGATTATATAGAGAAAAGAGTCCACCTTTCTAAGACCGGGTTAATCTTTAAACTATGGAGTTGCACATTCCCTGGCTTTATAGCATAGAGATAGCTAAATATGTAGATGCATATCCTCTTGAGCCAAAGAAACGATTTGCAAGTGTGGGAATTTCAGCCAAGAGGAGTCCTGCACTGAAGTTGACATTTAGTGAATACAAATCTCTGAAGAGTGGCCACCTAGACCACCCCAGCCATGTACTTCTTTAGCAATAATGCAGTTTCAGTATTTATTACATCTGTGTTATATACTAATTTCTAGATTATTTTTTGTTTTGCCTATGACATATTGACATATAGTTTCTCTTTCCTTTTATTCTTTATTTGGGCATTTAAACTTTAATTCTTTATATTTATTTTCAGTAACCTACTTTCAATTTAATGTGAATAAAAGAATATGAAAATTAGTTTTGCCCCACTAAATCACTCAGTTATGCTTTTAGCACCAAATTAATGTAAAATAAAATTGTGCAGTTTACAACTGCAATTTTTAAATATATAAGATAATCTCTTCCCTAAAATTATCTTATATTTTGCATTTTAAAATAATTTCCCTTCACATTTCTTCCTTTGACACGTTTTATATCCCATCCTTCTCGACTTCGGTAAAAAAAATAAGCAATTGTTCTTATCATTCTAATGACAGCTAGTTTCTTTTTAGTTAATACATCAACAAACCAACATGTAAGAGCATTTGATCTGAATTTTCTCAACCTTGTCACTGACTTGGGCTGGGAACTCAGATTTCATATGCCCTAAAGTTTGATATATCCCCTAAATTCATTTAGAAATCTACTATTGAGAACATTTAACCCAATGAAATTGGGCGTGTCCATGTTCACGCTCAGTTGTGTCCAACTCTTTGTCACCTATGAACTGTAGCCAACCAGAATTCTCAGTCTATGGGATTTCCCAGGCAAGAATACTGGAGTGGCTTGCCATTTCCTCCTCCAGGAGATCTTCCCTACCCAGGGATTGAACCTGAGTCTCCTATGTCTCCTGCATTGACAGGCAGATTCTTGGCTGCTGAGTCACCTAGGAAGCCCCTAAATAAGGATTATCCACCTCTTTAACCCTCCTTGTTATATGCAAAGTCTATAACTCCAACTGTTTCCATTCCCATCCCCTGAACATTTCTTCTTGGCTGAGACTTCAGTTCTAGGGACTGCATATGACCCAGCAATTCCACTGCTGGGCATACACACCAAGGAAACTAGAATTGAAAGAGATACATATACCCCAGTGTTCACCACAGCACTGTTTATAATAGCCAAGACATGGAAGCAGCCTACATGTCCATAGGCAAACGAATGGATAAGAAAGCTGTGGTACATATAAACAATGGAATATTACTCAACCATTAAAAAGAATGCATTTGGATCAGTTCTAATGAGGTGGATAAAACTGGAGTCTATTATATACAGAGTGAAGGAAGTCCAAAAGCAAAACACCAATACAGTATATTAACGCATGTATATGGAATTTAAAAAGATGGTAATGATGACCCTATATGCAAGACAGCAAAAGAGACACAGATATAAAGAACAGACTTTTGGACTCTGTGGGAGAAGGGAAGGGTGGGATGATTTGAAAGAATAGCACTGAAACTTGTATATTACCATATGTGAAGTAGACCACCAGTCCAAGTTCAATGTATGAATTACGGCACTCAAAGCTGGTGCACTGGGACAACCCAGAGGGATGGGATGGGGAGGGAGGTGGGAGGAGAATTCGAGATGGGGGACACATGTACACCCATGGAGGATTCATGTCAATGTATGGCAAAAACTACCACAATAATGTAAAGTAATTAGCCTCCAGTTGAAATAAATTAATTAATTTTTAAAAATAGGGAATCTGTTTTAATTAAATTGGGAAGTCCTCCTTAACAGACGTGATATTTTATTGATGTATGTGTCCTTTGTGATTAAAAATGAGATTTATGATTGCTACTTGAATATTGAAAGTTTGGATTTGTTAACATCCTTTGAATGATAGTGAGAGAGAATATGTAAAATTATAAAAGGCTTTATTACAAATGGAATAGTGTTTTCTTACAGGGCATAAATAAGAGTAGTAGTTAGTCATGTTCAACGCTTTGCAGACCCATGGACCATAGCCCACCAGGCTCCTCTGCCCGTGGAATTTTCCAGACAAGAATACTAGAGAGGGTTGCCATTTACTACTTCAATCTAGAGATAGAATCCTCCCAACCCAAAGATAGAATCCATGTCTCTTGCATCTCCTGCATTGGCAGGGGGATTCTTTACCATTAGCATCATCTGGGGAACCCAACTATGATACAGGTGGGTGAAAAGAACTTGTGTTCTCTGCAGGGTGCTCATGGTTCACTACAAGCAAATTAATTCAACCTATAATCCATAATTCAAATCATATAATTCAAATACTCTATGTCTATATATATTTCCTGCTTAGTCTCTCAAATACCCAGTTACATAAATGTCTTTTAAGTAATTGTTCTTTTACCAATGGATTAATTTTTAAAGTTGTTATTTTTCTAGGAGGATTATTTTTATATTTTAATGTTATTCTCTTTGTCATGTAAATATTCATGACAACTATTTTCATTGTAAGTTATAACTCTGGTCCAACTCTGAATTTTTTTCTTTAGGAAAAAATGTAAATATATGTTATTTAATATTTTTTGACTTTTCCTTTATCTAAATTTACTACTGCCCTCAAGGCTTGCTTTTAGTTTCTTTACCTTGTAATGCTTTTATATACAATGACTTTTGTATTTTTTACATGTTGCTTGTAATCAGCATGTTATTTGGATTTTGTTTCTTAATCAAACAGAAATTCATTTTTTAAAAGTAGAATTTATCCTACTTAGATGTTTTATCATTGCCACTCTGCTTGGCCTTATGTAGCTTAGTTTTAGGGTTTTTTTTTATTATTATTATTCTTTATCTTGGTTAAAATTCCTAAAGAGTTATCTTTATGTTCTCAGTTTTTGTTGTATGGGTTCTGTGAGTTTATTTTTAATTTTCCAATGAGGACAATTGTTTCTAAATCTATAGAAGTAAATGCACATACATGCTATGCTTTAAAGAGTGAGTTCATTAATTAATTCATTCAACTAATATTTACTGTACACTTACTGTATGCTAGGAAATGTTCTAGGCAGCTGAGATACATCAATAATTAAAAGTCAAGAAAACATGGAACTTGAATCCTAGTGAGTTGTTTTCAAGGAGTTAGTTATATTATAGTTAATTCATGGGTAAACTCCAAAATTAAAGTCTTTTCTGCTTTCCTTTAGTGTGAATAATTTTAAATACTATATCTTCACTTTTATTTGCTTTCCTCCCAATTTAAAGCTCTGAAGGAGGAAATGGAAACCCACTCCAGTATTCTTGCCTGGAAAATCCCATGGACGGAGGAACCCAGCGAACTGCACTCCATGGGGTCACAAAAGAGTCAAACATGACTGAGCAACCGAGCACACACACAATTTAAAGCCCTTATTAATGTAATCTACTTGTTTAAATCTAAAAATTTACATTATTTTTATTTATAGCTTAAACAGCTTCTATTCCAGAAATGTTTTACATTTTGTTCGTCTATCTAAAACTATAGTTACTAAAAGTATTAACTATGTTTAACAATTTTACATCATATCCAGTCATTTAACTGGGCTTCCCTAGTGGCTCAAATGGTTAAGAATTTGTCTGCAATACAAGTGACCTGGGTTTGATCCCTGGGTCAGGAAGATCCCCTGGAGGAGGGCATGGCAACACACTTCAGTATTCTTGCCTGGAGAATCCCATGGACAGAGGTGTCTGGTGGGCTAAGTCCATGCGGTCATAAAGAGTTGGACATGACTGATGTCCTTTAATCATACATTATTCCAGTTTTTAAATTCTGAGTTTTAATTTGCCATTCAGTCAGTTGGAATGCATTTTTAAATAATATCTGCAGAATGGACATAATTTCTGAGCCAAGCATATCTGACATTATCATTCTATTGCTTTCATGTGTGAATAAATTATTTATTTAGGAAAAAAAATTTAAGTCATAGGTTGATATACTGCCCTGAAAACTCAGTAGCACCTTTTCTGTTTTCTAGTTCATGTCTCAAAGTAGTCAGTTGCTTGTCAGGCTTTTATTCCTTTGTGGGCAACTTTTTATCTATACAGTTGATGAAAGGATGTATTAATTATCCTTGTGATTCAAACATTTTGTTCTAGTAGGTGTTTATTTATTTGTATCTTTTTATTCTAAGCTATTATAATATTCATTTTTAAACTCAGGGATATACCATCCTTGTACTTGAAATTTTGCCTTGTTAATTTGTACTTGATAATTGCCTTCTTTGCAGTAACCTTGATGATGTTTTCCTCTAAAATGTATATCTACAACTCTAAGGTTACATAGCCATTGTCTCAAACTCTAATTTCTTTTCTTTCTTTTTCTATCTTTGTCCTTTATTCTCTATTATAGGGGAGTTTAAATTTTTCTTCCTCCTTCAGGATTGCATTTTCAGTACACACTTATTTTATCTTTGTAACTTTCTAATCCAGCTTCACATACTATACATTTTTGTACCCCACAGAGAGTGTAAAATAATATTGTCCATATTTGTTTTCCAATCCCCTTAGTAAATAATTTATGGAGATAAGCACTTTTTCTCAGCCATGCTGATATTATTCTCTATCTCTTTCTCAATGTCTCTTTAATTTTTTATTTTATTTTCAAATGGTATGTCATCTACACTGACTGTATGCTTACTACTCACTAGGGCGAATGAAATGCTTTGGCTCTGATCATCGATAACCTACCTGGGAACTGATTACATTCCCATTTCATACTTATGGCTAAAAAGCAGAGTGAAGTGCTGCCCAAATCTGAGAACTTACATCTTTGCATCTAGTATGTTTGTACTGTGCTAATCTTCTCTTGGCCCCTTGTATCTAGAACTTTTGCAAGAGAGGGTCATGACAGTAGAGGTTAAATCTTTGGATGCACCCAGGCATGATGTCAATGACTTTTTAGCTATTAATATTTTATTATATGACCCAATAAATTCCCTTTATGGTTGCTTTTTTTTGCTTGATTCCTTTAAACATTTTTCCTTTTATAAATTAGAAGAATCCTAGCTAATATGATAGTTATTATATCTTTATGTGTTTTAGCATGTTGGAGACAGAGGCAGTCCATAAAATTGTAACTGCTGAAAACTATGTCAAGGACAGTGTCCATAAAACAGGTATTTAGTTTTAGATCTAAGAAGAGAATTTTGCCAGTTGAAAAGTTAACTGAGTAGGACTAAGAACAAGTCATAACTTGTAATTTGACAAATTCTGGGTCTGGATATTATGCTCAAGAAAAAATAAAGGAGAACACATCAAAACTAAAAATATTTTCCCATTTAAAAATACTACCAACCAAAAGAAAGTTATTACCATGATGAAAATAAAAAAAGCAGACCTCTGAAAATGATACAGAAGCCAGAATATAATTATAGAAATTTGACATACTTCCTAGAATGTATAATGTATTACCTCTGAAACAGAGGTATAAATCAACTTGGAGAGAATAGATTGAAATAAAAAACATCAGACTGATATTTAAAAATGGATGGTGAGATAAGGGAGGATATCAAGAGAATTAAATAATAGTGACAGATTTTAAATCCACAATGATTGATGTTAGCAAAGAGTAGAATCAATACAGTAGAAAACTGATTCATTGGTACAGACTTAGCCATGCCACGCATGGGTGCTCAGTCGTGGCTGATTCTTTGTGACACTACTATAGTCCTCCAGGCTCCTCTGTCCATGTGATTCTCCAGGCAAGAGTACTGGAATGGGTTGCCATGCCCTGCTCCAGGGCATCTTCCTGATCCAGGGACTGAACCCATGTCTCCTGCATCTCTTGCATTGGCAGGTGGATTCTTTACCACTGGGAACAACCTGGGAAGCCCCACTGATACAGAGGTTATACTTTAAAAGCCCACTTATAATATAGGGGGAAAGGAGAATAGAGTTGCAATGCAGAGGGAGAAAATAACAGATATGATATTAAAAATACAGAAAACTAACTTTAAAATAGTTTTCTAAGAAAGTTATAAAAATTGGAACAGAAGCATAATAAAATGTATTATGGAACAGTTTCCTTGAGCTGAAAAAATGAATATCCCAAATAAAAGAGCTTTCCCTTATTATAAGCAAAGACTAAAAATAGATACCCACATTCAGACAAGTCCTAAAACTTTTTTTTTAATTACAAAGACTGAAAAAATTCATACTCTCATCTTGTGTTTCCCCCAAATAAAGTATATATATAAAGCAAACAATAAAAACCAACATAAAATAGAATACCTAGAAAGAAACCAAAAAATCACACTGGCCCTAGCCTTGTATCCAACTTCTTTCCGGAAGACAACACAAGTTTTAGGCAAAAACATCATGGCACAAGGATAATATACACAACAAAATTCCTGTTCTCAGACATTCAAGGGCTCAGAATTAATACCACACCTGCATCATCTTGAAACAAAGTAAGAATTCAAGTACATGAAATATGCAAGCGGGTTTATGGTTCCTCTCCTACTTTGTTTGGTCCCAACCCAGGAATCCAAGTAGAAAATGGAAAATTCTGCAAACTGGGGGAGACACTAGGTTCTCCCTTTTTCCTCAGCTGTTTCTCTTCTCTTTCCACACTTCACCAATTTCCAAAATGTGTTCTTTGTGCGAAATCTTCTACTTTACAACTGAGATGGCCTTGCATGACTTATCTGGTATCTACTTAAAATAACAGGTGCTATCCTGGACTAACAGTTGCTAAAAATGACAAAACCTAGTCTTGAGAGTCACACAATGCTTTGAACACTGCATCTTTTTTTCTCCTTTACTTTTCTCCTAAAAAAGCAAAGGTGAATAACATCCTATTATAATCATTTTAATACTAGAAACTGTAATCATAACCCTCCTTTTCTTTGGAAAATTCTCATTTTATAATGTAAGTCATAGTTTTTCTGTCTTTTTAGTAAGAATTTTTTTCCATTTTATGTTTTTATTTTCTTCTTCTTCAGCTTTTAAGTTTTCTTTAGTGTATTTCTTTTTTTCATTAAAAAAAGACAAATTTTAAATGTAGTTCTCATGCAGTAGAGATGAGATCGGGAGTGTTCAGGATGGCATGGCCTTAGACTCTCATGTGATAGAGAGATGAATGCCTAACCAGGTGTTGACCTTGGACTTCTCAGCCAGGAGACCTAGGAAACAGTTTTCTAACCAACATTCAGGGATACATTTATCTGCCAATAAAAAAAAAAAAAAAGAACATCTTCCTGGTATTTAATGTACATAAGAGAACAAACACAGCATGGCTCTTGTCCTGAAGGATCTTACGGTCTTTGGGGAAATAGGTTCTAAACCAGTAAGCCCACCTACACCCACATCCTTGCCAATTTGACTGTGTGCTCAGCACAGCAGCTCAGCTCCATGAAGTCATCTTTAGTCTAGTTTTCACAGCAGAATATGTTGGGGTTGAACATGGACTTTTGAGTCAGAGCATCTAAGTTCAAATCCAGACTCTACTACTTATCAACTGTGTGATTTTTGAGTTGAGGTTAGTAATAAGGTTAATCAAGATTCAATAAATCAGCATTTGTAAGTTGCTTACACTGCTTGGGGCTGCTGCTGCTGCTAAGTCACTTGAGTTGTGTCCAACTCTGTGCGACCCCATAGACGGCAGACCAGCAGGCTCCCCAGTCCCTGGGATTCTCCAGGCAAGAACACTGGAGTGGGTTGCCATTTCCTTCTCCAATGCATGAAAGTGAAAAGTGAAAGTGAAATTGCTCAGTCATGTCCGACCCTCAGCAACCCCATGGACTGCAGCCTACCAGGCTCCTCCTTCCATGGGATTTTCCAGGCAAGAGTGCTGGAGTGGGTTGCCATTGCCTTCTCTGGCTTATACTGCTTAGCCTATTGTAAATGATCTGTAAGTATGAAATGAATAAAATCCAGTTTGATCAATTTTATGATCAGTTCCATGTTCTCCAAGAGGTTTGTCATAGTCTAACTTCCAGACTTGATTTTTATTTTCATTTAAAACATTAAAGCATTTTGTTTCTCCGCATCTTTTTCATTATTTGAGGGAAAATTGAGAGAGGGTATGTTGGGTTTGTTTAATCACCTACCATTTTTAATCACATATCTTGCAAAGCTGAATAGAATGTTTAAACAGGCCCAAGCCATGGGGGTATTTAAATATTCACTTATAGACATCCCTAATTTCTAAAACAAGTATGTCCTTTACATACTGCTTCAATAACCCTTTGCTTCAAGGAAGAGGAAGATTATATTTAAATTCCTCCTTTTAAACATGTTTATCTTCTTGGATCTAATGACTTTACTGGCTTTTTAGGCTTTTAGGTGGGCAGGCTGGAGATATAGTTACTTTGGCAATGACAGGTTTAAATGAACAGAGTCAGAAATATAAATAAGCTGCTGCCACAAAGCAAGATTTCCAAACCAAAGAAAAATGACATTTTCATGACTGAAGTTCAGAAATTATTACCTAACATTAAATTAGCCAGGTCCCTACTCTTGGGCTTCCCAGGTGGCACTTGTGGTAAAGAACCACCTGCCAAAGCAGAAGACATGAGAAACACAGGTTTGATCCCTGGGTTGGGACGATCCCCTGAAGGAGGACATGGCATCCCACTCCAGTATTCTTGCTTGGGGAATCCCATGGTCAGAGGAGCCTGGTGGGATATAGACCATAGAGTTGCAAAGAGTCAGACATGACTAACGCACCTCAGCACACACACATTTCCTCTGGGCCTTTTCCTTCATGAAATCTTCAAATCCCCCTCTGTATCACTTCTTATATCCCAACCACTTTTTAAACTTTTCTAATATGTTCTCTTTTCATACTCTTTGTGGGGTTCTTGTGGCAAGAACACTGGAGTGTTTTGCCATTCTCGCCTCCAATGGACCACATTTTGTCAGAACTCTCCACTATGACCTGTCTTTGGTGGCCCTGCCCAACATGGCTTATAGCTTCATTGAGTTATGCAAGCCCCTTTGCCATGACAAGCCTGTGATTCATGAAAGGGAAGTTCCAGATGTACAAGCTGGATTTAGAAAAGGATCTCTGGCAGAGGAACCAGAGATCAAATTGCCAACGTTCATTGGATCATAGAGAAAGAAAGAGAATTTCAGAAAAACATCTACTCCTGCTTCATTGACTACATGAAAGCTTCTGACAGTGCATCACAACAAACTGTGGAAAATTCCTAAAGAGATGAAAATATCAGACCACCTTACCGGTCTCCTGAGAAACCTGTGTGCAGGTCAAGAAGCAACAATTAGAAACGGACATGGAACAATGGACTAGTTCAAAATTGGGAAAGGAATAGTCAAGGCTGTATATTGTCACCTAGCTTATTTAATTTCTATGCAGAGTACATCATACAAAATGCTGGGCTGGATGAATCACAAAGTGGAATCAAGATTGCCAGAAGAAATGTCAACAAGTTCAGATATGCAGATGATACCATTCTAAGGTATGGAAGAGGAACCAAAGCACCTCTTGATGAAGATGAAACAGGAGAGTGAAAAAGCTGACTAAAAACATTCAAAAAACTAAGATCATGGCATCTGGGCCCATCACTTCATGGCAAATAGGGAAAAAGTGCAGATGGTGACAGATTTTATTTTCTTGGGTTCCAAAATCTACAGATTTTGGGTTTTATTTTCTTGGGTTCCAAAATCAACTACAGATGTTGACTACAGCCATGAAATTCAAAGGTACTTGCTCCTTGGGAAGAAAGCTATGACAAAAATAGATAGCATATTAAAAAGCAAAGATATCACTTTGCTGATAAAGGTCCATCTTGTCAAAGCTATAGTTTTTTCAGTAGTCATGTATGGATGTGAGAGTTGGACCATAAAGATGGCTGAGCACCAAAGAATTGATGCCTTTGAACTGTGGTGCTAGAGAAGAGTAGACTCTTGAGAGTCCCTTGGACAGCAAGGAGATCAAACCAGTCAATCCTAAAGGAAATCAACCCTGAATATTCGTTGGAAGAACTGTTGATGAAGCTGAAGCTCCAGTACTTTGGCCACCTGATGTGAAAAGCCAACTCACTGGAAAGGATCCTGATGCAGGGAAAGACTGAAGGCAAAAGGAGAAGAGGGTGGTGATCAGATGTTAGATAGCATCACCCACTGAATGGACATGAATTTGAGCAAACTCTGGGAAGATAGGGAAGGACAGGGAAGCCTGGTGCTGCAGTGCATGGGGTCACAGAGAGTCATACGTGACTTAGCAAGTGAAGAACAACAAATATGTCCTCTGACTCCCCAGGTGGCTGGAGCTAGTAGTAAAGAACCCACCTGCCAAATGCAGGAGACTGAGGAGACCCAGATTCGATCCCTGGGTTGGGAAGATCCCCTGGAAGAGGAAATGGCAACCCACTCCAGTATTTTTGCCTGGAAAATCTCAGGGACAGAGAAACTTGGCAGGCTACAGTCCATGGTGTCACAAAGAGTTGGACACAACAGAGCCCCACACACATGCACACACACACTATGTTCTCTGAAAGGCATATGAGGTTGGTAACGTTGCAGGCTCTCATTAATTACAGTGTAGCCAATTCCTTATTCTTAGGAAGAGAACCACAAAATACTTGTTACAGATAGAAATAAACATTTAAAAGTTCTGGGATCCTATATGAAAAGTGACCTACAAAAATGATAACTGCCCTTAGCTCACAGGGTCAACCCTTGTTAATGCAATTAGTCAGCCCGGCAAGGTAGTTTCATTGTTCCCGTGTTTGGCCTTCAGAAAACAATGTTGCACAGAAGTTAATATGTTCAGTTCATTGAAATTCACGCCCCTAATAAGTGGGACAACTCACCTTAGTACCCAGATTGTCTTTCATGTTAGGCCAAGCTCTCTGACACTTCCATCATCACAGAGAAAGGGGGAAGTCAACTTGCTTCACTTGTGTTTAATTGTGGTTTTTCATCTTTTAGAATAAATTACTAACAACTGAAAGTAGACCATTTTCTTTCTTAATAAAATAAGTGCAGGTTTTCTTTGTTTTCCTTTGTTGTTGTTAGGTTTTTTTTTTTTCAGATAATAACTGAAGAAGAGAAAGAGAGTAATGGTTTCAGTTAAGCTATTTTTAGTTTATTGTCTTCATTTATTTATTTATTGTCTTTATTTATTTATTTATTGTCTTTAGACACTTCAAGATTTTGAGAACAAATAATCAAGTAATAATCCTCCTGCTTAATTTGTGGAGAGTTTAAAAAGGTCAAATATTATGCACAAAATTTTCTACATGATAATCATCATTGACTAAGACATAAAATTTTACTTTAGAGAAAACAGTGATTAAGAATCGAGTCCCTCTTTACAAGAAACATCACATTTTCTCATTATTGAAAGGTAGTTATGTGTACTCATTTAGGTGAAAAAATCAATACAGAACATTTGAATAACAATATTATCCCCCTCAAAATGTATTTTTATTGTTACCTTATTGAAGAAAATGCCTTTTAATGCTGAGTAATACTGGAAGAGTTGAAATAAAAGAAAAAAGTGTGAAGAAAATAAAACAGTAAGAGGTGATTAAAATTGATTATTACTGCAAAACAGTTATGGTTTAGAGAATTTTTAAGAGGGGAAGTCATAGATGTGCAAAACAGGTATATTGAATCTTCTAAAAGGCAGATTTAGAGTGTTGCTAGTTTCTGACCAGATACCAGGACAAGAGGTGACAGAGAGACCCCCATTAAAATGCTTGGTGAGCACTCCAGAGGCCGCCTTTGAGTTAATCGGTAATTTTTCACAGACGACATCTAATCTATGAGTATAAATTACTTTGCACTCTTATTATTCCTTAATTGAAGTGCACCAATGTGAAATTGCCATAGATGTCACAGGAATGATTCTAGCCCCGATTAACTTGGGTGGAATTGAAGTCCTTTTTTCCCTGAACTGGGACTATTGTCTGACATCTTGTATTTATTTAAATTGTTGGTAGAAAATTAGATGGAGGATGTGTGTGACTAGGTGTTTTATAAGGATGTTCTGGAGCCAAAAGAGCATCTACACAATCTATTTCTATTTTAATCCATACCCTCTGATGCAGCTGTTTTGTGTAACAGATGTACAGCCAGCAGTAGCTTAATCTCCCTAGATTCCATTTGGGAAGTGTAGATTCATAGCAATCTTTTTTTTTTTTTTTTTTTCCCCCAAAGTGGCATTTAGAGTCTCTGTGATTTTTAATTCAAAAGACAACCACCCTTATTTTTAACTAATTATCCTACATAGCTGTTGTTGTTTAATATATGAAACATGACTTAAGTTTTCTGTTGAGATTGTGGGGAAGGGCAATAAGAGTTAACTCAATATTAGGCATTCCATTCTATCAATTTTGAAAACTCTTGGAAGAACATATTGCCAATAACTGACAAATAATAATAGGCAACTGATTTAAAACTATACTCTCCTATTTCCCTAGCCAGTATTATTTAGGAAAATATTCTTGGTTGAATAGCTTTTCCCTGGAATTAGAAAACATGAGGAAAATAAATCTGATCTCTAAACACAGATAACTGAATGGATAAGAGATACAATTAACCCTGCAAAGGTCATAAATAATGATGGCATTGTTTCCCAGTTCTTGATATCACTAGTAAATATCATTGACATCAAGTGTTACACCTCTAGGTGTTTTCTGAAAGTAAGTTTCAAAAGCTCTCTCTATGAAAAAAGTGATCAGTTTATGTTTTGATTCAAATAATCTGCTCAATTTCTTTTCACATTTTTAAGACATAACCAACTCTGAATGTTGTCTCCAAAAGTCCCCTACTACATGAAAAATGTTACCTAATATGGTAATGGAACCTAACTGGCATTACTTGGAGATTAATATCAAAGGTGGTTCTCACATTAACAAAATTGTGCCCATTCTTAATTCAATTCAATATATATATTTATTGAATACCTATTAGGTGACAAACCTCTAGGGATACACATCAGGTGACTCCTAGAGATTCAATAGTCATTCATGAGATTATTTAGCTAGTCCCAAAGCAAGTATTTTAGAATGAGAATAGTGCTAATCCTGGTTCAGGCTGAGATTAGAAGACACCTAAAAATCTAAAAGAAATGAGAAAATAGCAAGATTCCCACCACACACTTACTTATCTATTTAGCCTAAGCCAAATTTAATGAAAATAAAATCATTGCTCTTTCAATTGTATTGGTTGCTCTGTATGTGATTTTGTCTCTAAATCCAACTAGTTATAATTGTAAAACCAGCTTTCCACACACAGACAAAATTTGATAGGAATTGGTGAGGCTATGCTTCAGTAAAAGTCTCCCTGGGATGACCCTAGTTTCATTTTTAATAAAATCTTTTCCTTGATTCTAGAGGAATTACACTCATGAATGAATGAGTGGATAAGTTCCTTGCAATAGAGAAAAATGGTTCTTGATAATTAGCAGATGGCCACAGCAATGAATGGTTCAGTAGGAACCAGAGAGAACATGGTTAGTCTACCTTAAGAAGATGATGAGTAAATCGAACTAATTCAACTTAAATGCCCATTGATCCTTAACAGTGTTATGTCATGTTGCAGGTAGGCATTCAGAATAGAATAATCCTCAAGAACCAATACCTCAAGAGCCTATTTAGTTGGAGAATTTCCAAGTCTGAAAATTGATACATCTTAAATATTCTCTACATTGCTGGGAGTCAGTCATGCATTAAGGAAGATTGTATATGCTTCTTTATAATGCCACTAAATTTTATGAGTCATCCGTGTATTTAGGCCAGTTTAGAGACCAGCATTACAGGTGATTCTCTAGTCTTGACAGTATTGTGTCCATTTTCAGTTCAAGTCCATGGACATTTATTGAGAGCCTATTATACAGTAAGCCATGTGAATACACAATTCCTAAAAATTGTAAAAATAACCTTGACCTCAACAGCCTCACTACTCACTGAGTTTCTTTTTAACATGAGTTCTTCAACTTTATCTGGTATGTTCAATGTCTTTGAGAGAAAAGCCTCCCTCCATTTCTCTCTTAAAAGTCTGTTTCTCAAAACTTACACAAAGGATCTTGTGACAGGTCTCTCTCACAACTTTACCTCTTATTCAGACTTCTCATCTAAATGATTTTATCAATGCAGCTGAGAAGTCTCTCCAATCTTTTAACCTTACTCACAGTTTTCCGTAGTTCCTGGGTAGTAGACAGCTGTCAGCCAGACCAACTTGCATTCATCATTCACCAATCAAGCGGCCCAGCTAGGAAATGAGATAGCGAGCTAATGCCAAGGTCCATCACAGCTATGGCAGGAAGTCACAAACAGCCGTCTCAGCCAGAAACCTTCCAGCTGTTACAGGATAGAATTTCAGGCTCCACAGCAGTGGCTTCTGCTCTGCTTTGTTCCAGTGTCTGAGCTCCTCTGAATGAGTCCTGAGAGTGTCTATAAATGTGCCTGAAAATTTACGGATGTGTGGTATGCGTAAATTTACGTATTCTTGAAAAATAATCATCCACAGGACGTTTTTAGCCTGTGTCTGTACACAAGAAATTAGCAGACCAGGAGTGCCTTAGTCATTCACACTGGCTGCGTTAGTGAGTGAGGTGGCTCACCACACAGTCAGTTCTACTTCGGATCTGGTAGGGGCCAGGCTTCCAGCTCTATCTTCAGATTTGCAAGTGGGACTTAGCCAGGTCATTAGCAAGTGAGGGGAGGCGAAGAGAGAATGGCAGAGCCAAGAACCCAACTTCATTTATACATTGTGTCATCCTATAAATTTATGACCTATTGTGTGCTAGAAGCTGGAGGAGGATACAAAGATGAATTTTTTTCACTCCCCTCCATCTCATTCAAACGTTTATAGTCTAATATGAAAAAGAGTCTTGTACATAATTTTTTATAAATATTATCCACAATAAGGGGCTTCCCTGGTGGCTCCTTGGTAAATAATCCACTTGCCAATGCAGGAGACACAGGGTCGATCCCTGATCCGGGAAGATCGTGCATGCCTTGGAGCAACTAAGCCCATGTGCCACAACTGTTGAGTCTGTGCTCTGGAGCCTGGGAGCTGCAGCTGCTGAGCCCACGTGCCACAACTACTGAAGCCTGCGTGCCCAAGAACCTGTGTTCTGCAACAAGAGAGGCCAGTGCAAAGAGAAGCCTGTGCCCAGCAGCTAGAGAACAGCCCCCCACTCACGACAACTAGAGAAAGCTTGCACACAGCAGTGAAGACCTAACACAATCAAAAATAAATGAAACTTTAAAAACAGATTATCCACAATAAATATGTATAGTCACCAATTTAGCAAACACTTAGTGAGTACTAATGGTTTGTTAGGAAGTGTACTGGGAGATAAATACTGCAAAATAAAGAATTCTAATATAAAGGTTATATCTCCGTATAGAATATGGGAAGTTAGAGCCAAAAATGGACCCTATAATCCCATATACAGCCTTGATTTAGAGCTCTTTATTTTACTTTAATACTATCAAATTCCCCACCCTTGTTTCTCTGCCCTTTACTCTGTGACTTTTCCATGCCCAGAAGATTTGTGATGGCCCTCCATACAATGGAAAGTTTCAGATGAAAGTTGTAAGGAGCCCTCAAGGGAATATAACAATTGTATTAGTGCCCATACATTTGTCTCTCAATGATACAGCCTTAGACTCTGAATAAGATGTTGCACATCTAAAGTCCTGTTTTCTAGGTGTTATAAATATACCTGTTGTAGGTAATACCCTACTGTACTCTAGCCTTTAATATTATGTACTACTTCATTTAAGAACAGCAGTAAGTTGAGACAAGCATTTCTTCCTTCATTTTTATTACACTGTGATTGTTCTAATTATGTGTGTTCCTTATTCCCATGCCTCTCTACACTCAGTGCCTGATGCTGTGCCTGTCACTTGCTCCAGCACATTTTTCCCTTGAGCTGAACTGTATGTTCGGAACATAATTAAAGGAGCCCCCTCCCACCAGAACCATATGGTCTTGTATAGAAGATGTGAAGAATGATGACCTCAGGGCAAAGATCCAAGGCCAGTCTATTTAAGGGAACATAGCCCTTCCTTGAAATAAGACTAGACAGTCCTGACCCCGGAGCTCTGACTGACAGCGGTTTTCTTTGAGATGAGTGCTGATATCAGGTGCAGCTAGTTCACATTCCCTTTAAAATTAATGTAGTAATGAATGAGTACTTTATCCACTTACCTACTTTATGAAAAAGGAGTCCTGTTCTACTTATATGAAATCTGAAGAAACCACAAGTCATTATCCTGGAAATACTTTTGATGAAAGACAAATTTTCTATTGAGTTATGTTTAAAACCAGAGGAGTTCCCCTCACTTTCCTTTTTTGCTTAGTTATTTTTCTCTTCTCTGATTGTGCCTTTGTATTATAAGAAGGAGACTGCTGTGTTTCATTGTCACAAATGGATCATGCATTGGTTCCAATGTGTGACCTGTAGAAAGGAGAAGATTATATTATCAAGGAAGAAATGGGGGTTATGTCGGTTGGATGATTTGTTAAGGAGAAAAAAGTTAAGTGTTGAAAAGAGGGATGCTTAGAAGCCCTGGAAAAGTCACCCTTTAGGTTGCTGCAGAAGATGAATATTTGATTTAAAGAAAGATCATACACACAGGCAAACTTCTTTATCAAAATATTAAGTGCATTTTTTTCAAGACAAAACCTTTAAGTCTTACTTTTTCATTAACTCACTAGGTGACCTCACACTCTTATCTACTATTCAGGGTCATTATCCAGTTAAATGAAATGTGATATGTAAAGTACCTAACCAAGAGCCTTGTGTAGTGTAATGTTCTCACCAAATTCTAGTTATGGTACATAAGACAAGAATTATTATTGATTGCTTTGAATAGAATGGGCTTCCCTGGTGGCTCAGACGGTAAAGAATCTGCCAGCAATGAGGGAGACTTGGGTTCGATTCTAAGAAGATCTCTAGTATTCTTGCCTGGAGAATCTCCCCATGGACAGAGAAGCCTGGTGGGCTATACAGTCCATAGGGTCACAAAGATTCAGATATGCCTGAGTGACTAATCTCATATAATAGAATGGTTTATTTTAGAATAGAATTATTTTAGAATAGAATGTTTTAGTTGCTTACTCGTGTTCGACTCTTTTGCGACCCCATGGACTGTAGCCCATTAAGGCTCCTCTGTCCATGGGATTTTCCAGGCAAGAATACTGGAGTGGGTCGCCATTTCCTTCTCCAGGAGATATACCTGACCCAGGGACTGAACCGGTGTCTCCTGCATTGCAGGTGGATTCTTAACCCCTGAGATTCCTGGGAAGCATATAGAATAGATATTACTAAAATCCATGTAATTAGTCCATATTATGGAAAGATCATATGTATGTAATTTATTATATATTAAAATATATTTTAATTTTATTTGGTGTAAATCAAAGTGTTTATTCGTGTGCAGGGTAAAAAGTTGTAAAAGAAAAAATGGCACCTTGAGGAGTGAGAATCTAATGAAGAGAAAATTTCAGATGTAAAGAAAACACAAGTAGAATGACACTGACATAACTGAAAGCCTGGAGGAAGAGTCTGGGAACCTGGCTGAATAAAAGAGGAGAAGGAGGTCATACTAGTTGAGCAGACTAGGTGCTGGGTCTGAAAGCTGAGTTTGAGAAATTAACATTCTTTACTTCTGATTGCAAGTAATTTAAGAGGAGCTATGGAGAAGGCGATGGCAACCCACTCCAGTACTCTTGCCTGGAGAATCCCAGGGATGGTGGAGCGTGGTGGGCTGCCGTCTACGGAGTCACTAAGAGTCGGACACAACTGAGCGACTTCACTTTCACTTTCATGCATTGGAGAAGGAAATGGCAACCCACTCCAATGTTCTTGCCTGGAGAATCCCAGGGACAGTGGAGCCTGATGGGCTGCCTCTGGGCTGCCAGAGTCGGACATGACTGAAGCGTCTTAGCAGCAGCAGCAGTGGCCCAGATCAGGAAAGGAGCAGCTGTGACCTAGGATCTATGTAATCAAATACCGATCACTCCTTCTTACCCTCCGAGCCCTACTTGTTCCTCTGAGTGAAGTTTCTCTGGGCAGAATCTGACATGCTGTTTTTAATAAGGAAAGAGATTTTTCTGTTTTACCACTGGGTACAGTATGACCATACCAGCTCAGCTTAGTAGGAAATCCAGGTTTGCTCCATTGGCAAACTTGTGCCTATAACTGGGGCTGACTGCTTTTGTTGAGTCAGCCCCTCACGTGCACTTTGGTGGACTTTTTCCTCTTCGGTGCTAGCAATACTCCAGTTTCAATGTTAAGAAACAAAAGGCAACCAAGTATAAAATACAAAACTTCTATTTTTATAATTCTAAGATATTTACAGAAATGATTAAGAACTAATGAAAGCTTTACAAATAATGTGTATTTAATTACAGCGTACCATTTATTATTTATTTTCTTTGTAAGAATGGTGAGATGGGGAAAGAGTCTAAGCCTGTTTACACACAAATATAATCCTAAACAATTGGAGGAAGCGTGTTGGTTACCCCTTGGGCCAGCTACCCTGAATTCTGCGAAACACAGAATGCACCGCTGTGTAAATTAGAAAAAGGCTCCCTCTACAGGCTGACTCCTTTGTGCTGCAGCAATTTCCTCACTCAGGTGGCTCTGTTAATGAGCATCTTTACCTCATGGAGGTAGAGCTGGTCAAATGCAATATGCAAGCTGCCTTTCCTCTTAGAGAAGATCAAAAAAATTCTTAGCATGCTGCATAATGATTTTCCTCTTGGCATGGATAATAGGTGAAAAGCCTAAAGAGCACGCTGTTTTCTGTAGAATAACATTGCTTTTGCTATAATTAACTTTATTCAAATAAATTGCAAATTGAACTACTATAACTTGGCTCTGATCAACAAATATTCATCTATATTATGTATTTATCCATTTATATAAGAGATGGGAAATAGATTCATACAATGGAGGGGGGAAAAAAACTGGATTGTTTTGCCTGAGAGTATAAAGATTTTTCTTGAATATCTTGCCAGAAGCTGCCAGAGGTTTTCTATCTTCTCTGAGTACAGAACAAAAGAAAACTAGCTTGCACTATATAGGTATTTCAACTCTGAAAAGAATTTCCTACCAAAAAGAATAATAAAAAATTAGTTGACAAGAGAATTTTCATTCCAAGCTAGCTAGAGCTTTACAAGTAAGAGTAAAGATTTTATTTCCCTGCATTTAAAATTCAGTTTTCCCTTTCCTTTGGAAATATAAGGATAATTTATAGATAATAATCAGCATTTTTCACTGCAAGAAAAGTTAATAAAGGTACATAGAATAGACTTCATATATTCATTTTTTGTTGTGGGAGAATTGATTTTTACATGAGTAAATACCCCTGTTTTTCTAGAAGAGTTAAGGGCAAATATAAGGTAGTCTGGAAAAGAAGTCAACAGGGTAAATAACTTCATATAGCTAATTTTTGCCATCATAATCCTATAACCCAAAACACTATTACATGGGAATAGTTGGTTAGTTGAGCAAAAAGAAGAGTGAACGTGGACAACGTAGCTACCTTTTGCAAGCATAGGGCTTAGAAGATAGGAAAACTGGACTCCTAAACAGCTGTGTGACATCAGGCAATTTATGTTCAGTCTCTGATACTAGTTTCTCATCCATACAATTACATGATGACATTAGTTACTAAAGTTACTTCCAGCCCTAATATTTTGGGTAGGAAATTCTTGCACTCTTTACCTTTAAGACATCAGAATTCTCAAGTTTTAGTGCACGTGGAACTCATCTGGGAACTTGCTGAAAGTGCATATTCCACCCACAGGCATTCTGGACCCCTTGTCCAGACATTCTGATTCAGTAGGTAGATTCCTAAGAATCTTTTTCATATACTTTCTCCGTGGTAAGACTGCAGGAAGACCAAGAAATACGTTCAGGAAACATTTGGATAAAATTAACTTTCTGAATAACAGGAGACATGTCTGACTAGACTTTGTACGTTGCATAACTAGCAGTGCATACATGCTAAGTTGCTTCAGTCATGTCCAATTCTTTGTGACACTACGGACTGTAGCCCACCAGGCTCCTCTGTCCATGGGATTCTCCAGGCAAGAATACTGGAGAGGGTTGCCATTTCCTTCTCCAGGGGATCTTGCAGAGTGCCTGGCAAAAAAGTAGGCTCCCAATGAATGCTGATTCAATGAACTAATTTTCATGAAAAGATTCATATTTGTGATATTAATTCATCTCCACGATTATCTAATTCTCTAAGAGAAAGAAGGTATTTCTACTGGAAGATATACGATATATTTATGTTCCTCAGAAAACTCCAAATTGATGCAGAAATGCTTTGTAAGTTAGCAACTTTTTTTAAGTCATACATCTCTTCAGTATAGCTCCCTTCCCATCCTCAAAGCAAAAGAAAAAAAAATTGAGTTCTCCACTTGCATGCCTTTCGCTAAGTGGCATAGTAACAGAATGCTCTTTTTACTCTGAAAAAGGACTAACTCTTTACATTAAAGTGCAAGAAAATCAAGTTGTCACTTCAACTCGCAGCAACTGTCTCTTCCAGCACCTCTGCCAAATGTCACCCTTCCTCTCTGGGATTTGGTTCTCCTCCCAGGTCTGGGGGAGTCTGCCTCGCTGCACAGCTTGTAACATCAGCCTCTGTGCCTCCAAGTCTCTGATCCTTTCTCATTTCACTTCATGTATATTAATACAGAGATTAGTTTCACTTTTTTCCTGAATAGCTAATCACTTGGCAGCCTACAGCCTACTGTGGCATGGCAGGTCAAAATCAGCTGCAAAGGACAGTGACTTCAAGTTGGAAAATATAATGCTTCATGAAAACTGCACCCAGGACAGGACCTCGGACTTGTCACCCAGACATGAAAGATTTATTTTCAATTACAAATCCAAGCTTAATTCGAGGCCACCCTGGAGGAGATTCAGATCATTGCTTCTTCTAAATTGACCTTCTATTTGTTTCAATATTTCCTTCGCTATTGAACAGCATCCCATGACCCTCTGAGCTGAAGATCCATATTAGCTACTATAGGAATTGCTGGGCTAGGAAAACTTTTGAAGAATTTCTTTAACTGAAGGCCAAGTTACATATAGAATTTCCTCCACGATGAGCCTTCACTGGTTAACACAGCAATAGATTTGAGGCTTCAGGCAATATTTCTGATGGATTGCAAGAACCAATATCACCATGTCACTTAGGCTTCAGTAGAATCCAAAAGCAAAGAATTATTCCAGTTTTCAGTATTAGGTGGATTTATTGTTAACATCTAATCAAGACTTATCTCATGTCCTTTTGGCGTCAATAAATAAGATCACCTGAGGCTAGTTGCTGGTGATGCTACTTTGGACTCTGGAATTGGTGATTTGCCTCAGGATATTCTGGGTCCCTGTTTTAGTGCCTTTATGTACACTTAACAGCCACTCTAAAAAGCATGCCATATGACCCTAATCTAGAGTTCACAAGCTTCTTTTAAGAACCACTAATTGAAACTAAGAAAAGTTAGGTTTAAAAATATAAAATTTAAAATTTGGGAGAGTGGGAAATTTGGATTATCACTCAAGCTTAATCAGAGGTTATTGGGAAGTAATTTAGTGTGGTTTTCTTTGTATTGTAGCTTTCACTACTTTTAACCTGAGACGTTTCTCTTTCAACATATTTCTAGATCATTTGCTGTAGAATAGTTACCCATGCTTGGTTTCTGCCTTTGAATCTAACTATAATGGCTATGCTGCTGTTACTGCTGCTAAGTCGTTTCAGTCGTGTCCAACTCTGTGCGACCCCATAGACGGCAGCCCACCAGGCTCCCCCATTCCTGGGATTCTCCAGGCAAGAACACTGGAGTGCGTTGCCATTTCCTTCTCCAATGCATGAAAGTGAAAAGTGAAAGTGAAGTCTTTCAGTCGTGTCCGACTCTTCGAGACCCCATGGACTGCAGCCTACCAAGCTCCTTCGTCCATGGGATTTTCCAGGCAAGAGTACTGGAGTGGGTTGCCATTGCCTGGCTAATTGTGTTAGAGGAAAGTTAACATATTACCTTTACAAGGTTTATCTCATGGATGTTTAGTTTTTCCTCAGTGACTGTGTTTACATAGCATCAAGAATGGTGCTAGATTTTTCTGGTATTTGTAAACCAGGATACTCCAACTACATACCTATTTACTTTTGCATTAAAAAAATCATTAATTCTCTTTTCCCATATATATTTTAACTGTTTTTTTCTGGAATTAGAAGTACTGAGAAATAGGCATCTTTAACTTCACAAGCATTTCTTGCATATCCGCTATATGTACGGCACTGTGCCCCATCTGGGGGTGGGATCAAACAAATGATTACAGTCCAGTGTTGGGACATACCTACAAAGGAATGTTCAGAGTAAACTGGGCATTTAAGGAAGATGGGCTAACTGGGTTTGAAGTTCTGGCAACAACAATATTTGAGCTGAGGTTTGGAGATTGAGTACAAGTTGACCATTTAAACAAGCCAAAAAAAACAGTGGTCCTCTGCAGAGAAGAATCAGTGGATGAGAGTGATGGAATCAGAGCCAGGATCCCACTAACTACAATGACTGTAATATTTTGGTGAATTTGGAAATTTAAAGGGAATATTCAAGATTATTACAGTTCTTAGGATTTTTCTTTTTTAAAAAAATTATTAATTAGAGGATAATTACCTTACAATGTTGTATCGGTTTCTACTGTGCAACATGAATCAACTGCATGTATACATATATCTTCTCCCTCTTGAGCCTCCCTCCCGCCCCCCTACTCCTATCCCGCCCCTGTAGGTCATCACAGAGCACCAAGCGGAGCTCCCTGTGCTTCCCACTAGCTATATCTTTTACACATGGTAGTGAATATGTGTCAGTGCTGCTCTCCCAATCCATCTCACCCTATAGGCTTTTTCTTAAAAGAAAATTTTTATTCAAAAATGACAAAGGCGGTTCTAAATGTATTAAACATAGTGTAGAGATGCAGGTTCAATCGCTGGGTTGGAAGGATGCCCTGGAGAAGGAAATGGCAACCCACTCCAATGTTCTTGCCTAGAAAATCCCATGGACAAAGAAGCATGGCGGACTGTAGTCCTGGGGGGCATCGCAAAAACCTTGAACATAACTTAGTGACTGAACAACAATATTAATATTATCTGATTCCTGGGATAGTTTGACAATCAACTGAGAGGTACTATACACATTAGCTACATACTCCATCAGGTGAGAGAGCAGAGTGGTAAAAGTTCTACTACAAAGTTCATTCATTATTTATGGATTAATTGTTTCATGGAATGTTTATTCAATGGTAATTAAGTGTTAGAAACACAAAGATGGCCTCTGTTTAATCAGGGAGATAGGCTATACACCAGTGATAATATACTTTGGCAAGAGCTCAGATTGAGATAAGCCAGAGATTGGTTGCTAAACCATCTTGTCTACATGTTTCCTATCTTATACAGTTTTCAAAGTGCATTTGAAGTGTTCAAAAAAGGAGTTGTTTCTCTGCCCTGCCCATTGCCTTTATTTTGTTCTGTTCGCATCATCTAGGTAATTCAAAGTTGAAAGTGAAAATTTGGTGAAAGTGAAAGTCGCTCAGTCATGTCTGACTCTTTGCGACCCTGTGGACCATACAGTCCAGGGAATTCTCTAGGCCAGAATACTGGAGTGGGTAGCCCTTCCCTTCTCCAAACTACCATGAAATTTACATAATCCTCAAACTTTGTCATTAAAATTATTTTTAGCTAAGGAGAATTATGGGCTTCCCTGGTGACTCAGCTGGGAAAGAATCCACCTGCAGTGCAGGAGACCCCGGTTCAATTCCTGGCTCTGGAAGTTGCCCCGGTGAAGGAATAGGCTACCCACTCCAGTATTCTTGGGTTTCCCTGATAGCTCAGATGTTAAGAATCTCCCTGCAATGCGGGAGACCTGGGTTTGATCCCTGGGTTGGGAGATGCTCTGGAGGAGGGCATGGCAACCCATTCCAGTATTCTTGCCTGGAGAATCCCCATAGACAGAGGTACCTGGTGGGCTACAGTCCATGGAGTCACAAAGAGTCGGACATGACTGAGTGACTGAGCACACACAAGGAGAGTTATAGATTTATTTTTGCTACCTGTTTTGTTTGATGTGTGCATGTGTGTTTGTGTGTGAGTATAATGGGATGTTGGTACTTCTATTTGTGATATTGGTGAGATTATTTAGTGTTGTTCCAGATTAGCAGTTTTATTGTATTCCACTTTTTTACACAGTGAGATGTTCCTGTATTCCAAAATTCAGGATGCTTCAGTTTCTATCTTTTGAAAGTGCTAAAGCTTTTTGTAATCTCTGTAATTATTTTATGTAACCTTAATTAACACACTTTACCAAATTTCTTTGTAAATTTACTTAGTTTTGTAATTACTAAAAGTTTTTCATTTCTTTATATATGAAAAGACTAATCAAAAATTTTAACTAAAGGAAAGTCAAAGAATTCAACTATTAGTTAGAGATTTCTTGCAAAAAAATGACAATTTATTGTACCAAAGAGAAATAAGAATGTGCTCAAAGATTATGGGAACATGTCAAAATGACATTGGAAGCAATATAAAGAGGCTTCCATTGGCCAAATGTGGGACCATCTAAGCATCAAAATAAATAATAGTAGTAAAAGATTATAATCCCCAGGATATAATAAGAAGCCATGAGACTATACTGCTAAGAATGAAGGGATGAATTAATCCAAACTGGGGAGAAAGAAAAGCTTTTTCTTACAGCAGCCAATTCCATCTAATAATAAAATGTGATAAATTTAATATTTGTTTCAAATCAACCAGTGCCCCCCATTATGCTACACTGAGATAAAAAAAAAACATTATATCTATGGTTTTTCTGCCCAAAATTCATAACCTGAGGAAGTATAATCATGAGGAAACACAGCATATAAACCTTAGTTGAGGGACATTTTACACCATAACTGACCTATATTTCTCAAAAAATAACGAAGTCAAGGAAAGCAAGTTCAGTTCAGTTCAGTTGCTCAGTCGTGTCTGACTCTTCATGACCCCATGGACCACAGACGCCAGGCCTCCCTGTCCATCACCAACTCCCAGAGTTTACTCAAATTCATCTCCATGTTGTCGGTGATGCCATCCAACCATCTCATCCTCTGTCATCCTCTTCTCCTCCTGCAGTCAATCTTTCCCAGCATCAGAGTCTTTCAAATGAATCAACTCTTCACATCAGGTGGCCAAAGTATTTGAGTTTCAGCTTCAGCATCAGTCCTTCCAGTGAATATTCAGGACTGATTTCCTTTAGGATTGACTGGTTGGATCTCCTTGTAGTCCAAGGGACTCTCAAGAGTCTTCTCCAGCACCGCAGTTCAAAAGCATCAATTCTTTGGTGCTCAGGTTTCTTTATAGTCCAACTCTCACATCCACACATGACTACTGGAAAAACCGTAGCCTTGATGAGACGGACCTTTGTTGGTAAAGTAATGTGTCTGTTTCTTAATATGCTGTCTAGGTTGGTTATAACTTTTCTTGGAAGGAGCAAGGGTCTTTTAATTTCATTGCTGCAGCCACCATCTGCAGTGATTTTGAACCCCCCAAAAATAAAGCCTCTCACTATTTCCATTGTTTCCCCATCTATTTGCCATAAAGTGATGGGACTGGATGCCATGACCTTAGTTTTCTGAATGTGTAGTTTTAAGCCAACTTTTTCACTCTCCTCTTTCAGTGTCATCAAGAGGCTCTTTGGTTCTTCTTCACTTTCTGTCCTAAGGTAGTTGTCTGCGTATCTGAGGTTATTGATATTTCTCCTGGCAATCTTGATTCCAGCTTGTGCTTCATCCAGCCCAGCATTTCTCATGATGTACTCTGCACATATGTTAAATATGCAAAAATAAGAAAAGCAAAGACAGACCAACAAACTGTTTGAAATTGAGGAGATTAAGTGGAAAACTAAATTCCATTTGTGATTCCAGATGTGATGGGAAAGAGATTGAGAGGGAGGGAAGGAAAGATGGAAGGAGAGAGAAAAGAGGGAAGAAGGGAAGCATTGGCTTGTAGGAAATTTGGGTGAAGAAATACACGGTAATTTTTAATTCTGGTTTTTGAAAAGTTTTTGTAATACTGAAAGTATTCAAAAATAAAAAATATAAATCATTAAATCAGTCAGATTACCTTTTAATAAGGAGCAATATAGTAAAAGCAGCACTTAGTAAAGACCAGGTTTTGCTAGTCATACCTTAGAACGATGTGTATCTTCTCAAATATTCTATGATTATAGAAAAATTAAGCTGTATTATCAGATTTCTTCATTGCCCAGACTTTATTTCCTGTCCTTCTCTTTTTATTATTTGTGTCCTCAGGGATCAGCTAGTGTGGGATTGAGGAACACAGCCTGCCTCCTTCCTCCTCAAATTGCAGCTCTGTGCAGTTGACTACTGCTGCTTGTTTTATAATGGTCAAAGTGACTCAAGTATCACTTGTTTTAAATTGGGTTTTGTTTTGTTTTGTGTTTTGCTATTTCATCCCACAGTCCAAAGTAAATATGTGCAACTAATATGTGTTAGCAGTTTTGGTAACTATGCTAAAATAGTATTTTTCTTTTTTCACATAGGCTTTGCCCAGGATGGTCCTATTTTAATTCCTTTAAAATTACTGCCACCCACTTTACGTCTAAAAGCATTTTCCCCAGAGGTTGTCTGCTGAGAGGGTTTGCTCCTAAATTTTCACTCTTCTGTTGCCATCAAAGAAAGACAGTTTCATTTGGAAAGTTTAGTTGTTGGTCTCCATGTGGTAACAGAATTGTAATATATTAATTCTTGTTCAGCAAACAGGTATAGCATGGCCATTGGGGGTGGATGTAGTGAAACATTCAGTTCAGAAAAAAATTAAGAAGACGAGAAAATTGTAAATATAAATTATAATTATAAAGTACATACACACACACACACACACACACACACACACACACACATACTACATAAGAGAGACCAAAATATATGTTAGACAGTTAGATATTTATAAAAATTTGTATAGTCTTTACTGTTTCTGAAGCAATATAGTATAGTTCTAAACTGTGTAGTAATTCCTAAAAACTTTTCTTTATATGGCAACCATTGTGGGTCCCTCATTGTAAAGTATGGATTTAAATCACTAGCCACATTCCTGCATAATCAAAACAATTAGAAACGAACAGTGTGATTTCTTGTCTATTGGGCCTTTTAGAAAGGAGATTTCTCTTTTTACACTTCTTTGTGAGAAAGATTATCCAGAAAACACAGAAATTTTGTCAGTTTTGGTAGCAGGTTTCTTTTCCAGATTGAAATAGATAAGCACACAATAGCCTAATTCAGGGAATGTTGGATAAGCTTTTCTTGACACAGAGACCAAGAAGCGTGAATGTTAACAATCTTAGGTTGGGGTGGAGAATGGAGACCATGGCACTGAACCTGGGGTTGAGGATGATGTTTTCCCCAGCATCTTGAACCCTTCTTTAAAAATATATATATATATATATATATTTATTTGTTTGTTTATTTGGCTGTACCAGGTCTTAGTTGAGGCATGCAAGATCTTTTGTTGTGGCACATAAGATCTTTAAGTTGTGGCATGTGGGATCTAATTCCCTGATGAGGGATTGAACCTGGATCCCCTGAATTGGGAGCACAGAGTCTTAGCCACTCAACCTCCAGGGAAGTCCCTTGAGCCATTCTTAATAATGGGAATAGTATACATAATTCAGGGCTAAGCAAATTGTGGTCTTTTCCTCTCCATTACTATCTATATTCAGAAGGAATTGATTAAAATAACTATTTTAGTCCTGTTTGGCCAAAGGAGTGACAAAATATTAAAATTAGATTATAATATAGAAGGATCAGTCTCATCTATTGACATTGGGCATGTTGAAAATATTGGGAATTTGGGGACAAAAAATAAAATATCAACAGCTGTTTTCTTTCCATACATCTTTTAGCATTCACCTGCTTTCCCATTGTATTCCTTCATGTTCAGCTTCCAGGAACAAGAGCCTTGGTCAGTAACACAGTTTCCTTTTCCCAAACATGGGACATTAAAAAGCAAATTATCTCACAAGAAATAAATAAGACAATGTATCGAAATATAAAAGTTTAGAAATACCACTTAGTAATATGATATTAAGATATGAGCATCATTTCAGAGCAATTTGTTTCTGGAGGATATATACAAAAAAGAAACTATTTTGACTTTATCCTTTGTTATTTTCCAAGAAGAATTTGGACAGTAGCTCTCAAGAGAACACACAAAAAAGGAAGCTAGCTAAAGATGATGTATAATTAAATATACCATGTGTGTTCTTTTTCCCTACTCAGACCCCAAATTATCCAATTTGAAGAATTTTTAAGTCATCATATTTTAAACAATCTTGACTCAAAAAATAAAGAGAAACTAACCAATTATATCTTAACATAAGGGTTTTATTTTGCTATTACTGTCTCCCCTCAAAACAGAGTATTTTTCAAAGTGAGTTTGGTGACAGAGTATAAGGAAAACTTGTTTGCTCCAAGGCTGAGCAACTAGTCAGAAAGATTGTATGAATCTAAAAAGAAAAGACTATCTAGAATAAGTCAGTGACATGAGTAGAATACAAAGTAGAATACAGAGACAGAGTGTAAGGGAAGAATTGACCGGACTTAGCAACTAAGAAGATCAGGAGAGTTAGTATCTGGGATTTCTGATTGGATTTTTAGCCAGAGAGTTTGAGGTATTAGTCACACAGTTTTAAATATCTTTATGTTTAAGGTGCCTAGGACACAGTCTTTTACCCAGTGATTTGTTCCATTTTTTATGCTATGACTTAGTGCAATTTGGGAGAATTGATTTTGGTTTTTTTTTAAGATGCTATAAGATTCTTTTAATTGTATATAGAGGTGGTTCTATTTATAAGGAGATAATTGACATGCTTTACAGTATTATACAAACAGAACTATTTGACCAATCTTCCAGAGTGATTTAAATGATGCAACTAAAACTGGAATTATAGAGGAGACATATTTAGTTATTGTAGAGATAATTTATTACTACTTTTTTTTTACATGTTATGTATTGAATGATCATTATCAGTAAGTCAGTTTTTGTGTGAATGTAGAGATTTATTTGACTGTAACTGGACTCATTCAATATTATTTCAAGAGGAATTAAATACAAATCCTGGGTTTTGCACCAAGTGTCATAAGTTATATTTAGATATCAAATTTTGATCTGAAAATATTTGATCTATACCTATATTTTGATGTAGAATTATAAGCAATAAACTACCTAGAATGTATTCTTATTCTCTCAATCAACTTCTCTTTGTCTCACACACACAAACACAGACACTCTCATATCTCCTTTATCCTTCAAGAGTCCCGTCTATCTAATGCACAGTAATCCTTCCATAATGTTGTTTTCAGGGTTCATGCCATCAACCTATTTTTATAGATCTAAACATTTGTAACAAATTCCTCCAGGAATTTAAACTAATGGTTCTGTATTATACCAAAATTCACTTAATAGCAAGTAAAGTAAAAGAATTCCTTGTCAGGAATTTAAACTAATGGTTCTGTATTATACCAAAATTCACTTAATAGCAAGTAAAGTAAAAGAATTCCTTGTCACTTTGTTTTATATTTTAATATGCTTTCATATATATGAATATTACATATTGGCAATATTCTTTTATGTAAGAAGATATCATGAAATGTTCCTTAAATTATTATGTAGATTCAATAAAAGATGAGTTAACTAGAAAGATATGTGTCTTTGGAACCTATTTTTAAAAACTTCCATCTCAAGAATGATTTAATATTTCCAGGATTGTACACACATACACTCACTCACCTGATAGACTAGGGATTGTCCTTTTGTTTCTTAGCATGTTGAGTCTCATAGGAAAAAAAAGACTAATCATGTATTTCTTAGTGTTTTTCAAAATTATCCAGGAAGATTTGACTTCATCTATTGTTTCCCACAATGACCCTAAAGAATTTCTGATTCATATATCCATTCTGAGAATGGATTGAGTTATTCAGTCAATAGAGATTATTATCACAGTCTGGTTTTCACAAATGTAATTGACTTCCTGTTTTTTAAAAAAGTAAATTAAAAGTATATTTTAAATTGAATAAAATAATTTTTATCACAAACATGGAACTATTATGTTGTTTCTATAATGGGTCTTCAATAAGAGTAAATCTACTTTTTAAAATTAATTAGTTCCATAAACTTGCAGAGATTGGAAAATACATCCCTTAATATACTTAATCAATCTCTGCTGCTGCTGCTAAGTCACTTCAGTCATGTCCGACTCTATGTGACCCCATAGACGGCAGTCGACCAGGCTCCCCGTCCCTGGGATTCTCCAGGCAGGAGTACTGGAGTGGGGTGCCATTTCCATCTCCAATGCATGAAAGTGAAAAGTGAAAGTGAAATTGCTCAGTCATGTCCGACCCTCAGCGACCCCATGGACTGCAGCCTACCAGGCTCCTTTATATATCTCTAAATATTTTCTATGTAATAAATTAATAATCTATAAAACAGAACATTTTATAAAATACTTTTTCATTTATATTTCAGGGAAGTAAAATTTGCCACCCCAAAATGTGTCTTTGGAATGAGGATTATTTTAGGCTGTTTATTTTTAAGAAACAGAAGACTCAATAAGTCTTTCTTTTACCTCCCCCTTGGGCTGCCTAAAAAGTTAGATAAAAGGACCCTTAACAGGAAGTGAAGTGTCCCCAGGGATAGCTATGAAGAATATGGGCTCAATGTGGTAGGGAGAGTTTAGCAATTCATATAAATTAAACTCAGCTCTGTGTCCCATGTCTCTGCCTGGTCTATCTTTTAAAAATTTAATTTTTTAATTTTTTGTTTTTTAGTTTTTACAATGTTGTGTTGTTTTCTGCCACACAACAATACAAATCAGCCATAATTTTACATACATCCTCTTCCTCCTTCCCTCCCTCCCAAGCCTCCCAAGCCACCCCCCATCCCATCCCTCTAGGTCATCAGAGAGTGCCACACTGGACTCCATGTGCTCTACAGCAACTTCTCACCAGCTATCCGTCTCATGCCTGATGGTGTAAATACGCTGAGGCTACTTTCTCCCTTCATCCCACTCTCTCTCCCCAACTGTGTCCACAAGTCCATTTTCTACATCTGCATCTCCATTCTGCCTGGCCCATCTTCACGTGAATCTCCTTCATTCCCTTTGAATTCCCAAACCAGCATCCTCTTTTGTCTTTAGCTGAAATGGCATTTAAGGTGAAGGCTTCAATCATTTTGGCAAAGTTTTCCTGAGTCTTTCTTATGTATACGTGTTATTAAATTTGTTTATTGGTTCCTTTAGAGGTAGCATTTCTTTGTGGAAAGGTCAGCAAGGTGATTTCCCTTAGCTTCAAGAGACTCAAATTTATAATGCCCCAGGATCTTAATACTAAAACAGCAAATAAAAATATTGTATTCAATAGTTCCTGAACATAGGGTTCACTTTTATTTATGCTGAAAGTAAGGAAACCACACAGCTTTCACAATATTCCAAAATTGTGAGGTACTCTGAAACCATGTCTCCTATTAGTATAAATATTAGCAGTTTTGCCCTTGGCTAAAGTACAAGCCACTGTAAGAGAGTATAATTCAGCATGTTGGGCTGAAGTAGCCGTAAGTAAAGGTGCTGTCTCAACACTAACAGAAGGAGTTGAAGTAGCAAACCCAGCACAGTATTTCCCATTGTTACCTTTTAAATATGAACCATCAGTGAACCGTGAGAAGTAAATGTTACCCAAAAGAATTTTCTGTAGATCATCGGGAGAGTCAGGAGGTGGTACATCAGCATTAAGCAGTTGTGAGGGACCTCATCAGAGACACAGGGGAGAAGAGTAGCAGGGTTAAGGTTGTTACAACATAGAAGACTTATGTGAGGAGCAGTTAACAACAGAACTTCATAAGACATTAAGTGGCTGACAAAGAAATGTTGAGTGTGATGAGAGTTTAGGAGGGCTTCTACTCTGTGGTATACAAAAATAGTTAAAGGGGATAGCAATTTTCTCAGTGGCCTTAATCAGAAGGGCAGGAGTCATAATGGCTCTAAGCCAAGGGGGATATCCCTGTGCCAGGGGGTCCATTTGCTGGCTATTGCATGCATGGGTCAGTGGTGGTTCCCATGTTTATGAGCGAGTACATACAAGGCATTCATTTCCTTTTTATATATATAAAAAAAAAAAAGAAAAAGAGAATCTGGTCATTAGGATATCCATGGGTCAGGTAAGTTCATCAAACTGTTCTTTAAGGCTTCAAAGGCTATGTCATCATCCAGTTCTTCCCATAAAATTGGGTCAAGGTTGTTACTGTTGAGTAAAACATATAGACATTTCGCCATAAGAGAGAAATTTTGGAATCCAGTTTTGGCAGTAACTGACTAGCTTAACTCCAGGAGTTGGTGATGGACAGGGAGGCCTGGCATGCTGCAGTCCATGGGGTCGCAAAGAATGGGACACGACTGAGCTACTGAACTTAAAACCTCAGAGTCGGTGCTTAGTTTTGGGTTTAAGGAAATTTAAGACACCATGAAATATATTTGGATCTAGGTAAAGCCCTTGTTCTATTAATAACATCAGATGCCCTTATTATCGAGCCCAGGTTTGAACAAACTGCAATTTTCCCTTGGAGACCTCATGTCCCTTTAAGGCTGAAAGTCTTAGCAAGTGGTGGATGCCTTCTTGTAAAAAGGCTTGAAGAAAGCAAGGAAGCAAATCTCCACATATTGCACCAAAGTAGAACCTCTGAGGAACTTTGTGTCATCCAGGTCATCCTTCAGGATTGACAATAATAAAAACTCTCAGCAAAACCATCAGACATTATTTTACTGGCTAGGTGAATTGTTTTTCTTCCTAAGTGAAAGCAAAAAGTTATTGGCTACCTTCAACAACTGGAATACTAAAGAATGTGCCACATAATCAATTACTGTAAAGGATTCCCTTCCAGCAGGAATGGATATCAGTAGAGCATAAAGGTTAAGAATAACAGGGTGTTAAGGGATAACAATTTGTTTATTGCTCAGAGGTCCTGGACAGACTTTCACCTTTGGCTTTTAGGTTTTCTCATCAGTAAAATGGTAGTGTTACAGGGACTAGTACAAGGGACAATGAGCCCTTGAGCCTTGTAACCTTCTATTACGGGCTTCATGCCTTCTTTACTGTAGGGTATTGATTAATTCTGGGAAAAGATTTTGAGGAATCTATTTGAACTTAATTTTTTTTTTTTTTTTTTTTGGCTGCGCTGGGTCTTAGTTGCTGCACGCTGGCTTTCTCTAGTTGTGGATTGCTGGAGCTTCTCTTGCTGCAGAGCCTGGGCTCTAGAACACCTGGCTCAGTAGTTAGGGCACATGTGCTTAGTTGCTTCACGGCATGTTGGATCTTTCCGGTCCAGGAATGGATCCAACCCATATCCCCTGCATTGGCGGGCAGATTCTTAACCAGCAGGGAAGTTCCCATCTGAATCTCATAAGAGATGTGATGTGGAATTACCAACATCAGTTGATGATTTACCCATAAGGAAGGTGGTAACAGATGTAATAGGGCCAAAGATCAGTGTTTCCAGGATCAGCCCTAGTGTCATCAGAGACAGAGTGAATAAAACATGTCAAAGGGTAATTTAATTCCACTGGTAGGTTACTTTGATGATTGCTGTAAAGTTCTAGAATTGTCTTCCCCTTTTGGGAGAAAGCAATTCTGGCATGATACTTCTCTAAGAAGTCTTGGCCTCATAGGATGTGTATCTTTCAAAGGGCCTAAACAAAGACAATAGATTCAGAGACAGGAACCTCTTGAGGTTCAACTCCACTAGTTGAACTTTTTAGTATTCCAAAGCAGAGCTGCTTTACAGGAGTGTGTTTGAACATGGAGAGTGTGACTTTAGTGTTATTTAGGACTGGAAGAGATTCATCCCCAATCTGGAGTAATATTTCTCCAAGCCGATCAAGAGGGAGGGTTGGGAAGAGCCCCTGTGGTCCTTTGGAGCCCCGTCATTAAGAAGTGAAAGGAAAAAAAAAAGAAGTGAAAGGAACATAGAAAGGCAGGTTGGAAAACTGAAGGTGCCTATAGCACTTAAATTTGTAACAATCTCTTTTTCAATTTCCTGGCTCCTTTCAATAATAGAAGAAACCAGGGTAGTTTGGGTTTTGTTTGTTGTTGTAAGTCGTATCCAACTCTTTTTCGACCCCATGGACTGTAGTAGCCCTCCAGGCTCCACTGTCCATGGGCCTTCACAGGCAAGAATATTGGAGTGGTTTGCCATTTCCTTCTCCAGAGGATCTTCCTGACCCAGGGATCAAATCCATGTCTTCCGCATTGCAGGCTGATTCTTTACTCTGAGCCATCAGGAAAGACTAAGGTTTTGTTTAGGGAATCTTCATTTGCTGGAGCTCAAGATTAAGAAGGTTGATGTTTTTCCTTTTAGGTAACTCATTTAGAGTGAGAGAGAGCTGGCTTGTCAGATTAACTAAACCAGGAGTGGATGTGGTTTCCCATTCCATCCTGATTCTTTTTACTGGAAGAAAAGGTCCCAGGTTAGCCCATTCATGAATACAGAGTTTAAAGTTACCAGGATAGAATCAACATCTGAAAGAAGAAAAGAATTTTCTCTAAAAATAATCTGAAGTTGATTTTAATAGTTATGACCAGTTTCATCAGATTTTTGTGTGCAAGCCTGAATTTTGTCCAATCAACAAACTTAGGTAAATCCCTAGGAATTGCCTGATGAGTCACCGGTGATTGCTTGAGCCTGATCAGATAGTAAAGTAGCAGGCTGCTCTTTCAGTTGTGATTCTAGACACCTTTCAGGATATTCTCAGCGGTTTTCATCCAGTAGTGGGTCTGGCCTTCACCAACAAACTTATGAACTAGCTGATATAGGTCAGACAAACCAGGTAGATAAGTCTGAATGACTATATTAAATTCCTTAGTAATTCTGTGAGGATTTTTTGTTACTTTGGGAAAATCTTTGACTGTGGTTTCAAGGAAAAGGGAAGTTTGGCAAGAGAATTAGTGTGGAGGAATTTAGCTTATAAAGAAGGTGTAGGTGATATAAGATCTTCCCTGGAGGCTCAGCGGTAAAGAATTTGGCTGCAATGCAGGAGACCCAGGTTCAATCTCTGGGTCAGGAAGATACCCTGGAGGAGGAAATGGCAACCCCCTCTAGTATTCTTGCCTGGGAAATCCCACGGTAGAGGATCCTGTCAGGCTACAGTTCATGGGATTGCAAGAGATGGACACAACTTAGTGTGACTAAACCACCACCACCACCAGGTGATATAGAGGGAAGAGGAAGATGGCACCAGAGGCAGGTCCTGAGACAAAGAAGGCAGGGAAGGAGCATGAGGTTTTACAAGAATTGGAAGGACTGATGTTGAAGCTGAAACTCCAATACTTTGGCCACCTGATGCAAAGAGCTGACTCATTTGAAAAGACCATGATCCTGGGAAAGATTGAGGGCAGGAGGAGAAGGGGACAACAGAGGATGAGATGGTTGGATGGCATCACAGACTCAGTGGACATGGGTTTGGGTGGACTCTGGGAGTTGGTGATGGACAGGGAGGCCTGGCGTGCTGTGGTTCATGGGGTCGCAAAGAGTTGGACACGACTGAGCGACTGAACTGAACTGAATCTTTCTTTGTTGTTTTCTTTCTTTTGCCTCAACTCATCTTAAACATCTTATTTTGCAGAGAAGCAATTTTAGGCTCCTGATAACATTTGGAAACCTCAGAATACCAATTAAAATAAGTATTGCATTAAGTTTCTGGAAATGTTGGATCATTTTCCAATTTGGTTTTAAGAAAAATGAGTTTGGGGATTTTAAAAATTCCCCATAATGGCCACTGATATTCTAAATCACCTTTAGTTAGGTTGGTCCATTTGGTTAGAAATACGCCTGAGGAAGGACTATAGTTTTTAAACATAAAATTGGCCAGAGTCCCTGTAAATGGGCATGCTCAAAACTCTAGATAGTAGGGATCCCATTTCTCAAAGATTTCTACCTAGAGTAAAAGGATAATTTTCAAATAGCATAAACATCTCAAGCAACGCAAACAGCTCAAACAGCCTGCAGGTCTAATACCAGCCAGTTCAGAAGGAACACTCTAGTTCTGAAGGTCTGCTCAGTACAGCTCTAATGTAACAGCCCAATTCAAAGGGAATCAGGCCAAAGGCTTAATAGCACAGTGCCAATAAAATAGCCCCTCTTCCAAAAGGAATTGAGTCAAAGGCTGAACCCACACAGTTATAATGAAGCAGCCCCTGATCCCAGTGGAATGAACCAAAGGCTAGCCAATTCCAGGAGGAACAGCCCCCACCCCACCTCCCCCTCCCCGTTCCAGAAGGAATCCTGCCGAAGATGAGCACAGTTCCAATTCAAAAAGGCCAATTTCAAAAATCAGGCAGATGCCAAATAAGTACTCGCACACATACAGAACAAAGTCTTAGCCAGAAAAGAAGTGAAGTGAAGTGAAGTCGTTCAGTAGTGTCCGACTCTTTGCGACCCCATGGACTGTAGCCTACCAGGCTCCTTTGTCCATGGTATTTTCCAGGCAATAGTACTGGAGTGGATTGTCATTTCCTTCTCCAGGTAGCCAGAAGAGACATAGTCTTAAAACAGAGCCCCAGTGAAGCCTGGAGGACTTCAAAGTGCAAATAGGGCAGAAGCTTAGGTCCAGAAGAAAGACTAACTCTTAAATCCCAGGGCTGACAAGAAAAGCAGTGAGCAGCAATGGGTTCAATGTGAGCATCACACTTGTCTACCATCACTAGCCTGGAAATCATCAGGGGTCTTGTCTGGATCTCCATGCAGGCCACCAAAATGTTGACTTAAATAGACAGCCAGCAATTTCCCCAGTAGAAGTGGGTTTGCTTGGGATCAACGAAGAATTGCAGTTTGGGGTCTACAACTATGGCGAGCCACATGCCAGTCCCCCCACAGCAAGGAAAGAAGGACTTTTTTAAAAAAGGGAAAAGGAAGGTGGGAGCATATAGTAAACAAAGAGTCTGTTGGAGGACTTTGAAGAGTTTGAAGTATAGTGGCTTTTCAGGGACCGAGTTGTGAGAGTCTCTCATTGGCTGAGCTCTTGCCAGGCAAGGAAAGCTTTTCTTCCTTTTGGGCTCTGCTATTGTCACAGTGCATGAGAGCTCCCCTTTCTGACTTCCCAACTCTATTTTAATTGAGGTTTCTCTTTATCAGTTTTGCACTATCCATCTCCTTTTTTTAAATTGCCTTTTCTACTCTGTCAGTTTAGATCTTTGTAACCTCTCCCCACCCTCATTCTATTAATCAACATATATTCCTCTTCATTATTAAATTCACTATGAAATTGAGCTTTGAACATTGGAGAAATATGAATCTCAACTTTTCAAGAATCTTCAAATGTTCTATATTGTTTTCTAACTTCTTATATTATCTCAGTTTAGCATCTTGGGCATTATATTCTAAAATATAATCTCAAATTATATCAGCTACAGTGATTCTTAACCATGGCGCATCATCAATAAATATGTGCATATACCTATACATGCAAAGAGTTGCATATAATTTTATGCACAAGTCTTAGAAAAATACCCCTGTTCTGTGTCCTCATATCCTGCCAGTCTGCCACACATACATTAAATTCCAGCCATATAAGACCACAAGCAACTTGAGGACTGACAGTTTTTATGCAAAAACACACCCTCATACACCCCATGATACTATCTCAAATATCTCCACCAAGTAAGTCAGCCCCTAGAATGTCTCTCTTGAGGTCTTTCACAATGTTTTCATTCTGTCTTTACCTGCTACCTGTTACCTGTTACCTGGATAGCTTGGGAAACATTTGGGGAAGATAAATATCATTTTCCAGATTTTAGTCTCTGCTATTCTTCCTAAAGTAAATTAGTTTATTCTGGTGGAAAATAATTTTTTCCTAAAGAACTTGGGTTTTACTCATCTTGATGAAAACAGGTTTCAATTTTATTTAAATTTTATATCTGTTTGACTCATGTCAACTCAAAATGGTGTTCTTTGATGTCTTTTGGTTTCTATTTTCCAGGTTTCTTGAGCACAGGGGATCAGGCTGCAAAAGGAAACTATGGACTCCTTGATCTCATACAGGCTTTAAGATGGACTAGTGAGAATATTGGATTCTTTGGTGGTGACCCCTTAAGAATCACTGTTTTTGGATCTGGCGCTGGGGGTTCATGTGTCAATCTGCTGACTTTATCCCATTATTCTGAAGGTAACCGTTGGAGCAATTCAACCAAAGGTATTATGCAGGTTGCAAATTTTGACAATTTTGGTGTCTGCATGCCACCACCATCAGTAGTATGTGATGCTCTGTATATATTTCTGTTTAAACTAAATGTTAGAATGAACTCAATAACTGTTTCAAACTTTGTTTCTTCAGCTTCTCTATGCATGTTTAAATTTTTGTCAAACTCTTTTCTTTGTTTCCTGTGGAGCTTGGTTTGGATGCCCTTACAAGCACACTTCAGAATAATTAACATTACAGTAACTTTTCTCTCCTCCAAAGGGTGATTCTGGGGAAAATCAAAGATGTTCACATTTCTGTTATGTTGATTCAGTAATCAAAATCAAAGACATGGGTTTTTAAAAAAATATCGTTTAATGCAAGGCTTGTATATAATCTATTTTCTAGATGGTAAACTTTTAAACCCTTTACTAGTATGAAGATAATAAGGAAGCGGTTGTTAGCTAGTTCGTCTGGAAACATCATTTTCACTTGTCTGAGTAGAGGACAGACGTTTGATTATTTTGCATGCATGATCCAAAATTGTCAAAGCATTAAGGTCACTAGTAGAGCTTTTGATTAAAAAGAAAAATATGTTTGATTTTGTGCTTTTTCTATTTTCAACTCAAAAATGTTATTTTTCCCCCTGAAGCCTGGCAAAGCAGCCTGGAACACTGAGGCTGGTTAAATCCATGAGATATTGTTTTTGTCTCCATTTTCTGGCCTTGACATCTTTTTTCCAAAATGCCTGTGCAAGGCTTATCATGCTGGTCTTTATGAACTCCCATTTTACCATGAGTTTAGTCACCCATTCTTATAGCATTATTAACTTGAAATATCCACAAGAATAGAGGTGTTTTGTTAGAGAAATCTGTAAAGTAAATACTTTCTCTCCATTATACATACAGAATAGATAGGAAAAGAGAGAATACATATCAACCATCTTATATTTTCTGCTTTTCCATTGTCAGTTTATGGATATTAAGAAAGTATACACTGTCAGTTTTAAATCATGAAGCTTGTGAGTTTGTAAGACTAAGTTTTAGTATATGAGCATTAGACACAGAATATTTGTTTTTGGCATCAAAGACACATTAATGTCAAATTTCAGAATAACAGTCATTAAATGAGTTTATATATTTGGAGGATCATATATTATTACTGACTTAATTTGTAGACATAGTTTATGTAATATCTCACTTTATCAGTAGAGTTCTGATTCAAGATAACAAAATGACACCTGTATGAGAACTCTCCCAAAGTATAGAGATTTTGGTCTTCAGTGAAATGACTTATTTTGAAATAATAAAGTTTGTTGTTTTTTTCTGTACTTGAACAGATTAGAATGTTCTAGCTTGAAGACTAAACTAACACCAGTACTTATCTAGGATAATGTTAGCCAATCTCTTCAGATTCTTAGGGTCATTTGGTCTCAAAGCCTATTTGCACTGATTTTTTTTCTAAATTTTTTTTCTAAATGTAAAGTGAACATGGGTATCAAAGCCATTTTCAGCCAATATAAAACTAGCATTTTATAAAGAGATGAATCAATTAGTCCATCAGCTAGTGTTGCTATTCATCAATCAATCAATGTGGTAAACAGTGGCAAATGGCTGTGCAAAGAGGTGAAAACATAACATTCCATCACACACACTCTTCAAGGAAATCTATCCATGCCTGGCTAGATAAATGTACTTATGTGTGATCTAGTTCTAAGCTTATTTCTAGTAACAAAGCTGCCTAAATTGACCAGGAGATGCTCAGAAGGGGTCTTGGAATCATCAGGCTAATTTTATCTCTGTTACAGACTTTAACGTTTGGGAACTTCCTAGAGCTGCAACAATTCTCAGGCCTGTAACAATCATGCATACGAGCACTCTCACTAATAGAATATGTGGATTTTCCCAATACCATTTAGATGGCATATTTCAGACTATATTAAATGTGATATGTATTTTTTGGGTGTATTTAGTTAATGTCATTAAGTCCCTAAAATGGGAAAGAATCTTATAGAAGTCTTATTTTAGCTATAAAGTTTTTAAGCAGTAAAATATTTCTCTGAGCCAATGTTGACAAACACAGTTTTAAAAAGTTATTCGTTACTATAGGTATTCTCTTTGCTGTAGCAAACTGAAAATATTTTCATAAAGATGTCAGAAATCAAAACAAATATTATTAGTATTGTTTGACTTTTTGAATATTTTATAATTATCTGGAAACATTATTACAGGCATTTTGAATACATATATGTGTTTGGAGAAAAAAAGTGAAAGCTTTGCTTCTAATTTAGTCATTAATTTAGCACCTTTGTGGAAAAGAATTCTTATATATTAACACATATGAATGATTGAGCATGTGTTTGAATAACTGAAATACAAAGCTGTATTTGGAAGTTGACAATAAAGGTAATTTTTAAAATAGAATAGATGAATTATATTTTTAAAATGAGAATTTTATTAGAAAATACCCTAATAAGTAAAGTTCATTTATAAATTTGAATGGTATGCAGCTCTTATCAAGCTGCATATGGTACCATGATTTATCATTTTTAAATGTAATTAAGTGAAAAGCAATGGACCATGTACTTTTCATCTTTTTGATAAAATATAGCAGTGCACATTCAACAGTGGAAAAAGTTAAATCACCCCCTGCCCCCACTAAATCCTTCTGCTGATGGTTTTCTCTTTAACCTAGCGAATACACTGAAAATGTTATATCTTCCTCAGGAAGATGAGTTTTCAACATACTGTGTCTGATATAAAGAGCTGGAAAGAATATGTCTGAAGTGGTATTCTGTTTTGTGTGCCTTTAAGGCCATCCCCAGGGTATTAGCAGATTCCCAGCCCCAGTAATTGTGTAAACATATCAACAATTGTTTTCAAATAAATTCTGATTAAAACAAACACAGAGCCATTTTGAAGAAAGATACATGCAGCCAAATTGGAGGAAATAACCTCAAAAGACAAGACAAAGTCTGATGTAAAGCTAAAGGGGAGAGAGCCCCATCTGGTTGGCTGTGACAGTAACATAGGTGTTTACATGCTGAGCAAATGAATACTTGAGACTGCTTTTACCACTACCATTTACACATTCTCCATTTCTCCTTGTTTACTGCCTTTTTGAGACAGTGCACAATTTAGATCTCTTTCTTCTCAAAGTAGTTGCTACTGAAAGCAGAAGACTCTAATCCATCTTTCCAATTCATTGTACCCTGGGGATGAATTTGTGTACCTTCTCTTAAGCAAAAATGTCTCTATCTCCCTGTTTCTTGAGTCATATCTGGGTTTTTATATACACATCTCAAATACCAGATTTGATTGTTTTACCACAACATTATTCAAAGGTCATCTGAAACATTTTGTTGTTGTTTTTTTTTTTCCCCATAGGACTCTTTCAACGAGCAATAGCTCAAAGTGGAACAGCCCTTTCCAGCTGGGCTGTTAGTTTCCAACCTGCAAAATATGCTAGAATGTTGGCCACAAAAGTTGGTTGCAATGTTTCAGATACAGTAGAGTTAGTGGAATGCCTGCAGAAGAAGCCTTACAAAGAACTTGTTGACCAAGATATTCAACCAGCACGATACCACATAGCCTTTGGACCTGTGATTGATGGTGATGTGATACCGGATGACCCTCAGATACTGATGGAGCAAGGAGAGTTTCTCAACTATGATATAATGTTAGGAGTAAACCAAGGGGAAGGATTAAAATTTGTTGAAAATATAGTAGATAGTGATGATGGTATATCTGCTAGTGACTTTGACTTTGCTGTTTCCAATTTTGTTGATAACTTATATGGATATCCTGAAGGCAAGGATGTTTTGAGAGAAACCATTAAATTCATGTATACTGACTGGGCTGACCGTCATAACCCTGAAACCAGAAGGAAGACATTATTAGCTTTGTTTACGGACCATCAGTGGGTGGCACCAGCTGTAGCTACAGCAGATCTTCACTCAAATTTTGGTTCACCCACCTATTTCTATGCCTTTTACCATCATTGCCAAACAGATCAGGTTCCAGCTTGGGCTGATGCAGCTCATGGAGATGAGGTTCCCTATGTACTAGGAATACCCATGATTGGACCTACAGAATTATTTCCTTGCAATTTCTCCAAAAATGATGTGATGCTGAGTGCAGTTGTAATGACATACTGGACAAATTTTGCTAAAACTGGGTAGGTACCTAAGGAATGAAATTTGCTATACTTTAGTAAAAATATCCTCTTGAGCACTTAAAATATACATGTTTTGTGTCCAAATGATTTAATTTAATAGGTTAATGCCAACAATATTTAAGTTCCTTTATTCAAAATTTATATTTGTGGTGTTTCAGAAATCACTGCTTTATCCTTACTTTGTAAAGCTTATTAGAAAGTCTTTTATCTTTATTGCATTACTCAATAATTAAATTTATTTTGTTTCTTTTTTAATTACACAGGATTTATTACTATTATTCAATAATGACAAGTTTTATTTTATAGAGATTTTCAGTTTAGTTTAGTTTCAGTACTGTATGCCTTTTGATCCTCCCAAGTACCTTGTGAGGAGAGCAGGTCAAATACGATAATCCCATTTTACAGAAAAGGGGCCTTAGTCTATGAAAGCTTCACATAGATATATTCAAATGTCCAGTATATAGCAGCATTAGGACTCCAGTCCTCACCTGCCAATTCCAAATCCCAACTTTTTCCCACTGCTGTCTCTGCTTAGCTTGCCTATGAGAAAACTCACTTGTACTTGAATTTTTTTATCTTTGGATGTGTAGCAGTCCATGGGTAGAGAGAACAAGAAAGTGAGATTTACTCAAATTGTGTTATCAAACATTTAACAACCTGCCTGAAATGGAATTGCTATTTCTAAATTAACCCAAGTTATATTAAAACCGTCTAAAGCCTTGCTGAGTTACCTCTTCAATTAAATGTTAAACTAGTGCCATTGTGATTTTTAAAAGAATAAAGTAAATTTCTTTCTCATAATTTCTCTTTTCTAGTGACCCAAATCAACCAGTCCCTCAAGACACAAAATTCATCCATACCAAACCCAACCGCTTTGAAGAAGTAGCATGGACCAGATATTCCCAGAAAGACCAACTTTATCTCCATATTGGATTAAAACCAAGAGTTAAAGAACATTACAGAGCCAATAAGGTAAACCTCTGGTTGGAGCTGGTACCTCATCTGCATAATCTCAATGACATTTCTCAGTATACCTCGACAACAACTAAAGTGCCATCAACTGACATCACTTTCAGACCTACGAGAAAAAATTCCGTACCTGTCACATCAGCCTTTCCCACTGCCAAGCAGGATGATCCCAAACAACAGCCAAGTCCATTTTCAGTGGATCAAAGGGACTACTCAACAGAGCTGAGCGTCACTATTGCCGTTGGAGCATCCCTACTATTTCTGAACATCTTGGCCTTTGCAGCCCTGTACTACAAAAAGGATAAGAGGAGACATGACGTTCACAGGAGATGCAGCCCCCAGCGCACGACTACCAATGATCTGACCCACGCACAAGAAGAGGAGATCATGTCCCTCCAAATGAAGCACACTGATTTGGATCATGAATGTGAGTCCATCCATCCACATGAGGTGGTTCTTCGGACCGCCTGTCCCCCAGATTACACGCTAGCTATGAGGAGGTCACCTGATGATGTTCCCTTAATGACACCCAACACCATCACAATGATTCCCAACACTATACCAGGGATTCAACCCTTACACACATTCAATACATTTACTGGAGGACAGAACAATACTCTGCCCCATCCCCACCCCCACCCCCATTCACATTCAACAACCAGGGTATAGCCAGATAAGAGAAACAAACTATTTTTTTGATGGATTGCAGTAAAAGATTACTGAAGATTCCTTGGCTTTCAACCTACAAGACTCTTACTATTTAAATAAGGAGGAATATTATGTGAATATACATATCAAGAACTTTGGGGGTTTTGGAAAAAAAAAAAGAATTGTACATATATAACAAATCAACTTTAAAAGCGAATTTCAATTGCTTGAAGCAATTGTTCTGAATGATACTTTTTCATTCACATTCAAGAATTAATTTTTTGAAGATTTATGTTACATAATGGAATTAGGCATGTGGAACACCAAACAGGAAAGAACTATGTCTGAAATATAAAATATAAAAATTTTAAAAATAACCATGAATATGCACAAGGGACACACCAATGGAATGTCAGATAATTTTCACCAGTTTTTATTTGGAGCTGTTTTATTGTGTAGACCATATTTACATATTTGGATAAGTACACAAAGCACCAATGCTGTTAATGGCCTTAGCGGAGGCTCATGCTGAAATTTGCCAGTAAAACAAAGAAGTTTAAAGACTGGCAGGTACAACATTATCACATAAGTGCTGTCAGTATAAAGTTGTGGGGATAAAGGAAACTGGATATTTTTAGCACGATGTGCATGATAATTTATATGCTTGGTGGCTGTGCTGCTGATTAAGCCGTAATTAAAATTCTTCTCATCCCATTGAAGTTTTTAATAGAAGCTTCCTCCATCAATTGGCAGAACCTAAAGAAGAATTTAGGGGGCAAAAGTAATTACAATAAAATAATTCACAGTAGTTTTGATAATAGAAGGAATTAGTTACTAAATGTATCTGAAGAAACTATAGGTATAGTGGTGAATACTCGCTGATATGAATCCCAGAAAAAAAAATTTCCTGTGTTTTTAATGTTCTTTTCATTCCCATCTAAATATTTTCTAGAAATATAACCCTAATCGGACATGTGTTACAGGATCTATAATTTGCTGTGGTTTTTGTTATTCTGTATTTTGTTCCTTAGGGTAAGGTGAAGTGTGTCCAAAGAGTAACTTGCAAGTCTTTATGATCTGAGGATGCCCCAAATTACCACTCTGATTACAATTCTCAGTTCATTGATTTACTCATGTTGCATGACAAAATGTTTACTACTAATAATTCAATATGAAGTTATGTCCCTCCTCATGTCACTTATCTTTCTCACTGAGGTTCATTCACTGGAATTTACTCACACAGTCTCAATAGAGTGCAACGTAGATAAAGAACCTAGAAGGAGCGTCAACACCTGGAGGATTGTAGTCTTACACGTACGTGTGATTTTAAATGAATATTCTAAGACCACAGAAAACTCTTCATCCCCTTGTTGTTTACCAGTAACAGTATATCACAGACCTTTCCAAATGTTTGTATATGTAATCAGATGTACATTTATATTAAAAAAAATCGAGATGGACTTAAAGAGCACATCCTGATAAATACTTTCTCTCTTACCTGTACTATATTTCTATTAGACTAAAGTTATGTGATTTTTTTTTACATTTTTTCAGATGACTAGCAATTTTGATAGTTTGTAAGATAATGCAAAGAACTTTCTCTGACAAACTAACTGCAGTAACAGAAACCTTTCTTTTCAGTTACTCTTTTTCAAGAATGAAAGCTTATTATACAAAAAAAAAATTGTATACTACTTGATGGAAACAACTTTGTACATCTTGGCCATGTCACTGGTCATTGCGTGAAATAAAGATAATAATGACTATTAGTCCAATGCTAAGAGACATGATCTTTGCTCATTAAAGAGCTAAAATGTTTATTGCTGTTTTGTCTTTTTTTAAAAACAAAAAAAGAAGAAAAAAAATGAAACATGACCGTCTCAGAGAGTCATTTCTCTAGACCAGTCGGGTTTTTGAAGACATGCAGTTAACTTCTACAGAAGACACACTATGTATTTAAAGTCAAGTCTCATCTAAAATGAAACTGATGAAACATTAATTTTATTATGAATTTATAAGCCCAGGAACTCATGGAAAGTATTAGCAATGTATTTTTTAATACCTCTTCTTGTGAAAGTGGCGTGGAAATAAAATGTGCCAATTGTTTTCAGTTAGAAACACACGTTCCAATTCTGATCATCAAGAAACAGGTCTATTGGAAATAAATGTGCAACATTTATGAAATACAATATCTAGGTTCCCAATATCAAGGTGATTCAATTCCCATAAAGTAATGGATAGAAAGTTATCATTCTAAGAAAATTTTAAAGTGCTGAGCAAGACTTTAAGCTAACAATAAAGATAAAAATCTTCCATTTTGAGGAATTTATTTACTTATAATTCCCCCTCCCAATTATTAACTATCAGTAAAATGTAGATGTTGCTCCATAGCTTCAAATAAAAATCTGTTGGGAGAAAAACAAAGTCTTCAAAATCCAGAGCGGTCTATGTTCAGTTTTTGCCTGATGTGATGATGCTTTTAGGCTGTGAACTGCCAATGTAAACATAAAGAATTGTTTTGCATCTTAAATATTGTTTAATCAAAAAACTGTCTTTTACTATATTGATTAAACAAAAGATAAAGACAAAAATAGAAATGACAACAAAATAAGATATAAACGAAATCTTTCATATGCTTTACTTCAGTTAGCAAAACCGTTCTATTTTAATGATGGCCTTATTTATATCTATCTACTTATCTGTTGCTCTAAACTTATCTGTTACTCAGTCTACCTAGCTATCATAACAGACATTTATTTATTCCCTAAATTATACTAATTTAGGGAATTAGTATAAAATAAATGTCTGTTATGATAGCTAGGTAGACTGAGTAACAGATAAGTTAGGGAAATGACCTAGGAAAACAAAGCATAGCCCTATTTTGGTTTTATTAATGTAGCAAAAACTTTGTGGAAGATAAAGCAGCTCTAAGTTTTATTACTGTTTGAGGTCATGATGATGTCATTGTGAACGTTAGTTGCTAGTTTATATTACAGCAGCTAGTTTTCTGAATGTAAAATGATGTCCCACAATAAATAGAATATGAAGAGCTGTTTTTAAAGCTGAAACAAATTTTAAATGCAATAAGTATTTTGAATAATGTTATTAGATTTTACCCAAATGTTTTAAATATATTTATTTATGATGATTTTCTTTAGAAAACAAATCACAAAATTAAAAGAGTATTTTTGTCATCACATATTAATTCAGATTTCCCTGCCTTTGCTGAAACTGCAAATAGCCAAGGCTGCTTACAATTTATACAAACATTAAGCCAAATTAACTTTATTTCATTGTCTTCAGTTCAGTTCATTTCAGTCACTCAGTCATGTCCAACTCTTTGTGACCCCATGGACTACTGCACTCCAGGCTTCCCTGTCCATCACCAACTCCCAGAACTTGCTCAAACTCATGTCCATCAAGTGGGTGATGCCATCCAACCATCTCATCCTCTGTCATCCCCTTCTCCTCCCACTTTCAATCTTTCCCAGCATCAGGGTCTTTTTCAGTGAGTCAGTTCTTCGCATCAGGTAGCCAAAGTGTTGGAGTTTCATCTTCAGCATCAGTCCTTCCAATGAATATTCAGGACTGATTTCCTTTAGGATGGACTCGTTGGATCTCCATGCTTTCGAAGGGACTCTCAAGAGTTTTCTCCAACACCACAGTTCAAAAACATCTGTTCTTTGGCACTCAGCTTTATTTATAGTCCAACTCTTACATCCATACATGACTACTGGAAAAACCATAGCTTTGACTATATGGACCTTTGTTAGCAAAGTGATGTCTCAGCTTTTGAATATGCTGTCTAGGTTGGTCATAGCTTTTCTTCCAAGGAGCAAGTGTCTTTTATTTCATGGCTGCAGTCACCATCTACAGTGATTTTGGAGCCCAAATAATAAAGTCTCACTGTTTCCACTGTTTCCCCATCTGTTTGCCAAGAATTGATGGGACCAGATGCCATGATCTTAGTTTTCTGAATGTTGAGTTTCAAGCCAACTTTTTCACTCTCCTCTTTCACTTTCATCAAGAGACTCTTTAGTTCTTTGCTTTCTGCCATAAGGGTAGTGTCATCTGCATATCTGAGTTTATGGATATTTCTCCCAGCAATCTTGATTCCAGCTTGTGCTTTATCCAGCCTGGCATATTGCATGATGTACTCTGCATATAGGTTAAATAAGCAGGGTGACAATATACAGCCTTGATGTACTCCTTTCCCTGTTTGGAACCAGTCTGTTGTTCTATGTCCACGTCTAACTGTTGTTTCTTGACCTGCATACAGATTTCTTGGGAGGCAGGTAAGGTGGTCTGGCATTCCCATCTCTTTAAGAATTTTCCACAGTTTGTTGTGATCCACACAGTCAAATGCTTTGGCATAGTCAATAAAGCAGAAGTATATGTTTTTCTGGAACTCTCTTGCTTTTTCGGTGATCCAACGGATGTTGGCAATTTGATCTCTGATTTCTCTGCCTTTTCTAAACCCAGCTTGAACATCTGGAAGTTCATAGTTCACATACTGTTGAAGCCTGGCTTAAAGAATTTTGAGCATTACTTTGCTAGTGTGTGAGATGAGTGCAATTGTGCAGTAGTTTGAGCATTCTTTGTCATTGCCCTTCTTTTGAATTGGAATGAAAACTGACTTTTTCCAGACCTGTGGCCACTGCTGAATTTTCCAAATTTGCTGGCATATTGAGTGCAGCACTTTTGTAGCATCATCTTATAGGATTTGAAATAGCTCAACTGGAATTCCATCACCTCCACTAGCTTTGTTTGTAATCTTGACTTTGCATTCCAGGATGTCTAGCTCTAGGTGAGTGATCACACCATTGTGGTTATCTGGGTCATGAAGATCTTTTTTGTACAGTTCTTCTGTGTATTCTGGTTAATATCTCTTAATATTATCCTCTTCTTAATATCTTCTGCTTCTGTTAGGTCCCTACCATTTCTGTCCTATATTGTGCCCATCTTTGCATGAAATGTTTCCCTTGGTATCTCTAATTTTCTTGAAGAGAACTCTGGTCTTTCCTATTCTATTATTTTCCTCTATTTCTTTGCATTGATCACTGAGGAAGGCTTTCTTATCTCTCCTTGCTATTCTTTGGAACTCTGCATTCAAATGAGTATATCTTTCCTTTTCTCCTTTTCCTTTCACTTCTCTTCTTTTCATAGCTATTTGTGATGCCTCCTCAGACAGCCATTTTGCCTTTCTGCATTTCTTTTTCTTGGGGATGGTCTTGATCACTGCCTCTTATACAATGTCATGAACCTCCATCCATAGTTCTTCAGAAACTCTGTCTCTCAGATCTAATTTCTTGAATTATTTGTCTCTTCCACTGTATAATCATAAGGGATATGATTTAGGTTATACATAATGGTCTAGTGGTTTATCCTACTTTCTTCAACTTACTTCTAAATTTGGCAATAAAAAGTTCATGATCTGATTTCATTGTCTTGCTATTACACAAATTATTGTCAAAAGTTTATCAATGGTTTAATGTTGTTTTAGAGAATGGGATTAGCAATATAAAAGTGACAGTTCTCATAGTTTTAAATTTTTGTTGAATATGTTGACTGTGAACAAAATCTACCTGACTACTACAGATTTCTCATGAGTTCCATTATTAACTATAAGAAATTGGAAAATAATTTACTCTAGCATGAAAAATACCCAGCTTGAATCTGGAGAGATCATGCTAATAGCTCAAAGCAGAAAATTTGAGTAACATATAGATTATTTTATTCTTCATTTCAAATTTGAAAGTTGACCAAATAATGCTTTATTTCTAATTTTTTTGATCTGTACCACATGAAAGCAGCAGCGAAAATTTTCAAAACAATCAACCATACATAATAGTAAAGAATATAGCAGGATGACATTAATCTTCTTACAGAAAAGAAATGCCAAAACTCAGTTGTTTTATCTATAACATATTCTCATTTATTTCACCTCTTGACATATTTATAATGACACATGTTAATGTAATGAAAAGATTCAAAGAATGTGGTTTCGTGTTCCAGTTTTAAAGACACTGCTACGTAGAACTTACTGGGATTCTTTTCTTTGGCGAGTTTCACAGAAATACTTTCACAGGGTAAAATGATGAATGGAGTTCTTAGGAAGCTGTCAAATATCCTGGCAATCCTTTGAAGTTTGTTTTCTTCTGTGTTATTGGTTCAAGGTACTGGCCTTCCCCTTCATTTCTAGCAATTAGTTGTTATAGACTATCACTTTTTAATGTGAGTGAAAATTAGATGATTTGGTTATACTTGTGAAAACATGCTCCCAAATAAATTCAATTAATGGGCACTTCCCTGCTGAGATTTTGTTATCATTCATTTAATTATCTTGTCAAGCTTTATTGTTAACGACAGTTGTTTTGGTTTTTTAGTCAATAAACTAAGGGAATTTCTCCAACAGCCTTATACCTCTCCTGCACTTGATATAGCATCATGCACTACAAATTTCCGTCAGAAGTCGCTAAAGAAATTTCCTACTGAGGTGAAGTATTTAGTAACCAGCTTGATTATTTTTCATAAGCATTCTTATTTGGTTTTATTCTGACACTTTGCTGTATTTGTATGCAAGCCTAAACCAGCTCAATTTGAAAAAGGTTATAGCATCTACAAACTAGAATAACCATGTGCAGGGCATAAGTGCCTTTCTTCCTAGGATTTTATTTATGAATATTGTCTTTTTTTAATTTACAGCTCCTAATAATTCAATTTAAAAGGTATAATTGGATGACCATGTTATAAGTTTTCAATAAGAAAATTGTATTTAGAAAAGTCTTTTCTTACATTTAGTTTGATTTTTGTATGTTACCAAATGGGTCCAAATGACTTCTGGACAGATCTAGGTGAGTTTCTGGATAACAACAATTATTTAGCATTTTATTTAATGGTACATGCAGAAATTTAAATCTATAGCAAACTTTTTTTTTTCCAAATAAGTAATTTTAATGTAAAAGAAGTCTAAGTTGTCAGCAACAATAATAAATCAAACAGTTAAGTAATTTTTTCTAGTCAATCATTATATATACCATATGGTATATATAGCTTAGGAACTATATGGTTTATAGAATATTTATGATGGCCCTTTCAGACTCATATATTTACAAATGACAAATGACATTGTATTAATATATCTATCTATATATGTATCCATGTGACAGAATTTAGTTCTCTGAAAAGTCAAGCCAAAGTGCTAGCAGTTTTGTGTTGAAATGAATGATAATAATTAGAGCTTTAAAGAAACCTGTACAAATACAGTTACAAAAACTCAGCAGATGAAATTAAAGCAGAGAAACTATTTTTGAATGCCATATCCAGAACTGATATCTGTATTAGATGGTGTGTTTAGAAGGACTTTAGTGTTTTTGATTCATCCCTCTCTGCACTTATCATTTAGCATATTAATGGGACATATGTCATGTATTATGTAATAAAAGGCCATTGGGTTGTCATGTTTCAGTTTGTGTTTGACATCCATGGCTTTCATTAAAACAAATTCATCATCACAAATAAATATTACCATGTTTTCCAAGTTGTGTTGACCATTTTTAAACTCAGAAATAATTTTTTTCTTCACTTGACACACACAAAGACATTTCCAAAATAAATGTTCCCTTGCAACTTCTTTCTATTGCCCACACATATGCTGACAGTTCTGATTTGATGGAAACAATGATATTTTATGATGTGTTCACCTCTTGGTGAAGGCAGGGAAAGAATTTGGAGAGTAAAGTTTGGGAACTTGGATACAGTTGATACACAGCTTGTCAAAAGAGAGAGAGATGAGAAAAAGAAAAAGAGGAGTGGGGAACTGAAGGAGAAAGAAAGAAAGAAAAGCTTCTCAGTTTTTAATTAATGACTTCTTGCCTCCAAATAGTTGCTTTTAAAAGCAGAGTTGTATGGTAGTTACTTTAAAAGAGAAGACAGGGATTTGAACAAAACCCATTAAACCATAATTTATTTTCCTTAGAGAACAAGATTAATCATAATTAGAAAGAGGCACCAAGTTTAATCCTTGATCCAAGTCTTGGTTAAATTGTGTCAGTAGATAAAAGTCACAAAATTTTATTTTGTGTCACAAAAATAAAATCTAGAGAGAGATATTTCTAGCCTTGTACAATCTAATCAGTAATGATCTTGGTAGGGAAGACTAAATGAAGTGTGGTATCTCTCATCTGAATATTGCCCATGATGGAAGTACAGTCAACAAATAGGACATCATAGAATTTCCCTATGCATGGTCTAAAGACCAGTATTTTCAGACTGCTAAAAATTGTTGTCATTGCTTTCTTTGCTGGTCTCTGTGGCCACATATGTATCAGTATCAAATAAACAGTTCAAAAACACATCTTCAGAGTTTTACTTTCCACGAAAGGATTTTGATGTTTAGTGGGATTTCATGTTGGTATGATTTCATTTTCTCACTATATTTTTACATTTCCTTACAGGTGACAATGTTATTTTTAAGTTCAAAAAAAAAGTCCCAAATATATTCTGTAAATGTTCATATGAAAGCAATATTTTCTAATGGAGTATCATAATCTAAAGACTTTTGTACTGCTCCCATCCTGGAAAGTTGCTTTTTATCTCCCTTTAGACATTTCTATTTCTCTCCTGAAAACACTCGGCTTCCCTCTCAGAGTGGAATTCCTCTGTACTACAGGAAATCGCACCCCCACCCAGTTCCTGCAGCTTCCATTCCCATGCCTTCTCCCATTTTTATTTATGCCTTCTTCTTCAAGGATGTGGAATTTATGGGGAAAGTCTTCAGTTCAGTTTAGTCACTCAGTCGTGTCCAACTCTTTGTGACCCCATGAACTGCAGCACGCCAGGCCTCCCTGTCCATCACCAACACCTGGAGTTCACTCAAACTCACATCCATCAAGTCGGTGATGCCATCCAGCCATCTCATCCTCTGTCATCCCCTTCTCCTCCTGCCCCCAATCCCTCCCAGCATCAGGGTCTTTTCCAGTGAGTCAACTCTTTGCATGAGGTGGCCAAAGTATTGGAGTTTCAGCTTTAGCATCAGTCCTTCCAAAGAACACCCAGGACTGATCTCCTTTAGAATGGACTGGTTGGATCTCCTTGCAGTCCAAGGGACTCTCAAGAGTCTTCTCCAACACCACAATTCAAAAGCATCAATTATTTGGTGCTCAGCTTTCTTCACAGTTCAACTCTTATATCCATACATGACCACTGGAAAAACCATAGCCTTGACTAGACGGACCTTTGTTGGCAAAGTAATGTCTCTACTTTTGAATATGCTATCTAGGTTGGTCAATAAGCAATGCTTCAGGCAGGTTGGAAGCTAGTGACCACCAATCAAGCAATGAGAGAAATTAGACATCTATTCACTCACCAAATGGTATGCAAGGTGTGTCAGACAATGTGCTGAGTGTTAAACACATGAGCCAACTCTGTGATTTACCCAATAACAGATAATAATTGCCACACCAGGAATAGGTTTAAACCCTTAAACTACTCAGATTGCCATCTATGCTACCAACTATGCCACATTATTATGCAACATCTTATTTTATCTATCTGATAGGTCTCAAAATAGTAAACATAAAACATTTGTTGAGTTCCCAGAAATATTATATGAGTTCTATTGAGCAAGTCCATCAACAGAGGCAAATGTATAACAATTATTCCTAATAATAAATATGGCCATATCTAAAGTCACCCTGTATTAGGCCAAAATAGATCATGGAATACAAAATACTCAAAGCTCATCTGATCCAACCACTTAACTGATTTCTTAATACTCTTCTACAGTCCTAACATGTGGTTGTCAACCCTATCTAATACTATGAGTCTGGAATTCTAAAGCAGCCTACTACATATGGGACTGTTTGGAATTTGTTCCTTATTATGATCTACTGTTCTTTTTTTTTTTGGCCTGAGTCATAAAGTTTCCAACATCTCACTTCCTTTTAAATATTTTAAGTCAGTTATTATATCTTCCATGAATCATTTTCTTCTCCAAGGAAAATTTTCTCTTTTCAATACATCATTCTGAACATTATTTTTTGGATATACTACCAAACTTTTCAGAAAGTTTGATGTCAAGAGTTGAACATAGCAAACGCTTCAAGTACAGGTTGATTTCTACTTCATAGACCACTATAAATATCCTCATTGTAGAAACTATTTTTAAATATAATTTATGACTGTATTACCTTCTTTAATGGTCATAGCACACTAGCAATTCAGACTGAGACATTCTCCCTATTAAGCCTGTTTAAAATCTTACACACATACAGCCATTAAGAAAATTCTACCTTTATCTTGTCCTTGATAATTTGTTTTACCTCATCTTTAGGATATTGAACACTATTAAATGCCGCCTGAAAATCTTTCCATCCAAGAGGAATGAAATCCTTCAAAATGGTAAACTTCCTTCTTTATTGACCCAGACTATTAACAAATGTACTGTCCAGACTCAGGATGAGAATAAAGCTTTGGAGTAATAATTAAAGAAGTAGTATGTATAGTACTGAGAACAGCAGCAGCTACATTTGCCGAGCGCCTATTATATTCTAGGTTTTGTAAGTACACCCCACAGCAAACTGCCACACACCACCCTCAAAGCATCCATCAATTGTTTTCCATGCACTTATTCATTAAATAATTCTTTAAAAAATATTAAATATCTATTACATGTAGGTCATTGAGCTATTCATGATAGAAAAGTGAATAAAATATAGCATGTGTACACCCTATGATGAAGAATGATTTAATTCTTCATTTTGTCTACACATATAGTCAGAGACATTATCAGGTAAATTTCAAGAACTGATTTTCTTGCATTTAAAATATTTGAATGGCATCATAGTCATCTTTAGTAGGAAAATTAGGGTAATTACTCTAGAACTTCTATTTAAAGATTTCTGAGTGGTTAGCGCTTTTATGGTAAATGGTATCATAGAAAAAGTATGTGGTTCTGCCACTTTAATACTTTGCCCAATTCTTACACTAAAAATCTGTCATAGTTTAGATGCTAATTTAGGCCAGGCATGGGATTGTTTCATAGAAAAAACGAATGGGATTATTTCATAGAAAAAAATGACTCATGAACAAGGTAAAAGAATCCAAATAGCATAACATATTTTAAAGTAATCATCTCTCTCACTTCAAATCCCAATTCCTTCCCAGAAACATTGACAGTTACAAATTTATATATATATTTCTACAAATATTACATTCATATATGGATAATGTGCAAATATGTATTGCCTATGTGTGGACATGGAGGAGAAAATGTATATATTCTTTTTTAAGTTATCTGGAAATGCTCCACAGGAGCATGTAATATGTCTGCTTTATTAAATTAAGTAAATAAAACTGTTTCAAATTTATCCATGAATCCAAACTAATCAAAATTGCATCAGAGTATGTTTGTTTGTTTCCAAACCTTAGATGGGTAAAGATCAAAAATGACCAAGATTATTTTGAAGCAAAAGAGTAAGGAGCAACAAATTCACCTACCATAATTCAAGAGTTACTATTAAGCTGTTTTAATTAAAATAATGTAGTATTGATTCAGAGGTACAAATGGAGAATAAAAGTAAACTCATAAACAGATCAATGAAAAAAGAAGAATTTGGTGTATGCCAGAGCAACATTACAAATCAAGAGGAAAGGAAAACTCTTCAGCTAAAAATGGTTATCTGCATGACAGAAAATTATCTCTATGCCAAACTACACTCAAAAAGGAATCCCAGATAAATTAAAGATATAAATGTGAAAAGCAAACTTCAAATGTTTCAGAAGAACATATAAGAAAATATTGTCATGCCCTGAAATAGGGAAGAATTTATTAAACAAGAAATAAAAATAGTATAAATAATAAAGGAAAGGATAAGAAATTGGAATTAAAATCTCAATACATCAAATAAGATTTTTTAAACAATTTCAAGCACATACTGAAAGTAAATATTTAGAGCATATATAAGCAATGAAAGATTAATTAACACATTGAATATAAAGCTCCTGTAAATTAATAGGAAAATAACAACTCACAAGTAAAAAGGGGCTGATGAAATACTGTGGATTGAAACTGTGTCTATTTCTTCCCTCTCCCTAATCCTCACAAAAACAAGAGATGAAAAATACATACATCTATCAGAACAAGAATAGAAGAAGAGACTAGGATTTCTATAAAGCTTTTGGAAAATAAAAATTAGATAAATGATATTAAGAAAATAATAAAACCTATAAAAATAACATAAATCAGCATTAGAAAAGTTAAAAAGTGCTTTAATAGAACTCAAGAAATAATTATAAATAAAAGAAACAATCAAGGTCAAATTAAACACAAGAGCAAAGACTGCTTTAAGAAACTTTTAAAAATTCTTAAAGGGAAATAGAGGGTAAAAAGGAGGAAAAAAGTCCATAAATAAAGATGAAAAGAAGGAAAAAGGAAAAAGATTCAAGTATAAATGACAAATAAGGAAGTAGACAAACGAGACTCAACATATGTGTATATGGAATCTTCATAAAAGGAAATCAAAACACAGAACAAAATTAATATGATAAAAGTGTAAAACATTTCAGAAAATGTTCTCAATGTAGTAGAAAAAGATTTGAAATTACATTTTGAAAAAATGCACTGAATACTGGAGAAAACTGACAAAAATGATATTAAGACATATTCTTTTCTGGTGAGACTATTGGAAATAAAAGAAACAATTCTTAGGGTATTTATATCCAGGTAATAAGGTCAAATTTTTTATGATGGAGATTGTCATAATGAGGTAATCATCAGACTTTTCCAAAGCAATGTTTTATGCCAGAAGAGAATTGATTATCATATGTAAGATGCTCAAGGAAACAGAATGTGAGCCAATAATTTTTATATTCAGTAAAGTATCTTTACTTAAGATACAGCTATGAAGGCCATAGACAAACCATTAACAACATTCAAGAACTCTGGGAATATTGTTTCCATGAACATTTCCTGAGAAATTTACCAGAAAATGATCCCAGACAAACAGAAAGAAGACACTGATGTAAAGACTGATGTCGAACACTAAATGTATATTCACTCATATAACTATGACTAAATGAGGGTTATAAAGTAGAGTACATTAGACAATAGCTACATGCTTTGACAATGTAGACATAATACAACTATAAAAAATGTGAGGAGAAAGGAAAATCATATGCAAAATTATCATTACTTTCAGCAATCATGTTGGGTTTGGTAATAGTGCTATTGCTACACAAATTTTTACCTGTGTAGTGAGGGTTACAGCAAACGAACAATATTGTGATATGCTAATTCAATCATCTCCACTGTTTTGAGAACCAGTAATCTTAATGTGGAAGGAATGATATGCTGATGCAAGATAGAATAGGTTAAATTAAAGTGCTGTGGTTTGGATTTTAAAATGGAAGTGTCAGAATAAACATTAAAAAAAAAAAAAAGTTATGCAAGGAATCACCAAGTCAGTAGCAATGAGCAGCACCAGAGTTTGAATTGTGGTCTTCAAATAACGTTCACTACTTTAAAAGCAAACAGAGAGATAAAGGAGAAAGAGAGACCTGGGGAACAAACTGTATGAGATGAATCTGGAACATCTTGCCAAAGACTTCTATAAATATATCTGAAGGACTCAGGAGTCAACTTGAAGATCTCACTATCAATGTTAATATTGATAAGGATAATTTCAGTTGATCAAAATTCATAAGTCAATAATAGATTTAAAAGAAAAGCTCTTCTGTCACTTATGGATGCTGACTGGAGTTCAGTTCATTGTTTTGAAAACTGATAAATAAAAAAAAGCATTAAAGAATTTGTCTTATCACTCCTCTATGAATTATATTACTAGGTAGCCAAATTGTAGATGCAAAGAATTTATTCTTTATAGAATCATTTCAGCCAATAAAAGAAGGATGATTGTATTAGAATTTCACATTTTCTCACTTCTGATAAATTAATAGATCTAACTATTGTGCATTAGCATCATTATAAAAATAGAAACAACCAGTCATGATGTGCCTCTGGATGGAAGTCCATCAGCTCTGAAGAAGTTTTGCACCCAAAAGTGAACCTGGATCTGATTAGATCTCTAGGTCCAACTACTGAGAAGTATAAAGGTCAAAAGAGCAGTTAAAATAAACCATATAGGAAATTTTCTCAATTAAAATTTCTGCCTTCTTCAACAAAAAATTGCAGGAAAAACTATGGTGAGATAATATGTAGATTAAAAGAAAACTTACAGAAACTAGAAAAATGCTTAATAAAGTACCCTTGGGTGAAAAAATTATAAAGAAAAGCAAGATGGATCACAAACACGCAAGATGGTGTTAATTTAAAGGAGAGAAAAGAAGTTGTGATTGGGATGGGGCATGTGAAGGACTTTTGAGGAGGTCTGCAAAGTTCTATTTCTCAATCTGGGTGGTTTTTTCCGGAGTATTTTTCTTATAATGACATATTATCAAACCCTTATTTCGTGAGGTTTTTCTGCACCTGTATCATAATTTGCAATGAAATAAAAAGAATTGCAATAAAAGAGGTAATACATGAAAATGTTTCAGCCTTAAAGGATATGATTTTATTAAATGAAAGCGCCTATCCCTGCCTAGCGTAATGGATGGACAGGGCACTCCATCAGGGCATATAGTCATGAAATGTCAGGGCATCAGAAGAAAAGTTTCTAAAGCTTCTAGAGACAAAGAAAAGGGGATCTCAGCATCAGCGCTGGAAAGTGGAAGATATTGAACAAATTAATGATCTACTTAGAATTCTATATATAAATAAAATATTGATCCAGATGTATCAATTCAAGAAGTCATGGGTTCAGGAGACAGAAGGAGAGAATAGACAGAACAACTGCTCAGGAGACCAGAGAACAACCAGTCTAGCTCAGATGTGTCACTGGGGACCATGATAGAGAGGTCTTGAATATAAAATGGAGTATTTGATATGTTTCAGCAAGTGAAAAAAAAGTCATTTGTATGGATTTAAATTTTTCTTCTGAATTTGAGAAGGATATAGAAAACTAAGCAACAAACAGAATGATCATTGTTATTACAGAAAAAAGCAAAAAGTATTATACAAAATGTATTCCTGAAACATTTATTTGTTCACATGAATGGAAATACACACTTAAGGGATAATTCTTACAAGTAGGTTGTAAGAATAAGGTTGTATCAAAGGATATTTTTTCTTATTTGACTATTTCCTGATTGATTTTCAAAGATGTTATACAAACATACACTCCCACCAACAGTGTATTAGAGTACCCATCTCCCTCCACTATGGCCAAAAATGCAATTATTACTTTTTTATCTTTTCCATTTTAATATGAGTGAAAAGTCATTATTGTATTAATTAGTTTTTTTTTAATTGAGGTAAAACATCTTTTCTTATGCGTATAAACCATTGTATTTCTTTTTATATTAAATGACTTCCTTTCCTTTGTATATTTTTCTATTTATTAATCTCTTCTTATGGAATTATAAGAGCTCTCTACAGATAAATAAAATCAGTACTTTTTGTCATGTGTGTTGTAGATAATTTTGCTCAATTTTTCTTTGAATTTTATGTTATTTTGTGCTGGGAAGAAATGATTGTGTTTTGTTATTTAAATGTGTTAGTGTTTCCTTTGTGTTTTCTGGATTTTGTGTCTTGCTTAGAAAGACATTTCCCATTCCAAGATTTTTTGTTTATTTGCTCATATTTTCTTCTGTATTTACAGCCTGGTTATTTAAAGTTCAATTTTTTTGATCCATCTAAAAGTTATATTGACTTAACAGGTAAGGAGGAATTTAGCTTTATTTTTTTTTTCCAGCTAAGATTTCAGGCCTGAGTAAAATGGATGGTGTTGTAAAACTGAAAACTTTTTAGCTCTAGTTTCTAAAATCTACAAGACTGTAGAAGAGCATGACACTAGCTAAACCTCATGTGGATTGTTACTACCTCTGTCTATCTTGTGTGCTTATGACTGAAACCTGCTTGTTGCCTTAGTATGTGACATCCAGATGGGAAATTCCCAAGGAGTTTAAAACCATCTGGTCAGTGAAAGGGAGGTCCTCTGGCTTATCATCCCAGTCCACACAAAGGCATCACAGGGCTTTGTGTTATTAAGTATATATGTTTTATATATACTTCACATATACAGACCATATTTTCTAACTACCACTTACTATTAAACTAGCTTAAAAACAACAAGTTTGCAGAGTCCTATAATCAGAAGAAAATCAATAGTAAGAAAACAATCTGTGATGGGTAAGTAGTTTGATCTAGATTGGAGTCAGAAAAGAGCAACAACAAAAGTACGCCTTCACCTGTCCCTGGTTTTACAAACCTAAACCAGTGTCTGATAGATGCTACCACAGAATTGCAAGGAATTTCTAAAAAGTAGGGTGGCACCCCACTCCGGTACTCTAGCCTGGAAAATCCCATGGACAGAGGAGCCTGGTAGGCTGCAGTCCATGGTCGCTAAGAGTCAAGACACGACTGAGCAACTTCACTTTCACTTTCATGCATTGGAGAAGGAAATGGCAACCCACTCCAGTGTTCTTGCCTGGAGAATCCCAGGGACCGGGGAGCCTGGTGGGCTGCTATCTATGGGGTTGCAGAGTCGGACACGACTGAAGTGACTTAGCAGCAGCAGGGTATCTTAAAGACAAAGGTGTTTGTCTTAACTTTAAGATACACTATATATACTATCATGTGTAAGATAGCTAGCTAGTGGGAACTTGCTGTATAGTGCAGGGAGCTCAGCTTGGTGCTCTGTGGTGACCCAGAGGGGTTGACTGGATACAGGTGGGAGGAAGGTGCAATAGGAAGGTGATACATGCATGCATACATACATATATATATATACACTGCTGCTGCTACTGCTGCTAAGTCGCATCAGTCGTGTCCAACTCTGTGCAACCCTGTAGGTGGAAGCCCACCAGGCTCCTCTGTCCCTGGGATTCTCCAGGCAAGAATACCGGAGTGGGTTGCCATTTCCTTCTCTAATATACACAAACACATACATATAACTGATTCACTTCATTGTATAGCAGAAACTAACACAACATTGTACAGCAATTATACTCCAATAAAAATACCCTAGGTGATGGTCTTGAGTTTCTTCCCAAATTATACAGCAACAGTTCTTTAATCACTTTTTCCCCTGCTGCTGATAAAGATCTTATTTGTTTGCTTTATTTCTTTGTCCATTGCCCAAGATGTCTATGTCATCTCTAATTCTCTGGCCATCTTTATTTGAGGTTGATTCTTGGAACCCACACTATTGCTGTATGACTTATTAGTATGTTTTTTTTTTTTTAATCTTAAGTCCTAAAGAGCCTAGGAACAGCAATTGGTTATTTTACAAAAAAGAAGAAAAAACTAAACGGAAGTGATAAAGGAAAGGTTCCACATTAGAGTTGGAGAATATCTAATGAAAACTATTTTTGTTCAGATTTTCACGAGGCTTTTAGCAACATGAGTGAGTTCATGCAGTGGAGCTGTGCATGTTTTTAAAAGGGATGAAAGGATAATTGGGTACTGTGTAAGAGTGTATATAGAAGGAACTCTTTAGTTGATGATCTAAGTACACTTAACATTCGTTATATCTTATGTCTACATCAGGTTGCCATTCTACACTGAGCCTATATCATGTTCCGGGAGACAAAATGAAAGAGCTTAGGGATATATGCACAGTTTAGAATAAAACATTTTGGAGAGTTAGGCGAGGAAGAGAAAGGGGAAAAAACTGGCATGCCCAGCAGATGTGAAAAGATGTGTTAAAGAGGGAGGGAGAAGTTTAAGTAATATTTTCCTCTGGCAACCAACAGTTTCTTTGAACACATGTCTGTTTCAAGGGCTGTAAACCATGGGGAAAGATTGAAGTCCTGAATAATTATAGCTGAAGCTGATGAATCATCATTTGCAGAAAAAAAAAATCTAAAGAGGGAGGAAACAGTCATCAAGATGATATTCATCAATTAGGATTCAAGCTCTTCTAGTTCCTCCTTGAATTCCCCACAGTTCACTTTCTATGTTAAGCTACATTTTCTTTCCATGTCCTAAATCAGAAAGTTCTTTTTACCAAAAACTAAGAAATATAAAACTATAGCTGTATATACATTTGACATGGAGACAATTATGCTCATCTATCAGAAAATACTTTATCCTTTCTTTGCTATGCTATTGTTCTTGTTAAGTCACTGTCATGTCTGACCCTTTATGACCCCATGGACTGCAGCCCACCAGGCTCCTCAGTCTATGACATTTCCCAGGTAAGAATACTCAAGTGGGTTGCCATTTCCTTCTCCAGGGATCTTCTTGACCTAGGGATAGAACCTGAGTCTCCTGCATTGGCAGGTAGATTCTTTACCACTAAGCCACCAGGGAAGACTTTCTTTGCTATGTAGACCAGCAAAAACAGTAAAATGGAGAGATTAGTTTTCTCTTGTGAGGACTCAGCCTTGAATATATTGGTCAATCATTAAACTACTTACTCTTCTGAATGTTAGATAAAAAGACCCATCAGTTGCATTTACCTAGCTAAGGTCACTCCATTGCCAAGACTGTCTTCAACCTAGTTTTGTCTATACAAGACTGACTAATGAAGACTGTGCTGATTCTTCATTGCTGTGCAGGATTTTCTTTAGTTGGCAGCAAGTAGGGGCTACTCTCTAGTTGCTTCCCATTGCAGTGGCTTCTCTTGTTGCTGAGTACAGGCTCTAGGTCATACAGCCTTCAGTAGATGTAGCATGTGGGCTCTGTGATTGTGGTTCCCATGCTCTAGAGCACAGGCTCAATAGTTGTGGCTCATGGGCTTAGGTGCTCTGCGGCATTTGGGATCTTCCCAGATCAAGGACTGAACCCATGTCTCCTGCATTGGCAGGTGAATTCTTAACCACTGAGCCACCAGGGAAGACTCTGATTCCATTTTATAGTTTTCACTCTCAATCATTCTAATCTGGATGCTAAAACAACCTTGTACATAGTCTCCAAAATCCCATATGATCCAACTGCTGTTTATATCAACAAGTTTCTTCATCTTCTTGTCCCAAAGGCCTGGACTTCAATCACAAAGAAATGTTCTCAAGTTCTTCAGATGCATTGTGCTGTTTGTGCTCTGGGTCTTTAAGCAGACAACTTCATCTCCCTGCTCATTGGTTGGCCAGCTCAAGGTCATCCCTTAGGACTCAGCTCAAATGGCACTGGGCACCTCCCTTTGCTCTTGGTGACTTCTAACTAGGCAAAACAGTTTTCTGCTTTATCTCTGCCACAACATAAATCACACTTTACTTAATTGTCTTTCTCTGTACCCTCCTCAAGGCTATAAACTCAAAGAAGTCGGGGACCATCTTCTTTGCAGTTTACTCCCTGAAATTACTGCTCAGTTCAAATTTGGTAAAAGAAAATGACATATAAATCCCTGAAAATGTCTTGACTACTCTACCTCCATGATTTTTCACCTGTGATTCTTTTTGCCAAAATTTTATCCCTACAAGTTTAACCTTTGTCCAGTGACCATGCCTTAATCTATTGTAACCCTGCTTATTCTTCTAGGTCAGACTTGGTTGTTCTCTCTCTCATGAGCATTCACAAATCAGACCCACTAGAATTGATCCAATTTATATCCTAGCCATGTAACATGAAATATACAGTTTTATCATGTACTCAATCTCTGTTTTTTCCTCCCCAAATAGATGAATTAAAAATAAGGACTATGTCTTAAAATATTTGTATTCCCCAAATCATCTTTCACAGTGTTTTGCAGAGTCAGTGCTTAATATATACCAAATGAATTATTGTAAAATAATTTCCCAAAACTATAAATATTTCTGTTTTCCCTCTAGAAAATGTTCAGTAATTGTACTTTTCCCCCTTGTAAATTTCTTAATCTGTCCCTTTCTAACAAAGTATGTGATTTATTTCTCTACATTTCCCTTACCAAACTTCAGCAGAAAGATTCCTCTGAAGATTTGGTGGGAGCAGTAGAAGTGCATAAATAATTTTGTTCAGTGTAGGTGAAATTGTAATTAGAATTCTCATCTCCAAAGACTCAAAGATCCCCACAGGAACTGTGCTCTCTTCTGTCTAAGAGCAATGTGGAGCACATGGCCTTTTCATAAAATAACTTTAAAAAATTAATTTATTTTAAATTAATTAATTAAACTCTTCAGGGCAAGGGCTTAGTTGCTCCCCAGCATGTGGGATCTTAGTTCCCCTCCAGGGATCAAACTTGCATCCCTGCACTACAAGGTAGATTCTTAACCATTGGACCACCAGGTAAGTACCACACATGGCCTTTTAAATGCTTTTTTCCCTCATCACCAAAGTGAAAAAGTTCAGCTGCCCATATTTCAATACTCCAACTCAAATCATGATTTGTAAAGTCTTCCTGGTTTCTCCTTTTTATCATTTATTTTATTCTATTTATTTGGCCATGTCAGGTCTTAGTTGCAGCACACAAGATCCTTGGTTGCAGTGTGTGGGATCTAGTTCCCTGACCAGGGATTGAACCTGGGGCCCCTGCATTGCAAGGCAGATTCTTAATCACTGGATCACCAGGCAAGTCTCTTCCTTGGTTTCTTTAAGTTGGAAGTATTCACCTTCCAGCTCTATATACACAATGCTGTATCTGTATCTTTCCTATGACAGTCAGTTCTTTCTGCCTCATATTTTTGTAAATATGTATGCCCATGTCCTGTATCCCTTCTGAAGTGTGAGTTCCTAGACAGAAGAATTTTGCCTGATTTGCTATTCCACTCTGCCCATAGAAAAGTGCCTTGCATTTATGTGTTGGTTCTATAACTGATGTTATCTGTTAAATGGTATACTGTATATATATAAAGATTATGTGTATAAATATAGTACATACATACAGTACCCATATTTGTATCTTTGCAGTAGAACTAATGTCTATATTAAGCCAGTCTGGTGATCACTGTAAAAGTGAGAGAATCATATTGATATCGTTAATATCTTTTTTATTTTATTTTATTTTATTTTTAAACTTTACAAAATTGTATTAGTTTTGCCAAATATCAAAATGAACCCGCCACAGGTATACATGTGTTCCCCATCCTGAACCCTCCACCCTTCTCCCTCACCATACCATCCCTCTGGGTCGTCCCAGTGCACTAGCCCCAAACATCTTAATTGCTGTACAAAACTTATTTTGGTGCCATTATTCTCCATCCTAAAATGTAACAAAAACCTCAAAGAGAGTTTTAATCATATGTCTTAGATATCACTTCATTCCAAAGCCTTCCCTGATTCCCAAAGAAATACTAGCATTTTTATTATAATTACACAGCAATAATTACAGAATATGTATAAAATAGCTACCCACTCATTTCATTGCTTTGACTCCTTGAGGACAGGGATTATATCATCATATTGACTCTTGTGTTCACACTGCTTAGGATGAGCAGAATAATGTTCACCTAACCACCTCTGTCTCCACCAAAGACCTCCACATCCTATTCATATGTTACCTAATATGGCAAAAGTTACTTTGTAGATGTTACTGTGTTATGAATTTTGAAATGGAGAAACTTCAGGAGAAACATAGTTCTGCCCACACCTTGATTTTAGCCCAGTGAGATCCATATCGGACTTCTAACTTCCAAAAGTAAAATAATGTTTCAATACACCAAATTTGCAGTAATATATTATAGCAACAAGTAAAACTCATGCAACAATAAACACATGGCAGGTGATTCATCAATATTTGTTTATTAAAAGAACTACAGGATATTATCTCTGAAAAAATGTCTGGTAGAGTTAATGGATGTGGGCAATCAAGAGGGTTTGCCTGTGAGAGAGGGGCAGGTAAAGCAAAAGTTCCCATTACTCATTGACAGTGGGCTTGTGAGACAGGTGCAGGTAAAACCCAAAAACCCAAACTCCCCATTGTATGGTTTAGGCAACTAAATGGATAATGGAAAATATATAAGGAAGGGTTATGATCTTAGTTTGGGACACATTTGGAATTAGGGCCACTATGGGACAACCAGATGGAAATGTCCAGGAGACAATGGAAAATTTGGTCCAGGAACTCAGAGGATATCTGACATGATCCCATAGCATTGGAATACAAGGTTAGAATAGCAAAATAACTGGAAGACTAAAAAGGCAGCATGATGCTTCTTAAAGGCCAAGGGAAGCCAAACCGATTCATCAGGAGGACATTGGAATGGGCAGTTGAAGGCACTTGGACTGGGAAATTAAGTCATCAAACTGATGCTTTAAGAAGGTTTGTGTGGTGATCTTATGTAAAACAGATTGGTAGTAAAGGCAGAGATGCCATTTAGACTTTACAGATCACTTTCAAAGACACTTTCCTATTTTTCCTCACAGCAGCCTTGTGAGGCAGATAAGACAAAGCATCATCAAAGGCCAACTTTTTGTTTTATCATCATAATACCACTTGCATCATATTGATGATATTTCAACTTACTTTTAGAGTTTTACATCTAACTTGCAATGTGCTCAACTTCTTACTCCTCTAATCAATGTATTAGGGTTCTTGGTCAAATTCCTAGCCTCTAACATTCAGGATCCATTAATCAATAGAAAATCAGCTTAAATAAATGATTATCATCCATATAAAATATTTGAATCCTTACACAAACCAAGTTGTCCTGAGAAGGAGTGGGGAGAACATTGTATTATCATTAAAGGGTATAACAAAATATTGCTGTAAAATAAGTCAAATCAGATGCTTTTATCACAAATAACTGTTTCCAGAAAAGTCACATTAGGCCAACTTTGTTAACCAAGTGAAAGCATTTGGATGAACCAACTGCAGACCTTCTCTAGAAGGTCTCTGATATGGCACTTCAAGATTTCAATTTTAACTCTAACAAGACTTTAAAATCACAGAGCTTAAAGATCACAGACTGCAATGAAAGAGTCTCTGGGGCTATATTTAGGTGCTGTTAAATCACCAGGAATGATTGGGTCAGAACAGAAGAAAGATAACTGAGAGAATGCCCAGGTAAATCAGGTTAGGAGCTCAAAATTTCTCACCATTACAATTCCCAGTTCAGTTCTCACCGTTTGATTTATAGAAGGCTGCTCTGAAGCATTCATATGAATAATTCAGCACTTACAGACACAAGAAACAATGTAGGCTTATCTTCATATGGATTAAAACAAATTCTAAAGCTGATGTCACTATGACTCAAGCTCAACCTGAAGTTCAGTTTTGACTCATGACTTGGTTTTACATCATCATTAATCCAGATAAACCACTATTTTCAAAATGCAAATATTAGCAACTATTTAGAGGATCTCAGCGTTTCAGTAACCTATAAATGGTCAACATGGTCTAAAGCCATGTTGTTCAAAGTGAGGTCTGAGGGCCAGCAACATCAGCACACATGGGAGCTTGTTAGAGAAGGGAAAGCTAGTGACTTCCTGGGAATCTACAGAATCAGGATCTTCATTTTCAAACAATATCCCCAGGCAATTCATATCCACCTTAGAAATTTGAGAAGCTCTGATTTAAAGCACAGATATTTCAGAAATTGCTTTGAATTTTATCTCCTGAAATCCATTTCTGTGACATCACAGGAGTTCCAAGCCCTTAAGTTTCCTATTTCTTTACTTCTTTTGACAGTTTCCATGAAATCATCAGTAGTCAATTATCCAAATGGTTTCCAGGCTTCTTGTACTGGAGGATAGTTGTTGAATACATATGAGGGTTAATTTTTTTAAACTAAACACACTTCTTGCTTAACTATATACATGCCACATTTCCTTTTTTCCAACTTAATTTGTACAAATCTTAGCAAGGAAGGAATAGGGAATGCAGTTGGCAGAAAGAACGTGTTGGGATAAAGTGGAATGCATTACAGGTCAGTATCTTTTTCTCCCTGGTTCCACTTCATGGGTAATAATTTCAATTACTGAATGTATGATTTTAACCAATTTATGTTAGCTAGATACTCACTCATCAGCAACAGATACATCTCTGAAATTTAATAAATTACCCACAATTTTATTATTTGCATTTCCTTGTGAGTGTGACATTTCCTCACTCATAGGCCAGGTGAGCAGAAGTCTTTCTTGCTGTGTTTTGGGGGGTTTTTAATTGCATTTTTTTAACTGCTTGTTTGGGTATTGTTTTTGTTTGTTTTGATCAAGGTGCACAACATGTGGGATGTTAGTTTCCCAGTCAGGGATTGAACCCATGCTTCCTGTGTTGAAAGCCCAGAGCCTTAACCTGTGGACTTCCACAGAAGTTCCCTGTGTTTTGTTTTTCTTTTTCCTGTACAACCATCAGCTGGTTCTGCAGCACGTATAGAGCAGATTGGCTGGTGAGGAACCTTCCTGGGGCTACCTTCTCTGTCTACCACGGTCATCCACTGGCCCTAATTCTTTCTGTTGCTTTCCGTGTCCATCTCAATGATTCTCCATCATCAGGCTACTCATTGTAATCATTCATCTCACCCATGTCCTTACTGTCCTCTGAGTCTCCTCTCTCCTGGCCATCTTAATCCTCCTCCTTCTTGTCAGAGTGGTCTGAGTCTAGCTTGCCAAAGAAATACCAAGTTTCTGTTTTTCTGTGTGATGCTCTGGAGCCAGGCTTCATGCTGCTGTCCTGCAGCTGTGCCTGTCTCTTCCATCCAGGATCCATCCAGATTTAACCACAGTGTCTCAGTCACATGAGACAAGAGTGATGACAGCAAGGTGGACATGGCCCCCACGGAGCCATATGGCCTTGGTCAAGGCAGTTACCCTCTGTGAACCTCAGTTTCCTCATAATACCAGGAAGCAGAAGTTCTGCAGTGGTATCTTAGGTTATGGAGTTTGTGTGGTAGCAGAATGATAGCAAGTGAGTAGTTTCCAGCTTCCTGCAGGAATGTGCAGTCTCAGCCCAGATTTTAAGCACAAAGGAACAGGTATGTGCATACACCTAGATTCAGGAGGCCTTGATTCCACTCCTAGTTTTGTTACTATTTTTAATCCTTTGCCAGCTGTGTGGTTTTGGACAATCCTTTAGCCCATCTAAGGCTCTGTTTCCTAGGGAGCATGATGGGAAGGGAAATCTTCACTTATATTCAGTGTCAAATATGTATCATATGTCTTTACATCCATATATCACACTTTCCTCCCAACAATTCTGTAAAATTAATTGTTAGCCTTAATGTGAGAAAAATGCAGCTTTTAGAGAAGTTAAGGAATTTTTCCAAGATCTCATAGCCTGTAGATAGTGGAGAAGGAATTAAAAATCAGGTCTGGCTAACTCTAAGACCATGGAAAAGACCATGCACTTTTTTTTTTTCTTTAGACCATTACAGCCTGCTGATATAGGATGTTGTGACATCCAAACGAGTTTTTGTAAATTAAAGAGTTTTTTTAAAGTGAAATATACAGGAAGATGAGATTGCAATATTTTAACTAACTTCATTTTTATTGTATTACAAAAGCAAAAAGTCTCAGCCTCTGCCCCAAAGATGTTGATAGTCTGGCTTTGAAAAAGCCTCATAAAACAGATAATGGATGTACTCTGTCATATATATTCAGTTCATTGACTTCAGTATATAGTAAGAGTGGAATTTTGATTTTGCAAGCAGTACAAAGATGAATAAAATAGGCACCTTCCCTCAAGGAAGGAATATCATACTATAGTGAAGTTCATAAGAGCAGAAGAGTTTGTTGCAAAACAGGACAGAATGAAATGAGCATTAAACAGTGGTCTAAGAAGCATATCCAGGAAGTACAAAGAAGAAAGCAGTGAGCAAGCACACCAAGGAAGACTCTAGAGTGTACCACTTTCAAGAGCCTTGAAAGATGGGCAAAGAATGTGAGAACACATCCCAGGCTGAGAACAAAACAACTGAAAAGGCACAGAAGCTTGAAGGCATACATGTGAAAAAGTTGAGTTGAGGTAGTTATATCTGAGAAAGAAACGGTCCTAGAAAGGAAAAAATAGAAAGACGTAACCACCTTAACCTATAACTAAATTTAGTATTGAGTTCTTGACAACATGACTGCTCCCCTTGTTTTTCTTTTCAATTTAAGTGATGTCATATCTGAAAGAAAATAATCTGTTACATGGTACAATGGAAAAAAACTATGGAATAAAATTTTCTACCACGTAATGTGCTAACTACAGGTACTAACAGTAAAAGCAAATAGGTTAGGAAAAAGCAGGGGGTTCCCAAAGAAGAAAATCTGTACAAAAGAAGCAGGGTTTGCAGTGGCCTTAAATAATAGGTTAGGGATGAGTAGCTAGAGAGCAGGAAGAATTGAAAGAGAACGCAGACGATTTGTCATTTCAATCATGCCTCCTTGCCTGACCCAGTTTGTTTGAGTGGAATTGCGCAAACAATCGTGGAACGTCTCTGCCACCGTGGGTACATATTGCTGTGGTTAAGTTTAAAAACCCATGAAATGAAGCATGCTACAATGAAATAGAGTGTTTTTCAGTTTGTCTTTAAAGTTCCTCCTTAGCAATTTATGTCTTCTCTCCAAAAGCTTAGAACAAATTCAAGTTCATGGCATTTAAGTTCATTTTTTTCTTTTCTTTTTCTCTCACATTTCAGTGTGAATGGTGAACATATAAGTAGAAAATCAGGGAACCTATATTTGAGACTTTTAAGGATATTATGGTGGCATTTGGTTCTTTACCAACACATATACACAATTAAAGAAAAATAATAGTAAGTTATATTAGAAGAGTTGAATGGAAATATAATGAGCCCAATTAAAGTAGTTCATAAGTGGCTGCTAAAGGAGTGTACTGGAACACTAACTGGATGATCCCTCAAATAAATAAACATTAGTGAAATCTATATTAATTGCTCTAGATAGAGCCTAGTACATTTTCATGGTCAATCACTAATTAAGTTGATAGAAAAGCTTTTCTTGTATTCATGTGTGCATGCTCACTCCTGTCCAACTCTTTGCAACCTCATGGACTGTAGCCCACCATGCTCCTCTGTCCATGGAATTTTCCAGGCAAGAATACTGGAGCAGGTTGCCATTTCCTTCTTCAGGTGATCTTCCCAACCCAGGGATCAAACCCATGTCTCTGTGTCTCCTGTATTGGCAGGTGGATTCTTTACCTCTGGTGCCACCTGGAAAGCCATTGTATTCATAGGTAGTGTTCTGGGAAGAAAAAGTGAAAAATGTATTAGTTTAATTATTTTTGTCTCTATTTTTCACTTCAATAATTACCTTTGTGAACCTGAATCCAAGTTCTTTGAGCATTGGCATGATAAGAAGTGGATCAGAGTCTGCATATGGGCCTTATAACCTACCAAAGGCAAACCAACTAGATGCAAGAGAAAACTGACCTGAGAAAACCAGCTTAGATATTCCAAAAACAACTTTGTTTCACCAAGGTCTACATCTTGCCCTGGATACCAGGAGCAACAGGAAGTCTTCTTGTTCATTTGGAGGGAAACTCAGATTCAGGTCTTACTAATGAGCTAGTCAGAGAAGGCAATGGCAACCCACTCCAGTACTCTTGCCTGGAAAATCCCATGGATGGAGGAGCCTGATAGTCTGCAGTCCATGGGATCGCTAAGAGTCGGACATGACTGAGCGACATCACTTTCATTTTTCAATTTCATGCATTGAAGGAGGAAATAGCAACCCACTCCAGTGTTCTTGCCTGAAGAATCCCATGGATGGTGGGGCCTGGTGGGCTGCCATCTATGGGGTTGCACAGAGTTGGACACGACTGAAGTGACTTAGCAGCAATGAGCTAGTAAACCATTTGCAAAGTAAGTACTCTGAGGGTTTCCCAAGTACACCTACTTGAAATTGAGACCAAAACTTGGTTAACAGGGTGCAGAAAATGCACACTCCTCACATAACCACTCAAATGTGGGTATCCCATCGAAGACATCCTCCTTCCTTGGTATCCGTTTCTTCCAAGAATCTTTTCCGAATCCTCTATACATCCAGTGGCATCACCCTCTGTCTTTCTCCCTACATTTAGAGGTCCATTTCCATGACTTATCCAAACCTGGTTCCTAGAACCTCAGCAAGGTCTAAAGTCCAAGTCAGCTAGGTTCAATCAGCAAGACAGAGACCCTGACATGTAGTTTCCCTGTCACAATCACAAAATGTGAAGTATCTTTTTTCATTTGTTCACCCATGAATGATCTCTGACCTCTCAAACAAGAGCTAGTAGTTAGTAAGTTAATTTTCTAGGGTACCTATGACCTGTCCATGAAGCCAAATTATAGAGAATGAACTTTAAGATGTCAGTAAATGCGTATTTGGTTAATTTTATTGTTTTAGGAAATGTCCTTGCTCAGGTAATCCTTCATGAATAAATAATCCTGTATTATCTCTGGAGATAGATTGGGACTTCCCTGGTGGTCCACTGGTTAAGAATCCACCTGCCAACACACGGAACACGGGTCTGATCAGTGATCTGGAAGATCCTACATGCTGTGGGATAAGCCCAAGGACCACAATTACTGAGCCTGCATGCCTAGAGCCCATGCTCCACAACAGAAGGGAAACCTGTACTCACCAAAACTAGAGAAAGCCCACTCACAGAGATAAAGACCAGCGCAGCCAAAAAAAAAAAATTAAATAAAAAAAAGAAGAAAAACTGAATTGATTGACCATAGGGAATGTTGCCCCCTCTCCTGACACTTGGGCTCCCTGTATTTCATCTTTGACTTGCTCCCTGATGTGGCTATCATTCTCTTTTCTCGAGTGATTCTGTTCATTTAGATGGTACACATTTGTCCTCATGCACATAGATAAAACTGTTCTGGTATATTTATCAATCAGTTTTCTGATTCTATGAAGCACCTAGCGATCCGATCTCCCAGTTTGCCTATTCGGATTTTTCTTTTAAGCCAGTGTTTAGTTCTTGTGGAAGAATTGCCTTCATAGGCTGTAAAGACACAAACAGTACCAAAAATCATGTAATGAAAAACAGCAAACAGTCAATATTACCTGGTTTTTCTCTCCAGAGAAAATAAATTTCAAGTCTTTTGACTATTTTATATGGTATTTTCCTTTATATTTATAAACATACTTGTACTATTTCTTTTACTCTCCAACTTTTATTTTCAAAGCCACAGAAACACTGAACAAATGGCAGTTTTCATTGAGATCTACCAGTTGATAACATTTTGCCACATCTGCTTTATGCTCCTATCTCTTTTGAATGAAATATTTGACTGTACATCATACATATTATGACACTTTACAACCAAATACTTAAGCACATGTATTCTAAAAGAAGGGTATGTTTATGCCAAATGTCTTCTGGCTCTTTAATTTTTTTTGGCTGTGCAGGGTCTTCGTTGCTGTGCGTGGGTTTTCTCTAGTTGTGATGCACGGGCTTCTCATTACAGTGGCTTCTCTCTTGTTGCAGAGCATGGGCTCTATGGCATGCAGGCTTCAAGAACTACTAGTTGCATGGGCTGAAAAGCAACAGGCTCAGTAGTTGTGGCACATGGGCTTAGTTGCCCCTCAGCATGTGGAATCTTTCCAGACCAGGGATCAAACCCATATCCCCTGCATTGGCTGGCAGATTATTAACCACTGAATCACCAGAGAAGTCCTCCTCTGGCTTTAAATCATACTGTTTAAGGAACTCACAAGCTACATTAACAAATCCCCAACTCAGAAATAAAAGGTGGCCTCGTGGAGCATATCCGTTAATCACTAGAGAAGTTTTACTCCTATACTGCCTATTAGCACCTACCTGGTTCATCTACTTGACACCACAGAATTTGAATATAATTCCCTGCATTCTTCTACCTATAATACTTTTTTCCAGAGAAGTTATGAGTTCTATTTCTATTGCTTCGCTTCAAACTTAAGTGCCACATCTGCTTTTTTCATCTACTAATAATGTCCAGCTGATTTGTACAACTGGGGACCAAGGTGGACCTCAAACATACTTGTAACTACACAAGAATGACATTAAGCAGCCCCAGGCTCTGATATGAGGTGTTCTTTAGGCCTTCTTGCAAATTCTAGACTTACCTTCATCCTAAAAGTAGGATGATTTTCATTTCCCTTTGGTAATTTTTGGTGACCACATCTCTTCTGGTCAGACTTTCCTTTGGGGCCAGTAGAGATCCAAATTCTTTATAATGATGCTTGCTGAGAGTGTTTGTCAATGTCTCTCTGCCTTTCTTGATCAGGGAAAGCATTGTTTGTCTCTCTAGTAAGAATCCTTGCTTTCTTGCAACTTATAAAAGAGCAATCATTAGTTTTTCCTCACAATAATGCTTCTACTCCAAGAATTTTGGCCCAAGTTTTTTAGCTTGGCTTTTAAGTCTGCCCACTCATATTTTGTTTGTCTGCCTCTCTTTCTGGGCAGAGTCAGAGAGACAAAGATCATCCCAAGCATTTCTCTACCAGAGGAATGGTTTTGTAATTTTACTTTAAGTGATAGGAGGAATGCCTTTTTATATTGAAAGTGAAAGTGGAAGTCGCTCAGTTGTGTCCAACTCTTTGTGACCCCATGGACTATACAGTTTATTTTCTCTAAGAGAAAACCAAATCTATCTCTTCCTTCCTGATGAGAACTTCAGCTATCCAATTTATAAAGTAAATATTTAATAAGTCCCATAGCAAATATTGTAGACAGGATCAGAAACAACTGCTTCCTAAAACATACACCTCCATGGGCCTTCCCTGGAGGGGAAGTTAAAACTCATGCTTCCACTGCAGAAGCACAGGTTAGATCCCTGGTCGAGAGAACTATGGTCCAACATGCTGGGCAGAGTGGCAATAATAATAATAATTAAAACCAAACATTTCATAAAAAAGTGATAAAACTTCAATTTACTTAAGAATATAACACAGAGACCTCACTTACATGAAACTTGAAAATCACTTAAACAGAGAACAAATGTAAAATTATCATAAGAGGAAGTGGCAAATAGTGGTACACTGATGAGTTCTAAATACTAATGATGGACATAGAGAAAAAACTTTAAAATTCGACTTCACATGAAACACTTTAGTTTTAACCTCACAGGATTACCTCGAAACTCTAATATGAATTTCCATAGTCCTGTTTTTCAAAGTGTTCCACAGATCAACAGTATGAAAATTTCCAGTATGTGTGTTTAAAATGCACACTCTTGATCTCCATCCTATATGCTTTCCTGGTGATTCTCACCCACATTAATGTTGGAGAACTAATATGTGAGAGAAGAAATAGTAGAGATCATTTGAGAGAAAGGATTTTACAAACAGAAAACATTGATTATAACTATGAAAATGACAATACATATCCACATGTTTGGAGATGAATGCTAAAATAATATTTACTAATGAAATGATGCAGTGTCCAGGTTGAGAATCATTAATCCTGACTGATCATTATTGAGGCTAGGTGATGGAAATACGGCATCATTATTATTTTATTTCTGTATGCATTTTAAATTTCCTATACTACAAAGTCTGTTAACATGTTGCTACATGTTGTTCCCAAAATAAGAAAGAGACATTGGCCATAGGGTGACTTATCTTTCTTTTCACATGGTGAACTAAAAAAGATTAATCCCACATGCCCTGAAATCACTTAGTATACCTCTGGTTGTTTAATTTCAACTGAGCTATATCTGATTAAACACACACAGATTTGTATTTGAAAGAATTTTTTCTTTTGAAAACAATATTCTAGATTACAGTAGTAATTTAAAATGATGTTTTTTAGTTTCTTGACATTTCTCATCTTGTTTCCAGCAGCACTTATTAATTATAACTACTCTGATGTGACATCACCTTTTATTTTCTGATCTTTTTCTCTCCCACATGACCCTGTTTCTCTTGAAAAATAAAACTCTTACTTTGGAAAAGCAACTTTAATATCTGGGATCAGTGGAAAAGGTCATGTCTCATTTATTAATGTGTTGGAGTCTTTGTCCCTTTAGTCTTTTCTGATCTGAAGAAAAATAACTTCATTTTTTTTTCTACTAGCCCCGAATACTCTGAGGCATTGAACTCTTAGCCTCTCTATGCCCGGCAGCTGCTTTTTAAAGGGCTAAACTCTTCTTAGATTGGTTTCTACAAGTAAAACAATTTGAAGTACATCTATAAGTTTTATGAGATCAATAGACTAGTCTACACAGGAGATGGCAGAATGGTACTGAGAGTTGTCCAAGCCACAACTTTCTTTCAAACAGCTCAACAGTCTTTACAGACACCAGCAAGTATGAACTGATCGATATCTCCCAGCTTCTGCAAATCACACTGCTGTGTAAAGAAATGGAAATTGATTAGCTTAATCAAAGTCAAGGTTGGAACAGTCTACAGCCATGAATGACTTCCCCGGGGGCTCAGACAGTAAAGCGTCTGTCTACAATGTGGGAGACGTGGGTTCGATCCCTGGGTTGGGAAGATTCCCTGGAGAAGGAAATGGCAACCCACTCCAGTACTCTTGCCTTGAAAATCCCATGGATGGAGGAGCTTGGTGCAGGTTACTATCCGTGGGGTTGCAAAGAGTTGGGCACGACTGAGTGACTTCACTTTTCACTTTCACAGCCATGAATATAGAAATAATGATTTAAAAAAAAAAAAAGCATTACTATGAAACTATGTTCGAACTTCACATCCAGGGACATTTTTAAAGGAGCCGGGAAATTAAAAAGAAGGAACCAAGAGGAAAAGAGCTTAAGTAACAGAAAATATTGTTTGAAAATCATCTAACTTCTTGTCAACAAAGACATAGCTAAGTTGTTTGGGGGAACACACTTTGCCTCTCATGTCATCAGTGAAGCATGTTGGCTGTGCTTAATCAGTACTGAATGGTGATGATCTGGGCTTCTGCAAATGCTAAATCATTTCTATCCAAAAATATATTGTCTTCATAAACAAGCTAAACTAAATTCTATTGTTTAGGAGTGTAATCTTTGGTGTGAAACTTATCAAACAAAGCAAAGAAGATATTACCCTAGAAGCTGGATCAGTGGATGCTTCTAAGGGGAGACCAAGAGTTGTCTTTGGGAAGGGGGACGAGGGCTTCAGGGTGCTGACAACATTCTCTTACTTAAACTGAGAGATTCACCACACAGGTACTGGTATATACAAAATTCATCAGTCTATGTATTTATGTTTTATACCTTTTTAAATGTATATTGTATTACACAATTTTTTGTTAAATGTTTCAATAAAACAACTACCGAAGAGGATGTGATTTATACATCTGGTTTGTTCATCATGGTTCTGACTGATCTGGAACAGGAACCAAATCAGAATTTTCAAGAGCAAGTTCCACTGTTTAAGAATACTATATACAAGGACTTCCCTGGTTGCTTAGTGGTGAGGATTTCAGGCTTTCACTGCTATGCATGACCCAGGCTCCATCCCTAGTCAGAGAACTGAAATCATGCAAGCTGCAAGATGAAGCCAAAGGAAAAAAAAGATTATGTATAGAGAAAGATTATGTATGTATGTGTGTAAGCACGCATATTCATGTATATGGTTTTCCTTCTTCAGTAAAGATGTATCTACACCAACATTTCTGGCATCTAGTTAAACCTATAGGAGCCCACTTTTGTTTAATATTTCCAATTGAACTTTTCTTGGTTTGAGTACCAATAGTCTTAGAATCGGGCTTCCTTGGGGGCACAGACAGTAAAGAATCTGCCTGCAATGCAGGGAACTCAGGTTTGATCCCTGGGTTGGGAAGATCCCCTGGAGAAGGGAATGGCTAACCACTCCAGTAGTCTTTCCAGAAGAACTGCATGGACAGAGGAGCCAGGTGGACTACAGTCCCTGAAGTTGCCAAGAGTCAGACAGGACTGAGTGACTTTGAGAGAGAGAGAAAGCCTTGGGATCTCTTTATATTCTTTCATAATATGACGTCACATTTCCTAATCTGCTCTTCTAGACTGTCTTCAGTAAGTTCTCCCAGCTAAGTACCCAAGGATACTGGGTGCTCACTCCCAAACATGAGGTGATACTACTTCTAGAAGTCTCCTCAGGTGCTCCCCAGCCCAGGCTACAGAGCTTAAAGTTCAGGTACCATGAGTGACTTATCCATGACTACAAAGCTGGAGACAGATTGTTTGAGCCCAAGAGTAGTACTCTTATCATATCTCAACCTAAAATAAATCCTATTTGACTATGCATATAATGCATTTAATTCTAAGTTTTAAAATTTTCTAATCACTATCCATAAATTAAGTTCAATAGAATTTATAAGAACTGAAACTTGAGCACAGACAGACCCAAGGAAGTCTTATCCCACCAATATCACACCAAATACAGAAAGATGAATGCAGAAGAGAAAAAAAAAATCAATGTTTTCTAAAGAATGCTTCATTTGCAGTTGCAGTGGGAGGATGCTAAAATGAAACAGAAGAAGATATGCTTCTTTAGCACAGACATGGGTTAAACTCAGTCACCTAAATAATCACTTAGTTACTTTTTACCACCTTACCATCTCCCAAGCATCAAACTCAGTCACTGTTCTCAACTCCTTTCCAAGCATCCCACAACTCTTCAGTCTAACCTCTTTTTATCCTGCCCCCTCTCATTTAATCAACTTTTCTCAATGTTTCCTAATTCTATGCCCAGGATGTTTTTATTTTCCAGCTCCCCATGCTGTACACTGTTCTTTCATTCAGAGCTACTTCTGAAATAAAAAAGAAGACCCTTCTGGAGCCTAAAATCAGTGCACCCAAGGAAACAGTGAAAACGCAGGAATTTTAGGGTCTGGAGTGTGTCCAGACAGAGTAAATTGTTACCATTTCAGTCACTTTATGGAGGTGCTGCCTGCTCCATGCACATGACTATGTGGGCTGTCAAAGACCCAAACTTTGGCACAAGACAGTCTAGAATTCTTGGAACCCAGACATCCATGAGGTAACCACAGGAACCCTAAATTAAATATTTGAAAAGTCCTGAGATAAAAATTGTATTTTCCCAATGTAAGACCATGGTAAATTATTATAAACAATTTACTTGGAAGACAAAATATTTGTCTGAACCATCATTGGAAAGACGAATTACAAAAAGAGCTCTTGGTGGTGTAAGGTTGGTAACTACTACTCAGGGAACAAAGATTTAGGCTGTTTGTATTCTGCACAGAGGCTAACATACATGAGAATGCTATAAATATTAAACAACTACCTTTCGGAAGTGACATTGTGGTGAGTAGCTGGTACTTTGAAAGCGATTAACAAGGATTTCGAAAAGAAATTGTTGATCTTCTATTACAGAATGCTACTGCAAGTAGACTCCATACAGCATCAATTGAAGCATTGTAATATTACCGTTACAAGCCCTACAAGATTTGGAGGAAACTGATGTATCAATTACTTTAGTGCTGGCAATGAAATTGGTTTATGCATGGATGTACCTGTTTATTGTTGTTAGGGATTGGTGGGTTTGCTCTAGGAAACAGGCTACATTTGCTTTTTCTTAAGGTTGAATGAGATGTTTCATAAACATACTCTGAACAGATGTGTTCCTAACAGTTTGTCTGTTAAATATACCCTGGGATGGCATGAGTTCAACTGGTATCTCTGCCACATCTTTGAAAGGAGAAATGTTGGGGTCATTGTTTAACTTGTCTGACCCTCTGATCCATGAGGGTAATAATAAGGAGTTGAATATCACAATACATGTAAAAAAACTGTATTCTTTCATAGTATGGCCTCACATTTCCTTTTGTAAGCTTTCCCAACCAAGTTACCAAGGACACTGGTGCTCTTGTTTTAGTACTCTGTGAAACCATTGTTCTTCCCCATGAACTTCTGTTACATAATTAGGTATGCTCTTATTCTGGTCAGGATCAAGAGAGTATTATCAACATGATTGTCACCAAAAAGCATGTATCAATTACATGAGAGTCAAGCAAATCTGATGTAAAATCTTGGTGGCTCAGATAGTAAAGAATCTGCCTGCAATGCAGGAGATGCAGGTTCAATCCCTGGGTTACGAAAATCCCCTGGAGACAGCAACCCACTCCAGTATTCTTGCCTAGAGAATTCCATGTACAAAAAGAGTCTTGGCAGGCTACAGTTAACGGGGTCGCAAAGAGTCAGACACGACTGAGTGACTAATAATTTCATTTTATTTTCAAACAAAGATAAATTCCAAATTTAAACAAATTTAAATATAGCTGGAAATGTCTATTTGTGATTAGTAGGCATAAAAGGCTTGCCAAATATAGACATGTAAAAATTAAAAAGGCAAAGAATATGTAAGTATAGACAAAAGCCTTTTCTGATAACAGATAAACTCTTTCATATAAATTATTGTATTAGTATAAAATATTAGATGACAAATGCAAAAATGAAAATTAACAATAAAGCAAATTATCTTTGAAATCTGAAGCAAATTGAAAAACAATTTCACATATTGGTTTTACAAGTTTAAACCTGCTTTGATTGCTGTAGGCTAAGTGATATACAGTGAATGATGAATGTATGTATGAATTTTACAGATTTCTTCCTTTTATCTTTTCCTCTGGCTCACTGTCTGCTCCTAAACCTTTCTAAAAATTTCCCAGTCTTTCATATCACTGAGAGAAACAACAAAATAACAATATAACACTCAGAGAATTAAAAGGTCAGCTACCTGCTTTATTTGAACAGAGGTTTATGCACAAATACGTTGCTTCTCTAGAGCACTAAAATTACCAAAATCCATACTGCCCTCAAAGAGGAAAATAAAATAAAGCAGTTGCAAATAGGTTGAAAACCGACAGTTCCTGTGTTAGCCCTCCAGGGATAAGGTAGGAAATTGACTTTTGTAATGAAGTGTTATTCATGTCTTCAAACACGGATTACTTGTTGTGCCTCCTGGGGTGACACGGATGTCACTCTCCTTTCAAAACCCCGTGCTTTGTGCTGGCTTTCTGAATTCAACACTTATAGCATGCAGTTATTCCCGGTGCATATGCTTATTGGTCGGTGATGTTACAACACATCTGACACCACTAATATTTCAATCCATCAATGTATTTACTGATTTGGAAAACATTTATTTGTACCCATAAGCCACCAAGAAACTGAACTAGACTGTTTAAAAATGTACCTTCAATGTACTCCCAAACCAGGGTGCAGTGTGCAACTGGATAAACAACTACGGAAATGGAGAGGCTATGAACCCTATGGTCCTTGCTCCCCATCCATGACCTCAGCCTGCCTTTGTCTGTGGAAAAACTTTAGCCAAAGAATAAGTTTAATCAGAGAAACAATAACATGCAGAAGCAAAGGAGACCAAGTAATAGTAGTTTAGTCATTAAGCATAGTCAAGGATCTTTAGCTTCTTCTCAAAGGCTATAGATAATATTCTGAGCTATATCCTGTGAGCTATCTTATAGCTACGGAAACCCCCACCATGTGAAGTTAACTACATGATGACCAGGCTGAAGCCATGACATAAGCTGCTACAATTCCAAGAACTGGCCTCAAGAAACGAAATTAAAACAAACCGAAACAAAAAAAACAACCAACCCTAGAACTGAAGATTTGTTGTTGTTCAGTCGCTAAGTTGTGACCTGCTGCTGCTGCTAAGTCACTTCAGTCGTGTCTGACTCTGTGTGACCCCATAGACAGCAGCCCACCAGGCTCCTGTCCCTGGGATTCTCCAGGCAAGAATACTGGAGTGGGCTACCATTTCCTTCTCCAGTGCATGAAAGTGAAAAGTGAAAGTGAAGTTGCTCAGTCCTGTCCGACTCTTCGCGACCCCATGGACTGTAGCCTACCAGGCTTCTCCGTCCATGCAATCCCCCAAGCAAGAATACTGGAGTGGGTTGCCATTCCCTTCTCCAGGGTATCTTCCTGAGCCAGGGATCAATCCTGGGTCTCCCATATTGCAGGCAAGTTCTTTACCATCTGAGCCACCAGGGAAGAGCACATCCTAATGTAAACCATAGACTTTAGTTATTAATAATAATACATCATATTTGTTCATCAGAGTGACAACTGTACCACACTAATGCAAGGTATTGGTAGTAGGGGAAACTGGGAGACCAGGAGTCATGAGAAACTGTAATTTCTGGGGAATTTTTTTTTGTAAACTTAAAACTACTACACAATAAAGTCTATTTTTAAAAAGAAATAAAAATGAGTAAAGTTAATTTTAATAATATACTCAATTTTACAGTTCCAAAGTATTATTTCAATGGTAAATCAATATTTTTAAAGTATTAAGAAAAAAATTATACTTTTGTCCATACTACATATTTGTAATTCATTAGCTACATTTCAAGTCCTTAATAGCCACATCTGACTAATATCTACCATATTTACAGTGCAGGTGTAGATAGATTCATCTTAATTGTTAGAACAGAGATATTTATAGATATATAGAAAAAAAAAATAAAGGAGGGAAAGGGGTATTTAAGGCAGCCTGTGGGCTTTCCAGGTGGCTCAGTGGTAAAAACAAAAAACAAAAAAACAAAAAACCTGACAGCCAATGCAGGAGACGTGGGTTTGATGCATGGGTCAGGAAGATTTCCCTGGAGAAGAAAATAGTAACCCTCTCCAATATTCTTGCCTGGGAAATCCCATGGACAGAGGAGCCTGGTGGGCTACAGTCTGTAGGGTCACACAGACTCAGACACGACTGAATGACTGAGCACGACACGTGAGACAAGAAAGGCTTCAGACTGAGGAGAGGGCTGAGTTGGGAATGGAAGGAACTGGGAGTTATTTGTTAAGCACAAACCACCAGGCAGAGTCAAGGCAAGGTTCAAGGCTAAGTTCTGATTGACTCAGTAAAGATATAATGAGCTACACTTAGATATAGGAAATTTATTACTTATATTGACAGTGAAAGAAAGAACAGCTAAAAATGCCAATTCCCTCTTTGTCCTACATACCAAAAAGGGTGACGGGAAAACAAAAAGGTGCTGGTGGACTGCTATATGAGCCGTGGGATACCCCACTGCTTCAAACTCAATTCTAGGACTGTTGTTAAGTGGTTTTATGCAGCTGTACTCTGAAGGAGATAGGACAGAAAGCCTCATACTTCATCACAGGTGATGAGAAACTATCTCCCAAAAGCCTCTCAGGGAAATAGAGAGGCAAGTGAGAGATGACCTCACCACAGCTCCCCATCCTTTCATGTCCTAGAAAGAGCAAAAGGCACTCTGCCAAGACTCAGATTAGCTGTGGCTAAAGATTTTGCCTGCATGATCTATGTGGATGTGTGCAAGGTTGCCAGGGCACCATGGCAGAACTACATTATTGAGAAAGAGAAAGAAGAGAGGACACCTAAGAAAATAAAAACAGTATCCAGAAAGGCGAAAGGGTGCAGTGTCTGGTTAGAATACAGTAGCAAGTGGCAGAAGTGTGATATAGGAACCTTGAAACTTAGGCACAGACTAGCCTTGATGGGTCTTGTAAATCTTAATGAGTGTTTTCTACCCAAAGGAGTGTTAAGAAAGAAGGACTGGATCACTTTTAGATATTAGAAAGGTGATGCGACTTCTAAAGTCTGCTCACCTAAAGACTGTACTCCACAACAAGAGAGGCTACCACAGTGAGAAGCCCACACACCACAATGAAAAGTAGCCCTGGCTCACCACAACTAGAGAAATCCAGTGTGCAGATATGAAGATCCAGTGCAGCCAAAAATTAATTAATTAATTAAAATTTAAAATTAAAAAAAAAGAAGGACCCTCTGACATCAGTGTAACATGAGAACTGAAATGGACTGGAGATGAACCAGGGGCTGCTGGAATAGAGACATCTTGGGGGCCAGCAAAAGCAAAGCATCATCAGTATGTACAGCCTCCTCTTATGGTTGTAAAGAAACACTCACCAATCCATAGAACATGGCCCCTGTAAGCAGGGAGGGAAGGCAAAGGGCTCAATGTCACAAGCACCATGTTCCATTTGTCAATAATCCAATTCTGCTGTCTTTCTTTTCATGTTGTAGATTTTGACCTTTTCAGGATTGCTTCCTCCTCACTTTGTGCTAATTAATGGAATTCCATCACTTGGTCTTGAAAAATGAAAGTCTGAACAGACCGGTGGAAAAGCTCTCAGGATGACTGGAAGGAAACACTGTTGCATGTTCCCTTAAAAGTACAGAAAAGCTGGTACTATTATGTGTTTTAAAAACACTAGAAAAAATTGTGTTTAAAAAAACTTGAAAATGTTTTTTCTAAGAGTAGTCTGGCAAATATCCAGACTCCAAATCTTGGTCTGCCTGCCTATCCTCACCCAGGCCTTTGCCGAAATGTTTTCCTATCATTGCATTCTTTGACTACTTGATTTAAAATTGTGGTCTGCCTGGGCCCCTGCAAAATACTCTATCTTCTTGCAATTCTTTTCAATGGCAATTATCATCATCTAACATATATTTTACCTATTTTATTTTGTGTTTATTTCACTAAAATACAAGCACCATGAGTTCCTGAGTGCTGTATTCCCAGTGTGTTAAGAGAAGTACCAACCACATTGTTACCAATTAAAAAAAAAATTAAAAAAGAATATAGATGGAGGACTTCATGGTGGCCGAGTGGTTAAGAATCTGCCTGCTAATGTAGGGGACAACAGGTTCAATCTCTGGTCTGTGAGACTAAGATCTCACATTGTTGTCCTTGTTTAGTCCTTAAATTGTGTCTCCAGGGCAACTAAAATTCCCATGCACCACAGCTACTGAGCCTGAGCACCTAGAGCCTGTGTTCCGCAACAAGAGAAGACATTGCGATGAAAAGCCCATGCACCACAACTAGGGAGTAGCCCCCACTTGAATGAATGAATATACATACATCAGTTCAGTTCAGTTCAGTTGCTCAGTCATGTCCGACTCTTTTTGACCCCATGAATCGCAGCACGCCAGGCTTCCCTGTCCATCACCAACTCTTGGAGTTCACCCAAACTCATGTCCATCGAGTCGGTGATGCCATCCAGCCATCTCATCCTCTGCCGTCCTCTTCTCCTCCTGCCCCCAATCCCTCCCAGCAACAGGGTCTTTTCCAATGAGTCAGCTCTTCGCATGAGGTGGCCTAAGTATTGGAGTTTCAGCCTTGGAATCAGTCCTTCCAATGAATACCCAGGACAGGTCTCCATCAGGATGGATGGTTGGATCTCCTTGTAGTCCAAGGGACTCTCAAGAGTCTCACAGGTCAAAAGCATCAATTCTTTGGGGCTCAGCTTTCTTCACAGTCCAACTCTCACATCCATACATAACCACTGGAAAAACCATAGCTTTCACTAGACAGACCTTTGTTGGCAAAGTAATGTCTCTGCTTTTGAATATGCTATCTAGGTTGGTCATAACTTTCCTTCCAAGGAGTAAGTGTCTTTTAATTTCATGGCTGCAGTCACCATCTGCAGTGATTTTGGAGCCCAGAAAAATAAAGTCTGACACTGCTTCCACTGTTTCCCCATCTATTTCCCATGAAGTGATGGGACTGGATGCCATGATCTTCGTTTTCTGAATGTTGAGCTTTAAGCCAACTTTTTCACTCTCCTCCCTCACTTTCATCAAGAGGCTTTTTAGTTCCTCTTCACTTTCTGCCATAAGGGTGGTGTCATCTGCATATCTGAAGTTATTGATATTTCTCCCAGCAACCTTGATTCCTGCTTGTGCTTCTTCCTGCCCAGCGTTTCTCATGATGTACTCTGCACATAAGTTAAATAAGCAGGGTGACAATATACAGCCTTGACGTATCCCTTTTCCTATTTGGAACCAGCCCATGGTTCCATGTCCAGTTCTAACTGTTGCTTCCTGACTTGCATACAGGTTTCTCAAGGGGCAGGTCAGGTGGTCTGGTATTCCCATCTCTTTCAGAATTTTCCACAGTTTATTGTGATCCACACAGTCAAAGGCTTTGGCATAGTCAAGAAAGCAGAAATAGATGTTTTTCTGGAACTCTCTTGCTTTTTCCATGATCCAGTGGATGTTGGCAATTTGGTCTCTGGTTCCTCTACCTTTTCTAAATCCAGCTTGAACATCTGGAAGTTCATGGTTCATATATTGCTGAAGCCTGGCTTGGAGAATTTTGAGCATTACTTTACTAGCGTGTGAGATGAGTGCAATTGTGTGGTAGTTTGAGTGTTCTTTGGCATTGCTTTTCTTTGGGATTGGAATGAAAACTGACTTTTCCTGTCCTGTGGCCACTGCTGAGTTTTCCCAATTTGCTGGCATATTGAGTGCAGCACTTTCACAGCATCATCTTTCAGGATTTGAAATAGCTCAACTGGAATTCCATCACCTCCACTAGCTTTGTTCATAGTGATGCTCTCTAAGGCCCACTTGACTTCACATTCCAGGATGTCTGGCTCTAGGTCAGTGATCACACCATCGTGATTATCTGGGTCGTGAAGATCTTTTTTGTACAATTCTTCTATATCATGTGATTCCATTTATATGATATTTCAAGACAGGAAAAATATTTACTGATGATACATATCAGAACAGGATAACCTTTGAAGAGAGGATAATAGCAGGTAGAGGGCATGAGAGGGTTTTCTCTGGTGCTAATCATATCTTGGTTCAGGTAGTGGTTACAAAAATGTGTGCTGTATTCTTATGACTTCTATACTTTTCTGTATCTGTTAGATGTCAACTAAGTTTACCTAAAGAAGTTGGGAAAAAGACAAGTCTGCCTAGCAGCTGCTTTTTTTTCTGCTTAGTTTATTGTCTTTTTTGCATCACCATTTCTAGATGGCTCTCCCCCTTGGGCATTCCTCCTGCATTCCCAGCAGGGAATAGACTGAAAAGTGAAGGGGTAAAGGGCTTTCTCGGAGTGAGATTTTGCTTTTCGTTTGGAAAGAAAGCCCCTGCCCTGGGAACTATCCCCACTGGGTTGCATGGTTACTCCTGTGATAAGTATTTAGCTTTGGAAGCCCCTACAACAGAGATACTAAAAGTGCATTGTTGAGGAGTCAACTTATCTCTATACAAGGAAAAGAAATTTGAGAACAATGTTCTTAATAGTTAGCATTTGTAATGTAAAAGGAAGATACCAGCACCCAAAATACTTTGAACCACACATCATTAACCCTACATTTGACGTGTATGTGTTATATCCCAAGCTACTTCATGCTTGTTACTTCCAACCAGTTCTTTGGTGTCTCCTTCAGGTCTCCTCTGATCAAGAGATCTGAACCAGGTGTGAGCATCTGTGTCTTATGCACAATGCTTAAAGACAGGCAAGTGTGACCCTTACTACTCCCTTCTCTGAACACATCCACACTCTTGAACGACATCTCGTGTTCTCCCAGGCCTATTCTACCATACGCCATAAATGAACAAATATTGTACAGCACAGGAAATGCAGCCAGCACCTTATAATAACTGTAAGCAGAGTATAATCTTTAAAAATTGTGACTCACTATGCTACAACTTTCCCTGGTGGCTCAGTGGTAAGAAATCCATCTGTCAATGTGGAGACACAGGAGACAGGGGTTTGATCCCTGGGTTGGGAAGCTCCCCTGAAGAAAGAAATGGCAACCCACTCCAGTATTCTTGCTTAGGAAATCCCGGAAAGAGGAGCCTGCTAGGTTACAGTCCATGGTGTTGCAAAGAGTCAGACACGTCTGACCACATATGCATGCATGCTGCACCCCTTAAATTTATGTACTATCGTACATCAATTATACCTCTATTTTTTTAATAGAGAGGGATTTTTTTTTAATATTTAAAAAATGGATGGATGAAGTCAGAGATAACCAAAGTCCTCCCAAGAAAACAGAACAGTTCTAGGGTCAGCAGCAGTTAAGTCTAAAACCTTAAAGATTTTATCCATCAGAAGAGGATGTGATCATGCGTAGCAAAAAAGACATACTGCACGACATCAACACAAATGCTGTCCAGGATGTGCTGGGCACACCCAGCAGTTGTTCTATTAAGTAGGTGGCAATAAAAGGAATCACCATGTAGTGTAGAGGGGAAGCAGACTGACTTTGCATCTATCAAACCTAGGTTCAAATTCTGTCTCAGTAATTGCTGCTTATGATACTTAGAGCAGGTTATTCCGGGACATTCCATTTTCTTATCTTTAAAATAAGACTATTGATACCTACTTTATAGGGTTTTGTGAAAGGAAATCCTGAAATAAGGCACATCAAATGCCTATCGTAATGCCTGACCCAAAGTATACACTCAAATATTATGAGCACAGTAGACTAAATTAAAAGGTGGCCTCAAAGATTTCCTCCTCTCAGGTAACCACCTCCCCTTGAATGTGCCCAAAAACATGATGGAGTCATCACTTGTATTGTAAGGTTCCTAATCGTGGACATCCACAGTAGTCTAGTGGTAAAGAATCTGCCAGACAATGCAGGGGACACAGGTTTGAATCCTGGTCTCAGAAGGTTCTACGAGCTGTGGGCGACTAAGGCCCTGCACCACAACTAATGAGAGCTGCATGGTCTAGAGCCCGCAAGCCACAACAAGAAAAGCCACTGCAGTGAGAAGTCTGAGCACTGCAACTGAAGAGTAGCCCCGCTCACTGCAACTGGAGAGAGCACACGTGCAGCGACGATGACCCAGCACAGCCAAAAAAAAAAAAACAGTTCCTAATCCAGTCGACTGTAAGTTAACCGAAGAGAGATTATCCTCAGTAGGCCAGGCACAATCAGGTGAATCCTTTAAAGTTAGGAGGATTCTCCTGCTGGCTTCAAAGACTAAGCAAACTGCCGCTTTATGAGGGGAGGTGGCCATGTGCAAGAACCTGAGGGCAAGATCTAGTCTGAGGTTGGTCCCCAGCTGAAAACCAGCCAGAAAATGGGGACCTCTCAGAACTTCAGGGACATAAATTCTACCAATAACCAGTGAGACTAGACGAGGACCTCAAACCTCAGGTGAGACTATAGCCCTGGCTGTTATCTTGATTTCTTCATGATGAGATCTTGACCAGATGACCCAGTAAACCATAATCAGATTCCTGACTCATGGAAATAGTAAGATAATAGATCTGTGTTGTTTTGAGCCACTAAATTTATGTCAATTTGTTATGCAACTATAGAAAAATAATACAACTAGTAGACCTTTTGTTGTTGTGATATCATTACCATTAATATAGTTTAAATCATTGAACTATATTCCTGTTTCTGAATCTAGGCTCACCTCAACATTCTGATAATGTTGGCATCTGCTATGGCTTATTTATGAGCACAGAGTGCTGATCAAGCTAACAACTACAGAATATATTTGATATTTACATTTCAAGTCAATTTATTAGTAACACCTGGGATGTCACACTTGTAGTAAGGAATAATTGAACTGATAATAATATAGTTGATATATTATATATATATATAATAATATAGTGATATATATATAATATAATAATACAGTGATAATAATCACTCCACTTTTTACACTTTTTTACATCCAGTCAGTGTAATCCCACTCATATACTGGTTAAAGTCTGAGGCCCACCAAGGAGGACTAGTTTTCATCTTTGTGGTAGATGCTCAACAAATATCCCACTTGTTATTTTAAAGGAGTATTCTAAAGGATCATATTTTCTATTCAATTAAGTGTGATTGAAACGACACTAATCACTTTCTGACTGAGGCAGTAAAAAGCCTAAGCTTCCCAAGTGGTGTTCATGGTAAAGAACCCACCTGCCAATGCAGGAGACATAAGAAACACAGGTTTGATCTATAGGTTGGGAAGATGAGCTGGAGGACGTCATGGCAACCTACTCCAGTATTCTTGCCAGGAGAATCCCATGGAGAGAGGAGCCTGGTGGGCTACAGTCCATAGTGTTGCAAAGAGTTGGACACAATTGAAGAGACTTAGCATGCACGCAACAAAAACCCCATGAGCAACCTCCATAGGAGGAGACCACGTGTGCCAGATGATACAGGCACAAGATGCTGAAGCCACTATCAGCCTATGCCCCTGATAACTAAGTGGAACAAAGCTCCATATCAATCCTCACTGAACAGGCAGCATGAAAGAGAAACAAATTTTTGTTACTTGAGTATCTAAGTTCTCATAGATACTTTGTCACAATAGCAAAACCTAGACTATACTAACAGATTAATAAGAAGAAATCAATTAGGAAGGGTCACTCATTTCAAGTTTTCTTTCTTTCTCTGCCCTGTATATCTCTCTTCTCTTCTTTATCTAATGTGAATGGGTGAATAATATTAAGACACATACGACTTCCTGTTTGACTGACTCTTTTCGCACTAGTAGGTAAATGGCAACCCACTCCAGTGTTCTTGCCTGGAGAATCCCAGAGACAGACGAGCCTGGTAGGAGGCTATGGGGTCTCACAGAGTCAGACACGGCTGAAGCGACTTAGCAGCAGCAGCAGGTAAATAACAGGCTAAGTCTGATCCTTCAGAATCATGCATCTCCCATGATAGCATGGTTAAAGCCATAACACACAAAAAACTATCAGTTTGACTATCATATTTCATGTGTAAAAACTAAGGTTTGGCAGCAGCAACTATATTAGCAACTGATGATTGGAAAAGATTAGAAGATTTAGGGATCCTGGCTATATTTCCTTTAGAAATGACAACCAGAAGCTATCCTTATTTTGTTCATGATTTTTAAAGGCAGTCTTCTAAATGTTTCACCATTAAGTATGACATGAGCTATTGGTCAAAGTAGATATTGTTTATGATTTTAAGTAAGCATTTTTCTCTCTGAGTTTCCTTAGAGATATTCTCAGGAAATAACTTTTTTGGATTCGATGGAGATGACCATAAGACTTCTCTCACTTGACAGTTTGAAGTGATAAATTTATTAGTAGATTTTCTAAGTTTAAATCATCCATATTCCTAAAATAAATTCTACTAGGTCATGATAGATTATACTTTTTAATGTAGAGTTGAATTCTATATGCTAATATTTTGTTTATAATTCATACATATATATTTCTCAATGATATTGACCCAGAGCTTGTTTTATTATTTGTCAAGTTTGGGTATCAAGGTTTTACAATTTCAAAAATAAATTTAAATAGTTTTCTCCTTTTTTAAAACATCTGTAACATATTATATGGCATAAGCATTATATGTCTTTTGAAGTTTTAAATAACTGACCAATAAGCCATTTTACACCAGATCTATGCTAAAATAATTATTTTATATTATAAATTTCCCTGTATTTTTCTAATTACATTTTTATAATACTCCTGATTCAAATTGGCAATATATATTTTTCCAGAAAATTATCCTTTCAGTATGATTTTCAAATGTATTAAATCATTTATTCTTTTACTGTCTTTCTTAATTTTAATTTTATTGATTTTTTTATTAACTTGAATTGTTAACTCACCTTAGTAGTTACTTAATCTATCAAGTCAAATTTAAAACATAAAATCTATTGCATCTGTGGTAATATAGGGAATGCCTCATATTATATGTCGCTGCTGTCACTTCAGGCATGTCCGACTCTGTGCGACCCCATAGACGGCAGCCCACCAGGCTCCCCCGTCCCTGGGATTCTCCAGGCAAGAACACTGGAGTGGGTTGCCATTTCCTTCTCCAATGCAGGAAAGTGAAAAGTGAAAGTGAAATCGCTCAGTCGTGTCCGACCCTCAGCGAACCCATGGATTGCAGCCTACCAGGTTCCTCCATCCATGGGATTTTCCAGGCAAGAGTACTGGAATGGGGTGCCATTGCCTTCTCCGCATATTATATGAGCAGAATATGTTCCTTGAACTCTCCTCCATATTTTAATTATAACTTGCATGGTTTTTGGTGTTCCACTTGTTAGGAAATAATCCAGAGATAATTTCCTTTTTAAATTATATGAAATTATAATGTTATTATCACTTAATAGTATTTAATAATACTATTTAATAATAGTATTTAATAATACTATTATTAATAGTACTCCAATACTATTATTAATAAATTAATACTATTTAATAATAGTCTTTAATAATATTTAATCATATAAGCTTGATTTGTAATAGTATCTGTTGATAACATTTCTAAACTTTCTGCCCAAGACTCCTGGTAATGGCAAGATGATACCTTAAACTATTAAATACCGTTAAGTGATAATAACACATTATAATTTCACATAATTTAAAAAGGAAATTATCTCTGGATTATTTCCTAACGAGTGGAACACCAAAAACCATGCAAGTTATAATCAAAATATGGAGGAGAGTTCAAGGAACATATTCTGTTTATTGCCAAAGGAATATTATCCTGAGAAAGAAATGGAACAGATGTACGGACAGTGGTCCCCAACCTTTTTGGCACCAGGGACTGATTTCTTAGAAGACAGTTTTTCCCCAGATGAGTGGTGGGGGCACGATTTGGGGATGATTCAAGTGCGTTACATTTATTGTGCACTTTATTTTTAATCTAATGCCACTGCTGATCTGACAAAAGGTTAAAAAGAAACATGGCTTTAAATCACAGTGTTTATTTTATAACTTATTTTTCAAAACACATCTAGAGCAGAAAGCAAGATCAACTTGCACCATATAGTTATAAAACCAATGAAAATACAATGCTTTATAGTAATACAATGCAAAGAGTAAAATGAGAAATAAAGTCTTGCTAATCTAATTAAAGTTTAACATAAGTGGACTGGCAATTCAGATGCAGAAAATAACTAATCTATTTTTCTCAGGACAGATATTCATAAGACCTCAGTCCTCTAAAATGTCTGGCAGTGTCATTTATGGAATATTACCCTTGGAATATATTAAATTAATAATTTGTAACTTGATTAAAAATGAGCTTCTTGATCTCATTCCATTCTTTTCAGTATCAGAAAGAGAGAGAGAGCCCTGTGGGCATCCAATTTATTTTCATGGAACCAAAAGATTATGAAAACTCAAATAGATCATGAAAGCTATTTTTTGATATTAGGTAACTTCTAAGAATACATTGGACAAACTAAAATATACAGAGATACCTCAGCAAAGGCCTAGACTGTACCCTTTCAAGTTAAAATATATTCAGTAGTTACTGGAAGGTTGACACAGTAAAGTAGAAATTATGATATTTGATGTAAAAGTCATGTCAGTTCAGTTCTGTTCAGTTACTCAGTCATGTCCAACTCTTTGTGACCCTATGGACTGCAGCAGGCCAGGCTTCCCTGTCCATCACCAATTCCCAGAGCTTGCTCAAACTCATGTCCATTGAGACAGTGATGCCATCCAACCATCTCATCCTCTGTCGCCCCTTTCTCCTCCTGCTCACAATATGTCCCAGCATCAGGGTCTTTTTCGATGAGTCAGTTCTTTGCATCAGGTGGCCAAAATATTGGAGCTTCAGGTTTGACATCAGTCCTTCCAATGAATATTCAGGACTGATCTCCTTTAGGATGGACTGGTTGGATCTCCTTGATGTTCAAGGGACTCTCAAGAGTCTTCTCCAACACCACAGTTCAAAAGCATCAACTTTTTGGTGCTCAGCTTTCTTTACAGTCCAGCTCTCACATCCATGCATGACTATGGGAAAAACCATAGCTTTGACTAGATAGATTTTTGTTGGCAAAGTGATGTCTCTGATTTTGAATATGCTGTCTAGGTTGGTCATAACTTTCCTTCCAAGGAGTAAGCCTCTTTTAATTTCATGGCTGCAGTCAACATCTGCAGTGATTTTGGAGCCCAAAAACATAAAGTCTGCCACTGTTTCCACTATTTCCCCATCTACTTCCCATGAAGTGATGGGACCAGATGCCATGATCTTAGTTTTCTGAATATTGAGTTTTAAGCCAACTTTTTCACTCTCCTTTTTCACTTTCATCTAGAGGCTCTTTAGTTCTTCCTCACCTTCTGCCATAAGGGTGGTATCATCTGCATATCTGAGGTTATTGATATTTCTCCCAGAAAACTTAATTCCAGTTTGTGCTTCATCCAGCCCAGCATTTCACATGATGTACTCTGCATACAAGTTAAATAAGCAGAGTGACAGCTTATACAGCCTTAATGTACTCCTTTTCCAATTTGGAACCAGTCTGTTGTTTCATATCTAGTTCTAACTGTTGCTTCTTGACCTGCATACAGATTTCCCAGGAGGCATACATAGATACAGATGTACTCTCAGTGAAGAAAGAATTTGAAATGGAAAAGATAAGTGTGTTTTGTGCACCTACAACTTGAACAGATGTTTGGGAATAATCAGGAGTTTGGTCACTGATCACTATGAGGCTGGATTAAGAGTGGCATACATTTCAAATAAATGAAAATTTGTATACCAAGATAGAGGAGTAGAAGTTTGTAAGTGACTCTGATGTGCACAATGAATTAGGGAAATGACTGGGTACAGAGAGTTCAGATAGAAGTCTATTGTAATAGTTTTGGAAAAAAGAGAGAGAGAGAGAGCCCTTGCTTCAATCCATTTCATCAAATATTTATTGAACAATGACTACGTACCAAGCACTCTTATAGCTGTTCAGGTTAAAATTGTGAACAAAATAGTCTGATGTTCTTACCCTCTTGTGAATCAACTCAGGGCAAAAGCAATGGGAAAGAAGACAATGACAGCAAGAGATATTGGAAGGACTGAGTTGACAGGATCTTCTTAATATTGATAGTCAAGAAAAGGAAGAATTCCAAGAAAATTCTATGCTTAAAACTCAACATTCAGAAAACTAAGATTATGGTATCTGGTCCCATCACTTCATGGCAAATAGATGGGGAAGCAATGGAAACAGTGACAGACTTTAGTTTTGGGGCTCCAAAATCACTGCAGATGGTGACTGCAGCCATGAAATTAAAAGATGCTTGCTCCTTGGAAGAAGAGCTATGACCAACCTAGACAGCATATTAAAAAGCAGAGGCATTACTTTGCCAACAAGTAGGTCTGTCTAGTCAAAGCTATGGTTTTTCCAATAGTCATGTATGGATGTGAGAGCTGGACCATAAAGAAAGCTGAGCGCCAAATAATTGATGCTTTTGAACTGTGGTGTTGTAGAAGACTCCGGAAAGTCCCTTGGACTTCAAGGAGATCCAACCAGTCAATCCTAAAGGAAATTAGTTCTGAATATTCATTGGAAGGACTGATGCTGAAACTCCAATACTTTGGCCACCTGATGTGAAGAAGTGACTCGTTTGAAAAGCCCCTGATGCTGGGAAAGGTTGAGGGCAGGAGGAGAAGGGGACAACAGAGGATGAGATGGCTGGATGGCATCACGGACTCGATAGACATGAGTCTGAGTGAACTCCAGGAGTTGGTGATGGACAGGGAAGCCTGGCACGCTGTAGTCCACGGGGTCGCAAAGAGTCGGACATGACTGAGCAACTGAACTGAACTGAAACCTAAATAAGAAATTAAATAGAAAGACCATTGATAAAGAGGCAGCAACCTATTCAGCATATGTTGAATCCTTCCCAGTGCCAAGCACTAGGGACATAAAGATGAACAGGAAGGAGCACCATTCTGGGTATGTGACTGCTATGATGAGACTGGCAGTTCTGGACAAGCTAAAGTTCTGATTCAGGAAGGATATCCTTGTGAAATATTCACCAAAACATTTGAAGAGTTGGTTTTAAAATTCAAGGGAGCAGTTAAGCAAAATCTGATTAGGAAGTGATTTTTCTAGTTATCATAAATGAAATCACTGAGAGAAAAATAATAGAAGAAGAGGCAACAGCCAGAGACAAAAACTAGAACACTGATATTTATATGTATACATTAAGAGGAAACAAAGAAGACTAAGTCAGAATGGTGATAGAGATGAATATAAACTCATAGTGAAGGAAAAATGCTGGAATATTATGAAAGTGATATTAATCTATATGAAAGAATCCAAAAGTAATCAGTAACAAAATGGGCAGAGACTGAATAGAAAGAGACTAGAAGATAAATAAATGTTTCCATTCATGAGAGGAAAAGCCAGAATACAAGGGATTGTTTGTTAAAGATCAGAAATGGAGAAATTTCATGTAAACTACTCTTTTAAGAAAACTTGGGGGACTTCCCTGGAGATCCAGAGGTCAAGACGTTGCTTTCCAGCGAAGAGAGTGCAGGTTCAATCCCTGTTTGAGGAGCCAAGATCCCACATATCTCATGGCCAAAAAATCCAAATATAAAACAGAAGCAATATTGTAACAAATTTTCAATAAAGGCTTTAAGAATGGTCCACATCAGAAAAAGAAAAACTTGGTTGTAGATGAGTAGTCTACAGATGTGGTGCTAGTCTTCTGAGGGAAAATTTATTAACAGAGACTTGAGTATGTTTATAAGCTGAAGGGTTAGCAGAAGGTGCCACCCCAAAATATATCCTTTTGGCTTATGGATTATTTTGAACTGATTATTTTGAAAAAGTGCAGACACAAAAGAAGTTCTGAAAATAGTAATCTTTTCTCTTTTGTAAGGGAAATTTACATTAGAAAAGGGGCCTTACTGCTGCTGCTGCTAAGTCCCTCCAGTCATGTCCAACTCTGTGCGACCCCATAGACAGCAGCCCACTAGGCTCCTCCATCCCTGGGATTCTCCAGGCAAGAACACTGGAGTGGGTTGCCATTTCCTTCTCCAATGCATGAAAGTGAAAAGTGAAAGTGAAGTCGCTCAGTCATGCCGGACTCTTAGCGACCCCATGGACTGCAGCCTACCAGGCTCCTCTGTCCATGGGATTTCCCAGGCAAGAGTACTGGAGTGGGGTGCCATTGCCTTCTCCAGAAAAGGAGCCTTACCAGGGTTTAAAATTGTGCTTATCTTCCTGTTAATCTGTTTTTTTTTTTTTTTATTATATGGGGGTTTCAGCCAATAATCTAGAAGAGTAGAGGGAAAATTATTTTCTCTCCACTACAAAACTAAACTGAAAAAAGTAGTAGACAAATTGAAGAACCAAAAGCAAGAGATTGATGAGACATAATCATTTGGAATCTGGACCATAGTGAAAGGTATTAGCATTAATATGATAAGGCATTTCTTCTGTCAAGCAAGCAGGGGATGCTGTATGAATATATTAATACTTTGAATTGCAGAGAAGAAAGCAAAGGGAGTTTATGTATGAGAGCTTAGGTTTTACTCCATAAAGGAGGAGGAAGATTATATGCCATTTCTTCAGGTGATAAGGGTAATGAGAAAGGTGATGAAGGTTATGGAAATTTTTTAAATTACCACCTTTACCTTCCAACAATTTAGCAAAATTCAAGACCCTAGAATTTAAACCAAGAAGGGAAAGAAGCTGTATAGAAAAGAAAGGACATGTGCCTAAGGAGATACTGAAGAAAGATAGGAGCTTGAAGAAAAAAATCTGCCTTTCAATTCATTGAGGGGTGACTTGGAAAAAATGTGAATTAGAAAAGAAAGAAGGAAAGAAAAAGAAAATTATTTCCTGGGAGAAAATTCATTTGGAAATGCAATGGTTAAGAAAAAACACCCTGATTTATGCTTCATTCTCTATGTATAACCGTATCTATGTATGGTTTCTGTCTATATATGGTTTCTATCTATAACCATACTAGCCAAATCGTGCTCTAGAATTCTCTTTGATAATAATCATGTATTATAACCACATATATTTTGAAATTAATAGATTTTAGTAACTACACTTGGTTTAGATATCAAATGGAACTCTGCTATTAAAAAGGTAAGGTTTTTTTTTTTTTAACTTTACAATATTGTATTGGTTTTGTCATATATCAAAATGAATCCACCACAGGTATACATGTGTTCCCCATCCTGAACCCTCCTCCCTCCCCATACCATCCCTCTGGGTCGTCCCAGTGCACCAGCCCCAAGCATCCAGTATCGTGCATCAAACCTGGACTGGCAACTCGTTTCATATATGATATTATACATGTTTCAATGCCATTCTCCCAAATCATCCCACCCTCTCCCTCTCCCACAGAGTCCAAAAGACTGTTCTATACATCAGTGTTTCTTTTGCTGTCTCGTATACAGGGTTATTGTTACCATCTTTCTAAATTCCATATATATGCATTAGTATACTGTATTGGTGTTTTTCTTTCTGGCTTACTTCACTCTGTATAATAGGCTCCAGGTTTTTATCTAATAGTAGAATTAGCAGGCATGAAAATTTGATAAATTAATCTTATACTGGTTTCTGTGAATGGGTAAGTAAAAGTAAAGTTGGATATTCATATTCATTTATTACCACAATTATTGTTACTAATGGCAATTAAAAAGATTTATTTGCATTTTACCAGGTCCTAAAAAGAGTATCTGAAGTTGTATCTACTACCTTGTTTTATCAAAAAGTGGCATAAGGGCTTCCTTGGTGGCAGGCAGTGTTAAAGAATCTGCCTGCCAATACAGGAGACATGGGTTCGATCTTTGATCCAGGAAGATTCCACTTGCCGCAGAGCAATGAAGCCCAATGCCACAGAAATTGAGCCTATGCTCTAGAGCCCAGGAATTGCAACTACTGAGCCCACGTGCCAAAACTACTGAAACCTGAGTGCCCTAGAGCCCATGTTCTGAAACCAGAGAATCCACTGCAATGAGAAGCCTGCACACCACAGCTAGAGAGTAGCCCTGGCTCACCGCAACAAAAGCAAGCCCAGGAGCGGCAACAAACACCCAATACAGCCTAAATAAATAAAATTATTTTAAAGGAAATGGCAACCACTCCAGTGTTCTTGCCTGAAGAATTCCATGGACAGAGGAACCTGGCAGGCTGTCGTCAATGGAGTCCAAAGAGTTGGGATCGACTGAGCAACTAACGCTCTCACTTTCAAAAAAGTGGCATATTCTTCAGGAAAATTTACTTCATTCCTGATTGCAAATGTCTTAGTTGCAATGTACACATTTCTTGTTTAAAATGTTTAATACTTTGCAGAACAAACAGGGTTTAATTTAATTTTGGAGTGAAAGCCCTTGAAAATAAAATATGAATAAAATTTAAATCACTAGAGTTAAATTTTAAAAGACAAAACAATCCTATATTCAGAGTAACTCTAAAAAATTGTCCTAAAAAACAGCATTCTTTTTTAATGTGTCTCTCATTATGATGCTATTTTTTTATATTTCATTTCTCATTTCTATTCATAAATCAAGATTTTGGCTCTGTATTCAGGCTTTAACTAATGATCCCAAAATACAAGGTCTATTTCAGCATGAGTGTGGAGTCTGCAGGGTTCCCTGGTGGTTCAGATGGTAAAGAATCCACCTACTATCAGGAGACCTGGGTTCAGTCCCTGTGTTGGGAAGATCCCTTGCAGAAGGGAATGTCAACCCACTCCAATATTCTTGCCTGGAGAATTGCATGGACAGAGGAGACTGGTGGACTTGAGCCAATGGGGTCACAAAGAATTGGACATTGCTGAATAACTAACATACACACACGGAGTCTGCAACACTTTTCATGCTTTGTTCCATGATCATTATTATGTATGAATAAAAGGAAAATGCAGTCAATATTCTTGATTTTGTTGTTCAGTAGCTCATGTCTGACTCTTTTTGACCCCACAGACTGCAGCACACCAGGATTCCCTGTCCTTCACTACCTCCCAGAGTTTGCTCAAACTCAACCTGGGGATCTAACCCATGTCTTCTGGGGCTCCTACATTGGCAGGCAGGTTCTTTACCGTTAGCACCACCTGAGAAGCTAAATATTCATGATACTTAATCTCAATAAAGAATGCCTTAAATTTCCTAGTGCAAACCTAACAAACTACAGCACAGATAAAAAAGATAAAATTTTTTTGTTTTGTTTTGTTTGATAAAATTTTTAATAATGACACAGGATGTCATTAAAATTCTTTAAGAAAAGTGATTTCTCTATCACATGTGTATATATATATACATCCTAAGTCGCTTCAGTCGTGTCCGACTCTATGCGACCCCATAGACGGCAGCCTACCAGGCTTCCCCGTCCCTGGGATTCTCCAGGCAAGAACACTGGAGTGGGTTGCCATTTCCTTCTCCAATGCATGAAAGTGGAAAGTGAAAGTGAAGTCACTCAGTCGTATCCGACTCTTAGCAACCCCATGGACTGCAGCCCACCAGGCTCCTCGGTCCATGGGATATTCCAGGCAAGAGTACTGGAGTCGGGTGCCATTGCCTTCTCCTCTCTCTCTCTATATATATTTTGTTTTGTGTTTCTCATCTGAAGTAGCTTTACATTAATTTGTCATTTTCTCAGATTTCAGAAATTCCAGTTTTCAAGTCTGAACAATGCTAGATATGCCAGGATATAAGGAGTACATGTGGCCAGACTGCCAGGATCAATATACAGATGTTGAAGTCATAGTGTTGCTTGAACTTTTTTCTAATGATTGGATACATCAGAATCACTATTAAAATGTGTATTATTGGGCTCTCTCTGAGACCTATTGTGCCAGAATTTCTTAGGATTGGCAGACAGCAATCAGAAAATTTAATATTTTCCCCAGGAGATTCATACATAAATTTGGAAACTACCACCTAATGTTGTGTCATAGTTTGTCAATTTTCACAATTGTGGGGAGATCAGATCAGTTCAGCTCAGTCGCTCAGTCATGTCCTACTCTTTGTAATCCCATGGACTGCAGCACACCAGGCTTCCCTGTCCATCACCAACTCCCAGACCTTGCTCAAACTCATGTCCATCAAATCGGTGACGCCGTCCAACCATCTCATCCTCTGTCATCTCCTTCTCCTCCCGCCTTCAATCTTTCCCAGCACCAGGGTCTTTTCTAATAAGTTAGTTCTTCGCATCAGGTAGCCAAAGTATTGAAGCTTCAACTTCAGCAGCAGTCCTTCCAATTAATATTCAGGAGTTATTTCCTTTAGGATTGACTGGTTGGATCTCCTTGCAGTCCAAGGGATGCTCCAGAGTCTTCTCCAACACCACAGTTCAAAAGCATCAATTATTTGGCGCTCAGCTTTCTTTACGGTCCAGCTCTCACATCCATACATGACTACTAGAAAAACCATAGCTTTGACTAGACAGACCTACTTTGTTGGCAAAGTAATGCCTCTGCTTTTTAATATGCTGTCTAGGTTGGTCACAGCTCTTCTTCCAAGGAGCAAGCGTCTTTTAATTTCATGGCTGCAGTCACCATCTGCAGTGATTTTGGAGCCCCCCAAAAAATAAAATCTGTCACTGTTTCCATTGTTTCCCCATTTATTTGCCATGAAGTGATGGGACCAGATACTATGATCTTAGTTTTTTGAATGCTGAGTTTTAAGCCAGCTTATTCACTCTTGTTTTTCACTTTCATCCAGAGGCTCTTCAGTTCCTCTTTGCTTTCTGCCATAAGGTTGGTGTCATCTGCATATCTGAGGTTACTGATACTTCTCACAGCAATCTTTATTCCAGTTTGTGCTTCATCTAGCCCAGCATTTCCCTTGATGTTCTCTGCATATAAGTTAAATAAGTAGGGTGACATATACACCCTTGACATACTCCTTTCCCAATTTGGAACTAGCCTGTGGTTCTATGTCCAGTTCTAACTGTTGCTTCTTGACCTGCATACAGATTTCTCAGGAGTCAGGTAAGGTCGTCTGGTATTCTCATCATTTAGAATTTTCCATAGTTTGTTGTGAGCCACACAGTCAAAGGCTTTGGCATAGTCAAGAAAGCAGAAATAGATGTTTTTTTCTGGGACTCTCTCGCTTTTTCTATGATCCAATGGATGTTAGCAATTTGATCTCTGGTTCGTCTATCTTTTCTAAATCTAGCTTGTGCATCTGGAAGTTCTTGGTTCATGTTGTGTTGAAGCCTGGCTTGGAGAATTTTGAGCATTACTTTGGTAGCGTGTGAGATGAGTGCAATTGTGCAGTCGTTTGAACATTCTCTGGCATTGCCTTTCTTTGGTACTGGAATGAAAAGTGACCTTTTCCAGTATGTGGCCACTGCTGAGTTTTCCAAATTTGCTGGCATATTGAGTGTAGCACTTTAACAGCATCATCTTTTAGAATTTAAAATAGCTCAACTGGAATTCTATCACCTCCACTAACTCTGTTTGTAGTGTTTGCTTCCTAAGGCCCACTTGGCTTTGCACTCCATTGGAAGACAGGACAGTGATAAGAAGAAATAGGTTTAAAACTGGATTGAAAATACTTGACCTGAAACATAGACCGTTATAGAGTAAGCCACCTACATTTGGGTCAAAAAAATATATTACGGTAGACAGAATTCTGAGATGACTTCCAAGATGCCCCCTCCCTGGGGTACATAGCCTGTGTAATCCCTGATAATGTGACTATGATGGATTTTACTCTCATTATTGGGTTACATTAGATGGGACAGTTGATTTTGAGAAAAAGAAATTATCCTGGGTTAGCCTGACCTAATCAGGTGAGCCTTTGAAAGAGAATGGGCTCTTCCTAAAGTTTGTGATTCAATATATAAGAGTCCCAATTGCTAGATTTGCAGATTAACAGAGCCATGTGGCAGTCTCTAGGAACAAAGAGAAGCCCCCACATGATAGCCAGCAAGGAAACAGGGTCTGTGGTCTTATAACCACAAGGAGTGGAATTTAGCCAACAAGCTTAATGAACATGGAAACAAATTTTCTCCCAGTCTCCAAATGAAAATAAAGCTGGCCATCAGTTTCAATTCTATAAGACCCAGAACAGAGAATTCTGTCATTCCACATCCGAACTTCTAACCTAAAATAAACTGTGGAGTAACAAATGGATGTTATTTTAAGCTGTTACATGTATGAGATTTGTTTCACAGCAATAAAAAACGAATTGATACCCAACTGCACCAAGGTGACCTGACCTGTGGTGACAGGTGTCTCTCTGAACCCAGACACTGCTATGCACACATTGATTTCTTTGAACCTCATCCATAATAAGAGATTGGTGTAATGAACCAGTAGATTTTACATATCAAATTAGGTTTATAAAATCACTAAGATCTGTTGTGTCTAAGTTTAAAAAATTCATTAAGAAATTTTTGATAGGAAGAACAGAATCCCAGATATAGTAGTTCAAAACTTCCCTATCAGAAGTGATTTTTAAAACCTCTGTTCAAGTTTATATGTTACAATCAACATTATAAGGTAGATTAATATTTTAATCACCATTACCAAAGGGGCATAAGAACTTAATTGGAGTTGATGGTCCAAGATTGTGCACTAAAGCTGCCAGCTTAAGACCTCATTCTCAGAACAATTATTTTTCTTCACCAAAGAAAATCTCATGAATCCATCTATATAGCCAAGGTAAATCAATTTTTTTCTCTTAATGTGTCCATGAACAACATCTACTTTCCGTTATTTCTTGTGGTCATACAAGCATTTCATTGAATAGTTCTATAAATATTTCCCGCATGCCATACCTCCTATGATGACTTTGCAATTCTAATAAAGTGATTAGAACTCCTTATCTGTGGCCTCTGCTAAACAATGTGAAAATGCCCCTCCTGCTGGGGTTTTCCCGCCAGCAAAATTCAAATGGCCCACCAACAAGTGCATCTGTTGCTATTTGACTTTCCTTGCCCTTGTTACTTTTTCCTACTATTCTCTGAGATCTTTGATTTTCCCCTTGAGGCTCTAAATTCCTTTTTAATTATTTATTTGTGGAGAATATCTTCTACAGATAAAATCGGGTTGATGGGTCTTCTGGTTTTCCTCTAATTTTTGGAGTTTTAACGTGTCACTCGCTCTCGGAAACCTCACAGCTTCCTAATTAGTAGGTGTTCGAACATACCAGGGTCATCAGATTTAGTCTACATATTCATTGTATTTGATCACGAGTCCCAAATATCCTGATTAACATGTGTACAGTTGTGATCTTGATGGGGATAAAACATGGCAGTGAGTCTGAAAAACAGAGTCAATAAGATTTTGACAAGTAGTTTCACTAAACACAGAAGGTAATTTAGAGTGCCAGAACATTTAGGCGCTAACTGTTAAATGTTTCATCAATCTTCAAGAACTGTTAAAAACAAAACTGGGTTCTGTGGAAGTTGTTTTTTTTTTGTTTTTTTTTTTTAGCTTTCTGATACATATGTTTCACACTGATGAAAGAAAACCTGGGACTTCCCTGTTTGTCTAGTGGTTAAGAATCCACCTGCCACTGTAGGGTACACAGGTTTGATCTCTGGTCACAGAAGATTCCACATGCCTGGGGCAAAGCCTGTGCGCCACAATTACTGAGTCAGTGCTCGGCAATAAGAGAAGCCAGTGCAGTGAAGCCTGTGCACCTCAATGAAGAGCAGCTCCACTCGCTGCAGCAACAAAGACCCAGCACAGCCAAAAATAAATAAATGACTAAAATTTTTTAAAACGAAAAGAAAAGTTGGTCCTTTGCTGATTTTGCCTTTAGTCTCATCCACTGGTAGCAGCACCTACTTTTCCTTTGGGCAGAGAGCACTTTCCCATTCAGCCTAGGGATCAGACAAGGCTGAAACTACTGACTCCTGGATCCACTCACTGGTGGCCCAGTCCTGGCTAACAGAGGTCACGTCATACTGACCACAGTGGGGAATGCCTGTGGACCAACAGTATTCTGGGGACTTGCATAAAACTGTTGGGAAAGATAAGCTGCTGTTTTCTCTGGGTTTCCACTTGGGTTGAAAAGCCTGTGAAACTGCTGTTGACCCAATTCGCTCTTATGTAGCACAGCTTGCCTGACAACGGCAATCACCTGAGGAGAAAGCAGGACTGAGAAGAGACTGAAGAGTGTAGCCATTTCATTGCTCCATCCTCTGGCACCCAGCCAAGCTTGAAGGTATACCACCCCCCGCCTTTTCAATTACTTGAGTTAATCAATTCCCTATAATGGTTAAGCCCCTTTGGGCTGCATTTTCAAACTTGCCACTGGCAGAATCTTGCTTTACAGAAAAGGTCTCTCTCACAAAAGTTAAATTAATCCCATACTCTACCCTTTGAATTTAGTAAAAAATGACATTATAAAGCTAATTTATTGACTTAATAATTTTTGAATGAAATACAATCAAATTCCCGATATATACCTTTGGTGATTATTTTAAGTCATAGCTATTACATTGTTCAAATTTTTCCAGTATTTAAAAGTACTTCAGTGATATAATCTCATTAATTCTTACAATGTCCTTTTGAACTAGCCAAGGGACAGGTATGCTTATCTAATAATATAATAGTCCTGTTCTCTCTTGCACTTCATGACACATTTCAGTGAAGGTTGAATAACAAAGCACGAGGTCATCTTTATAAGAACCTAGAGAAAACAGTGATTACCTCCCTAATGATGTAGGTAGAATATCACTGTGGAAATCAGAATAAAGATTCCAGCACAAATTCATCACCTGTGAGGAACTGTGTGGCCAATAGAACTTTTAATAATGTAGGTACATGAATATAAAATTTACATGATGCATATTATATGCACTATATAGATATTTAATCAACAAATTTTAATGAAAATCCTTCTATTTTTACTTCATTACATGTATATTATATGTAAGAAAAGTAAATAATTTATAAATAACTAATATTTATTAAATGGTTACTGTGCATATGTTCTTACAAAATGTGTTTTTAATGTATAGAAAATATACCTTATTTAAAATATGCTGAAAGTAAATTTAAGTTTTCCCCATTATGTTTTTCCTCACCATACAAAATGTGTGCTGTTTTCCCTCTCAATAAATAGCGGTTACTTAGACTCCTAAGTAAAGCAAGTTTGGGGTGGAAGATATTCCCACATTGCTAAATATTTTTCTTATTAAGATTCAAATTATATTTTAATTTTTTTAATAAAATTTTTCCTAAAATATAGTACATTATCCTGACAACTTAATCTGCTCTTGATGACTGAGTGGCCTCCTCATGAGCATCCTTCTGGGTTATAAAATTTTAAGTGCTTCTGGATCTATTAAAATATGTAGAGTGGTTTAAACACAAATGCTGTGCTTTATGAATTCATATGTCTGCTTTTGGTAATTTTCCTTTTTTTTTTAATTTGGTGGAATTTGTGTAGCTTGCAATAAAATCCTTTTTACTTGAGTAAATTTGAGTTTCTATTACTTATTAGGTATTTTAGGAGTGTTTACATGAGACATTTTAATACATAGCCTTTAAAACAAAACTATATAACCCAGCAATTCTACTACTGGTTATAATCCAACCTAAGACGCTTAGGACAATGTTCAGAGAAGCACTATTCACAGTAGCCAAAACCTGGCGATAAAGCTAATGTCTATTGAAAGTAGAACTGATTCCTAAATTTTAGTATATTTGTTGCAGGAAAACCCGGTGTGAGAGGATGGTCATGTCCCACATTTTAGCAAGCTCCTGGAATGACCCACCAAGTAAGATTTGTTGGCTTCTTATAGGAAAGAATTCCAGGAGAAGGCGATGGCAACCCACTCCAGTACTCTTGCCTGGAAAATCCCATGGACGGAGGAGCCTGGTGGGCTGCAGTCCATGGGGTCGAGAAGAGTCGGACACGGCTGAACAACTTCACTTTCCCTTTTCACTTTCATGCATTGGAGAAGGAAATGGCAACCCACTCCAGTGTTCTTGCCTGGAGAATCCCAGGGACCGGGGAGCCTGGTGGGCTGCCGTCTATGGGGTCGCACAGAGTCAGACACGACTGAAGCGACTTAGCAGCAGCAGCAGAAAAGAATTCAAGAGCCAGCAGTGGTGAAGTGAAAACAGGTTTATTGAGAGAGATGCATCAATAGGCAGAATGCAATCTGGTGAGAGCAGTCGAGGTTGTGAAGGTGGTTCGCTTTTACTGGCTGGGTAATTTCATATGCTAACTAGATTATTCCAACTATTTTGAGGAAGGGGTAGGGATTTCCAGGAATTGGACCTCTGCCCGCTCTTTGGCCTTTTGTGGTCTACCTCTGAACTGTCATGGCGCCTGTGGGCGTATCACTCAGCATATGGCAATATATTACAATGAGTGCAAAGGAGGCCCAAGGTCTACAGGGAGTTGAGCTTTCCACCATCTTCCATCTAATCAGTTCTAACCAGTGTCTGTCCTAAGTTTTTCTCAACTGGCTGTGTCATTCTTTAAGGGTTGTGCCCTATCCCTTTCCCCTCCTTCCACATATCATACAATGGAATATTGTGTATCCATGAGAATGGATTAATGTCACAGAACAATACGGTTAAAATTGCCAAGCAAAATGTCACATCAGGGAAGCTGGATACAAGAGAGCTTCCTGTGAGGAAGTTTGTAGGGACTGGAAGGGAACAAGGTGGGGAATGCTGGGGTGCCTGGTGTCACTAATATTCTGGTTCTTGACCTTGGTCCTGGCTCTGCATTGTGAGTACTTTATGAAAGTACTTTATAAAAGGTCATTGAGCTGTGCTATGGTGTGTGCATGTTTCTGCTTGTGCTTTATAGTTCGTAGAAGTTTACTCAAAAATGAATTAGGATATATGCTTTTATATTTATATCTTACACCACTTTCAAAGCACATGTATTATTTTGTTTTATTTATCTATTTCGTAATTGTTCATTGGTCAGTTTATTTTCTGTCATTATCCAGGTAACAGGTGAGGCACTGGAGATGCAGCACAGATTAAGGTTGATATAATCGCTGCTTGCATGGAGTTTACACCCAAGTCGGTTTCATGCTCCCTATAACATTCCTGTAAAGCAGGTACAGAAGTTTTGATCTTTTGAGTTTTGTTTATGTGTTTGTTTGTTTAAATAAGAGACAGTTAAGCATTCTTACTGCTTTAGAGAAGACCCTGTTTGAGGGGCAGCAGATGCAGAATGTGAGAAGGAAGGAAAAAAAATTTAAGTCCCTTGAGGAGGATGTGAGAAAGGAACTCAGAAGCAAGAGACAGGGAAGAAAACTCCAAACTGGGAATTATCATTGGTCATGTGCAGTTCATTAGCAGAGCATGGACTACAGCCCCAAAACCTGACATCTCAGCCACATCAAATCAAATTTCTCTTCCTCCTGGGCACTTCTAGGATGACAACAAATACTGTTTTATATACATGTGCTTGCATGCATGCACATACACATACACTCTAAATAATAAGCCTCATTTCTGTGCACATAGTTCACCATTATCTGCAGGTGATGTGTTGTATTCCCCTCAAATAAAGAAGCCTGCACTTAACTGTCATGCCTTAAAACCGGTGGAGGTCTTTACTTTCTCTGACAGTGGAGAGAACCAGAATGGAAGAGAGGGAACTATGAGAAGGGTCAGAAAATAGAATAATGACAATAACAGAAAATAGGGAGGAAATTCCTCCTTGTAAGCCATTAATTTAAGAATAATTTTACAAATATCTTGGGATTTGTCATCAAAATGCTTTCTAGGAAAGAAAAGGACTTGTGCAAGAAGGCAATGCTGTGTGCCTTGGGCCCTGGGAGAAGGTTCCTTTATGTGCTAATCCATGTCCAGCAAACAGCAGACAGGGAGATGGATTTAATTGTTTGAGAAGATTGACAAGGAGGAGTGCCTATGAGGGAAGGTGAGGAGGAATCAGGGGAAGAGCCATTTCCAAGGGGCAAGAGGAGGGAGCGTTTATCAGAAGGCTGGGAGAGAACCATTGGTATGGAAGAGTACCACCAGACAGAAGCTGTGGAGAATTTAGCCATGCTAACCCATGACCCCTGAAGGGACGAAGGCAGGGATCTCACTTTTGGACACTGCTTCTGTTTTTGCTGGTATCTCCCACGGAGCAAACTCACCAGCAGTCAGAGTGCACCAGAGCCCGCCAGTGTGATTCATCCATGTTGACTTCCTAATAGAACAGCTGGAGCAGGGTGCTGAGTGGATCAGTAGGCACATCAGCAATCGATCACTACACAGTACACTACACTGATATGCACAGTATCTATCTTAAAAAAAAATTATCTTTGCTCCCTAAGTGCGATAAGCCTCTATTATCCTGTTGCTCTCATCTCCTTCCAAGAGAGGCTTCTTGAATCTACTCACTGGCATTGTCTTTTGAATTCACATTCATTCCTTTGCCCACTTCCCTCTGGTTTCCACTCACTCCCATCACTCGCTTGAAAGGGCTCCTCCCAGGCTCATCACTAAACTCTTACTTGTCATTTGCACCATCTCAGTCCTTATTTTATTTGACCACTTTTCAGCATTTGAATTTTCCTTGAACCAGCTTTTCTGTTGTTTTCCTCTTTTCTTCATCTTATCCTTATTAGGTTTCTATGAAACCTGCTGCTATAACAGGGCTGCTATAATCAAGTACCACAAAATATGTGGCTTAAACAAAAAGAAACTTTTCCTTTCAAATTTCTGGAGGCTAGAGTTCCAAAATTAAGGATGGGAGGGCCATACCCTCTCTAAGGGAGGATTCTTCCTTGCCTCTGCCTAACTTCTGGTCGCTAGCAGTCCTTGATGCTCCTTGGCTTGTAGATGCATCATTCCAGTTTCTGCCTCTGTTGCCACATAGTGTTCTGTGTGTGTGCCCTCTTACATGGATTTGAGTTATATTGAATCTAGGGTCCATTCTAACTCAGAATTACCTCATCTTAACTTGCTTACATCTGCAAACAACCTATTTCCAAATATGGTCACATTCCTGGGTTCCCAGTGAACATGAATTTCGATGGAAAACTATTCAACTCAGCACAAGATCCTCTCTTTCACCTTTTTTTCAAAGTACCTGCCCTTTAATATCCCCTACTGTCCTATTCTGCACAGGTTTTGATCACAAATGCCTACAAGGAAGCAAACACATAACAAAAATGAATGATGTGCTTCTGTTATAAGAACAACTAAAAATTGCCTGCATTGTGAATAGCAATTCACCCTTGATCTAAAAGGCAGATGGTTTGGTGTGTGGTCAGCTGAAGAAAGCATGTCCTATTCTACAAGTGACAGGCTGTTCAGGCCCACCTGAGTGTTACCATTCAAAAATGCAGGGTTAGTGTTGTTAAGTTGATTTTGTTTTTAAGAAAAAATAAAAATCTTAATTTTCATATAAAATCACTTAGAAAATGATTCAAAAATAAATAAAACAAACAACAAAACATACCAAAACATGGGGAAGCACTATGCAGATCAAACAAAAGTCATTTATGTGAATGGCCACACGTCTGATTTGTAATCTATTCTATACACATCTGATGATTTTGAGAGTTACTTAGGATCAGTGGTAACTTGGTGTTTAGACTGCCTGTCTTTCTAGTTGTGGAGATGTAGAAAGAACATCATAATGAACAGTCATATTTGTCTATTCACAAGAATATCAAACTTCATATGTCAAATATTAAATTCAATGTTTCCCACCACTAAACCTGCCTCTCTCTCATAGTCTCTTCCTTGATGAATGTCAAAGTCATCTCAGATTTCACACTATCTCTTAGCATATTTAAGTATATATTATACCCATCCAATATCTTTTAAATCTCTCAGATGAATTCCCCAAATCTCTCAAATGAATCCCCTTCTCTCCAGCCATTTAAATACTGCTTGTTTTATGTCCTGTTCTAATAGCAGCCTTTATATGCAAAGCACTAATTCTCTTTTAAATAAACATGTTATCTCATTTAATCTTCATAGTAAGAGTGTGATAGTGTCCTAGTTTAGGTTCTAAACTAGAGCATGAGAAAGGTCTTAGGTAAGAAAAGCAGAAGTAAGGAAGGGAGGAAAAGCCAATATAAGATGAATTGCTATGATTGCCGCTGTTGGCAACAGGAGCAGGAATATCTGAGAAACGGACAGGAGGCCTCCAAGAAATGGCCATCCAAATGGTGAGAGTTTGAGGCATTTACTACAGCTGCTGTCCCCCTTTGTTAGAGGACTGGCCCTGGGCCATGTTTGTTTTGATTGAGAGCTTCCTACAGCCCAGGGAGATACACAGCCTACACCAGAGTTGATCTACTACCAGAGCAAAGTGAGTCCGAGCTCACATGAACTATTAAGCACAGCTTCAGCTAAACCCAAGTAAGCCAAGGGAGGTGATACAGAGCACCAAAGCATCTGCTTCTGATGAAGAAAGTAAAACTTTGAGAGGTAACACAGATTGAAAAGCAACCAAACTAGGATTTATATTCAAGTCTGACTCCAAAGCCTCTACTTTTAACTCCTATGTGTAAGAAGTGGGGCTTCCCTGGTGGTTCAGATGGTAAAGAATTGGCCAACAACTCAGGAGACCCAGGTTCAATCCCTGGGCTGGGAAGATCCCCTGGAGAAGGGAACGGCTACCCCCACCAGTGTTCTTGCTTGGAGAATTCCATGGGCAGTGGAGCCTGGAGAGCTGCAGTCCATGGGGTCATAAAGGGTTGGATACTACTGAGTGACTAACACTAACTAATGTAAGAGGTTTCAGGCAACCTTAAAATTAGAAGGCACAGTCCCCAAAACTGGCCTCAATTTTTATACCAACTGCAAGTTTGGCAGTGTGTGGTGGGGTGGGGAGAGCGGTGTCCCAAAGTCATCATTGGTTTCAATAACTCACTGAAATGACTCATAAAACTTACTGTCTAGGAGGTTCTAAATGTGAGCTTCCTTGGTCTGCTCCCCATGGAGTCGGGATGCATTACTTTCCCAGCATCAACTTGTGGCAGTACTCATGGAGCATTGCCACCAAGAAGGCTTACCCAAGCATCAGAATTCATCATTTTTATTGGTGTTCCATTACATAAAAGATTGACTTTTTTTTTTGGCCACACCTTGCTGCATATGGGATCTTAGTTCCCCAAACAGGGATTGAACCCTTGCAGCCTGAGGTGGAAGTACACACTGGACTGTCAGAATTTCCTACATAATATTGATTTATTCCCCATGTCATTGATCTCAGCCTCCAGTTTGACTGATACCACATGACTAAATCACATGATTGGTCTCCCTGTCATAACTAATCTTGACCTTAAGATTATAAAATATGACTGGCTTTATCCTAAAATCTGGTATGGCCATCCCCTACTCTGAACAAAGATACTCCTATCAGTTTTGATGTGGATTGGTGGCTCAGACTGTATAAGCGTCTGCCTACAATGCAGGAGACCTAGGTTCGATCCCTGGGTTGGGAAGATCCCCTGGAGAAGGAAATGGCAACCCACTCCAGTACTCTTGCCTGGAAAATCCCATGGACCAAGGAGCCTGGTAGACTATAGTCCTTGGGGTTGCAAAGAGTCAGACACAACTGAACGACTTCATTTCACTTCACCACCAAGAAGCTCAGGGCAAAAACCAGACCTCTTATGGCCATGCCAAATTCTTGACTATATACTATGAAATATGATTCATGATTCAGATTAAATCATGGCCAACAGAATATAGGTCTGGTTTTGTCTTTCCTTCCTTGAATAGCTTCAGTGGCTCTCATCACCTTCTGAGTAAGATTCATTCTCTTCAGAGTGGCATTAGGTACGTGGAGATATGACCTCTGTCCACCTTCGCAACCTCATACTATGCACTCTTTTCTGTGTACCCTATAGCCCTTCCAAACCACTGGAACTTACCCTAATGACTCTGTCCTGTTCTTAGCAGCAGCCTGACTAGTAAAAATGGTTAATAGCACATAGACACTCTACAACAACAAGAAAGTTACTTTTTTTTTTCTGAGTAGTGCAAATAGATTAAGACAAGGTCCTGTGACTTGTGTGTGTGTGTGTGTGTGTGTGTGTGTGTGTGTAGGAGGTGTTCCTTGATGAAATTTCAATTGAAGAGAAGATGTGAGACAATAGGAGAGAAGGATGGATATACTCTAGCAGGTAAGTGGCAGAAGTAGGGTTAAGGTTCTACTTCTCTTCCGCCATTTGGAACAGAAACAAAATGTTCAGACTTCGATCAGACTCTCCTACTTGTGACCCTTTCTTGCCTCAGAACTTCTGAAGATGCAATAGTATCTCCCCTCAAAACATATGCACAAATGCACACATGGCTATGCTTCAAGACTCCATTCAAAACGTCTCCCCTCACCATCATCCATGTCTTCTTTCTCTTTAGATGTATCACTCCTCTTTCTCTTTATTGCACAATACTATCTGAACAGTTATCAAGCTGAATTACGACTGTTTGTATGTTCTTCCTGTATGAGCTTTACAAGAAAAAAGACCATACTTTTTATCCCTACACCTTTATCATCTAGCACAGGGCCCAGCAACAGTGGGATAAAAATTTACAGACTACATGAGCAAGTAAAGAAGGAAAAGAGAGAGAACGGCAGGAAAGAAGAGAGGGAAGAAAAGAGGAAGGGAGGGAGTCCTGAGAAATCATTTGGTTTGCAGATAAGCAGAGGAGGAGTTAATGTCAAGTTTAATAGAATACTATCTCTTGAAACCCCCAATCCTCAGCCCCCAAGCAGCAACACTGCTTCTGATGGCAGAGTTTAGTTAGCTCAAGGATAACACAAGGCATAAGCGGAATGACATTAAACTGCTCATGGGTTCATGCCCAAACCAATTCCCTCTGCAGGGAGGTAACATTTCTGTAGTCTTCTATGGTACTTTGAGAATCTCTCCAGGCTACAGTGGCAACAGATTTAGTAGACATGAGGGAACTAGCAGCACATCACATGAACTGAACTGGAAAATGTCCTGGCCAATTAACAGCAAATGTCTGTGGCAATTAACAAACAGCCTGGGAACAAAGACTATCTACATTGTTATAGTCAGTCCTGGAATGTTTATTGTCTCTTCTTGTCTTTGGTTTTATAGTTTCAACATTTGAAAGATGTATATTCCACTCTTTCACTAGTTTGTAAGCTCCCTCGAGGACCTAAACCCATCTAATACATCTTTTTATTTACACAACACCTAGCACAGTGTTTGACTCAAAGTAGGATGCCATAAATATTTTTGAAATAAACAAAAAATTCTACCCCATACTTGAAGCTATAGTTTGTCTCTTGCTGCCAAGTGTCCACAGCACAGCACGGGTATATAAATTAGCGTGGCTTAAACATTTCTCCATACTTTTTAGTTGCCTTCATCAAAATCAAAACAAATAAAGCTAGGTTTCTATGAGGAAGGAAATTTAGAGGTTATTTAGTTCAATCTCTCCTTTCACATGAGAAACCTCTTATATTGTCTCCTCTAACAAAATGGAGCTAAACGATGGCCAGACCATAATCAGAAGCCCATCTCCAGACCCTCAGTCTAGTGTTCCTTTTTTATTAACAGCGATTTTTTTCTCACTCTTTCTTTTTAGTAATCAAGACAACAGGGTATTTTTATAACAATGCTTAAGAAAACAGAAATCACTTGGGTCCATTTTAGCAATTTTCTCACTAACGTACATCGACTAACTTTGAATCTTTGTTGGTTTGCACTCAAGATCCCCTTTTAATGGTTTATCATCAGGCTTCCCCCCCATTTCTCTGAAAGAATAGAGAACAGCACCCAAGGTCACTTTTTCCTTCTGATTCCTCCTGATCTATTTCTGATTACTTCAGATCTACAAATTGATTTCCTCTCAGTTAACCTTAGAGAAACAAGTGTTCTTTCTCTTTCTCAAGGCTAAACTTACCATCCTGGCACTTGATCTCATTCTTGTCCATATCCAAGATATTTGTTCTATAGTCTAGCCACACTCTCTCCTGAAACCTAGACCTCTCTCTGGCTCCTGACACCACAGAAAGGCTGAAGTTTTGTCCATGATCCCACCTACTTGAATAACTACTGTGAATCCTACTCTCACCTTCTCATTCAAATACTTTGAAAGAATGCACTCAATCTCGCTTAGTTAACTTCATTCATTTTTCATCTCACTACAATCTGTCTTCCACCCCCTTCACCCCAGAATACCACTAAAATGGTTGTGTCCAAGACCTAATAAAATGGTTGTGTCCAAGACCTGCTTTCTAATAATCAAACACGGGAAATTTCTAGTCTTAGGTTACTGCCTCATTTTCTTCTTCTCAAAACATCTCCCTATTCTATCAGTTCGCATGATCCTGCATTCATTTGATCCCCTGAACTGTTTTTGATCATGATTACTTTTTCCCCCTACTCTTAAAATGTCACTTTCCCACAACAAATATAACCATGATTTCAACCACAAATATATACTGATGGCAACCAAGTCTGTATTTCCATCTCAAACAGTTTTGATATTCAAATGTAGGTTCATATACCTATTTAATGGGTTTCATGTTCATGCATGATAAGCACCACAAAAACTCAGCTCATCTCTGATGCTATCCTGCACTTATACACAGTGTAGAACGCCACCAAAATGTTATACATGGGGTCCAAGCATCGTGTTGGTTATAATTCAAGGTCACATTATTGTAAGGTTAATGTAAAAGTCATGTTATAAAATTGTAATAGGCACAGAGTTAAAGATAGTGAAACATATATTGAATACAGATGGCCATACACTGACTGAAAAAAGGCTCAAATAATTAAAAGGAACTCATTTCCCAACTCTTCCTTGCTTCGTATTCCTCCTTCCTGTCTTGTTTCCTCATGTTTATCTTTCCCTGGGGCCAGGAGGAGGACTGGAACCAATCATAAATCCCATTATATCCAAATTCACATTATGGAGCAATTTTGCTAAATTTTCTATCTAACCTAGTAGTATCACCATCAACTTAAGTGGTTCACCTAGAATAAAAACTTGGGGCTGATTCTTATACCCTCTTTTATTCCTCTCTGCATCCAGTTAATTAACAATTCTTGAAACGTGTACCTCTTTAGAAGTCCTTGAATTTGCATACTGTTTATGTGTTCACTAATCCATACCATAATCCTTTTCTGGGCTACCCAACAGCCTTCTATCAGGTCACTCTGCCTCCAGGTTTGTCCCTCTCAAACCTCAGAACTGAAATTCTAGAGAAAATTTGAACTACTAAGGCCCTCTCCCTGATATACATCTCACAGTCCCATTTAGGATTTCAAAACAAAACATATCCAGATTTTTTCAGTAGTTTGTACCTTCTCTGCCTAGAATCCTGTACCACCTCATTGTTCTACTAAGACTCACCTCTAATTTAATCTATGAAGTCATCCCTGTCCTTCCTCTTCCCAAGGAATACAACTGACCACACCCTATTTTGGGCATCCACTTTTTATATGCAGACATCTATTAAAATATTTATAACATTTCATTATATTCAGTCACTTACTTTTTTCTTTTACCCACTAAAATTGCAAATGTATTGAGGAATGGGGCTAGATATGGTTCAGCACTGGGTATAGTTGGCAGATATAGATTATAATTACTTTTTAGACTAAATTATTTTTATGCACTGTATAATAAACCTCAAATTAAAAAAAAAAAGGGAAAATAAAAGAGACTACTAAGGTCATCTGAAAGGCAGAAGTCAAATTAAAAACAAACGATAGGTTCCAGTTTCATCCACCTCTGTATAATAGGCTTACTTCACTCTGTATCAGTTCTAATGAGGTGGATGAAACTGGAGCCTATTATACAGAGTGAAGTAAGCCAGAAAGAAAAACACCAATACTAACTAACTAACGCATATATATGGAATTTAGAAAGATGGTAATGATAACCCTGTATGCGAGACAGCAAAAGAGACCCAGATGTATAGAACAGTCTTTTGGACTCTGTGGGAGAGGAAGAAGGTGGGATGATTTGGGAGAATGGCATTGAAACTTGTATAATATCATATATGAAACGAATCGCCAGTCCAGGTTCGATGCATGATACAGGATGTTTGGGGCTGGTGTACTGGGATGACACTGGTGTACTGGGATGGTTTGGGGAGGGAGGAGGGAGGGGGGTTCAGGATGGGGAACACATGTACACCCGTGGCGGATTCATGTTGATGTATGGCAAAACCATATTGCACAGTAATTAACCTCCAATTAAAATAAATAAATTTATATTAAAAAAAATAAAACCCCCAAAATAAAAATAAAAACAAACGATAGGAAAAGGGAAATATGATGAACAGTCCTCAATAAGGAAAGGAGTCTGTGTTTGCTATCACTGTCCAAATTGTGACCCCCTCAAGAGTTTCCCCTCAAAATAAATTTATAAAACCCTCCAAAATTATTTCAAGTGATTATTATATATTAATGACCTTACTCATCCTTTTATTCTTTCAATAGTTTTTATCCCAGACCTGTTAGGGAATAGAATTCTGACTTTACCCTTCTATTATAATTTAAATCATAAATTAGCATAGATAATAAATATCCAGATATTATTTTTTTCATACTTTGCAAATATCTATTTGAAGTGGGAAATTTTTATGGGAGCTAAGTGTGCTAATGAAAATTAGGTAAATGGTGGCAACTTGAAATTTTCTCTATAGAAAGGGCTTGTGAGCAGTAATTTGGCAGGAATCAGACACTCAGAGACTCATCAAAGAGATTTGTTGGCCACACATGCTCTCTGTTTTATTGGCACGTGTGTTTGTTTTGGGGAAAGCTTAAGGAGAGGAGTGTGGCTGATAAAAACTGCGAACAGGATAAATCTTCTCAAGCCATCCATGTGTGCCAACACTAAACACCACGTGTACATGGATTGTTGAGATTTTGGCTTTGTTTTTCACTTTATGAACATACCCAAAATCACAAAGCAAGAGATATAGGATTAAAATATCCAAAAATAAATGAGTGATCATCATTTTCACAATTTCTGAACCTAAAAAATTAAAAACATAAGACAACCATGGAGAAATTAGTGTAAAATTTTTTTCATGCTATTTTTAAAGGCATAGAAAAATTAGTAAAAGAGCCTGAGAGCCTACCTCTACCTCTCTCTCTGTTTGATTATTGAGCAGTATCTCTCATTCCATATCACTTGATTTGAGTGAAGGATGCATTGCCTAAGGAAACATTTTGAAATTATGGGATACAATGTCCTAAAGTCAAAGGCACAAGAGAATGGATAGGATCTCTCACTTGTCTTGGCTTTTATTTGAACAGAACTTGGCGTGTGTGCCATGAGAAAACCACACATTTTCCCTAAACAATAATTTTTATCCCCTAAACTCTTTTTAGTTGTAGGGTAGCATAATGTGACAGTAAGTGTCTCCAAGTACTAGTGGAACCAAATTACACTCTTGAGACTACGCGTGCTCTGACTGTTGATGGCAATGTCCCTGTTCTGTCGTTCTTCCTCATCAGCTATCCTGCTAAAGTGTGCAGTGAGTAATGATTACAGGGTGATGTTTAATGAAAACTCTACCCATGATTCTGAGCCAAATATGACCCCTACTATTCTTCTACTATTAAGGAAAAATTACCCATTCCCCATGCAATTGCAGGTGCCAGAGACCTCAATTGCCAAAATATGCCAGTAAACTATTCAACTTTTTAAAATTTCTCAACATATAATGTGCTAATATTGATATAGAAATGCATAGGAAGTAAGAGGTCTGACTCTTGGGAAAATTAAATATAAATAACTTTGCTTACACTAATTTGGATGAGAGTTACAACACCCTTTATAACTAGCTTTTATATATGGCATGAAATGAAGATGCCAAAGATTAATGCTGTCCATTTCAATGGCCAGCATGTATCCAAAAGACAAATATATAAATCTAAAGCAAATAGAAATGCATTGCTTAATTTCTGCTTATCATTCATTATACAATTGCCAGGAAGTTAGCTGTTACATTTTGCAAATCCATCACATCTTAAATTCAACTCGGAAAAGTTCCTTCTTCCATCACTGTATTGGGCTTTTATGGACCTTTGATGTCTCTCACAGTAATCAGCGCTAGAAGATCTACTGAGAGAAAGAAGATGAATGTATTCTACATTGTTCTTCAGTTTTTTTCAGTGCCTCAAAACTGAGTATGGGCTTTTATTAATGTAAGGTAAGACACTGTACTTACAATGACCGTAATTCTAGCAAAGAAAAAATAAGTTTAGGGTTTCTAGTCACCTGTTCCTTGATATAGACAAAGTAGTAAGAAACTTGGAATTTTCCATGATGCCCAAAGCCTAATGTTCTTAACTTTGGAGAAATGCTTTAACATCACTTTGGAAAACAAATCTGATTTGTTGTAAATGAATTTTCTGGTATTCATAAGCTCCACATATACTCTCATATATGTTATTCAATACATATAATCATACAGGTAGTAATAGCAGCACATATAAGGAGTAGAGGTACAATGGAGCAAATGATTAATGTGAAAAAGGGAAAGGAATAAAGTAGGATGTGAACATGGTCCTAAGGCATCATAGTGGAGATAACTACCTTGAAAAGTAACAGGTGTTTGCTATGTATGTATATGATGCTCTGAAAGTATGTCCCCACATTCTCTGACACTCCTCATATCTCTCCTCATGAACACGGTTTGTCCTAGTGACTCACGTCTAATAAATAGAATGCAATAGAAATTATACTGTGCAACTACTGTAAGGCTGGTCCTAAAAGATGATGTAGCTTCTACCTGACTCTCTTGTTCATTTGATACATGTATAGTTGAAGGCCCAAGACACCATGTAAGAAGTCTGACTCTCCTGAAGCTACCATTCTGGAGAGATCAATTCAAAAGGCCATATGGAGAAATGCCCAAGAAGCCAACTGTTCCAGATCTCTGCTGCTTGACTCCTTTGAGCCCAGGAACCAGACATGTGAATTAACAATCTCAGACAATTCTAGTTCCAGCCATCATCTGGTTGCATCCACAGGACAGACCTCACTGAGAAAGCGCCACCTAGCTAAGCACCACCACCTCTCAGGACCACTACCAGTGTTGGCATGATTTATTACCCAGCAGTAGATAGCTAGGAGAAGGCAGTGGCACCCCACTCCAGTATTCTTGCCTGGAAAATCCCATGGATGGGGGAGCCTGGTGGGCTGCAGTCCATGGGGTCGCGAAGAGTCGGACACGACTGAGCGACTTCACTTGCACTTTTCACTTTCATGCATTGGAGAAAGAAATAGCAACCCACTCCAGTGTTCTTGCCTGGAGAATCCCAGGGACGGCGGAGCCTGGTGGGCTGCCGTCTATGGGGTCACACAGAGTTCGACACGACTGAAGCGACTTAGCAGCAGCAGCAGTAGATAGCTAGAATGGTAGACAATGGGAATACCTTGTGAAAAACTATGGAGGCTTAAATCATCTGGGTTTTTTCAAGCAGAAACAAGTAGCTGAGTATGGCCAAAAGACAGAGTATGAGTCAGGGCAAGGTGAAACACAAGATTGAAGAGATTAGCAGAAAGCCAAATCATGGAGGTCCTTGTAATTTATGCCATGGAGTTTTATTTTGGAACCAGTGGATATTCATCCATAGTTTAAACACATCTGTTTATAAAGATTAATCTATGACTTGTGAAAATGTTTCAGAAATATTATTAATATTCTGTGAATATGAATACTAGCAAACACAGGCTAGATTGTCAGTTTAAGAAATTACATGCTCTGTAAGTGTGTTTGTTTTGCTGGTATGCATCCTTTTTAGTCTCTGGAAAGTCTGAAGAACTAACTGCTTAGATTAGCACTTCACTTTACTGAAATCAAAGCAACCTATCCTGGATAATGGCTCGTCTCGACATATTATCAGTCAGGGGTTACTTTCTAGTCAGCAGCTTCAATGGCTCTGGCTTTATTTAGAAAGATTTCAGTGTTTCCCTGAAATGCTTCATCTGAGCACTCTGTGCATGGTTAACCTTTTGTGCTTATAAAGATTACTTAGAGTCTTTAATTATAAGAACCCCGAGTGGAAGATAAGTTAACACATTTGCCAAGCTCACACAGCTATGTAGTACTAACACCAAAAAAAAAAAAGATCTACACATTTTTTCAATTAGTGATTCTTTTCAGAACACTTTTGACAGGCCAACTACTGGCCACGCTGGAAAGAAACTAGAATAAGGTGGTATAGTGCTTAACGCTTGATTACAACTATTTCCGTAGAAATACTGCTAGATTTGGCAAATCCTGACATTTTGATTATCTATAGTTGTAATTCAATATTATTTTTGTTACAGAAAATATGTATCTCATGTTTATAAAACGCAACAGAGGTAGAAAAGAGCTTCATAATGTAAGGTTTACTCATGTTATATATTATATATATGTGTGTGTATACACACACACACACACACACACTTATTTTCATATTGAACTCCTACTTTAAAGGGCATTTGAAAAATGAGAGTAGAATGGGATTAGATTTGACTTTTTCTTTTTTGTCACTGAAAATTGTTTATTAAAACACAAACCAGACTTCCCTGGTGGCGCAGTGGGTAAGAATCCACCAGCCGATTCAGGGGACATGGGTTCAATCCCTGGTCCAGGAAAATTCCATATACCACAGAGCAACTAAGCCTGTGCACAGCAACTACTGAGCCCACGTACCTAGAGCCTGTGCTCTGCAGAAAGAGAAGCTACTGCAGTGAGAAGCCCACACACCACAACAAAGAGTAGCCCCTACCCGCCATAACTAGAGAAAGCCTGTGCGAGGCGGTGAAGACCCAGCACAGCCAAAAATAAGTAAATACATTTTTAAAAACACACAAAGCAATGGACAGTGAAAACATCCTTCTCTTTTTTAACTTCCTGGTAGGAGTAAGGTGAGGCCTAGAAGGGTTAGGGGCAGATGGAAACAGCGCAGAAGGAAAGAAACTCTACCTGCTCCTCCTGCTTTCCTGGAGTCAGACATGTTCAGTGCCTCTCAAATTTTGGGAAACGGCATGTTATAGTGATAAGACTATTAACTCTAAAAACACTATCACAGGGTGTTAAATGGGGCTTGTCCTATTGCCTCTAAATTTCAGCTGAAGCCCCAAGGCCAAGAAAAATGGATAATAGATACTTCCTACATTCTAAAGAAAGGGGTTAGACATATCCATGTGGTACTAACTTAAGAGAGCAAAATCAGTGCAGCAATGGACCCCTACTTCCTAGCTATATAAGACAGCACTAGTACATCAGAGAGGGTAACCAAGGTGGTCATCAGCCTTGTCAAAGTATGCCCTCTTCCACATCATGATAAGTAGAAGAAATATTAAGTGTCTTAAAGGGGCACAGTGGGGATCTCACTCCCCAGCTGGCTATGTAGAGAACCTGACATATGTTCCCAGGACCTATACAAACATTGAAACTGGTCACTGCCTCTCAAATGAAGAGTGCAGAAAGTGGGAGGATGGGGGAACTGGGAGAATGGGAGGATGCGGGAAGCAAACTGCACTTAGACGGTTTTGTGAAACAAGAAGATTTGAGTTCCTTCATGAAAAATGGCTTCCTTAGAAGGTAGGGTTCAAAACATACTTCTTGTGGGATGGTGGGCATCCCACAGGAAGAAGCTGAAAAGTACCTTGCTGTAGGAGAATTGAAGTTTCAAGAAGTCAGCCAGAACATGAATCCCCTGTGTCAGACAGCATTTAGAAATTTGCCGTCAAAGAGGACATCAAGAGATGAACTACAGAGCCTACTGTAAGAGAGACGTGCCTTTTCCTCCTACCCCATCTCCCTCCTACCCCATCTCCCTCCAGCCCCAGCTAAGCCAATCCACCCCTACCCTGGTCAACAGACACACACACAGATACATTGGAACAGCCAAGTGCTGAGGAAATGGAGAGGAGTAAAAAGCCTCCAATCAGCAGCTCATTCCAATCTCTGATGCCCAGCTCCTACCTCAGCTATGGCAGGGGAAGAACTTTGAATAAGATGGATGTTTGAAGGTTTGTTTTAAGAAGGATCTGACTTGGTAATATCTGGAAATAAAAAGTAGTCTTGAGCTGCAAGTGACTCAAAAGGTGTACAATTTCCTGATCAAGTGATGGGGACAGGCAAAGGACCTTTCTAGAATGCAAACCTAGAAGAAAAATGTTGTGTTCTGATTATAACGTATCAGAATATCACTCATGCAATACAGTGGTTACATACAGAGAAGTCTGAATACCAATATTGTCACTTCAGATTTGTTTGAACCCATCTTCCTTTATGGTAAAGATTGAACACAGGAGAAGAGGGCAAGAGATGATTAGATGGCTGGATGGCATCACCAGTGCAATGGACATGAACTTGGGCAAACTCCAGGAGATGGTAAGGGACAGGGAAGCCTGGCATGCTGCAGTCCATGTGGTCACAAAGACTCAGACATGACAGGGCGACTGAACAACAACAACAATCTTCATTTATAAAAATGGAGTAATGAAATCTATACCGTAGGCTGAGAGATAGCTAGGTAATGCATCTATAACATGTAGCACATAATTTGCAATAATATTGTTTCTTCTGACTTCTTCTGTTAGTTGCAATACTTAAAAAAGAGTTAAGGCAGCTTATACTTAGGTTGCTTACTTAGAAGCTGAAAATCAAAATAATAAAAAGGAATGAGTGGCATACAAGCCAACAACATATTAAGAACCAGATTTATTAATATGATTAAGCCTCAAACTTGAATTTATTAAAGACTAGAACAAACAGCAGCAGCAGAACAAAATAGTTACAAAATTCTTATTATCTGCTTAAAGGAAATTTTCCCATTCTTCAAGAGAGAGACACGCTTTTGGGGTGCTAAACTGAAAAATAATTTTATTATATAAAATATCCAGGAGACTCCCCTTTAATTTATTCTGGCTAGAGATTCCAAAACTGTATAATCCAATTATATTGCAAAAGTTCTTTTTCGGGGGGTGGGGGGAGGTCTATATTTGAAATTCAGAAAGATATTAAAGATCAGTCCATAAAAACTGTTTTAAGTACAATATGGCTTTTTATGGTGCTATTTTTATTCTCTGAGTTCTATTTCCTGGTAGAGCAGGGATCTTGAATATAATACCCTCTGTGGAGGGGGCGGGGCAGGGGCACCCATTCCAACTCCTGCACAGGAACAAGATTTTTTTTAATCTCTTTTTCTTGTGATTGATTAAATCTATCTTCAGTTCTCTTTCTGTCCCACAGTATTGCCCACCCAGGCCTAGCCCACAACAAAGTGTTCCATGTTTTCAAATTATTTGCTTTCTTTTCTCCAAACAAAAATTCACATTGCCAAGGCCCAGCTGAGTTTAGGAGGAAAGCAATATTATAGATGAATTCATGAAATGAAAGTATTAGTCACTCAGTCATGTCCAGCTCTTTGACCCCATGGACCTGTAGCCCACCAGGCTTCTCTGTCCATGGAATTTTCCAGGCCAGAATACTGGAGTGGGTAGCCATTTCCTTCTCCAGGGGATTTTCCTAACCCAGGGATCGAGCCCTGGTCTGCCACATTGCAGGCAGATTCTTTACCATCTGTGCCACCAGGGAAGCCCCAATAAAACCCATTTACCGTTTCCATAAATGTTCGTGATCTTACCAGAGTGTTCATTTTTGAGCCCATATATTCTAATTGTAAGAATTTCACAAAAATGAAATAAAAAACAGTACCTAAGCTCAATCAGCACGGCCCATCCATTAAAGTTCTAAGTCTTTGTATGGCACCCATGCAGTGATTTCCTAAGCTGAAAGGATGGAGAGGCAGGGAGAGCAGTCATTTGATTTTCCATGTAGTGTGGCTTGTGGGATCTTAGTTCCTAGACCAGTGACCCTCAGCAGTGAAAGTGTGGATCCACTGAAACACAGGGGATTCCCAAGAAGAGTCCATTTATGAGAGGGCAGTGTATGCAAGCGGGCCTTTCTCCTTTGAAGACTGACTTCTTTTATAACAAAATCTCATTCAATATATACCTCTCATCTATATTGTATTTTTAATTAAGTTGGATCATTTACATTTCTGAGCATACCTAAATTACTAATAATTAAGCTAAATGAGCAAGGAAAGGTTGCAAAACAATAATCTCACTGAAAAAAAACTATCTGTCAACTGAGAATGTGCTATGAATTATCTAGGACCAAGTATCATCTTAAAAATGGAGAGGCCCACAATGCAAAGGTAATGCATTCTTTAAGGGAGGTTTATATTCCTGTTTTTCCCCAAATTTTCAGTGTTTTGGAACAGACAATCAGTCTGTTTACTTACGTGTGATTAATGATTTTCTGAGCATCTAAGCTCTAAATTTAGAGAATTTTAAAAGGACTGAATTGTTCCTGCAGCCAGCAATGCTGACGGACTCCAGGGAGTTGAACAATAGAAGGAGCAATGAACTATTTGTTAGCTACCCTTGATAAACTTAGCATTTCCCCTGTGAATTCAGGCATTTTATTTAATAAAAGTTGATGTTTATTTGGTTGGGGCAAACCATTGTTGAAGTGGTTTTGAAACAGTAAGAACTTCCTAAAATTACTCTAATTCCTCCTCATTTTTTAGAGGCTGCCTGGTCTGGTGGCCCCACAAGATCAAAGTTTGGATTCTAATACTGTCTGTTAGTAAACCTTTGTGTGTGCATGCATGCTCAGTCACCTTAGTCCTGTCGTATTCTTTGTGACTCTATGGACCAAAGCTCTCCAGGCTGCTCTGTCCATGGGATTCTCCAGGCAAGAATACTGGAGTGGGTTCCCACTTCCTCCTCGAGGGAATCTTCCTGACTTAGGGATTGAAACTTCGTCACCTGTGTCTCCTGCATTGGAATGTGGATTCTTTACCACTGAGCCACCGGGGAAGCCTAGTAAACCCTTACTAAGAATTTATTTGATCAGTGAAGTTCTCAAGTCTCTTTATTTTCTAAACATGAAAAGTTACACTGTGCTCTGTATGGTCCCCATCATGTAAGCCTGGCTGTCTCTGAAGGCAGCAATTCCATTATCTTCTCTATCTTCTGAATTCAGTGCTTTGGGTCCATTTTCTTTCTCTTTTAATAACTAGAGCCTATAAATCTACTTTGTAATCAAATGTATTGAGTGTTCTTTCATAGTTTGTCTAAAATTATCCTTCCACCTTTGTTACCTAGATTATCTACTTTTCCTCCTTAAAGTGGGCCAACTGACTTTTGTCTCATCTGTTTAGATTTTGAATTCACCGTAATGAGAGCTGCAGCCCTGGTAATGGATGAGCCCACTCAGCATGAGCACAGATTGAGAAGAAGGTTGGGGAGAGCAAACCAATACTTCGGACCAAGCAGTAGGGCACATTAAAAAAAGAGAGAGAGAGAAAGTTTTAAAAACATAACAGTTAAAAAAAAATAGTCATGAAAAAATATAGTGTCAATCCAGGAAGCCAAGAGAGAGAAGACATTTCATATGCAAAGTATGGGTGGGGTGCATCCAGGCAACAGAATTCATATCAAACAATAACAAAGAGATCTGATAATGCTGCTGCTGCTGCTGCTGCTAAGTCCCTTCAGTAGTGTCCGACTCTGTGCAACCCCATAGACGGCAGCCCACCAGGCTCCCCCATCCCTGGGATTCTCCAGGCAAGAATACTGGAGTGGGTTGCCATTGCCTTCTCTGGATCTGACAATACAAAGATAATAATAACAAACCAAATATAGTTGAAAATGGGAGTATGCAAAGGATTGAAACATGCTTGGTAGATAAGTTTCACCATGTTCACAAGTGAATCAGAGTTATAATGCCATAGACAGAAGGGAACAGGATCAAAGGAGGTTGTTTTCTGACCTAAGATTATTTTAGAATGTTTATAAACGAAGCTACTAGAAAAGAAGAGAAAGAAGATGAGGCAGGCAAACTGGCTAAAAGTGACAAGAGAGAATGAAATCTGGAATCTGATAATTTAAGCAAAGTTGAGTCTCCTCAGTAGAGAAGACTGTTTTTTTCCTAATTATTTTTTAAATTATTTTTAAAAATTATTTACTTTTCCTAATTAACTGTTCAAAAAGTTATGCAACGATTGTTTTCTTTCCACTCCAGGAGCTGATTGGCTCCTTTTTCATTTGAAGTTCTATTCTACCTAATCTGTACCTACGTGCTAGGCCTTTACTATTCTAGTGTCTCATAATGTTTACTATTAACCATCAACAAAGACTTTAAAAGAGCCTGCTTTAAATGCAAATATTTAGGTTTTACAAAAGTAGTCTGCTAATTAAGTTGGTATTTTTATCTTGTTCTTTTCGGTTTCCTAGGTAAAAAATTAGAAAATATATCCCCAAATGGTAATGCACTTAAAAAGCACAATTATATTAGAAGACATGTATTCCCATGAAAATAAAATGCACCATAATAGAGGTTTGAAGTAGGGAAGGACATACTTTGACAAATTCATTTCTCAGTTAAAATATCTGCTCAAGCTTTGAAAGAGGAATCGCTAAATCCATCTTAAATTAAATAATACCCTACTGACAAACTCCAAGAGGGTAATATTCAGTTCAACTGGAGTTTATTTGATACCTGACAAAATGATTGGATCTAAGACAATCACAGACTACTAAATTACCCAGTGAAGAGTGTATAGGTCTTGGTCTTTTAACACAAGGAAAGAGAGTTTCAGTCAATTTGCCAATCACTTCCTTAGATAGAGCCTCCCATTTTGGATAAAATGTTACAAGTAATGGAAGTCTTGCAAGTTAAGGAGCAGCTCTGCTTAGACAAACAGTATTTGAAAGACTAAACCATATGTAATTTAAATGTGATATCTGATGGAAACAGTTACACGGAGTACCATCACAAGCATTTGTCTTTGTAGTCTCATTTCGAAACAATTCCAGGTCAGTGTCTGTGGGACACCCCATGATGAGGTAAATGATAAGAACCCACACAGCCTAGAGCAGGGAGTCTCTAGTGCTTCTTCCCCACTTGGAACAAATGAGCCCTCCTAGTTTCAGTCCTCAATCGGGGTGAACATAGATTGGTTTTCTACTTGGACCTAATGTTGTGTGAGCCACCCCACCAGAGCTCCTAGCTCTTCCTCTGAAAGTGAGCCCTGTGGGACACCAATTGACCATTTCCAGTGAGGTTTCATGGCCTTACTTTACAACTCCAGTAGATTAGAAAGTCAGTACAATCTTACTTAGAAAGTTCAGAATAATACTGCCAGTTGATGAAAACACCTGCTTTCAATAGGTAAACAATCTATTCTAAATAATTCTGGAAACAGTTTGGCTTGTAGATAAAGCTATGCAAGCAAATGAAGATAGGTAGAGGTTTATAACCAGAATTGGATGCAAGAGTACTAAACAGAGGGATTATGTCAGTAGCTGGGTGTTAACCATTCCTTAAATGCACATATATGAAACTCAGGATTGAATTGGAAATATGTATTGAATTGGAAATATGTAAACAGTCAGAATTATTAAATTAACTGAAGTTTCAAATAATATTTAAATAGTTTAATATTTGCAAGTTTCTATGATTTCAAGAATTCAACTAAATCAAAACCTCTTTCAGAATGTAATGATTTTAGATTTTAGGTAAGTAGGGATTATATAGTCCCTATAAACATTATCTTGCACATATGCTATAAGGAATTAAACAAATTTATTATTAATTAGTTTATGGTAAAAGGGCTTATTAAATCTCCTTATTATATTTATTGCAAGGATGTTGTGAGAACCCAAGAAAGAAATGTCTCTTGAATCTAGCTTTCAAGAGAACCGGGCCTTCTCCAGAACAAGTAATTTGCTATTTTACATATGCTTGTATTTTCTAGGAGTCTTGCAACTTAGTTTATTCTCTGCTTTGACTGCTTAGAAACCCAGAAGAAATATGCAGGCCATCTATGGGAGCACTAGAGCATAGGATGGAATTTTTGTACTAACCTTACCCTGGACTTAATCTTACTTATGCCTCCACTTCAAATTCTTCATCTATTTACTTTTTGAAACCTTTTATATCAGTGTGATCTTATGGATATTTATTTTATAGTTTGGGTTATATTCCAGCATTACTTTGTGTATTTTGATGTTCTATTTTTTGCAGTTTTGGCCATTGAGAGCTATTTTAGTTGGTTCTTTGGTCCCATGGACATACCCTATTATTGCAGATTTTATTGTTGTTTCTAAACACTTCCTTACTTTCTGGCACTCATAGATTCTCAAGGATCATCCTGTGTGTTTCCTCTCTAGTTCTAGAATCAACAGTTTCTCTAAGCAGCCCTGGATACTTTTATGGGAGAATGGTATTAGAAACCAAGATCTGAGCCCTAAATGTTCCACTGTTTCTAGTTCTGCTTACCTGACAGAACAAGGAAATATATGTGTGCACACCAGCACATATATGAACACATAGCTGTAAATATTTCTACATGTAACCATATAAATTGCTAAGTGTTTGGCATATTATACCTTTAACTCTTACAGCAACTTCATGATATAAGTTCCATTTGTATCCCCATTTTATAAATGAGGAAACAGATGTAGAAGCCATAAGAAACTTACCCTAGGCCACACAACTTATGAAAGTCAAAAATGTAGTTGTTTTTGTTCTATGTATAAATTAAAAACCAAGTTATAAAGTAAACAATGTGGAAGTTTCATAAAAAGTTAAACATAAGTTTACCATATAGACTGATAATTCCACTTTTAAGATCCTACCCAAGGAAAATGAAATTATTTGTTTACACAAACACATACATGTGAATGTTTATACCAGATTTATTCTTAATAGACAAAATGCAGAAATAACTTGTGTTCATGCATAAATGGATAAATGAAATGTGGTTTATCCATATAATTAAATGTCATTTAAAAAAAATAAGGAATGAAACACTGATACCTGGTACAAAAGGGATAAACCTCAAAAATATTATACAAAGTGAAAGAAGCCAAAATAAAAGATTACTTATTGTGTGATTCCATATATGCAAAACGTCCAGAAAAGGCAAATCCAAGAAGACAGAAAGCTGATTAGTATTTGCCTGGAGCTGGAAGTGAGAATGGGAGTAAAATCTAAATAGACACAAAATCTTACTAGGTGATATAAATGTTCTAAAACTGGATTATGGTTTTGTCTGTACAATTCTACACTTAGAAAACTTGTTGAATTGTGCATTTCAGAGGAATTTTATATCTTGCAAGTTATACCTCAATATAGAAGTTTTTATTTATTCATTTATTCATTTTTAAGTATCACTTTTATATCATAGAGCATATACCAGTTTTTTAAATTGATCTTTTATTTTTGGCTGTGCAGGGTCTTCGTTGCTACATGGGCTTTCTCTGGTTGTGGTGCAGGGGCTGCTCTCCAGTTGCAGTGCATGGGCTTCTCATTGCAGTGGCTTCCCTTGTTGCAGAACATGGGCTCTAGGGTGCTCGGGCTTCAGTAGTTGTGGTGCATAGGTTTAGTTGCCCTGTGGCATGTGGGGTCTTCCTGGATCAGGGATTGGATCCATGTCCCTGGATTGGCAGGCAGATTCTTCACCACTGAACAACCAGGGAAAGTTATGGACAGAAGTCACAGTTGCACAACATTTGAATGTACTGAATACCACTGATTTGTATATTGTATGTTATGGGAATTTCACCTAAAAAACCTAAATAAATATAAAGTTTGGACACTGCCAAAATGTGTGTTTTTTGTATGTATTTTAAGTTAAAAAAAAAAAATGATGTTCTTTATTCATATCATTACTTCTACATATGCAACTCATATTCTTTGTATAAAAAGTAGGAAATAAAAAAGGACAATAATCTATTATTAATTTCTCATTATCTTACTGCCTAGTAATAATTTCATTTAATTTGTGGGAATATATCCTTCCATTCTTTTTTCTATGTGTTTTTATCAAAAATGTAATCCTACTATATGCTATGCTATGCTAAGTCACTTCAGTCGTGTCCGACTCTGTGCGACCCCATAGACAGCAGCTCACCAGGCTCCCCCGTCCCTGGGATTCTCCAGGCAAGAACAGTGGAGTGGGTTGCCATTTCCTTCTCCAATGCAGGAAAGTGAAAAGTGAAAGTGAAGTCGCTCAGTCGTGTCTGACTTTTAGCGACCCCATGGACTGCATCCATGCAGGCTCCTCCATCCATGGGATTTTCCAGGCAAGAGTACTGGAGTGGGGTGCCACTGCCTTCTCCGGTCCTATGACATGCTTTCGCAACTTAACAATAAACATAAATATCATCCTATTCTAATGATATGTCACGCTTTTGAAATTCAAAAGCCAAATGCCCACCTCATTTAAAGATAAAATCCACTCTGTGGGAGACAAAATGGCCATCCCGCCAAATATAACCTGAATCAACATTCTCTGTATGCCATGTGCTATGGACTGAATGATGTGCCCCCAAAATATATATGTTGAAATGCTGACCTCCAGTTTGACTATCTTTGAAGATAGAACCTATAAGGAGATACTTAAGATTTAATAAAATCTTAAGGGTAGGCCCTGATCCAATATGATTAGTATAGTGTCCTTAGAAGAAAAGACAACAAAGCACTCTCTCCTGCCCTCTCTCTCTCATCCTTCCACGTGAGGACGCTTTTATAAAGTGGTTATTTGCAAGCCAGGAACAAAGCCTTCATGAGAAACAAGATTGGCTAGCATCTTGATTAGGTCTTCCCCGGTGGTGCTAGTGGTAGAGAACCAGCCTGCTAAAGCAGGAGACATAAGAAATAACAGGTTTGATTCTGGGTGGAGAAGATCTCCTGGCGGAGGGCATAGCAACCCACTACAGTATTCTTGCCAGGAAAATCCCATGGACAGAGGACCCTGATGGGCTACAGTCTGTGGGGGCTCAAAGAGTCAGACATGAATGAAGTGACTTAGCACAGAATCTCAATAGGCATCTCAACCTTCAGAACTGTGAGAAAATAAATTTCTATTGTGTAAGCCACCCAACCTGTGCTCTTTTGCTATTTCATTGCAAGCTGACAAATATGCCATGTTTTCCAGTCAATCCTAGCTCCTGGACTAATTAAATTATGCAACAGCCTTTCCTGAGTGTGAACTATTATGTTTCAGATACTGTACTAGGTACTTTAAATATGTTACCTCTTTTTATTCATAGAACTGCTTGAAGTCATTTTACAAATAAGAAAACCAGGATTCAGAAAAGAAAACTAACTTAGTCAAAGTCACACAGCTAATAAATGCCAAAGTTTGAACTTGAACCCAGGTTTGTTTGATGGCAGAGGCTTTGCACATGCCCTGAGGCTGCTGAAGCTAAGAGATTGAGCTAAGTATTAGTAGTGTAGGATATATTTCCAGCATAAAATTTTACATAGATTATACTTGTATTGATCACCCACTGTGTGCTAACTACCATTTATGAAAGGACATAAATGCCAGACTGTAGTGTTTATATTTTATCCTGTAGTCCAGAGGTTAGCTAAACTTTTTTTTTTTTTTTCAAATTTCTATAAACGGCAAGAGAGTGGAAATTTTAGGCTTTGTGGGGGATTCAGTCTCTGTGGCAACTACTCAACTGCTACAATACAAAAACAGCCATTGGCAATGAGAAAATAAGTAAGCATGTTTGTATTCTAATAAATTTCATATATGAAAACAGACAGTAGGTTGAATTTGGTTATCAGGCCATAGTTTACCAACCCTGTTGTAGCCAATAGTAAGTGATTGAATGTGCTCAAAAGGGATTTTATCAAAGCTGTATTATTTTAAAGGATAGGTTCGGAAGTAATGTACACTGTGATTTGGGGGAGGGCAAAAATAGAGGCAGAGAAAGCTTGAGAAGACTAAGACTCAACAGACCCGATATAAGGCATAAAGAGAAAGAAGAAATGTTCATCAAATGAGTCTGTCAGGTTTTTAGATCAAATATTAATCCCTTTTAGAACTCGAATTTAGAACTTTCCCTTTTGAAAACTCACAGTAGATTATATGCCAGTTTAAGTCAATAGTTAATTTATTTCTTTCTTGGTAAAAACCAAAACTCCAATTTCAAAGCAGTTTGAATATATTTAAAACCAAATACTTTTGTGTGTGTGTGTGTATCTGTCTACCTGTCTTTCTGTCTGTCTTTATAGCCCAAGGAATCACAGGAACCAAAGAACCCCAGAATATCCATCAAACGTTTTTATTTGTAATCACTTTACTTAGTAAATGAACCAAAGAGTAAGGGTGTGAAAATAAGGATGATGCTGAGGAGCCATACTTCACAAATTGCCAAACTCTAATACACAAAGCTGGGTTGATGAATTAGAATAAAACCATTCATTTGCACAGTCTTCCCTGGAAAGAGATAGGAACTGGGCCTCTTGGCCCCTTATTTCTCTCCATAAAATCCTCTTTTATAAAATGTTGGCACAGCAATTTCCTTGTGAGGCAATGACTGGGCAGAGTGGGCTACACTGTTTAGTAGACAGAAAGGAGAAGACTTGGGATTTTATTTGGTCAAGATCACCCAATTAAACATTATTTTATCTGGAAAAAATATATAAAACACTATGAGTTTCTGTCTACATGATCTCACAGCCACAAACTAGAAAGTGAACAATCCAGTTAATGAGCCAATTTTTGTGTATGGGATGCAAAACATTGGTTTGATTCATATTACTTTTAAATTAACCAGCTGTTTAGGTAACGTGGTGCAAAACAACTGGCATCCCAAACCATCCATTACTTCTTCCAATTAAATTGTATTGCCTTATAACTGTTAGCAAAAGATCGTTCACTCATTTGTTCATGCTTTGTTTACTGGTTAAACACTTAGTGAGCACCAGTTGTTTCTCAGAGCAGGGTACTGCGCTTAGTAATAAAGGAAATGCAAAGATGAGAGAGACTCTAACTCTGCCTATGAAGAGCTTCCAATCTCAGAGGGGACATAATACAACAAAAAAATATTGATAAATAAAAGACAGAATGTGGTGTTTTGTGCACTGATTTAAAAAATTATTGGGTGCTTACAACCCACAGGGATTCTCTTTTTGAGGAAAGAGCTCTTGATACAACCCTGATGTAGCAGATTCAGGTCTGAGCACTGTCACTAACTGGCTTTGGCATTTGCTTAGTCACAGCTTTTCTGGAACATAATATCCCCGTCTAGGAAAGGATCTGTTGTGTTCAATGTTTGTTAGTGCTTTTTCCCATGAATACTATTCTAAGTTTCAATATTTTAAGTTGGAAAAGAACATGAATCAGGGTACATTTCAAAGGGTAGAGGAAACTTTGATTAAAAATGTAGAAATATGGATGTTCTTGAAAACACAAGAATGGATCTTAATTGATGCAGATGAGTTAGGCACACTCTCTTTAAAAAAAAAAAAGATTTATTTATTTATTTTTGGCTGCACTGGGCTTCCTCTAGTTGTGGTGACTGGGGGCTACTCTTTGTTAAGGGTCTTGGGCTTCATTAATTACAGCACACAGGCTCAGTAGTTGTGGTTTGAGGGCTTTAGTGCCCCGGCTCAGTAGTTTTGGTGCATGGGCTTAGCTGCTCCACAGCATGTGTGGGATCTTCCTGGACCAGGGATCAAACCTGTGTCCTCTGAATTGGCAGGTGGGTTCTTTAACCACTAGGAAGCTCAGGAATACTCTCTAAATAAAGGTCAGCTACATATATAAGAAAATAGTGATAACAATACTTTCATTTATAGGGTAAATATCTGGATATAGAATCTGTTCAGAAAACTGGAAGGAGGCATGAGGCTGAAAGCAGATAGAAATATCAGTGACTAGTATTTGGTGGACAAAAAATGAATTCTTTGGGTCACCTACTTTTCTACATAGAGTACTGCATGGGGAGAGGGAAAGTATGGGTGTGAAAGGCTCCCCAGTGCAGGAGGTGGCCTCCTGGAAGGTCAGCCCTGAGTACTGAGAAGCTACAACAACATCAATGACAGAACGAAGCATCCTTGCTCCCACAGCACAGGGCTACTGGGAGAAGGTACAGGTAATTCTCAGATTCAGTCTTCATACTTGATGTGTTACATGCAGCTAGGACAACCTTATAGAAATCTCTGGGTTAATCAAGTAAGTGAAAATTATAAGGGTGATGGGAATCTGGAAGTTTAATTTATAGCAATATCATGAGTGAGGAAAAAGATCTTCAGTTCAACACCTGTGCACAAGTTGTTAAGGATTTGTTTGTTTTAGCCACCCAGAACAGCTTGTGGGATCTTAGTTCCCTAATCAGGGACTGAAACCCCACCCTTGTGGAGTCCTAATCAGTTTTCTGAGTTAAAATTAGCAAATCAGTCTCATTTACAGCAGCAAAAACAGGAGTTTTCCAATTAACACGAGCTTTGGAAACTTTGGAAGTTTAATAGTATGTGAGACACTTGAACAATTGACCTTTTTTCCTGAATTTCTCACTAATAATGAATTTTTTCCCAAAGGAGAAGGCAAATGCAACAACTTCAGAAGCTTATGGGACTAAGTGTAAAACTAGTAGCTGTGGCCTAACCTAGGCTTTGGTGGTGCATACTGCTGCAGATATAGGTCTATGTCCTCGGGATCAAGTCTGTGGCATGGAGGTTTCTGTAAGCATGAGTGGCCAGATGTTCTTTCCCCAAAACCCTTGCAACTCCTTGTTCCCACCTCCTTGGCCTTGTCTTAGAAGCACCCATAGCCTGAGCCGAGTCTTCTTGCGCTCTGAGGTATCCTCAGCATCTGAGCAGGAGAGGTTGAGGTGAAAATTGAAGCCAATCCCTACAGGCCTGGATCGTGGGATGTGCCCAAGGGGAGCAACACAGCATATTGTTAAATGACTCAAGGGCATTTTGGGAACAATCTAGGAGGACTGCTTTGTGGGAGATTAATGACCTGAGGGATCATTTAAAAGAGCTGTTGGTTAACATGATCATTACTGCTTCAGAGCCCATATGCCTCTCCAGTCATGGTAGTGAGAAAGGAGTCTGGAAAAAATGGTGAGACTGTGAATTCTCATACTGCTAACTGTTGAACCAAGAATGATCAATAGACTGCTTGTAAAGAAAGTGTAGAGTTCACCTCGTCAGATTTGTGGAATGGATATTACCAGATAGGCGTGCGTGCAAAGTCACTTCGGTCGTATCTGACTCTTTGCAACCCCGGGGACTGCAGCCCGCCAGGCTCCTCTGTCCGTGGGATTCTCCAGGCAAGAATACTGAAGTGGGTTGCCATGCCCTCTTCCAGGGGATCTTCCCGACCCAGGGATCAGACCCATGTCTTTCATGTCTCCTGCACTGGTAGGCAGGTTCTTTACCACTAGTGCCACCTGGGAAGCCCAGATAGTTAGGTGACTGAGGATAAAGAAGAGAGCTTTTATCTGAATAGCAAGGTCTCATCCATTTTATTTATTTATTTATTTTTTTGTCATTTGAAATACTTATTTTTTTAATCAATAGAATAGCAATATAATTTCTCAATTCATTCCAAGTATTCCATCATTTGGATGATAGTCTGGAAACTTTTGAAACTATAAGGTAGATTATGTTTACAATTAATCTGAGGGGTTAGCATAAACAACTTTTGGAGAGAAAATATGTGGCATTTGGACTTGGATGATCCGCAGCCTGGAGTGGGATGAACTGCTCTTGAAGCTGTGTCTTTTTTTTTTTTTTTTACTGTAGTGTTTTTTTTTTCTAATTTTATTTTATTTTTAAACTTTACATAATTGTATTAGTTTTGCCAAATACCAAAATGAATCCGCCACAGGTATATATGTGTTCCCCATGCTGAACCCTCCTCCCTCCTCCCTCCCCATACCATCCATTTTAAATGATGCCTCAGGGTCTCTCAGGAGGCCCTGCTTTGAACTCTCAATGGAAAGAGTTATTGGTGACAGGAGATAGCCTCAGGTGGTTTCTTCTCTTGATCAGAAACATCTACTATTTCTTAGTACTAGATTAAGTACCTCTCACCTGTGCATAAGTGAAGGGCCCCAGCTGATCAGGAAGCAGTGGTTGTCGAATCCCATCCACAGCTTCTCAGTGCTCACCTCTAAACTGAAGGCTGCATGCTGTGAATGTGTTGCTTCTTAATGGAGATTTGATTCCCACCCCCACCCACTCCAGGCTTGATAACCCAATAGGCTTGCTATTAAGGCTAGGCAAAAGTGATAGGAGTTAAATCCTCCAGAAGCAAGCTTCAACCAATGAAGAATACTCAACCTTCTCTTCAGGTAATTCTAAGGTACGGTAGGCACAGACTCCCAGATTTCCTTAATGGAATTACCTTCGAGCAGCTCACAGTTGTAACTTGCTTGATAACTTACTCTCTATTGCCTTCCTTCTTTTTCCTGTCTACTTCCCTACTGGTGTTTCTTGGGACCACCTCTCCACTGACTCTCAGCCTTTGTCTCAGTGTTTGCTTCTAGGAGAATCCAAATAAAGACATTCAGGTAACACACCTTGTTATACATCAATCTCAAATATTTTTTTTTTGTTTTTGGTGTTTGTGCCTAAAGAATAGGAATACAGATATATATGTTCTGATAATTTAAATACAAAGCCTTCCATATTTTTCTACCCCTTGGCCCAAAATAGGAAGAAAGGGCAGGAAAAGTGTGTCATTTCAGGACACAACTTACATCTTACCCATCTGATGCTCATCTGAGCATCCTCATTAAGAGAAGGAGAGGAATAGGAATCTCTAGCTCCTTTAAAAACTTGCTGATCAAAGTTTAGTATCACTCTGGAACTTGTTAAAATGCAGAATGTCAGATCCCTTCCAGACCTACTGAATACGAACCTACAATTTTTTAAAACAAGATCTCCAGGCAACTCATATGCACATTATAGTTTCCATGTTGCTGTCCTCAGACACATGGCTGTGGTCTTTTGGAGGAAGAAAATGCAGTATTTCTATCAGCAGATCTTAGCAGCTGCAGCTCTCTGCTTAGATGTATAGCATATCACTGCTGTGGCAAGTAACCCAAGAGGAGTCCTTGAGTTTCTGTTATATGGGGTTACCTGGGTATCGATGAGATTTTACCACTTGCCACCAGGTGTAACAAGCTGTCAGGTGTAACGATGTCCTCCAGCCAAAGACTCAAGATCACAGGTAATTGAACAAGTTTAGTTTATTACCAGTTGCCTGAAGAGAGAACACACATCATGGGGAATCCTGGGGTGTCTCAGTAAGAGAGTGTCAGAAAGAACTTATTAAAAGATTCGGATTTTGGTTGAGTGATTTTGGAGAGGGTCCAAGGAAGAAGGGCTTTGCTGTGAATTGGGTGCTGTCAGAAAACAAGGATAATTCTATAATTGAGTGTCTTATAAAATCTTATCTATGGGGAGGACAAACCAGAGTGAGGCTAAAGTTATCACAATAAAAAACCACAGAATAAAAGTGAAACAGGAGATACAAACCTGTTTTTTTGTTTGTAGGTTTCAAATCCCTTTCACCACATTTGAACACCTTTAATATGCACCTAGGGAATAAAGATGCACGCTATTTGTAGACTGAAGAAGATTGCACTTGTGTGTGCGTGCTCAGTTGTGTCTGACTCTTTGCTACCCCGTGGACAGCAGCCCCCCAGACTCCTCTGTCCATGGGATTTCCCACACAAGAGTACTGGAGTGGGTTGCCATTTCCTCCTCCAGGGGATCTTCCCGAACCAGGGATTGAACCCTCATCTCTTGCATCTCCTACACTGGCAGGCATTTTCTTTATCACTGTGCCACCTGGGGAAGCCACTATTTGTACAACATGACAAACAAGCCAACTACTTTCTTTAACGCTCAACACAAGAAACAGTGAGATGTTCTACAGTTAAAAAGAATTGGTTGTGTTGGACTCACTGAAGAATAGGACCATTCAATAGTTTATAGAAAGAAAATTGATACTATGCAGTTCTGTGTACCACACAGTATTATCTTGTTGCCTAAATATACATGGGAAAGAAAACAATGTCTCTAATACAGAATAGCAGAAAGGGACAGACCATAACAGGTAAATAAGGTAAAATTCAAATAGTGAAAGTGTTATAAATAAAATAAAACATGGTGGCATGTTGAAAAATAGAGAAGGGGGCTGCTTGAGTTAGTTTAGTGGGGAGATCAGGACTGAGACATGAGTGAGGTGAAGAAGTGGGCCGTGTGTAAACCTGAGGGAAGAGTCTCTGGACAGAGAGAACATGCTTACTAACAATTGGGGTTACTGCTTTTAAAGTTTACTAATATGATGGAATGATGCTGAAGCTGAAACTCCAGTACTTTGGCCACCTCATGCAAAGAGTTGACTCATTGGAAAAGACCCTGATGCTGGGAGGGATTGGGGGCAGGAGGAGAAGGGGACGACAGAGGATGAGATGGCTGGGTGGCATCACTGACTCGATGGATATGAGTTTGAGTGAACTCCGGGAGTTGGTGATGGACAGGGAGGCCTGGTATGCTGCAATTCATGGGGTCGCAAAGAGTCGGACACAACTGAGCGACTGAACTGAACTGATCATGTGTGATGTATGATGATGATGTATGATGTATGATGGATGTAATGATGTATGGTGTATGATGGATGTAAAAATCATACAGCTCATTTTTTTAAATTTGCATTTTCCTTACTACTAGGGATGTTTACAATGTTTAGTGTTTAATTGTCATTTAAGCATGTCAATTTATATGGATTCTTTGTGTAGTAGACATTAAGTTTTTACCTATCATACGTTTGTTTTAAATGTGTTTTTTTATCTATAATCAGACTATCAACTTTGTATTTTTTTCCATGCAACATGTCTCAATGTACCTTAACATATTTATATAAGGGCTTCTCACATGGCACTAGCGGTAAAGACCCTGCCTGTCAATGCAGGAGATGTAGTTTTTCCCTGGGTCAGGAAAATCCCCTGGAGGAGGGCATGGCAACTTACTCCAGTATTTTTGTCTGGAGAATCCCATGGACAGCGGAGCTTGGTGAGCTACAGACCAGAGGGTTACAAAGAGTCAGACACAACTGAAGAGACTTAGCAAGCATGTTAATACAGCTAAATATGTCTATCTTGTACCCTTGCTTGTTTTCAGGATTTATTTGCCTGATACCTCTTCAACAACTCTTTATTCATCACATTACACCTTCTGTATTACATTATTTCTTTTTATTTGTTTCTGGCTGTGCTGGGTCTTTGTTGCTGCTGCACGGGCTTTTACACTAGTTGTGCAGGGGCTGCTCTCTAGTTGTGGTGTGTGGGCTTCTCACTGCGGCAGCTCCTCGTTACAGGGCACAGGTTCTAGGGCCTGTGGGGCCTCAGAAGTTGCTGTGTGTGGTGGCGTAGTTGTGACTCCCAGCTCTAAAGCACAGGCTCAACAGCTGTGGTACATGGGCTTAATTGTTCTTTGGCCTGTGGGATCTTCCTGGGTCAGATATTGAACTTGTGTCTCCTGGATTGGCAGGTGGATTCTTTACCATTGAGCCACTAGGGAAGCCCATAAACAACATATACCTTTTTTTTTTTAAATGACAATTTCTGTGTTTTAGTGTCATTTCTATCTTTAAATGAGAAATTTCAGTACATTCATGTTTAGGTAATAACTGATATAATTGATTTTACTCCTTTCATATTACTTTGTTTGCTACTTACTTCACTATTTTTTTTCTTATTTTTCTACTTTTTTTTCTGATTTTTAAGTTACTGTTCTTTCTTTACTTGCTCCTAATAACTTAGTTTTATTTCATTTTTCTATATTTCCTTACCAAACATTGCCATATTTTAAGACATCCATAACAAAACATATATCAATTCCAAAATATAAAAACAAGATGCCAATTACTCCTCTCAACATAGATGCCATAATCCCCAGCTACTTCTTCCTCCAATCCCCTAAAATAAGAATTTAGTGTGCTTTTACTTCCCACCACACTTCCCTAACCAACCAATCCCTACTTTTTACTGAGATGGTTTAGTACTATTGGTGTCAGACTGTTATGAAATTTTCTGTAGAAATATATTTTCTAAATTTAGAAAAATCTAATTATCCATCTATGTTTCTATTTACCTATCCATCCATCCACCCATCCATCTATTCATCCACTTATGTTTCCTTTTCAACCTCTTCTTTTGTAGGAGATCTCTTCAGATTCATTGCTGATGAGATGTATCTTCTCTCATCCATCCACACAAAATAAATGGAGAGAATTCTCAATTCCTGCACCTTTACAGAAATCCTTCCTGTAGCCGGTGATGTCTAGGCTGGATTATCATATACTTTCAGGTGTCTATGCTGGTAATTCCACTAGCTTCCTGTTGATAAATTCAATGTCAATCTGATTTATTTTATTTGGTAAACAACTTTTTCTTCCCATCTGCAGTATGTAAAATGTTCTCTTTATTTTAGAATCCAGGGATTTTATCATGCTGTGTCTGATTTGTCTTTCTTCCTTAATCCTGCATGTAATTTGATAAACCATTTCAATCTTGCAAACTCCAGTCTGACTTCAAAATAAGACACTTTCTCCCATTGTTTTGAAATTAATTTCTCTTTCTCTAGCTATTCCTTTTTTCTTTCTCTAGAATCCATATTATTTAAATTTTGGGATTCCTGACTTTATTGTTTCTTGATTTCCATTTCTTTGTGTTTTTATTTTGAGACTTTTTAATCTTCATGATCACTCATTCAAGTCTTAACAGTGACCATTTTCCCTTTAAACTTATCTATTAACTTTTTAGCTCAAATACTAGATTTCTCAATATTTAAAAAATTACCTTATTTACCTCTTGAAAGATTCATTAGACCCCTTTACCAGTTCTTGATTAAGAATCAGAACCACCATTGGGGGATTTTTAATTTTTTCAGTGGGCTATGAATCCAGCTGCTAATACAAAGGTGATAATACCACCAGCAAAGGGAGAGGCAGCTGTTTCTGCATCTATGGGCTTCTCAAATGTTAATATACCTGTATTTTCACCTGGGAATCTTGTTGAAATCCTAGTTCTGATCCAGGAGATCTGGGTTGGAGTCTGAGATTCTGCATCTCTATTAAGCAACCAGGTGATAACACTGCTGCTAGGGTCACAGACCACAATATCCATAACAAGGGACTAGCGTGTACCAGCCAACAGTCTGTCAGTTCCAAGTGTGCAGGCATCACAAAAACTTCTAACTGCAGCCTCCTTTTATGCAAACATTAGCATTTTCCAGGCCTAGCTGTTCCAGAGACCCATACCACCTGTTTGGCTTTTCTGCTGGATGGTAGAGACCAGTTGGTTTCCCCAGGAACATTCATCTTTCCTTCTGAGATTTGTGGCAAACTCTCTCCAGAATTCACAGCATTTTGATAAGCACTTTGTGAACTCCGGGAGTTGGTGACAGACAGGGAGGCCTGGTGTGCTGAGATTCATGGGGTCGCAAAGAGTCAGACATGACTGAGCGACTGATCTGATCTGATCTCTTCATTTCTGGTCTCCAGAGGCATCCTAAGGCCAGAAGAACAAAAGATCTTCCATTTCCTTCCATCTGCTCTTGGAAGAGCCAAGGCCTGGCTTCTACCCTCCAGGCCCCCAGTCAGTCCGTCCAACATCTGCTTTTCTCAGGAGAGGTAGTTTGCTATTGATATGGACTTGGGGGATATGTTCAAATACCATCTTCACAGGCACACACGCAAAAGCATGTACTACATATTTTAAGCCAGAAAGTATTTTTTTTGTGGTAATAAGGAATATATCCATATTTTAAAAGTTTAATATCTGTAAGTCTGATCTTGGCTTCTAGAAAGAGTTCAGATTTTAAGCAGAAAAAAAAAGAGAAAGATCAGATAAAATTACATTACTGAGCTGTAAGGGCAAAGAGTTAGCTAGCACTCTGTTAGAGGAGACTCCCTTTGACATTCCACTAAAGAAAGTCAAATGATGTTTTATACCTTGAGGTCCTGAACAGTAGAAAGAGAAAAAAAAGAAAAAAAGTAACCCATAAATTGAAGAGAATTCAGAACGACTATATTCTCTAACCCTTCTTTCTTCTGTGAGAGGATCTGGACATAGTTGGGCATAAGGATAAGTCAGATAAATGAGAATGAAGTTTGTCCATCAAGTTTTTCCCTTCATGTCCTCCAGAGAATATGGCTTCATCTTTGTACCTTTCCCCTGCACTGCAAAAGAGGAAGTCAAACATGCGTGCTGTGCAACGTTAGCCGTCTTCCTTTATTTTATGTCTCTTAATTCCTGGAGATGTCCAGGCACAACTTCTAAGATGCTTGATCTTTTTCCCCAAAATGGAAACTATATTTTTCGTATTCATTATAACTGGTTAAACCAACAGTGATGCACTTCCATAGAAATCATTTGTACCCTGTTTTAATAAGTTTTGTCTGCATGGTGTACAAGGGAGCCAAGCAGCTACAGGCAGAATGAACGGGATTGCTATGAAGTGGGGAAAGGTCTCCCTTAGGAGAGAGCTATGCCTTTAACAGTGTGACCTAATGGAAGCACTCCAGACATAAAAATGCAGACTTCCCAAGGCATGAAGCTTTCATTCTTCTGTAACTGCCATGGTGAGAAAAACTCCCAGAGAGACTGTAAAAGAGCAGTGGTGGTGTCATTATCATTCCTGTGTAAAGGAGAAAGTTTTTATGTCTAAAGATCTTTTTTTTTTTTCTATTTCATAAGATATCTCTGTTTGAAAACTTTTAAATATGATTTTAGGACTCTGCTTCCAACCAATAGACTAGCTCTAATACAGTAAATACTCAATTTCAGCTGCTCAATGAAGGTCTACTTAAATTATTTCTTATAAAAGCTCTAGAGATCATCTATTTACAGCCTTGGTATCACTTCTGGAATGCTATGGCACATGTGTGATCAAACAGCAGTACAGTAAAATGTCATGAACCTATGGATAATAAACTCTTCATTGATGAGAGCTCATGTGTTAAGCTATATTTCATATACTACAATGAGGACATAATCTTGAGATGATAGAAACCTCTGGAAGCTATCAGATTTACACATTTCTTTTCAAACATCTCAAGGTTATTCAAGACTGATGGCTGTTTTCTTCGTAAACATATTCCAAGACAGAGACCCAACAATTTTTAAGTTTTTGAAAAATCATCCACCTTACAAGAAGCGCTTCTATTTCTCCATCTAAAATGACATTTTAAAAACTTTTTTTCCAAAAACTGTAGCATTTTTATTTTCTAGGGGAACCAGGGACATAAAATGAGGAAGCCAAATCTCAGAAAGAGTGAGCAAAGCAGAACTTTGTCTTCTGACTGCTAGTACTACACTGCCTCTAAAATGAATGAAAACATAATGCATATAATATTATTTTTAAATACCATTATTCCTTACTATTCACAGTGAATTCATCTTTTAATTTTCATACCTTTCATTCTGTCACCTTATCAGCATAATGTAAGAAAGGATGAAAAAGGAGTATGTAAATGCAACACAGATTTTTTCAAGGTATTCTGCAATTGGTTAACACATTCTCACAAGAGAAAATTGTTTAATCCAGACTGGTTTACTCATAGGCAAAGTGAAGAGCTGGAACTAGATAATTTGTAAGGTGCCTTCTATTTTAACACTATTTTAAACAATTCAGTTTTGCTTTATGAAAGTTTTCTTAATACTTGCAATACCATGAAAATATCCAAGACTTCATGATATCTACCTTTACCAAAGAAGACTGACAGAGCTTTACAGTCTAGTGAAACGATATGCATAGAAAAGATCCCTTTGAACCTGGACTGTGTTTCTTTAATGTTATCGATACCAGATTTACAGTTATGATTTTATACTTTGTTTTCCAGTCCCTTTTTGATATCCTAAAAGTCTATGAAAAATCAAGGTCAGTCAATCCATCAGAGATCAGTACAATAATCATCTGCAAATTACAACTCTTTTTATACTTCAAAGTTCCTCTCCCACCCTCAGGAATACATATAATTTCAATGACATATTCTTCATAAACAGAACACAGAAATGAATGGGACTTGGGGAATGGATAAGATTTTGCCTTTGAAAAATAAGAGGCTCTCAAGTTGCACATTCTTATGATAATATGCACAGAATGAAGAGTATTATGGGTCTCTTGCATCTTGCAGCGGGATTTCTTTCTCTTAATGTAACTAAGAATGGCATGCTGTCTCATCCCTATGGTACAAGGACAAAGACTAGAACAAACAATGTCAAAATCCTTACTACCTCCTCCAATTTTTCCCTCTTCAAGGCTTCGGTTTCACTTCAGCCATCAAATCCCCATGCTGTCAACAGATGGCCCAATTTTAGAATGCTCTTATAGTAGAGTCTCCTGACCATTCTTTTCTCAACTTCCTTTCCCACATGCAACTCTCTATCATCACTCATTCTAAGTTCTGCATCACATAGAGGAAGTCATCAGGGCTTAACCATCAGACGGATCTGCCCAGGTCCACCACTTATGCAAGTTATTTAGTGTTTTCTTAAACTGGGACTAACACTTCCTCCAGAATATATCACAAGGATTTGAGATTAAAGTATTCCTCTCTATACAAGGATGCTTAGTAGATTGGCTCTAGTTGACGCATAGTATATGCTCACTAAATGGTTGTTGTTCTTCTGATCGCCAAGGAAAGTGTCTTTCCTCTATAGCAAGGCTGCTGCTGCTGCTGCTAAGTCACTTCAGTCATGTCCGACTCTGTGTGACCCCATAGACGGCAGCCCACCAGGCTCCCCCATCCCCGGGATTCTCCAGGCAAGAACACTGGAGTGGGTTGCCATTTCCTTCTCCAATGCATGAAAGTGAAAAGTGAAAGGGAAGTCGCTCAGTCGCGACCCCATGGACTGCAGTCCACCAGGCTCCTCTGTCCATGGGATTTTCCAGGCAAGAGTATTGGAGTGGGGTACCATTGCCTTCTCCGTCTCCTCATCCCTAGATACTGGCAATCTTTGGCTCATTTTCTGTTTCTTCTGCTTTGCCTTTGCAAATATATTACATAAATTGAATCATGTAATATGTAACCTTTTGAGCCTAACTTCTTGCATTTAGTATAATGGTTTGAGATTCATCCTTTTTGTTACATATATTAGTCATGTGTTCCTTCTAAACAGTGTTCTACAGAATGGACACATCAAAATGTGTTTTCCAGTTGTGTGTATTCTCCATTCTCCAGTTGAAGGGCATTTGAGTTATTTCCAGTTTTTTACAATTGTAAATAAACCAAAGCTGAGTTTTAAACTGCTTTTGTTTTTCATATTTGTTTTCATTTTTACATTTAAAATTGAGAAGCATTTGTCTCTTCCATTCCTACAAATTCGTAAATTCATAGATTCATCATGGAATCTATATGAATATAAATGAATCTATGATTCATTTCTGCTTGCAAAGTGACAATTTCCATCTGAGCTCACCTTCTTGTAATATTTTGCCAGACTCAGGCGATGTCAGTCAAAGCTTGCTGCTATCATTCTGTTTTCCATTTGTTCTAGGTTCATAATCAGTTACCACATCATTGTGAGCAATAGTTTTATGAAAAGTTTTGCTACTGCAGAGTGTGGAAAAATATTCCAGCTTCCAGTAGTAATTTTCCTTCTACCTGCTTCTCAGCCTCTATGATGATGCAATACATTGGGGGCAGGGGAGAGGTATTACAATATCTTCAAAATTCTAGATAATCAATTTTTACATTAATCAGTTTAGGCTGTGTTGTCAAACCCACCAAATATCTAGTGACTTAACAAAAATTTACTTTTTCCTTGCACTTCCTGTCTAACCAGGAAGGTGGGAGTGCTCATGGTGTCACTCAAAGAGCCAGTCTGATAGAGATGCTATCTCCACATGCACTTCATCACTCATCATTGCAGCTTCAGGAAAGGAAATGGCAAATTGTACATTGACTGCCTAGGACAGAAACACATTTCTACCTGGGAGTGATATGTGCTACTTATACTTACATCTCATTGCCAAAGCAGGTCACAAAGCCACACCTAACTTCAAAGATGGTGAAGAAATACAGCCCTACCTGCTGCCTTAACACCTCCATTTAATAAAGATGACACACTTTGCCCAGCAATTTTAATGCCCCCCTTTATTATCTACTAAAATCTCATGTGTAATAAGTCTGTTACTGGACTCTATTCTGTTAACTTTTGCTACTACCTATATGTCACTGTACTCCAGTATCATGGCCATATAAAATCTTTTTTTTTTTTTTTGAATTTTATTTTAAACTTTACAAATTGTATTAGTTTTGCCAAATATCAAAATGAATCCGCCACAGGTATACATGTGTTCCCCATCCTGAACCCTCCTCCCTCCCCATACCATCCCCCTGGGTCATCCCAGTGCACTAGCCCCAAGCATCCAGTATCGTGCATTGAACCTGGACTGGCAACTCGTTTCATACATGATATTATACATGTTTCAATGCCATTCTCCCAAATCTTCCCACCCTCTCCCTCTCCCACAGAGTCCATAAGACTGTTCTTTATATCAGTGTCTCTTTTGCTGTCTCGTACACAGGGTTATTGTTAGCATCTTTCTAAATTCCGTATATATGTGTTAGTATACTGTATTGGTGTTTTTCTTTCTGGCTTACTTCACTCTGTATAATAGGCTCCAGTCTCATCCACCTCATTAGAACTGATTCAGATGTATTCTTTTTAACGGCTGAGTAATACTCCATTGTGTATATGTACCACAGCTTTCTTATCCATTCATCTGCTGATGGACATCTAGGTTGCTTCCATGTCCTGGCTATTATAAACAGTGCTGTGATTAACATTGGGGTACACGTGTCTCTTTCCCTTCTGGTTTCCTCAGTGTGTATGCCCAGCAGTGGGATTGCTGGATCATAAGGCAGTTCTATTTCCAGGTTTTTAAGGAATCTCCACACTGTTCTCCATAGTGGCTGTACTAGTTTGCATTCCCACCAACAGTGTAAGAGGGTTCCCTTTTCTCCACACCCTCTCCAGCATTTATTGTTTGTAGACTTTTGGATCGCAGCCATTCTGATTGGTGTGAAATGGTACCTCATAGTGGTTTTGATTTGCATTTCTCTGATAATGAGTGATGTTGAGCATCTTTTCATGTGTTTGTTAGCCATCTGTATGTCTTCTTTGGAGAAATGTCTATTTAGTTCTTTGGCCCATTTTTTGATTGGGTCATTTATTTTTCTGGAGCTGAGCTGTAGGAGTTGCTTATATATTTTTGAGATTAGTTGTTTGTCAGTTGCTTCATTTGCTATTATTTTCTCCCATTCCGAAAGCTGCCTTTTCACCTTGCTAATAGTTTCCTTTGATGTGCAGAAGCTTTTAAGGTTAATTAGGTCCCATTTGTTTATTTTTGCTTTTATTTCCGATATTCTGGGAGGTGGGTCATAGAGGATCCTGCTGTGATGTATGTCAGAGAGTGTTTTGCCTATGTTCTCCTCTAGGAGTTTTATAGTTTCTGGTCTTACGTTTAGATCTTTAATCCATTTTGAGTTTATTTTTGTGTATGGTGTTAGAAAGTGTTCTAGTTTCATTCTTTTACAAGTGGTTGACCAGATTTCCCAGCACCACTTGTTAAAGAGATTGTCTTTAATCCATTGTATATTCTTGTCTCCTTTGTCAAAGATAAGGTGTCCATATGTGCGTGGATTTATCTCTGGGCTTTCTATTTTGTTCCATTGATCTATATTTCTGTCTTTGTGCCAGTACCATACTCTCTTGATGACTGTGGCTTTGTAGTAGAGCCTGAAGTCAGGTAGATTGATTCCTCCAGTTCCATTCTTCTTTCTCAAGATTGCTTTGGCTATTCGAGGTTTTTTGTATTTCCATACAAATTGTGAAATTATTTGTTCTAGCTCTGTAAAGAATACCGTTGGTAGCTTGATAGGGATTGCATTGAATCTATAAATTGCTTTGGGTAGTATACTCATTTTCACTATATTGATTCTTCCAATCCATGAACATGGTATATTTCTCCATCTATTAGTGTCCTCTTTGATTTCTTTCACCAGTGTTTTATAGTTTTCTATGTATAGGTCTTTAGTTTCTCTAGGTAGATATATTCCTAAGTATTTTATTCTTTCTGTTGCAATGGTGAATGGAATTGTTTCCTTAATTTCTCTTTCTGTTTTCTCATTATTAGTGTATAGGAATGCAAGGGATTTCTGTGTGTTGATTTTATATCCTGCAACTTTACTATAATCATTGATTAGTTCTAGTAATTTTCTGGTGGAGTCTTTAGGGTTTTCTATGTAGAGGATCATGTCATCTGCAAATAGTGAGAGTTTTACTTCTTCTTTTCCAATTTGGATTCCTTTTATTTCTTTTTCTGCTCTGATTGCTGTGGCCAAAACTTCCAAAACTATGTTGAATAGTAATGGTGAAAGTGGGCACCCTTGTCTTGTTCCTGACTTTAGAGGGAATGCTTTCAATTTTTCACCATTGAGGATAATGTTTGCTGTGGGTTTGTCATATATAGCTTTTATTATGTTGAGGTATGTTCCTTCTATTCCTGCTTTCTGGAGAGTTTTTATCATAAATGGATGTTGAATTTTGTCAAAGGCTTTCTCTGCATCTATTGAGATAATCATATGGTTTTTATTTTTCAATTTGTTAATGTGGTGTATTACATTGATTGATTTGCGGATATTGAAGAATCCTTGCATCCCTGGGATAAAGCCCACTTGGTCATGGTGTATGATCTTTTTAATGTGTTGTTGGATTCTGATTGCTAGAACTTTGTTAAGGATTTTTGCATCTATGTTCATCAGTGATATTGGCCTATAGTTTTCTTTTTTTGTGGGATCTTTGTCAGGTTTTGGTATTAGGGTGATGGTGGCCTCATAGAATGAGTTTGGAAGTTTACCTTCCTCTGCAATTTTCTGGAAGAGTTTGAGTAGGATAGGTGTTAGCTCTTCTCTAAATTTTTGGTAGAATTCAGTTGTGAAGCCGTCTGGACCTGGGCTTTTGTTTGCTGGAAGATTTTTGATTACAGTTTCAATTTCCTTGTGATGTTTCAATTGCTTGTGATGGGTCTGTTAAGATTTTCTATTTCTTCCTGGTCCAGTTTTGGAAAGTTGTACTTTTCTAAGAATGTGTCCATTTCTTCCACGTTGTCCATTTTATTGGCATATAATTGTTGATAGTAGTCTCTTATGATCCTTTGTATTTCTGTGTTGTCTGTTGTGATCTCTCCATTTTCATTTCTAATTTTATTGATTTGATTTTTCTCCCTTTGTTTCTTGATGAGTCTGGCTAATGGTTTGTCAATTTTATTTATCCTTTCAAAGAACCAGCTTTTGGCTTTGTTGATTTTTGCTATGGTCTCTTTTGTTTCTTTTGCATTTATTTCTGCCCTAATTTTTAAGATTTCTTTCCTTCTACTAACCCTGGGGTTCTTCATTTCTTCCTTTTCTAGTTGCTTTAGGTGTAGAGTTAGGTTATTTATTTGACTTTTTTCTTGTTTCTTGAGGCATGCCTGTATTGCTATGAACTTTCCCCTTAGGACTGCTTTTACAGTGCCCCACAGGTTTTGGGTTGTTGTGTTTTCATTTTCAATAGTTTCTATGCAAATTTTGATTTCTTTTTTGATTTCTTCTGTGATTTGTTGGTTATTCAGCAGTGTGTTGTTCAGCCTCCATATGTTGGAATTTTTAATAGTTTTTCTCCTGTAATTGAGATCTAATCTTACTGCATTGTGGTCAGAAAAGATGCTTGGAATGATTTCTATTTTTTTGAATTTACCAAGGCTAGATTTATGGCCCAAGATGTGATCTATCCTGGAGAAGGTTCCATGTGCACCTGAGAAAAAGGTGAAATTCATTGTTTTGGGATGAAATGTCCTATAGATATCAATTAGGTCTAACTGGTCTATTGTATCATTTAAAGTTTGTGTTTCCTTGTTAATTTTCTGTTTAGTTGATCTATCCATAGGTGTGAGTGGGGTATTAAAGTCTCCCACTATTATTGTGTTATTGTTAATTTCTCCTTTCATACTTGTTAGCATTTGTCTTACATACTGTGGTGCTCCCGTGTTGGGTGCATATATATTGATAATTGTTATATCTTCTTCTTGGATTGATCCTTTGATCATTATGTAGTGACCATCTTTGTCTCTTTTCACAGCCTTTGTTTTAAAGTCTATTTTATCTGATATGAGTATTGCTACTCCTGCTTTCTTTTGGTCCCTATTTGCATGGAAAATCCCTTTCCAGCCCTTCACTTTCAGTCTGTATGTGTCCCCTGTTTTAAGGTGGGTCTCCTGTAGACAACATATGTAGGGGTCTTGTTTTTGTATCCATTCAGCCAGTCTTTGTCTTTTGGTTTGGGCATTCAACCCATTTATGTTTAAGGTAATTACTGATAAGTATGATCCCGTTGCCATTTACTTTATTGTTTGGGGTTCGAATTTACACACCGTTTTTGTGTTTCCTGTCTAGAGAACATCCTTTAGTATTTGTTGGAGAGCTGGTTTGGTGGTGCAGAATTCTCTCAGCTTTTGCTTGTCTGAAAAGCTTTTGATTTCTCCTTCATACTTGAATGAGATCCTTGCTGGGTACAATAATCTGGGCTGTAGGTTATTTTCTTTCATCACTTTAAGAATGTCTTGCCATTCCCTCCTGGCTTGAAGAGTTTCTATTGAAAGATCAGCTGTTATCCTTATGGGAATTCCCTTGTGTGTTATTTGTTGTTTTTCCCTTGCTGCTTTTAATATTTGTTCTTTGTGTTTGATCTTTGTTAATTTGATTAATATGTGTCTTGGGGTGTTTCTCCTTGGGTTTATCCTGTTTGGGACTCTCTGGGTTTCTTGGACTTGGGTGATTATTTCCTTCCCCATTTTAGGGATGTTTTCAACTATTATCTCCTCAAGTATTTTCTCATGGTCTTTCTTTTTGTCTTCTTCTTCTGGGACCCCTATGATTCGATTGCTGTAGCATTTAATATTGTCCTGGTGGTCTCTGAGATTGTCCTCATTTCTTTTAATTCGTTTTTCTTTTATCCTCTCTGATTCATTTATTTCTACCATTCTATTTTCTAATTCACTAATCCTATCTTCTGCCTCTGTTATTCTACTATTTGTTGCCTCCAGAGTGTTTTTAATTTCATTTATTGCATTATTCATTATATATTGACTCTTTTTTATTTCTTCTAGGTCCTTGTTAAACCTTTCTTGCTTCTTCTCAGTCCTTGTCTCCAGGCTATTTATCTGTGATTCCATTTTGATTTCAAGATTTTGGATGAATTTCACTATCATTATTCAGAATTCTTTATTAGGTAGATTCCCTATCTCTTCCTCTTTTGTTTGGTTTGGTGGGCATTTATCCTGTTCCTTTATCTGCTGGGTATTCCTCTGTCTCTTCATCTTGTTTAAATCGCTGAGTTTGGGGTGTCCTTTCTGTATTCTGGCAGTTTGTGGAGTTCTCTTTATTGTGGCATTTCCTCGCTGTGTGTGGGTTTGTACAGGTGGCTTGTCAAGGTTTCCTGTTTAGGGAAGCTTGTGTTGGTGTTCTGGTGGGTGGAGCTGTATTTCTTCTCTCTGGAGTGCAATGAAGTGTCCAGTAATGAGTTATGAGATGTCTATGGTTTTGGGGTGACTTTGGGCAGCCTGAATCTTGAAACTCAGGGCTGTGTTCCTTTGTTGCTGGAGAATTTGCTTGGTATGCCTTGCCCTGGAACTTGTTGGCCCTTGTGTGGTGCTTGGTTTCAGTGTCGGTATGGAGGCATTTGATGAGCTCCTGTCAATTAATGTTCCTTGGAGTCAGGAGTTCCCTGGAGTCAGGGTTTGGATTTAAGCCTCCTGCTTCCAGTTATTGGTCTTATTTTTACAGTAGTTTCAAAACTTCTCCTTCTATACAGCACCATTGATAAAACATCTACATTAAAGATGAAAAGTTTCTCTACCATGAGGGTCACCCAGAGAGGTTCACAGCGTTGAATGGAGAAGAGAAGAGGGAGGCGGGAGTTAGAGGTGACCCGAATGAGGTGAGGTGGAATCAATAGTGGAGAGAGTGGGCTAGCCAATAATCACTTCCTTATGTGCACTCCACAACTGGACCACTCAGAGATGTTCACGGAGTTATACAGAGAAGAGAAGACGGAGGAAGGAGACAGAGGTGGCCAGAAGGATAAAAGGGGGGAATGAAAAGGAGGGAGACAGATCCAGCCAGTAATCAGTTACCTAAGTGTTCTCCACCACCTGGAACACACAGAAATTCACAGAGTTGGGTAGAGTAGAGAGGGGTTAGGGAGAAGACACAGGTGACCTGGTGGAGAAAAAAGGAGAGTCCAAAGGGAGAGAGAGCAGTTAAGCCAGTAATCTCGTTCCCTAGTGAAAAATGGGTACTGAAGATTGGGTTCTTAAAGGTACAAAATTGGTAACAAATACATAAAAGCAAAAATTAAAAATCTAGAGTAGAGTTTGGAATTTTAAAAATACGATGTTAAAGAAAAGAAGAAGGAAAAGAAAGAGAGAAAAAAAGGAACAAACAAAAACAAACAAGGTCACGAAAATTATAAAGAAAATATAGGTACAAAATTGATAACTAATACCAAAAAGCAAAAGTTAAAAATCTAGAGTAGAGTTTGGAATTTCAGATATACAATGTTATATAAAAGAAGAGAAAGAAACAGAAAAAAAAAAAGTCACAGAAATTATAAAAAAACTATAGGTACAAAATTGATAACAAATACCAAAAAAAGCTAAAATTAAAACTCTAGAGTAGAGTTTGGAATTTCAAAAATACAATGTTAAAGAAAAGAAGAAGAAAAAAAAACAAGGTCAAAAAATTATAAAAAATATATATATGAAGTTTGCTGAAGAAAAAAAATAGTGGTCTTTTTTTTTTTGCAAAGTAATAGGTTATAAAAGTGAAAATTAAAGGAATAATAGAGGACTTAAAATTTTTTTAAAAAATTAAAAAAAAAAAAAGAAAGAATGATCGTAAAAATAGTAAAAATATATCGAGGACTTTCTCTGGTTTTGTTGTGAGTATTGTGGGTTCAGCTCATTTTTGGCTAGTTCCTTGGTCCAACTTTTATTTCTCAAGATCTATAGGCCCCTTCCTATGTAGTCAGTAGTAACCACAGGGTTTTAATCTATTGCCTGTAGCTTCCAAGGCGGTTCCCTGTGTCACAGCTTCTTCTGTTTGCTGGACTCTTCAGTGTCTGGTTTCCACCCTGACACAAAGGGGATGGTGGAGAACACTTTTTTTTTTTTTTTTCTTTTTAGGCTCACTTGTTCAGTCGCGCTGTGGGGAGGGAGGGAGGGATGCTGCAAACAAGTAACACTGGCATGTGCTCACAGCGCCTCAGCCACACTGGGTCTGCCCCCGCTCACAGCGCGTGTAGCCTCCCTGCCCACACGCTCAGGCTCTAGGTTGTTCCGCTGGGAACCATCTGTGGCTGGCCCTGGGCTTCCTGCACCTCCCAGGTCCAAGCCGCTCAGGTTCAGGCACTCGGGTAGTCCTCAGAGGCGCAGACTCGGTTGGGCCTGCGTTTTGTGCCCTTCCCAGGTCCGAGCAGCTCAGGTGATGAGGAGTTTAGCGAGCGCGATTGCTGCGACTTATCGCCTCCCCGCAGCTCGGTTATCTAGGTGTACAACCGGCACACGTTCTCAGGGAGATGTTGACCATCCAGACCCCCAAGAAGTTTTAGTTAGCAAAGAAGCCTGCTTACAGTTTTATAGATAATGTCTCTCTGGGGCTGAGATTGCCCCCTTCCGGCTCTGGCTCCGTGTCACCAGAGGGGGAAGGTCTGCAGCCGGCTATCTCTCTTCAGTCCTTTGTTCCGTGCACAGGCCTGGCAGTGTCTTAGGTTAGGGCTGGCTTTTCATGTGATGGATATCCCACAGTCTGGTTTGCTAGCCCAGATTATTTCGCTCAGATAGCGCTCAGGGTATTCAGGCCAGGTCCTTACTCTAAGCGATGCAGTCCGCGCCGCGCCTCCCTGCCCAGCCCCCGCTTGCTAATGGCGTGTGCAGGTGTCTGCGCTGCTTCTCCGCTGGGGGAGTTAACTGTAGGGCTCACAATCTGTGAGTTTTAATTGTTTATTTATTTTTTTCTCCCTATTATGTTGCCCTCTGTGCTTCCAAAGCTCGGCACAGATTCGGCGGTGAGAAGGTTTCCTGATGTTTGGAAACTTCTCTCTTTTTAAGACTCCCTTCCCGGGACGGAACTCCATCCCTCCCTCTTTTGTCTCTTTTTTTGTCTTTTATATTTTTTCCTATCTCCTTTCAAAGACTTGGGTTGCTTTTCTGGGTGCCTGATGTCCTCTGCCGGCATTCAGAAGTTGTTTTGTGGAATTTACTCAGCTTTTAAATGCTCTTTTGATGTATTTGTGGGGGAGAAAGTGTTCTCCCCATCCTACTCCTCTGCCATCTTGGCTCCTCCCCTAAAATCTTTTGATAATGGTAGGGCAGATCCTTCTTCATTTTTCTGTATGGGCTATCCTCACATATTTATTCTTTATAAGACTTACTTTATCAATTCTAAATATACAAGTGATGCATCAGTAAAAAGAATCCAACAATAAGGAAATACATATAAATAGAACATGAATATGCCTCTTCAATTCCCCTTTTCCATTCTCATTCTCTGATTAAGAAGTAATTTTGATCTATATTTTGCCATTCTTTTTATACATGTACATGCATATTTCTTGAGATGTACAATATATTGACTTGCTGGGTTAACATTGTTTAGTGTAAATAGAATCATACTACACATATTGTTTAGCTATTTTTTTCTAATTTAGTTTGGTATGGACAGGGAACATGATTTCAAAACTGAAATTTGTTAGTATTTGTTTTACAGTTCAGCATATAATTTATCTCAGTGCATGTTTCATGTGCTCTTGAAAGAATTATATGTTCTGCAGTTGTTGGATATAGTGTTTTGTAAATGTCACTTAGATCATGTTGATTGATAGTGTTATTCAAATTGTCTGTGATGATCTGTACTGACATATTATCTAATTTTTATACCAATTGCTGAGAGAAGAATTAAAATCTTCTACCTTGGACTGCAAGGAGATCCAACCAGTCCATTCTGAAGGAGATCAGCCCTGGGATTTCTTTGGAAGGAATGATGCTAAAGCTGAAACTCCAGTACTTTGGCCACCTCGTGTGAAGAGTTGACTCATTGGAAAAGACTCTGATGCTGGGAGGGATTGGGGGCAGGAGGAGAAGGGGTCAACAGAGGATGAGATGGCTGGATGGCATCACTGACTCGATGGGCGTGAGTCTCAGTGAACTCCGGGAGTTGGTGATGGACAGGGAGGCCTGGCGTGCTGTGATTCATGGGGTCGCAAAGAGTCGGACACGACTGAGTGACTGATCTGATCTCATCTCATCTGACTTCAGGGATTTATCTATTACTCCTGTTAATTCTGGTCATTTTTGCTTTATGTATTTTGAAATATTATTACTAAGTATATTCACCTTAGGATTGTGACATCTTCTTGATGAATTTATCCTTTTGTGATTATAAGATGATTCTGTTTCAGTCTCACAATGCTTCTTGTCTTGAAGTCAATATTGTCTGACATTATTATAGCATACCAGCTTTCATATGCTTAGTATTTGGTGTGTCACCACCTTTTGTGTTCAATCTGGCTTTGTTATTATGATTTTTCTTTATTATTATACTGCAGATCTCTTGTAGGCAGCAAATAATTGGGATTTGCTTTTTTTAATGTATTCTATAAACTCTGAACTTGAATTACCAATACAATTGAGATGAAATTTACTATCAGCTATTTGCTTTATATGTGCTGTTTCTTTGTTCTTCCTTTTATTTTTGTTTTTTAGTTAATAAAATTTTTAATATCTCATACTATCTCTTCTAGGGTTTCCCAGGTGGCTCAGTGGTAAAGAATCTGCCTGTCGATACAGGAGACACAAGAGCCGCAGGTTCCACCCCTTGGTTGGGAAAATACCTTGGAGAAGGAAATGGCAACCCACTCCAGTATTCTTGCCTGGAAAATCCCATGGACAAAGGAGCCTGGCGAGCTACAGTCCATGAGGTTGCAAAAGAGTCAGACACAACTGAGCAACTGAGCACTGAGCACTATCTCTCCTATGGACTGTTTAGCTAATACAGCTCTGTGGATTTTTTTGTTTGTTTATTTTTTGGTTTTGGCATATTTCCTCTAGGGGTTATAGTATGCATCCTTAATTAATCACAGTCTTCTTGAATTAATGTCATGTCACTTCACTTATTATGTAAGAAACAGTTGTAAAATTTTATTTGCACCCTTCTGTTGCATCCTTTCTGCTGTTTATTTGCTAAGTCGGGTCTGCAAATAAACTCTGCAACCCTATGGACTATAACCCACCAGGCTCTCTGTCCATGGAATCTCCCAGGCAAGAATACTGGAGTGGGTTGACGTTTCTTCCCGATCCAGGGATTGAACTCACATCTCTTGTGTCTCCTGCATTGGCAGGTGGATTCTTTATCACTGAACCACCTGGGAAGCCCAGTCCTTTATGATACTGTTCCACATTTTTGTTATTGTTTAATCACTAAGTTGTTTCTGACTATTTGCATCACACATTTACCTCTAAGTGTATTACAAATCTCAAAATATACTGTTCTTACTTTTCTTTTATGTATTGTATGACTTGAAAATTTTAAGAAAACAAATGTTAGTATTTTATAATTACCAATACATATAATATTTCTTGTATTCTCCACTCCTTCACATCTATCTGAATTCCCATGTGGTATCAATTTCTTCAATCTGAAGATATTTCTTCAGCATATCTTGTACTGTGGTAAATTCTGCTGGCAACAAGTTCTCTCAACTCCCATTTATCTAAAATGTATTATTTTTCTTTCATTTTTGAAAGATATTTTGCTGGATATGCAATTCTAGGTGAGACTTAAGCCATGGTGTAAGATGGACTAGAATTACCTCTTGCTATAACTAGAAATTGAAATAATTGTGGAACACAATTATTTTCAGATAGTGGGGCAATAGGTAATAGAGGGCTGTGATCCCTAAGAAGGGAAATCAAATGAGGTGAGACTTAACATGGTGCAAGGAAGGCAAACTTAAAAAGAGTCCAACAGTCTCACTGAACTGAGGAGACAGACTGGAGACCAGCGTAGCTAGAATTTTCAGAATTTAGAATAAGGAGATACACAAAGAATTAGTCATTCAGTCAGTTCAGTCACTCAGTCGTGTCCAACTCTTTCTGACCCCATGGGCTGCAGCACACCAGGCTTCCCTGTCCATCACCAACTCCCAGAGCTTACTCAAACTCATGTCCATTGAGTTGGGATGCCATCCAACCATCTCATTCTCTGTTGTCCCCTTTTCCTCCTGCCTTCAATCTTTCCCAGCATCAGGGTCTTTTCCAGTCAGTTCTTCACATCACATGGCCAAAGTATTGGAGTTTCAGCTTTGGTATCAGTCCTTCCAATGAATATTCAGGACTGATTTCCTCTTGGATGGATTGGTTGGATCTCTCAAGAGTCTTCTCCAACACCACAGTTCAAAAGCATCAATTCTTCAGTGCACAGCTTTCTTTATAGTCCAACTCTCACATCTATACATGACTACTGGAAAAACCATAGCTTTTACTATATGGACCTTTGTTGACAAAGTGATGTCTCTGTTTTTTTTTTAATATGCTGTCTAGGTTTGTCATAGCTTTCTTCCAAGTACCACGCATCTTTTAATTTCATAGCTGCAGTCACCATCTGTAGTACTTTTGGAACCCAAGAAAAAAAAATCTCACTGTTTCCATTGTTTCCCTATTGATTTACCATGAAATGATGGGACTGGATGTCATCTTAGTTTCTTTAGTCTTGAGTTTTAAGCCTGCTTTTTCACTCTCTTTTTTCACCCTCATCAAGAGGCTCTTTAGTTCCTCTTCACTTTGTCCCATTAGAGTGATATCATCTGCATATCTAAGGTGGCTGATATTTCTCCCAGCAATCTCGATTCCAGCTTGGGAGTCATCCAAGCCAGCACTTCCCATGATGCTCTCTGCATATAAGTTAAATAAGCATGGTGACAGTATACAGCCTTGATGTACTCCTTTTGAACCAGTCCGTTGTTCCATGTCTGGTTCCAACTACTGCTTCTTGATCTGCATATAGATTTCTCAGGAGACAGGTAAGGTGGTCTGGTATTCCCATCTCTTTAGGAATTTTCCAGTTTCTTGTAATCAACATAGTCAAAGGCTATAGCGCAGCCAATGAAGCAGAAACATATGCTTTTCTGGAATTCCTTTGCCTTTTCTGTAATCCAATAGATATTGGCAGTTTGAATTCTGGTTCCTCTTCCTTTTCTAAATCCAGCTTGTATATCTGGAATTTCCCAGTTCACATACAGTTGGAACCTAGCTTGAAGGATTTTGAATGTAATCTTGCTAGTACGTGAAATGAGTATAATTGTACAGTGGTTTGAACATTCTTTGGCATTGCCTGTGTTTGAGATTAGAGTGAAAACTGCCCTTTCCCAATCCTGTGGCCACTGCTGACTTTTCCAAATTTGCTGGCCTATTGAATGCAGCACTTTCACAGCATCATCTTTTAAGATTTGAAATAGCTCAATTGGAATTGCATCACCTCCACTAGCTTTTTTCACAGTAATGCTTCCTAAGACCCACTTAACTTCACACTAGGTGGTTATCCAGGTCATTAAGACCATTTTTGATTTTTTAAAATAGGTCTTCTGTGTATTCTTGCCACCTCTTCTTAATCTTTTCTGCTTCTGTTAGGTGTTTGTCATTTCTGTCTTTTATCGTGCCCATCTTTGCAAGAAATGTTCCCATGGTATCTCCAATTTTCTTGATAAGATCTCTAGTCTTTCCCATTCTGTTTTCTTCCTCTATTTCTTTGCATAGTTCACTTAAACAAGGGCTTCTTACCTCTCCTTGCTACTCTCTGGAATTCTGTACTCAGTTGGGTATATCTTGTCCTTTCTCCCTTGCTTTTCACTTCTCATCTTTCCTCAGCTATTTGTAAGGCCTCCTCAGACAACCATTTTGCCTCCTTTCATTTCATTTTCTTTGGGATAATTTTGGTCACTGCCTCCTTTACAATGTTCTAAACCTCCCTCCATAGTTCTTCAGGAACTCTGTCTACCAGATCTAATCCCTTGAATCTATTCATCACCTCCACTGTATAATCATAAGGGATTTGATTTAGGTCATACCTGAATGGCCTAATGGTTTTCCTTACTTTCTTGATTTTAAGTCTGAATTTTCCAATAAGGAGATGATGATCTGAGCCACAGTGAGTTCCAGATCTTGTTTTGGCTGACTGTAGAGAGCTTCTTCATATTCGGCTGCAAAGAATATAATCAATCTGATCTCAGTATTGACTACTTAATGATATCAATGCATAGAGTCATTTCTTGAGCTTTTGGAAGAGGGTGTGTGTTTAAATGGTCTATATTTATTTTAATTTTCTTTTATATTTTTAGTCCATTCAAGTTTTTGTTGGTGGTAGTGTTGTCAGGGTTTGCTCTACACTGTTATTAAATTCAGTTTTATATTTCCAGTAAAAATTGATATAGTACTAATTAGAGAAACTTTGAAAAACACAAAAGAATATATTTTTAAGTAAGGAAAAAAGCATTAGTTTTCTTTCTTCTTAGGATACCTTGTTCCAGTCATTTATTAATGTATGGGTTTTGGTTTTAAATAATTTGTTCATATTGTATATAAAACATTGTAAGATATTTTCCAACTTAACATTATATGAGAAGCATTTCCTTTTGTTAGCTAATCAGATTCTTTTCCATTTTGATTATTTTAAGCAACACTCCAGTGATCCCTTTATAATAGTTTCCCAGGAGTGGAATTAACTGGTCAACATTTGTTGATATATATTTAATAACATTGCTAAATCAAGTTCCAAAATGTTCCAGTAGTTTATACTCATATTTATTAAAGTATATGTTTCTTTACATTCTTGACAAGGATTCTTTAAAATTCTGATAATTTCATACGTAAAATATAAGGTTTCTCATCTTTTTCTATTTACAATTATTTTATTACTTGTAAGGACTTTCCTGATGGCTCAGATGATAAAGAATCTGTCTGTAATGCAAGAGACCCGGATTTGACCCCTGGGTTGAGAAGATCCCCTGGAGAAGGAAATGGCAACCCATTCCTGTATTTGCCTGGATATAATCCCATGGACAGAAGAGCCTGGTGGGCTACAGTCCATGGGATTGCAAAGAGTCAGACAGGGCTGAGTGACTAACACTTTCACTTCACTTTCACTTACTTGTAAGATTAGACATTGTTTTATAGGCTTATTAATCAGTTACTTATCTTCTGTTGACATTAATTTTTTCAATTCTTTACTTTTAGTCCTCACCAATACTATTTTCATCTACTAATATCCTGATCACCATCCCTCATTTATTAAGAGCTTTGCTAAATCACTCAGACTTACCTAAGTTCCACAATTATCCTGATTGTCTACCAATGTCCATCTAATATCTTTGCCTCTTATTTTATCAGCTTCCTTATTTCCAACAACTTCCATTTCCACTTCACATTTGCCACACTCTTCTGTCTCACTCAGCACTGCAAATGCTTCATAGAGTCATAAATTCACAATTTCCTCTGCCCTTAACCTTGTTCGTCCTTCCAGCTCTCCTACTTCATTATTACCATAATACTTTAACTTCATCTAATTTCCAAGTACTTAAGAATCATCAGCATTCTCTCTTGCCATCAAATCTATCTGTAATCTATCTGTAAAACACTCTTTACCTTCAGGTCCCACATCAACTCCATGAAATATTTTCATAGTTATCCTTTAGGCCCTTATCTCTCTGACTCATTTAACTTCTATTATATATTTTCTTAAAAAAAACCCAATCCAGCCTAGTTTACCTGCCCTCCTTCTCTCTGACCAAACTTTGCTTGATGAGCTCTCCTGATAATTAGCACTGTTAAAAAATTCAAGATCTTTTCCCTCAACTGGGCCTTCAGTGCTTCTCAGGAATCCTGTATGTTTCCTCTAGTTGTTCTTACTTTCTCCAGCTGTGAACAAATAATACCATAAACTTTCTTCACTTTCTCAAACTACCAAGATAACTCCACTAGCTAATATGCTTGGCAGATAAAAGATTACAATAAATATTTGTGGAATAAATGCAAAAGAGCATTACATTTCAGTGTGATAAACCTTGATACCTGAGCTTCATCAAGTCAAGGGAAAATCCTATACAATCCTTCTAGAACTATAGGCCAAACAACGCCTTAAAGAACATACCTGAGCCATCCATCTATTTTGTGATAACAAAGATAACACACAAACATAAGAATAAGGTAGTATGCACTTGCATGTTTCTTAATTATATAATGTACTTTTTTGTGAGTTTAGCTTTCTCAGCAGGCCCAGAAATGTTTATAAAGGGACAGAGAACTCCCCTAATTATTCTAAAGAATTCCAATATATAAATTAGTTTTCCTTTTATATTACTTTATAAGCATAGTATCTGTGTATATTTGTATTTTGCTTTATTCAAGTTTCTTTAGTTGAGGTTAGAGAAAAACCTGCGTATTTCACAAACTTTAAAGCCTTTCACTTTGTGGCACATTAAGGGTAGTGAATTGCATTTTAATAAAACACTGTCATTAGTACACATAAAATAGTATTTCTTCCATAAAACTGTTATTTCTACCTAATTACTTGATTATTCATGAGTCTAAAAATTTTATTCTTAAATTATTTGGGTTCAAAGTGAGTATATTTTATATTAATTTTAATACTAAATACAAGAACTATAAGTGCATTGTCTGTATGGATTTTTATAACTTCCTATCACCTATAAGAATAGATTCTCTAAAAAATATCAAATATATACTAAAACCTGAAATTCATTGTTCTATGCACCAGATGTCACTGTTTCTCCATGCTAGTAAAGTGGATCAACAAATTTTGGCAGTTAAAAAACCCAACTTACTCTATATTTCTATTAAGTCTATACCCAATGAAAATATGTAAGTATGTAAACCAAAGTAAGACCAAAAATGTTCATGGTGGTACTATGCATAATATTAAAACTAGAAATTACCCAAATAAATGGCATTCAAAAGTAGAATGGATAAATACATCAGTGGTGTATGTATATTCACAATGGAATACTATACAACAATGAGAATTAAAAAGTCTGCAACCACACAGAACAAATCTCAAAAACATGTTGAGTGGAAGAAGTCAGATAAAAGAGTATATTGTAAAATTCCATATATTTTATAAAGTTCAAAAATACACAACACTAATCTATGATTTAGAAGTCAGATTAGTGGTTAACCTTGAGGAGAGATTGTCACTGGAAGAAGCCAAGAGGGAACATCTGAGAATGCAAGTAATGTTCCCTCTTTTGACCTGGCTGGTAATTAAGTGATAGGGGTTTATTCAATTCACTGAGCTATAAGTTTATGATGTAGACAATTCTATTTATGTATCCTATACCTTAAATGTTCAATAAAAAAAAAGATTAATTGAAACTAGGTTAATAAACCCTCCAAAGATTTACTCAAAGTATAATCCAAGTGTAATGATTAAGTATGTTGACTGACACAAGAATTCCTGAGATTTTTCCTTCAGTTGATTCCAAATCACCAAATATTTCACTTTGATTCCCAAAGTTGCTCCCTGCAAAAAGAGAAATCCCTTTGCCACAACTCCTCGTTCATCTTGCTGTGTGTACTCTTCATTGCTCAGCTCCATTCTTGGTTACCTCAATGATTTCCTCTCTCCTGACACTGTCTTCACAGCAAATAAACCTGTTTAAATTTTTTCCATCTTCAAAACCAAAAATATCCTTTTTGCTTCTCTCCTCACTCTAGTTAGTATGCCATTGTCAGGGTAGAACAATACTTTTTCCCTACCCTCTTATCTTTAGTGCTTCAGTTCAGTTCAGTTCAATCGTTCAGTCATGTCCGACTCTTTGGGACCCCATGAATCGCAGCACTCCAGGCCTCCCTGTCCATCACCAACTCTCGGAGTTCACCCAAACTCATGTCTATCGAGTCGGTGATGCCATCCAGCCATCTCATCCTCTGTTGTCCCCTTCTCCTCCTGCCCCCAGTCCCTCCCAGCATCAGAGTCTTTTCCAATGAGTCAACTCTTTGCATGAGGTAGCCAAAGTATTGGAGTTTCAGCTTTAGCATCAGTCCTTCCAAAGAACACCTAGGACTGATCTCCTTCAGAATGGACTGGTTGGAACACCACAGTTCAAAAGCATCAATTCCTTGGCGCTCAGCTTTCTTCACAGTCCAACTCTCACATCCATACATGACCACTGGAAAAACCATAGCCTTGACTAGATGGACCTTTGTTGGCAAAGTAATGTCTCTGCTTTTGAATATGCTATCTAGGTTGGTCATAACTTTCCTTCCAAGGAGTAAGCGTCTTTTAATTTCATGGCTGCAGTCATCATCTGCAGTGATTTTGGAGCCCCCAAAAATAAAGTCTGACACTGTTTCCACTGTTTCCCCACCTATTTCCCATGAAGTAATGGGACCAGATGCCATGATCTTTGTTTTCTGAATGTTGAGCTTTAAGCCAACTTTTTCACTCTCCACTTTCACTTTCATCAAGAGGCTTTTGAGTTCCTCTTCACTTTCTGCCATAAGGGTGGTGTCATCTGCATATCTGAGGTTATTGATATGCTGCTGCTGCTGCTAAGTTACTTCAGTCATGTCTGACTCTGTGCAACCCCATAGACGGCAGCCTACGAGACTCCCCTGTCCCTGGGATTCTCCAGGTGAGAATACTGGAGTGGGTTGCCATTTCCTTCTCCAATTCATGAAAGTGAAAAGTGAAAGTGAAGTTGCTGAGTCTTGTCCGACTCTTAGCGACCCCATGGATTGCAGCCCACCAGGCTCCTCTGTCCATGGGATTTTCCAGGCAAGAGTGCTGGAGTGGGGTGCCACTGCCTTCTCTGAGAGGTTATTGATATATCTCCAGCAATCTTGATTCCAGCTTCTTCCAGCCCAGCGTTTCTCATGATGTTCTCTGCATATAAGTTAAACAAGCAGGGTGACAATATACAGCCTTGACGTACTAGTGCTTGGGGGTCTGTAAATTACATTGACAAAAGGTAGATTAGTAAGAAAAAGATTTTTCTTACTAAAAGATTAGTAAGATTTTTTAACAGCCAGACATCTTTTTTTCTATATCCTTGTCTCCCAAGAATATCTCCTCAGTTCAGTTCAGTTCAGTCGCTCAGTCATGTCCAACTCTTTGCGACCCCATGAATCGCAGCACGCCAGGCCTCCCTGTCCATCACCAACTCCCTATGGCAACAGGAAAGTTCATGAAAAGTGTTCTACCTAAGGTCACAAGTAGTCTTCATATTGCAATTAGATTTTGTGTTACTCCCTGAAGCATTTTATACTATTGACAACTATTTCTTGGGTATAGCTAAGCTATCTGAAACAATGATAAATCATCACCCAATGTGCAATGGGGGAAAATTTTAGTTCTGTGTAATAATTTAAGCAACGTCATTAGATCTTATTTTCTTAAGGCAAAAATTCCTAATTTCTCAGATATCTGTTGCCATCTGAGAAACCTCTCCAAGATGACATTTAGGTACAGAGTAGCATGTTGCTTATTGCATATTTTTAAAAATAAAAAAAAAATAGAGAGTCTTTAATCCATGTAATGTTCTTGTGCTGTTTTGGCACTTTTCTTTTCTCTTAAGAGTATTTCTTTCTGATTACTCTTCCCTTTAATGGCATTTGTGGCTGAAATCTGAAGAATATAAATCAGAGGTTTTCCATGAGGGCAGGACTACCGTCCAGGGGAGGTTTTGGAAATATTAGAGGGAGGAGAATGTAATGTTTTCTGTCACAATCATTAGGAGATAATACTGGTATTTATTTTAGTGGAAGCAGGGCTGTTAGATGTTCCACACAATCAAGAATTGTTCAACATCCCATAAGACCTTAAAATGTACCACCAAATGTTCCCATAGATTAAAAACTTTTTATAATAATTGGACTCTGAAACCTAACTGCATTGTATATATATATTTAAAAACTATATTTCTTGCAAGTTTAATGTACATTGAATTTTCCAGTAAATCTGTTACTTTGTAAACTGAGAGAAGATTTAGCTAAAAGCATTTACCACTGCTGAAATTCACAGTGACAGTACTACTTATAATAATTGATTTGTCATTAAAACATGCCTCATCTGTCCAGATTTGTATTCATAGCATTCACAGCTATTTACATATGGTGCAAATGGTTGCATTCCGTACTTCAGCGGATCTTCCCAACTCAGGGATTGAACCTGCGTCTCTTGTGTCATCAGGCAGTTCTTAACCATTGTATCACCTGGGAAGCCCAATATGTAATGAGTCTACCTAAGCTATGGTTCAGTATCAGATGTAGTTGAGTCTATTGTCTCATGAACTAGGGAGATAAAATATAACTGGCAACATCAAATCTTGTTTCTGTTTTTGCTTATTGATATTTTTCTTTGCAGAATTTCTGTTGAACAATCAGGATAAGAGGACATCATTTATGTATCTATATCTGTATATATAATTTCCAGAAGTAAAAACATAAGCAAAGCTGTTTCAGTGTTTTAATGGTCCTTTGGAATGCTTTAGAAAGTGTCTTTTTTATCTTTCGCCTCCAGATAGGAATCCAAAAGATATATTATTATTAAACTATATCCTTAACCATACATAGTGACTTTTCAGTCAACTACTTTTATTAAGATCCTTGAAAAGTTATACCACCTTTCAGATAACTACTTTTTCTCAATATTACAATTTTTTAACCCAAAAATGTCTTAAACAAAATGTTTTATATTTGTCTTCAGGCAAAGACAAGTTGATTTATTTATCATAAGATTTTTTAGACAGAGAATATCACTTGAATTATGCACTGTATTTAGATATACTCAAAAGGTATAAAGAGGTGGTATCTTTGATTTTTTGGTCTATTGTGTCCTTGGACTATGTCCACATGTTTTGTAGCACTCACATTTTGAGCCTATTTTATCCTAAACATTTTCATCCTAAAGATGTTTGCCTGAACTATAACTTAAGTATAGTCTTATGTAAAATAGCCATGAACTTCAGAAGGACTGAAAAAATGATTTAAAAAATGATGTGAAAAGAATGCACCTGCCAGAAAATGATTCCCTTGCACTTCTCCTCTCTTCTACTAATCACTGTCTTTTACCAAGTCCTATGTCTTTCTATCAGCAGATACAATAAAGTGTAGTTACATTACATTTTAGGTACAAGCTATGTTTACTTTCAAATTTTAAGTATTACCTATTTTTGTTGTTTGATTGAATAAGGTTTTTCTATCTGTAAACATTCTTTGATTATCTTGGATTAAGATAGAACACATCATACGTTTTTCCATTTAAACTACTGGACAAATATTTTAAGAACTTTCATGTTAAACAGTTTTCAGGGTAAAACTGAAGCTGTTCGGCAAAGGAGAAACATAATTTTCCTTGACTTCTAAACACGAGCTCAGATAGTTACCCTCCTACTTCCCCAGGATTATGTCTGCAGAGCTCCCACTGTACAATATAAATCTTAAGAGGTGCTGTTAGTGTGACAAGCGATTTCAATAACTACGTCAGTCCCTTGTTCTTACCTAGAGAACACAAAGTGAAAAGAATCTTCCCTGTAAGTATGATACTTTAGTTCAAATATTCTCTCTTGCTATCTAACAATCACAGTCAGGAATTCCTGGTAATATCTCGTATGTTATCCCTTAATTACCAGAAAATTGATAAATTAAGGAAAGGATAAATTAGGAAATTAAAGTACAAATTAATATCACCACTGATAAATCTTGCTTGCATTTGCTAATAAAAGTGGAGAATAAAAATTACTCTAAGAGATAAGAATGAGAACAAAAAATTACTAATTTCCTATATGTGGTTTAATTTTTTCTTTTATTTCTATCTAGCACTTGCCTCCCCATTCCCATTTTGAAATAAAAATCTTGAAAGAAAATTAATGATTAACATCATACCAATGTGTATGTGCATAAAAATGTAGTCATTTAATGAAAACATTGTTAAACATTGTTAGGCTTAGCATTCTATTAGTTACCCCAGGTTATACAATGTAAAATTGTGCTTGCTTAAAAATTACTTTTGCCCAATTATATTACATTTTCAAACAAATATTGTTTTATTGCAACTTTATTTTCCTTTAAATTTAGGCAATGATTTTATATTAGAATCTAAACAGTTCTATTTTATGGCAAAAACACTAGCCCTTATATCTGTTCAGCTACAGTTTAACAATGAGCTTCCCAAGCCCTGTCTGTCACCCTGTTTCATTCTCTTAACTTTGATGATCATGTATGAGATTAAGTTGCAAAAGTAGCCTTCTTTCCCATAATCTGAGAAAAATGAAGAGCTATAAGATGAATTCATGTGAATGCAATGTGCTAGAACAACTTGTTTCTTATTTCACAACCACTGACAATGTTATTGCGTATTTGCAGAACACCTGGTACTGTGCTGAGCACTGAGCATTGAAAAGAAATAAAGACAGACAGAATATCTGCCTTTTTGGATATCAAATCTAGTGTGGAAAATAGATAATAACCAAGTAAACTACTAAGTACACAATTACAATTGGTGGTAAGTGGTATGAATCAGACATGTATAGAAAGAGAGGATGATGGTGAGAGTGACTCTAAAACCTGAAAGTTGAGAAGTAATCTGCCATTTTATTAATTGGAACAGAAGAACACCATTGCAATGAGACAGACAACATACATCCAAAGACCGTAAGATAGAAGAAAGCTGAGTATTGATGCAGAACTGATTAGGGACTGGATCAGAATAATTAATAGTATTTAAAATGTCCCTACTACCCAAAGTCAAATTTAAAATCAATGCAATTTCTAGCAAAATTCCAATATCATTTTTCAAAGAGATGTTTAAAAAAAATGCTAAAATTCCTTTAGAACTGTGCTGCTACTGCTAAATCGCTTCAGTTGTGTCCGACTCTGTGCGACCCCATAGACGGCAGCCCACCAGGCTCCCCGTCCCTGGAATTCTCCAGGCAAGAACACTGGAGTGGGTTGCCATTTCCTTCTCCAATGCATGAAAGTGAAAAGAGAAAGTGAAGTCGCTCAGTCGTATCCGACTCCTAGCGACCCCATGGACTGCAGCCTACCAGGCCCCTCCGTCCATGGGATTTTCCAGGCAAGAGTACTGGAGTGGGTTGCCATTGCCTGTAGAACTGTAAAAGGCTTCAAATAGTCAAAGCAGCTCTTAAGGAAGAACAAAGCTATAGACAGTACAGTTCCTGAGTCCAAACTATATCACAAAGCTATAGTAATCAAAAAACATAGTACTGGCATAAACAGACACATAGACAAATGGGATAGAATCAGAAGGCAGAAATGCTAAGTCACTTCAGTCGTGTCCGACTCTGTGCGACCCCATAGACGGCAGCCCACCAGGCTCCCTGTCCCTGGGATTCTCCAGGCAAGAACACCGGAGTGGGTTGCCATTTCCTTCTCCAATGCATAAAAGTGAAAAGAGAAAGTGAAGTCGCTCAGTCATGTCTGACTCTTAGCGACCCCATGGACTGCAGCCTACCAGGCTCCTCCGTCCATGGGATTTTCCAGGCAAGAGTATTGGCGTGGGGTGCCATTGCCTTCTCCGTAAGGTAGAAATAAGCGCTCACAAATACAGTCAACCTGGTGGCTCAGTTGGTAAAGAATCTGCCTGCAGTGCAGGAGCCCTGGGTTCTATCCCTGGTTCAGGAAGATTCCCTGGAGAAGAAAATGGCAAAATTACTCCAGTATTCTTGCCTGGAAAATCCCATGGACAGAGGAGCCTGGTGGGATACAGTCCATGGGGTCACAAGAGTTGAACATGATTTAGCGACTAAACCACCACCACAAGGGAGCCAAGAATACTCAACAGGAACAGGATTGTCTCTTCAATATGTAGTGGTGGGGAAACTGGATAATCACACACTGAAGAATGAAACCAAGGTTGTCTGCCTCTGGGAGTAGGTAGCCTTTAACTGCTGGGTTAAAACACAGAAGGGTAGGGAGAAATTCCAAGGTGTCCTTGAATTATATGTTTACACAAATGTAAACTAAAGTATCATCATTCCACCTTAATCATGCCACTTGACTTCCTCAGATAAAATTATACACTTTCCTCTTTCTCTGGCTTCAAGTGCTTGGAAACATAAGGCAGACAATCCCTTATGGTGTCTTGCCCAGGAAGCAGATATTACCTATACTCAATCTCTTCTCTTTCCTTTCCTCCTTCAGCCAGGAATTATCCTCTAGTTAGAAAGTAGCACTGGCAAAAAACTTACTCTCCACTTTCTGGTGTTCTCAGCATTTCATAAGGCTTATATATTCCAGTTTACAGATAAGGAAAGTGAGGTTTTTAAAAGATTAACTCACTGTATCCATTCAAATTTACATATTAGTGATAGAAATGGAATTTAAACACAAAGTCCCTAACCAGGGTTGGTTGACATATGCCTTACAATTCTGTATAGATGGTTAAACTGTTCTTCTAAGATAAACACTGGAGAGATGAGGATAAAAATACATCAGTGAAGACCAGGAATACTTAACACTGATTGCCTCCTTTCTTGCTCTTATAATTTGTTTTCAAGGTGAAAGTGTCTTGGTGGAGCCCCATTGAAAAGAAGAAATTTAAAACTGGAAGAAAAATAAAAGCAGTGTGGAGAGAGGGATGAAGTTGGCTTCCAGCAATAGGACCTGCAAAGAGTTGGACACGACTGAGCGACTGAACTGAACTGAACTGAGTGGTAACCCAATAGGGCAAGATACATTTCTAAACAGAGACCTGTTCTAGAACCAGCAGAGGCAACCCTAAGACCTGCAGAGACAGTCACCATATGAGAGCTAACCTTACTGGCCTGTCAAGTTCTGCAGTGTAATAAGCAGTGGCCAATGTAGGGTGCCACACACACGGCAGATTTGCATTTTAGTTTAGGTGTCCCAAGCTTAGGAAATCTCAAACTTTTAAAGGAAGCCCTAAAAAACCTGCCAACCCTTAATCCAGGGAGAGAAATTATCTATATTATCCTGAGGAGCAAACAAATCTGTCCTCTACCCCAAGATAGACACTATGGCTGTATCTTCAGTGTCTAGAAGAGAAATTGATACAGAACAGACGCTCCATAAATATTTCTTAGATGTCTGATAGACTGACTGAATAAATGGTGGACAAGTATTTCAAGGAATTGTCCTGAAAATTTTGGGGAAGGGACAGTCAAGCAGAGGTGTTAGGAAAGAGAGAAGAGTAGTAGTTTTCCAAGTCTGCAAAGGAGGAAAGGCAACCTCACTCTTGCCATGGCGTTAGGATGGAGATGGTTGTAATATTTTTATTTTTTTGAGAACAATCTTCACATGGACCAGTCACAGTGCAGAGACATAGGCTGGTTCACTAGAGTGAGGGGAGAATGACTATCTTGAGACTGAAGCACAAAGGTAGCTTAGTGAAATACTCACTGATAGCCTCAGCCACTTTAGGAGAGAGAAGCTGTATTAGAGGAAAAGAAAGGAGCTAGGTCTGTGTTGATCAGAGAAAGGATACTATCTGAGTCACTTATACAGAGAGAAGTTCATATTGAAACCACAGCAAGGGCCAAACCGGTGCATTGTTAGTAATGGAAGTGATTTGGACAATATTTTGATTCCTGAAGTTATTTATTGAGGACTTTAGTCAGAGACAATTGTGCATTCCTATCATTTTTCTTTTTAATGTATTATAAATATTCATTGATTTTTAAAACCCCCTCTAGCTGGTAGACTGTGGGGCATACCTATTAAATTGTTTGTTTCCTGATGAGAATGTAATCTGGGTCACTGATTCGAATCATTGATGACTTGAAAGATAATTTTATTTAATGTGATGAATTTTCTTCATTTTATTCTTCTTCTCCTCATTTAAGATTATATGTAAAATAGCACTGTAGGATATGCAAAACCAGAAACTTGAGGCTTTTGTGGTAAATACCTAACATACTTTAAAAATATATATATGTATTTATTTGATTGCACTGGGCCTTCGTTGTGGCATGGGGGATCTTCTAGTTGCAGCAAATGAAATCTTTAATTGCAGCATGCAAGATCTAGTTCCCTGAGCTGGGACTGAACCCACGGACCCCTGTATTGAGAGCTCAGAGTCTCAGACAGTGGATCACCAGGGAAATCCCACTACCTGATATACTGACTCACTTTCAAGGAAGGTAAAAACCTTCTTCTTCTCTCAGTTTCAAAATTAGGTGCACATGTTATGGAGTAAAGCAGGGGTTTGTTGATAACTTAGGAGAAAATATGAAGTAGCCTCCAGCACTGAAACCATACAGGAATTTTAGCCGTCAATCTGAGATTGGTATGTAGCTCAAGATTCAGTTATAATCCAGAGTCAATGTCCTGGTACCACTGGGCCATGAAGGCATTTCTCACCCTCCTCTAAGGACACAATACCTATAGGGCCCACAGAAAGTTCTAGACCTACCAGTGTTTAGCCAAAGATAAATGTTTACAAGATCAGATAACTTCATTCATGCTTCTCATCTTTAGTACTAGAGCAGCACCTAGAATGAAGACTCTTCTGGCATATTACTCTGTTCTCTCATTTGAAGATCTAATCCATCCACCCCAATCTCTCACTTTTATATTGTTGACTGCCTTCAAAAATCTTTCACTTTGCTCTCAGGAGTCTTATTCCATTATCAACAAAAATTTTTTTCCTGCATATTCAGTCTCCTCAGAGAAAATTCTCTTTATCTCCTTGCTGTAAAGTAGTATCTCAAAGATGATTTCAGAATGCTCATTGGATAAGCATTTACATTTTAATAGTTATATTTTATTTTAATTAAAAAATAATTATATTTTATTTTTTTAGAAAAATATATATTGGAGCCATCTCTGTATGTGTACTATCAGGTTAGAATTAAAGGAAGAATTAAAGAAAAAATGAAGGAGCTGGTGAATTGATTTAAAGAAGACTACTGAGAAAAGAATATGCATAGAAAGTAGAAATGGCAAAAATCATAAATGACTGCAGTTTAAGAAGTTCTACCTAATGTAAACCTAATTTTCCATTGAAAATTCTACTTTCACCTTCACATTCTCCAGTGTGTGCTAGACTTTCTCTTTTATCCTGGTCACCATAAGGTCAGATAACGTCAGTTACAGTCTCTTAATACCTTTTCCGGATCTTGACTTTGTCTGTCTTCATTTGGAAACAGTTCTTATTGAAGCCACATCTTCAAATTATAGTACTCTATCAGATCAGATCAGAGCAGCTCAGTCGATCAGTTGTGTCCGACTCTTTGCGACCCCATGAATCACAGCACACCAGGCCTCCCTGTCCAACACCAACTCCCAGAGTTCACCCAGACTCACATCCATCAAGTCAGTGATGCCATCCAGCTATCTCATCCTCTGGCGTCCCCTTCTCCTCCTGCCCCTAATCCCTCCCAGCATCAGAGTCTTTTCCAATGAGTCAACTCTTCGCATGAGGTGGCCAAAGTACTGGAGTTTCAGCTTTAGCATCATTCCTTCCAAAGAAATCCCAGGGCTGATCTCCTTCAGAATGGACTGGTTGCATTGCAGTCCCTTGCAGTCCAAGGGACTCTCAAGAGTCTTCTCCAACACCACAGGTTAAAAGCATCAATTCTTCAGTGCTCAGCCTTCTTCACAGTCCAACTCTCACAGCCTTGACTAGGCGGACCTTTGTTGGCAAAGTAATGTCTCTGCTTTTGAATATGCTATCTAGGTTGGTCATAACTTTCCTTCCAAGGAGTAAGCGTCTTTTAATTTCATGGCTGCAGTCACCCTCTGCAGTGATTTTGGAGCCCAGAAAAATAAAGTCTGACACTGTTTGCACTGTTTCCCCATCTAGTTCCCATGAAGTGATGGGACTGGATGCCATGATCTTCGTTTTCTGAATGTTGAGCTTTAAGCCAACTTTTTCACTCTCCACTTTCACTTTCATCAAGAGGCTTTTGAGTTCCTCTTCACTTTCTGCCATAAGGATGGTGTCATCTGCATATCTGAGGTTATTGATATTTCTCCCGGCAATCTTGATTCCAGCTTGGGCTTCATCCAGCCCAGCGTTTCTCATGAGGTACTCTGCATATAAGTTAAATAAGCAGGGTGACAATATACAGCCTTGACGAACTCCTTTTCCTATTTGGAACCAGCCCCATCTTTTCTCTGTAGATCATTGTCCTTCGGATCCATCTCTTATAGACCTATAAAGCTTGAGCATCCAGTTCAGATTGGTTAGTGTGCGAGTGTCTGTGTGTGTGTATTATTAATAAAAATAATATATCTTCATTTGTGAGAATTTGAAAAATTACAGAAATTAATCCTGTTTATCATTATTAACAGTTTTTAAGCATTGTTAAAATTTTAACAGATTTTCTTCAAATAATTACTGATATTACTTTTTTATACTTTATCACTAACAGTACATCTTAATAGTTTTTATATTATTACAATGTCTGCCTTTACAGAATAATACAAATGCCATCATTTAATCATTCCCCTTTTCATAGTTGTCCTGGGGTTCTTTGCTGACAAAGATCCATCTAGTCAAAGCAAGGGTTTTTCCAGCAGTCATGTATGGAAGTGAGAGTTGGATTATACAGAAAACGAGTGCAGAAGACTTGATGATTTTGAACTGTGGTGTTGGAGAAGACTCTTGAGAGTCCCTTGGACTGCAAGGAGATCAAGTTAGTCAATTCTAAAGGAAATCAGCCCTAAATATTCACTGGAAGGACTATTGCTGAAGCTGAAGCTCCAGTCCTCTGGCCACCTGATACAAAGAACTGACCCACTGACAAAGACCCTGATGGTGGGGGAGATTGAAGGCAGGAGGAGAAGCGGGCGACAGAGGATGAGGTAGTTGGATGGTATCATCGATTCGACAGACTTGAGTTTGAGTAAGCTCTGGGAGTTGGTGATGGACAGGGAAGCCTGGTGTGCTGCAGTCCATGGGGTCCAAAGAGTTGGACATGACTGAGCAACTGAACTGAACTGAATCATTCCCCTATTGTAGGACACTTGGGTAGTAATAAATTTTTATTATTATATAATGTTTACAGTAAACATCTTTGTGGATAATTTAGTCTACCAGTTTAACTTAGCCCACAGGGCCAGGTTCCCAGAAGAGGAGTTTCAAGGTCAAGAGTCAAGAAAAAATTTAAAGTGTATTTGGATAAACCAAGGACTCCCCAGGGCCATTCATAAAGAACAGTGGGTGTCTAGAAAATGGCTAAGGAGGCTGCCTTTGGTGCTTTTGTTGTCTGAAGCTCTTCCACCCACTGGCAGCCTTTTATTATGCTGAGCAGGATTTGTAAACTAAATGGACTTTCTGAGAAGACAGGAGTAAAGCAGAATTAAGAGCTGAGAGAGATGTGATAGTAACCTAGGGTAGTGAAACTGTGAGAATGAACAGGGATGGTTAGAGATATAATGCGATTTAAGAAAAATCTTTTATATGGAGCCTACATAGTCTTTCATAAAAAGCTTGTAATGTTTGTTCACACTCTGTCTTCAAGAAGTTCAGACAGGTCACATGGAAATTTACAGAGGCTGATACACAAAGGCTTATAAATGCAAACTTCAAAAGAATATCTGCAAAGCTTGCATGCTATGAATCTTTAAAGTAGGTATCTGGGTTAAGGCTGTAAGCTTTTGGAACAACACAAAAAGCCTTAAAAGAGGCTTTTAGATGTTGCCTGGTAGTTTTGAATTAGGGAAATGCAGGTAGGGAGTAGAACTTATGGAGAGCCCTAGAATGATATTTTCAAAGTTTACATCTTAAGAGCTAGGTATGTGTTCATGCTCAGAAACTTCAGTTATGTCCGACTCTGTGTGACCCTATGGACTGTAGCCTGCCAGACTCATCTGCCCATGGGATCCTCTAAGGCTAGAATACTGGAGTGGGTTGCCATGCCCTCCTCTAGGGGATCTTCCCAACCCAGTGATTCTTTACCACTGAGCCAACAGGGAAGCCCCTACAAGATATAAATATATGCAATTTTCAACTGCACACCTCCCAATAAAAAATTTGGTAGTTTTTAATGGGGCCATTTCAATATAGCATTTTGTTTAAGAATATGGAAGCAGACTATCTGAGTTCAAATCTAAAATCATGGAAGGTCAAAAATGAATAACAATGGTTTATCTGTACAAGAAAAGAGAGAAAAGGAGAGAGAGTCCAGGATGGAAGCTAGGTTTGAATTCAGAATCATGTAAATGTCATAAATATTTTTTGAGAAAATAGTAAATCAAGATGACAGAACAAACCATGCCTCAAATTTGAAAACAAATTGAAACAAGTCAACATCAGTGTATATCTGGGTGGTACCCAGATAAGAATTATTCCAAATAAGTTTAAAACACAAAATTTGACTGTACATCCCTAGTGGAGATATCCTAAGGGAAACAAAGAAACAAAACCAAAAGCATGCAGAAACTGTATTTTGTGCTCTTATGAATAGTGATGTTGATATCATTATTTTGAAGTTTTGTATATTGATATTATTATTTTGAAACTAATGTATGTGTTATATACATATAGATAAAGCAAATTAATAATTATATTTTATATCATCAAGAAACAAGGTTTTTCAAAGTAAGAGAAGTCCTACAAATGCAAAATCAAATACACAAGTAAAATAAATAATGAACTTATGCTTTATTTATTTCTAAAAAATGCTTATTTTCTACAGTACCATTTGCAAAAGGTGCCACAAACTGCAACGAAAAGACAATGACTGCAATCACTATCAAAATAAGTCATATATATATATACATATATCTCCTTAGATTCATAATTTAAAAAGAAACTCAATGGTCAGTTTTGATGGTTGTTAACTTGCAAACTCACTATTACAGTAATAGAAGAAAAAAAAAACAACCATTTATTTATTCTGCTTTTCTTATTCAAACCACATTTCTGAGTATTCTATCCAAAAGTTAGAAGTTCTTCTTTACAAAATAATAAATTTAGAAGGAATATTAGAACTGGAATATCACCATTTTGCAAGCTATAATGAAATAATACATGCTAAAGATACCAAAGGAACATTTCAGGCAAAGATGGGCTCGATAAAGGACAGAAATGGTATAGACCTAACAGAAGCAGAAGATATTAAGAAGAGATGGCAAGAAAACACAGAAGAACTGTACAAAAAAGATCTTCACAACCCAGATAATCACGATGGTGTGATCACTCACCTAGAGCCAGACATGCTGGAATGTGAAGTCAAGTGGGCCTTAGAAAGCATCACTACAAACAAAGCTAGTGGAGGTGATGGAGTTCCAGTTGAGCTATTCCATCATCATCCTAAAAGATGATGCTGTGAAAGTGCTGCACTCAACATGCCAGCAAATTTGGAAAACTCAGCAATGGTTACAGGACTGGAAAAGGTCAGTTTTCATTCCAATCCCAAAGAAAGGCAATGCCAAAGAGTGCTCAAACTACCACACAATTGCACTCATCTCACACGCTAGTAAAGTAATGCTCAAAATTCTCCAAGCCAGGCTTCAGCAATATGTGAACCGTGAACTTCCTGATGTTCAAGCTGGTTTTAGAAAAGGCAGAGGAACCAGAGATCAAATTGCCAACATCCGCTGGATCATGGAAAAAGCAAGAGAGTTCCAGAAAAACATCTATTTCTGCTTTCTTGACTATGCCAAGGCTTTGACTGTGTGGATCACAATAAACTGGGGGAAATTCTGAAAGAGATGGGAATACCAGACCACCTGACCTGCCTCTTAAGAAATTTGTATGCAGGTCAGGAAGCAACAGTCAGAAGTGGACATGGAACAACAGACTGGTTCCAAATAGGAAAAGGAGTTCGTCAAGGCTGTATATTGTCACCCTGCTTATTTAACTTATATGCAGAGTACCTCATGAGAAACGCTGGACTGGAAGAAACACAAGCTGGAATCAAGATTGCCAGGAGAAATATCAATAACCTCAGATATGCAGATGACACCACCCTTATGGCAGAAAGTGAAGAGGAACTCAAAAGCCTCTTGATGAAAGTGAAAGTGGAGAGTGAAAAAGTTGGCTTAAAGCTCAACATTCAGAAAACCAAGATCATGGCATCCGGTCCCATCACTTTATGGGAAATAGATGGGGAAACAGTGGAAACAAGGTCAGACTTTATTTTTCTGGGCTCCAAAATCACTGCAGAGGGTGACTGCAGCCATGAAATTAAAAGACGCTTACTCCTTGGAAGGAAAGTTATTACCAACCTAGATAGCATATTCAAAAGCAGAGACATTACTTTGCCAACAAAGGTCCATCTAGTCAACGCCATGGTTTTTCCTATGGTCATGTATGAATGTCAGAGTTGGACTGTGAAGAAGGCTGAGCACTGAAGAATTGATGCTTTTGAACAGTGGTGTTGGAGAAGACTCTTGAGAGTCCCTTGGACTGCAAGGGACTGCAATGCAACCAGTCCATTCTGAAGGAGATCAGCCCTGGGATTTCTTTGGAAGGAATGATGCTAAAGCTGAAACTCCAGTACTTTGGCCACCTCATGTGAAGAGTTGACTCATTGGAAAAGACTCTGATGCTGGGAGGGATTGGGGGCAGGAGGAGAAGGGGACGCCAGAGGATGAGATAGCTGGATGGCATCACTGACTCGATGGATGTGAGTCTGGGTGAACTCTGGGAGTTGGTGTTGGACAGGGAGGCCTGGTGTGCTGCGATTCATGGGGTCGCAAAGAGTCAGACACAACTGAGCGACTGATCTGATCTGATGTGATTAGTCAAAAGATTTATGGGGGAAACTTGTAATGGGTGTATGCCAACATTTGAACCATCTTAGCCTAAATAAGGGAGGAGGCAATGGCACCCCACTCCAGTACTGTTGCCTGGAAAATCCCATGGATGGAGGAGCCTGGTAGGCTGCAGTCCACGGGGTCGCTAAGAGTCGGACACGACTGAGCAAATTCACTTTCACTTTCCAGTTTCTTGCATTGGAGAAGGAAAAGGCAACCCACTTCAGTGTTCTTGCCTGGAGAATCCCATGTACGGAGAAGCCTGGTAAGCTGCAGTCCATGGGGTGGCACAGAGTCGGACACGACTGAAGTGACTTAGCAGCAGCAGCAGCTTAAATAAAAGTAGGACAATGATATGTTTTTCTTGATTAGATGCAATAGGAAGTATAAATCACATTGTCTCACTGTGGTTTATTATCCACAGGAGAAAGAGAGAAAGCAAAGCTGAGCTAACCAAGTCTGGATCTACTGCCAGATTATTGTAAAAACATGGGTGTGGAGGAACATGTTAATTAATACCACACTGATATAATTAATCCACTGAAAATGTGAGAAATGATACAGTACAAATTATCTGGTGCTTTTATGAGAAATGGCATAAAAGGGTGGATGGTGGTGGTGAGTTGTTAGCATTCAGTACAAAGATGCTCACACTGTATGCCCACAGGTATAAAAGTCTTTCAACTGTGCTCCTTTCAGACTCCTGATCAAACAGCTAACCCAGTCACTACCGCCTAAGAGTCCAGCATACCCTTACTTTGGACCACTTCTCTCTCTACACAAAGTTAATGGCCAGTTTAGTTGGCTGAAGCTCTGCCCTTTGAGAGGGTTTCCCTTTACCACTGTCTTTCAGAACCATTCCTGAGATGCAGTTTAAAAACAGTTTGTTTTCACTTGCACTCAGATGCCCAGAAAATCCATTCATGGATCAAGCTCAAACTTCCTTCTTCCATCAGTTAGTAATGGAGAATCCCTTCTAAGAAGCTGAAGAAGAGCTGTTAATGCAACGCTTGCAGGTGACATGAGAGTCTAGGCCATTTGTTCTTATAGGTTACTTATGCTGTCTGAACCTATGTGAGCCCAAACATTGATAGACCACTTCAATTACAATAGATTGCTTCTGGGCTTTCCCAATTTTATGACTTGATGGGTCAAGATAGATCATCTTTACTACTCAGTCATTTGATGTTCTCAGGTCAGAAGCTTGATTTCTATCTGAGTCCAGTTGTATGCCATGAATGGATTTTGAATTCTGCATAGCTTTCTCATGGAGATGGCATATCTGTCTTAGCCCTACTGAAAGAGAGAAATGACACAGTAATTTGAACAGGAAAAGCTTAATAAAAAAAAATTATCAACTATAGGTCCCACAACTAGTGAGAAATGAACAAGGATTCTAATGAAGATATTTATAATTCTAATACCTACTCTCTCTCCACTAGATTGTCCAATGTTTGACAACAACTTCTATGTGCAGAGCAGTTCAGGCAAATATTTCTGGAGACCTCAATACTAGCAATATAAAACAATGGCTCAAACGTTACCCAAACCAGGTGAATTGTTTCCCCTTGTGCAACCTCTTCAGGTAAATGTGTGTCCAGGATTCATCCAGCAAATATGCCTGCAGTTAAAATTTCATTCTGCAGAATGTTGGGGAAGCTTGCCTGCACCTCTAAATTAGACATTAGTGTTAGAAATATCTTAATGAGTGAGTTTCTATTTGCATTTCATTATCTACTAGATGGATATTTTATTTTTAATATTTATTTATTTGGCTGCATTGGGTCATAATTGCAGCATGCAAGATCTTTGTCCCATCAGGTGGAATCTTTCATTGGAATGCCAGGACTCTCTAGCTGTGACACTTGGGCTCTGGAGCATGTGGGTTCAGTAGTGGTAGCATGCCATCTTAGTTTCTCCATGGCATATGAGACCTTAGTTCCTGAACCAGGGATTGAACCCATGTCCCCTGCATTGCAAGGTGGATTCTTAACCACCAGACCACCAGGAAAATCTCTGGATGGATATTTTAGAATGGGTCAAAAGCAAACATTTTTGTCTGATCTTGACAATCCATAATCATGTCTTCTGACTGTACTCAGACCTGAACTGATGAAAGTGAGGTTTCCCCTCATAGAATCTGTCAGTGTGCTATTATTATTAAATAGATCTCCTATTCAAATTGAGTGAACCATGGTGGGACTCTGGATTCAGCATGCATTCTTCTGGGTTTAGCAAAATTCCATGTCATGTGCATTTCTCTTTCCCCAGTATATGTTTATCTAAGTAACTAGCTATAGATCTCTTTAAATAATGATGGAGGAAACATGACTGTATACATTAACTGTGATATTGTTAAATTATTATTCATTCTGTCGTTCAGGTGCTCAGTTATGTCTGAACTTTGTGACCCAATGGACAGCAGCACGCCGAGCTTCCCTGTCCTTCACCATCTCCCAGAGTTTACTCAAACTCATGTCCATTGAGTCAATGATGCCATCCAACCATCTCATCCTCTGTCATCCTTTTTTCCTCTGGCCTTCAATCTTTTCCAGCATCAGTGTCTTTTCCAGTGAATTGGTTCTTTGCATCAGGTGGCCAAAGTATTGGAACTTCAGCTTCAGCATCTGTCCTTCCAATGAATATTCAGGGTTGATATCATTTAGGATTGACTGGTTGGATCTCCTTACAGTCCAAGGGACTCTCAAGAGTCTTTTCCAACACCACAGTTCAAAAGCATCAATTCTTTGGCACTCATCATTTTTTATTGTTCAACTCACATCCATACCTGACTACTGGAAAAACCATATCTTTGACTAGACCGACCTTTATAAGCAGAATAATGTCTTTGCTTTTTAATATACAGCCTGGGTTTGTTATAACTTTTTCTTCCAAGGAACAAGTGTCTTTTAATTTCATGGCTGCAATCACCATCTGCAGTAATTTGGGGTCTGAAGAAAATAAAGTCTCTCACTGTTTTCATTGTTTCCCCATCTATTTGCCCTAAAGTGATGGGACCAGATGCCATGATCTTAGTTTTTTTTATTTTTAAGCCAGCTTTTTCACTCTCCTCTTTCACTTTCATCAAAAGGCTCTTTAGTTCCTCTTCACTTTCTGCAGTAAGCGTGGTGTCATCTGCATATCTGAGGTTATTGACATTTCTCCTGGTAGTCTTGATTCCAGCTTGTGCCTTATCCAGCCCAGCATTTCACATGATGTACTCTGCATAGAAGTTAAAGCAGGGTAACAATATACATCCTTGATGTACTCCTTTCCCAATTTTGAACCATTCCGTTGTTCCACATCAGGTTCCAACTGTTGCTTCTTGACCTGTATGCAGGAGGCAGGTCAGGTGGTCTGGTATTCCCATATCTAAGAATTTTCCAGTTCATTGTGATCTACACAGTCAAAGGCTTTAGCATAGTCAACGAAGCTGAAATAGATGTTTTTCTGAAATTCTCTAGCTTTTTCTATGATCCAGTGGATGTTGGCAATCTGGTCTCTGGTTCCTCTGTCTTTTCTTTCTTTTTTTTAAATTTTATTTTATTTTTAAACTTTACATAATTGTATTAGTTTTGCCAAATATCAAAATGAATCCACCACAGGTATAAATGTGTTCCCCATCCTGAACCCTCCTCCCTCCTCCCTCCCCATACCATCCCTCTGGGTCCTCCCAGTGCACTAGCCCCAAGCATCCAGTACAGTGCGTCGAACCTGGACTGGCAACTCATTTCTTACATGATATTTTACATGCTTCAATGTCATTCTCCCAAATCTTCCCACCCTCTCCCTCTCCCACAGAGTCCATAAGACTGTTCTATACATCAGTGTCTCTTTTGCTGTCTTGTACACCGGGTTATTGTTACCATTTTTCTAAATTCCATATATATGCATTAGTATACTGTATTGGTGTTTTTCCTAAATCCAGCTTGTACATCTGGAAGTTCTCAGTTCACATACTGTTGAAGCCTAGCTTGGAAGATTTTGAACGCTACTTTACTAGCGTGTGAGATGAGTGCAATTGTGTGGTGGTTTGAGCATTCTTTGGCATTGCCTTTCTTTGGAACTGGAATAATAACTGACCTTTTCCAGTCCTGTGGCCACTGCTGAGCTTTCCAAATTAGCTGACATATTGAGTGCAGCACCCTAACAGCATCATCTTTCAGATTTGAATTAGCTCAACTGGAATTCCATCACCTCTACTAGCTTTGTTTATAATGATGCTTTCTAAGGCCCACTTGGCTTCACACTTCAGGATGTCTGGCTCTAGATGAGTGGCCACACCATCGTGGTTATCCAGGTCATTAAGACATTTTTAAAATAGTGCTTCTGTGTATTCTTGCCACCTCTTCTTAGTCTCTTCTGCTTCTGTTAGGTCCCTACTGTTTCTGTCCTTTATTGAACTCATCTTTGCATGAAATGTTCCCTTGGTATGTTTAATTTTCTTGAAGAGATCTCTAGTCTTTTCCATTCTATTCTTTCCTTTATTTCTCTGCATTGTTCACTTTAAAAGGCTTTTTTCTCTCTCCTTCCCAGTCTCGGAAACTCTGCATTCAGATGGGTATATCTTTCCTTTTGTGTTTCTTCTTTTCTCAGCTATTTGTAAGGCCTCCTCAAACACCCATTTTTCCTTTTTGCATTTCTTTTTTTGGGAGGTGATTTTGATCACTGCCTCCTATACAATGTTACAAACTTCTGTCCATCCTTCTTCAGGTACTCTGTCTATAAGAGCTAATTCTTCATGAGATGCCTCTTATTCAGCCAATGAGTTGTGTGTCTGAGAACTAGCTAAGGTCTGAAAATTGAGAATGAGATGGTAATTGTGGCAGTTGAAGGGATGGAAATTTTTCTTACGAAGATGAGGAAATGAATGTGTGCATGCGTGAATGCTCAGTTGCTTCAGTCATGTCTGACTCCTTGCAACCCCATGGACTGTAGCCTGCCAGGCTCCTCTTGTCCAGGGAATCTGGGCAAGAATACTGGCATGGGTTGCCATGTCCTCCTCAAGGGGATCTTCCCAACCCAGGGATTGAACCCCAGTCTTGGTGTGTCTCCTGCCTTGTAGGTGGAATCTTTACTGCTGAGCCACTGCGGAAGCCTGAGGAAATGATAACCTAGGGGTAATAACTCAGTATTTCACATCTATCTATAATGCTAATATTAACATTAAAAATAGTTATAATAACATTCCCACTCTGGAAATCTTCAGGATACTTTTGATGTATTATAATTCATCTAATATTTACAAAAGAGATAAAAACACAATATAAGAAATATCATGACCTAACTGCCATTTTCTTCCCCTTCATACTATAAGTCTAAAGTAATTGATACAAATAAAATAATGTCAGGCTTGACTCTGTTGAGATTTGTAGTAGAGTCTTTGCCATCTCTTATTTTCATTCTCTTCCTTCCATGTAATAAAGCTTTAAGTGGCCACATATTTGCCAAACTAAAGATTATAGTTTCCATGTATTTTGTATTTAAAGGTGACCATATGATGGAGTTTTGACTAGAGAGATGTAAAAAACAAAACAAGTATTGTGTATCACTCTGCATCTTACACTAAACATAATTGGGGATTGTCTCCTCTTTCTATTGTTGGGAGATGGTAAGCATTGAAGCATCTTCCTTGAGTTGTATGTATGGGTGTAAACTATGATTTTAGTGGACAGAGATGACTACAAGGCCAAGACTGTCTTCTTACCTTTGGACACAAACATGAACAAGGAATGAATGTCTGTCTTATTAGAGCTTTGGGTTCCTTTGTTATGATAGCCTAGTTGGCAATATAAATAATATAGGGCCCTAGAGAAGAATGAACTTCCCTGGTGGCCCAGTTGCTAAAGAATCTGCCTGCAATGCATAAGACCCAGATTTGATCCCTAGGTCAGGAAGATCCTTTGGAGAAGGGGACATGGCAACCCACTCCAGTATTCTTAGGCTTCTTGGGCGGCATTAGTGGTAAAGAACCTGCCTGCAAATGCAGGAAATATGAGAAGTGGGTTCGATCCCTGGGTCAGGAAGATCCCCTGGAGGAGGGTATGGCAACCCACTCCAGTATTCTTGCCTGGAGAATCCCATGGACAAAGGAGCCTGGCAGGCTATAGTCCATAGGGTTGCAAAAAGTTGGACATGACTGAGTCAACTTAGCACAGAGAAGAATGTGAATGTAGTGTGTATTCCTTCTCATTCTGTTGATAGGCATTTCTTAAACAGATCCTGGAGTGAGGACTAGAGATCTCTGAATCCTATCAGGAGATTGCCATTCAGAAATGTGTGGACCCATGAGGGAATGGTCATTGACACGCATGAGCATGTGAGGTCTTTAAATTAGTCAGGCTCCTACTTCTCCTTACTCTACCTTTATTTTTTATTAATCTTTTGCATGAATTTATAAAGTAAGGGACACTTGTATTAATCCACACATGGGATTAGTTTTTAGAAGGCTTTAGAAATGTTTAAAAATCAACAGAAGTATAATTTGTAAGAAAAAGGCATCTGACCATAAATGAGACCCATTTAATCTTGGGAGAAAAATGGATGACATAGCTTTTCTTTTTAATTAGTTGCTTTAGACCTCAGTGCTTATATTATCAGGAAGCCCAGGCTCTCCTTCATAAGACTTTTTCCCTCATGTATTGTACAAAATTTGAGGCAGAGTGAGAGAAATGGAAAATGTGACCAGTCCCCTGAGGGGACCTTGTTAGGTTTGCCAGTGTTCCCACTGCCACTTAAACTGGTTCTCTAAACCAGACAGAAGCATCCCTGGCCCCTTAGTGATCTAGTTCCCAGAATAGGCTTTGGTAGAGCACTCATGAGCCTTGATCAGGCCCCCAAAGTGAGATTTCCAGGCTCAGCTACTGGGACCAATATGCATAAGCAAATGGGGCCATTCAATGTTGAGGCAAGGGTCACAAGCCTCTACTCTAAAGATATTTTCTTCATTTTCTCAGGCCCAGGGGAAATTGGAAGTGTCTTCGGATTCTGCATAAATGAATTATTGTTTTAAAAAACTTGAAAAATCTCCTGTAAGATTTTGACATCCTGATAGATGTCAAAATATATCACTTGCAGTGTTTGCATGTTGAAATTGTGCTTGATTTTTACTTTGTTTTTGTATTTTCTAAAGATCTTCAATGAAAAAAATTACTTTTTAAATAAGGTGTTTAATGCCATGAGTTTATTTTTTTCTTCATACAATAATAAGAAATGACAACTTTAACAAATGACCTGGTGATTTGGACTCATGAGAGACTGAAGAACACTGGCAAGCACCCACTGTAAACTGTAAAGTCAGGTATGTCCAAAGGATAAAGCCACTAAGGTTTGTTTCTCTGGAGCATAAGCCACTGGACTCCATAACGTGGTAAGAACATTTAAACAATACTTTTGACAAATTACTGGAGGCTTATTGTGCACTAGCATGGGAGTGACTGGCTTTCACAGTCGTGGGGTGGGGGTGGGGGGCCCTACACACTTGTAAGCTTTTTCTCAGGAGCCCTGCCAGGTTCTCACAGGAGGAATCCAAGAAAGCTTCCACATGAAATCTCCAAGGAGAGAGAAAGGGTAGCGATTGTGAAAGCCTCCCACAGTTTTCTTCCTAACAAGGGACTATTCTGAAATTCTGTCCCACCTGGAGAAAGGAGACCCTGCCCTAATCCGGCTCTATCCAGCCTTCCTGTCTCGTCTAAACTGTGAAAGGAGAAGCCATAATCAAGATGAGAGAAAGCTTAGAGGAAACAGCCAGGGGGTGTTGTACCTAGAGAAGGTACATAGTGGGAAGGAACAGAGAGGAGGCCAGGAAAGCTAGAATGAGTCATGAGACAGATCACACTGGATTAGAATCAGAGCTCTCTATGCTGCAGGGCCGAGAGCTGATGATGCCCCAGTAGCAAGGAACACACCCAATGTCAGTTTCTCATACCTGATGATAATTTGATAATTTGACCTGATAATCATTTGATAAAATGATAATTTGAAGGAATTTGATAATTCCTTCCTTATTCTGGGATTCATGAAAGTACTCTGTATTCTAGGTCTTTTGAGAATGTCCATTTTCTATTTCTAATTGCTACATTTATTTTTGTGTTACTTGCTTTACATCTTTAAATATTCTAAAATATAAGTTATAAGGCATGATGAAATAAGCAGTAAAAAGGTGGTAAGTGAAAGCTTTGATTTTTGGACTCTTGGTTGCAAAAATAGAAATCCAACTGAAACCAGTTTAAGTAAAATACAGTGTACATGACTCATGTGTTTGGGAGGCTTAAGGGATTGGGCATAGATTAGAATGAATATAGTGTTCTTAGACTTTCAGTCTTGATTCTGCTTTCCTCCAGAGATCCTCCATGAGGTGAGAGAGCTGGCTCCCAGCTGCTCTATAACTAGAGCCTGTATAACTTTACAGATAATCACAACTCTCTGTTCCTTAAGAATTACAATTACAACTGTATTTTGAATTAAGAATTGCCTCTGGAGTCAGGGCCCTTTTCTATTTAATAAACAATAAATAGTTTTATCAAATTCATTGGAAGTAGATAAAACCATTTTACAAAAGACAAGGGGACATGGAAGGGGGAAAAAATGTTAACAGATGTCCATTGCATAAACTGGAATGCTAGTATGGAAGATATAAAAGTTACATCTGGAGTTATATTGTATACTTAATGTAAAAATCATGAAAGTGAAGAAATCTCAAAATATACACTATATTAAGAAAGTTGGAGAGAAAGTGTTATGTAGTATTTGGAATAGGTTATTTTGTCCTTACCTATGCAAGACTTATTAAGTTATTAAAATCATTCTGTATTCTAGTAGTCTTCTTTTTTCTGAATCATTAGATAATCCTGTTATTTCTATTTCAAAGAAGATTATAAATTATATTTAGGACTGTTTTGTATAGCTATTTAAGACATGCTCTAGTATGGAAAAGTCTCCCAGATATTCATGCTAAGCCATTCATTCAATAAACATAGCCTGGGTTGCACATACCACTTAATTTTTTTTGACCATTTTGTATATTGATAGAGAAGGAAATGAGAAATACTCAAGTTGCTTTTCCACCATACAGTCTACCCATTTATAAATATTTTGATATAAAATGGATTTTCCAGGTGTGAACATATTTTAAAGAGTTTATTACAGTATGATGAAAAAGAAAACTGGCAATTATTCAGTTATTCTTTCAGTTAATAAAAAACTCCTGAATACCAAAAATATAATAAAGAACAAACCAAAGTTTACTTTGCAATAGAGGAAAAGAGGAAGAGGTAGAAAAAAACTTGAATTTAATTTTTGAGTAATTAAAATTTTGATTTCATACAAAGTCTTTTGGATTCTTTAATGAAACATATCTTTTAGACTGATAGAAAGAAATCCTTTGAACTATTTGAAATATTGATATTTTGGAAAAAATCAATATTATAATAATAATAAACAGTAGTAATAGTAATAAATAATAATAAAATTTTAAAAAATATCCTCATTATTTCAGATATGGAAAATCATTACTGAATAAGGATAGAAAACTTAATTCATAGATTAAATATAGAAAAATGCTTCTTAATGTTGTATGTTAAAAGGAAAGAATAAAGCTTTGTATATAACTACCTTAGTTCTTTCATGGATTTTAGAATTCATCTTTTTCTTATATAAGGGAAATTTTGTTGCTAGAATTAGTCAAAATAGACTGAAAACTATTATAAACAATACCAAAATGTCAGTGACTTAATGCAATAAAATTTTACTTCTCACACACAAAGTCCAAAGCAGATTTTCTAGATTCAGAGTCTCTCTGGTAGCTCTACTCCAAGTAGAAAGTCAAGATCCCAGGCTCTTTTCATCTCATGACTCCTCCATGGAAGAGACAGAGACTGGACACCACAGGAAGGCACATTTATTCTGGGTATGGCTTTGCTTTACCTGCCAGCAATGCTTGGCCGCTGTACCACTCATGGACTTACAAAATACCTACATTCACCAGCCTGAAATTCCACACAACATTGTTTCACAGATAGATAAATGAGGCAGCGTGATATTCACTAGTCTTTCTACCTATGTCACTGACTGGAATACAGAATACAGTATATGTTTTGAATACATATGGTGTTGTTTCTCTCAGAGTTGGAATGTGTTGCTCCAGGAATCTAGAGGGAGAAATATGAGTAGCTTGTCTCATGATTATGCCTACTTATCCACTTGCGAAAGTCTGTTTCTTATCTCTGGAGAAGGTAATGGCACCCCACTCCAGTCCTCTTGCCTGGAAAATCCCATGGATGGAGGAGCCCGGAAGGCTGCAGTCCATGGGGTCGCTGAGAGTCGGACACAACTGAGGGACTTCACTTTCACTTTTCACTTTCATGCATTGGAGAAGGAAATGGCAACCCACTCCAGTGTTCTTGCCTGGAGAATCCCAGGAACGGGGGAGCCTGGTGGGCTGCCATCTATGGGGTCCCACAGAGTTGAACACGACTGAAGTGACTTAGCAGCAGCAGCAGCAGCTTCTTATCTCTAAAACTTTGGATGCTTCTGATTTAGTGATCTCAGTGTCCAGGGAACTAAGGAATATTATTACCGGGAGACAGGACCACTGTTCCACTGAACTGAAGACTGCCATTTGGCCATTTCAAGATTTTCATATCACTGAATTAACTGTCAAGGGAGGAGTACCTAATTGACTGAAGTGATTGATCCTGATTATCAAAGAGAAATTAGGCTGCTGCTATATAATGGCCAGAGAGGACTAGATCTGGAACCCAGCAGATTCTCTGTGTTACCACCTAACATATGCATATTTAATATTAAAATTAATGGAAAACTACAGAAACACAGGAAAGACAGAATTACTGAGGCATTAAATTCTTTGGGAATAAAGATCTGAATCATTTTGTCAGCTTAATAACCATAACCAGCAGAGATACCAGCTGAGGAGCAATGGATAATGAAAGTTATAATTATCAACTTTCTTCTGACTGGTTACAGAAATAAGGACTCCAGCATTTTGTATATAATACTTTCCCCCTTATGTTCTTATTGTTTTTAATAAAGTTTGGTGATGATAGTGCTTTTACTTTCATCCTCAGTTATAGAGTACCAAGCCAGGCTTCTGATTGAACCAACAGAGGAACTAACTTAACTTAATAGATCAAAAGGATGATGTTGCTGCTTTTCTCTGTGTCTCCCCTTTTGGGGGAGAGGGTGAGAGTACTGTTTGAATAAATGCAGAAGCATGAAGTTGTTGCTATAGAAGTTAAAATATATGAGGAGAGAATGGGCACAGATGCTGAGATGACAAAGGTGGGGAGTGTGCTGGGTATTAGCCTGTGTGTGGGTTCTGCTCCAATCCACCCTTTCACAGTGTCTTCCATGAAGCTGGAGCTAGGATAGGTTACATTTCTGAGACACTGATGACTTTCTGCTAACAGGCAGCACTAAAGAGATTTTGGAAAGTGAAAGAGGAGAGAAGGCACTTTCTTTTTCCCTGTCAACATGGTTGGAGCAGCAGCAGTCAGATATGGCCTCAATTGTCTCCTGCGGCTCCCAGAACTGATCTTGTTCCCTTTCTGAGGTATCAACTGCAGCTAAAAGTGCCCCTTGTTAAGAGGTTACAATCTTCTGGGGACCCTTCTCTGAGCTCCTCAGGTACAAGTCATAGCTGAAAGACACCCTGTAACAAAGTGTCTGACTTTACTTTTTGACGTTTAGTTTCTGATTTTTGTTTAAGCCTCACCCTCCCTTTCTCAGTTGGCCTTATCTTTGAACAGGCTGATAAGGAAGTGCAACTATGCCCCTTCCTTTGGCACTGGTGGGCAGTTTAAACCTTGAAACTCTCCAGCCCATGCATAGGAATTTCTTCCCTAGCCCCACACCCCTAGAGTGGATATGAGCCACTACAGAGACCCAACCACCCCCTCTGCCTCCCTCAAGTCAGTATGAATATACTTGTGCCTACTCTTACCTCAGGAATCACTTCTATGTGTAATTTCAAATTCTTCTGATGTGTGGAGTGCTATTAGCTTCTATATCCTACCCATAATTGGGAGGGAGTCCATTTCACCTTTATGAGATAGGAGGTAACCATAAAATATGGTTTCTCCTTAGAGGACTGACAGACCACTCATACATGGTTACTCTCTGAGCTCTGAGGTTTTGGTAACCCATCTCTTTCCTTTTGTTTTCTTAGTATATTTGTTATTACCACTGCATAACACATTACCAAAAACTAGTGTCTTGCACAACCATTTATTATTTCCCAGCTTCTGCAGGTCAGGAATGGGGACACAGATTAACTTGGCACCTCCGTAATCACAGTTTTTCACGAGGTTGTATTCAAACTGTTGGCAGGCACTGTGGTCTCATCTAAAGGCTTGATGGGTAGAAAAATCAACTTCCACACTGTCTCCAACAGTTATTGGCAGGCCTCGCATCCTTGACACAAGAGATTCTCTTCCCATTGGACTGTCTCATGATGTGTCGCCTGGCTTTCATCAGATGAGTAACTCAGGAGACAGTGAAAGAAAGTATACTTAGAAGGCAGCTACAGTTTTTTGTATCCTAATCTTGGAAGTGCCATCTCTTTGGTGGTGATTTTCTGGGCTTCCCTGGTGGCTCAGCAGTAAAGAATCTGCCTGCAATGCAGGAGATGCAGGTTTGATCTCTGGGTTGGGAAGATCTCTTAGAGAAGGAAATGGCAACCCACTCCAGTATTCTTGCTTGGGAAATTCCATGGATGGAGGAGCCTGGCAGGCTACAGTCCATGGGGACATCTCATTCTGCTTTACTCTATTCATTAGGAGTATCACCTGATCCAGCCCATATTCAAAGGGAATTTATTATACAGAGCACAAATACCAGGAGGTAAGGGTTATGGAGACCATTTTATAAGTTCTCTATGACACTCAGTCCCAGGGGTGGTAGCTGTTTCCGGCAATTGTCTCTGAATTACTTTCTATTTCTTCAGCTACAGATTACAACCTGTGTAATCATTACCCTGGTATTAAATCCCCTCTCTTTGAAAAGTGTGGTTTATTTTTCCTCACTTAATATGGAGAGATAGAGTACTTAGAGAAATTCTGCTAGAGTTTCTCCAACCATCCAGCTCACAGCATAGCATACTGTCATCCATTTTCCGTTGGTCAGAATCCAGTTACATGACTAATACAACTGCATGGGAGGCTGAGAAATGTGTGAAGGAAAGTGACATTAGTGAAATTAACATCTTCTGCCACACTGTTTAATATTCAAGAAGTAATATACACATTTTCAATACTTCCTGGATGCCACTTTTTCAGCAAAGTAACTTTCTTTACACAAATTTTGGCAAAATCTCAATATTCTCTATAAACAGTGTGATTTGAATTTATTTATTTTTCATTGACTTACTCATATTAAGGCCATTAATTTCTCAAAAAGCACTGGAAATAAATAGCGGTAACTTTATATAGTTAACAATTACAGAAAGTCTCCAGGTCAAAGGACTTTAATATAAGAATTATTATCTTTTAGTCATTATAGAATTAAAATATTAGTACTTGATTCCAAACAGTATTTTCAGCAAAACAATAGGAAATTGGACAGTCTATTAGCATAAAATACAGTGCACTTTATGAATTAATTTCTCTATTACTGGGAACTTTAAAATCCTTAGAGAGAAACAAATATGAATTTTATTTGTGTGTGAAGGTTTATCTGAAATTTTCAAGTGGTACAGTTCTTTATAGTCAAAATAGATGTAAATAAAATTCATAGTTAGCAGGAATTCTAAATTGTAAATTTCAGTACTTTGTAACTATGACAGGAGGATTATTCAATTTCAAAATAAATTTTCCAACTTCATCTTTTTATACATTATGGAATTATGGATACAATTAAGCATTTGTTTTGTTTCTTTAAAATTTTATTTATTATTTTTGGCTGTGCTGGGTCTTTGTTGCTGCAGCAGGCTTTCTGTAGCTGCAGTGGGTTGGGGCTTCTCTCTAGTTGTCCTGTGTGGGCTTCTTCTCATTGCAGTGGATTTTCTTGTCGAGGAGCTAGGGTTCAGTAGTTGCTGCACATGGGCTTAGTTGCTCTGCGGCAAGTGGAATCTTCCCGGACTGCCGGGGTCCAGCCCCGGCTGATCCAGGGAGTTCGAAGCAGGGATGGCGTCGGCGAGGATCAGGATACAATAGCTTCAATTAGATATTAATTAAAGATGTAAAGAGTAATAGAATAAGGATAGCTCAGTAGGAAAATTCAGTGGAGAAAAGAGGCTGAGTAGCTTGGTTTACACGGGAGACCAATAAAACTTCAAGACAAGAAGCTTACACCACTTGTATAGGCCGCAGGTGTCCTTCCGTTCTCCTGAAGGAGAGGAGACACTGAGGCCTCCCCGGTCGGATCTTAGAAGCCCAGGCATAATTAGTAAGCATGGCGGGTTCTGCGCTCCAGATGGAGACTCAGCCAGAGTGAGAGAGAGAGAGAGCAACATGGGGAGACCAGTATTTTGAGAAACTGATCCCAATTCTTTATTTTCCATGGTCTACTATTATACACTGAGATGTTATGCAAAAGTCACGTGGGGTCAGCAGTCCTGACTTTTTATCAAAGTCAGGTGCTTCATACAAATGTATACAGAGGTCTTAGGGGTGTTACATCATCTTCTGGCCAGGGGTCCTGCTGACAATTTATGGCCCTCTCCTTGTGACAGCGGTCAGTCAACCAGGACACTTATTTCTCCAGGGGTGATTATTCTTAAAACAGACGCCACTCAAATAAAGTTACATTCCTATAGGGTGAGGGTGTAGTGGGTTTTAGTTAAGGAAAGAATTTACTTAGCCTAAGGTCTAACGTGATTTATATCAAAGGTTAATACTTATTTCTTCTATATATTCATTAATGTGTATAAGGGCAGGGGATGTGGAGACTTAGCAGTAAGCATTGGCTCAACAAATGAAAAACCCTTCATCAATACAATTTCTTATCAGCCCACTATACTTATACTAATAGTTTTCTAACTTCTCAAAAGAACCTGTTTTTAGAGGGTTTAAAGCATCTTGTGCCTCTCACGGTTGGGAGGCTGTGAGCGATCACATGTGGCCGGATGAGCCTGTCAGGCAGGCCAGAGAACCTTCAGAGGAGTTTGTAGGTTAAAAGACTCTTGTCATGCCCAGGAGTTTTTATTAACTGGAGCTCTGTTAACTCCTTCTCCGAAAGAGGTGGTGGGGGACAGCCCCCCGTAAAGTCAGAGGTGTAGGTGAGAGCACAAAGTAGTAAAGTAGGCAGGCTCTGGTTATGGGGGTAGATGCTAGAGGATTTCCAGGGGGACTCCTGAGGCCCGATCCTGCCTTTGTGTATGTCGAGCCTCCTTCCTCATGACCTTTGCCACGGGCGGAGTGCATCACTCTGGCCCCCAACACCGGACCAGAGATCAAACCCATGGTCCCTGCATTGGCAGACAGATTATTTTATTTTATTAAAAAAACATCTAATTTTGTATTAGAGTTTAGCTGATTGACAAACAATGTTGTGATAGTTTCTGGTGAACAGAGAAGGGACTTAGCCATACATATAGATGTATCATTTCTACCCCAAACTCCCCTCCCATGCAAGTTTGGCAGGCAGATTCTTAACCACTGGACCAACAGGGAAGTCTCTTTTTTTTAATTATGCAAGCAGGTAATATATTTACATATTCCCTCAAAAGAAAACAAAAATGCATGCAATGAAAAGGCTCTTTTCATCCCCTTCTCAGACCAATCAGCACATTAAATTTCACCTTTATATGAGTAAATATTGCTGATTTCATACATTTCCTTTCAGAATTTTCTTCAGTTGAGTTCCGTAACTCAGTCAAGCCCGACTCTTTGTGACCTCATGGACTGCAGCACACCTGGCTTTCCTGTCCATCACCAACTCCTGGAGCTTGCTCAAACTCACGTCCATTTAGTTGGTGATGCCATCCAACCATCTCATCCTCTGTCATCCCCTTCTCTTCCTGCCTTCAATCTTTCCCAGAATCAAGGTCTTTTCCAGTGAGTCAGTTATTCACATCAGGTGGCCAAAGTATTGGAGCTTCAGCTTCATCATCAGTCCTTCCAATGAATAGTCAGGGTTGATTTCATTTAGGATTGACTAGCTTGATCTTCTTGCAGTCCAAGGGACTCTCAAGTCTTCTCCAGCACCACAGTTCAAAAGCATCAATTCTTCAGCACTCAGCTTTCTTTATGGTCCAACTCTCACATCCATACATGGCTACTGGAAAAACCATGGCCTTGACTAGAAGGACCTTTGTCAGCAGAGTAATGTCTTTGCTTTTTAATATGCTGTCTAGGTTGGTCATAGCTTTTCTTCCAAGGAGCAAGCATCTTTTAATTTCATGGCTGCAGTCACCATCTGCAGTGATTTTGGAGCCCAAGAAAATAAAGTCTGTCACTGTTTCAATTGTTTCCCCATCTATTTGCTATGAAGTGATGGGACTGGATTGCACGATCTTTGTTTTTGGAAAGTTGTGTTTTAAGCCAGCCTTTTCACTCTCCTCTTTCATCAAGAGGCTCTTTCATTCTTCTTTGCTTTCTGCTGTAAGAATGGTGTCATCTGCATATCTGAGGTTATTAATACTGAGTGCAGCACTTTCACAGCATCATCTTTTAGGATTTGAAAAAGCTCAGCTGGAATTCCATCACCTCCACTGGCTTTGTTCATATTGGTGCACCTGAGGCCTACTTAACTTTGCACTCCAGGATGTCTGGCTCTGCATGAGGGATCACACAATTGTGGTCATCTGGGTCATTTTTTGGACCCAGATTAAGATCTTTTTTTTCTGTATAGTTCTTCTGTTCTTTTCTGTATAGTTTTTCTGTATAGTTCTTCTTGCTACATCTTCTTAATATCTTCTTCTTTTGTTAGGTCCATACTGTTTCTGTCCTTTATTGTGCCCATCTTTGCATGAAATATTCCCTTGGTATGTCTAATTTTCTTGAAGAGATCTCTAGTCATTCCCATTCTATTGTTTTCCTCTATTTCTTTGCATGGATCCTTGAGGAAGGCTTTCATATCTTTCCTTGCTATTCTTTGGAACTCTTCATTCAGATGGACTTATCTTTCCTTTTTCCCTTGCCCTTTGCTTCTCTTCTTTTCTCAGCTATTTTTAAGGCCTTCTCAGACAACCATTTTTCCTTTTTGCACTTCTTTTTCTTGGGGATGATTTTGATTACTGCCTCTTGTATAGTGTTATGAACCTCCATGCATAGTTCTTCAGGTGTTCTGTCTATCAGATCTAGTCCCTTGAATCTATTTCTCACTTCCACTGTATAATCATAAGGGATGTGATTTAGGTCATACCTGAATGGTCTAGTGGTTTTCTCCTTTCTTCAATTTAAGTCTGAATTTGGCAATAAGGAGTTCATGATATAAGCCACAGTCAGCTCCCAGCCTTGTTTTTGCTGACTGTATAGAGCTTCACCATCTTTGGCTACAAAGAATATAATCAATCTGATTTTGCTATTGACCATTTGGTGATATCCATGTGTAGAGTCTTCTCTTGTGTTGTTGGAAGATGGTGTTTGCTATTACCAGTGCTGTCTCTTGGCAAAACTCTGTTAGCCTTTGCCTTGCTTCATTCTGTACTCCAAGGCCAAACTTGACTGGTACTCCAAGTATCTCTTGGCTTCCTACTTTTGCATTCCAGTCCCCTATGATGAAAAGGACATCTTTTTAGTTAGTTTAGAAGGTCTTGTTAGTGTTAGCTTAGAAGGTCTTGTAGGTCTTCATAGAACTGTTCAACTTCAGCTTTCTGCATCAGTGGTTGGGGCATAGACTTGGATTACTGTGATATTGAATGATTTGCCTTGGAAATGAACAGAGATCATTCTGGGTTTTTTTGAGATTGCACCCAAGTACTGCATTTTGGACTCTTCTGTTGACTGTGAGGGAAACTCCATTTCTTCTAAGGGATTCTTGCCCACGATAGTAGATATAATGGTCATCTGAATTAAATTTGTCCATTCTGGTCCATTTTAGTTCACTGGTTCCTAAAATCTCAGTGTTCACTCTTCCCATCACATGCATGTACAAGTATAACCATATCTCCTCTTTATAAAAAGTACTAAATTTTAAATACTGTTCTGTACTTTTTTTTTCTATTTTGTTGTACTTTCCTAAACTGTTTATAGAAAAGTTCTTGATTCTGTTTATTTTCCCTCCAACAACTGTGTAGTACATTCTATTATATAAATGTGTTAAAATTACTTTTACCACTGTCCTATAAATGGACTTTTAGGTTATTTTTAACTTTTGTTATTATAATGAATAATGTGCATTATTTCTATAGAAGCAACTCTTAAAAGCAATTTGCTAGTTCTGGAATATAATTTTGGTATTTGTAATTCTGACGATTACTAAACAGTTCTCCGTACGCTGCTAAGTTGCTTCAGTCATGTCTGACTCTTTGCAACCCCATGGACTAGAGCCCACCAGGCTCCTCTGTCCATGGGATTCTCCAGGTAAGAATACTGGAGTGGGTTGCCATTTTCTATTCCAGAGAATCTTCCAGGGATCGAACCTATGTCTCTTATGTCTCCTGCATTGGCAGGTGGGTTCTTTACCACTAGCGCCACCTGGGAAAGAGCCAAACAGTTCTCTGTAGGGAGTGTGTAATAATTTATATTCCATTCAGAAATGTGTGAGAATGCCTGTTTCCTACAGTTATTTTTCCAATGAAAATTTTAATTACTTGAGAATTCCTAGTTGTGACATTATCCATAAACTAAACCCATAAAGTGACCACTCTTCAACCTAACTAGATTGTCTAAAAAGAGCAGAGTGTTGACTTTCAGATTTGAATAGTTTCAAGTAGACCTCTGCTAAAATATGTACAATATATTGTTGTAAATAAGTATCTATATTGTTGACAGAGCAAAACAAGGATATATATCTTGAAGACTGTCCTTCCCCATTGAACTGGATTAACTCTCAATCTGGAAACAGTGCTCTCAGCTAAAGTTCAAATTTGGCTGGAGAATCTGACTTCAACTTTGATATAGTCTTTAGTATTCTTGAAATTAGTTTTGAAAACTCTGAATTTGTTAAGGCTTTTTAACCTGTGCTTCTGTTAATGTGGTGATTTAGCAACAGATAATGTCGTAACAGTGCTTGGAATGTGACATGAAAGCCTCCCTACCCTGAAGCTGTAAGTTAGAACAATATGGTCTTTTGCAGTCAAAACAATCAATCCTTCCCAAAATAATCTTATATGAAATCTTAAATAAAAATCATATTAGCACTCTAAGGTTAAAGTCAGTTGTGTAAAAGAGACTTGTTACCAAATTGATATAAATTAATATAACTGCTGTATATATAAAATGTCTTGAAAAGTGGATCACTATACTTTACATCATTAATATCAATGAATGATGAATTTAAAAGCTTTAAAAGCAAACACTTGAGTGTTTTAAAAGCAAACACTTTTGAATAAATTCACAAAATGCTCACAAGCCCATGAGGTTTAGTCTACGATGCCATAAGTCCAACTGAAAAAACACATTCATGTCATTCTGGTGACTGAGGTGTTAATGGGCACACAAAGTCAGGTGGTAGATTTTTGTCTTTACCTAAAATAAATGGATCTACCTTAGACCAAAACCTTTGAGGCAAGGAAGGCTTTTTTTAATTTGAATTGACCAGATATTCTAGGTTCCCAGCTTTAGTTTGCCTTTTTGTCTAAAGCAAATTACAGGCCTTTATATTACAGCCGAAAGTTCAAAGGTTCCCTTAGAAAAGCTTCCTAATCTCTTTATTTTCTGGGCTTTGGTTTTGTTTTCTTGCTCATTCTAGTTCAAGGGCTTCACACCATTTAAGATTTTATCTCTTTGTTTCACTTTAATAAAGGTTTAATGATAATGTTTGCTTCAGCCTGAAGGCTTAGCAAAACTGAAACAAAGAGAGTGGGATTCTTATCTTACTTGGGTTTTTCCCAATTCTGCAAAAATTAATCCCCTCAAATATTTTGCTTATGTTTCTATACTGAAAAAGGCACCTACAAGCCTTTTACCCTGCAGGAGATCCCCTAGGAATATACAATTCTATAGAAATTCTTCTAGGAGAAGCTGATAGAGGGGTTTTTGTTGTTGTTGTTTTGTTTTTCTTTGTTTTCTTTTTTCTCCTTTTTTCTTTTATTTCTATTTGAAAGCCTGGGTGATAGAGCAAGGTACCCATTTTCCTTTATCTGATAGAGAAAACTTTCATGCATTGGAGGAGGAAATGGCAACCCACTCCAGTGTTCTTGCCTGGAGAATCCCAGGGACTGCGGGGCCTGGTGGGCTGCTGTCTACGGGGTCGCACAGGGTCGGACACGACTGAAGCGACTTAGCAGCAGCAGCAGCAGCCTTTGGTGCCTACAGTAATTAGGGAATAGAACTGCTTCTGATTTCTATTTGATCCTTTCACAACAGTTCTACTACTGTTTTCTTGTTTGTGTAAAACAACATCTGATTTCACATCTGTTAATTTACCCTTGCTCTCATAAAAACTTCAACCCAAAAATCTTCTTCAAAAAGTTTGACCCTACTTACAGAGGCCTAGCTAAAATGCCTTCCATTCCCTAGTATTAATTAAAACCACTTTTCCTCTAGGCAGTTCCACTGCACAAAAATAATATAACAAAAGTAGATAGAAACACAGTGAAAGCAGAAACAAAGAGGAGGGAGAATGAAAGTGTGAGAAATGGTTACTTGTTTTGGAATCTTTAACTGTATGCTCATCAGTGGGTGGATACTCATACATTAAGTTAGTAGTTTGGCTCTTATTTTCAAGTTCCCTTCTCAAATTTTTATTCACATTCCTTTCTTCCAAAATTGACAGTACAGAGGGAACATCACAGAGTTATTAAAACTAAGCAGAATGCATCCATCTGGCATGCCTTTCAGGAATCCAGCCCACTATTTTTTGCTATGGTTTGATGACTCAACCCCCTAAGATGCAGCACAGGAAGAATTTCCTCATTTTGCAGAGCTGCCAAATCTCATTCATTGGAGCAAAGCCTCCCCATTTGGGGCTCATTTTAAACAGTTGTTTATCTCTTTAAATATTTTAAAATGTCCCTCAGTAGAGAGGGAGTTTATCATGATTTTCTAAATAGCGATAAACATGCTCCTCCTCCTATGAAGCTTCAGCTTTCTGGTCACCAAGCCTAGTTTCTTTTTTCTTCCCTCTTTCCCCCTTTTCCTCTCCCATCTCAGCTACCCCTGTTGGTCTCTTCTGTTTCTTAGAGGTTCCAGTTTCTTTTCTTCCATTGAGACATTTGTCTTATTTATACTTCTTGAAAAAAATTTTTTGTCTTTCTTTCAAAGCTGTTCATCTAAGATCTCTTTTCACTTATCCCCCCTTTTATTTTTAAAGCATAATAATTAAGCTTTAGCAAGTGGAAACTTCAAGCTCAACGTCAAGTACCTTCCCAGTATTCTCTCTTGAGGGAGGTGCTCTCATTATTCTGCTCAACAGATGAAAGAAACAAAGGCGCGGACTGGAGGAACTTGCAGAATAAAGCCCTAAAGCTGGAAGGGACAAGGCTCAGCGCTCAACCCAGCTAGCTACTTGGCTCTGGAGGCAATGCATTTAAAAGAATAACCTTTAAAAAGCCTTATTAGATACATATTTGTAAAGGATGTGCAAATTATAACAGAATCTCATCTCTTTCCCACCATGGGACAAGTTTTCCAGTTCAAAGAAACAAAAAAGCTTTCTCTTTGAGCCTGTCGCCATTTAACACCGCTACTCGAGGCCCCCTTCCCACCTCGCTCGGCAAACGTGTCTTTTATTATGACTCAGCCCAGCTCGCTCCTTGCCAAGCGGCTGACGCTCGCGGCGGAGGCGCCGGGGCCACCGCTCGGGGGCGAGGGCTCGAGCGCTCCTCCCGCTTTACGGCTGCTGAAAACCCGGCCCGCGCCCGGCAGCCGTACCGCAGACGAGCCCGCGCCCGCGCCGCTCAGGTAATCCGAGTCCTTCTGTTTCCAAAGTTTTGCCCCAAGTAGCTCGGCGCTCTGAGGCGGCGCGGCCTCGGCCCAGCCGTCCGGACCTTCCCCCTACTCCCCTCCCGCCCGGAGCGGCGCAGCTGAGGCACGGGCCGCACTGCTGCGTGGGTCCCAGCTCGCCGATGGGGCGTCAAGTCCCGGGCCAGAGGGGCGCCCGGGCGGCGGCTGGGTGAGAGCGACTTGGAGGGGCGCCCGGCGGGGCACCTCGCTTTGGCCGCCCTCGGGCACACGCCTCGAGGCCCCCGCCCACCTCCCGGAGCCCCGCGGCTCTGGATCACCCATTTCCGACACGTTCACACACGCACGCACGCCCGGCCCCCCGGGGCATCCTAGCGGGACGCAGGTAGAGACGGCGGCGCTGCGCAGCTTGCTTTAGGGAAGGCTTTTTGGAGGGGTACCGTTGAATGCCGCTCCGGAGGACGCGCACCAGGGCTTGCTGGAGGAAGTTGAGGAGAGAATGTTGAAGCTTGAGCAGGTTTCTACCCTAGTGTCTGGTTCTTACACCACAGTACCCCCATGGTCTCATTCTTCTATCCTCTTCATCCCCTAGTCCTTCTCCTGTCTTTTCTTCTTCTGCATACTTACTACTACTATTATTTTCTTCTTTATTGGGTATCTCATCCTGTGGTGTCTTCTTTTGCCCCGCACTGTTAGAATAACAAGTACACATACAGTATCCTTTTCTTTTCCATTGTTCTTAGCAAGGCTTTGCTTACCATGGCTTGTGCATTTGAGGAGCAGTCTATTGGATCCTGGCTGGACTTGTACGTGTGATTAAGTTACTGGGCTGTGTCCTATTGCCTCAGTTGGCCATGCAGAACAAAGGAGATGAATTTGTTTGAAACTGACCCTTAGTAATCTAGATGGTGGTGTTGCTTCTTTTGGTAGGCTGCTGCTGCTGCTGCTTAGTCGCTTCAGTCGTGCCAGACTCCGTGCGACCCCATAGACGGCAGCCCACCAGGCTCCACCGTCCCTGGGATTCTCCAGGCAAGAACACTGGAGTGGGTTGCCATTTCCTTCTCCAATGCATGAAAGTGAAAAGTGAAAGTGAAGTCGCTCAGTCGTGTCCGACTCTTGGCGACCCCATGGACTGCAGCCTACCAGGCTCCTCCGCCCATGGGATTTTCCAGGCAAGAGTACTGGAGTTGGTGGGCTACACCTTGACAAATAAGCAGGTGTATCAGGAGTTCCTGTAGTATTCACTCCATTCAGTTCAACCCAGTAATCTTTGAATGTCAATCATGGATAGTTGGTGACTGGTTAGGAGAGAAAGATCCAGTTCCTGTCCCCCAGAGATTACACATCCAGGAGAAGGGGCCATGGTGAGCACTACTATAGGTTAGTGACAAAGTGAATGGGGAAGGTAGGGATTAATGACAGGGTTGGGTTTTAAACTAGGCTTTGATGTTTGAGTTGGATTTCCCCCATTTTATTTATTTTTTTCCCTTTAAGAATTCTTAATAGAAAGACGGGATCTTTCAACAGTATTTTCACCTCAAACTACTCAGACTTTTCTTCTTTGCAATTGGCAGTAACTCAGATCTCAGGACTTCTGGGGAATATAGAAGTAATTCCTCTTCACAAGGGTGATCTAAAGAATTCCTGGTACCATACAAAGAGTTTTATAGACTACTATAGGACCAACAAGAGTGAAATGATAAAATTATAGCTTACAAAAAGCAGTATTAGATTCACATAGAGAGCACAATATTTGTTTATTCATTTAATCAACAAATGTTTATTATATGCCCAGCATTGTTATTGGCACTGGAATAAAGTACTGTTTTCTTGGAATATACATTCTTGTGGAGGGACACGTTATTGTTATGTATAATACATAAAAAAATATGATACTGTATAGGAGTTCCTTGGAGATACTGCAGGTTTAATTCCAGACCATCACAATGAAGAGAATATTACAATGAAGGAAATCACAGAAATTTTTTTGTTTTCCAGTGCATATAAAAGTTATGTAATGCTGTACAGCAGTCTAGTAAGTGTACAGTAGCATTACATCTTTAAAAATTATGTACTTTAATTAAAAAATGCCCTGTTGCTAAAAAGTGCTAAACATCATCTGACAATGCAGGGTTGCTGCAAACCTTCAGTTTTTAAACAATGCACTCCCTGTGAAGTGTAATAAGAGAAGGACAATAAAACGAGGTATACCTGTACAAAGTGCTATGGAAAACCTAAAGCAAGGAAAGGTGTGTGTGCATGTCTTTAGCAGTTTAAAATAGCGTTTAAAATAGCCCAAGGGAAAGCCCCTGGAGTAAGTGACATTTCAGTAGAACTTGAAGCAGGTGAGGGAGTGAGCCATGTGATATTTGGGGCAAGAGTTTTTCAGGCATAGAGAGTGAAAAATGCAGAGGTCCAGCATCTTGGTGTGTTCAGGTCTTGGCAAAGAAGCCAGCATGGTGGAGTGGCATCGAGAAAGGAGGACAGTAGGATATGTGATCTTAAAGTTAGAGGACAGGTAGTACTAATCAGCTATTATAATGACTTTGTCTTTTCCTTGAAGTGATGTGGGAAGCCTTTGGAGTGTTTTGATCAGTACTAAGAGAACTGTTTAATTTCATTACTCTTGCTATTGTTTTGAGAACAGATTAAAGGAAAGCAAGGGCAGAAGTCAGGATACCAGTTGGGCAATTATGATAATCCATGTGATGAAGATGGTGGCTTAGACTTGGGTGGTATGAAAAGTGATGGTGAAAAGTTCATATTCTAGATATACTTTGATAGTATATTACACAGGATTTACTGACAGGTTAGATACGGAGTGTGCCAGCAAAAGAAACGAGGGAGAACTTTATCACCTAAGTAACCAAAAATGTAGAACTTCCATTTACTGACATGGGGAAGATAGCAGGAGAAAGACATGATGGTGAAGATTAATAATTTGAAACTGGACTTGTTAAGGGTAGGATGCATTTTAAATATCCAAGTGGGGTATGTCAGGCATGCAGTCTGAAGAATACTGGAGTGGGTAGCCATTTCCTTCTCCAGGATATCGTTCCAACCCAGGGATTGAACTTGGGTGTCCCACATCGTGGGCAGATTCCTTACTGTCTGAACCACCAGGGAAGCCCTAAGAACAGGCTAACAATATGCATTTAGGATTCTTTAGCATCCTACATCCAACCCTAAATCCTAAACCCAACAATTTAGGATTGTTCATTATACAACTGATTTTAAAAGCTAAGAGATAGAGTAACTTCATTAAAAATATATGAGATTAGAAAACTGGAAAGGACCAGGGACTGAGTGTTGGGGGCTTCCAACATTAGGAGATGAGGCACTACCAGCAGAAGAGTCTGAAAAAGACCTCCATGCTATGTAAGAGGAAGAGCAGGAGAGTATCGGATCATGGAGAGTATTTGGAAGCCAAATGAAGGAAGTGTTTGAAGAAGTAGGGGGATTGTCAAAGATGAGGATTGAGGATTGAGAATTGATTTAGCAGAGAAAATCATTGATGACCTTGATAATACCATTTTTCATGGAGTGATAGGTGGTGAGGCTTGTTTGGAATGTTTGACAAAGGAGTAGAAGAAGAGAAGTTAAAGAGAGTGATGGTATATATCCCTTGAAGATTTTTATTGAAAAGGAAGGAAGAGAAATGGATCATTAGTTGGAGGGCTATGTGATATAAAGAGTTTTAAAGATGTGCAGAACAACAGTATTAATATATTGTTATGCTTAAGAGAAGTAACCAATAAAGATGGAAAATTGTTGATGCAGGAGAGAGAGGGGAGCAGTATTCTAAAGTATGTTTGAAAGGCTGGAACAGGAGAGGTTATCTGTTTCTAGGATTATGGGCTATTTACCTGTAGTGATAAGAGAGAAGGAAGGGACTTCCCAGGTGGCACAGTAGTAAAGAATCGGCCTGCCAGTGCAGGAGGCGCAAGAGACATGAGTTTGATCCCTGGGTCAGGAAGATCCCCTGGAGTAGGAAATGGCATCCTGCGCCAGTATTCTTGCCTGGAAAATTCCATGGACAGAAGAACCTGGTGGGGTACAGTCCATGGGGTTGCAGAGAGTTGGACACCACTGAGCACACACATAAAGAGAGAAGGAAAACTGTGTGGACACAGATGCAGGTGTGTATGTGTGTGTGTGTGTGTGTGTATGTGTGTGTTGGGGGGTAGATTTTCTTGTTGGATTCCTTTTCTTCTTATTGTGATGAGTGGCAGACAGTGCATAAGAAATTTGTAGGAAATATTATCTATTTTTCTGCATTTGGTCAGGGAAATGACCAAATTTTTGATGAGAAAATACTTTGAGATTCTAAGAATTTCTCAAAGCAAAGAACTTTGTTGTGTTTTGTTGAAGAAAGAAAAGGGAGAATTTCTACCTTGAGTTCTGCTTGGGAGAAGCCTTGGAAAGGAAGTTGAGATTATAAAATAGTAGAGGTGAAGGAGGAAATAAGATAAGCAAGATTATATCATGAAATCTGAGGAAGACTATGATGGGACTAAAAATACTGACTCTTAACCTCCAGTGCTGCTGGCTAACTGAAGTAATGTTTTAAGAATATTACTATCATATAAAACAGTTTACTTTTTAAGTACAAAGTGTAATCTAGTAGAGAACAATGTTGTTGCTGGTGATTAATCACCTTATGGAGAGGTGGTATTAGACCTAGAAAGAGATGTTTGCTAGGAATAGATTTCAGTTGAATTTTGAAAATGACTGGATTGGCAACATTCTGAATGTAAGGAAAGAGCATTTTGATAGCATTGCTCATGGATACCGAGCTATTGGACAAGATGGAGAGAATTTTGCGGTTAGAAATAGTACCTTGTTTGAGATGGCTTTCCTTCAGTTATTTAGGGATTATTTATTTATTAAAGCATAATTATAAAATAGGCTATTGTATGAGGTTTTGGCAAAAGATAGTGATAAAGTGAAGTGAAGTGAAGTGAAGTGAAATGAAGTCGCTCAGTTGTGTCCGACTCTTTGCGACCCTGTGGACTGTAGCCCGCCAGGCTCCTCCGTCCATGGGATTCTCCAGGCAAGAATACTGGAGTGGGTTGCCATTTCCTTCTCCAGGGAATCTTCCCAACCCAGGGATTGAACCCACGTCTCCTGCATTGGAGGCAGACGCTTTAACCTCTGAACCACCAGGGAATAAGCCTAAAGATAGTGATACCAAGATGCAAATGACATGATCTCTGCCTTCAAATTAAAATTTCTAGTAAGGAAGAAAAGAATGTATACAAATATCTGGAGAGAATTGATAAATGCCATATGAAGAGAACTGAGTGCGTTGAGTTTTTAAAAAATTCACTGTGGAAATTATTGGACACTCAAAATTAGAATATAATAATGAACTCCAGTGTACTCATCAGTTTTCAAAATCTGTCCGTTTTCTGCCAATCTTGTATGTTGTGTGAGAGTAAACTTCTGTTTGTAGATTGGGATAGAGCGATTTCCTGGAGGTTCTCTTATGTGGATAGGTAGAAAAAACACTGAACTGAGTAAACTGTAGAGTTCTTGCTTCTAGTTCTGTACCTGCCAGTGGCTTGCTAAACTGATTTTCTGTTGCTCAATTGACCTGTCTGCTTTTCGCTTTCTCAGTAGAGTGTGGCTGTTGTTCTGCATCAGGAGGCTGCAAACACTGGCCCTTGAGTCAAATGCAGCCTTCTCCCTGTTTTCGTGAATAGTAAAGTCTTACTGGAACACAACTGTATCCACCAGTTTATTGTCTGTGCCTGCATTTGTCATAGGTTATAGAGTTTTGTGGTTGAGGCAGAGATGGTATGACTTTTTATGGTGGGCCTTTAGAAAATCCTTGCTGATTCCTGTTCTACATGATCTCTGATACTACTTTAGCTCCAGTATGTTATTCTGTTAGCTGAGTAAAAATTAGTAATAATAGCTGTTACTTTTTTTTTTAGCATTTACTAAGAGCCAGCACTGTTGTTTGGTTTGTATTTACTCATTTAATCATCACCAAAACCCTATGAGGTGGGTTCTGTCATTTCTACAAATGAAACTGAGGCCTCAGGTGGGTAGGTTCACTTGCCCAAGTTACATCGTGGTTTACAGTGGAGCCAAGCAGTCCTGTTACAGCGCCCATATCCTTAATTATAACGCTGCATTTCTCTTAGATACATAGAAAAGTGTATATGAAAAATTTTAGCCAATCAGAGAATGAAAATAAATCAATGATTTGCACTTAGGTAAAATTCTGTATTATGATTATAGATGTATAGGCTTTAAGATGCTGACTAATCCTGAATGGATTTTAGGGATGAATGGTGTGTGAAATCCAAATATGCCTGGTTAGAAAATTCTAGTACATCATCATTTTCTCATGAAGCCTTAGTAGATTTCTGAAAGCAGAACACTTTCCTTAAAAAGCAAGTAAATATAAAGTGATATACCAACAGGAGCCTATAATTGTTTCTTCTGACAATATTTACCAGTTTTCAGGAGTCCATGCTTTTAGTATATGACTTGATTGGTACGAAAGAATAGGAGTCAGGGGCCCAGAGTTCCAGACCCAGTTCTGTTCCCAGCTTGATTTTATGTCCTTGTCTTCCCTGGCCTTTGATTTGTTTTAACTGAAAAATGAGCAGGTAGTTTAAGATTGTTTGAGGGCTTCTTACAACACAAAAATATAATGGTGTAACTTTTTACATTGCATATTCAAAGAAATAGATATGATAGCAACGTGAAAGAACTAGGCTCTGTAAAGATAAAAATTTAAGCTCTCCTTTTTTTTTTCTGTCCACCTATGCAAACACAGATACACAGATATGTATACACAAAAATAGAAGCGTCCGCATAAAACTATAAAATCAATGCGATTCATTTTATGTGTGATTTCTGGTCACATTTGATGTGCATACAGCCATGCTCAGATGCTCAGTTGTGCTGTGATCCCATGAACTATAGCCCACCAGGCTCCTCTGTCCATGGAATTTTCCAGACAAGAATACTTGAGTGGGTTGCCATTTCCTACTCCAGGACATCTTCACTACCCAGGAATCGAATCCAAATCTCTGTCTCCTGCATCGGCAGGCAGATTCTTTACCACTGCACCAGTCTTCACCACTGTGAAGCCCCACATTTGATGTGGAACCAGTTAAATTATCTATTCTATGTTAGTGTATTTTCATATTTGTATAAGAGAATGGACGACATTTTTCTCCCTTAGCCAAAAACATACAGTTGTATAGAAAGTGAATCTTGATGAATTCCTTGACCTCTCTGATCTGGCAGTGTGCCTCATGTTTTCTTTAGCAACATTTGATTCATTGCTCAATTTGTTTGCCAGTTAAAAGTAAAGAGTATGCTTGATATCAGGGTTGTCTGTTTTGCCTTGTTGCATGGGATATTGATGTTAGACAAAATTGTAATTTAATTGTTTTGACATTTTGATCTGAGTAGTTCCGATAAGAAAGATGATTTATCTTTCATAGAAACCTTGTATGTTCAGCTCAGCATAATTTTCCCCTACTACTTGCTTATAAATGTGGTTTCAATTTTTTAAATGTTGGGTTTTACTCGTAATGGGAATTTGCTCTCAGTGTTAATTACCAAAGTTTGGCTAGGAGTTTATTACAGATATTTTATGTTGTATATGTTCAGTCATGAAAAACTTTAGAAAAATTTATGAATCCTTTAAAAACAGATAATGAAAATTCTATACTCTTTAACTTTTCCATTTTATACATCATATATGAATACTTTCTATATTACAAATGGGTTTTTGCTTATTTACAGCCTTCACATAGAAAATTATTCATGAACTTCTTCAGTTTTAGGGCTTTATAATATTGGTCTAGCCTTATCTTTTGGTAAGTTGATAACTCTGCATAGCCTGTGCTCTCTTACTTTTGTGTATTGAGTCCAATTATTATTGGTGATAAAATGATCTCAATATATTCCTAAATATATTTTGGGTCTCCTTATCTTTTTACATTTACTGAAGGAAAAATGAAACACAAAGCAGAAACACTTTTAAACAAATCGTACTCTCTCTGTAAATAGTAATGATGTAAAATTTTTGTTTATTTTCAGCTTAACAGACTACCCAGTGATTTGACATCTTGGGGCATCTCCTAGTTCTAAGAAGCACTCACAGCATAGTCAGCTTCCAGAGGGGGCCATTCAGCTTTTCTGAACCAAACCTGAAAATGTGTTCCCTGCTAGGCTTCAGAACTCTCAGAGAATGCTCAAACCAAAGTAAACACCTTCTGGTTGGTGGTGCACTGTACCACTTTTTAAAAAATTGCTGGTTATAGAAGTCTGTTTGATTTTTAAATTACGTTTATGTGATAAAATAGCATCCTTTGTCTGACCTTCAGTGATGTGAATCTGATTGTGAATGACTTGTAGTCTTTGACCCTTTTCCTAAATTTAATCTTGCTAAATTCCAAGAAAACTTTGAAAACCAGGTATTTTCAAGCAAAACAGCTGCTAATTACGCAGGGAGCCTATTCTTGTGTTTGTATGTTTGTGAAAATGCATCAAGTTTTTACTGCTCCTTGTTGAGATAAGGTAGTATGTGAGTGATATTTCCTAGGGAGGCTCTGTCTATAGGAGGTACATGGTTCCTAGGATAAGCCTTTTTCTAGTAAATCACAGCTGAAATCATAGAAGGTTAGCAGTTATCTCTCTTCTAAGAATTTTCCCGAAGATAACCTAATCACCAAGGGTCTCCTGTATACCTCAGAATAGGCCAGACTAAATGATCTGTAAATCACCACCTTGGAGCTATAAAATAAGATGATGATTCTCCAACTGGGGTACTCTGAGCTATGTTGGAAGGCTCCAATTCGGTTCAGTTCGCTTGCTCAGTTGTGTATGACTCTTTGTGACTCAGTGGACTGCAGTCTTCCAAGGCCTGGTGTGCTGCAGTCCATGGGGTCACAAAGAGTTATCCCTCTTCTAAGAATTTTCCCAAAGGTAACCCAGTCGCCTAATTAACCCCTGTTAGAGACCCTTGGTTTCCTGGTGAAAACCAGAAAGTGGACATTGGTACAACTAGTGTATATAGTTCTGTCATTTTGTTTCATATGTAGATTCATGCAGTTAACACCACAATCAAGATATAGAACTAATTATCACCACAAAGATCCCTCTTATCAGTCAGTTCTGTTCAGTCACTCAGTCATGTCCGACTCTTTGTGACCCCATGGACTGCAGCACACCAGGCTTTCCTGTCCATCACCAACTCCCTGAGCTTGCTCAAACTCATGTCCATTGAGTTGGTGATGCCATCCAACCATCTCATCTTCTGTCGTCCCCTTCTCCTCCTGCCTTCAATCTTTCCCAGCATCAGGGTCTTTTCAGTGAGTCAGTTCTTTGCATCAGACGAAAGTATTGAAGTTTCATCTTTAGCATCAGTCCTTCAGTGAATATTCAGGACTGATTTCCTTTAGAATGGACTGGTTGGATCTCTTTGTAGTCCTTATCAGTTCAGTTCAGTTGCTCAGTCATGTGCAACTCTTCACTACCCCATGGGCTGCAGCACACCAGCCTTCCCTGTCCATCACCAACTCCCAGAGTTCACTCAAACTCATCTCCATTGAGTCGGTGATGCCATCCAACCATCTCATCCTCTGTCGCCCCCTTCTCCTCCTGCCTTCAATCTTTCCCAGCATCAAGGTCTTTTCAAATGAGTTAGTTCTTTGCATCAGATGGCCAAAGTATTGGAGTTTCAGATTCAGCATCAGTCCTTCAGTGAATATTCAGAACTGATTTCCTTTAGGATGGACTCGTTGGATCTCCTTGCTGTCCAAGGGATGCTTAAGAATCTTCTCCAGCACCACAGTTCAAAAACATCAATTTTTCAGTGCTCATCTTTTTTTATAGTCCAACTCTCACATCCATATGTGACCACTGGGAAAACCATAGTTTTGACTAGATGGACCTTTGTTGATAAAGTAATGTCTCTGCTTTTGAATATGCAATCTAGGTTGGTCATAACTTTTCTTCCAAGGAGCAAGCGTCTTTTAATTTCATGGCTGCAGTCACCATCTGCAGTGATTTTGGAGCCCAGGAAATAAAGTCTGTCACTGTTTCCGTTATTTGCCATGAAGTGATGGGGCTGGATGCCATGATCTTAGTTTTTTGAATGTTGAGTTTTGAATGAAAGTTTAAGCCAGCTTTTTCACTCTCCTTTTTCACTTCATCAAGAGGTTCTTTAGTTCTTCTTCACTTTCTGCAGTAAGGGTGATGTCATCTACATATCTGAGGTTATTGATATTTCTCCCAGCAGTCTTGATTCCAGCTGCCTTTGGGATGAAGCTAAGCTTCTTATCCTAGTGAACAAAGCCTGGTATAATCCGGCCTCCATTAAAGACTCTATCCTCATGTCCTGTCCATTATCCTAAACCTACTTTGTGATATAAGTAGTCCTTCTGTGCTCTCATCTTTGCACACATATGGACATTCTGCCTGGACTACCTTTCTCCTTTCTCTAAATGACAGGTGCTCACGTATCTAGCAATACCTCTTTTTGTAAATATCCACACCTATTTCCTCCAGAGCCAGTCATTCTCCCTCTACTGTGGTCCTGTATTCCTTGTGTATATGGCTGCCTTTATTAGCACCATTTTCTTTTTTTTAAGTTTTTTAAAAATTATTTATTTTTCATTGGTGGATAATTGCTTTACAGTGCTGTGTTTGTTTCTGCGATACATCAGCATGACTAAGCCATACTTATACATATGTCACCTCCCTCCCATTTCTCACCCCATCCCATCCCTTTAGGTTGTCACAGAGCACCAGGTTGAGCTCCCTGTATCATACAACAAATTCCCACTGGCTGTCTATTTTACATATGATAATGTATATGTTTCAGTCTGCTCTCTCAATTTGTACCATCTTCCTCTTCCCCACTGTGTCTACAGGCTGTTCTCTATGTCTGCATCTCTATTCCTGCCCTCCAAATAGGTTCATCAGTACTCTTTTCTAGATTCTATATATATGCATTAATATATGATATTTGTTTTTCTCTTTCTGACTTCCTTCCCTATGTATAATAGGCTCTAGGTTCATCTACCTCACCAAAACTGACTTAAATTTGTTCTTTTGTATGGCTGAGTAATATTCTGTTGTATATATGTACCACAACTTCTTTATCCATTCATTTGTCCATGGACATTAGATTGTACCCATGTCCTGGGTGTTGCAAATAATGCTGCTATGAATATTGAGTATTGACACCAGTTTCAGTATATCTTCATCTACCACCCCCATCATGCTTTGTTTGCCACATGGACAAAAACAGTGTCTTTTTATTATTTACCTCCTTACTTATCTATCATTATAGTGCCCAGAATGTGGTATCTGCTTTTGGTTCAGATGGTAAAGAATTGGCCTGCAATGTGATCTTGCCTGGGTTTGATTCCTGAGTCAGAAAGATCCCCTGGAGAAGGGAGTGGCTACCCACTCTAGTATTCTTGCCTGGAGAATTCCATGGATCGAGAAGCCTGGTGGGCTACAGTCCATGGGGTTGCAAAGAGTCTAACATGACTGAGTGACTACACTTTCACTTTTCAGAGTGTGCTTATTAAATTTATTAAATGAATTTATCTTCATGACAAAAGCTAAGTACCCTATAATCTGCTGTATCATAGCAGCCCAAATCAAAGCTACTCTCAAGTAGCCCCACCCCCATGTGAAGATGTTCTTCCCCAAATAAATTATAAACTGGTAAGTATCCTCTATCCTGGTCCTTGCTAGACACATAGAGGTTGCCTAGTCAGGTGTGTTTAGGGGTTGAAGATAGAGCTTCATCTTATCACTTCAATGCCTTTTACTGATTAAGCAAAGCTGATAGACTGAGAAGAAAATAGACTGTTAATAAATGAGGATTTCTTGACCTAAAACTGAAAAGTGAAAGTGAAAGTCTCTCAGTTGTGTCCCACTCTGCAACTCCATGGACTATACAGTCCACAGAATTCTCCAGGCCAGAATACTGGAGTGAGTGGCCTTTCCCTTCTCCAGAAGCTCTTCCCAACCCAGGGATCGAACCCAGGTCGTCCACATTGCAGGCGGATTCTTTACCAGCTGAGCCACAAGGGAAGCCCTGAGGCTGTCTGGGAGTAGCCATAAAGGTCCAGGTTTTGCCCCTTTTTAAGATGACAAAGGAGGATAGCACACACATTATGTATGTGTGTGTTTGGGAGGCTATGGTTGGGTGGGTTGGTGAATAGGGCAGAAATGAGAAGGATGATGACTCCTAGGGTCGTACAAGGAAAGTGTTTTGAGATAGTCCCCAAAGATACTTGATGTAAGTAGATAGGGGAACTTTGTAAGTAAAGAAGCAAGAAGCTTAAGAGTAAAAATAGACGTTCAAGAGTTGTATTAAGCAGGTAGACCTAAATAGGGATGAGGAGGGTTAAAACCAAATTGGAGCTGAACTTTATAAATGGGTCACATGTAGATCTCAGGAATGCCATCTGCTGGGCCCATGCTCCGGAGAAGGCAATGGCACCCCACTCCAGTACTCTTGCCTGGAAAATCCCATGGATGGAGGAGCCTGGTGGGCTGCAGTCCATGGGGTCGCTAAGAGTTGGACACAACTGAGCGACTTCACTTTCACTTTTCACTTTCCTGCATTGGAGAAGGAAATGGCAACCCACTCCAGTGTTCTTGCCTGGAGAATCCCAGGGATGGGGGAGCCTGGTGGGCTGCTGTCTATGGGGTCGCACAGAGTTGGACACGACTGAAGCGACTTAGCAGCAGCATAGCAGGGCCCATGCTCAACTTTGGAAGACACTTAATGGCAAGTTACACTGCATGGTAGGCATGGCACGGGGAAAAGTAGAAAAATAGAACAATTACCTCAGGTTGGCCATGTATTTCCCCCAAGTAAATATGAATATGTGGTCTGAAACAGATGGTGGACAGATATGGGAAATCATGGGTTTTTATAGTGATAACAGATAACTGTAGGCCATTTGGGCTTAGAATTCAGTTCAATTTAGTTAAATTCAGTAAACACTGAAAACTATTCTTTGCTGAGGGAAAAAAAAAAAAAAAAAGAATACCCTGATATGCCTTTCACAGAGGTTTTATGTGCTTGGCAGAATGAGAAAATAAAACAGTCATTACATGGTGAGATATTATTTTATCTTGTGTTTTTTTTTTTTTTAATTCACAAAACTAAGTTTTTATCTGAGACTCTGATTTATATTTTATTACATAGACGAGAGATGATGGTTTGATGCTCATATTAGATAGCAGTAGCTTATTACATATATTTAGGGTTTGCTTTTTCAAAAGTTTATTTTGCTACTCTATTTCAGCTCACTCACTGTTTCTTGTTCTGATATTGAACATGTTGAGTGTGAAAAATGAGGTTGGTAAACTTGAAAAAAAAGTTTTTTAGAATATCAGCTTTTTGTTAGAACAGTCTATGTGTCCTTCATTAAAAGCTGTATCTTATCCTTTTTGGAAATATATGACTGATTAAAGTAGGAGTAATAAATAAGCACAATTGTTGGAATATAAAAATTAACACTGTTTTACATTTATTTAGTTGTGTTCTCTAGAAAGATTATTCCTATTCTGAGAGATGTAGTTACTTTAAGAGATCATCTGGTTTAGCCCTTTTTATTTATAAAGAAGTAGTAAATGACTTGCTCAGATTCACATTGGTCTGTCTCAGATGAGATCAACCCGGGACTAGAAATTCATGTTCTGGCTTACAATCCAGGTCTTTCACACTATCCAATTTCATATATTGGAGTTTAAAACACACACAACACACACACAAACACCCCCTGTAATAAGTAGTGGCCTTCCTATTTTTTATTAAAATGTGCATTTGCATTTTCAGTGCACTTTTATTCTTTATTTTTTTATTTTTTTTTCAAGTAATGGAACTACTAAAAGACTCAGGATTGCTTCTTAATTTACTTAGTATTTTCTTCAAGCCTCTCTGATCTTTTAGAGGGCTGTGAAGATAGAATACCAAGTGACTATTTTTCCAGGGTGGAGGATAACCTGAGGAAACAGGTAAGAGAGTGAGGGGAGAAGGGTTGGAAGGAGGGATGGTCCAGAAGAATATTTTCCCCTGGTTTTTAGGAAATTTCCACTGGTCTTTTCCAAAATGAGAAAATAAGGGTTAATGATGCAGTGAATTTTTCCACTCTTGTTTATTATGTAGCCATATCTGTCCTACTCTTTCTAATAAACATTATTGATAAAAAATTGATAACCCTGTATCAGTCCTCTCATATATGTATATTTTTGTTTTGTTCTGATTTGTTTTTTAGCTTTATGGGTATGTGAAGTCTGAAAAGTGTAGGAGATGCTCCTCCAGAATCTATAGTGCTGTATAGGGAGAAAATGCCCAGTGAGGCCTCTTGTAAAAAACCACTGGATGATATTTGGGACTAGAAGTCTGGGATGAGAGAGGTGATAAGGGACAGGTGTGTTTTAAAGTGGAGGAGATGGCGGATTTGAGGATACTGGGAAGTTGGGAAAATGAAGATTGTTTCCTCAGTTGGCTTTCTCAGGGTCAGAGCTGAGTGAGGTTTACGTGGGAAGAGCGTGCAGTGGACAGTGACTTGGAAGCATGCTTGTTTGGAATTCTTTGTGTCTGCACTGGATTCGTTTGGTACTCTTACCCCAGGTAGGGAGCCACTGAGTGTTTACCCTCAAAATGGGGACTTAAAAATGCTGATTGTTAAAGTGCCTTAGGTTCCTCAAGTGAAGTATACCACTCTAAGCTTCAAAGACTGTTTCTTCACTTGGATACAGCCTTTGAAACGGGGTTCAACTGAAGCTTTACAAAGTGGCAGTAGACCTCCTAATGACAGCAGTCTTGCCTTTTGTTCATGTTTCCAACACCACCTGCATGTTATATGTGCTCTGTAATTATGAAGTGATGTGAAAAAATTATTTAATTTTTTTGGAAAGTTGCTTTAACATGTTAGTGGGATACCGGCAGCATTACTAGGACTAAAAAAAAGAAAAGAAAACTGCTTTCCAGATGATCTGACTTTATAGGAACATAAACTCATGCTGCTAAAGCAAAATGAAAAAAAAAAAACCAAACAAACCCCAAATAATATTCCTTTTCCTTCCACCGATAATATCCATAAATAATTGTCCATAATAAGAAGATACGCTAGAGAGCATTAAGAGTCAGAGCATCTGGAATCAAACATACAGAATAAAGCATACAAAAAACTAGTGTTGATTTTTTTCCTCCATATCATGTAAGCCCTAAATGTGTTTTCCTCCTGGATCAGGAAGAGAAATAATTCAAAGATCAGTTTGTGTTTGATTGGCTTTTCTGTTCATGTATAAAAGTAGTGTGGGAAAAATGGAAACATTTAACATTTATTCCTATTTGAAGAAGTTTGGATAAAAAGAGCCAAGTGACATAGATCACATATGTAAGACTTGTTTACTTATTGTGTTATTTTCTGAGAGCAAAGTACAGGTGAGCCTAAATAATTTGAGGGTTAGGGGCACATATCCCTTCTCCTCATCCCTGCCCTACTCAGTTGAAATTCCACTTTTAACTTTACAGTTGGCCTTTCCTGTTATGATACCACATCTGTGGATCCAACCAACCCAGTATTGTACATATTTATTGAAAATAACCCAGGTATAACTAGACCCACATAGTTTAAACCCATATTGTTCAAGTGTAATGCCAACAGTACCACTATATAAAAATAGAGTATTATTCTGATTTGTTACATTTGTTTTAAATTGACTTTCAGAGAATATTTTCTTTGAAAAACATTTTATTTTTATAAAATTTCTCTAGTGATCAAAATATTACAGAGTCATTGCAGAATATTTAGAAAGCCTAGAAATATATAAAAATATGTTTGCCTATAGAACTCTGATTTTTATTTTTAAATATTTTTTCTTTAAATATTTCTTATTAAATGTTGTTTCTTTTTCCCATAAACAGATGATTGGTATTAGAGCTTTTTGTTTCTACTGGTGGAAAATTCTTCAGAACTCAACAAAAAGACAGCACTATCTTTCTAAATGGAAGTCAAATCAGAATATGTAACCATTTTGTTTTCACACATCTACTGAAATCAGAAGGAAAATTTCCTGTCTGTATGATTTGGGGGTTATTTTAATTATGGAACAGTTCTTAAACTATTTAACAAATATATTGAGAATACCATAGACTTAAAAGAATATTTTTAGGGACAAAAAAATATGGAAGTACTATGAAAACCAATGAAAAATTGCTAAGATGATATAGAAAAATCATCAGTATTGTAAAAATCTCTAAAATGGCCGGTGCTCTGAAAATTAAAGGTAGGTCTGATTCAGAATTGACAAGTCTGAAATAGTTTAGAGAATTAAGTCAGTTGTTGGTGGAGAGGTGTCTGTATATGCTTCTTTGAATTAGGAGGTGGCAATGGCAACCCACTCCAGTCCTCTTGCCTGGAAAATCCCATGGATGGAGGAGCCTGGTAGGCTACAGTCCATGGGGTCACTAAGAGTCGGACATGGCTCAGCAGCTTCACTTTCACCTTTCACTTTCATACATTGGAGAAGGAAATGGCAACCCACTCCAGTGTTCTTGACTGGAGAATCCCAGGGACGGGGAAGCCTGGTGGGCTGCTGTCTCTGGGGTCGCACAGAGTCGGACACGACTGAAGCGACTTAGCAGCAGCAGCAGCAGCAACAGCAGGGCTTCCCAGGTGGTGCTAGTGGTAAAGAACCTGCCTGCCAATGCAGGAGATGTAAGAGATGTGGGTTTGATACTTGACTGTGGAAGATCCCCTGGAGGAGGGCATGGCAACCCACTCCAGTATTCTTGCCTGGAAAATTTCACCAACAGAGTAGCCTGGTGGGCTACAGTCCATGGGGTCACAAAGAGTCAGATACAGCAGAGCACACGCCTCAAATAATATAGAACGCTTATTTCTTCTTCACATAATAGTGGGAGGGTAGTTTGTAAGCTTCAAACAAGTTTTTAAAATGAATAAAGTTATCACAAGTATGTTTTCACTTGACACAATTTGTCTAACATAACAGCTAGTTACTCGGATTTTAATGCATTAAAGTGAGTTAAAACAAATGTTTTATTTGGACAGATTCCAAGTGAATGTTAAGTTAGATTATAAATAATTTTTCATTAGGTTAAATATTGTCATTTTTAAGTAGATAACACTTTAAGACATCCTACTATGATTCACTTCTCAGGTGAAAAAGTTAAATGAAATATCAAAGTATTTGCCTATATTTTCCTTCTTGTAATAATTAGAATAAATTCATGCAGAATATAAGGAAGACTTTAGTACATACTATTATTTTAAAGTATTTTCAGTCTTTATTGAGCAAATGTTTTTTTGTAGAAAGGACTAACACATTTTAATATCTTACTTCAGGAACAATGCTGTAAAGATTAAAAGGCATTAATTTGAAGTATGTGTAATGTGAATTTTCATTACACTTCAAAATAATTTTTTTGTTTTCAAACTCATTTTACACACAATGAAAACTTTTTCTTAAAAAAATCTTTGTATTAAAGAGATTTAGTGTATATGTATAATTCTCTGTGTTTTTAAAAAATAATTGTTCAAAAAATTGATAATAAGAAAGTAGTTTTCCCAAATAGGAACTGTTTTATTTACCTTTGTATCCTTAAATCCAGCACAAGTGTCTTGTCAAGCACATATTCAATGTTTACTGAGTGAGTTTCAGTATTTTTTCAGCTAAATTCTTATTTTAATCAAGCTAAGATACCATATTTGTTTTATAATTCACTGTAAATGTATTTAAATGTTTCCAAATACAGTTGTTAATTATATTTGAATCACTCAGCTTTTCTGCTTGTGAGAAATAGTCATTTGAATATAAAACAAAGTATCTGGGCTTCCCTGGTGGCTCAGACGGTAAAGCGTCTGTCTACAATGCAGGAGACCCCAGGTTCGATCCCTGGGTTGGGAAGATCCCCTGGAGAAGGAAACGGCAATTCCAGTACTATTGCCTGGAAAATCCCATGGACAGAGGAGCTTGGTAGGGTACAGTCCATGGGGTCGCAAAGAGTCGGACATGACCGAGCGACTTCACTTCACTTCACTTCATCTAAAGTACAATGCATTTTTCCTTCTAATGCTTTGCAATATTATATAAATTTTCTGAGCACAGAAGATATCTCTTTCTGATACTAGTCTTTTATTTTGGTTGGTTCCTTTATTTTCTTTCTATTGATTATTTTGTACTTATCTTTATTTCTTAGTTGTAGTCTTATGTCCTGATGCCTACACACATCTTTTTCCTTTCATTTGAACTTTAAAAAGTTTTTACCTTTTCTTAATACTTCCACTAGCTAATCTTTGTATGTGTGCATATGTTTGTGTATGTCTGTTTGTGTGTGTATTTTAGAGACAAAATTACTGTAACAAAGATATACATTGGCTTAAATAAGATAGAAGCGTGTTTCTTCTTGACATGACAATAGTAGGATAGTCAAGGCTGTCAAAGTGGTTAGTTCCACACGGTTACCAGTCCCAAGTTTTTTAAATTTTCTTGCTTTGTAGTCCAGAAGGAAGTTGTCCTTGTTTGCAAGGTTAGATCTGGGTCACTGCCATGTCTGCATTCTAGTTTGAGAAATAGGATTAAGCAGAAGTAGAAGGCAAAGAATGTCCTTTTCAGAAAGTGGCCCCAAAATTTCACATTCCATAGGAACTTTTGTCACACGGCTGCAAGGAATGCTGAGAAGTATAGTCTGTATATTCCTGGCCTCTCATTCAGCTGAATCTCCATCACTATGAAGCATGAGAAAATAGATTTAGGTGACCACTACTAGCTCAGCTGGTAAAGAATTTGCCTGCAAAATGTAGGAGACCTGGGTTCGATCCTGGAGAAGGGAAAGGCTACCCACTCCAGTATTCTGGCCTGGAGAATTCCATGGACTCTATAGTCCATAAGGTTGCTAAGAGTGGGACATGACTGAGCGACTTTCACTTTCACTTTGCAAGTCATTTTCACTGCCCATTGCATTTAAATTTTTATCATGCTGGCTACTTATTGTGTTTCATTTGTGCTGTTAAGGAAAAGATCAAGGGAAGGATAGAGTATTCCTGTTTTTCTAGAATGTGTCTACTGTGACCTAGCAGCATGATGTATATAGCATAATTAGTAGGATTCCCAATAAGAAAATTGGATCCTAGTAAATAGTAGTTGAAGGCCTAAGTGACCCCATGTAAGAATTTTCCCTTCAGGACCAGTGTTAACAGAATTTGGACTTGAAGGATTTTATTAAGAGAGTTTGGGTTTCACACACAGCATAGCTGGCTGTCCATCATTAAACACACTACTTCTTTACGTTGTTATTGTGATAATTTGCCTCATTTCTTTCATAGCACTTTGGTGAAGTCTTCATTCCCAGTGCTGCTTTTGGTATATTGTCCACTGCACTCTCTTAGCTTAATAAATGTAGGACCTATTAGAACATTTTTCGTTTATGGCTTATGTATTCTATCTTGAAATGTAACACTTTCAACATTGAAATTCTGGAATTGCTGTGTTGTAAAAGCTGAGGGAGTTCAGAGACATCATATACTGTGGATGGAACTCTAAAATGTCAGCTGTTTGGAGAGCAATTTGTTAATATTTATGAAAATTACCAATACATATTCCCTTTAGTATTTATTATATCATATCTATGTATTTAATGTATATTTCTGCAGGTATACTAACATGAGACATAATGTGTTTATAAGTTAGTTGTTACAACATTGTTTGTAATAGCAAAGATTATAAATATCCTGAATAATTATCTATCAGGGATTGGTAAAATGAACAATGATACTGCTATAAAATGGTGTACAATACAGCTATATAAAATGTTGAAGCTGTTTAAATACTGAAATGAAAAACTCTCTAATATTTATCACCATGAGGGAAAAAAGTGCAGAACACTATGTGTGTTAAGACTTCTGGGTATAAAGAATGAAATGAAATAGTATACATATATTCTTATAAGCATATAAAATATTACCTCCACAGAATTACAAATGCATTTGGCAGAACCAAAATATTTTTATTTAAGTATTACGCTATAAACTCCCTCTTAGGAACCCTAATTGTATCCTTATGAAATTATGTCCATTTCAATATGTATAGGAGATTTTTTTTCATTAAGATGAAAACCAGTGTGTTCATTTTAGAAAATGTGCTGATTGACAATTTCTGTTCTCTCTGATTTAGAAATTCTATTCAATAGTATCCACACTAATTGTTTATCCCCTGTGTGTCTGAACACTGCCACTGATAGGCACTTGGTTACCTTCCCAAGGAAGCTAGTTCTGTTTGTGTAGCTACAGTGAGAAAACAAAAAAAATCTATCTAGGGTGGGACAGAGATCTGGGAACTAGATATATTACAAACCTATCAGTTCAGTTCAGTCGCTCAGTCGTGTCCGACTCTTTGCGACCCCATGAACTGCAGCACGCCAGGCATCCGTGTCCATCACCAACTCCCAGAGTTTACCCAAACCCATGTCCATCGAGTCGGTGATGCCATCTAACCATCTCATCCTCTGTTGTCCCCTTCTCTTCCTGCCCTCAATCTTTCCCAGCATCAGGGTCTTTTCAGATGAGTCAGCTCTTCTCATCAGATGGCCAAAGTATTAGAGTTTCAGCTTCAACATCACTCCTTCCAATGAACACCCAGGACTGATCTCCTTTAGGATGGACTGGTTGGATCTCCTTGCAGTCCAAGGGACTCTCAAGAGTCTTCTCCAACACCACAGTTCAAAAGCATCACTTCTTCTGCGCTCAGCTTTCTTTATAGTCCAAATCTCACATCTAATACATAATTCCTAGAAAAACCATAGCCTTGACTAGACGGACCTTTGTTGACAAAGTAATGTCTCTGCTTTTTAATATGCTGTCTAGGTGGTCATAACTTTTCTTCCAAGGAGTAAGCATCTTTTAATTTCATGGCTGCAGTCACCATCTGTAGTGATTTTGGAGCCCCCCAAAATAAAGTAAGCCACTGTTTCCCCATCTATTTGCCATGAAGTGATGGGACCGGATGCCATGATCTTAGTTTTCTGAATGTTGAGCGTTAAGCCAACTTTTTCACTCTCCTCTTTCACTTTCCTCAAGAGGCTTTTTAGTTCTTCACTTTCTGCCATAAGGGTGGTGTCATCTGCATATATGAGATTATTGATATTTCTCCTGGCAATCTTGATTTCAGCTTGGGCTTCATCCAGCCCAGCATTTCTCATGGTGTACTCTGCATGTAAGTTAAATAAGCAGGGTGACAATATACAGCCTTGACGTACTCCTTTTGCTATTTGGAACCAGTCTGTTGTTCCATGTCCAGTTCTAACTGCTGCTTCCTGAACTGCATACAGGTTTCTCAAGAGGCAGGTCAGGTGATCTGGTATGCCTATCTCTTTCAGAATTTCCCACAGTTTATTGTGATCCACACAGTCAAAGCCTTTGGCATAGTCAATAAAGCAGAAATAGATGTTTTTCTGGAACTCTCTTGCTTTTTCCATGATCCAGCTGATGGTGGCAATTTGATCTCTGGTTTTGTGCCTTTTCTAAAACCAGCTTGAACATCAGGAAGTTTATGGTTCATGTATTGCTGAAGCCTGGCTTGGAGAATTTTGAGCATTACTTTGCTAGTGTGTGAGGTGAGTGCAATTGTGCGGTAGTTTGAGCATTCTTTGACATTGCCTTTCTTTGGAATTGGAATGAAAACTGACCTTTTCTAGTGGCCACTGTTGAGTTTTCCAAATTTGCTGGCATGTTGAGTGCAGCACTTTCACAGCATCATCTTTTAGGATGATGATGAAACAGCTCAACTGGAATTCCATCACCCCCACTAGCTTTGTTCGTAGTGATGCTTCCTAAGACCCACTTGACTTCACATTCCAGGATGTCTGGCTCTAGGTCAGTGATCACACCATCGTGATTATCTTGGTTGTGAAGATCTTTTTTGTATAGTTCTTCTGTGTATTCTTGCCACCTCTTCTTAATATCTTCTTCATTTAGGTCCATAGCATTTCTGTCCTTTATTGAGCCTATCTTTGCTTGAAATGTTCCCTTGATATCTCTAATTTCCTTGAAGTGATTTCTAGTCTTTCCCATTTTTTTTGACAGAGTGCCTGATGAACTATAGACAGAGGTTCATGACATTGTACAGGAGACAGGGATCAAGACCTTTCCCAAGCAAAAGAAATGCAAAAAAGCAAAATGGCTGTCTGAGGAGGCCTTACAAATAGCTATGAAAAGAAGAGAAGCAAAAAGCAGAGGAGGAAAGGAAAGATATACCCATTTGAATGTAGAGTTCCAAAGAATAGCAAGGAGGGATAAGAAAGCCTTCCTCTGCAATCAATGTGAAAAATAGAGGAAAACAATAGAATGGGAAAGACTAGAGAGCTCTTCAAGAAATTGCAAGCCTATAGGTGTTAAAAATTTTTAGATTGATTTTTTGTAATAAAGGGTCAGATTGTTGAGGGATATCAGGCCTACTTAAGGCCGTGCATTCCATTGTTAAATAGTATTAGAATTCCTCTTCATATAAGGCTTTAAAATCCACCCAGATTTACCACTTCCATGACTTCCACATATTGAATTGTAATTCTGTTTTGTGATTGTTATTCAAATAAAAGCCCTCTCGATATTTGAAAAGACATCAGACTACAGATGCTTTGTTGCTTTGATGTTCTTCGTGGTATGTAACTTATAGACTCTATAATTCCTCTTTCTCTTCTGCAGTGAAAACATGGTATGCAGAAATAAACACAAAGATCTCAATGTACAAAAGACAGTTGAGTCCTGTATAGATAAACCTCCCTTGTTTTAGATAGCATGTGTATTTGTGTGTGTGTGTGTGTGTGAGAGAGAGAGTTTATATATGTTTTAATGCCAGGTAAGTCTTTTGGCACCTAATGCACATTTGTTGTCTAATTTTAAAGCTAGCAGTCCATTAGAATAACTAGATATTTTTCATATGAACTGCTCTTAATTATTGTCTCTACAGTTGTCTGTAGTGCTTTTTATTTCTTACATAAAATATTCTTATATTTCTCATGTGTTTATCATAGGAAGTTAGAAAATAGAAAGGCAGAACAGAAATTCCAAATTATACTTATTATAGGCTCTGTTAATACTTCATTGTGTATCCTTGCAGGTGTTCTCTTGATCAGTGTGTTTCCCAACTGCAGGTTTCTACCTGTTAAGTCAGCTGTGACGTTAATTACAACTGGCATTTAAAGCAAGAAATAGAATAGTTTAAGTTAGAAAATATTTTATAGCATTCTACACAGAAAGAGTATTATTCTGTGAAAATGTTTCAGTTAAGTGCTTGTATCTGTGTTTTAATTAAATACTTTTATATGTGGAGTAAGATGTACAACACATTTATTAAAATGGATCACAATGAAAAATAGTTTCTCAGTAGATTCACTTTCCCTCTTTCAGTCTCACTGACCTCCTCCCTCCTTTTACTTTCTCCCTCCCTTACTTTCTCTTTTTCTCCAAAAATGAAACCTATTGTTCATGCTTTTTATAATACATACTTCATTAAACTATATTGTGAACAACTTTCTTTGTCAAGCATTTGTCTTTAGAGGCATTTCAAATGACTAAAGAGTATTCCATTGTATAGATGGCCCCATCATTCTTTGAGTTTGTAATTTAACTGTTGGGTTAGATTCTGGTGTACAACAAAGCGATTCAGTTTTATATGTGTGTGTGTGTGTGTGTGTGTGTGTTTGTGTGTAGTCTTTACATATATAATAGTCTTTTTATTTATAGATTATTATAAGATATTGAATGTAGTTCTGGCCTTTGTTGTTTATCTATTTTACATATAGTAGTTTGTATCTGCCCTGGAGAAGGGAATGGCAACCCACTCACTCCAGTATTCTTGTCTGTAGAATACCAGGCAAGATACAGGCAAATGAAATAATCCTCAGTTCTTGGTAATAGTAAGTGTTCAGTGAGTGTTGATGGTACTGTTAACAGCTCTGGTATGTCTATAATTCTAGTAGAATTATAGGTTAGTAATTCCAGGTTAATAATTACAATAAAAAAAGAAAACTAAAATTTGGTGTGATCTCTTAATGAACTCATGAAGGGTCTTGGTGATCAGTGCTTCCACTTATAAGAGCTCAGATATCATCTTATTAAATAATGATTTTTAAAAGATGTGTTCTTAAAGAAGAGAAGTGAAATGCAAAGGAGAAAGGGAAAGATACATTCAACTGAATGCAGAGTTTCAGAGAATAGCAGTTAAGAAAGGCTTCTTAGGTGAACAATGCAAAGAAATAGAGGAAAACAATAGAATGGGAAAGACTAGAGATTTTTTCAAGAAAACTGGAGATACCAAGGGAACATTCCTTGTAAAGATGGGCACAATAAAGGACGAAAAAATGGCAAGGACCTAAACAGAAACCAAAGAGATTAAGAAGAGGTGGCACAACTCTTTGTCTAGAAGAACTATACAGAGAAGATAGAGAAGGACAGGGCATGCTACTGGCATGCTGCAGTCCATGGGGTCGGAAAGAGTCGGACATGACTTAGTGACTGAACAACAACAAAAGTTTGCTAGGGATTATACAACTTTCCATTCTCTGTGGTTTCCAACCTATACTCTTTTTGAGAATCAGATTTATATTCCAGTCTCAGTCTTCTGGTACACTCAGTGATCATATGTGTACTTCATAAGAAAATTCTGAGCTATAATTTGTCAGGGATTAGGGAGTTGAAATCATTCATGTAAGACAGATACTGTTATTCTCTCTCCATCTATCTTATCCTTCAGTTAGCTCTTAACTTTGTTTATTATACCTTTTCCAGTTTGAAGATCATTCTCTTTGATAGAACTAAATAGGAATTGAGAAATTCCACTTTCTCTATATTTGTTTCCATTCATTCAGCAAATGTTTGTTGAACAGCTACAGTTTGTTGAACAGTACACAGCATCGCTCGGGGTGCTTGAGGAAACCTGGCCTTGAAAACAAGACTTGTCTGTAGAGAGTACCTCTGGGAGTGGGAGTGTGAATGTGTGTAGAGTGGAACTGGTGAGTATCACCAAAAGAAGGAGGGATCACAAAGCTCCATTTATAATATTTGCCATTGCTTTAAAATTTCAGGATCTTTATTTCTTTGCTTTACTTACTATGTTTTTTATTTCATTAAACTTGAGGACAAAAATCATTGTTCTTTGTCAACCGTGATATTCTTAGTATTTAATGCTAGGCATAAGCTACATCTCACAGTGGAATGAATTCCAAGTTTTATTCAGAATCAGATGTGGTTCTTATAAAGGCCATGTATACAACCACTGTTCCTTTTTTGTATTTGTGTTTATTTTCTAACATCACTCCCTTCAGTGGGTTGGAGAGATGAAGATGTCATCTAGGTTTCAAAGTCCTCTGGTAACTAGGACCTCATAGATTTCTTCTGACAGAATCATTTGTGAATGTGTTACAGTGGAAAGGGTCCAACTCTGAAATTTGAGAAACTTGTGTTCAAATCCTGACACCTCCTCTTGTTAGCACCGATTTTTCCCTTTGTTTCTTAAAAACTACAAATCTTAATTTGCAAAAGGGAGCTAATAATACTTATCTCTGTGGATGTTAGTTACCTTCTATTGCTCACCACACCCTATCTGCCAACTTGAATCAGTAGACATGCCTAGAGATTGAGAATTTTTACTACATATGATCTCAGCCAGAAGGCCAAGATGCAATTTTTTGATTTGTTCAGTTGCTCAGTCGTGTCCAACTGTTTGCGACACCATAGACTGCAGCATGCCAGGCTTCCTCCTTCACCACCTCCCAGGGCTTGCTCAAACTCATGTCCATTGAGTTGGTGATGCCATCCAACTATCTCGTCCTCTGTGGTCCCCTTCTACTCCTGCCCTCAATCTCTCCCAGCATCAGGGTCTTTTCCAATGAGTTCGTCACATTTGTTTTGAAATTCAATACTTAGAGAGTATTTGAAATAAAGTTTTCTTGATGAATTTATATTTTGAGGGTAGTATTAAATTATATCGCATCCTTTCACAATTCAGCCTAATGAGAATTATATATGTTCTCTAAATACTGCCTCACTGGATTTAACATATGTCTAGTGAAAGTTTCCTCAGGCCATTGATTCACAATTTTAATTAACAAAGTTAAAATTAAGATTCCTTTAACAACACTGAATGTAGTCATGAAGTTTCAGAGTTTGAAAATTAGGGTTGCAACCTTCCATTTATATGTGAAACATTTTCAGATCATCTTAGAGATGAGAATTTTTGACTGAATTACTATGTATCAATCAGTTAGTGAGGAATGAGAATTAAAGTGCATTTTGCCAGAGTGAATTTTGTCATTACTAAAAGTGTGAAACAACCTAAACATAACCTATAAAGCAGAGTTATTTGAAAATCGATAATATTTACATAGTAATTGGTGTTAATAGAGAAGTGATTAAATCTGTACTTTATAGTTTTGTGTCTTATAAAATTCTCCTGCCACCATTTAACTTCTTTCATTTACTTGGACAAATCTTCCACCTCCTTGTATTTAAATCTTTCTTCTCATAGCACTCTCTTTTTAAGTCTTGTCATAATTCTGTTCATTTCAGCAAATGCTTGCTAAGTCTCTTTGTCAGACACTATATTGAACGTGGAAACTAAAAGTGAGACAGGTATTTTGCTTTCAAGGATCTTCTAATATACTAGGGGAGAGCTACATATGTATTTCTCATTATTATATTGAAATCTCAGAGCAGGAAAAGTTACCGAGAATTTTGTTAACAGAAAGCATTTATTAAGTGCCTCGCTGTTTATTCCATTGTATTGTATACATTATTACATCAGCACAGTTCCATTTTTTTAGTCATTCATAATCTGGCATAGACATAGACCTGAGAATATGATTGGGTTATATGTAAGAATATAATTAGGAAGACAACTCAAATTTGTGAGGAGAGAAATAATATTTAATAAATGGTGTTTGGACTATTTCATAGGGATTAAGAAAAGATTTAGATCTTTACCTAATAGTTCATAGTAAAATAAATTCCAACTGGATAATAGTAAAGTTAAAAAAAGTCAAACCACTGTTACATTAAAAAAGTAAAATTGAATATTTTTCAAACATTTTGAAGGGAAAGGAATTTCAAAGTGTAAAAGCAAAGAAACATTATTAGGGAAAAGATAAATTGATTTGATTAAGGCAAAATTTCTTTACATAAAATATTTAAAAGAGAAAAGAATTGTAGAAAACAAAGTAGGCAGTATGATATTGGAGCATATATAGAATACATTTTCAGAAGATATTAGTGAATGAGTAAGATATATAAGGAATGATCATAAAAATAGTTAATATTTTATATAGCTTGTGAAATGTTTCTTTCAGTCTCGGAAAAGTAGTTATAGGGACTAAATTGGAACAGAAAAGAGTAATCAATGAGAGGATTGATCATGTTTCTAATTAATGATACAAACTTACACTTGTAAGAATCACATGCCCAGTGAAATTCTAACATAAATCATGCACTCATTCATTTGGTAAACATTATTAGAAAATTTAATATCTTCCAGATATTACCCTACCTGCTAAAATGATAAATATAAATAAGAATGAACTCTTTCCAAGGAATTGACTGCCTTGGGATGGAACACTCTTCCCCCATCCCCTTCTTCATTTTTGTAAGCTGAGTCCATCAGTCACTCATCTGTTCATTCATAAACCAGATTTAATGAGTCCCTAGAATATATAGGGTCTTATGCTAAGTGCCAGGATATGAACATAAAAAGTGAGGCTCTGTCATGAGAGAAATTAGTCAACAAGGTGAACAGAGGAAAGTGGTTAAGAGATACATGGATAGAGAAGCCTGATGGACTATAGTCCTTGGGGTTGCAGAGAATCTGAAACGACTGAGTGCACACACACACACACACACACACAGACGCCTTTCCAGAGAATGCATATCTCTAGCTCTGTGAGGGGAAAGCATACAACCAAAATACTAACACATTTTATTTATTCAACTACATTTTTATCACAAAAGTGTTATTGTTCTTTCCAAATATAAGACTTAATAATCAAATCCTTATGAGAATAGTGTCATTACTTGTCAAAGACCCCATGCATGTTTATTAAAATGTAAGCAGGTTTTGCCGACTGTCTTTGTGATTTTTTAATGGTTATTCAAAGGCTAAAAATAGAACACTACAGCTGCTGCTGCTGCTAAGTCGCTTCAGTCGTGTCTGACTCTGTGCAACCCCATGGACGGCAGCCCACCAGGCTCCCCCGTCCCTGGGATTCTCCAGGCAAGAACACTGGAGTGGGGTGCCATTGCCTTCTCCGAGAACACTCTGCTATTTGACATAAAAATCGTAATTATTATTGATTGAAGTGTGAGCAGCAGGAAAAATACAGAGGAAAATACAGCAGAAAAAATAAATCTCAGAGCTCTATAGAGCTCTATATAACATCAGTTATGTTTTTCCTATGTTGAGCTATTTTCATTTAATACTTTTATTTGTCCTGTAGTAGTTTGCTGTTTTCAGTTTTAGTTTTCCTTTCTTTTTTAAAGTTTTAAATCTGTAGTTAATTTGACCTCTTTAATGCTTCATTATCATATCTTAATTTTCTAAAAGTTTATTCAAGTGGTCCATTCATTTTATTCTCAAAATTTTTTCCTAGGTATATAAATGCTCAGAGTGAGTAAAATTCTTACATGTTTCTCTGCTATATAAACTTTGAATTAACTCTACATGTTGCCTGTTATAGAAATGCTAAGGTTAATATTAAATAATAGTAAGTGAATTCTTAGAAACTGATTAATTCTTATAAACCATTACTTGTCAGTATCAATATTTGTTACTTTTTCTTTTTTCCTGCTGATCACTGGATACATGCTTATATATTGACTGAAGTGGTTTCATGAATTATACCCAGATTGGTTGAACATAGTTCAAAAAATCTGTGTCTTAAATGGGAATTATTGAGGAAGAGGTGCTGAAGAAACTCTGGGTAGGGAAGGGATGGAAGTCTCAAAGATCAGATGTCTTTTAGCTAGGTATCTCTAAATATTTTCTGTTGAAATTAATCCCCAATGCCTTATAGTCAGGACAAATGTTCTATGAAAATTAAAGAACAAAATAGAAAAATTATCCATATACATAAACTTTGTTTCAAAAGGTGCATAACATCTTAAATTTATGGAATAGTTTTCCTTATGACCTTATCATGTAATTGATGTTTTCCTTATCATTTGACTGGTGTTTGGACCAAATACAGTTTCTTTGATATAAACCTGGGATTATAATCTCATTCTGATGATTCTTAGCTCTGTGCTCTTTTTACACATTTTTTTTTCTCAATTTTGTTTATAATAGGACTCTGAAAGAATGAAGATGCAGAGGTAGAAAGTAAAAATAAATCAAAACTTTTGTTTAACTTATGCATCCCAGTGGAATGTTTGTGTAGGCACCTTGGGTCACTTTAAAACAGTCGCTAACTATAGATATGCATTTAAAGACTGACATCTTAGAATCACAAAACATCATGTTGGGTGAAAGTAAGAGGCAGTGATTTGCATTAAGTTGCTTCCTAAATTGGTTAATTGGCTTTCAACAGAACTTGTTTAATTTGTTTTTGAAATAATAGCAGTTAAGGCATTAAGAAATATGCTTTCAGAGCAGGAATTTGCATTCTGTAACTTAGCTGTTCAGTTCTTATTATCAGGAACAAATCTGTAAGTGCCCTAGAGCAAAAATTACCCACACATAGATTTCCTCTGGGGAGGGATTAAAACTAGAAAGGCAGTGAGCTAAAGAGACTTAATTTACTTGGTTTATAAACATCATAGAATAGGTGAATAATTGTTCTAAGGAACTGTACAAGTTCTTTCACTGTTATCCATGAGTATTTCTATGGAAACTGTTAAGAAACAACTGTAGTATGACGGTGGTGAAAAATTAAAGGAGTTTTATCAATTAATGGAGAAAGGTCGTTGGTTATATATTATGTATCTATGCAGAAAGAGTTTAATGAAGAGTTGAGTGATTTCCACATTTAGCTGAAGAGGAAAATACCCTAATTATCGGTTATTTAAAGTAAAATATGGCTTATTCTTTTACACGAGGAAACTTAACTTTGTGATCTATTGATGATATGAAACTTAAAATTACCTTTGATATTATATTTTACAAATATTGACTGGTTGTGTTTTCAGAACCTTATGACTGAATTCCAAGGTGGGGCTTTGTCTTGTGTTTTGAATTGTATCTTCTGAGATACATTTATTCATAAAAGTGTACAATTGTAAGATTTATGGTAATTTAAATTTAGCCTCTGGAAAACAAGACTTCCCCCTAGTGACAGTCTCAAACAATGTTTCTGAGAGTTTGAGCATTAGAAAAAGAGTATTCTCTTTTGTACTGTGCAGTTACACAAAAACTGCCGAGAGTCTACTAACAGTTCCATTTAAACTATGCCTAATATAGATAGAAAAAATAATGTTTGCATTGTTACAGTATTGTTCAAGCTGTGGTCAAAATTGAGTCAGTTTTAGAAGTCAGATATAATTTAGGATATCTTATTTCCTTCTAATTCTACAAAAATAAATTGCTCATTGTGCATGCAAGTGTGTGCTCAGTCGTGTCCAACTCTTTGTGACCCCATGATGTAGCCCGCCAGGTTCCTCTGTCTATGGGATTTTCCAGGCAAGAATGCTGATGTGTTTTCATTTCCTCCTCCAGGGGATCTTCCCAACCCAGAGATCCAACTTGTGTCTCTTGTGTCTCCTGCATTACAGCCAGATTCTTTACTGCTGAGCCACAGGGAAGCCATATTGCTCATAGATAACCTCATTAAGATATATTAATGAACCTGGTCTCCTGCCTTGCAGGCAGATTCCTTACTGTCTGAGCTACCTGGAAAGTGCCTAAATATGTATTAGATATCAGTTGAAAAGGTATTCAATGATACTATTCATGGGTAATTAAAAATAAATATTTTTAAACACTTAAGGTACATATTTTAAAGAAATGCTAGTTTTTGTTTTAAATATGTCTTTTTTTAGTACTCTTGCCTGGAAAATCCAATGGATGGAGGAGCCTGGTAGGCTGTAGTCCATGGGGTTGCTAAGAGTCGGACACGACCGAGTGACTTCACTTTCACTTTTCACTTTCATGCATTGGAGAAGGAAATGGCAACCCACTCCAGTGTTCTTGCCTGGAGAATCCCAGGGACGGGGGAGCCTGGTGGGCTGCCGTCTATGGGGTCGCACAGAGTTGGACACGACTGAAGCGACTTAGCAGCAGCAGCAGCAAGGTACATATTTTAAAGAAATGCTAGTTTTTGTTTTAAATATGACTTTTTTAACCATCTAGCATAGCTATGTATGAGAATACATGTTTTAGCTCATCTACACTAATAGTTGTAACCTCTCTTTTAAATGTTTGCAAGCTGATAGGTGGGAAATGATTGTTTGTACTTTAATTAACAGATCTCTGAGTCTGAGCTTTTGTTTAATGTTTTTTCAGTTGGTAAAGAGTCTGCCTGCAATGTGGGAGACCTGGGTTTGATCCCTAGGTTGGTAAGATCCCCTGGAGAAGGAAATGGCAACCCACTCCAGTATTCTTGCCTGGAGAATTCCATAGACAGAGGAGCCTGGTGGGCTACAGTCCATGGGGTCACAAAGAGTAGGACACAACTGAGTGATTCACTTTCACTTTAATTTACAAATCTCTGAGTTTGAGGTTCTGTTTAATGTTTTTTCCCCCAAATTTGATCTCATATATAAATAGCCACTTAATTGCTCATTTTTCTATTGGGCTGTTCATATCTGCCTTACCAAGTTTTAAGTATTCCTCATAACATAGAGCTTAATTACACTCTTTATTTAATATTTTCCCTAAATTTATAGTTTGTTGAGTTTGTTCCTGATATCTTTTACCATTAAAAAGTTTCAAAGCTTTGAACAAATAAGTCTGTTTTCTTTTATAATTTTGTAGTAAATTCATTTTGATCATGAAATTCTTTCAGATCTCCATATTATAATACAATGTACTGTATTTTCTTATGGGATTTTTATTGTTTTATTCTTTTATACTCAAATCTTAATCCTAAATTTTTGAAGACAAGATATGAAATAGCAATTTTTTGACATTCCTCAAGACATATATTTAGTTTTGCCAGTACAAAATGGTTTTTGTTAAGCCATTGACCTCTTTCTTCTCACTGGTCTCATTACTGAGGAGATTAATTATCTGATAATAATATTATCTGATGTACTTTGTTATTACGGTAAATCCATGATTTTGATAATAGAGCCTTCCAGCAACTTTTTTTTTCCTTCAGATTTTGGGCATCTATCCTTCTGTATCGGAGTAGGCAATGGCACCCCATTCCAGTACTCTTGCCTGGAAAATCCAATGGATGGAGGAGCCTGGTAGGCTGCAGTCCATGGGGTCGCTAAGGGTCAGACATGACCGAGCAACTTCATTTTCACTTTTCACTTTCATGCATTGGAGAAGGAAATGGCAACCCACTCCAGTGTTCTTGCCTGGAGAATCCCAGGGACGGGGGAGCCTGGTGGGCTGCCGTTTATGGGGTCACACAGAGTCGGACACGACTGAAGTGACTTTGCAGCAGTAGCAGCAGCATCCTTCTGTATAAATTTAAGGTAATTTTATCTGATAAAGGACAAAAATTGGGATTCTAATAGGGATTTCATTAAAGATACATAGTGACATTGAGAGACTTACTTTTTTGTGATATTAAGAATTCTTATTCAAAACCATTAAATATCTTTCCATTTGGGGGAATCTATATCCTCTAATAAAATTTTAGTGCTTTGTTCAGTGACCATTCTTGATGAAAATATTTCTGAGTATTCTTTACTTTTTTGAGTACTATGAGTGAAATTTCAGTATGTTTATTTATTTATTTCTTTTAATCTCCTTAACCAATTCTCTTACTACTAATTTCCTTCTGTTAAAATTTTCAAGTAAGTGTTTTGTTTTGTTTTAAGTAGTGTAACTTTCACAGGTTTTCAAGTTCCATTTTAAGTGTGGTCTGGTATGTTTGGCAGTAGTAATGCTACCATTTGTAGGCAGTGAACATTAATATCTAGTCTGCATAGTAGTATTGCTCATTATCTACGGAAACCTTATGTCACATTGAGTTTGTACTTGTATTGAATCATCAGTCTCATAGATTCATTTTATTGGAAGATTTTTTTTGATAAATAGATTTCCTAAAATCAGAATGACAATGATAGTAAATTATTTGATGTCTGTCATTAAATCTTTTTTCTTCATACATACCAAATAACCTCCTTGAAATATTTCTTAAGATAGGAAATATACAACTTTTTCCTTTTACATTAACTCCCACGCCCATCCCCTTGTTAAGCACACAATCTTGATTTAATTGTTTTGATTAGTACTGCAGAAGTACTTCTACACTGAAGGATCCTTAGAGGAAAGTAAAGAGGGATACCTGAAGTATTTGAATTGCTGTGCACAGTAGCTGTTTACACTGGCAAAATGTGTGTTGGCTTTTGCCTTGGATGTGATAAAGAATATAGGATGATCAGACCTGTTGATCAGTAGCTTTACTACTTAACTAGACGATAACAGTCAGTGATTCTCCAAAAAAAAAAATCTTTTTCTCAGTTTTGTTTTGATTATGAACTCTTTTTGACACTGATGAGAATATAATACTCTTCCCAAGAAGATGTTTACATGCACATATGTAAAATTTAGCAGCTATGCATTTTGGGGGAGTTACCCTATCTCTTAAAGCCTGTCCATGAACCTATCTGTTCCATTATCTCTAGCAGGCATGAGTTTTAGTCTTTGTTCTAGCACTCTTTATTTTATCCTTGGCTAATCGCTTAAACTCTCTGGCCGTCAGTTTTTTCAGTTAAAAACGAATAGATTGATCTGCAGAGCTCTAAAGTCTATTTCAACTCTAACATTCTTTGAGCTGTAGGCAAAGGTTGTTGCAGTATCATAGCCTAATCTGATGACAGCAATGCAGTCTTATTATTCTGTAATTAAGAGCTCATCCTAGGTAGTATCTGCTGATTTAACTCTTTTTATTCATAAATTATCTGATTTAACAGATTTTATTGAGAACTGACTGAATGCAAAGTACTTCATAGTGCTTGTACAATTGAGTTCCTGCCCTTAAAGACCTTAAACATAGGAAGATGCATAATATAATAAATTATGCTTAAGAGAGATGCCAAATGGAATTTAAAGGAATAAAACTGGTATCAGAAGACTTTGCTTATAAAGGGACAGATAGTTAATATATGTTTTTGTTTGTGTACAGCTCAGCCATAGTATCAGGCATTTGGGATGTGTTATGAAGGAATCATAGGCATTTCGATGGAGTAGAAAATAGGAGTAGGAATTCGATGCTCAGGAGACAAATGATCAAAGACTTAAAGTAAGAATGTTTCAGAAACTGTTATATCATTAATTCAGACAGAGAACTGGATTTTATTAATCTCATTCGGTATTGGAGAGATTCCATGAGAAAGTTTGCCCATTATCAGAGGACCTTTTTTTAACATTCTAAATTTTTACTTCTGTTTGTGCAAGGAATTTTGATTGAGGATGGATGACTTGGAGAAAATTGTGGGCCGTTACTTTGTTTCAAACTTGACATTTACTTTTGATTGTGGTAATCAGGAGAGAAAGCTCTTCCAAAATTTTTCTATCACATGTCCTTAGATTGATAGGGATGCATCTCTCTCTTTTTTAACAGTTTGAGAATAATTGACATACAATATGCAATGTCTATTTTAAAATATACAATTTGATAAGATTGGATTTGTTTATACATTGTCATACCTCACAACAATCAGGATAGTGGACATATCCATCATCCCCAGACATTTCCCCAGGCCCCTTGCTAATCCCTCCCTTCCCACTTCTCTTGACTTCTTTCTTTGCATCACCAAGTAACAACTGCTTTGCCTTCTATCATTCTGTATTGGTTTTCATTTTCTACAGTTCTACATAAATTTAATGGAATTTAATGGTATGTACTGTTTTATTCTTCTGTGCTTTCTTTTATTTTGGGTAAATACCTAGGAGTTAAATGGCTGGATGTTATGGCAGATGTATGTTTAATTTTTTAAGAACCTGTCAAACTGGTTTCCAAAGTGAGTGACCATTTCACATTCCAGTCCGCAATGTTTGTAAGTTGCAGTCCCTCCACATTCTTGCCAACACTTGGTACGGTTAGTCTTTTAACTTCAATCATCATTCTGATAGGTTTTAGTGACAATATTGTTGCCAGTTTAGTGTGTTTTCCCCTAATAGCCAACGACATTTAGGATCTTTTCATTTACTTCCTTGCCATCTCCATACTTTCTTTTGTGACTTTTCTGTTCAAATCTTTTGTGAGAATTATTGGGTTGTGTGTTTTTTTATTATCGAGCTTTCAAAGTACTTTGTGTTTCCATATATAAGTCCTTCATCAGATATATGATTTACATATATTTTCTCCTCTTCTGTGGTTTATCTTTTTGTTCTCCTAAACAGTTTCTTTTGAATAGTAGAAATTATTTTGATGATACCTAGCTTATCATTTTAGTCTATTATGCATTGTGCTTTTGGTTTCATATCTTTTTTCCTTTAATTTTTAGTCTTAGATTTTATGATAAGGTCATGATCCAGCTTGATTGTTTTGATCCATCTTGATTAATTTTTGCAAAATATGGATTAGAATCTTTTTTTTTGCAAATAAATATATAATTTTTCCAGTACCATTTACTTAAAATCTTTTCTCTAATGAGTTACTTTTGTGTCTTTGTCAGAATATTTCATTCATATATTATGGATCTGTTTTTGGAATCTCTATTTTTTTCCATTTTTGCTTATTTTTGTGACAATACTATATTATCTTGATTACTGTAGCTGTGTAAAAAGACTTGAAATCAGACAGGATTGAATTTCAAACATTTCAAAGTTGTTTTGTCTAAGTCATGGAGTTCATGCATGCATTTTATTTTATTTTATTTTTTTTCATGCATGCATTTTAAAATCAATTTTTCAGTATTTATAGACAACTTGATGGAATTTTGTTTAGAATTATGTTGAATCTATACATTAATTTTGGAGAAGGCAATGGCACCCCACTCCAGAACTCTTGCCTGGAAAACCCCATGGATGGAGGAGCTTGGTAGGCTGCAGTCCATGGGGTTGCGAAGAGTCTGACACGACTGAGTGACTTCACTTTCACTTTTCACTTTCATGCATTGGAGAAGGAAATGGCAACCCACTCCAGTGTTCTTGCCTGCAGAATCCCAGGGATGGCAGGGCCTGGTGGGCTGCTGTCTATGGGGTCGCACAGAGTTGGACACGACTGAAGTGACTTAGCAGCAGCAGCAGCAGCATACATTAATTTGGGGAGAAGTGATATCTTGACACTATTCCGTCTTCTGATCCATTGACAGTGTTTATCCATTTGTTTATTTAGATTATTTTTTATTAGGTCATCATTAATAAATAAAGTTTTCAATGTATAGGTCTTTCCTGATTTTGACAGATTTTCCCCTAAGTATTTTATATTTTTAATGTAATTGTAAATGGTATTCTGTTATTTTTATTGTTTATTTTTAGTATATATAAACAAAATTAATTTTTAATATTAAAGTATATCCTACAACTTCTTAAACTCATTTTTTTGGTGCTAGTGGCTTTTTAAAAAATACGTTTTAGCAGTTTTTCAACATAGATAATCATGTTGCCTATAAACAAAGATATTATTACTGTTTTATCTAATTTTCAATGCCTTTTACTTATTTTTCTATTTTCAAAGGCTAGAAGTTGCAATACCATGTTGAATAGAGGTGGTGAGAGTGGACACTCTTGTTTTGTTGGTGATCAGTTAGATTTTCATGCAGACTTTTACCAGGCATTACTAAGTATGATGATAGATGTAGATTTTTCAGATTCCCTTTATCAGATTGAGGAAGTTGACTTCTAGTACTAGTTTTTTGAAATTTTTTATTAGAAATGGATGTTGGATTTTGACAGATGCTTTTTGTCTGATTATTTATCTTTTTGTTAATATGATTAAATACATTGATTTTTGCTTGTTTAATTGGGCTACATCACCAGGGTAATATCTGCTTTGTAGTGATGTAGTCTTCCTCCATGCAATGTTAGATTAGATGTGCTAAAATTTTGTTTCAGATCCTTTTACGTATGTTCATAAGGGCTATTGTTGTGTAGTTTTAAGTCTGTCTAATTTTGGTATCAGTGTGATGTTGGTCTTATAGAATCAGTTGAAAGGTGTTCCCTTATTTTCAATTTCTAGAAGATTTGTGTAGAATTTCTGTTACTTCATCATAAAGTATATTTATAGACTTCACAAATTAAGATATCAGACTTGAAGTTTTCTTTGATTTTCTCCTGTGTTTTCTTCTATGGGTTTTATAATCGTTTTGTGTTTTTTACATTGAGGTATGTCATCCATTTTGAGTTATGTGATGTGTAGTAAGTTCTGTGTCCAGATTTCTTTTTGTTTTGTATGTGGATGTTTCTGCATTGTTTGTTGAAAAGACTTTGTTTGCTGTACTAGATTGCCTTTCACGTTATTCCGTTATTCTTGCTTTGTCATGTCTGACTCTTTGCGACCCCATGGACTGAAGCACAGCCAGGCTTCCTTGTCCTTCACCATCTCCTGGAGTTTGCTTAAATTTATTCCATTGAATTGGTGATACCATCCAGCCATCTCATCCTCTTTCGTCCCCTTCTCCTGCTGACTTCAATCTTTCCCAGCGTCAAGGTCTTATAATGAGTCAGTTCTTCGCATCAGGTGGCCAGAGTATTGTAGACTCAGCATCAGTCCTTCCGATGAATATTCAGGATTGATTTCTTTTAGAGTTGACTGGTTTGATCTCCTTGATGTCCAAGGGACTCTCAGGAATCTTCTCCAACACCAAAAGCGTCAATTCTTTGGCACTCAACCTTCTTTATGGTCCAACTCTCCCATGCATACATAACCACTGGAAACACCACAGCTTTGACTATACAGACCTTTGTCAGCAGAGAAATGTCTCTGCTTTTTAATATTCTGTCTAGGTTTGTCATAGCTTTTCTAGCAAGGAGCAAGCACCTTTTAATTTCATGGGTGCAGTCACCATCTGTGATTTTGGAGCCCAAGAAAATAAAGTCTGTCATTGTTTCCATTGTTTCCTTCATCCATTTGCCATGAAGTGATGGGACTGGATGCCATGATCTTCATTTTTTTGAATGTTGAGTTTTAAGCCAGCTCTTTCACTTTCATCAAGAGGCTCTTTAGTTCCTCTGGGTCTGTTTATGGGCTCTGTATTTAGTCCCATTGATCCACTTGTCTGCTCTTTTATCAAAACCACACTGTCTTTCTGGCTTTATGGTAAGTTTTTTTTTTTTTTTTTTTTTATGGTAAGTTTTAAAGTTGGATAGTGTCAGTCCTCCAACTCTGTTCCTCTCCTTCAATATTGTCTTGGCTATTCTGTGTCCTTTCTCTCTCCATAAAAATTTTAGAATCAGTTTGTTAATGTTCACAAAATACATTGATGGAAGTTTAGTTGGAACTGATTCTACAGATCAAGTAAGGAAAAACTGACATCATGACAATATTGAGTCATCTTATACATAAAGATGGATTTTGCTCTCAATTTATATAGGTCTTTTTTGATCTTCCCTAGTAGCTCAACTGGTAAAGAATCTGCCTGCACTGCAGGAGACCTGGGTTCTATCCTTGGGTTGGGAAGATCCCCTAGAGAGGGAATGGCTCTCCAGTCCAGTATTCTGGCCTGGAGAATTCCATAGTCAATGGGGTTGCAAAGAGTTGGACATGACCAAGTGATTTTCACTTTCACTGTTTGGTCTTCTTTGTGAAAGAAGTTTGTAACTACAGATTCTGTATTTTTAATAGATTTAAGTCTATACAGAGTTTTCTATTTTTCTTAAATGAGCTTTGGTAGTTGCTATCTTCTTGTTAGGGTTTCCATTTTATCTAATAATACTCTTAATTGGTATCGAATATCTTTTTTTGGTCATCATTTTAGATGTTCATCAACTGTTTTGATTTTTCTCAAAGACTCAGCCTCTTATTTAATTGATTTTCATTATTTTTTATATGTTTTGTTGTTTTCTGCTCTGTTATTAATCTCTGACTATAATTATGGACTTATTTTTTTCTCCTCAAGTTCTATTAATTTTTGCCTTGTGTGTGTGTTGATACTGCCTTACTAGATGCATAAATCTTTAGGAATACTATGTTTTCTTGATTAGAGGTTAACCCCTTTATCATAAAAATCCCTTGTCTCTAGTATTATTCTTTGCTCTGAAATCTAATTTTCTGATATTAATATATCCACTACAGTTTTCTTTCAACTACAATTAACATAGTGTATATTTATCATCAATTTACATTTAGCCTATTTGATTCTTTATATTGAATATATTTCATGTAAGCAGTGAACAGTTGGGTCTTGCTGTTTTCTTTAAATCCAATTGTATAATTTTGCCTTCTTATTATAGTGTTTATAAATAATTACATAATGTATTGATATGCTGAGTTCTGTCATCTTGCTGTTCATCTTCTGTTGATTCCATCCTTATTTTGATCTTCTTCCCTCATTTATTTCCTTCTTTGAGATTGAATACTTTTAAAATTATTATTTTATACTATCTCAATTGTTGGCTGATTATTAGCTGTAATTCTCTTTTTTTTTAATTTTAGTGCTTGTTTTAGAATTTATGGTATACATTTTTTAACTTATCAGAGTCCACCTTCATGTGATATTATACCACTTATATACAGTGTCAGAATTTTACAGTAGTATTCTGCTGTTTTCTCCTCCCATTTTTACGCTGTTATTGTTATATGTTTTACTTAAACACATATTATATTCCCCACAATACCTTCTTCTTTTCCCCTTCTTTTCTTTAGTCTTTTTGGTTCTATTTCTTGTTTCTTTTTGCATAGTTTGCATTGTTTTGTTTTCAGATTCACTAGTCCTTTTTCCTGAGTCATGTAATTTGCTGATAAATTGATCCAACATAGTTTTCACCTCAGACATTGTACTTTTCAACTTTATTGTGTGATTTTTAACAATATCTTCTATTTCTTTTCTTAACTTTAGAAGTAAGGTTCCTTTCATCTTCCTTTTATTTTCTAGTATATTTCCATTTCTATCATTTTATTTGGGCTTTTTTGTCATAGATTTTAATTTTGCATTTATATAGAACCCAGGTCATATTATTATTTTTTTCTTTAAGTACTCCACATTATTTTTTAAGTATAGCTTTTTAAATGATAAAATATCTTTTACTCACATATCTTGGCATTTATTTTTATTCTTTTCTTTCTCCCAACAGCTGTTCATAGTAGATTTTATCAATACTCATGGTTCTCTTATCTATCTCCTTTCTTTAACAGGAAAGTTGACAGTTGACAGTTACTTGGACAACTAAAAGCCTGATTTCCCTCTGTTGTCTCCCTCTCTCAGTTGATCACTGCTGGAGTTTTTGCTGAAGTACATAGCAGAGCATTTTCTCTCCTTTCTCAAGGTCCCACAATTAATGAATTTGAATCTGACTGGATCTCCTAATAGCAAGTTTGTTGTTCTGTCCATTGCTTCACTGTATAGATATTTCACTTCTATAGTTAAGAAACTCCTTGAAGCTTGAAAACATCACTAAATGACATACAACAAATAAGGGCTGCAGAAATTCAAAGAAAGAGATATCAGTATGGCCGACAGCAGTTTTAAATGTCTTCATGACAAGGATTAAATTGAGCAATTTAAACATTTAAACTTTGTGTTACTTAAGTAGGAAGAAATAAACAAGAATACCAATAAATGCTAGCTATATTATCCTTTTAATAACATATGAAAGGCATCTATAAGAGTGAATTGATAATCCATTTTACTAACTTCTTCAGAGATAAATTTTAGGATTATATTTACCTATGCCTCCCATTAACAAAAGAATGATTCTCTTATAAAAATTAAAATTTTAAACAGAATTTTAAAGAACTGATGCCAATATTTTCTTCTGGAGAAAGTAGTCTCTACAACTGGACTGTAATTAATAGAAAACCATGATTTGATTTTCAGATCATTAGTTTTGTACATAAGCATTCATTCAATGAGTACTTGTTGAACCTATCTAACAGAATAAAAAATCAGCAGGTTAGATTTTACCTGCAGATTTGCTCTGTCTGGTATGTACAGCACTTGAAAATGTGAGTTGGTGGCTCATATATAGAAATCAAGAGGTTTCGTATATAACCCTGACTTTCTGAAATTTTTTGATATAAGGAACCATCTGATTCAACAACACTCATCTGCCTTCCCTCGATGGAACAGTTGGCTAGAGCAGCATAGCAGCTGCCCGTTTCAAGAGTAGACACTTCTCAGATCACCTTATTTCCTACTCATTTATGTTGTCTTTCTGGTAATTATATTAATGGTTACTTGAGACTATGATTCTTGCTGTCATGTATATATGATACTCTGAGATAAATGAAAAAATGTATAAATATGTATATTTCCAACAATAAAAGTAGAAGAGAGAAATATGATGCCCGAAAGTAAAAAAGTTAATTTACATGAGAAAGGCTAAAATGTATATTCAGTAACACTGTTTTAACCATCATGGAATACTGGATTCCCAAACAGTTAAGCAGTCTTTTTCTTTTTTATATCAATCTGGGAAATTTATCAACAGTTTTACATAGCCTTACTTCTACATAAACTATGCAAAATCTGAACCTGCCAACTTAGGAATGTTGAAGAAAGAACAGTAATAGGAATGGGAAACAATTGATACCATTTGTTCTAAATTCTGTTTATATACTAATAGACTAAAATTTTCCTCTCCTCCTTTTTTTTTGTTTTTAATCAACTATGCAACAGTAATCAGTTATCACTGAAACCTTTCACTACTTATAATGGATGTTAAATATTTGTTTATATCATATCCCTTCTCTCATTTTCTGAGAAAGTACTGTAACACACACACACACATACACACACACATGATTCCTTATTTTATCCATGAGGTCTTTAACTGGCGCTGCTACCTTCTTATGCTCAACTTTAACTACTGTCAAAAGTTCAGCGAATCAGTGAATTAAGCTGGGCAGTCAGAAACTTTTTTTCTGGTATTTTTTAAACAGGTGCAGGTGTCGAGGTGAGTGTTGCAGAAGATTCCTTTCTCTCTGGTGCTGAAGCTTAGAGGATAGAAACCGGTACACCACTAGTGGCCATGTCTGTGGCAAGGTAGTTTTCCTTTTCCTTAATTTGTTCATATGAGCCCCAGACAATTCTCTTTGGGTCTAAATTAGATGGATTTGCAACCAAAATAGTTCTGACTAATGCATCACTATATTTTTTCAACTTTAATAATTTAATCCAATGACGGTTTTTAATGGCCATAATTTCAAAACATCTGCTGAGTGTTTTGGAATTCAAACAAGAGTAATGCACAGGCTTTGCTTTCAGAGAACTTGATGTCTAGAAAGGGAGATTAAGTGACCCGTGAAGATATAGTAATCTACAGTTACATGAGCTACACAAGAAAAAATGTAATTAAAAGAGGAAGGAATTATCTTGAGGGAATTGGGATAGTTTTCCTGGAAGACATGGCATTTGAGAGGGATTGAATTTCAATGGGCAGACATAGGGGAGGCATTCCATGCCAGAGAAAAGAATAAATAAGTGAATTAAGTTTGGAAACATAGAGTAGTTTTCAACAATAAGTAAGTGGTACAGTTTAGCTGTAGGCAGCTAAGATGTCTAGGCTGGAATGGGAAGTCATGGGTATATTATGGAGGCCAGGAATGTGAAGGTCAGTTAGCTCTATTTGATTTGATGGATATGAGAGGAGAGTATTGAATATTTTTGATATTCAATAGTAGATATGCTGTGATCTGAACTATGTTTAAGAATTAGTTTTATAGTAGTGTATCACCTGGATTTATATAAGGACAGTTAACAGGTAGAAAGATACTACAGTTATCAAGTATGATGACCTGAAATAGTAGATCTATGACAGTGGAATGGAAAATGGGTGTCAGATGGAAGTGATAGGTTGGGAGAAGAAGTCACAGATAGCTCAAAAGTTTCATATATAGCTGATTAGTTTGATGGTAATACTAATAACCAATGAAGATTACAAACCCTATTAACCTCTAGCATCCACGGCATATACCACTTTTTATTATTTTAAGTAAAAGACTAAGCTTGATCCAAATGCAGTTTTTCTTCATCTTCACTATTATAATCAAAGACCACATAATTTGGAGTTAGCTAGATCTGGTTTTAAATCTAAACTCAGCTGTTTTATAGCTGTGCGACTTACATAAGATACTTAACCTTTTAAAAATCTTAGTTTTGTCGCCTCCTTTATTAATATAATTGAATTAACCTCCTATGGTACTCACGAGAATTAGGTGAAATAATATATGTAAAGCAATTGGGAGAGTATTTGGGGGTACAGCAAGGACTCAGTAATGCTTCTTAGTTGTAGGTATCAATATGTTGGTAAATCTTTACAAATTCATAAACCAGCCCTTTATAAGGATGAAGTATGTAAAAAGCCTCTTTCTAACCTAAGCGTAGAGACTATTCTCCACTTCACATCTACAGTATCTGGGATAAATTCTTAGTACATTTCTTTACAATCTCATGGCACTCCCCTTTTGTCATATTTGCTTTGTCCACCTGACTTATTTTCCTCCTTCATTTCTTGATTCAAAACCCTATTCTGAACCAGCCAGTAAGGAATTGATTCTCATATCCAGCTTAGTTCCTGCCATTCACAGCTATAGGCACCCCACTTCACCCTTTGAGGCTGCTTATTATCTTCAAGCTATATGAATCATATAAAATCACAGCCACTTACTTGACTTTGGTCGTGACATGATGTCAGATATACTTGGTATTATTGCCTACCTTTGAGGTTTCAGTCTTTCCCCTCCTAGTCCAATATCAACTTTGTTAGTGATATTGATGTAGATAGAGTCTCGGCATTTCATTGCTACATTGTATCTGCCAATTAAAAGTGGGAAAAGAATCTGAACAGACATTTCTCCAAAGAAGATAGGCAAATGGACAATAAGCACATGAAAGGAGGTTTATTATTACACATTAGAAAGATGCAAGTCATAGATAGCCACAATAATACAGCACTTTATATCCACTGCTATGGCTCAGATAATGGTATGTGTTGGTATGCTAAGTCGCTTCAGTCGTGTCCGACTCTATGCGACCCCATAGACGGCAGCCCACCAGGCTTCGCCATCCTTGGGATCCTCCAGGCAAGAATACTGGAGTGGGTTGCCATTTCCTTCTCCAATGCATGAAAGTGAAAAGTGAAGGTGAAGTCGTTCAGTCGTGTCCGACTCCTAGTGACCCCATGGACTGCAGCCTACCAGGCTCCTCTGTCCATGGGATTTGCCAGGCAAGAGTACTGGAGTGGGTTGCCATTGCCTTCTCCAATGTGTTGGTGAGGACGTAGAAAAATTGGAACCATCATATGTTGATGAAGGGAATATGAACTAGCACAACAGTTTTTGAAAATAGTTTGGCTCTTCCTTAAATTGTTAAACATAGATTTTCTATATGACTCAGGAATTCCACTGCTAGTTATATATCCAGGATAAACAGGATCATGTCTGACCACATGAAGACATGTACATGAATGTTCATAGCAGGATTTTTCATAATAGCCTCAATGTGCAAATAAGCCAATTATTCATCAGCTGATGCATGGATAAATAAAATATGGTATATTTATACAGTAGAATATTATTTGGAAATAAAGGAATGAAGTATTGATACATTCTACTATGTGATTGAACTTTGAAAACATATGGTAAGTCAAAGAAGCCAGTCACAAAGACCACATACTGTGTGATTCCTTTTATATGAAAGGTCCAGAATTGGTAAATTGATACCGACAAAGTAGATTATTGATTTCCTAGCAGTGGGAGAGAGGGAAATGGGAGTGACTGAAGTATGGGATTTCTTTTTAGAAGGATAAAACAGTTTTAAATTTGTTTGTGGTGATTAACATACAACATTGTGGATATAGTAACCATTGAATCAGACATTTCAAATGGGTGAATTTTATTGTATGTGAATTATATCTCAACAATGATCTTTTTTAAAAAGATCAGGAACTCCTAGTTTCAAGTTTAGAGAAAAGGGGCAGCCTTATGATTTCCAAAACATGTGGAGAGTAAAAGGAGGGAAAGCTTAGATGAAGTAAAAATAGTGGCGTGAACTAAATAAGTAGGGGGAAGTTCAGCTCCTATCCCACAGGTGGTAAGAGCCTTTTATTCAGAAAACACAGCTTTGAGAGTCTTTTTTGGGTGTATTATTAATTGAAGTGGGAGTTGGTGGATTTCTATTTCATGATTAGCAAAATAAGCTGGCCATTTAATCTCTTCATACTTTAGACTCACCCATAAAATATATAGTATCACTTCTGATCTTAATTAAAATTTGCAATGAGGCTTTCATCCTGGGAGGAAAAGGAGAGATATTTACTTGTAAAGTATGTTACAGGTATATAAAGTAGTACCTATATATTCCAGAGCTATTGCCAGCAAGAATGAATAAACCATTTTCTGTGCACACACAGCCATAAGAAGTGAATCAACCATATAAGAACATTGAGACACTCAGTATCTTGTAAGAAATTACTTGTAGAATGGGATGTTGCTTCAGTGGAAGAATTACTTTATCAATTTTGGGTGATCAGTATCTCTCAGAAAGTACATCATGAACCTCAGATCACCATAACTTATATTAATATTGCTGGTGTTCTTTTTCAGCCCTGTATCACTTTTCACCACTATATTAATTAGTAAATATTGTCAGTATGGGCCATGATTTTATAGCCATCTGCCCCACACTGTATAATACCTTTTTGTTATCCAGAACTGCAGTAAAATTTATAAATCTTAGAAGCTTCAGGTAGTCAAAGCACCTTCTTAGACTCAAGATGTTTATTAACATAGTTATTAACAAAAAGCCCAAACACACTATACTTTTCTTAAAAGTTTCATTTTGGTAGTACTTTTTAAACAATTTGTCATTATTATTATTGTCATGTGTTGGGTATTGAGACAGTTGCTTTTTGAAGTCAGCTTACTTGTTTCTCTCCAATGTCTATTATATGCTTAAGTAAATTAATGACACTTTAATGTATATCTGATATCCTTAAGAATTAGTTCCAGCAGATAATTTAAGTAGATGTCACTTTTAAGGAATTCCTTGTGTTCTAAAAAATCTTCTGAAGTATTGGTGCATTTTTCCCCCAGGGTTGATATTGTCTCAAATTGTCCTAACATATCCTATAGTCTTGTGTTGTAATATCCCATGATTATTTCTCAAAGGCAATGTTCATATGAGTCATTCTCTTTCAACACATTTTCCCCAAAACTTTTGATCACTATACTCTGTATGAAATTTATAAAAGTACTTCTATCAAAAGAAATGGATTCTTTTTCAAATGCATACTTGTTTTTCCTGTGTCAATAAAGATCATTTCATTGTCTTGATTCTGTTGTCTTTTGGTGTTTTTTAAAAATAGATACTTTAAAAATTTACGATTTTAGAATACCTGGTCACCATTTTGTAAGTTGCTTTGAATTATATCATAGAATCCAAGATAATTTTTATAAATTAATATGTAACTTAAATCCTATAACCTGTTGTGATAGGTTTTATTTTTCTAGGACTAATTTTTGAGAAAATGAAGATAGCTGGAATACTCAATCTTGATGCAAATTACTTTGGAGTGGCTTAAGGCACTGCCATGAGCCATACCTACCATAGGTATTTTTTTGTGCTGAAAGCAACATCTGTGTGCATTTACAATTCCAAAGGCAGTTTGTCCTCAGAGAATGGATGGAATTTGTCTAAGAAGTCTGGGAGGTTCATGGTCTTCAGCTGTGCAAACATTTCAAAACTCGACTGAATTTATATTAATCTCTTCATTAAATAAGGACTCCTGTGTTATTTCCAGGTCACCTCCAACAGTGCCAATTGCTGTGGCAAAATAAGACAAGGTAGAATCAGAGTCTTTGGGCTTGTGGAATTGCAGAGGGATTCAGCCTAAACACTTCCTTTTGCAGGTGAAGAACAGAAGCTCAGATTAGTTAAGGCCTTTGCCCAGATTCAATGTTTAATGTCTGAGCCAGGAACAAAATTACTTCAGTTGTTCTTGCTTCAGCTCTAGTGCTGACTTTGATGTAACAACTGGATTTCAAAACCACTGCTACAGACCTTAGGGATTTTTTTCTTCATAAAATGTTTTAAAGGGAATAGAAAATGTCCTGAAAAATCTGATTTATTGTTTAGAAATAGTTTGAATATACTGAAAAACATAACCATAACACACCCTTTTTCTGTGAGTGAGGATAGGTGTTATAGGTTGAATTGTGTTTCCCTAAAAAATCATGTTGAAGTCATACCTGCCAGTATCTCGGAATGTGATCTCATTTGGAAATAGGCTCTTTACAGAAGTGGTTAGATTAAAATGGGGTCATTAGGGTTGGCCCTAATCTACTATCACTGATACTGTTATCAAAAGAGGAGTTTTGGTCATAGACATGGACAGAGTGAAGACCCTGTAAAGGCACAGAGTGAATACTGTCTTCAAAAGCCATGGAAAGTTACCTCTAACAGATTCTACTACACCACCCTCAGGAGGAACCAGCCCTGCTGAGTCCTTGTTGATCTCAGACTTGCAGCATCCAAAACTGTGAGGAAATAAACTTCTATTGTTGAAGTCATCCAACGTGCTTCTTTTTTAATGACAGCCCTAGAAATCAATGTTTTATTTAATTGTATCTAAGGATGTGGGAACAAGTATATTCTGAAAGTTCTAATATGTAAAAAAGGAAAAAAGATTCATATGATTGAACCAGTTACACATCCAACAGAAAAGGGATCTTAGTTCTTCCATGTCTTTTCATTCATTCACTTATGAATTACCTCAGCTGGCATGTATACTCACTATGTCTTAAGCATTTTAATAGGATCTGTGGAAACAAACATCTGTTTGGTATAATCTTTGCCCTTGAAAAGATTCCAGTAGTAGAGGTGAACACGTAAACAAATAAAATTTGTTTGTTTGCCACTCTTATTCACTGCTTAAGACAACTCCCTTGTAATTATTTTCAACAAGTGCTTTTGGGAAAAGGTCCTTTCCCATTAGGTGCTTTAGGTTAAATACAGACAAGCTTGAAGTAGGTCTTTTTAGTAATCACTCAATAGATCAAAGTCTTCCTTGGTGGCTCATTGGTAAAGAATCTGACTGTCAATTCAGAAGATGCTGGTTTGATCCCTGGATTGGGAAGATCCCTGGAGAAGGAAATGGCAATCTAGTCCAGTATTCTTGCCTGGAGAAGTCAGTGGACAGAGGAGCCTGGTAGGCTAAAATCCATAGGGTCACAAACAGTCGGACATGACTGAGTACATGGATCCTTATAGTCAAAGTCTTCCAATTTTTTTTAAATTAGTAAAATTTTAAATTATTACACTAGATAAAAAATTAATAATGCTCCTAATCATCATAATATATAGAATGAAGCAGGTTTATTAAGAAAAAACAGTTTGTTTAGATTTGAGATAGAGATTTACTTTGTACAAATTCATGTTTAGTGGCTACTTGCCCTAGTCAGCAAACCCCAAAGACCACTGTTAAGCCATCTGAAAGTGAATCTAATAGTGTTATTAATTTAATGAGAGATTCTTGTTCATTAGCCAAAATATTTTGCTAGAGAGGTATCATTTCTTTTATAACAGCAATGCTGGGAGAAAATCTTAATTTGCTGAACATATAAAAGTCCTGGCATCTATTTGTAAATGAGAGCCATTTTGGAAAAACTAAAATGTTGATTGAAATTTATAGAGCATTGCTCAAGGAAAGCCAGTTAAAAAAAATAGCCTTAGTGTATTCATAAGGGGAGCAGTTCTTGAACAAGGATTCTTTCTCCTTTGGAAATGATCAGGATGATCATTTCGGGCTTCCCTGGTGGCTCAGACAGTAAAGAATCTGCCTGCAAAGCAGGAAACTCAGGTTCATTCCCTGGTTGGGGAAGATCCGCTGGAGAAGGGAATGTCACCCCACTCCAGTATTCTAGCTTGGAGTGTTCCATGAACATAGAAGCCTGGCAGGCTATAAGTCTGTGGGATTGCAGAGTCAGACAGGACTGAGCAACTAACACAGGGTGATCATTTGTTAGATGATTTATACACCAATTCATTTTTTTAACAAACATTTGTTCTTTACATATAAGGCAGTATCAATGAATATGTAGCCTTGTCCTTACATACTTACAGTCTCAAAACCTTTTTAGTTTAAAAAAATTTTAATTATTTGCATAGAACTTTCTATCTAAGGAAAGAAACATGGAACTTTTAATCAAATCCTTTTCCTAGAGTTCATAGTATTTGATTAATATCTTATTAACTGAAAAGATAAATGATACAGTCTGGAATTCTTGTATTTTCATTGGTGTTTTAGCAGAGACCTGATTCATTTCTCAATTTCCGTTGACAATATGTTCCATTTATAATAAGAACAAAAGAAGAGAAATTCAGAGAAGTAGGAAAAAAATATATTCCCTTGATGTTCTCCAGGAGGTTGAGCTTGGAGCTTCCGGCCTACTAATGTACCCTGTTTTCACCAATGTAGGTACTAGTAAAGCCATACTTTGATAAACCAAGTTATCTCACTCTGAGCCCTTACTTGCCAAAGGAGGAAGGCCAAAGGAGGTTAGATGTTGTACCCTAACATCTCTCCTCTAAGTGTCTGCAGCCTTCTGAGATTTTGACTCACCTGTACTGCCTGTTTTCATGTGAAGCAGGATTGGATTTGTTCCTCTCAGCCAAAATTACATTGTCTATTTTCTCCTTTATGTAATCTGGCAGATTTACTTTTGGCTTCTGAGATATCACTAGGGCATGAGCTGCTTATGTCAGATATTGTTTCAATTGAAAAGGTTTCCAGAACACAGACATCACACAGGTTATATTTGGCATGTTGACAAGGAAGGGCAGTATAAATGAACTCATGGAGAGCTTATTGAGTGATTACACAGAAGACACTAAATCTTTTAGGGAAGCAGAGATTAGGGATTCTAGCTGTCTGTCTTTTTCTACTACAGTTAAGACTTTAAATACTTTAATAGGAGACAGCTTGTGATAGCAAAAACAAACAGCGGGAACTCGAGATGCTATCTCCAATTTGGTACTAGTGAGTTGTGATCCAGTTTCAATGGAACTGTTTCCTCATCCAGTAAAGGAAATGATTGAACTAGATCAGTGGCTCTTGGGCATGTATACATGCAATTTTGCATACAATTTCAAGAAGTTCATGGAATCACTGAAGAACAACAATGATGTACAGACTTGTGGACACTGAACTACATGGTTCCTTAAAGCCTTTCTGGCTGTAAAATTTTTCAGATTGTATGATACTCATGATCTTGAACTCCAGTGATGCTTTCTTTTGGTTCTAGTGGGGCCCCTCAGGCTCTTCTAGGATGGCTAATGAACAGGCAGCAGGCCAGCTATGTTGATTTGTTCCATAACCTCATTAGGCATCCATCAATATTGCCCAGTTCAGTTCATGCACATACTTTATCTACTACCCAGAAATCTTCTCATTTGATGGTTTATGAAAGCATTGGGCCCTCTGAAGCACTGAATATGCCAATGAGAGAATACAATTTCCATTAGCACTTTGGCTGTGTTGTTGACATTAGATGTTGATAATGCATTTGACTCATTTCTTGGCTATTTGCAAGATCATAAACTTGATCTAGGGGTTCGTGTTCCCTTTGCCTAGATCGAACACAGAGGATTTTCTCCTAATGTAGAATTGGGTAAAGAAAAGGATATTCACCCATTTATGTATTTATGCTGAGATCTGTTCAATACTGTGTTAGAATTATTAATCTTTTAAGTATCCTCAGTTATAACTGTTAAAGTCTAATTTCTATCTCAGCTTATTGCTATCCTTGGCCTTGATGAGAGCACTTAGAGTTCTATTATTCTGATGGATGCTGCAATAGTAGAATAATTAAATAACCCTGAACCCAAATTATATTAGAATACTTCCATAACTATTCCTTTTTGCCATCATAACTTCTGTAATTCCTGGGGAACTCCTCAGGGCTAGAATACTACAAGAAGTTAAGCATGAGGTTATTGGCAGTAAGAGCTAGACTAAATGTGTTCATGTTGTTGTATTAATAGTTTATTTCCTTTGTTGTTAACTAACATTTCATTGTATGGATATGCTACAATTTGTTTACCTTGTTCCTTATTGAACAGATGGGATTTTCTGGTTTTTGGCTTTTACAAATAAAGTGGTTATGAACATCATGTACAAGACTGTATATGGACCTATGTTTTTATTTCTCTTGGGGAAATGTCTAGAAGTGGAATGGCTGGGTTGCGTGGTAGATACATGTTTCACTTCTTAAAAAACTATCAAACTGTTTTCCAAAGTAGTAGTTTCATTTACATTCCATCAGCAGTGCATGAGATTTCTTGGTCTACAACATTCTTGTGAAAATTTTCTGTGGTCAGGGTTTTTAATTTCAGCCATTCTAATAGCTGTATGGTGGTATATCTTTGTAGTTTTAATGTGCGTTTCTCTAATGACTAATGATGTTGAGCACTGACTGAACTGAACCATATATATTCTCTGATGATGTGTTTGTACAGATCTTTTAGTTTTTGTTGAGTCTTGAGAGCTTTTTATATTGTTTAGATGCAAGGGCTCTTTATACATTCTAGATACAAATTGTTTATCAAATATGTGATTTACAAATCATTTTCCTAATCTGTGGTATGTCTTTTCATTCTCTTTAACAGTGCCTTTTGACTAGTTGAAGTTTTTAATTTGATGAAATTGAATTTGCCACTTTGTTCTTTTTTTATGGGTTGCTGCTACTGTTGCTGCTAAGTCACTTCAGTCGTGTCCGACTCTGTGTGACCCCATAGATGGCAGCCCACCAGGCTCCCCCATCCCTGGGATTCTCCAGGCAAGAACACTGGAGTGGTTTGCCATTTCCTTCTCCAATGCATGAAAGTGAAAAGTGAAACTGAAGTCGCTCAGTCGTGTCCGACCCTCAGTGACCCCATGGACTCCAGCCTTCCCTGCTCCTCCATCCATGGGATTTTCCAGGCAAGAGTACTGGAGTAGGGTGCCATTGCCTTCTCCGTTTTATGGGTTATGCTTTTTCAATATCATACTAAGAAATCTTTGTGTACACCAAGTTCGCAAAGGTTTTCTTCTGTGTTTACTCTAAAAGTTTTAAGTTTTAAAAATTTAGATCTGTGATCCACTGTGAGTAATTTTACATACAGATTATGGCATGGATCAGCTTTCTTTTTTATTGAAAGAAATATTGATTTTCAGTTATTTCAGCATCAGTTATTAAAAAGACTGTCCTTTTCCCACCCAGTTGTCTTTATTCCTTTGTAAAAAAAATCAGTTGTCCATATATGTCTCTTTTTAGAAAGCCTGTTTTTTCTCTTAATCTTTTTGCCTCTTAGCCGTCACTCCTGTTTTTTCATTGCTAACTGTATAAGACGGAGAAGGCAATGGCACCCCACTCCAGTACTCTTGCCTGGAAAATCCCATGGACGGAGGAGCCTGGTAGGCTGCAGTCCATGGTTCGCAAAGAGTCGTACACGACTGCGCGAATTCACTTTCACTTTTTACTTTCATGCATTGGAGAAGGAAATGGCAATCCACTCCAGTGTTCTTGCCTGGAGAATCCTGGGGACTGGGGAGCCTGGTGGGCTGCCATCTATGGGGTCTCACAGACTTCGGACACGACTGAAGCGACTTAGCAGCAGCAGCAGCAGTAGCAACTGTGTAAGAAGTCTTTTAACCTAGTAGAATTAGCCCTAGAAATGGCACACACAGTTGTTTTGATTATTCTAGATTCTTTCATTTCTGCTTGACTTTTAGAATTAGTTTTCAAATCCCCGCTGGGATTTTGTTTGGGATGTGTTTGATCTTTGTATCAGTTTGGGGAGAAATGACATCTTAACACTATTGCATTTTCTGACATGTGAACAAGTTATGTCTCTCTGTTTACATATATATTTAATTTCTCTTAGTGTGTTTTGTGGTTTTGACTTCGAGTTGCACAGATTTTCTTGAAGAGATCCCTAGTCTTTCCCATTCTGTTGTTTCCCTCTATTTCTTTGCATTGATCGCTGAGGAAGGCTTTCTTATCTCTTCTTGCTATTCTTTGGAACTCTGCATTCAGACGTTTATATCTTTCCTTTTCTCCTTTGCTTTTCACTTCTCTTCTTTTCACAGCTATTTGTAAGGCCTCCTCAGACAGCCATTTTGCTTTTTTGCATTTCTTTTCCATGGGAATGGTCTTGATCCCTGTCTCCTGTACAATGTCACGAACCTCATTCCATAGTTCATCAGGCACTCTATCTATCAGATCTAGGCCCTTAAATCTATTTCTCACTTATACTGTATAATCATAAGGAATTTGATTTAGGTCATACCTGAATGGTCTAGTGGTTTTCCATACTTTTTTCAATTTAAGTCTGCATTTGGCAATAAGGAGTTCCTGGTCTGAGCCACAGTCAGCTCCTGGTCTTGTTTTTGCTGACTGTATAGAGCTTCTCCATCTTTGGCTGCAAAGAATATAATCAATCAGATTTCGGTGTTGACCATCTGGTGATGTCCATGTGTAGAGTCTTCTCTTGTGTTGTTGGAAGAGGGTGTTTGTATGACCAGTGCATTTTCTTGTCCAAACTCTATTAGTCTTTGCCCTGCTTCATTCCGTATTCCAAGGCCAAATTTGCCTGTTACTCCAGGTGTTTCTTGACTTCCTACTTTTACATTCTAGTCCCCTATAATGAAAAGGACATCTTTTTTGGGTGTTAGTTCTAAAAGGTCTTGTAGGTCTTCATAGAACTGTTCAGCTTCTTCAGCATTACTGGTTGGGGCATAGACTTGGATTACTGTGATATTGAATGGTTTGCCTTGGAAACGAACAGAGATCATTCTGTCGTTTTTGAGACTGCATCCAAGTACTGCATTTCGGACTCTTTTGTTGACCATGATGGCCACTCCATTTCTTCTGAGGGATTCCTGCCCGCAGTAGTAGATATAATGGTCATCTGAGTTAAATTCACCCATTCCAGTCCATTTCAGTTCACTGATTCCTAGAATGTCGACATTCACTCTTGCCATCTCTTGTTTGACCACTTCCAATTTGCCTTGATTCATGGACCTGACATTCCAGGTTCCTATGCAATATTGCTCTTTACAGCATCGGACCTTGCTTCTATCACCAGTCACATCCACAGCTGGGTATTCTTTTTGCTTTGGCTCCATCCCTTCATTCTTTCTGGAGTTATTTCTCCACTGATCTGCAGTAGCATATTGGGCCCCTACTGACCTGGGGAGTTTCTCTTTCAGTATCCTATCATTTTGCCTTTTCATACTGTTCATGGGGTTCTCAAGGCAAGAATACTGAAGTGGTTTGCCATTCCCTTCTCCAGTGGACCACATTCTGTCAAATGTCTCCACCATGACCCGCCCATCTTGGGTTGCCCCATGGGCATGGTTTAGTTTCATTGAGTTAGACAAGGCTTTGGTCCTAATGTGATTAGATTGACTAGTTTTCTGTGAGTATGGTTTCAGTGTGTTTGCCCTCTGATGCCCTGTTGCAACACCTACCGTCTTACTTGGGTTTCTCTTACCTTGGGCGTGGGGTATCTCTTCACGGCTGCTCCAGCAAAGCACAGCCATTGCTCCTTACCTTGGATGAGGGGTATCTCCTCACTGCCGCCCTTCCTGACCTTCAACGTGGGATAGTTCCTCTAGGCCCTCCTGCGCCCATGCAGCCACGGCTCCTTGGATGTGGGGTTGGTCCTCCCAGCCACCGCCCCTCGCCTCGGTCGTGGGGTTGCTCCTCCCCGCCGCTGCCCTTGGCCTCGGGCTTAGGGGTGTGGAGATACCAGAGGAACATTTCATGCAAGGAAGGGCTCAATAAAGGACAGAAATGGTATGGACCTAACATAAGCAGAATATATTAAGAAGAGATGGCAAGAATACACAGAAGAACTGTACAAAAAAGGTCTTCACGACCCAGATAATCACGATGGTGTGGTCACTGACCTAGAGCCAGACATCCTGGAATGTGAAGTCAAGTGGGTCTTAGAAAGCATCACTACAAACAAAGCTAGTGGAGGTGATGAAATTCCAGTTGAGCTATTTCAAATCCTGAAAGATGATGCTGTGAAAGTGCTGCACTCAATATGCCAGCAAATTGGGAAAACTTAGCAGTGGCCACAGGACTGGAAAAGGTCCGTTTTCATTCCAATCCCAAAGAAAGGCTATGCCAAAGAATGCTCAAACTACCGCACAATTGCACTCATCTCACATGCTAGTAAAGTAATGCCCAAAATTCTCCAAGCCAGGCTTCAGCAATATGTGAACCGTGAACTTCCTGATGTTCAAGCTGGTTTTAGAAAAGACAGAGGAACCAGAGATCAAATTGCCAACATCCACTGGATCATGGAAAAAGCAAGAGAGTTCCATAAAAACATCTATTTCTGCTTTCTTGACTATGCCAAAGCCTTTGACTGTGTGGATCACAAGAAACTGTGGAAAATTCTGAAAGAAATGGGAATACCAGAACACCTGATCTGCCTCTTGAGAAATTTGTATGCAGGTCAGGAAGCAACAGTTAGAACTGGACATGGAACAACAGACTGGTTCCAAATAGGAAAAGGAGGGAGTTCGTCAAGGCTGTATATTGTCACCCTGTTTATTTAACTTATATGTAGAGTACATCATGAGAAACGCTGGACTGGAAGAAACACAAGCTGGAATCAAGATTGCCAGGAGAAATCTCAATAACCTCAGATATGCAGATGACACCACCCTTATGGCAGAAAGTGAAGAGGAACTCAAAAGCCTCTTGATAAAAGTGAAAGTGGAGAGTGAAAAAGTTGGCTTAAAGCTCAACATTCAGAAAACGAAGATCATGGCATCCGGTCCCACCACTTCATGGGAAATAGATGGGGAAACAGTGTCAGACTTTATTTTGGGGGGCTTCAAAATCACTGTAGATGGTGACTGCAGCCATGAAATTAAAAGACGCTTACTCCTTCGAAGGAAAGTTATGACCAACCTAGATGGCATATTCAAAAGCAGAGACATTACTTTGCCAACAAAGGTTCATCTAGTCAAGGCTATGGTTTTTCCTGTGGTCACGTATGGATGTGAGAGTTGAACTGCGAAGAAGGGTGAGCACCGAAGAATTGGTGCTTTTGAACTGTGGTGTTGGAGAAGACTCTTGAGAGTCCCTTGGACTGCAAGGAGATCCAACCAGTCCATTCTGAAGGAGATCAGCCCTGGGATTTCTTTGGACGGAATGATGCTAAAGCTGAAACTCCAGTCCTTCGGCCACCTCATGTCAAGAGTTGACTCACTGGAAAAGACTCTGATGCTGCGAGGGATTGGGGGCAGGAGGAGAAGAGGACGACAGAGGATAAGATGGCTGGATGGCATCACTGCCTCAATGGACGTGGGTCTGAGTGAACTCTGGGAGTTGGTGATGGACAGGGAGGCCTGGTGTGCTGCGATTCATGAGGTCGCAAAGAGTTGAACACGACTGAGCGACTGATCTGATCTGATCTTGCACAGATTTTTTCAGATTTACCTTAAATATTTCATGTTTTTATCTGCTTTTAAATGCATTTTTTCTAAATTTGAATTTTTTGATAGTTCATTGTTATTATTCAGAAATACAATTGATTTTCATGGATTGTATATCAGTGTTGGATTTCATTGCCTTGTAAACTCATTTATTTCTAGTAGCATTTTTTGGTAGATCCATTGGATTATCTATATAGGTGATCATATTCTATAAGATAATTTACTAAGGCAGTTTTAATTCTCCCTTCCTAATCAAATTATTTTTCTGCATCCATTGAAATGGTCTTTTTTTTTTTTTTCTTTCAATCTGCTAATACAGTAAGATAATAATTACTATTTGAATGTTAATCCAAACTTGCATTCTTGGGATAAATGGATAAATCTCACTTGATCTTTATATATTGTTAGATTCTACTGGCCAAAATTTTGGTAATTTTTATCTTCTCTCTGTCTCTTTTTTTTTCAATCAGTCTGGATAGAAGTTCATTTATTTTTTTCTGATTATTTCAAATAATTTTTTATTTCATTGATTTCTTCTATTTTATGCTTTATTGATTTCTATTCTATTCTTTATTCTTTCATCTGTTTTACTTAATTTAGTTTTAATTTTATTTTTTGTTTTTAAAGGAATCATTACATTTTACAATTAGAGATTGCTCATATAAGACAGATATCTTATGATCATATTCCGGTTTTTTTTTTTTTTTCCTTTGTTTAGTTTTATGTGTAATAGGTTAAGAAGAAAATCAGAGAAGCTTGAGGGAAAGTTTCTCATTTCTCCTCTGGAAGCAGAGCAGAAGACTATTATGTGTGGTTAAGATCAGTGTTTTCCTTTCCATCCCTTTCCCATGCCAACGTGAAATCTCCTGTTAACTGAAATGCATTATCTGTTTACAAAGTGTATGCACTCTAAACTTCACATTTACTATGCTTAAAGAACATTGGTCTAAATTAATATTTATTATTTTTGTTATAAAACATAATGGTTTTAATTGATATAAAATTTACATTCTTGTAATTCTTTAAAAAATTTTTTTAAATGCTCAAAATTATCCTGGTATCCTAACCACCTGAAGTACTTCTACCCCTTGAACAGCAGCATATTCATTTAATAGATATATTATGATATTACAAACTGACATAGTGTTTTAATACACATTTGTGGTTATTAAATTATCTCAAAGCTTTTTTCTCAACTATAGTTTTCATTAGTCAATCGTTTTTATGTTTAATATTAATTATTGGCAAGTATTTATGTTATGTTTTACAGTTTTGAATGGGGAAACCTGTTAATTGGAGAGAGTAAAACCTTTTACAAGTCCTCAGTGACATGTTAAACTTTTCTAAATATGTTTCTGAGGCAAATATAACAAACTTGATGTGAATAAAAAATAGTCTTGGTATTTTTGTGTGTTCAGAAAACATTGACAGAGCACGAAAAATAGGATGGTCAATTCAGAAGCAAGGGAAATAGGAAGGAACTATTGACTCTGCTTAGTCAGTCAGATTCTCAGAAGTTGAAGCCAAATGTTGTAGAGCAGTGAACACATATAGGATGTGAGACCAGTGTGTCCAGCTCCCAGGTAGCATGCCTCACTACCAAAAATTTCTGCTATGTTGCTCCATTTTCATGAGAATTTTCCAGATACTTCATGTAGTTCTTGATATATGTGTGTGTTTTCTATTTTTTAAGAACACTTAACCATAAATTACCTATTTATATTTTCTGTTTTATTATCTTAATGATCAAAACAAAAGACAAAAAAAGGAGTTACCAAATAAACATTTGTCCTAAGGGACAGACTGTTTATTTTTGGTGATTTGGCTCATTTACCTTATTGATTAAAAAATGTAATTGTCCAAACTTTGTATTTTTCCTGATATTTATGGTCCTTCAAAATGCCTTCTTTAAATGTTAATTTAATAATTTGACTATTTAAAACTTAAATGCGTAGCTGAGATTTATACTTAATACTGCTGCTGCTGCTAAGTCACTTCAGTCGTGTCCCACTCTGTGTGACCCCATAGACGGCAGCCACCAGGCTCCCCCATCCCTGGGATTCTCCAGGCAAGAACAACTGGAGTGGTTTGCCATTTCCTTCTCCAATGCAGGAAAGTGAAAAGTGAAAGTGAAGTCGCTCAGTCGTGTCGGACTCTTCTCGACCCCATGGACTGCAGCCTACCAGGCTCCTCCATCCATGGAATTTTCCAGGCAAGAGTACTGGAGTGGGGTGCCATTGCCTTCTCCGATACTTAATACTAGAAATGCTATTTTAATAATGCAGTTTTAAACAAATGAAACTTTGGAAGTGATAAACATTTTATTGAATTTCTTTTTTTTTTTAATTGATGATTAATGTTTATGTCACTGCAGTTTCATGGGGAAACAAAGTGGTAAAACATTCCTGAATACCTTTAAATTCCTCCACTTTTTCCAAGGTTCTCCTTTGTGCAGTTGCCACATTTCTCACTGTCTTCCTCTCTCTGTCTCCAAACTCCTTCCTACTTTCAAGATGAGTGTTTCTTAAGTTTTGTAAATATTATGAGATAGTTATGAGAAATTTAATTATATCCCATCCAGTCTGACGGAGAAGGCAATGACACCCCACGCCAGTACTCTTGCCTGGAAAATCCATGGACTGAGGAGCCTGGTAGGCTGCAGTCCATGGGGGTCGCTAAGAGTTGGACACGACTGAGTGACTTCACTTTCAGTTTTCCCTTTCATGCATTGGAGAAGGAAATGGCAACCCACTCCAGTGTTCTTGCCTGGAGAATCCCAGGGATGGAGGAGCCTGGTGGGCTGCCGTCTATGGGGTCACACAGAGTCGGACACGACTGAAGTAACTTAGCAGCAGCAGCAGCATCCAGTCTGAAGTTGTAAACCATATCATTTCTGAATCCTCATCCCCTACCCTCTTGTCCTTTTTTTGATTTTTTTTTTAAACTTTTGGTTTTGTATTGGGGTATAGCTGATTAACAATGTTGTGATAGTTTCAGGTGAACAGCAAAGGGACTCAGCCATACTTTGAATTTCTTTTATACATGATGACTCTTGGTAGTATTTCTGAAAAGTAGGACATTTTAATGCTAAGTTTCTCTGTAGCTTCTGCACCAAATGCTGCTTCCTTAATGCATGGCAAATCTGAGCTTACTTGCTTTTTCTATATTACCAGTTTTTGTAGAGGAACAAACCAAATTACTCCAACTTTTGGTTCAAATGGGACTTGCTTGGTCCCATTTTTTCTATTTGGTAGAAAAAATAAATATGTTGGCTTACAGTCTATTTGTCATTACTTTAGTATTTATTACAGAAAAATACTTTGAGACTCTAAAAATTCATTTGAATACTATATTATGTTTAAAAATGTTTTTATTATCTTTCTTCTTTTGCTTTTATTATTTGTATTAAAATAACTATCTTAATCATATTCTTAAAACTGTAATGTGTGATGTATAGGATACAGATTAATAAAAAGATGATATATGATTTATCATTTTTGCCCATACTCCTTTTAAAAAGCTTAGAAGCCCTCTCTTTGCTTCGGTGTGTTAATCTCATTTCTGCATATTTTCTGGAACTTCAGTTAAAACAAAATGTTACATACGCTAAGCTGCAAAATTATCCGATCTGTGCAAATCGAAGTACTGTAGTCACTCAAAATAATTTCTTTATGATGCAGCTCTACTGTCAGTTTACATATTTTGGCAGCAGTTGGACAAAAAAAAGCAAAGTCCTATTGATAAGAAAGTTGTATTATGAAGTATTCATAATGTTCTATGGTTAAATAGCATATTTAGTTCAGTTCAGTTCACTTCAGTCATTCTGTCATGTCCGACTCTTTGTGACCCCTTGGACTGCAGCACGCCAGGCTTCCCTGTCCATCACCAACTCCTGGAGCTTACTCAAAATCATGTCCATCGAGTCAGTGATGCCACTCAACCATCTCATCCTCTGTTTTCCCCTTCTCCTCACTCCTTCAATCTTTCCCAGCATTAGGGTCTTTTCAAATGAGTCAGTTCTTCGCATCAGGTGGCCAAAGTATTGGAGTTTCAGATTGAGGATCAGTCCTTTCAGGACTGATTTCCTTTAGGATGGACTGGTTGGATCTCCTTGCAGTCCAAGGGACTCTCAAGAGTCTTTTCCAACCCCACAGTTCAAAAGCATCAATTCTTCAGTGCTCAGCATTCTTTATAGTCCAACTCTCACAACCATACATGACTACTGGAAAAACCATAGCTTTGACTAGATGTACATTTGTTGGCAAAGTAATGTCTCTACTTTTGAATATGCTGTCTAGGTTGGTCATAACTTTCCTTCCAAGGAGTAAGTGTCTTTAATTTCATGGCTGCAATCACCATCTTCAGTGATTTTTGGAGCCCCCCAAAATACAGTCTGTCACTGTTTCCATTGTTTTCCCGTCTATTTGCAATGAAGTGATAGGACCAGATGCCATAGTCTTAGTTTTCTGAATGTTGAGCTTTAAGCCAACTTTTTCACTCTTCTCTTTCACTTTCATCAAGAGGCTCTTTAGTTCTTCTCTGCTTTCTGCCACAAGTGTGGTGTCATCTGCATATCTGAGGTTATTGATATTTCTCTTGGCAATCTTGATTGCAGCTTGTACTTCCTCCAACCTGGTATTTCTGATGATGTACTCTACATATAAGGTAAATAAGCAGGGTGACAATATACATCCTTGAAATATTCCTTTCCCGATTTGGAACCAATCTGTTGTTCCATGTCCAGTTCTAACTGTTGCTTCTTGACCTGCATAGAGATTTCTCAGGAGGCAGATCAGGTGGTCTGGTATTTCCATCTCTTGAAGAATTTTCCAGTTGTGATCCACACAGTCAAAGGCTTTGGTGTATTCAATAAAGCAGAAGTAGATGTTTTTCTGGAAATTTCTTGCCTTTTCAATGATCCAGCAGATGTTGGCAATTTGATCTCTGGTTCCTCTGCCTTTTCTAAAACCAGCTTGAACATCTGGGAGTTCGCGGTTCACATATTGCTGAAGCCTGGTTGGAGAATTTTGAGCATTACTTTTACTAGCGTGTGAGATGAGTACAATTGTGCGGTAGTTCGAGCATTCTTTGGCATTGCCTTTTTTTGGGATTGGAATGAAAATGGACCTTTTCCGGTCCTGTGGCCACTGCTGAGTTTTCCAAATTTGCTGGCATATTGAGTGCAGCACTTTCACAACATCATCTTTCAGGATTTGAAATAGCTCAACTGGAATTCCATCACCTCCACTAGCTTTGTTTGTAGTGATGCTTTCTAAGGCCCACTTGACTTCACATTCCAGGATGTCTGGCTCTAGGTCAGTGACCACACCATCGTGATTATCTGGGTCGTGAAGATCTTTTTTGTACAGTTCTTCTGTGTATTCTTGCCACCTCTTCTTGATATCTTCTGCTTCTGTTAGGTCCATACATTTCTGTCATTTATCAAGCCCATCTTTGCATGAAATATTCCCTTGGTATCTCTAATTTTCTTGAAGAGATCTCTAGTCTTTCCCATTCTATTGTTTTCCTCTATTTCTTTGCGTTGATCACTGAGGAAGGCTTTCTTATCTCTCTGTCCTTGCTATTCTTTGGAACTGTGTATTCAAATGGGTATATCTTTCCTTTTCTCCTTTGCCTTTCATGTCTTTTGTTTTCTTAGCTATTTGTCAGTTCTCCTAGGATATTTTGCCTTTTTGCATTTGTTTTTCTTGTACATCACTGCCTGCTGTACAGTGTCACGAACTTCTGTCTATAGTTCTTCAGGCACTCTATGAAATCTAATCCCTTGAATCTATTTCTCACTTCCACTGTATAATCATAAGGGATTTGATTTAGGTCATACCTGAATGGCCTAGTAGTTTTCCCTACTTCAGTTTATGTCTATATTTGGCATTAAGGAGGTCATTATCTGAGCTACAGTCACCTCCTGGTCTTGTTTTTGCTGACTGTATAGAGCTTCTCCATCTTTGGCTGCAAAGAATATAATCAATCTGATTTCAATATTCACCATCTGGTGATGTCCATCTGTAGAGTCTTCTCTTGTGTTGTTGTAAGAGGGTGTTTGCTATGACCAGTGCGTTCTCTTGACGAAACTCTGTTAGCCTTTGACCTGCTTTGTTTTGTACTCCAAAGCCAAACTTGACTGTTACTCCACTGTTACTCCACGTATCTCTTGACTTCCTACTTTTCCTTTCCAGTCCCCTGTAATGAAAAGGAGATCTTTTTTGTGTGTTAGTTCTAGAAGGTCTTATAGGTCTTCATGGAACCATTCAGTTTCAGCTTCTTCAGCTTTACTAGTTGGGTTATCGACTTGGATTACTGTGATATTGAATGGTTTGCCTTGGAAATGAACAGAGATCATTCAGTCATTTTTGAGATTGTATCCAAGTACTGCATTTCTGACTCTTTTGTTGAATATGAGTACTACTTCATTTCTTCTAAGTGATTCTTGCCCACAGTGTAGTAGATATAATGGTCATCTGAATTAAATTCACCCATTCCAATTCATTTTAGTTCATTGATTCCCAAAGTGTCGATGTTCACTCTTGCCATCTCCTGTTTGACCACTTCCAATTTGTTTTGATTCATGGACCTAACATTCCAGATTCCTGTGCAATATTGCTCTTTACAGCATCTGACTTTACTTCCATCACCAGTCACATTCACAACTGTGTGTTGTTTTTGCTTTGGTTCCTTCTCTTCATTCTTTCTGGAGTTATTTCTTCACTGATCTCCAGTAGCATTTTGGGCACCTACCTACCGGGGGAGTTCATCTTTCAGTGTCCTTTCTTTTGCCTTTTCATGCTGTTCATGGGGTTCTCAAGGCAAGAATACTGAAGTGGTTTGCCATTCCCTTCTCCAGTGGACCATGTTTTGTCAGAACTCTACACCATGACCCATCTGTCTTGGGTGGCTTTACATGGCATGGCTCGTAGTTTCACTGAGTTAGACAAGGCTGTGGTCTGTGTGATCAGATTGGTTAGTTTTCTGTGATTGTGGTTTTCAGTCTTTCTGCCCTCTGATGGAGAAGGATAAGAGGCTCATGGAAACTTCCTGATGGGAGAGATTGACTGAGGGGGAAACTGGGTCTTGTTCTGATGGGTGGGGCCATGCTCAGTATATCTTTAATCCAATTTTCTGTTGATGGGCAGGGCTGTGTTCCCTTGTTATTTGACTTGAAGCCAAACTATGGTGGAGGTAATGAAGATAATGGCGACCTCCTTCAAACTGTTCCATGCACTGCAGTGCCCCCAACCCTGGAGCAGGCCACTGCCAACCCATGTCTCCACTGAAGACTCCTAGACACTCACGGGCAAGTCTGAGTCAGTCTCTTGTGGGGTCACAAGTTTTATTTACGGGAATAAAATATTTTATTCCACAATTAGATCCAAGATATCAAAGTCAGATGTTCTGAGGGGGCAGCAGCATTTTAATATTAACTTTAAAAAAAAATAATATGGGGATAATACACTGGGGATGACATACCTAGAAAATTTATGGAAGTTACAACACTTAATGTTGTTCCTAGCAAGAAGTTGTCTCTAGTTTGGTATTCCAACTTGATATTATCCTTGATGCAATTCGATGCTAATAATGAAATCAGGATAAGGTTAATCACTTGGTAACTCAAGAGGCACTTAGTTTTTTCAAGCTAGAGGATACTGATCTCCAAGAGTCCTCTCTAATTACTTATTTAAACCCTGTCTCCTGTTCTGAGAATATTTCCAAACCTAAATTTGTTCTTGACTTGCTGTACCCTTTATTATAATATATCTTTTATTTTTAAAATGAGTTTTGTTTCCTTGTTTACTGAAAGAAATGACAACTTATACTGATTTTGTGTTTACCATAAGCTATTAGTAAGTAGCATGCTGAAAGGGGATTCTGAAAGAATATGGGTATAAGTTATAATTACTGTATTGTTGGCATTGGGGCTGATCTTACGGAGATAAAGGAGGAAAAATGCACCAAAAATAGGTGCTACCTACCTGAGACCAACTCTCCATTCACTGCTGCTGCTGCTGCTGCTAAGTCACTTCAGTCGTGTTCGACTCTGTGTGATCCCGCTGACGGAAGCCCACCAGGCTCCCCCGTCCCTGGGATTCTCCAGGCAAGAACACTGGAGTGGGTTGCCATTTCCTTCTCCAATGCATGAAAGTGAAAAGTAAAAGTGAAGTCGCTCAGTCATATCCAACTCGTAGAGACCCCATGGACTGCAGCCTACAAGGCTTCTCTCTCCATGGGATTTTCCAGGCAAGAGTACTGGAGTGGGGTGCCATTGCCTTCTCCGCTCCATTCAATAGTAGTGGTATAAATCTATTTCTCATCTATGTACTGGATATCTCTATATAAAGAAGTGTTTTCTAGTATAGATAACAAGGTAGTGATTTCCAGTATAAGGGACAGGAAGGGGGGACAATACAAAGTTAGGGAAAGAAGGTTTATTATAGAATTATATGCAATAATGTCTGAAACTTCTTAAAATTGTGAAGTACTATAGAGTTTCAAGAACCTTTTATTGTTCTTTTTTTAACTATAGGCCATGGGATTCTCCAGGCCAGAATACTGGAGTGGGTAACTTTTCGCTTCTTCAAGAGATCTTCCCAGCCCAGGAGATTGAACCCAGGTCTCCTGCATTGCAGGCGGATTATTTAACAGCTAAGCCAGAAGGGAAGCCTCAAAATACTGGAGTGGGCGGCCTATAATAGTGGGTAGCCTATCGCTGCTCCAGTGGATCTTCCTGACCCAGGAATCGAACCAGAGTCTCCTGCATTGCTGGTGGATTCTTTACCAACTGAGCTATCAGGGAAGCCTATAAAGAAGTGTTTACTATTTTCACAGGCTTTTTCTCTAAACCTGTCAAACCATCTCATGAAGGCATGAAGTTGTCAAAAAGAAAATCAGTCCAAGCCATCTCTAATCAAAATATTTCCAAGTATATAAATTAGTCGTAACAGCAACTCTGTATACAAAAGGTAGCATTTAAAAAAAAAAAAAACTTAAAATATAGTTTGGTCATTACTGTTATCTTAAAGTCTGATTATGTATCTTCAGCTGGTGAGTTGTCTCAAATAGAGATCCATTTTGTAACCTAATATTATGGAGTGATGGGGAAAATCCCTTTGTAAAAATTCTCCTCTACTATCTCCATAAACTCTACTTCACTGAGTTTCATCCAAGTGCAAAAATGAAAAATTATAACCTGCCAAGCATCAGTGGCAGAGTGAAATGAAAAAATTGTGAGTTAATAACAGTGATGCCTCAAAAAAATTTCCTCGCCAATTTAATACTGCTTCATCCAAGGTCACTTCTCAGAGCTGATTATTTTTAGTAATTTGCAGATAAGACTATGCTACCTTGATCATGGTTAGTGAAGATCAAGAAAATGCTAGAGAAGGTTTAATACTCAAGGTTATCTATCTTTCACAAAAAGATGCAAGTCATAATGCCACTACTTTATTTTCTTAATACCTGGCAGAAAATAAAATCCAAAGAAAAAAGATGAAAGCCTCTGTTATCTTCTATTGGAGATATAGTAGCATAGTGGTGTTAGTTGCTCAGTCGTGTCTGACTTTTTGTGACCCCATGGACCCCACCAAGCTCCTCTGTCCATGGGATTCTCCAGGCAAGAATACTGGAGTGGGTTGCTGTTCCCTTTACAAGCGATCTTCCCAACCTGGGGATGGAACTCAGGTCTCCTGCATTGCAGGCAGATTCTTTGGAGATATAATGTAATGTATATATTATATTGGAGATATAACGTAACTTAAAACACTAGAGGTAAGTATAACAGGGGGACTCTGTTTATTAGGTCCTTCAATAACATTCACTTGGGAAAGAAATCCTTAGGGTATTTTCCTAGAATTTTAGTCTGATGCTTAAAAAATATTGTTGATGGAATTTTGTACAGACACTAATTACTATAACCACTTATAGCACATTTTTAAACTTCTAGAAAACTTCCAAATTTACTTTTTCTTGTTCAGTTTGAAATTATATTGTAAATAGTTCTTTAAAAAATAATCTTATTTTTATACATAAATAATTCAAATATGAAAGTGAAGTGAATATATTAGTTGCTCAGTCATGTCCGATTCTTTATGACCCCCATGGACTGTAGCCCACCAGGCTCCTCTGTTTATGGAATTCTCCAGGCAAAAATAATGGAGTAGGTAGCCATTCCCTTCTCCAGAGGAATCTTTCTAACCCAGGGATCGAATCTGTGTCTCCTGCAGTGGAGGCAGATTCTTTACTGTCTGAGTCATTTTTTATGGATTGTTTTCATGTCTAAGAGATCATAAGAGACACTGATCTGTAGTTTTATTTTCCTGTAATGTCCTTGCTTGGTTTTGGATCAAGATGATATTTATCGTATTATGCGAGTTGAGAAATGTTCTCTCATCTTCCTATTTTCTGAAATTGATAATATATCAATTTATATAGAATTGATAATTTTTTTTTTACTTAAATATTTGGTGGAAGTTCCAGTGATGTTATCTTGGCTTGAAATTTTGTTTTGGAAAGGTTTTAAAATTGAGTTTAATTCTATCTTTGATAAGGGTTATTTGGGTTATTTACTTCATGTTGAATCACATCTTTCAAAGAATTTCTTTTTATTTCATTGTCATTAAATTTATTGGCATTAATTATTCCTAAAAGTCTTTCCTCAGACTTTTACTTTGTGTGTAGTCTGAGAAGTATCCACTATTTCATTCCTGATATTGGTGATATCTATCTGGAAGTTTATCAGTTTTACCCTGATATTATCCATTGCTCTCAAATCTTCTATTATGATCTTAATGTAGCTGTTTAAGCTTTCTTCTGAGTAGTGTTTGCATGCCATTTCTTTCCCTACTATTTTACTTTTAGTCTGTATGGCTTCATATTTAAAGTAATTTTGTTTGTTCGATGGTGCTTTTATATGATCTCTACCTTTCAGATTGTTCAAGTCATTTATAGTCTATGTTTTTGTTTCTATGGTTATGTTTAAATCAACGTCTTGATATTTCTTTTCTTTTTCTCTTTTTCTAATTTTTTACTTTCCCCCTTTTTTTTTCTTTTAGATAAAGTGAATATATTTTATGAGTCCATTTTACTTTTAGTATTATTCCCATCTTGGCCTTTTTGTTTTATTTGTTTAGTGGTTATGCCAAAGCCTACAACATGATTTTTAACATATCAGTTCACCATCAAATACTGTTATGCCACTTCATGTAAAAATGTAAGAATCTTCTAACAGCACACTTGCATTTCCCCCTCCCTTCCTAGTTTTCTTACTTTTATAATTTTACCTCTCCATTTGTTATAAATTTTACAATGATGCACTTATTTTTGCCTTAAAATAATTATTAAAGTGATTAAAATGAGAAATATTATACTCTGTATTTACCATTTTCATAACAATTTATCTCTTGTGCAAATTCCCATTTACATCATTTTACCTCTACTTTTGGAGAAGGAAATGGCAACCCCCTCCAGTATTCTTGCTTGGAGAATCTCATGGACAGAGTAGCCTGGTGGACTGCATACAGTCCATGGGATCTCAAGAGTCGGACACGACTTAGCGACTAAACCACCACTACCACCACCACCACCACCTCTACTTTAAAAACTTTCATATTCTTTCATGTTTCTTATGTGCTGGCAAAGAACTCTCTCTTTTTCTTGTTGTTTTATTTCAGTGTTTTAAAGTGACTGCCATTGTCTTCTATCTTTCATATTCTTATGAGAAGTTGGCTGTAATTCTCATCTTTGTTCTTTTGTAGAGAATATGCCTTTCTTTCCTCTGTTGTTTTCACTAAGGCATGACCCACTGGAGTCTCTTCTAAATGTCCCAGGTATTCTTTGATTGTCTCTCCATTCTAAATGGTACAAGTCCTTCTCCCACTGTGAGCTCTGAGTAGTGCTTTCTATTGTTTTCCAGTAATTCTTTCCTTGGCCTCAAGTGGTATTCACTCACGTAGGGCATATCAATAGCCACCTAACGCCCGGAATAGACCTCCATGCAGGTATTTAGAGCTTTCTCTATCAGTGCAGTAGTGGTGTCCTTGGTATTCTCTTCCGTAATTCCTTTCCAACTTCCAGTCTCTATTTCCCCAACCTAGTGAGACAGCTCTTTGGCTTCTTCCAAACTACCTCTTAGAAACTGCCTCCAAGAACAAACTGGGATAACCATAAGGCTTATCTTTCTTGTTTCCCTTTTCTCAGAAGTCATAGTCCAGTGGTACTTGTCGTTCAGTGTCTGAAAACAGTATTTTCATATGTTTATTCTAGTTTTCTTGTTGTTTAAGGTAATAATGTACGTCTCACTCTGTTATTTCATTGAAGTGAAAGCCTACAATTTCTTTGTACAAAGATGTGTGGTGCCAGAATATAAACTTGAATTCCAGTGATAGGCTGATATCTTATATACCTCCATCTGTTTCTAGATTATTCATTCTGTTACAAGCATCTACGTGCTTCTTTATCTCCTTATTTACTTATGGGTGTTCAATTCTACACAATTATTTTATTTATTTTTAATTAGCATGTTTCTAATTTCATATAAATATTAATATTCCTTAGGATATTTTTTAATATTGGGAAGGTCAGCTGTAGGGGTGGGATGAAAGAGGTGTTTCATATTGTCATATTGTTTTCAATATGGGCTCTTGGTTTTTACTGAATAAAATTTACTTTAGAGATCCTCTTGTCATCTTGTGTCCGCTAAGTTTACTCTCTGCTGTGTTGACCCACATGTGAAACTTAGCTTTGTTTACAAAGTCCACTCACAAAAGGCATATGAGATTTCCTTTCATTAAATATGTGAGTTTGTAGGGACAGCATCGCAATGTAGAATACAAACAGTTTCACATAAAACAGGAGATGTCCCTGTCTTTAAAAGTCCTTTTATTACTCCAGTATCAGATTTTTATTTTACCACTTTCTTCAGCCTTATGCCTACCTAGTTGTCTTGCTGATGTCTATCTTTTCTCTTCTCCTTCTCTCTACCCACTCACCTTTGAAATTTTGATTATTACTAGTGCAAAGTTTAGCTATCATTTTGTCCGTATTGGAACCTATTGTACTAGAACCTCTGGTCCTGTTTTCATCCTGAGACATCAATAATTTGTTTTCTGCTGCTGATTATTAAGATAATGAATTTGTCACACCACTACATTTATAAAATAATGATCTATATTTTTGAGTTTTATATTTCTATTATAATTTTCAAAATTGAAGATATATATTATTTCTAGATTTGATGGCTGTGGAGGCACTCCAGATGCTACTGTCTTAATCATAGTCTTGAGCAAGATAATGATAATTACCAGTATTTAAGTTTCATAAGAGAAAGATAGTCATGTGAAGAGCTATATGCAAAATATCTATAGTATATTATCAACTGTAATATAAAGTTTCCAACTCAATATGGAATCTAATATGGAATGCATATATTCATTTATGCCCATGGATTTAATTGAGCTTATCTATGTTCTTACTTGTTTGGCTATTAGTATATTGATTTCTTGATAGTTACTAAATAATATTTTATAGGAAAATTAAAATGAGTTGTACACATGAATAGATCAAATTATCTATATATCATTCATGCTACTTCAAATTTGGGGCTCTTTTCTTCATAAAATAATATGTTTTCTTTCATGTTACTGCTTATTGTTTCTTCAAAATTACTTAAATGCCTTTTTTTGATCATGTGTATGTTTTGTTATCAACTGCTCGGAAGAATAGAGTCAATTTGGAAAATAATGGTACTGCTTTTTACTTAGTAATATTACATTTTTATTAATTTGTACTCGCAAAAGATTTAGAAGTCATCATTTGTGAGTTACTACACTATGTAAAATGAAGCTAGTGTACCTAGTGCTTGGAAATTAGTGCCTCCAAGGTATTAATATTTAGTTGCGGCCAGAGAATATTCACCTCTGATGTTACTTATAAAGTATATTTACAAATTAGTTCAAATTTATAAATAGATTTCAGAAATAATGACTCCAAGGGAGCAATGAGAATGAAGCATTATTAATCAGGAGGCCATCATGAGGTGAGTTTGGAATAAGTACTAAAGGAAAAGAACTTTTCAGAAAAGTTCTATCAAGTAGGGAAGAAAGAAGTATTCTAAGGCATAGAAGATGATATGAACACAGTAAAATCAAAGGGTAGTCCTTTTCTGTTGGGTTTATGCCATTCTTCTTTTATAACACGTAACTTAAAAATGTAGGCTTGGAGTCAAACATTGCTTCAAGTTCTGTTCAATCATATACTGGTTGTGTGATCTAAAGCAATCTTAGTTTTTCTTATTTTAAAAATGGGAACAAAATTAATCTACCTTGAGGATGAAGTAAACTGTTGTATCTTAAATCTTTTACACAGAGTTAGGCAAGTAGTAACTACAAAGTTACAATTCTTCGAAAGTGTTTGCATTATAATCAGTAAGTAGCATATTTTATAATGCTTATTTGTCACTCTGGTAGGCTATATTCCTTTGAAGGGGCAGTTTTTATATCAGATACTTTATTGATAAATATTACGGGTTTGCAGTCAATATTTACAGGACAAATAAGTAGCCAAAGTAGAGAAACCATTTGGAGAAGAAATTTGTGAGAATCCAAGAAATGATGGAGGAAAATCATAAAGGCTGTAAAGCAAAGTTTAAATTGAACAGAATAGTATTTAGTGATGAAATTTTGTTTGTGGAACCAAATTGGTAAGTGGTTTAATGTTGTCTGTGGAGAAGGCAATGGCACCCCACTTCAGTACTCTTGCCTGGAAAATCCCATGGATGGAGGAGCCTGGTAGGCTGCAGTCCATGGGGTTGATAAGAGTCAGACACAACTGAGCAACTTCACTTTCACTTTCCACTTTCATGCTTTGGAGAAGGAAATGGCAACCCACTCCAGTGTTCTTGCCTGGAGAATCCCAGGGATGGAGGAGCCTAGTGGGCTGCTGTCTATGGGGTCTCACAGAGTCGGACAGGACTGAAGTGACTTAGCAGTAGCAGTTAATGTTGTCTGAGACTGGTTTGAAGCTGCCTTAGTATGATGCCTGAAAAGAGGAAAGAACCCTTTTTACTTAAGTTCTAAAACTAGTCTTAGATAGCAGTGGGTTAAAGAGAAAAGATGGAGAAAGCAATGGCAACCCACTCCAGTACTGTTGCCTAGAGAAATCCCATGGATGGAAGAGCCTGGTAGGCTACAGTCCATGGGGTCACTAAGAGTCGGACAGGACTGAGCGACTTCACTTTCACTTTTCACTTTCATGCATTGGAGAAGGCAATGGCAACCCACTCCAGTGTTCTTGCCTGGAGAATCCCAGGGACGGGGGAGCCTGGTGGGCTGCCGTTTATGGGGTTGCACAGAGTCGGACATGACTGAAGCAACTTAGCAGCAGCAGCAGCAAAGAGAAAAGAGATGAGAAGAAAAAAATTTGGAATAGAAGAGAGCAAAAGAAGTACCTTAAAATGTGAATAGAGATAAAAATAACAGGTTGAGCTGTGTACCTCTTTTACTACCAGAATGCCATAGGACATTTATTACTGATTTTCATACTCATCTACAGTGGCAAACAAAACTACATTTTAGTGGTCATACTTTCTTTACTGTCTCCATTTGTTTTCTCTTACTGGAACTATAAATGTTACAGTGCTGGAGCAAGTGCCTCTAAAATATTGACATTGCTTCTTGTTAGTACTCTGATAGCAATCTTATTTTTGCTTATTTAATGGTATTTAGTAATTGTATTTTAAATATAGTCTATAGTCAGATATCATCTGATATCTGATAGTCAGTTATGCATCTACCCCTTTTAACTCACTACTGTATTTATGAAAGAAAATATTACCTTCCTGGAGATGCTATTTTTTTCCCCTCTGGAAAGAAAGGAAATTAACAGTTGGACATCAGTGCCCAGTCGGAGAAGGCAATGGCACCCTACTCCAGTACTCTTGCCTGGAAAATCTCATGGACGGAGGAGCCTGGTAGGCTGCAGTCCATGGGTTCGCTAAGAGTCGGACATGACTGAGTGACTTCACTTTCACTTTTCACTTTCATGCATTGGAGAAGGAAATGGCAACCCACTCCAGTGTTCTTGCCTGGAGAATCCCAGGATGGTGGAGCCTGATGGGCTGCCATCTATTTGGTTGCACAGAGTCGGACACGACTGAAGCGATGCAGCAGCAGCAGCAGCAGCAGTGCCCAGAAGCTCACCTTCTGTTTGTAGACACTTTAGTCCTACCTGATAATTCTACTTTATTAACCAAGAGTTGTTTTTCCTTTGGATTAATTTGAAAGGCTTCCTATGAAAGTGTTCACTGAATAAAAATGATAAAAATTGACTGGTATACTGTTTTCTAATAAAAGTGGCTTATTTTTTATATTACTTTGCTTAAAATCAGAGGTATATATAATTTGGAACAACCTCTGTGATATACAGTTCTGTTTTTGCTCAATTTCTATAAATTTTTCACTCTATAAAAGTTAAGGGAAAGTTATAAAAGGTATGTTTTAGTGATTAATGGGAACAAAAGTCAAACTTGTCATTTCTGTAATGTTGTTATACATCCAAAGAATAGCAATTTCATTATGAAATTTGAGAAAAAAAATCAAGAAATGAATTAATTTGAAAGCCTAATATTTAACAATATGATTACAAATTTCAAATTGTTTCTCAGGTTATTAAAAAATAAATGCAATTTGAAACTACAATGAGGTACCACCTCACACCAGTCAGAATGACCATCGCTAGAAACTCTACAAATAACAAATGCTGGAAAGGGTGTGGAGAAAAGGGATCTCTTTACACTGTTAGTGGGAATGTAAATTCATACAGCACTATGGAGGTTCCTTACAAAATTTAAAATACAGTTGCCATATCATCCAACAGTCCCACCCCTGGGCATGCTGCTGCTGCTGCTAAGTTGCTTCAGTCGTGTCCGACTCTGTGCGACCTCGTGGACGGCAGCCCACCAGGCCCCCTTGTCCCTGGGATTCTCCAGGCAAGAACACTGGAGTGGGTTGCCATTTCCTTCTCCAATGCATGAAAGTGAAAAGTGAAAGTGAAGTCGCTCAGTCGTGTCCTACTTCTTAGTGACCCCATGGACTGCAGCCCACCAGGCTCCTCTGCTCATGGGATTTTCCAGGCAAGAGTACTGGAGTGGGTTGCCATTGCCTTCTCCGACCCCTGAGCATACATCCAGGCAAAACTATACTTCAAAAAGATACATGTACCCTAATGTTAAATGCAGCACTATTTACAGTAGCGAAGACATGGAAGCAACCTAAATGTTCATCAACAGATGAATGGATAAAGAAGGTGTGATATATGTATATACAATGGAATACTACTCAGTCATAAAAAGAATAAATTAATGCCATTAACCACAATATGGAAGATCTAGAGATTATCATACTAAGTGAAGTAAGTAATAGAGAGAAAAACAAATATCATATGCTATCACATTTATGTGAAATCTAAAATAAGATGCAGATGAACTTATTTGTAAAACAAAGACAGACTCACACACATAGAAAACAGAGTTATGGTTACCAAATGGAAAAGAGGTAGGGAGGAGAGCTAAATAAGGAGTTTGGTATTACCAGCCACAAACTGCTGTATGTATGTAGACACAAACATCCTGCTGTATGGCACAGGAAACTGTGTTCAATGTGCTGTAATAACCATAATGATAGGAATATGAAAAAGAAAGCTGAATATAAAACAGAATCACTTTGGCATGTACCAGAAACTAACACAACATTGCAAATCAACTTACTTCAATTAAAAAAATAAAATAAATGAATTTTGAAAATTCTTTTGTATTTAAAATTTAAAATTAATTTTTAAATGGATGTCATTTTCCTATAGTTAAATACATATGCTTTCACTGTATATTGGATGTGGTTTTTTTTTTCAATCTGAAGTTTAATTGATTTTCTACGTTATTATTAGAGAAAATTAACAAAGTTTCATATTCTGATTAAGACTTGGATTTATAGAATTTTTTTGTGGAGAGTATTACTATTTACATATCATCTCCTGATTATTAAATGTAACATGAGGGAACTGCTTTTCTGTGGCAGTGAAATACTGCCAAAATAAAGCATTATGAAGTTTCATCTTTAATTGTAGTACTTCTAGAACAATTATCCTAGCAGTTCCTTTTCATAATCTGAGAATAGTATTTGCTTATTATATTTAATTGAAAATAGTGTTGATAGATATATTAAGGTGTTTTCCTGGTATAATATAACATAGCAAGTGTTTCTGCTTTTACTCTGCATATTATATTCTTTTTTTCTTAATCAGCTTAAAAAATTATATCTGAAGAAAATCCAGATGAGATATTTAGATAGTGAATAGCTGATGTTTATTTTGGATTAGTTTTGAGGAATTTAAAATTTTAAGCTGAAATTTTAAGTTTTTTTTTTTTGAAAACATTTGTTTTAGTTATAAGACCTAATTGGTACAAAGTGACACAGCACCAAACTAAATATATACCTTGTGATTACTCTTTAACTGATGGTATGATGGATTATTATTCGATTAACTTGCTCATGTCCTTCAATATGTTTCTTTCAGTATTTCCTAGTATGTTTCTGTCACGTAACTGATTTTCTCCTGAAACCAGAATGTCACTAAAAAATTACTCAAATGCTTAGAGCCCATGTAGGTAAAAATAGATAAATGAAGTATAAAGATGATCTCTAGTAACTAACAAAAGGCCTTTATTCTGGTGAGAAAGTTGTTCAGTCGTTCAGTCGTGTCTGACTCTTTGGGACCCTATGGACTACAGCTTCCCTGACCTTCACCATCTTCCCAGAGCTTAATCAATTAAGTAGCGAATGTGATCCTAAAAAACTGGAGAGTATGTGCTCTGTTAACCAAATTCAACCAGTTTTTACTATGTGAGTATGATGGCCCAGGCTTGCAGATCTTCCAATTCTATAGAGAAGCTAAAAGTGTGTGTGTGTGTGTATGTGTATAATTTCCTGATTTTTGAAGTATAGCAAATAACTTTTAAAAACCACTGTATGGACCAACACTTTTTGGCATATCAACTACTGATAAATTGCTTTAGGATCTCTGATTTAAAGTTTTATGTTTAAAAATAAGACTTTGCTAGTAATATTTTAGGTAGAGTTTATTTTGTGCAAAATGATTTTTTTTTCTGAATTTTACTTTAAATTTTAATTCAACAGAAAGTAGAACATTTAAAACTAGAAAGAGACGTGGTATCATTTCTTTACACAAAGAAGCAGATACATTGAAAAGAAAATAAGATTAAAGGTAATAAATAAAATCTAATATTCCCCCGTAATTCTGTGAATATGAAATTTAAAGTATAAAATGTGAAATTATAGATTATAGCTATTGTATAATTTGGCTTTGAGTATATAAAATGCCTTTTTGTTGTTTTTTTTTGTTTAGTGTTTTATATTACTTTCATTTTTTTTAAATTTTATTTTATTTTTAAACTTTACATAATTGTATTAGTTTTGCCAAATATCAAAATGAATCCGCCACAGGTATACATGTGTTCCCCATCCTGAACCCTCCTCCCTCCTCCCTCCGCATACCATCCCTCTGGGTCATCCCAGTGCACTAGCCCCAAGCATCCAGTATCGTGCATCAAACCTGGACTGGCATCTCGTTTCATACATGATATTTTACGTGTTTCAATGCCATTCTCCCAAATCTTCCCACCCTCTCCCTCTCCCATAGAGTCCATAAGACTGTTCTATACATCAGTGTCTCTTTTGCTGTCTCGTACACAGGGTTATTGTTACCATCTTTCTAAATTCCATATATTGTACAAAATGATTTTAAAAGCATTTTTGATTCCCAACTTTTAAAACCCATCAACCTATAAACCAGACCTGAGGTTGACAGTTTGCATAACAATAGCTGTTTGGAGACCATCTCTCTCTCTCCCTTTAACATCTCTGAGTCAATCTCCTTTCCTGTGTTTCCACGTGGTGTGTTGTACTGTCCTTATTCCCCAAACCAGTTAATTAACAAGTCTAGTTAAAATCTTCCCTGGTAGCTTTTGTTTCTATTCACCTGACATTCATCTATACTAGTTGACATCCATCTCCACATCCATCTCAACTATTTAGTTGAGTCTGCCATTATCTTTTATCTCATTAATGACACTGTTTTCTAACTGGTCTCTGTTCTTTTAGTATTTCAAATCCATTTCTCACTTGAGACAAAGAAATGACCTAACTATAAGGTAAATCATAGCCCTGCTTTAGATCTTTCAAGGATTCTCCATTAACCTGAGAATAAAATCTAATCATCTTAACATGACCCATAAGGCCCTTTGGGCTTCAAAAGTGGTGCTAGTGTTAAAGAATCTGCTTGCCAATGCAGGAGACATAAGACATGCTGGTTCAACCCCTGGGTTGGGAAGATCCCCTGGAGAAGGCAGTAGCAACCCACTCCAGTATTCTTGCCTGGAAAATCCCATGGACAGAGGAGCCTGGTGGGCTACAGTCCATGGGGTGGCAACGAGTCAGCCATGACTGAGAGACTAACACTTTTCACTTTCACTAAGGCCCTTTATTGGGCTTCCCTGGTGGCTCAGATGGTAAAGCGTCTTCCTGAAATGTGGGAGACCCGGGTGCGATTCCTGGGTCGGGAAGATGCCCTGGAGAAGGAAATGGCAATCCACTCCAACACTCTTGCCTGGAAAATCCCATGGACAGAGGAGCCTGATAGGCTACAGTCCATGGGGTCCCAAAGAGTCAGACACGACTGAGTGACTTCACTTTCACTTTTAAAGCCCTTTATTATCTGGTCTTTGGTTACAGGTCTAACTTTATCTTTTGCCATTCCTCTTTATATTTCATGCTATAGTCAGCTTGAACTCCTTCGATATTTTTATTTTTTCTTGTTTATGGACCTTTGTAAATGTGGTCCTCCCTCCCAGGCCTCTTCCCTTTCTCTATTCTGCAGCAGTTTGCTGTGTGAAGGAGAGGATGAGTAAACCATAGGAAAGTTTAGATCTATTCTGACTGCACTGAGTACGTGGTTGTCCCAGTTGCCTTTTCAAAGACTAGAAGCCTGGTCAACTTTTTAAGAAACAGAATTAGCAGCCCTGACACGATAAGTCTCTCTGTATTCTTTTCTTTTTTTCCCTCAAGATAAAGGCTCAGTGATTTGAACTATCCAGAGTATGAAAAGCTCTGACATTACAAATGTATGTCATAATTTACATGAATCAGCAAGTTCTCTCTCTGTGAGTCTCTGTTTGTGTCTATCTGTCTGTATCTGTGTCTCTTTCTCACACATAGTCACACACGCCACCCGTGAGATTGGCATATCAAATCAAATATATTAAATGAGCGTTTTATTAGAAGCAGAAATCCTGACTCAAACCAACACTTGGAGAATATGTTTAGTATACAGATTTTCTCAAACACGGGAAAAACATTTTCAAAGGAAGTAATTTTTTTGTAAGACTTTGAAATATCAGATCATTCTAAAGTTTTACCATTTAGATTGAGGGTAGCCCTTGGCAAAGTTGTTCAAATGAGTGAATGATGAGTAAAAAGTGTTTTTTTTTTTCTTGCGTGTTTGTGTGTGTGTATGTGTGGTGGGGCTGGTGTTTTGGTGCTTCCTGCCTGTCTTTCATTGCTCTTCTCTTTCCTTCTTGTTTTTAATATCCCTCTCAAAGAAATGCCACATATAGTGTCATTCTATATGTCCCATGGTACAATGGAATCATTATCTTTTGTGTCTTCTACATTGTCTTGGTATTAATAGAGTTAGTCGTTGAGTGGACTATTTTGTAGTCATATAACAGCAACCAGAAACTTAGAGATGACTGAAACCAAGGGTAATCATCAGTTAAATTCATCACACCTGTAATTACAGGTTACACCTGTAACCTGCCTTCGGTGATCAAGCTCACTTTAATCATTGCTATGAAACTGTTGCATGTCCTTGAAGCTTCACAGAGCCTGAACAATATGTTTTGCCCAAGTTACTTTCTGGGAACTTGGAGTCAGCTGTATCTAATTGGAGCAAAACTAGTTAGGACCACCGATCCTCCAACAGGGCATGAACCAATGTCTGCTCGGTGACCTTTTGATATCAGAGGGCTGAGAACTCAACCGTAACAATAATTAACTCACCTTTTTCTTATCTCTAATCACTTTTCCTTATGTTCCCCATGCCTCAGCTTGATCCCATAAATATCTAGGGTCCATTATCGTCGGGGACGCGGATTAGAGATTTGTTCTTTCATTTCCTCACTTGGCTGCTTTGTGAATAAACATGCTGTTTGCTGCAACAGTGTGTGGCTTGTTGGTTGTCAGGTAAATGGACCTGATTCGATAATGTAACCTTGTTAAGTGATGAGACTGATGTGTGACAAACTCTCATTTGTTTTATTAAAAATGCTTAAACAATGACAGTACCAATGGAATAAGCATAGAATATCCCATGAGGAAAATTTTTAAAAATCTTTTCTAATATTAAAAAAATTTAATTAATTGGAGGATAGTTCCTTTAAAATGTTGTGTTGATTTCTGCCATACAACAATGCGAATCAGTTATAACTATATTTATATATGTATATATCATCTTCTTGAGACAAATTCTTATAGCCATAACTCATTCTGTCATTTCAGTATAATTTTGGCTTAATTCATATAAGTTTTCTGTAAAAGCAAAGATTGATGATAGTCACCTAATGGAGTATTCTTAAATTTTTGTCTGCATCTCTTATACAAATGCACTTTGTTTAAGCTTTCCTGTAACAAAGATGTAATAGATAGTTTAAGTTTGAAAACTGAACCTAAGACAGATGACAACAATGGAGTGACAGGAAAAAGAACTGCTCTGTACCAGCTGGATGAACTGAAAATAGATGGAAGATAAATTCTATCTCATGGGATTTGCTGCCTGCTGGAGCTAATCCCATTAACCCACCTGAGGCTTAACACTGCCTCATCTGTGGAGAAGTGTCTTTTTCCTTATTTATAACTTTGCTTTTCATATATTTGCTAGGTCATTGCCAACTTGTGCTTAAATATAAAAATCTAATTATATATCTTACTATTTTAGCAACCACAATCATATTGTTCTGTAACATTACTTTTTCTCCTTTTTAAAATTCAGTTCATGAACAAAGTAGAAAGAATCCAATAGGTACATTATTCTCTTTCTTTTGAGGGATAAGTGATATACCATAATTGCTGTAACATTTTAATAGTTTCAGGTGTATAGTTTAATGATTTGTTATTGTATGTATTGCAAAATTATCACCACAGTAAGTCAGCATTTGTTCACCATGCATATTTGCAAGCATTTTTTTCTTGTGGGAAAGTTTTTTTCTTGTGAGAACTTTCAAGGTCTACTCTCCTAGCTACTTTCAAATATGCAATACAGTATTATTTACCATGGTAACCATGTTGTGCATCTCTTCCCCATGACCTAGTAATTTTATAATTGAAATTTTGAACCTTTTAACCTGTTAGCCACTCCTCCTGACCGCTGCACCTCGGGCAACCACCAACTTGTTCACTATATCCGTGTGCTTTTTTTTTTTCTTTTTGGTTTGTTTTAGTTTTTTGCTTTTAGATTCCACATATAAGTGAGATCATGTGGTATCTGTCTTTCTCTGACTTATTTCAGTTAGCATAATATCTTTAAGTTCTGTCCATGTTGTCGCAAATGGTAACACTTTTTTGTGTGGCAACAAATCACACTCAATTTTTTTTTTTGGTCTGAAAAATATTCTAGTGTGTGTGACACGTTTTAATATTTGTTTATCTCTTACTGCACACTTAAGTTGTTTCCTTCTCTTGGCTATTGTAAACAGTGCTGGAGTGAACATGAGAGTGCATATATATCTTTAGCTTTAGTATTTTTATTTTCTTGGCATAAATGCCCCCAAAGAATTGCTGGCTAATATGGTAGATCTTTTAAAAAATTTTTATGTTGCTTCTATTCTGTTTTCCAATTTATATTCCAACTGACAGAGCACAAATATTTGTTCTCCTTTTCCTATATCCTCACTCACACTTATTTCTTGTCTTTTTGGTTATAACCATTCTATTAATAACAGGTGTGAAATCATAGCTCATGGAAATTTTTCTTTCCATTTCCCTGATAGTTATGTTGAGCATCTTTTCATGTGCCTTTGGCCACTTTTATGTCTTCTTTGGAAAAATGTCTATTCAAACAATTCTTTTAAGGGGAAATTATAAAATAATTTTTTATGAATATAGGTGTTCTCTTTCTTCCTGTATCGTCCATATCTATCTATTTTTTCCCTCCTTTGAATTAAGAAAAGCTGCTTGAAATATGATCTGTTTTTTTAAATGATTATTCCCAGTGTTACATAGTTACTAGCATCATATATTAAAAATTTTACTGGAGTATGATTTGACTACATTAAAATACAGTTGCCACCACCTCCTCATTTAATGATGAGTACATCAGATGGCATCCTAATGCTATCTTTGGTGTATCAAGGAATGTATAGACAGTTCTAAAATGATGATATTTTTATGGTACTTTGGGAAAAATGGATGAAATTGTTTGAAATAAGTGGATGATGATAAGAGAGGGTGTTCAGCCTTCTTGACCCTGTGAAGCTATCCCTCAGGAAGGGATAGCCATAGACAAGGTAGGAAGCTATGTGGATTGAAATAATGTCTTAACAGTTGTGTACATGTAATATCTTCAGATGAAAGTGAAAAAATCAATTTTATAGAGAGTTTGTCTTTATGACTAACCACAACTGAGTTTTTTTTTTTTTTTCTAATAAGGTTTAGCACATGGTAGATAATCAACAAATTTTGAGAAGCTGAAAGTTATATGGACAGGCCATTCAAATGACTGGATACATTTTTAACTTTTAACATATTGTTTGATACTTACATTTAAAAAAGAACAAAACCCTGAATGATAATAGTAGCTACCATCTTGAGGGCATGCAGTATGTATCAAGCCCTCATGAGCTCATTTAATCTTCATAACATCCTTGGAAAACAATCTGGGTTCTTATTCTCATTTTATGTCAGAAGATTTTGTTTCAGAAATTTTAAGCAAGTAATAGAAAAACTACCTGGGAGGTAGTAGAGCAAGAATTTAATGAGACCGATCTGATTCCAAGCTGAAATAAATACGTTTGTCCTGTTTGTAAGGAGGATTACTGACCTGTAACGTTTGTTGAATAAATGATATTTGGATCTCGTCTCTCACTTTCTACCACTTTTGGCTTGTATGTCTCTGCGTTCACCTCCATCTCTTATTTCATCATCCTCTGTCAGTAATGATATTTCTCAGACAGAATGTATGGTATACTCACTGTACCAGGAGACTAGCATTCCTGTGCAGACACTGAATCAAGGCCTTAACCTCATTAGCACTCGGAGCCTAGAACTCCTGCTTTCAAATACTAGCTCTGCTTCTTAGAAACCCTGTGATTTTGTACAAGCACAGTTTCTTCATCATTGTATAATAAGAGTAAAAATAGTATCTGCATGATTATATGCTTGATTATTAAATGATTTAATAAATGTAAAACATTACATACTGCCTGACATACAGTAATTAATCAATATTTATTAACTAATGGTCACTTTTCATAACTTTTCTAAAGGAAATAATATTAGGGAGAAGTAAATTTTAATAAGTGACATTTTAAAATAGCTAACTCGTGTTTAGTGATGCATTTTGTAACACTGAAATTTTTCTTAGTCTTTTATTACTGAAATAACTGAGAAGCACATGACAATTGTTAGCATTTCTGTTCAGAATTTTGAATGTGCTGTGAAGTATTCCATGATGGAGGATGGAGTGAAAGGAAGTTGTCATGATGTTTCAGGATACTTGTACTTAATAAGTGTGTTCTATTCTACTTTCTTTTGTAGTTAAATATTGATTTCTAGGAAAGCAGTAGAAAATTGGGCACAACTGAGTGATAATAAAAGGACTTTTACTTTTATTTAAAAATGCAATTCAACTTTTAATTATCAAATTTGATGTGCAAACTCTTTGGTCACAGCTAACTCTGTTGTCAAGGAAATTCAATGACAGAAACTTAGGAAGAGATTTATGTGGTTGGCAGGTTCTAAAGAATCAGTCCTAATGTAGGGAGGAATTTGCATGGATATTGTAGAACAATGGTTAGCAAAGCATGTATCCTATTTCATTGAAATTACATTCAAGTATAAGTATTTTGGGTGTTCTGGGAATTCAGGGTATATCAACAAAAACATTCCACTTGGCCTCCATCCTGTTCATGCCTTCTATTTCGTTTTGAAAATGGGATGCATAACTTCTCAATGATGAACCTGACTGGGAATTGTCAAGTTATGTCCCCCAAGCCAACTCTAGTTCTCAACTCCAGCTGTTTTCAAAAAAAATGTTTTATTGGAACATATGCAACCATGCAAATGTGTTTACACACTATGACTTCACCTTGCAGCATAAAACTGAATAGGCACAACAGAGACCATATATTCAGCAAAGCCAAGAATAATATATTTATGATCTGGACCTTTACAGGAAAAAACATTTGCTAATCTCTAAAGCAGATAGATTTAAATACACCCACAAGAGCTTATTCCAACTTGATATTTCATACTTTCTCTTCAGAGAAGATTACCTCTCCTCACTAGGTTTTCTGAAGAGCATCAATAGTATGGGTTAAATATGACTACTGTTTCATGTGTTAGTCTTTTCCTTTCCTTTAGATTATAAACACTCATAGCATGTTTAGATTTATAGAAATAGCCTTATATAAATTACAAGTTATCACAAACATAGAAAATGTGACTATTAAAATATTGAATAGTACAACTGATTCATCTCTTGTATGATCACCTTATTTTGTGAAATGACAAATTTGTTGAAGTAATTGAAATTAAGCACATTGACTTATTGTTCATGAGACTTGAAAAAAGACAAGACTATGGGTATTAAAAAACTTTAAAACAAAAAGGCATTCATGAAATTATTAATTTCCATTAGTGTCATTAACGGAGAAGGCAATGGCACCCCACTCCAGTACTCTTGCCTGGAAAATCCCACGGGTGGAGGAGCCCGGAAGGCTGCAGTCCATGGGGTCGCTAAGAGTCGGACACGACTGAGCGACTTCACTTTCACTTTTCACTTTCATGCATTGGAGAAGGCAATGGCAACCCACTCCAGTGTTCTTGCCTGGAGAATCCCAGGGACGGCGGAGCCTGGTGGGCTGCTGTCTATGGGGTCGCACAGAGTCAGACACGACTGAAGCGACTTAGCAGCAGCAGCAGCATAGTGCATTTGCAGGTGAGGATAGTTTACCTGCTCTGGGGAGATGATGCTGATTATTTAAAAAGTCAGAGATAAAATAAGAAACCACTAAACAAAATGATTTATTTGATTTATTTGCTTTTTGGTAAACTTGATTCTGTTTTGTAACCTTTGAAACATGGATTTTATGGGTGACGGTATTAAAATTTACACTCCCTCTAGACTGTGTTGTTAATCATTATTGCTCTGCTGGGCTTTAGGATTACCTGCCTGCATTGCAATACAACTTCCTTAATATTTACAATTGAAATACCAATGGTTCTTAAGACATCTCATATATTTCTATGAATGAAATGGAAGTTACAAGAAATAGAGACTTGCCATCAGAAATAAACTTCAAAATATTAAATTCTTCCTAAAAATCTGTAGAACTTTTTAAGACCAATGTTGATTTTTATACTTCTGAAATAAAATATCCAATCTTAATGGTTGTATATCTGATACCAGTGGTTGTATTTTAGTGCTTCAAAAGATAAATGAATTCATTATCTAAGGATAGTTATGGTATAAATAAAAACAGCAAACAATAGGTGCTTCATTTATAATTTAGTTCAGTGTGCCAGACATTTATTAAGTCTCTACTTTGTGAAAGTCCCTGCAGAGATGATGTCAGGTACTTATCTTTGGAGGAGGAGGATTGAAGACAGACACAAGCACCTATGATACTTTAAACCATGCAGATCTATTGCTATAATTTTAGAAGCTCCCATCTTTTGCAGAGAGCAAAAGATACCAGAAATGGATCTTAGAGCTCCCAGATGACATTCAGGAAAACATTCTACACTTTTGGGAATATTTCTTACTCTTATTATCTAGTAGCAGTTGTCAAGGAACTGTGTTAAGACCAGGGCTTGAGTTGTGGAAGCTATCCTGTATCTTTGACAAAGCAGTAAGTGATCTGGAGATACAAATTTGACCCTGAACTAAAGTCGTCCATGAGATTTTCAGCTCTGCCAAATTCTTAGCATTATTGAGACATTGGTCTTATTCGTATCTTTGGTAGGAACTTCCCTGGTAGCTCAGTGGTAAATAATTGACCTGCCAATGCTGGGGACACAGATTCTATCTGTGATCTGAGAAGATCCCACATGCTGTGGAGCAACTAAGCTCATATTCCACAACCATTGAGCCTGAGCTCTAGAGCATGGGAGCTGCATACCTAAAGCCTATGTTCTGCAATGAGAGAAGCCACTGCAAGTAGAATCCTGAGCACCTTAACAAAGAATGGCTTCTGTTTGCCACAACTAGAAAAAGTCTGTGCAAAACAACAGAGACTTAGTACAGCCAAGATTAAATAAAAATAAAAATAATAAAAAAATATTTTGGGTAGAAAAGGAAATTTGCATACAGAACTTGCTTAAATTTGGGAGTTAGGAGGGACAAAGACTGTTTTGGAGGAGCTTGCCCACCAGAGCTTGCCCAAGTTCATTTATTGAGTTCTGTTACGATTCAAAGAGTGAAAGGCAGCATTGATCTCAGGAGCTCATAGAATAGTGAGGGAGATAAAATGTACATTGAGGTTTTCCAAGCTACTGAGGGAAAATTGGCTTGCGTAACTGTTTTACACTCAAATCTCTTCTGGGGAGGAGAATGTTCTCAGAGTTTCTTTTTTTCCAGCACTCTTTTTCTGCTCATGGAACCCACTTTGTTTCAGCTTTTTACATTCACTTGGTCCTGCACCAAAATTATATCCCCTATTGGCTTTCACAATAAATCCATCATATTAAACTTGCCATGACAGTTTGTACATTACAGATTTGGTGGGTTGTGTAGGAAGAGATCACTTTATCATGGAGCCCCCCATCAGCTCTACTTCCTATTTTCCCCATCTGATCATCTCTGCTGGCTCCCAAAAGCTAAGACTCCTAATACATGATACTGTCTTCTTTATCTACCAAATACCACCTGCTGCCGCTGCTGCCGCTGCTGTCGCTGCTGTCGCTTCAGTCGTGTCTGACTCTGTGCGACCCCATAGATGGCGCCCCTGTCCCTGGGATTCTCCAGGCAAGAATACTGGAGTGGGCTGCCATTTCCTTCTCTACCTGCTAAGGGCAGTCTAATATTTTCCCCCTTCCCACAAAAGTTCTGGTGATTTTTTTTTATTGTTGCATAAATATTATAGAAATTGCAGATGGGATGGAGAGAGAGAAAACAACACAAAAGAACTTAGAGAGTTTGGAAGAAATCAGGTTTTAAACTGGCAGACTGGAGCATGGTGATACAATACAGCCTGTGCCACTTTAAATCTCCATTGTAGATCTTGGAACAGATTCCTTTTAATCTCATTCCAGCTGTGTGGTTGATAGTAAAGTGTCTTTCCAAAGTATTCCCAGTATTCTCTGAAGTTAGGAAATAACTGCTCTAGTAAAAGGATAAAAATTATAAAATATGGACCTTTGATAGTAAAATCTGCTACTTGAAAGAAATGCAAGTTATGCATAGAATCTATTACAAGGAGAAGCACAATTATTAGGAAATGATGGGGTTATTGTGATTATTAAAAAACCTCATATTCTTTATTTTAAGCACCAGATCATTGGCAACAATTTAAAAAAGCAAATACCTGTATATATTTACATATATGAAGTGAAAAAATATATTTAATATTTTACATTGTGTGTGTATAAAGATTAGCACAAATTAGTACTGCTGAAAAATATTTGAGTGACAGGATCCATATTAAATTTCTTATGTATATTACAATACAATATTTCTTAGTAAAAATAAGTGCTATAAAGCCACTTCAATAAAACTGACACTATTTAGTTTTTAAGAAAAATTGGTATTTTTCACTAGTTGGTTTAGTTCATAAAGGCTTTAAAAGTATAAACAAAGACATCTTTGAGCTAAACTTAAGCTTGGGATATAGATTTTTTCTTATTTAATATTTTTTGTGATGCTGTGTAAAAATAAAAGTACTTTGATGCTATTTGAATTTATTTTACATGATAATTCAAGAAGTTGGACAAATTAATTCAGTAGCTGAATGACATTGTCGCAGAATCTGTTTCTACCCTTCTCTGCCATTCTCAAGATGTTACCTATGTCCTAATATTAACTTTCTTTATGTTTTCAAGATGAGTAAAGTGGTTCTAGGAATCATATCCATATACAACAGCAGGAAAAAAAAAATTTTGTTAGAAAGGTGGAAAACTTTGCTCAAAGCCCCAAAATACCTTTCCTCCCATCTTGTTGACTAGATATGGGTAACCTATATACCCTTAAATCAGTTCCTGGCAAAGGATATGGGTTCACTATGATTGGCTGAGTCTAATCAGAGTTGTCTTGAACCTGGGCATAATCAACCTCCTCAGAGCTGTTTGGGAAAAAAATATAGACACCTAAGATGAATCAGGGCTGTAAAGAAGAGAAAGCAGTGGGTAGGAAGCCAGTAGCGTCTGTGGGAGAAACAGCATCAGCATTTAGGCTGGTGCTTCTAAACCCTAGCTGCACATTAGAATTACCTGGAAAGCCTTTAAAAAAATATGTTGATTTACTTGTGTTGGGTTGCACATAGATATTAACATTTTACAAAAATGTTCCTGGTAATTTTAAGTTTGAGAACCACTGCACTAGGTAATTGAGGGTAGAATAAAGAAACAAAAACCTTCATGAGTTTGCATACGTTAGCTGCTCGAGCAGTTTTCCATCTCTACTAAGCAGTACCTGAAGTTACCAGCGACCATCAGAGTAAGGTTACCAACACAAATCTTAGACCACAGTTAATCTGCCAACCTGAGATGATGATGATGTTCACTGAGATGATGTTCACTGCCGTGGTCAGTGAACATTTTCTGAGAATGCACGATGTTTGGGTACTTAAATACCCAGACAGCCTTCACAGCCAAGCAGAGATGGTGTTTTATGTAAAGGTAGGAACATTAGTTCCATTTTTGTGATGAGAGAGCTGAGTTTCACAGAGGGAAGAGATAGAACTAAAGGTTTTATCTTAGAATTCTTACAGCCATGGTTCCCTCCTTCCACTTATTTATTGTTGCTACTTTTGTTGTTATATTTGAGAAAGATGTTATTTGTTCTGGTCAAAGTAAAACCTTGTAATTATAATAACTATTGTTTATTAACAACATATTATGAGCCAAGAACTTGTGCTAGGTGCTTTATTCCTGCCCCAACATTTATTTAATCATTACAGAAATCACATGCAGTAAATAGTACCAACTCTATTTCATAGAAAAGCAAATTGGAACCCAGAAAGTTTGTTATGTCTCTGAGGTTTCTTATTTAGTTCATTTCTCTGTGATCTAGAATTTGAACCCATAATGCAGTGAAATGCCAAAATGTGTTTTGCTATGCACAAAGATTTGATTTTGTGCAGCTTATCAGTTCAGTAAATATCTATTGGTTGACTAATAGGTGATAGATACTGGGCTACCCTGTGTTAGATTGTATTTTCCTTGCACAGTATAATTTACATTTTTTAAAGAAATGGGTTGAGGACAGTTACTTTGCACCAAACAGTTAATATATGATCAAAGGAAAATTGAATGAATACATGAAGTGGAATCTTTAGACTGCTTAATTTGGAGTTGCTCAAATTTTTAAGACTAGTGAAACTACCTTGGCAATAATTTCCTTTTCCAGAGGAACTTGTTAAAACATAGAAAGTAAAGTCTTTAAAATATATCTTATATTGTACTCTGTGATATTTTCAAACAAATATTGAGTTACTGGAAAGTGTGTCTTGAGTTGTTCAATCACACACCATATTACTGTTTTTGATAAAAGAGTACTTTTTTAATAAAAGACATAATTGGTCTGTATGGCTGACATTTATTTAGATACTTGCTTTAGAATGTTTTCTTCTAATTGAAAGACAAGAGGAAAATCAACTGAACAATAGCTAATAAGGACTGACTGGTTTAGTTTTCACAGAGATAACATTTTCCAAATTACTGAGTTATGATATTGAAAATGAAGGGCAGGCTCCTTGTTGGGAAAAGTGTTAGAATAGCCCTAAAGCAGAATCTCATTAAAGCAACTGTCAGGATTCCTGTATTTTACCATCACCTCCCCTCTTCTGTAAGAAGCAACTGTCGTTTTGAGGGAGTGTACTGCCAAAGAGGCATTTACAAATAAATGAAAAATGTCACAATTGATTTCACTCCTTCCAGAATACTGTGTGTCAGCTTTGTCATAAACTGTCTTTGTTACTCTCTGTTTTAGATCTCCCAGCTGGACATTGGAAATAGCTTTTGATGGTTTAGGGCCTCTTTCACTTGACCTCAGGTAAGCCCTCTATTGGTGACATTTTATAAATATTTGTAAAATGGTTTGAGGAGTTGAGAGTATAAAAACCTTTTTTTATCTCTTTTTCTCTGTAATGGCTGTTTTTGTCAAAAAGCATTTCGATGTCAATATTGTTTGCTTGCATTTTTGGACGTTAGAGAGAATTATTCTATGCCCTATGGAGTATCGTAAAATTATGCGACTATAATGCACATTCTCTTTCCTAATGCAATAATTTGTTATTATCATGCTTAGTGTAAGAATAATGCCAATAACAATTACTTGGAAAAAAGACATGTGATTATGCTTTTCCTATATCTTGAAATAGATAGATGTCCAAATTTTTATCCTTCTTTCTTTATAATATTATCTTGGATACATGTCTTTCAAATGACTTATATATAACATTGTTGATACACATTCTTTATCGCCATCACCATAAACTGGTCCATTGGTATTACTACTGTCATGCTGACATTAGTGAGGACTTACTCAGAGCCATGCTGTACACTGTGTATAGCTGAACACTATGCTGTACAATTATATGTTTAGCTTATATAAATGTATCACACTGATTTTTGAATCCTAAGTTAATATGGATTTGAAAAAAGAGAAACTAATTAGAAATTGCTAGTTGTTATTTTCATTGTGTATATTAAAGAAAAGTAAATATATAATTATACTTTAAGAGATTTTAATCAGTATATTTAGTTATACATCATGGATCATTTGGGATTATTTAGCTTTCTACCTCTGGAGGAGGAAATAGCAACTTATTCTAGTAGTCTTGCCTGGAAAATGCCCATGAACAAGGAGCCTGGTGAGCTACTGTCCATGGGGTTGCAAAGAGTCAGACATGACTGAGCACATATACATGCACGCTTGTAGCTTTCTACTTGAAAGATAATGGAATGAATCATTTAGCAATATTCTGTTTCTCTTGTAAAACAGAAGTTGAAGCAATTCACTCATTCATGCAACAGATATTTATTGAGCACCTACTAAGCGTAAGCTACTTACACTGAGGACATAATGGTGAAGAATAAGTATCTTTTTCTCAGGGACTTACAGATCAGTGGCAATCAGTCAAGAAAATAGACAGGTACAGCATTATGTGATGTTTTGAAAACAGTACAGGTAAGCATGGGATACAAAGTGAGGAATAAAGTGGATCTCTAAGTCGGGCTAGAGATAAATTCTTAAGGACAAATGTGGAAGATATTAAATTTTGGTTACAAAATAGTTATGGTATCTGACTTATAGTGTTTAAGATAGGGAGGTATGTCTAAATAATTCAGGAAGGGGTACCTCAAGAATGTCCTTCTGAACCACATCAAGGAATGCAGACATAATTCTGAACGGTAGCCATTAAATTGGAAAGACTTCATCTGATACTGAACATTTTCTTCAAATCAGGCTGACCAGATTCTAAGGCCAGCTTCCTATATCTAACAACCAGGAAGGCGAGCCATTCTTCTTCCTGTATACCTACATAAACAGAATATACTTCCTAGAATATAAAGTCTTTGTGAGCAAGGACTTTGTTTTCCCAGGATCTATTGCAGTACTTTGCACAGAGCAGGCTCTCAGTGCTTACAGTGTGTGATGACAGGATCAAATGTAAAACTCTGGGGAATGGGTAGGTTGACCCAACAGAGGGTCCCCACAAAGACTGTCTACTTAAAACCCATATACTCCTTTTTCTTTGATCAGTTGTCTCAAATGGCAAAATTGATCTCTGCATTTCCTCTTGATTTTTAGATTTATAGTAAGGGGACTCCATCAAAAGCAATATGACTTATAATTAAAAAAAATAATGTATCAACTTATAAATAAAAATTATATGTTTTCATAAATTCTCTTTGAAAACATGAAAAAGTTTTGGAGAAAACTAAGATTAAGTGAAAAAAATGATTTTTAACAAAAAAAAGAAATCAATATATCCAAGTTTTATTTAACTCCAGAAAATTATATAGTCAAAATACATTATAAAACTTTCTTTTATAATGAGAAAGAGATGAAATGGTAACTATCATTAAATTAATCATAAATTAATGGGTTCAGTTATAATAGTAAATTCTGTATTTCTTACCATTGTAAAGTCCTGAATTCTAGAGATTTTGCTTTGACCAGCTTTTCTGGGGTTATTCCTTTAAAATATGCTGTCCTATTGTCCACTCTAGTATTCTTGCCTGGAGAATTCCATGGGCAAAGAAGCATCGTGGCCTACAGTCTATGGGGTTGCAAAAAGTCAGATATGACTGAGCAACTAACACTACTACACTGGTCATCTTGCTGCCAGATTGTCCTTGAAATCATTTGTGAATTTTTTTGGTATAGCCACAAAAAAAAAATTCTGGAAGGACTGAGACACTCACTCAAGGCTGCACAGAGTAGGATAGTGGCCTAAAGATAGACATAAACTGGAAGTTTCAATAAACTCAGTAATTTTGGTAAGACATTTAAAATTTTTTTCAAATGAAAATAAATTTTAAACATGTAAAATCTAACTGTATAACATATTTAAGAAATAAAATATGAACGAGAATGCCAGTTTGCACATGGAATCTGTCCACCATCCATAGGGTAATGTTAACATTTTGCAAAGTGAAGATGAGGTAGTTATCAAAGAAATGCTGGCTAATGTTTTGGAAAAATGGACATTTCTCTGGCTTGCTATTACTCAGAATACAGGTTAAGAATAGCCAAATTAAAGAAAGTCTAATGAAAGTAGAAAAGAGGTATAAAAGAGAGCAGTAGAACTGGAGAATATTGAGAAAGATCAGGAAATAACACCCCCAAAATAGTCTTGTTTGACATAAAAATGACTTTTTTGTTCTTAGTCTTTATTTTTATATTTTTTATAATTTTTATTGAAGTATATTTGATTTACGATTCTGTTATAGTAGTTTCAGATGTACTCCAAAGTGAATCATATATCCACTTTTTTTTTTTAAGATTCTTTCCCCTATAGGCCACTATAGAATATTAAGTTCCCTGTGCTATACAGCAGGTTCTATTAGTTTTCTATTTTCATACAGTAGTGTGTATATGTCAGTACTTTGGAATTGGGCATCAAAATGATTTTGAGTTGACTGCATTTATGTTCTGAGATTCCTTATTTGCCTAAAAGCAGAGTCTCTTCAAAGATCTCAAAAGTCACTAAATCTTCTGCAGAGCAACTGTAATCTTCTCACCACACCCAAACAAATTTTGTTACACAACTGGCATATCCCCATAGATTTGTCTAAGATCTTTTTTTTTTTTAAATCATTTCAGTGTGTCATTTGTTTTTCTGTAATTGCCTTTCCTCCCCATTCACTTCCCCTAGTGAATTAGATATAAAGTGAAGTGAAGTGAAGTGAAAGTCACTCAGTTGTGTCCGACTCTGTGACCCCATGGACTGTATAGTCCATGGAATTCTCCAGGCCAGAATACTGGACTGGGTAGCCTTTCCCTTCTCCAGGGGATCTTCCCAACCCAGGGATTGAAACCAGGTCTCCCACATTGCAGGAGAATTCTTTACCAGCTGAGCCACAAGGGAAGCCCTTCAGACCCCGAATTCCAACCATTCCTTTGAGGTATTCATTGCTGAGTGCTCCCTTGTATATGCCCTATGTACATGAAAATGAATTTGTTTTTCTCTCATTCATCTGTCTTTCCTCAGCCGAATTTACAGGACCAAGCCAATTAACCTAAGATGGGGAGAGGAAAAAAATTTGTTTCCTCCCTACTAATTGACTACTTAGGGTTCCATAACACACAGTCACACTGAGTGCTAAGGACTTCACTTTGGAACAGTCACTGTAGGAACTTGCTTCCCATATTAAGGTCACTTGATAGAAGGGGACAACGGAGGATGAGATGGCTGGATGGCATCACTGACTCAATGGACGTGAGTCTGAGTGAACTCCGGGAGTTGGTGATGGACAGGGAGGCCTGGTGTGCTGTGATTCATGGGGTCACAAAAAGTCGGACACGACTGAGCGACTGAACTGAACTGAACTGATCTAAACTGACTCTTAGTATCTGATCTCAGTTTAGCAGCCCCGCCTCTAGGCTAAAGCTTGTCCAGGTGAAATGATACTAATGAAGAGATCAAAGCTGAACCACAGAGAGATTCTAATTGTCCTTATAATCCTGCTAAAGGGTTTTAGCAAAAATACGACCTGCTGTCTTTAACAGCAAGTATGATTTCTAATTATAAAATGAAAACTTGATTACTTCCTTTAAAGTAAGAAAGTACCCAATCCTAAATCCTTCAAGAGCATCTTTTAACAGCAAATTTCTAATAGATAACACAAAAATGATTGTTTTCTTTACCGTGACAAGAGCTCAAACATATCAGAAGCACCACTAACTCCTTTATATATTTAGAGTAGGAAAGTGAATCAACAGTTCATAAAATAGGCTTTCTTCTAGTAAGAGAAAGAAATTTTTTAAAAAAGAAAGAGAGGCAGACGATGCGGCCAGGCCAGCCAGTGGGATGTGTAAATGACTGCGAGCTGGACAATTGGTGGAGGGTTGGCCCTGGCCCGGCCAGGTGGTGGGAACAGTGTGAGGCGCTGGCTGCCTTGTTTCAGGGTCATTTCTTGTGCTTATTCCGTCTGTTGGTTTCCTTCTTTTTTGTCCGCCTTCTGACTTGGACAGCACCTGTTCTGTACCATTACCTTGGCAGGCAGCTTTCATGTACATTTTAACAAATTCTCTGTGCCAAATTCTCTCCTTAAGTTACCAAAAGCAATTGTTAAAATAACTTGTGGAGCAAGTGAGACAAAAAAAAGTTTTCTATGAAGACTTGGTAGTCAGGTATACTACTGGCAGGAAGACTGCTTGTGAAATTTACACACAACATGTGAAGCTGGCTTGTTGTTGAGAGAAATGTTAATTGTTTTTAATTGTCTGAAAAAAGGGGTATAAATCTCCTCCATTCTGTTGCTATTTATTGGCTGTCTATTCATGCTAACATGCCCAGTTTGGTTTCTCTTTTTCTTTAATATAACTCTGCAAATATCCAGGAACTGAGACAAAAACAGTTCTTTTTACATTAGGACATTGCCTTTTCTCAGCAATACAGTGTGGCTTATGCTAACCTGTTGCCTGGAGACTAGGGACTTTCCACGTGGGTTTTCTTAATGATAGTTATTTTGAAAATTTTCTATAGAAAATTTGATAGAATTTTTTTCTTTGTAGCTGCACTCATTTATGTACCTTTTGCCTTATGGAGATGGAAGGGGACAATCAAAACATCCATTAAAATTGGAATAATATGGTTTTAGGTGCGACACATAGTCCTACTAGAAGTAAGATTTTGCACACAGGAGAACCAAAGCTTTTCTCACATTTTTTTTTATCTTACCATATCTCTTTTCTTTAATCCTATATTTACTCGATGTTTAGTCCTAAAATATTAACACTCAGATAACATGAATTTCAAAGTAAATTTTTCAGAGGTCTATTATGCCACACTCCACTTTCCATTAAACTTTAAAGCCATTTAGTTTTAATTGGGAATGAAGTAAGATATTATGAAGAGAATTTAGTGATGAATTCTGGTAACAGATTATTTTTGATCACCATATACCTGAATCAATATTTTATAAAATTTTAAAATTCTGACTTATTTTCTTCTAAATTAGAAAATTGAAATATGTGACAAAACAACTAAAGCACAGATTCAGCTCAGAAGGATGAAAGGTGATGGTTAAATAACATAAAGGCTTAGTCAAGGTATCTCACAGCTGTAAAATTACAATACGTAATGGTGGGTTAATGGGTTAATCAATCAACCATTCAACATATCTAGAGTGTGAAGGATGTGTACAAAAATGCACTGAGTGCTATAAAATACACATTTTTAAACAATCCAAAAATGTTACTGGGCTTCACTTATGATTTTAATTATTCTAGAATATAGAGGAGTTCAGTGTGTTTCCTGCTATGGAAGTTTTTAATTACAGGAAAACAGAATAGGCAGCAAAAATATAATACAGAAATAGAGAATAGAAACATAAATAGATGTTAATTATGAGGTGAAGATGATGTGAGAGTCATTAGAAAAGGGTTAAATCTGTGCACTGTGGAATTTTGAGAGGTGTTTTAGAGGCACACTATGGTTTGAGCTGGATTGTAACAGATGAAAACTGGGTAACGAATTTGTAGAGAAATAGAAATTTTTGTTTGGGGGAGTGGGGTGACCAAGTAGTGTAAACAAGGGCAGTCCGTGGTTTTGCAGTTAACATGAGGGAGAATGGCAGTGCAGGAAGGAGGCATGAGCGACTGGCACAGAGTATATGTCCTGGGAATTTACTGTATGTGAGGAGAAGTCAAGGAAGGGCCTTCAAGGCCAGGCAGTGTGCTTACAGTGGATTGCTGTAGGTTCTTGGGCTGGAAGTCCTGTTATGAAGATAGGATCTTCTGTAGAATGAGCCTGAGTGGGGACTAGAGGCAGGATGTCTGGCTGGGAGGGAGTTGTGGACATTTATGTGCAAGAGAAGTAGGCTGCATTAGTGTATTGATGGGGGAGTGAATGAAGAAATACAGTGGAAGTAATTAAGCCATATTTTACTGATTTATTTACAAATATAGCACAACAATTAACACATTCCAGAGACAGTAATTAACAATCAGGTTAAATTACTTTGATTACCTCTACATTTAATGAAAAACATTTTAATAAAGCTTCTTTCTACAATATTTTATAGCCACTCTACATAGTTACTCATTTCCTGATCCTCTTGTTATTTCCTTCTTTGACATCTCTCACCATTTTTCTCTGTCCTCTTCCACTTTCTCTTCTAAAGAAACAAAAATTTAGGTGCATTCTATTAGGTTAACTAAATAAATTAATCACCATTTTATAAAAGTATTATCTTAATATAGTTTAAACAGCATATGAGCTTAAAATGTAAAAGTAGCATTTTTATTAAAAATAGCATTTAATATTTCTTTCCAGGCTGCTCTGGAGACAATGATTTTCAGCTGTTCTTTTTCTTTTTTTTCTTTTTCTGAGGTTTAAGTAATTTCTTGATTATAAACAGTTGATACTATCTGTTGACTTCTTGTTTTGTTCATTGAGAATTAATTTTTCTAAGATTTCACACCCAGTCATACAAAATGTCATCCCTTTTTAAAAAATTACAAAGTTATATCACAATTGTTAATTAAATTGTCTTTACATTAGTAATAATAAATGAATATCATTTACTTCTAAACCAAGATATATGATATTTTTCTTTCACATTTATTTCTAAACATTAACCTCTTTGCTTTTTTGTTTGCTTAATTTGTATATATCTGTTGCTATTCATTCCCAAGTGTTCTATAGAAGATCTATTAAATGGCTATTAATAACATTTTACAATAATTTTTTTGTTCTTCTCAGAAAAGTTTGGCCTTGAATGGCTTCATTTTTAAAGACAAATAGAGACTAGATTAAAGCATTTAATCCTCACCTTAGGATGCGAGAAAAACCAAAGAATCTAAAAGAAACTAGGGAGTGTTCTTTTGAAATAGTAATGAAATAAACTCCTCTTAAACTTGATGCAAGAGAGAGAAAAGTTAATAATAAAGAAGGGGAAACATTCAGATGAAACTCATAAAATGCTCTATTGGCTACATTGAAGTTTTTCTGATTTTGGCCTGGAGATATTCCTGTTGATGAATTGTGGCCATTGTTTCTATGCCTGGTACAACTGTCATTCTGGGATATTTCCTGCTTTTTTGTATTAGGATGTGGTCAGTCATTTCAGTTACTAGGTTGTGGCTGACTCTTTGCGACTTCATGGACTGCAGCACGCCAGGCTTCCCTGTCCAGCACCAACTCCCAGAGCTTGCTCAAACTCATGTCCATTGAGTCAGTGATACCATCCAACCATCTCACCTCTGTCGTCCCCTTCTCTTCCCACCTTCAATCTTTGCCAGTATCAGGGGCTTTTCCAATGAGTCATTTCTTCGCATCAGGTGGCCAAAGTATTAGAGCTTCAGCATCAGTCCTTCCAATGAATATTCAGGACTGATTTCTTTAGGACTGACTGTTTTGATCTCCTTGCAGTCCAAGGGACTCTCAAGAGTCTTCTCCAACACCACAATTCAAAAGCATCAATTCTTTGGTGCTCAGATTTTTTATAGTCTAACTCTCACATCCATACATGACTACTGGAAAAACCATAGCTTTGCCTTTGTTGGCAAAGTAATGTCTCTGCTTTCGAATATGCTGTCCAGGTTGGTCTGGGCTTTTATTCCAAGGAGTAAGCATCCTTTAATTTCATGGCTGTAGTCATCAACTGCAGTGATTTTGGAGCCCAAGAAAATAAAGACTGTCACTGTTTCCATTGTTTCCCATATATTTGCCATTAAGTGTTGGGACTGGATGCAATGATCTTAGTTTTTTGAATTTTGAGTTTTAAATCCACTTTTTCACCCTCTTTGACTTTCATCAAGAGGCTCTTTAGTTCTGCAAATTCTGCCATAAGGGTGGTGTCATCTGAGTATCTGAGGTTACTGATATTTCTCCCAGAAAACTTGATTCCACCTTGTGCTTCATCCAGCCTGGCATTTCACATGATGTACTCTGCATATAAGTTTAATAAGCACAGTGACAATATACAGCCTTGACATACTTCTTTCCCAATTTGGAACCAGTCCGTGGTTCCATGTCCAGTTCTAACTGTTGCATCTTGACCTGCGTACAGATTTCTCAGGAGGCAGATCCAGTGGTCTGGTATTCCCATCTCTTTCAGAATTTTCCAGTTTGTTGTGATCCACACAGTCAAAGGCTTTGGCATAGTCAACAAAGCAGAAGTAGATGTTTTTCTGGAACTCTCTTGCTTTTTCGATGATCCAGCGGATGTTGGCAATTTGACCTCAGGTTCCTCTGCTTTTCTAAAACCAACTTGAACATCTGGAAGTTCATGGTTCACGTACTGTTGAAGCCTGGCTTGAAGAATTTTGAGCATTACTTTACTAGCGTGTGAGATGAGTGCAATTGTGCGGTAGTTTGAACATTCTTTGGCATTGCCTTTCTTTGGGATTGGAATGAAAACTGACCTTTTCCAGTCCTGTGGCCATTGCTGAGTTTTCTAAATTTGCTGGCATATTGAGTGCAGCACTTTTACAGCATCATCTTTCAGGATTTGAAAGAGCTCACCTGGAATTCCATCACCTCAACTAGCTTTGTAGTGATGTTTTCTAAGGCCCACTTGACTTCGCATTCCAGGATGTCTGGCTCTAGGTGAGTGATCACACACTATTGTGATCATCTGGGTTGTAGAGATCTTTTTTGTATAGTTCTTTTGTGTATTCTTGCCACCACTTCTTGATAACTTCTGCTTCTGTTAGGTCCATACTGTTTCTGTCCTTTATTGTGCCCATCTTTGCATGAAATGTTATCTCTGACTTTCTTGAGATCTCTAGTCTTTTCCATTCTATTGTTTTCCTCTATTTCTTTGCACTGATCACCTAGGAAGGCAATGGTCAATTAGGATGTGGTATCTGCATCTAATTTCTGCCTCCAGTGATTTTCTAATAAATGGTGCCTGGGAAAGTCTTTTGTCTCCTCATAAACTAGACATGTCTTACTCTATCCTTCTGCTTGACTGATGGTTTGGATGATCATAAGCTGCTTCCTCAGTGTTCTGAAATCTCTACTTTCCAGTAGTCTTTCTGAAGTCAGAGGCCTACTACTCTAATAGTAGGTGCTTTTTTTCTTCAGAAGTTTTTGATCTCTTTATTGGACATCTGTTTGCCTTTTCAAGGGCTTCCCAGGTGGCTGTAGTGATAAAGAACCTCCCTGTAAATGCAGGAGACATAAAAGATGTGGGTTTGACCCCTGTGTCAGGAAGATCCCTGGAAGTGGAAATGGCAACCCACTCCAGTATTCTTGTGTGGAGAATCCCATGGACAGAGGAGCCTTAGTGAGCTGTAGTCCATAGGGCCCAAAGAGTTGGACATGACTGAAGCAACTATGCATGCATGATATGCCTTTTTAATCTGAATTTTCAGTTTGGCATTTTTCTAATTGTAATACCACTGTGATTTTCTTTCCTCTTTGTTTTAGTGATATCTATTGAAAAACAATGCTGGCTATTCTGGATTAGTTCTCTGACTTTTTTTCTTCTGTTACTTTCCATTTCTTTTCGTCTCTGGTGATTTCTTTGATTTTGTCTTTTTTATTATTTTCTTAATTTTTAGGGACTGTATTCTGTGACTGTTCCTATTTTATGGTATTCTGTTCCTATTTTATGCTGCACTATAGTAATTTTATTTTGTTGAAATATTTCTCACTCTGCACAGTCTGTTTCCTCCTGGTTCTTTTTTTTTTTTTGCTGTCTGTTTTTATGTTGGAAGCATTCTCCCTATACATCTATTTTAAGAATAAACAGTAAAAGCTGATAAGTATATGCTTAGATGAGGTTTGGTAAGCTTCACTATAGAATGGTGATGAGCAAGACTTTTCATTGTCAGTAACTGATGATTTTATATGTGTGTGTGTGTGTGTGTGTGGTGGTTTAGTCATTAAGTCATGTCCAACTCTTGTGATCCCATGGACTCTGCAAGGTTCCTCTGTCCATGGGCTATACCAGGCAAGAATGCTGGAGTGGGTTGCCATTTCCTTATCATATATATATATAGTACATTTTATAACAACCCAGAAAAGTAGATATTTTTCCCATTTTAGTGTTGAAAAAATAGAATCAAATGGGACTAAGTAGTTTTCTAAGGTTACATATCTCATTAGGTTTATGTGAATCAAAATCTTGCATTCTAAGACATCATTGTCTAATTTTTTCCCTCTGTAGCTACAGTTCTGTGTCAAGTGGCATTATGGTAGCATTTTGTGAAGAAAAATCACAGCTATGTTAAGTAAAGACAGCTTAACAGAAGTGTAAATGCATTTGAAATGTCCTCTTGTAGGCTTTCAGTTTATAGCATTTAAACTGAATGTTGGACTAGTAAATTACAGAGCAATTTAAATGCTTCATCAGTTTGTACTTTGCTAATGTTACCATATTCTTGAAACATAAAGCCAGAAGTTGAAAGAGAACCACCTTCATAAACTGTAAAATTTAATAAAAATATGTATAACCTTTTGAGAAAATAATTCGGTAATGTAATATATATCAATAATCTTTAAAAGTTTGGTAATATATATCAATAGCCTTTAATATGTATCAATTTGGTGATATATATCAATATCTTTAAAAGCCTAAAAAATCCTCTGACCTACACAACTGATTTTAGAAATCTCTCCCACAGAAGGAAAACAGAGGTGTAGATAAAACTACAAATAAATATTCAAAATTATGATTCATCATTAAATATGCAAACTTAAAGTTAGAAACAACCAAAATTCCTACAATGGCAGACTTTGAAAAAATTAGGATACAACCATATGAGGGAGTTATTATGTACCTGTTAAACATGGTATTTTTAAAGGGCATTTAAAATAAGAAATATCTGGTGTGTTAAGCGAAAAAGTCGAATGCCAAACTGTACTCACAGTGCAGTGCAAAGTAGGTTAAAATTCATGTACATTTGCATAGAAAAAAGACTGAAAGAAAGTATGCCAAACTGCAAGCCGTATTTGCCTCTAGCGTCCAGGATTATAGACAATTTATATTTTCTCATTGATACTATTCTGTATTTTCCAAATTTCCTAAATAATTACATAGTGTTTTAATAATAAAAAAAGTATGTGTCTTTAAAAATACTTGAAGACTCTTTGCTGTGGAGAATAAGTGAGTCTAAGAGTTCTTTGGTTCTTTCCTGCTTTCATATAACTATCTGTGGACAGTACTAATGGGACAGAATTGGGCTCTTTTCTGCACTGTATTATTATTAAGGACTTCCTAAAAGGTGCTTTTTCCTGTCATATTATCACCCCATTTCTTCTATTTCCTAACACTATTCTCTCATATCTTATACCTTAAACACTCATCATTGGAGTCTCATAAGTATGATTTATTTGTCACTAATGTACATTTTAAATTGATTGTGCATTTTTATTTACAGATCATCTCTAAATATTATTCATATACCAATTGGAACTAGTTTCTGAAATATTTTGTAAAAATCTATTAATGATTTCCTAGTGACAAAAATTATATATGAAAAAAGTTAAAGATGTGTAACTGGATTTTATGAATAAATCATAACGGGAAAAACCATCCTGATTACCTGTAATTAATACTGGCCTAGCTTTTAGGCAGTTTTCTAGGTAAACAGTCATTTCATGTAATTTATTTACTAATTGCAGTGATTTTAAACACCTGGGCTCCCTTTGCACTATAAAAATCTTTAGGAAGTAAGAATTAAGGAAGGTATAATGTTGAAGAGGAGTGAAATGGGTGGCATCAAGGTATTCTAGTTGTCCCTTGGTTTCCTTGGGATCTAGGCACCCTCATGAACACCAAATCCACAGATGCTCAAGTCCTTTGTAGAAAATGGCATAATACCTCACTTTCCCTGTCCACGGGCATCCCACAGATACAGGGGCTGACTGTGCTGACACTTTGATGAATTTCAGCTATACTGAATTCTAGAATGGAAATTATGTAAACAGCATTACCAGTTTTGTAGATAATTTTAATGAATATTTTAAAATAGATGTTTTTTAAAATTTCAAAGCACAGATAATTTGGCCACATTAAATAATTAATTCTCGTAAGGGTGGGTGATAGATACTATGTTCCTGAATATTCAAGAGAAATTGCAACCCATATTTTATTTTTTTTATGATCACTATGCAAACGTTCATTAAGCAACCAAGAGCTAAAGCCTTGCTCACTCTACTGAAAAATGGAATTATAAAGTATATTGGCTAGTATTGGCTGCTATGAACAGAAGGAAGTTTGGAAGGTTGCTGCTATTATGCAGCAAAGTAAAAATAGTACTTAAGGTCAGAGGCAAGGAGCATCTTTTGCACGGTTTCATTTATGAAATACAGCAAATTAAATGACACAGATTTGTCTAATTTTGTCACTTCCCCTAACAGATTAAAGAATCTTACGTTTGGTCTAACTGAATTAATAATTATCATGTTTGTTAGTTTACAGTGTTGAAAGGATGCTTTTAATTTCACTATTTTCGGTTTGACTTAGATAACTTTGCCAGTTCCTACACTGAAATGAGGCTGACAGAGTAAGTGGCTTCACTACCTGGGGGGAATGCTTTTCTTAATTACAGCTTCCCATCTGCCTCAGAATTGTCACACACTTTGGTTCCTCCTGTCCCCAAATCCTAGATGTGACTCTGTTTTCCCCTTTTGTAATCATTTTAAGTTCTGATTCTGCCCCCAGGTTTAGTTTGTCTACATTTCAAAAAGAAAAAAAAAAAAGTTTTCTAATGGTCTCATCCTGCAACACAGAGGATTAACTCTTCCTGCAACACAGAGGATTAAATGACAGCCTCTGACTTGTTCTCTATTGGCTAAAATACCTTTTCCGTTTGTTAAGAAGACAATTTTTCTTTTTTTTTCTGCATATCTGAAAAGAAAGGATAATATAAACAAAATTTAGTTTATGTAAAGAAGACAATGAAGCATTGAAAGTCTTTATCTTTTGAACCATTGATCTCTGTTATTCAGGATAAAGGCAGAGATTCAAGTAAGTCTTTAATTGTGAGGTTTAGGAAGTATTTACGGTATGCTTAGTTACCATGTGTCCAATGAATATTTTGTTTAAAAAGGAAATTTTACTGGGTTGTTCCTCTTTATGGGGCAGACATTCACTTTTTCCCTTAAGTAAGCAAAGAATCCAATACATACTTTACAGCAGTTTAAAAAAATCATGAAATGTATATGATAAAATGAATATTGTTTAGTTCTCTATATTTTTATCTATTAACTTTGGATTGCTTATAAGAACCATGACTTGAATAACAAAGGATTCTACAGCATATGTGTGTGTTACAATTACATACTTTCTTCATTTTTGCCAAAATGTCAGTGTAAACGTTTTCCATCTGTTCTTGACTTTGAACAGAAACAAGTTCTTTCAGTTTTCTTTTGGTGCATTATTTAATGATAATAATGCACCAACTTTTTGTACTGATGTCTGATATATAAGGTGCTCCTTATAAAACATCTCCCAGGATAACATACAGTTAATGGCTAATGTATGGTTAATGGTTAATGTGTGGGTGGTATTCCCAGACCATTGTTTATTTATTTATGGCTGTACTGGGTCTTTGTTGCTGTGCCTAGGCTTTCTCTAGTGGCAGTGAGCAGGGGCTACTCTTCATTGTGGTGTGTGGGCTTCTTATTGTGGTGGCTTCTTTGTTGTGGAGCATGGACTTTAGGCATGTGGGCTCAGTAGTTGTGGCTCACAGACTCTAGAGCACTGGCTCAGTAGTTGTGCATGGGCTTAGTTGCTTCTGGCACGTGGGATCTTCCAGGATCAGGGACAGAGCCTATGTCCTCTGCACTGGCAAGTGGATTTTTTACCTCTGAGCCATGAAGGAAGCCCACCAGACATTATGGGTTTTTATACACGGTCCTCAAATATGTTTTTCAGCTAATGTTTATATAGAAAAAAATATTTATCTAAATTCAGTGCATGATTTTTAAATAAAGTAATGTTTGAGTAGAGACTAGATATAGTTGTTAGGGTATCAGGATCAGGTACAGCCTCTGCAGAAAACATTTCACATCAGCATCAGTGATGATCTTGGGTGTGGCTGATGCTGGGAGGCCACACAGTTGCATCTAAATCTGCCATCTGCCCACTAACATGTTAACCACTTGATGATCACCAAACAATGTTTTCAGCAGTTTATATATATATCCCAATATGATAGTTTATCACTTAGATTTTTAATGTATTTTATAAAGCTTATCATGTTGGGGCTGCTGCTGCTAAGTTGCTTCAGTCGTGTCTGACTCTGTGCGACCCCATAGATGGCAGCCCACCAGGCTCCCCCGTCCCTGAGATTCTCCAGGCAAGAACACTGGAGTAGGCTGCCATTTCCTTCTCCAATGCATGAAAGTGAAAAGTGAAAGTGAAGCTGCTCAGTCGTGTCCGACTCTTCTCGACCCCATGGACTGCAGCCTACCAGGCTCCTAGGTAACAAATACTAATATTTCCTATTCATTGAAACAGGAAAAAAAAGATTAGCTTTTTATGTCTGATTTCTGTAATACTGACATTCGATGGGAGAGATGCCTGAACTCTGTTTTGAAAGTCTGATGTGGTGGAAAAACATTAGGATTTAGCATCCATGGTCCTTGGTTCAAATTCTGCCACTACTACCTTAGGTATACTTGGATAAGTTCCTAAAGTATCTTGAGTCTTATTTTTCTTCTATCTCAAATGAGAACAATACTATTCATCTTTTATAGTTGTTTTAAAGGTTAACAAAAATATACAGAAAACATCCTAGTGCCTTGCACATAGTAGCCACTATACTGTGCTTAGTCGATCAGTCATGTCTAACACTTTGTGACTCCATGAACTAGAGTGCTCCAGGCTCCTCTAGATGGGGATTCTCCAGGCAATCTTCCCAACCCAGGGATCAAACCCAGGTCTCCCATATTGTAGGCAGATTCTTTATCTTCTGAACCACTAGGGAAGCCCAAGAATACTGGAGTGGGTAGCTTATCCCTTCTCCAGCGGATCTTCTCAACCCAGGAATTGAACCTGGGTCTCCTGTATTGCAGAAGGATTCTTTACCAGCTGAGCTACCAGGGAAGCCTGTGGCCACTGTATTAGTGAAGGCTATTATGATTAGTGATAACTTGCAGTTATTTATTAATAGTATGTAAAAGTTAATAGTGGCAAATTTTGGAATGCCTTTTAGTTTGGTAGAGCACTTTGTTATACAACATATTTAATCTTTCCTAAAGCATTTAGGGGCATCTTATTATTCTTAGCATGTCCTATATACAGCTTATATGGGAGGTTAACTGATGTGGCTAGTAAATGATAGAGTAAAAATGTGAGCCTAATCTTGTAACTTCCAAATCTCTTGTCTTTGTACAATAAAATATGTTTTTTATTAATAATTATTAACTTCACATTCCAGATGACAAACATTTATTTGACTTAAAAGTTTTAAACGGATATATAGATGAAAAATTTTCTAGTGGAATCATATACAAATTTTTACTAAAAATCAATAGTGTAAGGAGCTGTTGGCACTGGATATATTACACTGGGATTTCTATCCCCTAGTGTCTTCACAAACTTTAACTTACTGTGGCACATGTGGGGACCGAGTGGATAGCTACCGTACATATGTTACAGGTGATGATCCTGACATCCTAAGAAGCTATGTTTTGCTGAATGTGATGCTTTTAGTAAATAGCAGAATGTTGTGTCTCCAAGTATAGGTTTTACATGAATTTCCCCAAATCTAGTTTATTCAGCATTTACTGAATATTATGTTTAGAGTATATACTGTTAGAAGTACAAAAATAAACAAGGCAATTTCCTTGCCTTTACAGATTTTAAAACTTGTGTGTGCTTCTGAGGGGGAGACAAAATGCATTTAAATGATCACAGTGGAAGATGTGATATGTCAAAATTAAAATGAAAGTAATACAGTTCCAACTCTTTGTGACCACATGGTCTGAACAGTCCATGGAATTCTTGAGGCCAGAATACTGGCGTGGATATCTTTTCCCTTCTCCAGGGAGTCTTCCCAGCCCAGGGATCAAACCCAGGTCTCCTGCATTGTGATCAGATTCTTTACCAGCTGAGCCACCAGGGAAGCCTGAGAATACTGGAGTCTGGAGCCTAACCCTTCTCCAGAGGATCTTCCCGACCCAGGAATCGAACCGGGGTCTCCTGCATTGCAGGGAGATTTTTTACCAGCTGAGCTACTATGGAAGCATGTGATATGTCTAGGATTATAAAAATTGAAAACCTAAGTTGAGTATGATGTGGAAGAAAACGGAAGAAATCTAGGTTACATATTCGGTCAGTGAAATTCCTAAAAGGTGTAATGGTTTATGTGGAAGAAAACTAGAAGTGACTGTATTTTCTTAGATTCTAAAGCTATGAAAAAACTGCATTTCTGTTCTTAACTGCATTATGGACTATAATGAGTGCACACTGCAAGGTGCCAAAATTTATGATAAGAAAAAATAATTAAGCAAGATAATTGCATATTGATGCTTACTGGAAATACTTATGTATCCATTAAGTTTAGAAAATGAAAAACTTAGTTCTGTATCTTAATTCATTCCACTTATGTTTAGGTGGGAATTAGGTTTAATGAATTCTAATAATATCTTGAATTTGATTATTTATCTTCATCTAGAACTCTTAGCTCCATAATACTTTAAGTAGCACATTAAGAAAAAGATAAATTCTTCCTTTACTTTCATCTATTCCTGAAAAATTTGAGTATATGTGGTTTGGGATTACTCATTTTCCATTTCTTGTGGTTAATTCAGGAAACAAGCAGTCTGGGCTTTCTAGGTACATTCTTTTTAGTAATGGGTGATTTTTTGTTTTTCATTTGAAGATGTGGCCCTCAGATGCATGTTAGGCAATTTTCTGTCCTCAAATGCAATGAAAACTGATTAATTTGTTCATCTTAATTTAGCTAATAGTGTTCCCCATGCTGTATTTTACATGCACAATGGAAATCTTTATGCCTTAAAATAATTTGAACCAATGCAATTAATGATATTTGATGTAATTGCCACATTATATTTTACATATTTTACAAATATCCTTAAAATATTTATATTTTCCCCAGAGGAAAACAAGAAAAATCACCCATTCTTTTGCCACTCATACTTATTTAGCCTTTCTATCTATAAATGAAAGGGTATCATATCATTCATAGTTTTCTCATTTAGTTAATATCTTGTGGATATCTTTTACAGATAAAGAAGCTGAGACTTAGACACAAGATTTAAGGCTAAGTATCTATGGCTTCAAAGCCTGTTATCTTAACCAGTAAGCATACCAACCTTCTTTAAAAAAAAATAGAACTATACTGTGATTAATGAATACTATAATTTGGTATGGTTGAAAAGGAGATTTCTTGAGGAAGGGATTGACTTTCATGGTTGATGAAGAAGCTCAAGAGACAAAAGGAACCAGAGGTAGTTCCTGCCTTGTCTTATGTAAGCCCAAGCCACTGCAGGCTTCTTCACAGCTCTTCACATAACTTTTTTTTTTTTTTTTCTGTCTTTCCTATATCACACTTTTATTTTGACTAGCTTATCTTCTCTGTCATTAGGCAACTGTAGTTATATAAGTTTTCCTATTTATATAATACAAATTTAAGGTGCTGGGTGATTGCATTCCATATGGAATTATGAGCAATTTCAGTTCAGATGTCAGGAAAAGGAATCTCTTTTGCAATTGAGGTTAAAGGTCCCATAGAATAAAGTGGAATGATTCACCACCTACAAGAGTTTTCTCTCTGCTGTTATGATTTATCCTTTTATTAAAAAATATTCTGAATATATTAGGAGACTGATGCTGAATTTTCTCACATGGTTAGAAAGTATGTATCACATTTGTGGTTTTTTTTCTCCTTACAGTTCAATATTAACATTTCCTATTTGAATATTTAATATCATTGGAAAAATAGATAACATTCTTGCTCTTTTTCATTGTAAAAATATTGTCTTATTTCTAAAGTAAAAAAGAATGCATTCTCTTGGTTAAGAAAATAAAGAAGTAGCAATTTTAGAAAATATTAATCTGGCTTTTAAATCCAAATGTTATCTTTCTTAATTTATAAGAAACCACTGTAGAGTTGTGTAATTTTTTTCTCAAGAAATAATTTACATTAAAAAGGGTATGATATTTGTGAAACTCCCTTTTTTAGAGTATGTGTTTTTGAAAAGCAAAGATCCATAAATTGAATAATTTTTATGGATTATAAAATTTATAGTACATTTTTATAGAAATGTATCTTGATTCTATAAAAATCTGTAGTTATATTACAAAACAATCTTTGATGCCATATATTTTTATATTTGTTAAGATACTAATAACAGTAGATATCCCCTAGCAGTCCAGTAGTTAGGACTCCACACTTCCACTGCCAAAGGTGCAGATTCAAGCCCTGGTCGGGGAACTAAGATTTCAAAAGCTATGCAGAGCAGCCAAAGAAAACAATAAGATTTAATAATTATGTTCAAAACATGTTATAAATTATATTGTGTTTTGGCCTTTTTAATAGCCACCCCCCCAATAGAAACTCAGTTTTCTTAATCATGACCTTCCGGAAATCATAGACCTACCGGCAAAATAAACCTTGTGTATTGGCTTTTCAAAAATGAAAATTTATTTTTAGGCTACTATGAATATTCCCATTGTGAATATAGGACATTTAACTTTTTTTCAGGGGTTTCATCTCATGCAATAGCTCATGAATTTTTTTAATATCTCTTTTCTATTAATGTTATTCTTGTCTTAGATTAACATTAGAAGAAAGATTTCTCTGTTAAAATGTGAAATATCTTTTTAAACTCTGAGGATCACTTTCTTGATTTTTTAAAAAAAATTACAGAATCCTTTAAGATGTGCTTCTTCATTAGGTTTTTAGTAAATATATCATGGATTTTTCCTCATTTTTCATATTTGCCTATGGGGAAATAGTTTCATCCATTCACTAGTTGGTTTCTAATGTCATGGTGTACGAGTCTGGAGGAGCCTGTACCCCTATTGGTGGGAGAGCTAGTACATAAAAAAGTGAAGCATTTTTGTATTTCTTTTTAAAATATTCCTTTGTCAGAAGGATCTCAATATCACCACAAGGTTTGATGGTTCTCTAAGAAGGACTCGGAAGACTCAGCATGTAGTCAGATGAATGGCTATGATTTATTACAGTTTAAGAAAACACTGGTGGCTCAGATGGTAAAGAATTTGCCTGCAATGTGGAAGACCTGGGTTAGGTCCCTGGGTCTGGAGAAGGGAATGACTACCCACTCTACTGTTCTTGCCTGGAGAATCCCATGGATGGAAGAGCCTGGCAGTCTACAGTCCATGGGGTTGCAAAGAGCCTGACACAACTGAGAGACTAACACTTTCATTTACATTTTTTTAAGGAAAAACACATGGATTGGTATCTGAGAGAAACCATACACAAGCTTCTGGAGTTCTCTCCCAGTGTAGTCACCACACAGGAAGCAGTGATTCTTCCATGATGAGTTGTGACAAATGTGAAATGTTGACAACCAGTGTAGAAGCTCAGTACCCAGAGTTTTAGGGGAAATGGTCATGTAGGCTCCTTCTGCCTAGCATATACTAAAATTATAGAAGAAAAGCAGGAATTCAGCCATACCTATATTACTTCTACAAACTGTCTAGGCACAGGGAGCCTTTTATCAGTTCCTGGAATGTCGGGACCCTTCCTGAAATCCAAATTCTATCTCTATCGCTAACACATTATGTCTTTGAGAAAATCACCTTTACCTTTCTAAATCTCAATTTTCTTCTCTCTTAAATAGTGAGATATGCTAGATAGTATTAAAAACAGTCTCTAATTCTGTTAGAATTGGAGCTCTAAATAGATTTTTTCTTAATCTATACAGATCAATGGGATTCTTTTAAATTACTTTTTCCTCTAGCCCCCAGTGGTGATTTATTATAGATGAAGTTCAGAAGCTTCTATTACACTTAGGGCATTTTTATTTAAATTTTTCCTACTTACATAGTTTCCACATCCAAACATAAAGTTGTGTCTTGTATGTTGAAAAGTCAAAGAGAGAAGTTGAATTATGAACTGTGTGGCCTTAATGACAATAGATATGAATGATGACAGGACAAGTATTTAATCTCCATTTAACAGAGGGAGGGTACAATAACTCAGAGAGAATAATTAATTTGTAAATGTCTGTACAGCTAACACATCAAAGAAATTAAGTATAAATAGTTCTTCTAGCTACTCCATAGGATGTTCTTTGAAGGCAGACACTGCCATTTTTCATTAGGAAACTGTGGCTCCATTCTTGCCTGGAGAATCCCATGGACGGAGGAGCCTGGTGCGCTACAGTCCATGGGGTCTCAAAGAGTCGGACAAGACTGAGTGACTTCATTGGGCACTGGGACTCTGGCTCCATAAATAGGAGTTACTCAATAAATGTTAGACAGGTAATAGTTGTATGAACATGGAGCAATTCACTCATTCTGTCACTCAACAAACTTTAGAAACATAATTATTAAACACTTTCTTCCTTTTAATATTTTCGTTGATGGTTTTGTAATTGCATTTGGTGCTTTTAGTTCACCTGGGGCCTGACTTCTGCTGTTGGAGACTTTAGCCCTCCTCTTTAGAACATTAGTTTCTGCCCTAGCAGTTGTGGCCCCTTCTCTTGCTGTCTATCTGTGTGTGTGTGTCTCTCTGTCTCAGGGTACTTAGAGGCTACTTGGTAAACAGTAATTTTTTTTTTTTTTTTGGGTCTCCTGGTCCACTTTCATGTACCAATCTGGTCTAGAACACAGAAAAATATCTCTTTGTCCTTGCTCAAGCCGTGATTGAGATAGAATCTCCCAAACAGCACTATTTTAAAGAAAACCCTCTGACAGAATAAAGCAATTTGTCATTTCCACTGAAGATCAGTGGTCATTTTGATAGAAAATGTGTTCAATCACTCTTGAAAGAGAATTATGGTGCTGCTGTATTATTTCATTTAGTACTTTATATATCCTGTACTGACATTTTTCTTTTTAGTTAATTGGAATTAAAGTCTAGCTCTTTACGTGTGTTTTGGGAAGTATATTTTATTCAAAACTTCTTTGGCACTTTTGAAAATTCTTTAATTCTGTTTTGAAATTTTTTTCCTAGAGCTACATGGAAAATAAGTACTGTAACTGAATTTTTGGTTTTAAAAGGTACCTACTAAATTATTTTAAAAGATGCATTTAATTGAATATTGAAAAATGATTTCATATTGAAAATATTGTATGTTGACAACTGGACTTTATCTTTTGGAACTGTATCTTTGTAATTTCAGTACAATATTTAACAAATTGCATTTATTGTTCTCTACTTAGATGAGCTCTTAGACATTACATGAGGATACATTTTTAAGTACCAGTACTTGAAGTTTTATGATTAAATCTATTCATACAAGTTTCATGCTTTGAGACTGTGCAAGAAAAATATTAATTAGTTTGTAATTTAGAATACCAATAGCCTTAGAGTTGTACTGAAATAGTGCTATTTTTGGATCACTTGAAATAGTAGAGTCTAAGAGATTTTGAAGTGTTAATTTAAAGCAAAAGTCATTTAAAAATAATATGTTACATATAAGAAAAATTCAGAGTTGGGTATAAAATATCTAGACTTTGGTGGAACTATAATTTTAACTCTTATATTATCTGTATGCTTCAAATTTATTTATAATTTTGAAATAGTAATGTATTTGCAGTGCTTTTGCATAGCTGTCTACTAATAGGGTCTCAATATTACCCTGCCCTAGGGGTCCTATTTTAATTGTAGTTTATATAAATAATATATTAAAATAATCTATATAAATAATGCCTACTGTAGCTGCACCAGGAGAAGCAATGATCTTAGGAACATGCCATTTTATTTGGCAACTGGAGACTGAGTATTTAGGATAGAAGTAGACCTCCTGTATAATTTTATATATTTAAAAATAAGAAATACATCAGTAATGATATAGAAGTATTCACCATCTGACCCTTCTGAATCTAGTTGGGAATTCTAAAGTGTCTAAAAATACCCTATTTTCAGATACAGTCAAATTTCACACATAAACACAAAGTCATATTTCTGGATAACTATATTTTAAGATATAACAGCAATCTGATTTTTATAGTGATGTGGCAGTTTCAAAGCAGATTTAAGTGACATTTAAAACTAATATGTTGTTTTAGCTAAAATGATTCTGCTAATTTGCATGGTTTTCCACTGAATTTTCTACATTAAGTCATCTGTATATTGAGTCTTTTTATCTATTTCAACATTAATTTCTTGTTTATAATTGCTTAAGTGATGAAATTTTTTTCTGGTACTATTAAGTACAAATTTAGCATGGTTATTATCCCTTTTTCTGGTTTTTGGTAATATAAGCATTTAAGGTTATAAATGTCCTGCTGGACATTTAATTTATTATGTTCTGCAAGCTATTATATGTAATATTATTTTAATTTTTGTCAGTTCTAACTATTTTAAAATATCCATTATGATTTATCTATTTTCTGACCCGAGTTATTCAACCGTATGTTTTTAAAATATATGCTTTCATTTTTTTTTTACAAATTAATTTAATTGCATTGTGATTAGTGAAGGTGATCTACATTTTGAAATTTCTTGAAACTTATTTTTTGTCCTAAAATATGGTCAATATTTGTTAATATTCTGCCTCTGCTTGAGGAGACTAGACTATTGTTGACTGCAGTGTCTCCCATCCAAGTACTAACCAGGCCTGACCCTGCTTAGCTTCCAAGATCAGATGAGATGGGGCACTTTCAGGGTGGTATTGCCATAGACTTGACTGCAGAGTCTAATGAAAGTCATTTAATTAAGTTTGCTAATTTTATTATTGTAAATTCTCTATTAATTTTGTCTAATTAACCTATCAGTACTTGAAGGAGCTGTATCAGTGTCTCTCAATGCTATTGATTTACAAATTTCTCCTTTTATTTTTCTTACCTGTATTTTATACTTTTGGGGACTTTTAAATTATGTGCAATGTGCATATAATTTAGGATTATATATTTTATATATTCCTAGTGAACTGAATGTTTTTATTATAATGAAATTGCCATCCTAACTCTAGTAATAATCTAGTTTTATTTTATCAGAAATGTATTTGGCTATTCCAGATTTCCTGTGGTTCATATTTGCTTTGCATTTCTTTTGTCATGTGTTTTCACCTAGAATTTAAAAATCTATTTAAAATAGATTAAATAGATTAAAATCTATTTAAAATCTAGAATTTAAAAATGCTTTACATTTGTCTATATTTAGCTGTATTTTTTCATATAAAAATTGTATATTTTTTCTCTTTTAAAAAATTTAATAGACTTTTTCTTAGCAGTTGTAGTTTTACAAAAAACTTCAGTGGAAAGTACAGAGAAGTTCCATATATTTACTTATTTCTTCTTCACTTTGTTACAGCTGAAGAGCCAATATTGATACATATGTTATTATCAACTAAAGTTTATAGTTTACTTTAGGGTTCACTTTATGTTGTTCATTCTTTGGATTTTGATAAATGTGTAATGACATGTATCCACCACTCTCATATCATACAGAATAGTGTCACTGACCTAAAATATCCCCTGTGCTCTACCTTTTTATCCCTCCTTCCCCTCTCCTGAAACATTGGCAACCATTAGACTTTTTTACTGTCTCCGTAGTTTTGTGTTTTCCAGAATGTCACATAGTTGGAAACATGTGGTGTGTTACCTTTTCAGATTGGCTTCTTTCATTTAGAACTATTCATTTAAGATTCCTCCATGCCTTTTTGTGGTTTGATAGCTCATCTCTATTGCTAACTAATATTCCATTTTATGTTTAAATAAGCACGGTTGTTTATCCATTCACCTATCAAAGGACTTTTTAACTGCTTCTAAGGCTTGATAATTAAGATTAAAGTTGATCTATGCATTTGTGTGTAGGTTTTTGTGTGAACTGAAGTTTTCAAATCATTGGGTGTATACAAAACAGTGTGAGTGCTGGATCATATTTTAACAGTTGAATTTTGTAAAAAAGTGCCAAAGTGTCCTTTAAGGTGACTGTCATTTTGTATTAGCAACGAGTGAGAATGCCTGTTACTTAATCACATCCTTGTCAGCATTTGGTGGTGTCAGAGTTTCAGATTTTAGTGTAGCTGGAGTCACAAAAATAGTCAATCAGATGTTCTCTTTTGTATAACTGATGAATTATTACATTTATATTTATTTTGATTATTGCTATTTATCTTACTGTGTATTTTTTGTCTTTGTCCTACTTTTTCAATGAGCCATTTTTGTTTCCTTCTTGGTTCATGTTGGATTGATGCATTTGGGATGTGTTTGTGTGTGCATGTGTTTTATATCCCATCTTCTCACTTCTCTGGTTTGGAATTACTAGTTTTATGGTTATTCTTGTTATTTACCACATATATTAAAGTTGAATGGTAAATTTAAGACTGGGATCTTAGAACACTCTGATATGATCATCTTCTGATTTACTTGTTATTTTCATTTTTTTCTGATTTACTTGTTTTCATTTTTGATTTGCATATCCATTAATATTTTTAATTTATTAAAAAATTTTATTGGAGTATAGTTGCTTTACAATGTTGTATTAGTTTGTGCTGTACAGGAAAATGAATCAGTTATGTATACATACATGCCCACTTCGTTCTCCAGGGGATCTTCCCAACCTAGGGATTGAACCCGGGTCACCTGCTGCAGGCAGATTCTTTACCGAGTCCTCATTAGTTATCACTTTTCACTTTCATACATTGGAGAGGGAAATGGCAACCCACTCCAGTATTCTTGCCTGGAGAATCCCAGGGACAAGGGAGCCTGGTGGGCTGCTGTCTATGGGGTCGCACAGAGTCGGACACGACTGAAGCGACTTAGCAGCAACAGCATTACTTATCTGTTTTATACAGAGTAATGTACATATGTCAGTCCTAGCCTTCTAATTCATCCCATCACTTCTTCCCTCTTGGTATCCATATGTTTGATCTCTACATCTGTGTTTCTATTTGCAAATAAGTTCATCTAAACCATTTTTCTAGATTCCACATATAAGCGATATCATATGATAATTGTTGTTCTTTGTCTGAGTTACTTTTCTCTGTATGACAGTTTCTAAGTCTATCCATGTCTCTGCAAATGGCAGTATTTGGTTCCTTTTTATGGCTGAGTAGTATTTCATTGTATGTGTATACCACTTTTTCCATTCCTCTGTTGATAGACATTTAGGTTGCTTCCATGTCCTGGCTATTGTAAATAGTGCTGTAGTGAACATTGGAATGAATGGATCTTGAATTATGGTTTTATCCAGGTATATTCCCAGGAGTGTGATTGCTGGGTCATATGGTTGTTCTGTTTTTAGCTTTTCAACAGTGTAGGAGGGTTCCTTTTTTTCCACATCCTCTCTGGCATTTTTTTAAACACCTGCAATTTTCACATTATTATTATCATATATAGATAATATTTGCACAGGTTTATTTTACATCCATTCCAGAAAGACAGTTTATTCAAACACAATTATATTTTTGTGATTATTTCCTTTCAGTACTTTGAAGATATTTTAAAATAGTTTTGTGGCTTTCATTATAGATGTAGAGGAGTCAGTTACCAGAATGGCTTGTATTCATTTTTAGATTTGACCTGCCTCACCTCCTCCTCCTTTGCCTTTTCATCCACAGTTTCACCATAACATGCTTGGGTGTGTGTGTTTGTGTGTGTGTTATTTCCATTGCTCTCACCATTTGAGCATTTTTCAGTCATTATCTCTTCAAATACAGACACTTCAGACTTTTCTTTACACTCTCCTAGTCTCTGTTTAAAATTATCGTACATCTTTTCATTCTATTTTCTGTGGCTTTAACATTTTTTCCCATCTTTTTCTGTCTTGTTTGCTTTTTGTATTCCAACTATGTAATTTCTTCAATTCTGAAGTTTATTATTACAACTCTGATTATTTCTTTAGTTCTAATTTGTTGTTTAATACTTCCCCTTTATTTTCAAATATCATATTTTATATCTGAAAGTTCTGTTTGATTTCTTTTCAAATCTGCTGGCATTTTGGGATATTTAAATAGTTCTACTCTATAATTGATTTTAAACAAAGCAAACCAAAAAGGTGTGTTTTATAGAGGATAGATTTTCCTCTTCCCTAAATTCACTCCTATAGGTACATACAAAGATGCTTACACTGCTATGACCATTCTAGTAGCCATCTGATTTCCCAGTGCTTTGAGAACTGAACATGTCATGTAAGTATACAGTGATAATTCCTTACCTCTCATAGAAGAATGCAAGATTGGTGTGGCAGAAATACATGTTATCAAAGACAGGAGAAGCAGGTGGCAGAGAATGAGATGGTTAAATAGCATCACCGACTCAATGGACATGAATTTGAGTAACCTCCAGGAGATAGTGAAGGACGAGGAAGCCTGGTGTACTGCAGTCCTTGGGATCACAAAGAGTCAGACACAACTTAGCTACTGAACAACAACAAAAGTCAGATTATGACACGTGTAATTTGATACTGTTCTGACATAAGCTATGGCAGTTTATACATTATTAAGATTTTAATTATATTTTGTTTTTGGTAAAATTAAAAGTATAAAACCATAAAAAGATCTAGGTTGTGTATATTTTAAGCAAAGAGTTACACAAGTTTAACAAATAGTTCATTAACTCTAAAATTAATACAGGATTTCTCTGCATGGCATGTCTAATTTTTAGTTATTGCTATCAATTAAAAACAGATATATGCATATACTTATAGAGTATACTATATCAATTTTTCAATTATACCATGACATCAGGCACTGAACATCTGATTAGAGCATTTTCCCTAATAGATCTTACTTATGCTTAATTGAATTGCAAATTTTACTTCATGTTTTATTTCTCATACATTCCAAGTATTACCTTACCTATATTTATCTTTAGAATTTTAAATATTTGGTTCAATAATACTAAATGAGTTATCAAATTTGATAATCTCAGGAGGCAATCTGATATAGTCAGATATCTCACATCTAATTTTAAATTATACTTCTGCTTTAAAAATAAACTATATGAGCATATGAGAGTTGTTTCGTTTTTTTGGATATCAATTTTGTCCCTTATAAGATGAGGCTAATAGTGTTACTATAAGTAATAAATGAAACAAAGAAAACTTACAGTGCTTCAGTTCAGTTCAGTTCAGTCGCTCAGTCGTGTCCGACTCTTTGTGACCCCATGAATCGCAGCACGCCAGGCTTCCCTGTCCATCATCAACTCCCGTAGTTCACTCAGATTCACGTCCATCGAGTCAGTGATGCCATCCAGCCATCTCATCCTCTGTCGTCCCCTTCTCCTCCTGCCCCCAATCCCTCCCACCATCAGAGTCTTTTCCAATGAGTCAACTCTTCACATGAGGTGGCCAAAGTACTGGAGTTTAAACTTTAGCATCATTCCTTCCAAAGAAATCCCAGGGCTGATCTCCTTCAGAATGGACTGGTTGAATCCCAATATTTTCCCAAGAAATGAAACTTGTGATTGTTTTTATCATCATTAATGAATAGATACTTGCACGATTTTGTATCGAGTTTTTTTCTTCAAAAGTTACATAAACTCTACAATGTGAAACATAAAATAGAAATTATCCTTGTTATGGTTTTCAGTACCATTTCCATTTGTTTGAAATGTTTATAGCCATTTCCAGGTATAAATTTATATAATATTGGAATTATAAAGTAGATAGAATATCTCCGTTACTATATTTTAAGGGTTAATGTTATTTAGGAGCTACTGTTTCCTCTTTTGAAAAACAAAGAGATTCATTTAATATAGAATTTACAAACACACTAATCTCTTTTTTTTTTGTTCTCCATCACTATTAATTTCTATTTTTGACACAATAAATTAGCAAATTATTTAATCATATACATATTGATTACATACTTACCTCGGAAAAATCACCAATTCATATCTTGTGAATTATTATAAGACATAACTTTTGAAGGTACAAGGAAGTTTCAATAGTGGAATAGCAAAGATTAGAACTCAGTTGCTCTAAATCAGTTATGTAGAATTTTTTCACCACACCATATCGCTTACTATAAAATATAGTCTCTGAACTGAATTTTTATACATATATGAAAAGTTCAATTATAATATTTGATGTAGTAATAGTTCAAAACAAAGAGTGATAAGTGGAAAAGACTTATCTACAAGGCATTGCATGATTAATTGCCAAATGAACCATGAAGAAAATCATGCTTTAGCAGTTCAGAAAAAGAAATTATAACTTGTTCTGTGATTTTATTAGCACTGTTATATGTTCATATTTCTGGGATACCTCAATTCTGGAATATGTCTTGTCTTCCCACTTAGACTGTAAACTCGTGTAGTTAGGAATTATTGTTTTTATTTTCCTATATCGCCATGAGGTATGACATCAGGCACAACTGTTGAAAATGATTATAGATTTAATCAGTATTATAATTTTCCCTTTTTAAAAATAAAAATATATTCTAATATATAACCAAATAAGTCTTAACACAAGATTCTCTTTAAATTATACTAGAATTAAATCTATACTGAAGTGTTTTCAACATTTTGTCCATACAAAAAATAAGCCATCTAATGCATGCTGTTTGTGTGTCTGTGCTTAGGTGCTCAGTCATGTCTGACTCTGCAACCGCATGGACTGTAGGCAACCAGGCTCCTCTGTCAAATGAATTTTTCAGGCAAGAATATTGGAGTGTGTTGCCATTTCTTCTTCCAGGGCATCTTCACCACTCAGGGATCGAACCTGCATCTTTTGCATCTTTTGTGTTGGTAGGCAGATTCTTTAGCACTGTACCACCTGGGGAGCCCCCTAATGCATGATACACCTTCTCATTTATGTATGGGATTATATCAAATCTCCTTTGCCTAATGATGGATTTTCTCAATGTCAGCTATCAAAAAAACATGTCATCATTTAGCCTTCATGAATGTTAATGAACTATATTTAAAAATGGAAAGATGTTAAGATTTGCTAACAAAAAATTATAGAAGAGAGAATATTACATGTACACTATATTTGTGGAAAGTAACTTATTTGTAAATCATTTTCTATCAGAAATTCATCTTTTAACAAGAGACAAGTATCGCTCCAAACAGAACTCATTAAACATGTAAAATTAATTATTGTTAATCTAGAAATTAAAAATATTAAGTATCACATTTAAAAAATCAATTTTTTGATAAAGAATCTACATCTAAAAGAGCACCTATGCTAAGTGTGCAGTCTAATGAATTTTGACAAATAAATGTTTTCCTTTGTAACTATGACCATATATTAACAATAATTGTTTTAAAATCTCTGTCTACACAGGCCATCAATGCTGCCATTTCAGTATCTGTTTATGTTATCTGATTTTTCTCCTGATGGGTGTGATTTTCCTATTTCTTTGCACATCTAATAATTTTGATTAAATGATTATGAGTGTTACACTGTTGCATTTGAATTTTGTTTTTAAGATTGTTGAAGTATGTTTTGGCAGCCAGTTAAATTATGGTAAGCTGTGTTAGACAGGTTTAAAATATAGTTTATCCTAGGCTGGCTAATGTCTATTGCTATGGTTTGATATTTTTGGTTTCTCAACTGAATGCCTTGGATGTTTAGTCTCTACATTTTCACCAGTTAGAGCTTTGGGAGTTGTTTATCTTATAGCTCCCCTTTCTTGTTCTTTGCTCAGCATCGTGGAGTTTCACCCTCTACATGCACCACTTGTTATTGAGCAAACAACTCTGAGATTCCTCTCTTTGCAGCAGTTTAGATCTTTTTCTTTATGTAGCTCCACCAACTGTAGTACTTTCCCCTGCAAATGTAACTTGCACAGCTTCCCCAAACACTAATTTCTGTTTCTTCAATTTTGTGTGACTCCTTGCTTGCTTGGTTTTCTTTCTCCTGTGCTACAGTCCTTAAAGCACTTTTATAACATTTGCTGATTTTCATGGTGTAAATATTCTCCCCAGGGCTTAGTTCAAGCTGCCAATGTGTCATTACTGAACACAGAGTTGAGGAAAGATGCACACAATCAACTCTTGTGAGCCAGAGCAACTGGCTGTATATGCCACTAAGCTTAGAATTTATGCCAGTTAATTTCTTGTTGAAATAAAGTATCCTACTTAAAGACTGTATAATCCCCCATGAATTTTATATATTGAATACTTTTCCATGTTTGCTTAAGTATTTTCTTTCACATAATTTCTATTTATCTTCAGATTAAGTTGGGTCAATTGATATAGTTTTCTAAGTTGTACTAGATATGTTCTAAAAAGCTTTTTAAAAGAAAATTCAAAACAAATTTTATGTAATTTTATATGAATTTGATAAAATTTTTATTACATCCCTTATGTCACATGAGATTTTATACAATATTTTTCTTATACAGTATCAGATCAGATCAGATCAGTCACTCAGTCGTGTCCAACTCTTTGAGACCCCATGAATCGCAGCACGCCAGGCCTCCCTGTCCAACACCAACTCCCGGAGTTCACTGAGACTCACGTCAATCGAGTCAGTGACGCCATCCAGCCATCTCATCCTCTGTTGTCCCCTTCTCCTCCTGCCCCCAATCCCTCCCAGCATCAGAGTCTTTTCAATGAGTCAACTCTTCACATGAGGTGGTCAAAGTGCTGGTTTCAGCTTTAGCATCATTCCTTCCAAAGAAATCCCAGGGCTGATCTCCTTCAGGGGACTGGCTGGATCTCCTTGCAGTCCAAGGGACTCTCAAGAGTCTTCTCCAACACCACAGTTCAAAAGCATCAATTCTTTGGTGCTCAGCCTTCTTCACAGTCCAACTCTCACATCCATACATGACCACAGGAAAAACCATAGCCTTGACTAGACGAACCTTTGTTGGCAAAGAAATGTCTCTGCTTTTGAATATGCTGTCTAGGTTGGTCATAACTTTCCTTCCAAGGAGTAAGCGTCTTTTAATTTGATGTCTGCAGTCACCATCTGCAGTGATTTTGGAGCCCAGAAAAATAAAGTCTGACACGGTTTCCACTGTTTCCCCATCTATTTCCCATGAAGTGATGGGACCAGATGCCATGATCTTCGTTTTCTGAATGTTGAGCTTTAAGCCAACTTTTTCACTCTCCACTTTCACTTTCATCAAGAGGCTTTTGAGTTCCTCTTCACTTTCTGCCATAAGGGTGGTGTCATCTGCATATCTGACGTGATTGATATTTCTCCCGGCAATCTTGATTCCAGCTTGTGTTTCTTCCAGCCCAGCATTTCTCATGATGTACTCTGCATGTAAGTTAAACAAACAGGGTGAAAATATACAGCCTTGACGTACTCCTTTTCCTATTTGGAACCAGTCTGTTGTTCCATGTCCAGTTCTAACTGTTGCTTCCTGACCTGCATACAAATTTCTCAAGAGGCAGGTCAGGTGGTCCGGTATATACTTTTATCTTATAATGAGTGTTTTAATATTGCTTCAGCAATATTAAAAATGATGATTAGATAACTCTGTTTCTATACGGCAGAGTGAGAAGTAATGAGTACAAAGGACAGCTGAAGCAATATTGAAACACTCATTATAAGATAGAGGTATACTGTATATGAAAAATATTATATAAAATCTCATGTGACATTAGGGATGTAATCTCATAGCTCAGTAGGTAAAGAATCTGACTGTGGTGCAGGAGAACTGGGTTCGATCCCTGAGCTGGGAAGATCCCCTGAAGAAGGAAATGGCAACCCACTCCAGTATTCTTGCCTGGAGAATCCCAATAACAGAGGAGTCTGACAGTCTACAGTCCTTGGTGTCGCAAGAGTTGGACAAGACTTAGTAACTAAAGAGAGAGAATGTAGATATAAGAGTATCTAATGGGTATTATTTTTTTTTATTTTATTTTTAAACTTTAAAATATTGTATTGGTTTTGCCAAATATCGAAATGAATCCGCCACAGGTATACATATGTTCCCCATCCTGAACCCTCCTCCCTCCTCCCTCCCCATACCATCCCTCTGGGTCGTCCCAGTGCACCAGCCCCAAGCATCCAGTATCGTGCATTGAACCTGGACTGGCAACTCGTTTCGTATATAATATTATACATATTTCAATGCCATTCTCCCAAATCATTCCACCCTCTCCCTCTCCCACAGAGTCCAAAAGACTGTTCTATATATCAGTGTCTCTTTTGCTGTCTCATATACAGGGTTATTGTTACCATCTTTCTAAATTCCATATATATGCGCTAGTATACTGTATTGGTGTTTTTCTTTCTGGCTTACTTCACTCTGTATAATAGGCTCCAGTTTCATCCACCTCATTAGAACTGATTCAAATGTATTCTTTTTAATGGCTGAGTAATACTCCATTGTGTATATGTACCACAGCTTTCTTATCCATTCATCTGCTGATGGACATCTAGGTTGCTTCCATGTCCTGGTGATTATAAACAGTGCTGCGATGAACATTGGGGTACACGTGTCTCTTTCCCTTCTGGTTTCCTCAGTGTGTATGCCCAGCAGTGGGATTGCTGGATCATAAGGCAGTTCTATTTCCAGTTTTTTAAGGAATGTCCACACTGTTCTCCATAGTGGCTGTACTAGTTTGCATTCCCACCAACAGTGTAAGAGGGTTCCCTTTTCTCCACACCCTCTCCAGCATTTATTGCTTGTAGACTTTCGGATCACAGCCATTCTGACTGGCGTACCACTATGGTACCTCATAGTGGTTTTGATTTGCATTTCTCTGATAATGAGTGATGTTGAGCATCTTTTCATGTGTTTGTTAGCCATCTGTATGTCTTCTTTGGAGAAATGTCTATTTAGTTCTTTGGCCCATTTTTTGATTGGGTCATTTATTTTTCTGGAGTTGAGCTGCAGGAGTTGCTTGTATATTTTTGAGATTAATTCTTTGTCAGTTTGCTTCATTTGCTATTATTTTCTCCCATTCTGAAGGCTGCCTTTTCACCTTGCTAATAGTTTCCTTTGTTGTGCAGAAGCTTTTAAGTTTAATTAGGTCCCATTTGTTTATTTTTGCTTTTATTTCCAATATTCTGGGAGGTGGGTCATAGAGGATCCTGCTGTGATGTATGTCGGAGAGTGTTTTGTCTATGTTCTCCTCTGGGAGTTTTATAGTTTCTGGTCTTACGTTTAGATCTTTAATCCATTTTGAGTTTATTTTTGTGTATGATGTTAGAAAGTGTTCTAGTTTCATTCTTTTACAAGTGGTTGACCAGTTTTCCCAGCACCACTTGTTAAAGAGATTGTCTTTAATCCATTGTATATTCTTGCCTCCTTTGTCAAAGATAGGTGTCCATATGTGCGTGGATTTATCTCTGGGCTTTCTATTTTGTTCCATTGATCTATATTTCTGTCTTTGTGCCAGTACCATACTGTCTTGATGACTGTGGCTTTGTAGTAGAGCCTGAAGTCAGGTAGGTTGATTCCTCCAGTTCCATTCTTCTTTCTCAAGATAGCTTTGGCTATTCGAGGTTTTTTGTATTTCCATACAAATTGTGAAATTATTTGTTCTAGCTCTGTGAAGAATACCGTTGGTAGCTTGATAGGGATTGCATTGAATCTATAAATTGCTTTGGGTAGTATACTCATATATATATATGAGTATATGAGTATACTCAATATACTTTGGGTAGTATATTGATTTTTCCAATCCATGAACATGGTATATTTCTCCATCTATTAGTGTCCTCTTTGATTTCTTTCACCAGTGTTTTATAGTTTTCTATATATAGGTCTTTAGTTTCTTTAGGTAGATATATTCCTAAGTATTTTATTCTTTCTGTTGCAATGGTGAATGGAATTGTTTCCTTAATTTCTCTTTCTGTTTTCTCATTATTAATGTATAGGAATGCAAGGGATTTCTGTGTGTTGATTTTATATTCTGCAACTTTACCATAATCATTGATTAGTTCTAGTAATTTTCTGGTGGAGTCTTTAGGGTTTTCTATGTAGAGGATCATGTCATCTGCAAACAGTGAGAGTTTTACTTCTTCTTTTCCAATTTGGATTCATTATCATTTATAATTGGATGTCATGATTTAAAAATCTGATCACAAAAGAACAGTTTTCTGTTATGCAATTACCTGGGTAATGTTTTCTAATTGCAATATAATTTATGTACAGTGCAATATTCATATATTATATATACTCATCAATCATATTTGATATGAGAATTTCCATCACTTCATTGGGTTTCCTTGTGTCCCTTTTCAGTCAATCTTCCGCATCGAAGCAAACAGCTATCACAAGTTAGTTTACATGTTCTAGCATTTCAAATTAATGAAATCACATAACATGAGCTGTGGGTAGTTTCACTCGGCGTAACTTTTTTAGATTAATTTTTATTGGAGTATAGATGTTTTACAGTGTTGTGTTAGTTCCTGCCATACATCAGAGTGAATCAGTTATATATATCTCCCCTCTCTTTTTGATGTTCTTTCCATTTAGGTCCCCACAGAGCACTGAGTCGAGTTTCCTGTAGATTGTCATTAGTTATCTCTTTTATACATGGTAGTGTATATATGTCAATCCCAATATTCCAATTCTATCCATGCCTTCTCCCCCCACACTCAGTGTCCTAAGTTTGTTCTCCATATCTGTGTCTCTATTTCTGCTTTGCAAATAAATTCATCCATATCATTTTTTCTAGATTCCATATGTAAAGCAGTATTATATGATACATTTTTCTCTTTCTGACTTACTTCACTCTGTATGATGGTCTCTAGGTCCATCTGCATCTCTGCAAAAACTTCATTCTTTGCTCTTATTTTTGAAAACTAACGTGATTTAATAATTTAAAAGAAATAGTTAAGAAATGTTAAAAATTTATAAAAATGTTCATTTTATTGATAATAATATAGAACTTTATATTAATTAATCTGCCAGCAGATGTCTAATATAAATAAAGGCTAGTATTGAAAAGATTGGATTAAAAGTAGGCAGAACCTAGGGCAGCATGACTGGAATAAGTCTGGTTCACATGCTCCCGCTCCACTCTCTGCCTAGGGCTCACTTGTCTCCCCTGAGGAGCCGCAGCATCCTGGGAGCAGCAAACATAGTGAATTAACAGACGTGGCTCCAAGCACCCTTGGGTCGCGATGGTTCTGGCTTCTGGCACCACCTTCAGTCCTGCCTCCCTGGTCTTTCTGCTGTTGAACTGTGTCTTCCAGGTCTGCAGTGACTTTCACACTATTCAGTATGACTTCACTATCAATCCTAAGCTCAGACCTGGACAACCACGATGTGAGGTCCAAGGCCATGTCAATGGAAACAGGTTTCTTTATTTTCCATGTGGTAGCAAGAAGGCCAAACTCTTTGGTCCTCTGGGGATGGAGGTGAATACCACAAAGTCCTGGGAGTGACATATAGAAACTCTGAAAGCCCTGATGGAAGAGCTGAAAAAGGAAATTGCTTGACATTAAACCAGAAATTTTCACAGAGGATGGCCCTCACCCTGTGGGGCAGGATAATGTATTAATGTATAATGTATTAAAGATGATGAATGCTCCCATGGATCCTTGTGGTTTGGCTTCAATGGACCAATATGCCTCTTCTTTCTTTTGGAGGATAGACACTGGATAGTAGTACATTCTGAAGGCAAACTGTTAAAAGAGACACTGGACAATGACAGAAATGTAACTGATTTCCTTACAAGGATTCCAAACAGAGATTACAAGAGCTTGAGCTAGTTTTGGTGACTTGGAAGACAATGCTAGAGATAACACCACCACCAAACATGGCTTCTGGCACTGCCTAATACAAAGCCATGGCCATCACACCCAGCTTCTGGATCCTCTGTGGTATCCTGACTTACTCAATTCTCCTTCTCATCCAAGATGGCTGAAATAAAGACAAGATGGACTGAGCTTGTGCAGCCATCTTAGAATGTGAGGTGAAAACAAGGCTAAAGATGATAGAACAAGATAGAGCCTGGATCCTTTACTCCAAGATCAGAGCCCAGAGTGGGCTCAGGATTCCTCTGTAAAAGTGACATAAACTCCATTTTGACTTCCTCACTGTTGTTTCATGTTCTTTCACAGATAATTTTAACCAAAGCTAATGCTAACCAGTACCAGCATTTAATTCCCTGCTGAGCCTCTTTGCCCACTTCCTTGCTAACATTCTAGCTAAATTCTGAACTACAGTCCCTATCATTCTCCAAAAATTAGAGGGGAACCTAGTTGCTATAGCTTCCACTAAAACATATTAGAAATGATCATTCTGAACAGGACTAACACTAATAAAACATGGGACAATAATGAAAGATTATTTTTATTCCCAATGTCTCTTTATTTTATGTTCTTTCTTCATTTCCTTCCATGGACCAGAGTTCTTTGTTTTATACTACTTAAGTGGTGAGGGAGGTGCCAATAGTGGTCATTTATCTCTTATTGAGAATATAAAAATGATAGGTTGGGGTAGTTCCCTGGTGGTCCCTTGACTAAGACTATACGGTTCCACTGCAGGGGGCCTGTGCTCAATCTCTGGTCAGGAAACTAAGATTCTGCATGCCTTGTGGTATGGCCAAAAAATAAAAATAAAAGAAATAGTAGGGCAGAAACTAGAAGAGATACTTGCAATTTTATGATTTCTCAGTCAAAAATATTTGTTAGTTTGTGTAAGGCAGAGTGGTCAGAACCTAAGAAGGTTATGTGCAAATTCTGATAAATCCGTGATAGACCTTTGGACTATATGTAGTATGCCATGCTCCAGAAGATCTGGTAGAAGGCAACAGCTGGAAGATTGAAAAAAAAAAAGTACATTTTTTTGCAGAAAGTACTGCTGCTGCTGCTGCTGATGCTAAGTCGCTTCAGTTGTGTCCAACTCTGTGTGACCCCATGGACTGCAGCCCACCAGGCCCCTCCGTCCATGGGATTTTCCAGGCAAGAGTACTGGAGTGGGGTGCCATCGCCTTCTCCGGCAGAAAGTACAGTTCAGTCGCTCAGTCATGTCCAACTCTTTGCGACCCCATGAATCATAGCACGCCAGGCCTCCCTGTCCATCACCAACTCCCGGAGTTCACTCAGACTCACGTCCATCAAGTCAGTGATGCCATCCATCTCATCCTCTGTCATCCCCTTCTCCTCCTGCCCCCAATCCCTCCCAGCATCAGGGTCTTTTCCAATGAGTCAACTTATCACATGAGGTGGCCAAAGTAATGGAGTTTCAGCTTTAGCATCATTCCTTCCAAAGAAATCCCAGGGCTGATCTCCTTCAGATTGGACTGGTTGGATCTCCTTGCAGTCCAAGGGACTCTCAAGAGTCTTCTCCAACACCACAGTTCAAAAGCATCAATTCTTCAGCGCTCAGCTTTCTTCACAGTCCAACTCTCACATCCATACATGACCACTGGAAAATCCATAGCCTTGACTAGACAGACCTTTGTTGGCAAAGTAATGTCTCTGTTTTTGAATATGCTATCTAGGTTGGTCATAACTTTTCTTCCAAGGAGTAAGCCTCTTTTAATTTTACAGCTCCAGTCACCATCTGCAGTGATTTTAGAGCCCCCCAAAATAAAAAAATACAGAAGGTACAGATACTGTCTAATGCAAGAAAGACATTACATTAGAGTTTTAATCTAGCAAAGGTAAATAAATGCTAGAAAATAAAAGTCATTCAAGGATGGTAGTGGAATTCAGTGACTACAATGTGTCTTTTACAATATACATTATACAGCAAATATTTTCTAGACATGTGAAGAAATAGAAGACTATTGCCATAATCAAGAGAAAAACCATGAATAGAAATTGACCCTGAGATGAACCAGGGGTAGAAATCAGCTGAAAATATTTTTAAAGCAGCCATTTATGAGTATATAGAAGGGTTTAATGGAGAAGGCAATGGCACCCCACTCCAGTACTCTTGCCTGGAAAATCCCATGGATGGAGGAGCCTGGTAGGCTGCAGTCCATGGGGTTGCTAAGAGTCGGATACGACTGAGCGACTTCACTTTCATGCATTGGAGAAGGAAATGGCAACCCACTCCAGTGTTCTTGCCTGGAGAATCCCAGGGATGGGGGAGCCTGGTGGGCTGCCGTCTATGTGGTCACACAGAGTCAGACATGACTAAAGTGACTTAGCAGAAGGTTTTAAAGGAAAATATTGTCCTAATGAGTAAAGACATAGAGAAATCATAGTAGAGAAATAGATACTATATTTTTAAAATGAAAATTTTAGAACTAGAAAGTAAATATACAGATGAGAAATTCATTGGGTGGGCCCAAGAACAGCTAAGGAATGCAGAAGAAATGGTCAATAAATGTAAAGATAAATCAATAAGAATTATCTGATCTGCAGGACAAGGAGAATAAAAGACTAAAAAAAAGAACAAGTTCTCAGTGATCTACAGAACAATATTAAAGTACAGTGTATATATATTTGCAATCTCAGAAAAGAAGAAAGAAATAATGGGGCATAAAAGTATCTGAAGATATAGTGGCACCAGTAGTCTCTAATTTTGTGAAAATAATTGATTTCAGATCCAAGAAGTTCAAGAGACCCTAACAGTATATATACAAGGTATATCACACCGTGGCACATCATTGGCTAGCTCCTGAAAACAAATGTGTAGTTGTGTGCTATACTTGATCACTCAGTTGTGTCCAGCTCTTTGCAACCCAATTGACCTTAGCCCGCCAGGATCCTCTGACCATGGGATTTTCCAGGCAAGAATACTGGAGGAAAACAGATGTAAAAAGGGAATATTGAAAGTAGCCAGAGAAAAAGCAGCACATTATGTACAGGAAAAACATGACTGATGACTTTTCATCAGAAACAAAGAGGACAACAGACAGTAGAACAACATTTGTAAAGCAAAGAAAGGAAAAAAAAAAAAAAATCTGTTAACCTCAGTTCTGTATCCAGTGAAAATATTTTTCAGTTTGAAGATGAAACAAAGATATTTTCTCTTTAAAAACTGAATGGACTACAAGAGCATATTTGCACTCTCCTAAATGTTAAAGGAAGACTGAGAAGAATCAATACCTGATAGTAACTTTATAGGAAGATGTGGAGAGTAGCAGAAATAGTAATGATTTTACAATCATCTTAAAACAAGACATTCTTTATGATTTGAGTTCAGTCACGTTACTGAAGCCATAAAAAAGCATTGTATAAATAAAATTTCATTAAAATTTCTGATAATCCAAAGACCCCATTTGAAAAATGAATGCTTAATCCATAAACTGGGCAAAAATATTCACAAAATATGTATTTGACAAATGATTTATCACCAATTGAAAAAAATGATAATTAAAAAAGATCAGCAAAAGATTGGAACATATACTTAACAAAGGAAAATATGCACATAAAAAATAACTGCAAGCAATTATCAGGAAAATGAGTATTCAAATCAGAGCAATAAAAAGGAATACAAAACGATAAAAACAGAAAAATAAGAATGTTGAGTGACTTTCCAGATGCACTTTTGCAAAACTGGTTACTACAAAAAAATTTCAAAGTGACTGGGTATACGCACATGAACATTGTTTACCTTAATTGTATATTTGTGCAACAGTCATCGCTCAGATCTTTAGATAATGGCATGAACTCTTCTTATGTTGGCATAATGTTTGCTTTCTGTGGAGGCTAGAAAATACATGTTTTCTACCCTATTTTGTGATAATGTGTCCACTAAGAAGAAAAAATAAATTCTTTTTTTTTTTCTCTTAAGGATGATTAACATTCCCAGATATCTCAAAGTCATTTTATTTGAAAACATTCATGCTCATCTATCAGGCTATAAATTAGTTACGCTTCTGCTCCCTTAAGAGACACTATGAGATGGGTCAGCTTTGTGTCTCTCCGTGACAGCAGTGGACCTGAGACTGAGAGTGTGGAGCGCGGAATGAGCTTCTAAGTTTTGTCTGATTCTCACATGGTTTGTTCCTGGTTGTGTAGAGAGATAACCTGCGTGGAAGTCAATTTGCAAATAATGCTAATTTGGAAAAAATGAATAAATCGCTTCAGAACTGGCACCTGAATTAATCAATTTTCAGTGTTATTGTTATACTAATTTAAGATAAGACTCATGTTTGAGCATTAAGCAACAAACCAAAAAAAAAAAAAAATCATGTAGCACCAATTCTTCTCTGTATTGATTTTCATTCTTTTCAGATGTATGCCACACGTTTGATCTTACCCAGATTTTACAATTGTGCCTATAACATTTTAGATATTAAAATGCCAATTTTTAAGCACATTTTTACTTTTTAAAGAGGATCGTTTTGAACTCTAAATAATTCAGTTTAACTTTGTTTCTGCCATAGTGTGATGCCCTTTTTATAATTTTTGCTAAAATAAAAATAATGTTTATTCCTTGTTGTAAGGTATATTAGGGCTTCCCTGGAATCTCAGGGGTAAAGAATCCTCCTACTAATGCAGGAGATGTGGGTTCAATCACTGGATCAGGGAGATCTCATGGAGAAGGAAATGACAAACCTATTCCAATATTCTTGTCCAGGATATCGCATGGATAGAGGAGCCTGGCAGGCTACAGTTCATGGGGCTGTGAAAGAGTCGGTCATCACTTAGCAACTAAACAACGAGGTATATTAGTTTTAAAAGATATTTAACTTTTGTGGAAGTTTCTGACAGCTAACCAGTATCTATTTCTTCTTTAGGCATGTAAAATCCAAAGAATCAAAATGTTAAATTTTAGATAGTAAATCTAATTTCTGCACAGACCATTTCTTTGTTTTTATTGAAATAATTATTTATACATTTAATATCGAATTCATTAAGTGAATAAAGGAGACAACATTTATATCATTGGACTTTAAAAAATTTATTGTTTTAAATCACTGATAGATCTTTAACATTTTTTCCTGCAAAAAAGTTGTGTAAGGATATAAACACAAGTATCTAATCTTGAAGAAATGTATAATGGAAAAGAAGCATTAATTAACAACATTTTCTGGAGCTACTGTGTAGTCATGGTTACACTCTTAAACATTTGTAAGTTTTTTTCATGTAGAAGGGTTTTTAGTTCTTAATAATTGCTATTTTCCTTTCAAAATTATGTCCAAAATATTTCCAAGATGAAAAATAAATATATGGTTTATTTTAATGATTTACATTAGGAAAGCCATTTAACTTTTTAAAAACAGATCTGTGGAGGAATATTTGTCATATAATACATTACACACAAAGTGTGTAATTTCTGAAGTTTTGGGTCATGTATACATCTGTGAAATCATCAGTAACTACAGTGAAGATAATAAACATGTGCATCACTTCTTTTAATTCTTTTCTCCTATTATTCCCTGTCCTACTCTTTTGTCCTCAGGCAACCCCTGATCTGCTTTGTGTGTCTGTAGTAATCTCCTTCATATTCTCTATCTCTGTGTGTGTCTTGCTTCTTTCATCTCACGTAATTATTTTGAGGTTCATCCATTTTGTAGTGTATTTCAAGACTTCATTTCTTCCTTTTCCTGAGTAGTGTTACACTGTGTATGTATTCTGCAATTTGTTTATACATTCAGCTATTGAAAGATATTTGGGTGTTCAGATTTGGGCTATTAACATTTGAGTACAAGAGTTTTGTATGATCGTGTCCTTCCTTTCTCTTGGAGAAATACATAACAGTGAAATAGTTGTATTATGTGGTAGGTGTATTTTGACCTTAAGAAACTGTTAGTTCCCACCAGCTATGCATGGTGGTAAGAATCTGCCTGCAATGCAGGAGATGTGGGTTCAATCCCTGAGTCAAGAAGATCCCCTGGAGAAGGAAATAGAAACCCACTATAGTATTCTTGCCTGGGAAATCCCATGGACAGTGGAGCCTGGTGACGACTTCGAGACTAAACAACAACAAACGTATGATAGATTTCCATTTCCTTCATATCTTCACTTAAGTATTTTTCATTTTGTCTAGTCTGATAGAAGCAGCGATGTCCTGTTGTAGCTTTAATTTACGTTTCCCTAGGAGGGATTTTGTTGAATACCTTTTCCTGTCCTTACTAGTCATGTGTATATTTTCTTTGGTAAAGTGTGTAACTTTTGCCAATTTAAAAATTGTGTTTGTTTTCTAATTGTTGACCATGGAGGATTATTATGTTCTAGACACAAGTATTTTATCAGCTACATGCTTTGTAAGTATTTTATCCTCATCTATGGCTTGTCTTTTATCATTTTCTTAAAGTATGTTTCAAAGACGACAAGTCTTTCTTCTTGATGAGGTCTAGGATCCACTTTGAGTTAATTTTTGTGTATGGTATAAGTTATTGATCAAAGTTCATTTTTTGCATATGGATATATAACTGTGTATTCATATGATAAAAGACCCACTTCTCCACTGACTTGCCTTTGTCCTTTTGTGTAAAGTAATGTGTCCATATACTTGTGGGTCAACTTCTAGCTCAGTTCTCTTCCACTTTTCTGCTTTTCAGTCTTGGTGCTAATATACACAATCTTGATTACTGTAACTCATAACAAGCCTTTCAAACATAGAATGCTAATCATCCAGATTTTTTTCCCAGTTATTTTGGCTCTGGTAAATTCTTTGAATCAGATTGCTAATTTTTACAGAAAATCTCCTGAGATTTTTATTGGGATTATACCAAATCTATGTATCAGTTTGAGGAAAACTGCATTGTAATAGTGTTGAATCATCTAAACCATGAGCACAGTGTTTCTAGTTACTTTTGTCTTTAATTACTCTGTATTATTTTGTATTTTTCACTCTATTAATCTGCATTTCCTATCAGATTTATTCCTATTTCCTATATTTGATGCTATTTTATATGGCATTTTATTTAAATTTTGACTGTTGCTAGCATTTTTTATATTAATCTTATATACTGCAACCATGCTAAAATGCTTGTTTTTGTTGTTAAGTTGCTAAGTCGTGTCTGACTCTTTGCTACCCCATGGACTGCAGCACAACAGGCTTCCCTGTCCTTTACTATCTCCTGGAGTTTGCTCAAACTATGTCCATTGAGTTGGTAATGCCATCCAACTATCTCATCCACTGTCACACCCCTCTCTCACCCTAAATCTTTCCCAGCATCAGGGTCTTTTCCAATGCGTTGGCTCGTCACATCAGGTGACCACCAAGTATTGGAGCTTTAGTTTCAGCATCAGTCCTTCCAATGAATATTCAGGATTGATTTCCTTTAGGATTGACTGATTTTATCTCCTTGCAGTCCAAGGGACTCTCAAGAGTCTTCTCCAACACCACAATTAGAAAGCATCTATTCTTTGGAGTTCAGCCCTCTTTATTGTTCAACTCTCACATTTTTACATGACAACTGGAAAAACCATAGCTTTGACTATATGGGCCTTTGTTGGCAAAGTGATGTCTCTTCTAATTTAAAATGCTTATTAGTTTTCATATAAAAAAAGAAAAACCTTTAATTTTCAGATGAGTTTTAGATTTTTTGGGGGAGGAAGAAGTTTCCCCCTCTACCCTTCTTGAGTTCTTATGGCTGGAAATGGACACAAGACAGATTAACAGGAAAAACAGAAACAAATTTAAATTGTTCACAGAGAGGTCTCAAAGAAATAAAACCTAAGCAGATGCTAAAGCAGGTAGCTTTTATACTTTTTAGCTATAGAAACAATAAATTTGAGAGGAACTGACAGGGCAAATAATTAAGATTACAATGATTAATTAGTACAAAAATAAGCAAAGTTTGGGCTTGGGTAATAAATTAGTTTGGCCACCTCATGTGAAGAGTTGACTCACTGGAAAAGACCCTGATGCTGGGAGGGATTGGGGGCAGGAGGAGAAGGGGACCACAGAGGATGAGATAGCTGGATAGCATCACCGACTTGATGGACATGAGTTTGGGTAAACTGTGGGAGTTGGTGATGGATAGGGAGGCTTGGCGTGCTGCGATTCATGGGGTTGCAGAGAGTCAGACATGACTGAGTAACTGAACTGAACTGAACTGAACTGGATAAATTAGTAAAGACATAACAAGGTGTTTTTATACAGGCTTATTGGCCTAGAATTCCTGATCTCTCTGGTAATAAGGATTATCTTTCTGCCATCACCCCATAGCTGAACCCCCAGCCTCCACAGGTACAGAGGGAGGGTACCTTTCACATGGAAAGTTTATTTTCTGCTTTCAGGGAGATAGGACGGGAAGTTTTGCTCCTGAATCAGTCATAGCTGAAGTAATGGTAATTAAGGTAATTAGTATACCATTGAGGCATATTTTGGTTTTGCTTCCCTGGACCCCAGCAGTTTCATAGCAAAACTGAGCAGAATATACAGTTCTCTTCTGTCCTCTTGCCCCAAGCACAGCCTTTCCAACTGTCAAAATGACGTTACTTTTAATTATTTCTTTTTTCTTATTCATATTTCTTGTACTTGTGTCTCTTGAGCTTCTTAGATATGTGGATTTAAAGGTTTCCAGCCCCCAGAATGGGAGAAAATAATAGCAAATGAAGCAATGGACAAAGAATTAATCTCAAAAATATACAAACAACTCCTGCAGCTCAGTTCCAGAAAAATAAACAACCCAATCAAAAAGTGGGCCAAAGAACTAAATAGACATTTCTCCAAAGAAGACATACAGATGGCTAACAAACACATGAAAAGATGCTCAGCATCACTCATTATCAGAGAAATGCAAATCAAAACTACAATGAGGTACCATTTCATGCCAGTCAGAATGGCTGCTATCCAAAAGTCTACAAGCAATAAATACTGGAGAGGGTGTGGAGAAAAGGGAACCCTCTTACACTGCTGGTGGGAATGCAAACTAGTACAGCCACTATGGAGAACAGTGTGGACATTCCTTAAAAAAACTGGAAATAGGGCTGCCATATGACCCAGCAATCCCACTGCTGGGCTTACACACCAAGGAAACCAGAATCGAAAGAGACACATGTACCCCAATATTCATCACAGCACTGTTTATAATAGCCAGGGCATGGAAGCAACCTAGATGTCCATCAGCAGATGAATGGATAAGAAAGCTGTGGTACATATGCACAATGGAATATTCAGTTCAGTTCAGTCGCTCAGTCATGTTCAAGTCTTTGCGACCCCATGAATTGCAGCACGCCAGGCCTCCCTGTCCATCACCAACTCCCGGAGTTCACTCAGACTCATGTCCATTGAGTCGGTGATGTCATTTAGCCATCTCATCCTCTGTCGTCCCCTTCTCCTCCTGCCCCTAATCCCTCCCAGCATCAGGGTCTTTTCCAATGAGTCGGCTCCTCGCATGAGGTGGCCAAAGTATTGGAGTTTCAGCTTCAGCATCAGTCCTTCCAATGGACACCAGGACTGATCTCCTTTAGAATGGACTGGTTGGATCTCCTTGCAATAATGGAATATTACTCAGCCATTAAAAAAATACATTTGAATCAGTTCTAATGAGGTAGATGAAACTGGAGCCTATTATACAGAGTGAAGTAAGGCAGAAAGAAAAACATCAGTATACTAATGCATATATATGAAATTTAGAAAGAAGGTAATAATAACCCTGTGTGTGAGACAGCAAAAGAGACACAGATGTATTGAACAGTCTTTTGGACTCTGTGGGAGCGGGCGAGGGCAGGATGATATGGGAGAATGGCATTGAAACATGTAAAATATCATATGTGAAATGAATTGCCAGTCTAGGTTTGATGGATGATACAGGGTGCTTGGGGCTGGTGCACTGGGATGACCCAGAGGGATGGGATGGAGAGGGAGGTGGGAGGGGGGTTCAGGATGGAGAACACATGTACACTCATGGCAGATTCAAGTCAATATATGGCCAAACCAATACAATATTGTAAAGTAAAATAAATTAATTAATTAATTTAAAAATTGGATAAATTTGGGCCATTATTTCTTCAAATTTTTTTTTCTGTTTTATCACTCTCTTGTCCTTTGAAGAATCAAATTACATGTGTATCAGGCCACTTGTAGTTGCCTCACAGCTTGCTATTCATTACTTTAAAAGTAAAATCCTCTTTCTCTTTGTGTTTCATTTTGGAGTTTTTCTATGGCTATGCCTTCAAGTTACTAACATTTCTTCTAATCTAATCTAATTTCTTCTAATCTATCATTAATTTCAATGATTGTATGTTTTCACCTCACTCATTGTAGTTTTTATCTTAAACATTTGATTTAGGTCCTTTTTGTTTCTTTCTCATGTCTTCTCAAATTTTCAACACATACAATACAGTTACAATACATAATCTAATGAAACAGTTTGAATTCAGAATAAGAAATGAGAATTCTGTTGTCTTCTAATATGCTAGGCAGGAGGAGAAGTGGGCAACAAAGGATGAGATTGTTGGATGGCATCACCAACTCAATGGACCTTATTGGATGGCATCACCAACTCAATGGACATGAGTGTGATCAAGCTCTGGGAGATGGTGATGTACAGGGAAGCCTGGCATGCTGCAGTCCACAGGGTTGCAAAGAGTCAGACAGTACTGAGTGACTGAACAAGAAGAATTAAACTAGATATTAAAAATACTTGCAAAATTGTGAATAATACCAGTGTTTTTACTAAGCATTTTCATAAAAATATACTAACTTAATATGTAATGAGTTTTTATGGTTATTTTTAAATGAGTTAAATATTTTTAACAGGTTTTAGTTTTAAATTTCCAATATAATGCTGCTGCTGCTAAGTCGCTTCAGTCGTGTCCGACTCTGTGCGACCCCATAGACGGCAGCCCACCAGGCTCCCCTGTCCCTGGGATTTTCCAGGCAAGAACACTGGAGTGGGTTGCCATTTCTTTCTCCAATGCATGAAAGTGAAAAGTGAAAGTGAAGCCGCTCATTCGTGTCCGACTCTTAGCGACCCCATGGACTGCAGCCTACCAGGCTCCTCCATCCATGGGATTTTCCAGGCAAGAGTACTGGAGTGGGGTGCCATTGCCTTCTCCATCCAATAAATATCCATAAATTTAACACGTATAAACAAAAGCACTTTGAAGTCTTCAATGCTTATTAAAAGTACACAGTGGTCCTGAAACAGAAAGATTTGAAAAGTACTGATTGATTATCTACACATCCCTGCATTACCATGAAGGATAGTAACTTTGACATTAGGTAGTTTCTGGAAGGTGTTTTTCTGAGATTTACAGATAAGCTGTGTTCTGTGGTCTGAATGTTTGTGTCTCCTCAAAATTCATATATGGAAATCTTAATTCCAATGTGATAGTATTAGGAGATGGGGACTTTGGGAGGTGATTAGGTCAGGAAGGTGAATGAGATTAATGATCTTATGAAGGAAGCCACAGAGAACTCCCTTGCTGCTTCTACCATGTGAGGACATGGAGGAAAGTTGGCAGTCTGATATTTGAAAGAGGATCTTCCTCAGAACTTGACCATACTGGCACCCTGCTCATGGTCTTCAGTCCTCCAGAACAGTGAGAACTAAATTTATCTTGTTTAAGTCACCCAGACTTGGTATTTTGTTAGGGCAGCCCTAATGGACTAGGACACTATAACAAAGTATTTATTCATAAATTTCACAACTATAAATTCTAATGGATCTGATTTGCTAGGAAATAGAGCATCATTCAGAAATAGCCTGGGATAAGCCTTAAAGATCCATGAAGTGAGAATGTAGTAGATCATGTAATATGAGGCTAAAGCTTTAGTCTAGCTCTTATCAGTTGGGGCATATGCAATTTTGTTTACTCAATTTTTAAATGAATCAAATTGATTGAACATCGTACAGTTGTTCTGAGAATTAAATGAGATGACAGAGTTTGCAGTGTTTAGAAAACTGTTGCAGCATACTTGTGCTAAGGTTATTTAGCCCTGGTGCTATTTGCACTTCTAATTTAAAATAGAAATATGGTCTGAGATAAGATATAGCTCTTCTGGGCAAACTTTTGAGGTTTTATGTTTGTTCACATTTAGGTATGACCATTAAGTAAAATTCAAATTACTATCTTACATGCTAGGACAAAATATGTTGATTTTATTTTTCTGGTGAAACTGTATGTTTCAATTAGCTGAGATTCCTAAATTTTTTTTCTTTTTCCTTGCACAGTTTTCTAACTGCTTTTGTCCAATATGTTCAAATAATTTAAAAATACTATTAAATTTTAAAATATGATTGCAGATACTATTTATATCTTTATTGTTTCCCCAGACTTTGAACCTTATGTTTTAGAAGGAAAATGGAATTGCTTTCATGTGTAGTATATGTGCTTTCAATTCACTATAAACTTTCTTTTCAGTAAGAAAATAAAGGACTTTTTCAAGGTTCATAAAAGTTAATTTTATTTAGGTTGTGCTGTGTTGTGCTCACTGGCTCAAATACTTTAATAAAGAATCAAGAATTAAAAATCTTAAAATATGTATTGATATTGGTAGAATCATTTACCTAGAAGTATAATAGTAAGAACTACATATTAAAAAGTACAACAAATTAGAGTGTTTCTTGCTATTCCTATTTTATTTATATGTTTATTGACTGTATTATTTCCCATTTTGGAGATCTGAAGAAAAGGATATTCATAGTTGGAAGGGATTTTGAAATAGTGCTTACTACAGTCACCAACAAAGGTTCATCTAGTCAAGGCTATGGTTTTTCCAGTGGTCATGTATGGATGTGAGAGTTGGACTGTGAAGAAAGCTGAGTGCCGAAGAATTGATGCTTTTGAACTGTGGTATTGGAGAAGACTCTCGAAAGTCCCTTGTACTGCAAGGAGATCCAACCAATCCATTCTAAAGGAGATCAGTCCTGGGTGTTCTTTCGAAGCAATGATGCTAAAGCTGAAGTTCCAGTACTTTGGCCACCTCATGTGAAAAGTTGACTCATTGGAAAAGACTCTGATGCTGGGAGGGATTGGGGGCAGGAGCAAAAGGGGACGACAGAGGATGAGATGGCTGGATGGCATTAGGGACTTGATGGACATGAGTTTGCGTGAACTCCGGGAGCTGGTGATGGACAGGGAGGCCTGGCGAGCTGCGATTCATGGTGTCGCAAAGAGTCGAACACGACTGAGTGATCTGATCTGATCTGATAACCTATTAGAATTTAGAATAACAAAAGACTTAGCTTTATTATGTTTGAGAATACTTTTAATACTCAAATAATACTCAAGTTTTTTATTTATAAGAAATTAATTTTTGGTGGTAATTGCTAATTCTCTTAGTTAAATTTATAGTTAAGACTATAGATTGTGTTGAAATTTTGGTAATTGTAAATATGAGCTTTAGTGCCATGGATATTCAACAGAAGTAAGAGAAAAAGGTTTATTCTACAACTTTTGTCCTCTAGTGTTCAGCAAAGGTGGGTAAATGAGCTATGTCAAATTCTACTTTAGCAGTGAAGGAGTTAAAGTAAAAATATCCTAATAGAGCTTAAGGTCAGATCTTAAGAAGCTTGTTTATTCCAGTTTAACTGTGTAAAAGTGTGATAAATAAATCATTTTATGTGGGCTTTGGTTGAAAAGGATAATTTTTCTACTTGAGATATTGAAAGTTTATAGCTTTTTTCCTTCCAGTTAAAAATACTAAACAATTTCATTATTTTGACCCTTATTAATTTGACAATTATAATAGCATAAGAGAAATTTACTAAAACGGAAAGTGATTTATGTCAAAAAGTGTTCTGCCCTTTTTTCCTTTAGAAGTCTTATACTATCATGTCTTCTATTTATAAGGTCTTATATCTTTAATCCATTCTGAGGTTTTTTTTTTTTTTTAATAAAAAAGAACGAAAAGTTGCATTTTGCAGAAACATGGATAGACGTGGAAGACATTATGCTAAGTAAAATAAGTCAGTCAGAGAAAGAGACATTACTATATGATATCATTTACCTGTGAAACCTAAAAAGTACAACTAACAAGTAACTGTAACAAAAGAAAAGCAGACTCACAGATACAGAGAACAAACTAGTGGTTACCAGTGGAGAGGGATCTGGGGTAATACGGCCGGGGAGTAAGAGGACAAACTATTAAGTATAAGATAGGCTCAGGGTATATTGAACCACATGGGGAATATAGCCAATGTTTTGTAGTAACTGTAAATGGAAAGTAACCTTTAAAAATTGTATAAAATTTAAAGATTTAAAAAGTAAATAAAAGAGTGAAAATTTTAAACAATGAACAGTGAGGTTTTGAGTGATATAACTGTCATTTTTTTTGGTCATTTTTATTTAACTCCACCTTGTATTAGGGTTCCAAAAGACTAATTGATTTTCTTAGCTTTCCTCACTTTTTACCACCCATTGCTTTTTAAAAAGAATACAGACTCAGGTGGAAGCTGAGGCTTTTAAAAATCATGTTTATTGCTTTTTATTGTTTCCATCTCTTTTCCCTTAGATTTAGAGGGGGAGCGAGTGAGAGGGACAGGGAACAGAGACAGAGAGAAATAATTATGAATTTCACCATTAGATCTCTTAGGTATATATGGAGTACTTATAAAACAAAAATACAGAACAGCAGAGGAACAAGACGACGGAGGAGTAGGTGGACATAGAATACATCTCTCTCCACAGGTACATCAGGAATATACCTTCAGACACAGAAATGCATGCAGAACACCAGCTGAGAGCAGACAGGAGTACCTGACCAGCAGAAATAATGTATAGACATGTGCAAAATTCGATAGAATGAAGGAACTAGGGGGAAAAACAGCAGTGTTAGTAGGAGTGGACCTGCCCTCGGCAGGTCGCAGAACTGAAGCAGGGGTCTGATTTCCCACATCAGGGCTATTGTCTGAGTCAGAGGAAAAATGTTTAAGGCTGAGACGGAAACAGCTGATCTGTGGCAGCCTAAAAGGAGTGAGAATCAGACAGTATTTGCTGTAGCCATACTTAGCCTAGATGACCCAGTAGCTGGGAGCTGGAGTGTAGGGATTGTGGAGCAATCCCAGGGCACGAGCTGCTGTTGACTGTGGAGAGACTGATCAAGGGGAAGTGAGGGAGGAGATTATGGTGGGAAATGCCTGTGGAAGAAAGCCAGGCAGCCATGGAAGCAAGGCAATACTGCCGAGTCACACTAGAGTGTGGAGCCATCACCATAGCCTCTCTCCCCCTTCCCGCCAGCATTGGCAGCTGAACAATAGAGAGGCTGGCCCATCAAACGCCTGATGCACTGAATTACAGAGTAGGATTCCACCCAGGATGCCCCTTTAAGTCCCTGATGTGCCAATCTACAGAGTAGGGCCCAGGCGGGGGGCCCCTCTATGTGCCTGATGCACCAAACAACAGAGAAAGATCCCAGGCAAGGAAGCCCTCTAAGTGCCTGAACAGGCAGAGCTGTGGAGAAATACTGGCCAAAGAGGCCGTCTGATCACCAGCTACAAGAGGCTCAAAAAAAGACTCTGATAAGGCCATAACTCCTGTGGCAGAGGCAGGCCATGTCTCTGCTCACTTAGCACCACCAGGGTGCCTGTAAGCCAAGCAACTGCACTGCCTTTATGCTCAACTCTTACTGGGGCAGAGCTGCCACAGGCAAAAAGTCTATGCCTATGTGTGTAGGGTTGCTTCAGCAGTGTCCAACTCTTTGCGACCCTATGGACTGTGGCCTGCCAGCCTTCTCTATCAGGGATGGGGGTTCTCCAGTTAAGAATACTGGTGTGTATTGGCTAATATTGGTTGCCATACCCTTCTAGAGCACTATATTTCTGGCTGCCTTAGCTGCCAACTGCCCTGAGTACCTGGCACTGCCAGAACCCTTGAGACTCAAGCAGATGCACCACCTCCACACCTGGCCCTCACAGGGGCAAACCCAAGTCCTCCATGGCAGCCTCATGAGCAAACCCCAGTGGACAACCCATATCCAGAGGTGGAAATAAAATCACAGTTGAAACCCAGGGGCAGTGTGACTAAGGAAGATGACTCAAAACCCTCCCACCAGCTGCAAATTAAATCCACATTATCAGCTAGGCAGACTCTGTGTCTGTGGAATGTATAAAAGGTCATTGAGAGCTCCTACAAAGGAAAATGCACTAGTTCTGATAGCTGTGGACACTGGAAGCAAGAACACAGAGGAGTAGGAGCAGATTAGAATCTGAGCTGCCCTCACAGCTGGTCCAAAGATCAGCACAGTATTGGAGGGCATCCTAGGGAGGTGAGGAGGAGTGTGACTCCCAGCGAGGGAAAGGACTCTGACCACAGTGACTCAAGAAAAACATTTATTATTATCTTTTGACTTGTCCTGTAGATTCTTTTGTATTTGTTTTGGAAATTGGATTTCTTTTTTTCCCTCCTTCCCCCTCACCCCACCATTGTACTTGTCAATTTTATTGGTACTATGAAATCTAACTAAACTTTTGAGCTTTTTCTCCAATATGTTTTTTTACTGTTGTTATAAACCTCTGCCTCTATATTGGGCTTTTGAAGTTCTTGGAAGGCTTTTTATTTCTCTCTCTTTTTTTTTTTTAATTTTAATTTTTTAAGCCTATTATTACTTTTCTATGTTTATTCCTTTGTTTGCTTTTCCTACTGTTCTTTCCCCTTGCAGTTAATCTTTAATATATATAAATCATCTTTATCTACCTCTATTTAACTTTGCACATCTATTCTTTCTTTCTTTTTTTTCCTTTAGTCTCAACATATTTGTTAGTTTTATTTTCATTGCTTTATACCCCATTTGGCACCTTGCTTCAGTTTGTTTTCCAGTTTGTGCTTTAGTTAGTTTTGTTCTGGTAGATATAATTTTAGATTTCCTTTCCTGGTCAATCTATTGTACTTTATTTTTGTTGTACTGTTTTGATTTTGCTTATGGGTGTTTATATATGTGTGTATATTCAGTCACACTTTTTATTGTTGTTATAAACCTCTTCATCTACATTGGGCTTTTGTAGTTCTGTCGAGTTTTCCTTTTTCTCTTTCTCTTTCTTCTTCCATTTTTTAAAATCTTTTCTCTTTTTTTATAATTTTAACTTTGAATTTTTTTAAGCCTGTTATATTTTTTCTACATTTATTCCTTTGTTTGCCTTTCCTACTGTTCTTTCCCCCTTGCAGTTAATCTTTAATATATATAGATTTTCATCTACCTCTATTTAACTTTGCATATCTATTCTTTCTTTTCTTTCCTCTCAACATATTTGTTAGTTTTGTTTTCATTGCTTTATTCCCAACTTGGCACCTTGCTTTAATTTTGTTTTCCAGTTTGTGCTTTAGTTAGTTTTGTTCTTAACTGGCAAATATAATTTTTGATTTCCTTTGTTTACTGGGTCAATCTATTGTGCTTTATTCTTGTTGGACTGTTTTGACTTTGCTCATGGGTGTATATGTGTATATTCCATTTTTTAAATTACTATTTGCCTGATTTTGTAACTGTCAGTTGTCTGGGGTTCATCTTTGGTTTCTCATTTAGAGGGCAGAAACCAAAAAGAAGAAAGAATTCAACTTTGAATCCTGGGAAAAGGAGACCTCAAACACAATAAGTTAAAAAAATAATGGAAAGACAGAGAAATATTACACAAATGAAGGAACAAACTAGAAACACAGAAGCCCAAATAAATGAAGAGGGAAATAGGCAAACTACCTGAAAACTGATTCAGAATAATGACAGTAAAGATGATCAAAAACCTTGAAAACAAAATGGAGAAAATGCAAGAATCAATTAACAAAGACCTAGAAGAATTAAAGAATAAACATGCAGAGACAAACAACACAATTATTGACATTAAAAATACTCTAGAAGGAATCAATAGCATAATATCTGAAGCAAAAGAACTAATCAGTGAGCTGAAAGTTAAAATGGTGGAAATAACTTCTGAAGAGCAGAAACAATGTAAAAAGAATAAATAGAACTGAGGATACTCTCAGGGAACCCTTGGAGAATATCAAACACACCAATATTTGAATAAAAAGGGTCCCAGAAGAAGAAGAGAAAAAGAAAGGGTGTGAGAAATTTTTTGAAGAGATTATAGTTGAAAATTTGACTAACATTGAAAAGAAAATAGTCAAGTCCAAGAGGCACAGAGTCCCATACAGGATAAACCCAAGGAGAAACATGCAAAGACACATACTAATCAAACTAACAAAGACTAAACACAAAGAAAAAATATGAAAATTAACAAGGGAGAAGCCACAGGCAACATACAAGGAAAACCCCATATGCTTAATAGCTGAGCTTTCAGCAGAAACTCTGCAGACCAAAAGGGAATGGCAGGATATATTTAAAGTACTGAAAGTGAAAAATCTACAACCAAGATTACTGTACCCGGCAAGGATATCATATAAAATTGATGGAGAAATCAAAAGCTTTTCAGACAAGCGAAAGTTAAGAGAATTCAGTACCACCAAACCAGCTGTACAACAAATGTTAAAGGGACTTATATAGTCAAGAATTACAAGAGAAAAAAGATCTAAATAGTCAACCCTAACAGTTAAGCAAATGGCAATAGAAACATATATATCAATAATTAATTTAAATGTAAATGGATTAAATGCTCCAACACAGACTGGCTGAATGAATACAAAACACAACCCATATATATGCTGTCCTCAAGAAACTGACTTTAGACCTCAAGACACATATAGACTGAAAGTGAGAGGATGGAAAAATATATTCCATGCAAATGGGAAGCAAAGGAAAGCTGGAGTAAAAATCCTCATATCAGACAAAATAGACCTTAAAATAAAGAAGATTACAAGAGATAAGAAAGAATACTACATAATAATGAAGGAATAAGTCCTAGAGGAAGACATAACAATCGTAAATATCTATGCACCCAACATAGGAGCACCTCAATACAGAATACAAACACTAACAGACATAAAAGAAGAAATTGACAGTAAAACAATAATAGTAGGACACTTTAACACCCCACTCACACCAATGGACAGATCATCAAACCAGAAAATTAACAAGGAAACAGAAGTCTTAAATGATACATTAGAGAGATGGATCTCATTGATACCTTCAGGACATTCCATCCACATGCAGAAGAGTACACCTTCTTCTCAAGTGCACAAGAAACATTCTTCAGGATAGACCATATATGGGGTCACAAATCAAATCTCAATAAATTTAAGATAATAGAAATTGTATCAAGCATCTTTTTGACCATAACACTATGAGACTAGATGTCAATTACAAGAAAAAAAACTAAGAAACACAAACACATGGAGATTAAAACAACATGTTTCTAAATAACAGACAGGTTACTAAAGAAATCAAAAGGGAAATAAAAAAATTTCTAGAGACAAATGACAATGAAAACACAACAACTCAAAACCTATGGGATGCAGCAAAAGTGTCCTAAAAGGGAAGTTTATAGCAATACAACCCTACCTCAACATAAAAGAAAAACATCAAACAGACCACCTAACTTTACATCTAAAACAACTGGAAAAAGAACAACAACAACAACAACAACAAAAACCTCAAGATTAGAAAAAGGAAAGAAATCATAAAGATCTAAGCAGAAATAAATGAAGAAGAAATGAAAGAAACAAGAGTAAAGATTAATAAACTAAAAACTGGTTCTTTGATAAGACAAACAAAATTGACAAACCTTTAGCCAGACTCATCAAGAAAAAAAGAGAAGAATCAAATCAACAAAATTATAAATGAAAAAGGAAAGGTTACAGCAGACAATGCAGAAATACCAAGGATTATAAGAGACTATTATGAACAACTCTATGGCAATAAAATGGATAACCTGGAAGAAATGTAAGATTCTTATAAAAGTTCAATCTTCCAAGACTGAGCCAGGAAGAAATAGAAATTATGAATAATTAAAAGCACTGAAATTGAAGCTGTGATCAAAAATCTCCCCCAAAATAAAAGCCCAGGATCAGATATCTTCACAGGAGAATTCTATCAAACATTTAGAGAAGAGCTAATGCCTATCCTTCTAAAACTCTTTCAAAAAATTGAAGGGAAATGAACACCTTTCAAACTCATTCTAAGAGACCACCATCACCCTGACACCAAAACCAAAGAAAACACAAAAAGAGAAAACTATAGGCCAATATCATTGAAACATAGATGGAAAAATCCTCAACCAAATTTTAGTGAACAGGATTCAGCAATACATCAAAAAGCTCATACATCATGATCAAGTTGGGTTTATTCCAGGAATGCAAGAATTCTTCAATATATGCAAATCAATCAATGTGATACACCATATTAAAAAATTGAAAGATAAAAACCATATGATAATCTAAATAGATGCAGAAAAAACCTTTGACAAAATTCAGCACTAAATTATTATTAAAATTCTTCAAAAAATGGGCATAGAAGGAACCTACCTCAACATAGTAAAGGCCATATATGATAAGCCTATCAGATCAGATCAGATCAGATCAGATCAGATCATTCGCTCAGTCATGTCCAATTCTTTGTGACCCCATGAATTGCAGCACGCCAGCCCTCCCTGTCCGTCACCAACTCCCGGAGTTCACTCAGACTCACGTCCATTGAGTTAGTGATGCCATCCAGCCATCTCATCCTCTGTCGTCCCCTTCTCCTCCTGCCCCCAATCCCTCCCAGCATCACAGTCTTTTCCAATGAGTCAACTCTTCGCATGAGGTGGCCACAGTACTGGAGTTTCAGCTTTAGCATCATTCCTTCCAAAGAAATCCCAGGGCTGATCTTCTTCAGAATGGACTAGGTGGATCTCCTTGCAGTCCAAGGAACTCTCAAGAGTCTTCTCCAACACCACAGTTCAAAAGCATCAATTCTTCGGTGCTCAGCCTTCTTCACAGTCCAACTCTCACATCCATACATGACCACAGGAAAAACCATAGCCTTGACTAGACGAACCTTTGTTGGCAAAGAAATGTCTCTGCTTTTGAATATGCTATCTAGGTTGGTCATAACTTTCCTTCCCAGGAGTAAGCGTCTTTTAATTTCATGGCTGCAGTCACCATCTGCAGTGATTTTGGAGCCCAGAAAAATAAAGTCTGACACTGTTTCCACTGTTTCCCCATCTATTTCCCATGAAGTGATGGGACCGGATGCCATGATCTTCGTTTTCTGAATGTTGAGCTTTAAGCCAACTTTTTCACTCTCCACTTTCACTTTCATCAAGAGGCTTTTGAGTTCCTCTTCACTTTCTGCCATAAGGGTGGTGTCATCTGCATATCTGACGTGATTGATATTTCTCCCAGCAATCTTGATTCCAGCTTGTGTTTCTTCCAGTCCAGTGTTTCTCATGATGTACTCTGCATATAAGTTAAATAAACAGGGTGACAATATACAGCCTTGACGAACTCCTTTTCCTATTTGGAACCAGTCTGTTGTTCCATGTCCAGTTCTAACTGTTGCTTCCTGACCTGCATACAGATTTCTCAAGAGGCAGATCAAGTGGTCTGGTATTCCCATCTCTTTCAGAATTTTCCAGTTTCTTGTGATCCACACAGTCAAAGGCTTTGGCATAGTCAAGAAAGCAGAAATAGATGTTTTTATGGAACTCTCTTGCTTTTTCCATGATCCAGCGGATGTTGGCAATTTGATCTCTGGTTCCTCTGCATTTTTTAAAACCAGCTTGAACATCAGGAAGTTCAAGGTTCACATATTGCTGAAGCCTGGCTTGGAGAATTTTGAGCATTACTTTAGTAGCGTGTGAGATCAGTGCAATTGAGCGGTAGTTTGAGCATTCTTTGGCATTGCCTTCCTTTGAGATTGGAATGAAAACGGACCTTTTCCAGTCCTGTGGCCACTGCTGAGATTTCCAAATTTGCTGGCATATTGAGTGTAGCACTTTCACAGCATCATCTTTCGGGATTTGGAATAGCTCAACTGGAATTCCATCACCTCCACTAGCGTTGTTCATAGTGATGCTTTCCAAGGCCCACTTGACTTCACATTCCAGGATGTCTGGCTCTAGGTCAGTGATCACACCATCGTGATTATCTGGGTCATGAAGATCTTTTTTGTACAGTTCTTCTGTGTATTCTTGCCATCTCTTCTTAATATCTTCTGCTTCTATTAGGTCCATACCATTTCTGTCCTTTATCGAGCCCATCTTTGCATGAAATGTTCCTTTGGTATCTAAAATTTTCTTGAAGAGATCTCTAGTCTTTCCCATTCTATTGTTTTCCTCTATTTCTTTGCATAATCACTGAAGAAGGCTTTCTTATCTCTTCTTGCTATTCTTTGGAACTCTGCATTCAGATGCTTATATCTTTCCTTTTCTCCTTTGCTTTTTGCTTCTCTTCTTTTCACAGCTATTTGTAAGGCCTCCCCAGGCAGCCATTTTGCTTTTTTGCATTTCTTTTCCATGGGGATGGTCTTGATCCCTGTCTCCTGTACAGTGTCACAAACCTCATTCCATAGTTCATCAGGCACTGTATCTGTCAGATCTAGGCCCTTCAATCTATTTCTCACTTCCAGTGTATAATCATAAGGGATTTGATTTAGGTCATACCTGAATGGTCTAGTGGTTTTCCCTACTTTCTTCATTTTAAGTCTGAATTTGGCAATAAGGAGTTCATGATCTGAGCCACAGTCAGCTCCTGGTCTTGTTTTTGCTATCTGAATAGAACTTCTCCATCTTTGGCTGCAAGGAATAGAATCAATCTGATTTTGGTGTTGACCATCTGGTGATGTCCATGTATAGAGTCTTCTCTTGTGTTGTTGGAAGAGGGTGTTTGTTATTACCAGTGCGTTTTCTTGGCAAAATTCTATTAGTCTTTGCCCTGCTTCATTCCGTATTCCAAGGCCAAATTTGCCTGTTACTCCAGGTGTTTCTTGACTTCCTACTTTTGCATTCCAGTCCCCTATAATGAAAAGGACATCTTTTTTTGGGTGTTAGTTCTAAAAGGTCTGGTAGGTCTTCATAGAACCGTTCTACTTCAGCTTCTTCAGCATTACTGGTTGGGGCATAGACTTGGATTACTGTGATATTGAATGGTTTGCCTTGGAAACGAACAGAGATCATTCTGTCGTTTTTGAGATTGCATCCAAGTAGTGCGTTTCGGACTCTTTTGTTGACCATGATGGCTACTCCATTTCTTCTAAGGGATTCCTGCCCGCAGTAGTAGATATAATGGTCATCTGAGTTAAATTCACCCATTCCAGTCCATTTCAGTTCACTGATTCCTAGAATGTCGACATTCACTCTTGCCATCTCTTGTTTGACCACTTCCAGTTTGCCTTGATTCATGGACCTGACATTCCAGGTTCCTATGCAATATTTCTCTTTATAGCATCGGCCCTTGCTTCTATCACCAGTCACATCCACAGCTGGGTATTCTTTTTGCTTTGGCTCCATCCCTTCATTCTTTCTGGAGTTATTTCTCCACTGATCTCCAGTAGCATATTGGGCCCCTACTGACCTGGGGAGTTTCTCTTTCAGTATCCTATCATTTTGCCTTTTCATACTGTTCATGGGGTTCTCAAGGCAACAATACTGAAGTGGTTTGCCATTCCCTTCTCCAGTGTACCACATTCTGTCAGATCTCTCCACCATGACCTACCCATCTTGGGTTGCCCCACGGGCATGGCTTAGTTTCATTGAGTTAGACAAGGCTGTGGTCCTAGTGTGATTAGATTGACTAGTTTTCTGTGAGTATGGTTTCAGTGTGTTTGCCCTCTGATGCTCTCTTGCAACACCTACCGTCTTACTTGGGTTTCTCTTACCTTGGGCGTGGGGTATCTCTTCACGGCTGCTCCAGCAAAGCGCAGCCATTGCTCCTTACCTTGGACGAGGGGTATCTCCTCACCGCCGCCCTTCCTGACCTTCAACGTGGGATAATTCCTCTGGGCCCTCCTGCGCCCGCGCAGCCACGGCTCCTTGGACGTGGGGTTGGTCCTCCTGGCCACCACCCCTGGCCTCGGGCGTGGGTTGCTCCTCCCGGCCGCCGCCCCTGACCTCGGACATGGGGTAACTCCTCTTGGCCGCCATCCTTTGGGCATGGGGTCCTCTCAGCTTCTGCCCCTGACCTCGAACGTGAGGTGGCTCCTCTCGGCCGTGCTTAGCATGCCGGTCACAGCTGCCTGCGCTTTAGTGTGCCGGTCACAGCTGCCTATAGCAAACATTATTCTCAATAGTGAGAAACTGAAAACATTCCCCCTAAGATTAGGAATAGCACAAGGGTGTCCACTTTCACCACTATTATTCAACATAGTTCTGGAAGTCCTAGCTACAGCAATCAGAGAAGAAAAAGAAATGAATCCAGATTAGAAAAGAAGAAGTAAAGCTCTCACTGTTTGCAGATGACATGATACTGTACATAGAACACCCTAAAGATAGTATCAGAAAATTACTAGAGCTAATCAATGAATTTAGCAAAGTTATAGGATACAAAATCAATACACAGAAATCATTTGCATTTGTAAATACTAACAATGAAAAATCAGAGAAATTAAGGAATCAATCCCATTCACCATTGCAACAAAAAGAATTAAATATCTAGGAATAAACTTACCTAAGGAGACAAAAGAGCTGTACACATAAAATTATAAGACACTAATGAAAGAAATCAAAGATGACATAAACAGATGGAGAGAGATTCTATGTTCCTGGGTAGGAAAAAGAAAATAGTGTGAAAATGACTCTACTACCAAATGCAATCTACAAATTCAGTGCAATCCCTTTCAAATTACCAATGGCATTTTTCACAGAACTAGAACAAAAAATTTCATAAGTCATATGGAAGCACAAAAGACCCCGAATAGCCAAAGCAGTTTTGAGATAGAAGAATGGAGCTGGAAGAATCAACCTTCCTGACTTCAGGTTATACTATAAAGCTACAGTCATCAAGACAGTATGGTACTGGCACAAAAACAGAAATATAGACCAATGTAACAAAATAGAAGGCCAAGAAATAAACCCATGCACCTATGGGTACTTTATTTTTGACAAAAGAGGCAAGAATATACAATAGGGCCTCTGTATTGAAGACAGCCTCTTCAATAAATGGTGCTGGGAAAACTGGACACCTACATGTAAAAGAATGAAATAAGAACACTTCCTGACACCATACACAAAGATAAAAAATGGATTAAAGACCTAAATGTAATACCAGAAACTACAAGACTCTTAGAGGAAAACATAGGCACAACACTTGATGACATAAATCAGTGCAAGATTCTCTATGACCCACTTCCTAGAGTAATGAAAATAAAACCAGAAGTAGACAAGGTGGACCTGATTAAACTTAAAAGCTTTTGAACAGCAAAGGAAACTGTAAGCAAGGTGAAAAGACAGCCCTCAGAATGGAAGAAAATAATAGCAAATGAAACAACTGACAAAGGATTAACTTCCAAAATATACAAGCAGCTCATACAATTCAATACCAGGAAAATAACCCATTCAAAAAATGGGGAAAAGACCTAAACAGACATTTCTACAAATAAGACATACAGGTGGCTAACAAACATGAAAAGATGCTCAGCATTGCTCATTATTAGAGAAATGCAAATCAAAACCACAATGAGATACCACCTTACACTGGTCAGAATGGCCAACATCAAAAAGCCTGCTGCTGCTGCTACTGCTGCTAAGTTGCCTCAGTCGTGTCCAACTCTGTGTGAACCCACAGACGGCAGCCCCAGGCTCCACCATCCCTGGGATTTTCCAGGAAAGAACACTAGAGTGGGTTGCCATTTCCTTCTCCAATGCATGAAAGTGAAAAGTGAAAGTGAAGTCGCTCAGTCATGTCCAACTCTTAGCGACCCCATGGACTGCAGCCTACCAGGCTCCTCTGTCCATGGGATTTTCCAGGCAAGAGTACTGGAGTGGGGTGCCATTGACTTCTCCCATCAAAAAGCCTACAAACAATAAATGCTAGAGAGGGTGTGGAGAATGTATTGTTGGTGGTAATGTAAATTGATACAGCCACTATGGAAGACGGTATGGAGATTCCTTAAAAAACTAGGAATAAAACTACCATATGACCCAGCAATCTCACTACTAGGCATATACCCTGAGGAAACCAGGGTTGAAAAAGACCCTTTATGAAAAAGACCCATGTATCCCATTATTCATTGCAGCACTATTTACAATAGCTAGAACATGGAAGAAACCTAGATGCCCATCGACAGATGAATGGATAAAGAAGCTATGGTACATAAACACAATGGAATATTAGCCATAAAAAGGAGCACATTTGAGTCAGTTCTGAGGAGGTGGATGAACTAGAATCTATTATACAGAGTTAAGTGAGGCAGAAAGAGAAAGATAAATATTGTAAATGCACATATACAGAATCTGGAAAAATGGTTCCGAATAATTTATTTACAGGGCAGCAAGGGAGAAACAGACATGGAGAATAGACTTATGGACATGGGGAGAGGGGAGGAGAGGGTGAGCTGTATGTAAAGAGTAACATGGAAACTTACATTACCATATGTAAAATATATAGCCAATGGGAATTTGCTGTATGGCTCAGGAAACTCAAACAGGGACTCTGTATCAACCTAGATGGGTGGGCTTGGAAGGGAGATGGGACAGAGGATCAAAAGGGAGGGGATATACCTATGTATACCTATGGCTGATTCATGTTGAGGTTTGACAGAAAACAACAAAATTCTGTAAAGCAATTATCCTTCAATAAAAATAAAAAAATACAGAACAGAAAATAATTTTTTTAATAGACAAAAGGATTAGTCATATTAGGAAAAAGTAGAACTTACTTGGACTTCCCATGGTCAATTATTTTGAATTATATATCTTCCCTTCTAACTCACTCAGTAAAGAATCTGCCTGCAGTGCAGATTTGATTCTGATTCCTGGGTCAGGAAGATCTCCTGGATAAGGAAATGGCAACCCACTCTAGTATTCTTGCTGGAAAATCCCAAGGACAGAGGAGCCTGGCAGGTTACAGTCCATGGGCTTGCAAGAGTCAGACACGACTGAGCACTTAAACCACCATGGAAAAAGTAGCGCATTTTGTTGGTTGCTCAGGTAGGGAAAAAAAGATCAGCCTTTCCCCTGGCTTGTGCCATGTTTATGTCAAAGGAAACAACCTCTACGTTGGGAGACAGACTTGGTATGAAAGCTTTCTGGTCCATTTGAACATCAGTAGACTATGGGAGTGTACTGAAGGAATTTAAAGCCAGGAGACATAGAGGAGACATGCTTATGAACTGCGTCTTTGTTCTCCATCAGTTCTGTTCAGTTCAGTTCAGTTCAATCACTCAGTCATGTCCAACTCTTTGTGAGCCCATGAACCGCGGCATGCCAGGCCTCCCTGTCCATCACCAACTCCCGGAGTCTACCCAAAGCCTTGTCCATCCAACCGTCTCATCCTCTGTCATCCCCTTCTCCTCCAGCCCTCAATCTTTCCCAAAATCACGGTCTTTTCAAATGAGTCAGCTCTTTGCATCAGGTGGCCAAAGTATTGGAGTTTCAGCTTTAGCATCAGTCCTTCCAAAGAACACCCAGGACCGGTCTTCTTTAGAATGGACTGGTTGGATCTCCTTGTAGTCCATGGGACTCTCAAGAGTCTTCTCCAACACCACAGTTCAAAAGCATCAATTCTTTGGTGCTCAGCTTTCTTTATAGTCCAGCTCTCACATCCATACATGACCACTGGAAAAACCATAGCCTTGACTTGATGTACCTTTGTTGGCAAAGCAATGTCTCTGCTTTTAAATATGCTGTCTAGGTTGGTCATAACTTTCCTTCCAAGGAGTAAGTGTCTTTTAATTTCATGGCTGCAATCACTATCTACAGAAATCTTGGAGCCCAGAAAAATAAAGTCAGCCACTGTTTCCCCATCTATTTGCCATGAAGGGATGGGACTGGATGCCATGATCTTAGTTTTTTGAATGTTGAGCTTTAAGCCAACTTTTTCATTCTCCTCTTTCACTTTCATCAAGAGGCTCTTTAGTTCTTCTTCACTTTCTGCCACAAGAGTGATCATCTGCATATCTGAGGTTATTGATATTTCTCCCGGCAATCTTGATTCCAGCTTGTGCTTCCTCCAGCCCAGCATTTCTCATGATGTACTCTGCATAGAAGTTAAATAAGCAGGGTGACAATATACATCCTTGAGGTACTCCTTTTCCTATTTGGAACCAGTCTGTTGTTCCATGTCCAGTTCTAACTGTTGCTTCCTGAACTGCATACAAGTTTCTCAAGAGGCAGGTCAGGTGGTCCGATCGTTCTCCATACTCTTCTCCAAACATTTATGTGCCATTGTCAAGGCTTTCCTTACTAAGTATTATAAGTCATTTTCCCTCTGGGCTTTCTCTTCTATTAATTAACTGATACTTAGTAGTTTCCAAAGCCACATGAATACAGTCAGTTCAGTTCAGTTCAATCACTCAGTCGTGTCCGACTCTGCGACCCCATGAATCGCAGCACGCCAGGCCTCCCTGTCCATAACCAACTCCCGGAGTTCACTCAGACTCACATCCATTGAGTCAGTAATGCCATCCAGCCATCTCATCCTCTGTCGTCCGCTTCTCCTCCTGCCCCCAATCCCTCCCAGCATCAGAGTCTTTTCCAATGAGTCAACTCTTCGCATGAGGTGGCCAAAGTACTGGAGTTTCAGCTTTAGCATCATTCCTTCCAAAGAAATCCCAGGGCTGATATCCTTCAGAGTGGACTGGTTGGATCTCCTTGCAGTCCAAGGGACTCTCAAGAGTCTTCTCCAACACCACAGTTCAAAAGCATCAATTCTTCGGTGCTCAGCTTTCTTCACAGTCCAACTCTCACATCCATACATGACTACGGAAAAACCATAGCCTTGACTAGATGGACCTTTGTTGGCAAAGTAATGTCTCTTCTTTTGAATATGCTATCTAGGTTGGTCATAACTTTTCTTCCAAGGAGTAAGCGTCTTTTAATTTCATGGCTACAATAACCCCTACTTTATAATTTTTTACAAAATAGTTTATAGTACTTACTGACCTGGAATTGGAGCCTATTATAAAGTGTTATGTGGAGAAGGCTATGACAACCCAGTCCAGTATTCTTGCCTGGAGAATCCCATGGATAGAGGACCCTGACAGGCTACAGTCAACAGGGTTTCACAGAGTACGACATGACTAAAGTGACTTAGCACACATAAAGTATTACGGAGTCAAAGCATCTGAAAAATAAAGAAACATCAACTTTAACACAAACAAATAAAAAATTAAATAATTCTCTATGCCTATGACAAGACACATTTATTCAGCATGATATTAAGAACATTTATTAATTATATGCTAGCGTGCATGTGAAGTGAAAGTCACTCAGTCGTGTCCAACTCTTTGCGAACCCATGGACATGGGATACTCTAGGCCAGAATCCTTAGTGGGTAGCCTTTCCCTTCTCCAGAGGACCTGGAGGGTGCATGTGAGGTGACATGATGTATAAATGAGATAATCAGTCAGTGTTAAATTGATCTCTTTGTCCAATAATCATCCAGTTAATTACAATGTCTGTCTCTTTCCGCAGTTATGCTTATATCCCAAGAGATTTCGATTGACTAATTAATTTTTCCTCCTTCCTTTTACTTCATTTCTCATGTACTTAGTGTTTGCAAATTTTAAAGTTATATCTTGAAAAATATCATATATTCTAACTGATACTGTAAGAAAGATTTTGAGTATAGTTATGCAACAGGTTTAACCATCTTCCCTTTTGACTCTATGTGAAATTGAGTATGATTTTACTGAATGTCTAAATAAATAGCTACCTAATGATCCTAACTTTTGTATTTAAGAGAGGCTAGCAGTGACCTTTTAAAAAAGTATGGAAGCAAACATATTCTTTCATTCATTCTTAAATTTTCTTCTGTTTCTGTAGCATGATTTTCTACTCCCTGACTTTTCACTCAGCCTTTAAAATTCAGAGGGAATGATTTCTAAGCGTCATTTCTTAGGCACAGGTTTTGATATTGCCCACATCACAGTTGCCCATTCGATGAATTAGGTTTTCCTTGATTCTGAGAAGAAGCACTATCTTACTCAAACAACTTGCTTGTCAGAAGTCAAGACCACTCACAAATGTGACCTTCTTCCAGACAGAGAATTCACAGAGATGGAATTAATACCTGAGCAGGTAATTAACAGCAGAGCACCAGTCCATATCAGATTTTGTTCACGATCTGGGAAGTCACTATATCAATGATGAGTAGTAAGGTCAATACCTGCCTTTCAAACACACTCCTTGAGAAACTTTCCAGAAGTCAAAATCATACATCTCAAATCTCAAGTTAGACAGAATTGAAGTGGAGCCCCTAATACATAATTAAGTTTTGAAGGCAAATGCTGATGATTAGATATCATAGAGTGCTTATAAAGTTTTTGTTTCTTTCTTGGGCTAGTTTTGTTTGGCATATCCTTAGTTATCCTTTTGCTCACAAAACACCTTAAAGGAATTGTTTAGTCTCAGAAAAAGCATATCTTTTTTATACATTCCAAAACACATTGTATAAAGAAACAAAATATATTTTATAACTTAATAGGTGACAATATATTAATAAGATTTATTGAAATATTATAATTATAGAAGTTTTAATTTGCTATATATTTAGAAATGATTAGTGTACCAGTTATAATATAATATATAATAAATTAGTTATTAAAAGGAGAAGGCAATGGCACCCCACTCCAGTACTGTTGCCCGGAAAATCCCATGGATGGAGGAGCCTGGTAGGCTGCAGTCCATGGGGTCGCTAAGAGTCAGACACGACTGAGCGACTTCACTTTCACTTTCCACTTTCATGCATTGGAGAAGGAAATGGCAACCCACTCCAGTGTTCTTGCCTGGAGAATCCCATGGATGGAGAAGCCTGGTAGGCTGCAGTCCATGGGGTTGCACAGAGTTGGACACGACTGAAGCGTCTTAGCAGGAGCAGGAGCAGTTATTAAAAACTATTTGCAATTATGTAGCCTAAGTTACCTATAGAGTTACAATTTTTTTTTTTGTTGTTGTTGCCATTTTATATACAAAAAATGGTATGGACCTTAGAAGGAAAAGTTATTAAGAAGAAGTAGCAAGAATATATAGAAGAACTATACAAAAAAGAGCCTCATGACCCAGATAACTGATGATGTGATCACTCATCTAGAGCCAGACATCCTGGAATGTGAAGTCAAGTGGGCCTTAAGAAGCATCACTATGAACAAAGCTAGTGAAGGTGATGGAATTCCAGTTGAGCTATTTCAAATCCTAAAAGATGATGCTGTGAAAGTGCTGCACTCAATATGCCAGCAAATTTGGAAATCTCAGCAGTGGCCACAGGACTGGAAAATGTCAGTTTTCATTCCAATCCCAAAGAAAGGCAATGCCAAAGAATGCTCAAACTACTGCACAATTGCACTCATCTCAAACACTAGCAAAGTAATGCCCCAAATTCTCCAAGCCAGTCTTCAACAGTACGTGAACCATGAAGTTTTTTGTATAGTTCTTCTGTGTATTCTTGCCACCTCTTCTTAATATCTTCTGCTTCTGTTAGGTCCATACCATTTCGGTCCTTTATCGAACCCATCTTTGCATGAAATTGTTCCCTTGGTATCTCTAATTTTCTTGAAGCGATCTCTAGTCTTTCCCATTCTATTGTTTTCCTCTATTTCTTTGCATTGATCTCTGAGGAAGACTTTCTTATCTCTCCTTTCTGTTCTTTGGAATTCTGCATTCAAATGGGTATATCTTTCCTTTTCTCCTTTGCTTTTCACTTCTCTTCTTTTCACATCTATTTGTAAGGACTCCTTAGACAGCCATTTTGCTTTTTGCATTTCTTTTTCTTGGGGATGGTCTTGATCCCTGTCTCCTGTACAATGTCATGAACCTCTGTCCATAGTTCATCAGGCACTCTGTCTATCAAATCTAGTCCCTTAAATCTATTTCTCACTCCCACTGTATAATCCCAAGGGTTTTGATTTATGTCATACCTGAATGGTCTAGTGGTTTCCCTCACTTTTCTTCAATTTAAGTCTGAATTTGGCAATAAGGAGTTCATGATCTGAGCCACAGTCAGATCCCAGTCTTGTTTTTGCTAACTGTATAGAGCTTCTCCATCTTTGGCTGCAAAGAATACAATCAGTCTGATTTCACTATTGGCCATCTGGTGATGTCCATGTGTAGCGTCTTCTCTTGTGTTGTTGGAAGAGAGTGTTTGCTATGACCAGTGTGTTTGCTTGGAAAAACTCTATTAGCCTTTGCCCTGCTTCATTCTGTACTCCAAGGCCAAATTTGCTTGTTACCCCACGTGTTTCTTGACTTCCTACTTTTGCATTCCAGTCCCCTATAATGAAAAGGACACCTTTTTTGAGTGTTAGCTTAAAAAGGTCTTGTAGGTCTTCATAGAACCATTTCAGCTTCTTCAGCCTTACTGGTCAGGGTATAGACTTGGATTACTATAATATTGAATGGTTTGCCTTGGAAATGAACAGAGATCATTCTGCTGTTTGGTCTGATCATTCTGACCAACCTACACAGCATATTAAAAAGCAGAGACATTAATTTGCCAACAAAGGTCCCTCTCATCAAAGCTATGGTTTTTCCAATAGTCATGTATGGATGTGAGAGTTGGACTATAAAGAAAGCTGAGCACTAAAGAATTGATGGTTTTGAACTGTGGTGTTGGAGAAGACTCTTGAGAGTCCCTTGGACACCAAGGAGATCCAACCAGTCCATCCTAAAGGAAATAAGTCCTGAATATTCATAGGAAAGACTGATGCTGTGGCTGAGACTCCAATACTTTGGCCACCTGATGTGAAGAAGTGACTCATTTGAAAAGCCCCTGATGCTGGGAAAGGTTGAAGGTGGGAGGAGAAGTGGATGACAGAGGATGAGATGGTTGGATGGCATCACTGACATGATGGACATGAGTTTGAGTAAGTTTCTGGAGATGGTGATGGACAGGGAAGTCTGGCATGCTGCAGTCCATGGGGTTGCAAAGAGTTGGGTGTGTTCGAGTGACTGAACTGAACTGATATACAAAAAAGAGGGCAATTTGTATTACTTGTTCTAAATAGGTGAAAGAAAAATAGACCTCAATATAATAATGAAAATGATGATTGGATTACATGCAGAGAGCAACGGGAAGAGCGAGGAAGGCTGAGAAGACCAGAAGAAAGTGATAGTTTAAAAAAATAAAGCAGACTTAGTTAAATTTTAGTAAGTAGAGCCTTTTATTTGTGCTCTCCATCAGTGTCTTCTGTACTGAAGTGAAAGTAAACAGTTTTAAGTGCATAACCCATTTAAATTTACTGTTCAGTCTTCTGCATTACAAATATGTCAGTAGTTAAGATGTAAAAATGTTTCTAGTAATTCTATTTAATAATTATTAAGCACTTACTTGTACATAGAAAGAGAACCATATATGTTCTGAGTGATATAGGTTAAGTATAAATGGTGATTTACTCAAAAGGCTTATAAACACGTAGGTTTTATCTTGATGAATGCACCATCCTTATAGCTCTGGCACATTGTCATGTGAGTATCCTCAGGTTGACTAGTATCAGATACTTAGGTTTATAAGTCACATGCCTAGATTAAAAAAAAAAAAAAAGGTTATGAAGGAAACTTCCAATTTGTTTATTGTGTTAAGATGGAGGCTATAATCCTTTTCTGGGAATCTTCTTTCTTGGTATTGATTTATCCAGAAAGCCTAGTAAGTACTCAGAAAGCTGCTTGGGAATTAAAGTTTGGATAAAGTTGAGCAGGTTTTCTTGTCTCTTTTAATTTTATTGCTTCTTGTTCTAATTTTAGAATAAGTAACAAATTTATATATTTTTATTAAAAAAAAACCAAAAAACCAAAGAGGTATAGAATAAAATCTCTGCTTCTATCAATCACACATTCATGCAGTCTCTGTCACTGGCATGGTAGAATTTTTGTTTGATTTTTCCCCTTGTAAATGAAAATACAAATAATATTCTTAGTTACCTTATTATATACAGAAGGTAGCATACTAAAGACTGCATTTCATTCTTTGTATTTGTCTTTTAACAACAAATCGTGAATATATATCATATATATATATGTATATATATGTATACACACACACACACACACACATACACATATATAATCCCATAGACTATGTCTCGCCAGGCTCCTCTGTCCATGGAATTTGCCAACAAGAATACTGGAGTGGGTAGCCATTCCATTCTCCAGGGAATCTTCCTGAGCCAGGGATCGAACCCAGGTCTCCTGCATTGCAAGCAGATTCTTTACCAGCTGAGCCACCAGGGTAGGCCAATGATTTTGATTGGAAGATAATTGCTTTATAATATTGTGATGGTTTTTGCTATACATAAACATGAATCAGCCATAGGCATGCAAACTTTCCCAGGAAGCTGTTAGGGAAAATGGGAAGAAATTTTAAATACAGTGTTCTCATAGAAACAAAAAAAAAATCCAAATAATTTTAAAAAGTAAAGTTGCAGGATATAAAATCAACACAGAGAAATCCCTTGTATTCCTATACACTAATAATGAGAAAATAGAGAAATTAAGGAAACAGTTCCATTCACCATTGCAATGAAAAGAATAAAATACTTAGAAATATATCTACCTGAAGAAACAAAAGACCTATATATAGAAAACTATAAAACACTGGTGAAAGAAATCAAAGAGAACACTAATAGATGGAGAAATATACCATGTTCATGGATTGGAAGAATCAATATAGTGAAAATGACTGTACTACCCAAAGCAATCTATAGATTCAATTCAATGCAATCCCTATCAAGCTACCAACGGTATTCTTCACAGAGCTAGAACAACTAATTTCACAATTTGTATGGAAATAAAAAAACCTCGAATAGCCAAAGCAATCTTGAGAAAAAAGAATGGAACTGGAGGAATAAACCTGCCTGACATCAGGCTCTACTATAAAGCCACAGTCATCAAGACAGTATGGCACTAGCAGAAAGACAAAAAGATAGATCAACGGAACAAAATAGAAAGCCCGGAGATAAATGCATGCACCTATGGACACCTTATCTTTGACAAAGGAGGCAAGAATATACAGTGGAGAAAAGACAATCTCTTTAACAAGTGGTGCTGGGAAAACTGGTCAACCACTTGTAAAAGAATGAAACTAGAGCACTTTCTAACACCATACACAAAATAAACTCAAAATGGATGAAAGATCTAAACGTAAGACCACAATCTATAAAACTCCTAGAGGAGAACATAGGCAAAACACTGTCCAACATAAATCGCAGCAGGATCCTCTATCACCCACCTCCCAGAATACTGGAAATAAAAGCAAAAATAAACAAATGGGACCTAATTAAATTTAAAAGCTTTTGCACAATGAAGGAAACTATAAGCAAGGTGAAAAGACAGCTTTCAGTATGGGAGAAAATAATAGCAAATGAAGCAACTTACAAAGAATTAGTCTCAAAAATATACAAGCAACTCCTGCAGCTCAATTCCAGAAAAATAAACGACCCAATCAAAAAGTGGGCCAAGGAACTAAATAGATATTTCTCCAAAGAAGACATACAGGTGGCTGATAAACACATGAAAAGATGCTCAACATCACTCATTATCAGAGAAATGCAAATCAAAACCACAATGAGGTACTATTTCACACCAGTCAGAATGGCTGCTATACAAAAATCTACAAATAATAAATGCTGGAGAGGGTGTGGGGAAAAGGGAACCCTCTTACACTGTTGGTGGGATTTCAAACTTGTACAGCCACTATGGAGAACAGTGTGGAGATTCCTTAAAAACTGAAAATGGAAGTGCATACGACCCAGCAATCCCACTGCTGGGCATACACACCGAGGAAACCAGAATTGAAAGAGACACATGTACCCCAGTGTTCATCGCAGCACTGTTTATAATAGCCAGGGCATGGAAGCAACCTAGATATCCACCAGCAGATGAATGGATTAGAAAGCTGTGGTACATGTACACAATGGAGTATCACTCAGCCATTAAAAAGAATACATTTGAATCAGTTCTAATGAGGTGGATGAAACTGGAGCCTATTATACAGAGTGAAGTAAGAAAAAACACCAATACGGTATACTAACGCATATATATGGAATTTAGAAAGATGGTAATGACAACTCTGTATGCGAGATAGCATAAGAGACACAGAACAGTCTTTTGGACTCTGTGGCAGAGGGAGAGGGTGGGATGATTTGGGAGAATGGCATTGAAACATGTATAATATCATATGTGAAACGAATTGCCAGTCCAGGTTCAATGCATGATACAGGATGCTTGGGGCTGGTGCACTGTGATGACCCAGAGGGATGGTATGGGGAGGGATTTGAGAGGGGGGTTCAGGATGGGGAACACGTGTACACCCGTGGCAGATTCATGTTGATGTATGGCAAAACCAATACAATATTGTAAAATAATTAGCCTCCAATTAAAATAAATAAAATTATATTAAAAAAATAAAAAGTAGTCTTCAAATACATTCAATGATAGAAAAGTCAAGTAGGATTTTGTCATTACCTGTGTTTTTCAGTTTATGTTTTATATCAGCTATCAGAGACTTAAATTTGAAATGTTGTACTCTCTGACCTCATCGTTTACAGTCTAGTGGGAAGAGAAGTGCAAATGGTTCAGTAATATATTTTTTTAAAAAAAGAGAAATTATATACAAAGTAGGAAAATTTTTGTGGGGTCAGGGACGATTTCAGAGGAAAGATATATTTTGAGATAAAACTGGAAAAACAAAATTTTCTAGTACCAGAGAAACATACGGAATAATAGGTTAAAAAAAAAAGAAAAAAGAAAAAAATCATACATGCATGCAACATGTCATTTTCTTAAAAAATTGCATGTATTATGGTATCACTAGAACCCAAATTCCCAGTAGTGGGTGTGAAGATAATTGGGACAGAAAGGGATCAGAGAGAGAGAAGAGAGTTAACATATAGGAAAGTAAATTTGATTTTGTAATCAATAAGAAGCCATGCTGCTACTGCTGCTGCTAAGTCACTTCAGTCGTGTCCGACTCTGTGCGACCCCATAGACGGCAGCCCAGCAGGCTCCCCCATCCCTGGGATTCTCCAGGCAAGAACACTGGAGTGGGTTGCCATTTCCTTCTCCAATGCAGGAAAGTGAAAGTGAAAGTGAAGTCGCTCAGTCGTGTCCGACTCTTAGCGACCCCATGGACTGCAGCCCACTAGGCTCCTCCATCCATGGGATTTTCCAGGCAAGAGTACTGGAGTGGGGTGCCATTGCCTTCTCCATAAGAAGCCATAGTGTGTTGCAATTAGTACTTCCAACAAATATTTGCAGATACCCTAGCTCTCCTTCCAAGCACATGTGAAGTGAAGTGAAAGTTGCTCAGTCGTGTCCAACTCCTTGCGACCCTATGGACTATACCATCCATGGAGTTCTCTAGGCCAGAATATTGGAGTGTGGGTAGCCTTTCCCTTCTCCAGAAGATCTTCCAAACAGAAGAATCAAACCCAGGTCTCCCTCATTGCAGTTATTTTAGTGTGTGATGATGAAGAAAAGAGTTTCGATGGACTATAGAGTTCAGTTCAGTTCGGTCGCTCAGTTGTGTCTGACTATTTGCGACCCTATGAATTGCAGCACGCCAGCCCTCCCTGTCCATCACCAACCCCCGGAGTTCACTCAAACTTATGTCCATCGAGTCAGTGATGCCATCGAGCCATCTCATCCTCTGTCGTCCCCTTCACCTCCTGCCCCCAGTCCTTCCCAGCATCAGGGTCTTTTCCAATGAGTCAGCTCTTCACATGAGGTGGAAAACTATTGGAGTTTCAGCTTCAGCATCAGTCCTTCCAATGAACACCCAGGACTGATCTCCCATACAATGGACTGATTGGATCTCCTTGCAGTCCAAGGGACTCTCAAGAGTCTTCTCCAACACCACAGTTCAAAAGCATCAATTCTTCAGTGCTCACCTTTCTTCACATCCAGCTCTCACATCCATACATGACCACTGGAAAAATCATAGACTAGATGGACCTTTGTTGGCAAAGTAGTATCTCTACTTTTCAATATATTATCTAGGTTGGTCATAACTTTGCTTCCAAGGAGTAAGCGTCTTTTAATTTCATGGCTGCAATCACCACCTGCAGTGATTTTGGAGCCCCCAGAAATAAAGTCTGACACTGTTTCCACTGTTTCCCCATCTATTTGCCATGAAGTGATGGGACTAGATGCCATGATCTTAGTTTTCTGAATGTTGAGCTTTAAGCCAACTTTTTTATTCTCTTGTTCCACTTTCATCAAGAGGCTTTTTAGTTCCTCTTCACTTTCTGCCATAAGGGTGGTGTCATCTGCATATCTGAGGTTATTGATATTTCTCCTGGCAAACTTAATTCCAGCTTGTGCTTCCTCCAGCCCAGCATTTCTCATGATGTACTCTGCATAGAAGTTAAATAAGCAGGGTGACAATATACATCCTTGAGGTACTCCTTTTCCTATTTGGAACCAGTCTGTTGTTCCATGTCCAGTTCTAACTGTTGCTTCCTGACCTTCATACACATTTCTCAAGAGGTAGGTCAGGTGGTTTGGTATTCCCATCTCTTTCGGAATTTTCCACAGTTTCTTGTGATCCACACAGTCAAAGGCTTTGGCATAGTCAAGAAAGCAAAATTAGATATTTTTCTGGAACTCTTTTGCTTTTTCAATGATCCAGAGGATGTTGGCAACTTGATCTCTGTTTCCTCTGCCTTTTCTAAAACCAGCTTGAACCTCTGGAAGTTCACGGTTCATGTAATGCTGAAGCGTGGCTTGGAGAATTTTGAGCATTAGTTTACTACCATATGAAATGAGTGCAATGGTGCGGTAGTTTGAGCCTTCTTTGGCATTGCCTTTCTTTGGGATTGGAATGAAAACTGACCTTTTCCAGTCCTGTGGCCACTGCTGAGTTTTCCCAATTTGCTGGCATATTGAGTGCAGCACTTTCACAGCATCATCTTTTAGGATTTGAAATAGCTCAACTGGAATTCCATCACCTCCACTAGCTTTGTTCGTAGTGATGCTTTCTAAGGCCCACTTGACTTCACATTCCAGGATGTCTGGCTCTAGGTGAGTGATCACACTATCGTGATTATCTTGGTCATGAAGCTCTTTTTTTGTACAGTTCTTCTGTGTATTCTTGCCACCTCTTCTTAATATCTTCTGCTTCTGTTAGGTCCATACCATTTCGGTCCTTTATTGAGCCCATCTTTGCATGAAATATTCCCTTGGTTTCTCTAATTTTCTTGAAGATATCTCTAATCTTTCCCATTCTGTTGTTTTCCTCTATTTCTTTGCACTGATCGCTGAGGAAGGCTTTCTTATCTCTCCTTGCTATTCTTTGGAACTCTGCATTCAGACTATAGAATAAATGGGGATAAAGAAGTGTAGATAACTAGTGTTGAAATTAATAGAATGCAAAATAGACAACCTGACCATTAAATATCAAAATCTGCAAAATATAAATATTTGCTTCTCTTTTAAGAAAATTTTATAAGCTATATTGCCAGAGAGTGAAATTAATGTAGTGTAAAGCAACAGCAACAAAACTATGGCTACACTTAATAGTTGAAATGAAGTGAAAATCACACAGTTGTGTCTGACTCTTTGCAACCCCATGAACTATACAGTCCATGGAATTCTCTGGGCCAGAGTACTGAAATGGGTCAGTTCAGTCGCTCAGTCGTGTCAGACTCTGCGACCCCATGTACTGCAGTATGCCAGACTTCCCTGTCCTTGGCCAGCTCCGGGAGCTTATTCAAACTCATTTCCATCAAGTCAGTGATGCCATCCAACCATCTCATCCTCTGTCGTCCCCTTCTCCTCCTGCCTCAACCTTTCCCAGCATCAGGGGCTTTTCAAATGAGTCACTTCTTCGCAGGTGGCCAAAGTACTGGAGTTTCAGCTTCAGCACCAGTCTTTCCTATGAATATTCAGGACTCATTTCCTTTAGGATGGACTGGTTGGATCTCCTTGGTGTCCAAGGGACTCTTAAGAGTCTTCTCCAACACCACAGTTTAAAAACATCAATTCTTTAGTGCTCAGCTTTCTTTATAGTCCAACTCTCACATCCATACATGACTACTGGAAAAACCATAGCTTTGACAGGAGGGACCTTTGTTGGCAAAGTAATGTCTCTGCTTTTTAATATGCTGTCTAGGTTGGTCATAGCATTTCTTCCAAGGAGCAAGCATCTTTTAATTTCATGGCTGTAGTCACCAACTGGAGTGGATAGTCATTCCCTTCTCCAGGGGATCTTCCCAACCCAGGAATTGAACCCAGGTCTCCTGTATTGCAGACAGATTCTGAGCTACCAGGGAAGCCCCAATGGCCTAATGGGTAAGTCATTAGCCTCCTAAGCCAGTGATTGTGGGTTTGAGCCCCACCTTGGGTGGTTAGACTTTGGGTTTCCCTAGTGTCTCAGATGTTAAAGAATCCACCTGCAATGCGAAAGACCTGGGTGTCATCCCTGGCTTGGGATCCCTGGAGGATGGCATGGCAACCCACTCCAGTATTCTTGCCTGGAGAATTCCATGGACAGAGGAGCCTGGCAGGCTAAAATCCATGGGGTCACAAAGAGTCGGACACGACTGAGCCACTTTCACACTTAATAGTTAAAATATATAAATAGCATTGGGAAATGAAGGATTCTCATTGGCTAATAGGATCTATATCCATTTCTGCTTTCCTTTACAAATTCTATCTTTAATTTATGTGGCATTTATATAAAGACATTCATCATTTATTTCTAAGACTTCAGTTTTTGATTGCTTTTCAAAACATTTCTAGTTTGCTAAATTTAATATTTAAAAAAATGAAACAAGCAACATCTAGGTTCCATTTAGCTAACAATGCAAATGTAATTCAAACTGCAAGATAGACACCTTGTCCATTGTAGTTGTTCTGCAAAGGCAAAGAAAGCCATATTTACATCTTATTGATTGGCACCTGTATAGGAAACATAATGACTTAATATGAGATTATTAAATAGCAAGCAGCTGAGATAACACTAATGCAAAGTGATGGCAAAGACCAGCATAAATCCATAATATGATAAGTGATGGCAATTATATGATTTTTATTCTGAATCATATATAAACTATCAAACAGAACCTGTGTGCACTTTTATGCATGCTGCTCCATGAATATTTTTTTCTATTAAGTTCTTTAAATCTTGAATAATCACCAAAGTACTACATCATCCTATTTTTATAGTATACATTGAGTCTACAGATTCTGGCAGGCAATACACCCTTGCAAGGAGAAAGCAAGATATTTCCGATAACCAAAAATGTAATATGGGATGGTTCAATATGGCTTATTTATTAAATATATAGTGACAGTTGTCAAAATAGCTATTGTGGAATTGTATTAACATAGACTCTATTCAAGGTTAAGCATTTACAGTAAGTGTTTTATTACAGCAAACATGGCAGTATACTCCTTAGGGTCAAATCTGCAGGCATTTAATTTCAGCAATTGCCATAATAGAGGCATTATGATAATGTCTCAGCCTCTTGGGTACACAAAGAGTTTGGATGCTATTATATTTTTCCTTTTCCTCTCTTTTAAAGCTTTTGTCTGTAATTCACACAGTACTTGGAAAAGCAAGGATTTCTATCCTTTCTTCTATGAATGTTTGGAACTTGGTTTCAAAGGTTGAAATGAACATAACTATGAACAAAATAATGGCATATTATAGAAAGGGGAATAATTTTCCATATGTTTTAGATCTTTAGACACAAGGGACTCATCTTTATCACAAAGACCACATCCATTTTTTCTGAGTCCCACCTTCAAAATTAATGAATAACAAAATGCTTTATATTCCCCACAGGTAGGCTTAAACTCAGTTATTCTGTCATACTATTTTGTTCATTGATTTATTACCATTATTTTTAAAAGAGCATATTTTAATAAGGTATTATCTTTTATCACACAATAGGCATAATTACGGTCAGCAGGATGCCTACAGTCTAAGATAAAAAATACTCTTTTTAAGAATTTGATATTGTTTGATAGTCACATATGTAGCTATTTTAAATCTTTTATTTACCAAAGTTATACCAAGAGAAATGTGAATCTATTATTTTCTTTGCTTAGACATCTGGAAAATGTACAGTCTTGCCTAATTCTTACAGATTTCCTCACTCACCCAAAAGGATATTCTGATTCCATTTTTTTTTTTTTTATTGTGAATTTCTAGTATCAGTAACAGCCAGTAGATACATAATGTGTTTGGGTTCTAGTTCACATTTATTTGTTAACTAGTTTGCATTTTAAAAGAGTAGTTGATCCTATGTTTTTAGTTACTATTTTTTTTTTTTTTAATAGCAGGAACTTTTAAAGTTTAAAACTATGTTCAAAGGGGATGTGTTACATTTTTTTCATTGGGTCACTCTAGTTTCAAGAAAACAGCATCAGAATTTTATCTGTTGATGTTTTAAAGTTTTCCTTAAATTGAGTATTTGCATCTGTTTATTTTTTTAAATGTTCTTAAATCAAGTATTTAGGATTAGCAAGGAGAGATAGAAAGACTTCCTCCGTGATCAATGCAAAGAAGTAGAGGAAAACAGTAGAATGGGAAAGACTAGAGATCTCTTCAAGAAAATTAGAGATACCAAGGGAACATTTCATGCAAAAAATGGGCTCAGTAAAGGACAGATAGCATGAACCTAACAGAAGGAAATGATGTTAAGAAGAGGTGGCAAGAATACACAGACTATACAAAAAGATCTTCACGACCCAGATAATCACGATGGTGTGATCACTCACCTAGAGCCAGACATCCTGGAATGTATAGTCAAGTGGGCCTTAGGAAGCATCACTATGAACAAAGCTAGTGGAGGTGATGGAATTCCAGTTGAGCTATTTCAAATCCTAAAAGATGATGCTGTGAAAGTGCTGCACTCAATATACCAGCAAATTTGGAAAGCTCAGCAGTGGCCACAGGACTGGAAAAGGTCAGCTTTCATTCCAATCCCAAAGAAAGGCAATGCCAAAGAAGGCTCAAACTACTGCACAATTGCACTCATCTCACACGCTAGTAAAGTAATGCCCAAAATTCTCCAAGCCACGCTTCAGCATTACATGAACCGTGAACTTCCAGAGGTTCAAGCTGGTTTTAGAAAAGGCAGAGGAACCAGAGATCAAGTTGCCAACATCCGCTGGATCATTGCAAAATCAAGAGAGTTCCAGAAAAACATCTAATTCTGCGTAATTGACTATGCCAAAGCCTTTGACTGTGTGGATCACAAGAAACTGTGGAAAATTCTGAAGGAGATGGGAATACCAGATCACCTGACCTGCCTCTTGAGAAACGTGTATGAAGGTCAGGATGCAACAGTTAGAACTGGACATGGAACAACAGACTGGTTCCAAATAGGAAAAGGAATATGTCAAGCCTGTATATTGTCACCCTGCTTATTTAACTTCTATGCAGAGTACATCATGAGAAATGCTGGGCTGGAGGAAGCACAAGCTGGAATATCGATAACCTCAGAGATACAGATGACACTACCCTTATGGCAGAAAATAAAGAACTAAAGAGCCTCTTGAGGAAAGTGAAAGAAGAGAGTGAAAAAATTGTCTTAAAGCTCAACATTCAGAAAACTAATATCATGGCATCTTGTCCCATCACTTCATGGCAAATAGATGGGGAAACAGTGGAAACAGTGTCAGACTTTATTTTTGGGACTCCAAAATCACTGCAGATGGTGATTGTAGCCATGAAATTAAAAGACGCTTACTCCTTGGAAGGAAAGTCATGACCATTCTAGACAGCATATTAAAAAGCAGAAACATTACTTTGCCAACAAAGGTCCATCTAGTCAAGGCTATTGTTTTCCCAGTAGTCATATATGGATGTGAGAGTTGGACTATAAAGACAGCTGAGAGCCAAATAATTGATACTTTTGAACTGTGGTGTTGGAGAAGACTCTTGAGAGTCCCTTGGAGTGCAAGGAGATATCCAACAAGTGCATCCTAAAGGAGATCAGTCCTGGGTGTTCTTTGAAAGGACTGATGTTGAAGCTGAAGCTCCAATACTTTGTCCACCTGATGCAAAAAGCTGACTCATTTGAAACAGCTCTGATGCTGGGAGGGATTGGGGGCAGGAGGAGAAGGGACAACAGAGAATGAGATGGATAGATGGCATCATTGACTCAACAGACATGAATTTGGGTAAACTCTGGGAGTTGGTGATGGAAAGGGAGTCCTGGCTTGCTGTGGTTCATGGGATCACTAAGATTCAGACACAATTGAGTGACTGAACTGAACTGAACTAGCAGTAAACATTAGAAGTTTTATCAATTTTTAAAAAATATTATAAGGCAAACCACAGTCCTCATAGCTAATCATATGCACACTTACATTATGCATTTCTGGAAATGTCTGGGTCAAAAAATATGCAGATTTCAAAGGCTTGTATTATTTACTGGCAAATTGTGATTCCGGGAGATTTTTTCATTTATTGTCATACTATAAATTATTGAGAATTGAAGATACAGATCTTGAGTAAATGTATTTGACTAAGGCATATCCTTTCAGAAGGATAACTTTAGTTTTTCAAAGATGTGGAATTAGAAAGGTAGAAAGAGCCAAAGAAATGCATTCAACAAATCAAAACAGTTGGAAAAGTTTTGATCCTGAGTTAATCATTTTGGTCAACTTACAACAAGCAGAATGCAAGATTATAAATATGAGGACCCAAGATGTTATTTTTGACCCTCCTTGGTATTTCCTGTTAGAGATTTTTTGGTAAGTGGTCATCTACATATTTTAAAATGCCACAAATGAAAAAGCCTTTTATTTCTTTCAGTTAGAGGTTTTGGCATTATTTGTGTCAAGGCTCAAAACATCATGTTGTTTTGGGTTGGTGATAGACATTCCTACTCTGCACAAGAGAATAGAGAACAGTGTTTAGGAAAACATTAAGAAGTAAGGCAACTTTTTTTTTTTTTTTTGGTGGTGGGGTGGGTGCTTATTTTCTAAATCTCCCTGTTGTCTACAGGAGTGATCCTATCTGCCTTCCCCTTTTGTGGGCCTTGTCAATTGATTAACCAAAACCATAGTTTTCCCACCATGGTTATATGCAAATATTTAAAAAATCTGCCTTGATAATTGATCCTACTTGATCCTTCTTATCTTATGTTGAATATGATAAGACAAGGGAATTCATTCTTGTTTATTCCAAGTTACAGTTACTTCACCTTTTAATCTGGTATCAAAAGTATTCATCATCTATTTGGTAGATAAGATTTTAAAAGATATTGTATAAGACTTTTCTTGCTTGGATTTTTTAAACACTGGAATAAAATAGAAAATTGGGTGTAAATACAAATTATCCAAATATTTTAAAAGTCTTCAAAATTAAATTTTATATTTTATTCATTGTATTCGTCTCATCAGTATTTGTAAACAAAAATGAGGCTTATGAAATGCCAACAAAACAAAATGCACAGTTACATAAGTGAACAAAGCAATGACTAAATTCTTTCAGTAGAATAACATAATTGTTAAGTTATGAAGTTGTGAATTTCATTAGTCTGTAATGAATGCAGAGACATTACTTTGTCAACAAAGGCCCATCTAGTCAAGGCTATGGTTTTCCCAATGGTCAGTTATGGATGTGAGAGTTGGACTATAAAGAAAGCTGAGCACTGATGAATTGATGCTTTTAAACTGTGGTGTTGGAGAAGACTCTTGAGAGTCCCTTGGACTGCAAGGAGATCCAACCAGTCCATCCTAAAGGAGATCAGTCCTGAATATTCATAGGAAGGACTAATGCTGAAGCTGAAAGTCCAATACTTTGGCCACCTGATGCGAAGAACTGACTCATTGGAAAAGACCGTGATGCTGGGAAAGATTGAGGGCAGGAGGAGAAGGGGACGACAGAGGATGAGATGGTTGGATGGCATCACCAACTCAATGGACATGGGTTTGGGTGGACTCTGGGAGTTGGTGATGGACAGGGAGGCCTGGCGTGCTGCGGTTCATGGGGTCGCAAAGAGTCGGACACGACTGAGCATCTGAACTGAACTGAACTGAAGTGGTGAATTTAGTCTTCTGGGTTCAAATTCCAATACCACTCTTACCTTGGATAAGCTATATAACATCTCTAAACTTTTATGTCATGAACAGTAAAATGGACACAGTAACAGTACTCTTCGCAAAGTTCTGTAGTTTTGTTGTTATTATGTGTGGTGGTGGTATGATGAGAATGAATTGAGACAATGCCTGGAAACCTTTAACACTATTTGACTGGCAGTAAGTATTCAACAAGTGCTAGCTATTAGTACTTTAGTGAAATGCAAGGAAAACATTAAAAACAGGTTTCCATTAGTATCACATATTTCCTTTCTCCACAGTTGCTGCTGGTATGGAATCCACAGAGGTGAACAGATTTCCCCTTCCTAGTAATACAACCACAGCAACAAAAGCAGTGAGTGAGGAGAAAGCAGAACTAACATCTCTTCAAGAGGGCACCCCCTGGTTCAACAGACATTATTCATTATCTGATGCTGTGAAGGGTATTTATAGACTAAGAAGGATATTGGCTCATACTCTGGGGAATTACAAACTGAAAGACACTGAATGATAATTGTTGTTGTTAATCTTGAGATAGAAAAAGACACTTTGAGCCTGCCAGTGGTCTTCTGAACAAAACATCACAGACTATATTCTTTTTCATCCTGGCTTTTTGTATGTATTTCCTAGGTCCCTAAGAGGGAGAATGGTGAATTAGGAATTGTGTTTGGATTAGCTGCACAAATAGAAAAGCATAGTCCATGACAGTTAAAATCACAACAGATTACAAAATATTTTTCAACTCATGGTTCTGTAGTAGTGTTAGAATGAGAATTCAGTATAACTGTCTGTCAAACCATAATGAGTTCAGCAGACATCCTGATGATCTCATAGGAAGGACAACTTGTCACTTGAAGTTGGTAGCATACCGGATGGATGGAGCATGGAAATGGAAACTTCGTTTCTTCCTTCTGACAGGGCTTCTTTCTGGTACTTGGATCAGCTAAATGGGATGAGACAGAAGTGCAAAGTTCAACTTACACACTTAAAGACCTTTGGAGATTTTTGGTTACCACCTCAGGATTTGCTGTAAAATAACACATTTTGTGCTTTTTTCCTTGTGTTGCAGAAAGTTCAGTCTTTAATAGACAGGAGTTTCAAATTCTCATGTAAGAATAAAACATTGGCACAGAACATACAGACATTTTCAAAGATTACCTTTCTAGTTTTTTATTTGTTTAGCTGGTTAGTTGATGTATGAGTTTTGATATTTTGAAATTTTGTTTTCTGTTGTTTTCATTTCTGTTTTGCTTCTCTTTGCCAAAATACCTCATCAGACTTGTCTGTGTACTTTTCAACAATTATCAAAATTCTTATTCTCTCAGCTGAAATAATTGTAAATATTTCACTGCTGCTTTAATAATGCTCTTAAAGAAAGAGATAGTCCTGTGTGAGTTGTTTTTTAAAATGAGATTTCAGCATGAAATAGGTATAATCATGAGTCATGTCCAAATCTTCATTATGGAAGTTGCTTGAGTGAAACATGTTATTCAGCAGTTTATTAGGAAGAAAGCTGGCCTAGAGTTTTATAAGATGTTTTACAGACTAATGGAATTTTTATTTTAGAGTGGAGTATTTCTGTTTTAAAGAGAAGTGGTAGGCTATATTTTTAGGCCATCTTGAGGGAGCAATACCTGAGAAAGTAATTAGAATCAGTAGTTGGGGAAGGACTGGGGCCAGTGCTCAGGAATGATCTACATAATTCTGATATCAAAGGAGCTTCTCTTAGAGACTTTTTCATCTTTGGGTGATTAGTCAGATATTTAAAGTGCATACATTTACTTGATCTCATCTAGAGAGAATGTTTGAAAGTGCAACATACAAAGAAAGCATTGCAGAGCTGCACAGTTTTCTAACTTGGCTCCTGACTAAGAGAGATCTTTGCTCCTGGCAAATTTTCTTTTTTTCCATTATTTCCATATCTGGATAATAGTGTCCCCTAAAACAATAGTTTTCATAAACCCTGAAAACTGAGTCTAAAAATTCCCTGTAGGATCTAGTATGGTCTTTTTTTTTTTTTTTTTGGCAAGGATAAATGTGTTTAGTAAAAGATTTTAATGTGTTCAACTGTGACTCTACTTGCTGTGTGTGTGTCTGTGTGTGTGTCTGTGTGTGAGTTGTGTGTGTGACAGAGAGCTAGAATTGAGAGAGAGAGAGAGAGAGAGAGAGAGAGATTTTTCAGTCCTCTACTTCCAACTAACCAAGTTGGACAATTAGATAGTAGGTTCACAAGATAAGTACTCAGACTCACTGTAATAAAGGTTTTCAAATTCCTCTGCAGGACAATATCAATAATCATACCTCTTCCTTAGATTTTGTATGATAGCTTGTTATATTCTAGAGACTTCTTCCTATTAATCTTCCTAATGGATTATTTTGATGGCAAATTGCTAAATAAGTTATCATCATAAACTCTTACTCATATATGGCATAGTTAGGCTTAGGAACAGTTTGTTTCAAAGAGCGATAGAATAATTATTAGCAAACTTTTTCTTTGTGGTTAGAACATGTCAGACACTATTCATAATGTTTTGAGAGTTTTGAATTAATACAGTCTTTGCTTTTGAGGAAGGAATTGCTATCAATGCCCTTATTTTGCTGATGGAGAAACTGAGGCACAAATAAATTTTTTTTTTATATATATACTTGCTTAAAGTTACACAGCTATTAAGTGACAGAGCAGGAATTCAGACCCACACAGTCTGGTTCTAGAGCTACACTCTTAATCAGTTGCTTTCCTGGAAGAAGTGGGAAGCTAATTTTTGTCTAGTAAGAAATGCTGGATTTTTATTTTAAAAAGTAAGCTGAAGACTTTAACCTCAGGCTGTGGTTTATCCATTCAAACTCACGAGTCAGCAATCCTTGGTGTAGGCCTATCTTGGAGCATTTCATTGTCTAGTTCATGGAATTTTATGCTTGCCCCTCACCTTTCTGGGATAATGGAATACAGATCTCTAGTTAAGTCACCTATCATGTGCTGCGTGTCAGCACCCTGAAGAGTTATGATGGGTGAGGAATAACTGAGACCAATATTGAGGCTTGAGGAAAATTACTACCAGATGTTGGCAGAGTTCTGGGAGCTCTATCATGTTACATGTACGTTGCTATTATAGTTTATAAAGTAGTTTACAGATTTCTTGATTTTTCTGTGATATTTACATGACTATGGATGTTGAAATTTAGTGGTTCACTTATTTTAGGTTGCAAATAACTAATAAGACTGACAGGGTATTTTTCTTTTTTATTGTCTGCTTCTTGAGAGCGTAATTTAGAGAGAAAAAAGAACTCATCAGTTTGATTATCTGTGCCAAAGATAGTGCTTTGATATAATCATTGCCAATTGCAATTGTTTGATCATTACAGTTTGTTTCCTAAAACTTTAATTCATCAAACCATATAAAGGCAACTCAGTGAAGCGGTTGGAACAAGGAACCATCTTTGTTTAAAGTCTGTCTTTACTACTTACCTTTGGTGCAACTATAGCAGCTTTCTTAGCCCCTTCTACTTCCCCATGAGGGTTCTTTTCCTCTACTGCAAAATGGAAATTATTTCATGGGCATTGTTCAGAAGATTTGCAAAGCCTAATCATCTCTGACCACTAAAGCGTCATATTGAGAATAATTCCAAGTCTAGGCAACCTTATTCTGACCATTAGAGGCTGTTCTTCCTTCTCTGCTGCTGCTGGTGCTAAGTTGCTTCAGTTGTGTCCAATTCTGTCCGACCCTATAGACGGCAGCCCATCAGGCTCCTCTGTCCCTAGGATTCTCCCGGCAATAATATGGGAGTGGGTTGCCATTTCCTTCTCCAATGCATGCATGCATGCTAAGTCACTTCAGTCATGTCCGTCTCTGTGCAACCCCATGGACAGCAGCCCACCAGGTTCCTTTGTCCACAGGATTGTCTAGGCAAGAATACTGGAGTGGGTTGCCATTTCCTTCTCCAGTTTTTCCTTCTCATTCTTTACATATTTCATGTATCTAGTACCCAGTTTTTAGTACTGGATTGAACTGTGGTTCTGACTCCTATTATAGTAGTAACCCAGACAAGTAAACCAAAGAAGCGACTACAGAGATAGTGATATAATGAACTAACTTCCATATGTGCCTGCTAATAACAGTCATGTAGGTCATACAGAGTTTCAAGTCCTTCCCTTAGAGATTCTTATTTTGTCGGCCTAGAGTGGAACATAGAAATATATGTGTTTTAACCAGAGATTCAGATGATTTTAATGATAAGGCAAGCATGGGAAAGGTAAGAATGAGTTTTAGAGTTGATAGATCTGAATTTAAATCCCTATGCTACCTACGAGCTATGAAATGATTTAAATTTCTGAGAACTAGTTTATAAGTGCCTAGTGCAGATGACAGTTACATTTCTCTTGGCTTTGCTGATGGAGTCAGAATAAGTAAACATTAGATGAATGGCCACTTAGCATTTTCCAGTGGTGTGCTGGTAATATTAAACCACCAGTTCTCCTGAAAAGCAGGCCCTGTGTTTGCCCATTTCAGTGATGTAAATACACCCACGATTGCTAATCTCAAGCTACCACAATTCCATCACCGAGTGCAGGGTGGAGAAGAGCTTCTGTGAGCTGGAAGGAGTTGTTTAGCACAAACCTCACTCCATTTTTCTCTTCTCTCTTTCCCCCTCTTCTTCTTGTTCCCCTTTCCTCTCTTGCTCTGAAAATGAGATGAATTGTTAATCATTACTTCATATATTTTACTTTAAAGCAGGGGTCCCCAACCCCCAGGTCACCAGCTCATAGCCTGTTAGCATAGCAGGAAGTAAGCAGCAGACAGGTGAGCGAATCTTTGTTGGTATTTACAGACACTCTCCAGTGTCCCCAAACCATCCCTGCCTTCCATCCCATCCATGGAAAATTGTCTTCCATGAAACCAATCTCTGGTGCCAAAAAGGTGGGGGACCACTGCTTTAAAGGATACCTAGCATAAAATCTGCCCTCTTAACAAATTTTTCTTTTATGAAACATTTATTGAATATCTCCTACAGTTGGTACTGGGAATGCATAGAAGATTATTATCATTCAATCTCTATGCTTTATATCTGCCCAGATGAACAACATAGAAGGAAAATCATGCCTCTTGGGAAAAAATGAGGATACTGCAAGTCAGTGGTTTACACTTTCAATTGAACTCCCCAGTGGGAGTGAAGTTCCCTTCTCCAAATCCTTCTCTCCACCTCACTTTCCTGCTTATTCTCTTTTTTTCTTTGTCCTTTATTTTGCTCTACTGGTTTTTCCTTTCATTTTATCTATGCACCATCAACTTCCTTCCCTCTGTTGCTTTGGTCAAGTCTCTCTCACCTTAAAAAATAACAAAAACAGTATCGAATATCAACCACAAAAAAACTGACATGACTCCTGGTCCTTTGCACTTAAAATTCTTAAGAGTAGTAGGCTCTCTGTGTTTTAATTTCTTCCCTTTCCATTCTTTGGTCTTCACCCTCTGCCACTGGACTTTTGCCCTACACTTTAGTGAACCTGTTTTTGGTAAAGCTATGTTGCCAAATGTAGTAGGCATATCAAAGCTCTTGTCTTGCTGGACTTCTCTGTGGCCACTAAAATTGCCAATCCATCCCTCGACAGTCTTCTCTCACTTACTGCCATTCACATTATTGACCTGGTTCTTTGCAACTTTATGACTATATATCTAGATTCTGACTTACTCACTAGATTTTTAAACACTATTTCAGTGGTTTTGAAACTTTAGCATCAATTAGAACCACCTGAAATATTTGTTAAAACACAGATTGCTAGACCTTGATTCTCATCTGCTGCAAGTCTTGGAGAGAGTGAAAATTTGTATTTCTAACAAGTTGCCAGGTGATGCTGATCCTGCTGATCCAGGACCTACACTTGAAGAATCGCTGCTTTATCTCCACCTTGGGCTCTTTTATTTATTGCCTCTGTTAATTTGGCCTGTGATTTAGATCTGGACTTACTCTTCTCACTAAAGACATTCTGTCTAGGTGAACTCATCCCTTGTCATGGTTTGTGTACCAGGACCCAGAGACCCCACAAAGACTGAGACAGAACTGTGTTTGAGTGTCTCCTGAGGAGGTAGACACTCAAGTGGACTGCTGCAGGGGCAGGGGCTCTGGGTGCAGTAGACCTGGGTATGGCATAAGCCCTCTTGGAGGTGGTCACCATTAACGCCACCATAGAACCACCAAAACTTACACAGGACTGGGGAAATAGACTCTTGGGGGCACAAACAAAACCTTGTGTGCACCAGGGCCCGAGAAAGGAGCAGTGACCCCACAAGAGACTGACCCAGACTTGCCTGGGAGTATCCAGGAGTCTCTGGTGGAGGCATGGGCCTGCTCTAGGGTTGGGGGACACTGAGTGTAGCACCACATGAATGGGACCTTTTGAAGGAGGTCCACATTATCTTCATTACCTCCACCATAGTTTGGCCTCAGGTCAAATAACAGGGAGGGAACAAAGCCCCGCCCATCAAAAGAAAATTGGATTAAAGATTTACTGAGCATAGCCCTTCTCATCAGAACAAGACCCATTTTCCCCTTCTGTCAGTCTCTCCCATCAGCAAGCTTCCATAAGCTTCTTATTCTTCTCTATCAGAAGGCAAACAGAATGAAAACCACAATCACAAAAAACTAACCAATCTGATCACATGACCACAGACTTGTCTAACTCAATGAAACTATGAGTCATGCTGTGTAGGGCCACCCGAGACAGACGGGTCATGGTGAAGAGTTCTGACAAAAAGTGGTCCACTGGAGAAGGGAATGGCAAACCACTTCAGTATTCTTGCCTTGTGAACCCCATGGACAGTATGAAAGGGCAAAAAGATAGGACACTGAAAGGTAAACGCCACAGGTGGATAGGTGCTCAATATGTTACTGGAGATCAGTAGAGTAATAACTACAGAAAGAATGAAGAGATGGAGCCAAAGCAAAAACAACACCCAGTTGTGGACATGACTGGTGATGGAAGCAAGGTCTGATGCTGTAAAGAGTAATATTGCATAGGAAACTGGAATGTTAGGTCCACGAATCAAGGCAAATTGGAAGTGGTTAACAGGAGATGGGAGGACTGACGTCGACATTTTAGGAATCAGCGAACTCAAATGGATTGGAATGTGTGAATTTAACTCAGATGACCATTATGTTTACTACTGTGGGCAACAATCACTTAGAAGAAATGGAATAGCCCTCATAGTTAACAAGAGTCCAAAATGAAGTACTTGGATGAAATCTCAAAAATGACAGAATGATCTCTGTTCATTTCCAAGGAAACCATTCAATATCACAGTAATCCAAGCCTATGCCCCGACCAGTAATGCTGAAGAAGGTGAAGCTGAATGGTTCCATGAAGACCTGCAAGACCTTTTAGAACTAACATCCAAAAAAGATGTCCTTTTCATTATAGGGGACTGGATTGCAAAAGTAGTAAGTCAAGGAATAACTGGAGTAACAGGCAAATTTGGTCTTGGAGTACAGAATGAAGCAGGGTAAAGGTTAATAGAATTTTGCCAAGAGAACACTGGTCATAGAGAACACCCTCTTCCAACAATATAAGAGAAGACTCTACACTTGGACATCACCAGATGGTCAATATTGAAATCAGATTGATTATAGTCTTTGCAGCCAAAGATGGAGAAGCTCTATAGTCATCAAAAACAAGACCAAGAGCTGACTGTGGTTCAGACCATGAAATCCTTATTGCCAAATTCAGAGTTAAATTGAAGTAGGGAAAATCACTGGACCATTTATGTATTACCTAAATCAAATACCTTATGATTATACAGTGGAAGTGAGAAATGGATTCAAGGGATTCAATGTGATAGAGTGTCTGAAGAACTATGGACATTGTATACATTGTTTGTGACATTGTATACGAGGCGGGGATCAAGACCATCCCCCAGAAAAATAAATGAAAAAAACCCAAAATGGATGTCTGAGGAGGCCTTACAAATTGCTGTGAAAAGAAGAGAAGCAAAAGGAAAAGGAGAAAAGGAAATATAAACCCATTTGAATGCAAAGTTCCAAAGAATAGCAAGGAAAGATAAGAAAGCCTTCCTCAGCAATCAATGCAAAGAAATAGAAGATAACAATAGAAAGGGAAAGACTAGACATCTCTTCAAGAAAATTAGAGATACCAAGGGAACATTTCATGCAAATATGGGCTCAGTAAAGGACAGAAACGGTATGGACCTAACAGAAGCAAGTGATATTGAGAGGTGGTGGCAAGAATACATAGAACTGTACAAAAAAGATCTTCATGACCCAGATAACTGCAATGGTGTGGTCACTCACCTACAGCCAGATATCCTGAATGTGAAGTAAAGTGGGCCTTAGGAGGCATCGCTACAAACAAAACTAGTGGAGGTGATGGAATTCCCATTGAGCTATTTCAAATCCTAAAAGATGATGCTGTGAAAGTACTGCACTCAGTATGCCAGCAAATTTGGAAAGCTCACAGGACTAGAAAAGGTCAGTTTTCATTCCAATCCCAAAGAAAGGCAATGCCAAAGAATGCTCAAATTACTGCACAATTGCACTCATCTCACACACTAGTAAAGTAATGCTCAAAATTCTCCAAGCCAGGCTTCAACAGTACGTGAACCATGAACTTCCATATGTTCAAGTTGGATTCAGAAAAGGCAGTGGAACCAGAGATCAAATTACCAACATGTGTTGGATCGTCGATAAAGTGAAAGAGTTCCAGAAAAACATCTACTTTTGTTTTTTTGACTATGCCAAAGCCTTTGACTATGTGGATCACAATAAACTGTGGAAAATTCTGAAAGAGATGGGAATATCAGACCACCTGACCTGACTCCTGAGAAATCTGTATGCAGATCAAGAAGCAACAGTTAGAACGGGACATGGAACAACAGACTTGTTCCAAATAGGGAAAGTAGTACGTCAAGGCCATATATTGTCACCCTGCTTATTTATCTTATATGCAAAGTACATCATGAGAAATCTTGGACAGGATGAAGCATAAACTTGAATTAAGATTGCCGGGAGAAATATCAATAACCTCAGATATGTAGATGACATCACACTTATGGCTGAAAGCAAAGAAGAACTAAAGAGTCTCTTGATGAAAGTGAAAGAGGAGAGTGAAAAGTTGGTTTAAAACTCAACATTCAGAAAAGTAAGATCATGGCACCTGGTCCCATCACTTTATGGCAAATAGATGAGAAACAATGGAAACAGTGACAGAATTTATTATTTTGGCCTCCAAAATCACTGCAGATGGTGACAACAACCATAAAATTAAAATATGCTTGCTCCTTGGAAGAAAAGTAATGACCAACCTAGAAAGCATATTAAAAAGCAGAGACATTACTTTGCCAACAAAGGTCCATCTAGTCAAAGCTTTGGTTTTTCCAGTAGTCATGTATGGATGTGAGAGTTGGACTAGAAAGAAAGCTGAGCACCAAAGAATTGATGCTTTTGAACTGTGGTGTTGGAGAAGACTCTTGAGAGTCCCTTGGACTACAAGGAGATCCAACCAGTCCATCCTTAAAGAAATTAGTCCTGAATATTCATTGGAAGGACTGATGCTGAAGGTGAAACTCCAATACTTTGACCACTGATGTGAATAATTGACTAATTTGTAAAGCCCCTGATGCTGGGAAAGATTGAAGGCAGGAGGAGAACGGGATGACAGAAGATGAGATGGTTGGGTGGCATCACCAACTCGATGGACATGAGTTTGAGCAAACTCCCGGAGTTGGTGATGGACAGGTAGGCCTGGCATGTTGCAGTCCATGGGGTCGCAAAGAGGCAGACACAACTGAGCGAATGAACTGAACTGAATGTTTATATTAATACTGTCTGACTGCAAAAATGCTTTTCTTTTATAAATAAATCTCCTGACTGTCTTCAGATTAAGATATCCAGCTTTTTGCTAGATATCTCCTAATAAACTTTTAGTATGAGCATGACTTGCTGTTCTTGGGCTTCCCTGGAGGTTCAACTAGTCAAGATCTTCCTGCAATGTGGAAGATCTAGCTTCGATCCCTGGGTTGAGAAGCTTCCCCAGGAGAAGGGAACAGCTGCCCGCTACAGTATTCTTGCCTGGATAGTCCATGAGTGGCAGAGTGGGATGTGACTGAGAGACTTTCACTTTCACTTTCTCATGGTTAATCAGTAATGGAGTTGAAATTTGTATCTAAGTCTGTTTGAATCAGATGTCCCTTCTTTCAGCCATTTCCTTTTATTGATCTTGCATCCCTTTTATGATTATACTAGTTCAGACCTCCTTCATCTTTGGGAAGACAAAGCCATCTGTGTTATGGTCCCCAAGACCATCCCTATGTCTGATGTTTTGCTGGGAGAATTCACAGGCCTCAGCATATAGTTGTATTCATTGCTGTGATTTATTACAGTGGAAGGATATCAAACCAAATCAATAAAGGCAAGAGGCACATTGAGTAGAGCCTAGAGGAAACCTAAGGCAAGATTTCAGGCATCCTCTCTCAGTGGAGTTACATAGGAAATGTGTAAGCCCTCTAGGAAATGATTTGTATCAACATGGGTAAAATGTTGTCTCCTAGGGAATTTCATTGGAGACCTGGTACTCACAGTTTTATTGGAGATTGACTACATACATACTTTCTGCCTGACACATACCAAGATTCTAGTAGTCACCCAGAAGAAAATCAGGTGTTCAGCATGAGCTATTGTTTGCATAAACACTTTGGACACACACAGTTACATATTTTTTTAAAAAAATTTTAAACTCTTTTTTTGTATTGGAGTATAGCTGATAAACGATTTTGTGATAGTTTCAGGTGAACAGCAAAGGGACTCAGCCATATATATACATATATCCAATCTCCCCCATACTCCCTTCCCATCTAGGCTGCCATATAAAATTGAGCAGAGTTCCATGTGTTATACAGTAGGTCCTGGTTGGTTATTCATTTTTTTTTTTTTTGGTAATATTTATTTTTTAATTTATTTATTTTAGTTGGAGGCTAATTACTTTACAATATTGTAGTGGTTTTTGCCATACATTGATATAAATCAGCCATGGGTTTACATGTGTTCCCCATCCTGAGCCCCCCTTCCACCTTCCTCCCCAACCCATCCCTCAGGGTCATCCCAGTGCACTAGCCCTGAGCACCCTGTCTCATGCATCGAACCTGGACTGGTGATCTGTTTCACGTATGATAATATACATGTTACAATGCTATTCTCTCAGATCATCCAACCCTCGCCTTCTCCCACAGAGTCCAAAAGACTGTTCTATACATCTGTGTCTCTTTTGCTGTCTCGCAAATGGGGTTATCATCACCATCTTTCTAAATTCCATATATATGTGTTAGTATACTGTATTGGTACTTTTCTTTCTGGCTTACTTCACTCTGTATAATAGGCTCCAGTTTCATCCACCACATTAAAACTGATTCAAAGGTATTCCTTTTAATACCTTTTAATACTAATGGAGTAATACTCCATTGTGTATATGTACCATGGCTTTCTTATCCATTTGTCTGCTGATGGATATCTAGGTTGCTTCCATGTCCTGGCTATTATAAACAGTGCTGCGATGAACACTGGGGTATATGTGTCTCTTTCAATTCTGGTTTCCTCAGTGTGTATGCCCAGCAGTGGGACTCCTGGGTCATATGGCAGTTCTATTTCCAGTTTTTTAAGGAATCTCCACACTCTTCTCCATAGTGGCTGTACTAGTTTGCATTCCCACCAACAGTGTAAGAGGATTCCCTCTTCTCCACACCTTATCCAGCATTTATTGTTTGTAGATTTTTGGATAGGAACTATTCTGACCATCGTGAGATGGTACCTCATTGTGGTTTTGATTTGCATTTCTCTGATAATGAGTGATGTTGAGCATCTTTTCATGTGCTTGTTAGCCATCTGTATGTCTTCTTTGGAGAAATGTCTGTTTAGTTCTTTGGCCCACTTTTTGATTGGGTCGTTTATTTTTCTGGAATTGAGCTGCAGTAGTTGCTTGTATATTTTTGAGATTAATTCTTTGTCAGTTGCTTTGTTTGCTATTATTTTCTCCCATTCTGAAGGCTGTCTTTTCACTTTGCTTATAGTTTCCTTCATTGTGCAGAAGCTTTTAAGTTTAATTAGGTCCCATTTGTTTATTTTTGCTTTTATTTCCAGTATTCTGGGAGGTGAGTCATAGAGGATCCTGCTGTGACTTATGTCGGAGAGTGTTTTGCCTATGTTCTCCTCTAGGAGTTTTATAGTTTCTAGTCTTACATTTAGATCTTTAATCCATTTTGAGTTTATTTTGTGTTTGGTGTTAGGAAGTGTTATAGTTTCATTCTTTTACAAGTGGTTGACCAGTTTTCTCAGCACCACTTGTTAAAGAGATTGTCTTTTCTCCATTGTATATTCTTGCCTCCTTTGTCAAAGATAAGGTGTCCATAGGTGCGTGGATTTATCTCTGGGCTTTCTATTTTGTTCCATTGATCTATATTTCTGTCTTTGTGCCAGTGCCATACTATCCTGATGACTGTGGCTTTGTAGTAGAGCCTGAAGTCAGGCAGGTTGATTCCTCCAGTTTCATTCTTCTTTCTCAAGGTTGCTTTGGCTATTCAAGGTTTTTTGTATTTCCATGTAAATTGTGAAATTATTTGTTCTAGTTCTGTGAAAAATACTGTTGGTAGCTTCATAGGGATTGTATTCAATCTATAGATTGCTTTGGGTAGTGTACTCATTTTCACTATATTGATTCATCCAATCCATGAATGTGGTATATTTCTCCAACTATTTGTGTCCTCTTTGATTTCCTTCATCAGTGTTTTATAGTTTTCTATATATAGGTCTTTTGTTTTTTTAGGTAGATTTATTCCTAAGTATTTTATTCTTTCTTTGCAATGGTGAATGGAATTGTTTCCTTAGTTTTTATTTCTGTTTTCTCATTGTTAATGTATAGGAATGCAATTGATTTATGTGTGTTAATTTTATATCCTGCAAGTTTACTATATTTGTTGATTAGCTCCAGTAACTTTCTGGCAGTCTTTAAGGTTTTCTATGTAGAGGATCATGTCAGCTGCAAACAGTGAGAGTTTTACTTCTTTTCCAATCTGGATTTCTTTTATTTCTTTTTCTGCTCTTATTGCTGTGGCCAAAAGGTCCAAAATATTTTGAATAGTAGTGATAAGAGTGGACACCCTTGCCTTGTTCCTGAATTTAAGGGAAATGCTTTCAATTTTTCAGCATTGAAGATAATGTTTGCTGTGGGTTTGCCATATGTAGCTTTTATTATGTTGAGGTATGTACCTTCTATTCCTGCTTTCTGGAGAGTTTTTATCATAAATGGATGTTGAATTTTTTCAAAGCTTTTTCTGCATCTATTGAGATAATCATATAGCTTTTATCTTTCAATTTGTTAATGTGTATTACATTGATTAATTTGCAGATATTAAAGAATCCTTGCATTCCTGGGATAAAGCCCACTTGGTCATGATGTATGATCTTTTTAATGTGTTGTTGGATTCTGTTTGCTAGAATTTTGTTAAGGATTTTTGCATCTATGTTCATCAGTGATGTTTGCATCTATGTTCATCAGTGATGTTCATCAGTTTTCTTTTTTGTGGGATCTTTGTCAGGTTTTGGTATTAGGGTGATGGTGGCCTCATAGAATGAGTTTGAAAGTTTACCTTCTTCTGCAATTTTCTGGAAGAGTTTGAGTAAGATAGGTTTTAGCTCTTCTCTAAATTTTTGGTAGAATTCAGCTATGAAGCCATCTGCTCCTGGGCTTTTGTTTGCTGGAAGATTTCTGATTACAGTTTCTATTTCCGTGCTTGTGATGGGTCTGTTAAGATCTTCTATTTCTCCCTGGTTCAGTTTTGGTAACTTGTACTTTTCTAAGAATTTGTCCATTTCTTCCAAGTTATCCATTTTATTGGCATATAGTTGCTAATAGTACTCTCTTATGATCCTTTGTATTTCTGTGTTGTCTGTTGTGATTTCTCCATTTTCATTTCTAATTTTGATTTGATTCTTCTCCCTTTGTTTCTTGATGACTCTGGCTAATGGTTTGTCAATTTTATTTATCTTCTCAAAGAACCAGCTTTTCAGTTCAGTTCAGTAGAGTCACTCATTCGTGTCTGACTCTTTGCGACCCCATGAATCGCAGCATGCCAGGCCTCACTGTCCATCACCAACTCCCAGAGTTCACTCAGACTCACGTCCATTGAGTTAGTGATGCCATCCAGCCATCTCATCCTCTGTCGTCCCCTTCTCCTCCTGCCCCCAATCCCTCTCAACATCAGAGTCTTTTCCAATGAGTCAACTCTTCGCATGAGGTGGCCAAAGTATTGGAGTTTCAGCTTTAGCATCATTCCCTGCAAAGAAATCCCAGGGCTGATCTCCTTCAGAATGGACTGGTTGGATCTCCTTGTAGTCCAAGGGACTCTCAAGAGTCTTCTCCAACACCACAGTTCAAAAGCATCAATTCTTGGGAGCTCAGCTTTCTTCACAGTCCAACTCTCACATCCATACATGACCACTGGAAAAACCATAGCCTTGACTAGACGGACAAAGCTTTGTTGATTTTTGCTCTGGTCTCTTTTGTTTCTTTTGCATTTATTTCTGCCCTAATTTTTAATATTTATTTTCTTCTATTAATCCTGGGGTTCATCATTTCTTCCTTTTCTGTTTGCTTTAGGTGTAGAGGTAGGTAATTTATTTGACTTTTTTCTTGTTTATTGAGGTAAGCCTGTATTGCTATGAACCTTCCCCTTAGCACTGCTTTTACAGTGTCTCATAGGTTTTGGGTTTTTGTGTTTTCATTTTCATTCATTTATATGCATATTTTGATTTCTTTTTTGATTTCTCCTATGATCTGTTGGTTATTCAGAAGTGTATTGTTTAGCCTCCATACGGTGGAATTTTTAATAGTTTCTTTCCTGTAATTGAGATCTAATCTTACTGCATTGTGGTCAGGAAAGATGATTGGAATGATTTTATTTTTTTTGAATTTACCCAGGCTAGATTTATGCCCCATAATGTGATCTATCCTGGAGAAGGTTCCGTGTGCCCTTGACAAAAAAGGTAAAATTCATTATTTTGGGGTGAAATATCCTATAGATATCAATTAGGTCTAGCTGGTCCATTGTGTCATTTAAAGTTTGTGTTTCCTTGTTAATTTTCTGTTTAGTTGATCTATCCATAGGTGTGAGTAGGGTATTAAAGTCTCCCACTATTATTGTGTTATTGTTAATTTCCCCTTGCATACTTGTTAGCATTTGCCTTACATATTGTGGTGCTCCTATGTTGGGTGCATATATATTTATAATTGTTATATCTTCTTGGATTGATCCTTTGATCATTATGTAGTGTCCTTCTTTGTCTCTTTTCACAGCCTTTATTTTAAAGTCTATTTTATCTGATATGAATATTGCTACTCCTGCTTTCTTTTGATCTCCATTTGTGTGAAGTATCTTTTTCCAGCCTTTCACTTTCAGTCTGTATGTGTCCCTTGTTTTGAGGTGGGTCTCTTGTAGACAGCATATATAGGGGTCTTGTTTTTGTATCCATTCAGCCAATCTTTGTCTTTTGGTTGAGGCATTCAACCCATTTACATTTAAGGATGACTATGCCAAAGCCTTTGACTGTGTGGATCACAAGAAACTGTGGAAAATTCTGAAAGAGATGGGAATACCAGACCACCTGACCTGCCTCTTGAGAAATTTGTATGCAGGTCAGGAAGCAACAGTTAGAACTGGACATGGAACAGCAGACTGGTTCCAAATAGGAAAAGGAGTTCGTCAAGGCTGTATATTGTCACCCTGTTTATTTAACTTATATGCAGAGTACATCATGAGAAACGCTGGACTGGAAGAAACACAAACTGGGATCAAAATTGCCGGGAGAAATATCAATAACCTCAGATATGCAGATGACACCACCCTTATGGCAGAAAGTGAAGAGGAACTCAAAAGCCTCTTGATGAAAGTGAAAGAGGAGAGTGAAAAAGTTGGCTTAAAGCTCAACATTCAGAAAACTAAGATCATGGCATCCGGTCCACCACTTCATGGGAAATAGGTGGGGAAACAGTGGAAACAGTGTCAGACTTTATTTTTCTGGGCTCCAAAATCACTGCAGAGGGTGACTGCAGCCATGAAATTAAAAGATGCTTACTCCTTGGAAGAAAAGTTATGACCAACCTAGATAGCATATTCAAAAGCAGAGACATTACTTTGCCAACAAAGATTCATCTAGTCAAGGCTATGGTTTTTCCTGTGGTCATGTATGGATGTGAGAGTTGGACTGTGAAGAAAGCTGAGTGCCGAAGAATTGATGCTTTTGAACTGTGGTGTTGGAGAAGACTCTTGAGAGTCCCTTGGACTGCAAGGAGATCCAACCAGTCCATTCTGAAGGAGATCAGCCCTGGGATTTCTTTAGAAGGAATGATGCTAAAGCTGAAACTCCAGTACTTTGGCCACCTCATGCGAAGAGTTGACTCATTGGAAAAGACTCTGATGCTGCGAGGGATTGAGGGCAAGAGGAGAAGGGGACGACAGAGGATGAGATGGCTGGATGGCATCGCTGACTCAATGGACGTGAGTCTCAGTGAACTCCGGGAGTTTGTGATGGACAGGGAGGCCTGGCGTGCTGCGATTCATGGGGTGGCAACTAGTCGGACATGACTGAGTGACTGATCTGATCTAATGGTCCCGTTGCCATTTACTTTGGTTTTTTTTTTTTTTTTTTTTTTTTGAGTTTGAGTTTATACACCGTTTTTGTGTTTCCTGTCTAGAGAAGATCCTTTAGCATTTGTTGAAGAGCTGGTTTGGTAGTGCTGAATTCTCTCAGCTTTTGTTTGTCTGTAAAGCTTTTGAATTCTTCTTCATATCTGAATGAGATCCTTGCTGGGTATAGTAATCTGGGTTGTAGGTTTTTCTCTTTCATCACTTTAAGTATATCCTGCCATTCCCTTCTGGCCTGAAGAGTTTCTATTGAAAGATCAGCTGTTATCCTTATGGGAATCCCCTTGTGTGTTATTTGTTGTTTTTCCCTTGCTGCTTTTAGTATTTGTTCGTTTTGTTTGATCTTTGTTAATTTGATTAATATGTGTCTTGGGGTGATTTGCCTTGGGTTTATCCTGTTTGGGATTCTCTGGGTTTCTTGGACTTGTGTGATTATTTCCTTCCCCATTTTAGGGAAGTTTTCAATTATTATTTCCTCGAGTATTTTCTCATGTCCTTTCTTTTTGTCTTCTTCTTCTAGAACTCCTATGATTCAAATGTTGGGGTGTTTCACATTGTCCCAGAGGTCCCTGAGGTTGTCCTCATTTCTTTTGATTCTTTTTTCTTTTTTACTATGTGCTAAATTTATTTCTACTATTCTATCTTCTACCTCATTTATCCTATCTTCTGCCTCCGTTATTCTACTGTTAGTTCCCTCCAAGTGTTTTTGATCTCATTTCTTGCATTATTGATTATTAATTGACTCTTTTTTATTTCTTCTAGGTCCTTCTTAAACATTTCTTGCATCTTCTCAATCCTTGTCTCCAGGCTATTTATCTGTAACTCCATTTTGTTTTCAAGATTTTGAATCATTTTTATTATCATTATTCTAAATTCTTTTTCAGGTAGCCTCCCTATCTCCTCCTCTTTGGTTTGGTGGGCATTTATCGTGTTCCTTTACCTTCTGAGTATTTCTCTGCCTTTTCATCTTGTTTAGATTGCTGTGTCTGGGTTGGCCTTTCTGTATTCTGGCAGTTTGTGGTTCCTCTTTATTGTGGCGGTTCCTCCCTGTGGGTAGGGTTGGATGATTGGCTTCTCAAGGTTTCCTGGTTAGGGAAGCTTGGGTAGGTGTTCTGGTGGGTGGAGCTGGATTTGTTCTCTCTGGAGTGCAATGAAGTGTCCAGTAGTGTGCTTCGAGATGTCTGTGGCTTTGGTGTGACTTTGGGCAGCCTGTATATTGATACTCAGGGCTATGTTCTTGCGTTGCTGGAGAATTTGCATGGTATGTCTTGCTCTGGAACTTATTGGTTCTTGTGTGGTGCTTAGTTTCAGTGTAGGTATTTAGGCTTTTTGGAGAAGGCAATGGCAACCCACTCCAGTACTCTTGCCTGACAAATCCCATGGATGGAGGAGCCTGGTAGGCTGCAGTCCATTGGGTCACTAGGAGTTGGACACGACTGAACTTCACTTTCACTTTTCACTTCCATGCATTGGAGAAGGAAATGGCAACCCAAGCCAGTGTTCTTGCCTGGAGAATCTCAGGGATGGGAGAGCCTGGTGGGCTGCCATCTCTGGGGTTGCACAGAGTCGGACACAACTGAAGTGACTTAGCAGCAGAAGCAGCAGCAGCAGCATGTAGGCTTTTGGATGATTTCTTATCAATTAATGTTCCCTGGAGTCAGGAGTTCTCTGGTGTTCTCAGGTTGGGGGCTTAAGCCTCCTGCCTCTGGTTTTCAGTCTTATTCTTACAGTAGCCTCAAGACTTCTCCATCCATACAACACTGATAATAAAACTAGGTTAATGGTGAAAAGATTGTCCACAGTGAGAGACACCCAGAGAGGTTCACAGAGTTACATGGAGAAGAGAAGAGGGAGCAGGCAGATAAAGGTGACCAGGAGGAGAAGAGGGGGAATCAAAAGAGGCGAGAGCAATCCAACCAGTAAACAATTCCCTATTTGCTTTCCACAGTCTGGAACCCTCAGAGACGTTCATGGAGTTACATAGTGAAGAGAAGAGGGAGGAAGGAGATAGAGGTGAGCAGGAGGAGAAAAGGGGAAATCAAAAAGAGATATAGGTCTAGGCAGTACTTCCCCCAGACCTGCAGGTGAGAGGGTTTCCTGGTGTTTGGAAACTTCTCATCTATTAAGACTCCCTTCCAGGGATGGATCTCCATCCCTAACTCTTTTATTTCTCTCTTTATCTTTTATCTTTTGTCCTACCTCCTTTCCAAGACAATGGGCTGCTTTGCTGGGTGCCTGATGTCCTCTGCCAGCCTTCAGAAGTTGTTTTGTGGAGTTTGCTCAGCTTTAAATGTTTTTTTTGGTGAATTTGTGGGGAAGAAAGTGGTCTCCCCATCCTATTTCTCTGCCATCTTAGGACCACCTCCCTGGTTATCCATTTTAAATACAGCAGTTTGTACGTGTCCATCCCAAACTCCCTATCTCATACCCCATCCTTCACCCTGGTCTATAAGTTTGTTTTCTAAGTCTGTGAGTCTTTCTGTCATCTTCTGATGTGCTATCTTTTTGCCTTTTCATACTGTTTAGGGGTTCTCATGGTAAGAGTGGTCTGCCATTCTCTCCTCCAGTGGACCACATTTTGTCAGAACTCACCACTATGACCTGTCCCTCTTAGGTGGCCCTACATGGCATGGCTCATAGCTTCCTTGTGTTATGCGAGCTCATAGATCCTTGCAAGATATATATATATATATATATATATATATATATGAATGAAAGGCCCATGAAGGGGCTTGTATCCAGTATGTAATTCCTATTATGTTCAGTCATTCAGTCATGTCTGACTCTTTGGACCAAAGCCTACTAAGCTACTCTGCCCATGGAATTTTTTTTTTTCTTTTTAGATTTCACATATAAGAGATATCATACAATATTTCTCCTTCTCTAACTTACTTCACTCAGTATGATAATCTCTCAGTCCATCCACTTTGCGGCAAATGTTATTATTTTATTCTTTTTAATGGCTGAGTGATATTCCATTGTATGTATGTACCACATCTTCTTTATTCATTCCTCTGTTGATGGGCATTTAGGTTGCTTCCAAAATAGTTACATATTCTTATCAGAGATTCTGGAACCCTCTTGATACTGAAGTTCCCAGACGCCAGCTAAGGTCCAAGCTTGTGTAGGCCTTTGTAAGGATAGCAGTCTCAGGCTGTTTTATTAACTCTTATCTCTGTATCTTTTAATGAATATTTCTATATGCAATCTTTTCTGTCTCATTGCCATCTCTACACTTCAGCAGAGTGAACCATCTAAAATGCAAATCTGATCTTATCCTTCCTTGGCTTACTATTTTCTGCATCTTTTCTAGTTCTCCATACATGGGATAAAAGGGACTATCTCAGAAAATTCTTTCAGACCATAATTGTTACTGAAGTTAATGTGTTTTGATTTTGTATTGTGAGGTATTCAATCACTTATTTTTACTTTAGAACTTGTAAGAGCTTCCTATTGGACACCATGGTTGAGATACCCTTTTCCATCACTGCTCATTTTCTGGACAGAATAGATCTCTCCTGGCTTTGAGCTGTTGTGATAATTTAAGTTTTCTTCTCATGGCACTCTTTCTCCTATATTATAGTTATTTGTGTGCATAACTCATCTTTATATTATAGTTCTTTGAGAAAATTGTTCATCTCTCTCTTGCTTTATTCCTCAAATTAACCTCGAATAGCTAAATGTTTATCACTTAGCTTTCAGTAAGTATGTTGAATAAGTGAATAAATAACTAAAATTGAAAATAATGGTTGTATTTTATCCTGAAAAAGTTACTTATCTAACTTTATGAGTAGCCACTTGTAAATATTATTCAGATTAAAAATCCTAATAAATTGAAAGAAATATAGAAGGCTATTTAAATAGAAATTAATTATGTCTCTATTTTAAAAATATCTAGTCATGTACTTTGATTTAGTGAAACTAGATTTAAGTGCATTATTTGTTTTCATTCTTTGAATCAATTTTTAAATAATCAGAGTTTCTTGTTTTCATTTTCTCCCTCTTCAGCCACATTTCTATACAAATTTTTGTTTAATTGTGCTGTGCTAAATTACATATGCAGGACTTGTTTTTAAGTGAAAGTAATGGATGTCTGCATAGCCAAAAAAACTACAATTTAGCTTGGTATCAGAGACTTAGATAAATTAGTAGTCTACTCTCAAGTCCTACTTTTATTTTTCTTGTCGGTTAAGCAAACACACGTATTCTCAGTGTCCTGATAAAGAGGGTGATGAGAATATATAATTTGTTCATGAAAATTTTTTGTGTTTATCAGGTTTTTCAGTATTAGCCTGTGTATATGTTATTAATAATAAAATCAAAACCTCTTAGATTTGCATAGAAGTTAACCAATGAGAATTTGACTCACAGATATTGTTTTATGTGTGTGATTATGTATGTGTATGTGTGGATGATTTCTCCATATAAATATAAAATAAATATATAGACTGTTAAGCAAATGTATATACTTATGAAGATATTATCAAGTCTTCATGGGCTGCTGTCACTTTTGAAATGCTACGGGTGGAATGTCAAACCCTCATATCTATTGTGTGATTCAAGTCTTTTGAGAAGATGCCATTGTCATGTGTCTGTGGCAACCATAAGCATGTTGTCTCTGTATGTATGGAGACAGTATGGTAGCAGCACCATGTGCCATTCTTTGGTGCTTTCTGTAGTCTAGTGTGACAAATAATTCTACTCAGCTTGTCAGTAGTGACAGCTGAGACTTTTTGCTTAGATGCTTTGACAGTGCTTGTATTAAACAGCTAGAGCCATACACTCCATTAAGTTTCTGTAAAATGAACTGTCTGCTTCTTGCTGTTTTGCTGATAGTGGCAACAGTTGTAAGCTAATCCTCTCCACTGTGGATTGCTCGACTGAGTGGTTTCACTCATCGACTAGTACTAGATCTCATAGTTTTAGTGGAGTGGCTACAAGGTAGAAAGCTATGATCCATAAGAAATCATTTGTTTCAAAACAGGGTTTTATTCTTAGCAGTTATTTACTCTAAATTAGACTCCAAATATGGCCCTAAATAGGATAAAAAAAAAACTAGCTTTCTAGAGAGTGAAGTGATTGGTGCTTTTTTCACAACACATAATTACTCATAGGCTCTTGGTGCAAAAGACATAAACATAAGAATGGTATGTCTCTCACCATGTGGACATTTAAAAACGTGTGCACTAATGAAAGCTTAATGTTGTTGTTGTTCGATTGCTCAGTCATGTCCTACTCTTTGCGACCCCATGGACTGCAGCACGCCAGTCTGCCCTGTCCATCACCATCTCCCAGAGCTTGCTCAAACTCATGTCCATTGAGTCAATGATACCATCTAATCTTCTTGTCCTATGTCAAGGACAAGATGGTTATCCCCTTCTCCTCCTCCTATCCCCTTCTCCTCCTGCTATCCCCTTCTCCTCCTGCCTTCAGTCTTTCCAAGCATTGGGGTCTGTTCTAATGAGTCTGCTCTTCATATCAGGTGGCCAAAGTATTGGAGTTTCAGCTTCAACATCAGTCCTTCAAGTGAATATTCAGGACTGATTTCCTTTAGGATTGATTGATTTGATCTCCTTGCAGTCCAAGGGACTCTCAGTAGCCTTCTCCAACACCACAGTTCAAAAGCATCAATTCTTCAGTGTTCAGCCTTCTTTATGGTCCAACTCTCACATCCATACATGATTATCAGAAAAACCATAGCTTTAACGAGATGGACCTTTGTTGACAAAGTAATATCTCTGCTTTTTAATGCACTGTTTAGGTTTGTCATAGCTTTTCTTCCAAGGAGGAATCATCTTTTAATTTCATGGCTGCAGCCTCCATCTGCAGTGATTTTGGAGCCCAAGAAAATAAAGTCTCTTACTGTTTCCATTGTTTCCCCATCTATTAGCCATGAAATGTTGGGACCAGATGCCATGATCTTCGTTTTTTGATTGTTGAGTTTCAAGCCAGCTTTTTCACTCTCCTCTTTCACCTTCATCAAGTGACTCTTTAGTTCCTCTTCCTTAATATGTTTCATTAAATAAGTATTCTTCCATTTTGTAACCAAAATCATGTTACCGGAGATATGGATACCTGATTGTTTTCAACATATGGGACATGTATAACTTTGGATTGTTTTCTCATTTAAATAAATGGTAATTCCTTTAAACAGTTCTTATTATATTTATGTATTCTGTTAAACTCTCATGCTTCTTTAGTTTCTCCTCCACGGAAATGTGTAAGTGTGATCATCCTTTTCTAGGTGCTACAAAGACCACTTATGTCAATATATAGCTTAGAATTTTCCCTGAAAAGCCAATGAAAGTCTTGGTGCTCTATTTGTAGGCAGCTTTTACAGTCTACCTATCATCACTGGGCGTTATTAATGATGGAGTAAGTCTTTGAAGAGGACAAATAAGGACAGATGGATTTAGAAGATTGAACATCCATTTTGATATAATTTTAAGAATTCAATTCTTAAATTTAAGAATTGAATTCTTAAAATAAATAGGAAAAGCATATTCATTTACTTTGCAGTATTTTACTTTTTTTAAAAAAAGTTAATCTAAGTCCTTATATAATGTAACATAAGAACATCTTGTAATGCCTCATTAAATATATTATGCCTTACAACACTTCAATGAAATAAAGTTTTGATATAGTTTCTGAATACATATATTTGCAGATATTAGTGATTATACAGATTTGGAAATTAAATTTTGCTTCTGCCTCCAAAGCTTTCAAATCTCTAGCACAGGATAAAGCACATTTCTAGTTGTATATGAGGAATCCTTAATGCATCGCTATCTTTGTCCTAGAGTATATAAACTTTTTGTTCTTAAGATGAGGAAGAATTTTATTTGACTTGATTGGGTACATTTTATGGTCTAATAAACTGTTCTCTGGTATGGAATTCATTAACTCTTCAAACTACATAGCTAATAATTAGAGATGTAAAAGCAGTAATCTTACAAATAACTTAGTGCTCTATAATAATCCATTTACCTCAGACAGGTGATGATTTCCTGCCGTAGACCATTCTTCAGGCAAGGTTTCCCTAGGGCAGAGAAAATTACTTTATTATTATAGGAGAAAAAAAGGGTTTTGATGAATCAGAAAGTAGACCCAGAAGAGGCTTGTCCACAGGTCCAGCTGCATATTAGTTGGGAAGAAGCTATTCGGTGACTTTGAAGAATGAAATATGTACTCTCCTTTTAAGAGAGATCAGGAACTGGGTATGATATGCCTTTCTATCAGATATTAGAAAGCCATCTTCTACTGATGGTTTAGACAGTATCCCACAAATCTTTCTGCCTGCAGTTTTTCTGCCCGTGGCTCACTTTGAAATGTTAGCTGTGCCAGCAATGTATAGAGATGATTTTTCTCCCTCCACTACTTCCATCAACAAAAAAATAGATTGGAAAATTCAGGGAAAGCAGGAAACAGTTCCAAGGAAGCAGTATCACAACTGAAAGGATTCAAAGAATGTCTAGGTGAATTAAAGAAGATTTTTAATCTTCTTATGAGCCCAAGAAAAAAATTACAGGAAAATGTTGTTTGCTTTTCTTAGAGACTTATGTCATTGATTGTATTAGCAAAGCTTTCGCTAATATAACTGACTTTCATGTATGACTTTTCTTCTCTCTCTCTCTACTCCTACTATTGCCTCTCATCCTCCATCTCCATTTCAATTTCTATCTTTATCTCTATCTCTCTCCTACTGTTAACATTTGGGATCTCTGCTAGGATCTTCAAGTATACACTTTAAAGTGAGAGAAATACCTAATATTTCTGAGTCACTTAAAATTTGCTAAATAACTGCAAACAGATGTATAGTTTTATTGTAAGTAAAATTATAACTCTGAACCTTATCAAAAGAATCTAGAACAATGAAACTAAAATATTACACAATACATTGAAACGTTCTGTGGAATTTTAACCCCAAAGCACAGAAGTAAATCTCAGTAGTTTATGTGGTATCGATTGTGTTGTAACATCCTGTAAATAACATTGAATACAAGAGAACTAATAACTACACAAAGAAACCTAACTTGAGCTCTCGCACCCAGATGTGAGGCTCAGGATATTAATGAGGTGCTCATAGTACTTGATGTTTGTTAAAGGCATAATAAACAGGTGTTTATTATGTACATGTAAAATGATAACTTTAACACTGTAAGGAATTCACCCAAATACTTCAGTGCAGTCCGGTGCTCAGTTGTGTCCAACTCTTTGTCCAATCCCATGGACTGTAGCATGCCAGGGTTCCCCGTCCATCACCAACACCTGGAGCTTGCTCAAACTCATGTCCATTGATTCAGTGATGCCATCCAACCATCTCATCCTCTGTTATCCCCTTCTCTTCCTGCTTTCATTCTTTCCCAGCGTCAGGCTCTTTTCCAATGAGTCAGCTCTTTGCATCAGGTGGCTAAATTATTAGAGATTCAGCATCAGTCCTTACAATGAATATTAAGAAATGATTTCCTTTAGGCTTGACTGGTTTGATCTCCTTGCAGTCGATGGGACTCTCAAGAGTTTCTCCAATACCATAGTTCAAAAGAATCAATTCTTTGGCACTCAGCTTTCTTTATGGTAAACTCTAACATCCATACATAACTACTGGAAAAACCATAGCTTTGACTAGATGGACCTTTGTCAGTATTGTCTCTGCTTTTGAATATGCTGTCTAGGTTGGTCATAGCTTTTCTTCCAAGGAGCAAGCATCTTTTAATTTCATGGCTGCTGTCACCATCTGCAGTGATTTTGGAGCCCAAGAAAATAAGTCTCTCACTGTTTACATTGTTTCCCCATCTATTTACCATGAAGTGATGGGACCAGATGCCATGATCTTAGTTTTCTGAATGTTGAGTTTTAAGCCAACTTTTTCACTCTCCTCTTTAACTTTCAGCAAGAGGTTCTTTAGTTCTTCAGTTTCTGCCATAAGGGTGGTGTCATCTGCATATCTGAGGTTATTGATATTTCTCCTGGCAATCTTGATTCCAGCTTGTGTTTCATCCAGTCTGGCATTTCACATGTTGTACTCTGTATATACATTAAATAAACAAGGTGACATACAGCCTTCACCCACTGCTTTCCCAATGTGGAACCAGTTCTTTATTTCATGTCCAGTTTTAACTCTTGCTTCTTGATCTGCATACAGGTTTCTCAGGAGGCACATAAGGTGGTCTGGTATTCCCATCTCTTTAAGAATTTTCCATAGTTGTAATCTACACAACAAAGCCTTTAGTGTAGTCAATGAAACAGAAGTAGATTTTTTTTTTTTTTTCTGGAATTCTCTTGCTTTTTCTATGATCCAACAGACATTGGCAACTGCCTCCTCATAGCTCAGTTTGTAAAGAATCTGCATGCAATGCAGGAGACCTGGGATTGATCCCTGGGTCAGAAAGATCCTCTGAAGAAGGAAATGGCCACCCGCTCAAGTATTCTTGCCCAGAGAATACTATAGACAGAGGAGCCTGGCAGGCTGTAATCCATGGGCTCACAAAGAGTTGGACACGACTTAGGGACTAAACCACCACCAATGGATGTTGGCAATTTGATCTCTGGTTCCTCTGCGTTTTCTAAATCCAGCTTGAACATCTGGAAGTTCTCAGTTCACATACTGTGGTAGCCTAGCTTGGAGAATTTTGAACATTACCCTGCTAGTGTGTGACATGAGTGCAATTGTGTGGTAGTTTGAACATTCTTTGGCATTGCCTTTCTTTGAGATTGGAATGAAAACTGACCTTTTCCAGTCCTGTGGCCACTGCTGGGTTTTCCAAATTTGCTGGCATATTGAGTGCAGCACTTTCACAGCATCATCTTTGAGGATTAGAGATAGCTCAGCTGGAATTCTATCACCTCCACTAGCTTTATTCAAATTGATGCTTTCTAAGGCCCACTTTACTTTGTACTCCAATGTATCTGGCTCTAGGTGAGTGAGTTCTTCTGATTACCCTTAAGAAAACAACAGAACTTATAGATATTGGGTGCTATAAAGTGAAGCTGGAAGTATGGTAGAGACTATTATAACATTATACTTATTGTTATTCAGTTGGGAATGGCAAAATGAATTTTTTCAGAGGCCCTGAATGACAGCTGGCTGACTGTTTATACATCACCTCAGAGTATTTCTCTGGTGTTATGGGACCATTCATTCAGTCATTCTGAATTTAAGCTGGAAATTGCAGTTTCAGTTAGCAAGAGGTATGAGTATACTTTCAGTGAAATAGAAAACGATCCCCTCTCTCTGTATTAGTGTCCAGAGGACACACTGGTTGGTTGTTTTAGTATTTTTAGTTACTTGTATTTTTAATGTAAAGTTTGATTACTTGTATAGAAATGTACATGAAACTAAAAGACACTTGTTCCTTGAAAGAAGAGCTATGACAAACCTCAGTTCAGTTCAGTCACTCAGTCATGTGCAACTCTTAGCGACTCCATGAATCACAGCATGCCAGGCTTCCCTATCCATCACCAACTGCCAGAGTCCACCCAAACCCATGTCCATTGAGTCAGTGATCCATCCAACCGTCTCATCCTCTGTCATTCCCTTCTCCCCCTGCCTTCAATCTTTTTCAACATCAGTCCTTCCAATGAATATTCAGGACTGATCTCCTTTAGGATGGACTGGTTGGATCTCCTTGCAGTCCAAGGGACTCTCAAGAGTCTTATCCAGCACCACAGGTCAAAAGCATCAATTCTTCGGTGCTCAGCTTTCTTTATAGTCCAACTCTCACATCCATACATGACTACTGGAAAAACCATAACCTTGATTAGACGGACCTTTGTTGACAAAGTGATGTCTCTGCTTTTTAATGTGCTATCTAGGTTGGTCATAACTTTCCTTCCAAGGTGCCGGGAGCCGGCATATTGCATATTGAGTGCAGCACTTTCCACAGCATCATCTTTCAGGATCTGGAATAGCTCAACTGGAATTCTGTCACTGCCGGAAGCCAGCGTGAGGAACTCCGCCCATGACAAAGGTCATGAGGAAGGAGGCTCGGCATAGGCAAAGGCGGGATCAAGCCTCAGGAGTCCCCCATCTACTCCCAAAACCAGAGTCTGCCTACTTTCTGCTTTGTGCCTTCACCTACACCTCTGACTTTACGGGGGGCTGTCCCCCACTACCTCTCTGAAAAAAGAGTTAGCTTACAGCTCCAGTTAATAATTCCTGGGTGTGACAGTGTTTCAACCTACAAACTCCTTTGGAAATCCTCTAGCCTGCCTGAATAGGTTTTTCCGGCCACACGTGATTGTTCAGAGCCTCCCAACTGTGAGAGGCATGAGATGTTCTAAACTGTCTAAATACAGATTCCTTTGAGCAGTTAAAAGATTGATTAGAAACTGTATTGGTGAAGGGATTTTCACTTCTTGGGCCAATGTTTGCTGCTAAGTTTCCATATCCCTTATCTGCTGTGTCCCTGGCAATGTATTGATTAATATAATTGGTTTAAGTAGTAGCTTTAATGTTTGTAACCTGGGACCCTTGAGTTAATTCTTTTTCTCGTTATAGCCCACCACACCTTTGCTCTGTAGGAATGCAACTTTATCTAATGCTTTTTGGAGGCTGGCGCCTGACTTTAGAATAATCACCTTTAGAGAAAAAGGCCTCCGGGCCAGAAGATGATGCAAATCACCTAAACTTTTGCATATGATAAGTTTGCAGGAAGAAAGCCTGGCTTACTGCATGACTCTACCCCTTCCCCCATTATCCTCTATGCATAACTTAAGGTATAAAAACTACTTTGGAAAATAAAGTGCGGGCCTTGTTCACCGAAACTTGGTCTCACCATGTCGTTCTTTCTCTTACCTTCTGGCTGAATTATTCAGCCTCTTTTCTCCACTGAATTTCCTCACTGAGCTATCCTTATTCCATTACTCTTTATATCCTTAATTAAAGTTTAATTAAGCAGTTGTTTCCTGATCCTCACTGACGCCATCCCGGCTTCGAATTCCCTGGATCCACCGGGGCTGGACCCCGGCACCAAGGAGTAAGCATCTTTTAATTTCATGGCTGCAATCACCATCTGCAGTTATTTTGGAGCCCCCCAAAAATAAAGTCAGCTACTGTTTCCACTGTTTCCCCATCTATTTGCCATGAAGTGATGGGACCGGATGTCATAATCTTAATTTTCTGAATGTTGAGCTTTACGCCAACTTTTTGACTCTCCTTTTTCACTTTCCTCAAGAGGCTCTTTAGTTTTTCTTCCCTTTCTGCCATGAGGGTGGTGTCATCTGCATATCTGAGGTTATTGATATTTCTCCTGGAAATCTTGATTCCAGCTTGTGCTTCCTCCAGCCCAGCGTTTCTCATGATGTACTCTGCGTATACTCTATACTCTATACTATACTCTGCGTATAGTTAAATAAGCAGGGTGACAATATACAGCCTTGATGTACTCCTTTTCCTATTTGGAACCAGTCTCTTGTTCCATGCCCAGTTCTAACTGTTGCTTCCTGACCTGCATATAGGTTTCTCAAGAGGCAGGTCAGGTGGTCTACTATTCCCATCTCCTTCAGAATTTTCCACAGTTTATTGTGATCCACTCAAAGGCTTTGGAATAGTCAATAAAGCAGAAATAGATGTTTTTCTGAAACTCTCTTGCTTTTTCAATGATCCAGTGGTTGTTGACAATTTGATCTCTGGTTCCTCTGCTTTTTCCAAAACCAGCTTGAACATCTGGAAGTTCATGTTTCACATATTGCTGAAGCCTGGCTTGGAGAATTTTGAGCACCACTTTACTATCATGTGAGATGAGTGCAATTATGCGGTAGTTTGAGCATTCTTTGAAATAAAACAGAGACATCACTTTGCCTAAAAAGGACTATATAGTCAAAGCTATGGTTTTTCCTTTAGTCATGTATGCATGAAAGAGTTGGACCGTAAAGAAAGCTGAGCACCGAAGAATTGATGCCTTTGAACTGTGGTTCTGAAGAAGACTGTTGAGAGTCTATTGAACTGCAAGGTGATCAAACCAGTCAGTCCTAGGAAATCAGTCCTGAATATTCATTAGAAGGACTGATGTTGAAACAGAAGCTCCTGTACTTTGGCAACATGCTGCGAGAAGCTGACTGCAAAAAACCTTGATGCTGGGAAAGATTGAAGGCAGAAAGAGAAAGGGACAGCAGAGGATGAGATTATTGGATGGCATCACTGATTCAATGGACATGAGTTTGAGAAAACTCCAGGAAATGCTGAAGAATAGGGAAGGCTGGAATGTTGCAGTCCATGGGGTCACAAAGTCAGACACAACTGAGTGACCAAACAACAGCAATAGTAACTTAAAATTTCAATATACACACATTTACATTTTTGTATGCTTAACTTATATTCTTAGGTACACCAGTGTTGTAGCTTTAATACTCATTCAATATTAATACTCACTGTGAAAACTCAGAAGCATGCACGGTCTTGGTATCTAGGTTAAGTAAGTGGTTAAAGTGATACAATTTGAAAATTTTTATTTTGTTCAGTCATTCAACTTCTGGAGGTGAGGGCATGAGAAACTCTGCAAAGTCCCAATAATACAAAGATGAATAAAATATAGCTTATGCCTTAAATCAGTAAATCTAGTGGGAAAGGCTTTTAATCAATTATTTTAGCTTCCTGAGAGGGTGAATTTGATAAAATGCGGTCCAAATTTTCTTATTTAACTTAGAATATTTTTGCATACTTACAGAAATAATTCACTTAGCATTTTAAAAATGTGTCTTGGGGCCAAGCTCTGTGCTATTTGTGTACCTTAAGTAGAAAAAAGAAAAAGCAAATCACAAATTCAGTCATTGGATTCTCATTAGATTTTTCTTTTTAATTATGGTTTTACATGAGGATAGAAAAACTTGGACATTTGCAAACAAATTGTAAAGTTAACATTAGAAAATGTATGATAGTAAAGGTGCTTCTTTATTGGAAAGGGTTTTTATGTAGCACTGCAGTGATTTGACCCGTCACTCCAATTTTGGGAAGTAATAAAAACAACTGTATGTAAATAATGGAATTGATTGGAGTCCAAAAGTGATCATCCTGACATTATTAATTAGACCTACATCTACAGTGTAGTTCTTCTTTCTATTATACATACTATTATCTATCATAGATAACTCTCCCTTGAAGGGTTAAATGAAAGGCATCTTTAGTTCTGCATACGAGACAGCAAAAGAGACACTGATGTATAGAACAGTCTTATGGACTCTGTGGGAGAGGGAGAGGGTGGGAAGATTTGGGAGAATGGCATTGAAACATGTAAAATATCATGTATGAAATGAGATGCCAGTCCAGGTTCGATGCACGATACTGGATGCTTGGGGCTGGAGCACTGAGGCGACCCAGAGGGATGGTATGGGGAGGGAGGAGGGAGGAGGGTTCAGGATGGGGAACACATGTATGCCTGTGGCGGATTCAATTTGATGTTTGGCAAAACTAGTACAGTTGTGTAGAGTTTAAAAGTAGAATAAAATTAAAAAAAAAAACAAACTACTAATTTAAACAGGTGTAAGAATCAGGGTTGACTTGCCAAGAAAAACTTATAAACTGGGTTAGGAGTGGACCTATCTTTTGGTACAATTTTAAAAAATCAATTAGTGTAACTCTGTTTACATACTTTCAATTTTGTCTAGCTTATACTGTCTATAAAAGGGGAATATATGGTTTGCGAACTTGTCTTCCGAAAGGCACATAGCTTTTAATACTCCATCTTATTGTGTTGTTGTGTTAGTCGCTCAGTCGTGCCCAACTCTTTGCGACCCCATGCACTGTAGCCCTCCAGGCTCCTCTGTCCATGGAATTCTCCAGGCAAGACTATTGGAGAGGATTGCCATTCTCTCCTCGAGCAAAACTCCATCTTAACTGAGGTTAAAAGAAGAGAAAAACATCTTACATTGTAGAAGAAGAAAACTTGTTTAGACACAAAGAAGAAATTCTTTATAGCATCAGATCCAGAACTGGCTGTCTTAGAGGTTTTAACTGTTTCTTTCTGGATGCCTTTTAAAAAGTAATAGATAGTAACTCAACATGAATGGTAATATACAGTATGATTTCTTGAGGCCAGTCCTGCTCCATAATTCTGTGTTTTCATTATCCATTAAAAAATTTGTTCCATAAATTGCTTGTCCACTTTTAGTAAATTGCTATATTTTCTAGCAAGGAGGGTGAACAAAGATTCTCATAAATTCAGTGATCCTGTACTTGTGGCAAAAAAAAAAAAAAGTATGAGTTAAGTAAGTATCAAAGTATTAAATTCTGTCAACTGTTCATGATCTCCATCCACAGGGGCTTTAAAATTTTTTTATTCACTCTACTTAATTAGGTTTCCCAGACATAAATAAGATTTTGTTTACTGTAACATAGCAATACCTAGAAGGATAATCTTTTGAATTAAAACGTGTATTTCCTGCCTTCAAGACCACATGAACCAACAAAGCTTAGGACTCAACCTTGGGTTGATCTACTGAAAGGAACCTAGAAATACATGAAAGGTTCTGTATTGTTGTAGGCTCTAGAAAAGTGATGGCCTCCTATCTTTTTCTGAGTCAAAACTTTTAAAGATTTCTTTATAGCTGCTATACATTTTATGTGGCAATCACAATCAAAAATAAGTTCAAAAGCACCTTTGAATATCTTCAATATAATTCTTCAAAGATTTCTTTTCTGGTCCCATCTACATTGAGACCTAATTCTTTTAAGGATCATTTTAGTTGTAAGAACATCTGTTAAAAGAAAAGTATGCATTGGCTTAAGTAATTGTAACAACCTGTAGTACTAACAGCAGTTTTAAAAAGCTAACAATTGTTAGTAAAACCAAAGTCAAAGCAAAAGACATTTAAGAAATGAAAATAGCCACATTAACCGTTCAGTGCATATGACAGAAAGCTTACAAATAAATAATGGTGGCTGAGTAATTCTTTAAAAACAATTTAATGCAGAGAATGGTTCAAAATGAGAACAAATGTTACCTTTTTCAAAACTCTGGCCAAATTTGAAGCAGAAGCAATCCCTCATAGATATTGAAATTAGATTTATGCCAGTATTTACTAATGGGACTCAGATGGGTAGACCATATTACTTCTACTGTTTGTTACAGATGTTTGGTGATATTTCTTAAATTCAAATGTGTATTTTCTCTTTAATTGGTCTGAGATGGGTTTTCATTTATATGTTACAGCTGAAATGAGCTTGAGCACCCTTTCCAATCCCAGCACCCTGGGTTTTCTTGACTTTTCACTGTTGCCTTTCTGTTTCTTTGTATTTACAGTTGAGAAGTTGATGCCAAATTTTGTAAAGCATGTTCCCTTCCATGCTGAGATCCTCTATGCCAACAATCCTCTGTGCCAAACAATCTATGCCTAGAGTATGTGCTTTAGTAATAAGCCTGAAAATGGGAACTGACAATGGAAATACTGGCAGCCCCCGTACAATAGGGTGCTAGCCTGTGTTTCTGTAATTAGGAATCTGATTAGAAATGAGATGCTTTTGGTCTTCAATTCAAGCTATGAAATGAAAGGATTTGAGTTTGTATCACTTTTGGCAGAAGGCAGATTTCAGTCACACTGCAGCTTTCTGAGTCTGGCCCTGAAGAACCTGCACTTTGAATATGTTTTCTAAGCAAACAGTAACTGTGCTTTCTTACTCTGTGTAACTACAGTTCACTTTTTGAAAATAATTATTTCTTTGGTTCTCTTCTTAATGTTTTTATGATCTATTCTCTTATTTATTCCCATATTTTCCAGAGTTGACTGTCTTCCCATCTATGTATAAAGCATAAAATAGCAAAATATTAACAATAATATTTACTAAATAGTGTGTATGGCTTCCCAGATGGCTCAGTGGCTCAGTTTAGTTTGGTTCAGTTGCTCAGTTGTGTCTGACTCTTCGAGACCCCATGAGCTGCAGCATGTCAGTGACTCAGTCACCACCAACTCTTTACAACCCCATGGACTGCAGCACATCAGTGGCTCAGTGGTAAAGAATTTGCTAAGAAGTCACAGGTTCAATCCCTAGGTTGGGAAGATCCCCTTGAGAAGAAAATAACAAACTACTCCCATAATCTTGCCTGGGAAATCCCATGAACAGAGACACCTGGTGGGTTACAATCCATGGGGTCCCAATGAATCAGACATTAATTAGTGACTAAACCATACTACCAGCAAGTGCTGTGCTTGGTGAATTGCATGTATTTCTAATTTAATTCTCTTATGAGTTTTATGAAATTGATATTGTAATTATCTCCATTTTATAAATGTTGATGTTAAGTTGCCAGGTCTCATTTTATATGTGAGAGACATAATCATATATCAAAAAAGTGCTAGAAGCCAATATTCTCCAACACTGTGCTGTATCAGTTCAATTCAGTTACTCAGTCATGTCCAACTCTTTGCCACCCCATGGAATGCAGCACACCAGGCTTACCTGTCCATCACCAACTCCCAGAGCTTGCTCAAACTCATGTCCATTGAGTTGGTGATGCCCTCCAACCATCTCAGGCTCTGTCTTCCCCTTCTCCTCCTGCCTCCAATCTTTCCCAGCATCAGGGTCTTTTCCAGTGAGTCAGTTCTTTGCATCAGGTGGCCAAAGTACTGGAGTTTCAGCTTCAGCATCAGTCCTTCCAATGAATATTCAGGACTGCTTTCCTTTAGGATGGACTGGTTGGATTTCCTTGCAGTCCAAGGGATTCGCAAAAGTCTTCTCCAACACCACAGTTCAAAAGCATCAATTCTTCAGCGCTAAGTTTTCTTTACAGTCCAGTTCTCACATCCATACATGACTACTGGAAAAACCATAGCTTTTATTAGACAGACCTTTGCCAGTAAAGTCTCTGCTTCTGAATATGCTGTCTAGGTTGGTCATAGCTTTTCTGTCAGGGAGCAATCATCTTTTAATTTCATGGCTGCTGTCACCATGCAGTGATTTTGGAGCCCAAGGAAATAGTCTCTCACTGTTTCTGCTCTTTCCCCATCTATTTGCTATGAAGTGATGGGACCAGATACCATGATCTTAGTTTTCTGAATGTTGAGTTTTAAGCCAGCTTTTTCACTCTCCTCTTTCACTTTCATCAAGAGGCTCTTTAGTTCCTCTTTGCTTTCTGCCATAATGGTGGTGTCATCTGCATATCTAAGGTTATTGATATTTCTCCCAGCAATCTTGTTTCTAGCTTGTGATTCATGCAGTCCATCAGGCATTTTGCATGATGTACTCTGCACATAAGTTTAATAAGCAGGGTGACAGTATACATCCTTGCCATACTACTTTCCCAATTTGGAACCCGTCTATGGTTCCATGTCCAGTTCTAACTGTTGCTTCTTGATCTGCATACAGATTTCTTAGAAGTCAGGTCAGGTGGTCTGGTATTCCTATCTCCTGAAGAATTTTCCACAGTTTGTTGTGATCCACACAGTCTAAGGCTTTGGCATAATCAGTAAAGCATAAGATGTTTTTCTGGAACTCCCTTGCTTTTTCAATGATCCAATGGATGTTGGCAATTTGATCTCTGGTTCCTCTGCCTTTTCTAAATCAAGCTTGAACATCTGGAAGTCCATGGTTCATGTACTGTTGAAGCCTGGCTTGGAGAATTTTGAACATTACTTTACTAGCATGTGAGATGAGTGGAATTGTATGGTAGTTTGAACATTCTTTAGCATTGCCTTTCTTTGTGATTGGAATGAAAACTGACCTTTTCCAGTCCTGTGGCCACTGCTGAGTTTCTCAGATTTGCTGGCATACTGAGTGCAGCACTTTCACAGCATTATCTTTTAGGATTTGAAATAGCTCAACTGGAATTCCATCACCTTCATCATAGCTTTGTTTGTAGTGATGCTTCCTTTTTTGTATACCACCCAGTATTACAAAGTACTCTATCCCTAGATAATCATTTAAATAAAATCAGCATTAATCCCCTTGGTCATTCATCCATACTCATCCTCTTTCATTTCACAAGTATTATTTGAGGCCTACTATGTGCAGACATTGTGTAAGTCTCTGTGAATGAAAGCATTGTGTCCACTCCCTGCCACGCAATGCTTACAGACAAACTAAATACAATTAACAGTGCCTAAAAGTATGGCCCACTCCAGTACTCTTGCCTGGAAAATCCCATGGACAGAGGAGCCTGGTAGGCTGCAGACCATGCGGTCGCGAAGAGTTGGACACGACTGAGCGACTTCACTTTCACTTTTCCCTTTCATGCATTGGAGAAGGAAATGGCAACCCACTCCAGTGTTCTTGCCTGGAGAATCCCAGGGACGGGGGAGCCTGGTGGGTTGCTGTCTATGGGGTCGCACAGAGTTGGACATGACTGAAGCGACTTAGCAGCAGCAGCAGCAAAAGTATGGATACCAAAATATGGAGAAGTCACCCCAAGTGCCGCAGCAAATGTGCAGGTGTGCTGAAAAATTTTTAAAATACACAACAGCATCTATTGGATATCAATCACATGAACTACTTTCAATTTGCATGTATTTTTTCAAATGTCTGTGAAATTAATATGAAATGATTACTTTAAGTGTTTAACCTAACCACTTAATAAATAAAACTAGATGGTATTTCCTTTGGCCTAGAATACTAAGAAGAAAATTTTTAAGAACATCATAAACAGAACAAATTTAGGAATATCTGGCCTGAGGAAAGCAGTTTTTATATTTTCATCAGAGTAGTTTAAAGAATGAGCCAAATGAAACTGAGCTAGGGAACTCTTGTAGGAACTCAGGATTCAGGAGAACAAAATGAGACTGAAATTGATTAGAAAAGTGATATCCAGTCGGAGATGCAGAAATACTTGCATATTTTTCTCATGAGGTTATTTAAATCTCATTTAAAGGAATTTTAGTGTCTTCAGGATAATTGTTAATGTGAATTCAAATTATAAAAGATATTTGGGAATACTTCTCTTTTAGTGATATACTTGAATGTTTTGCCTTATGTATAAATAATAAAAACATAAGTGGGCTATCAATCTTATTAATTTGAAGATGACATGTTTTTGATGTTTAGGCTATTGCTTTTAACCTCAGCCAAACTGAATGCACTGAATAGGAAGAGCATATCATACTGTCACCTTAAGAATATATGATTCTAACGTCTCCTTGGATACATAGACATCTCAAAGAAAAATAATGGTAAATCTGAGGTAGAGATGTATTTGACAGTCCAGTGTCTACACACTTCTAATTTCCTCTGTTCAACTGCAAGCTTCACTAGTAATTTGAGTCCTAGAGCATGTAGAAATTGCTAGCAATGTTCCCCTAGCTACTTTTTCATGAAAAGATGATTATGTGATGCTAAGAGGATTTGTTGACAAGAGGAGGAATTTTTATTGCATAAGTCTGCTTTCAAGGAAAAAAAGAAGAGAATCAATGGAAAATAGCAGTTGAATCATTTTCTGGAAGATTAGAGAAATTACCACTGGGACTTGCTTCCATTATCTCAGAGCTTAGACTTAACTATGTTTTTCATATCACCAAGTGAGGGAGTGAAAATTGAGAGAATATGAATGATCCATCAGGGAGAACATATGTAGGATAAAACAATATTCGTGAAATACATGATTGCACATTAGGTCTCTATGTGCATGCATGCTAAGTCACTTCAGTCATGTCCTACTCTTTATAACCCTATGGAGTATAGCTCACCAGGCTCTTCTCTCCATGGGATTCTCCAGGCAAGAAAATTGGAGTGGGTTGCCATGTCCTCCTCCAGGGAATCATCCCAACCCAGGGATGGAAGCCATGTCTTATGTCTCCTGCCCTGGCAGGAGAGTTCTTTACTAGTGCCACTGGGAAACCCTAAGGTCTCTATATGCATGTGTAAAGGGTAGAGTGACATTTTAGAAAAGGTCATTTGATTAAGAGAAGATCTAGACTCAACCCTTATTTCTGCCATTTATTTATAAATATGATCTTAAACTTGTTTTTGTTTAGTTGCTTAGTCGTGTCAACTCTTTTGAAACCCCATGGACTGTAGCTGTCCAGGCTCCTCTGTCCATGTGATTCCCCAGAAAAGAGTACTGGAGTGGATTGCCATTTCCTTCTCCAGGGGATCTTCTGGACCCTGGAATCAAACCTGTGTCTCCTGAATTAGCAGGTGGATTCTTTACTGCTGAGGCACCAGGAAATACCCATAAACTTGTTGCTTAACTTTGTTCAGCCTCAGTTTCCACAGCTATAGAAATACATTGTAGGAAGGAGCCACAGATCCTTTTAGAATTATTATAAAAATTGTGTTCTTCTAAGTCCAGTGTACCTTTCATTCTATGACAGTGATCTCCATTTTGAATATCAAGTGCATTGTCATTGGCATCGTGCAGAGATTGGACTATACTGATAATTGGACTGCACTGATTCTATGTCATAAACTTAATATGTTAATTTAGAATAATTAATGGTTACCTGGATTACCATCTCTAAAAGGCAGAGTTATGATTGTCATATGTCACTTTGAGAGTGCCAATTTATGATTATTTAAACATTTTTGAGTACTTATTTACTTCTTCAGAATACTGGCCTTTATATACAATTATTTGAAATTAAGTAGTTTATTTGAAATACTGTTACATCTTGGTGTTCACATTGTTATTGTTTACCTAGGGACAGTATATTGGAGAAGGAAATGGCAACCCACTCCAATATTCTTGCCTGGAGAATCCCAGGGACAGAGGAGCCTGGTGGGCTGCCATCTATGGGGTCACACAGAGTCGCACACGACTGAAGTGACTGAGCAGCAGCAGCAGGGACAGTATATTCTACATTCTGTTCAGAAAATGTTTGTTGATCACATCTTTATATAGATTCTGAGATAGTGAATATTTATAGATAGAATGACCTAAATAATATATTTAGAATTCTATTTTTTTATGTTTCTTTGATTTAGTGACTGTAAATTGAAAATTCAAATCATTGCTTTGTATTCTCATGATATATACAATATACCAAAACCAAAAGTCCATAAAATATTAAAAGATTGGTGTTATTTTTTCCTTTTGAAGGCACTTTGTTTCTACAAAATAAAACTAACCTGAACAAATTTCAAGTGGTAAGGAAAATTTAGTGAAAAAGTGAAAGTGAAGTTGCTCAGTTGTGTCTGACTCTGTGTGACCCCACGGACTGTAGCCTACCAGGCTCCTCCATCCATGGGATTGTCCAGGCAAGAGTACTGGAGTGGGTTGCCATTTCCTTATCCAGGAAAATTTAGTAAAACTTGATAAAAATATTTTAACATTGGAATCCATGTTTATCTTAAATATTCAGAAATATACACAAGGATGCTTACTTATTGCTCATTAAAATATACTGATACTTGTAAAACATGCTATGTTGAAAAATGGTGCAGAACTACACCTTTAGCTAATTGTAATTGTGGTTTACAGAAATACACACACACACACACATGCACACACACCCCTATGTGCACACACACTGTATTTGAAATGGACTGGAAGACTATCCACACAATAGTATCTTTAATCAATAGAATGAAGGTTGGGTCATTTTTATCATTTATGTTTTTACATTTTTTCAAAGTCTCTATAATTAAATTATAACTGAAATGCATTTAACTATAAAATGACAGAACAAAACATCTTCACTTCATCTTTTGTAGTCTGAACAAATGAGGATCATATAATAATTTGGATATTTTTATAATTTTCTGTCCAGTTCCCTTCTATAGGAATTTCACTTGTGAGACTACTTTCGTAAGAAAAGATTCAGTAATGAGATTTTGAGTCAAAGGCTAATGTCAAGTTTAAGTTTGAAAATACTACGTAGTCTTCCATAAAATTCTACCAACTCTGTATGACTTTTCATACACTTAATAATTCTGACTGTTGTAGAGAGTTTTATCTTTATCTACCTGAGAGCAATACATCCTATTTTTGTTTCACTATATGGATTTGGTAATGAGATTATATTATATTTAAGTGATCAGAATTTTATAATTTACTTATTTGTGTTTTGCCTAATTTTCTGTTAGTATGTTGGGTTTTAATCTATTGATTTACAAGAGTTCTTATGTAGTAGACTCTTCCTGTCAAGACTTTCCCTCTACGTATTTTCCACTTTTAATGTTAAAAAAATTTATTTATTTAGTCTATTCAAGTATAGATGAGTTACAATATTGTTAGCTTCAAGTGTATAGTAGAGTGATTCAGTTGTGTACACTGAATATTGTGTACACTGAATATAAATATACTGTGTGTGTATTCAGTAATACTATTATTTTTATTATTCAGACTCTCTTCCCTTATAGGTTCTTACAACATATTGAGTATAGTTCCCTGCACTACACAGTAGGTCCTCGTTGGTTATCTATTGCCATGGACAGAGGAGCCTGGTGGGCTACAGTCCATAGGATCGCGAAGGCATGACTCAAGCAACTTTGCATGCAGGCACTTGTTTTATTAACCCCAAACCTCTTAATTTATCCCTCCCCCCACATTTCCCCTTTGGTAATCATTAATTTGTTTTCTATGTCTGTGAGCCTCTTTATGCTTTGGATATAATTTCATTTGTATCTTTTTTTTTTCTTTTCATTTTTAGATTCTACATATAAACAATATCATATGATATTTTATTTCTCTGTTCTCTGTCTGGCTTGCTTGACTTAGAATGATAATCCCTAAGTCCATCCATATTGCTCCAAATAGTATTATTTCATTCTTTTTATGCCTGAGTAATATTCGGTCATATATAATATGCAGTCATATATAATATACAAGTCATATACAAAATACAAGTCATATGCAATACAAATGTATGTATATATTATATATGTGTATGTACATATGTGGATATATATATATCATCTTCCCTCATGGTAAAGATGGTAAAGAATACACCTGCCAATGCAGGAGGCATGAGTTTGATCCCTGGGTTGGGAAGATCCCTTGGAGCAGGAAATGGCAACCAACTTCAGTATTCTTGCCTGAAGATTTCCATGATAGAGAAGCCTGGTGGGCTACTGTCCATGGGGTTGCAAATAGGACATGACTGAGCAAATAACACTTTCTATATAAATATAAATACATATATATATACACACACACACATAATCTTTATCCATTCCTCTGTCGATGGACAGAGAACATTTAGGTTGCTTTCATGTCCTGGCTATTGTAAATGGTGCTTCAGTGAACATTGGGGTGTACACATTTTTTTGAATTATAGTTTCCTCTGGATATGCACCTAGGAGTTGGATTGCTGGATCATATGGTAGCTCTGTTTTCCATGTTGTCCTCCATAGTGGCTGTACTAATTTACATTCCCATCAACAGTGTAGGAGAGTCCCCTTTTCTTCACACCCTCTCCAACATTTATTGTTTGTAGAATTTTTGGTGATGACCATTTTGACTGGTGTGAGGTGATAACTCATTGTAGTTTTTATTTACATTTCTCTAATAATTAGTGATACTGAGCATTTTTTCATGTTCTTTTTAGCCATCTGTATATCTTCTTTGGAGAAATGTCTATGTAGTTATTCTTCTGGTTTTTGATTGGGTTGTTTTTTTTAATATTGAGCTGCATGAGCTGTTTGTATATTTTGGAGATTAACTCCTTGTCTGTTGCTTTGTTTGCAAATATTTTCCCCTATTCTAAGGGTTGTCTTTTCCTTTTTTTTTAAGTTTTCCTTTGCTGTGCAAAAGCTTTCAAGTCTAATTAGGTCCCATTTACTTATTTTTGTTTTTATTTCTGTTACTCTTGGAGATGGATCAAAAGAAGATATTGCTGCAATTAATGTCAACCACTTTTATTTTAAAACCTTATTTATATTAAACTTTTTCAATACATCATTACCATTTTTTGAACGAGTAAGGGTATCTTGGTTAAATATATCATGGTAGTTAAATACTTTCGTGGTTGTAGAACACGTTTAGAGGGGCCTTTATCACCAAAGAGTATATAAAATATTTAGTAACTTATTTTATTTATTTAAATTTAAATTTATTTATTTTAATTAGAGGCTAATTACTTTGCAATATTATATTGGTTTTGCCATATATCAACATGAAACCTCCATGGGTGTACATGTGTTCCCAATCCTGAACCCCCTTCCCACCTCCCTCCCCATACCATCCCTCTGGGTCATCCCAGTGCACCAGCCCCAAGCATCCTGTATCCTGCATCAAACCTAGACTGGCGATTCATTTCTTATATGATATTATACATGTTTGAATGCCATTCTCCCAGATCATCCCCCCGCTCCCTCTCCCACAGAGTCAAAAAGACTGTTCTATACATCTGTGTCTCTTTTCTCACATACAGGGTTATCATTACCATCTTTCTAAATTCCATATATATGCGCTAGTATACTGTATTGGTGTTTTTCTTTCTGGCTTACTTCACTCTGTATAATAGGCTCCAGTTTCATCCACCTCATTAGAACTGATTCAAATGTATTCTTTTTAATGGCTGAGTAATACGCCATTGTGTATATGTACCACAGCTTTCTTATCCGTTCGTCTGCTGATGGACATCTAGGTTGCTTCCATGTCCTGGCTATTATAAACAGTGCTGCGATGAACATTGGGGTACATGTGTCTCTTTCCCTTCTGGTTTCCTCGGTGTGTATGCCCAGCAGTGGGATTGCTGGATCACATGGCAGTTCTATTTCCAGTTTTTTAAGGAATCTGCACACTGTTCTCCATAGTGGCTGTACTAGTTTGCATTCCCACCAACAGTGTAAGAGGGTTCCCTTTTCTCCACATCCTCTCCAGCATTTATTGCTTGCAGACTTTTGGATCACAGCCATTCTGACTGGGGTGAAATGGTACCTCATTGTGGTTTTGATTTGCATTTCTCTGATAATGAGTGATGTTGAGCATCTTTTCATGTGTTTGTTAGCCATCTGTATGTCTTCTTTGGAGAAATGTCTATTTAGTTCTTTGGCCCATTTTTTGATTGGGTCATTTATTTTTCTGGAATTGAGCTGCAGGAGTTGCTTGTATATTTTTGAGATTAGTTGTTTGTCAGTTGCTTCATTTGCTATTATTTTCTCAGTAACTTATTTTAGTATTCCAAGTTTTAATGTCTCTAATGGATTTTTTGATTTTTCTGGAATGTATTTTTCTGAAATGAGTAGAGAAAGAAAGGAAAAGTGCTACTTTAAAAAATTTTCCAATGGACATTTAAATTTTGTAATGTTAATTTTTGAATAATGGCCTTATCCCAGCTTATTTGAAGCACAAATTTTATCATGCATAATTTCCCTATCTGCTTGATAACTAAGATAAGTGTATATTTTTAAAATGTGAACAGTTAACAAAGGTGATTCATTCACTCACAGAGCTATTAATGTCCATCTTCTTTTATTCTCACCCTGTTATTCATTTTATTGAAGTGTCAATTTACTGAGCCTGCTCAGTACTGTTAATAGATACTCATGGTTTCTGGTTGGTCTCTGACTTCAGGGATCTCAAAATTGAGGCCATCTTTACTTACATGCAAAATAACTAGTCTAAGTACATCAGATAGATATGTGTATTGTAATAGAATATTGCAATAAAAACTTCATTCCTCAAGTTTTTGAACACACAGATCATAGAGTATTAGAGTTGAAAATGATCTTAAAGATTGTCTATGTCCAGTCTCTTGTTTTATATTTAGGAAAACTGAGACCCAAAGAAATTAAATGGCTTAATCAAGACCATATTTTGAGTTACTTACAGAAGTTGATTTAAAATCTGGATTCCCAAATGGTCCTTGCATTTTGATTTATCAAGATATTCCTATAATATGAAAAAAAGATTCATGGTGAAAGAGCTATTATTGTTTCCTCTTCTAATATTTTGAACACCATTATTTCTGAAAGTGAACCATGTTTTATCGTACATCATATAGAACCTTTGGTGCCCATCTCCCTCCATTATTCAATGATACTGTCTTTAAGTGTATTGGTTCTCTTCACTGTTAGATTGATTCTTCTGCCTTCTATGTGCCATGATCTTAGAACTTTTTCAGGGATATACATAGGGAGATATTACTCATTTGTTCTTTCTCTGTGCATTTGTAAGATTTCTGATAGTTGGTCTTAAAATATCTGCATGGTTTTGGGATGAAGAAAGAGAAGAAGATAGGATTAGAAACCAAATTTTTAAAAACTGTGTTAAATCCTTCTAAATATTTCCTATAAGAACAGACCTTTGGACTCTGTGGGAGAAGCCGAGGGTGGGATGATTTGAGAGAATAACATTGAAAAATGTATATTAATGTATATAAAATAGATGACCAGTGCAAGTTTGATGCATGAAACAGCACACTCAGAGCCGGTCCTCTGGGACAACCCAGAGGGATGGGGTGGGGAAGACGGTGGGAGTAGGGTTCAAGCTTGGGGACACACATGTGTACCCGTGGCTGATTGATGTCTATGTATGGCAAAAAACTTCATAATATTATATAGTAATTGCTCTGCAATTAAAATAAATTAATTTAAAAAACCCTCAAAGGCAAACATCTTTCATCAATCACTAATATCTGATGTACTACACAGTATTATTCTTATCACAGAAATAACATACAGATGAGGCAATAATATTACTTAGGGATAGTTATGTTTATATTTAATAGTTGGCCTTCTTTGCTGTGGAGAGAAAGATTGGAGACCTAGCAGAGTTATTTCAGGGGTCCTAAATGAGTCTGCAGTTGATTAATTAGTGGTGTATGACCTTTGGTTACCATGCCCTTAAGACAATGACCGAACAAGTGCTGAGAGCAGTTTATCTTTGGAAGACAAAATCAGTGTTTCAGAACAGAGAAAAATAAATAGCTTGATCATTGGCTTAAGCATTTCCTTTGATTTGCGGGCTTATTCTATTTAATTTTCCTCAGTAATTTTTTCAGGGCATTATCAGAAGTAATTTTTAATTTGCATATAATGTGTGAAGAGGATAAAACTACATTCTATGATAATACTTTTGAACTTATAATTTTATATAATAGTACATTTATAATATACTTTTAAGAAAAGATAGGTATTGAAAACAGTCACCTTTCAGGATGATCTGTTCTCTTAGATCCTAACTCTGATGCCATGATACCTTTTGTATATAACAGGGCAGCTCCCTTCGTAGAGACTGTCCTGCATCTCTACTTGCGGGCTTGTGTTGAGGGGCTTAGGGTTCCCTTCTTACCCACTTATGTATGCATATGTTACAGAGACTGTGTGATTCCTATGCATGCAAAGCCAGTGTTCAAATAAGCTTGTAGTTCTTGATTAGTGGGTAAAAGAAAAACTGAGCAATTTTACCCTGGACCAAAAAGTGACTGATTAACTCAGGAATTCTGAAGTTGAAAGGATAGTTATTAGCATAAGGTTATGCCTATTGAATGTGGTGGATGTCACTCTAAAACTTTCAGTATGATATGCCATTTTGGGCAGCTTTTAAATATATTATGGTAGAGTGTTTTTTTTTTTTTTTTTTTTAATTAGCTTTTCCTATAGTGTAATTGAAAGGTAATGTATTATATATGTAATGCTTACTCATTAAAAAAACAAGCTACATATTTCTGAAACACAAATATTATTGTAATTTTTCATTTTGTTGGTTAAATTAAAACATTATTTAAACAACATTAAAATATGACTTTCATTATTAATCATTTAGGGACTTGCTCAGATGTCATTAATAAGATACTTAGTAGGATTGCTCTTTAATTGGAATACACAAGAGCTCTGTGGTTCTCGTTTTTGGAGGAAACCTGAGCCATATTTTTATTATCTCTTATGTCATCTTAGAGTAAATTTTAGAAATATTTAAGTATTTTAAATTTCCATCTCATTTAAACCTAATATTTTTCCCAAGTTTGTGTGATACATTTATACTTAAAAATGTATCCTCACTTTTCCTGTTATTTTCCATTTTCAAAAAGATAGGAATCGAAAAATATATTCAAACATTTGATTCATGATTCACTGTTTTTTTTTTTCAGCCTGTATCCCTCTTTGATATTTTCAGCCACTGCCATTAGCAAGATTTTGACTTACCCCAAAGTTAGTGTTAAAAAAACAAATCAGTTTGAAGAGTGGTGGTTGTAGAGAAATTATTACGTTCTTTACTTCAGTAGCCCTGTGTTTACTAAACAGAAACAGAGAATTGGAGGTGAGTTACAACCAACTTTGGAAGCTACAGATTATCTTTATGATGTTCTTATATAACATGTTTTATAATCAGGTCCCTTGGATTTCAGGTGGAATCTGCCAGTTCATAAAGCTAAATGAGTCTTCCTAATAGAACTTTTTGGGTCCAGTTACATAATTTTCAGTTTCCCTGGGTAAGGAATTGATTCATATTTACTTTTTTTCACTTTCTGAAGAGGTGGGTTTATTTTTGGTTCTACTTTACACTCACCACTTGGAGGAGCTCATTATGACATGACATACTTTTGAGTGACTAATAATGTCTAGGGAGTAACTATTCTCATTTCCCATAGATTCATCCCTCACATATGCTTAACATCATTTATTGGTCAGTTTCTGTTTTCTTTAGGTTACATATTCTTTACTATATTAGTAGTGTTTATGGACAAAAGAGTAAACAATGGTTCAGAAAAACTTTCTCAAAAGGTACTCAGCTCTGCTAAACTTTAAAATTCCAACCTTACAACCCCTAACATACCTGTCACTCTAGTCCAAGGGACTGATGAGAAGAAATTGGTCAGTAGGAAAACTTTGAGCAGTTGGGTGAATATTGATTATTTCAACCATTCTTTATGGCTATGATACTTTCTTTGAAGTAGTTCCTTTCCTAATTTAATCATCTCTCTCTGTTATGTCAAGAGCAAAATATATTCTCCTCATCATGTTCCTCAAATGCTGACTAATCTTTGCTCTGTCTCTGACTGTGGTTTAAAAGCTTGAAAAGATAGAATATAAGTGCATATATGTGGTGTGTATAATGGGAAACTGAATTACTTGATTTTATTTTCAAAATGGGCTAGAGAAAGTTGAAAAATAAAATAAACAAGACAAATACATATTGCAGAATGAGTGTGTATATTAAATATGTATCATATGGTATATAAAGATTTCAAATATGTGTAGTTTTTCACTGTTTTCTCTTTTCTAATAACGTTCCTACATAAGCTTAAATTTTGTGCATACTTCATTTCCTTATCTCACCAAATGTTTCATGACATTCAGGTTACTGGTTATGAGGGAAAACAGGCAGTGACATCTGTCAACACATTGATTTCCAGGGTTGATACAGATGGTCTGAGCTGATCCCTGCTCTCCCTCACACCCCATTTGTGTGCCTTCCAAAGCTACCTGCTCATCTACATGGATGACCTTCTCAAAGAGGACCAGTCATGAAGGGTATTTAAAGGGTGATTTATTTGCTATAATTTCTAAACCTGTTTATTATTTATTCAAAGATCTATAAATCTGTAGAACAAATAGGCAAACTTTGGTTAGGATGATTGTGTTTTCCAGAAGCAGTATAGAGAATTAGAGAGGTTTCAAGTTGAGAGTCCATAAACCTGATTCAGTAGTTATTTGCTTTATGACTTCAGTAAGTCACTTTTGTATGTCTTTTAGTTTTGTACTTTAAAAAAAATGGATTAATAATATACCAGTAGCAATGATGGGCTACTGTCATAGGCTTTGGGCTACAACCCTGAAGAAAATAGTGTAAATAAATCATAAATAATCACAATAAGTTTGGCTTCTTGGTGATTACATTTACATTGGGAGAGATAGGAGATAAACAAATACATTTGTAGAATGTATACGATATCTGATAGTGATAAATTCTATGGGAAAAAGTAAAATGAAGGAAAGACAGTAGACAGTATGAAGAAAGGAGATGTTGCAGTTTTAAGGAAAGTAAGAAGGGAAAGCTTCACTGAGGTATTTTTAAACAAATACTTAAGGAGGCAGGGAGAGCCTCTAGTTATCACGGATAAGAACTATCACATTAAGTGTGACAAATTAGGTTAAAAATATCTTAGCACCGTTGCTGGCTAAAGTACAGCAGTGTTTAAGAGTATTGCAAGTAGTATTATAAATACATTAATCTTGGTTTTAAGAATTAAAAAAAATTTTTTAATTGGAGGAAAATTGCTTTACAATGTTGTATTGGTTTCTGCCATTCAACAATGCAAATCAGCCATAATTAAAGATCTTTTATGTGCAGCTGTGAGTTTCACTCTCATCACAGAAGTAGCCTGTGACTATGTGGGTTGTGCCAGTATTTGGTTACTTTTCTTTTTGTTATGTGAAAACATAATCCAAAGAATGAGTCATAATCTCAAAATCTTGTAGTCAGAAAGACAATTTAATTGTTTCAGGTACATTTATTTTTCCCAAAATTGGAAAAATAATCTTTAGCATATTGGAATAGAAACTATCTTTTAGAACTTGATACAGAAACTGATAAAGCTATTTTTCTTTTTCTTTCTTTTTTAAACTAGAAGAGTCTTTAAACACACTTAAAGCTTGTTTTTACCTCATTATAGAAAGAAAGCTAGAAGTAGATGAGCCTGAAACATTGACTTTAACCATCTTGAATTTCATGGAGCATCCAGAATGATGCATCTTTCCCTTCAAATATTTATCCATCACTTTCAGACAAGTGGTGTATGAAGCAATAAATAACAGATAGCTAGAACAGGAGAAAACAGTTTTTTAATGCCTTGTGCTTAAACTGTCACTCTGGCAGGAAGTAATAACTGAATACTGCATTATTTAGGGCAAGGTAATAGACTACTTCCTTATAGAGGCAAATTACTTTGGGATTGGCTGTCTTTCCCTCAGAAGCCAGGGTTTCCTCAGTGAAAGACTAGATTTGGAGGTTTGATTTGAAGTGATTGGCTACTGAATCCTCATGCTATATACACCAGAAAAGTGTTTCCTTTGAGACTCTGGTCATCATTTATCATTAAATAAAGAGTCATGCCAAGTGCATGCTTTTCCATATGGTAGGCGGTGGGATGCTTGATAAAAGCAGAGACCTGGCACTAGAATGATCTGTGTTTAACTCTGTTACTTGCTAGTATGATTCTAGATAAATTGCCCAGTGTTCTGGGACTCAGTTTCCCTGAATCCCAGAAAATTGGGAAGTATAAGTAGGTACACTAATTTAACTGAGTAACTGCAAGGATTAAGTTAAATGATGGGTGTAATGATCTGGAACTTACATTTTGGTGTCAACAAATAAATATTTACTACTTACAGATGATTTAAAGATCTTAAGTTACATAATGGCTTCCCTGGTAGTTTAGATGGTAAAGAATCTGCCTGCAATGAAGGAGACCCAGGTTTGATCCCTGGGTTGGGAAAATCCCCTGGAGAAGGAGATGGCAACTCATTCCAGTATTCTTGCCTAGGAAATTCCGTGGACAGAGGAGCCTAGGGGGCTAAGTCCATGGGGTCTCAAAGAGTTGGACATGACTGAGCAACTAACACTTCTTTCACAAGTTGCATAATATATAGACGTTTAGCTGTTGATTTTTGGTAATAGATGCTATTTCTATATGTATCATAGAAGGCACCCAGGTAATATTAGTGTTTTTTTTCTGTTCCCTCTCTCCCTTTGAATTTTACAAACCATAAGTAGTTTATGATCCCAAAAGATCATGTTCTATTAAAGGCTTTGTATTAGCCTCCACCTGCACAAATCTTGTGTGTCAGTATTCTGTCTAGTTTTAAAATACTATCTGGTAAATATAAGACAGCAGATTTGTAGAGTTGCATACTATTATGCATAGTAATAGTGCTGGTTGATGGCGTTTGGGCCCGCATGCCAATATTTTAAAATCAGCTTCTATTCAGTTGAATAATTATACTTTGATGCATGAAAAGTCCATTATGAATAGGACTAGTTCTAGTTTCAAATACTCTTATTCATAATGTTATTCATAATTTACTTGCTTTTGGATGGTAGTTATGATGGTTTCCCAATTGTAACTGCAAAATTCCTCTTTTTCAAGGTGCTCATTACTTTGGTCTATAAAGTAAGCCAAGTTGGACCAATAAATAGAAAATGAAATTAGTTGTGATTTTCACATTAATTTCCTTATTATGGAAATATATTTTTAATAAGTGATTGAGTCTTACTTTTTCTACTTTTTACTCCTTATTAAAATATTTTTACCATTTTTTTGGACATAATGTGAACATATATTTGACAGTGTTTATAATGTGTGTGTGTGCTCAGTTGTGTCCAACACTTTGCGACCCTATGGACTGTAACCCACCAGGCTTCTCTGTCCATGGGATTCTCCAGGCTAGAATACTGGAGTGGGTTGCCATTTCCTCTTCCATGGGATCTTCCCAACCCAGAATCAAACCCACGTCTCCTGTTGCTCCTGCATTGGCAGATGGATACTTTACCACTAGTATTTCAAATTGTTACAGGATCACACAATATTTCTATATTTACTTGGGAGTTTAATCACTTTTAAAGTTTTTAATTATCAGAATTTTATAAAATTAAACTGTATTTTATTTCCTCTGTTTTTACTACTTTGATATTTTAAACAATATTGGCAAGAATATGACCTTGTTTGCAAATTTTTTTTTCACACTCATGTCCTAGGAGTCATTGATCTTTTGAACATGTAAACATTTGAAATTTTCTATATTAATTCTTTTGTGTATAATGGTATTTTAAGTCCAGTGCATGTTTTATTTCATGGCAATACATTTTGAAGAACAGGTGTAAAATCATTGGCATCATGTGGAGACTGGATTATAGTAATCCTATATCACTCTTAAATTCAGAATAATTAAAAATTACCTGAATTGCAACTTTTAAATGCAAGATGACATTTGCTTCTTTTCTGTAACTTTGAAAATGCCTCACTAATAGTTATTTGAACTTTTTTTTAGCACTATCTGCTTATTTTATGCTATTAGCCATTAATTGGGTTTATTTAAACTAAGTAGGTTATTTACTGTCTCTTTAGGAAGACTTACCTGGTGATAACACTCTCAGATAAGATCTGAAAGAATGGATATTCAAAGACAAAATGATCTAAATAATATCTCAGAATTCTGTTGCCATAAATTTCTGTGATTTAAAATCATTCCATTTACTGTCTATAATACAAATGCCATAACTAAAAAACAACCAGCACAATATTGAATTGCAAATGTTATTTTTTTCACATTGAAGTAATTTTATTTTTACGTAAAAAAAATAGCTGAAAAAAATACCCAAATGTTAAGAAAACAGAAAACAGCGAGAAAACCAATTTCTCAGCCTAAATAATCAGAAAGGGACACAAAATTTATGCATAATGTTCATTGAAGAATATATTTGTAAAGAGTTCCCATGGATGCTCACATTCAGTTGTGTTCGACTCTTTGAGACTGTAGACTGTAGCCCATTAGGCTCCTCTGTCCATGGGATTTTCCAGACAAGAATACTGCAGTAACCTGTAATTTCCTCCTCTAGGATATCTTCCCAACCCAGGGATCAAATCTGTGTTTCCTGCTTGGTAGGTGGATACTTTACTACTGAGCCACCTGGGAAGCCCATTTCCAAGGATCAGTTCAGTTCAGTTCAGTCATGCCAGACTCTTTGACAGCACATGGACTGCAGCACACCAGCCTTCTCTGTCCGTCACCAACTCTCCATGGACTGTATTTCCAAGGATAGAGAATAGTTAAATAATTTACAGCATATCCACATGAAATGTGAAAGTCGCTCAGTCATGTCTGACTCTGCGACCCCATGGACTATACAGTCCATGGAATTCTCCAGCCAGAATACTGGAGTGGATAGCCTTTCCCTTCTCCAGTGGATCTTCCCAGCCCAGAAATTGAACCGGGGTCTCCTGCATTACAGGCAGATTCTGTACCAGCTGAGCCACCAGGGAAGCTCAAGAATACTGCAGTGGGTAGCCTATCCCTTCTCCAGTGGATCTTCCCAACCCAGGAATTGAACCAGGGTCTCCTGCATTGCAGGCAGATTCTTAACTAACTGCACTACCAGGGAAGCCCCATATCCACATATGGAACTTAAACAGTTTTAATATTTTATGAGATTAGTTCATGTGTGTGCTTAGTCATATCCAGCTCTTCAAGACCCCATGGTCTGTAGCCTGCAAGGCTCCACTGTCCATGAAATTTTCCAGGCAAGAATACTGGAGTGGGTTTCCATTGCCTCCTCCAGGGGATGTTCCCGATACAAGAATTGAACCCAAGTCTCCTGCACCTCTTACACTGGCAGGCAGATTCCCTACCATTAGTGCCACCTGGGAAGCCATTGGGAGGTTAGTTTATGACAGAGGAAGTATTCACAATATAATGGTATGTTAAAAATACAAAACTATATACTCACTTTGATCTCAGTTTTGATTTATAGAAATATATGAATGCACATATGTATGTATCTTATATGTATGTTTATTTCAGGATATAATAATAAAGCTGAGTGTTGTTTGATTTCCTTTGCCAATGCTATTTTATTTTTTCAGATCATATATGGCCTTGTTGCAAAATATTTTATACACATTTCCAAATGTTTGTAATCTTTTGAACATGTAAATGTTTCATCTTGGTGATTCTTTTATAAGTAATATGTCAGAAACAATCAAAATGGGTAGTTTTTGTAAAATTACTAAACATTCAAAGTACTCATATTTCTTTATTTTAAGATAAAGAAATAAGTATCAGTAAAGTGTATATTAATGTACTAAGTTGTGTTTTCAAATGGTATCACAGTAACAATGTGATAATTGAATTTCACACCTTCCAACAAGCTGCCTTTTATTGCCATGAACATAGAATCTAAATAAAAATATTTGCTCTGGTTTTGCTTATTAAAACATACAATGTAAGCTTATTACGTGATTTTAATCACAACAGAAAGATTTTAGGACCTTTCTGCATGTCCTTCATTCAGTAGATAATTATGAATGTCCAGTTGATATATATCAAGAACTTTGATAGGCCCTGGAGATAAAAAGAATAAGAAAGGTTTTTTATTTTAATGTGAAGAAAGAATTTAGTAAAGAACAATTTTATACTATAGTGCTTCATTGTTAATATAATAGAAGTACATATGAGAAGCTATGGGACAAAGGACCCTAACTCTGAGTGGGGTTGTCAAGGAAGACTAAAGTGATGTATCTAATCTGAGGCTGAAAGTGAAGTGAAGTGAAGTGAAAGGTACTCAGTCATGTCCGACTCTTTGCAACCACCTTGACTATACAGTCCATGGAATTCTCCAGAATACTGAAGTGGGTAGCCTTTCCCTTCTTCAGGGGATCTTCCCAACCCAGGGATCGAACCCAGGTCTCCTGCATTGCAGGTGGATTCTTTACCAGCTGAGCCACAAGGGTCTGAGACTGGAGATAGGAGTTAAAGAGGAAGGAAGAAGGTAAAGGGCATTTCTACACAGAAAATAGCATGAACCAAATTATGACTATGGCACTAGGAGAGATTACAGAAGAAGATCAGTGTTTTAAAAAAGCTGTTAATACTTTGTTAACAGTATCAGCATAAACAATTAAGGAGACTATGTGAGAATATCAAATTATAGACTTATTAAAGGTAACCATAAAAATATGCTTTGCATATTAACACAATATTCAGAAATGTTAGTGAAAGAATTTGTTCCACATGAATTATTTTTCTAATAAACATTTAGGAAGGGGAAGGTTAATTTATTCGTGCTTGATAAAAATATATTTTAGTACTTTTGCTTCATTAAACATGATTTTTCCTCCTTTGTTCATTTTGCTTCTTTTGGAGATTTTGGAATTGGTGTAATTATGAAACATCTGTTTTTGCCCTCTGCTGTAATACAGTCATGTCTTCCTGTACTATTTAGATACTCGGCAATTTTTGTGTTTGTTTGTTTTTTTTTTTAAACTGGCTTCAGCTTCCATGGTACTTCAGACAGTAAAGAATCGGCCAACAAGGTGGGAGACCCTGGTTCGATCCCTGGGTCAGGAAGATCCCATGGAGAAGGAAATGGCAAGCCACTTTAGTATTCTTATGTGGAGAAATCCTATGGACAGAGGAGCCTGGTGGGCTACAGTCCATGGGGTCACAAAGAGTAGGCCGTGAATGAGAGACTAACATTTCACTTTTTTTCACTTTCACTTTACTGGCTTCAGATTGTTCTTTTTGCCTTTTCTTTTTTCCCTTCTGATAAGGAGTCCTGTACCTATTTCCAAAAGTTCTTCAATTGACTTTGGAATTTTGACAATTCTTATGGTTAGTTAAAATTCATATTATTGCATTTCCATCTTGAGCTTATGCTAGGTAAGTGGTTTTCAGAAGTCCTGAAGTATATGTATTTAACATCCCTCCATACCTCTCAGACTGTCCTTTTGTAGCCTGTTCTCAACGTTGGCTTTTTACTTGTAACTTTAAAATTGTGTCAGTGCAGGAAGAGATTGGTATACAGTCTGATTTAGTCTAGAAATGTCAAAATGTCAAGGCCCCAGAGCACATCTCCATCAAGGGTCCCCATCAGTATCGCCTGAATGATACTGAAATCTTGGCTTTCAAACCCCATTCTTAGTCCCTGCCTCTTATCTGCCTCTCAAGTAGGCAAATGTGCCCTGCATTGTACTCAGCAGAAAAGGGAGAATTAGTTCCTCTTTAGCATTGCTTCAGAGGAGGGATTCATAGTGTCTCCAAGCCTCAAAGGCTATGTAGTCCCAGGGAGGCCTGGTAGAATGTGTCTGAGGAGCTTATCACCGCCATCTATGATATCTCTTAGTAGGCAATGCCCCCCAGATTATTTTTATATGGCCTGATCAAAGGCTGGGCTTCTCATAGAAACTGACATAATTTGAAGGGAAAGAGAAAATGACCACAGTGTTGACTTTGGAATATTAGAAATTTGTTGTATAGTGATTCTGTTTCCTTGCTATGGACTGCCTTTGGAGATACTAATCAGGATCATGCATAATCAAAAAAGAAACTTCAAGTGCTTCATATCTAAAGCTTATAATATCAAGTTGCTATTTAGCTATAACAGTGAAATCACAGAAGGCATAATGATTGTAGAACTTGAATCTAACAGCAGTTAAAGCAAATGGAATACATAATAAGAATACATGGAAAGAAGACAGGACCAGGGTTGGAAAGATGTTATATTTCTTTTATTCTGTGACAGACAGTACAGACTTCCATTTAGCTCTGTTTATGGAAATGTATTAAATTGATGGTTACCATCATATTAGTTCACGATACAGTTCTATTTTGTTCTGTTTCAAATTTGTTCTAGTTTTAACCAAAGAGATCCACTTAAAATGATCTTAATAAGCTTGAGTGAATGTAAGTATGCAGTTGGGAAGGTGTAAGTCTGTTTAAGAAGAAATATATATGAGTCCACAATGACTGCAGCTCAAGAAAAACAGTATGAACCACTTTGGGGAAGGTTAATTGCTACAATAGGAGACCTCTGTAATATCCCCCAAGTGGGTCCTGTATATAATGATTTTTCGGTCCTCTATGGGATACAGCTAGAATTTTAAAAATTGTATCTGTTGTTTGCAAGCAAGATTGACTGAGATACTTGTATTTCTCAGACTTACTACATGTCTGCAAAAAGATAATGGAACAAATGGCACCCATAAATTCTCTGTTGAAAATACTTCTTGGTTTAAATTTTCATGCTTGCTTGAAAGATTGTGTTTGCAGGTTACATTTCTAAAAGAGATCCCAGGAGACCTGAGATAAGAGTTGGGACTGGACATCCTGATGGGACCACTTTCTTTGCCATTAAGAAACTAGTGGAAGGATGGGAGTGCCTTCTCTCACACCCTGCCACACATAGAGGCTGGATTATAAAGCAAGAAGCCCTTGGTCATTCCTTGATTGAAAAGAGAGAGGCTCCAGCTCCAGGGCCAAGCTCTTCATACTGATAAAGAGCTGCAGTGTTGGGCAGCACATAGGAAGGGTACAGGGGTAATCTAGATTTAACTGAGTGCCACACAAAGGAAGGAATACCTGAAGAATAGAACTCATTGCAAGGGTTTCCCAGGTGGTGCAGTGGTAGAGAGTCTACCTGCCAATGTAGGAGATGTAGCCCCGGGTCAGGAAGATCCCCTGGAGAAGGAAATGGAAACCCACTCCAATATTCTTGTCTTGAAAACTCCACGGATAGAGGAGCCTGGTGGGTTATAGTCCATGGGGTAACAGAGTTGGGTGTGACAGCACTGAGAGCCCATTTCAGTCTCTTGTGTCTTGTAAATTTGACTCTGTGGTGAAAAACAACTGAAACAGTGTGGCTAATACAGTCCCTAAAATATTTGTGGTCATAGACTAGTGGCCTTAATGCTAGACTAAACTAGACTAAGTGACCTTAATGCTAGCCCAGTGGAGTTTGAGCTTTGTATTAACAGGCAAAAGGCCAGAAAAATTGAAACTTTTGTTCATGTTGTTTTGATTATAAGAATGACTTGCTCAGAGTTGTGTATGAAGACAATGCATTTGCTGTTTATGTGACAATGGGTTCAGAGAAGAAGCTTCAGAGTCTATGCCCATGTAATTGGTAATACTTTTCCCTTATAAAGATACTTATGTACCTTAGAAATTTTGAAGTTAACTTGTTTTTCTACATTTTTAAAACAAATATATTGGAAGATCTTGGATCAACTTAAACATATTTTTCTGGTAAGGACATCATTATTAAATAAGTATATTTTCCAATATCAGCCTAAGTGAGTTTCAACTTTATATGCTGTGATTGGAATATATAATTCATGCATATATTAAAGAGAATTACAGTTTAGGATGGATTCATAATGATACTGCCATCAAATTTTATGGATCAATGGAGAGTATTAGAGTTTCTGGAATCATGCTGTGTTCTTATAAAGGCCTTAGGTGTAGAATGAATATATTATTTCTTTTTGCTAACCACAAGACCCTAGATAGTGGATGAAAGACCGTGAATGCTTTCATGTTATGTTACTCTGGGCACAATCTTAGAAACATTTCCAACTCCTAAATGTGTTTATTTCTTAATGAAAGAGATTATGGTATCTCCACAGCTCTGAAAAATCAGTTTCTGTCAACAGTCAGCTAAGACCACACACCAAGGAAAAAAAGTAAAGGGATTCCCAGTGAGGTTTATGATCAGAATTATTGGCGAGTTAAAAAAAAAAATTCTTGAGTAGGACTCTTCAGAAATTCTGATTCTATAATCCCTATGTGGCCTCAGACTCTGTATTTTTCAGATAAGTTCAGGTTTGAGAACCACAGCAATGTTGTGTGATTGGGAAATATACAATAGAAATAGAAATGCAATAGAAAATAAAAGGTAGGAATTTTGCCTTTATTTTGCTTTCTGGTGTGGTCAAAGGAACACATAAAAATGAAATGGTACTTTCAAAGCTAGTGAATGATGAATTAAAATTAATATAAACAAAAAAGTACATTAGAAGAGTAAGTCAAGTATTCTTTTTTAATTTCTTCTTAAATTGTAGAAAAACATATATGACATAAAATTTGCCGTTTTAGCTATTTAGGGTGTGCTGTTCTGTGATATTAAATATATTTGTATTTCTGTGCAATCACCACTACCATCCATCTCAGAATTTTTCATATCCCATAACTGGAATTTTTAAGCAGTAACTTTCAATTCCCTCTTCCCCATCTCCTGACACCACCATCCTAGTTTCTGTCTATGTAAATTTATTCTAGCCCCTCATTTAAGTATGCTGCTGCTGCTGCTAAGTTGCGTCAGTCGTGTCTGACTCTGTGCAACCCCATAGACGGCAGCCCACCAGGCTCCCCCATCCCTGGGATTCTCCAGGCAAGAACACGTGTGGGTTGCCATTTCCTTCTCCAATGCGTGAAAGTGAGAAGTGAAAGGGAAGTCGTTTAGTAGTGTCCGACCCTTAGTGACCCCATGGACTGCAGCCTACCAGGCTCTTCCATCCATGGGATTTTTCAGGCAAGAGTACTGGAGTGGGGTGCCATTGCCTTCTCCATCATTTGAGTATAATCATACATTATTTGTCCTTTTGTGTCTGGTTTATTGCCTTCAAATTTCAACCATATCATGTTTCAGAGCTTCATTACTTTTTATGACTGAATAATATTCCACCATATCTATATATACAACACTTTGTTTATCCACTGATGGGACATTTGGGTTGTTTCTAGCTTTTGGCTATTGTGAATAATGCTCCTAAGAGATTGGCATACAAATATCTGTTGGAGCCCTGCTTTCAGTTCTTTTGAACTGGAACTGCTGGATCATGTGGTAATCATATATTTAATCTTTTGAGGAGCTACTATACTATTTTCCATATCTTCAGCACCATTTTATATTCCTGCTAGCAGTGCACATAGTAAACCAAGCATTCTCACCTTTCCAATAACTTCTCAACCTTTGGCAGAAATTGCCTTTTGATTCTCTTCTGTTTTTTTTTTTTCCTACTAAAATACCCTGGTATGGTGTTTACTATTTATGGCAGAAAGTGAAGAGGAACTAAAAAGCCTCTTGATGAAAGTGAAAGTGGAGAATGAAAAAGTTGGCTTAAAGCTCTACATTCAGAAGACGAAGATCATGGCATCTGGTCCCATCACTTCATGGGAAATAGATGGGGAAACAGTGGAAACAGGGTCAGACTTTATTTTTCTGGGCTCCAAAATCACTGCAGATGGTGACTGCAGCCATGAAATTAAAAGACGCTTACTCCTTGAAAGGAAAGTTATGACCAACCTAGATAGCATATTGAAAAGCAGAGACATTACTTTGCCAACAAAGTTCCATCTGGTCAAGACTATGGTTTTTCCTGTGGTCATGTATGGATGTGAGAGTTGGACTGTGAAGAAGGCTGAGCACCGAAGAATTGATGCTTTTGAACTGTGGTGTTGGAGAAGACTCTTGAGAGTCCCTTGGACTGCAGGGAGATCCAACCAGTCCATTCTGAAGGAGATCAGCCCTGGGATTTCTTTGGAAGGAATGATGCTAAAGCTGAAACTCCAGTACTTTGGCCACCTCATGCGAAGAGCTGACTCATTGGAAAAGAGTCTGATGCTGGGAGGGATTGGGGGAAGGAGGAGAAGGGGACGACAGCAGATGAGATGGCTGGATGGCATCACTGACTCGATGGACGTGAGTCTGGGTGAACTTCGGGAGTTGGTGATGGACAGGGTGGCCTGGCCTGCTGCGATTCATGGGGTTGCAAAGAGTCAGACATGACTGACCGACTGAACTGAACTGAACTGAACTGACTGAACCACATCTCAAAGGCGAAAAACTAATAGACAGTTAATTATTGTTGGCTCATCTTCACTCAGATGCATTATATTTATGTGGTTATAAATCACAGCGTGTAATAATCTAGTCTGGGGCATTCAGAATCAAATAGAATTCTGAACCAAATAGAAGTGAATTTAACCCATCACTGTTAAATTAGAACAGTTCCAAAATATTTGTGGCAGTATTTTTGCGTTAATGTTGACACTTCTAATAACTTGTAAACATTACCTATATATATCATTAAATATTGTCTGCATGTATGAAATAATTTTGTGTGAAATCATCAGTAACCATGAAAAATGTTGTAGTGTTAAAAGTTATAGAAATATGAGAAATATTTTCAGTTATTCTGACAAACTGAAAATGTAGTTGTTGCTGTAAAGAATTCAGCATCATTGTCTGTTTTTGTTGTTGTTGGCTACAGGGAGGCTCAGAGATAAGTTTAATATTCAATCTTAGTAACTACTTTTCATTTTAGCAACCTGATTGTCTGCATGCCTGTTAACATGAGGAACTGAGGAATCTGGAGCCACTAATCATTTTTTGGTGTGAAGTAGAGTATATATACATATACATGTGTATACATGTACATATATAAAGAATGAATGGATCCTTGACCAAATGAATAAAATAAAATAAATCATGTAGATATTTATTTCTAAAACCTATACTTTCCCTTGGTTACCAACTCTGGATTAAACTGGAATATGTAGGCTTAAAAGGAGAAACAAGCCTTCAGGACCAATCTCACATGTCAGTCTTTTGGCTTTGAATTTCAGAATTTGTGTTCTGAATATATAATCCTGAAAAATGTCATTAGTTTACTATTTGTGTAAACATTTGTATATTTCATTAAAAAATTATGTGTAACATTAAAAAATGCAAGATACTTTAATTAAGCTTTAGTTTTTCTTAATTCATGAATAGATATACAAAATGCATTGAAGACGAAATATAGGAAAATCAATATAATTTTGGGGTTTATTTTACAAAATGAGATTCAAATTGTCACAAAAATTAAATAGGATATAAAAATTGTTTTCTTTTAAAAAAGTACTTCTTCCTATTTTTAATTAAATAAATGAATTGAGAGAAATATAAACGTTAGTTTGTAGTATATCTTACTTGTAAATAATGATAATGAAGCACATGTCAATCATTGAATCCTGTCATCTTTAGGGATTTTCATTTCAACTCACATAATTTATACTGCCTTCAAAATGGGCTCATAAATCTTTAGAGATTTTTTTCAACATCCACTATTTATATAAGGATCTATGACTATTATCAGTTTCTTAGGGAATTTATTCACCTCTGAAGACAATGGAAACAGTTTGAAAGCAGTTGCTTGGGAAGCACTGGGGCTTTGGGATCTGAAAAGACTTGGGTTGTAATTCTGTCTCTGCCACTTACTTATGGGGTGTGAGGCAATGATCAAGTTACTTCACCTTCCTTAGTTTCGTTTATCTCAGTTGTAAACTAATGTTACAATATGTATAGGGTTACGGCAAGGATTTAGTCACTTGATATATAAGTCTGCTCAAGATAGGCACTCAAAATGGTAATTATTATGGCTAATAGATAAACACAAAAGTAAGCTGCTTGCATCCTAGCATTCAGTATGTTTTAATGGTACACCTAATAGGAATCTATCATAGTAAACTATGGAGAAAATGAAAAACATCTTTTTTATGTCTGAAAGTTGAAGTTATGATCATGCTTGCCAAAACTCGGTAGAGATCCAGAGGAAAAAAGTGCAAGAGATTTGTTGTTATATGAAACTAAAGGGTTCACTCTAGCAATGGATTTTGATCAAGTTAATAAAGTTCATTAAGTAAATGAGGTACCCCAGTGACATATATTCAGTTATGAAAAAATTGACCAATGGAAAATCTATTTTTGTATAGAAATATATTTATATATGACAGCATAGTATTTTTGCATATTGTTTATGATAGTATGAATATAATATCAAACATCTTTAGCACAAGACATGAAGGATTCAAACTTGAGTAACCATTATCATCATTAGGCAAGATAAAGTTAATAAGAGATGTGGAACTCTAAAGGAGGAAAGCACACAACTGAAATTTGCACCTATATACTGTGAATAGAAATGATTTTTTGAAAATTTATTCAGAAATAGAAGTTCTCATTTTAAAAACTGAATACACACACACTCATATTCAAAGGAGAATTTGAGATAAAAATAAGAACAATAAAGAATATAAAAATACATTTACAATTAATAATTTTTACTGTAAAATTTTAGGTAAGAGTGATATTTAAATTTTAATTCTATAAATCTTTATTATAGCATTTCTTTAAGCTTAGTTACTTTTCCTTAAGACACTTTACAATTAAATGTGTTTAAGATATATTATTAATTTGCTTAGTCACTTAGTCATATCTAACTCTTTTGTGATCCCATGGACTGCAGCCCGCCAAGCTCCTCTGTCCATGGAATTTCCCAGGCAAGAATACTGGAGTGGATTTCCGTTTCCTTCTCCAGGGGATCCTCCCAACCCAGGGATTGAACCTGTATCTCCTACATTGGAAGGAGGGTTCTTTACCACTGAGCCATCAGGGAAGCCCTATATTTTTAATATTTCATGCATAAGACAAATATTTATTATATAGATAAGTTGGGAATAATTAATGAAAATACTACATATGCTGCTTGCTCTTTTATTTTAATGAAGTAATTTGATTAAATTATTTTAGCACAGGTGGATTGAACAAAACTAATGTGAAATCTGATGATCTATTCTCTGCTTGCTTCTAAGGTTTATCAGTTTTTAATTGTACATCTAAGACACTGTTAACCTTTGTAGTTTCTTTTCTTGCCTATTAATCTAAGAAGTTTCAGTTTTGTTTAGAATATATCATAGTTTAAAGATGATCACTATTTAACCTATTAAAACTAATAATAAAATAAAAATAGTAGTTTATATACACGTGGCTTTCATGGCCTTTGAAGTTCACAAAGCCTTTTCATATATAATTTCATTTCCTTCCCACAGTCACCCTGTGATGTGGCAAGGGATTACTTTCACAGCTTTATAGGTGATGAAATTGAGACTCCATGAGAATAAATTACTTGCTCAAGGTTGCGCTGTTAGTAATTACTAAAATTGAGATTTGGATTCATTACTGGAAATGGATTGTGCCTAGCAGAGTTTACACAATCAGTTGCTTGTAGTGGCCCCACAGTGAACATAAACTGGTGAAGTGAATTGAGTCTCAGACACTGAGGAGTGAGTGATATGGTTACTGGGTAGCACAGGCCCTGTTTGGGGGGAGCCACAGCATTTGGGTGTAACTTTTTGTTGTCTTGAGCAACTCTGGGTACAGCATTGCCAGACATTTGATTTCTTAAGAGAAGCTCAAAATCCAAATATTATATGAAACACCTTTGTTATAAATGGCAACTAATTTGAAAGTTGACAAAAAGTGGTCTAAGTGAGACAAATCCAAGGGCTGATGTTGCTATCAACTTAAAATGTGTAGTGTATCCTTCATTTTTAGGTGGAATAAGTGTACATGGGGAACCTCGCATTTGGCTCTAAGTGTAAGGTGAAAGAGATATCACTCTAAATCCTACTCTCTAGGATTGAGCCCACATTTATAACTCAAGTAGGTATTTAGACAATCTTTGTCTCTTGATTTCCTTAATAAACTACTTACTCTTTTGTTTTCTCAATCCAAATGTGTTACATGCCAACCTCGTACCTGGTACTGTTAACACAAAGAATATTACATAGTATTTTCCTTCAGGTCTTACCCCAAAACATTCTAGTCATCAATAAACTTCAATAAATGAGTGCTGGAAGCAAAATAGAAAGCTGCATAGTGAAGGTAATGTTTACCAGTGTTGCCCATGTAAAATCAAATATCATTTAACACAATAGTGAAAGGGTGCCATGTGGATGTGTAGACTCATATGTGTGAGTAAATAAAAGTTTACTCTAACATGTATTTCATGATTCCTATAACTCTTCCTCATATAGGCCCCTTAAAATAAAAATGTTACTTTATTAAAAAAAAAAAGAAGAAAGAAACTGCATTTCTAGTATAGTACTGTCTTGTTCCTAGGCAGATAAAACTGCTATATGGAACATTTCTACTTAAAAACAATGTGGATTTTCAGAATCTATGTATTTTCTACTCATACTCAGTTTTTGTTTTTTTTTTTCATTTTTGATACCACCGGCTTTGTAGGCTTTCACACACATAATTTATTCAAAGATTTATTTGCTTTTTGAAAATAATAAATATGAAATATACAATAGGTTAAAAGTTAAAAATGCGTATATTTAACTCTTGCATGTTTATATTTGTAGAGATCATACACACATGTGTATATGTGTGTCTGTATGGACTGAAACTGTGAGAGAGAGAAGAAAGGAGAGAGGGAAGGATAGAGAAAGTGTTTTATATCATTTGATGAATTGCTCTGAGTCCAGTAATGAAAACCTGTGATTGTATTTCTCTGTTGCCCTTCTGCCAGAGAGTTCAGAGCCTAATTTGATATATGGTCTTAGTAACTATGTTTTCATACTTGTACTTTTCTTTAGTCCTTATTTTCTATATATAGTAAAAAAAAAATATATATATATATATAATATATATTATATATATGTATAATAGATGTATATATATATACATTTGTGTCTTCATCCTTGTATATAAAGGTATACATATATGACTTTTAATATGCCTTTCAATTGCATGCATATACATACCAGACATACATACATTTTCTGATTGTTTTTGTCTTATTTTTAATACCCTTATGTATGTCTTTTAAGTATATTATATTATTAGTGGAAATAGGTTACAGGGACAGAGGGAAAGAATAGCAGAGAAATAATCCCCAAACCTTCAGACACACATGCACAGACACTCACATACACACACACACATGGCTGAGTGGAATATAAACTAGCCCAGCTGTTCTCATGTGACAGAGTAAGTTCATTTGAGAGCTGAGGATGAGACCTAGGGTGCCTATTTCTTATATCTTTTTTGGCATAAATAAGAAATTGCTTTAGATAGAATATTAACAACTTTTATCCTCTTTGGCAAGACATTGTCTATTTCTATCTTATACATGAAAATATTTCTTGCACATTTTCAGATAATTTGAGATATATTATAAAGCAATAGATAAAGGAAATTTATAAATCTTATACAATAAAGCTGACTGTTTTAGTGTAAGTGGCCAGTAAGTAATAACAGTGATGATACAAGGCATTTTTTGACTTTTTTTCTTCATCCAGTGTAATGAACTGAAACTTCTGATAGGGGAGAAATATGGTCCAGGGATTGGTGGGGGTGGAACTTTAACATTAATCCAAAGGTATCTTCTACTGATAAGAACCTGTTGTGTGTATCCTTGTCTTTAAAATTGCTGTAAGGGACTTTGAATGAATATAATGTTGTTTTTGAGACAACATTCTTTAAGATGTTCCATGAAAAGTTGATCATATAAGTGTGCAAAACACTGTATGCCTGTTTTGTCACATGTGTAAGCATTAAAGACTTTTTAAAGAGTAAAAGTCAGCCTTGAAGTTTGGAATTTCTTTTAAGAAACTTGTTTTCATTTTCAGTATGTCTATAACCACAGATGGGTACTCATGGTCATAGTAGTCAGCTATTGCTGAAGAAAAGAATTCATGTTATAGGACATATGAGTAGAGTCCTGGTTATTTATAGATTAAATTAACAATGCAAAATATGGGAAGATACTGCTGCCAAGAAATTAAAAGATGCTTGCCCTTTGGAAGGAAAGCTATGACAAACCTAGACTGTATTGAAAAGCAGAGACATCACTTGGCCGACAAAGGTCCGTACAGTCAGAGCTATGGTTTTTCCAATAGTCATGTATGGGTGTGAGAGTTGGACCATAAAAAATGCTGAATGCCAAAAAATTGATGCTTTTGAATTGTGTGCTGGAGAAGACTCTTGAGAGTCCCTTAGCTTGCAAGGAGATCAAACCAATCAATCCTAAAGAAAATAAACACCAAATATTTATTAGAAGGACTGATGCTAAACCTGAAGCCCCAATACTTTGGCCACCTGATGCGAAGAGCTAACTCATTGAAAAAGACCCTGATGCTGGGAAAGATTGAAGGCAAAAGGATAATGGGGCAGGCAGTAGAAGATGAGATGGTTGGTTGGCATCATTGACTCAATGGACATGGATTTGAGCAAACTCCCTGAGATAATGGAGGATAGAGGAGCCTGTTACTTTGCAGGGCCTGGGGTTGCAAATAGTCGGACACAACTTAGCAACTGAACAACAACAACAAATAAACAGAAATGCCTTGACACACCAAGCTTAAATGAAGTTATGTTTTCCATTTCAGATATAGCCATTGACTGATTATTTTATGCTACCATATAAAAGTCAGTCAGTCAGTCAGTTCAGTCACTCAGTCGTGTCCAGCTGTTTGCGACACCACTAATCACAGTGCACCAGGCCTCCCTGTCCATCACCAACTCCCGGAGTTCACTCAGACTCACGTCCATTGAGTCGGTGATGCCATCCAGCCATCTCATCCTCTGTCGTCCCCTTCTCCTCCTGACCCCAATCCCTCCCAGCATCAGAGTCTTGTAGTTCCATATAAAAATAACTTATCATGATTAGTTTCTTTTAAAAAGTTTTCCTGCATTTGGTTCCGTTCATTTATTTCATACTTACTGGAAGAACTGATTATTTAATTTAATAAAGTATTTGGTATTCCTTTACTTCTTTAGGAAAAAAAGAAACAATTCTCTTCTACCTCATATAAGCTTTGGTTCTATGTCCTGTTTCTATACCTTTTTATTAATTTGAAATCATGCTAACATTTAGAACATGATTTTAAACTATGTTTTCATGATATTTGATTTGCCCATGTGGTATCAGTGAACCCAGATTTCCTGCTCCATTATTATGTGGGTTATAAATAAAATTATGTGTGAAGTCTTTTATTTCTTCCTTATTTCAATCACATTTTTCATCCATGTTGATGTAGACAGTGAGTCCAGAAATACCCACCTTTGGTACTTTCGGTGGGTATAGACCAAAGTTTTATGGCCTTTGGTTTATGAAAGAGACAACACTGAAGAACAGTAGAGAATGGACAGCTTTTTCCATAAAGAATGCCAGATCGATTGAATATCCACGTAAGAAAAATAAATTTTGTCTCTTCTATTACACCACACACAAATCAAAATTTGAACTGTAAAATGGCAAACATTCTAGAAGATAACTATATTAATCTGGGTCAGTTGAGAATCAAAGCCCTAAAATAAGAGTCAAGTACAAAATAATTGTGCATAGAAATACCTTGAAGGCAAATGGAAAAGCAGGCAGGGGAGACAGGAAGAGTTATGCCTCTAATACTGGTCTGACCTGTTCAAGAAGAGAAGGAAGGAGAGTTGGCTAAGAGGGTATTAGACTGCAGTGTGGCTCTAACTGAGTTAAGCCCTGGATTCAGGCCTCCAGTCAAGCCCATCTATGAGAGCAGTCTCACCACTACCAGGTGCAGGCCTGCCTTAGTGTCCCTGTCACACTCAGTCAATACTAGAAGTAGGCTATGGCAAGTGTAGTTTCTCTGAATATGGTGTTAGACTTCAGAGTGCAACATCTGGAGTTTCCAGTTAATTATGATCTACCTTCATAGCTACTACAATGCCCTGGTGGGGCGGGGGAGGGGGAGGATATCTTCCTGATTTTATGATTGATAAAGACTTCATAAAGAGAACACAAAAAACACCAGTCATAAAGTGAAGAAAAAAGACTTCACTCAAAAACTTTGTAAATCAAAAGACATCATTAAGAGAGTGAGAAGGAAAACCAGAGAATTTAAGAAGATATTTGCAATCCACATAGTCCACAAAGGATATATATATAGCAAATATAAAGAATTTCTGCAAGTTAAAAAAAATAACAACCCCATGGAAAAATGGGCAAAAGACTTGAACAGGCAGTTTATAGAATAGAATATTCAAATAGCCAGCAACCATATGACAAAGTATTCATTTGCATTAGTTATCAAGGCAGTGCAAATAAAACCATATTGAAATACCACTATACTAGTATTACTTGTTCAACTGTGTCAGACTCTATGACCCCACCAGGCTCCTCTGTCCATGGAATTCTCTAGGCAAGACTTCTGGACTGATTAGTCATTCCCTTCTTCAAGGGATCTTTCTGACCCAGGGATTCAACCTGGATGTCTTGCATTGCAGGAAGATTCTTTACTGTCTGAGCCACAAAGGAAGCCCAAAATACTGCTATCAGATCAGTTCAGTCACTCAGTCATGTCCGACTCTTTGTGACCCCATGAATCGCAGCACGCCAGGCCTCCCTGTCCATCACCAACTCCCTGAGTTCACTGAGACTCACATCCATTGAGTCAGTGATGCCATCCAGCCATCTCATCCTCTGTCATCCTCTTCTCCTCCTGCCCCCAATCCCTCCCAGCATCAGAGTCTTTTCCAATGAGTCAACTCTTCGCATGAGGTGGCCAAAGTACTGGAGTTTCAGCTTTAGCATCAGTCCTTCTAAAGAAATCCCAGGGCTGATCTCCTTCAGAATGGACTGGTTGGATCTCCCTGCAGTCCAAGGGACTCTCAAGAGTCTTCTCCAACACCACAGTTCAAAAGCATCAATTCTTCAGCACTCAGCCTTCTTCACAGTCCAACTCTCACATCCATACATGACCACAGGAAAAACCATAGCCTTGACCAGACGGAACTTTGTTGGCAAAGTAATGTCTCTGCTTTTGAATGTGCTATCTAGGTTGGTCATAACTTTCCTTCCAAGGAGTAAGCGTCTTTTAATTTCATGGCTGCAGTCACCATCTGCAGTGATTTTGGAGCCCCCCAAAATAAAGTCAGCCACTGTTTCCACTGTTTCCCCATCTATTTCCCATGAAGTGGTGGGACCGGGTGCCATGATCTTCGTTTTCTGAATGTTGAGCTTTAAGCCAACTTTTTCATTCTCCACTTTCACTTTCATCAAGAGGCTTTTTAGTTCCTCTTCACTTTCTGCCATAAGGGTGGTGTCGTCTGCATATCTGACGTTATTGATATTTCTCCTAGCAATCTTGATTCCAGCTTATGTTTCCTCCAGTCCAGTGTTTCTCATACATACACCATAATTGGCTTCCCTGGTGGCTCGGTAAAGCATCTGTCTGCAATGCTGGTGACTGGGGTTCGATCCCTGGGTTGGGAAGATCCCCTGGAGAAGAAAATGGCAGCCCACTCGAGTACTTTTGCCTGGAAAATCCCATGGACAGAGGAGCCTGGTAGGCTACAGTCCGTGGGGTTGCAAAGAGTTGGACACGGCTGAAAGACTTGGACTTCCCTGGTGGCTCAGACGGTAAAGCGTCTGTCTACAATGCAGGAGACGTGGGTTCCATCCCTGGGTCGGGAAGATCCACTGGAGAAGGAAATGGCAATCTACTCCAGTGCTATTGCCTGGAAAATCCCATGAACAGAGGAGCCTGGTAGGCTACAGTCCATGGGGTCACAAAGAGTCAGACACGACTGAGCGACTTCACTTTCACTTTCCTTATACACCATAATGATTAGATTTTATATACTGATAATTAAATGAGTTTTGATGACTATATGGAGCAACCAGAAATCTCAAACACTGCTAATGGAGGTATAAATTAATAAAACCAATTTGGCCAATGTCTACTAAATATGAACATATGCATATCTTAAGCTTTAACATACATATTATCCCCAAAAGTAATATGAAAGATTATTCACAGCAATTGTTTGTAATAGCCCTAATTTGAAAACAACCCAAGCATTTATCTGCAGTAGAATGGATAAGTTATTGTACATTCACCAGATGGAATGTTATATGTAACAAAAATAAACAAATGCTTCTTTCCTGTTTTAATTCTGTTTATAGTTTTTGGGCTGTGTTCCCCATCTTCATGTTTTCGTCTTTTTGTTTTTCTTAAATCAGTAGAGTAGGAGTTGGAGTGGCATAAATGCAAGGATTTCTATCCTTTGTGAGTTGAGAGAAAAACATGTAAATTGCAATAAGTGGTAAGAGCACTCTGCTTTCACCACAGAAAATTATTTTCTTAGTGGTAGCGCTAGATTTCCTAGGGGCAGTAGCATCTGAGCTCATTTCTGAATTAATGAGTGTTTATATGTATGTACATAGCAGAGTGGAACAAACTATTAATAAAAATTTAGGAAAATGTTGAATTAAAGTTTGACAAGTATTTGAAAACAGATACTGGAAGGCCTTTAGCATCATTAGTCAAACAGTAAAGTTTTAAATTGAAATTTAATGTTGAGAAGGCATTGATTTTTAAGGTTTGTAAACAAAAGTGATGTTGTCTTCTTATTTTCCACTACTTCTGTCTAATTTCATTGGATTCATAGGATTCTGAGCTTCTGTGGGTCTGAGAATTTCATTGAAGACACATGAACATTTTTTCTCAGTTATTCCCAGGAAAGCAGCTACAGATCTTAACTAACCTTCCTCTTTATTTTACCAACAAAGGTCCATTTAGTCAAAGCTATGTTTTTTCTAGTAGTCAGGTATGGATGTGAGAGTTGGACTATAAAGAAAGCTGAGCACTGAAGAGTTAATGCTTTTGAACTGTGGTGTTGGAGAAGACTCTTGAGAGTCCCTCGGACAGCAAGGAGATCCAACCAGTCCATCCTAAAGGAAATCAGTCCTGAATATTCATAGAAAGGACTGATGCTGAAGCTGAAACTCCAACACTTTGGCCACCTGATGCAAAGAACTGACTCATTGGAAAAGACCCTAATGCTGGGAAAGATTGAGGGCAGGAGGAGAAGGGGATGACAGAGGATGAGATGGTTGGATGGCATCACCGACTCGATGGACATGAGTTTGAGTAGGCGCTGGGAGTTGGTGATGGATAGGGAAGCCTGGCATGCTGCAGTCTATGGGGTCCAAAGAGTCGGACATGACTGAGTGACTGAATTGAACCAAACCTTCCTCTCCTGGTGTGTCAGAATATTTCATAATGGGATAGTTTACTTTTTGTGTTAGGTATGTGGTTTGTATCATTTATATCCTTGGCTAAATTCCTCTAGGTATGCTGAAGAAGAGAAAGTGGTCAAATCCTTATATTTGCACTATCCACTACCATGCATTTGATAAACTGTAGAACACTGCATATCTTAGTCTGCACCATAGTTTCTCTAAGGTTAGCAGAATAGATATGGGTGCCCAATAAATATTATCACAATAACAAAGTATTGTGAGCAGAAGTAAAAATGTATAAAGCATATTCAACTTTTCAAAGCTATTTATTATGTCCTGATTTTTAAATCAAGATTAATCAGAGATTATGGTAATGAAATCAATGACCATCTTAAAATTAATTAAGGGTCTTGTTGTTTGGTAATGAATAGGAAAGGACTAACTTGGCTTGACAAGAGAGGTTTCTTTTCTCAATTGCTATAATTATTCTTGAGAAATATGGAGCAGTAACCTGTAAGGTATATAAAATCTGGCAAAACAGAGAAGTGATCCTGGCAGTTTAGAAAGCTTGTCAAAACTCTGCATCTAACAAAAATTTCCCTTTAAAATACTCAAATTTAGAAGCAGTTCCTATGTTGCATTATTGTTACTATTACTCAGATATTTTTGATTGAGCCTTCTCACTTTTGAATTGGTTCCAGGACCAGTTTATGAGCTTTGTAGTAAATTACTTATTTTACAATTCTATCTGTATTTTGACCAAAATTAGTATCACATTGCTTGTCTACATGCATACTGTTTTTTAAAATCCAAAATTGGTGGGACAAGGAATTCATGGTCTCTTAAAGACTTTGTAAGATAGTAGTAACTAACAAAAGCTAAGTTTTTAGATTGTTGTATAAATATGCAGAACAGTGACAAGAGTCATTTAAGTTCTTTTGTTGTTGTTAGAGAATCATTGTATTTGCTTTACGGTGCCACCTCAATAGGAATCCTGTTAAAGATGATTTTCAACTTTTTTCATATGATACTAAAGAAGGTTCTATAAATATTATATGGTGAGATGTTAATGATGAAGTGCTTTGATAAATAGCAAACAGTCAATGAATGTTAACTGTTGAGTTGTAAGTCTCTGAATATTTTTTCAAATTAAATGATTAAACTTTCAGTAGCTTTCATTTAAAAATGAACTATAACATAGTGTTAAGTGTTAGTTGCTCAGTTGTATCTGACTCTGAGACCCTATGGATTATAGTCTGCCACGCTCCTCTGTTCGTGGGATTCTCCAGGCAAGAATACTGGACTGAGTAGCCATTTCCTTCTCCAGGGGACCTTCCCGACAGGGATTAAACCAGGGTCTCCTTCATTGCAGGCAGATTCTTTACCACCTGAGCCACCAAGGAGCCGAAAGTATAACATAGCTTTGATGTAAATAGAATAACTCAGATAATTTGATGTAAGTTGCATTATATTGAAAATATGCTTTGTATGTTCAACTGCTGAATGTATCCCTTTAATGATGAGGATTTAAATGACTGTATCTTCTCAGTTTTGAAATACAAATAAACATTTTAAAGTATAAATAAAACACCTCTTTACATCTCAGAATTCAGAAGATGCCCTACGATCAATGGTGTCTTCAAATTACTAGTATCCAGGTAAGGCTGGTGGAGAAGGCAATGGCATCCCACTCCAGTACTCTTGCCTGGAAACTCCCATGGACAGAGGAGCCTGGTGGGCTGCAGTCCATGGGGTCTCGAAGAGTCAGACACAGCTGAGTGACTTCCCTTTCACTTTTCACTTTCATGCATTGGAGAAGGAAATGGCAACCCACTCCAGTGTTCTTGCCTGGAGAATCCCAGGGACGGGGGAGCCTGGTGGGCTGCCGTCTATGGGGTCACACAGAGTTGGACACGATTGAAGTGACTTAGCAGCAGTAGAGGCAGGTAAGGCTGGAAATGTAGTTGTTACTGCTTGTGCATGTACAAACTTGTCATAGCTGTTCATGTTGTCATCACTTTGTAAATTCATCCAAGTTATTGTGCATTAATGGTGCTTCCCAAATGTTGAGATTAATTATTATTTAAGATGTCCTTATAAATATTACTCTATGACTTGGCATTGAAATGAAAAGCTATTTTGTACAAAGAAAGGCATGGTAAAACATAGCTGAAATAGCTAGCATATGGAAGCAACCTAGATGTCCATGGGCAGACAAATGGATGAGGAAGTTGTGGTATATATACACAATGGAATATTACTCAACTATGAAAAGGAACACATTTGAGTCCGTTCTAACAAGGTGGATGAAACTGGAGCCTATTATACAAGAGTGAAATAAGTCAGAAAGAGAAACAGAAATACTGTATATTAATACATACATATGGAATTTAGAAGATGGTAACAATGATCCTATATAAAGGGCAGCAAAAGAGACACAGATGAAAAGAATGGACTTTTGGACTCAATGGGAGAGGTAAGGGTGGGATGCTTTGAGAGAATAGCATTGACAATGTATATTACTGTATGTAAAATAGATGACCAGTAGAAGTTTGAGGCATGAAGCAGGGTATCCAAACCCGGTGCTCTGGACCAACCCAGAGGGATGGGGTGGGAAGGGAGGTGGGAGGGGGATTCAGGATGAGGGGACACATATGTACCTGTGGCTGATTCATGTCAATGTAGGGCAAGAGCCATCACAATATTGCAAAGTAATTAGCCTCCAATTAAAATAAATCAATTAATTTAAAAAAAGTTGAATAAACATTTTTTGTCAATTAAGCAAATATCCATTATTGGAGGAAGAACTATGACTTCATATTTTCTTGCAAAGCAACAATGAACAATGCAACAATGAAATACTATACATGGACCAAGAAAGAAGAACATCCTGAAGTAGAGAAGGTCAGCAACATTTTGCTACTAAGATTTATGCATAAAGGATTGCTCATCATGCACAGAGAAACAGAAATTAAGGAAAGAGAAATTACCAAATTTCTCAGAATATGTAAATTTCAAAGCAGTCTTTAATGAAAAGAAAGCTGAGCACTGAAGACTGATGCTTTTGAACTGTGGTGTTGGAAAAGGGACTCTTGAGAGTCCCTTGGACTGTAAGGAAATCCAACCAATCCATCCTAAAGGAAATCAGTCATGAATATTCACTGGAAGGACTGATGCTGAAGCTGAAGCTCCAATACTTTGGCCACCTGATGTGAAGAACTGACTCATTGGAAAAGACCCTGATGCTGGGAAAGGTTGAAGGCGGGAAGAGAAGGGGACAACAGAAGATGAGATGGTTGGATGGCATCACCAACTCAATGGACATGAATATGAGTAAACTCTGGGAGTTGGTGATGGACAGGAAGGCCTGGCGTGCTGCAGTCCATGGGATTGCAAAGAGTCAGATACAACTGAGCAACTGAATTGAACTGAACTGAATGACTGATGCACACACTGTGCAGGTCGTTGAATTTATTGTAATGAATTTCCCAGTGACACTGAATGAAAGCTGCTTAACTTCCACCCCAGTATGATTCAGTTGAGAAAGAATGAAGATGTAAGTGCCACCAAACAGGGAAACAACAGAACCAAAACTCACAGAACTGGTGTTACCTACTTGGAATCAAGAGCTTCCCAGGTCCCTCTGCCAATGCAGGAGACTTAAGAGACAGGTTTCATCCCTGGGTTGGGAAGATCCCCTGGAGGAGGGCATGGCAACCCACTCCAGAATTCTTGCCTGGAGAATCCCATGGACAGAGGAGCCTGGCAGGCTACTGCTCACTGGGTCCTAAAGAGTCAGACATGACTGAAGCAACTGAGCACACATGCTCTTGGAAGCAAAAACTGGAGACAAAAATGGAGCACTCTTTTAAGTAATGCTATATCACCATTGCTTTTGATGGTAAAGAATACTGTGTGGAAAATTAGGAAAGTTTACACTCTTGAGCTTAAGAGATTCAGAAGATGTGGACTCCAAAAAGTGAGAAATTTTGGGGGCACCTTTACACCTTTCTTTAGCTTAACTTTAGATTAACTTTTTATAGTAAACTGATGTGTTATAAAATGATGCCTAACTAATAGTTCTTTCAGTAAGTATAAAATAAAAATTCCAAGTGGTGAGAAAGCATTGTGTCATGGTTTCATTGACAATCATTTTTCATTCTGGTACATAAGAAATGGTGTATCTACAATGGGTGGCATCTTGGAGTTGATGAAATATGATATGAAGAACGGCAAAAAATTATAAATACAGTTATAAGGTAACATCACACTGTTGTAAGACTCTATTATTATCTCTTAGTGTACTATATTTAATTTTTCTGCCTCCCTTTTGTGTTGAAGTTATAATAATCGAAGATCTCCTTCTTTTCCCCTTTCTATTAAACTTTACTATGTATACTTATTTGGATGGGTTTCTCAAAAACTACAGATAAAGGCAGTGATTACTTCCAATATGTTGCTTCTTTATGCCCTTAATTGGTCCTTGTCTGATCCTTGCCAGATTTACCCTGGCACCCCTGTAGACAAAGTATCTATGTTTTATCATATCCTCAAAGGAAATTGTTTTCTAAGAAATATTAAGGACCACTGTAAAATAATATATGTAAGAAAAGAATATGATTTTTAATAGAAATCCTTCTTTATACTTTTAATTTTGTATTTAAATTTAAAATTGGACTTGATCCATTCTTTAGGTCCTAGGAATAGATGTAATAACATAAAAAAGAAATAGCTGGTAGGCAGAAAAGGATAATGGCTAAAAGTTTCTGTCCTTTGGTATAGATGATTTCATTTTAGTGAAGGTATGCTTTACAGTTGTCAATTTGATAGTCTTTTGTTATGGACTTTTTAGGAGGTTGAGGTAATTACTACAAGGGTTTTGATGCAGTAATTCCCTATAGATGACATTTCCTGGATAAATAGATAAAAAAGTAAGAAAGATCATTTCTGCATACAAATAAGTAATTTTATTTTTTGGCAATAAATACAATTTATACTGGAACAAGTTGATTTACAACTTGAAATCAAAGCTATATAAATATTATGTTGGACTTCTGGCAACCCACTCCAGTACTCTTGCCTGGAAAATCCCATGGATGGAGGAGCCTGGTAGGCTGCAGTCCATGGGGTCGCTAAGAGTTAGACATGACTGAGTGCCTTCACTTTCACTTTTCACTTTCATGCATTGGAGAAGGAAACGGCAACCCACTCCAGTGTTCTTGCCTGGAGAATCCCAGGGACAGGGGAGCCTGGTGGGCTGCCGTCTATGGGGTCACACAGAGTTGGACACGACTTAAGCAACTTAGCAGCAGCAGCAGCAGCAGCAGCTGTTAAATTTATATTAAACATAAAAAGCAAAGAACTTTTTTATGAATTTTCCAATATGAATATATTGCATGTTCCTAAATTTTGTTTTCAATTTAAGTTGAAACCTAGTTCATATTTTTACAATGTTCATTTGAAAGAAAGAAAATGATCTCATAAAACTGAATTCTTAAAGAATGGGGTCAACAGCAGTCTTATTTTTAGAATTAAAAAAATTATTTTATAATGGAAGATAGTTCCTTAACAGTGATATGTTAATTACAGCTGTGCAGCAAAGTGAATCAGTTTTACCCATACAAGTATCCATTCTTTTGCAAACTCTTTTTTCATTTAAATTATTATAGAATGTTGAATTTAGTTCCTTATGCTATGCAATAGGTCCTTGTTTGTTATCTACTTTGTGGGTCTCCTTAACTTGCTCTTATCTCTGTTTAGTAGTGTGTACATTCAATCCTGAACTCCTAAGCACACTCATTCTTGTATTCCCAGAGTTTGCCTCTTCAGAACCATTCTCCTCTCTGCTCTGGACTCTGCCCTTAAAGGTCCATCTCAATAGGTGGAATCATCCAAACTCACTAGCCTTCTGTCTCTACTGGATTCAGCCAAAGGGAGGCACAGACAAAAGAGTTTGGTGGGTGGGACAAATAAGAGTTCAGGATATTTGTCTATAACCTCCATGGGGTTGTGTTTGATAGATGAGAGAAAACTCACTACTGAGGCCTCATTTCCTGTATGTGGCTCCTTTTCAACAGTTCCCACACTTACTAGGTTCCTGTAACACTGCCCACTCTCCTTGACCCCTTGAAGACTTAGAGGCTACCTTATGGCTGAAAAATATTCCATTCTGTGTGTATATATATATTGTTCAGTCACTAAGTCATGTGCAACTCTTTGCAGCTCATGAACTGCAGCTTGCCAGGCTTCTCTGTCCTCCACTGTCTCCTGGTGGTGCTGGGTTGGGGGGTGTTAGTCACTCAGTCATGTCCAACTCTTTGTGACCCCATGGACTGTAGCCCACCATGCTCCTTTGTCCATGGAATTCTCCAGGCAAGAATATTGGAGTGGGTTGCCATTTCCTTCTCCAGGGGATCTTCCCAACCCAGGGATTGAACTGGCGCCATTGAGTCGGTGATGCCATCCAACCACCTCATCCTCTGACACCTGCTTATCCTCCTGCCCTCAATCTTTCCCAGCATCGGGGGCATTTCCAGTGAGTCTGTTCTCATCAGATGGTCACAGTATTTAAGCTTCAGCATCAGTCTTTCTACTGAATATTCAGGGTGATTTCCTTTATAATAAATTTGATATCCTTGCTATATATATACACACATATATACACCACATCTTCTTTATCCATTCATGTGCTGATGGACATTTAGATTGCTTCCAGACAATGGAATATTACTGAGCCATGAAAAATTAAACAGTGCTGTTTGCAGCAATATGGATAGATCTAACAATTATCACACTAAGCGAAGTAAGCCAAAGTTAGACAAATATTATATTGTTTATATGTGGAATTAAAAAAATGATACAAATGAAATTAGATACAGAATATAAGTAGATCCACAGACATAGAAAACAAACTCATACTTCAGTTCAGTTCAGTCGCTCAGTCGTGTCCATCTCTTTGCAGCCCCATGAATCACAGCACTCCAGGCCTCGCTGTCCATCACCAACTCCTGGAGTTCACCCAGACTCACGTCCATCGAGTCAGTGATGCCATCCAGCCATCTCATCCGCTGTCATCCTCTTCTCCTCCTGCCCCCAATCCCTCCCAGCATCAGAGTCTTTTCCAGTGAGTCAACTCTTCGCATGAGGTGGCCAAAGTACTGGAGTTTCAGCTTTAGCATCATTCCTTCCAAAGAAATCCCAGGGCTGATCTCCTTCAGAATGGACTTGAGAGTCCAAGGGACTCTCAAGAGTCTTCTCCAACATCACAGTTCAAAAGCATCAATTCTTCTGTGGTCAGCCTTCTTCACAGTCCAACTCTCACATCCATACATGACCATAGGAAAAACCATAGCCTTGACTAGACGGACCTTTGTTGGCAAAGTAATGTCTCTGCTTTTGAATGTGCTATCTAGGTTGGTCATAACTTTCCTTCCAAGGAGTAAGCGTCTTTTAATTTCATGGCTGCAGTCACCATCTGCAGTGATTTTGGAGCCCTGAAAAATAAAGTCTGACACTGTTTCCACTGTTTCCCCATCTATTTCCCATGAAGTGATGGGACCAGATGCCATGATCTTCATTTTCTGAATGTTGAGCTTTAAGCCAACTTTTTCACTCTCCACTTTCACTTTCATCAAGAGGCTTTTTAGTTCCTCTTCATTTTCTGCCATAAGGGTGGTGTCATCTGCATATCTGAGGTGATTGATATTACTCCTGGCAATCTTGATTCCAGCTTGAAAGGGAAAAAGGGAGAGGGATAAATTAGGAGTTTGGGATGAATATATATATACTATTATATATAAAATTGATAACCTTATATAAAATAGATAACCAGCAAGGACCTACTGTATTGCACAGGTCACTATACTCAATACTTTTATAATAATCTTTAAGGGAAAAGAATCTGAAAAAGAGCTAAAAGTGAATATATATATGGGTTTCTCAGGTGGCACTAGCAGTAAAGGACCTGCCTGACAATGCAAGAGACTTAAGAGACTCAGGTTTGATCCCTGCATCAGGAAGATCCCCTGGAGGAGGGCATGTCAATCCACTCCAGTATTCTTGCCTAGAAAATCCCATGGACAGAAGAGCCTGGTGGGATATAGTCCATAGAGTTTCAAAGAGTTGGACATAACTGAAGTGACTTGGCACACATGCATACATATATACACAAAGATATATATGTGTGTATATTTACATACACATCAACTGTACTTCAGTTAAAAATATAAAGTTACTCTATATACTAAAAAGAAAAGAAAGGCATTCAGGGGCTTCCTTTTGTCAGTAGTCCTTGTGTGTTTCACTATGGATTTCCTTAACTTGCTCTCAACTCTGTTTAGTGTGTCCTCTGCTTACTTCTGGGATTCTGCTCAAAAGAGTTTTTATTCAGTTTATGTTCTCTGAGACTGGATTTTGAAATGAATGTTAAGAATCTGAATATATAGAATATAATAAACATTTTCATTTTAGAAATGATAGAAGAATGTGTGCTCTAAGCTGTGGGCCATTAGAAATGTAATATGTAGCTACTTTTCTAAATACTTTTAACTTTATATTGAAATAGATATTTATAATAGAATAATGCATTTTTCTTATTTCCAAAAAGATTAATAGAAAGTTATTTAAATGATTACAGTTGTGAATTTAGTTAAACTATTAGTCCAATGACTGAGATTTCTCAATGTTTTTTGCTATCCATTTTGACTGACAGAATACAATTTTCACTGAATAAGCTTAACTTATTCAGTGTTAATATATGTATTAAGTTTTACTTTTCTTACAGAACTTTAAGATACTTTATGATTGGTAATTTTTTTACATTGGCAAATTCATTATATATAAATGAAATAATTAATTTATTAAAAATAAACTCCGGGAGTTGGTGATGGACAGGGAGGCTTGGTGTGCTGCAGTCCATGGGGTCACAAAGGGTCAGACATGACTGAGCAACTGAACTGAACTGACATACAGGAAGTTGTCAACAAGTTACAAAATGACTTGTTCAAAGTCATATTTGTTAAAAATTTGTATATTGGTTCTGAATATTAGTTTTTAAAGATCTTTATTCTTATTTTAACTATATGCTACATCTCTGATATGCAAAAAAATGAATGACCAAAAATGTCATATAATTTTAAAAGTTAATTATTGAACATTTTTTATTTTATGCCTTCATCCTGAGAAATTAACCTGAAATTTATTTCCCTCTACACAGTTCTATTAAAAAAAAACACATTTTACCTTTTTAATAAACAAGAGAAACATAGTTTTTTGCCTTATAATTAATGCTAAGGAAGTAAAATTAGTTTTGGAGCAAGGGCAATAATATTCTGTGCTAAATAAAAAGGCATTGACCTAGAGACCTTTTTGAAAGTATAATTAATTTATCTTAAAAGAAATATTATATTAGAACCTGCAATTTCTTTTGAGTTATTAATATGAGAGCATTATTTAGAATTGTCAGGAAAATCAATATTGAAACACATACTAGGTAAAATTTATGTATCATTATTAATGGTTATTTGATAGGGAAAAGTGTAGCTTTTACATATATAGGAATCTCAGTCTCAATTAAGCACACTTAAGTGAGAAACTTCAACTTTATTAAGTAATTTTGTGCCCAAATAGCTCATTTTTTATAGTTGAAACTTACCTATAACTATTTTTCGGGGAAAGTCTTATCCTGGTCCATAGTTACTTCCTCAGATGGCATCTGTTCAGGATGGGTATATATTCAAAATCTTTAATGTCAATCCCAGAGTCTCTTTGCTTGATTTTTTCTCAATAACATAGATTATTATATTCCATTATTGGAAAATTTTATAACTGAACTCATAATTGGCTAGCTTTTGTAAATAGAGTATTTTTATAATTAATATTAAAGGAGAAATATTTAAAGGATACACGGTTTATTGATTCTTCTGGATTATTGGTACTGATTTAATTTTTTCTGTTTTTAGTAATTATTATTTGCTTTAAGTTCTAGTTAGTTCAGTCATTCAGTCATGTCCGACTTTTTGCAACTTCATGAACTGCAGCATGCCAGGCCTCCCTGTCTGTCACCAACTCCCGGAGTTCACCCAAACCCATGTCCATTGAGTTGGTGATGTCATCCAGCCATCTCATCTTCTGTCGTCCCCTTCTCCTCCTGCCCTCAATCTTTCCCAGCATCATGGTCTTTTCCAATGAGTCAGCTCTTCGCATCAGGTGGCCAAAGTATTGGAGTTTCAACTTCAGCATCAGTCCTTCTACGAATATTCAGGACTGATTTCCTTTAGGATGGACTGGGTGGATCTCCTTGCAGTCCAAGGGACCCTCAAGAGTCTTCTCCAACACCACAGTTCAAAAGCGTCAATTCCTTGGTGCTCAGCTTTCTTTATAGTCCAACTCACACATCCATACATGACTACTGGAAAAACCATAGCCTTGACTAGACGGACCTTTGTTGGCAAAGCTATGTCTCTGCTTTTTAATATGCTGTCTAGGTTGCTCATAACTTTCCTACCAAGGAGTAAGCGTCTTTTAATTTCATGGCTGCAGTCACCATGTGCAGTGATTCTGGAGCCCCCAAAATAAAGTCAGCCACTGTTTCCACTGTTCCCCATCTATTTGCCATGAAATGATGGGACCGGATGCCATGATCTTAGTTTTCTGAATGTTGAGCTTTAAGCCAACATTTTTACTCTTCTCTTTCACTTTCATCAAGAGGCTCTTTAGTTCTTCTTCACTTTCTGCCATAAGGGTGGTGTCATCTAAAAATCACAAAGTAGTTTCAATTATGTTGTCTAGCTTTATTGAGATGTAATTGACGTACATCACTATTTAAGTTTAAGGCAAATAACATAATAATTTGACTTACGTACATTATGAAATGATTACCATAGTAAGTTTAGTGAAAATTAATCATTTCTTATAGATACAGATTTAAAGAAATAGCAAAAAAATGTTTTTCCATGTGAGAACTCTTGGTATTTACTCTTAACAATTTTTATATGTAACGTTCAGCAATGTCAATTGATTTATCATGTTGTACACTACATCCCTATTACTTATTTTCATTATAACTGGCATTTTGTACCTTTTGACTGACTTCATACAAGTTCTCCTCCCCCTACTTCCTCTGGTAACCACAAATGTGATCTCATATGAGTTTGTTTGTTTGTTCCTAGTGTACAACATAGTGATTCAATATTTCTATACACTTCAAAATGACCACCATAATAATTCTAGTTACCATCTGTCACCACACCAAAATATATAATTATTGACTCTATTCTCCATGCCCTGCATCTCATACCAGTGACTCATTTGTTTTGCAACTGCAAGCCTGTATTATACCTCTTGTTGCCAAAACTCAGCCTCTGTTCACTGGTGCCAAACAGAAACATGGGGAGAGTTTTTGGTGAAGTAGAAAAGAGTGGCTTTTATTGCTTAGCAGGGCAAAGCGGGCCAAGGTGGTCTAATGCCCTCCAGACCATGTGACCCACCTTGGAGGGGACAGTGAGGAGTTTTATAGTGTTCAAGGAGCAGGGCGTGATCAGCTCATGGACGATTCTTGTACTGGTTGGGATAAAGATGAAGTTTCAAGCATCACCAGTTTTCTAGTTTCAGCCAGTCTAGGTCTGTGTTCTTGTGGTCAGCAGTTCTCATCTGGAGATGGTCTGCTTCCTGTAGAAACAACTTAGGAATGTGTGTTTGCCTTTTATCTATATCTTTCAGGGAACTGGAAGTTTGGTGATTCTGCTATGTGGGAGAATTATAGTCTAAATTTTTTTACCAGTTCCCTAGTCTAACAGCTGTTCTTTCTATATCTTCATATTTCCCAATCTTTAACTCTTGAGTCAGAATTTTACTTCAGAATACAAGGACACAGGGCCTTGTTCACCCTCCCTCACCTATTTCTCTACTCCCCCTATCTCCCTTCCCTCTGGCAACTACCTGTTTGTTTTTTGTATATATGACTCTGTTCCTGTTTGGTTATCTCTTCATTTGTTTTGTTTCTTAGATTTCACATATAAGTGCAATCATAGAGTATTTATCTTTCTCCTAGCCTAATACCTCTAGGTTAATCTGTGTTGTCATAAATGGCAAAATTTCACTATTTTTACGGCTGAGTAATATTCATTTGTATGTATATACCCCTCTAGGTTGTCTTTCCAACCCAGGGATATACCACATCTTCTTTATCTATGTATCTATTTATCCATGTACCTGTTGATTTCCCTGTAGCTCAGATGGTAAAGAATCTGCCTGCAATGCAGAAAGATCCCTGGGTTTGATCCCTGGTCGGGAAGATCCTCTGGAGAAGGGAATGGCAACCCACTCCAGTATTCATGCCTGGAGAATTCAATGGACAGAGGAGCCTGGTGGGCTACAGTCTGTGGAGCCGCAGAGTCAGACATGACTGAGTGACTAACCGTACTACTACTATCGATGCACACTTGGGCTGCTTCCATATCTTGGCCATTGGAAATAATGCTGCAATGAACTTACGTGTGTGAATGTCTTTTTGAATTAGTATTTTTGTTTTCTTTGGATAAATACTCAGGAGTAGAATTGCTAGATCATATATTAGTTCTATTTTTAGTTTTTAGAGGAATCGCCCTACTGTTTGCATAGTGGTTGCTCCAGTTTACTTTCCCACCAGCAGTGCTTGGGGTTTTCCTTTTCTATACATCCTTGCCAACTTGTTATTTCTTATTTTTGTTTTTGTTTTTTTGACAATGCCATTCTGGTGTGAGGTAATATCTCATTGTTGGTTTTGATTTGCATTTCCCTGTTAGTGATGTTGAGTACCTTTGCAAGTGCCTATTTGGCCAACTGTATGTCTTCTTCAGAGAAATGATTTGAACTTTTTTTCTTAATTGACACACTTGAGTGGCAGAACGTTTTCTAGTTAGTAGCTCTTTACTGTAGTGACTTAGAAACAGGAAGAATCCCAGCTAGACTGGATAAAATATAAGATGTTACAAAATAAATAAACAAACAGAACCATCTTTTGGCCAACCCAGTATAGACATATATTGTTTTATGTATATATCTATATCTATATATATATATCTGTGTTGAGACATCTGAATTTCTTTCAAGTAGCCCTGATGCTTCTTGGTGGTTTTTGTATTTCTTCTCTGCCAAGTTGACAAGTAATGAAGACAGTGATTAGGATGATGTAGACTATTCTCAATCTCTGAGGAAACCTCTGTATTCTCTTCTTTACTATGGTGCTAAAATTAAATAAAAAATTCAGAGTTATTTTGAAGATTAAAGAAGTTAATTTATCTAAAGTTTCTAGCATTAGTACATTATATATTATAAATCTGATCTGATGTGCTATGGAGCTTCTCAGGGGGCTCAGTGTTTTAAGAATCCACCTGCCAAGCAAGAAACATAGGTTAGATCCCTGTGTTGGAAAGATCCCCCTGGAGAAGGAAATGGCAACCCACTCCAGTATTCTTGTCCGGGGAATTCCATGGACAGAGGAACCTGGCGGGCTACAGTCCATGGGGTTACAAAGAGTCGGATACAACTTAATGACTCAACAACAACAACAACAAATGTGCTATCAGTTGTGATTATTATTGAATGGTTGATACTATTTTAAGCTTTATCTCAGATAAGTCTATATTCTTTTAGAAATACTGTACTGAAGTCCTTGGTCTTATTATTTCATCTGAAAATGAAGAGCATAAGGAGTATGAAATTTGCTTCTATTTATTTTATAAAAAGTTAAAAGGATATCATCAAAATTATAGCTTTTCCTTTATGAGCCCTCATAGGAAAAACTCTGAATAACTTTATAACAATTTACTGCCCTTATTAGTCAGAAAGCTTAAAACAATTTCAACCTTTTCTAGCTGACTCATGGTTATTAACAATAGCAATTATTTTGCAGAAGTGTGATTATGTCCTAAGGCATATTGAGTAGCAAAGGAATATTTGCCCCAAAAGAGTGATAAGATAACTTGACTGGAGTTAATAAAACCAATCTTGTTGAGAAAAAAGTTGGGAATAGATAAATGAAAATTTTTAATATGATGAGCTGGTCTGCAGGGGAAAGAAAAATGAGAAAAATCCTAATTTTATGATGAATGTGTAGAAATTCCCTTCCTGGAAAATTTAACTTGAGTACATCATTATTATTACATTTGAAATATGTGCTGTGGTGTTTATTTATGGCCACTAAATAGATGGTATCATTTTATGAAAAGATAGGCTCGATAAAGGACAGAAATGGTATGGACCTAACAGAAGCAGAAGATATTAAGAAGAGGTGGCAAGAATACACAGAAGAACTGTACAAAAAAGATCTTCATGACCCAGATAATCACGATGGTGTGATCACTGACCTAGAGCCAGACATCCTGGAATGTGAAGTCAAGTGGGCCTTAGAAAACATCACTACAAACAAAGCTAGTGGAGGTGATGGAATTCCAATGGAGCTCTTTCAAATCCTGAAAGATGATGCTGTGAAAGTGCTGCACTCAATATGCCAGCAAATTTGGAAAACTCAGCAGTGGCCACAGGACTGGAAAATGTCAGTTTTCATTCCAATCCCAAAGAAAGGCAATGCCAAAGAATGCTCAAACTACCGCACAATTGCACTCATCTCACACGCTAGTAAAGTAATGCTCAAAATTCTCCAAGCCAGGCTTCAGCAGTACGTGAACCATGAACTTCCAGATGTTCAAGCTGGTTTTAGAAAAGGCAGAGGAACCCGAGATCAAATTGCCAACATCCACTGGATCATGGAAAAAGCAAGAGAGTTCTAGAAAAACATCTATTTCTGCTTCATTGACTATGTCAAAGCCTTTGACTGTGTGGATCACAATAAACTGTGGAAAATTCTTCAAGAGATGGGAATACCAGAATACCTGACCTGCCTCTTGAGAAATTTGTATGCAGGTCAGGAAGCAACAGTTAGAACTGGACATGGAACAATAGACTGATTCCAAATAGGAAAAGGAGTACGTCAAGGCTGTATATTGTGACCCTGCTTATTTAACTTATATGTAGAGTACATCATGAGAAACTCTGGGCTGGAAGAAGCACAAGCTGGAATCAAGATTGCCAGGAGAAATATCAATAACCTCAGATATGCAGATGACACCACCCTTATGGCAGAAGTGAAGAGGAACTAAAAAGCCTCTTGATGAAAGTGAAAGAGGAGAGTGAAAAGTTGGCTTAAAGCTCAACATTCAGAAAACGAAGGTCATGCATCTGGTCCCATCACTTCATGGCAAATAGATGGGGAAACAGTGTCATACTTTATTTTTTTGGGCTCCAAAATCACTGCAGATGGTGACTGCAGCCATGAAATTAAACGACACTTACTCCTTGGAAGGAAAGTTATGAGCAACGTAGATAACATATTCAAAAAGAGAGTTATGAGCAACGTAGATAGCATATTCAAAAGCAGAGACAGCTGAGCGCCGAAGGATTGATGCTTTTGAACTGTGGTGTTGGAGAAGACTCTTGAGAGTCCCTTGGACTGCAAGGAGATCCAACCAGTCCATTCTAAAGGAGATCAGTCCTGGGTGTTCTTTTAAGGAATGATGCAAAAGCTGAAACTCCAGTACTTTGGCCACCTCATGAGAAGAGTTGTCTCATTGGAAAAGACTCTGATGCTGGGAGGGATTGGGGGCAAGAGGAGAAGGGGATGACAGAGGATGAGATGGCTGGATGGCATCACTGACTTGATGGACGTGAGTCTCAGTGAACTCCAGGAGTTGGTGATGGACAGGGAGGCCTGGTGTGCTGCTATTCATGGGGTTGCAAAGAGTCGGACATGACTGAGCGACTGATCTGATCTGATCTGATATATATAATACCATCAAAAATAGCAACATAAATTTTAAATTACGTGTAAGATATAAGTTTAAGTGATTAATATAATGGCACTTCTTGTTCATATTTATAAAATATTTCATTATCAAAAAATTCATAGTCTTTTATTACTTATTCCTATAGCCACTTGACATTTTGTACATAATATAGGCAGACTGTGGTTAAGCAAATATTCTCCCATTGACTCTAACACTTTATCAATATATAAATTGTGGACTTTAAGAATTTTTTGTGAAGTGTTTAGATGCACAGCCTCATACCAATAAGCAATTGATGATTTTTAAGTGAGTACTTTTAATTTCTGTGATCATAACTATTTTAATTAGACATTGTATTAAAGTAGAGTGCCTTTTTTGGGTGTCATCAGTTAAATACTGTGTGTTTTCAAATGTGTATACCTACCTATGCTTTGCATGTTATCCACTCATTGTGTTACAGTGGACAGTTTAAATGTCTAAATGTTGAATTTCTGATATTTGGGTAGGATGATAATTCTGTTTGGTGCTCTTATCTCTGGCAGGTGCTTTGCTCCTGGTCTTGATGCTTTGTCTCATAATTTAAGGGGATATTGATTTACTATCTCACTGAGTTGAATGTATCTGGCATTATAGATGCCAAATGATGCAAATTTTTCAGCTCCTGAAGTTATTTGATAGATCACTGGAACCAGCGAAGTCCCCCAGGTCTTCATTCTGTCTTTTAGAGCTTAAGATGGAAAAATTTATAGCCTAGCGAGCAACTTGTGCCATAGTGGAACATTCGGTTGCTGAGCCACAAGGCTAACTTGCTATTTTTCATTTTCTAAATATCAGCACCATTTTTCATTTCAAGGTAGACTCTTAGCTCAGTCTTGTGGAAATTGTATCCATCCTTTAAACATTTATGCAGTACTTCTCAGCAGACTTGGGAAAAAAGAGGAAATTAAAACTGGTTGATCCAAAAATTAAAGGAAAAAGATTTTCTTTGGAATTATTGTGAGAGTTAAGTATAGGTTTGCTGGCAAAGATAAGAAAAAAGGAACAAAAGCCCTGTGGTTATAAAAAGACAATCCTGAATTTCCAAGGTAGAAGGAACTCATTAAACCTGGAGTCAGGTGTCTACATTCTGCGCCTGGTTTTATATCTAGCTATTGATTGATTTTAGGAAAAACATCCCTTCAGGCCTCAATTTCTTTCCTGTACCTTTTCTCTTAGCTCTCACACCTGGATTTGGGGCAGATAATTTCTATGACTACGTAAGGTTCTAATATTCTATATTTCTATAAGCAACACTGTGTAAGGAAAATGTCTTTGCTAAATTCTCTTGAGATTTGATGAGAAAGTATAAATATTATTATCTGGATGTCCACACACATTCTTCTGATTTTACAGAGAGCAAATTAACTTTTCTCTAAAAAAATTAATCATTTTATTGAATTTTGACCTATAAATAAAAATTATGCCAATTGAAAGTGTTAAATTCAGTGATTTCTTTTCAGAGTAAAAATTGCACCATGAATTCTCCACCCATCAGAAAATAGAGTATATCATTACTCCAGAAATCCTTCTTAAAAATCTTGATTTCTAACACCATATATTAGATTCCTATAATGTGTTGAACATTATAAAAATTGAATCAAGTGTATTATTTGTGTCTGACTTTTTTATTCAAAATTATGTTTCTGTGTTGTTCAGTTGCTCAGTCATGTCTGACTCTTTGTGACCCCATGGATTACAGCTTGCCAGGCTTCATTTTCCTTCACCATCTAGAGCTTGCTCAAACTCATGTCCATTGAGTCGATGATGCTATCCAACCATCTCATCCTCTGTCATCCCCTTCTCCTTCCACTTTCAGTCTTTCCCAGCATCAGGGTCTTTTCAATGAGTCAGTTGTTTGTATTAGGTGGCCAAAGGATTGGAGCTTCAGCTTCAGCATCAGTCCTTCCAGTGAATATTCATGATTGATTTCCTTTAGGATGGACTGGTTGGATCTTCTTACAGTCCAAGGGACTCTCAAGAGTCTTCTCCAACACCACAGTTCAGAAGCATCAATTCTTCAGCACTCAGCTTTCTTCACAGTCCAACTCTCACATCCATACATGCATACTGGAAAAACCATAGCTTTGACTATACAGACCTTTGTCAGAAAAGTGACGTTTCTGCTTTTTAATATGCTGTCTAGGTTTGTCATAGCTTTTCTTCCAAGGAGAAAGTGTACTTTAATTTAGTGGCTGCAGTCACCATCTGCAGGGATTTTGGAGCCCAACAGTGTTTCTGAGATTCATTCATATTTCTGCTGGCTTAGTAGTAAATTTGTTTTTATCTATATATTATTGCAATAAAAGAATATATCAATTTATCTTTTGACAGACATTTTATTGTTTCTATGAATATAATTCCTCTGAATATTTGTAAACATGTTGGTTAGTGAATATTTGTATGAATAGCAAAGATATATAGCTATCATATAATTTCTAGATGATATGATATGCATATTTTTAGTTTTAATAGACACCAGCAAGCATTACAAAATGGATGTCCCAGTTTACATACTCAGCAACAATATACAATAATTCTGGTGACAATACTTCTTATAAACACTTGGTATTGTCAGAATTTTTAATGTTAGCCATTCTGCTAGGTGAATACTTGTTATGTTTTTTCTCAGTGCCTAACAACACTGATCAACTTTTTATATTTTAGGACATCGTTTGAGATTTAACTTTTTGAATCAGGAAAGCCAGTTTTTTTTTTATTGAGGTATACTTGGTGTACAATATGACATAAATTAAAGGTGTACAATATGGTGATTCAAAATTTTTCAAGGTTATGCTCCATTTATAGTTATAAAATATTGGTTATATTCTTATAAAATATACGATTATTTTTTGAATAATATTGTAGATTATTTTATGCATAATAGTTTATACCTCTTCATTCTGTACCCCTATATTACTCTTCCTCTTTCCCCTCTCCTTACAGTAACCTTAAAATTTGGTCTCTATATATGTGTCTGTTTCTTTTTTAGTATATTGATTAGTTTGTTTCATTTTCTATATTTCATGTTTAAGTGATATCATAACGTATTTGTTTTTCTCTGCCTGACATATCTCACTTAACTTAATACCCTCAAAGAACATCCATGCTATTTAAAATAATGAAATTTCATTCTTTATTATGATAAAGTAACAAATTAGCTGTAAAAGTTCCTGTCTAAAACGTTTTGAATACATGAGACGCATAAGTTTCCCTAGCTCAGTAATACAGCATCCTTGGCAGATGCTGAGACAACCTTTACAGAAATATCTCTACTGTTTTGAGGCAGCTCATTCTATTTGCAGATAGTTCAAATTGTTATAATGCTATTTGTCATATATTGATTCAAAATATGCCTTCGTCATGAAGACCCCAATATTGATTTTCGAGCAAAACAGAATAAATTGACACACTTTCCCATCTGCCAAACCTTTGCATATGTGATTGGAACCATCCCTTTTGTGCCCTTTAAGCTCTGTCTCTGAAAGCTAAACCTACATCTCACAACAATTTCGTATTTGTCTTTTGCTTGCTAGACAATTCACTGTTCTACATACATTTCTATGGGCATACCTGAATTCGTCCTTGACTTTTCAAATCTGTGATGTCTAAAATTACACTTAGTTTTCCATGTATCAGCCTTAAATGATGAATTGCAACCTCTGTGATCTATAAACTATTACATTTTCAAGGTTATACAAGTACTATAATTAATGGCAAGTTGCTCTGCTATCAAAAGAAAACTAATCTATAGACATATAAGTTATTATTTAATAAAGGCCTGAGGACATAGTTCATTTTTATCATAAATAATACAACATCTGAGTGTATAGTGAATAAAACTGGTCATTGAAAGCACAAGTGTTGGTGTTTGCAACCATATTTATTTTGCATTAAATACTTTTTATTATTTAAAATATGTAGGATATGGTTTAGGTATCTGACCTTATTTTATTCTTTTCCTAGGAACTGGTTTTAATATATTTAACATAAAGGAAAAACAGAAAGTCAAGTAAAGTTATTGGCATATGTGAGTGTAATGTGTGTAACCGAGATCTTACGTCAGTTGTTATTACTTTTATTATATGTTGAACTCATCCTGTGACAGGCTCTGGTCATTACATTCTATTTCATTCAATCTTCACAACACAATTATTGCCATTTTACCAGAGAAAACTGATGGAAGAGAGGATAAGTAACTTACTCAGAGTCACACTGAAAGTAATCCATAGAACAAAAATTTAATCCCGATTTGTGAACCACCAATGCTCTGTCAGGGAAATTTTGCCCCCTGGCAAATGCACATATTCATGTGTTGTGTTGTTTCCCTAGAGATGGCATAACAAATACCACAACAAGATTGTTGTGGTCATCGGTTATTGGATTTACGGTCCCCCTTATCCAGTATGATTTCAATTTTTCTTTATTACAAGTATAAATACCTTGTTTCCAAATGATGTCATATTCACAGGTACTGGGAATTAGAATAATTAGAATAATAATTGGGAATTAGAATTCAATGTGTCTTTAGGGTGGAAACGGTACAATGTACAACGTGTCTAGATAGAGGAAAATGTATTTATATAATGCTCATATACTCATTTGTATTTATATACGTTAACCCCCAGTAGCTCAGTGGGTAAAGAATCTGCCTGCAATGCAGGTGACATAGGAGACTCAGGTTTGATCCCTCAGTTGGGAAGATCCCCTGGAGGAGGAAATGGCAACCCACTCCAGTATTCTTGCCTGGAAAATTCCATGGACAGAGGAGCCTTTTTGTGACATGGGGTCCCAAAGAAGATCCCCTAGAGAAGGAAATGGCAACCCACTCCAGTATTCTTGCCTGGAAAATCCCATGGAAAGAGGAGCGTTTTGTGACATGGGGTCCCAAAGAAGATCCCCTAGAGAAGGAAATGGCAACCCACTCCAGTATTCTTGCCTGGAAAATTCCATGGACAGAGGAGCCTTTTTGTGACATGGGGTCCCAAAGAAGATCCCCTAGAGAAGGAAATGGCAACCCACTCCAGTATTCTTGCCTGGAAAATCCCATGGAGAGAGGAGCCTTTGTGACATAGGGTCACAAAGAGTTGGACATGACTGAGCATGCTAGTACACACACAGTTAACCCAGAACAGCAGGGCAACTTGTAGGTACCAGATGTTTACATTAAGTCGAAAATAGATTTTGATTATTAGCATTCTAATTAGTATACGTCTATGCAGTCCTTGTAAATGTTCTGCACTTGCCAATCATAGGAGGATGAACCCAAATTATTTCTCAGCTATTTGCAAGCACCAAAAGTTAAATATTAAATACTTACAATAATTGAATTATTACATTAGAAGCAACTACAATGTCTTCCCTAATTTAAACATAACTAAGTTTTGACATAAAATTCATTATCATTTTTAAGAAAGTCCATTTCTTTATAGATAATTGCCCTTGAAGAGTGGTTTAAAATTCATGGCTTCCAATTGTCATTAAATGATTTTATGTGGCTGTAATATCTGCTTTCTTTAAATAAATCAACATGAAAGAAGCCTTTGAAAACACAGATATGCATATATGGATAAAAATGTGATCCATTTGCCACTGCAGATCTATAGCCGTTCATTTATTTTTTTCTCAAAAAGTGTTTTAATTGTGATCAAAATCACATAATCTAGAACCAACCATCTTCATGATTTTTAAATGTACACAAGAGTGTTAAATATATTCACAGTGTTGTGCAGCAGATCATTCAATTTTCTTCATCTTGCAAGGCTGAAGCTCTGTACCCATTGAAAAACTCCCCATTTCTTCCTCTCCCTAGTGCTTGGAAACCACCATTCTACTTTATGTTTCTGAGTTTTACTACCATATAAGTGGTGCTATATGGTATTTGTCATTTTGTAACTAGCCTGTATCTCTTATCATGAAGTCTTCAAGGTACATTCATGCTGTAGCATGTGATAGGATTTCTTTCTTCTTTTAAGGCTTAATAATATTTCAGAGTGTATATATATTATATTTTCTTTATCTGTTCATCCTTCAGTGAGCATTTAGATTGCTTCTACCTCTTGACTATTGTGAATAGTGTTTCCGTATCTGATATGTGCATATACATTACCTAAATTTTAATCTAAGGATGTTCTAAACCTTCCTATTAATTAAAATAATCCAACAGACCACTGTTATTCTCTGACCTTTTGGGAATCTGCTTCCTCAACACAGTACATTTTGATATTTACTTTTCCTCTTTCCCACATTGAAGAAGAGCTAAACTTTGCTTCTGTAACTTAAAAGTTTGGAATATAGACATTTCCATAAAAGTTTAAAAGTCTAATAGGACTGCATATGCAAAAACAAAAATCTGTTTATCAACCAGGCACTTACCTTGTCAAAAATGTGTAGAAACCGTTACTGATCCAATCAGAATTCATTGTATGTTTATCAAAGGCCTACTGTGGATTAGATTCTATCTGTTCTTTAGAAATGAAACAATGAATAAATCAGAAAAAAAAGTGAGTATAAATCATGGTGATGATGATGGTATGTTTATTTGTATAGGACAGTGAGAAAAACTTGCTAATGAGAAAAATAAAGTAGTGAGCATAATTTTATGTAAGATAGGTTGGAAATGTTTAACTGAGGTGACTATTGAGTAAAGACCTAAGGAGGCCAAGGAGTAAACCTTGTGGTGATCTAAGAGAAGAGCGTTCCGGGTGTGAAAGCAGCAAGTGCAAACATCCTCTAGTAGGAAAAGTCTAGTGAGGAGGACAGTTCAGTTGCTCAGTCGTGTCTGACCCTGTGACCCCATGGACTGCAGCACACCAGGCCTCCCTGTGTTGACCAACTCCTGGAGTTTACTCAAACTCATGTCCATTGAGTCAGTGATGCCATCCAACCTCACTGTTATCAACTGGTGAGGAGGACACTGTGATTCAAAAGATGGGGTGGGAAGAGAGTGAAAAAGGATGAGAGTGGGACATAAATTAAGTCAGGGAGGTCATGGGACTTGTATTTCATTGTAAAGACCTTGAGTTTTACCTTGAGAGAAATGGGGAAACATTGTGGGCTTGTTCGCAGAGTAGTGACACTCTCTGCCACGTGCTTTCACAAAATTCCTCTGGTTACTGTATTGATTGTTTAGTAACTCACTTATGCCCAACTCTTTTGCAACCCCATGGACAGGCTCTCTGTCCATGGGATTTCTGAGGCAAGACTACTGGAGTGGGTTGCCATTTCCTCCTCCAGGGGACCCTCTTGACCCAGGGATTGAACCCACATCTCTGCGTCTCCTGCATTGCAGGTGCTTTATTTACCACTGAGCCACTGGAGCCACCTTAAAGGATGATCAGTCTAAACTAATGATATGTGGATTTTTATTTTTTTAATGACAAAAAAGAAACATTTTGATATATGAAAATTAGTCCAATAAAATACTTTCTGCTGGAGGAATTTCAACATAGATCACCAAATATGTTTTACCTGTCCTTTATGTAAGGAATTGATCAAACTTTTGGGGCTACTAGGTAAATGCCATCATCTTCCTTTAAGAAACTCATAATTTAACTGTAATAAAAATTCAGTTTGATAATAAAAGTAAAAATAAGTATTATAGGAATTTGGAAGAAGAAACATTTAATTTAGATTGTGGAAATCTGGGTTATCTTCATAGATGGAAATACATTTGATTTGGGTCTTGAAGGAATCATAGAAAATTGGCAAGTTAAAAAGGCACAGAGATGGTATTCCAAAACAAGGCACAAATTTTTTAGTACCTACACTGTAGGTACTAAAAGTGTACAAATAATGTAATCATGAGTGTCTTTGTTTCAAGGGAAAATATCTCAGTTTTACCCAATCACCCTTCCACCCTCCCCAATATATTTTATGGTCTTTCTACTTTTAAACAATTTCCAACATGCTACTAAGTTCATTGGAAGGACTGAAGCTGAGGCTGAAACTCCATTACTTTGGCCACCTCATTTGAAGAGCTAACTCATTGGAAAAGACCCTGACGTTGGGAGGGACTGGGGGCAGGAGGAGAAGGGAACCACAGAGGATGAGATGGCTGGATGGAATCACCAACTTGATGCACATGAGTTTGGGTGAACTCCGGGAGTTAGTGATGGATGGGAGGCCTGGTGTACTGTGATTTATGGGGTTGCAAAGAATCAGACACGATTGAGTGACAGAACTGAACTGAACTGTGTTATTTTCTTTTTGTGGAAAAACTCAGACTTCCCTGTAAGCAATATATTTGCCTTTCTACTGAGACATACTGACCTGCCTCTTGAGAAACCTGTATGCATGTCTGGAAGCAACAGTTAGAACTGGACATGGAAGAACAGACTGGTTCCAAATAGGAAAAGGAGTACATCAAAGCTGTATAATGTCACCCTGCTTATTTAATTTATATGCAGAGTACATCATGAGAAACGCTGGGTTGGAGGAAACACAAGCTGGAATCAAGATTGCCGGGAGAAATATCAATAACCTCAGATATGCAGATGACACCACCCTTATGGCAGAAAGTGAAGAAGAACCAAAGAGCCTCTTGCCAAAAATGAAAGAGGAGAGTGAAAAAGTTGGCTTAAGGCTCAACATTGAGAAAACTAAGATCATGGCATCCGTTCCCATCACTTCATGGGAAATAGATGGGGAAAAAGTAGAAATAGTGGCTGACTTTAGTTTTCTGGGCTCCAAAATCACTGCAGATGGTGTTTGCAGCCATGAAATTAAAAGACGCTTGTTCCTTGGAAGGAAAGTTATGACCAACCTAGATAGCGTATTAAAAAGCAGAGACATTACTTTGTCAACAAAGGTCCGTCTAGTCAAGGCTATGGTTTTTCCAGTAGTCATGTGTGGATGTGAGAGTTGGACTGTGAAGAAGGCTGAACGCCAAAGAATTGATGCTTTTGAGCTATGGTGTTGGAGAAGACTCTTGAGAGTCCCTTGGACTGCAAGGTCTGACCAGTCCATCCTAAAGGAGATCAGTCCTGGGTTTTCATTGAAAGGACTGATGTTGAAGCTGAAACTTCAATATTTTGGCCACCTGATGCAAAGAGCTGACTCATTGGAAAAGACCCTGATGTTGGGAAAGATTGAGGGCAGGAGGAGAAGTGGACGATAGAGGATGAGATGGTTGGATGGCATCAGCGATTCAATGGACATGGGTTTGGGTGGACTCTGGGAGTTGGTGATGGACAGGGAGGCCTGGTGTGCTGCAATTCATGGGGTTGCAAAGAGTTGGACACAACTGAGTGACTGAACTGAACTGAACTGAGACATAGGAGATATAGGAAGAGGAAAGTGTTTAGGCTGATGAAGAACATGGATTTGTTTTTCACATTTCACTTTCCTCTTCCTTTTTTCACATTTCACTTTCCTCTTCTTTTTTACTTCCTCTATCCTTTCACTTACTTTCTTTGTCTATACTATTTTGTCTGAGTGTCTTTGCTTACCCCAGAATTTACTGCATGACCCAAATATAATACATAAAGGTATGTTATTATTTATGTTTATAAATGACTTCATTCTATTTTAACATAGTAACATTTTATAAATTATCAAATTAAAGAAAACATTGTTAGTGTTCCCATTAATTTTGTTTCCTGTGATTTAGTAGTCCTGGGCAGGAAAACTTTTCCCAACTTAATATATTATTATATTAATATATTACAGGTTATATGATATTTAGCTGAATGTAGTTCATTTTTAAGATATGATTTAAGTTATAGTATGCTCCTTTCTTGTTTTAATGATTTTTGCTAGGAATTCATAAAAACACTGTGAATTTCCTTTACATTTATTACACAGCAGCTCTTGAGTATATAATGTGACTTTCAAGAGATGGTTTGTTCATTTAGTGACTTTTGGAAATAAGTGTTCTATTTTTAAATTTACCGTTTAGGAGAAAAATACCCAAGGAAGATTTGAGATTATTTCTAGTTATGAAGAGAGATTGTTTAGGGATGACATTTGCACTTAAGAGCTGCTGCAGAAATGGGTTCATCTAGTTAACCTTCATCTGAATTGCAGTCCTCTACTTTATCCTATGAAACAACTGGTGAAGGAGAAAATGTTAATTAGGAAGCTTTTCAAGATTAATTTTTTTCATTTTCAGAAAGTGAAGTGTTCGCCACTTTCCATGTTAAATAAGGTTCCTCGCTTGGCAACATAGGCTTTGCTGCAGTAATTGTGTGCTCCCAGCAAATACTTGATGGTGGAAAAGACAAGTGCAAAAAGCAATTTTTGCAACAGCCAACCAGAACAGCCTGTTCTGTTCCCAATAAATTAATGGATTTAACCTTGCAGCTGTAGCAGTGTTATTATGCAAATATTCTCTGAGTATTATAAAAGCCAACTGATTCTCTATAGAGAAAGTTGTTTCTTTCTTCCTGAAAATTCTAAATGACTAGATAATTGACACATTGTATAACCATGTTAAGTGAAGGAAAAAAAAATATTTTCAGTAAATCGACTGAGTTTCATTTTATGTTCCAATGTTTTCGGCAATTTACTGAGGCTTTTACTTAGAACAATATTATTTAGCACAGTAAATTCAAGTGTCCATAGACAACCTCCTAGAAAAAGAAGGAATGAAAAATATTGTATGACTCTTTACTTTGTATTTTGCTGATTTTAATTCATGCAAAAATTAAAATTTGCCTTAATATTATTCAAGTGCAGTGGTCTGGTCATGCTGAATGTCTTCAAAGCATTGTAGTGAATATTTGCATTCTGATTAATGATGGGCTAGAGAATTGTGCCCTAATTATTTGATCAAGTTGATAGCCACTTTGATTTTTAAAGCTGATCTTAGATGTATGCCACATATAAGACACTTAGAGTTGAAAGTTCACTCTGAGTAATTGACCAGTTGTAAAGATCACTCAGAGTGCTCTTCACTAGATTGAAGTTCCATGGTTAATGAAATCTTTGATGATTTAAAAATATTTAAAAAAGAGAAAGTGTTAGAGTGGGAACAGTGGTGGCTTCATTGTGATAAGGCTCTAGTCATTTGATGGGGAATGGATGAAATTGGGAATTGTTTCAACATTTCTTATGATCAATTTGCATATAAAATTTTTGGTTTTGTCATAGCCAGTATTCATACTATGTGAACTTTATATTATTAGGTCATATAAAATCAGTTTTTAAAAAGTATACCTTGAAGTGTTTTGTAAACCATTATAGACATACATGCAGATAAGATTATAATTGCAGCTATACAATTTAAAGACTAGTACATTTCAGTTCTGAAGTCCTACCTTTTTGTACTTTTTAAAATTTTAACCTATTACAGATTTCTCCTTTGTATATAAATAACAATGCCAGAGAGTATGTTAAATGAGACAGTATATGTAGAAGAACCTTGTAAACTTTAACTTTCAGGATAGATATTTTATTATTCTTTAATGATGTTAATCTATGTTTGTTTTTAATCTTTCAGTAAATTACTTATAAGTCAGCATTTCACCTCAAGTTACTAATTCTTATATTTGTATTCCAAACAAAATATTTAAAAATGTTTATATTGCAGTTTAAATGTATCAAGTAGTAAGTCATTACAGAAAAACATTTGTAAAAGCTAACAATCATATTTAATAAGTATAACACTGCCATTGCTTTTAAAGACTCTGTTATATATAGCTAGATTCACCAAAATTCTTGATTCTTGATACATTTGTTATGTATGCGTTTTCTAGCGTACTATCCGTCCATTCTTTATTCCTTCCCTATGTTTTTATAATACCTCTGTACTCACTATTGAACTTTTACCTATGTAAATGTTTCTCTTCTATCATATCTTTCTGTCTTCCCCTAGTTCTGCAGAGACTCTATCCTGCAATAGCATTTGTGATTTCTTTGCTTTTAACCTTCATAATTTGACATATGTGTTTGTGTCCTTAAACGATATATTATTTAGTTTTGCATGCTTTTGAATTTTGTGATCCAATGTTGAATTTACTCTTGAAACTTTTAAAATTCAACCTTGTATTACTTTGTCATTCATATCATAGTTTTAATTAACGTAATTAATATATTAATGCATCATGTTATACATACTAATTCATGCTATTAATTTTCACAGCTGCATTACTTTTGAATATATATAAATATATTCAAAATGAATATATCTTTTGTATATACTTTTAAATATATGTCAATATATTAAAAATGAATATATATATATATCATGAATATATCTTTATTGATTTAGTTTTTCCCCTGGTAACATTTGTTTTCTTATTTTATATGTGTATATATATATTTCTTTTCTTTTTTATTTCTAATATAGATAGTGCTTATATACAGTCTGTGTGTTCTGTGTGCTCAGTTGCTCAGTCATGTCCAACTCTTTGCGACCCCATGGACTGTAGCCTACCAGGCTCCTCTGTCTATAGGATGTTCCAGTCAAAAATACTGGAGTGGGTTGCCATTTCCTCCTCCAGGGCATCATTCTGTCCCAGGGATCAAACTCAGGTCTCTTGCATCTCTTGCATTGGCAGGCAGATTCTTTACCACTGTGCCAACGTTTTATGCTTATATACAGTCAATTCTCATTATTTATGGCTGTTATGTTTTATAAAGTTGACTAGAACACTGAATTAGCCAATACTAAATCATTGCCTGGAAAAATACAAGGTTAAGTTCCTAGGAATTTCTGGTCACATTTTCCTTAATTGATCAGTATATAACCTTATATGTGTTTCTGCTTAAACACACCTTATGTGATACATATTGTTGATTCGTTTAACACTACAGTCATGGCCAACAGTACTGTAACTCATGAATTATTTCTAACAGATGTATTTTCTCCATAAGCCATATCACAGCTTCTTGTACTTATGAATACCAGACAGCACTTTAGTACTACACTTGGGAGCCATTATAGAAGGCAGAACAAAACAAGAAGCACAGAAATGCAAAGTGTGTAGCACTAAATAGACTGCAGAAAGGACACGTGTTTATAGTATGGGAGTTGTTCAGTCTTAGCTGGGAGTAGGAATGGAGGTACATGTAGGATGGTATAAACTTTTGCCACTCTGTGCACGCACTTATCTTTGAATGACAACAAAGACACAGCAGGATACAAATAAATTTTAAAGAGTAACTGAATTCATAAACACAAAATTCATGAATAAAGAGGATAGATCATATATGTTTTTCTCAAGTGCTCCTCTCAAATACTAGCTTGGTAAAAGTCAGATTCCTGAGCTCAGACCCCGAGATTCTGATTTAGTAATCTGGGGTGGGATCTGAGATTTTGGATTGCTAACTAGTTTTGGGGTGATGCTAATGATGCCGGTTCTTGGAACACACTTTTCATTGCTCTTTCTTAGTGATCAGGTATAACAACTCTCTAAGGAATATGCCTTCCTGAAGTTGCCTTTCAAAATGGGGAGGTCCAAGATATGAAGTTAAACTATCAAAATTTTTATAAATGTTTGTTTTTTAGGTTGTTGTTAATACAATCACCACACAAACACACAAAATATATTATAACAGTGGAAAATAAGAGAAAGGATTATTATTTGCAGATGATTCAATCAGAGATTTGGAAAATTAGTAATTGGTTAAAACACATAAATGAGTAAAGTAAATAGATTCAAGGGAAAATATTTATATATTAAACCTATTTTTTTTTACCATCATGAAATATTAAAAAATTGAAATAAAAAATCTTGTTCATAATAATGAAACCAGTTTTAAAACAGTTAAAAACATTTTACTGTTTTACACAAATGGTCCAGAATCACAAAGTTGACTTTATAATATTATTAAAGAATATAAAAATTTTGAATAATTATAGACACTTAATTGCTGTGAAAACATTCTATATTTCTAAATGGAGTGATTTAACACACTTTAGAACCAGTCCCAACTTTTTAAGGTGACATATCATCCTATTTCTGAGGTTTAAGAAAATCTTGGGAGGAGGAGAGATCAAGATGTCAGAGTAGGAGGACACTGGGGACTCACCTCCGCTCCTGAAAAACATCAAAACTATAACTATGTATAAAGTGACTCTTGCCGAAATCAACCTGGTGACCAGCAGAGCTCTTCAAAAACAGGTCTGTAAAGAAAGACCCACATGGACTCCTGTAGGAAGGGAAGAGAAGCAGTCTGGTTAGGACCCACATCCCTGGTAGAGGATGGAAAGAGGAGAGAGATATCCCAGGCTTGGGGATCCTTCCTTAAGAGTGATGGGTTTGAGCTGGGTATTAGACATCACAATTCTGGGGTCCCACATCGACATGGGGAGATGAGCCCTCTTAGCTGGTTTAAAAACCAATAAGAATTACCATAGGGCTATAAGAAAACCAGACTTATGTTTTTTCTACCTGGTTCTGGCTCTAGTCCCTCAAACTCCATCCATACCTCCCACCAAGGTAGACAAAGCAGCCCCCTAAGGAAGACACAGCCCCCTAAGGAAGACATAGCCCATGTTACTTAAGATCTAGTTCTCCCACCAAAACCACTGACATGCACAGATTGCGTAGAAAAGCTCTCATACAAGAACTTGCTTTCAATGCTGGGAAATTAGGTTATTATTTCTCCTAATGTCCTACAGATAACAAAAGTTAAAATGAGAAGACAGAGAAATAAGTTTGACACAAAAGAACTAAAGAAAAACCCCAATGAAACAGATAAATAATTTACCTGAAAAAGAGTTGAAAGTAACAGTAATAAGAACGCTAACTGAACTGTGGAAAAGAATAGATGAATTCAGTGAGAATTTTAACAAACAACCAGAAAATATAAAAAAAGAACCAGTCAGAGCTGATGTATACAAAAACTGAAATGAAAAAGTACACTAGAGGAAATTAAAAGTAGTTTAAGAGATACAGAAAAATACATAAACAATCTGGAAGATAGAATACTAGAAATCACCCAATTGGAATAGCAAAAAGAAAAACAAGTATTAAAAAATGAGAACAGATTAAGGAACTTCAGTACAACATCAAGCATACTAACATTTGCATTTACCAGGGTACCAGAAGTAGAAGAGATTAAAAAAAAAAAAAAGCAGAAGTAAAAGTTTTTCTGGAACTTACTTGCTTTTTCGATGATCCAACAACAGATGTTGGCAATTTGATCTCTGGTTTCTCTGCCTTCTCTAAATCCAACTTGAATATCTGGAAGTTCACGGTTGATCTATAGTTGAAGCCTGGCTTGGAGAATTTTGAGCATTACTTTGCTAGCGTGTGAGGTGAGTGCAATTGTGCAGTAGTTTGAACATTCTTTGGCATTGCCTTTCTTTGGGATTGGAATGAAAACTGACCTTTTCCAGTCCTGTGGCCACTGCTGAGTTTCCCAGATTTGCTGGCATATTGAGTGCAGCACTTTCACAGCATCATCTTTTACGATTTGAAATAACTGGAATTCCATCACCTCCACTAGCTTTGTTCGTAGTGATGCTTCCTAAGGCCCACTTGACTTCACATTCCAGGATGTCTGGCTCTAGGTGAGTGATCACATCATCATGGTTATCTGCGTCATGAAGATCTTTTTCTGTATAGTTCTTCTGTGTATACTTGCCACCTCTTCTTAATATCTTCTGCTTCTCTTAGGTCCATACCCTCTATGTCTTTTATTTTGCCCTTCTTTGCATGAAATGTTCCCTTGGTATCTCTAATTTTCTTGAAGAGATCTTTCCCATTCTACTGTTTTCTTCTATTTATTTGCATTGATCACTTTGGATCATTGAGGAAGCCTTTCTTATCTCTCCTTGCTGTTCTTTGGAAGTCTGCATTCAGATGGGTATATCTTTCTTTTCTCCCTTGTCTTAGCTTCTCTTCTTTTCTATTTGTAAGGCCTCCTCAGGCAACCATTTTGCCCTTTTGCATTTCTTTTTCTTGGGGATGGTCTTGATCCCTGACTCCTATACAATGTCATGAACCTCTGTCCATAGTTCATCAGGTATTCTGTCTATCAGATCTAATCCCTTCAATCTATTTGTCACTTCCACTGTATAATCAAAAAGAATTTGATTTAGGTCATACCTGAATGGTCTAGTGGTTTTCCCTAATTTCTTCAATTTAAGTCTGCATTTGGCAATAAGGAGTTCATGATCTGAGCCACAGTCAGCTCCTAGTCTTGTTTTTGCTGACTGTATAGAACTTCTCCATCTCTGGCTGCAAAGAATATAATCAGTCTGATTTTGGTATTGACCATCTGGTGATGTCCATGTGTAGAGTCATCTCTTGTGTTGTTGGAAGAGGGTGTTTGCTCTGACCAGTGCATTCTCTTGGAAAAACTCTGTTAGCTTTTGCCCTGCTTCATCATTTTGTATATATATATATATATATATATATATATATATATATATATATTCTTTTTCCTTCTTTTCCATTATAGGTTATTATAAGCTATTAAATGTAGTTCCCTGTGCTATAAAGCAGGTCCTTATTGTTTGCCTACTTACTTTGTTATTTACAAGATGCAGAGGGACTCTTTGTTCAACCTTTACAGTTTTAATGTAATCCCTATTAAAACACCATGAGTTTCTCAGAACTAGATCAAGTAATCCTAAAATCTGTGTCAAATCACAGAAGATCCTGAGTAGGCAAAGTAGTCGGGAGAAAAAAGAATAAAGCTAGAAGTATTATGCTCCTTAACTTTAGGCTTTAATACAAAGTTATAATAATCAAAACATAAGGATTGTGGAACAAAAGCAGACATCTAAATCAAGGAACAGTACAGAGAGCCTGGAAATAAATCTATGCAAATACAGTCAATTAATCTATGACAAAGTAGGCAAAAATAAAAATGAGGAAAAGACAGTCTCTTCAATAAGTAGTGTTGGGGAAACTGGAAGTAACATATAAAGAAAAAAATTAGAACATTTTCTCACACCATATACAAAAGTAAATTCAAAATGGATTAAAGGTCAAATGTAAAACTGGAAACCATAAAATGTCTTGAAGAAAATGTAAGCAATATACTCTTTTATATAAGTCTGAGCAATTACCTTTTTGAATCTCTCACCGCTGACAAGGGAAACAAAGGCAAAAGTAAAAGCAAAAATCAGCAAAAGCTTTTTCATAGCAAAAGAAACCAACAAAATGAAAAGATAAATTTGAGTGAGAGAATATATTTGCATATGATATATCTGATAAAGGGTTACTATCTAAAAGATATACAGAGATTATGCAATTCAATATAAGACAAGCATCTTGATTAAAAAATTGGCAAAAAACCTCAATAGACATTTTTTCAAAGAAGACAGAGCATTAAAAGATGCTGCCTGGGGAGCTGCAGTCCATAGGATCGCAAAGAGTCAGACACAATTGAGTGACTAAACAACAAAAATGTCATAACTATACATCAGTGAAATGCAAATTGAAATCACAGTGAGATATCACCTTACATCTCTCAGAATAGCTCTTGTTAAAAAGACAACAAATAATAAATGTTTATATGATGAGGAGAAGAGACCCTCATGCACTGTTAGTGGGAATGCAAATCAGTAGAGTGGCTATGGAGAACACTATGGAGTTTCCTCAAAATTTAAAAGTAGAACTACTATATGATCTAGCAAATCCACTCCTGCATATATATTTGAAGAAAATGAAAACACTAATTAGAAAAGATACAAGCACCCCAACATTCACAGCAACACTTTTTACACTACTCAAGAGGTTCAATTCAGTTCAGTTCAGTCATTCAGTCATGTCCAGCTCTTTGTGACCCCATGGACTGCAGCATGCCAGGCTTCCCTGTCCATCTCCAACTCTCAAAGCTTGTCCATCAAGTCAGTGATGCTATACAACCATCTCATCCTCTGTTGACCCCTTATTCTCCTGCCTTCAATCTTTCCCAGCATCAGGGTCTTTTCCAATGAGTCAGTTCTTTGCATCAGGTGGCCAAAGTATTGGAGTTTCAGCTTCAGCATCAGTCCTTCCACTGAATATTCAGGACTGATTTCCATTAGGATGGACTGGTTGGATGTCCCTGCAGTCCAAGGGATTCTGAAGAGTCTTTTCCAACATCACAGTTCAAAAGCATCAATTCCTCAGTGTTCAGCTTTCTTTATAGTCCAACTCTCACATCCATACATGACTACTGGAAAACCATAGCTTTGACTAGATGGACCTTTGTTGACAAAGTAATGTCTCTGCTTTTGAATATGCTGTCTAGGTTGGTCATAACGTGTCTTCCAAGGGACAAGTGTCTTTTAATTTCATGGCTGCAAACACCATCTGCAGTGATTTTGGAGTCTCCAAAAATAAAGTCTCTCACTGTTTCCATTGTTTCCCCATCTATATGCCATGAAGTGATGGACCAGATGCCATGATCTTAGTTTCCTGAATGTTGAATTTTAAGCAAACTTTTTCACTCTCCTCTTTCACTTTTATCAAGAGGCTCTTTAGTTCTTTTTCGCTTTTTGCCATAAGGGTGCTGTCATCTGCATATCTGAGGTTATTGATATTTCTCCCGGCAATCTTTTTTCGAGCTTGTGCTTCATCCAGCCTGGCATTTTTCATGATGTACTCTGCATATAAATTAAATAAGCAGGTTGACAATATACAGCCTTGATGTACTCCTTTCCCAAATTGGAACCAGTCTGTTTTTCCATGTCCAGTTCTAACTGTTGTTTCTTGACCTACATACACATTTCTCAGGAGGCAGGTAAGGTGTTCTGGTATTCCCATCTTTTGAAGAATTTTCCACAGTTCATTGCAATATGCCAAGACATAGATACAACCAAAATGTTCATAAACATATGAATGGATAAATAAGCAGTGGGATTATATATATATATATATATATATATATATATATATAATGGAATATTACTCAGCCATAAAAAGGAATGAAAATTTTGCCATTTGGAACAACATGGTTGTACCTGGGAAGATTTATGCTTAGTGAGGTAAGTCAAACAAAGAAATAAAAATATAAGTGAAGTATAAATTCACTTATACGTGAAATCTAAAAAATAAAACAAATGAGTATAACATATAAAAAACAGATTCATAGATACAAAGAACAAACTCCTGGTTACCAGTATAGAGAGAGGTGGAGGGAGTGAAAAGATAGGGGATGGTATGCAAGGAGATCCAACCAGTCCATTCTGAAGGAGATCAGCCCTGGGATTTCTTTGGAAGGAATGATGCTAAACTGAAACTCCAGTACTTTGGCCAACTCATGCGAAGAGCTGACTCATTGGAAAAGACTCTGATTCTGGGAGGGATTGGGGGCAGGAGGAGAAGGGGATGACAGAGGATGAGATGGCTGGATGGCATCACTGACTCAATGGATGTGAGTCTGAGTGAACTCCGGGAGTTGGTGATGGACAGGGAGGCCTGGCTTGCTGCAATTCATGGGGTCACGAAGAGTCGGACACGACTCAGCGACTGAACTGAACTGAACTGAATTGAATTAAGTTACAAACAACTAGGTATAAAATACGGAGAAGGTGATGGCGCCCGACTCCAGTACTCTAGCCTAGAAAACCCCATGGACGGAGGAGCCTGGTAGGCTGCAGTCCACGAGGTCTCGAAGAGTCAGACACGACTGAGCAACTTCCCTTTCACTTTTCACTTTCATGCATTGGAGAAGGAAATGGCAACCCACTCCAGTGTTCTTGCCTGGAGAATCCCAGGGACAGGGGAGCCTGGTGGGCTGCCGTCTATGGGGTCGCAGAGAGTCAGACACAACTGAAGCGACTTAGCAGTAGCTGTAGCAGCAGGTATAAAATAAGTAAGATACAAGGATATAATATATAGCACAGCAAACTAACAAATATGTTATAATAACTTTAAATATAATTTATAAAAATATCAAGTATTATGTTGTATGAAAGTGAAAGTCACTCAGTCTTGTCTGACTCTTTGCAACCCCATGGACTGTATAGTCCATGGAATTCTCCAGGCCAGAATACTGGAGTGGGTAGCCTTTCCCTTCTCCAGGGAATCTTCCCAACCCAGGGGATCAACCCAGGTCTCTCACATTTCAGGTGAATTCTTTACCAGCTGAGCCACCAGGGAAGCCCAATATGTTGTATATCTGAATCTAATATTACATTGTAAATCAACTATTTGCCTATTTTTTGTTCATTTGCTAAGTCGTATCCAACTCTTTGCAACCCCATGGACTTCAGCATGCCCGGCCTCCTTGTTCCTCTGTATCTCCTGGAGTTTGCCTGAGTTCATGTCTGTTGCGTCTGTGAGGCTATCTAACTATGTCATCTTCTGCCGCCTTCTTCTCCTTTGCCTTCAGTCTTTCCTAGCATCAAGGTCTTTTCCAGTGAGTCAGCTGTGCTTTAATAAAAATATCTTAATAAAAAAGGCATGGGGGGATACAGTGCACTGTTTGCATTTGTTACTTAAAGGTGGTGGGACAGGAATTGGTATGGAATGCTATGGAATTGCTATGCTTTTTACATCTTTATTGGGTTGTTTCAATAAGCTTTTTACTTTAGTCAAAATGTAGTAGATATTTTTTGTAAGTATATATGAAATTTGGAAGCAAATAGACTCTATACTCATTGTGCTTATTCTTTATTTACTAGTCAGATTGAGAAATTCGCTTGACCTGCCTTATCCTCAATTTCTATGTACTTAAAGTGTGGATGATAATGATTATTCCCTTCATGTGGTTGATGTGAGGATTAAATGAGCTGTATGAAAATTCAAGAGCATAAATAATTTGACAGAGTGTACACCCTTAGTCCGTGGAAATCATTCTGTCTTGTATAAAAGGGGCATTAATCTAATAGTGCTCTTTGCCCAATCTGCTTATGTCTATTTAACAGTTTCCCCAGGAAGTTAGGGCTTCCCTGGTGGCTCAGAGGTTAAAGTGTCTGCCTGCAATGCGGGAGAGCTGGGTTCAGTCCCTGGGGCGGGAACATCCCCTGGAGAAGGAAATGGCAACCCACTCCAGTATTGCCTGAAGAATCCCATGGACGGAGGAGCCTGGTGGGCTACAGTCCACGGGGTTGCAAAGAGTCAGACACGACTGAGCGACTTCACTTTCACTTTCCAGGAAGTTATGGTATAGGGGAAAGGACTGTTTATGATCTTAAAGGGATGGAGAACTGAATTTAGTAAGATTGGATGTAGGATTGACATAGCATTGTGTAAGTAATAATGTCTTAAAAAATAATTGATAGTCAAGCTGTTATTTAGTTAATCTTCATAAATTTTTTTCATAGGCAGCCTGACAAATTTACACTGTGACCAATTATAAAATGATTGTTAAGCCAGTCAAGCTGTCAGAGTTGAAATGTTGCTATATCTTGAGTTACATGGGTACCTGTATTTTGTTAATTTATCTAAAATGCATTAGACTTCTGGCATATGACTAGAAATTTATTTCGGGAAAAGATGCAATCTCTTAGTGCTTCCTGCTTGTCCATAATGGCTTGATGAAATATGCACTTGAGATAGAGATTCTCATCTTTGAAATGCTTGGAGTTTGAGAACACTCAATCTTTAGAGCTTGACCACTGGCATATCATTTAACTTCATATATTAGTTAGTGTGTTTTTGTTCTTTTTCAACATATCTCATTCTTGAAGCACACTAAAGAAGGTAACTACATATTTCCTACTGAGGGATAATGTCACAATTTCAGTTCGTAATTAAAAATTGCTTCATAGTGATTCCTTTTACAGTATTTCAAAGTGTTATTGAAACTTGTTTTTGTTCCCTTTCATAGATTTAAATGCACTTTGATTGCATCATTTGTGATATATATTTAGCCTTAAAGTTAATTTTCCATTTGAAAGCACCTCAACATTTGAAAGGTAGTATGTTTCTTTTTTTTAATTCAAGCTGCCAGATGTTAGGTAAACGTATGGATATGGAGTGCTCTGTGGTAGGTATCATTTGAGGATCGTTTGCCCTGTGTCTTCCTTTGTTTCTTTCTCCAAGCGTGTTCCAGTGTCTCTTTTCAAAATGACTCACTCCCATTCAGAAGCGCACTATTTAAGTGTATTTGATTTTGATTTTATTGTTCTGTTTCTTTATGTGTTTTGACAGTTGTCTGAAAACAGATATTCAAGAAAGGACTCCTGATTTCACCCAAATATTACAGTTTTACAATTTATTTGACCATAATTCTGTGAAGAAATGTATCATTATTATAGTTTATTTTCCTTATTTTACTTTAAATTTGAAAGTCTAAACTCAACTAGTAATGTCTGCTTTTGGCTATTTTTGCCATGTTCAAAATAACATGCTACCTGGAAAATAATATGATATTACTTGGTCATGAGATTTAAAAAAAAAAAAGGATGTGATAAACTGTGTAAATAGATCATTGATTGAAGTAATGCTTTAAAGTGCCCAAACTAGATGCTGTGTGTACTGGTGAGGAAAAACAGACATAGAACTCACATATACAGGAGTAGTCTTGTATATCTTATGTTCTAGTGGGGATACTAATATTAATCAGATAAGATCACACCAACAAATAGAGGGGAAAAGCAATTTCCTTATAATCCATTGGATGGATTGGATTTAGGTAAGTATGGAGAAGAGTAAATTGTATTTCAGGTAAATGGTGCAGAGTAAGTAGGAGGCACTGAGGGATTGAGGGAATGCCTAATAAATGGGCTCTGAGAGACATGGGGAGAAGCAAGAAGAGATGAGGGAAGTAAGCAGGGGCTAGGCAATCCTGCAGAAAATTACAACTGTGACTAGAGGAGAACGAATACCTGGTACTTAGAATTCAGTGACTGTTAGATTAATTTTTAATGTCAGTACATACCCATGTCAGTTTTTAACATTACCTGGGATTTCCATGTTTAATATACACATACACACCTTGCTACATATGCAAATTTAAGACAAACTTTTACAATTATATTGGTGATTAAGAAGAACACAATTATTTTATTTGGTATAAATTTAGATGTCATCTAAATCATTACACTTTCTCCCTTAGAAACTTAATGACAATTGTAGCTAGCCAGTTCAAGATGAACCCAAACATTACTTTTTATATTAAAATTCAACTCTCTCTCCATGGTTTCAACTATATGATTATACTTTGTATATCATAGTAGAATATTAAATTAATTCCCATCATTTTAAACTAATGACTAATTTAAATTTTAAATAGTCTGTAATTAATTTTCATAGCTCATAGAAAAAATACTGAACATCTTACTAAGTTGCAGGTGAATAAGCTGTCCTCTTACTGAACACAAGAACTCCATGATATTAGCAGCCGGAATGTATATCAGGCATTAGGTCTTCAGAATGCTTCCATCTATCATGGAATAGTTCTTTAGCTCCTTCTAAAAATAGCTCCTCACTGTTGCTGTTCTCTTTATTATTATATGTAGCCTATATGTAGGGTGTTTCATTTCTAAAATTGAAGACAATTATTATCTTGGTATTGGGTATACTCCTCTGTGGGGGTATTAGCATTTAAATCTGTCAGCATCAGTTATTGATTGTTTTCAGGGTCAACATTAGAAGCACCATCAATAATCTCAGTACAATATAATGCTGCGCATGGTGCAAAGTATTTATTGGCTGAGTTGAACCTTATAATGTCAAGGGGAAAGCATAGTTAATAGGATAAGTACTTTTAGTGATATGGGAGCAGATATAGCAAATAGACTCATGATATTTATATGTCTTAATCATATTATTTTTTCTTTTATAATGTGCTGACATGAGAAATCATTTTCTATATTTTTCTCAGTAAGGTTTTAATTTCTTCTTCCAGCTGACAGAGTGCTTAAAGTGGTCTCCACTACTTAGAACCATTTCCACTTTTATGTTCTTCTTCTTTTTTTGGTGGTGTCACTGTCCCCATCTCCAGGCTCACCTGCACTCTCTAGAGGAGCTTTGGCCTTCTTGCCCTTCTTTTCTTTTCTTTCTTGACCAACCATGGAGCTACTGGAGAGGTTTTGTCACTCTCACTCTCTTGTTTCCTGATTTGGAGTTTTTATGCGTTAGCAACTGTCTAGGGGGCTTTTACTGCTTTGGCCATGACCTCTCTCTGGCAGGTAACATATGGCAACTCCAAAGTCACCATGAAAACACTGATCCTAGACAGAAGAACTAACCACTTAACTATTGCAGATTGACTCCCTATAGAGTCTCACAAGCCAGACTGGAAAGGGATAACTGCTGCTTTTTCTATTTTACATTCTATATTTTATCCTTGTGAAAACAAATATTTAAAAATATATTAATTTAAATTATTTTATATTTTATACTTATTCTGACATACCTGCTTGGTGTTAGACTCAAAAAGAAGCCCAAAATGTCCACTTCAATAAGAAATTCAAGATAAAGAGAAATTTAACCGGAGTCAAATATTGAATATATTTAATTTTAACATAAAAGTTAAACCTATTGTTACCACATAATTTTTCCTAGTTTTAGTGTACTTTATTTCAAAATTGCATATAGTAAGAGTGTCAGAATAAGTTAAGAAGAAAAAAGAATAAATAATATAAAAATTTTCAAATATTATACAAACTTTAGTACCCCAATACAATTATAATTTATAAATATTTATAAATAGATAGAGATACTGCTATAGATAGATATAGATTATGTATGTTTGTATGTAATTAAATACATTTATTTTTAACATTTTTAAGCCTTTTATTATTTCCTGAACTTTTTGCTTTAGCACTAGAGACTAATATTCATCATATTGTGCATGCAAATTAAACTGAAAATGAGAATCTGTTTTTTCAGAGCAATAGAGTATTCAATGCTTGGGTTGTCTACAATAGCTTTGATTTTTAAGATTATATTAGGGAGAATTTTTAAATAAACATTTATAAACCACTATGAGGTACCGTTTCACACCAGTCAGAATGGCTGCAATCCAAAAGTCTACAAGTAATAAATGCTGGAGAGGGTGTGGAGAAAAGGGAACCCTCTTACACTGTTGATGGGAATGCAAACTAGTACAGCCACTATGGAGAACAGTGTGCAGATTCCTTAAAAAACTGGAAATAGAACTGCCTTATGATCCAGCAATCCCACTGCTGGGCATACACATTGAGGAAACCAGAAGGGAAAGAGACACGTGTACCCCAGTGTTCATCGCAGCACTGTTTATAATAGCCAGGACATGGAAGCAACCTAGATGTCCATCAGCAGATGAATGGATAAGAAAGCTGTGGTACCTATACACAATGGAGTATTACTCAGCCATTAAAAAGAATACATTTGAAGCAGTTCTAATGAGGTGGATGAAACTGGAACCTATTATACAGAGTGAAGTAAACCAGAAGGAAAAACATAAATACAGTATACTAACACATATATATGGAATTTAGAAAGATGGTAACAATAACTCTGTGTACGAGACAGCAAAAGAAACACTGATGTATAGAACAGTCTTATGGACTCTGTGGGAAAGGGAGAGGATGGGAAGATTTGGGAGAATGACATTGAAACATGTAAAATATCATGTATGAAACGAGTTGCCAGTCCAGGTTCAGTGCATGATACTGGATGCTTGGGGCTAGTGCACTGGGACGACCCAGAGGGATGGTATGGGGAGGGAGGAAGGAGGAGGGTTCAGGATGGGGAACACATGTATACCTGTGGCAGATTCATTTTGATGTTTGGCAAAACTAATACAATTTTGTAAAGTTTAAAAATAAAAAAAAAATTAAAAAAATTTTTTTAATTTAATTTTTATTAGATTTCAATACATTAAATTTAGGGAATATCCCCTAGAGAAGGAAATGACAACCCACTCCAGTATTCTTACTTGGGAAACCCTATGGACAGAGGAGTCTGGCAGGCTACAGTCCATGGTGTCACAAAGAGTCAGACCTGACTTAGGAAGTAAACAGTGACAACCATGACTAATATGGCAGCTCATTGAAGAGAGACTATCTTTCACAATTTTGTTCTATAATTTACATTTATAGATAGTATCTGGGAAGTCATAATGTTGATTAATGAAGTGGTTCTTTTATAATTCAATACATACTCCTGATCAAAATTCTTTGAAAACCATTAATGGAATTTTGTTTTCTTATCCTTGTAAGGAACTTGACTGAAACTAACAAGGTATATCATTTTTAACAGTGAAACATTAGGTAAATTTCTATTAAGTCAGAAAGAAAGACAAGGGTTTTCTTGTTACCTGGCCACTGTGATAAAGAGTAATTTAGTTGTGGATTGTTATTTGTAATTAAAATATGTTGTTTTCTTCTTACTCTAGAAATAGTTCCTCGAGACAGTGCTTTGTAAGGGCAAAAATTAATTTTGGAGTTTGAATCCAGCATTAACTATTTAAACTTGTTTGAAGACAGTTAACATATTTTCTTCAGAATCGTTATCTATAAATGAGTTACAATAACAACAACAACAGAAATCTCTGTCACAGTTGTGAAAAGAACACCCTGAAGATAACATGAAAGCACTTTATAAGTAGCAGGGCAATGATTGTTAACAGAAATAATGAAAACACTAAGCATAATATTTATTTTTTGCTAATTTTGAAAACTCATTTTATTTCCCCTCATTCTGCTTGTCCATATTATTTAGTATTCTCTCTAAATATGTCACATTTTTTTCCACTCTGCCTTGACATTTTTTAGTTTTTCCCCTATTGCCCTTTTTCTATTTTCTCTGTTCATTAAAATAGTCCTCAGCCCTCAAGATCCATAAGAATACCAATTATCCTGTGTGCTGCTGCTGCTGCTAAGTCGCTTCAGTCGTGTCCGACTCTGTGCGACCCCATAGATGGCAGCCCACCAGGCTCCCCTGTCCCTGGGATTCTCCAGGCAAGAATAGTGGAGTGGGTTGCCATTTCCTTCTCCAGTGCATGAAGGTGAAAAGTGAAAGTGAAGTCGCTCAGTCCTGTTGGACTCTGAGCGACCCCATGGACTGCAGCCTACCGGGCTCCTCCATCCATGGGATTTTCCAGGCAAGAGTACTGGAGTGGGGTGCAATTGCCTGTGTATTACTCTTTAAATTCCCCACTCCTGCTTTCTTCTCTAGTTGGAGCAATCTCTTCCTCTTGTGCCCATTATGGAGCTTGTAGTACTCTTTTTATTAATTACTATTTTTGTTTGCCTCTAAATCCCTTGCTTCCCCAGTGTAGTCTGTTAATCAGCAGTATGGACATCACCAGGGAGCTTGTTAGAAGTGCAGAATTCTAGGCTACACCCCAGACCAAGATCCCTGGGTGATACCCAGGCATATCACTGTTTGAGAAGAACTGCCCTAATTCATTACAAACTCCTTGAGGCAGAGGCATGGTAAAGGGACAGCTTCCTGTCTTGCTGTAGTACCTTTCACGAGACTATACATTGTACAATGCTTTACATATAATAGGTGTGCAGTAAATGGGTGTTGAGTTGAATTTTATTTTTATTATTTGAGGTCAGAAAAATCCTATCTAGGAAAGTTCAAATGTTAGGACAGGCTGTTCTAAAGTGAGAGCAAGAAGAAAGCTATTCTTTATTGATGCTACTCACATCAACTAATCAATATTTCTTGGTCATCAACTACTACTGTACTTTTTCATGCATAAAATATTAGTATGGATCCTTGATCTTATAAAAAAAAAGATCTTCAGTCTAACCTTCACCTTCAAAAAATTCATTTAGATAACTGAATCGTAATATGGCTGCTTTGTCATCCTTGTAAATATTTAATATATGTTATTGGAAGTCATGACAGAACTTTAAGGCATTGTACATTCAAAATGACTGGTAAATATCAAGATGTGATTTCATTAAATTATTTAAACAGATCAATCCATCACTTGTCCTAATTGTCTATAGAATAGTAAATAATTTCATAAGCATCCTTTTCTGATTTATAGTTGAAGATGATTTTATACAGTAAGAGATTTTCTTTTCCAGTGTGTGATTTAAATCAATTGTGATATTTTTCTTTTATGTGTTTAATTTACTGTACTTTTCTGTGTAGAATTTCATCAAAAATTTAAGTGTTATGAGTACCATTAAGTCATTTTTGCCTGCCTGTACTCACTGATTGCTGTGGATTAAATTAGGCACATCTTTAATTGTAGGTGGTTTCTTTCCATTGCCTAGAAAGTTGCAATGTGCTTCTCTTACTATCAGCTGATATATGCTTTGGGAATAGAAACTAATTTTAACATTAGCCCAAGCAAAATGTAATTAGGACGGCTAATCTGCTGAAAAGTACCCCCAGCTAAAATCTCTTTTTTATGTAATGCCATTTTAATGGAAATGGCATTTTTATGAAATGCAAGTGACAAAGACATGAATGATGCCTGTGAGCCTTTAATTTTGTGTGTTTCCTAATTTATTAGAAAAGGGTGAATAGAAACACTCCACTCCTACTATTTTGGATATGAAATAGATTTTTAAGGTAGAATTCTTACTGTAAGCACTCACTTATACTTAAAATAATTTTTTAAAATACCAAACCTAGGTTCTAATTGATTCTTTAAAAGGGCAATGTGTATGTGTATGTGTGTGTGTAACATGACAGTCATTAGTAGAAGGACTTTGGGAATTATGTTTTCTCATTACTGTGGATGATTGAAATTGACTTTGCATATGCAACTTTCCTTTCATTTTCTTTTAAGAATAGATACTCTGAATTTACTATTTGGATATTAAGGGCAATTAAAGAGATTAATAATTCTCTTAGAAATAACAAATAATATTGATACCACAAGCTATGAGTTCTTATTTTATGCTGGAAACTATGCTAAGTATTTCAGGCTTTTCTCACTTGATGCTGTAACAATTTTGTGAGAATACTCTCATTGCATAGATTATGAAGACTCAAGTTCAGGGACATTGAGACACCTAGTAAATGAATGGACCAGCTAGGATTTTATTCCCTTTTGGCCTAAAGCCAATTTAATATTCTTAAAATAGGCTCTAGATTCTCAATAAAAATATTTGTTTCTTAATACTGTGCTGCTGCTGCTGCTGCTGCTAAGTCACTTCAGTCGTGTCCGACTCTGTGTGACCCCATAGATCTCAGCCCACCAGGCTCTACCGTCCCTGGGTTTCTCCAGGCAAGAATACTGGAGTGGATTGCCATTTCCTTCTCCAATGTATGAAAGTGAAAAGTGAAAGAGAAGTCCCTCAGTCGTGTCCGACTCTTCGAGACCCCATGGACTGCAGCCTACCAGACTCCTCCGTCCATGGGATTTTCCAGGCAAGAGTACTGGAGTGGGGTGCCATTGCCTTCTCCGAATACTGTGCTAGAAACCACAATGACAGAGAAACATGTACACTTGCTACTGTTGTTTTCCTCTTAAATTGTGTCTGAAATGAATTTGCGACTTTACTTTTCACATTACTAGATTGTAGGTTAAATTTGAAAGACTTGCTTTGAAATCTGAAATGTCTGACTCTGTGTGACCCCATGGACCATATATAGCCCACCAGGCTCCTCTGTCCATGAAATTTTCCAGGCAAGAATACTGGAGTGGATAGCCATTCCCTTTTCCAGGGGATCTTATTGATCCAAGGATCCAACCTGCATTGCAGGTAAATTCTTTACCGTCTGAGCCACCTGAGAAGCCCAAATGTTCAAAACCTTCTGTGAAACACAACTTTACTTTTTACCTATTAGACTTGTGCTTAGGTGATTGTCTAACTAAATGGTCCTCAGAATGCAATGCTAATAACTTACCCAATTCTTTGTCAAAACTCAAGTTCTTTCTGAAATGATTCTCCTTCTAAATTTAACAGTTTCTTCGTTTTGCTAACCCAGGCTGATTTCACCATTTGACTTTAATTTGAATCTGATAAAAGTTATAATATTCTGAATTTTGATGATATTGCACCCTATTTCAGAGATTAAATCATTTTGATTAAGGTACTCAGCACTTTGGCTTCATGAAATAAGTGGAGAGTTAGTAATTATAAAATTAGACATGTGAATCCATATTCTGCCGCTTACCAAGGGTATCTACTAGGGAGAGTGTTTCCAAAGCAGTAGGGTGCTAAAGTAAAACTCATAGAAGGGTCACAGAATAGCATCACAGGATATTTTAATTTTTAAAGGAAAACACAAAGATATTTGACATCTGTCAAACATCTATTGAATACTATGCAAATTGCTAGCTTGAAGTTCATTGTTTCAACATTAGATTGTACTGTATCTCTTTTGATGCTATCATATATTTTTGTTGTTATTTAGTCACTAAGTCTGAAAAAGGCAATGGCACCCCACTCCAGTACTCTTGCCTGGAAAATCCCATGGACAGAGGCGCCTGGTAGGCTGCAGTCCACTTGGTCTCGAAGAGTCAGACAGAACTGAGCGACTTCACTTTCACTTTTCACTTTCATGCATTGGAGAAGGAAATGGCAACCCACTCCAGTGTTCTTGCCTGGAGAATCCCAGGGATGGTGGAGCCTGGTGGGCTGCTGTCTATGAGGTCGCACAGAGTCGAACACGACTGAAGTGACTTAGCAGCAGCAGCAGTCACTAAGTCATGTGCAACTCTATTTATGACCCCATGGATTGTAGCCTGCCAGGCTCCTGTGTCTGTGGAATTTCCCAAGCAAGAATATTGGAATGAGTTGCAATTTCCTTTTCCAGGGGATCTTCCTGACTCAGGGGTTGAACCCATGTCTCCTGCATTGCAGGTAGATTCTTTACCATTGAGCCACCTGGGAAAGCCATCATATATTTACAAAACTGGATTTTAAGTTTGATTGCTAAAAGCAGCTACCATATGAATAGCAATGTAGAAAGGAAATGAATATGGTGGTGTCCAGTATTTCCTTTTTTTTATTGTTTCCAATTTAATTTATTAACAAAAAAGAATTTATTTTAAATGTGCTTTTATGAAGCATGGCAGGCTACAGTCAATGGGGTCGAAAAGAGACAGACACAATGGAATGACTAACAGAATCTTTCTTTATTTCTATATTAAGCTTATAATTCATCAAGTTAGAAACAATTCCAAGAAAAGGAAAGACAAGAATCAACAAAGACCAGAACAAGCAATTCTTCAGGAAATGCAAAATGTCAGAGCTAATTTTTTTTCATTTTTTGAAATTTATTTTTAATTGGAGGATACTTTTCTCTACAATATTGTTTCAGTTTCTGCCATACAGCAAAATGAATCAGTCATAGCTATACAAGTCTCTTCAAAATATGCTGTTGGAACAACTGAATATTCACATATGAAAGAATGAATTTGGATCCTTACTTTACACTATATACAAACATCAACCCCAAATGGATTAAATACTTAGATATAAGACATGGAAATATAAAACTCTTTGGGGAAAATGTAGGGGAAAAGCTTCATGGTAATGGTCTTGGCAGTGACTTCTTAGATAAGAGCTCAAAAGCACAAAGAAGGAGAAACTGAAAAGTGGGACTATGTCAAACAAAAATCTTGTTTGACATAGCAAAGAATACAAATAACAGAGTGGAAAAACAACTTCTAGAATGGGAAAAATTTTTTAGACTATATATCTAATTAAGGGATTAATATCCAAAATATATAAGGAAGCCCTTTAACTAAAACCTAAGTAAAAGTGAGCAAAAAAATCTGAAAAGACGTTTCTCCAAAGAAGCCACAGAAGTAGCAATTGGGTATATTTGATTTGTACTTCTTTTTCTAAGTTCTGGAAGTGGACGTTTAGGTTATTTATTTGTAATCTTTCTTCTTTGTTAATATAAGTGTTTCAGGTTATAAATTTCTACTTAAGCTCTGTATTAGCTGCATGCATGCTAAGTCGCTTCAGTCATGTCTGACTCTTTACAACGCTATGGACTGTAGCCTGCCAGTCTCCTCTGTCCATGGGATTCTCCAAGCAAGAATACTGGAGTAGGTTGCCATGCTCTTCTCCAGGGAATCTTCCCAACCCCAGGGACTGAACCTACATCTCTTAAGTCTCCTGCATTGGGAGGCAGATTCTTTACCATTAGTACCACCTGGGAAGTCCAAGTATTCGCTACATCCCATTAGTTTTGGTATATTGTATCTTCATTTTAATTTTCATTTATCTCAAGCTATTTTCCATTTTTCTTTTGATTTCATCCTTAAACCATTGCTTATTTATGAGGATATTGTTTAATTTTCAAAAACCTGTGCATTTTCCGATCTTTTTTTGTTACCGATTTCTGGTTTCAGTCCCTTGTCACTGGAGAACATACTCTGTATTGTGTTAATCATTTACATTTATTGAGACTTGTTAATGCTCTAATATATGATCAATTCTAGAAAATATTCTTAAGGAGAACGTCTGTTCTGCTGTTGTTTGGTGTATTATCCTATTAGGTTTAGTTTGTCATTCAACCTTCGATTTCCTTATTGAAGCTCTGTAGGTGTTCTGTGCATGACAGAATGTAAAGTCTCCAAGTACTCTTGTCTGTTTCTTCCTTTATCCTGTCAGATTTTACTTTGTATTTTTGGACATTTTGCTTTAAGGCACATACATACTTTCTATATTTTCCTATCTTCTTGATAGTTTGATTCTTTTATTAAAATAAAATGCCCTTTGTCTCAGTAACATTTTTTTTTTGTTTTTGTCCTAAAATCTATGCTTTCTAATAGTATTATAGCCATTCCACTTTCTTATGGTTGCTGGTTGTATAATACACATACTTTTGTAGACAGCACATAGCTGGATGTTGTTTTATGTAATCTGACAATCTCTGTCTTTTGATTGGAGTTTCACATTTAATGTTTATTATATAGTTTTTGATATAACAGGATCTACATCTACCCTTTACTTTTGATTCTATGTAACTCACATGGGTTTTTTGTTTCTCTGTTCTTTCCTTACTTCATATTTTTGCATAAAGTAAGTGTTTTCTGAAATAACATTTTAATTCCTTGAATGAGCTTTTATTATAGATTTTGAGATATTTTCTTAGTAGTTTCTCTAGTGTTTAACCATATTTATCTCAATTTATTATAATCTGCTTCAGATTTGTACTTAATTCTGAGATTTATAACTCTTAATTTCTTTATAGGTGTATTTCCTCTCTTCATTTTATGCTATTATTTTATATAGATATTACATTTCTGTATTTTACTAACCCAACAATATGTTGTCATAATTATTACTTTATATAATTTGGTAATTTTTATAGAAGCAGAAAGAAGAAAGAGCAAGTATTTATTTATGATGTTTGTTATATTAACCTTCTTCTTTAACATACCTTATTCTTATCTATTCCTGTGAATTGGAGTTAGCATCTTGGATGGTCATGGCTTTAGCAGGGATATCTTTGACTTTCTTTTTCACCAATTTCTCTGTTAATCTATCTGCCTCTGTCCATATCACACACAGCTGTTCAGTTCAGTTTAGTTCAGTTCAGTCACTCAGTAGCGTCCGACTCTTTGCGACCCCAAAAATCACAGCACGCCAGGCCTCCCTGTCCATCACCAACTCCCGGAATTCACTCACACTCACGTCCATTGAGTCAGTGATGCCATCCAGCCATCTCATCCTCTGTCATCCCCTTTTCCTCCTGCCCCCAATCACTCCCAGCATCAGAGTCTTTTCCAGTGAGTGAGCTCTTCGCATGAGGTGGCCAAAGTACTGGGGTTTCAGCTTTAGCATCATTCCTTCCAAAGAAATCCCAGGGCTGATCTCCTTCAGAATGGACTGGTTGGATCTCCTTGCAGTCCAAGGGACTCTCAAGAGTCTTCTCCAACACCACAGTTCAAAAGCATCAATTCTTCAGCACTCAGCCTTCTTCACAGTCGAACTCTCACATCCATACATGACCACAGGAAAAACCATAGACTTGACTAGACAGACATTTGTTGGCAAAATAATGTCTCTGCTTTTCAATATGCTATCTAGGTTGGACATAACTTTCCTTCCAAAGGAGTAAGCGTCTTTTAATTTCATGGCTGTAGTCACCATCTGCAGTGATTTTGGAGCCCAGAAAAATAAAGTCTGACACTGTTTCCACTGTTTCCCCATCTATTTCCTAATAAGTGATGGGACCAGATGCCATGATCTTTGTTTTCTGAATGTTGAGCTTTAAGCCAACTTTTTCATTCTCCTCTTTCACTTTCATCAAGAGGCTTTTGAGTTCCTCTTCACTTTCTGCCATAAGGGTGGTGTCATCTGCATATCTGAGGTTATTGATATATCTTCCAGCAATCTTGATTCCAGCTTGTGCTTCTTCCAGCCCAGTGTTTCTCATAATATACTCTGCATATAAGTTAAATAAGCAGGGTGACAATATGCAGCCTTGACGTACTCCTTTTCCTATTTGGAACCAGTCTGTTGTTCCATGTCCAGTTCTAACTGTTGCTTCCTGACCTGCATATAGGTTTCTCAAGAGGCAGGTCAGGTGGTCGGGTATTTTCATCTCTTTCAGAATTTTCCACAGTTTATTGTGATCCAAATAGTCAAAGGCTTTGGCATAGTCAATAAAGCAGAAAGATGTTTTTCTGGAACTCTCTTGCTTTTTTGACGATATAGCGGATGTTGGCAATTTGATCTCGGGTTCCTCTGCCTTTTCTAAAACCAGCTTGAACATCTGGAAGTTCGTGGTTCACATATTGCTGAAGCCTGGCTTGAAGAATTTTGAGCATTTCTTTACTAGCGTGTGAGATGAGTGCAATTGTGCGGTAGTTTGAGCATTCTTTGGCATTGCCTTTCTTTGGGATTGGAATTAAAACTGACCTTTTCCAGTCCTGTGGCCACTGCTGAGTTTTCCAAATTTGCTGACATATTGAGTACAGCACTTTCACAGCATCGTCTTTTAGGATTTGAAATAGCTCAACTGGAATTCTGTCACCTCCATAGCTTTGTTCGTGATGCCTTAGTGATGCTTTCTAAGGCCCACTTGACTTCACATTCAAGGATCTGGCTCTAGGTGAGTGACCACACCATCATGATTATCTTAGTCATGAAGATCTTTTTTGTACAGTTCTTCTGTGTATTCTTGCCACCTCTTCTTAATATCTTCTGCTTCTATTAGGTCCATACCATTTCTGTCCTTTATCGAGCCCATCTTTGCATGAAATGTTCCCTTGGTATCTCTAATTTTCTTGAAGAGATCTCTAGTCTTTCCCATTCTGTTGTTTTCCTCTATTTCTTTGCACTGATTGCTGAGGAAGGCTTTCTTATCTCTTCTTGCTATTCTTTGGAACTCTGTATTCAGATGCTTTTATCTTTCCTTTTCTCCTTTGCTTTTCACTTTTCTTCTTCTCACAGCTATTTATAAGGCCTCCCCAGACAGCCATTTTGCTTTTTTGCATTTCTTTTTCCTGGGGATTGTCTTGATCCCTGTCTCCTGTACAGTGTCACGAACCTCCATCCATAGTTCATCAGGCACTCTTTCTATCAGATCTAGTCTCTTAAATTATTTCTCACTTCAACTGTATAATCATAAGGGTTTTGATTTAGGTCATACCTGAATGGTCTAGTGGTTTTCCCTACTTTCTTGAATTTAAGTCTGAATTTGGCAATAAGGAGTTCAATGTCTGAGCCACAGTCAGCTACCGGTTTTGTTTTTGCTGACTGTGTAGAGCTTTTTACCATCTCAGATGTAAAAGCAGAATGCTGTGTGGAATAGTAGCCTTTGATTTTTTTTACCTTGTCTTTGTTAGTATGGAACTTCACTCTATAAGTAAGCTGGATCAAGTGCTACTGAGTTCCAGTATTCTTCATCTGTCATGCTTATCCTAAAAGCTCTGTGTTATGAGTGGGACTGTTTGCAAAAAGTGTCCCTGCCTTCTTGGTCACACTTGCCTGGAATTTGTACAACACAGAGAAGGAGGAGGATGAGGTATGCTGGTGGCCTGGCCCTCTGTGGAGATATCATAGTCCGTGTCTGAGTATTGGAGGGACAGGGAGCATTGAATTTTTGACCCCATCTATGTGACTCAGCTGGTAAAGAATCTGGCTGCAATGCAGGAGACCTGGGTTCGATACCTGGGTTGGGAAGATCCCCCGGAGAAGGGAAAGGCTACCCACTCCAGTATTCTGGCCTGGAGAATTCTATGGACTGTATAGTCCATTGGGTCACGAAAAGTCAGACAGGACTCAGTGACTTTCACTTTCTTTCATTTGGCCTGTAGTTTGAATCACACAGAGCTGGTGGGCGGGAAGGGAGGAAGCAGGCTGTGGCTCAAGCAACAGATTCTTACTATTTGTACTGAGACTGAGTAGATTTTCTTGAACAAATGTTTCCTTTTATACTGTGCACCTTTAGGAGAATTTTAATAAACTTTAAATGGTCAGTTTTTATGAGATTTTTACTTGTTATGGCTGTCTTACTGGAGAAAGGAGTCTGGGAGCTCCTAAAGTTGCCAAACTAGATGTGCATTACCCTTCTGTTTTAGCCTTGGGCATCATGGAAAAAATTACTAACATGCTAAGCTTACCATGAACAGAGATAGTTGGGCATCTTTAAAGACAAGTTACTAAACCTATCCCCATCTCAAATTTTTCATAATTAAAATAGGGATAATTATATGGTTTTAGTATTAAATGAAATACAGCTATAAGTACTCCTTACCTATAAGAAGCCAATACTAAATTTGACTATTTTTATCTCATATGTTTTTATGAGGATAATGTATATACTATATGTAAAGTGTTATACAAAATTATGTACTTCTTAATATAGCTTTTTAAATATTTTCCTACTTTGCTACATTTTGCTTGTTAGTTAAACCAGATGATACAGTAACTGATATTGAGTGTCTTCTTTGTAAAGGCATAGGTGAATTCATGCTTTTTGTGAAATTCAGCATGTAGATGTAAATAGAAGCTAGTAAAAAAAATAAATGAAAATCAATGCTCAGCATCCATTTAAGGCTGTGATCAAAGTAGAAGCCTCAGTAAATAATATTTCTTGGGGATTAAAACCCAGTAGACGATAATTGTCCAACATGCCCTTGACCATTAGTTCTTCACATCTGGTCATTACTCACCAGGATTTTCTTGGCCTTGATCATTACTGCCTAATTTGAGTCCATTTAGAACTGAATGCCAAAGCCCATGCAGTTTGAATGTACGAAAGCCTGCTGTTTTATGACATGGAGAGCTTACTGCATTTCATTTCCTTAATTCATGTCAAACTTTCAAATGGTTTTACTTAGAAGTAGTAGTCTACAGGGCCCTGAGTCTTAAAACACATTTTGTCTATAAGCTCCAAAAATATTTTCTAAAATAGAATATGAATTGTTCATGTTTTAGTTCTTATTTCACTAACAAGAAAATGTCTAAGTCTAGTATTCAGAATCTATGACCAAAAAGATAATACAACTTTTATTTTGTTTCTTAGTTGAAAAAGTATAGATAAACAATACAACAAGGATTATGTTGGAAAGGTTGATGTGACATGGTATCTTTGAATTGCCTGTAAACCGGTAATAATACTTGTGTACTATTCAGAGTTGGGGGGTGAAATTGAAAAACTAAGAAAGGAAATAAATACTTCTTTCATAAAATCTCATTGAACAGTATTTATGATACCATCATTTAATATATGTACAATTGTAGAGAATATGTATAATTGTTTTATACAAATGTAAGAGTATATAGAAGCCAATATATAAATAAATTCTTAAAGAAACTGTACAGTAAATTTTCAAGCACTTTTTCAAAATAAAAAACTTAAGATGAATATTAGTAAAATGAGGGAGAGAGGTATAGGCAGCAAGGAATACAAAGAATAATATAAAGAATGAAAGATAAAGAGGAAATTCAAAAGTCAATAAGTCGGTATATCATGGATAATGATAACATCTGTGTGGCTTCCAGAGAGTTTTGTATACAGTTGCCTTCCAATATCCTGCTTCTAGTTACCAATCATTTGACTGAAGAAAGAGGAAGCCACACCCACTCTAACTGCATCCTAAAGGGGCTCATTACAAAGATCTTGAGAAATAACAGGGAATTCATTTGTCAGCGGTTTCATTGGGCTTCATGCAAATTGGAAAAATGTAGTTTCTTCTATCTTTAGGACATTTATTCTTTTCTCTTTATTTCTTTCTTTTCATATTTATTTTATTTACTTCTGCAAACTGATTATCTTTGCAAGGGCCTCAGTCCCAGCTTCTTCATAATTTCAGTCCATATGTGACTTGATCCTACCTAAATGCCAGCATGGATCCTCTTTTGCTGTACAGTTCCCCATCTCTTCTTCTTAATCATTGACTCAGAATCACTGACCTAATTTCAAATTTCAGATAGAGAGAATATAATTTGCTGAACGTGTATAAGTTGTCTGCTTTTAGTTAAATTACTGTGGTTGAAAGGATGGCATCTATTATATGTTTCTGTTCTTTAGAAGGCTGTAGGTTGAACTGGTTCTTTAAGAAAATGAGATGTATTTACATCTCTGCTATGTGCTGTCTTGTAAACTCCTTGAGGGAAGATATCATGTCTTATTAATATATTTCCCTAGCACCTTGCACAGCACCTTCTTCTCTTCAAGGGCAGATTGCATTTCTGTCTCCAGGGAGCAGTGCTGTTGACATAAATGAAGAAAAAATTCCAGTCCCTACTTTTTTAATGGATATCATCAAGGTAACTTGCCTTGGAACAATGGTTAACTATTTTTGGAAAGTGGACTTCGTTGAGCAAACTTTGAAGACATTTTCCATTCCTGGGAATGAAGCAACCAAGAGTAGCACCTATCCAATATTGTAGACCAGTGATTCCAAAACTATTTATAATAGTTGCATTTATGCCAAAATTTTACACAGAACACAAATAAATTATATATATATATATATATTTTGCTGTATATTTGCTGTAATATATATATATATATATATATATATATAAGAGAATGCATAGTTAAAGCAGGTGTAAAATGTCAAGCTTAAACTATTGACCTTCTTTGCTCTGTTCTTCCTCCAACATGCCCACTGCTAAACCTAGAGGAACTTCTACAGAATCCAAGGGCTCCAGAAATCATTGCTTTTAGGTGAGAAGCAAAGAAATTTTATTCTAATTTTCTCAGTGTTTGAGAGCATTTATAATTTTGCTGCTGCTGCTGCTAAGTTGCTTCAGTTGTGTCCAACTCTGTGTGACCTGATAGATGGCAGCCCACCGGGCTCCTCCGTCCCTGGGATTCTCCAGGCAAGAACACTGGAGTGGGTTGCCATTTCCTTCTCCAATGCATGAAAGTGAAAACTGAAAGTGAAGTCACTCAGTCGTGTCCAACTCTTAGCGACCCCCATGGACTGCATTCTACCAGGCTCCTCCGTCCATGGGATTTTCCAGGCAAGAGTACTGGAGTGGAATGGCATTGCCTTCTCCATTATAATTTTAAGCACACAAAAATAGGATACAAAAATTTTTGTGAAGACATAGAAAAGAATTTTATTGTATAATTTTTCCCTAGAAACTCATTTATTCACTAAACTTGTATCCTTGATGGTGCAATAGGAACATATCCTGTATCCTGTGCTCCATGAGAGTATGCGAAATGCTGCTCTGACAGTATTAAATCAACATTTGTCTTTATACTGGTGCTCTTGTTTACTGTATATGTCGCTTACAGCAGCAGTTTAAGGGGCTCTGCAGGGCTGGAGAAACCATGCATTCAGGAGGCCTGTGTGCAGTTGATAACAGACCAGTTTCATGCCTTATGAAGGTAGTCAGGAGACATCTGTAGATTTGCTTCTCCACATTCTGATACCATGAGCTAATGGGAACAAGGTTTAGGGGTCTTAGTGTGCTAATAGGCTTCCCAGGTGGCTCAGTGGGTAAAGAACCTGCCTGCAATGCAGGAGACACTGGAGATATGGGTTCGATTCCTGGGTTGGGAAGATTCCCCTGGAGTAGGGAACAGTGACCCATTTCAGTATTCTTGCCTGGAGAATCCCATGGACAGAGGAGCCTGGTGGGCTACAGTCCATAGGTCACAAAGAGTTGGACATGACTGAAGTGACTGAGCACACACAGCACAAGATGAACAAGACAAGACCTCTGTTGTCATATGTACAGAGCCTACACTAGAACTATGTGAAATGCGAACATTTCATTTTCATTACACTTAGTGTGATGTAGACACCTTACTTAGAACTGTCAGTGGAAAAGAACTGGCAAATATTTCAATACTCAGAATGAGTTCAGGAGTTCATGTTCTTCCACTCTCACTTTTCTCCTGAACCATGGACTCAAGACCACCGTTGGTATAATCATTGGCTCTTTTTGCTTCTGTTTGGTGTTTTTGATTTCTCTTCTACTCTCCAATATGAATTAAAACATTGATTTTCCAACAAAAATAACAAACTATCTGAAAAAATTTACAGATTGCATTACTAGGTTAGTGTAACAATATTGTGCTGAAGAAAGAGGAAATAAATAATTCTGCATACACTGGAAAATGTTATAAAGTTTTTTGCCTATGAGAAGGCAATGTTGGAATAGCAATTTTTTTTTTAAAGAATCAAATGTGTTTGTCTAAGCCTAATGTATCTTCACAGAATTGTAGACATTAGAACTAAAAGGGAACTTAGAATTCATTGTTGGCATTATGATTGCCTGCCAGGTACCATTCATCATTTTTCTGAATTTGCAACAGAATTTCAGCCTTGTTCAGCATGGAAATGTGCCCAACTTCAACTAATGGAAGTGCTGTACCTCTAAGGAACATTTAGAAATTTTGAGACTGAAAGTGGAGAGTGAAAAAGTTGGATTAAAGCTCAACATTCAGAAAACGAAGATCATGGCATCTGGTCCCATCACTTCATGGGAAATAGATGGGGAAACAGTGGAAACAGTGTCAGACTTTATTTTTCTGGGCTCCAAAATCACTGCAGATGATGATTGCAGCCATGAAATTAAAAGACGCTTACTCCTTGGAAGGAAAGTTATGACCAACCTAGATAGCATATTGAAAAGCAGAGACATTACTTTGCCAACAAAGGTCCGTCTAGTCAAGGCTATGGTTTTTCCTGTGGTCATGTATGGATGTGAGAGTTCGACTGTGAAGAAGGCTGAGCACTGAAGAATTGATGCTTTTGAACTGTGGTGTTGGAGAAGACTCCTGAGAGTCCCTTGGACTGCAAGGAGATCCAACCAGTCCATTCTGAAGGAGGTCAGCCCTGGGATTTCTTTGGAAGGAATGATGCTAAAGCTGAAACTTCCGTACTTTGGCCACCTCATGTGAAGAGTTGACTCATTGGAAAAGACTCTGATTCTGGGAGGGCTTGGGGGCAGAAGGAGAAGGGGACGACAGAGGATGAGATGGCTGGATGGCATCACTGACTCAATGGACGTGAGTCTGAGTGAACTCCGGGAGTTGGTGATGGACAGGGAGGCCTGGCGTGCTGCGACTCATGGGGTCTCAAAGAGTTGGACATGACTGAGCGACTGATCTGATCTGATCTGATCTGGACTGCAAGGAGATCCAACCAGTCAATCCTAAAAGAAGTCAGTCCTAAATATTCATTGGAAGGACTAATGCTGGAACTGAGGCTAAAATACTTTGGCCACCTGATGCAAAGGACTGACTCATTGAAAAAGACCCTGATGCTGGGAAGATTGAATGTGGGAGGAGAAGGGATGACAGAGGATGAGATGGTTGGATGGTATCACCAACACAATGGACATGAGTTAGAGTAGGCTCTGGGAGTTGGTGATGGACAGGGAAGCCTGGTGTGCTGCAGTCCATGGGGTTGCAAAGAGTCGTACACAACTGAGTGACAGAACTGAACTGAACAGAGGATATTTTAGAGTGTCAAAAGAACTAAGAGGTGATACTGACATTAAATGCCCTGGGTTGTAGATACTAAGTGTCCTGGAATATGCAGAACTGTCCTGCATAACAAAGAATTGTCCAATTAAAATATTCCTGGTCTTCCCATTAAGAAATACTGGTTTAAACCAATTCTGCTAATCATGTTGCCCTCTCTGTTCAGTGTACTTTTTAAATTTATATGAATGTATGTCCCAGTTCTGCAAAGTGAGATAGAAGAGGGACTACCCTAGGGTGTGATGGGAGGTGTGTTCAGGAAAAATATAGCACTGCTTTTTGGTGTAAAGTAGACAGATATGACTTATTTACTGAAGCAAATGTAGTTCATGGAACTATGGCATGTAACAAGGAAGATTAAAAGTCAGTGGCCAGATTCGGGAGAGGAGACATATGGTAGCACCTGGGTGTCTTTTGATTAGCGTAACAAATATTTCTTATAGTTTGAGGGCTCAACCTCTTTTTACGTGGGGAAAAAAGCAACTCCCTTGATGAGAGTGCTGAATCCTTAAAAAGTTAAAGAAAAACTTGTTTAAGCCTTTATAGTTGAAGTTTTGATACCTAAAGTTGCAAATATTCTTGATTAATACAAGTATCAGCTAGTAAACACATTAGTTTTTTCTGTCTTTATTTTGATTTTTGAAAAAAAAAAAAAAAAAACTAGGGGTAAGACAGGTAGAATTACCTAAAAAAAAAAAAATAATAATAATTACCTAGTTCTCTATTGCTGGGGTTGAAATGCAAATACCTTTTTCTCCATTCCTAATCTAGGCTTACCAAACTATGATGTGTGGAATTTTTTTCCTCCTTTTTTCTTGAAAAAGAATTGTGTATTTAATAATTGATTACACTTGAAATCTAGACATACCTGATGAAAAATAACAAACATACTAGGACAATAAAAACAATATTCTAAATGTTTTTAAAATTTGACCATTCTACATGGTTTATCACCTGATTTATGAAGGCAATAAAAATATCCTTTCTTAGCAAGTCTTGCTACGTTCTCCTGCAGCAGGTGCAATAGAATTTAAAACAGCTGGTTTTAAACAGCAAAAGGACAAGGACCAGGCAACTTCTTTAATCAAGCAGACTTATAAATGAAAAATTATAAAATATTTTAAAATGTAAATGTTTGATAATTTGTCAGTCGTATACCAAATGTATAACTAAAAAATTTTTTTAAAACATTTTGCATGATTTTGACTTTGCAGTAAAAAATAAACATAGAAGCATAAAGCTCCTAAATGATGGCAAAGCCACTATTTTCATATACTTAAAAGTTCATCCTTACAGAGCAGTCGTTTTATCTTGTGGGAAGCTAATAGGACAGAGAAAAGTCAGAATGTGGTATTTTCTTACAAAATTAGCAAGCACTTTTCTCTGGTGGCTCAGATGGTAAAAATCCACCTGCAACGTGGGAGACCTGGCTTTGAACCCTGTGGTGGGAAGATTCCCTGGAGGAGGGCATGGCAACCCACTCCATTATTCTTGCCTGGAGAATCCCCATGGCAGAAGGAGCCTGGCGGGCTACAGTCCATGGGGTCGCAAAGAGTCAGACATGACTGAGAGACTAAGCACAGCACGTGTAGACATTTTGTATTTTGGTATAGAGATTTCAACCTTGTGTATAAGTACAGTCACTTACATTTACCTGTGTGTGGAATTATGTAAACAAGTAAAACATCATGTTTGCATAAGTGTAATATTCATTAGAAGACTTAATGGAGAGATGAATTTGTAAGCTTCTAATAAGTTTCATTAGCTCAAAATCTTTTTTTCAATTAATTAATTAATTTTTGGTTACACGAGGTCTTTTGTTGTTGTGCATCAGCTTTATCTAATTGTGGTGAATGGAGGCTACCTTAAGTTGCACTGTGTGGGCTTCTCATTGTACTGGCCCCTCTTGTTGCAGAGCACAGACTCTAGGTGTGGGGGCTCAGTAGCTGCAGCACGGGGACAAGTTGTGACTTGCAGGTCATAGAGTGTTCAGGATACAGTAGTTGTGGTATGTAGGCTCAGTAGTTGTGGCTCACAGGCTCTTGAGCTTGGTCTCAATTGCTTGATGGCATGTGAATCTTCCTGGACCAAGAACTGAATCCATGTCTCCTGCATTGGCAGGCACATTCCTATCCACTGTGCTACTGGGGAATCTTCAAATTCTTGAAAGGTTGAAGTCTGCTTCTTTATTCATGTGCAGTAAATAGACATTAATAAGTTGAAACTGATTAGTTAATGACATATGATTGATGCAGAAAGGAAAGTAAATAATTTTAGAGCTGCAGGAGATATCAAGGGTTATCTGCTACTGCTACTGCTAAGCCACTTCAGTCGTGTCCGACTTTGTGTGACCCCATAGACGGCAGCCCACCAGGCTCCCGTCCCTGGGATTCTCCAGGCAAGAACACTGGAGTGGGTTGCCATTTCCTTCTCCAATGCATGAAAGTGAAAAGTGAAAGTGAAGTCGCTCAGTCGTGTCCAACCCTCAGCGACCCCATGGACTGCAGCCTTCCAGGCTCCTCCATCCATGAGATTTTCCAGGCAAGAGTACTGGAATAGGGTGCCATTGCCTTCTCCTAGTTCAGTACTTATCATGTTTAAAGGACTTTAAGAACTCTTTTAAACAGAAACTATGTATCGTGGACTTGTATTTTTTAACATTACTCATTAAACATAATATAAGTGTGTATAAATTTGAAACCACCTGTGCATATCCTAAGCTTATGTGTGTATGTGCTAAGTCACGTTAGTCATGTCTGACTCTTTGTGAACCTATGGACTGTAGCCTTCCAGGCTCCTTTGTCCATGGGATTCTCCAGGAAAGAATACTGGAGTGGATTTCCATGTCCTCCTCCAGGGGATAATTCCAACCCACGGATTGAACCCAAGTCTCCTGTGTCTCATGCATTGTCAGGTGGATTCTTTACCACTAGTGCCACCTGGAAAACCCTTCCTAAACTTATAGTTTTTATATAATCATAATAAAATCAGAAATACCAATAAATATAAAACCAAAACATTAAAACTAAATTATTCAATGTAATGTGTAATGTTATTTTCCTGAAAACAAATCATTAATACTTCATTTAGTACTAGAAAAATAGTCTCAGTTAAGATTCTTTATTAAATTCATTTCTACATTCTTTATCTCAGCTTTGACTGTAATTGTACATTGGTAGTAAGTTCTCATAAATTTTATATGATACTATTTTACCTTTATTCTTGAAAGATAATGTCAATGGTTTTATTAATATAGATGGAAAGTTATTTCCTCCTAAGATGTTGAAGATATCATTCTACAATCTTCTGGCTTTCATAGTTGCCATTGATAAATCTTCTGTCTAGTTATAAGACTACCATAGACCTGTCTTTTGTCTTTGATGGTTTGAAAATATTCTTTGTTTTTGAGATTCTTTAGTTTCCTTATTGTGTCTATCAACTTTTATGTATTTTTCATCCTGTTTAGAATTCATTATGCTTCCTGCTTATATAAATTCTTTTGTATCAGTTTCAGAAAATTCTAAGTTGAATAGGTCTTTAAATATTGCCTTTCCTTCTTTCTCTTTCCCCTTGACCTCATTTAGAATATTAGCTTTTACATTTGATGCTGAAGATACTTTAAACTCCTTAAATTCTTTGTCATCTTTGCTCTCTTTGATGCATTATTGACTAGTTTCTTTAGCTTTATTATCTACTTCTTATACTCAGTTGAGGGTAAGCAAGCATTTAGCCATGCATTTCTAATTAAAACATTTATATTTTATTTCTAAGGTACAATGTAATTGGTTTCAACACTTCCTGGTACTTTTTGAAAATAAAATGTTGCTGTTTATTTTTTATGATATCATAAAATATTTCTGTCAAAATATCACATGTTATTCTATTGTGTCTAGTTATAAATTCTAATTTATAATTTCCTTTTGGGCATATATCTTTTTTGTTCTTTCTGCCAAATAACACTGATGAGGGCTTGTTTCAGTGAGTGTATAGCTTTATTTATGAACTTATATGTGACTGATTTTGATGTATGGAAAATATCAGGCCCTAATGAAGATGTCTTCCTTTGGAAAAGATTGTATTTGCTTTTTTTCTGAGAATTTGGAGGATTATTGATTTTGGAAAAATTTAGTCCCTCTTTAGGGTACCATAGAATCGGAGAGGACCAAGTTTAATTATTTCCCTTGCATAGACATTGCTTAGAATGTCTATTTCAGTCCTCCCTCTCATCATCTAAACTGCTTACTGTTTTTGTTTTATTAGTTGTTTACTTATCTGTTTGTTTATTTGACAATTTGAAGGTTTCTCTTATTTCTTCTGAAAGCATCAATGTGATAAAACTTACATTTGGTGCTGGATCTAGTTGCTCTTCAGTGGAAATGACACAAGATTACCTAGTTTAGTAAGTAACTAAAGGTGGAAGTTTTTAGGTTACAGCATTTTGACACAAAATTTCTATTTTTAGCAAATAGCTATAAAATTGTAGAAGTAAGTTGTGCTACACTTAGTCACTCAGTCCTGTCCAACTCTTTGAGACTCATGGGCGGTACCCACCAGGCTCCTCTATCCATGGGGATTCTCCAGGTAAGATATTGAAGTGGGTTGCCAGTACCCTCCTCGAGGGGATCTTCTCAACCAAGGGATTGAACCCAGGTCTCCTGCATTGCAGGTGGATTCTTTACCATTTGAACCACTAGGGAAGTCTAAGAATACTGGAGTGGGTAGCCTATCCCTTCTCCAGGGGAAATTTCCAACCCAGGAATTGAACCAGGGTCTCCTGCGTTGCAGCTGGATTCTTTACTAGCTGAGCTATCAGGGGAGCCCAGTAGTAAGTTAGTAAAGTCTTAGTTTTTTAAAAATGACATCACTAAAAATAACTTGAACTAAATTCAATTTATTCAACTTTATATTCTATGGGGTCACACAGAGTTGGACACGACTGAAGTGACTTAGCCACATATTCTACTTGGAACTTGACATCTAGTGGCTGTAATTCTAGATTCAATCTATTTCAATGGCCAAATCTGTCATCAAAATTTGCATCCAAAGTTGATCACTTAAAATCAGTTTATTGGTCTTCATGAGACAGCCATGATGAAGCAAGTGCCTACTTGCAACAGACTTGCTTCTTACACTAAAATCATGCTATATATATAACATTTTATCCATTAAAATAATGTGTCAACTACCTACCTGTTTCAGGTGTGTTTTACACTCTGGAGTTACAGAGATGAACAAAACAAAGTGCATAGCTATTGTACTTGCATTTTAGTGATGAAAAACAGATAGACAATAGCCAGTAAATAAATAAATAAATGGGACAAATCAGAAAATACAATAAGGAAAATGAAGTAAGGTGGTGTGATTAAAAAAAAATGATTGAGAAGGGTGTAGTAGACTATTGGATTGTATTATGATGATGATTTCCCTAAGGATGTAGGAGTTGAGATGATGACCTGTGGAAAGTGTTTAAAAATGCTTCAGCAAGTGCAATATCCTAAGGGAAATGGAAGTTGACATGTTCCTAATGGAGAGGAACAAAAAGAATGTCAGTAAGATTATAGCATAATGATCTATTTTTAAGAGTATTATGATATTAAAAAGATAAATGAAAAGGGAGATTTTAAACCATGGAAAAATGTTTGGCTATTTTAAGTGCATTAAGAAGACTTTAGTTTCAACTAGTTGAATGATTATATAATTATGTTTATAAAATAATTCATATTTATAAATGCATATTAAAATCCAAATAAATTTATAATTATAATCATTATTTTAAAATACATAATTATAATATTTTCATGAATATTATAATAAATGATATGTTAAATTACATCTTACATGGACTTAAAAACCACCACTAAAAGTTATTGGACAGATGCCAGAGAAGGTAAAGCAGGTTGTAAGATAGTCAGACACTGAAATAATATCTCTTCATTGATCATCTTCAGATTACATATTGGATATTTTATTCTAATAATTTTTTTAGTCTTTCTTTCTGAAGAACTTTATGGTTGTAAAATTGACATACAACAAACTACACATATTTAAAGTATACAATTTCAGAACTTTTGACAAACCTTTACATCTATGAATCCATCATCACAGACAAGATAATAAGGTATCCATTATCCACAGAAGTTTCCTTATGACCCTTTTTAATTCCTCATTCCCAATCCCCTCCCCAATCCCAGGCAACTACTAATATATTTAATTTCACTATTAATTAATTGCATCAGTAGGTATTAGAACTTTGTATAAACTAAATCACTGAGTATGTACTCTTTACTCTGATTCCTGTTACTCAGAATAATTATTTTAGAAATATCCATGTTGGAGCAATTACCAATGGATTGTTTATTTTCATTGATCAGGAAAGTTTCATTGGATGGATATATCACAGTTTATTTATTCACCTGTTGATAGACGTTTGGATTGTTTTAATATTTTGGCTATTACAAATAAAAGTGATTTTAATATTTGTATACAGGTCTATGTGAACATGTGTGTTCGTTTCTCTTAAGTAAACATTTAGATGTGAAATTGTTGGACCATGATTTGTAAAAAAACTACCAATCTGTTTTCCAAAGTAGTCATATCATTTTTCCATTCCCACCAATGATAGATGAGAATTCTAAAACTTATCCACATCGCCAACATTTAGTATGGTCAGTCTGTTTTGTTAATGTATTTTAGAATTTATTTTTGGCTGCCCTGGGTCTTCGTTGCTGTGCGTGGATTTTTTTCTAGTTACAGTGAGCAGGGGTTACTCTTCCTTGAGGTGCAGAGTCTTCTCATTGTGGTGGCTTGTCTCATTGCAGATGTGGGCTCTAGGCATGCAGGCTTCAATAGTTGCAGGACACATGCTCCGCAGTTGCAGAGCACTGGGCCCTAGAGCCTGGGCTCAGTTGTTGTGGCATGAGGGCTTAGTCACCCCGTGGCATGTGGGATCTTCCTGGACCAGGGACTGAACCTCATATTCCCTGTATTGGCAGGCAGATTTTTAACCACTAGACACCAGAGAAGTCCATGATCAGTCATTTTAATTCTGGTCAATCTGGCAGCTATGTCATTTTAATTTTTATTTCTCTACTGACTAATTATGCTGATCATCTTTTCACATGCTTATCAGTTGTTCATATACCTTATGAGGTTAAATATATGTTCAGATAATTTTTTATTATTGCTTTAGTCAGTATGCAATGTTGTCCTGGTAGTAGATGTTACATGATGAGAATACTTCATTCTTAATTTTTTCTCTTCTGTTTTAAACATTTGTTTATTAATTCAACCATTCAGTCAACTTGAGTTAAATGAATACATAGGGGTATTCATGCTTTCTAAGGCCCACTTGACTTCACATTCCAGGATGTCTGGCTCTAGGTCAGTGATCACACCACTGTGATTATCTGGGTCGTGAAGATCTTTTTTGTACAGTTCTTCTGTGTATTCTTGTCACCTCTTCTTAATATCTTCGGCTTCTGTTAGGTCCATAGCATTTCTGTCCTTTATCAAGCCCATCTTTGCATGAAATGTTCCCTTGGTATCTCTAATTTTCTTGAAGAGATCTCTAGTCTTTCCCATTCTGTTGTTTTTCTCTATTTCTTTGCACGGATCGCTGAGGAAGGCTTTCTTATCTCTTCTTGCTATTCTTTGGAACTCTGCATTCAGATGCTTATATCTTTCCTTTTCACTTCTCTTCTTTTCACAGCTATTTGTAAGGCCTCCCCAGACAGCCATTTTGCTTTGTTGCATTTCTTTTCCATGGGGATGGTCTTGATCCCTGACTCCTGTACAATGTCACGAACCTCTGTCCATAGTTCATCAGGCACTCTGTCTATCAGATCTAGTCCCTTAAATCTATTTCTCACTTCCACTGTATAATCATAAGGAATTTGATTTAGGTCATACCTGAATGGTCCAGTGGTTTTCCCTACTTTCTTCAATTTAAGTCTTAATTTGGCAATAAGGAGTTCATGATCTAAGCCACAGTCAGCTCCCGGTCTTGTTTTTGCTGACTGTATAGAGCTTCTCCATCTTTGGGTGCAAAGAATATAATCAATCTGATTTTGGTATTGACCATCTGGTGATTTCCATGTGTAGAGTCTTCTCTTGTGTTGTTGGAAGAGGGTGTTTGCTATGACCAGTGTGTTCTCTTGGCAAAACTCTATTAGTCTTTGCCCAGCTTCATTTTGTATTCCAAGGCCAAATTTGCCTGTTACTCCAGGTGATTCTTGACTTCCTACTTTTGCATTCCAGTCCCCTATAATGAAAAGGACATCTTTTTTGGGTGTTAGTTCTAAAAGGTCTTATAGGTCTTCATCAGATCAGGTCAGATCAGATCAGTCGCTCAGTCATGTACGACTCTTTGAGACCCCATGAATCGCAGCACACCAGGCCTCCCTGTCCATCACCAACTCCTGGAGTTCACTGAGACTCACATCCATTGACTCAGTGATGCCATCTAGCCATCTCAACCTCTGTTGTCCCCTTCTCCTCTTGCCCCCAATCCCTCCCAACATCAGAGTCTTTTCCAATGAGTCAACTCTTCTCATGAGGTGGCCAAAGTATTGGAGTCTCAGCTTCAGCATCAGTTCTTCCAGTGAACACCCAGGACTGGTCTCCTTTAGGATGGACTGGTTGGATCTCCTTGCAGTCCAAGGGACTCTCAAGAGTCTTCTCCAACATCACAGTTCAAAAGCATCAATTAATCAGCACTCAGCCTTCTTCACAGTCCAACTCTCACATCCGTACATGACCACAGGAAAAACCATAGCCTTGACTAGATGAACCTTTGTTGGCAAAGTAATGTCTCTGCTTTTGAATATGCTATCTAGGTTTGTCGTAACTTTCCTTCCAAGGAGTAAGCGTCTTTTAATTTCATGGCTGTAGTCACCATCTGCAGTGATTTTGGAGCCCCCCAAAATAAAGTCTGACACTGTTTCCACTGTTTCTCCGTCTATTTCCCATGAAGTGATGGGACCAGATGCCATGATCTTCGCTTTCTGAATGTTGAGCTTTAAGTCAACTTTTTCACTCTCCACTTTCACTTTCATCAAGAGGCTTTTGAGTTCCTCTTCACTTTCTGCCATAAGGGTGGTGTCATCTGCATATCTGAGGTTATTGATATTTCTCCCGGCAATCTTGATTCCAGCTTGTGCTTCTTCCAGCCCAGCGTTTCTCATGATGTACTCTGCATATAAGTTAAATAAACAGGGTGACAATATACAGCCTTGATGTATTCCTTTTCCTATTTGGAACCAGTCTGTTGTTCCATGTCCAGTTCTAACTGTTGCTTCCTGACCTGCATACAAATTTCTCAAGAGGTAGTTCAGGTGGTCTGGTATTCCCATCTCTTTCAAATAGGTCTTTATAGAACTGTTCAAGTTCAGCTTCTTCAGCGTTAGGACTGGAAAAGGTCAGTTTTCATTCCAATCCCAAAGAATGCTCGAACTACCGCACAAATGCACTCATCTCACACGCTAGTAATGTTCAAAATTCTCCAAGCCAGTCTTCAGCAGTACGTGAACCGTGAACTTCCAGATGTTCAAGCTGGTTTTAGAAAAGGCAGAGGAACCCGAGATCAAATTGCCAACATCTGCTGGATCATTGACAAAGCAAGAGAGTTTCAGAAAAACATGTATTTCTGCCTTATTGACTATGCCAAAGCCTTTGACTGTGTGGATCACAATAAACTGTGGAAAATTCTTCAAGAGATGGGAATACCAGACCACCTGATCTGCCTCTTGAGAAATTTGTATGCAGGTCAGGAAGCAACAGTTAGAACTGGACACAGAACAACAGACTGGTTCCAAATAGGAAAAGGAGTTCGTCAAGGTTGTATATTGTCACCCTGCTTATTTAACTTTTATGCAGAGTACATCATGAGAAACGCTGGGCTGGAAGAAGCACAAGCTGGAATCAAGATTGCTGGAAGAAATATCAATAACCTCAGATATGCAGATGACACCACCCTTATGGCAGAAAGTGAAGAGGAACTGAAAAGCCTCTTGATGAAAGTGAAAGAGGAGAGTGAAAAAGTTGGCTTAAAGCTCAACATTCAGAAAACAAAGATCATGGCATTGGTCCCATCACTTCATGGGAAATAGATGGGGAAACAGTGGAAACAGTGTCAGACGTTATTTTTTGGGGCTCCAAAATCACTGCAGATGGTGACTGCAGGCATGAAATTAAAAGATGCTTAATCCTTGGAAGGAAAGTTATGAGCAACCTAGATAGCATATTGAAAAGCAGAGACATTACTTTGCCAACAAAGGTTCATCTAGTCAAGGCTATGGTTTTTCCTGTGGTCATGTATGGATGTGAGAGTTGGACTGTGAAGAAGGCTGAGCGCCGAAGAATTGATGCTTTTGAACTGTGATGTTGGAGAAGACTCTTGAGAGTCCCCTGGACTGCAAGGAGATCCAACCAGTCCATTCTAAATGATATCAGCCCTGGGTGTTTTTTGGAAGGAATGATGCTGAAGCTGAAACTCCAGTACTTTGGCCACCTCATGCGAAGAGTTGACTCATTGGAAAAGCCTCTGATGCTGGGAAGGATTGGGGGCAGTAGGAGAAGGGGACGACAGAGGATGAGGTGGCTGGATGGCATCACTGACTAGATGGATGTGAGTCTGAGTTAACTCCAGGAGTTGGTGATGGACAGGGAGCCCTGGCGTGCTGCCATTCATGGGGTCACAAAGAGTCGGACAGGACTGAGCGACTGATTTGAACTGAGGGTTATTCAAGCTCTGGGGGTATAATGAAGCATGAGATTCTGTATCTGCTGAAGTAGCATATTCAAAAGTTGTCAGCTAAGATTCAGTGTAATGATAATGCATTCTTGCTTATTACTGTGCAGTTTATGATCACTTATGTGGATGATTTTCATAAGGTTAAGAGATAACTATGATATTAAGATACATCAGGTTCTGCTTTGGTTTTCAGAGAGTTTGCATGCCCCTTGGGAAAGCAGGTGGTGAGCTGAAAATATGATAGCAGGAACTAAATTTCAAGTAAAAAGTACTCAAAAAGTAGTCCTTGTAAATATTCAGAGAGGGTTTCCTAGAGGAAGTTGGATGTTTACCTTTTAGTAATTGACAAGAAAATATCAATAAGTGAATAATATGAAGAGATGAGACTAGTGAGAAAATAAGCAGCAATATTAAGTTTTTAAAGAAGAAAAGAATATGCTGGGCAAATTGGCCTGACTAGTTTCCCAGAAGTCATGAGAGTTCAGGATTCACAGTTATCCTGACCACAGTCATTTGGTAATATGTGAAGATTTTCTCATTTTAGATCATGAGTGCCTATGAAGGACGTACTAATGAAGTTTATAATTAGAGGGTTTAATCTTCTCGGAAATCATCATCACCTATAAATGCAAGGCCAGGAAATTTTTTGGTAGTTTAATAGGATTTTTAGTTATGCAAGATTATCTTGTAGATTTTACAACATCAGTTTAAGGTATAGGGCTTAGCATGGAAAGTAAAGAGAGGACTGAATATCCCAATTTAACTTTTTATTACTTTTAGCCGTAAAGTTAAAGGCATTTTTAACTTTACAGACATATTCCACTCTGCCCTGGGAGTTTTACTTTTCCATTTGCTTCATTCTGGTACAACTAAAGCAGCATTCTGAAATCTTGGGAAGTGTGATCTCTGGCCTCCTACTGTAGGAGAATTTTTTCAAGTCTGTGCATGCTCTATGCTGGATTGAACACTAAGGGCTTTAAATTAGAAACTCTCTGGATGAGGAACGTCTTCTTTATTTATCAGTTCAGAAAGAGGACATGTTCTATGTGATACTGGTAATACTTATTCTAATGGAATGAACCGGGACATATGGAAGGTTCAGGCTGATGGTCACTCACTTATTAATACATAGTTGTTTTTTTTTTTACTTTTTTTTTTAATGTGTGTTTTTGATATAATGAAGTGTTCTAATGCTGTCTACTTACTACAAAAGTGAAACATTAGAAGAACAAACTATGAAAATAAATAATTTCCTTTTATGGATTCCTATTTTCTGCAATTTCAAATATAGCCTTAAAAAATGATTATAATTAGAGAGTATTCCATAGTATAATAATATGACAAGGGTGTTCTATTATAATTGAATAAAGAATATCCACTTGAAAGAAGAATATTTATAATAAATGATACACTTTTGATGTTTTTATTCATTGACATATTTTGATTTATTAACTATAAATTCATACTAGTAGATTTGTTCATAATGCCAAAAACAGCCATGCAAGAAGGTAAATGAGACAAAGTTAGAGACACACACACATACGAAAACAAATACACAGACACACTATGATTAAAAGCAGATCAAAACTTCTGTATAAGTGAAAAATCATCAATTCCTTCCCTATGCATTAATTGGATAATATCATACTCATTCATTTCATAGTATTAGTAGTTGTCTCCTGAAGAACATAATTTGTTCTGTGACATGAGATGATATATATGCTATAGATTGGATGTTGTATTCCCCCATATTCAAATGGTGTAACATAATCCCTAATGTGGAGAAGGCAATGGCACCCCACTCCAGTTCTCTTGCCTGGAAAATCCCATGGACCGAGGAGCCTGGTGGGCTGCAGTCCATGGGGTTGCTAAGAGTCGGACATGACTGAGTGACTTCACTTTCACTTTACACTTTCATGCATTGGAGAAGGAAATGGCAACCCACTCCACTGTTCTTGCCTGGAGAATCCCAGGGACGGGGGAGCCTGGTGGGCTGCCGTCTATGGGGTCACACAGAATCAGACACGAATGAAGCGACTTAGCAGCAGCAATCCCTAATGTGATGGCATTTTGAGTTGGAGTCTTTGGGAGGTGATTGGGTCGTGTAGGCAAAGCCCTCTTTAATGAGATTAGGGCCCTCATAAAAGAGGCCCCAGAGAACTCACTCATTCACTTCTGTTCTGTGAGGGCATGGCAAAAAGATGGCTGTCTATGAATCAGGAAGCAGGCCCTTACCAGGCACTTAATCTTTTGGCACTTTGAACTTGGATTTTCCAGCCTCCAATACTGTGAGAAATAAATTTCTGTTATTTATAAGCCACCATGTTCTTATGGTATTTGGTTATCACAACAGGAATGCACTAAGATACTGATTGTCATGGAATTCCAGTATATTTCAGAAGAAATTTTCCATGAAAGAATTTCTTTTAATATTCTGTTGCTGCTGCTGCTGCTAAGTCGCTTCAGTCATGTCTGACTCTGTGCGACCCCATAGATGGCAGCCCATCAGGCTCCCCCTTAATTAATATTCTAGTTCTAGGGAATTCCCTGGCAGGCAATCCAGTGGTTAGGATGCCACACTTCCAGTACAGGGGCCATGGGTTCAATCACTGGTCAGGGAACTAAGATCCCACAAACCATGCAGCATGGCCAAATATATACCTATATACGAAAGCAGTCATGTCTGACTCTTTGTGATCCCGTGGACTATAGCCTGACAGACTCCTCTGTCTATGGAATTCTCCAGGCAAGAATACTGGAGTGGTTTGCCATTTCATTCTCCAGGGTATCTTCCCAACCCAAGGATTGAATCCATGTGTTTTGCTGAAGGTTTTCACTTTCGTCTCAAATTCAAAGGATTTGGTAACAAAATAAGCCACTTGTTATATACAAATAAATAATACAGATATTTATTAGAGATACATATATTTATCTAGCTTACTTTCAACATATTAACATTAAAAGAAAAGAGAAATAGGAAGAACAGAAAATACATCACCAAATTGGGTTTTGACCAATATCCAGACTTAAACAGCACTGGGAAGTCCTGTGTCACAGCACATCTGGAGTCCCAATTGGGAAAGGGTCCCAGGCAGCATGTCCACTCTGTGGGTGAGACTTCAAAGATTTCAGTTTGGGGTTCCACTTATAATCCAAAGACAGACACAAAATAATATCATCAATCTGTGAGCAAATTGTCAGCTTGTTTTCCTGTTAATGCTATTTGTTTTGTCCTGTAAAACTTGGAATGTTGCTAAGCCTGGGGCTTGGCTGGCCAGGCCCCCTCCAGGGGCTCAACAATCATAAGATTTCTCCCCTATCTTATCTATGGTGCTGCAAGTCTTGCACTCATAGCAGGCAGTCACTCCCAGTCAGGACACTGTCCATGCAGGTTTGAAGTAAGGTCAGAAGACTGCTCTGCTTTGTCTCTGAAGCCTAAGCAAGACTATTTTTTTTTTATTTAATTTCCCTAACACCATGTCTCTTGTGTCTCCTGTATTAGCAGGCAGGTTCTTTACCACTAGCGCCACATGGGAAACCCGTATATCTGATAAGGGAATAGCAAATCATATATAAGAAAACATTAATATTAAATTTATAATTTATTATATCTATATGTAAAACACAGAGAAGGCAATGGCATCCCACTCCAGTACTATTGCCTGGAAAATCCCAAGGGAAGAGGAGCCTGGTAGGCTGCGGTCCATGGGGTCGCTAAGAGTCAGAAATGACTGAGCAACTTCACTTTCACTTTTCACTTTCATGCACTGGAGAAGGAAATGGCAACCCACTCCAGTGTTCTTGCCTGGAGAATCCCAGGGACGGAGGAGCCTAGTAGGCTGCAGTCCATGGGGTTGCACAGAGTTGGACACGACTGCAGCGACTTAACAGCAGCAGCATATATAAAACAAATGCATATATATATATATATATGTATATGTGAAAAGGTGATAATCATAAGGGATTTTATTTAGGTCATACTTGAATGATCTAGTAATTTTCCTTACTTTCTTAAATTTAATTCTGAATTTTGCAATAAGGAGTTCATGATCTGATCCATAGTCAGGTCGTGGCCTTGTTTTTCCTGACCATAAAGAGCTGCTCCATCTTTGGGTGCAAAGAATATAATCAATATGATTTCAGTATTCACCATCTGCTGATGTCCACGTGTAGAATCATCTCTTGTGTTGTTGGAAGAGGGTGTTTGCTATGACCCGTGAATTCTCTTGACAAAACTCTTTTAGTTTTTGCCTTTTTTCATTTTGTTCTCCAAGGCCAAACTTGCCTGTTACTCCATGTATTTCCTGACTTCCTACTTTTGCATTCCAGTCCCCTATGATGAAAAGGACATCTTTTTGGGTGTTAGTTCTAAAAGGTCTTGTAGGTCTTCATAGAACCATTCAACTTCAGCATTAGTGGTTGTGGCATAGACTTGGATTACTGTGATATTGAATGGTTTGCCTTGGAAGCAAAGAGAGAACATTCTGTCATTTTTGAGACTGTACCCAATACTGCATTTTGGACTCTTTTGTTGGCTATGAGGGGTACTCCATTTCTTCTAAGGGATTCTTGCCCACAGTAGTAGATATAATGGTCATTTGAATTAAATTCACCCATTCCAGTCCAGTTTAGTTCACTGATTGCTAAAATTTGACATTCACTCTTGCTATGTCCTGTTTAACCACTTCCAATTTACCTTGATTCATTGACCTAACAGTCCAGAATCCTATGCAATATTGTTCTTTACACATTAGACTTTACTTCCATCACCAGTCACATCCAAAACTAGCTGTTGTTTTCACTTTGTTTCCATCTCTTCATTCTTTCTGAAATTATTTCTCCATTCTTCTCCAGTAGTGCCGGGGACCAGCCCCGGCTGATCCAGGGTATTCGAAGGAGAGACGGCATAGGCGAGAATCAGGATACAATAGCTTCAATTAGATATTAATTAAAGATATAAAGAGTAATAGAATAAGGATAGCTCAGTAGGAAAATTCAGTGGAGAAAAGAGGCTGAGTAGCTTGGTTTACGCGGGAGACCAATAAAACTTCAAGACAAGAAGTTTGCACCACTTACGTAGGCCGCAGGCGTCCTTCCGTTCTCCCGAAGGAGAGGAGACACTGAGGCCTCCCCGGTCGGATCTTAGAAGCCCAGGCATAATTAGTAAGCATGGTGGGTTCCGCGCTCCAGATGGAGACTCAGCCAGAGTGAGAGAGAGAGCGACATGGGGAGACCAGTATTTCGAGAAACTGATCCCAATTCTTTATTTTCCAGAGTCTGTTTTTATACACTGAGATGTTACACAAAAGTCACGTGGGGACAGCAGTCCTGACTTTTATTAAAGTCAGGTGCTTCACACAAATGTATACAGAGGTCTTAGGGGTGTTACATCATCTTCTGGCCAGGGGGGCCTGCTGACAATTTACCACCCTCTCCTTGTGACAGCGGTCAGTCAATCAGGACACTTATTTCTCCAGGGCTGATTATTCTCAAAACAGACGCCACCCAAATAAAGTTACATTCCTACAGGGTGAGGGTGTAGTGGGTTTTAGTTAAGGAAAGAATTTACTTAGCCTAAAGTCTAACGTGATTAATATCAAAGGTTAATACTTATTCCTTCTATATATTCATTAATGTGTGTAAGGGCAGGGGATATGGAGACTTACCAACAAACATTGGCTCAACAAATGAAAAACCCTTCACCAACACAATTTCTAATCAGCCCATTATACTTATACTAATAGTTTTCTAACTTTTCTAAGGAACCTGTTTTTAGAAGGTTTAAAGCATCTCGTGCCTCTCACGGTTGGGAGGCTGTGAGCAATCACATGTGGCCGGACGAGCCTGTCAGGCAGGCTAGAGAACCTTCAGAGGAGTTTGTAGGTTAAAACACTCTTGTCACACCCAAGAGTTTTTATTGACTGGAGCTCTAGGTTAACTCCTTCTCCGAAAGAGGTGGTGGGGGACAGCCCCCCGTAAAGTCAGAGGTGTAGGTAAGAGCACAAAGTAGTAAAGTAGGCAGGCTCTGGTTATGGGGGTAGACGCTCGAGGATTTCCAGGGGGACTCCTGAGGCTCGATCCCGCCTTTGCGTATGTCAAGCCTCCTTCCTCATGACCTTTGTCACGGGCGGAGTACCTCACTCTGGCCCCCAACACAGTAGCGTATGGGGCACCTACCAACCTGAGGAATTCACCTTTCAGTGTCATATCTGTTTGCCTTTTCATACTGTTCATGGGGTTCTCAAGACAAGAATACTGAAGTGGTTTGCCATGCCCTTCTCCAGTGGACCACATTTTTTCAGAACCCTCCACTATGACCCATCCAACTTGGGTGGCCCTACATGGCATGGCTCATAGTTTCATTTAGTTAGATAAGGCTGTGGTTCATGTGATCAGTTTGGTTAGTTATCTGTGATTGTGGTTTTCATTCTATCTTCCCTCTGATGGTAAGGATAAGAGGCTTATGGAAGCTTCCTGATGGGGAAGATTGACTGTGGGAGAAACTGGGTCTTGTTCTGATGGGTGGGGTCATGCTTCAGTTCAGTTCAGTTGCTCAGTCCTGTCAGATCTTTTGCAACCTCATGGACTATAGCCTACCACACTCCTCCTTCCATGGCATTTTCCAGGCAAGAGTAAAGTAAATCTTAAATCCAATTTTCTGTTGATGTGCAGGGCCGTTTTCCCTCCCTGTTGTTTGACATGAGGCCAAACTAAGATAGGGGTAATGAAGATAATGGCAACCTCCTTCAAAAGGACTTGTGCATTTTGTATTCAGTGTCCCTACCCTGCAGCAGGCCACTGTGGACCCACACCTCTGCTGGAGACTCATAGACACTCACAAGCAAGTCTGACTCAGTCTCTTGTGGGGCATTGTTCCTTTCTCCTGGCTCCTGGTGTGCACAAGGTTTTGTTTAAAAAAGTAGGGAAAACCACTAGACCATTCAGGTATGACCTAAATCAAATCCCTTATGATTATACAGTGGAAGTGAGAAGTAGATTCAAGGGATTAGATTTGATAGAGTGCCTGAGAACGAAAGAGGAGAGTGAAAAAACTGGCTTGTAACTCAACATTCAAAAAACTAAGATCATGGCATCCAGTCCCATCACTTCATGGCAAATAGACAGGGAAACAATGGAAAGAGTTACAGATTTTATTTGCTTGGGCTTCAGAATCACTGCAGATGATGACTGCAGCCATGAAATTAAGACCCTTGCTCCTTGGAATAAAAGCTATGACCAACCTGCTACTGCTGCTGCTAAGTCACTTCAGTTGTGTCCGACTCTGTGCGACCCCATAGACGGCAGCCCACCAGGCTCCTCCGTCCCTGGGATTCTCCAGGCAAGAACAGTGGAGTGGGTTGCCATTTCCTTCTCCAATGCATGAAAGTGAAAAGTGAAAGTGAAGTTGCTCAGTCGTGTCCGACTTTTAGCAACGCCATGGACTGCAGCCTACCAGGCTCCTCTGTCCATGGGATTTTCCAGGCAAGAGTAGTGGAGTGGGGTGCCATTGCCTTCTCTGATGACCAACCTAGACAACATATTAAAAAACAGAGACATTACTTTGCCAAGAAAGGTACATCTAGTCAAAGCTATGTTTTATCCAGTGGTCATGTATGGATGTGAGAGTTGGACTATAAAGAAAACTAAGTGCTGAAGAATTAATGCTTTTGAACTGTGGTGTTGGAGAAGACTTTTGAGAGTCCCTTGGACTGCAAGGAGATCCAATCAGTCAATCTTAAAGAAAGGACTGATGCTGGAGCTGAAGCTCCAATAATTTGGCCAACTTATGTGAAGAAAAAGACCCTGATGCTGGGAAAGATTGAAGGTTGGATAATAAGGGGATGACAGAGGATGAGATGGTTGGATGGCATCACTGACTCAATGGACATTAGTTTGACCAAGCTCCAGCAGTTGGTGATGAACAGCTCCTGGAGTGCTGTGGTCCATGGGGTCACAAAGACTCAGACACGACTGAGCGACTGAACTGAACTGAATGTCACTATGCATGTCATTTTTCTCAAGGAGTATATCAGTTACAGTGTTTTTTTTGTTTATAAACACAGAAATTGTGATTCAACCTGGTATAAATATCAAAGTGAATATATTGGCTTTTGTGGTTTATGGAATTCTATGAAGATATCCTAAGATTTCCAGTCCCTAGTAGATATTCTCACCCAGTTATTCAGTCAAACATGAATTTAGATACCACTGTGAAAAGACTTTATGAATTAACTAACATATCAAATCAGTTGATCTTATGATAGGGAGATTATCTGGATAATTCTGAACTAGTCATATAAGACCTTGAAAAGTAGAAATTATTTCTAGCTGGTTGAGGAAATAAGATCGAAGACACAGGACAGACTTGAAGCATCATTGCCTGCTTGGAAAAAGAGGGGTCATGTGGCAGCCTCTTAAGACCTGAGAAAACTTCATGGGTGACAGTCAGCAAGGAAACTAGAGACCTTAATTCTACAACTACAGGAATGTGAGTCCTACCAGCAACAAGAATGGAGCTGTTGTTAATGAGATGATTTTTTCATAGAATTTTTAAGGAATGATTCAGTCTGGCCAGAATATTGATTTCAGCCTTACTATATCCAGAACATTATGTCCATGCTAAACTTCTGAAATACAAAACTGTGAGATAACAAATGGGTGTTGTCTTAAGCTTCTATTTGTGATCTATAAGAGCTCTGGCTCCATTCTTATGAAGTTCTCAGTCTCTCTTCCCGTATTTTCCACCTAGAGGAAAACTGACTTCAACAGCTCCAATTTCATATCCATAAACAGCTCCAATTTCATATTTATAAACTGCAGGAGCAGTTTATAAATGTCTTTCCAGAAGCAAAGACATAATCTCTTGAAATACTTTGCTGCTGCTGCTAAGTCGCTTCAGTCGTGTCCAACTCTGTGTGACCCCATAGACGGCAGCCCACCAGGCTCCTCTGTCCCTGGGATTCTCCAGGCAAGAATGCTGGAGTGGGTTGTCATTTCCTTCTCCACTTGAAATACTTTAGCATAGAGCATTCCCCAAACCACCTTGATAATTCAGGTTGGTCCAGTCAATGGGAAACCTGACTCTGGATTGGTGAGGGCAAATTGGAAGTCAAATTTCTAAATGGCCACTTGAGTGAGTTTATATCAAATTACATACACAATTTCTCATTTTTCTACCTCATCTATACAAGTATATTTAGTTCTTATAAGAGGAGTGTGGATTTTTTCACTAACTCCATAACAGTAGAATTGTGCTTTCCAGTTATACTTTCTCATATATTGTAGTTAATTGTGAAGTACCTCGTTTTTCTACTTCCAAGAAACTACACGTTTATTTCTAATACTTGGCTCTGGCCTTTCCTGTTTATTTTACCCACAAAGTGTAAACTTCCAAAGTATAGTTATTTCTAAGTTTAGACTGTAATCAGTTCCCTTTTCAGTGACAAACCTTTATTCCCCCCAGATTATAAAATATTTAGCTTATTAGATTTTCTCTGCAGACGATATATTTGTTTCTTCATTGGTAAATCAGAAGGCTTGGCTCCTCAGTCCAATATTCTGCATGAAGTTGCTATAGCACCCTCTTCTTTCACAGTATGTAGAAAGTTTTAGGACAAAACATGAAAATTTTGTATCTATCTGATTGACTTTTTCTTACCCTTGTCCCCAGATATCAATTGATTATTACCTAGCTTGTATGAGGTATTGATTCCCAATATAACCTTAAAACTACTTTGAGAATATGAATTGGTCAGAATGGTCTCCTGCCAAATCATTTAATAATTTCTAATAGGATAAAGAAGGGTATATCTTGTCTGTCTTCTTAATATTTTATAATGATATAATGATACTTTCAAATGAGTTCTACTCATATGTTCCCTATTAATAATTTCATTGCTATCTTCAACCCAGCAGCATTCTGTATAAAAGAGAAAGACAAGCATTTGCCTTTACAGTGTTGACGACTTTTAAGGTCAAAAGCAGAAAACTACTCTTATTAGTCAGTTGACTCTGCTCTCTGATTACTGTCCAGGAAGAATGATTTAAGGTAAACCAAATCAGTTTTGGAAATTTTTATTCAGTGTTTCACTGAAATAAAACTATGAAGTATGTGTTTAAGTCAATTCTTCTAAATACTGAAGCATGTGCATTTTGCAACCAGTTTAAAAGATTTCTGAGAAGTTATGTTGCCCAAAATTCCGAGTGCAATATTGACACTATTTTATATATTTACTAATTATATATGCTTCAAATGTTTTTCAGGCAGATTAAAATTACTAGTACTACTTCTCCATTTATGGAACAAACCCAGGATTCTTTCTTTATGAACATGTTAGTGATGTTCTCCCATGTTTTCATAACTTAGCCTTGTGCTGAATTTGAGAAGCTTGATATTTAAGTATGGGTTGCTGTTGTTTAGATGCTGAAACACATCCAACTCTTTTTGTGACTCCATGGACTGTAGCATGCCAGGTTCTTCTGTCCATGGGATTTCTCTGGCAAGAATACTGGAGTGGGTTGCCATTTTCTTTTCCAGGAGATCTTTCCAAGCCAGGAATTGAACCAACATCTCCGGCATTGGCAGGTGGATTCCTTACCACTGAGCCAGTAGGAAAGCCTTTAAGTATGGGTAAGAGTCTCAAATTTCTTTAGTAAATGGGTTTCCTACTCCTAGTCTGGCTGTCAGTGGAACATATTAAATCTATCATTTACACCAATAATGAGGAAGAGAATAATTCCAAGAAGCTGTGTATAATTCAGGTTAAGCTATATGGTTGCAGAAAAAATTCTTACATTGTATTGTTTTAGCTCCTCATTTCTTTTCTAATGACTGTGTTAATAGGTATTATAAGAAAGAGACTAATGAAACTTGTTACTGTATTTACTTAGGGTTTGGGGTTGAGGAGAGAGAGTAGAATGTTATAGATAAGTCTTACCCCATTCCAGTATCCACAGAAGGTATTTTTCCTCTGTTTCAGTTCCAGGAATACCTGAGATTTTCCTAAATAATTGGTTTGTTTTATTTATTGTTTTCCAAGAGTGTGAATGGCATAATTTATTATGTTTCATTTTTCCTTTGATTTCTAAAATACTAAGTCCAATTTTTGTTTTCCTCTCACTGACATGTATCTTACTCCAAATATTTTGCTTACCAGTCTTCATTCCAGCACTTGACTTTTTCTATCTTTATTCTTCTTTTGACCTCATTTTCTTTATTCTTTTTTTCTTTATTCTTCTATTTGACCATTATATAGAATATCCTTAATGAATAATAGTCTTTTTCTATTTTAAAAAGTCAGCCTCTCTGATTGTAAGCGCTGCTCTAGGAAGGTAACCTATAGACAGGTGAGCTAGATAGGAATGCCTATTTATCATAGTTAGCCAGCTCAAACCTACTGGTGAATGAGCATATATCTAAGGCAGATTACCATCACAGCTATTGTTCATTGAATTTTTTGATTTGATTACATTTTTCCCCCAAAGCAGAGTAGTCTCACATACTTTAAGTAAAGAATATTTTAAACAGAGTTCCAAATACAATGACATAGCAAGACTGATGTTGCTATGTTAATACAGTCTGTATCAGTAAAAGAGATTCATATCTGTGTTATATTTCGAGAAAATAGTATATTAACATATAGAAATTAAACCATAATAGAGGTGCAAATGTTTTTCATTGCATCTTAATAATATGTACTATGTTAATATAGTATTCTTCACCCTGATTAAGAAAAAAGATACTAGGCCAATGTTCATCTAATAAGAAAAATAAACTCCTTTCCCTGGCCCACATAATCAAAATCTTTAAGAATGTGGCCTTGAGACAGACATATATCTTATGTTGTTTATTTTATATATAATTTATTTTATTTTGTGCAGGTGTATATATATATATCAGTCAGTCAGTTCAGTCACTCAGTTGTGTCTGACTCTTTGTGACCCTATGAATCGCAGCATTCCAGGCCTCCCTGTCCATCGCCAACTCCCAGAGTTCACTCAAACTCACATCCGTCAAGTCGGTGATGCCATCCAGCCATCTCATCCTCTGTCGTCCCCTTCTCCTCCTGCCCTCAATCCCTCCCAGCATCAGAGTCTTTTCCAATGAGACAACTCTTCTCATGAGGTGGCCAAAGGACTAGAGTTTCAGCTTTAGCACCATTCCTTCCAAAGAACACCCAGGACTGATCTCCTTTAGCATGGACTGGTTGGATCTCCTTGCAGTCCAAGGGACTCTCAAGAGCCTTCTCCAACACCACAGTTCAAAAGCATCAATTCTTCGGCGCTCAGCCTTCTTCACAGTCCAACTCTCACATCCATACATGACCACTGGAAAAACCATAGCCTTGACTAGACAGACCTTTGTTGGCAAAGTAATGTATCTGCTTTTGAATATGCTATCTAGGTTGGTCATAGCTTTTCTTCTAAGGAGTAAGCGTCTTTTTTTTTTTTTAATTTAAATTTATTTATTTTAATAGAGGCTAATTACTTTACAATATTGTATTGGTTTTGCCATACATCAACATGAATCCGCCACGGGTGTACACGTGTTCCTAATCCTGAACCCCCCTACCACCTCCCTCCCCATACCATCCCTCTGGGTCAGCCCAGTGCACCAGCCCCAAGCTTCCTGTATCCTGCATCGAACCTGGACTGGCGATTCGTTTCTTATATGATATTATAAATGTTTCAACGCTATTCTCCCAAATCATCCCCCCGCCCCGCTCCCACAGAGTCCAAAAGACTGTTCTATACATCTGTGTCTCTTTTGCTGTCTTGCATGCAGGGTTATTGTTACCATCTTTCTAAATGCCATATGTATGCGTTAGTATACTGTATTGGTGTTTTTCTTTCTGGCTTACTTCACTCTGTATAATCGGCTCCAGTTTCATCCACCTCATGAGAACTGATTCAGATGTATTCTTTTAAATGTCTGAGTAATACTCCATTGTGTATAGGTACCACAGCTTTCTTATCCATTCATCAGCTGATGGACATCTAGGTTGCTTCCATTGTCCTGGCTATTATAAACAGTGCTGCAATGAACATTGGGGTACACGTGTCTCTTTCAATTCTGGTTTCCTCAGTGTGTATGCCCAGCAGTGGGATTGTTGGGTTGTACGGCAGTTCTATTTCCAGTCTTTTAAGGAATCTCCACACTGTTCTCCATAGTGGCTGTACTAGTTTGCATTCCCACCGAGAGTGTAAGAGCGTTTCCTTTTCTCCACATCCTCTCCTGCATTTATTGCTTGTAGAGTTTTGGATCGCAGCCATTCTGACTGTCGTGAAATGGTACCTCATTGTGGTTTTGATTTGCATTTCTCTGATAACGCTGGATTGGAAGAAACACAAGCTGGCATCAAGATTGCTGGGAGAAATATCAATAACCTCAGATATGCAGATGACACCACCCTTATGGCAGAAAGTGAAGAGGAACTCAAAAGCCTCTTGATGAAAGTGAAAGTGGAGAGTGAAAAAGTTGGTTTAAAGCTCAACATTCAGAAAACAAAGATCATGGCATCCGGTCCCATCACTTCATGGGAAATAGATGGGGAAACAGTGGAAACAGTGTCAAACTTTATTTTTTTAGGATCCAAAATCACTGCAGATGGTGACTGCAGCCATGGAATTAAAAGATGCTTACTCCTTGGAAGGAAAGTTATGACCAAACTAGATAGCATATTGAAAAGCAGAGACATTACTTTGCCAACAAAGGTCTGTCTAGTCAAGTCTATGGTTTTTCCTGTGGTCATGTATGGATGTGAAAGTTGGACTGTGAAGAAGGCTGAGTGCTGAAGAATTGATGCTTTTGAACTGTGGTGTTGGAGAAGACTCCTGTGAGTCCCTTGGACTGCAGGGAGATCCAACCAGTCCATTCTGAAGGAGATCAGCCCTGGGATTTCTTTGGAAGGAATGATGCTAAAGCTGAAACTGTAGTACTTTGGCCACCTCATGTGAAGAGTTGACTCACTGGAAAAGACTCTGATGCTGAGAGGGATTGGGGGCATGAGGAGAAGGGGACGACGGAGGATGAGATGGCTGGATGGAATCACTGACTCAATGGATGTGAGTCTGGGTGAACTCCGGGAGTTGGTGATGGACAGGGAGGCCTGGCGTGCTGCGATTCATGGGGTCGCAAAGAGTCGGACATGACTGAGCGACTGAACTGAACTGAACTGATAATGAGTGATCTTGAGCATCTTTTCACGTGTTTGTTAGCCATCTGTATGACTTCTTTGGAGAAATATCTATGTAGTTCTTTGGCCCATTTTTTGATTGGGTTGTTTATTTTTCTGGAATTGAGCTGCAGGAGTTTCTTGTATATTTTTGAGATTAGTTGTTTGTCAGTTGCTTCATTTGGTATTATTTTCTCCCATTCTGAAGGCTGTCTTTTCACCTTGCTTATAGTTTCTTTTAATTTCATGGCTGTAATCACCATCTGCAGTGATTTTGGAGCCCCCAAAAATAAAGTCTGACACTGTTTCCCCATCTATTTCCGATGAAGTAATGGGACCAGATGACATGATCTTAGTATTCTGAATGTTGAGCTTCAGTTCAGTTCAGTTCAGTCGCTCAGTCATGTCCGACTCTTTGTGACCCCATGAATGGCAGCACGCCAGGCCTCCCTGTCCATCACCAACTCCCGGAGTTCACTCAGACTCAAGTCCATTGAGTCAGTGATTCCATCCAGCCATCTCATCCTGTCGTCCCCTTCTCCTCCTTCCCCCAATCCCTCCCCGCATCAGAGTCTTTTCCAATGAGTCAACTCTTCACATGAGGTGGCCAAAGTACTGGAGTTTCAGCTTTAGCATCATTCCTTCCAAAGAACACCCAGGGCTGATCTCCTTCAGAATGGACTGGTTGGATCTCCTTGCAGTCCAAGGGACTCTCAGGAGTTTTCTCCAACACCACAGTTCAAAAGCATCAATTCTTCGGCGCTCAGCCTTCTTCACAGTCCAACTCTCACATCCATACATGACCACAGGGAAAACCACAGCCTTGACTAGACGGACCTTTGTTGAGCTTAGTTGACCTAAAAGTGCATTCCAGTTTTTCCATTAAATGTTATGGAATCCACATCTCCAGGAATTATTCTAATGTCCAGCTAGATTTAAGAATCATTCTTGTAATAATGTATTATTGAAGAACAGAATTAAAATTTTATTGAAAGCCTAGCCCCAGAGGACATATCCATCTCTGAATTGTTGAAGAAGAAATGCTAGTAGCTTATATATATTTGTGACATATTAATATTCCCTAAAACACAAGTAAAGACAATGAGTGCCAGATTTAAAAATGTTTTTTTCAAAGACCTTATTTCGTGTAAAAACAGAGAAGGCCATGGTACATTTGGTTTTGTAATATGGGAGTTGAAAATGACTTTTCTTTCTCAGTGATCTGAAAACCTTGACTGTTTAAATAGAGATCATCCTTAGAAGTGAAATTTTACTTCCTGAATACTAATCTGAAGAGTTTAATGGTAGAAGAGAGAGGAAAGAGAACAGGCCTTAGAGCAGCATCTTCCCCCATCTTGCTGGTGACTCAATTTTTTTTAATTGTGCCAATTCCCAGAGAGACTCATTATAAAGCTAAGATTGAAGGAAGTAATTAATTCAAGAAAGTTGATATTGGTTTTGATGCACCAGAGACTTTTGTTTCATCTGCTGCAGTGTGAAAATAATGCTGTGGACTGCGAGCTAGAAGCAGGGAGAAATGACATGCTAGTCTTTTTGTACATATCTAACAATATATACATTTTAAAAATGCTGTTCATTTGTAAGAAAACCTATCTTTATTAGAAGGCTGGAAAATGATCAACCATTTAATCTTTCTGTTTAGTAGGACAAATGAGTCCTTTTCAAAGATTCATGATAAAAGGTGATTGAGTATTATTTTTTCTATAATTCTGAAATATATTCTCAATATAGTAATTACATTTTCAGGATATATATTTCATGTAATTAATAACTGTTCCCTCCAACTGGTTCCAAATTCTCATGACTTCCTTATGGAATAATAAATGTGTAATAAGAAATTATGCTTTAAAGCATTTATTTAGATATTTAAGAGTATTTTTTTCCTCCAGCATTCATTGACATGCATACAATTAAATTTAAAAAATACTCCTTTATAAGAAATCTCCTTTTTAGCTATGTCATTGAAAAATGTTCAACGAATCATTCTTTTGTGAAGGGTTATCAGTCCCATCACCTCTCTTGATTTAAGATCACCTACTATATAAATGTTTATCATTTTTTAATGTTAGTAATTTATGTTATAAACATTGATTCAAGATCATCCTGCCATTAGTTTCTTAGAGGTTACTTTCTAACTGAAATAAGATGTTAAGGCCCTATTTTTTCAATTAAAAATAAAATCACAGAAAATTAGATCCAAAGAATCCATACACTTATTATTTTATTGATATCAGTTCAGTTCAGTCACTCAGTCGTGTCTGACTCTTTGCGACCCCATGGACCACAGCACGCCGGGCTTCCCTGTCCATCACTAACTCCTGGAGTTTTTCCAAACTCATGTCCATTGAGTTGGTGATACCATCCAACCATCTCATTCTCTATCGTCCCCTTCTCCTCCTGCCCTCAGTCTTTCCCAGCATCAGGGTCTTTTCAAATGAGTCAGCTTTTTACATCAGGCGGACAAAGTATTAGAGTTTCAGCTCCAACATCAGTCCTTCCAATGCACACTCAGGACTGAATTCCTTTAGGATGGACTGGTTGGATCTCCTTGCAGTCCAAGGGACTCTCAAGAGTCTTCTCCAACACCACAGTTTAAAAGCATCAATTCTTTGGCTCTCAGCTTTCTTCATAGTCCAACTCTCACATCCATACATGACCACTGGAAAAACCATAGCCTTGACTAGACAGACCTTTGTTGGCAAAGTAATGTCTCTGCTTTTCAATATACTATCTAAGTTGGTCATAACTTTCCTTCCAAGGAGTAAGCATCTTTTAATTTCATGGCTGCAGTCACCATCTGCAGTGATTTTGGAGCCCAAAAAAATAGTCTGACATTGTTTCCACCATTTCACAATCTATTTTCCATGAAGTAATGGGACCATGAGCTTAGTTTTCTGAATGTGGAGCTTTAAGCCAACTTTTTCACTCTCCTCTTTCACTTTCATCAAGAGGCTGTTTAGTTCATCTTCACTTTCTGCCATAAGGGTGGTGTCATCTGCATATCTGAGGTTATTGATATTTCTCCCTGCTAAGTAAGCAGTGTGACAATATATAGCCTTGATGTACTCCTTTCCCAAGTTGCAACCAGTCTGTTGTTTCATGTCCAGTCCTAACTGTTGCTTCTTGACCTGCATACAGATTTCTCAGGAGGCAGATCAGGTGGTCTGGTATTCCCAGGTTTATTGACATAATACCTGAGAATCAGAGAGATGAAATGAATCTAATATAGTACTTAAAAGCAGAACTAGGATAAGAAATCATTTTCTGAAAAACAGAGGTAAAGGACTTGACTTTACTGAATGTTCAGTTTTTGCCCTGAGAGACTGAAACTATATTCCCTAGTTAACAAGAAAAAGAAACTGAAATCTGGGAGGTTAATAAACCTAACTTAGGTTCCCAAGATGGTGAATTTCAGAATTCAGATCATATGCCCTGTCTAAACCCAGGATGTCTCCTTCTAAAGCCCATGGAAAAGCAGTTGTCTTTCAGTCACATGACTTTGAAGCCCAAATAAAACAGAAGAAACTAAGTGATGTTCATTTGGGCTGTAGTATTTAAATAAGTCAGCACATTATAGTAGTAAGATCCAGTAAGAGCAAAGCAGGCTGAAATGATAGGAATGAAAAGAATTGAATATTTTCTTCCTTCCTTCCTCCTTCCCTCCCTCCCTCATCTTTCCTTTCTTTTTCTTCCTTTCATTTAAAAAAAAATCCCTTCTTCTAGATGTTTTTAAGCCATTATAAGAATAAAAAAATAAACGTGTAAGCCTAAGTGGTCTCTGATGTTATAACTGTACAGAGTGACTCACAAGATGATGACTTGATTCATAAAGAAAGGTAGTTTGTTTTCAGCATACTCTATTTAATGTAACAGAATGAAATTCATTTAAAAAACAGCTCTATAAAAGTGTTAAAACATATATTTAAAAACACATTAGTTTAGAAATGAACACTTCTGCTATTTCACATACCAGTGACACTAAATAATATTAATAGGCTATGCTATGCCTATTAGGGTATGAAGGCTATCCAGCGTATCAAGGCTTCCCTTGTGGCTCAGCTGGTAAAGAAACTGCCTGCAATGCAGGAGACCTGGGTTTGATCCCTGGGTTGGGACAACTCTCTGGAGAAGGGAAAGGCTACCCACTCCAGTATTCTGGCATGGAGAATTTCATGGACTGTATAGTCCATGGGGTTGCAAAGAGTTGAACGCAATGAGTGACTTTCATGGTATGCATTTGTTTTCTCTTGAAAAATCCTCTGTCACTTTATACTTTTTAATATTGGAAATATAAAGATCAAAATGCTTATATTCTGTTTCCAAATGGTTCTGTGTAGTTTTTCTTTTTCTTTAAGATATTAATTAACATTATGATTTTAAAAATTGTTGATTTTCTTGATTTCATAAAATGTATATAACTTCAATGCCTGTTGCTCCATATTCATGAGCCCTTATGTTTCCTATATTTTATAAATGATAGACTTAGCAACCCAGGGGGTAAAGAGAGAAACCAAAACCTTTTCCACAAGATATAGTCTTCCTCCTAATTAGCTTGAAGCTGTTATCGTTGAATATCCTGACTCTTCCTTAAAGCTTTTGACTATTTTTCACTTTTAACTTTAACCCTAAATATAGTTGAGAGATAAAATGAGAGGGGAACAACAATATCATCCTGATTTTGTGATGTTTGAAGCAATATTACATTTAGTCAATGAAGTGGTGTGCTAATATACTTTGTCAGAAAAGCTGCCTGAATTTGACAGTAATGTTATTAAAAATATCCAGAAATAATTTGCTTTATGAAAGACAAAGCACTTTTCATTTTAGTTTAAATAAAACATTCCAGAGGATCCATTTTGATGTAAAATTTTATTAAAGTAACTTTTAAAATGTAATTTTGTGTTTTTTAAAGAAATTAAATTCTCTATTATTTTTTTTGGAAAGCAGATTTTAATACATCTATGAATTTTAAAGGAAGACACTGACATGGCAGTTAAAAAAGCATTTCTTCATAGCAAAAGTTAGAACTAATTTATTTTGCATAATGAGAAGTAATCCAAGATAAATGAATCAAATACATTATATATGATATTGCTACATATATAGATAAAAGTAGGTATGTGTACATATACACATTAGATATACAGATATGGACATAAATAAGGATAAGAATATAGACAGATTAGAAAGTATTTTTGTTTTAATGTAGAGTATTATTAATTTAAACTTATGTAGTACCATATATTTTAAAGCTTAAGATGAAATAAAACATTTTGCCATTAGAGTGATAGAACTAAGATTTTGGAACTCAACCATGAGATGTTTGCTTATCAGCAATGTCATAAATGAAAAAAATCATCATCATTACAAAAGTGGGCATTGGGAATATAGACAGGACAGCTGTTGTTCTTTAATTGTGACTAGATTAATAAAATTCAGTTTTTACAACCCATTAAAGCTTATCACTGGGGAATACATTTTAGTACCACTTTGGGTGTCTTTTGGTTAATAAATTCTTGCCTTTTGAGTGTAAGCATTTGGCTTCAAATCCCAGATACAAGTTTATTAAAAATTGTAATAGTTCGTAGAGACTATAAAATGAAATGAAGTGCACAAAATGTGTGTTTCCGGTGCTTGACTTTAACATGATTTTTTACATGACTAATTTCAATATTTTCAACTGAAGCAGACTGTTGTTGAATTTAAATGATTATTAAATATTTAACCAGAATGAAAAAGAGCAAGAGCAAAGGGGAGATGGAGAGAGAGAGAGAGGAAGGAAAGGAAGAAGGAGGGAGGGAGAGAGGGAGGGGTGGATGGAGGGAGATGTGAGGGGGGGAATCAAATTTTCTGTTAATTTCTTGATAGTTTTTCTGTGATAATAAAATAAGAAATGTGCCCTAAATTAACACACTATGCTAATATTTATGAATCCAATACTATTTATGTGAAACAGTCTGTAATTTCAGATCCAAATTGTGGTAAAGCATAGTTAGTATAGTTAATAAGAACTCTGTGAAATATTCTGTCAAAGTGTTTTTAAGAGGTGATAAAGATACAGATTTTTTTAAAGCCAAAGCTTTTGGAATATGGCATTATTCTACTAAATATTTTCCTTCATTAAATAAATAGAATGAGAAAAAATACTTAAAATTTCTATTAATGAATGAGCCTCCTTCTGAAAGTTCAATTTTTAATGCTAGTGAAACGAAAAATGTGAGGCAGTGATGCAAGAGCAAGGTGCAGTGTTGGAGCAGGGCAAAGACCCCAAATTCTATAATTGCATGGAAACTGGCCTAAAAGGAAGATAGGAATCCTTGTTAGCATTTCTTTCTCCTTAATAAAATAATCTTTGTGTCTGGATAAAATAAGGTTGATGGTGTGGAGATGTAAAAGCCATAGAATTTCCACTGAAACAACTGCAGAGCCTACTGTAGTTCCCTGGGACTTCCTTGGTGGTGCAGTGGCAAAGAATCAATCTGCTAATGCAGGAGACGCAAGAGATGCAAGTTCGATCCCTGGGTCGGGAATATCCCCTAGAATAGGAAATGGCAACTCACTGTAATATTCTGGCCTGGAAAGTTCTGTGAACAGAGGAGCTTGGTGGGCTATGGTCCATGGGGTTGCAAAGAATCAGACATGACTGAGCAAAATTGAGCACAGGCACATAGTTCCATGTATGCTGACAGAGTACACACGATTCCTGCAGATACTCAAAGGAGAAGCAGGGGTCAAAATATTTGTTGTGCTGGTTCTCAGAATATCACAAGATCATGTAGAATGCCAGCTGAAGCCAACCTGAGCAGTGAGGGCAAAGCCAAGGAAGAAACATGAGCTTGGGAGGCCCATTGCTTTTATAGCAATTGGTAAGCAAAACTGACCACAGAGAAACCAGATGCATCTCATCTGACCTCACTTCTCAGAATTCCAGTTTCATAACCAGTCCTGAAAGGTGACCTGAGTAAAAGAGTAGCCAAGGTCATGGGCTCAGCAAGACAATAAGAGCCCAAGAGGCCTATGGTGACAGTTTCCCTATTCTTTTCTCTTTCATTATCCTGTTCAGTCGCTTAATCATGTCTGACTCTGTGACCCCATGGACTGCAGCTTGCCAGGCTTCCCTGTCCTTCACCGCCTCCTGGAGCTTGCTCAAATTCATATTCATTGAGTTGTTGATGCCATCCAATCATCTCATCCTCTGTCGTTCCCTTCTCGTCCTGCCTTCATTCTTACCCCGCATCAGGGTCTTTTCCAATGAGCTGGCTCTTTGTATCAGCTAGCCAACATATTGGAGCTTCAGCTTCAGCATCAGTCCTTCCAATGAATATTCAGAGTTGTTTACCTTTAGGATTTACTGGTTTGATCTCCTTTCAGTCCAGGGGACTCTTAAGTGTCTTCTCCAACACAGCAGTTCAAAAGCATCAGTTATTTGGTGCTCAACCTTCTTTTTTTTGTTATTCAGGGTTCCCCCCAATTTTCCCCCTATAATAAATCTGTTCCAAACCTCATTCCCTTCACATCATCCAGAAAGGCAAAAATTCTAATACCATATTGTCCCAGGAAAGCTATGGTCCCTAACTCACATTTGTGCTCTCTGTTTGGGGTCATGATGATATGTCTTGGTTTGAAGAATCCTTATCATTTCCCATTGAGTCCAATATATTACTAATACCCATTACATCATTTCATTCCTGTTCTTTGCAAGTAATTCTCAATTTTAAAAAATTTTCTTAGATTTAAACCCTCCTAGTTTTTGCTTAAAGTGTGATTAACAAGATAAAGTGGAAATACAAATTTCTATTTATCGACAAAGGTCTTTTCTAACAGTTTATCTACACTCTAACAAATGTTATTAACAGAATCAGTTGGCATATGTAAATATAATGCAATAAACTTACTTAAAATGGTTACTTTGGGCTTTAATTTTTTTTAAAAAAGCATGTAATTAACTTGCTTTTAAAAAGTTGAAGAGCAGTAAATACTAATTCAGTAAATCAAGTGGAAGGGTCCTTGGCCTGGGGACATTAGTGACACTGTGCAAAGTTGACTGGTTTAGCAGGCTAATAGATAGCTTCTTTTAACCTCATTACTTTATATATGTGTCTTCTGTGAAAAAGTCATGCCTTGTTGAAAATTCTTCCTAAATAAGGACTTTTTTTCTTTAATTAACATATATACACATTTAATACTTTTTTCATGGGAAAGAAGATGGAAAATCAATTCCATATTATGGCCAGAGAGACAGTCAGCTGGAGAAAGGAGATGAGAGAGAGGAAGAAGGAGAGACTGACTGACTCACTGTCTTCTAATTTTTTCTTGTAGACTGAGGGAAGTAGAATTAGTGTATTTGATGTTTTGTTTCCTAATAATTGGGCGACTTTGGTTAAAGGAATTTACATTTGTGAGATACCTTCCTAATCTATAAACTTGGGATGATAATAAATACTATTATGGATTGGCATAAAGAATATTTGAAGATTAGTTGTGGTTTGTGTCAAGTTCCTAACACCTTACACCTATTTGGTATTTAATAAATGGTCACTGTTATTGTCGATGCAACTGTATTATCCTTTGAAAATAAGGCCCTGAACACAATAGAAGTTTCTGTGGCCCAATAAATCAGAAAATATTAAAGAGAAGAGAAACATTCTCTTCTGAGAATGATACATAACTTATACTACACTGGAGATTTTTAAGGATTGATGGTAAATGAACAGTTGAAAAAATACTTGTTTTTATCCGAGTCAGCCTAACATGCATTAAAGAGTTGGCAGCAATTGCTGTGCACACCCATTGCTTAAAGGTACAATCCTTTGATGAGGTTTTAAGAAAATGATACATGTTTCTAAGTTTTTTGAGTTTTAGAAGAAATTCCCTTAAAATAATGAAAATACCATTTGAAGATGATGATTTCCCCATGATGATTTCTTTCCTCAGGCCCTTTTGCTTCTCTGAAACTGGCTCTGTGCCTTGTGATGCTAGGGCTGATGCTGAAGTAGTATGACATATTACATATTAAACTAAAATATGAAAGTCTTGCTCAAAGAAAAGAAATAAGATGCAAATAAATAAGATGCTTTTTTAATTAGAAGCTATTTTTAAAGGCTTTAAAAAATTCTTTCTTTTATTTTTCGGTTGCACTGGGTCTTTGCTGCTGCACATGGGCTTTTTCTAGTTGTGGCAGCTGGGGGCTACTCTTGGTTGTGGTGGATAGGTTTGTCACTGCGGTGGCTTCTGTTGTTGTGGAGCACGGGCTCTAGGAGCACAGGCTTCAGTAGTTGCAGCTCAAGGGCCCTAGGGCACAGGGCTTCAGTGTGCTCTAGTTGTGTTACACAGGCTTGGTGGTTGTGGCTCTTGGGCTCTAGAGCACAGGCTCAGAAATTGTGGTGCATGGGCTTAGTCAATCCGAGATTTGTGGAATCTTCCCAGACAAGGGATGGAATCTGTGTCCCCTGCATTGGCAGGCAGATTCTTATCTACTGCACCACTGGGGAAGTCCAATTAAAAGCTATTAATTAAGAATTAACCTTTTGGAAATTCACTTCTAGCTGCTGGGCTAGGTTGTATTTCTCACAGTGTGTTCATAGAGGAGTGTATTTCTAAAGATATGCTATATTCTACCTATAGCTTCAGATCAGATCAGATCAGTCGCTCAGTCGTGTCCGACTCTTTGCGACCCCATGAATCGCAGCACGCCAGGCCTCCCTGTCCATCACCAACTCCCAGAGTTCACCCAGACTCACGTCCATCGAGTCAGTGATGCCATCCAGCCATCTCATCCTCCGTCGTCCTCTTCTCCTCCTGCCCCCAATCCCTCCCAGCATCACAGTCTTTTCCAATGAGTCAACTCTTCGCATGAGGTGGCCAAAGTACTGGAGTTTCAGCTTTAGCATCATTCCTTCCAAAGAAATCCCAGGGCTGATCTCCTTCAGAATGGACTGGTTGAATCTCCTTGCAGTCCAAGGCACTCTCAGGAGTCTTCTCCAACACCACAGTTTAAAAGCATCAATTCTTCGGCACTTAGCCTTCTTCACAGTCCAGCTCTCACATCCATACATGACCACAGGAAAAACCATAGCCTTGACTAGACGAACCTTTGTTGGCAAAGTAATGTCTCTGCTTTTGAATGTGCTATCTAGGTTGGTCATAACTTCCTTCCAAGGAGTAAGCATCTTTTAACTTCATGGCTGCAGTCACCATCTGCAGTGATTTTGGAGCCCCCCAAAATAAAGTCTGACACTGTTTCCACTGTTTCCGCATCTATTTCCCATGAAGTGGTGGGACTGGATGCCATGATCTTCGTTTTCTGAATGTTGAGCTTTAAGCCAACGTTTTCACTCTCCACTTTCACTTTCATCAAGAGGCTTTTGAGTTCCTCTTTTATATTTTGAAATAGATCTTGAACGAACATGAATGTGAAGTCACTCAGTCGTGTCTGACTCTTTGTGACCCCATGGACTGTAGCCTATCAGGCTCTTCCGTCCATGGGATTTTCCAGGCAAGAGGGCTGGAGTGGATTGCTATTTCTTTCTCCAGGGGATATTCCTGACCCAGGAATCAAACTTGGGTCTCCTGCATTGCAGGTAGATGCTTTACCATCTGAGCCACCAGGAAAGCCAATAGATCTTATGATAAGCAATTACATAATTCTGACATAATCTCTACAGTCTGTTTTAAACCCTTTTGAATATGTCAGTAAACAAATATTGAAATATTCATATGGCAATTTCATGTTCATATTTAAATGTATTATGTTTTTTAGAAGACTGTTGCTATTTTGGGAATATGCAAATAAAAGATGAAAATGTTTGAATTCTGAACTATTAGAAATAGAGGAAAAACTCACATTTAATGCACATAATGTGAGCTTTCTAGGGATAAGGAGTATTTTTTAACAAATTGGATTTATTTAGTGCATGTATTGTAAACATTCCACAAATGCTTGTGATGATATTTCATTTGTTATCTTCATGGATCTAAGGTGCTAACTTCATTATAAGTAGTTTCCACAACATTTGTGATGTTTTTGATGGAATGGTAGACCTATTTTGCAGTAAATTTCCACTATGAAATTCATGGTAAAGCATATTCTATAAATGTTAGCATACATATTATATCATCTTCAGTGCTTCTTAAAATTTCTTCCCTTAAGAATCACTTGGGGTTGTTTGCTAAAAATGGGGATTTTGAAACTTTGTTTAAAATGCAGATTCTTGGGCCCACCCATTCAGATTCTCATCCTGAAGGGTGCAGAATCTGACTTTTCACAAAGTCCAGAGTTGACTCGTGGAGGTAGTTTTAGCATAGATTGAGAAGCACTGCTGTCCAATATTTGAAAAGAAAATCATTTACTGGCTTAAAATATGTAATTTTTTTCCTAAGGAGCACATTGTGTCAGTTTTACCTGTTTACTCATGTTCTCTCTAAGTACTCTTCCGGTTTCACACTCTAAGTAGGAGATATCTTTTCCACTTTTTCTCATTTAACCACCAGTTTGTATGTATGTCTCAGGAGGAAGTTTTGGGCTTGACAAAACTATAACCTAATTCATCAGACTTTAGCCTTTTAAGATTAGTCCCACAAAACAATTAAAAACATAGTTTTCTGCTTTAAGTGTTTAACTCAGTTTTAATTAGAAACCTTCCCCTTTTATTTACTTCGTACCCCTTCACCTCCATTGACATTGAGACAGTCTTCTGTGGGGCACAATGAATATGCCTGCTTTGCATACTTATATTGGAAAATTTTAAGAGTAAAGATATAATTAACTTTCAAGGATTGTTCTGTAGCCAAGATTACATTTATAAACCAATTTGGAATTTCTCCTATGAGATATCTGTGAATCTAAGAGGTTAACAAGTGGAGATTTATGGTTTCAAAATGAGTGTAAATGGAAGTATAAATTTGTGGGTTTTGGTTATTGTTTAGTAGCAGTCAACCAGTTTTCAAGAGAATGATTCTTTGTAGAGGTGATTCTTGGGATGTGGTATGATGAGTAGAAGATATGTCAACATACATATTGCTGGGAACCTTTCAGAAATGTTCTGATTGAAACCGTGGTGATATTGGTTGATTAGCACAGAGCCTCAGGCATAAGTATTCAGTGTAATGCCTCCATGAAGATGCTGGTTTCTGAAGAAGCATACCAGGAATGACTTGTATTTTCCTTTTTTTTTCTTTTTTAATTGTATTTTTGCTTCCCTGAAACAGGTGTGGTTGGATCTGTTTGAATAAAAGAACAGTGTTGAAGTTGTATTGCCTCATGGATTATTTACCCTTTATCCTTAAATATCTCCCTCTCTTGCCCTTTGTCTTCAGCCTATTTTCTCTAATCAACAGCAATCTGACCACTCCTTTCACTACCACATTGAAACTACTCCCACTGAATCACCAGTGACTTTTAATTGCTAAACCCAAAGGAAGATTTCCAAGTCTCAGTGAGTGCTGTACCAAGTCATATTGGAAAACTGTGGTAAAGGAAAAAGGCATGGCCCTAGATCTCCTTGTTAAAATATTCCCCAATGTTCTCAAATAAGTGGAAAAAGTTACTAATAGCTCTATCAAAAAAAAAAAAAAAAAAGAGCCTATATATAAACTCCATCCTGCCCCATGTATTGGCAGACCATTGTCGGCCTCATATACCTACTGGGGGCCGGGTCGGGGGTGGGAAGCAAAGTCTTCCGAGGTCTAGGAACTGCGGACTGTGGGCATGTACAGTAACACAGGGTAATAGCGCCTACAACCACCCGTCTTTACTCAAAGTTGTGATTTGTTGAAAAAAAGTTGTTATATTTTGTTCACCATGGATTATTTTGCATTTGCTTTTACTTTTAAAGTGATTTATTTAAACATTATTTATCTTCATTACAGAATTTTTGATCTCCCTTAACTTTTTCTGCCCATGGTGAGTGCTTCCCTCACCTTGTCTTGTCCCAGCCCTGCCCATGGTATCGGGCCTCTTTGTGAACCTGATAGTATTATTCTCTCTGAAGTCTGTCCTCTCTGAGTTTCTGTGACATTGTTGCCTTGTGAGTGCTTTCCTTCATCATCAAATGTTAGTTCTCAGTATCTTTCTCGGGCTCTCTTCTAGCCCTTCAGTGTTTGGTGCTTTCAGTGGCTGATTCTCATTGTTCTAACTGTGCCTTTGTTTATGTTCTTTCTGGCTACACTCACTCGTTTCTGCCATTGCTTTTTCCCACACACATTTTTTTATGGCTAAACAGTTACAATAGGCTGCTAATTAAGTTCCTCTAATCTCCACACTTGCCCCTTTCTGGTCCACAATATAGGTAGATCAATTTTTTTTTTTCTAAAGTGAATATATAATTCATGTATTTATTAACTGACTATTTAGTTTTTATTTCTGTATTTTAGAAATTGTTTTAGATTCTAGGGAAAAATCAGTAAATGAAAGAAAGTCCATATTGTCCTGAAAATTATGTCTTAATTTTATTTGAATACTGTTGTGGTCTTTTCTAAATGTTGTATTCAATTTTAGCCTACATGTATGCTTGTAGAATGGATTTGGGTGGAAAGGTTTATTTCCTCCTTTTCTCATATTTTGATTATACAATATTTGACTATTGTTATTTTTCAGTTATGTATGAATTGCTAGAATCCTGGATTCTGCTTTCTAAAAGAAATACATTTTTATTTAGAATGTGGAAATCATTACCCACTGACTTGTTAGTACTTAGGATTTCCTTTCAGTCACAGAAATAAAGGATGGTATAATAATGACCATTTTCCTTTACTCATTATTTCTGTGTTTTATACATATTGTTAATTATATTCTAAGTCTTGGAGAGTATGTGCTGCCATAGTCTTTAAACAATTGTAATTGAGTCTGGTGACCTGTTTTGTTTGACTCACACTATATGTGGCTTTCTTTAATTTTATTCAGTTGTTTTTAAATAAATAGACTTGTTTTCATTTTATTCAAATTTTAAAAAATGAATACACTTTATTTTCACAGCAGTTTTAGGCTCACAGCAAAAGTGAACAGAAAGCAGAGAGTTCACATGTATCCTTTCACCATAGGGACAATATGCAGCCTTTCTGAACATCCACATTCCACCCCAGTGTGTTACAGTTGATAAACCAACATTGACACATCATTATCAACAGTTTGCATTAGAGTGAACACGTTTACGTTGTTCTACTGATTTAACAAAGGTATCATGTCCGTGTCCACAATTATATATCTTACAAAATAGTTTCCTTGCTCAAAAATCCTCTAAGCTCCACCTGTTCATCTTTACTTCCCAGGGGAGCCTGGTGGGCTGCCATCTCCTCTGGTGTCACACAGAGTCGGACACGACTGAAGTGACTTAGCAGCAAACCCTTGATGATCACTGATCTTAATACTGTTTCTATCAGCAAAAACAAGACCAGTAGCTGACTGTGGCTCAGACCATGAATTCCTTATTGCCAAATTCAGACTTAAATTGAAGAAAGTAGGGAAAACGACTAGACCATTCAGGTATGACCTAAATCAAATCTCTTATGATTATACAGTGGAAGTGAGAAATAGATTTAAGGGACTAGATCTGATAGATAGAGTGCCTGATGAGCTATGGAATGAGGTTCGTGATACTGTACAGGAGACAGGGATCAAGACCATTCCCATGGAAAAGAAATGCAAAAAAGCAAAATGGCTGTCTGAGGAGGCCTTACAAATAGCTGTGACAAGAAGAGAAGTGAAAAGCAAAGGAGAAAAGGAAAGATATAAACATCTGAATGCAGAGTTCCAAAGAACAGCAAGAAGAGATAAGAAAGCCTTCTTCAGCAATCAATGCAAAGAAATAGAGCAAAACAACAGAATGGGAAAGACTAGGGATCTCTTCAAGAAAATTAGAGACACCAAGGGAACATTTCAGGCAAAGATAGGCTCGATAAAGGACAGAAATGGTATGGACCTGACAGAAGCAGAAGATATTAAGAAGAGATGGCAAGAATACACAGAAGAACTGTACAAAAAAGATCTTCATGACCCAGATAATCATGATGGTGTGATCACTGACCTAGAGCCAGACATCCTGGAATGTGAAGTCAAGTGGGCCTTAGAAAGCATCACTATGAACAAAGCTAGTGGAGGTGATGGAATTCCAGTTGAGCTATTCCAAATCCTGAAAGATGATGTTGTGAAAGTGCTGCACTCAATATGCCAGCAAATTTGGAAAACTCAGCAGTGGCCACAGGACTAGAAAAGGTCCGTTTTCATTCCAATCCCAAAGAAAGGCAATGCCAAAGAATGCTCAAACTCCCGCACAATTGCACTCATCTCACAAGCTAGTAAAGTAATGCTCAAAATTCTCCAAGCCAGGCTTCAGCAATATGTGAACCGTGAACTTCCTGATGTTCAAGCTGGTTTTAGAAAAGGCAGAGTAACAAGAGATCAAATTGCCAACATCTGCTGGATCATGCAAAAAGCAAGAGAGTTCCAGAAAAGCATCTATTTCTGCTTTATTGACAATGCCAATGCCTTTGACTGTGTGGATCACAATAAACTGTGGACAATTCTTCAAGAGATGGGAATACCAGACCATCTGATCTGCCTCTTGAGAAATTTGTATGCAGGTCAGGAAGCAACAGTTAGAACTGGACATGGAACAGCAGACTGGTTCCAAATAGGAAAAGGAGGGAGTTCGTCAAGGCTATATATTGTCACCCTGTTTATTTAACTTATATGCAGAGTACATCATGAGAAATGCTGGGCTGGAAGAAACACAAGCTGGAATCAAGATTGCCGGGAGAAATATCAATCACCTCAGATATGCAGATGACACCACCCTTATGGCAGAAGTGAAAAGGAACTCAAAAGCCTCTTGATGAAAGTGAAAGTGGAGAGTGAAAAAGTTGGCTTAAAGCTCAACATTCAGAAAATGAAGATCATGGCATCTAGTCCCATCACTTCATGGGAAATAGATGGGGAAACAGTGGAAACATTGTCAGACTTTATTGTTTTGGGCTCCAAAATCACTACAGACCGTGACTGCAGCCATGAAATTAAAAGATGCTTACTCCTTGGAAGGTAAGTTATGACCAACCTAGATAGCATATTCAAAAGCAGAGACATTACTTTGCCAACAAAGGTTCATCTAGTCAAGGCTATGGTTTTTTCCTGTGGTCATGTATGGATGTGAGAGTTGGACTGTGAAGAAGGCTGAGCGCTGAAGAAATGATGCTTTTGAACTGTGGTGTTGGAGAAGACTCTTGTGAGTCCCTTGGACTGCAAGGAGATCCAACCAGTCCATTCTGAAGGAGGTCAGCCCTTGGATTTCTTTGGAAGGAATGATGCTGAAGCTGAAACTCCAGTACTTTGGGCACCTCATGCAAAGAGTTGACTCATTGGAAAAGACTGTGATGCTGGGAGGGATTGGGGGCAAGAGGAGAAGGGGATGACAGAGGATGAGATGGCTGGATGGCATCACTGACCCAATGGATGTGAGTCTGAGTGAACTCTGGGAGTTGGTGATGGACAGGGAGGCCTGGCATGCTGCGATTTATGGGGTCGCAAAGAGTCAGACATGACTGAGCGACTGACCTGATCTGATCTGATGGTTTTGCATTTTGCAGAATGTCTTACACTTGAAATCATACAGTATGTAGCTTTCAGATTATCTTCTTTGACTTGGTGATATGCATAGTTTGTTATATATTGTTGTGGCTTTATACTTCATTTCTTTTCAGGGCTGAATGAAATTCCATTGACTGAATATACCATTATTTATTCATCTATTTATCTATTGAAGGACATCTTAATTGCTTCCAATTTTGACAGTTATGAATGAAACTACTATGAATATCTGTGTGCATGTCTTTGTGTGGACATGTTTTTGACTCATTTGAGTAAATACCAAAGAGCACAATTGTTGGGTCATATGGTAAGTGTGTGTTTAGTTTTGTAAGAAACTGCCAAAATTCTTCCAAAGTGGCTGTACCATTTTGCATTCCACCTAGAAATTAATGAAAGGTCCCATTGCTCCATATCTTCATTAGTATTGTTGGTGTTTGGATTTAGCCATTCTAATAGATACGTGGTGGTATCTCATTGTTTTAATTTGCAATTCCCTAATGATGCATGATATTGTACATCTTTTCCTATGCTTATTTTCACCTGTATGTATATCTTCTATGGAAACTGACTGCTCAGATCTTTTACCCATTGTTTCATTGGGCCATTCATTTTCTTATTATTGAATTTTAAGGATTTTTTTGTACATTTTGATTAAAAGGTCTTTTGTGGCTGTCTTTCTATCCTCTTGACAGTGACATTCACAGGGTAGAAGATTTTTAATTTAATGAAGTCCAACTTATTATATCTTTTCTAATGGGTCATGCTGTTAGTGTTGTATCTAAAAAGTCACTGCCAAACCTAGGTTATCTAGATTTTCTTCTATGTTCTAGGAGTTTCATAGTTTTGCATTTTACATTCAGGTCTATGACTTGAGTTTTTTGAAGATTCTAATTTCTGTATCTCCATTTTTGGGCATCTAATTGTCCCAATACCATTTGCAAAAAGGCTATCATTTCTTAATTGATTGCCTGTGCTCCTTCATCAGAGATCAGTTGACTATACTTGTGTGAATCTATTTCTGGGCTCTTTATTTTGTTCCATTGATCTGTTCGTCTATTCTTTCATCAAACACAGTCTAGAATTGATGCTTTTGAATTGTGGTGTTGGAGAAGATTCTTGAGAGTCCCTTGGACTGCAGGAAATCCAACCAGTCCATCCTAAAGGAGATCGGTCCTGGGTGTTCATTGGAAGGACTGATGTTGAAGCTGAAACTCTAATACTTCAGCCACCAGATGCAAAGAGCTGACTCATTTGAAAAGACCCTGATGCTGGGAAAGATTCAGGGCAGGAGGAGAAGGGGACGACAGAAGATGAGATGGTTGGATGGCATCACCGTCCAAATGGACATGGGTTTGTGGTGTGTGGACTCTGGGAGTTGGTGTTCGACAGGGAGGCCTGGTGTGCTGAGGTTCATGGGGTTGCAAAGTTTGGACACAACTGAGCGAATGAACTGAACTGAACTGAATTTACTATAGTTTTATTATAAGTCTTGAAATCAGATAGCACCTGTCCTCAGACTTTGTTCTTCCTTAATATAATGTTGACTTTTCTCTATCTTTTATCTTTCAATATGAACTTTAGAATCAGTTTGTCAATATCCATACAAAAATTTGCTGGAATTTTGATTAGGATTACACAAAATCTATAGATCAAGTTGAGAAGAACTGGTATTTTGATAATATTAAATCTCCTATTGATAAACATGGAATATCTCTCTATTTAATTTTTTATTTTGTTCATCAGGGTATTATAGTTGTCATAGTATAGATCTTATACATATCCATGTCTTTAATTTGGGGTATATAATATAAATAGTATTGTGTTAATTCCAAATTTCTCATGTTTATCACTGGTATTCATATATTTAGGAAAGCAATTGACTTTTCTATATTCACCTTGTACATGAACTTTTATATAATTGCTTATTAGTTCCAGGAGTTTTGGTTGACTTTTTTCAGATTTTATCCATAGCCAGTCATATAATCTGTGAACAGTTTTACTTATTTCTTCCCACTCTGCATACTTGTTTTACCCGTTATTTTCCTTCCCTTTCTCATTGCATTATCTAGTACCTCCAGTGTGATGTTGAAAAGGATAATAAGAGGGGACATCCTTGTTTTGTTCTTGATCATAGCTGGACAGCATCTAGTTTCTCATCATTAAATATGATGTTAGTTGTAGGATTTTTTAGATATTCTTTGTCAAATTGAATAGGTTCTTAAGAATCCGCCTGCAATGTGGGAGACCTGGGTTCAATCCCTGGGTTGGGAAGATCTCCTGGAAAAGGGAAAGGCTACCCATTCCAGTATTCTGGCCTGGAGAATTCTATGGACTGTATAGTCCATAGTCCACAAAGAGTTGGACTCAACTGAGTGAATTTCACTTTCACTTTCATGTACTTTTAATTTGTTGAGAGGTTTATCATGAATGAATTTTGAATTTTATCCAATAATTTTTCTCATCTTTTGATGTGATCATGTAATTTTACTTCCTAGACTGTTGATGTGATGGAGTGCATAACTGGTTTTTAAATGTTGAACCAGCCTTGTATATCTGAAATAAATTCTAGTTGATCATGTTGTATGATTATTTACTATACAATGCATTTTAAAAAATATGTTTGTAAAAAACATTTAAAAATTGAGACATTCCCCACATTTATTTTGGTCATATTTGAAGACCTGATATGCCTGGACTTATCATCTGACATGGCAACAGTCCTTGTAACTATTTGTTTTATGTCCAGATACTTCATTAATTTATGTTACCTGGCTCAAATGGTCTTAAACATCCTCCTCCCTTGGAGATGGTTGGGGATGCTCCAAGTTACTTGATGTCTACGTTGCCTAAACCTTTGCATATTGTTGAAACTTTTCATTCCTTTCCCCTTGGGACCCTATTTTCTTCTCATGTTATTTACACTATATATATATATTTTTTTTACCTGCCTCCCTCATGGATCTCCCTTTTATAACTTTTTAAAAGTTGGCTCTTCTCTCTTTGGCCCTTTTCTCTATATATACTCAAGAGCAGGTGATCATCCATACTCTGTTTTTCAGGTCCTTGAATCCCTGCTATCTCCTTCTTCCCAGACTACTTGCTTCCATTATTATTTATGTTTTTATTGGTCTTAAGGAGCCATAGGAAACAACAAAGAATAAGAATAATGACTTGTCACAGGGCTTTAAAGGGAATGGTGAGTCACAAATTTGAAATGGCAGTGATAGATGAAAGGAAGGGATGAAAAAGAATATATATCATAGAAACATATTGACTGTCTAGAAATGTATTTAGTTTATTTTTGCTAGTCTAGTCATAGTCTTAACTGACAGGGAAACAGATGAAATCCTCAAAACTCCTATTTAACACTGTAAAATTGTCCTAAAATTAAATGTATCACAGAGACTAGCTTTGCCAGAAAAGAGGAAATGCTCTTTAGATCTTTCATTATTATAGGATGATGGTGAGATGTCTATATCTATTAATATCTGTTTCTATCTCTATCTGTCTAGCTATAATATCAGGCTATTATAGCACCTATACTGTGGAATATTATTTGGCAATAAAAAGCAATAGAGTACTGATATATGCTATGATGAACCCTTAAAACTATTATGTTAAGTAAAAGACATCAGAAAGCAAAGGTCACATGTTATATGATTAAAGTGTCACAACCCACAGAGACAAAAGACAATCAATGGTTGCCTGGGATTGGGAGTGGGGATTGACTACAAATGAGCACAGGGAAAATATCCAAGATAAACAGAAGTGTTCTAAAACTGGGCTATGATGATGATTACATTCTTGTGTAAATTTACTAAAAATCACTGAGTTATCTACATTAGATGTATTATATAAATTATATCCCAGTAAATCTTCTTAAATAACAGGACCTTTTTTTTTGGTATGCATTTATTAGACACAGTGAGGCTAAATAAGGTGCACCAGTACACACAGTTAATAAATATCAGGACTAGAATTTGAACCCAAATAGTCTCTTTCATGGGCACATAACAGCATTTTTCATAAGTTACCAGATTTTTAATCCTTGATATAATGTTGTGAGATGATATAACTATATAATTTTCTCATTTTACAGATGAAGAAATAAACCTAAGAGTTAAATAACTTGCCCAAGTTATTGCTCATGGTTTAGCTGGAAATGAAATCCAGAGAGATTGACTTATGGTTCGATGGCATCACTGACTCGATGGACATGAGTTTGAGCAAGCTCTGGGAGTTGGTGATGGACAGGGAATCCTGGCATGCTTCAGTCCATGGGGTTGCAAAGAGATGGACATGACTGAGTGACTGAACTGAACTGACATAACTTGCGTTTGTAATCCTTTTGAGTTAATTGAGCAGGCAGCAATATCTCTGAAGCCACAAATTTGAATTTATATGATAAACAGCTGTTAGGAATGGTGGCATTATAAGTATGAAATCCAGAAAGACAAAGTAGCTTAGTGTTTTACTGATAACTCTTTGGGCTACCTGACTTGGATCAAGAACTTGACATACAGCACAAAGCCTAGAAGCCTAAGGCTAAGTAACCATCCAATTACTGACAAGTGATCTGGAAGGAAGAGTCAGGTTTCTTTTACCTTGGGGGAAAATAACCACATACTTCCTTCAACAGTCTTATGAAGGAACTGACTGATTTTTAATAAGCCTTCATCTCCAGGACATAAACCCTAGAAGAAACAATCTCCAGAGGGGAGGTGTTCACTTATTCATTTAGTATTTATTGATTACCAACTTTGGTGTTATGTATTGTACTGGGGCATTGTTAGTGATTAAATATGGTTTTAACTATACTAATTTTATAAATGAATATACTATCTTTTAATAGAACTTTTCCTGGAATTTAGTATTTTTAGTGAAATATTCAACAGTAATTTTTATTTCTTAATTATTTATTTTATCTCATCTTCCTCTTATTTTGAAAAAATAAAAACTGTACAAATTAATATGGTATAATAGTAAGAATAATCTTCAGAGCATTTTCATAGCCTCACAGTTTTTTAATGTGTGTGAAATCATGACAGACATGCAAAAGATCTAACTTAAGAGTAAAAGAAAAAACAAATAGTTCATTTAGTACACCTTACAATCATTCCCTATGAATAATTCCCTATAGTATTTTGGCAAAATGGGTCCTTATCTAATTTTAAATAACTCAATTGAAGAAATTTCAACTAAAGGTTGATTCTAGAGGCTAATGGACTTGCTGTGAAAGGTTTCTAATATTTAGCCTAATTTTCCACTCCTTAAAATTTTAGAGTACTATTCCTAATTGCTTTCTGTCACCCACTCCCTCTCTGCTGCTGGTTATGACTTGCTGTCCTTTTAGGTAGGTATTAGGTCTCCCCACTGTGAATTATTTCTGAATGAAGCCTAGTTTTAATCTTTACACAAGCTGATAGTTCCTACGTAGAGATAACTATATATTCTTCCTCTTTTAATTGAACTGTGTTATACGTGAGAGTGGGCTTCCCTAGTGGCTCAGTGGTAAAGAATCACCTGCAATGAAGGGTTTGCAGGAGACCCATATTTGGTCCCTGGGTTGGGAAGATCCCCTGGAGGAGCGTATAGCATTCCACTCCAGTATTCTTGCCAAAGAATCCCATGGACAGAGGAGCCTGGTGGGCTATGGTCCATAGGGTTGCAAAGAGTCAGACAGGACGAAGTCACTGAGCATGCACTCATATATAAGGATCCCAAATCAATCCTTGATTTAAATGTGTGAACTTTAAGTCTTAAATCAGAATTCTAACAGATCATCTGAACCATCATCAATCATTTACTGAATTCATAGGTATGAAATCCAGGCCCATATTTCCCAATTTTGTATTACATAGAGGATAGGAATGCTTTTCCTATTTTCCATAGATAGATGTCAAAATAGAAGCATGTTTTAATGGACATTGAATAAAATGCTTACATAGATTTTAGGCATATACAATCTGGGTGCCATTTATCAAAAAAGAAATAATGGTTATACTGTTGTGTGGAAGCATAATGATTTTTTATGACTAGGAAACAATTTGAACTTTCTAGAGGCTATCAGTCAATAGTTTATTTTTATTGATTGACATGTTTCTTTTAACCTTTTTATAGAGACTCTTCAATAGATTAAATAATTTTGCTATTGTTTCTTGAAATAGCTGCTGAGCTTTTAGCATTAAATATAAAATATTGTGACAAGAGTCTTTGCAGAAAAAAGAAAACTTTATTACACTTATCTCTTATCAATCTGTTGCCATTATTTTTATAGATTGTAACCCTGTCATATCATAGCCATAGCTGCTAGTGCTAATCTGTATTTTGGAGAGAAATAATGAAGAAGGGGGTTTTACTGTTAAGTTAAACAAATATTAGTTCATGAAAATTGTATATATTATATAATGCAATTAATATATATTTTTCCAGAGCAAATGCTAGCTAGTTACCATCTTCTACAAGGCTTGATAGTGATTATTCCTTATTGCTACCCACACACTATCATAGAAAATTCTATCTGGCCACATTTGAGACTTAGCACTGGGGATATGCATGTTGGAACAAATCTTTGATTAACAGAGTTTCCAACTGAGCTGTATTCCACTTCTCCTGTATCCCTGCTGAGAATCATTGAGCAGAGGTTTGTCTTGACAGGCAGTCCTATAAAAACTGGAGCTTATCTGCTATATTGCTTTGATATTTCTATCTATTTTTGAATAGATTTTACACTTTGGCACTTGGTATATTGTCTTTCCTTTGGATATACAGCAGGTAGCTGTATTAGCATTTACTGAAAGTGCTGTAGCAATTCCCACATCAAAATAATCCTGTTCCTTAGTGTTCTTTTAGAGTAAACCCAAAGTGCTGCATTTTAGGGCAGATGAAACATAACTGATATCTTTTCACCACTTAAAATCTCTGTATTTAGGGGTAGCAGTTGAAGAAATTGGATCTGCCATAGCCAGGCCACATCATTATGGTGAGGTGTTAATAAATTCTCCTTTACCCATGGACTGTAGCCCACCAGGCTCCTCTGTCCTAGGATTCTGGAGTGGGTTGCCATTCCCTTCTCCAGGAGATCTTCCTGACCCAGGGATTGACTCTGGGTCTCCTGCATGTCAGGAAGATTCTTTACCAGGTGAGCCACCAGGGAAGCCTTATCTAGTTTGCTGCTGCTACTGCTATGTTGCTTCAGTTGTGTCCGACTCTGCGCGACCCCATAGCCAGCAGCCCACCAGGCTCCCCCGTCCCTGGGATTCTCCAGGCAAGAATACTGGAGTGGGTTGCCATTTCCTTCTCCAGTGCATGAAAGTGAAAAGTGAAAGTGAAGCCACTCAGTAGTGTCCGACTCTAGCAACCCCGTGAACTGCAGCCTACCGGGCTCCTCTGTCCAGGGTTGCCATTGCCTTCTCTGCTTATCTAGCTTAGTAGTTCTCAAATTTTAGTGTATATTTGAATTGCTTGAGGAGTTGGCAAAATCACAGATTGCTGGCCCCTGTCTCAGAATTTCTGACCTGTTGTCTGGGATGGGCTGTGAGACTGCATTTCTAACAAGTTTCTGGATAATGTCAGTGCAGTCAGTTCAGGGACAAATATTTAAGAACTGGATTATAGAGAGTTGTCTTACTACAATGGTTAAGGCTGTGAATGGCTCAGATATCATCTTGGGCCCATGCTAAAAAACCACTGAGCTAATACACTGATTGGCATACTTATGCTGGACCAGGTAATAAATATTTTAGGCTTGAGGGCCAGACAGTCCCTGTCGTAACTACTCAGTGCTGCTATTATAGCAGGAAAGCAGCTACAGACTATACATAGATGAATGGATGTGGCCGTGTTCCAGTGAAATTTTATTTATGAAAACAGATAGCAGGCTGAATTTAGCTCCTGGCCTATAGTTTGCTGTTCCCTGATCTGTTTCATCCACAAGGGACTTGTACCTTTACCAGCTCATGAATCATCTGTATCCTCTGTATTAGTCAGCAACTATGTGCCCAACTTTGAGCCAGGAGCTGTGGGGGGATATCTAAGAAGTATAAATCTGTTTTTCCTACTCTCCTTCAAAAGATTGGAGTTCAGTGTTGCATCCATCCTTAAAAAAAATTAGAAATTAAATGCCTAGGCTAGAATAGATTTCATGATATATGTAAATCTTAGAGAACAAATAGAAACTAAGCAAAAGAGAGCAAAGTAAATGTCTTAGAAAGGAAGGTCAGCACAAGAAAAGACATGGAAGGAATACTCGGTGTGTTCTTCCAGCAGGCTGTGAGGAGATCTGTGATGTGGAAAGTATTAGAAATGCTGAGTCACAGATGCCATTTAATTAACCCTTGTACATACTCTATATATTGCCACAGTGATAGGTCCTGGGGGCACAGCTAACTAAGGCATAGTCCTTGATGTCAAGAATCTCAGATGTGGATCAAGACATTAAAAAATCCAAAATTCACGTATAATACTTGAAGATTATATGCTTGTTTCATGGTGAATTTTAAATTGATGTTAAACTGAAAATAAAATTTAGGTGATTGACAACAGAGGATTTTTGTTAGTTCTTGATCAGTAGAATCAAGAAGAAAACTATTTTATGAAAAGTCATCCTTCATAATCTCCTAGTAAAATGACAACCTGAAAAAGGATGGTTGTTAATGATATATTAATACCAGAGAAAGTTTCCTAAATTGGAAAAGATTATATATTATGTTGCTCTTTTGTTTGTTTTAATATACTGTGATTAAGAAAACCCAAAATTAGAGTATTAATATGTTTTCATCAAGCCATAAAAACTAAAGACAATTTCCAAAGAGTTGTACCATTTTGTCTTTCTGATACAATGTATTTCATCTGAAAGACTCTGTAGAGAGGAAAAATTCTCTGTTAATAAGTGGGGATTTTTATTTCTGAGATTTTATTCACAAAATATTGGACATAGGGTCTGGATGGAGTCTATTATCAAATAAACTGTCTGGTGGGAGCCGACGGTCAGTGTTTGTGTGAGTATTTGAGTGAGAATCTCCAGGCTTCCTTCTTGTTCCAGTATTCTGACTTATGGTAATATTTGAAACATCCACAAGGAACTAATTCAGGCAAGTTTCTCTAAGAATGTGAGAAAATCACATCTTGAATAATGCATTTCAATAGATGAAACAAGAGTTCATTTCATTTAGTAAACATAATATTGAATTTGGGGTTAGGAAAAGCAAGGGGGATTGATTGAAGGCATTATTTTAGACAAAATGACATGACTTTTCAGCTATCTAGCCCATCCTATACAGTTTAATTTTTAATCAAATGCGGGGATGCAGATGGTAGTTTGCCATCTTATCTAGTTAGATTCTGAGAGGGTTAGAAGGAAAAGTCCTGTGAGACTTGGAATTCCTGTGATTTGTAGCTTGACTTAAGTCTTTTTGTAAGCATGCCTATACCATTTTTATTATGACTCCTTCATTTTCAATGTTTGAGGGATAGTAGAAGCTTACGTTGGTACTAAGACAAGGATTATTTCTTGCACAATCATGCCCATAAATGGAATCTTGAGGTCCTTTTAAATAAAAGTTGAGAATTCAGCAGTGGCCTTCAGTCCTCCCCATTGGACAACCCTTTTATTCACCACAAATGAGATATTCTAAAATGTCCTGACCTATATGCATGAGTGTGTGTATATGTCTATATAGATGATGTATGTCACTAAAATTGAGCCAAGAACTTTATTTGATAATAGGTGAATTTAGAAATCTTATCATTTTTGTATTAAAAAAAGTTTTGTTTTTCTTATCAAGAAGCTTTGAAATTTATGAGAAAAGAAAGTTGGAAGAGGCTTCCAAATTGGATGAATCTATGGGATCTACCTTAAGTAATTTTTCACTGAAAGCAGAAGAAATTTAAGATAAAAATGCAGAAATATTATTTTATTCTATATTTTGGGAGTTAGGTACTTTATGACCCATTATTTCCTATTACAAAAAGCTTAAGGCAGATGTGAAATTTTCAAATGAGGGAGAAATAATTAGGAGAGCAAAAAGAAAATGAACTAACCCAATGATAGGGCAAGATCTTTTTTCCCTAGTCAGAAGTTTATGCAATGCTGCAAGTTGATCTTGGTTGAAGAAAATGATAGCTTATTTTGGGGAAATAATTTTAAAAGGGTGATGAAAACATAGAGTAGCTTTCAGATATCTCAAAGCTAAGATGAAAATATAAAATTGAAGAGGGAAAGTAAAAAAAAAAAGTGGTTCTATAATTACGGAATTATTACTTAATATCAAAGTCTATAATTATAAAATGCAGAATAGCATTTGAAGATACAAAATAATAGGGACAGAGTGCCAATATCCTAAAATACTACAAAATATCAATTAATTATTAAGCACCATGTGAGGAAATGTGCTTTGCATGTTACTATATACAATGTCTCCAATTCTCACAATCATTCAACTGTTTTTATCCCAAATTTAAATTAATATTTAAACAATAACATCAATTACCATGTCACAGAGGTGTTCAACAGAAGAAGCAGGTGTTCAGTCCTAAATGTGCTCTTTCTACTGTGTATTTCTTCCTTTGGTTAATCCCTTCTTTCAACAGACATGAGTCATCATGTCCAGTTATGTGTCTTCTGCTTTATCTTTTATTGTGTTTGGTAGTGCATGGCGCAAGGTAAGTGTCCCACTTAGGCTAGCTAAATTAAGGTATATATATAAACACTTGAAAATGGGAGAAAGATAGGAAAATATTTGTATGTTTGTGTATATATTTGTTCTTGAAATAAAATACTATGATTAAAAATTACTGTCTATTTATGCATTATTGACATCTAAAAAGTATGAAGAATTTCAGGCTACTTACCCTAAAAAGAACTGATAATATAGTTCTGAAAAGCATTAACTAAAGAATAAAATTCAAAAGCCAACTGATAGATTATCTAATACAACTCCCAATTTAAATTGATCATCTTTGTTTTTCTAATTTATGAACAGGAAATGAGTTTTGACTGTTAAGCACCTGGATGAAGAGTCCTCTGTTCAGCTTGTCAGAGTCCTGTGACCTACAAAGACCCTCTGGTTGCACTAGGATCATTCGACTGAAGTAAGATCTAATTGTTTTAATTAGAATATGACTTTTACTCTTGAATCAACTTTTAATAAGATGACTTGGCATATGTCTATAATGTGCCAATAGCTGCTAATTTTGAAAAAGAGAGAAGAATGTGAGCATTATTCTGTGACAAAATCTTATGTATTCCAGTTTCTCTTCATCTTTTATTTCATGGAATTGAGCCCATTTTGGGGGAAGCACTATCTAAATACTTTAATTTCTGTGTGGCAATCAAAATTGGTACAATTTTCTTGCCTTTGAGGTATCAATTGATTTTTATTCAATTGTAATTTTATTGTAAGTAATCAAATTATTCTCTTTTTTAACTTAGGTTGATTCATTATTTTATTTTAAAATCATGACAACAGTGCAGTTTGTGTCATGATATGGCATGTTTTTTGCTTTTCTTGTTTATTCCAAGTTTGTATAGGTCTGATGAACTTGTGGGACATCAGTTTATATATGGCCACATGTAGACTGTGGACTTCCATTTAGGCATTAGAGTATAAAGATACATTTTAAAGAATGTTTATAGTTCTTCCTGGAGAACTCCTATTTTGAGCAGATGATGCTAGTGTATGACTGAAATACTTTTTTTCTGTAAAACAATAGCTGCAATCAATGTTCCACTGCTGGTTCAGGCTTACTATGTAGAAAACTTTAAATGATATGGATGTTGCAAAGGTTCAGAAAATAGCACGGAACCAACAGCTAGGAAATCTGAGGTGATCCAGCATGACCTTCAAAATAGGGAAGGAATTGGCATGAACCATTTCAACCTTCTGACTGTTCTCTAGGTTCTGAAATGAAGGAGTTAGATTAAACAAGGAAAGGTGGCAAATTCTTGAGCCTTGAAGATGAGACATGTAATATATTAATATGAATTGTATGGAGTGGCTGTGTGTGAGACAATAGGAAAGGATGAGTCTATAGGGAGAGAGAGGCTGTGTCTCTTCTAAAGCTGTTGAGGTTCAAGTATTTTAAAGCTGGACAAACAAGTAAATCATCTGGGCTGAGGAAGGGTGAAGCAGAAAGTGGATTGAACTTGACTACTGGATTGAATAAATTCCAAGGTCGTTTCCAACTCAATCTATGTTTGTAAAATTTTGTTTCTATGCAAAACACAATATTGCCTAGCCTTTATTGAGCTCTGTATCTATTCCTTTTTAAGTAATTAAAAATAAATAGGTGAAATAAGATTGAATAGTTTTGGTTTGAATTTCCCTTTGAATTATACATTAGTATTGATGGGAAAGGTGATTTTTGACCATAATAATTCATCAGTTTAATGTTTTATTGTGAGGGTCTTTTTTTTTCTTCTTTATTGTCCTGGAATGAGAACTTTGACTCCAGGACTATAATACAAGCATAAGACATATTTTGTAAATTACCAGTTTAGTAGCTTCTCTCTTTACGAATATTTTCACTGAAAAAATCATGTGAACAACTAAAGGAGAGAAATACCACCTGTTTGGGACTAGTTGGATGATTTTTTAAGAAGTATTTTAAAGTCTTAGTGTCTTTTGATTCATGTTTTAACTAATATTTTAAAACATATTTTATATGGAAAAATAATCATTGTAGTTTAAATAAGTATATTTTCTAACGTAAAATTCTTGTTTCATCAGTTTTACTTTGCAATTTTTTCATTTTTACAACCATGTTATATATTTCTCTGATCCCATTTAAACCCATATTTCAGTTGAGATAAGTATATTTTATCAGACGCTAATGGTAATTACACTACAAGCCTAGTAGAAGAAGGGAAGTGGGCCAAGTCAATATATTCTGGGAGTCTTATCTAATCTCTGTGGCACAATTCAAATCAGAATATATGTCTACAAGAAAATTGAACTCATGACTGTGGGGAGCTATGTGTGTTATCCCAGTGTCAAAGGGAAAATTAGAAAGAACTGGGGTTTTAATGCGTTTAGTTGGGCGCTCTCAACAACTTCTTCTTTCTTAGTTATTTTCATAGTTTTAATTTAATAATCATGTGCATTTGTAGAAGTATGCAAGTTACTTCAGATATGATCATTTTGAGAATGGTTATATTGCATGAGACATGAGATCTTTGAGATAATTTTTTCACTTGTTAGTAGAAATTGCTCCTATGTTAAGATACGTAATTTTGAAATAATATTTTAAAAGGCTTTTGATGCCCTTTGATTGTTGTTATTCTTCAGTTAAGTCGTGTCTGACTCTATGACCCCATGAACTGCAGGGTGCTAGTCTTTCATGTCCTTCTCCATCTCCCGGAATGTACTCAAACTGATGTCCACTGAGTGAGTGATGCCATCCAACCATTTCATCCTCTGGTGTCCCCTTCTCCTCCTGCCTTCAATCTTTCCCAGCATCAGGGTCTTTTCTAATGAGTTGGCTCTTTGCATCGGGTGGCCAAAGCATTGGAGCTTCAGCTTTAGCATCAGTCCTTCTGATGAATGTGCAGGGTTGATTTCCCTTAGGGTTGCCTGGTTTGTGTACCTGATGCGCAGTGAGTCCAAACAAGTGGAAACGTCAGAGTTTGGAGCAGGGAGAGGTTTGTTGCAGGGCCATGCAAGAACCGGTGGCTTGTGCTCAAAGACTCCGAACTGCAGAAGGGTTTCAGCAAAACATTTTTAAAAGTCCAGTCGGGATGGTGGAGGGTAGGGGGAGAGTGTTACAGAGTATGAGTAATCAGTTCTTGCACAGTTCTCTGATTAGTTGATGGTGATCAGTCCTTAGATGCCAAAATGTCTGTGGGCTACATACTCTTGAACATCAAGTAGTTAATTTCTTTCATTTGGCATTAGCTATCTGAAAAAGTTTAGGAAATATGTATAAGATGCTGTTATCTGGGTACTTCAGAGAGACTGTAGCAGAGACACAGGGAGGGGTCTATCCCTAGAAGAACTCATAGAGTCCGACTCAGTTCCACTTTTGTATTAGTTGCTGTAGTCCAGCCATCTTGTCATGTAATGTATTTTCTGTCCATTTCTTTGATAACTGAAAGACTTGCATATTAGTGCCCAAACTGATCAGAACTGGTTAGATCTGTTCTTTGACTGGCCCATTACATCTGACATTAACAAAAAGCGTTAGCTCTTTTTTTCAAACATACTTGATGTCCTCTGAAGGTTGCACATATTGTGGAAAATAAAATAAACAAACAAGTGAAAATGTCAGCAGATAAAATATAAAACAACCTACATGGAGGTTTCTAATAATGTTATTTTATTGTCTTGTCTTATAGAGGCAGTTTGTAAAAAAAAAAATTACCAGTGTGAGCAAGCATTTTTTTTTTTTCCATACTCTTTCAGGAATAAATTCATGTGTGTTTATTTTCAGTGCTTTAGTAACACAGAGTTATGACCAACCTAGACAGCATATTAAAAAGCAGAGACATTACTTTGCCAACAAAGTCTGTCTAGTCAAGGTTATGGTTTTTCCAGTGGTCATGTATGGATGTGAGAGTTAGACTATAAATAAAGCTGAGCGCCGAAGAATTGATGCTTTTGAACTGTGGTGTTGGAGAAGACTCTTGAGAGTCCCTTGGACTGTAAGGAGATCCTACCAGTCTATCCTAAAGGAGATCAGTCCTGGGTGTTCATTGGAAGGACTGATGTTGAAGCTGAAACTCCAATACTTTGGCCACCTGATGCGAAGAGCTGACTCATTTGAAAAGACCCTGATGCTGGGAAAGATTGAGGGCAAGAGGAGAAGGGGACGACAGAGGATGAGTTGGTTGGATGGCATCACTGACTCGATGAACATGGGTTTGGGTGAACTCTGGGAGATGGTGATTGACAGGGAGGCCTGGCATGCTGTGGTTCATGGGGTCTCAAAGAGTCGGACACGACTGAGCGACTGAACTGAACTGAACACACAGAGTATAAGGACAAAGTAGACATTTAGACAACAAACAATCATTTCTATATTATTTTTCTAGATTTTAGAGAATTGACAGCAGATATGTCTAAACTATTGCTTAGATTATGATTCTCAACATGAAGATAAAGTAATGCAAGCTTCTAAATTGAAGTAGTTAATTGCCACCTTTCTTGTATATATATCCCTCATCAGTGATTCTGAAACTAAGACCCCTCAGACTTGAATTCCCTACATGATATGAAAAATGCTCTGACATACATTTAACATGGTTCACCTTTAGCAGTTGACATTTGTTAGTCCTGGCTTTCAAATGAAGTGTTTAATTAAGATCAAAGTGCCATTGTTTTTAATAACCCAGAAAGAATGGGTAGAATTTAAATGTTTTTTTAAAAAACATGACAGTGGATTTAAGAATACTGTCATGCTGTGTGAATATTGCGGTTGTTTGAAAAATTTTATGAAATATTCTTATCAAAATCTAATTTAAGGTTTAATGATGCAGTAAAGTTGAGATGTTCACAAAGAAACTAGAATAATAACAATAAAAATTTAGCCATAGTTGAGTACAATCTAACCAAAATTTTCTGGTCAATTAGATTTGATTGGGTTGAACAGTGACAAACTACAAAGTAATTAGAAATCACGTATTAGTGACTTGCTGGATTCTGGAGACTGTTAAAGGCGTTTTATGCTGCCTGACGTTTACCACCCCTTCCTGAGTCTCTTTAAACTGAAGCAGATGCAATTATCACAATTTTTATTTTTCTTGAGGTTCTCACTAACCTGTTAATAAATGTGATTTGCTGCAGAATTGATTCTCTATTTTATTTTCCTTAAGAGGCAGCCTTTCCTTAGGGTATAGACTAATAAAAAATAAAATAAAATAGGGCAGTTAAATGATCTAACAATAGCATTTCAATGGAAAAATAAAACATAGCGTCACAAATAATCTTCTAACACTCAGAGGCTGTGAATTTCTAACTCAATGGATTGAAATAGACTCTTGCTGATATTCTAGGTTCCATGCAAAGGATAGATAGGGAAGAGCAGTAATGGCAAAAGTCTTGAGGAACTTTTTATAGTCTGTGCATGAGTACTCCCACACCTGCAATGTAATTTCATCTAGATTCTTTAATCTACTCAGAATGAGATTAGCTTTGTTAGGAGAAGACTTATAGTCTATTTCTTTTAAATTACATTTTAATACTATCATTGAAATAGTCTTTTGTTTTGAGCTATACCATGCTTTTGAAATATGTAAAATGCACAAAATAATCTAACTATAATAAATATTTAAATTTCATTGTACCATTTATGGTAGAAATGGTAACTTTTATATTATTAGAATCTGTCCTTGAAGATCAAAATTACATTAACTTTTAAAATATTTTCTTTATGAGTGTTGTATTTATCTCAGAAGACAATTTTGAAATAATGTCTTTTCTATTCTAATGAAACAGAAGAACAGTAATCATATTGGGAATCAAAGGTCAGTCATTAAGAGCTAAGTAATATTTTAAAGGGGAAGATTCCCTAACTCATTAACTTCAGCTTTATACAGATAAATTAATTCTTATTTATCTCATGCCTGATTTCAGAAGTTTTTTGTAAAGCTTTTTTACATAAACTTTTTCGTATAAATTTCAAAGATATCAACTTTTAACCAAACCATATTAATCAGTTTGGCAGCAATTCATTTAGTACTTGATACTGAACTTTATACTGAAAATTTAAACTTGATACTGAAAATTATCTTAACACACAGTGGCTTTATTTCCTTATATAACTGAAATGCATCTGTAACATTTCCTTGCAAATTTGACATAATGGTCTCTTATTAACTTACATGGTATGGATTTCATACTTTGTATGAAGTCCTTTCTTGTCCTTGAAACATCTTTTTATATTTGTGTTTCCAAGAGAACTGTTTCTAAAATTGATTTTTTTTTCAAGCTGAATGTTCATCTTTTAAATAAAAAGTTAATACTGCTGCAAAACTCATTCTCTTATTTCTTTTACTCTTTCTTATATAAAATATTCAACCACAGATAACATGTTAGTATTTTTAAAAATACTCTTTAAAACTTTTCAAAGAGACAATTTCATACAAGTATTTATGTGAATCTGTTATATGCCAGACACTATATTGGCTACAAGAAGAACAAAGTTAATTACGCTGTCCTACTTCCCCTCACAATGTTCACTGTTTAATGGGTGTGCAAATAATTACAAGGTAGTGTGATATTGTAGTGTGAGCATGTAGAAAGCAACACAAAGGTGGGATTGATATTTTTAAACTCCCAAATACTTCCAGTTCAGATCAATCTCTTTGGCTTAGATCCAAATATTAAAATGATTAACTGTTTAGAGAGCCATCTTGTCATACCATTCCAGTCCAAAAAACCCAACATAAAATAGCATAATATAATGTAACACAATTATATCCATGTCTATTATTACTTTAACATTAGCATATGAAAAATAGGCATTTATGAAATTATATAGTATTACATATTATTTACCTTTCTGTTACATAATTATTAGTAAACAAAATTTCAGTAGAATAGTAAAAAATGACAATTAGCAGTAATTAACTGGACTAATAAAAATATAATAATAAAAGCAATATTTTTATGTTTCATTCTTACCTCTGATAGAGCAGTTTATTTTTTGAACTTTTACTGTTTTAAACTTTATAAGCTACATTATTGTTAATCTTTAAGATAAATAAATTTGAGTTTATAAATGAAGAATTTAAAAGCAAAGCTATTAAGTAAGCACATATTACCTCATTTAACACAAAATAACAATTGCACGTTTCTTTCTGTCTCATAATACAGTAAGAGATTTTTACTCTTTATCTTTGCTTTTAATAGAATAATAGCCTCCTAAGATGGTCACTTCCTAATGCCTGGAATTTGTAAATATTTTATGTTACAAGACAAAATGAGATTAAAGTAGAAGATAGAATTAAGGTTGTTAATTAACCCCTCTTTAAGATAGGAAGAATATCCTTAAATGGTCAAGTGGACCCAATGTAGTAATCAAAGGACCTTTAAATGTGAAAGAGGGAGGTAGAAGAGTTAGTGTCAGAGTGATGTGATATATAGATTAAACCAGTCCTTGGTTGCTTTGAAGATATGAGGGACTCCAAGAAAAAGAATGAAGGTGGCCTCTGGAAACCTGAAAATCAAGAAGACAGATTCTTCCCTACAGCATTTAGAAAGGTAAAGTAAACCATGGTAATAGCCTGATTTTTAGCCCTGATGCCTTTATTTTAATTCAGTGAGTGTCATTTCAGAATCCTGATCTCCAGAATGGTAAGAAAATAAATTTGTGTTATGTCAGTAAGTTTGTGATAATTTGTTATGGCAGCAATAGAAAACTAAAATACAATGGGCAAAGTCTAGGTCTTATCTGGACAAGATAACATTCTTTATCTTCTCTGTGGTTTTACAGTATCCTTATAAAAATCAAGAAGGTGATTTTAAATTCCATTTTCCAAATCAAAGCATCTAAGAACAAGAGGAAATTCTTTTTTCATTGTTGATATGATTCAGTTCATCACTTGATATACTGTAAAAAGCATGATTGTTGTTAATGAGGTCTGACAGTCAGGTCTGTGCTGCACTGCTGCTAAGTCACTTCAGTCGTGTCCGACTCTGTGCGACCCCATAGATGGCAGCCCACCAGGCTCCCCCGTCCCTGGGATTCTGCAGGCAAGAGTACTGGAGTGGGTTGCCATTTCCTTCTCCAATGCGTGAAAGTGAAAAGTGAAAGGGAAGTTGCTCAGTCGTGTCCGACTCTTAGCGACCCCATGGACTGCAGCCAACCAGGCTCTGCCGTCCACGGGATTTTCCAGGCAAGAGTACTGGAGTGGGGTGCCATTGCCTTCTCCGGTGCTGCACTAGGCCAGCACATCTATTATCAAAATTTTCTCCTTTTGTTTGCCTACATGGTTGCAACCTCTGATTCAGGAAATGTATCTTTATTTATCTTGATAGAATAATCAGCTGGATGGCAGTGGGTGTGTTTACTCTTGTGGTGTGCTCACAGACTACAGTGTCTACTTTTGACTGAGCATTGGTGTTTTGGGTGGAGATTAAAAAAAAAAAATTGCTTTAGAAGTACTTGCTTGCTTAACCTAGGATTTGCAAAATTTAGGCTCTAAGTGCTTTCATATCCCCTTTTCCACCATGTCCAATGCCAAATCCTTTCTGCCTTTGGTCTAGAGTGCTCTATCTTGGTTACTTTACTTTCTAATCAAATTGTATGTGTCTTTCTAGCTATTATTAACATAATACAGTTGTCTGGATTATCCCAACATTGGTATTATTATAATCCACACATTTCATTATCTGAACTTTTGGCCACAAGAGTTTTGTGGACACAATATTCACAATGCTAAAATTAAATTACTCTTACCTTCAAACAGAGTACATAGTCAGTCCACAGGCAAAAGTGAAAGATAAATGTTAATGCTTACAATTATAATACACTTAGGTTTCAAACATAAGTAACATCACTCAGAGTCTTACAGTGATGGATACTTCATTATTATGAACTAAAATCAGAGTTGGCAGTAACTACTGAAAGTGAATCATCTATACCATATCCATTTGCAGCTAAAAAGAGATTACTTTAAGGCTCAAGTTTTGAGAGGTGCCATATGGATTATGACTAGAAAAGGTCAGTTTTCATTCCAATCCCAAAGAAAGGCAATGCCAAAGAATGCTCAAACTACCACACAATTCCATTCATCTCACACGCTAGCAAAGTAATGTTCAGAATTCTTCAAGCCAGGCTTCAACAGTATGTGAACTGTGAACTTTCAGATGTTCAAGCTGGATTTAGAAAAGGCAGAGGAATCAGAGATCAAATTGCCAACCTCCGCTGGATCATCGAAAAAGCAAGAGTTCCAGAAAAACATCTGCTTCTGCTTTATTAATCAGGAAGATCCTCTGGAGAAGGGAATGGTAATCCACTCCAGTATTCTTGCCTGGAGAATTCCATAGATAGAGAGCCCAGTGGGCTATAGTTCATGGGGTTACAAAGAGTTTGACACAACCAAGTGATTAACATAGAAATGAAGTCAGACAAACCTGAATCATTGCTCACTCTAAGACCAGTGAATAGCTTTAGATATAATTAGTATTCAACATGTCTGAGAATTAGCCTTCTTTGCCATAGCTCAGTTGGTAAAGAATCTGCCTGCAATGCAGGACATCCCAGTTCAATTCCTGGGTCTGGAAGATCCACTGTAGAAGGGATTGGCTACCACTCCAGGATTCTTGGGCTTCCTTTGTGGCTCAGCTGGCAAACAATCTGCCTGCAATGCAGGAAACCTGGGTTCAGTCCCTGGGTTGGGAAGATACCCTGGAGAAGGGAAAGGCTACCCACTCCCATATTCTGGCCTGGAGAATTCCATGGACTATACAGACCATGGGGTCACAAAGAGTTGGATACTTTCACTTTCCCATAGATAGGATTATAGTATATTTTCTTTCTTGGTGTATTCCACTAAATTGATCAAACCCAGAGCATAGTAATCATCACATTACATTGCTTAATCCCCTTTCAGTAATTCACTAAGTCCTAAGACATGTTTTAAATTAATTTTTCATTTCATTTTATAAATATGGAATACCTTCCTATAACTCCAAGAAGTATAAATATTAAAAGATGTACAGAGAAAAGTTTGTCTCCCTGCTACCTGGTCCCCAGTCTTTCCAGTGTCCACTCAGGCTAAAGCAGTTATTACTATGATCAATTCTATATGCATCTTTATGAATATACATGTGAAGACGATAGCATTTTTTAATTCTGTCTTCCTTGCCACAAATCATCATCATTTGAAAAAGAGATGAATGGTCACCATATTGCAGTCAGAGGTCCTTAGCAATTCTACAATGCATCTGGGTAAATATTTGCCAGCCTATTACCTTGAAGTTAGGGGGGAAAAATAGTAGATTGAAATAAGTTGAATTAAGTCCTAGGTCCATTCTTTGGGTAGAACTCCCCAGTGTTTGTCCTCTATGGATTTTGAATTTTTAGCTTTACCTTCTGGAAGGATCTTTCATTTTTATTATCCTCCTCTGTTATGTAAAGAAGGTATTGGAAAGTATTCACTTATTGGTGGCTGAGCACCTTTCTTAGCCTGCTTCCTTCCAACAGAAAGTTAGCAACTTAGTTCTCTTTTACCTGTCTCATCTAGTCATAGTCACTTTGCAGATACAACTCTCTCAAAACTTTTTTGCCCCCGAGTATGTTTGATCTCAGCCAACCGGATATGCTGGAAGTCAGTTGACTCCCTTAGGTAGTCTATGCACACAATCATATTTTTATGTTGTCTGTAGTTAGTAATAATTTTACCTCTTCCTTTCCAAAAATTTATTTATGATTTTTTAAAATTTTAACTTTTTTGACTTATGTGTCCAGTACAGTGTTAAGTAATACTGATAACTGGGAGGTTTTCTTGCTTTTGATTTTGTTAATAATGCTTCTGATGTTATCTTACTAAACATGATAGTATATTTGGGCTAAGTTAGATATCAATAACCTCAGATGTACAGATGACACCACCCTTATGGCAGAAAGTGAAGAAGAACTAAAAAGCCTCTTGATGAAAGTGAAGGAGGAGAGTAAAAATGTTGGCTTAAAGCTCAACATTCAGAAAACTAAGATCATGGTATCTGGTCCCATCACTTCATGGCAAATAGATGGGGAAACAGTGGAAACAGTGTCAGACTTTATTTTTGGGGGCTCCAAAATCACTGCAGATGGTGATTGCAGCCATGAAATTAAAAGACACTTACTCCTTGGAAGGAAAGTTATGACCAACCTAGATAGCATATTCAAAAGCAGAGACATTACTTTGCCGACAAAGGTCCGTCTAGTCAAGGCTATGGTTCTTCCTGTGGTCATGTATGGATGTGAGAGTTGGACTGTGAAGAAGGCTGAGTGCCAAAGAATTGATGCTTTTGAACTGTGGTGCTGGAGAAGACTCTTGTGAGTCCCTTGGACTGCAAGGGGATCCAACCAGTCCATCCTAAAGGAGACTAGTCCTGGATGTTCATTGGAAGGACTGATGCTGAAGCTGAAACTCCAGTACTTTGGCCACCTCATGCAAAGAGTTGACTCATTGGGAAAGACCCTGATACTGGGAGGGATTGGAAGCAGGAGGAGAAGGGGACGACAGAGGATGAGATGGCTGGATGGCATCACTGACTCGATGCACAGGAGTTTGGGTGAACTCCAGGAGTTGGTGATGGACAGGGAGGCCTGGCGTGCTGCGATTCATGGGGTCGCAAAGAGTCGGACATGACTGAACGACTGAACTGAACTGAGATATATTATATAAAGTAAATTCTCATCAGTTCTATTTTACTGACTACTTAATTCAAAATGGTTATTGAATTTTGACAAATGGCTTTAAAGGGAGTAAAGTATTTTTCTGAAATCTATTAATTTGCCAAAAAAATTGTAGATTTCCTAATATTGAAAATTCTTAAATTCTTGGAATAGACCTTACTTGGTCATGGTGTAATGTTATTTTTGTGTACACCTAGATTTTATTTGCTAATAACATTGGATTTAGGGTTTTTGCTTTTATATTCATAAGTGACATTGACTGGGTTCCTATGTGTGGATATATGCAGTCTTTGTTGGACCAGGATGTTCTCTTCACTACCCTACATTCTGGAGTGATTTTAGAAGCATTGAAATTGTTTGCTCTTAAAAATAAAAAAAATTCCACATAAAACCATCTGAGACTGCTGCTTTTGGATTTCTCTATTGACATATTTCTCTATTTCTTCTATACAAATCTGTATTTAGATTTTTCTGTCTCTTCTGAAGTCAATTTTGGCAAATTATGTTGTCTCAGAAAATTATCAATTTTATCTAAATTTTCAAGTTTACTCATAAAGTGTTTAACAACATAGCCCATTAGATAGATTCTTTTAAATATATTCTGACTGTGGTTATTTATCTTTTATCATTTATTTTGTATGTTTCTACTTTATTCCTTTTTTAAAAAAAAATTAGGCTCACTAGTGATTTTCTTCTTTTGAAATAACTGCTTTTTAAATTTATTTATTAATTTTGCTATTATTTTTGCTTTCTTATTTTCTGCTTTTTCTTTTCTTAATTTGTTCCCTTTGCTTCAGTATAATTTGACATTTCTTTTATGAACACTTGAAGTAGATTTTCAATATATTATTAGAGATTTTTATGAATAATATACTTAATAATTATCCCTTAAGTAACATGTTTAACTTTTAAGAACTATATTTTGTAGGAGGAGTAGGAGTTACATAGTCCATACTATATATATATATATATCTATATATAGTTATCTCCTCACCGCCGACCTTCCTGACCTTCAACGTGGGATAGCTTCTCTAGGCCCTCCTGTGCCCGCGCAGCCACGGTGTGGGGTTGGTCCACTTTGGCCAGCTCATGAGAAGAGTTGACTCATTGGAAAAGACTCTGATGCTGGGAGGGATTGGGGGCAGGAGGAGAAGGGGACGACAGAGGATGAGATGGCTGGATGGCATCACTGACTCAATGGACGTGAGTCTGAGTGAACGTTGGTGATGGACAGGGAGGCCTGGCATGCTGCAATTCATGGGGTCACAAAGAGTCGGACACGACTGAGCGACTGATCTGATCTGATCTGATATATAGTTATATATATATAGATATATAGTTATATATAGAGGCATAAAGCAGCATGGCATATTTTGCTAGAGCAAAACATTTGAATGGGATACTACTGTAGATTAAACTGAGCCAGATTATAGAAGGGCTCTTTCCAGATTTATTTCTGTATACTCTGATATTCTCTAGGCCAGGATACTGGAGTGGGTAGCCTTTCCCTTCACCAGGGGGTCTTCCCAACCCAGGGGTGGAAAGTGGGTCTCCTGCATTTACCAGCTGAGGCACAAGGGAAGCCCAAGAATACCAGAGTGATACCCTATCCCTTCTCCAGTGGATCTTTGCAACCCAGGAATCGAACCATGGTGTCCTGCATTGTAGGCAGATTCTTTACCAACTGAGCTATCAGGGAAGCCCTTTTTCACTCAAGGGATATAACACTCTCATTAATAATGGCTGCTAAGTCAGTTTTTCATGACTTACATCACTTAGCCCTCACTACCATTCTTTGTGAGAGGTTTTATTATCTTTATATTTTGCAACAAGGAAACTGACACTAAGAAAAGGTAAGTGCCTCTTCCAAATTTATGTAACTACACTATGGCAGAGCTAACACTTAAATTAATTATTACCTTTAACCATTGAATCGAGACTTTTTGAGTATGTGGTAATGATCTTCTCCATTTTCTCAGAAATCTGATCAAATTAAGATTCAAAAAACTTTTGCTTTTCTTAGTTTGGTACACATTTTTGTTACATTAGTGTGAAAGGCCAGATATCTTCTCTCAAAATGTTTGAGCTGCCTCTTCTTGGCTTTTGCCCTAACTACATAACAGTCTGCCTTTGAATAATCCAGTTCTGCATACTTGAAGATAATTTAACAGAGAGAGCAAAGAATCTGGTAGGTCTTGAGAGAAGTAAGATATATTTCCTATTTCTAATGACTATTAGAAATTATTTTCTTATAATACTTATTTTATAAAACTGCAAAGTGAATAGTTCACTCTTGGGTTTAATAATCCTCATCAGATTAAGATATTTGCCTGATACATAATAGCTAGAATTTCTAATCAGAATATCTGTTTCTCCATAGTTATCTTATAATGTCTGTAATTCCACTTGCTAATATGGTCCCCAGTATGAGTCTACATATGCACTACTCTGCTGTTGCAATTTCTAAGCAGTAAATTTGTTCATAGGTCCATTGTGTAGGCTGAGGTTTTAAGGCTGTAGCCTGCTGTGTTTATTGACCTATTTCTTAATAATTCCATACAGGCAATCACACGATTCACAAACTTGGAGGGAAGAAGCACACACATTACCATCATCAGGAGATTGAAGTAGCCATGCGTTCAGAGGCTATACTAAGAATTTTAGCCTCGTTTGTGTTATGTAGAATCATTGTGAAGCACCACAGAGAGACTTTTAAACAAATCAAAATTACAGCTTTCTTGCTCTAAAACATAAATATTTCTTTAAAGAATCCTTTTGGTGTTTGCCTAAGGTTGTTTTCCCCTTCAGTTTGAATAGGATGTGAGATTTTCTAAGTCCAAATTAGGTGATTAGCCAAGCAGTATTCAGTAACATTCAGTCTTTGCTCTCAAATGTGCTTTTTCCACTGCATGGCTCTGCGGAGTGTCTGGACTTCTGCTATGAATTCCGCACCAGGCAATGTTCAGCTATTCTGATGTCACCTCTGCTCCATCTACTGGAATAATGGTTTTTACTACGTACATTCTTTAGCAAAATCACTATTTTCATAATGGCTTTTTAAGAAACTTTGTCAAAAATCTGGTGCCAAAGGGCATTAAAATTATTGTTAAATTGAGAAAACTCAGAGCAGACTTAAGATGAAACTACTGAATTAATCCTATTCTTTTGTGCTCAAATATATGAAGCAGTTTTTTCTTTAGTCTTAGAAAGATAGAGCACTGTTTTGCACCGAGGGAGAAACTTAGGCATGAGAGCAGAAAAATAGGTGAATTTTGAAATACGGTTGGTCCTGCAGGGTTGAATTTGTTCAGATTCCTGATCTCACAACCTCAGTGAGCTATTTGTTCTCAGATATTCCCTGACCTCTTGTTTCTCCTTGTCTTTGTCCATGTTGTTCTTTCTTCTTAGAGCCCTTTTCTCAACTTTGCTTACTTGGAAAACTCCTATCTCCCATTTTTCAAGATTCCTGACAGTTCTTTTCTATTTCCTAATACCCTTTGGCAGAAAAAAAAAGACCTCACTTCTTTGTGTTCCCACAGTATCTCAAATCTATTTCTGCTTTTGCATTTTTCACAAAATAATTATCTGTATACATATCTGTCTTCCTTCATAGCGTCAGAATGCCTTTACGGGAATAGAACTGTGTTATTACCTTCTCTGATCAGCTGCCTTTGTTAAGGGGGGTAAGTTCTAATACTTGGAGATGACTTTGCTTGAAAAGCGTTTGGATAGAAATACTCAAAACCAGAGAAGTTAAGCGAAACACCTTTGTTCTGCATAAGAATAGCTAAATATTTTGGGTGGGTGATAACACAGAGATCAAATACAGGGATTTCATGGCTGAGGCAGCCAGTTAGCAAGGCTGGGGCATCAATGAGGACTGGTAATATTGCAGAGTAGTCTGATTAAGATGCTTAGCCAGAGAGAATTTAGACATGACTTCAGAGCATGCTGGAAGTGGGATCCTATGGCATGTGAAATGCTTATCTTTTCCTCTGACTTTTCTACAAAATAGTTTACCATTGATTTTTGCTGCTATCGCATATTTTTTTGGAAACAACAAGAGGTGCTATATTTTTCTTTTAGGTTGGCCTGGGGGGTAAGCAGAGATTACATGTCTGGGGATAGCCAGACCTCTAGTTCACAGTGAAAACCTCAGAATTGGCAGAAATACCTGGGACATGCTGGTATTCAAGGAGTAGATGAATAAAGGAATGGATGATGAATTCTTAGCAAAATGCAGGAGGAGCCAGTAGAGTAATTGATGTTACCTTTGTTTTCAGAAATTATAATTTCTTTAAAATTAGCAAGGGAGGGAAAAAGTACATACTAGCCTGAAAAGTTACTACCATTGTTCCTTGAAGCTATAGGAAGCTGGGTCTACAAGTTGGCACCCTCACGTGCCTCTGGACCATCAGCAGCTCACAGTAGGGACCAACAAGGGGCCTTGTCCTGTTTCCTTTCAGTCCTCAAAAAGGAGACGATCACAGTGACCCAGTTTGACATTTTAGAATCTCTTCTCATCCTCTTGATGAAATGCATATCTCCCCAGGGTACAATATAGTTTATGTTTTTTAAGGAGGCAGCATGATTTAGCGAAAGACAACAGAGGAAATATGTTTAGTTCCTTGTACCAATACCTTCTCACCTTCATTAATTATTAATGGAATGCTGCTGCTGCTGCTGCGTCGCTTCAGTCGTGTCCGACTCTGTGAGACCCCATAGACGGCAGCCCACCAGGCTCCACCGTCCTCGGGATTCTCCAGGCAAGAACACTGGAGTGGGTTGCCATTTCCTTCTCCAATGCATGAAAGTGAAAAGTGAAAGTGAAGTCGCTCAGTCGTGTCCGACTCTTCGCGACCCCATGGACTGCAGCCCACCAGGCTCCTCCGTCCATGGGATTTTCCAGGCAAGAGTACTGGAGTGGGGTGCCATTGATGGAATAATAACATATAAAACTAGTAAAGAGCTAGGGATGTAGTAGAGGCTCAGTGATCTTTCTCTTTCCTCCCTTATCGTTGGCTGTGCCATTGGCATAAGAAGTCATCAGATACGTCAATGGTCAAGGTCGAGAGAGTGGGTAAAGTACATTCACAGGAGCACTTAAGCGTAGCATCCTGGACACAGAACAAGTACTGAAGAAGGTGGGGCTCAGGCTCCGAAAACAGACGTTGCCCCTTGCCCAGTGTTGCCTTGTGCTTGCCTTTGGGGTGGCCTTTTGCCGTGTTGTCATCAGCTGCTTAGCAGCGAAGGGAAACTGTCCAGGAATACCAGCTTCATGCTCGTCCAGTCCCTGCTTAACCTATGGAGATTGCTATAGACTGAATATGTGTCCTTTAAAATTTGTATGTTGAAATCCTAACCCCCAAGTTAATGGTGTTAGGAGGTGGGAACTTTGTGGGACCCTCATGACTAGGTCATGAAGGTAGAGCCCTGATTATTGGGATTCGTGCTCTTATAAAACAGGTGCCAAATACCTAGCTCATCCCTTCCACCATGTAAAGATACAAAGAGAAAGTGTTGTATATGAAACAGAAAGCTGGCTCTTTACCAAGCACTGAATCTGCTAGTGGCTTGATCTTGGAATTCCTAAGCTCCAGAGCTGTGAAAAATTCCTGTAGTTTATCAGCACCCCCATCTGCAGTATTTTGTTACAGCAGCCTGATTGGACTACGACAGAGACCCTTTCTTATTGTTGGATGGCTTAATGGTCTTGTCTTGTAATGAATATTTGGTTTGTCTAGGATGGGTTTAACAACTTATTTTCATTTGCATCATGAAAAGGCATACTTTTTCATGCTGCTGCATCAATTAGTTTACTAAGAATGGAACTCAAATAACATTTTACAATGAGATTAATTGCTGTTCCCTACTGGGCATTATCCAGACAGTGTTCTTTATCGATAAAAATGCCTATGTCCATAATTTAGAACAGATTTTAGAAAAATATGTGTATGCAAATCAGGGTGCCAGCAAACATTCTATCTAGTTATAATGGAAGTACTTTCATCCATATATTTTTTTCTTCTGGTGGTAGAAAACATAAGATTTGTTTCTCAAGAAATTTATAATTAACTAGAAAATCTGTTTTGCATTTTTGCTACTGAAATTATTTGTGTATTTGGCAACTGAGATTAGTCTACTGTTTGCATTACTTTGTAATGCCTACACTCAATGCTGTGTTGTCAATTTGCATTCAGTCAGTTTATCTGAAATGATTCAGATGTTTTAAATGTACTTGTTTTTAGACAGGAAAAATAGATCATGTATCCATTTTACAATTTACATGAAAGATCCAGATGCAAATTTATTTGCCTATTCAAATTTTTATCATAACTTTTAAGAGAAGAAATTCTCATTTTCCACCCAGGTTGATATGAACATGGTGTGTTGCCTTATTAATTGGTAAATATACAGTTACAAAGATGCTCATGTATTCTCAAAGTTTGTTGTTAGGTCTTGAAAAAGAGGAATATACAAAAGTTAGGAGCAGGAATTGTGTGTGTTTCACATTTTCATGGCTTAAAACTAATTAACAATTTGTTTTCCAGTAAAGTAAATTTTTAATTATCTCTAAGTATATCTGTTGGTAGAATTTTAGAATTAGGGCCAGACTAAATCTAGTACTGTATCTCCTGTGCTGTGAAATACAGTGATCATAACTTTTATTTCACTAATCTTTTGGGTTTTCAAAACATTTAAAGTGCATCTTATTTAAACTTCCCATTCCCTGTAGATAGGGCAGGCAAAATTTTCACATTTTCAGTTCAGTTCAGTCACTCAGTCATGTCTGACTCTTTGCAGCCCCATGGACTGCAGCATGCCAGGCTTCCCTGTCCATCACCAACTCCCGAAGCTTACTCAGACTCATGTCCATCAAGTTGGTGATGCCATCCAACCATCTCATCCTCTGTGATTCCCTTCTCCTCCCATCTTCAATCTTTCCCAGCATCAGGGTCTTTTCAAATGAGTCAGTTCTTCACATCAGGTGGCCAAAGTGTTGGAGTTTCAGATTCAGCATCAGTCCTTCCAATGAATATTCAAGACTGATTTCCTTTAGGAGGGACTGGTTGGATCTCCTTGCAGTCCAAGGGACTCTCAAGAGTCTTCTCCAACACCACTATTCAAAAGCATCAATTCTTCGGCGCTCAGCTTTCTTAATAGTCCAACTCTCACATCCATACATGACTACTGGAAAAACCATAGTTTTGATTAGATGGATCTTTGTTGGCAAAGTAATGTCTCTTCTTTTTAATATGTTGTCTGGGTTGGTCATAGCTTTTCTTCCAAGCAGCTAGTGTCTTTTAATTTCACGGCTGCAGTCACCATCTCCTGTGATTTTGGAGCCCAAGAAAATAAAGTGTGTCACTGTTTCCCCATGTATTTGCCATGAAGTGATGGGACTGGACGCCATGTGGGAGAGAATTTAATTACTCATTTGTTTATAATGTCACCAAGAGCAGGCCACAGAGCTTTGTCATGTAGGCAGCTGCATGTGGACATGTACTGAACAGCCTCTGCCGGGATCTTGCCATCCTTGTTGCTGCTTTCTAGGTGTGTAGGTTTAAAATGCAGCCATTTGTCATGGATTTTTAGTTAGAGCTAACAATATTATGAACATAGGCATCCATTCCTCTTGGAGAAGAAATTTCTCCTTGTCATTGCTAACTAAATATATATATATATATTGAATTATGGTTCTGTTGTCTTAGTTTTTCTTTTTAAATTTATTTCCAATTTTTGCTCATTGTGTGATTGTCCAAATCTAGTAAACAGGGACAAAGAAAGGAATAATTTCTTTTTTGGACAAAACCAGTGTGTGATCTCTTAATTCCTAATGATCCCCATAGAGCTGATATAGTACCGACACGTTCTTCATTGGCCCTTTGAATGTAACTTTCCCTTTCTAATCTCTGATCCTAAAGCCTCTAACAGCAGTGCACACTGCAGGCTGTCACCTAGTCTCATATTTCATGTTGTCTTAAATCTCTTCTACTTCTAAGGAAAATAATTATTCCAAGTGAATTCTGCTGTATCAGAATCCATTTACAAGTGGTTAGCAGGATCTACCTTATAATGATAATTGAATTTGATTATTCTGATTTGAAAATTTTCATGGATCCCCTGTTATTAATTATTTTATTAAAGCCATTTGATATTTTTTTACATTGATAAGAGTTTAAAAAAACTATGATGCCTGCAAATTGTAAGAGTAACTAGAAGCTGCCAAGTTCCTATTTTAAGAAAGCGCTAAACATGGAAGAAAAGATATTTTTAATATCTCATAGTAGAAAAATTACAAAACTCACTATATGACACGTAAAATGCATTTTTGACAATATTTTAGAAGCAAATTTTATAAGCAAATGCTTTGAATCATGTGTGCTGCTGCTGTGCTCAGTTGCTCAGTCGAGTCTGACTCTGCAATCCCATGGGCTGTAGCCCACCAGGCTCTGCTGCCATGGAATTTTCCAGGCAAGAATACTGGAATGGGTTGCCATTTCCTATTCTAGGGGTTCTTTTCAACCCAGGAATTGAAAGCATGTCTCTTGCATCTCCTGAATTGCCAAGCAGATTATGTGTAAATGCTCATATGTGTTATCATTTATCTAACAGAATATAAAGGATGCTATTATATTTGGATTCTCTTTGCAGGTAACTATTATGTTTCATATTTTTAAAACTTTCACATTTCTATGGCTGTATGTTCAATGCTAACCCTTTCAAATCTGTAATCATTAATATTATATATATATTTTTTTTTCTAATTTTATTTTATTTTTAAACTTTACATAATTGTATTAGTTTTGCCAAATATCAAAATGAATCCGCCTTTTAAGCCCTATTGAATGTTTCCAACTTTTTCATGAAAGAAAATGATGCATCTATAGGAAATACTTTTTAAATACATATCTTCTAATTTATTTGAGATTTTCTCCTATATACATATTGAAAATTTTTAAATGACTTCAAAGTCACTTATTACATGAAAAGCATTTTTCATTTAAAAATCTGACATTTAACATGGAGTAATTTGGAAGTAAATCTTTGGTAATGGTACTGAGAAAGAGAAACTACTGGGATATATTTTTGGAAGAAAATAGTTTTTAATTCAGTATATTTGAAAACACATCCTTATGCTTTTTTATTTTGTCAGAAATAATAAATGTAGGAGACTTTGGTATATTAGGAAGAGAGAGGATACGTGTTACATAGTTGAAACAGTTCTGAAATTCACCATTGCAGTCATTTGAAATTTAATGCCCTGTTAAAAAAAGATTAGGAGTTAAATCAATTATCCCCCTTTTTATTTTTTATTATTTTCCCAGTATTTAAATGCTGAGGGAGATGACTGTTGTGTCATTGTAGTAATATTGTCAGGATAGAGGGTTATTTTTCTTTCATTCAAATCTTGAAATGATTATTCAAGTTTCTGTAATTACATGGATAGATGATTGCCACTGATCTGACAAAGTACATCTTGAGCTTTTGGTATTTAGAAAAATAAGATATTTGACTCTTGTTCCTGTGTTTTATAAAAACCTGGAAAGCACAATCTGAAGATATTTTGAAATCTTTATATTACTTCAGATAGCATATCACAGTCAATAATTTATTTATGCTCCATTATTTGTGGTTATAAGGCATGATATAGCTTGGATTCAGTTTGTCTTCCTGAACTTTTAAAAAAATAATTGTATTTATTTATTTATTTTGACTGTGCTGGGTCTACACTGCTTCACTGACTTTTTTCTAGTTGTGACAAGTGGAGGCTACTTACTCTGTAGTTGTGGGAATGGGTTTCTCATTGCAGTTGCTTATCTTGCCACAGAGCATGGGCTCTACGGTGTGTGGGCTCAGTAGTTGTGGCTCACGAGCTTAGTTGGTCCCCAGCATGTGGAGTCTTCCTGGATCAGGGATCAAACCAGTGTCTCCTGCATTGGTAGCCAGATTCTTTACCACTGAGCCACCAGGGAAGATCATCCTGAACTTTTGAGCCAAATTTCTAAAGCTTAGCAGTAAAAGTACATTTGAAATAAACATGACTTACATGTGCAAATCAGGTAATTACTTACAGAGCTACCTACCAATTAGTCACTTATTGATGCAATTAGCTGGATGTACAGCTAATTAGGGGTAAAGAAAATATATGTCAGTTCAAAAAGAGGAAAGCCTAAAATCTAGCTTAATGGTTAGTTTCACTTAAGATAAAGAATCCTTGTTCTCAGGCAAATGTAAGTGTTTGAGTACTATATTAAAATATGATAACTTTTTCTGGTTTCACACAGGTGGCATTCCTAGTTCAGATCTTAGAAGGAATTATTAATGCTTTGGGGAAATGTGGGTCGTCTTTATGCTGACTCATTTTTTCCCATTTTATTTTGTTTATGTTTGTTTATTCTTTCAGGTATCTTGAGGTATAATTACCTATAAAACTATTATATATTTAAATTGTACTTTAAGATGATTTGATGTATATCATGAAAGGATTCTCCCTCCCTTTCTTTAGTTAATGAATACATCTATCATTAGATAAATTCTTTGTGTGTATGTATGACAACAATTAAGTTCTACCCTGTGACCAAATTTCAGTTAAACAGAGTTATTAATTATAGTCACCATGTTTTACATTAGATTTTCAGAACTTTTTTACATTATAGGTGAAAGTTTGTGCCTTGGTACCAACCTCACCCTGTTTTTCCTACTCCCCAGCTCGTGGAAACCATTTTTATACTCCGTTTCTATGACTATTTTGTTTTGTTTTAGATTCCGCAGATAAGTGATACCATGAAGTGTTTATCCTTCTCTGTCTGACTTATTTTTCACTTAGCATAATAGCCTCAAAGTCCGTCCATGTTGTCACAAATGGCAGGATTCTTTTTTTTTTTTTTCCAGTGGCAGAGTAGTATTCCATTGTGTATATACCACTTATTCTTTATCCATTCACTTATACAAGGACACTCAGGTTGTGTCCATATCTTGGCTATTGTAAATAATGCTTCAATAAATATAGGAGTGCAGATAACTCTTCAATGTCCTGTTTTCATTTCCATCATATATATACCCAGAAATGGTTTTATTGGATCAAACATTAGTTCTATTTTTAATGTTTTGAAGAACTTACATAGTTTTCCATAATGACTATACCAATTTACATTCCTGTCAACAGTGCCTAAGGATTAAAACATTGGGATGACCTCATTTTATTATATTATATATTAACATAATATTATATAAATATATATGTAAATATTTTATATTCTACATTGATTTGACTGTATCTTGAAAACATTCTATGAATTTAAATTTATAATTCTATTCAGAGGGATATATGAATATAATAATTAATATAAAAAATCTTAGTTTTTATGCACTGAAGCAGATCATTAAAAGAGAAAGATATTGAAGTAGCATTCATCACAAACTCATTCTTTGACTGTAGCAGAGAAAGTTCAGTGAGTTTGCAATATATCTATTGTTAATGGGGTAGAAAATAAAGAATATCTATGAAAATGGTCAAGTTGTTGAAAATTATAAGGTGAAAATAATTTGAAATTGGATTTTTTAAGGTCTGTATATCTGTTGTGTTTTTTTCCCCTGCTGGTTGGAAACTCAAAAATTAAAACCCAAAGCCATTTTAAATCCATAACATTTTAGAGAAGGTTGGAAATAAAATTAACTGATCAACTTCCCCCTCTGATTTAAGTTAGGAAACTGAAGCATAGAAAGAGGAAGTAGAATAATAGAGTGTTAGAAGAGACCATGGAAGTATCTAATCCAACCTGCTTTTTGTGATTCAAAGAGGCTAAAAAATTTCCCGGGTGCCAAGATTTAATTACTACTGGAACCTGTTCTGTCCACTGGCCACCTTCTTTCCACTATCTACTGTTTTCATTAAATTAAGGTTACACATCATTATTCACTCACCTTCTGGACCCTAAGTAGAATTGCAGATGGTGATTTTTGTGGTCATATATGCCATAGTTCATTATTTTTGCTTCAATCCAGTTTTAATCTAGGCAAATTTTGTGTACCATTTATGCAACTTCCTTTCCTGAGACTTAGAAATTGACAACAAACAAAACACATATCTCACTGCCATTAGAATGTCAAGGTTGACAGTTCTTAAGAATTAATTTGTAGAAATTTTGATCAGTAGTAAAAATAGTCACCAGTAACTTGGGATTAGATGAGAGTAGGGATATGTACTCTGGCAATAGTGGGAGTGGGAGTGGAGAGGAGGGGAGAAATAAGATGAATGATTAAACAGATAGAAGTAGAAGTGGTAGTCTTCTTGTGGTGCGAGTCTTATTTGGACTTTGAAAGATGATCTGAAGCAAATAGGGCCAAAACTTGTTACGGAGGACTTGAAAATTATGTATGTACAGATTGCTTCCTACTTGTCTTTATTTCTTTTCTGTTTCTATGACAGCGTGAAAATAATACAAAGACGCATTAAGTGCCCGGAAAAATTAAAGCCAACCAAGTGACTGAATTTGAACTGAATAATACACACACACACATACACACACACACACGCCAAGACACACATTCACAGCTTTGCTATGGACAAATTAGTGTTGGAATTTTTGTGAAATATTTGAACTTATTTTGTCATCTAAAGAACAAGTTTCATTACCAGCATGGAGAGAAAATGTTGAGGTTTATCTTTTGAGGAAATAAAGAGAAAGAGAGAGAGGGAGGAAGGCAGGGAATTTTTCTTCCTATTACACTCTTCCTCCCCAGCTGCTCTCACTTCCCTGCACTTGGCCTTAAATTAAAATATGGGCAGCCTGCACCTTTGAAGTTTTCAGAAAATTGTCATTTTTACTGTAGGAGATGAGAGGGTTGGAGATAGAAGTGAATGCCAGGAATATTTGTGCCTTTTTAGGTTTAATTGCCAAGGATTTGTTAAGAGTTTTAAGCGTGAATTCTTATTTCTGAATGCAGGATTTAGGGCAGCTTTGCAGATGACATAGATTTTAGTATAATTCAGTAAAATGCCATTTGTTGGACCAAATGATAGCATGAGAAATTGCTCATGTTATTTTCTATCACTTGTGTTTTCACACCATACTATACCTGCCCGCCAAAATGAATATGATAACCTCACCTAGCAGTGTGTCAGTGAAAGAAGTACTCAGAGGAGAAAGAGAGCCCTCTGTGCTACTGTGCACTAAATTCCATGAGTCAATTATAGTTACCAGTTTGAATGATACTCATACCTGAGACCCTTGGAGAAAGCAATCTCACTTCCCCTTTGGGTCTGTTGCAGTATCATTTGAGATAAATACCCCTCCACAGTTTAAAAGGTTTGGGCATTTTGTCCACAAGTTATTATACTATCAGTGTTATTTCAGAGGCAACTTGACAGGCAGGAGACATCTGCTTTGCCTTGGGAATGCCTCTTTCTACACCCTCTTCTTTCTTGTCTTAGTTGGCTGTCATTATTGCAAAGTTTGTGTTCATATTACCTTCTTGGGTCAATTTTGCTTTCCAGAAATTGGTCTCTAGTTATTCCTTAGGTATGGATTTTGGCCCATGAGGCTGGGAATTTGGAGTGGCCATTTTGAAGCCATCATTTTAATGTGTACTCAGAGTCCCTGGTATTGTTGATTTTCACATAATCTCTCACTGAGATTCTTGAAGGCCCATTGCTTTCTTCGGTTTATCTCTTAGGCTCTTCTGAGATGAGAGTTAGAAATGAAATAATGGTGAGGGGTGTGTGACCATGTCTGGTGTGCACATTATATGTCAAGAAGCAAAGCTATGAATTTGTTTCCTATTTTTAAATTTCCATTAGTTTTTAAATATTAAAAATTAAAAAAAACCCTGCTTGGTGGGTTTTGCAGCTTGGTGAAAAAAACACCAATGAACATCTCAGTGGTTACAACTTACAGAAGTTAGAATTCACTGCAATTCAACAGAAAGAAGTGATTTAATAACAAATGATATCAGATGATGTCAGATTTTCTCCCTGGTGAGATACATGGTCAAGTTGTTGTCAGGCTAATTTTTCTGTCTAGTGTAAGATCTTTTTAGTTACCATCATCATCTCCTTTGTCCACCAAACATATCTCTTGAAACTTCAGCATAATTACCTTAAAGTACACATACTGCCCATTGCAGGCCACCTCACCAAGATCTAACACTCAAGTTTGGAGCAGGCTTTCTCATTGCCCATCAAGCACCATCACGCTACCTTGCCCCAAAGTTTTATGGTGGGCTCCTGCTCAGTTACTCTCCAGTGCTGTTATAACACTTAGTGGGGGCCATGCACTTGCTCACACATGCCAGAATGACAGCCTGGCTGCCTTAGCCAGGTATTACCCTGCCAAGTGTTAGTTCCTGACATTTCAACATGGTTACATCACTGTCCAGTGGTTGACTTTCTCTTTGCACCTTTTCTATTTTCACAATTCTCCAAAAATAGATTATTTGGAATAGTTAAGCTCAGTTGGAATAATTCCTTATTTTCTTTTATATTTTTGTTTTCCTATGAAGTTCCTGACATAGACCTGAGTGAATGAACAAGGAATGCTCTGGCAGGGAAGTGCAAAGGTTTTGGCTCTGATCAAACTGAAAAGTTTGTGGTTGCCATCTGGGCCAGAAAATAAAGTATCTGCCAATAGAAGAGTAGAGATGTAAAGAGAGCAGTTAGAAACAATCATTTTAATTTCAGGCTGGGATATTTTAATACAGATTATGTAACAGTTTTGGGAGAAGCAAGTGACCTCAACAAAGTTGGTATAAGTGAAGAAAAGTTCCAGAGAACACAGAAAACTTTTCTGGCGAGTTCTTATTTCTTTACTTTGGTTTTAGCAATTTCATTTTGCTTTCTTTGAGTCAGAGGATGATAAATTGGTTTGGAGAGGCAGTGTTTTTTCTGGCAGTGCATTTAGTGAGGAAATCATGAATTCCGCTGTAAGTAAGCATACTTAGATAATATAATAGGTATATACTAATGATGTTAGCTGGGAGGTACTATAACAGTGGTTAAGAAAGTAAACTTTTGAGTGAGATAGAACTATGTTTATGTTTTAGCTCTGATAGTTACTGCCGATGACCTTGGACATGTAATATTAACTCTGAGCATTTGACTCATACATTTAACTCATGTATAATTATTTCACCTAACACAGAGATCATTTCACCTAACATAGAGATGTTGTGAGTTTGGGTAAACTCCAGGAGTTGGTGATGGACAGGGAGGCCTGGCGTGCTGCAATCCATGGGGTCACAGAGAGTCAGACACGACTGAGTGACTGAACTGAAGAGATGTTGTTAGGTAGAATAAGTCAGATAATGTATGGTGCATTCTCTGTTGCTTGACTCAAAATGGAGTACTTAATCAATTGTTGATATTACCATTTTTTAATTGTTTGGGGATATATTTAGTAGGTTTCAAAATAAAAAATCCTATTTTTCTCATAGAAACAATTAGACAAATTAGTACTTTTTTGTCTATAACATGATATAGAATGTGGTTAAAAGATTGAAAAAATTTGTTGATCTGTAAAGTCTTGTCTTTTTTTCTTTTTTTGGTGGAAAAAGTCGTTTAATAGTTCCATCAGTTATTACATTTGTGGCTATGTCAAAAATCATTCATTAGATTGAAGTTTTCAGCTTTCTTATTACACTTTTAAATAATAATTACACTTATAAAATTCTTTAGTTTCTACATCTTCATTTCTAATTTTGCTGATATGTTTTTGCAACAATCTTGTATATTTACAATTTAATGCTACCATATTTCAATAAATTAATATAGTTTACCTTTAATTGTATTAATCTCTCCCCATGGATTTTTTTAAAATTTGGGGTTAAATGATTAAAATGGATTTATTTTTATGTTTATTTTTAGATAAAAGCAACCAAATGCATAAGATAAAATCTAACCACTATTTGGCTCCTTAAATAAGTTATTTTAAAATAACGTTTTAATATTCATTTTTTCTAAATATTTTATATTATTTTCTTATTGAATTTTTTTGAATTTATTATTATTGTCATTGATATTTGTTATTTAAATGCAGTGTTAAATTGTTCTTGAATTATACAGCTTTCAGAAAATGTAGCCATAACATTGTTCAGAATTTTTTTCATACTTGGTATGATAAAGGCTAAATCTTAGAAGTGTTTTAACATATTGGTGGAAGAATTTCCTCTATCCATTGTTTAAATGAAGTTATGTATTACGGTTCTCCAGAGAAACAGAACCAATAGAACTGATAGAAAGTTATTATTATGAGGAATTAGATCATACAATTATGAAGAATGAAAAGTCCCACAATCTGACATCTGTGAGCTGGAGGCCCAGGAAAGTGGGTGATGTAGTTCCAGTCCCAACTTCATGTCTTAAGAGCCAATGAAGTAAGTCCTAGTTTGAGTCTGAGGGCCCTAAAATGATGGGGCCTATGGTCTAAATCTTGGTTCAAGTCCAAGGACCAGTGAACCAGGAACATTGATGAGCAAGGTCAGAAGTTCAGTATTCTAGCTTAAGCAGAGAGTGAATTCATCTTTACTCCATGTTTTTGTTTTATTTGGATTTTCAACAATTTGGATGATGCTCACCACCTTGGTGAGGAGAATCTTCCACTCAGTCTATAATTAAATTGTTAATCTCTTTTAGAACCAGTTTCATAGACACACCCAGAAATAATGTTTTTCAGCTATCTGTGCATTCCTTATCCCAGGCCTGTTGGCACATAAAATTAAATATCACAGACCATAAGTCCAATCACATACATATTTATTTATATGTGTGTATATATATATGTACATACTAACAAACTATGTACTTAGATATATTACTGGTGTATCTATTAATCTATTTTCTTCCATATTCCAAATATTTAAGGTGGGATCAAAGGTGGCATATTAGAATATTCCAAATAGTTTTTCATGTTGTTACACCTTTTGTTTTACATTTTACAATATGATTCATACTAGGTCATGAAAATTAAAGCACAGAAAATGAAATTTGACATTCCTATATTGTCAGTTTTCTCTAGAAACATATTTTTTCCTGCTATGAGAACTATCATTCACCCTTTTGAAAACAAGTATAAATTTCCTTTGCTTTTTAATATTTTTTAATTTCTCTCTTTTAAAAATTATTTAAAATAGCTTACAGTCTTTATCCTACATCTAAATCTTATTATCAATTGTCTCTTACTATTGAAATAAAAAATCTGCTTTTCCAGTAACCAAAATTAAAGATATAGAGGCCTCCACATTTTTCCATAGGACAGAAATTATCTATACTTTTCTATAAATGTTACAATAAAAGTTACTAGATCTCCATTTTTATAAACTGTATGTCAATGATAATGTTTTTTATGAGCTCATATTTAGAACAGGAAATAATCTATTCTGTCATATCTGTCTGGACATTCAATTAAGCAAAGCTCAGTTTATATGCAAAAACATGTACATACATATACATGTATGTATATGAAGTGACCTGTGCAAATAATGCACAAGTTTGCCTCTGAGGAATGCTATCACTGTGAGTTCAAACGAAATAAAAGGTGATATTAGACTTTATCAATATTCACAGTACCTTCCAATTTTAAATAGGATCTACTATGTGATGAAAGAGTGATGTATAATCACTGTTTGATCAGAATCAACAAATATTAAGATGGTAAATTGGAGGAGTGGCACAGCACTGCATTAGAGGTCTGAGGCCTGGAATCAAATTCTATGGTAACTTGGGTGATTCTGCTACTTCTCATCTATAAATAGTAGGATTAGAATTATTACAGATTAGTGGATCTCATGTATCAGTGAAAAAGCAATTCAAAATGCTAGTTAATAATTTAATAGGTTATTTATATTAAGGAATGCATAAGTGATATTAGGCAATAAATATTTTTATTTTAATTTTTTTACATACTTAAAAATTGTTAACTGAAGTGCTTTGATATTCTTTTTTCCACCTTTTCCTAAGGTACATTTTATAATCAAATTCTTTCATTAAAAGATGATAAGCTTCATAAATTTCTGTCTGGGCCTTTTCTGAACCATCATTAGTTTAGAACTTAGTCTAAATTATTGAATTTCTTTTGTTGTTCAAATATTTGAGTGTCTATTTCTATCACTTTGATTATTCATTCATTCATTCATTATGCTTTTAAAATTAAAGTTATTTTGGAAACCCAGCACTTTGTTGTGTGTCAGTGATGTCAGTGAGAGGCAGAGTCCCTGATGTCTGGTGGAAAGATACAAACGTATAAAAATACTTGAAAGACACATAATTAGAATACCTCTACATCTGTCTGAGGAAGCTGGATAAGACTTTAAGACAGAGGCAATGTGTACTATTATCAAATAAAAAATTTTTATTGAGTGTAATGTAAAGTTCTGTCCAGCACCCAGTATAGTACTAGGAACATGGTTGTTACTAAATGAGGGAAGAACGGGGAGGGTAATGCTGAGATACAAAAGCATATGAGAACATGGCTTGCTGAGGATGCAGCAAGCCACCGGCTGTTGCTGATACATAGGTGCATGAGATCTGTTGAGGGAATGGCTAGTAATGAACATAAAGTAGCTTGGAGCCTGATTATTAGAGTTTTGTATTTTTTCCCCTAAGATGGTAAATTGTATCCTACTCACAAACCAGAATCAGTATAAATTTGCCAATAAGAGAGCAATATCTCTGACCCACACATTTAGAAAGGTACCTGCAATGATGTTACAAGAGACGACACTGCTGGAGAGGTTGTTGTAACAGCATAAGAGAGAACAAAGCTCTAGTAGAATTTTGGGGCAAGTTTTAAGAGAAGTAGAAAATTCCAGAGACATTTCTAGAGAAAAACTGACAACACTACATGACTGACTAGGTTTCAAAAGTGGTGGAGAAATAGGAAAAGATGTTTTAGCCCATGCACGCACACAACTTATCTATACTCTTATTAAACGCACATAGATAGACGTTAGTTTAGGTGAAGGGACACTGAGACAGATGACACATTTTTTTGCCCTTGTAAAACTCATCACCTAGTGTTTCTCCCAGTGAGATTTTAGTTCTGATCATAATGTTAATTAATGAATGTTCTTGATAGATAACCTAAGACTAAACTCTGCTAAAATGTAGAAATTAATCAGTTGGTCAAATATGATTGCTCTCTTGAGATCTTTAATCTTCAAAATGTTGATGTCACTGGGCTGGTATACTACTCTGTTTTTCTTCCTTAATGACTTGGACTATGAAAATACCTGTGCAGGACTTTTCAAGAATAAATTATTATTGCATTAGAGAGAAATAGAAATGTATTACCCCCCAGATTTTTATTGCAGTTGCTTTTGAATATTTGTAGATTGGAATTGAGTAGAGAGGATGTTAATTAGCATGCAGATTTTTTAAATTGTCTATAATAGGAAACTAATTGGTGTTTTCCTTAAAGAATGAATTTAAGGAAATGTGATTTGAAAAGTGTAGTGTTGTTAAATCGCACTGATCCAAGTAGTATAAACTGTTGATTGAGTAAAATAAGCAGTTTTGATTGTTTAACTGCAGGTTTCATTCTGGGAAACCAGAATTAAATGGTGGTAATAATTACAATACTTAATACATGAAAGCTCTGACCTAAATCTGGGTGTACTTTTATAAAGAATAACTCATTAAATGATGTGACCTGAATTTTGCTCCTCCATTTTCATCACCCTACCTCCCCTGCTCCCAATACAATTCATCTAACCCACAGTTTCTTACCATTACAATCCCTCTGCCTTGCAAGTAGCAGCTCTCTTATATAGGATGCCACAAATAGGTACAACTGTAGACTAAGATCATGGCATCCAGTCCCATCACTTCGTGGCAAATAGATGGGGAAACAGTGGAAACAGTGGCTGACTTTATTTTCGGGGGCTCCAAAATCACTGCAGATGGTGATTGCAGCCATGAAATTAAAAAAACACTTACTCCTTGGAAGGAAAGTTATGACCAACCTAGAGAGCATATTAGAAAGCAGAGACATCACTTTATCAACAAAGGTCCATCTAGTCAAGGCTATGGTTTTTCCGGTGGTCATGTATAGTGTGAGTTGGACTATAAAGAAAGCTGAGCACCGAAGAATTGATGCTTTTGACCTGTGGTGTTGGAGAAGACTCTTGAGAGTCCCTTGGACTGCAAGGAGATCCAACCAGTCCATCCTAAAGATCGGTCCTGGGTGTTCATTGGAAGGACTGATGTTGTAGCTGAAACTCCAATACTTTGGCCACCTGATGTGAAGAGCTGACTCATTTGAAAAGACCCTGATGCTGGGAAAGATTGAGGGCAGGAGAAGGGGACGACAGAGGATGAGATGGTTGGATGGCATTACTGACTCAATGGACATGGGTTTGGGTCGACTCCAGGAGTTGGTGATGGATAGGGAGGTCTGGTGTGCATGGGGTCGCAAAGAGTCAGACACGACTGAGCGACTGAACTGAACTGAGCTGTAGCTACCTTCTGTGGCATCCATGTGGTCTACCAGAAACTCATTACCTTCTTGCCCATACCAAATGGTGGAAACATAGCCCGACCCACTGGTATGTCCTGTCTTAACTGTACTATCTGTCTCCAATTCTCTTTTGCTGCTGCTTAGGCTCTGAGACAGATCTGCTGCCAAAACAGACATCTAGCCAGGAAATGAAATGCCTGAATCCCATTCTTAAAGGCATATCATATAATTTCTCAGTGATGTATTCACATCCTGCTCTTGGCTTTAAGGAGAGATAACAGCCTCGCATTATGAACATTGATTCCTCACAAGGGAGAGTATTTAATAACAACCCTTTCCCTTTACAGATTCTACAGAGGAGAGGAAGTGATGGCTAGTGGTTGCCTCCTTTTAGTAAACTCACGTCTCATCCCTGATGTAGGTGGATCACAGATCATTCTCTTTTAAACATGATATACTTATCACCTTTGATAATTCTGCTTCAGAAGGAAAAGTCTCACATAACATCTTGTTGCAGGTATATCCTTATATACATACCTACACACAAAATGAACTCTGGGCCCCTTTAATTATCCCAATCAGAGAAGTAATAGAAAAGTAAGATTCTAAATAATAAAAGATCACTTTCTCAGAGAGCCATGGCTTTCATTTTGCCTGAAGTGGAAGGTTAAAACCTTAGAATTATATACAAATTTAGTTTAATTATTTTTAAAAATTTGGTTGTTTTGTTTTTCATTTCAGATTTCCTAAATGGAAGAGCTAGACTGCTCTATGCTCATACATTGAGAAATGGCAGCTGTCAGAAGGAATGGGCACATGTTTTCCTACAGCCCCCTAGTGTCACTGTTATGAGTATAGTGTGTTTCAGAACATAGGAAAGTCTATAAGATAATTTTTAGTGGTTTTATTAAGATAATTCATGTATTTCAATTTACCGATTTACAGTGTATAGTTCAGCAGCTTTTATTATATTCAGAGTGTGTGACCTTACCACAATCAATTTTAGAATACTTTTCTCACCTTTCTCCAAAATAATCCCATGCCCACTAGCAATCACTTTCTGTTTCTTCATTTTCCCAGGCTCTGGTAACCACTAATTTATTTTCTCCCTTTGTAGATTTGTCTGTTCTGGACATTTCATAAAAATAGAATCATCCAATGTGGAGTCTTTTGTGATGGGCTTGTTTCACTTAGCATATTATTTTCAAGGTTCATGCATGTTGTAGCTTGTAACTCATAGCAATAACTCATTCATTTTTTATTACTGAAAAAAATTATAAATACATTGTAAAGACTCTGTTGCAAGTTGGGTTTCTCATAAAGAAGTTTAAAGGTGGAATTAGGCATGCAAAAGATTTATTGGTGAGTAACATCTGTGAAAGGAAAAGAGCAGAAGCAGGATTGTATAGGGAAGCCTTCCGACCACACTGCGCTTCTCCCACAAGGGTCTCCCAGAGCAAATATCACCCAATGGAGTCTTTCACTGGGAGGAAATGCTAGGCTTTGGTACCACTGCTTTGCTTGGTGATTGGCCAGGGGCTGTCCTGAGAATACACTGGAGGCTGAGACAACTACACTCCTTGCCCATTGGCAGCAAGTCCTTTATTAAACAGCAATCTTGTATCACAACTTTCTAACTAACATGGCTAAAATATGCATCCATTTAAAAAAAGAGCCTCAGTCATTTGAAAGCGCTCTCTGAGAATGCTGGATGAAAAATAAGCCTCCCCTACATTTTCATGTGTTGTCTTTTCTACCTCAGCAGTTAGAAAGCAGAGGCTATTACCTTACATTTTTTCATCAAATGACCATGGCGGATTCATGTTGATGTATGGCAAAACCAATACAATATTGTAAAGTAAAAAAAAAATTGAAGAATAATTTACAGTGTTGTGCTAGTTTCAAGTGTACTTGACTGAGTAAATTGTCAATGTAAATTGACTCAGTTTGTGTATGTGTGTGTGTGTTATATATTCTTTTTCAGATTCTTTCCCATTGTAGGTTATTACAAGACACTGAGTATAGTTTCCTGTGCTACAATTAGGCCCTTGTTGTTTACCTGTTTTATACATAGTAGTGAATATATGTTAATTCCAAGCTCCTAATTTATTCCTCCTTCCCTTCCATCATCCTATTCCTTTTTGAGTCAATTTTCTTCAAGTAAGAATCTTTACACATCGTGGGAGCTCAATAAATGCCATTGATTGACAGAACTAGACAAGCAAAATAAATATTTCTTACTTGGACTTAAGATCTTCTTTTTGGCACAGAATAAAAGAGCCCCATAATACTCATAGCTCAGCACCAAGGCGTTCTACAGGTTTACAAAGTACATGTGAAAATTGGCCTGAGGCTCTTGAGTGGCTTCTTAAAGGGTGTGCAACTAGATTAATGATACCAGAAATAGAAACCATGATTCTATACCACGTTTACTGCTCCCAGCACACTGACAGATCTCATAGGCAGTGAATGCCATGGTTAGGGAACAAGCTTTAAAAAACTCATACCTTCATTACCACTGCAGCTCCATAGCTCCAGAACTCCTACTTATTGAAATCTTATGAATGACATTTAACCATATGCTCCGTCCAGTCCCCAGGCACCAGACACGTTCCTCAATTCCACATACCTTGTTGTGAACAGGCAAATTAATCTGTACTCCCTCAGCCATGAAATTTGCCACTCCAAAAGCTACATATTCATAATTTGAGAATCTGCAATGATGCATTGTAACTAACAGATGATCTAATCTCTAGGCACATATTGCTTTTGGTTTTACTTATTGAAGATGGAAGAGATTTCTCTCATTTCAATGATGGATCTTTATATACTTCTTATGAATCATGGTGGCAGCATGATAAAATTAAGACATTTCATTGATTCAGTTGTGAAGGACTTCATTGCTTACCATGGATGATAAACCTGCATCATTTGCACATACTATACATATTTAAGAACATAATTCATTTCAGAGTACACAGCACACTATGTGATCATAGAGAGAAGCTTTTTAAAATTTTTCACTTAAATTCCTTTGGGGCAAAAACAATAGAAAGAACTTTGGAAAATAGTGGGAAGCCATATGTCATCAGGAATTAACTGAAGTTTATTGCTTCATACACTTTAATTTCAATCACAATAATAATAAGTAAAGTAACTTTGTAAATTTGTCAACTATAATTTTTTCAAGGGACAGAATACTGCAATCTTCTCCTTGATTACTTCTACACCAGTCTAGATACTACTGTCCTACCTCCTTGTAAAGATTACCTCCCTATGAAATATAGATTAAATTAGCAGAATATTTTGACTAAAACATACGAGTATTTCATAGTTTTAAAAAATTATCTTTATTTGGCTGTACTGGGTCTTAGGTGCAACTCGCGGAATCTTTGATCGTTGTTGTAGCATGTGAGATCATGAGTTGTAGCGTGTAAACTCTTCCTTGTAGCATGTGGAATCTAGTTCCTTGGCCAGGGATCAAACCCAGGACCCCTGCATTGGGAGCGTGAAGTTTTAGCCACTGGACCACTAGGGAAGTCCCTTATAGTCTATTTTAGTAACATATAAAAAGTTATGATATGATCCTTTGCCAAAATGTTCTTTTTTTGTTCTAACAAAAGGACATGGTGGATATTAATAAATAAAACTGAAACTCCAGTTGCTCAACTGAATAAACAGGTTGAAAATATTGAAAAAATATATTTACACTTAAAAGATTGTTAACTATTAGACCCAGAAAACCAACAGTACATTTTCTGAAGATAATGAGAGTCAAATGCACTTAATACTATCCAGGGTAAGCCTGAGAACACTCTGTCTGCTGTCAGGAAGAAATCACATAGCCGTTACAGTGCAGTATTCTTTCTGTGTTGATGAAAAGTTTGATTTCCTGAAGGACTGAAAGTTAAAGGAATGAAAAACATAGCAAGGCTGTCTCTGCTCTCAACCTGTTCTGTTGAATGTGGAGCTTCGTCCATTCACTGTTTCTGCAGTTTGACCACCTCACTTCCACATGGGCCTGGATGTGCATACTATTCTGTCTTCCCTACATGCTTCAACAGCCTTCGTATTCAGCTCTCTTGTGAAAAGCTGTCAGATGGACTTCAAGGAAAACCAGAGTTGTCTTTTGAATGCCAGAAAATGATCTCAAAAAAATGCACATCAGATCAGATCAGATCAGTCAGATCAGTCGCTCAGTCGTGTCCGACTCTTTGTGACCCCATGAATCGCAGCATGCCAGGCCTCCCTGTCCATCACCAACTCCCGGAGTTCACTCAGACTCACGTCCATCGAGTCAGTGATGCCATCCAGCCATTTCATCCTCCGTCGTCCCCTTCTCCTCTTGCCCCCAATCCCTCCCAGCATCAGAGTCTTTTCCAATGATTCAACTCTTCGCATGAGGTGGCCAAAGTATTGGAGTTTCAGCTTTAGCATCATTCCTTCCAAAAAACACCCAGGGCTGATCTCCTTCAGAATGGACTGGTTGGATCTCCTTGCAGTCCAAGGGACTCTCAAGAGTCTTCTCCAACACCACAGTTCAAAAGCATCAATTCTTCATTGCTCAGCTTTCTTCACAGTCCAACTCTCACATCCATACATGACCAAAGGAAAAACCATAGCCTTGACTAGATGTACCTTTGTTGGCAAAATAATGTCTCTGTTTTTGAATATGCTATCTAGGTTGGTAATATTAGGAATGAATATATGTATCTTCTAGAAATGGTATGGTACTAGCATTCCATGGAGAAGGAAGTGGCAACCCACTCCAATATTCTTGCCTGGAAAATCCTGTTGAACAGGGAGCATGGCAGGCTATGGTCCACGGGGTCTCAAGAGTTGGACACAACTTAGTGAATAAACAACCATCACTGGCATTCCAGGGTTATGTCAATTGCACAAAATTTCAGCCTATGTTGAGTGAATATTTACTATCTGCCTATTGGTACTGTGTTGGGCATTAATACTGATTCCCAAATATAGAGACATTCTGTACTCATTCTGTTCAGTGGAATCTTGAACCCTGTTCTCAATGCCATAGTCTAAGTGTTACATTTCCTAAGAGAGGGTCTAGAAATTATCATAAATGATTGAAGGGGATATTCAGTGTGGTCAAGATAAAACTCCTCTGCATATAATCTATCTTGAGGCATGTCTTCTATTGTATAGAATCAGACAGCACCATGGAGAAGGTATTGTGAGTTACAATAACAAAGAGCCACATTTGAGCTAAGCGTGAGGAAGAACTAATTCAAAGTTAGAGTGTTTCAACTTTAATATAAACTATTTTTATTTATTCAACATGAGCTTACTATGTCTACTCTGCATTACATCCTGTTGTGTGTGTATATATATTTAATAAAGAAAATGTGTGTGTGTGTATATATATATATATATATATATATATATACACAGTATATATTGGACTTCCCAGGTGGCTCAGTGGAAAAAAATGTTCCTGACAGTGCAGGAGTTGCAGGAGATGCAGAAGGCATACCTGATCCCTGGGTCAGGAAGATCCCCGGGTCAGGAAGATCCCCTAGAGTAGGAAATGGCAACCCACTATGCTGTTCCTGCCTGGGAAATTGCATGGACAGAGGAGCCTGTTGGCCTATGGTCCTATGGTTGCAAAGAATCGGACAAGACTGAATGAGACCATCTCAAGTCCTGTTCTGTGTGTGTTTGTGTGTGTGTGTGTGTGTGTGTGTGTATTTAATAAAGAAAATGTAACCTTCCCATTTTTGACAGCAAAAGGAAGATGATGAGTTGAGAAAACCGATGTATGCATTTGCTGGTGGTGTAGAGAATATATTCCTGTATTGGTCAGCCAATTGGACCAAATGTCTCCTGTAGTCTCTCACAGAGTTGAGTTTCAGTGACCGCATAGTATATAGGTACTAGTAAGAAAGACAGTATATGTAAGCACCATACTGCTAAGTTGCTTCAGTCGTGTCCGACTCTGTGCGACCCCATAGACGGCAGCCCACCAGGCTCCCCCGTCCCTGGGATTCTCCAGGCAAGAACACTGGAGTGTGTTGCCATTTCCTTCTCTAATGCATGAAAGTGAAAAGTGAAAGTGAAGTCGCTCAGTCGTGTCCGACTCTTAGCAACCTCATGGACTGCAGCCCACCAGGCTCCTCTGTCCATGGGATTTTCCAGGCAAGAGTACTGGAGTGGGGTGCCATTGCCTTCTCTGAAGAACCATAAGTGAGGTATAAAAATAAGTTCTATAGGATTTAGAGGAGAGAAAAACTAATATTTAATTTAAAATAATATTAGACAGTTGTATAATGATAAAATGGGGGATTTGAAGGAAACCCTTCAAGGGTGCGTAAGACTTAGTGTAAAAAGAAATACAAGGTATAGGAAGGGGGGACAAAATGAGTGAAGAGTTGAAGAGACAAGTGTCTGATGTGCTCAGGAGAGATAGTGCTAAACATCCTGGTCACAATCATAATTTTTGTGGAGGAATAACAGGGACTTAAATAGAGAAATAGGCAGGATCTTTGCATGATGGAGAAGGAATGATTCTGGTCTCCTTTATGGACAGAAGGACAAAAGAATACCCCACATGTGCATTTGTTCCTTAATACAAAGTTTTGTGCCCCAGGAGCATGTCAGTGTCAGTATTTCCTTTTTCTAACTTATGAAATAAAAAATAAAAATAAAATAAAAAAATATATTAAAAAATGAAGACTTTACATATACTTGACTTTTCTCTTTGTAGGGAAGTGTGAGAATAGATATTCTTTTTTTTTTTGACTTTAAGCTGCTATGGTTGGTTCACTACTGAGATAACCGTTCACTCTATTCAAGCTATAATATTAAAGTACTAGATCACAAACAGAGCTTAAGTAACAAATAGATGCTCCAGAGAATGACATTACTCCTCATTGAAAACAAGGTTACACTTTAGTCAAGGATCTTCTTCTGATGAGACACAGTTCAAATACTTGGAAGATAGAGAGGGAATGAATGCAAAAGTAGTAATGTATTGGGGTGTATATGGGTTTAATAGATTAGTTCTGTTGATTTTCGGTGGTACTTTTCCCATTACATTGGCTTTTATACCATGTCTAATGTGCACAAATAATTCCAGTATTTGAATTGACACAAATGACACAAGATAAAACATTTTACAGAAATCTTTGTGTTTACATTTATTTATAGATGTGTTAAATACATATGTTGTAATTTGTTTGAACTACTCACCCAGTTGAGCAAAAAAGAACATAAATTAGGCAATGAAATGAATGAATTTTACAATATTTAAGATGAAGGTGCTTGGTATCTCTTGGCTGGTTTTCCCGCATTTCTTAATTGCATCCATATTGTGTTTTCATGTAAAGACGACCAGAGCATAGAGTTGGCTAAAAACTTTTATAATGCCATCTAATGGAGTCAACATTGTTTTCCATACATATATTTGAATAATTTGCATTATTTTAAACATTTATGCCTAAGGAAAATGCCATGTGTAAGCATAGAATGGAAAATATAGTTTTTATGACTTCTCACTTGAAAGTCTCAGTTCAGTTCAGTCTCTCAGTCATGTCCTAGCTTTGTGACCCCATGAAGTGCAGCATGCCAGGCCTCCATGTCCAACACCAACTCCAAAGTTTACTCAAACTCATGTCCATTGAGTCAGTGATGCCATCCAACCATCTCATCCTCTGTCATTGCATCAGTTAGCCAAATATTGGAGTTTCAGCTTCAGCATCAATCCTTCCAATGAATATTCAGGACCGATTTCCATTAGGATGTACTGGTTGGATCTCCTTGCAATCCAAGGAACTCTCAAGCATCTTCTCCAACACCACAGTTCAAAAGCATTAATTATTTGGTGCACAGCTTTCTTTATAGTCCAACTCTCTCATCCGTATATGGCCACTGGAAAACCGATAGCTTTGACTAGACAAACCTTTGTTGGCCAAGTAATGTCTCTGCTTTTTAATATACTGTGTAGGTTGGTCATAATTTTCCTTCCAAGGTGTAAGCGTCTTTTAATTTCATGGCTGCAGTCACCATCTGCAGTGATTTTGGACCCCCCCCAAATAAAGTCTGTTACAGTTTCCACTGTTTCCCCATCTATTTGCCATGAAGTGATGGGACCAGATGCCATGATCTTTGTTTTCTGAATGTTGAGCTTTAAGCCAACTTTTTCACTCTCCTCTTTCACTTTCAGCAAGAGGCTCTTTAGTTCTCTCTGCTTTCTGCCATAAGGGTGGTGTCATCTGCATGTCTGAGGTTGTTGATATTTCACCTGGAAATCTTGATTCCAGCTTGTACTTCATCTAGTCCAGCATTTCTCATGGTGTACTGTGCATATAAGTTAAATAAGCAGAGTGACAATATACAGCCTTGATGTACTCCTTTCCTGATTTGGAACCTGTCTGTTGTTCCATGTCCAGTACTAACTCTTGCTTCTTGACCTGCATACAGATTTCTCAGGAAGCAGGTCAGGTGTCTGGTATTCTCATCTTAAAGAATTTTCCACAGTTTTTTGTGATCCACACAGTCAAAGACTTTGGCGTAGTCAATAAAGCAAAAGTAAAGGTTTTTCTGAAACTCTCATGCTTTTTTGATGATCCAGCAGATGTTGGCAATTTGATCTCTGGTTCCTTTTCCTTTCCTAAATCCAACTTGAACATCTGGAAGTTCACAGTTCACATTCTGTTGAAGCCTGGTTTGGAGGATTTTGAGCATTACTTTACTAGCGTGTGAGATGAGTGCCATTGTGCGGGTAGTTTGAGCATTCTTTGGCATTGCCTTTCTTTGGGATTGGAATGAAAACTGATCTTTTCCAGTCCTGTGGCCATGGCTGAATTTTCCAAATTTGCTGGCATATTGAGTGCAGCACTTTCACAGCATCATCTTTTAGGATTTGAAATAGCTCAACTGGAATTCCATCACCTCCACTAGCTTTTTTTCATAGTGATGCTTCCTAAGGCCCACTTGGGTTCGAATTCCAGGATGTCAATCTCTAGGTAAGTGATCACACCATTGTGATAATCTGGGGTATGAAGATCTTTTTTGTATAGTTCTTCTGTGTATTCTTTCCACCTCTTCTTAATATCTTCTGCCTCTGTTAGGTCCATACCATTTCTCTCCTTTATTGTGCTCATCTTTGCATGAAATGTTCTGTTGGTATCTCTGATTTTCTTGAAGAGATCTCTAGTCTTTCACATTCTATTGTTTTCCTCTATTTCTTTGCATTGACAACTGAGGAAGGCTTTCTTATCTTTCCTTGCTATTCTTTGGAACTCTGCATTCAAATGGGTATATCTTTTTTTTTTTTTTTCTCCTTTGCCTTTTGCTTCTCTTCTTTTCATAGCTATTTGTCTCAACTGGGTGGAATTACTTAACAGAGTTTATGGAATGACTGTAGTCTTTGTTTCCTTTCTTGATTTGTCCCATTCAGGCTTCTCTGAACTTCTGGTTTGAATGTTTTCCTGATGACCATTAGGATTAATTTTTTGCATGAACACCTTATGGATGGTGTCCGAAAGTTGAGGGCCATTGCACTCCACAGTGAAGAATTATGACTAAATCCTGGCCAATCCTGACCCTTTGTAGAACTTCATCAGTGGGATTAGATAGAGTTCTTTGTATTAGTCACAATCAGATAATGTGCATTTTCTAGCCCTGGATGCCTGCCAAGCTCTAGATCAAATTAAACCTAAGATCTTTTTTTCTTTACATTTCCACAGGGTTTTCATATATTTAGTGTAATACTTTAGTTTGTGCTACAGTTCTCATGTTTGTTTCTTAAGCTCCCCTGGTTGGATACTTCAGGATTATCTGTCACCCTGAAATAATGGGTGCTTGAGTTCCCATTAACTAAACAGTATGCACCAACTCAAAGCTTAGATTTTGTTCCAGTTCTCAAGAAAAAACAAACTCAAAGTCAATAAACAAAACCACAAAACTGTGCTGAATGATTAGTGTATGCAAAGCATCTCATGTATGTTATGCTATTCAGTTTCTACATTATTGGAACATTTTTTTGTTCTCATTTCTCAGTTTCTTAACCTTGATTTCTGTCATATTCCTCTCTAACTCTTCATGTGCTTAAGCCCTCACTCTATCTCTTTACCCTGGTATATTTGCTTCATAGATTTATTTTTGAAGTGAAATTATTTGTTGATTTTGTGGTTGCCATTCTCCCATTCTGGAATATAAGCTCCACAAGGAGAAAAGTCTTTCATTTATTTCTATATTCCGTGGACCTAGAATCATGGCAGCTCCATCATCAGAACTGAGTTGATATTTGTTAATTAATAAGTATCTTGTTGTTTATCATTCTCCTTAACTTCCTGCCTTCCTATTGTATCTAGTCTGTTTCCTTTCCTTTTGACTGGAAAATTCTAAGACTTATTTGAGGTCAGTTCTTTAGCATCGTTAAAGAAAAAAATATATACAACATTTTAATATTTCCAAATATTTCACTATTACTATAGTTATTGTCACCCAACCTGAATCATCTTATTATATAAGGATGATTTTAAGAAGAAACAAATGCTGAATAAAATTCCTTCTTTATTTTGAATCTTTCAATCATACTCATTTAATTGTAGTTTTGCATACTTTACCAAAGGTATTGTGATAATTAACGTCTGTTTAGTCATTTCAAAATAATAAGGTACCCTGAACCCCTAAGGGAAAAAGAGTTCTATAAATGTACACAATTAGTATTATAGTTTTGTCATATGTGCAACCCAGAGAGAAAATACCTATTCACACTCACAAAGGTATTATTGAGATTAACTAATTAATGTTTACAAAGCGGCCAGAATGAGGGAGAAACACATTTTCTTTGCTATTTAAAGTGCATTTCAAAGGTAAAGAGGCAAAGTGTGTTTGCAGTTTAGAGTTATGTACTTATTTATCTTGAATGTTCATATAAATTGCTGTTTTTAATACTTGATCTCCTCAACCACATACCAGATCCCAATATTTTTCCACTTCTTCTATATTTGAGCGGACACAATTTGACCTTTTGTTTTTACAAAGTGGAAGTAACTGGTCAGTGCATAATGTATTATTTTTTCTTTTCAAAAGTAGCTTATTCTGAAAAATATTAACACTCTCTTCAATTCAGTTCAGTTCAGTCACTCAGTCGTGTTGGACTCTTTGAGACTCCATGGACTGCAGCAAACCAGGCCTCCATGTCCATCACCAACTCCCGGATGTTACTCAAACTCATGTCCATTGAGTCGGTAATACCATCCAACCATCTCATCCTCTGTCGTCTCCTTCTCCTCCCACCTTCAATCTTTCCCAGCATCACAGTCATTTCAAATGAGTCAGCTGTTTGCATCAGGTGGCCAAATATTGGAGTTTCAGCTTTAGTATCAGTCCTTCCAATGAATATTCAGGACTGATTTCCTTTAGGATGCACTGGTTAGATCTCCTTGCTGCCCAAGGAACTCTCAAGAGTCTTCTCCAACAGCACAGTTCAAAAGTGTCAGTTCTTTGGTGCACAGCTTTCTTTATAGTCCAACTCTCTCATTCATACATGACTACTGGAAAACCATAGCTTTGAATAGATGAACCTTTGTTGGCAAAGTAATGTCTCTGCTTTTTAATATGCTATCTAGGTTGGTCATAACTTTCCTTCCAAGGAGTAAGCGTCTTTTAATTTCATGGCTGCGAGTCACCATCTGCAGTTATTTTGGAGTCCCCCAAAATAAAATCTGTTACTGTTTCCCCATCTATTTGCCATGAAGTGATGGGACCAGATGCCATGATCTTTGTTTTCTGAATGTTGAGCTTTAAGCCAACTTTTTGATTCTCCTCTTTCACTTTCCTCAAGAGGCTCTTCAGTTCTTCTCTGCTTTTTGCCATAAGGGTGCTGTCATCTGCATATCCGAGGTTATTGATATTTCTCCCAGCAATCTTGATTCCAGCTTGTGCTTCATCCAGTCCAGCATTTCTCATGGTGTACTGTGCATATAAGTTAAATAAGCAGAGTGACAATATACAGCCTTGATGTACTCCTTTCCTGATTTGGAACCTGTCTGTTGTTCCATGTCCAGTACTAACTGTTGCTTCTTGACCTGCATACTGATTTCTCAAGAAGCAGGTCAGGTGGTATGGTAACCCCATCTCTTGAAGAATTTTACACAGTTTGTTGTGATCCACACAGCCAAAGGTTTTGGCTTATTAGCCAAATAAAGCAGAAGTAGATGTTTTTCTGGGACACTCTTGCTTTTTCAGTGATCCAACGGATATTGGCAATTTGATCTCTGGTTCCTCTGTCTTTCCTAAATCCAGCTTGAACATCTGGAAGTTCACAGTTTACATTCTGTTGAAGCCTGGTTTGGAGGATTTTGAGCATTTCTTTGCTAGCGTGTGAGATGAGTGCCATTGTGCGATAGTTTGAGCATTCTTTGGCATTGCCTTTCTTTGGGATTGGAATGAAAACTGACCTTTTCCAGTCCTGTGGCCACTGCTGAGTTTTCCAAATTTGCTAGCATATTGAGTGCAGCCCTTTCACAGCATCATTTTTTAGGATTTGAAATAGCTCAACTGGAATTCCATCACCTCCACTAGCTTTGTTCTTAGTGACTGTTCCTAAGGCCCACTTGGGTTTACATTCCAGGATGTCTGTCTCTAGGTGAGTGATCACACCATTGTGGTAATCTGGGTCATAAAGATCTTTTTTGTATAGTTTTTGTATAGATCTTTTTTGTACAGTTCTTCTGTGTATTCTTTCCACCTCTTCTTAATATCTTCTGCCTCTGTTAGGTGCATATGGTTTCTGTCCTTTATTGTGCCCATCTTTGCATAAAATGTTCCCTTGTGTCTCTAACTTTCTAGTAGAGATCTCTAGCCTTTCCCATTCTATTGTTTTCCTCTATTTCTTTGCATTGATCACTGAGGAAGGCTTTCTTATCTCTCCTTGCTATTCTTCGGAACTCTGCATTCAAATAGGTATATCTTTCCATTTTTTCTTTGCCTTTCACTTCTCCTCTTTCTCAGCTATTTGTAAGGCCTCCTCAGACAAACCATTTTACCTTTTTTCATTTCTTTTTCTTGGAGATGGTCTTGATCCCTGCCTCCTGTACAGTGTCACAAACCTCGGTCCATAGTTTTTCAGGCACTCTTTCTTTTAGATCTAATCCCTTGAATATGTTTGGCACTTCCACTGTATAGTTGTAAGGGACTTGATTTAGGTATACCTGAATGTCTAGTGATTTTGCCTGCTTTTTTCAATTTAAGTCTGAATTTGGCAATGAGGAGTTCATGTAATTCCCAGTCTTGTTTTTGCTGACTGTATAGAGCTTCTCCATCTTTGGCTGCAAAGAATATAACCGATCTGTTTTCAGTAGTGACCATCTGGTGATGTCCATGTGTAGAGTCTTCTCTTGTGTTGCTGAAAGAGGGTGTTTGCTATGACCAGTGGGTTCTCTTAGCAAACTCTGTTAGGCTTTTCCTGCCTGTTAGGCAAATTTGCCCGTTACTCCAGGTATTTCTTGACTTCCTACTTTTGCATTCCAGTCCCCTATAATGAAAAGGACATCTGTTTTTGGTGTTAGTTCTAGAAAGTCTTGTAGGTTTTCATAGAACCATTCAACTTCAGCTTCTTCAGCATTCTTTTAGTCCTGTTTTTATTTTTGTTTTGTTTTGTTGTTGTTGTTGTTGATATGTTACAGTTTATTTTGTCCTTTGAGTATGACTTTTGGCAAAGCTACTAAATTTTGACATCTTTTATATCTAGCCAGATGTTGGTGTGATAGTACAGTTTTGATGCTTTAGGATGAGTATGACGCTTCAGATTGCTGCCTTTCAATTGAGTGGGTTTTAAGATGTAAGCTCTGAGAGGATGAGACACAGGCTATAGTCATGTTGCTTTCCTGCCATATTTATTTTGTTTTATGCTGTTTGAGGACTTTGAAATTGAACCTAAGCATTCAAGAATTTTTTAATGGGCTCCAAATATGAATTTTGGCTCTGAACTTTGTCAGAGTTCTTTACTTCCATTGTTAAGTTTGCCTCCTGTTTACCTCCTTAGTACAATGTTTTCAGTAGATTACCGCAGACTCCTCTCAGTTAATATTGATCCTTTTGTCCTAATTTAGTGCATATTTCACAGCCATTGGTTGTGTAAAGGCACAAGGATTTCATGATTAGCTATGGTTTATTTCTACCAATATCCAGTTAGTTAAGATACCAAAAGGCCAGGGCCCAGCCAGGAGCTCTAGTTGAATTAACATCAAGCCACCATCTGATTATTTTTGCATGATCCCTTGCTTAGCATAAAGCTTTACAGAAAATGTAAAATTAAATTTGTTACTCTTGTGCATAGAGGATGATTAATCTGTTCTGTATTTTCCTTCCAGACCCCACAGTTATCTGTCCCTCTATGACAAGTAGCCCAGAGGTTTTTAGGGTTTTCAATTTTGTTTTGGAAAATGTTTGCTTGGCTAATAATGGAGAAGAAACTTAGGAAAGATAATACATCTTGATATGGAAAGAATAGGTATAAAACTGAATTTTAAAGTTACATAAAAGGCATAGGTCCATGGTGTGTCAAAGAAACATGAGGTTTATCTGAAAAGTTAGTTAAGGTTATGGCCTTCTATATTAATAAAGCCAAGGGAATGTCACTCAGCTTCTCTCCTTCTACCCTCAAGGTACAAAAATTAAATTAGATTCTTCTCTAGTGCCTTATCACATAAATACAGATATTCTGATGTGAAGTTAGGACACTGGCTAATCACATCATTGTGATTGTTACATGATATATAAAACACAATTCTATAGATTAGCAGAAAATAAACTAATGGGTTAATATATTTGGTTTTATATTGCTATAAGAACCCATGAAGAGATGAAATGACATCTTTGGGGTTAGAGTTGGATTTGTGTTCTCTAGAGATGATGAAATTTTTAGATTTTCTTTTCCTCCCTCCAAACTGACACAATATTTCACAAGTTAAGGGAAACATTGAAAGTGTAATGAAAACACAATGCCCAAGACTGCCTAAATCATCTCATTTATTTACATTTCTAGATTTTGCAAAGCTAAATTATTGAATTTCATCACTGTTTTGACAGAGCCATGCTGAAAAGTAATCTAGTAATTCTTTGAAGGTGCTTTTAGCTAGAGCTAAAACTACAAAGGCTAGAGGGTTAGAAATACACCTCATTCAACATAGGGTTTGACAAGAATGTGCTTTGTTCTCTTGACCTCCAAATTGACTAAAGATTACTTTGTTGTTTTTAACTTCTAAAATAGAAGATGGAAATGTAGCATCATATACACTTACATAAATGTTTGCATCTTTACAGATAGATAAATATTATGTCACTATCCTCTTGTTCTGTGGTATGTACACTTATTTGCTTGGCTAGTTGGGGTATTATGAACTTATTTATATTCAGTAAAATAATATCACCCTCTCCTGTAATGAAAGGTACTATGTCTTAAATCTGAATATTGATTTTTTAAAAATGTAACCTAGAAAATAAGTGTACATATATGCAACTTTGAAGCTGTTGGAGATATATTTGTCTGAAAAACTCTTATCACATACATGAAGATTATTTCAAGTACAATCCAGCTTTTGGGTAAAAAGCCTATATCTGCTTTTACTCTTTGTATTGCAAAGCATAGTTATTTATATCAAGTTGTCCCATGATTTGATCACTATCCCAGGTGGTTCAGTGGTAAAGAATCCACCTGCCAATTCAGGAGAGCCAGGAGAGCCAGGAGATGTGGGTTCAGTCCCTGGGTCAGGAAGATACTCTAGAGGAAGAAATGGGTACCCACTCCAGTATTCTTGCCTGGAAAACTCCATGGACAGAGGGGCCTGGTGGGCTACAATTCATGTGGTCACAAAGAGTCTGAAAGGACTGAGCATACGTGCACCACAATAGTTAGCACAGTGGTGGATGGAATGAAATAATCTTTTGTTGAATAAATGGGTTAAAGATGTGATAGTAAATTCAGAAGTAATACTGAAAGTTTGTCATGAAAGGAAGAAAGCGTTAAAATTGAAGTCATTGAGCAATTTTAGCAAATGTTGGAGGGTTTAAGGTATTGAAGTTCTCATAGTAGAGAATCGCACATTTCATTGAGCTCTCTTCCTTAACTGGACCAAATGTGATACATTGCTATGCTCATGCAGACATGTCTGTATTCAACTGGGGAATAATCCTTTAGCTCTGAATTGCTAAATGATTAGTCTCTTGTTTGCCATGAACCTTATGGCCTGTATCCCTTGTTTAAGCAATTAATCATGTACTGCTTTGCAGTGTTTCCTCGGTCGTTCCCTTGTTTAGTGTGTTTGTGTGTATGTGTGTGTGTATGTGTGTGTGTGTGTGTTGTGGATGTCAGTCCTCGATTGTATGCTCTTAACTCATAAAACTTCAAATATTTTGCTGATTTGATAGTATTTTGAAGAATTCCAGAAGAGACTCATTACTATAAACTAGGATAGAACAGTATAATATTCATTCGAAGAGTTACCATTTTATAGTTATGAGAAAAGACATAACCTATATGAGTTGACCCCTAAAAAGAAAGAAGACATAAAGGGAAACTGTGGAAAGAACTGTGAATTAGTCATTATTAATGTGGGTTGGGGAGGGCTAATACAGTAATCTGCAGGACCTTATCACAGCACATTGTATTTTAAGTACAAAAATTATCAAAGCCTTGGAATATATTAGTGTATTAAGGAAGTCTGCTTATCTAGGCATATCTGTGATCTATCTCATTTCCTTCATCTGTTAAGTTGATTAAGACAAGTGTGTAGTGTTTGGTGACAATGAAGAATGGGTGAGATAAACAGCACAGCTGAGGCATATTGCATTTGCAGATTTAAGGCTCATTAAAAATTCACTTTAGACAACAATATAAAGAAATGTGACTTTTCATAGATTTCCATGAGTCAAAGTGTCTGGAAAGGCAGCCTAAAAGACAGAAAGGAGTCAATGTAAACATGAATGGAAGAGAATGTTTGGTACAGCCACAAGTGTGTGGTATTAGAAGCAAATTTAAACTGTGCTTAAAAAGATAATCACAAATGAATGGATGAATTTTACTAGAAAATCAGTAAAAACTAAATAATTTAAAATTTTCCCATTCTTAAGTAATTCAGAAGTAGCTCACTGAACAGAATTACAGACTGAGAACTGTTGGAATACCATAGTTGTTAATGTCCATTTTATCCCTGGTGGTTGTTCAGTTGCTAAGTCATGTTCAACTCTTTGCATCCCTGTGGACTGCAGCATGTCAGGCTTCCCTGTCCTTCACCGTCTCCCAGAGCCCGCTCAAACTCATGTCCTTTGAGTCGGTGATGCCACCCAACCATCTCATCTTCTGTTGTCCCGTTCTCTTCCTGTCTTCAATCTTTCCTAGCATCAGGGTCTTTTTCGGTGAGTCAGCTCTTCGCATCAGATGGCCAAAATACTGGAGCTTCAGCTTCAGCACCAGTCCTTCCAATGAATATTCAGGGTTGATTTCCTTTAGGACTGACTAGTTTGATTTCTTTTCTGTCCATGGGACTCTCATGAGTCTTCTCCAGCACCACATTTGAAAGTATCAATTCTTCGGTGCTCAGCCTTCTTTATGGTGCAACTCTCACATCCGTACATGACTACTGGAAAAACCCATAACTTTGACTATGTGGGATTTGTCAACAAGGTGATGTCTCTGATTCTTAATAAGCTGTCTAGGTTTGTCATTGCTTTGCTTCCAGGGAGCAAGAAAATTTAATTTCATGGCTGCAATCACTGTCCACAGTGATTTTGTAGCCCAAGAAAATAAAGCTTGTCATAGATTCCACTTTTTCCCCATCTATTTGCCCTGAAGTGAGGGGACCCAGTGCTATGATCTTGGTTTTTTGAATGTTGAGTTTGAAGGTTTGACTGATTTGATCTCCTTGCCATCCAAAGGACTCTCAAGAGTCTTTTCCATAGTTCAAAGGCATCAATTCTCTGGTACTCAGCCATCCATACATGACTACTGGAAAGATCCATATTTAATGTCATGTTCTCCACAACCTCATGAATATTATTTATTACATACAAGAGAATATCAATATGCCTATACTTTTTTAAGAAGTCTTGTAATAGTATGAACTTTTGGTTATACATAAATGAAATACCGATGCAACTAGAGAAAGATTTTTCTACAAGTAAGGAAACATCTAAAGAAATTGTTAGTGACCATATTGGCACATCAGATAAGCAGTTTGATAAATCAAGGATTGATTTAAAAGATGTTTTCCTTATTGTAATTATTGCTTGTCTTTCACTTGTATAAACTTGCTTGATTTAGGAAGTCTTTATTTTTACCCCTCAATGCACTACATAGTCTTCCCACTTCTGCTACTCAGGTTCTAGTTCTCATTGAGATCTAATAATGCTGCTAGATCTCTGTCTCATTGTAACAACCTCCTGCTGTTGCTAGATCCTGGATTCTTCACCAGCCTCTTACCATAGCTCTGCCCGAACTTCGCAGATTATCTGTCAATTAACTCCTTTGTGTGAGATGGCTGCCAGAACCCTGAATGACCCAAAGGTAAATAGCAGTGATGAAGAAAAGCAGTGCTCATATTGTTCTCTCAGTTCTTGCTGTATTTGGAGAATAGGAGAATGAGACCTTTCAGAGATTTTCACACTGAGAAGTCTTGGGTGGATACATTAGGAGAGCATCTTCAGAGTCTTCATAACTTAACTGCATGCATTGAAAAAAAAACACCTAAGCCCAAGGGCAATGTTAGAGTCACTTCTTCTAAAAGCTGCTCCTCTGTAACATTTAAAAATATTGTCCTCAGAATTCTGTTGTGTTAACATAGAATTCCAAGACCATATCAAAGCTTAGGCTAAGAATTCTGTTTTTCCCATTTTTCTGTTCTTAGATGGATAGTGAATGACCTATCTTATGTGGCAATTTTCTTGCCATTTGTTCAGTCCCTTTTTATCCACACAGGTATGATATAGACAGTATAGCTCCACTCAGTACTGTCCTCCCAACAGTAAGCTATCTAACACAGCAAATGACCTATATTTGGTTTGACTATTACCATTTTGCATAAATTTGTCCCTTCTTATCATACTTAAAAAAGAAAGTTGCTCCATCCCTTGTTCAATTTTAAAAGTTGCCCCCCAAATTTAGGACCTTTCATTGTGTTGGCATTGTATTATATTATCAGATCAGATCATTCTCTCAGTCATGTCTGACTCTTTGCGACCCCGTGAATCGCAGCACGCCAGGCCTCCCTGTCCATCACCAACTCCCGGAGTTCACTGAGACTCACATCCATCGAGTCAGTGATGCCATCCAACCATCTCATCCTCTGGCGTCCCCTTCTCCTCCTGCCCCCAATCCCTCCCAGCATCAGAGTCTTTTCCAATGAGTCAACTCTTTGCATGAGGTGGCCAAAGTACTGGAGTTTCAGCTTTAGCATCATTCCTTCCAAAGAACACCCAAGGCTGATCTCCTTCAGAATGGACTGGTTGGATCTCCTTGCAGTCCAAGGGACTCTCAAGAGTCTTCTCCAACACCACAGTTCAAAAGCATCAACTCTTCGGTGCTCAGCCTTCTTCACAGTCCAACTCTCACATCCATACATGACCAAAGGAAAAACCATAGCCTTGACTAGATGAACCTTTGTTGGCAAAGTAATGTCTCTGCTTTTGAATATGCTATCTAGGTTGCTCATAACTTTCCTTCCAAGGAGTAAGCGTCTTTTAATTTCATGGCTGCAGTCACCATCTGTAGTGATTTTGGAGCCCAGAAAAATAAAGTCTGACACTGTTTCCATTGTTTCCCCATGTATTTCCCATAAAGTGGTGGGACCAGATGCCATGATCTTCATTTTCTGAATGTTGAGCTTTAAGCCAACTTTTTCATTCTCCACTTTCACTTTCATCAAGAGGCTTTTGAGTTCCTCTTCACTTTCTGCCATAAGGGTGGTGTCATCTGCATATCTGAGGTTATTGATATTTTTCCCGGCAATCTTGATTCCAGTTTGTGCTTCTTCCAGTCCAGCGTTTTTCATGATGTACTCTGCATATAAGTTAAATAAACAGGGTGACAATATACAGCCTTGACGAACTCCTTTCCCAATTTGGAACCAGTCTGTTGTTCCATGTCCAGTTCTAACTGTTGCTTCCTGACGTGCATACAAATTGCTCAAGGGGCAGGTCAGGTGGTCTGGTATTCCCATCTCTTTCAGAATTTTCTACAGTTTATTGTGATCCACATGGTCAAAGGCTTTGGCATAGTCAATAAAGCAGAAATAGGTGTTTTTCTGGAACTCTCTTGCTTTTTCTATGATCCAGCAGATGTTGGCATTTCGATCTCTGGTTCCTCTGCCTTTTCTGAAACCAGCTTGAACATCAGGAAGTTCATGGTTCACATATTGCTGAAGCCTGGCTTGGAGAATTTTGAACATTACTTTACTAGTATGTGAGATGAGTGCAATTGTGCGGTAGTTTGAGCATTCTTTGGCATTGCCTTTCTTTGGGATTGGAATGAAAACTGACCTTTTCCAGTCCTGTGGCCACTGCTGAGTTTTCCAAATTTGCTAGCATATTGAGTGCAGCACTTTTACAGCATCATCTTTCAGGATTTGGAATAGTTCAATTGGAATTCCATCACCTCCACTAGCTTTGTTCGTAGTGATGCTTTCTAAGGCCCACTTGACTTCACATTCCAAGATGTCTGGCTCTACGTCAGTGATCACACCATTGTGATTATCTGGGTCGTGAAGATCTTTTTTGTACAGTTCTTCTGTGTATTCTTGCCATCTCTTCTTAATATCTTCTGCTTCTGTTAGGTCCATACCATTTCTGTCCTTTATCGAGCCCATCTTTGCATGAAATGTTCCTTTGGTATCTCTGATATAGATTTATTTAATATCTCAAATCAGTTACCTTCATATGTGACTAAGTCTTCTTTAAAGAAAAAGAAAAACAACAGTTAAAGTTTCAAAGTTAAAAACCAAACCTGATAATTCAGAATAAGGTATTATCTACTCTTAGGGAGTAAAGAGTAGTATCAAGCATAGCTAGAATATTCATTTCACTTTGGCCTTACTAAAATAAGTCCTCTTTGCCTACAGTATCAATACCTTTCAGTTTAAATTGCCAGCTTAAAGGGCTTGCTAATGCTTTTTTTTTTTTTTAAACATAGCAGAAATTTGGATTGATTTATGTAAGATGAAAATAGTTACTTTATATGATAAAATGTGTCACAAGTATTGAAATATGATGGTTCATTTTGAGTCAGTGGAACTACTGAAATTTTAAGGTGTTTATAAGGATACCAATGTGCTTAATTGCATGAGTCCTTAGTGTATCATGATGGGTATAGATTTTTAGAGAAATAAAGAGTATCCCAATGTATTTAGTTTTTCCATATTCTTTTCTCTTATGAGACAGAATAATTTATCAGTATTGATATAAGATTATTTATCATAATAATCATATGAATTATCTGGTAATTTATTTCTTTGTAATTAAATTCTCTCCTCTGGTCTTCATATATTAAAAGCAAGTGAAATGGGTTTAGTTTTTAACAATACAAGCCCATTAGAGACTAGTTGTAATGAAAAACCTCTGGTGAGAATTGGATTAATTCAAGTATTGAACAATAGGCTTTTTGCAGTATATTCTATTGATTATTTTATTCACTTTGACTCAGAATACACTTTCTAGATAATAATTTATGGCAGTCATCATGATAATTTCTTGGTAATATCTGTGAATAATAGACAAATCACCACCAAACTATGGTCAATGAAGTTATGGTCAATGACTTCTGAATGATGGCATCCAGAAGCATTGGCTTCTTGTATGACATTTTAGCAGTAAGTGTAGTTACTCCTTTCTTCCAGTTATAAAACAAAATGATAAAATACGACATCAGATCTAAGTATTTTTGAAAATTTGTTGATTTGATGAATTTATTTCTATGGTTAGCTTTTTCATGAAGAGAATATAACTTCAATAATTATATAAACTAAGACTCTTTAGACAAGGCTGTGGTCCATATGATCAGATTGGTTAGTTTTCTGTGATTATGGTTTTCATTCTGTCTGCCCTTTGATGGAGAAGGATAAGAGGCTTATGGAAGCTTCCTGATGGGAGAGACTGACTGAGGGAAAAACTGGGTCTTGTTCTGATGGGCAAGGCCATGTTCAATAAATCTTTAATCCAATTTTCTGTTGATGGGAAGGCCTGTGTTCCCTCCCTGTGTTTGACCTGAGGCCAAAGGATGGTGGAGATAATGAAGATAATGGTGACCTCCTTCTAAAGGTCCCATGCTGAAAAAGGTCAGTTTTTCTTCCAGTCCTAAGGAAAGGCAATGCCAAAGAATGTTCAAACTACTGCACAATTGACTCATCTCACATGCTAGCAAAGTAATTCTCAAAATTACTCCAATTACTCAAAATACTCAAAATTACTCAAAAATTCTCCAAGCCAGGCTTCAGCAATACATGAAATGTAAACTTCCAGATGTTTAAGCTGGATTTAGAAAAGGCAGAGGAACCAGAGATCAAATTGCCAATATCTGCTGGATCATCAAAAAAGCAAGAGAGTTCCAAAAAACATCTACTTCTGCTTTATTGACTACACCAAAGCCTTTGACTGTGTGGATTCCAGAAAACTGTGGAAAGTTGTTAAAGAGGACCACCTGACCTGCTTCCTGAGAAATCTGTATGCAGGTCAAGAAGCAACAGCTAGAACTGGACATGGAACAACAGACTGGTTCCAAATTAGGAAAGAGGTACATCAAGGCTGTATATTGTCACCCTGCTTATTTAAGTTATATGCAGAGTATATCATGAGAAATGCTGGACTGGATGAAGCCCAAGCTGGAATCAAGATTGCCAAGAGAAATACCAGTAACCTCAGATATGCAGATGACACCACCCTTATGGCAGAAAGTGAAGAATTGAAGAGACTCTTGCTAAAAGTGAAAGACGGGTGTGAAAAAGTTGGCTTAAAGCTCAACGTTCAGAAAACTAAGATCATGGCATCTAGTCCCATCACTTCATGGCAAATAGATGGGGAAACAACAGAAACTGTGACAGACTTTATTTTTGGGGGCTCCAAAATCACTACATATGGTGATTGTAGCTATGAATTAAAAGATGCTTACTCCTTGGAAGGAAAGTTATGACCAACCTAGACAGCATATTAAAAAGCAGAGACATTACTTTGTCCACAAAGGTCTGTCTAGTCAAAGCTATGGTTTTTCCAGTAGTCATGGATGGATGTGAGAATTGGAGTGTAAAGAAAGCTGTGCAACAAAGAATTGATGCTTTTGAACTGTGGTGTTGGAAAAGACTCCTGAGAGTCCCTTGGACTGCAAGGAGATCCAACTAGTCCATCCTAAAGGAAATCAGTCCTGAATATTTGGAAGAATTGATGCTGAAGCTGAAACTCCAGTACTTTGGCCACCTGATGTGAAGAACTGACTCATTTGAAAAGACTCTAATGCTGGAAAAGATTGAAGGCAGGAGGAGAAGGGGAAGACAGAGGATGAGATGGTTGGATGGCATTATCAACTCGATGGACATGAGTTTGAGCAAGCTCCGGGAGTTGGTGATGGACAGGGAAACCTGGCGGGCTGCCGTCCGTGGGGTTGGAAAGAGTCCAGCATGACTGAGGAACTGAACTGAAGACTCTTTAGTTTGTGTTGAAAAAGGATTTATATTAGTCTTGAGTTTTTTTCGAGTCTTATCACATAAAACACAAATGTACATAATCCAACTAGATCCTCTTATATCTGCATAGGAGAAATTTGTATTGTGCAGGTTGAAAGATACACTTGAGTCCATTCAGATTCAAAACACTGCTACTTTTATCCACAAAGAAATTATTTGGTTTAACAATATCTTTCCTTTTATGTGAAGGAAAAATAAAGCTTGAAAGTAACTAATGTTAATATAATAACTGTAACAGTTAGAGTTGCTGATCAACTGGCAAGAATGTGAGAAGTCCAAGCCCCAAAATTGCAAGAAGCCCAGTTTTTAATAGTTGTGGATTCATTTTCTTCCTTTTCAAAGTAAAGTATATGTAAAAACTTGATTTTTATCATACTTTAAAATACATTTAATGAGTAATGACAAATAGGTTATATTCAGAGTGACAACATTCTGCTCAATATAATTGCTCCAGTATTTACTCAATAAATCATGTCAAATGACATTAGTGATCTTATTTCGTTCTTTGAATCTGCCTGCAATTCAGAAGACACCACTTCGATTCTAGGATTGGGAAGATTCACTGGAGAAGGGATAGGCTACCCACTCCAGTATTCTCAGGCTTCCCTGTGGCTCAACTGGTAAAGAATTCACCTGTAATGCAGGAGACCTGGGTTCAATCCCTGGGTTGGGAAGATCCCCTGGAGAAGGGAAAGGGTACCCACTCCAGTATTCTGGCCTGGAGAATTCCATCTACTGTAGAGTCCGTGGGGTCACAAACAGTCGGATACGACTGAATGACTTTCACTTTAGTTTTAGTGGTTTTAGATAAAACTTACAGTTTTATAAAGTAGAACTATTGACTATTAGAACCAATGGATCGTTGTAATCTTTTGTGATATCTGTTCTTTATACACTAGCCCTGTTAATATAGGATGAAGAATGGGAGAGTACAGAGAAAATATAAGAATGAAAATTTAAAAATGAATAGTTTTCTACATTTATGGATATTAAATTGCTGAAGGTTGGTAGTAGTTCTTTTCCGAAGCTGTTCATTGGTTGCCAGCCAAGGATATCGTTTTTTATTTACTTAAGTTTTGCTGTTGTTTAGCTCCTAAGTCGTGCTCAACTCTTTTGCGACCCCATGGACTGTAGCCTGTCAGGCTCCTCTGTCCATGGCATTTCCCAGGCAAGAATACTGGAGTGGGTTGCCATTTCCTCCTCTCAGGGATCTTCCTGACCCAGGGATCAAAGCTTCATCTCCTACATTTCAGGAGGATTCTTTACCACTGAACCCCCAAGCAAGAAAAATATGTTCTGCAAACTATCAAACATTAGACATTATGGTTCTTACCACATGGCACTCACTGTCCAATTTAGAGTTTTGATTTTTAAAATGCTTTATTTTTCATTAATTTTATTAACACAAATTAATGATATTTAAGTTGTTAAGAAATAAGATACTGTGAATATCTGATAGCCTTAACATTATTAAGATATCTTTGATTCCCTATTATTATTTCTCTCCTGATGTTTGTTTTTAATATTTATTAGAAAACCAAAATTAGGATCTACAAAAAATCACTCTTCTCACAAGAAAATTTGAAACTCAGAAAAGTTAAATGATTAATTTGCAAAAAAAAAAGCATTTTTATAAAAAGAGAGCTTTATCGTATTTAATTTAAAAGTTGCAATTAATAACTCTACATTTTTAATATTATTATTTAAATATGCTCTAATAGTGTGACTAGTAGTTTGAGTATATGTGTATTATTTCCTGACATATTTTTATATCCCTAGTAGTCTAATGCGAAAAAATTGGCATTTGTCCATCTAATGGAGAAAAACAGCTATGCATGGAATATCCATGAGATGATTTCACTACTCTTTCTTACATGTTCATTTTCTCTTTTTTGTTTGGGGCGTTGTCTCATAGCAGAAGTGGTAAAATGGTTTTAAAATATGGGATTAAGTATACATGTCGGACAGCTGTGGAGAAGTTGGCATTTCTAGATCTAGATTGTGGCTTAGACATAGTTATGTAAACAATTATTCTGTTAATTAAACCCTGTGTGCTCAGTTGGGGAAGCAGGTAATGACTTGTAGAAAGCCATGCGATGTTGAGACTTTGTGAAGTGTCTTTGAACTAAAACTGTTGGTAGAAAGACCAAAGCTTACTGTATTCTTTTTGCTATTGGTATGATTTATGTTACTTAACATTTAGAACTCAAGGGACAGAATTTACTTATGGAAACAGGCTGGTCTTTTAATTTAAAATTTGAGAACAGATTAAGAACACGTGGCTCTCTGTATGTTCTGTAATGTCAATATGACAGTGAACTGACAAACTTAAAATAATTGAAAGAGATATTGAATAATTAATCCTTCAAACAAAATACGAATAGTTTAGACATGGCATTAAGTAGGAGATATTCACTTAACATTTGAAAATCAACTAGATAGCCATAGCTGAAGAACTGTTATTTCTTCATTGCTTTTCCACACATCTTTTAATAGGTGGTACTTTCTTCATAAATACAGTAGTAATTATTATTGAAAAGCCACCTAACTGATGTAGAAAGTAATTTAATAGAAATGAAAATATATCTTCCATCTTTATTGAGATATCATTTATATGTCATATATTTCACTATGTGAATTGTACAATTTAATTTCCTTTTAGTAAATTCACAGTGTTGTACAATCATCACCACAATGATTGTACATTGTGGTGTCTAGATGTGCTAATTCTGGACATTTCATGTAAATATAAATGTACAATATATGATTTTTGTGTGACTGGTTTCTATAATTTAGCATAGCATTTTCAGTTTATTCATGTTGTAGCATATACAAGTACTTCATTATTATTTATTAATGGAAAATACTCCATTGTATAGAATGCCACGTTTTATTTATCCATTCGTTAGTAGATAGATATATGGAATATTTTCACTTTTTATCTGTTATTAACATTCATAGACAAATTTCTATATTGTTTTATGAACATCTGTGTACAAACTTTTGGGTATATTTCTATTTCTCTTAAATACACCTAAGATTGGAATTATTCAGTCATATAATAATTCTGTTTAGTGTTCCAAGGAGCTACAAAAGCATTTTAAAAAGTGATTAAACTATTTTACATTACCATCAGCAGTGTATGAGGAGTCAACTTTCTACATCCTCACCAATATTTGTTATTGTATGTCTTTTTTATTTAGCTCTACTAATGAGTATGGAAGTATAAAGTAGTATTTCATAATTATTTTTGACTTGCATTTTCCCAATAAGTAATAATATCAGGCACTTGAAATATGTGATTTTTTGTCTTTTGTATATATTCTTTGGAGAAATGCCTATTTAGATCCTTTAAAGAGGTTTTTAAAGTTAAATGAAGTCACATGGGTGGACCCTAATCTTATGACCAGTGTCCTTATGGGAAAGGAGAGTCCCAAGGGATGCCTGCTTCCTCTCTATCTCTGTCTTTCCACTTACATGCAGCAAGTAAAGACCATGTGAGGGTACAGTGAGAAAGTAGGCAAACCAAATGGAGAAACAAGTGCTGGCACCTTGGTCTTGGGCTTCCAGCTTCCAGAACAGTGAGAAATAAATTTCTGTTGTTTAAGCTACCTAGTCTGTGGTATTTTGTTACAGCATCCCTTGAAGACTAATCCCTTATCTGATATATAATTTGCATTTTTCCCCATTTCACAAGTTGTCTTTTCCCTTTCTTCATGGTATTATTTGTAGTATAAAACATCTTTAATTTTTAAATAGTCTAAGGTTTTCTTTTTTTGTTACTTGTTCTTTTGGTATTGTATCTAAAAAACCATTAGCTAATCCAGGATCATGAAGATTTATTTATATATATATATATATATATAATTTTTATATATATATATATTTAAGAGTTTATAAGTTTTCATTCTTGTAGCTAAGTCTATAATGCCCATTGAGCTAATTTATGTGTATTGTGTAAGGTAGGGGTCCACCTTCATTCCTTGGCTTGTGGCTATCCAGTTGTACCAGAATAAGCAATAGAAAAGACTGTTTGTCCCCTATTAATAATCTTGGCACCCTCATCAAAAATGAACAGACCATATATGTATGGGGTTATTTCTAGACTCACAATTCCATTCCGTTTATATACATATCTATCCATATGCCTGCAATACAGACTTGATATTATACTTTGTAGTAAGTTTTAAATTTGGAAAGTGTGGACTCTACAAACTTATTCTTTTTTTGATTGTTTTGGCTATTCTAGGTCTGTTGAATTTCAATATGAATTTTAGGATCAGCTTGTTTACGTCTGCAAAAAAAGGCAGCAGAGATTTTGATGAGAGTTGTTTTGAATCTTTCAATCAAGGGCAGCATTGCCATCTTAATAATCTTAAAATATAGTCAATGAGCATGGGACGTATTTCCATTTATTTATAACAAGTTTTTTAAACAATGTTTTGTAGTTTTCAGCATATAAGATTTTCATTTCTTTTGTTAAATTTATTTCTAAGTATTTTATCCTTTTGATGCTATTTCAAATGCAATTGTTTCCTTAATTTCATTTTCACAAAGTTGATTGTTAGTATATAGAAATATAATTGATTTTTGTACATTTAATCTTGTATCCTGCCATCGTGCTAAGTCTATTAATTCCAATAGTTTACTAGTTATTCCTTAGGATTTTCTATATGCAATATAATGTCCTCTGTGAATAAAAGTAGTTTTACTTCTTTCTTTTCTAGATTGATTTTTTTTTAGTGTCTAATTGATACGTGTAGAACCTCTAGTACAATGTTGAATAAAAGCAAAATGTGGACATTTTGATCTTGTTCCTGATATTATCAGGAAATCATTTATTTTAACCTTACCATTAAGTATGATATTAGCTGTGGTTTATTTGTAAATTCTCTTTACCAGATGAGAAATTTCTTTGTATTCATTCATAGGGTTTTGTGAATTTTATCATGAAAGGGTATTGAATTTTATCAAATACTTTGACATGATTATATAATTTTTGTTTTTTTCTATTAACATGATCTATTATATTAATTAATTTTTGAATTAATATCATTTTTAAGTATGTTTTTAATGAGTTCCTTATCAAGATGGTTTAAGGGGTCATGAACACCTATAATGTGGCATCTCTAACTTGGTTAATGGATTGTACTTGTATTTCAGAGATTAGTGCTAAAATTAGTTTTATAAATGCCTATCTTTGCCACTAGTTAATAATTTAATCTGAAAATATGTTTATCCACATTTTAAAGTATTTCAATTGCCATTTTCAAAGATGGAATCATACCTTTTAAGAACATTTTCTTTTATAACTTTTTAATATAAAAGTCTATTTCCACATTTTAAAGTATAATATGTTCTTTTAAAATACATCATACATCATAATATAGATATTTATCTTTATCATGTGCAAAGTGAATTCTCAATTATTCAGGAACTGAGTTTAGCTAAGTTACAATGTGAACACCTCCTTCCTTTCTGATTTTATTCCTGCATTCAACAATAATTATTGTTCTTCTACTTGGTACAAGCCCATGCCAAATGCTGAGGATACATTGTAAACAAAACCAGCAGGGTTTGTTCTTTATGAAGTTTAAAGTATTGTGTAGAGACAAACATTAAACAAATGACCCAAAACTAAATGTATAATTACTTATTGTGATAAGTGCTGTAAATAAAACACAAGATAGGGAACAGCATAATTAAATCTTATCAAATACAGGAGAGGGAAGGAAAATTACTTATCCATGATTACCCTTGAAAAGCTCTTAATAGCCTGTAAATTTTGATATACATGATTTCTGCATATTATGCTGTACAGAAACTTTATGCATGGACTCTGAATTAGACTAAAGAAAGGAATAAAATGGAAAGTGTATATGTTCAGTTTAGTTCAGTTCAGTTCAGTCGCTCAGTCGTGTCCGACTCTTTGCAATCCCATGAATCGCAGCATGCCAGGCCTCCCTGTCCATCACCAACTCCTGGAGTTCACTCAGACTCATGTCCATCGAGTCAGTGATGCCATCCAGCCATCTCATCCTCTGTCGTCCCCTTCTCCTCCTGCCCCCAATCCCACCCAGCATCAGAGTCTTTTCCAATGAGTCAACTCTTCGCATGAGGTGGCCAAAGTACTGGAGTTTCAGCTTTAGCGTCATTCCTTTCAAAGAAATCCCAGGGCTGATCTCCTTCAGAATGGATTAAGACTTTAAAAAATAACTCTGTAATTCACAAGATAAAGAGAGTATGAATAAATAATTCTAAGCTCTTCCTGCTTTCCAGAAGGATTTACTCTTTTGCCATTTGGTTTTGAGGCTAATTCATATTTATGTATTTAATAGATTTACATATCAGGAAGATTAAACAGGATGCTCTTTTCATCTAATTTGGTTTAGGTTTTAAATTCTCTTAATTATATATAAGAGAGGTTCAAATTCTGTCTATGCCATGTGGGCAATAAGTTAATATTTCTCTTTTTCTTTTTTTCAATTTGTAAAGAAAGAAATAATCAAAATTCCTGCCTAACAGTGTATTTCTTAGGATTGAAATGAGATAATCCAAAAACCTATATTAGAGTACATAGTATAGTGGTAAAGAACCTGCCTACAAATGTAGGACACACAAAAGATGTGGGTTCAATCCCTGGGTCAGGAATATCCCCTGGAGAAGGAAATGGCAAGCCACTCCATTATTCTTGCCTGTAGAATGCTATGGACAGAGGAGCCTGGTAGACTGTAATTCATAGGGTCACAAAGAATTGGACATGACTGAAGCAAGGCAAGCAAGCAAGCTGTCATGTATTAGGAGTCAGTAAATGTCAGCTGCATCTCTTAGTAATTAATTTGTGAGATATTTTTGGCTGTCAAAATGGGAAAATTTAGAAAAAGTAAACCCCAAAATAGTTGCTTCCTAGCCCATTAATCATTCTGCTGCTGCTGCTGCTAAGTTGCTTCAGTCATGTCTGACTCTGTGCGACCCCATAGAGGGCAGCCCACCAGGCTCCCCCGTCCCTGGGATTCTCCAGGCAAGAACACTGGAGTGGGTTGCCATTTCCTTCTGCAATGCATGAAAGTGAAAAGTGAAAGTGAAGTCACTCAGTAGTGTCTGACTCTTTGCAATCCCATGGACTGCAGCCTATCAGGCTCCTCCACCCATGGTATTTTCCAGACAAGAGTACTGGAGTGGGTTGCCATTGCCTTCTCCTATTAATCATTCTAGGACTGTACAAATATGCAATTCTCCTGTCTTTGCTATCTTAAGGTAACAGTAAGAAAAAGGATATATCTCAAAGGATTACTTAGTAACACATCTAAACATGACTTGTTGATTACTGTCCAAATTGCCTAGAACAGGCTGGCAGAAAAATATAAAATTTTAGTATTATTTATGCTACCCTAATTGCACTCATCTCACATGGTAGTAAAGTAATGCTCAAAATTCTCCAAGCCAGGCTTCAGTGATACATGAACCGTGAACTTCCAGATGTTCAAGCTGGTTTTAGAAAAGGCAGAGGAACCAGAGATCAAATTGTCAACATCCGCTGGATCATCGAAAAAGCAAGAGTGTTTCAGGAAAAAACATCTATTTCTGTTATACTGACTATGCCAAAACCTTTGACTGTGGATCACAATAAACTGGAAAATTCTGAAGGAGATGGAATACCAGACCACCTGACCTGCCTCTTGAGAAACCTGTATGCAGGTCAGGAAGCAACAGTCAGAACTAGACATGGAAGAACAGACTGGTTCCAAATAGGAAAAGGAGTACTTCAAGCCTGTATATTGTCACCCTGCTTATTTAACTTACATGCAGAGTACATCATGAGAATTGCTGGGCTGGAGGAAGCCCAAGCTGGAATCAAGATTGCCGGGAGAAATATTAATAACCTCAGATATGCAGATGACAACACCCTTATGGCAGAATGTGAAGAAGATCTAAAGAGCCTGTTGCTGAAAGTGAAAGAGAAGAGTGAAAAAGTTGGCTTAAAGCTCAACATTCAGAAAACTAAGATCATGGCCTCCAGTCCCATCACTTCATGGCAAATAGATAGGGAAGCAGTGGAGACAGTGGCTGACTTTATTTTTTGGGCTCCAAAATCACTGCAGATGGTGATTGCAGCTGTGAAATTAAAAGACACTCCTTGGAAGGAAAGTTATGACCAACCTAGATAACATATTCAAAAGCAGAGACATTACTTTGCCAGCAAAGGTCTGTCTAGTCAAGGCTATATTTTTTCCAGTAGTCATGTATGGATGTGAGAGTTGAACTATAAAGAAAGCTGAGCCCTAAAGAATTGATGCTTTTGAACAGTGGTGTTGGAGAAGACTCTTGAGAGTCCCTTGGCCTGCAAGGAGATCCAACCAGTCCATTCTAAAGGAGATCAGTCATGGGTGTTCTTAGGAAAGACTGATGTTGAAGCCAAAACTCCAATACTTTGGTCACCTGATTGGAAGAGCTGACTCATTTGAAAAGATCCTGATACTGGGAAAGATTGAGGGCAGGAGGAGAAGAGGACAATAGAGGATGAGATGGTTGAATGGCATCACTGACTCAATGGACATGGGTTTGGTCGACTGCGGCAGTTGGTGATGTACAGGGAGGCCTGGCATGCTGCGATTTGTGGGATCACAAAGAGTTGGACATGACTGAGCGACTGAACTGACTGAAGATGCTATCCTATTAACTAATATGGCTGTCAAGTATTTTCTTCTTTTAGTAATAATATTAAATATTAACATATCAGGAGTTATTATTTATCAGTTTGACTCTATTCTGTCAAGCTTCCATTGTGCCATTTTTCATATCTTTATTTTTTTTTCATATCTTTATTCACTAATTTTCTTTAAACATTTTGTTATAAAAGCATAATCAACTGTGAAATACAGACCAGTTTTTAGAGACCATTGGAGAACCCAATTAATTATTTCATCAAAGTTTGCCATCTTAGACTGTATTTTCACTTTGAGAACAAATAAAACTATGAGAATTCATAATCTCCCAGAAAAAAAAAAATTCCTGCTTCTATTCTGCAGGCATGTTATGTAAAAGTATATTTTGACCTAAGTTATCTTTTGATTACCCAGTTCCCTATAATCTACATTGGCCCTGAATTATCCTATTAATTATCAAAGTGCTTCAACTAACTTTGTTTTTGATTCAGGTATATTTCCTGCCTTCATAGCATCAGTAATTATTGACCATTGTGGAATTTTATAGCTTAATTGTTTGAGGATAGCCATAGCAGCCTTGTCTTACTTATTTGATGATGAATGATTTATTACAGACTTTCTATATATCATCACTAATCCTATGTCACAAGTTGGCCTCCCCACAAAGCTGACTCTGATGAGTTTTGGGTTCAGGATGTTTGGAATGGAGTACCCTACAATTAATACCTGTGGAAGGGAGGAGAGGAAGCAGGATTGAGCCAAAGTTAACTACTCCCACTGATGGCTAGGTGAGTCTCTGCCTCTAAAGTCTAACCTTTGAAGCGACTAATGGCTGAAGATTCTTTGCTAATGACAATCTCAGGAGTGGGAACCACAAGTCCTTTCTTTTTCTTTTTAATCTAAATATTTGAATTTTTTTCTTCCAGCTCTATATAAGTTTAAGATGTTCAGGATAATGATTTGACCTATGTTCACCAAGAAATGGTCACAATCAGTTTAGTGACTATCCATTATCTCCTATAGATATAAAATAAAAAAATATTTTTTCTTTGTGATGAAAATTTATAGGAGTAACTCTCCTAACAACTTTCATATATAACACACAGCAGTGCAAATTATATTAATTATGTTGTGCATTATATCCCTTGTACTTATAACTGGAAGTTTATGCCTTTTAACCACTTTCTCCCAGTTCTACTTCTTCCATACCTGTAACCACAAATCTGACTTCTTTTTTCTATGTTTGTTGAAGTATAATTGAGCTAGCTATAGCTATGTTAGTTCCCTGTACACAACATATTGTTGTCATTCAATCGCTAAATTGTGTCCAACTCTTCACCACCCCATGGACTGCAGCACACCAGGCTTCTCTGTCTTTTGCTGTCTCCCGGAGTTTGCTCATGTCCAAGTCCACAGAGTCGGTGAAGCTATCTATCCATCTCATCCTCTGCCTCCCCCTTCTCCTGTTGCCTTCAGTCTTTCCCAGCATCAGGGTGTATTCCAATGAGTCGGCATAGTGATTCAGTATTTCTATACATTACATTACAAAATGATTACCACAATGTCTTGTTACCCCATACTATTGCAGAAGGAAATGGCAACCCACTCCAGTATTCTTGCCTGGACAATCCCATGGACAGAGGAGCCTGGCAGGCTATATAGTCCATGGGATCACTAGATCGGACACAACTTAGCAACTAAACCTCCACCACCACCCTATACTATACATTTCATACATGACATTTATTTTGCAACTGGAAATTTGTATCTCTTAATCTTCTTCACCTACCTCTCGTTCCCCCACACCACTCATTTCTGACAACCACATGTTTTTTCTCTGTAGCTATGAATCTGTTTCTGTTTTGTCTTCTCATTTGTTTTGTTTTTTAGATTTCACAGATAAGTGAAATCATATGGCATTTGTCTTTGTCTGAATTATTTTCTCTTAACATAATATCCTATAGGTTCATCCATGTTGTTGAAAATGGGAGTATTTAATTCTTTATTATGATTGAGTAATATTCCATTTTTCTGTGTGTATGGTCTGAGTGTAGACCACATCTTTATCCATTCATCTATCAGAGCTCACTTAGGTTGCATTCATATCTTGGCTACTGTAAATAATGCTTCAATGAGTTGGGGTGCATATATGTTTTTGAATTAGTGTTTTTATTTTCTTCAGATAAATACCCAGGAGTAAAATTGCTGGATCATACGATAGTTCTATCTTTATTTTTTGAGGAACCATCATATTGTTTTCCATATTGGCTACACCAATTTACATTCCCATCAACATTGAACAAGGTTTCCCATTTCTCTACATCTTCACAAGCATTTGTTATTTGTTTTTTTGATAATTTTGTTTTTGTTCAGTCACTAAGTCATTCCGAATCTTTGCTACCTCATAGACTGCAGCACACCAGGCTTCCCTGTCCTTCACTATGTCTGGAAGTTTCCCCAAACTCATGTCCATTGAGTTGGGGATACCATCCAGCCATCTTCTCCTTTGTTGCCCCCTTCTCCTCCTGCCCCCGATCCCTCCCAGCATCAGAGTCTTTTCCAATGAGTCAGCTTTGCATCAGGAGGCCAAAGTACTGGAGGTTCAGCTTTAGCATCAGTACTTCTAATGAATATTTAGGGTTGATTTCCTTTAGGATTGACTGATTTGATCTTGCTGTCCAAGGTATTGGAGTCTTCTCCAATACCACAATTCAAAAGCATCAGTTCTTCAGTTCTTAGCCATCTTTATGGTCCAACTCTCACATCCATACATGACTACTGGAAAAACCATAGCTTTGACAATACGGATTTTTGTCAGCAAACTGATTTCTCTGCTTTTTAATATGCTGTCTAGGTTTGTCATAGTTCCCCTTCTAAGGAACAGGTGTCTTTTATTTTAATGGTTGCAGTCACGGTCCATTTTCTTGGAGACCAAGAAAATAAAATTTGTCACTGCTTCCACTTTTTCTCCTTCTATTTGCCATGAAGCGATGGAACCAGATGCTGTGATCTTAGTTTTTTAAATATTGAGTTTTAAGCCAGCTTTTTCACTCTCCCCTTTCACTCTTATCAAGAGACTCTTTAGTTCCTCTTCTCTTTCTGCCATTGGAGTTGTGTCATGTCCGTATCTGAGATTGCTGATTTTTCTCTTAGCAATCTTGATTCCAGCTTGTGATTCATCCAGCCTGGCATTTGCATTATGTACTCTTCATATAAGCAGGGTGACAATATACAGCCTTGACATACGCCTTTCCCAATTTTGGACGAGCCTGTTGTTCCATGTCTGGTTCTAACTGGTGCTTCTTGACTTGCATACAGGTTTCTCAGATGATAGGTAAGGTGGTCTGGTATTCCTATCTCTTTAAGAATTTTCCACAGTTTGTTGTGATCTACAAAGACAAAGGCTTTAGCATTGTCAGTGAAGCAGAAGTAGATGTTTTTCTGGAATTACCTTGTTTTCTCTATGATCCAAAGAATGTTGGCTATTGGACCTTTGGTTCCTTTGCCTTTTCTAAACCCAGCTTATATATTTTGAAATTCTTGGATCACAAACTGCTGAAGCCTAGTTTGAGGGATTTTGAGCATTACCTTGCTAGCATGTGAAGTGAGTGCCACTGAACAGCAGTTTGAAAATTCTTTGGTATTGCCCTTCTTTGGGATTGGAATGAAAACTGATAATAGCAATTCTCACAGTTGGGAAGTGATATCTCATTGTGATTTTGGTTTACATTTCCCTGATAGTTTGTGACATTGTGCGTATTTTCATGTGCCTGTTGGCCATCTGCCTGTCTTCTTTGAAAAAAGTCTCTATTCAGGGTATCTACCCATTTTTCAGTTGGGTTGTTTGACTTACGCATGTTGAGTTTCTATGTGTTCTTTGTCTATTTTGGATATTAATCCCTTATTAGATATATTGTTTGTAAATATCTCCCATTAAATTGTTGATAGCTTTATTCACTATGCAAAAACTTCTTAGTTGATTTAGTCCCATTTGTTTATTTTTGCTTTTGTTTCTGTTGCTTGAGGAACTGTATCCCTAAAATATTAGTAAGACCAATGTCAAATACATACTGCTTATATTTTCTTCTAAAAATTTTGCAATTTAAGGTTTGATATTCAAGTATTTAATCCTTTTTAATTTTGCTACGGTGTGAGAAATTAGTCCAGTTTGATTTTTTGGCACCAAGAATTAGAATCTTTTCTGATTCCAAAAGAATCAAACTAGTCTTTTCTTCATGATGGATCACATTTAACAACCCTGGGAAATCCAGGGTTTCAAACAATCCCTTTGAAAATGGGATTCAAAACTAGGATTATCTGACTCCAGAGTCCAGTACTTTCCACTGTACTTCATTGCTTTCTCAGGGCTTTGTGTGGAAATAGAATTTTCAGAATGACACCATTTGTTTTTTCAAGCTAAATGTATATCCAGATAGCTAATTTATATATTTCTTTTATTCTGCAGTTCAGTTTATAGTATATCTTCTCAGACATAATATGATCAGATAAAGTTATGGGTTCTTGCATCTATTTGGTAAACAAGACAGGACAAGCATCATTATTTCTAATTATACATTAGGTAACAGACACAAACGTAAACAGGTGATTTTACTTACTCACAAGATAAATGAAAAAATTCGAACCTGAACTTGAGTGTTTTAAGTCCAGAGTGTGAATATAAACTCTACATTAAGAATTCATTCATTAGAAATGTGCTTATGTGTTTTTGTGTTTTAGCCTTTAGAGGATTTGAAATACATTGAAGTATAGCTCACATATTAGATCTTTATGAAGTGCTACTTTAATTGAATAAGAACTATCTCTAACATCAGTTTTTTTACTACCCTATTTTTTTTCTGCATGAATACCATAATAATGTTCCTTTGAAATATTCAACATGTGCTTCTAGTTAACAAAAATGTATACAGACATTGCACAGTGAAGTGAAAGAACTCTGATAACTCTATTGGATAAGATTTACATTTGTTAGTAGTGAGTTCTGGTTCTTGCCCATACAATGCACTCAGCTGTGTCTGAGTTGAAGCAGAAGGATAATAGTCAGCTCATTTTATCAGATACAGCATTCACTGGATGTAAAATTTAATTTGTGCTAAAATATTCTTCTGTTTTGCTCTTTCCCTGTATGTGTTTTTCTTTTATAATTTGCTTGCTTGATATGTGGCCATGCTGAGAGCTTCAAGAAGTCTTTTGCCATGAATTTGTAGTTTGCAAGTATGTATAAATAGTCCAAATATCAGAAGTAGAAATGAACAGATTTAACAATAAAAACTTTATTTCTTTGTTTTCCTCATTCTCTTTTGCCACATAGCCTTAATTTTTGTTCCCTTTTCAGCTAAGCTGTAGGTAATTACTGAGATTTGAAACATTCTCATAAAGATACCCTCAATTAAAATAAATCTGAAAAGAAAGGCAAGTTAAATTTCTATATATCCTTAAGGTTAAAAATAATATTTTGCTTATCTCTTTTATTTCCATTGTCTTGTACACACACACACACACACACACACACACATAATGGCAGTACTGGGATTTATGACTAATATGAAGCCTAGACTAAGTTACTATGTGGTTTCTTTTAAGGCATAGAATTTTATATTTTGTCCACTAAAAATATCTGACTTTTGAATTTTTATATTGGTGCATAATCCTTAAAAAGGAAATAAGATTTGCTTGAAATTTGCAGTGTTTTTAGAATTGTGGAAATATTGTTAATGGCAAATGAATAATTTCATATTTTGAATCTGAGGGTGACAGAGAGTGGGATGAATGAAGAAAGTAGCACCAACCTTATATGCACTATCAGAGGTAAGATGGATAGCTGTGTAGCGCAGGGAGCCCAGTTGCTGGGCTGTGTAGCACAGGGAGCCCAGTCTGGTACACTGTGAGGACATAGAAGGATGGAATGTGGTGGGGGGGAGAGAGGTTAGGGAAGAAGGAGGTGTATGTATAATTATGGATGATTTGCACTGTTGTATGGCAAAAACCAACACAACATTGTAAAAAAAATAATTAAATAAAAAAATTAAAATAAATAAAAAATTCAAATTAAAATTTTGACATACAGATGCCATTTAACATAGCAAATTTCATCAGAGAAGTTAACACTTATGGAGTTAACAAAATGGATTATCAATTTATTCCCCACAATATGATAATGAAAGGCCAAGAATCATTAAACAAGGTCGCTCTGTATCTCACATAACCACTTCCTCAAACAGTGCTCTATGGCTGTTCAGTTCTGCTACTATATCATCAGTTCAGTTCAGTTCAGTTCAGTTGCTCAGTCGTGTCTGACTCTTTGCGACCCCGTGAATCACAGCACGCCAGGCCTCCCTGTCCATCACCAACTCCCGGAGTTCACTCAAACTCACGTCCATCGAGTCGGTGATGCCATCCAGCCATCTCATCCTCTGTCGTCCCCTTTTCCTCCTGACCCCAATCCCTCCCAGCATCAGAGTCTTTTCCAATGAGTCAACTCTTTGCATGAGGTGGACAAAGTACTGGAGTTTCAGCTTTAGCATCATTCCTTCCAAAGAAAACCCAGAACTGATCTCCTTTAGAATGGACTGGTTGGATCTTCTTGCAGTCCAAGGGACTCATGAGTCTTCTCCAACACCACAGTTCAAAAGCATCAATTCTTTGGTGCTCAGCTTTCTTCACAGTCCAACTCTCACATCCATACATGACTACTGGAAAAACCATAGCCTTGACTAGACAGACGTTTGTTGCAGAGATGCAGATATTTAAATGAAGCAAAAGAGAAAAAGGTAAAATTCGGAGTCTCCTTTCTAGTAGATTTTAAAGAATTTTAGAACATTCCCACTTATGAAAATATATGAGCTAGACAGTGTATTCAATATATATTACATCATAGAATTGAGAAAATCTGCAAAAGAAAGTCACTAGAACAACTAGCCTTATTTAATTTCCGTAATAAATCAGTTGGGCTTTTTCAAAACTTCTAGCCTTTCAAGATCCTGGCTATCACACTTGGTACCTTTATCGTTACACATTTCTACTTGGTGGATTATTTTCTCCTATGAAGAAGCATCTCTGCTTATTTAATGGAAGATGATGGAAAAACAGAATTTGCTTTAGAAAAAGCTTTAATCATCTACTTTATAAAACTATGTTCATTTAAAAAAGTAAAAACTGGGTGTGTGGTGATGGTGATGTGGGGTGACTGTGTATGTGTCTGGGTATGTGTATTGGTATGTATGTATGTTTATGCAGTCCATCCAAACTTTGAGATCTTCAGCTTGTGTGTTATAAAGTAGGTTTTAAAATCACATTTAAAGTGTAATTTATACAACCGCAGATTTCTGAAAAACTGTTCTAATGTGTGTTGTCCAGTGTTGTATCCTATTTTGTTTTGTTCTCACTACACACTTACCTAGTGGGTCCCCAGTCATTTTGAAAAGTTAAATGAGTATTAAGTGAATAAATATTTTCAATGGAAATAGTTTTTAAAAACCTACTAAAATCTGTATTGTAGAACTGAAGCAGTAGGAAATCAAAATAGGCAATGTGATAAATGGTCAGATATGGAAATGGTAATAGGGATATATAGGTAGTCTCCATTTGCATTGAAAGTGTCCTAGACTATAGTTTCCTTTTTGGTTGCTAGAATATAGTAGCAGCAGCTTTCTGTGAAAAACAACCATGTTGTGTGAAAGCAATGAAATTTTTATGTATCGTCAATGAAATTTCTGTCCAGCATACTAGAATGTAACCTAAAATAGTATGGCAAGAACCTAGGACTCTATCTTCCTTGAATTGTTAACATGTTCGATTCCACCAATTTATAATAGCACAATAAAAGTTTTGATGAATATTGACCTTTCTATAGTGACCAGATGCTTATAAAGGTGCCAAGAATTTTCAGTGAAGCCTTCACAATGAGTCAGTTTATGCAAAATATTTTCATAGCATTATGTTCAAGAAAGTGACATGATGCTTAACTTACAAAGGAATCATTGGGAATAGATTGACATTTTGTATCACAATAAAGATTGCACTAGGGTAGATAAATAATACTTAAATTTTATGTAAGTTAATTGACATTTCTTGAACCTCTACTACTTTTATAAAATTGTTTGTTTTCCTGAATCATATTTTCTTGAGTGTATCTCTCCAGATATTACTACTAGTCAAAATAACTTACCTATCCTCATAGTTACTACCTCTTTTGTTTTCAAAATGTACAACAGAAAATAATATATATTTAAGCTCTCAAATTTTATGTTTCCCAGGACACTAGTGGTAAAGAACCCACTTGCCAATGTAGGAGACACAGGAGACCCAGGTTCAATCCCAGGGTTGGGAAGGTCACGTGGAGGAGGACATGGCAAGCCACTCCAGTATTCTACCCTAGAGAATCCCGTGGAAAGAGGAGCCTGGTGGACTACAGTCCATAGAGTTGCAAACAGTCGGACATGACTAAAGCTACTTAGCATGCACCCTCATAGTATCAAATATTTCTTCAACAGATATTTAGTGTATAATATATGGAAGCATAGTATATGCCCCTCCCTGCCATCCCAACCTCATTGTACTGCATTATAATAAGAACTATTTCTTATGGAAGTTTAATCAAAATGTGAATGTTGTGGGTACAGAAGAATGGCTGAAAACTATCAATCTAGGTAAATTTTTGAGGACTGGGAAAAGTATAAGCATGCATTTTGTGCATGAGTTTTATATATGGAATTCTATAATTTTGTTTTCTTTAGGCCATTTTATTGGAACAATTAAAAACCATTTTGTGAGGTGAGATCAAAATATGCTAGGCTTTTATATTGATTCCAGAACTGCCCAGATAGCACAAGTTCATTTAAAGTTCCCTTAGGGGAGCGTTAGAAACACTTCAGTTAGAACTTAAATCTTGTGTTCTTTTGGGAGGTTTTATTAATTTGGATGACAACTCCAGCAAGTTCATTTAGGAGCTCAAAATGAATCTGATTAAGAATACTATATGGACCTCTGTGATAAATAGATAAATAGATAATATCTCCCTCTCCATATATGTATATATGTACAAATACACATGTTGATCATGTTGAAAGATGACCAACTTTATTTATAATTGAGAAGTACAAATTGAACTCAGAAAGACACGTTTTTCACCTACAGGACTGACAAACATTTTAAAGTTTAGGATATCAGTGTTGGCAAGAGTATGGGAAAATACGCATTCTCATGCATTGATGATAGGAATATAAATTGTTATAAATTTAATGAAGGACAAGTTGACCAAGCTTATAAAAAATACAAATTCATAAAAAATACAAATGCATGTATTTTTAGCCATACATTTCACTTCAAAAATATTTTCCTGAAGATACATACTCACATGTGATATATACTTATATATAATATTATTCTGGAGATTACTATTCCATTCATACACATGTATTCATACACATATATACTCAGTCATTCTTTTATTAATCTGCGCTATGATATTACCAGGCTTCCCTGGTAGCTCGGCTGGTAAAGAATCTGTCTGCAACTAAGGAGACTCCAGTTCAATTCCTGGTTATAAAGATCCCCTGGAGAAGGGATAGGCTATCCACTCCATATTCTTAGGCTTCCCTGGTGGCTCAGACAGTAAAGAATCCACCTGCAATACAGGAGACCCAGGTTCAATCGTGGGTTGGGAAGATCCCCTGGAGGAGGTCATGGCAACCCACTCCGGTATTCTTGCCTGGAGAATCACCATGGACAGAGGAGCCCTGCGGCCTACAGACCATGGGGTTGCAAAAATTGGGACACGACTGAGTGACTAAGCACACAAACACACGGTATTGCCAAGGAGGACACTGAGACTTTTAAGTATTGGGTTGGCCAAAAAGTTCATCTGAGTTTTTCTGTACCATCGAATGGAAAAAACTTTTTGGCTAACCCAATAACTTGCCATAGGTCACTCTACAGTAACTCAAGCAGCAGACTCTGACTTGTAATCCAGTTATGTTAGATTTCCAAATTCTTGCTTTTAACCGCTATTTATTAGGACCTTTCTTATTTTGTCTTATTTAAGCTGCTTTTCTCCTAGCCTCAACAGTTCTTTGCTTACATTTTATAGTATTTGCTGTTGCAAGCCAGCACTGGGACTTCTGACACCAGTGCAGTGATTAGCAGTGCATCCATGTACCTAAACCATGGGCCTTAGAGTGTTAAGTGACCTGGTAGCAAAGCACACATTGAAACATTCCAGGTTTCTTCATATATTGGAGAAGAAAACCATCATGGGTAATGCAAAACATGGTAATATTATTCTAGTACATGCTTTTAGTCACTGGGCATTTTACAAAAGCACCAACTTAAAGCTGATAAATTTGACTGTAACCTTTTTTTAAATCTCCTTTAGTAGAAGTGTTAGAGATAACAAACAGATATCAGGAGAAAAAGGGAAACAAATTGAGTGACTGGATAATCCACAGGAATCAAATAAAATGACAAAATCACTTACAATCTTAATAAGTCTTAGAATTACTTAGTTGGTTATTTTGTTATAGCGTACTCAGCAAAATATTCCTGCAAACACCTTATATGAAAATATGATAATGTGATTCTTATCAAAAGCTCTTGAAAGTAAAAGTTGATATGAGTACATAGTAATAAAATTAAAAACAAATACTTTCCGAAAGAGGATTAGAAATGTTTTTATCACCTTCCTTAGACTGATACATTTAGGATTTTAATTTTATGAGCATAGCTTTTAGCTTCTTATAACTCCCCAGTTTACCTCCATTGTCAGTTAGCATTTTAGAATTATTTTCTAGCTCTCATACATGTTTATCTTTTTAAAATAGTCTTATCAGAAAGCTTGCTTTCTTCAGATTGCGAATAGCTACATACTCACTATCAGTAATAAAAACAGTTCCATATATTTCTGTAGTAACTTTATTCCCCAGAAAGTTTGTGATTGCATTTGGCTCTTCAAAATGAAGCTCCCTGGGCTTCCTTCATCTGATAACTATTTTGGATTAGTCATTGATTGGTCTCTGTTGTCAGTACCAGGTTGCAGGCTCTTAAAGGACACAGACTGTGCGCTCTGTTATACATCTTTACCCCAAAGTGTCCTTTGAAATGCCAAAGAACTCTGAAGTTGTTTCATAAACATCACTTGGATTGATTTTTATCTTTGCAGCAGAGTACAGGAGACAGGTGCCATTTCCTCTGACTTTAAGATGGTCAGACACTCCTGGAGCAGAGATTAGGAGCCGTATCTCCAGCTTCCAAGCTCAGAGCTGAGCCTAGTAGCTTAATGCAGGGTTTCTCCCTGAAATATTCCTTACTGTAGACATGAATGAAACACATACAGGCTCTGGTGTCCTAACAGCAATTGCCTATGGCCAGCTGGAATTTTCTTTGAAGTTATAATTGTTTTATCTTCAGAAATTCTGTAAATATTACATTGTGTTTGCTGTATTTATTCAAATATAGAAATATCATTGCATATATTTAACATTAGCCCCCCTGGTGGCTCAGTGATAAACAATCTGCCTGCCAATACAAGGGACTCAAGAGATACAGATTCGACCCCTGGATCAGGAAGATCCCCTGAAGAAGGAAATGGCAACCCATTCCAGTATTCTTGTGTGGGAAATCCCATGGACAGAGGAGCCTGGCAGGCTACAGTCCATGGGCTCACAGAGTGTGACACAACTTAGCAACTAAACAACAACAAAAGTACTTAACATTGACTAAGACAGATATACTAGGAAGTCATGCTACCTGTTTCATGCAGGTCCTATTATTTCCTTCCTTTACCTAGCATACCTGGAACATGTGTGTTCCAGTTTAAGAAACTTTGGTGAGATCTTTCACAAAAGTTCCTTTGCTTTAGTTTTAGTATGAACAGGTTTCAGACACAGAAATTCACGTGGATAGTACAGATTATTGAGAAGGCCCTTGGTTTATGGGATAGAACACTGGCATTCATGAAACCCTAAATTCTGCTGGAGTCCTAGAAGGTCACTGCAGGATGATGAGGAAATAAAGGGGGCAAATATGACCTCTTCATGTTCTACTCCTTCCTTCAAACTATGCAGCCTAATCCTCATCTGCTTTTCTTTTTTATTATTGGAACATAATTGCTTTACAATGTTGTGTTAGTTTCTGCTATACAACAAAGTGAGTCAGCTATATGTATACATACATCCCCTCCCTATTAAGCCCAAGATTTCATTTTGTAAAAAGTCTTCTTCTTTTTTTTTCCTTTGTTTCTTAAAAGAGCTACTGAATTAAGAAGAATGAAATTCAAATTAAGATTCTGACTTTCTTTAAATAACTGATTTCTTTGATTCTACTAGATATTTGTTCTAGGTACTGGCTTTCTTTTCTTCAATCAAATTCTTATAAACAATAAACAAAAAGGAGCTAATGTGTCAAAACTAAATATCATAGTGACTTAGCACTGTAGGAATCATGCAGGGATTCCAGATCTGACCTCTAACATCGCTTCCATATATTATAAAGCTTTTCCGTTCAACTACGTTCATTAATGGGAGTTCACAACTTTTCGATGCAGCCCATTTTATAGTTAGATACCTCTCTTTGTTAGTAATTTATTTCTAAAATGGAAGAGAAACCTCTTGCCTATAATTTTTGTCCCAAGCTATATACTCCCATGTGCTACAGAAAAGCAAAAAACAAAGGTGTCCCTCATCCACACATTGACCTTACAATAGAAACAGATTTACTGTGAAATCAATAAAGCGTGGTGGCACCGTGGTAAAGAATCTGTCTGCCAACTTAGGGCACACAGATTCAAGCCCTGGGTTAGAAAGATCCCCTGGAGAGGGAAATGGCAAACCACTCCAGTATTCTTGCCTGGAAAATTCCATGGACAGAGCAGCCTGGTGGGCTTCAGTCCATGGGATCACATAGAGTTGGACACGACTGAGCAACTGAGCACACGTGCAGTAAAGCTTAAGCTTTGAGCACCTCACATGCATGCTGTTGCTGCTGCTAAGTCGCTTCAGTCATGTCCGACTCCAGGCGACCCCTTAGACCGCAGCCCACCAAGCTCCTCCGTCCCTGGGACTCTCCAGGCAAGAATACTGGAGTGGGTTGCCATTTCCTTCTCCAGTGCATGAACGTGAAAAGTGAAAGTGAAGTCGCTCAGTCGTGTTCAACTCCTAGCGACCCCATGGACTGCAACCTACCAGACTCCTCCATCCATGAGATTTTCCAGGCAAGAGTACTGGAGTGGGTTGCCATTGCCTTCTCCGCCTCACATGCATTAACAAAACCCTGGGAGGGGCACTAGAAACAGTTCTGAAGGTCATATGTAATTTAGATTAGCAAAAACATATATATATATATTTGAAGCAGAGTCAATTAGGACAATGCTTTCTTCCCATTCCAAATTCTCAAGACTTTCTCTCATGTTAATGGTGTCAGTGGGGCTGCAACAGTTTTCAAACTGATTACAGGGATCTTCAGTTGGGAATACACTTATTTTGGGTTAGGGGGAATCTGTTTGAGGGGCTTGCAGTAATTCTCATGTATACCAGAGTTATCGCTATCCATTCCAATACATAAGAATGGTTTTTAGAAAATTTCTGCTTTTCACTCTTTTAGGACACCAAGATGTGTGACCAGAGTTCATGCCTCTGGTGTGACCTGAACGTCATGTCATTCATAATATGAATACATCCTAAGAAGTCTCACACCAGAAGTATGTGGGTAGTGGATGTTTGAATGTGTGGAGTCAGAAGCTAGTTGATTAAATTTGTCTAATTGTTAGGTACGTAAAATTGTTAAATGAAAGCTTCTGTAGCTACATTTTCTATTCTCAGAAATATACTCTATAACAGAGCATATATGATTATAAACACCATATATATTCTTTTGTTTTCTCTGGGAATTGCACAAAATTTAGTTCTTCAGAATTCTTGTGACAGTGTATAAAATTGTAGTAGTACTATAAATAGTGAGTTCATCTGTGACAGTTCATAAGGAAAAGAAACTTGAAGGGGTTTTCCCTAATTCATCAACAAACCTAAACATTTATATGGTATTTCAATAATGACTTGTCAAACTGACAAACCTTTCTAAAATATCATTAATAAAAAACAAATTTCAAGGAACCATGCCAAAGAACCTAATTATCTCTCTATTAGCTCTGTATAAAATAAAAGAAAATCTTTGCCATAAAGTGAAATTGAAGGGGCAATCAAGAATGCAGAGAAAAAAATGTAGGGAACAGAGTGCTATAAAGTTGCACCATTCATTTAATTTATTAAAAATAGTATATGTTATTTTTCTAGATTTTAAAATAATTATGGTATATGTTCATATTTTTAAATTTTGAGAATTGTTGTCATTCTAAAGAGTCTCTTTAATAACTAATTTTGCCTTTGTAATTTTGTATTAATTTTCATAGAAAGCCAATTTTTTCACAAATCACATCAACTTTAAACCCTCAAACAATTAGTTCATCCCTCAAATGTTCAGAAACAGGCATTAGGTCTTTTTTCTTCTCTTTCTCAGGTAAAGAATCATCCTCAGGTACTTTTCAGTATGAGGTCTTCAGTATGAGATCTCATCAACTATGAGATTTATGGTCCCATTTGCTCATTAACTAAGGCCCTGCTCCCCTGAGGAGACTGGAGATGAGAAACTAATGTTTGGGAGAAGGCACAGCATAGCTTAGTAAAATCAAATGTCAGGTCGATTTATTTCTGTCCCTTGGTTCTGTCTCCTCCTAACAAAGATTTGAAACGATGGACTAATTACACCTAAGCAGGCAGGTTTTTTGGGTCCTGTCTTGTCATAGCAAGGATTTGAAACAACAGACTGGGCAAATCTCAGTTACAGCTCAAACAAACAGATCTTTTATTAAACAGCGGAGAGTACACTCCTGAGACATGGGAGCGGACCAACCCTGAAGGAGTGGCCTTAATCCCGCTTGGCTTCCCTCTTTATACTCTCTGTCTTCTCCTCTGGTTCTGACCTGTGCAAAATGCAAATGGGCATATGCTCAAGGCCAGTCAGGAAAGGGGGTATGTCTGGGCTGATGCAAAACAGGGCTTTTACATATTCATCTAGGTGAGAGTTTTGATTTACAGTTGCAAGTTACATAACAACAGGCTCTATTGCACATGTTTTTGCCATAATTCAGTCTGTTATAATCAGATGTATGTAGGTACAGAATATTTATGAACCTTAATGGGCTCCTAGCTGCTGAAGGTTACTTGAGGACACAGCTGTGCATCAAGGGGGCATGTGCCAGAGTTGCAGAAGTCTTTGCGGTTATTTTTATAGCATATCTGTGAGCTCTCCTGGGCATGTCTAGGGTGGGGTTTACAGATCAGCTTGCACCCTTTTTGGCTAGGCCACCCCTCATTGCTCATGCCTAACATCCTACCTACCAAAACTATGTGTGTTTGCATCCCAGGCTTTAAGTTACTCATCCTATTATGCTAGGCACTATGTTTTCCCTTTCCTTGAAGATTCAGCTCCCTCATCTGTGGAAATATGAATAATAATACCTATCTCAAGGTGGAGCGATATAATGAAAAAATACGTATGTCATCTACTTTAGCACTTGGCATATAGTGGGTGATCAGATAACGGTTTGCTCTTCTTTTCATTAAAGTTTAAATAGAAATACATGCTCTCTTCTATACCTTACACAGAGACTAGAGAAGGTTTGATTACATTTTTAAAAAATGTAACGTTTCTTATTTAACAAGTGATGAAAACCCTGTTTTCCCCTGGTGAGCTAACAGACAGATTGAGCAAATGAGCCAGTAGTCACTGAAATCAAGCCTAGTTAGGCCTGGAGGAGTTTCAGGCAATTATACTGAGTTCTGACTTCCCAGAGGACCCTGTGGTTGTCAGCTGACTCCAGAAGCTTATGCTGGAACTTCTGGTGCTTCTTTGTGCCTTCTGTGCTCAATTCTGGGCAGAGAGCCAATTATCTGGAAGGAAGGTAAGAGCATGGGACACTGTTTACACTAATTTCTTTATATATGGATTAATTAACCAGATTGAGAATTATCAATAGCTTTACCTTCTGACAGCCTCTATTTTGGTCATTACATGTTTAACACATTACACAGAAGAAGAACAGCAGTGGAGGGGATAAATAGGTATTTTTAGTTGCATGGAAAATGAGCTTGAAGTGAGGTAATGAAGAAGTTATGGTTAAAACTGGTTGCAACAGAAGATAATGGTAGTAATACATGATGTATGTATTGAATATTTAAAGTTTCTGTGATGTTCGTGTTCCCACATCCTGGGAATAATACACAAGCTAGATTGGCAAAAATAAGTATGAAGCGTGGGCTAGGTACAAAGAAACAGTTATCCATAATAAAAATGGGTGGGCATGCATACACACACGCACACTGTAAATATAACAGTATATAAAAACTGATAGACCCAGGTGAGATTGGAAAGGGTGGTGAACCTCACAGCTTCTGCCTGTTGCATGGAAACTGCTCTGCCCCCAACAGATGTTTGCTGTAATGAGTATAAAAATGTAGATCATTTTTTTCTCTCCAGCAATGTTGGAAATATGGAATTTTATGGTAGATCACATAATATAAAAATATTGGACCAGTTTCAAATGAAAACACCACCTTCTGGGCCAAGTATAAAGTTTGCCGGGGCTACTCTGGCTCCTGCATAGACTTTTATAACCTCTGCCCACAAATGAACTGCATTACAGTGAGAGGAACACACAGAGCCAGACAGGCACTGGGGTCAGGAGGATGCTGGAGAAAAGCAGCTCAGAAGAGTGACCCTCTGGGCTGAGCTGCATCCTGAATGATACAGGATGTATCATGTATCTGTGGATGTATTTATCTGTGGCAGGTATAGGTGCATCTTATGTACAGGAAAATGTAGGTGCAAAGGCAAGGAGGTGTGGATGGTTCTGATACTCAACCAAGAGTATCACTGTGGGCACATTGAGGGTCTGGGGAGAGAAATGCTGACTTGCATGGTTAAGGAACATATAGTGTGGACTCTTTTGTTTTGCTGGCAATTCATTTTTAGTCCTTATTTTTCCATCACAAGTATTTAATTTTTTTCTTGACCTATTTGGAAAGACAGAATAGTTTTTCCAAATAACATGACCAAAAAAAAAAAAAAAAAAGCAAAAAACACACAGAAATTCTGTGTCCCTTGTCTTTTCACTGGATTATAACAAATTTGTGTACTTAATGAAAGTAATTTATGCTAAAGCTGTTAAGATGATGTAAAAGATTAAAGTAGTTTATATCTTTATAAATGCATGCTTTTGGAAGAATTTACTCGGAGAAGGCAATGGCAACCCACTCCAGTACTATTGCCTGGAAAATCCCATGGATGAAGGAGCCTGGTAGGCTGCAGTCCATGAAGTCGCTAAGAGTCGGACATGACTGAGCAACTTAACTTTCACTTTTCACTTTCATGCATTGGAGAAGGAAATGGCAACCCAGTGCAGTGTTCTTGCCTGGAGAATCCCAGAGACGGGGGAGCCTGGTGGGCTGCCGTCTATGGGGTCGCACAGAGTCTGACACGACTGAAGCGATGAAGCAACTTAGCAGCAGCAACTGCCATCAAAGTGGATGTAATTTAAAACCAAGTTTGCGCTTCCTCTCAAGTTTCATCTCTTTTGTGTGTGAGTATAAAAATTTTAAAAGTACAACTCCTTCTTTTCCTTTAAAAAAAAATACTTGTAATTTTTATTATTGGGAGACTCTAATTAAAATGTTCCATTTGAGGGATTTTTTTTTTTTTTTTTTGCCAACCCAAATTCTTGTTAAGCAGACATTTTATGTTCCCTGCTGAAGTATAAGCCTGTAGTATTCAGTTCAGTTTAGTTCAGTTCAGTCGCTCAGTCGTGTTGGACTCTTTGCAACCCTGTGAATCGCAGCACGCCAGGCCTCCCTGTCCATCACCAACTCCCAGAGTTCACTCAGAGTCACGTCCATCAAGTCAGTGATGCCATCCAGCCATCTCATCCTCTGTTGTCCCCTTCTCCTCCTGCCCCCAATCCCTCCCAGCATCAAAGTCTTTTCCAATGAGTCAACTCTTCGCATGAGGTGGCCAAAGTACTGGAGTTTCAGCTTTAGCATCATTCCTTCCAAAGAAATTCCAGGGCTGATCTCCTTCAGAATGGACTGGGTGGATCTCCTTGCAGTCCAAGGGACTCTCAAGAGTCTTCTCCAACAACACAGGTTCAAAAGTATCAATTCTTTGGCGCTCAGACTTCTTCACAGTCCAACTCTCACATCCATACATGACCACAGGAAAAACCATAGCCTTGACTAGACGGACCTTTGTTGGCAAAGTAATGTCTCTGCTTTTGAATATGCTATCTAGGTTGATCATAACTTTCCTTCCAAGGAGTAAGCGTCTTTTTTTTTTTTTTTTTTTTTTAGTGTTAGGCCATTATGCTTCTAAATTTATTTCCAGATTTCTTTTTATTTTATTTTTAAACTTTACATAATTGTGTTAGTTTTGCCAAATATCAAAATGAATCCACCACAGGTATACATGTGTTCCCCATCCTGAACCCTCCTCCTTCCCCATACCATCCCTCTGGGTCATCCCAGTGCACCAGCCCCAAGCATCCAGTATCGTGCATCGAACCTGGACTGGCGACTCGTTTCATACATGATATTCTACATGTTTCAATGCCATTCTCCCAAATCTTCCCACCCTCTCCCTCTCCCACAGAGTCCATAAAACTGTTCTATACATCAGTGTCTCTTTTGCTGTCTCGTACACAGGGTTATTGTTACCATCTTTCTAAATTCCATATATATGTGTTATTATACTGTATTGGTGTTTTTCCTTCTGGCTTACTTCACTCTGTATAATAGGCTCCAGTTTCATCCACCTCATTAGAACTGATTCAAATGTATTCTTTTTAATGGCTGAGTAATAAGTCTTTTAATTTCATGGCTTCAATCACCATCTGCAGTGTTTTTGGAGCCCAGAAAAATAAAGTCTGACACTGTCTCCACTGTTTCCTCATCTATTTCCCATGTAGTGATAGGACCTGATGCCATAATCTTCGTTTTCTGAATGTTGAGCTTTAAGCCAACTTTTTCACTCTCCACTTTCACTTTCACCAAGAGGCTTTTGAGTTCCTCTTCACTTTCTGCCATAAGGGTGGTGTTATCTGCATATCTGAGGCTATTGATATTTCTCCTGGCAATCTTGATTTCAACTATAGTATTTTTTTTAAATTTTATTTTATTTTTAAACTTTACAATATTGTATTAGTTTTGCCAAATTTAATAGAGGGCAAATTTACAAAAAACCATCAAATCCAAATATATAGCAATACAGTATTCCAATATTTTAAGACATAAATTGTTTCAGAAATGTTTACTACCTAGGACAATATTAGTGAACAGATTTTATATGTATTTACCTTGGAAAAATGGAATGATACTTTAACATCATCTTTCCCCAAGTGTATATCTGTCTAGTAAATATAAGAAAAATCCCATTCTCACATGCCTATATTATTCTTTATTATCAGGAAAATAAATTATAAGATATTCTATGTAACCCAAATTATTCTTAATGAATATCAGTTTATAATCTACATTTTCATTCTTTTTAATCTTTGAAGAAGCTAATACATATTTGAGAGGTTTCTATAAAATAAACTTGAAGTCTAGATAATTTAAAAAATTGATCAATTCTAAGCATCTTCTATAAGCCAGATGGATTCATTTTTCCATGTTTTTCAACTCTTATTATTCTTGGGGATCAAAGATAGAGGGGAGTAATCACATATAAATTTTAATGAATTATTAATATTAGGCTGAGTTTTATAAACTATTTCTTACTCTTTTTATGATTTTATTTACATATAATTTTGTTTAGTGATACATCACTTATTTTTAATATCTGTTACACTAAAATTATAACTAGAAAAATTTAGTTTCTATGTAGAGAGTTCAATATTTTTGTTGATTAAATATTAGTAATTATAATTACTTTACCATTCAGATTCTTTACCATCTGAGCCACTAAGGAAGCACAGTAATTATAAGGGATTATTATTTGACTTTATCTTTAATGAATTCATGTGAAGAATGTACTCTCAGTGTGTACCCTTGAAAACAAAAGAATGCTATTGGTAATTGATTCTTTTCCACAAAATTGCTAAGCAATATTCTGATTTTGGCTATCAATTTAAGTATTATGTCTAAATATGATTAAATAAAGCAAACTTTTGAAATATGCAATATGCAATTCTCACATTACAAATGCATGAGAAGTTATGACTGGTTATTTTTTAAATCATATTGTTAACGGTTATACCTGTTAACCTGTAAATATTTGCAATAGCCTATATTTCATGCATCCACATAGTCAACTTATAGCCAACAGTTAAAATGATAAAGATAATTTAATTAATTTACCATAACCTAAAACTGACCAGATAATTAGTAAATGAGCTCGATAAAGAACAGAAATGGTATGGACCTAACAGAAGCAGAAGATATTAAGAAGAGATGGCAAGAATACACAGAAGAACTGTACAAAAAGATCTTCACGACCCAGATAATCACAATGGTGTGATCACTGGCCTAGAGCCAGACATCCTGGAATGTGAAGTCAAGTGGGCCTTAGAAAGCATCACTAGGAACAAAGCTAGTGGAGGTGATGGAATTCCAGTTGAGCTATTTCTAATCCTGAAAGATGATGCTGTGAAAGTGCTGCACTCAATATGCCAGCAAATTTGGAAAACTCAGCAGTGGCCACAGGACTGGAAAAGGTCCGTTTTCATTCCAATCCCAAAGAAAGGCAATGGCAAAGAATGCTCAAACTACTGCACAATTGCACTCATCTCACACTCTAGTAAAGTAATGCTCAAAATTCTCCAAGCCAGGCTTCAGCAATATGTGAACTGTGAACTTCCTGATGTTCAAGCTGGTTTTAGAAAAGGCAGAGGAACCAGAGATCAAATTGCCAACATCCGATGGATCATGGAAAAAGCAAGAGAGTTCCAGAAAAACATCTATTTCTGCTTTATTGACTATGCCAAAGCCTTTGACTGTGTAGATCACAATAAACTGTGGAAAATTCTGAAAGAGATGGGAATACCAGACCACCTGATCTGCCTCTTGAGAAATTTATATGCAGGTCGGGAAGCAACAGTTAGAACTGGACATGGAACAACAGACTGGTTCCAAATAGGAAAAGGAGTAGGTCAAAGCTGTATATTGTCACCCTGTTTATTTAACTTCTATGCAGAGTACATCATGAGAAACGCTGGACTGGAAGAAGTACAAGCTGGAATCAAGATTGCCGGGAGAAATATCAATATCCTCAGATATGCAGATGACACCACCCTTATGGCAGAAAGTGAAGAGGAACTCAAAAGCCTCTTGATGAAAGTGAAAGTGGAGAGTGAAAAAGTTGGCTTAAAGCTCAACATTCAGAAAACGAAGATCGTGGCATCCGGTCCCACCACTTCATGGGAAATACATGGGGAAACAGTGGAAACAGTGTCAGACTTTATTTTTCTGGGCTCCAAAATCACTGCAGATGGTGACTGCAGCCATGAAATTAAAAGACGCTTAGTCTTTAAAGGAAAGTTATGACCAACCTAGATAGCATATTGATTTCTTATTATTCTTTCACATCACATCCTGCCCTTATCTTGCTGGCTCAGAGGTTAAAGCGTCTGCTCCAATGTGGGAGACCTGGGTTCGATACCTGGGTTGGGAAGATCCCCTGAAGAAGGAAATGGTAACCCACTCCAGTACTCTTGCCTGGAGAATCCCATGGACGGAAAAGCCTGGTAGGCTACAGTCCACAGGATCGCAAAGAGTTGGACACAACTGAGCGACTTCACTGGACTGGACTGGATTACATTGAGTATTAGCTTGTTTGCTTTGTTCTCATCTGTCTCTTCAACTAGAATTTAACCTTGGTGAGACATACTTCATCTGGATATTCAGAACTTTGGACAGGCAACAGTGAGAGATGAATGCTGCTACTGCTGCTAAGTTGCTTCAGTCGTGTCCGACTCTGTGTGACCCCAGAGATGGCAGCCCACCAGGCACCCCCGTCCCTGGGGTTCTCCAAGCAAGAACACTGGAGTGGGTTGCCATTTCCTTCTCCAATGAGTGAAAGTGAAAAGTGAAAGTGAAGTTGCTCAGTCGTGTCCGACTCCTAGTGACCCCAGGGACTGCAGCCTACCAGGCTCCTCCATCCATGGGATTTTCCAGGCAAGAGTAACTGGAGTGGGGTGCCATTGCCTTCTCCAATGGCTGAGTCACTAAAAACTACTTTGGTTGGTTTGAATCCTGACTGTGTCATTTGCAAAATCTTAGGCAAGCTTCTTATCCTTTCTGGATGTCTTTTGTAAGAGGGACACTGTAATTAGAACAATTAGAATAATATAACACAGATTGCATGAATTAAAATATATAAATTACTTGGTACACAATAAGGCCTTATTAAACATCAGGAAGCTAAATGTCACAGTGTCTGATGCCTAATAATTAATAAATAAGCATTTGCTGAATGAATGAATGAATGATATAGAGCTCTGATATCCGAAAGACTGAATTTGACTGCCTGTTCTACTATGCATGGTTCCGTTATGGCTCAGATGGTAAAGAATCTGCTTGCAGTTCAGGAGACCTGGGTTCAATCCCTGGATGGGGAAGATCCCTTGGAGAAGGGAATGGCTAGAGTATTCTTGCCTAGAGAATTCCATGGACAGAGGAAACTGGCAGGCTACAGTCCATGGGGTCGCAAGAGTTGGACACACCTGAGCAACTAACACAACACTCTACCATACATGACATTGGAGGATTTACTTTACTTTTTGTAACCTCAATTTCTCTGTGTAAAAATAGTATTGACTTTATTGGCACTTTTGTTAAGGATAGAATGAGGTGTGGTTTTTAATAGCATGTTTTATGATTTACCTTTGTTAAAAAAAGGCAGGCGGGGCACCGGGAGTGGGGGGGGTGGGCTTCCCTGGTGGCACAGTGGTTAAGAATCCTCCTGCCAATGCAGGAGACACAGTTTCGATCCCTGATCAGGAAAGATCCCACATGTCACAGAGCAACTAAGCCTGTGTGACGCTATTGAGCCTGTGCTCTAGAGCCCAGGAGCCATAACTACTGAGCCTACATGCCACAACTATCAAAGGCCCAGAAGCCTGAGTGTCCTAGAGCCCAATTCTGCCACAAGGGAAGCCACTCTATGAGATGCTCTCACACTGTGACTAGAGTAGCCTCAGCTCATGGCAACTAGAGAAAAGTCTGAACAACACTGAAGACCCAGCACAGCCAAAAATAAATAAACAAAATAAATAAAATTTTGAAAAAAGAGAAGAAGCTTTAGTTATTGTTACTATTCTAGGACTGCAGTTCCTATTCAGAGCCCTGCCTGTGGCCATCTGTACCTGTTGTTGAGATAAATATCATTAATAATTTTAGTCATTAAAACTATTTGGCTATAAATAACTAGTTCAAATTCAAACTAACTTTAGCCTAAATGAATTAATAAGTTAATGAAAGCAAACTTATTATAACTAGAAGATTGAACAAGAACTATTCATGGTATGTTGACAATCTAAATTTACTCTTATTCTTCATTGCCCCTTTAAACTTTATGGATTCAATCTTTTCCTTTCTTGGATGAAAATACTGGCAGATATGATGGCTGTTCTTTTCACTGCCACAGGATGAAAGAGTCCTATGGTGGTTTGGTCACTAAGTCATGTTCGACTCATGCGACCCCATGAATTGTAGCCCACCCGGCTCCGCTGTCCATGGAATTTCCCAGACATGAATACTAGAGTGGGTTGCCATTTTCTTCTCCAGGGGATCTTCCCCACCCAGACATAGTCACTTTAAATCACAAACATAATTTCAATTTAGTAATTAGAATATATTTGTGCATTCATTTTTTGTTATAACAACAAAAGGCTTCCCTGGGAGCTCAGCTAGTAAAGAATCTACCTGCAGTACAGGAGACCCTGGTTCAATTCCTGGGTCAAGAAGGTCCCCTGGAGAAAGGATAAGTTACCCACTCCAGTATTCTTGGGTTTACCTGGTAGCTCAGATGGTAAAGAATTTGCCTGCAATGCAGTTGACCTGGGTTTGATCCATGGGTTGGAAAGACCCCCTCCCTGGAGGAGGGCATGACAACACACTCCACTATTCTTGCCTGGAGAATCCGCATAGACAGAGAAGCCTGGTATGCTACAGTCCACAGGGTCACAGAGTCAGACATTACAAAAACATTTTGAAAAAAACAGATTCATTGTCTTACAGTTCTATAGATCAGAAATCCAACATGGATTTCCCTGGGCTAAGACTGAGGTATCTGGAAGCCGGAGGAAGAATCTGCCTTTTTCAGCTTGTAGAGGCCACTTGTATTCATTGTCTTATATCCCCTTCCTCCATTTTAAACAATAGCAGATCAAGTCTTCTCCAGACTGCATATCTCTGACCCTCCTTTCTGTCTGTTTCTCTTCTACTTTTAAGGACTCAAGGGCTCATGTCATTAGACTGGGCCCATCAAGGTAGTTCAGTGAAATTCTCCATCTCAGGGTCACTTGGTTAGTAACTCTAATCATGTGTACAACCTTAATTCCCTTTTTTTCCTGTAACATGATAAATACACAAGTCCAAAGGCTTAGGGCTTGGCTGTCTTTTGGGATCATTGAACTGCCTACTGTATCTGGTCTGTCTACTGTTAAAAAATCCAGCCATCTAGACTGGGTTTTCTTTAGATTAAGTCGTATAAGGCATGGACCAGGATTCTTCCATTTTTACATTCCCGTGGTAGCACATGCATTCTACACTCTAAAACATTCCATATGGTCCCCCTGAAATCCCTCTACTCAGGTTCATGACTCAAAGTTAACATTCTGCCAATTTTCCCCGCAAAAGATGGATTAGTCTCACAGCATAGCAGTTGCTCTCTACAAAGAAAGCTATTCGTCAGTTCCTTCACCCAACATTCTCATACACTCTCTCTAATTATTGGTTGGACTAAGAGATCTGAGTTCCAAAGAATAGCAAGAAGAGATAAGAAAGCCTTCTTCAGCGATCAGTGCAAAGAAATAGAGGAAAACAACAGAATGGGAAAGACTAGAGATCTCTTCAAGAAAATTAGAGATACCAAGGGAACATTTCATGCAAAGATGGGCTGGATAAAGGACAGAAATGCCAAGGACCTAACAGAAGCAGAAGATATTAAGAAGAGATGGCAAGAATACACAGAAGAACTGTACAAAAAAGAGCTTCACGACCCAGATAATCACAGTGGTGTGATCACTGACCTAGAGCCAGACATCCTGGAATGTGAAGTCAAGTGGGCCTTAGAAAGCATCACTATGAACAAAGCTAGTGGAGGTGATGGAATTCCAGTAGAGCTCTTTCAAATCCTGAAAGATGTTGCTGTGAAAGTGCTGCACTCAATATGCCAGCAAATTGGGAAAACTCACAGTGGCCACAGGACTGGAAAAGGTCAGTTTTCATTCCAATCCCAAAGAAAGGCAATGCCAAAGATTGCTCAAGCTACCGCACAATTACACTCATCTCACACGCTAGTAAAGTAATGCTCAAAATTCTCCAAGCCAGACTTCAGCAACATGTGAACCGTGAACTTCCTGATGTTCAAGCTGGTTTTAGAAAAGGCAGAGGAACCAGAGGTCAAATTGCCAACATCCGCTGGATCGTGGAAAAAGCAAGAGAGTTCCAGAAAAACATCTATTTCTGCTTTATTGACTATGCCAAAGCCTTTGACTGTGTGGATCACAGTAAACTGTGGAAAATTCTTCAAGAAATGGGAATACCAGACCACCTGATCTGCCTCTTGAGAAATTTGTATGCAGGTTGGGAAGCAACAGTTAGAACTGGACATGGAACAACAGACTGGTTCCAAATAGGAAAAGGAGTACGTCAAGGCTGTATATTGTCACCCTGTTTATTTAACTTCTATGCAGAGTACATCATGAGAAACGCTGGACTGGAAGAAGCACAAGCTGGAATTAAGATTGCCGAGAGAAATATCAATAACCTCAGATATGCAGATGACACCACCCTTATGGCAGAAAGTGAAGAGGAACTCAAAAGCCTCTTGATGAAAGTGAAAGTGGAGAGTGAAAAAGTTGGCTTAAAGCTCAACATTCAGAAAACGAAGATCATGGCATCTGGTCCCACCACTTCATGGGAAATAGATGGGGAAACAGTGGAAACAGTGTCAGACTTTATTTTTCTGGGCTCCAAAATCACTGCAGATGGTGATTGCAGCCATGAAATTAAAAGATGCTTATTCCTTGGTAGAAAAGTTATGACCAACCTAGACAGCATATTCAAAAGCAGAGACATTACTTTGCCAACAAAGGTTCGTCTAGTCAAGGCCATGGTTTTTCCTGTGGTCATGTATGGATGTGAGAGTTGGACTGTGAAGAAGGCTGAGTGCCGAAGAATTGATGCTTTTGAACTGTGGTGTTGGAGAAGACTCTTGAGAGTCCCTTGGACTGCAAGGAGATGCACCCAGTCCATTCTGAAGGAGATCAGCCCTGGGATTTCTTTGGAGGGAATGATGCTGAAGCTGAAACTCCAGTACTTTGGCCACCTCATGCAAAGAATTGACTCCCTGGAAAAGACTCTGATGCTGGGAGGGATTAGGGGCAGGAGGAGAAGGGGAAGACAGAGGATGAGATGGCTGGATGGCATCACTGAGTCGATTGACGTGAGTCTGAATGAACTCTGGGAGTTGGTGATGGACAGGGAGGCCTGGTGTGCTGCGATTCATGGGGTCGCAAAGAATCAGACACGACTGAGCGACTGAACTGAACTGAAGAGATATGAAAGTTAACAGAACAGGCTCTTGAAACCATTTCTTTATGGGTTTAATTTGTGTAAGTTCAAACAGGTATTACCATATTCATTGAGACAAGGAGACCAAATAGCCTGGTACATATGTTTAAGTCACTATATCATAGAATAAAGGCTAGATCTTCTGAAAGACTAAAGTCTTCTGGAACTACAGAAATTAATAATAATTCAAAACAATTTCTCTCTTTATCTTTTATCTCTATTTTCCTACAAATCAGCTTCATTATTCTGCTTTCTGTGAATTACTGCTCTATGGTCCTTGGTCTCATGGCTGAACATGGCTGTGCCATCTGCCTTTACATATTATAAGCCAAACCTTGGTTCTCTCCCAGATTTCCAGGAGGCAAAATCTCTTATCTCCCTAGCTGGAGCTTCACGTACATACTGGTCCAATCAATAGTAACTTGTGGAAAGAGCTATAGGAACTTACAGACACAATAGTAACTTGTGTCTTATAGAAGAAAACACTCCCCTACTATAGATTTGGGGGATAGATAATAGAGGATCATTTGACTTGGGAAAGCCTTCCAAAAATTGTATCACAGTAATCTGTAAGTCTTATAATAACAATAAAACAAAAATAATAATCATTATAGTCGAAGTTTGTTGAGAACCTTTTTAGATCAAGCCCTGCATTATTATATGAAACTATCACCTTGGTGGTGCTAGCAGTGAAGAACCCTCCTGCCAATTCAGGAGACATAAGTGATGCAGGTTCTATCCCTGGGTCAGGAAGATCCCCTGGAGGAGGGCATGGCAACCCACTCCAGTATTTTTTCCTAGAGAATCCCATGGACAGAGGCGCCTACAGTCCATTGGGTTGCAAAGAGTCAGACAAGACTAAAGTGACTTAAGACACACACACACATACACATCACCTCAACCCATGTGGAGGTTCAGGTGTTTTCTCCATTTTAATGAAGAAAATATTGGAGCACTGAGTAGTACAATAATTTGCTAAAGGTCACATGAGGAGTTAGTAGTGACTGGGACCTAAATCCATAATTCCCTGACTCCAAAATCCATACAAAAGATGTCAATGGAATGATATCCACTGTGTAGTTTTAACAGAAAAAAAGCATATTTTAAAATGTTTTGTGAATTATTAGAATTTATATCTCTATTCATGCCTACACCTATGACCATATGTATATCTGTATCTCTCTGTTTCTGTAGCAATCTACCCATACAACATCCCGTTCCCTCTTTCTCTATAGCATATATATTTAAAAGTTAATACCAAATAATTCTGAGAGCAAAATCATTTGTTATTTAAATTACATTTTTAATGAGTATACTACCCAAAGCAATTTATAGATTCAACGCAATCCCTATCAAGCTACCAACGGTATTCTTCACAGAGCTAGAACAAATAATTTCACAATTTGTATGGAAATACAAAAAACCTCGAATAGCCAAAGCTATCTTGAGAAAGAAGAATGGAACTGGAGGAATCAACCTACCTGACTTCAGGCTCTACTACAAAGCCACAGTTATCAAGACAGTATGGTACTGGCACAAAGACAGAAATATTGATCAATGGAATAAAATAGAAAGCCCAGAGATAAATCCACGCACATATGGACACCTTATTTTTGACAAAGGAGGCAAGAATATACAATAGATTAAAGACAATCTCTTTAACAAGTGGTGCTGGGAAATCTGGTCAACCACTTGTAAAAGAATGAAACTAGACCACTTTCTGACACCATACACAAAAATAAACTCAAAATGGATTAAAGATCTAAACGTAAGACCAGAAACTATAAAACTCCTAGAGGAGAACATAGGCAAAACACTCTCTGACATACATCACAGCAGGATCCTCTATGACCCACCTCCCAGAATATTGGAAATAAAATCAAAAATAAACAAATGGGACCTAATTAACCTTAAAAGCTTCTGCACATCAAAGGAAACTATTAGCAAGGTGAAAAGACAGCCTTCAGAATGGGAGAAAATAATAGCAAATGAAGCAACTGACAAACAACTAACCTCAAAAATATACAAGCAACTCCTACAGCTCAACTCCAGAAAAATAAACGACCCAATCAAAAAATGGGCCAAAGAACTAAATAGACATTTCTCCAAAGAAGACATATAGATGGCTAACAAACACATGAAAAGATGCTCAACATCACTCATTATCAGGGAAATGCAAATCCAAACCACTATGAGGTACCATTTCACACCAGTCAGAATGGCTGCGATCCAAAAGTCTACAAATAGTAAATGCTGGAGAGGGTGTGGAGAAAAGGGAACCCTCTTACACTGTTGGTGGGAATGCAAACTAGTACAGCCACTATGGAGAACAGTGTGGAGATTCCTTAAAAAACTGGAAATAGAACTGCCTTATGATTCAGCAATCCCACTGCTGGGCATACACACTAAGGAAACCGGAAGGGAAAGAGACACGTGTACCCCAATGTTCATCGCAGCACTGTTTATAATAGCCAGGACATGGAAGCAACCTAGATGTCCATCAGCAGATGAATGGATAAGAAAGCTGTGGTACATATACACAATGGAGTATTACTCAGCCATTAAAAAGAATACATTTGAATCAGTTCTAATGAGGTGGATGAAACTGGAGCCTATTATACAGAGTGAAGTAAATCAGAAGGAAAAACATAAATACAGTATACTAATGCATATATATGGAATTTAGAAAGATGGTAACAATAACCCTGTGTACGAGACAGCAAAAGAGACACTGATGTATAGAACAGTCTTATGGACTCTGTGGGAGAGGGAGAGGGTGGGAAGATTTGGGAGAATGACATTGAAACATGTAAAATATCATGTAAGAAACGAGTTGCCAGTCCAGGTTCAATGCACGATACTGGATGCTTGGGGCTAGTGCACTGGGACGACCCAGAGGGATGGTATGGGGAGGGAGGAGGGAGGATTCAGGATGGGGAACACATGTATGCCTGTGGCGGATTCATTTTAATATTTGGCAAAACTAATACAATTATGTAAAGTTTAAAAATAAAATTAAATTACATTTTTTCTGTCTGTATTTTTGTTCATGATGATATATTATTAATGATTATAAGATGATGATCTGTATTTGTTTTCTAAAGAGCAGGAAATGTTAAGCTCATTTTCTAATTTTGCTATGTCTCTAAAGAGTGACAGTTTTTCCTTAGGTGGCTTCTTTTCTGCTTTCTTCCGTGGCTCAACCAAAACTGTCCTGCTGTTTCTTTTTTCTAACTAAAATCCCCCAAATCAACATGGTGGCTAAGACACTTGCATTATTCTTTGTAAAAGTGTGGGTTTCTAAGAAGCAAGCTGTGAAATATCTGCAGAGTGACATTTATAGGCACCCTCCTGTTCAATAGAACATCCACGTTTTATAGCTTTTAAATTATATGGCAGTTTTTCCTCCTAGATCCCTGGTAAGAGTGCTTAATAAAGTTTACAACAATTTCTTTCCTTATTTACCAAACACTTATTAAACACCTATTAAAGTGGACATGCTCAGTCACTCAGTCATATCTGACTCTGTGACTGCATGGACTGTAGCTGGCCAGGGTCCTCTGTTCATGGGATTCTCCTAGCAAGAATACTGGAGAGGGTTGCCATTTTCTACTTCAGGGGATCTTTCCCACCCAGGGATCAAACCTACATCTCTGGCATCTCCTGAATCAGCAGGCAGATACTTTACCACTAGTGCCACCCTATTTATTAAAAAAAAAATATATATTTTTATATGTTAGCTATTTGCCAGCACTAAGAAGCTCAGATTCCATTTAGAAATATCAGAGACATAAATTAGAGATAAATTATATAGACATCTTTGGCAGTTTTCTAAAGCACATTTTAGAGTCCCTTGGCTTTTATCTTTCTAATTTAATATGAAAAATAGTCAAGAAAAATAAATAAGACTTTTTTCTTAAAATAGTAAGTGAATACTTTCTTTGATTATTTAAGTAGTACATAATTTGTTTTAAAATATGAAAAGTCAAGAAGTATATAAAGATGAAATTAGATGATCGCCATTAATTCTATAATGTAGCAACTGTCTTTTAATATTTTAGCATGTATCATATATTTTGATAAAAAATATACCACAATACTGTGTTAAATATTTTATAAGTCAGTGAATAGTCCTGCATTAACACTTGTAGATTACTCCACTATACTATTTTATAAATTATTTTTAAAATCTCCTGTTGCTAGTATTTTATTGCTTATATTTTTATATTATAAAAAACACTGATAAGTATTTTGGTATAAACTAATTTGTATATTTTTCTGATTATTGTCTTGGAAAATTTCCGGGGAAATTTCACATGGCATGATCACTATTTAATACTTAATATAATATTTAATATGAAGTATTTAATGTACTTCATATATATTTTGCTAAATTGCTGTTCAGAAAGCTTGTAACACTTCTGCTCTGCTTATGAGGGAAATTCTATTTCACTTACTTTCTGACATAAAACTAGTCAACTGGATGAAATATCTGAAACAGTTATTTTCAGATATAGGACAATAGGGTGTTTGGATTGTGATTCCTGAGAAAAAGGAATCAAATAAGGTGAACCATATAATTATCCTGGATTTCTATCCAGGAGCAATTTTCAGAATATGATGGAAGGAGGAAGGGCCTACATATATCCAGAGTTGAAAAGATAGAGATTAAACTTTGATAAAAATAAGACAGCACTATGTGGAGACAATATATGAGATAAGAGAGCTAAACAAGGAAAGAACTCCAGATATCTGCACAGTGGATCACAATAAACTGTGGAAAATTCTGAAAGAGATGGGAATACCAGACCACCTGACCTGCCTCTTGAGAAACCTGTATGCAGGTCAGGAAGCAATGGTTAGAACTGGACATGGAACAACAGACTGGTTCCAAATAGGAAAAGGAGTAGGTCAAGGCTGTATATTGTCACCCTGTTTATTTAACTTATATGCAGAGTACATCATGACAAATGTTGGGCTAGAGGAAGCCCAAGCTGGAATCAAGATTTCCGGGAGAAATATCAATAACCTCAGATATGCAGATGACACCACCCTTATGGCAGAAAATGAAGAGGAACTAAAAAGCCTCTTGATTAAAGTGAAAGAGAAGAGTGAAAAAGTTGGCTTAAAGCTCAACATTCAGAAAACTAAGATTATGGCATCTGGTCCCAACACTTCATGGCAAATAGATGGGGAAACAGTGGCTGACTTTATTTTTCTGGGCTCCAAAATCATTGTAGATGGTGATTGCAGCCATGAAATTAAAGGACACTTGCTCTTGGTAGGAAAGTTATGATCTACCTAGACAGCATATTAAGAAAGCAGAGACATTACTTTGCCAACAAAGGTCCATCTAGTCAAGGCTATGGTTTTTCCAGTGGTCATGCTTTCAAGTTGTTGTGCTGGAGAATACTCCTGAGAGTCTCTTGGACAGAAAGGAAATCAAACCAATCAATCTTAAAGGAAATTAACCCTGAATATTCATTGGAAGGACTGATGCTGAAGCTGAAACTCGAATGCTTTGGCCAATTGACACGAAGAGCTGACTCATTAGAAAAGACCCTGATGCTAGGAAAGATTGAGGGCAGGAGGAGAGGGGGCAACAGAGGATAAGATGGTTGGATGGGACGATGGACATGAGTTTGGAAGGACAAAGAAACCTAGCGTGCTGCAGTTCATGGGGTTGCAAAGAATCAGACAGTACTGAGCTACTGAAAAACAAGAAGAAGAACAACAACAAAAAAACAATGGTATAAAGGTGAGATTCCATGATGTAGCACAGAGAGTATCCTGTTGGGCAATTACAATTCCAAAAGAGCTCTAGATTGGACAATTTCTAGAGTTACACAGGGCTAGGAATCATTCATCTTCCCACCAACAAGAGTAGGGAGACCTGTTGACTGTATAAGGTATCTAAAGTGTCATATACCTTAGTGGTGTGGCTAAAGTAGTTCTAGAGTAAAGGCTTCTCTAGGGCTGCCTTCAAAAATTACAAAACATTCTCAAAATGATTAGGCTGATCTACAAATAACAGCCCCTCTAGACAAAGTCCAACATTTTTAAAGAAGTACAACAAAATTCATCACTCAACAATGTACATACAAGTGACAGAGTCAAAATGTTCTGCATCCATTCCAAAATTACTAGACATGCAAAGAAACAGAAAATTGAGACTCATAATCAAGAGAAAATTAACTAATAGAAATAGACCCAAAATGATAAAATTAGCAGATGATCTTAAAGCTACTGTTATATATTTGAATGTGCACAATGAAGAAAAGTTATGACCAACCTAGATAGTATATTGAAAAACAGAGACATTACTCTGCCAACTAAAGTCCGTCTAGTCAAGGCAATGGTTTTTCCAGTGGTCATGTATGGATGTGAGAGTTGGACTGTGAAGAAGGCTGAGCGTCAAAGAATTGATGCTTTTGAACTGTGGTGTTGGAGAAGACTCTTGAGAGTCCCTTGGACTGCAAGGAGATCAACCAGTCCATTCTGAAGGAGATCAGCCCTGGGATTTCTTTGGAGGGAATGATGCTAAAACTGAAACTCCAGTACTTTGGCCACCTCATGCAAAGAGTTGACTCATTGGAAAAGACTCTGATGCTGGGAGGGACTAGGGGCAGGAGAAGAAAGGGACGACAGAGGATGAGATGGCTGGATGGCATCACTGACTTGATGGACGTGAGCCTGAGTGAACTCTGGGAGTTGGTGAGGGACAGGGAGGCCTGGAGTGCTGCGATTCATGGGATCGCAAAGAGTCGGACACGACTGAGTGACTGAACTGAACTGAATGATATAAAGACAAACATGAAACTAATGAGGAATAAATGAAAGATATAAACATGTTAGAATGCTAAAATTTTAAAAGTTCCAAATACAACTTCCAAATAAGAAAAGTTCAGTTCAGTCGCTCAGTCGTGTCCCACTCTTTGTGACCCCATGAACCACAGCACGCCAGGCCTCTCTGTCCATCACCAACTCCCGGAGTTCACTCAAACTGATGTCCTTTGAGTCGGTGATGCCATCCAACCATCTCATTCTCTGTCATCCTCTTCTCAAGCCCTCAATCTTTCCCAGCATCAGGGTCTTTTCAAATTAGTCAGCTCTTCGCATCAGATGGCCAAAGTATTGGAGTTTCAGCTTCAGCATCAGTCCTTTCAATGAACACCCAGGACTGATCTCCTTTAGGATGGACTGGTTGGATCTCCTTGCAGTCCAAGGGACTCTCAAGAATGTTCTCCATCACCACAGTTCAAAAGCATCAGTTCTTTGGTACTCAGCTTTGTTTATAGTTCAACTCTCACATCCATACATGACCACTGGAAAAACCATAGCCTTCACTAGATGGACCTTTGTCGGCAAAGTAATGTCCCTGCTTTTTAATATGCTGTCTAGGTTGGTCATAACATTTCTTCCAAGGAGTAAGTGTCTTTTAATTTCATGGCTGCAATCACCATATGCAGTGATTTTGGAGCCCAGAAAAATAAAGTCTGTCACTGTTTCCACTGTTTCTCTATCTATTTCCCATGAAATGATGGAACCAGATGCCATGATCTTAGTTTTCTGAATGTTGAACTTTAAGCCAAGGTTTTCACTCTCCTCTTTTACTTTCATCAAGATACTCTTTAGTTCCTCTTCACTTTCTGCTCTAAGGGTGGTGTCATCTGCATATCTGAGGTTATTGATATTTCTCCTGGCAATATATATATATGAGAAATGAAAATTTCACTGAATAGTAGTTATAGTAGAATAGACACTGCAGAAGAAACCATTAGTCAGCATAGATTTATAACAAAAGAAACTATTTAAACATAAGTACAAAAGAAAAAGGACTGAAAAATATTAACAGAGCTTCAGTGACTTGCTGATTATCTATACTTGTATATGTGTATCTTTATGTTATCTATATGTTTATTTATACCATATCTATAATTAGAGTCCCAGAAGAAAGAAGCCTGAAGAGAGGAGAGACAGATATTTAAAGACAGCAATTAATGGCAGAATTTTTTAGATTTTGGTGAATATTCTAAACTGACAAACTCAAGAAACTCAGCAAACTCAAAGCAGGATAAAGAAAATCACAAAATGATGTAAAAATCAAATCAAACAAAAATAATGAATTTTTGACAAAGAAAATAAAAACAGCAAGTCACAAAAGACACATGGCATACAATAGAGTAAGGTTAAGACAAACCATACACTTCTTGTCAGAAACTATCTAACCCTGATGGCAATGGAAAAAACTTTTAGCATGCTGAAAGAAAAAGAGACATATCAATCTAGAAATTCAATGTACAGAAAAAATACTTTTGAAGAACAGGTGATAAGTAAACACTTTTTCAGGCAAACAAAAACTGAGAGAACTCATCATCAGCATACAAGAAATAAAAGAAAGGTTTAAGGAAATCTTTCAGGAAGAAAATGGAACTAGAATCTACACAAAGAGCATAAAATTGGTGAATATGTAGGTAAATATAAGAAAATATTTCCCTCACTTTTAATATATTTAAAGAATAATGGAGTAGCTAAAACAAAGACAGTAACAGTGTTTTTTGAGAGGGTTATAAATAACATATGTAGTGAAAAATGTATGAGATCATAATCACAAAGGACAGGAGGGGGAAATGGTAGTATATTGGTATCAATCTCTTATTTCTGAAATTATATACTACTTTTAGGTAGCTGCTATAATTTTAAGTCGAATATTGTAAAACCTCAAACAACGAGAGAGTCAGAGAGGAGAGAGCAAAATCAAGAAATTAAGATACAGAAGAAAAAAAAATTGCTAATAAGCAAATAGTACAGCTGAATTTGGGTCCTAAGACATCTATACTCAATGAGAAAGAATAAAGGACAAATGCAACTAATTGAAAACAAATAGCAAAATGATAGAATTAAATACAACTATATTGATAATTACATTTGTGTAACATAATACTACAATTAGAAGGAAAAGACTATTAATCTGGATTGTCAAAAAAGGGCATTCCCACTTTATACTTTTTGAGAGAGATTTCACTTTAAAGAGAAAAAACATTAAAAAATAGAAGAGGGCACACTATGAAAACAATAAATATCAGATAAAGTAGAATTTAGAACAAGAAATTTTATTAAAAAAGGCTGTTTTATAATGACAAAGTCAATTTACAAGAGGATATAAAAATCCTACATGTGTTTTCACTTAATAATAAGGCTTCAAGATACATAAATTAACACTTGCAGAACTAAAAAGAAAAAAATAATCCACAACTCTACTTGAAGATACAATACTAACACCTCTCTCTCAGTAATTGATACTAAAAATAGATAAAATATTTAGAACATTGCAATCAAGAATAAAATTACATATTCTTTTTCACTGCACACAGAACATTCACCAAGATAGACCTTACACATCTCAATCAATTTTAAAAATTGAAATTACAGAGTATATTCTTTATCAGTGGTGGTAAGTAGAAATCAATAACAGAAAGATACCAGGAAAATCTTCAAGTTAATATACTTCTAAATAAGCCTGAGTCAAATAATAAATTACTAGGGAAATTAGAACATATGTTAAATTAAATTCTGTTGAACACATAAACTTGTCATAACTTGTAGGATACAGGTAAATCAGCGGTTAGATGGGAATTTATAGCTTTAGTGCTTTATTTAAAAAAAAAAAAAGGCAACTAAAATGAGTGTTGTAGGATTCTCCTTTAGGGTTGGTCCACCCTCATGCCTTGAGGGTATACTATCCTCTGTTCACCAAATAAAACTCTGAGGTGTAATAAGTTGTTAAAAAAAAAAATCAGTGTTGTAGATTTTTAAAATCCAAATTGACTAAAGGAATAAATAATATAGATATGAATAGAATTCAAAAGAATAGAAAACTGTCAAAAATAGAGAAAAACAATATACAGTCTGCTCTCGTTCCCAGAGTTGTCTGCAGAGTAATTCTCTTTTCCTGGTAAGGGAGAGGGAGACACCATGACAGACACTTAAGTCCTGCTTTTAAATAGAAAAGGAGAAGGCAGAGAGTTGATTGCCTTCAATTGAAAGCAATCCTTATGCTAAAGTGGCATATTTGAACCTGGCATATTCTGGCCTCTTCAGAGGGAAGCAGTAACACTAGAAACACTGTGAATTGATTATCTCCTTTATGCTCTTTATTCATTCAATTCTATTTTATTTTTTCATTAATTCCACTTTAGAGGTTTTGAAGACAGATGAAATATAATTGTGTTATGTTTTCTATTAAACAATCATCAAGCATTTATTAAATTCTTATGAATCTGGCAGGTCTGAGTGTGTGCTAAATTGCTTCAGTCATGTCCGACTCTTTGCAACCCCATGGACTGTTGCCTGCCAGACTTCTCTCTCCATGGGATTTCCCAGGCAAGAATACTGGAGTGGGTTGCCCTTTTCCTCCTCCAGGGGATCTAACCTAAGGATAGAACTTGTGTCTTATGTCTCCTGTGTTGGCAGGACGGTTCTTTACCAATAGGGACACCTGGGAAGCCTGAGGCAGGTTTAAAAACATCAACTAAGAAGTGCACTAGATGTGTGCCTAGAGAGTTGGAAGACAAGGCCGTATTTACCCTGCATATTTTTAAAAATATTGAGGAAATAAAAATTAGTTGATAGAATAAAGGAGGCCTAAAGTTTTTAGAAGAAGTGGGAGGAACATGATGAGATAATTATTTAAAGCTGCTGCTAAGTCACTTCAGTCATGTCCGACTCTGTGTGACCCCATAGACAGCAGCCCACCAGGCTCCCCCGTCCCTGGGATTCTCCAGGCAAGAACACTGGAGTGGGTTGCCATTTCCTTCTCCAATGCATGAAAGTGAAAAGTGAAAGTGAAGTTGCTCAGTCGTGTCCGACTCCTAGTGACCCCAGGGACTGCAGCCTACTAGGCTCCTCCATCCATGGGATTTTCCAGGCAAGAGTACTGGAGTGGGGTGCCATTGCCTTCTCCATAATTATTTAAAGCTACTTTTTGCAATTGTATGTCTATTATTATGTTTATTCATTCTTAAAATTGTTCAGTTCAGTTCAGTCTCTCAGTTGTGTCCGAACTTTTGCGACCCCACCAATCGCAGCAAGCCAGGCCTCCCTGTCCATCACCAATTCCTGGAGTTCACTCAAACTCACGTCCATCAAGTCGGTGATGCCATCCAGCCATCTCATCCTCTGTTGTCCCCTTCTCCTCCTGCCCCCAATCCCTCCCAGCATCAGAGTCTTTTTCAATGAGTCAACTCTTCGCATGAGGTGGCCAAAGTACTGGAGTTTCAGCTTTAGCATCATTCCTTCCAAAGAAATCCCAGGGCTGATCTCCTTCAGAATGGACTGGTTGATCTCCTTGCAGTCCAAGGGATTCTCAAGAGTCTTCTCCATCACCACTGTTCAAAAGCATCAATTCTTCAGCGCTCAGCCTTCTTCACAGTCCAACTCTCACATCCATACATGACCACAGGAAAAACCATAGCCTTGACTAGACAGACCTTTGTTGGCAAAGTAATGTCTCTGCTTTTCAATATGCTATCTAGGTTGGTCATAACTTTCCTTCCAAGGAGTAAGCGTCTTTTAATTTCATGGCTGCAGTCACCATCTGCAGTGATTTTGGAGCCCAAAAAATAAAGTCTGTCACTGTTTCCACTGTTTCCCCATCTATTTCCCATGAAGTGATGGGACCAGATGCCATGATCTTAGTTTTCTGAATGTGGAGCTTTAAGCCAATTTTTTCACTCTCCTCTTTCACTTTCATCAAGAGGCTTTTGAGTTCCTCTTCACTTTCTGCCATAAGGTAGGTGTCATCTGCATATCTGAGGTTATTGATATTTTTCCCGGCAATCTTGATTCCAGCTTGGGCTTCTTCCAGCCTCATAATGTACTCCACATATAAATTAAATAAGCAGGGTAACAGTATACAGCCTTGATGTCCTCCTTTTCCTATTTGGAACCAGTCTGTTGTTCCATGTCCAGTTCTAACTATTGCTTCCTGACCTGCATATAGGTTTCTCAAGAGGCAGGTCAGGTGGTCTGGTATTCCCATCTCTTGAAGAATTTCCCACAGTTTATTGTGATCCATACAAGCAAAGGCTTTGGCATAGTCAATAAAGCAGAAATAGATGTTTGTCTGGAACTCTCTCGCTTTTTCCATGATCCAGCGGATGTTGGCAATTTTATCTCTGGTTCCTCTGCCTTTTCTAAAACCAGCTTGAACAGCTGGAAGTTCATGGTTCACGTACTGTTGAAGCCTGGCTTGGAGAATTTTGAGCATTACTTTACTAGTGTGTGAGATGAGTGCAATTGTGCGGTAGTTTGAGCATTCTCTGGCATTGCCTTTCTTTGGGATTGGAATGAAAACCAACCTTTTCCAGTCCTGTGCCACCGCTGAGTTTTCCAAATTTGCTGGCATATTGAGTGCAGCACTTTCACAGCATCGTCTTTCAGGATTTGAAACAGCTCCACTGGAATTCCATCACCTCCACTAGCTTTGTTCCTAGTGATGCTTTCTATGGTCCGTATGTTGTTAATTTCTTGTTGCCCAAGGTGATCAAACACCACATTTTCAGCGTCAGCCTAGGATTTTTTTTTTTTTTTTAATGGACTTTTTCCTATTTAATCTGTTCTGGAAAAAAAAAAAAAAACAACTGTCCAGAGGATATATGTTTATCTCTCCTCATTTTTTCCTCTCTGTTTTTGTTTTTGTTTTGTTTTTTCTCGTTTTGTAAATCTGGTCACCATAGGAAAGACAGCAATCACTCACTTCAGGGAAAGTCTATTTTAAGTACTAGCTACTGGGGGTTAGACTGGGGTTAGAGACTTTAATCCTTCATCTCCTCCTTTTCTCTAACAATGCTAGCTGGCAGGCAGTCAGCAGGAAAGTAGAAGAGGAGCTTTCAGAAAGAAAACATTTCCTGTAGAAAGTAGTGAGTGGCCCATTGTGATGTTGAACAAAAGTATTTCTCCTGGAATTGTTTTTCTAGGAAACGCGTTATGCCACTTAGACTTTATTCAGTAAATATATAAATAGAAGAAGAAAAGAAAGAAGAGATAAAAAAGAAAGGAGATAAACTTTTCTTTGACTCTCATAATTAATTTGTTCTTGTTGACTACTGCTTTTGTTGATATTTCATAATTTGAAAGCAAGGCACTTAGTGTTAATTTAATAAGTGATTTTTATAGCTACTGTATTTATTTTGGACATGCTCATCTACTATTAATACTTTAAGATATTAAGTGAGAGGAATGGAATGTTTCTAAAGACTAAGAAACCTCACATTTTACCTCAGCGTCACCCTAGAAGAGAAAGTTGTTTCCCCCTGAACAACTGTTAATTTTTTTTTTTTTTTCATTTAGCTAATATTTGCCAAGTTCCTATAGCACAGTTGACAATCTGCCTGCAACACAGCAAATCCCGGGTCAGTCCCTGTGTCAGGAAGACCTCTAGAGAAGGGAATGGCAATCCACTCCAGTATTCTTGCCTGGGAAACCCTTGGACAGAGGAGCCTGGTGGGCTACAGTCCATGGAGCCACAAAGAGTCAGACACGACTGAGCAACTAACACACACACACACACACACGCACACACACACACACAGCACAGGTGGCATTAATTGCTCTTTTTTTTTTTCCTTCTTTTTTTGAGGTTAGAGTGAAGAGGCTGAAGACTGGAAGTTATTTTTATCTCAGCATAAATGGGCTGTACTTTTTAATATTATTGGAGCTATTTTAGGTTTCTCTTTGTCAAGGAGATGAAGCTTCTGTTTTCTGGACTGGTCATTGCACTGCATTTTGAGGAAATAATATTATGTCCAAACTAAAGCTACTATTTAAGCATTTTCATTACATTTTAAAAAGATGACAGAGATAAATCATTCTGTCACGTTGGTGTTTCTATTTATACCAAGGGTTTTAGCTATAGATGTTTTTTCTAGCTTTATTGTAGATTTTTAACATGCCCTAAAATTCTCAAATTGATTAATTCACTGTTCTATGCAGTATCAGACAGTTTGCATGCATATTCTTTTGCTTTAATGCTTTTCTTTAGGTTCCTCTTGAGAGAGTTTTGCCAGAGATTGTGGAATAATAGGTTATAATATGTAGATTAGTTAAATGTGTGTGTGTGTATACCCTTCATTTTTAGTTCCATGATAATAATATTAAATATACAGTTAAACTTTTCTTAAATGTTTTCCCTTTTTCAGATAATATTTAGATGGCTGTCACAGCTAATCTTCCTACTATATGTAGAATCCTGTGGATGAGGGGAGAGTGTGCTAACAAGGGTATATAATTTAAAAACTTTCTCACATTTAAGCCCGGATTTCATGGGATCCTCACAAAAAGTACATAAATCGTGGTACACTGTGATTACAAGCTTATATTTAGTATTTTGTTACTAGCTCTTCCACAGTCTGAAATAGTGTTGTTCCCAGCAGCAAATTAAACTGCTTTGTAATATCACTCCTACCTGACTTTCAGCTTGGCATCTTCATATGTCTGTTATTTTTATATGAGTCATTGTATGTCTTAATTACGTGAAGCAACTTATAAACCATAAGTAGCTGTTAAGCAACCTGGTGTGTGTGTGTGTGTATTAGCATATAATTTATATAGTTCCTTGGCTTCTTTGTTTAATAACACTATAATGGAAAGATCATTAAAATGATAATATTCTCCTTCCTATTAATTATAGCTTATCTTGTTTCCTTGTTAGTGGATGCTTCTTACTACTGAAGGAGATAGTTACTTTCTTTGTTCTCAATCAGTATTAATTCTCTTAAGAGTCTGTATGCAATTGTATGCAATAAAATGATAGAGAAATAAACATTTAGTTATAGTAGTATTAAAAGAATACTTTTGTCCACCAGTCAATCCTAATACAAAACACTGCTGCAGCTGCTGCTAAGTCGCTTCAGTCGTGTCCGACTCTGTGCGACCCCATAGAAGGCAGCCCACCAGGCTCCTCCGTCCATGGGATTTTCCAGGCAAGAGTACTGGAGTAGGGTGCCACTGCCTTCTCTGTACAAAACACTGAGTAGGCCTTAATTTTCTTGACCGACATTATTTTATGTCACATATATAGAGAGGCACATATGTATATATTGTGTATTCAACTATTTAGAATTACAGTTTCAAGTATATTGGGGGATATCAGAGAAGCCTGATTTAAATGAATTGCATGTTACTGGACAGTTAAGACTATGAGAATGAAAAATTATGATGATAAAGGAGTGACATTATTGATTGGGCTCCTCCAATGGGTTAGCAAGTAAAGAAGCTGCCTGCGATGTAGGAGATACAGGAGATACAGGTTCAGTTCCTGGGTCAGGAAGATCCTCTGAAGGAGGAAATGGCAACCCACTCCAGTATTCTTGCCTGAAAAAGAATCTCATGGACAGAGGAGCCTGGTGGGCTAGAGTTCAAAGGGCCACAGACTTGGACGGGACTAAGCGACTAAGCGTGCACGCATGACAAGGGGCAGTGGACATATGTGAGCAGGGAAGTGGGATGGCTGTGTTTCAGGAAGATCGTGGCGGATATAGAAAGGGTGGATGGGAGGAGAGGAAGAATTCATTTGTAGGGAGTACCTATCTTGGCAAGACATGACAATGGCCTCACTTAAAGGAAATAGAAAGTTAAGGAGGTGGATTTCAGTGTTATTGATAGAACTTAGTCACTATTTGGGGGATGGGAGAGGTAAGTAGTAAGGATAAATCCTAAAGTTTCATCTAGGGCAACTGGGTGGATGGTAATACCCAAATCCAGAAAAGATGGGGTAAAATATGTTAGACCAGCACACCCAAACATTAGGAAATCTTGTTTATCATTACCCATTGTTCTCCTATAGAATGTACTCTTCCCCACCCCCTCCCTCTGCTTACCTAGCTATCTTGCTCCTAGAACTCAAAAATATGAGTGTCAGAATCACCCCAGGAATTCTTGGCTGCAACCAACCAACAATATGTGATAAATAAGGGTTGTATTTTATGCAGATGAGTTTTCTGGTGATAAGAGTTGTCTCCGCTGGTTTTCTTCCTGGTAGGAAGACACTTTTACAAATGAAAAATTTCCTGTATAAATGTAAGTTTCCCTTACAAAAGGGGGAATGTATACTCTTATTTTTAGAGAGTAAGGGGGAAGTAAAGAGCTTTTCTTGAGTCTGCTCATTCTCAGGTGTCTTTTGTTCAAAATAATCCATATTTTAGAGAGCATATTTGAGGGGAACATATTCTTATACCTTGCAAGCACATCTACCTAGTTCTTGGAACTATAATCTCAAAAATCCACCCTGCTTGCTGAGCCTGGAATTTCCTTCCTATGATAGTTTGCAGGATTGCAATTTTGAGAGGTTCTAATCCTTTTCTCTCTAACCTTTGGTCTCCATGGATACCTATGCTTTTGACCAAGTTGTTGTTCTACTTGTGTTATACAATTTACTGAGAAAATAAGTAACATCTCTGTGTAATTATTCCAAATATTGCAACACTTTACATACACAGTACCATGTTCCATAGCATATAATGCCAACATTTATTACTTTGAATAACTTCTTTGTAATTTTTCTTTGAAATGTTCATATATATCTTCCCTGGAAAATCAGGACTAAATAATCACTTCAGTAACTACACACAAAAAATTTAACCTGTAACATTGGTTTCTTCCAAATCTGTAGTTCCAGGTAGAACCTTCAAAATGAGTGACAGAGAATAGCATAACATTTTCTTTCGCTCACTCTCTCTTGGAGCATTTTAGAATACAATGCTGGACATACAGATAAGTGACATGGTTGGAAGTGTTAGTTTTTTATTATGTCACCTAAGTTGTTTTTAAAAATGTACACAGTAGTTTTTATAGCAAAGTTTCTATACATATAGAGCAGTGTTCCCCAACATTTTTGGCACCAAGGGCTGATTTTGCATAGGACAATTCTTCCATGAATGGGGAGGGGGAATGTGAGCAATGGGGAGCACTTGTAAACACAGATGAAGTTTTGTTTGTGGTCACCACCCACCTTCTGCTGCGCGGCCCAGTAATTAACAGGGACTGGGGACGCCTGATATAGAGGACACATTCATTCCAGTAAATTTCTCTCAAAGATTCTGAAAATTTTGATAGTTTTAATAATTATATTAGTTTCTTTCTCACCATTCAGTGCACCTATTTTAACGTCAGTCATGCCTTTTGTTTTTGATGCATACGAGTGTGTTTTAAACTAATGTATGCACTTTTTTTTCCTCTTTCATTTACTTCTTTTATCTTTGATTCTTTGTTTTTTTCTAGAAATTTTCCTAAGTGTCCTCATCTCTTTTATCCTTCTAGTTCTTAATTATTTGCTCTTCCAGACAAACCTACCTACTCTCTCCTCCCATCTCTTTACATTTTTGAAATTTAATTTGTCATTTTTCCCTCTTAGATATTTTCCATTATCTTCTTTGCTAATCTCTGCCCTTCTTTTCTTTGAGGTCCTTTATTTCACCCTTTTTGATGATAGTAATTTGTTCATCTTTACAATACTTGTTGAAAGCATAGTATGTGCTAGGAACTGTGACAGGTGCTAGGAATGTAGTGATGAACACAAAAAGGTTCTCTGACATAACACCTTTTAAGGACAGAAATAATTAAGATGTACATACAATACAATGTGATAAGAGCCATGGTAGAATGAAAAGTTTTGAGCTGTTATGGGGGATCTGGAAGCACACAGAAGAGACCTCAACCAGAATTGGGTTGAAGAATTCCTGCATGTGGATTAGGCAAAGAAGAGGTGATGAAGGCAGAATTTTTCTAGGCAGAGAAGGCCCAGGAGAGAGAGAGAGACAGTGGATGTACTCAGGGCCCTTTATTAGTATTGAAACTCTTTCAGTGTAACTGGATGTGTATTTGTGTTACTTTCTGTACAGCTGCAAAAGCTTTGGAGGTTTCTGTTTATTTTTATGTTTTACCTCTGCTAAAAAATAAGAGTTCTCTGTTCTACTTTCATAACAACTTCCTGCATGCCATAATTCAGCTGGTAGATAATTGGTACTTTATATCTGTTGTTGACTAATTCTAGGTGCCTGGGGCAGGTATGTTAATACATTTTCATTTTTCCCATAATGAATGAGGATTGATATATGTATTTCTCTTCTTATGGGGAAGTCAGAATGTGATGATTTTAGTGTTTTATTGTCAAACATTCAATTTCAGGTCACTTTTGGTGAAGTATGAGCTTGGTGTGTGTGTTACACTATGCAATTGTACTAGGCAAAGGACTGCTTTATTTTAGAACAAACCACAGCCTGGATTTTAAATCTGACGTTTATGACATGTTGATAAAATGGGCCTTAGATAGTAAATGGTCAGCTCATTTTACAGATGAAGAAACTGAGACCTGGAGAGGTTAATGAAGGAAAGAACTAACTGTGATGAGGACTTGGGTGTGTGTGATGTTTGTTTTTATTCTGAAACTTTTGAGAATAACTATTCTACTTATTTACCATTTCTGTTTTTTATATAATTTATATAATCATTTTTCATTACTAAGCTGGAAAACATGATGGATAGATTATTTTTACATTGAAAATTAAAAAAAAAACTAGGAGATGTTTGAGCCTGAGATTTTTTTTTAAACTAATCTGACCAAGATGAAAAATCAAGGAATTCTAAAGGAAGGAAATACAGATTGCTTTTTACTCTAGATGTCTTATGGGAGACAGAGATGAAATAAATTGACTTATTTTTGTCATCTACTTCCTCTCTTGTAAACAAATAAAGATAAATCTCCGGTGTGTTGCTCATCTTTGCTAGGGATGGGTGTTTTGTTTGAGGCAGAACAGTTGAACCTAATACTATGGTTTTGTTGAAAAGGCAATGTAAATATCAGTATCCTTCTTTTACCAGTGAGGACCTTGAAGCACTGTAAGATTGGATGGACTCATTTCTTTAAGGTTTCTCAGTTAATAAGTAACAGCTGATGTCAGAACACAGTGACATCAGAGCTGTGGTTCTGCATTCTTTCTGTTCAGAAGGAGGGGGACAAGAGAAGGGTGAAGGGAGGGAAGGAACAGGGTGTACGAGGAAAAGGAAGAAGAGGAAACGAAGGAGGAGGAAAAATGTTGCTTGTTGTGTTTATTATCCACCATTTGCAATGTTTAGCACAGTCATACATTACTGCTTTCAGTTTTATAATTATTTCCTGAAATTGATATTTTGCATTTTCCCCATTTTACAGTTGAGGAAACTGACTTCAAGGAAGCTATATTCCTCGTTATAGTTGCACAGCTAGAACTAGAGCTACTCCAAAGCCTACGCATAACTAATTCCCATGGTGTTCCTTATTTTCCCATATTTTTTTAATGGACATTGCAAAATTCACATTAAATTTTACTTTATTTCTATAAAATAAGCAGATTGGGAACACTAAAAAACAAACAAAACTCTGGCTCTGCTCCATGCCACGGTGGTAGTACAGACACTCTTTTGGCAGGAAGTATTGATAAGTTTCTGGACTAAAGCGAAAGTAGGGAATTAAAAGTTAACACCAAAATTGAAACAAAGCCACGTTTTGTGAAGCACACACTAATAGCAGTCCATTGGATCAAAGGATATGATCTCACTTCACAGTAAAACAGGTCTTGCAAGCCCAGGTAACTCAGGAAGCAGAATGGTAATTATTCACAGAAGAAAGCAGGTAGTATACTGTTACATTACTACAGGGGAAAGTCAGAAGGTCACCAGGCTTGCAGGGTAACTGACACAGCTGAAACTGCTTGGCCCCCTTGAAACAGAAGTAGTAAAATGGGAGAGAATGAAGCAAGTTTACCTAATACTGCTTTGCAAGGTAAGTGCCAACGGCCTCTGAAATGGTTGCAATCAGATGTGTAAGTGGTGTCCATTACAGAGTGTGTGTGTGTGTGTGTATGTGTGGTGTGTGTGCGTGCACCTCTGCTGCGTTTCAAGGTGTGCTTTGAGGGTGGTGAAAGAAGTGGGGATTGTTTCTGAAGAAGCAGCTGTCTCGTCCGTTTTTCTCAACTACTCAACCTACGCAGAAACACAAATTTGGTGGAGTAGGGAAAACCTTATCTTACTTGAGCTATAATGCTGGAGAATGGTACAACCTACTTCCAGTCCCTTTTCATGTGAAACTTTTCCCAGTATTGACAGAACATTGATTTTTGTCCTTGCCTGTGAGATTTTTATTTGTAATAAAATTTTACCATCTCTGGGACTTACCAGCCAAGTGTCCTTGTAATTAATATTACCACTTTTTTAAGGTAGAAAACAAGTATCAGAGGGCAGTGTCTGGTTGGGGAGAGTGGTTTTAGAAGTCTTACTTTATCAGATACCTTTGTCCTTTAAAGGGACTGGCTTTATTGACATTGGCTTGACCAGGCTACTGTGGCTAGGCTTGTTGATAGAAACAAATACAAGTTGCCTCACACTTTCTACTTTTTTGAGTGAGAACGTTTCTTTAAAAAAAAAAAAAGTGCAGAAGGCATATTTGTTGCCATGATTTCTAGTCCTCTACTCTCTTGTTAATTATTTACCACCTTTACTAGTGACATTTTGATCAAGGTCTTTTTAAAGAAGTCTCCTTGATGATGACATTTTTATTTCCTTAAATATGTTCTTCTGAAGCTTACCAACAAGAGAATACTCAAACCACTGTTCTCCTTTAAGTGTACGTAACCAAAAACATAATTATATCTGTGAAATGTAAAACATCTGAGGATAACAAGACCATCATAGACATGCTTGGTCATAAACATGTATCATCCATTTTTATAGAGGTAAATAATCTTCCAGAATACCTGTTTTTTTTTTTTTTCTCTATTTTCATTAATCCTTTCTCTACTTACTTTGCTTAAAAATCCCAGAATTGTATTTCTATTTCTGTGTATTTCCTAAAAAAAAAAAAAAAATTGAAACACTGTGTAAAATGCTATTAAAAAGTACCTTTAATGTAGAGTAATTTTAAAAGTTATTTAATGCTTTCTATTGAAGAAAAGCAGCAAGGTAAAAGAATCATTTAGTATAAGCCTATGAAATAATTTGTGTTTTATGGATAAAATATATGTGATTATAACATATGCCTTAACTGTTTCTGTAATGTTTTTCCATGGGAAAGTATATAGGAAGCATCTAGGTTGTTAGAGTTGTTCGTATAATAATAATTTTGTGTCAGATGTGTAGGACTGTTTGGGAACCCCCAGAATAGCCCATCTTAGCCTGTCTTGTACATCATCTGTGTCTGTGTTCAGGATTGAAATAAACTGAGGAGTACCCTGGCAGCTTTCCTGTCCCCTCATCATCCCTCTTTGTGTCAAGATCAGGATAATATTTGCTTCTTATTTTAGAGTCCCAGAATGTGCATAGATTGTCTGTTGTTTTGTGGGTTTTTTTGCCTCTTTTTCCCTCATCCTTTTATATCTGTTATGAGTCTGGTAATACATTCCATTTGGGAAGGGTGAATTTCTCTTCCTCCTATATATTGATTTTTCCAATTATTTTCAAAATCAATTATTAGCACAAATCAGAAGAGCATGCATAAAATTTAAAATAAGAGCTATGGTAAATAATTTGCATGTCATGGTTTGAGTTAGAAAACAGTGTGCCTTGATTCATAAAGCTTCTGTAGCTGGGGAATACTTGTGAGATCAATTCTATCCTGGGGTATTTTCCTTTGTGCACTCTGCTTAAATTTTTCAATAAGGAATGTGTTCTCCTCTGATCTTATCTGAGTTGAAATGCATCCTTGATAGGTCTACAAATAGTTCAGATTTCTCTTCTTGGAGTGTTGAAATGCTTCCATTCCAGACATATTTGCCTTAAGATTATTCAGTGAACCTATTATTCAGTGAGAATTAATGAGAAACAAGATGCTTCAGTTAGTTTGAAATTACTTCTGGATCTTGTTTTAATTATAAAGGAAAACACAGTAGGAGTTATTTTTTACCTTTATTTGTGTGTGTAAAGGTAAGAGATTTTGCTAAGGTTGTCTAATATCTTATAAAACAAACCAAGATATATCCAGGAGTCTTCACTTATGGATTGCTCTAACAGCATTCTATTTTCTGTGCAATCAGTTTCGTTCAGTTCAGTCACTCAGTGATGTCCAACTCTTTGCGACCCCATGAATCGCAGCACGCCAGGCCTCCCTGTCCATCACCAACTCCCAGAGTCCACCCAAACTCATGTCCATCGAGTTGGTGATGCCATCTAGCCATCTCATCCTCTGGCATCCCCTTCTCCTCCTGCCCCATAATCAGTCTTATATCTGAGCCTGAGTTTTAAAATTACCAAAGTAAATGAAAAATGCATTTTGAAATGTTGTTTAATTTTTCTTTTGACTTAATAGCATTTATAAAGATTCTGAAGTTCTCTAAAATAATACTGCTTATAATCAGCTCTGCTCACAAATAAGTATTCTCTAACAGAAATGACTATATTCGGATGTTTTGTACATTTAGCCTATAGATGATTTAAGTGTTTTGGCTATGAAGATAATAAGTACTTAATAAACGATAGATTATCATTAGAACTCCATCACGTGTTTTGAATAATGGTTTTCTAAGGCCCCTGTATGTATCTAGATTATCTAGACTCACTGGGCCATCTCTAGTCACACCTTGAAGGGCTAGCCATAGACATTGTCAAGGATTATTCATTTTAGCACTATATCATGTAGGCCTCTGACCATTATTATACCCAAGTTGCTGGTAGATTATGCCCTGATTAAGAGCCCATAAGTTATCAACATTTAATGTTTCCAATGATATTGGGAACCTATCTTTTCCTGAATGAGAGTGAAATCCTTCCAAAGTTATCTTCGGCTTAATGTGAACAGATTTCAATTATCTTTTCTAACCTAAGAAGCAATCTCTCCCTTTTAGCCTCAGTGAGAAAGTTAACAGACAATTGTGTAAAACCTTCATACATGAAGGTCCATAATATTCTCTGGATTCGTTAAATAGAATTATCTTGGGTAGAAGAGAATACTAAAAAATGTTTTCTAATTTTTGAAAATATAAATAAAATGTACAAATAATATGGCATCAGGAATAGGGATGAGTGCTCTTTTTTCATCATTATTTGCTAAGGAAAGGAAGGAGGATTTCCTTACATAATATCTGTAAGCACATGTACCACTGAGTGGCATATTGTCAGTGTCTGACAGTAGTGAATGGCCATGGCTGAGGTGACAGGATGGTGGCAAGTCCCTTCTTAGCAGGGAGTTATCTGGAAATTGACTTAGGATAAGGTTTCTTGCAATGTAGGAGACCCAGGTTCAATCCCTGGGTCTGGAAGATCCTGGGGAGATGGGGATGGCTACCAACTCCAGTATTCTTGGCTGGAGAATTCCATAGACAGAAGATCCTGGAGGGCTACAGTCCATGAGGTTCTCAAAGAGTCAGACACAACTAAGCTACTAACACGCACACATACAAGATTTCTCCAAAGGGTATCCTTGAGCATGTAAGGGACCCTAGCCTAGTCTCTCTCAGGAAGTACAGGTATTTTCTGCTTCTCCCAGACTTCTCATTAACAGGTAAGGCAGACCGTAGTCAGAATTGTTTAAAAAAAATGGTGGGTGGGGGGAATAATCTCTCAAGGCTCAGCTGTGTTCCTCATCTGCTGACTTCCTCCTACCTCAGGACTTCAGCCCCAAAGTCTTGTTTTTCTTCTCCTTTTCCTTGGTCAAACATGTCCAAGGCCACCTACCTCTTTGTAAAGGATTGTTGTTGTTTAGTCACTCAGTCGTGTCCAGCTCTTTTGCAACTCCTTGGACTGTATGTAGCCTGCCAGGCTCCTGTATCCATTGGATTCTCAGCAAGAATACTGGAGTGGGTTGCCATTTCTTTTTCCAGGGGATCTTTCCAACCCAGGGATGGAACCCATGTGGGCTGCATTGTCAGGCAGATTCTTCACCACTGAGCTACCAGGTAAGCCCTTTGTAAAGGATATGATTTATCCTTGGAATTATTTGAATAACAGAAATCTCTTGAGTTCAGTGCCAGAACAACCTTGTGAGAGGGGATCTCTTTGAATGGAGTTTCCTTTGAACTATTTAACATAACCTTTTCTCTCAAACTGCCTGCTTTTCAGCTGCTTGGATGTTTTTGAACACCCTCTAATTAAAGTCCTTCTTCCTACCTCAGTTCTTTGTTCTCTAGGTTAAGAACCCCCTATTCTAAAGGCTACAAAAGACTAGAACTCTGTGGAAAAGATGTTTCTAAGTTCAGAAGTTTGGCTAGACCCTTTCAAATGCAAGGCCAGTTATAGGTAGCTGTCAGCAGAGGGTTCTTCCACCAACCCTCTGAGGGAGAATCTGGCTGTCAGAACCAGGGTAAAGAAATCTGTAGAATATTAATATTTTCAAGGTAGAGAGGGAGTATAGAGGATCTTAAGTCCAAAATTTTTACTTTGTAGAGGAACAGAGATCCTTTGAAGGTACAAAAATTGTTCTCAGTTCCTCAGAAGCAGTTGCCAGAACCCAAGTCTCCACCCTAGCTGCCTAAATCCTATAATTTGATGGAGGGATTTGGCACATTGTTTTCTAGGAGTATTTACTTTTTAGAGAAGGAAATTTAGGCTTAAAAATGCTTTCCATATTGACATCTTTTAGCCTTTGTGGTATGACCTGTAAATCACCATCCAGTATTCAGCCTGGCTTTTAAATGTTTGCTCCATCCAGGCATTCAGTCTTGGGTATTCTCTTGACTACATAAAAGTAACTTAGGCTCTTGAGACATATATTAACTTTCATCACAAGGAGGAATTGGCTTGAAATTCCATAAGCACATGCAAAAAATGTTTCTCCGTGATTCACCCATTTCTTTAGAAATTATACTTTTTGTATCTGGCTAGTATAAGAAAAAAATCCAGGTGGGAAGATGCCTTAGTGTCTGTGCTTCTGTCTGTGTTTCTAGGTTGCAGCCCAAGGGCAGCAGTACTGTATACCCCAACCAGTTAGACTGGTTTGATGTGTCTGTTTACTTTCTGTGGTGGGAAAAGTATCTCACATTCATCATCATAAACCATGCCTGTGAGTGCTTTGAAATCTTTTTAAAACCCCAAAGAGAACTCACCAGTTTGTGAATCTTCCTTCCAACCCACTCGAATTTTAATAGCATTTTCAGTTATGACAAGTGCATAGAGCTCTTGTTTAACCATTTGCATTCCTGGAGGAAGCTTTCAGTTGCTCTGAGTGAGAGGCTGGTAGACTTGAGACACTGTGAAATTGAAATTTAGATATTGAGGTAACAGGACGTTTTGGAGTTGAAACTTCCAGAAGTTCTGCTGGAGAGGTCTTATAATCTAAGGATGAAATCAAGCATAACTGGAGGAAATAAAATTGTAGAGAATGTCAAAGCATGAAATCCCAGGTGAGTCTGACCAAAGTGTGTAGGCAAAAATGTATGGCTTGGGGATTTTTCCGAAGTACAAGGCAAAGAACCCTTGGGACAGGCAAAGAAGATTAGAATATGAACTCCAAAGTCAGATATAAGAAATAGTTAAGGAAGTTAACGGGGCTTCCTTGGTGGCTCAGTGGTAAACAATCTATCTGCCTGCCAATGCAGGAGATGTGGGTTCAGTATCTGGGTCTGGAAGATCCCTGTAGAAGGAAATGGCAACCCAATCCAGTATTCTTGCCTGAGAAATTCCGTGGACAGTGGAGCCTGGCAGGCTATGAAGTCCATGGGGTCTTAAAGAGTTGGACATGACTTAGTGACTAAACAACAACAAGGAAGTTGGCATAACTGCACTGAGAAGCTCTTTTCTCTTGTCTTTCTAAATGGAAATAGGATCTTTACCTTCTTAGAAATAAAACAGCAAGTGACATATTTGAATGAAACATAATAAAAACAATTAATAATGTAGAACTCAGTTAAGACCTGCTGTTGGGGAAAAACCAATACTCAGACACTCTGAAATTTAGTTTGTTCTTAGACTGAAATGATCTGAAATGCGAAGTTTAATCCCCTTGATTTAAATGATATTTTATGGCACTGAAATTGTTTTAAAGGGAAACATTTTAAGTTTCTATTAAAGTTACTATAAAACCTTCTTGAAGAAAAGGTGATATACACCTACAGGATGACTTGATTATTTAAACATTATTATTAATAATGCAATTAAAATGTGTTCCTTATATTTAAAAGGCTGGAGCTGTCTTTGAATCTACTTTCTTTTTCTTAAAGAAATGAAACTAAGCGTGCAGTAATAATCTGATGATTATACATGTATAAACACCATGTAATTATTCCATTCTATGCCTGTTCTCTAGATTTTGGAAAGAGTTTAGACAAATTTAGCTAATTGAGTAGTACAGTAAGCCAAATTTCTTTGTATCACAGCTTTTTTGGGAGGAGGGTTATTAACCAAGCATGTACTTGACATTATTGGAGCGCATTACACTTGATACATCAGTGAGGAAAAAATGAGATGCTGATAAGATTGCGAATAAAATGTGATTAGGTTCAAAACACATAAAAGGGCATTGAACTTCAGCTGATCCTTTGAGCTTCTAAAGTCTTCAGTAAGAGTATGGGTAAATATTTTTATTTAACAGGGCTATTTTATTGTTCTCTTGATATGTTTAACCATCTCCACAGTTGAACACTTTGGAAGGCACATTTATAAATGCTATTATATTTATGCTGAAAAATTATACTGAAATTCACCTGTCCTCTTTAAATCTCTGATCAATGTAATGCAAGTTGTATATTGTGCACTAAAAAATTGAGAGTGAGGTAGAGAATTGGTGTAAAATCTTGTCTACTAAAAGAGCTTGAAAGAGAATTGTTTTGAAAAGTCAGCTATTGAATTTAATACAATTCATATAAACATGCAAAAGATGTACATGAACACCTATTAAACAACATGATCAACTTTGCCATGTGACTTCAGATCTTGGTGAATGATTCACTTCAATAATTGTTTATAGTTTTGAAATCATTTCATCTCAGTGATTTTTTTGGTTTCTCAAAAGTGATTTCCTTTGCAAACAGGGCATGAGAAGCAGAGAGGATTGAAGGGTCACTGTGCTTTATTTCCTCTTTGTGTATGGACCTTTAATACAGTCACAGACAAGTCCTATGTGTTCTTGTGCTTAGTCGCTCACTCGTGTCTGACTCTTTGCGACCCCATGAACTGTAGGCACCAGGCTATTCTTCTCTGTCCATGGGGATTTTCCAGGCAGGAATGCTGGAGTGGGTTGCCATTCCCTTCTCCAGAGCCTATGTTTTCTTAAACTATTGATAAAGCTTGAGCAAATTTTCATCACATCCACATTTCTTAGTGGTAGATTTCGGAGATCAAGAATTATACTTTGCCACAAAAGGAGGAAGTTGCTTCCGGTCTTGCCAGTTCATGGTATCGCTATAACCACAGACACATATCTGGGAATTTATAGAGAAATCTAGGAATTCATAGACAGAATTCCTCTTCTTTCACAGAAGAGATCTAATGTGAACTGATTCTGGCCAGAATAAATAGCAGAAGAAAGAAACTTTTTCCTGGCAAACGAACAGAGAGAGATAAACATAGAATTGTATCTATCCATGTTTACTTGCTTTGGTTTCCACTCTTACTGAAAACAAAAAAGATTTTCCAAAAATTACTATGGTGGACTGTTAAACAACATGGGTTTGAACTGCACAGGTCTACTTATATGTGGATTTTTTTTCGCTAAATACCTACTATAGTACTACATAATCTGATGTTGGAACTGGATTTGGAACCATATGCCAGAGGGCAGGAGGGCCCATACTATGAAATAGGCTACAAATAAGTAAACATAATTCTAAATGGGGTTAAAATAATTTGTGAAAATTAAGCTGCTATATATATTTTATAAGTGCATTGTCTTATGGAAGTGTCTCTCCTGGAGTGGATTTTATATGGGTGTTATGTGTTCATGTTGGTTAATGAGAGGTTTAGTATAGTCACTGTAACAGATTTGGCATTGGAGCCATGGGTGGCAGGTAGGGCAGGGATAGAAATTAAGAAGAAAGAAAAACATGTTGACATTGATAATATTCATGGTGCATTATAAACCTACTTTAAAAACTTCAATATGTAAACTTCAGGTACAATGAGGTAATAATGTTGCTTTGAGTTTTTCTTTTCCATGTAGGTAAAATAATAATTTGAGAAATAAATGAAGAAAATTTAATAAAATAGTAATGTTTTTCATCCTTGCATCTGAGTTCTCATCATAGTTTTATGTTCATGTTTAGTCTTTTAAAAAAAATTTGTTCTTCTCAGTTTATCATTTGACTTCTATAGATGTCTTTTAGGCATCATCTTTTTTTCTAGATGATAAAACTTATAATATTGTTTATATTTTTAGAAATTGGTAAATTCCTGAATTATAGTTATTAAAATACTTTTACATAACAATAAATTCACAATAATGTTGATTAATAAAAGGTTCTGGAAAGGATATCTTCACATGAATTTTTCATTTTCACAAGTTGATGAGTTAGTAAATAATTCATTTTCATACTATATATAAAACAAAAATCCTAATACTCATTAGGTACTAAATTCAAGTGGAAATTTACTAAGCTTATTTGAATCTCACAATAATCTTGACCTTCCCTCTTTTTCTCTTCCCCTCCAACAAATATACTAAGCTGATTCCCAATAAGACTTCTGCCTATTGGTAATGTCTGCTGAACTTTCTACAGTTTGTTCCTCCTTGTCATTCAATCATCAGGTTAAATATCATCTCAGTGATAACTTCTGTAGCCTCACAAACTGAAGTAGCCCATCTCTGTCTTAATGCCTGATTTTAAATATCTTACAAGGAGCCATTTTTTTAGTGGGGAGGGTGTATTTCTTTATTGCCTAAAGAAAGAAAGAAAAAAGTGAAGTTGCTTAGTCGTATCTGACTCTTTGCGACCCCATGGACTGCAGCCCACTAGGCTCCTCCATCCGTGGAGTTTTCCATGCAAGAGTAATGGAGTGTATTGCCATTTATTTCTCCAGGGGATCTTCCTGACCCAGGGATTGAACCCAGGTCTCCTGTATTGCAGGCATACGCGTTACCGTCTGAGCCACCAGGGAAGCACTTTCCTCCAATAAAATGTACCTCTTTGAAATAAAAGACCACGGGTGGTTGTATCTTTAGCTTAGAACCATGGCTAACATGTACTATATTTTTCAACAAGTATAAGTTTCATGTGCTAAGAAAAAGCAGCCATAAATGCAAAATATTTGTGTCTAGCCAATTTGTATTTGTTCTAACATTAAAATTAGTTAAGCATAAGGTAGCGACATTAGCATGGTAAATACAAAGCAGGATAAAACAAGACTTAACCAAAAAAAAAAAAAAGACAAAAGGACAAAAACATGTTAAAATTGAAAGAGACCTTTATTCCAGAATGTTAGTTGACATAGAGTTTATTCTAGGATATGGAGAGCAGAGTAATGTTCATTTTCATTTCCTCTGATTCTTAAAGTGAGCTTGGTTGAGTTTACTGAGATGAGCTCTCAGAGAGTCCAAGTATGAAAAACTATGGTGATGATGGTGCTCATGGATGAAAACATTTAAATGTATACTATGTGCCAGGGACTGTTTCAAGTGCTCAAATTTATTATTTTATTGACTCTTCATAACCATTCATGAGGAGTATATACTCAACAAATAAAAATATAAATATATGACTGTATTTGCCTTCTGCTTTATGTCTAATTCATCTTCATCATTGTCCTTCATCTCTTAGTGATGGAGAGCTGAGTTCATGTGATAATGATGGGATTTGATTTGAAAAATGTGAAAGATACTTGAGGTTAAATTGGTGTTTGCTTGTACTAAATGCTGAAGAAGGAAAAGATTGTAAAAACTGGGTTTCTGGCCTAGCTGACAGAGAGAGTATTATTGTTAACTGAGTTAGGGAGTAGAGGATGGGGAATAGTTTAGTGGAGGTGAAATATGAGACTACTTTAACCAAAGATAATTTTATACCATAAGTTTGATGAAAATGTCCAGGACTTAAACTGTAAAAATGACACTAGGCCTTGAGGAAGAGAACTAAAATTGGGGTAAGAGGTTGGAAATTATTAAAACTTAAGTCATAGGGGACATTTTGGATAAGTGATATTGTACAAAGATGAGAGTTTAAAGTAAAAAGACAGATCATAGAGTCTGGCTAACACTGAAATCTAAATCCAAGTAGAAATGAAAGAAACTGACATGGGGTCATAGGAGAGAGAGAAAATACAGATGACAGAACTTTGGGGGAAAATGCACAGTGGGGGAGGTGTGGTTTCTGTATGGAACAGTCAAGTAGCTAGGATTTGGTGATTCAACCCTGGAATTAAGGTGAAACTTGAGGAAGAAGCAGTTTGAAAATGATCAGGAATGAGGTGTAAGGAGAAGACAAAATTAGAAACAATAAAGAGCTTAAAATAGCAGAAGTTCAAGAGTTATAGTCTCAGAAATGGCCATTGTTCAGGAGTTGGAGAAAGAAGAGTGGACAAAGACAGCAGTCTACATTACAACACTTCTGTGAGGTAAACGTAGCTTTCAGTTTTTGCACATGAGGGAATAGTATCGGTGATGGAGAGGATGAAGATGTTAAAATAGAAGTATGTCCAATGAAGATGGGGATTTGAATCATTAGAACAACTTTAAAGAACAGGAGAGCAGCATTCTATAAGGAATTAAGGGTGAGGGTAATGACAGATTCCCTGACTTACAGAGAAGAGTGGGTGATGGAACTCATGCCAGTGGCCTGGATCTTTGCAGTAAGGGATGAGTTCTACCAGCCAAGAGTTAGGGTGGAGCTGGGTGTGGGATGTTGAATCCATGAAAGATAAATAAAAGGATTGGCCAGAAGCAGCTTCAGCAAAGTTAGACATGAGATAGTGTTGGTGAATGTGGGAAAGCAACAGGAAAAAAAAAAAAAATGCACGCTGATTATTAAGCAAGTTTTCACAGAGACATGAGTGAGTTTCCATGAGAGTGAGTGTGTGTGTTTTATTGGCTTGTCTACAGATTTAGCTAGAGATTGTTATTTTGGAATAACATCATTTAGCATACCCAATAAGCCTACTCCAGCTAGTTTTCTTCAGATTGCATGCTGCTGCTCTAGGCAGAACTAGAAGAGAGCACATTTCACTACAAATCCATCCAGCTTTTGAAAAGCAATGAAACACTCAGCCTTGACTGCAAATCAACTTTAATAGTGGAATAGTGGTATCTTCTTATCTACGTAACATTTGCAATGCATGTGTGTGTGTGTGTGCCCTCAGTCATTCAGTCATGTCCAACCTTTCGCAACACCCTGGACTGTAGCCTGCCATATTCTTCTGTCCATGTGATTTTCCTGGCAAGAATACTGGCTTGAGTTGCCATTTCCTCCCCCAGGAGATCTCCCCTACTCAGGGATTGAACTTACATCTCCTGTGGCTCCTGCATTGACAGGTGGATACTTTACCACTGAGCCAACTGGGGAGCAACATTTGCAAAGCACCCATATATACTACTGGTCATATAGTAAGAAGTGAGATATATATGGGACTTTGGAATGAGGGGAACACACTTCCATTTAACTTTGAAGAAAGCAAAAGGAGGTTGAGATCAATGTTTATTCACTCAAAGATTTCAAGACTCTTGGGTAATTAGTAATTCACATCAGTGTTTGTATGATTATGTTATTATCATTAATAATAGTTAAAATAATAATATAATTGGATATTTAATAAATATCAGGAAGAAGCAAAGCTAGAATCTAAATCTAAGACATATATGACTCTATTGCTTCCTTACTGCTGCCTTTCCCAGGAGTAAGTGCTATTTTAAATAGAGCTACTTAAAAAAAGGCTGTCTAAGCAGAGTTTTCAAATATTCATGGTTTATATCCATATGCAAAAATTAGTGACTGTTAATTTTTTGTTACTGAAGGGTCCATTCTATAGCTGATACATCTTCTATGGACAGCATATTTCACAAGAAATCACATTACGTCATTTCTACCCAGAGTGTTTTCTGTTTGGGTACATCATGACTCCTCTTGTCCTAACTACCCTCATATCCTTGTGATATTTCCATCATGCCTGCATTCCTGGCACTTGTATTGAAGGTGATAAAGCTCTGAAGAAGTTGTTTGTGATAAACAGGTTCTACTAAATTCAAGAATGTTTTGACCATTAACCTTCAGTTTGAAGTCTTAGGTGACCACAAACTAGTATAAAAGAATATAGACCTAACTCTATAAAATATGCCTTAAAGAGGTTTTTAAGCAGTTGATGCTTTGCTGATGTAGGGAATATTTCCTCTTCAGTGTTTCTAACTTAACAAATTACATGTAAAAGCCATAAACTCTTTTATATTATCTATAAACATAATAAAAATGTTACACCACATAAGTTTGACTTAGTCAATAATTCTAGGCCTAGCCTTAGGGTTTGAAGAGAAAATTATTCCTGTTACACATTTTAATTATGCTATAAACTTTGGGAAATAACTATTGATCTTCAGCATCTGGCATCAGAAAGTTGTTTCTTGTTCTGTAGCCAGTGAAAGAATGCCATAGAGAGTAAAAATGAAGAATTTCAGGGAAATCAAAGGTACAGTAAAGGATATATTTTGGTTATATGTGAGTAACTTAAAAGCTAAGATTATCTTCTCTAAACATCTTTCTGCTGGAAACTAGGAACAATGGAGTTCAGGAATATATCACATTACTTGTTTAAGAAAAAGCTCTTCACTAGTAGTATTCTTGGTAATTTCTAATATTTTAATTCAAAAATAGGAGGGCCTACTCAGGGGGAAAAAAAAAAAAAGCTTAAACTTAACACATTTAAGTTTCTCCAAAACTTATATAGAGTACTGAACATTGTGATTATCATTTTATAAGTAATTACTTCACATTTTAAAGTCATCAAATCAGTAAAATGGGTAAAAACATCCATTCTGTTAAAACTAAAGAGATATCTAACAGCTATGATGATGATGATGAAGGAGAAGGGGAGGAGAGGGAGGGGAAGAGGAGAGACTAGTTACTGTGTGTTGAAGTTTTATTAGGGGATGGGCATTGCTATAAACACTTTACTTGTATGGCCAGATTGAAGCCTACATCCACCAGGTGAGAATGGGTCCCCATTTTATAGAAGGCTCAGCCAAGTTAAGTAATTCTGTCAGTAACTTAAGTGGTAGAGTTGGGATTCAAACTCAGGTCTGTCTGAGGACTTGTGAAATAATATAGATTCCTTGAGCTGCCATTTTGGCAAGTTGAAAATTCTTGCATGTTTAGAGCATTTAAAGTAGGTTTATGTTTAAGTTTAAACATATCAAATTTAGTATTATGATTTATTCATAAAATAGCTATTTATTAGGGAGGTTCAAGAGGAAGAGGATATATCTATATATACGGCTGACTCATGTTAATATATGGCAGAAACCAACACAATATTGTAGAATATTTGTCCTCCAATTGAAAATAAATATATTTAAAAAATAAATTCTCAATGAATATGTTAACAACAAAACCATTTATTGACATTCGATAATGTACCAGACGTAGTGTTAGGAGCTATTGAAGTTAAATTCAGTAAGTCATGGACCAGAGCAACTCATAGTCTGCTATGGAAGATGCTGCTGCTGCTGCTGCTGCTAAGTCGCTTCAGTCATGTTGGACTCTGTGCAACCCCATAGATGGCAGCCCTCCAGGCTTCCCTGTCCCTGGGATTCTCCAGGCAAGAACACTGGAGTGAGTTGCCATTTCCTTCTCCAGTGCATGAAAGTGAAAAGTGAAAGTGAAGTCACTCAGTCGTGTCCGACTCTAGCGACCCCATGGACTGCAGCCTACCAGGCTTCTCCGTCCATGGGATTTTCCAGGCAAAAGTACTGGAGTGGAGTGCCATTGCCTTCTCCGATGGAAGATGCTACACAGTGATAATACAAAAAAGAGAAAAAAAGTTTATATATATATATATAAATATATTGTTTATGAATCTTGAGAATTCTCGGATAAAACTTCTATAATTACTCCCTCTTGAATTTCAGAATCTAATTAAAGATATGGTCATTTAGCTTTGATACTACAAGGCCTTCTTTGGTCAGTTTGGGGGCCTCAGTATGTTTCTAACCCTAGCCATTAAAGATGGTATTTTGAACATATCAGCAGGGAATCTATTCCTTCCCTACCCATTTGTTCCTAACCTACAATGTAATTAAATACATTGATTAAAGAATCTGTTAAATATTCCATGTATCTAATGCCTTTAATACTGGTTCTGGATGCAGTGGTTAGCACTATTTTATTTAGTTTTATAAAGCTAAAACTAAAAATATAATATAAAATATAAAGCTACAACTCAAATTATAACTCTTGAATATAATACACAAGTCTGTATTTTATGAAAAAAAGTGCTATTTTTTCCAACTATTCTTCAATTTGGGGGCTGTCATCCAGCTTTCATTGAAACTTTTTCACATATTAAGGATACGTGCATGTGCATGCTTCAATTATGTCTGACTCTTTGCAACCCTATGTTCTGGAACCTGCCAGGCTCCTCCTGCCATGCTCCTCCTGCCATGCTTCTCTGTCTATGGGATTCTGCAGGCAAGAATACTGAAGTAAATTGCCATGCCCTCCTCCAGGGCATCTTCCCAACCCAGGGATCAAACATGAGGCTCCTGCAATGCAGGTAGATTCTTTACCCCTGAGCAACTGGGGAAGACCCATATTAAGGGTATAATCTAATAAATATAGATAATAAGCAGTGAATTTTTAGCCATGGCAGGTATAAGCAAAATTTCCAAAATGGGACTTATTTTTTCTTTTAATTTTAGACATTGAAGAGAGAACCCAATGACAGGTGTAAAGTCTCTCATCCACTTTATAACTTTCTCCAGGGATATATATTTATTATATATGAGCCCAATCAGTAAAGAATCTGCCTGCAATGTAAGAGACCTGGGTTTGATTCCTAGATCAGAAATATCCCCTGGAGAAGGAATTGGCAATCCACTCCAGTATTCTTGCCTGGGGAAATCCCATGGACAGAGGAGCCTGGCAGGCTACAATCCATGGGGTCACAAGAGTTGGACATGATTTAGTGACTAAACCATCAAGGTGCTTAGCCAGTTTAGTGTCTTTGAACAATCATTAAATCATGGGATTTAGGCATTTTGTAATAGTTCATATTTTTGAAAGAAGATATATGCAGGGCTCTGTGACAACCTAGAGGGGTGGAATGGGGTGATAGGTGAGAGAAAGCTTCAAGAGAGAGGAAACATATGTATACCTATGGCTGATTCATATTGATGTATGGCAGAAACCAACACAATATTGTAAAGCAACTATCTGTCAATGAAAAATAAATTAAAAAAGAAGATATATGAAGGCTACTATATGCAAGGTACTGATCCTAGGAATTTTATTAACTCACCTCATTTTCTTCTCACAATAATGTCTAGAGCTATTTTTAGCTTTGTGCCTATTTGCCGGATTGCCGGTGAGCCTATGTACGCATCAAAGATGTTAACCACAGTTGAGGTGAGTTGCTCTTGTGGAAAGCATCAGATTTTCTTCATCAATTTGCTTTTAACCCGAGAACAGAATATCATTGCCTCTTGATTTCAGTCTCCCCTACTGGTACTTAATATGCCAAGTTAAAGTACTTGCATAGTGGACAAGAAAGCAACATGGGGATTTCTGTTCCCTTTTCCTGCCAAATTGACAGGTTGCATTGCAGCAGATGCACAGCAAAGTGATTAAGATTGTACAGGTTGACAAAACATGTGTGATATGACTGCAGTGTTTTATATGAATGACATGTCACGGCAAGTGCTGGCCTCAAGAGATTGTACCTAAGGTTCTGGGGTATAAGGACAATCTATATGCATATAAAAGCACCATTGAGAAGGTGAATATCCAGGAAAAATAACCTTGACTAGGAGTCTATGTAAGCGAGGTACATTGCAAATGTAAGGTATATTTTTTGCTACTTAAATATTTTACAAATGTCCTATTTATTTGAGCATCTGTCTTGGGTGATGGGAGTTTTTGACTGCTGAACAACTCATTCAGCTGTCAGGAGGACAGAGAGTCTGGTTTGTTAAAATTCATGATTGGAAAAGAATTCCAGTGTCATCCTATTCATTTTAAGAGCACAGCCCTTGGTATAGACCTCTCTCTACTTCTAGGATGCCTAAATTACTTTACATGTTAATAAAATAAGCTTAATATGAGTGTCATTGCCTTGCTTACTAATTTTCAAAATAACCAAAAGCAACAGTGAAGAGAGTAGATTTTAGATGATAAGTAAAATAATTGTTCTCCATGTATATACACACAAATATTTGCATAGAAATTTAAGAGAAATATGGAAACTTCAAAAACTTTTCCATACATCGTCAGTTGACAGCCCTCCCCAAGATTAAGGATTTCTGTATTCATGTGCATTTTTAAAGAGACAGGGTGAATAAATTTCATCAAATTTTCAAAGGAATGCATAATCTGAACAGCATTAAAAAGACTCTGAAAATCCTTTTAATATCAAAAATTGTTTAATTTACTTTATGTCCCAATATATTCCAGTTACAACTTTTCTCCATAGAAATAAAAATATGTCATATTCTAATAAAAATTTGTGTCCCCTAATTTATTACTAAAATTACTGTAATTTGCAGTATAAAAAATTGTAATAGCAAATCATTTTCTGTAGTTTTGATCAGCATTTAAAAGTGGTCTCAAATTAAAGTAATATATTGCTAGTGAGGTTTAAGGTGGAGTGTAATTTGGCTGGTTTTCATTTTACTGGACTATTAAAGCTATATATATATATATATATATATATATACTATCTATATTTCCAATATAGTGATAAATGCTTAGGAGAAATAAGCATATGTGTGTGCTCAGTTGATATTCATGCTACAGTTCTATATTAATAGCTATTTTTTGTAAATTCCCTTTTACTAATCCACTTAAAAATGGAGTGGAATCTTGTATTTTTTTTGAAAAAAAAAAGTTATAATTTGCTACTTGTTCAAAAATCTAATATTTCTACCACATTTGTTCTCATCATATAAATTATAATGTATACTATATATACATATATATATAGTATATAGTGGCTTCCCTGGTGGCTCAGAGGTTAAAGCGTCTGCCTCCAATATGGGAGACCGGGGTTCAATCCCAGGGTTGGGAAGATCCCCTGGAGAAGGAAATGGTAACCCACTCCAGTATTCTTGCCTAGAGAATCCCATGGATGGAGAAGCCTGGTAGGCTACAGTCCATGGGGTCGAAAAGAGTCGGACACGACTGAGCAACTTCACACTTCACACACACACACACACACACACACACACACACATATATATATATACACACTATGTATATAGTATACATATTCATTGATGATTATATATAATTATTAATGATTAATTAATGATATTAATAGCACAAATAATTTGGACTTTAGCAGAGTGACACATTTTACACAAAAATACATAAAAATCTTTTTGTGTTATTATTGTATGTGCAGAGGTCGAAAAGATCTGATAGGATTTGGATTTTTATTCTAGGACTCTATCATAATAATATAGTGAGAGATACAGGACCCATTGACAAGTACAGAATATTTAAAGTGTCTTTTGGTTTTGATTTTTATTCTTTAGCTTGTTTGCTACATTTTCTTTTGAACATGACTAACCATTCTCTAGCCTTTCTGTCCATACCTGCCCTTCTTAAGATACTTTGGCATAAAATGATCCAATAAATTTTTTCAAAGTAAATAGTTATTTCATTCACAATCATGAAAATTCAGGCATAAGTGGGAGATATATTTTTGTATGGTAGCACCTGTTCTACATCCTTAAAAAAATATCACATTGATGACATCTGTTGGGATTTTAAGATTAATGAGGTCTCATTCTACCCTACTCAATTTTTCCTCATTCATTGGATCATATCTAAAATTCCACAGATCCAAACTCTTTATAGCCAAATGAATTCTATTGACCATGTTAACGATTTCTTATCTTCCTCTGTTTTATTGCATTTCAATGGCTATCTTTTGTAGGATGGCCTAAAGAGGAGGTATTTTGGACTGTGGTCTTGGTTGTGTGCTGTCTTAGCTTGGGCTACTGTAACAAAATACCATAGGCTGGGAGCCTTAAACAACAAATGTTTATTTCTCAAAGTTCTGGAAGTTAGGAAGTCCCAGATCAAGATGCCTGCAGTTTCACTTCTTGATGAGAGCCTTCTTACTGGCTGGTAGGTGACTGCCTTCTCTCTGTGTCCTCAGTGGCACAGGAAGAGAGAAAGATCCTGTCTCTCTTCTTATAAGGATGCTAGTCACGTTGTAGGGTCCTACTCTCTTGACCTTAGCTAAACCTAACTACTCCTGAAGGAGTAACCATCTCCAAATCATATTGGGGTTCGGGGCTTCAACATACAAATTTTGAGGGACACAGACTTTCAGCCTATAACATGTATCATTCCAACCACTGACTATGCTTATCTTTCAGTTCTATTCCATATATTTTGCATCTGTGTAGATAATGCTTTCCCTCCTTTCTCCACCAAGCTTTCTATCTTGATAATTCAGTATAATAGTTACAGAATTTATGAAGTTGACTAATGTATTCTTAGAGCGAGATTAAATTGGTCTCCAGTTATCTCAGTGAGGCTTCCTTTAATAAATCAGCATGTAGAGTAAATAGAGATTTATTCCGTATCTGCTCCGTTTTTAACACTGCCAGGACTGGGCATCTGAATGAAGTTCCCTTACCCATACAAAAGAAAAACCAAGCCCTAAAACAAAAGGAAGAACATCACTTTGAATACAGCCATTGAGTTCCAGGACTATTTATTACCTTTCGACTTTGGGTTTTAGGATTCATTTCATTATAAATACATTTTCCTTAAAGAGCCAGAACTCTTACTGTCTAAAGTTGTCTGAATAAGTATTTGAAGATATGTAATATAGAATATAAATTTGAATTTTTAAGTAGAATTTCAAGGAGGAAGCTACCAGGCAAGAGATTTTAGCTGAATATAAGGAAGGATTTTTGTAGAGTTTAAGGATAGGATGGTTTTTTCTCATGAGAAAAAAAAAAATATTTAGTATCATAAGATAGTTAATTCCTTATAAGCATATATAGTCCTGCCTAAGATTGTTAGGGGTGATAGAGAGGAGACTAAGTTATAGATGATGGTATTTTGGGGTTCTTCTAAAACCAAGTGGTCTATTTATATGTTAGGTTTTATGTAAATGTATGACATGAATGAACTATAAAAGTACAATCTGATTTTGTAATGGTTTTGCACTGCAGAACCTAGATATATCTAGGTAAAATCTAATAAGGTCTTCAAAATCAACAAATTTCATAAAGTGTATTAAAAAAAACCAATATTTAAAAGGTTAAACACAATGTTTGAACTGAGAATGTAGTGAATTACTGATTGGCAAGTTGAGAGCTCGGATGAAATGTTTCTGTATATTTAGTTAATGCAAATATTTTTTCCCAAGTAAATCTTAAAATTTTTTTTTGCACCTTAATGGATATAGTCCCTGGGATTTAACCAAGCTGCTGAATTATTGTCCTTTAAGAAAATTTATGGCCTACCCAGTAAAATTGTTTAACATTTCATGAAAGAACAAGTTCCTGTGAAAAATCTAAACCATTGCAAAAACTTTACATGTTCTGGATTAGGTTTTTAAAAGCATCTTAACTTCTAGGTTTTGCTTCCTGCGATCACATGTCTCATGTTACTTTTTACCTAGTATTTGTGATGATTCTTTAATCCATTTATGAGCACAAAATGACTCTCTAGTCTCCTTGAAACATTTCTTTCTGGCAGTAAGTTTAATATCTGTTCTGCTCTCTTCTATCTGCCGATGTACACCACAACAAGGAAAGGTTAATTCTGATTTTTTTTCACCTTTCCCCCACTCCCACTCCTCTGCTATTCATTAAAGACATCATATCTGATATCTGATTCTATTTCTCATAATTAATGTGTCTGGTTAGATGAAAGAGGAGCCATGTATCTATTTGTTGCTTTTATTATAAGAACAAGTAAAAAGAGAACTCCATGTGCCAATGCCATGCTCTCCTACAGGCCTTTATTGGCTTTCAATGTTTGGGTACAATTATATATTACTATCTTGCTTCAATTTCAATAAGCATTATTCAGTTAGTTATTTTATGTAGCTATGCATTAGAAAGATTTTATAGCTTTTCCAGCACAGAATAAGGCTTAAAAGCATTGGAGTTTTTTTGAGTTTATAAAAGCATAGATAGCCTTTCAGCACATCAGTAGAGCTTTCAAGTTATTTTATGTATGTCCTTCCCTGGTAGCTTAGATGGTAAAGAATCTGCCGCAGGAGACCCGAGTTCAATCCCTGGAATGGGAAGATTCCCCTGGAGAAGGGAATGACAACCCACTCTAGTATTCTTGCCTGGAGAATCCCATGGACAGACCATGGGGTTGCCAAGAGTTGGACAAGACTGAGTGACTAAAACTTTCAAGTTATTTTTATGTATGTCCCTCTAAAATATGAACATGTTTACTAAATATGTATCCTTCTACATATACTTTTTCATCTTTGTTAATGTGGCATGCAGAATAAATAAGTCTATTTTATTAAAGAACACCCTGACTATAGACAGTTTTTTAGTTGCAAAGATAAAGAAACCCAATGTTGCTTCTTAATCTTGGCAAAGCCAGATTTTCTAGTTAAAACCCTTATAAATCAGCACAATATAGTCTCCAGTCTAAAAGCAGAAAGAACCAGATTCTTATTTTTAATGACCTTTACTTTAACATATGTATGCTGCTGCTAAGTCACTTCAGTTGTGTTTGACTCTCTGTGACCCCATAGATGGCAGCCCACTAGGCTCCCCTGTCCCTGGGATTCTCAAGACAAGAACACTGCATTGGGCTGTCATTTCCTTCTCCAATGCATGAAAGTGAAAAGTGAAAGTGAAGTCACTCAGTCGTGTCTGACTCTTAGCGACCCCATGGACTGCGGCCCACCAGGCTCCTCCGTCCATGGGATTTTCCAGGCAAGAGTACTGGAGTGGGGTGCCATTGCCTTCTCTGTAACATATGTATATGTATACTTAATTGGCTTCTGGTTATGATCTCATGACATGATTTTTTCTTTTTTTTTTGGTTTTAATGTTTCTGTTTTTTTTTTTTTTTTCTCCTTCCTCTTGAGGCAAATGCTTCTTAAACAGTTTTGAAACATAAATTATGTGTTTTTCTATATGATTTCAAAATTTCTGTGTATTAAATTTTTATAATATACTCTGCATGATTCAGTTCAGTTCAGTCGCTCAGTCGTGTCTGACTCTTTGCGACCCCATGAATCACAGCACGCCAGGCCTCCCTGTCCATCACCAACTCCCGGAGTTCACTCAGACTCACGTCCATTGAGTCAGTGATGCCATCCAGCCATCTCATCCTCTGTCGTCCCCTTCTCCTCCTGTCCCCAATCCCTCCCAGCATCAGAGTCTTTTCCAATGAGTCAAGTATTTGCATGAGGTGGCCAAAGTACTGGAGTTTCAGCTTTAGTATCATCCTTCCAAAGAAATCCCAGGGCTGATTACTTGTTTCAAAAGAGTTTTAAAATCTATATTCATAAAATCAAGTGAGTACAAAATTAATCATAATATTCTTGGCCTCACTTCTCATCCCCCTAGCTACAGCCCTTGTTTTTTTTTCTTCTTCTTCTTCCTAGTAGCCAAATGCCTTTAAATAATTGTCCCTGTTTATTGCCTCTTATTATTTTCTTTTTAAGCCTATTTTCATCAGGTGTTTGAGTCACCAAACTACTCTTATCAACATCACTAATTACCTTTGTTTCTAAACCTATTAGTTAATTATTAATCCTCATCCTAGTTGATCTGTGAGATCATTCCACAGTGATTACTCTTTCCTCTTTCCATCCTTGGCCTTAGGGTACCATAGTTTCTTGGTTTTCCCCTACTTTGTTAGCAGCTTCTTGTCAATCTCCTCAGCCAATTTATTGATTTATACCTGCTGTCTTAATGTTTGTATGCCCCAGGAGTCAGTCCTTGATACTCTTTGTCATCTCTTTCTCTTTAGAGATCTCATACCAGCTCTATGTCCACAATTCTCAAATTTTCATTTCTACTCCTGAACTTTCTTATGAACCTTAGACTCTTATGGCCAGTTATATATTCAACATTTCTACCTGGATATTTAATAGACATCTCAAGCTATATTACACTTCTGAGAGTCTCCCCTAGTATTGGTATTCTACATCTCAGTAGGAAGTAACTCCATTCTTCCAGATGTTCAGCCTAAAAAAAAAAAAAAAAAAAAAAAAACCCAAAGCATAAAACAAATACATTTTTTTTTTTCATAGCATACATTTACTCCAATGGAAATGCTAATGTCTCTGCCTGCAGAATACATCCAGGGTTTGACTGTCTTTACTACAACTAACACCCCTGTGGTCTCAATAACCAGCATCTCTTGTTTGCAATATTTCATTGGTGTCATAACTGATGTTCTGTTTCTATCCTTGGCTTTCTTACAGCTTATTCTAAACAGAGCCACAGTAGCCATCCTAGAATATTCCTCACATAGGCTTAATTGAGGGCTTTCTATTAGCTCTCCCCTCTGTCTAGATTGTTCTTCTCACAGGCATCCACCTGGCTTGACTCCCTCACCTATTTTAAGTCTTTGCTTAGTGGTTATTTTCTTAATTAAGTATATTAGTTTATTAGTATATTAGGGCTGCTGTACAAATAAGTAGAGACTGCATGGCTTAAAACAACAGAAATTTATTCTCTCAGCCCTGGAGGTCAGAAGTCTGAAATCAATATGTTGTTTGAATAGGTATCTTCATTTTCTTGGACTGTTATAACAAAACACCGTAGACTCTCTGGCTTATAACCACTAGAAATTTATTTCTCATAGTTCTAGAGGTTGAGATGTTCAAGCTCAAGGCATAGGCAGATTCCTGGCATAGGAATCTGCTTCCTGGTTCATAGCTGTCATCTTTGTGCTATATATCCTCACATGGCAGAGAGGATGAAGGATCTCTCTGGGGTCACCTTTATAAGGCCAATAATTCCTTTCATGAGGGTTTCATGATTAGCACCTGTATGACCTAATCACTTCCCAAAATCTCTGTCCAATACCATCACATGGGGATTAAGTGTCAACATATGCATTTTGTGGAGAAGGAAATGGCAACCCACTCCAGTGTTCTTGCCTGGAGAATCCCAGGGACAGGGGTGCCTGGTGGGCTGCCATCTATGGGGTCGCACAGAGTCGGCCACGACTGATGCAACTTAGCAGCAGCAGCAGCATATGCATTTTGGGGTAGGGAGACACAAACATTCAGTCTATAGCAATAGGGTTTATTCCTTCTGAAGGCTTTGAGCGAGAATCCATTACTCTACTCTCTCCCAGATTCTGGTGGTGCTGGAAATCCCTCTCTGCCACCATCTTCACATGGCCTTTCTCTCTGGAACTGTTGCTCAAGTTTCCCTCTGTCTTTCTGAGCCATCTGTCATTGGATTGAGAGCCCCTCTCAATACAGGATGATCTCATCTCAAGATCCATAACTTAATTACTCCTGTTAACACCTTATGCCCAAATAGGTTTGCAACCATGGGTTCTAGGAAGACATATGTTTGGAGGATGTGTGGCACCACTTGACTCACTTCATTTGGCCTCCCTCACAAAGTGTTTAAAATACAGTCATTATTCCCTGCTTTACTTTTTACAATAAGTTCTCAATCCTTATACCAAAGGCCAGATGTGTTTTGCAATTTAGAATTTTTTGCATTTTGGAAGATTATATGATGTACCCCATGTATTATACACTAGCTTCAGTGGGATTTGGGGCCTCACACTATTATCAAGCACATTAATATTTCTGTAGTGAAACATAGGGATATTCACATAATGAGATATATAAAGTATATAAATAACTTCACGTCCGTTCAGGTCAGGGTTTGTTCTTCAATTAATTTGTGCCAAACTTACTGGACAAGTTTCTAATAGTTTGTAATTTACTTGTTTATTTTGATGTCATTTGTTTATGGTTTGTTTCCTGTCTATCCAACTTGTTCTCCATGAGGGCAGAGTCTCTGTTTTATTGCTGATATATCCCAAGCTCCTTAAATGATCATTGGCATGTGGTAGGTGCTAAATAAGTTTTTGAGCACCTCGTGTTGCTTGCCTCAGGAATATTCCTCTGGAAATCTGGGTCAGAGAAAAATATACAAAAACAAGAGAGAAAAGAAAGATTTCCAAAAGAGACAGAGGGAGGAATGAAATTTAATTTATCTTTTAGATCTGCTGTCACATCTCATTTCAGATTTGGGGAAAGAACTTTAGTGAATGAACATCTGTAAATTAAGTAATGTAAATATTTAAACATTTATACTTATTTAAATGTCTTTACAGTGATAGATTTTAGGCATGAGAGTAATATTTACTTCTTTTTTCCACAAAGCTTTAATAATTTATTGGGAATCATTCAGAAAGCAAACTCTTCACCTTGGATTGAAAGTTATACAAAACACATGATATTTCTTCTCTATTTATGTAAGAATCTGAGTTTTCAAACCTTATAATTTGCCACTAATTTTCATAATCAACAGAATTTCTTTGTATCTTTGTGGAAGGTTCTTATTAAAAATGCAAAACTATACAAAACTATGCAAAATGCAAACACTGCAGAGTGATTTAGATACAGATTTTGGTCACTGATTATAGGAAGGTCAGAGGGTTGTTTTTTTTTTTTTGGTAACAATATGTCCATGAGACAATTATAAAAAATGGCATAAAATACTTGCCTTGGTATGAGGTGTTCTTACATACTGTAAATATTTGATGATGACCTAGGGAATCAATTTTATAATGGAATTATGTGGGCTGGAAAAATATAAAGCATTTAATATTCTAGAAATAATTTATTTTGGAAGTACATTTTTATAATGGTCTGATCTTGTTTTTAGAAAATGAAAGCACAGTAAGTGATGGGTCTGATTTCCATGAACAAATGGGTGTATTGTTTCAGTACAGTATTTAGTCCTTGTGCATTTCAGTTGGTGCTTTTTGGGAAATGGGTCATGTGTACCACTTCACTACATAAAGGGGAGCATTCTTAAGTTTTATCCACAGAAGACTTGTTATCCCCCAACCCCCTAGCATGAAAGAAGGCTCTTAAGAGTTGAGGGGAGAAGAAAAGGCTGTGATTTTATTTTTTTTTCTTTCTTCTATACCTCACTGCTTGGTAGCATCTTTCCTGAAAGGCTAGACCTTGACTTTCCAGAAAAGATGACCTTGAATCAGGTCAGAGTGTTAAGTGTCAACATGAAGAATTCACACTTGGCAGTGTCAACAGTTTTTCAAGTATTACCTAAATGTCAGCTTATGTACTTGTACAGAGCAAAATTTTGTGAGTAGAATATGTAGCTAGGCTTCTTGAGATTTTCAGAATGACAGTACCTTTTAAGGAATTAAGAGGGCTTCCTGAAAGTCATAAAAAAATGAGAAAGCAAAACATGTCTTTCCTATATAAAGAACCTTAGAAAATATTGTGTTAACAGTATTAATGTCATGAAATGAACAAAATTGGAGAAGGTAGAGGCAGAGCTGTGTTGAGTATTTGTCGACTTTCTTACCTTAAGTTTGAAGGACCTCTACTCAATAAATGATATTCATAGTTCTTACTACAAAAATCATCAACTTATTTTTTTAAGTAGATTTTCTTACTTTGGGGGATCAGGAATGAGATGACCTTCTTATATTTATGATATGACAGTGAAAAAAAATTTTAATATACCCAGAGGCTATTTTTGGAGAAGGTGATGGCACCCCACTCCAGTACTCTTGCCTGGAAAATCCCATGGACAGAGGAGCCTGGTAAGCTGCAGTCCATGGGGTCACAAAGAGTCAGACACGACTGAGCGACTTCACTTCCACTTTTCATTTTCATGCATTGGAGAAGGAAATGGCACCCCACTCCAGTACTCTTGCCTGGAGAATCCCAGGGACGGGCGAGCCTGGTGGGCTGCCGTCTATGGGGTCGCACAGAGTTGGACACGACTGAAGTGACTTAGCAGCTCAGCAGTAGGGAATCAATTAAGGATGGATAATTTTATCAGTACTTTTCATGGGACAGCCATATTCTCCTGGTTTCAGATGCTAATGATTTGGAATACAAATGCACATTTGAAAGCTGTTTTAATTTTTTCCATGTATCTGGAAGACTGCTTACAAAAGATTAATGTTTCTAGATGATGTTGATAATAATCAAATTGAAAAGTGCAAATTTAACCATTCATTTCAGATTTAAGTCCCACACCTATTTTACTCAAACTCTTCCAGAAAATTGCAGATGAAGGTAAACTTCCAAACTCATTCTATGATGCCACCATCACCCTAATACCAAAACCAGACAAAGATGCCACAAAAAAAAGAAAACTACAGGCCAACATCACTGATGAACACAGATGCAAAAATCCTTAACAAAATTCTAGCAAACAGAATCCAACAACATATTAAAAAGATCATACATCATGACCAAGTGGGCTTTATCCGAGGGCTGCAAGGATTCTTTAATGTCTGCAAATTAATCAATGTAATACACCACATTAGCAAATTGAAAGATAAAAACTGTATGAATATCTCAATAGATGCAGAGAAAGCCTTTGACAAAATTCAACATCCATTTATGATAAAACCCTCCAGAAAGCAGGAATAGAAGGATCATACCTCAACATAATAAAAGCTGTATATGACAAACCCACAGCAAACATTATCCTCAATGGTGAAAAATTGAAAGCATTTCCCCTAAAGTCAGGAACAAGACAAGGGTGCCCAGTCTTACCACTACTATCAACATAGTTTTGGAAGTTTTGGCCACAGCAATCAAAGAGAAAAAGAAATAAAAGGAATCCAGATTGGAAAAGAAGTAAAAGTCTCACTGTTTGCAGATGACATGATCCTCTACATAGAAAACCCTAAAGACTCTACCAGAAAGTTACTAGAGCTAATCAATGAATACAGTAAAGTTGCAGGATATAAAATCAACACACAGAAATCCCTTGCATTCCTATACACTAACAATGAGAAAACAGAAAGAGAAATTAAGGAAACAATTCCATTCACCATTGCAATGAAAAGAATAAAATACTTAGGAATATATCTACCTAAAGAAACAAAAGACCTATGTATTAGTTCAGTTCAGTTCAGTCACTCAGTCGTGTCCAACTCTTTGCGACCCCATGATCGCAGCACGCCAGGCTTCCCTGTCCATCACCAACTCCCGGAGTTCACTCAGATTTGCGTCCATCGAGTCAGTGATGCCATCCAGCCATCTCGTCCTCTGTCGTCCTCTTCTCCTCCTGCCCCCAATCCCTCCCAGCATCAGAGTCTTTTCCAATTATAAAACACTTTGATGAAAGAAATCAAAGAGGACACAAATAGATGGAGAAATATACCATGTTCATGGATTGGAAGAATCAATATAGTGAAAATGAGTACACTGCCCAAAGCAATCTTTAGATTCAATGCAATCCCTATCAGGCTACCAACAGTATTTTTCAGAGAACTAGAACAAATAATTTCACAATTTGTATGGAAATACAAAAAACCTCGAATAGCCAAAGCAATCTTGAGAAAGAAGAATGGAACTGGAGGAATCAACCTACCTGACTTCAGGCTCTACTACAAAGCCACATCATCAAGACAGTATGGTAATGGCACAAAGACAGAAATATAGATCAATGGAGTAAAACAGAAAGCCCAGAGATAAATCCACACACCTATGGATACCTTATCTTTGACAAAGAAGGCAAGAATATACAGTGGAGAAAAGACAATCTCTTTAACAAGTGCTGCTAGGAAAACTGGTCAACCACATGTAAAAGAATGAAACTAGAACACTTTCTAACACCATACACAAAAATAAACTCAAGATGAATTAAATATCTAAACGTAAGACTAGAAACTATAAAACTCCTAGAGGAGAACATAGGCAAAACACTCTCCAGCATAAATCACAGCAGGATCCTCTATGACCCACTTCTCAGAGTAATGGAAATTAAAGCAAAAAATAAACAAATGGGACCCAATTAAACTTAAAAGCTTTTGCACAACAAAGGAATCTATGAACAAGGTGAAAAGACAGCCTTCAGAATGGGAGAAAATAATAGCAAATGAAGCAACTGACAAAGAATTAATCTCAAAAATATACAAGCAACTCCTGCAGCTCAATTCCAGAAAAATAAACGACCCAATCAAAAAATGGGCCAAATAACTAAACAGACATTTCTCCAAAGAAGACATACAGATGGCTAACAAACACATGAAAAGATGCTCATCATCATTCATTATCAGAGAAATGCAAATCAAACCACAATGAGGTATCATCTCATGCTGGTCAGAATGGCTGCTATCCAAAAACCTACAAACAATAAATGCTGTAGAGGATGGGAGAAAAGGGAACCCTCTTACACTATTGGGGGGAATACAAGCTAGTACAGCCACAATGGAGAACAGTGTGGAGATTCCTTAAAAAACTGGAAATAGAACTGCCATATGACCCAGCAATCTGACTGCTGGGCATATACTCTGAGGAAACCAGAATTGAAAGAGACACGTGTACCCCAATGTTCATCGCAGCACTGTTTATAATAGCCAGGGCTTGGAAGCAACCTGGATGTCCATCAGCAGATGAATGGATAAGAAAGCCATGGTACATATATGCAATGGAATATTACTCAGCCATTAAAAAGAATACATTTGAATCAGTTCTAATAAGGTTGATGAAACTGTAACCTATTGTACAGAGTGAAGTAAGTCAGAAAGAAAAACACCAATACAGTATACTAACACATATATATGGAATTTAGAAAGATGGTAATGATAACCCTGTATGCCAGACAGCAAAAGAGATACAGATGTATAGAACAGTCTTTTGGACTCTGTGGGAGAAGGCAAAGGTAGCATGGTCTAAGAAAATAGCATTGAAACATGTATATTATCATATGTGAAACAGATCTCTAGTCCAGGTTTGATGCATGAGACAGGGTGCTCAAGGCTGGTGCATTGGGATGACCCAGAGGGATGGGATGGGGAGGGACATAGGTGGGGTTCAGGATGGGGAACACATGTACACCCATGGCTGATTCATGTCAATGTATGGCAAAAACCACTACAATATTGTAAAGTAATTAACCTCCAATTAAAATAAATAAATTTAAAAAACTAAAAAAAGAAAAATTCAATTAAATGTTTGTTTGCTTAAAAAAAAAAAGTCCCAGTTAGACTGCAGGTGACACTGAGCGATGTCCATTCAATTCCTCTTTTGAATTGCTGTTCCATTTCTCTTGGGTTGCTTTGACAGTGCCTTTCAAAAAATACTTCAGTTCTTCTTTGTTCCTTTCACAGGTAAGCAAACAAATAAACCTAGGTATCAAATAAACAACAGACAAACACACAAACATTATTGAAGTGAAACACCACTCTAGTTATCAGGCTATACTTCTGTCTTCTATTAGTTTCAAAAATCTGATCCTACTAGCCTGTAAAAAGAGCTTCCATCTTCACATATGCTCTTTGCCTGAGCCCTCCAAAGTCTGATTGCTTCTGCTACTGATACTGATATGCTGCCCTGGAAAGGGTCACTAATTTTAAGGCTAGAAGTTTCCTTCAAACATCTTTTTGTTTGGCTGCTCAACAGCACTGAGCACTATCCATGTACAATTAATTACACGTGATTTAAATGGTCATTAATCTTGTGATTAGTGTCAATCATTACTTAAATGAATACAAAAGATTGCCTTGAGCATATATGATTATTTTTATATAAGAAGTGATTAATATCACTATTAGTCGGCTACTATATGTATTCCTCAAAATCCCCCTGGCCAATATTTTTTGAACTTAAGTTAAAAAAAATGATTTCCACATTCATCCATTCCAGTATTTCGTTGTTATAGGTGTGGTTACAGGTTGAGCAATATATGTAATATCTCTCCTCTCAAACAGTTTATGTTTTAATGGAATGTCACAGAAGGGAGACAGACAATTAACAAATAAAACTGCACAAACATGAGATTATGTCAACCAGTGATCAATACTAAGAGGAAAATATAATAGGGTCATGGCACATGGAAAGGTTATGAGGGTTTGACCTCTCTAGACAGTATTATCAGGTTGGGACTTTAGAAACTTTAGTGTTGAGCCTTAAATAATGGAAGGAAATCAGCAATATGAAGGTCATAGGAATAAGTGTCGCTAGAAGAAAAAATTGCAAGAACTAAGACTGAAACTTTTGACGAAGAAAAATAAAGAAAAAGAATGTTAGGGAGTCTGGAATGTTGTGACCAAGGACAAAAGAGCTATGAGACAATGCTGTGAAAGAGTAGGCAATGGCTTGGTAAGAGAGGATTTTGCAGGCTTAGAAGTTTGGATTGAATCCTAAGTATAATAGGAAGTCATTAGAAGGTTTAAAAAGTGAGGCAGTGACATGAACTGATTCATGTTTTGAAAAGATCATTCTGGCTTTATGTGGAGAATAGAAGAAAAAGGGCAGCTTTTTTTTCCCCCAAGCAAAGTTTGTCGTGTTTGTAGCTGGAAGTGTAATCTGTTGGAAAGCACAGTGACCCGCTTTCCTCTGTTCCATTCATTGAGATTCAGCCTTTACCTCTTGGTCGGTCACTCTCTCTCAATAAATAGAACAAATGGTCTATAAATACAACACAGATTTGAGTTTTTTTTTTTTTTTTAAAGAATATGTGCCCTGAATAAATGCATGACCAAATAGTTTTTACATTGGTTTAAATGTTTCTCAGATTATAAACTCACCTTTGTAAAGAAGTACACAAAAACATTTAAATGATCTTTATAATAAATTTTCATTCAGTCACTCAAATACTTGGGTGCTTAGCATGTGCTATATACTTTGTGGCAAATTGCAAAAATAAATTAGGTATAAATATTTCCTTCAAGAAGTTTGTATTAAAACTCAAAGGCTTAAAAAAATACATGTTTTGTAACTGATAGTTATTTTTTATCAATATGAACAATATAGTTAGAAAGTCACAAAACTTTGAATTATATCTGAAGACACGGGACATTTCAGTTTCTGTGGTATTGCTTTGTTTCATGTTTCCATTGGTAGTTCTTTGAGAGGTTTAATTCTAAATGAGAGAGTTCCCTGAATTTACTTGACTCCTTTATGTTGTAACAAAATGTGATAATACTTTTTTTATTCTTTGATTTTGCTACTCTGTTGTTGTATTTCTATGCAATTTATATGTTTAGAATTATAAAAGACTTAAAGGATGATCTTGGCTGCAAATTTGCTAGGTCCTATAATCATTTCATTTCCTATATTGACTGCACTGATTATTTCCTGTCCAAGGAAAACTTTTAGTATCTTTTCCATTCACTTATATTACTTTCAGTTTTTATTCATGTGAAATGTTAGTTACTCAAGTCGTGTCTGACTCTTTGCGACTCCATGGACCGTAGCCTACCAGACTCCTCTGTCCATGGAATTCACCAGGCAAGAATACTGGAGTGGGTAGCTATTCCCTTCTCCAGGGTATCATCTAGACCCAGGGATTGAACCAGTTCTCCTGCATTGCAGGCAGATTCTTTACTATTCAGCCACCAGGAAGCCCTTATTCATGTAATCTGATTACTAAATCCATTTTACTTTGTTTTTCATATTTATATCTATTCTTTTTAAGACTTTTTTGATTTGCATAGGATTTATAACTAACAATAATTATTGATATTTATATTTTGTTCTATGTCATTTTAATATCAAGCAATTTGTCCTTATAGCATGATGAAAATTTCCTTGGTTTCATTATTTTATCTCCCAAGTAGCTGGAGATTAGCTTTAAGTAATTATCCTGAACAGAAATGTATTTCACATACCTTGTATATATTGTAAACATATTCTGTTGCCTTCACACACAAGTACTCTGTGCTGTGTGGTGCTAAGTCACTTCAGTCATGTCCAACTCTTTGTGAGCCTATGGACTGTAGCCTGCCAGGTTCCTCTATCCATGGGAATCTTCAGGCAAGAATACTGGAGTGGGTTGCCATGCCCTCCTCCAAGAGATCTTCCCAACCTAGGGACTGAACACATATCTCCCTCATTGCAGGCAGATTCTTTACTATCTGATACTCTGACTGCGTAAAAACATTTTCTCCAAAAACTTTGAAGATAATACCTGTTTGGTTTGTCATATTTAGTAGCACAGAAGCAAAACTTGAGGTAAACCTGCTTTTTGTTTCAACCATACATAAGTGGAGAGATTTTCTTTTCACTTTGAAATTAAAAAAACTTACTGGGTTAAAAATGTGACTCTCTATTGTTTCATTTGGGGGAGATCCTGAGCATTTAAACCTATTAATATATTCTCAGGTATTTCATAAATTTGGGGAGATTGATTTCATTGATTTTTGCTTTTTTATCATCTTCTGGAATTTCTGTTGTAAGTAGTTTTGATCATCTTGGACACCTTTCAGATCTCTAAACAATTATTACTATTATTATTCTTTGTCATTTTTCCCGTGAGTTCTGAGAGAATTTCTTGAGCTTGTCTTCCGTTTTGCTTATTCGATTTTTCTATAGTATCCAATCTGATATTCACTTCCTCTATTCCAATTTTAAATTTGAAAAAGCATATTTTTATCTCAAGCCATTAATTTTTCTGATTATGCATTGTTCCATTTCTATTCCTTCTTTCTTTGATTTCTTTGATGCAATATTTTCCTAAATCTTATTTTAACTGTGAGATAAAATCTTAGTATTATTTTCTCCTTTTTATATAAATGAACCCAGTAGCCCTCATTCAACAATTTTGCAGACTCTTATACTACCAGTTCTTCTTAAACATCTGAGTTTTGTCAGTACGCTTGGGCAAATATTGAAGTGTTACCTACTTACATTGCATATTTAAGTCCCAGTTATGTAGAAAGTGGGTATGGAGTTACAACTGTGGGCAAATTCAGAAATAATTTTTCTCCTAAATTTTTTCTTTAGACTCTGACAGATTTCCTGTCATGTCCTCCGCTACTTATTATGACAAGTTTGGCATCTTAGAGACAAGATTCTGCTCTTCCTGGTGCTTCTATCATACTCCCTGTGGTACCTCACTGCAATCCGGTGGGTTGCTGACCTCTTCCAGTTTTTGCTTCCTGTAGCTAATGGCATTTGAAATGGCATTTGATACTTCCCTAACCAGATTCTTCCAGATGAAGCCAATCTGTGACAGTGAAGAATAAACTGTTTATATGGGGTCTGCTTTGTTTAGGCTCCATCTCTTCTCACATCCAACCTCTTTGATTGAAGGGCTTTTTCTGGGAATTGACTAGAAGCTACTCCACTTATTTCTTAAGCAGAATTGTACTCATAACTCAAAAGATTGACCCTCAGGATCTTCTTCAGCCCAGTTACGTGACCACTGAAAAGTATTGATGTTTCTCTCTTGGGAATAACACCATTTCTTGGTTTAGAACCCACATGTAAAAGTTCTTTTATTCTTATATACAGCATTCATTTTTTATGGGCATATGGGGCAGCAAAGAATAAACACATGTGCACATGTATCAACATCTCAATTTGAAATCATTTTAGTATTATAAACACTCATTTTCAAATTAAAGATATTGTAAGAGGTATAATAGTGCAATGTATTAGATTGATGCAGAAGTAATTGTGGTTTTGCATTGTTGAACTTTGCCATTTGATACTAGAATATTTTCTTAAATGTTGTTATGTTATATGCCATTTTTAATGCACATATCTCCCTTTATGTTTTTTGCTAATGACTTATTACTTGCTGTTTATTGTATATTTATTTTAGATTAGGGAAATGATGTTAGGAAAAGAGCAAATTTGAGTGTTTCTTTTATTCAAGTTCAAAATGAGTTGTAAAGCAGAGGACACAACTTGCCACATCAACAATGCATTTGGCCCAGAAGTGCTAATGAATGAACAGCACAGTGATGGTTCAATAAGTTTTGCAAAGGAGACAAGAACCTTGAAGATGAGGAGAGCAGTGGTCAGCCATCGGAAGTTGACAATGACCAACTGGGAGGATCATTGAAGCTATTCCTCTAACAACTACATGAGAAGTTGCTGAAGAACTCTGTATTGACCATTCTATGGTTATTCGGCATTTGAAGCAAATTGGAAAGGTGAAAAAGCTTGATAAGTGGGTGCCCCATGAGCTGACCACAAGTCAAAACCTTTTGAAGTGTTGTCTTCTCTTATTCTATGTAACAACAACAAATCATTTCTTGATCAGAGTGTGACATGTGATTAAAAATGGATTTTATATGACAACTGATGAACACCAGCTCAGTGGTTGGACCGAGAAGAAGATCCAAAGCATCTCCCAAAGCCAAACTTGCACCCACAAAAGCCCATGCTCACTGTTTCGTGGTCTGCCGCCCCTCTGATCCACTATAACTTTCTGAATCCTAGTGAAACCATTAGATCTGAGAAGCATGCTCAGCAAATTGAAGACAGCACATGACTGCACATTGCACAACCAATGCTTCAAAAGTTGAGTGAATTGGGCTCTGAAATTTTGCCTCATCCACCATATTCACTTGACCTCTTGCCAATTGACCACCACTTCTTTAAGCATCTCAACAACTTTTTGCAGGGAAAATGCTTCCAGAATTAGCAGGAGGTATGGCACCCCACTCCAGTACTCTTGCCTAGAAAATCCCATGGACAGAGGAGCCTGGTAGGCTACAGTCCATGGGATCGCTAAGAGTTGGACACGACTGAGAGATTTCACTTTCACTTTTCACTTTCATGCATTGGAGAAGGAAATGGCAACCCACTCCAGTGTTCTTGCTTGGAGAATCCCAGGGACAAGGGAGTCTGGTAGGCTACCGTCTATGGGATCACACAGAGTTGGACACGACTGAAGTGACTTAGCATAGCATAGGGAATGCTTTCCAAGATTTCATCGAATTCCAAAGCAGGATTTTTATGCTATAGGAATAAACAAGCTTGTTTCTTGTTGGCAAAAATGTGTTGATTGTGTTTCCTATTTTGATTAATAAAGATGTGTTTGATTTATAATGTTTTAAGTTATTTAAAGTTATAATGATTTAAAATTCATAATCCTAAACTGCAATTATGTTTGCACCAAACTTAATAATATATTTGTATTAAAATGACCATGGAATTCAATTATGATACTGAAATAGTATGGTAAAGTCTAGGAACTATTGTTTCTGAAGGTTTATGAATAACTATGAAGTTTAGCTGCATCATGCTTTTTTCCCCCTCTTCTGAATTGTCAGTATGTTACTATTTAAATGATACTATTTAAATGTAAAGAAATGGTGATGTTTAAGAACATATTGGTTATCTGTGAACTCCTATTCTTCAAGGCATAATTCCAGGCAAAAGTGACTCATGTTGCAGGCACAGTGAGTGAGGGCTGTACATCTACAGAGCTTGGTGGTGAGACTAATACATTCAAAGTGAAACATTCAGGAATTTGGCTGATTTCATTTTGTTCATCAGGACTCTATACTATTGGCTAAATTATTGAAATTGTGATAGTTATTTTATGTATTGTGATTATTATAAAGTATATTTTAGCTCATATTTCACAGAGCCAAGTTGTCAATAATATTTTATGTTGAATAAGTTCACTCAGGAAGATCCCCTGAAGAAGGAAATAACAACCCACTCAGATATTCTTGCCTGGAAAATCCCATGGATGGAGGACCCTGGCAGGCTACAGTCCATGGGATCACAAAGAGTCGGACACAACAGAGTGACTTCACTCACTTCACAAGCTCACTGGATTTAAATTCAAAAGCATAATAGCATGGAATTATGCCAGTCAAATTGACACTTGAAAGTCTAGTTGAGGCTGAGTCAAAAGGAAAAAAAAGATAGGATCAAAAAGAGTAGAAGGGCCAAATAGGAAATTGTTAAAAGTGCTTCCCAGGTGGCACGGTGGTAAAGAATCTGCCTGCCAGTGCATAAGACACAGGAGATGCAGGTGTGATCCCTGGGTAGGGAAGGTTCCCTGGGGGAGGAAATGGCAACCCACTCCAGTATGCTTGCCTGGACAATCCCAGGGACAGTGAAGCCTGGCGGAATACAGTCCATGGGGTCGCAAAGAGTCAGACAGGACTGGGTGACTGAGCACACACAGTAAAATAGGCTGCTGTTATTAGTGAGGGCATGAGACTTCAGTTCAAATAGCACACTCGTATTTCACTCCAAGTTAATCAAATATCTTTTTTCTTTGCTTCTTCCAAAGTTGCTTATTTGCAGTTTTTATTGCAGCCAATATTGTTAATTTGCGTAAGAGAAAGGATGGATATGCTTCTGTTAGGATGTGATCCTAAGAGAGAACCTTGTATTTGAAGAATCTGCCGTAGTGACCCCTATCATTTGGGGCTTTTATTTTATCAAGCTTACCAATCTTGCTCTGAGCATTTGTATTCTGTGAATATGTTCTATTGTCTAGCAGTAACTAGCATAAGTATGTAATTATATGCTTTGTTTTGTTGTAATAGATTTCAAAATACTCTATTATTATGGTGCTGTTTGAAATGTGTTTACTATATCAACATAAACATATAAATTGAGTCAAATTATTTGCTTGGTTAACTGCAAACCAAAAGTCATTACAGCGTTGTCAGATTCAAAATGCTGTATGACAATAAAACATTTGATTCCCTTTGCTCAGGCTTGAACCTCAAAAACTTTGTAACCATTTGCCTCAGTATATTTGGCACAACTTTTTTTTAAATATAAATTTATTTATTTTAATTGGAGGTTGATTACTTTACAATATTGTATTGGTTTTGCCATACATCAACATGAATCTGCCACGGGTATACACGTGTTCCCATCCTGAACCCTCCTCCCTTGGCACAACTTTCTGAGAAACAGTAGATATATTCTGTAGCATCATGCAACCAGTGATCCAGTGAAGTTGCTCAGTCGTGTCTGACTCTCTGCAACCCCATGGACAATAGCCTACCAGACTCCTCCATCCATGGAATTTTTCAGGCAAAAGTACTGGAGTGGGTTGCCATTTCCTTCTCCACGGGATCTTCCCGACCAAAAGATCGTACCCAGGTCTCCCACATTGCAGGCAGACGCTTTACCATTTGACTACCAGGGAAGCCCATGCAAGGACTCCCCCATAATTATTTGAGCATGATTTGTAATTCCCATGGTGGTTTGTAGCTTATTTGTAGTTAAGATAACTTTCTTATTCTAAAGTATTTTTCCCTTTGCCTAAACCTCTGACTTTTCCAGCATATACAAAACAAGTAAACCACTAAAAATTTTCAGGTATTTATATATTAAAAAGTTAGCATATCTCATCATGTTTCTTTGTGTTTCCACTTAGTAACCCAGTCCTATTGAAATTGCTGTTAGTCTATTAGGCAATACAATTTCTTATAAACCTCATTAATTTATAATGTCTTTTAACTGCTTTTCTTTTCTTCTTCTTCAGGGTTTTATGTAAAGACAAACACAAGGATGTGGGATTTCCATCTAACTTCCTCTAGCCTTCCGATTCTACCACTTGCCTTTAGTTTCCTGCCTTCTCTCCTGCTGGCTGCCATTGTCTGCCCTGTGTGTGCTGGTATTTCTCTTGTCTCCATCGTTGCCCCTCTGCCTCTAGTGAATGAAAAGGGCAAATCTAAAATAAGATCCAACATTCAGAGCCAGAAGACACAGAATACTTCATTTTTAATCCATGAATTGAAAAAAAAAAGCATTGCATTAATAATTGACAAGATATGACTGAATTACCTTGCATTTCTATGGAAGAAAAGAAAGCTTCTATGAAGTCAATCAATTCTTTTAATTGTTTTTCTAATCTTACATTCTCTTCTTCTTGTATACTTGTATTTAACTAAGATCAACATCCATGTGATTATATGAGAAGTCTCTGTCAAATGGGTGAAAAGATATTCTTCCTAATGCTGAAACAGCTGTGAAAGAAGTTTCTTTTTAGTTTATTACAAATGCAAAAGGAGTTCTCTCTGGGGACTGGCAGCTCAGGTGTCTGTGATGTTTTCACCTTAATGTTTCTGAAAAGAAGTGCATAGAGAGAGGTTCACTGTAGTATTCTCCTTATGAGTGCAGTCTATGGTTTCATATTGCAGGTGAATTAGAGGTCATGAATGTCCTTAAGATAGTATCCGTATCACAGCTCTCTATAAAACATTGTCTATAACAACAAAGACAATGACACTAACATTCTATCTGTATAATACAGTGAAGCAGAATATATAAAAGAGCAAGGAAAAACAATTCTTCCATATTAGACATTCTTTAGGTGAAATTCAATCTGTTTTTGCCATTGCCTTCTCTATTAGAATATAAAGGGCAGGGTAAATTTGCAATGTGGAATTTCATACCACTCATCCATTCAGTGGTTGGAGTTAATGAGCTCCTATTCTGTGACCCCAGAGGATACCAAAATAAACAGACATTGTCATCATCCTGGATGAGTTCAAACTGTAGTGTCAAAGGCATGAGAATAATATTAACATAAAAGGGGCTGTATGAAAAAAGTATTTTGATTGGGAAAAGCAGTAAAATAAGTATTAAGGGAGAGTTAAAAAACAAAAAGAAATTCAGAGAATGTAGAAAGAACATTTCAGAATAAAGACATGATGTGAATTGCTGTTTACTTGCTAAGTCACGTCCAACTTTTTGTGACCCCAAGGACTGCAGCACACTAGGCTCCTTTGTCCTTTACTGTCTCCCAGAGTTTGCTCAAGTTCCATTGAGCTAGTGATACTATCTAACCCTCTCATCTCATGATGTGAATAAAAGCAAACAAATATGGATGATTACAGTGGTTAAGGGAACCACCCAGAATGGCTAAATTAATTTGCTTGGGAAGCAGTGGATAAGGAAAGGCCAAAACAAAGTTGAAAAAGCCTTTATTTGCCACCAAATCCTTGTTAAAATATTTATAATATCAGATAGAGTGTGTTTATACATATTCAGGTTATATGTGAGTATGTATCAAACAACTTCTGCTTTATTTTGATTCTGTGAACAGTAATTGCTAACTAAATCTAAAATGGGAGATTTATATAATTACTGATATCTTTATATGCACAAATAAATCACTTGGGGAATTAAGATATTAAAAGATGTTTTCTGAGCATTATTTAATTATAAAATCTCTTAGGAACACTAAGACATAAAAAAGAAAATTTAATTTTCTATTGTTACAGGCTAATGTCCCTTTAAATAGAGATACTAAACTGCTAGGGAATCACTAGTAAATAAAAACTAGAAATATTGTAAGCTAATTCCATGATATCACCAGTTAGAATTTTACCCAGAAAAGCAAAGATAGCTTCACTGTAAATAATTCATACAATGCAATATTTCCTTTGTTGGAAAAAAATTTGCTGATGTTATAACCCTTCCTAATAAGACTGAGAATAGTAAAATAAATTTTTGTATATTAATAGACACATTAAAACCTCAGCTAACATTTAAACTATAAAAATACTATAAGCAAAGGGCAAGAACTAAACTAGGATGACCATTATTACCTTTCATAATATAAATAGCTTTGTAGGTTTTATTATGGAAATAAGATATGAAAGAAAAATGAATATATATTGGAAGAAAAAAGATAAAATTATGTTTATTTCCATATAACTTAATTTTTCCTAGGACGTCCAAAGGTACATATTAAAGTAGTCAGAAGAGAAACAACATCAACAAAATGAAAATTCATAACCATTTTCATGTTTCTGCAATGCTTATGTTAAAAGTTTTATTTAAAAAGACATAAAGGCTAACAACTTAGAAGTAAACTTAGCAAGATATGTATAGCTCTTTTAAATAATTTTTGCATTTTCTAAAAACACTTTTTTAAATTAAAAAATTTTCAAATATAATTGATTTACAATGTTTTGTTGTGTTTCAGGTGTACATATATATATATATGTATATATATATGTTGTGTTTCAGTTATACATATATATATATTCTTTTCAGATTCTTTTCTCTTACAGTTTTTTGTAAAATATTGAGTATACTTCTCTGTGCTATATAATAGGTCCTTGTTGGTTGTGTATTTTATATAGTAATGTGTATACGTTAGTCCCAAACTCCTAATTTATCCTTCCCTTTCCTATTTGGTGAAAATATATTTGTTTCCTATGTTTGTGAGTCTATTTCTGTTTTTTATATAAGTTCATTTGTATCTTTTTTTTTTTTAATTCCACATATAAGTGATGTCATTTGTTATTTGTCTTTGTCTGGCATATTTCAGTCAGTATGATAATCTCCAGGTGCATCTATGTTGCTGCAAATGGCATTATATCATTCTTTTTAATGGCCGAATAATATTCCACTGTATACGTATATTACATCTTCCTTCCTTCCATTCGTCTGTTAGTGGACACTTAGATTGCTTCTGTGTTGAGGCTATTATAAGTAGTGCCTCAATGAACACTGGGATGTGTGTACCTTTTCTATTTTTATTTTATATTGGATTATAGTTAATTTGTAACATTGTGTTAATTTCAGGTATATAGCAAAGTGATTCAGTCATATATATATATATATATGTACATATATATATTCTTTTTTCAAATTCTTTTCCCATTTAGGTTATTATAGAATCTTGAGCAAAGTTCCCTGTGCTATACAATGCTACTGCTAAGTCATTTCAGTCGTGTCCAACTCTGTGCGACCCCATAGACGGCAGCCCACAAGGCTCCCCCGTCCCTGGGATTCTCCAGGCAAGAACACTGGAGTGGGTTGCCGTTTCCTTCTCCAATGCATGAAAGTGAAAAGTGAAAGTGAGGGCACTCAGTCATGTCTAACTCTTAGTGACCCCATGGACTGCAGCCTACCAGGCTCCTCCATCCATGGGATTTTCCAGGCAAGAACACTGGAGTGGGTTGCCGTTTCCTTCTCCAATGCATGAAAGTGAAAAGTGAAAGTCAAGTCGCTCAGTCATGTCCGACTCTTAGCGACCCCATGGGCTGCAGCCTACCAGGCTTCTCCGTCCATAGGATTTTCCAGGAAAAAGTACTGGAGTGGTGCTATACAATAGGTCTTTTAAATATAATAGTGTGTATATGTCAGTCCCAAACTCTAAATTTATCCCTTTTCCCCACCTTTCCCCTTTGGTAACTTTAAATTTGTTTACTAAGTCTGTTTCTGATTGTAAGCAACTTTGTATCATTTTTTCTTCTTGTGATTCTGCATATAAGTGATATCATATGGTATTTGTTTTTCTCTGACTTGCTTCACTTAGCATGATAATCTCTGAATCCATCCATGTTATTGCAAATGGCATTATTTCATTGTTTTTGATAGATGAGTAATATTCCGTTGTATATATGTATGACATCTTCTTTATCCACTCCTCTGTCAATGTACATTTAGGTAGTTTCCATATCTTGCTCACTGTAAACATGCTGGAATGAACAATGGTGTATATTTTTCCTTTCAAACAATGGTTTTCTCTGGATATATGCCCAGGAGTGGGATTGATGGATCATGTGGTAGCGCTATTTTTAAAATTTTAAAGAACCTCCATAATATTCTCCTTAGGAGTTGTACCAATAAAAATTCCCACCAATAGTGTAGGAGAGTTCCCCGTTTCCACACCCTCTTCAGCATTTATTGTTTGTAGACTTTTTGATGATGGCTATTCTATTGTGAGGTAATATCTCATTGTAATTTTGACTTGTATTTCTGTAATAATTAGAGATATTCAGCATCTTTTCATGTGTCTTTTGGTCATCTTTGGTCTTCTCTGGAAGTTTAAAACTAATTTGTATGTTTAATTTCAGTCAAAATGTCAGTAGTTATTTAGAGGTTTGGAAAAGAAAAAAATAAAATGATAGGATTATTAAAGAAAATGCTAAAAGAAAAAATAATATTGAGAGCAGAACTAGTTATACCAGATATTAAAACATTTACAAAGCCACCATCAATTAAAATATTATGTAACTGTCATAAGAATTAAACTAGTAGAATTCAACCATCTGAGCCACCAGGGAAGCCCGAATTAGATGCTATTGTATATCAAATTGACTAAAGTAAAACCAGAGAATTAGTTAGCTGTTTTGGAATAGCAGTTTTCATTTACAGTTTACCAAGACCATTTCTGATAATTAACAAACTAAACACATTTCAATATACAAGAAATAGAAACTAGTATAAAAGTAAAATAACATATTTGCCTGGTTAAATGGCATCACTGACTCAATGGACATGAGTTTGAGCAAGCTCTGGGAGTTGATGATGGACAGGGAAGCCTGGTGTGCTTCAGTCCATGGGGTTGCAAAGAGTCGGACATGACTGAGTGACTGAACTGAACTGAACATATTTGCCTATCAAGTTAACAAGTAAATATAATTCAATACACAAGTGGTAGTTAAGATAAACGAAACAGGTACATATTTCTAGAAATAATATAAATTCATTTTATATACATTTTATAATGTATATAAAACCTTAAAGTTGCAGGTTAACATGTAACTTCTGATGATTTAACAAAAGATTCCAATTCAGAAATAAACTTTATGTGGTATAGTATTATTTTTATACAATAGAGTTATCTGTAATATAATCTACATATTGTATACTATATACTTTCAAATAAGCTAAAAATTATAGAAAATAAACTGAGATTATATATGTGATGGACTCCTTGGCTTTTAAAAAAATTTCATAACATTTATGCATGTGTGTACATTTTTTTTAAACAATAACTATACATTACTTTTAAAATCAGGGAAAATTTTACTAAAACCATAGGAAAATTAAAATGCAGTAGAAATAAACTTTGAATTTATAGAGGGGGAAGGGTGGCTGAAGAAATACCCATTAAAGCCAAAAATAATATAATAGGTCATTTAAAAAACAGCAAAAATAATTTTTGAATTCTAAGGATATAAAAAAGTAGAAGATAATTAAATGGCTAAAAATTTAGTATATATAACAGAAGGTTTAAAGTATGTGAAACACTAACCTTTTAAAATAGCAGTGAGAAATGTAGAAAGTGTCCCAACTAATTAATATGTAAAGGCCATAAACAGATAATTCACAGAGGGCAAATACAAGGAGCAAAATACACATATGAATATTTTCCACCTGGTTGATAACCAAACGAAAGCAAATTACAACAGCAAGAAAGTGTCACTTTTCACATTTTTTAAATAAGCAAAAAGTTATAAAACCCAGTGTTGGCAAGAGTGTTGTTCAGTCTCTTAAGTCCTGTCTGACTCTTTGCAACCCCATGGACTACAACACATCAGGCTTCCCTGTCCTCCACTATCTCCTAGAGTTTGCTCAAACTTATGTCCATTGATTGAAGGATGCCAGCCACCATCTCATCCTCTGTCATCCCCTTCTCCTCCTGCTCTCAATCTTTCCCAGCATCAGGGTCTTTTAAAATGAGTTAACTTTTAGCATCAGGTGGCCAAAGTATTGTAGCTTTCGTTTCACCGTCAACCCTTCCAATGAATATTGAGGGTTGATTTCCTTTAGGACTGACTAGTTTGATCTCCTTGCTGTCCAAGGGACTCTCATGTGGCTATATATTGCTATTGAAATATAACCAGGACAATCTTTCAGTAGCAACTTGCAAACCACATTGAAGACTTAAAAATCTTGTACTTTCTGACTCAATAGTTCCACTTATGGGAATCCTTAAGTTATTGTGAAATTTTATGTATATATTCCTTATTGTGTTATATATTACAGTGAAAAAATGGAAAAGGTGATGAATAACTAGTCAGAATTAGTTCCCTTTTACTTGCTGGAATATTACATAATCATTAAGGTGTCCAAGAAGTAAATAAACATACACACCTACACATACATTCATTTTTTGCTTACATATATACATACACTTATACAGACATACATGTAAGTATAGGTACATATGTATGATTATGTTAAGTGTAAACATTAAGGTTTAAATAGAATAGTAGTTTATGCTCACAATTATATATGTTCATGTGAAAAAAGACTAGGAGGGAATAAGTTTGAAAGTATAATTTCCTCTGTTCACAAAATTGGAGGAAACTTCTAATTTTTTCCCCCCAAATTTTGTAAATGCTGTATTCCAATTTTTAGATAAATTTAATAAAGGATGGAAGGAAGGGAGAAAGAAAGAAAAAGAAAAAAGGAAAAGAAGAGTGAAAGAAAGAAGGAATGAAGCAAAGAATGAAGGAAGAAACAAAGAAAGAAGAAAGAATATAAGAATATTTTACTCTGTTAAACATAACTTTTTTCAGATTCAGTGAATTTAAGATGCCACACTAACGGCAAAGAAGATAGTCTGTTAGTTTACTGTAGAAAGAAATATGAAAATTACTCCTTTTATTTTCTCATGAAAAAGTTTGATTTCCATGTGTTTTCCCTCTTTTATTTCTAGTTAAGTTTCCTTTGTGACTTTCTTTCAGAACTCAAAGGTTACACATATACAGGTATCAGGGATATGAAAGCACTATTTGAAATACAAGAGTTGACTTGGCTATTCCACACCATTCCGTTTCCTTAAGCTTCTGGCCCTTTCTGCATTGTAAGTCTAACTGTCTGCCCTAGGCTTCCATTTCTAGACATATCTTCCCACATGAGTTAAGTTTTTGAGATAGTTGCCCAAGTCTGTGGTCCTTGAGCCTATATGAATTAGTACCACAACTTGTTTATCATTTTGAGGTAAAATAAGATTATATACTCACAATTTAATATAAGGCTTTTCACTTGCCACTATCGCTCAGTTTCCTAACACATCAAAATTATAGACTTTCTTATACACAGGGGTACAATCTAAGACCATGACTGAAAATTGTCTTGTGATTCTCACAGGAGGGGAGTAGATTTTGTGATATTTGAAGGGAAATATGTCACACACAAAGATAGCATTTTAAAACCTCGAGGAAAAAAAAATAAAACCTTGAGAAACTTTCAAAAAGCAATTTGAAAAGCGTACTAATACATTTCAAAAGATTAATATTATTTGTTCAATGAGCACTTAGGGTGATTCTTAGCTGATATATTGCTTTAGCTATCTCTATAGATATAGTTTAAGATATAGTTATAGACATATATCATACCATCTACTTGTTTGTTTATGACTTTAGACCAGTTACTTAAAATCCATGTCTCTCAGCTTTCTTATTTGTTGTGAATAATAATAATAAGTTGTGAATAATAATAGTATCTATCTGTATTATATTAAGGTCATTTAATGAGATAATACACATAAAGTGCTTAGAAGAGTTTCTTGCAAATAAAAAGGCTATGTCAGTGTTAGCTGTTATTATGATTATTATTATTTTTGATTGCCAAGATATGTTAAATTTTTAACTAAATTGTACATTTTGGAGGTTTGTTACATAGTGATGCAATTCTGTGATTGAGATAGAATAATACTTTTCAGTGGAAATAATGTTGTTTGTGTTCAGTTGCTAAGTAATGTTTGACTCTTTGTGATGCCATGGACAAGCTTACCTGTCTTCAGTATCTCCTTGAGTTTGCTCAAAGGCATGTCCGTTATGTCGATGATGCCATCCAGGCATCTCATCCTCTCTCACCCCCTTCTCCTCCTGCTTTCAATCTTTCCCAGTATCAGGGTATTTTCCAATGAGTTGGCTCTTTGCATCAGGTGGTCAAAGTTTTGGAGCTTCATCTTCAGTGTCAGTCCTTCCAATGAATATTCAGGGTTGATTTCCTTTAGGATTGACTGATTTGATCTGCTTGCTGTCCAAGGGACTCTGAAGAATCTTCCCCAGCACCACAATTCCAAAGCATCAATTCCTCGGCATTCAGTCTTTTTTTTTTAATTGCCTTTTTATTATTTTTAAAATTATTTATATTAATTGGAGGATAATTATTTTATAATATTGTGATGGTTTTTGCCATACATCAACATGAATCAGCCACAGGTGTACATATGTCCCCCTCCCCCCAATTCTGAACCCCGTTCCCACCTCCCTTCTCACCCTCTCCCTCTGGGTTGTCCCAGAGCACTGGCTTCGGGTGCCCTGCTTCATGCGTGGACCTTGTACTGGTCATCTATTTTACATATGGTAATACACATGTGTACCCCAATGTTCATTACAGCACTATTTATAATAGCTAGGATATGGATGTAACTAGGTGTCCATCAGCAGATGAATGAATAAGGAAGTTGTGGTACATAGACATAATGGAATTTACTCAGCTATAAAAAGGAACGCATTTCAGTCAGTTCTAATGAGGTGGATGAACTTGGAGCCTATTATACAGAGTAAGGTAAGTCAGAGAGAGAAAGACAAATACTGTATATTAACATATATATATATATATGAAATTTAGAAAGGCGGTACCAATGATCCTACATGCAGGGCAGCAAAGGAGACACAGATGTAAAGAACAGACTTTTGGACTCAGTGGGAGAAGATGAGAGTGGGATGATTTGAGAGAATGGTACTGAAACATGTACTCAGCCTTCTTTATGGCCCAACTCTCACATCTGTACATGACTACAGGAAAAACCATAACTTTAACTATACGGACTTTTGTCGGCAAAGTGATGTCTTTGCTTTTTAATACACTGTCTAGGTTTGTCACAGCTTTCCTGCCAAGGAATAAGCATCTTAATTTCATGGCTACAGTCACCATCCACAGTGATTTTGGAGCCCAAGAAAATAAAATCTTATATTTAATAAAAATTACGTATTTGTCTCATTATATTCTCATAATTAGATATTACATAAAAAGTAAATCTATTTTCCTGGTTATAGAGTCACAAATTCTAATTTCAACCCTTCCCAGATATACACAGTTGTGACTTTTTAACCTAAATTTACTATTTAATTAATCTTTTAAAATATAATTTTACAAAAATAACACCCAAAGTAATTTTGCAGGCAGTGGGTAAAGATACTTATATATGTAAAGACACATATATGTGAAATCAGAATATCTACCTGTCTTACTGAAGTCAAGTCAATTTGATAATTTCATTTACTTAGATCTCTGATACCATGCTTGATACATGTGCAGGGGTTGAAAGTGCCAGTTGTGAAAATGTAAGTTATTGAAGAGTATTTTAGAGAGAATTGATGGAGTTCAGACTTACATATTATGTGGCAAGTAATTAACCTAACCTGTACAGAGAATGTCATTTCAGATAATGTGGAGAATTTTTCAAACATTCTTAAAATATTTGTAAGGTGAATTATGTAGGTATAATACTTGATAGTTTCTGAGAAATACATGAGGCCTATTTCTATAGTGCTACCCTAGAAGCACTGGGAGAATGAAATTAAGAGGCCTAATATTCACCCTCTAAGTAAAAGACACAGAAGTTACCAGTCACAAGTGGGCTGTGGGATACAAGTTTTATTAACAAGTGGGTTCCTAGTACTCTTTCCTCAATTACAGACGTAAGTTATCTTCAGCCATACTATCTTGGTCTATAGCTTTGATCTGAAGCCAAATAGCAGAACCTAATTTCAAGTTCAGTTTCAGATCTTAGGATATCCTAGAGAAGAAAATCTGAGTCTTTAGACCCTGAATAGTTACCTGGCCAACTGCAAAGTCCACAGTCTTCCTGGCTCACATTTCCAGGAAAGTCAGAAAGGCATTATGCTGGAGGATTTGGTGGGGAAAGAGAAATTTGATATATGTACATCTGTAACCATGATTTGGGGAATGGGCCAATGATTGAGAGTAACTGTGTGAGTGTAGGCCGATCTAAGGGATCAAGATATTTGAGCATATATAAGCATGGAAGTCGGTAAAGGGGCTTCCCTGGTGATGCAGTTGGTAAAGAATCTGCCTGTAATGAGGAGCCTGCTTATAATGCAGGGGACCCAGGTTTGATCCCTTGGTTGGGAAGAACCCCTAGAGAAGGAAGTGGCAACCCACTCCAGTATTCTTGCCTGGAAAATCCCATTGACAGAGGAGCTTGGCAGGCTACTTATGCCACTCATGGGGTTGCAGAAGTCAAACATGACTTAGCAGCTAAACCACCACCACCAAGCATGAACTTTACACTATGACCCATATATAACCCTAGGACTAGCACCTTTGCAGAGGAAGAGATCAGAAATGTTCACTTAAATGATCCTCTATTATGGAAAGGAAGCAGATATCTGAGAAGATGGTGCACGCAGATTGTCTCTAAGATATTGCCTTTCAAAATACAATACATACATGAGTTTCTTGGGAGATTTCATTTAAATGTGGATTCTGATTCAGCAGGGCTCATGTGGGGCCTGAGATTCTGCCTAGGTAATGCTGATATTTTTTATCTTGGACTACTCTTTGTATTGCATGGCTCTAAGAGAAATGTTTTAGCCTCTCTTGATCCCTCTTTCCAATTTCTTTCAGAAAAGGAAGGTATTAGATATCAAAAGAGATACATAGCATATTCTTATATCTGTGTATGTCTTTTGAACTATATACTTTAACTCATTCAGACTCCATTTACTCATCTTTAAAACAAGTGATAATTCTTACCTTGTAGTATTGTAGAGCAAGTGAGAGATACTGTATATGTAAAATACCTAGAACAGATCCTGGTCCTTTGTAAGTGACACCCACCCAACAGTAGTTACCAGAGTACTTATTACATAAAAGAAAATGAGAGAGTTCAACTAAAATAAGTTTTGACTGATCATTTGAACCCACACTCAAAAAATAACTCAAATATAAAAGGAGACTCTCAGGATGAAGGGTATACATAGAAAAGTATCAGGGCTTATGGAAATAAAGTGAACACAATCTTGGGTTGCATTGATAGATGCTAAATGTTTATGTTAAGGAAGATGTTAGAGAGATATGTCTAGAATTTCTAAGGCGATATTGAAAACTCAAAAGAAACATCCATTGGTTGATAAATTGTATTTGGAAATACAACTGGTCAACTCCAAGTTTATTAATTTTAGTGTGGTTTGTTGACAGATCAAGCATGCTCAGAGGAGGGCAGCATTGGTGACAATTATCAAAAAGGCATTTCATGAGAAATTTAAAAAATTAGTGTATATTATCCCAGAAATAAGAAAGTTAGAGAATTGGTGGGTAGAGTATCAAATAGATAAAGGAATAGTCTTACTCCTGGTGGCAAAACTGAAACTGACAGAAATTATAGGTTGGTAGATTTATGCTTAATATAACAAAGCTATTTCTCATTGCTCTGTTGCCCAAAAAAGGACCAGTTTCCTTACAATGTAAATCCTTATTGTAGAATGTCTAAGTAAATGCTTTGTGATCTCGGTGTAAGGATGTTTTAGAACAGGCTTACGGTAACACTGGCGAGTTGGGCTAGGCCCGTCAAATCTAAATTCTAACTCTAAAGTCTCATATTCTAATACATGAAATATTAGTCCAGAAATAGGCAAGAATTACTCCCTAATTGCTTTGACAGGCATCAACAGAAATTATTGTTTTCTTAAATGTCTTTAAGAGTTTTATAGTAGTAAGAAGACCCAATAATCTGTAGAATTTTTAAGTTTTTTGACGTACTTGTTTGTGCATTATCTCATTTAAAAGAGCTTTTAAAATTCATTCATTTTAGTTTTTATTTTAAAAAACTTTTAAATTAATTTACCTCTTTTGATTTACCTATTTACAGCTTTCCCAAAGTATGAGGTGAAAATATACAATGTTCACATTTTAAGCACTGATTTGTTAATCTTGCCAACATTTTGGATAGAATAGTGGAAGCTCTTTAATTCTTTTAAGGACAGCTTTTGTTGACTTATTGAGAGAATCATTTTAAGTGAAAAATCTTTAAAATGATACATATATATCTGAATGTTATATCTATCTATATCAATCAATACATATTTATTCACTAATATTTTGGGTTCATTAATTTGATTCACATGTGTCCCATCTTCCTTGCATCAATCACATTCATATGATTTGCAATTTTATTAATTTCATAGTGAAACAAAATTCAAAAAAATTATGAAGTAATGTGAATAAAAAATGCTCTGAGTGACTCTCCACCTCTTCCCCAACCATTACTGTATGTCAGTGAGGAATGCTTTCAACTAGTTGCAAGTGTCTTTCTATGGCTTATGTAAGTTCCTTCCTTCCTTTCTTCCTTCCCTCTCTCCAACTTTCTGTCTTTCCTTCTTATCTTTCTTCATCCTCTGTCTCACTAAATAAGAAATCTGATCTTAACTGACATATGCCATTAGGGTAGTCGCATTCTCTCTGAAAGTTATGACCAACTAAGGAAAGTTAGTTTCATAACCAAGGAAACTTTGACCAACTTTCATAACCAAGGAAACTTATGACCAACCTAGATAGCATATTCAAAAGCATAGACATTAATTTGCCAACAAAGGTTCGTCTAGTCAGGGCTATGGTTTTCCCTGTGGTCATGTATGGATGTGAGAGTTGGACTGTGAAGAAAGCTGAGCGCCGAAGAATTGATGCTTTTGAACTCTGGTGTTGGAGAAGACTCTTGAGAGTCCCTTGGACTGCAAGGAGATCCAACCAGTCCATTCTGAAGGAGATCAGCCCTGGGATTTCTTTGGAAGGAATGATGCTAAAGCTGAAACTCCAGTACTTTGGCCACCTCATGCGAAGAGTTGTCTCATTGGAAAAGACTCTGATGCTGGGAGGGATTGGGGGCAAGAGGAGAAGGGGACAACAGAGGATGAGATGGCTGGATGGCATCACTGACTTGATGGACATGAGTCTGGGTGAACTCCGGGAGTTGGTGATGGACAGGGAGGCCTGGCGTGCTGCCATTCATGGGGTCACAAAGAGTCGGACATGACTGAGTGACTGATCTGATGTGATGTGATCTGATTCTCTCTGAACTTCTGTTGGCCTTTTCCTTATAGTCACAAATGGCTGCTACAGGTTCAAATATTAGGATCATATTCTAATGACATCTGCTTTGCTTATGAGGAAAGCAGAACTTTCCTACTTGTCACCGATGAATGAATATTTATATCTCATTGGTCAGAATTTTACCAGATGACCACATAAATTTGCTACGATTTTAGCAGATCCCACCCTATAGTGAAGTCTCACAATGGAGAAGGGTCTGGAAATGTATGTTGGGTCAGCAAAGCATCTTTCCATTCTCTCACAGACTTGTCTTTAATCATTCTGAAGGTTTAGATCTAATTTTCATAGACAAAACTCCTCCTTTTTATACTCATCTTTTATTAATATTTATAAAAATTGAATTACATAATTACAATGTTATTTAAAGCTTTCAAATTAATATTTTGAGGATAAATACAACTGACTTTTGACAAGCATGCAGCTCATTGCTGAGACCAGAAATACATGGATGTATTCCAGAATCACTAAGAGTTGGGAGACTGGAGTATTTCCTGGATATCATTTAAATATATTTTAGAAGGAAATTTTCAGGCAACCCCAAGTATAACATTAAATGGTGGCTGATTAAGGAAATGAAGATGATCATTACTAGAGTAGTTTTTCATCACCATCAACATTACTTATATTTTTTTAATGTATAGGCTTTTGTGTAACTGTCTTGATATCATTTCTGAGTCTATAGGGAATATAATGTATAAAAGTTTTTAAGATGTATATTCAAAAATTCACAATTTAAGTGAAATCTTCTAGAGTAATCCTAAATAGATAATCCCACTTAGCCATGACTTCTTCAAGGGGCCAGTCTGTATCTTACTCAATGTTTGCCTCTGACAGTCAGCACATGTTGATATCTAACACACAAAACGTTCTCACTAGAAGTTGTATTGGATGATGATGGTGATGATGTTAGAATATTATACTAAGTGATATGGAACCAACTTATTAAGAATCTAAAAGACTTTATTCTTATCAAATTCATGTTTATAAATATTCTATGCATTTATATGAAGCAGTTATCATTCTCATTTGTCAGATGAAATGTCTGCCTTGGTGGTTTAACATTCTAGGTTTTAGTATTGCTTACTAAGTTAAAATAAATGCCAAAAATCTACCCACTTCCTCTAAAATCAAAATTTTCTACACATTACTAAAATCCTAGATTGTTTAACTAATTGCAAGAAGGCCTACTGTCATCAAAGACAGCAAGAACATTCTAATAATCTAATATATAATAGAAAATAACTGTAAATAGGAAAAATATTGTGTGGGTTTTCTGTTAGAGACCAGAAAGCATGTGTCATTTCCTTTTACAAATCAAAGAGCTTCCTATTTCCTTTTATGTTAACAGCTGGTGTTGATGCTGCTTTTATTTTATTGTTACCATACTCTTTATAGCTTGAGGCAATAATTCTCTCAGTTTAAGTGAAATAGTTTTATCATCATTTTTTTTCTGTTTTATATATATTCATGAGATATGATTAACTTTGTTTTAAAAATTAAGCTTCTTATTTTTTTATGTAGGTTGAAGGGAGTTTTTGTTTTAAACAATCTAAATTCAGGGTAGATCACATACATAACATTAAAACTTTTGTCCCTGTTCTTTAGGGTATTGCTGTATGGATATTTTTGAGGCTGTCAAAATTAGTCATTCTATAGTATTTTTCTTACTTTGTATTAACAGAATTTATAGTTAGTTTAATGGTAAAAGTGTATATGTCTAATAAGCATCAATAATAATTATCAGTGTTGCAAATGTACTATAAGTTTTTTAATTCTAGTTCTTCCAGAAATCTTTGTTAAGTTTTTCAAACCATAAAGCTTTATATAGCTGGCAATAACAGAACTATTCAGTGGTTATCCATACGCTATATCATTTAACTTAGTGCTGAAATGGTAATTGTTCTGGTCAACAGCACAAGCTATCAATTGTATATTACATAACTTGGAATATAATTCTGCCTAAGATCATCACTTTTCTAGATATCTTCATGCCTAAAAAGTCATATTTAAATAAAAATTTTGACAAACTTGAGAATAACTTTTAGAATTCATGTATTTTCTAATAAATATTCCTAAAGTTCATTGGTAGTGATATAGTGAAATGGTTAAAATTTTGAAAGACCGTTAATCATGGATAAAAGTTTTCATAAGATACAAGCACCATGGGCATAATGACAAGTTGTTGTTGTTGTTTAGTCTCTAAGTCATGTCTTACTCTTTGTGACCCATGGCCCTCCAGTCTCCTCTCTCCATGGGATTTTCCAGACGAGAATACTGGAGTGGGTTGCCATTTCCTTCTCCAGGGGATCTTCTTGACTCATCTTCTCCTCCAGAAGGAGGTCTGAACCCATGCCTCCTTCACTGGCAGATGTATTCTTTACAGTAGAGCCACCAGGGAAGCCTGAATGACAAGTGAGACTTTAAAAATAAAAACACGAAGCTCAAATATGTCTTTCTCTAATTCCTCTTAATTCCTTGAATTCTACCAATTAAAAAAGGGAAGAATTTTATGTTTCTCTTTTCACATTCTGACTTAGTTGTTTTGCTTGATACCGATTGGATAATTTTCACCAACTTGACCAGAGAACTGCTTGCTGAAATGCCTTGTACAGAGCCAGGAGAGTCTCTATTGTATTATCTGCCAAGAATGTAGAAGAGAAAACTGACAGTTGAGAGACACTGCTTGAAGAATTATTTATGTGATTTCCAGGTCCGATGCATCAGAATTATCTGGAGTCCTTATACATATATATACAAAAAAATCTATCCCATCTCCCAAGGATTTCATTTAGTAGTGCTAATGTGTACCTGGACATTTACCTGTCTTTGTACATGAGTAATTTAATTTTAAGCACATTAAAGTTTGAAAAGTATGCACATATTAATTCTCTATTTTCTCTGGATTCTTTATGATACTAAATACTAAGAAAGCAAAACTAGATTTGTTCCTATTTAAACACTCTCACTTAGTTTAATACCTTGATATGACTGTGCAGGACATTTCAGAGTACATGCACAAAGCAACCATTGAGGATTTTATATTTTACATTGCTCAATAGTCTTTGCAAACAAATGCATACAAAATTACTTTCAGAACTTTTTTTTTTTTTTTTTTTTGAATTCAGCTGAGTCTTTGTTGCTGTGCACAGGCTTTCTCTAGTTGTGGTAAGCTAGGGCTATACTCTCGGAGAAGGCAATGGCAGCCCACTCCAGTACTTTTGCCTAGAAAATCCCATGGACGGAGAAGCCTGGTAGGCTGCAGTTCATGGGGTCGCTAGAGTCAGACACGACTGAGCGACTTCACTTTCACCTTTCACTTTCATGCATTGGAGAAGGAAATGACAACCCACTCCAGTATTCTTGCCTGGAGAATCCCAGGGAGGGGAAGCCTGGTTGGCTGCCGCCTATGGGGTCGCACAGAGTCGGACACGACTGAAGCGATGCAGCAGCAGCAGCAGGGCTATACTCTATTTGCAGTGTGTGGGCTTCTCATTGTGGTGGTGTCTTTTGTTGTGGAGCATGGGCTCTAGGGTGCATGGGCTTCGGTAGTTATGGTGCACCATGGCATGTAGAATCTTCCCAGACCAGGGATGGAACCCATGTCCCTTGCCTTGGCAGATGGATTCTTACTGACTGTACCACCAGGGTAGTCCCTTAAAGAAATATTGACTTGAATAAATTTCCTTGAAAGGATAAATGATTATCATCTAATATGTGCTATGCAATCATTGTCTTTATATCTTTTTGCTTTGACTCTACAGGACTGTTAGGCAGCCTTTAAGATGATCTCCCATGACCCCTGCCTCTCAATATTCATTCCCTTTTGTCATACTCTTCCCTTCAGTGTGGCTGGGCTAACTGACTTGCCTCTAACTAATAGGATACTGCTTGAGTAATGGAATGCCATTTTTGATATTCAGTTATAAAAATACTGCGGCTTTCATCTTGGGTGTTTTCTCTCAATTGTACTGAGGAAACTCAACAGCCATATTGTAATCTGCACTCCTGAGAGGGCTATATGGCAGAGAACTGAGGGAGACCACTAGACAACAATTTAATGAGGCACCGAAATCCTGAAGTCCTCAGTTCAACAGCTTGAAGAGAACTAAATCTTGCCAACAGTATGTGAGTAGACTTGGAAGTAGAACTAACCCTAGTAATGCGCCAGATAAATCAAAGATCTTGAACCATATGCTGACTGAAGTCTAAGAGACTTAGAGCCTGAAGCCCCCAGCCTGCCATGCTCTGATTTTTGACCCACAGAAGGTATGAGACAATATATGTTTGATGTTTCAAGTTGCTGAGTTTGAGAGTAGAAGCAATTTGTTTTGCAATAATAGAAGACAATATATAAGCTAAGAGCTTCATTAATCACCTCATCCCAGATTCTAGTCTCATTTCTTTGCTTTCTATGTGACCTCTGACCTTTTCTTTTTCTTAAATATTTCAGTTATCCTAGGTAAAATTTTATTTTAAACCACTGAGTCCTTTTATTTAAAAATAAGACTATTATTAGAGTAAAAATTTTTGCACAAATAACTCATAATTCTTTGTGCCTAGCAAGTACAGTGCTCATCCACATAATTTCTATCACTCTGTCTAAATAATAATTTGAAACCCATTTATTTCTATTGGAGAATCCATCATATTTTTTTCAGTAGAATTGGCTTTCTAGTGCTTAGACCAAAATCATCATACCAGCACTAGATTAGATTCTAAACATTCTGGAAATTAGCATTTTTTTTCATGGATGAGTAATCTTATGTCTAAAAAATAAGTTGAAGTGACACTCAAGATTAAACTACTGCTTGAACTGAGATCTGATGACTGAGTTCAAGTCATCAGTGCTTCTCTTATTACTTGACCATAGTGCTAAATGGTAGAAGGAGATGCTCAGAAGACTTTTGAGAGATGAGAGACATTCTGCCTGAAGCTTGAACCTTATCATATATAGTTTCCAAAATGGGTAGCCCATTTGTACTAATATTTCAAAGCTGTTCTCAAATTTTCCATGATTTTTATATCATAACACCTATGAATAATGTCTCACTGCTTAACAACTTTTATCTAAATCTTCAATGCCTGCCTTTTCTGTAATGGCATCTATAAAAGTATTATGCTATGAGTCTTCAAAGCAAAACATTAATTGTGTTAATTAATAGCATAAATAGAATTGTGTTTGGATCAGTTGTATAGAAAATGCTTTGGATTTGTTTTTGGATGAACAAAACAGAAGAAAGATTGAGTAATGTGTGTGCTACGTCACTTCAGTCATATCCAACTCTTTGCAACCCTATGGACTGTAGTCCACCAGACTTCTCTGTCCATGGGATTCTCCAGGCAAGAATACTGGAGTGAGTTTCCGTGTCCTCCTCGAGGGTATCTTCCTGACCCAGGGATTGAATCGGTGTCTGTTATGTCTCCTGCATTGTCACATGGGTTTTTTACCAATATTGCCACCTGAGGAGACAGAAGAAAAGTTGAGACAGAGTCATTATTCTGGTAGAAAACTCACTGAATAAAGAGGTCCATCTGCAGGCGTTGACCTCCTGTAAGACTCTGAGAAAGCTAGTTTGTTTGCTCTGAATGAAATTCTAATGATATCATTTGTAAAAGAGTGTATTAAAAAGTACTAACTGATTCCCAGCACTCAGTAATAAATTCATATTTACATCAGTGATCTTTTTACAAAAGATAGAAGTAGAATTTGTTTCGGCCTGAAATAAGTTAATTTCCTTCACCTTCTATTCATTTCACAAGTGTTGCCCACTTCTCTTGGTAGTTTTATGTAAGTGCATGGAAGTTTCTATAATATCTCTCTGATTGCACCTGATGGTGGACTTGTTACACAAATAAATGCCAGGGAGTCAGGGATTTGCTTCACCATCATCATGCACCATTTCAGGCATTACACTCATTTCTTGTTTAAATAAACTTCCCCTGACCCCCAGGCATGAATTAAATCAAAGTAGTTTTAAAGCTCAAGGACAGAATAAGTCACTGCGGAAAGTGGGACAAAGGAAATCAGACACGCCAGATGGAAAGTTCAGACTGGCCAGTATCTTTAAAATGTCAGCGCTGTATAAAAAGGCTTTGTGAGCCATCAATCAACTGTGGCTGTAGAAAAAGGCAGGTGGCTATAGAAATTAGTCTTTTTTTCACTAAGCCTTAGAAAATTATTTTCAAGGTAGGCTGAATTTGAAGATACTTATACACGTATAGCTAAAGAACTGAAGGAAAGAGAAATGGAGGAGGAAATTCTAGTAAGATCTTATCGAAAAGTAACTCCTTGTTTTTATAAATATTAGGGTCTGGAGTTTAACAAAATCACCTGTACTTATTTTACTCCTTTGTTGCAATTTGACCTATTTGATAAGACAGACAAGATTTTAACCTGACTTTTTAATATTTTTATTTATTTGTTCGAGTGAAAACTAAAGATTGATATGTTTCTGGTTTGATTGTGATAACCACTTCATAATCCTATGGCAGTATCCATTAATTTCAAAATAAAAATGTAAACTGAAGCCTTTGGTTTTCAAGAAAAGAGAAGTCTCAAAAAGAAATGTCTACAACAACTTTAATGATATACTAAAGCTCTTCCAAAAAAGCATATAGTAAACAGATTTTCATAGTGGAGGCATCTTTTTAGTTCACACTTAGTCCAAAAAAAAAAAAAAAAAGACTGCTTAAACTTATTACTATTCTTGTCTGAGTTCACAGTATTACATTCATGCATTAATATTAATATTAGCATTTATACAACACTGTGTATATACCAGGCACTTGTGCTAAGTCATGAGCATATATTTATTTTAATTATTAAAACATTGCTTTGAGGCAGGTACTTATATTATTCCTATTACTAAATGGATAGTAAACAACCTGTATAAAAATCTTCTTTCTACACTGCATCCTTGTCCCATGGAGATTTACTATTGTTGAAGCATGAAATCTTTGTATTATATGGTGGTTCAGAGCACAAACTATGTGGTCACCTAGTTGTTTCAAAGACTGGTTCTACCTATTCCTAGCTGTGAAACCTTAGGGAATTGATCTCTCCATACTTTTGAGTTTCCTTGTGTATAAAGTGAAAATTGTTGAAGGATAATTCTGAGAATTAAATGAGATAGAATTTATTAAACTACCTAGAATAGAACCTAGCACATAGTATAAACTCAAAACATGTCATGTCTTTATTATTTGAATCTTTTTCAAAATTCACAAGCAATAAATGCATAATTTCAGAAATCATTTAATTATGTTTAACAAGTTAATTGTTAGAAGATTAAAAAAGATAAAAACATGTTTTCTGTCTTCAAATATCAGGTAGAAATAATCATCACATGCAGAATGTATCATAATGTTTGCATTGCAGTAGGTAATATGCAAACAAAATAATAACCTCTTACTAAATTGGGCTAATCAGGGATGATTTTCATCAAGAAGTAGATTTTTAGAGGTTAGTTTTAAGAATAAATTTATATATTTATATATGGAAATTTATATATTTCCATAATATTTTGCATTGCAAGCAGATTCTTTACCAACTGAGCCACAAGGGAAGCCCAAATTTATATATAAAACATGTTAATTGTCAAAACTTTAGAAAATACAAAAAGACATTTAGACTAAAGTAAAAGTCACCTATATGATGGCAACTCAGACTTTTTCCACCTATTATATTTTGACATTATTTTATGGTCTTTGCACAAGTTTATAGCATATTTTAAAAATAATATTTGATCATTTTTATAGAGATTTGTTAAAAATTTTTTCCCTACCCAATATTATTTTATGAAATCTTGCCAGTTTATTAAATGTAGGCCTAATGAGTGAACTGAAGAAAAGAAAAAAGGCATTCCCTGGCTTTGAGGTGGGGACTGAAGGATAAGCAGTAAAGATAAGGGAATAGCAAATGAGTTTTATTCAGTGAAGGATGGGGTAATTTATTTGATTTAAAAACAGCAAGAAATAAAATTGCTCATTTGAAGGGGAGAGTTAATATCTAGCTCTGCAGTCCAGGAAAGATGACACTCTTTGTTATGGTGAAGAGAGCAATGGATAGTGTATGAGAAGCCTCAATTCACACTACATTAAACACCATTTAACACTTTAACTATATCAAGTATGCTACCTAACAGCCACTTGACTTTTGACATGTAGCTAGACCCTCCCCTTGTTTTGTTTTTTCATGTTTAAAATGAAACATCTGTAGGTCATCCATGTTGTGGCAAATGGTATTATTTCATTCACTTTAATGGCTGAGTAATATTCCATTGTATATATGTGACACATCTTAGTCCATTTCTCTGTCAGTGGACATTCAGCTTGCTTCCATGGCTTGGCTATTGTAAACAGTGCTACAGTGAACATTGGAGTGTATATATCCTTTTGGAGCATGTTTTTCAAAAGATGTATGCCAGGAATGAGATTGCAAGGTCATACGGTAGTCCTATTTTTAGTTTTTTTAAGGAACTGCCACACTGCCCTCTGGTGCTTCCCTGATAGCTCAGGGGTAAAGAATCTGCCTGCAATGCAGGAGACACAGGTTCAGTCCCTGGGTTGGGAAGATCGCCTGGAGGAGGTAAAAGGCAACCTACTCTAGTATCCTTGCCTGGAGAACTCTGTGGACAAAGGAGCCTGGGGGTGGCTACAGTCCAAAAAGGGTCGCAGAGTTGGACAAGACTGTGTGACTCAACATGCACAGATATTGTCCTCAGCAGTGACTGCGCTCATTTACATTCCCATAGAGCTTGTCATGTACTGAGTAAAGTCAGACAGAGAATCAGAAAAATCATATGACATCCCTTATTTGTGGAATCTAAAAAGATATGATACAACTGAACTTTTTTACAAAATAGAGACAGACCCACAGACTTAGAGAACAAACTTTTGATTGCTGGGGGAAGGGATAGTTAGGGAGTTTGGGACTGACATGTACACACTGCTATATTTAAAATGGATAACCAGCAAGGACCTACTGTATAGCCCAGGGAATTCCACTCAATGTTATGTGGCAGCCTGGATGGAAGGGAAGTTTGGAGGAGAATGGATAGATGTATGTGTATGGCTGAGTCTGTTTGCTGTCCAACTGAAACTATCATAATATTGTTAAATGACTATACTCCAATACAAAATAAAAAGTTTAGTAAAATAAAATGAGACATCTGAATGATGGGTCCCAACTCAGTAATACATCCTTCTAAGCCAAATATTTTCCAGAATCATTGTTCAGGGCAGAGGATGGAGACCCTGTAAAGGTGTCTACAAAACTGGAAATGCTTGTAAAAGAAACACTCAAAATGTATGTGGTCAGGGCCACATTTGCATCTTATTCACCTCTGTGTTTCCCTTGCCATCACTAGGCATACAGCATATGTTCCAGAAATGCTTGAGACAATAAACCACAAGTAAGTTTAGAATGGAATTGACATCCCTACCAATGCCATTTTTTAAAAAGTAAAAGCATGTTTTCTCAGGTGAATTGTGATAGCTGTTAGTTTTGGTCACTGGCAGTTTTACTTTTCCCATGAAACTAGCAAGAGATCAAATAGATCCATAGGTTGGGTATGTGACTCAGTCTTTCTAATCGTGTTTTCCCCTTGGCTTGGACATGGTGACTGTCCATTTGGGAGGATAGAGCACACGTAGGGGCAATCAGTGATCCTTGTGGAATTAAATGTTGCAGGAGAGAAAGTACTTGCCCTTCTAGTTAGGTTAGAATATCAGGGACTGGAACTACCCTCCTGCTAAGCAACAGCACTCAAGACATTGGGCATTAGGCAATGAAGAAAACTGAGTCCCAATAGATAGCAAACGAAAGAGGTGACGGGTCAGATTGCCCAGCTCACTGCCTAGAGAAAGCTCCAAGTTCACTGTGCAGGGAGAGGGAGCCCAGGCAGAGGAAGAGGGCCAGCTCTCAGCCTGGAGCAGATGAAGCTGGGAATTTGGGGGAGCCAAGGTCATAAGAGTTTATATTCCTTTTTATTGTCAACTCACTTCAATTTGGGTTTCAGTCATTTTAAGGAAAAGAGACCTAATATGCTTTCTTATATTTCATCTCCTGTCCATTTCCCTTATTCCTGAGTTGATTTTTAAAGTCAGCCATACCGCAGGCATTGCAAGTCACATGCTAAGATCTGACAGGTGCCCTTTACTATGTAGCCTCCAGTATGGAAGCTGCAAGAACCACAGCCTTAGAGTGATTTTCGAATTAAATGGTTAAAATGTGTTTTTAAGTGAGTACTTTCTGCGAAATCTATTCTTCTGCAGACAGGCTTACATCAGTCTTCTATTAGGGCTGGAAATGGACTTTCCAGCCATTGACACTTGACAGGATGTTTATTTTCCTGTTATAACAATTGCCAATTGTCCACAATTTCTCTTCTCACAGGAATAACCAAGGTCAGCTGTGATGAACTACCACTGCTGTAACCTCCCTCTGAGATTTTCTTTTTATTTATATTTGATATCAGTGATTCCCTCATTTTTCATAAAGGAAAAAAGAAATGAAGACAATCAATTCAAAATACTATCATGGAGGGTGGGGTAGAAGGAAGATAAAGGTATTTGCATGTTTTTCTCAACCTGACTACTGAAGCCATCACCCAGTGAGGATGGAATATCAACACATTCCATTCTTTTTTTTTTTCCAAAAAGCTCTGCAGCTTCAAGATAAAATGTAACCTTGCAGTTGCTAAGGTAACTGAGTTTTTTTTTTTTTCCTCCTTAGGAATAGCAGAACAAATTAGGTGAAGAAAACTGTAAATTGTCAATACATGGATGCCCTAAGGCTGCAATAGTTAAATGGTTCATTGGAATCCTTGATAACCAATATGAAGGGCAAGTCATTTAAAAGATATTTTTGATGTTGATCTGATTTGCTTCTTGAACAATTTAATGCAAACGGATAAAATTGTACTCACCCCTCCTTTTCAAGTTTTTATAGCTTTTCTTCCCCTTGTTAATTTTTTGAAACTTAATGACTACTGATGTTCCTAACTATGAGGCCCAGGATAGAAAATATTTAGACACAATAAAATATGACAAGATTAATCATTGGCAATGGTTTGCTTCATAATCAGCACGTGTTTAGAATTATGTATTGATATTTCTCTCTTATACTTATTCCCTGGGGCTTCCTTGTAGTATGACATCATTAATCTCTCATCATCCTGCTGCAGGATTATTTATAAAACTATTTGAAATTAGAGACTAATGGTTTATACATGATAATCCAGTCATTGTGTTTGCTTTCAAAATATCCCAACATATTTGGACATTAAAACACATTGATAAGGTACTTAATGCTTCTAATATGCATATTTCTATATTTTAATATCCCTGAAATAAGGGTGCATCTTCCAGGTGATGGTACCTTACAACTTCCATTGACCTCTTCACTTTTTGAATGTCTTGTGATGCATACGAGAATCAATGATGTCATAGACTGGATGAAATATGGTATTATGATAACGATTTTTTTTCAATATCAATATTGAAAGTGTTTTGATAAAAATTTCTGTATAAAATATTTTCACTTGTCTTACCAACCAGTCCACTATCAACAAAACATGATTTTCTAGATGCATCTTTAATAAAACCACCTATCACAGTAGTGTTGTTGGTATACATATTTTAATCTCTAAGTGGATTATTGAAGTATCATAGGATCACCTCTTACTATCTTCCTGTGAAAACAATGCTTCAAAAGAACCATTTAATAGAAGGGGTTCACTCTGAATATATGAATGAGTAAAGCTATATTTGCTAGTAACTCATATTTCATTGACTTTGCCTCAGTCCTTATGTCAGATGTTCAAGCTATATTTCTTTTAAAAAATTATATTCAGATAATTTTATTAGAATAATAGAAAGGAAGACAAAAATAAGTCAATACTTATTTTAATTGATTAAAAATTAAATTATTTCATGTAATGAATAATTGTAGGGGAAATGTGACCTAACTTTTGACCCAACCGATATCTTAGAGTTCATATTATATGTTGTATACTGTAGTTCATTAAATCAATGAGGTTGAAATGTAAAATAATACCTGTAGAATTAAATGCATAGTGTCTCGTGTATTTACCTATATTAAATTTCATATGTGATATATTTAGCATTATTTCTGGCTGTTCACCATACCTGGTGCACCTGCAGTGGCAAAATTTTTCAGGAAATAGTTTTTATATGAAACTTTATTTATTATATGCTAGAAGATTTTTTAAAAATTAAGAATTTGATTTGACTTTGTTTCAGCAATTACTTCCAATTTTACAAATGCAAATTAAAATCAATCCATAAGAGGACCAAAGATTGATCATATAGTCTATTAAAAATGTTGCTTAATTCTTCAAATGATTCTTCATTCCCAATTCTTAATGAATTTAAGAAATAATCCAAGAGCCTACTGATGAAAATAAACATATTTGTATTATATTTGTATTTGTGTTTAAATGACAGCATATTTGTACTACGCTTAGTGTATTAATGTATGTTATGCATCTCAAGGAAAAACATATATTAACAATACTTGGCCACAACTTTAATTCAATGATTTTGAATAAAAATCTGAAACTGATTGTAAATACAGTTTAACTGTAGCTTTGGTTAGGACGTTCTTTAATTGTGGTAATGTGGTCCACAAATAGTCCATGGATTTCATTTCAGTCACTCCAAAATACTATTATTTAGTTTACTTGAATATTTCCAGCACAAAAGAATGTTGGTTAGTGACAGTGTATATAATAAGTATTTTTCCATTGCAAGCTGTTTATTAAATAGTGGAAAGTTTTTTTCAAAATGATAAAGATTAACCATTTGGAGCTTGTACTCTATGGTTTAATTAAAGTCACACTTCAGTCTCTTTCTTATTTGCTTTAGATCTACTTATTACTCTCTTTCTTGAACCATCAAGTTTAGAGAGTTAAAATAAAGAAAACTATCAATTGCAACCTGGCTCCAAATATATTCATATTTAATAGACTGATGAAATAAAGATTCTAAAAATTTTTCATCATGATATTTAAGTTTAGCTGATAATTTACTAGGTATATTTTAAAATTGAGAATAAAAATTTTTCAGATGTATTCAAGAATGTTTATATAATTATATTTATACTGCAAAATCCATATTAAATACACATAATAAAAGAAAAATTTACCACTTGACAAATAAGTAGAAAGAGGCCTATTTTGAAAGCATCTATTCTGATGCATAATTATTACCATGTAACCTTTGATTTCATGTGAAAAAAGAAAGTAGGATGTTTATGAAAGCATGTCCAGTATAATAAATGGATCTTTCATCAGAACAATATTTAGCATGTGGTTATTCAGTACACATTAGTCACTTGAAATTGGATTTAATAGTTTTATAAATTGAATCTCATGTATGATATTTATTTATTTTTCTTTTTTGTCTTTATTTTTATTAATTTTTTTAAAAAATATTTATTTTAATTAGAGGCTAATTATTTTACAATATTGTATTGGTTTTGCCATACATCAAGTAAGATACTTAGTATGCTTGCAGAAATACTGAAAATAAGAACACCTTTACAAGAATGTGAGAGACAGTAGTGTATCATGTAACACATACATTTTGGAATCAGACAGATGTTGAACTGTAACTCTGCACTTCATTTTGGTGCAAACTTGAGCAATTTATTTTACATTTTTGTACATCAATTTTGTGTGTGTGTACACAGTGAAAAATTAGTTAGCTATTGCTATTGCTTCATAAATTAGTTAGCTATTGCTTCATAAATAACTACCCTAAAATTTAGTGACTTGAAATATAAAGACTTTTTGCTGTTGCCTAGCCCCACAGCTCCCTGGGTTCAATCCTTGGGTTGGGAAGATCCCCTGGAAAAGAGCATGGCAACCCACTCTAATATTCTTGCCGGGAGAATCCCCATGGACAGAGGAGCCTGGCAGGCTACAGTCCATGGATTTGCAAAGAGTCAGACATGACTGAATGACTAAGCACACCGGACAATCCCACAGCTCAGCCAGGTTCACCTGTGTGTCAGCAGTCAGTTGAGTTTTTGAGGTAGGTGATTCTGCTGATCTAGGGTAGTTAACAGGCTGATGTTTGGTTTAAGGTAACCTCCAGCAAGGAGAGATAAGAAAGCTTTCCTCAGTGATCAGTGCAAAGAAATAGAAGAAAACAAAGGAATGGGAAAGACTAGAGACCTCTTTAAGAAAATTAGAGATACCAAGGGAAAATTTCATGCAAAGATGGGCACAATAAAGGACAGAAATGGTATGGACCCAACAGAAGCAGACAATATTAAGAAGAGGTGGCAAGAATACACAGAAGAACTGTACAGAAAAGTTCTTCACAACCCAGATAATCACGATGGTGTGATCATTCACCTAGAGCCAGACATCCTGAAATGTGAAGCCAAGTGGGCTTTAGGAAGCATAAGTATGAACAAAGCTAGTGGAGGTGATGGAATTTCAGTTGAGCTATTTCAAATCCTAAAAGATAATGCTGGGAAAGTGCTGCACTCAATATCCCAGCAAATTTGGAAAACTCAGCAGTAGCCATAAGACTGGAATGGTCAGTTTTCAAACCAATCCCAAAGAAAGGCAATGCAAAAGAATGCTCAAACTACCACACAATTGCACTCATCTCACATACTAGCAAAGTAATATTCAAAATTCTCCAAGCCAGGCTTCCATAGTACATGAACCATGACTTCTAGATGTTCAAGCTGGATTTAGAAAAGGCAGAAGAACCAAAGATCAAATTGCCAGCATCCATTGGAAAAGCGAAAAAACAAGAGTTCCAAAAAAAATCTACTTCTGCTTTATTGACTATGCCAAAACCTTTGACTGTGTGGATGACAACAAACTGTGGAAAATTCTTAAAGAGATGGGAATGCCAAACCACCTGATCTGCCTTCTGAGAAATCTGTATGTAGGTCAGGAAGCAACAGTTAGAACTGGACATGGAACAACAGACTGGTTCCAAATTGGGAAAGGAGTACTTCAAGGCTTTATATTGTTACTCTGCCTATTTAACTTATATGCAGAGTACATCATGAGAAACGCTGGGCTGGAGGAAGCACAAGCTTTAATCAAGATTGCTGGAAGAAATATCAATAACCTCAGATATGCAGATGACACCACCCTTATGGCAGAAAGTGAGGAAGAACTAAAGAGCCTCTTGCTGAAAGTGAAAGAGGAGAGTGAAAAAGTTGGCTTAAAGGTCAACATTCAGAAAATTAAGATCATGGCATCTGGTTCCATCACTTCATGGGAAATACATGGGAAACCATGGAAACAGTGAAAGACTATACTTTTGGGGGCTCCAAAATCACTGCAGATGGTGACTGCAGCCATGAAATTAAAAGATGCTTGCTCCTTGGAAGAAAAGTTATGACCTGCCTAGACAGCATATTGAAAAGCAGAGACATTACTTTGCCAACAAAGGTCTATCTAGTCAAAGATATGGTTTTTCCAGTGAGAGTTGGATGTGAGAGTTTGACTTAAAGAAAGCTGAGAGCCGAAGAATTGATGCTTTTGAACTGTGGTGTCGGAGAAGACTCTTGAGAGCCTCTTTTACTGCATGGAGATCCTATCAGTACATCCTAAAGGAAATCAGTCCTGAACATTCATTGAAAAGGACTGATGCTAAAGCTAAAACTCCAATACTTTGATGTGAAGAACTGACTCATTTGAAAAGACCCTGATGTTGGGAAAGATGAAGGTAGGTGGAGAAGGGTATGACAGAGGATGAGTTGGTTGGATGGCATCACTGACTCAATGGACAGGAGTTTGAGTAAACTCCCGGAGTTGGTGATGGACATGGAGGCCTGGCATGCTGCAATTCATGGGGTCTCAAAGAGTCGGAGACGACTGGGTGACTGAACTGACCTGAACTGAACCGCTACTGAGGCAACGTGGCTCTTGTCCATGTGATGGCGCTTCAGTAGGTGCACTGGCTTGTTCTTATGGCAGAGAAGGAACACACAAAGTGTCTTGGAACTTTCGTGAAGCGAAAGTGTTAGTCATTCAGTCATGTCCAACACTTGGAACCCCATGGACTGTAGCTCACCAAGCTCCTCTGTCCATGAAATTCTCTAGGCCCCTGGAGTGGGTAGCCATTCCCTTCTCCAGTACTTTTGGTCAAAACAAGTCACAAAACCAGGCTACGTTCAAAGAATGTGTAACAAACTCCACTTCATAATGTGAGTAGCTCTTGAGTTGCATTGCACAGTATGTGGATCAAGGAAGGAGTAAAAAGTTGTGTCCATTTTTGCAATATACCTTAGTCCTCATTTGACAATTTAATATTATCTCTAGAAGAGTATTTGGCAGAATAATGTTCCCAATAAACAATTTAATTATTCATTTATAAATAAGACATTTAAATGCTCATGGTTTTTTTTGCTTTTCTTTTACAAGGTCTGCATATGATTAATCTCTTAACTTTTTGCAAATTCTACTTCTAAAACTGCTTAAAACAAGTTGACTCAAATCTAAATTAGACTAAAACATGGTAAAATCTTATTGTAAGAATTCACAGAATGTGTTACCTTTAGAAATTATGTCCTCAGGATTTTAAAGATAAAAACGTAGATTTAGTGGGAAAATCCATTCCCAATACAGGAAAAAATTAAACAGACACTAATAAATGAATGACACATAAAAAGTTTCATTCCTTTATTGTGGGAGAAAATATATCATTTAATGTAAATAGTTTGATCTAAATAAGATGCATTATCATTGCTTATTAAAAAAACATATTAACTAATTTTAGACTTGCTAAAAGTGGCAAAAATAAGACACAGTTTCCATAAATCTCCCAATTCCACTACTTCTAATATTAACAGCCTATGTAGACATAGTAAAAGTTTCAAAACTTGGAAATTAACTTTGGTACAATACTATTAAATAAACTACAGATCTTACTTGAATTTCATCAGTTTTTCTCTAATAGTTTTTTTTTATGTTCCAAGATTTTACCTCACATTGCCTTTATTTATTATTTCTCCTTAGTCTCTCCAATTTGTAAATTTCTCAGTTTTTCTGTTTCCTTCATGAACTTGACACTTTTTAAGGGTACTGCTCAGCTGTTTTATAGAAAGCCCCTCAATTTGGACTTTTTGTTCTCATGATAGAAATGAAGTGGTGTATTTTTGCATAGTGTTACCACTGAAATGATACTGTGTCCTCTGCGCATCATTTCAAAGTGTTTATGATGTCACTATGCCTTTTTGCTGGTGACATTAGCCTGGTTATTTGGTACACAGGTTTGTGAATATTCTCAAAGTTACTATAAAGTTATCTTTCCCTTTTCAATGACTAAAGAGAGATATCTTCAAATCTGCATGTTTCTAGGAACTGATGGATATGGAGAACCTACTGTACTAAGCCATTTTAAATAAGGGAATTAAGCATCCTTGGATTTTGATTTATGTGGGCCCTGAAACTAACCTCCTTGTGATACCAAAAGGCAGCTCTGCCTTGGGGAAATACTTTGAAATAATGCAACTCCCAGGTCCTAGTTTCTAAGAATCATTCTGCACTAACAGAACAAGGACTCTTTGTGAAAATAGTTGATTCCAGATGGGGCAAGGTGACCCTGAAGCATCCTGTAGTGAGAGAGTTTATGAAAGTATTCAGAAAAGGTGAGGAATGTCAGAAAAATAGGGGAGCAGAATATAAGAGGCTCCAAGGGCTAAAGTTGAACTAATTTGAACAGCAAAATTAGTAAAGTTTTGGATATTAGTCCAGAGACATCCATGAGTCCATGTTGATATAAATATGCAATTGAATAAATAAAGATTATTCAAGGTGTATGTCATGGCTTGGTCTACTGTAACAAAATACCATAACTTGAGTAGCTTAAATAACAGACATTTGTTTCTCACAGTTCTGGAGAGTGGAAAGTCTAAGGTCAAGACGGGAGCATGGTTGAGTTCTGATGAAAGCACTCTTGGCTTGCAGGCAGCTGTCTTCCTGCTATATGCAGACCTGGGGGACAGAAAGAGAGCTCTCAAGTCTCTTTCTCTTTTTAATAAGATCACTAGCTTATCGTGCATGCTAAATCACTTCAGTCATGTCCGACTCTTTGCAACCCCATGGACTGTAGCCTGCCAGCCTCCTCTGTCCATGTGATTCTCGAGGCAAGAATACCGGAGTGGGTTGCTGTTTCCTCCTCCAGGAATCTTATCATGAGCGCACCATTTTTCTCATTTGAACCTAGTTACCTCCTAAAGTCCTTACCTGCAAATATCATCACACTGGGGCTTAGGATTTTACAAAGGAATTTTAGGGCCATACAAATATGAATTCTATGACACTGGAGAAGGGACAGGTATTCCTTACAGTAGATTTTTATTAATAAAAGTAGAAGAATGGGGAGACATAAAATGGGGAGAAATAAAGTCATCATTAGGCAAATGACATGGTAATGATTTTGTCCACTGATGGATCTTAAATTTAGTGAGCAAAAGTTTGAGATGAAACAGGGTGTCTTTGATTTTAAAGCCTAAAATACAAATAATCTTCTAAAACATAGAAGTATTTCCTTTTCTATGAAGTTCCTTACTACGTAGCCAGATGGTATCATTTTTCAATACCCTCTTCTCAAATAATGAGATAAAAGTATTCCTTTTGTTTAAGAAATTAAGCTTTTTATTTAATTGCAGCCTCTGGCTAGGCACAGAGGTATAGAACAAAAAGATCAGGTTCTTTGGCGCTTTCAACATCATCTTCTCTAGATTTGTTGTCTTGGTACTGGTGCAAAACTTCAGTTTTTGCTATCTTTTGGAAGCTCACCACTGGAAATTCAGATGACCCATGTCCTGTCCTCTGGCAGAGTAATTATTAGAAGAACACATACTGTAATGACATTCATAAATCTAACCAGCTGTTCATGGCATTGGAGCTGGGAACTATATTTATAAAAGGATTCTTAAATGGAGAAAAACACATAATGATATCTTACCAGTCCCAGAACATTCTATGCTCTGTTACATATTTTTTTTTTTGACTAGAGGAGGTAGAAATATCCTAAAAATTAAGAGCAGATAGCCATAGTCATCACTGTAGCTGTCCATGTATTTTTTTTCTCCTTTATTTAAAATGCTTTAAATCACAAAATTTACGAATTTGAAAGATATTGGAAGTCATTCAGTTCAATGTGTTCATTCAATAGATATGAAGGTTCTAGCACAGAAGTTAAGGAACTTATAAGATTTGCTATGGTCTCATCCATCTTTGAAATTCATACTGATCTAATCATGATTACTGAAGTCTGGCTTGTTTAGAGGAGATTCACAATTTTATTTAGCGTACCAGTTATTAGCAAACAAATTGAATAGCAAACTACCACTAATAATTTTGTAACAGCCAATTATATTATTTAGCTCATCAAATTACAAAGTTTAGTTAAATTATAATACTCATTGCTCTAAAATTGTAATTATAATAAAAAGGGTTAGAAATGTGTTAGGGGGATATGTATATTTCACTGGTGAGAGTAATAGTTTGAAATAATACTTAAGTCTAAATATCATTGTTCTTGTACATTGTTGAATTTGTGGACATTTAGTTCACTTGTACCATGAAAAATCAAACTCATATGATCCCTTGTCCATATAGAACCTAAAATCAAGTGGACAAAAAGTAGTAAGCTGATAATTAAATACTTAATTGTTACTTTTTTAACAGCTGTTATATGAAAGATGTGCATCTCTTAGGAAATAACATTTAAGGTCAGATTGAGTGAAAAAATGAAGGAGTCATAGGAAGCTAGAGCCAGAGCATTCCAGTGAGGTAACAGTGTGTACTGAGGCACCAAGGCTGGAAGGGGCAAGGGGCAGGTGGTTTGTGGTTGATCAACTTAAAGAGTTTGGATTTTATTTAATGGGCCATGGGAAGTCACTGAGGGATTTTAGTGAGGGGATTTTATTTATGATTTTCAAGGATTATTTTCATTTCTATACGAGGGAAAATGATGAATGACACAGCTAGTAAAAGTGCTCTGACATGTTCTTCATCTTTTTACTTATTATGTCTTTATTATCCTCCTCTAAAGATTGTAGAATCATGCTTATAAAATTATATGACTTTAAATAACTCTTTTAAGTATTATATATTAGTATATATACAAGTATATTTGTGTGAATATACACATATATGAGGGGGTTTCCCAGGTGGCACTAGTGGTAAAGAAGCCACCTGCCACTGCGGGAGATGTAAGAGATGTGGGTTTGATCCCTGGGTCAGGAGGTCCCATGGGATTGTTGTGCAGAGCACAACAACCCACTCCAGTTTTCTTGCCTGGAGAATCCCATAGGCAGAGGAGCCTGTCTGATTACAGTCCATAGATAGGGTCATAAAGAGTCAGACATGACTGAAGCAACTTAGCACAGCACAGCACGTACATATATGATACTACAATTATATAAATATGCATTATATATGTTTTTCTGAAAATAAATACAATTTGGTTGAGAAACACATCCCTTTTAATAATTTCTTCAGTTGCCACTGTCAGACCATGTTTTCATGTGGAATTATTATTCTTGACCAAATTAACTAATATTTTGAAATTTCTTAGTCTTTTCTGTAAAATGATACCTACTTCAGCAAAGAATAAATGACATGACATATGTAAATAAATATTATGCTTAGCATATAGTATGTACTCCATAATGTCATTTTAAAATTTATTATATATTGATATAATGAAATCTTTTAAATTTTATCTTCTCTGGTCTATCTTTGTTCAAAGCAAACTCATCTTGGTTTCTCTCAGTGCACTTTGCACAAATCTTTATACACTTATCTTTCTTGTCTACTGAGGGAAGTCTGCATATGGTATCCATCAAGGACAAAAAGGAAGGAATGTCCATGTCAATTTAGAATATAAAAGGAAACCACATAAATAACATTACCTGTATTGCCTAATGTTAAAAATAAATAAAGTGGAAGTTCAAGAGCAAGGTTTATTGGAATATTCTATAAAACCATGGAAAGAATTGATATGGTGGGTTTATTTTTTTAGCTTTTATTCCTATAATAGTTTTTAAAAATTGTGTAATATACACCCAGTATAGCTTTGCTGATGCTACTTACATGAACTGTAACTAGCTTAGATTGACTGTAATTCTGTCCAGAAAAGGGAAACTTGGTTATTATTGTTCTTTCTGTTGTTTTCATTACTTAGCTATTTAGCAGATTTCATTGTTGTATATTGGGTATAGCCTTAATCAAAGATTTCTGTAGACTTTTAATTAAAGTGGAAAAATTGAAATATGGTATGAACAGCTTTAAAAGGTACACTATCGAGTATATTTTATACACTAAATAGAATCATAATTAGGTGTCCCTTTTAAGAAAAATGAATATTTTAAGTATTTTTTGCATTTATTATACTTACGTATACGTATTTATTATACTTATGTTTTAGATTAAATATAATCACTTTTAATCTAACAAAATACCTAACATGCTATTAGGTTCTTTATGAAAGATAGTTCTCCTCTTACACTTTGAAGGGGACATAGTTTTATACAAATGAAGTATATTACTTCTATTAAATAGGTATTTTGGAGGCTTAACCAATCAAAATACACTTGTTGACTATAGCACTCTGCTGTGTATCGCCTAAAACCATGGGATGATTGCTAGTACTCTGTGACCAGTATATGTTTTGGGAAACAATAGTTGATAAAATTATAATTCATGTAACATAATATACAATGCAATGTAGAATAAAGATTAAGATCATGGATTCCAGTACCATACTAGTTGGGTTTGATTCCTGTTTCTACAAACTCAGGAGCTTTGTGACCCAGAAGAAGCCACATAACATCTCACTTCTACATACATGAAATGGGAAGGGTACTCTCAGTGCATATATCATAAGGTTATTATGCTGATTAAGAGAACTGAATTTGTAAAGAAGTTAGATTAGTTTCTGGTACGATGGTAAAGATCCTGTGGCATTTTCAGTTATTATTAAAGACTTATTTGGTTCTGTCAGATAGAAAATGTGAAGAGTTCTTTATTATCAAAATGCAGGGGAAAGAAATCACCATGAGATATTCACATGGCAGCTTCCCTGGTGGCTCAGACGGTAAAGCGTCTGTCTGCAATGTGGGAGACCCGGGTTCGATTCCTGGGTCAAAAGATCCCCTGAAGAAGGAAATGGCAATCCACTCCAGCACTCTTGCCTGGAAAATCCCATGGACGGAGGAGCCTGATAGGCTACAGTCCATGGGGTTGCAAAGAGTCCGACAGGACTGAGCAACTTCACTTTCACTTTCACTCAAATGTTAACTGCCTCTTTAAGCATCGGTTAAGATTTAGGCTGGCTGGGTTGCAAGAGCAAAGATGTGGAGTTGGAAATTTTAAAATACTTGGGCCAAAAGGAGATTGTTGATAAGAATTGAGTGGACAATTCTTGCAAGTGTGTTGTGAAGGAAGAGGTGTGGAGACGAGATTCACTTGTTCCTGCATTGTGAGGAATTGGTGTGGTGGTGGTGGTTTAGTCACTAAGTCATGTCTGACTCTTGTGACCATGTGGACTGTAGCCCACCAAGCTCCTTTGTTTGTGGGATTTCCTGGGCAAGAATACTGGAGTGGGTTGCCATTTCCTTCTCCAGGGGATCTTCTTGACCCAAGGATCGAACCTGGGTCTCCTGAATTGCAGGCGGATTCTTCACTGCTGAGCCACCAGGGAAGCCCTGTGAGGAATTAAGGCTGAATAAATTGCTAGCCTATGAGATAAGGTGACTCCTACTGCATGATGATTTGTTATCTATTTTCACCTTGAGTTATGTAATTCAAAAGTTTAGGCTTATTTAAGCATGGAGAAATGATTGAGGAAACTCAAATAATTTCAATAATTGTGATGTGTTTTTAATAGGTAAAATCAATCCAGTGGTGGCAGAATTTTTGTGGAGATGAGTTTTTCTTTTAGTAGTATTTTAATCATTCTCACCAACATTAGAGTTTTACAATTTATTGGAAACTTTAAAGACATAAAATTATATTTGTAATTTCGACCCCTGATGGAGGCATGCAGTGCTGCTTACAGTGTCTGTTTCACCAGAACTGCAGAGTATAACGTTTCATTGCTTTCTCCCCGGGAGTTGCTGCATTACCAGTTAGGATATATCTAACAGCATATCATTAACCAGGCACCATCACATCATCAAAACAAAGAAACTGCCGAAGCTGAATTAGATGTTCTCACTCTAATAATGAGCCTAGTGGCACTCTATAAAATCAAGACAGTAGCAGCAACACAGACAGCCCAGGCTAATTTCCTCTATTTTCAAACATTAGCTTATTTACTTTATTCGATCATCCTGGTTTAATTTTTTTCTGTATCTTTTGAGGTATGGAAACTGCTGGCTAAGAAAGATATGTGGTAGAGGCGATTGAAATAGAAATTAAGTCTACTGAAATTTAATGATATTAAAATGAACGGTCATTGGGCATATTACCTCAGTACCAATTGAAGAATTGCTGGGCTTTCTTAACTTTCCACTTACTTAATAAATCCTGCTGGATACTAGAGTGTCTCTGATGCTTCATTGGCATGGTTTGTAAGTAACAAAATACTGTAGAATTTTTGGTTTTTGGTGAATTCTGCATAAAACTTAGCACTGCTTAAAATTCCCAAGATTTAATGTTGTGACTATGACTTATATATTCAAGATCACCTTTGGAGTAATGTCTTATCTTGATAATATTACTTTGAAATTTGTAATAGAAAAGATTATCTGCCTGTTGGCTCTGCTGAACCTTGGTGACTTTTTGCTCTTCTAATTAAGGCTACTTCTATTAAATAATAAAGTAGTTTCTCTGAAGAAGGAATTATTTGGAACTTTAGTTTTCTATGATTCTTGAAATTTCACTTTCGCTTTAGTTTTCTACAATTAGCCTTTCCTACCCTGTTGTGGACACATGTCTTTTCAAAATCCTTGATAATTGAAATTCTTTTTTCTCTACGTTGAGCTACTCTATTTCATGAATTCCTGTTACAAATAGGTCTTTCAGTTTCTTCTGGGAATCTCTTTATGATATTGAGAGCACTCAATTATTAAACTGCATCAGGTTTTTGAAAAGATGAATCTGTCTTCTCAGTGTAGATCCTGACATTTAGTCAATTTTCATAGATACTAGACCAACTATTGTATTTTTTTCAAAGCTTCATTACAAACTTTCTTTCTTCAGGTGAAATTATTTATATAATGAACTCTTAACAACAACACAAAAAGCCATTAAAATAATTCAATTGAAGTTTGATTGTTGGCTATGTCTCTATCTTCTCTAGGTAGACAGTCATTTGGCCCTATGAGTCAGGATAACTGATGTTTTTCAAAGATATTTGCTCTAGGGTATCTTTAATTTTTAAAGAGAACCAAACTCCCAAATTCTATGAATATGTTTTCTTTCAGTGACACTGAATTGATACACGGAATTGAATACATGGAATAGATATATTGCCTGCATTCTGATATATAATTAGGTGAACAGCATTTGCACTTCTGAATTAAATAGAACTGAGTGCCAGCACTAAAAATGCTTTATAGCCATGGCCATTTATTAAACTTCTTTACAGTTCTATGATATTTTGACCTTAGGCAGGTTTCTTAGCCATTCTGATTTTGTTTCTCAATCTTTGAAGTTGTAATGTGTGCGTGTGTGCTAAGTCGCTTCAGTAGTGTCTGACTATCTGTGACCCCATGGATGGTAGCCCACCAGGCTCCTCTGTCCATGGGATTCTCCAGGCGAGAATACTGGAGTGGGTTGCCATTTCCTTCTCCAGGGGATCTTCCCAACCCAGGGATTGAACCCAGGTCTCCTGCATTGCAGGCAGATTCTTTACCATCTGAGCCACCAGGAAATCCCTGAAGTTGTAATAAATTTTATTAAATGTAAATACATGTTACAGATGCATTAAGGATTAAGATACTATCTTAACTAAATGTATCATAAACTACTTAGCATTCTGACACATAGGTGTGTGACAATGATTCGTTCACTACATTTGTTCAACAAATATTTATTTATTCATTTCTACTACTACTTTTGTTTCTAGTACTAGTACTACTGACAGCAACAATAATAGTATACCTACTACTTTTATCACCAACAGTAAGATTTCTCAGTCTTAAGTGTACAACTGAAGCTCTTGGGAGTTTTCATAAAATATATATGTATATTTTATATATATATATACACATATACACCACATATGTACACACACATACATATGCCCAGAGAGAGAGAAATTTATGCCATAACCAAGTAATTCACATAGATTATGTATAAAATGGATAACAGGTACCTGTTTTAAACTGTTAATCCAGATAGATTTATTTTTGGTAGTTCTCAACGTGCACTTTGGGAAACTCAATTTAGAGTTATAAATGACTACTTCAAAAGTATTTTCAATTTCTTATTTAATAGCAATAATAATATAACAAACCTTGAGATATTATTCTGTCAGTTTTATGATATATTAAGTTTAGTCATTCAAAATATGTATTAAATATCAACTGTGTTACAGACATTGTGTTAGGCACTAAGGAAATAGTTCTTGAAAATAAAAACATTGTCCTTGTTCCAAGTTTACAACTTGGTGGAAACAATAACTAAATAAAAAATAAAGTTCAAAGAATATGATAGTAAGAATGTACAGGGTGTTGTTTTATGATCTTAAGTCTTTTATCTGCCATCCTTTTTGGTAGAATATTGATAAGGTTCATAAAAAGGCATGCCCACACGAAGTCATGTAATCTATGCAGTGTGCAAGAACACTATTTTTTTCTTTTAATGAGTACTGCAAATGCACTGCCCTGCCTCACATAAGATTAAGGTCTTGCTTTTCCATTTCTATGGTATTAGCTTATTCAACTTCAGATATTTTTAAAACAGAAAAGATCCATCCACACATTCAAAGGATTATCTGTAAAGTTAATTTGATATGATTGTTCAGATTGAGTTTGGAACATCAACTGAAAAACTGCTTACTTGCACATACACTATCATTCTAACTGAATAAGTGTTTGTCCAAAGTAGTGACGCTAAAACAGTCTTTGTAAGGGATGATCTTGTAGGTGTTCAGGTAGATGTTGAGTATCTATAGTAGATGCATCAAACTTTCTCACAGTCATGTAGCATGAAAATATGCCTGTGTGTGCTTAGTTGCTCCATGGTGTCTGACTCTTCAAGAGGGCTACACCAGAAGACATATATAGGGTACTCACTGGAAGAGAAAGCTTAAAAGAACACAACAAGATAACTCAAAGTGTGCAACTGAAAACCCTGTGTTTATTGTTACTCTGTAACAGTAACTGTAGCCCATCAGGCTCCTCTCTCTGTGGGATTCTCCCAGGAAGAATACTGGAGTGAGTTGTCATTCCCTTTCCAGGGGATCTTCCTGACCCAGGAATCAAATGAGTGTCTCCTGTATTGCAGGAAGATTCTTTATTGGCTGAGTCACTAGAGAAGCCCCAGAATGAAATTATGGTTCATGATAAATACTCTGATTTATATATATTTGACATAAACTGTTGCCAACTAAGAGGAAAAACAAAGCTTTACAGTACTTTCTATAGAATACTGTGATCTTTTACTTTTTTGTTTCCCTATTTCAAAATTTACAGTTAATTGGTAGTGGTGAAGGTAATATGGAGCAGTACCCTGGGGAATTTTACCTTTTGTAATATATACACACAGACTCACACATGCACACCTGTAGTTTGTGACTTGAAATTTTTGAGTAACGATAAACATGGGGTTTTCAGTTGCACACTTTTAGTTATCTTGTTGTGTTTTTTTAAGTTTTTTCTTTCAGTGAGTACCCTGTATATGTCTTATGGTGTACAAACTAGATAATGGTAAATAAAGCTGTAATGTAGATTAAGGAATGGGGCTTCCCTGGTGGCTCTGTGGTAACGAATCCACCTGCCAATGCAGGAGACACGGGTTCAATCTCTGGATTGGGAAAATCCCTGGAGAAGGAAATGGCAACCCACTCCAGTATTTTTGCCTGGGAAATCCCATGGACAAAGGAGCCTGGTGGGCCAATGTTCCATGGGGTTGCAAAAGAGTCAGACATGACTACATTGTGACTTAACAACTAAACACCAGCAAGTTAAGGATGGTGTTCTACTTGAATCTCATTTTATAGTAACTTCTTCTAACATATGTGTGTGTGTGTGTGTGTGTATATATATATATATATATTTGCAAAAGCACAAAATTAATAGGGATCTAGAAATTATAATAATTCTAGCAAACTTAAAAATAGAGATTGAATTTTTGCATCATTGCCATGTTATTGCTACTTTTCATTTTCTGCCTTTCTTTTCCCATAATGATGGTAGGGCAGTAATTATTTATTTTGCAAAAACAATATACAGAAAAGCAATGCTGCATAATCTGATGTTGTGATTAATATATTCTGAGGGAAACTTCTCTAATTGTTGAAAGGCTAATTAATATTTTCATAACTAAGATTAATTTAAGCCTAAGGGCGAGTGTTCACTGTCCACAATTTCAGAATACTGGGTGGGACTAGGGACAGAAACACTCTTATATGTGTGTTTCTTATTTCACAGAGATGGTGTTTTGGAACCAACTAGTTTTAGTCAACTAGTATCTTTTTTAAAAATACTATTTCTCCATTTCAGGAAAATCAAGGGGTTTATTTACTTTGCATTCTATTTGTACATCAGAGAAGAATTAGTCCTCATAGTGGTCTTGATTGATTTAGAGTCCAAAATACCTATCCCCTGGGCACGGAATATATTCTTATAAATTTCATATGACTTCCTTCCTTTATGTAGAGTCATATACTTAATGTAGCTAATTTTTAAATAAAATAAAAAATAAATGAATTTGAGAATTGAGCAATTGTAATAAGAGCTACTTACATGATATGATTTCTAAACATCACTTGATAAAGTTACACTCAAACAAGACTCTGATATAAAGGCTCATTTCAAAATGGAAACTGAACTATTATCAGGATTGTTTTGGCAAAACTTTAATCAGATTCCACATCATTTTAGGACCAAAAGTCCAATAGCTTTTGCTTCTCTCTTTGTTTTTAAATCATTTTCAAATGCTTTTCAAGAACAATGGAATGACTCTAAAGCAGAGGTTATCAAACTACAGGTCACAGACCAAATCCATCTTGATGCCTGTTTTTACCAATTATTCTTGGTGAAACATAGTCACATCCATCTGTTATTAATTATGGAGCTTGAGAGAGGAATAGCTTGTAAGTGGGCAGAAGACAACTTGTAAGGGTGAGAAAAATGTTTGTCTTGATTGTGAAGATGATTTCATGGGTACATACATATGTCAAAACTGATTCGAATGTGCAGGCTAGTGTTCTTCATTTATATCCCCCAAAGGTGAAATTTTTGTTTACTTTTTACTTTTCATTTTTAAATCTATATAAAATCCCCCTATTGACTAATGGAAGTATAGTTGATTTACAGTGTTGTGTTAATTTTTGGTGTAAAGAATAGTGACTCAGATATATGTATGTGTGTATATACATATACATATTTATATATGTATAAATACATATAGTTATATATATGTAAACATATTTTTAATATTATTTTCCCTTATGGGTTATTACAAATATTGAATATAGTTCCCTGTACTATACAGTAGGTCCTTGTTGGTTATTTTATATAAAATATTGTGTATATGTTAATCCCATCCTTATTTTTTAAAAAATTAAAAAGAGATATTGATATAGAAATCTAGTTTAAAAAATGAAATATATAGATGGCATACCCAAACACTTTATCATTAAGTTCAAGAGACATCAGTTCAGTTCACTCACTCAGTCGTGTCCGACTCTTTGCGACCCCATGAATCACAGCACGCCAGGCCTCCCTGTCCATCACCAACTCCCAGAGTTCACTCAAACTCACATCCATCGAGTCGGTGATGCCATCCAGCCATCTCATCCTCTGTCGTCCCCTTTTCCTCCTGCCCCCAATCCCTCCCACCATCAGAGTCTTTTCCAGTGAGTTAACTCTTCGCATGAGGTGGCCAAAGTACTGGAGTTTCAGCTTTAGCATCATTTCTTCCAAAGAACACCCAGGGCTGATCTTCTTTAGAATGGACTGGTTGGGAACCCATGTATACCCGTGGCGGATACATGCTGATGTATGGCAAAACCAATACAATATTGTAAAGTAATTAGCCTCCAATTAAAATAAATAAATTTATATTTTAAAAAAATGGACTGGTTGGATCTCCTTGCAGTCCAAGGGACTTTCAAGAGTCTTCTCCAATAGACATAAAACCATTTAAATTGTCATTAAGATTTTAGCAATCTCAATGTCTGTACCTATTTCACTAGGGACTAGTAACAAGTCTTTTATCAAAAATTACCATCCCACAGCTCTCTTTGAGTAGTGCTATTCTAGAAAAATGAATTAAAAATACAGCTGAAGTAGGGTCCATATTCCTCATGGATATTACAATTGGCATAAAAATGAAACAATTCCATAACTGTAGGACAGGCTATGGTTTGGTTCCAAAGGCATGATTTAGGGCTTATCAGCAGAAAATAAGATAAAGAACAGCAGGGTTTTGGGGGGCCATCTAGCTGGATTTCAAAATCAATTTCTTTCATTTTCCTCTTCTTAGTTTATAGCCAAGTTATCAAACTGTGTAGAGTCAGTTTGTCATAGGAGGAAATGATAAAAATAATATTCCCTCCATGACACTGTTTGTATCTCTCCTTGGCAACATGCATGTAGTAAGTATTCAATAAATATTTCTAAGCTGAATAAAAAGCCTGAAAAATTGCAGTTCTAGAGTTGCTAAGCAACTTGCCAGAATATAATAGTTACTAACTATCACTGATCTCCTGCTGGTTTATGATTTGTGTCGGAAGGCTGGTTTTGAAACCTTTTCCTATATGAGAATCATTTAATTTTAAAAATCTGAACTTGTATTATGGGCAAATATTTGAAAAATTCAGAGACAATTTCTCTTTATATGAGTATTTTAATTTGCAGTTTATTTTTATGCCACAGACAGATATTTGTTCCATAGATATACATCCTACTTTTTCTGGAGTAGAAAAATATTTCTAAATATATTTATATATGTATATTTCTTTAGAAATTATTTGCTATAATAAGTTCACTTAATATGTGTTAAATGTAATTTTCATGGTAATGTATTGTTTAAAGTAAAAACATATCATGTGTTTCTTGGGGTTTTGTGTTTCCATAAAACAGGGATCTGAAAAGATCATGCAATATGTACCAGCACTAGGTATAGAGGTCTCCAGTACTTTATTTATGTGTGTGTTAAGTCGCTTCAAGTCTGACTCTTTGTGACCCCACAGACTGTAGCCCGCCAGACTGCTCTGTCCATAAGATTCTCCAGGCAAGAAAACTGGAGTGGGTTGCCATTTCCTTCTCCAGGGGATCTTCCCAACCTACGGACGCACCTGTGTCTCCCGTCTCCTATATTGCCAGGTGGATTCTTTACCACTAGTGCCACCTAGGAAGCCAAACTTTATTTATAAGCAAGCCTTAATGAAAATCCTATGTATACTAAACCACATTTTCTAACATAATATCCTCATAACTAACTTACAAGGTCAAAATGGGTATTATCATGTTACAGAAAAAGAGGCTTACCAAAGCCATATTTCATGACGGATGGTAAATGCAAAAGGAAAGAGTCTCATTTAGATCTTTTTAATGCCACATTTTTTTTTTTTTTGTCTGCTGCACTGCCTATTATCTGAGGTTCTTTCATATTTAACATTTTAATCCCAAATCTCTGAAGTTTGACAGCAGAATGAGTTACAAAACTTTTGTAGAAAAAAGTCACACATGCATGATAAGTCATTTCAATTGTGTCCAACTCTGTGACCCTGTGGACTGTAGCCTGTCAGGCTCCTCTGTCCATGGATTCTTCAGGCAAGAATACTGGAGTGGGTTGCCATGCCCTCCTCCAAGGGATCTTCCTGACCCAAGGATCAAACTGGGGTCTCCTACAGTGCGGCCGGATTCTATACCGCTGAGCCTCCAGGAAAGTTAAAGTCCCAGTGGCCCAAATTCCTTGGATTCACTGAAATTTGTGACATATATTCTTTAATAGAGTTCTCAAACCTTTGACACACTTGTACATCTAGACATTCAAGACTGAATAAATGGGTATTGAACATGGCTTGTTCTGTGATTGGAAGACCTAGCCTTAGAATTTCTGAAATTTATGAACAATGAAGATTTTATTTTTATTAGTTAAAAGAATGAATTAGAAGGTCTCTTGAAGACTTCCTCCTTACTCTGTAAATATTCTTCAGAATGAAATAAAAACATTGGTAGCAATTTCAAAAACTCTCTCTGGGTTGGTTCTGCCTGCATTTCTTGGATACTTTCCAGGTTTCCAAAACCTTGCAAGAAATTAAGCTACGGGTACTTCCTTTTTTACTTTAATGTTTATCAGTTGAGTTCCATTTTATAGAATTAGTTAATTACTGTTTATTTGGCTTAAACAAAAATTTTGACAAAAATTTCATTAATAGAACAAATAGTAAAGAGTGCAGATTCTAGTCACACTGCCTGGATTTGAATCCTGTTTTCTAATCCCTGCTGACTTCCCTGGTGGCTCAGATGGTAAAGCATCTGTCTACAATGCGGGAGACCTGGGTTCGATCCCTGGGTGGGGAAGATCCTCTGGAGAAGGAAATGGCAATCCACTTCAGTACCATTGCCTGGAAAATCCCATGGACAGAGGAGCCAGGTAGGCAACAATCCATGGGGTCGAAAAGAGTCGGACATGACTGAGTGGCTTCACTTCATTTCTAGTCCCTAGCTATGTCATTTGGGAAAAATAACTTTTGTATGTCTCAGTTTTTTTAATCTATTAAAAAGAGACAATAATAGTACCTATCTTATAGAGTTGTTTTAAGAATTAATTGGGGCAATATTTTATAAAACATTTAGGACAGCACATGGTATGGTATATAATAGTAATGTGTGTATTATAATATGTAGTAACTTTTTTATTAGTCAGTTTCATTTACATGGATTTGAACCATGTGATTCTAATTTTTTTGTGATTCTAATTTTCTTTTCACACTAGTTGAACAAGAAAGTTAAGGGTGAGGGAAGAAAGAATTGTATCAGGAAAGGAGAGAGGGGAAAAAGTGAGGGTGGAAGGAAGGAAGAAGGAAGATGGAAAGGAGATAGGTATGAAATTAGGAGTACACTTAAGTCTTTTCTAGTTCTAACAAGTTTTTACATGCAGTGTAAACTCTACACTCTTGCAGTTTTATATCTATTCACATTGAATATGTAGATATTTCTTAGCAAGGTGATTTGCTACTGCAGTTTATGGACTTAATAAAAATAAACATTTAAAAGTCGTGAAGATAGAACCGTCAATTACATAACCCTTCACCTCAGCTCAAAATCATATAAAATCCCTGATATAGAACTGTGCTTAAATGGAGTAATTGCCATGTGCACAGACAGAACATCATAACTTATCACAGTACATTTACCTCTAGAAGGGTCAAATGTATAATTTCCCTAACACGTGATGCTGACTTCTCTATGTCATACTCATTTTGACCAGATTGTAGGTTAAAAGAAACTCTGAACATTTTCTTCTTTCAAATGCAACATGAATACTTTCTTTGTACATGATTGCATATTAAGTTAGCCCAACTCTTGCAAGGGGAAATTTATAAGGCTTCCCAGAAAAGCAGAGTTGAAGATTACTATTTAATGGTTTCACTTTGATCAAATTTATAGGCATAATCTGAATATGACCTTTTTCTAAGATTAACAATACCTTTCTTAAATACTGATTATGGTAAGGAATGGTGGTGTTGAAATTTAAAGTTTTAAAAATTCCCTGGGAGATACTGTTCTCAAGAACAGATATAAGCAAGATGTGGAATAGAATGGAATGGAAATGGGATTTAGGTAATGGAATTTATGAATGATGTTAATGACTCTCCTTTACAATTTTATTGTTCTTAGAAAAAGTCTTAAAACTTTTAAATCATATTTCCTTTAGTGTTCTAGTTTCCAGAGTTTTTTGGATTTATCATTGCAGATAAATAGTAATATATGATATATATGATAAATACATAGGGCTTCCTAGGTGGCTCAGTAGTAAAGAAGAGATACAAGAGACATGGGTTCAATCCCTGGATTGGGAAGAACCCCAGAAGGAAGAAATGGCAACCCACTCTAGTATTTTGGCCTGGACATCCATGGACAGAGGAGGCTAGAGGGCTATAGTCCGTGGGGTCATAAAGAGTAGGACATGACTAAAAAGCTGAAAACATACATGATAAACATATTTATATGTTTATATATATGTACACACACACACACACACACACACACATTATGGGCTTCCCTGGTGGGTCAGTAGTAAGGAATCCACCTGCCTATGCAGAAGACATGGGTTCTATCTATGGGTGGAGAAGATCCCCTGAGAAGGAAATGGCAATCAACCCATTCCAGTATTCTTGTTTAGGAAATCTCATGGACAGAGAGGCCTGGTGGACTACAGTCCATAGGGATGCAAAAGAGTCAAACATGACTTAGCGATTAAGCAACAAACAAATATATATGTATTCTGCTGTCAGTTGCCTCTAAGTCATTAAAGGCAAACCCTGGAGATATGGGTTCAGTTCCAGTTCAGTTCAGTTCAGTTTCTCAGTAGTGTCTGACTCTTTGTGACCCCATGTAGTGCAGCATTCCAGGCTTCCCTGTCCATCACCAACTCCCGGAGCTTACTCAGACTCATGTCCATCAAGTTGGTGATGCCATCCAACCATCTCATCCAATGTTGTCCCCTTCTCCTCCCACCTTTATCCTTCCCAGCATCAGGGTCTTTTCCAGTGAGTCAGTTCTTTGCATCAGGATGCCAAAGTATTGGAGTTTCAGCTTAAGCATCAGTCCTTCCAATGAATATTCAGGATTGATTTCCTTTAGGATTGACTGGTTGAATCTCCCTGCAGTCCAAGGGACTCTCAAGAGTCTTCTCCAACACCACAGTTCAAAAGCATCAATTCTTTGGTGCTCAGCTTTCTTTATAGTCCAATTCTCACATCCATCCATGACTACTGAAAAAACAATAGCTTCAACTAGATGGACTTTGTTGGCAAAGTAATGTCTCTGCTTTTTAATATGCTGTCTAGGTTAGTCATAGCTTTTCTTCCAAGGAGTAAGTGTCTTTTAATTTCATGGCTGCAATCACCATCTGCAGTGATTGTAGACCCCAAAATAATAAAGTCTCTCACTGTTTCCATTGCTTCCCCATCTATTTGCCATGAAGTGATGGGATGGGATGCCATGATCTTAGTTTTCTGAATGTTGAGTTTTAAGCCAAATTTTCCACTCTCCTCTTTCACTTCTTCCATCAAGAGGCTCTTTAGTTCTTCTTCACTTTCTGCCATAAGGGTGGTGTCATCTACATATCTGACATTATTGATATTTCTCCCAGCAGTCTTGATTCCAGCTTGTGCTTCATCCAGCTCAGCATTTCACATGATGTACTCTGCTTCTTAGTTAAATAAGCAGGGTGACCATATAAAGCCTTGATGTATTCCTTTCAAGATTTGGAACCAGTCTGTTGTTCCATGTCCAGTTGTAACTGTTGCTTCTTGACCTGCATACAGATTTATCTGTATGGAAATACAGAGAGGAGGCATGGCAGGTGGTCTGCTATTCCCATCTCTTTCAGAATTTTCCACAGTTTGTTGTGATCCACACAGTCAAGGGCTTTGGCGTAGTCAATAAAGCTGAAGTAGACATTTTTCTGGAACTCTCTCACTTTTGTGATGATCCAACAGATGGTGGCAATTTGATCTTTGGTTCTTCTGCCTTTTCTAAATCCAGCTTGAACATCTGGAGGTTCACAGATCATGTACTGTTGAAGCCTGGCTTGGAGAATTTTGAACATTATTTTGTTTGCATGTAAGGTGACTGCAGTTGTTTGAACATTCTTTGGCATTGACTTTGTTTGGGATTGGAATGAAAACTGACCTTTTCCGGTCCTGTGGCCCGTGTTGAGTTTTCCAAATTTGCTGACATATTGAGTGTAGCACTTTCACAGCATCATCTTTTAGGATTTGAAATAGCTCAAGTGGAATTCCATCACCTCCACTAGCTTTGTTCATAGTGATGCTTCCTAAGGCCCACTTGATTTCACATTCCAGGATGTCTGACTCTAGGTGAGTGATCACAACATTGTGATTATCTGGGTTATGAAGATCTTTTTTTTTTTTTTTTTTTTTACAGTTCTTCTGTGTATTCTTGGCACCTCTTCTTAATATTTTCTGCTTCTGTTAGGTCCGTACCATTTCTGTCCTTTATTGATCCCATCTTTGCATGAAATGTTCCCTTTGTATCTCTAATTTTTTTGAAGAAATCTCTAGTCTTTCCCATTGTATTCTTTTCCTCTATTTCTTTGCACTGATCACTGAGGAAGGCTTTCTTACCTCTCCTTGCTATTCTTTGGAGCTCTGCATTCAAATGGGTATATCTTTCCTTTTCTCCTTTGTCTTTCACTTCTCCCCTTTTCTCAGCTATTTGTAAGGCATCCTCAGACAACCAATTGGCCTTTTGGCATTTCTTTTTCTTTGGGATGGTCTTGATCACTGCCTCTTGTACAATGTCACGAACCTCCATCCTTAGTTCTTTAGGCTCTCTGTCTATCAGATCTGATCCCTTGAATCTACTTGTCACTTTCAATGTATGATCATAAGGGGTTTGATTTCAGTCATACCTGAATAGTCTAGTGGTTTTCCCTGCACTCTTCAATTTAAATCTGAATTTGGCAATAAGGAGATCATGATCTGAGCCACAGACAGCTCCCAGTCTTGTTTTTGCTGACTGCATAGAGCTTCTCCATCTTTGGCTACAAAGAATATAATCAAACTCGCTACAATAATGAAAATATCCCAATAAAGCAAGCCACATGCATATTTGGTTTCACAGTGCATATAAAAGTTTATACTCTGCTATAGTCTATTAATTGTGCAATAACGTTATATATATTTATATATATATACCTTAATTAAAAAGTACTAACCATCATCTGAGCCTTCATTGAGTTGCTATTTTTATTCTGGCTTGATGGGAGAAATGCAGTTTTTGTTGGCTTGATGTTAGAGGCTACTGACTGATTACATAGTTGTTGCTGAAAGCTGGGGTAGCTGTTTTTAAAATCAGACAGCAATGAAATTTCCTTATCCACTGACTCTTCCTTTCAAAAAAATTTCTCTATAGCATGCAATGCTGTTGATAACATTTTATGTGTAGTAGAACTTCTTCCTAAATAGGAATCAATTTTCTCGCACCCTGCCACTGCTTTATAAAAGAACTAAGCTTATGTAATATTTTAAATTATTTGTTGTTATTTCAATAATCTTCACTGTATGTTCACTAGGAGTAGATTCCATTTCAAGAGACCACTTTCTTTGCTCATCCATAAGAAAAAACTTCTCATTTATTAGCATTTTGTCATGATAATTCAGAGGAGGCAATGACACCCCACTCCAGTACTCTTTCCTGGAAAATCCCATGGGTGGAGGAGCCTGGTGGGCTGCAGTCCATGGGGTCCCTAAGAGTCGGACATGACTGAGCGACTTCACTTTCTCTTTTCACCTTCATGCATTGGAGAAGGAAATGGCAACCCACTCCAGTGTTCTTGTCTGGAGAATCCCAGGGACAGGGGAGCCTGGTGGGCTGCCATCTATGAGGTCGCACAGAGTCGGACACGACTGAAGCGACTTAGCAGCAGCAGCATAATTCAGCAATTCAGTTTCATCTTCAGGCTCCACTTCTAATTATGGTTCTTTTGCAATTTTTTCACATCTGCAGATATTTCCTCCACTAAAGTATTGAACCTCTCATCCACAAGTTTTGGAATTAGCTTCTTTCAAGCTCATGTTAAAGTTGATATTTTGTCTTCTTCCCATGAATCATGCCTGTTCTTAATGGCATCTATAATGGTGAATCCTTTTCAAAAGGTTTTTAATTTTCTTTGCCCAGATCCCACATCCAGCAGAGAAATAACTACTTATAGTAGCTATAACCTTACAAAATATATTTCTTAAGTAATAAAACTTAAAATTTAAATTTACTCTTTGATCCAAGGGCTTCAGAATATGCTGTGTTAGCAGGCTTGGAAACAACATTAATCCCATATACATCTCCATCTTGGGTAACCAGGTGCATTGTCAATGAGCAGTTATATTTTGAAAGGGATCTTTTTATCTGAGTAGTAGATTTCAAAAGTGGATTTAAAATTTTCAGTAAACCATGTTGTACAGATGACATATGTGCTGTCATCCACACTTTATTTTTCCATTTATAGAGCACAGACAGAGTTGATTTAGCATAATTCTTAAGGGCTCTAGGATTTTTGGAATAGTGAATGAACATTGGCTTCAACTTAAAGTCACCAGAAGCATTAGTCACTAGCAAGAGAGTCAGTCTGTCTTTTAAAGTTTTGAAGCCAGGCATTGACCTCCTCTCTAGCTATGAAAACCCTGGATGGCATCTTTTTTTCTACTTTGAAAACCTATTATTTAGTGTAGTCACCTTCATTAGTTATCTTTTGCCATTCAGTTGATCAGTTGTGTCCAACTCTTTGCAACTCCGTGGATTGCAGCACACTAGGCTTCCCTGTCTTTTACCATCTCCTGGAGCTTGCTCAAATTCATGTCCATTGAGTTGGTGATGCCATCCAACCATCTCATCCTCTCTCTTCTTCTGGATAACTTGCTATAGTATCTACATTAGCACTTGCTGCTTCACCTTGCACTTTTATGTTATAGAGATAGCTTCTCTCCTTAAACCCCATGAACCATTCTCTGCTATCTTCAGACTTGTCTTCTGCAGGCTTCTCATCTTTCCCAGTCTTCATAGAAATGAAGAGAGTTAGGGACGTACTCATGTTTAGGCTTTGATTTAAGGGAATGTTAGGGTGGTAAAGCATCTGCCTACATTGCAGGAGACCCGGATTCAATCCCTGGGTTGGGAGGATCTCCTGGAAAAGGAAATAGCAACCCACTCCAGTATTCTTGCCTGGAAAATCCCATGGATGGAAGAGCCTAGTAGGCTACAGTCCATGGGGTCGCAAAGGGTTGGACAAGACTGAGCGACTTTCTTTCACTTTTCACTTTAGGGTGGCTTGATCTTTTAATCCAGATCACTAAAACTTTCTCCATATCAGCAATAATTACTGATGTAACTGTTTTGCTCTCCTATAATTTATGTGTTCAGTAGAGTAGCATTTTTAGTTTCCTTCAAAAAATTTTCCTTTGCATTCACAACTTGCTATTTTGGTTCAAGAGTCCTTGTTTGCTTTCTCATTAAGCTTAAACATGTCTAGCTTTTGATTAAAGTGAGAGACATGAGGCTCTTCTTTTCACTTCAACTCTTAGAGGTCATTGTAGGGTTATTAACTGGCCTAATGTCAAGATTGTTCTATCTTCGGCAGCAGGGAGGCTTATGAAGATGAAGAAAGATGAGGAAATGTCAAGTCAGGACACACACAACATTTATAGATTCAATTTGGTGTCTTACACGGGAGCAGTTCAAGGCACACCAAAATATCTGATCTGATCTGAACATCAAAGGTCACTGATCACAGACCACCATAACAAATATAATATTTAAATTATTGTGAGAATTACCAATGTGATATAGAGACACATGTAAGTAAATGCTGTTGAATAAATAGTACCAATAGATTTGCTCATTGTAAGATTGCCACAAACCTTCAATTTGTAAAAATTACAGTATCTGCAAAGTGCAATGAAAGGAGATATGCCTGTATTATAAAGATTTGTATTGAGTTTTATTTGCCAATAATATATTTTATTTTGGCAAACTGCCATTTTAATAACTATTACTCATTTTTTATGTATCTATATAGATGTAAATTAGCTCTGGAATGCTATTTTTATTTTGATATATTTATATTTAATTAGACATCTGCCACTTTTGACATATGGGACTTGACATATTATTGGTTTTTGCCAACTCAACTAAACTTCAACTAAATTTAATTCTTTAAAAAATATATGGATTATTTTTGGGTTTCCTAAAATGTCATTGGAGTTTGCATGCACACATTCATGGTCATAGGTTCCCATGTAGAGATCTATTTTTTAATGACCTAAATTTATCAAAGTTACTGAACATATCAAAGTCATTGGATATATTTATCTCCTTTGCTGTTTTAATTATTGTCACTGCTCAACAATCATTCCTGAGTGCCTTAAAACAATAATACAATTTTATCTTACCTCTCATGGTTTTTGTGGGTCAGCAGTTTAGAGAGGGTGCAGCAGAAATGGCTTTTCTTCTCTTCATCACGTCAGAGGCTTCAGTTGGAAAGACTTGATGGTTGGGGTGACTCAACAGCTGGAGGCTGGATCATCCAGAGGTATTTTCACTGGTATGTTTGACAGTCGATGCTGGGAGTCCTGACCTGGGCTGTCAGTTGGAATATTTATACATGGTCTCTTCCTGTGGGCTTCCTCGCAGCATGGCAGCAAGATTCTGGAAGCAAATGTCCCCAGAAAGTCTGTTGAAGTTTTACTGCCTTTTATTACCTAGCCTCAGAACTCATATAATGTCATTTCTGCCATTTTTACAAGTCTTACCTATTTCAAGGAATGGAAGGAGTTGTCATTGACACTACTTGTCAATAGTAGGAGTGTCAAAATCACATTGTAAGATGAGCATGGGTGATATTAAATGTTTTTATAGCCATCACGGTCTCTATATTGATACAGTCTCTATATTGATAGTAAAAAAAAAAAGTTCATAATCAGCCATAATTGGCTCTTAATGTATTTTGCACTGCACTGATTTTTATTCTATCAATAATCTTGGAATCTGAAAAAAAAAAAAAAAATCTTGGAATCTGGACCAGAACCAACATCTCAAATGAACCATGGCATCAACATACAATGCCATTGCTTTGTACCTTTTACAGAGGGTGCTAGTATCACCTTACAATTCATTGTACACATGATCATTGTTCTGTCCTTTAGAACCTGGCCCAAAAAAGCAAATAAAACAATGCTTAGCTATAGTAGCTAAGCAGTCAACAGAAAGAAATGTCTCATTGCTACCCAGAAGAACTGTGGAACAACCGTAGTACTAATTTGTACCAAATAATAGCATATTGTTATAGCTGCCCCACTCACACATTTTGTGGGCTCCTCTTTGTGCATTGGTCTTGAGTAGAAATTCTCAAATTATTATCCCTTGACCTCTTCAGAATCACTGAGTGCAAGGGTCAGCCATCTACAGCTGATAGACTAATTTTTGCCCAGAGTCTGTATAGCCCAATTTACTATAATAGTTTTTACATATTTTAAGATGTATAAAAATCAAAACAAAACAAAACAAACAAACAAACAAAAAAAAACAAGACAAGACAAAGATAAATGTGACAGAGAACACCAAAGCTTAAAGTATTTATTCTTACAATATTTATTTATTATAAGATTCTTTAAAGAGAAAAGCTTGTTGGTTTTCTGTTCTAGTATACTTGATTAAAATGCAATTTCCTGTTTCACCACGGACTTACTGAATCTGAATTATGGGGGAAAGGAGTATATTTTGGGAACATGAGAATCTTTGAAAAGTTCCCCTGAAAATTTTTTTATATCTGCTAAGTTTTGAAAACCACTCATTTTGATTGTCTATAAATACTTGGAAACATGCTTGGTTTGGCTAATTTAATTAACTGATTTTTATTATTATATTTTTCTATATAAAAAATCTGGGAGATGCCTGGACAGAGGAGCCTGGCAAGCTACAGTCCATGGGGTTGCAAGAGTTGGAGACAATTTAGTAACTAAACCACCACCACCATGAAACTGTTCATTACATTGGGTTTTGTTGTATGATAGCCAAAAACCATTGAGTTGGAAAGTTATTGAATATTCTTTTCTTGAGAGCAAAGATCCTTTTAAAGTTTGCTGTTTGACATTTTTGACATTTTTCTAATGTCGTATTCTTGAAGACTATAAATCCCTTTCTAAGTTACTTGTAAATTCTAGAAAGTATTTCCTTAAATATCAAGGTTGTGCACAACTTTGTTTTTTTGTCAACCACATGGGCAGTATGCTGCTATAAAGGATTAAACTATACTGTATTCCTTATGTGGCATACTCAGCAGTTATTAGGGCTTCCCTGGTGGCTCAGAGGATAAAGTGTCTGCCTGCAATGCGGGAGACCAGGGTTCCATCCCTGGGTCAGGAAGATCCCCTGGAGAAGGAAATGGCAACCCACTCCAGTACTCTTGCCTGGAAAATCCCATGGATGGAGAAAACTGGTCCATCCATGGCTACAGTCCATGAGGTTGCAAAGAGTTGGACATGACTGAGTGACTTCACTTTCTTTCTTTAGCAGTTATTAAGTGATGTTGTAGAAAAATAATTAATAAAATGAAAAATGGGCCCAAATAAAGTAAAATTTAAGCATTTTATAAAACAATGTATAACATACTGTCATTTCTGTCAAATAGCTATATATTTATGTGTCTGTATCTCTTCATCCATCTATGTATCTATCTACTTATGTATCTATATGCCTCTCTATTTAATAACTATAAGATAGAAAGATATAGAAAGGATATTAAGACAAAGAATAGGATATACCAATGTGTTAATAGTGAACTTGCCAATTTTATACATCTTCATTTTTCTACTGTAATAAATAAAAAGAATGCTACATGAAAAAATAAAATAATGTTTAAAATCTCAAATTTTATAATTTCCTGATCTGAAGACTTTAAAACCTCTATTTTATAGAAAGTCTTCAAAATGGGTAAAAATATATCTTAACAAGTCACTTTCAGTTGAAGTGTGAATGTGATTTTCAGAAATCACTGAAATGTCTGAAGTATGCATGACTGAAATGTCTAAAGTAATAATGATTATCTTTTCCAATTAGGACAACAATCTAGGGTCAACTTTCTAAATGCTTTACTAAGTATCAGTTTTCAAGCTGATATTATGAATCAATATGCTAACATGTTTGACCCAATTGAGATGACCAAATAAAAAGGGAAAAAGTACAGATTGGATTCATTGTCTGTAAGGCTGTGGAAGGAAGTTACACTTGAAAGAGTATTTCATGCTGATACTAATAAAGTGTCTCTGTTCTCCTTCCCTTCTCCTTATAAATTTTTTTTCTTCAGTTGATAGTGGATGTTAAGGCTACATATCTCAAGATAAAGCAGAGTTTTAGGTAATAAAACAAAATTGCACTTAAGTAGCTTTTCTTTTTCTTTTAGCTTTGGTGTGAAGATATCTTTTAAGTGCTGTAATCAAAATATTGTGTTAACATCTTTGTTACCTCAAAGTAGCTAGCAAAAATGCTGCAAAATATTTTTAAAGTATTTGATAGCTGTTATCTTTCTATTATCACATTCTTTTTTCCCTAGTTTCTTCTTCTTTAGAACTAGTGATGTCTAGTAACAACCCAGATTGCTCCAAAGCCTTATTGCTTATTATTCTTGGATTCAAACATTTTGTTGCAAGCATATCAAACTATTTTTAATTTTTTGAATTTAAGATCATTTTTCATAATCCTATGTCTTTCATCAGACTTTTTCTCAAATGCACTTCCCATATTTAATTCTTTTAGCAAACTCAGAGTTGTCTGCAGGGCCCAAAATCAAACTCTTTTTTTTTTTTTTTTTGGTGTGAAGTTTTCTTGTTTAGATTCTTCAAATGTTATTTCTTTGGTATCACAGATCCCCCAGATCCTGCTTTGTAGTACCGCTATTATATTCAATAATTTGTTCCCCCTCTGGCATGATACTTACCATGCTACATTGCACTGGTTTTCTCTATAAGATTTGAAAACAGTCTTTGTCTTCTGTACATGGACTCTCTAGCACTGAACACCTCAAATGCACCCTGTAAATGCTTATTTCACCAGTGAATCAATGTTTTCCACCATAGCTCTTTTTGCATTAAACATTCTGACCTGATATACAGTTCTCAGACTACAGTTCAAGCCAATTGTTTCATCCCCACATTTTAAATAGAAAATGCCTGTGACAGTAATTTCCATATCATCTCAGAGATAATTTAATGAAGAATAAAGCCAGGGGTCTTTGAACCTAAATATTGAGTTTGATAGGCTCATTTATTGTGGCTGAGCCACACTTTACTGGAAATGATGAACTCTGGCCTCAATGGAGAGGGAAATGGAGACATACACAAGTAGTAGAGAGGAGTATTTTGATTGAAACATAATTTGGGGAGGACATTAAGAAGGCTGCTGAGGTGGTTGTATTTGTATCCACTGTATTTAACTTTCTGAGTTGGAACCCTACTGTGTTGCTTGTAAAAGTGATAGTTATACAGCTTCTGCTAAATATTTCAGTCTAGGTCTGGGAATAAGGATGTCTGTCTGGTATCAGATTTAGCCAGTAAGTAGCAGAACCATATGTCTCTGATTGGTTGGTACTGTCCCAGTTTACACTTGAAGTAGGTCATTTGATGATTTTTAGTCATGTTAGTGCCTCCCCCTTTCATTCTCAAAAGTGTCTTTAGTGAGGATGATAAATAATATATCACATTACATGAGAAATAAAGGAATAAAAAAGAAAAAAAAAAGAAATGAGTCATCTCCTAAGGGGAGATTAATAATAGATCATAATAGTACGAGATAATATTCATTGAATGCTGCCAAATATATTTTCACATTTAATCCTTACAACAACCCTGTGGAAAGTTACTCTTATTATAATGATTCCATTCTTACGGAAGTAGAAAGTGAGGCACAAAAATGTTCAGAAATATGTGAAGCCAAATAGCTAATAAGCAGAAAAGGTAAGATTCAAATGTAATCTGGTTTCAGAATTTGTAAGGTCAAATGTTATGCCACACTACCTCCTGGTTAAAAAGGGGAAAAAAAAAAAGTATGTGGAGAAGCAGATCATTAGGACGCGTATCATTCTTCTTTTCTTCTGGTCCCATCTTTTCCTCCTTCCTTCCTCCCTCCATCCCTTGCTTCCTTCCTTCCATAAAGGTTTATTAAGTATCTGTTATGTGTCAGGCACTGTCCTAGGCACTAGAACCACATCAGAAAGCAAAACAAAATCACCACACCTAGGGAGTTTGTGTTTCAGGAATTGGATATTTCTACTGTGTTTTCATGGTGCCATTTTGCAAATATTTTGATGAAAGTCAATGTTGTTGTTCAGTCACTATGTCATGTCCGACTCTTTGTGACCCAATGGACTGCAGCACACCAGGCTCCTCTGTCCTACACTATATCCCAGAGTATGCTCAAATTCTTGTCCACTGAGTCAGTGATGCTATCTATACATATCATCCTCTGCTACCCTCTTCTCCTTTTGCTTCAATTTTTCCCAGCATCAGTGTCTTTTCCAATGAGTCAGCTCTTTGTATCAGGTGGCCAAAAATTATAGAGCTTCAGTGTCAGTCATTCCAATGAATATTCAGGGTCAATTTCCTTTAGGATTGACTGGTTTGATCTTCTTTCAGTCCAGGGAACCCTCAAGAGTCTTCTCCAATACCAATCCCAAAGTCAGTATTAATTCCTGTATATAATGGGAAACAACAAAAATAAGTTTGGTTGGTGATTAGGGTGGAAGGAGTCAGCCATGAATGTACTACACATCATGGATGAACAATATCCGTTCCCATAAGCCTTGGCTTTGAGCAGTCTTTTAATTCAGGAAACCTTTATGGAGTGCCCATTGGATGCCAGGCTCTCTGGTGAGCTTTCTTCTGGAACAGGTTACCACATCACTCTCACAACAGCAAGAGGAGAGCTGTATCTCTACTCTATGTTTCTATTATTTTTAAGTGGAATTAATCCTATGATGTATAAACAGAATGAATCATTTTCTAATTATTTTTTTTTCTTGATCAACACCAAACATAAACAGACATATACACTTTGTCCCCAGTGGCCAGGTTTCAGGGATATTAAAGTACTTAAAGCTAAATTATTAACAAGCCTTTAACTCTCTTACACAATCACATTTGGAGAAAAGCTCTCAGGTAGAATTGTAATGTCATGGTTCCTTGGAGTCTATTTAGATATGGCCTTGGCATATCCTACCAGGGGCTTTGACCCCATTAGATGTGGTCCATTTAGCAACAGTCCTATTTGCAATGTCCCTTCCAGCACATGCCCTGAAGGGGATCAAGCTCTCTGTCGTAATCATGCAGTTTGAGTGTGTACTGCGAAACAAATAAATAAGACATTGGAGAATTGTACTGAACCTGACACGCAATGTTTGGGACATTTTAATTACCAAAAAAATTTAGTAGTTTTCCACTCCCACTACTTTTAAGCCATTTGGGAAATATTATGCAGATGTAACTTGAATGCAACTGTTTGTAGCTCCATTAAAGGTTAAATTTGCATAAGAATTAATTCATTAAATGGAAGCTGTACTATATTGAGGATGCATTATATTGTGATTGACCAAAACTCCATTTTGTTAATTAACAATGGGACTTAGTCACATTTAGATAATACTGGTAAATAGGTATCAGGAGACCCTATCAAAGAAAATGGAGGAGGTCAAGCCATCTGGATACTAACTTTTTGGTTAAGTTTGTAGTCTTGAAAGTGAAAGTTGCTCAGTTGTGGCCAACTCTTTGTGACCCCCTGGACTGTAACCTGCCAGGCTTTTCTGTCCATGGAATTCTCCAGGCCATTCCCTTCTCCAGGGGATCTTCCCAACCCAGAAATCAAACCCAGGTCTCCCACATTGTAGGCAGATTCTTTACTTTCTGAGCCACCAGGGAAGCCATGGTTTGTAGGACAATAGTGAAATATAGTTTCTGGTATATTTGTTCTCTTATTATAATAGGATATAATACAGTATATTCAGTAAATAATCACCTGAATGAAATTTAAAGACCATAAAGATCCAAGAACACAATCGAGACGTTAAAATCATATGAATGTGCAGATTTGCCTAGCACAGTGTGAATGGGAGAGTTGATGACCTGAGTGACAGTTGTCACTCATTTGTCACTGAGCAGTTCATAAAACATTTATACATGTAATGAAAGTTTGTCTAACGTAAGAGCTGCAGTATGTGTCTCAGGATAATTCATTGAATTTGTATATTCAGTTGTGGTGAGTGTTGATTTCTGAAATTTCTATATCCATTAACAATATCATACTATTTATCTTTTTTTAAAGACTCTTCATAAAAATACTCCATGAATCTAAATGTAATTCAAAGAGTAAAATTCATTGCCTTTATAAAATGTATTGGAAACATTTTTTTCTTTTAGAAAAGATTGAAATGGTCATTCGAGTAATGAGAATGGTACTGTGAAAAATGATGACCTCCATAGACCATCAATTTTGCCATTGTCTTCTATTTATACATAACCTTTCCTTGAAATAAAACTACAAATATAATTCACTACAGATTTTAAAAGGTGGCAAGTGTAGCATATCAGGAGATGCTACCAATTTCCACAGTTATTTTAAAAACAATCATTTTCACATTTAGTGCCAAATAAAACAAGTTTGAATCTGGTTTCCAGTCTGATTTTCTCACTGAAGACCTTGAGGGTTTCTCATTGTTCTAAAACAACAGATGTCTTTTGGAATATTCTCTTCAAGTTTACTCTTAAGTTCTGGAAAGCAGTGAAGGATTTGAAGATCTAATAAGGAATTTACTTAGGGATCAGCCACTTCTTGGTCTTCCATTCCCTATAGAAAACAGATGAGGATAGCATTCAAACAGAGACAATGACCGAAGAAATACTGCCTGGTTGACTTATACATGCCTTTGCTAGAGAGAGTGGTATGTGGACAAGAGTGGAAAAGTCAAATAGAGAAAAACAAAGCTACTAGAGCCTAAGGCAACGAGCTTCTGAGGCAGGTTGCTCTGGAGGACAACAGTCAGTTTGTTTTGTCCAGTGTCTGTCCCACTTTAGTGAGCACCCCCATTCTTACTTGGAGAATTCCATGGACAGAGGAATCTGGCGGGTTATAGCCCATGGGCTCTCAAAGAGTGGGACACAACTGAGCGACCAACACTTTCACATTCACTCACTCCCTGAACTGCGATCCTTTTCCACTGGAGGTCCTGACGAAGTAGGATGAGAGGAGAGTCCTCTGACACAGTTTCAAAGTTGAAAAAGGATCTAAGGATTCACATGGGGATTAACAAGGTGACCTTAGTGTTATCTGTGTCCTACTCTTTGCGACCCCACAGACTACAGCCTGCCAGGCTCCTCCATCCCTGGGATTCTCCAGGCAAGAATACTGGAGTGGGTTGCCATTCCCTTCTCCAGGCGATCTTCCCGACCTAGGGATGGAACCTAGGTCTTTCTGCACTGCAGGCAGATTCTTTGCCATCTGAACCACAGTGCAGGGTAATATTTGATAGCAGTTCTCTGGAATCAAAGGGAAATTTATACCTCTTCTCAGCAAAAGCCGTTTTTCCTTTTTGAGGTTTGAGCTTTATTGGTTCTCATCAGTTTTGCTCATTTTTTCTTTCTGTAGCTTCATGCTCTGTGGTGTCTCTCTCTGCTCTGTTACTTTACATGTAAAGGACATCTAATAGGTTTTTGCTGATGTTGTTATTTTGCTAATAATATCAGCTTAGGCCACAGAATAGAAGTAACATATGTCCTTTCCTCTTTCTAAAGAATGGTATTAGTCTCAGAAGCTGGACCTCCAAAGAGAGGGCTCAGGTAACCCTGAGACTTGACAGCCAGGTGGGAGAGACGTCAACCTTTTCTCACCGATTCTTCTCACCTCTATGTTGTGAGAGCAGGAAACAGCACAGGGAGTCTGAAGCAGACAAGGAGAGAGGACCAAGAGAATAAAAAAGTCAGATCAAGTCTCTCCTTCTCTCTGCTGCCAGCTAAGAAAAGGCCAGACCTCAGCTAGGGAAAGGCAAGAAGCTTGTAATAGTTTGTGAGACACATGTTTTGGTTTTGATTAGACTGGACTTTTTGATACCAGAAAAAGTTGCTTATACAGTTCTTTTTGGGAGGGAAGTCAGAGTGACAATGACTTTTATTTATTATTATAACTTTTAAATTTTATTTTTATTTTATATTAGGGTATAGTTGATTTATAATGTGTTAGTTTCAGGTGTATAGCAAAGTGATTCAGTTATACATACACATATATCCATTCTTTTTTAGATTTTTTTCTCATATAGGTTATTATAGAGTTCTCTGTGCTATACAGTAATTCCTTGTTGATTATCTATTTTATATATAGTAATGTGTGTATGTTAATAACAACCTCCTAATTTACCCCTCCCCCCACCTTTCCCCTTGGGTAACTATGTTTGTTTGTGAAGTCTGCCAGTCTGTTTTATAAATAAATTCATTTGTAGCATCTTTTTATATTCCACAGGTAAGTGATGTCATATGATATTTGTTTTTCTTTGTCTGACTTCACTTAGTATAGAAGCCAGGAAGGAAGACCCAACAGTAAGTTTTAAACTGGTGAAATAAAGTTATTATTTGATTCCATCTATATGAGTTCAACCCAAGAAATATGCCATTGGTCAGTGTAATATTTCATTCTTTGATTTTTTTTAGGGTTGCTTTGGAATCTTTAATGAATGGCATCTTAATTTTAAGAAGTGACAGATCAGTTGTTACTGTTGCTTAGTCGCTAAATTGTGTTCAGCTCTTTGCAACCCCATGGACTGTAGCCCTCCAGGCTCCTCTGATGGTGGAATTACCCAGGCAGGCAAGATAGTGGAGTGGGTTGCCATTTCCTTTTCCAGGGAATCTTCCTGACCCAGAGATTAAACCTGCATCTCCTGCTTGGCAGGCAGAATTTTTACCACTGAGCCACCTGGGATAGATAAATAATTTCATTCTATTGGATATTTTCAAGGTGAAAAGATGAATATGGAAATTCAACTTGAATAAGCATGACTTTGCAGATCAGTGTGTCTAAATTAGATCAATGGGGAGAAAGAAAGGTAGAAAGTCTAGGATTTTATCTCTGTCTGATTAATTCATGCCCCAATTTGTAAAGTCTGCATCAACTTTGAAAAAGCTAATTTCCCCGTTGCATATGTGGCTTGCTAATATAGTTACCTTTCTCTGGGACATCTTTTAGCTCCCTGACATGTGAAAAACACCTATTCATCTTGTGTATCACACCGTCTATGTAACCTTTTGCCATACCACAGTCTGCTGTCTCTCCCAGATAGAACTGACTGCTTGCTATTCATTTCAACACTGAACGCTTTTCAGACTTTTCTGAGTCCCTTTATTGCAGTTGTTTATTTAGAAGTCTGCTTTTGTCTAATTAATGTGTGAGCTCCTTGCGGCAGAGACTTTGCCATTTTTCTACTTGTATTCCTAAAATATCATGCTTTGGATATACTAGATGCTCAACAAGTATTTATTGAATAAATTAAGGAATATTTTCAGAGAATGGCCTTGTTTCCAAATTGAGAAGAGACTGGGTAGGTGGTCCAAAGTGTCAGGAATATCAAGCAAGGGAGGATAAGATTCAGGTATTATTGCCCAGAGACTCCAAAATTTGTTACATGATTGCCTTTTTCAATCCCCCAGAGTTAAAGATTTTATTACTTCATTATTTATTGAAATTTAAATGGAGTGATTCAGTTACTAACTGCATGTGCATGCAAATCTGCAAATGGATTTATCTTTAGTTTGTTTTTCCTCAGTGAACCTATGATTTGAAACAATGTAGCATTCTGTAGTTGAAATCACACAACTGCTACATTTGTATATTTCTTTTGTTCATTATTTTCTGTTTCTCCTTGTATTACAAACAGATTAATATGTTTGTTGAAACAGGGATAAATTTTAATTCTTGATGAGTCACCTCAATATTTAGACTACTTGTGTTCAATCAGTGTGAAGTTGGTGAAGACCATGTTTACAGTCACAGTAAATTTAATTATATCAATTGTTGCTTGTAGATAGTATGATTGCTTATATTCAGTTTGTTATATGAGACATTTGTAAGCACTTGCAGTGCAATCAATCGTTTATGCAATAACTATCTTTCAAAAAGTAATTACTTTCAAAGTATTGGTGTATTCTCGTACAATATAACACATAATCTTCTACTTGTGTTTTGATGCTGAAAAAAAGGTCCAATTCAGAAAATTATAAAATGAATTTGGTGGATATCTGCCTTGAGACTGTGACAACAATTGCTTAAAAATTATTTCATGATAGTATACTTAGTGACATTGGAATACACCTTAGTTTGTGGCAACCAGGCCCATTTTCAACTGTTTTTGCAGAAGTATATGTGTTTATTCAAGACTCAGAGTCTCAGCTGGCATGATGTTATTGGTAAACTGAGAGCTATTCACAGGGCTATTTAGGAGCATGCACCACCTGAAAATAGACATTGTAAATGTCTGAAATTCAATAAAAATAGATCTTAATCTTAGAGTTTATTTTGTAGGTAAAACAGATTCTGTTTGTGCATTGTGCTGCCTGCTGCACATAGGTCCTAGAAATATACAACTGGCAATTGTTCCAAGGAATTACATCACAGAGGGCATCATCATAGCAATTCCCATACTTTAACAAGATTGCTGGACATGATACACTGGAGAATCCCTCTGCTGGATGATTCATTGTATTCCCTGGCATACATACAAAACTATGCAGTGGGACAATGATCATTAAATGATGACCTGGAGAAAGTGAATAAATTGGAAAGGTTTAACATTTTATTCTGGAAGCATATCTGTTACATGGTTAAGCAGTAATTAGTTATCCCAGGCAAAGTGAAGTTGCAAACGCATTGAGAATGAAGTTTCTAAAATTCATTGATCAAATGCCCAAAGTTATGCTTTTAGTCCAAATGACTTAATTAAATATAGGGCTTAAGCATTCATCCTCTAGTTAGATCATGTCATTTTAAGCAGGCAAACCAATAATTTAGATTTGTTGGCGGTATCTTGTGCTACTTTATTTGTAAATTAATATTCATCGCTTTTGACACAGTTTGTCCTCAGTTTTGCATCAAAGTGTTAAGGTTAATTGTCCCTCAAATGGTCTTCTCATTCTAAGGGAGTTACCTGGCCAGTCCATGATGGGTTTTAGGTCTGCTATTATGACAATGGGAATCTTGGAGGAGGGTTATAGCTGCTAAAGTGATGCAGATTCTAGTGGATGATTGGGAGTGGCTGGGTCTACCTCCAAAGGTCTGTTTATGATGGAGTGACAGGATATACTATCAGGCAATAGTGGGAAAGTCTATATTCTACATTAACTCTATTGTTTACTTTTGGTAAGCTACTTCATTATCCCAGTCTTCAGGGTCTTCTTCACTTGTCAAATTAGGTGGTTGAAAGATGGTAAAGTTCCTTTTAGCGCCAGTCTTCTATTATTAGGAATTAGCATGCAGTATCGTGCATTGAACCTGGACTGGCGACTCGTTTCATATATGATATTATACATGTTTCAATGCCATTCTCCCAAATCATCCCACCCTCTCCCTCTCCCACAGAGTCCAAAAAGGAGGAGGGTTCAGGATGGGGAACACGTGTATAACCTGTGGTGGATTCATGTTGATATGTGGCAAAACCAATACAATATTGTAAAGTTAAAAAAAAAAATTATAGCCAACCCAAGTTTTACCTTAAAAAAAAATTGTGTTTCTCATTTTAAGGGGGGAAAAAAAGGCACGTTCAGTGCTCCAAGTGTTCCTAGTTAGTAAGCATACTTTACATTTTTGTTTACTGGCAATGCTCATATCTTTGATAATGGTAAAAAATAATCACCTCTAAATTAAATGACTCTATAATTTCAAAAAAAAAGGAATTAGCATGGATACTACATAGTTGATATACAACTCTGTTTCTTCCTTTTTCTGCGAACGCTGCTAGGTTAAAGATTATTTAGTTTTACGTTAAGTGGCTATATGACTGAGTATCACTTTCAGACCAGGATAGTTAAGAAGCAGGTCTAACTTTTGGGCCCTCTTCCCACTTCTGCTGGTGAATGCAGATCAAGAAATGGCAGATCACAAGGTGGAGGTAACGTGGGTCTCTCAATCACCATTAAGGGGGAAGAGTTACTCTTTGATCAAGAATGCCCCCTTTTGGAATTAATATGAATTAGAAGAAATTGAGATTTTAATTGTTTATCTATGTTATTAATGTAATTAATAGTTTGCAGCTGCTAAGTCTCTTCAGTTGTGTCTGACTCTGTGCGACCCCATAGATGGCAGCACACCAGGCTCCTCTGTCCCTGGGATTCTCCTGGCAAGAACACTGGAGTGGGCTGCCATTTCCTTCTCCAATGCATGAAAGTAAAAAGTGAAAATGAAGTTGCTCAGTAGTGTCTGACTCTTCGAGACCCCATGGACTGCAGCCTACCAGGCTCCTCCGTCCATGGGATTTTCCAGGCAAGAGTACTGGAGTGGGGTGCCATTGCCTTCTCCAAACTAATAGTTTGGGAATATCTAAAATTATAAAACAATATGCCAATTGAAAGTCTTCTCTGTTTTACCTTTCCTTATAGAAAATCCTAATGATTCCACCAAAAAAGTATTAGAAATAATAAAAAGAATTGAATAAACTTGCAGGATACAGAATCAACATACAGAAATAGTTGTATTTCTATATGCAATTATAACAATAAACCATTTGAAAGAAATAAAGGAAACTGTCTAGATATTCATATCCTTTATGGGGAAACATTGCAACTATTGAATAGATAGAGTTTTGGAAACATAATCTTTGATGACACTAAGGAAACAAATTCGATTTTTTTTTTTAGAGCTACCTTCTCTAAAATATTTAACAGATTGCCTGAAAACCATCCAGGATGTTAGAAGGACATCTAGCTAACCTAAATGACGGACTTGCCATTTAGAAAAATAAAAATTGAATGCCCTGGAAATAAAAACAGTTTTGTTAAAGATATTGAGTGAGATGGAGAGAAAAAGTATTTTACCTATTTTAATTAGTTCCTGAAACATCAAACAGGGGAAGCAAAATGGTGGCATTATTGGTTACCTGGACTAGAAGGATTAGTGAATATTTTGTTTTAATTCTAATACCCTAACTTCAAAATGAGGAAACTGCAGTAAAGATAAAATAACATATTCACATACCATAATTAGTGGCAGTATTAGAATTATAGTCCTATGTACTATTGACCAGTTTAGGGGGTGAGACCATATCTGGCAGGCTTGTCCCCCATCTCACAGCTAGAGATTTCTATCCTAACTTTACCTCTGCTGCTGCTGCTGATGATAATACAGATATAAAACTTATATAACATTTATATAGCATACATGCTAAGTTGCTTCAGTCATTTCCAACTCTTTGCAACCCCATGAACTGTGGCCCAACAAGCTCCTCTGTCCATGGGATTCTCCAGGCAAGAATACTGGAGTGGATTACCATGCCCTTCTCCATAACATTTATATGGAGCCAGACACAATTTTATATGTTTTATAGATATTAATTCTTTCCCACAACAACTGAGGACTCATAGATCTTACCTTCCAGAATTCAGAGCCCTGGGTAGTCGTAGTCTGTTGATATATGATGGTATATCACTTCTAAGATTAGGTTTTAGAAGACACTGAGGATTCTGTCTTGGGTGCACGCTCTTATGCTCTGTCTCTCTTGGATTATTCACCCAACTGCCATGTCATAAGCAGCTCTACAGGGAAGGCCAAGTATGAGGAAGTGAAACCTCTTGCCAATAGCTATCTGAGTGAGTTTAGAAGATCCGAAGGCCCCAGGTGAGCCTTCAGGTGACTGCAGCCTCATCAATAATTTGTTGAAACTTCATGAGATATCATGAGCTAGAACCAGATAGCTAACCTGCTCAGAGATTCCTGCATTGCATTTAGGCTACTATTCCCAGCTGTATTAACACCAGATTGTTATTGTTGTTGCTGATGATGACATTCACTGTTTCTAGTTTCTGTGAATAATGGTTTTTTAAGGCTGCAGTTTAGAGTCTGTCCCAAATGTAAAGAAGATTTGCAATTTCTTGGTAATTTCAAAGTAGGAAAGTCTAAGAAGTAGACCAGAGATAATTGAAGCAGAAGAGTTTTACTGTATGTCATTGATGCACAGAAGTTAAGAAAAGGTGAAAGAGTGGGATGCGTTAGCTGAGAAGAAAGGTGCTGAGAATGGGCCCTTATCTCAGACAGATAATTGCCTTTTGTCTGTTAAACTGGGATCTGAAAGCTGTTTCCTTGGTTACAGGGGATTTGATGCTCAATAGTCAAAAGTAAAATGATTTCAAGAGTGTTTGTTTCATAGCTGACTGGGCCAAGAGAAAATATCAGCTTTCCTTGGCCTAATATATTCTCTTTATATGACTCTGGTGATGTCAAGCTTAACATGTTATCTGGCTTGAATCACTGATACTCAATAGCTGAAGATATTGGAAAATGTGGTATGTTTCATGTGACCTAAATATAAAAAAGATTCAAAATGAATGACTTTGAGAAACAATTCGTGGGGTACATTTATAGGATTAATATAAATACTTCAGTCACATTATACCTATGAGAGTTTCAAAAAGATATTTAAGAATTTGTATCAAGGACACTGACATTAAAAGGTAAGAACTTCATAGTTGGGCTGACTGTTAAATCTAAATAGAAAAATGGGACAAATTAGAAAAACATTGAAACAGTATTGCAGATTGGATGCATCTTTAATCCTGGTGGGACAGACCTCACCGTTACTGTACCGTAGTAGGTGGATTATACTCCTGAGAAGTCTTCCTGGACTCCCTTGGCAGTTAGTTGATCTGCCAGCTTTATCCTCATGTACATGCCCATAGACTTTCTCATAGTTTTGTGATCATTGTTTTCATGTCTGTCTCTGACCATTCCTGTCATGATACTTTTAGCTGGTGAGAACCAAGTATTATTTATCTCTATATCACACTATGTGTACATAACTTGGCATGTATTAGGAGCATAACAAAATGTTAAGAGAATTGAAAAAAAACTTAAAATGATAGTACTTAGAAAACATAGTGATTCATACATTTTTATTACAAGTATACATTGCTCCTACTAGAGACTTAAGTTTGGCAGAACTCTACAATGCCATTTTTTTTCCATTTTTAAATGAAGAAGATATATTGTATTTTCTAACAATGTAAATACTTTTAAAGGTCAAACATTATAAGGAGCTTAAACATGGAATCTGCCATAATAATTTGATTCTATGTGCTATTTTGCATATTATTACAAAAATCTACCTTTATGAGATTTAAGTAGAATCTAAAATAGATATTTATTTATACTTTTCAGGGCGTTTTAAATGATTCCACCCATTCTTTCTTCACTTGTGCAAATTTCTAGTGTGCCTGTTATGTTCCTGGCACTATTCTAAGCTCAGAATCTTCAAAACCTAATGCCTGGTATTAAAACCTTCCTGTAGTCAGAGAGCTCACATTTCAGTGATGGGAGATATAAAATGAAATTACGTGGAATATCGAGAGTTCTTCTTTAGACATGCTTAATTTAAGAAGCCTACTAAATACACAGAAATATTGAGAATGAAATATGTATATCCAGAGCTTAGAGGAGGGATCAGAGCTGGAGATAAAGAATTAGTATATAGAAAAATCATGATATGTAAAGATTTGGTTATGGATATTTTGTCTAGGGAGACTGTGTCAATTATAAAGAAAGAAGGAGAGAAAGATAGGAAGGAAGGAAAGAAAGAAAAGAAAAAGAGATCAGAACATTACATGGATGCTTCAATATTAGATGTCTGGCAAAACAGGATAATCTTTCCAAAAGACCATGAGGTATATGATGCCAAGAAACCAAAAAGGGTGAAGATGGGAAGTATTTTAATAACATGAGGGTAGCTTGTGCTATGAAAAGTAGAGAGGACATGGACAGAAAATTAACCATTGGATTTTACAAGATGGACCTCAGTGACCTATATATTCTATTGCTATTTGTGATAATAATGGTAATACCACTCTTAATAGCAAACCCCACATAGCACTAAGGCCCAGATACTGTTCTAAGTGCTTAACAGGTTTTGTGTGATTTAATTTATAATTAATATAAGAACCATTTTATTGGAGTGATAATGGAAAGTATCTAATTGGGTTGGATTGAAACAAGAATGAAAGTAGTTATATTAATTATCGGTTTCTATGTTAAATATATATATATATATATATATATCTCCCAAAACAGCAGCTTAAAAAACAGCAAACATTTATTATCTCATCATTTTTACAAATTAGGAATTCAGAAGTATTTTGTTGGTTGGTTCTGCCTCCAAGTCTCATGAAGTAGCAGTTAGTTGTTGGGTGGGGCTGCAGTGGGCCTGAAAGATTCTGCTGCAAAATGACTCAGTCATAAAGCTGCCAGCTGGAGGCCTCAGGTCCTCAGTGGCTGTTCTCAGGAGGCAAAGCCTTTCCACAGGGCACATCCCCAAAGGGCAGCAGGTTTGCCCATAGAAGAAGAGATCAAATGAGGAGAAAGTTGTGCTACTTTTTGTGACTTATTCTCAAAAGTTACATTCATATCACTTCTGTTGTTTCTGTATCAAAAGGAAGTTCCTAACAAAAATTTCTGCTCTACCTTTTAAAGCAAATGTCAAAGACTGTGTAAACGTATTTTAAATCATTACTTCAGTGGTCAAGGAGTGAGGACTCCAGATATATGCAAGTACTTTGAAAATCTTCTTTTGAAAAGGGTAGAAGAGAGATGTGATATTAACTGGAATGAAATGTGGAATGAAAGGGGTGTGTGTTTGTGTGTGTGTGTGTGTGTGTGTGTGTGCATGCTCATTTGGGTTTGTCTCTTTTTGATCCCATGAACTGTAGCCCACCAGACTCCTCTGTGCATGGAATTTTCTAGGCAAGAATACTGAAGTCATTTGCCATCTCCTACTGCAGGGAATCTTCCCAATTCAGGGATCAAACTCACATCTCTGGCATCTCCTGCATTGGCAGGTGGATTCTTTACCACTGCACCATCTGTGAAACCCAAAAAGGGAGAGTACTTCAGATTTAAGAAAGGAAGTGAGTTGTGGGTTGGCTTGGAGAGAAGGAAATGAATTCACTATGGAAGGTATAATAGTACTGTCTGTCTTTTGCAAGTGCCCATTTGAGATTCATGATCATAAATATAAGAGTCCAGTCAGCACATTTGTGGGATTATGACTATTTGAGGCCAGATTACCACATGCCTGAATGATTATCATAGTTGTCCAAATGGTTCTCTTTCCTCCAGGTTTCTTTCCCCTGCTAGTACCACATCAATCTCCTCAAAATAATTTTCTTTATAAGTTAATCTCTAGGCCAACAACTTCATTATTTCTTCTTGATCTTGAAAGTCAAATGCTTAGAATTTGATCCCTAGGTCTGTCATCAAATAGCCTTAAACTGTGTCTCCAACCACAGCAAACCATGAAATATTTTCCATTAGATAGTGACCATTTTGCATTTTAATGATTTTTTTGTATTTTAGATTGGTTACTCTGGCAATTGTATGGAAATTTTTTGGAATAGGGCATTACCAGTTTCAGGAAGCCCAGCAAGGTGGTCATCGTGAAATGTGATGATGACCTCAGTTAAAGTATTAGTGGTGACAAGAAAGATGAGTTTCAACAAAGGATGAGAGATAATTAAAGACGTAAAATGACTTGGACATAGGGATAAAGTGATAGGGAGGTGTCTAAAATCACAAATAAAGTTTGATTTTTTACTTACATGATGGTATAGATGGTAGTAACATTCAATGAGAAACTTGATTTAAAAGGGAGAAGCAGGATGAAGAGAAAGATTAGTTCAGTTTAAAACATATATATATATATAAACTTGAGACACTTAAGTTACAGGTGTATATAGATGTCCTATAAGCCTCAGGAAGAAATAAGTCTAAAATTTTAGAGTGAGTTCAGGAAGACAGATCATAATTTGAGAATCATTAGCAATGAAGATTTAAACATAAAGAGATTTCCAGGAAGAATAAAAAGAAACAGTCATAGGGGAAGGAGAAATAAAATAATTAGTTGTCAAAGGGAATAGAAAGAGCTTTTAAAATCCACTCATATTTATATTTAAAAGGAACTGGAACAAGTTAGAAATATTGATTCTTAATCATGATCATTTGTTAGTATCATCTGAGGACCTTTTTTTAAAAAAGCAATATCAGGGTCACATATGTGATCAGTTAAATCAGAATACCTAAGCAGTGGGAGGTAGAGATCATTCCCTTTTTGAAGCTTCCTGATGATTCTCATGCACATTAACTGAAGAGATCTACAGAGGTAGAGTGATTTGGCTGTCTTTATGTTTCACATATTATATGCAATAGGATGAGCATAAATGGTGTAAGATTAAGTTTCATGTGGCAATAAAACTTAGTACTATAGGAAATATGAGCTAGTGAATCTGAGCTAGCTTTATGTAGTATATTGGGAGAGAAAAAAAAATTCTTTATAGAAATTTCTTTTAATTCTGCATGTACTCTTCTTTTGCAATTTGTCTTTGCTGCTCTTCTGTCAAGAGGTACAGTTTATTTCTCTACCTCCCATGATTTGATCTGGCCTTGTGACTAGCTTTGTCTAATAGATTATGATAGTAATATTTCAGAAGTTCAGGGCCCAGGACACAAGAGAACTTGTATCTTTGTTTCTCATTTTCTTGTCTTTCTGAGACCTCACTAAGAAGTCAGGCTACTCTGCAAAGAGACAGAGGCCAAGTGGAGAGAAAGACCCTTCCAACAGCCAGTGCCATCCCCCAGACTTGTGAAGGGAATCATTTGGGGCAATCCAGCCCCAGCGGAACTATCTAATGACTGCAGACACACCAGTGCCCCCAGGCAAGATAAGCAGAGGAATCTCCCTTCTTTGCACGACCAAATTGTCACCTACAAAGTCATGAATAAAATAATTGTAGAAGCCACCAAGTTTTGAGATGCTTGTTAGGCAGCCTAGATAACTCATACAGTATATAAGAAACAATTGTCAATCCTTAGATGTAAATGGCCAACCAATTGGTTATAAATTCTTTCATGAATAGATACTTTTGATATTTTCTGAACAATGGATTTTTAAATCTCCTCTGAAAACCCAAACCTTATCTCAAAGCTGTATCTGAAACCTTGGAGTGTTTTTAGACTGCTATGTAGAACTCTTAATTCTTTTATTCTGATGCATTTGTCTCATGATTTATTCTCCCAAATTTATTTCCCTCCTCTCTCTGTGTAAATGTAAATAAATGAAGGTGGCCCAAGATTGTTATTCTTGATGCTGCTGTTACTGCCACAACTGTTATAGTACCATAAACAACAAACTTTATTGATATTTTACTATTTGTCAGAAGTTCTCCCATGAGCTTGGTCTTCAGTCTCTAATTTTAACAGTCTGTGACCTGGGCCCTATTATATCCTATTTTACAGATGAGGAAACTGAGGCTCAGAGTGGATAAAGTAACTTGCTCAAGGCCACACAACTAGTGAGGGCTGGAAAGTGACTTGACACAGGTTTGACTGATGCACAGTCTATTTTCCTAGTAATAGTCACTTGGTTCTACATTCAAAGCACTTTTATGACATGCTCCCCAAATTTCCTTTTGTGAATTTGTGGCAAGACAGAATTTTTTCCCTTTTTCATGTAGGAAAAGAAAATTAATGTTCTTTGAAGACTTGCTGTTGTATCAGGCATTTTCATATATATATATATATTATATACATATATAATATATATATCATACGGTCCTCACAGTCATCCTACATACCATCTTTACTTTTGTAGTGCAGAAAACAGGGAGACAAATAATTTCCCAAAGGTCATACAACCTTGGAACTGGTAAAGCTAGACCATAACACAAGTCTGTTTTGCTTCTTGGCCTTTTTCTTTGAATTTATATCAAGTTATAAACTCCATTGTATTTCACAGAGTCCTAGTTCTTCATCACAGAATAAATTGCTGGGAACTATTACCTCTTTTGGGCTTCCCTGGTGGCTCAGAGGTTAAAGCATCTGCCTGGAATGTGGGAGACCTGGGTTTGATCCCTGGGTCGGGAAGATCCCCTGGAGAAGGAAATGGCAACCTATTCCAGGATTCTTGCCTGGAGAATCCCATGGAGGGAGGAGCCTGGTAGGCTACAGTCCATGGGGTCGCAAAGAGTCGGACACAACTGAGCGACTTTGCTTTCACTTTCATAAACTCCACTGTATTTCACAGTCCTAGTACTTCATCACAGAATAAATTGCTAGAAACTATTACCTCTTTTAGGCTCCCCTCCCAAATGTCATTTTCTCAGGAAGGGCTTTCCTAATCTCTCATATTAACTGAGTTTCCCCTGTTCCATACTACCAAGGCACCTGTCCATGCTTTATGCAACACTTGTTATATTTATAACTGTTTCCGTTTCTGTCTCTTTCACTAAACAAGAATCTCCATGAAGATGGGGACATTTTGTCTCTGGCACTATTAAAACCCAGACCTAGCACAGAGTCTGGTGCAGAGCAGTCATTCAGTAAACATTTTGTGAATTAATTTTTGAGATTTTAGACTATAGACAGGCCTGGAGAAATGACATTTGTGTGTTTAAATTGGTTGTAACAAGATTCCATAAGTACAATAAGAAACTCTTCTTGATAATAAGAGCAGAATAAATGCAGTTTTGAGATGGGACAATACTTTCAGGATGTAAAGGCCATGTTAATGTGAAATTCTTTCTGCTTCATTAAAAGCCTGTCATGGAGTTCTCAGAAATAGCCTTGACAGCTTTTTGCTTGCTGTGCTGTCAAAGTGTACGTCTTAGGCCACTGTGCTAAGGAGTCTAGCATTGACTACAGGTTTGTTTCCATGGACACCTATCAGGAGAAGAAGATAGGAAATAAACTAGACTGAAACATAAGGCAATATAATATTGAAGTTTTAATAGAGGCAGAATTAATATAAAAATAGCTCACCCATTCCAATCATAAAGAAAAGTCAGATATTAAAGTGATAAAAATAAATTTGTTATTTTATCTTTGCTTTTTATCATTTTAAACTCTTTTTGTAAAGTAGCAATATTTAAACTAATAATTAGGCAAGATGTATGCTCTTAATGTTTTAATTGTTAATTCTGATGACTACAAAGATGAATAATTTCTCTTTTAGAGGAGATAACCCTCAAACAGATAACTTGGAATCAGGTAGAGAAAAAATATGGTTGGTTTTATTATTCAGTTTCATATTGGAATGTTAAAACTGCATAAAGCCAATCATAAGACCACATTTTAATACACATAGAAATAATTATTCAAATAAATACATAAATGTGAAAAATATAATCTATGTAAATCTATGTAAATGGATAGTTATAGTGAATTAGTATACAGCATGACTGAGTGGATTGCTCAGGGTTTCATTGAATAAAAAAGACTAAAGACCTGGATTAGCAAGAAAAAGCTTTTTTGCTCTATTTCAGTTGCTTTAGGTTGTTAATCTGGTCCAAGATGATCAACTTCTCATTAATCATAATAATTAGGGGTAGATTTACTGAGCATTAATGTAATTTTCAATCATGCTAATAGTTGTGCAATCCTCTGTTCATTAATATAAATGAGGTAAATTAGAACCATGACATTATAAAGAAGAGGCAGAAGCTGTGGGAACTTTCATGGATCTTCCCTAAACCCCATTAATTTAATTGTAATATGTCGTTCCTCAATACTTATTTTCACTCTCTTTATTTTCCATTGCTAATGGTTCTTCAGATTGGTTAATGAGCATACTAACCTCTTAATTAAAGTGACTGCCATAGTGTGGTCTAAATCATACGTACTTATCTTGTCTCATTACCTTTAACCCTTTCACACACGTTCAGTCAACAGGCATTTGTGGAATAGTCACTCATGCAATTTGGAATTGAGTACATCAGTGTAATACAAAAGAAATAAGAAGCATCCCACCATTGTGGCGGATTCATTTTGATATTTGGCAAAACTAATACAATTTTGTAAAGTTTAAAAAAAAAAAAAAAAAAAAGAAGCATCCCACCATTCAGAAGGTCACAGTCTAGAAGACATTGAGATTGGATTGATATCATTATTGAAAATATAATAGCAGGTCCAAAATAAAAATTTCTCTTTATGGCATGCTTAAACTTTTTGTGTATATCCAAAGATGTCTAAATTAACTATTTTCTTCGTCTCTCATTTTGTTTAGAAAGCCCCAGAGAGGCCTTTCCTGAAACACGGCCTAAAGTGGGTCCTCATTTTATGGTCTTTATCTCAGCTTTTGTGTTTTTCCTCATAGCACTTAACAGATTTGTGTGTATGTGTGATTATTTATTTACTTTTTCTTACTGTAGTTCATAAGCAAATTAAGGGCAGGAACCACAACTGTATCCTCAGATTCTATCACATTTTCTGGTACACTGTGATGCCCAATTAATGTTTATTGGTGAATAAATGAGTGCATTTATGGTGCTTATTCACATAGTTAATCATAAAGACACTTGCTTGATTTTAGAATCTAGAATATGACCAAATGTCCTTTTGCAGAAAAGAAAATCTTGGATTGGGTCTTAAAAGTTTTTTCCATTTTAGCAATAGAGTCATCTTCATTGGGAGAATTTATTTTTTTTAATCCATTGACTGGAGAACCAAACCTCACCAAATTGGAGGAAATAAATCTCTGGACCAGAAGACTATTTGTCTCCAACTTTGTTAGTTATATGGACTTGCAGTGCCTGATCTCATTCAATCATTGATCAGATAACCCGCTTTCTTTGTTTTGGGCATTAAAAATGACTCCAGGGATGTCATATATGGCAAGGTCCTTTTGGTTCTTTCTGTTTGTTTGTTTTTTGAACAAACCATGCAGCATGTGGTTTCCTAGTTCTCCCACCAAGGATCAAACCCAAGCCCCCTACAATGGAAACATAGAGTATCAACCACTGGACCACTGGGAAGTCCTACAAGGTCTTTTTTAAAAAAAAGAACTTAATCTAGTTGGAGAATCTGTAGTATGAGGCACTCAAGCAACTTGTAAATGGCAGAACTGGGATTTGAACTTATTGCAGAGGACTAACGTATGTGCTACTTCCACTAAAATACAGCCATTACAAACAAGTTTGGACTTCACTAAAAACAACAGTAAAAGAATCTGTAAACAATCAGTAAAGAATCTGCCTACCAATGCAGGAGATGCAAGAGATGCAGGTTCAGTTCCTAGGTTGGGAAGATGACCTGGAGAAGGAACTGGCAATGTGGTCCAGTATCCTTAGCTAGAAAATTCCATGGACAGAGCCTGGAAGGCTACAGTCCAAGGGGTCACACAAAGTCAGAAATGACTGAGAGACTGGACACACACACACACACACACACACACAGTAGTAGCAACATTATGGTTCTGGCACAGTTTAAGTATAGAAGGTATAGATTCAGCATTTGTCATTGTTTAATGTGGCAAGAAAATAGGGGATGAATTTGAGAGGCAAGAGAGGGGGATAGAATGAATACCAGGAGGCTAGTTAAGAAACCATTTGTTTACAAAGTTATGTTAGTTTCAAGTGTGAAGCAAAGTGATTCAGTCATACATATACATATATGTATACATATCTTTTTCAGATTATTTTCCCATATACGTTTATCAAAAAGTATTGAGTATAGCTCCCTGTGCTATACACAATTAGGTCCTTGTTTATCTATTTTATATATAGTAGTGTATGTGTGTTACTCTCAAATTTCTAATTTATCCCTCCCCCTCAGCCTTTCTCCTTTGGTAAGGATAAGTTTGTTTTCTAAGTATGTGAGTATGTTTCCATTTTGTAAATAAGTTTATTTGTATCATTTTTTTGGATTCCACATATAAGTGATATCATATATTTGTCTTTCTCTGTAAATCAGCTATGCTTCAATGAAAAAAAAAATGACTGTATTAAAAAATGAGAAACCATTGCTTACTCTGGCAAAAGTAATAGCAGTGAAAAGAAGGGAAAAGGAAAAGAATGGATTTCCAATGAAAGGGAGAAACTCTAGGTTTCAGCGATGGAGAAATGTGGGAGTAAGCAGAGATGTGGGTGAGAGAAAGGATGGGGTTAAATAAGATCTCCTATTTGTAGTTAGTTACCTGGGTGGATGATGTTGATTATCACTGAAGTAAAGAATATGTCCTGAGAAACAGGCTGAAGAAAGAGAAGAAAAAATCAGGCTTTTCTTTTTGAATAGTGTAGGGCAGATTGAAAGGGGTGCTGAGAGCTTCCTGAGATGTGATGGGCGTGTTTCTGCTGTCCTGTAGTTGCTGTTGTTTGCTACCCCTGCCACTGCTGCTGCTACTGCTGCTGGTCCTCCTACTCTTGAATACTTTTTCTCAGCTATGTATTGAAATAGGTCTCTCAATGTACATTTTCTCCATGTCTTCACAACAAACTTATGAGATAAATGTTCATCTTTATTTTATACTGAGTAAACTGGCAACCCACTCCAGTATTCTTGCCAGGAGAATCCCAGGGATGGAGGAGCCTGGTAGGCTGCCGTCTATGGGGTCGCACAGAGTTGGACATGACTGAAGAGGCTTAGCAGCAAACTAGTAATTAAGCATTGCTGAATGTCACAAAATTAATGAATGTCAGAGCAGGAGGTTCAACCTGACTCCAATGCTGATGCGCCTTCCAGTGGCTTCCATCTACTCTATTTCAAACTATTTGTGTTTGAAGTACCTGACGGATATCTGGGTTTGCTAATTTGTGAAGTGTGGATAATAACAAGTGGCTAAACACATGTGAAAGTGTGAAACGAAGCTATGCTAGCTAGTGTGAAATATTATTAATGTTATTGAAAAGCTCCTAATTTCAGTGTCATTCAATATAATTAATTTCTAGAAAATAATTCAACTGTGGATTACTAAGTGGTTTGCAATACCAGGCAAAAATTTGGGGAGTGTTTAATTTATCCTCTATTTAGTAACTCCAGTAGGGAGAGGATTGATATGACAGACTTTTAAAAGATGAAGCTGGAATGAACTTTAGAGATTATTTAATAAAGGGGTTTATATGAAAAAAACAAACAAAACAAGAGATCTGAGCTGAAGTTGCAACTGATGACCCTTAAGTTGTATCCAGAGTGACATGTTTTTCTCTCACCTAGCATCAGCATCTGTGTCCTAACCATGAGCTCCACAGTTAGCTGCAGTCCCCACCACTCCCTATTGTTTAATCCCAGACAGTTTTCACTCATTCACCTGCCTCCCCATAATGCTTGTGTTTGTGACAGGTTATTTAGATATTTGTTTTATACTATAAATTAATTCTACAGGGAAAAATAGAATGTGCAGTTCAAGATTCATTGTCTTTTGGGGCGTTAAACTTACCATTGAATTTTTCGTTTAAGGAAGAGTCCGTTAATCTGCTAGAAATGCCATAACAAAATAATACAGACTGGGGGACGTAAAGAACATGAATTTGTTATCTTACAGTTTGGAGACTGGAAGTCTTAAGATCAAGGGTTTGGCAAGTCTGGTTTCTTCTAAGTCTCTAGCTGCAGGTGGTTGTCTTAGTGAGTCCTCTTTGGCTTTTCTCTGTTTGTGCATCACTGGTGTCTCTATCTCTTCCTATAAGGACTCCAGTCATTGGATTAGGTCCCACTCATCGGAATTCATTTGAGCTTAATTACCTCTTTAAAAGCCCTATTTCCAAATACAGTTATACTCAAAGATACTGGAAGTTAAGACTTGAGCAACTGAGTTTGGAGGAGGGCACAATATCATCCATAGCAAATAGTTTCTGTTGAATGAATAAAGGAATGTTGTTTTAAAATGGTTGAGACTGTATCTTCCTTAGACAGCCGATTTGCCCTGTTTTTTAATCTTTGTTATTGCACCATTTTATATTTCTGTAATCTACATACTTGTATTATCTTCATTACAAGGTTGTTCATATCTTAAGGGCACAAATTATAGCTCTATGTCCATTACAGAATACATCTTGAAGAAGTAATTATTTAATTAAAAAATAAAAGGAACACTTTCAATCTCAATTTCACATTCCCAGGTCAGTTTTAATTCTACTTCAGCATGAAAGAAAAGTCAACTAAACAACTATTTTAGGAGGAAGGATTAAGATTATTTGAAAATACTTAAATAAAACTAACTTTATAGTTTAGTCAGTCTTATTAAAATTAAAGGTAATATCTGATTTCAATGAGTTACATGTGTTTATATCAAGCTTATTTTTAGATTGTTATTTTTAGATTAGATGAATGTTATATTAGTTTTAATTGATATTTCTTATTAAAATATCTCTAAATTTTAAAAGTTTATTTCATGTAATTATGTTTGTAAGAAAAACTGTTAACATACACCTTTTGGCCTAAAGAACTTATTTCAAGTTTGATTTTGCATTTACAAAATCTAAATAGGAGTGAGATAACCGTTAAGAAAATTGGACCACTCAGTTGATTTATCTGCAGTGACCCACATGAAAAAATATATAAAAAATATGTATGTATTCAAGTGAGTCACAGTCGCTCAGTCATGTCTGATTCTTTGTGACCCCCATGGACTGTATAGTCCATGGAATTCTCCAGGCCAGAATACTTTTCCCTTCTCCAGGGGATCTTCCCAACTCAGGGATTGAACCCAGGTCTCCCACATTGCCGGTAGATTATTTACCCGCTGAGACACAAGGGAAGCCCAGGTATGAACTAAGGCACATTTAATTTGCCAGTGATGTAACTTTTTTACAGTTTTTGTCTAAATGAATCACAGAAAAGATAACAAAAATGTGGAAAAGGAGCTTTTTAAAAAACTGTATATTTGCTGAATCATTGCCTTAAGAGTATGTCAATGACTGCTGAATGACATGTCAAACCAAGGGATGTCAACCCATGTTCTTATTGATATTTTGCAGTATTATTTATAAAATAACTTCTGTGGCTCAGAGGTTAAAGTGTCTGCCTGCGATGAGGAAGACCTGGGTTTGATCCCTGGGTCAGGAAGATCCCCTGGAGAAGGAAATGGCAACCCACTCCACTATTCTTGCCTGGAGAATCCCATGGACGGAGGAGACTGGTGGGCTACAGTCCACCAGGTGGCAAAAAGTCAGACACAATTGAGCGACTTCACTCTCACTAAAATAACTGAAAATATCTACCTTTTACTATCCAGTGAAATTTACAGCATTTGAAGGATAAATGTTTTCTTGAGTCATTTTAGCCTTGATCCTAACTTGTTTATTTGTTTATTTGTTTGTAAACTAAGTCACTTATTCAACAAACGTTTATCAAGGGCTTCCTAGGGGCAAGCAACAGCTTTACTAGTTGTGTGAGCTGAGTAAATCACTGAACCCTCAATCTGTTGGTTTTGTCACCTGTTAAACAGAGTTGTTAATGCTTCCTATAGCTACCCTTACCTATAGCTAACATGTTAAATGTTACTGTTGTGACAGCTCTCAAAACGTGGCTGGGCACATAGTAGGGATCACCCCAATTGTTTTTTTCCTTCCTTCCAATCTGACTCCCAGAATCTATTGTTTTACCTTTAATTTTCTAGAATTTATATTACTGCTATGGAATTTTAGAACTTTAAAATTGGAGAATATTTTAGCAATAATCTTGTTCCTCTTTTTAGGGAACTTAACAATGGAGTGGACCTACTCAGGAGATACAGTTGTTCAACTGGAGAACATTTAAATTTTATCTATGTAGTTTTCTTAATCATTATAGCAATTGTTAAAGTGGAAGGAGAGAAAGACAAGAAAAGAGAGAGGGGAGAAAGAGAGAGGTCACAAGTTTAAGGTATATTGGCTTCTCCTATGACTTTTGTGGTATGGCCACATATCTAAGTATTCAGTCTTCAGAATATTTTTTCCCTTTCTCTTAGTTAAAAAACAAAAACAAAAATTCTTTAATTTTCAAAATAGATAATTTTTGAAATTTTTATAATTTGAAAAATTATGAAAACTTGCTTTATAGTCAGTTTGATTTTAATGAATTAATTGTCCTTTAAAAGAAAAGCATTTGCCAGTTTCTTTCAAAACTGGTACATTAGCATCAGGTTGCCTTCTGCCTTTACTTAATATTGGAATCCTACCAGAGTACAGAGCTGGGGAAACAGACCAAGTACAAGCACACTAGATTATGTTCCACCGCCTTCCCTGGGTGCCTTAAAAGCTCTCTGAAGCTGGCGTGATATCTTTCTGCTTGTTATCTCCTCATAGTTAAGGTTAATAATAATTATTAATGACAGTAATAATGTTGTTAGGATAACTAATAATTGCTTTAAAGCAATCACTGGAAAAAGTCCTAAAAGGCATCCATATGGATTACACTATTTCAATCATATTGCAAATAAGACAGCATTGTTGTGGTAGGCAGAATTCTAAGATAGTTCCCAAGATTTCCAGCTCCTGGTATAAGTACCTTGGATAATTATCTTCGCTTGAGTGTGGGCAGAGTCTTTGATACAATGGGATAGTTGCTCCTTTGATTAGGCTACCTTATGTAACAAATGGTGATGGGATAGTCACCACTGTGCTATCTGGAGGGGGAAACTGGAGTCAGAGAGAGGCTTTCTTGCTGTCCTGGTAGAAAGCAAGCATCCCTTTTGTGAGCTGCATATGGGGGATGAGTGGTAAGGAAATGTAGGTAACTTCTTTTAATTGCTGAGATCAATCCCTGGCTGACAACTAACAAGAAATCTGGGACCTCAGTCCTACAACCACAAGGAACTAAATTCTGCCAACAGGCTGGATGAATTTTAAAAAGGACTCCTAGCTTCAGATGAGAACTAGCAAATGTGTAGGGGCTTACCTGGTAGCTCAGATGGTAAAGAGTCTGCCTGCAATGTGGGAGACCCAGGTTCTATCCCTGAGTTGGGGAGATCCCCTGGTGAAGGAAATGGCAACCCACTCCAGTACTCTTGCCTGGAAAACACCATGGATGGAGGAGCCTGGCAGGCTACAGTCCATGGTGTTGCAGAGTTGGACACGACTGAATGACTAACACACACACAAAGTATGTCTAACACCTTGACTGCAGATTTGTGCCACCCTGAGGGGGTGGATCAAGCTAAGAAAACTCAGACTTTTGACCCACAAAAACAGATAATAAATGTCTGTTGTTTTAGGTTGTTAATTTAGTGATATTATATAATTTTAAACATATAATCGTGTAGTAAAGATATGATAAAGGTAATCCTCTACTTTTATATTTAATTGCATTCATGGATTTTTGTAATTTGGATAATTGTAATCATGTATTCATGGATTTTTTTGCAATTAGTATTTTATAAAGTATAAAAAAAGAGCTTTTCTTCACTTTTTGAAGAGTTTGAAAGGAGTCTTGCAAAATGATAAATTAGTTGTAATTAGTCACAATTTTGTAACTGCTCTCAAAGTCCACTCTCTGACTTGGAGAAATCATTAACGTTGTGTCCTCATCAAAGGGAATATCAGTGGCATAGTCTTTAATCATTTTTTAAAAAACTTTTAAAACTGAAGTACAGTTAATTCAGTGGCATAATTTTAATGAAGTGTAGCAAATCATGGGTAGAGGCCCACAGAAATTCATTGTGTGACACTGAAATGTTTTTGTTTCTTTCCCAGTCCTGGTGAAGATGTAAAAACAAGGAAATATTAATAAGCCAGGTTTTAAGTTTCTCACTTCAGTTGAATTTCAGGATGTGGCAAGGGTTCTTGGAGGGCCCATCAGACATTGCTTTCATTTGTTTGGGGGATTTATTCCCATTCCCAATTGTGAAAATTACCAAAACTTTGAGGCAGCCATAGAGAAAATGTCTGCATTGATAATTCTGTTATGGAGGTCAAGTAAGCATGCAGGAGACTGTAGTTGATTTTGTAAATAGCACAGTGGACTATCAGGCCAAAGAGGATGTAAACAAACTGAAGGCAAATGTCTGAATAAACAGTTTTATCACTTTTCTGGGATTTTTATGCTTTTAGAAAATTGTGACTAAAAAGACAAACAGAGAGACTGTGAGTTCCAAGATGACAGAGACCATACTTGTTGTTTTCATTTGTATGTTCCAAGGGCTCGGGACAGTTCCAGAATATGTAGGTGGTCAAAAAATATTTGTTAAAGAACTGAGTTACAAAACTGGCTCATCTTCAAGTGAGATAGCGGATAGAACACAAGGTGAAGCTGCTGGCCTAGGCTGCATGTGACTATACTTCTGTATCGTGGCTTAATTTTATCTAAGAAGTGTGTTTACATCTGCCCTACTTAAAGGATTCTGGTATATTCAAAGAAGGATGAAGATTATGTAAAAATAAAGAGATACCATCCTTTTCCCTAAAAAGTCAGACTTCCATGTTGTTCCCAGTTAATCCTTTCTCTGTCTCCAGGCTATCGCACTCCCAACTGGATATTTATTTTTCACTGACCCTGTCCACTGCTTTGTTTGTACTGTACTGTGAAGCACGTGGTATCAGGTTGAGCAGTCACTAAGACATGCTTTGCCTGTAGCATTTCTAGACTCCTAAGAAAGATTTGTGTATGTGGTAGGGTGTGTCTGTTTTTCCTACCTAAAACATCAATCATTAAAAACAACAACAACAACAAAAAACTGTTACTTTTAAAATACTAAATGAAAAAGAAAGTGAAAGTGAAGTCGCTCAGTCCTGTCGGACTCTGCGACCCCATGGACTGTAGCCTACCAGGCTCCTCCCTCTATAGGATTCTCCAGGCAAGAGTACTGGAGTGGGGTGCCATTGCCTTCTCCAGGGGATCTTCCCAACCCGGGGATTGAACCCAGGTCTCCTGCATTCCAGGCAGATGCTTTAACCTCTGAGCCACTTTGTACTAAAAAAGTAAGTTATAAATGCCTTTATTTTGAGAGGATTGATTTTTCTCTGGCATTTAGTTAATCCTGTCATTTGCCAACCTAAACAAAAGTGAAAGTGGAAGTCACGCAATTTTGTTTGACTCTTTGCAACCCCATGGATTGTACAGTCCATGGAATTCTGCAGGCCAGAATACTGGAGTGGGTAGCCTTTCTATCCTCCAGGGGATCTTCCCAACCCAGGAATTGAACCCAGGTCTCCTGAATTGCAGGTGGATTCTTTACCAGTTGATCCACAAGGGAAGCCTTAATAAACCTAAACAAGCAACTAGACAAATACTAAATAGAACAAAATGAAGTTCGTTAACACACACAATGACACATTTCCTGATGGCTATTTGAAGGATCTTGAGAGGATGCTGCTGTAATTCGAACTATGCTTATTTGGCATAGCTAGCTAGACATGGATAAATGATTCTTCCAGAAACACATGTAATATGAACCTATATATAGAGAGATAACTAACAGGTTCAGTTTCTTTTAAAGCTAATTGGAACTTTAAAATTCTTTAACTATATTCATTGATAATTCTTAGTTGCATTAAAATCTAGGGAGGAAACAACCTATATGTGACTATATCTGCTACTTAAAATACGTGTTAAGTTATAAAGCCCAATTCATATAGTGATTTCCTCGTAACAATTTTTGCCTGTGAGGTTTCTTACTCCCTTTTCGCTCTTTCTCTCCTTCACTTCCCCTCTGTCTCTAACCATTTAATCTATACTTCTCTCTGTTTTCCAAAGTGTTGCTTTGCCCTGTGGCAAACAGCTATGATTTAAGATGTCAACTTCTCCATTAACATCAACAGCCTCAATAACAACTCTGAATCATGTTTAAATGAATGTGTCATGATGATGATTGTATTATTATTGGGTGTGAATGAATAAGAGTCTTAGGGAGAGTGATAAAGATTTTAAAAGCTTCTGAGTATAAACATGACACTTTCATCCTTTTCCCTGTTTATTTCAAAGTCGGAAATATTAAGCTGTTATGAAGGATGAGGAAGGCACAAGGGACTCTCTCTTTGTCCTCTTCTGTTTTTTCCTTCTTTTCCTTCCTGCTCCTCTCACTACTCCCTTTGCTTCTTCTCTGTAATAGTAAAGATTGGGGAAATATTACTATTAATATATATGATTCAGGTGAACAATATAATATTTTCTTTCTTCCACCTACTCTCATGACTTCTCTTTCTGTTCTGTGTGTAACATTGGAGTGGTGTGGGTAGGCTGGAAGTTTGGTAAATAAGGAATGAAAAGGGAAGAGAATGAGAAAAATGGGACATTTGTAGGAAGGGAAAGTGGAAAGTCTTCTTGAGGCAGTGGGGCCAAGCTCCAAAGTGCATACACTAAAGAATGAAAGGACATAGCCTCTAGCTTTGATGCTGGGTCATAGTGAATTTAACAATTAGTTCTAAAAATTCTAAATTATAGACAGATCATTTTTCTTAGGCATATGTGCAGCAAAAAAAGAAAAACAAACTGCCTCCTGTGTTTCTCTTTCACTCTGAACACTGCCACACTCACAACACTTCTGATTCCAGATGGGTGGGGATTTTTCCCCAAGACCAGAATTTCTTTATGGCACCAGCTGGGTGTCCTACAATATTAGTGATGAACCTTTCTGGCACCAGAGACCAGTTTTGTGGAAGACAATTTTTTTTCCACAGACTTGAGAGAGATGAGAGATGGTTCAGGCAGTAATGTGAATAATGGGAGTGATGGGGAATGGCGAATGAAGCTTCCCTTACTTGCCAGCTGCTTATCTCTTGCTCTGAGGCCCAGGAGTTGAAGACCCTTGTCCTACAATGTAATTCAGTTTTGGCACTGTTTATCCCCCCAGGATAAGGGCTCAGTCCTATGAGACTGTCTCCCTACTTCATGACTTCAGATGCCAGTCCTAAGTCCAGATCATCACCTATGTTTCTAGTCAATGACAATTAACTGGAGGTTCCCATGAACCCCCCTCTGGTTTGATTAATTTGTTAGAGCACCTCATTGAACTCAGAAAACAATTTACTTACAGTTTACCAGTTTATCATGGGGCTTCCGTCGTGACTAAGACAGTATAGAATCTGCCTGCAATGCAGACTCAGGTTCGATTCCTGGGTCAGGAAGATCCCCTGGAGAAGGAAATGGCAACCCACTCCAGTATTCTTCTGTGGACAGGGACAGAGGAGCCTGAGGTCACAAAGAGTTGGACATGACTGAGTGACTAACAGTTTCACTTTAACTTAACAGTTTATTATAAAAAGATATGGCAAAGGACTCAGCTGGGCATCTATATGGAAGAGACATGGGCACATTATGAGGGGAAGGGGCTGGAACTTCCCTGCCCTCTATGGGACACTAATTTCCCAGGACCTCCACTTGTTCACCAGCCTGAGAGCTCTCCAAACCCCATACTCTGGGATTCTTATGATGACTTCATCACATGGGCATGTTCAATTATTAACTCCATTTCCAGTCCTTCCTCCTTTCCTGGAGAATGGGAGAGAGCTGAAAATTCTAAGCTTCTACTTAGAGCTTGGTCTTTCTGATGATCAACTCCTATCCAGGTGCTTCAGGAGCCCACCAAAACTTCCTTATGGAACAAAAATGACTACTATAAACCAGGAAGTTCTGAGAAATTTAGGAACTCTGTCAGGAACCAGGACCAAAGACCAAATATTAGAGCCAAATATGGTATTAATGCTCTTTAGGAGCTATTAGGAAATTAAAGAGACTTTTTAGGAGTTCTGTGACAGAAACTGAGAACAGACACACATGCACACATATATGTAAATAGATGTGTGTGTGCATATATATATATATATTTCCTATCATATCACAGCATATTTTGATTATATGTTTATATCATCAAATTTTAGATCCCTTCCAAAATCAAATTTTAGATCCCTTCCAATTTTATATAAATCTCTAGAATGAAATCTTCTAAAATACGTGGACATTTATATACCTAATAAGTCTGAATAAACAAATCCATTCTTTATTCTGTGATCAAGATGAGTTAATAACATCAATTTGCAGAGAATGCAATCTTATTTAGTATAAAATATAGACTCCGTTAAAACATATATAGTATTGGAAAAAATTCAAGAAAGACCAAAAAGCAGAATAAAAATTAAACATAAATACTTAAAAATAGAATTTCTAAAAACTAACCTTTTCTCTAATTACAAAAGCAACAGAAAAGGAACAGGAAGCTAACATAAAAAGGAAATTTTTAAACAGGAAACTTATAGGAAACAAATAATTCCATCCCCTAGCTTTAACCATTTAACCATGAATTCTTAATCTTTTTGGTGTAGGTGTCCAACTTTTTCTGTAAGTTATTTATATTCACTTACTTTTATATTCATCTATATTACTTACCATACTAATGACACACTATATTTGTGTGTCTGTGCAGAATTTTTTTATTTTTTAAAAAATATTAATTTATTTATTTTAATTGGAGGTTAATTACTTTACAATATTGTATTGGTTTTGCCATACATCAACATGAATCCACCACAGGTATACACCTGTTCCCCATCCTGAACCCCCCTCCCTCCTCCCAGTGCATACTTTTTTAGTGTAGTTTATGTTAGGGGAGGAGTTGGGAGCAGATATAAATAAGAAAAAGACACAGCAAATTAGACCTACATTAGGCTTGGATCACAGGTGAACCCTTACTAGTTCTGTGACTTTCATCAAATTAACCTTTTTCTGCTTCAGTTTCTTCATTCGTAAACTAGTGTGGTTGTAGAGATTAAATGAAATGGTAAATTTAAAAGATGCAGCTGTATGCCTGATACATCTTATTTAAAGCTATATTGTTTTTTATTATGGATAGCAGGGGAATGATGGATATTACAGTCAAATCATCCTCTTTTCAAAAGAAACAGGGTGAAAATCTTGGCATTAAAGACAACTTTAAATGAGATTATTTAACAGAAACTTCTTTTGTAAATATGCTGCCTTGCCTGTGAAAAGAGAAAATAACTTATACAATATTAGAAGACAATTACTTTTTTTCAAAATTCAAGTTTTGGACTTTAGCAAATCTTTTCCTCAATGGAAGAGAGATAAGTTATGAATCCACACCTCATGAAGACCTGTGTATCCCACTTACATGATCACCGTGGCCTTTCTATTAATCATCATAAGTATTTTTGGGAGTCTCTCCATCCCTCTTCATGGAAGACACAGTAGCCCAGTAAAAGCATAGAGAGAAAGTTGCTGGCCTCAAATCCTAGTGGTATATTCTTAGGATACTTGTTCAACTTCTTAGCTAAAGCCTCAGCTTCCTCTCTAGAACTGACAGTGCCCTAAAAGTTCGTTTGGGCAAGTAAATGAAATAATATAGCAAAAAAAAAAAAAAAATGAAAACAAACATAGCTGTCAGTTTTGGAGCACTTAATTACTAACTTGCTAGGATTCCCAAACATGGGTTCTTTTTTGAATTACTCAGTTAGTAAAGAATCCACCTGCAATTCAGGAGACCCCTGTTTGATTCCTGGGTGGGGAAGATCCACTGGAGAAGGGATAGGCTACCCACTCCAGTATACTTGGGCTTCCCTTGTGGCTCAGCTGGTAAAGAATCTGCCTGCAATGTGAGAGACCTGGGTTCAATCCCTGGGTTGGGAAGATCCCCTGGAGAAGGAAATGGCTACCCTATCCAGAATTCCACCCCAGCTTTTCTGCCGGGAGAATTCCATGGACAGAGGAGCCTGGTGGCCTAAAATCCATAGGGTCACAAAAGAGTTGGACACAACTGAAAGTGACTTAGCACACGTGTGTATTTGATATATTTAGTGTAGGCAAATGATTAATCTTAAAAGATTTCAAATATTAGAAATGTCAGATGATAAATAATTTGTTTTCTATTTCTTTGCAAGTCAGGAAATAATTCACATGGATGATCAAAATTTTTTTCTTTTATTTCTATTTGGATGAAAGGAGACAGAAAAGGGGAAATTATAATCACTCAAAAGAAATGTTACCGATTTAATCCACAAAAGAAAAAGTATGTTTTAGAGCAGTTTCTAAGACATTCTTCAGAATTTCTTCACAAAGTGGTTTTGACTCTCCTGACCTTTTCTTGTAACTCTTATTTTTTTCAAAGAATTTTTATGCTCCTCTCTTGACTACTCTAAATTTTTCTGATTTGTTCAAATCTATATATTCTTCAATGGATCACAGTATTGTAACAAAAGACTTGCCAGCACCTGCTATGATAGAAATCTTGTTTTTTCATATTATACAAGCATTTTTTAATATAATATAAATATATGATAATGATATAGTGGTCTATTTTAGGCAATTTGAATATAATTCTTACCTGAACAACAAAGAAAAGTATTGTATTAGATGGGTACCTAAGTAATTGTGATTTCAGACCATGAATTTTAAATGATTTTAACTAGACTCAAACACATCTTTATTAATCAAAATTGGAGCCATTAAAACCAACACATTTTTGCCAACAAGAAATAAATTTGTTTATTCTTGTAGCATAAAAATCTGTGCTTCAGGATTTGATGAACTCTTGGAAAGCATGTTCTGCTTCCCACTGGTTGTAGAAGGGTTTCCCTGCAAAAAAGATGTTGAGATGCTTGAAGATGTGGTAGTCGGTTGGCAAGAGGTCAGGTGAATATAGCAGATGAGACAAAACATAACCCAATTCATTCAATTTTTGAAGCACTGTTTGTGTGATGTGCAGTTGGGTGTCATGGAGAACTGGGCCCATTCCGTTGACCAATGGCCGCGGGCATGACAGTTTTCATTGTATCTCAACAATTTGCTGAGCGTACGTCTCAGATATAATGATCTCATTGAGATTCAGAAAGCTTTATCTCTGGATACAGTGGATCAGATGGGCAACAGACAACCAAAGAGTGACAATAACTGTTTTTTGGTGCAAGTTTGGTGTTGATAAGTGCTGGTTCCCTGGAAGCTCAAATGGTAAAGAGTCTGCCTACAATGCGGGAGACCTGGGTTTGATCCCTGAGTCAGGAAGATCCTCTGTCATATTGTCACACTCTGATCAAGAATCGGTTGGCTATTGCTGTGTAGAGTAAGAGAAGACAACACTTCAAAATTATGATTTTCTTTTGGTTTTTTGGTCTGCTCATGAAGCTTATCAAGCTTTTTCACCTTTTCAGTTTTTTCAATATGCTGAGCAACCATTGAATGGTCAACGTTAAATTCTTCAGCAACTTCTCATGTAGTTGTTAGAGGATCAGCTTTGATGATCCTTTCAGTTGGTTGTTGTCAACTTCCGATGGCTTGCCACTGCAGTCCTCATCTTTAAGGCTGTCATCTCCTTTGCAAAACTTCTTGAACCACCACTGCCCTGTACGTTTGTTAGCAGTTCTTGGGTCAAATATGTTGTTGATGTTGCATGTCTTTTCTACTACTTTACGACCCATTTCAAATCCAAATTAAAAAAAATGCTCAAATTTGCTTTTTGTCTAACATCATTTCTATAGTCTAAAATAAATAGTAATAAGTCATTAGGAAAAAACATAAAATGGGAAATGTGCATTAAAATGATGTATGGCATAATGACATTTAAATATATATTCCAATATCAAATGGTTGAAGTTTAGCAATGCAAAACCACACTCACTTTTGCACCAACCTAATAGATTTAATGGCTAGGAATGATGTAGAATAAATCATACCATGAAAAAAAGTTTATATTTTTGTTGAATTGATACATTAACTAGCATTTGGGATTCTATAAATCTTAATGACCTGTCTCTTATCTTTAGCAGTGTCCATCATTTCTATCTCTGATAAAAATGGTTCAATAGCTCCCCATTACCTTCAGGATAATGGCTAAACTCTTCTCAGCCCAAGAAACCCTTTATGGTTTGAATTTTTGTGACCAGTTTAGCTTTATATGTTACCACTGTACTACTACTTGGGGCTAGTTTTACTCTCACCTTTGAGTCCAAAGACCAGAAAGGCTTCCCAAATCCTACTCATTTTAGTTATTTCCTTCTTTTGGAAGCCACCTCTGATCTCTCCAGCCTATTCTAGCATACCCTTATTAAGGCTCATATCACTATGCCTTTTAATTCCTATTTAATTATCTGCCCTTTGAGCAGATTTGTAAAATTCTCAAGAGCAGAGACTGTTTTGCTTTGTCTGTTTGTTATTTCCAAAACCCAGTATAATATATGCCATGTTGGAGGCATTTGTTGATTGGATGAGTAAATTGAAAATGTTGATTATAATGGTAACCCAAAGCATTGAGAGATCATGAAATATTTTTCATATCAGAAAGGAAAGATAACATTTTTATGTGTAGTTTTATTTGGATGTCATTCTTTTGTCTTGCAATATACTACCTAATATTTATGACTATCTATAAATATACTAATATTATGATAAATATGACTTTTGTTAATTAAAATATTTGATTAATGAAAGAAAAAAGTTTCAAGTTATGCTACTTAGGGTTATCAAAATGTTCTATATTTATAAGGACACATCACATTTTAATGCATATTATGCTTGTCTTCATGATATAAATGATTCTTCCTTGCTTGATTATAGGTTTAATATATGTTATATATCTTATATTTTCAAATTAATTACTTATGTAGTTTTAACTACATCCATTATATCTTCAAAATTATGCTTTTAAAAAGCTGCAGCCCTCAAGAATAAGTGTAAAATACACTGGTATTGAATTGTATTTGCAATTGAAGATTTATTTGAAGTTTATATTTATTAGTTCATAAAAGATAAAAATAAAGCCCTCCAGAAAATTCTAGATTAAGCAAGCTTTAAATTATGACAAAAACTTACTTTTTCTCTTTAAAAAATTCAACATGGTAAAGTAGTAAAAATGTTATCTTGGTTTTCCTCACACTCATTGGGACTATTGTAGGGGAAGAAAGCTTTTGTTCCCTTACTCTCCTAGGTTCAATGGCTGGGGCCTCCAAACCAAATGGTAAAAGATAAATTAACAGAAAATAGCTGTTTAATTATGGATATGTGGGAGTTTTAGAATGAAATGTGACCCTAGGAAGTAGTCAGATGATTGAGGCTTACACACAGTCTTAGGCTAATCAAACAAAAAAGGGGTTTAGGTTTCTTGTGGGGAGACAGAGTTATAGGAAGGTGAGGACAGAAAATGTATGGTTCCTGGGGTTGTCTGGTTATGCAGATAAGAGTCTCTCAGGCCATATATTGTCTCTAGGTGTATTTCTTTTCCTGGCTTCGGGATACTTTTACAAGTGGAAATTTCCTTTATAGGTGTAAATTTCTTCAACGTGTAGAGTGTAGGCAGGAGCTCCTGGTTATTTGAGAGTTCATTATTTATAATTTTACCCCTATGTTAAATAGGGAAATAGATATTATACAATAAAAATATTCTTCAAAGAACTCATTACATATTTAATCCCCACCCAAATATCCCTCCCAATTTAAAACAAATCTATATTTACCTACCTACAAAGGTCAGTCTTGTTAGATCATCTAATAAGTTGATCTTTGGTGATGGACAGGGAGGCCTGATGTGCTGCAGTCCATGGGGTTGCAAAGAGTGGGACACGACTGAGAGACTGGACTGAACTGAACTGAACTGAACAAGGTTAAGCCTTAGTCTCCTTTGTCTAATATTATTTACATATGACTGCATTACATAATTAAATAGCAAGTGTAAAATCTAAACCTTGAATAAGTATAAGATTTTGTGATTTTGATGTAGGTACTATTGGCAAAGGAATCAAATTACATGCAAAGTCACTGGTAAATGGTGACCTGATAGAGGGCATTTCCACTAAGTTCGATTGTACCTGGGATTTCATTTTTGGAAAAGAATGATTGACAACATGATACCATTGAAAGAATTTTTTTTTTTTTTTACTTACAGTTTCCAAAAGAAGAATGCCATGCCCTGTAGGACCATATTAGAAGTATCAGCTTGGGTCAGATGGGGAGGAAATTTTCTCTTTGACCCTCTTAGGTTCTTTTCACTGGTCTATTAGGTGGACATAAGACAGATTAAAAGGATAAAAGCAAGTTTAATTAGAAACATACAAGTACCACCACCATCCCCACAAAAAAAAAAAAAGAGAGAGAGAGAGAGAGACTCAAGGGCAAGTCAGACAATTGAGGCTTACTTGCTATCCTGAACTAATAAATGGGTCAGGGACCTGGGGTTTCAAAGGGGATAAGGGTAATTCAAAGGACAATAAGAGCAGATGTTTGGTAATTAGATGTTTGCCCTACTGTATTGGGGCTTCCCAAGTAGCTCAGTGGTAAAGAATCCACCTGCCAATGAAGGAGATGTGGGTTCAAACCCTGGGTCAGGAAGATCCCCTGGACGAGAAAATAGCAACCCACTCCAGTATTCTTGTCTGAAAAATCCCATGGGTGGGCTATACAGTCCATGGGGTTGCAAAGAGTAAGACATGGCTGAGCAACTGAGCACACAGACACCTACCACAGAGAAAGGTCGTTCACATAGAAAGTTATCTCTTTCTTTGTGATAGGTAAGGTAAGAGAGATAATAAGTCTCTCTCTAAGCCAGGCTCCCTATCTAAATCCTTTTATATAGTTAAAGGAGAAAAAGCTCTTCTTGAGTCTCTGGTTGTCTCTTGAGTGTCTCCATTCAAAACCCATCCACATGCCAAAGTGAAATATTTGAAGGAGGGTTATTCTGAACCTCTTTAGGCAAGAAGGAGGAAGAGTAAGTGGACAGCATGGCCCAAGAGAAAGACAAAGTGGGGCAGGGTAAACAATGTAGAACTGGTTGGTTTGAATAATTTGGGGGGCTCTGGGCTATAGGAATGGTTTCTAGTTGTCTGGTGCCTAGCCCTGGGGTGAGTTTGGAAGGGGGAATATTTGCTTGGTGTGTGAGAGATAAATGAGGTGGTTGGGGATGTGGGCTTTGAATTTGTTGGCTTGCCTATCAAGAGCATGCTGGCAGGCAAGTTGTTTGCTATCTCCAGGAATTGGCTGGCTCTGATGGGAGGGACAAGGTCCCACAATGTCAAAGCATCATAAAATACAGAAATAAAGACATGATTAATACACACTACCACATCACAATCTTCACTATTTCCCTTCCTACTTTACTTCCAACATTTTGTTTTCTATTCTCGTGCATATCTTTTTCTCTATTTTTTAAAATTTTGTTTGCTATATGATTATCATAGAATCCATCCACAAAAAGGCATTCAAGATTGTAGTAGGATAGTTGTCTCAAAAGCTACTGCTAAGTACATTTGTTAAAGAATTAAGAGAGGCTTTTGAATAAATTGATGAAAGTTTTGAATATTATTGAAGAGGCTTTTTAATGTTAAATATGTAAAAAATATTTAGAAACTCATGTATCATGCTATCAAATTTTTTTCAAAAATATTTTTTAAACTCTATAACCTCTACATTTGTTATATGTTCATCAGAAAAAATACATTATAGCCTAATTTTTTTTAATGTAAAATAAGCTTTAGTTATATTTCAAGATATAGTTCTATTTAAACCATTTTCCTGGGTGTTTAAATTTTGATGATTCTTATAAAGTAGTGAGTTTTCATTCAACGTGGATAATAAAATCCTTTAGTATAGAAAACAAACAAAAGTAGAACTGTTGATTGAACCTGGGCTGGTAGGGTAAGAGGAAAGAAGCCAAGAAGGACAGTTTCAATGCATCTATCCCACAACAGTACCATAATTTTCTGGAAACTTTTGTTTATGTAGTATGTCTTAAAAAAGACTGTAGGTTCAGAGCAGTGTTTTTAAAGTTTCATATAGAGTTGTATGGTGATATAAGTTTTGGGTAAGACTGGTTTAAGCAAAGTTAAAAGCAGAGGCTTAAAAAAAAAAAAAAAAAACTACAGGTCTCCTTGGAACTATTAAAATGACTATAGGTGTTATGTATCTCTAAGAAGAAGTAGAAAATTGCTCAGAGACCTCTTTTTTTTTTTCTTCTGAGCATCCCTTAGGTCAATTGTGCTTTTAAATAAGTTTTGGGAAATATTGATCTAAAGAACAGAACAGGAGGAAAGTCATGTAAAATCTTTATCCTCTAACTGGTTTATCTATCAAATTGAGAAAGAAAAATCTAGTAAATTCTCTCATGTGGTTTTGAAGATCAAGTTATATTATTTTTAGAGATGTGTTTTGAAACTAGATTTCAGTGAATAAGCTGTACTGTTGATACTACAGTGCTTATCACTGTATTGAAGCTTTTTACTTACATGTCACACTTCTTTACTGTGCTGTAAACTTCAGTGTAAGATTTCATCTTCTTCAATGTGTATTTCCAATATCAAATGCAATACCCTACTCAAGAGTAGGCCCTTAGATACTTAATTTAATAAATTATAAATAGGTTAATGATATCAAGGCAGTTATGGATCATTCTAGAATAATCAAACAGGGCTAGATTCAAGTCTGCTGCCTATCATTTAACTAGTTGTGTTATTCTGGGCAAGTTATTCATCAATTCACAATGATTATGAAGTATAAAATAAGTTTTGAAGAACAGCTTGAGATTTGATTTAAAAAAAAGAATTATTCATGTAGCCCCTTTGGGGATAATACAAATTAAATTATCAAAATTTAAAAAGAAGGTTGGTAAAAAACCTAAGTATCACATATTAATTATTATATATTACCATATGTTAGATTTAGCTATGGAACTTTACACTGGAAAATTATAATACTTATTTTGTTCAAACAGAGATCAAATGGTAGCAAAGGACTGCTTGAGTGTCTATGCTTGTAGGTGATTATACAACTGTTCCAGAAATGGGTTCCTAGTCTACCAAATTTGGACTGACTCTTGAATATCCTGCTGCTGCTGCTAAGTCAATTCAGTCGTGTCTGACTCTTTGTGACCCCATAGATGGCAGACCACCAGGCTTCCCCGTCCCTGGGATTCTCCAGGCAAGAACACTGGAGTGGGTTGTCATTTCCTTCTCCAATGCATGAAAGTGAAAAGGGAAAGTGAAGTCGCTCAGTTGTGTCCAACTCCTAGCGACCCCATGGACTGCAGCCTACCAGGCTCCTCTGTCCATGGGATTTTCCAGGCAAGAGTACTGAAGACTCTTGAATATAGGTTGCTTAAATTGCTTTGGTATAAACAGACCATGCATGCATACCATCATTTCAGTCATGCCTGACTCTTTGTGACCCTATGGACTATAGTCCACCAGGCTCCTCTGTCCATGGCATTCTCCAGGCAAGAATACTAGAGTGGGTTGCCATGCCCTAAGCCTGGAGATCTTCTTGACCAAGGGGTAGAACCCATGTTTCTTATATCTCCTGCATTGGTGGACAAGTTCTTTAGCACTCGCGGCAGCTGGGAAGCCCTACAAATAGAGCAGTGGTACTTAAAGTGTGGTTTAAGAACATTGGCATCACCTGAGAACTTGTTAGAAATGCAAATTATGAGGCTTTACCCTCAGATCTAATGAATCAGAAGCTTTAATAATGCTGCCAATAGGTTTTAACAAGTTTTCTGCTGGTTCAGTTGAATGTCAAAGTTTGAAAGCCACTGAAATAGAGAAAGAGAAATACAAATTAACACTCAGTTTTAAAATTATTATTATGAGCTATTATGAATGAACTATAAGTTTCTGAAAACATGCCTGTAAGGAATTTAAAATATTTGAAGACAGAAATGTTGAGTGCATTCACCATAGGTTGGGCACTTATAATTGAATAGAGAATAGTTGTTTAAGAGCAAAGAGAAGGTTGGCATGTCCAGATTTCATATATTGTTCCTTTACAGAGTTCATAAGATGTAATGTAACCAAACATAAGTCTTTCTGAATGTACTTCTGAGTTTCATTGAGTTAGACAAGCTGTGGTCCGTGTGATCAGATTGGCTAGTTATCTGTGATTGTGGTTTCAGTCTGTCTGCCCTATGATGCCCTCTCTCAGCACCTACCTTCTTACTTGGGTTTTTCATACCTTGTACCTGGGGTATCTCTGCACGGCTGCTCCAGCAAAGCACAGCCACTACTCCTTACCTTGGACATGGGGTAGCTCCTCTTGGCTGCTGCCCCTGACCTTGGAAGTGGGGTAGCTCCTCTCGGCCGCTCCTGCGTCATCACACAGCTGCTGCTCCTGCCATGCTGTGTGGGGCCACGCAAGACGGACAGGTCATGGTTGAGAGGTCAGAATGTGGTCCACTGGAGAAGGGAATGGCAAATCACTTCAGTATTCTTGCCTTGAGAACCCCATGAACAGTATGAAAAGGCAAAAAGACAGGACACTGAAAGATGAACTGCCCAGGTCAGTAGGTGCCCAATATGCTACTGGAGATCAGTAGAGAAATAACTCCAGAAAGAATGAAGAGATGGAGCCAAAGCAAAAAAACACCTAGTTGTGGATATGACTGGTGAAAGAAACAAGGTCCAATGCTGTAAAGAGCAATATTGCATAGGAACCTGGAATGTTAGGACCATGAATCAAGGCAAATTGGAAGTAGTCAAACAGGAGATGGCAAGAGTGAACGTTGACATTCTCAGAATCAGCGAACTAAGGTGGACTGGAATGGGTGAATTTAACTCAGATGACCATTATATCTACTACTGTGGGCAGGAATCCCTTAGAAGAAATGGAGTAGCCATCATAATCAACAAAAGAGTCTGAAATGCAGTACTTGGATGCAATCTCAAAAATGACAGAATGATCTCTGTTCATTTCCAAGGCAAACCAGTCAATATCATGGTAATCCAAGTCTATTCCCAGACCAGTAATGCTGAAGAAGCTGAAGATGAATGGTTCTATGAAGACGTACAAGACCTTTTAAAATTAAAATCCAAAAAAGATGTCCTTTTCATTATAGGGGACTGGAATGCTAAAGTAGGACGTCAAGAAACACCTGGAGTGACAGACAAATTTGGCCTTGGAGTACAGAATGAAGCAGGGCAAAGGCTAATAGAGTTTTGCCAAGAGAATGCATTGGTCATAGCAAACACCCTCTTCCAACAACATAAGAGAAGACTCTACACGTGGACATCACAGGATGGTCAACACCGAAATCAGATTGATTATATTGATTTTATTCAACCAAAGATGGAGAAGCTCTATACAGTCAGTAAAAACAAGACTGGGAGCTGACTGTGGCTCAGATCATAAACTTCTTATTGCCAAATTCAGACTTAAATTGAAGAGTGTAGGGAAAACCACTAGACCATTCAGGTATGAACTAAATCAAATACCTTATGATTATACAGTGGAAGTGAGAAATAGATTTAAGGGACTAGATCTGATAGATAGATCTGATAGACTAGATCTGATAGAGTGTCTGATGAACTATGGATGGAGGTTCATGACATTGTACAGGAGAAAGGGATCAAGACCATCCCCAAAGAAAATAAATGCAAAAAAAGCAAAATGGCTGTCTGACAAGGCCTTACAAATAGCTATGAAAAGAAGAGAAGCAAAAAACAAAGGAGAAAAGGAAAGATATACCCATTTGAATGCAGAATTCCAAAGAATAGCAAGGAGAGATAAGAAAGCCTTCCTCAGTGATCAATGTGAAGAAATAGAGGAAAAACAATAGACTAGGAAAGACTAGATATCTCTTCAAGAAAATTAGAGATACCAAGAGAATATTTCATGCAAAGATGGGCTCAATGAAGGACAGAAATGGTATGAACCTAACAGAAGCAGAAGATATTAAGAAAAGGTGGCAAGAATACACAGAAGAACCATACAAAAAAGATCCTCACAACCCAGATAATCACGATGGTGTGATCACTCACCTAAAGCCAGACATCCTGGAATGTGAAGTCAGTGGGCCTTAGGAAGTATCACTATGAACAAAGCTAGTGGAGGTGATGGAATTCCAGTTGAGTTCTTTCAAATCCTGAAAGATGATGCTGTGAAAGTGCTGCACTCAGTATGTTGGTAAATTTGGAAAACTCAGCAATGGCCACAGGAGTGGAAAAGGTCAGTTTTCATTCCAATCCCAAAGAAAGGCAATGCCAAAGAATGCTCAAACTACTGCACAACTGCACTCATCTCACACGCTAGTAAAGTAATGCTCAAAATTCTCCGAGCCAGGCTTCAGCAATACATGAACCGTGAACTTCCAGAGGTTCGAGCTGTTATTAGAAAAGGCAGAGAAACCAGAGATCAAAAAGCCAACATTCGTTGGATTATCAAAAAAGCAAGAGTTCCAGAAAAAGATCTATATCTGCTTTATTGCCTATGCCAAAGCCTTTGACTGTGTGGATCACAATAAAGTGTGGAAAATTCTGAAAGAGATGGGAATACCAGACCACCGGACCTGCCTCTTGAGAAACTCATATGCAGGTCAGGAAGCAACAGTTAGAACTGGACATGGAACAACAGACTGGTTCCAAATAGGAAAAGGAGTATATCAAGGGTGTATATTGTCACCCTGTTTATTTAACTTACATGCAGAGTACATCATGAGAAATGCTGGGCTGGAGGAAGCACAAGGTGGAATCAAGATTGCCGGGAGAAATATCAATAACCTCAGATATGCAGATGACACCACCCTTATGGCAGAAAGTGAAGAGGATCTAAAGAGCCTCTTGATGAAAGTGTAAGAAGAGAATGAAAAAGTTGGCTTAAAGCTCAACATTCAGAAAACTAAGATCATGGCATCTGGTCCCATCACTTCATGTGAAATACATGGGGAAACAGTGGAAACAGTGACAGACTTTTTTTGGGCTCCAAAATCACTGCAGATGGTGATTGCAGCCATGAAATTAACAGGCACTTATTCCTTGGAAGGAAAGTTATGACCAACCTAGACAGCATATTAAAAAGTAGAGACATTACTTTGTCAACAAAGGTCCATCTAGACAAGGGTATGGTTTGTCCAGTGGTCATGTATAGATGTGAGAGTTGGACTGTAAAGAAAACTGAGCACCAAAGAACTGATGCTTTTGAACTGCGGTGTTTGAGAAGTCTCCTGAGAGTCCCTTGGACTGCAAGGAGGTCCAAACAGTCCATCCTAAAGGAAATCAGACCTGGGTGTTAATTAGAAGGAGTGATGTTGAAGCTGAAACTCCAATATTTTGGCCACCCAATGCAAAGAGCTCACTCATTTGAAAAGACCCTGATGTTGGGAAATTGAAAAATAGGAAGAGAAGGGGACGACAGAGGATGAGATGGTTAGATGGCATCACTGACTCAATGGACATGAATTTGGATAAACTCTGGGAGTTGGTGATGGAGAGGCAGGCTTGGCATGCTGAAGTTCATGGTGCTGCAAAGAGTTGGACATGACTGAGTGACTGAACTGAACTGAATGTACTTTTAGTCATCAACGTTTGGGAAGTATTTGGAGATGTGGTTTACTTTAACTCAACCATTTGGTGAGATTGTACAAACTTCCCGAAGGTATATACTGAACTGCTTTCTCAGATCATTTGCATTTTAGAATTAAAAAGTGTTTTGAGAATTCCAGTTTGCCCAATACACAGTTCATAAGATCATACTTCCATACAGATGTGTCATGACACTTGAGCACTTTGAACTTGGAATATCAGGGAAAAATACCAAAAAACATAGCAAGGACATTGTTGATATTTAGACTCAAACTGAGAATGGTAAGTAATCTGATGAGGATTAAAAGTCATGTTAGGTAATGGTCACATTTCACTTGAACAGAATCATAGATTCAGAAGAATATAAAGCTATGTGATGGAAATAATATGATGAGCTAATCATTTTTAGAAGTGATTCACAGATGTTGATGAATACGAATCATTCTTTCAGTTGAATTGGCCATCTTTGAATTGCCAGAAACGAAAGAATTTTCCTCTACCCTTCTAGGTTCCTTTGGCTGTTCTATTAATTAAACTGATGTAAGACAGATTAACAGAAGAAAAATTTAATTGTGTACATACAGGAGCCCCACAAAGACAATGAGATGCTCCCTGACATTCAGGCAATTGAGGCTTATTGCTATACTGATCTAAGAAGGGGTATCATCTTGGACTTGGAAAGGAAGAAAGACAATTCACAGGAGGTGGGAAAAGCAAATGTTTGGTAAAGAAGTGTTTGCCATGTCATGCAGAGAAAATAGGACACAGTGGACTTTGAACAAACAGACTCTGCTGAGTTTACTCTTTTACCACCCCTAGCTCATAGTCATCATAGTTATCTCTGGTGATGGCTCTCTTCCTGTACCAGACTCCCACCTAAATTCTTTTTTTTTTTTAACTTTTATTGGAGTATAGTTGCTTTACAATGTTGTGTTAGTTTCTGCTGTACAGCAAAGCGAATCAGCTATAGGTATACATATGCTGCTGCTGCTAAGTCGCTTCAGTCGTGTCTGACTCTGTGCGATCCCATAGACAGCAGCCCACCAGGGCCCGCCGTCCCTGGGATTCTCCAGGCAAGAACACTGGAGTGGGTTGCCATTTCCTCCTCCAGTGCATGAAAGTGAAAAGTGAAAGTGAAGTCGCTCAGTCGTGTCCGACTCTTAGTGACCCCAGGGACTGCAGCCTACCAGGCTCCTCCATCCATGGGATTTTCCAGGCAAGAGTTCTGGAGTGGGTTGCCATTGCCTTCTCCATATACCCATCTTTATTAAATTTCCTTCCCATTTAGGTCACCACACAGCACCTAGTTAAGTTTCCTGTGTTATACAGTAGGTTCTCATTAGTTATCTATTTTATATGAAGACAAGCGACTACTCTACACATGGACATCACCAGATGGTCAGTACTGAAATCAGATTGATTATATTCTTTGCAGCTGAAAATGGAGAAGCTCTCTACAGTCAGCAAAAACAAGTCCTGGAGGTGACTGTGGCTCAGATCATGAACTCCTTATTGTAAAATTCATGCTTAAAGTGAAGAAAGCAGGGAAGATCACTAGGCCCTTCAGCTATGACCTAAATCAAATCCCTTATGATTTTACTGTGAATAGATTCAAGGGACTAGATCTGGTAGACAGAATGCCTGAAGAACTATGGACAGAGGTTTGTAACACTGTACAAGAGGTGGTGACCAACCATTCCCAAGAAAAAGAAATGCAATAAGGCAAAGGGGTTGTCTGAGGAGGCCTTACAAATAACTGAGAGAGGAAGAGAAGCGAAAGCAGGAGAAAGGGAAAGATATTCCCAACTGAATGCAGAGTTCCAGAGAATAGCAAGGAGAGATAAGAAAGCCTTCTTAAGTGAACAATGCAAAGAAATACAGGAAAACAATAGAATGGGAAACACTAGAGACTTCTTTAATAAAGCTGGAGATACCAAGGGAACATCTTTTGCAGAGATAGGTACAATAAAGGACAAAAACAGCTAGGACCAAACAAAAACAGACAAGACTAAGAAAAGGTGGCAATAAATACACAGAAGAACTGTACAAAAAAGCTCTTAATGGCCCAAATAACTACAATAGTATGGTCATTCACCTAGAGCCAGACATCCTGGAGTGTGAAGTTAAATGGGCCTTAGGAAGCATTACTAAGAACAAAGCTAGTGGAGGTGATGAAATTCCAGCTGAACTATTTCAAGTCCTAAAAGATGATGCTGTTAAAGTGCTGTACTCTTATGCCAGCAAATTTGGAAAACTCAGCAGTGGCCCCAGGACTGGAAAAAACCAGTTTCACTACCAATCCAAAAGAAGGGCGATGTTCCCATTACTGTATAATTGTATTCATTTCACATGCCAGCAATGTTATGCTCAAAATCCTTCAATCCTTTAGCAGTTCATGAACCAAGAACTTTCAGATGTACAAACTGGATTTAGAAAAGGCAGTGGAAACAGAGGTCAAATTGTCAACATACACTGGATTGTATAAAAAGCAGGGGAATTAAAAAAAAATCAATTTCTGCTTCTTTGACTATGCTAAAGCCTTTGACTGTGTGGATCACAAAAATCGGTTGAATATTCTTAATGAGATGGGAATACCAGACCACATTACCTGCCTCCTGAGAAACCTGTATACAGGTGAAGAAGCAACAGTTAGAAACAGACATGGAACAATGGACTTATTCAAAACTGGGAAAGGAGTGCATCAAGGCTGCATATTGTCACCCTGCTTATTAAACTTATATGCTGAATATATCATATGAAATGCCAGGCTGGATAAAGAACAAGCTGGAATCAAGATTGCCAGGAGAAATATCAATAACCTCAGATATGCAAATAACACCACCCTTATGGCAGAAAGTGAAGGAGAACCAAAGAGCCTCTTGATGAAGGTGAAAGAGGACAGTGAAAAAGGTGGCTCAACATTCAAAAAAATGAAGATCATGGCATCAGGTCCTATCACTTCATGGCAAATAGATGGTGAAAATATAGAAACAATGTCAAATTTCATTTTCTTGGGCTCCAAATCACTGTGGATAATGACTGCAGCCACAGAATTAAAAGACACTTGCTCCTTGGAAGAATAGCTATGACAAACCTAGGCAGTATATTAAAAAGCAGAGACATCACTTTGCCAACAAAGGTCTCTCTAGTTAAAGCTATGGTTTTTTCAGTAGTCATGTATGGATGTGAGAGTTGGACAGTAAAGAAGGCTGAGCACTAAAGAATAGTTGCTTTTGAACTGTGGTGTTGGAGAAGACTCTTGAGAGTCCCTTGGACTGCAAGGAGATCCAATCAGTCCATCCTAAAAGAAATCAGTCCTGAATATTCATTGGAAGGACTGGTGCTGAAGTTGAAGCTCCAATACTTTGGCTACCTGATGCAAAAAACTGACTCATTGGAAAAGACTCTAATGCTGAGAAAGATTGAGGATAAGAAGTAAAGGGGATGACAGAGGATGAGGGTTGGATGGCATCATCGACTCAATGGACATGAGTTTGAGCAATCTCTGGGAGATAGTGAAGGACAGGAAACTCTGGTGTACTGCAGTCCGTGGAGTCACAAAGAGTTGGACATAACTGAGCATACATGTATGCATTACATAAAAAGTAATAAAAGCTATACCTTTCTATGTATATGTATATTTTTATGATTTATGGTTAGAAATATTAGAATTTCTATAAGAAATTCTATTAGAAAATACCTAGAACCACCTGTTCACTGTACATGTGTCTCTATGTATATGTATATATGATATATAAATAATCTCATGTTTATCTGATAATAATTATTGTATTTTTATTTCTTCATCACTATAAACTTAATGAAGCTACAGTGTTTTCATTTATTTCTAGTAGTACGTATGTTTTCTGCATGTTATCTCTACTGTTAAATGGTAGAATTTAGCCCTTAGTTAGAAAATGAGTAATTCTGCACTCAAATTGAGGTAGTAGTTACTTGCTAACACTGGGAAGCATAACTTAATTAATATGAACTTTAACGTTTGAACATTATATACAGTTCTCTAAAGTTTACTGAGCTAGGGATATTTTCTAATTGGTGATTAATTCCTAAAACTGCTCCTTTTACAGTGTTTCAAAATGGCTTGGAATTATAACTTCATAAATATTGGTTAGCAAATTAATTCCTAATTAAATGGATATTAAATTCTAAATTTTTGAGTGGCAGTGAACAAAGATCAGTGTTGTTGTTTAGTCCCTAAGTCATGTCCGACTCTGTGACCCCATGTACTGCAGCATGCTAGGCTTCCCTGCTCTTCACTATCTCCCTGAACTTACTTAAACTCATGTCCATGAGTCAGTGATGCTGTCTTACCATCTCATGCTCTGTCACCCCCTTCTCCTCTTGCCCTCAATCTTTCCCAGCATCAGTAGGGGGCATTTATTGTTTCATGGGACAAATTCTGCACTATAGGAACACATGGACCATAAAGTTAGGTTTTTAAGAAAATGAAGATGACTCCATCCATCTTCAACTACAGGAGTTAGCACTCCTTCCAGTGGAAATGAATAACTTCCTTCATTCTTTCAGACCAAACACTTGATCATTTGATTAAAATTTTGCAAAATTAATGTACTGCTCATGACTGCTGTAGCGATTGACCGTTCATTGTTAGAGTATTAAAACTAATGCTCTAACATTCAAGGCTTCCCAGGTGGCTCAATGGTAAAAATCTGCCTGCCAATGCAGGACCCACAAGAGACACAGTTTCAATCCCTGGGTTCTGAAGATCCCCTGCAAAAAGATATGACAACCCACTCCAGTATTCTTGTCTGGAAAATCCCTTGGACAGAGGAGCCTGGCAGGCTGTAGTCCATGAGGTCACAAACAGATGGACACAGCTGAGCATGCATGGGCATACACAGACACATTCATGAATGGTCCTTTATTTCAACAACGCTAATGAAGAAATTTAGACTTTAAAGGATCTTTGCCAACCATGATAAAATAAATATAACAATAAAATATTTATTCTTAATTTAAAAAGAAAAAATAGCAAATCTTATCTTATAGAATTAATGTAAAAATATTTTTACCATAAACATTAATAGTCATGAGTGAAAACTATTAGGATTTTTTTAGATTATAAAACCACATTTGACATACTGTAAGTTAATTCTCAGAATGTGAAGAACAAAAACTGCTAATGTCAGTCATGCTGCTGCTGCTGCTAAGTCGCTCAGTTGTGTCTGACTGTGTGACCCCATAGACAGCAGCCCACCAGGCTCCGCCGTCCCTGAGATTCTCCAGGCAAGAACACTGGAGTGGGTTGCCATTTCCTTCTCCAATAATGTCAGTCATAGTTCAAGTTATATCATCATCTGAAGAATAAACTGTCAGCCTGGATACGAGCTCTGATCATGGGCCAGAGAATTTTGAGCTCGAAGGGACTGCAGGTCCTCTGACACAGGCTGCTGTCAGGTAAAGTCTTTTTACCATTTTACAGTTGAAGCAACTAATGCCCAGAGAAGCTTTACCTTTCCCAGGTACCTATAGCTCACATAAATTAGAAGCAGTGGAAACAGGAGAGAAAAATAACTCCTATATTCAGATCTGGTATTACTTTACAAATAGTGTCTCATTTGTTGTTCAGTCGCTCAGTCTGGTCTCTTTGTAATCCCGTGGACTGTAGCATGCCAGGCTTCCCTGTCCTTCACTATCTCCCAGAGTTTGCTCAAACTCATGTCTATTGACTCGATGATGCCATCCAACCCTCTCATACTCTGTCACCTCCTTCTCCTGCCCTCAATCTTTCCCAGCATCAGAGTCTTTTCCATAGTCCTCATAGCAATCATGTAATATAGATATTATTAATACAATCCCCATTTTTTAATGAAAATAATTCAACTAAAACCTGTGAAATAATGATTCAGTCAATGTATTGGTTTCCTAGGGTTGCTGAAGTTAAGTGCTACAAACTAAGTGGCTTACATGGCACAGATTTATCGCCTCACAATTTTGGAGGCTAGAAGTCCAGAATGAAGCTGTAGGCAGGACATCCTTCCTCTTAAGGCACTAGGGAAGGAACTATTCTAGAATTGTCTCTTTTAGCTTCTGGTAGTTCATTGGCATGATTCCAGTCTCCACACAGCATTCCATGTGTGTGTGTTTGCGTCTGTATGTGTCCAAACTTCCCCTTTTTATAAGGACGGTAAATCAGTCTGACTCATCTTAACGCATTACATCTGCAATTACCGTATTTCCAAGTAAAGTCACATTCTGGGGTACAAAGAGTTAGGATTACAACATGTGAATTTTGGGGGACACAACCAATAAGCTGGTAGTGAAGTTAATATTTAATTGCAAATATATCTGGCTTCATATTTTATATTATATGATGTCAGAAATAAAATTTCACTTTGTTCCTCAAAAAGCAATTTAAGGTAGTATTTATATGTTTAACAAATTAGAAAAGAGAAGAAATAAAAGGTTGTGATGAAAAATTTGTTGAGAATAAAATCACGTAAGAAATATCTGATAGTAGATTTTTGTTTTTATGTTGTCGGTTGGTAAGAAAACTTTTACCAGGACAAGATGATGATAGTGGGATTTTAAAAATATTAATCTGCCAGTAATGTGCAAGAAGGATAGTAGGAAAGAAAACAAGAAGACAAGTTCAGAGGCTCTAACCGAAATTCAAGATTGAAAATCTAAGGCGCCAAAGAGGCGATGAAGGGAGAATGTAAAACTGGGGTAGGCAAAACCTTTTTTGAAAGATATATTTTATAAGATGTGGTTGTTAATTACATGTAGATATAGAAAAATCAGGTATAGTAGGGTTTCATGCCTTGACACCAAGGAAAATGGTAACCGTCATAGATAGCAAGGACATTTTATTTTCTGTTTTAATTTTTTTGTTTTAGTTATATGTCTAGATTTCCCCCATTGTCCTAACATAATAATTCTTTTCTGATTCAACTGATGTCCTTAAATAACAATGGTCATAAATTCCTTATGGGAACTATAGAAGCAGATTTCCTGTTGAAAAAAAAATATGGTGTAATATGTAGATAAATCAGTTTGCATGAGAGTAGAACAGAGCCTTATCCAAATGATGGATCTTGGAGTTCATATAGGGGAATTGAATTTCTGTGAATGCAGCCCCCCCATCCCTTTGATAAACACCTCCATCAGACACCCATTCCTACTTTGGTCCTAAATTGAAATTATTGATTTAATGTTTCTTAAGTTATTGGCAACCTAGGGTATTTTTCTGTCTTATCTGATCATGTTGGCACAACTGTGGGCTCACTCTGCTGTCACACTGTCATGTCTGAAATATATTTTCTCCATTATGTTATGCAGCGTACAATTTACACGCTGTCCATTACCAATCCTGAGCCAAGAGAAGGAGAAAATTAAGCTTTGTGCCTCCTAAGAGATAAATATTATTTTCTAAGTCAATTCAGAAGATTTTAGTTCCAAAAAATGGGAGCTACTAGGAGGGTTTTATAGAAGTTACATTATAACAGATTAAAGTGAAGGATTGCTTTTTTTCAAGATAGTTTTAAATGAGGATAGCTTTTTAAAATTGTGCATATGGAAACCTGAGAGGAAATTTTCAAACTTAATAAAACAGGGAAAAAGCTGGGTTGCATGAAGACAAATTTTAAAAGCTCAAGACTGATAGAGGGTGTATTCTAGATAGACAAATGGCTTTTCAATTTTGTCCTGGATCAGTGGCTGTCAGTAATGTCTGCACAGTCTGAATCACATGGGAGCTTTTACAAACAATGTGGATGGTTAGCCTCATTTCCAGTAGATTCTGATTTGATTGGCCCAGGGTATTTGGAATTCAGGCATTGGTATTATTTAAATTTCTGCCAGTGATTCTATTTGCAGTCAAAAGAGAAAAGCACTCACTGACTTAGAGCTTTTGTCAACTTGGAAATTGAATTATTGAACTTTATACAATAATAACATCAGGACAACATAGCATTAAAACAATAACATGATAAAACCCTGCTCACTACCAGAAATTAACATATTTCAGTGAATAAACATATGAGCATTTATGTATAGGCTGTACGCCAATGCCAGATTCTGTCACATTTTATAAGAACTTCCTTTGCCCTTGAGATGAATAAGAATTTATGGAAATAAAAACCCATGATATTTAGAGAATTATCTTTGTGGAACAGGAAAGCCCAAAAGTTATTGATAGTTTCAACTAACCTTTCAGCATATTTATTCTTTGCTCACTCAATACATTTTTTTTTCTGAGTAATAAGTATGTATAGGTGCTACTGTAAGTACTTGAGGTAGAACAGTGAATAAAAGACAAAATCCTCACCTTCATGGAGCTTATATTCGAGTGGAGATTTAAAATTCATTGAAAATTTATTATCATTGGTTATTTCCATGATAGAAAAGTCCTTTTTAAAATGAACATTTAAAATTAAAATTGAAGTTTAATAAAATAAGTAAAATTACTAATAACCCAGGTAATACCTGATTGAAAATAGAGTTTCTACAAATATAATCAGGTTAAGACCTAAAAATTGTGAAAATATTACCTGATTGACAGGTATTTGGCCACATTCTTGGCATCCATATGTGGACTCTGAAATGCTCTAAGATGTGGGAGGAAATAAAATGGAAGTTTTACTTATATTTATGGAAGTATATTCTTTAGAGTCATTTATAATTTTCTTCATTTAGCATATGTTTTATTTAAAATTTGTATAAGAATATTAGCTGCCTTTCAGTACCATCAGATATGTCCTCTCTTCTACCCTGAAACTCATCACCCTATATACAAAAAACAAAAAGCTGGAGGACAGATGAAGGAGAAAGAAGCCAGAAAAGAATAAGCAATTAAAATATGCTTCTGATTGGAGATAGAAGTGATAAAGTCTGTCCTTGAGAATAAGATGATTTGAAACTGGAGCACAAGCTTTATTGTTCACTTGAGAGAATAGACACATAACGATTTTTACTATGAGTCAGTATTGTGTTTGGAAACATTAGCATTCAAATCAAGTGCCATGTGTAAGATTACTGTGCATGTTTGCACGTGACTAAATAAAACCTCCAGGAAAGGCAATGTCTGTGTGAATGCAGTGCTTCTAGCCTTATTTTTCTGTAAGATTTTCCCAGGCAGTAGATAAGACTTATTGAAAAACCTCATAGTCATTGAAAAGGTCATATTAAAAGTGATCCGAATAAATTTAAAATATAAAATAAATGATACAGTACTATTTTATTTTACTAAGCAATACCATGGCTTACATGGATGGCATAGTTTCTTAGAATGATCTGTTAGAAGAGTTAATTTTGGTACTCAGTTCAGTTCAGTTCAGTTGCTCAGTCGTGTCTGACTCTTTGCAACTCCATGAACCGCAGCACGCCAGACCTCCCTGTCTATCACCAACTCCCAGAGTCCATCCAAACTCATGTCCATTGAGTCAGTGATGCCATCCAGCCATCTCATCCTCTGTCATCCCCTTCTTCTCTTGCCCTCAATCTTTCCCAGCATCAGGGTCTTTTCCAATGAGTCAGCTCTTCGCATCAGGTGGCCAAAGTATTGGAGTCTCAGCTTCAACATCAGTCCTTCCAATGAACACCCAGGATGGGTCTCCTTTAGGATGGACTGGTTGGATCTCCTTGCAGTCCAAGGGACTCTCAAGCATCTTCTCCAACACCACAGTTCAAAAGCATCAATTCGTCAGCGCTCAGCTTTCTTCATAGTCCAACTCTCACATCCATACATGACCACTGGAAAAACCATAGCCTTGACTAGACGGACATTTGTTGGCAAAGTAATGTCTCTGCTTTTTAATATGTGTCTAGGTTGGTCATAACTTTCCTTCCAAGGATAAGCGTCTTTTATTTTTTATTTTTGCTAATTTTATTTTATTTTTAAACTTTACATAATTGTATTAGTTTTGCCAAATATCAAAATGAATCCACCACAGGTATACATGTGTTCCCCATCCTGAACCCTCCTCCCTCCTCCCTCCCCATACCATCCCTCTGGGTCGTCCCAGTGCACTAGCCCCAAGCATCCAGTATCGTGCATAGAACCTGGACTGGTGACTCGTTTCTTACATGATATTTTACATGTTTCAATGCCATTCTCCCAAATCTTCCCACCCTCTCCCTCTCCCACAGAGTCCATAAGACTGTTCTATACATCAGTGTCTCTTTTGCTGTCTCGTACACCGGGTTATTGTTACCATCTTTCTAAATTCCATATATATGCGTTAGTATATTATATTTATGTTTTTCCTTCTGGCTTACTTCACTCTGTATAATAGGCTCCAGTTTCATCCACCTCATTAGAACTGATTCAAATGTATTCTTTTTAATGGCTGAGTAATACTCCATTGTGTATAGGTACCACAGCTTTCTTATCCATTCATCTGCTGATGGACATCTAGGTTGCTTCCATGTCCTGGCTATTATCAACAGTGCTGCGATGAACATTGGGGTACACGTGTCTCTTTCCCTTCTGGTTTCCTCAGTGTGTATGCCCAGCAGTGGGATTGCTGGATCATAAGGCAGTTCTATTTCCAGTTTTTTAAGGAATCTCCACACTGTTCTCCATAGTGGCTGTACTAGTTTGCATTCCCACCAAGAGTGTAAGAGGGTTTCCTTTTCTCCACATCCTCTCCTGCATTTATTGCTTGTAGAGTTTTGGATCGCAGCCATTCTGACTGTCGTGAAATGGTACCTCATTGTGGTTTTGATTTGCATTTCTCTGATAACTTTTTAATTTCATGGCTGCAGTCACCATCTGCAGTGATTTTGGAGCCTCCCAAAATAAAGTCAGCCACTGTTTCCACTGTTTCCCCATCTATTTGCATGAAGTGATGGGACTGGATGCCATGATCTTAGTTTTCTGAATGTTGAGCTTTAAGCCAACTTTTTCACTCTCCTCTTTCACTTTCATCAAGAGGTTCTTTAGTTCTTCTTCAGTTTCTGCCATAAGGGTGGTGTCATCTGCATATCTGAGGTTATTGATATTTCTCTTGGCAATCTTGATTCCAGCTTGTGCTTCTTCCAGCCCAGCATTTCTCATGATGTACTCTACATATAAGTTAAATAAGCAGGGTGACAATATACAGCCTTGACGTACTCCTTTTCCTATTTGGAACCAGTCTGTTGTTCCATGTCCAGTTCTAACTGTTGCTTCCTGACCTGCATACAGATTTCTCAAGAGGCAGGTCAGGTGGTCTGGTATTCCCGTCTCTTTCAGAATTTTCCACAATTTATTGTGATCCACACAGTCAAAGACTTTGGTATAGTCAATAAAGCAGAAATAGATGTTTTTCTGGAACCCTGCTTTTTTGATGATCCTTTAGTTTAAGCCTTAACAAAATACACCTGTGACTCTATGGCTATGGAGGCTATGGCAGTAAATATGAAGAAAATTAATAAGGACAACTAGGCTGTAGGGTGTTATCATTTCTGTATTTAGTATTTTGAGAACCACCTATAAACTTGTTGACTTTGACCTAGAACTCTTTGTAGGCAGACCTGAAGATTGAATTTTCTGTTATTTAATATGTTATCTAGGTTTGTTATAACTTTCCTTCCAAGGAGTAAGCATGTTTTAATTTCATGGCTGCAATCACCATCTGCAGTGATTTTGGAGCCCCCCAAAATAAAGTCAGCCACTGTTTCCACTGTTTCCCCATCTCTTTGCCATGAAGTAATGGGACTGGATGCCATTGGAATAAAAGCTAGAAAAAAGTGGGGCTCAGTTGTGATAAGATCATTGCTGATTTGAAGCTATGTAATTTATTTGGTTGACTAACAGTGGAACACTCAGGAAGTGAATGGACTATTCTTCTTTATTGTATTTTATAATAAAGTGTTGAAAATCTAGGGTCCAATATCAGGTCTTCTGTTTTATTCTAGTCCCTTCTATCAGAAAGGAAGAAAAAGAGGCATGTAAAAACAACAAAAACTCCTCACATACATTGGTGTTCTTTTCTCCTAGGAAAATATTACTGGGGTGAAATGAGATTAAATCAGGCATATTTATTTTGGGAAAAAACAAGTAAATATTCCCTAACATTTCTTGTTAAGAATTCCTATGATGCAGGATAATAGCTGTAGAAAGGAAATAAGTATAGTAAGAGAAATTCTTAAAAAATATGCAACTCAAAAGGAAAAACAAGGACTTAGGATTGGAGACATGAGAAGATATTAACGTTCATTCATTTCTTTACCATTTTTCTCCCTACTATGAGTAAAGAAGTGTTCTAGATGCTGGGGATACAGGAGCAAGCTGAAGCAAATCAAGTGTCTGTTCTCATGGGGCTTGTCTTCAAGTGACTGAGGCAAACTGAAACAAATATAAAATTGTAATTGTCCCAAGTGACATGGGAGATGGAGATGGGGGAACTGCCCTAGTCACAGAGATCAGGGGAGACATCTTAAAGGAAGTGACACAAGCGGCCTTCATGGAGAAACCTCCATTTCTGTTGAGGACTTTTATCTGTGTAGATAAGTGTTAGGATATAAATGGCATAAAAAGATGTATCAGTCATTGCTATCAAGAGATAGCAATAAATAAGGAATTTAAAAAATAATATGTGTTAATTTTACAGGACTATTCAGAAAAAGCACCATAAACTTGGTGGCTTAAAACAACAGAAGTTTATTCTATTAAGTTCTGGAGGCTAGATGTGTGAAATCAAGATGTCAGAAGGGCCATATTCTCAACAATTGTAGGGAACAGGTCCATGCCTTTCTTTTAGTATTCGGTGTTGCTGGCAATCATTGGCATTCCTTGGTTGTGGACACATCATTCCAGTCTCTACCTCCATCATCAAATGGTGTTCTCCATATTTGTTTCTGTGTCTACCTTTCCTTCATCTTATAGGACATCAGACTTTTAGATTATGGACTCACCCTACTCCAGTATGCGTACATGCATGCTAAGTCACTTCAGTCTTGTCTAACTCGTTGTGACACCATGGACTGTAGTCTGTCAGGCTCCTTTGTCCATGGGATTCTCCAGGCAAGAATATAGGAATGGGTTGCCATGCCTTCCTCCAGGGTAACTTCCCAATCCAGGGATCAAACCTGCGTCTTTTACATCTCCTACATTGGCAGGCAGATTCTTTACCACTGAGCCATCAGGAAGCCCAGTCCAGTATGACCTCATCTTAACTTTTTTACACTTGTAAAGACTGTTTCCATTAAGGTTACATTCACAGGCTCTGGGTATACATGAATTGGGGTGTGTATATTGGACACTATTCAGTAAAACATGTAACACAAAAAATTGCAAAAAAAAAATAGCAGGTCTGTGGCCCAAATCTTTTATCTGGGTGTCACTGTAACTGAAAATAATATTTGGTTTGGTGTTTTTGAATACTTGATTCTAACCATGTATATATTAAAGGCTGGAAGAGTTATGTGAAGGCCCTTGGAGGAAAAGGGGGAAAATGTCCTGGGCATAAAATCCAGAAGCAATAATTCATTCAGTATTCATCTCTCCATGGAATTCCATATCTCTAAGCATTCTTAACACTTTAAAATACAACAACCAAAAACTAAAATTAACTATTTATTTTTAGTAGGTAACGATATATAATTTTGGGGGGCGTAATTACCTCATATTTAAGTTTGCCACTTAAATTTCTGAATTTTATTAACATTGTACATTTTATTTATTTTACAAATTAAACTCTTCTATTCTTTCAAGGATTAACACAATTTAGTATAATAAAATTTAAATGATAAAATGAATATATAAGAGTGCAGCAAAAAATGAATGGTAATAGTGGCTAGTTAACCAAAATTTCTTGTGGGAAAAACCACAAGATGTGGATATGCTGATATAAAATTATAGGATCTCATCTGCAGAGAGATTTTCCAGATTTTATATGGTTAATACAAAAGAAAACAATATGACAATATGTCAATTTCCATAACCAGACTGTGATTTCATTACCCTGAGTCAGTTTCAGTTTAGAAAATGTCAAAATTTTAATGTTATTTAAAAACAGATCTTATTTTTAATATATAATTTTTATAAGAATTCTGTTCACAACTTATATAGTTTATGACATGTTTATTATATGCTTAAGCTGTCAACTATTCTTTTTATAGTTCCTTCATAATATTTATCACTTGTCAGTGTTAAGTACTATTTAAAATTTTCTTTTGTACTTACTCCATCAGAGGTGGAGAGACCTAACTGAATGGTGATTCTTTGCCTATTTATGCTTCAGGGTTTAGAAAACAATGTTTACATCATCCTGTAATATTTACTGATTCTGGCAATTTAGGGACAAAGTAGAAAGGCCAGAGGAGGAAAGGAAAAACAAACAAACAAACAAAAAAAAAACAACTAAAAAAAGAATGGCAAAAAAATGTGGTAAGACAACATGATACCTGAAACTGAATAATTTTCTTTTAAGTATTACCCAGGTAAATCATTTAGATAGACTTACACCGATAAACTCATTGGTTAAAAAGTAAAAATCTCAGTCAGATTATTTCTCTCTCCAATGTGGTAATGGAAATAATCTCCTTGATTCCATAAATAAATGTCTTCATTTTATTAGTTTAAGAAAATTAAAAATTATGGCATACAATTCAAGCTTATAATTTTAAAGAATTTAGTTTTTTTTCTCTCAAAAGAGGAAAACGTCTGTTAACCTTTTTCCTAGTGAACAAGCATATAATTTGCTTAGGGAAAGTTGTTTGTGTTAGCTTTTTGGTTCTACTGTGTTAATAAACTGCATGTTTTTCAGACATCATACTTGCATCACGTAATTTTCTAATTTCGATTACACTTCTCAGAAAACAACAGGTAATGAGTAATGGAAATGTTCATAAGCTTTTTAAAACTTACACTTAAGAAATGAGATAAAAACACCTTATAGAATTTTCTACTGCTAAGTCGCTTCAGTCGTGTCCAACTCTGTGCGACGCCATAGATGGCAGCCCACCAGGCTCCCCTGTCCCTGGGATTCTCCAGGCAAGAACACTGGAGTGGGTTGCCATTTCCTTCTCTAATGCATGAAAGTGAAAAGTGAAAGTGAAATCGCTCAGTCGTGTCCCACTCTATCGACCCCATGGACTGCAGCCTACCAGGCTCCTCCGTCCACGGGATTTTCTAGGCAAAAGTACTGGAGTGGGGTGCCATTGCCTTCTCCGATAGAATTTTCTACTAGGATATCTTGTATTCAGCTACATTGCAAATCAGTTGGAATTTAAAAATATTAGCCTTTTAAATTACTCATATTATGTGACTTAAAATATTTGTGAAAATACAGAGATATAGTGATTTATATCAAAATCTAATACTAAACCCTACCTGGATCGTTGAGTAATCCAAACATGAGACAGTATTATATGATTAATAGTAACATGTAAAAAAAAAAAACAAAACATTCAAGTAGAGACATTTCCAATTGACTATGTGTCTTGGAACAAGGAGGGTCAGGAGAATAAGAAAGGAAGGCAGGGCACTGAAGTTTCAGTTGCTCATCTCACTAGAGTATACATCAATTTTTTTTTAATTTAAGAATACTGAATTTTAAGAAAATCAGATGTATATTATGGTTTTACACAACCAGTATAAGTTCTGTTGGTTAAATAGCATCACAGACTCAGACATGAATTTGAGCAAACTCTAGGATATAGTGAAGGACAGAGGAGCCTGGCATGCTGCATGCAGTAAATGGGGTCCCAAAGAATCGGACTCGACTTAGTAACTAAACAACAACAACAAGTTCTGTTGACTACTTTCATTAATCAAGTAGATTGATTTATCTATAGTCCCTGTCTTCTTTTAAAACACACTGAATTAAGGTTGCAGTATACTGAATGCTTCCAGAGTTGCCTACCTCTGCTCCCTCCTCTTGGGTTGTATGCCTACCTCACTGAAAACTAATAGAGCCTTGATAATTGAGAGCTCCCAGTTTTGTTTGTTGGTTTTCATTTGTATCTCCAAGTAATTATCTGCAATAATGGCAGACAGGTAAAAACTATTAATGCTTAAAGAAAAGGGTAAATGAATATAAAAATAGCAACAAGAGAAAATGCTAAATTGAGAAAAGGGTAAGAAACAACAGAGAGGGAGATTTAACTAAAAATCAAAGGAGAGAAACAATAGAAGAGGTATAACAACAACAACAAAAAATTGAAGATAACTAGTGTGTTTAATCATGTTCCCTTGGATTAAGGCTATTTTCATGTTTGGTAACCTGGCATCATTAGAATTCTAGTCAGTATAGTTAGTATTATCTGAAAACTCCCTTTATTCTTATTTCTAATTGACTTCAAAAGAAAACAGGCATCTGGTATTGAAAATTACTTGATTTATTTTCTATAATAATAATAATAATAGCAAGCATTTATGTAGCACTAACTATATGGTACTCCACTCCAGTACTCTTGCCTGGAAAATCCCACGGACGGAGGAGCTTGGTGGGCTGCAGTCCATGGGGTCGTGAAAAGTCGGACACAACTGCATGACTTCACTTTCATTTTTCACTTTCATGCATTGGAGAAGGAATTGGCAACCCACTCCAGTGTTCTTGCCTGGAGAATCCCAGGGATGGAGGAGCCTGGTGGGCTGCTGTCTATGGGGTCGCACAGAGTTAGACACAACTGAAGCGACTTAGCAGACTTAGCAAATATATGTCAGGCATTATCTTTATGCATGACACAGACAACCATCAACATGGAGCTTTATTATTATCCCATTTTACAGATAAGGAAGTGGAGGCAGCCAAATACTGGGGCATATTTATTGGAAAACATATCTCTATCCCACCAAACACACACAAGTCATGTATGTAGTAGGATTCAAATTGCAGACATGATTTGCTAGCTGTTATTTATCTTTTAAGCAAAATACCCCATTTTACACCTGAGGAAACTCAAAGACCTGCAATTCTCATGGTAGGTTTGTGAGTTAGGCTTGCCGAGAGCAAATCTTGGAACTGTATTTAGATTTCCTGATTTGTAATCAAGTTACCCTCTATCACTGAATTTTGGTGCAAGTCAGTTCAGTTCAGTCGCTCAGTCCTCTCCAACTCTTTGCGACCCCATGAATTGCAGCACGCCAGGCCTCCCTGTCCATCACCAATTCCTGGAATTCACCCAAACTTATGTGCATTGAGTTGGTCATGCCATCTAGCCATCTCATCCTCTGTCGTCCCCTTCTCCTCCTGCCCCCAATCCCTCCAAGCATCAGAGTTTTTTCCAGTGAGTCAACTCTTCGCATGAAGTGGCCAAAGTATTGGAGTTTCAGCCTCAGCATATCCTTCCAATGAACACCCAGGACTGGTCTCCTTTAGGATGGACTGGTTGCAGTTCAAGGGACTCTCAAGAGTATTCTCCAGCACCACAGTTCAAAAGCATCAATTCTTTGGCGCTCAGCTTTCTTCACAGGCCAACTCTCACATCCATACATAACCACTGGAAAAACCATAGCCTTGACTAGACGGACCTTTGTTGGCAAAGTAATATTTCTGCTTTTTAATATGCTATCTAGGTTGGTCATAACTTTCCTCCCAAGGATAAGTGTCTTTTAATTTCATGACTGCAATCACCTTATACAGTGATTTTGGAGCCCCCCCAAAATAAAGTCTGACACTGTTTCCACTGTTTCCCCATCTATTTCCCATGAAGTGATGGGACCAGATGCCATGATCTTAGTTTTCTGAATGTTGAACTTTAAGCCAATTTTTTCACTCTCCTCTTTCACTTTCATCAAGAGGCTTTTTAGTTCCTCTTCACTTTCTGCCATAAGGGTGGTGTCATCTGCATGTCTGAGGTTATTGATATTTCTCACGGTAATCTTGATTCTAGCTTGTGCTTTTTCCAACCCAGCGTTTCTCATGATGTACTCTACATATTAGTTAAATAAGCAGGGTGACATATACAGCCTTGATGTACTCCTTTTCCTATTTGGAACCAGTCTGTTGTTCCATGTCCAGTTCTAACTGTTGCTTCCTGACCTGCATACAGATTTCTCAAGAGGCAGGTCAGCTGGTCTGATATTCCCATCTCTTTCCGTATTTTCCACAGTTTATTGTGATCAACACAGTCAAAGGCTTTGGCATAGTCAATAAAGCAGAAATAGATGTTTTGTTGGAACTCTCTTGCTTTTTTGATGATCCAGCAGATGTTGGCAATTTGATCTCTGGTTCCTCTGCCTTTTCTAAAACCAGCTTGAACCTCTGGAAGTTCACGGTTCACATATTGCTGAAGCCTGGCTTGGAGAATTTTGAGCATTACTTTACTAGCATGTGAGATAAGTGCAATTGTGCAGTAGTTTGAGCATTCTTTGGCATTGCCTTTCTTTGGGATTGGAATGAAAACTGACCTTTTCCAGTCCTGTGGCCACTGCTGAGTTTTCCAAATTTGCTGGCATACTGAGTGCGGCACTTTCACAGCATCATCTTTCAGGATTTGGAATAGCTCAACTGGAATTCCATCACCTCCACTAGCTTTGTTCGTAGTGTTGCTTTCTAAGGCCCACTTGACTTCACATTCCAGGATCTCTGGCTCTAGGTCAGTGATCACACCATTGTGATTATCTGGGTTGTAAGATCTGTTTTGTACAGTTCTTCTGTGTATTCCTGCCACCTGTTCTTAATATCTTCCACTTCTGTTAGGTCCATACCATTTTTGTCCTTGACTAGATCTGATGGACAGAGTACCTGATGAACTATGGATGGAGGTTCATGACATTGTACAGGAGACAGGGATCAAGACCATCCCCATGGAAAAGAAATGCAAAAAAGCAAAATGGCTGTCTGAGGAAGCCTTACAAATAGCTCTGCAAAGAAGAGAAGCAAAAAGCAAAGGAGGAAAAGACATTCCCGTTTGAATACAGAGTTTCAAAGAATGGCAATGAGAGATAAGAAAGCCTTCCTCAGCGATCAATGCAAAGAAAGAGAGGTGCAATGCAACAGCATCTTAAACCAAACTGTGATACATTTTGACTTCGTATTCCAGTCAACATAACTATTAAACATTTTCAGCCTACAAGTTTTTATATGAATGCTGGGAAGAATCTGCATATTCGATTCAAGTCTGCTGAAAAACCTAGAGGAAAACCAACAGCTCACCACATGGGAGATTCATTTTTGGCTAGATTTTTTTCCTATGTTTTAGAATGAACAATTTTTTGAGAATCACTTCCCACTCCAGGCAAAAGCTATGTTAATCTACTTATATATATAGTTCAGTGCTAAAATCCTGTCTGTAGTACTATGGTCAAATTGTATCTGTTTATGCTAGCTGCAATGAAGGCTAATCATCTATTAGAAGTAAATCAATTTATCAACCTATAGAACTTTTACAAGAAAATCTATCTATAGAGTTCATCATGCCTGATAAATAATAATTTAAAGATTGTAAACTTTATGATCATTGTAAGCGGCCAAAACATTCAATTATATTTTAAAACAAAAGTGTAAACAAAATTGCTGAAAAACTTACTAGTTTTCCAGCATTTAGGAAATGCATTCCCTATTTTCTTTACTTTGAATTGAGCAAAATAATATAGCCAAGAAGACATGTAGTCTGTATTCTATCAAGCTTTTTGAGATAAATTTAATATATTTTTCTCCCATCTACAGGTCTGGCAGTATAAAAGTTTTCCAAAATTAAGCTTACTTTATTAACATTACAAAGCAGGCTAATGACAGTAGCTAGCAGGGAGAAAATTATGTGTTTAAAAGATAAATATTTTTAATTTTCTCTCAAAAGATTTATTTGTAAAATTGTCTTTTTATACTGTGCATGCTTTATGTGAGGAGTTTTGGCCTTGACAGTTATTAGATTTATTTGAAATGTATTAAATTTTGTGTATTCCAATTTACTGAAGAAAGCATATCTCTTGTAATGCTTACTAATAAGTGTATCAGTTATTCATAGAATACCCTCCATAATTAGTACCACTGGCCATATTATTCCCTGATATTAAAACAGTATGGTAACCTTATCAAAATAGCAAGAAATTTAATTGTGGCTAAGATCTGTTTATGGAATAATAAATACATATTGAAGTCAGTCTTATGAATTGCTCCTGATAAGTGCTTAGAGTACCACTGACTAATTAGCTCCTGAAAGTGTATGTGTCATGTTAACTAAGCCGGTTCAAGCTTTGGATACAGGCATTTTTCAATATTAAAATTATTAAGCAAACTGTTATTTTACATATAACCTTTTGCTTCATAGACTTATTAGATTTTGCAAGAGGATGCAAGAATGCTTTCTCACTTCAAATAGAGAACTTCTCAGTTTTAATTACCTTTCATTGGTGTGCCAGATAGGTAGATTTGAGAAACATAAAAATAGCAAATTTGCTGTTAGCACAGAAGTCAGCTTTCACCAGAGGATATAGTACTTATTAAAAGAAATATACATTATTTTTGCAGTTCACTCTCCTTCCCTATATCTAAAATGTGTAATACACATAAACTTTAATTTGTAACTCAGTTCAGTTCGGCATGCATTTATAGACCACATCTTATGAATCAGATTCTTTGTTAGGCTCTGGACACAGAAGGAGAAGGTATGATTCCTGCCCTTGAGAAGCATTCAGTTCACTAGGAGAAGACAGATCAATTAACACAGCACAGTACTACAATAGAAGTACAGGCAAGCCTATGCTCAGTCTGACTATCCTGTAGGGTCTTTTGGAATTCTTGCTAAGATTCTATAGATCCTTTTTCTGTGAAAGGTCAGAGAATAAATACTTTCAGCTGTGCCAGACATGCAATCTCCAACACAACTGCTCAACTCTCCCACTATAGCTCAAGAACAGAAATATGTAATATTTCAAGGAAAGAGCATGAGACATCTCCAAGCCTGTAGTGGAAATAATTTTGCTAGACTAGTAGCTGCTGCTGGAGTAGTACTTTACCCTGCATATCCTTCCCACCACACTCACTTTATATTTTCTCTCTCCCTTTTTGTTTTCTTCTCATTCTTTTTTTCCTCCTATCCTGTTTTGAAGCCTGACTCCATAATCATAATCAGTTATGCTTATAGCCTGGAAAACACAGAGATATCAGTCCCTTATTTCATGATAAGAATTCTCACTAATACCTAAGATTTTAAAACTCTTTGTATGCAGACCATGCTCAGCTACATTATAACTAATTCAATCCTTAAAACTAGGTTTTAAGTATCATTTTAAGTTTATATACAAGACAAATAAATAAAATTGGAGACGGAAAGTGATTTCTTCTAGATTATCCAGCTAGCAGAGGATAGGAAACAATATGCTACTTGCAGTATATGATAGCCATGACTTTTAACATACTGCAGCATGCAGAGAAATCTCTGGTACTACTTATGAAATAAGTAGGTAGGGTGACCAACAAGTTTGTCCCAATTTGTCTGAGGCTCAGGGATTTCCAATGCGTAGACATTCAGTGCTAAAATCGAGAAGGTTCCAGGCCAATAGGAATAATTTGATACTTATCAATAAATAGCCCATCTTTGATTTCAGTGCTTTTTAAACTTGAATGTGCTTAAGAGTCACTTGGAAATCTGGTTATCATATTGGGATTGAGATTCTGATTGCTTAAGCTGGTATGGGGTCTGGAAATCTTTATTTCCATAAGGCTTCCTGGTGACACTGATGCTGCTTATCTGTTTCTATTCTGGATAATGAAGTATCCTTGTCCCATCTCGGGGTTCACCCTGAACTTTTCAATCAAAATCTGCCTCTTAACAAGATTCCCCAGGTGATTCACACTGTCAAGTTTTAAGAGCTCAGTTCTAGTCCTCTTCTAATTAGAGTAAGATAGTATTCACCTGTGTGTATTTGTCCCTGGTTTGAGGCTTTCTAAATACAGATAGAATCCTTTCACTAATCTACCTTAGTTCACTTTTTGGGAATCCAGACATCTCTTTTCTTCTATGTTAACCTATTGACTCATTCCTTATGTTTCCTAATACCCTGTAATGTTCTTGAACCCATTTATTTAAGCTCAATCTTGGATGTTTGTATCTATGGCTATTATTCCACAAAGAGACAATTATTCCACTTGACAAAAATCAGATGTTCAGTGTTGTATTATTTTAAAGTCAAAATACAGTATTCTATTATATTCACTGGAGATTGGTTTCAGGAACCCCATAGAAACCAAAAATTTGCGTATGCTCAAGTCCTTCCATAAAATAGGCAGTACAGTCCCTTGGTACCCAAGGGTTCTCCACTGAGGTTTGGTTGAAAGTATAGGTGCACTCATTTAACACGTTAGTAAAGTAGTGCTCAAAATTCTCCAAGCCAGGCTTCAACAGTATGTGAACTATGAACTTCCAGATGCTCTAGCTGGTTTTAAAAAAGGCAGAGGAACAAAAGATCAAATTGCCAACATCCACTGGATCATCAAAAAAGCAAGAGAGTTCCAGAAAAACATCGATTTCTGCTTTATTAACTATGCCAAAGACTTTAACTGTGTGGATCACAACAAACTGTGGAAAATTCTTTAAGAGATGGGAATACCAGACCACGTGATCTGCCTCTTAAGAAACCTGTATGCAGGTCAGGAAGCAACAGTTAGAACTGGACATGGAACAACAGACTGGTTCCAAATAGGAAAAGGAGTACATCAAGGCTGTATATTGTCACCCTGATTATTTAACTTATATGCAGAGTACATTATGAGAAACGCTGGGGTGAATGAAGCACAAGGTGAAATCAAGATTGCCGTGAGAAATATCAATAACCTCAGACATGCAGATGACACCACCCTTATGGCAGAAAGTGAAGAGGAACTAAAAAGCCTCTTGAGGAAAGTGAAAGAAGAGAGTGAAAAAGTTGGCTTAAAGTTCAACATTCACAAAACTAAGATCATGGCATCTGGTCCCATCACTTCAGGGGAAATAGATGGGGAAACAGGGAAAACAGTGTCAGACTTCATTTTTTGGGGCTCCAAAATCACTGCAGATGGTGACAGCAGCCATGAAATTAAAAGACGCTTATCCTTGGAAGGAAAGTTATGACCAACCTAGACAGCATATTAAAAAGCAGAGACATTACTTTGCCAACAAAGGTCCATCTACTCAAGGCTATGGTTTTTCCAGTAGTCATGAATGTTTGTGAGAGATAAAGAAAGCTGAGCGCCAAAGAATTGATGTTTTTGAACTGTGGTGTTGAGAAGACTCTTGAGAGTCCCTTTTACTTCAAGGAGAGCCAATCAGTCCATCCTAAAGGAAATCAGTCCTGAACATTCATTGGGAGGACTGATGGCTGAAGCTAAAACTCCAAAATTTTGGCTACCTGATGCTAAGAACTGACTCATTTGAAAAGAGCCTGATGCTGGGAAAGACTGAAGGTGGGAGGAGAAGGGGATGACAGAGGTTGAGGTGGTTGGATGGCATCACGAACTCGATGGACATGAGTTTCAGTAAAGTCTGGGAGTTAGTGATGGACAGGGAGGCCTGGCGTGCTACAGTCCATGGGGTCGCAAAGTGACTGAGTGACTGAACTGAGCTGATAAGTGTAGAACCTGTAAACACTAAGGGTAGACTGTAGTTACTTTTTGCTTTGTTTTAAAAGAAGTCTTTCTGCTTATTTGGAAATAATGCTGCTGCAATAAGACATCTTCAGAACATTTAAAAATCATAATTCCTAAGTTAATTTGTAAGATGTTGTAACAGCATTTGGCTCAAAGCAGTAAACTGAGTTTTCAATACAGCTTGAAATTATCTACTGTGGTTAAGATGAGCCTTGCTGCTGCTGCTGCTAAGTCACTTCAGTCGTGTCCAACTCTGTGCGACTCCATAGACGGCAGCCCATCAGGCTCCTCCATCCTTGGGATTCTCCAGGCAAGAACACTGGAGTGGGTTGCCATTTCCTTCTCCAATGCACGAAAGTGGAAAATGAAAGGGAAGTCGCTCAGTCGTGTCCGACTCTTAGCGACCCCACGGGCTGCAGCCTACCACGGACTGCAGCCTCTGTCCATGGGAGTTTCCAGGCAAGAGTACTGGAGTGCTAGCCTTAAATACTTAACTACTGCTCTGAAATTAAATGCTGGAATTCCAGCTTGCCAGGTTTCCTGATCGCCAGGTTCCCTGATCATTATCACCTCTTTATGGTTGTTCATGACTCTTCCCACCTGGAATGCCTTTCCCTTGATTAGGTCAGTTCAGAGCTGCAGCTCTTAGAGGCCTACCCACAATCCCCCAGGGCTATGGAGTATTCCAAGAGGACTTCAGCTGCCCTAACCACTGCCTGCTCTGCCCTCTTGTACTTTCACCTCTGTCGCAACCTCTTGAGGTTCATTTTGCTGTGTGAGTTGTCTTACTTTTTGCTGTTAGTTATGAGTAATTTTTGTCTCCATAACTAGATGATACTTTCCTGAATGCAGGGACTGTGTCTTATACTACCCTGTATTTTAGCAAACACAGAACTGGACGTCTATCAGATATGCAGGAAATACTCGTTGAATGATTCATTTCATTTGGATATTGTCTAAGTTAGCACATGTATGTGTCATTTTTCTTGGCGTTATGTGGAATATTGTTTTTACCCCTTTTCCAAGTTACTTAAACCTGCTTTTAAACCCAAGTATAGCTGGCGGAAGGCATTTTTGTTTTTTCCCTTACAGAATATAGTTCTTCGTGACTGGGAGTCAGAGGTAGAAGGAAAGTAGAGAGAAAAATCATTTCATCTTCTTGCTAAGTACACAGGGCCTTTGGGGATTTTAATAGCCAAATCTAAATCAATTGAACAGATATTTTTCATAAAAGGTGGGATATAGTGTCTGAAATGTTGAAAAGTTCCTTTGTCAAATTGTTATTACTCTTTGCATTTTGCATTCAAAAGAAACCAAAACGTATGTGTACATATTGCTACTAAGCCTTTCTTTTTGGATGCTGTGAGCATATTACTTACATAGTCTTATGTATGTATAGCTTTCTGTGGCCCAGTGTACCAGTTCCTTATAGGGTATTTTTATTTTTGGCACAATCTCACTACTATAAAATTTCTATCTCAGTTTAGTCACAATTATGGGAAAGATGATTAATTATATACATAACCTGTTAGCTTCAATAGAAATCAGATTTTAAAGGTAAGTAATTTTAGATACAAATTAAGCATTCTTTGGTGCCTTTCCACTCTCCTAAGTCTTACATATACCTGGTTAATTTATTTTATGGAATAAGAAATGTTACCCTAGGGGCCAGAAAAAAAAGTAGTGCTAGGTAACCAGTGGCACTGCTAGTAAATTTGGATCAGTTTTCAAAGTAATAGTATCAGATTGAGAGTTTTGAAGTAAGTAGGTTGTTTTAGACCAGAACAGTTGGAGAAATGAAATGCTAAAAATAGATTTACCTACTAGGCTTGCAGAAAACAGAAGAAGCTCATGCAATTGTAGAAAAATCGGGAGGAACAACAGCCACACAAGCTATCCTAACCCTTCAGCTGAATAGAATTAGGAAGGTCAGATGACTATTTTAGTCCATTCCTGGGTGGGGTCAAGAAATATTAAAAATACCCAGCTGATCATCACAAAGTTCCTGGGCTATAGATTTTAGGTCTGGAATGAAACCTGGGAAACTTTATTTTAGAAACACTCCCACAAAGATATCTGATTATTAGCTAAATTTGAGAATTACTAATTCCCTAGACTTCAGGAGGTCTGGTTTCAGGCTAGTTTCAGAACTGGTAATTCAGGCATTTCCTAGACTGACTAAAAATCAGGTTCAGTTCAGTTCAGTCGCTCAGTCATGTCTGACTCTTTGCAACCCCATGAACCACAACATGCCAGGCCTCCCTATCCATCACTAGCTGCTGGAGTCTACCCAAACCCATGTCCATTAAGTCTGTGATGCCATCCAACCTTCTCATCCCCTGTCGTTCCCTTCTCCTCCTGCACTCAATCTTGCCCAGCATCAGGGTGTTTTCAAATGAGTCAGCTCTTCGCATCAGGTGGCCAAAGTATTGGAGTTTCAGCTTCAATATCAGTTCTTCCAATGAACACCTAGGACTGATCTCCTTTAGGATAGACTGGTTGGATCTCCTTGCAGTCCAAGGGACTCTCAAGAGTCTTCTAGGGTAACAATCTACCATTGGGCCAGTCGAAACTGGATTCTTGTAGTGGTGGAAACTGTGTGTTCCATTTGGAGGAGTTTGGGTTTTATGCTGTATTGTTAATATAATGGTCCCCAACATTTCTAGTACCAGGGACCTGTCTTGTGGAAGACAGTTTTTTCCATGCAGTAGTATAAAGAATGCTGAGTGCTAAAGAATTGATGCTTTTGAACTTTGGTGTGGAGAAGACTCTTGAGAGTCCCTTGGACTGCAAGGAGATCCAACCAGTCCATCCTAAAGGAGATCAGTCCTCAGTGTTCAATGGAAGGACTGATGTTGAAGCTGAAACTCCAGTACTTTGGCCATCTGATGAGAAGAGCTGACTCATTTGAAAACACCCTGATGCTGGGAAAGATTGAAGGCAGGAGAATAAGCGGTTGACAGAGGATGAGATAGTTAGATGGCATCACCGACTCAATGGAGATGAGTCTGAGTAGACTCTGGGAGTTGGTGATGGACAGGGAGGCCTGGCGTGCTGTGGTCCATGGGGTCGTGAAAAGTTGGACATGACTGAGAGACTGAACAGAACTGAGGGTTGAGGGGGAGGTGGTTTGGGGATGAGTCGAACACATTTACATTTATTGTGTACTTTATTATTACATCAGCTCCGCCTCTGTCATGCATTAGATCCCCAAGTTTGGGGACCCTTGTGGTAGTCACTCAACCTTCTAGTGTTCCTTCTAGTTCTGTGGTGATCAAGCCATCATTGCTTAAAAGGCACTAGAAAATTTTATTCTCTCATTGATCTGAGTGCTCTCACGTCAGTAAAAATTCATTTAAAGGAAAAGGGTTTCTTTTGTTGTTGTTGTTGTTGTTTTAAAATAAATGCTTTATTTTATCCTTAAATGTCCATATCTTGTTAAAAAGGTAAGCCAAAATTCAACATTTTTATGGTATTTTTCTAATATAAAGAAACAATCTGATGATGAACTTTAGCTTGTGCTAAATTTTTCAGGAGCAGCACTGAAACGTTTGCTGCCTCAACCATCGGTAGGGCATATTAAAGTACAACTTGTTGGGCCACAGTCCCAGAGTTTCTGACTCAGCATGGGGTGGGCATAGAGTTTTCATTTCTGGTAGTTATCAGGTAATGCTGATGCCACTGGCCCTAAGATAATACTTTGAGAACCATAGCCTACAATAGCCTTAGAGTATAGAGTAAGAACAGAGAAAGCAGTAATTTCCATTAGTGTTTTTCAAACTTAGTAAATTTAGTACTTAATTTTTGTGAGAATGTTGCCCAAAGGATGAAAACTCCACATACAATCATTATGTGTATTAAAATGCTAATTTGGTAATACACCACTATAAAAGAGAAACATATTTTTTAATCTTAATAATATAAAAGCAGAACCAAGTAATACACAGTAAGGCAATAAGCAGTAAGTATGTTGATTTGACATGTTAGGTACTGTTTACAGTGTTACTATTTTAGCTTTTCTCAAGGAAAATATTTCATCCTGTGTTGTTTGAAAGAAGTTAGTAATATCTGCAGACTGTATTTTGGTTATCAGTGCTAGAATCTATGTACATGTATTTCAAAGGTTTTTCTTTTTATTGAGAGAAAAATAATTTTATAACAAATCTAGGAATTTGTAATTTTTCTAAAACTCTATTCTAGTATTTAGGCACCAAATTAATATTAAAAAGATTAATGTTAAAAAGCTATGCTTTTGTTTTAAATGATTGTATTCACAGATATAATTTGAGATTGTATAAAAGTAGCTTGGTAGCTTTGTTCAAAACATATTCATAAAGGTTACTTTTTAAATTCTATTTTTCCTCAATCTAGGATGAATTAATTATATAGACTATAAAGATAAAATTATAATTCTTTAATATTTCACTATGATCAAACTTATCAAATCTCATACCTTTACACTGCAGGACACTTAGTACTTCTGCCCTCTTAGCAGTTTGTGATACTCATTCAACTTAAACATATAAATTCTAAATATGTATTTTTTTAAATACAAAGACTGATACAGTATATCAAACAAAGAATAAAGGTCTCTTTACTAGCCATGAAAAGATTAACGACTATTGAGCTCTGGACTGATGTTTGTAGTTGGATTTATATTACTTTAAGTTTCTTAAATGATAAATGAAGGGGATACACTATCACCAGGAATTCAACAGCAATATCAATTAGCTAATCCTTTTTTTAAATGCAAAATCTGGATCTTTCTAAGAACATAAATAATATTTCTTGATTTTTATATTTATGTAGAGTCGACTTATTGGTTTCATATCTAAATAATATATTTTGCCAAATATTGTTTAACAGAAAGAAGCAAAAAGAAAAAATGGTGACAAAATCATGCTTAAGAAATGGAGCTTATTTGCTAAAATGTGTCTTGGTTGCCTTTGAGTTTAATCATACAGGGTGAGTGTTGAGTGGGTAGGAATTTAAACCCCTCCTCCAAAGGTAAAGGGCAGTAATTGGAATTGGTACATTTGCAGTTGAGGGATGGATCTTGATTAACCCTATACAGAGTAGCACATGGTTTTTACCTGGTCAACAGTGTTGCTGTTAATCTTTAATCTATACATAAAAACTAAAGAAGTGATGGTAAAATACTGTGGCTATCTGTAGTCCAAATAAGTAAAATGTTAGACAACAGCCATATGGTTTAAAACTATTTAGGTTTATTTTTATACTCAAAGTCAATTATGCCACATCATCCAAAGGGAGAAGTGCACACTGGGGAATATTTTGCTAAGAGAATATTATTAGCCAAGAGTCTTAAAATACTTGACCTTTATTCGCCATCTACAGTCTGTTCCCATTATTTGTTCTGGTATCACCATCTTGCTCCTGTGTTATTGCTTCAAAACAGTGGTTTTAGCAGCAAAATTCTTTTAATATAGGTTTAAGTGGTACCATTTTCTATCTGAACTTAAGGAATGCTTTTCTCAAAGGATGAAAAATGTGGTACCCAATAGTTTTGTGTGTGAAGTGTCAGATTCACCAGCTTTCATCAAATAGTTCTTGGCCAGCTGAGGAAAAGTGAAAGCAGTTTTGCCAATGAGATCTTGCTCTCTAGTGGGTTTTAATGGAATGATTTGGTGTGTCCCTTAGAAGCCTTTACCCAAGATGTCTACTCCATGTTTAGCAGAGCCCTGTCTAGGATGATGAAGTCTGGAATGTTCTTTCAGTATTGGATAGTTCAAGGCTCTCAGATGCCACTAAATTGTGCATCTCTCACTGGATTCCTACATGAAACCTACTTGTTCACCCACTTGTGAATTATAAACAAAATATAAAATTATAAACAATTAGTTTATATAATTGGTATAAAGTAATAAAGAGAGTACCACCTTTTGAAAATATATAGATACTATAACTTCAGAACTACTAGATTTAAACTTCCTATTGAAATGTCTTAGCTGTTAAGATTTGCACTATTTCTTTTTTAAAAAATTAAAATAAAATATTGGAGTGTGTTGCTTTACAACTAGTTGTGTTGGTTTTTACAGTACAGAAAGATGAATAATCATGCATATACATATATCCCCTCCTTTCTGGACTTTCTTCCTATATAGGTCACCACAGTGTATTAAGTAGAGCTATACGGTATGTACTCAGTGTACTATTTCTTGATTTTACTATATAACATACCTTCCTTTCAGAAATAGACTTACTTTTATTTATGCAGTTCCCTTCTAGAGGGGAGGGTGTCCAATAATTGTATATGGCTCTCTCCTATTGGCCATAGTTTCTAGCCCCAAAGGTGGACTTCACATATAATCTTACTTAACCACCAAAGAGAGACCAATTCTGACTAGCCCAAGTTTCATAGCCTGAGGAATTGTCTCAGTGGCTGTTATCAGCCAATGGAGTATGTACCATATGAAAACTCACTCTCAGCAGGTTTGTTTTCCACTTATTACGCACATATCTAAAATGTAGAAAGAGAAGAAAACAAAGCCAGTGTTTTCATAAGCAGGGAATAGAGTTGAAGAATCTTGGTGGTGGTCAAATTTGTAGCTCAAGTTAGACCTGAAGCCTTGGGGCATTCTGGCCTATAGTTCAGCTTGGTAGTTTGATACCCTAGTATCTTTCTGGTGGTGGTGGTGGTGGTGTAGTTTCTAAATCATGTCCAACTCTTGCAACCCCATGGACTGCAGCCCACCAGGCTCCTATGTCCATGGGATTCTCCAGGCAAGAATACTGGAGTGGGTTGCCATTTCCTTCTCCAAGTATCCTTTGACAGGTTTTCAATTTTGCTTTTTCAAGTCTGTATTGGCCACATGACAGGGACAGCAGATCCTGAGGTAAGTTGGGTGCTAAGAGAATGTTGTCCAACATGGTTTAGGGTACAATGACAAATTGTATCCTTCCTAGCATCCTCCTAGCGGACTACACTATTTGGATGCTGTGAGACCATGCTTTGTGGACCAACATGCTTATTAAGAGTTATTATTTTATTAAAATAAAATAACATTTCTGGAAAAAGCATACAAAAACAGAAAAAGCTACCCTGGTAATCAATATGAAGGTTATCAGCTACATTGTTATAAGATTACTCCTTAGAAAAAGGACAGGACAGCAATGCCAGTAAGATTAATGAATGTATTTTGTCTAGAACATACTGAGTGTAACCAAGCAAAGATTTCTATATAGGAAAAAATGGACAGACTGTGGCTAATATTTTTTGAGGTGGTGTGAGTTAATATTTATTTGTGAGTAAACATTTTGTATAGTCACTGTTTTATTTTTTCTTCGAAATTACTGTGTTATGGCCAATATCTTTTTATCCTTCTAGAAAAAGATTGAAAGCCAAATCTGGCCCATAACCTGTTTCTGTAAATGTTTTTTGGAGCAAAACCATACTCACTCATTTGGTATTGTCCATGGCTATTTTCACACTATAAAGGCAGAAGTGAGTGGTTGTGACAGAACATATGCCCTTGCAAAGCCTCAAATATCTGTCTGCATACAGAGAAATATCAAATACCTGTCTGTGTATCGAAAAATTTTTGTTGATCTCTGTTTTAAAAATTATTTTCCTGTTGTGAGAATTGATTTTAATTGCCATATTTTTGTAATATATTTTAGGAATAAAGCCACTGTATAAATTTAAAAATAGATACATACTTTTTATCTCCTTTTGTCCAGTACAGTCCATGAGCTAAACTTGTTTGGATCAATTCTCATGGTAACTCTCCTGATTGAATCTTCCATTTGGAAGAAAAAAAAAAAGTTAAAATTTGAAACACATTTCTGAATGTTTCCTAACTTTCTAGTCCCTTTAGAAAGAGTCCTTTTTATATACAACTCTTCTGGTTATTTTTAGCTCTTCAGGAGCAACAAAGGTTTTCCTAAGTTCCATCCTCTCACCTATTCAGATTTCCATTCATGTTTTGATCTGTCTTGAACTACACTAAGATTAAGCTTTTTCATAAGCTTGAGGCACAGCAGAGTTGAGAATGTAATTCCATGATACTGAAGGTTCATGCATTGTATCAGCTGTAGGTGACATATTCTTTAAAAATTAGATAGGAAACTGACATAGAAATTAAAATTTCACCTCTGGCTTTTACCAGAGCACTATTAGGTAAGGTTATTTAGTTTTTACAATGGTTCACAAGGCTCTACATGATGAGAAACATACATTCACATGTGTGCAGTAGTGAGAGTACATACTGTGCCTTTCTGCCCTCATGATTATCTCCTTTCTTGCTGTTCCCCACAGGAGAGGTTGGATCTTTCACTCTTGGTCTTTGCCCATGAGGCTCTTTCTCTCTGGGATGCATTCTCCTAGGTGCTTGGATGGTCTGTTGGCTTGTATCTTTGATGTCTTCTCTTGATACTATATTGAAAATTGTGCAACTCCTTACAACACGCACATCCCCTATTCATTGTTCCTATTTCTTTAGCATTTATCATGGATGTTAAATATATTTTACTGATCTATTTTGTCTACTTGAAATTAGCCCTTTTGAGTTTCACAAATTTGATTATTTGGTTTCCTGTGTTCCTAGTACTCACAGTGGAAGGTTCTCTTAAAATATAGGTTGAAAAAATTAATAAATTACATAAAACATTTGGAAGTGAATGGATTTGGAAAAAATGCAGATGGTATAAGTTAAATATGTGCTAATTATAAAGAGCTGGTTCTATTGCAGTTTATTGCAAACATTTAAAGTTACTTTTTCTGAGATTAGAAAACATTCTTTTACTTCTAGAATAGCTCACCAAAATAAAAATAGCCAAGAACTCTATTCTTCAGTTTTAGGATCAAATACTAATTCTAACCATTTATATTCTTAGATCACTGAAATTTTAGCCAATGAGGTTTTAAAATCCACAATATTCACAGTAAGGAAATATAGAAATCATTTTGTACTTTTATTCTCCTTCCCTCCATTCCTCTTTCTCAGCTTTTTAACTTGCATTAGGGTGCTGGATCTCTTACATTTCGTAGAGCTTAGGAATGGAGCCTTCAGATTTCAAGGAAGGATTTTTGTTTTTATTCATACAATATTAATCATGTACACTAGATTTTTCAATAAAAAGTGTGCCAAATAAGCAAATACTATATAATTACAAAATAAATCAATTGCATATGATCTTACAGAAGAACAGACTTATAAAGGTCATAATTTGGCACAAAAAAAACCTGAATTTAAAAATCTTATTATATTTTGAGACTAGGCTTTAAAACACACCATTTGGTGGACTTAACACTTCAGTATCATGTTCAGCTTCACTATTTATTATATGAAATGAAACCATGACAACAATACTTGAAGGGATTTTTCTGATTTTTTCTATTAATCAATGTAGGTGTGTGCGTGCATTTTAAAGCTCGTGAAAGAACATGTGAAGCATATTCCAAATAAAACAACTTAAGCTGTAGAGGAAAGCCTTTCCTGCCATTAGAGCAATGTGCTAAATAGTTCCTACTCAAATGGTCATTCTCATGTCATGCTTTGGTACTGTTAGCTTGTTTCTCTGAGACCTGATAAAGCATAAAGATGTTTAAGAAACATCTTTTAATGTTTATTGTATTTAATGTTATTGTGTTTCAATGTTACGTTTAATGTCAATTATATGTTAACATATAATTTTACAAAACAATTAAGGTATATCAAGTCATACAGCTTGGAGAAGGCAGTGGCACCCCACTCCAGTACTCTTGCCTGGAAAATCCCATGGATGGAGGAGCCTGGAAGGCTGCAGTCCATGGGGTCGCTAAGAATCGGACACGACTGAGCGACTTCACTTTCACTTTTCACTTTCACGCATTGGAGAAGGAAATGGCAACCCACTCCAGTGTTCTTGCCTGGAGAATCCCAGGGACGGGGGAGCCTGGTGGGCTGCTGTCTATGGGGTCTCAGAGTCGGACACGACTGAAGTAACTTAGCAGCAGCGGTCATACAGCTTAGGTACTAAGAAATGTCTGCTTTTTCCTGCCTTATTGATTAAGTAGCACATGTTTTCAGAAAACAATAAGTTATATTTAGTCTTACCATGGCAGGGTAAGTCAGTTTAAATCTAACTTTCCAAGTTTTTTGTTGTCATATGTCAAACTCTAATTACTTCTTTTGAAAAAAAGCTTATTTATATTACAAGGTATTAATTTTGTCAAATGTTTGGTCAAAATGTATTAAAACTTTTATAAGGGTTATAATCTTTTAAAAAGTTATACCAATACTGTATATCAAATGATAACATTTAAAATATTTATCATAAATCATGTAGCTTAATTTTGTTGACAGTAATATTTGTTTAATTCTGTTAATAGTCTTTTTTTTTTTTTTTTGGACGATGGAGGACTTTTAAGTTCTTCCCTACCAAAAACTCATCTATAATTTTTTTGGGGGAAAAAAAAATTGATATCCTGAATAGTATAATGTCCACCTGAAAATTCCTTTAATGTTAATATTTTCAGCTAAAAGAGAAGCAAATGATTATAACATAAATTATACATTTTAATAAGAACAGATTCACTTTCATTCATTCTTTCATTCACTAAGAATACATTGAATTAGTGTGAGTGAAAATTGCTCAGTGTATCCAAATCTGTGCAACCCCATGAGCTATACAGTCCATGGAAATCTCCAGGCAAGAATACTGGAGTGAATAGCCCTTATCTTCTCCAGGGGATCTTTCCCACCGAGGGATTGAACCTAAGTCTCCTGCATTCTAGGCAGATTCTTTACCATCTGAGCCACCAGGGGAGCCCCAGATGCAGTAAGTACTTACTAAATACAAGTGTAATTTAGAAATATTTGCATGGCATTTCAAGAATTTTTAGGAAAAAAAATTTATTTAGGCATTCAATTTTTTCAAAATGTTCTCAAAAGGACTTAATAAAAATATAATTTCAGTTAAATCAATTGAAATAATTAAAGCCAGAAGCTTTAAAATATTAGGTTTATATTTTTTTCATTGAACGTATAATGTAGATATGTTTATTCAGAACTTTTCCATGAAACCCAACTTTAAATGTCACAGGATTTGTAAATTTAAAGAATGTAAAGTTATGAGGAGTTTATAAAATATGTATATTTAAAATATAAGTATTGTGGCTTGTGTCCACCACAAAATATATATTGAAATCCTAATGTCCAATACCTGTGAAAGTGACCCTACTCAGAGAGAGGATCTTTGCAGATGTAATCAAGTTAACATGAGGTAATACTAGATGAGGGTGGACCCAAGTCCAATGACTGGTGGAAAATCCATGTGATGACACAGAAACATAATGTCACATCACATGCAACATATATGAGAAGGCCATGTGATGATGGAACACTTGTAGTGATGGTTCTTCATGCCAAGTAAAGTCAGAGATTTCTGGCCACCAACAGAAGCTAGGAGAGAGGCATGGGGTACATTTTCCCTCTGCTCCCCCAGAAAAACAATCTTGTCAACACCCTGATTTTTAGATTTTTGTCTTCACAAGTGTGAGAAAAAATTCTGTTTAAGGCACCCAATTTGACATGATTTGTTATGGCAGCCTCAAGAAATTAATACAGCAACCCTTGATTTGTAAACAAAATCCCCTTATGGTCAATTAAAGAAGAGTCTCACTAAATTTATGTTGAGAATTACAAAATATATAACATATGCCCTTCATTGCAGGAAATTTAGCTGTTAAATGATGGTTGTAAAATTAATAGCCATCCCCGCAGCCCCTGCCCAATGTAACAGGACTAGGTACTGCTGCATAGGACAGGAAACAAAATAAGTTTGATGGAGTAGAAATTTTGCGATTACTGAAGGAAGCCCGCAAGTGGTTAGGAAGGCAGGTGTTGGCATGGTGCTCTGTCTTATCTCATTACCTATCTCACATGGCTTCCATTCTAGGTCAAGATCATTGGTTGAGCTTCAGCACCTACATGTACATTTGTCAGTTAAAGAAAGTGAATGAGGGTCACACCCCTTCCCTTTTAGGATACTTCTCAGAAGCTACACATTACACTTCTGTTCCCATCCTAGAAGCCAGATGTTAATCACATGGCCACAGTTTGCTGCAAAGTAGACTGGTAGCTTTCCTCCCCCTGCCCCTGCCACCGCAGTGGTTCCATGCCTAGCTGAAGATCAGGGATCCTAATACTAATAAAGGAGATAAAAATGGATATATGGGTACAACTGCAGTTTCCACCACACTCAAGTATACACAAATGAAACAAACCATTCTGAAGCACAATTTTAAGTAAAAAAAAGAAAAAAAAATCAATTTTCACATTATGAGACAGCAGTTGAAATTAAGTCAGCAAGTGAAATGGACCACCCACAGCCAGAACTCTCAATTCTACCCTATAAATATCTTGAAGATCTTTCTACTTCTCTACTGATGACATTTTTCACCTGGACCATTGTAATAGCATCTTCCTGATGAATTACCCTGCCTCTCTCTTCTTACACCTTGCAATGTATCTTTATCCTTTATTGATTTTCAGTATCCTGAAGATGATGTTGCGGTATTAGACAGTCTTACAAAGTCCTTTGTGAGCTTCTTACCTCCCATCTTCATGTTCTATTGCTCTTCACTGTGTGTTGTCTGCTTCAGTCAGGTTGTCTTCTGTTCTTTCATTGTTGACTAGTTTAAGTTTTTATCATTTCTCCCATTTATCCATAATGGGATAATAATCCCATAATCCACTGCTTGGATTATTCATATCTACCATCTTTACCTAGGCGACTTCAACTAATTTTTTAAACCTAAGCCTAAAATTTGTATTCTTTGGGAACTCTTCTTTAGCCTGATTTTATTGGTTCAGTAGGCTCCCTGTGAATATGTACTCCTTGTTCTTTTTTTTTTTTTAATTACCAATCTTATTTAGAATTTTAAAAAATATCTGTCTTCCTCCTAGCAAAGGATATCTTTTGTTGACTCCTTTATCTCCAATGCCTAATATGGGGCTGGGGTATGTTAATAGCAAGAGCTCACTAATCACCTGTTAGATTAAAGTATTCAATTTTATAAGAGTTTTTCATAAATATATAATTTGGTAAATATTCTTTATACCTATTACTTATTATTCATTGCTTTTCCAGACTCAAGCATGATTTTAGGCCTGTAGTATTTTATGACTACTTTCTTAATGAATACAATTACAAAGTTTTTAAAAAATATTAACCAACATAACTGCTTTTTCTGTATCATAGGTATGGTGCTAGGATCTGGATGTACACTAGAGAATAAAAGCAGCATTGATCTCATCCTTATAGAACTTCATTCTTGGATAAATTATTTATATATCTAATAAGACTTTAATAATAGAACACAATGTATCTGTATAATAGAATATTCTGTGGCCTATTGAAACAATGTATCAGAAACATATCCTTTGGCCAGGAGAGGTATGTTGCTAAGTGGAAAAAAATCAAGTTACAAAACAATATGTACTACAGTATTCTAGTTTTATAGGAGAGTATAACCGGATTAAGTCCACAATACTAAAAGTGATTTTTCAGATATCATTAAAAGTGCTTATCCCTGAGGTTTCCTTTTGTCTTCCTGAAATGTTTATTTTTAAAAAATATATATGGGATTAAGTAAATTTCATTAAATAAGAGTAGAATATTTTTACTATTGTACTGTTATTTTTCAGTAATTAAAAGCTATCTTTGACCTGAAAATATCAAAGCTATTTTGTATGAATTGTCATGTGAATCATAATGCACTTATGTTTCTTGCATATAAAGTATTAGTTGGGGAATCATAGCCACTTACCTCATAGAATGGCTACTGCTACTGCTGCTGCTAAATAGCTTCAGTCGTGTCGGACTCTGTGCGACCCCAGAGACGGCAGCCCATCAGGCACCCCCGTCCCTGGAATTCTCCAGGCAAGAACACTGGAGTGGGTTTCCATTTCCTTCTCCAATGCATGAAAGTGAAAAGTGAAAGTGAAGTCACTCAGTCATGTCTGACTTTTCGCGCCCCCATGGACTGCAGCCTACCAGGCTCCTCCGTCCATGGGATTTCCAGGCAAGAGTACTGGAGTGGGGTGCCATCGCCTTCTCCGTTTTTTTCTGTTTCCCTGGTTCGCAATAACAACATCATTCTGGTGGGGAAAGCAGACCAGTTTTGGCAGCACTGGTGGGAAAAGTGGATCTTGCATTTACCTAGGTTGGGGGCGGGAGGACCCTCTCTGGAACAAATGCTAAACAGGTATAGATGAGTGAGATAGGAGGCTCTGGGTTCACACACTCCCATGACGACAGGGCAGGCTGGGCTGGGGGCCCTGCCCTTGAGTTTCTGAAGCCCCAGGGCTCTTGCTGCTTGAACTGTGTGTGGGCTGTGACTATTCAGGAACACAGTCTTCTTCCCAGGCCCAGGGTGGCCAGACAACCGGGTTTAAAATGCCGATGCGGAAGGGTGAGGGGGCCTGGCTGCGGAGCTTATGCTCCGCAGCGAATTGTCTGGAAGCCAGGTGGCTGGAATAAAAACTTAATACTTTTGAATAGCTTACCTTAATTTACATAGACATATAACTTACAGCCTATATCCTATGGAGCTGACTTTTGACATGGTGGGATTGAGCTAAGTAAAATAGTTAAGTACCAGTTTTGTTGTGAGCATCAAGCTAAATAGTTAATGTATTCTGTTGCTAATTCTCACAGCCATCCTTCAAGGTGAGTGCAGGTAACTTGCCCAAGGTTACTCACTAAGTGGCAGGCCAGGGATTTGAATCTGTCCTACCAATTCTGGCACATCACGGATGTCAGCAGGAAGAGGGAAAGGTCATGCAACTGTTTGCATACACAGAATCCTCCTTCCTGGAAGCTTATTATGTTGACAGTGTGTCCTAGTTTATCCTCCAAAGTTCTTAGGAGTCAACAGGTGTATTTTTATATGATTGGTATTACATGTTTTCCTGAAAATACTCTCACCTAAATAAGATGATTTCCAAGCCCTGGATGAAGTACTCAAACTAAGAATGGAAATACAAGCATCTTCCCAGAAAAATTTTATCTTTTAACATTCTTTTATTCCTATCATGGATAATGTCCAACTATCACTAATATTTCCAATTGCTATTTTTTTTTTTTTGGCACTAAAGTCATTTTCTACTCTTTTCTCTGGTTCAGAATACAGAAAAAATTCACGTTAACGCAGTAGCCAGCCTCTTCTATCTTCCCTGGGCAGTTTTTGAGACACATGTGCATTCCTTATGTTACATGACTTTTGCTAGCAAGCAGAGTTTCTGAAGTTCATTACTGCAGGAAATCAGACTGGCAAGTATATGAAAGGTGGTCCTGCAACACCATCCCTCACTTGTTTAGGGTCTCATAAAACCCATCAAAAATGATATCAGCATCCAGTGCAGACATGCTACCTTCTGGGTAAGAGGTATTCATATTTATATTCAGAATTATCAATCATTCTAAATACTGACTCAAGCTTGTCTTTTAGTAGCAATATTTCCACTTGTAGTAAAGATATACGGGGAGGACTCCTCTGTCTTCACAGCTCTTATATCACTGTCAAAATTAGTATATAAAGCATCCATCAAATACATACTCAAGGTGAACTGGGCATGCCTTCACAAAGTCTATCTTGTATATTTGTGATTTTACTAGGCTTTTTCAGGTACCTCTAGAAGCAAGCACACTGACAGGTGCCAAGCCACTTTTCATAAATGAAATACAGAAAGTAATAGGATCTGGCCTGGGAATTTTATTGGTGCTATGCGTCCAGAGGTTTGACTTCTTAATTGTTGAATTATACTAGAAATGTTTATGAATGGCACACATAGTTTGCTTTTGTAAGACACAGGAAACAAGACGTTGATAAATAGATGTGAACCACTTATTGGTTGATGGCCTACTGAGAATGGAGAATTAAGTAAACTTAAATCTGGTTCACTGATTCCTAAAATGTCAGTGTTCACTCTTGCCATCTCTTGTTTGACCAGTTCCAGTTTTCCTGGATTCATGGACCTAATATTCCAGGTTCCTATGCAATATTGCTCTTTACAGCATTGGACTTTACTTCTATCACCAGTCACATCCACAACCAGGTGTTGTTTTTGCTTTGGCTGCCTCTCTTCATTCTTTCTGGAGTTATTTCTCCATTGATCTCCAGTAGCATATTGGGCACCTATTGACCTGGGGAGTTCATCTTTCAGTGTCCTGTCTTTTTGCCTTTTCATACTGTTCATGGGGTTCTCAAAGCAAGAATACTGAGGTGGTTTTCCATTCCCTTTTCCAGTGGGCCATGTTTTGTCAGAATTCTCCACCATGACCCATCCACCTTGGGTTGCTCTACATTGCATGGCTCATAGTTTCATTGAGTTAGACAAGGCTGTGTTCCATGTGATCAGTTTGGTTAGTTTTCTGTATTGTGTTTTTCATTCTGTCTGCCCTCTGATGGAGAAGCATAAGAGGCTTATGGAAGCTTCCTGATGGTAGAGACTTAACTGTGGCTTAAAACTCAACACTCAGAAAACTAAGATCATGGCATCCAGTCCCATCACTTCATGGCAAATAAATGGGGGAACAATGGAAACAGTGACAAACTTTACTTTGGGGTCTGCAAAATCATTGCAGATGGTGACTGCAGCCATGAAATTAAAAGACACTTGCTCATTGGAAGAAAAGCTATGACCAACCTAGACAGCATATTCAAAAGCAAAGACATTACTTTGTCAGCAAAGGTCCATCTAGTCAGATCTATGGTTTTTCCAGTAGTTATGTATGGATGTGAGAGTTGGACTATAAGGAAACTGAGCACAGAATTGATTTTGAACTGTGGTGTTGGAGATACTCTTAAGAGTCCCTTTTACTGCAAGGAGATCAAACCAGTCCATCCTAAAGGAAATCAGTCCTGAATATTCATTGAAAGGACTGATGCTGAAGCTGAAACTGCAAAACTTTGTCTACCTGATGCAAAGAATTGACTCATTTGAAAAGACTCTGATGCTAGGAAAGATTTAAGGTAGGAGGAGAAGGGGATGACAGAGGAAGAGATGGTTGGATGGCATCACTGACTTGATGGACATGAGTTTGAGTAAAGTCTGGAAGTTGGTGATGAACAGGGAGGCCTGGCATGCTACAGTCCATGGGGTCACAAAGAGTCAAAAATGACTGAGCTACTGAACTGAGCTGAATTCTGGTTACCTCTAGCTCACTAAGTACACACATACCTTAATCATTATAAAAGTTATTTATCGACTGGGGTATACTTTTACTACCATACATTTCATGGCTACTGCTGCTGCTAAGTCACTTCAGTCATGTCCGACTCTGTGCAACCCCATAGACAGCAGCCCAACAGGCTCCCCCATCCCTGGGATTCTCCAGGCAAAAACACTGGAGTGGCTTGCCACTTCCTTCTCCAATGCATGAAAGTGAAAAGTGAAAGTGAAGTCACTCAGTCGTGTCCGACTCTTAGCGACCCCATGGACTGTAGCCTACCGGGCTCCTCCATTCATGGGATTTTCCAGGCAAGAGTACTGGAGTGGGGTGCCATTTCCTTCTCCGACATTTCATGGCATTCAACTTATGAAAATTGAAATGTGTCACATTTCTACACGGTTTTCTCTGTATATGAGAGAAGTAATTCCTCACATTTAAAAGAAAATTTCAAAAGAACATGAAAATGTTACATAGCACCCTCATTACAAACTACCAGTGTTTTATACCCATTGTAATAATTAGACTTATTTAGGAAAATCATTACATAAAGGCAGGCCACTAAAATGGTAATCTTCTTGGAGGTTTATATTTTTTGACGAGTGTTCACACCAAAGCATTTAACATTTTTCTGCCTGTTCATCTTCTGGAAAGAGGCAGTCTCCTGATTTCCTTTTATATTTTGTGAAATATAGTTTAGCTAATGAACCACCATAGTCTCCATCTTTGCTCATGACTACTGTATGGCATAATATTATATCACTTCTGCTATCATGATTTATATCTTTAATATTTGTATAAATTATGTGGCCTACACTGCTATTTATTGAATTATATCAGGTTGCCTCTCAAGGTTGTTGATGTAAAACACACCACAGGTCATCTTTATCCCATTTACAATGCTGAATACAGCATCTGCTTTACGTGTGGTAGATGTTCAGTGTGTTGAATGATGATGAAGATGATTATTATCCACTAAGAAAATAATTGAGAAAACAATTCTGTGTAATAATTTCTGCTTATTTTTATTGTCAACCACCATGTATTCATCTATCTACTCATAGTGGAACTATAACAACTATAAAGTATTTTTTAGTTTCATTGCTCATAAGCTTCAGCTAGACATGGTTTTGGCAGATTCAGTAATATGATACAGAACATTGAACATGCACTTATTCTTGTTCCCAGGAAACTAATTGAATCATTAAGTTAGAGCCATTAGAAAACTGACCAAATGGTATGAACTTAAGTTATGATCTTCCCAATGAGCTAATTTCACTTATCATTTTTAGCTTCTTCTCCCCTTCCATTTCCCCTGTGGAACTATGGAAGCAGTTGCAGAGCATAACTGTATCCTATTTTAAAATGGCATTAGTTTTGGTTCTCTGAATCTATGGATACAAGGAGGCAGAGTCCATTCTGCAGCATCAAATATTACTCAATATATTTATAATGTTTGTTTGTGTTATGTGGCTTCAATTAGTCACTTCCAAAATTTACATACCTGATAATTTCCTGTGTCAGCCTGAGACATCTGTAGGGAGAAGCTTTCATTGGACGCCATTGGTAAAAACAAAGGAGCCTGTATTTCAGTCCAGGAAATATATGACCTCCATGAGAGCAGGGACCACATCTCTCCTATTTCTTGACTAAATCTCAGAGTCCAGCACAATATATTATACATAATAAGAATTCAGTTCACATATGTGAGTGAATGGATGAATGAATGAATGTTGGAAACTCATAGACTCTATTGGGGCATGCAAAGCATTTGGCATTTAGGGCCCACATTCTGCCATAGGGTCCAGCACTAATTGTACCAAATTTCAAAAGTTATAATTTATATTGTGGCTTTCCTGGTGGCTCAGATGGTAAAACATTTGCCTGCAATGTGGAAGACCTGGGTTCAATCCTTGGGTTGGGAAGATCTCCTGAAGAAGGAAATGGCAACCCACTCCAGTATTCTTGCCTGAAGAATTCCATGGACAGAAAAGCCTGGCAATCAGACCCGATTGAGCAACTAACATTTTCATGATGTATATTACTGTAATATATATGAAGGATTGGTAGGTCTCGGTTCTTGCTCGTTTCAAGGAAGTCAGAAGTTACTTCTCAGTTGTTGAACACTAATGTTACTGTTTATAATAAAATCTGTGAAGAACTTTAACATGAAAAGAATGCTTACACTTGGCATTTGTAAATTTTAAACTGATCTGTCTTCACTGCTTTAATCATAGAACTCTATGTAACTGCATTCAATTATACTTAAAAAATTAGTTATTGTCTTGATTCTCTTATTCTCTCCTAATTCCAAATTGCTGCTCTTCCTGATGGATCTGATTTCCTTTGTGACAGTACCAGCTTACTCAGCCCCAGGCTAAAATCCTTAGTTATATTTCTAGTACCTATGTAGCCACCATTGGTTAGGCAATTGAAAGTTTGTTCTTGAACTCCTGAAGTAGGGTCCTTAAGAGTCTTCCTTGTCTTAAGTTTATTTGTAACAACATAGACTGTGTAACTGGTGATCCATCTCGAAATGTTACTCTGATGCTGCCACTCCCTAGTTCACACACCACCAAAGACTCTTCAGTCCCTTCAGGGTGAATATCTGATCTATCTGGTTTCTCTTCTCTTGTTTCTCATACTCTCTCCAAATGGCGTCTGCCTCTAGAATTCCTGGCCAGGGCTACCTACCCCTCAGGAAAAACATTAGCACCTCCAGACAGTGTGGTTTGCAAAAACATATTCAGTATTGTAATACATTTTGTCTCTGGAGGGAGAAAAACCACTATCCTTTTCAAAATATTGACCTAGAACATAAAACTTGGCTGAACTTTCTTGACTGGTAGGGATAAAACAGAAGAATAGGAGATGAACTTTCCTGCATTTTCTTAATAATTGGTGGAAAAATGATACACCAGAGTCTCCAGCAGATAAAAAAAGTTTGTGATCAAAAGGAGAAAGAGTTGGGAAGCAGATATTGTTCATTGGACATGCCTAATTGTGAAGAAAGCTGAGCACTGAAGAATTGATGCTTTTGAACTGTGGTGTTGGAGAAGACTCTTGAGAGTCCCTTGGACTGCAAGGAGATCCAACCAGTCCATCCTAAAGGAGATCAGTCCTGGGTGTTCATTGGAGGGACTGATGCTGAAGCTGAGACTCCAGTACTTTGGCCACCTCATACGAAGAGTTGACTCATTGGAAAAGACTCTGATGCTGGGAGGGATTGGGGGCAGGAGGAGAAGGGGACGACAGAGAATGAGATGGCTGAATGGCATCACCGACTTGATGGACTAACTAAAAATCTATATACATGCTATAACAAAGAATTCAGTGGTTTGTCTTTCCCCTCAAGTGTTTCATATTGAACTTGTAGGCACATAAAACTGCCGAGTCTTTTCCATATAATGTTACTTGCAGTCTTCTGAATTCAGCCCTTCTTACCTGCAAAGCTGCCTTCTGTGCTTTCTTGCATATCACATTGTTCTCTGACAGTTCTGTTTGGGTGAGATGGGTACCTATATTTCTGTATGTACACCTCATTTTTTTTTAAGATTCGGTTGTAAATTCCTTGAAAACAACAAATATTTTTGTCATAATTGGTATCCAGGAGGAATGTGGAAGTGAACCTTTCTCATAGGTATTTGATCATTGTTTTCTAATTGATAGATTCAATGCATTAAAATCCATTAATTGCAAGATAATAAGTTTTGCCTTTGAAGAAGCTGGATATTATAAGGGTACTAATAAACACCATGTGACTATTAATAGAATGCTCCTGGATTTGGTGGGGGGCTATAGGTTCTAATATAGAAATTTAAGGACCTTAATAGACTGCTTGATTTCAGAGAATAGAGCACTGGATATCTAAAAAAAGGTTATAATTTTGGCTTGGATAACAGACTTACAATGTAACATATGCTATGCCATTAATGTCTTTTCAAATGTGCCTCTCATCCAAGTCCATAACATTTGGACAGTTAGAGAGAATGGTATAATTAGAGGTTATGAACGTTGCTGCTCCCTATAGCCATGGCTGGTTAACTCAGTTAGTTAAAGCATGGAGTTAATAAGACCAGGGTCAAGAGATTAATACCCTTTACAGTCCAGTTACCTTTGATTCTGTTTCTGGCCAGAGACTAAACACCAAGACCTAGCCTGCCAACTCTCAAAGGCATGCTTTGGCCAAGAGAGATTGGCTGGAAATATATCAATGGATCAGTAGAAATCAATCTTACCAGGGAAAAGTGGCTCAAAGCACATTTTCTACTAGCATCATCTTAAGTCATCCATTTATGCATCCATTCAAAATTGTGGGGTGCCTACCTTGGGTCTGACTCTCTACTAGACCCTGGGGATAAAAAGGAGTATGACTGTACATCTGCTGTAGCAGAACTCTCAGATTTATACCTTTTAAGAACATTGCCTTAGTCCTTCAGGCTAAGAACACCACAATCTGAGTAGCTTAAAAATAATAGAACTTATTTCTGACAGTTCTAGAGGCTAGAAATCTGAAATCAGGGTGCAGCATGGTCAATAGAGAGCCCTCTTCCAGGTTGCAGATTTCTAGTATCCTCACATGGTGTAGGGGGCTAGGGAGGTCTATGAAATCTTTTATGAGAACATTAATCTCATTAATGAGGATGCCACTTTATTAACTAAATGAAAAGTGAAAGTGTTAGTTGCTCAGTCTTGTCCAGCTCTTTGCAATCCCATGGACTGTAGCCTGCCAGGCTCCTCTAACCATGGAATTCTCCAGGCAAGAACACTGGAGTGGGTTGCCATGCCCTTCTCCAGGGGATCTTCCCAACCCAGGGACCGATCTTGGGTCTTCTGCTTTGCAGGCAAATTCTTTACTGTCTGAGCCCAGAAGTTCGCCTCTGAGCCACCAGGGAAACCACCTCCCAAAGACCACACTGTCTCATTGGTCACTAGGATTTCAGTGTACAGTTTTGAGGGGATATGAGCATTCAGACCACAAACAGATCCTAAATTACCTAGAGTTGATTGTTTTGGCTGATAGAGGGTGTGAGACTTTTTTTTTTTTTTTTTTTAATTTTTGTTGGTTGGTTGACTGGTTGGACTTAAGCTACTTTTATTTTTATCTTAAAAATTTTCAGTATGATCTTCTGCCCATAAAAATATTTTTCAGACCTAAAAAAATAACATTTTACTCTTTATAAAAATATCCCATATGATATTTGTAAGTTGAAGCATTTGAGAAAGCTGATAAAAATAAACTTGTTTATATTAAAATTCTGACTCATCAAGTACTGTATGATGACTGTCAGTTATGATTATAAAAGTCTGCTTTGTTGAAGGACAGAAGCTCAAGTAATAGAAAAGTAGCAAAGAAAAAAATGCCAATAACTGAAGTAATCAAATAGCATCAAAGAGTGAACGATGAAAATGTGAAAAGGCCAAAGTAGTAACTTTTGTATAGTAACTTGAAATAGAAGCTACCCGATCCATGAGTGATCTCTTAAAGAGAAAATTCAAAATTGTTCTATTTCTTGATAGTAAATTTGATTAGAAGTCCTGTAACAAAGGATAAGAAACTAAATGGCTTATGTAAGGATAAGATTTTTCACTTTTTTCAGAATAGTATTGTGTGTATCAGAGTGAAAAAGGCATGAGCTTTTAAAATGTTGAAGACATTTACTTTCATAGTTTAGGAAAAAAAGATAAAAGACTGGAAAAGAGAAGTACTAATTCTTTTTGATTTTTCTTTTTAATTAGCTGAAGACAAGTTGACAGAATAGCATACACTCTAGTGAGGGCAGCAGCTTTCCTTTGTCAGAGCAACATACACATTTCGGAGAACTGAGATCTAATAGAGGCTCTGTGATTCTTAAGTGATATGCAACAATAAAGGAGATGAGTCTGAGGGTGGTACAGCCACTCACGCAGGCATGCAAATAGCATTTCATGTATAAAAATGTTTATTAGGTACAAGAACAAGAGAAAATGTGTGTCTAAAAGCATCTGTTACCTTTAGAGAAGATTTAAGTTAGATACCTAAAATGCTACATTTCAAAAACTGAATTTGAATTAAATTCCACTTTATTCACTTCAGTTGATAATAATGATGGCTTTTGATTTTAGATTTCAGACTATAATCCAGTGATTTGCTTTTATATTGTTGCTGTTCAGTTGCTCAGTTGTGTTCAATGCTTTGTAACCCCATGGACTACAGCACACCAGGTTTCTCTGTTTTTGTTCAAACTCATGTAAAGATGATGTTAGGGCATCTCCAATGGAGGATGGCAAAATGTCTCACTCAACTCTGTGTTGTGATAAGAGTTTGAATGGGCAGCAGGTATTTGAAAAAGATCCTTATGTGTATACATCTTGTGTCAGGGATGGGTAAACTTGGCCAGTACCACCATTTCACAGAAAAGCTGTGAAATGATGAGACATGATGTTGGGTGGTGGAGAGAACCACCTTTAAAGTAAACATACACCCACTCTCAGTCACTGAGTCTTGTCTGATTCTTTGTGACCTCATGGACTGTAGCACACCAGATTCCTCTGTCCACTATCTCCCAGAATTTGCTCAAATTCAAGTCCTTTGAGTTGGTGACACTATCTCATCCTCTGTCACCCCCTTCTCCTTTTGCCTTCAGTCTTTCCCAGCATCAAGGTCTTTTCCAAAGAATCAGCTCCTCCCACAAGGTGGCCAGAGTATTGGAGCTTCAGCTTCAGTGTCTGCCCTTCTAATGAATATTCAGGGTTTATTTCCTTTAGGAACAAACTCTAGCTCTAGCTCTACTGTATTCTTGCATGATCTACATCAGGCTACTTGACTCTTCTTGATTGTATTTGTTCATCAGAAAGAGAGAATATCTCCCATAGGGTCATTTTATGTATTAAATGATGTGTTTTAAATACACAGTTTTGGCAGCTGCTGATGTTATTGTGGAAACTTTCTGAATGCTTTATAACTATAGATTTCCAAACTTGGCCAAGAGGCATCTTCAGATGAATAAAGGAAGGAGCTGTAAATGTTAAGTGCATAAAATTGTAAAAATATTATTTTAATAGAAGACACTATAACTATTTCTTTTAATGGAGAAATTAGAGAATCTGAAAATTTTTTTAGGGGAAAATTCAAGTCTGTTTTCACCATTTCTCCATCTTGATTCTATCTCCCTCCAGCCATTCTAACAAATGGATTATTAATAACAGAAGAAAAATTCTTTACTGACAAAAAATTTGATTGTGCAGATTGCATAGGCTCATAAACTTCCAGGTGCTACTGATGAGAAAGTACCCACCTCTAGGCACAGTTTCATCTAATCTGGAGGTCAGTGACAGTTTTGAAGAATGAGCAAGAGATAAGTATTTGGCTACAAGTGGGCAGGAAACTAGGGAGTGTACCCAGAAAGTCCAAATTGCCAACCCACTGGGAAAGCACTGTCTTCCCATTAAAGATGGAAAATCATCTATGGTTTAAAGTAAGGGGGAAGGACTGCCTAACAGAAGTACCTAACTCCAATATCTGCAGGTGCAAAGCAGCTCAAACACCAGATGAGGCTGGATGTATGGCAGTAGGGCCGGAGGTGACTGTGGTACACTGGGGAGAGCACCTACAAGATTCCAGTGGATTATTTTGAACACTCATGAGCCTGCCGGACAGAACAGGCTGAACTCGGCCTTCAGCGTTTCCTCTGTTCCTAGCATATGGACTCCTCTGCATATGGCAATGATCCCAATAGGAACCTCTAAGCATCAGCATTATTTCTGCATCTATTTCAGTGAAGGCTGAGTGCATGGATTTGGAGAATTTGGGTTGTGTATTCTTTATTTCTTCAAGTGCCACACTTGGAAAAAATATTAACATATTGCCTTATACACACACATGTGGCATGCAAACACAGGACACTGTGTTCCTCCATGATACAAAATCTTCATTATGTTCACTTCATGTGTTGCTTTTGATTATAGCAGGTGCAAACATATCTAATAAAAGAATAACAGTGCCAATTGATGAAAAAATGAAGTTATACACCAGTAACTTCTTAAATGGAGAAGGCAATGGCACCCCACTCCAGTACTCTTGCCTGGAAAATCGCATGGATGGAGGAACCTGGTAGGCTGCAGTCCATTGGGTCGCTAAGAGTCAGACACAACTGAGCAACTTCACTTTCACTTTTCACTTTCATGCATTGGAGAAGGAAATGGCAACGCACTCCAGTGTTCTTGCCTGGAGAATCCCAGGGACAGAGGAGCCTCGTGGGCTGCCATCTATGGGGTTGCACAGAGTCAGACACAACTGAAGCGACTTAGCAGCAGCAGCAGCAGCAACTTCTTAAATGTTTCCAGGTCCAAAGTAGCACAGGTGGAAAAATACTGTATGATCCCCAAAATCGCATTCCAGTTTCAACTGCAAACACATCTTCTCACAAATTCTCTACCAAATCAGGACAGTTATGGGAAAAAAAAAATGTGGCTTCATTATGTACTATAATCAGTTCAATTGAAAAGGCTTTGTGACCAGATGCTTAAATGACAATAAAAATTTAGCTCTGATAACCCTGATGAGACCATGTTAATTTGAAATTAAGGTAATTTGAGCATTCAATATGCTCTTCTCCAAATCCTTTGGCTTCACAGTCTCTCTCTTTATTCCATAAGGAGAATGTATATGCTGTCGAAAGTTAGTCTTAAATGTATTGTATTTTTTATTCTAAAAGGATATGGGAAAGATAAAACCCTGGTAGGGAGTACTTTGCTTGCCCTTACTTAGAATTTCATATTTTTGGCGGTGACCCAGGCTCATGTGCAACACCTTGAAATGGCAAATGGTTGTTTTTTTTAAGCTTTTGGGTCAGAGCAGGCATTTATTTTGATCACCTAGCTAAAGTAAAGTGGCTTCTATTCATTCGTTTTTGAACCCTTTATCTTGAATCTAAATGGAACTGACCTAAAACTGTATCTGGAATTATTCGCCTGTAAGAAGGCAATGCAAGTCAATACAAACAAGGGCATTTTAGCCAGAAGCTGAAATTAACCTGCAGAAACTTTGCAACCTAGATGTGAGCTGCTCCATATCTGCAAAGAGAGCAGGTATCACTTAACAGAGTAAAAGGTTTCCTGTGCCAATCAAAAAGAAATGAGGTGATCCTCATCTTCTTCTTTGGTATGTTTGAGTCACCAATTTCTTTTGCTTCAACAGACCAAAACAATTTTAAAAGCATCTTTTACTCTGAGGGGAAGTTAGTCTGAATACATCACAAAGTAGAACACTTATACCCGAAATAGCAGGCACTGTTATGATTTAATCATTTCCTTATTTTAAATGTTTACTCACTTTAAAACATGAAAATCTCTAAATCCATTCCTAAGAATGATTGTTACATCTTTGACACACGATCAAAGACAGAATTAAGACTTCTGATGTGTCCTTGACCGAACAGGATTTTTAAGCTAATTTTGTATTCTTCTTAGGACCAGAGGTAAACTGTATGAGGTTCATTAATTCAGACCAAGATTTCAGATATTTTAAATGCATTTTCAAGTAAATATTAAAGATTTTCATGAAAATGTTACCTCAGAAGTTTGTTTTCCCTATAATCTAAACACTTTTATACTTGAAAAAAATTAGATGTCTTCTAAATTACTAAAGGAATGTTGATGTTTCCTAAATAGTGTTAAATTCATAAAATACATTTTCTAAAAACATATAAGAACATATCAGAATCTAAATAATACTTAAATACTTCAACTCTCAGTGCTTTTTTTTATCAAACAGGTTTTGGAAAAAAATCAATATTCTGTGATTTGCAAATTAAAACTCTTAGTTGAGTCTTAATTGAGTCTCTCACTTCAATCTGTTTTTAAATGAGTCTCTCATTTCAATCTGTTTCTATATTTTTTATTTATATGAATATTCTTAGGGAATAAAAAGTCCCATATGTTATATATTTTAATAGTTTAAATTGTGGAGTTATAGATACCTATAAGAAGTAGATAAATATTATACACCCTCCCCAGAAAATTATGCATCTTTGTATAAAAATGAAATATGCATGCAGTTTCACATTTGAAGACTATCCCTTGATTGATAACTTTCTATGGAAGATGAAAGTTGTCTTTTCAACTACTCATCCAAAACTTTAAAGCATAGTTCAGCCTTCCTGCACCATAGAAACCCAATATTTCCCTTAGTAATGTCCATTCAGGTAAAGGTAACATTTTCCCTGAAGCTTAATCTCAGGCATATTACTTTAATTTTAACAATTTGTAGTTTTAAGCTTGATACTAAGTGAGAGTTCTGTTTCCTTGTCAAAAGTTGAGCCATGTGAGGATTACTGGAAACACAGGCTGACATCCGAGTAAGTCTCTCTGGTCTATTAAGGGGGTTTACAAGTAGAACAAAAGCTTAGAAGAAGTGTTAATAGAGCCAGCACATCAGTTGCAAATTTTCACAAGCAAACTGAAAGACAGAAAAATATCATCCTAGTAAAAAGTAGGAAAAATGGAATTTGATGAAATAACATGTCTATATGTCAAATAAGTATACATTTCTAATTTAATTTTATATTGAACATGAATTAAATCTAACTTGAAATATCTTGTGATAAAATGTCATTATAGGCAAGGAAAGCAGCATTCAGACCCATTAAACTGCTTTAAAGTTTTCTTGTGCTATAAATGTTACAAAAATGGTCCTTATTATAAAAGAAAATATGTTTTCCACCCCAGGAAGAAAAATGGTCAAAGAATCTTGGTGTGAACATTCTAAAAATTTTTTCAGCATCTTGCAGTAGATGCTTTAAACACTTATTTTTATAAAGTACTTTTTGTCAGGCAATATATATGTTAGAAATTAGTAGTTCCTCCATTTGTAAAACCTTGACATTGACTATAATTGAGGAGGTGAGTGTCGGCATGTTCATAAGTATTACCTGTCATTTGAAATATGACAGTGCTGTAACTGCAAGACCTTGGGGATGCTTGTGAGCTGGCACTGCCATCTGACTGCCTTAGAAACTGCCAGACAGTATTCTTAATGCCTATGACCCTGAGATAATTAACATGGCCCTAGAGGCTTCTGCCTTTTGGATTTGCACACTTGTTGTTTAATAAGATGTTTTCTGCTAGCTATGCTTTCCTCTCATTTAAAAATGGACCTGTAAGGAGAATGGTCTGTTAAGTTTTGTTATAGATATTACCTTAGTGTACAAGTTGCATATAAATGAATTTTGTTTCTTTCCTAAAAATTAAGATTTCTCCTAATGTTTTTGTCATCTTTTGTTTGATTCCTATAAATGCATGTCATAATGAGGCAAATGACTCATCTGAAATTCAAGCACTTTGACAGTTGTGTTCCACATCATGGAGACTAGTGAATGATAAAATAGGAGTCAAAAATAAAAGCAAGTTTAAAAGGCTTCAGGGCAGATTTGATGGGGTTTTTAGTTTCTGTATTCCCAAGAACAAAGCAAAGAGTTAAAACAAACTTCTTCTACTTTAAGATTAGAGTTATTGATTTACAATTAGCACTGTGCAGATTTTACAAAATTAGTTTGTAAATTCTGAATAAGTCCTTGTAAATCTAGAAACTCCTTGTAAATTTAAGAAACTTAAAGGGAAATCTTATCTGTGTTAGTATAAATCTTTAAGGAAGTATAAAATAGTATAAATCTTTAAGGAAGTATAAAATTGCAGTTTGCTATTAGCTGCTATTTTTGAACACATTTAATTTCACTGAAGAATTAAAAGATTGTGCATAATCAGTGTATTAGGAATTATATACATAAATATGTATATATATACATATACACACACTGTGCTCCTCCCCCACCAATTGACTGTAGATAATTTTAAAATTATTTAAATGTAAAAAAATATAAAATTTCCAAATTCTTGGACTCTGGAGTGAATGATAATATCTTTTTTCATTTTTCTTCATTTACATTTTTGTCTTAATATTTCAATAAATATATTACCTAATATATATCCACACTCTTCAAATTCATGACTTTAGTGACTTCAGAATAGTCCATTAAATTAATATTACAATTTTAAATAGTTAAAAATTACATATACTAGAAGACTATTAAATATAACAAAATTAATCATGAAAATAAATGTCATTTTGCATTGAGAATATATCTAATTCTTTGCTGCATTCTATACAAACTAATTTCTTACAAATGTGTTCAGTTCAGTTCACTTCAGTGGCTCAGTCGTGTCCGACTCTTTGCAACCCCATTAATCGCAGCACACCAGTCCTCCCTGTCCATCACCAACTCCCGGAGTTCACCCAAACTCATGTGCATCGAGTTGGTGATACCATCCAGCCGTCTCATCCTCTGTCGTCCCCTTCTCCTCCTGCCCCTGATCCCTCCCAGCATCAGGGTCTTTTCCAATGAGTCAACTCTTCACATGAGGTGGCCAAAGTACTAGAGTTTCAGCTTCAGCATCAGTCCTTCCAATGAACACCCAGGACTGGTCTCCTTTAGGATCGACTGGTTGGATCTCCTTGTAGTAAAAGAGACTCTCAAGAGTCTTCTCCAGCACCGAAGTTCAAAAGCATCAATTCTTTGGCGCTCAGCTTTCTTTATAGTCCAACTCTCACATCCATACATGACCACTGGAAAAACCATAGCCTCGACTAGATGAACCTTTGTTGGCAAAGTAATATCTCTGCTTTTGAATATGCTATCTAGGTTGGTCATATCTTTCCTTCCAAGGAGTAAGCGTCTTTTAATTTCGTGGCTGTGGTCACCATCTGCAGTGATTTTGGAGCCCCCAAAAATAAAGTCTGATGCTCTTTCCCCTGTTCCCCATATATTTCCCGTGAAGTGATGGGACCAGATGTGTTAGTGGTATTTATATGGTGAGTAGTCTATTAAATTTTGGAAAATTTGGTTTCTGATATTTATCAAAACTCTTATTGCTCATTGCTTGTGAATGTCCTCAATGTACCAAATGATCTCAAGACCTCATTTCCACATTACAGTGTCAAGACAAGCATCACCCATATGGAACTTCCATCACAGATACAAATACGATATAATCCAATCAATCAGTCAACCAATAGCCAGAATTTTTAAAAAAATTCTTGTATCAGGAAGGTTCTTCCAGATGTTTGCATGTTTTACTTCCTCACTATGTTCAAGTGTCTCAGCTCAAAATTTTCCTCCTTTGAGGTTTACTGGACTACCCAAAACTGAAATACTGTCTCCAACTTTTTTCATGACATTTTACTACAGCTTTTTCTTAATTGTATCATCAAGTTATTTAGGAGTCTAAATGCATTCAGAAGTAAATTGGATGAAGTTTTGTTTTTCTTATCACTGCTTTCAACTGTATTTCCTCTGCTGTTGCTGCTGCTAAGTCGCTTCAGTCATGTCCAACTCTGTACTGACCCCATAGATGGCAGCCCACCAGGCTCCTCTGTCCCTGGGATTCTCCAGGCAAGAATACTGGAGTGGGTTGTCATTGCCTTCTCCAGTATTTCCTCTAAAAGTCCCTTAAGAGAGGCTCCATAACTCTGTTGCTTCAGTTTATTAATGCAATCTCAATATTTTAGATTTGCCTGTTCTTTTCCAATCGGCATGAGCTGAAGACAGTGGCCCACAGTTTTAGAGGAAGAAGTGGTAATGTGATCAGGCCATATGACACCTCTTTTCATCTAGGATTGGAGGGATGAGGAGTGATAGTTGAGGAAATACAGAGGTGATGGGAGGGAGTCCCTGGTTCTGGCTCCATTGTATGGTAATGGCTCTAATGAGATGATGGTTGCCATGAATGTGTTGTTAGTTTCATCTTTGTTCTCTCATATCCTGAAGAAAATGCCACTATCTCTTTAAAGATCTTTAAACTCTAGTAGTATATGATTGGAGAAGGCAATGGCACCCCACTCCAGTACTCTGGCCTGGAAAATCCCATGGATGGAGGAGCCTGGTAGGCTGCAGTCCATGAGGTTGCTAAGAGTTGGACACGACTGAGTGACTTCACTTTCACTTTTCACTTTCCTGCATTGGAGAAGGAAATGGCAACGCACTCCAGTGTTCTTGCCTGGAGAATCCCAGGGACGGGGGAGCCTGGTGGGCTGCCGTCTATGGGGTCGCACAGAGTCGGGCACGACTGAAGTGACTTAGCAGCAGCAGTATATGATCTCCACCCTTCAACTTGTCTGGTTTACTTGACCTAACAGTTGTTCTCTTTTCTAACCCCATGCTTCCTCATGTGGAGCTCCAGAACCACTTCTGTACCCTTAGAAGGTCACAGAAATAGGATGAACCTACTCTTGACATGGATTGCTTCAACAAGTGCAGAGTTTCTCAAATGCAGTTATGTTTGGCATCATGATCTCCAGTTGAAATATGTCTCTGTTGTTGTTGTCATTTAGTTGCCAAGTCATGTCTGACTGTTTGTGACTCCATGGACTGTAGCCCTCCAGGTTCCTCTGTGCACAGGATTTCCCAGGCAAGATACTGGAGTAGGTTGCCATTTCCTTCTCCAGGGGATCTTCCTGACCCAGGGATCAAACCCATGTCTCTTGTGTCTCCTGCATTGACAGGCGACTTACCACTGAGCCACCAGGGAAGCCCAAGTTATGTTTTACTTCAACTTTAATAGAAACTCAAATTGAATTTCACTTGACTTATTCATTAGGCTATAAAATTGAATGTTGGAGGGGCCTTCTCTGGCCACCCTTTTTCTTCATTACTCTGTCCCACATACAGTGCTTTATTTTTCTTCATAGTACATACTTTTATCACTGATGATAAGGTATAGTGAGGACTTAAAAGGGTGAATGCTAGATCCAGAATGCCTAGATTTAAATCTTTGCTTCTACTGCTTGTTTTATGACCTTGATCAAGTTTCTGAAACTTTCTGTGCCTAGGTCCCTTATCTGTAAAATGGAAAATAATAATTCTTAAATTGTTGTGAGTTAACACAGAGCACATAAAATAGTACCTGGCATTAGTAAACATTCGATAAATGTTTATAATAATTTGCATTATTTTTACTGTCATTTTTTGAAAAAAATATTTTGTATTGGGATATAGCCATTAATATTGCTGTGACAGATTCAGGTGAACAACAAAGAGATATAGCCATACATATACATATATCAGTTCTCCTCTAAATTCCCCTCTTGTCCAGGCTGCCACATAACATTGAGCACAGCTCCATGTGCTACACAATAGGTCCTTGTTGTTTTACTGTTTTTTAAAATTTCTTTTATATTGGGCTACAGTTGAGTTACAATGTTTAGTTTCAGGTAAATGGCAAAGTGAATCAGTTATGCATATACCTATACCCATTCTTTATAAGATTCTTTTCCTATATAGACCATTACAGAGTATTGAGTAGAGTTCCCTGTGCTATACAGTAGGTCCTTGTTGATTACATATTTTAAATATAATAGCGTGTATCTGTTATTTCCAAATTCCTATTTTATTTCTCTCCCCCTTTCCCTTTTGTTAACCATAAATGTGTTTTTTATGTCTGTGAATCTGTTTGTTTTGTAAATAAGTTCATTTTATCTTTTTAGATTGCTCATAAGTCTGATATCACATCTCTGTCTGAATTAGATCACTTAGTATGCTAATCTCAAGGTTTTTCCATGTTTCTGCAAATGAAATTATTTCTCTTTAATGCCTGAGTAATATTCCTTTGCATATATGTAACAAATCTTCTTTATCCATTTGGGCATTGATGGGCATTAGGTGCTTCCACGTCTTGGCTATTGTAAACACTGCTGTATTGAAAACTAGGGTACATGTGTCTTTTCAAATTACGGTTTGCTCTGGTTATATGCCTCGAGGTAGTATTGCTGGATCATATAGTAGCTCTAATTTTATTTTTTTAAGGAATCCCCATACTGTTCTCCATAGTGATTCTACCAATTTGTATCCCCCCTAACTGTGAAGGAGGGTTCCCTTTTCTCCACACTCATTCCAGTGTTAATTTTTTGTAGACTTTTTATAGTGACCGTTCTGACTGATGTGAGGTGATACTTCATTATACTTTTGATTTGCATTTTTCTAGTAACTAACAATGTTGCCCATATTTTCATGTGCTTTTTTGGACATCTGTGTGTTTTCTTTGGAGAAATGTCTCTTTAGATCTTCTGCCCATTTTTTTTTTTGTGTTGTTTGTTTTTTGATATTGAGCTGTTTGTAAATTTTAGAGATTAATCCTTTGTCAGTTGCATTATTTGCAAATATCTTCTCCCATTCTGCGGATTGTCTTTTAGTTTTGTTTATGATTTTCTTTGTTGCACAAACGTTTTTGATTTAATTAGGCCCTATTTGTTTAGTTTTATTTTTATTACTCTAGGAGATAGGTTGGAAAAAGATACTGCTGTAATTTAAGTCATAGTGTTCTGTCTATGTTTTCCTCTAAGAGTTTGAGAGTTTCCAATCTTACATTTAGGTCTTTGATCCATTTTGAGCTTATTTTTGTGTATGATGTTAGAGAATCTTCTGTTAGGTTTTTACATGTAACTGTCCAGTTTTCCCAGAAAATTTATTTAAGAGACTGTCTTTTCTCCATTGTATATTCTTTTCATCCTTTGTCAGATTGATTGACCATATCAATCTGGGTTTATTTCTGGGCTTTCTATTCTGTTCCATTGATCTAGATTTCTGTCTTTGTGCCAATGTCATACTGTGTTAATGATTGCAGCTTTGTAATATAGTCTGAATTCGGAGAGATTGATTCTTCCAGCTCCATTATTCTTTCTTAGAACTGCTTTGGCTTTTCCAGGTCTTTTATATTTCCACACAAATTAAAATTTTTTCTAGAAAAAATGCAATTGATAACTTATTATGAATTGCATGAATCTGTAGATTGCCTTGTGTAGTATAGTCATGTTGATAATGTTGATTCTTCTAATCCAAGAACATGGTATATCTTTCCATCTGTTTGTATCATCTTTGATTTCTTTCATCTGAATCTTATTGTTTTCAGACTATAGGTCTTTTGCCTCCAATACTATGTTGAATGAAAGTAGTAAGAGAGGGCATCCTTGTCTTATTCCTGATCTTAGAGGAAATTCTTTCAGCTTTTCACTCTTGACAATAATATTAGCTGTGGGTTTGTCATATATGGTCTTTATTATGTTTAGTTAGGCTCCCTATACTTTCTAGAGGATTTATCATAAATGGGTGTTGAATTTTATCAAAAAATTTTCCTACATCTATTGAGATGATCATATGGTATTTAGTCTTCAATTTGAAAATGTGGTGTATCACATTGATTGATTTGCAGATATTAAAAGAAAAATCTTTACATCCCTGGGATAAATCCTACTTGATCATGGAATATGATCATTTTAATATATTGTTAAATTTGATTTGCTAGTATTTTGTTGATGATTTTTGCATCTACACTCATCAGTGATATTGGTCTGTGATTTTCTTTCTTTGTGGTATTTTTAATATATTTCTTTATTTAATGTTTATCTGCACTCATTAGAATATAAGCACCTTGGGTATTCTGTTAACTGCTGTGTTCTCAGTACTCAGAAGCATTCCTGGCATGTTGTAAGTGCTCAAGAGAGAATTGTGGGAACACTGAATGATTGAATAACAAAATGAAGTCACAGTAAATGAATGAAAAGTGTATTAAGTTGCTCTGTGACCAACCCCTCCCTGTCACTCCCCACATCCAACTGGACCCCTGAATGTCTCCTTGAGCACATAAATTCTACATGAGCTATGCATAGGTCATGTTGCTAATAAACACAATAGAGTTCAAATGTAGGATAAATTGGTTTGATTTGTTAAATAGGCAAGCTTTAAGAAGAAAATGGATCTCAAAATAGCTTTAAGTAGAAGTAGACTTTAATAACTGTGGGAAACAGAAGGATGAAGAAAATGGAAAGTGAATAAACAGTGATCACAAGGAAGACCACTCCACCATCAGTCATTCAGCAAGTCGGGGTGAGGGTGATTTAGAATAAGACCAGATGTGGAGGGTCTTGGACAAAGGACAAGAGTATCTGACTTTATGCTATTCGCCTTTTTTTTTTTTTTCTGCTTCAACATTGAGGAAGGGTATACTTTCCCTGGTGGCTCAGATGGTAAAGAATCTGCCTGCAATGCAGGAGACCCAGGTTTGTTCCCTGGGTCAGAAAGATCTTCTGGGGAAGGGGATGTCTATTCACTCCAGTATTCTTGTGTGAAGAATTTCATGGCCAGAGGAGCCTGGGGGCTATAGTACATGGGATCACAAAGAATTGGACACAACTGAGCAAGTAAAGATAATAATAATAATAGTAATATTCTCCTGTTTGTAAAAGTTGCTCAATAAGCATCAAGACTCATTAAGAAGAAGAGCATTCATGGCTTATAAATTCCCCCAGGCTGTGATTTCTCTTTGGCAAGGAAAAAAAATTAGAAAAGGTGTATTCTTAGATAAATGTACCAATGATTATATCAGTGTGAAGTAACTGGAGAAGGCACTGGTTAGAAGTATGTGACTTCAAGAAACTCAAACATTTGGTTAAACCAAATGTGTAAAATTATGTATATTTATGTTTAATTAGAGTTCTTTTGTTCATTCAAAATCTTTCTAAGTACTGGATTGTTCAAAAAGTTCATTTGGGTGTTTCTGTAAGAAATTACGGAAATACCCAAATGAACTCTTTGAACAACCCAATGTTTCCCAGATGTTCAGCATCTGAATCATTTGGGAAGCAGAATCATGGGTTTTGCTTCAGACTGACTGAATCTGAATTCTTAAGGTACAGCTCAACTACCTACATTTTATGTAGCCTCTTCCTCTCTGTCAGCATTTGCTTACAAAAATTCTAGAATGCATGCCTTCAATCTATTTAGAGAGGGCGGGTAAAGCAGGTAGTTCTACTATAAAGGAGCTAATTAAAATATGAAGTGATACTCAACAATTTCACTAGGTCAGTAATTTGGAAAGCATATAAATTATTTTATTTTTTATTTCATTTATGGTAAAATGAACCAGCGTAAGTAAATGTTTAAAATCTTAATTAAAATCAACATGCCACTAAATTAGTTTTCAATGTTTTGTTTGTCTAAATATTACCTTGCTTATCTTTCTCTTACTTTAATGTCTCTTCTGGCCATTTTTGTATTTATATAGTTATCCCTTTTACACTTATCCATTTTGTATTTATTCCTTTTCTAATTACAAAGGTAATTATGGTCATTTTCAACAGTATGGATTTTTTTTTAAGAAAACTACTAGTTTTCAATCTATGCTTTTGTTTTACAAAATCAGGCTCACATAGGATATACTGTGTTGCAACTTTTTTTACTATTTACTACTTTTAAAAAATATTCTCATATTATAGTAAATACTTTCCTAATTTTCCTGCTGACCAATATCATGTTTTGCAAACTGTTCTTTTTCAGTTTTCCTATTCAATAAAAACCATGACATAAATACACTCAAATAAATTCCATTTTCTCCTGGCTTTAAGTCGTAGTGTCATTTCTTTTTCAGTGGGATCCACACACAATCAGTTCTCTATACTCAGCTCTCTCTCATTCATTGAGAGCTGCTACCTCTAAGGCAGTTCTGCTTGAGATCTGGCAACAGGGTCCTTACTCCTAGGACCCTGCTCCAGCCTCTTGTAGTTACACTTCTTATCCATAAAGTCAAGAAGTTTGAAAGACTCAACCTATAAAGAAAGAGCAAACTCTTTAAAATTCAGACAGCTTATTACTTACATAGAGAACAAAAGCAGGATCCACCAAGGTGCCAGCTCTCCACATGCCTTGGTCCCCAGGACGATACTGAAACCAAAAGCACTGGTTGATGTGATAAAATGGCATGAGTCCTGGCAAACTTTGTGGCTGGGATGCTTCTGCGTTGTGACTAAGCAGTTTATAGCCTGTAGCTATACTCCAAGCGAAAGAGCATGGGGAGAGAGAAAGCTTCATACCTCAGCAGAACCCAGAAAATTAGAAATTATCTCATGACAGCATCCTGAGAAGATAGGGAGAAGGGAGGGAAACAATCTTTGTAGCACCTCCTCTGATGCCTCCTATGTTTTCATGTTTTCAGAGAATAACACGGTGTTTGACCAGGACTTAGATGACCTAGGTGATTAAGCCTTGCCCGTGTGGCCTATGTAAAGATATGCAAGGTAACCAGGGATCCATGGCCAAGTGATTCCCCCATAATTGGGCCCAGGTGAATCCCACTGTTCCCCTACCCCAAGACTGTGTTTTATGTGTACCTGAACCTGAAATTCCCTCTCCAATTGGCTTCACGCCTGCTTCTGCATCTAGTTGGAGCCCCTTCCTTAGGCAAAGGGGCAGCAAAATGGACTATATGCTGGTATATGCATCCTAGTCCTAAGGAGTGACCAAGCAGGGGTGTTGGTATAGGTCTGCAAAGAGCTCAGTTAAGCAGGCAAGGGTATCTGTATGTTTGCAGGACTCTGTGGGCTGGATAGTTACTGAATCAGATTGTAGGGAGAAAAGATGCAAGGAATGTAGAGAGGATGAACACTCAAATATTTCTTGAATCCCACCCTGACCCACTACTTAACTGAAAATATAGATTGATATTATTTATAAGAGAGAGCTCTCAGATGAGGAGAAAGCAGGCAAGACGTTTTAGTTGTCATTCACAGTCCAAAATCTTGAACTAAGATTCTTGTTAGAGCAAAAATAAATATTATATCATTTTTATTTATCAATAAATATAACATTTTAAATATCATAAAACATATAAACATCAATAAATATTATAACATCTTTATTTAAAATCATGAAGTAGAATACTTATTTTTATCAGATTAGTGGGAAGGATACTACATAAAATCTGTATATTTATATTCTTGGAAAATGTACAAAACAAAATTTTAAAGAATGAAAAAGAATGAAAGAATGAAGGAAATAACATTGTTTTTGAAAGAAAAAGGAATGAAAAAAATAACATTATTTACATGGAATTGTTTTAATAATCAGTTCTATATTAAGTCAAATAAAATAATGCAAAGTCATTTGACTGAACTTTTAGATGAGACTCATTGTCTGAACCACATTATTATGAGCAACATACCACTCACCTGCACAACTGTAGTAGTTTTTCACGACTTCTGGTTTAGACATTTGATGAATCTAAATTTCCTATTTTCCTTCCATAAAGATATCACCAAACTACTTTCAGACTAGCTATCCAGTTGCTCTTGTTGTGAATTCAACATAGGAATATCTGCCACCAAATGCTTCTTTATTTCTGTAACTTGATGAACTTTAACTCAGCAGTTGTTGTTGTTTTTTTTTTTTTGAACAAGTGTTTTATTTTTTTTTAATTTATTTTTTTGCTTTACAATATTGTATTGGTTTTGCTATACATCAACATGAATCCGCCATGGTGTACACATGTTCCCAATCCTGAACCCCCTTCCCACCTCCTTCCCCATCCCATCCCTCTGGGTTATCCCAGTGCACCAGCCCGAAGCTTCCTGTATCCTGCATCGAACCAGGACTGGCAATTTGTTTCTTATATGATATTATACATGTTTCAGTGCCATTCTCCCAAATCATGCCCCGCCCCTACAGAGTCCAGAAGAGTGTTCTATACATCTGTGTCTCTTTTGCTGTCTCGCATACAGGGTCATCATTACCCATCTTTCTAAATTCCATATATATATGCTAACGTTAGTATATTGTATTGGTGTTTTTCTTTCTGGTTACTTCACTCTGTATAATAGGCTCCCGTTTCATCCACCTCATTAGAACTGATTCAAATGAATTCTTTTTAATGGCTGAGTAATATTCCATTGTGTATATAAGATAATGGCATCCGGTCCCATCACTTCATGGGAAATAGATGGGGAAACAGTGGAAACAGTGTCAGACTTTATTTTTCTGGGCTCCAAAATCACTACAGATGGTGACTGCAGCCATGAAATTAAAAGACGCTTACTTCTTGGAAGGAAAGTTATGATCAACCTAGATAGCATATTCAAAAGCAGAGACATTACTTTGCCAACAAAGGTCCGTCTAGTCAAGGCTATGGTTTTTCCTGTGGTCATGTATGGATGTGAGAGTTGGACTGTGAAGATGGCTGAGTGCCGAAGAATTGATGCTTTTGAACTGTGGTGTTGAAGAAGACTCTTGAGAGTCCCTTGGACTGCAAGGAGATCCAACCAGTCCATTCTGAAGGAGATCAGCCCTGGGATTTCTTTGGAAGGAATGATGCTAAAGCTGAAACTCCAGTACTTTGGCCACCTCATGCGAAGAGTTGACTCATTGGAAAAGACTCTGATGCTGGGAGCGATTGAGGGCAAGAGGAGAAGGGGACGACAGAGGATGAGATGGCTGAATGGCATCACTGACTCGATGGACGTGAGTCTGAGTGAACTCTGGGAGTTGGTGATGGACAGGGAGGCCGGGCATGCTGTGATTCATGGGGTCGCAAAGAGTTGGACACGACTGAGTGACTGATCTGATCTGACCATGACTTTCTTATCCATTTGTCTGCTGATGGACATCTAGGTTGCTTCCATGTCCTGGCTATTATAAACAGTGCTGCGATGAACATTGGGGTACACGTGTCTCTTTCAATTCTGGTTTCCTCAGTGAGTATGCCCAGCAGTGGGATTGCTGGGTCATATGACAGTTCTATTTCCAGTTTTTTTAAGAAATCTCCACCCTGTTCTCCATAGTGGCTATACTAGTTCACATTCCCACCAAGAGTGTAAGAGGGCTCCCCTTTCTCCACACCCTCTCCAGCATTTAATTGTTTGTAGATTTTTGGATAGCAGCCATTCTGAATGGCGTGAGATGGTACCTCATTGTGGTTTTGATTTGCATTTCTCTGATAATGAGTGATGTTGAGCATCTTTTCATGTGTTTGTTAGCCATCTGTATGTCTTCTTTGGAGAAATGTATGTTTAGTCTTTAGCCCATTTTTTGATTGGGTCATTTATTTTTCTGGAATTGAGTTGCAGGAGCTACTTGTGTATTTTTGAGATTAATTCTTTGTCAGTTGCTTGGTTTGCTATTATTTTCTCTCATTCTGAAGGCTGTCTTTTCACCTTGCTTATAGTTTCCTTGTTGTGCAAAAGCTTTTAATTAGGTCCCATTTGTTTATTTTTGCTTTTGTTTCCATTACTCTGCGAGGTGGGTCAAGTAGGATCCTGCTGTGGTTTATGTCAGAGAGTGTTTTGCCTATGTTTTCCTCTAGGAGTTTTTATAGTTTCTGGTCTTATGTTTAGATCTTTAATCCATTTTGAGTTTATTTTTGTGTACGGTGTTAGAAAGTGTTCTAGTTTCATTGCATTTAATTTTAAATGTACATTTTTCATGTAAATTTTTTTCATTGTTGAATGTCATGAATCACAAAAAAAGGTCATATGCTATCCTCCTTTGTATTCTTTATGCTGGAGTATTTTGACCATTTACCACTATTTTTCTAGTTTTAAATTTACTGGAGAGGTAAGCAGAAGAAAATAGTTCATGATGATTTAACAACAGGAAGTTCTATTTGCGGAATGTTTACTGAGTACCAAGAGTTGAATACAGAGCAGGAAAGGTATATCCATTTTCCCATACCACTTTAACTTACACAGACCTGGCTTTGAGAGATGTGTGTGTGTACATACATACCCGCTCACACATCCGTGTCTTGTTCTTGCATTTGTTCATGCATTTTTATTTCTTTAGTTTTCTGGTTTAATAAATTTATGCAAATATATACCAACACTCTGTACTAAGAGTAGACTTCATACTTTTACCTTACAAAGCTACATAGATCTTATACCTGTAAAAGGATGCGCACATGTACATGATCATACTCCACAGTTCTATACACATCCACTCACCCAGCCAATGTCCCCCTACCTATTTAACATCTGTTTTTGGATGTTTGAAAGACTCCCAAATCCATGTATCTGAGCCTGAATTTATAATCATTACTTTCCAAACTGCCCCTCTCCCACTGCACCATTTTTTAATAAACTGGACCCATTGTCCATGCAAATACCCAGACCTCAGAAACCCACTAACTAGGGTAATAAACTAGCCTGTAACTTTTATAAGAACAAGGACAGGTTTTGTTTTGTGTTTTTTTCATTATATGTACAGCATTTAGCAGGGTGCTCAGTATAAAATTGACAATATTTGTGGAATCAAGAAATGGACATGTAATTAAATCTCCTAGCCAAATGGCAGTATACTTAGAGGTGACCTTTCCTGAGTGTCAATGTGATGAAGACACAAATACTCCAGAGTAGAAGTCAGAAGACCTTCTTTGCTCTTCTCTGCCCCATCTCAACCCCCACTTCTTAACTTGGTGGCATTTTCTATCACTTTATACCCCAGTAACAATGGTAACTATGGTAAGTATGTTATTTCAAGGATCAATTGAGATAATAAATTTGAAATGGTTTTGTAAACTGTGACGTTATATATAAAAATAAAGCCACTTATGTATACAATTCTCAATCATACTTTTATAGGCAAGTCCACAACATAATATTCAGTCTCCGTGAAGGGTGTTCATCCTTCTGTTTTTCTCAGGATACATAGTATTAATCCTGCACTAAAATATGCAGAACTCCATATTAAAAAACATGCATCAGCTCAGAGCCCAGGAAATGTTCATGCCTGGGCACACACCAAGTAACTGTAGATACTGTGTCTGCATGCCACTGCATATTTATAATACATTTTTTATTCATTCTTTCTTTAATGCCTTAATTTTTCTGTCAGCCTGAAAAGTTGCTTTTCATTCATGCCATGGCCTTATTTTCTGCAACTGCCTCTTGGAATATATTATTATCGATATTTTGCATATTGTGGATATAGCACTTTTCAGTCTTAAAATTCACTTTTCATGCTGATGCTATGTTTTCTAGGTCTAGTGTCTAGAATACATTATTATTAACAACATCTTGGAGTCTACTGTTTTTCACTTGGCAAATTTTATCTTCAAGATTGCTTGAAATATATCCAGAATAATTAATGCTTTCAGAACCTCTTCAGATGTTGGTGTATAAGGAATCTACATTTGATATCTGCAGGTAGAGGAAACTGTGTTCAGTGTTTGCTGTTTGGGGTAATATGTTTGCAGAATGATTTGAAGTTTTCTTCAGAGAACCTTTTCTCTTTCTCTAAACACTTATATAGTTATCAACTACACAAAGCTTTGGGGATTTTTGAAGTTTTGTTCAGATTATTGGAAGCCAGGATTAGGGCTAAAATTGGTAACTTATTTATTTAATGAGTCTTAGTAATCCTTTGCTCATGGATGACAGACAAGAATCTAAGACACCAAGAGATGAGCATTCTAATAAGTGTGGTTTCCATCCGTTTCCTCAATACATTTCCCCATATTGGTATGACGTTTTGTTAGAGTCTCACTTCATTTCTTCTGAGCATTATATACTCATGTAGGCTTTAGAGATACTTGCTAATTGCCAGTAAAAAATGACATATATAGTTGATTCAAAAAGGATTTTTTCTATTCTGTTTTAGGCTCAATATCATATCTGAAACAGGAATCAAATATATCAGAGGTGCAAAGAATGAGTAGAATGCAGTCTTTCTCCCTCCTCTCCAATCTGAGGCTATTCTGCTCTTAGGGTGTTGCTGTTGCCTTCTGTTACCTCCTTTATTCAGATATTCATATCATAAACACATTTCTGATCTGTTTTGCAATCTATCTCTTGTTTTGCAAGGAAGCCCTGCAACTATTATCTTTTTGGTGATTGATCATGAGAGTTTTGAGCTGCCACAAGAAATTCAGGTAAAACCTTCATGGGTATATAGTCATATAATCTTAAATCTGGAAAACCAGTTGCATGTTTGTCACTGGTAACTTTTAGAACATAAAATCTGACATATTTGTGTGTTTATGAAGGGATAAAATTCTAGTTTCAGTTGCTGATGGTATTCCAAGTGACAAGTAGGTTGTTGACAGTTGTAAAGTAACTTACTCATTTTATGATAGCTTTAGGTATTTTGGTCTCTAAGAATTCCCTAGTGTAAAATTAGAAGGCCATGCTTCTAGCATTTAATATTTTTTAAGTGCAATTGGTAGACTATATGTTCAACTGTTGAAAACTAATAAACTTTACATTCTATGTTTATATAATTCCTATTTTCTGTTGTACTATGTAGGTTTATTAGATCCTTTAAAAAAAAAAAAAAGAAGAAAATGTTGGCAGAGAATCTTATACATATCAAAGTCTCACATGTTTTGAACATTTTTTTTCTCTTTTTTCCCCTTAGCATTTTTTGCTCCTGAATCTTACTCAGTTGTTCTTGCTTCTTATAGCCTAGATTGTTCTTTTTTCTTACAGTTCATTTTTATTTTGGTTGAATTTCTCCTTAAATGATTCTAGTCACAAAATCACAGGGTCAGCTTTCTAATTTTTTTAAAAAAATATTTGAAGATGATTTTATATTGCCTTCATAATAGGCTGATGTTTTAGATATTTATAGATTGCTCAGTTTGTATTTTACCTCTCCAATCCAGTTCCAGCTCTGAAGACTTTGTCCTCTAACATAAAACTTGGCTGATAACACCTCTAATCGTTGTTTGGATCTTGTTTCTTTGTAGAAAATATGTTTTTCTATAAAAATCTTTAGAATTTTTTATCTGAACTTATAAAATTTTGCATTATAACTAAGTTTGACTCTTAACTTTCATACTGATAGCACTCTCCATGTATACTGTCTCATGCTATAAATGCCTTTTTAAAGAAAATTTCTATTCATTTTTTTTTTTTCTGTTCTTCTTCATTATCTTTGTTATCTCCTAGTATTTTTATCATGTCTTTGGGATCCTCAAGTTTTTAAACTTATATATATACATATATATATGTATATATACATTTGGGGATTTTTACCTACTTGTGGCTCATAAGTTAGCTTCTCAGAGTTTCACAGATACAGAAAACTGAGACTCAGTTAGAGACTGAGAAATGTATTACCTATGGCATCATAGGTGGAAGGAGCAGCAATCTATTTGCGTCAGTTCCCTTGCCCCTAAGTCCCATGAGGTGACTGCTCAAACATGAGAGAAATCCTGAGCTTAAGAACTGAGTTTTTAAAGAGAGCATGAAGCATGCCTGCCCTTTGCTCCAGTGGTAAATGCCGTTTCTATCATCCAAGGCTATAAGCAAACTGACCCTGATTAGCAAACTGATTCTCTAAAGAGAAACACTTCCACTACTTTCCAAGGCTTCATCCTATTCAAATATCCTTGAAAAAAACAATCCCAAACAAAAGGCAATTAGTGGTTTGTTTCACAAAATGTACTGAAATAAGAGAAACTCAAGTGTTGCCCATTCATTGTTTTATCTATCCTTTAAATTTTTTCAACTTTGGAAACCTTTAAGTTTTCTGAATCTAATGTTTGTTCTCTGCCTGATTTATTTTTACAATCCTGTTCTTTGAAGAGGTGGGGAAGCATAACAGTATTTCAAAACACTTTACAGAGATTTTTAAGAATTATCTTCTGTTCTCTAGGTCAGTGCTTCTTGAACTTCAGTGTGCATATGTCACCTAGAGAATACATTTAACTGCAGATTTAGTAAGCTTGAGGTAGGAACTTGAGATTCTAAACTGATAATAAAATGCTAGTGATGTTATTTATCCTTGGGCAGCAAATTGATTAGCATTGTCTATTATATTTGTTTCTTCAGGAGCCAGTTCTGTTTATCTTAGATTAGTTTTTCATACTTATAATTTTCTTCATAAATATGATGGTGCCAATATTTATGGACAGAGGTCTCAGATGGATAGTGATTGAACCAAATAGTGAAGGAGCTTTCCCCAAAGCCCTGGCAATGGGTGAACCAACTATGGATTTCTTCTCCAAAAAAAAGAAAAGTTAGTATAGGGTAATAGTGGAGTCAGCACCTCCAAAATATTAATTCTCATTAATAACAATAAGAACAGTGCCAAAAAGTATCAACTTTTTCAGAGCTCTGAAAATATCTAAAAGTTTGCAATAATTCAAGGGATATTTATTCTAGAAAAACTGACTTTTAATAACAGGGAGTCTGTGGCATTTTGACTTGGCCAATTTATACCCCCACCTGCTCTTCCCAGCGTTTTTGTAGCCTTGAAAGCCACCAGTCCTGCAAGCATAGTGAAAACCAGTAGCCTAGCAGTCGCTGGAAAAAAAAAAAAATTATTTTGAAGCTCCCCAAAGCTCCCATTTCAAGATGGTCATTATTTGACTTTTCTTGCCATCCTTGGAAACTTACATTACCAAGATAAGCCATCATTTAACTGCATTTAGGGAGAAGGCAATGGCACCCCACTCCAGTACTCTTGCCTGGAAAGTCCTATGGGTGGAGGTGCCTGGTAGGCTGCAGTTCATGGGGCTGCTAAGAGTCGGACATGACTGAGTGACTTCACTTTCACTTTCACTTTCATGCATTGGAGAAGGAAATGGAAACCCACTCCAGTGTTCTTGGCTGGAGAATCCCAGGGACGGGGGAGCCTGGTAGGGTGCCGTCTGTGGGGTCGCACAGAGTCGGACATGACTAAAGCGACTTAGCAGCAGCAGCAGTGGCAACTGCATTTAGAGCCTGCTCAGTTCAAACAGCCCTTTCTCTGGGAATGTTGACTATTGAGAAACCATCGGTAGCAACTGTTTAACGCCAAAGCTGCCTAAGAAGACCGTAAGGGTTGGGGAAACAAGAAGCTGACCAAAGAATTAAAAAATAAATCTGGGGAATGAGATGTCTATTGACTGGGGGCTTGGAGAAGCTCTGACATACTTCTGAGAATATAGAAGTCCATTCACATATAAAGAACTGTGTCAAGGAAAGACTTGAGAAGAGTCAGATCTCACCTCTGGCTGATTTTGAATTTCTGGACAAACAGGAAGTGAAAATTAAGGCAGTGTTGTAAACTGCCTGCCTGAGTGATACAGGCATGACCCATTATGTACACAAGGCCTTTTGGCTTAGTCTGGAGATCTTGGGTCTAAGAATTTGAGGAAATCTCTTTATAATTTATTAGATAACCACTAAGCCAAATGAGAAGAAACTTCTGTGGATATACATGATGAAGATCACAGACTTTATAAATTCAGGAAAGTCACTAAGCAGCATCAACAACAAACCCAGCTTTCCAAAGTTGCCATTATCATACAATTTAAAATAACCTTTTGTCAACAAAAGATAAAAGACATGGAAAGAAAAAAGGTTTGGATCATTCTGAAATCAGGAAATCAGGAATGAAAGAGGGGCTATTACTACAAGCATTACAAAAATGAAAATAATTATTTGGTAATTCTATGATAACTATATCTAAAAATAAATTCTTAGACATGAGCTACTAGGTCTGACTGAAGAAGAAACTGAAAACTGGAACAGATGTTTAAGAAAAGATTGAGTTAGTAATAAAAAAACTTCCCACAAAAAAAAAAAAAAAAAAAAAAAGACTGAGCCCATATGGCTTCACTGGAGAATTCTAGCAGTCCTTTAGAGAAAAATTACCACCAGTCCTTCATAGTCTTTCAAAAGTTACAAAGTAGAGAAATAATTACAAACTCATTTTATGAGCCATTATCACCTGATTCTAAAGCCAGTACAAGCCATCAAAAGAGAAGAAAATCAATATTCTTTATCAATACAAGTGTAAAAATCCTCAATGAAATGCTAACCAAATTCAGTGACATAAAGAAGTATTATACACCATGACCAACTGGGTTTCATCTAAGAAATATAAGGTTTGACATTTGAAAATAATGTAATAAATGCATAAATATAATATACCACATTAATAGAATAAAAGACAGAAACCACATGATTTTCTCAATAGAAGTCATCTCAAAAAAGCATTTGATAAAATCCAACACCCTTCATGATAACTACATTTGAAAAACTAGAAATGAAATGGAATTTCCTCTCCTTGGTAAAGACCATCTATTAAAAACTCATAGCTAACATCATACTTAATGATGACATACTAAAATGCTATTCCCCTGAGATCCAGATAGAGACCAGAATGTCTACTGTCATAAATTCTGTGTAGTATTGTACTGGAGGATCTACCCAGAATAATTAGGCAAGAAAAAGAAATAAAATCCCAACTGATAAGAAAACAGTAAAAAATATCTCTAGTCCTGGATGACATATTTTTTAAAAGACAGAGTGAAAAAATGGATGGGCAGTAACTGCTAATGGGTGAGGGGTGGTCTTTTGGGAGTGATTAAAAATGCTCTGTGAGGATTGCTCAACTTTGATTATGGTAGAAGAGAAAAAAAAAAAACTCTAAATTGTTCACTTAGGTGAATTTTATGGTGTATAAATTATAGCTCAAAAAAATTCTATGGGAGAAGTATAATGGAAAGATTAATGTTTTTAATGAAAAAAATAGCTTCTGACTGTTAAACAGAATTCTTTCATTTTTAAATGGGTGATCATGACTATCAAATCTCTGTGGTATTTAGATTCCATTTAAAGTAGAAATGGAAAAAAAAAAAGAACTGGATGTGAGATTTATGCCAATATATACAATAGATTAGGTCTTCCTTGGTGGCTCAGTCAGTAGAGAGTCTGCTTGCAATGCAGGAGACCTGGGCTCAATCCCTGGGTTGGGAAGATCCTCCAGAAAAGGAAATGGCAACCCATTCCAGTATTCTTGCCTGGAGAATTCCATGGACAGAGGAGCCTAATGGGCTACAGTCCATGGGGTTGTAAAAGAGTTGGGCATGACTGAGTGACTAACACTTTCACTTTCATGCAATAGATTAAAAATAATCTCATTAAATGACATCAAATTAAAAATGTGCTAAAGGGAAAAAAAGTTTCCCAAGTTTCTCAGGGATGGGGAATTGAAAGGAATCTCTGTAATTTCTAGGGTATGGAAAGTTTTATGCTGGGAATGAAAACCTTTTGTCATACTACTCGAAGGAAATATTAAGATCAGCACTGTGGGGATCCCCTGAGAGATCACTGGAAATGCAGAATCTCTGACCCTAGCCTGGACCTACGGAATCAGACTCTGTATTTTATAAAACTGCCCAGATTCAATTCATAAGTACATTGAAGTTTGAGAAGAAAGACATTCCTTTGACTCCTTAGTGGCTGAGCCACCCAACCTTTGTTCTCTTTTCCTCTGTGTCTCCTCTGGGAATGTGGAGGTGGTGGTGGTGGTGGTGGTTTAGTCACAAAGTCACGTCTGACTCTTGCAATCCCATGGACTGTAGCCTGCCAGTCTCCTCTGTCCATGGGATTCTCCAGGCAAGAATACTGGAGTGGGTTACCATTTCCTTCTCTACTAAATGGGGCTTAATGGCATCGACCTCAATGGGCCGTGAAGGGGCTCGATAGAGACAAAGACTCTTAAAGTTCTCGACACAAGGCTTGGTACCCAGGAAGGTTTCAACACACAGTAAATTCACTGTGAGCAATGATCAGGAACACTCCTGGGGGCCTGCAGGGTTACCTGAGGGAAAGGAGCAGAGTGCCCACCTTCCCAGTCTGACAGAGGGCTGGAAAATACTGGTGCACAGGCTCTCCTTGAGGAAGCAGCCCCTTCAGTCAACTTCTTAGAGGCTCAGTTTGCTCATCACCAGAGCCACTCAGGAAGAAGGATCATCAGGAGAGAATGTGGAGTTACCTTCTATATATTCAGTTTTGCCTCTCAGGCTCCAATCATCCCCAGCAGAAACCTACAGAGATAGAAACTATACTTGTTTTGACAGTGCATTCCTGACTTGAGCCTAAAGCCAGATTACCAGCTGCTCTGTTTCCTCCTTTGGGGAAAGGAGAGCCCCCAGCTGCCTCAGCTGTTTCAAGGAGAATTTTAACTAGGGTAAGGCTATGTTCATACTGACTCTTGGTTTTCCTTGACTCTAAGCTTGGAGATGCTTTTCTCACCCCTCTTAGTCAGGCCCCATGTTTGCATACCGCCTGGATTTGGCAACCTAATTTCCTAAATATTCTTCCTCTGTCCATCCAATTGTATCTCAGCACCTGCAGGATTTCAGATCCATAGGTGCTTTTATTTCTTACTCATCATTGCTATCCCAGTTCCTCTCTCTTATTGTTATCATTATTTTATTTATTGTGGAAGTTCACTGGGTTTTTAAGAAACAAGGGATTATAGAAGCATATGTTTGTTATTCCATCTTTACCCAAAAATCATCAATCATCTTAAAAATTCTATTGCGTTTGATAAAGCAAAGAAGCATTGAAAACATTGTGTTTCCTTTTCATGTGTTACTAGTGAAATTGAAATATTTTCCATAAGTAGATTTTCTAATTGTGTTTTGTGAATTGTCTATCATTTTAGTTTTTTTTTCTATTTTATAGACATTCTTTTTTTTTATTTAATTTTATTTTTTAACTTTACAATATTGTATTGGTTTTGCCTATTATCAACATGAATCCGCCACAGGTATACACATGTTCCCCATCCTGAACCCTCCTCCCTCCCTGCACCATCCATAATCTTAATCTTTTGTTCATTGAGTGTACTATAAATATTTATTCTTTTTGATTTTTGTTACTTTTTATGCATGTAGAAAATTTAAATTTTGATTTGCCGGATCTATCCATTTTTAATATGCATTTTTGTCTTCTGTGTATGTGTGTGTGTGTATATATATGTGTGTGTGTATGTGCGTGTGTGTGTATATATACATATTCCTTATTTTTCTTCTGGGTAATTTCAAAAATTTTTCTGTAATATGTGCAAAATGTTTAAAATCCAGCTGAGATTTATTTTTATTATTTTATAGTAAATGTTTAAGATGATGGCTTTGTTTCTGATGTTATTAACCAGTTTTCCAGCTTTTACTTATTAAATGTCTTATCTTTCTAGTTTTAAAATACTACCTTTTTCATATTATCACAAATTTATTTAACCATGGTATTTCTATAATTCTACAAAAATTAAAAAAAATAACATAACTGTTTTAACCTCCATATCCACTCATGCTGAGTAAATTTTATGAAAATGAAATAGAATAGGTATTTCTTTTAGCAGTGTGATAATGATTGTTGTTCACTCAGGGATTTTGATAAATAAAGTTGCTAGGTTTTTCTTCTTGAGTTGACAAGTATATAATAATTTCATTCTTTAAATATTTATTGAGAATATACTTAAAGTTGTGGTATATATATATAAATATGCAACTTCTTCCCTAAAAAATCTAAAATAAAACAAATGCGACCTTTTCTGGGCTCCAAAATTACTGCAGATGGTGATTGCAGCAATGAAATTAAAACATGCTTGCTCCTTGGAAGGAAAGTTATGACCAACCTGGACAGCATTTTAAAAAGCAGAGACATCACTTTGCCAACAAAGGTCTGTCTAGTCAAGGCTATGGTATTTCCAGTGGTCATGTATAGATGTGAGAGTTGGACTATAAAGAAAGCTGAGTGCAGAATTGATGCTTTTGAACTGTGGTGTTGGAGAAGATTCTTAAGAGTCCCTTGGACTGCAAGGAGATCCAACCAGTCCATCCTAAAGGAGACCAGTCCTGGGTGTTCATTGGAAGGACTGATGCTGAAGCTGAAACTCCAATACTTTGGCCACCTCATGCGAAGAGCTGACTCATTTGAAAAGACCCTGATGCTGGGAAAGACTGAGGGCAAGAGGAGAAGGGGATGACAGAGGATGAGATGGTTGGATAGCATCACTGACTCGATGGACATGGGTTTGGGTGGACTCCAGGAGTTGGTGATGGACAGGGAGGCCTGGAGTGCTGCAGTTCATGGGGTCGCAAAGAGTCGGACACAACTGAGCGACTGAATTGAATTGAAATAAACTTTGTCAGTTTACTCAAACTCACTTTCAAGTTTGAGTAAGTCAGAGGCTTCCCTGGTTCTTCAGACGGTAAGGAATCTGAGCAGGAGACACAAGTTCAATCCCTGGGTAGGGAAGGTACCCTGGAGAAGGAAAGGGCAGCCTACTCCAGTATTCTTGCCTGGGAAATCCCATGGACAGAGGAGCCTGGCAGGCTCATGGGGTCGCAAAGAGTCAGACACGACTGAGTGACTAACAGTTTCAGTTTCAGATGTTTTAGATGTAATCTTATTAAAATTTTCAATATAATTTTCCCTTTAATATTTCAATAAAATTATATCAAAGAATTAAATTATCTGACAAAATTTTATATATTTAAAGCATAGGTGAAAAGCCCTGGCATTTTACAAACAGTTTATCCCAGTTCCTATATCTGATATTCATTTTTCATATATTCACAACTGGCAAATGCCAAGTTTTAAATAACACTTTTGTGTGTGACCTTTTAAGAAAATTACTGATGTCTTTGTTTAGAGTGCAGAGGGCATGGATTTCACAGAGCATTTCCCACTAAATGGAGTATATTACTCCAATATCATGGCCATGTTGTCAGGAAGTGGCACTTCATTAAGATAATGTGACCTTTAGAATATTCTTCCAACCTTTTACTATGTCTTTGGTGGTGGGATTTGTACTTTAATTCATGTGGTTTTTGATAAGTTGGAAATAAGAGTAGAGCCTTCAATTACATTTTATTTGACTTCAAATAAAGTTTGAAAATATACATTGTGTGTGAGGTTTGTTTTTTCCCTTCTTCTAAAATGGCAAAAAATGTCAGGTGAAGGATTTTTGTTCAAACTAGGGATTATCTGCCAGGAAAGTGTCTTTTAAAGTTAAATTGGTAAGTATATGCCTATTGTAGAGACAGAGAAAATGGCTATGTAGAACAAAGCAAAAATTGTTCTTCACTGCATTTTCAAAAGAAAAAAAAATAGTTGAGAAGGGCCCCCAAAGATTTTTTTTTTTGTTTCATAGTCATGAGATAATATATTTTCAGTGTGCTTTCTGTGGTAAACTTAAAATTGTTCATTCAGGATTATCATTGAAATAGATACTTAACTTATAAGTCCACTTTTATGTAAGAGCCAAAGTATGCAATTTAATGGAAAGAGGAAAAAATGACGGTTCTGATTAGACTGGAGTAGCAGTTCTCAAGAATCATTTCTGGGTCACTTTGGTTTTTATTTATTGGATTGAATTTTATGATAATAATTGAATCTTTCACTTGAGTGTCTTGAAATATATTTGTGACCAAGAATTGTTTCTATATTAATTTGTAGACCATCTTATGTGCCAGAGTGTATATTTCTTAGTCATATCCTAGTGTTAACATTGAGATCGTCTTTGTGATATATGTAAAATAAAGCATTCATATTACACCTTTAGAGTGGCAACATTATGTAAAATGGCAGAACCATATGGTGGCAAGAAAGCTGAGCTAGGGAGTTTATGGTTCTTCTACTAGATATGTGGCCTTTGGCAAACTCTTTAGCTTCCCAAGCTTTAGTTTCTGTTTAAAAAAACAAACAAGTAACAACAACAAAAACAGTGGCAGTTTAGAATGCATTCAGCTACAAGTAACATAAAACCCAGTTAAAGTCGTTTTAAACATAAAAGTTGATTTTTCTCATACAACCAGAAGATAGAAACTGTGTAGTCCAGAGTTGATGGAACTGCTTATGCTCTCATCAGAGACTTCATTATTTGTCTTTCCTCTCTGTTTGTGTTTGTGGTCCTGTAGTCACAAGATAACTGCTAAACTTCCATGTATCATGATTGCCTTACAGGCAGGAAGAAAGGAAAAGCAATATTTTTTTCTTGATGAAGTTTAACCATTTTATTGAGTAGACATCTCTTTATAAATACTTCATTAGCTAGCATGGTATTACTTAATGTCTCCTAGCTGCAAGGGAGGCTGAGATATTAAGTGCTTAGTTTTCTGGGCTTTATAATAAGACAAGAGTTAAACTAATCTGTAATATGAGCCACAATTGAATAGTATATAAACCAAGTCTCTTTAACATACTAGAAATAGTTGAAAGGAGTTAATAATACCATTATATTTTATTATAACCATAGTTAGTTGAGAATGTTGTTTTTAGTTCTGAGTGCATAGAAGACTTAATGTACCTTCAGAAATATGTGGAGAGAATGTGAGTTGTTCTGAAATTATGTCATGCAGGAAAGAACTAAAGAGGTAGGGCTGTTTCATTTGGATAAGATAAGATTTATTAGAGGAGGCCAAACAGTTATCCAAATCTTTGAAAGAGGAAATATATTAATACTTACTATGGGCTAATAGAACTAGCACCTGTGAGGAAAACAGTTTTTGGGTCAGTTCTAAAGTATTTGCTAAGAAATCAGGGCTGTAAACTTGTGCTTTTGTTAAATTAAAATGAGTCAACAGTCCATAGAGTCTGCAGATTGAGGATGGAAATTTCTCAAACTGATGTTTACAGTTCCCTCCATCTCTAAGATTTGGCAGTTCTTTTCACTTGTGACTATGGCCTGTATTAGTCAAGGTTCTCTAGAGAAACAAAAACAATAGAGTGAGTTCGTGTGTGTGTGTGTATGTATGTGTGTATTAGAAGGAATTGGTTCATATGATTATGGAGGCTGGCACATCCCAAGATCTTCAGGGTAAGTGAGCAAGCTGACAATGTAGGTCAGTTCAAAAGTTGGCAGGTCAAGCACCAGGAAGAGCCTCTATTTCAGTTTAAGTCCAAAGGCAAAAGAAAAGCTCATGTCCAACTTCAAAGAGTATCAGGGAGGAATAATTATTTCTTACTTGGGAGATGTCAACATTACTGTTCTTTTCAGACCTTTAGCTGTTTGGATGAGTCCTGCTCACTTTAGAGAGCGCAATGTGCTTTACTCAGTCTACATATTTAAATATTCATCTTACCCAGAAACATCCTTATGAAAACAGGATAATGTTTGATCAAATATCTTAGCACCCTGAAGCTCAGTCAAGTTGACACATAAAAGTAGCCACCATATGGTCAAAATGAAAAATTCTTCAATGATATATTTTATATTGCCACACAGCAAATTATCACAACATATGGGCTTAATACAAAATTATCTTGGTTTTCATGAGTCAGGGGTTCAGGTGTTGCTTAGCAGAGTCCATGGCTCTGGGTTTTAAAAGACCACTGTCAAGATTAGCCAGGCTGCATTTCTTTCTGGAGTTTGTGTTCCTTTAGAGGTGGTTAGCAAAACAAACCAAAGCAAAAACATTGCCCAGTTGTGGATGTGACTGGTGATAGAAGCAAGGTCTGATGCTGTAAAGAGCAATATTGCATAAGAACCTGGAATGTTAGGTCCATGAATCAAGGCAAATTGGAAGTGGTCAAACAGGAGATGGCAAGAGTGAACGTCGACATTCTGGTATCAGCGTACTAAGGTGGACTGGAATGGGTGAATTTAACTCAGATGACCATTATATCTAGAATCCCTTAGAAGAAATAAAGTAGCCATCATAGTCAATAAAAGAGTCTGAAATGCAGACTTGGATGCAATATCAAAAATGAAGATTTTTGAGAAGACCTACAACACCTTTTAGAACTAACACCCCCAAAAGATGTCCTTTTCATTCTAGGGGAAAGGAATGCAAAAGAAGGAAGTCAAGAAATAGCTGGAGTAACAAGAAAATTTGGCCTTGGAGTACAGAATGAAACAGGGCAAAGGCTAATAGAGTTTTGCCAAGAGAATGCACTGGTCATAGCAAACACTGTCTTCCAACAACATAAGAGAAGATTCTATACATGGACATCACCAGAGGGTCAACACCAAAATCAGACTGATTATATTCTTTGCAGCCAAAGGTGGAGAAGCTCTATAAGGTCAGCAAAAACAAGACCAGGAGCTGACTGTTGTTGATATCATGAACTCCTTATTGCCAAATTCAGACTTAAATTGAAGAAAGTGGGGGAAACCACTAGACCATTTAGGTATGGCCTAAATCAAATCCCTTATGATTATACAGTGGAAGTGAGAACTAGATTTAAGGGACTGGATCTGACAGACAGAGTGCCTGATGAACTATGGACGGAGGTTTGTAACATTGGACAGGAGACAGGGATCAAGACCATCCCCAAGAAAAAGAAATGCAAAAAAGCAAAATGGCTCTCTGGCAAGGCCTTACAAATAGCTGTGAAAAGAAGAGAAGCGAAAAGCAAAAGAGAAAAGGAAAAATATACCCATTTGAATGTAGAGTTCCAAAGAATAGCAAAGAGAGATAAGAAAGCCTTCCTCAGCAATCAGTGCAAAGAAATAGAGGAAAACAATAGAATAGGAAAGACTAGAGATCTCTTCAAGAAAATTTGAGATACCATGTTAACATTTTATGCAAAGATGGGCTCAATAAAAGACAGAAATGGTATGGACCTAACAGAAGCAGAAAATATTAAGAAGAGGTGGCAAGAATACAGAAGAACTATTCAAAAAAGATCTTCATGATCCAGATAATCATGATGGTGACTCACCTACAGCCAGATATCTTGGAATGTGAAGTCAGGTGGGCTTTAGGAAGCATCACTACGAACAAAGCTAGTGGAGGTGATGGAATTCCAGTTGAGCTATTTCAGATCCTAAAAATGATGCTGTGAAAGTGCTACACTCAATATGTCAGCAAATTTGGAAATTCAGAGGTGGCCACCGGACTGGAAAAGGTCAGTTTTCATTCCAATCCCAAAGAAAGGCAATGCCAAAGAATGCTCAAACTACCACACAATTGCACTCATCTCACACACTAGCAAAGTAATGCTCAAAATTCTCCAAGCCAGGCTTCAGCAATATGTGAACTGTGAACTTCCAGAGGTTTAAGCTGGCTTTATAAAAGGCAGAGGAACCAGAGATCAAATTGCCAACAAACTCTGGATCATGGAAAAAGCAAGAGAGTTCAAAAAAAACATCTATTTCTGCTTTATTGACTATGCCAAAGCCTTTGACTGTGTGGATCACAATAAATTGTGGAAAATTCTGAAAGAGATTGGAATACCAGACCACCTGACCTGCCTCTTGAGAAACCTGTATGCAGGTCAGGAAGCAATAGTTAGAACTGGACATGGAAAAACAGACTGGTTCCAAATAGGAAAAGGAGTGTGTCTAGGCTGTATATTGTCATCTGCTTATTTTACTTATAGGCAGAGTACATCATGAGAAATGCTGGGCTGGATGAATCACAAGCTGGAATCAAGATTGTTGGGAGAAATATCAATAACCTCAGATATGCAGATAATACCACCCTTATGGCAGAAAGTGAAGAAGTAGTAAAGAGCCTCTTAAGGAAAGTGAAAGAGGAGAGTGAAAAAGTTGGCTTAAAGCTCAACATTCAGCAAACAAAGATCATGGCATCCGGTCCCATCACTTCATGGGAAATAGATGTGGAAACAGTGGAAACAGTGGCTGACTTTATTTTTCTGGGCCCCAAAATCACTGCAGATGGTGACTGCAGCCATGAAATTAAAAGACGCTTACTCCTTGGAAGGAAAGTTATGACCAACCTAGACAGCATATTAAAAAGCAGAGACATTGCTTTGTCAACAAAGGTCCATCTAGCAAAGCTATAGTTTTTCCAGTAGTTATGTATGGATGTGAGAGTTGGACTATAAAGAAAGCTGAGCGCTGAAGATCAGTCCTGGGTGTTCATTAGAAGGACAGATGTTCAAGCTGAAACTCCAATATTCTGGCCACCTGATGCGAAGAGCTGATTCATTTGAAAAGACCCTGATGTTGGGAAAGATTAAAGGTGGGAAGAGAGGGGGATGACAGAGGATGAGATGGTTGGATGACATCACAAACTCAATGGGCATGGGTTTGGGTGGACTCCGGGAGTAGGTGACGGACAGGGAGGCCTGGTGTGCTGCGGTTCATGGGTTCACAAAGAGTTGGACATGACTGAGTGACTGAAGTGGACTGAACTGAACTGAGCTGAGAGTTGATTATTGGAGGAATCCAATTCCTGTAGCTATACAAATGCAGTCAGCTCCTAGAGATTATCTGTAGTTCTCTGCCCCATGGCCCTCTTCATAGGCAGTTAATACAACAGGTTACTTCTCCAAGGTCAGAGGAAAGACTCACACTCTGGTCATCTCAGTCTTACATAACAGAATCTAATCATAGAGGTGACATTTTTGTTGTTATTGTTGTTACGTTCCTTTTAGAAACTAGACATACTAATGGAAAAAAAAGGTTGCATAAATGGACACTTATGGACACTAAGAGTCAAAAATTATTGGAATCCCCCTAGATTTTAAAACTGGTGGTTCTTGGAATTGACTTTTGAAATACAGTGAAGGTTAAACTTCACCCTAGCTTTCACATATTCATTTGGCTCTAAAACATAATTAAAGATAAGCTGAAGAGAAAGCTTGATAAAAGGAAAAGAGGTGTTTTCATTCTTAATAGAGGTTGCTTTGACACTGGTTACTTTAGAATAGTGAGGGCGTGACTTTAAGGTCATGGAAAATTATTTCTTCCTAAGATATTACTCATTCAAAAATGCCCTAATTAGGCAAGGGCTTGCATGCTCCAGATTCCATCCATTAGGAAAAATAAAAAGGCAGAAAATAATAAATACTACCTATGAAACTGGTCAAGCTTTAATGATATTGTCATGCTTTTACAGTCATTATCATCCTGATGAAAGTGCTTGAATTAACAACCCCAATATTCAGTTTAACAGAATGACGTTTATTTGAAAAGCCAATGCAACTTTGATGTGTTCCTACAGTTCAAAGTAAACAGAATATGCTGGTACTTCTACCCCGCCACTGAATCTCCAAATATTTTCATGGTGGGACTAATATCTCAGAAAATTCCAGTAGTGTAGGAGTCTTTCTGTATTTTCCCTGACTTCCTTCACTACTCTTACCCTACTGACAATTTATAACCCTTGCACCATCTGGGGAACAGACTGTTGGCTGCCAAGTAGACTCATTAACATTCCCCTCCAGGAACTCTTGCTGTTTAATTAGGCTGTCTGCTGGATTCAGGCAGTGAGAGCCTTAGGTGGCTGTGTAACAAATCCATGACTCCATGCATTCAGATGTCAAGGTCACTAAGATTCTTGTTTCAGACTCAATACAAGAAAGGGAATCCAGATCATTGACTGCTAAACCCAAATCATCAGTGATTTCACCTTAAAGGGGACTTTCCATACTTGATAGAGACACTAAGTTATTCCCCCACTGAACTCACAACTGTCTCTACTGTGTCCTTTGACAACATTCTAACCCTTAGGCCATGAGATCTGGCCTTCAGGCCAACATTCTTGTCAAAACTAGACAATAGTGTTTGTAAAATACTATCCAGACCCAATACTAAAATTACTACATGTGCCGTAATTAAATGTGCCCAATTAATTACATTCTCTGAGGACAGATTGTTGAAAGTGTTAGCATTCCAGAAATATTTAAGTAGAACAAATGTTCTCCTTTGAAATGCCAAATTGATGAAGTTCTATTGTAAGAAAAACACCTCTCAAATGAATGGTTTGGTTAATTTGAATAAACATTTTCTAACCATGGATAGTTTAAAGTAAAAGGAAGATGGTCATAATGCAAGCTATGTCAACTTGGGGTTTTCCATGTTTAAGGACAGAACCATCACAAATATTTGTCAACTGACTCGAGTACTTTTTGGTTAAGTGTTCATTTATCTGTTGGTTAATTCATTCATCAAATAACCATGAAGACAAAATACGATCACAAGATAAGGAGATACACTTACTTCTGTGAGATCTCAGTTTGAAGTGTTGACCTCATCTGGTGAATAGGTATGCATTCCCTGAGGAAGCCATTTGAATGATGAGATAGGAATGAAAAGTTGGGAGACTGAGGCAATATTTACAGGTGGGGAGACAGAGTCTTCTGAAAATAGGAAAACATGCACAGATGCCCTGTTGTGGGGGAGCATGCACCTCTGAGTGAAGGCTAGTAAATTGGTTTTCAGAAAGGATAAGGAATTACAGCATGGAAGGAAAGGCTTAACTGACCTAAAATATTAATCTTAACTAGTTGCAGCTAGAGAATCACTCCATAACTACCCTTAACATTAGGACCTGTGCTCTTTCCCTCACCTGTCTAAACTCAACCCTGCCTCTCACTAAGAGAAAAATTAGTGAATAGATTAGTAGGCTTAGTCTTGCTTTCCCCCCACCCACCAATCTTGACTAATAAAAATATTCATAATCCTCATAATGAATTTAGAGGGAGTTACCAGTGCCCTTGCTCTAAAATGAGTTATTTCTGATAGTGCATCAAAATTCTTGCGTCAGGAAATATTTATTGGTGTTACCCTTTAAATAAAACAACAATACCTTGTGTGAAGACAAAGCTTTTCAAAGTTATTTTGCCTGTGTCTCAATTTACTTACTTTTATTTTTTTTCTTCAGATATCTTTTATTTAGTTATTTTTTCCTAACTCTGCATAGGAAATGAAATATTCTGTTATAGAATCAGTTTTCCTTGGAGGTTACAAGTCAATAGTGGACCTTGACTTCCAGTTGTTTTTTTTTTTGTTTTTTTTTTTTATGGCACACCCCCCCCACTCCCCAACACAGTATTACTCAAACACTCATTTGCTCTTTTTTTCAAGAGATGGAACTTCATTGGTGGCAAGAGAAATACTTTGGGATCAATGTATTAAACTTCACTTTTCTCCAATTATTTTAATTATAAAGATATCTGGAGGGAAAATAAATGGAAACTTTTAAAGCACAAATAGAATTTAATATACTTGTTCCAGGATGCTGTGATATGATCTCTGTTTTGTATGGTTCACTTACCAAAAAAGGTTATAAAGTGTGAGTGATCTGTCAAATACTGAACAACTGGCAGATGCTAGATCTGACATACAGCATTGTTTTTTTTTTTTTTTTTTTCTTCCAATTTTATTTTATTTTTAAACTTTACATAATTGTATTAGTTTTGCCAAATATCAAAATGAATCTGCCACAAGTATACATGTGTTCCCCATCCCGAACCCCCCTCCCTCCTCCCTCCCCACACTATCCCTCCGGGCCGTCCCAGTGCACCAGCCCCAAGCATCCAGCATCATGCATCGAACCTGGACTGGCAACTTGCTTCCCACACTATACTTTACATGTTTCACTGCCATTCTCCCGAATCTTCCCACCCTCTCCCTCCCCCACAGAGTCCATAAGACTGTTCTATACATCAGTGTCTCTTTTGCTGTCTCATACACTGGGTTATTGTTACCATCTTTCTAAATTCCATATATGTGCGTTAGTATACTGTATTTATGTTTTTCCTTCTGGCTTACTTCACTCTGTATAATAGGCTCCAGTTTCATCCACCTCATTAGAACTGATTCAAATGTATTCTTTTTAATGGCTGAGTAATACTCCATTGTGTATATGTACCACAGCTTTCTTATCCATTCATCTGCTGATGGACATCTAGGTTGCTTCCATGTCTTGGCTATTATAAACAGTGCTGCGATGAACATTGGGGTACACGTGTCTCTTTCCCTTCTGGTTTCCTCAGTGTGTATGCCCAGCAGTGGGGTTGCTGGATCATAAGGCAGTTCTATTTCCAGTTTTTTAAGGAATCTCCACACTGTTCTCCATAGTGGCTGTACTAGTTTGCATTCCCACCAACAGTGTAAGAGGGTTCCCTTTTCTCCACACCCTCTCCAGCATTTATTATTTGTAGACTTTTGGATCGCAGCCATTCTGACTGGTGTGAAATGGTACCTCATAGTGGTTTTGATTTGCATTTCTCTGGTAATGAGTGATGTTGAGCATCTTTTCATGTGTTTGTTAGCCATCTGTATGTCTTTTTTGGAGAAATGTCTATTTAGTTCTTTGGCCCATTTTTTGATTGGGTCGTTTATTTTTCTGTAGTTGAGCTGTAGGAGTTGCTTGTATATTTTTGAGATTAGTTGTTTGTCGGTTGCTTCATTTGCTATTATTTTCTCCCATTCTGAAGGCTGTCTTTTCACCTTGCTAATAGTTTCCTTTGATGTGCAGAAGCTTTTCAGGTTAATTAGGTCCCATTTGTTTATTTTTGCTTTTATTTCCAATATTCTGGGAGGTGGGTCATAGAGGATCCTGCTGTGATGTATGTCGGAGAGTGTTTTGCCTATGTTCTCCTCTAGGAGTTTTATAGTTTCTGGTCTTACGTTTAGATCTTTAATCCATTTTGAGTTTATTTTTGTGTATGGTGATAGAAAGTGGTCCAGTTTCATTCTTTTACAAGTGGTTGACCAGATTTCCCAGCACCACTTGTTAAAGAGATTGTCTTTAATCCATTGTATATTCTTGCCTCCTTTGTCGAAGATAAGGTGTCCATATGTGCGTGGATTTATCTCTGGGCTTTCTATTTTATTCCATTGATCAATATTTCTGTCTTTGTGCCAGTACCATACTGTCTTGATAACTGTGGCTTTGTAGTAGAGCCTGAAGTCAGGTAGGTTGATTCCTCCAGTTCCATTCTTCTTTCTCAAGATCGCTTTGGCTATTCGAGGTTTTTTGTATTTCCATACAAATTGTGAAATTATTTGTTCTAGCTCTGTGAAGAATACTGTTGGTAGCTTGATAGGGATTGCGTTGAATCTATAAATTGCTTTGGGTAGTATACTCATTTTCACTATATTGATTCTTCCAATCCATGAACATGGTATATTTCTCCATCTATTAGTGTCCTCTTTGATTTCTTTCACCAGTGTTTTATAGTTTTCTATATATAGGTCTTTAGTTTCTTTAGGTAGATATATTCCTAAGTATTTTATTCTTTCCGTTGCAATGGTGAATGGAATTGTTTCCTTAATTTCTCTTTCTGTTTTCTCATTATTAGTGTATAGGAATGCCAGGGATTTCTGTGTGTTGATTTTATATCCTGCAACTTTACTGTAGTCATTGATTATTTCTAGTAATTTTCTGGTGGACTCTTTAGGGTTTTCTATGTAGAGGATCATGTCATCTGCAAATAGTGAGAGTTTTACTTCTTCTTTTCCAATTTGGATTCCTTTTATTTCTTTTTCTGCTCTGATTGCTGTGGCCAAAACTTCCAAAACTATGTTGAATAGTAATGGTGAAAGTGGGCACCCTTGTCTTGTTCCTGACTTTAGAGGAAATGCTTTCAATTTTTCACCATTGAGGATAATGTTTGCAGTGGGTTTGTCATATATAGCTTTTATTATGTTGAGGTATGTTCCTTCTATTCCTGCTTTCTGGAGAGTTTTTATCATAAATGGATGTTGAATTTTGTCAAAGGCTTTCTCTGCATCTATTGAGATAATCATATGGTTTTTATTTTTTAATTTGTTAATGTGGTGTATTACATTGATTGATTTGTGGATATTGAAGAATCCTTGCATCCCTGGGATAAAGCCCACTTGATCATGGTGTATGATCTTTTTAATGTGTTGTTGGATTCTGATTGCTAGAATTTTGTTAAGGATTTTTGCATCTATGTTCATCAGTGATATTGGCCTGTAGTTTTCTTTTTTTGTGGGATCTTTGTCAGGTTTTGGTAGTAGGGTGATGGTGGCCTCATAGAATGAGTTTGGAAGTTTACCTTCCTCTGCAATTTTCTGGAAGAGTTTGAGCAGGATAGGTGTTAGCTCTTCTCCAAATTTTTGGTAGAATTCAGCTGTGAAGCCGTCTGGACCAGGGCTTTTGTTTGCTGGAAGATTTTTGATTACAGTTTCAATTTCCATGCTTGTGATGGGTCTGTTAAGATTTTCTATTTCTTCCTGGTCCAGTTTTGGAAAGTTGTACTTTTCTAAGAATTTGTCCATTTCTTCCACGTTGTCCATTTTATTGGCATATAATTGTTGATAGTAGTCTCTTATGATCCTTTGTATTTCTGTGTTGTCTGTTGTGATCTCTCCATTTTCGTTTCTAATTTTGTTGATTTGATTTTTCTCCCTTTGTTTCTTGATGAGTCTGGCTAATGGTTTGTCAATTTTATTTATCCTTTCAAAGAACCAGCTTTTGGTTTTGTTGATTTTTGCTATGGTCTCTTTTGTTTCTTTTGCATTTATTTCTGCTCTAATTTTTAAGATTTCTTTCCTTCTACTAACCCTGGGGTTCTTCATTTCTTCCTTTTCTAGTTGCTTTAGATGTAGAGTTAGGTTATTTATTTGACTTTTTTCTTGTTTCTTGAGGTGTGCCTGTATTGCTATGAACTTTCCCCTTAGGACTGCTTTTACCGTGTCCCACAGGTTTTGGGTTGTTGTGTTTTCATTTTCATTCGTTTCTATGCAAATTTTGATTTCTTTTTTGATTTCTTCTGTGATTTGTTGGTTATTCAGCAGCGTGTTGTTCAGCCTCCATATGTTGGAATTTTTAATAGTTTTTCTCCTGTAATTGAGATCTAATCTTACTGCATTGTGGTCAGAAAAAATGCTTGGAATGATTTCTATTTTTTTGAATTTACCAAGGCTAGCTTTATGGCCCAGGATGTGATCTATCCTGGAGAAGGTTCCATGTGCGCTTGAGAAAAAGGTGAAATTCATTGTTTTGGGATGAAATGACCTATAGATATCAATTAGGTCTAACTGGTCTATTGTATCGTTTAAAGTTTGTGTTTCCTTGTTAATTTTCTGTTTAGTTGATCTATCCATAGGTGTAAGTGGGGTATTAAAGTCTCCCACTATTATTGTGTTATTGTTAATTTCTCCTTTCATACTTGTTAGCATTTGTCTTACGTACTGTGGTGCTCCCGTGTTGGGTGCATATATATTTATAATTGTTATATCTTCTTCTTGGATTGATCCTTTGATCATTATGTAGTGACCTTCTTTGTCTCTTTTCACAGCCTTTGTTTTAAAGTCTATTTTATCTGATATGAGTATTGCTACTCCTGCTTTCTTTTGGTCCCTATTTGCATGGAAAATCTTTTTCCAGCCCTTCACTTTCAGTCTGTATGTGTCCCCTGTTTTGAGGTGGGTCTCTTGTAGACAACATATGTAGGGATCTTGTTTTTGTATCCATTCAGCCAGTCTTTGTCTTTTGGTTGGGGCATTCAACCCATTTACATTTAAGGTAATTACTGATAAGTATGTTCCCGTTGCCATTTACTTTATTGTTTTGGGTTCGAGTTTATACACCGTTTTTGTGTTTCCTGTCTAGAGAATATCCTTTAGTATTTGTTGGAGAGCTGGTTTGGTGGTGCAGAATTCTCTCAGCTTTTGCTTGTCTGAAAAGCTTTTGATTTCTCCTTCATACTTGAATGAGATCCTTGCTGGGTACAATAATCTGGGCTGTAGGTTATTTTCTTTCATCATTTTAAGTATGTCTTGCCATTCCCTCCTGGCTTGAAGAGTTTCTATTGAAAGATCAGCTGTTATCCTTATGGGAATTCCCTTGTGTGTTATTTGTTGTTTTTCCCTTGCTGCTTTTAATATTTGTTCTTTGTGTTTGATCTTTGTTAATTTGATTAATATGTGTCTTGGGGTGTTTCTCCTTGGGTTTATCCTGTTTGGTACTCTCTGGGTTTCTTGGACTTGGGTGATTATTTCCTTCCCCATTTTAGGGAAGTTTTCCACTATTATCTCCTCAAGTATTTTCTCATGGTCTTTCTTTTTGTCTTCTTCTTCTGGAACCCCTATGATTCGAATGTTGTAGCGTTTAATATTGTCCTGGAGGTCTCTGAGATTGTCCTCATTTCTTTTAATTCGTTTTTCTTTTATCCTCTCTGATTCATTTATTTCTACCATTCTATCTTCTAATTCACTAATCCTGTCTTCTGCCTCTGTTATTCTACTATTTGTTGCCTCCAGAGTGTTTTTAATTTCACTTATTGCATTATTCATTATATATTGACTCTTTTTTATTTCTTCTAGGTCCTTGTTAAACCTTTCTTGCATCTTCTCAATCCTTGTCTCCAGGCTATTTATCTGTGATTCCATTTTAGTTTCAAGATTTTGGATCAATTTCACTATCATTATTCGGAATTCTTTATTAGATAGATTCCCTATCTCTTCCTCTTTTGTTTGGTTTGGTGGGCATTTATCCTGTTCCTTTATCTGCTGAGTATTCCTCTGTCTCTTCATCTTGTTTAAATTGCTGAGTTTGGGGTGTCCTTTCTGTATTCTGGCAGTTTGTGGAGTTCTCTTTATTATGGCGTTTCCTCACTGTGTGTGGGTTTGTACAGGTGGCTTGTCAAGGTTTCCTGGTTAGGGAAGCTTGTGTCGGTGTTCTGGTGGGTTGAGCTGTATTTCTTCTCTCTGGAGTGCAATGAAATGTCCAGTAATGAGTTATGAGATGTCTATAGTTTTGGGGTGACTTTGGGCAGCCTGTATCTTGAAGCTCAGGGCTGTGTTCCTTTGTTGCTGGAGAATTTGCTTGGTATGACTTGCCCTGGAACTTATTGGCCCTTGTGTGGTGCTTGGTTTCAGTGTCGGTATGGAGGCATTTGATGAGCTCCTGTCAATGAATGTTCCTTGGAGTCAGGAGTTCCCTGGAGTCAGGGTTTGGACTTAAGTCTCCTGCTTCCGATTATCGGTCTTATTTTTACAGTAATTTCAAAACTTCTCCTTCTATACAGTACCATTGATAAAACATCTACATTAAAGATGATAAGTTTCTCTACAGTGAGGGTCACTCAGAGAGGTTCACAGGGTTACATGGAGAAGAGAAGAGGGAGGAGGGAGTTAGAGGTGACCCAAATGAGATGAGGTGAATCAATAGTGGAGAGAGTGGGCTAGCCAGTAGTCACTTCCTTATGTGCACTCCACAACTGGACCACTCAGAGATGTTCACGGGGTTATACAGAGAAGAGAAGAAGGAGGAAGGTAACAGAGGTGGCCAGAAGGATAAAAGGGGGGAATGAAAAGGAGGGAGACAGATCCAGCCAGTAATCAGTTCCCTAAGTGTTCTCCACCATCTGGAACACACAGAAATTCACAGAGTTGGGTAGAGTAGAGAGGGGTTAGGGAGGAGACACAGGCGACCTGGTGGAGAAAAAGGAGGGTCCAAAGGGAGAGAGAGCAGTCAAGCCAGTAATCTCACTCCCTAGTGAAAAATGGGTCCTGAAGATTGGGTCCTTAAAGGTACAAAATTGGTAACAAATACATAAAAGCAAAAATCAAAAATCTAGAGTAGAGTTTGGAATTTCAAAAATACGATGTTAAAGAAAAGAAGAAGGAAAAGAAAGAGAGAAAAAAACGAACAAACAAAAACAAACAAGGTCGCGAAAATTATAAAGAAAGTACAGGTACAAAATTGATAACTAATACCAGAAAGCAAAAATTAAAAATCTAGAGTAAAGTTTGGAATTTCAAAAATACAATGTTAAAAAAAAAAAAAAAAGAAGAAGAAGAAAAATACAGAGAGAAAACAAACAAACAAATACGAACAATGTCACAAAAATTATAAAGAAAATACAGGTACAAAATTGATATCAAATACCAAAAAGCATAAATTAAAAATCTAGAGTAAAGTTTGGAATTTCAGATATACAATGTTATATAAAAGAAGAAGAGAAAGAAACAGAGAAGAAAAAAAAAAGAAAAGAAAAAAAAAAGTCACAGAAATTATATAAAAAAAACTATAGGTACAAAATTGATAACATATACCAAAAAGCGAAAATTAAAAATCTAGAGTAGAGTTTGGAATTTCAAAAATACAATGTTAAAGAAAAGAAGAAAAAAACAAAAACAAAAACAAACAAACAAAAAAAAACAAGGTCAAAAAATTATAAAATATATATATATGAAGTTTGCTGAAGAAGAAAAAAAATAGGGTCTTTTTTTTTTTTTTGCAAAGTAATAGGTTATAAAAGTGAAAATTAAAGGAACAATAGAGGACTTAAAAAAATTTTTTTTTTTTTTTTTAGTTAAAAAAAAAAAAGAAAGAATGATCGTAAAAATAATAAAAATATATCTAGGACTTTTTTTTTTTTTTTGTGGGTGTTGTGGGTTCAGTTCATTTTTGGCTAGTTCCTTGGTCAGATTTATATTTCTCAAGATCTATAGGCCCCTTCCTATGTAGTCCGTAGTAACCACAGGGTTTTGATCTATTGCCTGTAGCTTCCAAGGCGTTTCCCTCTGTTATATCTTCTTCTGTTTGCTAGTCTCTTCAGTATCTGGTTTCCGCCCTGACTCAAAGGGCACGGTGGAGGACACTTTTTTTTTTTTTTTTTTTTTAGGCTTACTTGTTCAGTCGCGCTGTGGGGATGGAGGGAGGGATGCTGCAAACAAATAACACTGGCGTGGGCTCGCAGTGCCTCAGCCACCCTGGGTCTGCCCCCGCTCACGGCGCGTGTAGCCTCCCTGTCCACACTGCTCGGACTCTAGGTTGTTCTGCCGGGAACAATCCGAGGCTGGCCCTGGGCTGCATGCACCTCCCAGGTCCAAGCCGCTCAGGTTCAGGCACTCGGGTAGTCCTCAGAGGCGCAGACTCAGTTGGGCCTGCGTTTTGTGCTCTTCCCAGGTCCGAGCGCCAATTTGCTCTTCCCAGGCGAGCGCCAATGCTGCGACTTATCGCCTCCTCGCCACTCGGTTATCTGGATGTAAAACCGGTGCACCTTCTCAGGCAGATGTTGACCATCCAGACCCCCAAGAAGTTTTAGTTAGCAAAGAAGCCTGCTTACAATTTTATAGATAATGTCTCTCTGGGGCTGCGATTGCCCCCTTCCGGCTCTGGCTGCCTGTCACCGGAGGGGGAAGGTCTGCAGCCGGCTATCTCTGTTCAGTCCTTTGTTCCGTGCGCGGGCCTGGCGGTCTTAGGTTAGGGCTGGCTTTTCGCGTGGTAGGTATCCCACAGTCTGGTTTGCTAGCCCAAATTATTTCGCTCAGATAGCGTTCAGGGTATTCAGGCCAGATTCTTACTCTCAGAGATGCAGCCCACACCGCGCCTCCCTGCCCAGCCCCGGTTTGCTAATGGCGGATGCAGGCGTCTGCGCTGCTTCTCTGCTGGGGGAGTTACCGTAGGGCTCGCAATCTGCGAGTTTTAAATTGTTTATTTATTTTTTCTCCCTGTTATGTTGCCCTCTGTGCTTCCAAAGCTCGGCACAGATTCGGCAGTGAGAAGGTTTCCTGATGTTTGGAAACTTCTCTCTTTTTAAGATTCCCTTCCCGGGACGGAACTCCGTCCCTCCCTCTTTTGTCTCTTTTTTTTTGTTTGTTTTTAATATTTTTTCCTACCTCCTTTCGAAGAGTTGGGTTGCTTTTCTGGGTGCCTGATGTCCTCTGCTGGCATTCAGAAGTTGTTTTGTGGAATTTACTCGACGTTTAAATGCTCTTTTGATGAATTTGTGGGGGAGAAAGTGTTCTCCCCGTCCTACTCCTCCGCCATCTTGGCTCCTCCCCACAGCATTGTTTTAAATATTTTCAATTCAGGCTTTTGTTCTGGATATTTCTTAAAATTTTGTCCTAATTGTATTTATAATGCTCTCTTTTAATAACCTTTAATATTGATATTTATATAGTAATATAATAAAAATGATGCAAATATAACACAAAATGATCTTTAAAATCTGAGCATCATAGTTATTAGCTATATTATACTAGCTATTACATTATATTAGCTACAAGGTATATGCAGTAGAATAACATCTGGGAGCCAAAGTGGACCACAAGCTGTCTGTGAATTTTTAAAGAAATCTTTTAAAAGAGGCATATTTCAGAAATTGTATAAATAGTTATGCAGTTATCCATTTTTTTCTTTTATTTTTCAATTTGTGAATATGATACATTTAAGAAAAGAGCACAGCAGGGCAATAGAGCTCATTAAAATGCCAGGAAATATTACCAATAGGAGAGGCTTAAGTGAATTGGAATTAGTTCATGGGCAGATGAAAAAACTAATGGTTTTTTCATAAGTAATAATAATTTTAAGCAGCAAGAAAGTGTCTTATGAACAGGATTGTGATCAGCTGGTTATATTATTCACTGAAAATAAAGTACAAGGAAATAAATCTCAACTGGAATTTTATTTTTTTTTCTTTCTTTTTTTTTAGTTTAATTTTATTTTATTTTTAAACTTTACAATATTGTATTAGTTTTGCCAAACATCGAAATGAATCCGCCACAGGTATACATGTGCTCCCCATCCTGAACCCTCCTCCCTCCTCCCTCCCCATACCATCCCTCTGGGTCGTCCCAATGCACCAGCCCCAAGCATCCAGTATCGTGCATCGAACCTGGAGTGGCAACTCGTTTCATACATGATATTATACATGTTTCAATGCCATTCTCCTAAATCTTCCCACCCTCTCCCTCTCCAACAGAGTCCATAAGACTTTTCTATACATCAGTGTCTCTTTTGCTGTCTCGTACACAGGGTTATTGTTACCATCTTTGTAAATTCCATATGTATGCGTTAGTATACTGTATTGGTGTTTTTCTTTCTGGCTTACTTCACTCTGTATAATAGGTTCCAGTTTCATCCACCTCATTAGAACTGATTCAAATGTATTCTTTTTAATGGCTGAGTAATACTCCATTGTGTATAGGTACCACAGCTTTCTTATCCATTCATCTGCTGATGGACATCTAGGTTGCTTCCATGTCCTGGCTATTATCAACAGTGCTGCGATGAACATTGGGGTACACGTGTCTCTTTCCCTTCTGGTTTCCTCAGTGTGTATGCCCAGCAGTGGGATTGCTGGATCATAAGGCAGTTCTATTTCCAGTTTTGTAAGGAATCTCCACACTGTTCTCCATAGTGGCTGTACTAGTTTGCATTCCCACCAACAGTGTAAGAGGGTTCCTTTTTCTCCACACCCTTTCCAGCATTTATTGCTTGTAGACTTTTGGATCACAGCCATTCTGACTGGCTTGAAATGGTACCTCATAGTGGTTTTGATTTGCATTTCTCTGATAATGAGTGATGTTGAGCATCTTTTCATATGTTTGTTAGCCATCTGTATGTCTTCTTTGGAGAAATGTCTATTTAGTTCTTTGGCTCATTTTTTGATTGGGTCATTTATTTTTCTGGAGTTGAGCTGTAGGAGTTGCTTGTATATTTTTGAGGTTAGTTGTTTGTCAGTTGCTTCATTTACTATTATTTTCTCCCATTCTGAAGGCTGCCTTTTGACCTTGCTAATAGTACCTCGAATAGCCAAAGCTATCTTGAGAAAGAAGAATGGAACTGGAGGAATCAACCTACCTGACTTCAGGCTCTACTACAAAGCCACAGTTATCAAGACAGTATGGTACTGGCACAAAGATAAAAATATAGATCAATGGAACAAAATAGAAAGCCCAGAGATAAATCCACGCACATATGGACACCTTATCTTTGACAAAGGAGGCAAGAATATATGGTGGATTAAAGACAATCTCTTTAACAAGTGGTGCTGGGAAATCTGGTCAACCACTTGTAAAAGAATGAAACTAGAACACTTTCTAACACCATACACACAAAATAAACTCAAAATGGATTAAAGATCTAAACGTAAGACCAGAAACTATAAAAATCCTGGAGGAGAACATAGGCAAAGTACTCTCTGACATACATCACAGCAGGATACTCTATGACCCACCTCCCAGAATATTGGAAATAAAAGCAAAAATAAACAAATGGGACCTAATTAAACTTAAAAGCTTCTGCACATCAACTGGAATTTTAAATAGAAAAATATTCTATTACCGATGTCCATTGCTGTTACATATGTTTTCCTGTTACAGTCCTCATTCATAAACACCTCAAATTCACAGTACTATGTTCTTCCTTTAGGTCTGCCTATAATGTTGGAAAAGGGAATTAAGTACTCTTGTTCCATGCAGGTAAAAGAGAATGTGAGGAAAGACACATCTGAGTTGAAAGACCTCTGAGGTTTTTTCAGCCTCAGGAAATTCAGATAAATTATTTTGTCTCCCATTTGCTCTGTTTGTTATCCCATGCTGCTACTGCTGCCAAATTGCTTCAGTGGTGTCCAACTCTGTGTGACCCCATAGATGGTGGCCTACCAGGTTCCCCCATCCCTGGGATTCTCCAGGCAAGAACACTGGAGTGGGTTGCCATTTCCTCCTCCAATGCATGAAAGTGAAAAGTGAAAGTGAAGTCGTTCAGTTGTGTCTGACTCTAGCGAGCCCATGGACTGTAGCCCACCAGGCTCCTCCATTCATGGGATTTCCCAGACAAGAGTACTGGAGTGGGGTGCCATTGCCTTCTCCAGGTATGACATAAAATTTTTCTGGGCCCCAAAATCACTGCAGATGGTGACTGCAGCCTTGAAATTAAAAGACGCTTACTCCTTGGAAGGAAAGTTATGACCAACCTAGATAGCATATTCAAAAGCAGAGACCTTACTTTGCCAACAAAGGTCCATCTAGCCAAGGCTATGGTTTTTCCTGTGGTCATGTATGGATGTGAGAGTTGGACTGTGAAGAAGGCTGAGCACCGAAGAATTGATGCTTTTGAACTGGGGTGTTGGAGAAGACTCTTGAGAGTCCCTTGGACTGCAAGGAGATGCACCCAGTCCATTCTGAAGGAGATCAGCCCTGGGATTTCTTTGGAAGGAATGATGCTAAAGCTGAAACTCCAGTACTTTGGCCACCTCATGCGAAGAGTTGACTCATTGGAAAAGACTCTGATGCTGGGAGGGATTGGGGGCAGGAGGAGAAGGGGACGACAGAGGATGAGATGGCTGGATGGCATCACTGACTCGATGGATGTGAGTCTGAGTGAACTCTGGGAGTTTTTGATGGACAGGGAGGCGTTTCGTGCTGCGATTCATGGGGTCGCAAAGAGTTGGACACGACTGAGCGACTGATCTGATCTGATCTGATCTTGACATAAAATCAATAATTCATTTTAATCTGGTTAATTGTGCAACATTTTTTAAACCAAAATATTACATCTTGTAGCTAACCCATGGGCTAGCAGTGCTCATGTAATTTTGCGTCTTGGCCATGCCTAAGTTGTTCTAATGAAACCTTACATTAAAGAGATATATAGATGTACTCGGGTAAATATAGAAGTCTCCAACTGGATTCAAACAGATGGGGTTTAACCACAACTTGTGCTCATACATCTAAGAAGGGTTTGAGCACAGGTGTGTGAGAGGCAGAGACATTTCTGGGTAAGTTTAAGAAAAAAACAGCAGAAAAGGAGTTTTTATTTTCTTTAACACTTAAATATAATTGTTGTTGGAACAGTAGAAAAAGATAGTGTTACATTCACTTGGAATCAAGAGAAAAGTTCCACCCAGTGCTCTGAATTTCTCATTTTACCCTAACTTTTGGGTGAGGTGAAAGAAATAGCAACTTCATCTAGAAGGAAAACCAGAGGAATATGTTTTGGTTACAAATTGCACTTCTGCCATCCTGACAGGATCACTGATAGAGAAGGAAACTCAAGGTCATAGGCCTTGATGTTTTGCTCATTCTATGGTAATTTATTTCTGGAGACTGTTAGGTCAGCTAGTTCTTAGCTAGATGCTGGAAAGATAAATTTGAACTTGGGCTTGTGACACCACTTAACTTGTAATAAAGATTGTTATCAGTGTCTCTCCATCCTGTTTCGAGGGCAGGGAGTTTGGCTATGTGTGTGTGCATTTTTTTTCCCCCCAAATGTGAATGACATTTGAAATGCCCAGTTACTTTTCCTAAAGTAACTGTGTAGCTAGGAATTACTACTACTATAGAATTATAAATGTATTTTTATTATTTAGGGAAAAAGAATGCTGTTGAACCATTTCTCTCCAGCTGTAATGAGGTTCAGTTCAGTTCAGTCGCTCAGTTGTGTCTGACTCTTTGTGACCCCATGAATCACAGCACGCCAGGCCTCCCTATCCATCACCAACTCCCAGAGTTCACTCAGACTCAGGTCCATCGAGTCGGTGATGCCATCCAGCCATCTCATCCTCTGTTGTCCCCTTTTCCTCCTGCCTCCGATCTCTCCCAGCATCAGAGTCTTTTCCAATGAGTCAACTCTTCGCATGAGGTGGCCAAAGTACTGGAGTTTCAGCTTTAGCATCATTCCTTCCAAAGAAATCCCAGGGCTGATCTCCTTCAGAATGGACCAGTTGGATCTCCTTGCAGTCCAAGGGACTCTCAAGGGTCTTCTCCAACACCACAATTCAAAAGCATCAATTCTTCGGCGCTCAGCCTTCTTCACAGTCCAACTCTCACATCCATAAATGACCACAGGAAAAACCATAGCCTTGGGTAGATGGACCTTTGTTGGCAAAGTAAGGTCTCTGCTTTTGAATATGCTATCTAGGTTGGTCATAACTTTTCTACCAAGGAGTAAGCGTCTTTTAATTTCAAGGCTGCAGTCACCATCTGCAGTGATTTTTAGTGTTTTTTTTTTTTTTTTTATTGTTTGTGTGTTTTTGATTTCATAGGCCTAATTCTAACCACTCCATTGGAAAAAATGTATTTAGCTGTCATACTTTTTAACCTAGGAAAGTCACATTACTTACTAAAGAACTTTTTTTTTAACTTTATGATTAATCTACAAAATGATTTTTGTCCTACCTATATTTTGGAAATGGGGCAGAATAAAGTCTTACGCTGAAGCAGTGTAAATGTGCAGTAGTGAGAAACTCAGTCTAGTAGGTGAGAGTTCAGGGATGGCAGATAACAATAATAAGGTAAAAGTAAACAGCTTGTTTTTGAAGTTCATTCTTCCACCTTTTCAGCAGTCTAAAGCAAACACCTCTAGAATAAGGTCAGTTATCTTAAGCAACTACAATCATATTTATCTAAGTCAGTAAGTTTAATAATGACACTGTTTTTAAACAACCGTTTTTAACTATTGGGTGATCCAGATGTTTTCTTAATCCTCAGTTCTGCTATCTCAACAGCTCAGCTGTCACTTAATGATCCAATTTTTTAACTGTTAAAGCTCAACATTCAGAAAACTAAGATCATGACATCTGGTGTCATCACTTCATGGCAAATAGAAGGGGAAACAGTGGAAAGAGTGTCAGACTTTATTTTTGGGGGCTCCAAAATCACTGCAGATGGTGATTGCAGTCATGAAATTAAAAGACGCTTATGCCTTGGAAGGGAAGTTATGACCAACCTAAATAGCACATTGAAAAACAACTCCATAACCTGACTTGTAGATTTCTGTCTCTAAAGTCCACATAAGATTCAGACAACTTCACAGTGAAGAGACATCATGTGAATTCCTGGGGTGATCCATGATCCTGGGTACACAGGATTTCTGACCTGTGTTATGGAGTTGTGTTGAAAATATGGCATTGTTCCTGGGCTTAGGGGTATTTGTCATGAGGGAAATAGTTAACCTTGGGGAAAAGGAAAACGAAAACAGGCTTAAACAAAGTTGTTTCTAGTCCACAAACACAGGAGGAAATCAGGTGATGATGCTAGCTACATTCATTTGTCTAAAGCCCAAGTGCAAAACATGCTTATTCTCAACTGTATAAATCAGGAAACTGGGCATACTCAGGTGATGTAAAGATATAGACGGGTTTAAGGAAACTGTCCCAGGGCTAGCAGTAAGGAAACCTTCACTGCCCTTTGCCTAGTGGGCAAGGGGGAAATGGAGCAGTAGTTGGAGAGAGAGTTGTGTGGAGGACATTACCAAAGGAGCTATGGCATTCAGTCAAGAAACAGGGCCAGCCTGCTGTGACCTGGCAGGGAGAAAACTGAAGGATAAACCCTCTGGTCTTACTCTCTTTTCCTGCCCAAGAATGTCCTACCATTGCTTTTCACTGGATAAATCCCACTAAAAGCCAGAGGACAAGGGAGCTTGTTGATGGAAGCCTCACAGTTCAACTTCTCTGGGCAGAGTTGGGTGGAGGGCCAATGAAAATTCTGTGTATAAACATTTCCTGGTATAGCTGTGTGCATTAAATTTAAGCTGTCTCAGTTTTAAGTGTAAGGAAGCCTTTTGTTACTTTACAAATATGATTTAATAATACATAGTGTGAAAAAGTACTTCAGATAATCATTTACTGATTTAAAGATTGTTGTTCAACAGTGAAAATACATGTTAATAGTACATACTAGAGTAACAAGTGAGGATAAAATTATAGACTTTTGAACTAGCATTTAACAAGAAGGGAAAGTCATTGTAAGGCAGCTGGGTGATTTGGAAAGTCAAGTGACTGATGTCAGAACTGAGTTTGAATCCTGACTGGGGCATTACTACTGAGAACTTAAGTGTTTTACTTAACCACAGGGTGCTGGGCTGCCTGAGTGACCAAGTGCTATTTTTATTATCAGAGTTCCATTGCTGCATTCTTTATATATATCACAGAAAATGCAAATATCAATTTTAGTATACCACTGAGCCTTGTAATCTCACTTTAAAAATGTTAATGCCTGCTATTAGACTCCTTTTAGAGTAAAAAATAGAGTGAATCTACATGGGGGTTATAAGGGAACATACTTTTGTTAACTACTGATGATCAGATTCACTGATATTCATTAAAACATTTCAAGATGATACATAAGGTCTGGATAATCCTAGTTCAAATGGATGATTCCCTACTAGATCCATCCCTGTTACAAGTGATGAGAAACAAGGCTTTATAATTCAAATCAGTTTAGACACATGTTCACGTTGGAAACAAGGAATGTAAAAGCAGGTGTCAGAAGACAGTTTACAACATATGGGAAGCTCTTCCAATGCAGCTGGCTGCAATTCTTGTCAAAGGTCATAGAGACAAAAAGAGGCACAGTCAGAAGTGGATTGGTGCTTCAAAAGCCCATTCTGGAAATGGCCCTCTTAAAAACTGTATCTCTGTAAAATTACCCCTTTATCAATAATGTAGAGTGAATGGAAAGATGGACCTGAATTAGGTTATGTAAGTTTCCATGTATTAGAGAAGCAGCAGAGAAACAGATGAATCAAGAAAGTTGGGTAGGCATATACAGCAGAGAGGAGTGTAACAGAATGTACTTTGATATTAGACCCCAGTTGGTACCTGGAGCTTCTCTGTCACTGCACTCCAGAGAACAAGTGGAAATTCTGAAATGTAGCCATCCTAGAATGCCTGAAAGAAGGTGGCTCTGTGGCCACTCTTTAGGACGAGGTATATGGGAGGAGAGCTTCATTAGAGGATGTGTGCTTAATTACTCAGTCATCTACGACTCTCAGTCATGTACAACCCAGGGATCAAGCCCTGGGTCTTGCATTGCAGGCGGGTTCTTTACCATCTGAGCTACCAGGGAGGTAGCTACCAGGAGGTATCCTCATTTGAGGATAGCCATGTTATAGGGAGCACTTCCCAGGGACACTAGTGGTAAAGAAGCTGCTGCCAATGCAGGAGATATAAGAGACGCAGGTTTGATCCCTGGGCCAAGAAGATCCCCTGGAGGAGGGCATGGCAACCCACTCCAGGATTTCCGCCTGGAGAATCCTGTGGACAGAGGAGCCTGGCGTGCTACAGTACATAGGGTCACAAAGAGTTGTACATGACAGAAACGACTTAGCACACATGCATACATGTTACAGGGCAAGACACAAGGTCAGTTTTCACAAAGTGACATTGTAGCCAGCATGAGGAAAGAAGTGGTTTGGCTAATTAGGTGTCTTTTCTCACCCTCTAAACTTGAGTTAGGCTGCCTTCCTGATTAATCTCACACTTTAACATCATGTTATGCTGCATGTAGTTATTTATCTGAATTTTGTAGTAGACTGGCTATTCCATGGAGGCAGAAATTGTCTACTCTGTCTTCTATCAAGTGCCTTGTATTGAACAAAGTAGTTCAGCATAGGTTTGAACAGTAGGAACAACCAAAAAGGCTTGTAACTAGAAAAGAGAACCAACTGGGGCCTTGTGATTTTTGACTTATAATAATAACTATATATTCCTTATCCACTCTTCTGGGCACAGAGCTTCTATAACCCTTGGAATTTCCTAGAATAAAGGTGTCTTTTCAGGTCTTAATCAGGTGACTTTGGATCACAGCAAAGGATGGGGGCTGATTATTATTAGGAAAACCAACCACAGGATTAGTGTCTTGGAACTTTAAAGGCTACCTCCCTCACCCCTGCATTGAGTTCAGTCACCAATGGCCAATGGTTGAATCAATTGTGCCTGAGTAATGAGGCCTCCATAAAATTACAGATGGGTGGGGCTTAGAGAGCTTCCAGGTGTGTGAATACCGGGAGATCTGGGAAGATTGGTACCTTCTGAAGATGATGTGGAAACTCATAGTCCTTTTCCCATACTTTGCTTTATGTGTCTTTTTTCATCTGGCTGTTCCATATTTATATCCTTTTATAATAAACAGGAAATCTTGTAGGTAAAATGTTTCTCTGAGCTCTTTGAACCACTCTAGCGAACTAATCAAGTCCACAGTGGGATCTCAGAACTTCCAATCTGTGGACAGATGATCGGAAGCATGGACTTCTGATTGGAGTGTAAAGTGCTGGGGTGGGGGTGTGTGGCAGTCTTGAAGAAGAGTCCTTACTCTGCGTTGTGTTATCACCGGGTGTTGCACTATCCCTAGGTGTTACAATTGAGTTGAATTGTAGGACCCCAGCCAGTATTTAAAACCATTGCTTGGTGGTGATGAAACCCACCTTCATCGGGCATTGATGACCAGAATTGTAGCCTAATAAAAGACTGCCTTTTTTAGCCTGATGGATTATTGACAAGGTGGATTTTTTCCTTGATTAGTTTGAACCCTCTTCCTGGAAGATATTGTTAATATATGCTTGTTTGGAGAATGTATACTTGAGTTTAGGGTTTATTCTGACAGGAGCATATTCACTCTATTCTTAAACTTTACTAAGATTCTATCAGTCTCTGAATATTGAGGCCTATATGATATATTTCTTTCATTTTTTAATTATAACTTGACATCTGTATACAATATAATATACAGTACTCTGTAGACAGTACAGAGTAGTCACCATTGCAAGTCTAGTTGCATCCATCACCATACAGTTGACCCCCTTCATCCATTTTGCTTAATCCCCAACCCCTTCCCTTCTGGTAAATATTATTCTATGTATATATGAATGAATTTTTGTTATATTTAGTTTTATTCTTTTAGATTCCACATATGAGTGAAGTTACATGGTTTTTGTCTTTCTCTGGTTTATTTCACTTAGCCTAATACCCTCAGGGTTCACCTGTACTGTGGCTAATGGCAGCTATCATTTGTTTTATGGCTGAGTAAACATACACATACACATTGTGTGTGTGTATGGGTGGTGGCTCAGAGGTTAAAGTGTCTGCCTCCAATGCGGTAGACCTGGATTTGATCCCTGGGTCAGGAAGATCCCCTGGAGAAGGAAATGGTAACCCACTCCAGTATTCTTGTCTGGAGAATCCCATGGACAGAGAAGCCTGGTACGCTACAGTCCATGGGGTCGCAAAGAGTCAGACATGACTGAGCGACTTCACTTTCACTTTTCACTTTCACTTCATGGGTGTATGCATGTGTACCACAGTTTCTTTCTCCATTTATCTATCAGTGGACACTTAAGTTGTTTTTATATATTGGCTATTGCAAATAATGCTGCAATGAACATAGGGGTGCATATATCTTTTAAAAATAGTGTTCTTGAGATGAATAATCAGAAACGAAGTAGCTGGATCATATTCTAATCATTCCAATCTTACTTTTTTGAGCAGCCTCCATGCCATTTTCCATAGTGCCTTTACTAATTTACAGTCCCACTAACAGGACTGTTCTCCACATCCTCCCCAACATCTGTTATTTCTTGTCTTTTTGATAATAGCCATTCTAACAGATGTGAGGTGATATCTCATTGTGGTTTTGATTTGCATTTTCCTAATAATTAACAATGTTAAACATCTTTTCATGTGCCTCTTGGCCATCTGTATGTCTTCTTTGAAAAAAAAAAAAAGGTTTGTTCAGATCTTCTGCCCATTTTTCAATTGGGCCTATTTTAATTGTTGCTGAGTTGCATGAATTCCTTATTTATTTTGGATATTAACCCCATCAGATAGATGATTTTGAAATATCTTCTTTCATTCAGTAAGTCTTTTAGTTTTAGTGATGGTTTCCTTCTCTGTGCAGAGGTTTTTTAGTTTGATGAAGTCGCATTTATCTTTGGTTTTCTTTCCCTTGCTGTTAAGTAAGATCCACAAAATATCACTGACTGATACAAATAAAATTGTGGCCTATGTTTTCTCCCAGGAGTTTTATGATTTCAAATCTTTCCTTCATTCAAGTATTTAATATGTTATGAATTAATTTTTATGTGTGGTGTAAGAGAGCAGTCTAGTTTTATGTATGTAGCTGTCCAATTTTCTCATTACCATTTATCAAAAAGATTGTCCTTTCTACATTGTATGTTCTTTACTCCTTTGTTGTAAATTAATTGTACATGTATGTGTGGATTTATTTCGGGGCTCTCTGTTCTGTTCCATCGATCTATGTATCTCTTTTTGTGCCAGTACATTATTGATTTAATTACTATAGCTTTGGACTCACTGGATGATACTTCCAGCTTTGTTCTTTCTCAAGGTTGTTTGGTTATTCAGGATCTTTTGTGGTTCTATAAATTTTCAGAATTATTTGTTCTAGCTCTGTGCAGTATAACATTGGAATTTTGATAGGATTTGCATTGAATCTGTAGATTTCTCTAGGTAGTATTGACATTTCAATAATATTTTTCCAATTCATGATCATGGGATATCTTTCCATTTATCTGTGCCTTCTTCAACTATTTTCATCAGTGTTTTATATTTTTTTAGTATACATGTCTTTTATCTCCTTGATTTAACTTTTTCCTGGGTATTATTTCTGATGTAATTATAAATAGAATTTATTTAATTTCCCTTTCTGATAGTTTATTAGTGTACAGAAATGCCACAGATTCCTGTATATTGATTTTGTACCCTGTAACTTTACTGAATTCATTTATCAGTTCTAACAGTTTTTTGTTTGTTTGATTTTGGTGGAGCCTTCAGTGTTGGCTCTATATAGTATCATGTCATTTGCAAATAATGAGTGTTTCTTCTTTCTTTGCAATTTTGATGCAATTCTTTTCTTGTCTGATTGCTATTGCTAGGACTTCCAATACTATGCTGAGTAAAAGTAGTGAGTGTGGGCATCCTTGTCCTGTTCCCAGTCTTTGAAAAGCTGAAAACTTTTAAGTATGATGTTATCTGTGTATAACAGATACGGCCTTTATTATGCTGAGGTCTATTCCCTCTATACTCTGTTGTGAATTTTTATCTTAAATGGATATTGAATTTCAAAAAATGCTTTTCCAGCATCTATTGAGATAATCATATGATTTTTATCCTATATTTTGTTACTGTACCCACTCCAGTGTTCTTGCCTGGAGAATCCCAGGGACGGGGGAGCCTGGTGGGCTGCTGTCTATGGGGTCACACAGAGTCAGACACAACTGAAGTGACTTAGCAGTAGCAGTTGTGACTGTAGTGTATCAGTTGCTTGGTCTTCGTGGATGTTGAATTATTCTTGCATACTTGATCATGGTGTATGATTCTCTCAGTGTATTGTTGGATCCCATTTGCTGATATGTTGTTGAGGATTTTTCCTTTTATACATCCTATGTTCATGAAAGATGCTTTGTTTATAATTTTCTTTCTTTTTTTTTTAATTCTAATATTTTAAGTTTTTAATACCTTTAATGATATGACAAAAGTTAAAATATGTGCTTCTTTTAATGACATTACAATGAAATTGCAAGTGTTGATATTGCAAAAATATATAGAAAAGCCTAAAACTTTAATTATAAAATATAAGTTCATGAATAATTATTATTACTTATTGTTTTGATATATAACTTTTATCTCTGTAATGCTGAATGATTTGTTTTTACTTGTCAACACTTTTGAATTTTTAAAATTTTAAAATACTTGTAGTAAAATGATATGAAAAGTTATTTTCATCTCAATAAATATTTCATGGTTTAACATTACTTATTTATTTATTTATTTATTTTTTATTTTATTTTATTTTTAAACTTTACATAATTGTATTAGTTTTGCCAAATATCAAAATGAATCCACCACAGGTATACATGTGTTCCCCATCCTGAACCCTCCTCCCTCCTCCCTCCCCATACCATCCCTTTGGGTCGTCCCAGTGCACCAGCCCCAAGCATCCAGTATGTGTGTGGTGTCCATGTCTGATTTTGGTGTTAGAGTACTGCCAGCTTTATAAAATGTGTTTGGAAAGTTTCCCTCCTCTTCAGTGTTTTGTGAAAGTTTGAGAAGGACAGGTATTAATTTTGAATGTTTTGTAGAATTAGCCAGTGAAGCCATCTGTTCCTGAGCTTTTTTTTTTTTTTTTTTTGTAGGGATATTTTTTAAAATTACTTTCTAAGTTTTCTTATTAGTATTGTGTCTACTTAGAGTTTCTATTTCTTTATCATACAGTCTTGAAAGATTGTCTGTTTCTAGGATTTATCCATTTCTTTTCAGTTGTGCAACTAGTTGACATATATTGTTCATGGTTGTCTGTTATGATCCTTTATTTCTGTGATGTCATTTGTAACTTCTTTTTCATCTGATTTTGACTCCTCTCTTCTTTCTACTTGATTAGTCTAGGGGAAATCTTGTTTATTTTGCTTTTCAATAAATCAGCTCTTAGTTTTATTAATGTTTTCTATATTTTGTAGCCTTTATTTCCACTCCAATTTTTATTTTTTCCTTCTTTATACTGATTTTAAGCCTCATTTCTTATTTTTCTACTTCCTTTAGATATAAATTTAGATTGAAACCTTTATTGTTTCTTTGCATAAGCCTATATCACTGTGAAGTTCCCTCTGTTTCATCTCATAAATTTTGGTATGCCATATTTGTTTTCATTTGTCTCTAGGTATTTTTATTTCTCCTTTGATTTCTTTGACCCATTGGTTATTCAATAGCATGTTGTTTTATCTCAACATCTCTGTAATTTTTCCTTTTTTACCTTGTATTTGATTTCTAGCTTTATATTATTTTGGTTATTGAAGATGCTTCATGTGATTTCATATTTCTTGAATTTGAAACTTGTTTTGTGACCCAGCATGTGATTCCTCCTGAAGAACGTTCCATATGCACTTGAAAGAATGTGTTTTCTGTTAATTTGGAATGGAATGTTTTATACATAGATATAGATATTGATATATATGTTAATTTATCTGATCTAATGTGGCATCAGAATCCTGTGTCTCTGAGTCCTCATGTATATGATCTAGTAATTGATGTAACTTGGATGTTATAGTCACCTACTATTATTGTATATCTTTGTTTCTTCAAGTCTGTTAATATTTGCTTTATATGTTGTGATTCTTCTCTGTTGGGTACATATACATTTATAAATGTTACATCTTCTTGTTGGATTGACTCTTTAATCATTATGTAATGCTCTTTGTCTTCTATTATAGTCATTGTTTTAACGTCTGTTTTAACTAATATGAATAGCTACTACAGCTTTCTTTTCATTTCCATTTGCATTTTCTATCCCTTCACTTTGTCTGTGTGTGTTGTGCCTTCTGAAGTGAGTGTCTTGTAGGCACGTCATAGATGTTATTGTTTTTTCAATCCATTTAGGAACTGTTTTTTTGATGGGTGACTTTAGTCCATGTATGTTTAATTATTGATAGGTACAGACTTATCACTCTATTGTAGTTGCTTTCTGGCTAATTGCAATTCCCTTTCCCCTTTCTTCTCATTCTCTCTTCCAGTGTACTTTGGTGGTTTTCTCTAGTGTTGAGATTTCCTTCCCATTTTTCTTTTGTGTATTTATCATATATTTTCCCCTTGTGGTTACTTACATTTACATATAGCATCTTATGTAAATAGTAGTGACAACTTTTTTGTGACTATTAAAGCTTTGTAATATGCTCAGATTTTTCTTTTTAATCCCCCATTATGTTGTCACCTTTGATGACACATTTTACATATTTTAACTTTTTGCATCCTTTAACTACTTATTGTAATTTTAGTAATTTCTATTAATTTTGTCTTAACTTTCACACTTGCTTTAGGTAATTTCCTGCCTTTAATATATATTTACCTTTTCTAGTGAGATATTTTACTTTCATATGTGTGCTACTATTAATTGATTCCATTTCTTTTCATCTTATAGAAGTCCCTTTAATATTTCTTGAAGGGCTGGTTTAGTCATGATGAACTTTTAAAAGTTTTACTTTTCTAGGAAACTTTTGATCATTTATTCAATTCAGAATGAAAACCTTTCTTGGTAGAGAATTCCTGGTTGGGTTTTTTCTTTGAGCACTTTGGATGACTTCTTTCATGACCTTTGACCTGTAAACTTTCAGCTGAAAATTTTTCTGATAGTTTTATGGGATTTCTCTTTGTATGTAACAAACTTTCTCCTGCTGCTTTTAGGCTTTTCTCTTAATCCTCAATTTTTACCATTTTACTTATAGTGCTTCTTGGTGTATGTCTCTTTTTGTTCAACTTATTTGAAACTCTCTGGCTTCCTGGACCTTGATGTTTGTTTTCTTCCCCAGATTAGGAATGTTTTCAGCCACTATTTCTTCATTTTGTGTGTGTGTGTGTATTCTTTCTCTCTCTCTTCTCCTCTGCGACTCCTGAATATTGATGTCATTTTGCTTGATGTTATTTCAAAAATCCCTAAGATATTTCAGTTTTTAAAAATTTTGTTTCATCTTGCTTCTCTGGATGCATTTCATCATTTTTGTTCCTGCTTGCTGACTTGACCTTCCTTCTACCTCATCCAGTCTGCTATTGAACCCCTTTAGTGTATTTTTATATTATGAAACTTCTATTTGGTACTTCCTCATGATTTCTGTCTCTTTGATGTGGAGGCTCTGTGCATCCAGTTTTCAGGTCCCCTTCTGAAGGGATTATTCCTAATGTTGTTGTAGATTTGTTGTGTCAATGGGAGAACGTGAATTTAGGATCTTCATTTCCCACTACCTTGAACACTCCTCATTTCCCTTTGATTTTTAAATTCTAGTAATGTAAGCAACATTTCATACTCAATCCTTAGTTTGCTAAAAATAGATTGTTGACTGCTGTTTTGGGTGGACAAGAAAGGTCCTGATAAGAAATACGCTGACATACTGATAGAAATGAGCTGATTTTTTCCTTGCCTTGTAAAAACGCTTAATTGCACTTCTAACTCCTTGAAGCAATGGATGATTAAAAAGTTTTTGGTGGATACTATTTGAAATATATAAGAAGTTTTAGAACTATAAGAGTGGTACCATCAAAAAAAAAAAAAAACAACTTTAAAACATTCTTAAATGAGTAGTATTCAAAACACAAGGGATACAAGGGAAGTAAAAACAGAACATAGAAAAAAGTGGTAGAATATCTTACAATAGAGATATTTGTGAAAGTTTTGAGGGGCTGGGAGATTCTTCCTAGTGGTTACCTCTGTGAAACTTGAAAGGGGGATACACAGGGGTTCTTGTGACTGAGAGCAGACCCAGTTTAATCCAATTCTTTTCATTATGTCTACTTGGTAATGACATGAAAATTTTGGCATGAAAGAGTTGTAATTCAGGTACTTGAACTGAAAGTATGAGAATTTAAGAATAGTACTGGAGATAGTTATTATTTCTTGATTTTTAAACATAGGTCTACTTCTATTTTGGCATATTGAGTATCCATATAGTGGGTATAGATAATTTGCAATCAGAATGCCTTTAGAAAAGTATAAACTTGTTACTATCTTCCAGAAAAAACTCCCCTGGAAGTATGGGTATCTCTAAAATAGATTAACCATTAAGAAAATTGCCAGCTAATTTTTATTGGCTAAATTTGCCATATGCCATATGTTTTAATTATTTGGAGAGGTGGAGAGCCATCAAAAACCTTTATAAAGATCTATAATCTGTAGGTTTTAAAAATATTATCTTAAACATTTTGTATTATTCTACTAAAATGTATAAATTTTCATTAGGACTTGAACATAAAATTACTAGACCTCTGTGATGATTAGGTGAAATGGAGAATTTTAAAACATTATTAAGTTAGCTTTTATTGCACATAATGAGGATCTCCCAGATGGTATAGAAATCATTAAAAATTAATTTTATAACCACTAGACATGTCCTAAAATGTCTTGAACTGATAAGCCTTCCTAATCTTCTAGTGTTGTTCTAGTTCATTGATGAAGTAAAGTGGCTGGCTTTTTAAAATTGTTAATCCTATTATAACTATTAAAGTGTAGCACATTCATTTTGTCTCAGGTGTTTAAGTGAGTTTTCAACTCTCTCAAAGAAAAGTATGCTATAATACAGTGAAATCTCAAACATTTCAGATTTGAAGACTTATTTTAGTATAAACCACTTTGTTGTAGACACATGTTATCGTAGCTGGCTTTTTAACATTTGCTGATTCAAAAGCACTTGCTAAAATGGTACTATGAATTTAGCATTGGTTTAAAGTTAATATGTATTTAATAGTGACAGTAGTTTATTTGTTAAAATAGCACTTATGCTCATTTGAAATGAGGATATATATATATATATATATAATATACTAATAATATATATGTATAGTTGAATAGTTCTTGCAGTAGATCTACTACCCTGTTAAGATGTAAGTTTCATTAAACCATTGCTCAAGATCTTGTTTAAGAAGATATATTTAGCAAGTGGTGTTGGGGAAGCAGGACAACTATACATAAATCCAGGAATTTAGAACACATATTCACATCATACACAAAAATAAGCTCAAAGTGGCTTGCAGACTTAAATATAGAGACTTCTCTGGTAGTCTAGTTTGTGGGAACCTGCAGTGTAGTGCAGGAGATATGGATTCCATTCCTGGTCGCGTGTCTGATTCTTTGAGATCCCTGTCCACAGGATTTTCCAGTCACGAATACTAGTGTGGGTTGCCTTTCCCTTCTCCAGGGGATCTTTCCAACCCAGGGATCGAACCTGGGTCTCCTGCATTGCAGGCAGATTCTTTACCATCTGAGCCACAAGGGGCCTCAAAATCCTACATGCCATGGAGCAAATAAGCCTGTGCTTTGAGCTACTGAGCCCTCACTCTGCAACTAGAGAATCTGCGTTGTCGCAATGAGAGGTCTCACATGGTGCAGTGAAGATCCCGCATTTCACAACAAAGACCCAATGCAGCCAAATATATAAATAAAGTATTTTTTAAAAAGACTTGAAGACATGGCATCCTAACACTCCTAGAAGGGAACATAGGCAAAACATTCTCCGACATAAACCATACCAATGTTTTCTTAAGTCAGTCTTCCAAAGCAATAGAAATAAGAGCAAAAATAAATAAATGGGACTTAATCTGACTTACAAGCTTTTGCACAGCAAGGAAAGCCATAAACAAAATGAAAAGACCTATAGACTCACCTATGGACTGGGAGAAAATATTTGCAAATGATGCAACCAGCAAGGGCTTAATTTCCAAAATATACAATCAGCTCATACAACTCAATAACAAAACACACAACTCAATAACAAAACAGTCCTATCAAAAAAAAAAATGTACAGAAGACAAAAATAGACATTTCTTCAAAGACATACAGATGACCAACAGGCACGTGAAATGATGTTCAATATTGACATTATTAGAGAAATGCAAATCAGAACTACAATGAGGTATCGCCTCACACTGGTCAGAATAGCCATTATTGAAAAGACTATAAATAATAAATGTTGGAGAGGGTGTGGTGAAAAGGGAACCCTCCTATGCTGTTGGTGAGGATGTAAATTGGTATAGACTCTATGGAGAACAGTAGAAAGTTTCCTTAAAAAGCTAGAGTTGCCATATGATCCAGCAATCCCACTCATGGACATATACCCATGGAAACCTAATTCAAAAAGATACATTCACTCTTGTTTATAACAGCACTATTTACAACAGTCAAGACAAGGAAGCAAATGAAATGTCCATTGACAAATGAATGGATAAAAAAGATGTAGTATATATATACAGTGGAATATTACTCAACCAAAAAAGAATGAAATAATGCCATTTGCCACAACATGCATGCATATAATATTAATTGAAGTGTAAGTCAGACAGACCATATGATGTCACTCATATGTGGAATCTACAATATTCAAATGAACTCATTACAAAACAGAAACAGACTCACAAACATAGAAAGCAAATTTGTGTTTAACAAAAGGGAAGGGAGGGAGAGGGATAAATTAACAATTTGGAATTAACAGATACACAACTACCATATATAAAGTAGATAAACAAGGACCTACTGTATAACACAAGAAACTATATTTAATATCCTCTGTTAACCTATGGTGGAAAAGAATCTGGAAAAGAATATGTATGTGTATGTTTAACTGAATCACTCTGCTGTACATCAGAAAGTAACATAAATCAACTATACCTCAATTTTAAAAAAGATATACAATATCAGTGTCATGAAACAAAGGGTGTCCAAGAAGAAGTTGTATCAGTGGATCAAATATGTGTCTGAAACATGCCTTTACTGAGAACTAGCTGGTGTCTCCTGATGTCACAGTATTTCTAGGAGGGAGACTCCTCTTGGGCTACTCTTGTCCATTTAGTGCAGTACAGGGACAAATAAACATATGATCTTTCGTGTTCTAAATAAGTGCAAGTGCCTTCTAAAGTTCCCTATTACCACAGATTAATGTCATGAAGTCTGACTTGTTTTAATAATTTCTTCAACACTATTTTAGTTTGTGAATTTGGTTCAGTTCAGTTCACTTCACTTCAGTCGCTCAGTCGTGTCCGACTATTTGTGACCCCATGAATGCAGCACACCAGGCCTCCTTGTCCATCACCAACTTCTGGAATTCACTCAAACTCACGTCCATTGAGTTGGTGATGCCATCCAGCGATGTCATCCTGTGTTGTCCCCTTTTCCTCCTGCCCCCAATCCCTCCCAGCATCAGAGTCTTTTCCAATGAGTCAACTCTTTGCATGAGGTGGCCGAAGTACTAGAGTTTCAGCTTTAGCATCATTCCTTGCAAAGAACACCCAGGGCTGATCTCCTTTAGAATGGACTGGTTAGATCTCCTTGCAGTCCAAGGGACTCTCAAGAGTCTTCTCCAACACCACAGTTCAAAAGCATCAATTCTTCGGTGCTCAGCTTTCTTCACAGTCTAACTCTCACATCCATACATGACCACCGGAAAAACCATAGCCTTTACTAGACATACCTTTGTTAGCAAGGTAATGTCTCTACTTTTCAATATGCTATCTAGGTTGGTCATAACTATTCTTCCAAGGAGTAAGTGTCTTTTAATTTCATGGCTGCAGTCACCATCTGCAGTGATTCTGGAGCCCCAAAAATAAAGTCTGGCACTGTCTCCACTGTTTCCCCATCTATTTGCCATGAAGTGATGGGACCAGATGCCATGAGCTTCGTTTTCTGAATGTGGAGCTTTAAACCAACTTTTTCACTCTCCTCTTTTACTTTCATCAAGAGGCTTTTGAGTTCCTCTTCACTTTCTGCCATAAGGGTGGTGTCATCTGCATATTTGAGGTTATTGATATTTCTCTTGGCAATCTTGATTCCAGTTTGTGCTTCTTCCCAGCGTTTCTCATGATGTACTCTGCATATAAGTTAAATAAGCAGGGTGACAACATACAGCCTTGACGTACTCCTTTTCCTATTTGGAACCAGTCTGTTGTTCCATGTCCAGTTCTACTGTTGCTTCCTGACATGCATATAGGTTTCTCAAGAGGCAGGTCAGGTGGTCTGGTATTCCCATCTCTTTCAGAATTTTCCACAGTTATTGTGATCCACACAGTCAAAGGCTTTGGTATAGTAAATAAAGCAGAAGTAGACGTTTTTCTGGAACTCTCTTGCTTTTGCCATGATCCAGCAGATGTTGGCAATTTGATCTCTGGTTCCTCTGCCTTTTCTGAATCCAGCTTGAACATCCGGAAGTTCACAGTTCACATATTGCTGAAGCCTGGCTTGGAGAATTTTGAGCATTACTTTACTAGTGTGTGAGATGAGTGCATTCTTTGGCATTGCCTTTCTTTGGGATTGGAATGAAAACTGACATTTTCCAGTCCTGTGGCCACTGCTAAGTTTTCCAAATTTGCTGGCATATTGAGTGCAGCACTTTCACAGCATCATCCTTCAGGATTTGAAATAGCTCAACTGGAATTCCATCACCTCCACTAGCTTTGTTCGTAGTGATGCTTTCTAAGGCCCACTTGACTTCATATTCCAGGATGTCTGGCTCTAGGTGAGTGATCACACCATTGTGATTATCTTGGTTGTGAAGCTCTTTTTTGTACAGTTATTCTGTGTATTTTTGCCACCTCTTCTTAATATCTTGTGCTTCTCTTAGGTCCATACCATTTCTGTCCTTTATCGAGCCCATCTTTGCATTAAATATTCCCTTGGTATCTCTCATTTTCTTGGAGAAATCTCTAGTCTTTCCCATTCTGTTTTTTTCCTCTATTTCTTTGCATTGATCGCTGAGGAAGACTTTCTTATCTCTTTTTGCTCTTTCTTGGGAACTCTGCATTCAGATGCTTATATCTTTCCTTTTCTCCTTTGCTTTTCACTTCTCTTCTTTTCACAGCTATTTGCAAGGCCTCCCTAGACAGCCATTTTGCTTTTTTGCATTTCTTTTCCATGGGGATGGTCTTGATCCCTGTCTCCTGTACAATGTCATGGGCCTCAGTCCATAGTTCATCAGGCACTCGATCTATCAGATCTAGTCCCTTAAATCTATTTCTCACTTCCACTGTATAATCATAAGGGATTTGATTTAGGTCATACCTGAATGGCCAATTGGTTTTCCCTACTTTCTTATATTTAAGTCTGAATTTGGCAATAAGGAGCTCATGATCTGAGCCACAGTCAGCTCCCAGTCTTGTTTTTGCTGACTGTGTAGAGCTTCTCCATCTTTGGCTGCAAAGAGTATAATCAATCTGATTTCGGTGTTGACCATCTGGTGATATCGATGTGTAGAGTTTCTCTTGTGTTGTTGGAAGAGCATGTTTGCTATGACCAGTGTGTTCTCTTGGCAAAACTCTATTAGACTTTGCCCTGCTTCATTCCATATCCCAAGGCCAAATTTGCCTGTTACTCCAGGTGTTCTTGACTTCCTACTTTTGCATTCCAGTTCCCTATAATGAAGAGGACATCTTTTTTTGGGTGTTAGTTCTAAAAGGTCTTGTAGGTCTTCATAGAACCGTTCAACTTCAGCTTTTTCAGCATTACTGGTTGGGGCATAGACTTGGATTACTGTGATATTGAATGGTTTGCCTTGGAAACAAACAGAGATCATTCTGTCATTTTGAGATTGCATCCAAGTACTGCATTTCGTACTCTTGTTGACCATGACAGCTACTCCATTTCTTATAAGGGATTCCTGCCCACAGTAGTATATATAATGGTCATCTGAGTTAAATTCACCCATTCCAGTCCATTTTAGTTCTCTGATTCCTAGAATGTTGATGTTCATTCTTGCCATCTCCTGTTTGACCACTTCCAATTGGCCTTGATTCATGGACCTAACATTCCAGGTTCCTATGCAATATTGCTCTTTACAGCATCAGACCTTGCTTCTATCACCAGTCGCATCCACAACTGGGTATTATTTTTGCTTTGGCTCCATCCCTTCATTCTTTCTGGAGTTATTTCTCCACTAATCTCCAGTAGCATATTGTCACCTACTAACCAGGGGAGTTCTTCTTTCAGTGTCCCATCTTTTTGCCTTTTCATACTGTTCACGGGGTTCTCAAGGCAAGAATACTGAAGTGGTTTGCCATTCCCTTCTCCAGTGGACCTCATCCTGTCAGACCTCTCCGCCATGACCCGCCCATCTTGGGTGGCCCCACAGGCATGGCTTAGTTTCATTGAGTTAGACAAGGCTGTGGTCCTAGTGTGATTAGACTGACTAGTTTTCTGTGATTATGGTTTCAGTGTGTCTGCCCTCTGATGCCCTCTTGCAACACCTACCATCATACTTGGGTTTCTCTTACCTTGGACGTGGGGTATCTCTTCAAGGCTGCTCCAGCAAAACGCAGCCATTGCTACTTACCTTTGATGAGGGGTATCACCTCACCGCCGCCCCTCCTGACCTTGAACATGGAGTAGCTCCTCTAGGCCCTCCTGCGCCTGTGCAGCCACCGCTCCTTGGATGTGGGGTTGCTCCTTTCGGCCGCCGCCCCTGACCTCGCTGCCTTGACCTTTGTTAAGGTCTTTTAAATGCATGCCATTATGTCTTGAATTCCTTTACATTTATATTTAGAGGTATAATTTAATCATTTGCTTTTCAAAGGCTGCTTTATTATATCATCTTCATTGTCTAGTTATCAATTAATAAGGAATTAATTCATCTTTTTCTTTGTCATTTGTGTGCATAGTTTTTCATATGAAAATCTATTTGTTTACATATACATGTACATATGTATTACATATTTGGAACGATTTGCATATATTATACTTACATACCTTCTGTTGAGATTAGCACAATTATAATGCTCTTGTATAAAATGATTACAGTATTGAAACTACATCTCCTGCATGACAACCTTGTCAGGTTTGGTTTGTGTATATACATGTGCACTAATTAATTGGCTGTATCAGGGGTTGCAGAGTTGGACACTACTGAGCAACTAAGCACAGCACAACAGCACATGAGTTCACTACACAATGTTATCAGGGCAAATGTACGCAGCCACCAATGACTGATAGCAACACTGTTTAGGACATATATTTGAAGGAAATGAAATTTGTGAAAAAGTTAAGAGAAAAATGAGACAAACAGAACCAAAAGGGTGATAGAGAAAAATGATCAAAAAGTCTGCTGCTGCTAAGTCACTTCAGTGGTGTCTGACTCTGTGTGACCCCATAGGTGGCAGCCCACCAGGTTCCTCCGTCCCTGGAATTCTCCAGGCAAGAACACTGGAGTGGGTTGCCATTTCCTTCTCCAATGCATGAAAGTGAAAAGTGAAAGTGAAGTCTCTCAGTCATGTCTGACTCTTAGCGACCCCATGGACTGCAGCCTACCAGACCCCTCCGTCCATGGGATTTTCCAGGCAAGTGTACTGGAGTGGGGTGCCATTGCCTTCTCCAGATCAGAAGGTCTAAACAATGCAAAATATGAAAAGAGATGAGATAATTATTCAAGTAGTCAGCAATTTATTGACTCTTTTCCTCAGTATTTCAGAAATAACTTCCAGATTTTTTTTTTAATACCAAGGGCTGTATTTTCAACTATATGGTGCAACAGTTGTATATTGTCTTTCTAGAACTATTTGCACTTCATATAGTCTATATTTTGTGCCTGTAAGACTACTTGAACTTGTCAGGCCATGTAGGTGAGTCTGTGATTCAGAACATACAGTCATGATGTAAAAGCCACAGCATCACAATAGGCTGTAGAGTTTACGATGGAAAATTTACTTCAGCTTTCACTCAAGAATGCTGAAAGAGCTTGAGAGCCTGTACAACAAAGATGACAGTGTTGCATTGGGTTAGGAATTAGGTAATCCTGTGTCTTGAATTTGCATCCTCATCCTACCATTTAGTATCTGTGATGATAGGCAGGTGGCCAATCTTTGGAAGTCTTGGTTTGCTCATTTGAATGTGAAAATAATTAAGTAACATATTTCAAAATGATTTTAATGAGACTTAAGGTATGGAGTATTGGATACATTCTCATAAATGTTGCTGTTATTTTTATAGTTAATTTTATTAAACTAGCCAGCAAATGATTGGATATCAACATTTGAGGTCATGTCAAATTATCTGGGCAAGTCTAAAACTAAATGGTCAGTGGCACCCCTCTCCAGTGCTCTTACCTGGAGAATCCCATGGACGGAGGAGCCTGGTGAGCTGCAGTCCATGGGGTTGCTGAGGGTCGGACACGACTGAGCAACTTCACTTTCGCTTTTCACTTTCATGCACTGGAGAAGGAGATGGCAACCCACTCCAGTATTCTTGCCTGGAGAATCCCAGGGACGAGGGAGCCTGGTGGGCTGTCGTCTATGGGGTCGCACAGAGTCGGACACGACTGAAGCGACTTAGCAGCAGTAGCAGCAGCATGTTAATGAGCTCTGGTAAGAATTCTATTCCTTCTCTGGATTGTATATTATTGACTGAGTTCATTCTGCAATATAAAAAGAGAATGACCTCTTCTATCTTGAACAAATGACACTACTAGAATCCTTTTTGTGACATGTATCTTTAAGAGGTTCTCAAGTGCCTTTCTTGCTGCTGATAATGATTATAGTATAGATTAGCTTTGAAAATTGAAAGGGTAAGTAGAGGTTTAAAAAGAAAAGAGCCATTCTAATTTAAAAATTGCAATGAAAATTTTATTCCATTTTGTTTTAATTCCTCAGGCTAGATTGCAAGAAGTATATTATAGCTATAGACATTATAAGGCCTTTGGTAAATTTTCTTAAACTGTTTTCCAGAAGTGTTGGACTCATTGTCCTATCAGCAGTGTTTTGAGACTCTTGGCCTCTTTACAGCTTCCTTGGCACCCAGTGTTTTGGGTTTTTTTTTTTAAACCATTAAAGATCTTTGAGGCTTAACTTGCGAATTCAATAGCACAATTCCCTTCAGTCCTGTTAGTAATGAGACACTGTTGGGTATTTTTTTCTGAAGCTAAATTATTTTTGCTTGTTTTATATTTGAAAGGGTTAAACAGGGCCAAAATTTATCATGTGTTTAGAGTTCCCATGAAATAGACTTATTTGGTCCTGTAGCAAAGAAGCGATTGCAAGAGGAGTGATCCTACAGCTTTAAGATCAGTCATGGGAATACATAGCAGCTCTATATTTCTCTGGTAAATCATCATTCTAAGTCATGTTGAAGGTAAGTCATACAGACAGTATAATTCAATAGCTCTAAAGAGGGGTTACCACAGTTACTTGGAGCATCAGGCTGGAGGCTTCTTCCTAGGCTCTTTGTCTTAATACATGTGCTTGTCTGAATTGAAGTGAAAATGCTTGAGTGCTATTTTTCTAAACCTTGTTAGTGGCATGAATTATATTTTTATTTATTCTTAAGCATTGTGAAAGACATATTTGAAATCAGTGCTTCAGTTTTATTTCAAGTAAATCCTGGATGGCCAGTTTGACCTATGGCTAAATTTCAGAGTTTATATTCAGTGCTCCCCAAGAGGAGGTTTAATGGAAACCAGTGGTTACATGCCACGGACTAGCCTTTGTTACTAGACATCATCCTCAGGAAAACAGTAAATGGAATGGAATTATAAAAAGAACCTCAGTTCTTTGACCACCTATTTAAAATTATAAGCCCTCTCCCTGCTCCCAACTACAGCCTCAGTTTCTATCTCTATTCAGGATTTTTGTCCATCTGTGCACCACTTTACATAATATGTATATTTATATTACAAGTTATATGTTATACTATATATATTTCTAAATTTGTGTTTGTTTTTCATACCACACAAGAAGTAAGTTCCATGAGAGCCAGGATTCTTGCTGTACTTTTCATTGCTGTCCTCTGTCTAGAAACATACCTGGCAGCACACAGTAGATGTTCAGTAACCACTTATTAAATTAATGAATGAATTTTACCCAAAATTATATTTATAAAAGATTCAATAAAGAGTAATATGAAACACATGGGACTAATTTTTTAGAACAAATGCTAATAACTTTTGACTAGCATCTCTCAGTTATTACAGTCTATCATAATACTGTGTATGCATGCTCAGTCGCTTCAGTCATGTCTAACTCTTTGTGACCCCATGGACTGTAGCCCACCAGGATCTTTTATCCTTGGGATTCTCCAGGCAGGAATACTGGAGTGGCTTGCCATGTTCTCCTCCAGGGGATCTTCCCGACCCAGGGATTGAACCTGAGGTCTCTTGAATCTTCTACATCACAGGCAGATTATTTACCCCTGAGCCACTGGGAAAACCCAACATAATGCTAATCAAAACTATTAAAATACAAGATATATTTAGTGATGTAGAAGATATCTTAGGCCAGATTTTCTTTATTTAACAAAAATATTCCTAAAGGCAGATTTCAGTATCTAGTAAGTACCACCTGTTACCATCCATTGGGCTTCCCAGCTGGTGCTGGTGGTAAAGAATCCACTGGCCAATGCAGAAGACATGAGAGATGTGGGTTTGATCCCTCGGTTGGCAAGATCCTTGGAGGAGGGTATGGCAACCCACTCCAGTATTCTTGCCTGAAACATCTCATGGACAGATGCGCCTGACAGGATACAGTTCATAGGGTCGCAAAGAGTCCAGACGCTTACGGACTTAGCATGCATGCACACTATCCACTCAGTTCAGTCACTAGTTACGTCCGACTGTTTGCAACCCCATGAACTGCAGCACGTCAGGCTTCCCTGTCCATCATCAACTCCCAGAGCTTACTCAAACTCATGTCATAGAGTTGGTAATGCCATCCAACCATCTCATCCTCTGTCATCCCCTTCTCTTCCTGCCCTTCAATCTTTCCCAGCAACAGGGTCTTTTCCAGTGAGTCAGTTCTTCACATCAGGTGGCCAAAGTATTGGAGTTTCAGCTTCAGCATCAGTCCTTCCAATGAATATTCAGGACTGATTTCCTTTAGGATGGACTGGTTGGATCTCCTTGCAGTCCAAGGGACTTTCAAGAGTCTTTTCTAACACCACAGTTCAAAAGCATCAATTCTCTGATGCTCAGTTTTCTTTATAATGCAACTCTCACACACATACATGACTACTAGAATAACCATAGCTTTGACTAGATGGACCTTTGTTGTCAAAGTAATGTTTCTGCTTTTTAATATGCTGTCTAGGTTGGTCAGTTCAGTTCAGTTGCTCAGTCATGTCTGACTCTTTGTGACCCCATGAATCGCAGCATGCAAGGCCTCCGTCCATCACCAACTCCCGGGATTCACTCAAACTCATGTCCATCGAGTCGGTGATGCCATCCATCATCTCATCTGATGTCATCTAGGTTAGTCACTATCTATTAAAGTTAGGGAAATCTGAAGTTTTGGGTATTGCTGTTATTATTTCTTCCTTGCACTAAATAATCTTAATTTTGCTATTGAATTTTTTTTGTGAAATAAATACATTGACTTTACAGCTTTCACTTGGAGTGCATCACATATAATTCTTCAGAATCATTTGTGATTTGAACACTTCCTGCATACTTGATAATTTTAGAGAATTAATGTTAGGTGAATGACTGTATTGCATTTATGTTAAAAATTAGTTCTTAACATTTAGAAATATGTACTAAATTGAATACACATAAAATAGTTCTTGAGTTTTTTGGTTTGGGATTTTTCCTTTTTTTTTTTCTCAAAATAATATGAGTGAGAGTTGATGGAAATGGGGGTTATGGTTAGGTTAATGGTCAGCTGGGAAATGATTACCAGGGATTGATGGTTGATATATTTCTACTTCCATGTATGTTAAATATTCTCTGTAATAGAAGAAAATAAGAAGAAAAAGGAGGAGGATGGAAAGAAGGAGAAGAAGAATGAAAGGAAATATGAGTAGACAAAAGTGTTTATGAAGGAATTGAGTAGTAGGCAGATTCTTTATTGTCTGGGCCAACAGATAAGTCCTAGACATATAAGCAACACTATGAAGACTTATTTCATATGCAGGACTGTTTTAAATAATTGAGTCTTCACAAGAACAATAAAAACTGGTTCTAGTATTATCACCGACTTTCAGATAAGGAAATTGAAGTTCAGAGAGTTTAAGCAACTTGTCTAAAACATCAGTGATGAAGCTCTTGAACTGTTAGTGTCAGTGAATCATTGTAATGTACACTATTATTTTATGTATTTCTAAGAAGGAAAAACTCCTTTGAGCCCATTTTTGGTTGGGTGGGGGGAGGCAAGAATGCTGGAGTGGGTTGCCATTCCCTTCTCCAGGAGATCTTTCTGTCCCAGGGATTGAACCCAGGTCTCCCGCATTGTAGGCAGATGCTTTACCTTCTGAGCCGTCCCTGGTGGTTCAGAGAGTAAAGAATCTGCCTGCAATGCGGGAGACCTGGGTTCAATCCCTGGGTTGGGAGGATCCCTTGGAGGGAAATGGCAACCCACTCCAGTATTCTTGCCTGGAAAATCCCCTGGACAGAGGAGCCTGGCGGGCTACAGTATATGGGGTCGCAAAGAGTCGGACATGACTGAGCGACTAACACACACACACAATAAGGAAAAATAAAGAATTTTCATACTTATTGAAAGAATTCTTTCAGAGTTCTTGACACAAACTTTAAAATCATTCTTTGTACATTTTATATCATTCACAAAAAAGAAAACATAAGCCTTTTCTAAAGCATTTTACATTCAGAAATTGACTCATTCAAATCTCTTTTAACTCAGAATGGTTAATGCCTGTATTTCTCCCTGCATTACCCACTCTGTGCTATGAAGAGAGGTAGTGATGCAAGATTTATTAAAAAGTGCTCCAAGGTGGTCTCTGGGCCTTTCTTCCAAGCATGTGACACCCATTGGAAATTTTGATGCTGATATTTTCCTGAACATATCAAAAGGTATCAGTGAAAGACTTTTTAACAATAACGAGGATACTGTCTTTTTTTCTAAAATCATCCTTCAACAACTTGAAACCAAAAGGAACTATAGTTGTCTAATCAGGTTCAGAATAATAACCAAGTTGGCGCATGCACAAACTAGTAAAAGTAAGTCATGAATGCCACCTGGGATGGGATGATTGTAAACATTTGCTATGAATTTGGTTGCGTTACAATGTGGGGAAAGTAAACATCTCAGAATCAAGTAGATTTCTTGGCAGGGTAATAGGTGTATGGGTATTCCCTATGTGTATATAAAATATTTGTTGGAGGAGGTCTTTGAGAGAATATGACCACTCCTATGAGCTAGACCCTAGCAATCAGAGATTCCTCATCTCCTCCTTTGTCCATGGAATGCACTTTCTCTCCAGTATTCTCACAGTGAAGACCATTTTCAAGGTGCAACCTTGAGAAAGTATGCTGTTGAGACCATCTGTATAGTATGTTGACTGACCCCAGTTAAGGCCTCTGTTATAAACTTCAGATTCTGGAGGGGGTGGTGGTGTGGAGTGCTACCCATTTGTGCCCACCAAAAAGCAGCCTCAGAATAAGCCTTGCTTATTAAACCTGCAGCCTGCTGATCTGGAGTTGTCTGCTGCTTTCTGCAGCCTCTCCTTTTCTCCATGGAAGGAGGCCATTTTACAAACTAACAATGGCATCACAAAAGATTAGATAAGATATGAAAGGTAGATCAAAATTGCTTATGCTAAGCCTTGTATTCCATGCTGAAAATATACTTTAAGTGATTCTGGATAATGGGTATTTAAAGGAGTTTTTTAAGGAGGACAGAAATAAAACAAAAAATGCCAAAGTTTAAAAGATAACTCTTTTAGTGGTGTGTAATAGAGACTAATTATGGCTAAAAGCAGCATTAAGAACAGAGAAAAACAAAGGGGGGAAGTGCCTGGGGAAAATTTGGGTGACTGTCAACAGGGACAACACTGGATGAATGGCAGATCCTCTAATATTTCTCAAATGATAATCAAGCATAACTTGTCATTTACCTCATCTTTCAGAAAGTCAGGTATTAAATTACTCTGGACTCATTGTGTCTTGATGTCTAAGTGCTATGACCAATGTGTTTTCTTTTAGAGGTTCTACTTGATATGTTGAAACATAGTCTAATATCAAGACAAAAGTAGAAAACAATCAACACTATTATATTTAAAATAATATTTAGTTTAAAAATCTATAATGCATTTAGTTAATGTCTTAAATTCAAATATCAATACTGTAAAAGTACTGTTTCTTTTCAAAGATTGTTAAGATTTAGGTCTATAGACCAAGTGATATATGTGTGCAGATGTGTTGTTCAGTATCTATTGAAGTCCCCTGATAATTGGCATATGGTGTTATATAATAGTACATAATAACATATGATGACTGTAATTAAGTGCATTGACTTAAGACTTTGTCTTTTAATGACCCTCAGTGGATACTGAATGAAAGGTAAATTAAAGGTTCATTAAGCTGTGTCAGAAGAAAAGTTTTCAAATGGCAGATGTACATGAAGTTAAATGGATTTTATTAAGATCTGCTGTTCAGTGTTTTTTCAAGTGACAAGTCTAGCCTAAATGATTTGAAGTGTTTAAAAATTTTTCTAAAAAAAAAGTACATTTATTTTCACAGTTTATTTAACATTTTGAGCTTTAACTGTGTAAAACAACCGGGGAGAACTTTGGAAATGCGGCTGTCTCCATATCCAAGTGACCTTTAGTGTGGTTCTGTTTAATGTTCTGATGTCTGAAAGGAAAAGCAAAGCAGGAAGGAAAACAATAATGTACGCAGTGGACTTAGACACAACAGCTGCAGCACCCAACAGTTTCTCCATCAGGTTAGCCGACATTTAAAATTTAAAAACTTGTGCTTTAACGTTTGTATGGCAAGTAAAAGAAAATCACATAAAGGGGAATATTTCTAATTTGGATCCTTATTCCTAAAACTGTTATTTAAAAACATTAACAGTGTAATGAATTTGAGCTTTCTGCATATTTACCATTCTAATAGCATTATTAAGCCTGCAATAAGGACACTGCTATTTATTTAGTAATGTTATAAATGTAATTTTGACTTTCCAGTTCTGTGTCACGTGAATATTTATTAATGGAGGCATCTGCTCTTTAAAAAATTGCCTCTGAATCCATCACCCTATGTATAAGACACTTTACTTTTCCAAAGAAAACCTTGTATATGTCACGTTTCCTCGTTTTTTTTTTTTTTGCATAGCATGACTTTAAAAATTTTTTAAAGCTTCTAGTGCCTTTATTTTTTCATTATTAATTTTTTCTGTTCTTTTAAAAATTATTTCCCCATTTGGGTTTATTACGGAATATCAGAGTTCCTTGTGGTATACAGTAGATTCCTGTTGGTTATCTCTTTTACATATATCATTGTGTACATGTCAATCCCAAAGTACCAGTATATCCTTCCCCCTATACCTTCACCCCTGGTAATCATGTTTACTCTGTAAATAGGGTTCTGATTTTTAGATAACTTCATGTGTATCTTTTTTTTTTAAAGAGTCCACGTGTAAGTAATATCATATGATATTTGTCTTTCTCTGTCTGGTGTACTTCATTTAGTATGATAATCTCTAGGTTCATCCATGTTGCAGCAAATGGCATTACTTCATTCTTTTCTACGGCTGAGTAATATTCTATTGTGTGTGTGTATATATATATATATATATATATATATATATATAGTATATATGTACCACATCTTCTTTTTTCATCTGTGGACGCACATTAAGTTGCTTCTAAGTCTTGGCTATTGTAAACAGTGCTGCAGTGAACATTGGGTGCATGTGTACTTTTGAACCAAGTTTTCCTCCAGAAGTATGCCCAAGAATGAATTTTTTCAATACCTCCATACTATTTTCCACATTTCTTTTGTAAGCAAACATGAATCTGTGGATAGGGAGAGCAGGAATCATTACTTTTGTCAGTGGACGACAGCTCTTGAAGGCAAAGCTTTCTCCTACCTGAAAATTTTCCTGGTATCAGTTTGGAATATTTAGATTTACTTCTGTATACCTTTTGGGAAACTTTTTGCCTCAAGCTCATATTGATTATCTGCATTCTTACTGGGAACAATTATAAAATGAAGAAATTTTGGCTGGAGTTTAGGAAAGCAATTCTAGGAAAAGGCAGAACAAGAATAATAGGAATTGGCAATAAATGTGAAAAAGGTTTATTGACATATAAATGACATACCATAAAATCCACCTGTGTTTTGATGTGTTTGGTTCAGTGGCATTTAATGTGTTCAGAGTTGTACAACTATCACTATAACCAAATCAATTTTAGAAACTTTGTGTTACTTAAGTAATCTCCGATTCATTAGCAGTCACATGGTCACTCCTCATTTCTTCCAAACTAGCATCCTCCTTAGCACCATGTAATCCTGTAGTCACTATCTACTGTCTATCACTCTAAACTTGCCTAATCTGGACCTTTAGTATAAATAGAATCTTGCTCTATGTAATATTCCTTGTATAGATATGCTATATTTATATTTTCAGTATTTAGTGAGTATTTGGAGTGTTTTCCCTTTGTGGTTATTAATAATAATATTGCTCTGAAACATCCCTGTACAAATTAAGAAATTATCATTTATCTTAGATATATTTCTAGAAGTGGAATTCCTAGATCATATAGCAACTTAATGTTCAATTTATGAGGTTGTGCCAGACTACTTTCCAAACTAGCTATACTATTTGCCATTCCCATTAGTAACACATCAGAGTTACAATTTCTCCACCTTGACTATTCTTATTACTGGTTTTTGATTATAGTCATCCTAAACTGTGTCAAGTCTTTCGTTGTGATTTTGATGTACATTTCCTTAATGACTGTTTTTTCCTATGCTTATTATCCATTTATATAACTTCTTTTGAGAAATGTCTACTCAAATCCTTTGATTTTTAATTTTTGCTTCTTTCTATTGAGCTGTGTATGTTCTTTATTTATGCTGGATGAAGTCCCTTATCAGATATAATTTATAAATATTTCCTCTTGTTACGTGGATAGCCTTATTGCTTTCTTGATGGTATCCTTTGAAGTGCAAATTTGCTGTTGATGAAGTACAACTTTTTACTTTGTTGCTTTTTTTTTTTTTTGCAATAAGCTTTTTAGAGACAGATTAATGAGAAACACACTGGGCATCAAGTATGTTAAGTTTTTTAGTGTTTTTGGATATACATGTCCAGGTTATATTACATGTCTGGACTAAAGTGGGAGGTAGGATGTTGAAGTCAATTCCAAGTTAAACCAAAAAAAAAAAAAAAAAAATGGTTTTAAATCTTTGGAACAAGGAACAGGCCAGGGAAAGTAACTCTTCATATGCATATTTTCTAGAGCAAATTAAAATTAATATGCAAGCTTTTTTCTGAAACTCTAGAGGAGGGATCCCTGAAGTACCAAAGGATAAAAAAGAATCACTTCAAAATAACCATTATTTACTTAAATTGTGTAGGACACACATGGTATTTTCTTAGCTTGCTGTCTTAACATTTCATTTTTAATGAATATAAGAATTATTAAACTCTAAGAGCATTGTTTCACATGTTTTAGAAATATACCATTAAAAGATTATTTCTGTCGATATTCTGGTTAATCTAACCCTGATTTTTCACTTAAGGTATTAAATTCTTAAACTGGCAATTATAGTATCAAATAGTTTTCAGCTTTCTGATTTACCAAAATTCTAACCCTAACTCTCCAAGTTGGTCAGGGTTGACTATGTCAATAGGATAACTAGAATATTTATTTTCTATGTAAAGCATCTATTCTCCCAAAAGCATCCCAGAAGCATTTGCTTGTACGTCATAATATAAATTTATCCAGGCAGAATTACAGCTGCTTATACTGTGGTTTTTGTAGACAAGGCATTGGAATCCAAGGTATTGCTGATTACAGGAAAAATAATGTTTTCTTAATAATTAGGGATTCATTATACATGCTGAAACATTTGGATCACTGCTCATCAGAGTTAAGAGGACAAATAGGATTCAACACATCAAAAATCCTGTTTACATGACTTTTAACCAAGACTGAGGATATGAATGTGAAAAGTGTATTGCTATCATCATTATCACTGAATACAAGGCCATATTTTAAATATTGTATAAAATTAAATATATAATTACTATATGTAGATATTAAATATAATATGTAACATAGTATAATTTTAAACAATGATAAAATTACTAGGGCAAGTTTATCACCTTGAGTTTTAAATTACCAAACTTTAGTAAAGGGCATCATCATTTAATGTAAATGGCTTCAGTCTTCTCTGTTATCTATTCCATAACTCTCTAGGGTTATCTGTTGTTTAGATGCAAAGTCATATCTGACTCTTTTGCAACCCCATGGACTGTAGCCTACCAGGATTCTCCGTCCATGAGATTTCCCAGACAGGAATACTGGAGTGGGTTGAGATTTTCTTCTCCAGGGGATCTCTCCAACCCAGGGATCGAACCTGCATCTCCTTTTTGACAGGTGGATTCTTTACCATTGAGTCACCTGGAAAGCCTCCTAGGGTTACATGCTTCACTGAAATAATGTTCTTGGTGCTAACTTTCCTTATTCTATATCACCATTTTTACCAAACACAATTCTCAGGGAATCTTTATCCTGGAAGAAGATGCAGTGATCTCCTTTCATATAGGTGGACCTTTCCTGTCCCATCCACCCAAACTTATTTTCTGTTGGCCTCTGTTATTTATCATTTTGTCTTTTAAGAGAGGCCTTTCATTGACTGTCAGATGCAGATACTCATTCCCAACCTCCTGCTGGAGCACATCTTTCTTTCTTTAGGGACTTCTTAACGCTTAAACTGGAGAAGGCAATGGCACCCCGCTCCAGTACTCTTGCCTGGAAAATCTCATGGACAGAGGATCCTGGTGGGCTGCAGTCCATGGGGTCACTAGGAGTCGGACACGACTGAGCGACTTCCCTTTCACTTTTCACTTTCATGCACTGGAGAAGGAAATGGCAACCCACTCCAGTGTTCTTGCCTGGAGAATCCCAGGGACGGGGGAGCTTGGTGGGCTTCCGTCTATGGGGTCGCACAGAGTCGGACACAACTAAAGTGACTTAGCAATGCTTAAACACTATTCATTTTTCAAGGCACAGCTTTAATTCCTATTGAAAGCCTCCTTAACTTAATTTCATCATTCCTGAATTCTTCTTTTAGACCCCTCAGATTGCTTCTTAATAATGCTTTAAGTGTGTATATATATTTATCTTTGCTGATTAGATCGTAATTTACTTAAAACATTTTCTATTTTTGTGTTCCTATTTTCATAGCTCCAGTACTGTACACTATTCTTATTGCTTAATGAATTTCAAGGGTAATGATGATTGGCAGCCATTGGTAGAATGCTTACCCTGAAGAATCTGCTAAGTGCTTGAAATTCATCCATTAAACTCTCACACTGACCCTGTAAATACAGTCATTCTTTGTGTGTGTATGTGTGTACGCATGTATGTACATACAAGTTAGGAAGCAGAGTTTTAGAAAAATTAATTTCTTGTCCTAAAGTTACACAGTTGGCAAGTGGCAGAACTGGGATTCATACCCATTTCTGTCTTAAACCCAAGTGTATGATCTTTACTATGTTTTGCTACAACATTGTTATTATTTTCTACTATAAGAATATTTCAATCCATGCATCACAGGGGTTTTCAGACGGTAAAGTGTCTGCCTGCAATGTGGGAGACCCGGGTTCAATTCCTGGGTCGGGAAGATCCCTTGGAGAAGGAAATGGCAACCCGCTCCAGCACTCTTGCCTGGAAAATCCCATGGATGGAGGAGCCTGATAGGCTACAGTCCATGGGGTCACAAAGAGTCAGACACGACTGAGTGACTTCACTTCCACTTTTTCACTTTCCTGCCTTTAACTGAAATGAAAGACTTTATTTTTGTTTGTTAATAAATTGAATTTTAGATAGGTAGCTTATTATTTCCATGCTGTTGAGCCCATGAAATACATTATGCAACTTAATTGAAATATAAAAATTAGTCCTACTCCAAAAATATCTGATTTCAGCTTTATCAAAACTATTTCATATTAGCTTGAACTTATTTCTTAGAGATAAAAAAAATGAAACCTGTTGAACAACATCCATATCATTTGAGACAATTTGATTCTATATTAGAAGGAAGTCAAAGTGGGAAAGGCACTTCGTTTTTCAAGAGCAGGAGATTTAGTTAAACCCTAGTAATGTTGCATTAAGAGTCAAACTTGATTTAGCCTTTTCTTCCCCTCCCTATTTTAAAGAATAAATAAAATATTTTCTTTCCTTTGGAACAATTTGCTCATGCTTTAGAAGCCATTTAATTAAATCATTACCTGCTGGAGCACCATCTGTTTTTGTCCTAGAAATAAGAAGCATGGCTTTCTTTTACATAGGCTTGGTAAATATGTAGAAGGTGCCAAAAAGCAATAAATATCATCAGCAGATGGACTGAGGCACTTCAATCTCTACACAGTCAGTCTTGATTGTTCTGGGCATAGATAAATGGATTTTTCTGGACAGATTCCTTTCAAAATGTATTATGTGGAGGAGGGGAGTTATCTTCTCCCATAGATTCCCTTCACATTTTCCCCCTCAAGAGACAGGACCTGAGTTTGTTTTTAACTCTGGGCATCCCCTCTTTGCAGACATCAGTTCTGAAAGGTGTAATTTTATAATGCATCTTAGGGACTCAAAGCTGTTAAATTCTCCCAGGATTTTGCAGAAGGCCTCTCTCCAGAAGCTGCTTGCTCCCTCCTCCTGCTACTGTGTGTCCTTCCATCTCCCCTGGATACAGTCTTCACATCTGACATACCCCAGTCTCTGTTGTGTTCTCTCATGCCAGGCTCTGTGTCCTGTTCAGGAATAAGAGAAACTCAGGCATTTGTGGTACAAATTCACTTGTGGTTTTCCTCTCAGCAATATTCAGGAATTGGGGTAGCTTCCTGTGATACAGAAATGAGAATGATTAACTTAATTAACATTAATCAATGTTATTCATCATTGACAATCTTTATATAATAAAGATAAATAGTTCTTAAAACATTTTTCTCAGTGATCTCATTTGGTTTTTCACACACATAAATCTACATTTACCTATGAAGAAAAGTGATCTGCCCTGGTGTTCATAGATAGTAATTGTGGATCCAAAATCCAAACCAAGCTCCCTTGATTCCTAATCATTTATAAATTTAAAACAATAGCAATTATACTGGATTTTATAGTTTATCAACTGCCTTTAGTTAAATATTTAATTTTATTCTTCAGTTAACACTTAAGAGATACATACAATAGATATTATGTCTTGTTTTAAAGGCTAAATGAACTGAAGCATTTACTATAAGACACAATGCTAGTAAAATGGCAATTACTTGCCCTAACTTCTATACTCTTCAAGAATCCATGGCTGTTTAGGGCTATGGCTGTTTAGGGCCATCATTTATTTAGGGCCATCATTTATTGAGAAGCTATAAGGTTCCTTATACTGTGCTAAGCTGTAAAGATTAAAACTAAGTAGACAAATTACCTTCAAAAATTTGAACCTGAAGGCAAATCAGGCAGAAGAACACCACAGGCAAAGTACCTGATGTGGTCTTTAAAGCCGGAAGGAGGAGAAAAGATGAAGAAGTTGAGGCCAGGGCACAAAGGTGTTCTGTGCCTTGAAAAGGAGTCTGTGAAATGTCTCGTTAGTGCACAATAAAACCCTTCATGGAATTTTAAGTGGTCAAGTGATGTGGTCAGATTCCTGTTTTGGAAAAATAATTTTAGTGTTCCCCGGTGACTCAGTGGTAAAGAATCTGCCTGTAATGCAGGAGACGCAAGAGACAGGGGTTTGATCCCTAAGTGGAGAAGATCCCCTGGCAGAGGATAGAGCAACCCACTCCAGCATTTTTGCCGGGAGAATCCCATGGTCAGAGGAGCCTGGTGAGATACAGTCCACAGGGTAGCAAAGAGTTGGACAGGACTGAAGTGACTGAGCATGTATGCTCAGCTGTTTACTGCTGAGTTTCAAATCACCCCCATAAATCACCCGCATATTGTCTAGCTTTAAACAACACTTTTATTATGTCCTGTTACTTGATCAGGTTTCTTCTGGCCAATTCTTTGATTCCACATGCTTGTTGCTTGGAAATCAGCTGGTGGCTGATCTGTTCTCACGTGTGTGGCACATTGGTTTGAATGCCTGGGCTCAGCAGCTTTTCCATATGGTCAGAGCCTCTCCACATGTTTGTTTCAACAGGGTAGTTGGACTTCTAGTGCTCAGGGCCTCAACGATCCTTGTTGCTAAAAGTTACTTGTGCCTTAATTACAGTTCTCATAAGACAACTTTTGCAAATAAATACTGCACTATCAATTAATCTGTTTTGCTAACAGCCATCATATTTAAGTTAAATGATTGCTCTTAAGATATATATTCCCAAAAAAGCAAACATTTAAATGTGAGGTGATTGTCAGTTATTCAGGGGTTTAATCCAACAAACATTTACGTGGTAAAGGAGTTATTATAAAAGCTATGGTCAATAAAAATAATAAGATGTAATTATTGAAGGCAGAACTGGAGAAGAAAAGTCTATTGTTTTCCCCATCCTGAACCCTCCTCCCTCCTCCCTCCCCATACCATCACCTGGGTCGTCCCAGTGCACTAGCCCCAAGCATCCAGTATTGTGCATCGAACCTGGACTGGCATCTCGTTTCTGTGGTGGATTCATTTTGATATTTGGCAAAACTAATACAATTATGTAAAGTTTAAAAATAAAATTAAATTTAAAAAAAATAATAATACATTAAAGAAAGTCTATTGTTGAGAATAGACTTATGGACATGGGGAGAGGGAAGGGGAGGGTGAGCTGTATGGAAAGAGTAACATGGAAACTTACATTACCATATGTAAAATAGACAACCAACGGGAATTTGCTGTATGGCTGTATCAACCTAGAGGGGTGGGATGGGGAGGGAGATGGGAGTTAAGTTCAAAAGGGAGGGGGCATATGTATGCCTATGCCTGATTCCTTGATTCATGGACCTAACATTCCAGATTCCTATGCAATATTGCTCTTTACAGCATCAGACCTTACTTCTATTACCAGTCACATCCACAACTGGGTATTGTTTTTGCTTTGGCTCCATCCCTTCATTCTTTCTGGAGTTATTTCTCCACTGATCTCCAGTAGCATGTTGGGCACCTACTGACCTGGGGAGCTCCTCTTTTAGTATCCTATCATTTTGCCTTTTCATACTGTTCATGGGGTTCTCAAAGCAAGAATACTGAAGTGGTTTGCCATTCCTTTCTCCAGTGGACCCCATTCTGTCAGACCTCTCCACCATGACCCGTCCATCTTGGGTGGCCCCACATGGCATGGCTTAGTTTCATTGAGTTAGACAAGGCTGTGGTCCATGTGCTCAGATTGGTTACTTTTCTGTGATTATGATTTCAGTGCATCTGCCCTCTGATGCCCTCTCGCAACACCTACCATCTTACTTGGGTTTCTCTTACCTTGGAAGATGGGTATCTCTTCACAGCTGCTCCAGCAAAGTGCAGATGCTGCTCCTTACTTTGGACTAGGGGTGTCTCTTCATGGCCACCCCTCCTGACCTTGGAGGTGAATCAAGGCAAATTGGAAGTGGTCAAACAGGAGATGGCAAGAGTGAACATCAACCTTCTAGGAATCAGTGAACTAAAATGGACTGGAATGGGTGAATTTAACTCAGATGACCATTATATCTAACTGTGGGCAGGAATCCCTTAGAAGAAATGAAGTACCATCATGGTCAACAAAAGAGTCTGAAATGCAGTACTTGGATGAAATCTCAAAAACGACAAAACGATGTCTGTTTGTTTCCAAGGCAAACCTTTCAATATCACGGTAATCGAAGCCTATGCCCAGCCAGTGATGCTGAAGAAGCTGAAGTTGAGTGGTTCTATGAAGACCTACAAAACCTTTTAGAACTAACACCCAAAAAAATATGTCCTTTTCATTATAGGGCACTGGAATGCAAAAGTAGGAAGTCAAGAAACACCTGGAGCAACAGGCAAATCTGGCCTTGGGATATGGAATGAAGCAGGGCAAAGGCTAATAGAGTTTTGCCAAAAGAATGCACTGGTCATAGCAAACACCCTTTTCCAACAACACAAGAGAAGACTACACATGGACATCACCAGATGGTCAACACTGTAATCAGATTGATTATATTCTTTGCAGCCAAAGATGGAGAACCTATATACAGTCAGTAAAAACAAGACTGGGAGCTGACTGTGGCTTAGATCATAAACTCCTTATTATTAAATTCAGACTTAAATTGAAGAAAGTAGGGAAAACCACTAGACATTTAGGTATGACCTAAATCAAAAGCCTCTTGGTGAAGGTGGAGAGTGAAAAAGTTGGCTTAAAGCTAAACATTCAGAAAATGAAGATCATGGCATCTGGTCCTGCCACTTCATGGGAAATAGATGGGGAAACAGTGGAAACAGTGTCAGACTTTATTTTTTGGGGCTCCAAAATCACTGCAGATGGTGATTGAAGCCATGAAATTAAAAGACGCTTACTCCTTGGAAGGAAAGTTATGACCAACCTAGATAGCATATTCAAAAGCAGAGACATTACTTTGCCAACAAAGGTCCATCTAGTCAAGGCTATGGTTTTTCCAGTGGTCATGTATGGATGTGAGAGTTGGACTGTGAAGAAGGCTGAGCACCGAAGAATTGATGCTTTTGAACTATGGTGTTGGAGAAGACTCTTGAGAGTCCCTTGGACTGCAAGGAGATCCAACCAGTCCATTCTGAAGGAGATCAGCCCTGGGATTTCTTTGGAAGGAATGATGCTAAAGCTGAAACTCCAGTACTTTGACCACCTCATGCAAAGAGTTGACTCATTGGAAAAGACTCTGATGCTGGGAGGGATTGGGGGCAGGAGGAGAAGGGGACGACAGAGGATGAGATGGCTGGATGGCATCACTGACTTGATGGACGTGAGTCTGAGTGAACTCCGGGAGTTGGTGATGGACAGGGAGGCCTGGTGTGCTGCAGTTCATGGGGTCGCAAATAGTCGGAAACAACTGAGCCACTGATCTGATCTGAAATCAAATCCCTTATGATTATACAGTGGAAGTAAGAAATAGATTTAAGGGATTAGATCTGATAGACAGAGTGCCTGATGAACTGTGGAAGGAGGTTTGTGACATTGTACAGGAGACAGGGATCGAGACCATCCCCATGGAAAAGAAATGCAAAAAAGCAAAATGGCTGTCTGAGGAGGCCTTACAAATAGCTGTGAAAAGAAGGGAAGCAAAAAGCAAAGGAGAAAAGGAAAGATATACTGATTTGAATGCAGAATGCCAAAGAATAGCAAGGAGAGATAAGAAAGCCTTCCTCAGCAATCAATGCCAAGAAATAGAGGAAATCTACAGAATGGGAAAGACTAGAGATCTCTTCAAGATAATTAGAGATATCAAGGGAACATTTCATGCAAAGATGGGCTCAATAAAGGACAGAAATGGTGTAGACCTAATAGAAGCAGAAGATATTAAGAAGAGGTGGCAAAAATACACAGAAGAACTGTACAAAAAAGAGCTTCACGACAAAGATAATCACAATGGTGTGATCACTCACCTAGAGCCAGAGATCCTGGAATGTGAAGTCAAATGGGCCTTAGAAAGCATTACTGCGAACAAAGCTAGTGGAGGTGATGGAATTCCAGTTGAGCTATTTCTAATCCTGAAAGATGATGCTATGAAACTGCTGCACTCAGTATGCCAGCAAATTTGGAAAACTCAGCAGTGGCCACAAGACTGGAAAAGGTCAGTTTTCATTCCAATCCCAAAGAAAGGCAATGCCAAAGAATGCTCAAACTACTGCACAATTGCACTCATCTCACACGCTAGTAAAGTAATGCTCAAAATTCTCCAAGCCAGGCTTCAGCAATACATGAGCCGTGAACTTCCAGATGTTCAAGCTGGATTTAGAAAAGGCAGAGGAACCAGAGATCAAATTGCCAACATCTGCTGGATCATCGAAAAAGCAAGAGAGTTCCAGAAAAACCTCTATTTCTGCTTTATTGACTATGCCAAACCCTTTGACTGTGTGGATCACAATAAACTGTGGAAAATTCTGAAAGAGATGGAAATACCAGACCACCTGACCTGCCTCTTTAGAAACCTGTATGCAGGTCAGGAAGCAACAGTTAGAACTAGACATGGAACAACATACTGGTTCCAAATAGGAAAAGGAAAACATGAAGGCTGTATATTGTCACCCTGCTTATTTAACTTATATGCAGAGTACATTATGAGAAAAGCTGGGCTGGAAGAAGCACAAGCTGGAATCAAGATTGCCGGGGAAATATCAATAACCTCAGATATGCAGATGACACCACCCTTATGGCAGAAAGTTAAGAGGAACTAAAAAGCCTCTTGATGAAGGTGAAAGTGGAGAGTGAAAAAGTTGGCTTAAAGCTCCACATTCAGAAAACAAAGATCATGGCAGCTGGTCCCATCACTTCATGGCAAATAGATGGGTAAACAGTGGAAACAGTGTCAGACTTTATTTTTTGGGGCTCCAAAATCACTGCAGATGGTGATTGAAGCCATGAAATTAAAAGACGCCTACTCCTTGGAAGGAAAGTTATGACCAACGTAGACAGCATATTAAAAAGCAGAGACATTACTTCGCGAGCAAAAGTCCATCTAGTCAAGGCTATGGTTTTTTCCAGTGGTCATGTATGGATGTGAGAGTTGGACTGTGAAGAAAGCTGAGCACTGAAGAATTGATGCTTTTGAACTGTCGTGTTGGACAAGACTCTTGAGAGTCCCTTGAACTGCAAGGAGATCCAACCAGTCCATCCTAAGTATGACCAGTCCTGGGTATTCATTGGAAGGACTGATGCTAAAGCTGAAACCCCAATACTTTGGCCACCTCATGAGAAGAGTTGATTCATTGGAAAAGACTCTGATGCTGGGAGGTATTGGGGGCAGGAGGAGAAGGGGACGATAGAGGATGAGATGGCTGGATGGCATCACCTACTTGATGGACATGAGTTTGGGTGTACTCCAGGAGTTGGTGATGGACAGAGAGGCCTGGTGTGCTGCGTTCATGGGGCCGCAAAGAGCTGGACTCGACTGAATGAGTGAACTAACTGAACTGCTGGTTGATTCATGTTGACGTTTGACAGAAAACAGCAAAATTCTGTAAAGCAGTTATCTTTCAATAAAAAATTAAATATAAATATTATGAGCTTGGCATCAATAGCCATGTGGATGGATTTGAAATTTATTTGGGAAAGTCACAAGCTGATTTAGTGAGCCAGAGAGTAGAGGCTTATATCTATATGCAAATAGGTGAGTTTGTTCATTTCCTATCTTCACTCTTTTCCTGAAAGACTGTAAGATAGATACTTAGGGATTGAAATTCTATGAAAAAGTCATATTACAAAATGTTGTTAGGGTTTGATTTTGAGGAAATTGAGTGATGTGATGTTTTTTTTCCTTAATTTTTGGAGGAACTAAAATATGCTCTATGTAATTGAAGTTGATTGTAGAGCAGTTAAGGACACAGGCACTGGAACAATAGTGCCTGAGTTCGAGTCCTGTGCTATCTAGAGCAAGTGACTTCAGTGCTCGCTCGCTTGCGCTCTCTCTCTCTCTCTCTCTCTCTGTCTCTCTGTAGTATTCTGATTTGTAAAGTTAAGATGATAACAATGGTAAGTTCATGATATGGTTTGATGGTTAAATGAATTAGTATAAGTAAAGGGTATACAGTAATACATGTGTGCCTTTTTCCCCTAATACTGTACTCTTTAACGCAATTAAACTAGTCAGGACCATCTACCTAAAACTTGTGTTGGAATTCTTGTCTGTGTTTTAATTTTGAATTTAATTTTGATTTTCCACATCTTTAAAGATTATGTTCCTTTTTTAGGCAGAAACTATAATATTTCCATTATTTCAGGCTCTGACATATTTTAAAATTACTTAGGAATTATTAAATACCTCAATCTTCTAAAAGTTTGAAAAAAAGAAAAGAAAAAGAATGTTTTGGTTTCTAAAATCTGTTAATGAGAGGGAGAATTTTTTAAGGGTTATAGTTATAGAGGACGAATGCAATGAGAAAACCCACCAGTCCCAAGAGCTGAAGGAAATCTTTACAGAAATGTTAGAGAGAAGGCCTTTCATTTTTCCTGCAGAGTGTCAGAGAACAGAACTCCCAAGCAGTAGGTTAAGGGTATGTTGAGTTTTACTGTTATTTGCGAGATTCAAGATTTGTGTGATTGGAATAGTCAGGCCAAGCGTAGTCTTTGATTTCACCATCAGGTCCTCATTTCAAATATGTCCACTGATTATTGTTCAAGATACATCATTCCTAATATATAGAAAAGAATTAAATGAACTCCTTAATTTCAGTTATTTTATCTTCAAACAATTTTCCTGAAACAACAGTGAAAAAAGTAAAAATGAGAAAGTAAAAACGAAATAATGGGAATGGCTAAGGGGAGGCAAAAATACAAAGAAAAAAGATAAAGGATGTATCATAGGAAGAAAGAAAATAAGAAAAGAAGCTAAAATTCATGTTGGTAAAGTAACATTTGACATTTTAAAATTGAAGTGCTAGGTGAGTTTGAAAAGTTTGCATGTATTATAATAAACTACCTTTCAATAGCATCAATTATATAAAAGTTCTGCTAAACATTTTACATTTAATGCCTTTGTGAATATTACATTTTCATGACTTTTGCCTGACATTTAATTTCATATCAGCATTACTTTTATGTGCCATTGGAGGTCTTCCATTTTTTATAATATTCCTGTTCATAAATAAAATATAAATGACATAAGCAGTGCCTAATATAGTTTTGGGTAAATTGTTTAGTTGCTTTAACTTACTTAAAACTATTAGTATGCATGTATATAAATTAGTAATAAAAATTAACTTCTCAATGTCAAACTGTTATACGGATGTAATATATTGCTGTTGTATTTCTCATCCTGTTTCTTCTTCAATAAATCTTTTCTTAATTGAAAAGGTTAATAATTACTAGTATTATCATACTTAAAGGAAAGGTCACTTATAGAAAGAATTTGGACTTTGTGTGTTAAAATAATTTTGTCATCTTTTCTCTAGATAACATTATATATTTTGTATGAATGGGAGGTCTAGAAGAAAACACTGCAAAAATATATTCTTGTTTATCTTCATATCTATATCTATATCTGTATCTATATATATATGTATATAATTATGGATATGGCATTTTAGAAGTAAGAAGGAATAACAAAATCTTGGGCAAATTGTTGCTCTATTGTTCTGCTTGAGATTATGTTAAAAAACATTTCAATTGTGATTCTGCCATCAGTTGTCAATTGAAAGCTTCGCAATCTTTGCAAACATAATAATTCACTTAATTTCATTTTTAGCTCTAAGATTAGGTGAATTAACATGCAAGATATTTGTCTTATAAGGAGCATACCATGCTGTTAACTATAGTGAATTCCTATCATTGTATTTTTGGTTAAATTTCCAATTTTAATTTCCTTAACTCCATGGTATAACAGCTTATAAACTTAATACTAAAATTTTTGCATCAGAATTTTATTCTTAGATGTTTAGCTGAAGGATAGTCTTTCAGAATTTACCCAATATAGATGTGGGATGGTTCATATGAGAAATCTGTATGCAGGTCAGGAAGCAACAGTTAGAACTGGACATGGAACAACAGACTGGTTCCAAATTGGGAAAGTAGTACATCAAGGCTTTATATGGTCACCCTGCTTATGTAACTTATGTGCAGAGTACATCATGAGAAATGCTGGACTGGATGAAGCACAAGCTGGAATCAAGATTGCTGAGAGAAATATCAATAACCTCAGATATGCAGATGACACCACCCTTAGAGCAGAAAATGAAGAACAACTAAAGAGCCTCTTGATAAAAGTGAAAGAGAAGACTGAAGAAGTTGGCCTAAAATTCAACATTCAGAAAACTAAGATCATGGCTTTTGGTCCCATCACTTCATGGCAAATAGATGGGGAAACAATGGAAACAGTGAGAGACTTTACTTTTTGGGGCTTCAAAATCACTGCAGATGGTGACGGCAGCCATGAAATTAAAAGATGCTTACTCCTTGGAAGAAAAGTTATGACCAACCTAGATAGCATATTAAAAAGCAGAGACATTACTTTGACAACAAATATCCATCTAGTCAAAGCTATGGTTTTTCCAGTGGTCATGTATAGATGTGAGAGTTGGACTATAAAGAAAGCTGAACACTGAAGAATTGATGCTTTTGAACTGCGGTGTTGGAAGAGACTCTTGAGAGTCCCTTGTACTGCAAGGAGATCCAACCAGTCCATCCTAAAGGAAATCAGTCCTGAATATTCATTGGAAGGATTGATGCTGAAGCTGAAACTCCAATACTTTGGACACCTGATGTAAAGAACTGACTTATTTGAAAAGACCCTGATGCTAGGAAAGATTGAAGTCAGGAGGAGAAGGGGACGACAGAGGATGAGATGGTTGGATGGCATCACTGACTTAGACATGAGTTTGAGTAAACTCTGGGAGTTAGTCATGGACATGGCGGCCTGTTGTGCGGCAGTCCATTGCAGTCCATGGGGTCGCAAAGGGTTGGACACGCTGAGCAACTGAACTGAACTATATGATACATATTTTCTAACTGAATTTTACATGAACATAAACATTCTCTACCTGTGTGTTTTTCTAGGCTGCTTCCTTTCCCACCATCTATTAACTTTTTTTTTTTCCTAGTAACACCCTTAAGGACCAAGTATGAGAAGAATCATTTCGAAAACAAAAATCGCAGTTTCTGGGTGCCTTGAATTACCAACCTAGACCTTGAATAGTCTTTCTGTGTTATGATTTTAGGAAACATAGGGATACAAATTTTAAAATAAAGCACTTCTAGTTGGTAGAAACCTGTTGATACTTTTTGAAGAGTAAAGCTATTTAAAAAGTAAGCCAATAAGTGCCTTTGAAAAACGTGAAAAACGGAATGTTTAGTGGCCTCATGTAGATAAAAGCTTCTTCTGTCTGTTCCCAGAAATCCAAGAGCTGTAGTCAAAAAGCAGCAATTTAAGATCATTCACATTGGCTGAAAGGATAAAAAAATTGCAGTGTATCTATGAAGCTAAGGAGCTCCTCCTGGCAGGCAGGTCTCAGAGCAGAGCTGCTGCTGCTGCTGCTGCTAAGTCGCTTTAGTCGTGTCCAACTCTGTGCAACCCCATAGATGGCAGCCCACCAGGCTCCCCCGTCCCTGGGATTCTCCAGGCAAGAACACTGGGGTGGATGCCATTTCACTATGTATTGACACATTAACTCTTGACATTCTCAAGCCCTTTTAGATTCATGCAAACTACACGTAGTAGGGCTTGAATCAAACGGTTCGAATGCCTGAAAACAGGACAGCAGCAGGTTGAATGTGAACTGTAGTTTCCAAGTTCTAAGCACAGTTGTTCTGCTCTTTGTCCGCCATTAGCAAGAGAAAAGAACTTTTAAAAATATTGCTTAGAAGAGACCATGAAGTGGAGATTGTGTGTGTGTGTGTGTTTTTCCCTCAGAGCAATGGACATGGAAGCAATTCTCCCTTATTTAAAACCACAGTGCCCAGAAACATCAGTGTGAGCCAGGGCAATGCGGAGAGCAAGCCACAGAGATCTCTTAGGTCCTAGAGTCAGAGCAACCTCCAGGGGAATCTAAGGATCCAGGCAGAATCATTCAGATTTAATGCACAACTGGTGCTTGTAGTCATATTGATGACAAAACAAGGATAAATAAGCCCATCAGATCTCTGAAATTGCTAACATCATACCAGCTTTGGGGGACTTTCAGAGTCTGAATGTTGTAATGTTTGAAAATAGTAGGTTTTGGAATTTGACAGTCAGCTGTGATGCTCCAGGTACTTGTACTTTAATAGCTGTGAGAAGTTGGGGAAATGACTTAATCCCTGAGTCACAGATGCTTGCTAAATCGCTTCAGTCATGTCCGACACTGCAACCCCATGGACTGTAGCCTGCCAGAATCCTTTGTCCATGGGATTCTCCAGGCCAGAATACTGGAGTGGGTTGCCATGCCCTCCTCCAGGGGTCTTCCTGACCAAGGGATTGAACCCACATCGTATGTCTCCTAAATTGTCAGGCAGGTTCTTTATCACTAGTATCACCTGGATACCTCATCTGTAAAATGGGAATAGTAATAGTACTTAACTTTTAGGATTGTTTGATTAAATGACATCATATACGTTGTGTTAAGCTTATAGTAAATCCTTGCTTATTTTAAGGGCTCCATAAATCATATCTATTAGCATATGATTTTGGATACCATAAGATAGGTGTGTTATATATTCAAATCTAAGAGTTAAAGATATAAAAGAGACTCATAGATTTCTCTGACTAGATAAAGTTGCTTACCGTGTTGGAAATCCGCAACTACAAAGAGAGATAACTCAGAAAAAATAAATGTAAACTCTTCAGCTAAAACTGACAGTTTTATAATTAACAAGTGAGATTAGGGGAAAGCTGACTGAGCCTAAGAAGACCCCACAGACCCTTTTGCATCGTGACTTAAGTGAAGCTCACACCTACATTAACGCTGACTTTCAGTGGCTTTCCTTACATGATGAGTTTTTAGCCTCTCATTTATTTTATAGTTTGTGGTGTCCTTTCTCTCCTGTATGTGCATTTCTAGTGTAGGCCATGTGCATTACTCTGAAGGGGGACAGGATATAAATTCTGCACAAGTTAGTGGATACTTTATACATACTTTAGAATAAATGCAATGATGACCTGGAAGGGGAAACAAAGGATACTCTAGAATCTAGAAGGAATCAACATAAAAAATGACCAGGAAAGGAGTCACAGCAGAAACAGGAATGATTTACATATCCCTAAAATAGTTTTGTGATGCTAGAGGAAATTGAAACTCACATAATAATTTGGACACATAGTACTATCTAGAGTATCTACCTATTCAAGTGAGCCATAGAGTATACTTCATTATTTCAGTTCATTTAAATTGTCTTCTCTTTGCCAAGTTTTGTATTGAATTATATCATTCTGATATTGGAAAAACCTTACTTTAAATGCAGGAACTTGGGTGGGCCCAACAAACTATTCAGTTAGTGTGCATTACACATAAGTACCCAAAGGAAAGCCAGCCCACTCGGGGAACTGCCAGGTGGTCATACATATGCAAGTGATATAAAGTACACTTACACAAACCTGCTGGATTTCATCAAATAATTTTCCCTCAAATGGTTTTGACTGCATTTTGCAATTTATAGCTCATAAATTTGGCATCCTAGAAATATACCTTTTACATGTCATTTAGAGATCAAAGTACTCAGGCCTCGGAGTTAAGTTTTAGTTATATACCTCCAGCTTGATGATCTACTCTCCCTAAATTCAGTGTACAATTACCTGTTTCAGAGTAGGTTTGGCCTAATTGTATTCCCCCCCCTGAAAATAAAGCACAGATAATAATTTCCCCTTACTTTATAAAGTCTTTAAATTAGTGAAGCATGAACAACAAATAATTATTGTCATTATTTTATACAGTTATCATACAAAATTGCAATTAAATAAGGAATTCTCACTGCCTTTCCAGACACTGTAGCAATTGCCAGGTTCCATTTCACAAAACCAGATGGAAAAAAAAAATCTCATTATACGGAAAAAATTAAGTCAGGGAAGAGAGTCTTCTGTATTACTCTTTTTATAGTTTTATCTTTGGCCCTGCTCTCAAGTTGAGACCATTAAAGCTTTCAACAACAAAAATTTATTTCACAAATATAGGCTTTATTTGTACAAACTAGGTTCATACTGAAAAATTTATGTCAAATGTTTTCAGCCTATAAGGAGTATCCTTAAACTGAAATATAAAAATTCCTCTGGGCACTCCTCGTTCACTGGTGAAGCATCTAAAGTGATGCTGCACGGAGGTGCATAATGAATGCCTTCTGATGATGCACTGACATTTCTAAGAAATGCCTCTGCCTCAAATCAATCCAGTCCAACCAGCAAATGATTTGACATTCAAAGCTTCAGGAAACACTATATGAATATATTTTTCCCCATTGTACAATAAAGATTCAATCATAGAGCTGTCATAGGAAACTGAGATTCTGCCTTATGTTTTCAAATTAATCTGCCAGCCTCATTTATTTATCTTACTTGTAAAATAACTTTTACAAGTAGAAAAGCCTTTAGATGTGTTCGTAATTCTAATAAGATCTATATGGTCTTTTATACTGTTACAGTTAAAATACTATCAGTATCATCGTAGTCAATGGATCAAGTCAACCATCTAAGCAAACATAGTTTTCTACAAAAAAATGCCTGACCCATGTTCTTGATTAATTATCGCTAATTCCTTAAATAGTTAAACCGAACTCTTGAGCATTAGGTAAAAGCTATTGTTGTTGTTGTTTTTTTTTAATTGACTGTAAAGAAACTCAACTCTGTAATAGCAGGATGCAGAATTGGCAGTTTCAGGTCAAATGTAATGATAACTTTTGTGTACATATCAGGCCCACTTCTCTCATATCTATCTAAAGCACAGTTAATGACTAACAGATGCTTCCCATTCTCAAAAGTGCTTGAGTACACTGCTCCATCTCATTATCTCCAGGTTCTTGTGATTGAAACTTAAGCCCTCTGGTCATAATTTAATTAAGTCTGTATTTTAAAGTTCTATGCTCCAAATATTTAATTTCTTAAACACTATAGATGTGGAGTGAGGCTGTGTTAGTGGATCACTTACACCGTGTTAGACCTTGTTCTAAGCACCTTTAATAATTTATATCACTTGTAGTAATATAAGTAGTATTATAATACTATTTGCATGTAGTAATACATGCAAATACAGTGCTCTTAATATATCCATTTTACAAATATGGAGTTTAAGTATAAATAAATTAAATGATTGGTTTAAATTACATAGCAGAGCTAGGATGTGAACTAAGTAGTCTGACTATAGTGTTAATTTAGAGATTGATAAGGTCAGAGCATTCATGTAGTAAATTCCCTCTCTGCAAATGCTGAGCAAGGAAGTAACAGTGCCATAATTTTATTTCTAAATGACATCTGTAATATATAACTTATTAAAATGAAACTTTCATTTACTGTGTATTTATTTTCTAAAGTATCTGCCAGCTGTTGTGCTATTAGATTTGAAAGACTATATTTTATATATTAAATTTTAGCATATTTCTATATTCATTTTTTACACCTATATAATTTACTTAGTTTCAGCCAGTAAAAATGTGTGAAAGATAGCATTCAGAAGTATCAATTTATTTTAAACTACTCATATGCTTAGTAAGAATACAAATTCATTTTTATTGATCTAAGCTTGTCATAGTGTAGAAAGATATCTCTTAGTTCATCTTATATTTGTTTTCTTTCCCTTACAAAAGAATAAGTGTGTATAAAAGATAAATGTTTGAGTATATTGAATTTTAAAAACAATTTAGCCTGCTCTGTGGGCCTGGGTAGGAAGGGATTCCACCTAAATAAATAAGGTATTTGAAAATTGTGCTTTTCATAAAAATTAAATTTTATAACAAAATAAAAAGAAGTAGTATAATAAAGAATGTAAGGATGCAATAAATACTTCTATTTCAAGAAAGGTAACAAGTTTCTATGACTTGATGTAGACTTTATTTTGGGGGCTCCAAAATCACTGCAGATGGTGACTGCAGCCATGAAATTAAAAGACGCTTACTCCTTGGAAGGAAAGTTATGACCAACCTAGATAGCATATTCAAAAGCAGCGACATTACTTTGCCAACAAAGGTCCATCTAGTCACGGCTATGGTTTTTCTAGTGGTCATCTATGGATGTGAGAGTTGGACTGAGAAGAAAACTGAGCGCCAAAGAATTGATGCTTTTGAACTGTGGTGGTGGAGAAGACTCTTGAGAATCCCTTGGACTGCAAGGAGATCCAACCAATCCATCCTAAAGGAGATCAGTCCTGGGCATTCTTTGGAAGGAATAAGGAATGATGCTAAAGCTGAAATTCCAGTACTTTGGCCACCTCATACAAAGAGTTGACTCATTGGAAAAGACTCTGATGCTGGGAGGGATTAGGGGCAGGAGGAGAAGGGGACGACAGAGGATGAGATGGCTGGATGGCATCACCGACTTGATGGATGTAAGTTTGAGTGAACTCCGGGAGTTGGTGATGGACAGGGAGGCCTGGCGTGCTTCGATTCATGGGGTCGCAAAGAGTCGGACACGACTGAGCGACTGAACTGAACTAAGTACATTTCTTTTAGGGAAAAATTCATGTGGTAGATTCTAAAATCTGCCCCATGTATTTTTTAAAAATTTCTCACATATGGTAGCTGTAAACTAATATGACAGTATAAGTTAGAATGAATCAAGTATATCAGTTGTAGAAAATGTGTGAAGTTTGACCTAATTATGCAATCATACCTAAGACATACTGATTTTGCTGAAGATTTCCTTTTACAATATAAAATTTCCATTGTATTTGGGAATTTTAAAGTTCTGGTGAAAAAAAAAATGAGATATTTCCTTTGCTTGGTCTCATGGGTAATAGGTTTTTAAAGAAAGCTATGTTATTTGTGGGACAAATGAAATAATTCATCCTTATTTAAAATTGAATATATCATTAATTTTATTCAGTTTAATTTTTGAGAAGTTCATTTTAAATAGGGTAAGTGAAACAAAACTGTCAGGGCTGAGATTTATGCTTTTGTAAAAAGGTATAATATTTTCCTGTGTGTGTGTGTTAGTCACTTAGCTGTGTCCGACTCTTTGTGACACCATGGAATGTAGCCCTCCAGGCTCCTCTGTCCATGGAATTCTCCAGGCAAGAATACTGGAGTGGGTTGCCATTTCCTTCTCCAGGGGATTTTACTAACCCAGGGATCAAACCTGGGTCTCCTGCTTGGCAGACTGACTCTTTACCATCTGAGCCACCAGATTTTTTCCCCATTTTTTCCTTAAAATAATTTTAAACAAATGAATTTCTAATGATCTATAATATACATTTATCAAATAAGTTTTTCAGTGCTTTATTATATGTGTTGAAAGTGAAAGTCCCTCAGTTGTGTCTGACTCTTTGAGACCCCCATGGACTATACAGTCCATGGAATTCTCCAGGCCAGAATACTGTAGTGGGTGGCCATTCTCTTCTCCAGGGGATCTTCCCAACCCAGGAACAGAACCCAGGCCTCCCGCACTGCAGGCAGATTCTTAACCAGTTGAGCCACCAGGGAAGCCCATTATATGTTATCACAATCTATTTCTTTGAAAATTTTCCAAAAATTTTGGGTTTTGTTAGATCAAGTGGCTCAATCCATGCAGATACTGGTCTCCTGGAAGATAGAATTTAGTGTAAATTTATAAATTTGTAATGAGTCCAGAAGTGGTAGTAAGGATGTCAGGGAGATATCCATCATGGTGAGGAGTTAATATCTGTATCTGCATAACATTCTAATTGATGGCTCTGTCTGATGTTTGAAAAGCGTTAAATTGCTGATGTACAGGTGATGGAATGCCTATTGTCAGGCTAGAAATGAAAACTCTTCCTCATCACTGCAGTTGGTTTGTAAATGATTTGTAGAGAAATGACTTTGAATGTTTGTATTAGAGGTCAGAATTAGTGATCTCACTTTTCTGTAGTAACTTCTGTGTGCCAAAATCTTCCTTGAGCATAAACCACAGTCTACAATTCAGTATTTTTAAAGAAAACTATTAGAGACACTCTGATTCATTAAAATGGGAGGAAAAAAAATCTAGAAAACTATATTGAAACAGTGTCTAAATAAATCAATAATGCAGAAACTGAACTGTTAAAGAAGTAAATAATCATATGTCAAGATAAGTCAAATAAGAAAAAAAAAATTGATAACTGCTAGAAATTGTACTATTTTGCAGTGTACATTAAAAAATGGATTGTGGGGTTTTTAACACCACAGTTTATTAATCACTAACATTAATCTAATAGTTTTATAAAACCACAAATCACCTGAAATGTGTCCCGAAATATCACTTTTCTCAGCCAAAAGAATGATTCAGCATTGGACATCAGCTTTCTCTTCTGTAATATAAAATAGGTTAGAATCATGGATTTTAAAGATACTTTATTTCTACTGCCTTCAGGTTTTTCCTGTTCTCTAGTAATGTCTCATGCTGGTTTTTTTTTTTGTTTTTTTGTTTTTTTAACCAACTATAACCATCTCCTGCTGCTGCTGCTGCTGCTGCTAAGTTGCTTCAGTGGTGTCCGACTCTGTGCGACCCCATAGATGGCAGCCCACCAGGCTCCCCCATCCCTGGGATTCTCCAGGCAAGAATACTGGAGTGGGTTGCCATTTCCTTCTCCAATGCATGAAAGTGAAAAGTGAAAGTGAAGTCGCTCAGTCGTGTCCGACTCTTAGCGACCCCAGGGACTGCAGCCCACCAGGCTCCCCCATCCATGGGATTTTCCAGGCAAGAGTACTAGAGTGGGGTGCCATTGCCTTCTCTGATAACCATCTCCTAACCTGTCAATAATTATCACTAACTCCATAATCACTCCATTTCTCTGCTTGTCTTGTTGTGACCAAAGAATTCAAATAATGCATTTTTTTTTTTTTTGAATCATTGTGGAAAACAGGTCAAGCAGAAAAAGGGGAGAGGGAAGGAGGCAGAACAGAAGAGGGAGGGGAAAAAAAAGAGTCACTCCTGAGGCTGTTCTAATACATAGTACCAATTAAACACCTGCGTAACAGTTAGTATGCCATGTGGCACTTTAAAAAAAAGACGCTAGTCTACACAGGGACTAACTGTAAAACAACAAGCTTCATATTGTGTGTCAAGTGTGCGTGTGTGAGCATATTATGCAACCTCTTCCCTTTTCTACAATGTCATGAAGAATTATGTCTTGTCTTCTATATTATCTAACTGATTTTATTTCTTTCAACAATCCTTGACTCTCCTCCCTCCTCCAATATAAGAAATGGCCCTTTAAACCCATACGGCCTATATGACCCAAATTGGTGCTTTACGTTCGCTATCTCAGTTAATTCTATTGACAGTACTATGAGGTTTATGTTACCATCATGCCCGTTTCACAAATGAAGACCCTGAGTTGCAGAGAAGGTAAGCCTTTTGGCCACGATTACCCTTTCTTAGCTTTTTCTCCAGCTCAGGCTCTTGTGCTCCCTCCCCTGTCATAGCACGCCAGTCTGGGTTTATCAAGTGCTCCATGTACCATGCACTCGTGTTCATCTGTGTGTTTTTATGTTTCACCCCCGCCTAGCTGCTCTCCTCTCACACCCCTTGTCTGCCCTAGTTTAACTTCTCCCTTCTCTCCAGTAGTACTCCTCTCTTCTCTCCAGTTAGAAAGAACTTCAACAGAGAGTCATTTCCCACATTTCCTGCTAGAATCCATCACCACTGAGTCTCCCTTGCATTTTTGCATTTGTTATGTGACTGACTTGTTTGTTCAAAGGTCTGTTGTTCTTTTTGAATCGTTCCCTGCTTGAGGAATAGGGACCCATTCATCTTCGTTTTCACTGCCTATTCCAGTACCTGACATATATTAGATACTCATCTTTATTGAGTCAGCCTGTACAAGACTAAATCCTAGAAGATATGGTAGCAGATGAGAAATTTAATCGGAGTTAAACTTTTTATATTGTAAAGTTAATACTTAATGGTACTTGAACTGTCTTAAACATTCAGGATGTTTTAATGTATATGGAAACCTGCCAGCCAGGATTGAAATTGTATATACCCATAATTCTGTACATAATGCCACTCTTTCATGAAGTCTTTGTACCTTTTTCATTAGAGTTCACTTGTTCACAACTGGCCCTAAGGCATTTGGGAAATCAGTTGTCGGCTGTGTTCTATTTTTCACCCATCACAGTGGTGCACATAGAAAAAATCATAAAACATAGTGAGAGACCTTAGAATCCAGCTGGGATGACAAATCTAATACACAGAAAATTTAAGTATAAATACTCTTAATCTGCAACCACAATACACCAGTGTGTTACTGAATACAGACTGAAGACCACTTGTAGTTAATTAGCCCAGTTATCCTAATACCACTCTGCAGGACACAGCAAACTGTCATCCAGAACTGTGTAGGGGAGAAAAGTCTCCATCTGCCACTCTGTAGCAAGGTTATGAAACTAAACCCTCCTATCCTGGCAAAAGGCTTCCTTGTTTGGATAGATGCCATCCCAGACTTTATTTAAAGTTCAGCTAGCCAGGCCAATTCATGTCACTAATCCCAGGGAACATGTTAGCTTTCTATGGTAGTGTCAAGGTTTTCCAATCATTTTGATAACTCATGAGTAGGCAAAACACCATATTTTGCTTCTTGAATTTCTATAGAGGTGCTACTTCATTTTACTGTTTTCATTCTTACCTTGAACTTACATTTTTAAAATGAGCTCTGGTAATGTAACTGATCCCAGGGTCTTCCCCCTATTCCCACCTCATCTTAACTTAAAAAGTCACAGCATTATTGCTTCTGTTCTCAGTTTTTCTTAAAAGTGACCTTGAAAAACAAGTTTAAACTTTTTCTTCATTGCATACATTATCTTTAATGCAGTTGTGCATCTGAGTTTTATTCTGAGCTTCAGAGGAATTGTGTGTGTGTACATATTATGTTTTCTCATAGTTTTGCATCAAGTGCCTTCTATTTTTATATATTGTCTTTTCTCCTGTAGTAAACATCAACAGCACAGTATAAGATTAAATTATTATTGAATGATTTTCTTTAGGGAGGCTTCCCCAGTGGCTCAGCAGTAACGAATCTGACTGCCAGTTCAGGAGATGCAAGAGATGCGGGTTTGATTCCTGGGTTGGGAAGATCCCCTGAAAGAGGAAATGACAACCCACTCCAATATTTTTGCCTGGAAAATCCTATGGACAGAGAAGCCTGGAGGGCTACAGTCCATGGGGTCCCAAAGAGTTGAACATGACTGAGCATGCATGCATGCACTTATGCATACTACAGGAATGATGTATTTCCCCTACTCATAATCATTACAATTTTCTAAACAGCTAATTTGGATTGGGAAGATTGCCCCAGAGGAAGGCATGGCAACTCAATCCAGTATTCTTGCCTGGAGAATCCCATGGACAGAAGAGATTGGCAAGCTGTAGTCCATAAGGATCTCAAAGAGTTAGAACGTGATATGACTGAAGCTGAAATGACTTAGAACGTGATATAGATTACTTGTTTTCACCTTGGAGGTTGTCTTTGTTGGTTTATTTTTAGAAAATATACTTTTCTTATTTTCACAGGTAAAAAGATGGCCTATCAGAAGGTCAATGCAGATCAAAGAGCTCCAGGACATTCACAGTACTTAGACAATGATGACCTCCAAGCCACTGCACTTGACTTAGAGTGGGACATGGAAAAGGAACTGGAAGAGCCTGGTTTTGACCAGTTCCAGCTAAATAGTGCTGAGAATCAGAATCTGGAAAATTCAGAGACTGCAGACCTCAATCTTGATCCCATTCAACCAGCAACTTCACCCAAAGGAAGGTTTCAGAGACTTCAAGAAGAATCTGACTATGTGACCCATTATACAAGATCTGCACCAAAGAGCAACCCCTGCAACTTTTGCCGCCTTTTAAAAATATTTTGCACGGCAATCATTTTATTTATTTCTGGAATCTTGATAGGCTATTACTCACATAAAAATTGCCCTTCAAATGCTACATCTTCAGGAACACTTGATCTTCATTTATACCAGGAGATTCTCAAGACAATCCAAGGAGAAGATATTAAGAAGTCTTTCAGGTAGGTGTGCAAAAAATGGATGTTGGTGGGATGCATCTCCTGGGAAAGAGGTCTTACAGGGAATATCCTACTGGTGATGTTTCCATGGTTTAAAGTTAGTCTTGCAAGCTGAGAGACATAACTTACCAATAACCCCTTCACGGAGGGGGATGCATGGTTTCAGATTTATGATACTATAATACAAATTTATGACGTTGCTTTGATAATCAATGATAAGAACCATAACCACTGCAGAGACTAAAAGACTTGAGCCACTATATTTTCTCCCTCTTGGGAAATCCCAGGTAGGGCAAATTGGGATGCAAAGATTGCTGGATGTACATGTAATAAAAACTAGTGCATTAGCCATATGATTGAAATTTTTAATGACATCAGAATAAAATAAATGTGCTTTATGAACTGAAATAACTGTCAGGAGCTAAGGCAAACACTGGTAGTATTTGATCCACTGCATCACTGAGCTTCCCAATGAGTATTTTTATTGAAACACATTGGGTTCCATGTATCAGGCAGTTGTAAAAGGTCATCTCTCTTTTAAGGTAAGTCTGCCTATGACCTCTTTAGCCAGAATGTGTTATTTATAAGTTAAATGATAAAATATTTTTATCAGGCTTTAATTCTGAGTTCTTGGGAAAAGCTCCACTCAAATCATATGACAAATGGGTAAGTTAAATTTTATTGCTTATCCTATCATTAACATATATGTTGAATTGTAAAGGGTTTCCTAGTTGACGTATTTAGAGAGGTGAGGAACTGGAAGGGAAGATTAATTATTAGTGTTCACTTGGGTCTTCCATACTTGGTAATAAAGACTAAACCTAAGTGAAACGTATTTGTTGTGTGTAGATAGTTGAGAGAAAGGGATATTAAGTCATAAGGATATTCCTTTTGGGTTACACCAACTTATTACCATTAATATGTTAGCACATATGCATTTCTAGGGATCTTCTAGGGAGCATGCCCACTGCAGATGCATCATTTAATCTATGTAGAGACATATCACACTGATGTTGGTGAAATATAATTCTGTCTGAACATCACACGACTCATGATCATTTGTTTTCTGTGTCCCTCTATGTCTCTGTCAAATGAAGAAACTAACAACTTCCATGGTATTTCTCAATGTCAATTACTTATAGTGAATCGAGTGAAAGATACAACATTGTCTTACAATGAGTGATTGTATCAATTAGGATCCAACCACAGCAGAAAACTCCCTGAATATTTAAAAGAGAGGGCATTTAAAATAGGGAAATAATTTCAACAGAGCTGAAAAACTGAGAAGCCGATTTGGGGACACTGAGACAGCCAACAGATGAACAGAAGAATAGAGTCATTACTAAACCTAGGCTGGAGAAACAGAGTGAGTTGGGGAAACTCAGTGGAAGTTGGAACTTTCTGCATACACAAATGGGTTGGTGGGGGACATAACCTCACCCAGAGGCACCACTGAAAGCAGAGTGAGAAGTACCACGGCTTCGCTCTTCCTTCTGCCCTCCTCCCAGTTATCTGTTGGTTGGCTGAACCCAGCAGGAAGGCTGTTGATTCAGTTCAGTTCAGCCACTCAGTCATGTCCAACTCTTTGTGACCCCATGGACTGCAGCACACCAGGCTTCCCTGTCCATCACCAACTTCTGGAGCTTGCTCAAACTCATGTCCTTCGAGTCGGTGATACCATCCAACCATCTCATCCTCTGTCATCCCCAGTTCCTGCCTTCAATAGTTCCCAGCATCAGGGTCTTTGCCAATGAGTCAATTTTTTTCATCACGTGGCCAAAGCATTGGAGCCCACAAAAATAGTCTGTCACTGTTTCCACTGTTTCCACTTCTATTTGCCTTGAAGTGATAGGTCCAGATGCCATGATCTTAGTTTTCTGAATGTTGAGTTTTAAGCCAACTTTTTCACTCTCCTCTTTCACTTTAATCAAGAGGCTCTTTAGTTCCTTTCCACTTTCTCCCTCCCTGGAAATCGAAAGGTTAGGACGCTGTGCTTTTACTGCTGAAGAAGTGAAGTGAAGTGAAGTCGCCCAGTTGTGTCAGACTCTTTCCACTTTCTAATTATGCCTAATATTGTATCTTTTTTAATGAAAGGGAATTATTATTTCCCCTTCTTATAAGTGAAATATAGACAGAAAATTAGAAAAAAATAAAGTATACGCTCATAATCTTACCACTTTACTCCCATAATTTTATTCTTTCTATCTTATCCTATCAAGCAGCAAAATTGCATTGTACCATGTATATTTTTTGACTTCTGCTTTTGAATTTTTTCCACTTACAGTATAGTGAGAACCATTTTCAAACCAATAAACACAGAATTGAGTCATGACATTAAAATGTTGCTGGTGTTCCCTTATGTAGAGGACATGAATTTATTGAACCTGTTCTTTACAAATGTACATTTAGGTTGTACCTACATTTTCATACATAAGTGTGTGTATTTAATTATTCCCTTCTGATAAATTCCTGGAAGCAGATCACAGATTCAGAGAGTTTAAATTTGTTTAGTTGTTTGCTTTGTGTTACCAAATTGCCTTGTAGGACTGCCGACCTTCTAGGTCCTCGTTACTTTTTGTTTTGATAGGCCAAAAATAGTGTTGACAAACTTTTATATCTTAATTGACCACTTGTAGTTCTTTTTTGCATGTATGAACTACTTTTATAATTTAAAAGTTTATATTTACTGAATGTTGTAGTAGTGAAATAGTCTATTACTTCATATATGGTGTCCCATTTTTCTGAATTTCATTTAGTTGATGTATTTTATTTGTTAACAAATAAAAATGAAATGAACAATAAGAAAAATTCTTAGGTTTTTAAAATATCTGCATTATTTGGACAGAGGCAATATTTTTCATTATTCTCTGGCTTATTACAAGTAATTAGCCAGGAGTTAAAAGTTATACTGTGAAATGATCTTTACAAACATTAAATAAAATACCATATTTTCTTAGCTGCTGATTAACTCTTTAGAAGTTTAGGACATGTATAAATTATCATCAGTTATTTCTCCTCTGACCCCGCAGCTCGTGCCTAGCTCTCTCTCTTGAGATATATATATATATGTATATGTGTGTGTGTGTGTATGTATACATATATATATATTTACTGTTATAATTTTAAAATGCCAGGTTTGAGGATGATGCTATAAGCAATTATTCTCTGGTCTCGAGCTGCACTTTCCAGACATCTTCCTGCTCTTCCTCTGTCTTGAATTATATTTTAGCCTGTCTTTTGTGTGTGTGTGTGTGTGTGTTCCTATCCAATTTTAGTATTAGAGGGAATGAGAGCAGGAAGGTTGGGAAATATGAAGAAGGCAGTAAAGCAAATGGCATTTGAATTGGAGAAAAACATGTAAATGTATTTAAGCAGTGCACATAATTCAATTTATGCAAATGACAGCAGAATGAATTTAACAGTAATAGAGTGATGGTTCCTAAAGAAAGTAATTAGCTATTCTATCACTGATCTCTCCAGATAGCAAGTGCATATTGTCTCAAATTTAATCACAGAAGGAATACAAAGGATAAGATTTATTTAATTATCCATAATATTTTATTACTCTGGACTTTAGATAAAGCAACTGCTTCACTCAGTTTCTCAGTGTTATGTAGAGTGACATTAATTCCCTTAACTTACTGGCTCAACTCACAGGTGAAAGCTCATGCCTTTCACAATCCTTAGGCCTTTGGCAGGAGCAAGAGCAGCACCCACCAAGAGGATGAATGAGGATTATTGACAGAGGGTCTTTGAAGCAAAGGACACCTTCTTAATCCTAGGCAACCTTTGAGGGTGCCTCAATGAAAGCCTGAGTACTAACCACTGGACTTCCAGGGAATCCCTATAATCCCCTTTTTTGATCTCCCACCAGTTGAGTTCTTTCTCTCTTTCCCTGCAATAATCAGTACTTTATTTTCTCTCTTTCTGTTGACATAAACCACCTTCTATCTTGCAGGAGAGAAAGAACTGTGAGTATGGCCCAGTCCTTAGGTCATAGTATGTGGTCACTCAGTAAATCTTTATTGCAGGAGACAATGTACCCAAAATATAGACCTTCTTATAAAGCCTTCACTTCTATGTGTATGTTCATTTTTTAAAAGAAAATAACATATACTTTTGACTCTTTATGTATATTACTGAAATTCAAAATTATGTATATGTGTGTATATATATATATATAAAATCTTTGACTTTTTAATGTATATACATTCTTATACATATGCTAAAAAGTTGATTTTAACGGTAGCAGATTTTCTTTTCTCTAATGAAAACATGTGCTGTGTGTCTGCTGCATTCCAAGCAGTCTGCCAATCACTCGACAGTTTTTAATGGTATTCTGTTTAATCTAGAGAGCATTTCCTTTCTATAAAGAAGAAATGCAAGTAAACATTGCACAGAAAGATATTTCTATGATCACAGGTTTGGTGGAGGTGCAAAGTAGATTCCCTGACAGATCTTTTCGTGCTCTGCCAGTGTCAGGATGGGTTGTCTCAGGCTAGGGCCAGTTCAGCTGGAAGTCATGCTTTCTTCCTTTTTAATGTTGAAGTAGAATCAAAGGATTCTCCCTCTACCCTCTCTCCTTCTCTCAGTCCTATCCCTTATCTCTTGCCCTCTTCCTGCTCTCTACACACTCCACACTCAATTATTTTATATTCGAAGTTACATACTACAATTAGGTTACTTACTTTCCTAGTAAGCACATTTTCTTTATCTTTTTCACTAAATCTGTCTCTGATATGAAACACCAGGAATGAATTAGATTGTTAAGGATCAAGATAAAGGAAGTCTTAGTTTTTCAAATTTGATTTTTTCTTAATGGGAGGAATGTATTTTACATAAAGATAGGACTCTTTTTCAGTGACAGTCAGCGAAATATTTTTGTCATATATACCAAGATCATCTGTGCTTACTGGCTGCCTATCCTGAAAACTGCTCAACCTTAAGGCTTATCACATTTTTTCTTATATCTTTCCTACATTGACTATAATAGGCTTTTTCATCCATTCACTTATTGATCTTATTCATTCCAAAAAAAGGAACAAGATCAGTCAGATATAGTGCAAGGGAAAAATAAACCTTTTCCTCTGAGGATAATGTATGTCAGTTTCCTGTGGATTCACTTGACTTCCTGACACTCTTGCAATAGAAAAGTTGGTAATGATCACATTCAATGGAGTGAAGTATAGTTAAACACGGAAAGGTTGGGAACCGATTACACATTTCTTTCTTTCATGTCCCTTTTTAATGTCAATAAAATAAGATTCAAATAACCTACATGGATGGCCCTTTGAAATTTGCAATTTGAAAATCTCAATCCATGCTTTAGAAATTAGGCAATATATTTGACAATTGCAGCTAAAAACATTAATCCCATAATCTCATCAGTGTAATTTATAGAAGAAATTTAAAGTAGATAATTTAAAAGACGTAATTTTGTCAACTGGTTCCAAATTGAGAAAGGAGTACATCAAGGCTGTATATTGTCACCCTGCTTATTTAACTTATATGCAAAGTACATAATGCAAAACGCCAGGCTGGATAAAGCAAAAGCTGGAATTGAGATTGCCAGGAGAAATATCAATAGCCTCAGATATGCAGATAATACCACCCTATGGCAGAAGAACTAAGAGTTTCTTGATGAAAGTGAAAGAGGAGAGTGAAAAAGTTGGCTTAAAATTCAACGTTCAGAAAACTAAGTTCATGACTTCTGCTCCCATCACTTAATGGCAAATAGATGGGGAAACAATGGAAACAGTGACAGACCTATTTTGGGGGGCTCCACAATCACTGAAGATGGTGACTGCAGCCATGAAATTAAAGATGCTTGCTCCTTGGAAGAAAAGATATGACAAACAAAGGTCCATCTAGTCAAGGCTATGGTTTTTCCAGTGGTCATGTATGGATGTGAGAGTTGGACTATAAAGAAAGCAGAGCACTGAAGAATTGATGCTTTTGAACTGTGGTGTTGGAGAAGACTCTTGAGAGTCCCTTGAACTGCAAGGAGATCCAACCAGTCCATCTTAATGGAGATCAGTCCTGGGTGTTCATTGGAAGGACTGATGTTGAAACTGAAACTCCAATACTTTGGTCACCTGATGTGAAGAGCTGACTCACTTGAAAAGACCTTGATGCTGGGAAAGATTGAGGGCAGGAGGAGAAGGGGACAACAGAGGATGAGATGGTTAGATGGCATCACCGACTCGATGGACGTGGGTTTGGGTGGACTCCAGGAGTTGATGATGGACAGGGAGGCCTAGCATGCTGTGATTCATGGGTTGCAGAGTCAGACGTGACTGAGTGACTGAACTGAACTGAACCAAGACGGCATATTAAAAAGCAGAGACATTGCTTTGCCAGTAAAGGTCCGTCTAGTCAAAGCTTTGTTTTTTCCAGTAATGTATGGATGTGAGAATTGGACTATAAAGGAAGCTGAGCACTGTAGAATTGATGCTTTTGAACTGTTGTGTTGAAGAAGACTATTGAGAGTTCCTTGGACTTCAAGGAGATCCAACCAGCCCATCCTGAAGGAGATCAGTCCTGGGTGTTCATTGGAAGGACTGATGTTTAAGCTCAAGCTCCAATACTTTGGCCACCTGATGTGAAGAACTGACTCATTGGAAAATACCTTGATGCCTGGAAAGATTGAAGGCAGGAAGAGAAGGGGATGATAGAGGATGAGATGGTTGGATGGCATCACCGACTTGATGGACATGAGTCTGAGTAAGCTTGAATAGTTGGTGATGGACAGGGAAGCCTGGTGTGCTGCTGTCCTTTGGGGTCACAAAGAGTTGGACATGACTGAGCAACTGAAGTGAACTGAATTTTGTAAACATTGCATATTTTATTGCAGTCACCTAATTTTTTTTAAAATGGATATTTCTAGCTAATGGGAGAGAAAGTAAAGTTGGTTGGTAATGCAGATATTTAAAAATGGATGATGAAAGCTTCCTCTCCACTGCCCCTATCTTGGGAAACTAACAAAATGGATAGGTGAATTTCTTTCCCAAATGTTAGATGTTTATATAACTACAGTTTGATGGTTATTTTTATATATCAACTTGGCTAGGCCACAGTGCACAGATGTTTGGTCAAACACTATTGTAGATATTTCTGTGAAAGTGTTTTGTTTTATTTTAAATGAGATTAACATCTAAATCAGTAGACTTTGAGTAAAGCAGATTATCTTTAATAATGTGGATGGGTTTCAACCAATCAGTTGAAGGCCTTAATAGAAAAACACTGACCTCTTTGGAAGAAGAGGGAGTTCTACCATCACACTGATTACCTTTGAACTTGAACTGCAATGCTTCTCTGAGTCTCCAGCCTAGTGGTCTACTCTCTAAATTTTGAGCTTGCCAAGCTTCCACAATTGCATAAGCTGACTCCTTTAAATAGATATCTCCCTCCTTCCCTCCCTCCCCCTCCCTTTCCCTGTCTCTCTCTCTCTCTATATATATATGTGTGTGTGTGTGTGTGTGTGTGTGTGTGTGTGTGTGTGTGTATACACACATACATACATACATCCTTGTCCTCTTTCTCTGGAGAACCCTAACTAGTAATACATGCAGATTTAGGAAACTTAAATAAACCAATGCAATTTGCCTGGGAATTTTTCACTCTAAAATAATTTAGTCAGTCTTTAGGATTAAACTGAATAATATGGAAAATTTAATTTTTAAAAGCCCATGATCATCACTATACTTATTTTATTAATCTGATATCTTATTTTTAATAATGTAATAATAAATTTATAGGATAGAATTTGAAATTACATTCTAAGTGTCTACCAAGTATTTAAAATATTTTAAAAATGCTTTATTTCCTCAACTTATTAAATTTGGTGGTATGAAAATGTAGTCAACTCCCAAAGCAAAAATGCATCTTCCAAATTTTACAAAGAGTCATTCTTATCTGGAAAAAAATGGCATTGAAATTCCCTTCCCTTTCATTGTAACTGGAGCAAATATATTAAATTTTATATGCCTGATTTGGGAAATCAGTTTCTGTCTTCAATAACTGATTGTGTGTTATAGCTGGGTCCTTTACAAATGAAGTGCACTTCTATTGCTTAAAAATTGCTTTCCTGTGCAACATGATGTAGTGATGAATTAAATCCAAATGAGTCTTATATTAGTAGTGTCATAATATGTAACTCGTCCCCTGTGGAACTTTTTTTTTTTTTTTTATCTCATACAAGGCAAGCTAATGTCTTCCTCTCATGACTCACTTCTCAGAAGGGTGTGCAGCTTTCAGTATTAGAAATAAGGAAAACTATAATTTAAGATCAAATTACCTTTTTATAAACTCTTTAAATCACAGAGAACATATTATCATGTCCCCAAATATGCAAATCAAACTCTGATAGAACAAGAAACAAAAGAAGTCATTCCAGTTCTGTGGAGTACATTTCCATCTGTGAGAGAAAAATGAAACTGCACATTTTTCTCTGAAGAGAAATGTGTGCAGGTGGCTTTTACCTTCAATAAAAATAAAATCAGTGTGGGTGTTTTCTATTTCTTCACTCAAGTTTCATCATATTAACTCTATTCTGTAGGGAACAATTTGTAAGATCATCTTGTACCAATATTGTAGTTCAAGCTGCTACATATTTTTAAAAGGTCTAATTTATTAGCCTGATAATTTTTGTAATTTGATTGAAACATCAGAAATTATCTTATAGCTGCTTTCAGTGTGTCTGGGTGGCAGAATGTAACTGGTTATTTCAGAATACTCTTGCTATTCACATGAGCAAAGCACAACGGAAGAAAAAATGTTTGTTTCAGCCCAGAGGGGCAGCCAAGATATTAATAAACTGTATCAGATTTTCATAGGCTGTGGGTTTTTCTCTTGGCCAAACCTTTACACATTTTTTTCTGCATCTTGCTCTTGTGAGCCATAGCTGGGTGTGAGTCACTTGCTGCTGGCATGCCACATAATAGAGATCTGAGCCTTCCTTCTGCCATTCTTATTTAGAGAAACTAAATTCCCATTCAATCTGTTTGTCCTGGTTCAAATTTTAAAATTATGTTTCAAAGACTTTAAATTATACACAAAGGTAAGCGTATGATATATTTATATAGAAAAGTGCTAACGAGTTAGAAGCATTGCTGAAGCTATACATTGTTGTAGGGAAAGGAGACACTTCACCTTTCTAATTTAAGGGTTTGTATTGTTCTAATAAAATTTATATTCCATTAAAAAATTACACCTGATGGGCTATCATCAAAATCTTATTCAAGGTGCCTTTTAACATCACTGCATTTCTTTATGCATGTATTTATTTAATAACTATTTCTTATGGGCCTATTGTGTGCTGGGTTAGCACCGAAATGATGAACAAGACTACAGGATATCTGCATTTATGGTGTTTATGTTCCCACTGGCCAGAGGGAACCAATGGGAACATAGTTGTTCAGTCAGCTAAGCATAATGACACAAAATGATGCATTGTAGTCAGTAGAAAGGGAAGGAGGGAGAGATTGACTAATTTGCAAAGGTCTCTAGGGGTTAATTTTGAATGAAGTGGTCCATTCAGTTTCAAGTGGACACTTGCTGTGTTCCTGGAGGGTGGGCCAGGCCAGTTCCTCTGGACCTTTACCCTGGGATGTCCATGGGGCTATAGATTGCTTAGCAGATTTTTGGTGGAGCCTGTCGGTCCTCCTTGCTTCCATGGAACTCTTTTCCCTGCTGATTTATTTGCTGTTTACCACTATCTTTGCAAATAAACAACAAAAAATATAAAACTAACCCACTTGTAAAGAGTGAGTTCAGTAGGAAGCAGCAAATGGGAAGAGATGGTGACTTCTGATGACCCTTAAATTTCTATTTATTTGCAATATCCAACTCAGAATTTAATTCTAAATAAGAAACACTGCTCCACTGCTGTGTCTCCTTAAATTTACTGAAGAAAGGGTCACTTACTTAAAGTTCTGCTCTTCTTCCCCAAATAGCCTCATTTCTAAGGACTGCCTCATTACTCATGGTTGTTTCTGTTTAGTTTTTTTCCACTAACTCCACATTACACAATAAGTAAAATCTTTCTTACAGCTGCCTTATTCTGAAATGATCATTCTAAGAATGATTTGTTAACCATGGATTCTTTAGCTGTTAGTTCTTGTTTAATCAGTTATAATCTTTTGAAAGAGTTGCAGTTTGCTAATTATGTGTAGTTATGGTCTGACACTCAGTGGTGCATGTTAGCTGTTTAAGGCTGCAGGCAGTATCAGTGAGAGTGCTGCTTTACAGACAAGAAAATTAAAATATATTGAAGTAAATTTTCTTAACATCTATATATGTTGCAGCTGAGTCCTTCATATGAACAGGAACAGGGTATCAAAAGGTTTCCTATTATAGTATTTTTGGTGGAAAAATGTGACCCTTTTAGCAGGAAATGTCCAGAAGAAATCGGGACCAGAGGATTTGAAAAGTCTCAAGGTGTGGGTTCTCAGAATTGAGAAAGTAGCAGCTTTGGAGTAGCCACACATATAGAGAAGATAGTGATTGCTGCTAGCAATGTTCATGCTAGAAATAAACATCTTTTCCTCTGCTGGGAATAAGGGCAAATGGAATGACAGATAGTATTGGTATTAAGTATTGCTACAATAATAGTTGAGCAAACTCCAGGAGATGGTGAAGGACAGCGAAGCCTGGCTTGCTGCAGTACATGGGGTTGCAAAGAGTCAGACACGACTTGGCAACTGAACAACAACCATCATTAAGCAGGAAAAAGAAATTTAGCCATTGGGAGGATGCCACTTGAAAAATAATTTGCTGACTGGTTGGAGGAGAAGCTGTGAAAATGACACAGAATGACCCAAAAAAAAAAAAAGGAAAACTAGACTACAATTTGAAGTAAGAGAAACAAGATGACAATCACTAACAAAACAAATTAAGTTTTCCTTCTGCCAGCTGAATTAAGAGAAGGTTTCTAAATTAGAAACCTGGGTTATAAAATAACCCAGCAAGGAAATGCTACCATGAGAAACTGGAATAGAAAATTCTTAGAAGGGAAGAGAAGAGGATACAGTGGAAGCTAATGGGAGAAAGAGGCAACAACAGAGACTTTGAGAAATGGCAGCTCAGCTGTTCTGATCCAAGAAAGCTCTGCTCCCATATTCTGTGTTGGCTGTGTACAAGTCCTGGGAAGAAGAATGAAGGTTCATCCATGGAAAATTTATCCAGCATGAGTGGAAGTGAAGTGAGCATCTGAAGAGGAACCTAGAGAAGCCTGCAAAACTTAGCAGCAAACCAAACATACTTCTAGGTCTCATTTGGCCTTGACATATTGACCAGGATTTCCCAGAATGTATATCTAAGCTGCACACTCAATGTTGATAGAGGTCATGCAGTGTTTTTCTGCAGATGAAACTATTTAATACAAATTTGTCGTAGGAGTATGTATGTCTAGTGTTTCTGAAATCAGAGTGATAAGAAATAGGAATATGTACCTACAGCTACTGTTGAATTCAATACTGACTCAAATGCTCCAGTATCAACCTTGATTCTTTCTAGGCAGGTACTAATAGTTTATTTGGGAAAATAATAAAGACTTGGGTTTCCATCTGCTCCTGAGTTAGTTTACCTTGAAGCAGTTTCTCACAACTCAGCTGTTGTCCACAGATAACTTTAGTACAGGTCACTCCTGGAACACGTAGACTCAGGAGTCTTATGATTCAGTGCCACCAACTTCTGCAGTCAGGCTGTTTGGAAAAGGTAAATTGAGGACATTTCACACATATTGTTGTTCTCTGTAGTGCCAATACTGCATTTCTGTAACCTCCATACCACTGAAGACATGAAGTCAGGGGGATTTATAGCACAGCAATGCAAACAACTTGGAAATGGATTTGGAATCAGTCTGCATCGGATCAAATCCCAGCTCTACTATATTCAGCTGTATGATCTTGAGGAATTTCTTAAACTTATAACACAGTTTTCCTCATTTATAAAATGTAGGTGATAGTTGTCCCAATTTCATATCAGTTAAGTTCAGTAGCTCAGTCATGTCCGACTCTTCACGACCCCATGGACCACAGCACACCAGGCCTCCCTGTCCACCAACTCCTGAAGTTTACTCAGACTCATATCCATCAAGTCGGTGATGCCATCTAACCATCTCATCCTCTGTCATCTCCTTCTCATCCTGCCTTCAATCTTCCCCAACATCAGGGTCTTTTCAAATGAGTCAGCTCTTTGCATCAGGTAGCCAAACTATTGGAGTTTCAGCTTCAACATCAGTCCTTCCAATGAATATTCAGGACTAATTTCCCTTAGGATAGACTGGTTGGATCTCCTTGCAGTCCAAGGGACTCAAGAGTCTTCTTCAACTTCTTCAGTTGAAAAGCATCAATTCTTTGGCATTCAGCTTTCTTTATAGTCCAACTCTCACATCCATACATGACTACTGGAAAAACCATAGCCTTGGCTAGATGGACCTTTGTTGGCAAAGTAATGTCTTTTCTTTTTAATATGCTGTCTAGGTTGGTCATAACTTTTCTTCCAAGGCGTAAGAGTCTTTTAATTTAATGACTGCACTCACCATCTGCAGTGCTTTTAAAGGGATATAAAAAAGTACTTAGGGATTAGCATGTAAAACACATAATTTTAATTTGTTTAAAAATTTTTTTGGCTGCATTAGATTGTAGCTGAAGCATGTGGGCTTGTGGTAAATGGGCTCCAGAGTTCAGAGGTTGAGGTGCTCAGGTTTAGTTGCCCCATGGCATGTGGGATCTTAGTTCCTCCACCAGGAATTGAACTGTGTCCCCTGCATTGGAAGGCAGATTCTTAACCACTGAACCACCAGGGACATCCCTAAAACACAGTATCATCTATTTTTTATTGCTGTTATTTTTGTTAGTAAAAAGTCTTCAGCCATTCTCCAGTGGTAATTTCTCATTGACCACCATCCTTCACAGGCTCTTTTTTTTGGAGTGTAGCCCAACCTGTGTCTGTTCTCTACTTCTCTCCTCTTCTGTCAACTTGATGTTCACATTCATGTTATTTTTTTTTCTTCTTCCAAGTCATGGCCGTCAGTCTTGCCTTTGATATTTTAAGTATTTCATCCAAGAATTTCAATGTCAGCCAAAATAATGCATACTGTATGCAGTGCCTGATCATATTTGCTAATAAAACTTATTCCACCTTAGAAATAAAATATCTTGGCTCTCAACAGGGAGAAGTCTAGCCTCCCTACTGAAAACTACATTCTTTAGGATGACAGCAGTAGGCACAGAAGAAGAAGCAGCCCATTTTTGTTAAAAATAAAATACTGTAAAGAGTAAAGAAGTAAGGATAATCTCATGAGGAATTTTGGAGCAAAGTTGGTTAGAAGTTGGTTCTGATATAATGATAAATTATCAATGATTTCTGAGTAGGAGAATACAAGTCCAGAAGTACCTTTTCTTATGATCACTTTCTGAAGCACGAGTTGGACACAGGAAGGGACTGGAAATAAGAAGGACAGTGCAGAGATGGCTATAGGTGTCACTTTCACAGTAAATACTTAATGTTCATCAGGTGCATAATCAATGAGCTATGTGTTGGTGGAGAATCAGTGAAGAGGTATACTGCCGGGGACCAGCCCTGGCTGATCCAGGGTATTCGAAGGAGAGACGGCATAGGCGAGGATCAGGATACAATAGCTTCAATTAGATATTAATTAAAGATATAAAGAGTAATAGAATGAGGATAGCTCAGTAGGAAAATTCAGTGGAGAAAAGAGGCTGAGTAGCTTGGTTTATGCGGGAGACCAATAAAACTTCAAGACAAGAAGTTTGGACCACTTACGTAGGCCGCAGGCATCCTTCCGTTCTCCCGAAGGAGAGGAGACACTGAGGCCTCCCCGGTCGGATCTTAGAAGCCCAGGCATAATTAGTAAGCATGGTGGGTTCCGCGCTCCAGATGGAGACTCAGCCAGAATGAGAGAGAGAGCGACATGGGGAGACCAGTATTTCGAGAAACTGATCCCAATTCTTTATTTTCCATGGTCTACTTTTATACACTGAGATGTTATGCAAAAGTCACACGGGGTCAGCAGTCCTGACTTTTATCAAAGTCAGGTGCTTCATACAAATGTATACAGAGGTCTTAGGGGTGTTACATCATCTTCTGGCCAGGGGGGCCTGCTGACAATTTACGACCCTCTCCTTGTGACAGCGGTCAGTCAACCAGGACACTTATTTCTCCAGGGCTGATTATTCTCAAAACAGACACCACCCAAATAAAGTTACGTTCCTATAGGGTGAGGGTGTAGTGGGTTTTAGTTAAGGAAAGAATTTACTTAGCCTAAGGTCTAACGTGATTAATATCAAAGGTTAATACTTATTTCTTCTATATATTCATTAATGTGTGTAAGGGCAGGGGATGTGGAGACTTAGCAACAAACATTGGCTCAACAAATGAAAAACCCTTCACCAATACAATTTCTAATCAGCCCATTATACTTATGCTAATAGTTTTCTAACTTTTCTAAGGAACCTGTTTTTAGAAGGTTTAAAGCATCTTGTGCCTCTCACGGTTGGGAGGCTGTGAGCAATCACATGTGGCCGGACGAGCCTGTCAGGCAGGCTAGAGAACCTTCAGAGGAGTTTGTAGGTTAAAACATTCTTATCACGCCCAGGAATTATTATTAACTGGAGCTCTAGGTTAACTCCTTCTCCAAAAGAGGTGGTGGGGGACAGCCCCCTGTAAAGTCAGAGGTGTAGGTGAGAGCACAAAGTAGTAAAGTAGGCAGGCTCTGGTTATGGGGGTAGATGCTCGAGGAGTTCCAGGGGGACTCCTGAGGCTCGATCCCGCCTTTGTGTATGTCGAGCCTCCTTCCTCATGACCTTTGTCACGGGCGGAGTACCTCACTCTGGCCCCCAACAGTATACAAGTGCTAAAATGCTGAAGTGAGAACCATGATATACAAATCTGATTTTATATCTCCTGTCCAGTGTTGATACAAACTAAAATTCTCAGGCTTTGAGACTAAAACCTCTGTATCAGTTCTTTTTGCCAAGACTTCTTGCCATGTCTCAGGTTTTACTGAGCTGCCAAGTGAACACATCAGTCTGGATTTGTTGCATGGCAACTTGCAGAAGACATGAGACCCCTGGATCAAAGATGAACGATTGTTTATTATAGCATAGTAAGCAGCCTAAGCATTATGCTTGCATGAGTTCTTTGAGAACAGTTTCCCACAGGGTGATGAAAAGAGGGTTAATGGACACCAGAACATGGTGTGGTTGCATCACAGAAGAGAAACACTGGGGAGTAGTCACACGTGTGAAGTAAACACTATATTTATCTTAACAAAGCTGTGAATGGACCTGACTTTTTCTCTGGGAGAAACACTGTATATTCCAAGGCTGTTTGCTGTGTACTTGCCCCTAGATGATAATGCTGAGTAAAGGCAGCCTGTGCCTCTTGTCATAAGATGCACAGAAATGTGAAAGTGTCATCGTTGATTCGAGCTGTCAGGCTTTAGTAAGTTGCCTGGGCTTCCCCGATGGCTCAGACAGTAAAAAAATCTTCCTGCAATGCGGAAGACCTGGGTTTGATCCCTGCATTGGGAAGATTCCCTGGAGGAGGTATATGGCAACCCACTCCAGTACTCTTGCCTGGAGAATCCCGATGGACAGAGGTGCCTGGTGGGCTACAGGGCATTGGGTCACAGAGAGTCGAACACGACTGAGCACTAAGCACACAGTAAGTCACCTGGATATATTAAACATCTGCTTAATATATCAGTAGGTAGGTAGGAATCAGTACAGTAGGTAGGAATGGAATTCTCAGAGGAATATAATGTAGTTTATGATTGCAAAGAGCTTGAAATCTTGGTGAAGGATAAAGAGAAAAATATGTCCCAATAGAAGCTGACTGTTATAATTGCAGTAAAACAGATATAGACAAAGTGTCATTAGGAGAAGAAAGATTCTCATTAGAGGAGTATTAAATCACACAGGTGTGGCAGTAGTTCTTTTCAACAGTTGAATTTAGCTTCACAGCAAAAATAAACTCTGATATATCAAACTAAACCTGAGAGAGAACCCAGGCAGCCTGGAGGGGTTATGGATATGGCTAGATGGAAATGGGATTTTGACAGAGTACTCTCCTTAGTCTATGGGCTTCCTGATACCATTAGACCAACATGAATCTAACTAATTTATATTTCATTGTTCTCAGTGGATATTTATTTTATAAAGGTATACTAAACATGTAAGTGTTAATACTCTTAGAGTTACTTCAGGCATTGAAAAACTAACTAGCTATGCTTTATGATACTCTGATATGGCATTACTAATCATGTGGCAATTAAACACAGGAAAGCAGAATGTTAGAACTTAGTAGACTTTCTAGAATATGCTATACACCCTAAACTGTTTAGCCATGGTTGGAATGTCACAATAGTGCATTGGAATTTAGAAATTCATAGAATGAAAATGTCTGCCTAAAACTGGAGGAGATTTTGATGTTATTCACTATGTGGTGTTTGGTGAGGCAAGAGGCTTAGACTAATTTTAATATACAAACAATGAGAAAATCTCAAAGCAGATGTATATGGCCATAGTAGTAATTCATTTCAACCCATTCAAATCAGAAAACTTTTCATAGTTGTCCTTTCTTTTAATAATTAGTTAATCAGGGACACACTGATCTGTGTCTCTTCCCAAACTTTTATAATAAACTAAAATGGGTTCTTGACCCATTTTAAAGCATCTATCAGGTCAAATCAGATCAGTCACTCAGTCGTGTCCGACTCTTTGCGACCCCATGAATTGCAGTACGCCAGGCCTCCCTGTCCATCACCAACTCCTGGAGTTCACTCAGACTCACGTCCATCGAGTCAGTGATGCCATCCAGCCATCTCATCCTCTGTTGTCCCCTTCTCCTCTTGCCCCCAATCCCTCCCAGCATCAGTGTCTTTTCCAATGAGTCAACTCTTCGCATGAGGTGGCCAAAGTACTGGAGTTTCAGCTTTAGCATCATTCCTTCCAAAGAAATCCCAGGGCTGATCTCCTTCAGAATGGACTGGTTGGATCTCCTGGGGACTCTCAAGAGTCTTCTCCAACACCACAGTTCAAAAGCATCAATTCTTTGGCGCTCAGCCTTCTTCACAGTCCAACTCTTACATCCATACACGACCACTGGAAAAACCATAGCCTTGACTAGACGAACCTTTGTTGGCATAGTAATGTCTCTGCTTTTGAATGTGCTGTCTAGGTTGGTCATAACTTTCCTTCCAAGGAGTAAGCGTCTTTTAATTTCATGGCTGCAGTCACCATCCGCAGTGATTTTGGAGCCCCCCAAAATAAAGTCTGACACTGTTTCCACTGTTTCTCCATCCATTTCCCATGAAGTGATGGGACCAGATGCCATGATCTTCATTTTCTGAATGTGGAGCTTTAAGCCAACTTTTTCACTCCCCACTTTCACTTTCATCAAGAGGCTTTTGAGTTCCTCTTCACTTTCTGCCATAAGGGTGGTGTCATCTGCATATCTGAGGTTATTGATATTTCTCCCAGCAATCTTGATTCCAGCTTGTGTTTCTTCCAGTCCAGCGTTTCTCATGATGTACTCTGCATATAAGTTAAATAAACAGGGTGACAATATACAGCCTTGACATACTCCTTTTCCTATTTGGAACCAGTCTGTTGTTCCATGTCCAGTTTTAACTGTTGCTTCCTGACCTGCATACAGATTTCTCAAGAGGCAGATCGGGTGGTCTGGTATTCCCATCTCTTTCAGAATTTTCCGCAGTTTATTGTGATCCACACAGCCAAAGGCTTTGGCATAGTCAAGAAAGCAGAAATAGATGTTTTTATGGAACTCTCTTGCTTTTTCAATGATCCAGCAGATGTTGGCAATTTGATCTCTGGTTCCTCTGCCTTTTCTAAAACCAGCTTGAACATCAGGAAGTTCACCGTTCACATATTGCTGAAGCCTGGCTTGGAGAATTTTGAGCATTACTTTAATAGCATGTGAGATGAGGTTTAAATGGAGAATAACAATGTTAAAATGTCTTTGACTAATTAGTAAAATGAATCTATGTCCACTTATTTAGACAGTCATCATATCTATTACATATTTGCAGACATAAATACCTACTTCTCCATTAGTTCTTAAAATTAACTCTGATTCCCACTTAGAGAGTTTAAGCTGTTAACAGGAGTGCTTGCCTGATCTCTGATAGCCTGAGCAAACAACAAACAAAAGCTTGTTGAGTTAGTGTTGGAATCCAGTTTGTTGTGTGTTGGGGGGTGGTGGTGGTGTGTTTCCAATTAAACCTTATTACAGATGTCACAGCGGTTAGGTATAGTTTCTTGACATACCGCTACCAAAATCTATTCAAGACATGCAATGATTAGTGTATAACCTTGGCTTTATTTTTGTTTAACTGAAAGGTGCTAATAAAACACTTTTTGCAAGTTATATGTAAAACTTTGAGCATTTGCAAATAGCAGATAACATGCTTGTCTTAATACGTTTGCACCAAGTCTACAGGAAGTGTTAGCATAAAAGTGAATATATACTTTTAGGCAGCAAAGAAAAAAATCTTCTATATTTGATTTTAAAAATGATTCACTTAGTATTTGCTAGAAATATGGGTTGTAAGAATCTCAGAGTCTTTAAGTGAGGGAGTGATAATAGATATTACTCCCTTGATAAGATACTTACTCACTTTGCTTCTCCAGTGTCAGATTTAAGAATTTCAACATTCTGAATAGCTCAAAATGTCCTCTCAGATATTGGCAGTGGTCATGGAGAGATCACAGAACTAAAATGAATTGTCTGTCTGCTTTGTGTATCGATAATGAGTTATGCTAGTGGGGCTTGTATTATCAAAAAAATAAGTACATAAAACATAAAAAATAACAAAAAACTAGTCTTGGAAACAACACATTAGTGCTTTGTAATCACCAAATGATGTGTTTTAATGACAACAATATGCAGAAGTGGTAAACAAACAATCAAGTTGTGAATAGACTAGTCAGCATCAGGTACAGTGGAGCCACACACAGGAGAACTATGACTTACACAGCTGTCTTTTTTATTCAATATGCTATAATGTCTAAATCAAAGTTTGTAATGCATTTTTTAAAATGCAGGTTATAAAAATCTGCAATAGGGTTCTGGACCAGTGAGCACTGTCAGGATAGATTACAGTTGTGCACAGTCTCTGCTATAACAATATCATGATGAATGGAGAATGACACCAGTTGCCCACTAATTTCCTAAGATTACTGCCTTGATGATATTGATTCTTCCTGTGGATCCTTAGACTCAAGATTATAGCATACATTCAGAGATATAATCAGTTTTGTAAAGTATGCTTTTAATATAGCCTAATTTTTACTTCCCTAACTTAGATGTGCTGGTCATTAGCTATCAAGAAAATAAATTATTGCATATTATAACACTTAAGGCTATCCATAATTTAAAATATTTTTATTTTATATCAATTGAATAATAAACTCAAATTCTTAAATTGTATTCATACATGCATTCAGTGGACATTGTTAAGCATCTGTTTACAGTACAGGTGATATCAGGGCATGGGAAAATTTAAAATATATAAAGTAGACTTCCAGGTTTCAAAAAGCTCAGACTATTAAGAGGTAGGAGGTAGGAGTGTTTGAAATGATATAATTTGAATAAAGTGTGAAATAACTAAGACTTATGACAATATCTAGGTAAGAACTAATAACAAGGTTTTAAAGAACAGGGATAATGTCACAAAGGGAATGGGTTAGAAGGTTACTAGGCAGAGCAAGGGAAAAAGAGAGTTCAATGTGCAAAATTATATTGAGTACTTGTAAATGGCCTATAGTTCTCTGTGGCTGAATTGTAGGTTATGTGGACGTAAGGTGATTTGAAAAAGAAGGGGAGAGATGTGTGGCAAAGGAGAGGGAGCAGAGAGGATAGAGGAGGAGAAGAGAGAGATACAGATACAGGTCACATATTGTGAAGGACATTTTATAGCACCTTAAAATGCTTTTGGTTTGTTTTGCTTCATTTTTAACAATACATTCGAGAAGATACTTAATGAGATAAGTATTTTAAAACAAACCCAGGAAACAATATTAAGGATAGATTACATGAGGAAAAAGTGGAATGAGGTTAAGGAGATAGGAAGCTGTTGCAAGAATTCAAATTATTGATTGTATTGCTGTTGAAGGTTGAATCAAAGCAAACTTCATGGTCACGAGGCACAGAACAGACTTCCATGATATTTTAGGGGTAGCATCAAGAGGATTCACTGCTTTAACAGTGGACAAAGAAGTAAGCAGCTTGATCTTTCCAGATTGTACTTTCCTGATTCTGAGGAAAAGATAGTTTTAGGTTAGAAAGTATGTGTTTTATTTTTCATGCAATCACATAACAACCCTTTCCAGGGTGCCAATTTTAAGTAAAGCCCAATGCTATGGACTTACATATACATCATATGTATTTACAACCCTTGTTAAATGCAATTTTTTCTGGCATTGAAAACATAAAAATCCATCAAAACAAATCCTCTGAAAGGTATAGATTTCTAAACAGTGTTTGTGGAAGCCTCAGGTCTTCTCTCTTTCCCAGTTTATTCATTTGGGACTCGTTGTTTAAGCAGAGAACTATCTTACATAAAAGGACTTGTATTGTTGCACTAAGCTAGTGTTCATGCAGTTCTAACTGGAATGACAGGAGTGAAGGCCATTAAAAAGGAATGCTTGAAATCGATCAGAGATAATGAAATTGCATTGGTCCAAGTATTAATCAATTTTAATAATTGTGTGTTACAATGGCCATGCAATAAAAAGGCTGTTATTTTCAATTTAGTTCACTTAAGCTATGTCTGCACGATTGTAACACAACTAGTTGAAAAGTGTAGCTGTTTTCAATACCTGTGCAAGAATCTGTTTGATTGTTGATTCTCTTTTTCTCTTTGCAAGTTCCAAACAAATTCTATTTTGGCTAGTTGGTTGATCAGACTGTTCACACCAACTCTTATTTTGCTATCATATAGATATAACCTTAAAAATTAGTTTTCAAAGAGTAAGACTATTCTGGGCTAATAAAAAATCAGTCATCTAACAAAGGTGCCTTGATTCATTAGTGTTTTAGAAAGCTATAAATTAATTCACTAGAAGAATTATTGATGGAGTTGTAGACAGTATGTGTTTTTTCTGAGAGTCCCTTTTTTGCCTCAACTTTTTAGATGGTATCCAACATTCTCAAATGGTTATTAAGAATTCTTTCCAGTTTAGGTTAATATTCTCTCTGATCCTGCCTTAAATAGTAAGATTGAGCCTGTTCACATAGCTCAACAAAGAGAGAGTTGCCTAAGACCATTCTTGAGGATCTGGCTAAATGCTTACAGAAATATGCAGGTATATTAGTGATGGCTGGTTATCACTCTACATATATATATATATATATATATATATACACACATACACACACACACACACACACACTAACTTGTCTTAGGTTCTTTAACTTTGCATTTGAACAAATAATTGACATGTAGGCAACTTCCTGATGATACATTCATGCTTATTTTACCACTGTCCTTGGTTACTTCTTGGCTTACAAAGTGAGAATTAGAAGCTTCATAACCAGAGCTTGGGGAAAACTGAAGAATAGAGAGAAAGGCAGGAACTTACTGCTTGTGGACAGGGAAGGAATCACACTGATTAGTGGACCCCAGTGGTTGCAGCTGTATCTACATATCTCTCCTGATTCAAAGACCTGAGGTACACCTTCTTCTATGGGACTAGATGGGAATAGTGGTTTTTCTGTGAGCAGAGACTACGTGGTTCCAACATCCAGTTAAAGTTCAAACCTATATTTCCATCGACACCACAATTTTGTTTATGATTTGGTCCTGAAAGGCTTTTGCTCTTACTTAATCACTTGGGCACTCTCCCTGTGCTGGGCCTTGTACCACAGAGATTTGAGGCAAGGCAGGCCCAGATTCAAGGCGGGCTTTTCTGAGCTTTCCCTCTGGCCACAGTTTTGTTGGCCTCTTTAGCTTAACTAGAATATACTTTTCTCCTTTCTCTTTTTCAGAATAGAGGCCAGTACTTGGAAGAGACTCTCAGCATCGAACACTGGACCAGCTCCTGTTGCTTTCTACTCATTTTATTTTCTTGTCTGTGATCCCTGTGTTTATTTCCAATTCTTTCCTATCAGAATGGTGACTCATTGCCATAGTTGAAAAGAGATAAGAATGAAAAAAGAATCATGCTGTCCTGAATTGGTAGTTGATTAAATTCAGCATTGTATTGCTGGAGGAATTAGACAGTGAAAAGATGGAACACATCTTGTGAATCCATTTTCACAAAGGATTTTTTTTTTTTTTTTTGCATGTTCTATGACCAGCTGTACTGGTAGAAAGTTGTGATCATGATTGCCTCCAGACAGAAACATGTGCCCATTTTGGTACCTAGTTGATTGCCACTCAGCCACTGAAATCAAAAGTGACAGGGACATGTGATGGATTGATTTATGCAGTGGAATAATCTGATTGTTTGGATGAGATTCCTGGATTTCGTTTGGCTGTGAACCAAGCATTGCTTTTTTTCACTTAGGTCTTGTTTTTCTTTTAAATGCTCATGAAAGCTGTGGTGAGACATCGAAGTATTAAGCATATTCTTCTAAATGCTTTGGAATAGGTATGGTGAGATCATTAAATATTACAGCTCAACAAGGGCTGACTAGAGGGCTTTAGGAAGAAAGCTGTTGACATCTCATTAGACCAGAAAGGGGGAGGGAGGAACTTTGAGCATCACTACCTGAGAACAGTTAGAAATTGTAATCTAGTAATAACTTAGGTTATAAACTGGGAGTCTCCTGTTCAATTTGGCTTGGTTCCCTCTTGGGTATGAGTTTGGCACAGAGCAGCTTTCTCTTTATTACTTCTCCCCCATGACTTTGCCTCCACACACCACACATGCTTTTTGTACGATCGAGATAGAAAAAATAAATGTATCTGGACATCTTTTAAAATTACTTTTTCAGTGTTTAACATCAAAAAAACAGAAATCACATGGAAAAGCCCTTAAACTTAAAAGAATGTAGACTATGGAAATATTTGTTGATTATAAGATGTATACAGGATTTTGAACTGTGCCAATGACAAATGCATTTCAGGACTTACAGTCATGCTTATGGATGGTGGTGCTAATAGATATGAGGGCAATGGTCCCAAGTCATAATTTCTGTCATGAAACCTTTTTAGGTACCCAGTGCTTGGCATAGTGCCTCTCCACACTAGTGCTTCGGTGATCTGCCCAATTAATAATAGTTCTTGACAATGATCTTGATAACACCATTGCTCCTTCTTGCTTATAGGAAAATGTCCAGATGCCTGAGCATGGTTTCAGAGCATGACCTGGCTCTTTTTCTCTATTTCTGTCTGTCTCTCCCAGTGGTGGCTTTCAGCTGGGCTACCTGCCATTGTCCAGATCCCCCCTGTTTTTCCCATCCCTGTGTCCTTGGCTCAAGCTGCTGCCTGTGCATCAAATGCCCTTGTCTGCATGTCTGATGAATACTTCTCTTTCAAGAGACCACTCAAGAATTTCTCCTCTGACTACCTTCCAACCTTTACCAGTTTTCTATCAAAGGGGACTGAGCATATTGAATTCAGTGTTCTGACAGTATATAGTAGTACTGAGTACTTCACTATTCTTGATTACTGGTTTTGTTTTCTTCTACCAAATTCTGAGTTTCTTAAGAGAAAGTGCTATGTATCAATAGTGTACAATTTTTGTTTGCTTTTTGTCTAACAGTTCGATCTATTTTTTCATAAAAAGACATTTTTTTTCCTCTGAAGGGAAGTAAGATGAACTTGAGAATAACTTCCTGCTGCTGCTGCTGCTAAGTCGCTTCAGTCGTGTCCGACTCTTTGTGACCCCATGAATCGCAGCACGCCAGGCCTCCCTGTCCATCACAAACTCCAAGAGTTCACTCAAACTCATGTCCATTGAGTCAGTGATGCCATCCAGCCATCTCATTCTCTGTCGTCCCCTTCTCCTCCTGCCCCCAATCCCTCCCAACATCAGAGTCTTTTCCAATGAGTCAGCTCATCCCATGAGGTAGCCAAAGTACTGGAGTTTCAGCTTCAGCATCATTCCCTCCAAAGAAATTCCAGGGCTGATCTTCAGAATGGACTGGTTGGATCTCCTTGAAGTGCAAGGGACTCTCAAGAGTCTTCTCCAACACCACAGTTCAAAAGCATCAATTCTTCAGAGCTCAGCCTTCTTCATAGTCCAACTCTCACATCCATAAACGACCACTGGAAAAACCATAGCCTTGACTAGATGGACCTTTGTTGGCAAAGTAATGTCTCTGCTTTTGAATATGCTATCTAGGTTGGTCATAACTTTCCTTCCAAGGAGTAAGCGTCTTTTAATTTTATGGCTGCAATCATGATCTGCAGTGATTTTGGAGCCCAGAAAAATAAAGTCTGACCCTGTTTCCACTGTTTCCCCATCTATTTCCCATGAAGTGATGGGACCAGATGCCATGATCTTCGTTTTCTGAATGTTGAGTTTTTAAGCCAACTTTTTCACTCTCCACTTTCACTTTCATCAAGAGGCTTTTGAGTTCCTTTTCACTTTCTGCCATAAGGGTGGTGTCATCTGCATATCTGAGGTTATTGATATTTCTCCTGGCAATCTTGATTCCAGTTGCTTCCTGACCTGCATACAGGTTTCTCAAGAGGCAGGTCAGGTGGTCTGGTATTCCCATCTCTTTCAGAATTTTCCAGTTTATTGTGATCCACACAGTCAAAGGCTTTGGCATAGTCAAGAAAGCAGAAATAGATGTTTTTCTGAAACTCTTGCTTTTTCAATGATCCAGCAGATGTTGGCAATTTGGTTTCTGGTTCCTCTGCCTTTTCTAAAACCAGCTTGAACATCAGGAAGTTCACTGTTCACGTATTGCTGAAGACTGGCTTGGAGAATTTTGAGCATTATTTTACTAGCGTAAATGCAGTGGTTTGGAAAGGCTGGATTCTACATACATTTTGAAAGTCAAATCAACAGAATTCCCTGATGCATTGGATGGGAGGAAATGAGAGAAAAGGAGGAATAGAGAATAATTCTACATTTGTTGGCCTAAGTGACTAGAAGAAATGAATATTTCTTAACTGAAATGAGTGAGGATGACCAAGAAGGCATAGACTTTGTTGAAGAGCAGAAGCTTGGATTTGGAGCCTGGCAAGTTTGAGATGCCTGCCAAACATCTAAGAACATATGGTAAACGTATAATTCAACAGGGTCTAGTTTTGAGATAAAATTTTTAGAGTTGTTTGCATGTTAGTGGTATTTAAAAATTAGGAGACTATTTGAGCACACCAAAGGAATGAGTGTAGGTTGCGAGAGATAATGTGTGTGGACTGAATCTTGAGGCACTGTATCCAGTAGCGTTAAACAAAGAACCCCCTACCCCCCGCCACCCCAGAGATACATGAAAGGAAATGGTAGTGACATAGGAGGAAAACCAGGATAGGCAAGAAAGGTGAAATGTTCAACTATGTCAAAATGTCCTTCTGCATAAGAGAATGAGGCCTTGTGATTATTGGATTTAGTGGTAGATAGGATATGAGTGTTATTGATAATAGCAGTAAGCATCATTTCTGGGGAGTGGGGGTGACAAAAACCTGATCTGAGTAGATTCAAAGGAGATTAGAAGAGAGGAATTGGAAATAGGATAGATAAAAAGAGGTGACTGATATAGGGGAAAAATAATAAGCTCTAATAAATTGTGATTGTGCAGGATATAGGCTTAATTTGATAGAGGTAAAGGAAGAAAAGTATATTTTAAAGCAGGCATAATTCCTTTTATTGGTTCTTGGATCACTTGAGCTGTCTCACTCACTGCACACTATATTGGCAGTTTCACTGATTTAGAGCTGTCTTGTTTATCAGCCTGTCAAACTGGCATTTCAAAAGTAACTGGATAATTCCATTTTAAAAATTCAATCTTAATTCAAAGGTATTATAAAGGGAAATATTTTTATTTCAAATGAATTTTAGCTTATTTTGAGGGAGAAGTAAATAATTATATCTCATAATGGGAAGCTTTATTGCAATTAAACAAAAACGTTTTCCCTCAGCTGTTAAGCAGAGCACTTCATCAAGGGAAATATATTTAATGCATAAATTCATGAAGTATCCTAAATTTTGCAGATAAAAACATAAATGTTTGCAACTTAAATCTCAGAGTTTTGATTTACCAAAACTCAGAGATTAAATAATTTGCCCAAGAACATTCATCTTGTTCAAGGTATATATATATATACATATACATATATATATATATATATATATATATATATATATATATATATTTCCCCCCCCCACCTAGCTTAGCATCCTGAAAATTTGATGTGAGTTATTGGTTGGTCTTGTTAAGGTATCATGACTCAATGTTATGAACATCTGAGGTAAAAATGTCTTCACTTAACATGTGCCTAAGGAGGAAAAAAAAACAGAGTGTACTTAACTGAAACTGCTGAAAGTAGGCTGAGCAATCCTGGGGCCTTGGCCTTTCTTGAAGGAAATTTCTGAAATGGTCTGTTGGCCACTGCCAAGGAACACTGTTGTGTCTACACTGTGTTCATAGATATGCTCTCCTATGAACACATTGCTTGGCATCATGGTTGTCATTCAGGAAAGGTAAGTACTATGATAAATCATGTCTTCCACTTCATCATCCCCTAACCAAACAAAAGGTACTTGAATTGAGGTAATCTAAGTGGTATCTCAATTGAGTGAGATACCATTTTCCTAAAAATATAAAATGGTAATTTGCAAGTAATTCATTTGAAATGTCAAATGTAAATTTGAAATTTACATAGTAATTTCATGAATAATAGAAAGATTTACTCTGAGGGTTGACATTGGACACCTTTGGACCTTATAAGTTATGCTTACTTGGTCCATAGAAGGAGTCCTGCAGGTGTGCCAAGAATAGGCCTGTTTCTGCTATGTTGTTGACCATATCATTAATTGACTATGAAGAGGAAGAGATATTTTTTACATTTCTTTTAGGTGTACTGTATTCTTAATTGGACTTTTTAGAGACTCTTATCTGGAAATAATACTATTAAGTACTGTTTACATTGTTACATTTATGCTGATTAAGTTCAGTAATTTGACTTACCACGCAAAACTTTCTATACTATATTTACACTATAAAATAAATATAATAATGCAATATAAAAAGACAGAAATAAAAAGAAACCATTAAAAATAAAAGTTGTGTAATTATTCATCAACTTAACTCTTTATACTTTTATGTGTTTATTTTTATTCACTGTGTGTTTATACTTACAAATTGCATGAATAAACAAAGATTTTATATGGGGGCATTTATCTATAACTGTAATCATCCCTCTGGTAGGTAATAATGGAGTGTTATCAGAATTACTCTCCAGAATGATAATCATAAATTCTTATTGGAGAACAAAAGAAAAACACAGGAATATTTTGGAAAATAATTTAGCAAATTAATATATTAACTATAGTGTATTCAAGATATTTCAATTTGAAGTGAAGTGCTTGCTAGTAAAATTAACTTTGGTCATCCTTTAGACCTGGAGGAGAGCTTAGCAATATATTCCATTATTGCCTGGAGAATCCCACAGAAAGAGAAGCCTGGTGGACTACAGTCTAAGGGGTCACAAAAAGTTGGACATGGAGAGCCAGACATCCTGGAATGTGAAGTCAAGTGGGCCTTGGGAAGCATCACTATGAACAAAGCTAGTGGAAGTGATGGAATTCCAGTTGAGCTCTTTCAAATCCTAAAAGATGATGCTGTGGAAGTGCTGTACTCAATATGCCAGCAAATATGGAAAGCTCAGCAGTGGCCACAAGACTGGAAAAGGTCAGTTTTCATTCCAATCCCAAAGAAAGGCAATGCCAAAGAATGCTCAAACTACTGCACAATTGCACTCATCTCACACACTATTAAAGTAATGCTCAAAATTCTCCAAGCCAGGCTTCAGCAATATGTGAACCATGAACTTCCAGATGTTCAAGCTGGTTTTAGAAAAGGCAGAGGAACCAGAGATCAAATTGCCAACATCAGCTGGATCATTGAAAAAGCAAGAGAGTTACAAGAAAGCAGAGTTACAAGAAAGAGAGTTACAATAAAGCATTTCTGCTTTCTTGACTATGCCAAAGCCTTTGACTGTGTGGATCACAATAAGCTGGAAAATTCTGAAAGAGATGGGAATACCAGACCACCTGACCTGCCTCTTGAGAAACCTGTATGCAGGTCAGGAAGCAACAGTTAGAACTGGAAATGGAACAGCAGATTTTTTCCAAATAGGAAAAGGGGTATTTCAAGGCTGTATATTGTCACCGTGCTATTTAACTTGTATGCAGAGTACATCATGAGAAACACTGGGTTGGAAGAAGCACAAGCTGGAATCAAGATTGCCAGGAGACATATCAGTAAGCTCAGATATGCAGATGACACCACCCTTATGGCAAAAAGTGAAGACCTAAAGAGCATCTTGATGAAAGTGAAAGAGGAGAGTGAAAAAGTTGGCTTAAAGCTCAACATTCAGAAAACAAAGATCATGGCTTCTGGTCTCATCATTTCATGGTGATTAGATGGGGAAACAGTGGAAACAGTGACAGGCTTTCTTTTGGGGGGCTCCAAAATCACTGCAGATGGTGACTGCAGCCGTGAAATTAAAGGATGCTTATTCCTTGGAAGGAAAGTTATGACCAACCTAGACAACATATTAAAAAGCAGAGACAGTACTTTGCCAACAAAGGTCCGTCTAGTCAAGGCTATGGCTTTTACAGTAGTCATGTATGGATGTAAGTGTTGAACTATAAAGAAAGCTGAGCACTGAAGAATTGATGCTTTTGAACTGTGGTGTTGGAGAAGACTCTTGAGAGTCCCTTGGACTGCAAGGAGATCCACCCAGTCCATCCTAAAGGAGATCATTCCTGAGTGTTCATTGGAAGGACTGATGTTGAAGCTGAAACTCCAATACTTTGGCCACCTGATGGGAAGAGCTAACTCATTTGAGAAGACCCTTATGCTGGGAAAGATTGAAGGCAGGAGGACAAGGGGACAACAAAGGATGAGATGGCTGAATGGCATTACCAACTCAATGGACATGAGTTTGGGTGAACTCCAGGAGTTGGTGATAGACAGCGAGGCCTGGTGTGCTGCAGTCCATGGGGTCGCAAAGAGTCAGCCACGACTGAGCAACTGAACTGAACTGAGGTGAAATAGCATGCATATACACATCCTTTAGAAGGAAAAATATAGGGTTAATTTATAGGTTTTCAAATTCCAGGATGTATTAAAAGCACAGTTCTCTAATTTTTTAACCTTTAGAATGAATACAATAATGGTCAATAGTTAAAGACTGGCTACTTTAAAGAATCACAGGATCTTTAATAGTATCATTTCCCCAATTTATCCTTCTTCTACTTCACACCGACCGCCCATCATGTTGCTAGTAGGAAGTTTGAACTTCTGCCAAGATTTTATCTCTTAGATTTTATTCTATATACTCATCATTGTACAAAAGATTGGAAAAATGTCCTATTGTATTTTTTCAGTTCATTTGGGGAAATTGAACAGTATAGGGCACTACAAGGAGAAACACAGTTGAGTATCATGTTTTAGATATGAGTGAATTTTACCACAAGAAGTGAGAGCACTGACATTCTTTTCTTATTACACTGATCTTTTCATTTCTTTTTGTTTTTGATACTCATGAGGAATCTTTCTTTCACAAGTACTGGTAGTGTTATAAAATTCCACTGATGTCATTCTGAGAGTGTCTTTTTATTTTCAGTAGAACCCTAGCTATAAGCCTCCAGTGCGTTCTTTGCAGTTCAGTTTCTTGTTAATTTCTACAGACTTGAAGAATGTTAAAATTAGAAGAGACCTTGCTGCTGCTGCTTCTACTGTCGCTTCAGTTGTGTCCGGCTCTGTGTGACCCCCATAGATGGCAGCCCACCAGGCTTCCCTGTCCCTGGGATTCTCTAGGCAAGAACACTGGAGTGGGTTGCCATTTCCTTCTCCAGTGCATGAAAATGAAAAGTGAAAGTGAAGTCACTCAGTCTTGTTCAACTCTTCACGACCCCATGGATGGCAGCCTACCAGGCTTCTCTGCCCATGGGATTTTCCAGGCAAGAGTACTGGAGTGGGGTGCCATTGTCTTCTCCGAGAAGAGACCTTAAATATCATCAAATCCATTACTTTTTTTCTATGATAGAATCAAAGTTCAGACCAATTAAATAATTTAATCACAGTCAAAGAACTAGTTGACAATCATCTTTAGGCATATAATGCAAGTGGGTTTCCCTGGTAGCTCAGCTAGTAAAGAATCTGCCTGCAATGCAGGAGACCCTGGTTCAATTCCTGGGTTGGGAAGATCTGCTGGAGAAGGGATAGGTTACCCACTCCAGTATTTTAGGGCTTCTCTGGTGGCTCAGCTAGTAAAGAATCTGCCTGCCATGTGAGAGACCTGGGTTTGATCCCTGGGTTGGGAAGATCCCTGGAGAAGGGAATGGCTACCCACTTCACTATTCTGGCCTGGAGAATTCCATGGACTGTATAGTCCATGAGGTCACAAAGAGTCAGAGACATGACTGACTTTGACCACCTGCAAGTCATAAATCCCTCAGAAAATGACCTATCTGGCATCTGATTAGTGGTTTTCTGAATGATTCTGTACAGTCTTATGCAATAAAGTTTGGATGTGTGCACACGCGTGTTGGCAGTGAGTATGTCTTGTATGTGTGTGCATGGGTTTTTTTTTAACAATCACGCTTCTGGTTTGATTTGGTTTCCCCCTACCCCCCGCTACCTCTTATAATAGACATTCAAGTGTTTTTTGATAAATCAACTAAAAAAACACTAGGATCCCTTAGAGAATTATCCTGGACAATTAGCTTCAGGGGTTACTTGTACCTAAAGTTTAACCTGTACTTGCTGCTTTCCTTTTCCAACTGCAGAGTTATTTATGCACACACATTTCTCTTGTATCTCTTGGAAGTGATGATATTCATCTACATAAGTCATACCTTTAATTTACTTTGAGTGTTGTCTACTTCCCAGCTTCTTTTTGTTCTCATTCATGACCCCCCACATTTTTTTTTAAGTTTTAAGTTTATATTGGAGTATAGCTTGTTAAAAATCTTGTGATAATCTCAGTTGCATAGCAGAAAATTTTAATCATGCATATATATGTATCCATTCTCCCCAAAACACCTCTCCCATCCAGGCTGCTATGCAACATTAAGCAGAGTTCCCTGTGCTATATACAGGAGGTCCTTGTTGGTTATTCACTTAAAATATACCAGTGTATACATGTAGATACCAAATTCCCTAACTACCCCTTCTCCTCACACTGTCCCCAAGGTAATCATAAATTCATTTTCTAAGCTTATGAGTCTGTTTTGTAAATAAGTTCATTTGTATGATTTCTTCTTAGATTTTCATGACTTTTATAGCTTAGAACTATGCAACAGTTGCCATGCATTGATCCTATATATCTGGTATTTAGAGTATATTATTTTTAATCCTCAAATAACCCTGACACCTAGATTTTTTTTCCCCAAAATATAGTAGAATACAAATGTGACAGTAGCATCCATTTCATGAGTTAATAAAGCTGTCCTAAAGACTTGGGGGTGGCTGGAGTGTTAAATATGGGAGGTCAAGTATAATGCTGAAATATTGAGCATGGAAGAACTTAAATTTGATAGTATATATCACTGTTTTAACCACCTTGCCACCTCCATCCTAATAGTGAAACCTGAATATCTGTCTACCCTCTTGGTCTTGGCCTGTTGCCATATTCCTGGCTTTTTGAATACTGGTTAAATTTAAGTTCAACATCATGAGTACAGAAAAAGCAGTTTAAGTAAGTGCCAGTTCCTAAAGGTGGCTTATGCTAAGAAATTCCTGTCAGAATGGCCTTCAGAAGGGGCAAAAACAGTACTCATTGGGTCATTACATATGCCTTTTGTCCTTGACCCATATCTCTCTTCTAGCTGGTGTGCTTGCTTTGCTTTCTTCCTGCTTGACTGATTCCCAGGTAATTGACACATATACAGAATGCCTGTTGCCAGGGTCCAACCCCAGCTGATCCAGGGTATTCGAAGGAGAGACAGCATTAGGCGACCTATTTATTTAAATATTTATCAAAGATATAAAGAGTAATAGGATGAGGATAGCTCAGTAGGAAAATTCAGTGGAGAAAAGAGGCTGAAATAAGGATAGCTCAGTGAGGAAATTCAGTGGAGAAAAGAGGCTGAATAATTCAGCCAGAGGGTGAGAGAAAGAATGACATGGGGAGACCAAGTTTCGGTGAACAAGGCCCGCACTTTATTTTTCAAAGTAGTTTTTATACCTTAAGTTGTGCATAGAGGATAATGGGGGAAGGGGTAGAGTCATGCAAGGACAGCAGTTCCTGGTTCTAATTGAAGCCAGGCTTTCAAACTTATCATATGCAAAAGTTCAGGTGAATTACATCATCTTCTGGCCAGGAGGCCTGTTAACATTTTAAGAAACTTATCTTTCTCTAAAGATGATTACTCCAAAGTCAGGCACCAGCCTCCAAAAAAGCATTGGACAAAGCTGCATTCCTATAGGGCAAAGGTGAGGTGGGCTCAATCAAGAAAAGAATTAACTCAAGGGTCCAAGGTTACAAACATTGAGGCTGCTACTTACATTTCTAACATCCATTATATCAATCAATACACTGCCAAGGACACAGTAGGTAAGGAGTATGGAGACTTAGCAGCAAACATTGGCCCAATAAGTGAAAAACCCTTCACCAATACAATTTCTAATCAATCTTTTAACTACTCAAAGGAATCTGTGTTTAGACAGTTTAGAACATCTCCTGCCTCTCACAGTTGGGAGGCTCTGAACAATCACATGTGGCTGGAAAAACCTATTCAGTCAGGCTAGAGGATATCCAAAGGAGTTTGTAGGTTAAACACTGTCACACCCAGGAATTATTAACTGGAGCTGTAAGCTAACTCTTTTTTCAGAGAGAGGTAGTGGGGGACAGACCCCTGTAAAGTCAGAGGTGCAGGTGAAAGCACAAAGCAGAAAGTAGGCAGACTCTGGTTTTGGGGGTCGATGGGGGACTCCTGAGGCTCGATCCCGCCTTTGCGTATGCCGAGCCTCTTTCCTCATGACCTTTGTCATGGGTGGAGTTCCTCACGCTGGCTCCTGGCAGTGATAGAATTCCAGTTGAGCTATTCCAGATCCTGAAAGATGATGCTATGGAAAGTGCTGCACTCAATATGCAATATGCTGGCTCCTGGCAGCCTGTAAATGTTATCATAATAAAGTGGAAATCAATTTGGCAAAAGTAATGATTATATTTAGTTTTGAACATGCTGCTACTGCTGCTGCTAAGTCACTTCAGTCGTGTCCGACTCTGTGCGACCCCATAGATGGCAGCCCACCAGGCTTCCCTGTCCCTGGGATTCTCCAGGCAAGAACACTGGAGTGGGTTGCCATGTCCTTCTCCAATGCATGAAAGTGAAAAGTGAAAGTGAAGTCGCTCAGTCATATCCGACTCTTAGCGACCCCATGGACTGCAGCCTACCAGGCTCCTCCATCCATGGGATTTTCTAGGCAAAAGTACTGGAGTGGGGTGCCATTGCCTTCTCCAAGTTTTGAAAATATTATAGTTCAAATCCTAATACATCAAATATAACCTTATAGAGTAAAAAGATGATATTCTACATTAACCAATGATTAAGTTTTCCCCTTTTTGTTTTCTTTTCACATATTTGAGATATAATTATTTCCTTATGTCTGTAGTTCTTTATTTAACAAATGGATGGCTCCTGTTCTAGCACTAAGGCAAATAATCAGCTTTGTTCAACAAATAATATCCTCAACAGTTTAAACTCCTGTCATTACAATTCCCAGAAATATTCTGGAGAGCTGATATCCCCATTGGGAGGAATGAGTTAATTCTCAGTTAATGAGAAGAATTTTAATAGAGTATCATCATTACCTATGAGAGATTTGTTTCAAAGTCATTTAACATACTTGCCAAGAAAATTGATAATTCATTGTGCTGGGAAGATGAATGAAGGCATATATTTCTTTTTACAGTAATGGGAAAATTCTTGAATTTCCTTTGGTAATATCCCTAGGCTTCTCTCAGAAAATGACACAAACACAAATCTGTGACATAAACACAGATTGTATAGTAAGCAGAAGTAAATAACCAATGCAGTAAACCTTGTAGTAGGATTTAGCAGGCATATGACTTTTAATAAGTTTAAAGTATAAAAATAATTTTGTAAATAATATTTATTTTAGCTAAATAAAGTAGTTAAACTTTCTGATGGAAAAAACAGTAATAAAAAAATATAGATCACAAAGCCCACATTCAACTGGTAACAAGAGACCCATAGCAATAAAATTCATAACATGGGTATGATAATATCTCTCACAGCAGGTAGCCCTTGAAAGTTCTTATGAACAGTACCTGGAGGACAGAGAGAGTTAATGTCAGGAGAAAGTATACATCTTAATAAGATTTATAGGGTCAAGAGAATAAGTAGGTATTTATGTCATAAGTACCAGAAGAATTTGGGAGTTAGTCTGAGAGCACAATTTTAGAAAGCAGACAGAAGTTTAATCCTGGAAAAAAATGTTAAGAGTAAGCTCTGAGAAACATATTCTAGCAGATGCTGAAAACTATTTGCAGACCCAGTGTTCAAGTGTTGTAGGGAGAAGGAACGGGAGGACTGAGCGAAAGCAAGGCTCTGGAAAGCACATCTTGTAGGTTGGGAGCCAACGTGAGCCAGTGCCTCACGGTGAGAAGAGGGAAGTTCAGGTGAGGTGGACAGAGTCAGTGTCTGAGGGCCCAGAACACCTGGGTGCTGAAGGAGCCAAAGTAAGGTCATTTGAGTTCAAAAGGAAAGGAAGGCTGAAAAAACACAAAGCTGAGGAAGGATAGAGTCAGGGTGTGTGACCAAGAGCTTTGAGCTGTCCTGAAGGGAGGCAGGGGTTAGAGTCTTATGGGTATGCAGTATGTGAGTGTCAGCTTCAGTCATCACTGGTCATCCCTCAACTGCTGGAGAAAGCTTAAATGTCCCAGTCCTTTAATCTTCCTCTGACTGGATTAGGGTGGTACTGAGGCTGTACATGCAATGGCATCCCACTCCAGTACTCTTGCCTGGAAAATCCCATGGAGGGAGGAGCCTGGTGGGCTGCAGTCCATGGGGTCGCTAGGAGTCGGACACGACTGATTGACTTCACTTTCACTTTTCACTTTCATGCATTGGAGAAGGAAATGGCAACCCACTCCAGTGTTCTTGCCTGGAGAATCCCAGGGATGGGGGAGCCTGGTGGGCTGCCGTCTCTGGGGTCACACAGAGTCGGACACGACTGAAGCGACTTAGCAGCAGCAGCAGAGGCTGTACATGACAGGTGAGTGGTCCTATGTAAAGAATCAAGGATTTGATTAGGGGACCTAGAGCCAGTCAGGCTGGTGAGAGAGAGGAAGAGACAATTTTCCCCATGTATCTGTTTGCCCTTATTGAAGCCTTCATCATTGTAGACATTGTGATGTACATTTTTCTCAGCATTGCCCAAAGAGAAAACCTTTAAATCCAGCTTTGCTTTTTTTGTGTGGGGGGCGGGGGGATGTTAAATGGGATTTTCACAGTAATGAGCCTGTTCTTCAAAAGTGACCTCATACTATAAAATTTGCTACCTATTAAAGACTTGATTGATGTAGGGCAACACTATTTAGCAGATTTATACTTTCCAGAGGATCTGGTGTGACTACCAACTTGGGTAGCTAAGAGGTCATAGTGACTTGTATTTACATAAGTCGTTAAAAATTATGATGTTTGTTTGAAATGATTCTTCATATAAGTCTTTGAATTTAAAAATAACTCCAGGAAATCAAATATTATTTTTGGGAAAAAAGTAAATACATCAGTAGTGAGCAAATATAACTGTGGATTTCTCTCACTCAACCATTAATTAATCTTTTGTTCTGGGAACTATAGAATTCATTAAAATTATAACTTGTAAGATGATTAACAGTATGAAAGATTGGTGTTTAGTAGTCTTAAGCATGTTTCTTTCTTTCTTATTAAAGAAAAAGTTTCTCATTACACAGTAATATTCTCCCATTATGGCAAATGTGTAAATATGGATGATAAAAAATACTTTCATTAGTCCCACCACAATTTGCATATTGGTGTTTCTTTTGCATAACCATGCATGCTTCAGCAAAAAAGTTGCATCTCTATTATATATTTTACCCAGTTCTTTTAACCTAGCTTTATATCATTAAATTTTTATAATACATTCTCCCTAATTTTGGTTTACTTATTCTTAGTAATTTTTGTTTATAATGGTTGCATAATATACTATAAAGTGACATGATATAATTCATTTAACCTCTTATTATTATATATGCAAATTAACTGTATTTTCCAACTTCATAAGTAATACTTCCATAAAGAACCTTGTGCATAAAATGTGTTTCATATTGAGAATAGTTTATTTTTATTTGTTTAATGTTTATTGAAATGGAGTTGATTTGCAATGTTTTAGTTTCAGATATACAGCAAAATGATTCAGTTGTACTTATATATGTACATCATCTACTCTTTTTTTTAAATCTTTCATTATAGGTTATTACAAGATATTGAGTGTGGTTTCATGCGCTGTACAGTAGGTCCTTGTTGATTGTCTGTTTTATACATAGTTGTGTGTAGAACTGTTTCTTTGTTGTTATTGTTCAGTTGTCCAGTCATTTTCCACTCTTTGCAACTCCATGGACTGCAGCATGCCAGACTTCCCTGTCCCTCACCATCTCCCAGAGTTTGCCCAAGTTCATGTTCATTGCATTGGTGATGCCATCCAGCCATCTTGTCCTCTGACACCCTCTTCTCTTTCTGCCCTCAGTCTTTCCCAGCATCAGGGGCTTTTCCTATGAGTCATCTGTTCACATCAGATGACTAAAATACTGGAGCTTCATTTTCAGCATCAGTCCTTCCAGTGAATATTCAGGGTTGCTCTCCTTTAAGATTGACTGGTTTGATCTCCTTGCTGTCTGAGGGACTTTCAAGAGTCTTCTCCAGCACCACATGGCTTCCCTGGTAGCTCAGTTGGTAAAAAATTGTTTCTTTAGATACCCACAAGTGGGATTAACATGATAAAACCTGACCCAATTTTAAATCTCTTAATAAAAATATTAAATGTTATCTTTCCAAAAGAGTATGTTACTACTATTAAAAATTTGTCCAGTTAGAATGTGTATTTTCTTTCTCCAAATCTCTACCTATGGGGTAAGAGGCCGGGCCTAGAGAATTAAAGCCAGAAATAGTAAAGGGAGTCTCAGGGTAGAGGATGGAATGAGAAACAAATGTCAAAAGGGAAAGTAAATCTGAGAGAAGACTGAAGTTCAAGAAGCTAAAAGGAGGATGAGGTAGAATGTCACAGTGCTTGTTCTAGAAGACTGGATACAGAGAAATAGAGACTAAGAGAAGTACCAAACAGAGACTCAATTGATGCTGAAAAAAACCAAAATGGGTCAGGGGCAATCACTCGGATAAACAGGGGTACAATTTTTGTCCAAACCCTTTGGGGACAGATATGTTTAGAATCCAGGTGTTTTGAGATTTTTTTTTTTTTTTCTTTCAGATTTTCTTTAGAGCTGTCATGTGTAAATAGGTAAATTACACTATATGGTCTAGATTTTTAAGCTTTTTAAAAAAGATTTTTAACCCTTTTTGTTAAAGAAATGTGGGGGTTTTATTTGTTTCCCTTTGTTTTCTTATATTTTTTTCAAAGGTCATATAAAGTATTTTAAGTGTACTTTGTTGTAAGAAATGGAATATTTTTCTATGAATTTTTTTACCCAATGAGATATTGAAAGGAAATACAAATTTTACTCTGTGAGAGTCAGGGATAATTTTTTCTGAAATATCTCTCTGTGGAAATTAGATTTTCCAAGCAAATATATTGATGATTAAATATTTAGATGGTATAAACTATCATGTTTATGAAGAAGATAGATATAGTCTCAGATTTATTAATTTCCTTGATAATAACTGCTTTTGTTTAAAATTTATCCTTGTTCTGATAATCATGAAACAAAATGTTGATTTGGATTTGTGTTAATACCTGAAAAAGTGACTCAGGGAGAGAAAGAAGTTTGGATTCCTTTCTACTTAGTAATTTGTGCTGTGGAAATGTTCTTTATACATAACACAACTTGATCTTTCTTAGTAATACAAAAGTCATCATTATCAGATAAGAAAGATAATGCTATATAATCATTTGTCTAGAAGAGGTCATTTCTTTTCTATGTTTTTGCTATTCTAAGATTTTTCCATCTATTTTATTTACAAATGCTACATATGTGGTGAATCATAGATCTTCTCTTGGCATCATCTTATATTTCAGTTTTTCATATTCAAATAATTTTTCTATCATAACTCATTCTTTCTTTAATTCAAATTCATTACCATAATCCTATCTTCTTTGAAAACAGAGTAGATGTTATCACCAAATTATGTCTATTTCCATGTTTGAAGATTGCATTAGTCTTCAACTCTCATTTCTCCATAGTGAAAAACATTCCTTTAAAAATTATGCATTTCAAATTATTTCTATGCCCTTTGTAGCTACGTTATAAACAAAATAAAACTGGGACCATAAAAAGATTTCAGGTTGTTACAGAGAATAAGGGCTTCCCTCGTAGCTCATTTGGTAACGAATCTGCCTGTAATACAGGAGACCTGGGTTGGATCCCTGGGTGGGGAAGATCCCCTGAAGGAAATGGCAGTCCACTCTAGTATTCTTGCTTAAAGAATCCCATGGACAGAGGAACCCAGCAGGCTACAGTCCATGGGGTCACAAGGGTCAGACACAACTCAGCGACTAAACCACCACCATAGAGAATACAGTTGAAATTACAGCTCATAAATCTGTGGTCTGGGAGGTACAGAGGTGTACTTATCCAGATTCCCTGCCAAGGAAGGATCACTACCCAGCTTTAGGGAGTGCGTTCAGCACGTGGCCTCCCACTGTCCACTCTGTCAGTCTGCTTCAGCTACAGAGGCCTATCTCCTTGCTGCAAGATATGGTGACGTCAACCTGAGGAGTTTTTCAGTAGCTCTCAGCAGACCAACTTCAGTTACATTAGGTAGACTACTGCTGCAATCTGGGGTTCAGTGGTCTTATTTTTAGGTAGGCAAGGCAGAGAAGCAGCTGAGAATATAGGCAAGAAATAATTTCAAGGGTTAGATACTTAGCCTACTTCATCACAGAAGAGGACATGAAGACCAGAGTTGTCTGAGAGGAAGGGAGAGAGGGATACACAGCATGGCTCAGGTGATTCCATAGACTAACAAAGCCTCTTTGGATATCCAACAATCCAATGAAAACTAGTCTAAGAAATATTATACATTTATTTCAATGCAAAGATCTATACATATCATAAGAAAGTACAGGTAGATCTGCTGTGGTGTTTGGAAATATGGGTGTTCAGATTAGATAACACATGACTGACAAAGGTTGAGGTGATAGCATAATATTAGGAATATTGATCTGGCTTTTCCTCCCCCAGATTCTCAGTCTGACCAAGCAATTAAATGAACTAACTTTGAGTTAAGTGTTTAATGGTTTAATGTGCTTTACTTTAAGAGAGTATTTATTGTGTAATAGAGGACTCCACCTTTTTATTCAAATGATTAAGGTATTTTAAGCACTGATGGAGCAGATGAGGATGTAATTTAGCAGGTCAGGAGAACCTCCACATCCCTGGAGAGCCATGACATCCCTAGAGATTATTTTATATATTGCCATTTTATCTGAATATTTAAAAGCATGGCATCAATGAAAAACACCATAGGTGTCTACCTTCTTGTCTTCGGTATTAGTTGATGAATTCCCAAAGTCTTGTTTATTCTTAGACACTCCCCACCTTCACCCTGGTGCCCAGAACAAGGCACAGAACATATGTTCTCCATCTGTGTTTGAAAAGTCAGTGTTCTGTAGCTGTAGGAAAGCATTTAGTACTATTCTTTTCCTCTCTGAATACATTTAATTCTTTCTCATTTGTGTGTCCAAGTTCAAGACATTTTCTTAAATGAATTAAACAAAGTGGCAGTTGGCATTATTAAACCCAATCAGTTTTACATTGACTTGTTGACAATGCTGGGAAAGATTGAAGGCAAAAGGAGAAGAGAGATGTAGAGGATGAGATGGCCAGATAGCATCACTGACTCAATGAATTTGAGCAAACTCAAACAGTGAGATTTTGGAGGACAGAGGAGCCTGCCATGCTGCAGTCCAAGGGGTCGCATAGAGACAAACATGACTTAGCAACGACAGTGATGTATAATTTTGAGTCAGCCATGTTTACTTTTAAAATATCATGTGTTTGCTTATAGTGTATAGACATACTGCCCTTTTAATATACACAGATCTTGCTACTTACCTTGCTATATATTTTACTTTTAATCCTTTTAACAACCCTATGAAATAGTACTATTACTGTCCTCTTTCACAAAGAGGGAAGTTGAGGCATGGAGCTGTGAAGTAATTTTCTTGAGGCTTCTAGTGAGAGGAAAAACCTGGCTTTAAACTCAGGAATCTGCATCCAGAGCCTATGCTCTTTTTACTGTGGTCCCTATAGCCTCAATTCTTCATTCAAGATATAGTTTGAATACTTTCTTATGGATTCATTGAACTGAAACCTATGTCAAGTAACATTTGCAGTCTGTCTCATCTAGCATTTTATAGAACAAGTTGGTTCTTTGGCTAGGTCTTCACTTCATTCTCTGAGGACAATAAATCTTCTGCTAATATTGGATTCTCACATGATTTTGGCTACTTGAAAGATATTTTAGCTTGTCAAATTCTATTTGAAGAGAGAGATGAATACCTGTCATTAGTATATCTTTTCATCTGTGCTATAGAATATTTTCTGTACTGTGTCATATTTTAACTTATAATAATGCATATTTATATATATTGAAGAGACTTCATCTTAAAATACTTTTAAGTTAGATACTTGTATTCTTTCTAGAGGAAATAATACAGGTCTTGGAGCCTGGAAAATTTGCCTACAAGTCTGGCAAGGAACACTACCACAACACTGTGTATGACTCTGGGCAGGTACCTGTCTCAAGTTCTTCCCACAAAAGTATACTACTTATCCTAAAAGGATCAAAGCAAAAATTGATATGTGGACAATTATGCACATGTGTAGTACATGCTCATTTTCCCTCGTGTATATGTAGTATTCAATCAAGTGTCCATATGTTTTCCGTGTCTTAATGTATATAAATATTCCCCTTTGTTAATTTAAGCAAAGATAAATTGCATTGATATATGAGATAATAGTCTATATAACTCTAAAAATTAGTTCTTTGCATTGGAAATGTTTTAATCAGAGTATACTTTTTGCCATTTCTGAAAACAGGCTAGCTGCAGAACTGATAAGTCTGTCCTGTACTGGTCATAAACTATCAACAGAAATGGAATGATTTTGTTTGGCAACTCAGTATAAATAAAATATCAAAGTTCCACTAATTTAATTGTTAACATTAAAGTGTAAATAAGAATCCACCCATTGGATCATTGAAAAAGCAAGAGAGTTCTAGAAAAAATCTACTTCTGCTTTATTGACTATGCCAAAGCCTTTGACTGTGTGGATTACAACAAACTGTAGAAAATTTTTAAAGAGATGGGGATAACAGACCACCTTACCTGCCTCCTGAGAAATCTGTATGCAGGTCAGGTCAGGAGCAACAGGTAGAACTGGAAATGGACCAACAGACTGGTTTCAAATTGGGAAAGAAGTATGTCGAGGTTGTATATTGTCACCCTGCTTATTTAACTTATGCGCAGAGTACATCATGAGAAATGCTGGGCTGGATGATGCTCAAGCTGGAATCAAGATTTCTGGGAGAAATATCAATAATCTCAGATATGCAGATGATACTACCCTTATGGCAGAAAGTGAGAAGAACTAAAGGGCCTCTTGATGAAAGTGAAAGAGAGTGAAAAAGTTGGCTTAAAATTCAACATTCAGAAAACTAAGATCATGGCTTCTGGTCCCATCACTTCATGGGAAATAGATGGGGAAGCAATGGAAACAGTGACAGACTTTATTTTGGGGGGATGCAAAATCACTGCAGATGGTGACCTCAGCCATGAAATGAAAAGATGATTGCTCCTTTGAAGGAAAGTTATGACCAACCTAGACAGCATATTCAAAAGCAGAGACATTACTTTGCCAATAAATGTCCGTCTAGTCAAGGCTATGGTCTTTCCAGTAGTCATGTATGGGTGTTAGAATTGGACTATAAAGAAATCTGAGCACTGAAGAATTGATGCTTTTGAACTGTGGTGTTGGAGAAGACTCTTGAGAGTCCCTTGGACTGCCTGGAGATCCAACCAATCCCTCCTAAAGGAGATCCATCCTAAGTGTTCATTGGAAGGACTGATGTTGAAGCTGAAACTCCAATACTTTGGCCACCTGATGCGAAGAGCTGACTCATTTGAAAAGACTCTGATGCTGTGAAAGATTGAAGGTGGGGAAAGTGGATGACAGAGGATTAGATGTTTGGATGGCATTACTAACTCAATGGACTTGAGTTTGAGTAAACTCTGGGAATTAGCAATGGACAGTGAGGTCTGGCGTGCTGCAGTCCATGGGGTCACAAAGAGTTGGAAACAACTGAGTGACTGAACTGAGCTGAAAAATCTAGGCTTTACTTTAAAGGTCAGTTTTGTAGAAAAGCTAGTATTGAATAAGGGAGGCACTTAAAAAATTGACAAATATATGTTTTAGAAAATAATTCATTAAATTCCAAAGGACCTCTAAATAAAAAATGTCTGGCACAGAATTTGGGGAATAAGTATATTAGCAGTTAGGTTTATTTATTTTCTTTAATGATATGGAACTTCTCTCAGAATGATTCTTTCTTTATCCAATGGCTTGTATTTAGTAAGGAGTGGAGCTGAGATTTAACTTCAGTTTATTTAAGCTCAAAGCTGGTTTTCCCCATACCACACCATGCTACCTTGCTGTGCACAATAGACATCACTGTGAAAAAACTTATTTTTTTTCATGAAAACTTAAAGGAAATTTTCCTAAATTTTAATTAGGAGAAACTAAGCAAATACATAAAGGAGAACTTTAAAATGGAACTTATGATAATTTTAAAGAATAACAAAAAAGTTAGATCTTAGAGATGGTATTTTTCAAATTATCCTGTTTCTTTTCCTCTTGGTTAACTGAAGAAAACCAGTATCTTTCTTAAATAATGTAACCAATAATCATCCATCATATCATGATTTTACAAAGTTAAAATTAATTCTGAGCACCAACTTCATAGAACTTTAAAGTATGCAGAGTTGAAAGGGAGAAATAGAGCCTGGGTTAATTAAGCTTTATTATTGCAATTTAAGGGCTTCCCTATAGGGCATCCCTGGTAGATCAGCAATAAAGAATCCATCTGCAACGCAGGAGACTGCCTGCAATGCAGGGGATGCAGGTTCAATTCCTAGGTCAGGAAGATCCCCTGGAGAAGGAAATGGCAACCCACTCCAGCATTCTTGTCTGGGAAATCCCATGGATAGAGGAGCCTGGAGGGCTACAGTCTATGGGGTCACAAAGAGTTGGACATGACTGAGTGAATAAGCACAGCGCAGCACAGCTTTACAAAAGCTACAGTTAACACTGATCAGAGGGCAGGAATGGGTTATTATAGACAAAGTCAGTCCATCAATGGATCTACCAAAAATATAGTCATGTTGTGCCTGTATGTGTTTACTTTTGCTTCTAATTATAAAAGTAGCACATACTAGCTGAAAAACTCATTATATTGCGAAAATGTAAAGAATAACAGAAAAATTCTCTCATGATTGCACAATTTAGAGATGGTCACTATTAGCACCTTTGACTATTTCCTCTGTTTATTCTTAGTAAATATAATCCCCACGTGCAGAAACATGTTGTACACAGAATTCAGCATGCTGCTTGTTCCACTCATTTTTTTCCTCTGTTTTCAGAAAGCACCTCAGATTGACTCTCTAAATCCCTGGTTTAATTTTCTCCAGTGCCAATTATGGTATTCAATGTCTCCAATGCTAATTCTAACTTTGCTGTTGTGTTTTTCAATTTCTTTACATTTTTACTCATTTTGAGAAGCACTCTGTGAATCTCAGCTTGATGCTGATCTCATACAAAATTACAGCATTTCAGGGACCTTTTAATCTTTTATATTTTCAAACAGTAGTTTCAAAATTCTTATTTACTTTCTGGTATTAAATCTTTCTTTTTCTTCTAAAAAAAACCCCCCTCATCACACCCCCCTTTTTTCACCTCCCCTTTTTTCTGTTATTCATCACCATTCTCTAATTTCCTTAATTTGCTGCATTTTTTATATACATCAAATTTTAAATCTTTGAATTCATCATTGGATAGAGAGGAATTTTGGAGTATCTACTATTTACTCATAGGCAGGATATTTGTCTTAGATCCCTTACTGTTCATTTAGGTAGTGGCAAAATTTCTGTAGCCAATATATCCCCTGTTTGGATGACTCTTATAAATCAGGGTTCATTTACCTTCTCTGTGGCAGTATCTGCTATGCCCCCTGACATGCTAACACTCTTTTCAGCTACCTGGATTTTTCATTTAGAGAACTGTTCGTATTTCTTCAGTTAGATTTAGAGACACTTCTAGTAATATTTCCCAGTGTACCTACTTAGTAGTGACATTCAGTAGTTGTAAACCCACTAACAGATCTAGATATTAAGTTTGAACAAGTTATCGTCAGAATTAACAAAGTTTCTGTGTTAAAATTGACCATAAAGAAAATGATTTTTTTTCTTTCTTTTGTCCTTCTTGAGCCAGTATTTATAAATCTAGACTCAAAGATAAAACTGTTTAGACATAGTAGTGAAGTATATTCAGTTCAGTTCAGTCACTTAGTCGTGTCCAACTCTTTGTGACCCCATGAATCGCAGCACGCCAGGCCTCCCTGTCCATCACCAACTCCTGGAGTCTACTCAAACTCATGTCCATAGAGTCGGTGATGCCGTCCAGCCATCTCATCTTCTGTCGTCCCCTTCTCCTCCTTCCCCCAATCCCTTCCAGCATCAGGGTCTTTTCCAAGGAGTCAACTCTTCGCATCAGGTGGCCAAAGTATTGGAGTTTCAGTTTCAGCATCAGTCTTTCCAATGAACACCCAGGACTGATCTCCTTTAGGATGAACTGGTTGGATCTCCTTTCAGTCCAAGGGACTCTCAAGAGTCTTCTCCAACAACACAGTTCAAAAGCATCAATTCTTCGATGCTCAGCCTTCTTCACAGTCCAACTCTCACATCCATACATGACCACAGGAAAAACCATAGCCTTGACTAGACGGACCTTTGTTGGCAAAGCAATGTCTCTGCTTTTGAATATGCTATCTAGGTTGGTCGTAACTTTCCTCTGAAGGAGTAAGCGTCTTTTAATATCATGGCTGCAGTCACCATCTGCAGTGATTTTGGAGCCCATAAAAATAAAGTCTGACACTGTTTCCACTGTTTCCCCAAGTGCAGTATATTAGTTCCCAGTTAATTTATTAATAGCTATAAAATGAGATTTTGTGTTATGCTATGAGACTCCTCAATAGTTTTTCACCTGAATTAGTGCTATTGCAAAAATGCATACTTCTATAATTTTGCATAAAATTATTTTGGAAGTAATAATGTACTGTTCCTTATCACTGCAGTATTTAAAGTTTTTTAAAAGCATATTCTAGAGCAATCTTCCCTACTATTTCAAAGAAGTTTGAATTTGAAGAGAATTCTCTCTCTTGACAAATTTAATAAAGTGGCTATTAATTCCCTCTTATATTATGTTAGGCTTATAGCTGGAATCAAGTAATGATTGACACCTGTGGATGTGGAAATTATTTTATATGTTTTTGTAGCATACAGATTGGATTAATACAATTATCTGAATTCACCTTTATCAGACCTCTAACTGTAGAAAATGTGACAGGTAACTGTGTTTGGTAATAAGTATGATTCATGATTCCTACAAGATAGTGAAAATCTCACCAGTTGAAGTCTCTGTATTGGCTTATTATTATGGACTTTTCTTGAATTTTAACTTTGGCTGATGTGTATCTATTGACTCTAATCTTTATACAAAATAGTTCCACTAAAATTTATTTTAGGTAATTATTAGCTCATAAAGAGCTAATCTGATCTGCCCAGAAATGACTATGGAAAAATATGCAAAATGGTCTAAAATAAGCATTAAATATTTCCCTGACTTTGGTAGGAAAAAGAAATAAATAACAGTATTGTGCTTAGTTGAGATTTTAGTCTGAGCTTTTTCCTGTCTGCCCTCTGGTGGGATTACTAATAAGTAACTGGCAAGCTAAAATAATTTAGCTCATAGTGAGAGGATGCAGAAGAAAAGTATAGAGGTAAAATAAAACTCAGTTTGACTTATCTTACTTTAAAACATTGGACATATCATATGTGTTACTAACTATGCTGGAAGAAGTAGATTTTGAAGCATGAATTACTTCAATCGCATGAACTACTTCAATCGCATGAACTACTTCAATCGCATGAACTAAATAGAAAAAATAATTCAAAACAGACTCAAAGCTACTATTTTACTTCACTGTGTGTATGTTTTCCCTGTAGCTACTTGATGACAGAATAGTAGTAGGAAAATTAATTACTTAAGTAGTTTTCTTTCTTCCTATGAAAGTGATGGTTTGACTTTTCCCTTTTTGAAAAAAAAAAAAAAACCTAGTTTTTTTTTAAGCTAAATTTAAATGAATTCTGATTTATTGGCATCATGTAGATACACAATATTCTTCCAATGTCTGAAATGTATCACTCATTTAATCACAAAAAAATGTGCATAAAGAAGCTTCACTTTCACACAGTTCCTAAATTATTTACATTTAAGCAGTTTTTGCTAGAAGAGAAGCACTGATTTTGACTAAGACATTCTTTTAGGAAAACGTTAACTAATAACTTCTGAAGTAAATTTAGAGTTCGAAACAAATGCATCTTTAAATCTTAGTAAAACATCAGTATTTTGCATTTAATTTGTATATTTTTATGGTTATAAATTTGTTAATTTACTCAAGTTAAAAAAGTGAAACTATGATCTGCTCTCTTTATTTCATAAATTGAAGCTATTTTAATATCAAAAAGAATCTCCAGTTTTAAGAATTACAACTACTTTTATGAAGCACTTTATTGAAACTCACTGTATCACTTAATCAACATTTTAGTGGCTTCCTAACACTGACTGTATTATATAACTAATGTTTCACAGTCTACCTAAAGTATTAACATTGCATTTTTTGTAAAGACATTCTTTCTGTTCTGACAAAATTATTTGGTTATTTGCCATGACAGCAGGATGGCATTTACTTGAGGGAAAATAGTGACATATATTTGGTTTATGATTATCTTTTCTTATTAATGATGTTAAATGCTTTAGTTTATATTCTGTCTAAAATATAGCTATAAAAGTGTTGATCCATAGCCCCAAAGTAGTAGCTTGAACCAGAACAGATTCAATCCATCACTAAAGAAAAGCATTTCTTCGTTAGAAACTGGATTAATGTGGTCTGATACTTAAAATCTTGACTCCAGAAACCCACCTGCTTTTGGTGAGGTATTCAGACAAAGATTCCCGGAAGCTAGCCAGGTTTGTGCAGTGCTCAAACCCATTGCTTACGTGTTTGACAGTAACATCTGGTGGCACAGATGCTGAATTCTAGAGAGCCATAATTATTTTGAGAGAAGGGAAAAGTTGTCTTACACAGTTATTATCATGCTCTGACTGCAGGTATTAGAAAGAAGCAATCATTTCGTACTTCCCTGCCAGCATATGTTTTCTCAGCTTTGGCGATGAAGTTTCTACATCATAGACAACAATGAGTTTAAGAATCATTATGTGTTTTTAAGCAATTGAAAGGTTTCAAAAGAGCATAAAGGATGTGATGGAAATGTTTCATTGTGTCCAAGTGCCTGTTCAAAAGCTATTGAGCTAGGTGCCAAAAATTCATAGGCTAGTCTATTCAAAGGAAAGCTGATGACAATAACCCCTCTTGGTTTCACACTCTATCCTGGAGCCACTCATAAATGAGGCTGTCAGATTTTATACCAATGAAAGGAGTTTGTCCTAGCTTTGTTTATCTCGGCTTTTAAGAATCCCCTTGCCCCATTTTTTTCTCTCTCTGAGACAGATTATTATTTAAAATGATATGACAGGTGCCAGTGCAGCTGTATGTTGTTTGTTTTTTAGAAGCAATGTGCTATATACTGAGTGCACTCACAAATGGTCTGGATTCACTTGGTAACCCTCTCCTCCAGGACTCAGAAACTGAGATTTGTCGTTTGGTGTCAGAGTAACCAATTTAGATGGCCTGCCTTCACGTGCATTTGTTAGAGTTTAAGGAAACAAGAAATGATCAATTTTAAGGAATATAAAAATGGTGGGCATATATAGATTTTACTTCTCTGCTGCTCACTTGGCAAATCTGAATAAAAGGCTACCATTCATCGATTTATACATTCTCTGCTTCATCAAATATTAATGATAGCTTGCAATGTATAAGGTATTCTGTAAGCTGCCAAATATACATTAGTGAATGAAACTGACATAATCCCTGCCTTCCTGTAGTTGATAGGTTAGTCATGGGAGTTATAAATTCAAATGCCTTCAGGGCCAAGTAAATAAAGAAAATTAGGGAAGCTATGAATAAAATTATAATTAGTAGAGGAGGCAGTGGCTAAAAGAGAGTGAATATTCTACTGGACAAAATTCAAATTCAAAATTTGCTTAAACAATGAAAGTGAAAGTGAAGTTGCTCAGTCTTGTCTGACTCTTTGCAACCCCATGGACTGCAGCCTACCAGGCTCCTCTGTCCATGGGATTTTCCAGGCAATAGTACTGGAGTGGATTCCCATTTCCTTCTCCAGGGGATCTTCCCGACCCAGGGGACGAACCCAGGTCTCCCACATTGTAGACAGGTGCTTTACCACCTGAGCCACGAGGAAGTGCTTTAAACAGTGAGGCAAACCTTAAAAAAAGAGCCGCAACTGGGGTCTGAGTGCCTTATGTGGGTCTCTGCTTCTTAAAGTAGGGATGTCCCCTTGACTGTGAGAACTGTGTTTGCATTAGTGAACTGCTTCTCCCATTTATCACTTAGCATGTCATCAGCAATGTGTGATCAGGGGCCTGGAGGGGCCAGGATGAATTTTCAAGTCCCCGATCCTTGAGTTAGCTACATTGCATGTGTGTGTGCTAATTCATTTCAGTTGTGTCCAACTCTTTGCAACCCTATGGACCATAGTGTGCCAGGCTCTTCTGTCATTATGCCTGGCTTAATAGGCAGCCACCTTAGAAACTTCTGACCAGCCATTGCTTGGTGCCCACTGTGGGCAGGCTCAATGGCTGTGTGCTCTTGTTAGATTCAGCAGTTCTGGCTGATTTGCTTTGTTGGTAGTGGCTTTTCCACGATAAACCTCCTATTTATCCTCCTATAGACGGGGAATTGTCTTTTAATTCACAGCAAATAGTTGCTAAAGGATGAACTATCCTGAGATTAAGGCGGATGTAGATCTGATTACCTCTAGGTCGGAAATCACCATATATTTTGACTGAGCAACACAGCAAAATAAAAATTAAAGATCAACAGTGATATAGTAATGAAACTCAACCTAATAGAAATTTGTTTCATGACTTGAACCATCAAAATATTGTGAATAAAATGTTAGGACGTCCTTGATTTTTCCCTTCTACAATAGTACATGAGAAATTAAGGCTATAATATGTGGGTACTAATCCCTAGGTAAGATTAAAGAAAACTAAAACTGATACATCAAAAATATTATTTAAAAGTAGAATGAGGATTTGGTAGTGATGGAGAAAATAATATGGACATTCAAACATTTCTACATTATATAAACTCTAATGTGAGGATCTCAAGCAAGGTCTCTCTTTGAGAAGAAATTTTAGAAAGTACCCAAAAGAGCCAAGATTTCATTAGTAAATAGAAATTACACAAGTATCAACTTTTTTCCAGGCTTAAGGTGCAAATACACTAATATCTCTTATTTTTCCAGTTTACTGTTTGTGAATCTGTATGGCGTGCTACGGTTCATGGGGTTGCAGAGTGGACACAACTGAGTGACTCAGCTGAACTGAATGCCTTATTAATAGGAAATATACCACTTAGCATTTAAATATCTTTCTGCTGAACTGCCCTAAACCTTACAGATGTATACAATTCAAAAGGTGTCTAGATTTTTTATCAAAATGGGCAGAGACATGGGAACCTGTTCTGCCCACTCTTCATCTGCTGTTGTTTTTCTATATCTTGTCATGCAGTAGACTGTTCTTCTAACATGGTATTCACTGAGGCATTGAGGTTTCCCTCACCTAGAATCATTTTAGGACTGCTTTGATTCCATGAAAGGAAAATTGTACCTTCTTAGTCTGGAACAGCACAGGTTGCCCTGTGCTCAGGTCCTCATGGAGGCCCCATCTTCATATGTAGCTTTTTTGATTCACTTGCAAAGCTTTATCTGTGAGTACCACTCTACCAGATGGTTACTGTGTCAGAATCCTCTGTTTAGAGAAGAGATTACCACTCAGTATCTGAAACCAAGAAAGTCAAGTCAAGGGAACGCTATGTTGCTCGGGCACCGTTTTGCTGACCAAAGCAAACTTATGGTTTCATTTACATCCTTGGCACATGAATTACAAATTTAGGAGTAGGTTTATAAGGACTTAGAAGATTTTCCACTGGAGTAAGTCCACTTCTCACTGACTGACTTTCAGAGGATGAGACTGTCATTGATTGGTTGGCTTTCAGAGGCTGTTCACGGAAATGAATTGTCATAGATTAAAATTTTTAAAACCAGTTCTGAAGCTTAGAACATTTAAACTTTTCCTAGTATTTTGGGGATGTTTTTGCTCTCATCGGTTTCCCCAACTCATTGAACTTTCCATGCTGATCTTACCGACTTTTCTGAGGGGATTTGCCTGAGTTTACTCACAGGGACTCTCTCTTAATGGAGCTTCCAACATGACTTATTTTTATAACAGATAGTTCCTAGGTGATTACAACATCACATGCCTGTTTTTCTGAGAACTGGAGGATGACTTTAGTGCTTTTAAGGTGATTTTTTCCTGGTAACTTTATCACTCAGAAAAAATACTATAAAATGTAAATGTTGCTACTGTTGCATTATCTCACTAGACTATAAGGACTCAATCCATTAATTACAAGCATAAAATGGTAAATCATCAGTATACTCTAGGAAAATAAATTTTCATTCTCATGGGGGCATCACAGACTATAGTTAAGACCACAGATTTTAAAGTAGTGGTTGTCTGCTATGCATTTCTTAGTGACCTTCAGAAGCTTAACCTCTCCATGCCTCTTTTCTCATCTGCAAAATTGATGTAAAATATTACTTTTTTATTGAGTTATTACTAGGATTAAGTGAATTAATATATTAAGTGTTTAGAACAGTCCTGGTATGTGATGCTCTAGTAATAGCATGTGTGTGTTTAATTTCATGACTAATATCAAAGACTTTTAAAAATAAGTCATTTTTGCATTGGGTAATTGAGAAGAAAGGATAGAGGCTTTGCAATTTGTCATTACATTTGTTATATATTTCTCATTCTGAGGAACAATGTAGGGTATCTTTGACACCTAAACTGTGAAGAATTGAGAATGAAGATAAACTATAACAGAAGGATCAGTTCAGTTCAGTTGCTCAGTCGTGTTGACTCTTTGCGACCCCATGAATCGCAGCACACTAGGCCCCCCTGTCCATCAATTTAGAGGCATGTTCAACTCCATGTTCTCTGTTCTCAGGCAAATCTTGAAATAAATAGTTCTACCAGCTCGGTGAAGATAATATTTTAATAATTTCTTGCATGAATGAAGTTTATTATTTGAAGATGAGATGCGTGATTAGTATATATTGAATTGCATATAATGTGATCAATGATTGATTATGCTTATTATTTTCTACATTGCATTTTTTTGAGCACTATGTTGAAATCACACTCTTCATTGGCTTTGAAAAGTTTGAAAAAAAAAGAAAAGAGACTCTAGAAGACGCTGTAATAAATTACTTGTTGTATCCTTTGATTTTTCTGTTATTTTAAAAATGTTTTTCAATGATGAGATACTGAATTACTAAATCTTATCCTTTCTTAAGACACTAAAAGTCTGTAGTAGAAAAAACAAAGATGGTTATTCTTCTAAAATACTGGCTGGAGGATTTCTGGAACTAGCTCTTAATTTTAACAATTTAGAGCTTCTCATGTGATCGCATAGCTAGTTGTGTACAGAAAAGCAGAAGAGATATACCTCTGTAACTACTGTGGTCAAGTTTAAAAGAAAAAATATTCTAAATTAGTTGATCTGTTACATCCCACTAGGTTATTCAGAATTCTCTTGTGAGGCAGAATCAATAGGATCTACATATATATATATGTTATACACACACACACATATGTATGTAGAGAAAGGGAAGAGAGACATTTATTATAAGGATTTGACACATATGGTATTTGACACATATCTTTTGGATGAATATAATTCAGTGTAATTCCATGTAGTAATTAACAATTTCCCCCCCAAAAAATAGGATTACAGTTGATTAACATAGACAATATAGTCTTTCCCTACTTGTAAATGTGCTGTTTATTTAATTAATCAACATAAAGTTTCCTGCAAAATAAAAATTGATAATTCAGCCTAATATCCCACTCATGCATGCATGCTAAGTTGCTTTAGAGTTGTATCTGACTCTTTGTGACCCTATGACTGTAGCCTGCCAGGCTCCTCTGTTCATGGAATTCTCCAGGCAAGAATACTGGAGTGGGTTGCCCTGCGTTCTCCAGGGGATCTTCTTGACCCAGGGATCAAACCCATGTCTCCTGCAGTTCAGCTCTTGCATTGCAGGCAGATTCTTTACTGCTGAGCCATCAGGGAAGCTCAGTACCTCACTCATAGCAACCACAAAGTTATAGAAGAGGTTTGTATGTCCCCTTTAAAAAAATAAGTATTTTGTAGAAGAAAATGATAATGATCTTTTACCTAAGTACCTTAGTTTGGGAATTTTCTTTAGATGTGGAACCAGAATTCAGGTGGAATCATTTATTTCTTCAGTCATCAAAAATCTGTTGTTACATTACCATATGTAAAATAGATAGCCAATGGAAATTTGCTGTATGGCTCAGGAAACTCAAACAGGGGCTCTTTATGGGCAGTGAGATGGGAGGAAGGTTCAAAAGAGAGGGAATATATGTATGCTTATGGCTGACTCATGTTGAGGTTTGACAGAAAACAACAAAATTCTGTAAAACAATTATCCTTCAATAAAAATAAATAAATTTTAAAAATGTTGTATGCAAGGCACATTCAGCTTTTAGCTGAGTTATCTTTACTGTGTGCTTTTTAGTAGGGTTACTGATTTTGTGGCCATGATGAGGCCACAAAAGGGAAGGGAAGTCATTCCTAAGTCTCTTTCAAAATAAGGGTAGTCTTCACATCAAGCAGAAGAAACAAAAACACAAACTGCAATGACCATTGATTGTGGTTTATCATATTCCATTTAGCACAAATATTACTCGACCCTGAATTGGTAGATCAATAGATGACACAGTCATTGGGAGCCAATGAGGCAAAGAACTGGGTTGGACCTATCTGAGAACTAGGGGATAGAATTTCCAGATTCCAAGTATGATGGTTAATTTTATGTGTCAACTTGACTGGGCCACAAGGTGCCCAGACATTTGGCTTAACATTATTCTGGGTGTGTCTCTGAGGGCATTTCTGAATGAGTTTAACATTTGAATCAATAGACCAAGTAAAGCATATTGTCCTCCAAAGTGTAGGTGGGCATCATCCAGTCAGTTAAACACCCAAATAGAACAAAAAGTCTGAGTGAGAGGAAATACCTCCTGCCTGACTGCTTGGGCTCTGACCTTTGGTTGTTTATAACCTTCAGACTGGGAATAAAATTGATACTTCTTGTTTCTTAAGCATGCTGGCTTTAGGATTGGAATTTGCAGCATCAGCTCTCATGGTTCTTAGGCCTTTGGACCCAGACTGGGGATATGTAATCAACTCTCCTGGGTCTTCAACTCACTGACTGCAGATCTTGGGACTCCTGGGCCTCCATAATTGCATGTGGTAATCTTTCATAATCTATTTTCATGTATACACACAGCAGACACATACTCACACACAGACACACACTCACCCATACCTGCCCTGTCACTTCTGTTTCTCTGGAGAATTCTGACTAACATGCAAGGCTTATCCTCAAAATCTTAAGAAATTTTTTTTTCTGAATAGATCAAGAAAAAAATTTGAAATAGAGATGGTATATTTGGCTCTACCAAAACAAATAATTAGAATTGAGAGAGAGAGGATCAGTCACCTGTGAAAAGTGAGAAAAATTAAAAGTTGGTTCCATGTTTAACACTGTGTTTTAAATCAGAAGATCCTGGGTAAGCTTCCTGACATTGCCTCTTAGTGACTTTGATGCAGGGAAGTTTGTTTAAGATTTGCTTTCTCATTTATAAAATTAATATTTGGGACTATGTTACTGGTTCTCAGTCCATTAGTATCTCTTGGGAAATTGTTTAAAAGTAGTCTGAGCTGATCATCAGAGATTCTGAGCTCATTATCAGAGATTCTGACTTAATTGGGCTGATGTCTGAGTCCATCATCTGAGATTTTGATTTAATTGATCTGGTGTGGAGACTACGCACCAGCATTTAATTTGATCTTTCTAAGTGATTCTACCCCGCAGCTGGGCTTCAGTACCGCTGGACTAAATCCTAAGGTTCCTCATGCCTGAACAGAATTAGTATTGACATGAAGCTAGTCCTGGAAGAGGACCAGTATACACTGAACTCAATTCAGACAATATTTTAAAATCGCTAAAAGTTTGTTTTCTTTGGAAACTATTAGAAAAAAAGTTCTGATTCTAAATTTTCTGTGGCCTTGTAAAATCAGTGTATTTTGAATCTAGTTTAATCTATATTTGTCTAGTACTCAAATTCTTGGCTTACATAGAATTTATGGCTACATTTTCTTTGGTTTTCCATTGTTCAGTTCACAAATTGCTTGTCCTCTTTATGTTTTTTTGGTATTTTCATTTGTTTTGTAGTAACTGGGGAAAAAAATATAGAATTTATGTTAGTATCTTTTTTCACTAAAAAAATACACAGACACAGACACATCCACACACACACATCCACACATACAGCACGTCACATTTCCAATAGTAGTGGTATATTGGAACCACACAGTATTCCCAAAATTATCCAGCTCAATAAAGAGAGAATTCTGATCACTGTTTGAAATCTGTAAGAATGATTGAAATGTACCTTAATGGCTAAAAAAATGTAAATACTTTATACTTTCTAGTATTGAAAGTATAAATAACAATAGGCTTAACAATGAAGGTTGTTTTACCAAGACAAGGAAACAAAAGGAGTTTCTAATCAGTAAAATAAAGTTTTTGAAATGATCAGAACATGTGAGTAAAATTAAGTGTGGTAAAATCACTGCAATTTCTTACTGAATAGCTATCCTGTAAAGATATTACTCTTAAAAATATTTTTAAAAAGGTGATTAATTGGAATTTTACTGTTAGTGTATTCTTTTTTTGAAATAAGTTAATCATAATGAACATATGATTTATTTCATCTGTGAATTTTAATAATATGTTTTCAAAATCAAATAGAGATAAAAGAAAAAGTATGTTAATTGAGATAAAAGAAAAAGTATGTTAATAAAAGTATGAAATATGATTTATTTCATCTGTGAATTTTAATAATATGTTTTCAAAATCAAATAGAGATAAAAGAAAAAGTATGTTAATTTGAGGGTTCAATTTGAATGCATATAAATTCAAGCCAAATTTATTAGCTTAATAAGAATGAATAACCTAAAATTTTTTAATTAATTTATTTTCAATTTTATTTTAAAATATGCAATTAGCTGCAAGTGCAGTGAAATATCAGTAATCTATACCTGTAAGATTCTCACAAATATGTAAAAATAAATCTTAATTAAAAGAAAGTCTTGGACTTCACCGGTATTGAGAATACAACAAAGACTAACTTAGCAAGGTTTACAGAAGCACGCCTGCAGCTGAAAGTAGCTGATTTGGATACTGATTATGTTTAGGCCTATAAGATGCCATGAACAGGAGTTGAAATTTTATCAGAATTGTAGTCAAGTTTAAGAAAGAAGTGACTAGATTTCTCTCTTTATCTGTTAATGCTTCTTTGAATTTAGCCTTGAGAGTTTTGATAGGAAGTGAAAGAATTTAAAATCTCTCTACAATGTCCAGCCTTTGTAGCATCAGATTCATGAAATGCATCTGGGATAACACTGGCAATTTTTCAGAACCTTTGTAAGTAGCACAAAACTGACATAAAGGAAATCCGTTTGGTCTTGACTACGTGGGACTACAAATGACTTACTAGCAGTACCTAAGTAGTTTCTGGAGATGATAGAAATAGTGGAGGGAATAGCAAATTGATTTCCTTTTCTAATTTTTAATTAAGTAATTATTTGCTTAATTTGATAGCATTAGCTACCAATTTTGAGTTTATATTTTTTTAAGATTTGCTTTACTAGAGACTGGAGAAGGCAATGGCACCCGACTCCAGTACTCTTGCCTGGAAAATCCCGTGGATGGAGGAGCCTGGTGGGCTACAGTCCATGGGGTCGTTAAGGGTTGGACACGACTGAGCGACTTCACTTTCATGCATTGGAGAAGGAAATGGCAACCCACTCCAGTGTTCTTGCCTGGAGAATCCCAGGGACAGTGGAGCCTGGTGGGCTGCCATCTATGGGGTCACACAGAGTCGGACACAACTGAAGTGACTTAGCAGCTTAGCAGTTACTAGAGACTAAATATTATATCAAATCTTTATAAAAGTCTTATAAGTTTTACACATTTATGTACATCATTCAGTTCAGTTCAGTTACTCAGTCGTGTCTGACTCTTTGCGACCCCATGAACCGCAGCACACCAGGCCTTCCTGTCCATCACCAACTCCTGGAGTCCACCCAAACCAATGTCCCTCGAGTCGGTGATACCATCCAACCGTCTCATCCTCTGTCATCCCTTTCTCCTCCTGCCCTCAATCTTTCCCAGCATCAGGGTCTTTTCCAATGAGTCAGCTCTTCACATCAGGTGGCCAAAGTATTGGAGTTTCAGCTTCAACATCGGTCCTTCCAATGAATACCAAGGACTGATCTCCTTTAGGATGGACTGGTTGGATCTCCTTGCAGTCCAAGGGACTCTCAAGAGTCTTCTCCAACACCACAGTTCAAAAGCATCAATTCTTCAGCACTCAACTTTCTTTATAGTCCAACTCTCACATTCATACATGACCACTGGAAAAACCATAGCCTTGACTAGACGGACCTTTGTTGGAAAAGTAATGTCTTTTCTTTTTAATATGCAGTCTAGATTGGTCGTGAATTTCCTCCTTTTAATTTCATGTCTGCAATCACTATCTCCTGTGATTTTGGAGCACAGAAAAATAAAGTCAGCCAGTGTTTCCACTATTTCCCCATTTATTTGCCATGATGTGATGGGACCGGATGCCATGATCTTAGTTTTCTGAATGTTGAGCTTTATGCCAACTTTTTCACTCTTCTCTTTCACTTGCCACTAGAGGCTCTTTAGTTCTTCTTCGCTTTCTGCCATAAGGGTGGTGTCATCTGCATATCTGAGGATATTGATATTTCTACTGCCAATCTTGATTCCAGCTTGTGCTTCCTCCAGCCCAGCATTTCTCATGATGTACTCTGCATAGAAGTTAAATAAGCTGGGTGATAGTATATAGCCTTGACGTACTCCTTTTCCTATTTGGAACCAGTCTGTTGTTCCATGTCCAGTTCTAACTGTTACTTCCTGACCTGCATACAGGTTTCTCAAGAGACAGGTCAGGTGGTCTGGTATTCCCATCTCTTTCAGAATTTTCCACAGTTTATTGTGATCCACACAGTCAAAGGCTTTGGCATAGTCAATGAAGCAGAAATAGATGTTTTTCTGGAACTCTCTTGCTTTTTCCATGATCCTGAGGTTGTTGACAATTTGATATCTGGTTCCTCTGCCTTTTCGAAAACTGGCTTGAACATCTGGAAATTCATGTTTCATGTATTGCTGAAGCCCCGCTGGGAGAATTTTGAGCATTACTTTACTAGGGTGTGAGATGAGTGCAATTGTGTGGTAGTTTGAGCATTCTTTGGCATTGGAATGAACACTAACCTTTTCCAGTCTTGTGGCCACTGCTGAGTTTTCCAAATTTGCTGGCATATTGAGTGCAGCACTTTCACAGTGTCATCTTTCAGGATTTGAAATAGCTCAATTGGAATTCCATCACCTCCACTAGCTTTGTTCATAGTGATGCTTCCTAAGGCCCACTTGACTTCACATTCCAGGATGTCTGGCTCTAGTTGAGTGATCACACCATCATGATTATCTGGGTCACAAAGATCTTTTTTGTACAGTTCTTCTATGTATTCTTGCCACCTCTTCTTAATATCTTCTGCTTCTTTTAGGTCCCTACCATTTCTGTCCTTTATTGAGCCCTGCTTTGCATGAAATGTTCCCTTGGTATCTCTAATTTTCTTGAAGAGATCTCTAGTCTTTCCCATTCTATTGTTTTCCTCTATTTCTTTGCATTGATTGCTGAGGAAGTCTTTCTTATCTCTCCGTGCTATTCTTTGTAACTCTGCATTCAGGTGTGGATATCTTTCCTTTTCTCCTTTGCATTTCCCTTCACTTCTTTTAACAGCTATTTCTAAGGCCTCTTCAGACAACCATTTCCTTTTTTGCATTTTTTTTTTTCCCTTGGGGATGTTCTTTCTCCCTTTCTCCCATACAATGTCATGAACCTCCACCTATAGTTCATCAGGCACTCTGTCTATCAGATCTAGTCCCGTAAATTTATTTCTCACTTCCACTGTATAGTCATAAGGGATTTGATTTAGGTCATACCTGAATGATCTGATGGTTTTCTCCACTTTCTTCAATTTCAGCCTGAATTTGGCAATAAAGAGTTCATGATCTAATGATTCATGTACATCATTAGATAAAGTTATATGCTTGTATATACATAAAGATATATATTCTTTTTGTTTACAAAAGTAGAAGCAATATGCAATTGTTAGAAGTAATGGTTAATTTAGATATATTTGTAACTAAGAGAATTATGATCATGACTAATCTCAAAGTGCTTCAAAGCACTTTTAGCACAAATCATTTTTACCCTTTCAGAAGAGGTAAAATTTTGGAAAAGAATTCATGCCAATTTGGAAATTATTTTTTCCATATTTTTACCAGGAGGTATCCATAAGATTAATAATTATTCCTGTGGATGAGATTTCTATCAGCAAATGCAAATTCTTATTTGCATTTTACATTTTGGGATAGAATATTTACAATAAAACAAAACAAATTTTGGAATTGTTATTCCTATTGAAAGAAAAATTTATTCATAAATATTTGTTAAAGAAGGGAAGGAAGACTTGTTTGAGCAGACTGTCTCACAATCTCAGTAAATATAGGGACCACTGCCATGGGCTTTTGCAGTTGAAGACAGAGATTGGACTTAACTCCAAATACCAGAAATAGTCCTTTATAGACAACGAAAAGAGTTTCGGTCAATAAATTGAATAATGTTAGAGCACACTTCAGTGATCAGGTAAATATTGGCTAAACTGACCCAAAAAGATTCTTCCTGAAGGAAGGCCAAGGTGATCAGGAATCCCCTGGGAAATGGTAGAGGATGAGGAGCAAGATGAGATACTGAGGGTGATAATCTACTGAGAATGGGAAGTGAAGTGAAAGTCACTCTGTTGTGTCTGATTCTTTGTGACCACATGGACTAAAAAAGCCCATGGAATTCTCCAGGCCAGAATACTAGAGTGGGTAGCCTTTCCCCTCTCCCTTCCCAACCCAGGGATCACACTCAGGTCTCCCTCAATGCAGGCAGATTCTTTACTAGCTGAGCCACCAGAGAAGCCCATGAGAATGGGGCATCCTGGTTAAACTGACTTCACAGGATTCCTACTATTATTGAACAACACAGAGAGGAATGCAGTAGCTCAAAAGTGAAGGTCTAATTGATAAAGAATTCAGAGGTGCCTGAGTAGTTTGGTCATGGAGAGAATCTTTGTCATTTGTTAAATAAATCAGAGTCAAATATAGGCAAGAATTTTATGAAAAAATGCGCATAAAAGCACAGGACTTCAGTTGTACCATAATAACAAAATCATTCATTTTTTCTAGGATAATTTAATATTAACTTAATTGTAAGATCAGAGGAACTAAAAAGCCTCTTGATGAAAGTGAAAGAGGACAGTGAAAAAGTTGGCTTAAAGCTCAACATTCAGAAAACTAAGATCATTGGCATCTGGTCCCATAACTTCATGGGAAATAGATGGGGAAACAGTGGAAACAGTGGCAGACTTTATTTTTTTGGACTCCAAAATCACTGCAGATGGTGACTGCAGCCATGAAATTAAAAGACGCTTACTCCTTGGAAGGGAAGTTATGACCAACCTAGATAGTATATTGAAAAGCAGAGATATTACTTTGCCAACAAATATTGTCTAGTCAAGGCTATGGTTTTTCTGTGGTCATGTATGGATGTGAGAGTTGGACTGTGAAGAAAGCTGAGTGCCAAAGAATTAATGCTTCTGAACTGTGGTGTTGGAGAAGACTCTTGAGAGTCCCTTGGACTGCAAGGAGATCCAACCACTCCGTTCTAAATGAGGTCAGCCCTGGGTGTTCATTGGAAGGGCTGATGCTGAGGCTGAAACACCAGTACTTTGGCCACCTCATGCGAAGAGGTGGAAAAGACTTATTGGAAAAGACTCTGATGCTGGGAGGGATTGGGGGAAGGAGGAGAAGGGGACGACAGAAGGTGAGATGGCTGGATCGCATCACCAACTTGATGGACATGAGTCTGAGTGAACTCCGGGAAATGGTGATGGACAGGGAGGCCCGGCGTGCTGCGATTCATGGGGTCGCAGAGAGTTGGACATGACTGAGCCACTGAACTGAACTGAACTGAATGTCCAAACAGATTTGTTGTAAAGTGTAACCTGAGTTTTAGGAAAAGGTTATTAAATTTTCCTTTTTGCTGCTGCTTAACCAAGAAAAGGCTATTAAATTTTCCCTTTTTCCTGATTCTTAACCAAGAACTGCCCCCCTAAATTAAATGCTTCAATCTTTCTTTTTGCCTGAGACCACAGTTTATTTATCCAAAATGCTTTTTCCCTTTCCTACCACCCCAGCATACTGAAACTTTACATTGCACTACGTTGTGGTGTCTGCATAGATGCTCGAAATGATACAGACTGTAAATCTCGTCTTAATGTTTAATGGGCAGTGGAGGAGGATGCATTTTGCCATGTTTATAAAGGTTTCTATTTTCTTCAGCTTTGACTGATTGCATCTCTTTCTCATATATAGTTAATTCAAATTATTTGTGCCTCTGGAGTATATCATATGAGCCCAAAAGTTGCACAACATCCTCATACTGTTTGCAAACTCTCTAAGTGATTCTTGCCAGGAACCAGCACTCAAGGGGAAAGTTAATATTCCAGGGTATTAAAATAGCTTGATTTGATTTCATTTTCAAGGGAAGCTTTGTCAAATTAAAGGTGTAAGAGAGGTATATCTAAAATTTGTATGCTTGAATCTTTGTTCTTTTCTCTGTTTAGGCAAACTGAGATACCTATACAGTATGTAAATATTTTAAAAAATCTGTTTTATTTTTAGAACATATTTCTTGCCATATACATATATAAGATCTCAATCAGCATGCACTGATGTTTACATATGAATAAACCTAGATGAAATTATATTGCCTGGAACTGACCACTTATTTCTTTTCTCCAGGCTTGAGAAAGGATATAACAACTAATCTTTGTGGTTTGATCATTGTGACCTATATTGTTTCTAGAAAATGTCTGAAGTGAACTAGTATATACATAGTTCATAGAAGCAGGCAAACCTTCATGTTATGCTTCAGGTATATATGAAATAAAACTCAAGTTACAACTGGAGGATATAACACAGTAGATTGGAATAGCTGGAAAAACATCTGCTAGTTTTCTACTTTAAAAAGTTTATCCATGATACAGAGGAAAAATCCAGAATGTGTGTGCTCTTTCTACCTGCTGATTATATAAATTTATTTTAAAAAAATGTGTACTCTTTTCAAATAATGAATGGAATATTACTCTGAGACATTTAGGTGTAAAGTTATAAAGTCATTATTTTCAAATGGAGTTGCTAATTTCTTTTCTCCCCCACAGAGGTTCCTTTTTGTGAGCATTGTCTTTGAAATGGGAAGGGGTTAAGTATATTAAGACTTTAAGGTATATTACATGGATAGGAAAAATATGGAAATTTAGCTTCAACTGAAATTGATATAAACTAGAAACAAATGTGAGGATGGAGAAGAACCAGGAATAAGGCTAAAAATGCACATCGCAACATTCTATCCATCTAGTGAGTGCAGGAGAGATGCAAGAGGCTGCCTTTCTGCATTAGCTTATTACAATAATGGCTGTCCATACTTGACTTGTTTAGAGAGACCCATGGGTCCTTGGCATTGATATTATTCCTATTATTTTGTAATAATAGGAACTTTGTTATATTCCTATATTCCTATTATTTTGTAAATTGATTTATTTTTCGATTCACATATTTGAGTTCATGCGGTGGGTTACATAGTTCTTTTTGTGTGCTTCATTGCACCCTTTGGTTTGTATAAGCCTTGGGTGAGTACCAGAGGGACAGCTGCTCATGCACTGGCGAAGGAAATTCAGTGATTCATGAACCTGCGCAGGAAAGAGTGAAGATAGTGCACAAACTTCCACTCTCAATGATGCAGAAGTTTGAATGTAAAGCAGGTTCTCTCTTGGCATTTTGCCAGAAACTTCTAGTTTTGTTGGAGACCATAAAGGAAAACACTATACCGATTCACTTCCTTTACATGGGAAGTTAAAATGATGGCATATCTTACCATTGCGGTGACATTTAAATCTAATCAATATAAGAATCCATCTTAAGTCCATTTCCAAAACACTGCTTTCAAAATAACTTTTTATTGTTCTTCAATTAGCAAAATAAATGTATGTGCATTAATATAGCCATGCCAAAACGAAAAGAACCAATAGTCCAATTTCTCATTCCCTCCTAAAAACATGTATATGTAACTCTTTATATATAATCAACACAAAATGTAAATTTTCTAATTAGTTAACCAGGGTAGATACCTCTTCATCAAATATGGTTTGTGTTTGATCAAAATTCTGTTCCTCTTTTTTCCCTCAGATAATGATAATAGAAGAATCTGGGAAACTGAATTGCAATAATCATTTAATTTATTCAAAATAATTTAATTCCTAAAGAACAAAGGTATTGATTTTACTATTTGCAGCATTTCAGAAGTTTTCCAAAGGGTAAAGAGGTACATAATAGATAAGTGTATATTAAAGACTGGTGTGCATAAGATTCAATAAATATCTGTTATTCTTGATGGAGATATGTTAATTGGCAGGAGCTCTAGACATGGTGTGGAGGTGAGAGTATATTGTAACAAATGAAAATGTGTTGATAGAATTAAAAACAAAAATCACAGAAACCTATTTTTTTTTATATATATATAGTTTTAAGAGCTAACAGAGTTTGGGAGTGTCTCCCAAGAAACACTTTTAAAATCACAATGAGCATTTTCTAACGTGTGCCCCAAGTCTGCCGGAGAAGGCAATGGCACCCCACTCCAGTACTTTGCCTGGAAAATCCCATGGATGGAGGAGCCTGGTAGGCTGCAGTCCATGGGGTTGCGAAGAGTCGGACATGACTGAGTGACTTCCCTTTTGCTTTTCACTTTCATGCATTGGAGAAGGAAATGGCAACCCACTCCAGTGTTCTTGCCTGGAGAATCCCAGGGATGGGGGAGCCTGGTGGGTTGCTATCTATGGCATTGCACAGAGTTGGACTCGACTGAAGCAACTTAGCAGCAGCAGCAGCAACTTTGAAGTGAAGTGAAAGTCATTCAATTGTGTCTGACTCTTTGTGATTCCATGGACTGTAGCCTGCCAGGCTCCTCTGTCCATGGAATTCTCCAGGCCAGAATATTGGAGTGGGTAGCTGTTCCCTTCTCCAGCAGATCTTCCCAACACAGGCATCAAACCCAGGTCTCCTGCACTGCAGACAGATTCTTTACTGTCTGGGCCACTAGGGAAGCCCAAAAATATTGGAGTGAGTTGTCTATCCCTTCTCCAGCTCATCTTCCTAACCCAGGAATCAAACCGGAGTTTCCTGCATTGCAGGTAGATTCTTTACCAGCTGAGCTACCAGGGAAGCTAATAACTACTTTAAAATTGTAAGTTGTTTTGTTTTTTTTTAATAAATATTTTAAAACTTAAATTTTACAATATGAATTACTTTTTTCAGTTTGTTCTGCTAAAGATACTTTGTTGATTAATTCATAATTTATTCATCAATTAAATCACTGATGACTGTATAAGCATTTATTAAGAATTCATTTGGGGCCATGTACTATCTGAGACACTACAGATTCAAAGATTAATCTGACAAATCTGCTGTCAAGGAGCTCATTTCTAACACTGTACATTATAAGGATGACAATTGACTATTCTTTCTTGTACTATGAAAGCACTGGGAGAAATTATCTATTTCAGCTTGGATATTGAGAAATGTCTCACAGAGGAATATGTGAACTGAGTAATAAAAGATTAGAAGTCAGGTGTAAGCTCCAAGAAGATAGAGACTGTTATTTCCACCATTCCTATAGGACTTCTTGGCCCAGAGTGAGGTGTGATTAATATTTGCTAAATTCATAAATGGCAAGGGTGTGTGGCAAAAAATGATTCTACCTAGAGAGTATATAGGATATTCACAGATTTAGCACATGCACATCTATTCACCTTTTTCTACAATTTATCTGCTTCTAACATTTTGTTTTCTGTGATATTTAGCTGGAATTCAGAGAGTTAGTTATACAGAATGGACTTGCAGACTTGGGGCTGCTGCTGCTGCTGCTAAGTCACTTCAGTCGTGTCCGACTAAGTGTGATCCCACAGACGGCAGCCACCAGGCTCCTCCGTCCATGGGATTTTCCAGGCAAGAGTACTGGAGTGGGGTGCCATTGCCTTCTCCATCACTTCAAAGTAGTTATAACTAAATATTCATGAAATTGTGAAGGCATATTTGTTTATGTAACAAATTCCATAATTTGGAAAAGTTATATTTGTGTTAGGACAGTAACACAGCAGTTTTTGTAAAACGTGTAAGATTGGTTTTAACTCACATCTCTAAAATGTGTTCTTTGAAATTAATGAGCTTGGGATGTGATGCTAAGGGTGTGCCCATAATCTTGTTTACATTTTAAGTTGTTCATCATGTTAGGTCCTGCACATCCACTGCTGTGAGGATGCACGTTCCTTGCTGGCTAGCCTTTCCTGCATTCTTCTCCTGTGATGTATGCACACAGGGGAACCTTAGAGTATGTTTAGTGACTTTTTGCCTGGTAAGGCTCTTCACTCTGATGAACTCACCATCTCCCTCCTCTCATTGCTATTTGCTTGAATCTTTCTATTCAATTCTCTTGAACTCAACAGTGTGTGGACTCAGCACTAGCTTCACAATCTTTTCCTATTACAGTTTTCTGGCCCTTTTAATATCATCATCTTCAACATTCAGTGGACTTGCTTTTTTCTTCTCATCTCTTCTAAAGGTTCAGTTTTTTTACTTCTCTATTTTAGACACACACTGAAATTGTTATATACTGGGGTTTTTAACTTTATTTCCTTCAGAGTCATAACCTAGAATATCTTACTCCTCAAAGAAAACTTGCTCAGTTTTGTTAAAAACCTTCCCTTTCTTCATTCACATAAGCCTATTCTACATGCACACACACACCCCAAAATTATTTTTACTTTCGCTTGTGCTTCTGGTTCTCCTCCCATTTCCCAAAATTTTGCAATGATTTGCCTTTTCATCCTGCATTCATTTCTTCTCATTCATTCTTCAGTATGTCTTCTAACTCTGTGCCAGTAGTAGAACAATAATAATTCACTAAATGCCTTCCAATTTGAAAAGTCAGTGGACATCTTTCTGTCTTGATTCTACTCAGTCTCTCAGTAGCATTTACAACTCCTGTCTTCTTAAGAAACCTTTCTTCAACTTTTCCACTACGGTTGGTCTTCTCTTTAGATTATCTCATCCATTTCAATACATTTAGGTGCATTTCTCTGATGACGACTCTAGTATTTACATACCTATCTTATTCTCTTCAAAACTCAAGTTCTGTTGTCATAAATACAACCATCCTTTGACCTCTCTAACTCTCTCATAGCATCTCATGAATGTATGAATGAAATACTTTTAATTTCCTCCTCACAGTGTCATAATGCCTACCCAGTCTTGCCTATTTTAATGAATGACATCACCTTTCACCTAGCGGCTCAACTTCCAAATCACATCCAGTTAATAACTTCATCCTTTCTTTAAAGTCTTCCAAGTATGTTTTGAATCTGCTGCTTTACATTGATATGCTTTTTCACTACTTGGCTAGTGACAGGTAAGCTCTTTTAGTGCTAAAGCTTCCCATTGGGTCCTCTTCTATCCTTCTAATCAAGGGGTCAGCAAACTTCTTATAAAAGAACAGAAAATAAATATTTTAGGTTGCGTCAGCCAAACAGTCTGTCTGTTGCAACTTCTCAACTCTGCCATTGTAGTGTGAAAGAGGACATAGGCGATATATAAAGAATGGATATGGTTGTGTTCTAATAAAACTTTATTTATAAAAGAGATGGTGACCCTCTGCCATGCTGCAGCTAGAGAGAATACTCTAAATGCAAATATTATCATGTTACTCCCCTACTAAACATATGCCTTCCATGATTTATTGACGCTTTCATAATAAAATACAAAAATTTTGGTAGCTTCCTAAGCACTGCATGTCTTGGCCCTTTCTTACCATTCTTATTTTATCTGAAGTCACATTCTCTAAAATCACCATTTTCATTTAAGTTTCTTATGCATGAGTAGTGTTCAAGACCAGCTATGTGATCTTCAAGGCACAGTGAGGAATTAAAATGTGAAGCCCTCATTCAAAAGTTAATGATAAAAAGAAATGGAGCTCTAGAAAATGGATTAAGGTCTAGTAGATTTCTTCTCTACATGACCTTGTAGATATTTTATATTACTTATTAATTAAATAAGAATATATGCTATGGATGCCAGACCGAAGGATATTCTTTGATATTTTGTTATTAAACATTTATTCACTGGAATTTTATTTTTGTTCTAATATAAGATTGAGAGTTTTGGGTTACTCATGAAAAACAAATTATTAGAGGAAAGCACAGGATTTTTCTGTAGTTCTGTGAGTTTTTCAAAAAGTTTGTATTAACTAGATTAATTCTGCCACTTAAATTTATTACTATGAAAACCAACCCCATTAAACCCCAAATGAAGAGCTGAGTTGGCATTTTGGCTGATCTTAACTATTAATTGGACTTGTTAATAAATAGAACCATATAACCTTAAAAATAAACATCTGTTTTTACATAAACTTGAAGGACATGCTTTATTTGAATCATTTTTTCAGACATAAGCTTCTCGTTGATTTTTGCCACTGATTTACGTATAGCTTTTAAAGTACTTAAATCTGCATTTTTCTTTGTTTTGGAAATTATAAGAGTTATTTCTGGAGTTAGGACAGCTAGGTTTCAGTTCTAGTTCTGCTGCTTACTAGCAGTCACCATGGCCAGGTAATTTAGCTTCAGGAAATTTTAGTTTTCCACATTGAACTGCCCTGGAAATCCATAGATGTCAGTTCAGTTGCTCAGTCGTGTCTGACTCTGCAACCCCATGGACTGGAGCACACCAGCCTTCACAGGTCATCAAAAATTCTGGAGTTAACTCAAACTCATATCCATTGAGTAGGTAATACCATCCAACTGTCTCATCCTCTGTTGTCCACTTCTCCCACCTTCAATCCTTCCCAGAATCAGGGTCTTTTCCAGTGAGTCAGTTTTTCGCATCAGGTTGCCAAAGTATTAGAGTTTCAGCTTCAGCATCAGTCCTTCCAATGAATATTCAGGACTGATTTCCTTTAGGATGGACTGGTTGGATCTCCTTGCAGTCCAAGGGGCTCTCAAGAGTCTTCTCCAACAACACATTTCAAAAGCATCCATTCTTCGGTGCTCAGCTTTGTTTATAGTCCAACTCTCACATCCATACATCACTACTTGAAAAACCATAGCCTTGACTAAACGGACCTTTGTTGCAAAGTAACGTCTCTGCTTTTTAATATGCCATCTAGGTCGGTCATAACTTTCCTTCCAAGGAGTAAGCATCTTTTAATTTGATGGCTGCAGTCATTGTCTGCAGTAATTTTGGAGCCCAAGAAAATAAAGTCTGACATTGTTTCCACTGTTTCCCCATCTATTTCCCATGAAGCGATGGGGCCAGATGCCATGATCTTAGTTTTCTGAATGTTAAGCTTTAAGCCAACTTTTTCACTCTTCTCTTTCATTTGCCACAAGAGGCTCTTTAGTTCTTCGCTTTGTGCCATAAGGGTGGTGTTATCTGCATATCTGTGGTTCTTGATGTTTCTCCCAGCAATCTTGATTCCAGCTTGTGCTTCATCCAGTCCAGCGTTTCTCATGATGTATTCTGCAAATAAGTTAAATAAGCAGGGTGACAATATTACAGCCTTGACATACCCCTTTTCCTAATTGCAACCAGCCTGTTATTCCATGTCCAGTTCTAACTGTTGCTTCCTGACCTGCATACATATTTCTCAGAAGGCAGGTCATGTGGTCTGATATTCCCATCTCTTTAAAAAATTTCCCCAGTTTGTGGTGATCCACACAGTCAAATGCTTTGGCATAGTCAATAAAGCAGAAATAGATATTTTTTCTGGAACTCTCTTGCTTTTTTGATAATCCAATGGATGTTGGCAATTTGATCTTTGGTTCTTCTGCCTTTTCTAAATCCAGTTTGAACATCTGGAAGTTCATGGTTCAGGTACTGTTGAAGCCTGGCTTGGAGAATTTTGAGCATTACTTTACTAGCATGTGCTGCTGCTGCTGCTGCTAAGTCGCTTTAGTCATGTCTGACTCTGCGACCCCATAGACATCAGCCCACCAGGCTCCCCCATTCCTGGGATCCTCCAGGCAAGAGTACTGGAGTGGGTTGCCATTGCCCTCTCCATACTAGCATGTGAAATGAGTGTAATTGTCCATAGATGAGAAGGTGATTGTAAGGATGAGTTAAGATACTATACATACACTCTTTTGACATATATAAATGATATTGCTATTGTTGATCATAGCATCATGCCTAATGATTTTGTAAGACTCCAGAAACATGGTTGTAAATTTTTTGTGTGATATTTTAAATTTGTAGGTATTCTAAATATAGGGTACTTTATTTTTTATTTTTTTATTACTTTCTGCATTCCGTCCATGATGTATCCTTTGTCATGTTCGGTATTGCCAGTTTGGTAATATGCCAGAGTATATCATTAACAGATTCAACCAGACTTGATGATGGCTCTTTTGTTGGATGGGACTATTCCAATGATTTGTTACATGTTGTATAGGAATAGATACCTGGAGACGCATGTTTGTTAACTTACTGATAGAGCCTGCAGTTTCAGGTGGTGGTTTACACAATCTAACATCATTTCCAATTCTCTGGTTGAGAATATTTTAAAACGTTTCCGTGATATAAGTGAGTTCTACACATTTTATTCCCTATGTTCAACTTTTTACAACCTGGTTGGGTTTCACTTAATAGAAATATTCCGATAAACCTACTTTGACAACTTTTAACTCTGCTTAGATTTCATACTCTATTTTTGTTTTTATTATGTGACTAATAGGTACAGTTATGTAAATTATTGAAATTAGTTTCTAATTCCCACACTATATATTTCTCCTTTTCTCTTTAAAAAAGAGAAGAATAGGATAAAAAATGCAAAATTATACTATTTTCTTGCTAATTTTCTATATTTATGAATCAATATATCAAACTAAATTGGTGATTTTCAGGAGGATTTTCTGTTAAAATATTTAATGATAAATTATGACAAAACATATATGTGTGTGTGTGTGTGTGTATGTATATATATTTGCTTGGAAAAGAGATGATAGCTGCATTTATCATTTCTTATTTGTCACTTTAATAGTAAATAATCTATACTCTGTGACTTCATAACTACTACATTCTATAAATTCTAAGAAAGTTAGTTAATATTCATATGGAAATTCATATATAAATATGTTCACTGGAATATTTACAATACAGATAAACTGAAAATAAAAACTAAGAGACCATAATGAGGGAATTATTAAATTATGGAACACTTATATACCTTAATGTGATATTGCCATTAAAATGTATATTCAGAGACTTCCCTAGTAGCTCAGTGCTAAGATACCGAGTAACCAATGCAGAGGACTCGGGTTCCATCCCTTGTCGGGGAACTAACTGTCACATGCTGCAACTAAGACCTGGCAGAGCTAAATAAATAAATATATATATATAAATTTTTATGTATATATTCATTGGTGCATGTTTAGAATATAAAGCTATAAAAATATTAAATTTTTATATTAAGAATGACTCAACCAGGGAAAAATATAAGGTATATGAGAGATGAGATGGAAATTAAACAAAATGCTTCTAATGGCTACCATGAGTTCTAATACAGATAATTTTATGCTTTTTGCTATATTTCCCTGTGTTTTCTCTGTTTCTATAATAAATATATAATAGTGTAAAATAGAACGATTATCATTAGGTAAAATGCAATATACAGTCTGAATAGTTTTATTTTTTCTCTTGAATGTTATGATACTTTTACCTTTTCAAATATTTAAAATTCTTACAATATCTCAGAATTATAATTAGGTTAGTAACTTTATTCTGTTTTTCTATTACACTGCCTTATGTCAAAAACATGTCATAGAGAAGCAGTACATACTGAAACCAAAAGAACTGACAATTTGAGACTACAGTACATAATATTGAGTAACTAAGCAAGTCACCATGATTCTCCTTTTTGAGTCACACACACAGCTACTGAAATAGTTTTCCATTGCCTTTTAAATACAGTTGTGTATATAGTACATTGTGCTTTAATCATCTTAAAACCTATATTTAGAAATGCTAAGAGTACAATATCTCACACTGGGAGAATTGAAATTATGTATTTGCTCATTTGATCATTAATTTATCTATGAAGCATTGAAGCATGCTTAATTTATCTATGAAGCATCTATGAAGTATTGAAAATCCATGGCTCTGGCTACTGTGTTGCCAGCTGGAATAGTAGAGTTCATTTCTTCTGAAAAAGTTGGACTTTTATCTTGATGATCTATCAAAACATCGCTTGCTCTGTTTTCCTCCTAGTCCATATATAGTTGACTAAGAGTGGATATTACTGTCATAGTCATTTATAAATCATAAAGTGTGAAATTCACTCAGTCGTGTCCAACTCTTTGCAACCCCATGGACTATACAGTCCATGGAATTCTTCAGGCCAGTATTCTGGAGTGGGTAGCCTGTTCCCTTCTTCAGGGGATCTTCCAACCAAGGGATCGAACCCAGGTCTCCCTCATTGCAGGCAGATTCTTTAGGAGCTGAGCCACCAGGGAAGCCCAAGAATACTGAAGTGGTTAGCCTATCCCTTCTCCAGGAGATCTTCCCAACTCAGGAATCGAACTGGGGTCTCCTGCATTGCAGATGGATTCTTTACCAGCTGAGCTACCAGCTGGTAAATCATGTAAGATGAAATGAAAAGCCATTTTAGTTTAGGGATTATTTTTTGTAGTTAAATTTCTTCTTTAAAGGTGTTTTTAAAACAGGGTCCATGAGATCTTTAGAGACAATCCACTTTTTTTTTTTTTAAACCAATTTATTGAGAACAAGTTACATGTTTGGGACTATTATAGATGCAGAATTGTGTGAAAAAAGTTACTTCACAGCTCAAGGATCTTTATAATTTAAGGGAAGAGTGCAGGTGTATCTGTTAGTGCAATTTACATATACTCTGTTTCTCTTTGGGTAATAACCTTTAAACAGATTTTGTATCTGCTTAAGAGAAAAAAAAAATTTACTTCCTGTACCAAAAGAAAAAACACAATAATTCTACACATAAGAAAATAATTTTTATGACCCAGATATGTTTTGTGGAAGATTATTATATTTCAAGATATTATATGCTGACTGAAATAGGAAAATTCAATATTTGGGTCTTGAGTAAGTAGACACATGAAATTCATCATTTAAACATGACAAAATATAAAAAAGCCATAATCTCCACTGTAGTGAATGCTCTGAGTCAGAGATAGCATCTACATCTTATGTCAAATTGTGAAATACCACTAAACATTGCCCAATGATGATTTGTTTGTGGGGGAAGGACATCTCCAGTTAGCATCCTAACAGAAATACTGATCATATTCTTTGGTAACTACTATGTGGTGCTAATTAGAAATTTTTCAGCAAAAGAGACCAAGTCCAGTTTTTTGGTACTCTATCAAATACAGCCATTCCACCCTGGCATCTTTTAAAAATATTTCAGTGAGATTTTTCAAGTAGTTTGAGAGAAACTAGAGTGATTTTATCTTAAGTCTTAACCTTTGCTTATTCACTATATTATATTTGGTTTTCTGACTTTCTGGACCATTTACTCATCTCCTACATTAATTACAAATATAAATAGTTTGGCTCAGATGGTAAAAAATCTGCTTGCAATGCAGGAGATCCGGGTTCAGTTCCTGAGTTGGGAAGATCCCCTGGGTAAGGGAATGGCAACGCACTCCAATATTCTTTCCTGGAGATTCCCACAGGCAGAGGATCCTGGTGGGCTACACAGTCTATGGCGCCACAAAGAGTTGGACACAACTGAGTGACTAAAACACACAAACAACACTGGTTTATTTTTCTGTTCCCTGTTGTTCTATTTAGTATTCCTCTTCTTTAGGGCATTTAAGCTTCCTCGCTGCAAGCACCTTGATCAATGAAAATTGTATCCAATATTTTCAATGTTCTCATCATAGTTTTGTATATAGCAGCATGCAGGATATATTATAGTCTCAGCAGATATATTGAATTGGACTTCTGGAACTTTAGTCTATGGATTTAAATTTTCTTTTTGACCCATCGAAGAAAAATAATAGTTATACCTTAATAACAGATGTTGTTAATAACAGATGTTTTGGGGATAATTCCTCACTTTAGTTTTTGTGCCACTGGCCTTCCAGTCGCATATACTTTTGATTTTCTAAGGGAAATTACTATGCTTTTGTAATCTTGAGTATATCTTTGAAACACTATTTAGAACATAAATTTTAGAAAGATTATGAATTTCAGTAAAATACCACTAATCCCACAAATTACACAAAAAGTGTACTATAAAATATAGGCACATTTTCATATACTAATTTATATTGTGCTTCAAATTATTAACTGATCCATATAGCAAATGTTTTAAAAATATTTCTTACTACAAGCTAACCAATGTCTAATAGGTCACCCCATCTTTCAGCCAGTACTAGTACCCATTACCATGGTTAATATACCATATACATTACCATCAAAACATATTTTGGCTACCACATGTTAACACATCTTGATAGATGATAGTTACATATTTGCAGCATTTTCATCTTATTCAAAAAGCAATGTTTGTGCAGTTATATGAATATATAATTGTATTTTTCATACCACCCTCAATATTTTATATAAGAACATGAAAATGGAAAAATTATATCACTGACACAAGTAATAAAAATCAATTTTCTTGTACTTACTAAAATAGAGCAAAGATGAGAGTAATAAGCATGCCAATGATAACATATTTTTAGGCTCAATTAGATACTTACTGGACTTATATAAATGACAGGTATTTTTAACTATGATGAAAAATTAGAAAAATTAAAGACTATACTTAAAATTAAGTTAATATATCAACAGAGATTGAACATATATATATATATATATATATATGAAAATTTTGCAGATAGAAACCAAAATGGAGATCTAACTCCATTGTTCAAATTTTGCCCATTAACTCTCTTGCACAATACTGGGAAGATACATACCGTGGCATTTAGCAGTTGAAAACTCAATGATGATAATCTTAAAGTGAAGTGAAAGCTCTCAGCTGTGTCCAACTCTTTGGGACGCCATGGATTATACAGTCCTTGAATTTCTCCAGGCCAGAATATTGGAGTGGGTAGCCTTTCTCTTCATGGGATTTTCCCAACCCAGAAATCGAACCCAGGTCTCCCACATTGTGGGCAGATTCTTTACCAGCTAAGCCACAAGGGAAGCCCAAGAATATTGGAGTGGGTAGTCTATCCCTTCTCCAGTGGATCTTCCCACCCAGGAATCAAACTGGGGTCTCATGCATTGCAGGCAGATTCTTACCAACTGAGATATCAGGGAAGCCCAGTAATCTTAAAGGCAGTAATTAATTCTATATTTTAAAAGTACTTTTTTTTTTTTACATTTCTGCTTTCTATTTTATTATTGCAAGTTTCATAACCAGATATTACAGAAGTCAGTTTTATGACATTTGTACAAATTCCAGGAAAACTCTTGGCTTTTGATTAATGAGCAAATAGGACACACTGTCATGTAAATGTGAACAGCTAAAATAATTACCTTTTCTTCTAGAAATGAGCATGTTTATTTAGTACTTTGGTAGGATTTAGTGTCTGGAAGAGAAAAATTGTCTGCATCATTTTGCTTTTTATTTTGAGCTATGTTTTTTCAAATAGAAGTTTTTTTTTTTCTTCTTCTTTCTTTTGTTGTTATTCTCAAATTTAAATTTCAGGTCATTGACAATTGAGCATATATTTTGAATACACAATCAGCTTTCTCATTGTCTCATCCAGTCTACTCACCACTCCATTCTACTCTTCCAACTTTTTTTTTAAATTTTATTTTATTTTTAAACTTTACATAATTGTATTAGTTTTGCCAAATATCAAAATGAATCCACCACCGGTATACATGTGTTCCCCATCCTGAACCCTCCTCCCTCCTCCCTCCCTGTACCATCCCTCTGGGTCGTCCCAGTGCACTAGCCCCAAGCATCCAGTATCGTGCATCGAACCTGGACTGGCAACTCGTTTCATACATGATATTTTACATGTTTCAATGCCATTCTCCCAAATCTTCCCACCCTCTCCTTCTCCCACAGAGTCCAACTTTTGAAGATAACAATTTTCTAAATGATTTGGTTCTTTCTATTTGCTTATATTTCTTAACAGTGTCCTGTCTTACTTGGCATTTTAACTGCTCTGTTCTTTAAATGAGTTTACAACATCTTAATCATCTATTTTTATCTCCTTCTGTCTGTTAGTTTCATGTAGTTTTATATTCTTGACATCACATAGTAATGTAGATACATGTGTGTGGATTCTTAACATTTGTTTAGTGTTTATTCAGAGTACCTACTGTTTTATTGCTGTTTCAACAATTAACCAAGTGATGTGACATAACTGAGCCGAGTTTTTCTCATTCATTTTCACTAGTTTAATAATCTCTTTTTAGCTAATGATACATTTCTTTCATATACTCACTCCATCTGTACCAGTGGATCTAACATTAGGTTCCAAACATACAAAAATTATCATCTTAATATTCAGATGGCAAACTGGAAAGAGAAACATATACACACAAAATTAGATGTAGCAGTGAATCATAAAATATCTGCTTTATTTGTAACATGTATCTTCAAATTGTATCTAGGCTTGCTATCCTTTTGTATTCAGGCAGTTTATTTATGTGCTAGCAAATATACATTATGAAATGCTATTCATCTGGAAATTGTTTTGAAAAGACAACATTGTATTTTGATGGTATAAAAGACAATTTTTATAAAGCGCATTTCCATCAAGAACTGGTTTATTTGATCTGCACATTTCATACTGAATGATTTTTATGCTTCATGGTTAAAATAATTATAAATATATCTTCTGTGGCCATAGAAAGTAACTCTTTCTTTCCTGCTGCTTGGAAAACACTTTTTAAAAAGCTTAGATTTCTCTGCGTTTTAATGAATCATTTCTTGTCAGACAAATGCATAGTTATTTGTTATTATATCAGTTATGATGCTAAAACAGCAACATGTGGATTTACTGAAAAGAAGAGAAATGCTTTGCATAAGCTTGACAAATAGTTCTATGAATCTTGGAGCAGTCTTACAAGATGACATATTTAAGACCCTAGACCTTTGGTAGCTTTGCACTTAAATCAAGCATTGTCAGAGAAGATACTGGAACTTAACTCTAGTAAACAAATAATGCCCCCCTGCCCCAGTGCCAAAGATGGCCCCATACTAATCCCTGTAATCTTTGAGTAGGTTATCTGACATGACAGGTGGGAATTTGTGGATGTGGTTAAGGATTTAAAGATGAGGAGATAACACTGGATTAGTTGGTTGGGCCCACAGAATCTCAGGTCCTTAGATGGAAGAAGGCAATGAGTCAGAGAAGTAAATGTGATGATGGAAACAGCAACAGCAGAGAGAGAGAGGGAGAGAATATGAATGACTGAATTAATTTGAAGATGATACACTGCTGACTTTGAAAATGGGTTAAGAAGTCATGAGCCTAAGAATATAATAGCTTCTAGAAACTAGAAAAGTCAAGGAAATTTATTTTTCTCATAAAGACACCAGAAGAAACACAGCCCTATCAGCACCTTGACTTTGGTTTCAGCCCAGTAAAACCAATTTTGGACTTTAACCTTCAGAACTATAAGATAATAAAGCTGTGTCATTTTAAACTACTAAGCTTGTGATGACTTGCTACAGCAGTAATAGGAACCTAATACAACAATTAATCATAATTAGAAAGATGACCTGTAGAAAAGAAAAGCCAGCCAAAGTATAATTACAATGTAGATAAAGTTCATTCCTGGATATCTCTCTCCTTATTTTGGATGTTCTCCTACAGAAACAAACCATTTCCCTGGACTCTTCCCTCATGCCCCAGAATTATAATCTTATCTAAACCACTCATCCTTTTCTGTCTTATCTTCCATCGTTTGTTTTTGTATACTTCCTTTCTGTTTTCCAACCACCTCCTTTATCAGTTCTGGTCAGTCCTTCAGTCATGTCTAACTCTTTGCAACCCCATGGTCTGGAGCACACCAGGCTTCCCTGTCCATCACCAATTCCAACGGCTTGCTCAAACTCATGTCCATCAAGTTGGTGATGCCATCCAACCATCTCATCCTCTGTTGCCACCCCCACCCCCACTTGCCTTCTCATCCTGCCTTTAATCTTTCCCAGCATTAGGGTCTTTTCCAATGAGTCAGTTCTTTGCATCAGGTGGCCAAAGTATTGGAGTTTCAGCTTCAACATCAGTCCTTCCAATGAATATTTAGGATTGATTTCCTTTAGGGTTGACTGATTTGATCTCCTTGCAGTCCAAGGGACTCTCAAGAGTGTTCTCCAACACCACAATTCAAAAGCATCAGTTCTTTGGTGATGAGCTTTCTTTATGGGCCAACTCTCACATCCATACATGACTACTGGAAAAACCATAGCTTTGACTAGATGGACCTTTGTTGGCTAAGTAATGTCTCTGCTATTTAATATGCTGTCAAGGTTGGTCATATCTTTTCTTCCAAGGAGCAAGCGTCTTTTAATTTCTTGGCTGCAGCCACCATCTGCAATGATTTTGAAGCCCAAGAAAATAAAATCTTTCGCTTTACCTCTCCTCATATACCCCCATCACCACAACTTTGTGTTTGATCTCTGTGTCTGCAACCTATAAAGTAGCTGTTTGAGCTCTGTTTCCATGAGAACTTCACTGTTGCTGGTGGTCTCTTTGTCCCTATCCTCTAATCTAAAGTAAGACATTTCCAAACTATTAATAGAGAATTTTAATTCAAAACTGCATTTAGAGAGGATTCTAATTAAAACCTACTGATGGAAAGGGTGTTCAGGGTAAGCAAGCCTTTTTAGGCCCAATTATGTCACTCTTATAGTTTAATTTTTTTAAAAACTAATTAAAGACTTGGGAAGAATAGTGGTAGGTGATTTAAAGCAATTTATAAAATACTTTCAAGGAAGGAATAATTAAAATAAATGTAAAAAGTATTGGCACAGGCCATTAAAAATACAAAATATAGAAGGAACATTTGTTATATGATGTGCTTTGACTTTATTTCCAATAGCAACAAAAGAGTGATAGAAGCTGTCTTGATCATGTTCTAAATAATTTAAACTACTAATTTAAAATTTAAAACATTTAATTAATGCTTAGAACTCTGTCTTCATTTATCACAAGAGGAAACTGAAGCTGAAAGAAGTGAGTTGATTTTTCTCAAGGAAATACAAGTAGCAGAGTTGGCAAAGTGTGTGTGTGTGTGTGTGTATACATCCTGCTGCTGCTGCTGCTAAGTCGCTTCAGTCGTGTCCGACTCTGTGCGACCCCATAGACGGCAGCCCACCAGGCTCCTCCGTCCCTGGGATTCTCCAGGCAAGAACACTGGAGTGGGTTGCCATTTCCTTCTCCAATGCATGAAAGTGAAAAGTGAAAGTGAAGTCATTTAGTTGTGCCTGACTCTTAGGTACTCTCAAAATACCCTATAACCAACAACATCATTTACAAATGCTGTAAGGTATCCTTGGCTATTAGACTCTTGCTGCTGCTGCTGAGTAACTTAGTCATGCCCAACTTTGTGCGACCCCACTGATGGCAGCCCACCAGGCTCCACCATCCCTAGGATTCTCCAGGGAAGAACACTGGAGTGGGTTGCCATTTCCTTCTCCAATGCATGAAAGTGAAAAGTGAAAGTGAAGTCGCTCAGTTGTGTCCGACTCTTAGCCACCCCAGGGACTGCAGCCTACCAGGCTCCTCTGTCCATGGGATTTTCCAGGCAAGAGTACTGCAGTGGGGTGCCATTGCCTTCTCCATTAGACTCTTAGTTTATTTTAAAAATACTCTTGCACTGTTTGCAGTGTAACGAGGTGATTAGACCATGGAGTCTGTAATCATCTGTATTCACTGCCCCCCTCTCACTGCTTAGCTTTAAAACATTGCCCCCATACAAGTCATTTAATGTACAATGACTCAGTTGCTTGGGATAATATAGTTGTTAGGGAAGTCAGTCCATGTAAAATATTCTGTAACATCGTTTGACACAAGTTAAGCTCTGTATCCTTGTGCTGTCTGCATGTCTAGTCTCTCAGTCGTGTCCGACTCTTTGCAATCCCATGGACTGTATCTCACCAGGCTCCTATGTCCATGGGGAGTGGGTTGCCATGCTCTCCTCCAGGGGACGGTATCATTGTAAGTTGTTATAATTATTTTAATTGAAATAACATTACCTAATATACATGTATGTTTTAATGGGAAAAAATATTTATACTTCTAGAAATACTTCTCTCATTTGTCCCAAATATACATTTTGGTCCTTGTTATGTTTAATCACTGTTAAATAATCTTAGATAAACTAACACGTTCAATTATGTATTTATGTGGAACAAAATTGAGATTCATTCAAAGTAGAACTTGTCAAGTTAGGCTATTTCAGAGTTGACTTTTTCTTCTCTCAAGATAATGAAACAATATGTTAATGCTGAAGTGTGCATGCTTTCCATCAGTGATTCTCAAACTCTACATCAGAATGATCTAGAAGGCTTCTTAGAACAGAGTGCTGGTCTGCATCTCCATAGCATCAGATTCATTCCTAAAAGTTCCAGCCACTGGTGCTGTTGGCCCAGGGGTCTACTTTGACAATCACTGCCTTAAATCCTTAAGCCATAACAGAACCAATTCTATGGAAAACACAAAATTTTTAAAATAATCCTTTATTGGCTTCCATTTTAAATAACTCTATGTGATACTAGTTAATCCTATATTAGATCAGAAGATTTAGATTTGAATACATATCTATCAGAATATCTATTGAAATATCAATATTTCTATAGGAGGTTTCCTACTGTGAGATAAATGACTTTCAAATGCCACTTGGTTAATGATTAAAAATATGTAACTCTTAATTTTCATAGGCACTGTTCACTAATGTTCACCACACCATTTCTTTGTCTTGAAATGAGTAACTTCTCTGATCTGCTGGACAAGCTCTCTCTTTAAGAGTTACTTTTAAGGAGATTCCTTAAATTTAAGGAGAATCTCCTTAAAAGTAACTCTTAAAGAGAGAGCTTGTCCAGGAGATTTCTTAAATTTAAGGAGAATCTCCTTAAAAGTAACTCTTAAAGAGAGAGCTTGTCCAGCAGATCAGAGAAGTTAGTCATTTCAAGACAAAGAAATGGTATGGTAAACATTAGTGAACAGTGCCTATGAAAATTATACAGAGTGAAGTAAGCCAGAAGGAAAAACACCAATACAGTATACTAACGCATATATATGGAATTTAGAAAGATGGTAACGATAACCCTGTATACGAGACAGCAAAAGAGACACTGATGTATAGAACAGGCTTATGGACTCTGTGGGAGAGGGAGAGGGTGGGAAGATTTGGGAGAATGGCATTGAAACATGTGAAACGTCATGTATGAAACGAGATACCAGTCCAGGTTCAATGCACGATGCTGGATGCTTGGGGCTGGTGCACTGGGATGACCCAGAGGGATGGTGTGGAGAGGGAGGAGGGAGGAGGGTTCAGGATGGGGAACACATGTATACTAATTAAATAATTTTCTATTAAAGAAAAAAAAAATAAAGTCTGCCACTGTTCCCACTTTTCCCTATCTATTTGTCATGAAGTGATGGGATTGGATGCCATGATCTTTGTTTTCTGAATGTTGAGCTTTAAGTAAATTTTTTCACTCTCCTCTTTCACTTTCATCAAGAGGCTCATTAGTTCTTCTTCACTTTCTGCCATAAGGGTGGTGTCACCTGCATATCTGAGGTTATTGATATTTCTCCCAGCAATCTTGATTCCAGCTTGTGCTTCATCCAGCCCAGCATTTCTAATGATGTACTCTGCATATAAGTTAAACAAGCGAGTGACAATACACAGCCTTAACGTACTCCTTTTATGATAACTCCTGTTTAACTTCCTTGATTCCTTCCTTTCATCTTCTATTCTCAATACTTATTTAATTAATCTCTACTTTTGCAATTGAGACTAAACAGAAACAAAGGAAAAAAAAAAGAGTTACTTTTAGTTATTGAGTTATTTTTAGTATTACTTTTTTTCTGGGGTGACTTCTCTGGTACACAAGAAGTTATTTTCCCTTTCTGACTTGTAACTCATAAAATATACTCTCATTTATGGATGGACCAACTTGTAGTTTAATTGATTAATTTGTACACTTTTTCCCTTTTACAAAGTGTGAGCTCTTATTTGTCTTAATTCCAGCAACTAGCTCAGTGTCAGGAATAAGACAGCCCGTAAATAAATGTTAAATGAATAACTAAGTAAATGATACCTAGTGAGTTGAGGTAACTTCTGACTTGTGTTAAATATAGATAGATTAAAAACTCCCTCCCTCCTTCTGCCACTCTCCCTCCCTACACACACACACACACACACACACACACAGAGGCATGTATGCTTACAGTGAGGAATGGGGTATGAAGGCTACCAGAGCTCTCTTTATTAAAACCAAGATCATTATTAAATACTATTTACTCAGCATCTCATATTAAAGGGACCCTCATGAAAGAACAAGTAGCCTAAAATAGTTCATTGGTCCTTAGAAATTCAAAATACTTGTATATTTCCTTCTTTTGTAACATGAATATCTATGAAGTGCTCCTGGTTGTCTGGAAACCTTCAGATACTTGTAAAACTTTATAGCTATTTGTATGTTTATCGAGATATGTGTTATTCCAAGAGATAACTAAGTTTTAACCACTGTCATTGTTCCAGGGATCTTGACTGAATTGTTGGCATTTTAAAGGATAGCAATTACATTTTTATATTTATCATAGTTTATTTTGTTGAATTTAGGCTACTTTATCAGCTACTTTGGCATGACTTTATATGGTTCAGAATTTCAAACAACATATTTTAGATTAGGGTGAGCCTTGAAAAACAAATTTCTGCCAGTCTGAAGGGTGATATGGTATGGGTGTGTATAGATTTTTGTTTGCATTCAAGGACCTTCACTGACAACATTAGCTCAAATTTTAAGCATCTTTTAGTTCCTACAGTTATGCTGATTGTTCAAATCAGCTTTTTGAAGTTCATTTAGCAGGCCATAAGGTATTTATTTCCTGATGGGGGAACTTGGAAAAGGTAGTTGTAACCGACAAAATGAAAATATTCAGCCTTTAGTTAACACGTGCTGGTTGCCATTTCCTTCTCCAGATATTAGAATACATTGACTTAAATAATTGGATTTTGCTAAATTGTTATTCTCTAAGTATGTATCTTTGTCAGTTTGGACTCTATAACAAAATATCACAGACTAGGTGGCTTAAACAAATGACATTTATTCTCACTGTTCTGAAGGTTGGGAAAGATCAAGGTTGTGGCAGATTCAGTTCTTAGTGAGTCCTTCCTGACTTGCAAACAGCTGCCTTCTGGCTGTACCTTCACATAGCAGAGAGATGAAGTTTTGATATCTCTTCCTTTTCTTATAAGAACACTGATTCCATCATGGGGCTTCGCATTTATGACCATATCTAAGACTAGTTATTTCTCTAAGCCCCCACCTCCTAATATATTAAAGGTACTCCCTCTGGGTAACTTCCTAAAGTTCAGTTCACATGTAGCATATCTGTTACTATTTTTTTGGCAATAAGTAGGAAGGACATAGAAAATTTAAATTTATACCATTAATTCAGGAAATGAGAAAGAGGACTTATGTCTTTTTTTTTCAGTTACCATCATCATCAGGAATGTTATTTAATTATGAATTATAAAAGAAAAATTAATAATATTATTTTCTAGAATGTATTAGGTCGCTGGCACTTCTATAAATCCTTTAATCCTTATAATGAGTCTCTTAGGTAGATGCTTTTTATCTTCTTAATCTTCATTTCATTTTAAAGATAAGGAATGTGAAGTGTAAAGAGGCTAAATAGTTTGCCCAAAGTTAAGAGACTGAACTGAAAATCAGAGCTCAGGTCCTTGAACTCTAAAGCTCTATGAAACACCATGTTATACATACACCTGTAAATGATGTCCCTGACAAAGTGAAAATCTCTGCTCTTTCACACCTCCTGTGACATTTGGAAACAACTACGTTCATTAAGACCTTTGTCTATTATCATATTATCAGGCAGTTGTGGGGTGTGGCACTGGACCAAGATATGACTCTGTGTAAGGTAGATCCACTGATCCTAGGTTTCTTATATGGCATAGTAAATAATAGCAATAACAATAATATTTTCTAAAAAAGAAAAGAAAAAGGAAAAAGAAACTTTTTATATTTGAAAATAGCTCATTTCACACCCTTTGAATTTTCTATTTCCCAGGTTTTTTACTTTGATAAAGTTTGGAGTCCTGTTATTTCTTACCTTGTAATAGAGTATAAGGCCTTTTCATTATAGGTGACTGGAATGCAAAAGTAGGAAGTCAAGGTATACCAGGAGTAACAGGCAAATTTGGCCTTGGAGTACAAAGTGAAGCAGGTCAAAGGCTAACAGATTTTGCCAACAGAACGTACTGGTCATAGCAAACACCCTCTTCCAACACACAAGAGAAGACTCTACAAATGGACATCACCAGATGGTCAGTACTGAAATCAGATTGATTATATTCTTTGCAGCCAAAGATGGAGAAGCTCTATACAGTCAGCAAAAATGAGAATAGGAGCTGACTGTGGCCCAGATCATGAACTCCTTATTGCCAAGTTCAGAATTAAATTGAAGAAGGTAGGGAAAACTACTAGACTATTCAGGTATGACCTAAATCAAATTGCTTACTATTATTCAGTGGAAATGACAAATAGATTCAAGGGATTAGATCTGGTAGACAGACTGCATGAAGAAGTATGGACAGAGGTTGATGACATTGTAGAGGAGGCAGTGATCATGACCATCCCCCCAAAAAAGAAAGCAAAAAAGCTAAATGGTTGTCTGAGAAGGCCTTACAAATAGCTGAGGAAAGAGAAGACATGAAAAGAAAAGGAAAAAAATACCCATTTGAATGCAGAGTTCCAGAGATTAGCAAGGAGAGATAAGAAACCCTTCTTCAGTGATCAGTGTAAAGATATAGAGGAAAACAATAGAATGGGAAAGACTAGAGATCTCTTCAAGAAAATTAGAGATACCAAGGGAACATTTCATGCAAAGATGGGCACAATAAAGGACAGAAATGTTATGGACCTAACAGAACCAGAAGATACTAAGAAGAGGTGGCAACAATACAGAGAACTATACAAAAGAGATCTTCATGACCCAGATAATCACAAAGGTGTGATCACTCACCTAGAACCAGACATCCTGGAATGTGAAGTCAAGTGGGCCTTAGGAAGCATCACTATGAACAAAGCTAGTGGAGGTGATGGAATTCCAGTTCAGCTATTTCAAATCCTAAAAGATGATGCTGTGAAAGTGCCACACTCAATATGTCAGCAAAACTGGAAAACTCAGCAGTGGCCACAGGACTGGAAAAGGTCAGTTTTCATTCCAATCCCAAGGAAAGGCAATGCCAAAGAATGTTCAAACTACCGCACAATTGAACTCATCTAACATGCTAGTAAAGTAATGCTCAAAATTCTCCAAGCCAGGCTTCAACAGTACGTGAACCGTGAACTTCCAGATATTCAAGCTGGATTTAGAAAAGGCAGAAGAACCAGAGACCAAATTGCCAACATCTGTTGGATCATCAAAAAAGCTCCAGAAGAACATCTACTTCTGCTTCATTGACTACGCCAGAGCCTTTGACCGTGTGGATCACAATAAAGTGTGGAAAATTCTGAAAGAGATAGGAACACCAGACCACCTGACCTGCCTCTTGAGAAACCCATATGCAGGTCAGGAAGGAACTGGACATGGAACAATAGACTGGTTCCAAATCAGGAAAGGAGTACCTCAAGACTGTATATTGTCACCCTCCTTATTTAACTTATATGTAGAGTCAGATCAGATCAGATCAGTCGCTCAGTCATGTCCGACTCTTTGCGACCCCATGAATCGCAGCACGTCAGGCCTCCCTGTCCAACACCAACTCCCAGAGTTCACTGAGACTCACGTCCATCGAGTCAGTGATGCCATCCAGCCATCTCATTCTCTGTTGTCCCCTTCTCCTCCTGCTCCTAATCCCTCCCAGCATCAGAGTCTTTTCCAATGAGTCAACTCTTTGCATGAGGTGGCCAAAGGACTGGAGTTTCAGCTTTAGCATCATTCCTTCCAAAGAAATCCCAGGGCTGATCTCCTTCAGAATGGACTGGTTGGATCTCCTTGCAGTCCAAGGGACTTTCAAGACACTTCTCCAACACCACAGTTCAAAAGCATCAATTCTTCGGCACTCAGCCTTCTTCACAGTCCATGCTGGACTGGATGAAGCAGAAGCTGGAATCAAGATTGCCAGGAGAAATATCAATAACCTCAGATATGTAGATGATTCAATGCTTATGGCAGAAAGCAAAGAACTAAAGAGCTTCTTGATGAAGATGAAAGCAGAGAGTGAAAAAGTTGACTTAAAATTCAACATTCAGAAAACTAAGATCATTGCATCCGGTCCTATCACTTCATGGCAAACAGATGGGGAAACTCTGGAAACAGTGACAGACTTTATTTTTGGGGGCTCCAAAATCACTGCAGATGGTGACTACAGCCATGAAATTAAAAGACGCTTGCTCCTGGAAGAAAAGTTATACCAACCTATACAGCATATTAAACAGCAGAGACATTACTCTACCACCAAAGTCTGTCTAGTCAAAACTATGGTTTTTTAAGTAGTCATGTGTGGATGTGAGAGTTGGACTACAAAGAAACCTGAGCACCACAGAATTGATGCTTTTGAACTGTGGTGTTGGAGAAGACTCTTTGAGAATTCCTTTAACTGCAAGGAGATCCAACCAGTCCATCCTAAAGGAAATCAGTCCTAAATATTCTTTGGAAGGACTGATGCTGAAGCTGAAACTCCAATACTTTGACCACCTGATGCAAAGAACTCACTCATTTGAAAAGACCCTGATGCTGGGAAAGATTGATGGCTGGAGGAGAAGTGGACAACAGAGGATGAGATGGTTGGATGGCATCACCAGCTCGATGGACATGAGTTTAAGTAAGTTCCTGGAGTTGGTGATGGACAGGGAAGCCTGGTGTGCTGCAGTACATGAGGTTGCAAAGAGGCAGACACAAGTGAGCAACTGAACTGAATGAGGCCCATCATATGCCCAACACTTACATTTTATGAAATATATATTGACAGAAGCTGAGTTTGAGAATGCTACTTTTGGTCATCAAGTGGAAATCTTTTCCCCATCGTCAAAATGAAAATATTTGTTTCCTATCCTTTTTCAAGCTCTTCAGATTTTTGCCTTTAAACTCTGTTGATCTCATGTCTTGTTGCCCCAATATTCTGCTCCTACCATTCCTAAGAAGGGAAAGTGTCCTGTGCTGATTGTTGCCAGTCTCTACTTGTTCTTAGGAAGTTCCTTTGACCCTCTTTGCCTGGGTTCCCTATTTCTTAAATATCTTATATAGGACTGAGTACTTCTGGAAGAATATAGTTTAAATGGGAATGATTTTAATTCTGTGAGATTCATTCTCCTTTAGAGGCTCAGAATTCCTTTTCCCTTTAACATTAAGCAAGGCTTAAGGTGTGATTGAGCATCTAAGTCATTAAGAAAATGTGGAAGAGGGAGGTTATAGATAAGTTAAATCCACAGATAATGACCCAAATTCATTTTAACTGTTTACTTTCTGCTGTAGCTTTTAGCAATATTGTGACGTTTTAGTACAATTGACTAAGTTCATTTGAATGAAGTTATTTTATTTAATGATCCCTTATCTCCTTCTGAGGAGTAGTGAAATTTTACCACCAAAATAAAGCATCAACAGACAATTTGAGAATCCCATGTGCATGTATAGGTCCTTAAATTTTAAGTGAAGTTAATTAGAGCTACTTGCTCTTTGCAGTGCTTCATAGACTGTTGTAGAGAATGAGTGCTTTGAGTTCTAACTCGAAGCCTACTACAGGGCAGAATAGAGAAAATAGGGTTTGGAACATGACTACTTCTGTTAAATGCTGATTGTCATTTACTGGTTATATTGTCTTGGGCAAGTAACTGAACTTATGATTCAGCTTCTGAATTTCTCTCTTATATAAAACAAATATAACAACAACTGCATTGCCAGCCCTGTTCTACAGATGTGATAAGATAATGCACGTTAGGTACCTACTACTGTGCTTGGCAAATAATTTCCTCAGAGTAAATAAAAGCTATTGCTATCATTTTAACTACTGTATGATCACTATATATTTTGATTGCTGTTTGGGACACTTGTTCTTTTTGCTTATGAACATTTTAAGGCTGAGGGATAGGAAAATTCTTTGTTTTTTTTCTGGATTCTGGGGAGTGATGTTCAGTTTTTGAAGCATTCTTATTACTGGTCATATGTCACCATGGGATAGATTCTGATGCAGAACATGAAAACCTGTAGAACAACTGAAATACAGTGAAGACCTACTAAATGGAGTCCTGGGGAGGCCACAGAAACTCTTATTCATTCTGGTAAATTGGGACACCCACTTGATGTTATCTACAAAAACTGAAGATACACATAATCTAGCAATCTATTCCTAGTTTTGCACTCTAGAGAGACTTGTCCACACATGAACAAAGAGATGTGTGCAAGAATGTTCTTAATGGTGTAGTTTATAATGGGAGAAAAAGGAAACATAGATATCGCTTTCTATGTAAGTAAACTATAGTGTATTCATAGAGTAACAGTGAAAATATATAAAGTAAATGTTTTGGTATTAGCATGAATGAACCTTACAAAAACAAGATTGAAAGGAAAAAATACGTATTAGGATGCATGCAGTGAGATATATAATGTTTTACTATATTAAAGCAGTATTGCATGTATTAAAATATGTATTATATATGTGTGACAACATAAATTCATGCATGGGACTAAATCAAACTCAAGGTAGTTTTCTTTGGGGAGGCAGGAGTGTGATCATGCAACAGGAAGTGTCAGTTTTCTTAAGCTAGTACTTATTATATGATTCTTTTAAGCCTTTCACGTATGTAAAATATTTAGTCAAATAATGTAGGGCAGTATGTCAATTATAAATATACAGCCCAAAATAAGCCCTTGTAACTTTCCAATTATTTATTATTTTCTTTATTTTACTATTTTCTTAACAATTATGGCTTGAAAAGTATATTCCTTTTATTTTGAAACTTTATTCTTTTAATACTTACTGGGTGAGATTTCAGTATCAAATTTTAGAAGTCCTCTAGTTTTCACTCCTAGTAACTTATCTCAGGACCTCTTTCAACCTAATTATTAATTAGCTGGAGGTGTCAGCCTACAATATTGAATGGCATAACTTAGACATGAATTTAAATATTTGACCATTTGAGTGATGTCTGACATATTGTTAATGTTGAAGAGATGAACTTAGAAAACTAAAATGATGAAAATTAATTTTAGTGTCAGTCTTCATAATTCAGTGATCTTGCATATGGCCACTCTATATTCTGAGAAAATTTTCTTCCTGGTGTGGCATTCCAGATGCAACCTTGACCTTCTCATTGTACCCCAGTGCTTCCAGACACCAATCTAGAACTAAGTGCAAGACCTTTGTCAGATGTCCCTACCTTTTCCTTCTAATTGTCTCTTGCTTTTCTGTTGACTTAAAAATGATTATTACTTGGCTAATTTAAAAATAAAAACATCCAAGTGCCCCCTTTGTTGAATTCTTTTCATAAACAATCAAGAGATTATGAAATATTGATTGAACGATTATTTTTTTAAAAGTCACAGAAATAAAGACATTAATATGTTAAGTATTCAACTCTTCCTTTATTACACATAACTTGCTTTTCCTTTATTGTTTTGAAGTTTTAGCATCAAGTACAGAATGCTTTCTGGCCAAATATGTGGACTCTTTTGTTACCTCAAGGTCGAAGTCCTTGAACTATTTATTTCTGAAAAGCTGGTAGTCATTCCATCTCTCTACCAGCACAAGCAATTTCAAAGTAATTAAAAGACTGTCCTGACTACCTTTTCCCTTGGAGTCAGAGCCCTTTTGCAATAGAAGAACAATGAGAGAAAATTCCCCTATGTGGGGAAAGCAAAAATAATACAATAATAAAACAAAGATCATCTTAACAGCTGGTTAGTCTATTATTTTATTTTATGACTTTTCATTTTATACTACATAAAGTTTAAATTCACACTGATTGGTAACATCTAAGAGCTGGTATTTCTGATGTCACCCTAAATGCTGTAGTTGGAAGGCTCTGATGACTGAATTACCGTTCATCTAGATGTCTTTCTACATCTCACTGACAGCTGTTCATTTGTGTGTGCATACATGCATTCAGTTATTCATTCCATAAATATGTTTAAATATCAACTGTGTCCCTGGTTATTGTTGTCCTACTTAAATGACCAGGGATGGGAATTTACATGGATGTAAGCAATTTCAAGGAGATCCAACCAGTCCATCCTAAAAGAGATCAGCCCCGGGTGTTCTTTGGAAGGAATGATGCTAAAGCTGAAACTCCAGTACTTTGGCCACCTCATGTGAAGAGTTGACTCATTGGAAAAGACCCTGATGCTGGGAGGGATTGGGGGCAGGAGGAAAAGGGGACGACAGAGGATGAGATGGCTGCATGGCATCACCAACTCGATGGACATGAGTTTGAGTGAACTCCGGGAGTTGGTGATGGACGGGGAGGCCTGGCGTGCTGAGATTCATGGGGTCGCAAAGAGTTGAACACAACTGAGGGACTGAATTGAACTGAAGCAATTTCATAACAGTAGCAAGTGCTATAACAGAAGCACTAATACAATGGTGTGAAGATTCAAGTTTATTATTGCCTACCTTTGTTTATGGACTTTAACATTTGCATTTTTATGTTGCTTTGACTTTTATGATGTTTTCTAACAAATACTGTACTCTTTAGATTTGGATCTATTTTTTAAACTTTTTCATTTTTCTCCCACAAATCTTTGATTAGGTCCAGAACACTGTAGAATAAAATTTGAATAAATCATTATGGTATTATATATGTTTAAAGTACCTTAATTCTCTGAAGAGTAAACTTTTATTCTAATTGAATTAAAAAAAAAAAAACTGTTTTCATTTTTTCAGCCAACTGTGAGTTATCCTATTATGACTATCCTCTGAGGACATATGAGAATGATCTGATCAGTAGGATAAGTACCCACTCAGGAAACACTGATTGCCTTCCAAATTATGTGCCAAGTACAGTTCTGGAGCCTGAGGTGAATTGAGACTATTGAGATGAGTGAACATAGTTCTTGCCCTCGAGGAGTAGATAAATACATAAACATTACATTATTAGTGTGAAGTGTAAGCGCTTTAATTGCAGATGGTCACTTGCAGGACTAACTCATTGCTTCTCCATTTGTCTTTTAAATATTTTGAATAGTTAGGATTTATTTTGCCTGTGATCTGAGCATACAGTATTCTATGCTCTTCTTCCCTACTGTGGCTTAATGCATCAAACTGAACTCCAATTCTAGGTCAGCAAGGATTAATGCTCCCTGCATCAAAATTTCTCTTTATTCTGTAACACATGTTGTTGACTCAATTATGAGCTCTGTCATTCATTTTGTAGTCTTACAGGCAATTTTGACCTGTAATACCTGATTGCAATAATGCAATTGATTGTGGATCTACCACAAAGAAATGAGGGGAAAATATTAAGCATGAAATTAAAATGCAAATTTTATAGCAGTTCTAGGAATGTTCATGTAGTTGAAGCAACAATCAGTGAATATAATCAAGTAATTAGAGAATGATAGGAGTCTTTTGCTTCTATGGAAGTCATCATAAATTCATTGCAGCTCAGAATTCAATCAGTAAACGTATGAGTGGTGACCTAAGACATTCTGGCCATCGGGATGCTGTGATTGGGGAAGTTTTGAAAGAACATAGTGACAGTTGTCAAAGATGATGTCAAGGATTCATCTCAACAATAATAACCCCAGAGGGCATGCCATGAAACAAACCATATATGTGATATGGATGAAGTCTCTCTGGGTGCAGAGAAAAGAGAGTTGTAATGCCAGTGAGGGAATAAGAAATGCTTCACTAAGCAGTAAGTTCTGGATGAGCCCCAAAATGTAGCTATAGTCTGTGTGGTTTGATTTTACTTTATAGTAAGCTTTATTTTGAGGAGATGCTGTCTAAAGTTAAACCTTTAATGTAACAGTATATTCTTATTGATTTGTTGAAGAAGTAGATGGAAAACATAAGACTATTTTGATCCCCACTTATTAGAATCTGCTTGAAGTAAGGTAGTTTTTACGGGAAGGATAGAAGTCAGAGCACTGATGAAAGCTTCCTCTCCAGCAGCAACATTGAGATGTGGTGTCATCAGTGGCCTTCCAAATAAGCACATTTGTTTCCACCAAAATAAACTAATTTAAAAATGCACATTAAAAATGGACTGAAAATATCAGTTATAGAATTGACTCATTTATTTGTTAATAAATCTCATTTAGCTTTTTCACATTGTAATGTCTTGGGCACAAAATAGATAAAAACAAATATTGTTAATGTATCACCCTTTACCATAGTGTTGAAAGAGGGGTGCACCTTTTGTGGCAAGATGTATGTATTTCTAAGAAAAAAAAGCCTCAGAAGGAATATACATTGGGTTTATAAATAAATATAATAGTTTCCAAAATAGTAGAGCTTTACTATCAGAAAGTTAAACTTAGAGTCTTATGTTTTCAAGATTCGGGTTGAGGGGGGGGTTGATTTTTTAAAAATTTGATTTCTGTGCTCTGAATGAAATTATATGCTCTATCATTTCACTCATAGATTCATTTTGTTGTATCAGTTGAACAGAACGTTGATTTTTACCTTGTCACATTTGAATAACTTAATATAGGTTTATTTAATGTATTTTGTCATCACTTCCTAGGAGATTTGCAGCTAAAATTTGTTTCATAAGTGTAGAATGTTCACTAATTTGCCTCCTGAGTTTTAAGTGAATTAGTCATCAAAGACAGAAGAGAAAGAATTATTAATTATTGTTTCAAGCCAAAAATATCACCACATGTATTTTAATTATGACACAAGTCTCTACTTGTGTATTTTTTTTTTCTTAATTGTGGCTAATGTTTATATTAGCTCTTCTTGGCACCATTTCTATTTGCTCCCATCTAATATACATTTCCCAAGTCAGTGTTGTTGTTTTTTTGTTGTTGTTGTTAGTTTAGTGAAATAATACTCTTATCAACATATCAGTGATATTTAACATTATCCAAGATAATTTGGAATTGTTCCTGATGATATCAATCAGTTTATGATTTCAGTGATAGCCAATGTAGAATTAAAAAACCTAAACCTCTTAGAACTGGAAGAGACCTTGGGAATCACCTGGTTTATATTTTTTTACTTTTCAAACAAAATGTGACTCAAATGGGTGAAGAGACTTTTTGGATGTCATGCATATATCACTGGACTGAAAATCTACATAGATTTTTGATGTTTTGAAAGTCACCTGACTTTTGTGAGCCTGGTATTTCCCATTTGCAAAATGTCAGGGATACATGTTTAAGCATGTGTAGCAGAACAATTGGATTAAATGCCAGTAGCCTTGAGTAGATTCAGCTCTGTCTCTTATTAGTTATGTGCCCTTGTCAAATTATTTATTCCTTCTGAGACTCAGTTACCTTTCCGTAAAATGGAGTCATGGAAACTCACAGACCTGCTTTAAGTAACAGATGTAATAGTATTTGTGAAAATATTAACTTTGGAGGATTTTTCTCAATGACAACACAGCTCTTCCTCTATATGGATCCTGATGCTTGTGTACTGCTCAGAAGAAGGGACTAGACACTCCAGTATTAGCCCTACTAAAAGACCCAAATTAACGATGGTTCCTATGAATATCATACATAGACCTCAACTTTCCTGTTGTAGCCTCTATCCTCTAGGGCAGGGAGAAGATAAACAGTCTTCACTAGTATTTTTTTAATATATATTTATTTATTTGGAGAAGATTCTTGAGAGTTTCTTGCACTGCAAGGAGATCCAACCAGTCTATTCCTAAAGGAAATCAGTCCTGAATATTCATTGGAAGGACTGATGCTGAAGCTGAAATTCTAATACTTTAGCCACCTGATATGAAGAACTGACTCACTGGAAAAGACCCTGATGCTGGGAAAAATTGAAGGTGGGAGGGAAAGGGGACAACAGAGGATGAGATGGTTGGATGGCATCACTGACTCGAAGGACATGAGTTTGAGTAAGCTCCGGGAGTTGGTGATGGACAGGGAAGCCTGGTGTACTGCAGTCCACAGTGTTGCAAAGAATTGGACACGACTGAGCAACTGAACTGACAGAGGTCTTAGCTGTAGCACATGGGATCTTTGATCTTCATTGCAGCATGCGTTTTTCAGCATGTGAGATAGTTCCCTCACCAGGGACTTAATCCAACTTGTTTTAGAAAGAGCTTTTAATTCCTCTGCTATTTTATCAATGTACTGCTTTGAATCATAAAATTGATTTACTATTCCTTGGACTTGATGTTTTTTCACACATAAAATCACAGGGACCTTAACAGAAATGCATTTAGAATATAAAAGATAAAAAATATTTAATGAAACATTAACCATGATTTCATATGAACCAAATGTGGTAAATTTTATACCATTAGAACTTTTAAAAAGACAGAAATATAATATGCTAATAACATATTATGTACTCCTGTCTTGGAGTACATATATGTATCCTCATGTTACTGTAAAATATATCCTGTACATATATGCATGTTGGTGTAAACTGAAGTGCAGACTTGGAAGGTCATTATGAAGAACTTTGTCAAAATATTGAGCATAAAATTCATTTCCTCATATTCTAGAAGCAGATGCTATTTTTAAAAAATCATATTTAAAAACTAAGACTTTTAATTAAATGATTCTTACAGTGGAACCAAAGTTAACAGGTTGAATGAAATTTTGCTTATGGCATCTGTTGCCATTTTTAGTAGGTGATTAGTCATTTTCTTTTTCCTGCAAGTATCTGACAGAAACTCAAACAGAAATGAATCATAGTTTCAAGCTGTTGCTCACCTCATCCCCACCAAAAAGGAGAGCCTGAAAATTATCCCAACAAATCCAAGAACTAAATTCTGAAAATGCCTCGAGGGGCTTGACAGAAGTATTTAGCAATCCAAAAATGGCAGCAATCTGTCACATCAACTTTTCACGAAAGGTAGGCTACAACAGCTTAGAAATGATGTGGCGAGGAAAAAAAACTCAAGTGGAAATATTTTTTTAAAATATTTTAAGACATATTTGCTCTTATAAATGCTGTGTTGTAATTGGGTTAACTTTTACAGAGGTGGGCTCATTAGTAATCAAGTATTTAATATGCAAATTAGATGAATTTTTTAAAAAGCCAGGGCATTAATAATTATGATTCAGTCTATGAGTATTCATATTATTTCTGCATGTGCATTCAAAAATCTTATTTAGTTTGTTAAGGTATGGTTCTACTGAAGAAATTCAGTTCAGTTCAGTCAGTCGCTCAGTCGTGTCTGACTCTTTGCGACCCGATGAATCGCAGCACACCAGGCCTCCCTGTCCATCACCAACTCCTGGAGTTCACCCAGACTCATGTCCATCGAGTCAGTGATGCCATCCAGCCATCTCATCGTCTGTCATCCCCTTCTCCTCTTGCCCACAATCCCTCCCAGCATCAGAGTCTTTTCCAATGAGTCAACCCTTCGCATGAAGTGGCCAAAGTCCTGGAATTTCAGCTTTAGCATCATTCCTTCCAAAGAAATCCCAGGGCTGATCTCCTTCAGAATGGACTGGTTGGATCTCCTTGCAGTCCAAGGCACTCTCAAGAGTCTTCTACAACACTACAGTTCAAATGCATCAATTCTTCGGCTCTCAGCCTTCTTCACAGTCCAACTCTCACATCCATACATGACCACAGGAAAAACCATAGCCTTGACTAGACGAACCTTTGTTGATGAAGTAATGTCTCTGCTTTTCAATATGTTATCTAGGTTGGTCATAACTTTCCTTCCAAGGAGTAAGCATCTTTTAATTTCATGGCTGCGGTCACCATCTGCAGTGATTTTGGAGCCCCCCAAGATAAAGTCTGACACTGTTTCCACTGTTTCCCCATCTATTTCCCATGAAGTGATGGGACCGGATGCCATGATCTTCGTTTTCTGAATGTTGAGCTTTAAGCCAACTTTTTCACTCTCCACTTTCACTTTCATCAAGAGGCTTTTGAGTTCTTCTTCACTTTCTGCCATAAGGGTGGTATCATCTGCATATCTGAGGTTATTGATATTTCTCCCAGCAATCTTGATCTAGCTTGTGTTTCTTCCAGTCCAGCATTTCTAATGATGTACTCTGCATATAAGTTAAATAAACAGGGTGACAATATACAGCCTTGACGTACTCCTTTTCCTATTTGGAACCAGTCTGTTGTTCCATGTCTAGTTCTAACTGTTGCTTCCTGACCTGCATACAGGTTTCTCAAGAGGGAGGTCTGGTATTCCCATCTCTTTCAGAATTCTCCACAGTTTATTGTGATCCACTCAGTCAAAGGCTTTGGCATAGTCAATAAAGCAGAAATCGATGTTTTTCTGGAACTCGCTTGCTTTTTCCATGATCCAGCGAATGTTGGCAATTTGATCTCTGGTTCCTCTGCCTTTTCTAAAACCAGCTTGAACATCAGGAAGTTCACGGTTCACACATTGCTGAAGCCTGGCTTGGAGAATTTTGAGCATTACTTAACTAGGGTGTGAGATGAGTGCAATTGTGCGGTAGTTTGAGCATTCTTTGGCATTGCCTTTCTTTGGAATTGGAATGAAACTACATATTAAATCATAGTAGATACTGGAAACAGAAAGATGGGTAACACTAGGAATTCCCCAGCAGTCCAGTGGTTAGGACTCCATACTTCCACTGCAGGGGGCATGGGTTTGATCCCTAGTCAGGGAACTAAGATCCCACAGGATTCCTCTACTCAATATGGCACTCCATTTGAAGGAAACAAATACATACTCACAAGTTCATGTGAATACATATTCACAAGTTCATGATACAAACTGATTATGAGTCAGTGACGGGTTGAGACAGAATATAGGCAACACTCAAATGTTGTAGCTAACTTATGATCTTATTCTATGAACTCTAGTCTTGGAATATTCTGCTGAAAGGAATTACATCTAGAGGTAGATTTAATTTGTGTTTTGCTGTCCTCTCATAATATTAGTTATAAACTCATAATGTTTTCCATACATACATACTTGTATATTACAAGTTTTTATCTGCCAGAAGCCATAAATCCTATCCTTAAATGCTTTTCTAGGATTATTTCCCACTGTCCTAAACAAATTTACTTTATGGGTCAATCCTGGTTTAGACACTGGCTTTTCAACATGTCTGTGGTTTCTCATCCCTTTTCTTCCCACCTCTCTGTCTACTCCCATCCTGAACATCCTCCAGATTTCCTACTTAGCAATATCACTTTCACACACTTCAATTCACTGAAATCTTGCCTCATCTTTGGATTTTTATCTATGGCAATCCTTCACAAAACAAATTATATAACCATACCACTTAGCCTTATTTATGGTCCAACTATCACATCCATACATAACTACGGAAAAACCCTACCTTGACTATATGGACCTTTGTTGGCGAAGTGATGCCTCTGCTTTTTAATATGCTGTCTAGGTTTCTCATAGCTTTTCTTCCAAGGAGCAAGCATTTTTTAATTTCATGGCTGCAGTCACCATCTGCAGTGATTTGGGAGCTCGACAAAATAAAGTCTGTCACTGTTTCCATTGTTTTCCCATCTATTTGCCATGAAGTGTTGGGACTAGCTGCTATGATCTTTGTTTTTTTGAATGTTGAGTTTTAAGCCAGCTTTTTCAATCTCCTCTTTCACCTTCATCAAGAGATTCTTTAGTTCCTCTTTGATTTCTGCCATAAGGGTGGTGTCATCTGTATATCTGAGGTTACTGATATTTCTCCCAGTAAACTGGACTCCAGCTTGTCCTTTATCCAGCCTGGCATTTTGCATGATGTACTCTGCATGTAAGTTAAATAAGCAAGGTGACAATATACAGCCTTGACATACTCTTTTCCCAATTTGAAACTGGTCCGTTGTTCCATGTCTGGTTCTAACTGTTGCTTCTTGACCTTTATACAGATTTCTCAGGGGGCAGATATGGTGGTCTGGTATTGTCATTTCTTTAAGAAGTTTCCCCAATTTGTTGTGATCCACAGAGTTAAAGGTTTTAGCGTAGTCAGTGAAGCAGAAATAGATATTTTTCTGGTATTCTTTTGTTTTTTCTATAATCCAACAGATGTTGGCAATTTGATCTCTGGTTTCTCTGCCTTTTTAAAAACCAGCTTGTACATCTGGAAGTTCTCAGTTCACCTACTGTTGGAGCCTAGCTGAAGGATTTTAAGAATTACTTTGCTAGCATGTGAAATGAGCACAATTGTGCAGTAGTCTGAACATTCTTTGGTATTGCCTGGTCATAGCATTTATATATTTATGTAATCCCAAAATAAAATCAGTCAGTAACTTCTCCACATACTTTAAGTCTTTCTTCATGTTGCCTGGATGTGGTAATTTCATGATAGACAAACAGGATGAGGGGAACCAAATTTAACAAAGGGGCTTCCACATTCTCCAAACTGAAACTTGAGTTGTACTGACAGGAAAATTGACTGTAACCTAGAGTATTTCCCAGGATTTTAAATTTAAGGATTAGTAACCCCCTTCCACCATTAAACTCTAGGAATTTTCATAAGATCACCATCATTTTTTATATAAAAGAAATATAGTGAGCACTGGTAATTAATAATCAGATGTAAATCTCATGACACACCCATTCATGCATCTCAAAAGTAGAATCGATCTGTTTTAACCAGGAAGCTCAGAACTGAGATTGACTATTGTTCAGTTGCTGCTGCTGCTGCTGCTGCTAAGTCGCTTCAGTCGTGTCTGACTCTGTGCAACCCCATAGACGGCAGCTCACCAGGCTCCCCCATCCCTGGGATTCTCCAGGCAAGAACACTGGAGTGGGTTGCCATTTCCTTCTGCAGTGCATGAAAGTGAAAAGTGAAAGTGAAGTTGCTCAGTCGTGTCGAACCCTCAGCGACCCCATGGACTGCAGCCTTCCAGGTTCCTCCATCCATGGGATTTTCCAGGCAAGAGTACTGGAGTGGGGTGCCATTGCCTTCTCCTCTATTGTTCAGTACATATTTACATCTAGATATTCTATGAATGAAGCAGGGCAAAGGCTAATAGAGTTTTGTCAAGAGAACACACTGGTCATAGCAAACACCCTCTTCCAACAACACAAGAGAAGACTCTATGCACAGACATCACCAGATGGCCAACACCGAAATCAGATTGATTATATTCTTTGCAGCCAAAGATGGAGAAGCTCTATACAGTCAGCAAAAACAAGACTGGGAGCTGCCTGTGGCTCAGATCATGAACTCCTTATTGCCAAATTCAGACTGAAATTGAAGAAAGTAGGGAAAACCACTAGACCATTCAGGTATGACCTAAATCAAATCCCTTATGATTATACAGTGGAAGTGAGAAATAGATTTAAGGGACTAGATCTGATAGATAGAGTGCCTGATGAACTATGGACAGAGGTTTGTGACACTGTACAGGAGACAGGGATCAAGACCATCCCCATGGAGAAGAAATGCAAAAAAGCAAAATGGCTGTCTGGGGAGGCCTTACAAATAGCTGTGAAAACAAGAGAAGTGAAAAGCAAAGGAAAAAAGGAAAGAAGCATCTGAATGCAGAGATGCAAAGAATAGCAAGGAGAGATTTTAAAAAAGCCTACCACAGCAATCAATGCAAGAAATAGATGAAAAGAACAGAATGGGAAAGACTAGAGATCTCTTCAAGAAAATTAGATACCAAGGGAACATTTCATGCAAAGATGGGCTCAATAAAGGACAGAAATGGTATGGACTTAACAGAAGCAGAAGATATTAAGAAGAAGTGGCAAAAATACACAGAATAAGTGTACAAAAAAGAGCTTCATGACCCAGATAATCATGATGGTGTGATCACTCACCTAGAGCCAGACATCCTGGAATGTGAAGTCAAGTGGGCCTTAGAAAGCATGACTACGAACAAAGCTAGTGGAGGTGATGGAATTCCAGTTGAGCTATTTCAAATCCTGGAAGATGATGATGTAAAAGTGCTACACTCAATATGCCAGCAAATTTGGAAAACTCAGCAATGGCCACAGGACTGGAAAAGGTCAGTTTTCATTCCAATCCCAAAGAAAGGCAATGCTAAAGAATGATCAAACTACCACACAATTGCACTCATCTCACACACTAGCAAATTCATGCTCAGAATTCTCCAAGCCAGGCTTCAGCAATACATGAATCATGAAATTCCAGTTGTTCAAGCTGGTTTTAGAAGAGGCAGAGGAACCAGAGATCAAATTGCCAACATCTGCTGGATCATAGAAAAAGCAAGAGAGTTCCAGAAAAACATCTATTTCTGTTTTATTGACTATGCCAAAGCCTTTGACTGAGTGGATCACAATAAACTGTGGAGAATTCTGAAAGAGATGGGAATACCAGACCTCCCTCTTGAGAAACCTGTATGCAGGTCAGGAAGCAACAGTTAGAACTGGACATGGAACAACAGACTGGTTCCAAATAGGAAAAGGATTACGTCAAGGCTGAATATTGTCACCCTGCTTATTTGACTAATATACAGAGTACATCATGAGAAACGCTGGGTTGGAAAAAGCACAAGCTAGATCAAGATTGCTGGGAGAAATATCAATAACCTCAGATATGCAGATGACACTACCCTTATGGCAGAAAGGGAAGAGGAACTAAAAAGCCTCTTAATGAAAGTGAAAGAGGAGAGTGAAAAAGTTGGCTTAAAGCTCAACATTCAGAAAACGAAGATCATGGCATCCGGTCCCATCACTTCATGGGAAATAGATGGGGAAACAGTGGAAACAGTGTCAGACTTTATCTTGGGGGGCTCCAAAATCACTGCAGATGGTGACCGCAGCCATGAAATTAAAAGATGCTTACTCCTTGGAAGGAAAGTTATGACCAACCTAGATAACATATTGAAAAGCAGAGACATTACTTCATCAACAAAGGTTCGTCTAGTCAAGGCTATGGTTTTTCCTGTGGTCATGTATGGATGTGAGAGTTGGACTGTGAAGAAGGCTGAGAGCCAAAGAATTGATGCATTTGAACTGTAGTGTTGTAGAAGGCTCTTGAGAGTGCCTTGGACTGCAAGGAGATCCAACCAGTCCATTGTGAAGGAGATCAGCCCTGGGATTTCTTTGGAAGGAATGATGCTAAAGCTGAAATTCCAGGACTTTGGCCACCTCATGCAAAGGGTTGACTCATTGGAAAAGACTCTGATGCTGGAAGGTATTGGGGGCAGGAAGAGAAGTGGATGACAGAAGATGAGATGGCTGAATGGCATCACTGACTCAATGGACATGAGTCTGAGTGAACTCCTGGAGTTTGTGATGGACAGGGAGGCCTGGCGTGCTGCAGTTCATGCAGTTTCAAAGAGTCGGACACTACTGAGCTACTGAACTGAACTGATTCTAAACTTACATTTTAAGAATGCTTCAACAAATAGGTTTAGGTAAGCATCATGTTAGATTAAGTATAATCATTTTCCTTTGAAAATGGGACTTAGTAGGCCAGCAGGACAGCCTAATAAGTCCTTTATACATTTGAAGCTAAAAATTGTGGTTCTTTTTGAATTTGTCATGGAACAATGGACTGGTTCCAAATTGGGAAAGGAGTACATCAAGGCTGTACATTGTCACCCTGCTTGTTTAACTTATATGCAGGGTATATCATGCAAAATGCTAGGCTGGATGAAGCACAAGATAGAATCAAGATTGCCAGAAGAAATATCAATAACCTCAGATATGCAAATGACACGACCCATATGGCAAAAAGCAAAGAGGAGCCTCCTGATGAAAATGAAAGAGGAGAGTCAAAAAGCTGGCTTAAAACTCAACATTCAGAAAACTAAGATCATGGCATCCAGTCCCATCACTTCATGGCAAATAGATGGGGAGACAATGCAAACATTGACAGACCTTATTTTCTTGGGCTCCAAAATCACTGCAGATGTTAACTGCTGCCATAAAACTAAAAGACACTTGCTCCTTGGAAGAAAAGCTATGAGACATAGACAGCATATCAAAAAGCAGAGACATTAATTTGCTGACAAAGGTCCATCTAGTCAAAGCTATGGTTTTTCAAGTAGTCATACATGGATGTGAGAGTTGGACCATAAAGCAAGTTGAATGCCAAAGAATTGATGGTTTTGAACTGTGGTGTTGGAGAAGACTCTTAAGATTTCATTGGACTGCAAGGAGATCCAACCAGTCCATCCTAAAGGAAATCAGTCCTTAATATTCATTGGAAGCACTGATGCGGAAGCTGAAGATACAGTACTTTGGCCACCTGATATGAAGAACTGAGTCACTGGAGAAGACCTTGGTGCTAGGAAAGATGAAGGCCGGAGGAGAAGTTTACGACAGAGGATAAAATCGTTGGATGGCATGACCAACTCTATGGACATGAGTTTGAGCAAGCTCCGGGAGTTGGTGATGGATAGGGAAGCCTGATGTGCTGCACTCCATGGGGTTGCAAAAGTCAGACACAACTGAGCAGTTGAACTGAACTGAACTCTTTTTTTCATAGGAACACAGACCTTTCTCTGAGCCTTCTTCTGAATGATATTGAAGGTGGAATAGTTCCCCAGCTCAAGTGTGGCTTTTCTCTGTGGGTTTATGCTTCATCTAGTGGGAGACAAATTGAATTGTAGTTAGATATGTCTATGGGTACAAAAAGCAGATTATATTATGAACATCTTTTTGGTCTTTAGCAGACACACATAACTCTTGTTGAACATACTAATCTTGGACTTATACTTAAATATAAATGTGAATTAAGTATTTTCTTTCTGAGGCTTTGCGGCAAAGGGAAAAAATGGATCCTTTAGTAGAGTAACTCTTAAAGAAAATAGTATATTTTAATTGGCTAACATTTTCAAAACTGAAAGCATTTTAAACAGAATTTCAGTTTTTATGTGTTAAAATGGTTCAATAGCCTTTTTAAAAAAAAGTTGTTTTTTTTTTTTTTCCCCAAAGACTACCTTTTGCCATGTATTGTCTGAGATCCTTACTTAAAATGTGTTTTAAGATAAATTATTAACTACATAACCGTATTTTCTAATATTAAATTAATATATACCTATTGGCAAAAATGTAAAAGTTAGAAAACACAAGAAACAATAACATTTTTCAGCTCAGATTAGTCAGTACCATATTTATGAAGCTTTTGACATTTTGAAGTTTTTCCATTTAATGTTTCTGTATAAATTGTGTGTGTTCATACTCACATACACAACCACACATAAGTGAGCGAGTGAGAGAGTTAAGTAATTTTCATTTCACATTTCCTTGTGTTTTTGTATTGTATTGCAATTTTTTATAGACCTCAAACTTGCCTATTGTGTGTTTCTATGAATTGTTTAATTACCTCCCCATTGGATATTTTGTTTTGTTGACTATCACAACACTGCAATTACATGTTTGTTTCATTTTCCGGTTTTTTAGAGTTGAAATGCAATAGCTATGTTATTAATATACTTATTTTCATTATGGATTATTATACTTGGTGAATTAAGTCAAATTGTTGTCAAGTTATATTGTATAAACTTATACTGTCATCTCTAGTGTAGGAGATTTCCAGTGTCACAAATTTTTTTAAATAACTTCATAAGAGATATGCCCTATCTGCATTCAGCACTCCAGGTTTTGAGTCATTTCAGCTTTCAGATGTTACGAAGTTCATTCACAACATTCTTTCAAAGTTGATATTGTTTTCTTGTATTTATTTTAAATATGTATTTTTGAAATAATGTGTATTTATACTTTATCTTCCAATGACTTTTAGTCCTTCCTGATTACCATCTTGTACCTTTTTACTCTCTTTGGAGGAATTCTTTTATGCATGTAAGAACAAAATGCCATAGAATGATTTTTATTTTTGGCATACCCTTATGTTATGCTTTTCATTTTTCTCTCACATTTTTCTCTCATATTACATGGGTAATATGAGAAATACACTGCTAGTACATCTTGATACAACACTTTACTCCCATTTAAATTTTTCATACTGTGCCACATTGCAATATTCTCTTTATATGTAATATGTAAATAATGTTGGCAAGCTCCCAAGATCAGAGATTGTGTGCCTATTCACTGTTTTAATAAATTGCATCTGCTGGCACAGTTTTGAGCATGTGATATGCACCCAGTAATTGTTTGTTACTTGAATGTATGGCTGGGTGAATGAACACTGAGTAAGGGCTACCTCTTGCGTACATGCATGACTCAGCAGTCACTGGCGGCCCTGCCTCTCTCTTGGACTTCACTTTGCTCTCAATCATTCTGTATCTCACCTATGTTTTACCTTTACTCTCCAGGAACTGTATTTCCTAGAACTTTGGCCAAGGTAGCTGGTTGACTTATTGCTCTAGGACCAAAGTCGCATCCCATTTTATCCATGGAAAAAAAGCACAGCTCTTTCCCCCTTAGTCCACTGGAAGCAAGATTGCTATTCCAAGGAGATTATGGGTAAACTAACACAAATTAAGCTAGAAGCGCAGGTGTGAGCATGGAAGCGGGTGAGCTTTTGTACCACTGCTTTCTAAAGTCCAGCTGTGCATTGCCTCACAGAGTGTGGCTCTGTCCATGTAAAGGCTCTCCATTTCTTCTCCCACACTCCCCAAACCCCATCACCACCAATTTGTTTAAGACTAACTGCATTTAGCTGGTTTTCATTTGGCTTAAGCTTAGCTTCTTCATTTATTATTTTAAATGACTCAGTGGGCTTCGTATGTTTGAAAACGTTCTGCCTCTTGTATCCCACAGTCGTATACCTGATTTTAGCCTGAGGAATGCTACCAGTTCCCAGCTCAATTTCAGAACCATGATGATTGACATATCATGAGTCGATAGGATGAAATTCTTTCTCAGTTAACCAATTTCTTTTTTCCTTTAAGCAATCCCATGCTCGCTCCAAGTAAAAGAAATGAAGAACATAATTTTAACACCAACCATAAAACATAAAACAACAGGGAGATTACTTTTCTATAATGTGTAAGATGAGAAAATTATTTCCATAAGAGAATGAAAGGAAACCACTATCTAGAACTGCATATTCCACACATATATATCTGACATTTCTTAGGTATTTCATGATTATCTCCAGAATCAGTTTCTGAAAGCTATGTTCAGTCTCTTTTTCCTTCTCTACTTGCTTTAGTGGTGATGGGAATAAAACCCTCCCAGAAATGGAGGCCAGAAAGTGAGGGTTAAACTTAACACCTACCAGTGAGTTATCAGATCTAAAGACTTTGATTGCCTTAATGCCTTCCACCATGTTTCTTCCTTCTATTATCCTTTCTTATTGCCATAATTCAGGCCCTCAGCATTTCTTGTCCAAATTACTAAAGAAAACCTTTTTCCTTCAAACTAATTTCTACACAGCTCCTTTCTAAAGTACAGAATTGCTGGTCACTCTGAAAAGTGCCCATTGCCTTGACGAGTGCAGATTTAAAATCTAGAACACTTCACATGACCTCTCCAACCTGATTTCTCACCAAATCCCCTTCAGTTTAGTTCAGTTCAGTTCAGTCGCTCAGTCGTGTCTGACTTTTTGCGACCCCATGAATCGCAGCACACCTTACCCCCATTGAAATCACATCATTCTAGGGTTTTGTCCTGGGCCCTCTTATTGACTCCTAATATACTTCTCCCTTGTCTTTCCCAGGCTAATGATTAATGCTTTGTAGTATAGTACATATTTTACCTTCTCCAGAAAAACCCTTCTCAAACTTCTTTCCTTGCTAGTCAGAATTAGGTGAACTCTTCCTGTGATTCCAAAACACTGTATATATTTTTCTCCTTCCAGTAATGCAATGTTATGATGCCCTTTTGAATATCTTTAATATAAACTCCCTGTAAGCAAGGGCTACATCTTGTATATCTCTAGTGCTTGTTTCCTCTCCCTCACAGGATCTATGTACTTCTTAACGACATTTATTGAAAACACATACAAAAAATCATCACTGGTTAGGGGATAACGTAGCATAATTGATCAAATTAAATGTTAATGTTTGCATTGTCATATATGTAGCATACTGTACCATATATATTAAAAATATTATGTAATTTATCACTGATTTGCAGATTCCATCCCTTTTATAGACAAATCAAATGTAAATAAGAAGAGAACTTTTTAGCCAAAGTGAATGAAAGACTATACCTAGAAACAAAGTTGAAACTGAAAATAAGTGCTTAACCCAAATTTTCCTGTCACTCTTGTATGAAAATTTTTTTTTCACAGACAGTTTATTGATCTAGTAGACTTTTATTCAGCAATTCATGAATCAGGCTGCCTATAATATAGCAGATAGAAAGGAGCTGTGAAGAGCTATTAGCGTGAGAGATTTTTTATGGATCAAAGTAAGGAACGAGGAAGTTATATTGGGCATCTGCTGATTGGTTAAATTAGGATTACCATCTTTACATGGAGTAAAGAGAAATCTTGGAGCTGGGCCAGGTAACATGTGCTGAAAAGACAAGGTTCACCTAAGCCTGCTTTTTCTGGGAGAGCTAAGCCCAGAAACTTTGTTGAGTTTGGTTTGCTGACATGGGGTTTAGCATGAGTAACTCCATTTTGGGCTAGTCTGGTTACTTTATAACATTAGGTTTACACTAACTTTTGTCAGCCATCTCCCCGCGTCAATAGTTAAAATATGTCCCATGCATTTAATGGTTTTCCACAAATTTAATAATTATTATTTTTTCCTATGCCCAATAGTGTTAAAAACCCCAGATGGCTTCTTGTTTTAATATTATAATCATTCAATGTGTTAATCACCATAGAGTTAATTTAACTTTTCTTTGCAGCTTCAGATTCTATATATGGAAAACAATAAAACACACTAACAGTTTGAAAGTAAATCTAAATCATTTCAGGCATTACATTCTTTGATTACAGTGTTTCTCTACAAACAGAACTTCACTTAGTTTATCCAGTTCTTTTTAAAATAACCATATTCTTTTAACTTTGCTCTCTAATTTCCTTTTGCAGGCCTCTTGCCATCTGTTGTATACTTCTTTCTTATTTAAGCATCATTTCTCCATTTAGCTAGCAGCTAGTTGTTCAATTGGAGGTACTTATTTCTTAAAAAAACATATTTGTAAAAGTATTGCTAAAGAGAGGATTAACAGAGAGGAAGCTTTTGAAGACATAAGGGAATAAATAGAACTCTTTCACCTGCTTTTCCTCACAAAGGATGTACCTGATCTTTTCAGTGTTTTTTATTTTTCATTTTTTTTATTGTATTGCACTTAACATGTTTTAAACATCAACAAATGTTGACTTATTTAACCTATACTTTTATTCCCACTTTTTTAATAATAAAACTGAGGCACAGAAAGCTTCTGTAACTTACCCAATATTAAGAGCTAAGGATTTGAACGTGACCACTCTGGCTTTGAGTCCATCCTTGTAATCTCTGTATTATGATACCTTCTTTGGAAGCTGAATTCCAAAAGAGGTTGAGGTTTGCAACTGACTAGCTTCTTTGCCAGGCTGGAGTTGTCCTCTCGGCATCTGGCTTCACGGAAGATGGTGGATCCAGCCAAGGCAACCATGTTGGCTTTGTTCCAGCCCTTTCCTTCCTCCTCTGGGAAGGAGAGTTCTATGTTATACAAGCCCACTGAGGTCCTCTTTAATCCTCTCTGATCCATACATCTCTCCTCTTAGTTTAAGGACAGGTCTTGTCTCCTTTCCTAGATTGTCTGCTAACCCTTCCAACATGTTTAGAGATGGCGTAACCCAGCTCAATCACCTCTTTTATTTATTGGTATTAAATTCAGTAAATCTACATAGCTCTTTAAATATTTGGCTCATGATTAAAAAGAGGAAAGACAAGAAAATGAGATGGAAAAATGAGTAGGAAAATTAAGAACAATTGGATACACACACTCACACACTAATAACTCAAATACACATGTGTACACATATACATATATATTTATATATATATAGTATTTATATAATTATAGTATATTTATATATTTGCATATTATATATAGAAAAATAGGTTAGTATAGATTGCTAGATTAAATGATAGATATTACAGAGCATTAGAGCTTTACTTATATATGTATTTTCTTTTTTTCCTTTTTATAAAATGTTTTTTTATTTTAATTGGAGGCTAATTACTTTACAATATTGTAGTGGTTTTTGCCATACATTGACATGAATCAGCCATGGGTGTACATGTGTTCCCCATATACATATCATTTTCAGAAAACATTAGAGAAAATATACATAAAAAGAGAATATTAGAAAATAAATGAATATATGAATTAGTCAATGGGAGGTTTTCCTTGATGTATGCAGAAGGGAATAGCAAAACATGTATAATGAATAAATAAATAAGAATGTAAAGAAGAGAAAAGCAAACTTCTGAGATGACACATGGGAAAAAAGCAATGAATAATGTATGATGAGAAGAGTAGTCTAGGGACATACATCAAAATGAGGAAAATAAAATAGGAGAAAACAGAAATAAAGAAAAATAATGTAGTGGTAAAAAAGAATAAGGTGAAAAATAGAAAAAAATCAAAAGAATAAAACAATTTTTGGGAGGAGCACTATTCTTAAAGGAATCCTAGAGTGTGTAGATCTGAAGTGCTCAACTAATATTTACGAATAAAGTGTTGAGTAACTAAACTAGCTGAACAAGCCAATATTATGTCTGATTAAACATAATTATTTATATCAGACTGAGCCTTAATACTAACACCATGTTTAGAAACTATTGGAGGCTTTGGAAGGTTTGAAATTGAGAACAGGTAAATCACACAAGTGGCAAGGTAAAAATAGGTCATTTGAATTTTGATCTTAAGTGAATATTTATTAAATGTGAAGGTTATTGCCAGATATCATATTACAAGTTGACTTGCGTTTCCAAAGGTTTAATGCTGGATTTTTGGAGTGCTTTAGTTTATCTTTGCTATACAACAATAACTTTCCACATCTGTTTTTCAGGATTAAGCATTCATGAAGCAAAACAGCCCATTTATATATGTTGGTCAGCAATTCAGGTGATTGCACATTAGACCATGTTGTTCAGTTCAGTTCAGTCGCTCAGTCATGTCCAACTCTTTGTGACCCCATGAATTGCAGCACACCAGGCCTCCCTGTCCATCACCAACTCCCAGAGTTCACTCAAACTCATGTCCATTGAGTCAGTGATGCCATCCAGCCATCTCATCCTCTATCATCCCCTTCTCCTCCTGCCCCCAATTCTTCCAAGTATCAGGGTCTTTTCTAATGAGTCAACTCTTTGCATGAGATGGCCAAAGTATTGGAGTTTCAGCTTTAGCATCAGTCCTTCCAAAGAACACCCAGGACTGATCTCCTTTAGGATGGACTGGTTGGATCTGCTTGCAGTCCAAGGGACTCTCGAGAGTCTTCTCCAACACCACAGTTCAAAAGCATCAGTTCTACAGCACTTAGCTTTCTTCACAGTCCAACTCTCACATCCATACATGACCACTGGAAAAAACCATAGCCTTGAGTAGAAGAACCTTTGTTGGCAAAGTAATGTCTCTGCTTTTGAATATGCTATCTAGGTTGGTCATAACTTTCCTTCCAAGGAGTAAGCATCTTTTAATTTCATGGCTACAATCACCATCTGCAGTGATTTTGGAGCCCCCAAAACTAAAGTCTGACACTGTTTCCCCATCTATTTCCCATGAAGTGATGGGACCATGTTATTACTAGGGGGCATATTTCAGTTTAATTGTAATTGTTCAGCATCTGTGTCTCCTAGTTGTCTAGACATTTCCTCTTTTCCCTTCTTTGATTATATTTTCATTTAATGCTTTAATAACAGGACTTGGAGACACATTAAGCTGAATGAGACTTATCAAATCTTCCCTTTATCTAATGTGTAGATTTAAGTGCTTAAACATATCTGAAAAGAGGTAGCTGCTCTACAGGGGCCCACGATTAAATGCACTGACAAAGCAGGTATATGTTGTCCTTTGTTTGATGAATGAAATGGTGGACTTTGTTCCAAGTGAAGAGGAAACTAACTGTACCGCAAAAAAATGTGTATTTGAAACTGCAGAAGTAATTTGAGGAGATTTACTTAAGGGAATATAAACTGAATGAGGACACAAAAACTCTCATTGGAAAGAAGTATAAACTGCTCCAGAAGTTAAATGAAGGTAAAAGAAGCAAAAAAAAAAAAAAAAATGATGACATATCTGTTGAGAAATAAAATATCTAATTCTTTTGTTGGCTCCTTGTCTTCCATCTGACTATTGTTCAGGGAATCACAAGTATCCCATCCATCCTCAGCTGCAGTTAAACTAACCTCCTTGTCTTACCCATACTTATTTCTTCGTGTCCCAACCTGCTGTATTTTTGCTATTAACGTGTTTGCATTTTGCACGCTTGCTCTATCAGCTTGGGGGTGTTAATTCTTTAAAAGTCTAGGTGAAGACCTCTGTCTAAACCACTCTTGTTTTTCTAGCTCCCTTGCCATTGGATCTACCACGTGCAGGGGGCAACATTTTTCTTTCTCCTCTATCTATTTTAGGTTTTTTGGTTGGGATTTTGCAAATTAGACCAACAAAAGACAGATTAATAAAAGAAGAACAAGCTGAAGTTTATCACACTTGCATCATGCTTAATAGTTAGAGTGTCACTGATGAATAATTCAAATAGTTAGAATTTGGGTTCATATAACATCTTAACAAAAGAATCATAGTTTTGTAGAGAAGTGACAGGCAAAAAGGAAAAGCATTTTGCGTGTCTAAAGTAGCAAACTGTGGAAAGGAAACAATATGAGATCGCTAATGGTAGGTGAGGGCTGGGTTTAGCCAGGTGCGTTATGTGGATTTTTCTAGTGCCAGCCTCTGCATTGATAAAGTTATAGACTTTACCTCCAGTTGATTAACTTTGGTCCTTTCTACTAGAGAGTGGAGGATGAACTCTTTTACAAATTTATGTTCTGTTCTTCAGCAAAGGAGGAGGGCAGAGAGCTTTTCTTGAAATTGCTTCTTTTCAGTTGCTTCTTCTCAAAATCATACTTAGGCCAAGTAACATATTTCGAAGTGGCATATCCTGCTATCTTTCACAGGCATTTGAAAGTTTATAATGGAATGACATGCACAAACTTTATTCCTGTTTTCTTTGCTGTATGCTATATTTTGTTCTTCCATTCAAAACATGATTAGCCTCTTAGAAATGATTTTTTTTTTTAATTTTCCCTGACATGGTAGACATCATTGCCTTATGTTGTTGACACTAGCTTGTCAGTCGTTGTGTGCTTAATGAATGAACTGTTATGAAGTGAAATCCCAGCAAACAATCCTAGTGACCTGACTAAAGTTAATATAATTCTGTTATGTATCTTAAAGATGAAACTTATATTAAATTCTCCCAATAATGCATTTTTCCACTGGCCACATAATCTTCCATTCTGTTGAATTTAAAAACTCAATTTAGATAGAGACGAAGTAAGTAATATGAAAAATGGGAAAGTATATTAATGTCAGAACAAGTTTAATAGATCATACTATTTGATGAACAACTATGAATCATTTTTTTTGGGAATAAATGTTTATTCTTTGAAGATTTTAAGGGCCAGTCCAGGCATAGAACTGGCTAGGTTGCATTTCCGAGTCTTGCCTTTTAAATTATAGACAACTTATAACTTTTAAATTAAGAAATAATTGACATACAACATTGTATCAATTTCAGGTATACAATGATTATACAGTACAATGATATTTATATGTACAGAGAAATTATCACTACAATGTCTAGTTAATATCTATCACTATACATGGTTACAACTTTTTTCTTGTGATGAGAACTTTTAAGACTCTTTTAGCAACTTTCAAATATGAAATGCAGTAATATTAACTATAGTCACAATGCTATATATTATATCTTCATGACTTATTTATTTTATAACTGGAAATGTGTATTTTTTACTTCATTTAATTATTTTGCCCCCCTTCAATCCCCTCCCCCCTGCAACTCTGGCAACCATCAACCTATTCTCTGTATCTGTGAGCTTTGTTTTATTTTAGATTCCACAGATACATGAAATCATACAGTATCTGTCATTCTTTGTCTAACTTATTTTGCTTAGGCTAATGCCCTCAAGATCCATCTGTGTTGTCACAAATGGCAATATTTCATTTTTTATGGCTAATATTATACATACATATATACACACATGCATATATGTATATATATATATATATATACACACACCACTTTTTCTTTGTTCATCCATTGATGGTTACATAAGTTGTTTCCATGTCTTGACTATTGTAATTAATGCTGCAGTACACATGGGAGTGCATGTATCTTTTTGAGTTAGTGCTTTATGTGCTTTGGATAAATACCCAGAAGTGGAATTGCTGAATCATATGGTGGTAGTCATTTAAACTTTTTGAGATAACTCCCTACTGTTTTCCATAGTGGTTAAACCAATTTACAGTCTCATCAACAGTGTATTAGGATTCCCTTCTTCCTGCAAATTGACTAACACTTTTGGCTTGTTGGTGTTGTTTTTTAAAAATAGCCATTTTGATAGGTGTGAGGTAATACCTCATGGTGGGTTTGCTTTGCATTTCCATGTTAATTAGTGATTTGAGCATCTTATCATGTATGTTGACCTTCTATATGTCTTCTTTGGAAAATGTCTAATAAGATTCTCCACCCACTTTTAATTAAGTTTTTCTCAGGGCTATTGAGTTGTATGAGTTTGTTAACCTCTTACCAGATATATGATTTGCAAACATTTTTTCTCATTCAGAAGGTTGCCTTTTCATTTTATTGATGATTTTCTTTGCTATTGAAAGCTTTTTAGTTTGAGTAGTCCCAATTTTCTATTTTTATTTCATTCTTTTGCATGTGGCTTTTGAGTTTTCTCAGCACCACTTTTGAAGAGACTATCATTTCCCCATTGTATATATTTGGATCCTTAGTCATAAATTAGTTGACTAAACATGTGGCTTTATTTCTGTATTCTCTATTATGTTTCATTTACCCATCTATCAGTTTTTATGCCAATATAATATTGTTTTGATTACTATAAACTTTCAATAGAATTTGAAGTCAGAGAGCATGGTGCCTCTAGCTTTTTTTTTTTTTTTTTTCTTTCTTTCTTAAATTGCTTTGTCTAATTGAGGTCTTTTGTAGTTCCATACAAATTTTAGGATTATTTGTTTGGTTTCATTTAAAAAATGTAATTAGAAATTTGATAGTGGTAGCATTGTATCTATAGATGACATTGGATGGTGTAGATGTTTTAATAATGTTAATTTTTGAAGTCCATGGACTATCTTTTCATTTGTGTATTCTTCAATGTCTTCCATCAACATAGTATAGTGTTCAGAACTTTCACTTCATTGGTTAATTTTGTTCTGAGGTAATTTTGTTGTTGTTGCAGTTGTAAATGGGATTATTCTCTTGAAATATCTTTCTTATAGCTCATTATTAGTGTTTTAACAAAGCAACAGATTTCTGTATATTAATCTTGTATCCTGCAACTTTATTGAATGTATTTATTCTAACATTTTTGTGTGAGGCCTTAGGTTTTTCTATGCATATAATATCACATATCATCTGTAAATAATGACAGTTTTGCTTCTTCTTTTCTGATTTGGTTGTCTTTTATTTTCTTGCCTAAATGCTCTGGCTAGGACTTCCAATACTATGTTGAATAAAGTGGTGAGAGCGGGCATTCTTGTCTTGTTCCTGACCTTGGAGGAAAAGTTTTCAGCTTTTCCACTGAATATGATATTAGCTGTGGGATTTTCAAATATGGCTTTTATTATTTTGAGGTGTATTCCCTTTCTACCCACATTTTTGAGAGCTTTTTAAATAAAAAATCAATCTTAAATTTTGTCAAAAGTTTATTCTGCATTTATTGAGACAGTAATGTAATTTTTTTATTCTTCATTTAATGTGGTGCATTAAATTGACATTTGCAGATGCTAAACCATCTTTGCTTCCCTAGTCCCACCTGATCATGGTGTTCAATTCATGCATTATTGAATTCAATTTGCTAACATTTTGTTGAGGATTTTTGCATCTATTGTCATCAAGGATGTTGGCCTGCTATTTTCTCTTTCATGTGATATCCTTCTCTGGTTTTCTGTGGTTTTGGTATCAGAGTAATGGTTGTCTCTCAAACCTTTGTGATTGTCCATGCAGCCTATTTTATTTTTAATAGCTCCTAGTATTTCAGGGTGTGCCAAGATCAGACAGTGTCCTAAAGGGGAGGATTTTAGTTAGCACCTAAATTCAGGCTGGTTGGAAGCCAGATTCTCAGGCAGCAGCTTTTCAAGAATGCAAAGAAATATATTCCTGTGGGACTATAAACATAAACTCTGCTGGCTCCCAGAACAAGGTGATCTGGAGAGGTTTCCTGGGCAACAGTCACCAAATTTGGACCTCCAGATAACTGTATAAGCTCCTTTCTGGGAGATTCCAGTGAGTGGTAGTGGAGACAGAGCAAGAGTACAAAATGACATTTCTCAGCCTACATGCCCTGAACGTGTTTCCATAGCCTCTAGATGTGTGCCAAACCTGAATCCTGCCCCTCAAGCTGAATCCCCAGGACTACAGGTAGGTCTCTTTCACAGAAATTCCAGGCATGTGTTTTATACTACTCTCTGTTCAGTACCTTGGGAGTGATAGTGTCAACAACTGTCTCTTTGATCATAACAGTCCAGTAAGACCCGAGGATGCAAGTTCCCCTGGCCACCACACCCAGATAATCCAGGGGTATTCCCTATGTGGCCGGACACTTTTAAGAACTCCCATCTGAGAGAAGCTGATACTCCGGCGTAGGACAGAAGAAAAGCAAGAAGATAGTGCTTTCCCTTGGGGATCTCAGGAAAGGTCTATAGTTGACCTATAGTTATGTGTTTAATTAGAAGCTAGACTCAGTTCGCAGCTCTGATGATAAACTTCTAGGCTTCTTTCACAGGAAGACTGAACTCCTGGGTCTGTTGCCTCTTGCTGTGCTTCTTGTTTGGGATTGATAACTGGTTAATAACTTTCTCCATTGGTTAGTGTCCTCTGGAATCCATAAGCATAAGCTTTGTTGGCCATAAAAACTGGGCAATGTAGAAGTGTCTCTTGGCTGCAAAAGTCAGGGCACCAGAAGAGAGTATATGCTTCTTTCTGAAAGATGAAGCTGGATGATGCAGAGGGGGAGAATGCAGAAATTGCATCCACTGACTTGTGTTCCCTGAGAGGAGCTCCGTAGGTCTCCATAAGAGTGCCAAACCAGAAACCTATCCCTCAGGATAAAGCTCCTGGACAAGCATATAGACTTCTTTCTCAGAAAGCCAGGAGGAGCATTTCAGTCCACTGTCTGTATAGTGCCCTCAGAGTGGTAGTCAGCTAAGAACTGAATCTCTGGTTATTAGTTCCAGGGCCCCCAGAACATGAGCCCACTTAGCCTTCAGAGTCAGGAAGTTAAGAGGTGTCTCCTGGGTGGTAGCTGCAAAATCTGGGTTACCAGACATTAAAAATGGTGCACCAGACATGTGGAGGCTCCCCTCTGGAAAACAGTGGCACTCGAGTGAAGAGGAGGTAGAATGTGAAGTGGCACCTACTAGCTGGAGTGAGGCCGAGACGTAGTGCATAGATAGTATCCATCAGAAAAAAAAAGGAGAAATCGGAAAAAAGAGGAAAATAATAAAAAGGATAGGGAAAATGAAAAGAGGAAAAAAGAATAGTGCTCACCAGGTTTAACAAGCAGAGGGTGAACATGGAAGATGGCACCCACCTACTGGAACATAAAGATAGCACCCACCAGAAAGGGGGAAAAAAAATAGGTGGCACTTTCCAGGTTTAGCAAAGCAGAGGGAGACCAGGAAGGTGGCACCCACCATCTTCTATCCCTGAAGAGTATCCCCACAGGCCGCTGCCTCTCAGCACAGCACTTCAAAATGAGGAAATGAGTCTCTTTCACATAAACTCTGGGTGCTTTTCAAAGGGTGCTTCACTGCTGGGCTTTGGAGTGTGTGAGTCCACACATGAACCCTTAAGTGTTTCTTGGTTCTCAGGTTTCCAAGGTAGCTCAGCTGGTAAAGAATCTGCCTGCAATGCAGGAGACCTGGGTTTGATCCCTGGGTTGGGAAGATCCCCTGCAAAAGGGAACAGCTACCCATTCTAGGAGTATTCTGGCCCAGAGATTTCCATGGACTATATTGTTGCAAAAAGCCAGACAGGACTGAACAACTTGCACTCCACTTTACTTTGGTTCACAATAGCTCTGATCAACTGGAGGATATGAACCCTGTTGTTCTTCAGAGTCAGATGTTTTGGGAGCTTATCTCTCAGGTGTCAATCTTAAAAGTTAGGGAGCCCAACATGGGGGAATTAACCTTTGCTCTTCTGGTAGAGGTTCCAGGTTTTGACTTCTCTCCCAAATGTGGGTTACAAGGCCAGGGGTAAGGTCTATGGTGAAATCATGTCTTTACCTCTCTTTCCCACTTCAGTGCAGTTGCCCTTTCATTTGCCTGGTGTGAAGGGGTTGTTCTCCTAGTTTGGGGGGTGGTTTTCCTAGAGAAAATTGTTTCTACATATCTGTAGATTAGATATTTCTATGGGAGGAGGTGAGTTCAGGATCTTCCTATATCACTGCCTTGAACCAGAACCTCTGTCGTATTTTCTAATCTGTTCCATTTTCAGTGGCTAAAAAATTATATTTTTCACTAAAAGACTCCTAGTATTAACAGCACAAACTTTGTTTAATTGAAAAAGATTTTTATTTTGTTAAATGTTTGATCCCCTTTGTCTTCTTTTAGTGGATCTTAAAATTGAAGATGCTGTAGGGAACAGGATATCAAAGAAAGCATGTTGTCTGTTCCTAAATCAAACTGGAAAAAAAATGGTTTTCTGATTTTGAGATAGTGTGCAGTATATAAAAGATATTACTGAAGATGAAAGCAGAGAAAAGCATTTTGTTCACTGCAAAGAGTCTGGAAGAGATGCTATATTCCTTCTATCCAATTACCACTAAAATAGAAGTTCATCTTCCTTAAAGAGCAGAAGCAGAACCAGTGGGTGTGTATATTATAGTTTAACAGACACTCAAAAAAGACAAAATTCTGTCTGAAAAATGGCTACTTGTCTTTTAAAATGTTTGGGGCAATTGTGCTACTTATGCAGTAAAGAAATGCAGTGCTTTGGTAGAACTTTTATTTCTATAACTTCAGAAGATCAAGCATAGAAAATTGGTTGTTGTGTGCCTATTACTGTATTACATGATCAGCAAAAGATTAAGTACATTTGAATAGATTGAAAATTAGTCATACAGTTTATTTTTTTAATGATGATACATATTAATTGTTTGGATATACATACTGGGTGAAAGTGAAAGTGTTAGTCACTCAGTCATATTTGATTCTGAAATCCCAGGGACTGTGGCTCACCAGGCTCCTCTGTCCCTGGTAATTTCCAGGCAAGAATACTGGAGTGGGTAACCCTTTCCTTCTCCAGGAGATCTTCTCAACCCAAGGATCGGTCTCCTGCATTACAGGTGGATTCTTACTGTCTGAGCCACCAGGGAAGCCCTCATATTTGGTAAATATCTATAAATAGTACAAGGTCCTCATAAATAATGGTAATGAATATTTGTGCCATAAAACCCAAGCAAATTTTTTCACTTTTAATTAGATCTTGAGTACTTGTATATACCATTCACACAGACAGCTTTCTTGCTGTTCAAATTTATTTGCTCACTTATTTTTCTAGATCTGTAACAGATGCTAGGATTGTAGAAAATAAATCATTTCCACTGTTCTGCGATCTTAGTATGTACCTGATAGAAATTTAGGAAAACTTGTGCAATACCATATAAAGAATATGATCATGGAGTCATAGCCTATATGCTGTAATAGAGAGATTTTTGCACACATGTTGATCTGGGACAATTTCACTTGTGCACCTGTTGACCTATCATCTTGACAGATTTAACACTTAACCTGAATTGTTCTTTCTTACTCTCTGACTTCTTTCTTTCCTTCACCTCTTCCTTTAGCAAAATATTATGTTACATTAAAATAAGTCATAATTGGTTATATTAATATGAAGTGGCTACCAAAATTACATCTCTTTTTCTCCACCTCATTTATACACAAGGTAACATGGAGAGTATCACAAGAAGAAAAAATGGATCTTTTTGATTCTCAGTGGTAGTGGGTGAAAGATAAAAAGATTTTTAGAAAGATTAAAAATTTTAGAACAAAGTTTAGCAATTTTCATTTTAATATAGCATGAAGAGAAAGAATCTTAACCTATGAGGAAAATCAAGAAACTGGAAAATAAGTACATTAAAATTGTTGTAACAATTTTAAAGTTCTTTCTCTTCATGCTATATTAAAATGAAAATTACTAGATTTTGTTCTAAAATATTTCTAAATCTGTCTTAAAAAATTGCAATATTAGTGACAAAATAGGGTAGATATCTATAATGGACAAAGAGTCATTTCAAATTTGTCAGAAAAAAAACTAAACAAACTGAAAAGAAAAACTAGTCAAACACTGAATAGGGTGTTTGTGTTGTGCTTAGTCGCTCAGTCATGTACAACTCTTCGTGACCCCATGGACTGTAGCCTGCCAGGCTCCTCTGACCATGGGGATTCTCCAGGCAAGAATACTGGAGTGGGTTGCCATGACCTCCTCCAGAATATCTTTCCAACCCAGGGATTGAACCCTGAGCCTGTTCAGGATTGAACCCTGAACCCTGATTACTGTCTGAGCCACGAGGGAAGCCCATGAATATTTGAGTGGGTAGCCTTTCCCTTCTACAAGGGATCTTCCTGACCTGGAAATTGAACTGGGGTCTCCTGCATTCCAGGTGGATTTTTTACCAGCTGAGCTATCAAGGAAGCCCGAATATGGTGTTTATATAAGAGCGAATCTTTGTGGTCATATAAAATGTGAAAAGTCACTTCTCAAATTCTGTAGCTGTCAAGGATTTAGTAGTCATTCTTCTGATAATATAGTGTGTTTAAAAGGAGTAAATAAAAACACCTGTATAAGAATATTAATTTCATATTCTTAAAAAATCCTAAAATTTAAATTAATGGATGTCAATATAAGAATGATTGAATATCCATGGATTACCATAAAAATATAAAATATTAATTTTGCAATCAGTAGAAAATGACAATGATAATTAAAAACATTCTAGATGACTTAGAAGATTTCCAAGAGTTAAAATTGAGTTTGATAAGCAACATAGAAAAATGTGTATATTTGATCTTTATCATTTTTATAGTAAAACAGTTTATACATATATTTCTACATATATATTTGCATGTGTATTATGTGTGTATTTATGTTTTAGGAAAAAATATTGGTGAATACACAACATGTATTACATAATTATATATTCATAGTATGTATGAAGAGAACAGAAGCTGTTAATATGGAGTATAGAATAGAGTGATGTGAGTGGACAGGAGGAAGGCAGAACAAACCAAAAAAAAAAAAGGACAAAACAAGAAAAGGAAAATTTTAAAATGTTACGTAGAAACTAATTACATGATTCAGATCAGATCAGATCAGTTGCTCAGTTGTGTCCGACTCTTTGTGACCCCATGCATCGCAGCACGCCAGGCCTCCCTGTCCATCACCAACTCCTGGAGTTCATTCAGACTCACGTCCATTGAGTCAGTGATGCCATCCAGCCATCTCATCCTCTGTCGTCCCCTCCTTCTCCTCCTGCCCCCAATCCCTCCCAGCATCAGAGTCTTTTCCAGTGAGTCAACTCTTTGCATGAGGTGGCCAAAGTACTGGAGTTTCAGCTTTAGCATCATTCCTTCCAAAGAAATCCCAGGGCTGATCTCCTTCAGAATGGACTGGTTATATCTCCTTGCAGTCCAAGGGACTCTCAAGAGTCTTCTCCAACACCACAGTTCAAAAGTATCAATTCTTCGGCCCTCAGCTTTCTTCACAGTCCAACTCTCACATCCATACATGACCACAGGAAAAACCATAGCTTTGACTAGATGAAACTTTGTTGGCAAAGTAATGTCTCTGGTTTTGAATATGCTATCTAGGTTGGTCATAACTTTCCTTCCAAGGAGTAAGCATCTTTTAATTTCATGGCTGCAGTCACCATCTGCAGTGATTTTGGAGCCCAGAAAAATAAAGTCTGACACTGTTTCCCCATCTATTTCCCATGATTATGTATGTATATAAAGTTAAATAATAATGATTTAAAAAGAAAATATTAATGTTTCGGCTCATGGTTCCTAATCCAGTGTTCTATTATTCTATACTACTCATAGACATTTTTTTAAATATCTTGTTTCCAGATGTGGAAATATTGGAATATTTGTGACTTATCTACCTTTAATATTACACTAATTATATAGAAATGGGATTTTTTTTTTTTTACTTATTGGCATTTTTCATGATTACTACAGTTGACTAGTGTTTCAATAACAAGGCCTACTGTTTTCCATGTTGTAAAATTTTATTCACAGGAAATTAAGTTTAACAGTTTAAATAGAAAGGCCCATTACTTCTGAGAATCCTTTATATTCTAACCAGGATAGAAATCCCTTAATTAGGCCAAAGGATTAAAATTGTAAAAGAGAACAATTTATTTCAGTAAAGCTGAGGGGTGGAAGAGAGTGCTTCAATTTAAAGTGATACACATTTTAATTTAATCTATTGAAACCACCTAGGAAAAACAACAAATAATCAAGGATACTCCAGAGTCTTTATTACATTTTATGCAAGAGTTCAAAAATGCTCTTGGGGAAGAGCCACTTCAATAATAGTCAGAATTTGAATAGTGCAAGTTTGGAGGAGAAGCGGTCCAGATGGACATAAGTAATAAAAGAGATCCAAGGGGAAGTAGCTCAGTGATTACCTTTGATCTAAGGCCAAAGTTGCCTGTTGAATCTAGTATACTCTATACAGAGATGTTCTATTTGCCTTGGTTTTAGAAACACGCCTCTGTTTTATGCCAAAGTAATCCGGCACGTAAAATATTGACAGGTTGCATTTATTACAAAATAATAGGTGGGCCAGTACTTACCTTTTGTGATGCCAGACATACAATTCAATCACTCACCAAAGTGTTCTGCTTAAAGACATTGAAGTAGCCATATGTTGGCTATTATTTTACCAGGATATTTGATATTATTCAGACATATCCGTGGGATAACTATTTCAATTTTTTTTTAAAGAGTAACTGAAAGGACATTTTCTTACTCTCCCTGAAAAATAGTAGTGGTTGAAGTAGAATAGATAAAAACACATAAATCTAGAATATTATCTGCAGTAGTCCAATTTCTACATAGTATCTATGCCTATTAAAGAAAGCAAACACTAGTCTGTTTAAAATATATTATGTATCTACACACTAGGGAACTACCAACTGACAGTCACATTGCTCTACAAGAGATAATTAACCAAGCCATTGTAAGATTAAGAAATGAGTTACATTTGATTAATTTGTTTAAAAGAAAACAAAGCTAAAAGGGTCCATTTGGTTTAAATTGTGATACAGCTTGATTCTACGGTAAAAGCAAATCTGAAAACATACATTTCTTCTTTTGGAGGAATCATGGGGGAAAAATATATTTCCAGGTATAAATAATGACATACCTCAGGAATTTGGAAACCCCATACATTGTTGATAATTTCTTCTTCCCTTTTATCCCTTCTTTTCCCCCTCTCTTTCTTCTTTCCTTCCTATGTCCCTTCTTTATTATCTCCCTAAATCAACATTGTTTTACTGATCACTATAGGGATGTTTTAAGTCAGCTTTCCAAGAAATGAGCTGCTGTTTAAGAAATTTAAAAGACTACTTATTTCTACACTTATAAAAATAACAAAAGAACTTCTGATTTTAAAAATTCAGGTGAAATATTTGAGCAATGACAGAAGACTGTGTGATAATTGACAACCCAATGCCAAGTGTTTGGAGGACAGGTTAGTGAGAGTTGGCTGGTCTGGACGGAAATGTCTTCTTCTTGCAGGTGAGGGAAGTAGGTGGGGATGGTAGCAGTGAAGCATGGCAGTGATGGGCAGGGCTGGCAAGAAGAAAGTGCAAGCTTAAGGTAGAACATACTCTTGAGTGCTTGTGGTATACCTGTGCTAAGCAGTTTATAAGCATCAGTTTTTATTTTTACCATCTCAGTGAAGTATGAATGGTTTTGAGGCATCTGAGTTAAAACTTGTCCCAGGTCTTGTATCTGGACAGTAGAGAACAGATGTCAGGCTGGGGTCCCAATTCCTCAGTTAGTGTGGGGCGATGCCTCTGAAATCATCCAACAGAATGAAAATATTCTAGTAGGTCAGATTAGAAATGGAAGTGGAGACAAGTCTGTTCCTAAACCTCAGTGCTGAAAAGTAGGTTTGGCACTTTACCTTAGAGACAATAAGGGAGACTGGAGGTAGCTGTAGGGAAGTTACATCATCAAAACACAGTTTCTACTTCCCGTGTCTGTAATACAGTAGTGGAGCTCACAGGAGAGCTAATGCTGTCTGCTAGTCAACAATTAGAAACTAGTTATCTGATGCCTCATAATCAAGTGAATATCCACAGCTATTGAAGGACTGAGACCTCTGCATGATACATAACTACTCATGACCTGAGCAGGAACAATCTAGATAGGTACTCTGCATTTATATAGTGTATGTAGTACATACAGAAGACAGTGTGATGGATTAAGCAGTGGATGGGAACTGAGTAGTCAGTAGGATAAATAATAAACATTTTATAGGGATTATCATCTTTAATCATAGCAGCCTAAAAATGTATGTGCATTATTACTTCCTTTTTCCAGTGAAGCAACTGAAGTTTAAAGAGCTTTAATAATCTGTCCAAGGTTGTTCAGTAAGTGACAGAATAGAGATTCGAATGCATTTTTCTCTCCAGAATCACAATTTTATTTCCCATTGGTGCATTCCCACTTCTCATAAGAAGTGGAATATCCCATTTACTTAACAACTCTATATTTATACACTATAAGAGGGAATTCTTGAGATAAAATCAAAATGCAGTTTTCCATAATGATTCTATAAAAATACTAAGAAAAAAGACTCAGTGAAAATTTGAAAGTAGAATCCAGTTATCATTTTATAAGAGATATATACATAATAAAGCTAACATGCTTATTTTGAATAAATAAAAAATTATTTTTTAAACCAAATGTCAAGACATTTTGAGAAAAAAAAACATTACCTTTATATATAGAAGTTATGTTTATTATTGTCATCTGACAGTATTTCTGCCTAATAAATTAATGTGTTGAATTCATAATTTAAATAAAATATCACAGAAAATTTTAACACACTCTTTGGAAACTAGTCATTGCCATTGTGTTTGCTTTCACAGTGGAGCTGGAATTGGTTGTGTGCCTTTCAGATGAAATATCTTTTATTAAAGGATGACTTCCTGACAGTTATTTATCTTGAGAGGCTATAAACCTTTGGATTAATTGCATGTTTTGTACAAATGTCAGTTACTGATTTTGTTTTGATGGATCTATTCATGTCCTCTTGGAGCTTTAGGTGAGTTAAGGTATTGCTTACCATCAGTCTTCTTTGTCTGACCCCTGAAAAGTAAAAAAAATCAGTTGTCAGGAGAAAACCATTTTTTCTTATAGAGTCTTGAAGAGACAACAAACATATTTTTGGGCTGTTTGATAGAACTACAGGAGTACAGATAATGAGAATGAAACTGAAATGAGTTTTGCTCATTCTTACTGAACTGGGAACTTTCTGTAGATACCTAAATGAAATTTAATTAATAAGGATATGATTACATTTGCATACACTCCTTGTTAATTTAAGTCCTAACCATTAGAATTTGAAAAAAAACAGTATAGAACTTCTTGTGTGTTACTTTGGATCCATATACATAAGTGTTGGTTTTGTTGTAGTGTTTACTCCACAATGCACAAGGTGTGTAACGCATTTCTGTCAAGTGAAGAGGAACTAAAAAACCTCTTGATCAAAGTGAAAGAGAAGAGTGAAAAAGTTGGCTTAAAGCTCAACATTCAGAAAACGAAGATCATGGCATCTGGTCCCATCACTTCATGGGAAATAGATGGGGAAACAGTGGAAACAGTGTCAGACTTTATTTTTCTGGGCTCCAAAATCACTGCAGATGGTGACTGCAGCCTTGAAATTAAAAGATGCTTACTCCTTGGAAGGAAAGTTATGACCAACCTAGATAGCACATTCAAAAGCAGAGACATTACTTTGCCAACAAAGGTGCGTCTAGTCAAGGCTATGGTTTTTCCAGTGGTCGTGTATGGATGTGAGAGTTGGACTGTGAAGAAGGCTGAGCACTTAAGAATTGATGCTTTTGAACTGTGGTGTTGGAGAAGACTCTTGAGAGTCCCTTGGACTGCAAGGAGATCCAACCAGTCCATTCTGAAGGAGATCAGCCCTGGGATTTCTTTGGAAGGAATGACGCTAAAGCTGAAACTCCAGTACTTTGGCCACCTCATGAGAAGAGTTGACTCATTGGAAAAGACTCTGATGCTGGGAGGGATTGGGGGCAGGAGGAGAAGGAGGGGACAACAGAGGATGAGATGGCTGGATGGAATCACCGACTTGATGGACATGAGTTTGAGTGAACTCCGAGAGTTGGTGATGAACAGGGAGGCCTGGAGTGCTTCAATTCATAAGGTCACAAAGAGTTGGACACGACTGAGCGACTGAACTGAACTGAACTGAACTAATTCTCTACATGTTGCATGCAACTTTAGATAATACTTTAGATAATGTTTTCTTATAATTAAGCTCATTAAGTGGTTCCCAGTGACTATGACTCTCTTCTTCCCAAGTTGAAGTTACTTGACATCTGTATGTTGCTGTGCTTAGTCACTCAGCAATGTACGACTCTTTGAGACCCCATGAACTGTAGCCCACCAGGCTCCTCTGTCCATGGGGATGCTCCAGGCAAGAATACTGTAGAGTGTTGCCATGCTCTCCTCCAGGGGATTTTCCCAACCCAGGGATCGAACCCAGGTTTCCCACATTGAAGGCAGATTCTTTACTATCTGAGCCACCAGGGAAGCCCAAGAATACTGGAGTGGGTAACTTATCCCTTCTCTAGGGGATCTTCCAGAATCAGGAATTGAACCAGGGTCTTTTGATTATGGGCAGATTATTTACCATCAGTCAAATCACCATCATAGTCTCTGAGGTTAATCACTATTTAGGGGAGATGAAGTATTTTTGTTTTGAAGCATAGATTATTTATAATGTGTTAATTTCAAGTGTACGGCGAATTGATTGAGTTATCTATATACATATAGATACATACACATATTATTTTTCAGATTATTTTCCTTATAGATTACTAAAAGATATTGAGTATAGTTCGCTGTGCTATAGAGTAAGTCCGTGTTGTTTACCTATTTTACATAGAGTAGTGTGTCTGCCTTAGGGCTTCCCTAGTGGCAAAGAGGTAAAGAATCTGCAGGTAATACAGAAGATGCAGGAAACCTGAGATTCATCCCTGGGTCAGGGAGATCCCCTGAAGGAGGGCATGGCAACCCACTCCAGTATTCTTGCCTAGATAGTCCCTTGGACAGAGAAGCCTTTAAAGCTATAGTCCATAGGGTCACAAAGAGTCACACAAGACTGAAGTGACTGTTTTTGCTGCTCAGTTGCTCATTTGTGTCCCACTCTTTGTGATCGCACAGACTGGAGCATGCCAGCCTTCCTTGACCTTCATCATCTTCTGGAGCTTTCTCAAACTCATGTCCTATAAGTTGGTGATGCCATCCAAGCATCTTGTCCTCTGTCATCCCCTTATCCTTCAACCTTCAGTCTTTCCCAGCATCAGAGTCTTTCTAATGGGTCAACTGTTCACATCAGATGGCCTAACTATTGGAGCTTCAGCATCAGGCCTTCTAATGAATATTCAAGATTGATTTCCTTTAGGATTGACTAGTTTGATCTCCTTGCAGTCCAAGGGACTCTCAAGAGTCTTCTCCAACACACAGTTTAAAAACATCAATTCTTCAACACTCAGTCTTGTTTATGGTCCAACTCTCACATTCATACATGACTACACATTCATACATGAATACATAGCTTTGACTGTACAGACCTTTGTCAGCCAAGTAATGTCTCTGCTTTTTAATATGCTACTGGGTTTGTCATAGCCTTTCTTCCAAGGAGTAGGTATCTTTTAATTTCATGACTGCAGTCACCATCTGTAGTGATTTTGGAGCCCAATAAAATAAAGTCTCTTTCCATTGTTTCCCCATCTATTTGCCATGAAGTGACAGTACTGTATGCGGTGATCTTAGTTTTTTGAATGTTGAGTTTCAAGCCAGCTTTTTCACTCTCCTCTTTTATCCTTCATCAAGAGGCTCTTTAGTCCTCTTCACTTTCTGCCATAAGGATGGTATCATCCACATATCTGAGGTTATTGGCATTTCTCCTGGCAATTTTGATTCCAGCTTGTGCTTCATCTAGCCCAGCATTTTGCATGATGTATTCAGAGGATGAGATGGTTGGATGGCATCCCTAACTCAATGGACATGAGTTTGAGTAAACTCCAGGAGTTGGTGATTGACAGAGAGGCCTGGCATATTGCAGTCCATGAGGTCACAAAGAATCAGTCACAACTAAGAGACTGAACTAAACTGAATTCTGAATATAGGGCTTCCCTGATGGCTCAGCTGGTAAAGAATCTGCTTGCAATGTGGGAGACCTGGCTTTGATCCCTGGGTTGGGAAGATCACCTGGAGAAGGGAATGGCTACCCACTCCAATATTCTGGCCTGGAGAATTCAATGGATTGTATAGTCCATGGGGTTGTAAAGAGGTGGATGACTGGGTGACTTTCACCTCACTTCTCTCTGTATAGAAGTTAAATGAGCTAGGTTACAATATACAGCCTTGACATACTCCTTTCCCAATTTTGAATCAGTCTGTTGCTCCATGTCCAGGTCTAGCTGTTGTGGCTTGACTTACCACAGCAGTACTGTGGCCACTGCTGAATTTTCCAAATTTGATGGCATTTTGAGTGCAGCACATTAGCAACATGCATGTCACTGACCACATGCATGTGTGTGTGTCTATGTTAATCCATAACTCCTAATTTATCCCCCTACAACCCCTCTATCTTCTTGATAGTCATGTTTATTTCTATGTTTATGAGTCTGTTTATGTTTTGTAAATAGGTTCTTTGTGTCATTTTTTAGATTCCACCTATAAGTGATATCATATGATATTTGTCTTTGACTTACTTCACTTAATATGATGAACTTTAGGTCCATCAATGTGGCTGCATATAATATTATTTCCTTCATTATGGCTGAGTAATATTGTATTATTTGTGTATGTGTGTGTGTGTATGTATATATGGGTGTGTATATGTGTATATACACACTACATATTCTTTACCATCCATCTGTCTGTGGATATTTAGCTTGCTTTCATTTCTTGTCTATTGTAAATAATGCTGCAGTGAGCTTTGGGGTGCTTGTACCTTTTTGAATTAGCTTTCTAACAATCTTTCTGAATCTCAGTTTCTTCATTTCTGTTTCAGTACACTTTGCACTGTTGAAATACATATCAATAAATTATCATTATTACTTGTGTTAGTCCATCAATAATCAGAGAAGTATCATCAATATGTTTGCATTTCTCCCAAGTTAATATTATGTCTATTTCTTCTAATAAAACTCCAGTCTTGATGCATCACTTAGTCTGTGCTCTCATGGCATTTTTGTCTTGTATTTCTTAATCTTCTCTACTTTGAGACTGAAGAATGCTCCAGATTTATAAACTCATGCAGGAGTCTTGCTACCTGGAATCTCATTATCAGACGATTGACTGCTTACCTGGGTTTTTGCACATTGTCCAATATTATGTTTCTTATCACCAGGCTGTGGCCACCTCTCAGGCTGCCATAAAGATGCTTAGAGAGTTCTGGCCTCAGGTATTCTTCAAGTAATGCTCTCTAACTACTGGGTCAAAAGTCATTTTAGTTGATGACCTCTCTCATTCTTAGAAGTAATATGGTTGTCTGCATACCTCTGATTCAATTCAGCTCTTGATTTTTTGCATACAGGCCATTCCACTCTTGTCCCATTGAAAACATTTCAAATAATCTATCAATCTGGTCCTGAATGTTTTTTATAATTAAAATAAATTTTTTGGATAGGCTAGGTAGTAAGACTATGAGGACTGCTTTAGTCAGACAGGCTAGTTGGTAATAAACATATTCCTGGAGAGAAGTGGAATTATCTCTAAATAGAATGATTTCTTTTCTATTAATTTCTATGACATGATAACATGTCAGTTGATTCTTAATGGATGAATAATTTTAGTGCCAATTTGTAATCATCTTTCCCAAAGATAACTTAAATGCATTTTCCAGCCTGCCAATAATCTGTCACAAGGGTACTGCATGACTTCTTATCTGATTTTTAAAATTCTTTATTGGTTTTTAGTTTGACAAGAAATAGTATAAGTGTAGTCATATGAAAAAGATGACCACTTATGAATATTACATGTCCTGATTGCCATTCCCTCATCTTTTCATGTATACCAATGGCATTAATATTAAAACAAAATTAGATTCTGCTGTGGCCATTTTCTTTAGCATACTTGTCAGTGCCATTAGTTTACAGGAAATAAAATGAATTGCCTCAGACTTAATGAGGCCTTAAGAGAGTATATATATATATATAAACACTTTATTTAAAGGTAAATGCAAATAGTTGCAAAGAGTTCATGGAAAGGTAGATAAATTATTTACAGTTGCTTCCTTTCTAGAGTATATATTTTAGGAAGAGAGGTCAAAAAACTAAAAACCCTAATTGGGCCAACTAGATAACAAAACATAAAATGCTAGAGTCCTAGGGACTGAGGTACATAGTGAACTGAAGGGCTCATGCTTTGTCTAAAATAGCCAGGCATCCTCCATCCTCCATCCTCCTTCAGAAGCGGAAATTCCAGACCAGTGATATTAGATCTTTAAATTAAAAGATGTGACCAGAAGCAAAAGGAGAAAAAAGAAGAATAAGAAATTCTGGATTTTTTAAAACTTCTGATTCTGAATGTTAATAAAATACAAGATATAGGAACACCAAATGTTGATTCATACACACTTTAGGTATTTTATATATTGTTAGTTTGTATTGTCTACAATATAATTGAATTCAAAAAAAAATCAGAACAATTTTGTTCCTTTCATATCTCTCTGTTTATACATGTATTGAATACAGCCCAACATGGTACATATAGCCTAAACCTACAGAGAGAGGTCTAGAACAATATAGATATAAGGGCATTTCAGTTCTTTGAGAGAGATATTGAGGAAAATCTGCCCAGCAACAGCATATGCACATTTCCAATTTGCTGTCCTCATATAAGCTTTGTTTTTCTAAAAATAACAAGCAAAAGAAGCAATTCTGCTTTGCATGACTTTCTTGCTTAGGACTCAAATTAAATGTTTTTGTTCTGTTAGTTTCATATGGGCAGAAAATTAGTTCAAGTGTGTATATTTTTAAAGACTCTAAAAATGGTCTGCTGGTCAGTCAGGAAAAGTAATGCTAAAGGTGGAAATTAACAGAAGTTGCTTAGTTGGTACTTATTTCTCACAGTTAGCTTAACAGAGTTCACTATAATTATGTAACATGATTATGGCTATGAAAAGAGCAGTTGGGTGACTATAAGAAAAATCAGAGCTCTGATTTTAACGATATACCAATTTAAACATTATGTGGCCAAAGGCAACCATGAACCTATGTGAAAATAGGTGTGTGCCCATATTTCAAGAATTAAAACAAGGATTTGGAGTAGTGGGCACTAAAGAATTACGTGTTTTCTTCTATTATGTTTGTGTCTTTGTCTTCATTAGAGTTCGTTAGGAAATCCCAAACCCACTGGCTAATAAGAGAAACTGAATCACAATTTGTATATATAGAATGCATAAAAATGATGAAGACTAAGGAAAGGGCAGGGGGATATTTGTGTTAAGTATGTTTAATGAGTAGCCTGACCAAGTTTCTGAAAACTATTATGTATATTTCACTTCTTTGCTGGCTAAATTTTTAGGATAAAATGAAGCATACTTTATAGTTGTTTCATGTATTATGTACTTCATACATTATGTAAATGGTTACAAATATTAAATAATGTTCATGTGATATGTAAATATTCCATAGTAGATAATTAAAAGTATATTCATTAAAAGAATGTCTATTAAAAACTCATGTGATATAGTAAAAAATAGCCAAAATGCTTATCAGAGGGTTCATGGGATGTTTTCTCCAATACATTTTTTTTTCAATCATTTTGTTCTTATTTTTATTATTTCCTTCTTTTAAATTTCATTTGAGTTTATTTTGCTGTATTTTTCTAAAGTTTTGAAATTGAAGTTAAATCATTAACTTTGTTTTCTTACATACTTGTTTAAGGCAATATGTTTTTCTCTAAGCACTGCTTTGCTGCTAAGTCACTTCAGTCGTGTCCGACTCCGTGCAACCCCATAGACGGCAGCCCACCAGGCTCCCCCGTCCCTGGGATTCTCCAGGCAAGATCACTGGAGTGGGTTGCCATGTCCTTCTCCAATGCATGAAAGTGAAAATTGAAAGTGAAGTCGCTCAGTCGTGTCTGACCCTCAGCGACCCCATGGACTGCAGCCTTCCAGGGTCCTCCATCCATGGGATTTTCCAGGCAAAAGTACTGGAGTGGGGTGCCATTGCCTTCTCTGAAGCACTGCTTTACTGCTTCCCAAAAATATTGCTATGCCATGTTTTATTTATCATTCATTTAAACATATTCCCAATTTTAATTTTATCTTTAACGTATTGATTACTTAGAATTATATAATTTCCAAGAAACTGGAATTTCTACTTATATTTTTATTATTGAATTCTAGCCTAACTCCACTGTGTTCAGAACAAAGAGTCTGCATGATTTTAGTGTTTTGAAGTTTGTTAAGACTCACTTTTTATGGTCTACCATATGGGGATCTCATAAATGTTCCATGTGTACTTAGAAAGTTATTGGGTATGGTTTTCTATGTATGTTATATTGGTCAATTTTTAAAATTATTTTGGTCATCTATTCCCTAATTTTTCTTTTTCTGCTTATTCTATCAATTACTGAGAGAAATTTGTTAAAATTTCCAATTTTGTGAATTTGAATATTTTATTTGTACTTTCAAATTTTGTTTTGTGAGTTTTAAAGCCTACTTCACTTAACTAGAGATAGAGAGTTTTGTCTCTTTGGCTTAACTACTTACTTGCAGCACACACAAAGCTGCCCTACAGTAGACACTCACTGGTTATTTGAGTAGGGGGTGAATGAATGTGAGAATAAAAATAGGTTTCTAGTGACAAAGTCCAAAAAAATATGCATGGGATAGTACAGAGTGACATTTGACCAACTGCCAAAGATGTTAAGATATTTTGGCCAGATTTTGACAGATGGAAGCTTTTAAATTTCTTTGTGCATAGTAGATATTCAGTGATGAGAGTACTATTCTTTGTATTTTACTTTATCTGAGAGCATATTAATGAAAGTATTAGTTGCTCAGTCATGTCCAACTCTTTGAGACTCCATGGACTGTAGCCTGCCAGGCCCCTCTGTCCATGGGATTTCCCAGGCAAGAATACTGGAGTGGGTTGCCATTTCCTTCTCCAGGGTATTTTCCTGACCCAGGGATCAAACCCGAGTCTCCCACTTTGCAGGCAGACTCTACTGTCTGAGCCACCAGGGAAGCCCTGGGAGCGTATTAGCCTTCTTCAGTTGTATTAGCATCATCAGTATTCATTCAGTGGTATCAACCTACACACATCTTTAACCAAGAAATGTTCACCATTTCTGTTCTTACTAGAAAGAGTACAATTCTCTGAAAATTTGCTTACTCCTCTGTCTTCCAGACTTGATGTTGTCAGCTTGCTCTACCAACGTTCATTAACTGTCATCTCTATATTCAACTATTTGGCTTATGTAAAGGCAGAGAGACAAATTTCTAGATATTCTCTCTTGAAACTTGGTAATTATTCTATTTCTTTTCTAGGCCCATTTTAATTTAATTTTAAATTACATGTATAAATAGTATGTGGATATAAACCACTTAAAACAATGACTGGCACTAAGCACTCAGAAAATGTTGGTAGTGGTAACAGCATAAGTTCTGTGACTATTATGCATATTTGTATTAAAAAGTAGTTGAATTGTGAACTCAATATTACCAAGGTAATACCATGCTTTATTACCAGGAGAGCATTTTCCTATTATTAATTTTTTTATATTTTCCTATTATTATATTATTATATATTATTTTCTTGCATTCTTTTGTTAAATTTTGCTTGTCTGTGTTTTCTCCAGTAAATATACATTAATTGCATAATAAAAAATAAAAACTTTGAAAGAGAGATGATTTTAATTTTTCTTTGAAGAATAGGTAACCAATAATCTGAGCTCCTTCTAAACTTAGCTTTTGTTGTCTCGTATACAGGGTTATTGTTACCATCTTTCTAAATTCCATATATATGTGTTAGTATACTGTATTGGTGTTTTTCTTTCTGGCTTACTTCACTCTGTATAATAGGCTCCAGTTTCACCCACCTCATTAGAACTGATTCAAATGTATTCTTTTTAATGGCTGAGTAATACTCCATTGTGTATATGTACCACAGCTTTCTTATCCATTCATCTGCTGATGGACATCTAGGTTGCTTCCATGTCCTGGCTATTATAAACAGTCCTGCGATGAACATTGGGGTACACGTGTCTCTTTCAATTCTGGTTTCCTCAGTGTGTATGCCCAGCAGTGGGATTGCTGGATCATAAGGCAGTTCTATTTCCAGTCTTTTAAGGAATCTCCACCCTGTTCTCCATAGTGGCTGTACTAGTTTGCATTCCCACCAACAGTGTAAGAGGGTTCCCTTTTCTCCACACCCTCTCCAGCATTGTTGCTTGTAGACTTTTGGATCGCAGCCATTCTGACTGGCATGAAATGGTACCTCATAGTGGTTTTGATTTGCATTTCTCTGATAATGAGTGATGTTAAACATCTTTTCATGTGTTTGTTAGCCATCTGTATGTCTTCTTTGGAGAAATGTCTATTTAGTTCTTTGGCCCATTTTTTGATTGGGTCATTTATTTTTCCTGTATATGAGACAGCAAAAGAGACACTGATGTATAGAACAGTCTTTTAGACTCTGTGGGAGAAGGAGAGGGTGGGATGATTTGGGAGAATGGCATTGAAATATGTATAATATCATATATGAAATGAGTCGCCAGTCCAGGTTAGATGCACGATACTGGATGCTTGGGGCTGGTGCACTGGGACGACCCAGAGGGATGGTATGGGGAGGGAGGAGGGTTCAGGATGGGGAACACATGTATACCTGTGGCAGATTCATTTTGATATATGGCAAAACCAATATAATATTGTAAAGTTAAATAAAATAAAATTAAAAAAACAAATAAACCAATAAACAGCTTTTTCATTATGTTCCTTTTTTTTAACTGTTAATGATCTGTAGGAAAGAAAGAAAATATGAAAAATTGAATTCAGTGTCTAGAATTCAAATGTGTGTCAGTATATTTAAATACCATGAATTTACTCAGAAGAAGAGATGATAAATAGGGCTTAATAGTTTCAACTGTGAATCAAATTAAATCCAGGTATGTATTGTGAAGTAGTTCGTGTACTAAAGTAGATGTTGTTATTCTTATTTCAGTACTTGGGACAGATCATTTAGGAAAGGAAAAAGGGAAAGTAAAGTAACCTTTATTATATCCCTGGGGGTTCTAGAGTCTGTGCTAAATATGTATGTACATTAAAAAATATGTACATACTTTACATATGTATTTAATGGTCTCAAAAAAAAAAAAAGTAACATCTTACTATTCAACAGATTACCATGTGGAAATTGAGGCTCAAAAGATACTCATATGTGCAGTTTCATATAGCTTATATACAAAAGCCAAAATGTAAGCCCTCTTTTACTGAATTCAGAATCCGACATCTTTACTCTGTGTTCTCCTCCTCTCAAAGCTACTGTCTCTCCCCACCAACACCCACTACCCTCTACCAATCTTTTGTTGACAGTTGGTTGTCCAATTATGTAGATGAAGTATGTCAGAAATATCACCATCAATGCTGCTCATTTCTTCTCTAGCAATAAGCCTCTTTTCTTATTTCTTCATGTATACAACAGAGGTGAAGCTTCTAAATGACAGCTTATTCAAATATCTCAGTTTGCAATATGTTTTTCTTGTCATAACTCTAATTTTCTATTATTTTAACACTTACTTTTCATTTTTCATTTGTGTTTCCATACTATTATGACTTCCAATGACCAAATATCTCTACAGATTGATTTCAATGCATTTCATAAAGATGGGCATATTAGTAGTTGTTTTTCTCATGATTTATGTGATTTACCATGTAATGCATATCATTTAATAGAGAAGATTTCACTCTTGAGTGCTGAAATGAATATGCTCGTGAAAGGTAGTCTTGATTAACAGTGACAAATAACACAAATTCTTACTGATTCTGATTATTGTCCTCATGTAGACATTATCATTCTTTGTGCTGACAATAGCTTTAATGTATTTGTAGTGTCACAGAAAGATAGCATCTAAAAGTTATTTTTAAAATATCAGTATATTAATTCCCCTCATTATATAATGTTATCGTTTGAGTCGACCTTGCTGTACTAAATATTTAATTTACTATACTGGAAAATAAATGAAAATAAGTATCAATTATATTTTCAGTGTAGTCTTAACAGTATATTAGTAAAAAAAAAAAAAATTACCAATTATTTGCTGTGGTTTCCACTTACTAGGGCTTCCCTGATAGCTCAGTTGGTAAAGAATTCACCTGCAATGCAGGAGACCCCAGTTCAATTCCTGAGTCAGGAAGATCTGCTGGAGAAGGGATAGGCTACCCACTCCAGTATTCTAAGACTTCCCTTGTGGCTCAGCTCGTGAAGAATCCACCTGCAATGTGGGAGACCTGGATTTGATCCCTGGGTTGGGAAGATGTCCTGGAGAAGGGAAAGGCTACTCACTCCCTTATTCTGGCCTGGACAATTCCATGGACTGTATAGTCCATGGGGTCACAAAGAGTCAGACACAGCTGAGTTACTTTCACTTTCACACCACTTACTAAGCACAAGGAACTGGAGTTGGGTTTTCAAGATGCATTAAAAGGGATAAGACTCAATATTTGTCCTTAAAAGTTTATTTTTTTAGTTTAGTGAGATACATTGATAATTTTGTGTTAATGTCAAGAATAAGGAATCAAGTTGGTGTTTCAGGTACTTTAAAATATTCTCAATAAAAATGATTATTCTGAAGCATGGAGATCAGTCATTTTTATTATGATCTTCTTGAAATGGAATATGCTTCTCCCAATATTTATTCATTGAATTATACAGTTGTTGGTTTAGTTGCTAAGTCATGTCCAACTCTTGCTAATCCATGGACTGTAGCCCACAAGGCTCCTCTGCCCATGGGATTTCCCAGGCAAGAATACAGGAGTGGGTTGCCATTTCCTTCTCCAAAACCAAGAATCCATGTTAAATTTTAGTACCACCCAAGTTTATGTCATTTTCACTAGAGAACAAACAGATGATATTGAAGACTTATAATGTCCTACTAATTGGATTAACTTGTGTGAATTAACTTTTAGATTTAGTTTAGATAAATAAGGTGACTTAATTGGTAAGTGATTTTTGACAACTATTTTCCATAAAAACTAGAGAAAGAGTCTCTAAAGCCAGGTACTATTAACAGTAACATTCTTGTGCAGGGATGGTACATTTTGTAAAAGCTTATTAGCTTTCATGCCTTGCATTAGCCTTCATTTTGTTCACATTTCTTCTTTCTAAAACATATTTTTAAACGTTTCATCATGAGATAGTGCAATATATAGTCCAAAATATACACAGTATTAACCAAAGATGAAATTATTTCCTATATAAATGTGTGTAAGGAATGAAAGATGAGAAGTTATACCACTGAACTCTTTCTAAATTTTTTTTTTAATTCAGGTAGTAACAGATGTATTGGCAGTTTTATTTCTGTGTGTCCTAGGTTTTAGTCAAGCTTATTTTACTATTTGTGTCATATCAAGTTAAATTAATGAATCGAGTATTGATTACCAGCTTTATGCTGGAGATCACCAAGCATGGTATCTTGGTGATCTTGGTGATCATCTGTGCGCCTTCCATAATTTGCAAAGCAGACCGCTATGCTCCATGTTCTCCTTGATCATGAGGAGGTATTAAGGTCTCTTTCAGTTGATATACTTCTGTGATAGCTTTTTTTAAAAAAAAAAATGTGGTATATAATAAGCAGGCAGGTTTTTTTTGTTTTGTTTTGTTTTGTTTTTTTGCCTTCATATGGTTCTCAAACTCTGAACTTTGGGCTTCTGTATTCTAAAAATAGTTGTTGTGATTTCCCTAAGTCTTATTTTGTCATGAACATAAAGGCCACTTTCCTCTAACTTCACACCATCCAACTTTTAATTACTTTACCCAAATATTATTCTTTATAACACTCTACATTTTCATTACTTTTGGAAAGCATCAAAGTTTAGAAGACTATCTGCTCCTTCTAAATGGCGTGGAAATCTAAAATACAGTGTAGTGGAGAAGAAATCTGACTTACCTAATCCGGGACATTATACAACTTAGTTATATTACCTGACCCTCAAATTTCTTATTTGTAAAGTGGTAACAGTAGATACGTGAGGATATTTTTGCAAGTTGATTATGCACAGTGTTTTCAGTCTCTATAGTAGACATTCAGTACATGATTTACTGTTGATTTGGCATTTTAGAAGGAAAAAAGTAGTGGGGCACATAGTCATGCTTTGTTTGGCATGATGTTAATGGCTGGCTGGTGAGGAAGGTGAGGGGATGATCCTTTACCCTCCTAACTACTTGATTTCTTGCTATTATGTGTGATATAGCTTTGCCATGCATTTTAGTCTTAATATTTCTAAAACAAAACTGAGATAAAGTCAATCTGTGCTGTAGCGTCTTGAAATTTACTGGGCATATACAGTGCATGATTCCGAGAATTTTACTACATTGAATACCCAGTCAAATAACTTTAAAGAAACTTTTGACTTCTTAGTATGTGCAAAATATCAAACTGATACAAATATGAGTGTGTGTGTGTGTTATTGGATACACACCTAAGAAAATCTCAGTGAACATTAGTAAATGCGCTATTTGTTTTCTGTGTATTGTGTGTGTTTCTTTAGAGGTTTTTCTTTGACTGCTCATTTACAGTAGAATCTTGGCAGTCCCCCTTATACTAGGAATACTACATGCATCGCTTCTTCCAATTCTAACACCAGTGTTGCTCTGCGGCTCATCCAGTAGCAGGTGTTGAACATTGATATAAACAGAATTTTGTCTAGCAGAGCTATAATCCTCCCATTTCCAGTCTCTACTGGCCAATGAAACACTAAAGCCAAGCTTACTTCCAAATTCAAGTCTAAGGCATCACAGTTCATTTGCTTCCTGCCAAAACTATTGGCCCATGGAAACTCTTATTTTAAAAATTAAAGCAGAATGAAAGTTTCTCTCAAATTTCATGTGATTTTAGGTGACACACTCCTAACTTTTCAGCTTTCTCTGAAATTAGTAAATTGAGATTATTTTGCAGTTAATTACTTAATAATATTTCTCTTTGAATATAGCAAACTGCCTAATTATAACAGAACTGTTCACCATGTATCTCAAAATATTTGGGGGGGGGAGTTCAGAAAACTGTAAATTCTCAAAACTTGGGCATTTTAACATTCTAAGGGGTTTGGAATGATTAGTAGATAGAATCATGAACCAACCATTTGTATCAATAAAACTAATTTATGTGAAACAATTTAGATTTAAAGGTTACATAATTTTAGAACACATTACTCATATAGCTTCCTTAAATCTTTTTTCAAGGGGAGTGGTGCAGAAGGCAAGACTCATATAAACAATTTGATAAATTTAAAACAACTTGATTAATTTTAAATTATATTTTAATTTAAAAAGAATTAAAAGTTAATATTAGGAAGATTGGCCTCGAAGAGGTATTTATTAGCTTAATTATTTGGAATGTTGGCAATGGCACCCCACTCCAGTACTTTTGCCTGGAAAATCCCAAGGATGGAGGAGCCTGCTAGGCTGCAGTCCATGGGGTCACTAGAGTCGGACACGACTGAGTGACTTCACTTTTACTTTTCACTTTCATGCATTGGAGAAGAAAATGGCAACCCACTCCAGTGTTCTTGCCTGGAGGATCCCAGGGACGGGGGAGCCTGGTGGACTGCCAACTATGGGGTCGCACAGAGTCAGACACTACTGAAGCGACTTAGCAGCAGCAGGAAATATTTATTAGGAAATGTTTCTTCAATCATTTTCTAAGGGCTGATATTTTTATAACTATGTGTATAACAAAGCTTTGTTAACATAACATATAACATATTTGTTATATTGATATAGTGGTATTCAGAGTACTATAATACATGTTCCTTTAAATACAGCTAACCACCATAGTATGCAAGATTTTGATAAGATAATCTCTATCAGGTAGAGATAATGTATAACATGGTATATCGATAAATATTGAAGAAATATTTATAACGTAAGTGCAGAAGAAGTAGGATTTGTGTCCTGATTCTTAACTGTTTATCCAGATTTTTTCCCTCTTATATGTTATGGGAATAGTAATAAGTCCTTATAAAGGCTTCATATCTAATACATAGAGGTAGGTGCTCAAGTTTTTGTAATTCTAATCATAAGCTTGATATGGAAATTGATACATGTATTTTAATATTAATATGGTAGAGAAAAAATAATGAAGATATTCTTGAGGAAGAACAATTAGAGGACTTGCCATTCTGAATATTGAGCCATATTTTAAGGTAATAATGATTTCAATGGAGTATTGCTATGAAGATGGATCAAAAAGAATGGAATTGACTAAGGAGACTGGTCACACCCAAAGACATGTAGAAATATATATATAAATGAAAGAATTGTTATTGCACATGAGTGAAGAATGTAGCAATGGGAACCAGGATGATTATTAATACACACAAAATAATATTGGGTAATATTACATTCATTTCTATCACACCACACATACACACACACATGCATAAATATTCCAGGTAAACACTTAAATGTGAAAACTTAATTCTTTAAATCTTTTCTGAAAATAACTTCATTACCTCAGATTTGAGACGGATTCATAAAAATGTGCAAACCATTACATTGTATTAACAACAACAACAACAACAACAAAACATGCACACAAAGGCTTTCTGGAGCAAATGACACCATACTGTGGCCAGAGGATGGTACCATATGTTCTATTCAATAGAAACAAGAAACCACAAACCTCAAAAATTGCACATTAAGATTATAAAATTTTATTTCATCATAAAACAAGACATTGAATATGAAAGAGAAACCAAAAATTGGGAGAAGGTAAGTACCCTGTTGTTGTTCAGTCACTAAGTTATATCCTACTCTTTGCGGCCTCATGGACTAAAGCACACCAGGTTTCCCTATCCTTCACTATCTCCCGGAGTTTGCTCAGACTCATGAACATTGAAGTGATGATGCCAACCATATCATCCTTTGCTGCCCCCTTCTCCTCCTGCCTTCAATCTTTCCCAGAATCAGGGTCTTTTCCAATGAGTTGTCTCTTCACATCAGGTGGCCAAAATATTGAAGCTTCAGCTTCAGCATTAGTCCTTATAATGAATATTGAGTGTTGATTTCCTTTAGGATTGACTGGTTTTGTTTGGGGGTTCTTAAATAAGTACTGAGAAAAATAATGTGATGGGCAAAAATAATAAAAAATATCCATACTATTAGGTAATAGTTTAGATAGAAATGTAATGTTTATAGGAAGATAGATACATTTTTTTTGGCCAAAAACCAAAAAGAGCTGGTTCCTTTATATTCTAGCCCCAAACAAAGCAAAACTTTATTAAATTTTAACATTTTAATTTCCTATGTCTCATTCCTTTCCAGGCTCTATGCATATTTTTAACCACAGTTTTTCTGGTTTCTAGGATGTCATAAGCAAAAATAGTATTACTATGGACTTGGAACAGGTATAGAAATAAATTTACAGACTACACAGCAAGAATACATGAAAATTAACTTCATATTGGTTTGACAGTATGTGGTTGGCTTTAACAGGATATACTGATTTTACTGCATATCATGATTTTCATAGCATCATATAATTTGACATGTAATTTGTATCAAGATTTGCCTCTAAATCATTTTAAATAGCAATAGCTGTGTATTAATCACATGACTTTATATGTAATTATGTTAACTACAATACATAACTGTCTCAGCCAGCATGATCACTCATTTTGGAGCCCAGTTTTAAATAAGATTATGTTGATGTCAATAGAAGGATCAGAACTAATAAAATAATTATTTGGCATTGATTACTCTCCTCTCGGTAGTCCCATAGTCCTTTATTAGTTCTTAATTAAGAGTTTAATTCATTCTGCTTTGATTTGTATAATTTCTATACAAGCTCATCAGCTCTACCAAACTGAATTTCTTGTGTGGCATCCTGTCTCATTCATCTTTCATATCCCGTATCTATTGATAATATTTCATATAGTGAACAACCATAACTCAAAAGAATAAAGATTTTCCTGTTTTTTTTTAAGAGTATTTTTTTTTTGAATTTCTTTCAGAAATTTGGTACAGCTGTACAAAAGTGAAGATGACATGGAAATTTCAAAGAAGATTAAGACTCAGTGGACTTCTTTGGGCTTAGAAGATGTACAGCTTGTAAATTACTCTGTGTTGCTGAACCTGCCAGGTCTTTCTCCCAGCTCTGTGACTCTGAGCAGCAGTGGCCAGTGCTTTCATCCTAATGGCCAGCCTTGCAGTGAAGAAGCCAGAAAATGGAGCAGCCAAGACCTGCTATATTCATACGCAGCCTATTCTGCCAATGGAATTCTCGAGGTAATATGACCATTTATCTCTGTCATTTACAGTGAAATGAGATTAGAAAACAACAGCTTTCATCTAAATTGAACTAACTGGCAAGATACAGAATACCAAAGTAACCATTAAATGTTCTCAGTGTAGAGGTGCCAGGAAAGGGGAAGGAAGATTTAAATTGCCTGACCCTTGTCATATTTGGAAAGTGAAAACATGTTAGAAGAATTTAATTCAAAAGTGTTGAATGTGTGACTAAGTCATTCACATTTCGCTTAGCTCTTACAGTGCAAATTCATTTTCTTCTTTGGTTCTAAGGAGGCAAGTTTTAATAGATTGATGTGGACAGAAAGAATAGAAATGGAGGCAGTTGTGTTTTGAGATTGTGTATGCACACAAGAAATGAAGTGGAAAATGGATGTGATTATTCACACATTTAAGATTTGATATACAGTGTTTCTGCTTTATGATGGAAAATACGTGAAAAAGGGACCAGGTATGAATTTTTCACTTTAGTCTTTCTAAGTTAGCTGTTTTGTGTTTGTTTGTTTTGTTCTGTTTTTTAATGTGTTTTTCCGGCATTGTGGTTAGGTGAACAGCTTCTAGAGCCACGTGGACTAGTTTCAATTCTCAAATCCCCAGTTATCACTGATAATTAAGCATCTAAGGCTGAGTTTTCTCATCTCTGTAATGGGGATAATAATGGTCCCAGCTTCACAATCTTGTTGTGACAATTGAATTAATAGATGTAAATCGTGGAGGATAGAGCTTAGCCTATTATAAGAAAAATATAGCAGTTAGACTTCAAGCATTTAAATGGTCACTAGTTTCCTTTACCTGGAAAAATCCCATGGATGGAGGAGCCTCCATGGGGTCGCTAGGAGTCGGACACGACTGAGCGACTTCACTTTCACTATTCACTTTCATGCATTGGAGAAGGAAATGGCAACCCACTCCAGTGTTCTTGCCTGGAGAATCCCAGGGACGGGGGAGCCTGGTGGGCTGTCATCTATGGAGTTGCACAGAGTCGGACACAACTGAAGCGCCTTAGCAGCAGCAGCAGCAGTTTCCTTTAAGGGCAAATTTTCCATATCTATGTAAAAGTCTCATTTTAATAAACACATTTAGTTTCTTTATAAAGCTGTAAATTTCTTCTATAGATTTTGTGTGAATAAAATGTTTCTGCTAATTATTGACACAGCTTTTTAAGATTCTAATTTATGATTAAGTCAGAATAAGATGATTAATTTAAATCATTTAGAGTTACATTGCATAAATATAGGCTTGTTTCTAAACTTTTGTTAATTTATGGGGAGAGGCAGTTAACTGATCCTTCAGCACTGTTTTTGTTCTGTGTTTTAACATCGTTGACATCTAGCATATCTACTACACATAACCAGCACCATCTTGCAAGTCTTTTTATTAATTAAAAGTTAATGTAATATTAAGTGTAATAATTCTAGTGTAGGACTCATGGTTTGATTTGATCACTATACCCTATTTCTGATAGGCAATAATAGAAATGTACCTGCATATTAGTAGAAATAGAAGGAGGCTGCTAGCTTTCTTTCTTTGGTTCAGAAACTTCAGTCTTAAGTTGAGATTCTAAAGTTAACGCACAGATTTTCTCTCAGACTCCCAAACCTGTGTAAGTGAAAGTCGCTCAATTGGGTCAGACTCTTTGCAACTCCATGGGCTATACAGTCCATGGAATTCTCCAGGCCAGAATACTAGAGTGGTTAACCTTTCCCTTCTCCAGGGGATCTTCCCAACCCAGGGATTGAACCCAGGTCTCCCACATTATGGGCGGATTCTTTACCACTGAGCTACAAGGAAAGCCCAAAATTCCAGGCTCCTACTTATTCCAGTTGATTTAAGTATATCAGAGTCATCTCCTTCCCTAAACAAAGCACATCCCAAACACCGAACAACAATAAAATCCCAGAAGATTGAAAAGGTCCTTGGAATCACCCCCATTTATTTTCTTTTCAATTTCCTCTGGCAAACATTCATTATTCCTTGACTGAGCTGATAGGGAAAAGTCAAGAAACTATAACTTGTATCTCTGTTGTCTCTGTATGGACGTCTCTAATAATCCTCTGGACACACTGAATTGTTTTTTGTATTCCTATGTAATCATATCTCTGATTATTATACATTTATCTTATTGATTATGTGTTTAAATTTTCTGTTTCATATTTTAAAAAATCAAGGTGTACTATAGAATCGTGGAGGTACTTAACTGTTTGTGATGTGACAAGTCATGGAACCCTACACTCTTGGTGGGACTGTAAATTGGTACAGCCACTATTTAAAACAGTATGTAGGTTCTTCAGGAAAACTAAAAATAGAGCTACCATGCTGCTGCTAAGTCACTTCAGTCATGTCTGACTCTGTGTGACCCCAGAGATGACAGCCCACCAGGCTCCCCCGTCTCTGGGATTCTCCAGGCAAGAACACTAGAGTGGGTTGCCATTTCCTTCTCCAATGCATGAAAGTGAAAAGTGAAAGTGAAGTCGCTCAGTCGTGTCCGACTCTTAGCGATCCCATGGACTGCAGCCTACCAGGCTCCTCCGTCCATGGGATTTTCCAGGCAAGAGTACTGGAATGGGGTGCCATTGCCTTCTCCAAGAGCTACCATATGACCAAGCAATTCCACTTCTGAGTATATTTTCGAAGAAAATAAAAACGCTAACTTGAAAATATATACCCACCCCAGTGTTCATAGAGATGGTATTTTACACATATACACAAACACATAGACAGTGGTATGTTACTCAGCCATAAAAAATGAAATTTTGCCACTTGAGACAACATGGGTGGACCCAGACAGCATTAGGCTTAGCGAAATGTCAGAAACAGAAAGACAAATACATTATTTTATCACTTATGTGTGGAATATAAAAAATAAAATGAATAATATAACAAAACAGAAAAAAAAACTCATAAATGTTGAGAACAAACTAGTGGTTACCAGTTGGAAGAGGGAAAGGAAAGGGAAAGATAGGGGATTAATAAGTATAAACTACTATGTATAAAATAAATAAGCTACAAAGATGTAGGGCATAGGAAATATAGCCAATATTTTATAATGACTTTAAATGATGTATAATCTATAAAAATATTAAATCACTATGTTGTATACCTGAAACTAATATAATATTAACAATTATACTTGATTTTTTAAGAAACTAGCATTTTTAATAAAGAAATATTGGAAAATTAAAAATATGACTATTAAAAAGGAGAAATAAAGTTAGCTATAGATGTAGAAATGTATTCTATCTTTGAAATATTGGGCCTAGATAGGAAGAAATAATATTAAAAGAACTAAAATGCAATTATGGATAAAACAAATACCTTGTATTTGAAGAACATATTTAAGAAGTTAACTGCAAATCAGATGAAGATGTTGGTATTAAGAATTTTTTAGAATTATTTTACCAATTCAAATCTGTTATACTAAGTACATAATAATTTAAATATTTATATACATAATAAAGAATACACCCCTCTGGTGGCTCAAATGATAAAGAATCCACCTGAAATGCAGAAGGCCCAGGTTAGATCCTTGGGTTAGAAAGATCCCCTGGAGAAAGGAATGGCTACCCAATCCACTATTCTTGCCTGGATAATTCTAGAGAGAAGCCTGGTGGGCTACAGTTTATGGGGGGTCACAAAGAGTCAGATATGACTGAGCAACTAACCACTTCACTTCATGTTAATATTGATTTGTTGAATTCACACTATATCACTATGTTAGTATTATAATTTTCAAAAGCAATTTCTAGGTGACTATTTTATATGCATAGGGAATGCTTGCATATATTTTATATACATGTTTTAGATGGATGTATTAGTGAAACTCATATATTCTAGTTAATAAGATACTGGTGAATTTTCCATGTTTCTTCAGGATATTTCCTAATTCAAATTAAGCTTGAGAGGTTGCTGCTGATGATACAGGCATACATACTTTTTGATTTTGAGTTCATTGTGTTTGCATGAATTTCTATCAGGCAGAGCCATTATCAAGTTCTTAAATTATTCTAGTCTGACTGCCAGCCAAGCTTCTCACTACTTTTGCTTTTGACAAGGTTATTTGTAGAAGAGGCGTACCCTTTTTCTTTGAAGAGATGTCATGTTCATTCATCATATGACTGTTTTGTATAAGCTTCCAATTTTTGCTTTCTGGTAACAGTCTAAACAGCATTTGTGATATCTGAGATCTACTTTGAAAACCTACTTAGTGTCAGCATGATGGATGGTGTACTTTGCAACTTCTTTGTAATTCATTGTGCACCAGAAAGGTGACATTGTTTACCCCATCATAATGACAGGTGGGTCAGTAAAATGGTTCTAAGGAGAGTTGCCCTGTCAGATGCAAAATATATATTAAAATGGATACATAAATAATTTAGCATGAGTGAGGTTAGTTACTGTGGAAAATTCTTAAAGAGATGGGAATACCAGACCACCTGCCCTGCCTCCTGAGAAATCTGTATGTAGGTCAAGAAGGAACAGTTAGAACTGGACATGGAACAACAGAGTGGTTCCAAATAGGAAAAGGAGTACATCAAGGCTGTATATTATCACCCTGCCTATTTAACTTATATGCAGAGTACATCATGAAAAATGCTAGGCTGGATGAAGCACAAGCTAGAATCAGGATTGCTGGGAAAAATATCAATAACCTCAGATATGCAGATGGCACTACCCTTATGGCAGAAAGTGGAGAACTAAAAAGCCTCTTGATGAAAGTGAAAGAGAAGAGGGAAAAAGTCCGCTTAAAACTCAACATTCAGAAAACTAATCATGGCATTTGGACCCATCACTTTATGTCAAATAAATGGGAAACCATGGAAACAGTGAGAGACTTTATTTGGGGGGTTCCAAAATCACTGCAGATGGTGACTGCTGCCATGACCTTGGAAGAAAGGCTATGATCAACCTAGACAGCATATTAAAAAGCAGAGACATTACTTTACCAACAAAGATCTGTCTAGTCAAAACTATGGTTTTTCCAGTAGTCATGTATGGATATGGGAGTTGGACTATAGAGACAGCTGTGTGCCGAAGAATTGATGCTTTTGAGGTGTGGTGTTGGAGAAGACTCTTGAGAGTCCCTTGGACTGCAAAGATATCCAATCAGTCCATCCTAAAGGAGATCAGTCTTCAATATTATTTGGAAGGACTGATGCTAAAGCTGAAACTGCAATACTTTGGCCACCTGATGTGAAGAACCAACTCATTTGAAAAGACCCTGATGCTGGGAAAGATTGAAGGTGGGAGGAGAAGGGGACGACATTGGATGAGATGGTTGGATGGCATCACCGACAAGATGGACATGAGTTTGGGTAAGCTCCACAAGTTAGTGATGGACTGGTAAGCCTGGTGTGCTCTCTGCATAGGTTTGCATAGAGTCAGACACATCTGAGTGACTGAACTTAACTGAACTGAAATTAGTTTCAGGGAGTAATAGTGATTTATATTTTTATTAATGGGAAATATCAGCTGTAATATCATCATAATGGTAAGACACTGATAGTTCTGACAATGTCTAGTCAGTTTTATAAATAGTATATATGGCTTTATATAATTTCCATGCAATTGTTTCTTTTGTCCTTTGTGAACCCCATGCAGATACAGAAAAACAATGGGAACAATTAATATTTATTTAATAAAAGTTGGTCACATTGGGTCTACCATGTTCTTATTTTGAATAAAGGATTTGTTTTTAATCCAATACACTTTATGAATTTTTGAGTTTTCTTTCTGTTAAGCATTATTTTGCATTTGAAAGAAAAGCTAAGTGATGCAATTCTATGAAGAAACATTTTCAACAACTCATTTACTGTGCATGAAATATTGTTACCAACACACTTAATACTATCCCATTCCTCAGAAAGCATAGTTCACTAGCCCAAACTAGCAACCTTCCATATTATCTGCACACCCATGGTTTGGTTACTTCAATTCTCTAAGCTTCAAGGTCCTCATCTGTAAAAGAGGAATAATTATAGTACCTCAAGTGATTGCTGTGGGCAAGAAATGATAGAAACCATATAAATGGTCTGCTACTTAGAAGTATTGAATAAATGTTACCTATTGCTGTGATTAGTAGTTGATAAAAGGATACACCTTCAAATGGGAGAAATTAAGAAAATAGTAGAACTGTATATCATAAAATTTGGAGTACAAATTTTTAACATATTGTGTGAATATAAGTTTCCTATCTTCTATTTAACAAAACAAATATTAGTAAGGGAGGAAAATGCCTTAAGCATGAATACATAGTAAAATACATATAATCCCTGACTATATTTTTTCTTTTAAAACTGAAAGCTCTAATAAAAGAAATATTTCATTTTTGAATGCAGAATGACAAACATGTCAATTTGAGACTGAAGAGAGTTCCTTGTCTTTTTTTTTGTAAAATATCAAGACCTAGTATATTAACACATGATATCTGAAAACTACATCAAATATTTTGTCAAAAAATCTGAAGAGAGAAAATAATAACTGGCATGGAATCCTTGGATAACTTGTAGTCAGGTGTCTATTTTCTCACGGCTGGGAAAACTTTGTCTTCTTCTTTTATTTTTAATATTATCAAGCAAAGGCAAACTTAACAGTGTTATGGCAGAAGGAAAAGCTATATGCATTTACCTCTGAATTCTTTTTGTTACAGATAAAAATATCAGAAAGCTAACAGAACAGACTGAAATTATATTGTTTTTCTGGGTGTGAAAATGAATCTATACTCTCACAAACAGAAATGTGAGCTTGGAGCAGTTTTTCAATATTGAAAAGGATTTTGCATTTTATTTGTCCCCCCTCTTTTTTCTCTTGTGGAATCCATCTTTTGGTCAACAATGCACAACAGTGTGAAATGAATGGTTTTGAACACAGTTATATGTAAGAGGTTCACTTTTTGAACTCTGTAGAAAATCCCTTGGTTTAATATGATCTTCTGTTTCTGATTTCATGCGGAGAAGGTGATGGCACCCCACTCCAGTACTCTTGCCTGGCAAATCCCATGGACGGAGGAGCCTGGTAGGCTGCTGTCCATAGGGTCGCAAAGAGTTGGACACGACTGAGCTACTTCGCTTTCACTTTTCACTTTCATGCATTGGAGAAGGAAATGGCAACCCACTCCAGTGTTCTTGCCTGGAGAATCCCAGGGACGGGGGAGCCTGGTGGGCTGCCGTCTATGAGGTCGCACAGAGTCGGACACGACTGAAGTGACTTAGCAGCAGTGAAGTAACTAAGTTAGCAGAAGAATTTCATAATTGGCTGATTTTTCCCCAAATTAATCCATGTGGTTAGTTTTCACATATTTAAGGTATATATTATTCCTGGATTTAAAATTTAGATAGAAACATATACAAATAAAGAAGTGATCTATCATAACATAGCATCCATAGTTAAATATTTGTTAGGGAGATTGCATCTTATTCCCAGGAAAAATCAAAAGCTTACTTTATGAAATAAAAGTTTACAGCAAAGACAGCTGAATTTTCCTAAACAGTTAAAGTACACTGGACTATTTTTCTCCATCTTCATTAGAAGAAATGTGGTGTTTTGACTCAGAAGATGTTTGCATACAGATTGCTAATTTGACCAGTTATTTCTAAAGATTTTGCATCACCATAACTATATGATAGAACATTCTAGGTTAGAATTATTAGTTTTAATATGAATATGCTTATTTAACTTATATGCAGAGTACATCATGAGAAATGCTGGGCTGGAAGGAGCACAAGCTGGAATCAAGATTACGGAGAGAAATATCAAGAACCTCAGAGATGCAGATAACACCACCCTTATGGCAGAAAGTGAAGAACTAAAAAGCCTCTTGATGAAAGTGAAAGAGGAGAGTGAAAAAGTTGGCTTAAAGCTCAACATTCAGAAAACTAAGATCATGACATCCGGTCCCATCACTTCATGGCAAATAGATGGGTAAAGAGTAACTGATTTTATTTTTCTGGGCTTCAAAATCACTGCAGACGGTGATTGCAGCCATGAAATTAAAAGACACTTACTCCTTGGAAGGAAAGTTATGACCAACCTAGACAGCATATTAAAAAGCAGAGACATTACTTTGTCAACAAAGGTCCATCTAGTCAAGGCTATGGTTTTTCCAATGGCCATGTATGGATGTGAGAGTTGGACTATAAAGAAAGCTGAGCACCAAAGAATTGATGCTTTTTTGTTTTTGTTTTTTTTTAATTTTATTTTATTTTTAAACTTTACATAATTGTATTAGTTTTGCCAAACATCAAAATGAATCCATCACAGATATACACGTGCTCCCCATCCCGAACCCTCCTCCCTCCTCCCTCCCCATACCATCCCTCTGGGTCGTCCCAGTGCACCAGCCCCAAGCATCCAGCATCGTGCATTGAACCTGGACTGGCATCCCGTTTCACACACGATATTTTACATGTTTCAATGCCATTCTCCCAAATCTTCCCACCCTCTCCCTCTCCCACAGAGTCCATAAGACTGTTCCATACATCAGTGTCTCTTTTGCTGTCTCAAATTGATGCTTTTGAACTGTGGTGTTGGAGAAGACTCTTGGGAATCCCTTGGACTCCAAGAAGATCCAACGAGTCCATCCTAAAGGAGATCAGTCCTGGGTGTTCATTGGAAGGACTGATGTTGAAGCTGAAACTCCAATCCTTTGGCCACCTGATGTGAAGAGCTGACTCATTTGAAAAGACCCTGATGCTGGGAAACATTGAGGGCAGGAGGAGAAGGGGATGACAGAGGTGAGATGGTTGGATGGCATCACCAACTCAATGGACATGGGTTTGGGTGGACTCAGAGTTGGTGACGGACAGGGAGGTCTGGCGTGCTGCAGTTCATGGGGCTGCAAAGAGTCGGACACGACTGAGAGACTGAACTGAACTGAATATGATTTTAAGCATACCTCTTATAATGTTGTGATAAATTAACTTTCTTTGCAGATTTAATTTATAGTTTAATTTCCATAAAATGTCAGTAAATGGTTTACAAATAAGGTTTACCTCATTTCATTGGATGCTGCAAATTTAGTCTTTTCAGAACTAGAGAGATCTGTGTTAAGGTCAAGCCTTAGATTTATGCACTATTTCAGTACACTAATATAAATAATTCTAAAGGAAGCAGAATTCTATCTCAAAAATGGTCTTCAGAAGGAATTCTCTTGAATGAATTTGCAACTCTTTTGATACTCTTACTTTAAGACATTGAGTATCATTTATTAAATAAAGTACCCTTTGCTTATTAATCTGTTTTTCGTTATATTTTATTTTGATACTGGAACATAAACTAATATAGAATTTAGCCTGCTGGCCATATACTGAGTGCCTTTTTACACCGATCACAGGGGCAAAATGATAAATAAGAATCTTTGGACACTGTCCACATGTAACTGACAGTCTAATAGGGGAAACTGGCAGTTAGGTAAGCAATTACACAGCTTCATGGTGCCAATCTGCTATTAACATTAGCGTATTACCTAAATATTTTAGACTCTGTTTCCTCATCTATATAGTGGGCAGAACTCTCTACTAAACATGAATGTTCTGAAGATACTGAAAGCAACTGATAATCTCCATGGTTAAATGTGCTGTTGCTGCTGACTCAAAGGACATGAGTTTGAGTAAACTCTAGGGGATAGTGAAGGACAGGGAAGCCTGGTGCGCTACAGTCCTGTTGGATATGACTGAGACACTGAACAATAAATCTAGTATACATTCTTACCCCAAATTTACATTATTTTGCCTGTTGACTATGAAGACTATCAAATATGGAAATGTAATCCTAACAGAATATTGTTTTACTTGAGTTAAATTTCCATGTTATTTTAACTTAATTTTTTCTCCTTTACATCAGTTCAGTCACTTAGTTGTGTCTGACTTTGTGAACCCATGCACTTCAACACGACAGGCTTCCCAGGCTTCCATCACCAAATCCTGGAGCTTACTCAAACTCATGTCCATTGAGTTGGTGATGCCATTCAACCATCTCATCCTCTGTTGTCCTCTTCTCCTCCTGCCTTTGATCTTTCTCAGCATCAGGGTCTTTTCAAATGAGTCAACTCTTCGCATCCAGTGACCAAAGTATTAGAGTGTCAGCTTCAACATAGTCCTTCCAATGAATATTCAGGACTCATTTTCTTTAGGATGGACTGGTTGAATCTCCTTACAGTCCAATGGAGTCTCAAGAGTCTTCTCCAACACCACAGTTCAAAAGCATTGATTCTTCGGAGCTCAGCTTACTTTATAGTCCAACTCTCACATTTATACATGACTACTGGAAAAACCATAGTTTGGCTAGATGGACCTTTGTTGCCAAAATAATGTCTCTGCTTTTTAATATGCTATCTAGGTTAGTCATAGCTTTTCTTCCAAGTAACCAGCATCTTTTAATTTCATGACTGCAGTCACCATCTGCAGTGATTTGGGAGCCCCCCAAAATGAAGTCCAGCAGTCTTGATTCCAGCTTGTGCTCCTTTAGATAGATATACATTATATATCAGCCGAATGGATTATGTGTCCCAGCTTCATGCTGAATGTGTTAGTTTAGCACACAAGCTGGTGTCTCTTCTTATTGGTTGGGAGCCCATTTTAACTGATTAGGTCTACAGCTATCCAAACTAGTAAATATTTTAAATACATGTCATTTAAATTATTAAGACCTAGTTCATATTAAAAACTAAATATTTATATAGCTGCATGCTGATGCCAACCCCATCTTAATTGGTCTCTATTAGTTAGAATAGTACTTAGAGGCGTTAGAAAGGGTGATGATTGATTAGTGATGTCTGCCACACCACAAGGGTGGGAGGAAGCAGCATTGGATTTCATGTTTTAAATGTGATTTTCAGAATAAGATCTATGATGGAAAACCCTTTAGTTCACTTGAAAAAGGAGAGCTAATAAAATGTTAACAATCTTCGAATTCTGAACTCTTCATTATTCAGTTGAGTTCAGTCACTCAGTCGTATCCTACTCTGCGACCCTATGGTTTGCAGCACGCCAGGCCTCTTTGTCCATTGACAGCTCTCAGAGTTTACTCAGACTCATGTCCATTGAGTTGGTGATGCCATCCAACCATCTCATCCTCTGTCATCCCATTCTTCTTTTGCCTTCAGTCTTTCCCAGCATCAGGGTCTTTTCAAATGAGTCAGTTCTTCGCATCAAGTGGCCAAAGTATTCGAGTTTCAGCTTCAACATCAGGCCTTCCAATGAATATTGAGGACTGATCTCCTTTAGGACGGACTGGTTGGATCTCCTTGCAGTCCAAGGGACTCTCAAGAGTCTTCTCCAACACCACAGTTCAAAAGCATCAATTCTTCAGCACTCAACTTTCTGTATAGTCTAACTCTCACATCCATACATGACTACTGGAAAAACCATAGCTTTGACTAGGCAGGCCTTTGTTGGCAAAGTAATGTCTCTGCTTTTTAATATGTTGTCTAGGTTGGTCATAACTTTCCTTCCAAGGAGTAAGCATCCTTAAGTTTCATGGCTGTAGTCACCATCTGCAGTGATTTGGAGCCCCAAAAAATAACATCTGTCACTGTTTCTACTGTCTTCCCATCTATTTGCCATGAAGTGATGGAACCAGATGCCATGATCTTAGTTTTCTGAATGTTGAGCTTTAAGCCAACTTTTTCACTCTCCTCTTTCACATTCACCAAGAGGCTCTTTAATTCTGAGCTTTCTGCCATATGGGTGGTGTCATCTGCATATCTGAGGTTATTGATATTTCTCCTGGCAATCTTGATTCCAGCTTGTGCTTCCTCCAGTCCAGCATTTCTCATGATGTACTCTGCATATAAGTTAAATAAGCAGGGTAACAATATACAGCCTTGACGTACTCCTTTCCCAACTTGGAACCAGTCTGTTATTCCATGTCCAGTTCTAACTGTTGCTTCCTTACCTGCATACAGATTTCTGAAGAGGCAGGTCTTGTGGTCTCGTATTCCCATCTCTCTAAGAATTTTCTACAGTTGTAGTGATCCACAGTCAAAGGCTTTGGCATAGTCAGTAAAGCAGAAGTAGATGTTTTTCTGAAACTCTCTTGCTTTTTCCATGATCCAATGGAAATTGGCAATTTGATCTCTGGTTGTTCTGCCTTGTCTAAATCCAGCTTGAACATCTGGAAGTTCACAGTTCCCGTACTGTTAAAACCTGGCTTGAAGAATTTTGAGCATTACTTTACTAGCGTATTTTTTTACTAGCTATTTTTTGTTTTAGAAAGGATAACAGTAAACAGGGAAGATGATTTTGATTTTATGTTTTTAATAAGCATAAGCACTTTAATTTGAAGAATATGCAAAAGCTAGATTATGTAAGATAGTAGTAAATTTTTAAAGTAAAACTTGTATTTAGATGAATAGTACTTCTGATAACCCTGTATTTTGTCAGGATGAGAACTGCTTGGGTTTACCATTTCTGACTTTGAGTAGAAAATTACTGTTTTAGTTAAGCAGGCTTTTCAAACATTCTGTACATTCAGAATCTCTCTTAGAGAATAACTAGGAGGATTCAAAGTGATTGATTTGGTTGAAAATGTCAATTCTGAAAAATTCAAGGCATACATAATTTCATAAGCATGAATAAATTTTGCTACCACAGGTAGAAAGAGAAACATGGCACTGGATTGTTCCTCAAAGTGGAGCCCAGGCCTCAGCAGGTGGCGCACCCCAGAAACACTTCTCTGACCTTGCTACTTTCTGTTGTTCTGTTTATTTTATTCAGTTGATTACAGACTATACCAATTCTATGCATTTATCTTGTTCATTCTCTTCTGTTGCTTCCTCTCAGAATAATCTTTCCATTTTTCCATATAACATTTTATGTTATAGAATGTCACTTTTTAATGTTTTGATTTTTAGGCATTTCTCATTATTTTAAGCATTGCTCATTATCTTCTAATTGCATATTTTACAATGAATGGAAGATAATTGTATTTTAATATTCATTTCTAAATTGTTCTATCCTTTTAGCTGTTTTTTTATGTGACCCACTACTATTTTAATTCTAATACTTTTTTCTTTTTTAACAATATGTATATTTTTTTCTATTTCAATTGTTTTTTTAAAATTTCTTTGTTCTAAAATTAACATATAAACTTTAAATAAAAGTTAATGTGTGGACTTTTTAACATTTCTTTCTGGTTAAAAAAAAACAGATATTTCTGTCTTATTTTGCAACTCTGATTTACACTTTCCTATGCATCAGGGGGAAACTGGTGCATATAAAGTGAATAGTTCAACAAGCACCTAGGTTCCTATTCACTTGGCATTTCCCAAAGACTACTCAGAGGTGATTTAATCCTGGTGTTTGAATGTAAACTTAGTACCCCAGCTGGGTAAATGAACAATTTTCTAGTGTGACAGAATGCATACAATAAGAAGAGGTTCACTGTAGCAACAAGAATGGTTGGGAAAAAATGGCTTGGCATTGTATCATATTGCTGTACATAGATTTGTCTCAGAAAAATTCAGTGCTTTCTTGCAGCTGTGATTTGGAGGTAAATAGGAAAGACTTTGAGAAAGGACCTGGTTCAGAAGCATCCTGTAACAGCAATAGGTAATTTATATTATCACCTGTCAGGCTGTCAGAGCATTGAGACTTCTTTAACTATTGGCTTTTAATGCATAGCCTCAAAGTACATAAGCCACATAAATTATTAAAATGATGCCTGTGCTGGGGAATATTTTTGTGGGGGAAAAACCCTCATATATGTTAAAGTGCTTAATCATTGATATTATATGTACTATTTATAGAAGATGAGCTGAAGATTTCTTTAATTGAAATCACTGTTGTTTATGCAGCTATTGCTACTTTCCAATAACATAAGTGCCTTTTTCAGACTTGTATTTTACTAGCTTTCTGGTATGTACAAAATCAAAGTTATAGTCTGGCTACACTATCTCAGACCAGTATAGTCCACCCCCCAACTTCTAAGTATGAAAATATATTCATTAATATAACCAATTGAATAATATCCCTGTTTAAATGTGCTATCAATGAATCATAATTAGTTGAGAGCTTGCAAAGTTGAAATGGAAAAATGAATTCTCATTTTTGCATTGTAATCATTAATGTTATGTGATCATTTAATTTTGTTTTAAAATTGTGAATCAATAATTATTTATATGGTAATGGTATCAGCAAACTAAAAAGTCAAGTTAATAAGACATTTTATTAGGAGCAAAATTATGATCAAGAACCACTGTAACAGAAGTAATTTTAACAATTAAATTTTGTTGGCAATTATATTTGAAAGTACCATAACTTAACTTTTAGGAGATACTGTAATTACTTCAATTCAAGATAGATAGGCTGATAGTGTATGTTGGACATCTGGATGAAAATAGGTGTGTGATGGGCCCTTTACTGAGGAAATCACACTGTAATTGATACTGAAACTATTAGACACATGTATGTATAAAGATACAAGTCTTAAGAGAGGAAGAAATAAATCACTCTGGGGATCAAAAGTAGGTAAGTTCACATAAAATTGGCTATCAGAGAGCTACAGTTCATCAAGTAGCTAATTTTTGAAATGGATTTTAAAATATTAGTAAATTTTCCCACAGGTGCTAATGAATGTAATGGCAAAGGAAATATTTCATGCCACAGATGTTTCCTTAAATAGATTTACCCATCTCTTGTTGGTGTTCGTATATTCTTCAAATGAGCCTTCTGTGGAGGGACTTTGTATACAACTGATTGAATATGTTAGTGCAGATGAGAAGGATAGGAAGTTAGACATCTAAATTCTTCATCTCCATTCTTTCATTATTTATCACAACGAATTTTTTTAATCAACACCTCAACATAGATATGCTATATTTTGAAACAGCAAATTGTGTATTATAATTTAATCATTGGAAAACATCAGTTCAGTTCGGTAGCTCAGTCATGCCCGAATTTTTGAGACCCCATGAACTGCAGCACATCAGATCACCTTGTCCATCACCAACTCCCAGAGCTTGCTCAAACTCATATCCATTGAGTCAGTGACATCATCCAACCATCTCATCCTCTGCTGTGCCCTTCTCCTCCTGCTTTCAATCTTTCCCAGCATCAAGGTCTTCTTCAATGAGTCAGTTCTTCACAACAGGTGGCCAAAGTATTAGAGTTTCAGCTTCAACACCAGTCTTTCCAATGAACACCCAGGACTGATCTCCTTTAGGATGGACTCGTTGGATCTCCTTGCAGTCCAAGGGACTCTCAAGAGTCTTCTCCAACACCACAGTTCATAAGCATCAGTTCTACAGCACTCAGCTTTCTTTATGATCCAATTCTCACATTCATGCATGATTATTGGAAAAACTGTAGCTTTGGCTTGACAGACCTTTGTCAGCAAAGTAACATCTCTGCTTTTTAAAATGCTGTCTAGGTTGATCATAGCTTTTTCAAAGAGCTCTTCAAGGAGCAAGTGTCTTTTATTTAATGGTAGCAGTCACCACCTGCAGTGATTTTGGAGTCCAAGAATATAAATCCTGCCACTATTTCCATTGTTTCCCCATCTATTTGCCATGAAGTGATGGGATAGGATGCTGTAACCTTAGTTTTCTGAATGTTGAGTTTTAAGTCAGCTTTTTCACTCTCCTCTTTGATTATCATCAAGAGGCTCTTCAGTTCCTCTTTGCTTTCTGCTGTAAGGATGGTGTCATCTGCATATCTGAGGTTATTGATATTTCTCCTGGCAATCTTGATTCCATCTTGTGCTTCATCCAGCCCAGCATTTCACATGATATAATATGTATTTAAGTTAAATAAGCAAGGTGACGATATATAGCCTTGACGTACTCCTTTCCCAATTTGGAACCAGTCTGTTGTTCCATGTCCAATTCTAACTGCTGCCTCTTGACCCACATACAGATTTCTCAGCAGGCAGGTAAGGTGTTCTGGTATTCTCATCTCTTTAAGACTTTTCCAAAGTTTGTGGTAATCTACACAGTCAAAAGATTTGGCATAGTCAATAAAGCACAGGTAGATGTTTTTCTGGAATCTCTTGCTTTTTTGATGATCCAACGGATGATGGCAATTGGATCTCTAACTTTTCTAAATCCAGCTTGAACCTCTGGAAGTTCTTGATTCACGTTCTGTTGAAACCTGGCTTTGAGAATTTTGAGCATTACTTTACTAGCGTGTGAGATGAGTGCAATTGTGCAGTAGTGTGAAAGTGCTGCACTCAGTATGCCAGCAAATTTGGAAAACTCAGCAGTGGCCATAGGACTGGAAAAGGTCAGTTTTCATACCAATCCAAAGAAAGGCAATGCCAAAGAATGCTCAAACTACCGCACAATTGCACTCATCTCACACGCTAGTAAAGTAATGCTCAAAATTCTCCAAGCCAGGCTTCAGCAGTACGTGAACCGTGAACTTCCAGATGTTCAAGCTGGTTTTAGAAAAGGAAGAGGAACCAGAGATCAAATTGCCAACATCCGCTGGATCATGGAGAAAGCAAGAGAGTTCCAGAAAAACATCTGTTTCTGCTTTATTGACTATGTCAAAGCCTTTGACTGTGTGGATCACAATAAACTGTGCAAAATTCTGAAAGATATGGGAATACCAGAACACCTGACCTGCCTCTTGAGAAACCTATATGCAGTTCAGGAAGCAACAGTTAGAACTGGACATGGAACAACAGACTGGTTCCAAATAGGAAAATGAGTACGTCAAGGCTTTATATTGTCACCCTGCTTATTCAACTTCTATGCAGAGTACATCATGAGAAACGCTGGGCTGGAAGAAGCACAAGCTGGAATCAAGATTGCCGGGAGAAATATCAATAACCTCAGATATGCAGATGACACCATCCTTATGGCAGAAAGTGAAGAGGAACTAAAAAGCCTCTTGATGAAAGTGAAAGGGGAGAGTGAAAAAGTTGGCTTAAAGCTCAACATTCAGAAAACGAAGATCATGGCATCTGGTCCCATCACTTCATGGGAAATAGATGGGGAAACAATGGAAACAGTGTCAGACTTTATTTTGGGGGGCTCCAAAATCACTGCAGATGGTGACTGCAGCCATGAAATTAAAAGACGCTTACTCCTTGGAAGGAAAGTTATGACCAACCTAGATAGCATATTCAAAAGCAGAGACATTACTTTGCCAACAAAGGTCCGTCTAGTCAAGGCTATGGTTTTTCCTGTGGTCATGTATGGATGTGAGAGTTGGATTGTGAAAAAGCTGAGCACCGAAGAATTGATGCTTTTGAACTGTGGTGTTGGAGAAGACTCCTGAGAGTCCCTTGGACTGCAAGGATATATAACCAGTCCATTCTGAAGGAGATCAGCCCTGGGATTTCTTTGGAAGGACTGATGCTAAAGCTGAAACTCCAGTACTTTGGCCACCTCATGCGAAGAGTTGACTCATTGGAAAAGACTCTGATGCTGGGAGGGATTGGGGGCAGGAGGAGAAGGGGATGACAGAGGATGAGATGGCTGGATGGCATCACTGACTCGATGGATGTGAGTCTGAGTGAATTCCGGGAGTTGGTGATGGACAGGGAGGCCTGGGGTGCTGAGATTCATGGGGTCGCAAAGAGTCAGACATGACTGAGTGACTGAACTGAACTGAACTTCTTTGGGATTGGAATGAAAACTGACCTTTTCCAGTCCTGTGGCCACTGCTGAGTTTTCCAAATTCGCTGGCATAGTGAGTACAGCACAATATGGAAAGCATAACATCTTTATTTGAATTAGAATTTACAGAAAGTTAAGCTGAAAGGAATCATCTTGGCTATAGGTATATTCTGAATTGAATACTCAGGGCAGTACTTTTCCAGTGGGGAAGGAAATAACTACATCAGTGGATTCCCATTAAATGTTCTGGGAAGGCAACAACTTTTATGTCAATGAAAGAGACTTTAAAAATGAGAAATATTGATATAAAATATAACTCTAGGGGGATAATGGGAAAGGTGACAGAAATAGTTGTTTGTGGGCATATTCTGAAGTTTTGGATATCACAGTAGTACATGTGGCTATACCGGTTGTTTCCTATATAACCTGGAGGGTTGTCATTCACAGCTGGATTATGTGCACATCCTGAACAACTGGGCATCATGAACTTTGTACTTAATTTGGATAACATAGAGAATCTTTGAGTTGTTTTCACATCTCAGAATGGCATGATTATTCTTGAACCTTAAGGAAATAATTTTTGCAGTTTTCTGATTCAAATTCCATAAATATGAGTGTAGACTATATCAAACTTCATGGTCTTTTAGAGACATAAACTGGATTTGTAACTTTTCCAGAAGCATGAGTAAAAAACAAATATGACTCTAAACCTTTTTCTCCAGTGACCTCTCAAAGAAGAATTGTTGTACCCTGATAGAACTAGAAAGGTCATGATTGGGACACACAAGAGAGATTAGTTCTCCTTTAATATTTCAAATTACTATGAATTTATTATACTAAATGGACAAATTGCCCTAATTCTCCTGACAGGGCTTTATTTTTCTTTGTCTTCTCTTTCAGGCTGAAGTCATTGATGTGAGTTATGGAAATGCAGATGACTTAAAGCGGATTAAAAAAATGAAAAATGTCACAAATCAGATTGCACTCTTGAAATTAGGAAAATTGCCACTACTTTATAAGGTTAGTCCAGTGCCCATCATTTGGTTGTGGGGTGAATATTTTGTTTAGTTGGGATTACATGTGTATCTGGGAACATGAAGAGAGAGAGTGTATGTATGTATGTGTGTGTGAGTGAGAGTGTGGAGAGAGAGAGAAAGAGGCATAATGTGTCACAGGAAGATAACTTTTCCAAAATGGAAAATTTAATATTAAAGTCTTTAAGATAGTGTGCTTGTGGGACCCTCATAAAATTGGCATTCCCTTTATAACATCTATCTGGAATGGTAAAAATGAGAACCACAGTGTCCTCTTCTTATGACATCTGTGAAACTTCTAATCTGTTATCTAATTACCATGTGCTTTTTGTTACACTAGTATCTCGCAGATTTTCCTCAGTGATTAATTTTGCCGACTGTATAACTTCATAGTTACTGGCTGTGCCCAGAAATTTAATTAAAGTATAAAATACTAGGAAGAGGCAGAGTTTTGATTTATTTTATTTAAATAGAAGTTTATTAACATTCATCCACTAGATGCATTTACATAATTAAAGCAGTTCAATATAAGTATCTCATAATGAGCCATCACAATAGAGAGTCACTACTGCTCTTCCTTAGTTCATTTTCTTTTCCTATTAAAAAAGAATGGTCAGTGCAGTTCTGTCACTGGAATGCTCTGGTTCTGAACATATATTGGATTTCACCTCATTCAAAACTATATGAGCTTTGCTAACTCCTAAGAGCAAAAAAGTTTCCAGAACTCTGTTGGTACACTCTGTAAGGACACAAGAACACATTCTGTGCCTGTTTTTTTAAAATTATCTTCCAAGGATGCCCTTATACTTAAATCAATGTCTGATAATAGATAACAGGCCAGAATTTTAAGATAGTCTTGAAAATATACATTGATAACATTGATACTAGTGTTTTGTAGGATGATTTGTCAGTATGTATTGAAAGCCTTAATCACATTTTGACCCAATAATTCCATTCCAATCAATATATTCTAAGGGGGGAAAACAGGTTTGATAAAAACATGATGGCCAATGATGTGAGAAAATATTTGAAACAATATGTGCATCTAGTTTTAGTTTCCCATGTGGCTCAGTGGTAAAGAATCCTGCTAATGTAGGAGACACGGGAGAAATTAGTTCGATCCCTGGATTGGGAAGATCCCCTGGAATAGGAAATAGCAATCCACTCCAGTAGTCTTACCTGGAAAATTCCATGAACAGAGGAGCCTGGTGGTCTACAGTCCATGGGGCAGCAAAGAGTTGGACACGACAGAGCACACAGACATACATCCAGTTTAGCATTGAAAACCGTGCTATACTGGTACAGCTGAATGCTGTACAATAATTGCAGCATAAAACATATTTAAAATATGTAAAAATCCTTACATGTCAAATAAATTATAAAGAGGACATTTATAATAATTATAGAATAATTATTATTGTTACTTCTAAAAGTAACATTGTTAGGAATGTAGGCTAAATATTTTTCTAAGCATTTTTAATGTATTTTCACATTAATCTACAATCACTGTCATGTTGAGGTATGGATTATTATCTTCAATTTATAGATAAGTATCACAAATGCATAAGGAAAGAAATAAGATAGAATCCACTCCTCCCACAACAGTGTAAATCTGGTAGAGGGGCAAGAACATGAAATTTTAAATCAAGGATAGTTTTGATCATGGTATAAGACTAGATATTCTAATTACTTAAGACAAGTGATTCAAATTGCTTAGAGGACGTTTTATTAGTAATAATCAGAAGAAGTCTTCCTCTACATTTTTGGGGGAGAATGTTCCTTTTTGGATGTTTAAAGTACAGTGGAAAAAAAATAAGAGTATCCACTTATCCACAGGGGATAAATTTCAAGACCCCTACGAATGCTTGAAACCACAAATAGCACCAAACCATACATATATTATGGTTTTCTCTATACATACATACCTATGATATAATTTAATTTATAATTAGGCACAGTAAGAGATTAACAACAATAATGAATAATAGAGCAGCTATAACAATATGCTGTAATAAAAATTATGTGAGTGTAATATCTCCACAGTCACTCTGATCATCTAGAGGGCTGCATGGTGACTATCAGGCAGGAGAGCATACACAGTGTAGATATGCTGCGCAACGGGACCATTCACATCCTGGCTGGAGGGAGTGGGACAGCTTGAGATGTCATCAGGCTACTTAGAACAGCACATAATTTAAAATGTAGGAATAATATTTTTAGAATTTTCCATTTAGTATACTTTGAATTGTCTTTGACCCTGAGTATCTGAAACCTCCAAAAGTAAAACTATGAATAACGAGGAACCACTGTAACACTGTTTTGGGTATATTATATGAATCCTGCTTGTTCAAACTAATAGTGATATAGATGACTAAAATGTTGTTATTATTTAAATTGGGTTGATGGGATTGCTGATGATTTCTACTTCTTTATATTTTTCTGAAGATTTTGTATAAATTTTATAAGAAAAAAGTCTAAAAATTCATGTTAAGGCATTTAATTTTTTTTCTAACAATGTTTATAAGCCAAACTCTCAAAATCCTTACCAGTAGATAATGGATTAAAACAGCCAATTTCTTTTTATTTGACTGCTCCAGAGAATATTTACATTATACAACCATTAGACAAGTTTCATAAAGTAGTGAAATAGTGGTTTATCTAAAATAGGAGAGAGTTATTAAGAACCTGGTACATTTTCCCTGATCATCCTCCTTACAGGCCTATGAAAAGATTTAACAGAGAGGTCTATGCAATATTCCGCTCCAGACAAAGTCTTGTGACAAGCTTGGCATTTTCTTCTAGGCAAAGAAGATAGAGCATCCTTTCTTTAACATTTCAAATTCTATTCTAGGCAACTTTGTTTTTTGTAATTGTCACAGAGATTATACAATGTATCTGTTCATATACATTCCCACTGTAAAGAAAAAAGAAAGCATGGAGTAGACAAAGTTATATAGCATGATTAGAGCTGAACTTGCTTCACCTGTCCATCAAATATATTCTGATGTTAAAATTGAAAAGAGAGGTAATACAGCAATATGGCTGGGTTGAAAAAAAGAGAGAGGACCAATTGACTTATATGTTAATTACAACTGTTAATCATGATTCTAAATGAGCATCTGGACTGGGAACATGGGACTGACTGAGTAAAGAGAAAAGTTAATCATATTTTAACTGTGGAGTAGTATCTATATCATAGTTAAAAAATGAATCTAAGAGGGAATCTCTGCATCTGAGGTGGAAAGGGCAAAGGGGAAGCATAATTGTGATATTATCTCCTAAAATTAGTAGAAAATAATCTACAGCCAAGAAAGAACAGATCTCATTAGTTTATATCATAAATTATATGTATGTGTTAATTTAGTCTCTGCTGCTGCTGCTGCTAAGTCGCTTCAGTCGTGTCTGACTCTATGTGACCCCATAGATGGCAGCCCACGAGGCTCCCCCATCCCTGGGATTCTCCAGGCAAGAACACTGGAGTGGGTTGCCATTTCCTTCTCCAATGCATGAAAGTGAAAAGTGAAAGTGAAGTCGCTCAGTCACGTCTGACTCTTCGCGACCCCATGGACTGCAGCCTATCAGGCTCCTCTGTCCATGGGACTTCCCAGGCAAGAGTACTGGAGTGGGGTGCCATTGCCTTCTCCAATTTAGTCTCTAGAAAGAGATTGATGAGAAAATCCACGTATTTGTTACAGAAGTCATAAAAGGTAGATGGCTTCTAGCTTTGTGCCTTGATGTCTGCTCTTAGTTGCTTCAGGAAAGGGTCAAGCAAGTTCCTCAGAACTAGCTTGTGCTAGTTTCTTTATACTTAAACCTTAGAGGAAAGGCTTTAGGTTTCTTTGAACTTGCTATTTATAGCAGTTTATAAGAGCGTGCTTTAATTCTTTAAGCTGTGAGACAAAATACTATCTTATATATCATAATGGATTCACTTAGATTTCTCTCAGTGACAATCTGAGATATAGTACAGCAGATTCTAAAACCCTTGCAAATTCCTAAATTGCTAAATAGCTCTTGAGTATGAAATTTATTTTATAAAATATAATAAAAAGCTATTGGCTTTCCTTTAATCATTTTTCTGAAAAATCAATAGTAAAAAAAAAAAATTACTGTGTATTTCATGGCAACTAGAAATCAAGAAAATCCCTCAGAAATGTGGAAATTGGGCCATTGTCTGGGTCCACACCACATTTAAGCCCCAAGTCTTATAGGAGTCAAATTTGCATATGGTAAAATTACAAATGTATAAATATCTTATGCCTTCTGTTCATAGTGGAGTTACAAAAAATATTCATCAATGCTGTTGCTATTTTTTTAATAAATGGAGTCACAGAGTATAATCTTAGTACTTACAGTTAGATAGTAAAATACTAGCAAATATTAGCTGGTTTTTATATTTTTTATATATTTTTATCCTTATAATCACAATTTTAATGTTTTAGAAATCCAAATGACTTTGTAACTTCCTACAAATGAAAGTTTCCTATCTATTCATCAGATGAGATTTTTATTTTAATATCAGTTGTACATTGTTTGGCCAGTGTGTAAGTTAACCAACTGCCATTCAACTCCATAAAGCATGCTTAAAGACTTGGGCCTTTTGGAAGAGCTGGTAAAGAAATGAGGACTAGAAAGCAGTTGTTATGTGTTGATATTTTCAAACACATTGTTTCCAACAGCTTAAGAAAAACTAAACTTCATACTATTTGAATTTCAAACACAACTTCATCCACAAAATAAGTAAATTTAAAACATTGAGTTAGGGGTTTAGTGAAGAAATCTCTATATTTGGTGATTTACCAATCAGTACTCAATAAATGGACAATAAGGTCATTAAGAAATTCTCTAGTTTAGGTAAGATAAGTATGGAGAAAGAGTGTATTTTGTAAACTAACCTCACATAAAGTGTTTGCATGCTTTTCATGTTTGCTTAACTATAAGTTTCATTTACCCCAGTCTCCTATTTTTTTCTGATGATATTTATTCAATCCCTAGGATAACTGCATTCAAAAGAATTAATTTTCTTTATTTCAGTTAATAGAGAACAGCATTTACTCTATGTGGTAGAAGTTTAAGATGGTACTTCTAAAATTTATTTTTTATATGCCAAAGTTAAAATATGATGTGTTTATCTAATAATTAGCATCACAATATGTGGTACCTAGTATGATAATACAACAAGGTACATAGAAAAGGAACTCAATATTTTTTTAAGCTAAAACATCCATTGTGTGTGTGTGTGTGTGTATGTATATGTGTGTGTATGCTTGGTATATGTATGTGTACACTGGTACAGACTTACATGTCATGTGACAGTGAGGCTGGAAGGATACGAAAGAAGAGAAAGACTCCTTCCTTATCGAAACTTTTGACGCATTATAACTTTCCCTGTTATTGATGAAGCTAGCAGATTTATTTACATGACAGTCTCTGAATATTTCAGACACAAAAACAAACATTTAATTCATTGTCACTTCATGATATTTTATGTATGCTTTTGTATATGGAAGCACACTTCATTTTTAAGGCAATTTTTTAAGGCATTTCATGAACAAAAAAAAGTGAACACTATCTTGATACTTATAAAGGGTAAGTTTGTTAACTGGCCGATTTAATGAGGTATTTCATACCCTGTTCTCAGAAGTAATTGCAAAAGACCAATACTCCATATTTTATAACTATAAGAAGTCTAGAGGCTCCATTGGTCATGGAAAACATGGTCAGGACTAGAACACAAAATCAGAAAACAATGATTTAAAGCATTTAAAAGCCAAATGTGCTATTATTTTTTAAACCAGAACGCTTTCCATTTTCCACTGACTGACTTTAGTTATTTTTCTAAATGACTTAGACCAAATATTATCATATCTACAAAAGGTAGTTTCCATTGAAATACAACTTCAATCATAAGTTATAATGAAAAAACTAGACTGAGTGTTATTCTGCTGTTTGGCAATTTGATTTTCAGTTCAGTTCAGTAGCTCAGTCGACCCCATGGACTCCGACCCCATGGACTGCAGCATGCGGGCCATTGAGAACAAGAATACTTAATCCTGAATGCTTCCAGCCTTATTCCTAATATTAAAATTTTTTCGTGGCTTAAAACAAATAAAGGTATATCTGCAAGTCTTGAGTCTGTTCTGAATGAATCCCATAATTTAGAAGTCATGCCTGTATTTTACCTACATGATCATATAATTTAATTTTACTAACCATTTTAATATTGTGAAATCATAACAAGTGACATTATTTATTAGAAAGAGTGAGTTTTGCATGTATCTTTTTGTAATATGTTAAGTGTAAATCACCCCCGTGCATTCTTGTAAGTTTGGTAGCCAAAAAAGACTGAGTATTTTGTTTGTCTTAAATGTTATAAACTAAAAAAGGCATAAATCAAGAAAGAAGCCAGAGAGAAAGGAAGGAAGGAAAGATGGGAAGAAAGAAAGAAAATGGCAGTTGATCCCTTTTAATTAACTCCTTGGGCTTCCCAGGTGGCTCAGTGGTAAAGAATCTGCCTGTCAATGAGGGAGACATAGGAGATGTGGGTTCAATCGCTGGGTCTGGAAGATCCCCTGGTGGAGGAAATGCCAGCCCACTCCAATCTTCTTGCCTAGAGAATCCCATGGATAGAGGAGCCTGGTGGGCTACAGCCCATGAGGTCACAAAGAGTCGGACACAACTGAAGTGACTAAAGACTGAACACAGCAAGGCACAGTTAACTACCTAAAACTATTCATGTTTCAGAAATGTTTATATATATATATATATATATATATATATATATATATATACACATACACACACACATTATGTATCACTCTAAAGTCTGAAAGTGTAAGTTTTAGACATACTTTAATTTTTGAGGACTTATTTGACACACCAGTGTAGATCTCTCAATGATGACGACGTCTGGCTTTGAGGTAATCCTGAGCTATCCTTTCACATTTCAGTTTTTCCCTCTCTGTCTGGTTGACGGTTTTTACTTTTTTCCTACTGTAGATGGGTTTCCCAGTCTTTCCAGTGTTTTGTCTTCTGTATTCACCAGGTGATTTGTTTTGAATAGTGAAGCACAGCGTAGTGAAGTGAAGTGCTCAGTCGTGTCCGACTCTTTTCAACCCCAAGGACTGTTGCCTACCAGGCTCCTCTGTCCATGGGATTTTCCAGGCAATAGTACTGGAGTGGATTGCCTTTTCCTTCTCCAGCGGATCTTCCCCACCCAGGGATCGAACCCGGGTCTCCCGCATTATAGACAGAGGCTTTACCCTCTGAGCCACCAGGGAAGTCAGCATGACAGGATGCAAAAATAGAAGAGACTAGCTTAATTTCTAGCTCTTCTGTTTGATGTCTGTGTGACTTTGGAGTATTATCTAAAACCTCAGGTTTTTTGTGTTTTGTTTTTTAATTCACAAAGTGGTGATAAAAGTAATCCCAACTTGCATGGTTATATGAATATTGAATCTTAAAATGCATGCATGGTTTTTAATAAATACTAGTTATTCTTAGTAAGCCCTTAAAATCTGAGTAAAATTCTAAAGAGAAAGAATATGAATTGAATAATGGGGAATGAGAGTGGTCTCAAATATGCAAAACTGAACTGAATATAATAATATACTTAAGATAAATCAGTTACAGAAATAGTCTTTTAAGATTGCACTTCTTGCATTAACAGTAAAAAATTATGCTGATACCATGTAGCATCTCAAACCATAAAAACAAATAAAATAAAGTTGTCTCTAATGATTTTTGTGGAATAAGACAGGTATAAATAAGCAGAAAAATAAATGTTAAAAGTAAATATAATTAGACTATTATTAGACTATAATTAGACTATTAAGGATGAATATAAACAATAACCTAACAGGGTAGTAAATGCTTTTGATTTTTATATTCTTCAATATGCATTTTAATGCATAGATTTTTTTGGTCAGGTAATAGAATTATATAATATTAAAAAATAATATAGTTTTAGGAATTGAAACTGTATTACTATTATAGAGTAGTTGTATAAACATCTAATACAAATTTTAAACTTTGAGAATTGAGGTATCATATATGATTCAAGAGTATCATGAAATCGCCTCTATATCATAAGGCTGTTGTCAAAATTAAATTATGCATGTAAGTACTTAACATAATGCCAAGAATATACTAAACACTCATTAATAGAAAGTTAATATTTTGTTTAATCACATCAAAATGTTTATTAAATACTACATTTTATAGTTGAATTCCATTTTTCTTATTGGTCACCATTCTGTGTGGTCAAAAATTTAAGACTTTATCATTTGCTAAATGGTTTAATCCCAGCCTTGTTTGTTTAAAGCTCAGTACTTCAATAAAGGGTTTAGATTATTTCAGGAATGATTATGATGTTGAAACTTTAGCTTAAGATTTTCTCATGTATTTGCTTTTAGAGTATCCAACTCTTAGTGACCCCATGGACTGCAGCCCACCAGGCTCCTTTGTCCAAGGGATTTTCCAGGCAAGAGTACTGGAGTGGGGTGCCATTACCTTCTCCGAAAACTGACATGGAAATTTTGCATAGTTTTTTCACTTTTGTGTTGATATTTCATAGAGGTCATGGATATTAACAAATTGTTTTAATTATAAAATATATAGATAAATCCTTTGCTCCGCATTAACAAAGTTTAAAAATAAAAAACACTACATAACTATTAATCACTGTATGACTCTAAGTTCTTTCCTTTCGCTTTTTTTTTCTCATTCATTTTCTTATGGTAAAAAAAATTACTACCTTCCTCAGGAATACATTGGTTCTGAGCAGCAACTTGTATTTTACTAATTTGTTTTTGCTATGAGATATGTGAAGACAGACTTAAATTACTTCTGTAAGAAAATAGCATTGAAAAATATTAATAATTGGGGAAAAAAGTACCTCTTCCTAAAATTTATTTAGTTAAAATTATAGCTACACAATATATTGTATCTATTTTTTAATTCAGTGTACTTATTTTATAAAAAATTAACCTTTAATAAGCTATAAAATCTTAATGTAGCTACACAAGCTTAAAATATTTTCACTTGAATTTTGAAAACAATATGCACTCAATAAAATATTATTTTAATAAGTTACTATTAACATATGTTACTTTATTTTCATAAATATTCATTAAATTTCTTTTTAACTCAAAATATGTTTTTACTGTGTTTATGCAAAGTTATTGGGAAGGTTTTATAGCCTAATATATATTATACTTAAAATAAAGTTTTTGTGGTTTTAATAATGTGCAGGTTGAAAATAACTTTTCTGTTACAGGTTTTTAAAGTAATTTTCAGTTTAGTTTAAATCTATTGTGTGCTCAATCACTTCAATCATGTCACCCATGGGCTATAGCCCACCAGGTTCCTCTGTCCTTGGGATTTTTCCAGCAAGAATACTGGAGTAGATTGCCATGCCCTCCTCCCAGGCATCCCAGGTCTACCACTTAAATCACTATGAGTCAATCTTCAAATCTTTTCATCTGAATAAAACTTAATTCCTTGTAAAACAAGTATAATTATAGTCATCTAGCTTGTGGGAGAAGGTGATGGCACCCAACTCCAGTACTCTTGCCTGGAAAATCCCATGGATGGAGGAGCCTGGTAGGCTGCAGTCCATGGGGTCGCTAAAAGTCGGACACGACTGTGTGACTTCACTTTCACTTTTCACTTTCATGCATTGGAAAAGGAAATGGCAACCCACTCCAGTGTTCTTGCCTGGAGAATCCCAGGGACGGGGGAGCCTGGTGGCTGCCCTCTTTGGGGTCCCACAGAGTCGGACACAACTGAAGTGACTTAGCAGTAGCAGTAGCAGCTTATAGTAAATGCTCAACAAATGTCTATTGCTTTTGTATTGTAACCAGGTAATTCTTATTGTCACTGGAGATTTTAAATAACATAGTTTCCTGAATAATATTTATGTAACAATGTATTTTTCTTCCAGATACTTTACTTCATATAAACACTCATAGTCCTAACAAAATCCTAGTGAAGTAGGCATGATCCAGGCTCTATAGTGAGTAACTTAGTCTCTGAGATTTTTGAGTGTCTTACTCAGTATCATACCTGTATTACACAGAAGGGCTAAGGCTGTCATTCCAAATCCAGCGCACATTTTGCTTTCCAGAGCTTGTTAACATATCTGTGTTTGTAAATGAAACTTTAAGTGCCTTTTCTCAGACATTAGCACCACTATGGCTTTGATGATGGTTCTCCACAACTAAACAAAGAGTTTTCAGATTACTTTCAAATGGTTCAGGGTGAGAATGCTACATGTGGAAAACAGTAAATGTGGGGGAAAATATCTGGAGAAGTTGAGTGATTAGTATGTGTATGTGAGTGTTCATTTAAATTGAAATCTTCAAAATTAAAATTGGGGGGAGGGTTGTGGTGTGAGTGGACTAAATCAGGATTCTCAACAGGTGCCTGCAAATGCCTCTGTTTCAATGTTAATTTAGTTTATCCGCCCACCCTCCACACCCCTCTCACCAAGAGAACTCATTGAGTGGGTACCACGAGGGCTTTCATGCTTTCCATTTGAATAAGATTTCCCATTTCTGTAGGGAGTCTTTCAGTTGGCTTCTGCTCTTCGTTAATCAGGCATAGTAATCAGAATTCAGATTTACCAGTTCAGCAGTCCAAAATCTGACTTGATTTAAGGAATAAAAATATCACTTGATAGTCTTCCTGAAATACGGTAAAAATCAATTGATGGGTTGGATATGGTCGTTCAAGTTAAATCACTCTTCATCCACGTTGACTGAATTTTGATGTTTTTATCAGATTGCTGACAGCCAGGAAGATATTGCCTTAGGCACCTAAACAAAAGAAAGCTGACTGTGAATTATTGTTGAGTTTGTTCCTGACCGAAGTGCCTGGTGAAATCATGGGGCACTTGTATATCTGAGCTCGTTTATTATAGAAAAGAGTTCTCATTAACTCGTTCAGGAAAGTGTTGCCATTAAATCTTATCTTGAATGAGAGAAATTTGTAACTTGAAAATGTTTATGAATATTTCATAAGAATCGTCTTAGGGTGCAGGCTTGTATGTGATAGCCTGGCAAAGGTTGACAGATATGTGGAATATTGTAATGACTTGATGGATGCATATGGAATGTTTAATGAGGAAATGAGAAGTAACTGCTGGGCTGCTGTGAACATCTTCTGGTACTGTAGTGATTTTTGTTAGCTGTTAACAAAACTCTCAGAAAAAGGAATAGCTTTTAATTATGACAAGCTTATTTTATTGTGCTAACTAGGCCTATAAATTTGGGGTAAAGATTACTGATTTATATATTTATTGTCTTTCATAAAATGCATTTTAAAAAATACACTCTGAGCAGACTAGATTTTAATGAGTAGACACACTTTTTTTGTTGTTGTTGTAAAGATCCTGTATAATTGTATACTCTTACTGCTTTGATTTCTTAGAATCCCAGAGAAATTTGGTTATATAAGAATATGAATCATTTGGCCCTAGAGCAACTGAAAAAGACCAGGAACTATCAGGGCAGTATCATTAAAAATAAGCGAAAACTTACTGATTCATTTTATCAAGAAAAAGATACACAAAAGTAGAAAAATAATCTTTCCCAAGCACGGTTAATTAGTAGAATCTCAATGTAGGTTTGATTTGCTATATTTTAAGATGGGTAGAAGAATTTGAGGAACTGATTTAGAAATGGTTGAGGGAATAGGAAAATGTGGTAAATTATTTAATTGAAAGTTACTTAATCTGAAGAAAAGGCTGAGGGGAAAGTTAAGAACCATTTTCAAGCACAAGAAGGAATTTTAAGGTTTTAAAAATTAGGAACTGTTCCAATTTTTGTAGAGATTAAATCTATGGGCTTCAATTACAACAAAATATTTTTAGGTTGCACATAAATAATTTAATAAAATAGGGCCAATTAAGTACCAGAAATAGCTTCTAAAGACAGTTATCCTAGTCTGCTTATAGAACTTTAAAATACTTAATGTTGTATATGTTTCTTGATATATATATTAATATACATTTAATATTTGTATATATATATATACGTATCCTTGATAATTTACTGCAAGTTACAGAGTTATATTATATATTGGTTTAGTATATGTCGAATTTTAGCTGTCTTTTTCTTTATACCACTTTAGGCCCTGGTAAGAAAACTTTCAAACCCAAAATAAGAAGGCTCATAATGTTTCCACACATTAGTAATGCTTTTGTGATAAGGTAGGCTGAGGAATTGGTCCTTTCTGAAAGCAGTGGTTAAGGCATATATGAACTTATTACTTCATTCTAGTAGAAGATGTTAGACCTTTCATTCAATTTATGGCAAATATACTTTAAAAAAAGTCTGCTCCAAGGATGCATTAATTTACAAATATATTTAGAAAATCAGACAGTTGTGTGTATATTTTTAAGAAAATGAGTTTATTATATTTTCAGTCAAATCAATGTGAATTATTCATTTTAGTGTTAAAAGAGGACTGTGTAGGTGGATGACTTATTTTCACTTGTGAAGATGACTAGTGTCTATGCTACTCTGGCTGACATAATCCCTGTTCAGACCATGTTGGTATTATGGAAAGATTGCTGCCACTCCCCCTACTTTAGCATGATCTGCTGATGCTGTTTCATTGAGGCCCAGACTTGATTTTTTTTTTAATGCTTAAAGTAATTTGTAACTTTGCTAAAGTAAAAATAGATCATATTTCATTTTATGATAACATCAGTTATTTAGATAATTCCATATCCTGACTGTCTTGGAGCTGGACTAACAATGTACTCCTGTGCAGACTCCCAGAATAGGCCTTGAAAATAAGAGCATTTAATCCCAGTGACTGTGGCCCTATCCATCTCATGTTTACCTCATAGGAGATGGAAGATTAAATCCTTCGAACTGTGCTACTTATGCTTTAGGTTATCATTCCACTCTCAAGGAATCTTTGTGTCAGAGCTAAGATTAATTAGCTTATTGGATCTGATTACCATAGACCCTGATTTCTGTTAATAGCTGTGTTTATCATCTTAATGTCAAATTTGCTTCTAGCAATTTACTTGATCACATAAATGTATGATGCATTGACCCTGCTGCATTTGACATCAGATTAATATTGAGGGTTGAAAGGCTGATTTCTGCTATCATATGTCATCCTTAGTACTGCCTTCTCTATCTCACAAAACCATTTAAAGTATTGCTTTTTATAATGTAGAAGATGTTTCTAGGAGGACTTGAAACATGCATCTCATTTCTCATATGAAATGGGGTAATTCCATCTGTAATTCTAGGTCTATAGGAACCTAATTTTATAAATTATTTGATCAGTTCTTTTGACTTATTTATCTTATTTAAAGTCATGGATATTTTCCTTTTAAGGGTAGCCTTTTCTAACGGCAGTGGGGAGGGGGAGGGCAAAACTAAGATTAAAAATGTGAGAAAACTAAACATAATCATGGCAATATAGCAATAACATGTAACAATAATAACATGGAGGTTATGGATCAGGATAAGAAAAGCAACAATATTTGACTTATGTTTTATAGTTCATCTACCGAGGATCCATTTTCCATAGGTCTACCTCTAAATATTTAGTGCATTTAAAATCTTGGTTTATGTAATTTAATATTATATTCTCATAGTAAGTTGATTTCATTTTTCATTTTAATTAAAAGGCATTAGGTGTAGGGTCATAAATATATATATGAATATGGCTGCTTATTTTTTATTGCAACATAAGTGATAGATTGCTGCAGTTGTGTTTGTCCTTATCCTGCACATATTTATCTGCAGTTGTGTTTGTCCTTATCCTGCACAATTTATCTCTGCACATATGCCTATAGACATGAAAAATTCACTAAAGTTTAATTTGGTAACATATTTGCAAGTGGCCAAGATAATTTATCTTTCTTTAAGTATTTCATTTGAAAGTATTCTATTGCACGTTTCCTATTAGAAATCAATGCCAAAGATTTTCAGTTGCTACACTAGGTTATCTTCCATATTGAAATCTTAAAATTTTTATTCATTTAGAAAAGATGATCATTCAAGGTTATCAATAACAAATTCTTAATCTTAAGATGATATAGTGTTCATTCAGGTTTTTTCATAAGATGTTACATCTTGCGGAAAAACTCAAAAAACATTTTTGGCCAGCCTAATAAAAGTAGGTTAAGAAATTTGCAAGGATCAGAGAGTTGTGGCATGGATCAAAAGGAGACCATTTATTCTCCTTTTTATCTCTACTGTTAGAGTATTTGATAAGGAATTCTCAGGATGGGGAGTGGCCAGTGAGTAAATAATTGTTGTTTCTATTACATTTTGTTTTAGATATAAATCTATGGTGAATATAAAGGTAGTTTTTACTACTTTTCCTTAATACATTTCTGTTGATTCAAAGTAATCTAAAATAAGCATATTACTGCTATTTTGATTTTTTTTCCTACAAATTAAAATGTCTTTAATAGGATTTTCTTTGAATTATTTGAATATTTTGGAAAGGATGACTATAGATTATTGTTGTTCACTTACTCAGTTGTGTCCAGCTATTTGTGACCCCATGAAGTGCAGCATGCCAAGCTTCCCTGTCCTTTACCATCTCCCAGAGTTTACTCAAACTCGTATCCACAGAGTCAGTGATGCTATCCAAACATATCATCCTGAGTTGTCCCCTTTTCCTCCTGCCATCAGTCTTTCCTAGCAACAGGGTCTTTTCCAATGAGTAAGCTCTTTGCATCAGGTGGCTAATGAATCAGTGTCAGTCCTTCTAATTAATATTCAGGATTGATTTTCTTTAGAATTTACTGGTGTGATCTTCTTGTTGACCAAGGGACTCTCAAGAGTCTTCTCCAGCACCACAGTTTGAAACCATCAATTCTTTGGCACATAGCTTATTTATGGTCCAATTCTCACATCCATACATGACTACTGAAAAAAATCATAGCTTTGACTAGATGGACCTTTGTCAGCAAAGTGATGCCTCTGCTTTTGAATATGCTGTCTAGGTGTTTCATAGCTTTTCTTCCAAGCAAACTTCTTTGAATTTCATGGCTGTAGTCACTGTCTGCAGTGAGTTTGGAGCCCAAGAAAATGAAATTTGACAGTTTCCATATTTTCCCCATCTATTTTCCATGAAGTAATGAAAGATGATTCTGTGAAAGTGCTGCACTCAATATGCCAGCAAATTTGGAAAACTCAGCAGTGGCCACAGGACTGGAAAAGGTCAGTTTTAATTCCAATCCCAAAGAAAGGCAATGCCAAAGAATGCTCAAACGACCGCACAATTGCACTCATCTCACACGCTAGTAAAGTAATGCTCAAAATTCTCCAAGCCAAGCTTCAGCAATACGTGAACCGTGAACTTCCTGAGGTTCAAGCTGGTTTTAGAAAAGGCGGAAGAACCAGAAACCAATTTACCAGCATCCTCTGGATTATTGAAAAAGCAAGAGAGTGCCAGAAAAAACATCTATTTCTGCTTTATTGACTATGCCAAATCCTTTGACTGTGTGGATCACATAAACTGCAAAATTCTGAAAGAGATGGGAATACCATACCATCTGACCTGCCTCTTGATAAATTTGTATGCAGGTCTGGAAGCAACAGTTAGAACTGGACATGGAACAACAGACTGGTTCCAAATAGGAAAAGGAGTACGTCAAGGCTGTATATTGTCACCCTGCTTATTTAACTAATATGTAGAGTATATCATGAGAAACGCTGGGCTGGAAGAAACACAAGCTGGAATCAAGATTGCCGGGAGAAATATCAATAACCTCAGATATGCAGATGACAACACCCTTATGGCAGAAAGTGAAGAGGAACTCAAAAGCCTCTTGATGAAAGTGAAAGAGGAGAGTGAAAAAGTTGGCTTAAAACTCAACATTCAGAAAACGAAGATCATGGCATCTGGTCCCATCACTTCATGGGAAATAGATGGGGAAACAGTGGAAACAGTGTCAGACTTTATTTTTCTGGGCTCCAAAATCACTGCAGATGGTGACTGCAGCCATGAAATTAAAAGACGCTTACTCCTTGGAAGAAAAGTTATGACCAACCTAGATAGCATATTCAAAACCAGAGACATTACTTTGCCAACAAAGGTCCATCTAGTCAAGGCTATGGTTTTTCCAGTGGTCATGTATGGATGTGACAGTTGGACTATGAAGAAAGCTGAGTGCTGAGAATTGATGCTTTTGAACTGTGGTGTTGGAGAAGACTCTTGAGAGTCCCTTGAACTGCAGGGAGATCCAACCAGTCCATTCTGAAGGAGATCAGCCCTGGGATTTCTTTGGAAGGAATGATGCTAAAGCTGAAACTCCAGTACTTTGGCCACCTCATGCGAAGAGTTGACTCATTGGAAAAGACTCTGATGCTGGGAGGGATTGAGGGCAGGAGGAGAAGGGGATGACAGAGGATGAGATGGCTGGATGGCGTCGCTGACTCAATGGACGTGAGTCTGAGTGAACTCCAGGCATTGATGATGGACAGGGAGGCCTGGCGTGCTGCGATTCATGGTGTCGCAAAGAGTCGGACACGACTGAGAGTCTGAACTGAACTGAACTGAATAGAACCAGATGCCATGATCTTCATTTTCTGAGTGTTGAGTTTTAACCCAGTTTTTTCACTCCCCTCTTTAACCCTCATCAAAGGCTCTTTGGTGACTCTTCACTGTTGGCCATTAGAGTGGTGTCATCTGCATATCTAAAGTTGTTGATATTTCTCCTGGCTATCTTGATTCTAGATTGGGATTCATCCAGCCCAGGATTTCGTATGATGTACTCTGCATGTAAGATAAACAAGCAGGGTGACAATATACAGCCTTTCCCAGTTTGGAACTAGTTTGTTGTTCCATGTACGGTTCTCACTGTTACTTCTTGACCTACATCTGGGTTTCTTAGGAGGCAGGTAAGGTGGTGTGGTATTCCCACCTCATTAAGAATTTTCTACAGTTTGTTGTGACCACACAGTCAAAGGCTTTAGCAGAGTCAATGAAGTAGAAGTAGATGTTTTTCTGGAATTCTCTTGCTTTTTCTATGATCTAGCAGATGTTGACAATTTGAGCTCTGGTTCCTCTGGCTTTTCTAAATCCATCTTCTACATCTGGGAGTTCTTGGTTCACATACTATTGAAGCCTAGCTTGAAGTATTTTGGGCAATACATTGCTAGCATGTGAAATGAGTACAATCGCACAGTAGCTTGAACATTCTTGACATTGCCTTTCTTTGGTATTAGAATGAAAACTGACCTTTTCCAATCCTGTGGCCACTGCTGAGTTTTCCAAATTTGCTGATGTATTAAGTGCAGCATTTTAAGAGCATTATATTTTAGGATTTGAAATGCTTGGCTGGAATTCTATCACCTCCACTAGCTTTGTATGTAGTAGTGCTTTCTAAGGCCCACTTGACTTCACACTCTAGGATATCTGGCTCTAGGTGAGTGACCACACCATTTTGGTTATCTGGATCATTAAGACCTTTTTTTGTACAGTTCTATGTATTCTTGCCACCTCTCCTTAATCTCTTATGCTTCCGTTAGATCCTTACCTTCTCTGTCCTTTATTTTGCCTACCTTTGCATAAAATGTCCCCTTGATATCTCTAATTTTCTTGAAGAGGTCTCTAGTCTTTTCCATTCTATTTTTTTCCTCTCTTTCTTTGCATTATTCACTTAAGAAGGCTTTCTTATTTCTCCTTGCTATTCTTTGGAACTCTGCATTTATTTAGGTATAATTTTCCCTTTCTCCTTTGCCTTTCACTTCTTTTTTCTCAGTTATTTGTAAGGCCTCCTCAGGCAACCATTTTGCCTTCTTGCATTTCTTTTTCTTTGAGATGGTTTTGGTCACAACCTACTGTACAATGTTGCAAAGCCCTGTCCATAGTTCTTCAAGCACGCTGTCTACCAGATCTAGTCCCTTGAATCTATTCCTGACTTCCAGTGTATAATCATAAGGGATTTGATTTAGATCACACCTGAAAGGCCTACTGGTTTTCTTTACTTTCTTCAAATTAAGTCTGAATTTTGCAATAAAGAGTTCCTAATCTGAGCCACAGTCAGCTTCTGGTCTTGTTTTTGCTGACTGTATAGAGCTTCTCCATCTTTGGCTGCAAAGACTATAATCAATCTGATTTCAGTATTGACCATCCGGTGACGTTCATGTGTAGAGTTGTCTCTTGCATTTTTGAAAGGTGTTTGCTATGACCAGTCTGTTCTCTTGCAAACTTCTGTTGGCTTTTGCCTTGCTTCATTTTGTACTCCAAGGCCAAACTTGCCTGTTACTCCAGGTATCTCTTGACATCCTACTTTTGCATTCTAGTCCCCTATAATGAAAAGGACATCTCTTTTGGTGTTAGTTCTAGAAGATTTTGTATGTCTTCATTGATCCATTCAACTTCAACTTCTTCAGCATTAGTGTTGGGACATAGACTTGGATTACTGTGATGCTGAATGGTTTGCCTTGGATAAAAACCAAGATCATTCTGTCATTTTTGAGACTGCACCCAAGTAGTGCATTTTAGACTCTTTTGTTGACTATGATGGCTACTCCATTTCTTCTAAGGGATTCTTGCCCACAGTAGTAGATATAATGTTCATCTGAATTAAATTTGCCCATTATCATCCATTTATGTTCACTGATTCCTAAAATGTTGATGTTCACTCTTGCCATCTCCTGTTTGACCACATTCAATTTACCTTGATTAATGGACCCAACTTTCCAGGTTCCTATGCAATATTGTTCTTTAGAACATCAGACTTTACTTTGTCCACCAGACACAGCCACAACTGGGTGTTGTTTCCATTTTGACTCACCCTCTTTATTATTTCTGGAGCTATTTCTCTGCTCTTCCCCAGTAGCATATCAGACACCTACCGACCTGGGAGGCTCATCTTTCTTTGTCATATCTTTTTGCCTTTCATGCTGCTCATGGGGTTCTCAAGGCAAGAATACTGAAGTGGTTTGCCATTCCCTTCTCCAGAGGATCACATTTTGTCAGAGCACTCCACCATGACCCATCTGTCTTGGGTGGCCCTAGATGGCATGGCTCATAATTTTGTTGAATTACACAAGGCTGTGATCCAAGTGATCATTTTGGTTAGTTGTCTGTGAGTGTGTTTTTCATTTAGGAGGCCATTGGATTACAGTTTTTGCTTCTTCTGTCTGCCCTCTGTTGGATGAGGATAAGAGGCTATAGATTAATACAGTTTTATTATACATTATACTTAAAGTTTAAATATGTTTAAATATACATAGAAATATTTTCCAAAATAATCCAAAAAGCATTGTATTACAACAAAAGAAAGTAAAATAAATAAATGTTACATACACAGTATTTTTTGAATTCTATGCCTTGAATTCTATTCTACATAGAGATTTCAATGTCAAGTTTTAGAATATTAGTGAGCTGTGTACTTGTTTTAAATTGGCATAGTTGACTTCTCCCAATAAAAGAACAACCATAAAATTAACTAATGAGGGAAAGGAACTTAGTGCCTAATGGCCCAGGCTCTGGCAGAAAACATTTGGGACTTAAATCCTGGTTCAATGTATTACATCAAGATAGTCACTTCACCTACAAGTTCATCTATTCATCTTAAAAATAATACAGTGCAGGGCACAAAGTATCCACTAAGTGAACAGAAGGTGAACTAACTTCAAGATGATACACACCCATTATTTTAAGTGAGGACAGGCAAGCTGGACCCATAATTTTCACATATTCAGAGTTATATTTTAATACTATCCCATATAATTATTTTTTCTTTGCTCTTGAACACGATTCAGAAAAAGGCATTTTGTTTAATTGAGAAGAACTTGTCAGAGTTATAAAGTCTAAGAAATAAATCCCCTTGAAATTCTAAGAGCTATGACATGAAACACCTGCTATTTCTGACCTTCTATTTTGCTTTATTTGCCAAATAGTTCTTCAGTGCTCATGTAATTTTTACTAACTGAATATTACCTCCACTTTTTGAAATGATGGGAGTAAAGGTATGGTAACACTGTAGAAGTTTTTCTGGTAATAGAAAGCAACCAGAGTGCAGTGGTGATAGAAAATCATATATGAACATCAAAGGCTGCATTTCATTTTCATTTTATATAAGCAGATGTTTGCTGATTGAAGATGTATAAAGAGAAAACTCAGGCAATTTCTGAGAATGACATTACAAATAGCCGAATAAAAAATATACATTCATCTAAAAGAAGTAATTTACTTTCTTAATGTTTTCAGGAAGATCTTAAGTTTTTAAACAATTAGATAAGGAAGATTTTTTTCTTGTATATTTCCAGGAAACTAAAATCTCACATGTCCTTTCAGTAAACAAGTGCAGAGTTTGCTTACCAGGAGTACTGTATGCAGCTGTCCCAGTCATGCCGTTTACATCTTTGGGGGCAACATTCACAACAGAGACATGAGAAATTTGTATATTTTTAAAACCATTTTCTGTCTGGCAGAAGTTAAGTGTCTCCCAACAAAATCGATGTATTATGACAAATTTTAGCCAGATGGAAGTCAAGTATCTTGAGGACACTTGTCTTATAGGTACCTCTACCCATGTGGTATCTTTATAAATATTAGTAAGAGCTCAAAATTTAACCAATATGAAGTCATGACATATTCTAAAAATATTTGATCCTTGTAAAATACAAGGATCAAATACAGTCACACATGAACCTTTTAATTATCTTTCCTAGGCTTTCAACAAATTATATTAGTACTATTTTAGTTATTAAAATAATAATTATAAAAAAACATTTTAAGAATATCATAATGATTATAAGAAGACTCTGAAGGCCAATTCTTTTTCTGGAATTCAGATTACCACTCTGATATCCACCAGAAGTGAGTGTGGCACTTACATGGTATGAACCATTCTACGGCTATTTTTTTTTTTCAGTCATAAGATAATAAATTTCAATAAAAATGTATCTACATGAGAAAATTACTTCTTTTTAATCAAAATTATATCCTATAAATCATAATATTCATTAGATAAAGTTTTATGAGTATACATAAGGAATAATACAATCAGATTTATCATAAAGTACGTTTTATCATTTGAACAACATTCATTATTTCATTATTTAGTTCCACTAACAAGGTCTTCATTTCCCATTGTAATATAATTAAAAATAACTTGTGTCCTAAAAAGGCTTTTGAGAATCTTTATACAAAAGTACTCTTTAACCCTATAGCTTTCAATAGCTTTTAGCAAGAAAGTACTTTTGGCAAGTTATGTAAAAATGACTAAGCAGATGTGAAAAAATTCTAATGGATCTTTCATAACTGTTGTTGTTCATTGTTCAGTCACTCAGTCATGTCCAACTCTTTGCAATCCTATGAACTGCAGCACGCCAGGCTTCACTGTTCGTCACTATCTCCTGGAGTTTGCTTAAATTCATGTCCATTGAGTCAGTGAGGCCATCTAATCATCTCATCCTCTATCGCCCCCTTTTCCTCCTACCCTCAGTCTTTCCCAGCATCAGGGTCTTTTCCAGTGAGTTGACTCTTCCCATCAGGTGGCCAAAGAGTTGAAGATTCAGCTTTAGCATCAATCCTTCCAATGAATGTTCAGGCTTTATTACCTTTAGGATTGACTAATTGGATCTCCTTGCTGTCAAAGGGACTCTCTTCTCCAGGATCACAGTTTGAAAGTATCAGTTCTTTAGCACTCAGTCTTCCTTATGGTCCAACTCTCATATCCATACATGACAACTGGAAAAATAATATCTTTGAGTATACAGACTTTATTGGCAAAGTAATGTCTCTGCTTTTTAATATGCTGCCTAGGTATGGGCTTCCCTGTTAGCTCAGCTGGTAAAGAATCCACCTGCAATGCTGGACATGGAGGTCTGATCCCAGTTTGCAAAGATCCCCTGGAGGAATACACTCCAGTATTCTTGCCTGGAGAATCCCATAGACTGAGGAGCTTGATAGTCTACAGTCCATAGGGTCACAAAGAGTCGGGCACAACAAGCAACTGAGCACATACACAGGATAAGATTTTCAGTATTCTCATTGGAAGACCAAGGATATAGTATACTGAAACCAACGTATTTTAATATATTTTCCATGTATTATGGGCTTCCATGGTAGCTTAACTGGTAAAGAATCTGCCTGCAATGCAGGAGACCCTGGTTCAATTCCTGTGTTGGGAAGATATGCTGGAGAAGGGATAGGCTACCCACTCCAGTATTCTTGGGCTTCCCTGGTGACTGAGCTGGTAAAGAATCTTCCTGCAATGCAAGAGACCTGGGTTCCATCTCTGGTTTGGAAATATCCCCTGGAGAAAGGAATAGCTACTGCGAGAATTTCATGGACTGTATAGTCAGTCCATGGGGTCCATAAAGAGTCAGACACAAATGAACGATTTTCACTTTTCTCCATGTATTACAAAACAAACTGAATGTGTGTTTGATTTGATTTTATTAAATAAGATTTGAACTTTTTGTCAAAAAAGTACCCATATTTTGACTATCTGATACACAGAACATATTTTATTATAATATAATGAAGACAGAGTTCCTAACTTATTATTCTCTTTTTTGAAAACCATAAGGTTATGGCAAGGTTGTGGATTTACAAACTAATGGACGAGAAAACTAAAGAATGGGAAGCAATATGTTAGTCTAATGAAATGGCTGTGTTTCCAGAAATAGGTGTATCATTTTTCAGTGTTCTTCCTTTTCAGTCTACCTTGCATTCAACAAAGTGATCTTTTCCTTACACAAACCTGATTATACAAATCTGTGCTTACAACTCTTCATTGTCATGAAGGTATTCTCCACTGATAGAGACCAAAATGCTTAGTCTTACAAACAGATCCCTTAATAATCTGACATTTGCAAAATTTATCTTGTACAACTTTGTTTCTTAGCTATTTCCTTCTTTTAGTTTATAAACTATATCATTTACTCTCCTTTTCAGCAGATTTTTTTTCACTCTAATTTCTTCTACCTGGATTTTCCTTCTCCTACACTTTTCCCCACACAAATCTATTCGATCTTCAAATCATATAGTATTGCTTCCTTAGATAATTCTTCCTTGACCCCAAATAATATTTTTGAACTTCTGGATAAATTGTTCCCCATTTCTTAACAAATATATTTATTATTTAATGCATTTGTATAATATTATTTAGTATTTAACCTCCCTGCTAGATGATAAATTCAAAACGGGAAAGATTGTTGTCTATTTTTCTCTTATATTATACCTTCAATTTTTAACATCACGCCTTGCCCTTGATATATGCTAAGTGTTTCTCAAAAATTATGTGTTGAAGAAGTGAGTGACTTTATGAGTGTGTCTGGTTAATATAGCAGAGAAAAACCCAAGCTCAGCTCTCTTTTCAGCTCTAAAACTGCTTTATATTAGCTGGTTGAGTGGTAGAGTCTAACCATCTTATGCTGTTAAAGTTCAAGGAAACAAGTAGAATTTTAGCTAGGGTATGACTAGCCAAACCCTGAGTAGAATCATTTTGAAAATAGAAACTTATTCATAGCATGCCAGCTTCTTGTTTTTTTTTTTTTCCTTAATTTGGAGAAGTCCAAATTAAGAACCCTGTTCTGATGATGTGATTTTATAGTGTACACGATGACACATTTATATGACTTCCTTTAAATGTATTTCTTTCCACAGCACTATTTTTAAGGTATCATGATCACTGTACACATGTGTCAACTGAGGGTGCCAGTGATTACTTTTCTATTATATAGTTTAGTAGGTGTCAGACTGAAGAGCTGGAATCTAGGATGGGAAACTCCTGCTTTTTTCCTATTCTAAGGTGTAACAGTGTGGATCACAATAAACAGTGGAAAATTCTGAAAGAGATTGGCATAACAGGCCACCTGACCTGCCTCTTAAGAAACGTATATGCAGGTCAGGAAGCAACAGTTAGAACTGGACATGGAACAACAGACTGGTTCCAAATAGGAAAAGGAGTACGTCAAGGCTGTATATTGTCACCATGCTGATTTAACTTCTACACAGAGTATTTCATGAGACCCTGGGCTGGAGGAACCACAAGCTGGAATCAAGATTGCCGGGAAAAATATGAAGAACCTCAGATATGCAGATGATACCACCCTTATGGCAGAAAGTGAAGAGGAACTAAAGAGCCTCTTGATGAAAGTGAAAGAAGAGAGTTAAAAAGTTGGCTTAAAGTTCAACATTGAGAAAACTAAGATCATGGCATCTGGTCCCAGCACTTCATGGCAAATAGATGGGAAAACAGTGGAAACAGTGGCTGACTTTATTTTTCTGGGCTCCAAAATCACTGCAGATGGTGACTGCAGCCATGAAATTAAAATACACTTACTTCTTGGAAAGAAAGTTATGACCAACCTGGACAGCATATTAAAAAGCAGAGATATTACTTTGCCAACAAAGATCTGTCTAGTCAAGGCTATGGTTTTTCCAGTGGTCATGTATGGATGTGAGAGTTGGACTACAAAGAAAGCTGAGCACCAAAGAATTGATGCTTTTGAACTGTGGTGTTGGAGAAGACTCTTGAGAGTCCCTTGGACTGCAAGTAGATCCAATGAGTCCATCCTAAAGGAGATCAGTCCTGGGTGTTGGAAGGACTGATGTTGAAGCTGAACTCCAATACTTTGGCCACCTGATGTGAAGAGCTGACTCATTTAAAAAGACCCTGATGCTGTGAAACATTGAGGGCAGGAGTAGAAGGGAACGACAGAGGATGAGATGGCTGGATGGTATCACCAACTCAATCAACATGGGTTTGGGTAGACTCTGGCAGTTGGTGATGGACAGGGAGGCCTGGCATGCTGCTGTTTATGGGGTCACAAAGAGTCGGACATGACTGAGCAACTGTACTGAATTAACTGAAGGTGTAACAATTTTATCTATATATCAAAGGAAATTTACATTTATCTTTGAGGTAAGAACTATAATCTTAAAAATGTAACTTCTGTAAAGGGAAGATTCTGTTTTTATTGTACTATTTTATGCAGTGCTTCTACTTCTACCTACCAGATGGAGTGAGTGTACATTTCCTTCCTCTTGCAAAAGTAGACATTATGTGTCCTTCATCTCAGATGAGTTTAACTCTCAAACTATGAATAAATCTACCAGTTGCAATTAGAGTTTGTTTTTGCCCATAGAAGTAGATAGATTACCAGACACATTCCCTACAAGTAATGCACCATTGACAGTGACACATCAGATACAAAATGAACTTGCAAACTTGGATTCATTTTCTATGGAACCCTAGAGCAAGTGGATATTTAATCTAAGCAGAGATTTATCCTTATTGCCAGTACTCCCTGAAATTACTAAAATATTCTAATAACAGCTCTAGGGAAAGAAAGCACATTCTACTATCTAAAAGAATTTACTTCTTATAATTCTGTCAAAGTTAAACCTTCTAAATGTGCATTTTAGTGTCAATTTTCATTTTAGATTCATATGTAAAGGGCTGATGGTTTTGATGGAAAATATGCCTTTAATTAAAAGCATAAGTTTTTTTTTTTTTTAATTTTCCCATTTGGGTTAAAATACATAGTAAATCTGTTGCCTTATTATATTCTAGGCATAAAACCATATATTTCTTCAAAACCACATACTTTAATTCCTAGTTCAAACCATCTGGGCTTTTTTATGGCTGAAGATATTACATAATATTTTATTACTTCCTGAAATTTGAAGAGAAAGAATGATCTACAGTGATAATGTCAGGAGGTCCAACATGATTAAAAAAAAAAAAAGGCTCTGCATTTTATGACAATCTCTAAATAGTATTCCCTATATATTAGTATATATATGTATCATAAATAATCTACATTCAAATTTCAAAGTCATGCTCATGGGAATTACTTACTAAATAGGTAAGCACTTTCTTAGGGTTTTAGAAGCAAAAGAGCATGCAAATTTATGTAAGGAAAACATGGAGATAGTAATTTTTCTTTCTCTTTCCTTTATAGAATAAAGAAACTAGAAAGTTGTTTTTGTTTTTGCTCTTACGTGTTAGAAACTTTAAAGTAACTTTAGAGAGTATCCTGGGAATCAGGATTTATAATCAGCCATTTATTTTTTGGCAGGCATCTGATCTTTCTGGAATTGGAAAGATGAGGAATTTTTGTTCTTATCATTCTGCTGGCTATCCTGTCCAACTTGTTACTCCTTTTTAGCTCTACAATTTTGTCTTGATTTTTCTCTTTTCTACATCTAAACATTGCTTTCATTTACACTCTTAAAAATATTTTCTACTTTCTAAAAAAATCTACTAGGTAAAAGACAAAGTTAAGACAGTGTCCCCTCCACTTTACCAGAATTCATAAAGGAAGTAAAGATTTTGTGAAGTCATATACTCAGAAAAAAAAGGGCTTATTGTTTTTAATTTGCAATTGGCCTCCTAACTCCTCTGCTTATACATTTATAGCAGTACAGTTCATCTTCAACTTAGAATGTGGTTCTGTCCTGATAAAACATATCATACAGTTGAAAATATTGTAAGTTGAAATGCATTTAATAGGGGAGCATAGCTTAGTCTAGCCTCTGTTAAACAGGCTCAGAACACTTATATTAGCCTGCTGCTGCTGCTGCTAAGGTGCTTCAGTCGTGTCTGACTCTATGCGACCCCAGAGACAGCAGCCCACCAGGCTCCCCCGTCCCTGGGATTCTCCAAGCAAGAATACTGGAGTGGGTTGCCACTTCCTTCTCCAATGCATGAAAGTAAAAAGTGAAAGTGAAGTCACTCAGTCATGTCCGACTCTCCACGAACCCATGGACTGCAGCCTATCAGGCTCCTCCATCCATGGGATTTTCCAGGCAAGAGTACTGGAGGGGGTGCCATCACCTTCTCCATACGTTAGCCTACTGATGGTCAAAATCATGTAACACAAAGCCTACTTTATACTAAACTGTTGAATATCTCATATAATTTGTTAAATAGTATACTGAAGGTGAAAAAAAGAGTGGGTTCTAAATTCTGAAAGAGATGGGAATACCAGACCACCTGACCTGCCTCTTGAGAAACCAACATGCATGTCAGGAAGCAACAGTTAGAATTGGACATGGAACAGACTGGTTCCAAATAGAAAAAGGAGTACGTCAAGGCTGTATATTGTCACCATGCTGATTTAACTTCTATGCAGAGTACATCATGAGAAACGCTGGGCTGGAAGAAGCACAAGCTGGAATCAAGACTACGGGGAGAAATATGAAGAACCTCAGATATGCAGATAACACCACCCTTATGGCAGAAAGTGAAGAGGAACTAAAAAGCCTCTTGATGAAAGTGAAAGAGGAGAGTGAAAAAGTTGGCTTAAAGTTCAACATTGAGAAAACTAAGATCATGGCATCTGGTCCCATCACTTCATGGGAAATAGATGGGGAAACAGTGGAAACAGTGTCAGATTTTATTTTTTTGGGGGGGAGGGGGGCTCCAAAATCACTGCAGATGGTGATTGCAGCCATGAAATTAAAAGACGCTTACTTCTTGGAAGGAAAGTTATGACCAACCTAGATAGCATATTCAAAAGCAGAGACATTACTTTGCCAACAAAAGTCCGTCTAGTCCAGGCTATGGTTTTTCCAGTAGTCATGTATGGATGTGAGAGTTCAACTGTGAAGAAAGCTGAGTGCTGAAGAATTGATACTTTTGAACTGTGAGTGTTGGCAAAGACTCTTGAGAGTTCCTTGGACTGCAAGGAGATCCAACCAGTCCATTCTAAAGGAGATCAGTCCTGGGTGTTCTTTGGAAGGAATGATGCTAAAGCTGAAACTCCAGTAGTTTGACTACCTCATGCGAAGAGTTGACTCATTGGAAAAGACTCTGATGCTGGGAGGGATTGGGGGCAGGAGGAGAAGGGATGACAGAGGATGACATGGCCGGATGTCATCACCAACTCAATGGACGTGAGTCTGAGTGAACTCCGGGAGTTGGTGATGGACAGGGAGGCCTGGCGTGCTGCAATTCATGGGGTCGCAAAGAGTCACATATGATTGAGCGACTGAACTGAACTGATAGGCATAGAATGGTCTTAGTTTATCATTATGTTACATTGTTACAAACAAATTTGTCAGTTATATGCTCTGTCTTAAAAAAATTTTATTGAAGTATAGTTGATTTACAATATTGTTTCAGTTGTACAGCAAAGTGATTAAGCTATACCTATACATATATCCTTTTTTTTTAAGATTCTTTTCCCATATAGGCCATTACAGAGTATTGTGTAGAGTTCCCTGTGCTATACAGTATGCCCTTATTAGTTATCTATTGTATATATATGCATATATATATAGATAGATAGATACATCCATGCTGTACATAATGCATTCTTTTAGTGGCTGAGCAGTATTCTGTTCTATGTATGTACCACATTTTCTTTATCCATTCCTTTGTTGATGGACATTTCAGTTGCTACCATGTCCTGGAAATTGTAAACAATGCTGCTGTAAACATTAGGGTGCATGTGTCTTTTTAAACTTTTTTTTTTCCCCAGATATATGCCCAAGAATGAGAACCTCCATACTGTCCTCCACAGTGGCTGTACTGGTTTATATCCCCACCAACAGTGTAGGAGGGTTCGGTTTTAACCACACTCTATCCAGCATTTAATATTTGTAGATTTTTTTGATGACGGCCATTCTAACCTGTTGAGTGATACCTCACTGCAGTTTTGCTTCATATTTGTCTAATACTTAGTCACGTTAAAATGTGCTTTTTCAGTCATCTGTATATCTTCTGTGGAGAAATTTCTATTTAATTCTTCCCTCATTTATTTATTTATTTTAATATTAATTTGCATGAGCTCCCTTGTTGGTTGCTCTGCTTGAAAATGTTTTCTCCCATCCCGTGTATTGTCTTTTCATTTTATTTATGGTTTCTTTTGCTACGCAAAAACTTTGAAGTTTAATTAAGTCCCATTTGTTAATTTTTGCTTTTATTTTCATTAGGAGGTAGATTGAAGATGAGCTTGTTGAAATTTATGTCCAAGCATGTTCTGCTTATGTTTTCGTCTTAGAGTTTTATAGTGTCCATCCTTATACTTAGATCTTTAATCCATTTTGAATTAATTTTTGTGTAGTGTTAGAGTCTTCTAATTTCATTATTTTACAGTTGTTTACTTTCTTGATCATGTGACTAATTGGGAGGTGTGCTCACTGCCCCGCCCAGCACCCCCAAGAGAGTGTCTTACCATATACCTCTACCTCAGGAGATGACCAACATTCAAACTCTGAAGTATGGTTTCTGCTAAATTCATATCACTCTTGCATCATCATAAAATCTTAAGTTGAACTGTCCTGAATCAGAGATCACCTATATTTTCGGAAAATCCTATTGCACCATGATAAGTGCAATAACTTGGAAATAACTAGGGAATAGGATTAGACAGGTCATGAATCCCAGTGAAAGCTATAGGAGATGCTCACTGAAATATTTTTACCACTGAAAAATTATATGACTATTTACTTTAGGAACTTTCTGTGAAACGGAAAAATAACCTCTGAGGGAACCAACTTTGCCTTTTCTCTTCCTGATACACTTAAACATTTTCTACCTCCTAAACATGGTGTGTATTACTGTATTATTTGGAGCTTAGTAGAGGGGAAAAAAGAAAAAAAAGAAACGAAAAACTTTTGCACTGCTGGTAGAAATGTAAATTAATGTAGTCACTATAGAATACAGTGTGGAGGTTACCCCCAAAAATTAAAAATAGAACTACCACATGATTTAGCAATCTCAGTTCTTTATCCTCTAGTTATTCAGGTTTTGTTCACAAGAAGAAATTTACTTGTTAGAAGTAGCAAAATCAGCAATGACAGTGACCAGAAACAAACTTTTAAACTGAAACATCAGGGCCACGTGGAGACATAGACAAAACTTTTGTTTCAGTGTTGTAATTAGCTAAGCAGAATGGACTCGAGTTTCTTAAAATATTGATAATACTTTTCTAAAGATTCAGATACACCCACTGCCCATTTGCATGCATATTTTAAGATTCAGATTACAATATGCTAAAAACTGCCTGTTGACTAATTTCCCTTTACTTCCCTCACATTTCCAGAGTGCTTAGCCAGATAGGAAGCACAGGTAGCATGAATCTCAAATGAGACTCCTGTTTGTACCTTCTCCTTTCAAAATGTTCACTGTATTTGAGCTACGATCTAGACTACCTAAAATAATAGAATTTGTGATATTAACAGAAGTTACTTTTTCAGTCTACTTTATAGAGTTTTTGTTACACCAGACAACACTGACATGCAGTTGGCACTCACTTTATGTTCCTTTTCTTCCTCCTGTTGGAGAAATAAAACAATCCTCCCAATAAAAACAGTTCTCCATACCAATGTTAAAGAGAGAGAACATAATTTATTCTTCTGAAAGGATTAACAGATTGCCTTGTGTGTTCAGTTCAGTTCAGTTCATTTCAGTCGCTCAGTTGTGTCCGACTCTGCGACCCTGTGAATTGCAGCACGCCAGGCCTCCCTGTCCATCACCAACTCCCGGAGTTCACTCAAACTCACATCTATCGAGTTGGTAATGCCATCCAGCCATCTCATCTTCTGTCATCCCCTTCTCCTTCTGCCCCCAATTCCTCCCAGCATCAGAGTCTTTTCCAATGAGTCAACTCTTCACATGAGGTGGCCAAAGTACTGGAGTTCAGCTTTAGCATCATTCCTTGCAAAGAACACCCAGGATTGACCTCCTTTAGAATGGACTGGTTGGATCTCCTTGCAGTCCAAGGGACTCTCAAGAGTCTTCTCCAACATCGCAGTTCAAAAGCATCATTTCTTCAGCGCTCAGCCTTCTTCACAGTCCAACTGTCACATCCATACATGACTACTGGAAAAACCATAGCCTTCACTAGACGGACCTTTGTTGGCAAAGTAATGTCTCTGCTTTTGAATATGCTATGCCTTGTGTGTACGGTAGCACAAAACTGAATACAAAATTAGGACAAAGTCTCACACGTTTGATAAGAGCAAAGCAGAAGAAATAATAGGAACTTGTCTTACATGCTTGGAGAAGGAAATGGCAACCCACTCCAGTATTCTTGCCTGGAGGATCCCATGGATGGAGGAGCCTGGTGGACAATAGTCCATGGGGTCACAAAGAGTCGGACACGACTGAGTGACTTTAGGTCTCTTACATGCTTAAGGGACAAGGATCTGTACCTTGTGTCAATTTCCTGAACATCTGCTTGTAATCCCTTCAGCTAATTCTAAAAATATGTTTTAACATTTGTTGTTTTAGTTGCCAAGTTGTGTCTGACTCTTTTCTGACTCCATGGACTGTAGCCTGCCATGGAATTATCCAGGCAAGAATACTGGAGTGGGTTGCATTCCCTCTGCAGAGGATCTTCCGGACCCACGGATCGAACCCACGTCTCCTGCATTGGCAGGCAGATTCTTTACCCCGAGACACCTGAGAAACTCATGCTTTAATGTATCTAGTGGTTATTTGGCTGCCACCTTGGAGATATTTCTATATTGTACATCTAGAGAGGAGGCTTAATCTCTAGAGAGGCTGATCTCTATTCTAAACGTTGTAATCTTCCTGGAGGAAGGAATCAGATTCACTGTGTCTTCAAGGAACACATCTGGGAAGGGGTGAAATGCGATCTAGTCTTTAAATATCCTTTATAAACAGAGAAAATCATTTTAATTTATCTTTGCACTGCCAACACCTTACATTCCCACTTCAAACAAAGTGTGTTTATCCTGAAACAGAATGAGTTTCTTTTCTCCCCAAATTACTTTGTATAAGAAACATGCTTAAATATAAATGGAATGCCTTGGGAATGAGACAGAAATGATAAAGGATTTTTTTCCTCTTTATGCTAGAATTTTTATTTTTTATTTTTTGCTTTTGTTTTGGTGTGTCTATGTGTGTCAGAGGATAAGTACATAAGGATGACTTATACTGACTCCCTTTGTCCTCTTTGTCCTGCTTCTAGAAGTTAGATGTATACTGAGAAGAGTCATGAAACATTCAGCCCTGGAAACTAAATACTTTCATGGATGGAGTGGGTTACCTCTAAATGTTTTATTTTCTTATACTATTACATTTCATTTTCCATTTGGAAGGAAAATATTCTGATATTCCTTATACGTGTTAATTAGTGTATGACTTAAAAGAAGCCTGTATGGGGGCCAGATAAGAGAAGCTAAATTCTTGGTTAGCTTATCAACTCAACAAATTGTTTCCTTTTTCTCTTAAAATTTCTATTATAACAGAATTTATAAACATTTGGTTAGGCGTATTCTTTGAAGGTTTAGGAATCATATTTTTCCATCTTTTAGAATAAGCAATATTTCTTAATAGAAAAGAGGAAAAGTCCTTAAAATAATAACAAAATAATATCAAAATAATAACAAAATCAATGTATTGTAATGTGTAACTGGTGCTGTGGTGTCCTAGGTGGTTCAGTGGTAAAGAATCCTCCTGCAGTGCAGGAGACACAGGTTGGGAAGATCCCCTGGGGGAGGGCATGGCTACCCTTCCGGTATTCTTTCCTGGAGAATCCCATGGACAGAGCAACCTGGCAGGCTACAGTCCATAGGGTCGCACAGAGTCGGACACAACTGAAGCAACTTAGCATGCACACAAGCATAACTAGCCACTAACTCAGTTGTCCTTGTATTTGAGAATAAAATGTATTCTTATGCTTGGTGTTTGGATTCACCTGTACGAATAATCTAAAGACAGCCTGAAAATGAATCTTTGTTGTTGGCTGCCAGTCAGACTCCAAGACTGCAACACAAAGAGCTTCATTCTGTGGACATAATGATAAAAACATTTTGTCTTGAGACATTTTTCCTCAAATTTGAACCAGTTCCTCTGATTTATGTTTGTCAATTTTTTAAAATAAATGTAAGCCCTCTACCTGCCTAGAAGGCTAATAGTATTTAAGAAGAAGAAAGATACAACTATATATGTCAGAATATCTACTCAGTAAATTCAGGAAGTTATTTAGACAAATTTTCCAGACTTTTAGCTGAACTGGTTATTTTAACACCTTATAAATGCTTACATGTTCATTTAGAAACTTTTACTGGCTTGATAAATGTCACACTCCTCAAAGACTGTTGATATCTAGGTGAACTCTCCTCACATATTTACTTTTGTTATTGTTATTATTCTAGATTTCAGATATGTGATACCATGCACTATTTGTCTTTTTCTGGCTTATTCATTCTTTTCTTAAGGCAAATAATTTTCTCTCTCTGTCCCCCCATATATATGTATATACTTTATATGGATATATATATATACATATATATACACACACACACACGTGTATATATATGCATACATGTGTATATGTGTGTGTGTGTGTGTATACACACACCACATTTTCTTTATTAATTCATTTATTAATGGCCACTTAGGTTGTTTCCATGTATTGATATTTGTGAATAATGTTGAAATGGATGTGGGAATATAGATATTTCTCTGAGACAGTGATCTTTTTTCCTTAGAATATATACTTAAAAGTCAGAGTACTGTGTTACATAGTAGTTTTACTCTTAACCTTTTTAGGATTGTCTATACAGGTTTTCATAGTGCTCTACCAATTTATATTCTCAACAACACTGCATGAGTTCCCTTTTCTTCACATCACCACCAGCATTTGTTATCTCTTTTCTTTCTGGTAAGTGACATCCTATCAAATGTAAGATAATATCTCATTGTGTTTTGATTTGGATTTTACTGATGATTAGTGATGCTGAGCATCTTTTCATATATCTATTTGGTCACTGGTATGTCACCTTGGAAAAAGGTCTGTTCAGGTCTTTTGTACTAATGTCAAGGAGTTTACCTCCTGTGTCTTTCTAGGAGTTTATGATTTCAGGTTTTACATTCAAGTCTTTAATCTGTTTTGGATTGACTTTTGTGGATGGTGTAAGATAGGAGTTCATTTAAATTATTTTGAATGTGGTTGTCCAGTTTTCTTAGCAGAATTTATTGAGACTATTCTTTTCTAATCATATAGTCTTGGCTCCTTTGTTGAAATATTTTTGACTATACATGCATGGCATTATTATTTTTGAACTTTTATTCTATTCTGTTGATCAATATGTCAATTTTTATGCCAGTATCATGTTTTGATTATCATGTTTTGTAATATAATTTGAAATCAGAAGTGTGATGATACTACTTTCTCAAAATTGCTTTGACTATTTGAAGTCTTCGTGGTTCCACAAAGAATTTTAGGATTTTTGTTTTTTATTTTTGTGAAAAATGCCATACAAATTTTTATAGGGATTGCATTGAGTGTTTGGAACCCGTTTGGCAGTATAGACATTTTAGCAATTTTAATTCCTCTAATTTACACACATGTGATATCTTTCCATTTATTGTGTCTCTTCAATTCCTTTCTTATGATTTTGAGTGAAGATTTACCATTTTTGGTTAAATTTATTCTGATGTATCTTATTGTTTTGATACTATTATAAATGGAATTGTTTTCCTTATTCTCATTCAGATAGTTCATTTTTAGTGTATAGAAATGCTACTGATTCTTGTAAACTGATTTTATACCCTGAAAACTTACTGAATTTATCAGTTCAAACAGTTTTTTTTGAGTGGAATCTTTACTATATATTACATCATATCATCTGCAGACAGAGACAATTTTATTTCCTCCCTTCTATTTTGAATGAAACTAAGACTAGAGGTCTCTTCAAGAAAATTACAGATACCAAGAGAACATTTTATGCAAAGATGGACTCAATAAAGGACAGAAATGGTATGTATGGACCTAAGAGAAGCAGAAAATATTAAGAAGAGGTGGCGAGACTACACAGAAGAACTATACAAAAAAGATCTTCATGACCCAGATAATCATGATGGTGTGATCACACACCTAGAGCCAGACATCCTGGAATGTGAAGTCAAGTGGAGAAAAGGAAGCATCACTATGAACAAAGCTAGTGGAGGTGATGGAATTCCAGTTGAGCTATTTCAGATACTAAAAGATGATGCTGTGAAACTGCTGCACTCAATATGTCAGCAAAGTTGGAAAACTCAGCAGTGGCCACAGGACTGGAAAAGGTAGTTTTCTATCCAATCTCAAAGAAAGGCAATGCCAAAGAATGGTCAAACTACTGCACAATTGCACTCATCTCACACGCTAATAAAGTAATGCTCAAAATTCTCCAAGCCAGGCTTCAGCAATATGTGAATGGTGAAATTCCAGATGTTCAACCTGGTTTTATAAAAGTCAGAGGAACCAGAGAACAAATTGCCAACGTCCACTGGATCATCAAAAAAGCAGGAGAGTTACAGAAAAACATCTACTTCTGCTTTATTGACTATACCAAAGCCTTTGACTGTGTGGATCACAATAACCTGTGGAAAATTCTAAAAGAGATGGGAATACCAGACCACCTGACCTGCCTCTTGAGAAATCTGTATGCAGGAAGGAAGCAACAGTTAGAACTGGACACAGAACAACAGACTGGTTCCAAATAGGAAACGGAGTGTGTCCAGGCTGTATATTGTCACCCTGCTTATTTAACTTCTATGCAGAGTACGTCATGAGAAACACTGGGCTGGAAGAAGCACAGGCTGGAATCAAGATTACTGAGAGAAATACCAATAAACTCAGATATGCAGATGACACCACCCTTATGGCAGAAAGTGAAGAAGAATAAAGAGCCTCTTGATGAAAGTGAAAGAGGAGAGTGAAAAAGTTGGCTTAAAGCTCAACATTCAGAAAAGTAAGATCATGGCATCCGGTCCCATCACTTCATGGCAAATAGATGGGGAAACAGTGGAAACAGTGACTGACTATTTTTGGGGGCTCCAAAATCACTGCAGATGGTGACTGCAGCCATGAAATTAAAAGACGCCTACTCCTTGGAAGAAAAGTTATGACCAACCTAGATAGCATATTAAAAATCAGAGACATTACTTTGCCAACAAAGATCCATCTAATCAAGGCTATGGTTTATCCAGTAGTCATGTATGGATGTGAGAGTTGGACTATGAAGAAAGCTGAGCACTGAAGAATTGATGCTTTTGAACTGTGGTATTGGAGAAGACTCTTGAGAGTCCCTTGGACTGCAAGGAAATCCAACCAGTCCATCCTAAAGGAGATCAGTCCTTGGTATTCTTTGGAAGGACTGATGTTGAAGCTGAAACTCCAATACATTGGCTACCTAATGTGAAGAGCTGAGTCATTTGAAAAGACCCTGATACTGGGAAAGATTGAGGGCGGGAGGAGAAGGAGATGACAGAGGATGAGATGGTTGGATGGAATCACCAACTCAACGAACATGAGTTTGGGTAAACTCCAGGAGTTGGTTATGGACAGCGAGGCCTGGCATACTGCTGTTCATGGGGTCGCCAAGAGTCAGACATGACTGAGCAACTGAAATGAACTGAATTGAAGGCATAGTTAAATACTTTACATGAAAAGACTTAACAAATCATTCTGGAAAAAAAAATCATTTTCTAAGTTTTTTATTCTTAAATAATTAAACATTTTAATAAAAATTTTATGGAATTGCCATACACACATATACATGGAGAGAGAAAAATATATGTAGACATCTTAGACCCACTGATAAATAACTTTAATAAAGTTGATATGCCTGTGTTGCCAACATCCCAGAGGCCATCCTTATAGCCCCTCTCAGTCACTGAGGCCCAGGAACAACTGTCCACTCTGCTAATAACAGAGTTTTATTTTATCTGTTTTTGAACAACAGTGAAAGGAATCAGCAGTATATACACTCACTGCTTGCATTCTTTTGCTCAATATTTGTGAGAGTGATTTACCTACATCGTTATTGTGTGCCATCACTCCTGCATATTGTTGTAAAATCTTCGTTATACCAATATATACCACAGTCTGATTGTTCATGCTACAGTTGGTTACTATTTGGGGTTTTCCATTTGTGAACTATTCAAGTACATGTCTTTTGGTGAACTTACATGCTAATATATGCTGAGTGTAAACTTAAGAGTGGAATTGCTAGGTCTTAGAGTAGTCTTCATTATACAGAATAATTTCAGGTCTCCTGAAATCAAGCATGACAAAATAAGGATAGTGTAGAAAACCTGGTAAGCATTAATGTTTAATGATGAATATATTTGTGATTGTTTCTAAATTGTGACTAAGATAATTTTTATAAACTTTATGTAAGACTTTTAGCCCTTATTTCTAATATTAAAATTTTAATTGCTTATATTTATATAATAATTAGCAAGAAAATGAACATCTTTAGTCATTTCATTTCGTAAATAAATAAAGTCTAAGAAAACTAAGATCATGACATCCGGTCCCATCACTTCATGGGAAATATGGGGAAACAGTGGAAACAGTGTAAGACTTTATTTTTTGGGCTCCAAAATCACTGCAGATGGTGATTGCAGCCATGAAATTAAAAGACACTTACTCTTTGGAAGGAAAGTTATGACCAACCTAGACAGCATATTCAAAAGCAGAGACATTACTTTGCCAACAAAGATCCGTCTAGTCAAGGCTATGGTTTTTCAGTGGTCATGTATGGATGTGAGAGTTCGACTGTGAAGAAAGCTGAGTGCTGAAGAATTGATGCTTTTGAACTGTGATGTTGGAGAAGACTCTTGAGAGTCCCTTGGACTGCAAGGAGATCCAACCAGCCCATCCTAAAGGAGATCAATCCTGGGTGTTCTTTGGAAGGACTGATGCTGAAGCTGAAACTCCAATACTTTGGCCACCTCATGCAAAGAGTTGACTAATTGGAAAAGATTCTGATGCTGGGAGGGATCTAGGCAGGAGGACAAGGGGACAACAGAGGATGAGATGGCTGGATGGCATCACTGACTCGATGGATGTGAGTTTGAGTGAACTCTGGGAGTTGGTGATGGACAGGGATGCCTGGCGTGCTGCGATTCATGGAGTCGCAAAGAGTCAGATACGACTGAGTGACTGAATTGAACTGAAGAGGCATATCATTTCAAATGACCTAAAACACAGCATAAGAATATTGTAAAAATATACAGTGTCTCTCTTCTAGATCGCCTCATATGTTTGAGACTTTTGAGTCACTTTGCATAACTGGTTACATTTCATGATATTGAAACCAAGTCCCCTAGAAACCAAGTTCCCCTGCTGGGCTTCCACTGAACCTCTCTGTCCAAAACTTTATTCCCTTTCTTGTCCCACCCCTATTGCCCTCAGGATTGAAGAGTATCAAGGAAAAGACTGTACTGAAATCAGGCAGAATTTTAAAGGTATAAAAGCTTCTTAGTGTCCCCAGTTTCTTGTTTGTGGGAAAAAAAAAAAAAGGCTTTAGTCTCCTATACCTTCATAAGTTCCAAAGAGCAGGTTCAAGCAGTTGATGATTAGAACAACAGAGTCACAGATTTCTGGTTCCTTTGAAAGAATACACATAGCAATCTGATGCATATCTTTGAGTTGTTCTGCAGGAGCCGAGACCCCCACCCCTTGGTAGAAAATGCTGACTCTCTGCAGGCCACAAGCACATAGAAAATGGACATCTTTAGTCATTTCATTTCCTATTTGTTATCTTCAATATCCATTATTTAAAAGAAATAACTTGTTCTCTGAATTTTTAGATTTTAAGGAATAAGCTGATATTCTATTGTTTCAGATAAGCATATGTCAGATTAAAAACAATTGAGTTTTAAATATTTGTACCACCTGTTTTCAAGATTTCTGTAGAATTATTGTAATCAAATAGTGTGGTACTATTGTAAGGATGTACGTATAGGTCAGTGGGTAGAGTCCAGAAAAAAGTGGGATATTACTCTACAATAAAAAAGAGCAAACTATTGACATAAGCAATAATGCAATCTAAAAAAATAGCTGATCAAAAGGAGATTTGAAAGAGTACGCACTCTATAATTCCACTTATTTCAATTTAGAAAATATCAAATCTAATTTATGGAGAAAGTAGATCGGTGGTTACCATAATTGATAGTTGGGGGACTGACAGCAAAGGGATATAAGAAAAGTCTTTGGGGGTGATGGAAATATTCTATATTGGGGGCAATAAACATTATATTTGATACTTTGATATTGGAGGTGGATAAATAGGCATATATATATATTTTAAAACTCATTGAAGTACACAAAAACTAGTAAATTTTATATTATAGAAATTATATCTTAATAAATCTTATTCAAAATATAATGTATATAAAATGAAGCCCTGCAAGTCTCACTGTAACTAGTGAATCAGATCAGATCATTCGCTCAGTCGTGTCTGACTCTTTGCAACCCCATGAATCCCAGCACACCAGGCCTCCCTGTCTCCATCACCAACTCCCGGAGTTCACTCAGACTCACGTCGATCGAGTCAGTGATGCCATCCAGCCATCTCATCCTCTGTCGTCCCCTTCTCCTCCTTGCCCCCAATCCCTCCCAGCATCAGAGTCTTTTCTAATGAGTCAACTCTTCGCATGAGGTGGCCAAAGTATTGGAGTTTCAGCTTTAGCATCATTCCTTCCAAAGAAATCCCAGGGTTGATCTCCTTCAGAATGGACTGCTTGGATCTCCTTGCAGTCCAAGGGACTCTCAAGAGTCTTCTCCAACACCACAGTTCAAAAGCATCAATTCTTCGGCGCTCAGCCTTCTTCACAGTCCAACTCTCACATCCATACATGACCACAGGAAAAACCATAGCCTTGACTAGACAGACCTTTGTTGGCAAAGTAATGTCTCTGCTTTTGAATATGCTATCTAGGTTGGTCATAACTTTCCTTCCAAGGAGTAAGCATCTTTTAATTTCATGGCTGCAGTCACCATCTGCAGTGATTTTGGAGCCCAGAAAATAAAGTCTGCCACTGTTTCCACTGTTTCCCCATCTATTTCCCATGAAGTGATGGGAACCGCATGCCATGATCCTCCTTTTCTGAATGTTGAGCTTTAAGCCAACTCTTTCACTCTCCACTTTCACTTTCATCAAGAGGCTTTTTAGTTCCTCTTCACTTTCTGCCATAAGGGTAGTGTCATCTGCATATCTGAGGTTATTGATATTTCTCCTGGCAATCTTGATTCCAGCTTGTGTTTCTTCCAGTCCAGCGTTTCTCATGATGTACTCTGCATATAAGTTAAATAAACAGAGTGACAACATACAGCCTTAACCAGTGTTAAATCACATAGACTTTTCCAAGATTTCCACATCTTGTCTTCCTAGTGAAAGAAATCCTCAGTATGCCTTCACTTGCAATGAAAAATAAGAATCTTGACCTTTTTACCTGCCACTATGATTATTTCCACAAAACAAAAAATTTGTTGGAAAAAATTATATAAATTTCTTTATGCAATACAGCTAATGTTATTTATTCTTATATATATGCACATTAATATATTGTTCGGTCACTATATCATATCTGACTCTTTGCAAACCCATGGACCGCAGCACCCCAGGCTTCCTTGTCCTTCACTATCTCTGGGAGTTTGCTCAAACTTATGTCCATTGAGTCAGTGATGCCATCCATCCATCTCAACCTCTGTAGTCCCCTTCTCCTCCTGCCCTCAATGCTTCCCAGAATTAGGTTCCTTTCCAGTGAGTCAGCTCTTCAAGTCAGGTGGCCAAATTATTGGAGCTTCAGCATCAGTACTTCCAATAAACATGCCAATTAATGTGCATATTAATTATATATATATGTATACACATACACACACACACACATAATCACTATAGTGAATTGTTCTGCCATTTCTCCACTGCTGCTAATTTGCTTTAGATGGAAAATAAATTGTAAATGTACCTATTTGGTTTATCAATATGAATGTCAATTAAGTGGTAATTTAGTAGAAAATAATTTTATGTGAGTTTGTTTCCAAGCCAAACAAAACTACTGATTTGCTCTGAATCCTAAACTATTTTAAGTATTCACTGAATGCTTGTAATTTCTTTCAAATACAAGCATATTGAAGTAGCAGTTGATTTGACCTAAATTAGACTTTTTCCTATTTACTATGTTCTATTACTTATTTGTATATATTGCTCTAATGAAAATGATAAATGACTTTATCTTTCAATACTGATTTATTTAAAGAGAAGATTTACCAAATAATTAAACATTGCATGTCTAATCTTATAAGTGAGTGTAAGTATTAATTGAGTAAATAATTTATTCCAACTCATAGATACCTACCCTTACCTGGAGTTATATGTGTTAATCACACTGGAAATAATTTAAACAGGACAAAGTATAAATGGTTTATAAAATAACATGTTATATATAAAATACTAGAGGAATATGATGATGATTTTAGGCTGTTTTGGAAGTGTAATACACAGGAACTTCGTGTCAAGGCATGAAGGGTCCTGACTCTTCATAAAACTTCATGGAGATAGGATATCTATAATATAGTGACATTTATGCAGTGACATAATGAAGAGAGGAAAATGGACCCACAAAGCAACACTGCTGAAAACAATCACATTTAAAACATCTAACATGGTTCTAAAGCTGTAATTACCCAGTGTAGTAAATGTGACTTGGTGATTAAAAGGCTGAGGATAAATGTTATTTATACATGTTTTAAGAACATATACTAATAATGGTACATTTATCATCCACACAAGGCAAATACAATTTCTAAATTATCTTAAATCTTTTATTAGTCTCTAGTATACCGAATCTGCACTGACTTCATCCTCACATATTAAAATGTGCTACCTTTCTCTTCCCCATCACATATTCTTCTTTGATGTTTTTGTCATTTGAATAAGTCACCAGACTTTGGCTTATTTTCTAGCTACTGAGTTTGCCACTAGGCACAAAATACTTAATCAAAGTTTGAACCATGAATAATTATTTTCACTGATTGTTACTCTCTGTCAGTGGAATACAAATTAAGCCTCTATAAGCACATAGTCAGACATCTGATTGTGAGTTGGGACATAATCTTCCTTTGACACCCAGGTTTATTCTAGGTTCATCAGATTCATTTTGATAGTTCAGTCATCCATTCAACAAATGTTCATTGATTTGTTATGGTAGGCCATATGGTAGGCCAGGTGCAAGAGTCCAGGGAGATAGAAATAAAGAGGACTTGGTTACTGTTGTGAAAAAATGTAGTCTCCTTGTGATTGTGTTCAGTCCAGCAGGGAAAGATACAATCATATCCAGACTGAAACCCTGATCAATTTTCTTGGAGTGGATCTTGTTTCTATATGCAGGTGGGCATTGCAGAGAAAGAGTTGCATAGCAGACATCAGATAGCCAGAGCTATTTAGCCACAGGTCTGAGCTTCATCATGCCTTCTGAATAGACTGAATGATATACATTGCATAAATTTATTTGGAGATAGTGTATTTGAAGTCCACTGCAGGTCACATAGAAAGTGGTTAGTAATTAGCAGTTTTTGTTATCACTAGTAATATAGGGAAAGATAGCAAACTAATTGTTTTTCCTGAGTGTATGTATGTTTTCCGAGATAGAACATTTTCTTGAACAACTTAACATGTGACTTCAAGTCTGATAGCTCAAGCTGTACACAGAGCTACACTTGATTGGGCCTTTGATTTTCACGCCATGAAGACAAAGGGGGTCACAAAAGGGCTACCATAGAGCATGGCCAGACCACGCCAGATTGAGCACCTCCAGCAGCTCAGTCTGGATGCACTGAGCAGGAAGGTTGCAGTAGGTACTAGGGAAGAACCCAAGGAAATGAAATTTTCGCCAAGGAATTTGCTGGGGTGAGTGGGAATAGTGTTCTGGAGAAGTCCCTAAAGATGTGGAACAGAGCCAGTGGAACAGAAAGTGCTTCGGGCACCAAAACAACCTAGAAAAAAGAAAAATGTGAATTTTTGGCTTATTACATAATCTTTCCAGTTACCTATAGATAGGATTTGTGACTCTGAGGACTTATGGCAACCTGTTCAAGCTTGTAGGTTGCAAAGCCAATATTCAAACCCAAGTCTGTTGAACTCTAAACCTCATATTGATAACCACTGTATGTGGTTTCATAAAAATTATTTTGTGAAAATAGAAATAATTTATGAAAATAATGTTATAGAGAGACTTCTGTCTTAACTTATTTTATATTGGAGTATAGCTGATTAACAATGTTGTGATAGTTTCAGGTGGACAGCAAAGGGGCTCAGCCATACATATACATGTATCCATTCTCTCCCAAAATTCTCTCCATACAGGATGCCACGTATTATTGAAGAGAGTTCCCTGCTATACAGTAGGTCACTGTTGTTGCTGTTGTTCAGGCGCTAAGTGGTGTCCAACTCTTTGTGACCCCATGGACTGCAGCACCCCAGGCTTCCCTGTCCTTCACTATCTCTCAGAGTTTGCTCAAACTCATGTCCATTGTGTCATTGATGTTATCCAACCATCTCATCCTCTGTTGCCCCCTTTTTCTCCTGCCCTCAGTCTTTCCTGTCATCAGGGTCTTTTCCAATGGGTTGCCTCTTTGCATCAGATGGCCAAAGTATTGGAGCTTCAGCTTGAGCATCAGTCCTTCCAATGGATATTCAAGGTTGATTTCCTTTAGGATTGACTGGTTTGATCTCCTTGCTGTCCAAGGGACTCTCAGGAGTCTTCTCTAGTACTACAATTTGAAATCATCCATTCTTTGGTGCTCAGCTTTCTTTATGGTCCAACTTTCACATCTGTATGTTACTACTGAAAAAAATCATAGCTTTCACCATACTGACTTTTGTTGGCAAATTGATGTCTCTACTTTTTAACATGTTGTCTAGGTTTGCCGTAGCTTTTCTTCCAAGGAGCAAGCATCTTTGGTTATCCATTTTAAATATAGCAGTGTGTACACATCCATTCCAAACTCCCTAACTATCCCTTCCCCTTACATTACCCCCTGGTAACCATAAGGTTGTTCTCTAAGTCTGTACTGTTTTGTATATAAGTTCATTTGTATAATTTATTTTTAGATTCTGCATATAAGGGATATCATACCTTATTTCTCTTTTTCTAACTTACTTCACTTGGTATAACAATCTATAGAGAACTTCTAACAGCAATTTGTAAAGAAGTATGGGCAAAGATGGTAGTGTCAAGAGCATTGAAAATATTTGATGCTATTTTAGGGGATTTAAATACTAGGATTAATGGATGGTCTGCCAAGCATGTGTATTACTATATACTGTGGTAGACCCTCTGAAGTTTACCATGTTGGATCAACATGGTCTCCTGTTAATATTTTTGCTACTAAGTAGAAGTGAAAATATACTTACCTTCTCTTTATTCATCTTTAAAATAAGGCTAGACAATAACAGAGCCTTTCTCATGGGGTTGCCATGAGGGTTATATAAGAATCTATGTAGTCATATAGAAGAGTCTCTGGCACCGAATAAGTGTTCAGTAAATAAGACATTATTATATATTTCCAGAAATTCAGGAACTGGAAACTATATTGATAGATTATCCTGTACTGATAATATGTTGTGAAATTATCTGATCATTTGTAATCACTACATATTAAAGGGGAATTTTAAGTGCTCCATCCAGGAGTGGACTAGTCTTGACTTTACAGTAGTCTGGCAAGCAAGGTTGTCCATCACAATCCAGCCCAATGAGTGCTGGACAACTCCGATTAGATGTTACAGAGGCAGGTTAACTCAGCATGAACAAATCTGAACTCACTTCCCCATGCCCTTGCTATTTCTGTGTGTGTGTGTGTGTGTGTGTGTGTGTGTGTGTGTCCTGAGTAGTAGAGCAATATATCTCCTTATACAAGTTTAGAAATCAATGTCACCTTTGATTTTTCAGATTACCTTCATGCCCTAGTACAAAAAAACTGCCAAGGCTTACAATTTATAACAAGTCTTTAATCCTCCTGTCCTCTCCATCTGTGCTTCTACTTCATAAGCATAGCTTTCCTTGGCTTGAGTCCTTTTTCATTTACACATACCCTCTATGTGGCTGCAAGAGCATTATCTAAGAAACACCATCTGACACTGATGCTTCCCTGATGAAAATTTTTCAATTCCATCTCCTCACATACACATACACACTCTTCTATGATTCTCAAACACATTTGGGACAATTCTGAAGTCCTAAAACAATCATATAAAGACTTTCATAATCTGACCATTTGGGCCCTTCAAACCTTAACAGGCATCATTCTCTGCCTCATACTTGTTTACAGAATTTAACTGATCATAATCCTCATGCATACTCATGCCGGTCTTGCTTTTGTATCTTTGCTAATGCTGTATCCTCTGTTTGGAATGCACTTTCCCAGTGACCAAAAGCTTTCCGTTTTAGTTTAGCCTTAGCTATCACAGGAAGTAGTCTTTAACTTATCTGCCTTTTAGGAACATTTTCTGTGTTCTCTCCTAAGGACCTTTATCATATCTGTGTCTCTTTCCTGACTACAATATTAAATCCACCATTAGCTCTCTGAGGACACAGTCTGTAACTAACTTCTTTTTGTATTCATTGGAGCAATAGCCTATAAGCAGTATCCCATCTGAAATATGTAAGAACATTTCCAACTCTTGTAATGGCTAGGATTTGCAACAGGTATTAGATGGCCAAGGGCAAAGATCCTATGTTTTACACTGACTGTTACAGTCCTGTTAGAGGAAGAGCTGTTCTACCCAAAATGCTGAAAATACCTCCTGTAAGAAACTGTGTTAGATTATACACACCATGAAGGCAATTGATCATGAGGGCTTGAAGCATAGTTGTATCTCACCATAGGCTTCCAAAACCAGATCTCAGACAAGTTGGTCTTAGTCATTTATATGTTTAAACAGTTTCCCAAGTAACTCAGATGTACCCTTCTGCTTAAGTTACTAATACAGCCCTGTGTCCGCCCCCTCTCCCCCTGACCAACAGGAAGCTCAGATTTAATGTCCAGAAGGAATATTTCTGTCTTTCTCTTAGAAGATTTGTTTATTTCTCATATACTGTTAGGTTTTTTTTTTTTTTTTTTCTGTAAATTTCCACAATATATTTTGAATGTGCTCACAGTAAAAGGCAAACAAATAAAAATAATTGCAATAAATTGTCTTAAGAATTTAAATAGGATGCCACTGGAGCTACTATTGCTTCTCAGAGGCTTACCAGAGAAAATGAACGGACTTCATTCTTTACATTTCAAAGAATGAGCTACTACTTTGCCTGACAGGTGGTGTTGCTGGCCAAAATCTTTGCTTTCTCTGCCTATCAAAGCCAAATAAAAATTACGGAGACATAATTTGGAGGAAATGTAAAGGTGGCTTTAATTCTCAGCCAGCAGAGAGGGGAACACAGTAGGCTCATGCTTCAAGAACTGTGCCCTCCCCTGAACCATGAGGAGTCTAGAGGCTTATATAAGATGAGGGCTTACAGTCATGGATCAGTGATGAGAAACAAAGGTGTTGGGATCTTGTTTTTTTTCTCTTGCATTGTTTCAACAATAGTCATAGGCTGGCAACAGTAACCCAGTAATGGAGTCTGGCAGTCCAGTGGCTCTGTGGTCTTCTATCTGATATATAAAAAGAAAACAACTACAATGGGAAGAGTGCTGTAAATGTGAGTACCAGATACAGAATATATTTAGCATAGAGTCAAAAGACAATAGGTGCAGAATGTAACTTATGCAGAGATAGGGGGCAGAAAAGTAAAGTTAGTTACAGATTACATATTAGGAACGGTTGAAGTAAAAACTGGGAATGTGCAGGCCTGCTCACTCTTCTCTTCTTCCTTCTCAGGAAAGAGAAGGGAAAATTCATTATTATTATTATTTTTTTTCTTTTCACTGCAACAGTGGGTAGGCTAATGCAGCAGGGGAAGAACAAGATTAGATTATTCTGAAAGGCTATCAGGTCTCTTTAATAATTCCCTATCCAGGCTTACATAAAGGGCCACAGATGGGCTCTAGAGCAGGAGTAAGCATACCGTGGCCATGGGACAAATCCAGCTCACAGCCTATTTTTGCAAAGAACATTTTATTAGAATACAATTATTGGCATATAGGTATTACCTATGTTTTGTGCTTCTATAGCAGATAAAAGTAGTTGCAATGGAGACCATATGGCCTGCAAAGCCTAAGATATTTACTATAGGGCCCTTACAGGAGATAGCTACTGGATTCTGGTCTAAAAAAAAAAAAAAAAAGTTTTCAGTAAAACGATGGCAGAAAATTGTGTTCAACACAGTAGTCCTAACTTCTTATTTAACCTTATTAGTACATCAGGATAAAAAAAAAAAAAATATATATATATATATATATATATATCAGCTGTGATCACCAGAACAAAATCTTCAAATTAATATATTCTTTCATTTCCATGTATGTTGTATCTTTAAGTTGCAGTTGTTACTGAACCAAAGCAACCTACTGAAACTGGATTGTGGTGAAGCAATACTTCTACCAGGGCATTTATTTGTAAGAAGAACAGGCAGTTCATGCTCAAAAGACCTGAACTCCTTGGTGGCTTTCAGGGAAGAGTTTCTAAAGGCCATTTATAGAATAAGAATTGCAAGGTATCTGACTTTCTTATTGGTTGGTGATAAGGTAAACTGAGGTGACATTTTGGGAGTTTCAATCATCAATCTTCTGGTTCCAACCAGTCTTGAGTCTGCAAGCTATGGTCAGCATGTTGTCACAGTCATCTACCTGGATGGGGGAGGGAGAGCCTTAGATTCTGCAGAACAACTTGAAGATATGCATCAAATTGTTATATATACCCTTTGAGGAGGAACTAGGACTCTGTTTTACCTCTGAGCTATTGTTAATCTATCAATAGTTTTCTTGCTTGACTGCTCTTTCTTTGTTTCTGTGTTACCTCATTCCCCTAATTACTTAAGTGCTCTAGTATGCTCTTTGGAACTCATGAGAGGCCTAAGGGACTAAAGCCTTTTTCTACAAACAAGAAATGAGAACACATGTTGTTGATGAATCACTTTATAAAATCGTGTTCATGAACCGGCTATTTGATCTTAAACAAAAGTGATTAATCTGGCCAAATTGCTTTTTTCTATTTGTCTACTTTGGATGTGTGCTCTATCATGTCCGACTATTTGTGACCCCGTAGACTGTAGCCTGGCAGGTTCCTCTGTCTATGAGATTTCCCAGGCAAGAATACTGGAGTAGATTTTCATTTTCTGCTCCAGGGGATCTTCCCAACCCAGGGATCAAGCCTGCTTCTGTTGCATCTCCTGAATTGGCAGGTAAATTCTTTACCACTGTGCCACTTGGGAAGTCCATAATTTGGATAGTATATCTTTATCACATTATCTCCAATTTTTAGTCATTTTTATTACATTTTCAGATATAACCTTATAATTTTGGTATTGCTTACTAACCATGGGTAATTCACATTTTAAAACTGTCCCATATTGCTTATAGGGTAGCATATCTGCTCTTACTGTAGTCTGATTGTTGAATCCTGATATTGATGTTAACATATATCCACTTGTGCATTTGATTTCGTTGTATTTTTTTACCAAGTCCATGCTTGTTCTGCTAGCAGCATGACAGACAATGAATCCGAGAGAAGAGATGTTGAGGCATAGAATACAACTTTTATTTGGAAAGCTGGCTGATGGAGAAGATGGTAGACTAAAGTTTCAAGTAGCCATCTTGTCAGGGTTTGGAAGCTAGTTTCTTTAACAGAGCCAGAGAGACAGGCAAGGAGGAACTGAAGTCAAAAGGTAGAATATAGAGGGAGACGCAGTGGCTTAGTAAGCTGAAAGGGAGGGAGAGGCAATGGAGAAGTTAATGAAAGGGTCTTTGGTCTTGCAAAACATCTCTGGGAATGACCAACCTTTGGGAGAGGTGTGTTAATCTCTTCCATTCACAGGTGTGCAGGATCAGATTATCTATGAGCTGAAAAAAAGCCATTTTAGTTTATAGTTGGGGGAGAAGGTCAGGGCCCTCTGAGGCAGGCTATTACGTATGATTATAATAACAAAAGCAAGTCAAAGAAACAGTTCCAACGTGGAGTCAGAATTGGCTTCTCTGCCATATCTTGTTATATTCATAATAATGTTGACTAACTCAATTATCAAGAGACACTGATGTATAGAACAGACTTATGGACTCTGTGGAAGAGGGAGAGGGTGGGAAGATTTGGGAGAATGGCATTGAAACATGTAGAATATCATGTATGAAACGAGTCGCCAGTCCAGGTTCGATGCAGGATACTGGATGCTTGGGGCTGGTGCACTGGGATGACCCAGAGGGATGGTATGGGGAGGGAGGAGGGAGGAGGGTTCAGGATGGGGAACACATGTATACCTGTGGTGGATTCATTTCGATATTTGGCAAAACCAATACAATATTGTAAAGTTTAAAAATAAAAATTAAAAAAAAAGGAAAAATAAATTATCTTGCAGAAAACTAATGTATGCATTATTCCTTTTACATGATAAATAATTTCTTCTATGTAAAAATCTGACATTGTCACACATGATGGATGCTAAAAATGTAATGCCTATGAATACATTGTCTCCCTTTGAAAAAGTAGCTGGAAATGCAGTTAGTATTTGCTAATTGCTGTATCCTAAACCCTAGAACATTGTCTAGTATATAGGGGATCCACAATAAGTACCTCTTGAATGATAGCTAAGTTTATGAATAATGCATTTTCATTTTACAATGTTTTAAAATAAGACGTGGTGGGAAAAAAAACAGCAAAATGCTTATATTCAACCAGATGTTTTTCATTATCTTGTTGGGTTCTTTGTAAGTTTTTAATGAAACTGTTGCCCATTTGAAATCAACTCCTGACAAAACACCTCTGACTGGTGACCTTAATGAGCAATGGACCAGATGGACTTGAAAGTTTGTTTTGATACTATAAATTCTTAGACATGATACTTGAGCAAACACTTTCATTTATTTCACTGCTTTGAGCTCAGATTATTGCATTGTAGTTGTGGCTTTGTGTAGATCATTTTTCCTGAGAATGATAAAGCTCCACTAACAGACCTCTGAAAATTAATTTCCTTACCCTTTAAAACAACAATATCTTTACAGAATTTTGTTGTTTTCTGTCAAACCTTAACCTGAATCAGCCATAGGTATACATATAACCCCTCCATTTTGAAACTCCCTCCCATTTCCCTCCCCATCTCACCCCTTAGTTTGACAGAAAACAACAAAATTCTGTAAAGCAATTATCCTTCAATAAAAAAATAAATTAAAAAGAAAAAAATAACAACATCACAAAAATACAGAATAAAAACGTTCTTGTCATCCCTTTTGGACTTTATGATATTTCTGGAATTCTTGCTGTCCAGTCTTAAATTTGAAAAGCTGTAGGATTTTCAAATCTTTGTTTGAATGCCCCTTTCCCTGCCACCTCCCACATCACTCTACGCCCACTTCTTCTGGTACACCCTGTTTCTCAGCCTTTTCTTTCCCAAGTCCTGACCTTCTGTAAAGTTGAGTTCTTTCTCCCGGTTACATGTTCTGCATTTCTATACTGAGGTCATTTAAATCATTTCAGTTCAGTTGTTCAGTCATGTCCAACTCTTTGCGACACCATGAACCACAGCATGCCAGGCCTCCCTATCCATCACCAACTGCCGGAGTCTACCCAAACCCGTGTTCATTGAGTCGGTGATGCCATCCAACCATCTCATCCTCTGTCGTCCCCTCCTCCTCCTGCCCTCAATCTTTCCCAGCATCAGGGTCTTTTCAAATGAGTCAGTTCTTTGCATCAGGTGGCCACAGTATTGGAGTTTCAACTTCAACATCAATCCTACCAATGTACACCCAGGACTGATCTTTAGGATGGGCTGGTTGGATCTCCTTGCAGTCCAAGGGACTCTCAAGAGTCTTCTCCAACACCACAGTTCAAAAGCATCAATTCTTCAATGCTCAGCTTTCTTTATAGTCCAACTCTCACATCCATACATGACCACAGGAAAAACCATAGGCTTGACTAGACAGACCTTTGTTGACAAAGTAATGTCTCTGCTTTTGAATATGCTGTCTAGGTTGGTCATAACTTTCCTTCCAAGGAGTAAGCGTCTTTTAATTTCATGGCTGCAATCACCATCTGCAGTGATTTTGGAGCCCAGAAAAATAAAGTCAGCCACTGTTTCTACCAGATGGGGAAACAATGGAAACATTTAAATCAGCACAAGCCTAAATCCTTTAACTAGAAAAGCAGTTTTAAGACTTAAAAGATCAACTTGCATTTATCTGAAAACTGCATTTTTGTGAAATACCTTATATCTTAATGAGGCACAAACCACTGTTTATTCTTTTTGTTGTCCTTAAATCTTTGTGTCTCCTTTAAACTACTTTTGGGGCTGTTCACTGGAACATTTCTAAGTACAAGTGAAATGAAGCAAATTTATATATCTTTTTAGTGAGGTTAAGTTTTAAGTCAATCTTAGAGTAATGACAGCAGTATAAGCATCAGCAAAGTATGTGGAATGGCTTGGATGCTACTACAAAAATGCGTGCAGCTGTCTTTTCTGCTTTGCATTCGTAAAATACCATTAATCCAATTTCTCTATTACACATTTCTGATTCACTGAATATGAAAACTTGTACTGAAGCGCATATTCAATTAGCTGTGATTTAGGCTATTGATGTATAAGGATGGGTAAAAAAGAGAAAATAGGAAGAAAATAATTACTGAAATAGAGAATTTTTGGCAGGGTTGATAACTACTGAAAAATGTGAATGATGAATTTCTACTGGATCAAAATAATCCTCCCCTTTGTTAAGTAGAGAATGGCATTTAACTCTAAATTATAACACCAGCCACAGTAGATATTCCTTGTAGATTACTCAATAATGTTGATGCTTTCACAGTCTGAGGCTTTTTGCTTTGAATCTGAATTGACACAAAATACAAGAAAGATGGCAGATGTGGTAAATCCAGTTGCCTTTCCAGTGAGGGAACATCTTTAACTGATTAAGTCTACTCCTATGGCTGTCCAGCTGTTATCTAGAGGTGTGAAGGATAGTTCAATTTACTTTTAGAAGATAAAGTATAGAATGCATTTGATCATGAGGGTGCAGAAAGAAGTAATCGCTCTTAAGGTAAGAGGAGTAAGAAATAATTTCTCATTTTTAAATGTGGGTAATTATTTAAGCACTCTGAGTTATTCAATCTATAATTCTTCTTTAATTTTTTTTTCCTGCTGAACTTAAGCTATTAGCTAAATCAATATTCAAAGAGGTGTACTTTGAACCATATACTAGAAATTAAGTAATACTTAGATGAGAAATAAGTAAATTAATGGTATTTTTTTTTAGGTGAATGAAGGACAAGAATGAATCAAAAGCAAATATTGTTTTACTGACATATGTATTATGTATTTCAGTGGATTAACTTTTAGGCCTTTTTTATTCACCTTCCTTAATTAATGATAGCCTAGCTGAGGCTTAAGGGATTTTAAAATAATAAACATATTTCAGTAACTGCTCTAGAGGATAGTAAACTTTTTCAATAAACATTTTTTTCTTACTATTTGAAATATGTAATGTTTAATATATACTTCCTTTAATAAAGTTTAAGAAAGAGTTCTAGAAAAACATCTATTTCTGCTTTATTGACTACACCAAAGCCTTTGACTGTGTGGATCACAATAAACTGTGAAAACTCTGAGAAGAGATGGGAATAACAGATCACCTGACCTGCCTCTTGAGAAATCTATATGCAGGTCAGGAAGCAACAGTTAGAACTGGACATGGAACAATAGACTGGTTCCAAATAGGGAAAGGAGTATGTACGTCAAGGCTGTATATTGTCACCCTGTTTATTTAACTTATATGCAGAGTACATCATGAGAAATGCTGGGCTGAATGAAGCAAAGGCTGGAATCAAGATTGCCAGGAGAAATATCAAGAACCTCAGATATTCAGATGACACCACCCCTAGGGCAGACAGTGAAGAGGAACTAAAAAGCCTCTTGATGAAAGTGAAAGAGGAGAGTGAAAAAGTTGGCTTAAAGCTCAACATTCAGAAAACGAAGATCATGGCATCTGGTCCCATCACTTCATGGCAAAAAGATGGGGAAACTGGAAACAGTGGCTGACTTTATTTTTTTGGGCTCCAAAATCACTGCAGATAGTTACTGCCCCATGATATTAAGAGACACTTACTCCTTGGAAGAAAAGTTATGACCAACCTAGATAGCATATTAAAAAGCAGAGACATTATTTTGCCAACAAAGGTCTGTCTAGTCAAAGCTGTGGTTTTCCAGTAGTCATGTGTGGATGTGAGAGTTGGACTATAAAGAAAGCTGAGCGTTGAAGAATTTATGCTTTTGAATTGTGGTGTTGGAGAAGACTCTTGAGAGTCCCTTGGACAGTAAAGAGATCCAACCAGTTCATCCTAAAGAAAATCAGTCCTGACTATTAATATTCATTGGAAGGACTGATGTTGAAGCTGAAACTCCAATACTTTGGCCACCTGATGAGAAGAACTGACTCATTTGAAAAGACCCTGGTGCTGGGAAAGATTGAAGGCTGGAGGAGAAGGGGATGACAGAGGATGAGATAGTTGGATGGCATCACCAATTCAATGGACATGAGTTTGAGTAAACTCTGGAAACTGGTGATGGACAGCGAGGCCTGGTGTGCTGCAGTCCATGGTGTCACAAAGAGTCAGATCCGACTGAGCGACTGAACTGAACTGAATACATAATTGTTAATATATACTTCCTTTAAGAAAATAATATAATATTTAAATCAATTCCCATATATAGGCTGAGTTAATATAACATACATTGCAAAAAGGTAAAGACTTTTTGTGTATTATTTTGTATTACTCAAAATACTCCTAATTGATGTATTATTTAGAAAATGGCATGTAGCAAAGAGATAGTTTGTAAATACTAGGGCAGTAGGTCTACTGCTTGAATTGAGTTATAAATGTCAATATCTGTCTCTTCCTTTCTGTCTTTGTATCTGTCTTGTCTGTCTCTCTCTCACATATTATATATATATATCTCCATATATATATATCTATATCTATATTCATAAATATTTGCAAGTAGAATTAACAAATGGAAGGATGTAAGAAAATTAAAGGACAGCAGGAGAAAGGGAGAATTATATTTCAAAACTAATCAAAAGGACATATTAAAAGCAATAAGAAATTTATTAAATAAATGACATTTATAGGTACTATGAATAATCTGTAGATATAAGTTTGCTACTACTAAGTCACTACAGTCGTGTCCGACTCTGTGCGACCCCATAGACGCAAGACCACCAGGCTCCCCTGTCCCTGGGATTCTCCAGGCAAGAACACTGGAGTGGGTTGCCATTTCCTTCTCCAATGTAGATATAAGTTTAGATGGAAATTATATTTTTTTAGAATATTCAGGAGGCCCTATGTCATACAGAATGATGAAAAAGAAATGGGTTTTGAAGACAGACGTAGTTCTTTTCTCAGCTTTACTTTGTTCTAAGAGACTAGGCAAGTTACTTAAACTTTTGCCCTCAGTCCACATTTGTATGAGAAAATTAATAGTGCCCTTCTTTCTGTGTTATTGTGTATATCCAGCTGCAAAGTGTATGCCAAGTGAAAGTGACAGTCACTCAGTTGTGTCTGACTCTTTGTGACCCCATGGACTATACAGTCCATGGAATTCTCCAGGCCAGAATACTGGAGTAGGTAGCCTATTCCCTTCTCTAGGGGCTCTTCCCAACCCAGGTCTCAAACCCAGGCCTCCCACATTGCAGGCAGATTTTTTACCAGCTGAGCTACCAGGGAAAATCTGCTTCTGCTGCTGCTGCTAAGTTGCTTCAGTCGTGTCCGACTCTGTGTGACCCCATAGATGGCAGCCCACTAGGCTCCCCTGTCCCTGGGATTCTCCAGGCAAGAACACTGGAGTAGGTTGCCATTTCCCTCTCCAATGCATGAAAGTGAAAAGTGAAAATCTGGGATATGGGCAAATAATAAATGGTGATATTTCCTTTCTAAAGATAAAACTTAGAAATCAATAAAAAGGCTGTATAGCAATTATGCAGTTTTTAAGTCTGTTGGAACTAGCTCCCTACTTGAAAACACTTGAGATTTGCGTAGTGTGAACAAGTATACCATCCAAAAATATAAATAAATAGAACAGTTCTCATATTTCAGATCCCAACCTGGTTTTTCCATTTTTGTAACCCCTAAAATACTGGGTTGGCCAAAAAGTTCATTTGGTTTTCTGTACCATCTTATGGAAAATCCCAAAGAAAAGTTTGGTCAACCCAATATATACCAAGCCATGACATGGGTCTTTATCAAATAATCTCATGGTTATATATTATTTGTTTCCTTTCAGGATTTTGTATAGAAATTAGATGATTGTAATTTCTCTTAAACTACCTCATACAGTGAATGACTTAGCCTCCATACCCATTTTTATGTTTTCTTTAGGGATTCTAACACTGGAAAAGCTAGCAATCATTCTGATATTTTTCACTGAATGCACATGAAAACAGTAGCAGATTCTGTGGAAGTTTTTACAGGTCTGAGATGGTGTAGTTTCTCATTCATATGTTTGTATTATTTATCTACTGCTTTGCTCTGCTATACTCCTTTCTAAATGTTAGTTATGACGCCAGGAGGGCAGCAGTGGCGTGCAGGCTATGGCTCTGTAAGGAGCTTTTCATTCTGTCCCTGAAATACTTGTAAAATTATATGTCAGTAACCCAGAGGACATCTTCATCAATAGCTTCACTGAATTAGAAATTATTTATCTATATTAAGATGATAGTAAGATTAGGCATACTATACAACCAAATATAGATAGTTATTTTGTCTTATTTTGCTTTTGATAAATTTAAGAAAGGGTATTCACTGTGAGTCTATAAGGATAGAATATATATATATATATATACACACACACACACACACACACACATACTTGTCCAACAAGGGAGAGAAGGGCAAGTTGAAGAGAAACACTGCCTGGTGGGAGTTACCACTGTGTCTGAGTCCTTTCACATCCATGTCCTTTGTGAGCTTTTTGATTTGCAGAAATGAACCTGTTAGTGAACCTCCTTCTCTTCAACTCTGTGGATACAAAAGATATTCTGGCCCTCCTTTATTTTCAAAAATCTCTTCAGAGAGGTTACAAATGTATATTAGTATGTCCAAATGTTTACGACCTAAATATTCAAAACTTGCTACCCTTTGTAAATATCTGATATGACTCCATGCTTTGCAGATTTGACTTCTGTAATTGAGACAAAATGGCACATGCCTGTACTGATTTCAATATTAATTTGGCATTGTTTCTGCCCATTGTTGGCTTTATTAAAGGCCCTTCCCCTTGGCATTTTCTGCTTTAGTTTGCAAGTGAAGCCAGTGCTCATTTCTACTCAGAGGGCGTGCTTGGCAGCTGCTGGGCCAGATGCTCCACTGCTGGATACTTTGTTTAATCCTAGTCTAGGGACGTGGTCAGGCGAATTTTGAAATATTTAATTTATCCAGATGCCACAGTCTTCAATGTGCTGTCATTTGTGATGAATTTATTCTATTTAATATTTTCAGATATTACAATGTGCAACTAGTGCTTCAGATCCATATATTAAAAAAAATTATATGCTTTTCAGTTTTTTTTTGTTTCCTACTTCATTGCTCTCTGCTTTTATGTTAAATAATTCCTCTTCCTAATTAAATGTTTCTTTTACTAACTGATTTAAATGGGAACTAAGTTCCTCAATAAACCACATGAACTATAAATTGTTAACTATTCAGTTATATCATTTCCCCAAAGTTTCATTACTATACATTTTACTTTCTGCTTTTCCTTTGTTTTGTGATCCAGTGATTTGGGTATAAGTGAATTTTGTTCATGGTTCTACTGTTAATTTCAAATTGATTAGATTATGGTAAATATATGACCAATAAAATTCTAGTTTTTAGAACTTTTCAAAGACTTTCTTCATGACAAAGTTCATATTAAATTATTCATGTGTATATATGTGCTCTGTGAAAAATGTAATTCTCTATCTCAAGTTTATTAGTTAATTATCTACTTCCTGTATACTCTTACATTTTATGGCTTTTGAAATTTTTCCAATTCTGAAAGAGGTAGGTCTCTCATGGAGGAGGAAATGGCTACCCATTCCAGTATTCTTGCCTGGAGAATCCTGTGGATGGCGGAGCCTAGTGGGCTGCTGTCTACGGGGTCACACAGAGTTGGACACGACTGAAGAGCCTTAGCATGCATGCATGTATTCAGTTCAGTTCAGTCGCTCAGTCGTGTCCGACTCTTTGCGACCCCATGAATCGCAGCATGCCAGGCCTCCCTGTCCATCACCAACTCCGGGAATTCACTCAGACTCACGTCCATTGAGTCAGTGATGCCATCCAGCCATCTCATCCTCTGTCGTCCCCTTCTCCTCCTGCCCCCGATCCCTCCCAGCATCAGAGTCTTTTCCAATGAGTCAGCTCTTCACATGAGGTGGCCAAAGTACTGGAGTTTCAGCTTTAGCATCATTCCTTCCATGGCAACCCACTCCAGTATTCTTGCCTGGAGAATCCCAGGGACAGAGGAGCTTAGTGGACTGCTGTCTATGGGATCACACAGAGTCAGACACCACTGAAGCACCTTAGCAGCAGCAGCAGCAGCAGGTCTCTCATATAATTGTTTGTAAGGCTCTATATTGCGTGTGTTATACTGTATTTTTATTTTGTCATTGTGTTATTTAGTTTATTTAGCTTTGTGTTACATCTTTTATCTATTTCTTTGATGTTTTTATAATTCTATAGTGTATATTTTTATTCAATCTAATTTACTTAATTTATTTCTGAAACAAAATAATTAACTTGCTCATAAACCTAAAAAATGCCTGCAACATTAGAGAAGTGCTTCCAAATCTTAATTTAAATTGTTTTTAATTTCAGATATTTTATATGAATTTTCCTCTTCTACCTTTTTTAATTTGACAGGCATCTGTTTGCGGGTATTTTATTCCCAGTCTTGTCTTGCTTTAAGAAAATTTCTTGTTAAAAAAAAAGAAAAATAGATATAGCTAGGGTATTTAATGGAACAATTCATTCTTTACCTTTCAGGGTAAAATTTTATGTTTTTTTTTTATTCAAAATGTTCATTGTCTTTTTTTTTTTTTTAATTTTCTGATTTGGTGTGTTCATACAACTTTATTACATGAATTTTTTTTTTAACTCTCTTAAACATCTTTGAGATCTTCTAATAAAAATATTATAGTATTAATGATTACACTGAAACTATTTTGTAAATATCTTTCAAAATACTTTCATGTATTATTTGATCTATAGAAGGAAAGTACTATTAGAGAAATAGTTTTAGATAAACTTTGGTTCAGTTCGGGACATTTCTTCTTCATAAACTCTGTCTCTTGATGAAGTCTTATCTTTATTGCATTACTGTACCATTCCAATTATTAAATGGCAACCCACTCCAGTACTCTTGCCTGAAAAATCCCATGGACAGAGGTGCCTGGTAGGCTACAGTCCATGGGGTCGCAAAGAGTCAGACAGGACTAAGCGACTTCACTTCATTCTTATGTAAAAGTCCAGAGCTGCACGGAGTTATTGTCTAGGACTACTCTGAAATCATGTTCCTTAATCCCACCTCATCTCCAGAGAAAACTGTTTCTGAAGATGTTCATTTCTGAGCTGAGATATGCTGGGGCCATTGTGATCTCAAACAATTGAAAACACAGATGGGAGTAAAGAAATACTTGCTCTGCTCTTTGCTCAACGGTATACCCTACATTCATGTTCAGTTCTTTTTTTTTTTTTTTTTTTCAGTTTTCCTACTAGTTAAAATCATTGTTTCTATTTTCACTATTACAACCTATAGAATCACAGGAAAAATCACACCTCACTGAGACAATTTTCTAAAGTTGAAGAAATAAAGACCAAATGCAAATAAGAATGATGATGAGAGTAATTTCAAAAATCTCACAAAGTAGTTGTGACCAATAACATGAGTTAAGCATTTGGGAAAATTCTTTCTAAAAAATAGTAATCCAATTTAAGAAGTATTATGAAAAATAATAGTTTTCTTTATATTGCTTTGAAAATTAAAAAAAAAAATGAGGTATATAATTTAGGCTGCATCCCTCAGTCAGTTCAGTGCAGTTGCTCAGTCATGTCCGACTCTTTGTGACCCAGTACACTGCAGCATGCCAAGCCTCCCTTGTCCATCACCATCTCCCAGAGCTTGTTCAAACTCATGTCCATTGAGTGACTGATGCCATCCAACCATCATCTTCTGTCATCCCCTTCTCCTGCCTTCAGTCTTTCCCAGCATCAGGGCCTCTTCCAATGAGTCAGTTCTTTGCATCAAATGTCCAAAGTACTGGAGTTTCAGCTTGAGCATCAGTCCTACCAATAAATATTCAGTACTTATTTCCTTTAGAATCAACTGGTTGGATCTCCTTGCAGTCCAAGGGACTCTCAAGAGTCTCCAGTTACCACAGTTCAAAGGCATCAGTTTTTCGGCACTCAGCTTTTTTTATGGTCCAACTCTCACATTCAGATGTGACCACAGGAAAAACCATAGCTTTGACTAGATGGACTTTGTTGGCAAAGTAATGTCTCTGCTTTTTAATATGCTGTCTAGGTTGGTCATAGCTTTTCTTCCAAGGAGCAAGCATCTTTCAATTTTATGGCTGCAGTCACCATCTGCAGTGATTTTGGAGCCCAAGAAAATAAAATCTGAAACTATTCCCATTGTTTCCCGAACCTATTTGCCATGAAGTAATGGGACCAGATGCCATGATCTTAGTTTCTTGAATGTAGAGTTTTAAGCCAGCTTTTTCACTCTCCTCTTTCACTTTCATCAAGAGGCTATTCAGTTCCTTTTCGCTATCTGCCGTAAGGGTGGTGCCATCTGCATATCTGAGGTTATTGATATTTCTCCAGATGTGAATAATAAAGGTATGTGATATATTCTTGTATCCTTAAATATCTTGAAACATACATACGAGATATGTAATCACTGTGAACATTAGAAAATATAATACAATTGCAAAAGACTTGGAAGCATGCATTTCAGTAACAATGCAAGCACTTTTTTCTTTGCATATGAACAATTCAATTATTTTGTTTCTGAAATAAATTAAGTAAAGCTTATTGAATCTGATCAGCCCTTGTTTCCAGGGAATTGCAATTCAATTTCATTTTTAATTAGAATTGAACATTGTGGATTTCTTAGCACTGGTAAGCAAGATCCAGCAATAAAATATGTACTTAATTTGTATTAAGTTTCTGAAATTTAGTGCAGAGAGTGAGCAATATGTCTGGTTAATATTTAAACACCTCGCAATGTTCTGTTGTAGAAGTTTCCATTTATAAAACCTGCTGTTCTATAGCAAATTACTTTCACTTTTAAATAAACCTGTTACAACATGAGCAAAACTTATTCAATTAAAAGAGAAAACAAAGTAAAGTAATAATTTACTCCTATTTGATGTACACAATGGCTTCTAAAGATTCTAGAAATGCCTAGGAAAGTAGATTTGATGGCTTAAAAATTACTTTTGCTTAACTATCACTTCAATAAAAAGTAGGTATTTTCATATGGGATATATATTTCTATATAGACAAGTGTTCTGTCATGAGAGAATAATGAACTGTGTGGAAAGAAGCCATGAACCATAAGGACAGTTGCAATAATGTGTTTTCCTCTTCCAGTTTTCCACACTTGTTTCTGTTTTGTCTTTTTGGTTTAGTGGTATAATAATGCTGTACATCACAGTGGAGCTAAACAGAAGCAGTACATCCATAGTATCATATGTTTTTCCATGCACTCAGGCATTAAACTCAACATGTTCCTTCCCATCATTTTGTCTTAATATATTACTGAAAGCAAGAGAAAAAAGTGAGGGAAGTTTGCAATAGTGACCTCAGTCACAATAATATATATCATATAAGGTAATGAAAAATGTAGCAGATTGATTTAACAGGTATTACAGTTATCAAAAGGTAACTCAGAGTCAGATTCTGCTTTGACATCTTGCATATTTTAAAAATATCTGAAATCTGAATGACATACAGATAATTTTTTATTTACTTAAAAGTGAAAGTGATTCTCAAGAAAATCAAAAGCCTTTGCAGGGTCAGGGAAACAGAAACTGTGGCTGTGACCCCTGATGGGTTTGCACTGTAAGAAGTCATTGTCAATTTCTGCCAGACAGGACTGCAGAGACAGCAAATGATAATCTATAAACTGCACGGACAAGAGACATGCACTCTGATTCTTTCCAGGCAACTATAAATCTTTCTAATTAGTGACGTGAGAAAGAATAATATGGAAGTTATTTCTATTGTGATTAAGTTCTCTGCAAGACATATGCATCAGATTTGCTTCTTAAAAATATATAAGGTACAAAGACTCTATGTATCTGTAATCCCTCAGTTTGTCCTGAAATAAGAACATCCCTCAGATGTTTGCATCTGATTACAAATTCTGTGCCTGGCTGAAATGTCGGGTTTTATATAAGTAAATGAATTAATTTCAGGAAGGGTTAAGAAATCATTTCTGTGAAGTAGACTTCTTTTTTTTTAATTGAGAAAAAATAATAGGATAACAAAAATAATGTTTCCTTCATAGGTAAGGAAATTATAATAATCATATCCTAATTTTTAAAGATACAAGCTAATATTTCAAATAATGAGATTATACAAATTTTAAAGGCCTAATGAAGTTTGGAAAAAAATATTTTTGAATCATTTTATTTTAGAATTTTTTTATTCATGGTTCCTACAATCTAACATACAACAAATAGCAAACAGCCTGCTAATAAGTGAATGGCAATGAAAGAGGATTTTAAAATTACTTAAATGTTTACTTTTGGAAATGAATTCATAAAATTTCATCATTTTACATCAAGAAAAATATTTTTCCAGATTAACGAGTTTGTTTTTGTTTATACCCCAATACCATTCCCTAACAGCAGACAATTGCAAAGAAATTGAGGTCAGTCACTCAGTTGTGTCTGACTCTGTGACTCCATAGATGCCAGCACGCCAGGCTCCCCTGTCCATCACCAACTCCAAAGCTTGCTCAAACTCACGTTCATTGAGTCAGTGATGCCATCCAACCATCTCATTCTATGTCATCCCATTCTCCTGCCTTCAATCTTTCCAAGTATCAGGGACTTTTCCAGTGAGTCAGCTCTTCTCATCAGGTGGCCAAGGTGTTGGAGCTTTAGCTTCAGCGTCAGTCCTTCCAATGAATATTAGGACTTATTTCCTTTAGGATTGACTGGTTTGATCTCCTTGCAGTCCAAAGGACTCTCAAGAGTCTTCTCCAACACCACAGTTCAAAAGCATCAATTCTTCAGTGCTCAGTTTTCTTTATGGTCCAACTCTCACATCCATACATGATTACTGGAAAAACCATAGCTTTGGCTATATGGACCTCTGTCAGCAACGTAATGTCTCTGTTTTTTAATATGCTGTCTAGGTTTGTCATAGCTTTTTTTCCAAGGGTGAAGCAAAATTACAGTTCCTCAATTATCCACCTGGTTCATTCTCCACCTTTTTTTCTTCCTTATCATTCCCTTGAAAAACACAAAGAAAATAAAATACAAAATAAAAATAAAAATAAAAAGCAAAGAGATTACATTTCCTCAACTATCCACCTGGTTCATTCTCCACATTCTCTTCTTTCTTATCATTCCCTTGAAAAAGAAAAGAAAAAAAAACCTTCACACGATATGTAGCATTCATGAACCACCTATACAGAGGAAAAGATCCCAGCCACTGTGTTTCCTCTTTCAATCTCAAATTCTTCTCTCTAAAAATAAGACAATTTAGGTTAATACTTGCTGGTCCTCACACTATCGTTGTATTCGTAACCTGCAACCTTGCTAATCTCCACTCTACCACTGTATTTTCAACCTAGAACCTGGATTAATGGATCCATACTACAGATGTGGATCTACCATGGATAGGAAAAATGAGGAGGGGGAAAATAAATTATAGCATTCTCTTCAAAATTTTGAAGCTATAGTTGGGAAAATAACATCATATTTTTAAAAATTAAAAAAAAAAAATAAATCAGACTTCTTCCTTGCAGTACACTGCAATGGCTATCAAATAATGTAATATGACCTTTAAACAAACAAACAAACAAACAAACAAATGCAGAGGCACACTTTTTTCCTTATTTGAAAGCAATATGATTTAATGGGAGAAACACAGGAAAATAAATTATGAGCACACATTCCTTTAGTCTGAAATCTGAGAATTAACTATGTGATCTTGATATAATCTTTATCTCATGAATACTTCATTTGTGAGATAAAAATTATTCCACAGACCAAATGAGATGTTTGTTGTTGTTGAGTTCCTAGTTGTATCTGACTCTGCAACCTCACTGACTGCACCACACGGAGCTTTAAAGTGCAATAAATAATTATGCATGAGAATACTTTATAAAATAGGATATCTTGCCTCCATCTCTACCTTTCTCCCTTTCTTCTTTCCTTCCCTACTTCCTTCCTTCTTTCCCTCTTCTGTAATGTAATGATAAAAGTTGAGAATGCTTTTTAGAACTCTGACAACAGGCTTCACTTTCTGAATAGCTTCAGGGTTTTTTTTCCTTGCAAAAGGAGATCATTGCTTCTTATTAATCTTACTAGAATTATTTAGGTAACTTTGGATACATCAAGTAAAGCAATTTGAAATCCAAGTAACAGTGTTAAGAGAAATCAGAAATAAATGCTGTGATTATGCCTTGGATGTACTCATCTGATTACAGCGAATATTCCTCACCATAATTGTCTTAAGAAAAAAAAAGATGAGCTTATTTCTGAAATACTTTTGACAAAGCAAACAGCAATCTTATGAATCTCTTTAAATGCATCCTAACAATACAATACATAATTAAAGGACCAAATAACAGATCTATTAATAGGGGAAAACAGTTTCAAGAAGAAAGAATAACATAAAATCTGAGCCCTGAAGTCAAAATATATGCTTAAGAAATGAACACCTGTGTTTAGTGTTTTTATTTTTCACATATTCCAGAACTATTTAACTTAATGAGTAAGAATGGGCTAAGTAATGTTAGTTCATGGTTTTTAAAAGTTTATTCTTATGTTATAGTAGCCATGAATCTTTAGTGTAAAATATCCACATTTTATTGTTTTAATATATATGAATCCCCACTATGCACATTGTAAAAATCCAGGTCTTCTTAGCAATCTAAACAAATAGGCATATAATTCATGCAGTATTGATTTTAGTACTTCTCAGAAAGCATATCATGTAAGAAGCATCTGATGTGTTTAATAAGTTTACCCTTTGGCCAATCCGTTTGTCTTTGTAAAGGATGGATATATAATAGAAAATGTATGCTTTAATGGATAGATTGCTAGACTTGAATTTGGAAAACTCTAGTTTGATCCTTGGAATTACCGCTTATTGGGCTTCCCTAGTGGCTCAGATGGTAAATAATCTGCCTGCAATGCCGGACACCTGGATTTGATTCCTGAATGAGGAAGATCCCCTGGAGAAGGGAATGGTTACCCACTCCACTATGTTTACCGGGAATATTCCATGGACAGAGGAGCCTGGTGGGTTATAGTCCACAGGGTCACAAAGAGTCAGACAAGACTGAGTGACTAACACACACACACACTTTACCACGTATTACCTGTGACCCCAGGTCAAGCTCTTCACCTTCCTGAATCAAACTTTCACAATAATGGGAATTGAAATGATATATCAGATGCTTTGAATAGAAATCAGAAAATATCTTGTGAGACAGTATCTGGCTTATAGTAGGTGCACAATTTAATTAGTACTTGATGATTTGGCCTAAGAAGACCTACACTCAGAACCTAGATTCTAATTACATGATTTTCCAGAATCTATATATAAAGTTTGGCAGATATTTATCTCATGTGAAAGTATTAATTTGCCAGGGCTGGTATAACGAAATACTCCAGCCTGCATGGCCTAAACACAAATTTATTTTCTCACAGTTCTGGAAGCTGACAATTTAAGATGAAGGTGTTGACAGGTTCAGTCTCTCCTGAGGCCTCACTTCTTGGCTTGCTGATTGCCACTTTCTTGCTGTGTCCCCATGTCTTTTGTTTTGTTTTTTTCACTCTCTGCACATAGACCTCTAATGTCTTTCCCTCTTCTTGTAAGGACATTAGTCATATTGGAGTAGAGCCCACCCATATGACCTCATTTAACCTTTGTTGCCTCTTTAAAGTTTCTATTTTCAAATGTAGTCACACTCTGAGGTGTGCTGGGGGTTAGAACTTAAACTTACAAATCTTACGGGGACACCACATAACAGATCTTAATTTTATCTGTAAAACCAAATTTGTCTCCTTTGTTACCCTTGCTCTTTTCTACACGAAGGCTCAAGAAACTTTTATAGCTGTGGAGGCCAGAGGAATGGTTCTAATAGTGAACCAGTATTTTGAAGAGGTTAAAGTACAAAGAAAACCGTAAGCTTCCTCCTTTGGTTCTTGATACCAGGTGGTAGTTCAGAGATCTCCTGCATTGTGACCAGTGAAAATAAAGAGCACAGCTGACATTCAGTGGGTTCAAAAGGGTGAGTTGACAATTTAACAACATCTGTAAATGGATTAGAGTCTAGCTGCAGAATTCAGCCAGTATTCCCTCGATGGACACTGTGAAGGAGGGTATTTTCTAAATGACAATAGCAACAGCATCCTCCTCCTGAAATAGAAAAGGGGTTTTGATGGAAAGTAGGAGTAGATGTCAATAAGTACAGAAGTTAAGTGGTACGAATCAGATCAGAGTACTGTTTCTTTACTGTCTCTGGCTTTGATTTTCTTTGAATGATTCTTTCCTGAATATCTGAATACCATGTAGCCATCCTGGTCCCGTATGCTGTCTGTCCAAGGCAATGGGAATATAATACTATTGGACTGTTTTTAGGTTCTAGACTATGACCCCTGAGCGAGTGATTCCCAAGGAGCTTTGCCTTTTGTAAGGTTTGTTCGGTAAGATTGTTGTGTCCTGCCCACAGATTTGTAGTGCCATTTATTTCAAAGTGGGTAATTTTGCAACAGAGAGCTTTATATATTACACAAGGAGAAGTGTACTAACATGATTCACAGTGAGGAATGTGAGATCATATTTCTTGGTCAAAGACATTTTATCTCTAAGACACTGCCAATAAGACAAATTCATACATTTAAATCCCTGGGGGCTATACTCCACTCCTTATTGCTACTGTTACATAGCAAAACAATACAAAACAAAATTAAACAAAATAGACCAATTTTAATATGTATTTTACAGAAGTATAAAAGGATAACATATTTTGTTGAGTCTTCTTTTAATTTCAGAAAAAAGATGGCTTAATACTTATACTCACATTCTAATGGACACATATAAGATGCCATAGCAAAATTTATGGCATAAGTTTTCCAGCCAGTGGGTGGAAACCATAGAGCAAAATAACATTCATTTAATACATTTATACCTCTATGCCCTATGTTTTTCTTTCATTCATTCATTCATTGATAGATATACTAATTTATTCAATAACTCAACAATAGAAATATCAATAGTTACCAGGCACTATATCAAGGACTAGAGATACAAAATGAAGCTATGAGGTTACTGTCTTAAAGCAGGTCAAAACGTAGTGCTACCAAAATTTTCCATCAGATCATTTTTAATTACTGAGGATGAAAAAATAATACTAATGAAATTTCACCTTGGAGACTTGGGGCATTATAATGCTTCAGATGATGTGAAGCTGTGACATAGCTTGAAGGAAGTTGGCTGACTCTGTACAGAAAAAGGAAAATGTCTCAGAGTTACAAAGGGTCACTTCTCAATTCTACTCTAGCATCTATCTCAGCTACCTCAGGCATGTTGATATTTTAGCACCCATGGAAACTTGGCTAAGAATTGTGTTGGCTTAGCACTTAGTGGTTCTTTCAGTTGAACACAAGGAAGTGGGAAGCTTGTGATTTGGAGGCTGTGGACATTTTGAATAAACATAATCTGTAAATTTATGTAATATGTAACTTGTCTCCTGAAAATAAAATATTGGTTGAAGTACTTATTAGAGTAGAAGTATTTCCAATTTAAACAGAGTATTAATAGCTTCATTGAAGTTGTCTTCATTTAATCCTGTGTGATTTATTGAAATTGTCATATATATCTTTTTGAGTGTAAACACTGTGATATAGTTTTTTTTTTTTTTTTAATGTTTCATTTTGTATTGGGGTATAGGCAGTTAACACTAATGTAATAGCTTCAGGTGAACAGTGAAGGGACTCAGTCAGAAATAATTTTTAAAAGACGAAATTAACATTTCACAGTGTACTATTTAAATTAGTACACAATTTAAATTAGTACTTTGAATGAAGAATGAATCAATTCAGTAACTTAGAGTTTCAATATATAGATTCTAAGTATTTTGATTTTCCTTATATTCCATATCTAATAGAAGTTTAATGTGAAATTAAAATATTTATAATATATATTAGAATCAATCGTAAAAACTACCTCACACGTCTTTATTACTTTTAGAAAATGTTTTCTCTTTGGAGAGGGTATTCTCAACCAATAGTTTGAAAGCAAGTTTCATATATGACAACATATTTAAAAGTACAATAAATGTCTCCATAAACATTTTGAAAATCATAGAATAAGACTACTTGCTTTTTTAAATTAAGAAATAATGAATGTTTGAGGATAATATTGTTCAGTTCTTGCATTTTATGGATGGTGAAACCAATGCTGGAAAAATTATGAGTTGTCACTTAGCTATTAGTGTTAGAGTCGGTAACAAAATCCAGTACTGTGTCCCAGTCTCATGCATTTTCACTTGTCTTAGTTATGAATTGGTTTATTGGCAAATAACAGAAGCACCCTCAGAGAAAGGGAGGAAATCTCATCCAGTCCAAGTGAAAGGCACACAGCTGGACATGAGGTCTGTGTGTGCCATTTTCTCTCTTGCCTGTTTTCATCTCTATTTTCATCGACTTCCTCCTCCTTTTTAGCTGTCAGTTTCCTTGGCAAGGTTCATGATTTCTACATTCTAAAAATAACTAGTTTGTACATGTCTTACAATTAGTTCTGAATAGAGAAGCTATTTGCTTATATGGTGATTTGTGTTAATTAGAAAATGGTGCCCCTCCAAGGTGACATAGCCTTGTGGGTCAATGCACCACATTAGCCAGAGGCTGTGACCTGCTTCTCGGTTACCATACAATACTCAGGCCTAACACCCTCTGCCTGACTCATTTTTGCTTTCTCCTTTCTAAGTTCCAGTTGGCCCTATTTATGTCAAATGTTGTCTTAGTTTACAAGAACTAAGGACCCCAAGCTTATCAGATATATACTTGAGAAAGAGAAGCAAAAGACAGTTGAAGTTTAATGTCAAGAATCTTGGCTTGACACTCACCCTATCTCGTCAGGTATCAGACCCCCAGTATAATCATCAGTCTAGGTCTCAAGCTATGAGAGGGACTATGCAGAGCTAATGACTTTCACCTGTGCACCAAGGGACAGTCTGCCATCAAACAGCACAGTGACAGCTGGTTTCATCTTTTTGTCATTGGCATTCTTTGAATGTGTTGTTAAAAATATAATCTCACCAAAATGGGAGATATTTTGAGCATTTTAGGCAACCTCCATGTTATCAGGTTCAAAATGTAGTGCTAACAATGCAAAGGAACATTTTTAAAATTTGATATAATGTAAACAGTGTCTTCGGTTGTCAGTGTTATTGGAAATCCAGCAATAGACCCTCTCTAAAATTGTCATTGAATTAAATTAATTATTTAAGAGCTCTATGATGGCCAGTGAGGGGTAGAGTCAGAAACCAGATTTGACAAAATCGAAGAGGTGTCCACTTCAGGTCCAACTATTGTATGCAGAGGACAGGAAGAGGAAGTTGGTTCATATATAAAACTGTCTCTTCAAGGGTGTAGGGAGGTAATCAACTCTAACCAAAGACAGGTTTCCAATAAACCACTTTGCTTCATAATTGGCCGTGAGGTATAGAAGTATATCATGATATATATTCTTTATAAAAGGGATCTCAACATACTACCTAATATAATCAGAAAAGAAAAACATGTAACTCTTCCATGTGATTTTTGACTAAAATAAACTTAAGCACTGTTTCATAAAGATTAAATTATTATCATCAGCATCTTTTTAGAAGAGATTTTTGAACATATTTGATATTCCACTAAAGCAGATTGAAAAAAAAAAAATACTGTGGATCATCATTCCCTTTCTTTGTCCAAAACAGTGATCTCTCATAGAATCACTTTCCACTGATGCTGAGTCTATCCTCACATTCTTTTCCTGCTGTTCATTCCTTGCCAGTTAATTAGAGTTAGAGTCAAAGTGAAATGCTATTAAAATGCTGCACTCATTATGTTAGCATATTTGGAAAATTCAGCAGTGGCCAGTTTTCCAGGACTGGAAAAGGTCAGTTTCCATCCCAATCCCAAAGAGGGGCAGTGCCAAATAATGTTCAGACTACCATAAAATTGCACTCATTTCACATGCTAGTAAGGTTATTTTCAAAATCCTTCAAGCTAGGCTTCAGCAGTACATACATTGAGAACTTCCACATATACAAGCTGGGTTTAGAAAAGGCAGAGGAACTAGAGATTGAATTGCCAACATCCATTGGATAATAGGAAAAAGCAAGGGAATTCCAGAAAAACATGTGCTTCTGCTTCATTGACTAAATACTAAATGCTAAAGCCTTTGTGTGGATTCCCTGGTGGCTCAGACAGTGTCTGCCTACAGTGCGGGAGACCCAGGTTTGATCCCTGGGTTGGGAAGATCCCCTGAAGAAGGAAATGGCAACCTACTGCAGTGCTCTTGCCTGAAAAATCCCATGGATGGAGGAGTGTAGTAGGCTACAATCCATGGGGTCGTAAAGAGTCAGAAACGACTGAGCAACTTCACTTTCCCTTTTTTCACTTTGTGTGGATTACCACAAATGGTAGAAAATTCTTCAAGAGATGGGAATACCAGACCACCTTATCTGTCTCCCAAGAAACCTGTATACAGATCAAGAAACAAGTTAGAACTGGACATGGAACACCTGACTGGTTCAAAATTGTGAAAAGAGCATGACAAGGCTGTACATTGTCACCTTGCTTGTTGTCACCTAACATATGCAGAGTACATCTGGCAGAATTCTGGGCTGAATGAATCACAACCTGGAATCAAGATTTCCAGAAGAACTATCAAAACCTCAGATATGCAGATGATACCACTCTAATGAAACTAAAGAGCCTCCTGATGAAAGTGAAAGAGGAGACTGAAAAAGCTGGCTTAAAACTCAACGTTTAAAAAACTAAGATCATGGCATCTGGACTAATCACTTCATGGCAAATAGATGGGGAAACAATGGAAACAGAGGCAGACTTTATTTTCTTGGGCTCCAAAATCACTGCAGACAGTGACTGCAAGCATGAAATTAAGACACTTGCTCCTTTGAAGGAAACCTATACAAACCTGGACTATGTATTAAAAAGCAGAGACATTACTCTGCCTACAAAGGTCTGTTATGTCAAAGCTATGGTTTTATCCAGTAGTCATGTACAGATGTGAGAGGCGCAACGTAAAGAAGGCTGAGTGCCAAAGAATTGATGCTCTCAAATTTTGGTGTTGGAGAAGACTCTTGAGCATCATTTGGACAGCAAGAAGATCCAACCAGTCAATCCTAAAGGAAATCAGTCCTGAATATTCACTGGAAGGACTGATGCTGAAGCTGAAGCTCCAGTCCTTTGGCCGTCTGATGCAAAGAGCTGACTCATTAGAAAAGACCCTGATGCTGGGAAGGATTGAAGGCAGGAGGAGAAGGGGGTGACACAGAATGAGATGGTTGATGGGATCATAGACTCAATGGACATGAATTGGAGCAAACTCTGGGAGATAGTGGAGGACAGGGATGCCTGGCATGCTGTAGTCCATGGGGTCATGAAGATTTGGACACAACTCAGTGACTCAACAGCAATAACTCAAAGTGAAAACTATCCATCATTCCACTGGTAAACTCAGCTTCCTAAGAGCAAAGACATTGTCCTCATTACCTCCATAATCCAATGATACCAATTACCTGTATGACAATGACACTTATTAAGTAGTTATAAATGGATAAATGGCCTAGGAATTGTGAAAATAGTTTTTCACAAGCAGGTAATTTTTCAGGAGGAAAGATAACATTAAACAAAATCACAAACAAATATCCATTTAACTTCATTAATGATGAAAAAATTTTGGAGGACTAAATTTTGGCCATATTGACAAATATCTTTGGAAAAGTAAGAATATTCAGTGTTGGTGATAATGATAGGCAACAAATGCTCACATATACTATTGGTAAGAAAATAACTTTTAATAAATTTTCTGGAAGGAAACTAGTGTATTTTAAAAATCATAAAAACAGGAGTACCTTGACCTCAAGAATCTACATGTGAAAATATATTTCATTAAAACAGGTATTTATGCAATGATACAGCTATAAGGAAGTTTGTAATATTTTTAAAATAATGTGATCAATAATCAGGAGTTGGTTACTAATATTTGATGGAGTTTTTATATATTACTTATATCACTCATATATAGTATATATCTATTAAAGTGATACATAAGTGTACTTATCAACATGGACACATGTTTAGTATATACTGAGTGAAAAAGACATATTGCAGATTAATGTTTTTATAGGTGTTTTGTAAATATATGTGTGAATGTGCATAAGCCCTAATAAAGGTATCTAGAAACATCAGCATGTTAATATTTGCTGCCACTTGACATGTAAGACAATGGAATTGCTTTTTGACTTTTTGTTTTGTTTTGTTTTGTTGATGTGCATCTCTTTCTCGCTAATGGTCACTATTTGCTTTAAATAATAATAAATAATAAGTAAGTAATTTCTAGTATTTTTAAAAATTGCTTTCTAGAAACATTCATTTTGTTTTTTCTTCATATTTTCTCCTGTAGTAAGCAGAACATTCAAAATCATTTCATTGACTATTCTTTTAGAGAATAGTAATTTCAGCATCTAAACATTAGCAGCCTTCCCTAAAGACTTCAATCTGAGCATTTGAAGAGTCAATGTTAAATCTGGCCCTCTTATTCACATATATTTTTTCTTTTGTTCTCTCTCTCATTCTTCCTCTCTCTCTGAATCCTTTACCCATTTTCAGTAAAACATTGGTGGGAAAAAACAGAAGTGTGATCATATTAGTTTCTTATAGGAAGTATACACGTGAGTCAACTATACTTAGCTTTGGTTCTCAGTGTTAGGTTTTTATCCTTATTATAAAAATTCATTCGTGTTCATTATTTGTTTAAAAATGGAAAAATACAGAATGTTTTTAAAGGAGTTGGAAAGATGCAATCAATGTAGCATACTTACATCAAGCATCATTTATTTTTCTACATGTTATTTCCTATATGTAGTTAAAATTCTACTATATTCATATGTTTTACTTTTCTAATTGAAGTACATCCCAAATATTTTCTCAGAGCTCTCTTTGCTTTATGTGGTTGTTATGCCACATCAGCATGTGTGTCATTTGTTCTTTTATTTAATGTCTTAAATGCCTACTATATGCCTGCTATATACAAGGTGTATAGACAGTCATACAAAAGACAAGCATGATTCCTACCCTCCTGGTGTAGTCGAGTTTGAGACCCAATTGATGCCTTGCTTGCATGCATATTCAGTCATGTCTGATTCTTTGCAACTCCATGGACTATAACCTACCGGAACCCTCTATCCATGGGGTTTTCCAAGCAAGAATACTGGAGTGCGTTGCCATTCCCTTCTCCAGGGGATATTCCTGATCCAGGGATAGAACCCACATCTCCTATGTCTCCTGCATTGCCTGCTGCTGCTGCTGATAATTTGCTTCAGTTGTGTCCAACTCTGTGCGACCCCACAGACAGAAGCCCACCAGGCTCCCCTGTCCCCAGGATTCTCCAGGCAAGAACACTGGAGTGGGTTGCCATTTCCTTCTCCAATGCATGAAAGTGAAAAGTGAAAGTGAAGTTGCTCAGTCATGTCCGACTCTTCGCGACCCCATGGACTGCAATTTTTATTTATTTATTTTACCACTGAGCCACCTGGGAAGCCTTGCTTAGTCCACTGTAAAACTCAATAAACAAAAGAAGCAGTAAATGGGAAGTGAAACATAGGTGTTAATTAGAGTCACACAATAAGCAGCAACTGTCTACACTCAGTATGACTTAGTCATAGTTTCCATTATTCCCTCAGTTCAGTTCAGTCGTTCAGTCGTGTCCGACTCTTTGCGACTCCATGAATTGCAGCATGCCAGGCCTCACTGTCCATCACCAACTCCCGGAGTTCACTCAGACTCACGTCCATCGAGTCAGTGATGCCATCCAGCCATCTCATCCTCTGTCATCCCCTTCTCCTCCTGCCCCCAATCCCTCCCAGCATCAGAGTCTTTTCCAATGAGTCAACTCTTCGCATGAGGTGGCCAAAGTACTGGAGTTTCAGCTTTAGCATCATTCCTTCCAAAGAAATCCCAGAGTTGATCTCCTTCAGAATGGACTGGTTGGATCTCCTTGCAGTCCAAGGGACTCTCAAGAGTCTTCTCCAACACCACAGTTCAAAAGCATCAATTCTTCGGCACTCAGCTTTCTTCACAGTCCAACTCTCACATCCATACATGACCACAGGAAAAACCATAGCCTTGACTAGACAGACCTTTGTAGACAAAGTAATGTCTCTGGTTTTGAATATGCTATTTAGGTTGGACATAACTTTCCTTCCAAGGAGTAAGTGTCTTTTAATTTCATGGCTGCAATCACCATCTGCAGTGATTTTGGAGCCCAAAAATATAAAGTCTGACACTGTTTCCACTGTTTCCCCATCTATTTCCCATGAAGTGATGGGAACCGCATGCCATGATCCTCCTTTTCTGAATGTTGAGCTTTAAGCCAACTTTTTCACTCTCCACTTTCACTTTCATCAAGAGGCTTTTGAGTTCCTCTTCACTTTCTGCCATAAGGGTGTTGTCATCTGCATATCTGAGGTTATTGATATTTCTCCTGGCAATCTTGATTCCAGCTTGTGCTTCTCCCAGTCCAGCGTTTCTCATGATGTACTCTGCATATAAGTTAAATAAGCAGGATGACAATATACACCCTTGACATACTCCATTTCCTATTTGGAATCAGTCTGTTGTTTCATGTCCAGTTCTAACTGTTGCTTCCTGACCTGCATACAGATTTCTCAAGAGGCAGGTCAGGTGGTCTGGTATTCCCATCTCTGTCAAATTTTCCACAGTTTGTTGTAATCCACACAGTCAAAGGCTTTGGCAGTCAATAAAGCAGAAATAGATGTTTTTCTGGAACTCTTTTGCGTTTTCCATGATCCAGCAGATGTTGGCAATTTGATCTCTGGTTCCTCTTCCTTTTCTAAAACCAGCTTGAACATCTGGAAGTTCACAGTTCACGTATTGCTGAAGCCTGGCTTGGAGACTTTGGAGCATTACTTTACTACTGTGTGAAATGATTGCAATTGTGTGATAGTTTGAGCATTCTTTGGCATTGCCTTTCTTTGGCATTGGAATGAAAACTGACCTTTTCCAGTCCTGTGGCCACTTCTGAGTTTTCCAAATTTGCTGGCATATTGAGTGCAGCACTTTCACAGCATCATCTTTCAGGATTTGAAATAGCTTCACTGGAATTCCATCATCTCCACTAGCTTTGTTCGTAGTGATGCTTTCTAAGGCCCACTTGACTTCATATTCCAGGATGTCTGGCTCTAGGTCGGTGATCACACCATCATGATTATCTGGGTTGTGAAGATCTTTTTGTACAGTTCTTCTGTGTATTCTTGCCACCTTTTCTTAATATCTTCTGCTTCATTAGGTCCATACCATTTCTGTCCTTTATCGAGCCCATCTTTGCATGAAATGTTCCCTTGGTATCTCTAATTTTCTTGAAGAGATCTCTAGTCTTTCCCATTCTGTTGTTTTCCTCTATTTCTTTGCATTGACAACTGAAGAAGGCTTTCTTATCTCTTCTTGCTATTCTTTTCAATTCTGCATTCAGATGCTTATATCTTTCCTTTTCTCATTTTCTTTTCACTTCTCTTCTTTTCACAGCTATTTGTAAGGCCTCCCCAGACAGCCATTTTGCTTTTTTGCATTTCTTTTCCATGGGGATAGTCTCTATCCCTGTCTCCTATACAATGTCACGAACCTCATTCCATAGTTCATCAGGCACTCTATCTATCAGATCTAGGCCCTTAAATCTATTTCTCACTTCCACTGTATAATCATAAGGGATTTAGGTCTTACCTGAATGGTCTAGTGGTTTTCCCTACTTTCTTCAATTTCAGTCTGAATTTGGCAATAAGGAGTTCATGATCTGAGCCACAGTCAGCTCCTGGTCTTGTTTTTGTTGACTGTATAGAGCTTCTCCATCTTTGGCTGCAAAGAACATAATCAATATAATCTCAGTGTTGACCATCTGATGATGTCCATGTGTAGTCTTCTCTTGTATTGTTGGAAGAGGGTGTTTGCTATGACCAGTGCATTTTCTTGGCAAAACTCTGTCTTTGCCCTGCTTTATTCCGTATTCCAAGGCCAAATTTCCCTGTTACTCCAGGTGTTTCTTGACTTCTTACTTTTGCATTCCAGTCCCCTATAATGAAAAGGACATCTTTTTTGGGAGTTAGTTCTAAAAGGTCTTGTAGGTCTTCATATAACTGTTCAAATTCAGCTTATTCAGCGTTACTGGTTGGGGCATAGACTTGGATTACTGTGATATTGAATGGTTTGCCTTGGAAACGAACAGAGATCATTCTGTCGTTTTTGAGATTGCATCCAAGTACTGCATTACAGACTCTTTTGTTGACCATGATGGCTACTCCATTTCTTCTGAGGGATTCCTGCCTGTAGTAGTAGATATAATGGTCATCTGAGTTAAATTCACCCATTCCAGTCCATTTGAGTTCATTGATTGCTAGAATATCGACATTCACTCTTGCCATCTCTTGTTTGACCACTTCCAATTTGCCTTGATTCATGGACCTGACATTCCAGGTTCCTATGCAATATTGCTCTTTACAGCATCGGACCTTGCTTCTATCACCAGTCATTATTCCCTAGTCCCCCCTAATTACTTTTCCTCTTTAGTGGGAAATAAACATGTCTTGCAAATCATGATCATTACTGTATAAATCATGGTAGTCATGCAAAGATTAATAAGTTCTTTGCCCTAAAAATATAGTTTAACAAGTTAAAACAAGAGAACCTGGAATGACAAGTTCATCTGCCTATTACTTTTCTATTAGTAAAGAAGAACAGAGAGGAACCTTTGAGTGAAATATGTTCATATGAGGTAATCGGGCTATTTTCAAGGTATTTAATGATAGAGACAGAACAGGACCTGACCATTCAGAAGAAGGCACCTCATTTGGTTCTGTATATGCCTATTAGTTGCTCTGTCTTAGACATCTGGCTGGAACATCCAGGGCAGAGACCAGAATGACTAGTACAGTGGGAGCTCTCAGGAGGATCAGGGAAGTGGCTGTTTGCCAGTGTGAAAGTATTTCAACATTTTAGCAACTCGTATGACAGGCTCAGTCCTAGACGAAATATATCAAGGTCCTGTAGGTGTCTTCTGCTCTCAGGAAGGACACGATAGCAGTCAGAACAGTTCTCCTTTTGCAATGGAACTTTGTCCGTGGTAGATCTTTTGTTGCTCTCACATAAGTGAAAACTTCTAGATGTATGTGGACAACTGAAAAGTGAAGAAATTCTAAATACAGTCACTGGAATAAAATATAAACATTATAGGAATGCAGCTTGAATATTGTTGAATAGAGGAAAAAGGAAGAAGCCAGTAGGATAACTCTGTCTGAGATTTGATAATGAGGACATCTGAAATGTGCCTATTTTACAAGAAAATAAAAGTAGTAAAGAGAGTCATCTAATTGTAGTGACTTTATAAAGTGGCAGTATATGAACTAATAATGCATATGAAAATATTTTTAAAAATTTGTTCTCTTCTTTTAGCTTTCCTTATTGGAAAAAACTGGATTTGGAGGTGTTCTTCTATATATTGATCCTTGTGATTTACCAAAGACTGCAAATCTTAGCTATAATACCTTCATGGTATCACTGAATCCAGGAGGAGACCCTTCTACACCCGGTTATCCAAGTATTGGTAAGTTTACTATTAATCCTTATTATTCTTGTAAGTATTATAAGGTTGCAATTTATAAGTACATGTTACCTAAAGTAATTAAAAAATAATAAAGTTGAAGAATTCTTACCATTCCATATTTCAAAAAATAAATGTTTTATGTTCTTAAAATTATAGACTGCCCCAGAATAAAACTTGAAAAAGTCTGTAATAGATTTTTGTCTCAATACTATACTGTTTACAGTATAGCAAACAGAAAACATTTTAAGTGTCATTGATGGACTGATAAGATAAATTAACACCATGTGGGACAAGTACTCCATATAGGTGGAAAACACATGCATCTACCTGGAAGCATGAAATATCTATGATTTTGGAGTTATTGTCATAACTTGAAGCCCAGAGTCTAGGGCTACACATGCTCAAGTTAGGTGTCTGTGAAAAATGAAAGTGAAAGTTGCTCAGTTGTGTCTGATTCTTTGTTCATGGAATTCTCCAAGCCAGAATACCTGCTGGAGTGGGTAGCCTTTCCTTTCTCCAGAGGATCTTCCCAACCCAGGGATTGAACCCAGGTCTCCCACATTGCAGGTGAATTCTTTACCAGCTGAGCCACAAGGGAAGCCCAAGAATACTGGAGTGGGTAGTCTATCCCTTCTCCAGCGGATCTTCCCAGCCCAGAAATCGCTGGGGTCTCCTGCATTGCAGCTGGATTCTTTACGAACTGAGCTCTCAGGGAAGCCCTGAAGCTATGGGAAATAATGTTGGATAGGACTAGAGTTGACATGATTAAATTCTCTGGCTCCCTAAAAGAAGGGCTCTCATTTGTTTGTCCAGCCACTTGGCAGTATAGACGTGGCTATTTTGCATCAAACATCCTTTTCTTTCCCAGCAAGCTGTGTTTATTACAGTGGGGGTCATGTGGCAAAGAGAAACAACTGTGATTTTGGCAGGTGCTCACTGCATCATTGAACTTCTGTCTAATGTGTCATTGACAAATATTCTGTATGCACAAGCTTGGCAGAGGAAAAGCTCTTTGAACCTCCTTCCAGGGTAATACTAACCCATTAACTGTGATGCTTCAGTCAGGAATTAAGCTAATAAAAAATTCATGTAATTATCCATGTGTCCCATCAATATTTTCTTTGTTTTCCACAAGATATAACAAAAGACTAAAAGCATCTTTCTTAAGTCTAACTTCCCTTTGTATATAATTAACTTTACCAATTAATAACTTTCTCCAAGAAGGAAGTAAATTAAATCAAATATGAATTATAATTTTATGAATTTTGTTGGGTTTGTTAAGTACTACTTTGTCTACTAAAACACCCCTTTAATAATCCATGTAAGAATTTTCTCTGGGAACTCACTGTTCTGTAGTTTGTACAGTTCACTCTCATTCTTGCAATTTTCAAGTTAAAATTAATAGATATCCATCTACAATTCTCAGACCTCACCAAAAATGTCAGTTAAGCCCTCTCATTTGCAAATGCTCTGATTGCCTTGGGTTGTACTGCCTCAGTATCAGGAGGTTGCATGTAGCAGCTAACTCTGCTGCAAGGCACTGTTCTACAGCGCTACTGAAAAGCAGATGCTGATGAATACTTTGCTTAAGCTGGTAAATTGCCTCACTGTCAACAGTTACTATTTATATATTTTTGACTTAGGTCATTTAATAAATGTAGAATTCAGTCATCTCTAGCAAAGTGCTGGCCATTGTCTTGAGAATCTCAGCATGATTTTTTAAAATAATTTTTAATTTGAAATAACTTCAACTCAAAACAATGTTGCAAATAATGTATGCAAATATTTAGACTCTCTGGCCATTTTTGATTTGAGTTGTTTGTTGTCTGTATTGTTGTGTTGCATGGGTCATTTATATATTTTGGATATTAACCCCTTATCAGTTATATGATTTGCAAAAATCTCCATTCAGTGGGTTGCCTTTTCATTTTGATGATGGTTTCTTTCATGTCCAGTACCTTTTTAGTTCAATATGGTCCCTTTTGTTTATTTTTATTTTTGGTTCCTTTTGCTTTTGGAGCAGATCAACAAAAGACATAATAATAAAATGACTGAGGTTAGTGAGTTTACTGCCAATATTTTCTCTGAAGAATTTTATGGTTTAGGTTATATATACAAGTTCTTAATGCATTTTGAGTTAATTTTTATATGTGGTGTAAGATTCTTCTGCTGGTGAATGTTCAGTTTTACCCACTCTGTCACAGAAACTATAATTAGCCCATTGTTTGTTCTTTGATCCTTTGTTGTAAATCAATTGTCCATATATGGATGGGTTTATTTCTGAGATCTCAGTTCTGTTCCATTGACCTGTGCGTGTGGTTTTCTGTCAGTATCATACTGTTTTGATTGCCATCACTTAGTAGTATAGCTTGAAATCAGCACATATGATACCTCCAATTTTTACTTCTTCCTCAAGTTTGTTTTGTCTATTCAGGTTTTTTTTGTGTGTTTTCATAGAAGTTTTAGAATTGTTTGTTCTATTTCTGTGAGATATGACATTGGAATTTTGATATAAATTGCATTGAATATGCAGATTGCTTTGCATAGTATGGGCATCTTAATAATATTAATTTTTCCAATCTATGAGCACAGAATATTTTTTCATTAATTTATGTCTTCTTATTTCATCAACGTCTTACAGTTTTCAGTGTACAAATCCTTCACATACTTGGCTAAATTAATTCCCTAAGTATTTTATTATTTTGATGTAAATTGTAATTGTAAATGGTTCCAGATTGGGAAAGGAGTACGTCAAGGCTGTATATTGTTTCCCTGCTATTTAAATTATATGCAGAATACATCATGCAAAATATGGGGCTGGATGAAGCACAAGCTGGAATCAAAATTGCCAGGAGAAATATCAGTAACATCAGATACGCAGGTGACACCACCCTTATGGCAGAAAGCGAAGAAGAACTAAAGAGCTTCTTGGTGAAAGAGGACAGTGAAAAAGTTGACTTAAAACTCAACGTTCAGAAAACCAACATAATGGCATCTGTTTCCATCATATCATGGCAAATAGATGGGGAAACAATGCAAACAGTGAGTGATTTTATTATTTTGGGCTCCAAAATCACTGCAGATGGTAACTAAAGCCATGAAATTAAAGGATACTTGCTCCTTGGAAGAAAAACTATAACCAACCTAGACAGCATATTAAAAAGCAGAGACATTACTTTGCCAAAAAAGTCCATCTAGTCAGAGCTATGGTTTTTCCAGCAGTCATGTATGGATATGAGAGTTGGACTATAAAGAAATCTGAGCACCAAAGAATTGATGCTTTTGAACTGTGGTGTTTTAGAAGACTCTTGAGAATCCCTTGGACAACAAGGAGATCCAACCAGTCCATTCTAAAGGGAATCAGTCCTGAATATTCATTAGAAGGACTGATGCTGAAGCCGAAGCTCCAATACTTGGGCCACCTGATATCAAGAACTGACTCATTAGAATAGACTCTGATGCTAGGAAAGATTGAAGGCCAGAGGGGAAGGGGACGACAGAGGATGAGTTGTTAGATGGCATCACTGACTCGATGGACATGAGTTTGAGTAAGCTCTGGGAGTTGGTGATGGACAGGCAGGCCTGGCATGCTGCAGTCCATGGCGTTATAAAGAGTTGGACACAACTGAGAGTCTGAACTGAACTGAATTGTAAAAGATTGTTTTCTTAATTCTGTTTCTGGTAGTTCATTATTAATGTATAGAAATATCACAGCTTTCTGTATATTGATTTTGTAACATGTAAATTTAGTGAATTTATTTTTTAATTCTCACATCTTTCTGGTAGGGTATTTAGGATTTTCTATGTATAATACAATGTCATCTGCAGATGACATTATATTTCATTATAAGACAGTTTTCTTTTTCAGTTCAGATTTGAGAGAATTTTATTTCTTTTCTTGCTTAATTGCTGTAGCTAGTATTTTCAGTACTATGTTGAATAAAAGTGGCAAGAGTGGGCATCCCTGTTCCTGATTTTAGGGGAAAAACTCTTTTAATTTTTCATGAGTGAGTGTGTTATTAGCTGTGTATTTGTCATACATGGCCTTTACTATTTGAGGTATATTCTCTCTATACCCACTTTATTGGCAGTTAAAAGAGGGTTGTATTTTGTCAAATGCTTTTTCTGCATCTGTTGAGATGATCTTATAATTCTGATTCTTCATTTTGTTAACGTGATGTATTACATGGGTTTTCCGTAGATGTTGAATCACCCTTGCTTCCCTGGAATAAATCCCACTTGATCAAGATGTACATACTTTTAATGTTTTGTTGGATTTGATTTGCTAATAATTTGTTGAAGATTTTTGTATCTGTAGATATTGAAGATAGTGGCATGTATGTTTCATTTTTGTGGTGTCCTTGGCTGGTTTTAGTATTAGGGAAATATTGGCCTTGTAAATGCTTTGGAATGTTTTCCTCCTCAATTTTTGGAAGAAAAGTATTAAGTCATCTTTGAATATTTTGTGTTAATATTGAGAGAAGAATAAGTATTAAATCTTCTTTGAGTGTTTTGTAGAGTTTGCCAAAGAAGCCATCTCTCTGGGCCTCAGCTTTTGTTTGTTGTGAGATTTTCTAATTTGTGTCTCAGTCTCCTTGTTGGTAATTTCTGTTCAGATTTCCTGTTTCTTTATTTCTCCTTCTTGGAAGATTTTTTGTTTCTAGGAATTTATCCATGGTTGTCAAACTGTTGGTATTTAATTATTGGTAGTAGTCTCATTTTATCCTTCAAATTTATGTGGTTACATTTATAACTTCTCTTTCATTTTTAAATTTTATTTATTTGTATCCTCTTTCTTTTTTTTCTCTCTCTCTTTTTTTTTTTTTAGTTAGTCTAGCTAAAGGTTTGTAGATTTTATCTTTTCTAATCACCAGCTCTTAGTCTCATTGATCTTTCCCACTTTATTTTTTGTCTCTCTTTGATTTACTTCTGTCTGATCTTTATTATTCTCTTCTTTCTGTTAATTGTGGGCTTCATTTATTCTTTTTCTAGTTCCTTTAGGTATAAAGTTAGATTGTTTATTTGGTATTTTTGTAGTTGTTTCTTGATGGAAGCCTGAATTATTATGAACTTCCCTTTTAGAACAATTTTTTGTTGAATTCCATAGATTTTGGTATGTTGTATTTCTATTTTCATTTGCCTCTAGATTTTTTTTTTTTTTTGCTTTTTTCAAAGACCGCTTTATACCATTACAGTTGGAGGAAGTTTTTCTTCGGTTTATTGAAATGCAGTTGTGACCCAACATGTGATCTATCTGAGAAAATGTTCCATGTGTACTTAAGAAGAATGTGTATTCTTTTGCTTTTGGATGGAATGCTCTATATCTATTAAGTTCATCTTATCTAATGTATTATTTAAATTTAATGTTTTCACATTTTTTTTTTTTGGTCTGGATAGTATATTCATTGAGGTAGGTAGGGGGTTAAAGTCCCCTATTATTATTGTTCTGCTTTAAAATTTTCCCTTTAAGATCAAAAATACTTTCTTTTGTATCTTGGTGCTCTTCTCTTCAGTTCAGTTCAGTTGCTCAGTCATGTCTGACTCTTTGTGACCCCATGGACTACAGCATGCCAGGCTTCCCTGTCCATCACCAACTCCTAGAATTTACTCAAATGTATTTCCATTGAATCAGTGATGCCATCCAATGATCTCATCCTCTGTCATAACTTTCTCTTCCCACCTTCAATCTTTTTCAGCATCTGAGTCTATTCCAATGAGTTCATTCTTCACATCAGGTGGCCAAAGTATTGGAGTTTCAGCTTTATCATCAGTCCCTCCAATGAATATTCAGGACTGATTTCCCTTAGGATTGACTGGTTGGATCTCCTTGCTGTCCAAGGGACTCTCAAGAGTCTTCTCCAACACCACAGTTCAAAGGCATCAATTATTTGGTGCTCAGCTTTCTTTATAGTCCAACTCTCACATCCATGCATGACTACTGGAAAAATGCTAGTTTGACTGCACAGATCTTTGTTAGCCAAGTAATGTCTCTGCTTTTTAATATGCTGTCTACATTGGTTATAGCTTTTCTTCCAAGGAGCAAGTGTCTTTTAATTTCATGGCTGCAGTCACCATTTGCAATGATTTTGGACCCCCCACCCCCAAAAAAAAAATAAAGTCTGTCACTGTTTCCATTGTTTCCTCGTCTATCTGCCATGAAGTGATGGGACCAGATGCCACTATCTTAGTTTTCTGAATGTTGCTCTTCTGTTGGGTTTCAGTATTTTTTTTGCTGGATTTACCTTTGTATTATCATGTAATGCTCTTCTATGTCATTGCTTACAGTCTTTGCTTTAAAGTCTATTTTTGTCTAATGTGAAAATAGCTACTGCAGTTTTCTTTTAATTTCTATGTGCATGAAATATACTTTTTCCATTCCTTCATTTTCTGTCTGGGTGGGTCCTTTCTTATAAAGTGAGTCTTTTGTTGGTAGCAAATAGATGGGTCCTGTTTTTTATCCATTTTTCCATTCCATCTTTTGATTAGTTCCTTTAGTTTGTTTGCATTTTAAGTAATTGCTGATGGGTATGTACTTTTTGGGGATTCCCTGGTAGCTCAACTAGTAAAGAATCCATCTGCAATGCAGGAAACTGCAGTTCAATTCCTGGAATAGGAAGATCCCCTGAAGAAGGGAACAGGCTACCCACTCCAGTATTCTTGGATTCCCCTGCTGGCTCAGACGGTAAAGAATCTGCCTTCAATGTGGGAAACCTGGGTTTGATCCCTGGTATGGGAAAATCCCCTGGAGTAGGACATGGCAACCCTCTCTAGTATTCTTGCCTGGAAAATCCCCATGGACAGAGGAGCCTGGCAGGCTATAGTCCTTGGGGTCACAAAGAGTCAGACATGACTAAGAATACACACACACACACACACACACACACACACACACACATATTTATTGTGATTCTGTTATCTTTTTTCTTTTTCTCTCTTTCCTTGTGTATTGGATTCTTTCTTTAATGTTATATTTAGATGTCTTTCTCATTTTCCTTTGTATACTTGCAATAATTTTTTGACCTCCTTGGGTTACTGTGAAATTTACATGTAACATTCTTGTGAGTGTTGCTTATTTTAAGTTGGTAGCAACTTAAATTTAAACACATTTCAAAACTTTGCCCTTCTACTCTTTCCCCAGCACATACACATTTTATATTTTTGATGATACATTTTACATCTTTATTTTATGTCTTTTAATTATTGTAATTTTAGCTAATTTTACTACTTTTTTTCTTGTAATTCTTATATCTACCTTATTAACAATTATTTTATGAACTTTGCTATATATTTACCTTTTCCAATAAGGTATTTTTTTTTCTTTCATATATTTTCATATTAACTAATGCCATTTCCTTTGAACTTAAAGAAATCCCTTTAATATTTCTTGCAGGACCAGTTTAGTGGTGATGAAATCCTTTAGTTTTTGCTTAGCTGGTACAGCCTTGATCTCTCCTTTAATTCTGAATGTTAACTTTGCTGGGTAGAGAATTTGGGGTTGAAAGTTTTTTCTCTTTCTGCATGATGGATATAGCACACCACTTCCTTCTAGCATGTAAGGTTCTTACTGAAAAATCTACAAATATTCTTATGGGATTTCCCTTGTAAGCATCAAGTTGTGTTCTCTTGCTGCTTTTAGAAGTTTCTCTTTATCCTTAACTTTTACAATTTTAATTGTATCTTCATACGTATCTTTTTTGATTCATGCTATTTGCAACTCTGCAAAGAGTTGACTCATTGGAAAAGACCCTGATGCTGGGGAGGATTGGGGGCAGGAGAGGAAGGGGGACAACAGAGAATGAGATGGCTGGATGGCATCACCGACTCGATGCACATGAGTTTGGCTGAACTTCGGGAGTTGGTGATGGACAGGGAGACCTGGTGTGCTGCGATTCATGGGGTCGCAAAGAGTCAGACACTACTGAGCGACTGAACTGAACTGAACTGGGCTTTCTGGACCTGATGTCTGTTTTCTTCCCTGGATTAGAGAATTTTCAGCCACTATTTCCCTAAATAATATTTCTGGCTCTTTTTCTCACTTTTCTTTCTGGGACCCCAATAATAATATAAATATTATCCTGATCATTGTTGTTTCAAAAGTCCCTATTTTCTTTTTTTAAATTTCTTCTTTCATTTTGCAGCTCTGACTGAGTTCCATTGTTTTGTCTTCCAGCTGAGTGATCTGTCCTCTCTAGTGTTTAATCCCTCTAGTGAACTCTTCTGATCTGTTATACCTTCTCTTGATACCTTCTTATATTCTCTGTCTCTTTGTTGAGGCTTTCATTCTGTTCAGTCATTGTTTTTCCACATTCAGTGAAGCATCATTCTTGACAATTACTTTTAAATCTTTATCAGCAGATTGCTTACCTCTGTTGCTTTTAGTTCTTTTCTGAGATTTTTGTTTTGTTCTTTCAGTTTGAACATAATCCTCTTTCTCCTCAATTTGTCTAATTCTCTATTTTTATAGATTGGGTTAACTATCTCTCCCAGTCTTAAAGGAGTGGTCTTATTTATGAGATACTGTGAGGCTCAGACATACAATCCTGCCTCAGACAAACAACTCCAGAGCCAGATATCAAGGAGTGTCACCTATGTGGACTCTGCATCTTCCTCCTTTGGTGGAGCCCAGTGGTGGCTGCTATGAGATGCTTTTATGTGGGATTTGCCCTTGGAATAGCTGAGGGTCTTGTGGCTTCTGTGGGACACTGGTGAAGAGGACTCTTCCTTAGATTTTTTCTGAGGTCTGACTTAGGTGCTGGGAGAGAAAGGACTCTCAGTGGGTCCATGCCCACTGTCTCTAACAGTTTATGGAGAGAATTCCAAAATACTGCTTTTCAATGCTGACATTATCAAAGTAGTCTGGGATCACAAAATGGTCTCCATCAGTATCTCAGTCCCCAGGGAGCATCCCACCTAGTTTCCTCCTCCCTGACATAAAATTCAGGATTAGGAAGTGGGTCCCCTTTACCTATAGTTCATGTGTTTGGTGCTGATTTTCAGATCAAGTTAGTCTGTGGACAAGCCCTTTAACAAAAGGTTTTTCATTCCCTAGATTTCTGTTTTTCATTCCCTAGGCCTTTGACTGTGTGGATCACAATAAACTGTGCAAAATTATGAAAGAGATGGGAACACCAGACCACCTGACCTGCCTCTTGAGAAATGTGTATGCAGGTCAGGAAGCAACAGTTAGAACTGGGCATGGAACAACAGACTGGTTCCAAGTAGGAAAAGGAGTAGGTCAAGGCTGTATATTGTCACCCTGCTTATTTAACTTCTATGCAGAGTACATCATGAGAAACGCTGGGCTGGAAGAAACACAAGCTGGAATTAAGATTATTGAGAGAAATACCAATAAACTCAGATATGCAGATGACATCAACCTTATGGCAGAAAGTGAAGAAGAACTAAAGAGCCTCTTGATGAAAGTGAAAGAGGAGAGTGAAAAAGTTGGCTTAAAGCTCAACATTCAGAAAAGTAAGATCATGGCATCCGGTCCCATCACTTCATGGCAAATAGATGGGGAAACAGTGGAAACAGTGACTGACTATTTTTGGCGGCTCCAAAATCACTACAGATGGTGATTGCAGCCATAAAATTAAAAGACGCTTACTCCTTGGAAGGAAAGTTATGACCAACCTAGATAGCATATTCAAAAGCAGAGACATTACTTTGCCAACAATGGTCCATCTAGTCAAGGCTACGGTTTTTCCAGTGGTCATGTATGGATGTGAGAGTTGGACTGTGAAGAGAGCTGAGCGCCGAAGAATTGATGCTTTTGAGCTGTGGTGTTGGAGAAGACTCTAGAGAGTCCCTTGGACTGCAAGGAGATCCAACCAGTCCATCCTAAAGGAGATCAGTCCTGGGCATTCTTTGGAAGGAATGATGCTAAAGCTGAAACTCCAATACTTTGCCACCTCATGCAAAAAGTTGACTCATTGGAAAAGACTCTGATGCTGCGAGGGATTGGAGGCAGGAGGAGAAGGGGACGACAGAGGATGAGATGGCTGGATGGCATCACCAACCTGATGGATGTGAGTTTGGGTGAACTTCAGGAGTTGGTGATGGACAGAGAGGCCTGGCGTGCTGCAGTTCATGGGGTCGGAAAAAGTCAGACACGACTGAGCAACTGAACTGAACTGAGGGTTCTGTAGCTTTCTTGCACATACTTCTCATTGGTTTTCAAAGCCAGATATTTTGTGGGCTTTTTTCTCCTGTGCAGGATCTCAGGGTTGGGAGGGTTAATATGGAGCTTGATCCCTGTTTCTTGGGTTAAAGATCCAGTTGTTTGTGATTCTTCCCAATTGTGATTTTCTGAAATGATTTTTTTCTGCTTGATGAAATTGTATCTCTACTCATCTTAAAACTGTCCTTTTACACTTTGTTGTGGAGTCTTCGTACACCCAGTGTTCAGGTCCCTTTTCATAAGATTTATTCCGCATGTCGTTGTAGAGTTGATGTGTATCTGAGAGGACGTATCTTCCCACATTGTTATTTCGAACTCTGTCTCTCTTTTTTTAATATATACAAAATAAAGAGAATAGTAAAATGAACCTCCCGTATATCTCAACCAGTTTCATCAATTATACTAATATTTTTGTTTTGTCTGTATATCCCCTCACACTCCTTATAACCATATTTTTTCAGATAAAATTTTTATAAATTGAAACAGATACATCTTAATGGGCAAAAGAATACAGCCATGTACTTTCCATACCTATTTAGTATAAGAACATTCCCATCATTTCCAAAAGTCCTCTGGGTCACTTCAGAGTAACTCTTCATCACCAAACCTAGCTAACCACCAGTCTCAAGATTGGTACAGAATTTTAAAAATTCATATAAATGGAAACATGAAGTATATATTCTATTGTGTACAGATTCTTTTGCTCAATATAATGTCTGTGATATTTATTTATGGTTGCAGTTATTAGTATTTCATTCCCTTTTATTTCTGGGAAGCATGCCACAATTTTATGTAGGTTTAAGTACATTTTTTTTTAAACAAAAATGTTGATGCACTTTGCTACAATGTATAATCTAAATTGACTGTTCAAACAAATGCTTGGCCTTCTCGTAAGATAGTTCTGCTCAGTGAGCCTTTGCATATCCAAATATTTATTGATTATTGTAGAATCAGAGAAGAGAGTAAAAGTTTTAAAATAATCCTTGTCCCTGTAATACAGAAGATGATTCATCATTCTTTTTAATATAAATGAGGATTTAGCTTCATTTGGCATGTTAATTAACTACTCTGAGTCTTATTCTCTTCACAATAAAAAGCATTACACTAATACGTATCTCACAAGATTGTTTGTAAGAGGATGCAAAATTCTGGTCTGCACCTCATAATTAAAGAGAAACTCTGAGGAAGTGTCCCAGTTATCTCTGTTCTAACACATTTTTAGTAATTCTGATACAACTGAATTTTGAGAGTCACTGAGCCGGAGAACCTTTACATCCTTTATCTACCACATCTGAGTTGGACCACTGTGGCTATTGACCTAAATTTTGTGGCACCATGATACTGTTCTTTCACATCATCTTGTATTGCTGCCTCCACACCACTCAGGACTGGGGAACAATGAATTCCTGATCCTCAATCAAATTTTTGTACTCAACAGGCTATTAGTAAATATTTGTTGAGTGAACAAGTTATTTTTTTTTTTGAAGTTTTTATTGAAGTATAATTGATTTATATAGCTGTGTTAATTTCAAGTATACAACAAAGTGAATTATATATATATATCCATTCTTTTTCAGATTCTCTTCTCATATGGTTTATTACAGAATACTGAGTAGAGTCATTTTGCTATACAGTAGGTCCTTGTTAGTTATCTATTGTTTATATAGTAGTGTGTATATGTCAGTCTCAATCTCCTTATTTATTACTTCAGCCCGTGTTTCACCTTTGGTAACCATAAGTTTGATCTTCAGGTGTGTGAGTCTGCTTTGTTTTGTAAATAAGTTCATTTTATCATTTTTATTAGATTCCTCAAATAAATTAGATCACATGATTTTAGTCTTTCTCTGTCTCACTTCACTTATTATGATAATCTCTAGGTCCCTGATTGCTTGTCTGATGATTCTGATCCTAGGTTTTATCCTAATTTTAATTAACCTAATTAAAACTCCTTTTTTTTTTTAAGAAAAAGCACTTGCATACAGTTTTTCCTCCTTAAATGCTTTTGTCAACTCTCTCACATCTCTTTTACCACTCAAAATATCAGAGATTGCATTGATTCAAACAGCTTTGAAATTACATATAAGATATTAGGATATCAGAATCTAATCTAATCTCTTATTCCTTTGATAATTTATTAATATTTCAAAGATTAAGTGTTCAAACTATCAGACTTTATCATAAGTGCTTCCACCAACTTGTCAGGAGTGTTTTAATGCATTAAACTGTAATTCAAGCAAAGTTCATTCCCTAAAACTATATACTTTTAAAATTCTAAGAGGCTTTAGGGTATAAGTAGCACAGTTTTATTCTCAAAATTGAGGCAAAAGAAACTTGATCACATTATCTAGGGACTCAGATAAATGAGGCATAAGAACTGACATTTACAGTAACTGGTTATTTTTATAATATCTGTGGTTAGTTATAATAAAAAATGTGCTTGTCTTAAAATCATTAATTGGGGGCATAAGGTTTGGCTTGAAATGGAGGGAATCAAAAAGCTATGGGGTGAGCTTTAAAATAGAGAAGTGAGAAATTGATATCATTAAGGAGTATTCCATTTTCATTATGTTGAAAGAAAGAAAAGAAAATCCTATCCCGATTTCTAAGTATTAAGATTATCTGACATCTGAAAGACTAGAAATAGTATTAAGAATTAGAAATCTGTTTTCTTTCCATATTATTTCCCTTAACAATGTAGCTTCTGAAAACTCTGTAAGCCATAAAGTTGATTTTAAATTTATTATCATCTCCAGATAACTGCCTGGTTAATCTCTGGACTACTACTTAATTGAAACACAAGATACTTCTTTTTATCTGGACTTAGACTTGGTTCTCCTTACACCTTATTACCTAAAATCTATCCTGATTTAAAGCTTTATATCTGTGCCATGTTCTCTATTAGTTATAATCCTGTTTTGCTTTTCTTTTTGTTTTAAATTCTGGAGAGGAAAATCGTTTCAGTCATTTTACTCTAGTGAAGTGTATCAAACCACACAGTTTATTTAATATTCCCAGTGTTACAATTCAGTGGATCTGTGTGTTGTTTACCTGCTCTCTGCTCAACATCACCTCTGCCGACCAAAACCATTCAAAGAATAAAGAATATCACTGTAATTCGTGACAAGTCTTCACCAGATGTTCTTGGTCCAGTTACCTGGACAAATGTTGAAAGACTGACTTGAGTTGGCACTAAATCAACTGAGACAATGTTGAACCAGAAAAGCAAAAATATAAATATGTGCCTAGTTGTCAAAGCAGAGTGTTAGATATTCACAGCATAAAATGCCTTGTCACTTAGTTGGCAAAAAATAAAAGTGTCTGTATTCTTACTATTTTACTGTGACTGGTGGTTCTTGTACATTTCCTAAAGTCTTCCTATTTAACATGACATATTATTCAGCTTGATTCTTAGATCCACTCAAAGAGTGGCTCATTATTAAACAATGTGAATTTTTTTAAGAAGTTTAATTTGCAACATATTGAAAAAATAGACTATTTAAATTCAAGCTACTCCTTTAAAAAAATCTAAAGTTTATTTAATATAATGGTAATATAAGTTTCCATGGATTTCTTGGTTCCAAAAAAATTGAAAATTTCCAACTGTTTGTCGAAAAGTCTAAGATTATAGTTTTAAGAGACATTTTCGATTGATTATTATTCTTAGGAAATTAGTCTACCGTGTAATGCTCAGAATGTTCTTTACTTATTATTGTACTCAGAACTTTCTATTTTAAATTAACACACATTCTGTCAATACAGACAATCAGGTTTTTTTGTCTTTTTGCTTTAAAAATCAGTTTTCACAAAAATTGGTGATTCTAAGAGGATAATACAGTCCACTGCTTTAAAAAATAATTTACAAATATGTTTCTGTTACAGTGCATATAAGAAGTTAATTGAAACAGTGATTGAATTAGTTTGATATGTTTTTGGTACTTATTCTTTACAGTGTCTTTCAACAGGACAGCTTTTACTGGCCCAACTTGATAGGCAAATAAACTGATCCTTAGAGAAACTTGGCCTCAATCAATGATTTGACTAACATAATCACCTTTAAATCCAAGGTTATCTAACTTCTAACATAATGGGAATTCCACTGTATAATTTGGCATCAGCTATTAAACTTAGGCAAATGATATTTGCAGTTTGGTGTGATATCAGATCTATGATTCAAATTTAATGATCAACAAAGTTTGTCTTTGTTTTCCTGACACATTCAACATATGCTTGGGAGGGGTAAGTTGAAGTTGAAATATAAAATATGATAGTAAAATTATAAAACTTATCTATAGGTTTAGACTGTATCAATATAACCTCAGAACAAACTTAGATTAAATTGTTTGCAGTTGGCAGTTGTCTTCCAGAGTAGTTTTGTACACTTACCTATAAAAATGGAAATTGCATATTATAAACTAAATAAATTGAACAATGAATCAACTAAACAAAGAAAGTAAGGACGATCAACAACAACAACAAGAACAAAAGACCCCAAGTTTTATTTTTCAACCATTAATATATGTGAATTATTTTAGAGGAATATATTCACAACTTGTCATTTTATGAACTTTATTAGACTTTATAGTTGATAGCTTTAAATTGTAAAATAGAAGCATCATATTAGGTTTCTCAAAGATTCAAATTGTTGTTACTATCATGAGTACAACCCACCTTTTCAAGGAACTTAATAGCTGAGCATAGAGGATATAAAAGAATAGAAGTAAACCTGAGAAATAATATACCATGCTGATCATAACACTTAAGTTCACCCTTTCCAGCCAATGTTCATGCTTTTTTTATCTGCTGTGGTCAGAGTCTATAAACTATGGTATGAAGAGATTTTCCTACTGACAAAATTAAACATTTTTTAGAGAAAATATCATTAATATAACTAATGTTATATGTGAAATTATAAAGGTCGATATAGTCTAGTTTTGCATTCAATACTGAATAATTAAGGGAACATAAAAACAATAGCAGTCTTTTTTTTTCCCCCCTCAACACTACTTATTATCAATTTATCTATACTGAAACTTAGGTGGTTTCTGTAATTTGACTATTATAAATATTGCTGCAATGAGCATAGGAATAGAAATCTCTTTTCAAAATAGTGCTTTGTTGCCTTGTGATATATATACAGAAGTGAGATTGCTGTGTCAGATGCTCATCGTATTTTTAATTTTTTAGGGGCCTCCGTATTGTTTCTTATAGTGGCTGAATCAGTTAACATTTGCGCTAACAGTATATGAGAGTTGCCTTTTCTCCACATCCTCATCAACCCATTTATTTTCTTTTTGATAATAGCCATTCTAGCAGGTATGAGATGATATCATATTTGTGGTTTTGATTTACATTTCCCTAATAATTAATGATGCTGAGCATCTTGCCCTATACCTATTGATCTCATGTCTGTCTTCTTTAGAAAAGTGTCTCTTGATGTCTTCTATCATTTTTAGTCAGACTTTTTTTTTTTATTTGCTGTTGAATTGTATGAGTTCCTTATATATTTTGAATATTCACTCCTTACCAGATCAGATCAGATCAGTCGCTCAGTCGTGTCCGACTTTTTGCGACCCCATGAATTACAGCATGCCAGGCTTCCCTGTCCCTCACCAATATGTTTTTAAATATTTCTCCTATTCAATACATAGCCTTTTCATTAGTTGACAGATTTCTTTTGCTGTGCAAGGCTTTTTAATTTGATGTACTTCCATTTCTTTATTTTTGTTTGCATTGCCTTTGCTTTCAGTGTCAAATCTGAAAAATCCGTGCGAAGACCATTGTAAAGAGATTTACCTGCTATGTGTTCTTCTAACTGTTGTACATTTTCATGTCTTGTGTTCAAGTTTTTTTTTAAATTTTCAGTTAACTTTTGTGGGTGGTGCTTATAGCAAAAGTCCAGTTTCATTCTTTTGTATATGGATATCTAATTTTCCCAGCACGACTTATTGGGAAGACTACCCTTCCCCCATTGTTATTCTTGGCTCCATTGTTATAAATTAACTTTATAAATGTGTGCTTATTTCTGGATTCTCTATTCTGTCCCATTGATTTAAGTATCTAATTTTATGCCAGTATCATACTGTATTGATTATTATGGCTTTGTAGTGTAGTTTGAAATCAGAGCATATGATACCTCCAGGATTGCTTTTCTTTATAAAAGATTGCTTTGATTATTTGGGATTATTTGTGGTACCATGCAAATTTTACTGTTCTTTCTTCTATTTCTGTGAAAAAATGCCATTAGAATTTTTATAGGAATTTTTACAGGGATTGCATTGAATCTGTAGATTGCTGTGGGTATTGTGGATATTTTAGCAATACTAATTATTCTAATCCAAGAAAGTGGGTTAACTTTTTATTGATTCGTATCTTTTTATATTTCTTTCCATTCCTTTTATCAGTGCCTGATAGCTTTCAGAATATAGATCTTTATTTCTAAGTGTTTATTTTATTTTTGAAGCTTTATAAATGAAATTTTTCTTTCCAGTAGTTTATAGGTAGTGTGTAGAAACACAACTGATTTTTCAGTATTCATTTTGTATTCTATAACTTTATTGAATAACTTTAGTTATTGTAAGAGTTTTTTGGAGAAGTTTTAAGCAATAGATATAGATATATCATATGATCTGCAACAGGCCTTCCCTGGTGGCTCGGCAGTAAAGAACATGCCTTCCAATGCAAAAGACATGGACTTGATCCCTGGGTCAGGAAGATTCCTTGGAGAAGGAAATGGCAACCCATTCCAGTATTCTTGCCTGGGAAATCCCTTGAACAGAGGAGCCTGGAGGGCTACAATCCATGGGATAGAAAAAAGTCAGACATGACTGAAGTGACTTAGCACAGTACACATCTGTAATAGAGACACTTATACTTCTTTCTCTCTGATCCAGATTCTTTGATTTATCTTTCTTGCCTAATTTCTTTGGAAAGGACTTCAAGTGACTATTTTGACTAAAAGTGGAGAAGGTAAACTAGAGGCACTATTTTTTTTTTTTAATTTAGCTGTTATTCTAAAAATTTGTATTGATTCTTAGGGATTGCCAATGGTTGGGCTCTCCAGAAGCAGGTACTGACAGAGCATTTATGTATGTGGCAGAATAGTTACTAGAGATGAACACTTGTGGGAAAGAGGGGGATGCAGGGGGGATGGGGCTGAGGGGAATGTGGACTGAACAGTAGTGCCACCACTGGGAATAGATGGTCTATCAGGACTGACCATTAGTGGATCAAATGCACAGACCCATATGCCTCTTTTGAAATCAGTCTTTGGATGTGTGTGCTTCCCCAAGAATGGTATTCCACTTGGCAAAGTGATTCCTGTGACTAAGGACAACTTCGAAGTCTTAACAGCTGGTGGCTGTATGTTCATAGCCCTCATAGCAGCAGGTTGACAGAATGTTCCTTGACAGGATGGAACATTACCATGGAACATCTGGAGAGGACATTACTATGTCCACCACAGAAATCTGGCTTTAATTCGATTCGTGGTCATGAGTTAGAAGCGCTAGAGCTACACTGCATATTATAGCAGCCAATAGCCCTGTATGGCCATTTAATTTTAAATTAAACTAATTAAAATTAAATAAAACATAAAATGTAGTCATAGTGTTTTTATCTCACATGCTCAGTAGCCACATGTGGCTATTATAAAGGACTTCCATCATTAAGGAGCAGCCTACTGGATGAACACTACAGAGTAAATTGCTAAAACAATGTGATTTTATACGAAGTCTGGTGGTTATCTTCTGTTTTAGATCATCCATGAGACTGTTTCTGTATATAATCTTGAAGATTGAAGATTGTTTGTCTTTTTTACCACTTGAATTATTTAAAATCTATTTACAAAGCAGACTCTAAGAACCACATGTTGGGGATGCTTCATGAATTCTTTTATGGTTTAGTGTTGAACCAAAACATAGTTGAGTGCTCCTAAAGTAAACATTTTCTACTTCCAGTATTCTCTGAAGAGTTTTTGAATTTTAAGTATGTAAAAATAAATCTTGTAATGCTACTTTAAAGTGTTATTGCATTTGCTTCAAACTACTGGCGTTGTAAATTTCAGTCCCATATGATTTCATTTGAAGGATGCATCTTGGATGGAAAAAAATGCGCTCTACTTGTGTTTTGCCTATCAACAGCCACTTGGCCCTAAATTTTTCAGTGAGAATTGAAAAATTAAATCTTTGGAATATTATGTTTTTCTGAGAGATAACCTTCTCAGTGTCAGACTTTTGAGGAGTATAAATGTAGACTGCTTAAAAACCTGACTTTGGAACCTCTTTTGCATGTAAAACTAGCTCTGTCTGGTGGAAATAAGTCAGGTAATGATCCTTCTTTTCTAGATACCTGAGTAACATGAAGCAATACCACCTGTATATCCACAAAGATTGTGACTTATGGGCTTACACCCCTATAGGATTACGGAATACCCTCATAGCTTCCTATTAAGCATAGGAGTTCCTGCAAGCCTTTCTTCTCTTTTCTCCCTACCCTTCTCATTAATTCCTCAGGCTTTGGACTTGATAATATTAAAAAAGTATACTTAGTAAATGTTAAGAAAATGGAGGGTTAAGCTATTCAGTTTTTTTTTTTTACTATAAAACTTTTAAACCTACTGTTATTGTAATATGTTTTACAAAATTCCAAAAATGCTCTAGTCAAGAAAGTTTCTAAAATGTATTTGACCATGTAGATCATTTTTGAGAGGAGCATCTGGCAAGACTATTATTTAGTCAAATCTTCAGTGGAATCACTGGCCTGAAGCACCCACCCCTTCCCCTTCCTGCCACAAATCCTTCCTCAGTTTTATGTTCTTACCTAGAGATGTATGGCTTGTATCTCAGCTTTTGCAGACTTTGTAGCTTAGGATACAGTGTAAAAAGGAATACAGAAAGTAGGAAAGGGCAGGGCTGATTATGTCACCTGTGATGGCAAAGTTAACACCTGCAGCTACACCTGCTTATGAGTCAGCAGGATACAAAACAACAAGCAACACAAAAATAGTCTGGCTGATTGTTTAACAATTAAAGTTGTAATTAGATTTGCAATTGAATTTTTGGTATCGTCTAGAGCTGGGAAAATCAGTGTATCCCAACTAAGCTTTTACTCAGCATGATATGTTCTGGTTCATTGCTAACCACATTGAAAAATCTGTTTTTTAAAACACAAATTCGAACAAAACTTGTAAACATCCTTCTCTAACCAGTCCCTCAGGTGATTTTTTTCCCATTTCAGTGACAAAATAGAAAATGCAATTTTATCTTGGGAAAAATGATCAAGTGACAGTTTTTAAGATAATCCAGATGTATACATTGTCATGCAATAGTCTAAAAAGATAATGAGTTTTTTAAGGCAATTATTTCTAGAACACATCTTATTGACATATTCATCTGATCTATGAACATACTTGAGTTGCTACCATGGTATCTCTGTGAAGTCTTAGTCATTTAAATATTCGGAGAAAGCTTTGATGAGTATTAAATCAAGTAAGCACAGGCCAGTTCACTATTTAGTAACCTTAGTGATACTGGTTTTCCTAGGATGGCTTCTAGTATACTAGTGAAAACTGGATAAAACCAAGAAACTTTCTTTAGACTCAGGGTAATTATATCATACATAGACCAACCAGGGTCTATGAGAATAAAAGGGGTTGCTATGAATAACTATGTAAGGCAACAGGTATTTACTGGGTGTCATGATGACCTTGGGTTTCCCAGGTGGTGCTGTGGTAAAGAATCTGTCTGCCAACACAAGAGATGCAAGAGATGTGGGTTCGATCCCTGGGTCAGAAAGATCTGGAGTAGGAAATGGCAACCCACTCTGGTATTCTTACCTGGAAAATTTCATGGACAAAGGAGCTTGGTGGGCTAGAGTCCACAGCATTACAGAGTTGGACACAACTGAGCATGCATGCTTTTTTTAAAAATGATGACTATTTAGATTAAAACTGAGATTTTCCAATATACTTGATGATAGAATCCAGGTGAGATATATATATATATATATTTATATATAATAAATTATATATTATATATATATTATAAATTATATATTATATATAATATATATATATATATATAACTAAATATATATATATATATTTAGTTAGTTAGTTAGTTGAGAGGTGTTACAGCCTGAAACATATCCCCACCCCCCAAATTCTTATGATGAAGTACTAACTCCTAGTAAGATATAGTACTTCAGAATGTATTTAGAGAGCGGATCTTCAAAGGGGTAACTAAGTTATAATGAGGGTACTAGGGTGGACCCAAATGCAATATGCTTCATGTTCTTCTAAAAAGAAGAGATAGGACACAAACAAGCACAGAAGACACAGGAAGCAGATGGCCATCGACAAGCTAAGGAGAGAAGGCTCTGAAGAAATCAACCCTGCAGATACCATGATCTTCAACTTCTAGCCTATAAAACCATGAGAATATATAACCTTCTGCTGTTTAAGTCACTCAGTCTATGATATTTTGTTATCGCAACCCTAGCAATACAAGGGGAAGTTGAGAAAAATCTTTTTTGATTTTATCATGAAAAATGAACAGAGGTAAGAGATACAATTTCCACATGCCACAATTGTTGTCATCTTCAAGAAGATAAACAAAAAATGCAGAATTCAACATCTATTACAGTAGCTCATTAGTCTCTGTTCCTAATTAGATGTAAGTTACTTTTTTCAGCAATTGCTCTCATCTCACATGCTAGCAAAGTAATGCTTGAAATTCTCCAAGCCAGACTTCAACAGTACCTGAACTGTGAACTTCCAATTCAAGCTGGATTTAGAAAAGGCAGAGCAACCAGAGATCAAATTGCAAACAACAAAAAAGCGCTAGAGTTCCAGAAAAACATCTACTTCTGCTTTATTGACTATGCCAAAGCCTTTGACTGTGTGGATCACAACAAACTGGAAAATTCTTCAAGATATGGGAATACCTGACCCACCTCCTGAGAAATCTGTATGCAGGTCAAGAAGCAACAGTTAGAAATGGATATGGAACAACAGACTGGTTCCAAATTGGGAAAGGAGTACGTCAAGGCAGTATATTTTCACCTGGCTTGTTTAACTTACATGCAGAGTATATCATGCAAAATGCCAGGCTGGATGAAGCACAAGCTGGAATCAGGATTGCCAGGACAAATATGAATAAGCTCAGATATGCAGATGACACCACCCTTATGGCAGAACGTGAAGAGGAACTTAAGAGCCTCTTGAATAAAGTAAAAAAGGAGAGTGAAAAAGTTGGCTTAAAGCTCAGCATTCAGAAAACTAAGATTGTGGCATCCAGTCCCATCACTTCATGGCAAATAGCTGGGAAAACAGTAACAAAGTTTATTTTTCTGGGCTCCAAAATCACTGCAGATGGTGACTGCAGCCATGAAATTAAAGGACATTTGCTCCTTGGAGGAAAAGTTATGACCAACCTAGGGAGCATATTAAAAAGCAGAGACGTTATTTTGCCAACAAAGGTCTGTCTAGTCACAGCTATTGTTTTTCCAGTAGTCATGTACGGATATGAGAGTTGGACAATAAAGAAAGCTAAGAGCTGAAGAATTGATGCTTTTGAACTGTGGTGTTGGAGAAGACTCTTGAGAATCCATTGGACAGCAAGGAGATCAACCAGTCCATCCTAAAGGAAATCAGTCCTGAATATTCATTGGAAGGACTGATGTTGAAGCTGAAACTCTTTGGCCACGTGATGCGAAGAACTGACTCCTTGGAAAAGATTCTTATGTTGGGAAAGACTGAAGGCAGAAGGAGAAGGGGATGGCGGAGGATGAGATGTTTGGATGACATCACTAATTCAATGGACCTGAGTTTCAGTAAGCTCCAGGAGATGGTGATGGACAGGGAAGCCTGGTATGCTGCAGTCCATGGGGTCACAAAGAGTCTGACACAACTGAGCAACTGAACTGAACTGAACATTTTTCAGCTTATGACTTGATAATGTTATCACTTGAACAAATTCATGTAACTGGGAAGAGCCTAGTACCCCAGCCTTGACCTTAGCCCTTATGAGAGAAGGGTGTAGAATCCTGCCTAAAAGCTATTCCTGGTTCTTCATAAACAAAACTGGCCTTTCACTGCCCCTGCACTTGTAACACATATAATGAGTTTTTGGATTCACAAAGGTATGTGAGAAGTGTGATTCTATGTTGGGAGTTAGAGAAGGAAGAAACGTTCTTAAAAGAAAGGGCGGGACAGCCTGTGTTCAGCTAACCCTAAGGGAGGACACTTGAAAGAAAGTCCTGTGATGGGAAAGACCTGGTTCATTTTTAAGCTAGTGATGATTAATCTTAAATTTTTCATGTTGTCCTTTTTTTGTTTGTGATTCTAAGCTTTCTTTCAAAGCCTGGTAAAGGCAACAGCTCTATATGGAATCCTATGGGCAGGTATGCAGAAAGGGAGCTTGGAAATTGGGGAACCTCAGGATTGGGGTTCTGCCAAAAAGTCCAGTCCCATGAAGAAATTAAAAATCATAATAGAGCCCCTGTTCTATAAGAACAGAGGTGCTGGGCAGGTTATCAATTTAGGAGAGGCAGAGAAATGGGCGGGCGGGGGGAAAGAGACTGAGTTCCTAGAACTATTAATGATATGAAGAATTTTAGGTACCAGGTAAATCCCAGGCACTAAAACATGGACAGGAGTATAAGGCTTTTTGGCTTCCCCTTAGATAAATTTCAGATCCATCTTATAACTGCTCTGGGGCTGAGATTTCAGGGTACTGTCAAGTCAACCGAGGTGAAGAGGGGGTTTGGTGGAAGAATCTGAGTCATTACCTCAGATACACTAGACAAGGTGATGCACAGAGGGGAGGGAAGGCAGCCCAGAACTGTGTTGGTGTTGTACAGATTGGAAGCCTGGTGACTAGAAAGAGGGCAGGAGGAGTTTGAAAGATTCACTGACACAGAGCCTCGAGGAGAGCCCCGGGCAATACAGAGGGACCCGGAGGCATTGGGGCATGGTTGTGCTGGCAGGCTGGGCTGGCATACATTTCAAAGCCGTTGTTCTGCACACTTCAGGAGAATGAAGTTAAATCTCAGAGTCAATGTTGCAAATAGTGACAGCCACATCACACATTGACTATAGTCACTAATCAAAAGATAGAGAGGCTGTGTGAACTGAAGGGGTTGGACTGAGGTATCTTCCAGCTTGGAAATGTCAGGTTCAGTTGGCTGAGTGTTATGTGAAAAGGTGCAGAGGTTCTGTGTTGTTTATTTTTTCTCTTTTTTTTTGTTTTTATCTTCACTGGTACATGTGAATAATGAATCGCAAATTTAGATTTCTCACACGGGAAAGAATCTTAGAGGTCACGAATGCACTCTGTTCCATATAAAAATGAGAGAGCAACGGACTCATTTCTTCAGTTGCATGATTGCATACCTGAATCTCTAAACAATAACTTACATTTGCCTTTAGTCCCTCATTGTGTATAGCTTTATGCTGTGCACATGCTGTTCTTGAGTAAAAGAGTGAATATTATTAATGGGAATGGGCATGATATATGTGACAATAATTATATGAGATGATTGATGACAGCTCTGAGAGTTATACTATCCTCTTTCCAAAAAATTGTAAATAATAACATAATTTAAAATATTAAAATATTAAAAATATAATAATTTTAGAAGATTTATGAATCGCTTTGAAAAAATATTTTTAGATAATTTCTCATAGACGAATGGAAACCAGATTAAGACTTTCTTTCTGGAGGTATGTATCTACTGCCTATCTGGTTAGACTCTATGTCCAGAAGTAAAAGAATAATATAATTTCAGGGATAACAATCTCTTGGGGGAAAAGATTTCAGAACTAATAAGGAAATGTTAAAATATGGACACTGACATGATATTTGATCAAAGAGTTATATCATTTTCTGAAAGAACTGTAACCCCAGCACATCACTATTTAAGTATTTAATTAAATTAGTAGACAATTATGTTTAGCTTTTTGTGAGTTTCAAATTTGTGGCATATGATGTTACACAATCCTTGCTAAATCTCTAATTCTTTTACTTTCTCTAAACTAGAACAAACCATAGGATAGAGATCATTTTTGGTAAATACAATTCAAAATACATATTACCATGTAATACGCAGTTCATTGGGCTTCCCTGGTGGCTCAGATAGTAAAGAATTCACCTGCAATGAAGGACACCAAGGTTTGATCCCTGTGTCAGGAAGATCCCCTGGAGAAGGAAATGGCAACCCACTCCAGTATTCTTGCCTGGAGAAGTCCATGGGCAGAGGAAACTGACGGGCTACAGTTCATGGGGTCTCAAAGAGCTGTACACAACTGAGCAACCAACACTTTCATTTTCTTTCAGGTAATTCATTATAAGACATAGGAGAAATGCAGTAAAATTTGTAAATATGACAGCCTCAAATATTAAGCCTATCCTGTTACAAATAAGATATAATTAGGATTACTGTACATTGCATTTGAATATAATAGGGTAGATTATGATGACTCTTAGGGCACACTTGTCAGTGCAGGGATAGCCAGGTGACTTATATTAAAATGATGAACAAGGCCATGGATAAGTGAGCTGTGCAGAATCTAAATGTATGCTGTGTTTATTTCTCTCTTATGATAAAGCAGTTCTCAGTGTCTGGGGTAATGTACGCTGGTATTTTGACCTTCTCTTACTCAAGGAATTCCTTTTACGACCTAGAACAGGTGAACAATTCTGTCTTAGTTCTACATAAAGGAGGCAATCTAGGCAGGGAGATTAGGAGTAGCATTGTGCTAGTTTAGTTTCTTTAAGTGGCCCTTGGATTATGGAACCAAGCTCAGTCACACTGTTCAAGATGCTTGTCAGCCAACTTTTGGGACTGCTGAAGTAAAGAAAAAGTACAAATATCCATGATCATGGATTCTTCCTTTTTTCAAGATGTATTTATATGCCCTGAGAGTGCCATCCTTTATAACCATTGCTCAAGTGAATATGATATGTGAAGCACATGAAGGCAAAACAAGAGTCCTTATTCAAAAAGCTAAAGATCCAGAGTGGGCAGGCCTAATTTTCTATTTTTTTTTCTATATACATTTTTTTTCACTGGCAATTAGTATGAATTCTTTATCAGTATTTGATTTACAAATGCTTTTTCCTCTTCTGTACATTTTTTCACTGTCTTAATATTGTCCTTTGCACAAAAATTTACTTTTGATGGAATCCAATTTATGTTTTTTCCCTTTTTGACAACTATGCTTTTAGTGCCATATCTAAGAAACTATTGCCTAGTTCAAGGGTATGAAGATAAACACCCAAGTTTTCTTCTTAAGAGTGTTACAGTTTTAGCTGTCACATTCAGGTCTCTGATTAATTTGGGGTTAATTTTGGAATTGGTGTGATTTAGGGGTCCACATTTATTCTTATGTGTATATCCAGTTTTTCACTACAGTTTGTTGAGGACTGTTTTACCTGTGGAATGTCTTGGCATCCTTGTTGATAATAAATTATGCAGAAATATAAGGGTGTTTGTATGTATTCTCAATTGTGCGTGTGTTGAACTATGTGTCTCTGCTTGTGTCAATACCATGCTCTCTTGATTACTGTAGGTTTTGTACTTTGTATCAGTCCTTTAGCTTTGTCCTTGTTTTGACTATTCTGGATACCTTATATTTCCAAATGAAGTTTGGACTAAATTTTGAAAAGTGCATAGAAGATGATCAAATTTTTGGATGTAAGATTTTAGGAAAGAGAAGTACCACTCCGCCATCCCTGGGATCCTCCAGGCAAGAATACTGGAGTGGGTTGCTGTTTCCTTCTCCAGTGCATGAAAGTGAAAAGTGAAAATGAAGTCGCTCAGTCATGTCCGACTCCTAGCGACCCCATGGACTGCAGCCTACCAGGCCCCTCTGTCTATGGGATTTGCCAGGCAAGAGTACTGGAGTGGGGTGCCATCACCTTCTTTGAAATATAAAAAGAAATACATCTAAATTCTATGCACAAGATAGATTCCAGGTAAAGAGATACACAAGCACTGAGATAAGTGAAACAGGTACTTTGTGACTGTGTATGGCTGGACCAGAGGATAAGGAGTTGTGAGAGATGAGGATGGAACAATAGATGGAGCCAGACCATAGTACATTTGATCCTAGAGGCAGTATTTTGTTCTCTAGACAATGGGGAGCTACGAAAGTTGATGGCAATCATTTTTTGTTGTTCCAAAATAAATACTTTTTCTTGCAAAATATTGGTATTCTCTTTGAATACGCACACACACACGCCTCCTATGTGTGTATGTTTAACAATACACAGGTCACATATAATATATACATAATGTATGGCAACACAGGTTTGAACTGCTCAGGTCCGTTTATATTGAATATGTGGATTTTTTTCAACAAATATGTATTAATATATTATGTATTAAATATGTGTTACTATACAAATATGTAGTACTACACTGTCTCTGGTTGGTTGATTCCCCCGACGCCAAACCACAGATACAGAGGACTGACTGTAAAATTATATGCAGATTTTCAACTGCATGGACAGAAGCAACACCCCTAACTCATACTTTGTTTTAGAATCAACTATAAATGCAGAGTTATTGATATATGGGGCTTCCCAGGTGGCACAGTGCTAAAGAATCTGCCTTCAAATGCAGGAGATGTGGGTTCGATCCCTGGGTAGGGAAGATTCCCTGGAGAAGGAAATGGCAACCTACTCCAGTATTTTTGCCTGGAAAATTTCATGGACAGAGAAGCCTGGCGGGCTAAATTCCACGGTGTTGCAAAGAGTTGGACATGACCAAGTGACTGAGCACATACACATTGATATAGAGAGATATTGTAAACTAACCTCACTTTCCCAAATAATACAGAGATCCTCTAAAGCAAAATAAGTCTCAGTAAGTGCTCTGGATATTTTGTGGTCAATTTCCCAAGATAGCCATTCAAACCAAACTGTAAGAGTGACTCTGACTTTACTAAATTATGCACACCAGGAAAGGCCAGAGAAATAATAATAAATTAATAGAAAAATATTTTCCATTCTATCTAAAGACTCTATGTTTTTTGTTTGTCTTCTGTTTTGGTGTTTAATCAAAACTTCACAGCTATTGTCGTCAGGTAGAGCTTTTCATCATGCCTGAGTTTAATCACCCTGGGTGAATGAAGCTGTGCCTTATACTTTAATCCCTTTGGAAAAGTCCAATACAATATGGAACCAATCAGTCACATGTATGTGTTTAGTACAATGAAGCTGAGCACAGTATTTCTTGTGAATGCCCCAGATTGAACTACAGCTTTATAATTTTACCTACACATTTTCTATAATAAGTATGAAAGACTCTGGTATAATTGTGTTAATCATAACTAACAATCACTATTCTTTTTCAGTTTTGTCATGACAAATAACTTTCAAGGCATGCATACCCTAAGGTATGTAGAATTTCTCCATTGAACAGATGAAAAAATTGAGATTGAATGAATTAGAACTCTGCTTCTCTCCATCAATGACCCATTTCCATATTATTTTTATTAACAAATTCTAGAGTCATTGAAGTTTGTTGTTGTGCTTGTGCTCAGTTGCTTAGTCATATCTAATTCTTTGTGACCTCATGGACTGTAGCCCTCTAGGCTCCTCTGTCCATGGACTCTTCCAGGCAAGAATACTGGAGCAGATTGCCACTTCCTACTCCAGAGGATCTTCCCGACCCAGGGATCGAAAATGTGTCTATTGTGTCTCTTGCATTGGCAGGTGATTCTTTACCACTCTGTCACTCCCGGGAAGCCACATTTCCATATTATTTTTCTTAACAAATTATAGAATCATTAGAGTACTTTGCTATAAATTACAATACCTGAAGTAATTTTCTAAAATGTTTTGATGATCCAATTGGACAACCCAAAACAACAAAAACTAAGGAAAGATTAAATTACAGAAATTAAGCAAGGAAAGGAAGACCCTTTTACAATCTAAGTTTCCACAGTGTTATTTAGTTCACTGAGCCACCTGATCTTTCAAGCATCTTGTATGATCTTTTCCACATCTGCCTGGAGGCTGCATGTGGTTGGTTAGGTTTCTCTCCTTTCCACTCATCAAACTGCAAACACATGGGCAGAAGAGATTGAAAAAATGGAATGTTAATGAAAATATGCAGTGTTAACAGTACTCTCTCTGTTAAACAGTATTAACAATGGAAGGGGACCATAGAAGGGCAGGAAAGAGAGAGAATAACAAATTGAATGAGATGAGATAATAAATGGAACTCTATTAGAGTGACCTACATTTTCATCTGTAAAAGGCAAGGGGAAGGTGTTTAAACCAGTTTGGTTTAAAAAAAAAAAAAAATTCCTTCTGTGCTGCAAGATTCCGGAGCTTATTTCAATTTTGGAGTAACTCTGTTTCTGTCTCATAAACCCAGTTCTGCACCAGCTTTAATACTGACAAGCTGTTATTTTCTCCGCCAGCCTCACTCATTATCATGAACTGCTTTTATAAAGTTGAGAAAATTTCCATTAGTGCTGAAGAAAAAGGTTGAAGTATTTAAGTGTTGACGTCCAGGTGGATCGCATTATATTTGGCAGTTTCTCTGCCAAGTACATGAACATCAGCACTTCTCTTTGAGAAAAGGTTTTTTCATTTACTTAATCTGTTTCAACTTTGCAGTAGGCCTGGAATTCAGTAGTGGAAAGGGCAGGCAGCCACCCCCAATGTGTTTCATACAGTATGACGTCATTGGTCAAGTATGCTTACTCTGCCCAAAGCGACTCTGTAGCTGTGGTTATGAGAAATATGTCTTCTGCCAAACATTTTCCTTTCTTCCTTATTTCTCTTCTACTTTGAAGGGTTAACTTGAAGGTGGAAATAATTTCGCCATGACTTATAGTTTTGGTAATGTTTACATCTTTGTACTTTAGTTTGTATTATTTACTCGATGATTATTGACATGTGAATCTATTGTGTAGATAAACTTAAAAAGCCTTTCCTGGCTTATCCAGAAATATTGGAGAAGTAGATATGGATAGTGTATTATTAATACTGGCAACATAATGAGCTAGATTTTTAAAATATATCAGCAGTTACTATTAATGAAAGTGAAAGTGTTAATCACTCTGTCGTATTCTACTCTTTCTGCCCTCATGGACCATAGCCCGTCAGGCTCCTCTGTCCATGAAATTATCCAGACAAGAATACTGGAATGGGTTGTCATTCCCTTCTCCAGGGGATCTTCCCAACCCAGGAATCGAACACAAGTCTCCTGCGTTGCAGGCAGATTCTTTACTGTCTGAAAAAAACCTCTCAATACTTTATCTCATATTCATTTTTTATCCTTTAATATTCCAACAATTCAGAAAAACAGTTTCTTGAACACTTATTTTACACCAAGCACTGTAATAAATGTTGTACAAGTGTTTACTCTGAATTTCACAATTTATGTTGTAGGCATTTTCATTATTATTGGTACTATTAATACCCACTTTATAGTTGAAAAAAATGAAGCAAAAAGAGATTAAATAGGTTTCTCCCAAATTACACAGGTAATAAGTGGAGAATTAGAGTTTGAATTTAAGTATTTTGAGTCCAAAATCTATGCCCTTATTCACTACATTATGTAGCCAAAGTAACTGGCTAGTCAGATAGCATTGCCAACATTCTGAAAAAAAAAAAAAAGAAGAAGAAGAAATATACTGAAACTCAGGCATAGTTACTTAGTGAGTGACTTTCTGAAAGTACTAGTACTTCATTGATTCTATTCTTTAATATTATACTCTATCATGATCAATTCTATAGCTGACCCTTAGAAAGTACTCAGTGAATGTTAATTTAAATGTTACTAAAGAGATGTATGAGGGGGATTTAAATTTTTTTTCTTTTAGTATATGTTTTAAAGAATTATTAGAATTATATGTAGATAGATTTTAAACTCAAAGAGTAAAGGTGAAAAAAATCCTCTAATAGTAGGAAAACAGAGATATGTTCCTAAAGAGACTTTTTTTCCTATACAATTTTTAAAGTCTAATTTCTATTTACAACTATTTAAAAATATTGGCTATATCCCCCATGTTGTACAATACATACTTGAGCCTATCTCACACCCAATAGTTTGTAACTTCCACTCCGCCACCCCTATATTGCTCCCCCCTCACTGGTAACCACTAGCTTTTGCTCTGTGAGGTGCTTCATTTTTGTTATATTCACTAGTTTGTTGTATTTTTTTTTAGATTCCATATCTTAGCAAATCATATAGTATTTGTCTTTCTCTGTGTGATTTATTTTGCTTAGCATGATGTCTTCCGAGCCCATCCTTATGGCTGCAAATGGCATTATTTCATTCTCTTTTATGACTAAGTACTATTCCATTGTATATATGTACCATATTGTCTTTATCCATTTATCTGTTGATGAATGGATAAAACACCCAAGTGTCGTCTCCATGTCTTGGGAATGGTATATAATGCTGTCATTATTGGGGTATATGCATCTCTTCAAATATATCAGGATATTTAAAATACCTTCTGATATATCTTCTTTTTGAGGTCTGTTTCTCTCCCAGTACCCTCTCTACCATATGGGATCCAGGAAATGGCAGTATCAAATGCCTCTTCCTGGAGAACAACCATATGATGTTAGGGAGGAGACAGAAAGAAGCTTTCTGGTTAGGAAGGAGAGAGAAAGGGACAGAGCAAGCTCTGCATTTTGGTAGTAGTACTACCCCAGCTTGCCCCCGCGTGGTGATCACAGTGGAAGAGCAGTTTGCTGTGTTTGGCAGGGAGAAGACCCAGAAGACTGGGGGCACTGACGAGTTTTCCTCAGCATTTGTGCAGCTTAGAATAGGACCCACCATGGGAGATATGGAGTTTGATAGTTTTGGGTCTATTGGCTGGCACAGGACACCCTGTGAACCTACAGCACCACCACAGAGAACCTTCCACAGGCAGCCTAAGCTGACTGACTGAGAGCTAGCAAATGTACACCATCAGTTTGGGGTGAGATCAATTCTTAAATGAAATGGAAGCTTCACAGTAGCGTTGGGGGAGAATTTATGTAAGTTGTTGGCATTCACTGACTTGATAGCAGTGATCAGTCAAATATTTAATAACCAACTAACAGAAATTGCTGTTGAGGTTTGCAAAATGCTAGAAGAGCCTAACATGATCTGCACAGGGATACCAGGTCCACCCCTGTAAGGACAATAAAAAGCTTCTTGTTGAAACAAATACCATGTTTGAAAATTTACCCTCCCTAAAATAGTGTAAAGGAAACAGACTGAGATTTATTTAATTGGCAAATCTGTTCTTTCAATTGTCCAGGGACAAAGGAGATGGATGAGAAAGTATGTATCATCTGCATTAAAATTAAAAATTCAAGCTGCTCATTTTTGCATATTTGGGTATAATGTGTACACCTTTCTCTGATCTCAAGGATGTAATTGTATTACGTTTTTCTGAATATATAAATAAAATATATTCATTATACAAATTCAAACAGTATATAAAATATGAGGAAGAAAGTTAAGGCCTTCTGCAGTTCTATCACACTTAGATAACTTCCAAGGATACCTAATGGCCACTTTCTTATGCATCTTTATAAAAAGACCCTGATGCTGGGAGGGATTGGGGGCAGGAGGAGAAGAGGATGACAGAGGATGAGATGTCTGGATGGCATCACTGACTCAATGGATGTGAGTCTGCGTGAACTCCGGGAGTTGGTGATGGACAGGGAGGCCTGGCGTGCTGCGATTCATGGGATTGCAAAGAGTTGGACACGACTGAGCGACTGAACTGAACTGATAATGTAGTTACATGTATATAAATATGTGTCCAAGTATGCACATGTGTGTACCTGTATTATTTTACCTAATGGGATCACATATATTCCATATGCTATTTTTCCTGCTCATCTTCCCCAAACACTTTGTCTTTATCCCACTCAGACAATGGAATTTTCTTTCTTTCAATCAAAATGCATAGTCACCTCATAAAAGATATGGCTAGTAAAAACTAAAGGTTTCCTTTACTCACTCTAGTGGAGTCAACATTATGTATGTTATATATGTGAGTGGTTAACATATCAGCCAAGATGGCCAAATGACTCTTAAGACAGAATGACAGGGGGAAAAAATGCATTTTTCAGTTCCTTTGTGCTTTCATTAAAAACATACATTGTGAAGGCTATCTCATTTCACAGATGAAGAAAAAGTTTAAATGACTGGCTCAAGTTTCAACAGCTTGTTAGAAGCAGAAAGTGTGCCCCCCTTATTTGAATCCAAACAAAAAACTGAACATCTTAACAGGAGCCTAATGACCACTTTGAAAAACAAAAACAGTATGAACAATAATTACAATGTATTGACTGTCTATTAAATGTCAAACTGTTTTGGGCTTTTATACAGATTTAGTCTTGCAAGACAAGTATTATTGTTAATCACAAGTATTATTGTCAAAATTTTATAACTGAGGAAAATAAGGGCACAGACGACAACAAGGAGCCCCTGACTCCAGAGACTGCGCTGCTGCTACTGTACTGGGCCGCCTTCCAACAGCGGCACCTGAAAACGGGGAAGCTGGTGACTCAGGGCTTGTTAAGCTACCCTCAGCATTAATTTTCAGCTTTCAACAAATACTGCTGACACCTCTCCCTTTTGTCAAGTGATGAATTCAGCCAAACAGGCCTTGGATTGTCTAATCTCTTTCCAATTGGCTAGCCCAGGATCTACTAGCTGGTAAAGCAGATTTATGCTTTGTATTTTATAAAGGGAATTGATGCTATGTAAATTGACTATTGACTATGCACTTACATGGAGTATTTAAAACCAAATATACTAGGTCTACACCCTAGGGCTTCATATTATACTCAGAGCACCGAGGGGGGAAACGGAAATAGAGGCAGTTACTTTTAGTTGTTATAAGAGTACACCACACAGGCATACAGTTGTATTTAGGGGGCAGAGAAAAGAAAGTAGGCAATGTCTTCTTGATAGTAACTCCCTCATCAGCAATTATTCATGTAGCAGTAGTAGTACTAAGAAAACAAAGAAGATATTTTGGTCCATATTCTTCATCATGGCTTTACGTCAAAATTTCATTAAAGAAATGAAAAAAATTATTTTAGGTTAATACACAGCACATGCACAGTAAGAGACCTGATGTCTTAAAGAGACCAAAAAGCCCAGTTCTGTCTACTAAATCTATATCCTCACTCAGTTGTGTTTCTAATTTAAAGAAGGATATTTGTGGAGGATTATCATAGACCTTCACATTAGTTTTCAAACGTTGTTGTAACAAAGTACCACAAACTCAGGTGGCTTACAACAACAGAAATTTATTCTGTCAGAGTTCTAGAGGCTAGAAGTTAAAAATCAAGGTGTCAGTGGGGCCACACTCCCTCTCAACTACTAGAGGAGGGTCCTGCCTTGCGTCTTCCAAGCTTCTGGTCATTTCCAGTAATCCTAGGGGTCCCTTTGGTTTCCGATGCGTTGTTCCAGTCTCTGCTTCCATCTTTACACAGCTGTCTTCTTTCTGTGGTGTGACTGTGTCTGTCTTTGCAGTGACTGGATTCAGGACCCATATTAATCTCGCATGACTTCATCTTAATTTAAATATCTTAATTACATCTTCAAAGACTCTATTCAGAGATACTGGAGGTGAGGACATCAATTTATCATATTTTTTAGAGAATAAAATTCAACTTATTACAAGTTTTGTTTTGTTTTTTCCTTAACTTTTCAAAGTACTGTTGGAGAATAACAGTTTATGATATTTAGAAAACACAACAAAATATCACTTTTAATATTACCAAATAGATATACATTATTAACATTTATATTTTTTCTGTAAAAGTACTTAAAGGAACACTCATATATAGCTTTTTAAAAAAGAGTTAAGAGGGAAGTGGCTTGCGGGCCATATTACAGGCAGGTGCTGTTTTTGTCTCAGGAGCTATATCATGTCATTAAAGGCTTCTATGAAGAGTCTGCGTTTATAAAGTATGGTTCTTTGAGAGGACAAGCACCACTTGCTCTAACTTATGTTTTGTTTGTTATTCCTTTAAGTGGATGTGAACTGAAGAAACTTTGGAGAGATGGAGGTTCATTACTTCTCAACTGGGGAAGAAAACCCCATGGGTTCATATGGCTACTATGTAGCAGTGTACTTCTTTCTTTTAAACTGTGAGAATCTGATGAGTCTGGAAATCAAGGTTAGGGACCTCCTACCTATTTGTTGGTTTCCTTTCATATTAGGTGCTGGTTAGCATATGCAGGGTCCAAGTGGAAGAGGAAATCTCAGGCTCAACTTCCCAGGCCCAGGAGGACACAGATTGAATTGTGTTTTTCATCTTTGTCTTTCATGTGCCTGGCACAGTGTCTCAAATATAAGTATTGGATGGATGGAAAGATGGATCACCCATACTCCTAGGAAAGAGTCTCTCAATTTAACAATTTGAGACACAGTGTGGGAGAGCCAAGGGTTAGAGTAGACTGTTTCTTCTACTGTTTATTCTTCTTGTTACCTCATCAGCCTCTGGAAAAATATCTCCTTCTCAAAAATAACTTGTTTTTTATTGAATCTCTAAAATCCTAAAATAAACAACTGTAAATTGTAAATACAATTCTACTAAGAATCCAATCCTTTTTCTCAAAATGGGTACTTTCACACACAGACAGCCCTGGTATTTTTTTTTTAATTAAAAATAGAAATAGATGAACTTATAATAACTTAGCATGTAAATAGTTTTCCTGAGGAGAAAAAAAAAAAAAGAGTAGCTTTGAAACAATAAAATGTGAATCACACATAGCTGGAAGTGTGACTTAATATGTTCAGTAAATATGCTACAAACCTGTACATTGTACAGGTTGGCTCATATAATGACTTCAGTGAGCCTTACTTTTCAAGGCCATGTAGGTGAAATGTAATAAGCATTGGGTTATTTGGCAAAGCTCCATTCATTTTATTACTTTTATCTAGGGTAGTTTTCTGTTGTTTAAAAATAACAATATATAATGAAATAAATATCCATAACCATATAAATATGCACATGTGTATAGGGAAAAATTAGAAGCATATTTATATGTGTAATTGCAAGTTTATACATTAATATTTCTAAGTTTATAAACATACACACTCTTGAGTGAAGTTGCTCAGTTATGTCCAACTCTCTGTGACACCATGGACTGTAGTCTGCCAGGCTCCTCCATCCATGGGATTTTCCAGCCAAGAATACTGAAGTGGGGTGCCATTTCCTTCTCCAGGAGATCTTCCCAAGCCAGGGATCGAACCCAGGTCTCCTGCATTGCAGGCAGACTCATTACCATCTGAGCCACCAGGGAAGTTAGCATCAAATCAGGTATTTTCCATATGTAAATGTTATTTTCTCATATACCATTAGCTAGTATTATAGATTTAAAATGTTGAATAAATCAAAAGTTTGATCTTTTACTTTAAGTAATAGAAGAGAAGTTGAATATAAGGTATGAGGAAGGAAGATATATAAAACATTGATGGAAGGGGTTGTCCCCACACTAGATTGTCTGACATGCCCCTGAATTTGCGTATGTGCAGAGATTTCAGGGAGACCACAATAGGAGTGAGATAACCTCAGAGTATGAACGAATCTGGTGCAGCTTCTCTAAACAAATAATGGAAATGGAGGCATGATGGGAATATGCTAAATGAGAAGGAGGAGTAGGGAGAGTGGAGAGAAAATAACAACTGGAGTTTCTCTAGGAAATTCCCAGTCAGTCACTTGAGAGTGGGGAATGTGCTTCCCTCATCTTAAAGATACTGCTACAGAGGAATAAATGAGATGCTCCAGTAAATCTTCATCAGTTTTATCAGAACTAGCTAAGGCATTGCAGATAGTCTTCAGTAACGGGATGGGCCCTCCTTAACCAAGTTTGTCCTGAGTTTAAGGTTAGTGATACCATGGTTGACCCAAGAGGGTATGAGGAGGCTTATTATTTGTAGAAAGAGGCATTCTGCAGAAAGCAAGTACTGCAAGTAGCTCACAAGGTCTGCAATAGCTTGAAGAACAAGGAAGGGAAATTGGCTTGTTTTTTTGTTGTTGTTATTTTTTGTGTGTGATTAAGGGATGCAGCCAGGCTGAAGGTTTCTGTACATGGCTTGAACTTCCAGCAGCAAAGAGGGGAGCACTAGGGTTTCTACAGAGTTTGTCTACCTGTAAGGCTGAGGGCAAGAAGGAGGGATAAAGCTTAAAAGCTCTCAATAATATCTAAAACTGGACTCAGATTCTTTACTACACGAAAGAATCCTAATGTATACTCTACTGAGACCTCATATGACAAATTCGCTACCCCCAAATTCTGATTGCAAGAAATTTAGTCCCCAGTTAAGGTAGTTTGAAAATATTTCTTCAAGTTTCATACCTTATTACTAGAGATACATCAAATATTTTCCTTTTTCAACCATAGGATATAATGTGCTGCCATTCAAAGTCTATCCTTAGTGCTTTCAGAGACTTGATGGGGAAAACAAGCACACTCTCAATAAATAATACCTTACTAGGAAGCATTTTAACAAAGGAGTGAAGCTCAAGATTTGTTATGGGACTGAGATGGAACTGAGAGAATTGAGTAACTGCCTAAAAGGAGTGCCAAGACATGATATGAAAAGTGAAAAGAAAATGTTTTATCTCTGTCAAAATTTTGCTGCATTACATTTCTGTGTGTATGTTAGAAAACTAAAAGACACAGAAGTTGTAGCCCAATATGAGCTTTCACAGATAACTGTTAAACCTGCCACTTATTCCTGGCATGCTTGGACTCAAGCAGATAGTCATTATTTTTCCAGCTATTGTTTTCTTGAAATCAATGAACTCAAAGATAGGGCATTCACACTAATTCAAAAGAATGATGCAGCGTTTCTCCTATTTTAAGACACTGTGTGTATGCTTGTGTGTGTGTGTGGCTTTGTGCTATTATTCATTTACAATCCTGATGTATTTCATTCCAAGTTTGAAGAATCCAATTCTCTACTTTTAATTTCAGAAAATTTGAATAAGAATATAAATATCCATTCTATATATATTTTTACTTTATGTTTTGGCTATTCAAGATTCTTTAAAAAACTTAAATAAAGCAACATAGCTTTCTATACAAGTAATTTATTACAGGTTGCTATGACTTTAAAGAATTTCAGAACGTGAGAAGACTAAGATGTGGCAAATCTGTGCGGTTTACCCAAGGTCACAAAGCTACAAAGTAATAGAGCTGGTTTCTTGCTGTTCAGCCGGTTGTCCTACTATTGTTTTCAGTGTCATAAGAACTTAGAATATTTCTAAGAAAATTTAAGTTGTATTGATTTTCAGGCTGGCTTGGAAGAAAATGATTTGAAATCTAACAACCACTTATTTGAAAACATCAAATTCCCTCTAATCTAGTTTTCAAATACAGCAGTTTTTCACTCAACATATTTTATCAAACTGCTTAGTATATAAAATAACCTCTGTGTTTGTGAAAAAGCCAAATAATAACTATCAAGGATATGCCTTCATGATGACCAAGAATCATATGTAAATTTCACATGATTTTCCCAATAGATGGGAGGTTTACTTCATATATGTAAAACATTGGCAACATGCATCCTTATAAGCTATTGCCAAGATTAAAATTAGGAAAGTATTTCACTCTTACAGTCTTAAACAGGACCATAGCTCTTTTTAGAACTGTGTCCCATCTCATTTCTTCAGCTTCCATTTCCACTGGTACATTAAAAGTCTAGTAAAACATTTTTAGAGAAAACGATCCAATGGAAGAAGCAACAATAATGTATAATCTTACCAATGACACCTTGATGATGACCAACACTTTGAGATCAGAAAGGATTAGATGTGTAATTTAACCCAATCTTAAATTTAAATTAAGTGGAAATTGCTATTATTTAGAAAACTAAATGATATTCTGAAATTTATTGTAGATTGTTGGTTTTTTCACCAAGATTAAGGTGAAAAATGCATGAAATGGATTTACCTTATATACTTACAACTGATAATAGAAATATGATAAAATCTTAATAATAACAGTAACAATCAGGGATTAGAAGGGAGAAAAATCTTTATTTTTAGGGCCTAGTTACATTAAAGTTACTGACACCTCCCAAGAAAAAAATACTGACAATTCCTTTTCGGAGATGATTCAGCCACATATATATTTTTCTGTACCTTAAGGCTTGGGTTTTTGAAATAGAAAACATTTATTAATTGGATTTGAATTATTTAAATTTTGCATATATTTCTTTTGGGTAAAATGCACTTCTAGGGCACAATAAAATGTTAATTATAAAATAAGATAGATGTCCCTTCAATCCATCAGCCAATAAGTTCATAAGGGTCAGTATTATAGGCACTACAGAAAACAGTGGGAAAGGATCATGCCACTGTAACCACCCCCACGGACTTTGAATTGGTTAAAGTGTCATTAGATACCGGGTATCAAAATTTGTAAGAGTCCAAGTTATACCAGTTATCAAAGTTTGTAAGAGTCCAAGTTTGGACTTCAGAAACCAGGATTTTAATCCAGTTTTAGAATACTATGGCACTCAGAATCTGTTGAAACAGCCATCCTGGGTTCTCTTATATGGTAATGATAACAGCAAAATCTACTAGAGAAGGTTGCCAGAAAGATTTCATGTAAATAAAGCTTTAGACAATGCCTTGTTAACCTTTCTTGAACCCCATTGTGAGTTCAGTAAATGGTAGCTCTTAACATTGTTATTTGACATGAAATGGAATAGAGAATAATTAATGACTTAACTTTGGTGACTACAGTAGTTACTAAAAGTGTTATCTAATGTGCTACCTGAAGTGTTACCTAAGTAAAATATAAGCAAGAGTTTGACAACAACATAAGGAGACAATAGAAAATTGTCCCCATGATGGGAAATAATAATCAGAAGTAGGAAGAGTATGAAATTATTGAGCATCGTAAGAACAGCCTGAGTAGGGTGGAGTGAGAACTCCCTATTTTGGATAGCAACAGTAGTTGTAATAGAGCTATAATGTCTGTCTGATCCAGGATCGTGGAAACTAATGAAGAAGAACCTAAACAATATCTCGCAAGTGGTTTCTCATCTCTGCACTTAATTGATGTTGAGAGGAGTGGGCTGTAAAACTAAGAAAAGAGCAAAGTCCTTAAGACCCTTGATGTAACAGAAATCCTTGGAACATTGGCTATTATTAGAATTTTAAGGAATGTCTATGGTATATAAAACCTTTTGCTCCAAAAGAAAGAAAATGCCATTGCATTCATGTTAAAAGTGGAAATAGCTGTATTTCTTACAAAAAGCTGTAAAAAGAAGAGAAGCAAAAAGAAAAGGAGAAAAGAAAAGATATACCCATTTGAATGCAGAATTCTAAAGAATAGCAAGGAGAAATAAGAAAGCCTTCCTCAGTGATCAATGCAAAGAAATAGAGGAAAACAATAGAATGGAAAAGACTAGAGATCTCTTCAAGAAAATTAGAGCTACCAAGGGAACATTTCATGCAAAGATGGGCTCAATAAAGGACAGAAATGGTATGGACCTAACAGAAGAAGAAGATATTAAGAAGAGGTGGCAAGAATACACAGAAGAACTATACAAAAAAGATCTTCACCACCCAGATAATCATGAAGGTGTGATCACTCACACTCACCTAGAGCCGGACATCCTGAAATGTGAAGTCAGGTGGGTCTTACGAAGCATCACTATGAACAAAGCTAGTGGAGGTGAGGGAATTCCAGTGGAGCTATTCCAAAACCTAAAAGATGATGCTGTGAAAGTGCTGCACTCAATATGCCAGCAAATTTGGAAAACTCAGCAGTGGCCACAGGACTGGAAAAGGTCAGTTTTCGTTCCAATCCTAAAGAAAGGCAATGCCAAAGAATGCTCAAACTACCGCACAATTGCAGTCATCTCACACGCTAGTAAAGTAATGCTCAAAATTCTCCAAGCCAGGCTTCAGCAATATATGAACTGTGAACTTCTAGATGTTCAAGCTGGTTTTAGAAAGGCAGAGGAACCAAATATCAAATTGCCAACATCTGCTGGATCATTGAAAAAGTAAGAGAGTACCAGAAAAACATCTATTTCTGCTGTATTGACTATGCCAAAGCCTTTGACTCTGTGGATCACAATAAATTTGGAAAATTCTTCAAGAGACGGGAATACCAGACCACTTGACCTGCCTCTTGAGAAACATGTATGCAAGTCAGGAAGCAACGGTTAGAACTGGACATGGAACAACAGACTGGTTCCAAATAGGAAAAGGACTACATCAAGGCTGTATATTGTCACCCTGCTTATTTAACTTATATGCAGAGTATATCGTGAGAAACGCTGGGCTGGAGAAAGCAGAAGCTGGAATCAAGATTGCCAAGAGAAATAGCAAGAACCTCAGATATGCAGATAACACCACCCTTATGGCAGAAAGTAAAGAAGAACTAAAAGGCCTCTTAATGAAAGTGAAATTGAAAGTGAAAAAGTTGGCTTAAAGCTCAACATTCAGAAAACTTAAGATCATGGCATCTGGTCCCATCACTTCATGGGAAATAGATGGGGAAACTGGAAATAGTGGCTGACTTTATTTTTCTGGGTTCCAAAATCACTGCAGATGGTGATTGTAGCCATGAAATTAAAAGATGCTTGCTCCTTGGAAGGAAAGTTATGACTAACCTAGAGAGCTTATTAAAATGCAGAGACATTACTTTGCCAACAAAGGTCCATCTAGTCAAGGCTATGCTTTTTCCTGTGGTCATGTATGGATGTGAGAGTTGGACTATAAAGAAAGCTGAACGCAGAAGAATTGATGCTTTTGACTGTAGTATAGGAGAAGACTCTTGAGAGTCCCTTGGAGTGCAAGGAGATCCAACCAGTCCATCCTAAAGGAGATCAGTCCTGGGTGTTAATTGAAGGGACAGATGTTGAACTGAAACTCCAATACTTTGGCCACCTGATGCGGAGAGCTGACTGACTGGAAAAGACCCTGATGCTGGGAAAGATTGAGGGCAGGAGGAGAATGGGATGACAGAGGATGAGATGGTTGCATGACATCACTGACACAATGGACATGGGTTTGGGTGGTCTCCAGGAGGTGGTGATGGACAGGGAGGCCTGGCATGCTGTGATTTATGTGGTCGCAAAGAGTCAGACACGACTGAGCAACTGAACTGAACTGAACTGAAAGGTAGAAACATCAGGAGCCATTAAAGAGTCATGTGTGTGTGTGTGTGTGTGTGTGTGTGTGTGAGTGTGACTGTTAGTCACTCAGTCCTGTCTGACTCTTTGAGACCGCATGGACTGTAGCCTACCTGACTCCTCTGTCCATGGAATTTTCCAGGCACGAATACTGAAGTAGGTAGCCATTCCCTTCTCTAGGGGATCTTCCCAACCTAGAGTTCAGACCTGGGTCTCCTGCATTGTAGGCAGATTCTTTACTGTCTGAGCCACAGGGAAAGCCCATGGAAAAGTCTTAGCAGTTATAATTAGCATTACGTTATGGTAAGACAAGGGCTTTCCTGGTGGCTTAGCTAATAAAGAACCTACCTGCAATACAGGAGATGTGGGTTCCATCCCTGGGTAGAGAAGACCCCCTGGAGAAGGATATAGCAACCTGCTCCAATATTCTTGCCTGGGAAATTCCATAGACCGAGGAGCTTGATGGGCTACAATCCACCAGGGGTCACAAAAGAGTTGGATACAACTTAGCAACTAAACAAAAACACGGTAAGACAAACTGGGCAGCTTAGTGCATGTTGAAAAGGAGGTGAGAAGAGGGGAGAGACATAAAGAATTTGAAGCCACTGAGAAAGTGACCTGTAACAGGTGTAAGTTCTTGGGCAGGCATGCTTTTGGAACCACTAACTTAATTTCTCGCAGAGCCCTTGCTGCTGAAATGGTCCATTGTAATGTGAGAGCTACGAGCATGCTCATAATGTTATTACTGCTGTTATTTTTCTTCTGGAGAATGTGAAAGAATGGGGTCCCCTTGAAGGAACTGAATGGTCCCAATACCTCCAATCTCTCGTGTCTACTATGAAGTCTCTTGGCTCAGGGTATTTTCAAACCACACTACTTTCCTAGTCAATCATCTCACTTTACTCTCAGTGAGTGATGGATTCGTCTCTTTTTAAAATGAGAAATAATCCTTTAAACATTTTTATATCCTCTCCCTGCTATTTTTTTATTCCACTTGGCTTGCTTTAATAGACATATTCCACCCACATGGAATCCGTTTTCTTCTTACTCTTTGAAAAATGAGAAAAGTAACCTACACTAAGGAATAGGTCACAAAGATCAATTGAGGAAAAGTGACAGGCCATGCTGCTGAATTATTTAGGCTTGATTCATCTTAAGTTGGTTACATTTGTCAAGGACAACTAAGAAATTATAAGAGAAAAGGGATTTTTCTTAGGAAAATCAGAATTAAGCTTCTGCCAACACTCTTACTACATTATTTTTCTTTTTCATTCTCTGAAAGATAAGGATCATCCCTTATCTTTATGCTGAAAACCTGCAATTACGCATAGGCTGTAAATTATAATTAAACAGAATATTTTCTTCTTTATCAGAAATAATTGTTCTACTGATTTTTCCCTTTGTCCTATTAGATGTCATATTTTTATAAGAATTCTAATGTCTGTGGTCAGAAGCAGTCTTACCAATATGCCATCCTTCCTGCTAACAAGTTTATTAGACAGTATTTGCAACAAACATACAGTTATTGAATTGCTCATGGTTTTAAGTCTGACTTGAGAGTGTGGCAGAAGGAAAGTAATATAAATGATGATGCATTTTCTACCTTCTTCACATTAGGGGAAAAAAAAAAAAATATATATATATATATATACACACACACCAGGTACCACTGTGGCTATATCAATCAAGGTCTAGTGGTGGGGTTTAGAGAGAATCTATTTTAGTGCTTTAAACAAAAGGACTTCTTAAAGGAATTTTATGGAGGCATGCACAACTGAAAAGCTCAGTGGGGGATGATAAGGAAACCTAGAGGAAAGATGTCAGGGCCAGACACTAGCTGACATGGAAACCTGGGAAATGCTAGAGGGGCCAGGGTCTCCTACAATGTCTAGGAGAGCCTGGCATGTGGGACTTGCCCCTAAGGGCAACCTGGCCTGGCCAGCAGATGGGTTTAACTTAGACAGTCACATCAAAGGAAAAGAACTATGAGATCTGAAATACATGTATTTTGATGTGAAAACCACAATATTCTCATGTGAAGTATAGTTCAAAATGTTTCATTTTCATAAGGTTGTTAGAACTAAGCAACAGAAGTGAACAGGTGATTTTGCCTATTATTAGATTCCTACTGGTGGGTTCATTCTGTAACTCCCTTTCTGGATACACACACATATATATTTTGTTTGTTTTTTAGTTTTAATGTACAATCATTTCTTCCTTATCCTTCAACTTTAATAACATGACTCAGAATATCCAAATTATGTTTTCATGTAATTATGGTAGCATTTTGGACTTTTCATTCTTTACAGAAATAATGATTGACATAGGAACTCGGATTAATTCACTGGATTAGGAAGTTGAACTATTTCAAATTCTAAAAGATGATGTTGTTACAGTACTGCATTCAATATGCCAGCAAATTTGGAAAACTCAGCAGAGCCCACAGGACTGGGAAAGGTTAGTTTTCAATCCAATCCCAAAGAAAGGCAATGCAAAAGAATGTTCAAACTACCGCAAAATTGCACTCATCTCACACACTAGCAAAGTAATGCCCAAAATTCTCCAAGTGAGGCTTCAATAGTACATGAACTGTGAACCTCCAGATGATCAAGTTGGATTTAGAAAAGGCAGAGGAACCAGAGATCAAATTGCCAAAATCTGTTGGATCATTGGAAAAGCAAGAGAATTCCAGAAAAACATCTGCTGCTGCTGGTGCTATTGCTAAGTCGCTTCAATCGTGTCTGACTCTGTGCAACCCCATAGATGGCAGCCCACTCCAGTGGGCTGGAGTGGATTGCCATTTCCTTCTCCAATGCATGAAAGTGAAAAGTGAAAGGGAAGTCACCCACTCGTGTCCGACTCTTAGCAACCCCATGGACTGCAGCTCACCAGGCTCCTCTGTCCATGGAGTTTTCCAGGCAAGAGTACTGGAGTGGGGTGCCATTGCCTTCTCCGAGAAAAACATCTACTTCTGGTTTATTGATTAGGCCAAAGCCTTTGACTGTGTGGATCACAACAAACTGTGGAAAATTCTTCAAGAGGTGGGAATACCAGACCACCTTACCTGCCTCCTGAGAAACCTGTATGCAGGTCAAGAAGCAACAGTGAGAACAGGACATGGAACAGACTGGTTCCAAATTGGAAAGGAGTAGTACATCAAGGCTGTATATTGTCACCCTGATTATTTAACTTATATAGAGAGTACATCATGTGAAATGCTGGGCTGGATGAAGCAAAAGCTGGAATCAGGATTGCTGGGAGAAATATCAGTAACCTCAGATATGCAGATGGCATTATACTTATGGCAGAAAGAGAAGAACTAAAGAGCCTCTTGATGAAAGTGAAAGTGGAGAGTGAAAAAGCTGGCTTAAAACTGAACATTTAAAAAACTAAGATCCTGGCATCCAGTCCCATCACTTCATGGCAAATAGATGAGGAAACAATTGAAAGAGTGAGAGACTTTATTTCTGGGGGCTGCAAAATCACTGCAGATGGTGACTGCAGCCATGAAATTAAGACACTTGCTCCTTGGAAGAAAAGCTCTGACCAACCTAGATAGTATATTTAAAAGCAGAGACATTACTTTGCCGACAAAGTAGGTCCATCTAGTCAAAGCTATGGTTTTTCCAGTAGTCATGTATGGATGTGAGAGTTGGACTATAAAGAAAACTGCTGCTGCTGCTGCTGCTAAGTCGCTTCAGTCGTGTCCGACTCTGTGTGACCCCATAGACAGCAGCCCACCAGACTCTGCCGTTCCTGGGATTCTCCAGGCAAGATCACTGGAGTGGGTTGCCATTTCCTTCTCCAATGCATGAAAGTGAAAAGTGAAAGTAAAGTTGTTCAGTCGTGCCTGACCCTCAGCGACTCCATGGACTGCAGCCTTCCAGGGGATTTTCCAGGCAAGAGTACTGGAGTGGGGTGCCATTGCCCTCTCCGGTAAAGAAAGCTGAGCACTGAAGAATTGATGCTTTTGAACTGTGGTGTTGGAGAAGACTCTTGAGAGTCCCTTGGACTGCAAGGAGATCCAACCAGTCCATCCTAAAGGATTTCAGTCCTGAATATTCATTGGAAGGACTGATGCTTAAGCTGAAACTCCAATACTTTGGCCACGTGATGCGAAGAACTGACTCATTGGAAAAGACCCTGATGTTGGAAAAGATTGAAGGTGGGAGGAAAAGGGGATGACAGAGGATGAGAATGTTGGATCTCTAGCTCAATGGATATGAGTTTGAGCAAGCTCCAGGAGTTGGTAATGGACAGGGAGGCCTGGCATGCTGCAATCCAAGGGGTCGCAAAGAGTCTGACACAACTGAGCAACTGAACTGAACTGAGGAAGTCAGTTTATTCTTATTTGAAAATCAACAAGATAAAATACCCTAATAAAGCTAAAGAAGATTGCCCCAGTAAGGATGAATGCAGCCTAGAGGTTGAGCTATTTATCATCTTTTAACCTGTTAAAGGGACTGAATGTTATTCTGGTGTAGCAGTATTTTAGAATGTTTTCCAAAAGTGGGAAGTAAGCTCAAGTTTCCTCTCTGTTATATTCTGCTGCCCTACTCTTGTGTGCTCCCAGCACAGTGAAGTAATAGTTCATTGATAAGACAAAACGATAGTCCAGCAAACATGCTTTTTATTGCCGATAGTGGTTACCCTAAATCCCACATCTTCAAGAGATAAGTGCAAGATTAGAGCACAACAGAAAACACATTTGTTCTCCCAAATTCGACACAGTAGTTTAAACAGGTATAGAACTATACCCTTGGGATAACTAGTCTTCGAAGAGAGTAAACCCCACCAGGTATCAAGTGCTATGACAAATGCAAAATTCCCTTTAAGTAACAACTCAAGAAAATGTAAGCCATCCATACACAGGGTCTGTTCCTTGCGCTGTCTCAACACTTCTCACTGAAGAAAGCAATCGTGTTTTAAAATATTGAAAATGCAGATTTAAATCCTGTCCACCAGCGCTTATTGCAAGCAGTAAATGGACACTAGTAGTTATTGTATAAACTCCAAAATAGCGATCTCCTACTGTCAGTTAAACCCATTACCCTTAAATATTCAATTCTTGCCAATACACAAAGATCATTTACAATAATTAGTTAACAATTATCCAGCTTACTAAAATGACCCCCCACCCCCACCCTGCAAACCAATCACCTTAGGGAAACAGCACATGCTTTTTTTGCCAAGGACAAAAAGGCAATTGTATTAATGAATTTTTCCAAGACCATCTTGGAAAAATATGCCACGATTACCCAGTTCAATTAAAACAATGACAATAACAGCAAACAACTTCATTATGTGAAGTGTGGCTAGTAAAAAAAACACTGAATGATAATAACTGAAATCCAGTTTATGCCTTCCATGTACTGACTAACTGATGGAGATAGAAATAATGAAACTCCTAATTCAGTTTGATCAAGTTAGAAAATGCTTATTTGCAAGTACTATGTGCCTTTCATTCAATATCTTAACAGTAAAATATTCACCAGTGCCTGATGCCAATTCTCTGTTCCCTTTTGCATGATTACTCTGTAATGATAGAACACCAAATTTCTCAAAAAATAAAACAGTAATTTATATGAAATAGCGATATATCATTAAATTAAATACTATATGAGTTTATCTTTAATGCTTTCTTTATTAATATTGTACATTAAGAAAATAGAATGATAAAACCTAGCACCAGAAAGGAAGGAAGAAAAAGAGGAGGGATGTGAGAAGGGGAAGGGAGAGGAAGCAGGAGAGAGCAATTTGTTATCCTACCTTTTCTAAATCCCCAGCGCACTTGGTAATTGGAGCCACTTTATGTTACTTTAACTGTATCATTTGTCATTTAGCTCTGTTTTCATGCTACTATTTTGTGAATGTTGAATTAGCATCTTCTTAAGAAAAGAGATGACTGGACTTCTTTACATAACCAACAGTACACTCCATCTTCACTTCCTATCTTCCCATTTATTTCTAAGTTCTAAATAAATCAGTATTTAGTGTTTTTGTGATCAGGCAATCATTAGTCACAGATCAGTCACTGTATAACCTATTTATATGAATTTATTATAAGACTTTTTAAGTGCTTTGTTTTTTAATTTGTTTCCTAAGTGATTATCATAAATTATTTTCTAAACTTTTAAACACTACTATAAAATCTCTAGATTTGTACAGATAGATGATGCCTCAACTCCATTCTTTTTTCTTAGAGACATCCTTTTGGAGTACGTCAGTCTTTCATTCTCTTTGTCTTGATCATTTCCTTTTTATAATCAGCCTAATCATTCTTTTGCCTTGCTCTTCTTGCTTCTTTTCCTGGGTCCAATTATTCCTGCTTGGTTACTTAATTTTGAAGGAAAACATTCTCCAGTATCTCCTGGGAAATAGTGTGTAGGAAACAAAAGTATTGAGGCATTACATATTTGAAGATGTCTTTATTTAACCATATTCTTGGCTAGTATTTTGGCTAGGTATAATTTTGTTAGAAATAATTTTGCTTCCGAATTTTATAATGGTTTTCAGCTTACAGTACTCCTATTGAAAAGTTTAGGATTAGTTTAATTCCCCATCCTTTCTACAGGTTGACCTATTCTGCCACTTGTTACCCCAGGAAACTTTTAGAATATTTATTTTATACATATATAATGATGTGCTTTGGTATGGATCATTTTTCCATTATATCCCCTTCATCTCTCAGTGAATGTTTCTTTTATTGTGTGTGTGGTTTGTTTATTTCTATTATTCATGTAAAAATTACTTTACAAAGTTGTGTTGGTTTCTGCCATACCACAGCTCGAATCAATCATCATTACATGTATATGCCCTCCCTCTTGAACCTCCCTCCTCTCCCCAATCCCATCCTTCTAGATCATCACAGACTGCCTGGCTGGGCTCCCTGTGATGAACAGGAACTTCCCACTAACTATTTTACACATGATAATCTATATATGTCAATTCTACTTTCTCAATTCATCCTACCTTCACCTTCCCCCACTGTGTCCACAAGTCCGTTCTGCTAGGTTCATCAGTATCATTGTCTAGATTCCATATATATGCATTCATATATGATACTTGCTTTTCTCTTTCCAACGTACCTCACCCTGTACAAGAGGCTCTCGGTTCATCCACCTCTCTACGACTCACGCAAATCCCTTCCTGTTTATGCCTGACTTGGAAGGAAAGTTATGACCAACCTAGATAGCATATTGAAAAGCAGAGACATTACTTTGCCAACAAAGGTCTGTCTAGTCAAGGCTATGGTTTTTCCTGTGGTCATGTATGGATGTGAGAGTTGGACTGTGAAGAATGCTGAGTGCCAAAGAATTGATGCTTTTGAACTGTGGTGTTGGAGAAGACTCTTGAGAGTCCCTTGGACGGCAAGGAGATCCAACCAGTCCATTCTAAAGGAGATCGGCCCTGGAATTTCTTTGGAAGGAATGATGCTAAAGCTGAAACTCCAGTACTTTGGCCACCTCATGCAAAGAGTTGACTCATTGGAAAAGACTCTGATGCTGGGAGGGACTGGGGGCAGGAGGAGAAGGAGGGGACGACAGAGGATGAGATGGCTGGATGGCATCACCGACTCGATGGACGTGAGTCTGAGTGAACTCCGGGAGTTGGTGATGGACAGGGAGGCCTGGTGTGCTGCGATTCACGGGGTCACAAAGAGTCGGGCATGACTGAGCGACTGAACTGAACTGAACTGAATAGTCCATTGTATGTACGTACCACATGTTCTTTATCCATTCACTGTCAGTGGACATCTAGGTTGCTTCCATGGCCTTGTTGTTGTTGTTGTTGTTTAGTCGCTCAGTCATGTCCAGCTCTTTGCAATGCCATGGACTATAGCCCACTACATTCCTCTGTCCATGGGATTTCCCAGGCAAGAATAATGGAGTAATAATTTCCTTCTCCATGGCTATTGTAACTATTGCTGCAGTGAGCATTGAGGTGTGTTACTGATACAATGGACATGAACTTGGTAAAACTTCGGGAAATGGTGAGGAACAGGGACGCCTGGAGTGCTGCAGCCCCTGGGGTTGCAAAGAGTCAGATGCAACTGGGCAACTGAACAACAGCAGCATGTGTGTTTTGGAATTGTGGTTTTCTCAGGGTATGTGCCCAGTAGTGGGATTTCTGGGTCATATGATAGATTTATTCCTAGTTTTTTAAGGAATCTCCTCACTGTTTTCCATAATGGCTATATCAGTTTACATTCCCACCAGTACTGTAGGAGGGTTCTCTTTTCTCCACATCCTATCCAGCATTTATTATTTGTAGATTTTTTGTTGATGGCTATTCTGACTGGTGTAAGGTGGTACCTCATTGTAGTTTTGATCTACATTTCTCTAATAATGAATGATTTTTTTAGCATCATTTCATGTGTTTATTGGCCATCTCTATGTTTTAGATCTTCTGTCCATTTGTTTTTCTGCCCATTTTTTGATTGGATTGTTTTTCTCTGATATTGAGCTGTATGATCTGCTTATATATTTTGGAGATTTATCCTTTCTCAGTTGGTTCATTTGCAATTATTTTCTCCTATTCTGAGGGTTATCTTTTCATTTTGTTTATAATTTCCTTTGTTGTGCAAAAGATCTTCAGTTTTATTAGGTCCTATTTGCTTATTTTTCCTTTTATTTCCATTAATCTAGGAGGTGGGTCAGAGAGAATCTTGCTGTTGCAGTTTATGTCAAAGAGTGTACTGCCTATGTTTTTCTCTTAAGAGCTTTATAGTTTCCCTCCTTACATTGAAGTCTTTAATCCATTTTGAGCTTACTTTTATGTATGGTTTTAAAAGTGTTATAACTTCATTTTTTTTACATGTACTTCTCCAGTTTTCCTGGCATCACTTATTGAAGAGGCTGCCTTTTATCCATTGTATATTCTTGCCTCCTTTATCAAAAATAAAGTGCCCATATATGCATGGGTTTATCTCTGGGCTTTCTATCTTGTTCCATTGGTCTGTGTTTCTGTTTTTGTGCCAGTACTATACTTTCTTGACGGAGAAGGCAATGGCACCCCACTCCAGTACTCTTGCTTGGAAAATCCCATGGACGGAGGAGCCTGGTAGGCTGCAGTCTGTGGAGTCGCTGAGGGTCGGGCACGACTGAACAACTTCACTTTCACTTTTCACTTTCATGCATTGGAGAAGGAAATGGCAACCCACTCCAGTGATCTTGCCTGGAGAATCCCAGGGATGGGGGAGCCTGGTGGGCTGCCGTCTATGGGGTCGCACAGAGTCAGACATGACTGAAGCGACTTAGCAGCCGCAGCAGCAGCAGCAGCATACTTTCTTGATAACTCTAACTTTCTAGTATAGCTGAAGTCAGGGAGGTTGATTTCTCTAGTTCTCTTTTTCTGTCTCAAAATTGTTTTGGCTATTTGGAATCTTTTGTGTTTCCATGTGAATTGTGAAATTTTCTCATTATAGTTCTTTGAAAAATGCCATTGGTAATTTGATAGGGATTACATTGAATTTTCCAATTACTTTGGGTGAAAAGAAAGTGACAGTTAGTCACACAGTCATGTCTGACTCTTTTCATCCCATGGACTGTAGCCAGCCTGGCTCCTTTGTCCATGGAATTCTCCAGGCAAGAATACTGGAGTGAGTTGCCATTCCCTTCTTCAGGAGATCTTCCCAACCTAGGAATCTAACCTGGGTCTCCTGCATTGCCAGCAGACGCTTTACCAACTGTTCCACTAGGGAAGCTTTGGGTAGTACGGTCATTTTGACAATACTAATTTTTCCAGTGCAAAACATGGTGTATCTCTCCATCTATGTGTGGTCTTTGATTTCTTTCATCAGTGTCTTACGGTTTTCTGCATACAGGTCTTTTGTCTCTTTAGATAGGTTTAATCATAGATATTTTATTCTTTTTATTGCAATGGTGAATGGGATTGTTTCCTTAATTTCTCTGACTTTTTATTGTTAGTGAATAGGAAATGCAAGGGATTTCTGTGTATTAATTTTATATCCTGTGACCTTACTAAATTCATTGATTAGCTCTGGTAATTTCTTGGTGCATTTTAGGATTTTCTATGTATACTATCATGTCAACTGCAAACAGTAAAGAATTTTACGTCTTCTTTTCCAATCTGAATTCTTTTTCTTTTTCTTCTCTGATTGTTGTGTCTAGGACTTCCAAAAATATATTGGATATTAGTTTTGAGAGTGGGCACCCTTGTCTTGTTCCTGCTCTCAGAGGAAATGCTTTCAGTTTTTCATTATTGAGAATAATGTTTGCCGTGGGTTTGTTGATATGACCTTTATTATGCTGAGGTAATCATACTAGGACCACAGCCTTGTCTAACTCAATGAAACTAAGCCATGCCCGTGGGGCAACCCAAGATGGGTGGGTCATGATGGAGAGATCTGACAGAATGTGGTCCACTGGAGAAGGGAATGGCAAACCACTTCAGTATTTTTGCCTTGAGAAGCCCATGAACAGTATGAAAAGGCAAAATGATAGGATACTGAAAGAGAAACTCCCCAGGTCACTAAGTGCCCAATATGCTACTGGAGATCAGTGGAGAAAGAACTCCAGAAAGAATGAAGGGATGGAGCCAAAAACTCCAGTACTTTGGCCACCTCATGCGAAGAGTTGACTCATTGGAAAAGACTCTGATTCTGGGAGGGATTGAGGGCAAGAGGAGAAGGGGACGACAGAGGATGAGATGGCTGGATGGCATCACTGACTCGATGGACGTGAGTCTCAGTGAAGTCCAGGAGTTGGTGATGGACAGAGAGGCCTGGCGTGCTGCGATTCATGGGGTCACAAAGAGTCGAACACGACTGAGTGACTGATCTGATCTGATATGATGCTGAGGTATGTTCCTTCTATGCCTACTTTCTGGAGAGTTTTTATCATAATGGGTATTGGATTTTGTTGAAAGCTTTCTCTGCATCTATTGAGACGATCATCTGGTTTTTATCTTTCAATTTGTCAATATGGCATATCACATCGATTGATTTGCATATATTGAAGAATCTTTGCATCCCTGGGATAAACCCCACTTGGTCATGATGTACTATTCTTTTAATGTGGTTTTGGATTCTGTCAGTGGGTGTTTTCAATCTGAAAATCTGTGTCCTTTAGGGAAAAGTTCATAAATATTTATTTCCTAACATACCTTGCTGTGTTTTATTTGCTCCTGTTTTCTTATACTGTGTTAAATATTTGACCACCTACTCTAACTTCTAATTTTCTTTTCTTCTTTATAGTCCATCTCTGTTTGCTTGTTTGGTTCTACCTCTAGAATATTTCTCAAATTTGGCTCAAATTTTTACTTAATTTGTGTTTCTGCTGTCATGTTTTTAATTTATAGGAGCTGTTCTTCAACTCTGATACATTTTTCTCAAATACACTGTCCCTTTAATGAATGTAGAAATGTTTCTATAGTGTTAATCTTAACTGTGCATTTTAGAATTATTTTCTTTCTGTGTAATGTCTTTATTTCTATGCATTATTATTTTGTTTGCTTTGTTTCTTTTATGTTGTAGCTTATCATCAAATGCCTGCTGACCTTATTCTGGCCTTTATATTTAAAAATAAAATATCACAAATATAACTGGAATCTGTTCATGGCCATAGGGGAAGAAGAGCTTGTCAAGTAGATTTTTCTTTTCTTTCTGAGATAGAACTCTCTCTTTTTCTCTCTAGATAGATAGATATAGACAGATAAATGCATCCACATATATATATATCTCACATATATACCTAAAAATGTATATGTTTAAGTAGATATCTTCTGTCTCTCTATCAAGTTCCAAGTGGTAAAATATTATTTTTCATGTTCAACTGAACACACACACACACACACACACACACACATATATATATATATATACCTTCATGTGAAATAATTTTCTTTTTAATTATTTCAGTCTGGAAAATCTGTTTTATTTTCTCATGAAATTAATAGCATTTTCTTCTGTTCTTTAAGATGTCTATGTTGTAAGAGTAGTAGAGAATCTAATAACAAACTAGAGGATCTTTAATATGTCTTTCAATAACTAGAATATTACTGTAATTTTAGCTCAGGGTATTATCTTGAGCTGTGTAATCTTTCAAATAGATTCAGAAAATAAAAGTGTAGCCATGGAAAATATGCTGAAATATCCTATTAGAAATCAGTTCCTTAGTTAAGAAACCACTCTGAAGATTGATTTGACGTTTGACTTGAATATTTTGGGCATTAGCACAAATGCATTTTCATCATCACTCCCTTGTGATTTGAAACAGTTACAGTGTGTGTGTGTGTGTGTGTGTGTGTGTGTGTTTTGCTGACTGTATTTCTAAGGGAACATGGCTTTGTGTTAGAGGAGCAGAGAGAAAACTTCCCCTTGAGCACTTTATGCAACTGTTTTTCAGTCACGAAGTCATGTAGACTCTTTATGACCCCATGGACTGCAGCATGCTAGGCTTCCCTGTCCATCACTGTCTCCTGGAGTGTGCTCAAGTTTTTCTATGCAATTAGGTTTACTATTTCAAAGAGAGGGTAGTGAAGAGAAATCAATGAACACACATCCTCTCTCTTTTTCTCTCTCTTACTTTCTCTCTCATCTCCTTTTTTATTTTTTCTTAAAAAATATGAAAGGCCTAATTCATCTCTTTTTTGTTAAGATTGGGAAATATAAATCTTTATCCCTATGCATAAAGCAAAGCCAAAAGAGTGATTCCATTTTAATACCATTAATGATGAAGATTAAAAATCAAAGGAAGAGAATGTGATAGTGGGGGAAGAGAAGAAGTAGCAAAAGGAAAGATGGCAAGAGAAATGGAGCAGAGTCTAGGTTCTAAGAAATTGGTTAGAAGTAGCACACATGTATGCCTGTGGCGGATTCATTTTGATATTTGGCAAAACTAAAACAATTATGTAAAGTTTAAAAATAAAATTAAAAAAATAAATTAAAAAAAAAAGAAGAAGAAGTAGCACAGAGTCGGACATGACTGAAGCGACTTAGCAGCAGTAGCAGCAGCACAGTGATAAAATTGTCTTGGGTTGTGGATTTGGGTGTGATAATTAACAGTTACACCCTGTCCTTTAAATTCTTGTTTAGACTACGCTTTTTAGTAAACCCCGTGAGTCACATAACTGTAGTCCATGGAGTTGCAAAGAATCAGACATGACTGAGCGACTGAACTGAGCTAAGTCACATAACACACAGCCTATAGTGGAGGAAATTATTTTTGGAGTACAGCAGCTGAGACCCACATTTGATGTCCCTAAAGCATGTCTACCTCCATAAGTTCCTTCTTACCTAATTAACATAGTCCTAATTTCCAATTGTGAAGGCAAAGCAAATCTTTTGAGCCAAGTAGAAAAAGGTAGATGAAAGTAGTGTCTTACATTTGGGGTAAACTGTACATTGATATTGATATCATTATAATTTAAGCATTTATGACAATAAAGTGAGTATAATAATGCATTCAGAAGAATGTCACTTGTTATCTCAGAATAAGGACACACACTTTAGATGGGAGAAAACATTAAAATGATGATATTTAGCAACTATTTTTAAATTTAACATCCTCCATGATTCCATCTGGTAATATAGAGAAAATATATTTCTGCTGGAAAACCTGATATTTTCAGTTCACTGAAATAATCTTTCTCTAACTGCTACAGGAAAATTATGTTTTGTATAGCACTGCCTTCCATATGATTTATTCCATTCACTACTCAGAAATTTATTCTGGGACAATTAGATGGATGATATAGTTGATCGCATATCATTACCACTGTATTTAAGAAGAAAAGTAAAGGAAGTGTATCTGAAAATTATGCATGAATGTTTGCAGGAATCACTGATTTTAGTCTAGAACACAAAGAAAAAGGTGTGCATGTGGATTATTTATAGTAATGAGTTACTGTGCAGATTTGTTTTTATATGTTAATATAAAATTGATATTGACAAGGCATTCCTACAGATCACATGATTTCATTACTTGGTTTAATTTTTGCAAAACCTCAGAAAGTGTCATTATCCCCATTTTACAGAATAGGAAATGCTGATCCTGATTCATAGTAATAGTACATCACCTAAGGCTACACCACTAGTAAATGACAGAGGCAGAATGCAAGCTTTGTGGTTCTAAATCCTATTCTGTTTTCATAAATTTTAAATTATCCATGACCTATATCATCCATGACCCCTGATGAATTTAGTTAATTAGATTTTATGAGTTGTCCTTATTCCAGCAAGTCAAAATAACATGTTGTATGGTCATCCTTCTCAATCTAAAAAAACCACAATACCATGCCTGAAAGTGATTATATTTCTGAGTGACATGAGATAGAGCTTTTGAAGTTGGTAAGTCAAAAATATCTGAGATATAAGATAAAGATATGTTTACCATCAGTGTTGAGGCTCTGTGATATATTTTAAAAGGAATTTGTTATAATTTTTTTAAATGTCTAATGAACTTGAAATCTACTATAATGAAAATGGTTACACTTTACAAACTTTGAATCTCGTTTTGGTTAGGTTTTGGCTTTTTAAGGATGGTAGAGTGTCTATCTCTCTATCTATATCCCTCTATATCTATATCTGTATCTATATATATGTATATATCTTCTTTCTTAGAACTAGGAGCCTGAAACTGGTACACTGGAAATATTTTACCTGGCAGGTATGCTAAATAAAAATTCCAAGTTTCATACATTTCTGAGGATCAAGGTGAAAAGATCATAGTGCATTTTTAGGGAATCATATCTACTTCCTTCAAAACTCTTCATCTGATTTGTACTAAAATTTAATAACTGACTAACTTATCCTTTCAACTCCATAAAATTCTTTATGAGACAACAAAATCCTAGCTCCTGGTCTCTGAAGGATGATGTTCTCCAAATGCAGTTTCCCTTAACCTCCTAAAAATAATTGGGTTCATCCAGCTACCATAAGTGTGAAATTGAGGAGCTGCTTGCTAAGATTGAATTTAATATTGCCACATGTCATATGAGAGCTGCTTGTCTGATCATGTTGCCACTGCACAAAATAAGCCTGACTATAAAGGATAAAAGAGTGATTATTTTGATATTCAGACGTATTTCGTTGTTAACCCTGAACAGAATGGGGAAAAACTTTTCCTCTTAAGTGATTCTATCCATTTCTCTGGGAGATCCTTTATCTAGTTACTGTGTAACTAGGAGAGCAAGGGTAATGGGAGAAATCTTCCATTACTCTTACCTATGATTTTAAATATAAAATTTTAATAAAATGGATTTTGGGGCTTTAGTTTTTTAAAAAGCACCCAATGTAAGAAAATGAACTATTGGAAACATGTTTTATAAAATGTACTTATGAACCTTAAAATGCTACATAAAATTGAAATTATTATTATCTATAACTACAATCCAGTACTCTTGCCTGGAAAATCCATGGATGGAGGAGCCTGGTGGGCTGCAGTCCATGGGGTCACTAAGAGTCAGACACGACTGAGCGACTTCACTTTCACTTTTCACTTTCGTGCATTGGAGAGGGAAATGGCAACCTACTCTAGTGTTCTTGCCTGGAGAATCCCAGGGATGGGGGAGTCTGGCGGGCTTCCGTCTATGGGGTCGCACAGAGTCGGACACGACTGAAGTGCCTTAGCAGCAGCAGCAGCAGCATAGCTACTTCTAATCTTATGCTTTAAAGTTGAAAAAGAGACCAGAGTTTATAATTATTGCCAAAAAATAGAGAGGGTTGTATAAAAATTAGTATTCTTCATTTGCCCATTAAGAGCAAGATGACCAGTGGTGCTGAGAGTCACATGCTATTTTTAGAACTGCTCTGTTATTGACTGGGTGTATGGCTTGGATAGGTCCTCTGGCCCCCTCCAGCTTCCTTCTAAGTAGGATAGGGGTACTGGATTTAATGATAACACTCTTCTGATTCCAGCATTCTATGGTCTTGTGACATTTCTACCCTATTACAAAAGAATGACATTTAAAAGTGTGAACTCCATAATAACTTTTTTTTTCCTTGCATTATTTCAATAAAAGTGCCACGAAAGCTAACTGACAAGTTCAGGCAGCTTTCAGAACATAAACAAGAAATGCTGACAGCTTTTGAGAACCTCTTTGCTTTCAACTGAGAACAAGTAGGGACTCCTTGCTCTCTGGCTCTGAATGTCATAATGTTATTATGTCTAGCATCTTTGAAATGACTGACAACACTGTAGATTAAAAATGAGAATCATTGGGCCACGTTTACTATTATAAGGTGAAGGATAGTTTGAAAATTATGGCATGGATATCCCAAAAGGATAATTTAGCTTAGACAATATTAACAGAATTTTAAATGATAATAGGGCTTCCCTGGTGGCTCAGAGGTTAAACGGTCTGCCTGCAATGCAGGAGACCTGAGTTCGATCCCTGGGTAGGGAAGATCCCCTGGAGAAGGAAATGGCAACCCACTCCAGTATTCTTGCCTGGAGAATCCCGTGGACAGAGGAGCCTGGTGGGCTACAGTCCATGGGGTCGCAAAGAGTCAGACACGACTGAGCGACTTCACTTTCACTTTCAAATGATAATAGGTATAGTCATTTTGTGGTAATTTGCTTCTTTTTCTGTATTTAGCTCTACCTAAAAATTCTCCTTCATTTGTAAAGCTTTGTGAAATGCTGAATTTAGAATTCTGAAGGGACTATCAATTAACATTATGAATAATATTATTTAGAAACCATTCTGTGTGCTACACAAGTCCTTTGGAAATGACTTGATAACCACTAAAGTGGCTATCATTCATCTTTCAGAATCTGTTATACCTGGAAGTTTTATGTGACCTTTAGAAAACTATATTCACAGAAATGTTCCCTCTAGTTTCCTAATAATTTTTAGAAGAAATATCACCACACTGAGGTAAAAGAGTTTTACTTCCTTAGGCCAAATTCTTGTCACAACATGAAATAGGCAAGTGCAATTAGTCTAAAAAAAGCTCAGCCATAGTATCATAAAATTTAAAGGAATAGCCCTTAGGAATTAGCTCACATAGTTTTCATCCACAGCTTTAGAGGAAGACCTCATTTAACATGTTGCCCCATGGCCTCTGCTGTATTGAGTGGTCAATACATTGTTAGCAGACTTGTTCAGTTGTTATAAAGCTCCAGTATGATTTTTTTTTTTCTTGTCTATGGCCATACTGCCCTGAACCTGCCTGATCTCATCTGAATTTTTCCTTATATTGACCAAATACTTAACTGTCTATCACTCACTTGCTCAAACTATGCCTTCTGAAGTCAAAGTGAATTTATCTGTGCACTCTTCATAGCTCCCTAGTGTCTGTTAGGGGTTCTATGTTTCTCTCCATTTGACAGAAAATTGTCACCAGCGGTTTGTCCAAATGTGGGATTCAGTTCAGTCAGTTCAGTCACTCAGTCATTTCTAATACTTGGCAACCCCATGAATCGCAGCACGCCAGGCCTCCCTGTCCATCACCAACTCCTGGAGTCCACCCAAACCCATGTCCATCGAGTCCGTGATGCCATCCAGCCATCTCATCCTCTGTCGTCCCCTTCTCCTCCTGCCCCCAATCCCTCCCAGCATCAGAGTCTTTTCCAATGAGTCAACTCTTCGCATGAGGTGGCCACAGTACTGGAGTTTCAGCTTTAGCATCATTCCTTCCAAAGAACACCCAGGGCTGATCTCTTTTAGGATGGACTCATTGGATCTCTTTGCAGTCCAAGGGACTCTCAAGAGTCTTCTCCAATACCACAGTTCAAAAGCATCAATTCTTAGGTGCTCAGCTTTCTTTATAGTCCAACTCTCACATCCATACATGACCACTGGAAAAACCATAGCCTTGACTAGATGGACCTTTGTTTGCAAAGTAATGTCTCTGCTTTTTAATACGCTGTCTAGGCTGGTCATAACTTTCCTTCCAAGGAGTAAGTGTCTTTTAATTTCATGGCTGCAATCACCATCTGAAGCAATCTTGGAGCCCATAAAAATGAAGTCAGCCACTGTTTCTACTGTTTCCCCATCTATTTCCCACGAAGTGATGGGACCAGATGCCATGATCTTAGTTTTCTGTATGTTGAGCTTTCACTTTCATCAAGAGGCTCTTTAGTTCTTCTTCACTTTCTGCCATAAGGGTGGTGTCATCTGCACGTGGGATTGCTTTTTAACAAAATGAGAAGCCCGGTATAAAGCTTGGTGTAAATTCGAAATTTCAACAACATTAGATCCAAAGTCATTGTCTTTTCCTCATGGTTGCTGATGGAGGCTGAGGCTACTGGAAGGAGTTAAGAGTGGACAGAGGAGGAAGAAAAAATACTTATATCCACAAAGTCTGCTGATTTTTCAAGGGGCTTTCTTTAAAGTTCTGCCCAATGATTTTTGCTTAAATCTCATTGGCTTTAGCTAAAATGGTTAAAAAGAGAATTTTTATATCTGGGCACATTATCATACACAATGAAATTGAGATTCTATTAACAAAGAAGAGGGGAAAATCTTAGCATCAAGAGGTATCTACCACATTAACCTTTAAGTATTCTAAAACATCTGCAAGATCCCAAATTCTCTCTTCTCTTTGTCAAGTTAGAAGCAATTTCAACTACTGTGAACCTTCTTTTTGAGATCCCTCATGAAAAACGTCATCATCTTCCCAAAGTTTCAAGTTCCTTTTGAAAGTATAGCACCCAGAGCTGGACCTCAAAATGACACTTGGGTTCAGACTCTTGTTCCAATTTACTACATTTCTAATCAGGCAACCTCTCATTTACAAATAGTTTTGGTAACTTGTTCAAATTGAATATGCAATCAGCCAAAGCCCTCTGAAATTTTTCACAGGGAATGAACCAAAGTTAGTATTACTGTCTCCCACATTTGTATTTTTATCAATTTTACTGAGGTGTTATCTACATGTGATAAAATACAACTATTTTAAATGTAAAACCTGTTGAGCTTTGGCAAATGTACACAATTGTGTAGCCACCACTACTAACAAGATATAAAATATTTTTCTCACCCCAAAAGTTCTCTCATGCTCTTTTCCTTTCAATCCCAACACCACCTGTCCTAGGAAACTACTGATCAGATTTCCATCACTGCAAATTTATTTGGTATACTCCAGAAGTTTGTATAACTTCATATTCTTTCATGCCTGGCTTTTTTTGCACAGTGTGTGTTTTTAAAATTTGTGTTGGTATGTGTATCATTAATTCATTTCTGATTATTGCTCAATATATATTTCATTCTATAAAGTATCACTGTTTGTTTATCCATCCTCTCAATGATTGGCATGTTGATAATTTCCACTTTGAAGCTATTATGAATCAACTTGAGGTGAATGCTCCTATACAAGTATTTTTTGTAAAAACACAGGTTTTGTTCTCCTTAGCAAATGCTGAGGAGTGGAATTTCTCAGCATATAGTAAATGTATGTTTAACTTTTTATAATAAAATACCAATCTGATTTTAATAGTGGTTGTACCATATTACCACTCACACCAGTAATGTTAGTCTTAACCCACATCTTTAAAACATGCATATCATCAGTTTTTGTTTTAAAATTCTAGTATTTTTGTACTTACTGCAGTTTTAATTTGCATTTCACTGATAATGATTTTGAACATCTTATGTTCTTATTGGAACGGTAAATATACAGTAAATATTTACTGTAAACAGTAAAAATACAAAAATTTGTATTTTTATTTTCCTCATGACTATAAAGTCAGCCAACAGGATTTGGTGCTTTTGCTTTTCTCATTTACTCACCTTGCACTGTTACTGAAAATTAACTGATTATATAAGGGTCAGTATATTAACTGGACTCTATTCTGACTCTATTTTAGTCTTTTATTTGTTTATTCTTACAGCAGTGTAACTATGTTGATTATACTGACTTTGCAGTAGGTCTTAAAATGAAATGATAGTGCTCCAAATTTCTTTTTTATCTTTTAAAATGATAGCTTCTTAATCCCCTTCAACTGGCAGTATAAATTTCTGTAACATCGCCCAGTAGGATTTTAATAGGGGTTGTGTTGAATGTATAAAGCAGTTTGGGGAGAATAGAAATTGTAGCAATGTTGTATCTGCCAAACTTATAAACCTGATATATTTCTTCATAATTTATATATTTTAAATTATTTTTATCAATGAGCATTTAAAGCTCTGACATTTCCTGTATGTAAATTTATGGTTGTGTTGTTGCTTGACAAAGGGGTCCCGACATGTGTATTTTGAAAAGCAGTCCCTATGTTTCTGATGTGCATTTATTTCCCTTTTTCTCCACAATCTAAGAGCCACAGCAATAGAGGCCTTTCTCCAGGTTTGATATTGTTCAACACCAGCATTCAATAAGATAGAAATTTTCCTTATTATCAGTTAAGTCTCAGTTTTCTATTGTTTCCACAAAATTATCACATAACAAGAAAATATCAAATTTCTTGCTGAACCCCCTACATATAGTATCTACAGCATCCTTTTAATATACCATTTGAATACGTTTACAGTTTTTTAAAAGACAATTTAGCTTCTGTCAAAGTGAGTTCATTTTCTGTTGTATAAATCAATCTCTTCTTTCTAGATAGTAAGAAATTATATATTTAAAAATACACTGGAGACCTTTATGTAAAGCTTTACATGTATTATGAAACTACTGAAGACATTATTCAGTTATAGATGAGATGGTTGGATGTCACCACCGACTCAATGGACATGAGTTTGAGCAGGCTCCGGGAGTTGGTTATGGACAGGGAAGCCTGGTGTGCTACAGTCCATTGGATCACAGAGTCAGACATGACTGAGTGACTGAACTGAACTAAACATCCAATTTAACTGCATTTCTTGTTGCCCATGTTTTCCATTTTGAGCATATAGGGATTCTGCATCAAGAAACTGTATCTAATGAAATGTTGTTGCTCAGTCGTTCAGTTGTGCCTGACTCTTTGCGACCCCATGAACGTCAGCGTGCTAGACTTCCTTGTCCTTCACTATCGCTCAAACTCATGTCCATTAAGTCAGTGATGTCCATTGAGTCCTCTCATCTTCTGTCACAGCCTTTTCCTCCTGCTGTCTGTTTTTTTCCAGCATCAGGGTCTTTTCTAATGAGCTGGCCCTTCACATCAGCTTCAGCATCAGTCCTTCTAATGAATATTCAAGATTAATTTCCTTTAGGATTGACTGGTTTGATCTCCTTGCAGTCCAAGGGACTCTCAAGAGTCTTCTCCAACACCACAGTTCAAAGCACCAATTCTTCAGTGCTTAGCCTTTTTTATTGTCCAGCTCTCAGAGCCATACATAACTACTGGAAGAGCCATAGATTTGACTAGATGGACCTTTGTCGGCAAAGTTATGTTTCTACTTTTTAATATGCTATTTAGGTTTGTCATAGATTTTCTTTCAAGGAGCAAGCATCTTTTAATTTCATGGTTACAGTCATCATCTGTAGTGATTATGGAGCCGAAGAAAATAAAATCTGTCACTGTTTCTATTGTTTCCTGATCTATTTGCCATGACCTGATGGGACCAGCCAACAAAGGTCTGTCCAGTCACGGCTATGGTTTTTCCAGTGTCATGTATGGATGTGAGAGTTGGACTATGAAGAAAGCTGAGCACCGAAGAATTGATGATTTTGAACTGTGGTGTTGGAGAAGACTCTTGAGAGTCCCTTGGACTGCAAGGAGATCCAACCAGTCCATTCTAAAGGAGATTAGCCCTGGGTGTTCTTTGGAAGGAATGATGCTAAAGCTGAAACTCCAGTCCTTTGGCCACCTCATGTGAAGAGTTGACTCATTGGAAAAGACTCTGATGCTGGGAGGGATTGGGGGCAGGAGGAGAAGAGGATGACAGAGGATGAGATGGCTGGATGGCATCACCGACTCCATGGACGTGAGTCTGAGTGAACTCTGGGAGTTGGTGATGGACAGTGAGGCCTGGCATGCTGCGGTTCATGGGGTCGCAAAGAGTTGAACATGACTGAGTGACTGAACTGATGAGACCAGATGTCAAGATCTTAGTTTTTTGAATGTTGAGTTTCAAGACAGCTTTCACTCTCTTTCATCTTCATCAAGAAACTCTTTAGTTCCACTTTGCTTTCTGCCATGTGGGTGGTGTCATGTGCATATTTGAGGTTATTCATATTTCTCTCAGCAATCTTGATTCCAGATTGTGCTTCATCCAGCCCAGTATTTAACATGATGTACACTGCATAGATGTTAAATAAGTGGGTGACAATATACAGCCTTGATGTACTCTTTTCCCGATTGGAACCAGTCTATTGTTCCATGTCTGGTTCTAACTGTTGCTTCCTGATATACATACAGATTTCTCAGAAGGTAGGTAAGCTATTCCTGCCTCTGATATTCCCATCCCTTTAAGAATTTTCTACAGTTTGTTGTGATCCACACAGTCAAAGTCTTTGGTATAATCAATGAAGCAGAAGTAGATTTTTTTTTGGAATTCCCTTGCTTTTGCTATGATCCCACAGATGTGGACAATTTGATCTTTGGTTTCTCTGCCTTTTCTACATCCAATTGTACATCTGAAAGTTCTTGGTTCACATACTGTTGAAGCTTATCTTGAAGGATTTTGAGCATTACTATGCTAGCATGTGAAATGAGTGCAATTGTGCAGTACTTTGAACATTTTTGGCATTGCCCTTCTTTGGGATTGGAATGAAAACCAACCTTTTCCAGTCCTATGAAATGTAAATACTATTAAATTATGAAATTTTAAGCATTTTTTAAAAATCTCCATCTTTTTTCTATGTAATATTTCTTAAGACAGATAAAAGATACTGAATTAATACAACTTACCCTTTGTCATATAAGCCAGTACTTATCAGAATGCCTCATTTTTAAAGTTACAGAAAATGTTTTAAAAAAATCCAATAGATTTTATACTAAACTACCTATATTTTGTTTCAGCATAGACATACTTGCCAGCATCTTGTATTTCAAGTCAATTTAATAAAACATAATTATGTATCTATTGTTAGAAGCTATCAATAATTATAAGGTTTAGTAAATTTTTTCTTACACATTCTTAAGGTAATTTTGTAGATGAAGTTCTTTTCCCAGGTAGTGATTTAAAACATTCATGTGTTTATAGTTGATTTTTATGCGGTACAGTTATTTTATTTTCATTTGAAAATCCACATTGTAGTTGCAGAGAAAAAAGCAGACAAATACCAGATCTATTCTTCCATTGTACATAAGTATAATAATAAATAGATTTAGAATTTTAACAATTTTTCTAAAAATATGTTCAATTAACAATTTCTCAAATATATGAAACTTTATAATTAAATTTCAAAAAGATTATATTTATTATTATTGTGTCATAGCAACCTTCTTCTAAAATAGATCCAACAATTTTAATAATAATTTTATTCAATATGTTTCAGGTACTCCAACAGAAAATGCATTTTAATTTCTCAGTATACTCATTTACCCAATATCTATAAGGATAATATTTTAGAGCATAAGTAGCATAAATCCTGTTTCAGTTGTCTTGGATAAGAGCATGCAAAAATATATTAATAAATGGTGTGGTTTAAATGGTTAAAAATTAATAACTTCACTTTTTGTCATAGAAAATAATTGTTTTATAAAATTTAGTGCAAATACAGTTCAAAGAATAGCAGAGTGTAAGTGTCTAGCATCTGTCTCCTTTGTGGAGCAACAGATGACCACACATTTGGGACAGTGAGAAGGGCATTGGATACTGCCAGCAACAGTCCAATTGTAAGAATCTCAATGGTACCTGTCAGTGTGATCAGATTGCTCTATTTTGAAGGATGATTCTCAGTGCCCTAGTTTTTCTGTTAACCCACTTACTGCCATACTGCTCACTTGCCCTTCTCTTGGACTAACTGCTGTGTCCTGTCCTATCTTTGATACAGAATCTTAAATGCTTTCAGCTCTTAATTTAGGATCTCAGTACCACAGGAGGGGAGCACCTTAGAGAACTGAAGTACTGTTATATTTTTCCACCATTCAGGATAAAAGCATGCTGTTTGGATAAGAGCTGAAAATGGTTCAATAAAATAGTCCTACCTAGAAATAGATAAATAAATGAAGTCAAACGTGAAGAAATCTGTTCAAATGGTTCAGGAAACAATATGACATTATTTCATACATCTTTAAAAATTGAAGAGTTTACACATGCCAGGTGGTCTAAGGCAAAAATCCTCTTGCTTGTGAAATAAACATTTGTAGACAAGAATCTTTTTTTTTTAATATAATGTTTTGGGAACATGATGGGAACTCTTAAACCTATTGTACATAAAATTTGGAATATATTAACATTTAATACAAAATGTTGCCATCTGTCCTCCTGTTCTTTACTAAATTCAGAAAAGACCAATATCCCAACAATGCAATGAACCCTGTTTACAAGAAAGTATCACCTTTAGAGCAAAACATGTAAAATTAAGATTGATTTCTTCAAAAGGATATTTTAAGGTCTTAAATCTAAATTAAATAGAACCATAAATAATTTATTCTTAGCCATCAACATGTAGCTTAATGTAGTTGGTCACAACATATTTAAATTTTATTTTGGAGTCAATTTCCACTATCTGAAACAGAGATTGGCAAACTGTGGCTCATTTCTTGTTTTGAAAATAAGTTTTATTCTAACATAACCATGCCCATCCATTTACTTAATGTCTGTGGCTGCTTTGATAGAGCCATACAGTTGTATCAATGTCTGTGATACAACTCAGTTGAGTAGTCATATCAGAGACCATATGTCCAACAAAATTACTTACTCTCTTACTTTTACAGAAGTTTGCCAACTTCCGGTATAAATCATAAATAAAACCATATCTGTTGAAGTTTAAATGTATTATAGTCTAAAGAGAATAAATATTGTAAAAGATTTATGTTCAATACTTTCTACTATGAAATTTTTCAAATGAATAAGTAGTGCACCAGAGTGAGTTCTGTGGAAAGTCTTTGTTATATTTAAAAGAAAAAAAGAATCTTACAGCTGAAAGGAACTAGATATTGTCTTTCTCCCTACTTGAGAATCTGTCAGGATGATAAAGATCTGAGAATCATTCAGTAAATCAACCAATTTAACTTTTAAAGTCTAATATTAACCAAACTTCTTTGACCTCCCTTTCTCCCCACCATAAGCCAGTTTTTAATATTTTTGTATGACAATAATGATCTCTGAAAGAAAGTGCTAAACATGCTATCCTAAAAAAATATGTGCTTCTAAAATGTGAGAACATACAGGTCAAAGCAGTCCAACTGAATTTATAGAATCATTGATTGTAGATTTAAAAGAGCCATAAAGTTCATTTAATCCAGTTCCCAATTATAGTAGGTTATAGAAAAATTAAACACATTAATTCCAATATGCTAATCTTATTTTACTACATAAGATATGGCTAATCAGGAGTATCTTGAAGTTAATACTTATGCAATAAGTATTAATATGCAATACACCTAATGGATTGCATATGTACATTGGCTTCATCACTGTAGATGAAACATCATTATGCCATGATAAATGGTGAAACAATTGTGATTTTACATATTGTATTAAATCAGTTAGTGCTATCATTAATTTTAATAGGATATTTATGAGTCCCTAACTAGATTACTTTATAAGTAAGTAATGAATGCACCCTTAACATGTTTTGTTATTTTAGAGGTAATATAAGTTTAATTATGCAGATAATCCAAGTAGATTTTTTTGCCTCTGGGTTATCATTTTCATTTTAATGACTTGAATGCTTCTTATCATATTTGTGAATAGGATTAATTAAATCTAAAATGATGCCTTTAATACTGTGTGATGGAATAAATTTATTAGGAAGGTTGACATCCATGTGTTGGTCAAAATTATTAGTCAATCTGTTAGACTCTGATAAGTACAAACTCACAAAGACAAATTGTTCATTTCCATTTAGCATTTTATTTTAAATATAGTCATTCTTTTATGGATTGTCAGTTAATTCGAAGTTAAAAATATTTTTCACATTAATTCATTTATTAAACAAATAACTTATTTAGAATTTACTGTATGTACTATTAGAATCTAAATTCCACAAGGCAGAAGTCTTGATTTGTTTATGCTGTGCTTATTGCTTGCTATGTAATGGCTACTCAAAACTATATACTGAATGAATGAATGGTTCTAAATACTGAAGATTCAGCAACATAACATGAAACAGCCTCAATACTCAATTTGCTTAGAGTATTAAAGGCATTTGTAGCACTGTGTAGAAGATACACAATATAAATAAATACGGAGGCTATGAGTCACTTGGGAAGAAACTAACCCAATTTTTAGGAGAGGGGCCAGGGAAGACTACCTTGCAACTGCTAGCCTACTTTCTAATTCTATGAATTTCTTTATTCTGGACATTTCACATAAGTGGAATAGTACAAAACCATATAATATATATGTAAAAGGAATAATAAAATACATTGTCTATTATGACTGGTTTCTCTCAGTATAATCTAATATCATACATGATAAACATTGTGAAAGAAAGTGAAAATGAAGTTGTTCAGTCGTGTCCGACTCTTTGCGACCCCATGGACTGTAACCTACCAGGCATTCTGTCCATGGGATTTTCCAGGCAAGAGTACTGGAGTGGGTTGCCATTTCCTTCTCCAGAGGATCTCCCCAAACCAGGGATTGAACCCAGGTCTCCCACATTGCAGGCAGACACTTTACCATCTGAGCCACCAGGGAAGCCTGATACATATGGTAGCATGTATAGGTATTTTATTCCTTTTTATTGCCAAATAATTTTCTATTATATGAACATCCCATATTTGGTTATCCATTCATTATCTGATAGACTTTTTTTCTGCTTTATGGTTATTATGAATAATGCTAATACTAACATTTATGTACAATTCCTTTTGTGTGTGGATACATGTTTTGAATTCTCTTGGATGTCAAGGAGTGGAATTGGTAGATGATATTGAAATGATTCTATGTTTGAATTTCTTGAAGAACATTCAAACTGCTTTTAAAAATGAATGCACAATTCTACATTGCCACCAGCAATGTTGGATCAAATTTTACATACCAATTTTGGATCCAATTTTATGCACTATTAAATGTTTTATTTTTTTATATGTATGCTCTGATTTAGGTTTCCCAGGTGGCACTAGTGGTAAAGAACCCACTTGCCAATGCAGAAGACATGAGATGTGGGTTAGATCCCCGGGTCAGGAAGCTCTCCTCCAGTATTGCTTCCTCCAGAAGCAACCCACTACAGTATTCCTCCCTGGAGAATCCCATGGGCAGAAAATCCTAGCAGACTACATTCCAGAGGGTTGCACAGAGTCGCACAAAACAGAAGTGACTTAGCACATACCCATGCTCTGATTTATTCCATAAGTAGTCTCCCTAAGTAGATTGACCCTCCTTTTAAAGATAGCAGTTCTGTTTTATACGTTTCTAAGAACTGTGAAGGGTCTGGGATTTTGCCTTCCTTTCCAGCTAACAAATGAGCCTGACAGTTTCATGGATGCTGGCAGAAGACACAGGCCTCCTCAGTCAGAGACAAAGGACTATTACTTACCACAATTTCAGTAGCCAGAATATCAGCATTTTCCTTTGCTTCTTGCCCAGTTCCCAATTTGTTCAAGGTGATTTGAAGAGGGACAGGTAACATCAGCACACACAATGGGTTGTGTCACCCAAGAGGAACATTAAAGCTTGAGAGAAAGATATTTTTCTGTTTTCCCTGTCTGTTTACTGTATAAACATCCTTGAAATGATAGCCTAGAACAAAGGCAGTCTGTGCTTCATTTTATACAGAACTGTGAGGCACAAGAAGAATTGACTCTATAAAATGCCTCTCAAAATGTTTTGCATCTAGCAAGTTATCAGTTTGTTGACGTTATTTTGTTTTGCCATGTGGCAAATATCAAATGATGAATTTGTGAAGGAAATATTTATTTTCTGTAATATTTTCTGTGATTAGGCCAAATGCTTCTTTTTTATATTAAGAATGATTTTGTCAAGTTCTTTAACTTCTGTGATTCATTGCCAAAAACTAGGTGCTTCTCTAATTGCTGTAGCTAGGACTTCCAAAACTATGTTGAATAATAGTGGTAAGAGTGGACATCCTTGTGTTTTTCCTGATCTTAGGGGGAAATGCTTTCAGTTTTTCACCATTGAGAATAATGTTTGCTGTAGGCTTATCATATATGGCCTTTACTATGTTGAGGTAGGTTCCTTCTATGTCCATTTTTTGAAGAGTTTTAATAATAAATGGTGCTGAATTTTGTCAAAGGCTTTTTCTGCTTCTATTGAGATTATTATATGGTTTTTATCTTTCAATTTGTTAATATGGTATATCACATTGATTGATTTGTGTGTATTGAATAATCTTTCCATTGCTGGAGTAAACCCAATTTGATCATTATGTATGAACTTTTTGATGTGTTGCTGAATTCTGTTTGCTAAAATTTTGTTGCAGATTTATGCATCTATGTTGAGCAATGATACTGGCCTGTTGTTTTTTTGTTTTGTTTTGTCTTTGTCTGGTTTTGGTATCAGGGTGATGGTGGCTTCATAAAATGAGTTTGGAAGTGTTCCTTCCTCTGCAATTTTTTGGAAAGAGTTTTAGAAGGATAGGCATTAACTGTTCTCTAAATGTTTGATACAATTCTCCTGTGAAGCCATCTGGTCCTGGGCTTTTGTTTTTTGGAAGATTCTTGATCACAGCTTCAATTTCAGTTCCTGTAATTGGGTTTTCCATAATTTCTATTTCTTCCTGGTTTAATCTTGGAAGATTGAATTTTTCTAACAATCTATTTCTTACAGATTATCCATTTTATTGCCATATAGTTGTTCATAATAGTCTGTTATAATACTTTATAGTTCTGCATTGTCTATTGTAACCTCTCCTTTTTCATTTCTAATTTTGTTGATTTTATTCTTTTCTCTTTTTTTTCTTGATGAGTATGGCTAAAGGTTTGTCAATTTTGTTTATCTTCTCAAAGAAACATTTTAGTTTTATTAATCTTTACTATTGTTTCTTTCATTTTTTTTTCACTTGTTTCTGCTCTGATCTTTATTATTTATTTCCTTCTGCTAATTTTGGGGTTTTTTGGTTCTTCTTTTTCCAGTTGTTTTAGATGTGAAATTAGCTTGTCTATTTGATGTTTCTCTTGTTTCTTGAGTTAGGATTGTATTACTATAAACTTATCTCTTAGAACTGCTTTTGCTGCATCCCATAGGTTTTGAATTGTCATGTTTTCATTGTCATTTGTTTCTAGAATTTTTTTTATTTCCCTTTTGATTTCTTCAGTAACCCATTGGTTGTTTAGAAATGTGTTGTTTAATTTCCATGTGTTTGTGTTTCTTACAGTTTTTTTCCTTGTAATTGATATCTAGTCTTAGCATTGTGGTCAACAAAGATGTTTGATACAGTTTCAATTTTCTTAAATTTATTGAGGTTTGTTTTGTGACCCAAGATGTGATCTATCCTGTAGAATGTTCCATGTGCACTTGAGAGGAAGGTATATTCTTTTGCATTCAGATGGAATGTCCTAAAGATATCAATGAGATCCATCTCATCTAATGTATCATTTAAGACTTACATTTCCTTATTAATTAATTGTATGTTTTGATGATCTGTCCATTGATGTGAGTGGGGTGTTAAAGTCTCTACTATTATTGTGCTTCTTCTTTTATGTCTGTTAGTGTTTGTCTTATGTATTGAGGTGCTCCTATGTTGGCTGCATAGGTATTTACAATTGTTATGTCTTCCTCTTGGATTGATCCCTTGATTATTATGTAGTGTACCTCCTTATCTCTTGTACTATTCTTTATTTTAAGGTCTATTTTTTCTGTTATGAGAATTGCCACTCCAGCCTTCTTTTACTTCCCATTTGTGTGGAATATATTTTTCCATCCCCTCACTTTCAGACTATGTGTTTTTAGGTCTGAAGTGTGTTTCTTGTAGATAGCATGTATATCAGTCTTCTTTTTGAATCCATTCAGCCAGTCTGTGTCTTTTGGTTGGAGCATTTAATCCATTTACATTTAAATGAATTATTGATATGTATGTTTCTATTGCCATTTGCTTAACTGTTTGGGGTTGATTTTTTAGATCTTTTTTCTTCCCTTGTATTTCTTGACTTTATAACTCCCTTTAACATTTGTTGTACAGCTGGTTTGGTGGTACTGAATTCTCTTAACTTTTGCTTGTCTGAAAAGCTTTTGATTTCTCCATCAATTTTGGATGAGGTCCTTGCTGGGTACAGTAATCTTGGTTGTAGATTTTTCCCTTTTGGTACTTTAAATATATCCTGCCATTCCCTTCTAGCCCACAGAGTTTCTGCTGAAAGATCAGCTGTTAAGTGTTTGGGGTTTCCCTTGAACGTTTACTTGTTGCTTTTCCCTTGCTGCTTTTAATATTCTTTTGTTGTGTAGTCTTTGTTAGTTTGATTAGTATGTGTTTGGAGTGTTTCTCCTTCGGTTTATCCTATATGGGACACTGTGCCTCTTGAACTTGGTTGACTATTTCCTTTTCCATAGTGGGCAAATTTTCAACTATAATCTCTTCAAAATTTTCTTATATCTTTTCTTTTTCTCTTTTTCTTCTGTGACTCCTATAATTCAAATGTTGGTGTGTTTGATATTGTCCAAGAGGTCTCTGAGACTATCCTCAGTTCTTTTCACTCCTTTTACTTTATTCTGCTCTTCAGAAGTTATTTCCACCATTTTATCTTCCACCTCACTGATTCATTCTTCTGCTTCAGATATTCTGCTATTGATTCCTTCTAGAGTATTTTTAATTTCAGTAATTGTATTGTTTGTCTCCGTATTTTTACTTTTTAATTCTTCTAGGTCTTTGTTAATTGATTCTTGTATTTTGTCCATTTTGTTTTCAAGGTTTTCGATCATCTTTACTCATTATTCTGAATTCTTTTTCAGGTAGTTTGCCTATTTCCTCTTCTTTTATTTGGACTTCTGTGTTTCTAGTTTGTTCCTTCATTTGTGAAGTATTTCTCTGCTTTTCATTATTTTTTTGTATCTTATTGTGTTTGAGATCTCCTTTTCCCAGGCTCCAAGGTTGAATTCTTTCTTCCTTTTGGTTTTTGCCCTCCTAAGGTTGGTCCAGTGGTTTGTGTAAGCTTTGTATAGGATGAGACTTAGGCTGAGTTTTTTGTTTGTTTGTTTATTTTTCGTCCAGTAGGCATGGCTGAGAGATGTGGTAATGCTGTTTGCTGATGATTGGGTTTGTATTTTTGTTTTGTTTGTTGTTTAGATGAGGTGTCCTGAACTGGGTGCTACTAGTTGTTGGGTGATGACAGGTCTTGTATTCAAGTGGTTTCCTTTGTGTGAGTTCTCACTATTTGATACTCCCTAGGGTATCAAATCAGAGAAGGCAATGGCACCCCACTCCAGTACTCTTGCCTGGAAAATCCCATGGATGGAGGAGCCTGGTGGGCTGCAGTCCATGGGGTCGCGAAGAGTCGGACACAACTGAGCGACTTCACTTTCCCTTTTCACTTTCATGCATTGGAGAGGGAAATGGCAACCCACTCCAGTGTTCTTGCCTGGAGAATCCCAGGGATGGCGGAGCCTGGTGGGCTGCCGTCTATGGGGTCACACAGAGTCAGACATGACTGATGAGACTTAGCAGCAGTAGCAGCAGCAGCAGGAGGATATCAAATACTCTTAGAGTCAGTGCTCCCACTCCAAAGGCTCAAGGCTTGATCTCTGGTCAGGAACAAGTTTTCCACAAGTGGTTTTTTATGGCATTAAGTGAGATTAAAGCAAATACCCAAAAACAAGAAACCAAAGATGAATCCTAGACAAATTACACTTACAAAATCAGACAAATAATAATTAAAATAATGGAATATGCACATATACATATACACCCATAAGCAAAGTCAAAGTAGTTCAACAAAATAAAGTACAGTAGACTGACCCAGCGAACAAAGGAAATAAAAAATTGTGTTTACCAGTTAAGAACAAAACTAACTACAGCACAAACTGGAAAACAAAACTAAAGCAAGGTGTCAATTGGGGAATAAAGCAATGAAAATAAAACTAAATTTGTTGAGATGAAAAGAAAGAAAGAAAAAAATTAAAGAATAGATATGCAAAGTTAAATAGAGGTAGATAATGAAGATTTATATACATTAAAGATTAACTGCAAGGGGAAAAGAACAGTAGGAGAAACAAACAAAGGAATAAATATAGAAAAATAATAATAGGTTGAAAAAATTAAAATTAAAAAGAGAGAGAAAAAAAATTGGAAAGCTCCACATAACTGCAAAAGCCCAACATAGAGGCAGAGGTTTATAAAAACAATAAGAAAAAAAAAATGTGACTGACAAAAAAAAAAAAAAAAGGCTTAAAATCTTAATTAGATTTCATAGTGCCAATAAAATTGACAGTTGCAACAGAGAGGGAAAAGATGAAAAATAATCCAAAAGAATCTACAGAACAAGTCAAAACATAAGAGGAATAAATGTTTTTCTGGAGTCACTGCTGTCAGAGTTCTTTCCCTTCCTGACAGTTACAGTCCACCTCACCTCCCTAGGATACCCTCCAACACTTTACTGATCTCTGGGCCTGCTGTGGGGGCAGCTCAGATTCTAATCTGCTCCTACTCTTGTGTGTTCTTGCCTCCATTGTCCACAGCTATCAGAACTAGTGCATTTTCTTTTTTGGGAGCTCTCCATTTCCAGTTCCAGTTCAGCCGCTCAGTCGTGTCCAATTCTTTGTGACCCCATGAATCCCAGCACACCAGGCCTCCCTGTCCATCACCAACTCCTGGAGTTCACTCAAACTCACATCCATCGAGTTGGTGATGCCATCCAGCCATCTCATCCTCTGTCATCCCCTTCTCCTCCTGCCCCCAATCCCTCCCAGCATCAGAGTCTTTTCCAATGAGTCAACTCTTCACATGAGGTGGCCACAGTACTGGGAGCTCTCAGTGTCCTTTTATATATTCCATAGACACAGCATCTGCCTAGTTGATTGTGTGGACTTAATCTGCAGCTTGTATAGCTGGTGGCAAAGTTTTTGGTCTTCTTCCTTAGCCACACTGGCTCTGGATTTCAATTGTGGTTTTATTTCTGCCTCTGCATGTGGATCATCCGCTGGGGTTTGCTCCTAATACTGCCCTGGAGGACTTGGGTTTGCCCCTGTGAGGGCCAAGTGTGGAGGTGGTGCAGTGCTTAAGTCGAGGGGTTCTGGCAGCACCAGGTACTCAGGTGAGTTGGCAGCTAGGGCAGCAGGAAATATAGAGCTCTGGAAGAGTATGGCAACCAGTATGCCAATATACTCCAGTATTCTTGCCTGGAGAACACTCCAACAGAGAAACCTGGCAGGCCATAGTCTACAGGGTCACAGAAAGTTGGACACAACCAAAGCAACCCTGTGTGCATAGACAGGAGAATTTTTTTTTGCCTGTGGAAGCTCTTCCCCAGTGAGAGTTGAGTGTGAGGATGGTGCAGCTGCTTGGCTTGCAGGGACCCTGGCGGTGCCAAATGTGTTGGGACGTGGACTGCCTCTGCTTCAGGAGTTATGGCCCTATCAGAGTTTTTTTTTTTTTTTTTTTGAGCTTCTTGTATCTGGAGATGAGAAGGCCTCTTTGGCATCTTTCTCTATAGCTCCTCCTGTTCAATTAGAGGGCTCCTTTGCCTGGGGTCCTTCTCTGTTGTTTGGTGCATCAGGTACATAGAGGGGCCCCCCTGGATGGGGTCCTACTCTGTAAATTGGTACATCAGGCACTTAAAGGGGCACCCTGTGTGGAGTCCTACTCTGTAGTTCAGTGCATCAGGCGTTTGATGGGCCAGCCTCTCTGTTGTTCAGATGCTGGTGTGTTGTGAGAGAGAGGCTATGGTGATGGCTCCACCCACTATGCATGACTCAGCAATATCACCTTGCTTCCATGGCTGCCTGGCTTTCCTTCATAGGCAGTTCCCACCATAATCTCCTCCCTCTCAATCCTCTTTCCTCGATCCTTCTCTCTGCAGTCAACAGCAGCCCTCTCCCTGGAATTGCTCCACAATCCCTAAACTCCAGCTCCTAGCTGAGCATCTTCTAGGGGACCTGCTTCCCTGTCTGGGATATAGATGGCTGGGGCAAGGACTGTCTGATTCTCATTCCATTTAGGCTGCCACAGATCAGCTGTTTCACTCTCAGCCTTAAATGTTTCTCCTCTGACTCAAACAGTTGCCCCACTGTGGGGATCAGACCTCTGCTTCAGTTTCCCCACCCACCGAGGGCAGGCCCAGTCCTACTAACACTCCTGTTTTCCCCCCTAGTTCCTTTGTCCTTCACTTTCATGCATTGGAGAAGGAAATGGCAACGCACTCCAGTGTTCTTGCCTGGAGAATCCCAGGGATGGGGGAGCCTGGTGGGCTGCCATCTATGGGGTCGCACAAGCGACTCAGCAGCAGCAGCAGCAGCATATATTCCTTTCTGCTGGTCAGGTACTGCTGTCTGGTCTCAGCTGGTGCTCTGCATGCACTTCTGCGTCTGAAGGTGTATTCCTCATGTATCTATGGGAAGAGATGTACTCCACATCCACTACTCCTCCACCATCTTGTTCTCTAGAAGGTCTTACATTACTTTTAATAATTCTTTTATTCATCGTAAACTTTGAGAATCTTTATTCAACAAACTTTGAATATACTTTTATTCTATGAGCTCTAATTGATATGTAACTGTTTTATTCACTGTACTTCAATCAGTATATTTTTAAAAATTTCTAGCTATCTACCAGACAAATCTTCTTTTTCTTCTTCTATGCCCCTCTCCCCCTCCCCTGCTTTTCTCTCTCCCTCTCCTCCTTATTGATTATTATTATTTACTTTTTTGTTATTTTTTATTGAAGAAGAAAGGAGAAAGAGGAAAGATGGAGATTTATTATACTTTGTATTTTTTGAATCAGTTTTGACTTCTTTGATCCCTATATACTTCTCTAAATGATTACACATCACATATTTAAATATCTGTCTCTACCTTTTCTAACTGTGAATAATGGTTTCATTAGACCACAGTTTTCTACATTTATTGATTTTCTTATTTTGAAAATGCAAATATTTGGTTTTATTTCTTCCATTGACTATGGCTTCTTCTTTCTCACTGAAATTGTTTCCTATAGAACAATTAATTTTGAAGAAATCTTATATCTAATTAGCCATAATAATATTTATAATTTTTTCATTATATTTTCTTCTGCACTTGAAGAAATCTGGTTTTCTAAAATATAGGGAGGCATGATGGTCAGATGGTGTCATGGGTCTGTATTCATTATTCTCACGCCCTTCCAATTCCCTCTGGAATCACCAAGTTGGAGAGGAGGACATAGGTTGCAAAGAAAGCCTTAAGGTTCATTCACCACCCTATGGAATTGGAAGAAGACTCAGATCCTAGAAATGTCTTTGTCTTTTGGAGTAGTTAGGTGGTCTTACTGCCCAAGAGGTGCCTTGACATAAATGGATCTCAATATTCGTATAAAAATATACCTCACTCTCTTGGTTCCTGCAGCCTTAGGAAAAGTTCACAGGTACTTTTGATATCACATATAGATTAAAAAAAATTAAAACAACAAAACTATGCAACAACACTGTTGGATTGAACTCCTTCTGTTCCATGTGCTTTTGAAAGATCTAAAATGAATGTCCACTAAAGGGAATATTTCTGTTAGAGCCATCCTGTAGAATGTTAACAGTTATTTAAAGGAGTAAGAAGTAAATCCTTTCCAACTATGAAATATGTTCATGATATAATCAAATCAGAAAGATGAGATGAAGATCTTCATAATAATTTTCAAGTGAAAAAAGCACATACACATGCACATATGCATGTGCATATATGGATATGTGTATTTAATGGGAAAATATAAAGGAAATTAAGCCCTATTTCTTTTCACAGTGGTTCCCTCTGGGTTGGGCAGTGGTGTGCTTTTCCATTCAGCATTACTTATGTACTTTCATGTCTTATATGAAAAGTTCTGATTTTTGTGTGTGCCTTTTTCAATAAATTGCCACAAAGGACTCTGAATAAAGAATCTTATTCTTTAACTCTCTATTAATTTCAGAATTACTATTAGCCATTTCTGTTCTACTTTCTATATAGTTCTGAGTTGACTGTTATATCTCAAAGGTTTCATTCTGCTTTAGAATTCAGTTAAAGCCTTTGATTGTAGCTTGAGACAAACATATTCTTCCTCGTGCCTTGTAGGAAATGCTTTTCTCTTCCCTGGAGCTGGCGTTTGATGTCACAGATTACGCTCCTGACAAATCTAAGGCCTGTTCTTTGGCCTGACCTCCATGGCCAGAATTTGCCCTTCTTCCATCCTTCTATTTTCCAGAGGATTAAATTTTAGTTTCCAGATTGAGACAGTGTATTCTAGAATTGCATTCTCAAATTAAAATAGAAAAGACGTATTCAGTTATTGTCTAGAAAAATGTAAAAGGATGAGTATACATTCATTTTCTATTATTACTCCTCACCCTGGACATTAGCAATGACCTCTTCAACAGAAAACAAAATAGATTCACTTAAGCAGAAAAAAAAAAAAAAAAAAACTACACAAGTTATTTAGATGAATGTTTAAATGTTGCCTATATTAGTGAGATGGTATTTCAATTCTCCACTTAACTTACAGAGACAAAGAGGAGGGAAAGAGGAGTGGGGTTTGTAGTTGCAGTGTCTGTTCCTTCTTGGATCTTAATATTGACTCTGCCAAGGGTGGTCTTTGACAGGAAATAGATAATTAAAAACAAATTATATTCCATTGAAACAAATGCAACTCAATATTATCTTGGATTCACTGTAAACCTACCTTATATAACCTGATAAAGTTTCAATGAGCACACTATTTTTAATCCTAGTAATTTATATTTTATAGTTTCTGTACCATGCCAAAGAGTTGCTTACTCTAATTAGCTTATGGTCAACAGTATGCTTAATTAGAAATATTGGAAATCTGTCCCCCACAGCATTTCATTTAGGGTGTTTATGGTTCCAGGATGACTATCCTAATGAACAGAGTGATAAAAAGTACCATAAAGCAGAAATGAAATAGAATACCCATCAAGGCAAAAAGGTTTGTGTGTATGTGTGTGTTTTAGTAAAAGAATGATCTGTCCTTAGAATATAGTATTAAAACTGTCAATAAATTGGCATTGAAAATCTATCAGTAGCAAATGTCTGGTATTGTGGTTTGCTTCTAAGAGTCTAGGATGAAGGACACAGAGTTAAATTTAAAAATGGCTAATTTACTTAAAAAAAAAACAAAACAGTTCAAATAGCACCAATAATATTTCTGAAACTGACTAAAATTGACAAGAATACTGTAAAAAAGTTAGACCAGAAAATCATCAGCAGTCTTCTGTGTCTATTATGAAATTCATTGTTAGAGATGGTGGGAGAAATCAATCTTAGTTTATTCTTAGTATTCTCACCAAGTGCATATATTAAAATGAATGGTGTTTATTTGTCATCTTATTATCTAATAGTGATGATATTTTCCTCATAAATATTTATTATCTGATATAAAGATTTCTTTTACAGTTAAATGCAATAGATTTTTGTATTTATTGCATTGACAGAGGTATACCTACTGAAACTTCAGGTCTAGATTATATAATATCTAGCAACATCTGTGACTGAGTCTTATTTGACATTATAAAAGAATCTTACAACTTAGGTAGAAGATATATTTGAGGTTCTGTAAGTTTTTATATAAAAAGCCATGCATATTAGGGGCTTTTCCCAATGACTCAAACAGTAAAGAATCCACCTGCAATTTAGGAGAACTGGAGACGCAGGTTCCATCCCTGAGTCAGGAAGATCCCCTGGAGGAGGGGATGGAGACCCACTCTGATATTCTTTCCAGGAAAATCCCATGGACAGAAGAGTCTAGTGGGCTACAGTCCATGAGGTCTCAAAGAGTCAGGCATGACTGAAGTGACTGAGCACACATGCACCCATGTATACATATATATATATATATATATCTCTCTCTCTCTCCAAAGAAAAGAGTCTAGCTACTGCCTCTAATATAAGGTAGATCTGTGAAATGTTTGCACAAATAAAATCAAATAGATTCTCAGTTTTCAGTGTCTTCATCAAACTTTTGTTGATTAACCCAGATATTGATTGATTCTTTTGGGAGATCGTGATTTCCCTTCAAATTTTGGTTAAAATTATACAGAGTCCCTCTGGAAAAAATGTGCATACACACAGATAAATTCAGAAGGATGGTAGGTCTCCTGGAGCTGTTCACAAATCCTCTAGGGATTTTAGGGACCCTAAAGTCCTGAAGGACCCTGAGACCCTAAGATCTAAGGTTAACTAAGACATAAGTATAATATTAAGTGTCACTTGGTCTTTCTAACCAGACTAGGTATTCTCAACTGTAAGTTATTAATATTCACTTTCAATGAATACATGAGGTAGGGTAGATCATATAAAGTGTTTGGCATACATGTTGGCACATCATAAACAGATGAAACATTGTAGATCTTCAGAAATAAAATGTACTGGAATTATATTCCATTTTATTTAGGGCAATAAATAAAATGGAATATAATTCCACTACATTTCTAAAGACTGGGGATTGTCTACTTTTAAACACAAACTACATGTTCAGGAGTAAGAAATGTTGGAATTCACGAATGTCATCTAATATTAAACAGTAAACATTTCTGAGCCTGGTAGTCCAGGCCCTGCTCTTTCCACTCACTGCCTGACTTAACTGTCATAATCACCCTGTGAAGCAGACATGGAGGCTTAGAGAGTTTAAGGAACTAGTCTAAGTTTTGTATATTGAGCAAATCTAGAATTTTAATTTTATTCTTTTTCAACTGCAGTTATGGTCTTGGTTTAATTTTTTACCCTAAGATAACTAAAATTGAATGAGTTTCACATATTCAAAAGTGAAACACTCTTGAATACATAATGATACTAAAAATATGAGTCTGTTGGGGACCATCAAAGGTTGCTAGAAAACCAAGTAATCAGCCTGAAAATGAGTAAATAGAAGAAATTCTTCAGCATTTAACCGAAGTTTATTAAAAAAACTGGGCCACAGAATTTTGTTCTTTATAAAATATTCTAGCTAATATGTGAAGAAAAATGATAAATTTAAAATATTGCTGTTTTGTAATCCCCCAATGAAATAATAAATCGAGGCAGTAAGCAACAATGGACATTAATAAGAAAGAATGGGGAGAAGGAGAAGAATAGAGAGAAATAGGCATTATGTGCCTCAGGATGGAATACTATATTTATGAAGTATACTTGTAAAAATTCTGAATCTAGCCAAATCAGGACTCTGGACTTAACCATCAGATTATAGGGAACATAGACATCAGGCAAATATTTTAAATGATACCATGAAGGTGGCAGCAACAAGATCCATACTGTGAAAAGCTCTATAAAACAAAAGACCAATTTCTTCAAAAATTGTAGGGACTTAAGAGAGCGAGGGCCACCTATAGAATGAAAGAGACAGAATGATCAATCAACCAAATGCAATCTGTGGACCCAACTGAACTTCAGGATTCTGATTCAATCAAAGAAACAGTCAATAAAGAGCAAATTTATATTAGATATTATCTTAAATTTTTCGTGGTGGCATAATAGTATCACAGTTGTAATACAGAAAGTCTTTCTGTTTAATGATACATACCATGAAATATTTCCCCTGGAGAAGGGAATGGCTACAGATTCCAGTATTCTTGCCTGGAGAATTCCATGGAGAGAGGAGCTGTAGTGGGATCTATCATGGGATCTATAGGGGAGGCTATGGGATCGCAGAGAGTCAGACATTACTGAAAACTGAAGTAAAAGAATATGTATGATTTTCTTCAAAAGAATCCTGTTAGCTGGTGTGTAGATGAAAAACAGAATGCTCCCAAACTGGTGAGTTTGTGAGGCTGGGCAATGGATACCTGGAGTTTTATTGATATGTTCTCTTTTTACCTGTTTATACATAGAAATTTTCTACAGTGAAATTTTTATAAAAATGAAATTTCACAAAATTCCATACTTGTCATAGAGTCAGCAAAGTTTCCTATGGCACATAGAAGCTACATATTTTATCTGTTAAGATTTGTTTACAAAGTATCATCTATATATATGGAATGGTATTAATTTGTGAATGATTACCAAAACTGGTTTAGTAGCTTTTTTTAAAATTCAAAACATCATGTTAACCTGTTTTATGGAGGAGTTGCTAATGTATCTTTTTCCTATGTAATATTACATAAATAATCATAAATAGCTAAAGAAATTATTTAGTAAATACATCTGTATAATAGATAATATATATATTATATATATAAATTATATCTTTTTTGGATAAAGTCAAAGATATATACAGAATATTAATATGTGTACGATTTCATAATGGAATTTAGTATTGAGGATTTCTTTATATTTTAAGATAGATGAAGCAAGAATCAAATTTACTAGCTGATTGGGGTAATTTGAGTGACATTTATGATAATGTAAGTAGCATCTCTTTCCCTTTTTGTATTTTCTAGTACTTATGCTTTGAATAGAAGTTACTGGGGGCTATTTCATTTATACTAATGTGATCTATTTATACCCATCAATGTTTTCTCTTAATACAATCAAAAGTAAAATAATTAAATAGGAGCTTAGATCTTGACAGATTAATCAGATTAGTAAATGGTCACTCTGTGACCACACTTAAAGTATCCTCCTGAGTATGAAGAGATGAGACTTGGTTGGAGGTGCTTAGTTTGATGCTTGCTTTCCGGTTGGCCATAGTCTGTTCAACAAGACCTAGATGAGCTCATGTTCAGTTCAGTTCAGTTCAGTTGCTCAGTTGTGTCTGACTCTTTGCGACCCCATGAACCGCAGCACACCAGGCCTCCCTGTCCATCACCAATTCCTGGAGTTTACACAAACTCATGTCCATTGAGTCAGTGATGCCATCTAACCATCTTATTTTCTGTCGTCTCCTTCTCCCCCTGCCTTCAATCTTTCCTAGCATCAGGGTTTTTTCCAATGAATTAGCTCTTCGCATCAGGTGGCCAAAATACTGAAGTTTCAGCTTCAACATCAGTCCTTCCAATGAAAACCCAGGACTGATTTCCTTTAGGATGGACTGGTTGGATCTCCTTGCAGTCCAAGGGACTCTCAAGAGTCTTCTCCAACACCACAGTTCAAAAGCATCAATTCTTCGGCACTCAGCTTTCTTCACAGTCCAACTCTCACATCACCCATGACTACTGGAAAAACCATAGCCTGAACTGAATGGACCTTTGTTGACAAAGTACTGTCTCTGCTTTTTAATATGCCATCTAGGTTGGTCATAATTTTCCTTCCAAGAAGTAAGTGTCTTTTAATTTCATGGCCGCAGTCACCGTCTGCAGTGATTTTGGAGCCCCAAAAATAAAGTCTGACACTGTTTCCACTGTTTCTCCATCTATTTGTCATGAAGTAATGGGACTGGATGCCATGATCTTAGTTTTCTGAATGTTGAGCTTTAAGCCAATTTTTTCACTCTCCTCTTTCACTTTCATCAATAGGTTCTTTAGTTCTTCTTAACTTTCTGCCATAAGGGTGGTGTTATCTGCACATCTGAGGTTATTGCTATTTCTCCTGGCAATCTTGATTCCAGCTTGTGCTTCATCCAGCCCAGTGTTTCTCATGATGTACTCTGCATATAAATTAAATAAGCAGGGTGACAATGAGAGATTCCTTTTTTTCTTTCTTTCTTTTACCTAATGAGAGAAAAGAACACTGCATTTCCTGCTTATATCTACTAAATATTCTGCCATGGGAAATAAAATTGATGATAACAATGATGTTTCATTGTACAAACAAATTTAGAGAAATTATGATTTAGCAGTGATAGAATGAATAATTCTTATTAATCTACAATGCATAAATTTAAAGCTTCATTTTTGTATAAAATGTAGGGCTAAAGGATACATCTACTCTACTCATACTTTTATAATGGAGAACCAAAGAAACTTGAAACCTAAGTTATAATGTTGTGGTCAGATTCATCAAGAAAACAACACATCTTTCCAAACTATACGTACTCTTCAAATTTTCAAATATAACATTCCAGGATGACTGCTCAAACAAATATAGGATAAATATCTTCAATAAAATTAGGATATTTTAGAATACCAACAGAGATCTTTATCCAACTCACATTCAAAACAGGAAACTATTTTCATAGTAACTAAGAGAATACAGAGTAGGAATATTTGCCATTATAGTAAAAAGAATACAGTTGGTGATTTCAGGCAGAGAATTTCTTTACTACAGACAAAATCTCAGCATAAATACAATCACAGTGCATTCAAGCAAGAGAGGAAAAAAAAAAAAAACTTAGCATTGCTCAGTTACTACCAAAATAAATAGGTGTTGAGGAAGAAGAAACTTTTTCTCTTCTAAGTCTGTCTAGCTAGTCTAAGAATTAAATTGATTTGAGACTGATTAACAAGAGAAAATCAAATAATTGTTTGATTGTACCCAAGGGAGATCCAGGGAAAGGGAGTAAATTGACAAAATGGTAAAAATCCTCACCTTGAGTACCACCTTCAGCTAAAGTCAAAAGATGTTAGGGGTAGTGGTTTGCAATTTCAAAGTGGGGAGAAAGACAATTCTCATGGAGAAGGAAAAGCAAATGTTTGGTAACAAATGTTTCTGGGCCCTGCTCATACACTGGAACACACAATGGACTCTGATCTCTAGGCCCTGACACATTTTACGTATTTCTCTTAGCCCAAGAAAAACTTCCCAACTCTTGTTTCTTAAAAATATCTTAAATTAATTCCTAAGCCAAAGAGGCACATTTTGGGGTGGCAAGTTTTATTGTTCAGGTGCTCAGTCATGTCCAACTCTTTGCGATCCATGGACAGCAGCACACCAGGCTTCTTTGTCCTTCACCATCTCCCAGAGTTTGCTCAAACTCATGTCCATTGAGTTGGTGATGCCATTCAACCGTCTCATCCTCTGTTGGAGGGAAAGTAAGCAGATTAGAAACCTACTAGTAATAAGGAGGGGTAGGAAGGAGAATACCCAGGTATGTTTTATCTAAAGTTCATATGTTATCAACATCATAGACATTGGAGATCATCTGAAACATTACATCATTATCAAAGTTTTGGTAACAAACTTCTAACAGGCCTTGTCTCAATATCTTGGGAAAGCTGAGGAAGGAAATTTTTATTTTCAGGCCACCAGAGGAAGTACAGTTCCAGTCAAGATGTGATGCTTTCTTTAGATTTATCATGTGAATCCAACAGTCTATTCTTTGGAGTTTGGTAGTACAAGAATAGGTTAGCAGTACCTGATATGTGCCTGTCCAGTAAGGTTGTAGAGAGGTCTGGAGATGTCTTTTCCAGTAGATGAAATTTCCACATTAAAAGGTGTGATGCTTAAGGTCTTCATCTTCTGAGAGCTCACTGTGAAAAGATTGCTCTACCAGAGCATGGTTATTTTTAATAGAAGCAGTTAGGCCTTTGCAGTATTGGAATACCTTTCCTTTTATCAGTTGTGGGTCTAAAGAATCAAGATTCAAATGCATTGGGCATCCTGTGACTGTCTCAAAGGTTGAGAGTTTATGAGTTTCAGAAGTGGTAGATCTCAGATTCTGAAAGACCAATGGTTATGCATTTGCCCAAGGTATTTGGAGGGTTTCTACAGATCGCACTGAGTCTTAGTACCTTTAGTGCATTCCACTAAATCAGTAAAAGTGTTATAAACTGACCAGAAAACACAGACCTGTCAAAACAGTCAGTAAAATATGTTCCTTAATCACTATGAAGTTTGAGAGAAGGCCTTCATGGAGGGATAATCTTTTCTAAAAAGATTTTTGAAAGAAAAGGCAGTAAAGCATTTCATTCCAATGTGAAAACATTACAGACCAACATTAAAACATATTTATATCCACAAGACAGAGGAAGTTCTGTGAAATTCATTTGCTAGATCTCTAATGGTCAATTAGGCTGTGTAAAATATCTGGGAGCAGTATCAACAGGCTTCCTGATGTTGTACTTTGTGGGGCAAGTGAGGAAGGCATTTTTGTGGCCTTCTTAATGTTTCCCCACTAATGTTGATTCATGAAGGTTATTGTTTTGTCAGGAGAATAATTTAATGCATGTAGATTGGTGACGAGTGGTAATTTTATAATCTCCAGTAGAAATGGGTTATTATTTGGCCCAATCAAGAACTGTTTTTTTTTTTTAATAAAACTGATAATTGTTAAATTTCCAATCTTGATCTTTTCCTCTTCTAGGGCTAATTCTAAGTTTTTTCTAGCCAAGTTTTCTAAGTTATCCTTTGCAGAAATATTCCTTTGTATCATGACAGAGCTTTGGCTGCTATCAGTCCCTTTAACAGCAGCATTACTTGTGGAAATGTCAGTAAGCTGGTTTTCCTTAGCTTCTGGATAGTCAGACTTAGAATGTCTGGGAATCTTAATAATAGCTAAAGCAGCAGGTAAAGTATTGCGTCCAATAATTCCCAAACATAGAATCCATTTAAAAGTTTATTTCTACAGAAAGTAAAGAAGGCACATTGCTTCTACAACATCCAAAAACTGTGAATGACTTCAAAACCATACCTACTATCAATAGAAATATTAGCAATTTTGCTCTCAGCTAAAGTACAACCCCAAGTAAGAGCATATAACTCAGCCTGTTGGGCTGAAGTAGCCTTAGGTAAAGGTGCCGCCTCAATAATGTAAAAAGGAGTTGTAATAGCATACCCAGCACAGTATTTGCCACTGTCAACTTTTAAATAGGAGTGATCAGTGAACCATGAGAATCAGCATTACCCAGAGGAATTTCCTGTAGATCATTATGTGGAGTCAGGAGGTGATCTGTCACCGTTAAACAGTCCTGAGGGCTTTTGTTGGTAATGGAGGGAAAAGAGGAGCAGGGTTAAGGTTACTACAATTTAGAAGAGTTACATGAGGAACAGTTAACAAAAAGACAAACTAAGAGGTGAGATGGCTGGCTGAGAAATATAGAATGCGGTGAGAATTCAGGAGGGCGTCTAGCTTGTGTAGTACATAAGTGATTAAAAAAGATCACATAATGGTTTTCTCTGTGACCTTAACCAAAAAAGCAATGTATGTAATGACTTTAACACAGGGAGGGTATCCTCAGGCCACAAGGTCCATTTGCTGGCTGTCATACCCTTTGGGTTGATGCTGCTCCCCAGGATTTTGGTGTTACCCAAGAGCATTCCCTTCTTTTTCATATACAAACAAGAAAATGGGAATCTAATAATTAAGATGCCCAGGGGAATGTGGATTCTTCACAGTTTGCTTTAAGGCCTCCTTGGCTATGTCATTTGGTGCTTCCCATTTATTGGGCTGGTTATTATTTTGTAAAATATACAAAGGTTTTGCCATAAAAGAGAAATTGGAATTCAGTTTTGGTTGTAACCAACTAACCTGAGAAAACCCCGTGACTGGTGTTTAGTTTTGGGTTTGGGAAAACATACAACACTATGAAGCCTATCTGGATCCAGATGTAACCCTTGTTTTGATATCAGACACCACAAATACTAAATCTGGGATTGGGCAGACTGCAGTTTTTCTTTGGGAACATTATCTCTATTTAAGGCTGAAAGTTTTGGCAAGTGGATTCTGTCTTCTGTGAGGAGGTTTGAGAAAGAGATCAAAGAGGCAAATCACCCACATATTGTAATAAAGTAGAACCTCTAAGGAACTTTATATCCTCCAGATAAGCCTGCAGGATTTGTAAGAAATTAGAAGGAAATTTGTAGGAAATTATAAAGATAATGCTGTGAACATGCTGCACTGAATATGTCAGCAAATTTGGAAAACTCAGCACAGAACTGGAAAAGGTCAGTTTTCATTCCAATCCCAAAGAAAGGCAATGCCAAAGAATGCTCAAACTACAGCACAGTTGCACTCATCTCATGCTGTAAAGTAATGCTCAAAATTCTCCAAGCCAGGCTTCACAGAACGTGAACTTTCAGATATTCAAGCTGGATTTAGAAAAGGCAGAGGAACCAGAGATCAAATTGCCAACATCTGTTGGATCATCTTAAAAGCAAGAGAGTTCCAGAAAAAATCTACTTCTGCTTTATTGACTATGCCAAAGCCTTTGACTGTGTGGATCACAACTGTGGAAAATTCTTAAAGAGATGGGAATACCAGGCCGCCTAACCTACCTCTTAAGAAATCTGTATGCAGATCAGGAAGCAACAGTTAGAACTGGACATGGAACAACAGACTGGTTCCAAATTGGGAAAGGAGTACATTAAAGCTGTATATTGCCACCCTGCTTATTTGACACATATGCAGAGTACATCATGCGAAATGCTAGGCTGGATGAAGCACAAGCTGGAATCAAGATTGCCGGGGAAATATCAATAACCTGAGATATGCAGATGATACCACCCTTATGGCAGAAAGTGATGAACTAAAGAGCCTCTTGGTGAAAGTCAAAGAGAGTGAAAAAGTAGGCTTAAAACTCAACATTCAGAAAACTAACATCATGGCATCTGGTCCCGCACTTCATGGCAAATAGATGGGGAAACAGTGGAAACCGTGGCTGGCTTTATTTTCTTGGGCTCCAAAATCACTGTAGATGGTGACTGCAACCATGAAATTAAAAGACACTTACTTCTTGGAAGGAAAGTTATGACCAACCTAGATAGCATATTAAAAAGCAGAGACATTACTTTGCCAAAAAAGGTACATCTAGTCAATGCTATGGTTTTTCCAACAGTCATGTATGGATGTGAGAGTTGGACTATAAAGAAAGCTGAAAGCCAAAGAATCGATGCTTTTGAGCTGTGGTGTTGGAGAAGACTCTTGAGACGCCCTTGGACAGCAAGGAAATCTAACCAGTCCATCCTAAAGGAGATCAGCCCTGAATATTCATTGGAAGGACTGATGCTGAAGCTGAAACTCCAATACTTTGGCCACCTGATGCTAAGAGATGACTCATTGCAAAAGACCCTGATGCTGGGAAAGCCTGAAGGCAGGAGGAGAAGGAGATGACAGAGGATGAGATGGTTGTATGGCATCACGAACTCAATGCACATAAGTTTGAGTCAACTCTGGGAATTGGTGATGGACAGGGAGGCCTGATGTGCTGCCGTCAATGGGGTTGCAAAGAGTTGGACACAACTGAGTGAATGAAGTGAACTGAAATGAACCGAGAAGGATTCTCAGTAAAACCCTGTAGCCTACTGTCCAAGTGATTTGTTTTTCTTCCCAAGGGAAGGCAAAAATGTTGACTAGCTTCATCAAATGAAATACCTTGGAATGCACTGCATAAATCAATTACAGTATTTACTTTTGATGGAAACAGATAGTAGTAGCTAAGTATGAGGTTTAGAGACAGCAAGATGTCAAGAGATAACAATTTTTTTTTTTTTTACTTGCTCAGAGGTCCTAGACAAACGTTTACTCTCAGTATGAGGTTTTTCTCACTTGTAATGTGAGTGTTACAGGTGATGGTACAAAGGAGTATGAGGCCATAATTCTTGTAAACTTCTACCGTGGGCTTAATGCCTTGAAGGGCTTCCTTGCTTACAGGATATTAATTAATTATGGGAAGAGGTTTTAACAGGTCCATATGAATCTTGATGGGAGGTATGCTGTGAATTCTGCCCACATCATCTGGAGATTTTACTCATAAGAAAGATAGAAACTGATTAAATAGTAGCAAATAATCAGTATTTCAAGAATCATCTCTAGTACTGTCAGAGATGGAACAAATAAAAGTTGTCAGAGGATTATTTAATTCATCTGGTTGGTTACTTTGATGAATACTGTCAAATTCTAGAATTATTTCCCACTCTTTTGGGAAATTCTGGCATGATACTTTTCTACAAAGTCTGCCTAATGCATATTAGGGCAGAGAAACTAAGGAGAAAAGAGTGTGTGTCTCTCAAAGGACCTAAGCCAAAGGGAATAGATTCAGAGATGGACACCTTTTGAGGTTCATTAGAGATCCCCACTATTTTAACTACTTTATTCCTCTGAGGCAGGGGCAGTTTCATAGTAGTGGAGTGGGGTATGGTGATTGTGTCAGTTAGGACTAGCAGAGATTCATTCACAACTTGGAATTCACAGTATTTATTTATTTGGTTCTGTCAGGTCTTAGTTGCGACACACGGAATCTTTGCTGTGTCAGGCAGGATCTTCCACTGAGGTGTGTGGGCTCTCTAGTCATGGCACTTGGGGCTCAGTAGTTGGTAGTTACACTGCGGTACATGGGATCTTAGTTTCCCAACCAAGGATCCAACTCAAGTACCCTGCATTGCAAGGAGAATTCTTAAATACTGGACCACTAGGAGAAGGAAATGGCAACCCACTCCAGTGTTCTTGCCTGGAGGATCCCAGGGACGGGGGAGCCTGGTGGGCTACCGTCTATGGGGTCCCACAGAGTCAGACACAACTGAAGCGACTTAGCAGCAGCAGCAGCAGGGAAGTCCTAAGAAATGTTTCTTTAAACTGATTAAGAGAAAGGATTAGGAAGGATCACTGTAGTTCATCAGGGACCTGACATTAAGAATTGGGAGGACATTGGAAAGGCTGGATAGAGGGCTGAAGGCACCTAAAGTGCTTACATTTGTAATACAGTAAGTCTCCTATACATGAACAAGTTTGATTTGGAGAACATGTTTGTAAGTCCAATTTGTTCATTAGTCCAAAAAAGTTAGCTCAGTTACCTAACTATTGCAACTGGCTATATCACCACTGCTTTTACACTTGCTTCCAGACATCCTGGACTTGAAACAAAGATACTGTCCTACTGCACTCTATAGATTACTATACTGTGAAGTACACAAAAGCACAACCACTTGCAGAGGATGCACACATGTGGCAATGTACACCAAACTTGTGGACTAACATATGATTGAACATGCAAATTCATATTTACACCCTTGAAAGTTCACAACTTGAAGATTGGCATGTAGGGAATGTGTTATAGTCACATTTCCAAAGTTCTGTTTGTAATAATAGCAGAAACTGGAGGATTTTTTTTTTTTTTAAGAGCTTTTGTTTGTTAGAGTTGACTTTTAAAAATGTTTGTGTTCTTACTTGAGGGTAGCTCATCTAGCGTATAAAAAAGCTGGCCTACCAGATTAACTAAATCTGGGGTGGACATAGGTTCCCATTCCATTCTAGGCCTTATTACCTGAAGGGAAGATCTCAGTTCAGCTCATTAATGAACATAGAGTTAAAAGCTACCCTGGTGTGATCTACCTCTAAAGGAAGCTCAGAATTTTATTTCAAAATAATATTAAATTGATTGTAATAGTCATGAGCAGATTCATGAGATTTTTGGTGTGCAAGCCTGAATTTTGTTCCAATCAACGGGCTTTAATTAAACCCTAGAAATTGCTCAGTGAAGTCACCTAGTAATTACTTAAAACTGCTTCTATAAGAGTTAGTGAGTTTATCTCAACAGTTGTAATTCAAGATATCTTCCAGGATTTTCTCAATTAATCATATTCATTCAATGCTAGGCCTGGCCTTTACCCACAAGCATATGAACTAGATGATGTAAGTCAGAGAAGCAAGTTTGATAATGAATTCATATATTAAATTCCTCAGCAAATTATAAGGATCTTAAGTTACTTTGGGAAAATCTTTGACAATGGCTGGAAGTTCAGCTTTGTATACTGTGCTTAGTCACTCAGTCATGTTCGACTCTTAGTAACCCCATGAACAGTAGTCCACTAGGCATCTCTATCCATGGAGATTCTCCAGGCAAGAGTATTGGAGTGGTTTACATGCCCTCCTCCAGGAGATCTTCCCAACCCAGGGCTCAAATCCAGGTCTCCTGAATTGCTGGCAGATTCTTTACCATCTAAGCCACCATTAGTTCAGAGAAAATAAGAAATTAGGATTTTAGCCTCTGGATCCTAAGAAGGCGTAATTTTAAAGAGACAAATTCTGGTAATTTCAAAGGAAAGGGGAGTGTTGAGAGAACAGAGGAGTCTTGGTGACAGAATTTGCATTGGGAAGTTGAGAGTATAGAGGAAATGTAGAAGGAAAGTAGGAAGATGGAGCCAGAGGTGGAGTCTGGCCACAAGAAGCAGAGGGAGAGAGAGAAGATGGTGCCGAAGGACAAGCCTAAGACAAAGAAACTGAGGAAGATGAACCTGAGGCTTTGGGAGCCATTTTATCTTCTTTTAGTCATTTGGGCTTCATTTGTGGCACAGCTTTTTTCTCAGAGCTTTTTAATTTTTTTGCTCAGAGGTTGTGGTTCAGAGTTTTGCCAAGAGAACGCACTGGTCATTGCAAACACCCTCTTCCAAAAACACAAGAGAAGACTCTACACATGGACATCACCAGATGGTCAACACTGAAATCAGATTGATCATATTCTTTGCAGCCAAAGATGGGGAAGTCAGCAAAAACAAGAGCGGGAGCAAACTGTGGCTCAGGACATGAGCTCCTTATTGCCAAATTCAGGCTTAAATTGAAGAAAGTAGGGAAAACCACTAGACCATTCAGGTATGACGTAAATCAAATCCCTTACGATTATACAGTGGAAGTGAGAAATAGGTTTAAGGGACTAGGTCTGATAGACCTGATGAACTATGGACAGAGGTTCGTGACATTGCACAGGAGACAGGGATCAAGACCATCCCTATGGAAAAGAATTTCAAAAAAGCCAAATGGCTGTCTGAGGAGGCCTTACAAATAACTGTGAAAAGAAGAGAAGCAAAAAGCAAAGGAGAAAAGGAAAGATATAAGCATCTAAATGCAGAATTCAAAAGAATAGCAAGGAGAGATAAGTCTTCTTCAGTGATAAGGGCAAAGAAATAGAGGAAAACAATAGAATGCAAAAGACTAGAGATCTCTTCAAGAAAATTAGAGATACCAAGGGAACATTTCATGCAAAGATGGGCCCAATAAAGGACTGAAATGGTATGGACCTAACAGAAGCAGAAGATATTAAGAAGAGGTGTCAAGAATACACAGAAGAACTATACAAAAAGATCTTCATGACCCAGATAATCACAATGGTGTGATCACTCACCTAGAGCCAGACACTCTGGAATGGGAAGTCAAGTGGGCCTTAGGAAGTATCACTATGAACAATGCTAATGGAGCTGATGGAATTCCAGTTGAGCTATTTCAAATCCTGAAAGATGATGCTGTGAAAGTGCTGCACTCAATATGCCAGCAAATTTGGAAAACTCAGCAGAGGCCATAAGACTGGAAAGGTCAGTTTTCATTCCAATCCCAAAGAAAGGCAATGCCAAAGATGCTCAAACTACTGCACAATTGCACTCATCTCACATGCTAGTAAAGAAATGCTCAAAATTCTTCAAGCCAGGCTTCAACAATATGTGAACTGTGAACTACCAGATGTTCAATCTGGATTTAGAAAAGGCAGAGGAACCAGAGATCAAATTGCCAACATCTGCTTAGATCATCGAAAAAGTAAGAAAATTCCAGAAAAACATCTATTTCTGCTTTATTGACTATACTAAAGCCTATGACTGTTTGGATCACAATAAACTGGAAAATTCTTAAAGAGATAGAAATACCAGACCATCTGACCTGCCTCTTGAGAAATCTGTATGCAGGTCAGGAAGCAATATTTAAAACTGTACATGGAAAGAGAGACTGATACCAAATAGGAAAGGGAGTATGTCAAGGCTGTATATTGTCACCCTGCTTATTTAACTTCTATGCAGAGTACATCATGAGAAGCGCTGGGCTGGATAAAGCACAAGCTGGAATCAAGTTTGCCGGGGAAATATCAATAACCTCAGATAGGCAGATGACACAACCCTTATGGCAGAAAGTGAAAAGCTAAAGAGCCTCTTGGTGAAAGTCAAAGAGAGTGAAAAAGTAGGCTTAAAACTCAACATTCAGAAAACGAAGATCATGGCATCTGGTCCCATCACTTCTTGGCAAGTGATGGGGAAAGAGTGGCAGAGTTTATTTCCTTGGGCTCCAAAATCACTGCAGATGGTGATTGCAGCCATGAAATTAAAAGATGCTTACTCCTTGGAAGGAAAATTATGACCAACCTAGACAGCATATTATAAAGCAGAGACATTACTTCTCCAAAAAAGATCCATCTAGTCAAGGCTATGGCTTTTCCAGTAGTGCTGCATGGATGTGAGAGTTGGACTGTAAAGAAAGCCGAGTGCCAAAGAATTGATACTTTTGAACTGTGGTATTGGAGAAGAGTCTTGAGAGTCCCTTGGACTGCAAGGAGATCTAACCAGTCCATCCTAAAAGAAATCAGTCCTGGATATTCATTGGAAGGACTGATACTGAAGCTGAAACTCCAATACTTTGGCCACCTGATGCGAAGAGATGACTCATTTGAAAAGACCCTGATGTTGGGAAAGATTGAAGCCTGAAAGAGAAGGGGCGACAGAGGATGAAATGGTTGGATGGCTTCACCTACTCAATGCACATGAGTTTGAATAAGCTCTGGGAGTTGGTGTTGGACAGGGAGGCCTGGCGTGCTGCAGTCCATGGGTTCACAAAGAGTCAGACACATCTGAGCGACTAAACTTAACTGACCTAAGCTGTGGCTCAGCTGATGAAGAATCCCCCTGCAATGCGGGAGACCTGGTTTTGGTGCCTGAGTTAGGAAGATACTTTGGAGAAGGGAAAGGCTACCCACTCCAGTATTTTGGCCCAGAAAATTCCATGGACTGTATAGTCCTTGTTATCACAAAAAGTCGGACACAGCTGAGCGATTTTCACTTCACTTCATTTCAGTTCCTTAAAATCTTATTTGACAGAGAGGTCATTTTAGACTCCTAAAGAGGCTCAAAATACATATTGACATAAGTATTCCACTCAATTCTTGAAATTTTCGAGCTGTTTTTGTCCAGTTCTATTTTAAGAGCATTGAGTTGGGGATTTCAAAAGTTCCTTATAATGGTCATTGATATTCTAAATTGCATTTGGTCAGGGTGGCCCATTTAATTAGAAATGCACATGAAGAAGGACCATAGGTTTTAAACATAAAATCAGCTAGCATCCCTGTTGTGGGGTGCTCTCACAAAGTGTTTAGATAACTGAGATCCTGTTTCCTAGAACTTTTTTCTCTAGAGTTAAAGAGCAATATTCAAACAGCTCAAACAACTCAGTTTAAACAGCTTGTAAGCTATACCAGCCAATTCTAAGAAATGAGAAAAGCCAGACTGATGCTTTTCAGCTAGTATCCAGGGAACACCCTATTCCAAAGGAATATACTGAAGGCTGAAAAATGGACATAGTTTCAGTAAAGCAGTCCCTGTTTCTGAAGAAATGGGCTGAAGATATTTTTAATTATCTTCAACTGAATCAGACATATCTGAAAATCAGACCAAAGTGTCAAATTGCACAGAGAACAAGGCCTTAACCAGAAACATAAAACCTTAGGACCCCCACCCCCCCCCCACAAACAAAACCTGGACAGCTTCACATGCAAGGAGGGTGGAAACTTGAATCAGTGAGAAGATGCACCTTCAAAGTCCAGAATTATCAAGAAAAGCAGTAAGGATAAGGGGCTCAACTGTGGGTACAACACCTGTTTGCTCACCGATGCTAGTACAGTTGGGAGTCCTTTCTGGTTGCTGTATTGGTCACCACAGTGTTAAATTGAAATAAATAGATTGCTAGATATTCTCCATCAAAGACAGGTTTATCTGAAATCAACAGAGAATTTCAGTTCGGGGTCTATAACCTTGGTGAGTCACAAGCAAGCTGCACCCCCTCCCTGCCCCCCTCACCCCCCTTGAAATGGCAAGGGAAGGAGAAGTTTTTATAGGGATGAAAGGGAAGTTGTGAGGGCCACAGTAAACAAAGAGTCCAAGAGTCCAGGGCTTTTCATTGACTGAGTCCTTGCCAGGAATGAAGAAATGTCTTTCTTCTTCCTGTTGGGCTGTGCTACTGTTGCAGAGTGCAAGAACTTCAGATTCTGGTCTCCTAACTCTATTTAATTGAAGTTTCCATTTATTAATTTTTTATTCGTGTAACACTTAGACTTACATATTTAATGTTAAATTTTAGTGTTCTTTATTTCACTGTAATAGCAAGCACTACTTAAGAATGGTAAAACTGTGGTCTCCAAAATACATTATGAACATTCCATTTGTTTATTGACCAGGTATTCTCAACACACACACATATATAAATTTATGTAAGTAAATAAAATATTGCATGCTATTACATTAATATGTAATTCATAGTCATTACTATTATATTAATATATTATGTAAAAACAAACTATTCCATATCTATCTATCGATCGATCTGTATATATATATATTTTTTCTACCTGACACTCAGTGGATTATCTGTATAGCCACCAAACTGCATTGATTTTTAGAGACTAATACTAGACTACTACTTAATAGAATATAGTAATATTTTTAAAAAGTGCTAACATGGAGAACTTTATTCTTTTACATCTGCCTTCATACACAAAGAATCCAAGATACATCAAGTAATTTTAAATAAAGAAAAGTTTTCTCAATTCAGAAGACAAGTCTTATATTCTCATGAGATACGAATTTTGGAAATATGCATTCTTAGACCCTCCCTTCTTTTTTGCTTTCTCTCCCCAAAGAACACCTATACCTTTTCAAGTAAAATATGTACTCTTTGATGTAATTCTTGAAAGCATAAAAATGAAATTTATTTCCCTAATGACTTTCTCTATTCTACTTGTCCCACATTGATTTTTTTTTCCATGTTTTTGTTTATAATGCAGCATAAGCCAATAGAGTTTCCTATTGTTTCCTAAAACTGTGCACCTGCACTATCGATCATGCCAAGAAGAGCTAGCACAGCTTTGGGATGAAAACTGATAGCATACTATGAAAACAGAGACAAGACAGCTTAGAAGATTGATTCTAAATTATAGAGCTGCTTACTGATCTGCAACCACCCAAATTCTTCCAGCTTGACAGCTGGTTAGTGAGCATAGGACAAACCACAGGCTTGCCTTCATGACCTAAATGAGGGCAATTTGCACAGTTTGTGGTGTAGTTACTTCAGAAAGGACTACAAATCAAAGGCTTTCATACTGAAGAGTTGAAGTAGGTCTGTTTCTCTGTCTTTAAAATGGGGCTAAGGACATCTGTAGTCTTAGGTTTGTTCCAATGATAATGTCAAATAAATTAGAATTTTTGGAAGCTTTATTAATAGTTCATGACCATGCAAAAACAAAGTAATAAATTATTATGATTGTGGGGTAACACTCATTTAAATTTTACTACTATAAATTTGTCTATCATTTTTTAATAAAATTTTAATTTTACAAGAGGTTTTCAAGAATATCACAAAAATACATACTATTTACTTAGATTCACCAGTTGTCAACATTTTGCCTTGTTTAATCATTTTATGCTCATTCTGTATACTCTCTCAAGCACACTTTCTCTCTAAATTATTTGAGCTAATTGTCTCAATAACCTGACAGTAAGTTGCAGACACATTCACTTTTTATCCTACGTATTTCATTGTGTTTTTCCTAACCTAAAGACATTCTTTTATACAACTACATTTTGATGATCATATCAGGAAACTTTAATACTGATATAATACTCTTGTTCAACCTGCTGACCATCCTCACATTTTGACAGTTATCCTAAAAACATCCTTTAGAGCTGTCTCTCCATTCCCAGCACTCTTTTGGAAGAAGGTGTCAGCCTTTTAAAAATGTTATTGGTTTTTCATGACCTTAATATTTTTTTTGGAGTACAAGCTGACTTTCGTATAGGCCGTCTCTTGGTTTGTCTTCTGTCCGGAGTCTTGATTTATATATCTTCAGGGAATGTTGTGAGGGTAGAATTTTAAAGTTTATTTTGAAGATACCCAGGAAGTAGAGAGCCAATATGCTCTTTGCTATTTTGAGGTAAAGGAAAAGTAGTGCATATCTCTTTGGAATTTTTTTTAAACAAATCCATTTCACTTTGGTTCATTTAGAAAGCTGTTAAGATTTTTATAAAAACAAGATACACACACACACATACAAAAAAAAAAGCAAAAAGATGAGGTGTGATACTGACTTAGAGGCACTGTGTTTTACAAAATATATTAAAAAACTGAAACTAGAGTTGTGCACAGTCCTATAAACTGACAGCTGTATTACTTAATGTCTTATGTTGCCTTAGAAAACCTAGTGTATTCTATGAACTAGATTATACTGTACTCATCTTTATCATCAAGCCCTGAAGAGATGGTCATTCCCACAAAATGCTATACTGTAGATAAGTGTAGCCAGATTTCTTAAGAGCTCTCCTTTAGCAAATTAAAATAGAGTAATGAAAAGAGGGCAGTCCATTAAGGATATGGTCCTTTGCTGCTGCTGCCAAGTCGCTTCAGTCATGTCCGACTCTGTGCGACCCCATAGACGGCAGCCCACCAGGCTCCCCCGTCCCTGAGATTCTCCAGGCAAGAACATGGAGTGGGTTGCCATTTGTTCTCCAATGCATGAAAGTGAAAAGTGAAAGTGAAGTCGTTCAGTAGTGTCCGACTCTTAGCGACCCCATGGACTGCAGCCCACCAGGCTCCTCCGTCCATGGGATTTTCCAGGCAAGAGTACTGGAGTGGGGTGCCACTGCCTTCTCCGATGGTCCTTTAGGGATTCCTAGAAACGATGGCCTTGACTGAGTCACTAGAAAACTGTTCCATTATCGTGAGATAAAGAATTCAAGATGACTACATGCCTGGGATGTATTTTCAGCAAAGATCAAGGAAAAACTTCAGATGACACTTTCATTTAATGTTGTTAAGTATAAATTACTTAACATGTAATTACTTAAAATGATGTCTGTGTAATCTTTGGTTACACAAGATAACAATCGCAGCTGAACCGGCTTGTGAAAAAGACCATTACTTCCAAATATTATAAGTTGCTACAATAATAACACCTGCCAGTCTCACACTAAGCTTCTCTGTATTACATTTTATGGGCAGTATGAACCAGTTCTTAACCTCTGACTCCTAAGAAATTCATGGACTCTTTCTGTTCAGTTCCTTTGTTGCTTTGCCTATTACCAAGCATTGGAACAAACAAAGCATGGTGTTCATTTTCACCTGCCAAAACAAGCTAAAATCAACCTTGCTGTATTCAATAAACAACTCACTGTGGATTTAAGGATAAATTTTATTTGCTGATGAATAGCAATGGAGTCTTGCTATTCAGTCATAAAATAAAAGCCATATATGTGACAAATATCTTTTCTTTCATGACCATCTTCCTAGGTAATCATATATAATATGAAAGATGAATTTTTAAGAAAGATTAATATGTCTCATGACCTTACACATACAGGGTAAAACACAATGATGTTGTAAGTCATAATATTCATTCAATGTCATTTATTTTCAATCAAGTACTAGAAAATATCCCCAAAGCTGGGCCACCATTCAGTGCAGATTTGACCTATTGGTTAATCACAGGCACTCTCCTTGTTGTTTCTTCAGTCAGCAAAATCTTCTTTGCTACCTACACTGTACAAGATACACCCTAAGGCGTTAGAAAAATAAAGCTAGATTAAGACACATTAAAGACTTCAGGAGACTGACACTTTAATTAGGGAAGATGACATACCAGTTGATCATCAGAACAGAGTGCAATAAATGCACAGATTCCCTGACTGGGGAAGAAGGAATATGAGGTTTCATCTTCTTTGTGACCTTCTTCTCCTCCCCAGTCTGGGTTAGCGAGTCTTTCTCACTACCCGCATGTGAATATGTGTTTGTTTCTAACACGGTGTTTACCACACTCAACTAAAGCTTGAACCCCTGCAAACTGAATGACTTTAACCAAGAGAAACAACTAAATCAGCTTCTTCCTTTATATATGGGGATAATTTATCCATTCATTACTGATTGAAAAATCTCTGTGCTGCATATTGTTTTAAGTGTAATACTGTGTTTAATATTACCTTACTGAAGAGGTTAATGTGAGGACTAAATGAGATAAATCATATAGAGTATTTAGATCAGTATTTGGCACACAAAAAAGTCATAAGTCTTAGTAAATATTAGCAATATAATTACTGCATAATTTTGGTGACAACTATTTTAGTGGTTTTCTGTGTTCTGGCAACATATTCTAAATATATTTTTAAAATCCATGTAGTCTTTTTTTTTTTTCCTTCTAACATAAAAACATTAACATCAGGAAAAGACTCAAGTTAAGCTCAGATACATGAAGAGGTCTCTTTATTTCCAGACCTCTGTTTATTTCCATTTAACCTCTAGTAGTTAAATAGTCTTTAACTACTGAAATTGTGACCAGCCTCTTTTAGACTAAATCCTACCCCATTACCTGGCACACAGTAGGAGGTCAATACATATTTGCCAAATTCGTTTGATTTATTCTATGAATTTCAGCCATCCAGGATTTTAGTCTGAAGGTTAGTAATCTTCAGCTTAAGGATTATTAAACCATTTATTGAACAATAGGTTTTTCTTCTTATATATGCTTTTCCCTCTGTCACCTGCAGAATTATTTTCTTCTGAAAAGAAAAAAAAAATAGCCACTGAATTCTGAACCTCTCCAAAATTAGGTAAATGGGCTTTACTTTTACCCTTCAGTCAGAAGTTAGGGAAGACTTTTATTTTAGAAGTAAACATCCTTGGGTTACAGGCAACCAAGAAAATAACACCTGAAATAAATACTTTTTCATGAATTCTTTGATTTTAAAAGTATGCTTTCTATATACGAAATTATACCTTTTAATATCATTTGCAGAACTTTAAGAGGCATTTTAGTGTGTGATTTCTTACTGTCTTAATGGATTCATGTATCTTAGGTATTGCAGTCTTGCTACAAAGATGCCAAGATTTTAATATGACCAATATTTGATAAGTAATATTCAGTGTATTTAAAAAACACACACACACACAAAGATACATGTACACCCCATGTTGTCTTTTGTTTTCAAGAGATACACCACTAACTTTTTATTACCTTCTTTTCTTCTGGATAAATAATTCTTCTCCCAGTATAAACTTCAGACTTAGTCATTAGACCAGGTAGATTAAAGCAAGTATCACCGAATAATAATAGATTTTTTTTCTTACTCTAAGTTCCAAAGCAACTATTGTCATGCTCTAAAATAGCAAGAATCTCATGGCTGTGATTACATTTACTGACTGCATTTGAGACCCATCTTATATGTTTTGAGGCTTCCCTGGTGACTCAGATGGTAAAGAATCTGCCTGTGATGTGAGAGACCCAGGTTTGATCCTTAAGGATCCCCTGGAGAAGGGAATGGCTACCCACTCCAGTATTCAGGGAGCCTGGTGGGCTACAGTTCATGGGGTTGCAAACAGACATGACTGAGTAAATAACACTTTTACATGTTTTAAAAAAAATATGATGCCTTGCCACCCAGTGACGTGTTCATATCATCATGGCATTAAGAGTAATCAGTACTTTATAAAGGAGAAACCATAATTATCTATTTAGTAAACATCATCATTTTATTGTATGAAAGCCACCTGACTCACAGCCCTTGCTTTCCTAAGCCTCCTTGAGCATTGAAGGGTTCATATGAGCATGTCTCTGCATAGCAAGAAGGAAAAGAAATCCCAGAGACCTGATGAGCAGCTGTGATGATTCTAAGGTTAAACATGACATGAGAATACCAGAGTGAACCCCTAAAAATTCAGAAAAGCCTTCCAAGTAGGATCCAAGCTTCATCTGAATTAACTTTTTTTTGAATTATTCTTCTAAACCTATTGGTTCAAACAAGTTGTAAATATCCAGGGCAGGAGGCCTAGTTTAAACTCCTTTTTAAAAACTCTGAAATGTAAGTTTGGGGACACAAAGACATAGATTCTAGTCAAATTATTATTCTATATTGATAAGGATAAATGATCTAATGATAACAGGTTCATTTTGTTATCTAAGACAGTGCTAAGCTATATGCATTGTTTATCCTAGTTTCAATTCTTTGTTAGCGAGACACTCTCATCGTTCTCACCTCCATTTCTAAATCCTTTTCTGTATTTCTTAACAGCTGTAGATTCTCTGTTTTGGAGAGGTGTGTATGGGGGAGTGTGGGGCACAACTGTAACAGAAAAATTTGCCCAAGATTCAATCTTTAATGCCATGTTGGGGTCACAGCTTCATGGGATGTATGTGTGTTTCTGATCTGTTGGTTTCTCCTCAAAACAGAAATGCTGAACAGTACTGACATCCAGTCATACTTTATTACCTGTTTGATAACAGGTTCAATGGGTGAGATAAATCTTTCCTTATTTTCTGATGACAACATTAAGCAAGTATAACTCCTGGAGAGAGAGATCCTCATGAGAATTCTGTGGCATTACATATTCCATTTGATGGAATATGTGTTCTTTAGCTTTCTGCACAATGTGCATACATATCTCCAGGTGACTTTTGTAAGCATAGGGGACAGAAGTCACAATTTACTGTTTATAGTCTCACAAGCCATGAGAAAGGGGCAAAGCATTAACTTTATAGTGAAGGTTAGGGGACTGTTGTTTCTTGTGGTGGGATTTGACTAAGAATTTCCCTAAACACTCAAGTTGAAACCCTGCCCATGTTATTAACAATGAGTTGTGTAACGGTAGTCAAGCCAGTTTACCTCTTTAGTCTTGTTTCTCACTCACAGTTGTTGAACTGGATGTTCTTGAAGTTATCACTCTTCCAAACAAATTATAGCTTTGTTGTTGCTCAGTCGTTCAGTTGTGTCCAAATATTTGCGACCCCATGGACTGCAGCATGCCAGGCTTCCCTGTCCTTCACCATTTCCTGGAGTTTGCTTAAACTCATATCCATTAATTTGTGATGCCATCCAACCATCTCATCCTCTGTCACTCCCTTCTCCTCCCTTCTTCTCAATCTTTCCCAGCATCAGGGTCTTTTCCAATGAGTTGGCTCTTTGTATTTTATTTCTTGTTAACTATTTCAGTAAGAAAGTTTATTCAGTTGGTGTGAGGGGAAGTATATTTCTGACTTTTCTTGTTTAGAGGTGGTATAGACTGAGATCTGTCACTGAGGACAACTTCTCTGTGCAGTAGGAGTACATGCAAATTAGATCTTCTGGTGATGGAACACCACCACTAATTAGAGACACAGAAGGGAGTAAAATGATACCCCCAGGCCTGATCCTCAGCAGGAGTGTGAGGTTGAAGTCCAGGACACTCTCACTCAATCCTTGATGCTTCTGCTGCTTTTATTGTTTCTATCCTCTCCAAGCACTCATTGCCTCTATTCTCCATGCAGCCTGTGCAGCCTGAGTGCTCACGTGAGGAAAGTGCTGAATAGCTTACATTGTGATGTTCTCAAACTCTATAACCTGCTTTAAAATTAAGTTATTTTAATAGAGAGAATTAAGAAAATTATAAGCAAGGAGAAAGTGTTCTTAAGGTACATTTTCAGTAAAGAAACTGCTGGATTGAAATATATGACCCTTAAAAGTATTTTAGCACTTTGTATTATTAGCCTCTAGGAAAGATTATACCCCCGTGGGAAAGTACCTGCTTCCCTGAATTCCAATTCATTTTATTTAAAAAATTTTTAATGATGTTTCATTTTGATATGTGTTTCTTTGATGACTAGCAAGGTGGACTGTTTGTATTTCTTGGTCTGTGAACAGACTGTTCATTCCTTTCCCCATTTTCCTATTGGTGTATCTATCTTTTCTATTATTTCATCTAGCTTATTATAGTAATGCCTTAGCAGTTAATTCAACATTAAATGTGATAAATCTCTAAAGAGATGTTATTCTAGTCTGTCAATTGATGTGTTCCAGCTATCAAGCATGTTAGAAGCAAAGTTATTTTTATTTAAAAGATAAAAGGGCGGATTTTCATGTTTTTGAACAAATGAAATATTATTCCCTTTCTTTACTTGAAAGGGGCCTGGGCTGAGCCTTAAGTAAATACTTGAAAGAAGGTTGTATATGTGAATTTTAAAAGAGAAAAATATGATTAACCTGCATTATTCCTATAAATTCTTGGACATTATTTCATCATGGATAATTTGATCTGCTTCTCCTAAGCCACAGCGATGAGTGATTTTCAAGGTATTGCTCTCCGTCTCCCTGAGTCAACGAGCATAGGACCAAGGGTTCATTAACAATGGTCTTGGGATTTCTTTTGAGTTGCAGAAGCTCTTGTGCAGAGCTCACAGGAAAAGTGTACACATCCAGCTTCCTCTAGCACCAAGGCTATGTTCTTTTATGTCCTGTTGTTAGGTTACTTATCAATCTCTACTTTAAAGTCAAAGATAAATGGAAGTAAAATCAGCTGGAGATTACTTGATGAATAGAAAGAGATACATGTAGGTTTGTCACCTAAATTATTTGTAACCCAAATCATACAACAAATCTAGGATATAAAGCCTGTGCTTCAATCCATAAAATTATTTCAAAGAAAGGGTTGCAGAATATATGTTGTACAATCAACTTTATGTTCTGGGTAAGCTAATAGTGCTGCTCTCTTCTACTTCACCCATGGTTGATGTCATTAATCAATCCAGTATTATATCTGACTATGCCTAGACAACGGAGAAGGCAATGGCACCCCACTCCAGTACTCTTGCCTGGAAAATCCCATAGACAGAGGAGCCTGGTAGGCTGCAGTCCATCGGGTCGCTAAGAGTTGGACACGACTGAGCGACTTCACTTTTCACTTTCATGCATTGGAGAAGGAAATGGCAACCCACTCCAGTATTCTTGCCTGGAGAATCCCAGGGACGGAGGAGCCTGGTGGGCTGCCGTCTGTGGGGTCACATAGAGTTGGACACGACTGAAGTGACTTAGCAGCAGCATGCTTAGACAAAGCCTGAGATTGTTTACCCAAACAAAATTATCCAATTAGCCATTATTAATCAAGCAGCTGGCATTTGGATGGAAAAATTATCGCCATCTCAGTACTTGACTCATCGGCTAGAGGCATACGCAGCTTTATCAACTTAGAGTTAGATGGGCCAAGCAGCTTGTGTACAACACATCTATCCTTTCCCTAAAGTCAAAAGATTTCTGGCACGGTCTCCTTTCTCAGCTCTTGAGTCTCTAAAGGTAGACCTTCCAAACCAAAACACTAAGATACATTAGTAGGTCGAAATGGGTACATTAAATATAGGAGTTAATGTCTCAGCACTCAGGGGTCACTTGGAAACTCAGATACCGGAAATCCTCATTTGTCACCTCTGGCCAGAAGCAGACACATGTGTTTACTCTGCTGCTGCTAAATCACTTCAGTCGTGTCCGACTCTGTGCGACCCCAGAGACGGCAGCCCACCAGGCTCCCCCATCCCTGGGATTCTCCAGGCAAGAACACTGGAATGGGTTGCCATTTCCTTCTCCAATGCATGAAAGTGAAAAGTAAAAGTGAAGTCGCTCAGTCGTGTCTGACTCTTAGCGACCCCCTGGACTGCAGCGCAGGCTCCTCCATCATGGGATTTTCTAGTGTGTCAATATTAATTTTTTCTATATGTACTATGGAAAAGAGGAAACATTTTGCTTTACGTAGTAGCCAACAATTCCTGTCCTAGTTAGAGACATCTATTAGTGCCTGGGTGGTTTCTCTTTTTTGAAATCTTGACCCAAAATTTTAATAATTTTTGAAGTCATAGCTTATCTCTTTATTAGATATCCATTTATATAGAAGATTTATGTTTAAAAATGTGTATATGTATACACACACATCTAAACCCACATATATCATAAATATCTCATTCTGAGATTCAACTGGCCCTGTTTGAAGTAGGAATATGTTATTGTGTATGTCACTTTCCTAGGATATAGTAGTTTCTTGGTACACCTCCTAGCATTCTAAGAATAAGGATCCAGTAGAAAATCCCGAGTATTTGAGGAGAATCAGCTTTTAATATAGTTTATTTTGGTGGCAGGAGATAAGCTACTCATGGAATGACTTCTCTTTCTTATTCAAACCTTCCTAACATGTATCTTTTGATTTCTGGATATGTATAATCATGGTGCTAGATTGAATTGAATTAGTATGTTGATAGAAAATATATTGTATCTTCTTAATATACATAAAGTTTTCAGGTACAATTGATCTTTAACTTAGAGGTGAGCGTGCGATATGAGGCACTGAAGGAGATCCAGCTGGAAAAATATAAAACCAAGTATAATTTGTATATTAAATATAAGCAAAACTACGAATCCAATAAAAAGAAAATTGAAAAAATTAATGCGATGGATGATTACTTTTTAAGAAAGCAAATCATACCTGCATCATAAAAATGAGCTGATTGCTATGGAGCAAGTCTTTGAATCAAGAAGACCATATTTCTCCCTGCCTCTTGTTTGGGTCTCCTTCAGTTCTTTTTTTGAGAAACTCTTTTGGAATTATCTTTGTAAATTACCTGTTTGCAATCTTTGAATGACTCCCTACTGCTTATTAAAATGACTAAAACTTCTCATATTAGTAAACAAGGTCATTTTCATTTGAGTCCTGCTTACCTTTAGCCCCCCCCATATATGGTGAAAAGTGCAAGTGTTAGTCATTTGGTCATGTCCTACTCTTTGTGACCCCATGAACTGTAGCCCGCCAGGCTCCTCTGTCCGTGCAACTCACCAGGCAAGAATACTGGAGTGGATTGCCATTTTCTTCTCAGGGGATCTTCCAAACTCAGGGATCACACCCAGGTCTCCTGCAATTCAGGCAGATTCTTAACCTTCTGAGCCACGATACATTTATAGTCCATAATTATGTAGATACATCTATGTTATTTGTTCCAGCCATACAGTACTGAGTATTTGCAGTTCTCAGAGGTGTCATCCTGTTTCTCACATCAGTGCCTTTGCAATATGCTGTTCCCAGTATCATTTGAATTCATACCACCAAATGGTGACTTCTTTAAGACTGGGTTTGAGCATCTCCTTGTCACATGTTGCTCGTTGTTCTTCACCTCGGAATAAATTGGCTCTTCCAGCACCCTTTGTATTCCTCTTTGACTGGACTTAACACTCCGTGGTCTAAGAAGTTGATTTGCTCTATTTGTCTGTAAGCTGTCTGGGAAAGGTCAGTACCATGATTATACCTCTAGCACTTAGCAAAAAGAGCCTGATAATTGTCAATCCTTTATGAATAGCTTTGGAATGAACAAATGAATGTGTTCACACTCATAAAGTTACTTTACACACTATTTTTTGGCTTAAGCTTTGATTTTGGTTTGCTTTAGCTCATGAACATATGTGTGTGTGTGTGTGTATGTCCTCATAGCACTGAATGGTGGAGTAGGATGAAAGGTTTCCTGTGAATGAGTTTCTTCCCTCAGGTAATTTCTGTGAGATGCTTTTCTTTCTTTCTTTGCTGTCACTCACTCTTCCGTCTGTACTCCCCAACTCTCTCCATCCTATATGACCTGTGTAGACCTTTCACCGCCTGAGTCTTTCTTTTGAAGCTGTGCAATAGAGGCATCCAGAAATGAATTGTCCCTTGGAGCTCAGTAACCTGTTTTTGTAAAAGTCCAGGAGATGATTTTATTCAGTGGTCACAAAATGTCAGGTCAGGCCAGTGTGTGGGTGTGCATTTCATACTTTGAGTGGACGCCAGGTACGTATGCCAACAAACAAGCAAATAAAACGTTAAAACATTTGCATCTAAAATAGATATCAGTAAATTTTACACTGATGACCAAATATACTTTTTATTTCCTATTTTATTTTACTAGTCAATGTTTTCCTTAAAATTTCAGAATAATCAGTATTGTTAAAAGAAAGAAAATAAGATAGTATTTGAGTTATTTTTGACAAAAATAAAGTATGAAATGTCTACTCAAATCACTAATGATGGGGGATATATATCTTTCATTTTAATTTTATTGAATTTGGTGGAGGAGAATAATTTTTAAAGAATTTACCAGATATCATTGACATCATTCAAAATAATGGTCTGCCACAAAAATTTAATTATTACAAATTCCCAAGCGCATTCAATATTAGAACGGAACCAAAATTGGAGACTATTCTATGAGCTCATTACTTTTTAAATTTCACTTATTTGTTTATGCAACAAATATTTATAAAGTGTGAAACATGTTCCCAACATCCTTTCTGGTCCTTGGAATAGCAGTAATAAGGGGCAAGCCTACTCTTTTATTAAATACAGGTTTCCTTAACCATGTTGGTACATTTCTGTATCATCATAAATTTAATTATACATTCTCAATCATTTTGGGGAGTAGACAGTGGGAACCAGAATATCTCATTTGGTTTCTGGGACCCAGTCTGAATTCTGTAAAATCACAATTCCTCACCAGTTACCTGGGAGTCATTTTCTGGCACTCTCTGAACACAGTGTAGTGGAAACAGCAAGCACTGTCTTTGGAGCAAAAATGCTGGGCTCTGGTCCTCACCAACTCTGCCAGAGACTGGTTTTAGGATTCTGGACAGTGACTGGACCTCCCAGGTTTTTTGTGAATAACATTAGATTTTCTTTAAATGTGTTTCCTATTTATGACTCTGCTTTCATAATCCAATAATTTGCTAATGAAAGATGCTCCTTAATTGCTAAATAACTGTCACCTCACCTGTATTTCCAAGCATGTAATAGTTACAACTTACCAGGAAGGATCATTTGCAAAAGCCATGTGAGTTTAAGTATCCCTATAAACAGGAGCACAGTCAGGGCAGGTAATGGAGAAGGTCAGCAAGTGTTTGTGTGTTGACTGGCAATGCATCCAATCCGTTAGTGGCTGGACACGTAAGACAGAACTGGATTTAAGTGCTTAACAAGTGACATAAGACCTTCAATCTAAAGATAAGAACAATAGATATGATGAGTTAGGGAAATGTATTAATATAATGTAAAATCCTTTATTCTTGGTTCTGTAAAATGCTGAGACAATCTAAGGTTATACTTTTAAATGGAATTTCATTCCAAACTACATCCGAACTAAGTGGAAGATGACTTCATATATCAAGGACCATCAACACTTCACTACTATCCTTGCCACAGGATAAATTATTTTGACAACACATACTTCTGGGAATATCATATTTACTGAGAATAGTGATTAATCACTTAAATTTATATTTGAATGAAGTGTGTTTCCTGGAAAATGTTTTAATTTTATTGTGCCTTTTATTATTTCACTAGGCAAATTAGATGAGTTGAAAGAGAAAATGGATTTTTCAAAAAAAAATTATTACTTTATATTACAATCTACACAATCACCAAAATCCAGCTTTATCCTGTGAGGCTTAATTTTACTGTAACTCGTGCATGTATAGCTACACTCATTTTGATCTATTTTAACCTTGTATAACATGTTTGCATTAGGAATATAAAGTTGTATTATTTAAAATTTACAATGCAACTTTAAGAACCTTTTTAAAAAACCTGTGGCGGATTCATTTTGATATTTGGCAAAACTAATACAATTATGTAAAGTTTAAAAATAAAATAAAATTAGAAAAAAAAAATAAAAAAAAAAAATAAAAGTAACTGGGAGATTTCTTTTTCTGTGATCATTTCCTGTGCTTGATTTATAACTTTATTTCTTTGACAAGTTATTGTTATATGACTCATTCACAACTTAATGTAAAAAATACTAAGTGATTTTGTTCAAGCAAATACATAATTTTAAGCTAATAAAAAGAGGACTCATGTATGCTTTATTGAGCTAATTTTTAGTAGGACATGTAACAGTTGTCTAATACCCTGATCATTAGTAAGTATGCCAAAACTTTAACTTGCTGAGATGATTTTAAGCTTTACATAAAATATTTGCAAGTATGAAACTTTGCTATAAATTATTAATTTTGTTTAAAAACTCTGTGGACTTCATGATAATTTCTTATGCATAATTAAATGTGTTAATATTTTCTTTCTAATTTATTTTGCATACATTAAAATTTATGAAACCTAATGCCTTAGTAATTTCTTTACATATATTTTGTTGGAGAAATAACTAACAATGGTAAGAATCTTTGCTAAGCACCATCTATATGCTTAAGCTATCAGGCCTTGTACTAAATCATTTGTGAATGTTGTTTCATGTAATCTGCCAATGACCCTATAGCTGCCGTCTCTGGGATCGCAGAGTCAGACACGACTGAAGCGACTTCGCAGCATTGATAGTAAATATAAGTATTATGTGGAACATTCTCTTATATTTTATTCTTGATACTAGAAATTATTTGCACATTTCATTTGTTTATATACTGAAAACCTATTAAAATCCAGGCTAAGGATGATATTCTATAGAATCTTATGTTCTATCTACATGGTGTTCATAAAATCTTATCCCAAGTAAAACATTCTATATGCTTAACATATGTACCTCTATACTACAAACCTCAGTTAGTACTGTTTCTATGATGTGTCCTTATATTTTCTATACATTTACCTGGGAAAAAGTATAATGTAATATCATTTTCCCTTTTTCTTTACTCATTTTTTAGGAATATAGAGGAAAAGATATTTGGTAAGGAGCAAAGAAGTGAGATAACTACCTTACTTGCTTTAGAGAGATGCAACTGAAGAATAATAGTTTCTGAATAATATAGATTTTATTTCTAAAGCTAAATGCATAAAATTGGCAACTTGGTTTATTTTCTATCAATAAATCATAGTAAGTGTCCAACTGATTCCATGAATAAGTTCCTTTGGTCTTCTTTTTTTTGGCCTAAGTTGTCTGTCAGTGCTAGTTTTAAGCATTGTAATGAGAATCTAAAAGAAGTTGTTAGGATCTCCTTATAGAATGCTATTTTTACAGTTTGCCAAGAATCCAAGAATTTTAATTTACTTGCTAGTGATTTGATGATTGAACATTGTTTAATATTTAATTTGTGACTTCTTCCCTCAATTTTGTACAGTAAGCCACAAAAACTTAAAAATATTAACACTAACATAAATGGTTTAAATGTCATAATTGGAATAACATTCTAACGGCCATGGAATGACCATTTATTGACACATTTGTTTGAAATGATAAAAGATCTGGATAAGATTTGGAACCCATTCTGACAGATTTTAAAGGGCTATAGTAAACCAGAATGTACAGAATGTTCCAGAATGAATAGACTATTGATGCCATTTGAACAATCATAGTGACTGCCTTATGGTAAATAGGTCAATCTGGTTTATTTATTTGAATATAAAATGTGCTATCTACCTAATGACTTTGTATTGCCTTTATTAAATTAAAAAATGTGCCTCTACTCTTTTGGGGGGCCTTATTTGAATAACTGTCTTTAGAGACATTATGTTGAGCATCAAATACTTATCATAGAAGAGTCAAAGAATTAAAAATTAAAAGAACTGAGAAAATTTGGGTTAATGTATTCTTGAGTTTTTATAAAAGTGTAAATTTATTCACAAGCAAGAACAAGCCTCATTTTCACTGATTTTGTGTATAGATATTTACAGCGTGTCCATGCCCACACATCTTTGTCAATCAAAAATTAGTTTTCTTATTTACATTAAATTTTTAGTTTAAGATATATGTGCATTCTATTTTCTGAATATAAAATATTCTATTTTCTTAAATAGTTTAGTTGCATATGATGATACTTTTTCTATGTGAATCTAAGTTGTCTTCTGTGAATTATGAATGTCAATGTTAGATATTCAATTATAAATGCAAAATTCTATCAAACCCTAATCCTATGATCATAAGGGTATCCAAAGTCATTTCAAATTTCCAAAGGTCATTACAGATGTTATTTTCTACTCTGTTACTTTACAGAAAAAGGAGGAAACAAAAAATATAGCTTGAACTATCTATCTACTTCTTACAAAAATTATCTAAAATGTTATTGATTTAGAAATGTCTATTTTTACTTCTAAAAATATTTGCAACAGTTACTTTGAGTAATTTGTCTCAATGAATTCTTAGGTTGGTGAATCTCACCTAGATTTTTGACTCATCTTGCTAGTGAAATTCTATATCTATGTTAAATTTAAATTCAAGTAGGATTTATAATTTGTGATGTAATGTATAAAGTAAAACTATAGCAAACCAAGGCATAATTTAGCTTTATTTAATCAAGTCAGAATTTTTTCCTTTTTTTATTTTACCCTCTTTGTCCCAAGAAACTACCAAATTTTTTTCAGATGGTTTATAAATATATTAATTTACATAGGTCAACATTTTTAATTTATAAAAAAGTAATTGTATATGAACTATTGAATATATTTTAACCGATACACTTTGGGAGCAAATTTTCTCTTGTTTTTAGGCATACTTTAATGTGTAAACTTGCAGAAGGAACACTAGAACATAATCAGATTATGCATTTGTTAATGCACCTTTTTGGGAAATACAAAACATAAGAATGAAACTGCACACTTTTAAAAATAAAAGGTATTTTTCAAAGGGAAAACTTGAAAGATACTGCTGAAATGTAAAGGGCCAGATATTATTTAAAATTCGAACTCAGCATAATTGTATGTGTTAAATTTTGAAAAGAAATGGGGATGGGTTGGGTAAATTAAATTCTCATTTTTTAAATATCAAGAAATCAATTTATATTATTCAAATATTTGATAAATCTAGAAATAGTGCTGTGAATGTAAGTACCAGAAACACTCTAAGGAGGGACATTTGAAGAAAGTGACTGTGGGAAGTGGGTTTGGGGAACAAAAGAGATTGGAGTCAGTTGCTTTTCATCATAATCTCAACTTTTCCTTTCATTTGCTCTCATGCACATATACTGTTTGAATCATGGCATTTTTAAAATTTGGATCTCTTTGGAAATTATCTCTTGTTTGATTTAAAAGATCCCAAACAGCTGAGTTGTAAGCCACCAGAAGCAAGCACAGAGAATGCCTGCATGGATATCACTTGATGTGGAACAGTGTTACAACAGAACATTCAGGAAATGACAGTCTTCCCCTACACTCATTTGCTAGTTTACTTGACAGATATTTCCCATTACCTGTTCATTGTAGGCATTTTGTTAAAGCACTGGAAAACACTGGGCAAAATACACAGCATCGATGTCTCATGGAGCTTCCAGTCCAAAGAATATGATGGTCAGTCAAATAATTTCACAAATAGAAATTAAAGAATTCACACATAGAATTTAAAGATATTCACGTGGTATCATGAGTAATAGAAGCAACAGATCATCCGAGGCATAATCAGGCCTTCACTTAAACTTGGCAGGTCTTTCAGATGCAGAATGAATAAAATAGGCTAAGTGGAACAAACTTGGGACAAGTGGAGTAAATTAATGAAACCCTTTCTATCCTTTGCAAAGAGTGACACAAGCATGCTGTATGATAGAACAAGGGTGGGGGGGGGGGATGGGCAAGGTAAGTGGGACAGTTTAGAGTTTAGGATTCCAGGTACATAGGTACAATGAGAAGCCTGAACTACAAAGGGACTATAGGAAGAGAAGCTTTGAGTTATGCTCTCCCTTCTTTTGTTGTGGATGTGTAGTATGATACCTGCAAATATTCAGGGAAAGAGGGGAATTCCATTAGTCTGGAATTCAGAGGAGAGTATGGACTGGGGGTAAAATTTGAGTCACTTCACCTATGTTCAAATTAAAGGACTGGGTATTGATGAGATGTTTTAGGGGGGAAAAAAATGAAGTGAAATATAATATGAGCTTAAGGAATTGGGGGATCTCTAACATGTGATAAAAAATAATAATTTATAGGAGAGAAGTTGAAAAAGCAAGCCAGAAGTTGTGCTCATAATCAGAGAATGTTTAATGGGAAGCAGTTTCATTTGATGACAATGGTGGGGGGGTGGCATGGAATATGACTCTCTGTCTGAAAAGTAGTCATAGGTTAATATGTCCAAAAGTCAGGAACAAAGTGATGAATTTTCTTTGTTAATGGGTTATTTTTAAAATTACTTTGTAATATCACTGACTAATTGGTCAATGACTTGCTCAACTGTAAGAAAACTGATTGTCAGAGCCACCAGTAGACTAATTGTATGGGGCTATAGAAGACTGTGGGCAAGAAGCCAGAGATTGATCTGAAAATTCCAAGTGCAGGAAAGATCAGAGCCTAATGATGAGTTCACACAGCCAGATTCTAAAAGACAAGAAGAGTTCTACAAACAATGGTTTATGATAGCAAGCTTCTTCTAAATGCCCAAGGCTCTGCCCAAAGTCTGTCTAAATTCTGATACTGGTAAAAGTCATCTGACTGTCTGAATTCAAGACATTTTCCTTGTATTTAACCACTTTTAACTTGAACTTTAGGTTGATGTCTAAACAACTGTTAGAACACACTTTAAATCCTTATAGTTTCTACTTTCCCCTTTTTATGCAAAGGATGGCACAAAAGAGATTGTGTCTGTGTATAGTTCATATACTCCTTTGTGTGTTGAAATTTATATTGCTCAAATAGGCAAAATATTAAATAGGTGAATAGATGTTAGAGACATTTATTTAAATTGGTCTTTATGATAGGGAAGCTTTTAATTTGTGTGTCAAATGACAAAGTAGGAAAAAGTAAATCTTTTGTGTTTGGACAACTATTCACTAAAGAACAATTCCATCAAGCAGAGTGGTAGTTTGGATTGCTATCTTTGGGATGCGTGTAATCTCTTAGATGTTGATTATTCTTTCCAAGAAGTGAGCTAATTTTAAAAAACTCATTGGTTGGCATTATCCTTATTAAACATTAAAATATGAGGAAAGAGTTCCTTGAAAGGTGTTGTGTATATTCCCATTGATGAGTCAGCTCTTTCGCTAGAAGAAGAGACCCAAGTTAATTCTTGGAAAACAGAGACATTCTTCATTTTTCTGTCATCAAATTCTTTATAAACTTTAGCCATTCTTGAAATTCAGCTTCTGATTGTTTGAAGTAGTGAGAATTACTAGCTACTGATACACCTAGTAAATTAAAAACCCAAAGCATCCACCTGCCAATGCAGGAGATGTGAGTTCAATCCCTGGGTTGGCAAGATTCTTTGGAGACCGTAATGGGAACCCACTCCAGTATTCTTGCCTGGAAAATTCCACAGAGCAGGAGCCTGGCAGGCTATAGTCCATGGGGTTGCAAAGAGTTAGACACAACTGAGCACACACACACACACACACACATACATATGCTAATTTTTAGGGTGTGATCACTATCTGAAATGAAACTTTTCATTTAAACAAATTACCTTATAGAAAAGGTAGCCTCCAATTATAGTTAAGGCAAACTATCCCAGTGGTCATAAAACAGAGAGCCTCACAAATTAAATTGCTCAATCACATTTAAACAAAAAATCAATTTAAACATATAAGGAGAAATGAGGAGAAATATGAGATAGGTTAATATTCTTAGGATAAAGTGCAGGCAGGTTAGAAAGGCCACAATACCTGATATATAATTATCTTATCTCTCTGTCACATCACCTTTCCTCAATGATTGTAAGGTTAGGAGGCCCAGAGTTAGGTTTCAAGCAAGGGGCCCATGAGGGGGATGTACTATACATTTATTCTATGGGAAGGACACAGGGGGAAATATGCCTGCCTAATACTTGTAGCTTTCCCATTAGCCTGCTGAGCAGTCGGCGATTTTGTGTTTCTAAGACAGAGGACACTTGGACCCCAAATCCTTGTGAGCAATAACTAGCAGAATTAAGGACTTAATAAATATTAAGTGCTCATATATTTTTAGTATATGAGTAGTTAGTGCACAGATGCCTTATGTGTATTTAATGCCTTTCAAATATTCGATATCTCTTGGTCTATCCATCTTCTTCCATCTATATTTAACACACATGTGATCTACTTATTAACTGCTTATGTATAGTTGACAAACCTTGAATTATTTTATGTTTTCTGAACAACAGACTTATATAAGTAAGGTATATATTTTAATTGATGAAGTGAATATTCTCAAAAGCAAAGGTTTTTCCTAAAAACTTGAAGCAAAAAGTCTTTTCTTTATTGTGACAAGTCAGAAAAAAGGCTGACATTTCAGTGCAGGTTTTAGTCAAAAATACATTATTCAAAACATGGCTTTGTAATGTGTTAAAGTAACATTCCTTTGACTCTGGTAACTATGAGTCGATAGGTACAGATATTTCAAAAGAGCAAACATTAAAGCAGTCTTGATTTTAGTGTAGATCCAAGTTCAAAACTGGTTAAAGTGAAAGATCTACAGAGTTACAAGATAAAAATACACAGTGAAGTTATGCAGGAAAATGCTTACAGTTCACTTGGCTGAGGAAAAAAGGTATGGGGAAAGTTTTAGAGATTGAATATTGATGAGTTCTCCTTTGGGGACACTGAGTAAACTTAGAATAAATGATGAACATCACAACTTATCAAAGGAAGTACTTTTAAGGAGAAAAGTTTTCTTATGGGATGATAATTATTAAATAAACTTTTCTTTCTTGATTCTTTAGCTTTTCTCTCTAAATACCTGTGTAAATGTAGATCAATGGACCCATGTTTACACACATGTATATTTTTAATGATAAGATAAAGTGAAATAGAATCTAATATTGCTAACAGAATAAAATAGATCAACCACAATTTATACAGAAAATGCATGAAAATAATAACACAGTGAGAAATACTAAAACAAACTAAAACCTAAGCAAAAACCCTCACAAGACATGAACTCATACAATTCTATCCAGCCTTGAAATAGCTTTTTTAAACTACCAAAATAGCACAATGTAATACAAAACAAAACTAAGGGGAAAAAAAAATCTCAAGATTAAATTTTGATAAAATTGTTTTTAAAGGGTATATGCTAATTTATTGTTATTGATATTGTGAATAAGCATAACCCTTTTAGAAGACTAGATGAAAGGCAAAACCAACACAATATTGTAAAGTAAAAAAAAAAAAAAAGAAAGGGGCAATACATGGTCAGAAACATAAAGATGTTTACACCCTTAGAAAAATTATTCCAATCAAGAATTTATTTCAGGCAAATAAATTAACAAATGCAGAGAACTTTTGCAAATTTACTCTTCCAGTTTCTTACTAAGATGGCAGATTCATCTTAGTGTAATAGGGCTTCCCAGGTGGCGCTAGTGGTAAAGAATCCACCTGCCAATGCAGGAGATGCAAGATATGCAGGTTCAATCCCTGGGTCAGGAAGATCCACTGAAGAAGGTCTTGGCAACCCACTCCCGTATTCTTGCCTGGAGAATCCCTTGGACAGAGAAGCCTGAAGGGCTACAGTCCACAGGGTCACAAAGAGTCAGACACAACCAAACATGTGTGTGTGCAATACAGTATTGTGATGAGAAATAAAATAGGAAATGGTGCAGATACCTTTTTAAAGGGTATATATTTGGGCTTTTGTCCAAATACTAGTTCTCACAATTAAGTATAACAAAATTAATTAATTTTGAAACATAATTTGCACCTGAAGAGAACATTTAGTATTATAGTAATTGAATCAGTAGTTTGTTCCTAGAAACAATGTCTTTGCTTAAATAACTTTGGAATCTATCATGATGACAAGGTGATGTGATATAAGAAGTATTATGCTAGTGACAAGATTACTGATATTAAAAATGAGAAAGGCTTGCACTTTTTAAAAAGTTAGATGTAATAAAATGCTGAGTCTTCTCAATGATATGCAGTTTCCATAACTGTATACACTTAGCTGAGCACTATAAACTCAACAAAAGAACAAAGTTGTGGCTAGCATGAAAATTAGCTCCTATATCTCTCTTCTCCATTCAAGCTGTTCTTATTACATGATTTTTAAATAATTTAAGACTTTAGCTATGCAGGAGAGAATGCATTAAATGAGATGACTATGAAAAAAGTGTGAAAATTGTGCTTGAGACTCAATACATGAATGTACGTGGATGATAATGTGTGAAAACGAATAAGAATATGAATTTGTGTTGCTTAAATTGATGCATTTAATGATCAATAATATTCTTTGAAATACAAAAATTTTAAAATATAAAACCCAGGGGTAAATCAGTATTAATTTGGACTTTACAGAGTGCTAAGCAGTCCCCCTCCCCCCCGCCCCCCATCGGGGTGCATTAAGTAAAAAAAAAGAAAAAACTGAATGAATTTAGTAGAATTGGAATCCAGCTGAATAATGAATGACAGTTAAGTTTTAGTTATAAAATTAGCAGGCAAAATGTAGGAAAAAAAGAAAATAACCTAGACAGTCACCAAAACTGTCCAAAACATAGTGATTTCTAAAATGTCCAATAAATAATGCTAAGTCCTTTTTATGAGACAAGGCAACATAAACTAAGATGTATCTAATTCATTACTCAGAAGCAGAGGAGAGTAAATAATTATTGAATAATTCTGAAACTGGATGTAATTAGCACTGTTATTCATTGGCCATAAATTATTTAATTCCATAATCTTGGAAGAAAAATTAGTATTATAGTCAATTTTACATTTTAAACTCATCATCATTATGCTGTCAGCTGAAATATATGATGCCTTCAAATTAAAAAAAAAAAAACTGTTTTGGTTCAATTAATATTGTGAGGATACATTAACTTCTACTGAATAGGATAATGAGTTAAAGAAAGCCCATTCAGTAATTATCTCAGTTCTCAAATTTCTATTAAACATAAACCCATTAGCTCTCCACACCCCCACAAAAGCTCTAACTCACTGATACTATTGAAATTCTAAATAGAATATCAAAATAAGGAAGAAGGAACATATGTAAAATGAGGTTATAATATCAGTTCTTTTTAAAGGCACTTTAGACCTGTGTGACAAGAAAAAAGTTTCAGTGTATATGTGTATCTAATTCTGAAGTGAAGTGAAGTTGCTCAGTCATGTCTGACTCTTTGAGACCCCATGGACTATAGCCTACCAGGCTCCTCAATCCATGGAATTCTCCAGGCAAGAATACTCCCTGTTATCAAAAACCCTGGCGTTTACTAATAATGATGTTCACAATGACAATGTCTTATAAACATTGTGATTAGATAAAATATCTGAGTATTGAAAGCCATGTAGAGGAGGAAACACAATTTTTTTCCTCTACCCTCTTAGGTTTCCTTGGGGCCTTGTAAATTAGACTGACAGAAGAGATTAACAAGAGAAAAACAAACAGAAGCTTGTTAACACAGACATGGTGCATACACAAGGAAGACCTGGGTGATGAATAATTAAAAATAAAACTTGGGCTTATATGGCATCTTAATGAAAGAGCAATACATAGTATTCAGTTGACAAAGGATAAGGATTTTGAATTTGCAAAAGAGACAAAATGTGGGATAGACAATATAATGTAGTCAATAATGGAAGACAAAGGCTACTTAGTTATGTAGATCCCTCTGGTGCCATCTTTGAGCTGATAAAGATCTAGAGTTGTTTTTGGTAATTAACTTCTGTCCTTTTCAGTAGACAGGCGAGGGTGGATACCTTTACAAATTTATGTTCTGTTTTTAAGCAGAGAAGGGCAGAGAATTGTTTTTTTGTTTGTTTGTTTGTTTTTTGGTATTAGCTTCTTCTCAGTTGCATTCAATTCAAAATAATCCTTATGCCAAAGTGTTATAATTTGAGGTGGCATTTCTGCTGTCCTCCACCAGCTATAGATAAATATGTCTGGCCTTATGGGCTCACTGAAAGATGAACTCCTCAGGTTGGTGGGTGCCCAATATGCTACTGGAGAAGAACAGAGAAATAGCTCCAGAAAGAAAGAAGAGGCTGAACCAAAGCAAAAGTAATGCCCAGTTGTGGATGTGTCTGGTGGTAGTAAAGGCCAGTGGTAAAGAGAACAATACTGCATGGGAATCTGGAAAGTAATGTCCGTGACTCAACATAAATTGGAAGTGATCAAACAGGAGATGGCAAGAGTGAACATTGACATTTTAGGAACCAGTGAACTAAAATGGCCTGGAATGGGAGAGAGCCCATTATATCTACTACTGTGGGCAAGAATCCCTTAGAAGAAATGGAGTAGCCATGATAGTCAACAAAAGAGTCCAAAATGCAGTACTTGGGTGCAATCTCAAAAACATTAGAATGATCTCTGTTCATTTCCAAGGCAAGCCATTCAATATCAGAGTAATCCCAGTCTATGTCCCAACCACTAATGCCAAAGAAGTTGAAGTTGAACAGTTCTATGAAGACCTGCAAGACCTTCTAGAATTAACACCCCCCAAAAAGATGTCCTTTTCAGCATAAGGGATTGGAATTCAAAAGTAGAAGTCAAGAGATACCTGAAATAACAGGCAAGTTTGGCCTTGGAGTATAAAATGAAGCAGGGCAAAGGCTAACAGAGTTTTGCTAAAATAATACATTGGACATAGAAACACCCTCTTCCAACAACACAAGAGACAACTCAACACATGCACATCACCAGATGGTCAATACTGAAATCAAATTGATTATATTCTTTGCAGCCGAAGATGAAGAAGCTCTATACAGTCAGCAAAAAGACCAGGACCTGACTGTGGCTCAAATCATGAACTCCTTATCACCAAATTCAGACTTATGTTGAAGAAAGTAAGGCAAATCACTAGGCCACTCAGGTATGACCTAAATCAAATCCTTTATGATTATATAGTGGAAGTGACAAATAGATTCAAGGGATTAGACCTGAGAGAGTGCCTGAAGAACTATGGACAGAGGTTTGTAACATTGAACAGGAGGCAGTGATCAAAACCATCCCCAAGTAAAAGAAATGCAAAAAGGCAAAATGGTTGTCTGGGGAAGCCTTATAAATAGTGACTAAGATGAAGGAACATAGAAGAAAAAGTTTGTCCCTTTCTCCTCCTCGAGCACCCTGGACTCATTATCAACCTACCTAGGAATTAACTCTCTCAGAATACTATGCAGTATCCAAAAAGAGTAAAATACATCTCTGCAAACTTCCATGAAAAGAAGTCTTTAAGAACTGTTGAGTGCAAAAAAAATTCCACAATGATAAGTATATTACAATATCTTTTAAGTAAAAGAAAGGAAAAAATGTTATATAGTTAGTTTAAAATTTGTATGTGTGAAAATATTAGTATTATAAAGTTTAAGATATGTTGGTGGTACTGGTATGGAGGTTTGAAATGTGGGGGATGGTCAGAATGACCCTTAGCTTTATTTACAATGTCCTTGGTTTTGTAATAAAAATGCATTAATGTATTTTATTTAGATAATTAAGAATTGGTAAAGTCACCTATCAGCCCCAGAAGAGAAATAGAGATTACTATTCTACGAAATACATTATCTTCAGTATTCTGATTTTATATTTTTTGTTCTTTAAATTATGCTTCTGAGAACCACCATTTTAAATTATACAATTTTCTAGTAATTAATCTGCATGTTTTAGAAAACTATAATGTAATTTATATTTTGTTATATGTGAATCTAAGCGTATGTTTGTGCCTGAGTGTATACATGTATATATGCATGTGTGTATGTTAACATTTACATGTACGTTAATTTGGGAACTTGAAAGCAATTAAAACTGTAAAAGTTTCAATGATATTACTTTAAAATATACTCTAATTGAAAATATTCCATACAGAACTTAGAGATTTCAATCTCATTGTTAAAGAGAATCTTTCATTATGTGAGTTCTGATTCCCACTTATTAACTAGATTATATATAAAACTCCAGTTTTTCATACAGCTAAAATTAGTATGATGAGTGTCACCAATACTATCATCTTATATCTTACTTACTTCTCTATTATCCAGAGATAGGCTCAATGAATAACTAATTCTTTTCTCTACATATTATTATTTCCCCACAGAGTATTACCCATCTCAATATTATGTAAATTGCCAAACCTAGAAGATTAGCATAGAGGTGAATTCATGAAAATTTATTGCAACTATATTTAAAGAATCTATGCATTTTTGTTGATAACTAAAACAGATTTAGACTATTGAAGGTTTATATTATGATATGGCATTAGTGTGACATTAGATAATCTTTTTAGAATTTCTTATGGCTTATGGAAAATTAGTGAATATTAAGGTCAGTGCTGGATCAGTATAGACTGTATAGATATACTAAGGGATCTTATAAATCTAGTATGTCATTGATTTTTTTAAATTGAAACTTGAAATAATTTTGAAATTTCAAATAGTTCAAATAAATCCTGAATTCATGCAGAAGGTAGTTGGTATCTTCTTTTGTACTAAAAAAATAATAATGACTTTAATATAAAACATTCTAAAAATAGCCATCTAGGTTTCATATGATTCGTGTGTTCTTAGAAGCCACCTTGCAAGTGTGTTGCTCTTTTTAATTCTTTTTATTCCAAAGGTACTATGACAAAGTGGGTATAGACTGTCCTATTATCTAATTTCTGTATCCCAGCGCACTCTATAGGTTGGGCATGAAGCAGAAATATTTTTTTCTCCCCCTCAGGGAAACCTCAAAAGAATTAAAAGAAGTGATGGTAGGACAGCATTCAGTATCAGAAGGAGCAACAGGAGAGTGCATTTTTCTTTTCTTTTTCAATTCTCTTGGACAGTATATGGATAGTATTTGTCACTGGTATAATGCGGCTCATTTGTATTGTGCCTGTTCTTCTGTGGAGCTCAAAGCACTTTAGGTCACTCTCATTAATCCTAAAGCCTTTCTATGGGCTGGATATTTGACAGCTTTTGTCCTCATTTTATGGCCTGGGAGACTATAGTTTTAGGATGTCATTGTGCAGACACTTGTAGTGTTCAGAATACAACCAACTGTAATGTGAGCAGGTGAGAAGGATTTCTTATTTTATTTATAAAGTCTTTATAGTAATAACTGTCTCAAGAATCCAAATGCTAAATATAATTATCTAGAATATTCTGACCTCTCTTACTCCTTGGAAGGAAAGTTATGACCAACCTAGATAGCATATTCAAAAGCAGAGACATTACTTTGCCAACAAAGGTCTGTCTAGTCAAGCCTATGGTTTTTCCAGTGGTCATGTATGGATGTGAGAGTTGGACTGTGAAGAAAGCTGAGTGCCGAAGAATTGATGCTTTTGAACTGTGGTGTTGGAGAAGACTCTTGAGAGGCCCTTGGACTGCAAGGAGATCCAACTAGTCCATTCTGAAGGAGATCAGCCCTGGGATTTCTTTGGAAGGAATGATGCTAAAGTGAAACTACAGTACTTAGGCCACCTCATACGAAGAGTTGACTCATTGGAAAGGACTGATGCTGGGAGGGATTGGGGGCAGGAGGAGAAGGGGACGACAGAGGATGAGATGGCTGGATGGCATCACTGACTTGATGGATGTGAGTCTGAGTGAACTCTGGGACTTGGTGATGAACAGGGAGGCCTGGCATGCTGCGATTCATGGGGTCGGAAAGAGTCTGACACAACTGAGCGATGGACTGAACTGAACTGACCTCTCTTTACTTCAGGGACAGTTTTCCTTCTGACTCTGGATGGTTAATAGGACTTTCATTCTTCTATACTTCCGGAATTGAGACCTTAGTTGCTTTCTCTATTACCCATTGCTGTGACTCTGTTCAATGGTTTGCCAAGTTTAGCAGTCATGTAGAGAATTTTCATGTGAACCTTCACCTTTGTGCTTCCAGAGACATCTTTCTTTCTTTTTTTTTTTTTTTTAAATGCAGATATTACTTCTTGTTGAGAAACTACAGGACCTTAATTTTAGAGTCTAAAAGAACCAGTCTCTGAGTCCAGTTCTGTTGCTTACTAGCTATTGAGCATCTCTAAGTTTCTGAGCTTTAGAATCATTTCCATAAAACAGAAATAACAATAGCTAGTTTGAAAAGCTGTCACATATAAAGTATGGAAATAGTGTGAAATAATATATACAAAGTACTAAACTCTGTGTCTGGCAAAAATATAACCTATTTGTGTTGTTTTAATTGTGGTACCAATTCTCTGCTCAAAATCCTTTCCAAGTGCCCAGTATTTATTTAATATTCTCCACACTTATCTGTCATACAAGGCCCAGCACAATAAGCACTCTATAATTCTAATCTTAATCTGCAACACACATGGTGATCTCAGTTAACTTGGCTGCTTACCACACTCTCTTTTCATACCTTTGTTTTCCCATGATGGCCATTTAATGATGTTGATTCTTTTGTCTGGAGTCATCTCTTTCATTCGCATTTTCTTTATAGTTTGAAACTTGCATTTTGCATAAAAAAATCCTACCAAATCCAGAATCATTCGAAACCACTTGTAGGTAAAGAGAATAATTCGAGTTGTTGTTTCATAGCTCATCTCTAATATTCTGCTCACTGACCAGTCATCGGACACTGATGTGCTAACTCACCCTATAGTGGTTTACTTCTTGTTCCAGTGAATCCATCATTGTCCATTTCAGAGATTGGTTTCTCCCTTATTTCTGGGGTTGCTGTTCTCTTCAGACCTGCCAAACGCTCTTCAGCTCACTGCTTCATTTCACATGCCCTAGTCAAAGACCTTGGGTTTTCTGGCCACTGTGAAGCTCGGTCATTCACTGACTAGCTCCAGCTGTGAGGCTGGATTTTATTTTCTCTCTCCTCTTAGGTCTTTTATTGGGCTCCCCATTTCCACCCCAACCCACCTGCCACCAAAATGAGGTTAAATAGAGGTGTTATACAAGGATCTGTTGTTCTGGAATAACTTCTTGGACTTTTTTTATTTTCTAGTAATTTATGATCCCATTCATTTCCTATCTCTTCTAGGAAATATTCCTGATGTTTCCTAAGAGCGACCCAAAAGGTCCTTGACATGTAGCTCAGCATATGATATTATATCACTGAATTGTTAGGAAGAGTTAAGTGCAGAAACTAGAAAGAATTTTAGAATTTTGGCCAGAAATTAGGCCAGAATGAATAATTTTGATTTTTTTTAATCTTAATTATCATGGAAAAGCTTTAAAAAGATGACTGTGCATGGTGCTATTTGAAGTCCTATATATAAAGACTAAGACATCATTTTTATCCTTAAAAACACCCTCATTTATTAACTGGAGCCTTAGTACTATACCAGAGAAGGCAATGGCACCCCACTCCAGTACTCTTGCCTGGAAAATCCCATGGATGGAGGAGCTTGGTAGGCTGCAGTCCATGGGGTCGCTAGGAGTTGGACATGACTGAGTGACTTCACTTTCACTTTTCACTTTCATGCATTGGAGAAGGAAATGGCAACCCACTCCAGTGTTCTTGCCTGGAGAATCCCAGGGACGGGGGAGCCTGGTGGGCTGCCGTCTATGGGGTCGCACAGAGTCAGACACGACTGAAGCGACTTAGCAGCAGCAGCAGCACTATACTGTGTCTTGCTATGACATTACAACCTGTGCTGTGACTTCAAAGAAGACATTATTTAGTGAGATAACCTTTCAATACACTTTAAAATATCACCTAAGTAAGAGAATAGACAAAGCATTATCCTAATCTTTTTTTTTTTGTGAATGTGAATTTAGGTTTCATTTCATAAAATACTTTGAGGAAATATAAATCCAAAACAAATTGATTAAGTTATGTTCAAGTTATAGGAATAGAACTCTTCTTTAAGAAACCATTCATAAATATAAATTCAGAGGAAGCATTAATAAGAGCATTTCTGACTAGAGTTCTGTGCAGATAATTCTTAAAGATCAATCTGTAGCTTATTAGCTGAGGGAATTTTTTTTTCCATGGTATATATCTAAAAATCTCTTCCAGGTGTATCTTTTTTTTCTTCTACATGTATCTTCTCTGAAGAGACACTAACACTACAGCAAGATACTATAATGAAATTTTTCATCACAATTCTATACATAATTAACAGTAAAATATTTTTAATATTTTAAGAAAAATAATACACTAGGAAGATAATTTATTGAAATCTTTCATGTTACTCATCCCAAGTATGAAGAATTTATCTATAATTACAGTGGAATATTCACCTAAAATATAGAAGTAATCATGTAAAAACAGAGTCTCTTTCAATATAAAGATGTGAAAGATTTCTATTAAATTACTATCAGGATTATAAAGTGCCATATGTTATTTTGAAACACATTTTTGAGAGGAAACTGTGTGCTTATTTAAATGATCACTCATGGCCAAGTTTGGAATCAAAATCTTAGAAATGCTAATCCTAAACAGTATACGTAGGATGAGTTTAAGGCTGCAAAAAGAGGAGAATTTCTCAAGGTCACTTTCCAGTTACAGACAGAGTACAAAGCAGATATTGCTCTCTGGAATCCAGATCACTGTTCCTTTGCTGTTTCAGTGTGTCCCTTTCAATAACAGAAAATACACAAGAAACCATGAAAAGCTGGAAAGTGCTTCATATAGAGAGCTCATTTAATCTGACATCTATACCAGAAGAGCAAGGGTTAATTGTTTTTTTAACCTTTGCTGTCAGAAAACATATAAAAAATAAGTTATCCAGAAATAACACACTTGATTTTCTGCCTTTTTATCTAATAAGTCTCATAAAATAATGTGTTCTCATCACAGACTGGTTAGAAGAATTTTATTGTAAATTAATGGTTTCATACTTTCCCAACAACCACAAAGCAGACAGAACATATCTACACAATTTATTTGCTGTCTTTTAAAAAATGAAAACTATACTTTTTCTAAAACAAGAAACCTTGCAAATCATTCCAATGTTCATATACTTCAAATGTGAGATAGGAAGCTTCTCAGGGGAATGCCTCTGAAGAGGATTGTTTTCCTTATCGTACATGTAGTGTGCAGATGGCAAATTATTCCAGTTATGATTCTAGACTACACTCTTCAATGTAAAAAATAAGCAAAATATTTTATCTGTCTGTTAGTTTGTTTTCCTTATGATATAGTTTATAGTTCATTTCCAAATGTTCATGTTCTTAAAATGCTTATAGTATTGGAGTAGACAAATGATGAATACAAAAAAAAATGAAACAGAGTTACAAGAAAGAGGGAATCGGTTCTCATATAACCAACTACTCTTCTAAGATAGAATTAAGAAAATATTTGTCAGTATCAGAATAATACCACTACATTATACATCTATATTTTCACTTAAAATGGAAATTTATAAATGTAAATTCTGTGAGGTAAAAGCTTATATCAAAGGTAGTACTATTTTTTGGAGCAAAAGGATCCTATTCCAAAAATACCTTTATAGAATGTGTTGTTAAAGATGACCACTCTTTACCTGAAGTATAGCGATGGATTTTGTCTTTGAAGTAATTATATCTATGCGCTCTAAAGTTATTAAAATGTTTATAAAAATATATTCTTATAATTCTGTAAATAATAATCAATTAAACTATAGGAAACACCAGATTTCAACTTACAGTAGAATTCAATACTATGCTTGCTGCTGCTGCTGCTAAGTCGCTTCAGTCGTGTCCGACTCTTTGAGACCCCATAGATGGCAGCCCACCAGGCTCCCCTGTCCCTGGGATTCTCCAGGCAAGAACACTGGAGTGGGTTGCCATTTCCTTCTCCAATGCATACAAGTGAAAAGTGAAAGTGATCTTGCTCAGTCATGTCCAACTCTTAGCGACCCCATGGACTGCAACCCACAAGGCTCCTCCATCCATGGCATTTTCAAGGCAAGAGTACTGGAGTGGATGCCGTTTATGTCCTATAAAATCATCAAAAGAAGCATAGTACCTTGCTTCAGTTCAGTTCAGTCACTCAGTCATGTCTGATTCTTTGTGATCCCATGAACCACAGCACACCAGCCTCCCTGTCCATCACCAACTCCCGAAGTTGACCCAAACCCATGTCCATTGGTTTGGTGATGCCATCCAACCATCTCATCCTCTGTCGTCCCCTTCTTCTCCTGTCCTCAATCTTTCCCAGCATCAGGGTCTTTTCCAATGAGTCAGTTCTCCACATCAGGTGGCCAAAGTATTGGAGTTTCAGCTTCAACATCAGTCCTTCCAATGAACATCCAGGACTGATCTCCCTTAGGATGGACTGGTTGGATCTCCTTGCAGTCCAAGGGACTCTCAACTTTTATGCTCAGCTTTATTTATAGTCCAACCCTCACATCCATACATGACCACTGGAAAAACCATAATCTTGACTAGACAAGTCTCAAAAATGACAGAATGATCTCTGTTCGTTTCCAAGACAAACCATTCAACATCATGGTAATCCAAGTCTATGGCCCAACCAGTAACACTGAAGAAGCTGAAGTTGAACAGTTCAGTGAAGACCTACAAGACCTTCTAGAACTAACACCCAATAATAGGGACTGGAATGCAAAAGTAGGAATTCATGAAACACTTGGAGTAACAGGCAAATTTGACCTTGGAGTACAGAATGAAGCAGGGTAAAGGCTAATAGAGTTCCACCAAGAGAACACATTGGTCATAGAAAACACCCTCTCCCAACAGCACAAGAGAAGACTCTACACATGGACATCACCAGCTGGTCAACACTAAAATAAGACTGATTATATTCTTTGCAGCCAAAGATGGAGAAGCTCTATACAGTCAGCAAAAACAACCGGAAGCTGACTGTTGCTCAGATCATGAACTCCTTATTGCCAAATTCAGACTGAAATTGAAGAAAGTGGGGAAAACCACTAGACCATTCAGGTATGACCTAAATCAAATCCCTTATGATTATACAGTGGGAGTGAGAAATAGATTTAAGGGACTAGATCTGATAGACAGAGTGCCTGATGAACTATGGACAGAGGTTTGTGACATTGTACAGGAGACAGGAATCAAGACCATCCCCAAGAAAAAGAAATGCAAAAAAGCAAAATGGCTGTCTGAGGAGGCCTTACAATAGCTGTGAAAAGAAGAGAAAAGCAAAGGAGAAAAGTAAAGATATAAGCATCTGAATGCAGAGTTCCAAAGAATAGCAAGAAGAGATAAGAAAGCCTTCTTCAGTGATCAATGCAAAGAAATAGAGGAAAACAACAGAATGGGAAAGACTAGAGATCTCTTCAAGAAAATTAGAGATACCAAGGGATCATTTCATGCAAAGATGAGCTCAATAAAGGACAGAAATGGTAGGGACCTAACAGAAGCAGAAAATATTAAGAAGAGATGGCAAGAATACACAGAACTGTACAAAAAAAGACCTTCATGACCCAGATAATCATAAAGGTGTGATCACTCACACTCACCTAAAGCCATACATCCTTGAATGTGAAGTCAAGTGGGCCTTAGGAAGCATCACTATGAACAAAGCTAGTGGAGGTGATGGAATTCCAGTTGAGCTATTTCAAATCCTAAAAGATGATGCTGTGAAAGTGCTTCACTCAATATGTCAGCAAATTTGGAAAATTCACCAGTGGCCACAGGAATGGAAAAGGTCAGTTTTCATTCCAATCCCAAAGAAAGGCAATGCCAAAGAATGCTCAAACTACTGCACAATTGCATTCATCTCACACACTAGTAAAGTAATGCTTAAAATTCTCCAAGCCAGGCTTCAGCAATACGTGAACTGTGAACTTCCAAATGTTCAAGCTGGTTTTAGAAAAGGCAGAGAAACCAGAGATCAAATTGCCAACATCTACTGGCTCATCAAACAAGCAAGAGAGTTCCAGGAAAACATCTATTTCTGCTTTATTGACTATGCCAAAGCCTTTGACTGTGTGGATCACAATAAACTGTGGGAAAAGTACCTTGCTTAACTGCACATTAATCAAAACTTTTTAATATAATAAAAATTCTTCTTTAATTGAATGTTTGCAAAGTTTAGGATAAATTCCAAGGCCACATAACCACAGATATAAAGTTGAACAAGCATATTTGCTTCAGGGGGTAAAATGTTGGTAATTTATATTTTAGGGCTCTGTGCCGCAAACAATTTCACTTTATTGATATAAATCTTGAATTTATATATCTAAATATAGAAGAAAAATATTCCTGGATATGGGAAAGATTTTCTAGCTTTTTCTGAGCCTGTGTTATACCTGTGATCAATATCTTTGAATAAAGGTAGAACCCAAATTATATTAACAATGATTAGTGTAAATTCATAAATTATTAACAAAGATGATTCTTATGTACTTTAAAAAAAAATGAAATTGTAGTCCACATAATCTGCATGCTCTTTTAAAGTTAGAAGATACAGATCCTGAATTGTAAATGAGTGTTATTTTCTACTCTCTTTAATATAAAACCAAATATGAATGTTTTTATAATGCATTAGATGAAGCAAATAAATACTTTTTCTTCAAATTTAATTAAATAATGAAATGTTATGATGTATACTAGGTAACATGGCGGAATTCTTTACCTTGAGAGAGAACCATGGAAATAAGGAGATGAGGCCATCTGAGTCTACATTTTTAGCATTTTGTAAGTGTTAATCATGAGTCATGAGTTTTAGGCTTATGATTAGATAAAACAGTTATTTGAACATTGATATGAACATTCATTCAAAAAATAATCACTTAACCCCTAGTTTTTACTATGCAGTGTGCGAAGCTGCGGCAATACACCAGTGAATGAACCCTCAAGATGTTTATACTCTGGTCAGTGAGCAGAAAGAGAAAAGGGAATTAGAGCAGAGTCAGACATATTAGTGTAAAAGTAGGGACTTATGTGGGCTTTTCAGGTGGCGCTCGTGGTAAAGAATCCACCTGACAATGCAGGAGATATAAGAGACACCAGTTCTATCCCTGAAAAGATCCCCTGGAGGAGGAAATACCAACCCACTCCAGTATTCTCGCCTGGAGAATTCCATGGAAAAAGGAGACTGGTACACTACAGTCCTTAGGGTCACAAAGAGTCAGACACAGCTGTAGCAAATTAACATGCACACATGCAAGGGCTTACATGGGGCACACACAGGATGAAGCTTTCCAGTGTAAACAACACTTAAGAGTTGGGTAAACTGACGTTAGCTGATATTTAGACCAGAAATTTATGTTAGTTTGTGAGAAGGCAAGAGATATGATGTCATGTAATGAAATAATCTTTGCAGCGGAAGAAGGAGAAGTTCTATATAGTTGGCAAAAACAAAACTGGATGTGGCTCAGATCATGAGCTCCTTATTGCCAAATTCAGACTTAAATTCAAGAAAGTAGGGAAAAGCACTAGCCACTCAGGTATACCCTAAACAAAATCCCTTATGATTATACAGTAAAAGTCATAGAGATCCAAGGGATTAGATCTGATAGACAGAGTGCCTGAAGAACTATGGACGAAGGTGTAACATTGCAGAGGAGGCAGTGATCAAAACTATCCCCTAGAAAAATAAGTGCAAAAAGGAAAAAACATTGTTTGAGGAGGCCTTACAAATAGTTGAGAAAAGAAGAGAAGCTAAAGGCAAAAGAGAAAAGGAAAGATATACCCATCTGAATGCAGAGTTCCAAAGAACAGCAAGGAGAGACGAGAGAGCCCTCCTAAGGGATTAATGCAAAGAAATAGAGGAAAACAGCAGAATGGGAAAGACTAGAGATCTCTTCAAGAAAATGAGAGCTACCAAGGGATCATTTCATGCAAAGATGGGCACAATAAAGGATGGAAATGGTATGGACCTAACAGAAGTAGAAGATATTAAGAGGTGACAAGACAGAAAAACTGTACAAAAAAGATCTTCATGCCCAGATAGCTATGATGGCGTGATCACTCACCTAGAGCCAGACATCCTGGCATGTGAAGTCAAGCAGGCTTTAGGAAGCATCAATATGAACAAAGCTAGTGGAGGTGATGGAAGTCCAGCTGTTCTATTTCAAATCCTAAAAGATGATGCTATTAAAATACTGCACTCAATATGTCAGCAAATTGGGAAAACTCAACAGTGGCCACAGATGGGAAAAGGTCAATTTCATTCCAATCCCAAAGAAAGACTATGCCAAAAAGTCTTCAAGCTACCACACAATTACTCATTTCACATGCTAGCAAAGTAATACTCAAAATCCTCCAAGATAGGCTTCAACAGTATATGAACTGAGAACTTCCAGATGTTCACACTGGATTTGGAAAAGGCAGAGGAACCAGAAATCAAATTGCCAACATCAACTGGAACATATAAAAAGCAAGAAAATTCCAGAAAAAGATCCACTTCTGCTTCATTGATTATACTAAAGCCTTTGACTGTGTGGATCACAACAAACTGGAAAATCCTTAAAGAGATGGCAATAGCAGACTACCTTACTTGCATCCTGAGAAATCTGTATGCAGGTCAAAAAGCAACAGTTAGAATTGGACATGGAAAAGCAGACTGGTTCCAAACTGGGAAAGGAGTAGGTCAAGGCTGTATACTGTCACCCTGGTTATTTAACTTATATGCAGAGTACATCATGTGCTATTCCGGGCTGGATGAAACACAGGCTGGAATCAAGATTAAAGGGAGAAATATCAATAGCCTCAGAATATGCAAATGGCACCACCCTTATGGCAAAAAGCAAAGAGGAATGAAACAGCCTCTTCATGAAGGTGAAAGAGAAGAGTGAAAAAGCTTAAAACTCAACATTCAATAAGCTAAGATCATGACATCCAGTCCCATCACTTCATGCCATTTAAATAGATGGGGAAACAATGGAAACAATGAAAGACTTTATTTTCTTGGGCTCCAATTTTACTGCAGATGGTGACTCCAGCCATGAAATTAAAAGCTGCTTGCTCCTTGGAAGAATAGCTATGACCAACCTGGACAGCATATTAAAAATTAGAGACATTGGACCTAACTGGACCAAAGTTGACCTTTGCCAACAAAGGTCCATCTAGTCAAAGCTATGGTTTTTCCAGTAATCATGTATGGATGTGAGAGTTGGACCATAAAGAAGGCTGAGCACCAAAGAATCAATGCTTTGAACTGTGGTGTTGGAGGAGACTCTTGAAACTGAAAGGAGATCAAATGAGTCAATCCTAAAGGAAATCAATCTTGAATATCCATTAGAAGGACTAATGATAAAACTGAAGCTCCAATACTTTGGTCTCCTGATGTGAAGAGCCAACTCATTGGGAAAGATCCTAGTGCTCAGAACGATTGAAAGCAGGAACAGGAGGGACAACAGAGGATGAGCTGATTCGATGACATCACCAACTCAATTGATATGAGTTTGAGCAAACTCCAGGAGGTGGTGAAGGACAGGGAAGTGTGGCATGCTACAGTCCATGGGGTCACAAAGAATAGGACATGACTGAGTGGCTGAACAACAACAAGAGAGGCTCCTGAACCTTTAATGCAGATCAGCTTAATGGATGAACTTGAGTACTTAGAGAGTCTCAGAATTTGCTTGATTCATATTGGATATGGTGGGGGTTTATGGAAAAAGGAACTAAAATAGAAAAAAAAGGTACAAGGGGAGAGTCAGAAAAGTGTATTGGGTGTTCTAGATTGTTTAGATTTGGCAAGATTTGGGGGGAATCAGAAGAAGTAAAGTAATACATGTGATATAAGAAGAGATAAATAAAAACTATTGTAAATATGAATAAAATCACCTTTTAAATATTTTGGACAATCTTCAGTAAAGATTGAATAGACTTTATCTGCTCAGCACTAGACTTCAAATAGAAGGGCCTCTAGGACAGTGAAAGAATCCTTTCCTGGGTAACAGACATATTTTCTGATCTGAGGCATCTGGTAAATTACCCAGCTAAATTCTTCTTCTTTTTTTTTTTTTTTTTTTAAGGTGTTTCACTTTTGTAAGATTACTGTGCAATACATGGTTATAGATTCAATATGAGCTGTTGTGCAAGTAATACATGGTTGGATTTCTAACATGCATTGAATGTTTATTATCCCTCACTGAAGACCCTAGAAGTGGAAACTTTACAAGGTTGAATGGTAGACACCATTTTTCTCCCTCTGAGCAATTCAGCACACGAAAGAACTATGAAATCTGTGACATTGCTTTGGTTGTTCACTTGCTCATTACCCGTGGAAGATGGTGTATCCGGCTTCATTTTGAATTCAGGAGTGATTGGTACATAATGGCCTAATTGGTGTTGGTTGTTGAAAACCACTGGAGTCAGTGACAGTGATGTTCGTAGTGGAGAGGGCAAATAATAGGAAAGGAAGGACAACACAGATCAGAGTAGTCTATTTTTTCCACTTGGTTTGATATTGTTTGAAAAAGGAGAGACCATACAATAGTTCAGCTTCAGGCACTCAAATTAAATTGTTATGGTTTTGTAGCTTGTGCTAGGACTCAAAGACACTTGAATTTTTGCACTGTTGAGAGCAATGGACGTTAACTGAATGCCTGTCTGTCTTAGTTCACCTGTATCTAATGGACTAAACCTTCTACCTACAATGGTGATCACACCATTTTTTGTTTGGTTTTTAAAGATTTGAAGTCACAGATGCACAGAGAGATTACATAAATTACTCTACTTCACACATCTGTTCAGTGTCAGAGTCAAAGCATTCTAGTTTCAGAGTGAATTCTCATAACCATTATACATGTTGCTCATGGGTAGGAAAGAGGGGGATTCACTGGGAGAGGTTCCATCTCTGCTCAAACAGCCTTCTTCTCTGTTCTATGTAAAGAGGGTTCTTGAAATTCTTGTCTTGAAAGATTTGGATGAATTGAATTAGATTTATCATAGAAACAAGTCAATATGGCAGTCATTCTAGTTATTGCTGTTTCATATTTCTCAAAAAAAATTTTTAAAAACCACAAAAGCCCAAAGGCAGGTTAAATTATAAAGTGATTGTCTAAGAATTGTGCATTGGAGGGCTCCTGGAGAAAATTATCCAGTTATTCCTTTCTTCCAATGTAATACAAATTATAGAGCAAATGTGTGCCTGTCTTATGAAGGATTCATTTTAAGTGTATACTCAAACAGACTTGTGAAATATCAGGCAATGAAATAATGTCAGCATATTCTCCTTTTGTTCTTGTGAACCTTCTCTGGGTGCTTTTATCACTGCTTCATTTTTCCCAGGATCTGAATATTTTTTCCGTGATAATCTACTACATTAATTGTAACAGCCTGGATAAAATTTCTGTTGGTAAATATTATTAACTCAGGTGAGGAAATTGCAAGCCTATTGTCAGAAACAAGATCTGAAATTTTGTGAGGGAATAACTGGCCCTGAGACTTGGCTTTTGTGAACAATATAATGACCAGATCCTCAGGGCCATTCTTCTTTTGCTTTGAGTGTTTAGTACTATAGGAAAACTGCAGAAAATATTTATTAGAAAAATATATTACTGCATAATTTTCAACTTAAAATCAAATCTGGTCCATAGAGGTGTTGTGGTTGACTGTAAATATGTTATTTTTGTCACTGTTGTTTTGAAATAAAGAGCACTAATGCTGTAGTGTTCTTTTTGGACTTGAGTTGCCCTGGCCTTACTGTTTTTTCATAGTTGTAGGGAGGTCCTTTTCTCCTTTGCTTTTCACTTCTCTTCTTTTCACAGCTATTTGTAAGGCCTTCTCAGACAGCCACTATGCTTTTGCATTTCTTTTCCATAGGGATCATCCTGATCCCTGTCTCCTGTACAATGTCACAAACTTCTGTCCATAGTTCATCAGGCACTCTGTCTATCAGATCTAGTCCCTTAAATCTATTTCTCACTTCCACTGTATAATCATAAGGGATTTGATTTAGGTCATACCTGAATGGTCTAGTGGTTTTCCCCACTTTCTTCAATTTAAGTCTGAATTTGGCAGCTTCTTCAGCATTACTGGTTGGGGCATAGGCTTGGATCACCGTGATATTGAATGGTTTGCATTGGAAATGAACAGAGATCATTCTGTCATTTTTGAGATTGCATCCAAGTACTGCATTTCAGACTCTTTTGTTGACCATGATGGCTACTCCATTTCTTCTGAGGGATTCCTACCGCAGTAGTAGATATAATAGTCATCTGAGTTAAATTCACCCATTCCAGTCCATTTCAGTTTGCTGATTCCTAGAATGTTGACATTCACTCTTGCCATCTCCTGTTTGACCACTTCCAATTTGCCTTGATTCATGGAGCTGACATTCCAGGTTCCTATGCAATATTTCGCTTTACAGCATTGGACCTTGCTTCTATCACCAGTCACATCTACAGCTGAGTATTGTTTTTGCTTTGGCTCCATCCCTTCATTCTTTCTGGAGTTCTTTCTCCACTGATCTCCAGTAGCGTATTGGGCACCTACAGACCCAGGGAGTTCCCCTTTCAGTATCCTATCATTTTGCCTTTTCATACTGTTCATGGGGTTCTCAAGGCAAGAATACTGAAGTGATTTGCTATTCCCTTCTCCAGTGGACCACATTCTGTCAGACCTCTCCATCATGACCATCCCATCTTGGGTTGCCCCACACAGCATGGCTTAGTTTCATTGAGTTAGACAAGGCTGTGGTCCATGTGATCAGATTGACTAGTTTTCTGTGATTATGGTTTCAGTGTGTCTGCCTTCTGATGCCCTCTTGCAACACCTACCATCTTACTTGGGTTTCTCTTACTTTGGACGTGGGGTATCTCTTACTTTGGACGTGGGGTATCTCTTCACAGCTGCTCCAGCAATGCACAGCCACTGCTGCTTACCTTGGATGAGGGGTATCTCCTCACAGCCGCCCCTCCTGACCTTGGACCTGGAGTAGCTCCTCTTGGCCCTGTTGCACCAGCACAGCTGCCAAGAATAGCAAGGAGAGATAAGAAAGCCTTCCTCAGCAATCAATGCAAATAAATAGAAGAAAACAAAAGAATGGTAAAGACTAGAGATCTCTTCAAGAAAATTTGAGATACCAAGGGAACATTTCATGCAAAGATGGGCTCAATAAAGGACAGAAATGGTATGGACCTAACAGAAGCAGAAGATACTAAGAAGAGGTGGCAATAATACACAGAAGATCTGTACAAAAAAGAGCTTCACAACCCAGATAATCACGATGGTGTGATCACTCATCTAGAGCCAGATATCCTGGAATGTGAAGTCAAGTGCACCTTAGCATCACTATGGACAAAGCTAATGGAGGTGATGGAATTCCAGTTGAGCTATTTCAAATCCTGAAAGATGATGCTGTGAAAGTGCTGCAATCAATATGCCAGCAAATTTGGAAAACTCAGCAGTGGCCACAGGACTGGAAAAGGTCAGTTTTCATTCCAATCCCAAAGAAAGGCAATGTCAAAGAATGCTCAAACTACCGTACAATTGTACTCATCTCACATGCTAGTAAAGTAACGTTCAAAATTCTCCAAGACAGGCTTCAGCAATACATGAACTGTGAAATTCCAGATGTTCAAGCTGGTTTTAGAAAAGGCAGAGGAACCAGAGATCAAATTGCCAACATCCGCCGGATCATGGAAAAAGCATGAGAGTTCCAGAAAAACATCTATTTCTGCTTTCTTGACTATGCCAAAGCCTTGGACTATGTGTGGATCACAATAAACTGTGGAAAATTCTGAAAGAGATGGGAATACCAGACCACCTGACCTGCCTCTTGAGAAACCTATATGCAGGTCTGGAAGCAACAGTTGGACATGGAACAACAGACTAGTTCCACATAGGAAAAGGAGTAAGTCAAGGCTGTATATTGTAACCCTGCTTATTTAACTTCTATGGCAACCCACTCCAGTATTCTTGGCTAGAGAATCCCAGGAATGGGGGAGCCTGGTGGGCTGCCATCTATGGGGTCGCACACAGTCAGACATGACTGAAGCGACTTAGCAGTAGTAGCACCAGCATGCAGAGTACATTATGAGAAATGCTGGGCTGGAAGAAGCACAAGCTGTAATCAAGATTGCCAGGAGAAATATCCATAACCTCATATATGCAGATGATACCACCCTTTTGGCAGAAAGTGAAAAGGAACTAAAAACTCTCTTGATGAAAGTGACAGAGGAGAGTGAAAAAGTTGGCTTAAAGCTCAACATTCAGAAAACTAAGATCATGGCATCTGGTCCCATTACTTCATGGGAAATAGATGGGGAAACAGTGGAAACAGTGGCAGACTTTATTTTTTGGGGCTCCAAAATCACTGAAGATGGTGACTGCAGCCATGAAATTAAAAGACTCTTATTCCTTGGAAGGAAAGTTATGACCAACCTGGTTAGTATATTGAAAAGCAGAGATATTACTTTGCCAACAAAGGTCTGTCTAGTCAAGGCTATGGTTTTTCCTGTGGTCATGTATGGATGTGAGAGTTGGACTGTGAAGAAAGCTGAGCGCTGAAGAATTGATGCTTTTGAACTGTGGTGTTGGAGAAGACTCTTGAGAGTCCCTTGGCCTGCAAGGAGATCCAACCAGTCCATTCTAAAGGAGATCAATCCTGGGTGTTCATTGGAAGGACTGATGCTGAAACTGAAACTCCAATACTTTGGCCACCTCATGCGAAGAGTTGACTCATTGGAAAAGACCCTAATGCTGGGAGGGATTGGGGGCAGGAGGACAAGGGGATGACAGAGGATGAGATGGCTGGATGGCATCACTGACTCAATGAACATGAGTTTGATTGAGCTCCGGGAGTTGCTGATGGACAGGGAGGCCTGGCATGCTGTGATTCATGGTATCACAAAGAGTTGGAAATGACTGAGTGATTGAACTGAACTGAGAGAGGTCCTGATTTACACATTTTTGTTATAATATAGCCCAACAGGCCTTTGAATCCATGATTCTCATTTCTGTTTGTAATTGTGATTTTAGGATGACAGATCATAAGAATTCAGATAAAATCTTATAAAACTGCATTATATAATATAATAAACATCTTGTTAACAATAATGTTTTCTGGTAATTTTTAGATAATTTTGAAAAAAAAGACATAGAATCATCTATATTGTAGCTAATATGTGGAAATACTAAAAATATTATAGTTGTTAGAATAAAGATGCATTATCACCCTCTGACTCAACCCCTTGATTTACTGTTGGGGGAAAAAGTGTTCATCGTCACAGTGGGGATGAATTCTGAGACTGATGCAGTTGAATGGAGGTCAATAACATCAGACTTTTGTCTTCTGGAATATGAGTGAGCATAAGGTCTGTCACAGAGAACTGAAATGCTACTTCTGATATTCAGTGGCCAAGTGAAGACTATTGTGGCTCCTCAATGACTTATATTTTGTCATTGTTACACCTCTATAATGTTAGGCCCACTGAAAATGGGGATTTTTATCAATTCTTCCTTCCCATGTTCTGTTTCTTTACATACAGATTCATCCCGATGCACTCACACACATAGACTTAAATGAGTATGTGCACATATATCTGCAAGAGTGCACACAGGTCTGTAGTGTTACAGTATTTATGACCATTGGTTTTAAGGTAATTACTGTTTGAATCTGTGCTTTCAATTACAAAGTAAGCCAACCTTAACTATGATAAAATCATATTCCCACCTTCCTTTCCCACTCCCAGAGCTCAGTGTACAATATCTATGGTATAATGAACATGCATTTATCATTTCTACTGACAATGCTTTTCTTTCCCCTCAACTTCCGATCTTTATCACATTTGCTGCTTCAAAAATAATTAGCAGCTGAATCATTCTAATAGCACGTGTACAGCTGACAGGGTATCAGGGAATGTGCCGTGTTTTTTGAAGATAGAAACCATCCCTGGATATGGGACGCATTGACCCTGTGACCTGAACAACCTTGTGATGACGAGTTGCCCTGTTCAGACCTGAGATGAGCTTTAGGAGGTAATTAGTTTTGAAAGATTGCCAGACTGGTTTTGAACTCTCTCAGGCATTTAAGACCCCAAATCCTCACTTCTGGTCCTCTAAGGCTTATGACAGAAAACAAAACAAAACAAAATGTGACTGATGAGCTTACTTCTTAACTATGTACTGCTCTCCACCTGCTTTACTACTTTAAGGCTCAGAAAGAATCTATCTGCTGAATCAATTTAGGAAAAAAACTCCTGAAAGCCTATTTTTAAAAATTAACAACACAGATGAAAAAAATTATTTCAAGTAGTTTTCTGGGGTTGATTCTCACATAACATAGTGCAATGATATTTGTGCATTCAACACTTAAGCACCCTGAATACCCTAAGTTTATGGAAATAGAATATAAAATAAAGTTTTAAAAAAATAATTTTTTGCATTCTTTTAAACACTGATATACTTATTAAATAATTCACTCCCTTTCCCCCATATATTATTGTAATTGCTGATCCTAGGCAGATATAGACCATATATGCATACTATATGTGTATATATATATATATATATATATACACACATACATATATATAACTTTCAAGCAATACAATTACAAAACATATTCATGTTGCCAAACTTCCAGAGCAATACAAGTACATTTCCACAACACTGGAAGGTGATAGTTTACTTGGTATTAATTACTTGAGATAATTTTGTTTCTGTCTTTGAACAGCTCATCATTTTGTTTGATGTACACTTTTATACTCTGAAAAATATTAGATTTCTTGTTTTACAGACTGATCATCATTTCTTTAGCCTTTTCTAGTAGACATATTATCTAAATTTGTCTAGTTCTATACCACTCATCTCAGGTACGAAAACATTCAAGTAATTCAACTGACTTTCACCTATACTCAAATGCTGCTTAATGTTCCTTATACCATTATTTTGATACTCTTATACAAAACTCCGGGAGTTGGTGATGGACAGGGAGGCCTGGCGTGCTGCAATTCACGGGGTCGCGAAGAGTCGGACACGACTGAGTGACTGAACTGAACCGAACTGAATGAAATTAAAAATATACGTATTCTCAGACTTCCCAGCTGTGCAGTGGGTAAAACTCCATGCAGGTTGATAGATGTGAGTTGGATCCCTGATCAGGAAATCAAGATCCCACATGCCATGAGCAACCAAAAATAAATAAAATTTAAAAAAATTACATATTCTCTTACCCCAAATCAGTTTATCTGTAGTAACCTTGTAGAAACTCTCATGGGTATAAAAGTTGATTGATGTACAAATTCATTCATGAAGATTTTGATAGCAGTAGAATAATTTAGAATTGACCAACTCTATAGAATATTATAATTACAGAATTGACAACTTATGGTGAACCTTGTCAGATATATGAACTCCAAAGAAGAGAATTTAGCTTCAGGACTATAGATGAGGCTTGATCACTCAGAGCTCTTTGTAGCAGAGTTTTATTACAGTTAAAAGCAGATAAAACAAAGCCTCTTACATAGACATCACAAGTAGGTGGGGGAGGGGGTGGGGAGTGCCCCACTTGCTAGTCTCATCAAGGCCTTATATACTTTTCAATTGGTTACTAACAATAGAAAGGTCTTAGCAGATCCACTTCCATGACATACACTTTAAGATAACAGGATTAGAACTAACATAGAAATGTCTTACAGGACCCATTACCACAACAAACATTTTAAGATAAAATGATTATTCAGAAGGTTATTCGGTTCAGTTCAGTTTAGTCAGTCCTGTCTGACTCTTTGCAACCCCATGGACTGCAGCATGCCAGGCTTCCCTGTCCATCACCAAGTCCTGAAGCTTGCTTAAACTCATATCCATCAAGTCGGTGATGCCATCCAACCATCTCATCCTCTGTCGTCCCCTTCTCCTCTTGCCTTCAATTTTTCCCAGTGTCAGGGTCTTTTCCAATAAGTCAGTTCTTTGCATCAGGTGGCCAAAGTATTGGAGTTTCAGCTTCAGCATCTGTCCTTCCAATGAATATTCAGGACTGATTTCCTTTAGGATGGAATGGTTGGATCTTCTTGCAGTTGAAGTGACTCTCAAGAGTCTTCTCCAACACCACAGTTCAAAAACATCAATTCTTCGGCACTCAGCTTTCTTTATGGTCCAATTCTCACATCCATACATGACTACTGGAAAAACCATAGCTTAAGGAAAAACATGTCCTTGAACAGGATACATTGTTGTTATATAATCATTAGTACAGAGTTTAAGGAAAAACAGCCTTGAGCAAGATGAGTTGTTTTGTGGTGTAATCATTAGCTCTGGGCTTAAAGAAAAAGAGAATGCCAGAAAAACATCTACTCATGTTTCATTGACTATGTTAAAGCCTTTGACCATGTGGATCACAAAAAAATGTGGAAAATTCTTAAAAGAAATGAGAATACCAGACCACCTTACCTGCAGCCTGAGAAACCTCTATGCTAATCAAGAAGCAATAGTTAGAACTGGACATGGAAAAATGAACTGGTTCAAAATTAGGAAAGGAGTACGTACAAGCTGTATACTATCACCCTGCTTATTTAACTTATATGCAGAGTACATAATGAGAAATGCTGGGCTGGATGAAGCACAAACTAGAATCAAAATTGCTGGGAGAAATATCAATAATTTCAGGTATGCAGATGACACCACCCTTATGGCAGAAAGTGAAGAGGAGCTCAAAAGCCTCTTGATGAAGGTGAAAGAGGCTTAAAACTCAACATTCAAAAAATGAAGATCTTGGCATCTAGTCCCATCACTTCATGGCAAATTGATGGGGAAACAATGAAAACAGTTACAGATTGTATTTTCTTGGTCAAAATCAATGCAGATGGTGACTGCAACCATGAAATTAAGACACCTGTGACTTAGAAGGAAAGCGATGACAAACCTAGGCAGTGTAGTAAAAAGCAGAGACATTACTTTGCCAACAAAGGTCCATGTAGTTAAAGCTATGGTTTTTCCTGGAGTCATGTATGGTGTGAGAGTTGGATCATAAAGAAGGCCGAGTACCAAAGAATTGTTGTTTTTGAACTGTGGTGTTGGAGAAGACTCTTGAGAGTCCCTTGGACTTCAAGGAGATCAAATGAGTCAATCCTAAAGGAAATCAATCCTGAATATTCATTGGAAGGACTGATGCTGAAGCTCCAATATTTTGGCCACCTGATATGAAGAGCCAACTCATTAGAAAAGACCACGATACTGGGAAAGATTGAAGGCAGAAGGAGAAGGGGATGACAGAGCACAAGATGATTAGATGGCATCACTGACTCAATGGGCATGAGTTTGAGCAAGCTCTGGGAGATGGTAAAGGACAAGGAAGTGTGGCATGCTGCAGTCCATGGGGTCACAAAGTGTTAGACATGACTGAGTGACTGAACGACGATAACAATGAAATAAGCACTTTCACTTTAATTATGAGAGTAGCCATCAGTAATACAAACCCTATTTTCTTAAAAATAACTGTGTGTATATGTTCATATATGTATGTGTGTATATGCATGGATGTATACACAGGAAACATGGATGCACTCTGAGAACGTGTATAGCACAAAGCACATTTAAATTTTGAGCATTTCATTTTTATCAATAACCTGAACAACACAGTCTGAACTTGACTAGCTTGAAGGAACCAGCAGGTTATAAGATACTGAAATAATAAAGGATCAGCTGTATTTACAAGGATAACAAAATGACTAGCCAATTTAGTGCACTGGTCATCTCAGGGAAATAACTGTAAATTTAGGAAGCTATGATAAAAGTGAAAAAGCATTCATGATAGTTATTTAATGGTCTGATTTCTGTCAAAGTGGCAGTCCTCTGGAGAAAGTCAAATCAAATATTCTGGGATAATATTGCTGAAATCAGCTTGTTCATTTGATATTTGAGTCTTTTTCATAGAAGTGTAGCACAAAATATATTTTTAAAATCTCTGCTTTTTAAGCTCTTTGATTGCTTGGTTGTCTGGAAAGTGGGAAGTATTTACACTTTCAATTTGTCAGTTTTTTACTATAATGAATTAAAATAGTTGAAAATGAAGAAAAGTCAAATCAGTTAGCTATTTTAATATTTATTCATGACTGAAATAAAGTGTTGTAAATATAGTTTTGATCTTTACATCACCAAATTTATCTTTAAGAAAAGGTCAGAACAAAAAGAAAAAAAAATGCTGTCAGTCCAATTGGAAGTTACTATTTAGTGCTAGCATATGCACAGACTTGTTACACATTTTGAAGGAGACTTTCTGAGAAAATTGTTGATTTGGACTTTATTAATATAATCAGACTCTGTCATACTTAATTTGGGGTAAAGTAAGCAAACATAGTCTATTATTCTTCATCCTCATCATCTTGCTTTGTTTTATATCTTCTTTGCTATGAAAATTATATAAATTATGCAACAGCTAAATATGTAATGATTGTAGGTCATTGCTTATCTAATGTGCATATAAATCACCTGGGGAATCTTGTTAGGCTTCAGATTCTGATTCAGAAGGGCTGGGGTGGTGGTGATGGTTTAGTCGCTCAGTTGAGTCCAGCTCTTTGTGGCTCCATGGACTGTAGCCTGCCAGACTCCTCTGTCCATGGAATTTTCCAGACAAGAATACTGGAGTGGGCTGCCATTCTTTTCTCCAGGGGATCTTCCCCACCTAGGGCTTGAGCCTGGGTCTCCTGCATTGTAGGCAGATTCTTTACCAACTGAGCCACCTTAAGGAATCCGGCCCATGCTACTTGTCTGAAGACTATGCCCTGATTAATGAAGGATCTATAGGGTCTATGGTTATTATATCATGTAGCATGGATACACACACACACACACACACGAGTCAGATCTGAGGGTGAAGTTACACACCTCAATTTGGAAGTCAAGCTGTCTTCCCCAAAGGCAGCACATCCTCATGTCTGAGCCACACAAGGCCCTTTTTATTTTATTTATCAGTATATTCTTGACCTCATCTCTCCTCTTAGTGCTTTAATTCTGAGGATCCCAGTGTCTAAGACTTCTGGTCTCTTAAGGGTTATCTTTCCTGATGCCCCAGGTGATTGGCATTTGCAGTATACACAAACATTTCATTTGAGCTTAAAAGAATTGCATCTCACCACACAAAAGTGCTGACAGCTAACATATTTTCTTTGTATACAGATGGGCTTGAAGTGGGCATCAGAGATTTGAAAAAGCATAATGAAAAGCCTATTACATATGTACAATCAGAAACTATTTTACTAATTTTTAACCTCACTTCTAAATTTCAGCCACTGTGGTTTGGCTCTAGGCCTCTGAGCTCGTGTATTGTTTTTATTTCAGTCAATAATGTAATCACAACCCTTCAGTGTTACCTTGGTTGTTCAGATGTAGTAGATGGGATGACAATCTTCTCATAGTGAAATTATTTATTTGTTCTTTTTCAAACAGTGAGTCAGTGATGGAGTCTGTTTTGGGACTCTGTATATCCCGTTTCTCCTTTCTGCTGTATGCATGTGGCATTTTATGGAGGACTGGATTACTGAATGAGAAGGATGAATTTGGACCTTTATTTGGGTTACAAAGAGTTCATAAAGTGAAGAAAGAACTAGATACCTACTAAAATAAAACTTAGTGTCAGTCTTTATTGAGCATACAAAATGTACAAGGTATGATATAAATGCCACAATCTAAAAGTTAAAGTGCTAAAATATAATGTCGTGTATTTCCTGGATGGTACTCTTTGTGTCAAGGTACATAATCCATCTGATTTTCAGCTTACATCTAATGGATTCTTATCATTTATAAGTGTTTTAAAATATAACTGAGTAAAAATGGTACATGTGTTTGGTTTTATTCTTAATCATACAAGTAGATTAAATTCTCTTAGTTTTTCAACAAATGAGTTTTTTTTTTTTAATAACTTTCATCTGTAATTTAGTGTTAGTGTCCTCCTGTAAAGTCCTTCTTTTAGTACCTGCTCTTCCAAGTGAACTGTTTGTCAAATTTCCATTAAGCTGAAGGTGAAAAATTAATGAACCACTTACTTCAGATATTTCAAAACTAATGCAAGTCTATTAGTCATGCAATACAAAAAAATCAAAGATGTTGGTTTGTTCAATTACTGTTTAGGATTCACTCATATTTAACTTTTAAATGCATTGTTTCAGATGCTTAATATAACATTCGGGAGAAAAAAAGGAATGTAGTTATTTTTTATTAACTTAAAAATATATCTCAAAGATAATTTTATTTATATAAATACTGTTTGTAACCCGGAACAGTTAATTAGTGAGTTGATGGGAGTGGGTGGGTTTTGAAGATTTTGAGAGTAGTTAGCTTGCAAGAAAGCACTAATATATAACAAGCATGGGATTCATAGAATTCTGATTAGCTTTCAGTTGTACCTCTGCTCCAATTTATAGACATTTAGAAAATCAGTAAGATAGAGACACTGAACTATTTTTCAAGGAATTGTTAATTCATCCTCCCTCCCTGCCTTCTTCCTTTTCTTTCCTTTTTCTTTTCCTTCCTTTCCTTTCCTTACCCCATTAATTACTGAGCTCTTGTTATGATCCTAGCAATGTGCTGGATAGTGTGTGTAATGATGGGAAAGACTTGCTCCTTTTCTTTAAGGAGTTTAGAAGAGAAAATCAAAGTGTTTTTGCATAGTGATCAGGTAATTAGAAATGCCAAGCACTGAAAAAAAAAGGTGCAGATAAATCACATAGAGCTGAAGGTGTCAGAGAAAGTTTCTTATAGAAAATGAGTTAAGCTTTAAAGGAAGTGTATATTTCAGAGATGTTCAGACATGTGATACATGAGAGAAGCAAATAAAGTGGAAGAAATGGCTTAAGCAAAACATGGAGGATATAAATCACAGAATATGCAGGGGGACAGTTTAAGTATTAGCATAAGATACATGGAGAGGGATAGTAGGAGATAATGTTGGAAACATAAGGTCTGAAATTGTGAAGGGCCTTGAATGGCAAGATCAGTAAGGAAATTCAGTATTTGAATTGAGGAGAGGTGCAATCACGTAACATTTTAAGAAGTTTAATTTTGTGTTGGCAACATGTTAGCACCTAACATCCATGAAAACTGCAAAATAACAGATTGAACATTTGTTGCAAATACTGTCTCATTGTCCCCATCCACTGGAAGTTTCCACGGCAATAGCTAAGGGAGGAAATGCATGCTGGGAGAGCCAAAGTGAGATGGCTATATCAGGAGGACCTCTCAGCTGGCTTGCTGAGTGGGCCACACTGTCTGTGCCTTAGAGCACCAGCATGGAGCAACAGCAACTCGGGACAGCAACTTCCTTGTGGTATGAAAGTCCCCTTCAGTTGCCCTCAACTTGCTGCATGGCTGCTTACATCTTCTGTGTGAACCATGCAGGGCTTGATTCATGGGCATACAACTCACACTCAGAAAGATGCGCACTTGATTCAGTTCCCTGCTATTGCCATGTTGAAATCCTTCCTACTTTTTGATCGAGAGTTCTTTGGCCACCTCATGTGAAGAGTTGACTCACTGGAAAAGATTCTGATGCTTGGAGGGATTGGGGGCAGGAGGAGAAGGGGACGACAGAGGATGAGATGGCTGGATGGCATCACTGGCTCGATGGTTGTGAGTCTGAGTGAACTCCGGGAGTTGGTGATGGACAGGGAGGCCTGGCATGGTGCGATTAATGGGGTCGCAAAGAGTCGGACACGACTGAGCGACTGATCTGATCCCACGTTGTCATTTTGCTCTGGTCTTGTGAATTATGTGTCCAGTCTTGGTACTTTGACATGGAAATGGTTAGGATGCAATGAACTACATTATAGTCAAAATGCATGGTCGTATAGCCATATAAAAAGGAGTACTAACTTATGAGACCAGCTTTGTGTTTATACAACAAAACTGAACCTAAGCTTAAATCTTACTACTTTTTCTTCAAAGCCATGACTTCTGTGGCTGCCACAGCTAAATATGTTTTAGCTGTGTGGTTTTCCTGATGATAAATTAAGGAAAGCCTTCCATAACATATTGTATCATTAATAATCTTCCTCCTGGAGCCTGGATACCAGTATTGTCGAGTTCTGCACCCCCTGCAGTCCTATCAAATTAAATTCTGAGAAAACCTGTGGCAATTATTTTCTCTAATAAAAGTTCTAAAAAATACAACTCTGTGTTCACAAACATTATTGGCTGCCTGATAGTCATTCTGTTGTGTATTTCATTTTCTGAGTCAGTATAAATATATATAAACTGAATAAAAGTGTATTTTTTTTTAGTTTTTTCCTTATGTGGAGTTTATTCTCTTCATTCTCTTTATTCTGAATACTTGTGCAATTTTCTCTTGCTTGTGTTACTATAGTTGTTTCTCTCCTTATTTTCATTTAATTTTTATTTTTTCAAAGTTATAGATGAATATAAATAGAAATTTCTACAAAGCTTAGACTCATTTATAAAAATGTGTCACCTTCTCTCATCCTTCCTTGTGTTTCTCTCTGCTTTGTCTATATCCCCAAAGCAAGCACTAAAATGCTCTCAACATTTTTGGTTGTTACCTATTTTTCATATTTATTTCACTGCCTCTCAAGAGTATGTTTAATAGTTGAATTCATTTTTCAGTTATATCCATTATATTGACTTACTACTATGAAAGATAAAGATTTCATTTTCTTTCATCGGTTTCCATATTCCCTCAACCCTGACATTTTCCCTTTTTTCTTTTTTCCTGAAGAATGATATTTATTTTTGTATTAAAAAGTCATTGTTTATATTTCTATGGGGCTTCCCAGGTGGCTTAGTAGCAAAGAATTTGATTGCCAGTGCAGGATACACAAGAGATGCAGGATCAATCCCTGGTCAGGAAGATTCTTTAGAGGAGGAAATGACAACCCACTCCAGTATTCTTATCTGGAAAATTCCATGGACAGAGGAGCCTGGCCATGGGGTCACAAAGAATGGGACATGACTGAAGCTACTACTTAGCATGCACACATGCACACACCTGGAAGGAAGGATTCTGTGCACCAATGAGAACAAGGCATCTGAAGGGTCTTAGCAATCATAACACCACCCCATTTAAAGGATGAGAGACACCCTTCCCTGTGTCTGGCATCTCCCTGTTCAGTGTCCCACCTACAGTCTCTGCTGGAAGGAGGACCAGGCACTGTTCATGTTGACTGAATGAATGAGGGGTTCAGGAGAAGAGACTCCTTCACAATCAGAATTTGACCAATCCCTGCTGTTTTCAGCCCTTCCTTTACCCCCTTTTTAATAGGTAGCTGATATTTTCAATTCTCAAGTCTCTCTGGGTTCTATAATACAAATTGCATTGCTTTTCAGCTTCTTCACTCTGCTGGCTTATGTTTTGGTCTCCTTGGTCTGTCACATCAGTTGACACTCATCTGCTTTCCAGCTTCTAGTGTCTTACTGCTAGTGTGTCTCCTATTCTCTTAGCCCCTGTGGATTGATGCTTTTCTATCCCTTTGTTGTCATTTCAGTAGCGAATGGAAGTAAATGCCTATGTTCAGTCTGCCATCACGAACTAGGTTACATAATGCTGTTTGTACTGAATTTTTATTATCAAGTATCTCAGATCATTTTTAACAAGTAGACAGTATAAATAAGGAATAAACAAATAAATGAGTCTAAAAAACTTACCACTCATCATTTAAATACTTATTATAGAAAACCTGCTCTTCAAGTGTCTTTAATTTCTGTTTGCTAAGGATTCTATTTTTCTCTTTTGAATACAGATGGAAGCTTTAGACAACACCGATCAAACCTCACCTCTCTACTAGTGCAGCCCATCTCAGCATCTCTTGTTGCAAAACTCATCTCTTTGCCAAAGGATAGAACCACAAATGGTGCCTGCAGCCCTCTAGAACTTCCAAATAATGGTAAAATATTTAATGTCTTTCTGTGTGTCTTATAGTTTTTATAAGGCCCATCCATGATCATTTTTAATCTGTTTGGCATGTTTAGGATTATTCTTTCTCAAAAAAACCAAAAACATTTATTTCTGTTGATATGAGCATTTATTTCTCTTCTCTGGCTTTTCGAAAGTAATTCTATAAAGACTGAAAGTTGACCAAGCTGAGAGATTAAAAAAAGAAGAAAAGCATTTTGAACTGCAGCTAAGAAAAGCAGCTTTACAAATAAAGCATTTTGTACATTCATGAAAATCTGCTTAACATAGCTTCTCAGTTTCAGCTTCAGCAGGCTTGTTGCCTGCCAAGATTCAGTGGATAGCAGTCAGCTATCTGGGGTATGAAGTCTTTTAGTAGAAAGCATTAAAGCCTAATTCCTGCAATTGACTAAAAAATCCCTCTGTCTTTATGCATCATTGTTGGAGAGATGCTTCTTACACTGCAGTGCAGTTTGTCAGGCCTTGTTGGACTACATAGGATAAAACTGAAGTAGTTAAGCTACCTGTGGTGGGATGAAAGTCATGGGCTGCATCTTGTTTCTGCCTCCAGCCTCAGCATTAGACTACTAAAGGAGAGACTTTCTTTATATATTGTTAAATTTGTATCTAGTTGGCTGTGAAATTCAACTTTAGGGGTCCGTTTTTGTGTCCAGACCCAGAGGCTCAACTACCCATGTTTTATCTCATTTCTTTTCTCCTGACAACAAAAGCATAAAAAATATGTTTTGAAAAAGCCTAAAAAAAAAAAAAAAAGACCCTGAATGCCTTCTGAATTGCCCTTTCTTAGGGACAGGTTTTTTAAAATTCTGTAGAATGAGAACCTCTTAAACTGATTATTGATCGAACATAGTAGGAACTATAGAAAATAATGCTAAGACTACGTCCTCAAAATAGGAAAGAAGTTGTTCTGGGGAAGCTTTTTGTTTAGCTTTTTCTATGTTCTAGTCTTAGCCCCAGATTTTGATAATGAGCTCTATTTGCTAAAATATGTAATTAACACTATACTAATAATTTTCTTGTAAGAAAAGTATCAGACATTGAAAAGATCAGACTTAAGTCCAGATTTAATTAACTGATTGGCTTATTCAATAAACAGTCAGAGTCCCTCCTATCTTAGTCTGTAGAAGGAGATCCTGATTGCCTCAAGTCTATCAGCTTATCACATCAACCATGTGGGTTGACAGCTGGGTCAAGGATGATGCAAATTTGGCCAAACAGAGACATGACTCAATCTCTGGACTTTGAGCAATGGCTAATTTTAATGGTAGAACTGAATAAGAAATCATATAGCTCTAGGATATTTTGGTCCTTTTGAGGACCTTGAGGGCATATTACCTGACAATGGAACCAAGGTGAGGAAGGGGTAGATGAATAATGTAAAGGGAGAGAGTGTGAGAAACAGACTACCTCTTGTCCACATAATTTGATGCCTAAATAAAGCCTTGTCTGAAGCGATAGCTACTGAATTAGCTGTATATATGTTGATACATTCCCTTTTTAATAGTCAACTTATTTGTTTGATTTTCAGTTACTTAGAAACAAAAGTCATGCAACTGATGTAAAACTTACACTAAAGAATATTTGCATACACGAAACAGACTCAGCAAAGTGTAGTGAAGAGGATGTTATTTATATGGCAAATCCTGGGAGAACTAAGAAGATTGTATAAGGGATAGAAAAACAAGCAGAAGAAAAATTTCTTGCCCAAATATAAACAGATTTTTTGCGTTGACTAAATAATTAGATATTGATGCCATTTAATTTCCCATGATCTTGCTTTCTGTAAGTCTTACTCACTGATTATATATTGTCAGTCTTTGTCCTTGAGAGTCAATCAATAGCTGGGAATTTGAATTTTCATATATCAATCTGAGCTTGTCATTAAAAACCATGACTGCAATGAAAAAAAATTAGATGAGAAAGTATAAAATCCATTAGTATAACACAGAGTGGAAGCCTTAATGAATCATGTTAAAAGAAATATTTTAATATGTTTAAATTACTTTTGATAAATTGAAAAAAATGACTTACTATGATGCATAAAACTTAGTTTCATTAGTGTTAAATTTTCATCTAAGTAAGTTTGGATCATATATCTTCAGATAATATATCTTCACACATACACAAATGTATATAACTCCTATTTCTCTATTCACAATTTTATATGTTCTTTGTTCAAAATATTTTTATCAGAAGAATTTAATCTCTTCTGATAATGTTTATAATTCTTACATACTTAAAATGAATTTTGAATATCTATATTTCTAATTTGTTAAAGAAAGTATGTATTATCATTTCTTGAACAGAAAAAAAGATGTACTGAAAATATTATCTATAAACTTTGGTGATTTTACAATTTTTTGGCAAATAATACAAATTAGCTCTTGAGGAGACATCCACTAACAAAAAATGTTAGTAAAAATAAGTCTAGCATTGCTGTTTTTTACATATGAGACTAATCATCCTGTTCAGTGTAGCCTCAGTGCTGCTGTATGTGAAAGATCCAGGAGCACATTGTGCTATTTTGATTAAAAAAAAAAAAAAAAAAAAGTCTTGAGCTGTGTGTGTGTGCGTATGTGTATATGTATGTGAAGTAGGCAATGGAGTAGTTTGGATGGGAATAGCTACCCACTCTAGTATTCTTGCCTGGAAAATGCCCTGGACAGAGGAACCTGGCGGGCTATAGTTCATGGGGTCACAAAGAATCGGACGTGACTGAGCGACTAACACTTTCACGTTGGCTGTTATATGGTGTGGCTTGGCTTTTGGAGGCTTTGTAAAAGAGAATTTCAGTAGATCTGAAGTAAAAGAGAATTGAAAGCTTATTTTAGAGCAGCATGGGCTTTAATAACTTCTAGCCATCAATATGGAACAAAATATCTAGAAAACCATGAGGAAAAATGTAATTTATTCAGACAACTCCTACAAAGCATTCATATAGGTATGATGGCCACTCTTCAAAATTCAGTGAGCTAGACTGCTGTAGGAAAGACTGATAGATCTTGTGATAGACGCAAGCTAGATGTTAGAATCACTAAGCTATACTGGTGATACCCCAATTTTATGCCTCTTCAAGCTGCCAGTTGCAGAGTGAACCTAGGAGTCTGAGCAGGAAGCTGACAACAGAGTAATCTATAGAACTAAAGATCAGCCTTCATGAGCTGCCAGTCTGAACTCCTCAGACAAAAGGAAGAAAAAGCTTCAGAAATCACTTTGAAGGTCTGTTCATCAAGGGTCTTAAACAGAGTGAACATAGGTGGGAAACCTATTGTCCAAAGTCCACAGAAAGTACAGTCAATTCTCTGTTTCCCAGGGAGTACAGGTTGGGTTTACAGAGGGTGACATGGATCTGTCATTTAGCAGAACTTCTCGAGTTTCCAGCTTTCCATCCTGACAGCTTTGATTTTAGGAAATGATTTAGCTTGGATCCAGTCTAGAGTTTTGTTTGGTTGTTTGCTGGGAAGACTTAAAGACAAGCTGAAATATACACTTTTAAACAAAATTCCTTTAACAAGTATTTTCCAACTTTTAATGTTTCTCAGCAATTTTTACAGGTTCTTGCATTCTTATCACATGTCACTTAAGTACATGTCACTCCTTCCAAATTATGGAAGTTCCAACTAAACTCTGTAGTTTATATATAAATCCATCAGAGCATACCCTACCTTTATATTTTAAAGATCATTTTTCATAATCCTTTTTTTCACAGTGGGGTGACCATTGTTATTTACTATTCTAGAAACTGCCAGAGATTCCTGAATGCCTTTCTGGGTCTATATCATGCCATTCCCTTCATGTGTCCACAGTTTCTCACCATTATTTTATTCAGTATTATCCACATATGTCTTACAAGTTGTAAAGCCACAGTATCCTCTAAAACTCCATATAAGCACCACCTCCTCTGTGGAGCGCCCTTTGGAATCCCACTCCAGTTGGAAGTGCCCTGACTCTCTCTGCTATGCTTTAGGAAGTTATTAACGTATGCTATGTAGTATGGGGATATCATACTTTTCTGAGGAAGAGATAAGCAATGTGAATTTTTGTTAGAATGTATTGTTTCTACTTTATTTCTATATGGTTTCAATTCTTTCAGGTTTCGTTTATAATCCAGTACATAATCAATGTCCCATGAGAATGTAAAAACAGTGTGTACTATATAAATGTCAGGTTTTAGACCAAGTATCTAAGATCATTCAAATATTTTGTATCTTATTTTGAACACTACAATCTCCCACAGTATCAATTTATTTATTTTACTTGTAGTTCTATTAATTTTTGATTTATATATTTTGTAGTCATTTCTTAGGTGTTTATAAATTCAAATATATCAAATATTCCAGGTTGGCTGAAACACTTACCAAATAAAGTTATCTTTATATCTAGAATGCAAGTCTTAAATTTGATTTGACCTGATACTAATTTAGCTACATTAGCTTTTTTATTTTTTTCAGTCAGCGTCTTTATGCTATATCATTTTTTAATTTCAACCTTTTTGTGTCTTTCTTTTTTTAGTATGCCTAAAATAAGCGAATAATTTGTATTTTATATGCAATCCAATCTTTTAACTGAAGCATCTAATCCATTATATTTAATGTGATTACCAATGTATTTATGCTTATATTTTTCACCTTGATTTGAATTTCTACTTTTTACCACATATTTTCCTTTTATTTTGTATCTCTTTTAGGTTTTAGGTTTTTCCATTATATTTTTTCCTCTACTATTTTAGAAGTTATCAATATTTTTGGTGTTCTTTTAGAGTTACCCTAGTATTATTGCTTCTTGGGTATCTCCTCTACTGCTCTGCTCTATGGTAGCTCTCTTGGGAGGGAATGGGGAGAGCTGTCCTTTAGGGTTCCTGCTTCATGGAGGAAGAGTCTCTTTTTTTGGAACTACTTTCTTCTCTACAGCTTGGACAGGCCCAGGGCATTTTCTTCTGACATTTGTAGCCCATAAAGCTATCAAAATTAAAAAGTTCTCCAGGTTTAATAAATTTCCCTCAGCTTTATTACTTTACTTATCTTGGGTCCCATCACAACCTATATTTTCATCTAGTAATTCCTTACTTTCTTGCTAGAACTTAGACGGTAGTAACAAGATTTGTTACATATTTTATTCAGCATTTTAAATTATATTTAATGGGAGGGCTGGTCGGAATATCCTAGCCCACCATACCACTAGAAAAGGCACCCTTCTCTCATTTATTTCCTGACAACAAAAATGAATGACTCAGTGAATATACCCAAGTTGCTCAACATATAAATCAGGCTGTCATCAGGAAATCAATGATGCACTAAACTGTGCAATCCAAGGAAACTTAATTAGGGGCCTGTGGAGAATGAAAATGGAAACAGAAAAGGGATAGCTAGTTATTATTCCTCCTAAACCTAAAGTGAAGAAGTGAAGAAAAAGCAAGAGAGTTCCAGAAAAACATCTACTTCTGCTTTACAGACTATGCCAAAGCCTTTGACTGTGTGGATCACAACAAACTGTGGAAAATTCTTCAAGAGATGGGAATGCCAGACCATTTACCTGCCTCCTGAGAAATCCGTACTCAGGTCAAGAAACAACAGTTAGAACCAGACATGGAGCAAATGACTGGTTCCAAACTGGGAAAGGAATATGTCAAGGCTATATACTCTGGTTATTTAAATTCTATGCAGAGTATATCATGAGAAACACTGGGCTGGATGAAGCACAAGCTGGAATCAAGATTGCTGGGAGAAATATCAATAACTTCACATATGCAGATAACACCACCCTTATGGCAGAAAGTGAAGAGGAACTAAAGAGTCTTTATGAAAGTGAAAGAGGAGAGTGAAAAAGCTGGCTTAAAACTCAGCATTCATAAAGCAAAGATTATAGCATCTGGTTCCATCACTTCACAGCAAATAGTTGGGGAAACAAAGGAAACAATGGCAGACTTTATTTTCTTGGGATCCAAAATCACTGCAGATGATGACTGCAACCATGAAATTATAAGATGCTTGCTCCCTGAAAGAAAAGCTACGACAAACCTAGACAGCATATTAAGAAGCAGAGACATTGCTTTGCTGACAAAGGTCCATCTAGTCAAAGTTATGTTTTTGCCAGTAGTAGTCATGTATGGATGTAAGAGATGGACCATAATGAAAGCTGAGTGCTGAAGAATTGAAGCCTTTGAACTATGATGTTGGAGAAGACTCTTAAGAGTCCCTTCAACTGCAAGGATATCAAACCAGTCCATCCTAAAGGAAATCAGTCCTGAATATTCATTGAAAGGACAGATGTTGAAGCTGAAGCTCCAATACTTTGGCCACCTGATGCAAAGAACTGACTCATTGGAAAAGACCCTGATGCTGGGAAAGATTGAAGGCAGGAGGAGAAGAGGATGACAGAGGATGAGATGGTTGGATGGCATCACCGACTGGATGGAAATGAGGTTGCACAAGATCTGGGAGTTGGTGATGGACTTGGAAGACTGGCATGCTGCAGTCCATGGGGTCGCAAAGAGTCATACGTGACTGAGAAATTGAACTGAAATGAAACATGAAGTGGCAAAAGAAGAAAGTAGTTACAGGAACTGGCAAGTCTTTGAGCTTTAGGAGAGGCTGGTCTGTTAAAGCTGTGGATTTCATCTACAGATATACAGTCACTGCCAGCAAGTGACCAGTCAGAAAAGGTGATGGAAAATAATCTTTCTCTCACCTAACCTGCTGATCATTTGTTGATGTCTTCCATTTGCTAAACTCAACTTGGAGCCAAGTGTAAAGGAGCCAGGTAGATGTACTCTATAGAGATTAGCCTCCTGGGTCAGAGATCTGGTTAAAGGATGAACACAGATCTGGAAAGACAAATGGAAAATGTGCAGCATGGAGTATTATAGATGACTAGCCCGCTGACTAACATGATGACTTGTGACATGTAGACTGTTCAGGCTGAAAAATGTATACACATGTGTTAGTTTTCACTCTTAGATACAAAGAAGGTAAAAGATATTTTTCCTGGTGTTTCAGTTCAGTTTAATCACTCAGTTGTGTCCAACTCTTTGCAACCCCATGGACTACAGCATGCCAGGCCTCCCTGTCCCTCACCAACTCCTGGAGTTTACTCAAACTCATGTCCATTGAGTCAGTGATGCTATCCAGCCATCTCATCCTCTGTTGTCCCCTTCTCCTCTTCCCTTCAATCCTTCCCAGCATCAGGGTCTTTTCAAATGAGTCAGCTCTTCACATCAGGTGGCCAAAGTATTGGAGTTTCAGCTTCAACATCAGTCCTTCCAATGAACACTCAGGACTGATTTTCTTTAGGATGGACTGGTTGGATCTCCTTGCAGTTGAAGGGATTCTCAAGAGTCTTTTCCAACACCACAGTTCAAAAGCATCAATTCTTCAGTGCTCAGCTTTCTTTATAGTCCAACTCTCACATCCATTCATGACTACTTGAAAAACCATAGCCTTGACTAGACAGATCTTTGTTGGCAAAGTAATGTCTCTGCTTTTTAATATGCTGTCTAGGTTGGTCATAACTTTCCTTTCAAGGAGTAATTGTCTTTTAATTTCATGGTTGCAGTCACCATCTGCAGTGATTTTGGAGCCCCCCAAAATAAACTCTGCCACTGTTTCCACTGTTTCCCCATCTATTTGCCATGATGTAATGGGACCAGATGCCATGATCTTAGTTTTCTGAATGTTGAGCTTTAAGCCAATTTTTTCACTATCCTCTTTCACTTTCATCAAGAGGCTCTTTAGTTCTTCTTTGTTTTCTGCCATAAGGGGGGTGTCATCTGCATATCTGAGGTTATTGATATTTCTCCCAGCAATCTTGATTCTAGCTTGTGCTTCATCCAGCCCAGTGATTCTCATGATGTACTCTGCATATAAGTTAAATAAGCAGGGTGACAATATACAGGCTTGATGTACTCCTTTTCCTATTTGGAACCAGTCTGTTGTTCCATGTCCAGTTCTAACTGTTGCTTCCTGACATGCATACTGATTTCTCAAGAGGTTCCTGGTATTTACATTCTTCAAAATATTTTCCAATTTAGATACTTTTGCTACTTAGAAGAATAATATTTATTTAAACTTTAATTTTTTTTTCCAAATGCATGCAAGCTCACAAGAGTAAGTACATACATGGATTTATCTGTCTTTATGTGTTCACTAAAGACATGGGTTAGCTACTATTGCCTAAAAGTGTATGGTAAAAGAGACCAAGCAAATAGTTCCTGTTTAATATCTTTTTGCCAGTCTCACTTTTTCAGAACCAAACTTTTATAGTACTAAAACATATTTTGGGAGTTTTCATGCATATTTTTTTCTTTTCAAATGTGATCTCTGTTATTACAATATGGTTACTATTTACTCAGTTAGAAAATAGATAAGCAAAAATATGCAAACATATTACATTCTGTGTTAGTCATTTTAGGCTTCTGTAATAAGATACCACAGACTGAATGTATTAGACAACAGACATTTATTTTCTCACAGTTCTAGAGCTAGTAAGTCCCAACTCAAAGTGCAAGAGAATTAGGATTCTGGTCAGAGTTCTCTCCCTGGCTAATAGAGGACTTCCTTCTCTCTGAGTCCTCACATGGCCTTTCCTCTGTGTACACACGGAGAGAGTAACAGATCTCTTATGTCTCTCCCTTTTCCTTTAAGACCACCAATCCAATGAGATTAGGGTACCATTCTTAAGATCTCTCTTAAACTTCAATGTTCTCTTTAAAGGTTCTGTTTCCTTCCTTTTCAATACAGCCAGATTGGAGTTGAGGGCTTCAACATATGAATTTTAAGGGATACAGTTTAATCTAGAACAGATTCCTAATACCCAATAATTATAACTATCAATACCTTCCTATAAATTTATCTAGATTTATATATAAATATGTTCTATAATGCGCTAAAGCGCAGGCGGCTGCGACGGGCACGCTAAAGCACAGGCGGCTGCGATGGGTGCCCGCGCAGCCAAGAGGAGCTACCCCACTTCCGAGGTCCAGGGCAGAAGCCGGGAGGACCAAAGAATGCTCAAACTACTGCACAACTGCACTCCTCTCACACGCTAGTAAAGTAATGCTTAAAATTCTCCAAGCCAGGCTTCAGCAATATGTGAAGCGTGAACTTCCAGATGTTCAAGCTGGTTTTAGAAAAGGCAGAGGAACCAGAGATCAAATTGCCAACATCTGCTGGATCATGGAAAAAGCAAGAGAGTTCCAGAAAAACATCTATTTCTGCTTTATTGACTATGCCAAACCCTTGGACTGTGTGGATCACAATAAACTGTGGAAAATTCTGAAAGAGATGGGAATACCAGACCACCTGACCTGCCTCTTGAGAAACCTATATGAAGGTCAGGAAGCAACAGTTAGAACTGGACATGGAACAACAGACTGGTTCCAAAAAGGAAAAGGAGTTCGTCAAGGCTGTATATTGTCACCCTGTTTTTTTTAACTTATATGCAGAGTACATCATGAGAAATGCTAGACTGGAAGAAACACATGCTAGACTGGAAGAAGCTGGAATCAAGATTGCCGGGAGAAATATCAATAACCTCAGATATGCAGATGATACCACCCTTATGGCAGAAAGTGAAGAGGAACTAAAAAGCCTCTTGATGAAAGTGAAAGTGGAGAGTGAAAAGTTGGCTTCAAGCTCAACATTCAGAAAACGAAGATCATGGCATCTGGTCCCATCACTTCATGGGAAATAGATGGGGAAACAGTGGAAACAGTGTCAGACTTTATTTTGGGGGGCTCCAAAATCACTGCAGATGGTGACTGCAGCCATGAAATTAAAAGACGCTTACTCCTTGGAAGGAAAGTTATGACCAACCTAAATAGCATATTCAAAAGCAGAGACAATACTTTGCCAACAAAGGTTCATCTAGTCAAGGCTATGGTTTTTCCGGTGGTCATGTATGGATGTGAGAGTTGGACTGTGAAGAAAGCTGAGTACCAAAGAATTGATGCTTTTGAACTGTGGTGTTGGAGAAGACTCTTGAGAGTCCCTTGGACTGCAAGGAGATCCAACCAGTCCATTCTAAAGGAGATCAGCCCTGGGATATCTTTGGAAGGAATGATGCTACAGCTGAAACTCCAGTACTTTGGCCACCTCATGCGAAGAGTTGACTCATTGGAAAAGACTCTGATGCTGGGAGGGATTGGGGGCAAGAGGAGGAGGGGACAACAGAGGATGAGATGGCTGGATGGCATCACTGACTCAATGGACATGAGTCTGAGTGAACTCCGGAGTTGGTGATGGACAGGGAAGCCTGGCATGCTGCGATTCATGTGGTCGCAAAGAGTCTGACACGACTGAGCGACTGATCTGATCTGATGTGATGTTATATAACCAAATGAGATCATACCATACACTATGGAATTTATTTTGAAAATTAAATATCTCTACTTTATCATGATATTAAATTTAATCTTTCTTAATATACAGACTATATTAAGTTTTACTAATCACCCTAGTCTTTGTATAGTGAGTTTATCCAAACCAATATCCATTCTAGACCTAAAAATCATATTTCTTGTAATGCAGTATGATCCTCCTTTTCTTCTTTTTACACTCACTTTGTGAGACCAAGTCACTTGTTCTTCATGAGTCTTATCATCTTGATTGTGGGATGCTTCTTTGTGATTTGTATTCAACTAATTCTTCTAATTCCTGTAAACCTGAAATTAATTCTTAGGGTTTATAAGAGAACACTCAGTGTGTTTAGAAAAAAAAAAAAAAATTAAGTACATTTTTTTGAGGCCGATGTTTTTTATCAGTATCCAGGATATGGTAATGCAAGTCCCATTGATTCATGTGAGGTGAGCCATGAGGGACAGAGTTGAGTCCTAAGACTGGAATTACCCTTTTGCATAAGCCTGCACTTACTGAAGTATCTTTGAAATTCAATTTCTGAGAAAATTTCAATGTGATAGGAAGAACAGGGTGTTTGGGACAGGTCCAATTATCAGTTTGTATATGTTAGTGTGGATATTCTAGTTGCTTGGTGCCAATCCTTTCTGATTTGTCAGTGTATGCTACATCAATTGATAAACATTTAAAATAAGACTTTTAGTCTAGAACATATAATATCCAGTCACTTGTGTCAGTTCAAAAATACCCTTGACAACAGGAAAACCCCATGTAAAAAAAATGGAACACCCACATGGGTATGGTATATATTGTAATTGTATATAATCCAGAGCATTTTATACTCAGATAGAAAGAGAAGCAGTTGGTATTTAGGAAGAATTTTAGAAGATTACAAAGTCTCAGTCATCAAAACTGTGATTCTAGAGCAGATTCCATTTCTTGGGATGCAAGAAAATTGAAAAAATAATTCAGAGCCCAATCCACGAAATTCTAAATCCTAGTAGCCAAGAATGAGACAAATATCTGACTAAAATTAGGAACTCTAGGAAGAACTTTATCTTGGAAACAAACAAATGGTTAATCATTGCAGCTGGAACTCAAGAGTTAGCAGCAATTGTTAGTGCTTAAATCTCTCTAAATGATGTTGGAGTTTTTCCTAGGTGCCGGGTAAGCTTACAGTGCAGGTGGAGATGAAGCTTTGTTAGCTATTGGGGAAGAAGATGACTGAGAATCCGTTCATAACAGCAACAAAAATGCAAGACAGAATTATCATTGGAATATAGTTTCTGAAGCAGATAATTTTTCCTGCAACATGATTAAATTAAAGACTGGAGAGAGGCAGCTGCTTTTATGTCTTTTAGCTCTGACATTCCTCACCCTATTTGAATACAAATGTTCTCTCAGTGGAACACATTTTTGTCATCTTGAAATCTTTTGAACTTCACATATCAAATGTAAAGCTGCCATCCAGCTATGGAATATGAAAGACAGAAAACATTTAGTAAACGTGAGCTGAAAATGTTACCTTAAAGTAGTAAGGCACACACATATCTATATGCTCTGACTTTTCAAGTAACGAACTGCATCTAAAGGTTCCCCAGGATTTTCTAATTTCAAAAGTATTTTTATTATTTTGAAATACATTCAAACTTATAGAAAAGTTGCAAGAATAACACAAAGAAAGTTCTTCCTCACCTACCTACAGGGAGGCTGCTGCTGCTGCTAAGTCGCTTCAGTGGTGTCCGATTCTTAGCAACCCCATGGATTGTAGCCTACCAGGCTCCTCTGTCCATGGGATTTTCCAGGCAAGAGTACTGGAATGGGTTGCCATTTCCTTCTCCAACAAGTAGGCTATAGAATGACAAACAATTGCATCTGAATTCTCTCATGATGACATTCTCTCCTGTACTAACAGCAGTACCGCTGCAAACAGGAATTAAACTTTGATGCATTTCTACATGCACTCCAAGGTCCCATTCAGTTTTTGACAATTGTCCCACCAGTGTCCTAAATATCAAATAGCTCTAAACTAGTTTCATGTCTTGAAGTTATCAAGTCTCAAATTTCCTTCAATCTGGAATAGTTTCTCCTTTTTCTTTTTTTCATTACTTTATCTCCTTTAAAGCTTAAGTGCCAGTTATCTTCAGAGTGTTCCCCAGTCTGGGTTTATCTGATGTTTCTTGTGAATAAGTTCAGGCTCTGAATCATTGGCAGTAATGTTATGGAAGCGAGACTGTGTTTTTCTCATAGCTCATATTAATTTGTTCCATAACTGATAAAGCTACCTTTAATCACTTGATTAAGGTGGTGCCCACTAGATCTCATCAAAGTTACTCTTTATTCTTTGTTTAAAGTAATCAGTAAGTGTTTGAAATCACACATATATCTTACCCCCAACATTTCTACCTTCATCTACTAGTTTCAATGTTCATTGATGTTTCCTGCCCAACTAGTCATTGCCAAGATACTAAGGGTTACCTTCTAAGTCCACATTCCTTCCATTCTTATCAGTTGGCATTCTCCTTTAAAGAGAGCTTTCTTGGTCCTTCCCTGACAGTCCAAGGGTTAAGATTCCACCTCCCTAACTGACATAGGCAGGACTTCCTAATCCAAATATTTTTCAGTTTTTTTTAATATTACATTTATTTAATTCAAGGTATCCAAAATATTATCTCTCTATTGCTGTCAGTATGCATGCTTAGTAAAGAAACAATTTATTCTTTTTTTCTTTCTAAGACTTCAAAGTCCAGTGTGTATTTTACATTTATAGCACAATTAAATTAAAACTACATAAATTTTTTAAAAAATAGATTTTATACTTTTAATGGATTATATTTTATGGATAAATGGATTATATTTTATGGATAAAGATCTTTCTGAACTAAGCCACTGGTCCTTAGGTCAAACAATTTTAGCTTTTAAACATTTTCATTTAAATCTTACATTCAGAAAACAACACAAGTTATAAGTACATAGACCAATTACTTTTCACAGTTGAACCCACTCATGCAATTCATGTATCTAAATCACCTATGGGGTCTTCAGTCTTTTTTTGTCTATGTTTTCTTTGCTTATCATTATATGATCTTGCCTTTACCATGTTTCCTAATTTTTTTTCATGGAAAAGCATTTTATTTTAATATAGGAGTGTGTACATGTAAATCCCAAACATCTGATCTATCTCTCCCTCCACAATCCCCCCTGGTAACCATAAGCTCATTTTCTGTCTGAGTCTATTTCTGTTTTGTAAATAAGTTCACTCTATTATTATTATTTTTAGATTCCACATATAAGCAATAGCATATGTCTATCTCTGTTTGGCTTACTTCACTTATTATGATACTCTTCAGGTCTATCTAGCTACAAATGGCATTATTTCATTCTTTTTAATGGCTGAATATTCCTTTGTAAATATATACCACATCATCTTTATCCGTTCATCTGTTAATGGACATCTAGGTTGCTTCCATGACTCGGATGTTGTACATAGCTCTATAATGAACATTAGGGTGTATAGTATCCTTTTGAATCATGTATTTCTCTAGATACATGTCCAGGAAAGGGATTGCAAGATCATATGGTGGTGTATTTTTATTTTTTAAGGGATCTTCCATACCAATTTCTCCATTGGTTGTACCAAGTGTAGGAAGTTTCCTTTTTCTCCATACCCCCTCCAGCATTTATTGCTCACAGATTTTTTGATGATGGCTTTTCTGACTGGTGTGAAGTGATATTTCATTGTAGTTTCAATTTACATTTTTAAATAATTAGTAATGTTGAACATACTTTCATGTGCGTCTTGGCCATCTGCATGTCTTCTTTGCAGAGATGTCTCTCCCTAACCCATTTTATGCTTCATTTTTTAATCTCTCTTTCTAAACATGTCCATAAATGCACAGTTTGCCTAAGTTAAGGCATCATGTATATCTCTTTGTATTGTGTTCTTTTCATTTATATTGTATCCATGTCTCTACATAGTATTTTACATTTTAACAGTCTCACATTTTATTGCAATTTTCTAAGTAATTTCCCTGTTGAGGAAATCTGTGTTGTTGTCTGTAATTGCTATTAAAATTATACTGCAAAGAGTTCAATTATCCTTGTAGGATAAATTCCAAAGCACAAGATTGCCAATGTTATTGCTATAAAGAGTAGTATTACTTTAGCAATGGGTATTTAGCAATGCCAACAGCAATAGATGTGCTATGAACATGAAAGTTTATCTAAGATTTTACTGATATTTATCATTAAAATGGAGAGTGTGATCATAGTACTGATTTTAGTGAAGGAAAACAGGCTATGTGAACATTTGTTTTCAGACATGGGTATGGACTATTACGAAACAATATTATTAGGATCAACATTGTACGTGGGGTTGTACCTAAATAAATGAAAGGCAGTGTTCTGCTACGTTGCATGCCATTATTTGGACCTGATCTTGGGCCTGTGACTCATAAGGAAGTCCTTCTCCCAGCTGGAAAGAACCAATGTAATCTTAGCATCTTTGTAAAAGAAATTGTCTTTACTTTCTCAGACCTCTATGTTTCTTTTAAATAAAAGTTACACTTCAGGATGTAGAAGAGGGCAGGTAAAATAATTTGAAATCTGTCTATGCAAACGTCTAGGAGCTCTGTATGAAATATAAGAAAAAATGTTTTTGAAAGCATCTATCAAAAAAAAAAAAAAAAACATAAAATGTCCAGAAAGAAACACAAAGACAGAGTGAAAAATCAGGGAAATAAATAGAAAAATTGACCGTATAATGATCAGGTGTTGGGAAAGGTTATGGGTCCTGAATTAGGTAAATTAGAGTGGGAACATAGCACTCACATGGGGACAAAGGACATAGTTATGGAGCTATAGGGAGCGATGAGTTGTAACTGCTGCTGCTGCTAAGTTGCTTCAGTCGTGTCCGACTCTGTGCAACCCCAGAGATGGCAGCCCACCAGGCTCCCCTGTCCCTGGGATTCTCCAGGCAAGAACACTGGAGTGGGTTGCCATTTCCTTCTTCAATGCATGAAAGTGAAAAGTGAAAGTGAAGTCGCTCAGTCATGTCCGACTCTTAGCGACCTCTTGGACTGCAGCCTACCAGGCTCCTCCGTCCATGGGATTTTCCAGGCAAGAGTACTGCAAAGTGGTAACTAACATCTATATAAAACCAGGACCATGGAGTTTAAGTAGGAAAACTGGAAAGGAATCCTCCTACTGATGAAGAAAAGCTTTATTCTGCTTGAGCTCTGGATAAAAAATAAAAATACAAATTTAAATGACTTTAGAAATTTAAAATCCTGGTTTAGAATTTTTACTAACATTGTAATATAGAAACACTAAGCCAAAAAATTAACATAAAATTGTATCCAAGCCAGAGATGCCCCTGGGATGCCTGGTAAAAACAAAGGCAATGCTGGGAAAATATGTATTGGAGATATACTAAGCAAAAGAAATATGGAATAATTATATTAATGTGGGGGGAGAACTTAGGGTATAATTGGGATAGAAATAATGTAAAGATAATTGTTCTTTGAGACCCTATGGACTATACAGTCCATGGAATTCTCCAGGCCAGAATACTGGAGTGGGTAGCTGTTTCCTTCTCCAGGGGATCTTCTCAACCTAGGAATCAAACCAGGGTCTCCTGCATTGCAGACAGATTCTTTACCAGCTGGACTACTAGGAAAGCCCTATACATACAAACACAGTGTTCCCTTCTCCACGGGATCTTCCCAATTCAGGGATCGAACACAGGTCTCCCACATTGAAAGCAGATTCTTTACCAGCTGAGCCATGAGGAAAGCCCAAGAATACTGGAGTGGGTAGCCTATCCCTTCGCCAGCAGATCTTCCCAGCCCAGGAATAGAACCAGGGTCTCCTGCATTGCATGCAGATTCTTTACCAGCTGAGTTACCAGGGAACCCCATTCTAAATAATCTACATAGAAATCAGGGAATAGTAGCAATTCCAAGATTGCATACACGTAACTAGTCAAAAAATATAAGAATGCCAAGATAAATTGATAAATTAACATATGGGAAACTATAAAATGTCTCAATAATTGACAGAGAAAGTATGTAGAACACTGAAATTAGAGCTACACAGTTTTCAAGCTTGATTTACTGGACCTATGAATGATAGGCTGCAACCATGTAGTAGGGAATGCACATTCTTTATATGGGACATTTATGAAAATGTTTAGTCTCTATCTATCATTTATAATAGCCTGCCAGTGTCACAAAATAAATCTCACCTAAAATCAAATTATCAGCATATAGACTTTGCTTTCAGTTCATTAATTAAATTAAGCTAGACATCAATATTAAAGCAGTAACCCATACCATGTATTTGAATATTTTGAAAATTCTTTGGACTGATACATTTATTATAGAAATAGTTATCATAGAAGTTTAAAAATGTTAGAATTTGTGAGATAATAACACCATATATCAAAATTAATTTACTTCAGCTACATAGAAAATCTATAGCCTTAAAGACACGTGTAACAATTGAAAGGAAATGAGCTAAACATCTTAAGAATTTAGGTTAAACACACATACACACAGAGAATACATTAGGCAAAATTTAACACAGATACTAATAAGCATAGAATATAATATTGTAGCAAGAAATAAAGACAAAATTATTGAGGATCCATAAACCCGAAAACTTTTTTTTTGAAATTCTAATAAATTAACTAAACTCTAGTAAAACTGATGAAAAGATTAAAAAAAAATAGAATAAGTGAATTGATGTTAGAAATAGAAGAGGAAACAAAACCATAGATAAATGAATGATTTTTTGAAGAACAAGAATAAAATGAAAAATTAAATACATTTAGAAGAAATAAACATAAGAATCAATTTGCTTATATTGATTCATAATAACAATTTGAAAATATTAAATGAAATAAAATGAAAATATACAATGGGTGAAAATGTACTTCTCCCTGCAACACACACAAAAAATACCAGTACCAAATAGTTTTATATACTAAAACTGCCTCTCCTTTGTAAAATGGTTAATTTGTGCTGTATAAACTCTTACAGAGTCAATGAAAAGAAGCAAAGATCCCTAAATATTTGTGAGATTTATAATCTACATATCAAAACCAGACCAGAAAAAATAGAAAAGTAAAATTATTAATGTCACTTATATATGCATATATTCTAAAAGTGTTAGTAACCAAACACACAAAAAAAATATCATGACCAAGAAGGGCTTAATCCAGGAATATAAGCATTCTTTTTAACGTTGTAGTGTGAAAAACTTTCAGTTATCTCAAAAGATGATTCAATATCTGTTTATGCTAAAACCTCTTAACAATGGAAGATATAAAAGTGATCTTACTTTTAAAGGGAATTTCCCAGAAAGCTGTAGCAAATAACTTAAAAAAAATGCAGTTATAGAAATGACTGTAGTGAAGAATACAAGGCTAGGACCAAAGAACGCTGCTTTTACTGCCTGCATTCCACAGTGCACTGGCAGTCCTAGAGAAAATGTTGAGAACAGTAGATAAGCTATAAAGATTTAAAGGGAAAAAGCAAAACTATTTTTGGTATGTATCTAAGTGAAATTAACAAACATTAAAACTCAACAGATTAAATATTAAAACCTATAGAAGAGTAACAAGAAGGCATTTTATAAGACTAACATATGAAATTAAATAGCATGCTTATACATTGTAAAATAATTTTAAACACTATATTTTGTTACTATAGCAGGAAAAACTTAATTTAATAATCATGCAAATCTTTTATAAATAAAAATATAAAAATTTTTAAAAGAAATAAAATTAGCTGAAATAAATTGAGAAGTATACCATAATAGATAAAAGATATAATTTTCTCAAATGGGTTTGCTAATTTAATGCAATCCTAATGAAATCCTGAAATGTCTTTTCATGGCACATGGCAAACTAATATGAAAGTTTTCATAAAAATAGGCTTGGAAATTTCCCCCAAATTGAATAGTTAAATTAGATGATGATGGTGATGCTGATAGTAGTGGTGGTGATGGTGGTGGTGGTAGTGGACCCAGTATTTCAGTCGTGACAAATTTCTGTTAATTAAAACCCTATCAGTTCAGTTCAGTTCAGTTCAGTCGCTCAGTCGTGTCTGACTCTTCGTGACCCCGTGAATCGTAGCACGCCAGGCCTCCCTGTCCATCACCAACTCCCAGAGTTCACTCAAACCCACGTCCATCGACTTGGTGATGCCATCCAGCCATCTCATCCTCTGTCGTCCCCTTCTCCTCCTGCCCCCAATTCCTCCCAGGATCAGAGTCTTTTCCAATGTGTCAACTCTTCGCATGAGGTGGCCAAAGTACTGGAGTTTCAGCTTCAGCATCATTCCTTCCAAAGAAATCCCAGGGCTGATCTCCTTCAGAATGGACTGGTTGGATCTCCTTGCAGTCCAAGGGACTCTCAAGAGTCTTCTCCAACACCACAGTTCAAAAGCATCAATTCTTTGGCACTCAGCTTTCTTCACAGTCCAACTCTCACATCCATACATGACCACTGGAAACACTATGGCCCTGTTAAAATGAGTTATATTAGCATTGATAATAACAAATCCATGTATAAATAAGAACTCAATATTAATATTAATGAAGTTGCTTCATTAATGTTTCATGGAAAAACAAAAAACGATCCAGTGAGAATTAGTGTATGAGTGAGTGAGTGAGAGTGTGTGTATATGTGTGTTTGTGTGTGTCTTTCAGTCATATCCTTCTCTTTGCAACCCGATGGACTGTAGCCTCCAGGCTCCTCTGTTCATAGAATTCTCCAGGCAGGAATACTGGGATGGGTTGCCTCTACCTTCTCCAAGGGATCTTCCAGACCCAGGGATCAAACCCAGGTCTCCTGCCTTGCAGGCAGATTCTTTGGTCTGAGCCACAGGGAAGAATTAGTATGTTTGTGTGTCAATGGTATTATAAATTGTAAGGCACTATATCATAAGGCAATATTTCAAATAGTTTGCAGTAAATTTGTACATACAGGTTTTCTTACTGCTGAACTTGAAAAAAGTTAATATTGAATCTTAGAAAACCAGAGATGATTCTTCAGCTGTATCTAACTCAAAAATAAAAATATTAAAAACAACAACTATAAGGTCATGACTCCCTCATCTAAAGTTCATTTATCTGAACTGTTTGGAACAAAACTAGAACAGGGAATTAAATGTTAAAAACAAACATATGATTCCAGCTCTATCATGTTTTGGAAAAGGCAAAACTGTAGAGACATTTAAAAGATCAGTGGTTGCCAGGAGCTTAAGAGGAAGGGAGAGAGTAAAAAATAAACAGGTACAGCACAGAAAATTTTTAGGGCAATGAAATTATTCTATGTGATATTATAATGGTGCATACCTGTCATTCTGTTTATGTCAAAACCCATAGAATGCATAGTACAACAAGTAAAACAATGTGATTTATGAAATTTATGGACTTATTAATATTGTCTTATTACTGGTAACAGGTATTGATCAAGCTAATGGAAGATGTTCCTGGTATATTACAGTTCATAGGGTCACAAAGAGCTGGATTCAACTGAGCATGCATGCATGCAAGATGCCAAATAGAGGCAGGGGAGAAAGGGTGTTTGGGAATCCTGTATTTTCTGCTCTGTTCATCTATGTTTTTGAAACTGCTCTATAAAAACAAAGTATACTGAATTTTAAAAAGTAAACAAAAACATGTAGCTCCTTAGTTAGAACCACAATGCTCAGTTCTAAGTAGATTTTCTTTTTTCATATATAAGGCACTCAGGTATTCGCTTCAAGTCTCTTTACTCTTGTTTTAGTTATAATTTTTTTAGTGTAGTGATTTTCTATTTGAGCTGTTACTTTGGCATGTTCAAAGTAGCTCAATGGTAAAGAAATGCAGGAGACACAGGTTGGATCCCTAGATTGGGAAGATCCCCTGGAGGAAGAAATGGCAACCCGCTCCAGTATTTTGGGCTTCCCTGGTGGCTCATATAAAGAATCTGAGATAAAGAATCTCAGAGTATCTCAGATAAAGAATCTTCCTGCAGTGTGGGAGACACAGGTTTTATTCCTGGGTCAGGAAGATCCCCTGGAGAAGGGAATGGCAGCCCACTCCAGTATTCTTGCCTGGACAATTCCATGCAGAGAGGAGCCTGGTGGGCTACTGTCCATGGGATCACAAAGAGTTGGACACAACTGAGTGTTCATACTACAAAGAAAGAAGCAACTTGTTTGCCATAATAGTTTCATCTGGCAGGAAGAAGTTCAATTTCAACTTCTTGTCAGCAAAGTGTGTGTGTCTTGCATTTTTTTTTTTTTAAACTTAGTTGCATCTGATTGTTTTACAACCCCATGCACTGTAGCCCTCTGGCTCCACTGTCCACAAGATTTTCCAGACAAGAATGCTGGAGTGGAGGGCTCCCCTGGTGGCTCAGCGGTAAAGAATCTGACTGCCAGTGCAGGAGACACAGGTTCAATACGTGGTCGGGGAAGATCCCACATGTTGTAGAGCAACTAAGCCTGTGCACCACAACTGCTGAGCCTGGGCTCTGGAGCCAAGGATCTGAAACTACTGAAGCCTGAGCACCCTGGTGCCTATGCTTAGCAACAGCAGAGGCCATTGCAATGAGAAGTGCACCACAACTAGAACATAGCCCCTACTTGCTGCAACTAGAGAAAAGTCCATGCACCAATGAAGACCCAGTATAGCCAATAAATAAAATTATATGCATAAAAAAAAAAAAAAAGAACACTGGAATGGGTTGCCATTCCCTCCTCCAGAAGATCTTCCATATCCAAGATCAAACCGATACTTCCTGCATTGGCAAGCAGATCCTTTACCACTCACTGAGCCATGAGGGAAGCCCCTAGTTTGCATTAGCTGCTTTCTAATTGTCACCCCCTCCCCAACAGTTTTACTTGGCTGCCCTAGAATGTCTCCTAGGGAAACTACCTTTCTACCAGTTTCTTCCTCCCCACCGCCCCAGTCCTCAGACAGCCCAGTTCACTTCAGTTCAGTTACTCAGTTGTGTCTGACTCTGTGACCGCATGAATCACAAAACGCCAGGCCTCCCTGTCCATCACCAATTCCTGGAGTTCACTCAAACTCATGTCCATCGAGTTGGTGATGACATCCAGCCATGTCATCCTCTGTCGTCCCCTTCTCCTCCTGCCCCCAATCCCTCCCAACATCAGGGTCTTTTCCAATGAGTCAACTCTTCGCATGAGGTGGCCAGAGTATTGGAGTTTCAGCTTTAGCATCAGTCCTTCCAATGAACACTCAGGACTGATCTCCTTTAGGATGGACCAGTTAGATCTCCTTGCAGTCCAAGGGACTCTCAAGAGTCTTCTCCAACACCACAGTTCAAAAGCATCAATTCTTCAGTGCTCAGCTTTCTTCACAGTCCAACTCTCACATCCATACATGATCACTGGAAAAACCATAGCCTTGACTAGATGAACCTTTGTTGGCAAAGTAATGTCTCTGCTTTTTAATATGCTATTTAGGTTGGTCATAACTTTCCTTCCAAGGAGTGTCTTTTAATTTCTTGGCAGCAATCACCATCTGCAGTGATTTTGGAGCCCCTCCCCCCAAAATAAAGTCTGACACTGTTTCCACTGTTTCCCCATCTATTTCTCATGAAGTGATAGGACCAGATGCAGTGATCTTCGTTTTCTGAATGTTGAGCTTTAAGCCAACTTTTTTACTCTCCTTCACTTTCATCAAGAGGCTTTTTAGTTCCTCCTCACTTTCTGCCGTAAGGGTGGTGTCATCTGCATATCTGAGGTTATTGATATTTCTCCCAGCAGTCTTGATTTTAGCTTGTGCTTCTTCCAGCCCAGCGTTTCTCATGATGTACTCTGCATAGAAGTTAAATAAACAGGGTGACAATATACAGCCTTGACGTATTCCTTTTCCTATTTGCAACCAGTCTGTTGTTCCATGTCCAGTTCTAACTGTTGCTTCCTGACCTGCATATAGGTTTCTCAAGAGGCAGGTCAGGTGGTCTGGTATTCCCATCTCTTTCAGAATTTTCCACAGTTTATTGTGGTCCACACAGTCAAAGGCTTTGGCATAGTCAATAAAGCAGAAATAGATGTTTTTCTGGAACTCTCTTGCTTTTTCCATGATCCAGCGGATGTTGGCAATTTGGTCTCTGGTTCCTCTGCCTTTTCTAAAACCAGCTTGAACATCTGGAAATTCATGGTTCACATATTGCTGAAGCCTGGCTTGGAGAATTTTGAGCATTACTTTACTAGCGTGTGAGATGAGTGCAATTGTGCGGTAGTTCCAGGATCCATCAAATACAGAATTAACACTTGTGATCTTCAAAGACCTTCAGAGATCCCTTCAGGGCTGTGACTGAAGTCCTTTCTGATTGGTGTCTTTGCTTCTTTGCTGTCGATTTTTTTTACTATCTAGCATGAATAGAAAAACTCAATGAGGCAGAGCAGTTGGCAGAGATTTAGAAGAGAGGTGAGAGACATAGAAACATAAGCACAAAACTCCAATATTTGAAAATATATGTAGCTTTAAAAATCTTTATTCTTTTAATTTGTGTAATGCTTTCCAGTTTTCAAAGTGACAATGTAGTAATGAATCAAAGAGAAAAGGTAAAATTATCTCCACATGTGATTTTGTTTTGAAGCTAGGCAAGTATTTAAAATTGTTTGGAAATATTTTTATCTGATTATTGTTATTATTTTTTTTAAATAGAACTGCCCACATATCCTTGAGATCCTGTTCTGTGTGTTTTCCCTTTTAACCCCATTGTTATTTTTAATATGAAGTTTAAAATTGCCCTTTTGGGAGGGAGGTGGGAAGGAGGGTCACGTTGGAAAACACATGTACACCCATGGCTGAATTATGTGAATGTATGGCAAAAAAACCCACCACAATATTGTAAAGTAATTAGCCTCCAATTAAAATAAATTTTAAAAAATAAAAATTTAAAAAATAGCCCTTTTATGGCTCTACAGTTCTATGAAGCTAGAAATTGCATCTTAGTCATCATTGAATAATAAGCACCTAAAATTGTCTACACAAACTTTCCAATGCATATTTGCCAAAAAGTGTGACATTTGTTACCTAGAAAAGTTAAATTGTTTGGAATAATTTGATGATATATTATAAATGAGTTTGGATGCTTTAATAAAAATTAAAACAGCAGAATTAAGAAAATCAAGTATATTTTATTTTTGTTTTTGATTTTTTTTTTTTTTTGCAGAGGAAAGAATTGTGAACATGAAAATTCAAACAGTCACAAAATTTGAAACAGTTACTAATGTTGTTGGATATTTAAAGGGTGTGACCTTTCCAGGTAAGTAGACCCAAGTATTTATAATCTATATCTTATATAGTGTGTTAGTTGCTCAGTCGCGTCCAACTCTTTGGAACTCCATGGGCTGTAGCCCTTCAGGCTCCTCTGTCCGTGAAATTCTTCAGGCAAGAGTCCTGGAGTGGGTTACTATTTCTTTCTCCACAGGATTTTCCTGACCCAGGGGTTGAACTGGGGTCTCCTGCATTGCCAAGTGAATTCTTTTCTGTCTGAGCTCCCAGGAATCCCATCTTACATATCACAAATGCTCTATAACAATGTCATAGTTAAATGTCCTGCTTTAGAGGTAATTAGGTTCATGCTACTTTAAGGGGTGGGTGATATGTAAAAGCAAGAAACAGGTCTTTATTCTATTTCATACCAAATCTCTTCAAAGATAAATCATACTAAAGAGTATAAGAGGGGAAACAAAACAGAAAACACAGAGTTTAGATTTGTTAAACTGGCATGTACCTTTGAGTGAAAGCTATAGAAGTCATTGTTTTTCTTTTATTCACTATTACACCATTGAAGATTTTGATTTTTTAAAGACCATATTTTAAAAAAATAAAATATTTTAGTTTTAAATTTTTTTTTAATAAAAATTTTGGTTTCAAATATTTCAGTGTTAGTCTGTGTCCCATCCCGATTCTTGGTTCACCGATAATTCTGCCTAATGTCTGTGTGGCTTTAGGTTTTGAAGATGCTTATGAAAAAGTTCACCTGGCTAAATTTTAAATAGTTTTATACCTTGTTATGGGATCTTATGGAAACTTCAGATGATGCTGTATAGGCTAAAGAAGTGAAAATAACTCACAAATACATTAATTATCTAATTAACGTCAACACTTCTGAATACATTGTGAGACTGAAGGACATCACTGTGTGTGGTGCTTGTTATACACAATATAGAATGCAAGTCTTTTAGTATATTTGTGCCACCTCTATTTATTTGGTAGGGATATTTACTCAAGTTCTTTTTGGAGAATTATCCGTCTCCATTATTTTAGTCAAATTGACCCCATAATTGCTAAGTCAGGGAATTTTGAGATCAAGTTTAACATCCCTGCCAAGTTTCCTGCCAGCCAACTCTAAAAATTCATGGGCATCTTCTGTTTGATATCAATACAATATTGATATTGTATTCAATATTGATACAGTATCAATGTTGAACAACCTCTGATTATGATATCTTTAAATGCAAGATATAAATGATTTTGGAGATTACTGCTGTCGCATTTCAACCATTTTAGTAAATTTCCATCATAATAATCTCTAATTGAAGTATTAGAAATATTTATCATCATTGCTACATTTCTTAGTTATTTTTGAAGAAAATATTGTACTGAATTATACTAGATTTAGGATAGAAAAGCTTTCCTTATTGACACTCAATGTAGAAAAAAAACACCAACTGTTTAAACTCAGTTTAATAGTATTCCTTAATGTATAATATGTTTCTCATGTTTATTTGCACTTTACACAAAAATATTGATCATTCACATGCTTTCTTTATTTAATGACTCTGAAAATTAGAAATGGCATCAATTAGTATTTAGTTTTCTAGATATGGTTTATCTAGAATGAGGGCTTCCCTGGCGGCTCAGATGGTAGAGAATCTGCATGCAGTACAGGAGACCTGGATTCTCTTCCTGGGTTGGGAAGATCCCCTGGAAAAGAGAATGGCAACCCACTCCAGTATTCTGGCCGGATGATTCCATAGACAGAGTTGCCTGGTGGGATACAGTCGATGGGGTTGTAAATAGTCAGACACAACTGAGCAAATAACACTTACTCACCACTTACCTAGAACACAGACAATTCCAAACAGAATTTTTACACATATCTGAGTAAATCAATTCAATATTGCCGGCAAACTGTATGTGTGTGTGTTAGTCATTCAGCAGTGTCCAACTCTTTGAGAACTATTGGACTGTAGCCCGCCAGGCTCCTCTGTCCATAGCGTTTTCCAGTCAAGAACACTGGAGTAAGTTGCCGTTCCCTTCTCCAAGGCATCTTCCTGACCCAAGGATTGAACCCAGGTCTCCTGCATTACAGGCAGGAGATTCTTTACCGTCTGAGCAGTCATACTATATATACCATTAATTAAATGTTAATACACTGTTGATGGATTAAATTCATTGTTGGTTCCAATATCAGTGAGGAAAACTAAAATTGCTTCACTCAGTAATGTTTCCTGTAAAGGAGCTTTTTGATGCCATGAAGCCAAGAGGTGATTTACTCATTTCACACATGTGTAGTACTTACTGTGTATCAGGAGCTATTGAAAGTGCTTTACTTACTTAAAACTCCAAACAACTGAATGGAAATAGAGACACAGTTGTAGAGAATAAACATGGATACCAAGAGGATATATCTATATCTATATATAATAGATAATGAGAATTTACTGTATAGCACAGGATCTTTATTCTGTGTTCTCTGATGGCCTAACTGGGATGGAAATATAAGAAAGGGAATATAGGTATAGATATAATTGGTTCACTTTCTTGTATTCCAGAAACTAACACAACGTTGTAAAGCAACTATATTCCAATAAAATTTCTAAAAATAAATAAAATTAAAAAGAAAAAGATGATGTATGCACTATTTTATACCCATTTTATGGTTGAAGACGTTGCCATGAGCACCTGAACAAGCTTGGCAAGGTCATACAACTAGTAAGTCAAATACCCCGGATTCCATCCCAAGCAGGAAGTCCTTAAACTCTGCACACTTAACCATCATGCTATGGAACATCTGCTCAGAAAATGACACGTAATGAAGAAAAACATTTTTACACAAATTATAGGGCTACTTGCTGAAGTAAATTTAGATGTGTGCCAACAACATTCACAGGCAACAAAATCAGAGGAAACTCTGGAGATGCATTTGTACTACCTTATTACTGACAATAGTCAGTTAAATATGTTGTTCAGAACCCATCCATGTGTCATGGAGACCTTTCTAGTAATGTATGATTCTATGAAATAAAATATGTGAAAAAAGAGTAGTTGGATGACTTTTTACGATGATTTTTTTCCATCAAGGAAAGGAGAGGGGTTAAAACTATAAGTTAGAAATGAAAACTGGTTCCCTAAAAACTTCATTTATTGCAAAATTCCTACATGTGTACCAAATTTTTAACATTTACAGTGACTGAATAATTGTTCCATCAAATGTAAGAATAGTTCATTAATATTTACTGAGCATATACACATTGTTTATAGGGCACTTTCCACTACGATTCTGGAAAAATGTTAGATAAGGTTTTCATTGTGGCATATTTGTATACTTCATTAATTAATATGCATATTTCAGAGGACAGTAATATGGATCTAAGCTTTGGATTCATAATTGAGCTCAGCAGCTGCCTCTGCTTTGATATACACAGATGTGTGAATCAAGACAGTGGGTGAAAAATGTTAACATAGTCCTAATTATTAGAATAATTTTGCATAATTGTTGCTTGGTTGTGCAATAGGATTATGTAAATGTCATTAAATTTATTGTTAAGGTTTATATTATGTTTCAGTGGCTCTTGTTTCCTTCCATTTCCAGACCGTTATGTCATAGTTGGCAGCCATCATCATACCGCTCACAGTTATAATAGACAAGAATGGGCCAGCAGCACTGCCGTCATCACAGCTTTTATCCGGGCCTTGATGTTAAGAGTTAAGAGAGGGTGGAGACCAGACCGTACTATTGTTTTCTGCTCATGGGGAGGAACAGCTTTTGGAAATATTGGCTCATATGAATGGGGAGAGGTAAATGTACAGTAATTATTGTGCCTTGCTCTCATAATTGCACTGTCATGCTCTCTATCTCTCGCTTTCTCTTACTCTCTGGACTAGAGTAGACAAGGTAAAACTGATGAAGCCGTTCACAGGAATGTGCATCTCAACCAGAGTGTTCTGTATGCTCACTTGCTGCTTCTAAGTCACTTCAGTCGTGTCCGACTCTGTGTGACCCCATAGACGGCAGCCTACCAGGCTCCCCTGTCCCCGGGATTCTCCAGGCAAGAACACTGGAGTGGGTTGCCATTTCCTTCTCCAATGCATGAAACTGAAAAGTCAAAGTGAAGTCACTCAGTCGTGTCCGACTCTTAGCAACTGCAGCCTACCAGGCTCCTCCATCCATGGGATTTTCCAGGCAAGAGTACTGGAGTGGGGTGCCATTGCCTTCTCCCTCACTTGCTGTGATCACCTCTAAGAATGCTAAGGAGTTAGATTTAGACCACAGTGAATTGTGTGTGGTCTGCAACTATCTTATTCTTGTTGCTACCAGACCTACAGACTCTAATATACCTGCACTGGGGTTTACCTGGTTATTATGTCAATCCTTAGATTGACAGGAACTGGATAAGAAGTGATCAAGTGATACATACCATTACCTTTTTTTTATAAACCTTCTAGCAATTTTCTGAAATTAGGAAACAATCTTATGTGTTAAATGTGTATTAACTTGGCATTATATCTTACCTAAACAATATAGAGATTGCACTGAAAAAAGCAATTTCTTTTTTTCTGCCATGTTTTTGCCCTCCCATCAGTCCTTCCTCCTATTTTTACACCCCATCTCCCTGCTCCTCCTTTTCTACTTGCATCTCTACCTATCTACTTACCCGCCTACTTGCCTAACTACTTTAGCTAGCCTTTGTTTTGGAGAAGGAAATGGCAACCCACTCCAGTATTCTTGCCTGGAGAATCCCATGGACAGAGAGGCCTGGCAGGCTATAGTCCATAGGGTCGCAAGTCAGACACAATTTAGCGACTAAACCACCACCCAGCCATTGTTCAAAGGAAATCTTGTATGCAATGGATTATAGTTAGAATACAACTGGAATAAATTTTTAAATGCGTCTGATGTGTCTGTGTCTCACAAATACACTATGTTTTTAATGGGATATGACAACTTTGGATTGATTCCACATTTATAGCAATAAACATCATAAAACTCTTAGATTTTCTATTTACTCTTATGATTTTATAAAAAGAATTTTAACAGAAATAAGAATTTTAAAAAACCTACATAAGTTTAACTAGGAAAAATAAAAACATTTGATATTCTAGTTTGTTTACTATGTCAGCTTTAGAGGGAAAAATACCAAATATATAATGAGAAATTCTTGTTTCGTTTTTCATTTAATCACTCAAAAATGCACAAAATGGCTATGGGCTATCAAAAAACAATCAAAAAAGTATACAAATGAAGCTAGAAAACCTCTTTTTTAATTTTAGAGAAAGATGTTTCAAAACAAGAAAAATTTTACAGTTGTAAAGTTTATCAAGATTCATACATTGGAAATCAAAATACTTTTCTGTATTTAAATTAGTGTATGAATTTTTTTCCATTACTCAAGAAAACTAATTCAAATAAAGAAATTCCATTGCTGACAGAATCTTTTAAAGCTGAAAAATTTTTAGTAAGATGTAAAATGTATTAACTAAAGCAATCTCTCAAACTTCTATTCTAAATTCCTTACTTTACAATTGAAAAAAATAATTTGGGGAGTACATATGTGATATGGGCTGATTTTAATAATTCAGAAATTTTTTATCACAAAGAAAACAATGTTTTAGTTTTCTTGTAGCAATAAGGCACATTTTAAGAAAATATCTTTAAGATTCTTTCAAAAAATTTATTCCAGTATTTCATACAGCCTTTTCCATAATAATTTTCAGTCAATTCATTTTAATTCTAACTTAGCACACATATTTATAAGTTGTGTTCTCAAAGTAGGCTTATGCAACAATAGTAGTTCCTAACTTAAATTCCTAAATATCACTAACTCTTCTGCATGGGGAAGTATATTGCAAATAGTCCTGGAATTTATTTGAGCATCATGCATGGTAACCATAAATTAATTCACTATTGTGACCTTTTATGTATGTGAGCAATTATATTTTCACCTTAAGTAAATATTTTTTGTAGTTAATAAAATATTTTATTTATTGACTCTGTTGTACCTTTTGGTCATTTTATACTTTCTCAAACAATAGATACTAAAAATACAACTGTTATACTGTAAGAGTCCATAGGAAAAAAATGTTTCTTATAGAAAATGCTCTTCCTATTCAAAAAGGTTAGAGACCTCTGTCTTAAAGTATTTATATGTATATGCATATTTGACAACTAATTATACACCCAATCACTTTCTGGCTTTTTCCATGACTAGATGAGCAAAAATATATAATAAAGAAAATAGTGAATACTGTGTAATTTAATTATTAGCTCATAAAATGTACTATTGTAAACTACTGTATCTTAGATTATTTCGGTATAGTTCATGGAGTATTTTTGTAACAATCAGGTTGAGGAGGAATTTAGAAACTTAGTTTTCCTGTTCTGTCTACTCTTATCAAACCTACTTTTTGTGAAAATGGAAGACTTTTTTCTTTTAGATGAAACCAATTTGTGCACTAAGTATATTCCCTAATGAAGATAAGTGAGGAAAGAACTTGTTGACAGGTCATGATGCCCTTTCTAATTTTGTTTTGCTCAGGATGCCCTTGAAATGCAGAGTTATAATTAAAATATTAGGCTATACTTGTTAGATGGAATTTATAGTGATAGAGTTATTAGATATTTGACTCAATACTGATTTTGATCCTTGAAGAGAATTATGACATCCTACTAAATAGGTTCTTTAAAAAAATGTACCATCTCTCCTGTGAAGAATCTTCATCTCAGGCTATAATGGAAATACTATAGATTTTGTAATCAAAGAAATCAGAGTTCAAATCTTCTGTACAATAGAACATGTGATCTTAGGCAAGAATAATTTCTCCAAGGCTTGATTCCTCCTAAAAATGTACTAATGTCTATGTTATGAGGTTCTCATGAGAATTAAATGGACTGACTTATAGACATTGTCAGTGTGGTAGTATGTTAATAGAAGCTTTTTTTTTTATAGCTCTTGTGTAATAATGAACATTTTTAATAACAACATTATGTATAAAGCAGAGTACTTAAGCTTAAAGTTCATCATTTCTATTCAAAATATTTATTTTAAAATGAATTGTCTTTTCACCTCTTTTACAGAAGTATAACTGAATTTTCAACATAAACTAAGAATAATATTGATGTGCTGGATATATAAGCCTTTACAGACTTTCATCTGATAGTGTTGGAAGAAGAAAAAAATATTTTTAAGGCATGAAGTAATACAATTTTTAGGGTGTTCCTATAGAACTGACACCATGATAATTACCCATTAAATATTTGTGTAGGAAAAGGAAAATAACAGAAGGGCTTCTTAGAAGTAACTTATCAATAGGATCAGTGGTCTTCAGTTTTTGGAATTTGTGTTTAGCAGAGAAGTGAAATAACTAATCTATTGAATCATTTTATGCTAGTTTATGGGTGAAATGCATCAGGTTTTATTTCAGGTAATCTGTGCAGGGCCATAATTGTATTATGCCCTATTTTGTTCAGAATAAAGAGCCACTTTATGCAAACACTGAAGTGATTTATCCATGTCTGTTCTCTAATTCAAAGTCTATAAAATGCTGTCATACAGCAAATATTCCATCCTGTATTCTGAAGTTGAATCTCATACTATATAAACCATATAAGGATATTTTTCTCTTAAAATTTTACATTTTTGAGGGACATGAACATGCTTTAAAATATTGTATATTGTATGGGTATACAATAAGGAGTATACTTATTTAAAATGCATTTTAAATATTGTATTTAAATATTTAAATACTACCCTTGCTACCGTTATTTAAAATACATTTATGACCCTTGATTACTCTATTAAATAGTAAGAGATTGCTTTAAATACAAAATATAAAGTATGCACGGTAATGATTTTAAGTAGGACATGTTTATTTTTCAACATGTAACTGATAAAGTAGAATCTGTCACTTTTACTTATCTTAAAGATATATATATACATATATATATATATTTTTTTTTTTTTTTTTTTAATTTCAGGATTTCAGGAAGGTTCTGCAGAGAAATGTTGTGGCTTACATTAGTCTCCACAGTCCTGTAAGGGGTAACTCAAGTCTCCACTCTGTTGCTTCACCATCTCTTCAACAACTGGTAGCTGAGGTAAGATGAATCACTTTCATAAAATGATTTTGTAAAACTGCCTTTTTCTCCGTAATCTGGCATTTCTTAATATTTTTATTTTTTTAAAATATACATGAGACTATCCATAAGTGTTTTAAGGAATGATTTATTCCTGACTTTTTATTGTTGTCTCTTCAACCAACGTCCTATGTTCTGAAATTCTTTATTTACTACACTTCTATGGTTATAGTTGTAGGTGTGAATTATACGTCTATAGAGAATGTGTGTAAAAATGTAAATTTATTTCTTAAAAATTGAATTTAGTGCTTAATTCCCAATTCTGCCAATTTTGGCATGTTGTGATAAAATTGGTTACTTGGGGATTTCTTCTTCAGTTATGTTTTGAGTAAATGTGGGTCCTCTTCTATCTTTTCAATCATGGGGCAAGCCTCCTCATAGCAGGACCCATGTCTTTTTCCTAGAATATAATGAGAACTTGATTCAAGATACTTGGAAAGTATTATTTGAAAAAAAATTATGGAAAAAGAAAGCGTGTTTTTTCCTAAAAGTACCTTGAAAAAAATTCATGCCGTTTATGATAATGCCTTTCTATAGTTATCTATTTTTTTTTTTTATTTAGTTACTCCTCATCTGTTTCAAATAAATTTTTGGAACATATTTCCTCTTTTATGGGTAGAGTTCACACTTTTATTTCTGTATTCTTTCTATGACTTTCACCCAGATGACATATGTTATGTCTAGAAATGAAAGCAATCATGCCACTACTCTTGGGTGGTTTCCTCCCAATTCCAAGGGCTAATGATATATATTAGAAAATGACCTTTTAGATGCCCACAGAGTTTGCAGTATCACAGACACTGAATTAGAAAAAGAGAGCGAGAATGAACAGTGCTTTGAATTAGCCAGAATTCTTGTTTGAAATGTAATGCAAACTAACATTATATAACTTTCATAAAGTATTTTCTAGTTTAATAGGTTTCATTGACATTTCCATATGTAGTGTAATAATGAAGACATTATGAAAGATGAAATAGATAAATCTGTATGTTTAAGATCAGCTAAACCTCAATGTGTGTGTCCTAAATCATATCCAGATCTGTAAGTGAGTCCCTCCTGCTCTTTTACTCCTTTGAATTCTCTGACTTTCTTAAATGCCTGGGAAAAAAGACTCAAGAGGAGAATCAGTTGTAGATGTCTCTCTTAGGAAGTTAAGATATTCCTGAGTAAGTAGGTTAACAGGAAGAAGACATTATGAACTCAAATATCCAGTTAGTTTAAAAATGATGTTGTTTCCTTCTCTTGTATTATAATTTTCCTATTTAAGAATCTTGAAAGATATGTAATTACTGACATTAATATACAAAAATAAACTGTTAAGGACTTTATAGTGCTTAGAACTATCTACCTATACTAATGTTAACTCTAAAAAAATGTCTGCAAATATAATACTATTTCAAATGTCTTTGTACATGTCATAATAGAGGGCTTTAAAATAGTTTACAATCTAACCTAAAATCTGAGTATATGGCATAGTTTCCAATAATGACAGATGTATGTTCTTATTTGTTAGTAGAGGAAACATTTTGTTCCATATTTGAAAATAATTATATTAATACTAACCTAAGAATGAACTGGAATCTGTAATGAAAGAAAATTTCTTTCAGTTGAGATTGTGTGTGTCTCTGTGTGTGTTTTATAGAACAATTTGGAAGGGTAGTATTACAAGTTCAAACAAACCATGGCATAATCTAAAATAGTGGGGTTTACTTACCTATAGATATTTATGTTATTAATATAGAACAAACATATGATAATTCAAGGTATATTTGTATACAAAATTTTAATGTTACATTTTTCTTTAAGATATATAAGTGCCTTTAAAAATATAAAAGTCAAGAGAACCAAAGGAAAGAAACATCAATAATGTGTATGATTTAGTTAATATAACACTAGTGGCATGTAAAAGAAATATTTAAAATGTTCCTTTCAAAGAAAGAACTTAATTATAACATCAGGACATAATGTAACTTCACTTACAAAGACAAAAATATTTTATCAGTCTTTAGTATCTTTAAATTTCATCAGTTTATTTAAATCCTTACCATATACAAATGTCATGTCCCATATAATCCAGTATAACTGCACCTCCCCTCCGCCCCACAATTAAGCAAACAGAACACATTCAGAATGATTCAACATGGAACAATATTTTCTATAAAGAAAGTATGCTGACTAAATTGAAGATGACAAAAGATTGTATAGAATTAAGTACTCTGGTATAGTAAGTACAAATTCTAGAAGACCTTGCTAAGTTCATGTGGTGGACATCATGGAATTTTTAAATAATTAATGTACAGCACTGCATTTATTTAAAAAATAGACACAATATAGGCTATTTTATTTAATTAGAACCTTGATGAATACCAAAATTATGAAAAGGTTTTCTTAAATCAAACACCTTAAACAGCTTAAATCTCGTTAATAATGTGTTATTCCAATCAAGAAAGATGGTAGACTTCTCTATACGTGATCCATCAGACAGTTTAGTAAGGATTTTTGCTTGTTTTTATTTAAGACTTACTACGTAAAATGAGGTATAATTTACCCTTATAATATTCTCCCTTCTTGTGTGTACACCTTGATGCTTCTTGACAAATATATATATTTATTTAAGCACCACCACAGTCAAGCTATACAGTATTCCTATCACTCACAAAAGTCCCATCAAATCACGTTGCATTCAGTCTCCTCCCTTCATCTCCAGTTCCTGGTAAACACTGATGTGATTTCTGCCCTTGGAATTTTGTCTTTCAAACTGCCATAAAAAATGGAATCGTTCAGTGTGCAGCCATTTGTGTGTTGTGTCTTTTCCATAGCGTAATGATTTTTAAGATCTACCCGCGTTGTTACATGTGCCAGTGGTTCTAGAGCATCTTGCTAGACCTCTAAGAAAACAGTGAGTCATGACTAGGATGAGTGCAGTGCCTTTGGACTCTGGTTTGATATTCTAAGTTTGGTTTCAGAAAATAAACTTTTTCCCTGGGGTTAGCCCAATAAAGTTGAACTAAATCATCCTAAGTAAAAGGAATGATTCCATCCTAAGTGATGGAATCTTTCAAAGATTCAGAAATGTTTAATTAATCTTAATTCACTGCAGTGTTTAAAGGTTTTTCCTGGGATTATTGAAAACTTGATTTTAAAAAAATTGCCCAAAGAACAATGAAAAAATTGAAAGCTACCAAAGTTGGGTAATTAGAACATGAGAGTTCATTGTACTGCTCTGCTGTCTCTTCTTTTGGGTTTATTTAGAAATTTTCATTATAACTTGAAAAAATAATCTCAAAGTACTTAATTTTTCTAAGCTATAATGCTGATAACTAACAAATTATTTTGTTTTCTGAAAGTAGCAATAATCTGCCAATGACTTACACATCAAGTGGTAATAAGGAGCAATAACCAAGGCTTTTCTATGGTCAACTTTTTCTGGAACTTTTGTAACTATTTTAAATATCTGTTCTTTTGTGTAATAAATATTTTTATAAAATAAAAATTATTAGTTCACTTAAAATTAGCTTATAAGTGTGAGAATTTAAAAACTACAAAATAGATATTAATATTTCTTTAAATTTCCCATTTAAAAATGAATATATATATATTTTAAAATGATGAATTACCCATCTTTTGTGAAAATATCAATTTCATATTAATATTTTACTTAATATTGACATTTTATTCTGAAAAATATAGGGAAATAATTTTAAAATATTTTCCTGTAATAGTAATGCTAAAGTGTGCATTATAGACATCACAAAAGTATGTTAGTCATATGAAACAAAGGATTTTTGATAAAAATCTAGTAAAATAGTCACAAATTAACTTAGTTAAAAAAAAAATCTGATCTGCATGGTACCTTAAAGGATTCAGATGTGAATCTCCTAACTTTGACTCTGTGGTTGGTGGTCATTTGGATTTATATGATTGTTTCCAGTTTTTAGCTATAATGAGTTAGCTATTATTATTCTCATGGGTTGGTAGAATGTGTACACTCCTTTTTTTGAATATTTATACAGAAGTGGAATTTCTAAGTCACTAGGTTGCCTTGTGTTTAACTTTAGTTGACACTGCCCAAGAGGTTTTCTCAGAGAAGACAATGGCACCCCACTCCAGTACTCTTGCCTGGACAATCCCATGGATGGAGGAGCCTGGTAGGCTGCAGTCCATGGGGTCGCTAAGAGTCGGACACGACTGAGCGACTTCACTTTCGCTTTTCACCTTCATGCATTGGAGAAGGAAATGGCAACCCACTCCAGTGTTCTTGCCTGGAGAATCCTAGGGACAGGGGAGCCTGGTGGGTCCTCTGGGTCGCACAGAGTCGGACACGACTGAAGCAACTTAGCAGTAGCAGTAGCAGCAGCAGCAGCAGCAGCAGCAGCAGCAAGAGGACTTATACCAATGACACCTTATACCAATGACACTTATACCTTTTCTAAAGGACTTATACCAATGACACCTCCACCAACATGAACGTTTGAATGGTGCAGTTGCTCCATGTCATCTCCAACATTTGGTTCTATCATTCTCATGAATGTATGGTGGTATATTTGGAGGTTTTAATTTTAATTTCTCTGATGATTACTAACATTGAACACTTTCTCACATACTCTTTTTCTTATCAATTTGTCCGTTCTTCCTATATTCTTGATACAAGTCTTTTGTTGGTTATATATTGTGAATTATTCTCCCAGTCAGGGCTTCCTTCATAGCTCAGTCGGTAAAGCATCTGTCTGCAATACAGGAGACCTGGGTTCAATTCCTGGGTCAGGAAGATCCCCTGGAGAAGGAAATGGCAAGCCACTCCAGTATTCTTGCTTGGAGAATCCCATGGATAGAGGAGCCTGGCGGGCTACAGTCCATTGGGTCACAAGAGTTGGACACTACTTAGTGACTAAACCACGACCACCATTCTCCCAGTCTGTGGTGTGACTTTTCACTCTCTTATTAATCACTTTATTAATTTTTTATCAGTTTCTCTTTGTAAATATTTTATATAGCATTTATTGTTCCTGTATCTTATTGTGTAAAACTGGTGAATTTAGTTTAAATCTAGTATTGATGCTTAAGGAACATTCGAGAACTTTATAACCCACTATGTTATCAACAAACATTGAGTCTTTGTTACATACATTTTTTCATTCTTCTGGCAACTATAGAATGTTATGGGGAGATGAGTGAAGTCCCTATACCCAGGTCCCCTGAATAAATAGGGAATAAAAGATCCTTTGTAAACATACATTTTCTTAGAAAAAAGCTCTTTCTTGAAAAAAAAAAATCAACTGACCCCTTAAATATTTAGTAAAGGATGTAAGGTCATTGACTTTTTATTAATGATAAGCAGTTTGCCTTCATGCAAAATAGGTTATAAAATTGAAGATAAGATTTCTTACCAAATAGTAGTTTTAAATATTAGGATGCAACACAAGCATATGCTCACTCTCCATACATATTGCTATTTCACCTTTGGTTTTTGAAATAATCTTTCATAGATCACAGAAAGTATTGATTTTGCCTTTAGAAAAGCAGAATTTGATCATCCATGCCTTAGTGTTCTGTGACTCTCAAGTAAATAGCGTTGAAACTTCTAAGAAGTTATTTTGAGGAAGGCTGAAGCATCCATACATATGAAAGTAGTCAATCTAGATATGTTCTGCTTAAATGTTGCTTTTGAAGTATGTGCCAGAAGCTTGCAAACCTAATGAAAACTAAACAATTGCATCAATATTGTAACTGTCCACAGAATAGACAGTGATTTTTTAAAAAGCCTGGAAAAGTAGCAAAGATTTGTTTATAGGATATGTTTTTTAATGTCTTTTTTTATATACTAAAAACTGTGCACCAGAAAATATAGTACATATATTTAATTTCAACTAAATTCACTAAGAGGATTGAGCCCAGAATCAAACTACAGTATGATTTCATTGTGGATACCCCCAGTCTGTTTCAGAGTTCTATAATGTGATAAATGTTCATAGAGAACCAAACTGCATACAACTGTTTCAGTTGTGTAGGGCACATCATAAGTAGATGAAGTGCCTCTCTTGCCCAGGAGTTTATGATTTTACCATGTAAGACATGTATGACTAACTAAAATATAGGGGTGATTGTCGTATGTGTATACTGGAGTACACAGGAAAGAAATCATTGATTTAATTCAAAATTATGCATTAAACAACAATGGTTTGCACAAAGTTTGAATGTACTCAGTATCTGTCTTTTCAGACTTCTGTATTTTGATCATGGAAACAAACTCTTTTATTGAACTACCAGTGTTTCTTTTCAGATCACACAAACTGATGTTCTTTCCTATTTCTACCATCAAATCAAGTGTAATGTTGTTATGCGTCTGCTCTTTTCGTCTTGTGTTGAGAGGCACTGGACTGCCACAGTTGTGTCTGCCACGGTACTTGTGTGGTTGTTACTGACTGCTGCAGTGCTGGTTTGCCTTCTGCCTGACCATGCCCCTATTCTATAGAATATAAAAACAATGCACAAGAGATATGTTAGCTGCAGAAGCTTATTGGTTCCATTCTTAAGAGGAGCCTGATTTTCAGTAACAGAGTTACTGATGAACAGTTTTTATCTTGCTTATGAGCATATACATGCTAGAATTAAAAATAAAATAAAACCCTAGTTTGCTAGGGCAGTCATAACAGAATACCATAGATTGGGTACCTTAAAAAACAAATTTATTTTCTCACAGTTCTGCAAGCTGGAAGTCCAAGATAAGCTACAGGTAGCATAGATTCTCTTCAAGCCTAATTGCTTGATTTGCAGCCAGTCACCTACTCACTGTGTCCTCAAATGGCCTTTTCATCACAATGTGACCATTCCTGGTATCTCTCTCTCTTTTTATAAAAACAATTGTCCTATTGAATTAGGGCATCCACCTTATGATCTCGTTTACCTTAATTAACTTCTTGGGCTCAGATGTGGGAAACCTGGGTTTAATCCCTGGGTTAGGAAGATCCCCTCGAGAAGGGCATGGCTACCCACTCCAGTATTCTTGCCTGGAAAATTCCCCAGACAGAGGAGCCTGGAAGGCTACTGTCTGTGGGTTCGCAAAGAGCTGGACATGACTGAGCGACTAATATTTTCACTTTCAATTACCTTCTTGAAGGCCTTGTCTCCAGTTACAGTCACACTGGAGATTAGATTTCAACCTCAGTTTGGATATGACATAATTTAGTCCTTATTACTGACCAAAACACACAGTGGTTGAGTACAGAAGATAGGGTGGTAGAATTGGAATAGCTGTTTTCTTCTCTCTGTTGTTGATAACTGTGATGGACAGTACTGAAACAAAACTTAATTTCTCTTCTTCTTTCTTTAAAATATGAGTAAAATTGACTCTTAAACATTCTTGTACTGACTTGTCTTTTATGACACATGGTATAATTTTTGTTTTTATCTTTTATTTTTTAAGGAGAGATTCTTTGCACTCTCTGTTCACTATGAATTCCAGCTCTTTTTAGTGGATTCTACTTAATTTATCTTCCTTTCTGCAGTTTCGGCTACAAGTAGTCAACTTAAGTGACCATAAAGACCAATAAACTGATTTAAAACTCTTTCTTCTACTAATTTACCACTTCAATAAAGTCTCACATTTAAAATTGTGATTCTATTGGCAGGTTTATCTATCTCCTAGGTTTACAAGGTTTACTTTGTGTTAACACCAAGCAATTCCTCCAGTTTATTACTGTTTTACAAGGTTTTCTGTTCAGGATACGCTGACAATTTGTAAATCCCTTTTTATTTAAATCTAGATATCAAGAGAAGTCTTACTGAGATTCTGGCTAAAACCCTGAATTTCAGAAGGCAGTTGATTTAAATATGTGAACCATATAGCCAAAGACCAGTGCAAACAAATTGAGGTATTAAGAAATTTAGATTGAACATATTTATACAATCAGAATGAACATCACATTTTTAAAATGGCTAGAGCTGACTTACTTATTGTCTGTGACTTTTTGGACACTAGACTTCTCTACAGGACTCAAAGAAAAGGCCATTTTACTGAGGAGCTCTGCTTAGTCTAACAAGTTAGTGGCTCAGACGGTAAAACATCTGTCTGCAATGCAGGAGACCTGGGTTCGATTCCTGGGTTGGGAAGATCCCCTGGAGAAGGAAATGGTAGCCCACTCCAGTATTCTTGCCTGGAAAATCCCATGGACTGCGGAGCCTGGTTGGCTACTGTCCATGGGGTCGCAAAGAGTCAGACACGACTTCACTTTCACTTTCACTTTATGCTCTGTCATTTAGTTGTATCTGACTCTTAGCAACCCCATGGACTGTAGACTGCCAGGCTCCTCTGTCCATGGGGATTCTTCAGGCAAGAATATTGGAGTGGGTTGCCATGTCCTCTTCCAGGGGATCTTCCCAACCCAGGGACTGAACCCAGATCTCCCGCATTGCGGGCAGATTACTGAGGAGAGGTATTAGTAAATCATCATTGTTGACAAGTTACATAAAATTGTTTCACTTACACGGCATCTTTAATGCATAGCTATACATGTTAGTATTAAAAAAAATAAACTTTACTCTGCTGAGTATTTTTTTCCCATCTGATATTTAATCTGTTTTAAAGACCTACCACTTATGCCATCAGTTAATAATCTGTATAGCAACCACAATAATAATGCTTTGCCATTCTGACACATGACATTTTATGTAGAATATTTATGAATAATGAAAGTAGTTTAAACAAACATGGGTTTATTGTATTTTTTTTAATCACCTTTCAAATATAAGTACTGGGGTAATTGTATAATCTATTGGCACATACTTACCTTTGATAAGTTGAGTAAGTTATGGCTCTTTTGATTTGTTATTTCTCTTCCTCTTTAATTACATGTCATTCAGATATGCAGCATTATAATTCAACATTTGTATGTACTACATAGTGATCACCACTGCAATTGCAGTTGTCATCTTTTCCCATACAGTTGACCTCCTCACTCATTTCACCCACCTGCCAACCTCCTTCCCCTCTGGTAACCACTAATCTGATCTCTGTATCTATGAGTTTCTTTTTATTTTATTTTTTCACTTGTTTTATTCTTTTAGATTCAACATATGAATGAAATCATATGGTATTTATGTTTCTCTGTCTGACTTATTTCACTTAGTGTAATACCTTCAAATTTCATCCATGTTGTCACAAATGTCATGACTTTTTTGTGGTTGAGTGATATTCCATTGTGTATGTATGTTACCAAGTCCAAATTCATACTGCCTGCTGCATGACTGGCCAATAGATTGAGAGATAAGTTGTTGGGGCAAGGTATACAAATTTTATTTGAAAAGTCAGTGGACTGAGAAGATGGTGAACTAGTGTCCCAAGGAACCAACTTTCTCAAGTTATAATTTAGATTTATTTATGCTAAAAAGGAAGGGAATATTCAAATGCAAACTCTTTTGTTCTTGCAGCTCTGTAGGTGGGTCTGATCACAATGTTCCTATAAGCTTTCAATAATATAATTGTTATTTTCTATTCTGGATATTTTGTATCTCTATAAGAATGGAAAAGAGTTATACTTTTAAAGGTCAGAGCATTGAGAATGGGCCATGATGTGTTATTTCAGGCTATAGGCAACATTCTTTTACAAAGATGCAGAGCAAGCATGACTAAACACAAGCAACAGAGTACAAGGGTTAGAGCTAAAGGAATTGATCTGTTATGAAGTCAGGTTTGTCCTTCTTTATTATATATACATCACATCTTCTTTATGCATTCATCCATCAGTGGAGTCTAAGTTATTTACATATCTTCACTTGTTGTTTCTCTTTTTCAAGTGGCATGTTAAGCAATTTTGTATTCTATTGACAAAATATTGTTGATATGTTTGGACAGTGTTTTGTGTAGTTCTTTAACAAAGTAATTTGTTTCTGTACATTAAATACAAATTATCTGAAAGAGAAATCTAAAAAGTAATGCCATTTAGGATAGCATTGAAAACAGTAAAGTACTTAGGAATAAATTTAACCAAAGAGGGGAAAGACCTGTACACTGAAAACTATAAGAGCTTGATGAAAAAAGGTAGAAGAATACACAACTAAATATAAAGATATTCGATGTTCTTGAATTGGAAGAATTAGTATTGTTAAAATGCCCATACTACCTAAAATGATTCACAGAGTTAATGAAATCTCTATCAAAAATCAAGTAGCATTTTTCCTAGGGGAAAAAAACAAAACAAAAACTACTGTACATTTGTATGAAATGACAAAAGGTATCACACTGCCTAATTTCAAGCCAGACTATAAAGCTATAATAATCAAAATGGTGTGGTACTTGCATAGAAACAGGCCCATAAGCTAGTAGAACAGAATAGAGTCCAGATGTAAACCAATTTATTCATGGTAACCTAACTTTTGATAAGGGTGCCAAGAACGTGTAATGAAGAAAGAACAGTCTCTTCAATAAATGATGTTGGGAAAATTGGATATTCAAATGCAAAAACATGAAGTTGGACCCCTATCTTACACTTCTCATAAAAATTAACTCAAGACAGATCAAAGACTTAAATGTAAGACCTGAAACCATGAAAATCCTGAAAGAAAACATAGGTAAAAATATTCTTGACATTAATCTTAGCAATCATTTCTTGGATAAGATATAAAAATCATAGGCAACAGCAACTAATATCAAGTAAATGCAAACTGAAACCACAATATCTCCTCACACTTGTTAGGACAGCTATTATAAAAAAAAAAAAAAAAAAAAGATAGTGGGCAACAAATATTGGTGAGAATGTGGGAAAAAAAGAAACTCTTATATGCTAGTGATGGAAGTAAAATTATATAACCATAATGGAAAATAGTAACTACCTCAAAAATTAAAAATTGAACTACCATGTGATCTAGCAATCCCATTCCTGGATATTCAATAAATGAAATCAGTATCTCTGAGAGAAACCTGCACTCTTGCATTTATAAACTTTATTTACAGTAGCCAAGATATGAAGGCAACTTCAATGTCCATCATCGGGTGAATGGATTTAAAAAATGTACATATTGTAATTTATTAAAAAATGTGCTGTATCAATACATAAAATAGGATATGATTCAGCCATAAAAGAAGAAAGAAATCCTGTCATTTGCAACAATAAGATCAATCTGGAGGGCATTTTGCTAAGTGAATAAGCCAGAAAAAGAAAGACAAATATTCTTTGGTATCACTTACATGAGAAATCTTGAGAGAGAGAGAATTCATAAAAACAGAAGAATAAAATGGTGTCTGTTAGGATCTAAGAGAGAAGGAAGTGAGTTTGTGTCAGTCAAAGCCAAAAATTTTTCAAATAAATTCTGAGGATCTAATATACAGGATGGTTCTTATAGTAATACAGTATTGTGTGCTTAAAATTTTTTAAAGTATTTAGGCATTCTCATCACACACATCAAAGTTATCTATATTAACTATGTAAGATGATAGATGTGTTAATTATCTTAATCTTGGAAATCATTTTACAATGTGTATATACACATCACATCCTCAATTTGTACATTTTAAAAATACATAATTTAAAAATTTGAAAGAAAAAAATCTAAAATGAAAAACTAAATAAGCTCTTGGTAAAATAACAAATGTTTTGACTGAAAAAATGGTTCTTTGAAACAAAGAAACTGATATAATAATAATGTTAAATAAATGCTTAAACAAGTAGTGTGTAAATGAACTTTGTTTTGAACTAATATTTTCCAGTGTGTGTTGTTTTATTTTTAAGCCTTTTTCCTAAAGGTGTCTTGTGAAAATGGCCACAGGTGCTGCTTTAAGCATAATTTATATGCACCTAAAAGTTGGAATTTTTACAGAAACTTACATAAGGGTTCAATCTCTTCACTTTGAAAATGAATGTCTTCAAATGGCAAGATCTACAATTTGCATACCCTTTTTCAAAAAAGCATGTCTATATACAGTGCTGATAAGACTTGAAGGCACTGATTATTCCTTCCCTTTGATCTGTAATTTCACCTGCAAATTCATAGCCTTAAGTAGCTTACAATTTGACACTAATCTCTCCACAGTTACTACTGTTAACTATATTTTCAGTTGCAAAGTTATAATTTTAAGATGAGGGTGGTAAAAGAAATTGAACAGCAGAAGAAATTAATCTATTTTAACTCTGAAACAACAATCTTCCTGAGGCAATTTTCTGTATATCTCCAAGGAATAAAGAAATCGTTTCCGTTCAGCCTAAGGTAGAATTCTCAGGTAGGATGAATTATCTTAAAGTTCTCAAACACTGCAGATGTTGTGAAGGAGGATCAAACATTTCTATGGGAGGTGGTTCCAGCCAATCTTAATTTTCATAGTAATTCACTTCTTGTGAATTCATCCTTTGTGTTTACTTATTTGTTTGGCATCATAACGTATAAGAAAACCTGCAGTTGGTTCCTTAGGCTCTGCTTGTTTCTAGGTGGTTAGCTTTCATATTTATTCTTTTACTTATCTACATTGTGCCTTTAGAAATTCTGGCTCTTAATCTCTAAGCCATGTATAATAACAGTTGGTGAATATGAAACCCTGATAATTTTAAGGCCAGTGCTAATGTTTACAACTATTTTCTAAGTGGTGTAGGTAAATAAACATGGTGGAATGCTGCAGACATTCATCTGTGATAACCATCTCACCCTGAAGCAGTGCTGAGCCCTATATCTGCGGCAGTCAATGGTAACTGCAAAAAGAGTTAAAGATGGCAGGACCCTAGATTTAAAATTGAAATAGACATGAATCTAGAGAGGATAATAAAGAAAAGTAATTTAAAATCACAGCATCAAAACTGGTACCCCTTTCCACAGCACCTTTTTTTTTTTTTTCCAAGTAAAGTAATAGAGAATTATTTCACTTGAAAATCTCAGAGATAGAATGAAGGATATTGATTTATAAATTATGTTCTACATGAAGTTCAGTCATCTTTGAAATGACATTTTTCTAGCTGTATATAAAGTATCATTCAAAAAATTAAGCAAATTTCAATAACATTTGGTAGGTAATTATAGGTTAATAAAGTAATAAGGTATTGTATAAAGAAAGTGTATGCTCTAGCTTGGTAAAGATCCACAAGGTGATTGACATTTTCATTCTATCCTAGAAAAAGGAATTTAATGAAAGAACTCTGTATTAATTATAAGAGACTCCCTGAAAACTAATGTAGCTCCTTTAATTACTGTATTGTGTTCTTTGTGGGGGGCTTCCCTGGTAGCACAGTGGTAAAGAATCTAACTGCCAGTGCTGAAGATGGGGAGTTTGATCCCTGGGTCAGAAAAATCCCCTGGGAAAGGAAATGGCAACCCACTCTAGTATTCTTGCCTAGAAAATCCCATGGACAGAGGAGCCTAGCAGGCTACAGTTCATAGGGTCACAAAAGAGTCAGACGTGACTTAACAACTGAAGAAAAAAAAAAAATGTTCTTTGTAGATAAATAATTTTGCAGGGGCAAAAATAAAAGTGCAATCAGTCATCTATAACTTGTCTATCTGGAGAAAACCACTAAGAATATTTTTCTTTGTATAACACATGTAGATAACAATATAATGACAAAAAAAGAAAAATATATAATGCATGTAGATATATTGTTACCAAAAGGAGATTCTTTGTACTTTTTCTCTCCATATATTATAAATGGTTTATAGTTCAAAATACATATAGTAATACTATTGGTACATGAGTGAATATAGATGAAAGTAAGTACTACATGGAAATTCATTGTAATATACTTAAAACTTCTCTGTTTTAATTTGAATTTTTTCAAAATGAATGAATTTCGTTAATGGATATATATTATTTTATTGCATTCCTGTATGACCATTTGTTAACCAGTTTCCTCTTTAAACTTTTATATATTATTATTTTTTTTTAATTTTAGCCATGCTATTATTATACACATAGTTGTACAAACCCCTTGCCCTTTTCCAATGAGTTGCTTTATCATTAGGCAATTGCAGTAACAGAAGGAGTTCTTTTTAAGCAGAAGAAAGTTTTGATGGGGAATTAGTTGTTGTGAAGTCTTTGCAAGGGCTGCAAGAGCCATCTCTAGGTCTTCCAGGCATGACTCACAGAACAGCGTGATCATAGAGACCTTCCAAGGGCACTGCTGCCTCTGTTTGACCAGAAAGCTTGGGGATCAAGAAGTTACTACCCAAATTGTTCGCCTAGAACCCAGTATATTGAGTAAAATCCAGAGAACTAAAAGTTATTTACTAGGACCACATCACTTCAGCCATACAGTACAAGAAACGTTGTGCTCTGTTTACCAGGCAGGCAATGCCAGCCCACACTTCTGTGACTGTCCTGTCACAGCAGAAACAGGTGCTGTGTTATATTCACCTTACTAATTGCAGGCAAGCATGTACATGGTGGCAGCTAGGTCTCAGCAAGTCGCAAAGTGATCATTAGCTTTCCAGTCTCTAGTAGTGGGGCAGCGAATCTTAGACTTTCTAAGAATCAGTTCCATAATATTGTCAGGTGGTTAGAATAGGAAACAAGAGTCCAAAATGGTGGTGGCTAAAAGACAAGGAAGGGAAAAGCCTGCAAAAATAGAACAAAGGAAGGTTCAAGGACCGGAGTGAGGACCTCAGGTAGAACAGGGCACTCCTGTCAGCCCAATTTACATAGGGCAGGCCCAGGGGGGAGGAAAAACATATAATAAAAGGAAGAGCCAAAGGGCCAGGGCTCCCCACTCCCTCTCTTCTCTTTGCGTCTTTGGGTCGACACGCCCTCGCACCTTGAGGATGTATTTTCCTGCTATTTTCTAAATAAAATTGTGCTGTAACACGGAGCTGTAACACTGTTCTAAGAGCTATAACACCGTCTGTTCGAGACCTGAGAGCTATAACACAGTCTGCCCAAGACCCAAGAGCTATAACACAGTCTGTACGAGAGCGATGACACGCCCAGGGCTCTAACATCCATAGCTTCAAATTTTTGTTGAGATGAGATAGAACCGAGGAGAACATACTCGGCTGACAATATGAACTATCTGGGTCAAAGGTTATTGGTTTATAACATCCTAGCAGTATATCACGGAGAAAGCAATGGCACCTCACTCCAGTACTCTTGCCTGGAAAATCCCACGGATGAAGGAGCCTGGTAGGCTGCAGTCCATGGGGTTGCTAAGAGTCGGACACGACTGAGCGACTTCACTTTCACTTTTCACTTTCATGCATTGGAGAAGGAAATGGCAACCCACTCCAGTGTTCTTGCCTGGAGAATCCCAGGGACGGAGGAGCCTGGTGGGCTGCCGTCTATGGGGTCGCACAGGGTCAGACACGACTGAAGCGACTTAGCAGCAGCAGTATATCAGAGTACCTATTCTTGTATAGTCTTTCACAGCATTGTGTTTTTAAAAAATATTTGCAAATGTGAAAATGAAGCATGGTAGTATATTTATTGCTGTTTAATTTATGTTGTCTGTGCCTGATTGTGTGAGGAGAGGACTTCATTGTTGGAAGGTTTGGGGAAACAACTATGTACCTCAAAGAAAAGTTCCTAAGATTCAGCAGATGCAGTGCCCAGTTCTCTAATACAAAAGGGCCATCATAGATTTGCAGCATTATCTTTTCCTTCAAATCTGTACATAAAATCACCTTCTGAGTGAGAAATTCCTGGTCCCCAACATTTGAAGTATGAAACACAATCCTAACATTTTATATCTCCTTTAGTGTTCTATATTTTTCTCTCTAGCACATATCATTAACATATTATATAATTAGCTGCTGCTGCTAAGTCACTTCAGTTGTGTCCGACTCTGTGCGACCCCATAGATGGCAGCCCACCAGGCTCCCCCGTCCCTGGGATTCTCCAGGCAAGAACACTGGAGTGGGTTGCCATTTCCTTCTCCAATGCATGAAAGTGAAAAGTGAAAGTGAAGTCGCTCAGTCGTGTCCGGCTCTCAGCGACCCCATGGACTGCAGCCTACCAGGCTCCTCCACGCGGTTTTGTTTATTACTTTTTCCCCCGGTAGAATGTAAATGCCTTGAAAGATTTGGACTGTTTGCTTCAATGCTGTATTTCCTGACCTGGCAGGTAGAGATCATTAAATACTTTATCTTAAATTAATAAATAAATGGACAGATACTTCATTTCTTACATGTTTATTAAGTAAAGCATGTGTACAGGACTTTTTGCTTTCACTTAAAATGTACAGAGTTGCAGAGGACCATTAAAGTAAAAGTGAAGTGAAGTTGCTCAGTCATGTCTGACTCTTTGTGACCCCATGGACTGTAGCCTACCAGGCTCCTCTGTCCATGGAACGTTCCAGGCAAGAGTACTGGAATGGGTTGCCATTTCCTTGCTCCCAGTCTAAAATGAAAACAAGTGATACAGGTTACAAATGCATAGTTTTAAAAAATATTTTAGAGATCTAAGGTGCAAATAAGCCTAAATACACTGAAATGCAGAATGTGATAAGGCCTTTGTAGGACTTATGGCAGAATAACAAGATGAGGAGGTATCATGGATAAGGAAAAATCAGAAAAACTTCAAATGAACTTTTTGCAGACCCCTTGGGATGGCCTGATGAGTCAGAATCCCAATAGCTTCATCCACAAAGCCAGTATAAACCACCGACTCTTCCCTGTGGGTCTTCACTGAGAGCTCCAGGTAGGACACCAGAGGCTGGAGGCGGGGCAAATTAACTGTGAGAAATCTCTCTGAAACACACAAGGAGTTCATCAAGTACAAGAAGCAGGAGCTGAAAGCTCGGTCAGGTTTGCTCAGAGAACTGCCTCTGAAGGGCTTCTGATATTCACTGAACTTAAAGAACTAGCGGGCCAGGGGCAAGGAAGGATATCTGAGAAAGATTCCTTTGAGGCATTCAGCATTTTACTGAGTACAGTAGTGGTGGCTAAAGATACACGGGGAAGGTAGGTAAACTAAGAGAAATCCATCCTGGGCACCCTAAGTCATCAATAAGTATAAGGCAATAGCTATTGAAGTTTAGAGCAGGGCAGCAGGGCAAAAAGAAGTCTCCTGAAGTTCAGAAAACAAGGCACAAGACTGTAGAGCAAAGCAAAACAAGACAAAATAAAAGTAGCATTTAGGCTGCAAAACAGAGAATCATGCATGCTTTGGAGTACTGGCTGCTAGACATAGAAGATTCATGAGAGTCCCATCAGGAATCAAATCTCAGCATGGAGCTTACGATAAATCACATTGTCAGCATAAACTCTTAAAGTCTGTGACTTAAAAATACTCTTAGCAGATGGACTATGCCAAGGGCTCAGAGCTCATCTCTCTATAGTGTCCAAAGGCCAGTCCTTAAGAACAGCATTTCTGAGAATGTTCTGGATTTAAGGCACCCAGGCCTACTAAGCCAACTGTTAACTCTTTTCCATGCAGAAATGTTAAAATAATTTCTTCACACTGAAAGGAAATGATCTGCAGGGAGAATAGAGAGCACACCAAAGGTAAATATAATTGACATTTAATGGGCAAATGTGATAGATAACATATTTTTTAAATTTTATATATACCTGCTATAATGGCTAAAATTAAAAAGTATTAATGGTATGGTATGGTATGCTATTAATACCATATTGACAGGGCTTTGGAGCAATATTTCATATTTCACTGGAGAGCAAATAAAATGGTACTACCTCTTGAAAAATTGGTTTGGCAAATGAATATATATCAGCCACAATACCCAGCAATCCCAAGTGTAGGTGTTTATCCAAGAGAAATGGAAAATAGCAAGACATGAACAAACATGTTCATGGTAACTTTATTCACAATAGACCAAACTGGAAACAACAAAAATGTCTATTATTAGGGGAACAGATAAACAAAATGTGGTTTACTCATACTTAGTAATAACAAAGGAAGAGTCTATTGACATATACAAACTTTGGATGAATCTTAAAATGTTATGACTTGCCAAAGAAGCCAGACACAAGAGCACACTTGTAAAATTCCATTTATACAAAACCCTAGAACCAATATACAGTGAAAGAAATCAGAACAGTACTCATCTTTGGGTTTGGATTACCACTATAAATGTACTAAGTATAAATCCCCCCCCAAAAAAAACAACCTCAAAAAGGTCCATATCATGCTTAGAAATACAGAATTTCTGATATAACAGTGTTGAGGCTAAGCAAAAAATACTGAAAATATTGGTGAAAAAAAAAGTTATTCACTTTTCAATAAGGAAGAATTATAGAAAATAAAATATACTTATCTAAGGGACACATATTAGCCAACATCTAGAAAATCTCAGCATGAGTGTTAAAGTAATCATTAGCTTCTAAGTCTGTTAAAATTGCAATAATTTTATATTCAGTGAATTTTTCACTTTGCATAGGAGACTCCTTAAATCTGAAATCTTCAAGAGGCTGCTATTCAGTATCAAATTTCCAATCACCAAATGTATCTCAAAGGATAAAATCATAAAAATTGTTAACTTCAAAAATGTAATCATGGACTGAAGTCATAGAGTTTATTTAGCCAAAAGCTTTTATAAGTAACTCAGGAAATCTGTGCAGTTGGCAAAGAAGACCATGGTCTGTGGAATGGTCCTTTAATCTGTCAGTGTCTTGAAGGGCATTTATTATAGAATTACAACTTTTAGCTCCCTTTGAAGAAATCTTTCAGAGTGCTGTGTAAATTGTCATGTGACATTTTCAGAAATTTCTCAAAAGCTCATTTTGTTGCATTTAAAAAGATAGTTGTTCTTATAGACTCATTTCTTCCTTAAAAGTAACTTGTTCTTGTCTCGTTCACTAGCCTATTAGTTTAATTTGAGATTAATGATCCCTTTCAGCCTAAAAATAAACAGTAAATTTAAATCAGACTCATAATCTATTTGAATGACATTCTGATGTTGATCTTAGGGAATTTTATGAGGAAAGCATAGCTAGATATTTAATATAACCTTTTGAGATTGACACATAATACTTTTAGTTATTTTCTGAATCTTTTCTAATTTCCTTATGCATTTTACTAGATGTAAAGAGTGGCATTTTATTTGAAAACTTCTCTGCTCATTTCAATAATATATTTGAACATGGACACACAAATTAGATGTCTGCACTTCACTTAGACATTGTTCCTTAGAATAAACATACCTGAGACAAGGGATCAAGATATTATAAATACACAAAATAATTACTTGAGAAACAAATGTCCCTAAGAAATGGTGCTAGGTGAACAAAATATTTATAAATCAAATTGTTGCATTATAGGTAATATGTATTCTTAGCCTCAGTATCTTATTAGTTACATTTTATTCAATTTGAGACACATACAGACAATTTTTGGAGAAATGTCGCAGACAGACAGGCAATCATTCTTTGAAAGCATTCACCCAGGAAGCTATGTGCCAGGCAACAAAGAAATTTAATTGGAGTTGATTTCCCTTTTGCTTTTCATCTGCTTTTATTTTCCTGTGGGCCCTTTAAACCTGTTCTTTACAGGCTACTTCATAAATCATCTTTTCTCATTTTTCTAATTCTTTTTCTTCCTTTCAAGGATTTTATAAATCAATACCCTCCTTATCTATCATTTAAGATTTTCTCTCACTTTTATTACTGATTTGATAGCCACACTAGTCCTCAACTCAGTCAGTCACCCTCAGGGCTAGGATTTCAGGACTATTTACTTTTTAAAATAATCTCAAAGGAATGCATTTGGTTTTTTCAGGATGGGGTTGCTGAGGAGCACAGGTGTCATATGTTGACAGCAATGAGCTATCTAGGGAAGACAAAATTGAGTATTCACTAGGGTAACTGAAAGTCTGTATTGAGTACTGAAAAACAGTGCAGACTTCTGCTGAGAAGAATAGAAAGGAAAATAAATATTTATTAAGCATGTCCTATACTAAGCATACGGAGAAGGCAATGGCACCCCACTCCAGTACTCTTGCCTGGAAAATCCCATGGACGGAGGAGCCTGGTAGGCTGCAGTCCATGGGGTCGCTAGGAGTTGGACATGACTGAGCGACTTCACTTTCACTTTTCACTTTCATTCATTGGAGAAGGAAATGGCAACCCACTCCAGTGTTCTTGCCTGGAGAATCCCAGGGACAGGGGAGCCTTGTGGGCTGCCGTCTATGGGGTCGCACAGAGTCAGACACGACTGAAGTGACTTAGCAGCGGCAGCAGCATACTAAGCATAGGCTTATATATTATTATTTCATTGTGTCCTTTAAATAACTCTATAATTTTGGGATTCCAGTTGTACTAAAGGTACAAACTAGTTTTGCCACAAAGAGTTGCTAGTAATGAGATTAGACTGGCAGACATGTAAATTACAGCCAGATTTACTTCACACTTAGAGCAGTCAGTCTTGCAAACAGAATAAAACCATAGCTAACTGGGTTTCTTAGGCACCAGGATATATTGAGGAACAAGATAGTTCAGCAGAAGGAAGGACCACTTCCCAACCAAAAGCTTTATTTGGGCAACAGTGAAATTAAAATAAAAATACTGGTTAAGAGTCCTTTAACTGTGAATAGTGAACACAAGTGCACAAAGAATAAAATGTTTCCTGTTATTTTACAAGTTCATCTGTCACGGAAACCCAGTTAGGAAAAATTTGATAATTATATTCATAAAATATACATATTTATGAAAAGAGTTCACAGTTTGAGTAATATTGTAATAGTCAATATTTTCAAATCACAAAGTGTCTCTTGAAAGACATAATTATTTGCAAATACTATGCAACTAACATAAATCGTATTTACAAGATATATTTTAATCATGTTATAAAAGTGCTGTCATTACAACTAAAATGCCACTTGATTGACACTGTATGCTTTAAATTAAGGATCCTGTGTACTTAATTGAGACTACTTTGTGTTTTATTAAAAATGTTATTTACATTTTAGCAAAGAAAATAATGTTCTGATAGTGTCCACCTCATTCTTAAAATATTCTGCTATTGATGCATATGATGATGTGTCCAGTAAAAACAAGAATATGTAGTGATTTAGGTTATTTTCACAGACTGTGTGTGTGTTCATTTGGTATTGATTGGAACTGAGCCTAAATAGTCCAAATATTAATAAGAACTATGGTTAACATCTAGATTATGAAAGGCAAGTTCCATCGTTTAGGTTGCCATCTTTAACCAGCAGCATAAATAGTCTTTTTTTTTTCCTTGTTGTAACGTGATGAGAGGAGGTTGAAAGTTTGAAACCACCGTGTGGCTCTCTGCTGAGAAAATAGACTGCTGATTACTGTTCCTGTTAGAGGTGCTTTTTGTCTGTATAGACTAGTTCTAAGTTGAAATTCAACTACCAGTTGCCTTAATGGTTCTTGGCTTTCCTAGCTGCATTAGTTAAGGATGAAGGGCAATAGGCAATACAGGGATCATGATATTAATAATGCCTATGTGCTTGTCTAGAAGGACCATTTCTGGTTGATGATTCATTAGCTCTGGGATATTTAGTCAAGTGGTCAGTCACACTCAGCTTTAGTTTGGTTTGTTTGTTTCATCAATTTGTAAAACAGGATGAGAATAATATTGTCTTCAGTTCAGTTCAGTTCAGTTGCTCAGTTGTATCCAACTCTTTGCAACCCAATGGACTGCAGCATGCCAGGCCTCCCTGTACATCACCAACTCCCAGAGTTTACTCAAACTCACGTCCATTGAGTTGGTGATGCCATCCAACCATCTCATTCTCTGTTGTCCCCTTCTCCTCCTGCCTTCATTGTTTCCCGGCATCAAAGTCTTTTCAAATGAGTCAGTTCTTCGCATCAAGTATTGGCGTTTCAACTTCAGTATCAGTCCTTCCATGAATATTCAGGATTGATTTCCTTCAGGATTGACTGGATGGATCTCTTTGCAGTCCGAGGAACTCACAAAAGTCTTCTCCAACACCACAGTTCAAAAGCATCAATTCTTCTGCTCTCAGCTTTCTTTGTAGTCCAACTCTCACATCCATACATGACTACTGGAAAAACCATAGCTTTGACTAGATGAACCTTTGTTGGCAAAGTAATGTCTCTGCGTTTTAATAGGCTGCCTATCTTGGTCATAACTTTCCTTCCAAGGAGCAAGCATCTTTTAATTTCATGGCTGCAGTCACTATCTGCAGTAATTTTGGAGCCCAGAAAAATAAAGTCTGACACTGTTTCCACTCTTTCCCTATTTCCCATGAAGTGATGGGACTGGATGCCATAATCTTAGTTTTCTGAATGCTGAGTTTTAAGCCAACTTTTTCACTCTCTGCTTTCACTTTCATCAAGAGGCTCTTCGGTTCTTCCTCACTTTCTGCCATAAGGATGGTTTCATTTGCATATCTGAGGTTATTTATATTTCCCTCAGCAATCTTGATTTCAGCTTGTGCTTCATCCAGCCCAGCGTTTTTCATGATGTACTCTGCATATAAGTTAAATAAATAGGGTGACAATATACAGCCTTGATGTACTCCTTTTCCTATTTGGAACCAGCCGTTGTTCCATGTCCAGTTCAAACTGTTGCTTCCTGACCTGCATACAGATTCCTCAAGAGGCAGATCAGGTGATCTGGTAGTCCTATCTCTTTAAGAATTTTACAGAGTTTGCTGTGGTCCACATAGTCAAAGGCTTTGGCATAGTCAATAAAGCGGAAGTAGATGTTTTTCTGGAATTCTCTTGCTTTTTCAATGATCCAACAGATGTTGGCAATTTTATCTCTGGTTCCTCTGCCTTTTCTTAATCCAGCTTGGACATCTGGAAGTTCACGGTTCAGATACTGTTTAAGGCTGACTTGGAGAATTTTGAGTATTACTTTAGTAGCGTGTGAGATGAGTGCAATTGTGCAGTAGTTTGAGCGTTCTTTGGCATTGCCTTTCTTTGGGATTGGAATGAAAACTGACATTTTCCAGTCACTGTGGCCACTGCTGAGTTTTCCAAATTTGTTGGCATATTGAGTGCAGCACTTTCATAGCATCATCTTTTAGGTTTGAAATAGCTCAACTAGAATTCCACACCTCCACTAGCTTTGCTCATAGTGATGCTTCCTAAGGCCCACTTGACTTCGAATTCCAGGATGTCTTGCTCTAGGTTGATGATCACACCATTGTGATTATCTAGGTCATAAAGATCTTTTCTGTACAGTTATTCTGTGTTTTCTTGCCACCTCTGCTTAATATCTTCTGCTTCTGTTAGGTCCATCCCATTTCTTTCCTTTATTATGCCCATCTTTGCATGAAATGTTCCCTTGGTAGCTTTAATTTTCTTGAAGAGATCGCTAGACTTTCCCATTCTTTTGTCTTCCTCTATTTATTTGCACTGATCACTGAGGAAGGCTTTCTTATCTCTTCTTGCTATTCTTTGGAACTCTGTGTTCAAATAGGTATATCTTTCCTTTTCTCCTTTGCTTTTTGCTTTGCTTCTATTCACAGTTATTTGTAAGGCCTCCTCAGACAGCCATTTTGCCTTTTTATCCTTGAGGAAATTGAAGATGATCTTGATGCCTCCCTCCTGTACAATGTCATAAACCTCTGTCCATAGTTCTTCTGCCACTGTTTATCAGATTTAATCCCTTGAATCTATTTGTCACTTCCACTGTGTAATCATAAGGGATTTGATTTAGGTCATACCTGAATGGTCTAGTGCTTTTCCCTACTTTCTTCAATTTAAGTCTGAATTTGGCAATAAGGAGTTAATGTTTTGAGGCACAGTCAGCTCCTGGTCTTGTTTTTGCTGACTGTATAGAGCTTCCCCATCTTTGGCTGTGAAGAATATAATCAGTCTGATTTCATTATTGACCATTTGGTGATGTCCACGTGAATAGTCTTCTCTTGTGTTGTTGGAAAAGGGTGTTTGCTATGACCAGTGCATTCTCTTGGCAAAATTCTATTAGCCTTTGCCCTGCTTCATTTTGTACTCCAAGGCCAAATTTGCCTGTTACTCCAGGTATTTCTTGACTTCCTTCTTTTGCATTCCAGTCCCCTGTAATGAAAAGGACATCTATTTTGGGTGTTAGTTCTAGAAGGTCTTATATGTCTTAAAGAAGTGTTCAACTTCAGTTTCCTCAGCATTACTGGTCGGGGCATAGACTTTGGAAACGAACAGAGATCATTCTGTCATTTTTGAGATTGCATCCAAATACAGCATTTCTTACTTTCTCCAAAAAGTTATTGTGGGAATAGAAAAATATTGTGTCAGTTAAAAAAAATAAACTGACACACATTAAAAAGTTTAAAGAGTGTTTTGAGCAAAGGCTAATTTAAATCAGGCAGCATCTAAGTGGTTAGAGCACTCCACAAAGAGGAGCTAGCAACAGGTCTTATAGAGAAGAGGCAGAAGCAAAGTAAGGCCATTACTTGATTTGTTACAGCTTAACTGGCTACATTCTTTGAGAAAACCTAGTTGGCTGTGATTCATTGTCCTTACATTTTAATTTCTTAAGACATTTCAGGTTTAGGTTACAGTTTGCTTTTGTAGGCTCCTAAGGACTATGAAGAAGGCTGAGCGCCAAAGAATTGATGCTTTTGAACTGTGGTGTTGGAGAAGACTCTTGAGAGTCCCTTGGACTGCAAGGAGATCCAACCAGTCCATTCTGAAGGAGATCAGCCCTGGGATTTCTTTGGAAGGAATGATGCTAAAGCTGAAACTCCAGTACTTTGGCCACCTCATGCGAAGAGGTGACTCATTGGAAAAGACTGATGCTGGGAGGGATTGGGGGCAAGAGGAGAAGGGGACGACAGAGGATGAGATGGCTGGATGGCATCACTGACTCAATGGACGTGAGTCTGAGTGAACTCTGGGAGTTGGTGATGGACAGGGAGGCCTGGCATGCTGCGATTCATGGGGTTTCAAAGAGTTGGTCAGACTCGACTGAGCAACTGATCTGATCTCTGATCTGAAGGCACTAAAGCTGCCTCAGTTTAATGGTCTCCTTGTTTAATAAACTTAACATGACTAAAACACCTTTCAAAATTGCAAAGCTTATGAATCTATTTTCCCATAATAAGACCAGATCAAAACAAATCATGGAAAAATCAAGAGGTAATAACATATTAGGTTTACTCCACTCCTCAGAATTAGAATCAGGTGCCAGATTCTTGGCCTTCTCACATCTCTTTTTGAAGGGCAGAGGCTAAAGAGAAGGTTCTTCTCTAAGGCCCATCCCTACCATGCACTCTCTATTTCTGTTCTTCACTTAGGCTTGTATACCATGACTTGAAGGACTTTCATTGCCCAGATGGTGTCTCTCCTTATTCCATCACTGCTGTTGGCTTCCTGAATGGTAAACCTGTTGTGGTTTTCAAAGTTCACATTCATCCCTTCTGATGTCTTTGGCAGTCTTCAGGATGTGTGTGGAGTTCCACCTGCAAGTTCTGCGGTTATGATTCTTTAGTAGTTTCCCAAGAGGGAGGCCTCACTCATTCTCTGTAATTCCTCAGAATGAAAGCTCTTAGATTTGGCAAATGTTTCCCTGGGTTCTGATTTAGAAACAAGGTGAGTGGCATAATACAGATTGCTACATCAAACTCTTATCTTATTTAATTTTTATTTATATTGGAGGATAGTTGATTAACAGTATTGTGTTAGTTTCATGTGTTCAGCAAAGTGATTCAATTATACACATCTGTTTTTTAAAAATTACTTTCCCATTGAGGTTATTACAGAGTATTGAGCAGTTACAGGTGCCATATGGGCTTCCCTGGTAGCTCAGCTAGTAAAGAATCTGTCTGCCATGAAGGAGACCCCAATTTGATTCCTGGGTTGTGAAAATCCCCTGGAGAAGGGATAGGCTACTCACTCCAGTATTCTTGGCCTTCCCTGGTGGCTCAGTTGGAAAAAAATTCACCTCCATGCAGGAGACTTGGGTTCAATCCCTGGGTTGGGAAGATCCCCTGGAGGAGGGCATGGCAACCCACTCTAATATTCTTGTCTGGAGATTCACCATGGACAGAGGAGACTGGTGGGCTGCAATCCATGGGGTTGCAAAGAGTCAGACACAACCAATCAACTAAGCACAGCACAGCACACCTGTGCTATACAGTAGGTTTCTGTTTGTTTTGTTTTAATGTTTATTGCAGTATATTCGATTTATAATGTTTTATTAGTTTCAGGTGTACAACAAAGTAAAACAGCTATTCATATGCATATATCCACTTTTTAAAAATATTCTTTTCCAATATAGGCCATTGCAGAGTACTGAGTAGAGTTACCTGTGCTATCCAGTAAGTCTGTATAAGTTATCTATTTTATATGTAGTAGTGTGTATATGTCAATCCCCATTTCCCTATTTATCCCTCCCACTCATTCTCCTCCCTGGTAACAGATAAGTTTGTTATCTACATCTGTGACTCTATTTTTGTTTTATAACTAAGTGCATTTGTATCATTTTTTAGGATCCCATTTATAAGCAATATCAGATATTTGTCTTTGTCTGACTTACTACTCAGTTTCACAATCTCTAGGTCCATCTATGTTGCTGCAAATGGCATTATTTCATTCATTTTATGGCTGAGTGATATTCCATTGTGTATATGTACCACATCTTCTTTATCCATTCATCTATCAGTGAGCATTTAGGATATTTCCATGTCTTGGCTATTGTAAATAATGCTGCTTTGAACACAGATATGCATATATCCTTTTGAACCATATATGCCTAGGAGTGAGATTGCTGGATCATATGGTAACTCTATTTTTAGTTTTTTAAGGAATGTTCATGCTGTTCTCCATAGTGTCTATACCAATTTATAGTCCCACTAACAGTGTAAGAGAGTTCTCTTTCCTCAACACCCTCCCCAGCATTTATTGTTCATAGACTTTTTGACGATGGCCATTCTCACTGGTGTGAGGTAGTTTTGATTTGCATTTCTCTTAGAACTGGACAGGGAAAACAGACTGGTTCCAAATAGGAAAAGGAGTACATCAAGGCTGCATATTGTCACCCTGCTTATTTAACTTATATGCAGAGTACATCATGAGAAACACTGGACTGGAAGAAGCACAGGCTGGAATCAAGATTGCCGGGAGAAATATAAAAACCTCAGATATGCAGATGACATCATCCTTATGGCAGAAAGTGAAGAGGAACTAAAAAGCCTCTTGGTGAAAGTGAAAGAGGAGAGTGCAAAAGTTGACTTAAAGCTCAACATTCAGAAAACTAAGATCATAGCATCTGGTCCCATCACTTCATGGGAAATAGATGGGGAAACAGTGGAAACAGTGTCAGACTTTATGTTTTGGGGCTCCAAAATCACTGTAGATGGTGGTTGCAGCCATGAAATTAAAAGACACTTACTCCTTGGAAGGAAAGTTATGACCAACCTAGATAGCATATTCAAAAGCAGAGACATTACTTTGCCAATAAAGGTCCATCTAGTCAAGGCTATAGTTTTTCCAGTGGTCATGTATGTATGTGAGAGTTGGACTTTGAAGAAAGCTGAGCACTGAAGAATTGATGCTTTTGAACTGTGGTGTTGGAGAAGGCTCTTGAGAGTCCCTTGGGCTGCAAGGAGATCCAACCAGTCCATCCTAAAGGAGATCAGTCCTAGGTGTTCACTGGAAGGACTGATGCTGAAGCTGAAACTACAATGCTTTGACCACCTCATGCGAAGAGTTGACTCATTGGAAAAGACCCTGATGCTGGGAGGGATTGGGAGCAGGAGGAGAAGTGGACGGCAGAGGATGAGATTGGCTGGATGGCATCACTGATTCAATGGACATGAGTTTGGGTAAACTTCAGAGTTGGTGATGGACAGGGAGGCCTGGCGTGCTGTGATTCATGGGGTCGCAAAGAGTCAGACATGACTGAGTGACTGAACTGAACTGAATTGAACAATTAATGATTTGAGCATCTTTTCATATACATCTTGGCCATCTGTATGCCTTCTTTGGAGAAACTTTTATTTATGTTCTGCCTATTTTTTAATTGGGTTGTTAATTTTTTTGATATTTAGCCACATGAGGTGTTTGCATATTTTGGAGACCCTTGTTGGTTGCCTTGTTTGCAAATATTTTCTCTGATTCTGTGAGCAATCTTTTTGTTTTGTTTATGGTTTCCTTTGCTATGCATAAGCTTTTGAGTTTAATTAGATTACATTTGTTTATTTTTGTTTTTATTTCCATTACTCTAGGAGATGATGGATCAAAAAAAGTTATTGCTCCAGTTTATGTCAAGAGTGTTCTCCCTATCTTTTCCTCTAAGACTTTTATAATGTCTGGCCTTACATTTAGGTTTCAATCCACTTTGAGTTTTTTTGCATAGTGTTAAAGAGTGTTCTAATTTCTTTCCTTTTTTTTTTTTTTACATGTAGCTGTCCAGTTATTCCAGCACCACTTATTGAAGAGATTGTCTTTTCTCCATTGTATAGTCTTGCCTTATTTGTTGTAGATTAATCGATAATAGTTACTTGGGTTTATTTCTGGGTTTTCTATCCTGTTCCATTGATATATATCTCTGGTTTTATGCCAATACTATACTGTGTTGATTACTATAGCTTTGTAGTATAGTCTGAGGTTAAGGAACCTGATTCCAACAGCTTCTTTTTTCTTTCTTAAGGTTGCTTGGCTATTTGGGGTCTTTTGCATCTGCATATAAATTTTAAGTCCTTTTTCTGTTCAAGTTCTATGAAAAATGCCATTGCAGTTTCATAGGGATTGTATTGAATCTGTAGATTTCCTTGGATTGTACAGTTATTTTGACAATATTGATTCTTGCAAATGAAGGACATGGTATATGTTTCCATCTGTTTGTGGCATCTTCTATTTTTTCATCAGTGTCTTTTAGTTTCAGTGACCAAATCCTTTGCATCCTTTGTTGTTGTTCAATTATTCAGTCATGTCTGACTCTTTGCAACCCCATGACATGCAGAACACCAGGTTTCCCTGTCCTTCACAATCTCCTGGAGTTTGCTGGAACTCGTGTCCATTGACTCGGTAATGCCATGTAACCATCTCATCCTCTGTCGTCCCCTTCTCCTCCTGCCTTCAATCTTTCTCAGCATCAGGGTCTTTTCCAATGAGTTGGCTCTTTGCATCAAGTAGCCAAAGTATTGGAACTTCAGCATCAATCCTTCCAATGAATATTCAGGGTTGATTTCCCTTAGAATTGACTGGTTTCATCTCCTTACTGTCCAAGGGGCTTTCAAGATGCTTCTCCAGCACCACAGTTTGAAAGCATCAATTCTTCGGTGATCAGCCTTCTTTATGGTCCAAGTCTCACATCTGTACAGGACTACTGGAAAACCCATAGCTTTGACTCTATGGACCTTTGTCAGCAAAATGATGTCTCTATTTTTTAATATGCTATCTGTTTTTGTCACAACTTTTCTTTCAAGAAGCATGTGTCTCTTAACTTCATACTGCAGTCACCATCCACAGTGATTTTGGAGCCCAAGAAAATAGTCTGTCACTGTTTCAGCATCTATTTGCCATGATGTGATGGGACCATATACCATGATCTTAGTTTTTCGAATGTTGAATTTTAAGCCATCTTTTTCACTCTCCTCTTTCACCTTTATCAAGAAGCTCTTAGGTATGTTTAGTCCTAGTTATTTTATTGTTTTTGATGCAATGGTAAATGGGATTATTTCTTTACCAAACTCTGTACTTGTCAATAGTTGGAGCAAGTCTCTTATCTAGTCTCAAACATCTTAACACTGTCTAGATTGTTTAGGCCAAAAACAGTTAAGTCACCCATTACTTCTCCCCTGATCTCTTACTGTCCATACACTTCTGGATAAGAAAGCTATGGTACATATACACAATGGAGTATTACTCAGCCATTAAAAAGAATACACTTGAATCAGTTCTAATGAGGTGGATGAAACTGGAGCTTATTATACAGAGTGAAGTAAGCCAGAAAGAAAAACACCAATACAGTATATTAACACATATATATGGAATTTAGAAAGATGGTAACAATAACCCTGTATACGAGACAGCAGAAGAGACATTGATGTATAGAATAGTCTTTTGGACTCTGTGGGAGAGGGAAAGGGTGGGATGATTTGGGAGAATGGCATTGAAACATGTATAATATCATATATGAAATGAGTCGCCAGTCCAGGTTCGATGCACGATACTGGATGCTTGGGGCTAGTGCACTGGCACGACCCAGAGGGATGGTATGGGGAGGGAGGAGGGAGAAGGGTTCAGGATGGGGAACACATGTATATCTGTGGTGGGTTCATTTTGATATATGGCAAAACCAATACAATATTGTAAAGTTAAAAGAAAAGAAAAGAAAAGAAAATCTCGTTATCTCTACAATCAACAGATAGCCAGAAGCAGGGCACAATTCTTGAGGCATTAGCCTACAGTGTTCCCCCTTTGCCTACCAAAATAATGAAACCACTCTTCTTTCTCCTCCTCCATAATATATGTATGTATATATATCTCTCCAGATTGCAACCACATCTCATATTTTTTCTACACTCTTGTCCTGTCTACAATGATTTCAACAGCCTCCTAAATGATCACACATCTTCTTTCTCTGGCTCCTTTCGCCCAGTCTATTATCAGAATATCAACCACAGTGATCCTTCAAAACTGAACTCAGACTATACTGTGCTCTGCTTCTCATTTCATTCTGGGTAAAAGCCAGTCTTCATAATGACCTGAAAGGTCCTATAAAATCTAACCTCCTTACTTAACTGACCCCATCTCCTACTCCCATCCCCTCTGCTCATTGCTGTGGTCGTGGTCTTTCTTAGTACCTTATTTAAGTTTGAATTTCCACCCCAGCACTACTGAGTCCCTTACCTTGTACAAAGACATAGCACTTATAGCTTCCTATATAATCTATTTATTAACTGTCAGTCTCTCACCTCTGAAATAAAAGGTGTGTGAGGACTTGTTGGCATACTTGTCTGTTTTGATCACGATGTTTTCATATCAATGCCTTGTACATAGTAGCCTCTCCACCAGTTTCTCTATGAATGAATGGAGCTTTTTATTGCTCATCTGGGATATTATCGAGGAAATTAAGGGCAAATTTTTCCTTTCTGTAAGTGCCTCAGTTCTAAGTTTGATCATTAGTCCAGTATATCCACAGAGCCTTTATATTGAGTGAGTTCTGGCAACTGCTCTCTCTGACATGCATAATAACCTATAAGCCCATGAAGACTAAGCCCCTTTCTAGAATCTGCACACATTTTATTACTAATTTTCAGACTTTGTTTCACATCATCTTATTAGACAAATTTAGACAGTGAATATACAAATTAGTCTAAAGATACATTTTAACAGAAGAGTTTACTTGTAAGTCTATAGGTAGTAGCTGCTGCTGCTGCTGCTGCTAAGTCGCTTCAGTCATGTCCAACTGTGCGACCCCATGGACGGCAGCCAACCAGGTTCCCCCGTCCCTGGGATTCTCCAGGCAAGAACACTGGAGTGGGTTGTCAAATGTATTTAATTCAGATATGGTAAATTGTTTGCTGTCAAGGTATAGAAAATGTTTGGCATTCCTAGGATTGTTAGAAATACATGTTTGTTTGTTTCACTGGAAATACATGTTTTTAAAGTATTTCTTTTATTTCCTTTACACTTTAGCAATATATTCTATCAACTACCTCTGTAGTCTGGGAAAGATTAGCACCAGTTTAAGTAAAAGTGTTAATAGTCCAAACCAAATAAAATACTACTGAAATGTAAATTCCAAGAAGAAAGTAACATAATGAAGCCAACATTATTGAAATGGAAAATGGCGTAATGTTTAATAGCATGAATAGCTGAGATATCAGCTTGTCAGAAAAACATTTCTCTTCACTGAAATACTTCAACTTTTGTTTAATTTTACATCAAAGATGTTTCTTTGAACATTTGGGATAATTAATGATTTCTTTTGTTACTTTTTCAAGTGAAATTAATCAAAGATTGTGGGCAGGCATAATATGAATTAGAGAGCAAGCATGAATTAATTTGAAATCCTAGGATTCTCTTTATACTAGTTTTAAATTTGGCTATAATTTAGATTATATAGATAAAATGAGGACAAACTAGAATTCCATTATTTGATCAATGTTTGTGGAAATACTAAATATTACTTAGAAATAGTCTCCCTGACAGGTTTACTATTTGACTGGTGTGTGTGTGTGTGTGTGTGTGTCTGTGTGTGTGTGTATGCCCACACACATATGTCTGTTGCAAATAAAACCTTCATAAAGAAATTATGTTCCTTGAATTTGAAATTTTAAAGTTTCTTACAAAGCCAGAAAGTTATAAAGTGATAATGTCTTATTTTTCTGTCACATGTTTTTTTTTTTTTTTTTTTTTTAATTTCCAAACAGATTTTAGGCCAGAGAAACAGGGCCATTTTAAGATTATTTACCTTTGAGATTGTGTCTAAAGCCACATTCTCCATATCTGCTATACAGAATTTTATCTTTCTACTGATGAAACACTGGAAAAGTATCCAATAAGACATAAAGTTTATGACAACTTTTTTGTAGTGAGAGCAAATTCCCTGTTGGCACATCTCTTGCTTGAATGGGAGAGTCAGAGGGCTTAGTCATGTAGAATAACACTGAAATTGGTTAAAAGTAGGACTTATACTGAAGAAACCATCTGAATTGCTGATGACAATGGCTATTGGTGTGGGAATAAAATGACTGAGTGACTTCCCTGTGGACTTTTCTAAGGCCACAATGGACGAGGATTAACAGACCAGGCAGCTATTCATCTTAGCATCTAGAGATAAAAGAACAACTCATATTTGTATTATCATTGAGGAAGAATGAAAAATTATATTTATTAAAGTGATTGGACTTTGTAAATAAATCACTCTAAAAATTCTAATAAAACTAAGATAATATACAAATATTTAGAAAAAATACATTAAGAGAACATTTTGGCAGATTAAGTAATGCTATTGTGAAAATAATTTTACCACTCTTATCTCAAGTAAGAATGGGTTATAGTTAGAACACTTAATGGGAATCGAGTCTATGTAAATAGACTATGTAAATAGACTGAGTAAGTGAAAATAATTAAACTGACATATAGTTGTCACAGACATGTATAAGCATGGAGCTTATTTTTATTGTCCATATCCAAGAGACTAGAGAAGGGAAAAGTAATCATGTATGTGTAAGGAAAGCAAAAGTTACCTCAAGAAATTGTAATTTAAAACAGAAAACCCTAAATTAGTTGTTGACTTATGAAATTTAAAACACTGGACAATACTGGCTAGAACTTTTCATTTCTGGATCACTGATCTGAATCCAGCAGATGACATGTCGTCAGGGACCAAAGTCATTATCATCGTGTCTTATCTGAAATAAGGTAATTCTCACATTTCTTTTCCAGGAGTAGAAATGGCTACGCATACTATGAATTATTAGAAGTAAGATAGGGATGGAAATTGTTGAGGAAAATAATGAAATTAGATGGAATAAATTGGTTTCCTTTTCCTTTACAAAATCAAATATAACTCTCATTTTAAAAGCAGAACATTGTTCTGTATGAAACTACTATAAGAAGATGTTATAGTCTGTAAGTCAGTATGTCTAAAAAAAATGTGGGTTTTTTGTTGTTGTTGTTGTTTTGTTTGTTTTTACTAACTCCCCCTCTTCTAGGGAAATGATACCCAGATTTTGCTGGGACCAAGATCTTGTTCCTTCCTCATCCAGATTACGTGTGTGGGCTCATCTAGACCTTCACCCCTAGAGGTAGGGCATTGACTGTCTTTGAGAAAATAGGAGCTTTTTCTTACCTTTGAAGCTACTGAGAAAGACAGTCTTTATTTCCCTTGAGGATATGTAGTGAAACTTTAATAGTAATTTTAATTTTACTACTATAGCAGGGAAACTAGTTACTAAGAGTCAAAAACGTGGACTCTGAGGGCAGGCTAGAGCCTGGAAGAGTGGTCAGAGAGACAGAGGAATCAGACCCTTGGTGATAATATTTAAGCTGCTGGTTCTATTCTTCCAAACATTTCTACTTTCAGTTAAGAAAGTACTGATTCCCTTTATTGTTTTAGTTGGATACTTTTTCTCATTTGAAATATAAATAATTATTTTTATGGAAAATGCTATTAAAAGGAGGATAAATGTGGCAATAGATAACTGAAAAGATGTTACAGAATATTTGGAGTTGGAAAAATTTTCCCCTATCCTTGTAAGTTTCTCTGCTGGCCTAATAATTAAATTGACGTGAGACAGACTAATAGGTTAAAAAATATATATTTAATTATGATTGTATAGGTAATCCACATAATATGAGAGATTCTAATGACAGGTAAAATGAGGTATGTATGTCACCCAGGACTTAGGAGAGGTAAGCAGGGGTCTGGACTTCAAAGGAAAGAGGAGGGACTTCCCTGGTGAGCCAGTGCCTAAGACTCTACACTCCCAATGCAGAGGACCTCAGTTCAATCCCTGGTTGGGAAAATGGATCCCACATGCCACAACTAAGACATGGTGAAGCCAAATAAATAAATATTTAAAAAAATAAAGGAAGAGAGTAAATGTTTGGTAAACAAATGTTTGCTGTGTTGAGCCACATAGAAACAATGGAATACTGTATTTTTTTACAGTATTGATTACAAAATCAAATAGACTTTGCTAGGTTTCTCCCTGTCTATCAAACCTAGTTCATATTATATTATATTTATCTATGGTGATAGCTGCCTTCCTGGAGTAGGTCATCTATCTCAATTTTTTAAGGATAATAAAGGAAAGGTCAAACATTCTTCCTGAGTCTTGTTTCTTAGAAGTAACCAGCCTAAAATAATCCTCATGCAAAAGAAACAAATTTTGGGGTGGCAAAATTTACTCCCCTACAAGGAAATGAAGACTCACTCCCTACCAAAATAAGGAAGCAGGTAACACTTGTTCCATTACAGGTGAATAGCTGGGTAATTATCACATTGTATTTAGGAATTCAAATCAAGACTTCACATTTAAGTTATTTGATAGAAAATATTACAAGTATGGCGACTGGCTTTAAACCAATCTGTCCAAACTCTGAGAATATTTTATAATTGCCACTCCACTCCCCAGGACGCCAGAGATGCTATAGTTATTTGTTCTTTCCAAACATTGCCTTCAGCCCTACTCATTCATTCTGGAAGTTCCAGACAATTTTCCAATCAATTTCCTTTTATATAAATTAATCATAGTTTATTTATATTATATTGTTTGTGGCCTGAGAAACCTAATACGTTAAATATATATCACATATTAATTTTTCATATGACTTTGTTAATGTAAATAATTTCAAAAATATCTTTTAAATATCTTGTTGTTGTTGTTCAGTTGTCAAGTCATGTCTGACTCTGCAACGCCATGGATTGCAGCACACCAGGCTTCCCTGTCCCTCACCATCTCCCGGAGTTTGCCCAAGTTTATGTCCATTTCATAGGTGATGCCATCCAACCATCTCATCCTCTGTTGCCCTCTTCTCCTTCTGCCTTCAATTTTTCCCAGCATCAGGGTCTTTTCCAATTAAGTCCAATTTGACAATAAGGAGTTTACGATCTAAGCCGCAGTCAGTTCCTGATCTTGTTTTTGCTGACTGTGTAGAGCTTCTCCATCTTTGGCTGCAAAGAATATAATCAACTGATTTCAGTGTTGACCATCTGATGACGTCCACGTGTAGAGTCTTCTCTTGTGTTGTTGGAAGAGGGTGTTTGATATGACCAGTGTGTTCTCTTGGCAAAACTCTATTAGCCTTTGCCCTGTTTCATTCTGTACTCCAAGGCCAAATTTGCCTGTTACTCCAGGTGTTTCTTGACTTCCTACTTTTGCATTCCAGTCCCCTATAATGAAAAGGACATCTTTTTTGGGTGTTAGTTCTAAACGGTCCTCTAGGTCTTCATAGAACCATTCAACTTCAGCTTCTTCAGCATTACTCGTTGGACATAGACTTGGATTACCATGATATTGAATGGTTTGCCTTGGAAATGAAGAGATCACTCTGTCGTTTTTGAGATGCATCCAAGTACTGCATTTGGGACTATTGTTGATTCTGTTCTTTCAGAGAAACTCAATGCTATTGTTATGTATATTCCTTTAAGAGGAACCAGGACTCTGTCCCAAAGTAGCACTTCTGTTTCTTGACTGCTCCTCCTTTTTTTTTTCCTGCATTTCCTCCTTTCACTGTTTAGCAGCTGTTTGAATCTGCACAGTTCCCAAGTAGCACAGTTCCCTAGTTCCTTGGAACTCCAGGAAGGTCAGGAAGGCTGATTGAAGCCTATTTTCTATAAATAAGAAGCAGAGATGTATTTGAACCAGAGAGGGCCCCACTGAGTCTGCTCTGTTACAGTGATGTGCACGTGTATGTGTGTGTGTGGGTGTGTGTGTGTGTTTTACATCTAAACTCATGTTCTTCTTTTACTTGCAAAGCCTCAACATGGCCTTTGTTGCAACTGGAAGAAACCCGACGGTCCTTCCAATGCCCCCACCCCCCATTTAACAAAGAAATATATAGGTTTTGAAATCTCAGGTCTCACAGTTAGTAATTATCATTGACTCCTACGCTCAAAAACCATGGTATTTCTATTTACCCACCTTGGTAAGGTTAAACATGTTTGGACAAAGAATTGTCTCTCTGGCTTCACTTTTTTCTTGACAAAGGAAGCAAAATTGAACACACAAGTGAATTTGCAATTCAGTTCAATAGCGTAGCATTATGTTGGAAACACAGTTATTTAATGCTAGTTCATTCATAGGAAAAAGACAAATTTGTCTCTGAAAATTTTTCCTTAAAATAATAGCTTATATAAAATGATCATTGAATATTTTTCATGTGAATAAGTTGCAGTTTCTGCTCCAAGTGGAGGAAATAGATTGATTTTATTTAATAGAAATGGAAATTCCAAGAAGAGGAACAAAAAAAGTCTTTTAATCCTAATTTAATCATCTTTCTGAATAGAATAAGAAATCATTATGATTGAATGATAAAAAGTTCTACCTTCAATATCAGATCAGTCCTTTTTCCTGTAAAATGATAAAAGGGTTAACATTCACCATGTAGGTTCTACTCAGTGGAAATTTTAAAAACATAACTTTTTTCTTCACTCATTTTTTGGCTCTTTTATTATTATTGTTGCCTTATTACTTCATTGTGAAAGGTACTGTTTGGCACCATGGTTACTGCTCATAGATAACCCTAGACTGTACTAATGAACAGATAAGGAAACTACTTGCATAATGAGGTGAGGTTAAAGACAGTAAGATTCATATCACTACTTTCAGCCTTCACAGTCTTCAAAGAAACCAACTGCAAGACACTTTTTATGTGCCTGGAGTAGAAGACTTAAATAAAGTTTATTAGGTAATAATGATGATTACTCAGATGACTGGCTTCAGCAATACGTGAACCGAGAACTTCCAGATGTTCAAGCTGGATTTAGAAAAGGCAGAGGAATCAGAGATCAAAATGCCAACATTCATTGGATCATTAAAAAAGCAAGAAAGTTCCAGAAAAATATCTACTTCTGCTTTATTGACTATGCCAAAGCCTTTGACTGTGTGGATCACAACAAACTGTAGAAAATTCTTAAAGAGATGGGAATATCAGACCATCTGACCTGCCTCTTGAGAAATCTGTATGCACGTCAGGGAGCAATAGTTAGAACTGGACATTGAACAAAACAGACTGGTTCAAAACTGGAAAAGGAATATGTGAAGGTTGTATATTGTCACCCTGCTTATTTAACTTATATGCAGAGTACATCATGAGAAACACTGGGCTGGATGAAGCACAAGCTGGAATCAAGACTGCTGGGAGAAATATTAATAACCTCAGATATGCAGATGACACCACTCTTATGGCAGAAAGTGAATAAGAACTTAAGAGCCTCTTGATGAAAGTGAAAGAGGAGAGTGAAAAAGTTGGCTTAAAGCTCAACATTCAGAAAACTAAGATCATGGCATCTGGTCCCTTTACTTCATGGTGAATAGATGGGGAAACAATGGAAACAGAGACAGACTTTATTTTCTTGGGCTCCAAAATCACTGCAAATGGTGACTGCAGCCATGAAATTAAAAGACACTTGCTCCTTGGAAGAAAAGCTATGAACAACCTAGACAGCCTATTAAAAAGAAGAGACATTACTTTGCCAACAAAGGTCCATCTAGTTAAGGCTATGGTTTTTCCAGTAGTCATGTACGGATGTGAAAGTTGGACTATAAAGAAAGCTGAGCACCAAAAAATTGGTACTTTTGAACTGTGGTGCTGGAGAAGACTCTTGAGAGTCCCTTGCACTGCAAGAGATCAAACCAGACAATCCTAAAGGAAGTCAGTCCTGAATATTCATTGACAGGACTGATGATGAAGCTGAAACTCCAATACTTTGTCCACCTGATGTGAAGAATTGACTCATTTGAAAAAAACCTGATGCGGCAAAGGGGACAACAGAGGTTGAGATGGCTGGATGGATCACCAACTTGATGGACATGAGTTTGAGCAAGCTCCAGGAGTTAGTGATGGATATGGAAGCCTGGTGTGCTGCAGTCCATGGGGTTACAAAGAGTTGGACATGACTGAGCAAATGAGCTGGACTGAACTGAAACATTATTTTGATTTCTGATACAGAAGCCTATCCTTATACGTATAAATTCAGTGTTGCCATTATGTGTGATAAAGTGTGTTCATCTTCAACCAGGATTTGAGTATCAAAAGAACAACAACAACAAAAAAACCTGCCACCTATTAGGTCTGGACACAGTTTCTCTCTGATAAACTTGTGATTATATATGACAACAACATCTACCTTCTAAGAAAACAGTTGAAAAAAACACAGAAAAAAAAATCTGCCTTGTGGTTTATTAAAGAGAAAAAAAAAATCTGTCTATGCCTATAATGATCTAGGAAGATGACTAGAGAAAAATCAAAGACATTCCACAGCCTTGTTTATATCACCTTCATGAAGTAGAAAGATCTTTAAATTGGAAACAGTAGAACAAATATTATCTCTAACATAAGGATACCTAAAAATGAATAATTCACTTGACACCTGCAATTTATCTTGCTGAATAACAGAATGTTTTTTCTGTAAATTTCTTTAAATACTCTGAATCTGTTAAGTTACATTTCAGATCCTGACCCAGAATTTATCTGAATATTTGCTATCACCCAGTGAAATGGTCACAGGAGACATTTCTGCATTGAGTAAGAATGTGATTTCTGAAAGTTCCTTCCACTTCTAAAATTTCACATTTGTTGAAAATATCCTACTATTAGCACCCTCATACACTGAGAAAATATCTTTGCATGAGGGTGCAGCGGTAAGAGATTCACATTTGCAGGAAACGTGAGCTTTGTGCACCAAAATTACTACCAGTAATTGAAATGAAGAGTTGATCTTTTAAACATAATTTTATTTATTTATCTATTGGCTGTGTTGGGTCTTCATTGCTACGTGGGCTTTTCTCTAGTTGTGAAAAGCCGGGGTACTCTCTAGTTGCAGTATGTGACTTTCTCACTGAGGTGGATTTTCTTGTTGTTGAGCACAGACTGTAGGGTGTGAGGGCTTCAGTAGTTATGGCATGAGGGCTCAGTAGTTGTGGTTCCTGGGCTCTACTAGGGCAGAGGCTCAGGAGTCATGATGCATGAACTTAGTTGTTCTGTGGCTTATGGGTTCCTCCTAGATCAGGGATCGAAACTTCATCTCTTCCACTGGCAGGTAGATTTTTTTTTTACCACTGAGCCACCAGGGAAGTCCCTGATGTGTTCTTTATCAAAATGATAATTTTTTTTTAATTTTGATTTTTCTATTAGTATTTTAGCTGTTATATTCTTTATCACGTGAGAAATTTATTTTTTCTATTTTAAAGGAGAAAAATTACCTATTCACAAAAGTCACTCAGAAATAGCTTTCTCTAATCCTCTTCCATCCTCCCTTTCTCTCTTTTTCTCCTTCTCATACACACACACACACACACAAAATGAGATTTTTAAATTAAAAGATAATGTTTCAGTCATTCCATAGTTTTAAGTTATATTATTTTAATTTTATTACATGAACTTGCAAACATTTGATGGGTGAACAAAAATTTCCCCTCTGATTTGGGTTTAGACAAAGGAATATTGGAGTAAATTATTGACAGTTTTATTTTCTGGCAATGGCAGTTTAATTTTAATATAGAAAAAATAAGATGGAATCAAAGTATTGGAAAACATTTTAATTAGTTTAAATGTATAGAAGTAATCATAAAAGATAACATTAACTCATCTTGCTCTAGATAATGAGATGAAATTAAGAATAATAAAATTAAGCCTAATGATGGAGAAAATATGTTCCTATGCCCTTAGAAATAAAGCCTTAATTAGCTGGAATTTTGGAGAATGAAGTGTTCTGGTAATTTAATTTTCTGAATAATGGAAGGTAAACAGAAAATCCTTTAATATTATGCCCATTTTGTTGCAGAGTTCCTAAAATGACTAAGTACTATCTCCTGCCTTAGTAAGTATAAATTACTGAAAATAATTAAATTTTATGATTCCTGAAGGTCATTTCAGAAAATTATCTCTCCTTTCTCTAAACTCATTTTATTAGAAGCTTTTACATGGCATTTATCATAGTTTGTCTTATGATGCATGTAGTATTTCTTCTGCCAGTCTATAAATGTCTTGAGGCTAGAAACGTTTTTTCTTCATTTAGCCCCATGATAGATAACACAATATCTCATATGTAATACACGCTCAAGAAACATTGAATTGGATATTTATGAATCTCAATTAAGACTTTGAGATATTGTAAATTCAGAAATTGCCTCTTGCTTATAAGGACATATCAGAAATAATCACAGTTAATTACAGACTCTGATCTGATTCTGGATCTGCTTCATTAAGTCATGGCCAAACCATAAGTTCTGAGACAATTAAAAATATATATCCATAGATAATGTTCAGGAGCCTATAAAAATATTGTCTGTTAATCTGCCATCAGATATTTCTTAAAAAGAAAATAAAAAAGCTTTTAAATTTGTCAGTTTATTTATTTTACACAAAAAATACATGATTCAAATATGAATTAAGAACTCAAACATAATGAAGAAACAATTCCACCATCCAAACTGCTATATAAAGATATTGGTTATTAAGATATGTGTCTCTTTGTATTTATATCTGTCTATTATTATTTACAAAATAATTTTTAATTCAAAATATTTATTTTTAAAATATTTAAAAGAATAATTCTATATGATCATTTTAAATGATTGTATAGAAACATATTACAACCTATAGACAATGTTTTATTTAACCAATGTCTTATTTTTGTATATTTTGTTTTGAATTTTCATTTTTATAAATATTCTTATATGTAAATGAGTACATCATTCATTCTGCCCAGAGTAAAATTCTTATAACTGGAATGTCTAGTCAAAGTGTATGCAGCTATTTAAGATTTTATATAAATATTGTCCTCCTAAAAAGATACAGTAATAATTTAATCAATAAAATATAAGTATGTTTTCCAAAACAATGGATCAAATTGAGTAGTATCCTATTTAATCAATTAATGATAGGAAGTATTTCACTGTTCTATGTGTCCCTTTGATTATTATTTATACCTCTCATTTTCATCATATCTTATTTCTATTTCATCTTCAGTAAATGTTGTTTTCCAAGTTTTCTATTAGTATGTTTGTCTTATATGCTTATATATAAAGCTTGTTTTTATCTCTTGTATGTGTTATTTTTGTCTCCATTTGAAGTATGAAAGTGAAGTTGCTCAGTTGTGTCCGACTCTTTGCGACCCCGTGGACCATAGCCTACCAGGCTCCTCCGTCCATGGGATTCTCCAGGCAAGAATACAGGAGTGGCTTCCCATTTCCTTCTCCAGATTTGAAGTATATGACATTATAACTTTTTATGTAGTTGTGATTTTTAACTTTTGCCCTTGTAATATTCTGACTTTAGGGTTTATTTGTAAAACCGTCTGATATTTAAACATTTTTTTCCAAATGCCTACTTCTAGTTGTTTTATGATTTCTTTTAAATAAAATTTGCTTTGTTGAATAACAATATTATTTCCCACATTGCTATCATACTGCTTAGCTGTGGGAAAGGCACTATAAGCTCACTGCAATATGAAGATTGTTGTAGAACAAAATTTTCTGTCTGTTGAGCCATGCCACCTGCCATGCTGTACATGGCTTACCTGAGTGACCAGGGAAGGCCTCTGTACCTAAAATTCAGTTTTCAACTGTGGGCAATTACCAACATTTAGGGCCAATATCTAAAAATAATCATTTTTTAGTGAGTCCCATAATATGGAAAATGGTTAGGGATCACCTTGACTAAAAACTATGACCAGAAGCATGTATAAATTAATTTACAATTATAAAACTCAGAAATGATGTTTTCAAACCTCAGCAAAGTTATCCATTGTCTAGAATGGAGCTCCCATGCAAGGTCACATTTGGACCTTTGAATTAAGTTATGCAATAGTTGTAAAAATACATCAAGTATCAGGCTTACATAACTTGTTTAATGCAGGCTGTATAATAAGGATTTTTCAAAAGAATTTCCAGTGTAAAATTTTCTTTTGAGCTATGAGATGAGAAAATGCTGGCTCTTAATGTAGAATAATATTGTTTATCTCTTACAGTTGAACTCTACATCAAAAGTTTTTCCTTCCACAACTCCTTTTAGTTCAGCGTGATTGGCCTCAATTGCCGCTCATTCTTTAGTATATGGAGTAGTCAATCAGGCAGCTCTGAAATGTGCTAAAATGAAGCCCTTGAAGTTGAATTTGTGGCTTTGAGAGACAGGATACTTTTCATCTGTATTCCACTTTTTATCATTGTCCTTAAAGTGTCTTAGAAAGAAAAGAAGACATTAAGACATATGGAGTATGAAATGCTAATCAGGTAAGATGGCAAATGCCATTCAAAGGGAGAGATGATACCTACATAATGGATGGTGATTGCAAATGTTTGACAGTTGTGCCAACATACCAGTGCTGTTGGCAGAGAATATTCTGAGGGAAGCCTGTGTACTGGTTTGCTCATAATAATTCCAAGCATTCAAAGAATGATCACATAAATTTAAACCTAAGCATGATTTGCAAAAGCACACATGAATATACACACATATTCATACACAGATGTAAATTATATATGTTCATCATACTTAATATCAGTGTAGAGGTATACATATCAGTATATTGCTGAATAAAATACTACTATATTACTTCTAAATAATGCCTTTAAAAAATATTATGATAGGGCAGGAAGACCATCTATTCCCCTTGACTTCCATAATTAAACATTATGTTTTCATCTACATGACTGATAAATAGAATATGTGACTTTCTTTCATTGAAACCATTAAGGTGCTATAGTTATACTTTTGTTTACATAAAAAAATAACTTCATAATATATTTTTAAAGTAAAAATAACTCATAACATATCAAAGGTATGTGTATATGTTACCACATACAACTTACACATATTGTGTATATACATATTTATATGAATGTTTATATTTGTATACACTTTTAAAATGTTAATAACTAGATGTTGTATGCACTTAAATGACTACAGTAGGGCCATTAGATTATTGGTGGCTTTCTTCCTATTTTCTACTTTCCTCTGTTTTCTGAGTTTTGGTGGTAAAGGCATTAATTTTATAATCAGAAAATGTAATTAAGATATTTCCCCTTTATTAAGAAAAAATGCTGTCTTTCTATAAAATTTCATTTGTATTATTTGGATTCAGCTTACCTTAAAAACAAGACTAAAGTAGTCAGAACTCTAATAAAACAGGTATAATGCAATCAAAATGTAGTCCACCCTTAGGGACACATACTACTTGAAATATTCATCTATGGGTCATCTAGACCATTTACTACCCAAGATCATCAAGGTCAATTCCAACATTACAGCAATTCACCAGAGAGCAAGGCAACTTAACCATTCAATTTTGTCCTCCACAGCACACTTTTTTAATATGTACAAAATTTCAATTTAATGGTATATCCATTAAAGCTGAGATCTCACAGGGCACTTAAATTGGGTCTATTGTGTATCACTTGTTCAGCTCTTCAGTTGTGTCTGACTACTTATGATCCCGTGGATTGTAGCACACCAGGCTTTCCTGTCCATCACAGCCTCCTGAGGTTTTTTCAAGCTCATGTCCATTGAGTTGGTGATGCATCCAATCATCTCAACCTCTGTCATCCCCTTCTCCTCCTGCCTTCAATCTTTCCCAGCATCAGGATCTTTTCCAAAGAGTCAGCTCTGCTCTTCACATCATGTGGCCAAAGTATTGATTGGAACTTCAGCCTCAGCATCACTCCTTTCAATGAATAGTCAGAGTTGATTTCCTTTAGGATTGACTGGTCTGATCTCCTTACGGTCCAACGGACTCTCTAGAGTCTTCTCCAACACCATAGTTCAGAAGCATAATTTCTTCGGCTCTTGGCCTTATTTATGGTCCAACTCTCATATCCATACATGACTACTGGAAAAACCATGCCTTTGACCACATGGCCCTTTGTTGGCAAAGTAATGTCTCTACTTTTTAATATGCTGTCTAGGTTGGTCATAGCTTTTCTTCCAAGAAGCAAGTGTCTTTTAATTTCATTGTTGCAGTCACCATATGCAGTGATTTTGGAGCCCAAGAAAATAAAGTCTGTCACTGTTTCCATTGTTTCCCCATCTATTTGCCATGAAGTGATGGGAATGGATGCCATGATCTTGGTTTTTTGAATGCTGAATTTTAAGCCAGCTTTTTCACTCTCCTCTTTCACCTTAATCAAGAGGCTCTTTAGTTCCTCTTTGCTTTCTGTCATAAGGGTGGTGTCATCTGCATATCTGAGATTATTGATATTTATTGCAGAAATCTTCATTCCAGCTTGAACTTCATCCAGCATTTTGCATGATATACTCTGCATATAGGTTAAATAAGCAGGGTGACAATATACAGTTTTTGTCATATCACTTTCCCAGTTTTGAACCAGTCTGTTCTTGACCTGCATACAGGTTTCTCAAGAGGCAGGTTACCTGGTGTGGTATTCTCGTCTCTTTAAGAATTTTCCACAGATTGTTGTGATTCACACAATCAAAGGCTTTAGGGTAGTCAGTGAAGCAGAAGTAGATGTTTTTCTGGAACTCTCTTGCTTTTTCTATGACCCAATTTGATCTCTGGTTCTGCTGCCTTTTCTAAATCCAGCTTGAACATCTGGAATTCTTGGGTCACGTACTCTTGAAGCCTGACTTGGAGAATTTTGAGCATTACTTTGCTAGCATGTAAAATCAATGCAATTGTGTGGTAGTTTGAACATTCTTTGGTATTGTCCTTCTTTGGGATTGGAATGAAAACTGATCTTTTCCAGTTCTGTGGTCACTGCTGAGTTTTCCAAATTTGCTGGCATATTGAGTGCAGTATTTTAACAGCATCATCTTTTAGAATTTAAAATAACTCAGCTGAAATTCCATCACATTCCCTAGCTTTGTTTGTAGTGATGCTTCCTAAGGCCCACTTTACCTTGCTCTCCAAGATGTCTGGCTCTAAGTGAGTGTCTTCTGTGTATTCTTGCCACCTTTTGTTAATATCTTCTGCTTCTGTTAGGTCCATACTGTGTCTGTCCTTTATTGTGCCCATCTTTGCATGAAATGTTCTCTTGGAACCTCTAATTTTTTTGAAGAGATCTCTAATCTTTCCCATTCTATTGTTTCCCTCTACTTCTTTACATTGTTCACTGAGGAAGACTTTCTTATCTCTCCTTGCTATTCTTTGAATTCTTCATTCAGTTGGATATATCTTTCCTTTTCTCCTTTGCCTTTCACTTCTCTTCTTTTCTCAGCTATTTGTTAAGGCCTCCTCAGAAAACGATTTTACCTTTTCTAGTTTCTTTTTCTTGGGGATGATTTTGATCACCACCTCCTGTACAATGTTATGAACCTGCATCCATAGTTCTTCAGGAACTCTGTCTATCAGATCTAATCCCTTGAATCTACTTGTCACTTCCACTGTATAATCATAAAGGATTTGATTTATGTCATAACTAAATGGCCTAGAGGTTTTCCCTACTTTCTTAAATTTGTCTGAAATTTGTAATAAGGAGTTCATGATCTGAGCCACAGTCAGCACCAGGTCTTGTTTTTGCTGACTGTATAGAGCTTCTCCATCTTCTGTTGCAAAGAATACAATTAATCTGATTTTGGCGTTGACCATTTGGTGATGTCCATGTGTAGAGTCATCTCTTGTGTTGTTCGAAGAGGGTGTTTGCTATTACCAGTGCATTTTCTTGGCAAAACTCTGTTAGTTTTTGCCCGCTTCATTTTGTATTCCAAGGCCAAACTTGGAGTACTCCAAGCATTTCCCTTACAAGACATTATGTCTGTGTTTTCCCCCCAGTGACCAGTATATGTAATAGTCACCAGTATTATAAATGCAGTTCTTTTTCAATGTACTAGTACAAACTTTGCCATTATGTTGGCTTTGCATCTTTTATTGGAGGCTCCATTACAAACTCTGGTCAAAACTCTCAAAGTATTTGTGATATAGAGAGAGAGTGACAGATTAATATATAGGCATGCACACACAGAATGAAGATAGTATAATATATTTAGTTTTCCTCGTCTTTTTAGAAACTAAAAATTTCAAATATTAATTTTTGTAATAAGTAGGATTAACATGGAATTCATGGTATAATTTCTTCCTATCTCCCTTATCTTTTATATAACATAAAATACTTTTTAAAAGTCTTATGTTTAAAGTATTAAATGCTTCCTATTGACAAACCTAAAAATACATATAAACTGACAAAAATTAAAAATTATTTATAATTTCACCATTTGTGGACTCTATCTAATGTTAGTCCAAATATATATATATATACATATATATGCATATGAACATATATATATAGCTTTCATAAAGTTTCTACATGCTATATATATTGCTTAATAACTTGATTTTTAAATTTAATATATCAAATATTTTCCATTATTTTGTATTTCATAATTGATAATTTGTACATATTTTGAAGCATTTAAACTATTTTAATTTTTTCTCTTACTGGTGGTGATAAATATCCTTATATATATATATCTTTGTGCAAAATTCAGCAATTAGACTTCCAGCAATCAGAATAGCAGAGCAACTCTGCTGCTTCATTTTACGCATGTATTATATTTAATTTTTTAAAATAAGCCTGTAGCTTTAGAAGACCAAAGAAATTATAAATTAGTCCTGTGAGTCGGGTTCCTAGCAAATTTCAACAGCTCTGTGGTCACTCATAGGCCAGAGATGAATGGAAGGTAAGTTTCTTCATTTTCAGGTATGAACATTGCCTTAGAACACAACATAGGTGCAGTATATCCCAGTTCCAAGAATCTGTGCTTTTTTCACCATGGTAAAAAACACAGAAAAATATTAATTGGTATTTCTGAGAGCAGAAGAATAGGGCTAAGCCCTTTCACCCACACCCACAAGGCAATCCTTGATGGTTGGGATCCCTCATTATGTACCATGGATCTATCATCTACTGGCCCTGGCTGTCAGATGCCACAGGACTTCATACATTTATCTGTGGTTTCTTCTCGCTTCAGAATTTTTGAAGACTTAAAGTATAATAGATTCTTTTAGTTGATGTGTGTTTTCCATGGAGGAAGTTTTCAATAGACTATGCATATTGTTACTGGGAATGTATAACAGACTTTTCCAAAGGGTTTATTTTGTTAAGACTTGCATTTTTTTTTTTTTTTCCCTCTTGAAGTCTTCTGTCATCTACTTTAATCTGGAACAATTCCTCACTAAACCAGCTGCATAGTTTCAACCTGAGATTTCTTTGTTGCTCTTCTCTTTTGGATTCTTTGTATAAGCAGTATTATATCTTTTTAAGTTGTAGTTTATTACTGTATCTTGCTGGAAGACATCTAAGAATAGCTTTGAAAGAAAGCATGCATATATGATAAATTTGAGCTTCCTAGGTGGCGCTAGTGGTAAAAGAACCTGCCTACCAGTGCTGGAGATGTAAGAGACATGGGTTCCATCCCTGGCTTAGGAAGATCCCCTGGAGGAGGGCTTGACAACCCACTCCAATAATCTTGCCTGGAGAATCCCCATGGACAGAGGAACCTGGTAGGCTACAGTCCTTGGGGTCCCAAAGAGTTGGACACGACTGAAACAACTCTGCAACAGCAGCAGCATGATAAATTTCTTGAACTCCTGAATGTTTAAACTTTAAAAAAGAAAAAAAAGTCCCTGTCTGTGATTATTAGTTTGATTTAGTATACAACCTAGCTTGGAGATTATATTCAGTCAAAATTTTAAAGTCCTTTCTTCATTATATTTTGGATTCCAGTGTTGCTGTTTAGAATAGGTTCATTCTGATTATTTTCCTATTAAAGTAACCTTTTTTTATTTTGTGATCTTGTAACATGTTTATTCTTAGTGTTCTTAAATTAAGTGTTCCTTCATGAGGATATTTCTCAACAGCTTGGGTTAGACAACAGATATGCCCTTTTGGTTATGCCCTTCCTTTCTGGTGAATCCTTCTACTTTCTTTTTGATAGCTTTACTTCTCTATTTCCTTTGTTCTTTTTTATCTGAAACCCTGCCTAGTTGACTCTGTGAGACATATGTTGTTCCTCTACTTCTCATTTTTGTTTTAAAAAATATTTCCCATCTTGGTCATTTGTTAAAAATCTGATTTCTGGGAGATAGCCTCTCATTGTCTTGAAGAACTACTTTTGAATTTTTTCACGTTGATTTCCTCTGGTTGTTTCTTTTTCATAGCATATCTTTTCTCTTGTTTTCAATCAGACACAACATATTTTTGATTGTTATTATTTAGTCTTTTTGATGATTTTGTCTAGCTTTTTTGATATTTTCATCTAGTCTATATATTATCTGGGCTTTCTACCAATTTTTTTCCCTTGTTAGTTAATGTCAGTCTATCATGTTGCAATTTTTTTCTCACATGTCTGGAAGTTTTAAATTATCCGTTTAAACTTAAGATATAAGATTCACCCCATTTTGTACTGTGCCTGGTGTCTGTGGTTGTCAAGACATTATATTGCTCTTCATTTCTCCAAGGAACAAATATTCAGCCTTCTGGCTGAAAGATGGGAGCCTGGATGCTACCAATTTCTGTATGGGAGTGGGGTCAAGAGTAGCATGAGTGGTGACTATCATATACAGACCTTCAGAATATTCCCATTTCCCAACTCAGGCTCACTCTTAACCTGTGCCATCCTGGGTCCTTCATGTCCTGCATTTGGGTTTCTCCTTGGTGAATCAACTCTCTTTGCTTGTACCCTCTTTACACATAATTTATTGTGATTTCTTTCCCCATTAAATCATTTGCTAATCATTCACCTGCTTTCTCTGTCTTCTGTTTATGTCTCCTCTCTTTTTTCTCCTTGTCTTTGAGAGTTCTTCATAGACTTTTTTCTTCATTTTAGTTGTTTGTCAGGAGGGAGAAGAGGTATACAAATATGATTAACCTGCCATGTTTTTGCATAAAATGGCTTTATGTTACTTTTAATCACCCAAATTTGACATTCAGTATACTGGTGACTCATTCTAGATAATCATCTTCCAGCAGTTATATATTTTACTTGTGACTCATTGACTTCTCTCTGTAAATTATTCAACCTTATTCATGGCAGACTTTATTTAAATGTCCTGTATTATGATGGAGCAAAATCTGTTTGACACCAATATATAGTCTTAGGAAGGCTCTGCCATAGTTATTATTATGAAATAATGTAAATAAATAATGGATAAATTAAAAAAATAATAAAACCAAGATGCAATGGAACTAAATACCAAAATGAATAGATGACACCAGACTAGATGACACTAAAATTTAGAGGTCTATCAGAGTCCATTGATTAAACATCTTTTAGATCAAAAGTTGGCTGAGCTTCTGGCAACTTTAAGGACCTATATCATAATTTGCTAATATTTGTAATTTATCATATCTTTTAATATCTGCAATTTATATCAAAAAATGTTAGAACCAGATTTATTTTATTTTTTCTATGTTTGATATTTTCTTTCCCAATATGTTTTTATATTATCATTTACATGCAGTTATTATCTTAATTCGCTAATTAACCTAATCTCCTTGGCTTCCCTGGTGGCTCAGAGGATAAAGTGTCTCTCTGCAATGCGGGAGACCTGGATTTGATCCCTGGATCAGGAAGATCTTGTGGAGAAGGAAATGGCAACCCACTCTGGTACTCTTGCCTGGAAAATCCCACAGATGCAGAAGTCTGGTAGGCTACAGTCCATGGGGCCGCAAAGTGTCAGACATGACTGAGCCACTTCAACTGGGTGCATGCCAATTTTATCTTTGGATTTCTCACTCCACGATGGCTTTAAGGTAATAGCATTTAGTGAATGCTCAGAATGTACCAGATACATGGTTAAGCATAATCCTCCTCTCAACTCTATCAGGCAAATATTATTGCAGCCTTGTTCTACTGATGAGAAATTTAAAACTCAAAATTAAATAATTTGCCCAAGATCACACAGGCCATATACATGGGATACAAAACCAGACAGTTTTTCTTAGAGCCTGTCCCTTAACTAACACATTACACCACCTTGTACACAGCAGGAAAACAGTAAATATCTGGTAAACAGATGAACAGAAACCATGCTAATATTTTCAATTCTTAAGAAGTTCACACATTTACAGAATTCACTTTCTACAAAATTTCTAACAACCTGGTGCTTACTAACTGAAAAATCTTCCACATTTTTCTTCATCAATATTGATTTGCAGTCACTCAGATAAAATTCTATTTCATAAAATCTTTGGATTTCTTTTGCAAATTGTAAATATTTATGAAATTTCCTGGTGGCTCAGATATAAAGAATCCACCTGCCAGTGAAGGAGACACAGTTTTGATCCCTGGACTGGGAAAATCCCCTGGAGGAGGAAATGACAACCCTCTCTAGTATTCTTGTATGGAGGCTTCCATGGACAGAGGAGCCTGGTAGGCTACAGTTCATGAGGTCATAAAGAGTCAGACAAGACTGAGCGACTAACATACATGAAATAGTGTCAGGATGGACAATGGTCCTTAAATCACATGGTTAAAGCAGATGGCTGAAGTGGATGGTTTTCAAATGCCAAATGCCTAATCTACATTCCCAAGATCATTACTGTTTTCGTTTTTCCTTAAAGTTAATTTTGTGAAAATACCTACCATATTATAAAGTTCTCAAAATTCTATTTTAATTAGAAAGTGCAATCTTATATTTTCAAATATTTATACTGCATAGATAAGTGTGATTTATGACCACAAGTCAAAGAGTCAGTGCAAACCACATTTAAGCTTGAGGTTAACCCCTCTGAAAGTTGGAGATAAATTGTTTCGTTAGCAAACAATACTGCAAATATTTGGAAACTACTTTGTATAGGGTCTCTCCCACAGAAAGCATTCTGTTATTTTTGGTATGCAAATGATATTTAGAAAGATAAAATGAGAGATTTATTTTTCAAATAACTGATCTTCTGTAGTATATATTTGAAATTGTTGCTCAGACAGGAAAGTTTGTCGTAAATTGGCGATATATCTTAGTCTAAACCACTTATAGTAGTTTTATGCTTACCTTTTCTAGAAAATATTTTTAACCCTTTTGAAATTCTTTACATATCAGGTACAAATCATTTGCTAGATGCTGGGAGCTTGGAAGTATAAAGAACATAAAAATCTACTCATTTTTCTTTGAAGTCTGATAAAATTATAGTGACCAACACAAGCTATAAAATGTGATAAACTGGGGAGAATAAAAGCAAACATTTGTCCATGCCGTGACTCTCTTTTCTTGAATTTATTTCAGAATTCTAGATGGGAACTCTACCTTTTGGAATTCACCATTTGAGAGGGGAGAAAAAAATAGAGTGAAATTCTATAATCTGGAATCAATTTCTGATTATTGCTACTCATTGACTCTAAATTTAAATTAGACACATAAATTTAAGAGTAATTTTTCTGATATTCAGTTTCTCAACCATTAAAATGAGAAACTTTGGGCTGGATAGTTTCTAAGAATATGTCCTGATTTAAATTGCTCGGAAACATAACTTTTAGTAGGACTATCCCTGTTTCCTTATTTTTGTCTTAGTCCAAATTATGTTCATAACTCTTACTTCAATTTCTACTCACTACTGGTTACAGTCTCTAAATATGCTCTTATAGTTCTTTTGTCTCCTTAGGTAAGTTTATTCCTAGATATTTAATTGTTTTGTTGCAATGGTGAATGGGATTGATTCCTTAATTTCTCTAATTTTTCATTGTTACTATATAGAAATGCAAGTGATTTCTGTGTATTGGTTTTGTATCCTGCTGCTAAGTCACTTCAGTCGTGTCTGACTCTGTGCGACTGGGATTCTCCAGGCAAGAACACTGGAGTGGGTTGCCATTTCCTTCTCCAAAAACTGTTTTAACATACATCATTATGTCCCAGGAAATCCACTTTATTTTCTCAAACCAAAACCCTAAAGAAATTTAGATGTAAAGAAAAAAGTAGATTAGTTTTCTTACTTTATTTTTGTTGTTTAATTACATCTAATTCAACCACAGACTAAACTGCCATGAATGATAAAATATTTATGTAAAAAACAAACTAAAGTTTCTTGATCTCTATAATATACACATGTGTATATTTTTTCCCCCCCAAGCTATTTATTTAGATAGTATTATTTTTGCATATATGTTGTTTTCGTAATATAAAAACATCAAACTTAATGATAATTTCAAACACATTTATTTTCTAAATCACCAGGTTTATTTGTGTCATATAATTTCAACAAATGCAACGTTTACAGAAAAACTGTGGTAAACAATGTAACTGTGTCCAGGAAAAGTATTTACAAGTCAAAGAACAAGTATTTAATTAAATGTAGGTTTTAGAAAAACATTATGCATTATCACCATAAAAAAAAGATATTCCTAAGAACAGCTCTAGTATCCAGTGAAATCTGAAGAGGTACACAAAAAATTTTTTTCAGTCATATTCAGAAAATCTTATGTGTTGACTTGCTTGTTGAGTCTTTTCGAGTCTAATCTTTTCAGCTTTGGTGATTAACTTCTCAGTGCCTCTTTTCTTTTCACGAGGTTGGTTAAGTTTGGCCTGCCTATCTACCAAAATCTTCTGCCAATACCTCTGTTCATGATCACCAGAAAGAATCTCTAGTTGCCAGCAGTGTTTCTTTTTAATTTCCGAATGTGCAGTTACAGTGTATAATATACACATGTGTATATTATAGAGATCAAGAAACTTTAGTTTGTTTTTTACATAAATATTTTATCATTCATGGCAGTTTAGTCTGTGGTTGAATTAGATGTAATTAAACAACAAAAATAAAGTAAGAAAACTAATCTACTTTTTTCTTTACATCTAAATTTCTTTAGGGTTTTGGTTTGAGAAAATAAAGTGGATTTCCTGGGACATAATGATGTATGTTAAAACAGTTTTTGGAGAAGGAAATGGCAACCCACTCCAGTGTTCTTGCCTGGAGAATCCCAGTCGCACAGAGTCAGACACGACTGAAGTGACTTAGCAGCAGGATACAAAACCAATACACAGAAATCACTTGCATTTCTATATAGTAACAATGAAAAATTAGAGAAATTAAGGAATCAATCCCATTCACCATTGCAACAAAACAATTAAATATCTAGGAATAAACTTACCTAAGGAGACAAAAGAACTGTACAGAGAAAATTATAAAACAGTAATGAAAGAAATCAAAGATGACATAAACAGATGGAGAAATATTCCATGTTCCTGGGTAGGAAGAATCAATATTGTGAAAATAACTATACTACCAAATGTAATCTACAGATTCAATGTGATCCCTATTTAATTACCAGTGACATTTTTCACAGAACTAGAACAAAAAATTTCATAATCCATATGGAAATATAAAAGACCCTAAATAGCCAAAGCAGTCTTGAGAAAGAAGAATGGAGCTGGAGGAATCAACCTTCCTGACTTCAGATTATACTACAAAGCTACAGTCCTCAAGACACTATGGTATTGGCACAAAAACAGAAATATAGACCAATGGAAAAAGTTAGAAAGCCCGGAAATAAACCCATGCACCTATGGGTACCTTATATTTGACAAAGGAGGCGAGAATATACAATGGGGCAAACACAGCCTCTTCAATAGATGGTGCTGGGAAAACTGGACAGCTACATATAAAAGAATGAAATTAGAACACTTCCTAACACCATACACAAAGATAAACTCAAAATGGATTGAAGACCTAACTGTAAGACCAGAAACTATAAAACTCTTAGAGGAAAACATAGGCAGAACATTCAGTGACATAAATCAAAGCAAGATCCTCTATGACCCATCTCCTAGAGTAATGGAAATAAAAACAAAAGTAAACAAATGGGACCTGATTAAACTTAAAAGCTTCTGCACAGCAAAGGAAACTATAAACAAGGTGAAAAGGCAGCCTTCAGAAAGGGAGAAAATAATAGCAAGTGAAACAACTGACAAAGGATTAATTTCCAAAATATACAAGCAGTTCATACAACTCAATACCAGAAAAACAAGTAACCCAATCAAAAAGTGGGAAAAAGACCGAAACAGACATTTCTCCAAAGAAGACCTACAGATGGCTAACAAACACTTGAAAAGCTGCTCAACATCACTTATTATTAGAGAAATGCAAATCAAAATGACAATGAGATACTACCTCACACTGTCAGAATGGCCATCATCAAAAAGTCTACAAACAATAAATGCTGGAGAGAGTGTGGAGAAAAGGGAATGCTCTTGTGCTGTTGGTGGGAATGTAAACTGATACAGCCACTATGGAAGATGGTATGGAGATTCCTTAAAAAACTATGAATAAAACTAGCATATGACCCAGAAATCCCACTCATAGGCATATAACCTGAGGAAAATTGAAAAAGACACATGTATCCCATTATTCATTGCAGCACTATTTACAATAGCTAGAACATGGAAGCAACCTAGATGTCCACTGACAGATGAAAGGATAAAGAAGTTGTATTACTCAGCCATAAAAGGAACGCCTTTGAGTCAGTTCTAATGAGGTGGATGAACCTAGAATCTATTATACAGACTGAAGTGAGTCAGAAAGAGAAAGATAAATATTGTATTCTAACTCATGTATATGGACTCTAGAAAAATGATACTGAAGAATTTACTTCCAGGGCAGCAGTGGAGAAAAAGACATAGAGAATAGACTTGTGGCCATGGGGAGAGGGGAGAAGAGGGTGCGATGTATGGAAAGAGTGACATGGAAACTTACATTACCATATGTAAAATAGATAGACAATGGGAATTTGCTATGTGGCTAAGAAAGTCAAACAGGGGTTCTGTATAAACCTAAAGGGGTAGGATGGGGAGGGAACTGGGAGGGAAGTTCAAAAGAGAGGAAATATATGTATACCTATGACTGATTCAGGTTGACAGAAAACAACAAAATTCTGTAAAGCAATTATCCTTCAATAAAAAAATAAAACAATATAGGAGGAAAAAAAAACAGTTTTTATGAATTCTAACAATGTGACAAAATTGATGGGTTGACTTTCAAGTATAAATGCAAGCTTACTTATTTATGGGTTTTTTCTTTGAGGGGGGTGTGTGTGTGTGTGTGTGTGTTTTAACTTTATTATACTGAGGTTCACCCAGATCCTCAGGAATAGAAATCAAAAGGAACAAGCAAAACAAAACAAAACACACAGTATAGTCTTGAAGAAACTTAAGATGCTTTGACTTCAATAAATTCTCTTTCACTTATTTTAATATTCTGTGGATCTTGTGAATAGACAATGATGAGCTTCCTTTATTTGCTATTAATTGGAATAGCAGAAAGTTTATACTGTAGAAATCATGTTCAAACATTTTATAAATGATATTTCTCTCCTGAAATAGATGAATATGCATAATTTTAAAGACAGTTTTTAATAACTAGTTTAGAATAGCACTAGTTGCAAAAATTTTAGTTCTTAAACTGGGATTCTGAACATCAGATTTTCATTATCCCAATGAAAATAGGATTTAGAATTTCCAAATAACATAGTAGTTAAGAAATACAATATCTTATCTCTTTTACTTTTCTCAGTAATTTCTCTTTTACTTGATTCTACTTTAGACTGGAAATTTACCTTTTCACTAAATAAATTCTTATCTCAGTTGTACTAAGCAATCTATTTTATTATATTAAAACATGACATGATTTTCCATTTAAACTGTCTTAGCCTATAACATTTATGTGTGATTTTGTTGTATATAGCAGGTTTTCATTTGAGGTACTCTTTAAAACATTATTTTATAATATATAATATTTAATAATGGAGTATATCTTGATTGATTATATGGAAGGAAATGATCTAATTGCAATTGTTCAGTTCAGTTCAGTCACTCAGTTGAACCGCAGCACACCAGACCTCCCTGTCCATTACCAACTCCCGGAGTACACCCAAACCCATGTCCATTGAGTCGGTGATGTTATCCAACCATCTCATCCTCTGTCGTCCCCTTCTCCTCCTGCCCTCAATCTTTCCCAGCATCAGGGTCTTTTCAAATGAATCAGCTCCTTGCATCAGGTGGCCAAAGTATTGGAGTTTCAGCTTCAACATCAGTCCTTCCAATGAACAACAAGGACTGATCTCCTTTAGGATGGACAGATTGGACCTCCTTGCAGTTCAGGGACTCTCAAGAGTCTTCTCCAACAGCATAGTTCAAAAGCATCAATTCTTCGGTGCTCAGCTTTCTTCACAGTCCAACTCTCATATCCATACATGACCATTGGAAAAACCATAGCCTTGACTAGACAGACCTTTATTGGCAAAGTAATGTCTCTGCTTTTCAATATGCTATCTAGGTTGGTCATAACTTTCCTTCCAAGGAGTAAGTGTCTTTTAATTTCATGGCTGCAGTCACCATCTGCAGTGATTTTGGAACCCAGAAAAATAAAGTCAGCCATTGTTTCCACTGTTTCCATATCTATTTGCTATGAAGTGATGGGACTGGATGCCATGATCTTAGTTTTCTGAATGTTGAGCTTTAAGCCAACTTTTTCACTCTCCTCTTTCACTTTCCTCAAGAGGCTCTTTAGTTATTCTTCATTTTCTGCCATAAGGGTGGTGTCATCTGCATATCTGAGGTTCTTGATATTTCTCTCGGCAATCTTGATTCCAACTTATGCTTCTTCCAGCCCAGTTTTCTCATGATATACTGTGCATATAAGTTAAATAAATAGGGTGACAATATATAGCCTTTACATACTCCTTTTCCTATTTGGAACCAGTCTGTTGTTTCATGTCCAGTTCTAACAGTTGCTTCCTGACCTGTATACAGATTACAAATTATAATTGTAATTATAATTAAATTGCAACTTATAATTTAAATACAAGTGTTTTCTTAATATCCTTAGAATTATTGGCGGTGATTTTCTAAGAAATAGCAAAAAGTTGGAGAATATCTTCCTAAAACATACTGAATTACCTTCTAATGAATTTATCTTGATTACTTGTTCATTAGTTTTTCAAATACATTTCTTTCCACTGAATGTAGATGGATTAAAATCTATCTAAATATATATTTGAATTTATATAATGGTAATTATGAAGTTTTCCTCAATTATATAAGAACACATATTAAGAATTATAAAAATAATTTTTACTCTTTTTATAGTGAAGATACTAAATTTACAATGGCTTATATGATAAATGAAAATATTTCTGTACAACATATAAGAAACATTTTCCTTCCTTTAGGAATAAAGAAATATATATATATATATATGTAAGTTTTTGCAATTTTTTTTCTATGCCATGATTATTACATAAAGGAAATGTTAGCGCCAATCCCTAACCAAACACTTTATAAAGTAGTGGAGGACTGTTTAACATGACTTTCCTGATTATAGTTTTATAATATTTTCCTTCATAGGAAATTGCCAAATCCATTGTATAAGCTCCTCCTTATGGCTTTGGAGTAGGATGCAGTATATATGCATGACTTTTTCATCTGAGAATAACCTGAATCTGATTGCTATTATATTTCATGTCTGGTAAACTGAAAAGAGCTTTTAACTTACCATTAGAGGATCAGGTTTGACTCTCAGCTCCATCATATTGATTGTGTCACCTTTGACAAACCACTTAGTCTCATGAAAATCTATTTCCTCATCTATAAAATTGTTTTATAATATCTGTATTATATATTTATTGTGAGAATTATTAGACAACATATGCGGTAAACCTGCCAAGGATGGTTGGAACATGGTAGGCCCTCAAGAGTTTTTATTTCCTTTCCTTTTCCCCGTTGAATCTGAAAATTATTAATGAAAACTACTATTTGTGGAATTTTATAATATTCTGTTTAGAGAAGACTTAGCAATTTCCCTTATGAAAGCTTGAGTTTTATTTCTTAAGTGATTTTCCCAGTCACTGACATAGACTTCGGAGAAGGCAATGGCACCCCGCTCCAGTACTCTTGCCTAGAAAATCCCATGGATGGAGGAGCCTGGTAGGCTGCAGTCCATGGGGTCACTAAGAGTCGGACACGACTAAGCGACTTCACTTTTCACTTTCACACATTGGAGAAGGAAATGGCAACCCACTCCAGTGTTCTTGCCTGGAGACTCCCAGGGAAGGGGGAGCCTGGTGGGCTGCTGTCTATGGGGTTGCACAGAGTCAGACACGACTGAAGCGACTTAGCAGCAGCAGCAGTAGACATAGACTTAAGATTTGTAATGAAATTCAGTGAAATAGCCAACACTGTACTATCCTTTACCTGTTTTATCTGTTTATATCAAGACATTTTTAGTCCCTCTGTTATAAATTTCACACATATCCCTGATATTTCTCTTTTTCTCTATCTAAATATATGATATAGCAAAAGAGTTCCTACATTAAACAAAAAATTATTGAGGAGATTAAAATGTTTTGGAACTAAATGGTGATGATATTTACAAAACACTGTAAATGTATTAAATGCTACAGAATTGTACATTTTAAGTTGGTTTGAATGGTGAGTTTTATGTGAATTTTACCACAATAAAATGAAAATCAACTAATCAAAAGGGGCTTACTGCCTCAACACTGTGCTGGGCACATGGTAAGATGCTCAAAAAATAAGATTACTGTATAATTTACTGTCCAAACTAGTTTGTGTCTTCTAAGACAAATGTTAAACTGTAAGAGGCACAAGGATCCAAAATATAAAATAGGATTCTCTGAGGGAAAATGAAATATATTTACATCTTACCTGAAATTTATAATTTTTCATCTGCTCTAATAGCAAATGAAGCATCTATTTTTTAAATTGCTCCTTTCTTCAAGAAGTAATATGTTTGCATGATTCAAAATCAAACAGTGTAAAAGATTTTGATGAAAAATTTTGCTCCTATTTCTTCCCCTCATACTTTTTATACAGATAAACCATTTATCAGTATTTTTTGTGTATTTTCAGAAAATTTTAATCAACTACAAATAATTATACACACACAGAAATATATACAAACTTTCAAGCAAACTCCTCTACATCTTATCTTGTCTTAGGCAACTTCATTGATGCAAAATGAATTCTTCATTCTTTTTTCAGCTGTAAAATATTCTCATGTGTGATTATTATGTGTTTATTTAATTTGCCTTTTGTGAGTGGACTCTTAAGTGATATTGATCTTTTGCTATTACAAACAATGCTATAAGAAAGGTTTCTGTAGTTTCATCTTATTCAAGGGCAGTATATCAATAGGACAGATTCCCAGGAGTAGGATTTCTGAAACAACTTAATTTTGATACAAGTGGCCAAATCCTTCCAGAGAAGCAGGGCCAATTTGTACACTAAGAATAATGTATGATTGCAAACTGAGGAAGTCTTGATAGGGTGGCAAATGACAAGCCATGTGAATCTTAATCCTCTGTCCAAGAAAGCTTTGTAAATGAGAAAAAAAAGATTATTGAAATTAATATTTGTGGGCCTCCTTGGAGCTCATCGGTAAAGAATTCACCTGCAATGCAGGATCCACGGTTCGATCCCTGTGTCGGGAAGATCTCCTGGAGGAGGGCATGGCAACTCACTCCAGTATTCTTGCCTGGAGAATCCCATGAACAGAGGAGCCTGGCAGGCTACAGTCCATTGCGTCACAAAGAGTTGGACATGACTGAAGCAACTGGGTACACATGCATATGGAAAAATCTTGGGGGTTATTTGTAGTACAGTGTAGGATGTAAACTTCAGAGTCTGTCTTGAGTTAGGCTCATCTGAATATATATGATTTTGCATTTCCATCTTTACATGACTATTGTAAATACATGTACTTATTAGACTTTTTAAAAATAATGTATGAATTTGTCTTTCCAACCAGTCTATATTTAGGAGCATTATAAGAAAAGCAATTTGTTACCAATAGAATAAAATAAAACCATTTTGTTATTGTTATGGGATTGAATTGTCTCCTTACAAGATTAGTATACTGAGGTCCTAAACTACAGTGCCTCAGAATATGACTGCATTTAGAGATAGGGTCTTTATTTTTTTTTTTAATTTTATTTTATTTTTAAACTTTACATAATTGTGTTAGTTTTGCCAAATATCAAAATGAATCCGCCACAGGTATACATGTGTTCCCCATCCTGAGCCCGCCTCCCTCCTCCCTCCCCATACCATCCCTCTGGGTCATCCCAGTGCACTAGCCCCAAGCATCCAGTATCGGATAGGGTCTTTAAAGAAAAATAAATTAAAATGAGGTGATTAGGATGGCCTAGCAAACTATACAATCGTAGTAGAGTATGTCTTGGAGCCTTTCTGTGAATTCTTTCATTATCAGTTTTACTTAAGGGTTTTCCTTTCAGTGATTATACAACTTAAATGTAGCATCCTAAGAAAGAATTATCAGTTCCTTCCTTATTTCCAGGAAAGCTTTCCTTATAGAGAGACTGATTAGTTACGATGTATTTTCTTCATGTTTTACTATAGGGGTAACGCAGATTAACAGCAAACATTTAAGCTATGATTCATTAGTGGATAATTCATACTTCAGTTTGTGATAGTCATTAATATTAAAGAATCCTTAGTGCAAAGATTAGGAATACTACCATTTATACTTTGTCTAATTTTCCATTTTTTTATTTAGCATTTTCTAATTATTAATATGCTACTAATATAATAATAAAATATGCATATATCTACTGAGATTTCATCAAACATTTCAACTTTAATTATAAACTTAAGCAACTAAATGCCTTAACAATTCTATGAGAGTCTCTTAATGCTTTAACACCCTAAAAATTAAGCAAATGAAAGTATAATCATTCCAGTTTTGGTCATCTTTCTTTTCTCAAAGAAAGACAGATTTAATCTGTGGGTTTAAATTTGTTTTCTAAACTCTGTTGTTATTCCTATTTTAACTTAGTTTAGCTATATTGAAATTGAATTGTAAAATACTTAAAGTGTACAATGCAATGATTTCATATATGTATACAGCACAGAAGGATCCCCACTATTGAAAAAACATATACACCACCTCACATACTTATCTTCTTTTATTTTTTTTTGAATTATACAATTCAGTGTTATCAACCATAGTTATATTACAGCCTCAGTTCTTATCTTATAAATGAAAATTTCTACTCTTTTATCAGTCTCCTAGTCCCCTCATCCACCAGGTGCTAAAAACCAACCATTCTACTCTCTGTTTCTCTGAGCTTGACTTATTTATCATCTTAGTTCTTTAGATTTAGCTGGTATATTTTGCACCTAATGAGTTAGGGCTTCACAACAAGAGTTGTATGATTGATGGACTTAAAAAAGCCCATGATTGAGAACCTGAGATGTGAAACTTTAGTGTATTCCTAGGTGATTCTTACTCTTTGTTTCCAGATGATCAAGTCCCCTGTGTTATTTAATTTTGCCCATTTCATCAATTACTGTCCAAATTATTACCTCTCATATATCAGCTATGTTTTGATTATGCCATTAGTCATTTTTTTTAGAGTTGTATGCTAGTGTTTTTTTGTGTGTGTGAGTGTGTGCGCATACACTGTACAATAGATCTTTGTTGGTCATCCATTTTAAGTATAGCATTGTGTACATGACCTTCTGAAGTTTGATTTTCTTATGTTTGTAGTAAGCCTGCTATGTCTTATCTTCACGGTAAACAGATAAAGCCAATTTTGCAGGTGCTGGTCCGTGTTGGTCTGATCTGTATTGGTTGATTCTAAAGCTTTCAGCCTATTTGTTTCACTAATATTGCAACATTTCTTTCTCCTAGTCCCATTAGAACTTCAGTATTGACATATCCTTATTTATTCTTACTAGCAATAAATCACTTGTCTGCATATGTATTATAGTCATATATAGTAACACACAAATAAATATTGAATGTCTTAACCACCCAAGACCCTATGTTAGGTGTTATTAAATACTGCAAAAAATAATCTTTCTTGTATTTCCTATAATCATTAATCTTTAAAAAGAATGTGTAATGTATATACATAAATAACTCTAATGCAAAGTAGGGGAAAATATGTGCCATTAGAGAGGTATAGATAAATCAGAATGATTTTGGGGGTAATTCCATTTATATCTGTATAGAGGGATGTAAGACAATTAGTCAAGAAGGGAGTGTTTGAATAAGCACTCATGAATGAACAGGATTCCGTATATAATCCTGGATGAAAATAATATCTTAGGCCAAGGATACAGTGTGCATAAAGGCACAAAAGTAGAAGGATGGATGCAGATGTTCTTGGGGAGTTTTGTTTAGAGAGAGCAGAAATTTTCTTCCTTCTTTCCTAACTTCCTTTCCATTCATTTATCCATTCACTTCTAATTGGGGCCTCCTATGAATCAGAATGTGTTAGGTACAAGGGCTACTAAAAAGAGAAAGAAAAGGGAAAATATAATACTCCTCTTTGAGTATTTTACTGTCTTATAATGAAAACTAAATCATGATAGCAATATTAAAAGTAATAGATAACAATTTTTATATGTCAAGTATGTCCAAAGTACTTTAGTACTTTTAATTACTTTATTCTTCATAGCAACATCATGGAGTGGTCCTATTAACTCCATTTTATAGATGGAGAAACTGATGCACAGAAAAGATAAGAAACTTGATCAGTTTACATAGCTGAGAAATGACAGATAAAAGATTTAAGCTCAAGAATCTGGCTCTAGAATCTGTGCTTTTAAGCACTGAATTCTACTACTAAATATAGTGAATTGGTAGATAAGTCTCTACAGAGAAATATAGACAGACTGTGAATGGCCTTGAATGACAAGCTAAGAAGCCTGACAACATAAGATACTCCCAACTTTAAAAGATCATTCTGGCAGTAGTGAATAAGATTGATTGAAACAGTGAAGTTCTGTGGGAAGTGGGTGGCTATTGCTTTACTTTAGATGAAAGATGATGAAGTTTTGAGCTAGAGTGCTAGCTGTGATAATACACAGAAGAGAATTGTATAGGGATAGAATTAATAGAAATTGGATAAGAGAACAAGAGTCAAATATAATCACAGTGGCATCAGTGCAGGACTCTGTACATTGCAAGTGACAGGAAGCCAATTCAAACTTGCTTAAACAAAAATGAGGATTCATTGGTTCACATATTTGAGTCAAGACATTCTGTCTTTTACTGTTTCTTAAATTCACTTTCTCTTATTGGCTTCATCTTCAGGTAGAGTCCATATATGTGGTGATGAAGATGGTGCCTGGCCTCCAGAATTACATCATCCTAAAGGCCAGAAAATCTCCAACAAAAAGGAGTATCTTAACATATATTTCAGTCAAAAAGTAGAAAATGGTTCTGAATCACTCAGTTGAGGTTAGAGGTCCACCCCAAGAACTAGAGATTGGATCAACCTCTTTTGAAGACCTTGGACTGAGAGACAGGAAAGAAGGGCTTTCCAAAAGGAGAAGGTATAAGACAGGCAAAAAATAAGTATTTGCCCCAAAACCCAACGTTTTGAGCCTATTGACCCAGAGTGTGATAGTGCCCTTTGTCAGAAATGAGGCATATGAGAAAAAGGTTAATAGGCACTTTTAGAATGAAAAGAATATTTCAGAGACATGTTAGATTTAAATGAAGGAAGAACACTTGTGTAGAAATGAGCAACAAAATGTTTGAAACAATGGAACTTGAGTTTAGGAGAAAAATGAATGCTAAATATAAAATATTAGAAATCAAGTGGGTAGAGAAATGGTTGCTAAAACTGTGAACTTTATGAGATTAAGAAAAATGATCATCATGTATATAAAAGAAGACTGAAAATCAAATACTATCACTGAAACTAAGTGAAAAGCATCCCAAGAAGATAGATGGGTTGCCAGGATCAAAAGCCACAGCTACACCAAAGAATGGCTGATAAAAAGCTATTGGTCTTCATCACAAGCATGGAAATTGAAACTGTAATAAAAAATCTTCCAACAAACAAAAGCCCAGGACTGGTTGGCTTCACAGGTGAATTCTACCAAAAATTTAGAGAAAAGCTAAAAACTTAACCTACTCAAGTTCTTCCATAAAATTGCAGAGGAAGGTAAACTCCCAAACTCATTCTATGAGCCCACCATCACCCTGATACTGAAACCAAAGATGCCACAAACACAAAACAACAACAACAACAAACTACAGGCCAGTATCACTGATGAACATAGACACAAAAATCCTCAAGAAAATTCTAGCAAACAGAATCCAACAACATATTAAAAAGATCATACATCATGACCAAGTGGACTTTATCACAAGGATGCAAGGATTCTTCAATACTTGCAAATCAATCAATGTGATACACCATATTAACAAATTGAAAGATAAAAACCATATGATTATCTCAATAGATGCAGAGAAAACCTTTGGCAAAATTCAACACTGATTTATGATTAAAAAAAAAAAAGAAAAAAAACTTCTCCAGAAAGCAGGCATAGAAGGAACATACCTCATAGAAGGAACATAATAAAAGCCGTATATGTTAAACACGCAGCAAAAATTATACTCAGTGGCAAAAAATTGAAAGCATTCCCCCTAAAGTCAGGAACAAGGCAAGGGTGTCCACTCTCACCAGTACTATTCAACATAGTTTTGGAAGTTTTAGCCACAGCAATCAAAGAAGAAAAAGAAAGAAAAGGAATCCAGATTGGAAAAGAAGAAGTAAAACTCTCACTGTTTGCAGATGACATGATCCTCTACATAGAAAACCCTAAAGACACCACCAGAAAATTACTAGAGCTAACCAATGAATATAGTAAATTTGCAGGATATAAAACTAGTATACAAGAATCCTTTGCATTCCTATATACTATGAGAAAGCAGAAAGGGAAGTTAAGGAAACAATCCCACTCACCATTGTGATGAAAAGAAGAAAATACTTAGAAATAAATATACCTAAAGAAACAAAAGACCTATATATAGAAAACTATAAAACACTGATGAAAGAAATCAAAGATGACACAAATAGATGGAGAAATATACCATGTTCATGGATTGAAGAAATCAACATAATGAAATTGAGTGTACTACCCAAAGCAATCTACAGATTCAATGCAATCCCTGTCAAGCTATCAAGTATTTTTCACTGAACTAGAACAAATAATTTCATGATTTGCTTAAATACAAAAAATCTCAAATAGCCAAAGCAATCTTGAGAAAGAAGAGTGGAGCTGGAGGAATCAACTCGCCTGACTTCAGACTACTACTACAAAACTACAGTCATCAAGTCAGTATGGTACTGGCATAAAGACAAAAATATAGATCAGTGAAACAAAATAGAAAGCCCGGAGATAAATCCATGCACCTGTGGACACCTTATCTTTGCCAAAGGAGGCAAGAATATACAATGGAGGAAAGACAATGTCTTTAACAAGTGATGCTGGGAAAACTGGTCAACCACCTGTAAAAGAATGAAACTAGAACACTTTCTAATACCATACACATCCTAAAGGAAAACATAGGCAAAACACTGTCTGACATAAATCACAGCAAGATCCTCTATGACCCACCTTGCAGAGTAATGAAAATAAAAGCAAAAATAAACAAATGGGACCTAATTAAACTTAAAAGCTTTTGCACAATGAAGGATACTATAAGCAAGGTGAAAAGACAGACTTCAGATTGGGAGAAAATAATAGCAAATGAAGCAACTGACAAAGAATTAATCTCAAAAATATACAAGCAGCTCATGCAGCTCAATTCCAGAAAAATAAACGACCCAATCAAAAAATGGGCCAAAGAACTAAACAGATATTTCTCCAGAGAAGACATACAGATGGCTAACAAACACATGAAAAGATCATGAAAAGATGCTCAATATCACTCATTATCAGAGAAATGCAAATCAAAACCACAATGAGGTACCATCTCACTCCAGTCAGAATAGTTGCTATCAAAAAGTCTACAAACAATAAATGCTGGAGAGATTGTAGAAAAAAGGGAACCCTCTTACACTGTTGGTGGGAATGCAAACCAGTATGGCCACTGTGGAGAACAATGTGGAGATTCCTTAAAAAACTAAATAGAACTGCCATACAACCCAGCAATCCCAATGCTAGGCATACACTCCAAGGAAACCAGAATTGAAAGACATGTGTATCCCAATGTTCATCACAGCACTGTTTACAATAGCTAGGACATGGAAGCAATATAGATGTCCATGGGTAGATGAATGGATAAGAAAGCGGTGGTGCATATACACAATGGAATATTACTCAGTTATTAAAAGGAATCCATTTGAATCAGTTCTAATGAGGTGGATGAAACAGGAGCCTATTATACAGAGTGAAGTAAGTCAGAAAGAAAAACACCAATACAGTATATTAATGCATATATAAGGAATTTAGAAACATGGTAATGACCCTATATGTAAGACAGCAAAAGAGATACAGATATAAAGATCAGACTTTTGGACTCTGTGGGAGAAGGTGAGGGTGGGAAGATTTGAGAGAATGACACTGAAACATGTTTATTACCATATGTGAAATAGATGACCAGCCCAAGTTCAATGCATGAAATGGGGTAGTCAAAGCTGGTGCACTGGGACAAACCAGAGGGATGGGATGGGGAGGGAGGTGGGAGGGGGGTTTGGGATGGGGACACACTTACACGCATGGCTGATTTACATCAATGTATGGCAAGAACCACCACAGTATTGTAAACTAATTAGCCTCCAATTGAAATAAATAAATTAACTTAAAAAAAAAGCTATTGGTCTTGATAAACAGCAAATCAATGGTGGTCACAAAGAGAACAGTTCAGGTAAAACAAAAGCATGTTTTAAAGAATAAGTAAGAGAGAGAATAGAGAGATCTTAAATTCCTAGCCAGGCTCCTAAGCAGAAAGCTTTGTGATCGTGGAGAAGAAACTTAAAATCTCTAAGCTTCTATTTGTGTGTGTGTGTGTGTGTGTGCATGTTAGTCACTCAGTTGTGTCCAACTCTTTGTGACCCCATGGACTGTAGCCTGCCAGGCTCCTCTGTCCGTGGGATTTTCCAGGCAGGAATACTGGAGTGGGTTGCCATTTCCTTCTCCAAAGGCTCTATTTCAGTTCAATTCAGTCACTCAGTTGTGTCCGACTCTTTCCAACCCCATGAATTGCAGCACGCCAGGCCTCCCTGTCCATCACCAACTCCCAGAGTTCACTCAGACTCACGTCCATCAAGTCGGTGATGCCATCCAGCCATCTCATCCTCTGTCGTCCCCTTCTCCTCCTGCCCCAATCCCTTCCAGCATCATAGTCTTTTCCAAGGAGTCAACTCTTCGTATGAGGTGGTCAAAGTACTGGAGTTTCAGCTTTAGCATCATTCCTTCCAAAGAACACCCGGGACTGATCTCCTTTATAATGGACTGGTTGGATCTCCTTGCAGTCCAAGGAACTCTCAAGAGTCTTCTCCAACTTCTATTAAGAATTGGATCCCACTCCCACTTTCTGTCTCAGAATATTTGTCCTGAAGGAATCCAGTCACCATGTAAGAAGTGCAGTTATCCTGTGACTGCTCTCTGCGAGGAAACCATGAGGACTGTATGTTTTAAGAGAGAAGCCAGACCAGAAATGTGTGTGATTAGGACTATAGTCCCAACCTGACTCAAATGACACAAAGACCCTGAGTGAATATTGCACATTAGAACTCAATCAACTCACAGAACCATGAGTGATAAGAATAAATTATTATTCTAAAACACAATGGTTTTTTCATAGCAAAAGATAAAGACAACAGACATCACTTGTGGGAATGACAAAGTATAGGGAAGATGCTATTATTTGTGGTGTTGTGGTTTGATTTTGTTTAGAAAATAGGTCTGAGATTGACGTAGGCTGAGGATTTGTATTCCAAAGAAAAAGAAACTGAAGTTTCAAGAAAGGCATCAGAGAGTAAACGTAGCAAGGACCTAAAGGGATGATAGAAAAATGTATTCAATATCGTGGCAGGAGGAGTTTACTTTGGTGAGCAGATTGTACACCTCTTCCTCTGAGAAGGAGAAAATGAGAAGAGAGAAAGCAAAGTCTGAGGTGCAGAGTACAGATATGAGAGAGATCTATGTAGCTAATAAATTTTCTTCATTCATTTTAGACTTAATGCCCAGATACATCTGTCATTACATTTTTGTAGATGTTAGAGCCTTCTTAAGGCTGCCTCATCCTTCTTCTCCTGGGTTCTGGTGATTGGAATCACAGTGAGGTTAATCAGGGGGCATGGAAACCAACCTACTGGCTTAGAGCACAGCAGAAGTTGGGTCTTTCATGACCAGGCCCCCTTTTGATCCAGGAATTCTGACTACTGCTATAGTTACCTTCTTCTACCTTAAGGCACAAAAACATTATCAACTATAGCACATAAAGATTACTCTGACACAGATATTTCATTCCTTTTCACTTAGGTGAAATGAAAAAAAAAAAAAGTAGATATGGAGTGCTGCTTTGGCCAATCTTCCAATTTATCTTTTGCAGTGTGTGTCAGGTAAACACTTCTCACTTAATGCACCGCACATGCATCATCCAGGAAGCTTTAGTTTTATTGCTGCAAAAGTAATTTCCAAAGGTCATCCTCTAATAGATGAAAGCTTGTAGGTTCATGCAATTTACGTTCATTTTAGATACTATTGTATAACATTTAGGAACTATCAACTTTCATTCTCTAAATGTTTGATCTAATAATTTTGAAAGATAAAATATGTTATCAGTCTTTCAGGAGCATAAACCCTTGCTGTGAAAAAGTCATATTGAAATATGGATTGAAAAATGCACTCTTCTACTTGCTTTACTTTAGCTTTTTATTCATCTCAGTTATACTTCACTAGACTTAAGATAGTGATGGGGAAAGCACACTTCCAGGAGTATAAAAGTTACAGGAAAGCATTAACCAAGTTTAAAAATACAATGCTCTCTTTCAAGTATACGCAGAGACCTATGAGATATAATCTCTTGGACTACTTCACAGTTTGTTAAGGTATAGTCACCATGAATAAACATTTTGGTCTAAAAAAAGTATTCTTTATCTTGTTATTCATATGTTTTGGGGCATAAAGTCCTGAGACTTTTAGCCCCACTTGCTGTGATGACAGCTTCTGTTGTCACACCCTCGTTCATCAGGACTTCACAATTCCCTCTTCTCTTATATCTCTAGTTGTTTCTTCTTCACTGGATCTTTCCTATCAGCCTGAAAACAGATATTTTACAGGCTGTTTTCATCACCCTCAGAAAATAAACACACAAGACAAAAATCAAACAGATCTTTCAGTGCTGCTTCTCACTGTGACGCTGCCTTTTTTTTTTTTTTTATCCTCTCTAATCTTCCAGACATCTGAAGAAATTTTCATACTAACTTTGTCCATTTTGAGGCTTTTGATTCACTCGTCCCACTATGATCTAATTTACACTTTTGCTACTGAATGAAAGTTGCTTTTGCATTGCAGAGGGTAGACAGAAATATCTTAGCTCTCCCAAGGGTCAATAGGGGACATTCAGATGTCTCTTTTCAATTCTTAACCTTTGAGACTGCTCTGAATCTCTCGTCATTTGGATTATAAAGCATTCTTCATTATTTCTCTTCCTGTTTCACCACTCAAGTCCATACTTTTTCCTTAAGTGTTTCCCCTCCACACTCATGCACACACACAAAAACATGGTTTCCTCCTTTCACCTCTGCCTAGGGCAGCTCTTTATCTCCTATGTTGTCACCTACCATGGATATCCTGGAAGTCACCTGAACCTGTCTCTTTGGTGCCTACTGAATACTTACCCACTTGAATATTCCCAGGTACCTCAGTTCCAGTTGAATAAATGTCTATTTCCCTTCCATCTGTGTATACTCAAACTTCATACTCTTTCTCAATAAATTCTTTCAGTTAATGGGTCATTGATTCACTTAACCCCATAGCTAGCAATCTAGATATTAACAGTGGGTTGAAAATACTAGTAATCCAACCATTTGGACTACAAATCCATATGGTTCATACTTTTCCTTTTCCTTATCTAATCAGTCACTATGTTCCATTAATTTACTTCAAAGTGACTCTAAATCTATTAATTATCCTCCATTTTTAACTTCCACTGCCATAATTCAGAACCTCTTGATTGCTTATTTATATTGTTGCAAAATCATCTTAATTAGTTCTTTTGAATCTATTTGTTGAATTCTTAGGATTTTCCAAATATTGACACTATGTCTTTAAGAACAGAATCCTGTGAGCAAAACGTCTATTGTTTGCCTCTTTCTATATAGTGCAATATTTCTTTTCACTAATATGGCATTCATGCCCTGTATCTCCAGCTTTAACATAGCCATCCTTAGCTTCCCTACAAGACTTGGACCCATCTGGACATCCTATAGTTGAACTTGTATGAGTGACTTGCTAGCTCAGGAATAAGCTTTGCCCTTTAATGATGCAGGTAATGATCACAAGGGGCTTTGCAGGTGTCTCAGTAGTAAAGAATCCACCTGCCAAGCAGCAGACATGAGTTTGATCCCTGGGTCAGGAAGATCCTCTGCAGAAGGAAATGGCAACTCACTCAAGTGTATCTTGCCTGGGATATCCCATGGACAGAGGGGCGTGGCAGGCTCAGTCCATGAGGTTGCAAAGAAGTCAGACATGACTTAGCAAATAAAGAGCAGCAAAAGTGATCACAATGTGAATGTCTCACTCTTCTCCTTTAAAGATATCTCACTCACCCTTCAAATGTCACCTGCTCTACTTACTACCATTCCTTTGCCATCAGAACAAAATAAATTGCTTCTTTTCTCTGTATATTATGAATAGTTCTATTTTACTAATAATCACATTGTATTAGTTACAGGTCTTTTGTAATCTATTTGAACCTCTTGATTTTGTATTTCAGCTTTTTAAAAGATATGACTAAATATTTAAATATTGAATGAATTAATATTTGATTAATTATTTGATAATGATGATATTTGATTAATTAATTAATAGTGAACTAATATTCATGAATGAATAATAGATGAATGAGTAAATTGGAATGTGAGTTTCCTTTTGTGCCTCAGTTTCATTCATTTCCATGTACATGGAACATTTCAGTCAGGTCTGTCATGACTAGTCTTTCTGTGATGGCACTGAGAAAATCTGTAAAGCTCCCAATAAGAATGTTATCACCTGCTGACTCTGTTGTATCAACTACTGGAAATGATGAAAAAATAATAACTAATATTTTTAATGAGGTTGTAATTTTCAAAGTTTTCCCCTAAATATTAGCTCAGATTTGCAATAACTCTGTAAATTAGACACTTTTACAGGGGGCACTCTAAAGTTAAAACACTTGTTTAACAGAATAGCAGGCAGAGAGGGATAGAACTTAGAAATCAACCAGGATTTGACACTAAAACCTGCTATTGCATGTACTGTAGATTCAGGCTGCTGCTGCTGCTGCCGTTAGGTTGCTTCAGTCGTGTCCGACTCTGTGCGACCCCATAGACGACAGCTCACCAGGCTTCTCCGTCCCTGGGATTCTCCAGGCAAGAACACTGGAGTGGGTTGCCATTTCCTTCTCCAATGCATGAAAGTGAAAAGTGAAAGTGAAGTCGTTCAGTCGTGTCTGACTCTTAGCGACCCCATGGACTGCAGCCTACCAGGCTCCTCCATCCATGGGATTTTCTGAGCAACAGTACTGGAGTGGGATGCCATTGCCTTCTCCCTAGATTCAGGCTAATTTGGTTTAAATCCAAGTTTCCCCATTTAGTAGCTCTGTGCCTCTTTTCTGCACTCATAAAATCAGGTGGTATTGTTTCCAACATAAGAGGTGCCTTATGAAGGATAAATGAATTTAATATATCCATAACTCTCAGCAGACTATCTACCACTCAGTTAAGACTCTACATATATTAATTATTATCATTCCATAGATTTTCCCTGGTAAAGAGGGACTGGGCTGGTATCATAGCTAGAATCTTTCTCTCTTTCTCCTCCCACCCTTCTCTCAACAATTACTTTAAGATGCTAAATTCAAAAGAGTGTGTGAGTTTGATAGTGTCACAGAAAATAATAAAATAAGGAAAGTCAAGTGGACACATGGTTAGAACCCAATCACTTCCATATTGGCAGTTTCTAGATATCTTGACCCAAGTTAATCATGATTTAATCTCACAATACTCTCAAAAGAGACTATGAGCATCTGTTTTGGGTTGAATTGTGCCCTCTCCTCTATAAATTGATATGTTGAAGCCACAGCCCCCAGTGTTACTGAACTCAGGCTTGGCTGCTTGTCACGGTGGTGCTAGCAGTAGAGAACCTCCCTGCTAATGCAGGAGATGTAAGAGATGCGGATTCAACCCCTGGGTCAGGAAGATCCCCTGGAGAAAGACATGGCAACTCACTCCAGTACTCTTATTTAGAGAATCCCATGGACATAGGAGCCTGGCAGGCTACAGGCTATAGGGTTACAAAGAGTTGGACATAACTGGAGCAACTTAGCATGCATGCACACTCAAAGATCAATGATTTGTGAGGCAAGTGTCAGTACAAAGGAAAGGTACTTTAATCAGAAAAGATAGCAGTCTGTGGGGAAGTAGATTTGTGTCCAGAGACCAACTCTGAAGATTCTGCTCAGCCATAACAGTTTCTGAAGGGAAAATGGGGGAAAGAATCATGGAAACAGGAGGTTGGGTTCCTGTGGGCTCTGCCTGCAGGATTCCTTTGGGGCTATTGGGAGTAGAGAGCTAATTGTTTCTTAACTATTTGATTCTTCATTCTTACTTCTTTTTATCTTGGAAAACAAGCAACAGATTAGGCATAGTGTGCATTCAGGAGAGCACAGTCAGGTGTTAGGTTAAATTGCCTAGTGATCTCATTCCTATAATTAGGTTCTTTTAAGGTTAGAGGGGAACAGAAATGGGCAAACAGAAAAGGAGCAACAGAGCTGATTTCACCAGAACCTCAGATTATGAGATTTTGGAATGGGCCTTTAAAGGAGCAGTTAAGACAAAGTGTTAGGGTAGGCCCTAATCCAATCTGACTGGTGTCCTTATTAGAGGAAAGTTGGTACAAGGAGACATCAGGGGTGGCTTCACAAAGAGGAAAACCCTTGTGAAGACATAGAAAGAAGGTAACGACCTGCAGGCCCAAGAGAGAGCCCTCAGAAGAGCCAAACCTGATGACACCTTGATCTTAGACTTCCAGTCTCCAGAGCTATGAGAAAATGGATTTCTGTTGTGTGAGTTACCCAGTCTGTGGCTTTGTTGTGGTAGCCCTGTTAAACTAATGCCGAACTCTGGCTCATCATCCAGCCCACAGTTTACTTAGCTATAAACAGAATCATGTGACTTCCTTCTGATCTCACAGATTCTGCTAGAGCCATAAACATGGCCAGAAACCTCAGGGACTGAATTTGTGTTTCTGCATTAAATTAATTCAAATACAGAAGGAAATTACAAATGTCAGGAACCTACTGTGTGAAGAACTAGTACTCATTACAATCATGTTTCAGCCCAGGAAGTGTTCAATTTTGTCTGGATTAAGCTTCAATCAATGGGTTCCTGCCTACTAATTGGTTTAAGAAATAGTTTCCTTAGACTTTGGGGAAATTTTCATGAGAAATTAGGCTTTTTGTTAAATGTTAATGATTCTGATTTGAGTCTGTGGAAGCTATAAAAGGGTCAGTGATATCAACAATTTATAAAAGAATAACTGAACTTTTAAAATACTTATAATATTAATACGTGACATTACTGTAGCATGGTTAACTTCCCCAAAGTTATTTCATTTCTTTTATTTGAGATTTTATGAGGAAAAGCAAATCCTAGTAAGATAGAATCTAACTTTTTTTAGTACTTTAAAGAAAGAAGTAAAAACTTCAGATAACAAATCTGCTTTTCTACAATTATTTTTATCATATGAAAGACAGAAGACAAAAGATAAAGCAAGAATTGATGGTGGTGTCAGTGTGGTAAAAAAATGCTCTTGAGTAAGGATTGAACTACTGTACAATTTTCTTGAGAGGACCAGTCGTCTCTCAAATGAGATATTATCTGCTGTCACTTCCAAGAAAAATATAGCACCTGCCTCTGCATGTTTCTTCTTCTTTGAGCAGTGTCTCTTGGTGAGACCTGAAAGGTTGGCCAGCAGAGACAAACAATTTGCCTTTGTTTCTTGGGTCAGCGGACCCTGAACTCACATTCTTTCAAATTCAAAGTTGAAGTGCTATTGTCTAGAGTGCTGAGTTCATCTATTGTGCAGCCTTCTGCTTTCACTGCAGAGTGAAAGACCATATTCAGAAGCAACTTTACAGGAAGCTACTCTAAAATATACATGTAGCCATTACTTATTGAATGCACTGTTCTGAGCTCTATGTTCTGGCCTAGTTTCTGTGTGCTTATTATTTCAGTTTTCCTGCAAGTTGGAAGCTAATCTCATAGCACATAATTCACTTGCTAACTAATTCAATAAACATTATTAATGCAACCTGTTTTGTATATGTGCCAGGCACAATCCTAGAGATAAAAAGAAGAACAAGATAAAAGCCCTAAAAGAAAATACAGTCTAGACCTTAACTGTTTGCTAGTGTATGCTGGCTGCATGTGGATTTTTAAATGTAAATTTAAACTAATAAAAATAAAATAAAGAATTAATTCCCTGAATCACATTAGCCATTTTTCAAGTGCTTAGTAGTCATATATGACAATGGCTGCCCTACTGGACAGAAGAACATTTTCATCTTTGCCAAAAATTCTGTTCTGGTCTAGAGATTAGTATAATCCAGCAATTTGCATGTTCTGATAAAGCATAGTTTAATTCTGTTTACTATGGCAATACTATGGATAACCTATTTTAGCCATATTTGGGGAAAAGTAATTGATGAATATACGTAAAAAGGAAGTATCTTTTTTCACTATTATTCTTTCAACAACGAAAATCTCATTTATAGTGGCCATCTCGAGATGTCATGGTTATACTACAATGCACTACAGAGTGTGGGATCCTGGATCCCTAGAGCTTCAGAAAGATGGACATTAGTAATCAACACAATTATAGAATTATACAAAATGTTATAAGTGTTTTTTCAAGATCAAGAATGCCTGACACGGTTAGCAGAGAAATCTATACAGGTTGCTCTTAGGCAGAGCCACCATTCCAAAGGGTAAGAGAATTAAAAAAAAAAAAAAAAAATGTGAAGACAAAGCTAGGCTTGAGAACAAGATGAGAGCAGTGAACCAATCACAGGGCAATTCAGATGGGTTTCATTGAACAGATAGAAACCTTGCTACCTTTTCTAAATATTTTGATTATTAGAGTTTATAAGTGACTGCTGTGTCACTCTTTCCAGAATAAGGTGGGCAATTTCAGGTTGTATGGGGTCGTAGTTAGTGCAGAATGATAGTTGAATGCTTCTTAAGTACTTGTAATTGAATAATTTCTTAATAAATTGTTGTAGTTTTTTGCTTTCCTGCCTTTCTGATTGTAAACCTTTGAATTCATTACTTGAAGATCTAAATGTTAAGTCATGTTGCTCTGAAAATGATTGAACATTATCACTATCAAACCTTGATTTTTGATCTTGCTTTTTACCTGGTAGTTTCTGTGAAATCTCCTCTTCTGATGGAAATATATACACAGTGCAGGTGGGAGGGCGGTTCGTGAATGAAGTAGAATTCAGGGTGGCTTTCTATTATAGGCAGTTAGAATTTTCTTGTCTTTATGAAAGCACTGCTGGTAAAGGAGAAAATGAAATAAAAAAACTGGTCACAAAAGCGAGCAGTCTGTGGCAGTTACCAAAGGCAAGATTATAGGTGAATGAAAAGAGGAAAATCAGATAAAAATGAAAGGTAGAGTTAGTAATGAAAGGGATGAAAAAAAGCTGTAAATCTTAGTTCTCTTCACGTAGATAGATGCCAGCAGCTGGTAGTTTGCTATTTTCTATTAAGATTTTTCCTGAGTGTATAGTCTATTAAGCAATGGTTCTTCACTAAGAATAAATATCTGGATTGCCTATGGAGCAATAAAATAAATAAACATAAATAAATTCATATGTAGATATATATTTGCATCTCACAGCAACAAGATATCCATATAGTGTATCTTTTGTTTCCATGTTAGCCCACATCTCCTCAGGCTGAAAACAAGGCTGTTTCCCTGGTTACCTTGACAAGGAGGACTTACTGTCTGAGGAGTGCAGAAGAGCTGACATCAAGCTTTTGTGTTAATGTATGGATACGTGTGAGATGTGATTTTGCAATAAGCTTTGCAAACTACTGCATGGTACCAGTGTGATTCAAACATACACGCTTTTTAAAGAACTTCTAATTAAAAGGCCTAGGATTAGGTGAGCAAATCCTTTTTCCTGAGATGGTAGCCATGAACCTGAAACTCTTAAGTAATGAAAGAAAAAATATTATTTGAGCAATTCCTTTGCCCATCGGTATTTTGAATACCAATTTGGAGACAGAAAAAGACCTTGAAGATTATCTTCATAGTTTGAAAATGCACAGAGTCTGGACCCTAGATGCTTCTTATGATCACTTCCTTTCTATTGTGAGTTTTATTCAGTTTTACAATTTTCAAGTATCAAGACAAGAGGACTCAATATCTTCCTTCACTGTCCCTCTTTCCTAAATCTGGACATCTGCTTGCTATTATCACTTCTATTAACTCTAAGTTATTTTAAGTAATTTTCTTACCATCTTTCTAAGTTTATCATGAAAATACTAGTCTTTCTCACCTGGTATATGCCACATTTGGACATGATACAAATATTTAGCTAAGTCTTATATGCATATATCTGCAATTATTTCTCTTCTTTAAACACTCTTCAAGACTCTTATAGAGCATAATGGAACACCTCTTGGCTTGTATTTATGTCAATATTATTTCTAGTGACACTACTTAAAATAATCTCATATCCCTCCCTTATGTTTCTTCTAAAATTTACACTCTCTCAATCTATAATTTTAAGATTTTAATGGTTCATATTCACTAACATAATTTATCAGTAAGTAGACAAATGGACTACAGTGACTCTTGTAACAATATATTACAAGATGAAACCCAACTATGAGTTTAAATAAATGATTGTTTTTTCATAATTTTATGCCTTAGTAATCTCTAAACATACCTTAGTATACAGCAGGGCTAAAAAGAGAAGATACAAAATAACATTTTCTTCTTTCTTTATTTTTGTCAATTTATACAAATTTTTCTGACATCTTTTTGATAACACAAAATTGCAGAATTAAAACTAAAAGTTTTGGTATATATCATGCTACATATAAGCACCTTTATTATTAATTTGCTATTTATGGTATTTGTTCTAAATTTAAATTTGAAGATTACACCAATGATATTATATTATTAATATGAAAAAGTAGTTACTATCTAGAAATTAAACAGACAATGACAAAACTAAGAATCAAGTTCAGGAGCTTCACGCTCTTTACTGAGTTGTCGATCAACTGGGCGGAGATCCATAAACAGATCATAGGAGAAAATAGTGCCTTTAATCCCTTTGGATTTTTTGCTTTTATGTTCCTTTATTAAGTATAGCCAAACAAATATCCATATTTATACAAATACACATGGAAGCATGTCAGATTTCAAGAGAGAGACAGACCTGATACATATAAGGCACTCAATAAATATTCACTGAATTAACAAATAGACAACGTTATGGAAGTGTCTATGAAAGTGTAAGTGATCAGACTTGTATATCAACCACAATAATGAAACCATTTTTTAAATAGTATGAATTTCTATTAGCCAAATTGAAAAAATGGAGTATATTACTGAAATGCTTTAAAAGCAAAGATAATGTATGAACTTTGATATATTGAGTTCAAAATATTAAAATGCAGTGCTTTTTGTTATTATTAATAAGGTTATCCATAGCACACTTACAGCTTTTCTATTATCTCTGAATTTCTGCTTAACTTTTGACCCATTTACTAAGGTATGCAGTTAAAGACACCAAATTCCAAACCAATCTATTTTTATACTTTTTAGTGATTCTGTAGAGGTTTAATTGTAGAAAGAGTTTAGATTAATGGATAAGATGTAATTGGAGAATTGTCTGTGGATTTTAATTATCCTTACCAATGCTAATTCCCATTATAATAGATAATTGGAGGAGGGATGTCTTAGAAATATCACATGTGGAAAAACTCTAGAGATTCTCTTTGGCAGCAAGCTAAATATGAATCAACAGTGTTACATGACCATTAAAAGACTTAATTTACATTAATTTGCATTAATAAACTTTAGAGAAAGAAATACAGATGATTGTTACTCTGCTTTTCACTACACATGTCAGACCATTCGTAGATAATTTGCATGAGTTTTGAAGAATGGGCCATATAACCAGAAGAAAGTGAGAAAGTAAATGCATCTGAAATTGCATTATATGAAATATAATTGAAGTAATTAATCTTAAAAGAAAGACAAGACTTAAGGTAGTTAACTGTCCTTTAATATGACAAAGGGAGTAAATATATTGTTGCAGTTTAAGAAGGCAGAACAAGGACTGGGGGGGATATTTAAAAAGAGTGTAAATGAAGACCTTTGACACGTTGAGCTGTCCAAAAAAGAAAGGCCCACTTTAAAAAGTGTCTACCACTGGAGCTGAAATGAGAATCAGGGTGAGGATCTAAAATTTCATGGTTGGTTGGCAATTTTGCAGAGAAAGATCATTGTTTCTATCATATAAAATTTTAATACTTTCCCTTGTGATTTCTAGATTACACAGACTCAGAATGCTTTAGCAACAACAAAATGTAAACATCAGTTTCATAATATTTATCGTGCAAAAATCTGGAAACATAAACTAAAAGCTAATACCACTAGCTTTATGTATGAATATGATAAAATATTTATGATGTCTTTGTCTCAGAGATTATAGGTTTTCCTTTTTAAATTTTATGAACTATTTTTAAGTGAATATGGCTTTTTATAATCTAACAAAATAATGCTATTTTAACTTGGGTCAAAAAAGAAATGCAATTGTATCTTTGGAAGAAATCTTGTGATTTATCTTCATTTGTATATTTTTATAATTCTCAAATGGAGAAAGCAGTGGCACCACACTCCAGTACTCTTGCCTGGGAACTCCCATGGATGGAGGAGCCTGGTAGGCTGCAGTCCATGGGGTCATGAAGAGTTGGACACGACTGAGCGACTTCCCTTTCACTTTTCACTTTCCTGCACTGGAGAAGGAAATGGCAACCCACTCCAGTGTTCTTGCCTGGAGAATCCCAGGGACGGGGGAGCCTGGCGGGCTGCCGTCTATGGGGTCGCACAGAGTCGAACACAACTGAAGTGACTTAACAGCGGTATAATTCTCAAAATAAGTAAATTTTATTGCTCAAAATATATATAACCTAATCAGTTGTAATTCTAGCATTTTTTATTTCTTTCATTGTTTTATTCTGTGAGTATATGTTATATTTTTTGGTACTAAATGCCCAAGAATCTATACAAGGTTAAGTTATATCCCCTTGAGAGTTATATTGAAGTCCCAACTTCTAATGCTGGTGAATATGACCTTCTTTGGAATTAGGGTCTTTGCAGACATAATCAAGTTAAGATGAAATCATAGTGCTTTAGGCCAATGACAGGTGTCCTTGTGAAAAGGAAATTTTGGACACAGTAACACACAGGGAAAAGGCCACGTAAAGACATGAAGGAGATTATAGTGATGTTTCTACAAAGCAAAGAATAGCAAGGATCATAGGCATCTGCCAGAAACCCTGGACAAGTGGAAGAAGGATCCTAAGCCTAGATCCTTTCAGCGAATATTTGAGACACATTTCTCTTTTTTTTAAGTTATGTATTTATTGTACTAGGTCTTCATGGCTACGGACTTTCTTCTAGTTGTGGAGAGCGGGGGCTACTTTCTAACTGCAGGGTACGGCTTCGCTTTGGTGGTGGCTTCTCTCATTGTGGAGCACAGGCTCTAAGCTCACAGACTTCAGGAGTTGCAGCATGCAAGCTGCATGTTGCATGCTTGCAAGTTGCAACACAGAGGCTCAATAGTTGTGGCTTACAGGCCCAAAAGCATGTGGGCTCCAATGGTTGTGGTGCATGGGCTTTAGTTGCCCGGGACATGTGGGATCTTCCTGGACCAGGGATCAAACTCATGTCCACTGCATTGGCAGATGGATTCTTATCCACTGTTCCACCAAGGAAGTCCCATTTCTACTGTTTTAAGCCACATATTTTATGATATTTTGTTATAGCAGCCCTAGGAAATGAATACAGAGGGAAATAGTTGGCAGTGGATTTTTATTAAATAGGAAAATCCTCAGGACAGTATTAGTAATGAAAAAATAAACAATTTTCCTGCTTTTAAAGACTAGGTCATTATTTAATAATTTTTTAATATTATTTCCCTTTAGAGCATGCTATCAAGAATGCACTGAACTTTTATACTGACAAAAAAAATGAAACCATTCATTGAATAATTAAAAGTTTTAAACTAAAAATCTCAGGAATTTGGAGATGTATATTTCTACATGTTTCCATTATTCTCTCTTATTAAATACTCATCAGTATTTGAAATCATATTTTTAATTTTCTGTGTTTATTGCCTCTTGCTCTCACTGAGAGAAGTAACTCTGGTTGCTTTAGCCACTGCTGTCACATCATATATACTCAGAAGCATTTGTGGCAGGCTCTCAATGTAGTGACAAATACCAGCATCAGTAGTTTTGGCTTAGTACACACAACAGGAGAAAATTTCCTCAACTACTCAGGCTGACTACTTAGGACTCAGTCGAAGTCATATACCACATCTTAAATAATCTCTGGGCCAAGGAGATGGTATACTCTGGAATGACATTGCTTGTGGCAACATAATCTTTACTAGAGCCACAAGGTGAATCAGCCCACTCAAATCACAGAGACTAGGCCGTCTGTCAAATTAAACAGTGAAAGATTCCTTGTTGTGTAAAAGCAGCAAATTAAAGTACAATAGATTTCAGTAAATACTTTCCCTTATGTCTGATCTCACTTGCAGGGTTTAGTCTTCTCAGTACACAATTAGAACACAGCCATAGATTTTAATATTTAAAATATAGCTTACCTTCCCCAGGATTGGGGGAGATGGGGAGTAATAATCTAAGTTATTTTGATCTTAATTTTGGAAATAATTTTTGGAGATCTTTAGTTAAAGCATTGTTTTCTCTCATTTCAGCTATCCTATGAACAATGTTTCAGTTTCTCCAAATATTCCTTAAAACCACACAACTGTATATAAGATTCAGTTTCAAGAAATAAATGTTCATGAAAGTGTCTGAAAGACATTCAATCCACTCTTCCTTTAAATGAGAGAGATAGCAGAGGGTCCATGAACCCTGAATATTACATGTGCATTTTTGTCTTGTGTCCACACTGGTCTGTTTTTGGTTAAAGAATCCATAGCTTTGAATAGATAAGGGGTCTGTGAATCCACCATAAAGTGGGAATTAATACTCTAGAGCAGTGTTTCTCCAATGAGGGTGATTTTGTGCCCTGGGAAACATATCAAAATTTTTTGGGGTCATTACAACCGGGGAATGGAGGTCTTTTCTGGCATCTAATAGATAGAGAACAGAGATGCTGCTAAACCTTATATAGTCCTCGCAACAAAAGATCACTGCACCTAAAATGGCATTAGTACCACTGCTGAGACACCGTACTGTAGATAATTGACTATTCTGTATCTCCCCACTCAAGATTAAGATTAAAAAAAAAATAGCATAAGTACTCAAACTCATTATTTTAGTTTCTACTTTATTGAACTTGTTTCTTGGCATGATGTTGTCCCTTAGTTTCAAGGCATGTTATAGAACTCTGTCCCTGGAATGTAGTTTTATGTGAATGGGCTGTCATCCCATAATGATTTTGTCTTTATCTACCTACAGTTTTCCTTTCAGGTCTCAGTTCTAGGAAAATCAGCTCTGGATATCATCAATGGATAATGTGAGGATAATGTGAGGTAGAATTGGTCTTGCTTCCTTTTTGGACTCCCAAAACAGAATGCTGCTGCTGCTGCTGCTGCTAACTCGCTTCAGTCGTGTCTGACTCTGTGCGACCCCATAGATGGCAGCCCACCAGGCTCCCACGTCCCTGGGATTCTCCAGGCAAGAACACTGGAGTGGGCTGCCATTTCCTTCTCCAATGCATGAAAGTGAAAAATGGAAGTGAAGTTGCTCAGTCATGTCCGACTCTTAGCGACATGGACTGCAGCCTACCAGGCTCCTCTGCCCATGAGATTTTCTAGGCAAGAGTACTGGAGTGGGGTGCCATTGCCTTCTCCAAAACAGAATGCTGAATTCCTTGATATTCCTAAATTTGCATCAGGTGGCCATACATATATTACATGTAATAGGTACATAAATTTGCTGGACTTCAAAATGCCTTTGAAATTTATCCTGGTTGTTTTTGATAAATTATCCAATTTATCATGTCTTTTAACATTCCTGTTAGTCAACATTTTTCTACTTGTGTATAATCTATTCACTTAATAAGAAAACTGATTGAGGTCATTTTAATAAATATAAGCAGGACAAAGCTCAGAATTAGCTGGGGTGGAACCCAAGAATTTTATTATTCTCTTATTCTCTACTTCATACCCCCTCCCATTTCTCCACTCACCTACTAACTGGCTGCAAGAAAGGGGACACCTTCCAGGGCCCAAAGGGAGCTCTTGTCTAACACTCAGAAATGAATTGTCCAAGGAGACACATGTTGACTAAAAAAACAAAACAAAGAGTCACAGCCTGAAAGTAGAGAGTTATTTGGTGGGAATGTTTAGGATGCTGAGTCTGGGAGACCAAATTTCAGTAGCATTGAGAAAACTTCAAGGAATTGGGAGGGGGTGTTAGCTTATATACAAGTTTGCAACAAAGGAGGCAGGCAGTCTGAATATCAAAGATTATTGTGAGGTAAGAAAAATCAACTTTGCCAACAAAGGTCCGTCTAGTCAAGGCTATGGCTTTTCCAGTGGTCATGTATGGATGTGAGAGTTGGACTGTGAAGAAATCTGAGCACCGAAGAATTGATGCTTTTGAACTGTGGTGTCAGAGAAGACTCTTGAGAGTCCCTTGGACTGCAAGGAGATCCAACCAGCCCATCCTAAAGAAGATCTGTCCTGGGTGTTCATTGATGCTGAAGCTGAAACTCCAATACTTTGGCCACCTGATGTGAAGAGCTGACTCATTTGAAAAGACCCTGATGCTGGAAAAGATTGAGGGCAGGAGGGCAAGGGGACAACAGAGGATGAGATGGTTGGATGGCATCACTGACTCGATGGACATGAGTTTGGGTAGGCTCTGGGAGTTGGTGATGGACAGGGAGGCCTGGCATGCTGCGGTTCATGGGGTGGCAAAGAGTCGGACACGGCTGAGTGACTGAACTGAACTAAACTGAACTGATGGTTGATGGGGCCCATCAACCTGAGCTGTAGGAAGGTGAACAGCTACCTGTTAGTTACCTGGTTATAATCTCAGTTAATGGTGAATAGGTAATAACCTCCTTGTATGCCTGATTACCCACTCACACCCTATTTTCTTATAATCAAATACTATTAATTACTCAGCTAGCCAAAATATACTTGAGAAAGTAAATAAAAAAATAAGACTATTGGATTGGTCTCTAATCTTCTTTCACCTTCCTCTAAATTCTGATTCCACCAGTAAAAAAGATGATTCAAGATAGTACGCAGATAATATTCTAAGTGATTTAGTCAGTAGTTCCAAATCACTGAGATAGGCGGTATTCTATCTCCATGCCATAATACATGCTGTGTGCTGAGTCAGCAAAATTTATTTTAAAAATCTATTATTTTTCAGTTCAGTTCAGTCGCTCAGTCTGACTGTCACTCATGTCTGACTCTTTGTGACCCCATGAACTGCAGTACGTCAGGCCTCCCTGTCCATCACCAACTCCCGGAGCTTACCGAAACTCATGTCTATTGAGTCGGTAATGCCATCTAACCATCTCATCCTCTGTCGTCCCCTTCTCCTCCTGCCCTCAGTCTTTCCCAGCATCAGGGTCTTTTCAAATCAGTCAGCTCTTTGCATCAGGTCGCCAGAGTATTGGAGTTTCAGCTTCAACATCAGTCCTTCCAATGAACTCCCAGGACTGATCTTTAGAATCGACTGGTTGGATCTCCTTGCAGTCCAAGTGGCTCTCAAGAGTGAGGGAGGAGGGTTCAGGATGGGGAACACATGTATACCTGTGGTGGATTCATTTTGATATTTGGCAAAACTAATACAATTATGTAAAGTTTAAAAATAAAATTAAAAAAAAAAAAGAGTCTTCTCTGACACCACAGTTCAAAAGCATCAATTCTTTGTCACTCAGCTTTCTTTATAGTACAACTTTCTCATCCATATCTGACCACTGGAAAAACCATAGCCTTGACTAGACGGACCTTTGTTGACAAAGTAATGTCTCTGCTTTTTAATATACGGTCTAGGTTGGTCATAACTTTCCTTCCAAGGAGTAAGCATCTTCTACTAGTATTTTTTGGAGAAGGCAACGTGCCGGGGTCCAGCCCCGGTGGATCCAGGGAATTTGAAGCGGGGACGACGTCGGCGAGGATCAGGAAACAACTGCTTAATTAAACGTTAATTAAGGATATAAAGAGTAATAGAATAAGGATAGCTCAGTGAGGAAATTCAGTGGAGAAAAGAGGCTGAATATTTCAGCCAGAAGGTGAGAGAAAGAATGACATGGGGAGACCAAGTTTCGGTGAACAAGGCCCGCACTTTATTTTCCAAAGTAGTGTTTATACCTTAAGTTATGCATAGAGGGTAATGGGGGAAGGGGTAGAGTCACACAGCAAGCCAGGCTTTCTTCCTGCAAACTTATCATATGCAAAAGTTTAGGTGATTTGCATCATCTTCTGGCCCAGAGGCCTGTTAACATTTTAAGAAACTTATTTTTCTCTAAAGGTGATTATTCTAAAGTCAGGCGCCACCCTCCAAAAGCATTAGATAAAGTTGCATTCCTATAGGGCAAAGGTGTGGTGGGCTATAACAAGAAAAAGAATTAACTCAAGGGTCCAAGGTTACAAACATTAAAGCTACTACTTACACCAATTATATTAATCAATACACTGCCAGGGACACAGCAGGTAAGGGATATGGAAATTTAGCAGCAAACATTGGCCCAACAAGTGAAAAACCCTTCACCAATACAATTTCTAATCAATCTTTTAACTGCTCAAAGCAATCTGTATTTAGACAGTTTAGAACATCTCATGCCTCTCACAGTTGGGAGGATCTGAACAATCCCATGTGGCCAGAAAAACCTATTCAGGCAGGCTAGAGGACTTCCAAAGGAGTTTGTAGGTTGAAACACTATCACACCCAGCAACTTTATTAACTGGAGCTGTAAGGTAACTCTTTTTTCAGAGAGAGGTAGTGGGGGACAGCCCCCCGTAAAGTCAGAGGTGTAGGTGAGAGCACAAAGCAGAAAGTAGGCAGACTCTGGTTTGGGGGTAGATGCTCAAGAATTTCCAGGGGGACTCCTGAGGCTCGAACCCGCCTTTGCATATGCCAAGCCTCCTTCCTCATGACCTTTGCCACGGGCGGAGATCGCTCCTGGCAGCAATGGGTTACTATTATTTTTAAATAACAAAAAAATATGTTTAAACTTACATATTTATTATTTAACATTATTTATTAAATCATTAAATTTGTATATTGTAAATCCCCAAAGCATTTTATAATATCCTGGATGGAGGAGCCTGGTAGGCTGCAGTCCACAAGGTTGCTGAGAGTCGGATGCGACTGAGAGACTTCATGTTGACTTTTCAGTTTCATACATTGGAGAAGGAAATGGTAACCCACTCCAGTATTCTTGCCTGGAGAGTCCCAGGGATGTGGGAGCGTGGTGGGCTGCCATCTATGGGGTCGCACAGAATCAGACATGACTGAAGCGACTTAGCAGCAGCAGCAGCAGCAGCACATAATATAGTATCTATAAATTATTACATGTACTATATATACATGCATATCATACAATTGAAAAACAGTAATACTAATGTTATAAATTGACTTATTTTATAGATAAGCCTTTATGCTTATATTCTTGTAATGATTATAATGATCTCATTGCCTCCCTAAGGGGTTAAAGACTCTTAGGTTCAGAATCTGGTTGATTCTCAAGAGATAGGATATGACCTGATTAGGGTGGGCATGTTGTCTGAAATAGTGTATTTACATTTTTGTAACAAAGCATTTTTGATTGGTGAGAGTATGAGGAAGAGAGCGTGAAAAAAGACTAAGGAAGTTCTTCAGAAGGAAAGTGTTGAGACTCAGCAGAACATACAAAAGAGGTAGTGATCCAATTGTGATATTTCAGAAGTGAATAATGTTGTTGGAAGGCCATGGTTCATACGTGAACTGTACAAAACGGAGAAGGTGGAGGAGAGCAATGTAAACGGTGAAACATATGGACTGAAAACAACCTGTAGATCCCAGCCAGGGAGAGATTCTGATAGGAGAGATTCTGATAGAGATTCTGAAAAATTCCAAGATTCTTCTCTTGGAATCAGATTTCTTTCACATATGTCTTATCTGGTGGGCGCTAACTGCAAAATATGGTGTATTTTCAAAAATGATCTTACTGAGCTGAAGTTTCTATAGTTTGTAACATGAAAATATCAGTGTTTTTCAAAAATTTGTATTTTTTTTCTTTTAATAATATATGGATTTCTGGAAGAACTGTGACCTCATCCAGTGACCTCTAGAGGTTCTGATTTTCAAGGGATAATTCCTTCTTGTGCAGAGGGGGAAGTACTAATCTAATTCCCTCTTTTTAGTAATAAGGAAATTGAAGTTCTTAGATTCAATTATTTTTGCAAGTCCTAGGAAACATAGCTAGATCTCCACAGGGAGCCTGTAGGAGAGACAAAAAAACAAAACAATGCAAAAAAAAAAAAAAAAAAAAAAAAAAACAAGGTAGATTTATCTGGGAGATTTTAACAGATTTTCATAATTTCCACATAGAGGATTTGGTACTAAAGGGACAGTTTTCACTTAAGCCAATGGCAAGATGCCTGGTTTAAAACACATTCAAATGGATGACTTAAAATGTCAATTTTATATATCAAAATTAAGATCTTTAGAAAGTATAAGGTTATTTTGAGAGTTGATTTTTATATTGATTTTCTCCACTGCTCAAAATGCCCTTGGCTTTGTTTTCATCATAAAGACATAGCCAGAAATTTCTGTTATGAGAAAGTAATTACATTATTTTGTAAACTTTTTCCTCTCAACTTTTATTTTTAATCCCTCCTCCATTTTCTCTTTCAGTGTTTTTTTTTTCTTTCAATTTCTTCTCCAGTGCTTGTAGTGCTGCTTACCTCTCTGATCTAACATTCATGCTAGCAATAAAGAAAATATATGGGTTCTATCAGTCAAACATTTTTCTTACAAAACTATTTTTCTGATATACATTCAGAGATTATAACAAGCAAGCAGAAATCAGCCTTTCTTCCAAAATAAGCTCTGTGGAAATTTTATAATCATTTTTATTGCTTTGGTATAGGTGGATATGGGCTTCCCACATGACTGAGTGGTAGAATCCACCTGTCAAAGCAAGAAATACAGGTTTGATCCCTGGGTTGGGATGATTCCCTGGAGAAGGAAATGGCAGCCCACTCCAATATTCTTGCCTGGTAAATCCCATGGACAGTGGATTCTGGCAGGCTTCTATCCATGGGGTTGCACAGAGTTGGACTAAATGTAGCAACTAAACAACAACAATGTATTTAGCATAAAATTCAAAATTGAGTAAATTGGGAAAAATAAAGGAAATGCCAGGTAAAACTTATTTCTGCAAATTATACTTCTGGTAAACAGCAATACAAAAAGTAATATTCATTCTTTGTGCTCAAATCCTTAAATTTGTATCCTGTGTGAGAAAACATCTGACATTAAATTCAGCACATCATTCTGAAAAACAATTCAAACAACTGCATATTTCTTGCTAGGCTTCCATGGTGGCTCAGATGGTATCTGCCAACAATGTGGGAGACCTGGGTTTGATCCCTGGGTTGGAAGATCCCTTAGAGAAGGAAATGGCAACCCACTCCAGTACTCTTGCCTGGAAAATTCCATGGATGGAGAAGCATAGTAGGCTACAGTCTTTGGGATCGCAAAGAGTGGGACACGACTGAGCAACTTCACTGAGTAGAAATTCTGTGAGTTCCAAGATTTTTAATTTTTAGATGCCTCTGGAACATTTCAAATGCAAGTGAAACTGATTTAAAAAAAATAATAATATTTCAAGTAGGTTTTGTCTGAGCCAAATTATACTGGTGACTAAAGGAAAACAGCAGACAATCAGTGCTAAATATGTCCTCTCTGGATGACTGCAGTGATACCCAGGGCTTTGGTTCTCACCCTTATGTGAATGACCTCCCCAGTTTATATTGCTATCTTTGATCTCTCCTCCTGCTGCTGCTGCTAAGTTGCTTCAGTCGTGTCCAACTCTGTGAGACCCCATAGATGGCAGCCCACCAGGCTCCCCCATCCCTGGGATTCTCCAGGCAAGAACATTGGGGTGGGTTGCCATTTCCTTGGAACACTGGACATCTCCACCTGGATATTCTGCAAGATTGTCATATTCAACTTGTTCCAGGATGACTTCATTGTTTTATATCTCCCCGCTCCTCATTCCTCTCTCCAGTACCAGCCAGGATGCTTTCATTTCAAGGAACAAAAGCCCTAGCTGAATTGGCTGTTTAAACAATAAAGGAGATCTATTGGCTCAGAAGTAGTTAGAACTACAGACCTGGGAAAAGCTGATTTGGTTCTCTTTCTTTAGGATTTTTTGGCTCTGTGTTTCTTTGAGAGTCAGCTTTGATCCTAAATAGGCTTCTTTGAAAGTTATACAATAGTTCTAGGTTTTATTTCTTCATTCAAATTGTCAAAAAAAAAAAAAAAAAACAAGGCAAATCTTTTAAAGAGTTCTTTCCATAGAGCAAGAGACTTTTCTCCAAAGCCCTAAAAAACTTCTTAGCCAAGGGGAAGTGGCTGGCTGTTTCCCTCACTGGTAGCTAAGGCAAGTTCTTCAACTTATCAGGATCCGTGCCTTCAACTGTGGGAAAGCAATCTCATCCAGTCACAAGACTACTGTGTAACAACGAATAATAAATCAGATGTCAAGGGGAAAACTGCGATGTCCACATATTTCATATTTCCCCCTTGTTTATAGATTGGTTACCAAAAGTATCACATTGAGTTAGCATAAAAGAAAACATTTATTTCAATCTCAAGATAGATAACAATCTCAAGAAACTCAGTTTGAGGAAATATAGTCTGACATGTCAGACACTTGACAGTTTATCAACCATGTACTTCTTCTATCGGTTCCTTCATTTCTTTCATCTTAGCTTAACTCTGCATTTCTGTTTTATTTTCCTGCTACTCTCAGGACTTGCCTTTCTATATTTCTTTAACAGAAGATGCACAACCAAAAACGACTATAAGCTAGTAGTTTAAAAAGCCTTACATCCCACCCCCCGTACCTGTAACTATGACTAGCCATACTTTTGATGTCTTAATCTCCAGTTCCAGAAATGAAAATGATGACTGGTCTGTCCATTTCCAGTGGGTCTTAGCTGTGAGAGATACTGGTGTGTCATGGCATATTTGAGTCCCTGTTCAGAGGTGACAAAAGCATATGAACAGGAAAAAATATGACATATTTGTGTATTATAGGAGTATATATTTTTAATTTGTAAAATGGAACCACCTGTTTTTTCCAGTTAGAACCCTGGGAATAAATTTTGATTCATCCCAGTCCTTACAACTTCACCCCTTCCTGAGACTGGTACTATAATAGCTACTTTTAAATGTACTAGCTCTTAAGCAATCTGTAAGTGTATATATCTCATTTCATTCTCTCAACAAACTTATGAGAAATGCACTAATATGTTCATTTTTTAGGAGCCCAAAGTGAGGCCCAATAAGGTTTAATAGAGTTGACAGATGGCAAACCTGATATTGTATCCCAGATCAGTCTGATTACAAAACCCCAACTTTTTTCACTGTTCACACCATCTGTACATGAATTTTGGAAGAAAGCAGATCTGAGTTTGAATTTTGGCTTTCACTTATTGGTCATGTATCACTTACTGACCTCTGTGAACCTCAATTTCATTTTCTATAAAAATCCAAGGACAACAGGTGCCTTTCAAGAGTGCTTAAAATAAAAACCAAATAAATAGCCATGTGCTTGGCAAATAGTAGGGTATCAACAAAAAGCTACTTTCTGTTTCATCTAATCAATGGGATAATATTTGGGGGAAAATATATTGGAATTGAAAGAGCAGACAAACATGGTTTAAATCAGGTAAATACCACTTAGTAGCTTTTTAACCATAAGCACGTTGACTAACTTATATGATTCTTAATTTTCTCACCTTTGAAAGCAAGTAAGTACTAATTTCTTTTAAAATGAGTGTGACAACTAAATGGGACAATATATAGAAATCTTAGTCACCCAGCCTAATTTTAGTGTAGAGCTGAGACTGAGGTATTTGCATGTAGTAAATACATGGTAAGTAATTACTATTCAAAGAAATTAAAAAATAGGTTCTTTTTAAGAGTATATATCTAGCGGCCTAGGTACTTATCGTTGTTGTTCAGTCACTAGGTCATGTCCAACTCTTTGTGACCCCATGGACTGCAGCACACCAGGTTCCTCTGTCCTTCACTATCTCCCAAAGTTTGCTCAAATTCATTACAGAGTTTAAAAACAAACCTCTGTTCTTTACTCATTTTATCTTGCTAAAGATTAAAATGTGTTTTATTCATCATTATGGTGATCCATATTCTAGGTTAGATGATTTGCATTTGTATTTGTGAAATATCTTGCAAGAAATGTTACTATTACTATTGTTCTATTCATTTTTGTTTTTATCTTCTTTTTTTTTTGTTTTGCTGTCATTTTAGACATGAAAAATTTAGAGATCATGTAATTTATTCAGTAATATTAAGTCAAGTGCCAAAGTAAGACTCCTTGAACATTGCAGTTTCTCCAACTATATTTTGTATATTAAAATAACTCAGTGGTACTTTTGGCAATAGGCAAAAGGTAGTCTATAAAATTGTCAATTTATTATGTCACTGTACCGTGCTATAGTAGCATTGAGATTTGTTTTTGTTTTTGTGTGTGTGTGGGAGAACAGCAGGTATTGATTTCAGAACGATTATATTTTTCTCTATGTTCACACTAGGTTTAGGACAATTAGATAACTAAATAAATGTTGTATTGACTTTTTACAACTATGCCTTGGTGTTCTAGTAAACAAATAACAACGTTAATTATCAATCATAAAACAGCAGCAGCTTTAAAAATATCATACAACTACATGAAAAAAATTGAATTAGTACTAACTTAAAGAACCAGCAGAAGAAACAAATCTTAGAAAGGTCCTCTGCTACTAGCTGGAGAAGAAAATGCAACCCACTCCAGTATTATTGCCTGGAGAATCCCATGGTCAGGGGAATCTGGCTGGCTACAGTCCCTAGGGTTGAAAAGAATTGGATATGACTGAGCAACTGAGCATGCATACACTACCATTAGAGTCCTAAAGTAAAAAATTTAGATGTTGTAGGCAGGATCTCATTATGATAATATGGAAATAAGGTAATATGACCTTACCATATTTGTTGAAAGAAGATATAGCATCAATGATGAGTTTAGGGCAGAACATGGAGGGTTCTCTCCTAAAGAGAGGCTTTGTGCATTTACTGATATTTAAACAAATAGATATTTCGCTTCCTGTTTCAGTTCAGTTCAGTTCAGTCTCAGCTGTGTCTGACTCTTTGCGACCCCATGAACCGCAGCACGCCAGGCCTCCCTGTCCATCACCAACTCCCGGAATTTACCAAACTCAGGTCCATTAAGTCGGTGATGCCATCCAGCCATCTCATTCTCTGTCATCCCCTTCTCCTCCTGCCCTCAATCTTTCCCAGTATCAGGGTCTTTTCAAATGAGTGGACTCTTTGCGTCAGGTGGACAAAGTATTGGAGTTTCAGCTTCAACATCAGTCCTTCCAGTGAACATTCAGGACTGATTTCCATTAGGATGGACTGGTTGGATCTCCTTGAAGTCCAAGGAACTCTCAAGAGTCTTCTCCAGCACCACAGTTCAAAAGCATCAAATCTTCAGTGCTCAGCTTTCTTTATAGTCCAACTCTCACATCCATACATGACCACTGGAAAAACCAAAGCCTTGACTTGATGGACCTTTGTTGACAAAGTAATGTCTCTGCTTTTTAATATACTGTCTAGGTTGGTCATTTCCCTTCCAAGGAGCCAGCATCTCTTAATTTCATGGCTGCAATCACCATCTACAGTGATTTTGGAGTCCCCAAAAATAAAGTCAGCCACTGTTTCCCCATCAATTTGTCATGAAGTGATGGGACCAGGTGCCATGATCTTAGTTTTCTGAACATTGAGCTTTAAGCCAACTTTCTCACTCCTCTTTCACTTTCATCAAGAGGCTCTTTAGTTCTTCACTTTCTGCCATAAGGTGGTGTCATCTGCATATCTGAGGTTACTGATATTTCTCCTGGCACTCTTGATTCCAGCTTGTGCTTCTTCCAGCCCAGCGTTTCTCATGATGTACTCTGCATATAAGTTAAATAAGCAGGGAGACAATATACAGCCTTGATGTACTCCTTTTCCTATTTGGAACCAGTCTTTTGTCCCATGCCCAGTTCTAACTGTTGCTTCCTGACCTGCATACAGGTTTCTAAAGAGGCAGGTCAGGTGGTCACCTCTTCTTAGTATCTTATGCTTCTGTTAGGTCCATCCCATTTCTGTCCTTTATTAAGCACATCTCCTTTGATATCTCTAATTTTCTTGAAGTGATCTCTAGTCTTTCCCATTCTGTTGTTTTCCTCTATTTCTTTGCATTGATCACTGAGGAAGGCTTTCTTATCTCTCCTTGCTATTCTTTGGAACTCTGCATTCAAATGGGTATATCTTTCCTTTTCTCCTTTGCTTTTCACTTCTCTTCTTTTCACAGTTATTTGTAATGCCTCTTTGGACAACCATTTTGCTTTTCTCATTTCTTTTCCTTGGGGATGGTCTTTATCCCTGTCTCCTGTACAATGTCATGAACCTCAGTCCCGAGTTCACCAGGCACTCTGTCTATCAGATCCAGTCCCTTAAATCTATTTCTCACTTCCACTGTATAATCAAAAGGGATTGATTTAGGTCATACCTGAATGGTCTAGTGTTTTTCCCCACTTTCTTCAGTTTAAGTCTGAATTTGCCACTAAGGAGTTCATGGTCTGTGCCCTGTTATTTACTTGGGGCCAAACTATGGTGGAGGTTATGAAGATAATGTGGAACTCCTTCAAAAGGTCCCGTGAAAGTACTGCTACACCTAGTTCCCCCAACCCTGCAACAGGCCACCACTGACCCACACCTCCACCCCAGACTCCTGAACATTCACAGGGAAGTCTGGGTCAATCTCTTGGGGCTACAGTCCATGTGGTCGCTAAGAATTGGGCACAACTGACTGACTTCACTTTTAATTTGGTAAAGAGCTCAAATAAGATTGTTACATGTATCTCTTAAGGCAGAACCAAGACCCTCCCTCAAGGCTGCACTGATGTTTCTTGGCTGCTCCTTCTTTGTCTCTGCATTCCCCTCCCTTCCCTTATTAGCCACTGTTTGGTTGTCTTCTATTCCAAGGATCCCTATAGGGTCCTGCTTGATTTCAGTACTAGTCTTAAAGGAGCTTCTTCTTGTCGTTCAGTTGCACAGTCATGTCCAATTCTTTGGGACCTCATGGACTGCAGCACACCAGGCCTCCCTGTCCCTCACCATCTCACAAAGTCTTCCCAAGTTCACATCCATTGCATCAGTGATGCCATCCAGCCATCTCATCCTCTGATGCCCTATTCTTCTCCTTCTGCCCTCAATCTTCCCTAGCATCAGTGACTTTTCCAATGGGTCAGTTCTTTGCATTAGATGACCAAAATACTGGAGCTTCAGCTTCAACATCAGTCCTTCCAACAAATATTCAGGACTGATTTCCCTTAAGATTGACAGGTTTAATCTCCCTGCTGTTCAAGGGACTTTCAAGAGTCTTCTCCAGCACCACAGTTTGAAGACATCAATTCTTTGCCATTCTGCATTCTTTGTGGTCCAGCTCTCACAACCATTAATGACCACTGGGAAGACCATAGCCTTGACTATGAGGACCTTTATTGGCAGAGTAACATCTCTGCTTTTCAACACACTAAGTCTGTCATAGCTTTCCTGCCAAAAAGCAATTGTCTTCTGATTTCATGGCTGCAGTCACCATCTGCAGTGATTTTAGAGCCCAAGAAGAGGAAATCTGTCACTATTTCCACCATTTCCCCTTCATTTTGTCACGAAGTAATGAGGCCAGATATCATAATCTTAGTTTTTTTTTTCCCTTTTTTTTTTTTTATTATTTAGTTTTAAGCCGGCTGTTTCACTTTCCATCTTCACTGTCAAGAGGCTCTTTAGTTCCTCTTTGCTTTCTGCCATTAGAGTGGTATCACCCACATATATGAGGTTGTTGATGTTTCTTCCACCTATCTTGATTCCAGTTTGTAACTCATCCAGCCCGGTATTTCTCATGATGTGCTCAGTGTTTAGGTTAAACAAACAGGGTGACAGCAGACAGCCCTCTTGTACTTCTTTCTCAGTCTTGAGCCAGTCAGTTGTTCCATACAGGATGCTAACTGTTGCTTCTAGACCAGTATACAGGATTCTCAAGAGACAGGTAAGATAGTCTGGTATTCCCATCTCTTTAAGAGCTTTCCACAGTTTATTATGATCCACACAGTGCAAGGCTTTAGCACAATGAAACAGAAGTAGATGCTTTTCTGCAATTCCCTTGCCTTCTCTATGATCTAGTGAATGTTGGCCATTTGATCTCTAGTTCCTCTTCCTTTTTCAAACCCAGCTTGGACATCTGAAAGTTCTAGGTTTTCATAATGCTGAAGCCTAGCATGCAGGATTTCAAACATGACCTTTCTAGCAAGGGAGATGAATGTAATTGGTAAAGGAGATTGCATCTTCTAATCAAGCAGACAGTAAACCACATTGATTGTTGACTCTTGGTTCAAAGACAAAATTATTTGGGTTGCATAGAGTCACAACAGAAAGTGACAAGAATTGGCAAAAAAAAAAAAAAAAGATAGTTTGTATTTTTTTTTTTTAACTAAGGATGGTGATTTTCTAACTGATTAAAGGTTTATAATTGTTCATTTTTAGGAGACAAACAAAGTATTTGGAAGATTATTAAAAAAAAAAATTCAGACCTGCCTCACTATTGCTGTTGGAAAAATGGGAAGCTCAGAGAACATTCTGGAAGTGTTATAGTCTGAGTCTGGCAGCCTAGAGCTTTCAGTCACAAGTTTTTAATGGGATATTGGTGGAACCTCCAGAATTATTAACTGGCAACTCTCCGAAATACCACAGAGGGGAAAATGACTTTTCATCTAGCAAAATTAAGTTCACTGAATTTCTATAGTAAAGTTGAGTACCACCTTAACAGAACCATAATTTGGCTTCAAATTATGAGAAATGTTCTAATATTTATCAGGTTTTAGGATTGAACTGAATAATTTTAAGCTTCTCACTGGTGGCTCAGTGGTAAAGAATCTGCCTGCAGTGCAAAAGACACAAGAAAAGCGGGTTTGTTAAGGTGAGTCTTGCCACATGATGAGCTGGTTGACATTGAACAGAATCTAGGACAGAATTACTTTGAACTGAAGGACACGGTGAGGTGACAGTCTTAAAGTAAAACTTGATAACTAAGCTGTTTATGATTCCCTCAAGCCTTTCCTCAAGTAAGCAATGAAGTCATTTTGCTTGCTCTCAGAAAGAAGAAAAAAATACACTTCATCATAGAATTATTTAGCACAAGTATAAATTTGATTCCAGAATTATTTTAGTACAGGGTTAGGAAAATATGACTGTTTCCCAAGATGTTTAACACAAGAATAGGAAATTATTTTGGTTTCAGATTGCAGACATACATGTTATGAAGGAAGATAAAGTAGGTCAGGAGATATTAGTAATTGTAAGGAGTATTATTTCAGTATCACCCAGCAAGGCCTTTTTTTAGGGAAATGACATTTTAGCAGAAATCAGAATGAACTGATTGATTCGTTCTGTGGAGATGTCTCTGTGAAAAGGAAACAAAACCCAAAGGCCCTGGTGTGAGAATGTATTGGGGGAGAACAAGAAGGCTGAAGAGCTAGGGCATAATGACTAAATGCCCAAAGCAGTAATGACAAGATCAAAGGGAGCATAGGGCACAGATCATGTAGGACCTTAGAAGGCATGGCAAAGAGTTTGGATTTCATTCTAAGCAAGAGGAGAGTCACTGTAGAGTTTTAAGCTGATGATTGACATGGCCTGATACCATTTTTTTTTTTTTTAAAGCTCATTTTGGCAAAGAATAAGAGGTTCTGAGAGGAGAGGTAGCAGGGAAGCCAATGCAGTGGGAACAGGAGAAACAATGGTTGTTTGGATGAGGGAGAAGCTTTGCAGAAAAATATAATACTAAACAGAGGAGAAAGAGAAGCATCTATATACAATTTTAGGGCTAAGCAACAGGATGAGTGAATAGTAGTGCCATCTAAGCTGGAGCAACTGTTGAATAAATGAAAATGTCAGACACTCAGCTTCAGTGGTATTATTTTGATAGACTCAAAGATCTAAAGATATCTTTAGAAAGAAAATAATTTTTAAAGTTTATTACAAATGCAATTAAGTAAGGATTCAAGGCAGGTATACTGGATAAATAAACCAAGAGATACATAAATTAGTGAAGAAAATGATAGAAAATACAATAGAAACCCACTGGTGGTATTGTCTTTAAGTGAGGAAACCTCAAGAAGAACGTGACTTGTGAGGATGGGGGGAAGCACTCCAGACTGACCTGACTGACCAGGCAAAGACCTTGAGATGATGCCTTTAAAATATCTTCAGTTTTGTCAATCTCAATTACCAGTCAGGTTGCAGAAACAAACTCTAACAGCCAGGTCTATGTTTTTAACTGATTTTACTTCTACTTAATCTCCAAACGATTCAACCAGTCAATCCTAAAGGAAATCAGTCCTGACTATTCATTGGAAGGACTAATGCTGAAGCTGAAATTCCAACACTTTGGCCACCTGATGCGAAGAACATTGGAAAAGACTCTGATGCTGGGAAAGATTGAAGGTGGAAGGAGAAGGGGACAACAGAGGATAAGATGGCTGGATGGCATTATCAACTCAATGAACATGAGTTTGAGTAAGCTTTGGGAGTTGGTGATGGACAGGGAAGCCTGGCGTGTTGCAGTCCATGGGGTCACAAAGAGTCGGACAGGACTGACCAGCTGAATTGAACTGAACTGAACTGAATCTCCAAACAGAAAAATGTGCGATAGAGTCTAGACTAGACTTCTTTTTATTTTCTTCCAGATATCCTAAGGCCAGTGTTTATGCCTGGTTTTTAATCTTCTTTTGAAAGGAAGCCATTGTTAGTCATGTCCAATCCCCCCAGAAGATTTAAGGACATAATGAGGAGGGAACAGGAACTTGTGACAGGAAGTGATTGTTCCTGCAGGGGCTTTGAATTAAAGGTCATCAAACAACACCACATTTCACAAGTAGTCTCTCAAATAGGAGAAAAGTACTTTTGTTGTTCCAAAGTTTGAGTGAACTTAGGGGATTTCTAGACACAGAAGGATACATTCACACAGAATTTCAACTATATTCCCAAATGTATATAGTCAGAGTGTACTAAGTCTAAAGAAAATCCTGTAAAATTCAATATTTATTAACTCTGGAATATTTTGGTAAGGCAGTGCCATTCAGTTGTGTTATCAAAATGCCCTCAAATGTCCTGTTCTTTAAGTGACCTGGAAAAAGGATGAACCAAAGAAAATGGGTTACAAGACTAGACAGAGGTAAAATTTCTATTAAAATTTCGTGGTCCCTCACTCCCTGGTATATTTTTCAAGTTGGCATCATTTAAGGTCTTCTGTGATATTGTTTCAACCTATTTTTCCATCTCTATCACCAGAAAATATCTTACATGTATTTCATTTCAGTCAGAGTCCCTGAAATTTTTAATTTTCAAACAGAACCCACTCACTGTTTCACATACATTTTTATCTACCTTCTACTTCCCTTTCCCTCTGCCTTCTCACCTCTCCCCCTATCGTATATCACTGTGAACTCAAACCCTCTTGTATCTTTGAAGGCTTACCTTAGCCAGGTTGGCAGCTAAATCACAGAAATACAAGGATGATTGTGGATGAAACAAAACTCAGTTTATTAGACCTCCACGGTGAGAAAAAAGTACTACCTTGACTGTTAACAGTGTTGCAGAATGTGAGATCAGAGGAGGATGTTTATAGGGTTTGGGATGTTAAACACAAAAGCCATCAATAAATTAAGGAGACAGTTTTATTTAGGTGTTGCAATATGGATAACTTTTATTAACAAAGAATATGTTAAAGAAGAAGGAGAAAACCTGAGGTTTTTATAGCAGCAAATGAAGAGGGAATCATGAAGAAGGGTAGAGGCAGTGGGATCTCTGAATACCTGATTGCAGGGCAGTCCTTTGTGGTTAGTCCTTCCTCAGAACACAGTTAAAAGGGTTCAGTGCAGTTCAGTTCAGTGGCTCTATTGTGTCCTACTCTTTGCAACCCTGTGGACTGAAGCACGCCATCATGAATTCCCAGAGCTTGCTCAAACCCATGTCCATCAAGTCGGTGATGCCATCCAACCATTTCATCCTCTGTCATCCCCTTCTCCTCCTGCCTTCTATCTTCACCAGCACCAGGGTCTTTTCCAATGAGTTATTTCTTCACATCAGATGGCCAAAGTATTAGAGTTTCAGTTTCAACATCAGTCCTTCCAATGAATGAATAGTCAGGATTGATTTCCTTTAGGATGAACTGGTTGGATCTCCTTGCAGTCCAAGGGACTCTCAACAGTCTTCTCCAACACCACAGTACAAAAGCATCAATTCTTCGGTGCCCAGCTTTCTTTATAGTTCAACTCTCACATCCATACATGACTACTGGACAAACCATACCTTTGACTAGATGAACCTCTGTTGACAAAGTAATGTCTCTGCTTTTTAATATGTCTAGGTTTGCCATAGCTTTCTTCCAAGGAGCACATTTCTTTTAATTTCATGGCTGCAATTACCATCTGCAGTGATTTTGGAGCCAAAGAAAGTAAAGTTTCTCACTCTTTCCATTGTTTCCCCATCTATCTGCCATGAAGTGATGGGGACAGAGGCCATGATCTTCATTTTTTGAATGTCAAGTTTTAAGCCAACCTTTTCACTCTCCTCTGTCACTTTCATCAAGAGGCTCTTTAGTTCTTCTTCACTTTCTTCCACAAGGGTGGTGTCATCTGCATATCTGAGGTTATTGATATTTCTTCCAGCAATCTTGATTCCAGCTTGTGCTTCACTGAGGCCAGCATTTCACATGATGTACTCTGGATAAGTTAAATAAGCAGGGTGACAATATACAGCCTTGACAAACTCCTTTCCCTATTTGGAACCAGTCTGTTTTTCCATGTCTGGTTCTAACTCTTGCTTCTTGACCTGCAATAGATTTCTCAGGAGGCAAGTCAGGTGGTCTGGTATTTCCATCTCTTGAAGAATTTTCTACAGTCTGTTGTGATCCACACAGTCAAAATCTTTGGCATAGTCAATAAAACAGAAGTAGATTTTTTCTGCAACTCTCTTGCTTTTTAGATGATCAATGAATGTGGGCAATTTGATCTCTGGTTTCTCTGCCTTTCCTAAATCCAGCTTGAACATCTGGAAGTTCACGATTCATGTACTATTGAAGCCTGGCTTGGAGAATTTTGAGGATTACTTTGCTAGTGTGAGATGAGTACAATTGTGCAGTACTTTGAACATTCTTTGGCATTGCCTTTCCTTGGGATTGGAATGAAAATTGACCTTTTCCAGTCCTGTAGCCACTGCTGAGTTCTCGAAATTTGATGACATATTGAGTGCAGCACTTTCACAGCAACATGTTTTAGAATTTGAAATAGCTCAACTGGAATTTCATTACCTCCACTAGTTTTGTTTCTAGTGATCCTTCCTAAGGTCCACTTGACTTTGTATACCAGGATTTCTGGCTTTAGGTGAGTGATCACACCATTGTGATTATCTAGGTGATGAAGATCTTTTTCTATACTTCTTCTGTGTATTCTTGCCACCTCTTTTTAATTAAAAAATGGTCAGGGATGATTTCCAGAAAAGATTGGGAGGATTTCCAGAAAAGATTGGGAGGATACGGTTTAGATAAAGTTCATCATTTTCAGTTTGGGCTCCCGTGAGTGAGAATAGTCTTTCAAGTGCAGAAATGGTTGACATTGGATAAGCTGGAATAACTTGTGGATTGCTAGAAAAAAACAAGTGAAGGCATTAATAAACCTATGAAGAGCTTATTTTTGCTGAACATGCTCTTTACCCTAATGAGCAAATTATTTGTCTCAATAAATTGATTAGCAGAAAATTCCTGAAGTAATGTTAACTTACTGGCTTACAGCCTTATCTTCCTGGTAAGAATTTTCTGTAGCCAATAGTTAAGCCATGTTGACACAAATGCCCTCAGTTCTGAGTTTAATTGTTAGGACATGTGAACACAGGTGGACGTCATTCTCAAAAATAACCTTTCCTTACCTTCTTCAAGGGATCTTTCTTATCTCCCTTTTCTAGCACACATAGACACCAAACTATTGAACCTCTACAATAATTACATGATATGCTATTACTTTCTTTCCATAGAAGCTATTTGTATACTGTCTTATTCTCCACTTGGAATTAGAAGGAATCAGAACTGTATTTCATGTTTCTCTATGATATAAACTTCCAATACCCTCCTTTTCTTTGTTCTCTCTTCCTCTTTTATCCCTTTTTTAAAATTTTTACACCCTTGAATACCTTTTTTATTCCTCTTTGTAATCATGTCCTTATCAACTCCAGTGTATCATCTAGCCAGTGCTCATCTAGCCACGTCAATTTTGCCTATACTCTAGTCTGTCCATCTTCTGAAATTAGCTTTTTGCTTGGTCCCCATCCAAGACACTTACATGACTTAGTGTTCAGTCAAGTTATCTCTGGCAAGCCTTACCTCCAAACAAATTAATATCCAAGGACACACTTACAAGCAACGTGAAGATTATTTTAGGTAGGGTGATTTTCCTATTACCAGTAATAGTCATAATGTCAATAATAATATTTTAAAATATCTGCATGTCAAATAAAAATATTTAAGAAGTTTCCATATGCCAACTAGATTCTTTAACACCATTATGAGAGAAGCCAAAGATGCATCATTATTCTGATTTGGCAGAAAACAGTTCAGAGGGCTTATATGACTTATATAATCTCACTCAGCTAGTAAGTAGCAAAAGTCCAGAATTAAAAGGATATCCCCTAATCAAGTCCAATGATAAGAACAGTCCTAGAGAAGCCATTTACTGGCAGTACTTATTGGTCAAGTTCAAGTATTAGATTTGTATCCCAGATGTTACATATTTAATAGTGATGGGAAATTTCTTAAAATTTCAGATACCTAAAAGTGAAGACATTTCATTCTTGTCAAGACCTGAATGATTTCCACAGTTTCTATGTTTGCTTTTCCTATTATATTTTTCTTATAAGTTATTCCACATTGTTGCTAGTGTTTGCAGATACTTTCCAGCTTGAATAATTTTGTGGCTTCTTTGGTTGTTTAATAAGAGATAAACTGCTAAAAGCATTGAATCTGGCATGCAAAACATTCTCTGTTACTGGTAATGTTAAATATTTATTGTCATGCTGTCCTGATGCCAGCAAGCCTCAGTTTGTATTTTAACGTGTATTTTGCATTCTAGGGCTTATTAGCTTAATAAAAGTTGAACCAAGCTATTAAATGCCAACTTATATAAACAAGAATGTTAGTGTTCTGAATACATCAGAGTTCTGATAGATATGGACATAAAAGATTTACCTCTTTGATATTTAAGCATAGTTATTTAGTTGTTGCATTTTCAAACCTTATTTCATGTATTAACTCTTACATTATATATTTACTGGTGAATTTAACAAAATCTGTACCATGCACCTACTGTCTGTAAGACAGCAATTTCTGCTGCATAGGATACAAACAGAAATAACACAGGCCTCTGCACTCAAGTGGATGGTACTTTGGTAAGGCAGATTACGAAAGGAAAGTGAAAGTGAAAGTCACTCAGTTGTGTCTGACTCTTTGCGACCCCATGGTCTATACAGTCCATGGAATTCTCCAGGGCAGAATACTGGAGTGGGTAGCCTCTCCCTTCTCCAGGGGATCTTACCAAGCCAGGGATTGAACCCAGGTTTTCCGTATTGCAAGCAGATTTTTTACCAGCTGAGCTACAAGGGAAGCCCAAGGCAAATGAAACACAGATACAGTAATTGTAATAAGAGCACAGAGAGATTTAAGTGAAGGAGACAGCTGGGTGGCAGTGACTGGTGGTTTAAGTTCTAAGGCACTGTGATCTGCTGAGTAATGCTTCCAGCTAGATGGATAGGGAAGGCTTCACAGATGTCTTTGGAATATTTGAATAGCATGGCAAATGATTGTTATAAGTGCCTACCAAGGAGAGTGCACAGTGCTAGACACTGGAGATTCAGATATGAATAGTCCTGGTTGTGGTTTTCAAGGCTAACACTCCATAATGATTTGGTATTGGTACAATGTGGTGAGAAGTCTAAAGAAAAAATAAATGTACAAAGGAAGATGTGATTAATGCTCATTGAGGGGGTAATATTTTACTATAGTTTTAAAGGATAAGTTGGTAGTGCCTCATAGATGGAAATTAATGGACTCAATGGCTCATAGGGTGATTTTAACATTTATACTGCTTGTTACTCCCAATACATCCTAGGCAAGGGAATACTTGCACTGTGTTCCCCCAAATTGCTAGCTATCTGGATTTCTAACAATCTAGGATAATTGAGTTCTGCTCTCCTTTTGAATTAATATCTTTTAAAAAAATTTACAGTAGAGCTTAAATGGATTTTTGGTATTCAATACATGAACATTTTGGAGATCGTTTTTTAACCCCCTTCCACATTGTAGATTTTTTTTTTTCCCCTGTATTCTGATGTGAATGTTCTACTTACACAACTAACCATTGGGTTATTTTCCTTTAACTGACATTATAATTTATTTATATTTAATTTATGTGCTACTATAGGTATTAAATTTATTCCTGAAATTATTTTTAGCATTGTAAATATTCCATGTGTATGCTATTTCTATGTATGAATTTATTATACATTCGTCCTGATACAATTTAATTGTTCACTATGGCTCCTTATCTAATTTGTCTTAATAGCAGTAAATTCCTTTTCTGCTTTCAGTGACAGTACAGTTCTTTGCAGAGAATCAGAGAATATGAATTTGAAATCTCTGATGCACTATTAGCCATAATGCGTAGAACATTTGATTTCTCATTCTTCTTGTAAACTAATATTCATAATTAGAGCTAATTATCTTTTCATACATTTATTGAATATCTATTTCATGTTAAGTGTTGACAGTATAGAGACAGTCCTCAAAGAACTTAAGTTTTCAAGACTTATAGATTGTAAATTATTGTAACATTCAATAGAGATAATAATGAGCACATTTTGAGAAACGGAAGGTGCTAAATAAGCGATTGTCCTTATTTTCTGATTAATATAGGAAAACTAATGGGCTCTTTAACATTTTTGAACCCTTGGATACTTGGCGTGTAATCTAAAGAAATCCATTGATTACTATTACCCCATGAATCATCCTTTTTCTCTCCTAGTGTCTTTTAAGATGTGTAATGATTTCTCTGGGAAGTTATTAAATGTAGGGCAAAGTGTGATATGGAGCTTTGTGAACTACTAGGATCCATTTGAAGCTCTAAATTATGTCTCTTTGTGTGACAGAGATATGGATTTTTTTTTTCATGAGAGAAATTATGTATCAGGTATTTGATTTTACTTTTGTTAACAATACCAATTATAATAGCTTACATTTGGAGGCTTCCTAGGTGGCGCTCCAGAGAAGGCAATGGCACCCCACTCCAGTACTCTTGCCTGGAAAATCCCATGGATGGAGGAGCCTGGTAGGCTGCAGTCCATGGGGTCACTAAGAGTTGGACACAACTGAGCGACTTCACTTTCACTTTTTCACTTTCATGCATTGGAGAAGGAAATGGCAACCCACTCCAGTGTTCTTGCCTGGAGAATCCCAGGGGCAGGAGAGCCTGGTGGGTTGACGTCTATGGGGTCACACAGAGTCGGACACGACTGAAGTGACTTAGCAGCAGGTGGCGCTCAGACGGTAAAGCGTCTGTCTACAATGTGGGAGACCCTGGTTCGATCCCTGGGTCGGGAAGATCCTCTGAAGAAGGAAATGGCAATCCACTCCAGAACTACTGCCTGGAAAATCCCATGGACAGAGGAGCCTGGTAGGCTACGGTCCATGGGGTCGCAAAGAGTCGGACACGACTGAGCGACTTCACTCACTTCACTTAGGTGGCAGTAGTGATAAAGAACCCGCCTGCCAATGCAGGAGATGAAAGAGAAGTGGGTTCAGTCCCTGGGTCAGGAAGATCCCCTGGAGAAGGACATGGCAACCCGCTCCAGTATTCTTTCTTGTCCGGAGAATCCCATGGACAGACGAGGCTGGCAAGCTACCGTCCATGGGGTCGCAGAGTCAGATAAGACTGAAGCAACTTAGCATGCATTTTTTATTGATATGAATTATAAATTATCTTCTTATGATGCATTTTAATATTGAAGTTAATGCTAGGAAATATTTTTATTAATCTCATTTAGTGATCAAGAAAGATATAGTTAAAGCACTCCACCCAAAGATGCAGAGCTGGCAATGGCAGAGAAAGTTTTAATTGGAAAAAACTTTTAAGAACACTCCACAACCCTCTTGCCAAAATTAAGCATGTAATTTTCTTTCAGTGGAATATCATGTCCTATATACATTCCTTAGAGTGAATGAGATTGGGACTTTTTTTTAAACATGCTTCTAGTATGTTTTGAAATTTTAGAACTGTCATCTGTAAAGAAAATTTTATTTTACACTTTTGGGTTTTCTAAGGTAAATTATTATATTTGCTTCTACATAAATAGCTGACACAAATTAGAGTATAGCTTCTTTTTGATACATTATAGCTATCTATTTTTCCCATGTTAGATAATATTTATTTTACACAGCTAATATGTCTAATTTGAAGAAGGTTTTATGGTAGAGCACATTTGATTTTTACTGAGTCTTTGACAAATGATTGTAACTCTGTATCATCTAAATATATCCCAGCATTTTTAACTTCCCTCTTCCATTATAATGTAGATTTCTCTTTTGATTACTCTTTGTCTTCAATCTTCCTCCCAAATGGGTCTTATTATTCCAGTTGAATTCATCAGTAATACTTAAAGGTATAAATCATTAAATAACAAAGTTTCCTGTTAGCCACAGCACTCTGTTTAATACTATATTTCCCACAGCTATGGGGTCTATGTCAGTGACTTAAAACTGAAAGAAACTTATCAGCTTTAAAAGGTTTAATTAAAAGTACAGTAGGATGGACACTTTTAAGTCCACCTGTACTGTTCCTGTTCTTTCCCTCTGGAGATTTTGAAAAGCTTTCCCTTTGCCTAATGAGTTCTTGTTACTAATAAATATATTGGAGTTTGAAAATTAGTTGAGAATTACTGGTCTGGACCTAAGGCACTCTTGCATTTGGAGCCTTGAAAATCCATTAGACAGGCCTAAATTGTTTCTATAAGAGCAGTTTCCCACTTTGACAGGGTAGTTCTGAGTAATTAAAGCAACTCTAGGGCTTTCTGTTCCATTTTAATCTAGGTTCAGACTGAGCCAGTTCTCCCTGTTCATATACCATTTTAGAGACTGAGATATACTCTGAACAGCGCAGGTAATGCTTTAAGCAATTTAAATGTCTTCTTTTAAGCAATTTAAAATTCATATTTGTAAGATAAATTATTTTTCTTTCATTTAAAAGTTAAAAATGGAAGCAATAATAATGGAGCTACCAAGCCCATGATAAAATACTTTATACTGATAAAAATATTTTGTGCACTATATAACATTGGATAATTTTCCCCCAATTATATTCTCTTTTGATATAATTATTTAAAGGTAATATCACCAATATGGATTTAAATCTAAGTCTTCTTTTGATTTTATCATGCTATGAGCTTTTGTCAGAGGGGAGGTCAACAGATAGCCCTTGACAATTTGGGCAGAATGGCCAGAAACCATACAGTCAACATGATCTTGCAAAAGTATTCAGGAGGCTCTGCAAAACACAACAGGACATTTAGTATAAACTTAGTCTACACTAACTGAATTGACTCCCCTGGAAATCTGGATATAAAAAGGCAAATAGAAATTGCCTTTAGGAAAAAGGGAGAAATGGGGAAGAGGGGCACCAGTTTTCTATTTCAAAATATATGGAAGTAGGTAAATTCTGCTGCTGCTGCTGCTAAGTCGCTTCAGTTGTGTCCGACTCTGTGCGACCCCATAGACAGCAGCCCACCAGGCTTCCCGTCCCTGAGACAAAATAAATAATGGTTTGGCTAGCTGTGACTAAACATGAAAGCAAATAGAATATGTTCATTGCTTATACGTCCTGTATATGGCAGTGAATATAACTAAGCTTTTTTACTGATAAAATGAACAAATCTTAAAGCTATTGATTGATACTCTAATTCTTTATGACAAGAAAATATGATTATAGGCCCCATATTGGGACAATTTAGGATAGATCTTTATTATGTTCTTAATCTTCTTGGACAGAGTAGATTGCTCTGATCTCAGAAACATATTTGGGATAAACAATAAGGTCAAAGAACAAGAATCTCTAGTTGTGAGTGGTTATTAATTTAGTCTCTCTGGAGAAGAAACTTCAAATAAGGCAACAAATACAGAAACATTCTGTTAAGCCTAACTCTCTGGGTACATGCCATTCTAGGGGAAGCTCTCATATTTCTAAAACATTTGACTGGTGCCACCTCCTTTTTTGTTTTGTTTTGTTTTTTTAATTTTATTTTATTTTTAAACTTTACATAATTGTATTAGTTTTGCCAAATATCAAAATGAATCCATCACAGGTATACATGTGCTCCCCATCCTGAACCCTCCTCCCTCCCCATACCATCCCTCTAGGTTGTCCCAGGGCACTAGCCCCAAGCATCCAGTATCCTGCATTGAACCTGGACTGGCATCTCGTTTCATACATGATATTTTACATGTTTCAATGCCATTCTCCCAAATCTTCCCACCCTCTCCCTCTCCCTCTCCCACAGAGTCCATAAGACTGTTCCATATATCAGTGTTTCTTTTGCTGTCTTGTACACAGGGTTATTGTTACCATCTTTCTAAATTCCATATATATGTGTTAGTATACTGTATTGGTGTTTTTCCTTCTGGCTTACTTCACTCTGTATAATAGGCTCCAGTTTCATCCACCTCATTAGAACTGATTCAAATGAATTCTTTTTAATGGCTGAGTAATACTCCATTGTGTATATGTACCACTGCTTTCTTATCCATTCATCTGCTGATGGACATCTAGGTTGCTTCCATGTCCTGGCTATGATAAACAGTGCTGCGATGAACATTGGGGTACACATGTCTCTTTCCCTTCTGGTTTCCTCAGTGTGTATGCCCAGCAGTGGGATTGCTGGATCATAAGGCAGTTCTATTTCCAGATTTTTAAGGAATCTCCACACTGTTCTCCATAGTGTCTGTACTAGTTTGCATTCCCACCAACAGTGTAAGAGGGTTCCTTTTTCTCCACACCCTCTCCAACATTTATTATTTGTAGACTTTTGGATCATAGCCATTCTGACTGGTGTGAAATGGTACCTCATAGTGATCTTGATTTGCATTTCTCTGATAATGAGTGATGTTGAGAATCTTTTCATGTGTTTGTTAGCCATCTGTATGTCTTCTTTGGAGAAATGTCTATTTAGTTCTTTGGCCCATTTTTTGATTGGGTCATTTATTTTTCTGGAGTTGAGCTGTAGGAGTTGCTTGTATATTTTTGAGATGAGTTGTTTGTCAGTTGCTTCATTTGCTATTATTTTCTCCCATTCTGAAGGCTGTCTTTTCACCTTGCTGATAGTTTCCTTTGATGTGCAGAAGCTTTTAAGGTTAATTAGGTCCCATTTGTTTATTTTTGCTTTTATTTCCGATATTCTGGGAGGTGGGTCATAGAGGATCCTGCTGTGATGTATGTCAGAGAGTGTTTTGCCTATGTTCTCCTCTAGGAGTTTTATAGTTTCTGGTCTTATGTTTAGATCTTTAATCCATTTTGAGTTTATTTTTGTGTATGGTGTTAGAAAGTGTTCTAGTTTCATTCTTTTACATGTGGTTGACCAGATTTCCAAGCACCACTTGTTAAAGAGATTGTCTTTAATCCATTGTATATTCTTGCCTCCTTTGTCAAAGATAAGGTGTCCATATGTGCGTGGATTTATCTCTGGGCTTTCTATTTTGTTCCATTGATCTATATTTCTGTCTTTGTGCCAGTACCATACTGTCTTGATAACTTGGAAGAAACACAAGCACTGGATTGGTTTAATAGCAATGGCTTCTCAAAACAGAGGAGAGTTGATATTAAAGCATTCCATGCTTTCCTCAAATGGATTTTTTGGTGGAGCTTTCATTTGAAATAATTAGGAATTGAATCTGAAAAAAAAAAATTTGGACTTAGAATCCATTTGGAGAGATATTGTGTGTATATGTATGTGTGTGTGTGTGTGTGTGTGTGTGTGTGTGTTCTTGTTACTTAATGGCGGATTTGGTGAGATGGTGGTGAATTTTGCTTAACTGTGGGAAATACTTGAAAGTTTAATGATCTGAACCAGGCAACTCAGAAAAAGTGCTATGAGTTTCTTCATCTAGGGATGAAAAAGACACTTAAGGGGTGATTGTCCTGGGAGCAGAGACAACGCGGTCCCAGCAACCTAGGGTTTCGCAGGAGTGTCAATGTTGTAGTGTAGGGAGGACTTAGTCTAAGTAAGAACAACAGCAACTAGAAATACACTGTCTTCTGTAATTCCTGGTCAGATCCCTTGTTTTTGGTTAACTGGAGATATAAAAGTGACAACATTTTCTGGCTTCATATTTTTCTTTAACAATTTGTCATCTTTAAATCTTTACTCATAGGATTAATGGTCTCATTGAAATTGGGAAGCATTATCTGTCTTCATGAATTGTCTGCTGTACCACTGTACACATGACAAAATCTGTATAGGATAGTATTCTTTTCCTAGATGTACCCTAGTGTACTAATTCTGTTTTGTGGTAAATGTGGGATTTTTATGGCCATATATTGTTATGCTAGTGATTTTCATGGCATCATTTATTGGCTTAAAAGTATATGCATATATAAACTGTGCAAAATTTTTCAACTATATAAAAACAGTAATATACAATATATATTAGAATAATAGTTTATAACCAAACTTTTTGTAGGTGTAATGCAAAAGCAAGCATTATAATGATGGTTAAGAAAATTTTGTTAGGTAGAAATATGAAGTTCATTGGAAATGCAACAGGGTAAAAGTGTTGTCATTCCTTTCTTTGAAGTTTCTAGAAGAACAATATACTCACTAGTGCATGATTTCTTCATATTTCTTCATATTTGCTCCTTTCTTCTCTCTTCAATAAAGCCTCTAGTGAAAAAGAAAATAGAGTATTAAATTTTACATGCAAATTTTCAGCAGTTTGCAAATTGCTAGGGGCAATTCTGCCTATTAAATTACTTTATTCCCACTACTGCTATTTTAAAATGTTGAACATTCATTTTATGTTGAAATATACAGCTACGCTTTCATATTACTGAGATTTACTATATTATGTGCTTGTCAAAATCTGCATGTCTTTTTTTATAAGTTGTTAAAGAAATGTTCTATTAATATGTGTGCTCTCAACGTACAGTCTTATTGTGCTATGTCAGCAGCTAAATATTTAATAAAAGTATAATAAGATATGAAGCATGCATTACACAATATATTAAATTTTCCTTTTTTTCCCACTTTATTGATTTAGAAACGTACATTGATGAACATAATGCATTGTATCATTTTTCACAGGTGAGGATTCAAATATATACTGATGGTATTTCAGAAATTCCTGGAATTAATTGCTTGATTCAGTGGGGAATATGGTTCAATATAATGTTATTTAATTTTAAATAGGTGCACTTTAAAATATATGGGCTAGTGACAAATTGGTTTTATTTATTATATATTTTATCATTATTTAAAGTTTTATGATCTGAATCAAATGGCACAAAATTAAATCTACTCTTAAAGATGCAAGCTTTCCTTTTACTTTCTTGCTTTTCAAAGCATTCAATGTATGGAACATCTTGGCAGCTTATGAAATATCCAGGTTTATGTCTGAATAATTACCTCCCATTTATGCTTATAGCTCAGTTTGCTAAGGTTATTGAGGCCCCAGAAAGTAAATAGAAATATCAAAATTGTTGTTATTTAATGTAGCAGATGCTGAATAAATGTGCTAAAATCCTAAAAAGAATCTAATAAATTCTGGATATATCCTGACCAATTACATACAAGTTGGGGCTTTTCAAACTTCCAAAATGAATGTATATATAAGAATATGAAGAGTAGAAATTTCCTTGCAATCCTGTATTATCTTGGCTCTAGTCCAAATGATTGAAATTAGGATATTTTAGTTAGAATGTCCTACAAAAGCAAGTCATGAGGGATGAAAACATTTTAAAGTTCCTTGAAAAAAAGTTTCTCCCCAATGTTTCTGAGATCCTTTTTACTTTCCTTGAGTTCCAAATCCTTCTATCTGACCTTGAGTTGTGGCTTCTCCATGAAATCCTCCCAAACAGCTATCTCCCACATGTATCTTTTCTTTCTCTGTATAGCTGTTGTATTTACATAGAGAACCACATAGCTTATTTCCTAATTATATGCTGCTTAAAACTTAGCAGCAGCAGCAAGGCTTCCCTGATAGTTCAGTTAGTAAGGAATCTGCCTGCAATACAGGATACCCTGGTTTGATTCCTGGATCCGGAAGATCCCCTGGAGAAGGGATAGGTTACCCACTCCAGTATTCTTGGGCTTCCCTTGTGGCTCAGCTGGTAAAGAATCTGCCTGCAATGCGGGAGACCTGGGTTTGATCCCTGGGTTGGAAAGGGAAAGGCTACCCACTCCAGTATTCTGGCCTAGAGAATTCCGTGGACTGTATAGTCCATGGGGTCGCAAAGAGTCAGACACGACTGAACGACTTCCACTTCAAGGTTTTTGTAAATGTTTGACATTGTAAAATTTTACTTACCTCAAAAAGCAAAACTCTAAAATATGATTCATTTCCTTGGGAACTCTTTATGTTTTAATGAGAGAGGTTGTTCCCCTGTGGTAATGGTACCTGATATTATAGCTGAAAAAATTAGGCTCATTCTGTAATCATATAAGGATTTTGCATAATCCTCTTTAAATATATCTAATTTTTCTTTTCAAGAATGTTTCTATTTAAAAATATTAGTATCAACTGATCCCTTTGTAGGAGATGGGAAATAAGCTTTTCTTCTACTCTTTCTTCTTCTACTACCTCACTCCCAGTGAGGTCCCAGGTTCCTCACTGGTACCCTGCAAATTAGACTGAACAAAAGACAGATTAACGAGAGAAATACAAACAAAATGTATTAATGTGTGCATTGTACATACACCGGAGAGAACTTAGTGATGAGTAACTCAAAGGAGTGGTTAGGATTTGGGCTCCTAGCAAGACAAAGAAAAGGAGTTTTAGACTTTCAAGGGTGGAAAATTGGAGAGGAAAGTATACCACACAAAAGAATGGAAGAGGTTTCCTCTTTGATTTTTATTTTTTAAGTTGTTCTAAATCAGGACAAGGAAATGCATCACTATTTAACTCCATGTATTTGAAACAAAAACCCAAACTTCATTGACAAAGTGACCCTCTTAGCAATTTATCTATCCCCCACAGTGTTCAGTTATCATAAAAGAATCTTGTAGCTAGTAGTATCTATAGTTGAAGAGCCCTGCCTCTCTTTCAGATACCAGTGGGTGCATATTATTACATTATTTGCTAACCTCTCTTTGCAATTCTTTGTGATTACTTACTGGCATACATCTTGTAGACGACCCTGAGAGATGAAAACTAATCATTCTTAATATTATTTGAAAGAGGAGTACCTCATTGCCTAATTTTTAGCGTCATGCTAGGTTTATAGTCTCTGAGCTCCAGGATGGTTAATGGAAAATTTCACCTTCTCGTTAATATTTGAGATCTGAACTGAATTGACTTAAAAAAAAAAAAAAAAAAAACTCTCAGTTTTTTTTTTTTTTAATATCTTGTAAATTCTGAGTAATAATCTCTAAGAAAAGTTGTCCTGATGCAATTGAAGCCAATGGCAATGGACAGCAGAGCTAAGGGCACAGGCCCAGGTTAGCAGTCACCTTGGCATTTATTAACATGATCATAACAGAGCAGCATAAGTGTAGGTAGTGATAAAAGCTCATTTCCTGCTTCCTCCTTAACACACATTCACCAAAAAGCCCCCAAATTTTGATTAGGGCAAAACATTCTGAAGCTGCACTTGGGAAGAAAAATAAAAAATGAAGAAAACAAATAAAAATCTTTTGTCAAGTCATGAAGAAGGGGGAAAAATACCAAAGCAACTGATAATAGGAATCGATTTCTACTCAAGTCTCTATTACTTAAAACTTATATAATCCTTGGCAATTGCTTACTTCTTTGTATATCAATATATTCATCAGATAGTTCTAATTCCCTAATTACCTCAAAAGGGTATGAAAATATATGAAGAGCATATGGGTCAAAATCTTGTATAAAGTATAAAGCCCTTAAAGAATAAGATAATATACTTTTAAAAATTAGCTCTTTAAAAAAAGAGCTAAAGAAAAAGAAAAGGATATACTTCTTTCTTTAAAAAAAAAAGAAAAGGATATACTTTCAATTTCAGTAGAAACTGTACTCCAGGTAGAAGGCTGTCAATTTCTTTATGAAATTATTTCATTCAGTTAGTCCATTTGAAATTTGCATCATTTCACTGAATGCCAAGCATATAATCAAAAAAGAAAAAAAATGTAGACTCTGGACTCTGGGAAGTAAAGTTTATTATTTTTGATCAACATTTTGTTCCTCTAAACTTTAAGAAATATCTTGTAAACTTTTTTTCATATTAAAAAAATCTGCTTTCATAATAGTAGTAATTTATTTTAATTCTTAAATCTCTTATCCCACACTTCCCATCTATGCACATGTTCCTGTTTTTTTCCTTCAGACAGGAGCCAGGGTTGAATACTTTTATTTTTTTAATTGAAATATAGCGATTTTAAGACATTGTGTTAGTTTTAGCTGTGCAGTAAAGTGATTCAGATACGTATACAAACACACACATATATACATACATAAATTCTTTTTTAAATTCTTTTTCATATTAAATATAGTTCCCTATACTATACAGTAGGTTCTTGTTGGTTATCTGTTTTATATATAGTGGTGTGCATCTGTTAATCCCAGACTCCTAACTTTGCCCTCTCCTCCTTTTCCCCTTTGTAAACCATAAATGGATTTTCCGCGTCTGTGATATCTTATGATATTTGTCTTTCTCCAGGGTTTTTTACATAGTATGATAATCTCTTGGTCCATCCATGCTGCAAATTATTTCATTTTTATGGCTGAGTAATATTCTCAGACCTACTAATTCATAAGTGTGGGGGTGGGGCCCACCAATCCATGTTGTAGCAATCTCTCCAGGTGATCTCTTGCATGCTAAAATTTGAGAGGCACTAGGGCTGCCGTCTATGGGGTCGCACAGAGTCAGACACGACTGAAGTGACTTAGCAGCAGCAGCAGATTACATTTAAGGGACAAAGAAGATGTATAGTACAGAATAACCTAAAAATTTGATGTGAACAACTGGATGAATATTGGAACCATATTTGGAGATATGGAACACTGGGGAAAGAACTAATTTGAGAGGAAATTTACAGTTTTTTTTCTTTGATATATTAGTATTAAAATTTTAATTATATAGTGAGATACACTGCACATAATATTTAGCATATCAATTATTTTAGATGTATAGTTCAGTAGTGTTAAGTATATTCATATTGTTGTGCAACCAGTTTCCACAGCTTTTTACCCTACAAAACTGAAATTCTGTACCCATTAAACAACACTCCAATTTCCCCCTCCCCCTAGTCCCTGGCAACCACTGTCCTATTCTTTGTCTCTATGAATTTGACTACCCTAGATCCTTCATTGTATTAATCTGGCTGTTCAGCTATAAACAAAATACTGTATACTGAGTGGTTGAAACAACACATATTTACTTCTCACTGTTCTGGAAACTGAAATGTCCAAGGTCAAGGTGCTGGTTCCTGGTGAGATCACTCTTTCTATCTTGCAGCTAGCTACCTTCTTGCTGTGTCTTCCTATGGTGGAGAAAGTTCTGGTGTCTCTCTTCTCTTAAGGTCACCAAGTCTATTAGGGCCCCACCCTTATGACCTCATGTAACCTTTTGTCATTCCACACTGGCCCTATCTCTAAATACAGTCATATTTGGGGTTAGGGTTTCAACATGTGTTTGGGGGGACAGTCTGGTCCATAGTGCTCATGTAAGTGGAATCATAAAATATTTGTCTATTTGTGACTAGCTTATTTCATTTAGCATAATGTAGAATTTAATCTTTGATCAGTTAAGTTTGAAGTACCTATTTGACATCCAAGTAGGATGTCAAGGTTACAGATGGCAGGAGGGCATGCTAAATAGTCATTTGTGTGCTTTTTGTGTCTCTCTACTAAATGTCAACTCCGATACATTGTCTCCTATCAAGTCTCCATTTCTAAGTGCTTTTAGTTCCAGATGTGGGGAAAAGGGAGTTTTCAAGGTGAATTCTGAAAGCTGACTTCTTTGGAATCATAACATTGGGATTACAAAATTGAGAATTAAGTATTGTATTTTTAAAGTATTTTTTTCTTTCACAGACTTATCTTGATCCAATTTATATTTTAATATAAAGTATCACAAGTTTATGTAGGCTATAACCATAAGAAAAATTTCTGTCATTATATATTGTTAAGAATTATTCTTTAAGAAAATAATAGTTTTGTTAAGGGAAAATTTAAGAAAATTTAAAATGCTTAATGAAAAATACATGATACTAAATGAAAAAATGTGTAATAGTATTCTATCATTTCTCAGATATAGATAATCATGTTTTACATAGCCTTACCTCAAGTAAAAAAGCCTTTCATTGTTTGAAATATCAAAAGGGGATATACTTTATAATATTTAATATTTGTAAAACATTTCCCATGGAAAAATTAAGCAATAAAAATCCTACTACATTGCATGAACTAACTCATAAAATTCAAATAAATTAACTTGAATGGGGAAAAGAAAACAAATAGTATGGAAAACGCCTTCTTTAAAACCAAAGTCCACCAAAGTTCATTAGGAAAAAGTGAATTAAATAATCGTGAAAAGACTTAACTTTCTAAATATGAGCAATCCACATCTTAGAAGGCAGGAGAAATTACAGTTTTAAATAGATTTGATAGGGGAGGCATTGCCAAAAATATAGGATATGTGCACATTTGTCTGTTACTTTAGTAGTGATAATAATTCATAATGGTAATAGTTATGTACTAAGTACTTTTGATGGACTAGGTGCTGAGTGATTTGCATACATTATTTAATGTACTTCTGTCAACCACTTCACATAATACACATATTCCTTTCTTACATTTGGGAAATTCAAAGCATCAGGAAGTTAAGTAACTGCTCTAAAGTCATACTGCTGAAAAGTCATATTTTAAAATACAGTGTTTTTTAAAGGAGAATGCAAAATTGCCTGTCTACATACAATGTATTTATGGGTCATGCTTTGATCATTCTTTAATATGTATCTCAAGTACCTACTCAACACAATGTACTTTGTGATATTAGCACATACTTCTTGATTCCCTGCAGGAGCTAATAGGATATATCATTTACTTGAAAGCAAATTGTGCCCATCAAGGGATTAAGAGACAGAATGTGCTGCAATGTAAGTGTGACTTATGGCATTACCTGAAGTCAACCTCAAACTTCTTGCAGCATATTTGGCATTCTGAGTCCAATAATTTTCAGGTCCAACCCTAGGCTAAGCCAGATGGTTTTTGTGTAGCTCTTTTCTTCTCCCTTATGGTTCTATCCCATTGGAAAAGGTTGATATGACAGGATTGACTTCATTTGTACTCATTTTACTGTGCTGATCAATATGGGATCAACAGAAGGATGGACTAAACAAATTCTATGCCTTCAAGAAAACATGTAGAAGGGGCAGAAAAAAATACAAAGAAGAATTAAATTAAAACAGTGATATAAGTATAAGACTTCCTGGTACATGCGGACCAAAACAATGGGTCTATGTATGGTGCAAAGAAAATTCACATATAGGGATGGGCCTGGGGGTGACCGTCATGGCGGGTGTCTGGGTGCCCTATGCTCAGTGCTCCCCAGACACACAGTGGCTACTCTCTGATGGACTTATTCTAGCAAAAGCATCCCTAGGCTAGCAGATATTTTGGCCCAGGGCTTTATGATTATGCCATGATGTTGCCATCCTCAGTGTTAGACATAGTACTGCTGATGGTGTTATTTCCTTTTCCTGATTTCTCACACTCAGCACTTCACTTGCTTGAAATGGTAATATGTGATGGTTTGCCACCCACATCCTTTTGCCCTCCTGCTTGCCAAGTCTGCACTTTTCATCTTTTTCTCCCTGTGTCCTCCTAAAATTAAATGAATTACCGCGAAAAAAAAACCAGAAAGCACCCACCTGACTTACAGCTGCCCCATAACCCTGGTCATAGAGAGGATTGCAAACTTTCTCCTGCTGTCTACTGAATGATGCTAAATATATGCTGAGTATTTCCAACTGTTTTCTTGCTTTTGGCTGTACTTTTTTTGAAATGTCAGATTTTTTTTTTTTAATAAAGTTGCTAAATTGTTTCATCTGTGGATAATTTTGTTTAAATATTTCATTAAACATATTTGCAGCCTGAGACAGTTAATGTTGAATTGAAAACTGGTTAGGTTTTTCAGTTATTTTTTTTAATGCCTGGCAGCTGGAATATATCACTAAAATGCTGACGTTGGATTATTTAAAACAGCATTGCCTGTAAGGCTAGGAGAAGCTATTTAAGACAAACCTCAAGAAGGCTGGTGAAATAATAGCTGAAGTTATGTTATGTCAGCCAATTCCTCAGCATAGAACAGAACTGTGAAGCCAGAATTGTTATCCTTCACTGTGACATAAAATCTATATTTTGATCCTTTTGATCATTAATAGTCCTATAGGAATTGAACCCAGGAGGAGTGTGCTTTCATCCCGTGTGTTGGCCAAAGGTCAATTTGGATGGTTCTGCTTTACCTTTTCAATATGCGCACAGTTTCGTTTAGATATAATCAGAGTACCGTTTTTGAAAGAGCTCTGAGGTTGTCATTCTATATATAGTTTGTATTTCATGAAGAAATAGGCTTAGCTATTGTAGTGGCCATCTGCAAACATATTACAGAAATTCCAAAGTGACTAAGGGATCTATGGAGTCTTTTAATCTGATACTTTAAGTCACTATTTCTCTTAAACTGAAAAGTGATTTTTATTTAGTTGATTAGTCAACAGGCCACCAGCGTTTTATGTACAGATTCTGTACTCCTTCCTTATTGCCCTAGTTAAGCTTGAGGGAAAAGACACTGGACAAGAGATGGGAGTAGGTGGGGGAGGGAGGTAACATAAAAACTAAGTTAGAAATCCCTGAATGTTGTTGCATTTGCTATCCTTACATCTTTAGAGGATAGCAAAGCTTTTAGTCTGCAATATGGGATAATAATATTTATTTTACCCATTTCACAGGGTTTCACTATAATATGTCTGTTTGTAAATGACAAATCCTTCTGTAAATGTCTCCTTGTAATAAGTGAGAGAGTCCGTCTTTAACATATTTTGATCATTGTTTGATATGTGTCTAGAAAATATAAACACACGCAAACCACGTAAGCAAGAATTGTCCTTAAGAAAATCATAATTATTAAATGAATGCAGTTTTTTCTGTTTTCCCTGCTGTCTTTTGTCTCTCTTTTCTCTCCCAGTATCCTCTTGGTTATTTAGAATGCCTACTTTGGTGACCCCCTACCCCATCAAGGGCCTCATGTTGTTGTATCTATTCCCAAATCCTCTATATTTGAACCTTTTCTTCCCTATTAAACTGAAATGGCAGTTACTGTCATTTGTCTCCTCCCCAATGCTTCATACATTTTTGATAATCCTAAATTGACCTTATATTAAATGGTTGCCAGCAATACAACTCTAAATATCCCATCTTGCTAGGCATGGACATTCTATAAAATGTTAACATTTCTGAAACTGTGAGCTGCCTGTTAGAAGTTTCTTTCTTTCCTATACTATTCAAGAAAATCTGTTTTAAAATTGGTATTTCTTACAATCATAGGAATCTTAGAATTGGGAACATAGAACGTAAGTTCAGAGGGGATTTGGAACATGTAATTTGGGCAGGGGGGCAGATGATTCAATCACAGATTGAAAATTCAGAAGTTATAAACAGGTAGACAATGAAAAGTCTTTCTCCTAAGCCTGTTTCTCCCACCAGTACCTCTCCCCAGAGGCAAATATTATTTGCATATGTAGTTGTCCCTAAGTATCTGCAGGGATGGGTTCCATGACAGCCTCCCCATCCTCATCCCAAACCAAAATCTGAGGATGCTCGAATCCCTTATATGAAATGGCAAAGTACATCCACAGGTACAGAGGGTCAGCTGAAATAGAGCATATACATACACTTCTTTAAAATTTTACTTTCAAAAATAAAACTCAAATGACAATGACATATAATCTTTTTTAATCTTTTATATTAGGAATGTAAAATTTATCTTAGAGATTGTTTTCTCCATTTGCAAAAGTACCTTCATTTCCTCAAGGCAACATGTTTTTCCTTTGAATAAATCTAATATCATTTATTTGGACTTCCCTGGTGACTCAGAGGTTAAAGCATCTGCCTGCAACACGGGAGACCTGGGTTCGATCCCTGGGTCAGGAAGATCCCCTGGAGAAGGAAATGGCAACCCACTTCATTACCCTTGCCTGGAAAATTCCATGGATAGAGGAGCCTTGTAGGCTACAGTCCGTGGGATAGCAAAGAGTCAGACATGACTGAGTGACTTCACTTTTCACTCACTTTTATTGTTTAGATTCTTATATTTAAAAAATGGGTTCATCTGTAATATATTGTGGTATAAGATAGCGTAAAGTAGGTACTATTTTATTAGTTGAGTTTTTTTTTAATTTATTTATTTGGCCACCTTGGGTAATCTTAGTTGTGACCCTCATGATCTTTCATCACAGTGCGCAGACTCTCTAGTCATGTTGTGGGCTCAGTAGTTATGACATGTGTGCTCCAGAGGGTGCAGGCTTCAGTAGTTGAAGCAAGCCAGCTCTCTAGTCATGGTCCACCAGTTTATTTACTACAGGGATGTGGGATCTTAATTCCCCCAGGGGCCGAACGCACATCCCCTGCATTCCAGGGCAGACTCTCAACCACTGGACCATGAGTGAAGTCTCCTATTGGCTGAGATCTTTATTTAAACCCAACAAAGTGGCTGAAGTGTTGATATCTTATACTTTTAAAATAACACACTTGTTTTTATTGCATCAAAAACCCTTAAATGGAGAGAAATAAAAGAGAAATAGGTCTTCTGCCTTATGTGTCTCTTGGTCAGGGAGATGAAGTTGGTCAGGGAAGTGGAAGGAGAAAAGAAATAGAGTTTGGCATGGATGAGGATACAAGTTAGAAGTTACACTAAAAACAAGGACAAATGTCTTTATTCTTTTCCATTTGCACTGTTACAGAGTGATTTTTAAAGCATTCATTAGTTCATAAATATATTTTAATACAGTTTGAATTATTTCAAATGTAAAGTTATATTTTTCTACATTCAATAACAAGATTGTGGTTTGAAAATCTAACAGAATGTGGTTTAAAAATCTCACAGAATTAGAGTGTGTTTTTCAGTTTGCCAATTCTACTTGAGTATACTAGAGGAATAGTAATAATTCACCTTTTAAGGCTGAAAATACTTTGTTAACACCATAGGAGTAGGTTTTAAAACCTTTGCAGAAACCTTGAGATATGGAAGATTTTCAAAGTTCCATTTTATGAGTTTAAAATTGCCATTTTAAACTAAAAAGCTATTTTCCCCTACTCAATTTAACATATTTAAAAGGCATGCCAATGTATCTATTGATTTTTTAAAAATAGGTTTGCCATCTTGAAAGTATATTTTATGTATAAAGAACTCAATATCAGATGCTGCTGTTAAGAATAACTTAAGTTTCTAGTTTAAAATACTAAAGAAAGTTAGTAAACATAACTTCTTGTTCCCTCTCTAAGATTATTAGAGGAGTTCTGTAATTCATTATTAAGAATTACTTCCTAAATAGCAACTTAACATACTGGCATAAAAATACCAGCTAAATAAATAAAGAACACATGATACACACAATAGCTAAGCATTGAAGAGTTGCCACAGATACAGTTTGTTATAATTATATCCAGTAATTGAATATGACTTAAAACAAAAATCCTAGAATCCTAGGAAGAACAAATTGAAGGTTAATATATTAATGTTAATACATTAATGTTTGTATTAATACATTAATATAAACATGATAGAGAGGATAAAGCATTACATTTGGAGTGAGAAGACCTGGAATCAAATCCTGGCTCTGTTGATTTGTTGTTGTTGTTAGTCACTAAGTCATGTCTGACTCTTGCAGCCCCATGGACTGCAACACACCTATCTTCCCTGTCCTTTCCTATCTCCCAGAGTTTGCGCAGTCATGTCCATTGAGTCAGTGATGCCATCCAACCATCTCATCCTCTGTTGATCCCTTTTCCCCCTACCTTCAATCTTTCCCAGTAACAGGGTCTTTTCCATTGAGTCAGCTCTCCATATCAGGTGGCCAAAGTATTGGAGCTTCAGCTTCAGCATCAGTCCTTCCAATGGACACTCAAGACTGATCTCCTTTAGGATGGATTGGTTGAATCTCCTTGCAGTTCAAGGGACTCTCAAGAGTCTTCTCTAGCACCACAGTTCGAAGCATCAATTCTTCAGTGTTCACCCTTCTTTATGGCCCAACTCTCAACTCTCACATCTGTACATAACTACTGGAAAAACCATAGCTTTGATTCTATGGACCTTTGTCAGCAAAATGATGTCTTTGCTTTTTAATATGCTGTCTAGGTTTATCATAGCTTTCCTTCCGAGGAGCAAGTGTCTTTTAATTTCATGGCTGCAGTCACCATCCACAATGATTTTGGAGCCTAAGATCTGTTGATTTGGAAGCCTCAGTTTTCTAATTTGTAAGATAAACTGTTTTGCAAGGATATATCTCCCCTATGGAACATTTTGAGAGGCTGGCAAGTCCTATATAGACTCATTCTCAGAAATAATATTATAAAATGCTTAGATTTAAATACACAGGATGACAAAATAAACCAATTGTATCAAAGTGCAGTTAACTAAATATGAAAGTACACATTTTAGTATTATAAAAAAATTTAAAAATTAAGACACATTCAATATCAAAATACATCAAAGTGTCTCATAACTTTCTTCATTGAAAATTAGTGGTAAGCTAAAGAACTGAAATGTGAAATGAAAATGCCTGATTTCGTTTAGTTCACAAAGTCACAGATAATGCTAATACTATTGGTTTTATGGTATTGTCACATTTGAATGAAATATTAAATTTCAGTTAGAATTAAGTGAATATAAAAATGCTTTTTTTTTGGTCCATTAGTTTCATTGATCTAAATTCTTTCTGTGGAGCTCAGGATAATCATCTTGGGGCTTTAGGATTTTTAGATTCTTTCCAATTTCAAAATGTAGTCCTCTCTCTATGATTTCTCACCTGTTTATGTGTTCACATTGCCTGGGATCATGTTTATAAAATCTGAAGTTAAAAAATAACAAAATTGTGTGAAACCACTTTCAGTTGATCAAACAACAACAACAACAAAATGTTCTTCTCAGTATGATTAAAGTTTAATTTTTCACTGGTTCTGATTGAAATTTCTTATACAAATAGGTGACCAACCATCTAAGAGTGTCTATATAAATCAGAGTTCTCCAGGGTCCCAAGATCTGCATTTGGTCAGTTGGAGACCCAAGAGAACTGCTGGTGTAAGTTCTGGCTCAAATACCAGGGACTTGTATTATTATTCTACTTGGGACTTGAGACCCAAGAAGAACTGATGTTTCAGCTGAATACAGAAAAAGAAAAGACCCATGTCCCACTTCAAGGCAGTCAGGGAGGAGGAGTTCTAGATTACTGGTGGGAAGGTCTGCTTTTTGTTCTATTTAGACCTTAAATTAATTGAATTAGGCCCATCCACATTAGGGAGGGTGATCTGCTTTAATCAATCTACCAATTCAAATGAAAATTTCATCTAAAATCACCCTTAAAGACATTCCCAGAACAGTGTTGAGCAAATATCTGGACACCTCATGTCCTAGACAAGTTAACAAATAAAATTCACCATCCTAGTGCCTATAAAAAAATCATTTTTAAAATATCACAGACATCATTATCACAATTTAAACATTTTTATACTGTGTGAAAATCAGAATGATAAATTGCTTCTGCCCAATGAAAATTACAAAATAATGCTGAATGAATATAAAGTGACTTTATTTTATTATAATATGTAGAATGCAGTACTTTAATTTTGAATGTAATTCTTTTTTTTTTGCTGTTTGAGTAAGTAGTCATCTTAGATTTCTTAAGTATGTAGGGTGAGTATGTAAGCAAGAGAAAGCAGAAATAAAATGTTTGAATTATTAAACATATTTTCAAATACTATAGACACCTGTCAAAGTGTCTTGGTATTGCTAGTCAACTAATGCAAATGTTGACTTAATGTCTTTATAGGTCACTTATATAATAATTTACTAAGAAGTTATTCCTTTCAGCTTAAAAGTATACTTTCAAAGAGCATACTGATTTAGGATTGAGGTTATGATTTCATTTCAGGTCTTCAACAGACTAGTGATAGGAAATTAAATGTGATATAATCATGGCTTTTGTCTGAACTTGCTTATTTTATAAACTGGAATAAACATGTCTGGTATCAAACATTAAGTGTGAAACATTTTGAACTCCTTGAATGAAATACTTAATTTGTATTTATTCAGCCTTGTAAATAAATTTAAAAAAATATTGATCTGTACAAATGTGTTACCAATCTTCTCTCACTTGTGGTGGCTAACTTCTAGAAAAGTGAAAAAAATGAATTTTATACTTCCCTCTCAGATAATAGTGCTTTTAGAGGTTGAATAGATCAGCATCTGTTACCTGATATGGATCCATTACAATCCACTTCACTGCTGTGAGGGAAAACAATTTATATTAAATTAGAATACAGATTTAGGATCACTTCAGGTCTCTGAGTTTGGCCTAGAATTTAAAGTAGTGAATAATAAGAAGATTTAGAGGATAGGTTTTGTGTGCCAGAAATGTTTTCCTCTTAAGGGAAATCCCTAGATGATTCAATCTGAAAATTGGGTTCTTTTTAACCCTATTTTACTCTGAAGCTAGTTAGGAACAAAAGAACAAAATAAACTTAGACTTGAGGATCCTATAGTTCTGCCTTTCATCCCTGGTTAAATCATAAGAGAGTGGGTGGTAGGAAATAAGGTGCTAGGGGAGACAGAGGGAGAGACAGAGAAGCACTGGCCAAATAAGCTCTCCACAAGATTTTACAGGGAAACTCAGTACGTAAAGGATAGGCCCCAGGAGGGCTCCTTAGGGAACTCTGTGTCACCCCTGACCTTCCAATCTTGGGTTGATTTTCTTGAATCTTTTACCCTTCATTTGGGCTTCACTTTGACAGGAGACTCAATAGTCCAGTGCCTTCAGCTATAGGGCCCAGCTACACCTTGGGCCGTGCAAGCCTATTATTCTGCACCCTGTTCTCCCAACCTAAATAGTCCATATTAGAACCAGAGATGTGGTTTAAGAGATCTTAACTGTCAAAACATAATTTAAAAACAATTCTGATAATATTCACCCCGTTGACATCTTAGAGTTGGTTTACAAAAGAGTTTATGTGTGACAGAGGTGGCAATACAAACATTTAGGGAAAAGATATAGACTTTTCAATAGATGAGTGAAGTAAAGCAAGCCAGAGTAGGGGAAAGGATGCAGAAGTATTTTAAGAAATGTGATCCTGAAGGCTGGATATTACTTGTTTTATTTGCCTGAAAAACACAAAACATGAAAGCAATGATGTAGCTAGAAGAGATCACAGACATAGACTGCAATGAAAATATTAAAGCTATGCGATGGGATTAGCCATGGAAAAAACAGAAAGACTACAGAATCTGTTCTGGTTTTGGGATGAATGCTTGGGTTCAGTAAAAGACTGAGGCAAAACAACAATTGTGCTTCGAGTAACTGTTAGATAAAACAAAGGATGTAAGCATTGGTTGGAATTGATCATTTCTCCCATTTGAGGAACTTGCATATATGGGAAATTATTATTTTTTGTGAGAGGGAAACTATAACAATGATAACTGAGTAAAAGTGATATCAACATTTAAAACCACTATTATTTTTAAAACGTTCATTAAAAACAATTTTTACAGACAGTTCATTGAATTGAAAGATGTCAATTTTTATCCATGCCTGTTTAGAAAAAATTCTGTCTAAGGAGTATGGATAACGTTTAGAGTGAATGTAAGAATTATGTGTACAAAATGAAACAAAGACCAAACCTATATTTTCACTGATGATGAATAGGGTACATGTGCTATCTCAAAGAGATGTAGATGTTGCTGCAGAAAGGGAAAGTAGATCACTTAAAAAATAAATTTTAATTTTATTAGCTAGAGTCTGGAAAGAGACTAGATTCCATCAAAGCCTATTAATAACATAAAAAGGTGCAACAACCTAGATTTCACAAATTCAAACACCTCCAGTCACCACTCAGGACATTTGAATGAGCGAAGCAGCCAAACTCTAAGACACTAGTCATGGGACGCTGCTGAGTGTCTTGACCGCTCAGTGCAATGAAATTCAATTAGAAAAAAGTCTATTCTGGTGCAACAATTACCTTAATAGTTACCTGGATCTCTCAGAAATACTTGGGATTTCTTACATAATATTAAGTGGTCTCTTTGCTTTTCATGTTCCAGTACTTAAGGGTAGCTCTTCTTTAGATATTCCTTAAAGTCTCCCAGTTGGTATTAAAACTCTAGGAGTCTTGGCCCCAGGAGTATATGAAGGAGTGAAAGAGGGTTAATTATCTTTTCAGAAAACTAAGCTTTTAAAGGAAAGACTCGGTGTGTGTGTGTGCTGGGGAGGTCACCATAAAAGCATTAGGTCTCTCATTACACTGTATACTAGAACACTCGTTACTTTTTATCCCCAAATATTTAGTTACCTAGTGCTTAGTGGTTAGCTGTTTTGCTCAGTCGTGTCCAACTCTGTGTAGCCGCCAGGCTCCTGTGGTTCCTCAGGAACCATGGGATTTTTGAGGCAAGAATACTGGAGTGGGTCACCGTTTCCTCCTGCAGAGGGATCTTCCCAACCCAGGGATGGAACCTGCCTCTCTCAGTTCTCATGCATTGGCAGGTGGATTCTTCACCCCTAGCACCACCTGGTGCTATCTAATTACCCAAGATATTTGTAAATGAAGTCAGTCTGAAGCCTTGACTAGTTTATAAATCCTTACACCAATTTTCCATTTTAATTGATCTAAAGTTTGTTGCAAATATTTTTGATATCTATTTAGTTTTCATTGATTGGTTTATAATATTGGTATGATTTCTGTCATATATCAACATGAATTAACCATAGGTGTACATATGTCCCCTCCCTGTATTAGTACCTCAAAAAAATAGATAAGTATTGAAACATTATTATATGTTTGAAGGATCTAGCACTGTAGCTGAAAAAGGTTGGAATAACTCAGTTTCTGAATATTAAAATACATGTTTCTAAATCTTTTGATAGGTAATATTTAAAAGTGTTTCCGAAATTATATCATGCCAAAGAAACATAGGAAGGGATTGAGGAGTCTATGTGCTGATTCAATGGCAAATTTGCACCAAATACATACTTTTTGCCTCATATTATATGTGATATTCTCACACTGTCGTCTCACTCCCCTCATGATTCCTGGTGAAGAGACTGGTATTCTTCCACATTTCATATTTGAGACAACAGCATCACATAAATATTCTAGATTTTGGGAAATTTTTTGAAGAAGACATTTTAAATCTTAATAGTTACAGGAACCCTTATTTAACTGGATTTTGATTTTTTTGTTTTATTTTTGTAAAGTTACTGTCATTTATTTTACATGCTAGACAACTCTTAGTTTAAGAAATAATAGTCCATCATTTTTTATTTCCCTAGAGGTTGCACTCAGCTTTGTGGTTCTCTTTGGTTTTGGTAATTGGCATATACTTGTAAGACATGTTGAGATAATTTTTGAATAAGAAATGGAGGAACTTTATTTTCTGTGGTTTTCCAAAAAAGCATTTTAAGAATAGAATTATATCCTACCTGATGCTTTTGAACTGTGGTGTTGGAGAAGACTCTTGAGAGTCCCTTGTACTACAAGGAGATCCAACCAGTCCATTCTGAAGGAGATCAGTCCTGGGTGCTCATTGAAGGGACTGATTTTGAAGCTGAAACTCCAATACTTTGGCCACCTGATGCGAAGAGCTGACTCATTGGAAAAGACCCTGATGCTGGGAAAGATTGAGGGCAGGAGGAGGAGGGGACGACAGAGGATGAGATGGCTGGATGGCATCACCGACACAATGGACATGGGTTTGGGTGAACTCCGGGAGTTGGTGATGGACAGGGAAGCCTGGCGTGCTGCGGTTCATGGGGTCGCAAAGAGTCGGACACAACTGAGCAACTGAACTAAATTGAACTGAGACCATCCTTTAAATTTTCCGAAAACTTTTTTAAAAAGACAAAATTAAACCTTTGAGGGATTCTACATTCTCTTTTAATGAGTCATTAAAGTTTATAATAAATCTATTCCCAGGTGAAAATGAAAGTTAATCAGTGGTATCCAATTCTTTGCCATCCCATGGACAGTAGCCTGCCAGGCTCCTCTGTCCATGGAATTCTCTAGGCAAGAATATCAGAGTGGGTAGCCATTCCCTTCTCCAGGAGATTTTCCCAATCCAGGGATCAAACCCAGCTATCCCACATTGCTGGCAGATTCTTTACTGTCTGAGCTTCCAGGGAAGCCCGAGAGTACTGGCGTGGTTTCTCTATCCCTTCTTCAGGATATCTTCCTGACCCAGGAATGGAACTGGGGTCTTCTGCATTACAGGCAATTCTTTACCAGCTGAGCTTCCAGGGAAGCCTGGTTGATGCCAGTGTACAGAATTCAGCTACCAGTGCAGGAGACATAAGAGCTGTGGGTTCGATCCCTGGGTCAAGATCCCCTGGAGGAGGACATGGCAACCCATTTCAGTATTCTTGCCTAGAGAATCCCTTGGACAGAGGAGCTTGGCAGGACAGGCCATGGGGTCTTAAAGAGTTGGACATGACTGAAATGACTTAGCAGCAACAGCATAATTAAAATGCTTTTGCAGCAACAACAACAGGCAAAGCTTGATCTAGACCAGTGCTAAAGTCACTCTCCAGTGAGCATGAACCTCATAGAAGAATGTTGGTACAAAGATTTCTGGTCTTCATTCTCAAAGGTTCCCATTTGGGAGGGTATTGTTGTAGTCTAAGCATTTGTAGTTCATATTTCAAATAAGTTCCTGGGTGTCATTGATCCTGCTCATACTGGCCATTGACACTGCTCATATTGGCCCATGTTTCAAATAGCATTGGTTTAGGAATGACCTAAGAAGTATAGTGTGTGCTAACAATTTAAATTATGTTTTTCAGAAAAATAAGTTCAATTGTCCCAGAAGAGATCAGTGCCCAAAAACCAATATCAGTTCTGAGCAGATACAGGATGATGCTGATTACTTCATCAACCATCTTGGAGTTCCCACCGTGAGGTTTACTTATGAGGACATCAAAACATTAGAGGTGAGTGCTTACAGAAATGCAAAACACACACCATATATAGCAGGAATGCAGGATTTTATTTTATCTTGGCTATTCATCTTGCTTACCAAGTAGTTTACTCTAAAAAGTAGCTTCATTTAGAAAATTATTCTAGTTGTTCAGAGGCTTTGTAAGAATATTTGAAAACATCAGCTCTTTTCAATAGTGCTGAATTCAATTTAAAAAGATTTATACTGTCACTCACATTTTCGCAGCTTGCTTCTCAACAAGAAATGTGCACTTGTTGGATTAACATCAAAACATAATTGTAATCTTCAGTATTCACAGAAACAGATGACATATGCAATAGATTCTCCTCTCCTTGCCCAAGGGAAAGTACATTTCACCTGCTGTATGTTAATGTGAGTCTGTGGAGTAGCTTTCCAAAGTTTGTCAATAGTTTCCTTGACTAAAAAGATGCTACGTTTTTTCTTATGAGGACATGAAGTTTTCTCCCAAAGGATGTCACAGAGGCCTGATTCACCTTAATTGTGTTCATTCTTATGTTGGACCTTAAGCCTTTTTATTTTTCTCAGAGTTATGTCACAGGAAACTGTTGCTCTGCAGATCCAAACCTACTGAAAGATTTTTCCTTCTTTTACAAGATTATCTCTTCTTTGCTGGGAGGTATTTGAAAGCCTCTGGGGTGGCTTTCTTGAAGCAATTATTTCATTAACAAAACAGTGGCTGGAAAATGAAACCTTGTTTGTTTTTCAGTTACAGATGTTCCTAAAAAGTTGTATCTAAATTGTATTTTTATAGGCTCAGTATCAGATATGTGATCTCTTAATGTCTGATAATTTTTCGCTAAAGTGATCTTTGTGTTTCTCTGCAGACCTCTACCCTCACCCTTCATTTCCTCAGTGTGTGTCTGTGTGTGTATTAGGCACTCATTTTTGTCTGACTCTTTGCAACTCCATGGACTGTAGCCTATCAGGCTCCTCTGTCCATGGGATTCCCCAGGCAAGAATACTGGAGTAAATAGCTGTTCCCTTCTCCAGTGGATTTTCCCAACCCAGGGATAGAATCCTGGGCTCCTGCATTTCAGGAGGATTCTTTACCATCTCACCCACCAGTAGACACTTACAAACGATCACTAACAACTTATATTCTTGGAGGGAGAATTTCTGGATGACTCCTATTGTATATGAATTCTTGGGTAGTGGAAAAGCAATCACTGTGATTTATGGTGTTTAAAATTAAATTTTCATCAATTCAGTTCAGTTCAGTCTCTCAGTCATGTCTGACTCTTTGCGACCTCATGAATCGATGGGGTACGTGTATAGAGGTATCTTTGCTCATACCAAGCCTACTATATACACTTTAATGAAATTGATGTATTAAGAAATTAACTCACTTTTTAATTTTCCTAGTTGACACATTTTAACATCTTTTTATCTCCCTCCATCCCATCCCAGCCCATCCAGCTCCTGTCATGTTAGCACGTTGAAAGAAAGCTTTTATTCAATATATGTTTAATTCATGCTGGTTGAGTTTAAGCCAAGAATTTAGAGAGGCAATATAGTATAGCCTTAGTAATGAGACTGTACTTGTCTTTGGGGGCCTCCCTGGTAGCCCAGTTGGTAAAGAATCCGCCTGCAATGCAGGAGACCATGGTTCAATCCCTGGGTTGAGAAGATCCCCTGGAGAAGAGAAAGCCTACCCACTCCAGTATTCTGGCTTGAAGAATTCCATGGACTGTGTCATGGGGCCACAAAGAATCGGATACAACTGAGCAACTTTCGCTTTGACTTTGGATTCAAGTTCTAGACATGATTTAACTTTTTTAAGAACTGTTTTTTATAGATGAGGGAACCTTAGTGTATATACAGAATCTATAGTGCCATTGTTTAGTTGCAAAGTTGTGTCCAACTCTTTTGAAACCCCAGGGACTGTAGCCTACCAGGCTCCTCTGTCCACGGGCTTCTCCAGGCAGGAGTACTGGAGTGGGTTGCCATTTCCTTCTCCAGGGGATCTTTTTGACTCAAAGATGGAACTCACGTCTCCTGCTTGACAGGCAGATTCTTTACCGCTGAGCCACCAGGGAAGCCTCTATAGAGCCATGGTAAAGATTAAATGCTTACCATGCATGTAAGAGACTTGGCTAACATTAAGTATATAGTAAGGCTTCATTACCCATAGCTACCATCAGAATTATTATTATCTGACTTGCACATTATTGGGGGAATTTCAGAACTTTTTTGATAAGACATTAGCGGGAGGGAGGAGTTTCCTAATCATTAAGAAAAGAGTACTTCTAAGGCTGACTAGGTGGGTTATGATGAGTTGGAAGATCTGAGGGTGTAATGGGAGAAAATTTGGAAACAGGTCCCAGTGAAGTTCTCTGAGGTTATGCTTTAGTCTCCTGGTCATGTCTGACTCTTTGCAACCCCATGGAATGTAGCCCATCAGGCTCCTCTCTCCATAGAGTTCTCCAGGCAAGAATATTGGATTGGGTTGCTATTCCCTTTTCCAGGAGATCTTCCCACCCCAGGGATTGAACTTGAGTCTTCCGCATTACAGGCAGATTCTTTACAATCCAAGCCACCAGGGAAGCCCAAGTTCTCTGAAGGTATGATTATAATGTGAAACTCCCCAGGATAACTCACGAGCTACATGGGGTGGCAAATGAGTCCAACAGGACTTAGGGACTAAACAACAAAAACCTCAGGCTAAAGTTTATCCCCTAGAACTGGATTGGTCTGAATGAGCTAATCAGTTTTTCAGATTATACACAGAATGTGTAACTCCCATCATCAAAATATTTTCTACTGTATTTGTCTCCAAGAAAAGTAATTAAAAGAGAATCTTGTGTGTTTTATAACTAATGACCTTGTTTATATTGCTTTAGTGTGAGAAAAAAATTTAATGGATTTGTCCCTTACAAAATGTGAAAGCTTGAGATGAGACAATTTTGTATGGTGAACTGTCCAAAGAACAGATAATAGCCTTTGCTTTCTGTGTTAACCTATAATAAATATTTGTATGCAGTTATTAAGAGGAATTATAAACATTGAAAGACTTTATCCACGCTTTAAAGAATATTTATCCTGTGTCAATTAGTAAAAGCAGATAGGGAAATTAGAGCTTTTCCCATGCAATGAAGATAAAATATATATTATATTTATGTATTGCATAATATACTATATGTGTAATATAATATGTAATGTCTACCACTTATTGAATACTTGCTTTGCTAAATAGTTCTACATTAGGAAATATTTTAAATTACCTTGTAGAAGGAAATGGCAATCCACTACACTATTTTTGCTTGGAAAATTCCATGGACAAAGGAGTTTGACAGGCTACTGTCCATGAGGTTGCAAAGAGTTGGATGCAACTTAGCAACTGAGGTATATTACTTTATCTCATTTATCATTTACAATATCCCTATGAGTCATCTTTTATTACTGGCTTTTTTTTTTTTTTTTTGCTGAGGATGAAATGGAGCTTAAAATCAAGTAGCTTATCCAACATCATAAAGCTAATAAATGGCCAAGATAGAAGTTTATCTAGATCTCTTTAACAGTATTCCTCAACTATTACAATAATCCTCACCTATTACATTAAAGTTTGCAAATTTGTAGCCCAAGGGAAAGATCCAGTCCACAGATATCTTTTGTTTGTTCTGAGCTTTATTGAAAACTTGAATTTCTGGAAGCAATGGATTCCTTTTTCCATGGAAACAGTTGGCTAAATTGTGCATTACAATTACAATATTAAGCATATTTCTTCAACACATCTTTCTACCAAAACTTAGGAAATGAATGATCCAACAGCCTAAAGGGCCACATGTTTCACCAGACTCCTATCACCTCTATTACCTGTCTGGAGGCTGTAGAAACTGAGTTTGTTATCTTTGTGCTCAGTATCTTTGCATTTTAAGTAAAAGAACTTAAAGCTATAGTCCCTTTCACTTTAAAAATTGTATATGCATTCTAAGTATGCTAACATTATACTCATGTTTTTAAAGAAATTATTTATTTATAATTTATTTAGGTGATTATAATGCAAATCTAGAATTTCTGACAGGATTTTTAATCTAGCAAGATTGATCATGGATCTATTATATTCAATTTCCACAAGTAAGTAGTGATAATAAGAGAAAAACTACCTGTAGTAGACTAGACTAGTGTGGTAGACACCACTTTTGGGGAAGATATTGAACATTATTAGTTCTAACATTTTTTAGTGAAATATGACATTTTATAATAAGTACTCCCAATATTTCGTACTATCCATATTCCCACCAGTAAGTTTTCCCTGTAGTTTCTCAGGATGTTCATATATTGCATAGATTGCTTGAAATACCTTTTATCTTTCAGCTTTTCTTGACATCTATACTCTAATTTTACAATAGTTAAATTTCACAAACGAAAAGCAATCTGTGGCTTTGCCAAATGTTAGAATTTTTCCACCTCATAAGCTATCACCTTGTTAATTGAAACGTCTCTAGTTGTAAACTTCATTTAAATAAGGTTTTCACTTTCTAAACATTGTTGCACCTGTTAGAAGAAGCATTTTGCACAGATTAAATACAATGCAGAGATTACTGAAAAGAAAATGAAAAGACAGATGCTTTCTGATTAAGAGTGCAATATTTATGACAAGCCGGTGGTCCAATGCACATTTCTTCTGTCACTTAACAGCTGTTACATATAATTTTTGTTCCAGTTCAGTATATTTACTCTCTATAGGGCATGTCAGAGGGTCTGACTTTCTTAGTATATCAATAGATCAATCCATGCCCTAACAAGTTTTATACCACAATTTGAAGCTCTGATTCCTCACTCTGTTTGACCTTACATTTTTTGCTCTTCTGCTTGAAAAATTCTATTTTAAACCCAATTTACCTCTATAATGGAGCATTTAACATTTAAATTATAATGAGCTAAGAGGGTATTACAGCTTTTATATAGCAGAGATTTTTGCACAATTGTTTCAATATCTCTTGGTACCCCAGCAAATGAAAATCAAGTAGCATAGGTATTTGGAAACTCTTACTAATTTCTTTTAAGTTAGATGACTTTGATATAAATTCTGATTCTTAAACTGATACACAAAAGCATGAATGTGTGTGTGTGTGAGAAAGAGAGAACTTTAAGGTATGGGATAAAAATAATTATTTGTGCAGATGCAATACAGTTGCAATGGATACATACATATTTTGGAGCAAAATATCTCATAGTTTACATGGTGATTAAGTTTTATTCTACTGTACAAGTTGAGAAAAAACCTTACGTTACTTAAATTAGAGATTGTTTTGTCATTTTCATTTTTTCTTGGGAACTTAGTCACTGTCATTGTTATGTTAATAGGTAATAGCTTTTCAAAAGTCAATTAAAATCTTTTTACTTTAGAAACTGAAGAGTTATGCATAACTATGCAAAAACTGAACTTTTTTTGGTAGTGTCTGATAGAATCTGTTTCATACTGTAGCTACACAACAAATTAATGTCACTTAGAAATGAGATTTTACCTTTTCTATTTCAAAATGGACCAATTCCAAACAGGGTAGAAAGGGGTTTTTCAGTGTTTTTTCAAGCTCATTTGTTTTCTTTGTAAGTTATTTTAGGAAAAGAAGACTGTCAGATAAAAATATGTAGTATGATTATTTTCAGATCTTAGAGTAAATGTTTCAAATATTTTGTTCTAAAGACCTATTTGCATTTATTAGTACTGAACACTCCAAAGAAAAGAGCTTTTTGTTTATGTGAGTTGTTATTCATTCATCAAGTCATGTCTGACTCTTTGCAACCCCATGGACTGCAGCACACCAGGGTTCCCTGACCTTCACTATCTCCAGGAACTTGCTCAAACTCATGTTCATTGAGTCGGTAATGCCATTCAACCATCTCATCGTCTGTCGTCCCTTCTCCCCCTGCCCTCAATCTTTCCCAGCATCAGGGTCTTTTCCAATGAATCGGCTCTTTCCGTGAGGTAACCAAAGTATTGGAGCTTCAGCTTCAGCATCAATGCTACCAATGAATATTCAGAGTTGATTTCCTTAAGGATTGACTGGTTTGATCTCCTTGTTGTCCAAGGAACTCTCAAAAGTCTTCTCCAGCATCACAATTCAAAAGCGTCAATTCCTCAGCACTCTTTATGGTCCAACAATCACATCTGTACGTGACTGCTTTGTCAGCAAAGTGATGTCTCTATTTTTTAATATGCTGTCTGGGTTTGTCAGAGCTTTTCTCCCAAGAAGCAAATGTCTTGTATTTCATGGTTGCAGTCACCGTCTGCAGTGACTTTGGAGCCCAAGAAAATAAAATCTGTCACTGCTTCCACTTTTTTCCCCTTCTATTTGTCATGAAGTAATTTGGAAGGACTGGTTTTAAAGCTGAAACTCCAATATTTTGGCCACCTGATGCAAAGAGCTGACTCATTTGAAAAGACCCTGATGCCAGGAAAGATTGAGGGCAGGAGGAGAAGGGGATGACAGAGGATGAGATGGTTGGATAGCATCAGGGACTCAATGGACATGAGTCTGGGTAAACTCCGGGAGTTGGTGATGGACATGGAGGCCTGGTGTACTGCGGTTCATGTGGTCGCAAAGAGTCGGACACGACTGAGCGACTGAACTGAACTGAATGTGACCAGATGCCATGATCTTAGATTTTTGATTGTTGAGTTTTAAGTCAGCTTTTCTACTCTTTTTTCACAATCATCAAGAGGCTCTTTAGCTCTTCTTCACTTTTGTTATTAGGGTGCTACCTTCTGCATATGTGAGGTTGTTGATATTTCTCGTAGAAACTTTTATTCCAGCTTGTGCTTCATCCAGCCTGGCATTTCACGTAATGCACTCTGTATAAGTTAAATAAGCAGGGTGACAATATACAGCCTTGATGTACTCCTTTCCCAATTTGGAACAAGGCTATTGTTCCATGTCAGGTTCTAACTCTTGCTTCTTAATCTGCATACAGGTTTCTCAGGAGACCGATAATGTGGTATGGTATTCCCACATTTTGAAGAATTTTCCAGTGTTTGTGATTCACACAGTTAAAAGTAGTCAGTGAAGCAGAAGTAGATGTTTTTCTGAATTCCCTTCTTTTCTCTGTGATCTAATGGATGTTGGCAATTTGATCTCTGGTTCCTTTGCCTTTTCTAAATCCAGCTTGCACATCTGGAAGTTCTCAGTTTACATACTGCTGGCACCTAGTTTGAAGGATTTTGAGCATTACATTAGTAGCATGTGAAATTACTACAATTGTACCATAGTTTGAACATTCTTTGGCATTGCCCTTCTTTGGGATCATAATGAAAACTGACCTTTTCCAGTCTTGTGGCCACTGCTGCATTTTCCAAATTTGCTGAGATATTGAGTGCACTAATACATGCAGATATTAACCATGTTAGAAGTGAAAACTGAAGAAAAATATATAGTATTTATTATTTTTTTAAAATATCAATACATTTAAATGAATATAAATAATTTATTTTATAAAAGATAATTATCAATTTTTAAAATATCAATATCAATTTTAATATTTTAAAATATCAATACATTTAAATGAATATAACTTTTTAAAAATATCAAATCATTTAATAAATATAAATAACTTATTTTTATAAAAGGTAATTATATTTCCCAAGAGAAGAAAACACAAATGAGAAGAGTGCACTATTTTATATTTTGTCAGTCTTTTTAATGTGACTTAATAACAGATAGCTCAACTCTCATATCAGGTTTTGCATTCTGTTGTAACATATTGTTTTGTTAGAAATGGTCATATATGACAGACATTTTTATTTTATATATATATATACACACTGGAGAAGGCAATGGCACCCCACTCCAGTACTCTTGCCTGGAAAATCCCATAGACAGAGGAGCCTGGTGGGCTGCAGTCCATGGGGTCGCTGAGAGTCGGACACGACTGAGCGACTTCACTTTCACTTGTCACTTTCATGCACTGGAGAAGGAAATGGCAACCCACTCCAGTGTTCTTGCCTGGAGAATCCCAAGGATGGCAGAGCTTGGTGGGCTGCCGTCTATGGGGTTGCACAGAGTCGGACACGACTGAAGCGACTTAGCAGCAGCAGTAGCAGCAGCAGCAGGCAGGTATTAGTTTCCTGAAGGTTAGTTTGAGTGAAGCTCTATTAATAACTTTCTAAACCCTATATACTTGTGAATGTAGCGTGAAAATGAAAGTGAAAAAGGCATGTAATGTAACTATCATTATGAAAATAGATTAATCTCAGTGTCACTTTCTGGCCTCTGAACCACATTTGGAGGGATACTGATTTGAGAGAATGGCCTTGATTAAACTATTCTACAGTTGGCCCTCTGTATCCACATGCAGAACCTGTGGATATGGAGAGTCAATATCCACTGAGTCATTTTATATAAGGGGCTTGAACATCTGTGCATTTTGGAATCCATGGGTAAGTGTGTCAACAGATACTGAGGGATAACTATGGTTTAGTTTTTATAATATTGACTAGCTGTATATCTTTGCCCTGTTCAAGGATTTGAACTATGATTTCATATTAACCTGTGTTTATCTTTTCTGGTCATCTTTGAGTATTGCCATCACATCCACCTGATAAACAGCATGAAGTAGGGAATGTAACACTCTCATAAACTGTGACTCTACAAAGAATTCTGCTTCTTGGAAGCCTTCTTTTAGAAGGGAAGGTTAAACCCCAATCAACAAATCAACAGTTATAGAGCAGACTTAGAAAGCTTTGATTGTACAGTATATGAAATGCCTGTCACAGAAGGAGTGCTATTAAAGTGGTGTATGCTTCCAAGAGCCTGAGGAGTAAACACAAGAAATTGAAATATGAAACAGATATTGAAAAAACAAAGAATGGATAAATTGTTAAGACTCAAATGGATAATTCAAAAGATCATATTTCAAATTGCCTAATATTCTGAAATGACTGCGAGGAGGACAGATTTCCCCTAGCGATTGTCCTTGCTTGGATTTCTAAATAAGGACATTTATTCTGAATGCCTACAATCACTGGGCCAGAATATGTCACATATGTACTATATTTCAACTCTAATACTGTTTTCAGAAATGGTCTTGTGATCATGCCTGTTATGAGGGGATTTTTTTTAATGAAGTTTTTGATAATTTCAATGATACTACTTACAACAGGTTTTAAAATTCGGCAGCATGTGAGTTAAGAATATAGGGCACCTCCAGAGGTGATTTATTCAGATATTGGCCCATTCTAACATGTTCATTAATTTAGCCAGAAGTTATTAAGCATTTGCAGTAATCCAGCACTATGTTAGACATGCAAAGATGAATTTTAAAAATACCCTCCTTCCCTCACAGCAGCCATGGTTTAGATTGGGACTCAGACATACACGACAATCTATTCCTGTATTTGTGCCAGGAATATCCCATGAAGAGAGGAGTTTGGTGGGCTACAGTCTATGGGGTCACAGTTGGACACAACTGAGTGGCTGAGCACGCATGCACACAGACATATTAAACTATCAAGTAAAGTCAGTATAGTAGAATTTGTCTTAACTGACTTCCAGTTAACCAATTCGTGGGATTAATTGACAGTTTGCATTCCCTTAAAACATAATGATTAATGCTCAAGGATCCTTGAAGCTCATTGTAGGGAGGTCCTTCCTGAATTTTTGCACACCCTGTTGTTTCTTCAATGGTATGCTTGCCTGTTGTCAGTTCTATTCTTAGATATATATCTGCCCTTTGCATTTGTTTTTAATAACTAGGTACTTTGTTATATAAAGTTATGAATCATAAGTATAAAAACAATTATTTCTTAGAAATTTGCAGTTGTATCATTCTAAAAAGTATGTTGCTAATAAAGAATTGGTGTGGAGTGATCCAGACAGTTCTCAAGACTGGGGGAAACTTTAGTCATCTAAATGCATTCCATGCTCAGTATACTTCAAAAATGTCTTTAATAATTCCACTTTAAATCAAAGGCAACATGAAAGGTATATAATATATGACACAAGAAAGAAATAATAGAACTTTATTCAACAGGTCAGTATTCAGAGACAAGGCCTTGGCTTTACGTCAAAATATTGGCCAACAAACATACATATAGAGGTTTTAAATTAACATATAATATTTTACATGCACAGTTTTTTTGGTTTGTTTTATTGATTACATATTTGAACCATCTTCTGGATAATTAACCTGCCGATTTAGTGGGACAAATCATATTGACTAAGACGACCCCTAATGTAGAGAGAAGTGATAGAGGCAGGGTGGTATCAAGCCAAGTTGTGTTTAACAAATACTGATGTAACATTTGTGGTAGACATTGTTTTGCTCTAAATCCTTTAAATATATTTATTTAATTTAATCTATGTCCTTATAACTAGCACTTCACTGAAGTATTGCTACTTTCATTAAAGATAAAACTGAAGTATAAAGTGGTCAAGTAACTTGGCCAACATCACACATATATCAAGCGATAGAATTAGGATTCAAACCTGACACTCTAGCAACAGATTTCTGAACTCTTTTCCCTACTCTTACGCTCTTTCACAAGATTTTTTTTTTTTTTTAAGATAAAGTGAGTTCTAAAATGCTTTCCATTTGTCACAACCAATTTGATCTGTGAGTCAGGAAGTACCCCTGGAGTAGGAAAGGGCAACCTACTACAGTATTCGTGCCTAGAAAATCCCATGGGCTACAGTCCATGTGGTCAGAGAGTCTGACACAGCTGAGTGACTGAGCACACTAGCACACATGCTATCTACTACTACTACTACTCCCACTACATTCAGAGTACAAAGCACTGCTGTGAAACTTCATTCTTATTTTTCAGTTTCCTTTGCAAAGATTCTAAGCATTTCAGATTTGAAAACTTTCAAAGTTAGGCAACTGCAAGTGGGTAATATTTCTTAACGAGATTTAAAGGACCCATAATTTGACTGTCATGACAAAACTAATATTAGTGTTCACTTAAAATAGTTTATATATTCTTTTTACAAAAGAGTCTAAAATTAGATTCTAAGCTATCCAAAGTTTACAATTCTAACAAATATAAGTGAATGGATTAAAAAGCAGTAGAGGAAAAATACAGTAAAATCAAACTACTCTAAACATGACCATTGTTTCCTAAATTTTAAAAGCTAAAACTGAATATGGTTTTTCTTGTCTGTTCTTTCTTTGTAAAATGATATTTTAATTGTCCACTTAATGTGAAGGCCAAGAGCTTTAAACATGTTGTCCTATCTTCTGTTTCCTAATTTTATTTCCAAAGTAATTTTGGAAGATGAGGTGATGGACAGGTTTGTCTCTTCTAATTTTAATGATAGCATCACATTTCTTTAAGGAGAATGTTTGACATCTAAAAGCACTTGGGGAACTAATTAGGTGACTTTTTAAAATGAGTAATTAAAATGTTAAGAACAGTATTGGTACCCATATGCTGTAACTATAAATTTCAGAATGAAATGTCTAGAGCTCACATAGCTGTGGATGGTGAGTAGGGTCATGAATCAATTTCCTTCTCCATTCTTTCTACACCTTCTTCATACTATTCAGTGGCTAAAGTGTCTGTTTGAGTTTTTACATAAGATTTTACAGAAAAAAAATGAATGAAACTTTTGGCCAACCTCATATTTTATTTGCATCAGGAATTGTAGATCTTTTCTGTTTCATAGCTTATAATGTTTCACACAGAAGGTTATTGTTGTTGTTGTTTTTTAATAAGCACGTTTCTATAGAAACTACAAGTAAAGATACAACAGTGGCCTTGATGTCTCATAAATGTTAAAAAAATAAAAACATGAAATGAAGCCAAGGCCACGTAGCCTATAAAGTTCGTTACTGCTTCCTTATGAAAGTTCTGGCTTTTATGTTAGTCTCAAGAGAGCTTTCAGTTGTCTTCTCTTTTCATGAGGCTTCTGTCCCTGAGACTGTAATTGAATGGAGAGAATTCTGAAAGAGAACAAAGTATTAATCAGTATTCTCATTGTGACAGCCTCTTGTCAATAGTTTTAGCACTGAAATCATCCTGACCCAGTTTTCTCATATCAGTGAAGAACATTTTAAGTCTAAATAGTGTAGTGTTTCCGTGGTACTGGTAAGTGGGCAAAAGTAGAGAAAGCATAAACTGTAGCTTTACGCACAATGTCATTTTCAGTTTTTCTTTAAATTAGTATCTTGTCATTTATTTTTATTTATTGATAATTCTTAACATTAAAAAATTTACACATGCTCCATGTTTAAAGATAATTTCTAACTTATGACTCATACATATCTATACACACACACATACACACATATATATGTATATAAGAGTATATATGAAAGTTGAATTAAAGGAAATTTGTGTTAATATTGCTGAGACCTAGTCTTTGAAACAATAGATTAGGATGTGGATAATGGCAGAATTGTGAGGTTCAGTTCAGGGCATGTCTTCCTGTACTGGCCACACAGCACAGGTTAGGAATGGTTGCTCCATTGACAGTCATTGGTTTGCAGACTCCCAAAAATTCAGGGGTGATTTTGGACAATCCAAGTGGTCACAGTGAGATCAGAGGCCTCTTTGGTGAAAGGGTAGTCCCTAAGAGTGGTGGTTCTAGAGCTGTGCCTGGCCCTGACTTTCTCTGATGGACTGATGGAAAAGAAGTACTTATAGATTCATGTACATTTAGAGCAAGAGTGGTCATTAAACCCAGGTGGTATAATCCATTTCTCTGTAGTACAAGGAGGGAGGAGCTTAGAGGGGTATGGTACTTGACTGAGGAGTTGAAAAAAGTACAGACTTAATTTTTCCTATTCCCAGCAGGTCACTTCTATATACAGCTCCTCCTTCTCTTCTAATTTCCCTTTCTGTATGTTTTCTTCTTTCTTTCATCTATTTTCTTAACTTCTCTCTCCTTTTTAGTCTCTCTTCTTTCACCTTTTCCTGCACATATGGTCTTTCTCTTCATGTCCTTTCATTCTTATTTCATCCCTTGCCTTTTATATAAAATTTTTATTCTTACTTTGTTTTCCCCCTCCCCATTTTCTTTATTTTCAGTAAAATAGTCAACTCTGAAATTTAGTGTAGTTCAACTGACTGATGCCTGTAACTTGCTTACAGTTGAGGTCATGGCCTGGTTTTCCCCTAACATAAAGAAGCAATTGTATAAATAGACACCATTATGCTATAGGGTTAACACTAAATATTTAAATATTATAACTCAAACTGAAAAAATACTCTTAAATAAAAATGCTCTTTCCTCATGATTTGATAAATACATGTCTAAAGTTATCAGGAAGTTTTGGATATAGTGTTTTTAGACTCCTGAGAATCCTATGCCAAAATGAGACGACAGAGGAAGAAGTGGTTCCTCAGCCTCTGATCTTTGATCCTTGGCCTACTCTTCTTTCTCTGCCCACCCTGACTCTGTCCCATACCATGAAGGGCCTCATGGATATGTGTGTGAACACCCCAGTCTGCACTTTTGAGCACAGCCCACAACTGCTATAAACAAGTGATCCTCACTTACTCCCCGTGTCTGTGATCACACAGTGGAAGCACAGTCTTTCCTGGAGGTGAGGGATCTTAGGAAGAGGACTGCCAAGTCACTGGAAGCAAATCTGGGGTCATCTGAGAAGGGAATTCAGAGATTCTAGAGTTCAGGGTAACTATTACTTGATCCAGAAAGGAAGTCATAGACCATGAGTGGACACATCAGTCTGCATTGATTTAAGACCTAAAGACCTTGGAAATGAAAATAACTAAAGTCTAGAACCTGAACTTTAGGTATGCAAACTACAGAAAGCCCTGGTGTAGGATAGGTAAGTATTCTTGAATACACCTGCTCAAATGCCTTGAGTCTGTACCCTAAAATGAGTTGCTAAGAAACCTAAAGACTGAACCAAATATTATAAGATCATTGGCAGTATCAGCTTGGTGTTGGCCTGAACTAGCTTCTAAAAGGTGTAACTATCCAGTGGTTGTGAGCTTGAGCCTATGCAGTACTCACTACAGCAATTTGATTCCACAATATGATTGAAAATACATTCCAAAGTTTCAAGCTTAAAGAGGCATAAAAAGAAGTAAGAAGTTGTCAAAATGAAGAGTCTTCAGTTAAGGAGACAGTGTGTGGGAAGTGTGTTTTACAACAAGCATTAATTTAAGAACACTTTTCTAAACAAAGGAATACATGATAGAACCTTGAACAAACTGAGCAAATTTCAAGTGCTAACTCTCTGCCATTTATTTCACTTTAAAGATTATGACCATGTACTAAGAGAAGCTTGTAAGACTGTGTGTGTTACGAGCCCAAATGGTCTGTGTATGCATACCAAAATATTTTCAGTAATATTTAAAATTTTTTAAATTAATTTATTTATTTTTATTGGAGAATAATTGCTTTGCAATGTTGTGTTGGCTCCTGCTGTACAGTTTTTACAGTTTTGAGTTTGTCAAGTTTGTACTTATCAACTGGTCCTATATTAATCAACCAAAGAAGAGATAAACATTATTAGAATAGCTGCATTTTCTTATGTACTAAGGCAATTACTAGAGATAAAAAGAAGTATAGAACCTTTTATTCAAGGAATTTTATCTTTTTGAGATAAAAACAAAGATGTGGGAGAGATTTGCAAAGCAAGACAAAGAAGAAATTTGCATTTGATTTGGCATTTTTATTATGTTTATAGACTAGACCATTTTCTGGTTGCCTAATAAATTTTATTTTGATTTCTGATTGTGAGTTATCTTTTCTAGTAAGTTACACACAGTCACAGAACATCTATTCTTTATTTTTGACAATTTAAAAAATTATGTTTATTAGTTAATACTGTAGGTATTTGGGAATTAAATATCCATTTTTAAATGATAAATATGTCTAAGAAGCTATCACAAGGAAAATTAGAAAATATTTATAACAGAATAAAAATGAAAAGAGGATTTTTTATAATTGTTGCATACAGCTGAAGCTTCTCAATGCAACTAAATACAATTTGGAATCTTGAATAAGGTATGAAAGCAAATAATAAGCATTAACATAAAACTCTGTGAAATTTGAAGAAAATCTGTCCTTTAGTTAATGATACTCTGTATGTGTATGCTCAGTTATATCCATCTCTTTGTAACCCCGTGGACTGTAGCTGCCAGTTTCCTCAGTCTATGGAATTTTTCAGGTAAGAATACTGGAGTGGGTGGCCATTTCTGCCATAATAATGTGTCACATGTTAATTTCTTGTTCTTTTTTTTTAACCACATAGTATTTTTTTATATTCTCAGAATTGAATTAAAATTTCAATCCTCATTCAAATTTTTTAAAAAATCACTAAAATAACAAGCTTTCCAGACATTTAACAGTAATACTAGGTACCAGAATGAATGGAACTATATCATAGTTTTGAGTAAATATGAATTAAAATCTAGAATTCTATTCATACTGAGTCAAACTAGTGGAACCAAAATATTATAAATTTTTTTGCTAAGCAAAAATTCATAAGCTTTCTAAAGTGTATATATTACACATACTATATATTAAGCTTTTCTACTATGCTTGATAAAGGCTTGAGAAAGAACAACAACAAAAAAAGAGATGGATGAATTGAAAAACATAAACTAAATGAAATGAGAGCACTGAATATTAAATAGAGAAAGTGAAACAAACTCGATAAAAGATCATCATATAGTCCAGTTGTTTTTAAACATGGCTGCTCATCAAATTCACATCAGGAGCCTTGGAGAAAAAAAACAATACCTGGGCATTTGTATTATTCAGATGATTACAGGATAATTCTAATGTATACCTGAATTTAAAAAGTGGTTACAAGTTTTCATATTATATGGTAGTTATAGTAATATAGAAATCTGTTATATTTTGTTGAGCAATCATAATACAATGGTATTAAAACAGTTACATAATGACATTAGTAAATAGTACCAGTTTTCACAATCAATAGCCAGAAAAAATAAAAGATAATTGCAATTGCAGGCCATAATGGAAACAAGATTAACCTAACAGTATAAAATAATTATGTACAATTTGAGGTGTTAAGTAGATTGATGTAGTAAGTGGAAGTGCATATATGGACATGGTTTTCATCCACCCAGCCAGTCTATGTTTGTTGGTTGGTATGTTTAATTCTAACTTTGTGGGAGTTTCTTTCAATGCTATTTGTTATTTTTCCCTTCTTCCTTTTAATATTTGTTGTTGTTGTTGTCAGTTCGATTACTGTGTGTCTCAGTGTGTTCTTCCTTGAGTTTATCCTGCCTAGCTAGTAAAGTAATCCTCAAAATTCTCCAAGCCAGGCTTCAGCAATACGTGAACCATGAACTTCCAGATGTTCAAGCTAGTTTTAGAAAACATAGAGGAACCAGAGACCAAATTGCCAACATCTGCTGGATCATCGAAAAAGCAAGAGAGTTCCAGAAAAACCTCTATTTCTGCTTTATTGACTATGCCAAAGCCTTTGATGTGTGGATCACAATAAACTGGAAAATTCTAAAAGAGATGGGAATACCAGACCACCTGACCAGCCTCTTGAGAAACCTATATGCAGGTCAGGAAGCAACAGTTAGAACTGGACATGGAACAACAGACTGGTTCCAAATAGGAAAAGGAGTACGTCAAGGCTGTATATTGTCACCCTGCTTATTTAACTTCTATGCAGAGTATATCATGAGAAATGCTGGGCTGGAAGAAGCACAAGGGGGAATCAAGATTGCCAGGAGAAATATCAATAACCTCAGATATGCAGATGACACCACCCTTATGGCAGAAAGTGAAGAGGAACTAAAGCCTCTTGAGAAGGTGAAAGAAGAGACTGAAAAAGTTGGCTTAAAACTCAGCATTCAGAAAACGAAGATCATGGCATCTGGTCCCATCACTTCATGGGAAATAGATGGGGAAACAGTGGAAACAGTGTTATTTTGGGGGGCTCCAAAATCACTGCAGATGGTGACTGCAGCCATGAAATTAAAAGATGCTTACTCCTTGGAAGAAAAGTTATGACCAACCTAGATAGCATGTTCAAAAGCAGAGACATTACTTTGCCAACAAAGGTTCATCTAGTCAAGGCTATGGTTTTTCCTGTGGTCATGTATGGATGTGAGAGTTGGACTGTGAAGAAAGCTGAGCGCCGAAGAATTGATGCTTTTGAACTATAGTGTTGGAGAAGACTTTTGAGAGTCCCTTGGACTGCAAGGAGAGCCAACCAGTCCATTCTGAAGGAGATCAGCCCTGGGATTTCTTTGGAAGGAATGATGCTAAAGCTGAAACTCCAGTACTTTGGCCACCTTATGTGAAGAGTTGACTCACTGGAAAAGTCTCTGATGCTGGGAGGGATTAGGGGCAGGAGGAGAAGGGGACAGAGGATGAGATGGCTGGATGGCATCACTGACTTGATGGACATGAGTCTGAGTGACCTCCGGAAGTTGGTGATGGACAGGGAGGCCTGGCATGCTGTGATTCATGGGGTCGCAAAGAGTCAGACACAACTGAGTGACTGAACTGAACTGATGACTCTCTGTGCTTCCTGGACTTGGTTGACTGTTTCATTTCTAATGTCAAGAAACACCTGGAGTAATAGGCAAATTTGGCCTTGGAATATAGAATGAAGCAGGGCAAAGGCTAATAGAGTTTTGCCAAGAGAACACACTGGCCAGAGCAAACACCCTCTTCCAACAACACAAGAGACGACTCTACACATGGACATCACCAGGTGGTAAACACAAAAATCAGATTGATTATATTCTTTGCGGCCAAAGATGGAGAAACTCTATACAGTCAGCAAAATCAAGACCAGGAGCTGACTGTGGCTCCGATCATGAACTCCTTAATGACAAATTCAGACTAAAATTGAAGAAAGTAGGGAAAACCACTAGGCCATTCAGGTAGGACCTAAAACAAATCCCTTGTGATTATACAGTGGAAGTGAGAAATAGGTTTAAGGGACTAGATCTGATAGACAGAGTGCCTGAGAACTATGGACAGAGGTTCGTGACATTGTACAGGAGACAGGGATCAAGACCATCCCCATGGAAAAGAAATGCAAAAAAGCAAAATGGCTGTCTGGGGAGGCTTTACAAATAGCTGTGAAAAAAGAGAAGTGAAAAGCAAAGGAGAAAAGGAAAGACATAAGCATCTGAATGCAGAGTTCAAAAGAATAGCAAGGAGAGATAAGAAAGCCTTCTTCAGTATCAGTGCAAAGAAATAGAGGAAAACAACAGAATGGGAAAGACTAGAGATCTCTTCAAGAAAATTAGAGCCACCAAAGAAACATTTCATGCAAAGATGGGCTGGATAAAGAACAGAAATTGTATAGACCTAACAGAAGCAGATATATTAAGAAGAGATGACAAAAATATACAGAAGAACTGTACAAAAAAGATCTTCATGACCCAGATAATAATGATGGTGTGATCACTCACCTAGAGCCAGACATCCTGGAATGTGAAGTCAAGTGGGCCTTAGAAAGCATCACTACGAACAAAGCTAGTGGAGGTGATGGAATTCCAGTTGAGCTATTCCAAATCCTGAAAGATGATGCTCTAAAAGTGCTGCACTGAATATACCAGCAAATTTGGAAAACTCAGCAGTGGCCACAGGACTGGAAAAGGTCAGTTTTCATTCCAATCCCAAAGAAAGGCAATCCCAAAGAATGCTCAAACTAACACACAATTGCATTCATCTCACAAGCTAGTAAAGGATGCTTAAAATTCTCCAAGCCAGGCTTCAGCAATACGTGAACAGTGAACCTCCAGATGTTCAAGCTAGTTTTAGAAAAGGCAGAGGAACCAGAGATTAAATTGCCAACATCTGCTGGATCATGGGAAAAGCAAGCGAGTTCCAGAAAAACATCTATTTCTGCTTTATTGACTATGCCAAAACCTTTGACTGGGTGGATCACAATAAACTGTGGAAAATTCTGAAAGAGATGGGAATACCAGACCACCTGACCTGCCTCCTGAGAAACCTATATGCAGGTCAGGAAGCAACAGTTAGAAATGGACATGGAACAACAGACTGGTTCCAAATAGGAAAAGGAGTACATCAAGGCTGTATATTGTCACCCTGCTTATTTAACTTATATGCAGAGTACATCATGAGAAATGCTGGGCCGGAAGAAGCACAAGCTGGAATCAAGATTGTCAGGAGAAATATCAAGAACCTTAGATATGCAGATGACATCACCCTTATGGCAGAAAGTGAAGAGGACCTAAAAGTCTCTTGATTAAAGTTAAAGTGGAGAGTGAAAAAGTTGGCTTAAAGCTCAACATTCAGAAAACTAAGGTCATGGCATCTGGTCCCATCACTTCATGGAAAATAGATGGGGAAACAGTGGAAACAGTATCAGACTTTGTTTTTCTGGGCTCCGAAATCACTGCAGATGGTGACTGCAGCCATGAAATTAAAAGACACTTACTCTTTGGAAGGAAATTTATGACCAATCTAGACAGCATATTAAAAAGCAGAGATATTACTTTGCCAACAAAGGTTCATCTAGTCAAGGCTATGGTTTATCCAGTGATCATATATTGATGTGAGAGTTGGACTGTGAAGAAAGCTGAGCACCAAACAATTAATGCTTTGAACTGTGGTTTTGGAGAAGACTCTTGAGAGTTCCTTGGACTGCAAGGGTATCCAACCAGTCCATTTTAAAGAGATCGGTCCTGGTGTTCATTGGAAGGAACGATGCTGAAGCTGAAGCGCCAATACTTTGACCACCTCATGAGAAGAGTTGACTCATTGGAAAAGACTCTGATGCTGGGAGGGATTGGGGGCAGGAGGAGAAGGGGAAGACAGAGCATGAGATGGCTGGATACTATCACTGACTAGATGGACATGAGTTTGAGTAAACTCCGGGGGTTATTGATGGGTAGGGAGGACTGGCGTGCTGCGATTCGCAAAGAGTTGACATGATTAAGTGCCTGAACTGGAACTGGAATGTTAGGAAAGTTTTAAATTATCATCTCTTTAAATATTTTCTCAGGTCCTGTCTCTTGTCTCCTTCTGGGACCCCTATAAGATAAATGCTGGTGTGTTTAATGTTGTCCCATAACTTAGGTTATCTTCTTCTTTTTTTTTAAATTTTAAGTCTTGTTACTATAATGTCTTTTGCAGCAGTGATTTCCACCATTCTGACTTCCAGGTCACTTAACCATTCTTCTGCCTTAGTTGTTCTGCTGTTGATTCATTCTACTGTATTGCTCATCTCTGTTCTTTCATTCTTCTAGGTCTTTGGTAAACATCTCTTACATCTTCTCCATTCTTTTTTTGAGATCCAGGATCATCTTTAATATCACTATTATGAATTCTTTTTCTGGAATATTGCCTGTCTCCACTTCATTTAGTTGTTTTTCCGGGGTTTTATATTGTCCCTTAATCTAGAACATAAGCCTCTGACTTTTCATTCAGATTAACTTTATGTGGTGTGGCTTTTTTCTGGCAGCTGAAGTTCTTCTTGCTTCTTTTATCTGCCCTCCAGTGGAAGAGGTTAAGTCTTGTGTAAGCTTCCTGATTGGAGGAATCGGTGGTGGGAAAAACTGAATTTTGCCCTGGTGGACAGAGTCATGCTCAGTAAAATTTTAATCCCATTGTCTGTGATAGGTAGGGCTGCACTTACTCCCTGTTAGTTATTTGTCCTGATGTGACCCAGCCCTGTAGTCTATAGGCTCTATGGTAAGGTTAATAACAACCTCCAAGAGGGCTCACTCCAAGGAGCACCACCCCTATCCCCATAGCAAGCCACTGTTGACCCTTGCCTCCACAGGAGACCTTCCAATACTAGCAGGTAGGTCTGGTTCAGTATCCTACGGACTCACTGCTCAATTTCCTTTGGGCCCTGGTGCATACAAGAATTTGCTTTTGCCTTCTAAGAGTGGAGTTTCTGTTTCCCCTAGTCTTACGGAAGTCCTGTAATCAAATCCTGCTGGTCTTCAAAGTGAGATTCCCTGGGGATTCCTAGTCCTTTTGCCAGATACCCAGGCTGGGAAGATGCACTCCCTCCCTGTTAGCTATTTTCCCTGATATGACCCAGCGCTGGAGTCTATAGGCTCTATGGTAGGGTCTTGAGTTCAGACCCTACCTCTGGACATAAGGCCAAAACCTTCAGTTCTGTGGGAGAACAGTGGGAGAACTTCTTCAGTATTGTTGTTGTCTAGCTTGTGATCTGCCTATCTGGCAGGGATGGAATTGATTTTATCTTGACTGTGCCCCTCCTACCATCGTGTTGCAGCTTCTCCTTTGTCTTTGGACAGGGGATATCTTTTTTTGGTGGGTTCCAGCATCTTCCTGTTGATGGTTTTTCAACAGCTAGTAGTAATTTTCTTGCTCCTGCAGAAGGAGATTTGAGCAATATTTTGGGCAAAAATATACTTGGATATTTTTAAACAGAGGATCATTAGAATTTCTGTGCTTGATTCTCATTGAGGCAAATATAAATTCTGAACTAAGATACAAGTCAGAAAACTGGAAAGAAACTAAGGGATGTTAGTTAAGAATTTAGTCAGAATTAATTCAGTTTTCTTATATTTTCTTAGTAGTCACAATTCTTTTGGTTACATCTGACAAGAGAATCAAGATGTAGCATAATATAAATTATTATACTAGAAAGCAAAAATAGTTCTACTCTTTGCTTGAAACATAATTATTGGTAATGTTACATTTGTGAATGGACACACTTTTCAAAATTCATATTTGGATAGTAGCTACTGTGTGTTTTAAAGGGGGCTTCCTATATGGGACTAGTGGGAAAGAATCCACTTGCCCATGCAGGAGACACAAGAGACATGGGTTTCATCCCTGGGTTGGGAAGATCCCTTGGAGGATGAAATAGCAACCTGCTCCAGTGTTCTTGCTTGGAAAATTCCATGGACAGAGGAGCCTGGCAGGCTACAGGCAATGGGGCCACAGAGAGAGCAACTGAACAGGCACATATACTTACAAACCATAATTCCTCTTCTTTTCTTCCTTCCTTCTTATCTCTAATCAAATGTTAATTATGCTATGTATATATTATTCTTACTTAAGATAATATTAATGAAATTTCTCAAATTGTTTTATAAAATAATAATCCATCAGAGACAGCACTCCAAAATTCATGGTCAGTCAGTCAGTTCAGTTCCTCAGTAGTGTCCAACTCTTTGCAGCCCCATGGACTGCAGCATGCCAGGCTTCCCTGTTCATCACTAACACCCGGAGCTTACTCAAACTCATGTCCATCAAGTCAGTGATGCCAACCAACCATCTCATCCTCTGTTATCCCCTTCTCCTACCACCTTCAATCTTTCCCAGCATCAGGGTCTTTTCAAATGAGTCAGTTCTTCACATCACGTGGCCAAAGTATTGGAGTTTCAGCTTCAGCATCAGTCCTTCCAATGAATATTCAGGACTGATTTCCTTTAGGATTGACTGGTTGGATCTCCTTGCAGTCCAAGGGACTCAGTACAAGAGTCTTCTTCAACACTGCAGTTCAAAAGCATTAATTCTTCAGTGTTCAGCTTTCTTTATAGTCCAACTCTCATATCCATACATGACTACTAGAAAAACCATAGCTTTGACTAGACGGACTTTACTGGCAAAGTAATGCCTCTGCTTTTTAATATGCTACCTAGGTTCGTTATAGCTTTTCTTCCAAGAAGCAAGAATCTTTTAATTTCATGACTGTAGTCACCATCTGCAGTGATTTGGGAGCACAAGAAAATAAAGTCTGTCACTGTTTCCACTGTTTCCCCATCTATTTGCCATGAAGTGATGGGACCAGATGCCATGATCTTAGTTTTCTGAATGCTGAGTTTTAAGCCAACTTTCTCACTCTCTTCTTTCACTTTCATCAAGAGGCTCTTTAGTTCCTCTTCGCTTTCTGCCATAAGGTGGTGTCATCTGCATATCTGAGGTTACTGATATTTCTCCCAGCAATCTTGATTCCAGCTTGTGCTTCATCCAGCCTGGCATTTCACGTGATGTACTCTGCATATAAGTTAAACAAGCAGGGTGACAATATACAGCCTTGATGTACTCTTTCCCCAATTTGGAACCAGTCTGTTGTTCCATTCATTGTAGAGATCGTTTTAGAAATTAATTGTAGATGGTGTCATTATCCTGATACCAAAACCAGAAAAAGACACTAGAAAAAAAAAGTTACAGGCTAATATATCTGGTGAATATAGACGTAAAAATCCTCAACCAAATATTAGCAAGCCAAAGTTAGTAATATATAAAAATGATAATAGAACCTAATAATCCATAATATAATGGTATTACAATTAATGCAACTGTTCCCCTATTATTGGATATATTTTTCTGCATTGTTTTGTTATATTATAGGTAACATTTTATGGAACAATTTTAAACTCAATATTTGTTCCTGTTTCTAGTTCTTTTGGAATGTTATTTGTAGGCATAAAGTTTCGGTCAAAGTATGAATATTTTAAACTCCATATTTAAAAAAACCTTCTTAAATGGTTCAGTTCAGTTCAGCCACTCAGCCGTGTCCGTCTCTTTGCGACCCCATGAATTGCAGCATGCCAGGCCTCCCTGTCCCTCACCAACTCCTTGAGTTCACTCAGACTCACGTCCATCGAGTCGGTGATGGTATCCAGCCATCTCATCCTCTGTCATCCCCTTCCCCTCCTGCCCCGAGTCCCTCCCAGCATCAGAGTCTTTTCCAATGAGTCAACTCTTCTCATGAGGTGGCCAAAGTACTGGAGTTTCAGCTTCACCATCATTCTTTCCAAAGAACACTCAGGACTGATCTCCTTTATAATGGACTGGTTGGATCTCCTTGCAGTCCAAGGGACTCTCAAGAGTCTTCTCCAACACCACAGTTCAAAAGCATCAATTCTTTGGCGCTCAGCTTTCTTCACAGTCCAACTCTCACATCCATACATGACTACTGGAAAAACCATAGCCTAAATGGTGGAACATTTCAAAACCGTTAATGAAATAACATTAGCATGTTTTTTAATCTCACCCTTGCTAACATTATGTATTAAAAATATCTTTACCAATCTCTAGGTAAATTTGTTATCCCACTGTTTTGATTTCTCTTATGTTAACTTATTCAATATTAATTTACTGAGTGATGAAACTATTTTTAAGGATATCCAATGTAGAGTCCAATGTATTTGGAAATGAGTATGTTGGCATATATCAAGATAATTAAAAACCTTTTCTAAAAGGAATAATATGGCACAAGTGTTAACAAAGGAGCCAGTCCAAGACAGGATACATTTTGTAATTCGTTTAATAATCAGTCACAGGATGATATTTATAAAGGAGTGTGTGTTCAAGTTTGCTGAGACATGAATCTTTCTGCAAATCAACATACATTTGGAAGGATGAACTTCCAGAAGCTTTAAAGCACTTGGATTACTGAAGCTAGAAAATAGAAAATGTGTGACAACTTGGTTGACAGGTGTCAGAGATTGCCTTGTGCAATAGTTCCAATATGTTGTTTCAAACTAATGTAAGGAAGCAGTATATTTTGTTCCTTCAACAAGGTCATAGTAGTTCCTAAGAGGGTGGGAGAGAGGGGTCAATGGAAAGAAATGCAGGTAAACATAAACATACATCAGCATTTAATGATTTCAGGGTCATAATTTTAAACTTATAGGTATTTGCTTTTAGTACTGAACAAAAGTATATGTGTGTGCTTAGTGATGGCGAGAGGGTGCAGGTTGTTAAGAGTCCCAGAGCATGATTAATGTCTGTGTCTAGTGGGCACGCCACCCCTTCAAAATAGCTGGTGCTGTTACTACACTATGATTAACCTGTAAGGCAACAGAAAAATAGACTTGTACCACACTGCACTCTATCATTCCCTGATGTCATTTTTCAAGAAGTGCCATCGAAAAAATGACACTTCATGGAGGGTGAATGGGTGGGTGGGTAGGGGTTAGTGTGGCAGGTGGAAGATATAGTTTTCTGAATTTCTGTGCTGTTCATGATATCTTTGTTTTGTCTGTTTTATTAATGGATTCTATCTATGCTTTCATATATAATATGTATAAAGCATTTCTCTGAAAATAAGGAATGGAATTTGGCTTATTTTAAATAGAAAATATAATTCTGATGCTAAAAGAAATATCAGATTTGTAAGTCTAGAAGTTTCCTAAAAACATGTTAGACCTGTTTATTCTTGTGAGAAATATTTCAGAGAAAGGGAATTACAGAAAGGGACAAATATATCATAGTATCAGGAAAGGAATTTGAGGCTTTGCTTCCTTAAAAATATTAATCATCACCATCAATTAAGTTTAATTGAGCACAAACTATGTACAGAACACCCTGCTATGCATTAAGAACTTGTAAAGCTGTGCCACAAACCATAGTGCTTGAGGGATTCATAATCTCTTTTGAGCATTGAGTCTCATCCATGAGCATAAACAAATGAATGACAATAAAAAGAAGCCAAGGCTCAGCACCAAGTGATTTCTGTAGATAAGAGGGATGTCTGAGCCATAGTAAACAGAGTGATTCATTTAAAATTTTCATTAGTTTTACTTCCTTAGAGTTTACATATATATTTAATTTTTTTAACATCATCATAGATTCTTGGACACTTTATGAAACACAGAGACACACACCATAGATAAAATAAATCTCAAGAGTACTATGGAGGAAAAATAAAATTGAGACTGTACCTGTCAAATGATAACGCAGAGAGAAAATTCAGCAGAGAGCAGGTCTTACAAGTCTACAAACTCCTGTGCCTCTGCAGAAGTCAAAGTAACAGCATCAGAAGTATAAGCCTTCCATAGTAATATTTAGGCTCAGTTTCAATCATCAGTTCATGAAGCCATCTATAAATAATATCCTTTATATTCGGAATCCAGACTTCTAGTGATACCACCTACCCAGAACTTATAGTCATAAGCCCATCCACCTAGGCTCTAATTCTTATTTATTTCTAGTGGAGCTGTCTTTTTTTTTTTTTTAATTGAAATATAGTTGATTAGCAACATTGTGTTAGTTTCAGCTGTACAACAAAGTGATTCAGTTATACATATATATATATATATTCTTTTTCAGATTATTTTCCATTATAAATTATTACAAATTATTGAGTATAGTTCCCTGTCTACACCGTAGGTCCTCACTGATTATCTCCAAGCTCTAATTCTTGAAATTGTCTTTGACTATTTTCTTCTTTACACTTCTATCTATTCTTCTCTCATTTTTGCCAGTCATTCTATTTCTGAACTCATTTTTTTCTGTATTCTGAAATAATTTATTTCATTGCTATCATTTAATCTCATGACTGATGTCTAATTCAAATCATTCATTCATTATTCCAGCACATCTGGACTTTGGTCTCCTAGTTTGGAGCTTTTCCTCCCACCACTTCATTCTGCAAACTGCTCAAAAACTAACCTCCTAAAATTCTTCTTTGATTATGCTCCTCCTTCCCATTCCTCTCCCTGGCAAAACAACCTTCCACATTTTCCAGTGAACAAATCTTAATGGTCCTGTAAGTAACATAAACTTTCTCTGAACCACAACTGTTGTTTTTATCATCCTCATGACATCTAACAGGGTAAAGCCTTGAAGTTACTTATATTTTCTTATTTTCCTAATAGTATATTATGCTAGTTAAGGAGACAGATATTTTCCTAAGCATCTTTACATAGTGCATTTTTACCTAGGATATAGAACCATAAAAATTGACTAATCCCTAATGATACAGAATGTTAGTTTCTTGGAGCTGCCATAACAAAGTGCCACCAATTAGATGGCTTAAACAATGGAAATGTTTTGTCTCAGTTCTGGATGTTAAAAATCATGACTGAGGTGTCAGTAGGCAGGGTTAGTTTATTCTGGGGGCTACAAAAAAGAAACTCTTTCATGTTTCTGTCCTAGCTTCTCAGGTTTCTCTCCTAGCTTCTGTTGGTTTGCTGGCAATCTTTATATTTCTTAGGCTTGTGGCAGCATAATTCCAATCTTTATATGGGGTTCTCCCTGTTTCTGCCACTGTGTTCAAATTTCCCCTTTTAATAATGACACAGTCATATTGGATTAGAGCTCACCCTGATGACCTCATTGTACCATGATCATTTGCAAAGACTGTTTCCCATAAGGTCACCTGCAAAAGAAGTCAGTTTGTAAATTCTCACTTGACTATGTTGCTATTTGTTTATTTCTGAAAGTGCTTAAATGCTGCTATGAATCATGTATAAAATGTCCACATTTCCATTCCTTCCCTTCCCCCTTTTATATCTTTCTGTGTAGATTCAGAATATCAAATTTGATATCAAATTTCACTCCTGTTTTTTTTTTAAATAACTTTAGCAGTTTCAGTCAGAAGGCTCTGATAAAAAACTGAGGTATTTCTAAGTGACACACTACATTTGTTTATGTTCCAGTTAGCTGGGTTCATTGGTCTGCATGATTATCTAATCACATTACTATACAATATTGCAAAGTAGAAGTCTGCATAAGCTTTCCATGATTGGTCATCATAGAAAATAGAATCTTGATTTGCTATGGTTCCAGATGGTGGCTTGCTTATAATAGTTTAGATTTAATCATGATCATTATAAACTAAACGAAGCTAAATTATACTGTCTTAGAGAGAATTTTTGTGTTGTTTGCAATCACAGCCTCTTGCACAAGGGCTGAACTTATCCATTGTAGAAATAAGAATAGATTATTATCATGATGACATATTTTGAATGTTGCCATGTTCTTTACTGTAAAGAATTAATCTTTAAAATGAGTCCTTCCTAGTTTTGAATGTTATTTATTTGCTGTTTATCTTTTGAACACATCCAAGTAGAATAATTTTTTGATGTTAAGAAACTTGCTGTTCAGAAATATGACAGGTATATTGAGATTATTACTAACATTATCAATTTATTTTGAGAAAATATTTAATGTATATTAGTATAAAATGGCCCTAGTTTTTTAAATTATTTATTGGCAGTTATAAATTCAGCATGCAATATTTTATGCTACCTGTCCAGAGCCTAGCTCAGTACAGCTAACAGAACATTTATTTTTACCACCTAAGTCATAAAAGTTGTTTTCCATATCTTCAGTCAAACTTAACTACAGGGAAGAAGAAGTGGAAAAATTATCTGTCACATTATTCACAGGCCAGAGCAAGACACTGTAAAACCATGGCCCACTAAGCTAATTTAGAAGAAAAAATGGAAAGAGGTTTTTAAAAGATGGCATTTATATGTAATATATGTAGAAGAGTTTAGGGTTTTGACAGTTTGAGATTGTATCCTCTTTAGAGAGAATGCATAATGACTTTTATTTCTTTTGAAATATGCATAACTTCTTGAAGGTAACTTTCAACTCTCATTAGCACTTTTCAAAGCCAGTTTCCTATCTCTACAAAAGTAAATGGTACAACATACTTGAACTTTGAATAGAGTGAATGTTTACTTATCAACAATTCAGTCATTTCCCTTCTTGGGACTTTGTCCCCATTCATCTTTGAGGAAAAATGCTACTATGGACATAAAAGTTGAGATTTTCTATTGTCTCATACCTAACCAGCAGTATAAACATATATATCTAACGCTAGCTAAAGTAAAGAGCTAAAGTAAGCTCTTTTAGTGGGAATGAGTTTATATATTGAATATAACAGTGTGACTTTTGGAGTCAGGCTCTCTGGATTTGAATCCCAGTCTTCTTTCTAACTGACCTGTTACCATATGCAAGCTAATATTTTGTAGCTATAATCTTCTCATCTATAAAATATATGTTAAAATGATAGCTGCCTCACAATGACATTGAATATATATCAGAGTTTCTCAACCTCAATACCATGATATTTTGTGCAAATTCTTTGTCATGGAGGACTTTCCTGTGCTTTCAAGAATGTTTAGCAACGTCTCTGGCCTCTGTTTACTGGATGACAGTATAGTAAACCTCTTCTCAATGGTGACAACCAAAAATGTCTGCATATAGTGCTAAACGTCCCCTGCAGAACAAAATAACCTGCACCTAAGAATCACTGGGTGGAATATCTATAATACATTTAAAGAAAGAGAGCTTTACATACTTCCTGGTGCCTAAATGCTCAGTACATTTTCAGTCTGATTATCACATAATAAACAGACATTCATAATCTCTTCTTTGAAGAACCATACTATTCAAGAACATGAGCACTATCTCTGTTCTTTCTATGTGTATTTGTATATAAATAAATAATATATATGGAATATAAGCATGTATGTATTAATACATATACGTCTACCAGTACATTGCCTATTTCCCAGCTGTTGTGCAAAGTAGTGAGGCACATGGTGAAACAGCTAATATCTATCTGATAATTCCCTAGTGTCATTAGTTTTAGTGCTCTTTGATACTAAATAGTTTACAAATTACCCAAAGCTTGCAAAAGAAATGGACTTAAATTATCTCTCTCCTCTGTGGCCCTATAAGAATAAAATACATGCATAGCAAGAGGCCTACAGTAGACTGAAAAAATTGTTTTCCATTATACAACATTAAAGGATTGTGACCAAGAAAGGGTTTTTAACTTTAACACCACAGATCAGATCAGATCAGTCGCTCGGTCATGTCCGACTCTTTGCGACCCCATGAATCGCAGCACACCAGGCCTCCCTGTCCATCACCAACTCCCGGAGTTCACTGAGACTCACGTCCATCGAGTCAGTGATGCCATCCAGCCATCTCATCCTCTGTCGTCCCCTTCTCCTCCTGCCCCGAGTCCCTCCCAGCATCAGAGTCTTTTCCAATGAATCAACTCTTCACATGAGGTGGCCAAAGTACTGGAGTTTCAGCTTTAGCATCATTCCTTCCAAAGAAATCCCAGGGCTGATCTTCAGAATGGACTGGTTGGATCTCCTCGCAGTCCAAGGGACTCTCAAGAGTCTTCTCCAACACTACAGTTCAAAAGCATCAATTCTTCGGCGCTCAGCCTTCTTCACAGTCCAACTCTCACATCCATACATGACCACAGGAAAAACCATAGCCTTGACTAGATGAACCTTTGTTGGCAAAGTAATGTCTCTGCTTTTAAACATGCTATCTAGGTTGGTCATAACTTTCCTTCCAAGGAGTAAGCATCTTTTAATTTCATGGCTGCAGTCACCATCTGCAGTGATTTTGGAGCCCAGAAAAATAAAGTCTGACACTGTTTCCACTGTTTCCCCATCTATTTCCCATGAAATGGTGGGACTGGATGCCATGATCTTCGTTTTCTGAATGTTGAGCTTTAAGCCAACTTTTTCACTCTCCACTTTCACTTTCATCAAGAGGCTTTTTAGTTCCTCTTCACTTTCTGCCATAAGGCTGGTGTCATATGCATATCTGAGGTTACTGATATTTCTCCCCGCAATCTTGATTCCAGCTTGTGCTTCTTCCAGGCCAGCGTTTCTCATGATGTACTCTGCATAGAAGTTAAATAAGCAGGGTGACAATGTACAGCCTTGACAAACTCCTTTTCCTATTTGGAACCAGTCTGTTGTTTCATGTCCAGTTCTAACTGTTGCTTCCTGACCTGTATACAAATTTCTTAAGAGGCAGATCAGGTGTTCTGGTATTCCCATCTCTTTCAGAATTTTCCACAGTTTATTGTGATCCACACAATCAAAGGCTTTGGCATAGTCAATAAAGCAGAAATAGATGTTTTTCTGGAACTCTCTTGCTTTTTCTATGATCCAGTGGATGTTGGCAATTTGATATCTGGTTCCTCTGCCTTTTCTAAAACCACAATTAGGTTAAAAAAAAGAAAGTCTAAAAAAAAGAAAGTCTAAGATGATTTTTAAAGGGCTACTTGATTCCTAAAAGCCTAAGATGGAAACATAAAAATCGGTTCTAGTGTTTACATTTTCTTAATGTTAATAATAACAATACTTGGTTTAGTTTTCTATAGAGTTCAAGGCCATTTTCCTGATCTCATATAATTACCTCAGCTGTGCCATCTAGGTGCAGATTATTTCAACCTTCTTATGGACACATTGACTGAGACAGAGGGCTCACTGCTTCAACTTAATCTTCACAGTGCACTCAAGGGTTAGTCCTCCTAACAGCTTTTGGCAATGCTTTACATGAATTGTACTCTTAAATATTCCACTGGACACTCATTTAGCTGAGTTTGTAGTAAGAGCACACTGACATTATTAAGGTTACTGACAATGATTTATAAATTGAAACACATTTGAGATTACATTGAGTGTTTGGATCATTTTGTTCAACAATGTGAAGGCATTGAGTGCAGATGTTGTTTACTACCTTGGAGGAACATCTTTGTTACCTCCTCAATGGTCTGGTATTGATAGTGATAACGTAATAGCAAACCTAGTACTGCTCTAACAATGTTGCTGCTATGTGAGTTATAAAAATTACTGCGAATGAAGTTACCCTGGCACATAAGTACTATGCAATAGCAAAAAATTTATAAAGAAATTTATATGCTACACAGAAAAGTTATGACTGACCTAGATAGCATATTGAAAAGCAGAGACATTACTTTGCCAACAAAGGTCTGTCTAGTCAAGGCTATGGTTTTTCCAGTGGTCATGTATGGATGTGAGAGTTGGACTATGAAGAAAGCTGAGCACTGAAGAATTGATGCTTTTGAACTGTGGTGTTGGAGAAGACTCTTGAGAGTCCCTTGGACTGCAAGGAGATCCAACCAGTCTATTCTGAAGGAGATCAGCCCTGGGTGTTCTTTGGAAGGAATGATGCTAAAGCTGAAACTCCAGTACTTTGGCCACCTCATGCAAAGAGTTGACTCATTGGAAAAGACTCTGATGCTGGGAGGGATTGGGGGCAGGAGGAGAAGGGGACGACAGAGGATGAGATGGCTGGATGGCATCACCAACTCGATGGATGTGAGTTTGAGTGAACTCCAGGAGTTGATGATGGACAGGGAGGCCTGGCGTGCTGCGATTCATGGGGTCACAAAGAGTCGGACATGCCTGAGTGACTGAACTGAACTGAACTGATACTCACTTGAAATCTTGTCATATAGGAATCATTATTAATTCCACTGTTCCAATAACAGTATTGATGATCAAAGTTCAGTCTCTTGGTCAAGTCACACAGTTACTAACTAGCAGTGATGATGATTGGAGAAGGCAATGGCACCCCACTCCAGTACTCTTGCCTGGAAAATCCCATGGACAGAAGAGCCTGGTAGGCTGTGGTCCATGGAGTCCCTAAGCGTCAGACATGACTGAGGGTCTTCACTTTCACTTTTCACTTTCCTGCTTTGGAGAAGGAAATGGCAACCCAGTCCAGTGTTCTTGCCTGGAGAATCCCAGGGATGGGGTAGCCTGGTGGGCTGCTGTCTATGGGGTCGCACAGAGTCGGACACAACTGAAGCAACTTAGCAGCAGCAGCAGTGATGATGATAATGGGTAATGTTTATAGAATGGCTACTATGTTTCATGTGCTATATTAAATATTTGGTCATCTATAAACCCACTGCTTTATTAGAAAGTTTCGGTAGCATTTTATGGCCATGCACAAATTAAGGAGGAATCTGAAGACAGGCAGTTTGATTTCAGAATTTGTTTCCTTAACTTCTATCATACAGTTCTTCCTTATACTTCTGTCAAAGAGCTGCACCTTGAGTCAAGTCCTCCAACTTTTCTGCATCTGGATGATTTGTCTGCCTTCATCATTCTGAGACCTTATGTTGATTGACCACTCTATACTAGTTTCTCAGAACCTTGGTAGATAAAAACGAATTGCGTATAAAATGTTCTAAGTTGCTTTTCATTGGGAAAAATATATATTTTTTCACTTTTTATATTGTATTGGGGTATAGATGATTAAAATGTTGTAATTAAAAAAAAAAAAAAAGCAATGTTGTGATAGTCTCAGTGAGCAGTGAAGGGCTTTATTCATTCATATACATGTACCTGTTCTCCCCCAAACTCCCCTCCCATCCATGCTGCTACATAACATTGAGCAGAGTCCCATGTCCTTGTTGGGTATCAGTTTTAAATATAGCAGTGTATACATGTCCATCCTAAATTCCCTAACTCTCCCTTTCCCTCCACCCCTCAACTACCATAAGTTTGTGATCTAAGTCTGTGAATCTTTCTATTTTGCAAGTAAGTTTATTTGTATCATTTCTTTAGATTCCACATAAAAAGGGATGTCATGTATTTCTCCCTCTGTCTGACTTACTTCACTCAGTATGACACTCTCTAGGTCCATCCATGTCGCTCTGAGTGGCACTGTTTCATTCTTTTTAATGGCTGAGTAATATTTCATTGTTATGTATGTGCCACTTTTTTTTTTTATCTGTTCTTCTGTCATGGACATGTAGGTTGCTTCCTTGCCTTGGCTATCGTAAACAGTGCTGTATGAACACCGGGGTGCATGTATCCTTTTGTATCATGTTTTTCCTCCAGATATATGCACAGGAGTGGGGTTTCAGGGTCAAGGGGTAGTTCTGTTTTTAATTTTTAAAGGACCCTTCATACTATTTTCCATAGTGACTGTACATTTCCGCCAACAGTGTAGGAGGGTTCCCTTCTCTCCACACCCTGTCCGGCATTTATTGTTTATGGATTATTTTGATGATAGCCATTCTGACTGGTGTGAGATGTTATCTTATTGTAGTTTTGATTTGCATTTCTCTAATAACTAGCAATGTTTAATATCTTTTCATGTGCCCTTCAGCCATCTGTATGTCTTCTTTGGAGAAATGTCCATTTAGATCTTCTGCCTATTTTTCAATTGGGCTGTTGGTTTTGATGCTGTTAAGCATCATAAGCTGTTTGTAAATTTTAGAGGCTAATCCCTTGTCAGTCATGTCATTTGCAAATATGTTCTCCTATTCTGAGGGTTGTCTTTTCATTTTGTTTTGTTTGGGAAAGATGTTTTAAATTTAGTTGTGTATCTCCAGTGCTTAATACACTGACTAAGGCACTGAGCAAATTCTAGTAAATTAACCTAATCTTTTTTTTTTTTTTCCCTTCAGGGGTATTTAAAAAAAAATTACTTAGGGTATTTTCAGGAACTTTAAAAAATACTTGTGTCCTTTTCCAAATAAGTGACTTAGTTATGGGCATATTTATTTACCACGTTTGATCAGTACTGGAAATGGTTTTAAAAGGAGAAAATCATGCCAATCTTTAGGTGCCTCAGAAATTTCACAGTATAGGTAGTTTTCTTATCTTAATATCATGTAAACTGAACCCTCTCCAGTAATCTTATTTTAATATATTATATCTAATGTGTTGTTTTCACAAGAAACATAGGCAACCCAAAAACTTCCAAAGTTTAGAAATAAATGAACAAATAATGTAATTAAAAGCATAATCCCTACAAAAGGATGAACTTAAGGCTGTCATAGAATTCACATCAGCAACTCAGGAGAATAATAGAAAATGGGAAAATACCTTTAAAGGTGTTAGAGAAAATTATTTTCAACCTAGAATACTAAACTCAGACCTTCTACCAATCAACTGGGCAAACAGAATCAAGACCTCTCCATTGCGTGAGTTCACAAAGCTTATCTCTCATGTATATACATTCCTAGAGAATTACTTTTAAGATGTTATTCAACCAAATGAGGAGAAAAACAAGATAAAAGGTGATGTAGAATCCAAAAGGGAAGAAAATAGTGGAAATGGAAGTTTGGCTCTGTAGCCATGCAAAAAACCCAAGTGGTACAATTAGAAGCAGAAGGACAGAGGCAGCGGGAAGGGTACAAAGAAATAGAGAAAGCAAGTATTTCCTAGAAACACTGGGAAAACCCGAAATTCATATATGTAAGTTTTGGTTCAAAGATGAAGCTTCACTTTAAAATAGAATATGAAATCTGTGGACTTTAAGAATGAAATCAATTTCAAGCAATGATTATGTAATAATCTGACAGATATTGGGAATATCATACAGACAGAAAATGTTTATTCACTCCATAAGAAGGAAAAATTCAGAAATTCTAGTTGGTAAAACAAAACTAAAACAAAAGCTAAAATATGATCAAAATATGAAGCTGACTAAAGTGTATCTCAATTCTGATCAATAAGTCAGAAAAGAAAATCTATATGAAAAGTATTTTTAGAGGAATGGGGTTTTATGTCTTACTGGTCAGAACATGTGTGATTCTGACATCCAGTTTGGCTCTGTGGTGAACAAGTTACGTAGTTAAAATGTTATACATGTTGTTGACTGGTTTTCAAGTTTTAGAGTAAGTCTATAAAATAATTATGGTCATAGAATGTAAATAATAGAAATCTTGTCTGTGACAAATTTGGAGATGAAGAAAGCATAGATCCACTAAGATATTAATCTTGTAGGGGGAGGGATTAAGATATAATTAATTGTTTATGTAACTAAAAATAGAGATTTAAGTACTTTTGAGTTTTGAAGGTAAATATTTAGAGACATGCAGGAACTAAAAGTAGTATTTTATAACTATGGGGTAATAGAGTGGGAAGTTGATATCTGTATGTGAATCCAATTCATCTTTATAGCACAAGGTTAATAGATTTTTTTAATGTATAAATTAATGAAGAGTAGTATTAGCATACGGTTCAAAAAATACATAAAATTATCAGGATAACTAAATCAGAAGTTCAAAAGTGTAGTAAATAAAGCTAATTACTACTCTGATGTGTGAAAAAAAAGTATCAGAATTAGAATCAGAGGAGGAAAGGAAGAAGAGAAGTTAATTCAGTAACTGAGAGAGCAGAAATGATTTAGTCAGGTCACAAAGCAAGAGTCAGAACCCAAGCAATAATTAAGGATGCACTGAAAGCAAAGCCACTGTTCTAAACTTGTTTAGTTATTATATGCTTTAACTAGTTGATGATTGTAAATCAGGAACTGAAATTATCTGTAAACACCATCATGCAAGACAGAAAATCTATAAATGTATTATTTAAATACACTCCTTCAATTAATGAAGGTAGAGCATATGTAACTTTATTCACTAGCAATGTTCTTTTTAGTAACCTAGGCTTTATTTGACCAAACCAGTACCTTTATTTTGATGACTACCCATGATTATGAACAAACTGACATCGTTAAAGAGTTTAATAAAATTGTCTTCACTTAATATCAAATGAATAACTGAAAATGAAGTTTAAATTAAACACTATTATTTAATTATTTTATGAATGCAAATCTTAGACCCATATCAGTTGCATAAGAGCAGGCAAAGTCATATTCCATAGTTCCAAATATTTAATTTCAGTAAAAATAAATACCAGATATAACATATGTAATTTAAAATATAAAAACTTAAATCAAGCTGTACATGTCTTAAGGATTTACACCAATATTTCTAATTACTTAGAAGAATTATTTATAGGCTTCTCAGTTATATGTCCCTGGCTAGAAAGATAAGCTCAGAGAAATATATATGTGTTTTATATATATATATATATGTTCACAGAAATATAAATATATATATTTATCCCTTGTGTCTCAAGACACTCAATTTTGAATGCATGATATATGCACATATGTATAGATAATTTTGAATTCTGAAAGAATCACATCTCATTGCAAAGCAGATGTTTCCTTTTTAAGGTAAAAACCATCACAGAACAGTATTAGATGAGCTCACAGAGATTTGAAAAGCCTTAATATTTTAGCTTCTGGAAATGTAAAACAAATTCATTTTTTCTGAGCATCCCTTACCAATATCTGTTCTTCATTTGTGTTTTGTCTCACAAATGCATTTTAGTCTTAACCAAGCTTGAGCCAACCAATCAGATCATGTGCCATTGTATTATATTCTGTGACAAATGGACCTTATTTCATTTCAAAGGATATGAACTTGAAATCACTCCCAACAGTTTTAAAGCAAATGTTTTTCCTCCTGTCAACCATTGCCTAATTTAAACTTCCCATCTGCATTTCTAATTATGATACAGAAAAATCTGTGTTGAACAAAGAGTTTTTTATTTTTCCTCTCAGGAAGGAAAAATTTAGGCATATGGCTACAGGGAGGCAGCATTTTTATTTCACACCTTAAATTGCCTTCTAATATTTTTTATTGATTTTTTAGGTACCTGATGTTTACTTTTAAAATCCATGTTAGTATTCTCATAAAAGTTTGCAAAACCATTTACTTATAATGTTTCAAAATAATTAAAATTGAAACAATAGGAAATTCTTTAATATCAATGTAAAATACATATTTTAAAATTACTTCTAAAGTCTTATCTATGTACTTGGCAAAGTAAAGGCCCTTCTTCACATTTTCTTATCAGTTCAGTTCAGTTCAGTCACTCAGTCACGTCCAACTCTTTGCAACCCCATGAACTGCAGCACGCCAGGCCTCCCTGTCCAACACCAACTCCCGGAGTTCACTCAGACTCATGCCCATCGAGTAGGTGATGCTATCCAGCCATCTCATCCTCTGTCATCCCCTTCTCCTCCTGCCCCTAATCCCTCTCAGCATCAGAGACTTTTCCAATGAGTCAACTCTTCGCATGAGGTGGCCAAAGTACTGGAGTTTCAGCTTTAGCATCATTCCTTCCAAAGAAAGCCCAGGGCTGATCTCCTTCAGAATGGACCAGTTGGATCTCCTTGCAGTCCAAGGGACTCTCAAGAGTCTTCTCCAACACCACAGTTCAAAAGCATCAATTCTTCAGCACTCAGCTTTCTTCACAGTCCAACTTTCACATCCATACATAACCACTGGAAAAACCATAGCCTTGACTAGACGGACCTTTGTTGGCAAAGTAATGTCTCTGCTTTGGAATATGCTATGTATGTTGGTCATAACTTCCCTTCCAAGGAGTAAGCGTCTTTTAATTCATTTTCTTATACCAAACGGTAAAAAGTTTTTTGTTATTTTTACTTCTGTGATGTTGGACACAATATAAAAAGTCACAGTTCATTTTGATACAGTGATTGAATATAATGCAAGTGTCAGGAGCACTGAATATCTGGTAACTAGGGGAAAGTTTTAAGTTCACAGCAATATACTCACATGAAGAATGTCAGATTCTAGCATTTTAGACTTGTTTACTCTTAAAATACCTTGCATAGATTGAACATAGTGAATAAATCATACTATCATCCTTAGAGATATTTACTGTTCTAGGTCAAATTGGGATTAGTTGATTAAATGGAAGTATCTGGTCCATTGGTTAAAAGGAGGGCTTAATTCCTTAACACATAAATTTAATACCTTCCAGAAACACCAAACACCACAACTAAAAATCAGAGCATTGATAACGTCTTTAACTATAAAATTATACTTTTAGTAAAAATATATATCAATATATAGTTGTAAAGTACTTATAAGAAGTAATTACTGATATAGAATTTTTGATTTAAAGAAGTTAAGATCAGGCTTTCTCAGAGAAATATTGCGTGATATTTCTTATATAGAATCTTATATATAGAATAAAATCTTATTATAGGATTATATATATAGAAATTAATATATAGATTATTAGATTATATATAGAATATATATATTCACTTATATATAGAATCTAAAAAAAAATGATACAAATGAACATATTTACAAAACAGAAACAGACTCACAGACTGAGAGACCAAACTTATGGAGGTGGGAGGGAAGTGCGTAAAGAATAGATTGTGAGCTTGGGATTGACATGTACACACTACTATATTTAAAAAGGATAAACAATAAGGGCCTACTGTATAGCACAAGAACTTTTCTCAATATTATGTAGCAACCTAATTGGGAAAAGAATTTGAAAAAGAATTGATCCATGTAAAAGTACAATAAAGTAAGTTCTGAGTTTCCTCAAACTTTTCAGCATTTATATGAATTTCCATCAGTTGTAAAAATAAAATAAACATGCAGCTTTTATAATTCATGTTATTTGTATATACATGTATATGTATCAATATATACATATACATACAAGAGAATATATGTTAATATGACCCAACAACAATAATGTACATTAATGTGTACTTATGTAGATCTGAATTTTATTAGTATGTATATAAGATGTTTCTGAATCTTAATAGTATGTAAGCTTCTCTTCAGAAAAATGTGAATTTGGAAGCTTTCTTTTCTATTTGTTATGGTTCAGTTGCTCAGTCAACTCTGAGTATTTGCAACCCCATGGACTGCAGCACACTAGGCTTCCCTGTCCTTCACCATCTCCAGGAGCTTGCTCAAACTCATATCCATTGAGTCAGTAATGCCATCCAACCACCTCATCCTCTGTTGTCCGCTTCTCCTCCTGCCTTCAGTCTTTCTCAGCATCAAAGTCTTTCCCAATGAGTCACTCTTCGCATCAGGTGGCCAAAGTATTAGTGCTTCAGTTTCAGCATCAGTCCCTTCAATGAATATTCAGAATTGATTTCCTGTAGGATTGACTAATTTGATCTCCCTGCAGTCCAAGGGTTTTCAAGGGTCTTCTCCAACCAGTTCAAAATCATCAATTCTTAAGCTCTCAGCTTTCTTTATGGTCCACATTTCACATTGATACATGACTACAGGAAAAACCATAGCTTTGATTAGACAGACCTTTGTTGGCAAAGTAACGTCTCTGCTTTTTAATATGCTGTCTAGATTTGTCATACTTTTTCTAGCAAAGAGCAAGCATCTTTTAGTTTCATGGCTGCAGTCACCATCTGTAGTGATTTTGGAGCCCGAGAAAATAGTCTGTCACTGTTTCTATTGTTTTCCTATCCATTTGTCATGATGTGATGGAAGCGGATACCATGACCTTCATTTTTTGAATGTTGAGTTTTAGGCCAGCTTTTTCACTCTTTCACCTTCATGAAGAGGATCTTTAGTTCTTCTTTACTTTCTGCCATAAGGTGGTATCATCTGCATATCTGAGGCTATTGATATTTCTCCTGACAATCTTGATTCCAGTTTTTGCTTCATCCAGCCCTAAATGTTGCATGAGGTACTCTGTATATAAGTTAAACAAGCAGGGTGACAATATACAGCCTTGATGTACTCCTTTGCCAATTTGGAACCAGTCTCTTATTCCATGTCCAATTCTAACTGTTGCTTCTTGACCTGTATATAGGTTTTGCAGGAGGCAGGTAAGATGGTCTGATATTCCCATCTCATTAAGAATTTTCCAAAGTTTGTTGTGATATGAACAGTTAAAGGCTTTAAAACAGTCAATGAATCAGAAGTAGATGTTTTCCTTGAATCCCCTTGCTTCTTTTTATGATCCAACTGACATCAATTTGATCTCTAGTTCCTTTGCTTTTTCTAAATTCAGCTTTTACATCTGGAATTTCTCAGTTCACATACTATTGAAATGTAGCCTGGAGAATTTTGAGTATTACTTTCCTAGCATGTGAAATTAGTACAATTGTGCAGTAGTTTGAACATTCTTTGGCCTTGTCCTTCTTTAGGATTAGATTGAAAACTGACTTTTTACAGTCCTGTGGCCACTTCTTAGTTTTCCAAATTTGCTCTCATATTGAATACAACACTTTCACAGCATCATCTGTTAAGATTTGAAATAGCTCAACTGGAATTCCATCACCTCCACTAGCTTTGTTCATAGTGATGCTTCCTAAGGCCCACTTGACTTCACATTCCAGGATGTCTGGCTCTAGGTGAGTGATCACACCTTCATGATTATCTGGGTCATGAAGATCTTTTTTGTACTGTTCTTCTGTGTATTCTTGCCACTTCTTCTTAATATCTTCTGCTTCTGTTAGGTCCATACCATTTCTGTCCTTTATTGAGCCCATCTTTGCATAAAATTTCACCTTGGTATCTCTAAATTTCTTGAATAGATCTCCAGTCTTTCCCATTCTATTGTTTTTCTCTATTTCTTTGCATTGTTCACTTAAAAAGACTTTCTTATCTCTCCTTGCTCTTCTCTGGAACTCTGAATTCAGATGGATCTATCTTTCCTTTTCTACTTTGTCTTTACCTTCTCTTCATTTATCGGCTATGTGTAAGGCTTCCTCAGACAACCATTTTGCCTTTTTGCATTTCTTTTTCTTGGGGATGGTCTTGATCACCACCTGCTGTACAGTATCATGAACCTCTGTCCATAGTTCTTCAGGCACTCTGTCTATCAGATTTAGTCCCTTGAACCTATTTGTCAACTCCATTGTATAATCATAAAGATTTGGTTTTGGTCATACCTGAATGTCCTAGTGGTTTTCCCTACTTTCTTAAATTTAACTCTGAATCTGGCAATAAAGAGTTCATAATCTGAGCCATGGTCATCTCCAAGTCTTCTTATTGCTGACTTCATAGAGCTTCTCTATCTTCAGCTCCAAAGAATCAACCTAATTTCAATATTGACCATCTGGTGATGACCATGTGTAGAGTCGTCTCTTATAGTTGGAAGAGGGTATTTGCTATGAGTAGGTATCTCTTGACTCCCTACTTTTGCATTCCAGTCCCCTATGATGAAAAGGACATCTTTTTTGTGTGTTAGTTCTAGAAGTTCTTGTAGGTCTTCATAGAACCATTCAGCTTCAGCTTCTTCAGCATTACTGGATGAGGCATAGACTTGGATTACTATGATACTAAAAGGTTTGCCTTGGAAATGAACCGAGATCATTCTGTTGTTTTTGAGATTTACCCAAGTATTGCGATTTGGACTCTTTGGTTGACTATGAGGGCTACTTCATTTCTTCTGAGAGATTCTTGCCTAGAGTAGTAGATATAATGGTCATCTGAATTGAATTCATCCATTCCAGTCCATTTTAGTTCACTGATTCCTAAAATGTTGATGTTCACTCTTGCCATCTCCTGTTTTACCATTTCCAATTTACCTTGATTCATGGACCTAATATTCTAGGTTCCTACTCAATATCATTCTTTACAGCATCAGAGTTTACTTTCACCACCAGTCATATCCACAACCAGCAATCCCACTGCTGGGCATACACACTGAGGAAACCAGAATTCAAAGAGACACGTGTACCCCAATGTTCATCGCAGCACTGTTTATAATAGCCAGGACATGGAAGCAACCTAGATGCCCATCAGCAGATGAATGGATAAGAAAGCTGTGGTACATATACACAATGGAGTATTACTCAGCCATTAAAAAGAATACATTTGAATCAGTTCTAATGAGGTGTATGAAACTGGAGCCTATTATACAGAGTGAAGTAAGCCAGAAAGAAAAACACCAATACAGTATACTAACGCATATATATGGAATTTAGAAAGATGGTAACAATAACCCTGTACATGAGACAGCAAAAGAGACACTAATGTATAGAACAGTCTTTTGGACTCTGTGGGAGAGGGAGAGGGTGGGATGATTTGGGAGAATGGCATTGAAACATGTATAATATCATATATGAAACGAGTCGCCAGTCCAGATTCAATGCACAATACTGGATGCTTGGGCTGGTGCACTGGGACAACCCAGAGGGATGATATGGGGAGGGAGGAGGGAGGAGGGTTCGGGATGGGGAACACATGTACACCTGTGGCTGACTCATTTTGATATATGGCAAAACCAATACAATATTGTAAAGTTAAAAAATAAAATAAAAATAAAAAAAAATACAAATGCTAATACAGAAACATACTCTTTCCTCAGAATCACCTATTGTTAACACTTTTTCCTGTTTATCATTTATTCTCTCTCTACTTCTCTATATGTGGATTATTGATATAGATATAATGTTATCTGCTGCTGCTGCTGCTAAGTCGCTTCAGTCGTGTCCGACTCTGTGCGACCCCATAGATGGCAGCCCACCAGGCTCCCCCATCCCTGGGATTCTCCAGGCAAGAACACTGGAGTGGGTTGCCATTTCCTTCTCCAATGCATGAAAGTGAAAAGTGGAAGTGAAGTCGTGCAGTCATGTATGACTCTTCGCGACCCCATGGACTGCAGCCTACCAGGCTCCTCCGTCCATGGGATTTTCCAAGCAAGAGTACTGGAGTGGGTTGCCATTTCCTTCTCTGATAATGTTATCTATATATTGTTAAATACATATATTTCTATATATAGCTGAAATGTTTTAGAGTGAGCTACATATATCATGTCTTTGTACCTTAAATTTTCTTTGTGCATTTCCCCAAAACAGGAATATTCTTTTACATGGCTCAATACAATATCAACTTCTGTAAATTTAACATTAATAAAATTATTTTTATCTGATCTCTTTTTTACACTCTAGTTTTTTTCAATTAACCCAATAATATAGTTTGTAGTTTTTATTTTTTTCTAGAACAAGGACCAATCTAGATTCAGGGGCTATGTTTTGTTGTTATGCCTTTTAGTACCATCATCAGTCCATACCATTTACACAGCATTTGTCTTTAAAAGTTCTACATTGTTTTCAATTTTTCATGGTGGTAAAATACACATGACATAAAATTTACCATCTTAACCATTTTTATTTATACAATTCAGTGATGTTATATGCATTCATATGGTTGTGTAACTGTCACCACCGTACATCTCCATAACTGTTTTCACCTTTTAAAACTGAAATTTTGTACCCATTAGTCAGTAATTCCCTATTCCCTTTCCCCCTTCCCTTCTGGCAACCCATTCTGCTTTCTCTCTTATGATTGTGACTGCTCTAGGAACCTCACATAAGAGGAATCATATAATATTTTTCTTTTTGTGATCGGCTTATTTCATTTAGCATAGTGTCCTCAAGGTTTATCCATGTTGTAGTAAATCTCAGACTCTCCTGTCTTCTTGAAGCTGAATAATATTTTATTGTACATATATATATTTTGCTTTTCCATTCACATTCTAGCTATTTTGAATAATGCTATGAACATAAGTGTATCTCTTAAGACAAAACTTTGGACATATACCTAGAATTGGAATTGTTTGATCATATGGTTATTCTATTTTTAATTTTTTGAGGAAACTTCATACTGTTTTCTACAGCATCTGTACCATTTTATACCCCACAAACAGCGCACAAAAGTTTACTTTTTCCATAGCACATGCTGTTCACTTTCTTCATATCCTCACCAATAGTCATTACTTTTTATTTTTTTTGGTAGTTCCCATCCAAATGGATGTGACCCAGAATCAGCAGAGATTTGGTCAGTCATTTATTTGAGACTTCAGTGTCAACAGAAACTTTGTTCTTTTCTTCTTCTTCCCTCAGTGAGGACTCTTTAGTGTCTTGCCTAAGTTATGTTCAGGTATCTGTATTCTACACAAAGTCTAAAGTCAAAAGCTAAAGTCTTTGACAGTGTGAATCACAACAAACTGTGGAATATTCTTAATGAAATGGGAATACCAGACCACCTTACCTGCCTCCTGAGAAACCTGTATGCAGGTCAAGAGGCAACATTTAGAACCAGACTTGGACAATAGACCTGTTCAAAATTGGGAAAGGAGTACATCAAGGCTGATTTGTCACCCTGCTTATTTAGCTTATATGCAGAGTACATCATGTAAAATGCCAAGCTGGATAAAGCACAGCTGGAATCAAGATTGCTAGGAGAAATATCAACAACCTCAAATATGCAGATGACACCACCCTTATGGCAGAAAGCAAAGAGGAACTAAAGAGCCTCTTGATGAAAGTGAAAGAGGAACATGAAAAAGTTGGCTTAAAACTCAAAATTCAAAAACCTAAGATCATGGCATCCGGTCCCATCACTTCATGGGAAATAGATGAAGAAACAATGGAAACAGTGACAAACTTTATTTTCTTGGGCTCCAAAATCACTGTAGTCATGAAATTAAAAGACACTTGCTCCTTGGGAGAAAAGCTATAACAAACCTAGACAGCATATTAAAAAGCAGAGACATTACTTTATCAACAAATGTCCATATAGTCAAAGCTATGGTTTTTTCAGTAGTCATGTATGGTTGTGAGAGTTGGACCATAGAGAAAAACTGAGCACCAAAGAATTGATGCTTTTGAACTATGGTGTTGGAGAAGACTCTCGAGACTATCTCAGAGAGCAAGGAGATCAAACTAGTTAATCCTAAAGGAAATCAGTCCTGAATATTCATTGGAAGGACTGATGCTGAAACTGAAGCTCCAATACTTTGGCCACCTGATGCAAAGAACTGGCTCATTGGAAAAGATCCTGATGCTGGGAAAGATTGAAGGTGGGAGGAGAAAGGGTTGACAGATGATAAGATGGTTGTATGTCATCACCAACTCAATGGACATGAGTTTGAGCAAGGAGTTGGTGATGGACAGGGAAGCCTCGTGTGCTGCAGTCCATGGTTGCAAAGAGTCAGACACAACTGAGCAACTGAGAGCGACTGAACCGAAATGAAAAGATAGGCTGATGTGCCTTCTTTTCTAATACAATGGTAGATCTGATCTCTGCTTCACCCAATATCCTTCTCTAACCATCATTTGCTTCTCAGCCTCAAAACACCTATGATGTATATTGTTTGTTATTCACCCATGTGTTTTAACCAACATTTAGTTATAATTTTACAACACTGCCCATTGCTTCCCATTTTTGATGTTGTGGAATGATTACAGCCTGTATAATCTATATGTTTCTTAACATATGTTTCAATAATATAGTATTGAATTACAAAGCATATCACTAGAGCATATCCTCAGGGTGAATAAAAGCATTTTACTTTACTATTGCTCAGTATCTCTTGGTGAAAGAGAATCCAAAAGAAAATTTGTCCTCACCAGGATGACAGAAAAGAGTACTTAAATCCAGGACCGTGTTCTCCAAGTTTGGAGCTCAGCAATCCAATCCTGTTAGCAAGTTCTATCAACTGTTTCTTAAGTTGCCATTATATTTTCTGTATCCCAAAAGAACAGAAAGAAAAGGCTGAAGAGGAACAGAACCAAAAAAAGCCTTGCAGTTCCAAAGAGTGTTGAGTTACTTCTTTTTAAAATGTCAAAAATCTGATGAGGAACTCCTCAGAATATTTCACGTCCCCGCACCTTGCTTAGAAGTGAGTACTGTAACTAGGATTTTGGTAAGGGTTGCTTGAGAAGCAAAGCTAGAGGGAAGAAGTGTCTTACTGTTTGGATGACAAGTGAGTAATGATTTTCCTTTCTGATGCTCTAAGCAGGATTGGATTAATTGGAAAACTTTTTTTTTTTTTTTTCCTGACAGGAAAACTACTTTGTTGCTGGCTCATCAGGAAAAAAAAAAATGAGGGGAAAGGCAATAACAAAATTCCTTTTTTGTCATATTCAGAGCAAAGATATTTTCCTTTCAAGTGAATTCAGCTAAAGTCTTCGTAATACTTGAAGAATGACATTCCAGAACTCATTCCTGCTGAAACCACTGTATGTTTCCTAAAAGGTCTTCCTGGTAGGGAGAGGTGCTGTGATGCTGTGACCCAACAGGTCAAGTGCTATTGTTTTTGAATCCCAGTCTACATTCAGCTAGGACTTCCCAGGTGGCTCAGCAGTAAAAGAACCCACCTGCCAATGTAGGAGACTCAGGAGCCATGGATTTGATCCCTAGGTTGGGAAGATCCTCTGGGGGAGCAATTAGCAACCCTACCCAGTATTCTTGCCCAGGAAATTCTATGGACAGAGGAGCCTAGTGGGCTACAGTCCATGGGGTCACAAAGAGTCAGACACAACTGAGCGACTGAGCACACACTACATTCAATTACATGAACTGACTGTGTTGAATTTGTTCTTAATCCTCATTACAGTTTGCTCTACTTGAGATAAATAGAACAGCATAGAAAAACCTAACATACTTCCGTTCCTTTTTCCTGGTTTGGTTCTTCTAGCTGAAGTGTCAGAGAAGAGCAGAGCAATTTCAGGTCACTACTTGCTTTCTCTGTAAACAACAAGTAGAGGGGCAGGGATACTTCAATTTCAATAGCATTTCTGGCTGTCTATGGTGATTTTGCTGGATCAGTGCATATCCTTAACATAAAATTTAACAAGCAATTGAGTTGTTTATATTGTTTTTTTTTAATGTCTTTCATGCCACACCAAATGGGGAGAAGAGAGAAGAAGGCCACAAAAGCTATTGAATTGCAGCTCACTCCATGAATATAAAAAGAAATTACACAGAGGAGAGGAAGCAGGTGTATTGTGAAGTTAGGCTTCTTTTATGAGCCTGAGGAAAATTCTGGCTTTCCGCCAAATGTCTTTCAGCTGAGAGTTCCACAAAAACTTAGGCTATATACTTTTTTCATGTGTTCTTATTTATAAAAATAGTGCATGTGTGTTGATGAAAATGGAAAGAAATAGTAGTATAAGGATTCACCTATTATCCTGTTTCTGTTCTCAAATTTTATTGTATTTTTCTCATATGTTTTCTCAGTTTTCTGCATGGATGATAGCAGTATGGATTTAATTTCTAATCATACTTTTGACCTCCACTCTGCTAAATTAAAGTGTTTTTGTTGTTTAAAACTCTCTTCCACTCACACTTTGCAATAGAATCACATGTGTGTACTCCTTGATGGATTCACATGTACATACCAAATAGAGCCTCATCTCTATTTTGTTGACAATGGTAACAGAGGCTATAGAAGTAAAGGGCTTCCCTGGTGGCTCAGATGGTAAAGAATCTGCTTGGAATGTGGGAGACCCAGATTAAATTCCTGGGTTGGAAAGATCCTCTGGAGAAGGAAATGACAACCCATTCCAGTATTCTTGCCTGGAGAATCCCATGGACAGAGGAGCCTGGGCTACAGTCCATGAGGTCTCAAAGAGTCGGACACAAATGAGTGACTAACACTGTCTCTTTCAAGTAAAGGCAGGATAGGAAGTTCAACATATTATCTCATATTTTTATTATGTATTACTTCCCAAGATAAGAAAAAGTTGTTTTGAGGTGTTATAAAATCAGGTAACAGCTACCATGGAGTTCAAATTTGTTATAAGCTAGTACATATTAAAACCTGTTATTATGCCTTTCTTCCCAATCATGCATCCACAGAGAGGGAAGAGGTTGATTCCCATTTAAAGAGATTTGTTAAAATATATCTTTTAAGGTCAATCTTGTGATGCTGATTTAATTGTTCTGGGTGGGGCCCAGGCATCAGAGAATTTTGGTAGCTCTCTGAATAATTCTAGCTATAATAATAACTCTACTGGTCAGAATCAGAAGAGCAGGTGAAATGTGTTTGGGGGGCAGTGGGCAGTGAGGAATGGGAATACCAAATCTAAAATCTGAGAAATTTAGAAAATAAAGGAAGCTAAGAGTCACACATTAATTGACAACTGAAGTGCAATAATGCTAAGTAAAGATTTTATCCAAGGTAACTATGCTAGAAGCAAAGCCTGGAAAAGAATTCTCTTTTCATCCCTAATGCTTCCAGAACAGGTAGACTCATGTGTCATGTCCTGCAAATACTTATAAGTTTTTCTCTTTTTTTTTTGCTTGTCTATATGTTTTTCATTTAATGAAAGATATGCTTTGTAATATCAGACTGTGGGCTATGAGGTACTTTACTAAAAATATTCTTTTTATTAAAATATTATTCTCCTTCTAATCTCTTAAATAAGATATATCAGTACCATTTTTCCTAAGTTTACATTTTCTATATATTTTTTTAATTCCAGAATGTATAATTTATTACAAGCAGTTCATCTGCAAAGTGAGTCTCTGCCCAGTGCTTTATTTATTGAAAGGGAAATCCATTCTATAAAGAAAGAGTGCTCCTGCAGTGCAGACACAAGAATTATTTTTGTTCTGCTTTTCTTTTTATCTTCTCTCTCAGTGTTTCTTTCTCCTTCATGCTTCCCCAGGCTTTGGCATACCACTTGAATGCAAAATGAGACAATCATTTAAGCATTTTTATAGCAGTCTTGTAGGGGAATGGAATTTGTCTTTTAAATAAGTCTTTTAAACATAGGTTGATTTAATAAAACTATAGACTTTATAATGAATTCACGAAAATTCTAATGATCTTTTATTTTCTCATCATAAGTTTACTGGATGTCTGCTCTGTGCAAAGTGTAAATGGTTTCCAGAGTGGCATAATAGTAAAACTCACAAATACTGCCATTTTGCCATTATGCTTACTGAAAGTTTGTGCATGTCATTAACTCGTTATTTCTAAAATTATTTCAAAGCAAAGTAAATTCTGATGTGTACTACAACTCTCTGTCATTGCCAAATCCATAGATAAAAAGATAATTCTATTAATCCAAGGCCTCATGTGACTTGGTTTTTCTAGGAGTGGTGATCATCTGTACTAAGCCATTTTCCTGGGTTGATTGAATTTCCCTTTTGGAGAGCAGTGCATATTTTCGAGATCTGCGATAACAATGGAAATGTTTTAATGACAAGCCTGTTAGACCACATGGGGATTGAACCCTGACTTTGGACTCATTGTGACAATCAGAGTTAGCCAGTAGGGGGAAAAAAGGGGTTTTCAAAGATTTTCAATTAACAAAAGACCTCTGTTTAAAATTTAGTGATTCCAGTAAAGGAAGCACGGGAAATATTTCCATGAAGTTAATATGCATTGAAATTATATTAACTTTATTAAAGAAGTGGAGTGCATTCATATGCTTTCTTTTTTTTCACCCTTGTCCTTCACTCACATGTGCATGTGGGTATTTGCTTTTTGTGTGCATGTTTCTTCCGTTTGAGGGAATATCATTATACTAAATATATTGCTAGAGTTTTGTTTCTATTCTAAGCATTTTTTAAAATATCTCATTAAAGTACATGAACCTGGCCATGAACAGAAATCTAGATGCCATGTAGCATAGCTGTGAGAAAATTTACTTACATATTCTTTCACTCCATCTTCTTTCTACTAAAAGTCACTGGGCATTTTTATGTTGTTAGTGACTGACAATTTTGATAGGCATTTAGAAAAGTTACATGATGGTATGATATGGCAATACGATGACTCAAACAAGCATTTTTCTCTTAACCAGTCTATTTCCAGATGCCCCCCTATTGAGTTCTCTTTATACTGGGTAAATAAGTCACCATCTTTATGCTACAGATGTAAAAAGAAGGACTCTGCTGACTATTTCCTAATGTCCTTTCAAGTTCTGAAATACTAATTCTAAATTTAAGACTAAAAAATAATTTATAAAAATTGTTACTAAATATACATTGGTTGAAATTTTGCTATTGTTTATTTACCACATTAGTAATTTAAACTGACTCCTTTAATTTAGAAACAGGAAAACATAGGAGATCATCCAGTGGAGGCAGATTTTTATCAGTGTTTCCTCTTTCTCAGTAAACGAGGAAGTGAGAGTTATTCTTCAAACAATATGCAATCTGATGGCATATCATTATAGAAGAGGGATAATTATAGTCATAAAGACTAAGATAATCACCATTGAACTGGATTACATGTTTTGGACATTACTAAATGTCCAAGCAAAGGTACAAGCAAAATTCTGTGACTGCAGTGAGGCTAACAGAAAAGGAGCTTTGTTTTGTAGAAAATGATCTATGATGACTTTTGCTATAAATGGATTTTATCTTCACTTTTTGTTGGTGATAGTTTACATTGTTGAAGTAAAATCATAAAAACATTGACAGTTTTTAAATCAAATATGGCTTCTTTCATGGCTAGAACTGTTCTGTTTAACAAGTATCTTTTCCAGCATACACTCATAAATTGTAAAACATAATACTTAGATTTTAGCTTATAACCACATTATAGCCAAGACATAATTTATAAAAGTGGTAAATATATGTCTATGACTTTCTGTTATATTTATTTTTAAACTGAATTTATACAAACAGTTTTGAAAAAATACTTCCTGTACTATACCTCTGATATAATCATAAAATACAGTATTTGAACAGAGATGCCATTGAAATAATCTAGTCAAATGTCCTTACTCCCTGTTTAAAACTGTAAAGGTGTCTCCTGATTATCTTCAAAATAGAATCTGAAGGCAATGGCACCCCACTCCAGTACTCTTGCCTGGAAAATCCCATGGATGGAGGAGCCTGGTAGGCTGCAGTCCATGGAGTCGCTAAGAGTCGGACGTGACTGGGAGACTTCACTTTCACTTTTCACTTTCCTGCATTGGAGAAAGAAATGGCAACCCACTCCAGTGTTCTTGCCTGGAGAATCCCAGGGATGGGGGAGCCTGGTGGGCTGCCGTCTATGGGGTCGCACAGAGTCGGACACGACTTAAGTGACTTAGCAGCAGCAGCAGCAACCTTGGCATTGTATTAAGATCCTCAATGATCTTCCATTTCCTCATGTCCTTGCCACTTAGCCAATTAACACCAAACTAATAAGAGTATCCAGTCACAGGAGTTCTTCATCTGTCTGCTATGGAGCATTCTCTTCCCTTTGTGTGCAATATGCTAACCACCTTCCTTCCTGACTGTGTGGTATCTTTCAAGATTAAGCTAAGAAAGTACTTCTGCAGGATGCTTTCTCTGAAACCCCAATCCATTATTTGGAATTAGCATCCTGTGCATGACTCTATTTTGTCATTTAGTTTATTTAAGCAAAGTTTATTTCTTCATAAATTCGTAACCAAACATGCCATATTTATATAACACATGTATATGTAAGCCTCCTGTTAGCTGAATATATGCATAGAGGTGTATATATCTTTCTATCTAGATTGTGTACTTAAGTAAACTTTATCTTCTATTTCTCTCTCCATACACAAATGCATGTATACACATTTAGACACATTTTTGTGTACTTATGTTGCAGAAACCAGTAATCAAGAAACCAAGCACCATGCAAAGAGAGTTGGAGAACTCAAGTTAATTATGCGGGTGGACCCAGAGGAGTTAACACTCCAAGCCCTGAGCCCCAAACAAAGGGGTTACAGAGTTTTTATTTACCAACAGGCATGATTAAGTGGGTTTGTGGGTTTGCAGGGGAAGGAGGAGCCTAGTAGGCTGCAATCCATGGGGTCTCGAAGAGTCGGACACGACTGAGCGACTTCACTTTCACTTTTCACTTTCCTGCATTGGAGAAGGAAATGGCAACCCACTCCAGTGTTCTTGCCTGGAGAATCCCAGGGACGGGGGAGCCTGGCGGGCTGCCGTCTATGGGGTCGCACAGAGTCGGACACGACTGAAGCAACTTAGCAGCAGCAGCAGGGCGATTGCAAAGAACAGGACAAGGGTGAGTGAGATAAGCTCCTGAGTCCCCACTTTCTGAGACCTACATGATCTAGACTTTGCAAGGAGCAAGCTGAGTTACAGAGGCAGAAAGAGCAGGAGGTTATGTAAATGTTGAACTTTTCCTCTTCTCTTACCACCTTCTTGTCTCTTCTCTTGTTTGCTTCTCAGTATTAATGACTATCTTTTATTCTTAGTGCATGAATGTAACCCAATAAACATTTGTTAAACTGTTACAATGAGGGAAGAAACCATGAAAATATGTATGGTATATGTCCACAGCCACAGGGGTAACTATGATAGCCTTTGTCTTCTAGCTACCTGTCTTAGAATCAAGTAGTAGTATTTGCTAACTTGAATTTTTAATTCTCAAATGGTGTATAAAAATCCTCCAAAATAGTCTGGACATTTTTGAGGATTTAAAAACTCCAAATTTTCCCTTTTGTATGAAATATTTGGTCATTTAGATTCTAATAAAGATAAAAAGATATTAAGCTCAAATAAACATGTGTTAGTGTATGTAAAGTCATACTAAGCAATGGAGATACAGAGTTTAATAGGAAACATTAATATAATAATAATTACCAGAATTTATTTAGCAGCTGCTATCTTTCAGCTACCATTCTAAGACTTTTGCTTATTGTAATATCTAGGTTAATAATGCTGAATAGTGAATGAAAGTGAGAGTGGTAGTTGATCAGTCGTGTCTGACTCTTTGTGATCCTATAGACTATCGCCCACCAGGCTCCTCTGTCCATTGAATTCTCCAGGCAGGAATATTGGAGTGGGTTGCTGTTTCCTTCTCCAGGGGATATTCCTGACCCAGAGACTGAATCTGGATCTCCCACATTTCAGGTGTATTCCCTACCATCTGAGCCACCAGGGAATCTCCTGAATAGTAATATATAATTATTATTAATATATGTGTTAAAGTATGCTATTAATCAGTTCAGTTCAGTCGCACAGATGTGTCGGACTCAATGCGACCCCATGGACTGCAGCGCACCAGGCTTGCCAGTCCATCACCAACTCTGGGAGCCTACTCAAACTCATGTCCGTTGCGTCAGTGATGGCATCCAACCATCTCATCCTCTGTCATCCCCTTCTCCTCCCACTTTCAATCCTTCCCAACACAAGAGTCTTTTCAAATGAGTCAGTTCTTCACATCAGGTGGCCAAAGTATTAGAGTTTCAGCTTCAGCAGAATATTCAGGAATGATTTCCTGTAGGATTGACTGGTTGGATCTCCTTGTAGTCCAAGGGACTCTCAAGAGTCTTCTCCAACACCACAGTTCAAAAGCATCAATTCTTTGGTGCTCAGCTTTCTTTATAATCCAACTCTCACATCCATATATGACTACTCTGGAAAAACCATAGCTTTCACTAGACGGACTTTTGTTGGAAAAGTATAGTCTCTGCTTTTTAATATGCTCTCTAGGTTTGTCATAGATTTTCTCCCAAGGAGCAAGTGTCTTTTAATGTCATGGCTGCACTCACCATTGGCACTGATTTTGGAGATCAAAAAAATAAACTCTCTCACTATTTCCATTGTTTCCCCATCTACTTGCCATGAAGTGATGGGACTGGATGCCATGATCTTACTTTTCTGAATGTTGAGCTTTTATCAAGAGGCTCTTTAGTTCCTCTTTGCTTTCTAACATAAGGGTGGTGTCATCTTCGTATATGAGGTTATTGATATTTCTCCCAGCAATCTTTATTCCAGCTTGTGCTTCATCCAGCCCAGTGTTTCTCATGATATACTCTGCATATATGCTAAATACGCAGGCTGACAATATACAACCTTGACGTACACCTTTCCCTGTTTGGAACCAGTCTGTTGTTCCATGTCCAGTTCTAACTGTTGCTTCTTGACCTGCATAGAGATTTCTCAGAAGACAAGTTGGGTGGTCTGGTCCCCATCTCTTTAAGAATTTCCACAGTTTGTGGTGATCTACACAGTTAAAGTCTTTGGCATAGTCAATAAAACAAAAGTAGATGTTTTTCTGAAACTATAGCTTTTTTGATGATCCAGCGGATGTTGGCAATTTGATCTCTGGTTCCTCTGCCTTTTCTAAATCAGGCTTCAATAACTGGAAGTTCACAGTTCACGTACTGTTGAAGAATTGGAGAATTTTGAGCATTACTTTGCTAGTGTGTGAGATGATTGCAATTGTGTGATAGTTTGAGCATTCTTTGGCATTCCTTTCTTTGGGATTGGAATGAAAACTGACCTTTTCCAGTCCTGTGGCCAGCACTGAAGTTTCAGCTTCAACATCTGTCCTTCCAATGAACACCCAGAACTGATCTCCTTTAGGATGGACTGGTTGAACCTCCTTGCAGTCCAAGGGACTCTCAAGAGTCTTCTCCAACACCACAGTTCAAGAGCATCAATTCTTCAGTGCTCAGCTTTCTTTATAGTCCAACTCTCACGTCCATACATGACTACCAGAAAAACCATAGCCTTGACTAGACAGACCTTTGTTGGCAAAGTGATGTCTCTGCTTTTTAATATGCTGTCTAGGTTGATCATAACTTTCCTTCCAAGAAGTAAGCATCTTTTAATTTCATGGCTGCAATCACCATCTGCAGTGATTTTGAAACCTAGAAAAATAAAGTCAGCCACTATTTCCACTGTTTCCCCATCTGTTTGCCGTGAAATGATGAGACCGGATGCCATGATCTTAGTTTTCTGAATGTCGAGCTTTAAACCAACTTTTTCACTCTCCTCTTTCACTTTCATCAAGAGGCTCTTTAGTTCTTCTTCACTTTCTGCTATAAGAGTGGTGTCATCATTCTGTGTGCATTATATTAATTCCTAAATACTCATAAGAAGCAGTGCCAAAGAACTAAAGTGCCTGTTCAAAGTCACCATAGTAAGTAACAGAGTCAAAATTCAAACCTATGTTCAAAATTCCTATGTAGCCTAGTTTACCACTCTGCCTGTATTGAGAGGTTGGTGAGAATTACTGCAGCCCTTCACATCAGTTATCTATCAAATCACAGTGGAATAACTTAATAATTAGTGTGTGTGTACTTTGATTAAAACTCTTACCCCAAGGCAAATAATAAATAATCTAAAATAAAAATTAAATTTGAACATTCAACTTCTCCAAAAATAACTTACAAATGTGAACTATGCTTAATTATGGATATAAACACTTAGAATTGTGTCATTTAAAAAATGCTGGTCATAAATGTAAAGAAAACCAGTTTCTCTCCCTCTCTCTCTTTTTTTGCAATCTGAATTCCTTTTCAGTTGATTCATAAATCAATTAATTACCATCGAGCGACCTGAGGGCAGCTGAAAGTTGGGTCCAAAATAATAAGAAAGGAAGCAATTAGTCTTAAGTCTGGAATTTTAATATTCAATAGAATCTGAATCAGAAGTGATCCATTTTTTGAAAAGGAGAACATCAATGTGTTTTTAATTTCACTGTCTTTGAATGAGGATGAAGGAGGGAAGGGAATCAAGATAACTGATTATTCTCAAATGAAAATTAAGAAAAGATGTTATCAGAAATCAACCAAAAGCATATTTTCTTTCTCTATACTTTAATCACAAAGGAAAAGGTCTGTTTTGTGTTGAAGGTTGGATATATTTTGAATTCAAGCTTAGAATCATCTTCAGAGACTTTTATTAAGAGACAAATGTAGCATACATGTTTAATCCACTAGGGCTAAAATAGTAGCTCTTTTCTTTAACATTTATTTATTCAATTAAATGGGATTTTTGCTTTAGTGAATTAACAGAATTAATCTGATGTCTTTATTGATTTCCACATGAATAAATGAGTTGAATGATTAAAATGAATATGTTTAGCTAAAGAGAAACATTGCCTCAAACTAAAGATATTCCAAAAATCATTTTCAGTCCTTGAAATTAAATCTACCTGTGCTCCCTGGGATACATAGGGAAATACAGACTTTCATTAAGCCTTTAGTAACTAGTAACAGGAATAGAAATACACAATTTGCCCAGGGTTATCTGACTGTATTAATATGTAGTCATTCATATGTTAAATGAAAGACCAAAGATGTGGGCTAGAAGAAGGGGAAGTAGGGAGGCAGATTGGGAGAGCTTTAAATAGCTAATCATTTCCTGAATTGAGCCTCTCTGGTCTCTCCACTATTTAACCTACATTGGGCTTAGTATTTGACACACACACGGAAAGATTTTAAACTAATAATAAGAGAAATAGAATGAATGGCAAAATTTCAGATAGGCTAATGTTCCAGGTTTAATTTCCCCAGGTGTTTTCACCCAGATTATGGAACATGAGGTCATGACTATAAAGGTAATCTTTTCCTGTTTCTAGCAAAGGGACTTTGAAGGACTACAGTATCTCTCCCAGGATTTGAATAATGTATTTGTTTCTTCTTAACCTGATGTTTAGATTCTTTTGCCCTTAACTCTAAGACCTTTAAATCCCTCATTTCTTTCACAGTGCATTAAGTAACAGCCCTGAGAAAAGCACTGACTGACTGTTCAACAGAAAACTTTTCAGGAGGCTAACAGGCTCTGACCTCCAAGAAATTATGTTGTTAAATTGACTCAAGACCTTACCAGGGAGACCAGATTTTACTAAAGACCATATTAAAGTTTGGATTCTTCACTATTGCAAAAACGTCTTTTCCTCCAAGATCTGCAAATATCAGTTTTTCTTTTTCTATCTTGCAATTCAGTTTTTGTTCGTCTTAAATTCTCAGTGATACCCAGAATGCTAATTGTGTTACAGTGCCATTGGCTGCTGTAGCCTACCCCTAGATGTAATCAGTTTGCACAAGTAGAGCTGAACCAGTTAGATCTGAAATAAATGTTAGAAGAGTTGATAAATAGTTGCTGTTCTGAGTCCTGTGTGTGCCTTTCCTTCATCCATAGCAGCTCCTCCTGGAACTTGCTCCAGGACCCCAGCTAAGTGACTATGAAATTTATAATCACCTACAAGTGCAAATGATGTTTAAGAGAACCATCTATATCTGCAAGCTGAAAAGAACAGAGTGCTCAGCTAAACATTCAATTACTTGAGGTTATGATATTGCCTCTTTTACTCTGAGGTTATTTAAACTTCATGCAAAAATGGAGACAACATTTTTAGTGTCTAACTTAGTATAAGGATCCAAAATATTTAGGAAAGTTTTAGTTTCACATATCCTATCTAAAAATTAAAATATGATAGAATAGTATATAAATTGAAAATTACTTAAGAGATGAATTTACAGGATAAGAGAAGTTCAGGGCATGGAAAGATTTAAATTACGATACACACATATGTATATTTTATTCATTTGTGAAATGTATACAAGATGAACATGGATTTCATTTCTTCTTATCTGTAAAGGCTCTCAAAACCATATAAGTCAATACTATATTATATTTTACAGGCAGCATATTTGATACTGCCTATAAGAGAAAAGATAAGAGAACAGATATTTCCTGGGTTCATTTCTCAGCTTTACTCCTTGGATAAGAGATTTTTCTTCATCTATTAAGTGGAATAATGATAGTATCTACTTGATAGGAATTTTATGAGAACTGTGCTGTGCTGTGCTCAGTCACTCAGTCATGTCTAGTTCTTCATGGCTTCATGGAGTGTAGCCCACCAGGCTTCTCTGTACATGGAATTTTCCAGGCAAGGAATATGGGTGGTGGTGATTTAGTCGCTAAGTCGTGTCCTACTCTTGTGACTCCATGGACTATAGCCTGTTGGTCTCCTCTGTACATGGAGTTCTCCAGGCAAGAATACGAAGTGGGTTGCCATTTCCTTCTCCAGGGGATCTTACCCAGGGATTGAACCCAGGTCTCCTGCATTGTAGGCGGATTCTTTACTGACTGAGCTAGTGGAATAGGTGCCATTTCCTCCTCCAGGTGATCTTCCAGACCCCACATCTCTTGCCTCTCCTGCATTGGCAGGCAGATTCTTTACCACCAGCTCCACCTGGGAAGCCCTAGCTGAAATATTTGCTGTGTCCTCTACTAGGATTCGGAGAAGGCAATGGCACCCCACTCCAGTACTCTTGCCTGGAAAATCACATGGGCAGAGTAGCCTGGTAGGCTGCAGTCCATGGGGTCGCTAAGAGTCGGACACGACTGAGGGACTTCACTTTGACTTTTCACTTTCATGCATTGGAGAAGGAAATGGCAACCCACTCCAGTGTTCTTGCCTGGAGAATCCCAGGGATGGCGGAGCCTGGTGGGCTGCCATCTATGGGGTCGCAGAGTTGGACACGACTGAAGCGACTTAGCAGCAGCAGCAGCAGCTACTAGGATTATTCATAATACATGAAACATTTTTTTCAATGTCTATTATAGAACTCAAGGATTGACCTAACTTCCTATATTTTATAGTGTAACTATCTATAGTTTTTTTTTCACTTTGAGTAAAAATCTATGTATAAGCATGTATCTTTTGCTTACCAGTGATTCTCAAGGGTAGTGTAACTTCTCCACATCTCTCCTTAATACTTGACCCACACAGAGAAGGCATGCCAGAATCTTTGAAACAGTCAAAATATTTAATAATTATTTTTAAGTGGTACTTGGTTTTAAAATGTTTAGAAACTCTGGCTTAAATTAGAAGTCCTCTTTCATGACCAGATTATATTCAAATGCCGAGGGTATTCTGACCTTCTGCTAAGCAGTATTTAGCATATATATTGAAAATTCTGGTAAGCTTCCTACCAATCTGGAAATCTGTATTATCTTGACATTTTGCTGTGTAGGTATTACTTCTGCAGAAAAGTGTTTCACATAAGTAGTTTAATTATTGTTTTGAAGTAGTGAATGTGCCTACTAAGCTTCTTAGACTGTATATTATTGAAATAGTAGAATTGTCTGATCTGATATAGTGTTTTAAATATAAGTGCATGTTTAAGAGTCAGTTGACCAAAGTGAGATTTCAGTTCTCACACAAGGTACTCAAACAGAAAAACTGAATAAATGTACTGAAAATCTACATTTTAATCTCTAAAACTCACATGATGAAAGAGCCCATAACATATAATCAGTATTTCTTAGATTAAAATATTTTTAGGATCAGTCAGTCAGTTCAGTTGCTAATTCGTGTCCAACTCTTTTCGACTCCATGAATCACAGCACGCCAGACCTCCCTGTCCATCACCATCTCCCGGAGTTCACTCAAATTCATGTCCATTTGAGTCAGTAATGCTATCCAGCCATCTCATCCTCTGTCATCCCCTTCTCTTCCTGCCCCCAATCCTTCCCAGCATCAGGGTCTTTTCCAATGAGTCAACTCTTCGCATGAGGTGGCCAAAGTACTGGAGTTTCAGATTTAGCATCATTCCTTCCAAAGAAATCCCAGGGCTAATCTCCTTTAGAATGGACTGGTTGGATCTCCTTGCAGTCCAAGGGACTCTCAAGAGTCTTCTCCAACACCACAGTTCAAAAGCATCAACTCTTCAGCGCTCAGCTCTCTTCACAGTCCAACTCTCACATCCATACATGACCACTGGAAAAACCATAGCCTTGACTAAACAGACCTTGTTGGCAAAGTAATGTCTCTGCTTTTCAATATGCTATCTAGGTTGGTCATAACTTTTCTTCCAAGAAGTAAGCGTCTTTTAATTTCATGGCTGCCGTCACCATCTGCAGTGATTTTGGAGCCCCCAAAAATAAAGTCTGATACTGTTTCCCCATCTATTTCCCATGAAGTGATGGGACCAGATGCCATGGTCTTAGTTTTCTGAATGTTGAGCTTTAAGCCAACTTTTACTCTCCTCTTTCACTTTCATCAAGAGGTTTTTTAGTTCCTCTTCACTTTCTGCCATAAGGGGGGTGTCATATGGATATCCATGAACATATCACTGCCAATGTTTATCACTCATTTTATCAAATCTAGAAATACTTGCAATCTTGACTCCTTTTTAAGATTTCTAATCCAATTAACTGAAAAGTATTACCAATTTTATCTCAAACACTTATCAAACATATCTACTCCTCTCTATTTCTCTTTCCACTGTCCTTGCTTAACCTCTTACTCTTTCTCACTTTATTACAGCAATAGCCTTCTGTCTGTACTTCCTGTTTCCACAATTTCTCTTTTAAATTTATCCCCCACATATGTATCAGTGTGTCCCTATCCTGAATACACACTTGAAAATATCACTTACTCTCTACAAAACCCTCTAAGGATTTCTTATCACCTACAGAAATGGTTTTCAAACTTTAGCCACTGTAGACTTTAAAAGCGAAGTTTCACGTTTTTGTTGTTTTGCTGTTGTTGTTCAGTCATTAATTCATGTCCAACTCATGACCCCATGGACTACAGTATACCAGGCTCCTTTGTCCTTCACTATCTTCATAAAAGGAAGAAAACAAGAAAGGGAAGTCTAGTCACGAGAATATCTAGTCACGAGAATATCTAGTCACAAGAATATAAATGGCTCTTTTGTTGCACTATGTTTCAGACATGGGCTGTGCATCTTGTTTAATGCCAGGAAAAATCTCAGTGGTACTGCTGAACCTATTTGCATGGCAGAAATAGAGACAGAGACGAGGAGAATAAACTTGTGGACACCGCTGGAGAAGCAGGGTCGGGGATGAGTTAAGAAAGTAACATTGACATATACTACCATGTGTAAAATAGATAACTGGTGGGAATCTGCTGTATAACAGAGGGAGGTCAGCTCAGTACTCTGTAATGGCCTAGAGAGCTGGGATGGGGCCATGGGAGGGAGGCTCAACAAGGAGGGAATATATGTATGTTGTCACTAAGTCATGTCCGATTCTTTGCAACCCCATGGACTGCAGTATACCAGGCTCCTTTGTCCTTCACTCTCTCCCAGAGTTTGCTCAAATTCATGTCCATTGAGTCTGTGATGTTATTTAGCATTCAAATACAAAATTTTAGTAATTTAAATTTCAAAATCCTGACTCTTGGTTATATAGAAAAGCAATTCCTGGCAAGTGTGATAAAAATAAAAAATCATCCAGTATTAGTGTAGCCCTTTTCTCCTTACTGAGTATTTATATGATTTATTATTTTGCTTGATCCTGACCTGAACTTTCTGGGGTTAGGAGGGCAAATATATTTACATTTCAAGTTTGTAGAGGAAAATTCCGAGAGATTAATTACTCAAGTTTGCCTGGCAGTTTTAGACTATTTTAATAAGAAAAAAACTCTAGTCTTAAAAGGCTCATGTCATAGTGATAAAAACAGAAATATAACAAAGATATAATACATGATAAGTAAAAATCACATACAAAATGATAGGAAAAGATGACAAGAAAAATATGAATTCTGATGGGTTTTCAAGGGTTGAGAAAAACAATTATAGAAAGAAGCATGATAAACAAATAAAGAAAAAGAAAGAAAAATCTTTCCAGGCAGAAGAAATGGCATAAAGGGACAGAGATAGTGAAGGTAAGAATAGATTTAAGGTTTGATAAATCGACTGCTGTGACTTAACCAGTAGCTATATGGAAATCATCCAAATGAGCTTATGGGAAAGAAAGACGTGTTTAAAGATGAAAGAAGATATGTTGGGGCTTGTTTGTGAAATATACTAATGAATTTGGACTTGCATCTACAGACAGTAAGGACCATAGTTTGGGTAAAAGTAATAAGTAACTGTATTATGGCAACAAATAAGAACTTATAGAGAATTGTCTAAACATATGGATTAGAAGGAAATTGGCTAGTGTAGTTCTGAGGTACTAAGGGTGAAACAAATTGGAGTCAGGTATAGTATAAAATTTCACATTTGGGCAAAATGTGAGTATTATGGTATTATCCAAGATAAGAAATGAAGGTGACAGTGGAGGAACATATGCTCATGATTTGGACTATGAGTTGATGTGTCTGAAAAATCTTGCAGAAAAAATGGTGAACTAAAAACAAGAATTTAGCTAAAGCTTTAGGAACTGTCAACCTGAGATTGGTTGTTGAAGCCAGAAAAGTAGACCAAACCACCTAGGTAGTCTGTGAAAATAGAAGACTGTACAGTCCACCTAGAAACATTAAAAGCTCAAAAATTAAAAGAGGATCCAGTTATAAGTAGAAAATTATACATAGAGAACTAGCAGAGTCAAATCACGGACTTTGGGCAAAAGAGTTGAAAGAAGGAAAGTATGTTAAATATTGCTAAGTGTTACAGAAAGGACATGTAAGTTAGAGACTAGGGAGAAAAACTGAATTTCAAATGAGATCCTGGATAGATTTTTCTTATCACTATCCCTTTTTATGTAATATTTTTACTATGATCTCCACGTGGCATACCTACACAATTAAGTTTTGCATATCTTGGTTTACTCCTTCATTTCTGTCTATCAGTGAATTTTTCTAAATAGAAGTGCTCTCTAAATGGTTAAGGGTGTTTTACTTCCCTCCCTTCATCAACAGATGGGAGCTATTATCAAACAGCCATCACTCATAGTTAATGTAATAGCAGTGAAAAACTTTCACAATGAATATATCCCTTTTAAAAAAAATCTTTTCATTACTTTTTTATGTCAGGATATGCAAAAACTTGTTCATAAATGATGATTATTATATTCATATATACATGAAAAATAATGGTAGTGTCTTAATATTTTCAAAGACAGTGATTTTTGATCTGTTATGGACTCAAATCCCATTAAATTAAACTCCATGAGGTTAAGCACTATATTCTGTATTTAGTGTAGCACTTGACATATAGTAAGTGTTGCTGCTGCTGCTCCTGCTGCTGCTTCTAAGTCGCTTCAATCATGTCCTACTCTGTGCGACCCCATAGACGGCAGCCCACCAGGCTCCACCGTCCCTGGGATTCTCCAGGCAAGAACACTGGAGTGGGTTGCCATTTCCTTCTCCAATGCATGAAAGTGAAAAGTCAAAGTGAAGTCGCTCAGTCATGTCTGACCCTTAGCGACCCCATGGACTGCAGCCCACCAGGCTCCTCTGTCCATGGGATTTTCCAGGCAAGGGTACTGGAGTGGGGTGCCATTGCCTTCTCCTATAGTAAGTGTTAGGAGCATATTTTTTTAATGATTTAAAAAATGCACTAGAAAGAAAAAATGATATGAATCATATGTAAGAGGCAGGTGAAGGAACAAGATAGAGAAGGGGTTTATATTAGAGAATAAGACACATATGGATGATTTAAATCAAAATGTTCTGCTTTTGAATAATTGAAAGTTCAATAAAACTTCATTAATTATAATTCCCAATTTATATTCTTATGGGATCTTTCAGTTTGAGGCTTGCTGGTATTTTAATTTTGCACTATTTATAAAGTCTTAGATATACTAATAAGATAAAATTAATTCAAGAAGTTTATTTACAACTACTCTTGTGGCAAACTTTTAAGGACTTCAAGTTAAATTATTAAATGACAATGAATGCCACAAATTGTCTATGTCACACTTTCACTAAAATCAATTCAAAGATATATCCATGCAAATTGTACACTTTCTCTGAGGATCATAAATAGAGTCTTTGGATTTCCTTTAGCTCAGCATCCTACCATAATCACTACCACAACATTAACACTCTCATCATTATTATTATGATATGTATTGTTTTTAGGAACATCATCAGTGCCTTTAACAGAGTGTCCTATTAGCAGGCTTTGACTGTTCACAACATCTCTGTGAAGTATGTAAATCTCCAAAGTTTCTTAACTGCTGTAACTAATCCTTTAGAGATTAAGATGCCACAGAACTATGGCAAATCAGAATTTTAACCTGATTCTATATTGACTGCCCAAAATACCAAAACAAAACCCAATTGATAGACAAAGTTAAATGTATTATACTTATTGCAGTAAAGAAGAATACCACCTTGACTGAGTGTATTGGTTTCCTAGGCCTGAATAATAGAGCATTAGAGATTGAGTGACTTAAACAACAGAAATATGTTGTCTTGACAGTTCAAGGTGTTATCAGTGTTGGTTTCTTCTGAGGTCCGTGACAGAGAATCGGTTCCAAGCCTCTTGCCTAGCTTCTGGTGGTTTTGGGGCACTCTTTGTACTCCTTTGGCTGGCAGACACATTGCTCCAATCTCTGCCTTCATGTTCACATGGCTTACTCTCTGTGTAAAAATTTGTCTCTAAATTTCCTTTTTTATATAATGACACTAATCATATTGTGGTAGGGACCCACTTTACTCCAATATGACCTCATTCTAACTTAATTATATATGCAGTGACTTATTTCCCAATCAGACCATGTTCTGAGGTACTAAAGGCTAGGACTTCACCATATGAGTTATTCAACCCATAACAGAGAATCTTAGTCATCTCTTAGAATGGGGAGAAATTAGGAGAGGGCATTTATGATTTATTTTAAGCCTTAGTTGTGTGGTTTTATGGCAGGTCTTAAAAAGTGGAATGCTGGTTGGAACTGGGCAGTTTCTAAAATTAGTTTTAGAATGGTAAGCAAAATGAGGAGAGGAACATAAACAAGTTTTGATAAATAAGCTATAAGTCTTGATAGGTAAGCTCTTTGGTTGATTTGTGGTCTTATCCAAAAATGCACATATGCTAGAGCAAACAACTAAATAACTTAAAAAAAAATCATAGTATTGGTCAAAATAAAGAGTGAAGAATATGCTTGATCACAGAATTATTTAACGTATAGAGACTTATAATTATGTTCGTTTCATTTCTCATCTATATGGATTCTGAGTCTATCAGCTATATCATCCTAACTTTCTTTCCCACCATTGATGGATTCCAAAGTAATTTGTTCTACTGCTGGATTCATCTAATAAATAGTTCTAAAAGAATTCAAATAAAATGTGTTACCCTTTGTGGTCATTGTTGACTAGATTTAATCTCATTCCCATGATAAAATTAGAAAAACTTACCTATCTACCATCTTGCTTTTTTCTATCATCTCCATAATTACTTATATCCTATACCAAGACATATTTTTTCTAGACAAATAACTCTAGTTACTTAAGGTTTTCAAATAAAAGTTATATGTAGATAATAATAATTTCATAGTATATTTACAAGCTTAATACTACGAGAGCATTGTTTGAGGTAGTGTCCTAGTCCATTTCAGCTGCTATAACAAACTATCAGAGATTGAGTGGCTTATAAACAACAGAAATTTATTTCTCAAGTTCTGGAGGCTGGAAGTTCAAGATTAGAGTGCCAGCATGGTGAGGTAGCATCATTATGAACAAAACTAGTGGAAGTGATGGAATTCCAGTTGAGCTATTTCAAATCCTGAAAGATGATGCTGTGAAAGTGCTGCACTCAATATGCCAGCAAATTTGGAAAGCTCAGTAGTGGTCACAGGACTGGAAAAGGCCAGTTTTCATTCCAATCCCTAAGAAAGGCAATGCCAAAGAATGCTCAGACTATCACAAAATTGCACTCATCTCACACGCTAATAAAGTAATACTCAAAATTCTCCAAGACAGGCTTCAACAATATGTGAACTGTAAAAATTCAGATTTTCAACCTGGTTTTAGAAAATGCAGAGAAACCAGAGATCAAGTTGCCAACATCTGTTGGATCATCAAAAAAGCAAGGGAGTTCCAGAAAAACATCTATTTCTGCTTCATTGACTATGCCAAAGACTTTGAATGTGTGGATCACCACAAACTGGAAAATTCTTAAAGAGATGGGAATACCAGACCACCTGATCTGCATCTTGAAAAATCTGTATGCAGATCAGGAAGTAACAGAACTGGACATGGAAAAACAGACTGGTTCCAAATAGGGAAAGCATCAAGGCTGTATATACTCATCATGCTTATTTAACATATATGCAGAGTACATTGTGAGAAACGCTGGGCTGGATGAAGCACAAGCTGGAATCAAGATTGCTGGGAGAAATATCAATAACGTAAGATATACAGATGACACCACCCTTATGGCAGAAAGTGAAGAGGAACTAAAGAGCCTCTTGATGAAAGTGAAAGAGGAGAGTGAAAAAGTTGACTTAAAGCTCAACATTCAGAAAACAAAGATCATGGCATCTGGTCCCATCACTTCATAGCAAATAGATGGGGAAACAGGGGAAACAGTGGAAACAGTGGCAGACTTTATCTTTTTGGGCTCCAAAATCACTGCAGATGGTGACTGCAGCCATGAAATTAAAAGATGCTTACTCCTTGGAAGGAAAATTATGACCAACCTAGATGGCATATTCAAAAGCAGAGACATTACTTTGCCAACAAAGGTCTGTCTAGTCAAGGCTATGGTTTTTCCAGTGGTCATGTATGGATGTGAGAGTTGGAGTGAGTGCCAAAGAATTTATGCTTTTGAAGTGTGGTGTTGGAGAAGACTCTTGAGAGTCCCTTGGACTGCAAGGAAATCCAACCAGTCCATTCTAAAGGAGATCAGTCCTGAATGTTCATTGGAAGGACTGATGTTGAAGCTGAAACTCCAATTCATTGTTTACCTGATGTGAAGAGCTGACTCATTGGAAAAGACCCTGATGCTGGGAATGATTGAAGGTGGAAGGGGATGACAGAGGATGAAATGGTTGGATGGCATCACCTACTCAATGGACATGAGTTTGAGTAAATTCCGGGAGTTGTTGATGTACAGCAAGTCCTGGTGTGCTGAAGACCATGGGGTCGCAAAGAGTCAGACACAAATGAGCAACTGAACTGAACTGAACTGATGGTCAGGTAAAGGCCCTCTGCCAGGTGACAGAATTCTTGTTTTATCTCATATAAGGGACTAAGGAGCTCTGTGAGGTCTCTTTTATAAGGACACTAATTCCAATGAGAACAGAACCCTCATCATCTAATCACATCTAATCACATCCTTAAGGCCCCACTTCCTAATACTGTTACTTTGGAGATCAGTATTTCAGCATATGAATTGGAGGAGGGCAATAAATATTTAGACCATAATGAATTATCAGCACCCCATGACTTCTTGTAATCTGAATTTTTTCTATACCTGCAAGTACAAAATTATTAATTACAATATCTTGATTTATTTCAACCATCTTAACTCTTAGTGTCTCATACAATATCTTTTATGTTATCAGCAGCACATAACCTCATGAGTTCATTCTATCTAAAATATATCTTACTATAGTTTTGAAGTTTTACAATATTTATAATATTATGTACCTTGTTGCCAAGACTTAGTTTTATTCAAAAGCATTCCATTCTACCAGCCTTTAAGCATAGAAATTATTGCTTGCTTAAAGAATTACATTGCAAAATCATATCTGAAAAGGGTTTCAGATATGGTTTTGCAGCCAATGTATCTTACTCTGTAATAACTTTGCCATTTGTCACCCCCATTTTTTGAAATGCAAATAATGATCTTTTCTGACAAAGAAAACACCCTGCCATAAATACATATAATGTCAAGTTATAGAATCTACTTATTTTAGTTTATGAACATCTCATGATTAATTAGATCAGTAGAATGAAACCCAACAATCAACAGAAACCTCGACGCAATTTAGAGTCTTTTTATAGCTTTAAAGAATATCCAGTAAGCACTTGAAAAACAAAATCAATGAAGAGTTTAAAATGCTAATTTTCTGGTTTTACACAGGGTCCAAGTTTTCTCTCTGAGGCTCTTTTTCCTAAACATGCAACAAAAATTGAAGAAATGGATCCATTTTTCAATCTTCATGAGACCGTTACCAAGGTAAGAGAGGAATGTGTTCATGAAAAAGTTGAGGTTTTGTTCTTTCAGTTAGTAAATGGAGGAAAGAAAAATAGCCACTCAAGTGAGAAATCTATATATGTATTTGTTTTTAGAGTATACTAGAGAGGATTTTAAATACCTCCTATTTTACTATGGAGTAAGGATAATAAGCAATTCTATCAAGATCAAACAGACTAATAGCTGATGATTATATTAAAAAATCAATTATTTTTTTAATTGAAGTATAGTTGATGCAGTATCATGTAAGTTACAAGTATACAATAGTAATTCAAAATTTTAAAGATTTTACTCCATTTATAGTTGTTATAAAATATGGGTTATATTCCTTGTCCTATACAACACATCCTTGTAGCTTATTTTATACATTAGAGTTTGTATCTTGTACTTCCCTGCCCCTTTATCTCTCTTCCCAGTTCCCTCTCCCCACTGGTAATCACGAGTTTGTTCTCTATCTGTGAGTCTACTTCTTTTTTGAATTCACTAGCTTGGTGTATTTTTTTCAATTCCACATATAAATGATATAAAGTGTTCATCTTTTCCTGTCTGACATATCTCACTTAGTACAATGTCGTCCAAGTCCAGCCATGTTGATGCAAATAGCAAAATTTTTTTCTTTGTGTATGGTTGAGTAGTATCCCATTTTATATATACTACCAAAATAGATTCTTAATAAAATTCTTAATTTGAAAATAGACTTGTGGTATATTCTCAAGTATACTTCCTTTACCTCAGATTAAGGACAATACAAAATGAGTCTTTGAATTTCTGTATCTTCAAAGATTTGTTCCAATATTTAAGTTGCATGGTTCATTGTACTTCACTGCAGAAAAAAATGACCCGTTTTCTTAAAGAAAAAGTTAGACTGCATTTATATTAATTGATTTATTTCTATGATGCTTATATCTATGTTTATGATAAATACTTGACTTTGAGTTTATAGAATGAAGAAAATTAAATTCTACAGTGTAGAGCAAATTAGTTTAATGTTCCGAGAACATATGACATCATGTGAATTTTTACATTTACCAACTATTGATTTAACCAATTATAGCCTGCCTTTGGGGGATAGAGTTTGAACAGAATATTGATATTTCAGTACTCTTAAAACAATCCATATTTATATATGCTTAGATAAAATACTGAGTCTTTTTTACATCTTCTTAGTGAAATTTTACATGGCTCTTTCTATGCTTTAGAAAGAGGAATTGTGGTATAATAACTGAACTCAGTGATTGGCAATAGAATGAATTCAGAATATTAAAACTAAAATTCTAGGTACTCTGGCATTTAAGAGATTTGTACATTTATTTTTTTCTGAACTTTTAAAATAAGTAAAATTTTGACCACAGTTTATGTAAAATTCTCCTAAGATCAAGATTTCTAAATTTAACTACATTTATGATTCTTTCCTTTCCAGTCTAATCTATTTCCTTGGCTTAGTTTTGAATATATCCATCCTCCAATCATCATTGTTACTTGGATACAATAAAATAGAAGGGGCCCCCAAATAATAAGTCCTTAGCATTTAAAATCTTAATTGTATTCCTGATATGCAAAGAGAGAAAGAAAAATACATATCTGTTATCTATATATATCTATGTAAATATTTATATCTATATGTATTTGGGTGAGGGTGTGTGTGTGTTTATATGTATGTGTATATTTGTTCAAATGTTATGGGTACTTGGGCTTCACTTGTGGCTCATCTGGTAAAGAATCCACCTGCAATGTGGGAGACCTGGGTTCGATCCCTGGGTTGGGAAGATCCACTGGAGAAGAGAAGGGCTACCCACTCCAGTATTCTGACCTGGAGAATTCCATGGACTATATAGTCCATGAGGTCGCAAAGAGTCGGACATGACTGAGCGACTTTCATCATCATCATCATCATCATCATCATCATATGGTTACGTAGAGCCTAAGTTTATTTACTTATTTTTAAGTAAAGCATTAGAGGATTTTTAGGGCAATGAAACAATAATATTTTCTCCATTTTTTCTGCTTTTCTCTGGATCAGGAAATTCATAAACTTTTATAGAAAGGGAAATTTGAGACCATATTGATATCAGATATATAATGAGATGATTTCACATCTAACATGTGAAATCCCCAGTGATAGGAAATTCTAAGGTTTAGATTTTAGATGTAAAAACACACATTGACTATTGTCATGTGAGATCTTAGCCATCCTTCATCTCCTGAGAGAATGTTAGGAAGCAAGAATGACTGGGTGGGAAAGGGAGTAGGGGAGCATAGAGCATGGCCTGAGCATATAAATATGAGATCAGTACTCAGTTTGAAACAGAGAATAAGAGACTATTTGAGTGAAGACACAAATTTATACACATATATGGTACATGTTCTACAGTTATTTTTAAATGTACTTCTTGTGCACACTAATGTTTAACCCATTAGATGGATGATGAAAAGAATTCTGTCGATGAAAAATTGAAACCTAAAGTGCAGAATCAGGTATTCTGTGACACTTTTTAAGGACCACACATATTTACTTAATGTTGATACTGTTTCCTCAGTCACAATTACCTGCGGTAACCACCAGTGTTGTAGACCTAGGCCAAGGGAAGAATTGTGCTTTGGAAGTTCAGTCTTATCTCACTATTAGAAGAACTTGTAAAGCCATAAAACAAGCATTTAATAGATACTTTTTACAAATCATATTTTCTTTGATCAACAACAAAATGAAGGTACAAATATAGAGGGATTGACTAGAGTGCAAAACTAGGAAATATAGATTTTAATTCTGCCTTGCTTCCCAATTTGTTATGTTGTTTAGTAGAACTTTATTGTCTACATCAAAAAGAAGTATACTCATAATGATTTCCTCACTAGGATTCTGTGAAATTGAAAAGATGTTGTGTACCTTTCTCTGGAAATGCAATACATATATAATTGAGTATAATTATTGGCATTAAAAAATAATAGTATTAATGTCTTCTAAGTAGTACCTTACCTGCATTTTTTGCATTTAGCTTTTCCTTTAAATATGAAAATAAACAATAAATTAGACATGGAAACATATAACTAAATTAATTAAATGCTGAGAATATATTAATTAGTTAATGTGTACAAATGGAGTATAAAATTTCATTTGTGAAAGGTTGAGGTCTTTAGAATATTTTGTTTTAGTGGGGATAATAGTGGTATTATCTGAGTATATCACATGTTTGGTATACTCCTATTTCACATGCTGCTGCTGCTGCTAAGTTGCTTCAGTCGTGTCTGACTCTGTGCGACCCCGTAGACGGCAGCCCACCAGGCTCCCCCGTCCCTGGGATTCTCCAGGCAAGAACACTGGAGTGGGTTGCCATTTCCTTCTCCAATGCATGAAAGGGAAAAGTGAAAGTGAAGTCGCTCAGTCGTGTCCGACTCTTTGCGACCCCATGGACTGTAACCCACCAGGCTCCTCCATCATGGTATTTTCCAGGCAAGAGAACTGGAGTGGGTGCCATTGCCTTCTCTGCTATTTCACATAGTAGTGTATTATTATAATAGCACTGGATTTTTAACAAAAAAGATATAGATGGGTATCAATTCTGTTACTGCCAATTATGAAAATAATATGAAATATGAGGAACACTTTATAAAATGATAAAGCACAGCTATTACTGATGTTATATCACTGCTAAATTGCTTCAGTCATGTCTGACTCTGTGCCACCCCATAGACAGCAGCCCACCAGGCTCCCCTGTCCCTGGGATTTTCCATGAAAGAACACTGGAGTGGGTTGCCATTTCCAATTTCAAAAAATCAGAAGTAATGGAAATATTGAAGATACTAGTCCTTATTCTCCCAGCAAAAGTTTTAACTTGATACACAACACTATAACACAACCATGTATTTCAGTTCAGTTCAGTTCGGTCGCTCAGTCGTGTTCGACTCTTTGTGACCCCATGAATAGCAGCGCGCCAGGCCTCCCTGTCATCACCAACTCCCAGAGTTCACTCAGACTCACATCCATCGAGTCAGTGATGCCATCCTCTGTCTTCCCCTTCTCCTCCTGACCCCAATCCCTCCTAGCATCAGAGTCTTTTCCAATGAGTCAACTCTTCTCATGAGGTGGCCAAAGTACTGGAGTTTCAGCTTCAGCATTATTCCTTCCAAAGAAATCCCAGGGCTGATCTCCTTTAGAATGGACTGGTTGGATCTCCTTGCAGTCCAAGGGACTCTCAAGAGTCTTCTCCAACACCACAGTTCAAAAGCATCAATTCTTCGGCGCTCAGTTTTCTTCACAGTCCAACTCTCACATCCATACATGACCATTGGTAAAACCATAGTTTGACTAGACGGACCTTTGTTGGCAAAGTAATGTCTCTGCTTTTGAATATGCTATCTAGGTTGGTCATAACTTTCCTTCCAAGGAGTAAGCGTCTTTTAATTTCATGGCTGCAGTCACCATCTGCAGTGATTTTGGAGCCCAAAAAGATAAAGTCTGACACTGTTTCCACTGTTTCCCCATCTATTTCTCATGAAGTGATGGGACCAGATGCCATGATCTTCATCTTCTGAATGTTGAGCTTTAAGCCAACTTTTTCACTCTCCACTTTCACTTTCATCAAGAGGCTTTTTAGTTCCTCTTCACTTTCTGCTATAAGGGTGGTGTCATCTGCATATCTGAGGTTTTTGATATTTCTCCTGGCAATCTTGATTCCAGCTTGTACTTCTTCCAGCCCAGTATTTCTCATGATGTACTCTGTATAGAAGTTAAGTAAGCAGGGTGACAATATACAGCCTTGATGTACTCCTTTTCCTATTTGGAACCAGTCTGTTGTTCCATGTCCAGTTCTAACTTGCTTCCTGACCTACATATAGGTTTCTCAAGAGGCAGGTCAGGTAGTCTGGTATTCCCATCTCTTTCAGAATTTTCCACAGTTTATTGTGATCCACACAGTCAAAGGCTTTGGCATAGTCAATAAACCATGTATTTAATGTTATATAATTAAATAAATACAATAAATACATATATCTTATATAAGTGTTCATGTAATACAGTCTGTTATTTTTTCCAAATTAAGAACTGCATTCTAGATCTTTCTTTTCACAAATATAATTTATGTCAAATTAAATTATAATTTCTAAGTATTAAAAAGTTAACAATTTATCATTGGTGCTTTTTTGAATTGAAACAAATTATAAATAAATAAATGGCACTTATGCATGGGATGTGAGCTGTGAGTTGAATCCTAGTTTTCCAATGTATCCTGTAGTGCTTTTTTAAAAAAAGAAATGTTTTACAAAGTTTAAATTTATCTTGGAATTTTTCTTTTTGTTTTAAAGAATAAAACCTAAGAAAATAATGAATGGGCCTCACTATTTATGCCAAAATATATAATTTATCATGGCTTCAATGATAGTTAAGTGGTACAGTATAAAACTGCCTACAGGCAACATCTTACATCAATGTTGAAGATGTTTTTCTTATCCTCTATAATTACCTTAAAAATAACATTTGTTTTTTCAACTTATCATAGAAGCCAAACTAATTCTTCCAAAGACTAAACATAAATGAAATGCCAATATAAATCTTAGCTGCTTAATCTTTTAATAAATGAATAAAAATCACCATTGATTTATGTTTTGAAATAGGCTTATTTCTCCTTCTACACTTAGGGATTTTCTCATTATATTTCTAAATCTTTAACATTTAGCTCATAAATCGCTATTAGTTATCTAAACATTCTATTAATTGTAGCCTATTATAAGCCAAGGGTGAAACAAAACCACTTAAAATGCACAACAATTTACATACCTGAGTGGGTCCAATGTAAGCAAAATATTTCAATGTAATTACTAAACAATATGATAGTAATATGGACAAAGAATGGGAGAGGAGAGGGTGGCACTTTTACCTCAAGAGATTTTACCTCTGACTAAGAGATTCAGGCTTCCCTGGTGGCTCAGACAGGAAAGAATCTGCCTGCAATGCAGGAGACCTGAATTTGATTCCTGGGTTGGGAAGATCACCTGGAGGGGAGGGTATGGCAACCCACTCCAGTGTTCTTGCTTGGAGAATCCTTAAGGACAGAGGAGCCTCACAGGCTACAGTCCATGAGACTGCAAAGAGTCAGACATGACTGAGTGACTAGGCACAGCACAAGAGATTTGAAGAATTCACCAGAGAATTGATGTTTGAGGAATTTAAGAATTCCAATTTTATTTTAATATCAATGAATTTCCACCAAGAGTTCTTTAAAGAGCTGGTTGTTGTTAGTAATATGTGAGAAATGATGTTATGTATTTTAGAAAACAGAAGGTAGATTTGAAAGTGATTTCTAAGACTAAATGACAGGATACGTGATTTACTAGATATGAAACATGAAGCAGAATGAATAGTAAAGGATCATTTGAATAGCTCTATCTTGGACAAAGTTAGTGTTATTGAACTAACTAAATTGTGCACTGGCCTGAAAAAAGTGATAATGAGTTTGATGTTGGATATGTGGAATTTTGGATGCTATAAGGCATTCAAAGGAGGCACTGGGACATGTGAGGTTTGAGTTCAGGAAGAAGTAGGATCTAGAAATGCATTATCTGATATAATCACCACTAGTCACAGGTTGATTTAAATTAAATTAAAATAAATTATATTAGATTAGGCTTTTGTTTTTTCCATCTCATTAACCACAATTCTCATGTTTAGTGATTACATATGGCTAGTGACTATGGCATTGAGTAGCATATGTTATGGAACATTTTGATCATCACTGATGATTCAGATGTTGTTACCCAGACAGTACTCATAATGCAGACCAAGTGCAAAATGGAGAGGACTAATGACCCAAGGTAGAATGTTTCATGGAATCTATAGAGAGACAATACTATCAGATCAGATCAGTTGCTCAGTTGTGTCCAACTCTTTGTGACCCCATGAATTGCAGCACACCAGGCCTCCCTGTCCATCACCAACTCCCGGAGTTCACTGAGACTCACGTCCATCGAGTCAGTGATGCCATCCAGCCGTCTCATCCTCTGTCATCCCCTTCTCCTCTTGCCCCTAATCCCTCCCAGCATCAGAGTCTTTTCCAATGAGTCAACTCTTCTCATGAGGTGGCCAAAGTACTGGAGTTTCAGCTTTAGCATCATTCCTTCCAATGAAATCCCAGGGCTGATCTCCTTCAGAATGGACTGGGTGGATCTCCTTGCAGTCCAAGGGACTCTCAAGAGTCTTCTCCAACACCACACTTCAAAAGCATCAATTCTTCGGTGCTCTGCCTTCTTCACAGTCCAACTCTCACATCCATACATGACCACAGGAAAAACCATAGCCTTGACTAGACGAACCTTTGTTGGCAAAGTAACGTCTCTGCTTTTGAATATGCTATCTAGGTTGGTCATAACTTTCCTTCCAAGGAGTAAGCGTCTTTTAATTTCATGGCTGCAGTCACCATCTGTAGTGATTTTGGAGCCCAGAAAAATAAAGTCTGACACTGTTTCCACTGTTTCCCCATCTATTTCCCACGAAGTGATGGGACCGGATGCCATGATCTTCATTTTCTGAATGTTGAGCTTTAAGCCAACTTAGGAAGAAATGTTCAAAAGCATATCCACCCACCACCTTGCACCCATTAAAAGGGCTAATATCATGAGAAAAAACAAAGCAGAAAATAACAAATGTTGGTGAAGATCTGGAGTAATCAGAACCCCTGTGAACTATTGGTGGCAATGCAAAATAGCAGTGCTGCTGTGGAAAACTCAAAAATTTAAAAATAGAGTTACTATGTGATCCACCAATTTCACTTCCTGGTATATACCCCGAGGAATTGAAAGTGGCATCTTAAAGAGATATTTGTTTACTCCATATTGATAGTGTCAATAACATTATTCACATTAACTAAAATATGGAGTTCCTCTTTCGGTATCCTATCATTTTGCCTTTTCATACTGTTCAAGGCAAGAATACTGGAGTGGGGTGCCATTGCCTTCTCCACTAGGAAATGACAACCCACTCCAATCTTTGCCTGGAGAATCCTGTGCACAGAGGAGCCTGCCAGGCTACAGTCCATGGTGTCACAAAGAATCAGACATGACTGAGCAACAAATCACATTTATTTTATATATTTTGGGATTTAATATATTGTTATCATTTTATTGCTAAAATTTTGCCATAATAGACATTCATAAATGTTGAATGATAACTTGTATTTTAAACAAAGAAAAAACACTATAGCTATGTTTACAAGAAAAGAGCTTTAAAATCAAATGTGAATATAGAGCATTTGGGTGTCAGAGAAAATGTACTACCTATAATATTATTGAACTAACAGTGTTTTTCTTCTGGAACCGTAAGTTTTCTGTGTTATATTTTAAAACTTCTGAGTATGAATGGTGCATCCAATAAAACAAAAAAAATACTTTATACATGTGGTACCATGGAAACCAGCAAATGACCTAATTCCACTTACGAGCTTCCTCCAGAAATATCAGCTTATTAGTTCTTTCATTGTTTTTCCCACCTTATTTCAGTAAAAAAACAAAAGTTCTTTTATTCTTAATTAGTATACATTATGTAATATTAATATATAATTAGTAGTATGTGGTTTCAAAATATTCTTAAATGGATATACATTTCCTCTTTTTTATTGATGTCAAAATAGAGATCTTTTACTGAAATTATTTGGACAATATCCCAAAGAGAAAAAGTAGGAGTCGTATAGTATTTATTTCCATTACATATATGGAGAAAGTGTCATAGTGAGATTGCATTGCAAAGCAAGGTAGTTTTTGTGTAAATCCTAGAAATCAAGGCAATAATTCTTTATAGTTTATATTCTATCAATATAGTTGCATTTGCTCTTACTTAGAGCTATAAATTTAAACTCAGTTTTGCAGTTGTATGAATAAAGGCTAATGGTTGTGTCCTCAGTGATGAAAAACATATAAATAATTCAAAATTTTAACCATTTCAGTTAATATTAATTACATTTGGCTGTTTGTCTTCATTTGGAAATGATTAACCAGAATGACTGATTAATGGAATCATAGTCTGCTAACTGGGGCTTCCCTGATGGCTTAGCAGGCAAAGAATCCACCGTAATACTGGAGACACAGGTTCAATCCCTGGCATGGGAAGACACCCTGGAGAACAGAATGGCAACCCACTCCATTATTCTTGCCTGAAAAGTTCCATGGTTTAATTTTAAAAACATGATTTGAAAATAGGAATCTACAGGTATCTTTAAATGTCATTATTAAACTATAGCTGTACCAGTTGTTATAATATAAAGATTCTTATAGCATGGTAGCTGAAAACTTAAAAAACCCTACTTGTAACTAAAGAATATAGAGGCAGACTAAAATACAAAATGATTTTATTTCTCTTGAGATATAATTTTCAGCTCTAGCTTAAAAATTTAGCTCCATAGTCTTGTATAAAGTAAGAGGAAAAGGATAAGACCAAATATTTTTTATTCATTTTCTTGAATTTCAAAGGCATGTTGTATTCATGAGCTAATAGAATTTCTGGTGTAGTTCTTTAAATGATTAGAAAACCTGACTTTGATTTCTAATCCAAATGAGCAAATCTGATTGTCTTCCAAGTACCTTTAATGTTTTGATATATTGTTTGGATAAAATATGAGATTATCATATCCTACTTAGTAAAACAAACAAAATGATATCCTTTAATCCTGTTTATGTGTATATCTGAGGTTATTTAGAGGCTGTGTGTTTAAAGCTTTTGTTTCTGGAATTTTTTTATGCTATCTAAAATTATTGTTACTAGATGCCAAATGTCTCCATAGAGATCTATACTCTATGTGTTTAAGACATGAGCTAAACAAGAAAATATCCCAAATAAGTATTTTCAATGCAGAAATTGTACTTTGTAATAAAGAATTCTGGTTGGACCTACTCAAGGGAGTTGATGGGATATTAAACCAACTTCTTATACTTTGAAAGGGAAATATTACAGGTGTGTATTTTCTTCATAAATGTGTAATTAAACTCAATATCTTCATTTACTAAAGTTGGAGAGTGGACTCTCTATATTTCCTCTTGCCTAGAGAGGTTTGGTTTATCATTTTCCATTATACTGTGCAAATATTATAGTTTCTAAAGTCATGCCTTATATTTACTATCAGTTTTTCTTTTTCACTTTTATTACTCCAAAGCAAATTATTACAAAATATAAGCTTGCCAAAATTTGACTCCTTTTGTAAAAATAAGTTATTCATCAAAGTATAGGTATTCTGCTCCAACATATTAGAAGTTATTACTGCATATGAAGATAGAAATAACTGGAAAAACTGCTATTCTCTGAATATATATAAATACATAAAAACTGATTTTGGCGTGTATTTGTTACAGAATATAAATATGCTATTAATATAAGTCAGAATAGGAAGCACCGTGATCACCTGTATACTATAAGTCTTTTAAAGGCAGTGAGCCTACTTCAGGAAGTGTCCTGCAATACTGGAGACATGTTGTATTCATGTTAATAGATTTCCAAAAGCAGTAGTCTAATAAAGTAACTTTTTTGGTGATAACTGAATGTTGTATGGTTTAAATACAAGCCCTTCTTATTTCAGAAATCTGTTACTATCTAGATAGTGAATTTTAATGTTAGTTTCTGCATTTTTCCTCACTTTGTCTTGTCATACCATTCTCGGATAACATCATTTTCAAAGGACTGTAGAATTACAGAGGCAAAGGGAAGAGCAGTTGATGCACAACGAATCAGCTCTGGTAGACAGGTCAAAAGTCCTTCCAAAAAGTGCTATTGACACAGAGACTCTGTACAACGAAAAAGGTAAAATCCCTAGGCAATGATCACTTACTAAAAAATACCTAATATAACACAACAAACAAGAAGACTCTGAGCAGTGTATTGGAGTCTGTTATAATGAACTTTGTTCATGATACTTTAATGTTCTGGGGACAGTACCCACTGCCCCTTTGGATGACTAATAAAAGATCCCCTCATACCTGCACACACACACACATACATACAATGTGGTATTAATTTATCAATGATACAGTCTCTCAGTGCTAATTTCTCTCAATGTTATTCCTTAGAAAATAGTGAACTACATATGTATGTGTGCATACCTTCTTCTCCAGGGAAGCCTGAATATCTACTGTATTTTTAAAAAAATAATCTTTGGACCTGTAAATTCTGCTGCTGTTGGTGTGATATAGAAAATATTAAAAATTGCTATCTTTTTTTATCTTCTAATGTAGTCATAATTTCAGTTATCCAACATCTGTCTTTTAAAGAGTTCATAGTAACTGGTATTTTAGGGTAGAATGAATGTATTCCACAAATATGAAAATTTTTATGACATTGAATTGAATTGAAGTAACTGAACAAAGAATTAGATTTAAAGAAATCATACATTTTTTTTGTTTGAAGGGCATTGTGATAGATAAACAATGTTTATTTTGACAATATTTTAATTAAAAAATCAAGATTTGGGACTTCATTATATTTGAAATTACAGTGGCCTTGAGTGGAGGCTCTAGTGGTTCTAGTGAACCTAGTGGAGGTTCAAATAGTCATATTTCTGTACTCAAAAATAAAATAATAATGAACAATCACAATTATTTTCCTGAGTCATCAAGAAACAGAATTGTGATTCATATATTTACTGACTATAAAGAAAACAGGAGAGAGGGTAATCCATTTTAAAGACATTTTCATCAAAACTTAAAAAGGTACATATCAGAAAGTTTTCATTTACTATTAATAAATACCCATGTGTAAATGTTTAATAAAAATAAAATAATTCTATTTTTCTCATGCAATTGAAAAGTCTAGGAGAGGCATTCTTCAGGCAGAAAGCAGATATACTCCTGTTTTCCTCTCAGCTCTGTCCTTCTCTACACTGTACTTCTTACCAGTGCAGTTTTTGTTGTTCAGTCACTAAGTCATGTCCTACTCTTTGCAACCCCATGGACAGCAGTATGCCAGGCTTCTGTGTCACTATCTCCAAAAGTTTGCTCAGACTCATATCCATTGAGTTGGTGATGCCATCCAACCACCTCATCCCCTTTCATCTCTTTCTGCTCCTGCCTTCTATCTTTCCCAGCATCAGAGTCTTTTCCAATGAGTCAGTTCTTTGCATCAGGTGGCCAAAGTATTGGCGCTTCAGCTTCAGCATCGGTCCTTCCAATGAATATTCAGGGTTGATTTCCTTCAGGTTTGATCTCCTTGCTGTCCAAGGGATTCTCAAGGGTCTTCTCCAGCACCACAGTTCAAAAGCATCAATTCTTCAGCACTCAGCCTTCTTTATGGTCCAAATCTCACATCCATACATGACTACTGGAAAAACAATAGCTTTGACTATATGGACCTTTGTTGGCAAAATAATATCTCTGTTTTTTAACACACTGTCTAGGTTTGTGATAGGTTTTCTTCCAAAGAGCATGTGTCTTTTAATTTCATGGTTGCAGTCACTGTCTTCAGTGATTTTGGAGCCCAAGAAAATAAAGTCTGTCACTGTTTCCATTTTCTCCCTATCTATTTGCCATGAAGTGATGGGACCAGATGCCATGATCTTTGCTTTTTGAATGATGGGTTTTAAGCCATCTTTTTTACAATCTCCTCTTTCACATTCATCAAGAGGCTCTTTAGTTCCTCTTCACTTTCTAAGAGTGGTGTCATCTGAATATCTGAGGTTATTGATATTTCTCCCAGCGATCTTGATTCCAGATCAAGATTGGATCTGGAATGTGCTTCATCCAGCCCAGCATTTCATATAATGTACTCTGCATATAGGACTTCCCTGGTGGCTCAGACGGTAAAGCGTCTGTCTACAATGTGAGAGACCTGGGTTCGATCCCAGGGTTGGGAAGATTCCCTGGAGAAGAAAATGGCAACCCACTGCAGTACTCTTGCATTGAAAATCCCATGGATGGAGGAGCTTGGTGCAGGCTACTATCCATGGGGTCACAAAGAGTTGGGCACGACTGAGCAACTTCACTTTTCACTTTCACTCTGCATATAAGGTAAATAAGGTAAATAAGCAGGATGACAATATACAGCCTTGACATACTCCTTTCCCAATTTTAAACCAGTCTGTTGTTCCATGTCTGGTTCTAACAATTGCTTCTTGACCTGCATACAGGTTTCTCAGGAGATAGGTAAGGTGGTCTTATACTCCCAGCTTGTTAAAATTTTTCACAGCTTGTTATTATCCACACAGTCAAAGGGTTTAGCCATGGTACAATAATCCTGATAGCAGTTTTTAGTATCATATCTGTTCATAATTCTGTCAGAGTAGGAGAGGATTTCTTTTCTGGTGACTTTTTCAGGACAGCAATGATGCTACTTTCTAGAAAACCCTGGGATGGTGATGGAGGGGGAAATCTTATTATTCTAAATTGGTCTTACACTTGTGAATAGGGTAATTAGTATGCTGACTGGATTAGGCCAGGTTTATATAACTGATGACAATGGAAAAGAGGTTAAAGTTACCCTGAAGCTTAGAACAATCTTTCTTTCCCTTGAAACTGAAGTCAATCCTATTCATAATATGTGGCTGATACAAAACAGTATAAATTGCATAGTAGCAATAATGTTGCAAAGACAACCATCATATCTGTTATCAATTATAGCAATGTTTTTTGTCTACAAATGAGTAAGAATTAGTATTTCAGAAAAGGCAAGATCAGTACTAAGCCATGGAAGCATTTTTGTTAAGTTGCTGTTACTTTGATATGTCAGAGTCGGACACGACTGAAGCGACTTAGCAGCAGCAGCAGCAGTCATTGTAACCACCTGAAAGGCAACAGGAGATGGGGAAAAAAAAAAGAAAACAAACAAACAAAAAAAAAAAAACAGTGAAATGCAGGTGAGAAATATTCACAAGATGAGTTTGGCTAATGCATTTACTCCCAGTTTCACTGCATCTGATGAAGTATTAATGGAGTTAAGAAAATAAGAAATTCACTGTATTCATGAAGTAAATCTCTTTTCCTGTCCCATGGGTAGACATCCTAAGGTAATCTTGGACAGCCAGTATGTATTGATTGGATTCGATGTATGAGGTAAACCTATTGGCCAACCTGGATCTAAAATGCTTATCAGTTAGGACCCTCTACTTTTAAAGAGTTGACTAGACCCTTAGAAGCTTCAAGGAATCACTGATTTTAAAAGCCCTGTGGTGAGAAGCTCTGTAAGTAAACACACAAATTAAAGTACCCCCAAAACAACTAAATTTTTTAGAAGGTAACATATATTTATGATATGAGACAGTCTTAAAAATATAAACTATTTTAAGTTACAACCCCTTCCTTCCCTTAAAGTGTTGTTATTCTTGTCAATGATAGAAACATCTGAATGTATTCTTCTGTATATAGCAGGGTATTTCTATTTCATTTTATTGCTTACCCAAGAACTTCATCTTTGAAAGATTTTGTTTACTAAACAAGTGTTAATATTCATTTAGACTTATTATTACTTCTCCATTTCAATATTGATGCAGACTTCAACCAATACTCTGTGATTGCCAATGAAATAAAATAACCATATAAATATTGAGACAATATTCACTCTAACAGTTGTTCATTTTGCCTGTTGGCGTTTATTCACTCCTTGATGTGATTTCTTATATGTCAGTCTAAGAGATATTTGATATAAGGCATGGCTATCAGTGATCAGTATACTGAATAAAACTATAGAATTCCAGTTTTAGCAGTAGTTTATAAAGCCTAACATTTTTCCTTGTCATTTTTGGCCAAAGGAAAAATACTAATATTCAACATACCAGTTAACTATACATTTTTATTAAGTGCTTGAAATATTAATAATAATGCATATTATAGACTTAAAGATTGAAATATTAGAGATGCATATTTAGGAGCCTATAGAGATATGACTGGAGAAGACAATGGCACCCCACTCCAGTACTCCTGCCTGGAAAATCCCATGGACGGAGGAGCCTGGTAGGCTGCAGTCCATGGGGTCGCTGAGGGTCGGACACGACTGAATGACTTCACTTTGACTTTTCACTTTCATGCATTGGAGAAGGAAATGGCAACCCACTCCAGTGTTCTGCCTGGAGAATCCCAGAGACGGGGGAGCCTGGTGGGCTGCCATCTATGGGGTCACGCAGAGTTGGACACAACTGAAGTGACTTAGCAGCAACAGAAGATATGACATTAATTGTTATTTGTTCAGGTTGTATTAACAAGTTTAGTACATAAAGAAAAGAGGAGGTGTATAAGATAAACTTGTGACATGGAATGAAGAGTTACATTGTGAAGGTGGTTAAGTGTATCAGACAACTTCAGAAGACATGGCAAATGTAAAAAATATTGTAAAATGCATTGGGCTTCCCTCAGCTCAGTCGGTAAAGATTCTGCTAATGAAAAAAGTATTTAATTAGTGTATCTTTCATTATTAACTCAAATCATGAAAAATTTCATCTAAATACAAGAAACTTATTAGCAAAATATTCATCACAACTCCTAAGTGCCACCTAATTTATATGCCATAAAGATATTTATTTGATCTAAGTAACTAATTCCAAAATCAATGAAAAGGGAAGATAGAATGTGCTATTTCTTTTCACATTTTTCACCCTGTTTACTTTCTCAGCAAAGATCCAGATAGAAGATTCAGATACCCTTAATGAAATGGTTCGCATTTATTTTATTCATGTCCTTCAGAACACCCTAGGGACAAGCAAGCCGCCACTTTCAGATTTTCCTTATTTCAATGAGTTAATTATGAAATCAAGCTGTTTGGCTCCCAGTTGTGTTTGGAAATGTGGCCACTGTGCCTTGGGATCTTGTGTCTAAAGTTTTAAGGGTTGACATGAGATGGCTGTATTTGCTCAACTGGGAAGAGGAATCACAGAGACACAGATTGTCTCGGTACTAACTTTGGGATCCAAGTGCATTAGCTTTGTATATAGCTACTTCTACAACTACATTCAAACCATTTTACTTTCCAAATAAATTATGTAACGACTTTCAAGAAACCTAAACAGATTAATAAAAATATATTATTTGAAGAAATTTAACAAGAATTAGAATCGAAGTATATGCATGGCATTCGGTTATTTTACAAAGGAGTCCATCAAACCCCTAAACTGAAAATATGATAAAATATCCACTATGTCAGTCATTAACATATAAGCAGCTTTGTAGTGAATTACAATTGTTCATAAATGTACCTTATATTCTATAATAGACTATAATAATTTTTGAAATGTAATTTATTGCTTCTGCCCCATCTTTGAATGTACGATAACACCTAACCTATGGCTTTCACTAATCAGTTATATTAATGAGTTGTTAAAAGTTTGACTAAATAACTAGAATCTCTTTTTCTCTGAAGGTCCATTTATTAGCAGGTACACTACACCCTGCTTCAGCTACGGCAAAAAGCCTCATGTTCGCACTAATACAGTGGAGGTTGGGGGCTACAGTTAAGTAAGAGGATTAAGAATTGCATGGAGCTTCTCTCATATAGTTGGGCCTATAAACTCCTTCACCTGCTCAAACTGACTTATCAAACTAGTATTGCCTATAGCAGTTTTTGCAAGTGATACTCTTAAAAGTGATCTTTTCTTTAAAACTTTTTTAAGTATAGTTGATTTACAATGTGATGTTAATTTCAGATGTACAGAAAAGTGATTCAATATGTATACACATATATCTACACATTATTGTTCATGTTCTTTTCCATTATGTTTTAGCATAGGATATTGAAAAAAGTGATCTGTTTTAAACATGGAAAGAGTGGAGAACATTTTTTGTGTTTGATAAACTTAATAGTTCTCTTCATGCATAATTAGTGTTTGTTTGTTTGTTAATATTTCACTTCTTGGATATTTTTAAGTTCCCTCCAATATCAACATTTTCTGAGACATACAGTGGATGTTTTAAAAACCCCTGGTTTGGAATAATGAAACTAAGGAAGACCAAGTAGTGATGGTTCATCATATCTGCTTTTATTAATAATTTTGGCTAATCTAGAGTAGAGATAATTCAGTGGAAGCAGGGTATAAAGGCAGATGGGTATCCAAGAATGACCACATTCTGGGAATGTCTGGGAATATGAGACCAAGTAATAAATGCATGAACAAGAGATTGATGAGAATCTTAGAAAGCAGAGCTATTTCAGAATAGAAAAAAAAATGTAATTTTTATGTCAGATGACTTGGGGAAATAATAAAACCATTTTCAAACAAGGAAAGAAAGTTATTGGTTTTTGCAACAATATGGGCTTTACTGAACCTCTCTAGGTAACATTTCTTCTTTCTGTCAACTGGTAAGAATCATTTTTCATGTAGATTACCCATAGATACACAATAAAAAATGATTAATATATTATTATCAAAAAACTGACAGGCTGTAAATGATGTGGAAAAGTGATATCAGGATGAGAGAAAATTCCAATTATGTTAATTTATCAGCACTCTTAATTGTGGGGAAATGCAACTATTCAGTGTTGCTCTATGCTGCTGCTGCTGCTGCTGCTAAGTCGCTTCAGTCGTGTCCAACTCTGTGCGACCCCATAGACGGCAGCCCACCAGGCTCCCCCGTCCCTGGGATTCTCCAGGCAAGAACACTGGAGTGGGTTGCCATTTCTTTCTCTAATGCATGAAAGTGAAAAGTGAAAGTGAAGTCGCTCTGTTGTGCCCGACTTTTAGCAACCCCATGGAGCGCAGCCTACCAGGCTACTTCGTCCATGGGATTTTCCAGGCAAGAGTACTGGAGTGGGTTGCCATTGCCTTCTCCGGCTCTATACTTATGTTAAAGCTTCAAATGAGGAGAATAAGATTATTATTTGTTCATTATACATGTGCTCTCTTTTTATCTTATAATAAGCTTACAGGTAGATAGGCTTCTCATTCTTCTCGTCTTCATTCACTCTGCATTAAATACTATTTTCATTGTACAGAGAAGAAATCTAAGTTTAAAAGAGACTGAGTAACTTGGTGAAATATGCATAGACCACATGTGGTTGATTCAGATTTCTAGACAGCATCATCATTTCAATGCTTTTTTCATAAATAGCCTCAGTGAATAAGAAAAGTTTCTCTATTCATAATAGTGTTCAGTATCTTACCCATAATTCATTTGAAGAATATATTTACCCTCTCATGCATTCAGTATTTATTAAGTATGTATGCCTATTTTGCTCTAATGATAATGCAATGGTCAGTAAGATAAGATACATGTGTGTGCATATATAGATATATGGTTTTTGTTATCACAGAACTTAAAATCAATCAGAAAAACATTACAATATGATTTAATTAGTGATATGATAGCGGATGTGAAAGAAGTTTTGGCAGTGCATTAAAAGACCTTAAGCAAGAGCAGAAAGAGAGCCAACATATAGATGCATCCAGTTGGCCATTTTAATAGGCAGCAGATTTCCTATTTCCATGGAACTGACAGAAAAGTCATATGAAAGTTAGGTGAAGACGGGGGAAGCATTTACCCCCTTATTGATCAAAAATTTAAATCCAAGACTTTTCTGACTTCATCTTCCACATCTTCTCAAGCTCCACTGGACTCTTTAATGTTCTTCAAAGAAAGCAGTATGTTTCTTCTTCGAGGCTACCTTTGTCTAAAGGGCTTCCCAGGTTGCTAGTGGTAAAGAATCTGCTTGCCAATGAAGGAGACATAAGAGTTGTAGTTTTGATCCCTGGGTCAGAAGATCTTCTGGAAGAGGGCATGGCAACTGACTCCAATATTCTTGCCTGGAGAGTCCCCATAGACAGAGGAACCTGATGGGCTACAAACCATGGCGTTGCAAAGAGGCACCACTGAAGTGACTTAGCACACACACACTTTTGTTAGGAGGACTCGCCCCTTGAATATCCATGTGGCTCATTCCTATGCTTCCTTCAGGAGCTCAAGGTCTCCATTTAAGTATCTCTTTGTTTCTGAGACTTTTCCCAAGTAGCTTATATAAAATAGCATCCTTTCTCATTCCCTGGAGGAGGAAAACGGCAACCACAGTCCAGTATTCTTGCCTGAAAAATTCCATGGACAGAGGAGCCTGGCAAGCTATAGTCCAGGGGGTTACAAAGAGTCAGACATGACTGACTGAGAATGCATGCATGCTCATCCCTGCCTTCTTACCCAGCTTTTTCTTCAAAGTCCTTACTTTTTCTGACTTAAAATTCTTTCTTTCTTTCTCTTTTTATCTACATCCCTAATTTAGCCTTTATTATTTTATTTGTCTTCCCTCCACTAGAATGTAGTTCCTGGAGGGCAGGGCTTAGGTTTATTTTGTTTCCTGCTTTATCTCTGGGTCTGTTTGATCATTTTTTTGAATAAATGACTAAAAAAGCAATTTACAGCACAACAGGGAAATAAACTAAAACAACATGGTTGCTTTCTCTCTGTTCAAGGCTTCTCATCCACACCAGTAGGACAATTTCATATGAGAAGTGAGCATAGGTAACAGGTCACTTCCTCACCAGTTTCCAATTTGTCTCCTAAAGTATACAGGTATACATTCTGATGCTGCACCTGCCATAAGCACTCTTCTCCCAAGCTAAACCTCTCTACTTATATCTATAGGTATCACTGTAGTTTATTTTCATAACTGTAAAACTTTCCATTGTGTAAATACGCTAGATCTGTCTATGCATTGCTATATGATTGATAGGCATTTGGATTGTTTCCAACAACTATTAAGAATAGTTTTTGCACATGTCTCATTCTATGATTTTCTCTAGTATATATACCCAGGAATGGAGTTACTGGTACATAAGTGTATTAATATTTTAGCTTTGTTGATGATGCTAAATTACTAGTGTGTGTTAGCTGCACAGTCATGTGCGACTCTTTGTGACCCTGTGGACTGTAGCCTACCAGGATCCACTGTCCATGGATTCTCCAGGCAAGAAAACTGGAGTGGCTTGCTGTTTCCTTCTCCAGTGGATCTCCCAGACCAGGGATTGAACTCAGGTCTCCTGCATTGCAGACAGATGCTTTACCATCTGAGCTACTAGTGAAGCACATTACTAGAATAGTTGACTGCCGAATCCCCCCAAAACCATTAGAATAGTCTACTGATGAAACAAAGTTTATTACACTAATTTTATAAAGGAAGAACACCACCTTGAGTGAATCTTAGTGTTAAAAGTATCTCAAGAAAGAGTATTCTGAGGAAAATATTTATATTAATAGAAGACTTGAGTGTCCAGGCTTGAGTTCTAAACTAAGGGTTTTAATTGTGAGAAATAACTACTAATGGGAAAAATGGCAACAGTTTAGGATTGATTGGTAGACACAGTGATGAGAGAATTGTTTGATTAATAAGCTGTTTGTCTAAGTGAGCAACACATTGTCCAGAGAGGAGAGGTATCTGCATAGACAAGCATGCTCTTCGTCTATATGTTGGTTCACAGAAATTTCTTGGAGCAAAGTGGTTTATCAGCTTAAAGCCTTATCTTCATAAACAAATATCTCTTGGAATAGTTATTATGACACCAGTCACTTTAGTTTTAAGTGCTGATAGCTAAGTGGACTAAGGATATCTCAGTTTTTACAACCATGTGTGACCTTGCTCTTTTAATACATTCTTCTGCCAGACTCATTTTTTTCTTTAATTTTGCTAATCTGATATATGTAAGTGCTGCCTAATTTTGATTTAAATTATATACATTTCTCTGATTTCCAAGAAGTTGAACACTTTTATATATGTTTATTGATAATTTCAGTTGTCTCAATGCTTTTAAGTATGTTTTCTAAGTGCTTGTTACAATCATTGCCTTTTAGAAAAAAATGTGTTGTCTATTTATTGATTCTTAGGAGATATTTATATATCTTGGCCATGAGCTTGTTGTCAGTTATGTTGTGTTGCAAACATTTTCTCCTAGATTTTAGCTTTTATTTCCTTTTTATTTATTTATTTATTTTTGATGAACAGTTCTTTGTTTCAGTATAATCTACTTTAGCAATCTCTTCCTTTAAATTTAGTGTTTATAGAGTCTTAAGCAATTATTCACTACCCTGAGAAAATATTCTTATACTACCTTAGAAATCATTGTAATTTTTCTTTAACTTTTAAACATTTAATATACTATAATCATGATGATGATAATGATTTTGATAATTTAGTGTCACAATTTCCATTCTCTATGTAATTTATTGAGAATTCCATCCTTTCCTAATGATATAAAATAAAACTCTGTCATATATCAGGTTTCAGTATTTGTATAGGTTTGTTTTTCAAATGTATTCGAAATCTGTTTGTCCATCTGGTTACAAACTCAATACTGTTTTAGTTTTATGTCTTTAAATAAGACTTTCTGTCTTATATTTTGTATGACACACTTAATTCTTCTGTAAAATATCTTGACTTTTCTTACCCTTTTTCTTCCATCCATGTATCACACATTTGTCCTAGCACAATGACAATCTAGGTTGAGTGAGATAAGTCACTTCAGTCATGTCTGACTCCTTGTGACCTCATGGAATGTAGCCTGCTAGGCTTCTCTGTCCATGGGATTCTCTAGGCAAGAATACTGGAGTGGGCTGCCATGCCCTGCTCCAGGGCATCTTCCTGATCCAGGGATCAAACCCACGTCTTGCATTGGCAGGTAGGTTCTTTACCACTAGTGACACCAGGTAAGCCCATATTGAAAAAAAAAAAAAAATTAGCTTGTCATATTCTGCAAATGCTTTTCTGGGATGTTTAAATTTTTCTGGAATTAAAAGCAATATATATTTGTCCCATAAATATTGGCTTGCTTCAATACTATTGATTGTCCTCAGAAGATTATCATATTACTAGCGTCAAATGTAGTAATGACAATAGCAAATAATTGAATATCCTTGTTTGAAAGATTTCTAGTGCTGATATAAAAGTCATCCTTTAAATAATTAATTTTATAGAACTTATGCAACTCATAGATGTAATGATCAAGACTGTAACAGATATGTAGCTGAAACTGGACTCAGTCAAGGTCCAATCCCATTCATTCCTTCAAAAATTCTGACTCAGCATTTATATACATCCAGGGAGAAATCCATAAGAAAATGTGTTTTCCCAGTGTTTTTCTGTATCGTACTATTTTTTATGCCAAAAGTAAACAAAAATTTACAGAAATCTTTGTTAAAATTCATCATATGAATCTATTAAACCCAAAACATGCTAGTAGAGTTGCAAAGGATACAACAGTAAGTAAAAGAGGAATGATTGCTCTCATACTGCTGAGAGCCTATGGAAGACAGAGATCTTAAAAACATAGGTCTAAATATACACTTGGCTGAGACTCACAGAAAGCATGGAGTATTATTACAATTAGAATGAAAGCAGGACTGTGCAGGAGTACTGGCCTAGTCGGGGGTATCTGGAAATTTTTTTCTGGAAAAGTAATTTTTGAGTTTTTTACCTAAAGTATCTGGAAGAATTCCCTGGTTTAATAGAGAGAAGAAAAAGAGTGAGGCAGAAGGAAGCCAGAGAGAGGGTAATGGTGGGAATCAGACTGAAAGAAGGAAGCCAGAGAGCAGGGTAATGGTGGGAATCAGACTGAAGGATGAGAATCAGTTGATAGATAAGACTTTGTGATGCATCATATTGCCTGTAAGAGGAAGGGAGTTCCCAAGACAGTATGAGCCATATTCGAAAACTAGTAGAATGGGGGTTTTCAAAATCAATACTCACATTCTTCAGAATAGATAATGATGGGTGGTTCTATTGATTTTCACTTGGCAGTAAGCAGCACCAGACAGTGGAGCTGACTCCTCTGAGTAGTAATTGGATCAATGGTCTGACAGTGATTAAGTGAAGAAAATAGGAGAAGAATGTGCAAAAAGAGAATCCACTCTAACATAATTATTATATCTTAAACTTGTAGAATGTTAAATTAGAAGTCTAGCTTAAAATTAATTTACATGTAATTATAAACATAAATCGGAGAAGGCAATGGCACCTCACTCTAGTACTCTTGCCTGGAGAATCCCAGGGACAGCAGAGCCTGGTGGGCTGCTGTCTATGGGGTCGCACAGAGTCGGACATGACTAAAGTGACTTAGCAGCAGCAGCAGCATAAACATAAATATAAGTTAGCTATGTAATTTTTTGGTTTTGCCTTTTAAACTTTGTTTTAGTTCACTTTATTTTTTTTATTCCGAATCTTTAAAATGATGCTTATATCCCCAAGTGTCAAAATTGTATTAATTCATTTTAAAGATATTTTGAATATGTTGGCATATTTAAAAGTGATTTCATTTTGAAATACTTCAGAATTAATATTTTTAAAATAACATGTTTCTAAGTACTCAAGATAATGTCATACGTAACAGAATTACTAAAATTCCTTCAGTGTCATTTAATACTATTACATAATCAAATATCCCTAATTATTTTCCATATATATTCTACAAATACTTTGTCTAAACCTGGATTCAGTTTGGGACTACATGTTGTAGTAGATTAAATCTCTTTATATACAGTTGTCTTTTTTTTAAAAAATAATACTTATATGGTGAATACCCAAGTCATTAGTTTACCTTCTGGATTTGTAGTATCATTTAGCACATTCTTCTGTCCTCTGGAATCCTGTAAACTGGGAGTTACAGTCTGATTACACATTAATATTAATCATTTGGGGCTAGATTACATCCTATATGATATATATATATATCATAATGCATTCAGAGACACACCTTACCAAGTTGCTATATCATCAGTAATTCCAAGAATAATCACTGATGAGAGTAATAATATTCTGATCTCTCTATTATATAGTTATGTTTGCCCTTTTTACCAGAAAATCATATCTGTGATGATACTTTAGCACAATCAAATGTTCAGTGTTATAATAGACCTGAAAGACTAGATTCATGGTAACAAAGAATTCTAAAATCTCAGTGATTTCATTTCCGTAGCTCAGTCATGTCCAACTCTTTGGGACCTCATGAACGGCACCACACCGGGCTTCCCAGTCCATCACCAACACCCAGAGCTTGCTCAAATTCATCTCCATCGAGTCAATGATGCCATCCAACCATCTCATCCTCTGTCGACCCCTTTTCCTCTTGCCTTCTGTATTTCCCAACATCAGGGTCTTTTCCAGTGAGTCAGTTCTTCGCAACAGGTGAGCAAAGCACTGGAGTTTCAGCTACAGCATCAGTCCTTCCAATGAATATTCAGGACTGATTTCCTTCAGGATTGACTGGTTAGCTCTCCTTGCTGTCCAAGGGACTCTCAAGATTATCTTCTCCAACACCACAGTTCAAAAGCATCAATTCTTTGGCACCCAGCTTTCTTTATAGTTCAAATTTCACATCCATACATGCTATTGAAAAACCATAGCTTTGACTAAGCGGACCTTTGTTGGCAAAGTTATGTCTCTGCTTTTTAATATGCTGTTTAGGTTGGTCATAGCTTTTATTCCAAGGAGCAAACATCTTTTAATTTCTTGGCCACAGTCACCATCTGTAGTGATTTTGGAACCCAAGAAAATGAAGTCTGTCACTGTTTCCATTGTTCCCTATCTATTTACCATGAAGTGAAGGGACTCGATGCCATGATCTTTGCTTTTTGAAAGCTGAGTTTTAAGCCAGATTTTTCACTCTCATTTTTCACTGTCATCAAGAGACTCCTCAGTTCCTCTTCACTTTCTGACATAACGGTAGTATCATCTCCATATCTGAGGTTATTGATATTTCTCCCAGCAATCTTGATTTCAGCTTGTGCTTCCTCCAGCCTGGCATTTTGCATGAAATATTCTTCATAGAAGTTAAATAAGCAGGGTGACAATATACAGTCCTGACATATTCCTTTCCCAATTTGGAACCACTCTGTTTTTCCATGACTGGTTCTAACTGTTGCTTCTTGACCAGCATGCAGATTTCTCAGGAGGCAGGTAAGGTGTTCTGGTATCCCCATTTCTTGAAGAATTTTCCAGAGTTTGTAGTGATCTACACAGTTAAAGGCATTGGCATAGTTGATAAAGCAAAGTAGATTTTTTATGGAATTCTCTTACTTTTTCTGTGATCAAATGGATGTTGGTAATTTGATCTCTGTTTCCTCTGCCTTTTCTAAATCCAGCTGAAGTATCTGCAAGTTCACACTTCATGTACTGTTGAAGCCTGGCTTGGAGAATTTTCATCATTACTTTGCTAGTGTGTGACATGAGTGCAATTGTGCTTTACTTTGAGCATCCCTTGACATTGCCTTCTTTGTAATTGAAATGAACTAACCTTTTCCAATCCTGTGGCCACTGCTTGAGTTTTCCAGATTTGCTGGCATATTGAGTGCAGCACTTGCACAGCATCATCTTTTAGGTTTTGAAATAGTTTAACTGGAATTCCAACACTTCTACTAGCTTTGTTCGTAGTGATGCTTCCTAAGACCCACTTGACTTTGCATTCCTGGTTGTCTGTCTCTAGGTGAGTGGTCTCACCATCGTGGTCATCTGAGTTGTGAAGATCTTTATTGTATAGTTCCTCTGTGTATTCTTGCCACCTCTTCTTAATATCTTCTGCTTTTGTTAGGTCCATACCCTTTCTGTCTTTTATTGTGCCCAAGGCTGCATGAAATGTTCCCTTGGTATCACTAATTTTTATGAAGTGGTCTCTAGTCTTTCTTATCTTTTGTTTTCCTCTATTTCTTTTCATTGATAACTGAGGAAAGCTTTCTCATCTCTCCTTGCTATTCTTTGGAACTCTGCATTCAAATGGGTATATCTTTCCTTTTCTCCTTTGCCTTTCATGTCTCTTCCTTTCTCAGCTATTTGTAAGGCCTCCTTTGAAAAACCATTTTGCCTTTTTGCATTTATTTTTCTTGAGGATGGTCTTGATCCCTGATTCCTGTGCAGTGTCATGAACCTCCATCCATAGTTCTTCAGGCACTCTATCAGATCTAATCCCTTGAATCGATTTGTCAGTTCCACTGTATAATCATGAAGGATTTGATTTTAGGTCATCCCTGAATGGTCTAGTGGCTTTCCCTACTTTCTTCAATTTAAGTCTGAATTTGGCAATAAGGAATTCATGATCTGAGCCACAGTCAGCTCCCAGTCTTGTTTTTGCTGACTGTATAAAGCTTCTCCATCTTTGGCTGCAAAGAATATAATCAATCTGATCTCAGTATTGACCATCTGGTGATGTCCATGTGTAGCATCTTCTCTTGTGTTGTTGGAAGAGGGTGTTTGCTGTGACCAGCGCATTCTCTTTGAAAAACTCTGTTAGCCTTAGCCCTGCTTCATTTTGTACTCCAAGGCCGAATTTGCCTGTTACTCCAGGTAGCTCTTCACCTCCTACTTTTGCATTCCAGTCCCCTATGATAAAAGGACATCTGTTTTGGCTGTTAGTTCTAGAAGGTCTTGTAGGTCTTCATAGAACTGTTCAGCTTCTTCAGCATTACTGGTTGGGGCGTAGACTTGGATTACTGTGATATTGACTGGTTTGCCTTGGAAACGAACAGAGATCATTCTGTCATTTTTAATATTGCCCCAAATACTGCATGTCAGACTCTTTTGTTGACTTTGAGGGCTACTCCATTCCTTCTAAGGGATTCTTGGCCCGAGCAGTAGATATAATAGTCATCTGAATTAACTTTGCCCATTCCAGTCCATTTTAGTTCACTGATTCCTAAAATGTTGATATTCCTTCTTGCCACTCCTCAGTGACTTAAAATGGCCAAAAAAAAAAAAAAGTGAAATGACTAGAATGCTGTAGGTCTTAAATATTTCTACCCATCTCACTGCTATTCATTTATCATTGACTAGCAAATCACATGCTTCATATAGCTTCAAGGAGATAGAGAAAGGCATTATTACTGTGTATCTTGACAGAAGAAAACAGAAATAGTAATGATCAGTACAAATTATATTCGTTAACATTTATCTATGTGTTTTAATAATAATCGATACTTCCTGAGTCACTCATTTTACTAAATCTTGTAAAATGTGACTTTCTATCATTTATTTTACCTTTATTAGCTGATATTCTTTTGTAAAATCAAACTATTTGGCTATCCTGAAATACAGTTTTTGTGGAAGGCCTGCTTCTTTTTCTCTAATTACTGATATTTATGAACTTGCCTCATATAGTAGTAATAAATGTTTTTTATTTTCTTCCCTTTAAATTTTTATATTACCAATCAATTTTCTTAGAATCAATATATCTCCATCAATTAAAGTTATTTGTACTAGAAGCTCAGATTTTCATAATGGTGATAGCAGGAGACTCTTTCAAGTTTTGGCCTAAAATTTTTTGACATGGTCCCATTTCTTTTGATAGCTTGCTTGCTTTTTTCACCAATTTTTCCAGATTTACCTTGTACTTTCCCTACCCAGACTTAGAAAGACTCATTTCTCTAATGATTCCTGGTTCTTTTTAGCAGAGAATGGTAGTATAGAGCAGTACCTGGCCACTAATGTGCTCATTGCTAATGGGGTAATATTACTTTTAGAATTTAAATAAGTAGATCTAGAAAACATGTATTAAAAAACTCATATAGCCAGCTCTATTTCAACATTATCAAAGTGGATCCTGTAGCATAGTAGTCACTTTAGACACTGAGAGAAGTAAATCTAGAATCAGTTAATTTTTGAAAAAGCTACATATTATAAACTATATTGTTAAGATAGTCATAAAACATTATTAAATTAGAGACTGAACCCTCCTCCCTCCTCCCTGTGATGGATTCATTTCGATATTTGGCAAAACTAATACAATATTGTAAAGTTTAAAAAAAAAAAAATGCAGAGGCATTACTTTGCCAACAAAGAAAAAAAAAAATTAGAGACTGAAAAGCCGTGACATAAACATGTCTGTTTAACTTTGTTGAGACTAGTATTTCAAAAATGGAACTAGTTTTTATGGAACATATTTTGAGAAATACCAGTAAGGTTTAAGGATAAGATCCTTTTTCACAATTCATTCCATACACTGGAGTTAAGATCTTCTATTATTATACATAATCTCAGATGTCTTGTAAACACATAAGAATGAAATCCCCTACCATAATGATTTTCAGGAACTTTATTCCAGAAAAAATGCAATAAAAATTATATTAGATTGAATGAGATAATATAAAATAAGGCCTTTTTGAACTTGCAGTGAAAGGACACTATAAATAGATGCTAATATTGTCTTCTGTATCTTTGAACTGTATTTTTCAGAAGATAACTCAAATTAATTTAGAATTTTATCTATGGAAAAGTTCTTATAGTGTAATAAACTTCTAATCCATAGCTATGGATTAATCTTATATGAAATAATTTGGTTTCCTGTGTTTCTAATAATATTTGATGGTACTCTCTTATTAAAGACATTTTTTCTGAATAAGGTCAGAATATAGTGGTACACATAAACACGTACACATCCATGTAAAATGAAAACATGTTCCTCCACTCGGTCTCTTTAAAAAACTGTAATTATTACATTACTTATATCTTTATATTATACAACAGTTAAAATGAATGTATTTAGTTCTATAAAATGTTCATTACAGATCTTCAAAATTTATGTTAATATGTTTTGCTTTTTAAGGCAATTGGCACTTAAATTTGAGTACAAATTTAGCATAGTCAAAATGTTATTTTGAGTATGAATATGAATTTTACATACCATTTATTAAAAATTCAAAAGGGCAGACTCACAAACATGTTATTATTATATGTGATATAGTGTGTGCACCTTGAAAATTGTTTCTATAAGTCTGACATGTATAATAAAAGGGAAAGGGGATACTTTTCTTTGGTATCATTTAAGCTCTCAAAAATAAACACTATGCAGAAATATAGTGATACTGGTTGTTGTTCAGTCAGTAAGTCATTTCTGACTCTTAGCGACCACATGGACTGCAACACACCAGGCCCCTCTGTCCTCCACTATCTTTCAGAGTTTGCTCAAATTCATGTCCATTGAGTCAGTAATGCTATTTACCATCTCATCCTCTGCAGCCCCCTTCTCCTTTTGCCTTTGGTCTTTGCCAGCATCAGGATATTTTCCAGTCAGTCAGCTCTTCTCATCAGGTGTCCAAAGTGTTGCAAATTCAGCTTCAGCATCAGTCCTTCCAATGAATATTCAGGATTGATTTCCTTTAGGATTGACTCGTTTGATCTCCTTGCAGTCCAAGGTACTCTGAAGAGTTTTCTCTAGCACCATACTTTGAAAGCATTAATTATTCAGTGCCCAGCCTTCTTTATGGTCCAACTCTCATATCTGTATATGACAACTGAAAAATCCATAGCTTTAACTATGTAGACCTTTGTTGGCAAAGTGATATCTTTGCTTTTTAATACACTTTCTGGGTTTGTCATAGCTTTCCTTCCAAGGAGCAAGGGTCCTTTAATTTCATGGCTGCAGTCACCACATGCAGTCATTTTGGAGCCCAAGAAAATAAAATCTGTCAGTTAAGAGTTCCTTGCTAGATACGGATGTCTTTAATTTTTCCTGTGGACTTCCCTGGTGACTCAGATGGTAAGGATGTAACAACTATATGCAGATTATTTTCCCACTATTTTCTCGTGGTGATACATAAATTCACTTTAAATCTCTCATTACAGAATTTTATGTTGCAGTTTTAAAAAACATTGCCATACAAAGAGGACTGGAGAGTATAACCATGAATGGTTTGTGACAATTTAGTTCTGATAGGCAACTTTTGGTTGCTGTATTTACTACTTAGGCTTCAGAAATAAGCACAATTCACTGAGAAGCACAATGATTCCACATGATGTTCGTGAAGGGCTGGAGAAGGAAATGGCAACCCACTTCAGTACTCTTGCCTGGAGAAGTCCATGGACAGAGCACCCTGGGAGGCTATAGTCCATGGGATAGCAAAGAGGTAGACACGACTGTGTAACTTTCTACTTAACTTGTACCTGGAGCTTTGAATAAATGTAAGAAGTGTCTGAGTGATATGAGCCTTAGCAGCACTTAGATTACCATCCAGAAGACTTCTCTGACAGTTACTATAGCATCATGTCAAAAAGAAAGTCTCTAGGCAGCGGCTCTCATTTCTTGCACTTGTTAGTGCTGTGTATTTTATTGTCTATGGATTTCCCTTAGAGCAGTCATAGACAAGCAATTACTTTTATAATGTTGATCTGGTCTAGATCCACTGTACCCGCAGCGGAGCTTTGTAATAACATTCAGCACAAAGTGGTGAACCCTAAAGTCATGTTTGTCTTTCTGTTCTGTCTCGTCCTGGGTTGTCATATCCCAATTCACATGACTAGAGGTGTAGCGTATTTGCTTTAGGTACTTTTCTGAGAGCACAATTAAAGCAGGGAGGGCATGGGTGAGGCAGAATGATGACTAACATTTATAATAGGCTCTGTTTTTCTTCATTCCGCATTCATTGTATTATCACTAGAAAATTGTTGTAGTTTCTCTTGTTTTCCTTTTTGCTCTTGATTTTCTCATCTGTGAAAAATGGGTAAAGAATACATATATTGTAGAATCCTTAGGGAGGATCTATTACATGAAAAATTAGGTAATATATGTAAAAGTTCATGGTATGAGTGAGCCCAACTTAAAAATCTCAATATTATCCGTATTTAATATAAACAGCTGAAAGAGTTTGGAACCATAGTACTCTTTTTCACAACAATTCAAATGAGGAATTCTAAAATTCAGATAATTTTCTTTTCCTCACATTCTTCTGTACATTAATCATTATGAATTATAAAGAATACTTTACTTTTGAAGATATGCCAATGTCACATACATTTTAAACTTTCATATTTTGCTGGCAAATGCTTTCAAGCAAAATAGTCACTTCAACTGACTCTTAATTCTACTCTTGGACATCTAGTCCAGTCCACATGTACTCCGGAGAACTTTCCTTAGATCCAAACACTTTCTATTTCAAAACATCATTGCTAAGTCATTATATCTCATGAAAGCACTGCAACTTAAATAAAAGTATTCTTTTTCTTTCTTTCGGAGAAGGCAGTGGCACCCCACTCCAGTACTCTTGCCTGGCAAATCCCATGGACAGAGGAGCCTGAGGTTAAGCTTTATTTTTCTAATAATAAGGATCAAATTCTTTGCCTAGGGTTACTTGTCTTCTGTCTTCATATCTTTAGTTGTCCCTTTTGGAAACTAGTTACAAGGATTTAATTCAGGAGTAAAAAAGTTAATTGTTTTTAATGCTAGTGAATACATCTGTCGTGCGAAAGTAAGTTGCTGTTGGCTACAGAGCTAATTCTTTTGGCAGAAGTTTGATTCTTATTGTTTGCATATAATTAGTGAGTTGGATGCCTGTGAAAACAAGATAATTTCTAAAAGAAAAAAAACTACAGATGGACCACAACTGAGGATATAGCATCAGCAATTTATTTTATAATCTCTTAACTCTCTGTATTCTGTCCTCCAACCTCGGTACCATCATCTCTTCAATTCAAAGACTGTCTGCAATTATTTATACTTAAGACAGCTCTGTGAAAGAAATATAACAAAGGAAACATATGATATAGTCCAGTTACTCATGTTTCTGAAGAATTCCCAGACTCCAAATCTCACTGGTTGTTTCAGAGGCCTTCAGTGAAGGATTCTTCCCTGGAGTTCAGATATCTGCCAAGCTCTCAGCTATCCCTTTAGTGCCCGTGAATAAATGGTTGGTATATGTATTCCCAGTTTCCCAGGCTGCAATAAAACAATACCAAAGGCTGGGTGGCTTAAATAACATATACTTGCTCACAGCTTTGGTGGCTTGGAAGAAGAAGATCAAGGGGCCAGCAAAAACTTTCTCCCTTGGCTTGGGTTTCCCCATCTCATTGTGACTTCAAATGGCCTTTCCTCAGTACATGCCTGTTGAGAAAGAAAGGTGGTGAGTCTCTCTCTCTCTTTTTAAATTAAAGTGTAGTTGGTAAAACATATTCATTTCAGATGTACAATATAATGATTCAATATTCATTATTTGATACTTAATATTTGATATTTTAATGTTGTTAAATGATTACCACAGTAAGTTCAGTTAGCATCCATTACCATATATAGTTTTTTTTCCCCAAGATCCATTCTCCTAGCTACTTTCAAATATACAATATAATGCTGCTAACTGTAAGTTACCATGCTTTCGATTACATTCCCATGACTTATTCACTTTTTAACTAGAAAGGAGTACCTCGTGACTTCCTTCGCCCATTTTGCCACCCCAGCCCCTGCCTCAAGCTTCCTCCAATCTGTCCCTCTATCCATGGACTCATTTTGTGTGTATATGTTTGTTTGTTTGTTTGTTTTTTAGATTCTGCATATAAGTGAGATCATACAATATTTATTATTCTTTTCTGACTTCTTTAATTTAGCATGATGCCCTCAAAATCCATTTATGGTATTACAAATGGCAAGATTTCATTCTCTTTTGTGGCCAAATAATGTTCCACAGTGTGTATATCACATCTTCTTTATTTATTCATCCATTGATGGGGACTTAGATAGTTTCTATGTTTGGCTACTGTAAATAATGCTGCCAGGAAGGTGAGGGTACATGCATCTTTTCAGATCAGTGGGTTTTTTCCCTTTAGATAAATACCTGGAAGTAGGATTGCTGAAGCATAAGGTAGTTCTAATTTAATTTTTTGAGGAACCTCCGTACTGTTTTCCATTGTATCTGCACTAATTTATAGTCTTAGCAGAAGTCCACGAGAGTTTTCTTTTATCCACATCCTAACACTTTAAAAAAAAACAAACTTTTTATTATGTACTAGAGTATAGCTAATTAGGCTTCCCTGGTGGTTCAGATGGTAAAGAATCTGCCTGCAATGTGGCAGACCTGGGTTTGATACCTGGGCTGGGAAGAACCCACGAAGGAGGGCATGGCAACCCCCTTCAGTATTCTTGCCTGGAGAATCCCCATGGACAACAAAGCCTGGCGGGCTACAGTCCATGGCATTGCAAAGAGTTAGATACAAGTGAGTGACTAAGCACACACATAGTCAATTAACTGTTGTGACAGATTCAGGTGAACAGCAAAGGGACTCAGTCTTCCGTATACACATACCCACTCTCCCCCAGACTCCCCTCCCATCCATGTTACCACATAACAAGGGGCAGAGTTCTGTGTGCTATATAGTTTGTCATTGGTTATCCATTTTAAATACAGCAGTGTGAACATGTCCATTCCAAACTCTCTAACTATCCATAAATTCTAAGTAACTAAGTCTGTGAGTCTGTTTCAGGTTTTTAAATAAGTTAATTTCTCCCATTTATTTTTAGATTCCACATATAAGGTATGTCATACAATATTTCTCTTTCTCTGACTTGCTTCACTCAGTATGACAATTCTAGGTCCATCTGTGTTGCTGCAAATGTCATTATTTCATTTTTTGATGACTGAATAATATTCCATTGCATACAACATCTTCTTTATCTATTCTTCTGTGGATGGCCATTTAGGTTGCTTCCATGTCTTGGCTGTTTTAAACATTGCTGCAGTTAATTTTGGGGTGCATATATCCTTACAGATAATGTTCTTTTCCAGATATATGCCCAGAAATGGAATTGCAGGGTCATATATTAGTTCTGTTTTTATTTTTTAAGGAACCTCCATACTATTCTCCACTGTGGCTGTCAGTTCAGTTCAGTCGCTCAGTCATGCCCAACTCTTTGCGACCCCATGGACTGCAGCATGCCAGGCTTCCCTGTCCATAACTAACTCCTGGGGCTTGCTCAGACTCATGTCTATTGAGTCAGTGATGCCATCCAACCATCTCATCCTCTGTCATCCCCTTTTCCTCCTGCCTTCCATCTTTCCCAACATCAGGGTCTTTTCCAATGAGTCAGGTGGCCAAAGTATTGGAGTTTCAACTTCAGCATCAGTCCTTCCAATGAATATTCAGGACTGATTTCCTTTAGAATTAACTAGTTTGATCTCCTTGCTGTCCAAGGGACTCTCAAGAGTCTAACATCACAGTTCAAAAGCATAGTGATTGTACCAATTTGTATTCTCACCGATAGAGTAGGAAGGCTCCCTTCTCTCCACACCTTCTTCAGCATTTATTGTTTATGGAGTTTTTGATGATAGCCATTTTGGCTGGTGGGAGGTGATATATCTTATCATAGTTTTGATTTGCATTTCTCTTGCTATTTTTTTATCTTTTTGATAATAGCCACTCTAATAGATGTGATGTGACAATCTAATTGTGGTTTTGGTTTGCATTTCCCTGGTGATTGGTGTTATTGAGCACATTTTCATGCACCCATTGGCCATGTATATATTTTCTTTGAAAGTTTTTTGGACTTTCTGTTATTGAGTTGTATGAGTTCTTTATATATTTTGGATATTATCCCTTTATCAAAAAATGATTTTAAAATATTTTCTCCCATTCAGTAGGTTGTGTTTTCATTTTCTTGGTGGTTTGGTATCTTTTCTTAGGACACTACTCCCATCTAATCAGGACCCCAAGCTTATGACCTCATTTAACCTGATTAATTCCTTACAAGCCCTATCTTTAAATATAGACACATCATGCATTAAGGTTTTAATGTATAAATTTTGGGTGGATAAATCATTTAGTCCATAATAGTCTGTGTATCACTTTAATTTTAGATACTCAAAGGAAATCTATTACTAATTTTAGCACACAATTTTTAAATATTTAATTATGGAGAAAATTCCTCTCAATGCATAATAATATAGCTATTTTGGAAGGCAATTTGGTAGTTTCTTGACAAGTTACACATAAGCTTACCTTATGACATGATAATTTCACTATTAGGGATCTACTCCTCTAAATGAAAACTATGTTCACAGAAAGACATGCACATGAATGTTCTTAGCAGCATTATTCAGAATAACCTGACACTGTGAATAATCTAGATTTCCATCAGTCTGGCAAGTGGATAAATAAAAGCAGTATATCCATGCAAGTAAACAGTATTCAGTATAAAAAGAATGAAACTCTAGTATATGACTTCAACGTGGGTGAACCTCAAAAACATTATGCTAAATGAGAGAAACCAGATGCCAAAGGCTACATATTGCATGATTTTATTTATATGAAGTGTTTAGATGAAACATCTTTATAGAGAAAGAAAGCAGAGTTTTCCTATGGCTGGTGTGGGGTTGGGACTGATTACCAGTGAGACTCCAGGGGACTATGGGAAAAGGGGACATGTTGGAAATATTCTAAAACTGAATTGTGGAGATGGATGTATAACTCTATACATTTAGTGTCCCTCTATCATTTCAGTAGTATCAAGTCAAATTCTTGCCAGTTTTCAGTCAGATTTAATCCTATTATCCCCTTGAAATGATCTTTGATTTCTGGAACTCATTTCTGTGTTGTCTCTAACCCTTCTGCTTTCAGGGAAAAATTCTCTGTAAATATTATTTTACCCTAGAGGGCTTATATTTCTTAGTTTTTCTTTGTGTGAAACCTTTATCTCTTCTCTTTTCAAAGAAAAAAGATCTAGATCACCTAACAGAAGCACTCATCTCATTTATGAGAGAGTGGGTGTTACATCATGGTATAGATGAAAATGCCTGAACTATTGGAAAAAATGAGAAAATACTCTATTCAAAAAAAAAGGGGGGGGTGTGATTTGCTCAGTCATGTCTTGTATTCAAATCCTAGCTCGTTTACATGCTAGCTGAGTGATGCTGTCTAGGTTACCTAATTTTTCTGAATTTATCTCCTCATCTCTAAAATATGGATGACATCAACCACATTGTTGGGAATATTTTTCCAAAGTAGTGGTAGAAGTTTTACAATGGTTGTAGCATTATAGCATTATTTATTTGATCTTTCATTCCTGGAAAGTATTTCTTTAACATATTGTTTAATTCATACATATAAATAATTTAAAATTACACTGACTAGTTAAATATAATTTTCTTTCATAAATGAAGAAAATTATTGAATCAGTGACTAAGCATAGTGACAGAACCAAAAACAAAACTGTTATTTTGAGTATAATGAGCACATCAAAATAAGTTTCAAGGGCTATATAAGAAGGCAGCTCATGTCAACTATTTGTTATATGATTTAAGTCTTTTTATTCAATGTTATGGACTTGAACAAACTTATAGAACTTAATGATTAAATGATAGAATCTGCCAGCATGAACCTTTGTGGGAAGTGACTGGTTGGTTTCATTCTAATTCATTTTAGAGAAGTTCTTATCACAGCTAAGCCGGAGAGGGAAAAAAGAGTTTAGAGGATTCCTATTATTTAAAGATAGGACAGCAATAGTCACTTTGGATTTATGGTAACAGTATAACAGAAACAGGGGTCCACATATTGTTAAGGATTTATATAAATCCTTTACCACAACACACTAGATTTTTTAAGGTATAAATATGTTTTTAACTCTTCAATAATGGAAATTCACCTTGCCATAATGGATATATTTGAAATGTTTCCAGTCCATTTCTTAGCATCCAGTTATAGCTCTCTGATAGTTTCAGGTTCTTTTTCTTATCACAGTCTTTCTTTTGTATTAAATATTAGTATGAGTCCTTCAGCAAGTTAATAGTCAAATGACTGTACAACTAACACATGCAATTAATTTTCTATTCAATAGATTTTTTTAATGTGTTGTACAAAGCAAAGCAAACAAACAAAAAGAGAAGCTTGCTCTTGAGAAGCAAAACATTTTTCTGGGTTTGATTGCCATGTTTGCTCATGACATGAAAGCTTTATGGCTCATGGACAAAAACAATAAGATGGACGTCATATCTCAAATTTCAGTGTGGTGCCAGGCTGTTTGTCTTTTTTCATTTTAATAATCAAATAGCTCACTAAGATGAAAATAATTATACAAAATGCCTAAGAGCATTTTGAAAGAGTTAGTTATTTCAATGAGTTTCCACCCTTGTGGACAGTAAAGCCTGCTTCTGCTTCTAAGTCACTTCAGTTGCGTCCAACTCTGTGAGACCCCATAGACTGCAGCCCACCAGGCTTCTCCATCCCTGGGATTCTCCAGGCAAGAACACTGGAGTGGGTTGCCATTTCCTTCTCCAAAGCATGCAAGTGAAAAGTGAAAGTGAAGTCGCTCAGTTGTGTCCTACCCTCTGCGACCCCATGGACCGCAGCTTACCAGGCTTCTCCATTCATGGGGTTCTCCAGGCAAGAGTACTGGAGTGGGTTGCCATTGCCTTCTCCAACAGTAAAGCCTAGGCAATCTAAAATCACTGTTTCAGACATCAACATGGCCTGTCATTGATATGGGGTGGCAATGAAGCAAAAATGCCATGCAAGTATTGATGAAATAGTTAAGATATTCTTTATTTTGCATATGAGATTAAACTGAGGAGGATTTTTAAATTGGTTGGCAGCAACTCTCTCCCTTCTCTCCACCCCAGTAGAGAGCATATGAGAGCTTTGGATTTCACAAATGAAATGAGCTGTTAAAATGTGACACAGTAATAATATATTATTGCTCACATTTTTTCATTTTTGAAAAGGAAAAAAAAATCACCTCTAGACTATGACTTTTTATGTGATTGTAAGGATGTGATGCATATGATATATATATATATGTGTGTGTGTCTGTATATATATGTATGTAATATATATGATTTTTATGATGTTGTACACTTAAAAATGTGAATTTTTTATTCCTAGAATACTTGTCAGCAATAAATATGGGAAAAATATTTTTACCACAGACTTTTAGAGTTGTAATCTTAGCTCAAGTGGACATAGAGAATTGCAGTCTAGTATCAAGTTGCCTAATCATTCGTATCAAAACTGGCAAGGAAGCTGATAGTCAAACTCATGCCATTCTTGCTATTGGGAAACAGAATAAAGAAAAAAAAATGTCACTTTATTGGAAAAAAGACCATTATTTTAATATATGATGTTATTTTTATTGGATCATATATATTGATAAATATTATATACTAGTATAGTATATATTATATATAGTATAGTATTTATTATTCTATGCTATCATTATAGCTATGCATATGCACTAATATCTTTGTTTCCTAGAATTAAACAGTGCAAAATCATTATAATGTTTATATGTGTTTCTTCCTAGATAGTGAGAAACATACACTATTGTAATTTTGGGTTTTATGCTATGTTCTTTGTGAGTGCTAAAAAAAATCTGTTTTTAAATATCACTTTTAGAGATCCCTGAAACATGAGCACGGGAGATTTACTCTTACCCAAGAATATATAGCTGTATTTCAGAGTTCAGTATTATGAAACAAACGACACCTCAGTGGTACGTTAAAAAAAAAAAAAAAAGCCCTTTTAAATTACCTTAAAGTGTCATATCACATTAACATATTGCTTTAGACTATTGTTATTTTCCTATTTTCTCTTTTTGAGGTTTGGCTAATGACTTCTCAGTTCAGTTCAGTAGCTCAGTCGTGTCTGACTCTTTGCGACCCCATGAATCGCAGCATGCCAGGCCTCCCTGTCCATCACCAACTCCTGGAGTTCATTCAAACTCACGTCCATCGAGTCAGTGATGCCATCCAGCCATCTCATCCTCTGCCGTCCCCTTCTCCTCCTGCCCCCAATCCCTCCCAGCATCAGAGTCTTTTCCAATGAGTCAACTCTTCGCATGAGGTGGTCAAAGGACTGGAGTTTCAGCTTTAGCATCATTCCTTCCAAAGAAATCCCAGGGCTGATGTCCTTCAGAATGGACTGGTTGGATCTCCTTGCAGTCCAAGGGACTCTCAAGAGTCTTCTCCAACACCACAGTTCAAAAGCATCAATTTTTCGGCGCTCAGCTTTCTTCACAGTCCAACTCTCACATCCCTACACAACCACTGGAAAAACCATAGCCTTGACTAGATGGACCTTTGTTGGCAAAGTAATGTCTCTGCTTTTTAATATGCTATCTAGGTTGGTCATAAATTTTCTTCCAAGGAGTAAGCATCTTTTAATTTCATGGCTGCAGTCACCATCTGCAGTGATTTTGGAGCCCCCCAAAATAAAGTCTGACACCATTTCCACTGTTTCCCCATCTATTTCCCATAAAGTGATGGGACCAGATGCCATGATCTTCATTTTCTGAATGTTGAGCTTTAAGCCAACTTTTTCACTCTCCTCTTTCACTTTCATCAAGAGGCTGTTTAGTTCCTCTTCACTTTCTGCCATAAGGGTGGTGTCATCTTCATATCTGAGGTTATTGATATTTCTCCTGGCAATCTTGATTCCAGCTTGTGCTTCTTCCAGCCCAGCGTTTCTCATGATATACTCTGCATAGAAGTCAAATGAGCAGGGTGACCATATACAGCCTTGATGTACTCCTTTTCCTATTTGGAACCAGCTTGTTGTTCCATGTTTAAACTTATAGCTGGTCTTGCTATATAGTCTTGCTACTGATGTTCTTATGTCCATTGAAAGGGGCTTTAGAAATTGTCCATTCCAACTACATAATTTACCTATGTGCATGAGTGCTATGTCGCTTCAGTTGTGTCCAACCCTGCAACCCCATGGACTGTAGCCCGCCAGGATCCTCTGTCCAAAGGAGTTTCCTGGCAAAAATACTGGAGTGGGTTGCTATGACCTTCTCCAGGGGATCTTTTAGACCCAGGGATTGAACCTGTGTCTCTGTCTCCTACATTGGTGGGAGGCTGAAATGCAGGGTTTTGAAAAGGCTCATCTAAAGTCATCTGGCTAATGTTGCAAGGCCAGTTAATTCTCCATCTGAGTTTGAACTTCCAAAGCACTCACTTTTACTCTGGCATAGTATTAATTGTGGTGTATACCATGCCTACTCATCCAAAAATATCACATAAGGGTATTTTCTTTAGAGGTAATAGCCATCTGAGAGTTTGACTACCATCTGTTTTGTTTCCTGCCAAAATTAGTTGCTAGTGATAATCTAATAATTAATTTGATTAATCCAAAATTAGATTATGCCATTCTCTGATGTCCTGCCAAAATCAGAGACTGGCATAAGTTCACTATTCAAAGGTATATGGGTAGAAGTTCAAAGATATCTACCTCAGAATGCCAGAAATTCCACTTGAAGTGGAATTCAAGTCCCTTTTTATTTTGTCATTCTAACTCGAATAAGATTTCCAAAACTCTGTGTACTTGTTAAAGGACACTGTATTTATGAACATGGGGCTTCCCAAGTGGCTCAGTATGAAGAACCCCCCCCCCAAGTGCAGGAGCTACAAGAGACGCTGGTTCAATCCTGGGTAGGGAAGATCCCCTGGAGAAGGAAATGGCAACCCACTCCAGTATTCTTGCCTGAGAAATCTCATGGACAGAAGAGCCTGACGAGCTACAGCCCACGGGGTCACAAAAGAGTCTGACAAGACTTAGTGACTGAACAACAACGTTTTATGAACATGCTATTTACATAGCTATTTAACTGAATAAATAATAATGGAATCCTAATAAGAGTTCACTCATTGGAAAAGACTCTGATGCTGGGAGGGATTGGGGGTAGGAGGAGAAGGGGACGACAAAGGATGAGATGGCTGGATGGCATCACTGACTCGATGGACGTGAGTCTCAGTGAACTCTGGGAGTTGGTGATGGACAGGGAGGCCTGGCGTGCTGCGATTCATGGGGTCACAAAGAGTCGGACACGACTGAGCGACTGATCTGATCTGATCTGATCTGAACAAACTATTTGATATTTATCCACTGTAGATTATGAACTCAAGTCAACTGTAGGTCTTCAAATATAAGATGAATGTCAGAGAAATGTATAAATAGCATTCCATTTTTGGTAAATCATAGAATTTTTATTTTACTATGGTTTTTTATAATATTTGCCTAGTTTTCAGAATGAAGGTATTAAAATAAATTATCAGGATTTCCTCTAAACAGAGTAATGTTTCCTAAGTTTCTACTGATTGAGGTTTGGATGAAAAGAGAAAGTGATGTCAGAAAGGAATATTCATTTACTTATTGTAATTAGTGCTTTAGAATTTTCTTTTTTTTTAATAATACATGAAGAACTTTAATGACCACTTGTACCATTCTCTTATTTAATTCTTCATACAATCATATGAGGTATATATTATTAATCTCACTGTTCTTTAACAGTGTTGCCAGGTTCAAATCTCTGCCAGAGAATTCATTAAGTATTGAGGAGGAAAACAATCATAATTTTTAAAAGTATGTATATTTTTATTTGAAAGAGACAATATGATTTGTTTATTTATATGTTATATATATAATTTTTCTCTTATTACTCAAGGATAAAATTTGTGATTCTTTGGAGGTAAGTGATTAATTATAAACATTTCAGGATTCTGGATTTTAAAATTACTCTCTGCAGTTGGACTGCTCAGCTGAATGAAATTAACTTTTATCATGTCACGATAACCTCAGAGATGTTTTTCATATACGCATTTCATACTTGCTGCTGTTGCTATAGATTATATAATCCAAATACATGAGTTGCTGTGGGTTATATGACTTAATGAGAGGACCCTTAATGTGTCTCTTCAGATTTTCATAGGACTTCCAAAAATGCAGTTAATTACTCTAAAGGACAAAAAAATATTGATTTGAGGGGAAACAATCTGATAAACTCACTTACTAGTCCTTAAGAATGATATATAACTTTTTAGATTGAAACTCTGGTACTCCCTTATCTTGCTTTCTTCTGTTCAAGTAGAGATTGTAGTTAGTTGGTACTGAGAAAAACTAGAAAGTGTTGGAGATTAATAGGTAAAATATGCAACAGTATAGTAGCTGAGTATGATATTTTTGCTTTTTCTTTGCAAAGCAGGGAGCAACAATCAGAAGTTTTCTAAACTCAGAAATGGTTCTTATGATTTCATAATTAGTTTGGATATATATCAAGTATGCAAAAATAGAATATAGACATTAGAAAATGTATGAATATGTGATTTTGAAAATTCATTGTAATCTGAATTAAACATATTATTATTTTTAAAGTAGAGTTGCATTTCTTCCTTATTTTAACTACAAAATTGCCAAAGCGATATTTTCAAGAATATCTTACAATAATTATTTTTCAAAGGCATTATAATTTTCCTTATTCTGTAAGGGCTTCTCTGGTGGCTCAGTGATAAAGAATCCACCAGCCAATGCAGGAGATGCAGGTTCAATCTCTGGGTCATTTCCTGGAGGAGGAAATGGCAACCTATTCCAGTATTCTTGCCTGGAGAATCCCATGGACAGAGGAGCCTGGCGGGCTACAGTCCATAGGGTCACAAAGAGTTCGACATGTCTGAGCATGCAGGCATGTGCTTTAAACAGATTCTATTCCTCCACACCCAATACACACACACACACACACATACACACACACACACACACACAATTTTATTTGCTACAGTCTAGATTTACAAAGCTAAGGCTGAAGAGTGTGGATGATAATGCTCTGGATGCAGATTGATTTTTAATCCTAGGTCCACTATTAAGTAATTGTGCCACTTTGAGAAATTTAGTTAAACTCTCAAATTCCTTGTTGCTTTATCTGTAAGTTGATAATAATAATATCTAACAACTATGGTTGTTTTGAAGATCATATGCCTCACACATAATAAAAAATAAATATTACAATATTTATAGCTTCCCAGGTGGCGCTAGTGGTAAAGAACTTGCCTGCCAATGCAGGAGACATAAGAGATGCTGTTTCATTCCCTGGGTCAGGATGATACCCTGGAGAAGGGCATGGCGAACCACTCCAGTATTCTTACCTGAAGAATCCCATGAACAGAGGAGCATGGCTGGGTACAGTCAATAGGGCTGCAAAGAGTTGAACATGACTGTTGGAACATAAGTCCCATGAACATAAGTCGCTACAGTCATGTTCAACTCTTTGCAGCCCTCTTGACTGTACCCAGCCACGCTCCTCTGTTCATGAGCGACTTAGCATGAATGCATGTATATTTACTTATAGAGACTTTAATATTTTCATTCCCCTAAAGTCTGACCATGAAAAGAAAAGCCAATGGAAAAGTTAATATTTCTCAGTGACTATGTGACTTTTCTTTATGGGTTATCAGATCATAATAGCAGTTTAAGGAAAATTCAATGTTTTGTTTAGATTTTTAAAACCAGACCATCTTACCCCTTACATATGGTACAAGTATACTTAATAAAGTATTAATTCTTGATTATTAGCAACAGGTAATCTATTTCATACTTTCTCAAATTTCTCTGATTTCCCATTGCTTATTTTTGTAGTTATTGACATGTTGAATCACTATAGAGAAAATTGTATAGACATCAGTAGATCTCACTGATAAGTTCAATATGTTGTGATTAATACCATAGCAGACATTCAATTGTGTACAATTGAATTGATTAAATTCACCCTTCAATTTATTCAGTTAATAAAGTCTTGCTTAGAAGCTTAAGACACTTAAAAATAGAATAATTCATTATAAACTTTTAAACAATTTTAGTTGTTTTTTTGACTCTGCTGGATCGTCATTGCTGTGGAGGCTTTCCTCTAGTTGCAATGAGTGGGGGCTACTCTAGGTGCAGTGCACAGCTTCTCACTGCAGTGGTTTCTCTTGTTGTGGATAATGGGCTCTAGGGTGTACCAGCTTCAATAGTTGTAACACATGGGCTCATTAGTTGTGCCTTCTGGGCTCCAGAGCACAGTCTTAATAGTTGTGGTGCACAGGTCTAGTGGCTCTGTGGCATGTAGGATCTTCCCAGGTCAGGGATCCAACCCATGTCCCCTGCATTGGCACATAGATTCCTTGCAACTGAGCTACCAGGGAAGTCTGAATTCATTATTCTATAAAATTTAGTTTGATCTTGACATTACTGTATCCCACCCAAATATCTAACCAAATAGGAGCTAGATTTCTATATTTAGCTCGTGGGTTCCTTGTCTTTTAATTCTCTGTAAGTCAACATGTTTCCAAGGAAACTAAATTCACTTTCCAGCTGGATACTGCCAAACACAAATTAGAACTATGAGTAGGTTCTACCTGGATCAAGACAACATATAATATTAATCTTGTAGTGACTAAAAATATTATCATGATACTATATGAGACCTTTTGAAAATCTTCCTAAAGGTTTTGTGTCTTCATTTTGGGGTCATTTGCATAACAGGAACAGTTATATTATTCTTGATTATCACCAAGACAAATAATGCCAAATAATATCATAGTTTTCTATAACACTTGTGATATAAGAAATTTGCATAGTGATCAGAATAAAACAGAATTTTTAATATTATCTATCTATCTAAATGATAGGAGCACAGATTACCAAGCATGGTAATAGGCATACATATCTTCTGCTACTTTTTGAGCAAGGTTAGAATCAGGAATTTCTTTTATACCATGGAATACCATGGTATCAGTTAGGAGTTAGTGTGGTAAAACACAAAATTATTGGGAATCATCTGGCTTCTTCATGAAATTTGCTTTTTCTTTGATATAGATAAATTTTGTGTATGGGATGTCTGATACTCTGTATCTTGAATCCAAGATTAATTCATGCTTTCATCAAGCATGAACTATTTTATACAAAGCAAGCTTCATTAAGGAAGACCCTTTTTAAAAATCTTATGCATTAATCCTCAGTGCCTGGGGCAGTGCCTTACTCCTAAGACATAGATGATGCATCTGCTGAAAAGATTCTGATTAAAATATTAATTTTTTTAAAGATCTCATTAATAGGGCTAATGAATCAATGATTTTTCTTTGTATTAAACACAAAGCAATAAAACAGTTTTTAGTTTGAGTGAATGGTCAAAGTTTATTGAATTAAAATTATAAACATTTTACCTGCTCCTTCCCACTTAAAACACCCTAAATTATTGTCATGTTCACTTTCATTTGTATTAGGTAAAACTAAATTTGAGTGGAGATGAAAATGTAGAATTACTTATACTTGACTAAGTGGTTTGAATTTTTTCCCCTATCAAAACCTACCAAAGGTTCTACCTCATTATATTTCTAGTTTAAGGTGATGGTTCTTTTACTAATTTCCTATGACATAGTGAATTTCTCCCCCTTCATTCTGATGGTCCCTTAACTTGTATTTTTATCACCTGGGTAATGCAACTGACAAGTGTGTATATGAACACTGACACATCTCATCCATATATATTGTAGTCAAGGAGAGTAATTTGCCCAAAGATCATAGCCTGCCCAGCAATTTATCTCACACCTGCCCAGACAGACACAGCAGTCTAGCTCATCCATCAAAGTTCATGATATAAACTCAGTGGAATTTGAAGCTTACAATAAGAAAGTGAAAAGGGTGTAATCAAGATTACATGCAAAGTGTCATAGAGCATACAGGTCCATATTTTAAATCAACTATTTGTCAACACTCAAGTTAATTTGAAAGTATATATCCTTTTGAATACATATATATTTCATGAATTCAGGCTAACTTTTTATAGATTTAAATTATAATTTCCCAGTATTAAAATGTAAATTTATAGAAATTCTTAAAAATCTTGGAAATCTTTTAAGTTAGAATTATAAACTAGGGTTAAGTCTTAAATGTCCAGAAACACAGATTACAAATAGAAACCTTTGTTCCTGTGTTTCACATTTTCATTGTCTCAGAAAATTCAAATGCTAGAATAAATTCTGACATTAATTAATCAATCCTAACACAATAAACATAATCCTTTCCAGTTCATTATGGTGGCATCTTAACATTTTTTTTTATGTTTTAACATATTATTTTCACAATCTTGTTCATTAGAATGAGCACTCCACATGGATACAGTTGCTGGTATCCCTACTTTACAGATAAGAACACTGAAATTTAGAAATGTTAAGAAATTTGTTCAAAGTCATAAAACTGGCTACTATAAGTACTAAGAACAGCATCCAGATCATGTGAAACCAGAACTTCCCCCCAACACACAATTCAAAACTGCCTTTTCCTGTATTTACGTGTTTCAGAAAGAGTTGGAATGACACTTGGAGGCCATCTGGTCTAAGCTACCTGACTTTATAGATTGAAAACACAAAATGAAGTTCAGAGTGAGGGGATAGAGCTAAGATGAGGACTCAGGTTCCTACATAGAAACCTGAATACCATATGTTCAAGGTACTGTTTCCGGAAAATTCTCAAATATTTGGTGTGGTTATCGGTCATGTTTAGAGCATGTGAATTTATTGTCTCTATCTTAGTGCTTATAACATAGAGGCAACGTTTTCTGAACAAACAGTTCTAACCAGGAGATGAGAGGTGGTTCTTTAAAGTGCCAGGCACTTGTGCCTGTGCACATCCAGGCACCAATCTAGCCGAAAACCTGGTTTCAAATTTAAATGAAAGGCATCATTTTCATGTACCATGTACCACCAGTTCAGTCACTCAGTCATGTCTGACTCTTTGTGACCCCATGGATTGCAGCACACCAGGCTTCCCTGTCCATCACTAACTCCTGGAGCTTGCTCAAACTCATGTTCATTGAATCGGTGATGCCATCCAACCATCTCATTATCTGTTGCCCCCTTCTCCTCCTGCCCTCAATCTTTCCTGGCATCAGGGTCTTTTCAAATGAGTCAGTTCTTCGTATCAGGTGGCCAAAGTATTGGCGCTTCAGTTTCAGCTTCAATCCTTCCAATGAATATTCAGGACTGATCTCCTTCAGGATTGAATGGTTTCATCTCCTTGCAGTCCAAGGGACTCTCAAGAGTCTTTTCCAACACCACAGTTCAAAAGCATCAATTCTTCTGTGCTCAGCTTTCTTTATGGTCCAACTCTCACATCCATACATGACTACAAGATGGCTTTAACTGTAGGGACCTTTGTCGGCAAAGTAATGTCTCTGCTCTTTAACACTCTGTCTAGGTTGGTCATAGTTTTTCTTCCAAGGAGCAAGTGTCTCTTAATTTCATGGCTGCAGTCACCACCTGCAGTGATTTTGGAGCCCAAGAAAATAAAGTTTGTCACTGTTTCCATTGTTTCTTCATCTGTTTGTCATGACGTAATGGGACCAGATTCCATGATCTTAGTTTTTTGAATGTTGAGTTTTAAGCCAGCTTTTCACTCTTCTCTTTCACTTTCATCAAGAAGCTCTTTAGTTCCTCTTCACTTTCTGCCATAAGGGTGGTGTCATCTGCGTATCTGAGGTTATTGATATTTCCCATGACCCTGTGGACTGTAGCCCACCAGGTTTCTCTGACCATGAGATTCTCTAGGCAAGAATGGTGGAATGGGTTGCCACTTCCTTCTCCAGGGGATCTTCCCAACCCAGGGATCGAGCCAGCATCTCTTTTGTCTCCTTCATTGGCAGTGGGTTCTTTACCACTAGCACCACCTGGGAACTCCCAATATTACTAATAAGTTCTGAAATATATTAGCATCTAATTAAAATGAAAGCGATTGAGTTAATTGATCTATTTTCCAACTCCTAACCCTAATTTTTCAAAAATTTTCCAAGGTATGTAAACGTTTTCAAATTTACATCAAGATTTGTGAAACTTATGTCTGTGTTGGCAAGTAAGAGGGGGGAAATCTGAAGGGTTTAAATTATTTTAATTTCTCTGGGTCAGACACTTCAAAATCCAATACTTCAGAGAATGAAAATATGAAGAAAGGCCCAATTTGTCACATTGTTTAGCAGTTCAATAGATGTTCTTGTCTGTGAACTAGAGAACTATTTATTGTTTGCCTGAGTTCGGAGATGAGACAGAAAGTATGGGGTTGTGCTCTATTGCTGCGGTATCAACCTCTTAATTTCCTAGAGCATCAGTGCTATTGTTATGGATGCAAGCACAGAGACTGTAGGTCACAAAGATCCAATATCATAAATTTTGTCTAAGTAGTTTCAGATTTAGCAGCCAGAACAATACTGCACTTCAGTTAGAAAATGTATGACTTGGTTTTCACTTACGGTGTCCTTAGTGCTCACATAACCCCAAATATCTGTTTTTTCAGTTACAAAAGATTGAAGTTAGACTTGAGGATGTATTTTTCCTTCTACCTGTGAGCCTGTCATGAGGCAACACTAGAGGATCCATTTGAAGTGTTGGATTTATTGGTTTTGATAACCTTGAAATCTGCCTTGGTGTCTATTTAAAGATGATTCCTATTAGCACAGCTCATTTGTGCTTTGACTAATTGTTGGGCATTCCCTGCATACTGCATTCCCTGCATAATGTCCAGCTTGCACTGTGGAAAGACCACCCATCATTTCACAGCATCATGAGACTGCAGTAATTGCATTGGTTTAATACTATGCCATCCTTCAACTGGTAAAAATTACCCTCTCTTCAGATCAACTATTTCTTTAGGCAATACGTGACTTCTGGTTGGAGCATATTATTCTAATATTTGCCCAGAGAGATAGAAAAAACTGATTAGTCGTTTCAGCACCTTTATTCTTATAATGAACTTTTGTTGCTGCTAGAGTTACTAAAATCCTCTAATATCTGTTAAGGTTGGCCTATGTAGCTATCAGAGAACCATTGTGGCATTTGGTAAGTTTTATGCCATGGCCACAAATCTTTTTTTATGAGCTATTGTTTTCTCTATTATGATAGCCTTAAGAATAGCATTGTGATTTTACTTTAGTATGCTATGGTTTTTCCTGTGGTCATGTATGAATGTGAGAGTTGGACTGTGAAGAAGGCTGAACGCTTAAGAATTGATGCTTTTGAACTGAGGTGTTGGAGGAGACTCTTGAGAGTCCCTTGGACTGCAAGGAGATCCAACCAGTCCATTTTGAAGGAGATCAGCCCTGGGATTTCTTTGGAAGGAATGATGCTAAAGCTGAAACTCCAGTACTTTGGCCACCTCATGCGAAGAGTTGACTCATTGGAAAAGACTCTGATGCTGGGAAGGATTGGGGGCAAGAGGAGAAGGGGACGACAGAGGATGAGATGGCTGGATGGCATCACTGACTCGATGGACATGAGTCTGAGTGAACTCTGGGAGTTGGTGATGGACAGGGAGGCCTGGTGTGCTGCGATTGATGGAGTTGCAAAGAGTCGGACACGACTGAGCGATTGCTCTGATCTGATCTGATCTGATTGCAGACTGTTTTTACTGTGTTTTCAGATATTTTCATTTTCAAGCACAAAAATGAGACTGTCTAGCAGCTGCCACTATACTACATGTGAATGACTTTTGGTCTTGTTTAAGTGACCAAAGAATAAATAACAGCTGTCATCCATACAAGGAGACTTTAGTGAGGGCAGAAAATGTTACTTCAAGCCATTCCTATAATTTTGTATTGTTTATTTCTATATACAAATCTTAAGATTTCTTTTTCTCGCCACTGCTGTCTTCTCTGCAACAACTGCTTTTTCCTCATCAGGTTTTGCCTTGATAGCAATGACAGTAGCATTTGTACACAAAGATGGTATTTTTTTCTTTTGACAAAACTACTACATTGCCTCAGTTTTCCACTTGGAATAATGAATAAAGAACAAGAAGGTCTTGAATGCAGTAAAACAACAACAACAAAACAAAACAATCTTATGTCTTTGTTTTTTGATATTCTTTTTTTTCAGATGCAAATTTTATGACCATTAATAGCCAACATTTATCAATAGCATTTAGTATATATTATGATGTACTAGGCAGGGCGTACTATGTTTTATATTCATTATTTTTGGTGAGTATCGTCTCCATTTAACCAATGGGTAACAGAGACTTAACATTTTTTACTTTGGGAGACTTAACCAAAGATTTAAGAGAGCAGATTATTACAGTCCACTGAGAGTCATTAGAACCAAAGCATATCTTATTGCCAAATATTCCCTCATGCTTTTCTAAATCCCTGAAGCAATTAAATAAGATAAGTGTAGCCTAAACTATGTATGAGTTATTTTTGTTTTTTATTCATTTCTAGTTAGGAATTTCTTGTTAATTAAAAATACTTAATGACTGATGACTTTGAAATCATGTCACAATCTATTTTAACCAAAATATGATAATATATGCCATCCAGAGAGTTATGCCTTTCTTAGCCCCAGTGGTCACCTCGATATGTGTTGTATCATAATGCAAAACCTTTTGTGGCTTTTTATGTTGAAATCACCTTCAAAGCTTTCAGAATGTCCATTTTGGACATTTTTCAGAATGTCCACAATGATGCGCTCCTGTATTCATTGAGAATGAAACTTTTTTTTTTTTTTCAAATTGGTCAAAATTAATCAAATGAAACTATAACTGGAACATACTTGGCAAATGAAATATTCAGTAAACGAGTTTTGTTATTGTTTTTAACATTAATATTTTAAGTTCATGTCTGATAACTACGTTGGATGATCAGTTTAGGAGATACTGTTTGCAGCACTAGCAGTATGAGATAATTTTCTTACTTGTATTTGGAATGACTCCAACAGTACCTCCAAAGTAGAAAATATAAAATGTTTTTTTGATTAGTGGTGGTATGAGATAAATGCATAATTTCTCAAGTGATAATAATAAAGCACACCATTCATTTGAATAATGGAGACTATCAAAAATCCTTCTCAGTGCTTGATGATAATTTCATAATCAATAATATATAAAAATGAAATAGTAAAATTAAACACTTATGTAGAGCCTACGATGAACTAGGCACTGTTCACTGTGTATCGATTCATTTCCTTTAACAATTTTGTGAAGTAAGCTCTCTTATTGTCACCACCATTTTATAGATGAAGAAAAAGAGGCATAGTATGGAAGGTAGAAACTTGACCAGGATGACAGAGCCAGCAAGTGGCAAAGCTGGGATTTAAACCCAGATAGTCTGACGCCAAAGTCTATGCTCATAATCAAATCTGGGTACAATCAGCAACAACCACTTCAAAGTAAAAAGTATAAGTCAGTCATTTACTGATTTATAAAGATTAGGAGGTGAAGTTTAAGGATAACTAAATTAACCTCATTAAATTGACTTTAAAAAGTATTTTTTTTGTTTTAATCAAAACTAGCAACACATTCAAGGAGATTTTATATTCATATATTTGTTTTTCATTAATAAAATTTTAAAAATCTTGCAAAACATAAAAGTTTTGTTTAATGGAAAAATGGAGACACCTCTGATGATTCTTGACCTGTGGCACTTTAGAATATACATACAAAGTTGTCCAGCATTTTTGGAAAATGTTGTTTCTTCATAAACATTGCTATTTTAAAGTCTAATGCTTGAAGAACATTACAAATAAAAATATACTTAAAAGGCATATTAATTTCAGATAACTGGGGGCATTAAATGCAATTAAAGAGCAATTTTGAATATTTCTGATTCATATGAAAACTAGCTTATTTTGATCTTGTGAGAAATGAGTAGTCTCTAGTTGCAAAAAAAATTAAAAATTAAAATATAGGAAAATGTTTTAAATATGTCTCCTGGGAAAGCATTATATTTTTGTTTTAAAGAAAAGAATCAATTTTTAACAGTGACTCACATTTTAATACCTGTGAATTTTAAGTTTTATTTAAGAAATGAAAATAATAATTTGAGCATTTTTCCCTTTCATTTATAAGTTTCTGTAGAATATTAATTCCATTTTTTGAAAGGTAAATTTGCTCTGAACTATTTTCTGAAATCCATGAAATATGGGTATATGCATAAGCTTTTAAACTAATTGAAGAAAAAAGCTTATGCTTGCTCAATAGTACTATTTTTTGTATGAATTTATTTAATGGTTTTTAGTTTAAATTGTTAGCATCTGCTATCTAATCTCTTAATGATAATTTCAGATATCCTGGAATTTGTTGTCAAAGTAATATTAACATGAGATATCTATTGTTTTACATTGAGATAATGAAGAAATATCACATATATTTAGATTCCATTTTGAGGTAATCTTAGCTATTTTGGTTTGGTTTCTTGTTTGTCCAAAGGAGTTAATCTCTTGGAATCTTACATGAGCCTTGGAGATTTGTATCCCAATTTTACAAACCATTTTAGAGAAGACTGAAAGGTGGTGAGTGTGCTAGGAATAAATAGCTAAATTATTTTACAATTACTTAGAGAATTTCTTGCTATAAAAATTCAAATTATATAAAGTCCATCTAGTCAAGGCTATGGTTTTTCCAGTAGTCATATATGGATGTGAGAGTTGGACTGTGAAGAAAGCTGAGTGCTGAAGAATTGATGCTCTTGAACTGTGGTGTTGGAGAAGACTCTTGAGAGTCCCTTGGACTGCAAGGAGATCCAACCAGTCCATTCTAAAGCAGATCAGTCCTGGGATTTCTTTGGAAGCAATGATGCTCAAGCTGAAACTCCAGTACTTTGGCCACCTCATGAGAAGAGTTGACTCATTGGAAAAGACTCTGATGCTGGGAGGAATTGGGGGCAGAAGGAGAAGGGGACGACAGAGGATGAGATGGTTGGATGGCATCACCGACTCGATGGACGTGAGTTTGGGTGAACTCCGGGAGTTGGTGATGGACAGGGAGGCCTGGAGTGCTGTGATTCATGGGGTCGCAAAGAATTGGAGATGACTGAGTGACTGAACTGACTGACTGACTATTTTTTTTATTTTTAAAGAGAAAATTGTGTCTCCAAAATTTAATCTACTTTAAGATTTCAACCAGAATGGGGATGATTTTGCTAATTTAAAAAAAATGTTTTTCTCTCATTTTTTGAATGAATCATTAAAAATATTAATGATTAGGGAGATTAAATTATTTCAGTTTATTATTGTGTTACAATAGTGTTACAATGCAAAAATTTATTCTTAGATCATTTCTCATGAAATTGTAAATTTTTTTCATTTCTAGTACAATGTCTAGTAATGCTAAGGTTTTAATCTATGACTCCTTTTATTAAAATGTTACTGAAAGAGATCACATTTTTCCATGTTTAGAACACTGATATTTTAGAATTTAGATATGACTTTAATTACTGAAGCTGGGGGAACAGGAATTGCTGAGGGAGGGAAATGTTGCTGAATTAGAACTTGAACATGAGTCGTGTTAAATCATTTTTAGAAATTGTGCTGGCTTCTTTATAGTGCTTGCTTGAAACTGCCAGAAACATGTTTCCTTCTTAACTCCATTCATGAACATTAGAAAGTGAAAACGCTCAGTCGTGTCCGACTCTTTGCGACCCCGTGGACTGTAGCCTGCCAGGCTCCTCTGTCCATGGGAATTTCCAGGCAAGAATACTGGAGTGGGTTACCATTTCCTTCTCCAGGGGATCTTCCCAACCCAGGGATCAAACCCAGGTCTCCTGCGTTGCAGGAAGACTCTTTACCACCTGAGACACCTGACTGAATTATAAGCACCAGGTAGTAGGTACGATGCATAAATACAGATTCTGCCTTTTTTTTATTCTGTAGAAATATCTTTCCAGTAATGGGAAGCCTCCCTTTATCCTGTGGGTTCTATGGAGAAAAATAATCTATTGGTGATTTTAAATGAAAATCTTGCTGAACAGGACTGCTTATTCTTGGCACCTGAGCAAAAGAAGTAGAGTGGATTTTTTTTTTCTTTTTCTTCAGAATATAGATAGGGGAAATATTGCATAACCTCTTATTTAGCTCATAATAAAATCTGAACTTGAAAAGACTGAACTAGCAATAGATGAAAGAACCAGTTAGGATTCATAAATCAGAACTTTGAACTGAAATGAGAGAGTAGGGCTTATCAACTCAATCAAAATGGCTTGTGTCCAAAAAATACTGATGTATGAATATGTCACTTTTATCCTTAAAGTGCACATGAAATATTTGTAAGTCAAAACTATTTCTAATTTAGGATTTATTGCCATGGTTCATAACTGAACTAGATTTTATAAATCTGCTAATGGGCTTGTAATTGTAGCATTTTTAAAAAAAATTTATATAAAATGTAGTGTATAAAGCTATTCTGGGGTATATAAACTATCTTATTTATATATTATTTTCTTAAAATTCTAAGATTCAAACTTAGAGAGTCATCCTCCTTAGATCTCAGTTACGTGTTGTTTTGGTACTTCAAGCAATGGTTGTTTTATGAGTAAAGCTGGAATCAAGATTTCTGGGAGAAATATCAATAACCTCAGATATGCAGATGACACCACCCTTATGGCAGAAAGTGAAGAAGAACTAAAGAGCCTCTTGATGAAAGTAAAAGTGGAGAGTGAAAAAGTTGGCTTAAAGCTCAACATTCAGAAAACTAAGATCATGGCATCCGGTCCCATCACTTCATGGGAAATAGATGGGGCAACAGTGGCTGACTTTATTTTTCTGGGCTCCAAAATCACTGCAGATGGTGTTTGTACCCATTGAATTAAAAGACGCTTACTCCTTGGAAGGAAAGTTATGACCAACCTAGACAGCATATTCAAAAACAGAGACATTACTTTGCCAACAAAGGTCCATCTAGTCAAGGCTATGGTTTTCCCAGTAGTCATATATGGATGTGAGAGTTGGACTGTAAAGAAAGCTGAGCGCCGAAGAATTGATGCTTTCGAACTGTGGTGTTGGAGAAGACTCTTGAGATTCCCTTGGACTGCAAGGAGGTCCAACCAGTCCATCCTAAGGGAGATCAGTCCTGGGTGTTCATTGGAAGGACTGATGCTAAAGCTGAAACTCCAATACTCTGGCCACCTGATGAGAAGAGCTGACTCATTTGAAAAGACCCTGATGCTGGGAAAGATTGAGGGCAGGAGGAGAAGGGGACAACAGAGGATGAGATGGTTGGATGGCATCACCGACTCAATGCACATGGGTTTGGGTGGACTCCGGGTGTTGGTGATGGACAGGGAGGCCTGGCATGCTGCAGTTCATGGGATCACAAAGAGTCAGACACAACTGAGCAACTGAACTGAACTGAATGAGTCTTATAGGAATATGTTTAATTTTTTATATTGAACATGAATATCTTATGTAGTTGCTTTTCTTATAATACTTCTTTATTGTCTATTCTGTGTTCAGCTGACTTACTTCTGTCATCACCTTCTAACTCTGTGTTGCCCAAAACAAGTATCCCTTTAGGCAGACTCAATTATATTTCTTCTAAGAATACAACTTTTACATAGTTCTTTAAACAATTTACATCATCTTCATGCTACAAAACCATTATATTTTGAACTGGAAGTTGTCTTGCCTCCTGAGTAAAAGGGAAATCAGAGCATAATCTTCAAAGTGGTTGGAGATGGATAACTATAAGAATTGATGCTTTTGAACTGTGGTGTTGGAGGAGACTCTTGAGAGTCCCTTGGACTGCAAGGAGATCCAACCAGTCCATTCTGAAGGACATCAGCCCTGGGATTTCTTTGGAAGGAATGATGCTAAAGCTGAAACTCCAGTAGTTTGGCCACCTCATGTGAAGAGTTGACTCATTGGAAAAGACTCTGATGCTGGGAGGGATTGGGGGCAGGAGAAGAAGGGGACGACAGAGGATGAGATTGCTGGATGGCATCACTAACTCGATGGACATGAGTATGGGTGAACTCCGGGAGTTGGTGATGGACAGGGAGGCCTGGTGTGCTGCGATTCATGGGGTCGCAAAGGATCGGACACGGCTGAGCGACTGAACTGATCTGATCTGATCTGATTCTTGGAAAAACAAACTCTCTCCACGTTTCTCAGTCTTGAGGATTTATGTTATCTTAAGTTTTGCTGAGGGCTTTATGTTTAACTTTTTAAATCCTCTGTCTGTATACATTTGATAAAATCACTAAAATAAGATTAACTTAATTTGTTTTTATCAATCACTAAGATATTCCAAAGATGCAAATCTAACTTTATGAAGGGGTAGATTGTGAATAGTCTCCTTGTATCCATGTTCCCCAATCACCCAGTTCATCTTCTCATGGAAACCAGTGTTGCAAAAATACCTTCTGAAAGATTCTTACTACAATTGACATTGAACAACATGGGTTTGAACTGTGTGGGTACACTTGTACATGGATTTTTTTTTTCAATAGTAAATACTACAGTATTATATGATTCCAGATTGGTTAAACTAAGAACAAAATGGATGCAGACCCATGGATGCAGAGCAACCTCAGATACAGACGAACCATACATGTGAAGGGCTGACTACAAGTTGTACACAGACTTTGAACTGCTCAGAGGGTTGGCGTCTGTAATCCCCAGGTTATTCAAGAGTCAATTGTATAATAATTTGAATCAATACAGAGAGGTATAAAGTATAAAATTGTTAAAAGTTAACCCAAATCCCACCTTCCCAATAACCATTGTTAATATCTAATAAATATTATTTTAATAGTTTCTCAATACATATATACAGTTGGAAGACAAAGCTGGATAAATGGAGGTGAATAGATGTATTTTAATTAAATAATTATTTAATTGCAATATTAAGAAAAGTATTACATTTAATTTTGCTTCAAGATAATATATACTGGGGCTTCCCTGGTGACTCAGCTGGTAAAGAATCTGCCTGCAGTGTGGGAGACCCCTGTTCTGTTCCTGAGTTGGGAAGATCTCCTAGAGAAGGGAAACACTACCCACTCTAGTATTCTGGCCTGGAGAATTCTGTGGACTGGATAGTCCTTGGGGTTGCAGAGTTGGACACAACTGAGTGACTGTTACTCACTTGCTCACTCACAATATATATTTAGATTCTGAAGAAGCTCTACTATGTATGGAGGGGAAAAAAAAGATCCTGAAAAAATTTGAGATCTTGGATTCTTTGTGCTCTTTTTACTACCTGTTTCAACTTAAGATGACATCCAATAAATTTCTGCTTATAAACTACACCTTACTGATGAGTCCTGAACCTTGATTGCTAATACTTATTTATTTTTTGTTATTTATATTATCAAGACTACATTTTATTTTATCATAGTAATTTCTAGCTTTTTTTAATTGAAATGGTTAAGCATTGAATCCATTTAAATTAAAAAAAAAGCAATCAAGGTTAATGCTTAACACCAGTTTTATCACCACAGTTGCTTTATTTCTGAGTGTTTTTGAGTATTTTGAGTATTCTTATTTAGTTGAATGTTTATTTTATAGTTTAAATGTAGGTAATTTAAATATAAATACATTTTTACATGACATTTTACTATATATTGTTATATATACATATATCACACTCAAGTCAGTCTTAAATTTTTTTTATTTGGTATTACATTGAATTCTTATATTTTAAAATACTATACACTAACTTTTGTAGAAATACAACCTGTATTTTCTCATACAAAGAACCCACTAAATGTGTTTCAGGAATGTAGAGATATTTCCCCCTTAAACAGCAAAAAAGTGAATTAAAATACTGCTTGTTGCAGTAATTTTTGCTTTTAAAAAATAAATATTTTATATGACAACATCTAATATATAAAGAGCAGTTATGAACAACAGACATCTACATATACTTTCAAAGCCTTATTGAAACTCTCCTATTGGCACTAGATACCAATCAAGGTGCAGCCATAGTTAGTAGCAGCCGTAGTTAGTAGCATATGCATATGCATGTGCCTATTGGCTATAATGTGCATGTTTGAAATATTCCATTTTGCCGTTGGGCCCATTCCTTTGTCCTTAGAATGACCTTAACCTCTGTCTTTGATCAGCTGAAGCAACTTGGGATCAGTTGCGTGTCTGGCTTCATAAAGCAGATATAAGGTTACTTCGTTCCTTTATATGATTAGCTGTGAAGAAAGTGTTTTAATACTGAGTCACTCTTCCAGTTAGAGGAATATAACCCTCTGAGGAGTTAGGTAGTCATTATTGATGAAAACGTTCACATTTTCCAGATCCAATCCTCTGAATCCTATCTGGACCAATCAGAATAGGAACTTCTCCATGTTTGAAAATTTAGGACCCAGTTATGTTCATTGGAAGTCTTGTCATCATGAATACTCAAGACAGGCCACTCTTCTCCCATTTGTCACATAAGCTCATCACATTTTTGGTTTCCAAAAAAACAATAGTTTTACCTTCTTTTTCCCTCAAGTTCTCTTCCATTAGTTTCCATTAAGATTTTCTTCCTTGCATGTGTCATTATATACATCCACAATCTGAAGAATATTGTGGTTTTTATTCTAGTGGACTAGTATTTATATGAATAAAATGTTTCAGGCAGTCTTCAGGAAGCAGTCTTACTTTTTTGGCCAAATTGGATCCTACACTATGGCTTGTCTATCAGATCCTAACAATATATGATCTTATATGGGGTAAAAGCCCATATCAGGCATTCCATATGCTTCATCAAGAAAAATGTAGGTTGTTGTCCTTAGTTTGATTTTTTCTCACACACTAAATATCAGTTAGTTTTATTGGAGTTGCAATACAGTTTTCCAGACTTCTCTCCAAATGCCCTTGTGAGGATCACCAAAGATACAAGTAGACTATAAGCAATAGGTTGTATAGTATTCACCAGCTGCTTGGTTTACTGTTGGCTAGTTTCTGATTTGATGCAGTACTAAGATGATGATCAATGAGGATGATGGTAGGCAGTATGTAAGACGTTTGCTTGAATCCATTTGAGCTAGTCCAATTATATCCGACCTATTCAGGGCAACTGGAGACCCCTGAGTTTGAACAACAGGGGGTTCAGTAAAGTTCTGTCTTATAATTCCATCTAAGACATGTACAGGGTAGTTTGCTTCAAAGAAATTCAGAATTGGCTTTGGACAGTTATTGGGTTTCTCTGTTGGCTCAGATGATGAAGAATCCACCTTCTAATGCAGGCTGCTGCTGCTGCTGCTAAGTCGCTTCAGTCATGTCCAATGCAGGAGACCCCGGTTAAATCCCTGGATTGGGGAGATCCCCTGGGGAAGGGAATGGCAACCCACTCCAGTGTTCTTGCCTGGGAAATCCCTTAGACAGAGGATACAGCCCATGGGGTCACAAAAAGTCGGACACGACTAAATAACTAACACTTTGACTTGGACAGTTATACCTCTAACTGCAGTTTCCTTGCTTCTGCAGTATGCTTCCACCTATTGTGCTATTTGTGGCCAAATTCATATGTTCTTGATCACAATTCATCTCAAATTTAGGCATCTTATCAAAATTCCTGTTCTTTTTAATCAGTTTCTCTCCAGGGTTTTTATAATTATTTCCAGATAGATGCTCTCCCTCAGTTCAGTTCAGTTGTTCAGTCATGTCTGAATCTTTGCGACCCCATGAACCACAGAATGCCAAGCCTCCCTGTGCATCACCAACACAGAGTTCACCCAAACCCATGTCCATTAAGTCGGTGATGCCATCCAACCATCTCATCTTCTGTCGTCCCTTCTCCTCCTGACCTCAATCTTTCCCAGCATCAGGGTCTTTTCAAATGAGTCAGCTCTTTGCATCAGGTGGCCAAAGTATTGGAGTTTCAGCTTCAACATCAGTCCTTCCAATGAACACCCAGGCCTGATCTCGTTTAGGATGGACTGGCTGGATCTCCTTGCAGTTGAAGGACTCTCAAGAGTCTTCTCCAACACCACAGTTCAAAAGCATCAATTCTTCAGTGCTCAGCTTTCTTTATAGTCCAACTATCACATCTATACATGACTACTGGAAAAACCATAGCCTTGACTAGATGGACCTTTGTTGGCAAAATAATGTCTCTGCTTTTTAATATGCTGTCTAGGTTGGTCATAACTTTCCATTCAAGGAGTAAGCATCTTTTGATATCATGACTGCAATCATGATTTACAGTGATTTTGGAGCCCCCAAAAATAAAGTCAGCCACTGTTCCCACTGTTTCCCCATCTATTTGCCATGAAGTGATGGGACTGGATGCTATGATCTTACATTTCTGAATGTTGAGCTTAAAGCAAACTTTTTCACTCTTCTCTTTCATTTTCATCAAGAGGCTCTTTAGTTCTTCTTCACTTTCTTCCATAAGGGTGGTGTCATCTGCATATTTGAGGTTATTGATATTTCTCTCGGCAATCTTGATTACAGCTTGTGCTTCATCCATCCCAGCATTTCTCATGATGTACTCTGAATATAAGTTAAATAAGCAGGGTGACAATATACAGCCTTGACGTACTCCTTTTCCTATTTGGAACCAGTCTGTTGTTCCATGTCCAGTTCTAACTGTTGCTTCCTGACCTGCATACAGATTTCTCAAGAGGCAGGTCAGGTGGTCTGGTATTCCCATCTCTTTCAGAATTTTCCACAGTTTATTGTGATCCACACAGTCAAAGGCTTTGGCATAGTCAATAAAGCAGAAATAGATGTTTTCCTGGAACTCTCTTGCTTTTTCGATGAACCAGCAGATGTTGGCAATTTGATCTCTGGTTCCTCTGCCTTTTCTAAAACTAGCTTGAACATCTGGAAGTTCACGGTTCACATATTGCTGAAGCCTGGCTTGGAGAATTTTGAGCATTACTTTACTCACATGTGAGATGAGTGCAATAGTGTGGTAGTTTGAGCATTCTTAGGCAATGCCTTTCTTGGGATTGGAATGGAAACTGACCTTTTCCTGTCCTGTGACTTCTGCTGAGTTTCCCAAATTTTCTGGCATATTGAGTGCAGCACATTCACAGCATCATCTTTCAAGATTTGAAATAGCTCAACTGGAATTCCATCACCTCCACTAGCTTTGTTCGTAGTGATGCTTTCTAAGGCCCACTTGGCTTCACATTCCAGGATGTCTGGCTCTAGGTGAGTGTGAGTGATCACACCATTGTGATTATCTGGGTCATGAAGTTTTTTTTTTGTACAGTTCTTCTGTGTATTCTTGCCACCTCTTCTTAATATCTTCTACTTCAGTTAAATCCATACCATTTCTGTCCTTTATTGAGCCCATCTTTGCATGAAATGTTCCCTTGGTATCTCTAATTTTCTAGAAGAGAACTCTAGTCTTTCCCATTCTGTTGTTTTCCTCCATTTCTTTGCATTGATCGCTGAGGAAGGCTTTCTTATCTTTCCTTGCTATTCTGTTGAACTCTGCATTCAGATGCTTATTTTTTTCCTTTTCTCCTTTGCTCTCACTTCTTTTCACAGCTATTTGTAAGGCCTCCTCAGACAGGCATTTTGCCCTTTTGCATTTCTTCTTCTTGGGGATGGTCTTGATCCCTGTCTCCTGGATAATGTCATGAACCTTCATCCATAGTTCATCAGGCACTCTGATCTATCAAATTTAGTCCCTTAAATCTATTTCTAACTTCCACTGTATAATCATAAGGGATTTTATCTAGGTAATACCTGAATGGTCTAGTGGTTTTCCCCGCTTTCTTCAATTTAAGTCTGAATTTGGCAATAAGGAGTTCATGAGCTGAGCCACAGTCACCTCCCGGTCTTGTTTTTGCTGGCTGTATACAGCTTCTCCATCTTTGGCTGCAAAGAATGTAATCAGTCTGATTTCTGTATTGGCCATCTGATGATGTCCATGTGTAGAATTTTCTCTTATGTTGTTTGAAGAGGGTGTTTGTTATGACCAGTGCGTTCTTGGCAAAACTCTATTAGCTTTTGCCCTGCTTCATTCTGTACTCCAAGGCCAAATTTGCCTGTTACTCCAGGTGTTTCTTGACTTCGTACTTTTGCATTCCAGTTCCCTATAATGAAAAGAACATCTTTTTTTAAGGTGTTAGTTTTAGAAGATCTAGTAGGTCTTCGTAGAACCATTCAACTTCAGCTTCTTCAGCCTTACTGGTCAGGGCATAGACTTGGGTTACCATGATATTGAATGGCCTGCCTTGGGAATGAACAGAGACTGTTCTGTCATTTTTGAGCTTGCATCCAAGTACTGCCTTTCGGACTCCTGTTGATTATGGTGGCTACTCCATTTCTTCTAAGGGATTCCTGCCCACAGTAGTAGATATAATGGTCATCTGAGTTAAATTCACCCATTCTAGTCCATTTTAGTTTTCTAATTCCTAGAATGTTGACGTTCACTCTTGCCATCTCCTGTTTGACCACTTCCAATTTGCCTTGATTCATGGACCTAACATTCCAGGTTCCTATGCAATATTGCTCTTTACAGCATCGGACCTTGCTTCTATCACCAGTCACATCCATAGCTGGGTGTTGTTTTTGCTTTGGCTCCATCCGTTCATTCTTTCTGGAGTTATTTCTCCACTGATCTCTGGTAGCATATTGGGCACCTTCCAACCTGGGGATTTCATCTTTCAGTGTCCCATCTTTTTGCCTTTTCATACTGTTCATAGGGTTCTCAAGGCAAGAATACTGAAGTGGTTTTCCATTCCCTTCTCAAGTGGACCACATTCTGTCAGACATCTCCACCATGATCTGTATGGCTGGAGTGGCCCCACACAGCATGGCTTAATTTCAATGAGTTAGACAAGGCTGTGGTCCATGTGGTCAGATTGGCTAGTTGTCTGTGATTGTGGTTTCAGTCTGTTTGCCCTCTCATGCCTTCTCTCAGTGTCTGCTCTCTTATTTGGGTTTCTGTTACCTTGGACGTGGGGTATCCCCTCACTTTTTTTTTTAAGCTCTCCCTAACTGCCTCCTAATGAAGGTTCATCAAACCACATACTGCCTGCAATCTTGGTCATCTGAGTAGGCAAACACATTGGTCATCTGAGTAGGCAAACAGGTTATCATTGTTTTGATTGGTGAGGAAGAAGCTGGAGAGAACTGAGTGCAATAACTCCCTGGGAGTGGCTTTGGTAACACTGAAACCTTGAGGGGGTTTGGGGATAGCCTTAGCTGAACAATAGCAAGACAAGAATTAGAGATACTAGACTAGAAACTAGTGGAAATAAATAAGGTCCTTTTATTGTTTTAGAAAGTGTTTATCGGTACTTTGGTCTATAAATTCTTTTATGTTTGAAGAAGCCTGCTCATTGCCTTTATTTTTTTTATTATTTATTTATTTTTAAACTTTACAAAATTGTATTAGTTTTGCCAAATATCAAAATAAATCCGCCACAGGTATACATGTGTTCCCCATCCTGAATCCTCCTCCCTCCCCATACCATCCCTCTGGGTCGTCCCAGTGCACTAGCCCCAAGCATCCAGTATCATGCATTGAAGTTGAAGTATCACTGACTTTATTATCATAATTATTAAATCATTAAAATGTGTTAAAGTTTGAATACGTATTTCTGGTAGCTGATGAATGGTATAATAGTGAGTGAGTTAGTGTGTGTGCATGTATGTGTGTGTGTGTGTATGTGTGTGTGTGTATGTGTGTGTTTAAGTAAAAGCTTCACCTATAGCAGGTTGCTAAGATAGGGGTATAGATCTTAGAAAATCAGAAAAGGTGTTGTTATGGTTTATTCTTCTTTCTCCCATCTTTACTGCCCCATTTGGGAACTCCCTCATCTAATTCTCTGTGAATTATAGTTCATTAAACTTGTGTACTTATTTACAAGTAATCAAGGAAGTGTTTTGCAAACTCACTTAAAAGTACTTGAGATGCTTTGTGTGTATATTTTTAATAGCAATATGATGGTGTCTTCCTAGGCAAAGTGAAGGAGTAAGTTAATTAATTTAATTATTATAGATGGCCAATCTGAATAGTTCAAGCAAATATTATCTCTTCCTCAGTAGGAAATTTTTCTGCTTGAATTACTCTGATAATTGCCTCAGGTCTCTACCTGAGTAGGCAAGCCAGTCTTCAGTTGTCTCTATATATTCATAGTTAAATTAGACTTGACTGAAAAACAGCCTCATAGGCATTTCCTGGGGAATTTGAAAGGTTCAGAGGGTTAAAACCTGGTAGCCCAGCCCCTAATCAACAAAGTGACAGCATTGTTGCAATTTCAATTAAGCTGTGTCTCTTATCTAGATAAGTTAGGTTTTGTGTTTGTTTTTTTGATCCTTTCAAAATGTATATTTTTTTTATCTTTGTAAGTATAAAAAATAGTTTCTTTTAGTGGGGAACACAATATTCAGCTAACACTTAATATTTGACAATTCTGAGAGATGTGTGCTATATCTACTCTATAGGTCTGAGTAGTTGCTTTTGGAGGAATGCACATGATAAAACACATTTCTTTTAGAAAAGAGGGTAAGATTTGAGGTAGGCTAATGCCCACTCCAGTGTTCTTGCCTGGAGAATCCCAGGGGTGGAGCCGGGTGGGCTGCTGTCTGTGGGGTCGCACACAGTCAGACATGACTGAAGGGACTTAGCAGCAGCAATGCCTGATGACCTTTCTAAAGTCCACTTTCTTTCCTCTAGATAGTCTTATTGAGAATGAAGTAGAAACATTGTCCATACTGTGGATTTGCTTGTGAATTTTAGAGGAATATATATATATCTGTATGCCATTTCATCACTGCTTGTTTTAACTCAGGGTTAATTCTATAGTTTTTTTTAGCCATCTTAATTAGAATACCATATTCTGAGACAAACCAATCAATACAAAACCCATTTTACCCATGATAAGCAAAACTAACTCCATTAACTTCAGCAACCGTCTCACCTAAGAAGTGAGGGAAGGCTGTATTTACTAGCAATTTTCTTACCCTGAAAATTGCCTATCTCATGCATTTCAGAGACTCAATTTGAGCAAAGATTTTTTAGTGAAGAGTATAACAAATAAGCAGAAGTAGAATTTGGAACTTGAGTTCAGACAACTCAAGATTGTACAGTATAGTCAATTGATAGAGAGAAGGTGACAAAAACAGGATAATTTCACACAAATCTTCACCTGCCTGAAAAAGGAAAAGAACATGGTGAGGAGAAAGGATTCTCCCTACCTTTGGAAAAAATTATCATCACTTGTACCAAATCTTTGAGCACTTTGCAGAGTCCAGAAGTAACCTGAGGTTTATAGTAATTGCTTTGAGATATTATTGGTTCAAAGGTATTTTAACCCTAGCACCTCATTTCAGGAAAGCCATGATCTTTTGATAGTTGGGTATCTTTAAAATACCTTTCACTGTTACACTAAAAAGTGTGCTATGGTAGTTTTGACTGCATAGAAAATGTCAATGTTTTTGTGAATACATTTTGTTTTCTGTTTGGGGGCTCTCTAAAGAAATGTTCTTTCTCTTCATTTATTTACCTGTTCTAGACTCTGGGGCCATGGAGATTCAAAAATCTCCTTTTCTTGAAGAGCTCCTGATCTGGTGCCAGTGATAGAGGGATTATGCATATTAACACTCAGAAATGTAAATGTAATTAGAGGTTTCCACCATGTTAAAGGAAAGCAGATTGTACATTAATTTACTTCATTTATCAAAATAATATTTTATCTAATCTTATGCCAGTGTTCTGTGTTTTACACACTTGATCCTGTTTAGACCTTATAGTACTCGTGTAAGTAGATATAACCAGTATCCCCATATTACAAATAAGGAAACTCAGATTAAAAATTGTCACATTTCTGAGCCAAGGACACACATCTACTGAATATCAAAGCCTGGATTCACATCCAGGACTTTTGGATTCCAGAACTAAGTTCTTTACATATTAGCTTAAACTTCTTCTCTGTGCAAGAATCATATAATATGCATGCATCAGAGACTGTTCAATAAAGAACATGCTTTATAATCTTTATCTAAATTTATTCTTATTCTCAGTTTTTTCATCTGCTTTACACTGTTAGTATGTTATATCTCAATAGATTTGAGAATTATGAATAATATTTTTAAATGGATAACAAATATTTACAAAATAAGTATGTTACCCTGGATATATAAAGTCACAATCTTTCGGTTTAAAGCTTAGAAATATGTCATGACTCAGAAATCTCCTTTATACATTCTTCAGAGTATGTCTAATTTTGGTGGAAAATTAGTTCAAATCACTATTATACTGTCTAAATATTAGAATTTAAATATATTTAATACTATAATAAATTAAGTAATCCATAATAAGATATTTTCTGTTCAAAATATGTATGAGCTTTTATTATAAAGTTTCAAGGCTATATCATGTATTTGTCTGTTTTCTTCAGTTCAGTTTAGTTCAGTCACTCAGTCATGTCCGACTCTTTGCAACCCCACGAATGGCAGCACGCCAGGCCTCCCTGTCCATCACCAACTCCCGGAGTTCACCCAGACTCACATCCATCGAGTCAGTGATGCCATCCAGCCGTCTCATCCTCTGTCGTTTCCTTCTCCTCCTGCCCCCAATCCCTCCCAGCATCAGAGTCTTTTCCAATGAGTCAACTCTTCGCATGAGGTGGCCAGAGTACTGGAGTTTCAGCTTTAGCATCATTCCTTCCAAAGAAATCCCAGGGCTGATCTCCTTCAGAATGGACAGGTTGGATCTCCTCGCAGTCCACGGGACTCTCAAGAGTCTTCTCCAACACCACAGTTCAAAAGCATCAATTCTTCAGCGCTCAGCCTTCTTCACAGTCCAACTCTCACATCCATACATGACCACAGGAAAAACCATATCCTTGACTAGACGGACCTTTGTTGGCAAAGTAATGTCTCTGCTTTTCAATATGCAATCTAGGTTGAACATAACTTTCCTTCCAAGGAGTAAGCGTCTTTTAATTTCATGGCTGCAGTCACCATCTGCAGTGATTTTGGAGCCCAAAAAAATAAAGTCTGACACTGTTTCCCCTCTATTTCCCATGAAGTGATGGGACCAGATGCCATGATCTTCGTTTTCTGAATGTTGAGCTTTAAGCCAACTTTTTCACTCTCCACTTTCACTTTCATCAAGAGGCTTTTTAGTTTCTCTTCACTTTCTGCCATAAGAGTGGTGTTATCTGCATATCTGAGGTTACTGATATTTCTCCCAGCAGTCTTGATTCCAGCTTGTGTTTCTTCCAGTCCAGCGTTTCTCATGATGTAACCTGCATATAAGTTAAATAAACAGGGTGACAATATACAGCCTTGACGTACTCCTTTTCCGTTGTTCCATGTCCAGTTCTAACTGTTGCTTCCTGACCTGCATACAGATTTCTTAAGAGGCAGGCCAGGTGGTCTGGTATTCCCATCTCTTTTCGAATTTTCACAGTTTATTGTGAACCACACAGTCAAAGGCTTTGGCATAGTCAATAAAGCAGAAATAGATGTTTTTCTGGAACTCTCTTGCTTTTCCCATGATCCAGCAGATGTTGGCAATTTGATCTCTGGTTCCTCTGCCTTTTCTAAAACCAGATTGAACATCGGGAAGTTCACGGTTCACATATTGCTGAAGCCTGGCTTGGAGAATTTTGAGCATTACTTTACTAGCATGTGAGATGAGTGCAATTGTGCGGTAGTTTGAGCATTCTTTGGCATTGCCTTTCTTTGGGATTGGAATGAAAACTGACCTTTTCCAGTCCTGTGGCCACTGCTGAGTTTTCCAAATTTGCTGGCATATTGAGTGCAGCACTTTCACAGCATCATCTTTCAGGATTTGAAATAGCTCAACTGGAATTCCATCACCTCCACTAGCTTTGTTCGTAGTGATGCTTTCTAAGACCCACTTGACTTCACATTCCAGGATGTCTGGCTCTAGATGAGTGATCACACCATTGTGATTATCTGGGTCGTGCAGATCTTTTTTGTAAACATAGATCCTTCTAAATTATATTTCTTTCTGAGTGTGTTCCACTTACCCTGTAGATGTATTATAAGGTAATGTTGATGGTGAAGATGATAGTGCAGTGATCAATATTGGAGCATGATAAGCTGTGTTCTATTCACTATTCCAAGTGCCACCTATATATTAGCATTTTTTTCTTTTTTTAAATTATTAATTTATTTTAATTTAAGGCTAATTACTTTATAATATTGTGGTAGTTTTTGCCATACATTGACATGAATCAGCCATGGGTGTACATATGTTCCCCCAACCTCAACCCCCCACCCACTTTCATCCCTTTCCCATCCCTCTGGGTTGTCCCAGTGCACTGGCTTTGAGTACCCTGTTTCATGCATCAGCTTGGACTGGTGATCTATTCCACATATGGTAATATACATGTTTCAATGCTATTCTCTCAAATCATTCCACTCTGGCCTTCTTCCACAAAGTCGAAAAGACTGTTCTTTATATCTGTGTCTCTTTTGCTTTCTTGCATATAAGGTCATCATTGCCATCTTTCTAAATTCCATATATATGTGTTAATATACTGTCTTGGTGTTTTTCTTTCTGATGTACTTCACTCTGTATAATAGGCTCCAGTTTCATCCCCCTCATTAGAACTGACTAAAACCTTGCTTATAGTTTATTTTTCATAGCTGAATAATATCCCATCATGTATATGTACCACTGCTTTCTTATCCATTCATCTGCCAATAGACATCTAGGTTGCTTCCATGTCCTAGTTATTGTAAACAGTGCTGCAGTGAACACTGGGGTACATGTGTCTCTTTCAATTCTGATTTCCTTAATGTATATGCCCAGCAGTGGGATTGCTGGGTTGCATGGCAGTTCTGTTTCCAGTTTTTTAAGGAATCTCCACACTGTTCACCATAGTGGCTGTTCTAGTTTGCATTCCACCAACAATGTAAGAGGGTTCCCTTTTTTCCACACCCTCTCCAGCATTTATTGCTTGAAGACTTTTTGATGGCAGCCATTCTGACTGCGTGAGATGGTACCTCATTGTGGTTTTGATTTGCATTTCTCTGATAACGAGTGATGTTGAGTATCTTTTCATGTGTTTGTTAGCCATATGTATGTCTTCTTTGGATGAATACTGGCCCATTTTTGGATACATTTGGCTCATTGTTTGATTGGGACATTTATTTTTCTGGTATTGAGTTGCATGAGCTGTTTGTATATTTTTGAGATTAATACTTTGTTAGTTGTTTCATTTGCTATTATTTTCTCCCATTCTGAAGCTGTCTTTTCACCTTGCTTAATTTCCTTCATTGTGCAAAAGCTTTTAAGTTTAATTAGATCTCATTTGTTTATTTTTGCTTTTATTTCCATTACTCTGAGATATGGGTCATAGAGGATCTTGCTGTGATTTATGTCAGAGAGTGTTCTGCCTATGTTTTCCTCTAGGAGTTTTATAGTTTCTGATCTTACATTTAGATGTTTAATCCATTTGGAGTTTATTGCATTAGCATTTTAATGTGATAAAACATCTATGAGGTAGATATTATGCCATTGTGGCCAAGTGACATTAAATGTACTGTTGCTAATATCCATTAAATCTGTTATTGTTTATGCACATCTTAATGAATATTAGAAATTCTGATGAGAACATGTAGCAGTTTACAGAGTAGCTCCACCTGATCTTCCTAGCCATCTTTGATATAGAAGAGTCAGGTGTGATTATTGGCTGGTCCTAGATTATGGGTCTAACAAATAAATAGGGTCAGAACATTGAGTCCAGAGCTGATAGTCTTTACATGCACCAAACTCCCTCAGTATTTGTCATATATAGCTTTGGAAAGCAACACATAGTATCAAAGTACAAATTAGTGTTCTGTGTGTTTAGGAGTCCTAAGGTTATGATCCTATATAAAAGTTTTGCTATGAAGAATGAAATAAACTATCATTATGAAGACTCTATGGGTTCCCTAAGATCAGAAATTAATGAAAACTTTTTCTTGAAGTTGTAAAATTAACATAAACAATATTTTTTACTAGTATTTATTTTCTCAATATGTGTTCCTTTTTCTGCAAGAAATTAGACATCATTTTTAGAGGTTAACTGTATTTTTGTGTTTAATGAAAAGCAAGATTATTGAGTAGTATTATAGACTTTTATGATAACATATTGCCAGGAGCTTAACTGAGATGGGAGGGACAGAGATGAATTGTTAAGTATTGGAGAAGACAATTAAGGAAACAAGCTAAAAAATTAAAGACAAGCATTTAATCACTTATTATGGTGATAAAAGTACGAGTCTAAAACCAGATAGAGTGCTGACTCCTTTGTCCCGTTTTCCTCCATGGAATGGGGGCATTGGTCAAGGGTCAAGTGTATTAGCACAGGGGTAAGAGAGTCTCTCTGTTGAGGGAGCCCAGAAGAAATGGCTTGGGAATTCTTATGGACCTTGTGGTCCAGAAGAGGGAAAGGAGGAAGAGCTGAGAGTGAGAAATACTGCTCACTTAGAGAGAGGAATAGTGTCTTCAAGTTCTCTCTTTTCTTTCCCCCTATTCCATATTCTACCCCACCCAACCAGTAGATCTCAGCCAAAGCTCTTGAAGAAGACCTGTATTCAGAGCCTCAGATTCAGAGGCCAGGGAGTAAAGGCACCTGGGCTGAGCATGCAAATATGCAAAGAGAGTGACTGGTAAGGGTGCCTGCGACCTAGAGTACAACTTCCTTCAGGAGAGCAGCACACTGGCTGTACACCATGTCTCCAGTGGGGAGATCAGCCTTCTCCCATGAGGCCTACCAGGGAAAGCCTTTGTAATTGCCAAGGGTTGGGCCTGAAAAATAATGCAAAAGTTTTTAACCAGACTCCTCACATAAGATTTCAACTATATCCTTAGCCAAACCATACTTATCACATGGTTATCTGCTAAATACAAAATCCTCCTTCCCACCGACTACAAACATTCCTAATGAATCCTGCTGCTACTTAATGCAATTTACAGGATAAATGGACTTAAACTTTCTTTTTTTCTTGATGAGGAAAGTTGTAATGATTCCTGATATTTAGAGAATTGTTGTAACATTCATGTTCTTTACTGTGGCCTTTGTCAAAATCTCCATATGCTTCAGGCTAAAAGGACCTGCAACTTTGAGATGACTTTTTATCCAATAGACATTATACTCTCTTCTATCACCTTGACCTCCTTTTTATTTTTTAAATTGTACTTCTATCTTTGGAGTTATTACTAACTGAATATAATTGCTTTGTTAAGCAAATACATTATATGCTCTTCAGAATGCCTTGGGGCTTTAGTAATACTTCCTACACTAACAATTATGATTGGGAGGAATTTTAGTATGTACACAAAATACATAGAGAATATAGATAAATATACATAGAAGGCTTGATTCTGCTAGTCTTTCATGAGATCTGGGGGAATTTTTACTCCAGAATTTCTACAGTCACTCATATTGGGCCAACTTAAAACTTTGGCTGTGAATATGAAAGGTAAAATACAGTATTGAGTCTCTACAGAAATTAAGGAAGAGGAGGGTCAATATACAGGGCCTTTGAGCTATATTTCAATATCTGTTAAGAATTGAGGGAATAAGTTGTAAAAGGATAATAAGGCATGCATCATGGCTATAAACTTATTATCACATAGCAAACTTGAGAAAAATCTATTAGTTATACCAAAGATGTTTATTAAAAATCACCCCAGATTGTTACTGTTACTGTTTCTGTGTTTTGTTTCATCTCAACTGTTCAAATTACATTGCTTCCCGGATTGTGATAAGACCTAGGAGACAGGATTCAAGAACCCTGAGCCATGAAATCAGAATGATAGTGAAAATTTGGATAGCCAAATATGGGAGTAGCTGGGGGTCTCAATATGCACAACATCTGCTGAAATTAAGAAAATGAATGTTTTAAAATTTCTTTGGAATTACAGAAGGAAGAGATTGAGAAAAGAGTCCATCAACTGAATGATGATAAATGACAATTAATTACATTAATAATTCAGGGTGTCTAAAAGCATTATTCATAGTGTTCTGCCTAACAAGCTGTCTTGTTTTATTTTAGTGAAAAAATGGTGATAAGGGTTTTTATGGATTTTCTGATTATCATAGTTCTCAAACTCTATTTTCTCTATAAGATCTTAAATATTTCCATGTCAATTCTTCTTTGTTAGTAATTTTTCAAGTTCTCATATTTGAAAAACTCATTATTGATCCATGAGTTACCTTTGAAATATGCCTTTATGCTTGTGCTTGAATCACTTGTAATATTAATAATTACATTTATTGAGTTACTGCTATGAATTACCCACTTTACATACATTATTTTATTTAATCTTTAGACATTTCTATAATAAATATTATTACCTACATTTAACAAATGAGGAAATTGAGGGTCAGAGGAGTTAAGGTGCTTGCCCACATTTTGCACGTAAATTGTGTGACAGGATTCATGCTCAAGCCAAATTGACTCTAAAACTTATACACCATGGTATGGCTCCCTTCTTCCAACTACAACTCAGAATAACTAGATAAGCAACATAAAGGGGGTAAAAATGCATGTTATGGACTCAAATCATATGGTTTATTTGGAAAATCTCTACCTTATAAACAACTTTCAATGAGTGAATCCCAAGACTTTATTGCCTTTAATGTGCTTCTGGGTTTCCTTTTTTGGCATGGTGATTTTAATGTTGCCTTTCCTCATACCAGTGGTTGAAGATAAAAATGACAAATCTTGAGGGAAAATGATCTAATAACTATAAGGCAAACAATAAATTGAAGGCTGAGTATTTCAACTTGCTGAAAATGTGAAATAGAAAACATAAGATCCTGAGATGCATAAGATTGTATAGCTGTATAACTTCAAATACTTTAACCCACAGTATGAACTCGGTCAGAGATAGGGAACTCAGAACATAAGCATTATTTTTCTGAGTTATTTAACTGTACCTTACAGATACGACTGAGTGACTTCACTTTGACTTTTCACTTTCATGCATTGGAGAAGGAAATGGCAACCCACTCCAGTGTTCTTGCCTGGAGAATCCCAGGGACGGGGGAGCCTGGTGGGCTGCTGTCTATGGAGTCGCACAGGGTCGGACATGACTGAAGTGACTTTACCAGATTTAGACACCTTCATTTATCTAGAGAAAAGAAAACTATGAAGTAGGGGGAAAAAAAAAGACGCCTTGTTGACTTTGGTATATAAAGTTTAAGACCTTACATTGGATTAAGGCACTACCTTTATCTTTTACAAAGATTGTGTGGGTGTCTAAAAGTATAACACTTTCTGAATTTTTAGTTTTCATCTAATTAAAATTTTAGAATATGGAGTGTTGATAATAGGTTTTAATATCCAGTAAAAATAGTCTCTATATCACCTTCATTTTCAGTGTTTTTCTGGCTAGTATGCTGCTTTTTTTTTAACAAATTCGAAAATCATATATAGTTATATAAAAGCAAAACCAGAACCAAACTTATTAGTTTTATTGGTGGCACCTGAAACCTGTTGTTACCTTAAATTGAAAGGATGCCTTTATGATGCTAATCTTTTTTTTTTTTTTCCACAAGAACCTGTCAAATCTTTCATGTGTACAAATCTTCTTTTGTGTCTTCAGTACCATGATAAGTTTTCTTTTCATAGATACTGCACATTTCTTATTAAATTTATCCTTAGGCACTTTTTCTTTCCTTTAGTAGGTAGTCATTGCTTTCATTGTATATTGTAATTGGTTGTATTTTATGTGTGTGTACATATGTAGAGTTGCTATTTTATACATATATATATTGTTATATATATTTATGTATATTTAGAGAGAGCTTCCGGAGAAGACAATGGCACCCCACTCCAGCACTCTTGCCTGGAATATCCCATGGACAGAGGAGCCTGGTGGGCCACAGTCCATGGGGTTGCTAAGAGTCGGACACGACTGAGTGACTTCACTTACACTTTTCACTTTGATGCACTGGAGAAGGAAATGGCAACCCACTCCAGTGTTCTTGCCTGGAGAATCCCAGGGATTGGGGAGCCTGGTGGGCTGCTGTCTATGGGGTCGCACAGAGTTGGAAACGACTAAAGTGACTTAGCAGCAGCAGCAGCAGCAGAGAGAGCTTCATATCATATGAATGTATTAATTTCATAACTAAAGGTGTTACTGAGATTTTTATCTGTTATAGTATTTTTTAATTGATACTAGGTTTTGCAATTTAAAACCTTATCCTCTATTTTCTTCTTATCAGTTTTTATGTTACTAATTTACATCCCTTTCCTAATCGTACAGGTTGATACCTACAGGAAACAAAAATAATAGTGCTGATATGATTCCTTGGTTGGGAAGATCCACTGGAGAAGGGATAGTCTACTCACTGTAGTATTCTTAGGCTTCCCTTGCATCTCAGATGGTAAAGAATCTGCCTACAATGCAGGAAACCTTGGTTTGATCCCTGGGTTGGGAAGATCCCCTGGAGAAGGGAAAGGCTACCCACTCCACTATTCTGGCCTGGAGAATTCCATGGACTACAGTCTATGGGGTCACAAAGAGTCGGACAGGACTGAGTGACTCTTACTTCAAGTAAGTTTAAGAAATCACAGAAAAGTAGCAATGAGGGAAAACAATCAAGCACACAGAAAAATCTGAAATAAAATAATAAAGAAACATCCTTAGCAAAGTGAAAAAAGTTTTCACAAAAAACTTTTGAGTACTTTCCTTTTCAAGAAATGTTTTTAATCTTAATTTATCTAATTTGTCACCACATTATACTTTATCTTCTCTAGTGACTTCAACAGACATTCATATTTTGAGAAGAAAGGGAGAAATAATTTAAAAATCATCGATATTGCCTTGTAGGATTCAATATAGAGGCTTGGATAAATTCTTGATATTGAGCAGTAGGCACATTTTAAAGGAGTAAATAGAGGCAATCCTAGAAAAAATTTTTCAAAATACACCTTTTCAAAAAATGTATCCAAATCATTGTCTTACTTACATAGCATTAGATTGGATTACTAAAGGAAAATAAACAGAAAACAATGACGCTGAACCCCAAAACAAAGCAGCCCTTTAGAGTTTTGTGTTTTAAAAAATAGGATACGGATAACCTGTAAGTTTTGAAATCAAGTTAACAAAGTAACATGCCCTTGGCAAGCACAGTCACTGCATCATTTTTATTGCCTGCTTCAAGATTTTCTATACTAAATACCAAATTAAGAACTGAAAACAAGAAGATATTCTCTACATTTCCCAGAAATAATAAAACGTTATTTTATATGTCAATGCAAAAAGATGAAATTAAAGTTAGGAAAGAATGGACATGGAATGGTAAAAAAAAGGAAACAATTAAGAATGTTAAATCAAAGCCAGATGTTAAATTAGTATATGCAATGCATGCTGTGATTCCCCATCACTTAGAGTTGTTTAGTCAATTGACTAGGAAAGAATAGAAGAGGAAAAATGATGGTTATTGGCAATTAATTCTGAGCATTTAATTCTGTTTTTAATGTTTTTCCTTTCCATGATGAACTTCAAAATGCTCAATTATTTAAAGTTCATTGAATTAAATATCTTTTCCAACAAAATTGTAAATATATAAAGGTAAATAAAAGTTTAAATTGAAATGTAGACAGTATGATACACAAAACATACTTATAACTATTGAATAAAGAATCTCAGGTAGATTTAAGAATGAAGGTTTTGGGGAAACTGTAATACTTTTTTTTGCTTTTTTTTTCCTTTTTCCTTCTCTGCATTTTCTAAGTTTACTTTAGTGTGCTTATCTTTGTAAGAAAAAAATAAAATAGCTTATAAAACTAGGTTTATTGTCCAACTAAAATATATATTGGATATAGCAATCTATGATAATTTTATGAATAAGACCTATGCCGAATTATATACATATTACCTATTTGTATTCTTTTTAAAATTAAGTAATTAAAATTTGAAGGATAATTGCTTTACAGAATTTTGCTGTTCTCTGTCAAAGCACAACATGAATCAGCCATAGGTGACTCACCCCTCCCTTTTAAAACTCCCTATTTGTATTCTTAAGCCAACAAATTGATATGATTTATTACCTTCACTAAAAAAGAATATTACATAGATTATCAGTTTTCTCTGTATCATCTTATAGAATTTAATCTTCTGCCTATGACATAAACTTTTTCAGAAATTTCAGCAGTTTTATGAAGCTATAATAATATCACTTATTTAATATCTGTGTTGTAAAAACCAATATTTTAATCAGGTTATTCTGCTTTTAGGAGAAATAACTGATGCCATAATAGCAAATATTGGTCATATAAAAATATTACTGTGGAGAAATATGTTTTATATAGGGATTTGTAGAAATTAAAAAAAAAAAAAAACCTTTTAAGAAATATGTCTAGAAGTTCTTTTGGTAAGTCAAAGAAAATAAATTCAAATAAATCTGTCATGAATAAATAATAAAGCTCTTAGTTCATATTCTATAAATTTTCACTTGTTCCAATAGACATAGCAAATATAGCCCAATGTAAAGTTAAAACTTAATCCACTTTAAGAGTGTATTTAATTCTTCATTCTAAAAAAATATCAGTTTCTTTTTTTAATAGAGAAAGTATTTTACTTCCAGCAATGAAAGTATGTCTAAGAAGTCAAAAAGTGACTCATAAATAAATTATAAAATGTAAAATGGTGTATATACAAGACACGTTCTTGAGAGCACTAACAAATCCTTGGTGTGAACATATTTCTGAAAAGTGGTAGAAGAATACAGTATATAGGCTGTAGTGATTTGTTATTATTTTTCTCTTGGCAAAATAAGTTTTAGTGCATTTTAGGATATTCATAGTAAATTAATTCTTTGGGAATTCCAACACTTTGTCTTGGTGTATCTATTTTGTATGCTATAGTGACTTTCTGGAGATATGGAAGGAATTAACATTGCAGAGGGAGGGGTACCAATCTTTAAGATAGCTCTGTAAAATGTCCATATTTAAAACAAAAAGTGACTTTAGGGGCTTTTGTTTGTTTTTTGAGTCCTTTGTCCTTTGTCATTAATCAATAAATGAATTTAGTCCTCTTCAATCTCCCATTTCATCTATCAGATTTTTAAGGATATAGAAACAGGAATTCAGGTAAATAAATTATTTAATCCAATGGTAGGTCTTTCCTAGTAATATGGCAGTGAAGATTTTGGGGCCTTTCAACACTGTAATTGGTAAACATAAAATTAGATTCAGAACTCTGTTTTTAATGAGCATTTTCGACCTCACTGCTCTTAGACTTTCAGGAGCTTGCTGTGTTTGCATTGCCTAATTTGACATGCTTATGGTGAGACCCATATAGATGCCTTAAAAAGAATCCAGTCTCTAGAATAATTGGACATTTTTGTACAATGCATGCTTGCAATTTTATCTAGAGTGCTTTGTTTTAAATTATGCATAAATTATAGATTCCAACAAGATCGCTTCAGATTTTGAATAGTGATTTTTTCTGTTTTCCTACTTCTTCCATCAAAATACTCTCAAATTGTAGACTCCACGTTGCAATTTTGTTGTTGAAATTTACTTTCCAGCATCTGTTGTTATCTTCATAGTGATGTTTAAAAGAATGCTTGCTGAAACAAATGCACGGCATTTTTAGTCTAGGGACATATGCCTTGCTTCTGTAGACATAGTTATCACCCTCTTTAATCTGTGCAGGTACAATTCATGCTGTTTTTTCTTTCAATATCAAAGCTACTCTAATGAGCAGACACCATCTTTTCAGCAATAGCTCTGAGAAAAAATAGACAAAATAATTTTCAAAAATGATTCCTTAGAATAGTACAATAGTTCCCAAAACAGATTTAAATGTATGGGAGATAATTTTAGAATATCCTTTGAGTAATAAACAATGATATATGTCTCAAATTTATAATCATTAAACATAATAATATTTAGTATTCCATTAGAGGCTGATACATTTTATTGGTCATCATTTCCCTGTGGAAATTAAAATGGTAATATAATGGTCTACTTAAAAAAATTTTTTTAAAGGGCGAGGCTAATAACTGACCATCATACTAGGTTTGCAAAAATAGAAAATAAATGGCATACTCATGTTATTACCTGATCTTTATCTTTGTAAGTCTGCCTCTGAAGAGAATGTTGGAACATTTTCTAGTTTAGCAATTAGTTTTTATAGAAAGAGTGAGAAATATTCAGATTAATCCCCAAATTCTCAGAAAACTACTCTGATCCAGTGTTCTCAGGGACATATATCAACATTTATTTAATAGGTCTTACTGAGCATCTGGCATATACAGAGTGCATTGCTAGAAGCTATGCAGAGGTGTGTATCCTTGCAGGGAGCTGAGACATACATACAAAACTGTAATAGAGTTAGAAATGAATCAGTGTTACAAAGCAAGTATAAATTAATGAGAATTCAGGGCAGGAAGTCTTCCTCTCACCCCAGGTGGGGGATCATTTGTAAGTGATGGGTCTTGAGAGAAAAGATTTAGGGAATAATTAAGGTAACTGGAACTCCAGGTAAAGGAAAGAGAGTTAGCAAAGCCTAGAGATGTGGATAGGAGAAGGCAAGGGCAACCCACTCCAGTACTCTTGCCTGGAGAATCCCATGGATGGAGAAGCCTGGTGGGCTGTGGTCCATGGGGTCGTGAAGAGTCTGACACGACTGAGCGACTTCGCTTTCACTTTTCACTTTCACACATTGGAGAAGGAAATGGCAACCTACTCCAGTACTCTTGCCTGGAGAATCCCAGGGACGGGGGAGCCTGGTGGGCTGCCGTCTATGGGGTTGCACAGAGTCAGACACGACTGAAGCGATTTAGCAGCAGCAGCAGCAGCAGAGATGTGGATACACAGGATGGGTTTGTGGGCCACAAAAATGGGTAGTTTCACTAGACTGTAATGGATATAAAGGAGAAAAATAAGGAAGGGGAGGTCAAATTGGAAAAGTATGTTGGCCAGGGCTAAATGATGAACTTGAGATATTCTTTTAAGGAGGTGGCCCACTGGTCTCATTGATGGATTCTATCCTGCCCAGGAGCATTTGGGATCCATCAGTCAGTCTTAAGACTGCACTAGCACCACAAATGCTACAGAATTTAGATATTATGAGGAGGCTCAAACTAGGTCTCTGTAGTTTATGCCCTCTTGAGCTTGTGCAGCTGAACCATAGGAGCGGCAGAACACTCACAGATGTGATTCCTCCCATACCTTGGAGGAGGATATGGAGGATCCTATTTTCACAAAATGTGTGTTTTACAGATAGGACTTACTAGCCACTTTCTGCTGAACAACTGGTTACAGTGTGCTGGTGTTAAAGTTGTGCAAAAAATTGCATGTGAAAATGTATTGTTCTTTTTGTTTTTCAGATGTAGAAATTGACTTCGAGTTGTGGGCTAACTCTGGAATCGAAAGTAAAATTTGACTCCAAAACCAACCTGTCCACCATTTTAATCTCATAATCCTGTAAATCATAATTGTCTCCAACATAAATTCTCAACTGAATTTGAAAAAGAACAGAAAATCTCACCGATGGGGGGTGGGGTGGGGAAGGCAGAATTTTATATATATACATACACTTCAAGAAAGAATCTATGAAAGTAGAATGTAAGAAAATTGATTCTGATGATTCTAATGATTCTGATGACCAGATGCCTGAAAAGAATAATATGAGTTGTACATCCTGTAAGAGTAAAATCAAGACAGATTTTCTGATATCATATATTTAGACGAATTGATTAAAAATTAAAATATGTGGATTTTGGAAATATTTGGTGGCATTTTCCATGAGTTACTTTCATGAGTTCCATGGCAGTTACTTAAGAGACAGGCATACCCATTTATCCACATGAAAGTGTGATCCTTTAGTTCCATAATCTCCAAGAGAATAGAGCATTTGGTCAAATAATATTTGGCCTCAAAGACCATATAGCACTAGATTTTCATTAATTCAAATATTACTTGAAATATGTGCATATAATACTTCAAAAAAATATTAAAAAGAGAACTAAACACACACAAAATGAGCAATTCAGAAATATACAACAACACATGAAGCTCAAACTTTGAATTGTTAAAGTTTCTGGTTTCTGGAAACCAAAACGATTCTGTAGAAAAATGTTCTGTAAAATCTCCCCCCAAATATAAAGTTTTTCATTTTCAAGTTTTGTTTTTATTATTAAATTGTATGGCTAAAGAGCAGGATCATTTCAAGAAAGAAATATTGTGGCAAAATGCCCCAAGCTCCAGCTGTGCAAATTCTTGGTAGAAGGATCTGATTTGAATCCACTAGTTACAAACTCAGGAAATTAAGACTTCCCTGGTGGCTCAGTCAGAAAAGAATCTGCCTGCAATGCAGGAGAACTGGGTTCGATCCCTGGGTCAGGAAGATCCTCTGGAGAAGGAAATGGCTACACATTCCAGTATTCTTGCCTGGATAATCTCGTGGACAGAGAAACCTGGTGGGCTACAGTCCATGGGATCACAAGAGTTGGACATGACTTAGAGACAACCAGAGGGCCCATATATTCTTTATTCACATGAAGAAATATGTGTGTTTATGTATACATCCATATACTTGCATGGAGTGGGTTGCCATTTCCTTCTCCAATGCATGAAAGTGAAAAGTGAAAGTGAAGTCGCTCAGTCATGTCCAACTCCTCATGACCCCATGGACTGTAGCCTACCAGGCTCCTCCGTCCATGGGATTTTCCAGGCAAGAGTACTGGAGTGGGGTGCCATTGCCTTCTCCAGTATGTATGTGTATATACATATAATTGTTCTGAATAGAGTCTTTGAGTTTTTTTTTTTTTTTTCTATAACCTTATAGAAAACAGGCAAAAAAGGAGTAAAAGTAGATTTCTTGAGTAGTTCTATGCCTCAGGTGTGCTAGTTGTGTAGTTGCTCAGTCGTGTCTGAGTCTTTGCCACCCCATGAACTGGAGCCTGCCAGGGTTCTCTGTCCATGGGATTTCCCAGGCAAGAATACTGGAGTTCTTAGGTGTGCTAATGTACATGAGATACATTCACTAACTTTTATCTTTTTCCAGGAGTAATGCAGGATATTAGTTCTTTATTCGAGAGTATAGCTATAATCTCCCATTGAAAGCCTGTAAGTTGCTCCTGCCCCTTATGGCTCTGTCCTCCATGTCTACTTGAGAGGGTATAAACCCATATAATATAATTATTTTCCAGGAGATTAATACTCTTAAACTTAGATCTATCACAAATCATTTTTACTCAGCAAGTGTTTATTAAATACATATTCTTTGCCCTTTCTGGAATTACATAAATAAAGTACAGGATTGTGATAAACACACAGACACACACATCAGATCAGATCAGATCAGATCAGTCACTCAGTCGTGTCCGACTCTTTGCGACCCCATGAATCACAGCACGCCAGGCCTCCCTGTCCATCACCAACTCCCGGAGTTCACTCAGACTCACGTCCATCGAGTCAGTGATGCCATCCAGCCATCTCATCCTCTGTCATCCCCTTCTCCTCTTGCCCCAAATCCCTCCCAGCATCAGAGTCTTTTCCAATGAGTCAACTCTTCACGTGAGGTGGCCATGTTAGTTGTGTCTAAAAATAAGAGTGTTTTTTTTTTTTTAATGCTAACTGATAAGTTTTCTGTTGGCTTCAACTGAGGTAGTTGATTGAAATAAATTTAAGAAAGATGAATATTGTTATCTGGCCAGTAGAAGATGAGTTCAGAAAAAGCTCAGGAAACTTCCATGAATGAGATTTAAGAGAATAAAATCTTATGTGTTCAGAGGAAAAAGCTAGAAAATTTAAAGACTGATTTTCCTTTAGAAAATGAATCACCAAAGTTGTTCTAACAAAGGTAGCTAGCTGTTCTAAAACTCAGGGAAGAATCAGATAAGTATTCAAGATCTAGCTGCTCTTTATGAGCTTTGCAATATATATGACATTTTAAAAGTCAGAAACTTTACTACCTAAAGTTGCTTACAGGAGGCTATATGGAAGTATTAAGAAAATGTAAGGAATCATAGGGTTTTAGAGGAACCTTAAACAAATCTCATCAATTTTCCTGACTTCCTGGATGAAGACATTATAAAGTAAGTTCCAGTTTGTGTTTCATCATTCTTCCTAACTCATTCTTGTTTGTATTTAATTAATGACAGAGGATGACTCAATGGACATGCGTTTGAGCAAATTCTGGAAGACAGTGAAGGACAGGAAAGCCTGGCATGCTGCAGTCCATGGGGTCACAAAGAGTAGGACACAACATAGTGATGGGACAATGTTGGTTGATAAGTGTTCTTTTTTTAATATGAAATATACATTCATCTTGAAAAATATGTAAGAGCAGTAGAGTAGTTGTTGAGTCTTAATCTGTGGTGTTGGCTATGTCTTTGAACATGCAATACTGTTTTGCTTGCTGGAGTGGAAAGGCAAAGAGGAGAATGTAAGAGGAGCCATCCTGAGGACTTTAGGGTGCTCCAGACTAAGCAGTGTGGGTCATGGATGATTACTACTGTGGAAATAAGTGAAGACCACTCAAATGAGAATGAGTAAAGACTATTTGTTCAGAGCTTACTAGAGCAAGGGAATGAAACTTCATCACTTGTCTTTGGCAGAAGCTCTAAGGCAGACAAAAGAGTAGCCAAGGTCTGTAGTGGGGAAAAGGGAAGACTTTCCACATGCTCTAATTGGAAGCTGTAAGCATGGGAAATTGCAGAAAGGCTAGCTAGAAGCAGGGCATCCTAAACAGGTGAGTGAAGAATATTTGACTTTTTCTGATAGGTTCTGTGTTGGAAATTGGGGGAGGAAATTAGAGAATCTATCAGTTTTGGTAAAATTTGGCTGTTCTGATGTTGTGTGTTATAGAACTTGTAGGTTGACATCCTGTCTAGTTGTTGCGGATTGTGGATTAGTGTTCTTTTTTATATATAGCCCAGCCATTATTTGTATATTCAGTCTCTCGTTACAGATATGTCTCTACTATCCCTTGTGTGCCTGTAATCAGCAGATGCTTTCACATATTTGTTTACCAGAAATACCATGTATTCCATTGAAAAATTGTGCTTGTAGACTTAGGAAAAACTGCAATTGGCTAATGCACTATGATTCTACTGTATTAGGTGTATCAAACAGAAAGAAACAGCAGAAGAAGCCAACACCAGTGGAACCCTATTAGGAACAATTATAATATTAATATAATGATTGTATTTGTACCCAGTCGCCAGTCCAGGTTCCATGCACGATACTGGATGCTTGGGGCTGGTGCACTGGGACGACCCAGAGGGAGGGTATGGGGAGGGAGAAGGGAGGAGGGTTCAGGATGGGGAACACAGGTATACCAGTGGCGAATTCATTTCGATATTTGGCAAAACTAATACAATATTGTAAAGTTTAAAAATAAAATAAAATTTAAAAAAAAAGAAAAGAAACAAAAATTGTCTTTGAAATCCAATTTTTTTGGTAAATAGTTTTTCCATTTGCATTTCAAATTTCCAAAAATGTACTTAATGTGATAGGATTATTTTAATTGAATTAACATCTACATTTAGGTAATCACTTCAGTTCAGTTCAGTTCTGTCCCTGAGGCATGTCCGACTCTTTGAAACCCCATGAATCACAGCACGCCAGGCCTCCCTGTCCATCACCAACTCCGGAGTTCACTCAGACTCACATCCATCGAGTCAGTGATGCCATCCAGCCATCTCATCCTCTGTCGTACCCTTCTCCTCCTGCCCCCAATCCCTACCAGCATCAGAGTCTTTTCCAGTGAGTCAACTCTTCCATGAGGTGGCCAAAGTACTGGAGTTTCAGCTTTAGCATCATTCCTTCCAAAGAAATCCCAGGGTTGATCTCCTTCAGAATGGACTGGTTGAATCTCCTTGCAGTCGAAAGGACTCTCAAGAGTCTTCTCCAACACCACAGTTCAAAAGCATCAATTCTTCGGTGCTCAGCCTTCTTCACAGTCCAACTCTCACATCCATACATGACCACAGGAAAAACCATAGCCTTGACTAGCCAGACCTTTGTTGGCAAAGTAATGTCTCTGCTTTTGAATATGCTATCTAGGTTGGTCAAAACTTTCCTTCCAAGGAGTAAGTGTCTTTTAATTTCATGGCTGCAGTCACCATCTGCAGTGAGTTTGGAGCCCAGAAAAATAAAGTCTGACACTGTTTCCACTGTTTCCCCATCTATTTCCCATGAAGTGATGGGACTGGATGCCATGATCTTCGTTTTCTGAATGTTGAGCTTTAAGCCAACTTTTTCACTCTCCTCTTACAGTTTCATCAAGAGGCTTTTGAGTTCCTCTTCACTTTCTGCCATAAGGGTGGTGTCATCTGCATATCTGAGGTTATTGATATTTCTCCCAGCATTCTTGATTCCAGCTTGTGCTTCTTCCAGCCCAGTGTTTCTCATGATGTACTCTGCATATAAGTTAAATAAGCAGGGTGACCATATGCAGCCTTGATGTACTCCTTTTCCTGTTTGGAACCAGTCTGTTGTTCCATGTCGAGTTCTAACTCTTGCTTTCTGACCTGCATACAGATTTCTCAAGAGGCAGGTCAGGTGATTTGGTATTCCAATCTCTTTCAGAATTTTCCACAGTTTATTGTAATCCACACAGTCAAAGGCTTTGGCATAGTCAATAAAGCAGAAATAGATGTTTTTCTGGAACTCTCTTGCTTTTTCCATGATCCCGCGGGTGTTGGCAATTTGATCTCTGGTTCCTCTGCCTTTTCTAAAACCAGCTTGAACATCAGGAAGTTCACAGTTCACGTGTTGCTGAAGCCTGGCTTGGAGAATTTTGAGCATTACTTTACTAGTGTGTGAGATGAGTGCAATTGTGCGGTAGTTGGAGCATTCGTTGGCATTGCCTTTCTTTGGGATTGGAATGAAAACTGACCTTTTCCAGTCCTGTGGCCACTGCTGAGTTTTAGAAATTTGCTGGCATATTGAGTGCAGGACTTGCACAGCATCATCTTTAATGATTTGAAATAGCTCCACTGGAATTCCATCACCTCCACTAGCTTTGTTTGTAGTGATGCTTTCTAAGGCCCACTTGACTTGACATTCCAGGATGTCTAGCTCTGGGTCAGTGATCACACCATCATGATTATCTTGGTCATAAAGATCTTTTTTGTACAGTTCTTCTGTGTATTCTTGCCACCTCTTCTAAATATCTTCTGCATTTTGTCCTTTATTGAGCCCATCTTTGCATGAAATGTTCCCTTGATACCTCTAATTTTCTTGAAGAGATCTCTAGTCTTTCCCATTCTGTTGTTTTCCTCTATTTCTTTGCATTGATCGCTGAGGAAGGCTTTCTTATCTCTTCTTGCTATCCTTTGGACCTCTGCATTCAGATACTTATCCTTCCTTTTCTCCCTTGTTTTTTGCTTCTCTTCTTTTCACAGCTATTTGTAAGGCCTCCCCAGACAGCCATTTTGCTTTTTTGCATTTTTTTTCCATGGGGATGGTCTTGATCCCTGTCTCCTGTACAATGTCATGAACCTCATTCCATAGTTCATCAGGCACTCTATCAGATCTAGGCCCTTAAATCTATTTCTCACTTCCACTGTATAATCATAAGGGATTTGATTTAGGTCCTCATTCCATATTTCATCTATCTATCAGATCTAGGCCCTTAAATCTATTTCTCACTTCCACTGTATAATCATAAGGGATTTGATTTAGGTAATACCTGAATGGTCTAGTGGTTTTCCCTACTTTCTTCAATTTAAGATTGGATTTGGTAATAAGGAGTTCATGATCTGAGCCACAGTCAGCTCCTGGCCTTATTTTTGTTGACTATATAGAGCTTCTCCATCTTTGGTTGCAAAGAATATAATCAATCTGATTTCTGTTGGCCGTCTAGTGATGTCCATGTGTAGAGTCTTCTCTTGTGTTGTTGGAAGAGGGTGTTTGCTATGACCAGTGCATTTTCTTGGCAAAACTCTACTCGTCTTTGCCCTGCTTCATTCCGTATTCCAAGGCCAAATTTGCCTGTTACTGCAGATGTTTCTTGGTTTCCTACTTTTGCATTCCAGTCCCCTATAATGAAAAGGACATCTTTTTTGGGTGTTAGTTCTAAAACGTCTTGTAGGTCTTCATAGAACCGTTCAACTTCAGCTTCTTCAGTGTTACTTTAAGGTAATATTAACTATATATTAGATCTTCCCTGGTGGCTTAGATGGTAAGGCATCCACCCACAATGCGAGAGACCTGGGTTCTATCCCTGGGTTGGGAAGATCTCCTGGAGAAGGAAATGGCAACCCACTCCAGTATTCTTGCGTGGAGAATCCCATGGACAGAGGACCCTGATAGGCTACAGTCCATGGGGTTGCAAAGAGTCGGACACAACTGAGCGACTTCACTTTCACTTTCAACTATATATTAAAATTCTCTTTTTGTTTGAAAATTGCATGTTCTTCAATTTTATTATATGCTTCTGTTTTTAAAAACTAACTGAACACCACACTAATTTATCCAAATTTCAATTTCCTGAATAATGGACTTTAACTGTCACCAGAGCTAATGTATTCAGCTAAATTTATTAGACCCTCCAAATCTCCAATATTTATTTACAGTTTCCTCTGAGGTTCTTTTCCTTGAGAAATTAAATTATGAATATGTCAAATATGCTAGTTCTAACATTTAACAAGGTAATAAATGGTCTTCTAAAATGGCACTAAAAAAAAAGAAATACAAAGCTAATCTTGTAATTCTGTTTTAGCAGTACTTTATAGAGGTCTGGTGTCAAAGTTTTAATGTTCTTTATCTGCAGGTCACAAAGCACAAAAGATGCTGTTATTCACAAATGACAATCTGTGACAATCCCATATATCACCTGGGGCTTCCCCGGGTGGTGCTAATGGTAAAGAATCCTTCTGCCAATGCAGGAAGGAGATGCCAGAGACATGGATTTGATCTGTGGGTCAGGAAGATTCCCTGGAGAAGGAAAGATAACTCACTCTAGTATTCTTGCCTGGGAAATCCCATGGACAGGGTCTAGCAGGCTATAGTCCACAGGGTTGCAAAGAGTCAGACATAACTGAGCACACACTCGCTTACTCATATATTTTACATGAAGTCCTCAGTAAAAAATTTGGAAGATAGAGTTAATGTTAGCGTTTCTTTCAAAGTAGCTTAAGTGTGCTGATTTTATTTTGTTGCCAAATTGCTCAATATCTTTACGGAGGACTTATTATATTGAAAGTTTCCTAGGCCTCATGATAGACAGGAGAAAACATAAAAACATAATCACTACCCACAAAGATACAGAATAACAAAAAATACTTGACTAAAAGTACTACATTAAACATATCAAATACATGTGGCCTTTGAATTTCAGTTATAGTTCACTGTAAGATACATAATAGAATTTGTCATCTATTCCATGAAAGATCCTGATAAATGTTATCAAAATGTTACTAATTTTAAAACCCCAAACTTCTAAGAGCTAAACTTTTCTCAGTGGTCAAAGGATGAATCTAAAAAAAAAAAAGAAAAACAGCAGCAATTTTTTCTATTTCAAGTACTTAAGTTCTCTTACTAGCTAAGTACGTATTGTAAATTAAATTGTCAGCACATGAAAAAGAAAAATCTCCAGAAGAATATATTGTTATGGGTAGGAAGAGTAGATCTTTAGATTGTGAATTTAAATCTAAAAGGGAGTACACTGAAGAAAAGAAAATAACAAAATATAAATGGGTATGAGACGTTTCTCATAACTAGAAGAGGATAGTGTTCTGCTGAAATGCTATGAAATATCCTATGCAATATGCTTACTATGTTTTATCTGCTGTATAAATTATCTTAATTAAATTTAATTTCATGATTGACTGTCTTCTGAAAAATTAGAAAGATGTTCCATTGGAGATCTAATTTAGGGTTAGAATAATACTCAATCAAAATGCACTAGCACTCACAGAATTTTTCTTGTAAATAACCCCTGAATTTAAAGCATTCTTGGAATCCTATTTTCTCAGCTCATGAACAGGTTTTTTTAATGTGAAGAGAAATTTCTTTTGCAAGTGAATCATTAAAACTTGGGAACAAGCAGCATAATTATAAAATAATTCAGGAAGTCCATCAAACTGTCTAGAGATTCTCCAAGGTGTTATAACTCTGACAGCTTTGGCATTTTCTACTAGTCTAGGGAGAAACTGGACAGTCCTCAATATCTGTACTATAATTAATGCTTTCTTTAAGAACCTTCTTTTCCTTATTATTTAACCTAAGTTGCTGAGAGCTAAATAAATCAACTCATATACATCTTCTTTTTTTTTTCCTTTTTTCATCTCTCTACTTGATGGGATGAACACATTTTATATCATTTTCTTAAAAGGTGTCCATTCATAATACTCTATATGAATTTATCTAAATAATTAATTGACTCTTGAGTTTCCTTTGGAGCTTCAGGACCAGGCTTGAATGAGATTCTGATCCTGTTATAACTGAAAAAATAAAACTAAAAGAGTTTGGATTCTTGAATTAAGGAAGAAAAACATTTTGATGGCTAGTAGCTCTGTAAAGAGAAAACACCTTCCTTTTCTAAATGCTTTTTCCCTAAGAGTCTCTGAAACTAATTCCAGTCTTTTATAAAATACCATCTGGTCCAATTTTAGCCCCTAATTATGTTAATTTCTTGGGTCCTCAAGGGGCCCAGAAAGAACTCATTAAGTGCTATTGTGGGTCATAAGGTTATTCTGGTCATAAAGTGCATGCCAAGACCACACAAATCCTAACAAAGGATTTATTTTTTAATGTGTTTCATGTACTATGTGCTCACTATACTTATGTATTCTTTATTCTACATGCTAAACTTACTAAGTGCTGTTACTGATGAGGATACTGAGATGTAGAGAAGATAAGTTATTTATCCTAGGTTAGTTATAGAGCTTGGGAGTTAGAAAATGGGGAATGTGGGAATTTGCCCTCAACAGCTGTCTCCAAAGCCCATGTTCTTCAACAACATAATTTGTGGTCTCTTTCCCCCATATGTAAGATTTGGAAGTCAGACAATATGAGGTCTTCAAACAAACAAGGATTTCACAGAGTTGAAATCCGATTGACTTTATAGTCCAGCTCTAGCCAATTGTCATATCTGTGACCTTACAAATGTTTATTTCTTTCAGGCTTCCATTTTTCTCATGAGCAAAATGGATTAAAAATATCCAACTTCACACAGTTGTGAGGATTATGTTTAATAATATATGTTAAATTTTTCTGTAAATTTTAACTTATGCTCTGAGTCTCAGAGTGAAATGAATGTTTTTAAATATTAATTTTTACAATTAGCAGTATCTGAGGTTCTTGGATTAGTGGGGTTATGTATAATGTTTTAGGGAGTGGAATCATGATTCCACTTTCTTCCATGAAAAAATGTTTTGCAGAATCATGTAACTTAGTGGAAATGATTCTTTCTTCTTAGTGGAAATGTCATATTCTAGAAATGACTAGTTGATTCTGGAAGCAAGTAAACCTGGTTGGATATTGTCCATCTTTTTGGAAGAAGCTTCTGCAATACAATGATTATTACCACATACTAGGAATGGGAAAAGGACCAAAATACAGTGAAGAAAAAATTTCTTTATGAATAAATGGAATACTGGCTTAAAATGAGGCAGTGGTCTTAAGCGTTCCAAATTATTGTCTGAGAACCAGCAGCATCAGCATTATCAGGAAATACCTTAGACACAAATTATGGAACTCAACCTCAGACTGAATCTAAAGCTCTAGGTAATGCCAGAAATTTGTGCTTTAGTAAGACCTCTGGGGACTCCCACTGGTATGGAGTTTAAGAGCACTGATTTCAAACCAAATTGTCAATTCTTGAATAATGACTCAACATGTCTCAGTGGTAAGACATATGCAAGATATTTTCTTTCTCTGCATGTCTCTCTTTCCTTCTACAAAATGGGGATAAAATCATATTTGCCTCTTAGAATTGTTTTGAGGATTAAACTCACTAATAAGTTCAATGTAAAATTCTTAGCACAGTCCTTGCAATAAACTAAGTACTCCATAAATATGAGATATTTAATCATATTTGCCTCTTAGAATTGTTTTGAGGATTAAACTCACTAATAAGTTCAATGTAAAATTCTTAGCACAGTCCTTGCAATAAACTAAGTACTCCATAAATATGAGATATTGTTACTTGAGAGAGAGCTCTATGCTGTGAGGAAGGGTTTCGTCTATCCTCTGTGCAAAATTTGTTTGTTGTTGTTGTCCAAACTCATGATTAACATTTTATGACTCCAGTTGCTCTTCACATTAGGTGGCCAAAGTATTGGAGCTTTAGCTTCAGCAACAGTCCTTCCAAAAAACCAGTTCAGTTCAGTTCAGTCGTAGCTCAGTCGTGTCCGAGTCTTAGCGACCACATGAATTGCAGCATGCCAGGCCTCCCTGTCCATCACCAACTCCAGGAGTTCACTCAGACTCACGTCCATCGAGTCAGTGATGCCATCCAGCCGTCTCATCCTCTGTCGTCCCCTTCTTAATATTCAGGGTTGATTTCCTTTAGAATTGACTGGTAGGATTTCCTTGTAATTCAGGGGACTCTCAAGAGTCTTCTTCAGCACTACAGTTGAAAGGCATCAATTCTTTGGTACTCAGCCTGCTTTATGGTCTAACTCTCACAGCCATACATGACCACAGGACAAACCATAGCCTGTACTAGACGAACCTTTGTTGGCAAAGTAATGTCTCTGCTTTTGAATATGCTATCTAGGTTGATCATAACTTTCCTTCCAAGGAATAAGCGTCTTTTAATTTCATGGCTGCAGTCACCATCTGCAGTGATTTTGGAGCCCAGAAAAATAAAGTCTGACACTGTTTCCACTGTTTCCCCATCTATTTCCCATGAAGTGATGGGACTGGATGCCATGATCTTCGTTTTCTGAATGTTGAGCTTTAAGCCAACTTTTTCACTCTCCACTTTCAGCTTCATCAAGAGGCTTTTGAGTTCTTCTTCACTTTCTGCCATAAGGGTGGTGTCATCTGCATATCTGAGGTTATTGATATTTCTCCCAGCAATCTTGATTCCAGCTTGTGTTTCTTCCAGTCCAGCGTTTCTCATGATGTACTCTGCATAGAAGTTAAATAAGCAGGGTGACTATATACAGCCTTGACGTATTCCTTTTCCTATTTGCAACCAGTCTGTTGTTCCATGTCCAGTTCTAACTGTTGCTTCCTGACCTGCATATAGGTGTCTCAAGAGGCAGGTCAGGTGGTCTGGTATTCCCATCTCTTTCAGAATTTTCCACAGTTTATTGTGGTCCACACAGTCAAAGGCTTTGGCATGGTCAATAAAGTAGAAATAGATGTTTTTCTGGAACTCTCTTGCTTTTTCCATGATCCAGTGGATGTTGGCAATTTGATCTCTGGTTCCTCTGCCTTTTCTAAAACCAGCTTGAACATCAGTAAGTTCACGGTTCACGTATTGCTGAAGCCTGGCTTGGAGAATTTTGAGCATTACTTTACTAGTGTGTGAGATGAGTGCAATTGTGCGGTAGTTTGAGCATTCTTTGGCATTGCCCTTCTTTGGGATTGGAATGAAAACTGACCTTTTCCAGTCCTGTGGCTACTGCTGAGTTTTCCAAATTTGCTGGCATATTGAGTGCAGCACTTTTACAGCATCATCTTTCAGGATTTGAAATAGCTCCACTGGAATTCCATCACCTCCACTAGATTTGTTCGTAGTGATGCTTTCTAAGGCCCAGTGGACTTCACATTCCAGGATGTCTGGCTCTAGGTCAGTGATCACACCATCGTGATTATCTGGGTTGTGAAGCTGTTTTTTGTAGAGTTCTTCTGTGTATTCTTGCCATCTCTTCTTAATATCTTCTGCTTCTGTTAGGTCCATACCATTTCTGTCCTTTTTCAAGCCCTTCTTTGCATGAAATATTCCCTTGATATCTCTAATTTTCTTGAAGAGATCTCTAGTCTTTCCCATTCTTTGTTTTCCTCTATTTCTTTGCATTGATCGCTGAAGAAGGCTTTCTTATCTCTTCTTGCTATTCTTTGGAACTCTGCATTCAGATGCTTATATCTTTCCTTTTCTCCTTTGCTTTTTGCTTCTCTTCTTTTCACAGCTGTTTGTAAGGCCTCCCCAGACAGCCATTTTGCTTTTTTGCATTTCTTTTCCATGGGGATCGTCTTGATCCCTGTCTTATACTTCCTAGTATATACTTATACTAGGAAGTGACTTATCTCTTTATTATTAAAAACAATATTAAAAATTATAGGCACATAATTGAGTGCCTACAGGCATTTTTCTAGACCATAGTCAGAAAGTAAATATTTTGTCTTTGTGAGCCACATAGATCTGTTGTAACTATCAAAGTCTGTTGGCACTAAAGCAAAGTACAATGTGTAAGTGAGTAAATGTAGTAGTGTTCCAATGAAACTTTATTTATGGAGAGAGTGAAATTTAAATATTGCATGATTTTTTATATATTAGGAAATTTTTCGTTAAAAATTTTAAGGCCATTCTTAGCTCACAGTTCATATAAAGACAGGGAGTAGACTGGATTTACCTGTGGACTATTGTTCTAGACATTTACCCTTTCATTTCAAATTCTGTCATCCATGTCAAGGCAAGGCTTATTTGGTTCTAGTGTATTGATGACAAAACTAAGTATCAAGAACACTAAACTGACTTGAATATCACATAGCAAGTAATTGACACATCTTTGAAATTTTTTGATTTCTGGTTTGAGTCCTGGTTTCTTTATATGTAGACTAGAGAGAAACATATATTTATGGTGGTATTATAGGGATGAAATGAAATAATTCATCTATTCATGTACTGTTTAAAATTTTCCTAATAGCAGAGATTTCCTGAAATACTAAATTTCAGGAGATGTACAATGGAAACAGCAGATGCTGCCATGAAGCTCACAATTAAGTTTATAAGATATACAGTGAATTAAAAATTATAGCAAGTATGCTGATTGCTTTGATAGAAAAAACATAGACCTAAGGGAGAATCTAGAACAGGTGCCTAGGTTTTAGGAAACACTTTCTAGAAAACAGTGGTGTCAAATGGGGCCATGAAATGATGTCCTAAAGTGAAAAAAAGGGGGGAAAAATAGTATTCAAGGCAAGTGCAAGGTTGTGGGTAATTCCAGAGGTGAGAGAGAGTTAGCCCACTAAGAAAAACAAAAGAAGTTCAATATGTCTAGGAATAGAGATTAAGACATAAAACAGATTCAAGAACTATTGCTAAAGAAGTAAGAAGACATATAAAGACATGTTAATAGGTTTAGACATTATCCTAAACCTAAACCTAAACTTGTCAGGAAACCCTGACAAGTTTTAAAGAATGATGAAATAATATTAGACTTGCATTTAGAAAAGGTTATCCTACTGCAATATAAAGAATGGATTGGAAAGTGAGGAGAATCAGTCCAGGTTAGAAAGTAGATACTGTGGTCAGATGAATGGTAGCAGTGGCTTGAAATAGATTAATGACAGAAGAAATTAAGAGAAATGGCCAAATTCAAGAAACATTAAGTAATGGACTTATTTTAAAATATTTATTTTATATCTGCTTATTCTATCCACTGTTTGAGGTGCTGGGGACATAACAATAAACAAAATAGGTCGATATCTCCATCCTATTTTAAGAATTATGGACAGCATAGAGTCAACATTTCTAGGTTTTGCCTCTAACAACTAGGTAGATGGTGTGTTCCTGAGTTAAGAAAAAAAATAGGAGAAACAGATTTGATATACATTGATTAAAAACTCTGACTAAAATTCTTTATAGTTCTTCCTTACTGCATTTCTCCTAAGGCTATTTAGGACCAGAGCAAAAGCAAAAGCTAGACAGTAGGTTTATGGCTCTCTAAAACAGATTCACTATTTTTTTCAGCTTTTTCCTACCTTTTGTACCTAGAGAATTAAAAAAAAAAATCTTTGGAGGAGAAGAACTGTATGACTGGAGTTATAGCACAAGAGCAGACAAGGTAGGATATAAGCAGATATCAGAGGAAAAGTACTTCCCCACCCACCGAAATTGATTTTTTCCCCAAGGTAGGCGCTGCTTTACTTTAAATGGCTTATCTAGAGCTTTTATACACTAATTTAATACATAATTGACAGTCAGAAGCATGGGTTCTCGAGGTGACTCTCTTCATTCAAAGTTTTTCCTTTCAAGATCTCCATCAGTCCTACAAGGACCTCCATACATCTTTTTTCTATGCTCTAGGACCCCTCAACAATTGTTAGTACCAAGATAATTTGCTTCAGAATTTATTACTCATTAGTATAGATCAACTTTAGAATGTTTTCAGATAGTGATTATTCTACCAGCAGTGTAAGGGTTTACAGAGGTAATCATGGTGGGTGTATATGTGTGTATAATTGGACTAACATAAATAGCTTTAAATTTATAAATATATTTTATATTTATAAGGTCTTTACATATACTAAATTATAACTAAACTATATCCATAAGTGGTATTTTAAAAATACCCCAGAGTTGAAGGTAGGATCATTACAAGGTATCCTACTTAGGTAAACAGGGAAGCTTAGCAATTGGACATCTTCATTTTTAAATAAAAAGTTATGCAGTGTAAGTTTAGATCTCGACATAGTGTTTGATGTCCCTGTGAAGTCTGCAGTGGATATGTCCAGTATACTATTGTACATATTCATCTGAACCTCAAGATAGAACTTTGAGCTGGAGATAATAGACTTGGTAGTTATTCTCTTTGTAATTTACATGTTAAAACCTGCCAGTGAAATTACCTAGTGAATTTGTCTAGAAGAATTATTAACATTATTATTAATAATATTAATTATTAACATTGGGTAGATGTGAAAACAAAGACCTCAGCAAAAGGGATTTAAGAAGAGTATCTAAGAGGTAGAAGGTAAGTCCAGAGCTAGCAGTCACAGAAACCAAGAAAAACTCATTTCAGGAAGGTGAAGTGAAAGTCAAGTCACTCAGTTGTATCTGACTCTTTGTGACCCTGTGGACTATAGCCTACAGGGTCCTCCGTCCATGGGATTTTCTAGGCAAGAATACTGGAGTGGGTTGCCATTTTCTTCTCAAGAAAGGTATATTGTACCAAAAGCTACATAAAGGGTCATTGGATTTATCAGAGTCAGCAGTGACCTTGACCAAAATGGTATCAGTAGTAAGGCTGGAAATCTGATGAAGTGAGTAAAGGAATAAGTGAAGTGAGGAAATCAAGGCTGTGAGTTTAATAGTTCTTTTGAGACAGAGACAGGGAGGGGACTAATGAATTATTGCTTATTTTTCTGTTATTGTTTTAAAATTGTTGTTGTTTAAGTTGGGAAATATTTGAACACGTTCCAAAAGTGATAGAAAAGATTCTGTAGGAAGAGATGTTGACGATTCCAAGAGATCACTGGTAAAGCAGGACGGGAAGGAATCTAGGAAGCAGACAGACGGTATATTCTCAGAATGATATCCTCTGTTTACGTTGAAATTACAGGCAAGTCAGAAAGTATGAATGCCTAGTAATAAAAACCATCGCAAGGTGAGATACTGCCCTCTGAATATTTTTGTTTTGAAGTGGATAAAAGTAAGGGGAATGAAATAGGATGGTCAAGGTTGTAGTACTTAGTATTTAGATAATCATTTTAAAGAAGAGGATAGTATGATGTGGGACAAGAGAAGAAGCCAGATGGACTTCTTGGTGATCAACTTAATATTGATATTAAACTCACTTATTTCTAAGATTATGATGTCCCTGCATAAGTACATTGCAAATATATTCTCAAGAAATATTTCTACTGGATAAGTCAGTAGCCTCTAGTATATATATGTATTACCAATATGTGTGTATGTGTAAATATACTTATATAGATATACACATGTAAAAATAATGAAATATATACATATTCTTCTGTACCAGCACCATTTTTAAAATTTATTTTTAAATTGGAGGATGATTGCCTTACAATGCTGTATTGGTTTCTGCCATAAAATAATGTGAATCAGCCATAGTTTTATATATATATATATATATATATATATATATATCCCTCCCTTTGGAGCCTCCCTCCCACCTCTCTAGGTCATCACAGAGCACCAGGCTGGGCTCCCTGTGTTTTATAACAGCTTCCCACTAGCTAGCTCATTTACACATGATGTATATATGTCAATGCTACTTTATCAATTCCTCCTACCCTCTCCTTCCCCGACTGTGTTCAAAAGTCTGTCTTTACGTCCGCATCTCCATTCCTTCCCAGCAAATAGGTTCAACAGTACTATTTTTCTAGGTTCCATATATATGCATTAAGACACAATATTTATTTTTCTCTTTCTGACTTACTTCACTCTGTATAACAGGCTCTAAGTTCATCTACCTTACTACCAAATTTATTAGTAGTGACTCAAATTTATTCCTTTTATGGCTTAGTAATATTCCATTGTGTATATGTACCACATCTTCTCTGTTCATTTGTCTGTAAATGGACATCTAGGTTGCTTCCATGTCTTGGCTATTGTAAATAGAGCTGCTATGAACATTGAGGTGCATGTATCTTTTTGAATTAGAGTTTTTGTTGGATATGTGCCCAGGAGTGAGACTGCAGAATAATATGGCAACTTTATTTTTGGTTTTATTTTTTAATTAATTTATTTATTTTTATTGGAGACTAATTACAGTATTGTGGGTTTTGCCATACGTGACATGAGTCAGCCATAGGTGTACATGTGCAGTCACCAATTTACATTCCAAGCAGCAGTGTAAAAGGGTTCCATTTTCTCCATAGTATCTCAAGCATTTTATTTGTATGCTTTTTAATGATGGACATTCTGACTAGTGTGAGGTGATACCTCATTGTTGTTTTGATTTGCATTTTTCTATTAATTAGAGAAATTGAACATCTTTTCATGTGTATTGGCCATCTGTATGTCTTCTTTGGAGAAATGTCTATTTAAGTCTTCTGCTCACTTTTTGATTGGGTTGTTTTTCTGTTGTTGAGTTGTATGAGCTCTTTGTATATTTTGGAGATTAAGCTCTTGTTGGTCACATTATTTGCAAATATTTTCTCCCAGTCTGTAGGTTGTCTTTTTTTTGTTGTTGTTTTTTATGGTTTCCTTTGCTGTATAAAACTTGTAAGTTTGATTAGGTTCCATTTGTTTATTTTGGCTTTTATTTCTATTGCCTTAGGAGAATGACCCAAGAAAATGTTGCTATGTTTTGTATCAGAGAATGTTTTGCCTATGTTTTCTTCTAGTTTTAAGGCGTTATGTCTTATATTAAAGTATTTAAGTATTTTAAGTTTATTTTTGTGTGTGGTGTGAGGGAGTATTCTAACTTTATTGATCTACACGTGACTGTACAGCTTTTCCAACACCACCTGCTGAAGAGACTGTCTTTTTTTCATTGTATGTCCTTGCCTTCTTTGTTGAGTAATCAATAGTAGCATATCCTCACAATTCTTTTAAAGTATCTTATTTATTATGTTCTTTGTACAGTTGTACCCTTTATAAAAAGGTTTTATGTGCATGGATTTGATAGGGTAATATTATTTCATAATTTTATTGCTTTTATTGCTCAAGAATGAAAATAGATCAGAATTATTCTTGATGTTTCTATGAATTTCTGTGTCTACATATTATTTCACTCTGATAGAATTTTAATTTTACCTCTAATATATGAACATATTAGTCAAGTGATTATCAGTATAGATATTAATTTCAATAGAATTACTTTCAAATTTCTCTGTTCTCAATACTAAATGTAAAATATTGACTATGCAGACATAGAATTAAAAAAATATTGAAAACATAGAAAGGTCATAATCACTTGAGAATAACTACAAAGGGGGAAGATGTCTAAGATTATATGCATTATTTTTATTAAGGGTGCTCAAAAATACATATGGCTTCTTTCCTTTGAATAAGAAGCATCTACAGATGAGTATGATTAGAAAATTAAATCTCTTTTACAGGTTAAATTAAATCAACTTCATTTCAATAATGGTGAGTGATTAGGGAAATGCTATCAGAATCATACTTTGAGTCATCATTCAAAGAATCTTTTTTTTTTTTTTTAATTCTGCAATATGGTTTACTAGATAATGACCACAGGGCTTAAAATTAATGGAAGAAGTTTGAGTGATTAAATTACATGTCTTAATAAGGCTATGATTTAATGTTACTGGTGGATTTAAAATTTTTTCATTTATTCAAAAAAGACAACCATCTCTGCCAGTCAGACTTATACTTAGTGGGAGATGAACTTCAGAAGTTAGGGTGTCTCATACGCAGAGAGAACTTACAAATAATCCATAACCCACTGACCTTAATTTTTTCTTTTTTCATAAAATTTATCTTTATTTAAAACATTTGACTAGATAATATTTTGATGAGGTAAATTGTTGCTTCTTTTTTCATTGTTGTTCCAGACAAAATCAGAGTCATTAGAGTTATGAGAAATATTACAAGGTAAAATGTTATATTCTTACTTGTCATCAAGTAAACAAAGCTTTCAGTATTTTTTAAATAGAGGTTAGCATTTATTTTAAAGTTTATTTCAAATGTAATTTCAATGTGCATTTATCTCCAGGCAGCTAAGATATAGCATTCAACTTTAACCAAGTGTCTTTCAATATAAAGGAATATACATTCACAAAAGATTTGCTTTTTTTAAAGTTGCACTACATGTTTTTCTTCAGGAAAAGCATATAATATGATCCATTTGTCATAATGATAAGGTAGCCTAAATACTGCCTTGATACACAGTTTGAATTTGTAGAGAAATGTTCATTTTTTCTAGTAAAAATATAAAAATGCATTATGCCTACATCAGATGTTACAGTCAAGAAATGAAAACAATATTTACAGAACTTTATCAAATAATTTATTATATGCATATGTAAAAGCTAGTTAAAAGATTTAACTTAAATCATTTCTTCCCTTCCATGTTGATTGACAGTTCATTAAAATCAATGACTTACATGTGTATCATCAATCTGCAAGGCAACATTGAAATACACTTCCCATCTCTTATGCTATCCATATAAAAAGAAAACATAAAACATTAAATTGCAATTTCTGTCTCTTTCTTGCTGTGGCGAAGTCAGAGTATAAACATAGGAAATCTTAAGAGTGAGGCAAATGAAAGTTTAAAGAGGTGGTAAGAAACAGACTTCTTTGCTTCCATTCAAAAGTCAATATGGGAGACCCTAGTACCTTTAATAAAAGAAAAAGTACCATTGGTTTCTGGAATCAACAGGAAAGAGGCTGCTCACAGATATATATTTTTCTAATATGGTTTTATATCTGCATTTGTGGCCAATATGGTTACTTTACATAATCACTTACATTTGTCAATCATGTTTTTTAAGATACAAACCTTTAAGTCTAATAAAGGTCTGCTGAAAAGTTATTACAGTAAGTATCATAGTCAGATCAGATCAGTCACTCAGTCGTGTCTGACTCTTTGCCACCCCATGAATCGCAGCACGCCAGGCCTCCCTGTCCATCACCAACTCCCGGAGTTCACTCACACTCATGTCCATCGAGTCAGTGATGCCATCCAGCCATCTCATCCTCTGTTGTCCCCTTCTCCTCTTGCCCCCAATCCCTCCCAGCGTCAGAGATTTTCCAATGAGTCAACTCTTCGCATGAGGTGGCCAAAGTACTGGAGTTTCAGTTTTAGCATCATGCCTTCCAATGAAATCCCAGGGCTGATCTCCTTCAGAATGGACTGGTTGGATCTCCTCGCAGTCCAAGGGACTCTCAAGAGTCTTCTCCAACACCACAGTTCAAAAGCATCAATTCTTCGGCACTCAGCCTTCTTCACAGTCCAAATCTCACATTCATACATGACCACAGGAAAAACCATAGCCTTGACTAGACGAACCTTTGTTGGCAAAGTAATGTCTCTGCTTTTGAATATGCTATCTAGGTTGGTCATAACTTTCCTTCCAAGGAGTAAGCGTCTTTTAATTTCATGGCTGCAGTCACCATCTGCAATGATTTTGGAGCTCAGAAAAATAAAGTCTGACACTGTTTCCACTGTTTCCCCATCTATTTCCCATGAAGTGATGGGACTGGATGCCATGATCTTCGTTTTCTGAATGTTGAGCTTTAAGCCAACTTTTTCACTCTTGACTTTTACGTTCATCAAGAGGCTTTTTAGTTCATCTTCACTTTCTGCCATAAGAGTGGTGTCATCTGCATATCTGAGGTTATTGATATTTCTCCTGGCAACCTTGATTCCAGTTTGTGTTTCTTCCAGTCCAGCGTTTCTCATGATGTACTCTGCATATAAGTTAAATAAACAGGGTGACAATATACAGCCTTGACATACTCCTTTTCCTATTTGGAACCAGTCTGTTGTTCCATGTTCAGTTCTAACTGTTGCTTCCTGACCTGCATACAAATTTCTCAAGAGGCAGATCAGGTGGTCTGGTATTCCCATCTCTTTCAGAATTTTCCACAGTTGATTGTGATCCACACAGTCAAAGGCTTTGGCATAGTCAATAAAGCAGAAATAGATGGTTTTCTGGAACTCTCTTGCTTTTTCCATGATCCAGTGGATGTTGGCAATTTGATCTCTGGTTCCTCTGCCTTTTCTAAAACCAGCTTGAACATCAGGAAGTTCACGGTTCATATATTGCTGAAGCCTGGCTTGGAGATTTACTAGCGTGTGAGATGAGTGCAATTGTGCGGTAGTTTGAGCATTCTTTGGCATTGCCTTTCTTTGGGATTGGAATGAAAACTGACCTTTTTCAGTCTTGTGGCCACTGCTGAGTTTTCCAAATTTGCTGGCATATTGAGTGCAACACTTTCACAGCATCATCTTTCAGGATTTGGAATAGCTCAACTGGAATTCTATCAACTCCACTAGCTTTGTTCATAGTGATGCTTTCTAAGGCCCACTTGACTTTACATTCCAGGATGTCTGGCTCTAGGTCAGTGATTACATCATCGTGATTATCTGGGTTGTGAAGATCTTTTTTATACAGTTCTTCTGTGTATCTTGCCATCTCTTCTTAATATCTTCTGCTTCTGTTAGGTCCATACCATTTCTGTCCTTTATTGAGCCCATCTTTGCATGAAATGTTCCTTTGGTATCTCTGATTTTCTTGAAAAGATCTCTAGTCTTTCCCATTCTGTTGTTTTCCTCTATTTCTTTGCATTGATCGCTGAAGAAGACTTTCTTATCTCTTCTTGCTATTCTTTGGAACTCTGCATTTAGATGTTTATATCTTTCCTTTTCTCCTTTGCTTTTCACTTCTCTTCTTTTCACAGCTATTTGTAAGGCCTCCCCAGACAGCCATTTTGCTTTTTTGCATTTCTTTTCCATGGGGATGGTCTTGATCCCTGTCTCCTATACAATGTCACAAACCTCATTCCATAACTCATCAGGCACTCTATCTATCTGATCTAGGCTGCTGCTGCTGCTGCTAAGTCACTTCAGTCGTGTCCGACTCTGTGGGACCCCATAGACGGCAGCCCACCAGGCTCTGCCATCCCTGGGATTCTCCAGGCAAGAACACTGGAGTGGGTTGCCATTGCCTTCTCCATTGTGTGAAAGTGAAAAGTGAAAGTGAGGTCGCTCAGTCGCGTCTGACTTGTAGCGACCCCATGGACTGCAGCCTACCAGGCTCCTCCATCCATGGGATTTTCTAGGCAAGAGTACTGGAGTGGCTTGCCATTGCCTTCTCCATCAGATCTAGGCACTTAAATCTATTTCTCACTTCCACTGTATAATCATAAGGGATTTGATTTAGGTCATACCTGAATGGTCTAGTGGTTTCCCTACTTTCTTCAATTTAAGTCTGAATAAGTACATGTATTGTAAGTACTATACAGTAGATACAGTAAGCTAACTTCTAAGGAAACAAGAAAAGGTATAGAAAAGACATGGTCCTATATTTTTGTTGTTCAGTTGCTAAGTCCTGTCTGACTCTGCATGGACTGCAGGCAGTCCCATGTCTGCATGACTCTCCCATGGACTGCAGCACACAGGCTTCTCTTTCACCATATCTTGGAGTTTGTTCAAGCTCATGTCAATTGAGTTGGTGATGCCATCCAACCCTCTCACCGTTTGTCACCCCCTTTTCCTCCTGCCCTCAATCTTTCAACATCAGGGTCTTTTCCAATGAGTTGGCTCTTTGCATCAGGTGGCCAAAGTATTGGAGCTTCACCTTCAACATCAGTCCTTCCAATGAATATTTAGAGTTGATTTCCTTTAGGACTGAGTGTTTTGATCTCTTTGCTGTCCAAGGGACGCTCAAGAGTATTGTGTGTATGCACACACATACACACACCCACACACACACACATATAAAGAAAAGTGAAAGTTGACAGTCGTGTCCGACACTTTGCAACCCCACAGACAACAGTCCATGGGATTCTCCAGGCCAGTATACTGGAGTGGACAGCTGTTCCCTTCTCCAGGGGATCTTCCTAACCCAGGGATCAAACCCAGGTTTCCCACATTGCAGGCAGATTCTTTACCAGCTGAGCCACCAGGGTAGCCCATACACACACACATAACAAAATGGGAAAGACTAGAGATCTCTTCAAGAAAATTAGAGATACCAAGGGAACATTTCATGCAAAGATGGGCTCGATAAAGGACAGAAATGGTAGGGACCTAACAGAAGCAGAAAATATTAAAAAGCGGTGGCAAGAATACACAGAACTGTACAAAAAAAGATCTTCATGACCCAGATAATCACTATGGTGTGATCACTCACACTCACCTAGAGCCAGATATCCTGGAATGTGAAGTTAAGTGGATCTTAGAAAGCACCACTACGAACAAAGCTAGTGGAGGTGATAGAATTCCAGTTGAGCTATTTCAAATCCTGGAATTTCATGCTGTGAAAGTGCTATACTCAATATGCCAGCAAATTTGGAAAACTCAGCAGTGGCCACAAGACTGGAAAAGGTCAGTTTTCATTCCAATCCCAAAGAAAGGCAATACCAAAGAATGCTCAAACTACCGCACAATTGCACTCTCACACGCTAGTAAGGTAATGCTCAAAATTCTCCAAGCCAGGCTTCAGCAATATGTGAACCATGAACTTCCAGATGTTCAAGCTGGTTTTAGAAAAGGCAGAGGAACCAGAGATCAAATTGCCAACATCTGCAGGATCATGGAAAAAGCAAGAGAGTTCCAGAAAAACATCTATTTCTGCTTTATTGACTATGCCAAAGCCTTTGACTGTGTGGATCACAATCAACTGTGGAAAATTCTGAAAGAGATGGGAATACCAGACCACCTGATCTGCCTCTTGAGAAATTTGTATGCAGGTCAGGAAGCAACAGTTAGAACTGAACATGGAACAACAGACTGGTTCCAAATAGGAAAAGGAGTACATCAAGGCTGTATATTGTCACCCTGCTTATTTAACTTATATGCAGAGTACATCATGAGAAACGCTGGGCTGGAAGAAGCACAAGATGGAATCAAGATTGCCGGGAGAAATATCAATAACCTCAGATATGCAGATGACACCACTCTTATGGCAGAAAGTGAAGAGGAACTAAAAAGCCTCTTGATGAATATGAAAGAGGAGAGTGAAAAAGTTGGCTTAAAACTCAACATTCAGAAAACGAAGATCATGGCATCCGGTCCCATCACTTCATGGGAAATAGATGGGGAAACAGTGGAAACAGTGTCAGACTTTATTTTTCTGGGCTCCAAAATCATTGCAGATGGTGACTGCAGCCATGAAATTAAAAGACACTTACTCCTTGGAAGGAAAGTTATGACCAACCTAGATAGCATATTCAAAAGCAGAGACATTACTTTGCCAACAAAGGTCCATCTAGTCAAGGCCATGGTTTTTCTAGTGGTCATGTATGGATGTGAGAGTTGGACTGTGAAGAAAGCTGAGCACTGAAGAATTGTTGCTTTTGAACTGTGGTGTTGGAGAAGACTCTTGAGAGTCCCTTGGACTGCAAGGAGATCCAACCAGTCCATTCTGAAGGAAATGAGTCCTGAATATTCACTGGAAGGACAGATGCTGAAGCTGAAACTCCAGTCCTTTGGCCACCTCATGCGAAGAGTTGACTTATTGGAAAAGACTCTGATGCTGGGAGGGATTGGGGGCAGGAGGAGAAGGGGACGACAAAGGATGAGATGGCTGGATGGCATCACTGACTCCATGGACATGAGTTTGAGTGAACTCTGGGAGTTGGTGATGGACAGGGAGGCCTGGCGGCTGTGGTTCATGGGGTCGCAAAGAGTTGGACACGACTGAGCTACTGAACTGACTTAACTGATACACACATAAATTTGTCATGAATATTACTAGGCTTTGACACTGTTCAAAACCCATATTGACTCATGAGTTCCTGAGTCACCCTTTGGAAGCTAAAAAGCAGTTTTTTTCTGTTTTAACTGTATCTTTCTTCTGCTTCCTTAGTATCTATTTTTCTACTTTTTAACATTTTAGGGAAACATGTATCAATCATCACATCTCTCCAAAATGCTAAAACAATACTAAGTATAAAATAAGCACGTGGTATATACTGCCTCATTGAACTTTTAAAAACAAGAAATATATTCTAATTATGAATGACAATGTTGGAGCTTGAAGAGGTTGTATAATTGTTGAAATTATCTACGTTTTTCATAGCTGAGAATTAGCGTAGCTGGTTTTCAAACACAGGTCTGACTGGTAAGGCCTTTTACTGCTCACCATTCATTTGTGTGCTTCCCCATATCTCATAGACATTTTGCAGTCAGATGGAGGTAATGTGACTAGCTCTAACTAATGTACAATAAATAGATGACATTTAGGTCAGTTTTGAGCCATAGCACTTAACAGTCAGTGAGTGGTACTCCACTCTTTCACTTCACCTGTCATGTCAGCCAGCAATGTTCCCAAGGGAAGATTCAAGTGTCCTAAGGACAGGTGACCATATGAGGTAGAAACCCCATTGACCAATATTGTGCCAAACCACTGAGATTTACAGGTTAATTTGTTATTGCAGCGTAACCTAGTCCATGACTGTAGCTTGTGAGGTAATTAATAAAGTCTCAAAATCACTGGTCTTAATCTAAAAGCTGTACGAATTGTGCTTCAATAGGAAAACAATTCAAATGCAACTTAATATATGAGTTTATTTCTCCTACAGTCTGAAATTAGAAGTCAAACATTGGTTTCATTTTCATATATAAACTCTGAATTGGTAGATTTCCTGTACGGTGATAATGACAATGTTAAGATTCACAGATAAGTAATCTCACTGTTGTGATTTGGCAAAATGCTTAATAGGCTCCCAACTACAACAATTTAAAGTAAGATAGCTTTTCAAGTTTTTACTTGTCCACCTGTTATATCTTTCATCAATGATTTTGAATTTGATTCATTTTAAGAATAAATATTATTTTTGTTTAGAAGAATAGAATAAAATATTCCTGGCAGCTTGTGATTTTATTCACAGACTTTGGTTGCTTAAAAATAAGTAACTCCATTTATTCTTGAAAATGTCTTCTACTGTCTTGAAATAAAAAAATTCTATAATTATATGCATATGGAATTGGCTGCTAAAATATATTTAACATGATTTCATGGATTCTAGTACAGAGATTTTTTTGAGGAAGTTTAGATGGAGAAGGAAATGGCAACCCACTCCAGTGATCTTGCCTGGAGAATCCCATGAACGGAGAAGCCTGGTAGGCTGCAGTCCATGGGGTTGCACAGAGTCGGACACGACTGAAGCGACTTAGCAGCAGCAGCATTTTAGAACCCACTCCAGTGTTCTTGCCTGGAGAATCCCAGGGATGGGGGAGCCTGGTGGTCTGCCGTCTATGGGGTCGCACAGAGTTAGACACGACTGAAGCGACTTAGCAGCAGGAGCAGCAACAGCATTTTAGTTGTATTTATGATGTTATTTAATCATTGGTAAAGGAGTTCCTAAACAACTTTGACATTCTGTTCAAATCAGGGTTTTAAAACAATCAGTATTTTCTCTTGTGTCAATTATCTATTCATATGAAAATAGTTACAAATATTTAAGAATGATAAGATTTACTCCAATATTCTTTATATTACTGTTAATAGTAACAGTGCCTTAAGTATTTATAAATCCTTTCCTTGGTATTAGATAAATTACTCTTACATCATCCTGCATGAAGTTAAAAATAAAACAAAAACCCAAAAACAAGGCCTGGAGAATTAATTTTAAGGACACATGGGTAATACAGAACCACATTAGAATCCATTTTCACTGACTGACACCCCAGTGTTTGTTCTACTCTGTTTTGTTGAATCACATATGAATTCCCTTTAGGTGATGTTTAAAATACTTAATATAAAAGTAATATCTTCAAAACCTCATATTTTTCATTGATTTATCTCTAATTGTTACCTATATGAATGGTACTATTTTTTTTGCATAGACATTTCAAAATAATCTTATAATGATTTTATATGTTTTTCCTTTGCAATATGGTGGTAATTGATCAACGAACATTGGAGTCAAAAATTTCATTACCATATGTAAAATAGATGACCAGTGCAAGTTTGATGGATGAAGCAGGGCACTCAAAGCTGGTGCTCTGGGACAACCCAGAGGGAGGGGAATTCAAGATGGGAGGACACATGTACACCTGTGGCTAACTCATGTTGCTGTATGGCAAAAGCTGCCACAATATTGTAAAGTAATGCTAAGTCACTTCAGTCGTGTCTGACTCTGTGCAACCCCAGAGACAGCAGCGCACCAGGCTCCCCCGTCCCTGGGATTGTCCAGGCAAGAATACTGGAGTGGGTTGCCATTTCCTTCTCCAATGCATGAAAGTGAAAAGAGAAAGTGAAGTCGCTCAGTCGTGTCCAACTCCTAGTGACCCCATGGACTGCAGCCCACCAGGCTCCTCCATCCATGGGATTTTCCAGGCAAGTGTACTGGAGTGGGGTGCCATTGCCTTCTCCGATTGTAAAGTTATAGCCTCCAATTAAAATAATTAAGTAAAAAATTTTTCAACATACAACTATACAATGGTATATTTGAGATATTTGGAGATATAGACATGACTAGTTTTACAAATCTTTTATTCATTAAATGAATGTTCCTTTATCATTTACTGTAAAGAGTGAACTGTAGAAGGTACTGGTATATACTGGACAGCTCCCTTTAAAGAACTGATAGATATTTCTAACACCATAAACAAAAATAAACTCAAAATGGATTGAAGATATAAATGTAAGACCAGAAACTATAAAACTCCTAGAGGAAACAATAGGCAGAACACTCTCTGGCATAAATCACAGCAAGATCCTCTATGACCACATCCCTGAGAAATAAAAGCAAAAATAAACAAATGGGACCTAATTAAACTTAAAAGCTTTTGTGCAATGAAGGAAACTATGACCCAGGTGAAAAGACAGCCTCCAGAATGGGAGAAAATAGTAGCAAACAAAGTAACTGATAAAGAGTTAATTTCAAAAATATACAAGCAGCTCATGCAGCTCAATACCAGAAAAATACATGGCCCAATCAAAAAATGGGCCAAATAACTATAAACATTTCTCCAAAGAAGACATACAGATGGCTAACAAACATGAAAAGATGCTCAACATCACTTATTATCAGAGAAATGCAAATCAAAACCACAATGAGGTACCATCTCACACCGGTCAGAATGGCTGCCATCAAAAAGTCTACAAACAATAAATGCTGGAGAGGGTGTGGAGAAAGGGGAACCCTCTTACACTGTTGGTGGGAATGCAAACTAGTACAGCCACTATGGAGAACAGTGTGGAGATTCCTTAAAAAACTGGAAATATAACTGCCATACGACCCAGCAATCCCACTGCTGGGCATACACACTGAGGAAACCAGAATTGAAAGAGACACGTGTACCCCAATGTTCACTGCAGCACTCTTTACAATAACTAGGACATGGAAGCAACATAGCTATCCATCGGTAGATGAATGGATAAGAAAGCAGTGGTGCATATACACAATGCAATATTACTCAGCTATTAAAAGGAATGCATTTGAATCAGTTCTAATAAGGTGGGTGAAATTGGAGCCTATTATACAGAGTGAAGTAAGTCAGAAAGAGAAACACCAATACAGTATATTAATACATATATTGGAATTTAGAAAGATGGTAACAATTACCCTATATGTGAAACAGCAAAAGAGACACAGATATAAAGAATAGACTTTTGGACTCTGTGGGAGAAGGTGAGGGTGGGATGATTTGAGAGAATAGCACTGAAACATGTATATTACCATATGTGAAATAGATCACCAGTCCAGATTCAATGCATGAGGCAAGGCACTCAGGGCCAGTGCACTGGGATGACCCTGAGGGATGGGATGGGGAGGCAGGCGAGACGGGGGTTCAGGATGGGGGACACATGTATATGCATGGCTGATTCATGTCAATGTGTGGCAAAACCACTACAATATTGTAAAGTAATTAGCCTCCAATTAAAATAAATAAATACATTTTTTTAAGAACTCATATATAATTAATGATGACAAAGATAAATAACTATATGCATATACTAATAAGAAGTTCTATATATGTAATAAACAGAGAACTCAGAAGAATTTGGAGGAAAGAAACAAGAATTCTACATGGAAGCTTGACTAAGAAGCTCAAAATTAAACCGAGGCTTAAAGGATGAAAAGGAGTCAGCTCAGCAAATAATTGGAAATAGAGAACTTTCATTAGTGGGAGAATCATAGGCAAATTTGTAAAGACAGGGAAGACCTTAGAATGTCATGGGAAATGAAAGTGACTTAAAGTGAGACTGGTTCAAAGTGAATTTGAGGACCACATGGTCATGGGCCTCAAGGATGATGGCTGGTATTATGAGTGTAAATAAGAAGCCAGATTTTAATACAGAAAGAAGAGATAGGAAAGAGAACAAAGAAAACTCAGTCAAAATTATGTCTGGAAAACACAGAATGAGACAATAAAGTGAAAGTGAAGTCGCTCAGTCATGTCCAACTCTTTGCGACCCCATGTACTGTAGCCTATAGCACTCCTTCGTCCATGGGATTTTCCAGGCAAGAGTACTGGAGTGGGGTGCCATTTCCTTCTCCAGAAGATCTTCCCAACCCAGGGATTGAACCTGGATCTCCCGCATTGTAGGCAGATGCTTTACCATCTAAGCCACCAGGGATGAGACAATAGAAAAAAATGCAAATATGTTTGTAGTTATAATAACTATATACAGGTTAAATCAGTTGAAAGAAAATTTGTCAGATATGATTTTTTTAATCTTAAGAAATGCAATTATTTGCTAATGTCAAGTTAGACAAAATATTGAGACAGAAAACCTGAAAGTAAAGAGATTTTAAAAATAAAAATGGTATATCAAACAAATATTAAACAAAGAAAATTTATGTAGGATTATCAGCACAAGATCAAATAGAATTTACAGCTCAAATTTAGAGGTTTATATAATGAGGATTATCTCATAAAGAAAGAAAGAAAGAATTATTTGGAAAGATACAGTATTCCATATATGTTAGTGAAAGGTTGTTGCTTAACCAAGAAAGACATGGGGGTTCTTGGCCTCCAGAGGAGATGAATTCAATCCGGGCCAGTAATGAGGCTTGATCGCTCAGAGCTTTTGTGGAATAAAGTTTTATTAAAGTATAAAAGAGATAGAGAAAGTTTCTGACATAAACATCAGAAGGGGGCAGAACGAGTGCCCCCCCTGCTAGTTTTTAGCCAGATGTTATACAGGCACTTGCAGTCTGCTAATTAGAGAAAGGAAATGTCTCAAAACTCAGAGAATGGTACCAGGCCCCACACCTATAACATGCATTTTGAGATAACATTGGCACAAGGTGAGTGTTGAGGGCCATAAAAGGATTACCATGAATCTTGAAGAAAGGCAGATTTCCAAGCAAATACAAGTCTCATTAACATACGTTAAAGAGAACATTTGCATGAGTAAAACATACTGGTTTGTCAAGTGGGTTCTGAGTCTTAGGCAGAACCCACTTGAAGACAGAGTCTAGGGTAAATACATAGTTCTTTAACTTAGCTTAAAACAAACATTTCCATAAGAAAAATGCATGGGTTAGCTTAAGGTTTGAGAAAAGTTAAGTTCTGGTGGAGCCAGGTGTCATCATGGCAACACAGAATTTTAAGAGAAACCTCTTTTTAAATTTGTATAGAGAAGGGGAAAAAATCTTAACACTTGTAATTTGTTTCCGCCTGCCACTTAAGAGAGAGATTAAAAAAAAAAGTCTGCCACTTGCGGCCTATTTCCTCACTTTCGAGACCCCTGGCGTTCCTGCCTGTTAACCTCTCATTAGTACCAATCAGTATATATACTAAATAAAAATTATCAGACTCTTAGATGGAAACAATACATCCAAAACCACTATGTACGATTTTTAACACACTTTTTGCAGAAATTGAGAGATTGGAGATTATCTAAGGATACAAAGAAACAGGATAAATTGGTATAGGACAAAAATTAGCATGGGAGTTGGGGTGACTAGACAGGAGACTAGAGGAGAGAGAACTGTCAAACATTTACTTCTAGAGGACTTAGAGAATAATGGATTCAGTTCAGTTAAGTTCAGTCGCTCAGTTGTGTCCGACTCTTTATGACCACATGAATTACAGCACACCAGGCCTCCCTGTCCATCACCAACTTCCGGAGTTCACTCAAACTCACGTCCATTGAGTCAATGATGTCATCCAGCCATCTCATCCTCTGTTGTCCCCTTCTCCTCCTGCCCCCAATCGCTCCCAGCATCAGAGTCTTTTCCAATGAGTCAATTCTTTGCATGAGGTGGGCAAAGTACTAGAGTTTCAGCTTCAGCATCAGTCCTTCCAAAGAAATCCCAGGGATGATCTTCAGAATGGACTGGTTGGATCTCCTTGCAGTCCAAGGGATGCTCAAGAGTCTTCTCCAACACCACAGTTCAAAAGCATCAGTTCTTCAGCGCTCAGCTTTCTTCACAGTCCAACTCTCACATCCATACATGACCACAGGAAAAACCATAGCCTTGACTAGATGGACCTTTGTTGGCAAAGTAATTTCTCTGCTTTTCAATATGCTATCTAGGTTGGTCATAACTTTTCTTCCAAGGAGTAAGCGTCTTTTAATTTCATGGCTGCGGTCACCATCTGCAGTGATTTTGGAGCCCCAAAAAATAAAGTCTGACACTGTTTCCACTGTTTCCCCACCTATTTCCCATAAAGTGATGGGACCAGATGCCATAATCTTCATTTTATGAATGTTGAGCTTTAAGCCAACTTTTTCACTCTTCTCTTTCACTTTCATCAAGAGGCTTTTTAGTTCCTCTTCACTTTCTGCCATAAGGGTGGTGTCATCTGCATATCTGAGGTTATTGATATTTCTCCCAGCAATCTTGATTCCAGCTTGTGCTTCTTCCAGCCCAGCATTTCTCATGATGTAATCTGTATATAAGTTAAATAAGCAGGGTGACAATATACAGCCTTGACGTACTCCTTTTCCTATTTGGAACCAGTCTGTTGTTCCATGTCCAGTTCTAACTGTTGCTTCCTGACCTGTATATAGGTTTCTCAAGAGGCAGGTCAGGTGGTCTGGTATTCCCATCTCTTTCAGAATTTTCCACAGTTGATTGTGATCCACACAGTCAAAGGCTTTGGCATCGTCAATAAAGCAGAAATAGAGGTTTTTCTGGAACTCTCTTGCTTTTTCAATGATCCAGCTGATGTTGGCAATTTGATCTCTGGTTCCTCTGCCTTTTCTAAAAGCAGCTTGAACATGTGGAATTCACGGTTCACATATTGCTGAAGCCTAGCTTGGAGAATTTTGAGCATTACTTTACTAGCATGTGAGATGAGTGCAATTGTGCAGTAGTTTGAACATTTTTTGGCATTGCTTTTCTTTGGGATTGGAATGAAAACTGACCTTTTCCAGTCCTGTTGCCACTGCTGAGTTTTCCAAATTTGCTGTCATATTGAGTGCAACACTTTCACAGCATCATCTTTCAGGATTTGAAATAGCTCAACTGGAATTCCATCACCTCCACTAGATTTGTTCGTAGTGATGCTTTCTAAGGCCCACTTGACTTCACATTCCAGGATGTCTGTTCTTTTCTTATCACAACACAAATTTGGAATGATGGACTAATGTCTGTTTAAAACAACCAACAAGTTATAGCTCAGTTCAGTCAAGCAGACAGATGTTTTATAAGACAGACACTCCCAAGACAAGGGATCATGCCAACCCCAAAGAAGTCATCACATTCCTTCTTGGTTTCCCTCTCTTTATACTTTCCATCCCCTCCTTTTGGTTATGCCCTGTGCATAATCCACCATCAGTCAATGAAAGAGAATGCAAGAGGGCATACGCTCAAGGCCGATTGACATTGCGAGTTATATAACAGCAGGCCCTTTGTTTATGTCTTCCCATAATCCAGTCTGTTATAGTCAGATACATATATATATATATATATAAAATATTCATAAACCCTTAATGGGCTCCTAGCTGCCCAAGGTTACTTGGAGAAGCCCCTGTGGTTAGTTTGTATCCACTGTGTACCTAGGGTGCATGTGCAAGAGTTGGAAAAGTCACTGGTCATTTTTGTAGCATATCTGTGAACTATCCTGGGTACATCTGGGATGGGGTTTAGAGATTAGCTTTTATCCTTTTCGATGCACCCCTCAATTTTGTTGTTCAGTTGCACAGTAATGTCAGACTCTGAAAATCCATAGATGGCAGCACACCAGGCTTCCCTATCCTTCACTATTTTTGTACAGTTCTTCTGTGTATTCTTGCCATCTCTTCTTAATATCTTCTGCTTCTGTTAGGTCCATACCATTTCTGTCCTTTATCGAGCCCATCTTTGCATGAAGTGTTCCTTTGGTATCTCTGATTTTCTTGAAGAGATCTCTAGTCTTTCCCATTCTGTTGTTTTCCTCTATTTCTTTGCATTGATTGCTGAAGGCTTTCTTATCTCTTCTTGCTATTCTTTGGAACTCTGCATTCAGATGTTTATATCTTTCCTTTTCTCCTTTGCTTTTTGCTTCTCTTCTTTTCACAGCTATTTGTAAGGCATCCCCAGACAGCCATTTTGCTTTTTTGCAAAATGACTCTTGAGAGTCCCTTGGACTGCAAGGAGATCCAACCAGTCCATTCTAAAGGAGATCAGCCCTGGGTGTTCTTTGGAAGAAATGATGCTAAAGCTGAAACTCCAGTACTTTGGCCACCTCATGCGAAGAGTTGACTCATTGGAAAAGACTCTGATGCTGGGAGGGATTGGGGGCAAGAGGAGAAGGGGACGATAGAGGGTGAGATGGCTGGATGGCATCACTGACTCGATGGACATGAGTCTGAGTGAACTCCGGGAGTTAGTAATGGACAGGGAGGCCTGGCATGCTGCGGTTCATGGGGTCGCGAAGAGTTGGACACGACTAAGCGACTGATCTGATCTGATCTGATCTTTCACTATCTCCTGGAGTTTGCTTAAACTCATGTCCATTGAATCAGTGATACCATACAAGTATCTCATCTTCTGTTGTCCCCTTCTTCTCCTGCCTTCAATCTTTCCCAGCATCAGGGTCTTTTCTAATGAGTCAGCTCTTTAGAGCTCTTTGCCCATCAGGTGGGCAAAGTATGGGAGTTTCAGATTCAGCCCTTCCAATGAACATTAAGGGTTGATTTCCTTTAAGACTGACTGGTTTGATCGCCTTACAGTAAAAGGGACTCACAAGAGTCTTCTTCAGTACCATAGTTCAAAAGCATCAATTCTATGGTGCTCAGCATTCTTTATGGTCCAACTCTCACATCTGTACATGACTACTGGGAAAACCTCAGCTTTAACTATATAGAACTTTGTTGGCCAAGTGATGTCTTTGTTTTTTAATATGCTGTCTAGATTTGCCATAGCTTTTCTTCCAAGGAGCAAGCATCGTTTAATTTCATGGCTGTAGTCACTGTCCATAGTGATGTTGGAGCTAAAGAAAATAAAGTCTGTCACTGTTTCCATTTTGTCCCCATCTACTTTGGCCACCTCATGCAAAGAGTTGACTCATTGGAAAAGACTCTGATGCTGGGAGGGATTGGGGGCAGGAGGAGGAGGGGATGACAGAGGATGAGATGGCTGGATGGCATCACCGACTCGATGGACGTGAGTGTGAGTGAACTCTGGGAGATGGTGATGGACAGGGAAGCCTGGCGTGCTGCAGTTCATGGGGTCTCAAAGAGTCGGACACGACTGAGTGACTAAACTGAACTGAACTGATTGGTCATGAAATGATAGGACAGGATGCTATGATCTTAGTTTTCTGAATGTTGAGTTTTAAGCCAATTTTTCACTCTCCTCTTTCACTTTCATCAAGAGTTTCTTTAGTTACTTTCCACTTTCTGCCTTAAAATGGTATCATCTACATATATGAGGTTATTTATATTTTCTCCAGCAATCTTGATTCCAGCTTCAGCATCATCCAGCCTGGCATTTACCATAATGTAATCTTGTATATAAGTTAAATAAGCAGGGTGACAATACAGCCTTGACGTACTCCTTTCACAATTTGGAACTAGCCTGTTGTTCCACGTCTGGTTCTAGCTGTTGCTTTTTGACCCGAATACAGGTTTCTTAGGAGGAAGGTGAGGTGGTCTGGTATTCCTATCTCTTTAAGAATCTTCCACAGTTTGTTGTGATTCACACAGTCAAAGGCTTTAGCATAATCATTGAAGCAGAAGTAGATATTTTTCTGGAATTCCCTTGTTTCTTCTATGATCCAACGGATGTTGGCAATTTAATCTCTGGTTCCTCTGCCCTTTATAAATCCAGCTAGAATATCTGGAAGTTCTCAGTTCACATACTGTTGAAGCCTACCTGGAAGGATTTTGAGCATTACCTTGCTAGCATGTGAAATGAGTATAATTGTACAGTAGTTTGAGCATTCTTTGGCATAGCCCTTCTTTGCAATTGCAATGGAAACTGACCTTTCTAGCCCTGTGGCCACTGCTAAATTTTTCAAATTTGCTGGTGTATTGAGTACAGCACTTTAACAGCATCATCTCTTAGGATTTGAAATAGCTCAGCTGGAATCCCATCACCTCCACTAGCTTAGTTGGTAGTGATGTTGCTAAGGCGCACTTGATTTCACACTCCAGGATGTCTGACTCTAGGTGAGTGTTCACAGCATTGTGGTCATCCAGCTAGAGTTTTTGTAGAGTCCTTCCATGTATTCTTGTCACTTCTTCTCAATATCTTCTGCTTCAGGTCCATACCGTTTCCATCCTTTATTGTGCCCATCTTTGCATGAAATTTTCCCTTGGTATCTCCAATTTTCTTACAGAGATCTTTAGTCTTTCCCATTCTATTGTTTCCCTCTAATTATTTGCACTGTTCACTTAGGAAGGCTTTCTTATCTCTCCTATTCTCTGGAACTGTTGGGTTGAGCATAACTATCCTTTTCTCCTTTGCCTTTTGCTTCTTTTCTCAGCAATTTGTAAGGCCTCCTTAGATAATCACTTTGTCTCTTGTACTACTTTATCTTGGGAATGCTTTTAGTCACCACCTTCTGTACAATGGTAGGAACCTCTGTCCATAGTTCTTCAGACACTCTGTCTACGAGATCTAGTCCCTTGAATCTATTTGTCACCTCCACTGTATAATCCTAATGGATTTGATTTAGGTTACACCCTAATGTCCTAGTGGTTTTCCCTGCTTTGTTCAATTTAAGGCTGAATTTGCAATAAGGAGTTCATGATCTGAGCCACAGTGAGCTCCCAGTCTTTGTTTTTGCTGATTGTAGAGAGCGTCTCCATCTTTGGCTACAAAGAATATAATCAATCTGATAAGAAATAGAGGAAAACAACAAAATGGGAAAGACTAAAGATCTCTTCAAGAAAATTAGAGATACCAAGGGAACATTTCATGCAAAGATGGGCTCGATCCTTAGGACAGAAATGGTAGGGACCTAACAGAAGTAGAAAATATTAAGAAGAGGTGGCAAGAATACACAGAAGAACTATTCAAAAAAGATCTTCATGACCCAGATAATCACAATGGTGTGATCACTCACATTCATCTAGAGCCAGACATCCTGGAATGTGAAGTCCAGTGGGCCTTAGAAAGCATCACTACGAACAAAGCTAGTGGAGGTGATGGAATTCCAGTTGAGCTATTTCAAATCCTGAAAGATGTTGCTGTAAAATTGCTGCACTCAATATGCCAGCAAATTTGGAAAACTCAACAGTGGCCACAGGACTGGAAAAGGTCAGTTTTCATTCCAATCCCAAAGAAAGGCAATGCCAAAGAATGCTCAAACTAACACACAATTCTACTCATCTCACACGCTAGTAAAGTAATGCTCAAAATTCTCCAAGCCAGGCTTCAGCAATACATGAACCGTGAACTTCCTTATGTTCAAGCTGGTTTTAGAAAAGGCAGAGGAACCAGAGATCAAATTGCCAACATCTGCTGGATCATCAAAAAAGCAAGAGAGTTCCAGAAAAAAAAATCTATTTCTGCTTTATTGACTTTGCCAAAGCCTTTGACTGTGTGGATCACAATAAATTGGGTAAATTTTTCAAGAGATGGGAATACCAGACCACCTGATCTGCCTCTTGAGAAACCTATATGCAGGTCAGGAAGCAACAGTCAGAACTGGACATGGAACAACAGACTGGTTCCAAATAGGAAAAGGAGTACATTGAGGCTGTATATTGTCACCCTGCTTATTTAACTTATATGCAGAGTACATCATGAGAAACACTGGGCTGGAAGAAGTACAAGCTGGAATCAAGATTGCCGGGAGAAATATCAATAACCTCAGATATGCAGATGACACCACCCTTATGGCAGAAAATGAAGAGGAATTAAAAAGCCTCTTGATTAAAGTGAAAGTGGAGAGTGAAAAAGTTGGCTTAAAGCTCAACATTCAGAAAACAAAGATCATGGCATCTGGTCCCATCACTTCATGGGAAATAGATGGGGAAACAGTGGAAACAGTGTCGGACTTTATTTTTTTTGGCTCCAAAATCACTGCAGATGGTGACTGCAGCCATGAAATTAAAAGACGCTTACTCCTTGGAAGGAAAGTTATGACCAAACTGAATAGCATATTGAAAAGCAAGACATTACTTTGCCAACAAAGGTCCATCTAGTCAAGGCTGTGGTTTTTCCAGTGGTCATGTATGGATGTGAGAGTTGGACTGTGAAGAAAGCTGAACGCTGAAGAATTGATGCTTTTGAACAGTAGTGTTGAAGACTCTTGAGAGTCCCTTGGACTGCAAGGAGATCCAACCAGTCCAACCTAAAGGAGATCAGTCCTGGGTGTTCATTGGAAGAACTGATGCTGAAGCTGAAACTCCAGTACTTTGGTCACCTCATGCAAAGTGTTGACTCTTTGGAAAAGACCCTGATGCTGGGAAGGACTAGGGGCAGGAGGAGAAGGGGACGACAGAGGATGAGATGGTTGGATGTCATCACCACGTTGATGCACATGAGCTTGGGTCAACTCTGGGAGTTGGTGATGGACAGGGAGGCCTGGCATGCTGTGATTCATGGGGTCACAAATAATCGGACACTACTGAGCAACTGAACTGAACCGATACTGTTATTGACCCTCTGGTGACAACCACGTATAGAGTCATCACTTGTTTTGTTGGAAGAGGGCATTTGCTATTACCAGTGCATTAGCTTGGCAAAAGTGTTAGCCTGTGCCCTGCTTCATTTTATACTCCAATGCCAAACTTGGTTGTTACTTCAGATATCTCTTGACTTCCTACTTTTGCATTCCAGTCCCCTATGTTGAAAAGCACATCTTTTTTTGCTGTTAGTTCCAGAAGGTCTCTAGGTCTTTGTAGAACCATTAACTTCAGTTCTTTCAGCATTAGTGATTGTGGCATGGACTTGAATTACTGTGATGTTGAATGATTTGCCTTGGAATTGAACAGAGATCATTTCGTCATTTTTGAGATTGCACCCAGGTACTGCATTTCAGACTCTTTTGTTGACTATGAGGACTAATCCATTCTTTCTAAGGGTTTCTTGCCCACAGTGGTTGATATAATGGTCATCTGTATTAAACTCACCCATTCCCATCCATTTCTGTTGAATGATTCCTAAAATGTTGATGTCACTCTTGCCACCTTATTCCTAAACATAAATGTTAACCTAACAATACCATTTAATTTCTCCTTTTGTTGGTTAAACTTGCTGGGTATATCAAGAGTATGTCTTTGCTTCCTCTCCCCTGTTGGCACCCCAGCCCTAGAAAGGAGTTCTGGGGACTGGAAGTTCTGCTTATCTCCAGGGAAATCCTCTGAGTCCCCTTGCCTATGGCCATCTGCCCTGAAGTTTTTTTTTTTTCCACAGGACATTCATTGCTAAATAGGGGGACTTTCCATTATATTAGAAAGGGATGTAAATAAGTCATGCCACTTCAGTTGAACATAGCAGCCTGAAGGGCACCATGCAGCACAAAATTGCTCTATGAAGACTGTCAGCAGGCCATTATTGATCAGATGATGCCTCTGCTTTGAAAGAGAAGGGAAGGGGGAAGGATTCCCTTCAGATCACTGAATCGTGACCATGTGCCTTGGTTGAGTTTTAGGGTTTTCAAACTCTCCATTCCATCCCACATACAAACTTCCTTCCCACTAACCAACAACTCCACTTCATTCATGCTGGTTGTTTCATGCTTCTCTAAAAAGTCTATGCTTCTTTCTACACCAGGGGTTTTTGCCCATTTTATTCCCCTTGTCTGGAATATCTTTCCCCTTTTACACTCAAAATGCTTGAACCCCACAAATATACATAGGGGATAAGCCCATGGTGTCTTAAAAGTGGAGTAGACAAGATCGGGCACATTCAGGGTGGTATAGGTTCAAAAGAGAGGGGCTATATGTATACCTATGGCTGATTCATGTTGAGGTTTGACAGAAAACAACAAAAGTCTCTATTGCAATTATCCTTTAATGAAAAAAAAATTTTTTTAAAGAGTAGAAAATGATGTTTTCTAGGGGAAAAGAGATTCATGTGTGATAATTTTTATATTGTTCATTTCTTTTTTCACATTTTGTAAAAGTGGTAAGACTTGTCTCTAACAGTAAAGTAAGTCTTAAGGGGAGAAACTGTCTTACATTCCTCTTTCCTCCTTCATAACACAGAAATGATTATACAATCAAGGATCAATAACTAGTAGTGGGATGGTTCATGCTTCATCTACTGTTTGTCATACTATGTCACACCATGCCGTAATAACCCAGTCTCTCTCAATTTCTTTCTCACACTAACCTATAAAACAGTTGTTAGTATTATCTCACAGCATTCCCTTTCAGAGTGTGGTGATACTGCATTTTAAGTCTGATTGAAGACATAAAGCCAATCTCACAATGATAGTTTAACTAATGATTTAGGGATGAAGTATAAACAATGGTTACTTTAATTTAAAATTATATAAATGGAACAAACCACACATTTACTGAGTGTCTCAGCTTGTAACTAAAAAGAAATTACATTATGAAACCATGGTATTCTATAGTAATTATTTTAGTGAACCTTTTTATGTCTAATTGCATTATTCATGTACTAAGTAGTAAATTCATTTAAAATATTCATTGTCAATACAGTTATCATACTGGTCTATGAGATACAATATGTGAGTAGGGTTAGGGGGAGAGTGACCCTAGTCTATATATTTGAAAGTGAAAGTGAAGTCGCTCAGTCGTGTCCGACTCTTTGCGACCCTGTGGACTGTAGCCTACCAGGCTTCTACGTCCATGGGATTCTCCAGGCAAGAATACTGGAGTGGGTTACCATTTCCTTCTCCAAGTCTATATATTTAGAGTTTAGTAAGTAAATATCTTTTTCTGTCTCTCTAGACTGATGAGTAATGGAAAGATTTGTGACAAAGTCAGAAACTATAAACATACCTTCCAATAAAGCAACTGTTTGTTATTTACAAAGTTTAAGAAAAAAGAAGGTGTGTGTATACATATATTTTCCTTTATTAAGTTTTAAAAACACTGTTTTGGACCTTAAAATACAACCGAAAATATTTCAAGCTGAAGGAGAAATTTTTATCAGGATAACTGTTATTTTCCATTATTACCTTTATAATCTAAGAGATGGAGAAGGAAATGGCAACCCACTCCAGTATTCTTCCTGGAGAATCCCATGGACAGAGGAGCCTGGTGGGTTACAGTCTATGGGGTCTCAAAGAGTCAGACATGACTGAGCAATTAACACAACAACACAATCTAAGAGAAGGCTCTATGAGTAATTATTTTCTTTAAACCACCTGGTCTTGCCTAACATCAATGAAACCACTAACTACAGAAATGTCAATAGTATTTCATAAGACAGGAAAACTTTTGCAACATGGTGTTCATTAACTCATTTCTTAGTACAATCTTTTTATTTGTTTGAACACTTTTACTTCCATAATTTTCTTTTCAGTCTAATGTATTCTTCTTTTAATCTCTGGTCAGATGTAGGACGATCTGGAGTGAAGAAAGAAGGACACAGGGATCTTGAGGCAGATGGTGTGCCTGTGAACTTATTTATAATGCACTGTCAGGGAGTTCAGGGGAATGCTGTCAAGAAGATGGCAGGGTAGGAGATACCAACCTCCATCTTCCCACAAAGACAACAATTAGACAATTTAATGCAAGAATGAAAATAGCTCTGGGAAACCTCAGGAGTCTTTAAGAAGCTTTAGCACATAGCAGAGCAAAATAACCTGAGAATAACCACACTCAAGTAACATATTTTGCCTGTAAAGTATCATTCCGTCCACCAGACCAGCACTGTTCAGAGCCAACACATAACTTCCTGGCTGGAGAGAGTGTTTTTGTAGGAAAATAGAGAACAGAGTGAGTGACCAGCTTCCATAGCCTTTCACAGCACTGCCCAAAGGACCTGACCCCAACTGCTGTCACTGGCCTGCCCTTCACTCATTTAAGCAGCTAGCCCATGAACTCACACACCACTGGCTCGAACTCCCAGTATCTTTCTCCAGTGTCATGTACCCACCCATGGCTGGCCCTGCAGCCGTAGGAGTACATGCTGACAACCAAGGGCCCCACTGCTGCTCCTGTATTGGAAGCCAGTCCTGACTCCTAACCCAGATCTGTATCACTATCTATGCTTTTAAGGAGCCCCTATCATTTAAACATGCATACTATGACTTAGATTTTCTGTCACTGACCCCCACTATGGTGCACAAGACTGCAACTAGTCTTTATAACCACATGAGTCCTGTAGCTGCTTATCACACAGAGTTGCCCCTGGCCACTGCTCAGGGCCCTTGCCAGTGTGGGTGTACCTGTAGATAGTCCCTGCCATCATGCAGACACCTGCAGCCAGCTCTGCATTTGAGCATATATACACCACGGATTTTAGCTCTCGCGACCACCCTGGTCTTTTCTTGCTGAGATACCAATAGTCCTTGCAGCAACTAAGGAACCCCCCCACCCATCCCCAAACACACACACACATGCACACACAGCTCTTGCTGTCAAGGATCACACAGTTGCCCATGTCACAGACCTTAGTTGCCTGAGCCAATGAGATGCTTCACCATCCCAAATCTTGACATATTTGTGAACTTTTCAGTTTTCTCCATGTCATTGAATTCTAGTTTCATATCTTTGTGGCTGAAAAAGTTGCTAAATAGGATTTCAGTCTTCTCTAATTCATTAAGATTTGTTTTGTGGCCTAACATATGATCTGTCCTGGAAAATGTGCACTTGAAAAGAAAGTATATTCTACTGCTGTTGGATAGAATGTTCTATAAATGTGTATTAGGTACATCTTGTCCAATGCATAGTTTCAGTCCAATGTTTCCTTATGGAGTTTTGATCTGAACAATATATTCATTGTTAAAAGTAGGATAGAGACTCCCCTCCTACACCTTGTCTTTAAATCTGACAATTTAATTTTAACGTGTTTCCATGTAGGTCTGTTTGGATTCATCTCATTTGGAACTGCCTAGGATTTGTAGATCTGGATGTCTGTTTCCTTCCCGGGAGAGGGAACTTTTCTCTTTCTTTTTTCTTTTTTGTATTTTTTTTTTTACTTTTCTTTTTTTGAAAGTGATCTAGTTCTATTTCTATTCTTTTTTTGTTTGTTTGTTTAGTTGAAGTATAGTTGATTTATAATATTGTGTTACTTTCAGGTATAGCCATTATTTCTTTGAATCAGCCTTTCTCACTTTATTCTTCTCTAGGACCTATATAATGCAAATATTGATGTGTTTGGTGGTATCCCATATGTCCTTAAACTATTTTAACTCTTTTTCATTTTTTTTTCCTTTTTGGTCCTCTAATTGGATGAATTCCACTGTTCTGTCTCCATGTTCATTGATTCTTTGTTCCTCTTGATCTAGTGTTCTGCTGAACCCTCTACCAAGTTTTTCTGTTCAGCTATTGTATTCAGTTCTGTGATTACTATTTGGATTTCCTTATATCTTCTCTCTCTCTTTATTGAAATTCTCACTTTGTTAATGTACTGTTCTGACCTTGGTGAGGAAATTTATGATATTACTTTGAATGCTTCTCAAGTAAATCACTTATCTTCATTTCCTTAACGTCTGTAAATAAAGTTTTATCTTGTTCTATTTTGGAACTTCTTTTTTTTTTTTTTGTTTCTTCATTTTCTTTGACTCTATTGGTTTCTGTGCATTAGATAAAACAGCCACTCTTATTCTTAAGGAATGGTCTCATGTTGGACATAAAACTTATCATCTAGCCTAGCTTTACCTCTTGGTTGTATCACAAACCTTTGTGATTATCCAAGCCTCTTTCTTTTTTTTTTTTTTTTTAAGTGACTTTCAGTAGTTGAGGATATGCTAATACTTGTTAGTGTCCCAGAGGGGAATATCTCAGTCAGTACCTAGATGCAGGCTAATTAGAAGTCAGACTCTCAGAAGATTTTGCATTATGCAAATAAACCTCTTCCAGGGAAAAACTAAGTGATGGACATTTCAGTCTTCTTCTGTGCTGAGCACTGTTAAAAAGTGTTTCTCTGTTTGTTTCAGTCCTGTGAGATCTATAAATGTAAGTCCAGCTGGTAACAGCCAAATGACTGAGGGATGTGTCCCCTGAGTGGCAGTTGCAAAAGCCATGGTACCAGATGTGTGTCTGTAAGCTGCTTCTAGAGAGGTCTCAGCAGTTTGTGAGGGCTACAAGGAGAATGCTGAGATGGAATCTATTGTTGTTGTTGTTCAGTTACTCGGTCATGTCAAATTCTGTGTGACTCCATGGATTGCAGGTTTCCAGGCTTCCCTGTCCTTCACCATCTCCAGTCTTTGCTCAAACTCATGTCCATTGAGTCAGTGATGCCATCCAATTATCTCATCCTCTGTGGTCCCCTTCTCCTCCTATCCTCAATCTTTCCCAGTATCAGTGTCTTTTCCAATGAGTCAGTTATTTGCATAAGGTGGCCAAAGTATTGGAGCTTCAGCTTTAGCATTAGTCCTTCCAGTGAATATTCAGGATTAATTTCCTTTGGGATTGACAGGTTTGATATCTTTGCATTCCAAGGGACTCTCAAGTCTTCTCCAACACCACAGTCAAAGGCAACAATTCTTCAGTGCTCAGCCTTTTATATTGTCCAGCACTCACATCCATACATGACTAATGGAAAAGCCATAGCTTTGACTATACAGACCTTTGTTGGCAAAGTAATGACTCTGTTTTTTAATATGCTATCTACGTTTGTCATTGCTTTTCTTCCAAGGAGCAAGTATCTTTTAATTTCATGACTGTAGTCACAGCCCACAGTGATTTTGGATCCCAAGAAAATAAAGCCTGTTACTGATTCCATTGTTTCCCCAACTAGTTGCCACGAAGTGATGGGATCAGATGCCATGACCTTGGTTTTCTGAATGTTGAATTTTAAGCCAACTTTTTCACACTCCTCTTTTACCTTCTTCAAGAGACTCTTTAATTTCCTTTTCACTTTCTACCATAAAGGTGGCATCATCTGCATATCTGTGGTTATTGATATTTGTCCAGCAATCTTGATTCCAGTTTGAGCATCATCCAGTCCAACATTTTGCATGATGTACTCTGCATATAAGTTAAATAGTCAGGGTCACAATATAGAGCCCTTAAAATAATCCTTTCTCAATTTTGAATCTGCCCATTTTTCATGTCTGGTTCTAACTGTTGCTTCTTTACCTGCGTATGGATTTCTCAGGAGGCAGGTATGGTGATGGTATTCCCATCTCTAAGAATTTTCCACAGTTTGCTGTGATCTATACAGTCAAAGGCTTGAGCATAGTCAATGAAGCAGAAGTAAATGTTTTTTCTGGAATTCTCTTGCTTTTTGTATGATCCAATGAATGTAGGCAATTTGATCTCTGGTTCCTCTGCCTTTTCTAAATCCAGCTTGCATATCTGGAAGTTCTAGGTTCATGTACTGTTGAAGCCTAGCTAGAAGGATGTTGAGCATTACCTTGCTAGAGTGTGAAATGATTGCAATGGTGTAGTAGTTTGAACCTTCTCTGGCAATACCCTTCTTTGGGATTGTAATGGAAACTTACTTTTTCTAGTCCTGTAGCCACTGCTGAGTTTTCCAAATTTGCTGGCATATTGAGTGTAGCACTTTCACAGCATCATCTTTTAGGATTTGAAATAGCTCAGTTGGTATTTTGTTACTTCCCCTAGCTTTGTTCATAGTGATGCTTCCCAAGGCACACTTGACTTCACACTCTAGGATGTCTGATTCTAGGTGAGTAAGCACATCATTGTGGTTATCCAGGTTATTAAGATCTTTTTGTATAGTTCTTCTGTGTATTCTTGCCAACTTTTCTTAATATCTTCCTCTTCTGTTAGGTCCAAACTCTTTCTGTCCTATATTGTGTCTATCATTGCAGGAAATGTTCCCTTGATATCTCTAATTTTCTTGAAGAGATCTCTAGTCTTTCCCAATCTATTGTTTTTTTATTTTTTTTTATTTACCTCCACTTTTCACTTAAAAAGGTTTTCTTATCTCTCCTTGCTATTCTCTGGAATCCTGCATTCAGATGGGTATATCTTTCAATTGGCTTCCCTGTTCTCCACTGATGATTGAGTTGTGTCCCTAGGGCTAAATAAGAGATGTGACCTGCAGGCAGCAACATTTAAAGTATTCAATAAGACCTCTTCAGGTAAAGGCTGGATGGTGGGCATTTTTCCTCTGTACTGAGCCTGAGGTGGGGAACTGCAGTGAGTCCTCTTGAGTCCATTAGGGACTGTTTCTTTGTTGGCTGTAGTGTTGTATACCATGTGGACAGAGGCTTTTTGTCCTTCAGGGCTTGATATTTTATCCCTTGGTTGGAAGTCTTAAAAGTTGAGCCTTTAGATGTTGGGTCTTAACATTTCCTCTTCAAGGAGAAATTGAGACTTCTGAGTTCATTTCCTATTGTATATCACTGTGATGGGGTGGAGTTTATAGCAAGAGCATGTCTCAGGCCTTATTCATTTCCATGTGTTTTTTTTATTATTGTTCCACCAGCGTGCCAGGGTCATTTCATCTGATTTCTGGATTTTATTTTTCAATGGGGAATGGTTTCATGTATAGCTGTAGACTCAATGTATCTGTGGGAGGAGGGGAGTTCAGGAACCTCCTATGTTACTATCTTAACTGCAACTTAGTAAGGCTTATACTCACTGTTTTCAGTATAGGATTAATTCCTCCACTATCTGAGAAGGCCTGACAAATAGCTAAGGAAAGAAGAGAAGTGAAAGGTGAAGGAGAAAAGGAAATATATATCTATCTGAATGCAGAATTCCAAAGAATAGCTAGGAGCAATAAGAAAGACTTCCTAAGTGACCAGTTGCAAAGAAATAGAAGAAAACAATAGAATGGGAAAGACTAGAGATTTCTTTAAGAAAATTAGAGATACCAAGGGAACTTTTCACACAAAGATGGGCATAATAAAGGATAGGAATGGTATGGACCTAACAGAAACAGAAGACATAAAGAAGAGGTGGCAAGAATACACAGAAGAACTATGAAAAAAAGATCTTAAACACCCAGATAACCATGATGGTGTGATCATTCACCTAGAGCCAGACATCTTGTGTGGAATCAAGTTGACCTTAGGAAGCATTACTATGAACAAAGCTAGTGGAAGTGATGGAATTCCAGTTGAGCTATTTCAAATCCTAAAAGATGATGCTGTGAAAGTGCTTCACTCAATATGCCAGCAAATTTGGAAACCTCAGCAGTGGCTACAGGACTAGAAAAGGTCAGTTTTCATTCCAGTTCCAAAGAAGAGTAATGTCAAAGAAGGTTCAAACTATGGCACAATTGGACTCATATCACATGATACCAAAGTAATGCTCAAAATTCCCCAAGCTAAGTCTCAACCATATGTGTACCAAGAACTTCCAGATATGCAAGCTGGACTTAGAAAAGGCAGAGGAACCAGACATCAAATTGCCAACATTCACTGGATCATACAAAAAGCAAGAGAATTCCAGAAAAAAATCTACTTCTGCTTCATTGACTATGCTAAAGCCTTTGACTGTGTAGATCACAACAAACTGTGGAAAATTCTTAAAGAGATAAAAATACCAGACCACCTGACCTGCCTCTTGAGAAATCTGTATGCAGGTCGGGAAGCAATGGTTAGAATTGGACATGGAACCATGGACTGGTGCAAAATTGGTAAAGGAGGATGTCAAGGCTGTATGTTGTCACCTTGTTTATTTAATTTATATCCAAAGTACTTCATGTGAAATGCCAGATTGGATGAAGCACAAGATGGAATCAAGATTGCCAGGAGAAATATCAACAACCTCAGATATGATGATAACATGACACTTATGGCAGAAAATGAAGAGGAACTTAAGAGCCTTTTGATGAAAGTGAAAGAAAAGAGTGAAAAAAAAACTGACTTAAAACTCAACATTCAAAAAACCAAGATCATGGCATCCGGTCCCATCACTTCATGGCAAATAGATGGGGAAAAATTGGAACCGGTGACAGACTTTATTTTCTTGGTCCCCAAAATTACTGCAGATGATGACTGCAGCCATGAAATTAAGACACTTGATCCTTGGAAAAAACAGCTAAGACAAACCTAGACAGCATATTAAAAAGCAGAAACATTACTTTGCCAACAAAAGTCCACATACTCAAAGCTATGGTTTTTCCAGTAGTCATGTATGGATTAGAGAGTTGCAGCATAAAGAAAGCTCAGCCTCAAAGTATTGGTGCTTTTGAGCTGTGGTGTTGGAGAACTCTTGAGAGTCCCTTGGACAGCAAGGAGATCAAACCAGTCAATCCTAAAGGACATCAGTTCTGAATATTCATTGGAAGGCCTGATGCTGAAGCTGAAGCTCCAATACTTTTGGCCACCTGATGTGAAGAACTGACTCATTGGAAAAGACCCTGATGCTGGGAAAGATTGAAGGCATAAGGAGAAGGGGATGACAGAGGATGAGATGGTTAGATGGTATCACCAACTCGATGGACATGAGTTTGAGCAAGCTCCATGTGTTGGTGATGGACTGGGAAGCCTGGCATGCTTCAGTCCATACCGTTGCGAAGAGTGGATACATTGACCAACTGAACTGAACTGAACTGATCTGCCTCTAGACCTGGCAAGATACTTAAATGAGATAACAAAATGTGTATAAAGAACTTTGAAAAGAAAGGAGCCTTATTTAAATGCAAAGGAAAGTTACTTTGTCATGCCTCAATAAAAATGAATTCCAGAATCCACAAAAAGGGTATGCAGTATGGTTTGTCTCTTCTCACTGCATGGCACAGCATATACAAATCTCCCTCATGTGATTGAAGATGCAAATAAAGCCTATTTACTTGAAGCATTCCATTGTGGGCCAGGTGCCTTGGAAGTCCCAGGATTTGTTACCAGCTTCTTTTTGAAACATAGCAAGGTGGCTGGTTTATATTCTAGTTGTTCTAGCTGCCAAATGACTCAAAAGACCCAAAACAAAACAGCTTCTCCAGCAGCACAAGAAGAAGCTGCCTTTCTCCTGCCTTCCAATTCTTTTATTTTAATCTTTTGTAATGCGTGGTTTCCAGATTCCAAAAATGTAAACAAAACATGTCTGTTCTGTAGTTTCTATTTCCAATGCAAATTGGAAAAAAGAAACCATAATGCCTCTTAATCTTCTTTAAACATTCCTTTTACAAATAATTTATTTCCAAATACTGGTTTTCCATACATGGTTTAGAAGGGGTGGAGTGGGCTAGAAACAGGATTCATATCAACATGTTGCATATAATGCTTTTTCTCCTGAATAGCTAACAGCATAGTCAAAGTAGGCAGTTGCCTAGGATTTTTGTGATCATATGCTGAGGATAAAATGCTGCAAAATACTTGAGGCATTTGGGGAGCAGTGGTTGTTACACTGGGAGAAAAATATCTCAAAGAAATAAAGGGATCTCAAAGGTGTTTTCTTTTCCTGTTCCTAAGAAATACATTTCCTCAAGCTGTACTTTCATTATGATATAAATTGTGCAAACAACTGGGAAATATAACTTTTAAATATTAAATGAAATTTGACCCTTGTTAAATGTGTGGATTTGAATATTTAACATCACATTCTCCTTGTAAGTTGCTTCTTTTATATGTTCTTTATGGTCTCAAATTAGTGTGTTCATTTCCCCTGTGTAGTTTCACAAGACAACATTTTCATTCATTAACAAAATCTCATAGTACATTAATAATATCAACACAAATTTCCCTATGTGCCAGCTCAGGGTTAAAAGAGATGTAGGGACATTTGTTAAGCCAAGGTAAATATTAAATATCACTTGGGGGGCTGGGGAGTAACAATGGCATTTGCCCCCAGCCCTAAGTTCCTTAGAGATGTATAAAAATGCATATGACTTGTTCAGTCTATTAAGCAGATGCTAGTTCAGCTGTAGTGCATATGTTGGTTTTCAGACCCAGTTTTGGAGTGCAGTGGTAGAAACATATTCATGTGTGAAAATTCCAGGTGTGAGTTTAGAGAATGCCATTTAAATTTTTGTATTTTTATAATTTAATTTAAACATTGATCTCAGAGACGTATAAATGGTATTAGTTTTGATAAAGTTTGGAAAACTGATTACGAATATAGCAAAGCATGAAGTATGTGGAAACAGTGTCAGACTTTATTTTTGGGGGCTCCAAAATCACTGCAGATGGTGACTACAGCCCTGAAACTAAAAGATGCTTACTCCTTGGAAGGAAAGTTATGACCAACCTAGATAGCATATTCAAAAGCAGAGACATTACTTTGCCAACAAAAGTCTGTCTAGTCAAGGCTATGGTTTTTCCAGTGGTCATGTATGGATGTGAGAGTTGGACTAAGAAAGCCGAGCGCCGAAGAATTGATGCTTTTGAACTGTGGTGTTGGAGAAGACTCTTGAGAGTCCCTTGGACTGCAAGGAGATCCAACCAGTCCATTCTGAAGGAGATCAGCCCTGGGATTTCTTTGGAGAGAATGATGCTGAAGCTGAAACTCCAGTACTTTGGCCACCTCATGCGAAGAGTTGACTCATTGGAAAAGACTGATGCTGAGAGGGATTGGGGGCAGAAGGAGAAGGGGATGACAGAGGATGAGATGGCTGGATGGCACCACTGACTCGATGGACTTGAGTTTGAGTGAACTCCAGGAGTTGGTGATGGACAGGGAGGCCTGGCGTGCTGTGATTCATGGGTTGCAAAGAGTTGGACACAACTGAGTGACTGAACTGATGTGGATTTTAAAGGATTTTAAAAATTATATCTTACATGAAATTAACTGATCATTAATTTTGTCTGGAATTTTCCTAGCTCCTATAACCAGCTATTGATTTGCAGTTGTTCCTCTTGATGATTTTATCATGTGACATTCTGAACTGTTTTATAAGGAATTGTTTTAAAGTTTATTTTTAACAACTCCTTCAACTAGGGAAACTATTTCTTAATATTTTAGCCCAAAAGAAAGAAAATATTTTATCTCCTTATACTAATCTAAGACATGGAAAATATACTGAGGACTTTTTTTTTTTTCTTTACAGAAAGACAAAAATTTTTTAAAGATTTTTAAAAAAAGAAATATTATAAAAATAAATTTGCCCTCTTTTTTTTTTACTCTAGATAAGAGTGTAAAATTGCATGAAATAATGAAAAACAAACAAAAACCCTTAATACTAAATTCTAGTATTTTTTTTCTTTCAGCTCTCAGGAGAAGTGATTTTGCAAATTGCCAACGAACCAGTTCTGCCCTTTAATGCTCTTGATATAGCTTTAGAAGTTCAAAACAGCCTTAAAGGTAATTTTTCTTTGGATTATAGTAATTTTAGCAAATGAAAATGTTCAACTAATTTTCAACAGGTATAAAGTCAACAACTATTTCACTAGGAATGGTAATGTGGCACTTTCCTTCATATAGAGGATAATGTTGAGAAGAGCTTAGAAGAATGTTGGCTGCCATGTCAATAAGAATAAGGTTGGTAAAGAATCTGCCTGCAGTGCAGGAGACCTGGGTTTGATCTCTGAGTTGGGAAGATCCCCTGGAGGAGGGCATGGCAACCAACTCCATTATCCTTTCCTGGAAAATCTTATGGACAGAAGAGCCTGGTGTGCTACAGTTCATGGGATTGAAAGAGTTGGACACGACTTAGCAATTAAACCACCACATGCCTAATAGTCAGTCAGTTCAAACAATATTGGCTGAAAGTTTGTGCTTTGAGATTGGTTTCTGTGAGGTATGAGCTGGGACCATTTGACTCAAGTGTTGGCTCATTCTAGATTAAGGCTGACAAGGAGGAAACCAAGAAATTATTTCCATAGTCTCTATTTCAGTTGCTTCATGTTTGTATATAATCTCTTTCTAAAATTTTTAATATCACCCTAGTAATTACCTTTATTTTCCCTTTTTCTATATATAAACCTTTCAACCAAACTTTTAGTTTATCTCTATTCCTCAAATACAAAGGACAGTGTTGTAAATAATTTAAAAGTGCACCCTCCTTATCTTTGAGCCACACATCTTACTACCATATCATTTGTAAACATGTATTTCTCAATATAAAAGCAAATATTTTCACTATAGTACTTAAACAGTAATTCTTGGAAAATGGGTCAGTCTAAAGAGCCAAACAGTTCTAATATCTAAAGCTTTAATACTTTGAAAATTTTGACTACCTGGATTCATTCTTAATCCAGAGAGTACTACAATAAAATATTTTTTCCCCTCAGTGATTCTTATGACTTTTATTATATTGGCTGTAAAACTGTGACCTTGGGAGCAATTGCGCTGTTTAGGGCCTTTTACTCCTATACTAAATGGCCTCATATTACTCTACTCTGGGGATATTTAAGCTTGTCTCTATTTTTTTCTATTTTGTCAAGCTTCATTTTATTGTTGTCAGTATGACTACCTGTAGCAGTCTCTCTGTCCTCCATTTAAAATTTTCTATTTCTAGAATATTTTGTAGAGACTGAGTAACCAAGTATATGGTATTTTATAAAATAAGAATAGTGTAAGCATAAATAAATGGTTAAAAACTTCTGTGAATAATACATTCTTTGCAAGGATTTCTTTTAACCATCTATTTTGTTTGTTCTGTAGACTGTTTTGCTTTTACTTTAGTTCTCATTTTCAAACTTTAAAAAATTCAGTTGGTACTTCATATTATACTTAAAACTTGTAGAGAACAAATGGAGGAGACTTATTTGTATTACAAGAAGATTTGTCCATCTATAAAGAATAACTCTCATGCATAGAAATGAGCCTGAAGGAGTATACTGTGAAATAGTAACACTGTACAATAGAATTATAAATGATTTACAGGTCACTTTTCTGAGTTCAGATCTATGGTAAATGTTTAATACCTTTGTAATAAAGATATCAAGATATATTTTTAAATTTAAGCAAACCCAGAAAAACCAAAAGCAGTAGCAATACTGTCATTCTGAGTTCCAAATTCTATTATTTTTTAAACAATTGGGTGTACTTTTTAAATCTATAAGTAATACTTTAGCATTATTATTCTATATGAGTGTTTTAATTAATGTAGTCTTACTTCTGAGGGTCAGAAAAAAGTCCTAATGAGTCATTGTTAGAATTATATCATTACTGTTTTTTTTTTTTTTTCCTTTGTGTGTATGTGGGCAGGTAGTTAGGAATCTCTTTGAAAATACAGGAAAGTATGTCTCTTTCTTCAGAAAATTGCACTTGTACAAAACAGTTTGCGTATATCCCTCAGACTTTACAAGATCTCCTGAACCCATTTATTCATTCATTTAACAAATATTTATTGACTATCCATGGTATTCCTGGTATGGTTATATGATCAGAAAACCAAAACATAAAACCAAGTCTGTAGGTAAATAAATAAAACAAAATTAAAATTTCTACTGCTAAGAAACATATGTACATGGTAGAACAAAATTGCCATAAGTCAAAGCAATTTTTAAATTAGCTTTATGCTCAAATAGTTCTCTAATATCAATCGCTTTGGAATAAATTTGTATTAAGTGTTACAGAGCACAATTGACTGTGGTTGTATCCAGGGCACAATGTGGTTGTATCCAGGGCATAATGTGGTTGTATCCAGGGCACAATGGAGAGATTTGGTCTGGGAATATATATGTGAGAGTTGTCCCAGATGAGATTTCTAGTTGAGTGCAGATAGAGGGCAGAAAGGGCTTCCTAGGTGGGGTAGTGATGAAGAATCCACCTGCCAATGCAGGAGATGTAAGAGTTGGAGCCTGGTGTTGGGAAGATCCCCTGGGGGTGGGCACAGCACCCAACTCCAATATTCTTGCCTGAAGAATTCCATGGACAGAGGAGCCTGGTGGGCTACACTCCATGGGGTCACAGAGAATCAGACAGGACCGAGCACAGCACAGCAGCAACAAGGGACAGAAAAGGCTTATGATTTCTGGGCATGTCTACATTTAGAAATAGGAACAGAAGGGGAATCTGAGAAAGATACTGAGAAGGAGACAAAGGATAAGAGACAAACTAGGTGAATGTGATATCTTGAAGCAAAGGGAATAAAAGCTTTGAAAGAGGAAGGAGGGATCCACTCCATCAAATACTACTACAGGTTAAGAAATGTGAGGACCAAGTACTGACAGCTAGATTGAGCAATTTGGAGGTCACCTGTGATCTCAATGAAAGCAATTTTAGTAGAGTAGTATACAAAATTGTCTCATTAGAGGGGTTCAAAAGAAAATGAGAAGTGATAAATTGGGGACTGGTGCTGTTAGATGTGGAGAAGGCAATGGCAACCCACTCCAGTACTCTTGCCTGGAAAATCCCATGGGTGGAGGATTCTGGTAGGCTGCAGTCCATGGGGTCACTAAGAGTCGGACACGACTGAGTGACTTCACTTTCACTTTTCACTTTCATGCATTGGAGAAGGAAATGGCAACCCACTCCAGTGTTCTTGCCTGGAGAATCCCAAGGACAGGGTCGGCTGCCGTCTATGGGGTTGCACAGAGTCGAACACGAATGAAGCGACTTAGCAGCAGCAGCAGCTGTTAGATGGAAAGCTTGGAGTTGAGGACTGTTCAGTTCAGTTCAGTTGCTCAGTGGTCTCCGACTCTTTGCGACCCCATGAACCACAGTACACCAGGCCTCCCTGTCCATCACCAACTCCTGGAGTCCACCCAAACCCATGTCCATCAAGTCGGTGATACCATCCAACTATCTCATCCTCTGTCATCCCCTTCTCCTCCTGCCCCCAATCCCTCCCAGCACCAGGATCTTTTCAAATGAGTCAGCTCTTCTCATCGTGTGGCCAAAGTATTGGAGTTTCAGCTTCAACATCAGTCCCTCCAATGAACACTCAGGACTGATCTTTAGGATGGACTGGTTGGATGTCCTTGCAGTCCAAGGGACTCTCAAGAGTCTTTTCCAACACCACAGTTCAAAAGCATCAATTTTTCGGCACTCAGCATTCTTCACAGTCCAACTCTCACATCCATACATGACCACTGGAAAAACCATAGCCTTGACTAGATGGACCTTTGTTGGCAAAGTAATGTCTCTGCTTTTTAATATGTTGTCTAGGTTGGTTATAACTTTCCTTCCAAGGAAAGGAGTAAGCATCTTTTAATTTCATGGCTGCAATCACAATCTGCACTGATTTTGGAGCCCAGAAAAATAAAGTCAGACACTGTGTCCACTCTTTCCCCCTCTATTTTTCATGAAGTGATGGGACTGGAAGCCATGATCTTCGTTTTCTGAATGTTGAGCTTTAAGCCAATTTTTTCACTCTCCTCTTTCACTTTCATCAAGAGGGCTTTAGTTCTTCCTCACTTTCTGCCATAAGGGTGGTATTATCTGCATATAGTTAGCATGTTTCTATTTTGATGAGAATGATCTGATGGAAAGTGAGGATTTGATTAAGATGAAAGGAGAATTGAAAAAATCCAATTTTTTTGAATATTTGAAGAAAGTGAAAGGAATAGCTGGAATGTTTTTCTTGAAGAAGCAGCATAAGATTTAGAATGTTGCCTTAGTTATAAACATCCATAAAAATGTGAAGGAACACAGAGCATATCGTATGGGATAAGTAACTGTGGTTGTGGGAACTCTTGTCAACCTCTTTGATTGTAATAAACAATATAATAGTTGCTTGGGAAGATGAAAGAGGGATTGGTCTTTTGGGCATCATTAAGCATTCAGAAGAAATGTTTTAAGTGAGATGTGCTATGTGCTGTGCTTACTCTCTCAGTCACGTCCAACTCTTTGTGAGCCCACGGACTGTAGCCCACTAGGCTCCTCTGTCCATGGGGATTCTCCAGGCACGAATACTGAAGTGTGTTGCCATGCCCTCCTCCAGGGGATCTTCCCAATCCAGGGATTAAACCCAGGTCTCCTGCAGTGCAGGTAGTTTCGTTACCATCTGAGTCATCAGGGAAGTCTTTAAGTGAGATAATTCAGCATAATTGTGTATTTTTTTCCAGCCTTCAGCTGGGGATTCAGGCATAGAATAGGCAGATTTGGATTTAATCAGAGCTAGGGCTTTGCTGGGAGGGGGAAAATGAGCTAGATAAGGTTAGGAAAAACGAGAGTGAGAGTGTCTGAAAAGGAGTGCTCATATAGATGGACTGACATACCTAAACTGGATGTGGAATAAAGTAAGGATACAAAGGGAATGAGAGCAAGCACAAAGAACAGAGGATCAATAGACTTTCGTCAATCCAAATAACTAGAAAAAGTAAGCAGAAAAGACCCGCAATTGGAATTGTTGAAAATCTGATCATAAAAAGAGTGCAGATATTGGTAATGACAGTGTCAGGGTTGAGGCAGGACCATGGAAGTGTGGTAGCTGGTCAACAGAGGAAAAGAGCTATGGAAAAAGAGGCCAGACTATGTCTATGTGGATATTGATATTGTCAAGAGCTAAGACAGGAGTAATTCTTATAAGAAACAGTGATTGAACTAGGAGGTAAAATCTTCAGAGGATGATCAGGGACTTAAAGACACTTCATATTGTTCTCCTATGGCTAGTGGTATGGAGGGCCTGGGAGGAAAGAGAGCTACTGCTGAAAAGTGATGTGACGGGAGCATTGTCAATAGTGGAGAGCCAGGTTTCATTTGAGGCAAACAGTTAAAGAAAACAGTCTGAGAACAGGCCAGGTTACTAATCCTTTCTTTGATAGCTATATCTAAACGCATGTCAGTACAGGGGAGACAACAAGACAAGATGAAACGGCAGTCATTCCACAGTGACTTCCACTGCAGGCCAGACATGACAAAGTCTAGATGAAACCCCCTTGAACATCTCAGGTTCTCAGTTGGATGAGCCAGGAGCATTTTGGCTTCTTGCTGTTATATTGGACTGTTTCTTCTTTGGTTGTTGGTTATTTTTGAGTTTTGCTTCTTTTGATGTGAAAATCCTTGGGTCTCCCTGTCATTTTCACTCAGAAAGATGTGGCCAGACTTGAGATACGCTCAGACTAAAAAGACAAAGCAAAGCAAAAACAAAATGTAACCCCCAAAATAGGCAAAAATTATTCCTTTACCATGACCTGGCTGTAACTATTTGATCAAAGGGATATGAATAGTCACCTTTAAGCTATACATTTTTCTAGTCATCAAGATTTAAAACTATTTGAATTATCTGAATCATAGTAAAAGATTATTTAAGTGTTTGCGAAATTGTGGGCAATTTTGTTTACTTATTCTGTTTTGACTACTTTGGTTATAACCTTAGTTTTAAAATAGGATATCTTAATGTTCTAATGCATAAATAATGGACATCACTTATCAACAACTAAGTAAATATTTGTTTTAATTTTAGCTACAATGGTAGATGATTTCACTAGCTAAACAGAGTTCCTATACCATGTTAAATGAAACATATAGTTTTATCGCTTGATACAAGCTTTAATTGTTGATATATTTTCTTATATTTCTATGACAGTTAATGGTGATTAGTCTTAAGTTCTCAATTACAGTTTAAAAAAATGACCTTCAAGGCTGAACTATAAAATACTGTTTCTCCTTATTGCAAAGAGTTTAAGTATGAAGGTCCCTGAAACCTGATTGCATTTTCAATGGTGTAATTTTTACCCCTTGACAACCAGCCATCTTGTTTATTTATTACACTAGTTTACGGTAGCAGCAGACCATTCTCTATCCTTCTCACAACCCCCAGAAAGAAGGATAATTTACCAGTGAATAATTTGTTTGAGTTGATTTATTAGATGGTTCTTGAAAGCTCATTTTGACTGAGTGACCTTGGCTCTTAATATTTGGTCAATGCCAAGCACATAATAGAGGATGAATATTTATAACATGGTTGGCGCATGGGGATATAGTATAAATAGTGACTGATAAGATAACTGACATGCATCAGATGTATTTATGACAAATAAAAGTATGTCCAAAAAATGCACACACAAGCCAATGGTACTAGTTTATGGGGGCAAAGAAGAGTGTCAGGAGTAAGTAAAGTTGCACTTACCACATCCTTGAACCTGGAAGCCAATTAAGGAGTAAGCACTTGATGACCTTACTAAGTTTGCAGTTTCTCACTTTATCCATTTTTTAATGCAAAAACAGCACTTCAAAATAATTAACAACTATATAATTCTGATACTTTTTGTTTAAGTTTATAGTTTCTCTCTTTATCTACTTTGTAATGCAAAAATAGCACTTCAAAAGAATTAACAACTGTGTAATTCTGATGCTTTTTGTTTTCTTTGCCAGAATCCTGGATGTTAATTACTTAGCATGATTATAAAAACTACAAATGACCAAATAAAGTAAAAATAATTTTCATTTGATCTGGCTATGTACACATTTAGTGCAATCCAGACCCAACAGGAAACACAATTTCGAACTGTGTGGCTTGTTGCCACCTCTGATTGTCTCACTCAATGTGAAATGGTTGTTGGCAGCTTTTCCTCCGTTTTTTGAAATGCTAACAATGCTGATTTGATCTGACTTTTTTCTTTGTTTCTTTATAAGCTTTGATAATTCATTTGCGTCAATCACTTCATTTTGGGAGGAGGGATAGTGTTTCAATGTGATGATGCCACTGAGGCAAGCTCTATGATTTCTTTAAGATTTGTATTTACACAAATTTTGTATTTGTATTTGTATTTACAAATTTTACAAATCTTGTATTTACAAGATTTTCACTTGTCATGTTGGTTCTTTACTACAATTCCAAGTGATTGGGGACCTGTATAATGTCTTCTTTTCCCCTTTTCTGAGTAATGTAAGATGAATTTCCCAATTTGCAAATAAGTATGCACTTTATAAATTGCATGATTACATCCTCAGTCTCTCTGTATCCAGTCTTGGTTTTAGTGAGTGCCAATTCAAACTCTGGACCAGCCTATAGATAGTAAAGGGTAGATATCTGGTTCTGTGTTCTCCCTGAGAAATCTGAAGCAGATCATCTAAAATCCAAATATTTCCAGGGACAGATTGTATTTCCAAGGGAATTCTGAACCATGTCAGATTAGTAGTGGTCTAAACTAGCATTTCTGGAACTGAGTTTTTGGTGTGATGAGGACTTAACAACATTCTCTGAGAAGTGTCTTACATTGCTTACCCAAATTGGTAGAGAATTTTGATAAGAGATTAACCATTCATTGGGTGTAAATTCCTAAAAAAAATATGTTTAGTTTCAGTCTCCATTATATTTCTGTATGGATTCTGATTATATAACTATATTACAGATTGCATTTCATTTATTAATATTCCACACCTCATCCAAAAAGGAATGTGAGACAGCTGGGTCTGCAACAAATCTGATCATTTCTAAAATGTCAGTGTTTGTCTCCTGAAATTAGATTTTCTTTCTCCTCATTTCTCTTTGAACTCATATTTTTATTGCATAATGTTCCTTAATTATTACCCTAAATATGGTGTCTCCTTTGTTTTCCTCAGAGTTATACTTTCTTTGCTCCGTTTTACCCATCTCACAATTTGTTGCTATTCACACAGCTTTCTTTTGTGATCATTTTCTTCCCTGCTGTGAATACTTCATCCAAATCTGCTTGAAGGTTTCTTTTCACATGTGTCACTACATTGATTGAAATATATTAATGACTTAGTATCATTTTTACTATCACAATAATGAACTATTATATTGTGAATTTGTTTTCCCTAAGAGTAGTATTAGGATAAAACCCTGTATCCATGACAGGATAGCACTACAATCCATTAGGCTTTAAGTGTTGCTTCACTGGCAACACTTACAAAGTCACTTTTTTTTAAAGATACTTTTAATTATAGCTTGTAATAGAGCATAAAGTGCCCTGCCCTCATGTTGATTAATTGTATTAAAGCCTTTACTTTTTCAGTTTCTTGGTTTAGTCAAAGCATAATTAAACTCACATGTTTTATTAAATATAAAATTCCAACTTTCTGCCTCAGGAAGAGAGTGATAAAAAATAACCACACATTAATTTAATTCATTCAAGAAAGCTTGCGCTCACTCTTCCAGAGCCACCAATAACCAGATCATGTAGTTACAAACAGAATATAGTGGCCACATCTGTGAGCCATAAAAAGAGCCTCTGGATCAATTTCTGTACTAGGCAGAAAGACACTGTTGGGAGAACCCATTCAATGCAATATATGAAAAGTCTTGCTAGATTTCCATCTGCCGTGGCTACCTGGATTTTTTGGATAATATTTGAATGCAAGATAATCTTTAGAGGACAGGAGGAGAAGGGAACGACAGAGGATGAGATGGTTGGATGGCATCACTGACTCAATGGACATGAGTTTGGGTAAACTCCAGGAGTTGGTGACGGACAGGGAGGCCTGGCATGCTGTGGTTCATGGGATCTCAAAGAATCAGACATGACTGAGCGACTGAACTGAACTGAACTGAATCTTTAGAACGTGTTGCCTCTGTTTTTTAAAAGTGGCCCACCTGATTCTTCTAAACATGCCACTTTGGCATCTTTGCAAAATGAATTTCTACTGTGTTCAGTTTAGAAATAATTATCCACTGTCTTCTGGCATATTGCATTTTGAAAATAATATCCTTTTATTTATGCATTGTAGAATCAATGTTAGATTATTTGAGTATCAGCAGTGCAGTAGCTCTCACACTTCTTTCTCTACCTGCATTTTTGTTTGTTTAACTTCTTTAAATAACCAGCTGAGATGATTCATTGTGATTCATACTAAAGAAGGCAGCATGAAGAATAGAAAATGCAGGATAATAAAGGACTGTTGTTTCCCCTGGCTGAAATCATATTGGACATTTCTTTTCTTCTCTTTAGTGATGCCACAAGATATTTTTAAGACAACATTAAGTAGCACGCATTCCCGTCCCCCCCCGCCGCCAAATAATCTTCTATTCTGCTTTTAACTGCTGTGTTATGCAGAACATAAATCATACTTTTTCTTAGCACTATAAATCAGTGAAATCTAAGCTATGATTGTGCAATTGTTAGCACCTTTAAAATTGTGATAAGCTCAATCTGTAGAAGAAGAGATACTGTGAAATACTATTAAAGTAAAAGGCTATGTTAGTTTGATATAAAAATATAGTTTTAGAGTATGACCAGTACATTTCATTCTTAATTCAAAATGAAATTGAGTGAGTTTTTAAAAAGTACAGCCAGAAAGCAGAACCAAAAAATAGAAATAAACTAAAAGTTTTTGAAGTATGAAACTCGAGAGGCCACAATAGTAGGCAGTAAAATCGTTATTTAAAATGAGACAGTTATAAATTTGTTCAGGTGACTGCAGAACAGACATAATACACATGGGTTTCTGCCAAGCAGAAACTCATCAAGGTATGAAGTGCTGCAGGATAAGAGGTTGTTTGTGCTGGTCTCAGACTCTGGCAGGTTGGAACATCTGTAGGCTCAAGGGGTGTAGTCAGCCCTGTAGTTACTGTTCATACCCAGATGCCTTAGAGGCCTTGTGGGTAGGACGTGTATTAAATAACTTTAAGTGTCTGACCTATTGTTGGAAGGTATTTTAGGGTCCTATACCAAGGGTACTCAAGAACACATTTTCTGGGAAGCACCTTGGCACTTTAGGGGTCACTCCCCAAAACCCAGGTAATGTGCTAAGAGCCTTATGTTCTTTGTGACATTTAACCTTACTCTAACCTCGTGGGCTGAGCTGAGTATTATGACCAATTTAGAGATTAAGAAATTGCCTAGGAAGGGTTTTGAGTCTTACTTGGGTGTATACATTTATGTGGTAGATTTAGGACTGGAATATAGGGCCATCAGATTCCAAGGCCTCTGCCCTCCCACTACCCTACGCTGCCTTCTTGGGAGAACAGCACAGGGTGATTGTTGGCTAGAAGGCAGGGGACTCTGAGGAGTAGGGATCTGCTTCCTCTAGTATATTTTAGTTTCTCCTGAAGTGACTTGTCTAGAGCTCAGTATCCATCTCTATATCCACTGACTGGTAATTCCTCCTTCCTTCTCTCTTTCCTCTTCCTCTTCACTTAATATTAATACTGATTATAATATCCAGCCCTGTCCTTTCTACAGAAACCTGGAAAAATGGAAGGGTGTAAGTTAGACATGGGTTCATCCTCTAGAAGGATGAGGACTGGGGGAAATGAGGGAAGACTAATCAATATTGTTATTTCTAGATGGAACACCCTACCTCAACTGCTTTAATATAGGTAGTTTCCAGACTTTTAAGAGTTCCATTAGAGGTCAGTTTCTGTGTAATTTCATGATCACTCAAGTTTCACTTCTTCCCTGGGATCTAATTAGAATATTGCTATACCCGATGACGTATTCCTTCATCTTTAAGAGCATTTATTTCACTTCATATTTATTTATTCCCTGTTTTTGGATTATTTCTAACTAGATTAGAAATTTATTACAATGAGATATTTAATTTTTTGTGTCTTACAGAACCAGTACTTATAAAACAGTACACAAAATAGGACTCAATAAGTAGTTGGTGAAAATATATTTGTATTTTACATAGAAATGGAGGAAAATATGCAAACTGTTTTCATTTGAAATTTAGAAGTACATTTCAATTGCCTGTTGAATGTCAAGATAATTTTAATAGGTAGTCTCAATAATTTTATATTATATTAAGGTTTGTACTCAATATTTATCACAAATTATGTTCTGCCATGCTGTAAAAACTTATAATGGTTGGCTTTTCACCAAGAGCGAAGATATAAAAGGGTCAATTTTAAAGGTTGATTGTATTATACAGAGTGAAGTAAGTCAAGAAGAGAAACACCAATACACTATATTAATGTATATATGTGGAATTTAGAAAGATGGTTAATGATGACCCTATATGCAAGACAGCAAAAGAGACACAAATATAAAGAACAGACTTTTGGACTCTGTGGGAGAAGGTGAGGGTGGGATGATTTGATGAATAGCATTGAAACATGTATATTGCCATATGTAAAACAGATGACCAGTGCAAGTTCCATGCATGAAGCAGGGAACTCAAAGCCAGTGCTCTGGGACAACCCAGAGTGGGGAGGGAGGTGGGTGGGGGCTTCAGGATGGGGGGACACATATACATCCATGGCTGATTCATGTCAATGTGGGCAAAAGCCACCACAATATTGTAGAGTAACTAGCCTCCAATTAAATTAATTAAAAAATAATAGTCAAGAAGTAGAAAGAAAAAAAAATAAAGGTTGGTTGTCTAGTTCTGTATTTTTTAATAGAAATATAGATGATTTACAATGTTGTATTAATTACTACTATACAGCAGTGACCCAGTTATACATACACACACACACACATACACATGCACACATACACACATGCACGCGCACACACACACACACATATAGTTGTTTTCCTATCATTTTCCATTATGGTTTATCAGTATATTCAATAATGTTCCCTATACTATGCAGTAGGGCATGGTTGTTTATCCATTCTATGTATATTAGGTTGCATATGTTAATCTCAAACTCCCAATCCATCACTCTTCTACCCCCCACCCCCCTGGCAAACACTAGTCTATTCTCTATGTTTGTGATTCTGATTCTGTTTCATAATTATTTTCAATTGTGTCATATTTTAGATTTCACGTATAAGTGATATCATATGATACATGAGTTTCTCTTTCTGACTGGGTCCATCCATGTTGCTGTGAATGGCACCATTTTGTTCTCTTTATGGCTAAGTGGTATTCCATTCTACGCATATAAAGCATTTTCAGTATCCATTCATCTGTCTGCAGACATTTACGTTGTTTCCACGTTTGGCTATTGTGAGTAATGCTGCTATGAAGATAGGAGTGCATATATCTTTCCAAATTTTATTTTTGTCTAGGTATATGCTCAGGAGTGGGACTGCTGTATCATATTGCAACTCTATTTTTTAGTTATCTGAGAAACCTTCAAACCACTTTCCACAGTGGCTGCCCAATTTATGTTTACACACACAGCGTGGCATGGTTCCCTTTTCTCCACACCCTCTCTAGCACTCGTTATTTGTATAATTTTTAATCATGGCCATTCTGACAAGTGTGAGGTGATACTTCATTGTAGTTTTGATTTGCATTTCTTTTATAACTGATGATATTGAGCTTTTATCATCTACCTTTTGACCATTTGTGTTTCTTTGGTTGTTGCTGTTGTTGTTCAGTTGCTCAAATAGTTGTGCCAACTATTTGCAACTGCATGGACTGCATCATGCCAGGCTCTTCTGTCCTTCACTATCACGCAGAATTTGCTCAAACTCATGTCCATTGAGTCAATGATGCCATCCAACCATCTCATTCTCCAATGCCCCCCTCTCCTCGTACCCTCAATCTTTCCCAGCATCAGGGTCTTCTCCAATGAGTAGGTTCTTTGTATCAGTTTTGGAGCTTCAGCTTCAGCATCAGCCCTTCCAATTAATATTCAGAGTTAATTTCCTTTAGGATTGACTGGTTTGATCTCCTTGCTATCCAAGGGACTCTCAAGACTCTTCTCCAGCACCACACACAGTTTCAAAGCATCAACTCTTTGACCCTCAGTATCTTTATGGTCCTACTATCACATTGGTACATGACTACCGGAAAAACCTTAGCTTTGACTAGATGGAACTTTGTCTAAAAGTGATGTCTCTGCATTTTAAATGATGTCTAGGTTTGTCATAGCTTTTCTTCTAAGGACTAAGCATCTATTAAATTTTTGGCTGCAGTCACCATCTGTAGTGATTTTCAGTTCATTTCAGTCGCTTAGTCATGTCCGACTTTTTGCAACCCAATGGACTTCAGCATGCCAGTCTTCCCTGTCCATCATCAACTTCCAGACCTTGCCCAAACTCATGTCCATTGAGTTGGTGATGCCATCCAACCATCTCATCCTCTGTCATCCCCTTCTCCTCCTGTCTTCAGCCTTTCCCAGCATCAGGGTCTTTTCAAATGAGTCAGTTCTTCACATCAGGTGGCCAAAGTATTGGAGCTTCAGCTTCAGTGTCAGTCCTTCCAATGAATATCCAGGACTGATTTCCTTTAGGATGGACTGGTTGGATCTCTGAAGTCTAAGGGACTCTCAAGAGTTTTCTCCAACACCACAGTTCAAAAGCACCAATTCTTTGGTACTCAACTTTCTTTATGGTCCAACTCTCACACCCAAACATGAGTACTTGAAAAACCGTAGATTAGACTAGATGGACATTTATTGGCAAAGTAACGTTTCTGCTTTTTAACATGCTGTCTAGGTTTGTAATAGCTTTTTTTCAAAGGAGCAAATGTCTTTTAATTTCATGGCAGCAGTCATGATCTGCAGTGATTTAGGAGACTATGAAAATAAAGTCTCTCACTGTTTCCATTGTCTCCCCGTCTATTGACCATGAAGTGATGGGACCAAATGCCATGATCTTAGTCTTTTCAGTGTTGAGTTTTAAGCCAGCTTTTTCACTCTTCTCTTTCACTTTCATCAAGAAGATCTTTAGCTCCTATTTCCTTACTGACATACCAGTGATATCATCTGCATATCTGAAATTATTGATATTTCTCCCTGCAATCTTGATTCTAGCTTGGGCTTCATCCAGTCCAGCATTTTGTATGATGTACTCTGCATAAAAGTTAAATAGGCGAGGTGACAATATACAGTCTTTATGAACTCCTTTCCCAATTTTGAACCAGTCTATTGGCCGAGAGGAGCTAGCCCATGGCCAAGGTAAGGAGCAGTGGCTGCACTTTGCTGGAACAGCCGTGAAGAGATACCCCACGTCCAAGGTAAGAGAAACCCAAGTAAGAAGGTAGGCACTGAGAGAGGGCAACAGAAGGCAGACAGACTGAAACCACAATCACAGACAACTAGCCAATCTGATCACATGGACAACAGCCTTGTCTAACTCAGTGAAACTAAGCCATGCTGTGTGGGGCCACCCAAGATGGACGGGTCACGGTGGAGAGGTCTGACAGAATGTGGTCCACTGGAGAAGGGAATGGTGAACCACTTCACTATTCTTGCCTTGAGAACCCCATGAACAGTATGAAAAGGCAAAAAGATGGGACACTGAAAGATGAACTTCCCAGGTCAGTAGGTGCCCAATATGCTACTAGAGATCAGTGGAGAAATAACTCCAGAAAGAATGAAGGGATGGAGCCAAAGCAAAAACAACACCCAGTTGTGGATGTGACTGGTGATAGAAGCAAGGTTCGATGCTGTAAAGAGCAATATTACATAGCAACCTGGAATGTTAGGTCTATGAATCAAGGCAAATTGGAAGTGGTCAAACGGGATGGCAAGAGTGAACGTCAATATTCTAGGAATTAGTGCTCTAGGATGGACTGGAATGGGTGAATTTAACTCAGATGACCATTACATCTACTACTGTGGGCAGGAATCCCTTAGAAGAAATGGAGTAACCATCATAGTCAAAAAAAGAGTCCAAAATGCAGTACTTGGATGCAATCTCAAAAATGACAGAATGATCTCTCTTCGTTTCCAAGACAAACCATTCAGTATCACAGTAATCCAAGTCTATGCCCCGACTAGTAATGCTGAAGAAGCCGAAGTTGAATGGTTCTAGGAAGACCTACAAGACCTTCTAGAACTAACACCCCAAAAAGATGTCCTTTTTGTTATAGTGGATTGAAATGCAAAAGTAGGAAGTCAAGAAATACCTGGAGTAACAGGCAACTTTGGCCTTGGAGTACAGAATGAAGCAGGGCAAAGGCTAATAGAGTTTTGCCAAGAGAACGCACTGGTCATAGCAAACACCCTCTTCCAACAACACAAGAGAAGACTCTACACATGGACAACACTAGATGGTGAACACTGAAATCAGATTGATTACATTCTTTGCAGCCAAAGATGGAGAGCTCTATACAGTTGGCAAAAACAAGACCAGGAGCTGACTGTGGCTCAGATCATGAACCCTTATTGCCAAATTCAGACTTAAATTGAAGAAAGTGGGGAAAACCACTAGACCATTCAGGTATGACCTAAATCAAATTCCTTATGACTCTACAGTGAAGGGAGAAATAGATTTAAGGGACTAGATCTGATAGACAGAGTGCCTGATGAACTATGGATGGAGGTTCGTGACATTGTACAGAGACAGGAATCAAAACCATTCCCAAGAAAAAGAAATGCAAAAAGGCAAAACGGCTGTCTGAGGAGGCTTTACAAATAGCTGTGAAAGAAGAGAAGCAAAATGTAAAGGAAAAAAGGGAAGATGTACCCATTTGAATTCAGAGCTCCAAAGAATAAAAGGAGAGATAAGAAAGCCTTCCTCAGTGATCAGTACAAAGAAATGGAGGAAAACAACAGAATGGGAAAGACTAGAGATCTCTTCAAGAAAATTAGAGATACCAATGGAACATTTCATGCAAAAATGGCCTGGATAAAGGACAGAAATGGTATGGACCTAACAGAAGCAGAAGATATTAAGAAGAGGTGGCAAGAATACATAGAAGAACTGTACAGAAAAAATCTTCACACCTTAGATAACCATGATGGTATGATCACTCACACTCACCTAAAGCCAGACATCCTGGAATGTGAAATCAAATTGGCCTTAGGAAGCATCACTATGAACAAAGCTAGTGGAGGTGATGGAATTCCAGTTGAGGTATTTCAGATCCTAAAAGATGATCTGTTAAAGTGCTGTACTCAATATGTCAGCAAATTTGGAAAATTCAGCAATGGCCACAGGACTGGAAAAGGTCAGTTTCCATTCCAATCCCAAAGAAAGGCAATGCCACAGAATGCTCAAAATTCTCCAAGCCAGTCTTCAGTATTAAGTGAACCGTGAACTTCCAGATGTTCAAGCCAGTTTTAGAAAAGGCAGAGGAACCAGAGATCAAATTGCCAACATCTAGTGGATCATCAAAAAAGCAAGAGAGTTACAGAAAAACATCTATTTCTGCCTTATTGATTATGCCAAAGCCTTTGACTGTGTAGATCAAAATAAACTGAGGAAAATTCTGAAAGAGATGGGAATACCAGACCACCAGACCTGCCTCTTGAGAAACTTGTATGCAGGTCAGGAAGCAACAGTTAGCACTGGACATCGAACAACAAACTGGTTCCAAATAGGAAAAGGAGTACATCAAGGCTGTATATTGTCACCCAGTTTATTCAACTTATATAGAGTACATCTTGAAAAACGCTGGGCTGGAGGAAGCACAAGTTGGCATCAAGATTGCTGGGAGAAATATCAATAACCTCAGATATGCAGATGACACCACCCTTATGGCAGAAAGTGAAGAGGAACTAAAAAGCCTCTTGATGAAAGTGAAAGAGGAGAGTGAAAACATTGGCTTAAAGCTCAACATTCAGAAAACTACGATCATGGCATCCAGTCCCATCACTTCATGGCAAATAGGTGGGGAAACAGTGGAAACAGTGGCAGTCTTTATTTTCGGGGCTCCAAAAATCACTGCAGATGGTGACTGCAGCCATGAAATTAAAAGACACTTGCTCCTTGAAAGGAAAGTTATGACCAACCTAGATAGCATATTAAAAAGCAGAGACATTACATTGTCAACAAAGGTCTAGCTAGTCAATGCTATGGCTTTTCTAGTAGTCATGTATGAATGTGAGAGTTGGACTATAAAGAAAACTGAACACCAAAGAATTGATGCTTTTGAACTGTGGTGTTGGAGAAGACTCTTGAGAGTCCCTTGGACTGCAAAGATATCCAAGCAGTCTGTTCTAAAGGAGATAAGGCCTGGGTGTTCATTGATAGGACTGATGTTGAAGCTGAAACTCTATACTTTGGCCACCTGATGTGAAGTGCTGACTCACTTGAAAAGACCCTGATGCTCGGAAAGATTGCGGGAAGGAAGAGAAGGGGACAACAGAGGATGAGATGGTTAGATGGCATCACCGACTCAGTGGACCTGAGTTTGGGTAGACTCCGGGAGTTGGTGATGGACAGGGAGACCTGGTGTGCTGTGGTTCATGGGGTCGCAGAGTCGGACATGACTGAGCGATGAACTGAACTGATTGTTTCATGTCCATTTCTAACTGTTGCTTCTTGACCTGCCTACATATTTTTGAGGAGGCAGGTAAGGTGGCCTAGTTTTCCCATCTCTTTAAGTATTTTCCACAGTTTGTTGTGATCCACACAATCAAAGTCTTTAATATTGTCAGTGAAGCAGAAGCAGATATTTTTCTGGAATTCCCTTATTTTTCCATGATCCAATGGATGCAGGCAATTTAATCTCTGGTTTTTCTGTCTTTTCTAAATCCAGATTGAACATCTGAAAGTTCTCAGTTCATGTACTGTTAAAGCCTAGGTTGGAGAATTTTGAGCATTACTTTACTAGCATGTGAGATGAGGGCAATTGTGTGGTAGTTTGAACATTTTTTGACATTGCCTTTCTTTGTGATTGGAATGAAAACTGACTTTTTCCCATCCTGTGACCACTGCTGAGTTTTCCAAATTTGCTGGCATATTGAGTGAAGCGCTTTCACAGCATCATCTTTTAGGATTTGAAATAGCTCAACGGGAATTCCATCACCTCTATTAGCTTTGTCCGTAGTAGTGCTTCCTAAGGCCCACTTGATTCTGCATTCCAGGATGTCTGGCTCTAGGTGAGTGATCATACCATCATGGTTATCTGGATATTTAAGATCTTTTTTTGTATAGTTCTTCTGTGTATTTTTGCCACCTCTTCTTAATGTCTTCTGTTTCTGTAGGTCCATGGCATTCTTGTTCTTTATTGTGCCCATCTTTGCATGAAAATTGCCCTTGGTATCTCTAATTTTCTTGAAGAGATCTCTAGTCTTTCCCATTCTATTGTTTTTGCCTGTTTCTTTCATCAGTCACTTAGGAAGGCTTTCTTATCTCTCCTTGCTATGCTTTGGAATTCTGCTTTCAAATAGGTATATATTTCCTTTTCTCCTCTGCCTTTCACTTCTATTCTTTTCTCAGATATTTGTAAAGCTTTCTCAGACAACCATTTTGCCTTTTTGCATTTCTTCTTCTTGGGGATGGTTTTGATCACCCACTGCCGCACAGTGTTAAGAACCTCCATCCATAGTTCTTCAGGCACTCTAGCTATCAGATCTAATGCCTTGAACCTATTTCTCACTTCCACTGATACACTTAGGGGATTTGATTTAGGTCATACCTGGATGGTCTAGTGGTTTTCCCTACTTTCTTCAGTTTAAGTCTAAATTTTGCAATCATGTGTTCATGATCTGATCCATAGTCAGATTCTGGTCTTGTTTTTCTGACTGTACAGAGCTTCTCCATCTTTGGCTGCAAAGAATATAGTCAATCTGATTTCGGTATTGACCATCTGGTGATGTCCATGTGTAGAGTCTTTTCTTGTGTTATTGAAAGAGTGTGTTTGCTATGACCAGTGCACCCTCTTGGCAAAACTCTGTTACCCTGCCCTGCTTCATTTTCATACTCCAAGGCCAAACTTGCCTGCTATTCCAGGTAGTATTTGACTTCCTACTTTTGCATTCCATCCCCTATAATGAAAAGGACATGTTTTTTTTTTTTTTTTTGGTGTTAGTTCTAGAAGGTCTTGTGGGTCTTCATAGAACCAATCAACTTCAGCTTATTTGGCATTAGTGGTTGGGGCATAGAATTGGATTACTGTAATATTGAATGGTTTTCTTTGGAAATGAACAGAGATCATTCTGTCGTTTTTGAGAGTGCACCCAAGTACTGCATTTCAGACTCATTTGTTCACAATGAGGGCTATTCCATTAATTTTTTAAGGGGTCTGTGCCCACAGTAGTAAATATATTGTCATCTGAATTAAATTTGCCCATTCTGGTCCATCTTAGTTTACTTATTCCCAAAATGTTGATGTAAAATCTTGCCATCTCTTGTTTGACCACTTCCAATTTACCTTGATTCATGGACCTAAAATTCCAGGTTCCTATGCAATACTGTTTATAGCATTGGAGTTTATTTCCATTACCAATCACATCCACAACTGGGTATTGTTTTTGTTTTGGCTCAGCCTCTTCATTCTTTCTGGAGCTATTTCTCACTCTTCTCCAGTAACATACTGGGCACCTACTGACCTGGGGAGTTCATCTTTCAGTGTCACATCTTTTTGCCTTTTCATACTCTTCATGGGGTTCTCAAGGCAAGAATACTGAAGTGTTTGCCATTCCCTTCTCCAGTGGACTACATTTTGTCAGAACTCTCCACCATTGTACGTCATGAGAAATGCTGGGCTGGAAGAAGCACAAGTTGGAATTAAGATTGCCGGGAGAAATATCAATAACCTCAGATATGCAGATGACACCACCCTTATGGCAGAAAGTGAAGAGGAACTAAAAAGCCTCTTGATGAAAGTGAAAGTGGAGAGTGAAAAAGTTGGCTTAAAGCTCAACATTCAGAAAATGAAGATCATGGCATCTGGTCCCATCACTTTATGGGAAATAGATGGGGAAACAGTGGAAACAGTGTCAGACTTTATTTTTCTGGGCTCCAAAATCACTGCAGATGGTAACTGCAGCCATGAAATTAAAAGACGCTTACACTTTGGTAGGAAAGTTATGACCAACCTAGATAGCATATTCAAAAGCAGACATTACTTTGCCACAAAGGTCTGTCTAGTCAAAGCTATGGTTTTTCCTGTGGTCATCTATGGATGTGAGAGTTGGATTGTAAAGAAGGCTGAACGCCGAAGAATTGATGCTTTTGAACTGTGGTGTTGGAGAAGACTCTTGAAGAGTCCCTTGGACTGCAAGGAGATCCAACCAGTCCATTCTGAAGGAGATCAGCCCTGGGATTTCTTTGGAAGGAATGATGCTAAAGCTGAAACTCCAGTACTTTGGCCACCTCATGCAAAGAGTTGACTCATTGGAAAAGACTCTAATGCTGGGAGGGATTGGGGGCAGGAGGAGAAGGGGACGATAGAGGATGAGATGGCTGGATGGCATCACTGCCTCGATGGACGTGAGTCTGGGTGAACTATGGGAGTTGATGATGGACAGGGAGGCCTGGTGTGTTGCAATTCATGGGGTCACAAAGAGTCAGACAAGACTGAGCGACTGAACTGAACTGAACTCCACCATTACCCATCCATCTTGGTTGACCCCAAACCACATGGCTCATAGTTTCACTGAATCATACAAGGCTGTGATCCAAGGGATCAATTTGGTTAGTTTTCTGTAATTGTTTATCTGGGTCCTGCTCTGATGGGTGGAGACATACTCAGCAAATCTTAATCCAATTTTATGTTGATTGGCGGGGCTGTTTTCCCTTCCTGTAGTTAGATCTGAGGCCAAACTATGGTAGAGATAATGGTTACCTCCTTCAAAAAGACTTATGCCAGGACTGTTGCATTCAGTGCCCTTTATCGCACATCAGGCCACTGTCAACCCACCCCTCAGCTGGAGAATCCTGGACACCCACAAGCAAGTCTGGCTCAGTCTTTTGTGGGATCACTGTACCTTTCTCCTGGGTCCTGGTAGGCACAAGGTTTTGTCTGTGCCCTCCAAGAGTATATTTCCCCAGTCTGATGTAAGATCTGTAATCATATCCCACTGGCCTTTGAAGTCAAATTTCCTGTGGGTTCTCAATCCCTTTGCTGGATCCCCAGCTTGGGAAATCTGATGTGGGCTCTAGAACTTTTGCAATAATGGGAGAACAGTGGTTTTGGAGCCCAGAAAATAGTCTGTCTCTGCTTCCATATTTTTCCCCTTCTATTTGTCATGAAGTGATGGGACCAGATTCCATGATCTTAGTTTTTTAATGTTGAGTTTTAAGCCAGCGTTTTCACCTTCCTCTTTCACTTTCATCAAGAAGCTTTTTAGTTCTTCTTCGCTTTCTGCCATAACAGTGGTGTAATCTGTATATTTGAGGTTATTGATATTTCTCCCGGCAATCTTGATTCCAGCTTGTGCTTCATCCAATCTGGCGTTTCACATGAAGTACTCTGCATATAATTTAAATAAACAAGGTGACAATATACAGCCTTGACATACTCCTTTCCCAATTTTGAAACAGTCCATTGTTCCATGTCTGATTCTAACTGTTGCTTCATGAGCTGCATACAGATTTCTCAGGGGGCAGGTTAGGTGGTCTAGTATTTACATCTCTTGAAGAATTTTCCACAGTTTGTTGTGATCCACATGGTCAAAGGCTTTAGCGTAGTTAATGAATCAGATGTTTTTCTGCACTTCCCTTGCTTTTTTTATGATCTAATGTGAAGTGAATGTTGCTCAATTGTGTCCGACTCTGCGATCCCATGGACTATACATTCTATGGAATTCTCCATGGGACTTTCCCTTTTCCAGGGGATCTTCCCAACCCAAGATTGCAGGCAGATTTTTTTTTTTTTTTCATTTTTTGACTATTGAGGTTTTTTTTATTTTAATTTTATTTTATTTTTAAATTTTACAATATTGTATTGGTTCTGCCATATATCGAAATGAATCCGCCACAGGCATACATGTGTTCTCCATCCTGAACCCTTATCCCTCCTCCATCCCCATACTATCTCTCTGGGTCATCCCAGTGCACCAGCCCCAAGCATCCAGTATCGTGCATCGAATCTGGACTGGCGACTTGTTTCATATATGATATTATACATATTTCAATGCCATTCTCCCAAATCATCCCACCCTCTCCCTCTCCCACAGAGTCCAAAAGACTGTTCTATACATGCCGGCAGATTCTTTACTAGGTGAGCCACCAGGGAAGCCCTGTGATCTAATGGATGTTGGCAATTTGATCTCTGGTTTCTCTGCTTTTCCTAAATCCAGGTTGAACATCTGGAAGTTCTCGGTTCACTTGTTACTGAAAACTAACTGGAAGCATTTTGAGCATTAACTTGCCAATATGTGGAACAAGAGCAATTGTGTGGTAGTTTGATCATTCTTTGGCATTGCCCTTTGGGATTGGAATGAAAACTGACCTTTTTCAGTCCTGTGGCCAGTGCCGAGAAATGTCTGTTTATGTCTTCTGCCCATTTTCAGTTGAGTTGTTTTGTTGTTGAGTTGTATGAACTGCTTGTATACTTGTAAATTAAACCCTTTTCAGTCTCATCATTTGCAAATATAGTCTGTAGGATGGGCTTCCCTGGCAGCTCAGTGGTAAAGAATCTGCCTACTAATGCAGGAGTTATGGGTTCAATCCCTGGGTTGGGAAAATCTGCTGAAGAAGGAAATGGCAACTCACCTCAGTGTTCTTGCCTGGATAATCCCATGGACAGAGGAATCTGGCAGACTACAGTCCATGGAGTCAAAAAGAGTCAGACAACTAAACAATAATAACTGTCTCTAGAATGTCTTTTCATTTTGTTTATGGTTTTCCTGCTGTAAAAAAGCTTGTAATTTTGATAAAGTCCCATTTTTTTATTTTTATTGCTTTGGGGACTGACCTAAAAAAAAAAAAAAATTGGTGAGATTTAGGTAAGATTTACGTCAGACAATGTTTTGCCTATGTTCTCTTTCTAGGAGTCTTATGTTCAAGTCCTTAAGTCATTTTGAGTTTGTTTTTGTGTATGGTGAGAGTGTGTGTTTTAACTGTATTGATTTACATGTGGCTATCCAACTTTCCCAACACTACTTGCTGAAGAGATAGTCTTTTCTCTGTTGTATACTCTTATCCTCATTTGTCAAAGATTAATTGACGATTGGGTTGTAGGTTTATTTCTGGGCTCTCTATTCTGTTTCATTGATCCATATGTCTGTTCTTGCACCACTATTTTGATTATGGTAGCTTTGTAGTATTGTCTGAAGTCTGGGAGGGTTATGCCTTGTTTTTTTTTTTTTTCCCCCCAGCATTGTGTTGGCAATTCTGGTTTTTTATGTTTACGTATAAATTTTAGGATTGTTTGTTCTAGCTCTGTGAAAACTGTCATGGGTAATTTGAAAGGGATCATGTTAAACCTGAAGGGCTTCCCTTGTGGCTCAGATGGTAAAAAATCTGCCTACAATAAAGGAGACCTGAGTTTGATCCCTGGACCTGAGTAAGATCCCCTGAAGAAGGGAATGGCAACCCACTCCAGTATTCTTGCCTGGAGAGTTCCATGGACAGAGGAGCCCATGGACTGTAGTCAACAGAGGTGTAAAGAGTTGGACAGACACACCCACATATTAAGTCCATAGATTGCTTTGGGTAGTATGGTCATTTTAACAATATTGCAATATTATTTCTTCTAATTATGGGATATATTTCCATTTCTTTGAGTCATCTTGAATTTCCTTTGTAAATGTTTTATAGTTCTCTGCATAGAAGTCTTTCTCCTCCTTGGTGAGGTTTATTAACTTTATTTTTTTGAAATTTCCTTTTTTACATTTTCTTTCTGATATTTCATTGTTACTGTAAAGAAATGAATTGATTTCTGTATGTTAAGCTTGTATCCTGCTACCTTGTTGAATTTGTTGATCAGTTTTACTAGTTTTTGCATGGAGTTTTTAGGGTTTTCTATATATAATATTATATCATCTACTTATAGTGATGATTTCCCCTCTTCCTTTCCAATTTGGACATATTTATTTATTCATTTTTCTGACTGTTGTGGCTGTCTTTCAATACTACATTGATAGAAGAAGTGAGATTGGGCCTTCTTGTCTCATTCCAGATTTTAGTGAGAATCTGGAATTTATACCATTTAGTATTATATTGGCTGTGGGTTTGTCATAAGTAGCTTTTACTATCTTGAGATGCATTCCCTCCATATCCACTTTGTTAAGAGTTTTTGTCATGAATGGATATTGACTTTTTTCAAAGGCTTTTTCAGCATCTATTGAGGTGCTCATGTGATTTTTGTTTATGTAGTGTATCATACTGATTTATTTGTGGATGTTTAATCCTCCTATGAATGTGGAATGTATCTTATTTTGTTTTTGTATATGATATCTTTAATGTGTTGTTGGATTCAGTTTGCTAATATTTTGCTGAGAATTTTTGCATCTATATTTATCAAAGATATTGGCCTTTTTTTTTTTTTTGGTGGTGTCTTTGGTTTTGGTATCCTTGGGAGTGCTCCTTCCTCTTCAATATTTTGGAAGAGTTTGAGAAGGATTAGTATAAGTTCTTCTTTGAATGTTTGGCAGAATTTGCCTGTAAAGTCATCTGGTCCTGGACTTTTATTTATAGGGAGTTCTTTTTTTTTTTTTTTTAATTGAAGAATATTTGCTTTACAGAATTGTCTTGGTTTCTGCTGAACATCAATATGAATCAGCCATAGATATACATATGTCCCCTCCCTCTTGAACCTCCCTCTCTATCCAACCCCTCTAGGTTGTTACAGAATTCCTGTTTGAGTTCCCTGAGTCATACAGCAAATTACCAGTGGGAGTTTTTAAATTACAGATTGTATTTGACTTTTAATGATCAGTCTGTTCAAATTTTGTATTCTTGATTCAATTTTGGTAAGCTGTGTATTTCTAGAAACTTGCCCATTGCTTCTAGCTTGTCACATTTTTTTATATATATAATTGTTCATAACATTTCCTTATGGATTTTTTTTTTTTTTGTATTTCTGCAGTATCTGTTGTTATGTCTCCTTCATATCTTATTTTGTTTATCTGAATTCTGTCTCTTAACTTCTTGGTAAGCCTGGCCAGAGACTTGTCAATCTTGTTTATCCTTATAGATAACCAGCTCTTGGTTTTATTGATTTTTTTTCTATTTTTAATCTTAATTTATTTCCTCTCTTATCTTTATTATTTCCTTCATTCTACAACTTGTGTTTTTGCTTATTCTTTTTCAAATTATTTTAAGTGGTAGGTTTGTTCATTTGAGACTTTTCCTATTTTTTTATGGAAGGCCTGTATCAATATAAGCTTCCTTCTAAGAACAGTTTTTACTGCACACCATAGATTTTGTATGGCTGTGTTTTCATTGTCATATGTCTCAAAGTGTTTTAAATTTTCTCTTTGATTTCATCATTGACTTGTTAGTTTTTTAGCATGATGTTTTTAGTCTTCATGTAATTGTTTGTTTCTCATTTCTTTTCCTGTGGTTGATTTCTGTTTTCATACCATTGTGATCAGAAAAGATGCTTGAGATAATTTCTATACTCTTAAATTTGTTGATGATTGTTTTGTACATTAATAAGCAGTCAATCCTAGAGAATCTTCCACGTGCACTTGAAAATAATATGTATTCTGCGTTTTTGGATGTAATGTCCTGAAAATAGAATTAGGTCTAACTGTTCTATTGTATTACTTAGGATCTGTTGCCTCACTGAATCTCTGTCTCTAAGGTCTGTCCATTGAGGTAAGTGAGGTGCTATGATCTCCTACTATTTACTGTGTTGCTTTCAGTTTCTCCCTTTATGTTTATCGGTATTGTTTCATATATTTGGGTGCTCTTATATTAGGTTTATATTAATCAGCATAAAATCCTCTTCTTGTATTGATGCTTTTATCATTATATAGTGTCCTTCTTTATCTTTCCTTATGGGCTTTGTTTCAAAGTCTATTTTGTCTGATATGAGTACTGAAACCCCTGATCTCACGTCATTTCTGTTTGAAACATCTTTTTCCATTCCATCACTTTTAATCTATGTGTGTCCTTTGCCCTAAAGTGGATCTCTTGTAGGCAGCATATTGTAGACTCTTGCTTTTTCTTTCTTTCTTTCTTTCTTTTTAATCTAATATGCCAGTCTGTGTGTTTTGATTGGAGCATTTAGTACATTGACATTTAAGGTAATTATTGATAGGTATGTATTTATTGCCGTTTTGAGCTTTGTTTTTCCACTGACTTTACATTTCTTCTCTGTCCTGTTTTTCCTTTGTGGTTTAAGGATTTTCTTTTGTATTATACGTATGTTCTTTTTGGCTTCAGTGAATTTATTGTATATTTTTGATTTGTGGTTACCCTGTTTTTCCAGTATGTTAAACCCTTCCTATATCTACTTGCCCTAGACTGTTAGTCATATAGTCTCAAACACATTCTGGGGGGAAATACCCTGCATTTTCTTACTCTCCTCCCCCATATTTTATGATTTTGATGTCCTCTTTTATGTCTTTATGTTTGTCCTTCTGCTGTTCATTGTGATTATCATTACTTTCACGGAAAATTTGATTTTTTTAAATCTTTGTACTGACTTAAGTGATTTATTTTCCAATTGTAGTTTTCTCTCCCCTGTAGATTCTTACTTATTTTAAATTTAGAGAAAAACCTTTCAGTATTTCCTTTAGAATAGTTTTGCTTGTCTGAGAAATTCTTTATTTCTCCTCCTATTCTAAACAATAATCTTGCTAGTAGAGTATCCTAGTTGCAGATTATTCCCTTTCAGGGTTTTGAGTGTATCTTTCCCATTCCATTCTGGCCTGCAACATTTCTGAGGAGAAGTCACCTGATAGTCTTATGGGGGTTCCCTTGTAATAAACTATTTTGTTTTTCTCTTGTTGCCTTTAGAATACTCTCTTTAACTTTTCCAAACTTTAATTATAATATGTCTTGTTGTAGGTCTGTTTGGGACTTTCTATGCTTCCTCAATATTTGTTTCCTTCTTTAGGTTTAGGAAGTATTCAGTCATAATTTATTTAAATACATTTTTTATCTCTTTTTCTCTTTTCCTTCTGGAATCTCTATTAAGCATAGGTTAGCATGCTTTATATTATCTCATAGATCTTTCATATTGCTTTAATTTTCTTTTTATTAATTTGGCTTTCTATCTTCTGTCCTTATTGGGTGATTTCCATTATTCTATCTTTCAGGTCAATTGTTCGTTCTTTTGCATTATTCATTCTGCTATCCATTGCCTTCAGCTCGGCTTCTGTCTCTCCAAATGAATTTTCTAATTTTTCTTGGTTCCTATTTATAGTTTCTAGTTCCTTATTTTTTTTTTTTACAATAATCTGAATTTCTCTTGATAGACTTTCTTAACTCCTTCAGTATTCTCATTGTCTCCTTTTAGAAACCAGTGTATTAGGCTGAACAGGTCTGTTTCATCATTTGTTCTCTCAGGGGATCTCTCTTAGTCTTTTAACTGGAGTGGTGCTTTTGCTTCTTCATTTTCCTTACATTTCTCCTACTCTGTGAGTTTAGGAGAAATAATTATCTACTATGGTTTTGGAGGGGTATTTATGTGTGGGACTGTTCCTGTGTAGCTTATTTGGGTTTAGTATATTTGATGCAAGGGCTGTGTTTAGTACAGTTGCCTGTCTTCTCTCTCCTCAGCATGTGCTGGTCGTTATCCCCTTGGTAGGAGTTAAGCAGATGCAGTGACTAGTGCCCACTCCTGGGGTTCTCAGTGGTGGCAGTTCAGGCACACCCCTGAGCATGCAGTGGGAATGGGTATAGCTTGTGACCACTCCTGGAGTCTAGGAAGGAGACAGTGGTGGCCTGTGACCACTCTTGGCATCCACCTCTGGAGCCAATGAAGGCAGTGTCCTGCCCTCTCTTGGCATGGAGGGAAAGGCTACAATCTGTACCTCATTCTTTCCATGCCCTCCAAACGATGGTGACTGGCCTATAAGGTGGTCCAGGTTTCCTCTTAGTATAACCACCAGCCACAGTTTCATAGGATTCCCACTCCCTCCATCTGTCTCAGCACAGTCAACCTCAGTCCTTTCCCCAGGTCTGATCCCTGAAACCCAAGTTCCAGCATCCATCCCCCTCCAGCACTGGCAGACACGCATGTCAGGCTGGGGAGTGCAGGGCAGCGGCACCATCTGTGCAGTTTTCCGTCTGCTGTGGCTGCCACAAATAGGCTGCCATGCTCTCCTCTGAGGCTCAGAAGCTCCCCTTCTGTCCCAGTGAATCTTCCTGATGGTGAGGGGGCTTCTCTAGGTACAGGAACCTTTCCTGTTTCACAGCTGTCTCGCAGGGGCACAGCTTCTGACCCAGCTCCTTTTTTTTTTTTTTTTTTTTTTTTAATGTTTTCTTATACCCAGTTACATGGAGATTTTCTTGGTCTTTTCATAGTCTGAGGTCTTCTTCCAGTGTTCAGTAGATATTCTGTGAGGATCGTTCTACATATAGATGTATTTTTGATATATTTCTGGGAGAAGGTGAGCTTCATGTCCTACTACTCTGCCATCTTGATCACTCTCTAATTCTTTTACCCTGTAAATTACCCCTTTCCTTGTTCTTCAGAGGTTTGAGATGCCAGCCCATGGAAAGTAAAACTAGCTCCAGATTCATAAGCACTGCAAAATAAAATTGGGAATCCTTATGAAAGTATATATGGGGAGAAGTGTGAGACAGTAGCAGGGAGGGGAGGCATGAGTTGGGGGAAGTGATAAGAAATAATGTCTATGAGAATAAAATCATTAGCAAAGCTGTTTAAGTATTTTGTGCTTGCCTTGAGCAAATGAGTTGGTACTAATTTGTATTTAGTTTGTGTGCTCTGATAATACCAATAATAACTTGTGTTTATATAGTGACTTAAATACTTAGAAAGTAAAATGACCATTCATTTCCCCAAGGAAGCTGGAGAACATCAATATTAAGTAATCTGTTCATGTCCACATTGATGGTAATTAAATAAACCAGGCTCTTATATTTTCTTTATACTAAGTCCTGGTCTTCAGATGCCATGTATTATGTGAAACTTCAGGAGAATTGTATCTATCCTTATAGAAATCTCTAGCTCCCAGTTCATTTTGTTTGGTCAAATGGATTATTAAACCTTAACTGTTAAGAACCTCAATTAGTTCTCTGGCATTCACTGTGCCTTAAAAGAAGTATTTTTTTTTTCTTTTTAATAGTTCTAGTTTGGAGGGGGGGGGTTGTTATCAGTAGAATTTTAATTCTGTTTAGTTTAATTTAACCTATATTTACCCTAAAATAGCTTTTTAATTTTGTTCCCTTTTTTATGCAACTAGTATTGATATTTAGTAAGAAAGTAAAAGAAATAGCACTTGTTTATGTTCATCATGCACTGTCTTTCTGAATGATTTTGTAGACATAATTTAATACTGTATCTCAAATAAGACATTGTCTTATAATTCAATATAAACTCAACAAGATTTTAATAAATTTTAATAAATAATTTAAATAAATTTTTAATAAATGATATTTTTTATAAATGCCATATATCAGGTATTGTGCTAGGGTACAGAGATACAAAGAGAGAAAACATATTTGCTGTTTGTGTGGGGTTCTTTTCAGTCAAGGAAAAGAGAGATAATGAAGGTAAAGCTAAAATATTACAGATGCTATGATCACAGTATATAATTCATACATTCATTCATTATGGTTTGTCAGGCACAGTTTTAAGTGCTGGGAAATGACACCTAATGACAGTGAATGAAACAAATAAAAATCTCTTCCCTCACAGAGCTGGCATTCTAGTATTCATCCTAAGGATCACAAGGGAAAATCATTTGGGATCATAGAAATGGCTATTAGGAATCTTTGGAACATCAGTTATATATCAAAATGATTGAGTGAACCTCTGGGAGTAAAGCTACTTTTCAATCTTTAACCTCGTATCCTTGAAGTAATGCACAAGGTATGCTGCAGTGGCAGGTTTCTACTCTCAGGGTCCTTTCTGAAACCAACCAGTTCCTAAAGCTGTCAATTTTCTCCACCTGCACCATCATGAAAGATAAATTCATTTAAGGCCAAATAAGGTAGAATGGTACAATTTGTCTCACTTGATTCAGTGGTAATGTCTTCAATTCTGTGGTGTATGTTAGATCAGAAGAGATTTTTCTTTCTTAAATGGAAGACTCTTAAGGATGTCGAACTAGTTTTCTCTGTTGTTCAGTCTTTCAATTCTAATATAATCCAAATGTGCCTTTATCCTTCTTTTTCTTTCCTTGTGCAAAAAGATATCACCTATAGGTTTTCCATGTTAATATTATGATAATTTAATAATTTAAGAGAAACCGTATCTTCATAAATTGTCATTATTAATATTGTTTCTTAAGAGGCTGGATATCCTCAATGAGCAAAAATATCTCTGCTTGCATCCTCAAGTTTTGTTTGAAATCAAACAAGATTACTAATAAATGTGGAACACACGTTGAAAATATCAAATGCCAAAACCCTGTGAACTCCTATAATTGATTTTATTCATATTGTTAATTTTAGTGAACAGAGAGCTACAAAGAAAGCTCTTTCTTTGTAGCCTTCATTAAAACCATTATTTCTTTACATAGTTGTCATTTTTTATTATATTTTTTACTAGATGTTTTTCTAAAAATATTGAGTCTATTTAGTAAACAATTACTGAGTGTCAGAACTCTGCTGGGCTATAATGAAATTGACATATAAAATAATTCACATCAAATAAAGGTGAGAGGAAATAAAGATCACTATGTTAAAGGTTGGTATAAATAATTCTGTGACAGACATATTTTATACTGCAGTTATGATTCTAATCTACTTTTCATTTTCTTAGCACATAACCTCTCTACAGTGCTTCTTAAACATTAAGATATAAGGAATAGTCTGAGTAACATGCTAAAATTTTGATTCCTGGGCCCTAGAGAAATCCAGAAGGTCTAGGAATCTGCATTTTCACAAAACCCAGGTGCTTTGGAAGCTGGTGATCCTTACCCTTAGACTTCACTTGGAGAAAGAGTCCCTTTGCAGCCTTTCCTTTTGCAGAGGCTTTCCTAGGCGAAGGTTTCATGAGGTCTCTTTTCAGTCTTCCACCTACTTATCTCAATGCCATGCTCTCAGGATTGTCAGTTGAGATTTACCAGGTTCATTTCAGTATGTTGACTTGAAGTAATCCTCTGTAGTGCAGTGTTGACCTTGTTGGACTCAGCTGTAGCTAGGCTGAAAATGGGTGAGGCAATAGTCAGGGGTGTCAAAAACTGCCTCTAATGGTGGGGCTATCTGGAAGATGATGGAAGGCCCCCCATGTCATGAAAAAAGAAAGCTTTTTAAACAAGTTTAAGCACCAGCTAGGAACTGCTTACCTGTAGGGGAGTACTTTACAAGTATTAATTATTTAACTCTCATTTAAAAAAATCTATAAAGCAAGTACTACTATATGTTCATTTCACATAAGGACATTGAGGCAAAATAACCCAGCATCACAAAGCTATTATACTATGTGGTAGAGCAAGGATTTGAACTCAAGTGGTCTGATTCTAGGATTTGGCAGCGTAATTACTATATGATGCAGCCCTTCCCTTAGTCAAAGGAACATTCTTTGATCCTTTTGCTACCACCATTCATATCAGAATGACTTCCAGTAAGTTATACAAACAGATGGAAAAACAAACAAACAAAAATCATCTCAAAAGGAAAACAATATAAACATTACATAGGATAGTTTTTAGTGTATTTTCAGATCAAAGGTGTATTTCAGCTTCAAATTACAGGAATACTCTAGTAAAGCCAAAAGACCCCAGTAGACACACAACATAGGGTAACATATTCTCAGAAGAGAAGATAATTCCTTTTACAGTTTTTTTTTCCTTGAAACACAGGATATTCCATTAAGAGCATGAATTTTTGAGTCAGAAAGATCAGTCTTCTAATTCTTACCTATCACTTACTTGCTTGATGATCTATTGCAGTTTGCTTACCTTAACTCTCAGCTTCTATGAAAAAACATGCCAATACAATGTTTGGTGAATATTAAATGAGATAATTGTGTGAAGTGTCCTGTGTCAAATGGCTTGACAGTGTCAAGAATGTTGCATTATTTCAACTATCAGTTTCTATTTACTGGTGATATTATTATTAGCAGTGGGTTTCTTTGGTGGCTCAGATGGTAAAGAATCTGCTTACAATGCAGGAGACCTGGGTTTGATCCCTAAGTTGGGAAAATCCCCTGGAGAAGGAAATGGCAACCCACTCCATTTCTCTTGCCTGGAGAATCCTATGGACAGAGGAGCCTGGTGGGCTACAGTTCATGGGTTCCCAAAGAGGCAGACATGACTGAGTGACTAACACACAGTAGTAATAAATTTGACACTCTTAGTAGAATGTATTCGAATATTTTTGGTGGAAAGATTTTAAAAGTTGAATTGATGGTAAATCTTCCTTTTGACATCATGATTATAAAATGTTTATATTGTGCCTTTGAGATGCTCTGATCTATGATTGACCTACTTATCTTTACCAGGTGATCAAACCACCACCCCTCAACTGCTAGCCCTGGCCTCACGCCTGCGGGAGAGTGCTGAACTCTTTCAGTCAGATGAGATGCGTCCTGCTAATGACCCCAAGGAAAGAGATCCCACGCGTGTGCGGATGCTGAATGACCTTCTCCAGGACATGGAGAAGAGCTTCCTAGTGCAGCATGCACCCCCAGGGTTTTACAGGTAGGAAGTGTGCTCAAATTTGGTATTTTCATGCCTCTCAATGAAATATTTGTGTTTAACTTTCAGAATTTGATATGTACCTTCTGTGAACATATGACTTTTTTTTTTAATGTGAAATAGTTATTTTATCTACAATTTGAGGCTCATTCTCCTACCCTCAAAGCAAAGTTCAACTGCATACATGGTGAATAAAGAAAACTTTAGTTTTCTTTATATCTGTAGATATTGATTTTTTTTATAGATATGGATATTGTCTATATCTATGATACTAGTTGGGCTTCCCAGATGACGCTAGTGATAAAGAACCTGCCTGCCAATGCAGGAGACATAAGAGACAACGGTTTGATCCCTAGGTTGGGAAGATTCGCTGGAGAGAGAATGGCTGCTCACTTCAGTATTCTTGCCTAGAGAATTCCATGGACAGAGGAGCCTGGTGGGCAGTCCATGGGGTTGCAAAGAGTCAGACATGATGGAAGTGACTTAACAGAGCACAGCACGTGATACTAGTTAGCTGTATCATCTAAAAAATGACTAAGAATTTTTACATTAAATTCAATGTGAATCAAATGTGATATAGCTACTGAAAAACTAAATGTGTTGTAGGTTGTATTGGGAGAAATACTGAATCAGTAGATAAGCCTATGTTTTTATCCTTAGTCTATGTTTACAACTTTGTGTTTAATTCTAGAAACTATTTACATTTTAAGAGGGAATTAAATATGTTTAATAACTGACTCAGTGGCATGAATTTGTGCAAAGTCCCAGAGATAACGGAGGACAAAGGAGCTTGGTGTGCTATAGCCCATGGGGTTGCAAAGAGTTGGACATGACTTAGTGGCTGAACAACAACAGCAAAATATTCAGGTGGGAGATGAATTTATAGGAAAGTTGCAACAACCAGATTATGAGACATATTTGGTTAGAGGGCCACAGTAGAGTGATTTCTGAAAATATTTTCACAATTTTAACAAATACTTTAATAAAACATTGTCATATTCAATTTAATGTCTTAGAGGATCACACAAGCACATACTTGTTTTTCTGGTTCTCAGAAATAGAAATGAAACAGAGTAAGTAGAGTTTCAAAAAATAAAACATTTTAATTTTTTTTTAAATTGGTAACATTCATTGACTACTTAATATATCTTGGATACTATGTTAAACCCATTCCATGCATTAACTAATTTAATCCTGGCAAAAGGGTCAATGGATCAGATATTCTTAGGGTGTCCATTTTACAGATGAGGAAACTGGGCTCAAAAATGCTAAATGTCATGCTAAATGATTTGCCAAAATAGTAAAGTAGACTTGAGAATATCCTGTCTCTCACTTTACTAATAAAATATCTTTTTTTTTTTTAATTTTACTTTATATTGGAGAATAGTTGATTAACAAAGTGTTAGTTTCAGGTGTACATCAAATTGATTCAATCATATTTCAGTCACATCTTTTCCAAACTCTTTCGCACTTAGGTTGTTAGAGAGTATTGAGCATCATGACCTAGGCTATATAGTTTGTTTGGTAAATAAGTTAATTTGTATCATTTTTTTTAGATCCCACATTTAAGTGATATAATAGATATATGTCCTTGTCTGACATTTCAGTGAGTATGATAATCTCCAGATACATCCATGTTGCTACAAATGGCATTATTTCATTCTTTTTAATGGCTAAGAAATATTCTATTGTACTTATGAACCACATCTTCTTTTTCTATTACTCTGTCAATGGACATTTAGGAGGCTTCCATGTCTTGGCTATTGTAAACAACACTGCAATGAACATGGGGTGCATGTATCCTTTCGAATCATGGTTTCTTCCAGATATATATGTTCAGGAGTGGGACTGCTGGATCATATGCTGGATCTATTTTCAGTTTCTTAAGGAACCTTCATATGGTTCTCTATAGTGTCTGAACCAATTTTCATTCCCACCAAGAGTGCAGGAGGGCTCCCTTTTCTCCACATCTTCTCCAGCATCGACTGCTTGTAGATGTTTTGATGATGGCCATCTGACCCATGTGAGGTGATATCTCATTGTAGTTTTGATCTGCAGATCTCATTATAGTTTTTATTTGTGTTTTTTTTTTTATTATTTCATTTTATTTTTTTTAATTTTACAGTATTGTATTGGTTTTGCCACATATCAACATGAATCCACCACAGGTATACAAGTGTTCCCCATCCTGAACCCTCATCCCTCCTCCATCCCCATACCATCTCTCTGGGTCATCCCAGTGTACCAGCCCCAAGCATCCAGTATCGTTCATCAAACTTGGACCGGCGACTCATTCATATATGATATTATACATGTTTCAATGCCATTCTCCCAAATCATCCCACCCTCTCCCTCTCCCACAGAGTCCAAAAGACTGTTCTATACATCAGTGTCTCTTTTGCTGTCTCATATGGAGAAGGCAATGGCACCCCACTCCAGTACTCTTGCCTGGAAAATCCCATGGACAGAGGAGCCTGGTAGGCTGCAGTCCATGGGGTGTCTAGGAGTTGGACACGACTGAGCGACTTCACTTTCACTTTTCACTTTCATGCATTGGAGAAGGAAATGGCAACCCACTCCAGTGTTCTTGCCTGGAGAATCCCAGGGACGGGGGAGCCTGGTGGGCTGCCATCTATGGGTTCGCACAGAGTCGGACATGACTGAAGTGACTTAGCTTAGCTTAGCTTAGCTTATACAGGGTTATTGTTACCATCTTTCTAAATTCCATATATATGTGTTAGTATACTGTATTGGTGTTTTTCTTTCTGGCTTACTTCACTCTGTATAATAGGCTCCAGTTTCATCCACCTCATTAGAACTGATTCAAATGTATTCTTTTTAATGGCTGAGTAATACTCCATTGTGTATATGTACCACAGCTTTCTTATCCACTCATCTGCTGATGGACATCTAGGTTGCTTCCATGTCCTGGCTATTATAAACAGTGCTGCGATGAACATTGGAGTACACATGTCTCTTTCAATTCTGATTTGTGGATAAATTGAAAAAGCCCTGCAACCCTGGGATACCACTTGATCATGGTGTGTAACAGTTTTAACATATTGTTGGATTCAGTTTGCTAGTATTTTGTTGAGGATTTTTACATGTATATTCATCAGTGATATTAACCTGTACTTTTCTGTGGCATCTTTGTCTGGCTTTGGTATCAGAGTGATGGTAGCCTCACAAAATGTGTTTGGAAGTGTTCCTTCCTCTGAAATATTTTGAAATACGTCAGAAAATTAGGTGTTAGCTTCAGAAGGATAGGTGCTAACTCTCCTCTAAGTGTTTGGCAGGACTTACCTGTGAAGCCCTCTGATCCTGGACTTTTGTTTCTTGGGAGATTTTTTTTTTTTGTAATGTTCCCTGAACTCTATTATGATAACTTCTTTACAAATGTTTATCCCCGAACTTTCTCCTTGAAACACATTAGTTATGAGTATAAAAACATACATTTATACCAAGTTCAGTTGTGGGGCTTTTGGTTTTGAGCTGTTGTTGCTGTTCAGTCACTGCAAGTTGTGTCACTCTCTGCAACCCCACAGACTGCAGCATATCAGGCCTCCCTGTCCTTCACCTTCTCCCAGAGTCTGCCTAAGTTCACATCCATTGAATTGGTGATGCCATCCAACTATCTCATCCTCAGTCACCTGTTCTCTTTCTGCCTTCAATCTTTCCAAGCATCAGGGTCTTTTCCAGTGAATCAGCTCTTCACATCAGGTGGCCAAAGTATTGGAGCTTCAGCTTTAGCATCAAACATTCCAATGAATATTCAGGGTTGATTTCCTTTAGGATTGACTGATTTGATCTCCTTGCAGTCTTAGGGACTCTCAAGAATCTTCTCCAGCACCAGAGTTTGAAGGCATCAATTCTTTGGTGCTCTGCTTTCCTTATGATCCAACTCTCACATCTGTACATGACTACTGGAAAGACCATGGCCTTGGCTATATGGACCTTTGTTGGCACAGTGGGTTTTTTTTTGCTTTTTAATATGCTGTCTAGGTTTGTCATAGCTTTTCTTCCCAGGAGCAGGTGTCTTTTAATTTCATGGCTGTAATCATTTCTACAGTGATTTTAGAGCCCAAAAGAGGAAATACGTTACTGCTTCTACCTTTTCCCCTTCTGTTTGCCATGAAGTGATAGGGCTGGATGCCATGATCTTAGTTTGTTTTTCTTTTTAATACTGAGTTTTAAGCCAGTGTTTTCACTCATCTTTCACCCTCATCAAGGGGCTCCTAGTTCCCCTTTGTTTTTTGCCATTAAACTGGTATTATCTGCATATCTTAGGTTGTTGATATTTCTCCCAGCAATCTTGATTCCAAATTGTAACTCATCCATCCTGGCATTTCCCATGATGTGCTCCCATAAGTTCAATAAACAGGGTGACAATGAACAGCCTTGTCATACTCCTTTCTCAATTTTGAACCAATCAGTTGTTCCAAATACAGTTCTAACTGTTGCTTCTAGATTCATATACAGGATTCTCAGGAGACAGGTAAGACGATCTGGTATTCCCATCTTTGAGCTGTACATTATATAATTTAGAATCAGTGACTCTTTGCTTGTAATAAAATGCTAGCAAGTTGATCTTTAAAATTTTTGGCATCTTGAAATTGAAAATGGATTAATTGTGTCTACCTGGACCTCAAAGGAAAAAGCAGAAGAAACGCTGGTGCTTGTTTCAGTTTTTTCACAGTACAGTATATACTCCTGTGTACACTCCAGTACTCATCTGCTGTACAGTCCAAGTACACATCTGGAGCACATCTGTATCACCTGTACATTGTATACAGTCCCATGTACAGTAGTGTACAGCCAGTGTACATCAGGTACAGTCCATGCACATCCAATGTATACTGTATACAGTCAGTGTATAGTACAGTGTACAGCCAGTGTACATTGTGCATTCTAGTGTACAGTCCAGTAAACACTCCAGTGCACATCTGTACAGTCCAAGTGCACAGTTGGATACAGCTAGAACACATCTGGAACACATCTGGAGAATCAGATATACAGGCCAAGTGCACAGCGGGAACACAGCTGAAAAATATCTGGAGCATAGCTGAACACATTTGGAGAATGATATTCAGGCCAAATGCATAGCTGGGTGCATCTGGGACACATGTGGGCACATCTGGTGTCCAGTCCACCATATGTCCAGTGTACAGTTGAGTGTACACCAGTGTACAGTGCTGTATACTCCAGTGTATGGCCAGTGTACACAGTGCAGTGTAGTGTGCAGTGTACATTCCACTGTATGTTCAATGTACGGTGCAATGTATGGCCAGTGCATGTCCAGTGTCTGTCTCTTCTCCAGGTCCATAAAATCCTATGAATGGCTTTAGAGTCATTCTTAGAAGAAATGGCAAGAAAACAGATAGTCAAGATATTCAAAGAAGGAAGGATAAAAGGAATAAAATTTAAGTGAACTGAAAACTGGATTGCTTGACACTGAATTCGGGTCAGTAATGTGCCAGAGCTCTCTTGTTCTGGCTCCCACAAGCAACATTAAAAATATCAGGAATTTTGCCAGCTGATTGTCAAGCCCTTTGTAGCTTGAAATTAGCAAGCACTACACATCAGGACTTTTGGTTATCAGGAAGTCTATGTTTGAGTGGACAATTGATATCCCTGATTATGGTACAGTCAGTCCAAGCTCATGTCCATGCAACAGGTGATGCCACTGAAACTCTTGCATGCCAGTGTCTGGCAGTTCATGTCCTAAATATTTCCCTGGTGTGTTCCTTTTCTCTCATCCTGCCATCTCTGTCTTAGTTCCTATCTTGATGGTCTCTGTCCTAGATGACTGCTGTTGCCTCCTGGCCAACTCCACCACTGGAACAGTATTATTTTTAAATCTACCATTAGAAGGACTTCCCTGGAGGTCCAGTGGCTAAGACTTCACACTCCCACTGCAGGTGTGCAGGTTCGACTCCTGGTCAGGAAACTAAGATCCTACATGCTTCAATGTGTCTCATGATTTCCTAAAGTTCATCAGGGTGGACTGGGCTCCCCTGGGATGCATGGAGCCTCTGCGGCTCATTCTGCATCTTGTTCCTGGGTAGCAGAAGCAGAAGCTGTCACTGGGCCATTGGGTCACCATGAGCACAAGTGGGGAGGCTCGTTAATCTACTCTTTACCTCTCAGTTGCCATGAACAGAAAGCAGTGATACTCTAATGTGTGCTTCCTGATTTCTGAGGCCTCAGAACCATATCCAGTTTTTCCTGCCTGACGCTCTCAGAGGTTCTTCAGGATTGTTGTAGACTGAGGTCCCAAAACCTGTCTGTGCTGTACTGGAGTTCCTTATACCTCTAGGAGCTCCACTAGCTTCCCACGGTAACTAAAGGAGAAAACTGGCAATATAAGATCTCTACCTTCAAGGAGTTTAATTCAAGAGGTAAAATATATAAATCATAATAAATTTCCAGAATACTTATTCAAAGTACTCAATGAATGCTACAGGTAAGGTGTGCTGTTGGGATTCACAGAAGAGAGAAATTACCTTGTGGCAGTCAGAAACTTTACAGAGGAAGGGAAAAATTTATCTGGTCTTCAAGGAATGGTAGGATACCCAGTAAATTTGGGAGTGCTATAGACTGAATGTTTGTGTCCTCCCAAAATTTGTATGTTGAGACCTATGATAATGTTTGGAGATGGGGTTTTTAGGAGATAATTAGGTCATGAGGACACTCATAAGTGGGATTAGCATCCTTACAAAAGAAACCTCCTTCACTCATACTGCTATGTGAAAAGTCATCTATAGTTCACAAAGCAACCCCTAACCAGACATGGAATCTGCCAGCACCTTGATCTTGGACTTCTCAGCCTCCAGAACTGCGGGAAATAATATTTGTGGTGTTTATAACTCACTCAGTATATAGTGTTCTGTTGTAGCAGTCCAAACTAACTAACACAGGGAGCATTACCAGGGAAGGATAACGTAAATAGAGGGATGCAAAGGAGAAGTTGTATGTGGTGTGCTGGGGAGTGAAGCACAGAAAGTGGAGTCTTCTGAATTGTTATTGGTTCATGATTATGGAAAGGTAGGAAGGAACCAAGTGATAGAGTTCCATGCATGCTCTGTTGAGAGCTTTGGGCTTGATTTTTTTACACAAAAGACGCTATTAACAAACCTGTGTTAACTTACCTGGTCTTCCAAATAAGCTGCCCGGGAGCTGGGAAGTCAGGGAAACAGTGGATTTAAGAAATGCATGAAATGGTGAGAATATGATTTGGCATGTTGTTGTCAGGAATGAAAAGCAAATCCAATTTGGGAGATGGTTTTAAGGAAGAATGGGAAAATTTAACCAACTAGTGGCTGTGGGAATTTTATTTTAGGGTTCACATGGAGCTAGGCAGATGAACCAGGATTGAGTAGTAAAAAGAATCTCCTCTCTGCCCATTTCTCCAGCCAGTTAGTTAAGACACTCAATATCTTTGCTCTCCATGTAATTGTATGGAAATCTGTTAAGAAAAGTAACCTCCAAAGTCCTTTTCCTCTAAAAATCTGATTTAATGCACATTCACTGCATTAACCCTCCCAAACTCTACAGTCAAGGGGAATCCTACTAATCCTGGGAAAGAGATATAAGAAAGAGCACAACGATAGACTGTAGTGGTGTAATGAAAAGGTGCTGAGAGCTCCAGAGCTACTGGGATTGGTCGGCAAAGGGGAGCAGACACAATGATGCATATGATCAGGGACTATCTAAGGAAAGTGTGTTGAAACTACAAAACATTGCAAAAATACTACTACCATCAAAATTCAGCAATTCAAGACCTAACTTGTTGCCCCTGAGTAGGGAGGAGATAATGTATTTTCTTAAGAATTCTGAATCTCCTCTCTCCCTCCTTCTTTTATTATAGTTCTAATATGAACTGCTTTCCTGCTCCAGGGAACTGGCATGTCTGCAGATGATATATTGTGGCATCTGTGTTTTGTTGTTGGATTCCTTTTAGCTCCCTATAGTTCTCAGCAAAGGTGGACTAAGCAGTATGATCCAGTAATCTATTCATTCTCCAATAAAATATATATTTATTAAAAATAGAGCAGTTTTATGTTTAGAGGAAAATTGAGCAGAAAGGACAGAGTTCTCATACAATCCTTCATAGGCAAAAACAGTTCCCTCAGCTCCCAACACATAGTTCCCTATTATTAACATCTTATAGCAGTATAGTACAATTGTCACAGTTGATGAGCCAATGTTGATGTATTATTAACTAAAGTTCATAGTTTATATTAGGATTCATTTTTGTTTGTTCTTTACATTCTATGGATTTTGACAAATGTTTAATGGCACACAGCCACCATTTCAGTATCATACAGAATAGTTTCTTTGCCCTAAAAAAATCTGTGTTCCACCTATCCCTCCCTCCACCTCTGACCATCCCTGATCTTTTTACTGTCTCCAAGTCATATAGTTAGAATCATACAGCATGTAACCTTCTCATTTAGGCCTCTTCATTAAGCTGTATGAATTTGTTTCTTCCATATTAATTTCTCTTTATCACTGAACAGTATTCCATTGACAGATGTGCTAGTTTATTTATCCATACACCAATTGGAGGACATTTTAGTTGCTTTCAAATTTTCACAGTTATAAACTAAGCTGTAATGTATATCTGTGGGCAGGTTCTTGTGCAGATATACATTTTCAACTCATTTGGGTAAATACCAAGAAGGACAACTGCTGGATCATAAGATAAGCCTATGTATAGTTTGGCAAGAAACTGCCAAACTGCCTTCCACACTGGCTGTACCATTTTGCATTCCCACTGGCAATAAGGATGACTTTTGGTTGCTCCACTTCCTCATTAGCATTTGCTGTTGTCAGTATTGTGAAGTTCATTCACTTCAAGAGATGGGTAATGTTATCCCACTGTGTTCAACTGAAATTCTCTAATGACATATGATGTTGAGCATCATTTTATATATTTACTTTCTATCTGTATACCTTCTTCAGTGAGGTGTTTATTCATATCTTTTCCCTATCTCTTGACTTATATGTTTCCTTACTGTTGAGTTTTTAAGATTTCTTTTTATATTTTAGATGCCAAAACTTTATCAGGTATGAATGCTGCAAATATTTTTTTAAGAGTGACTGTTGCAGAGCAGAAGTTTTAAATTTTAATGAAATCTAATGTATCAATTTTTTTTCATTGATTATTCTTTTGGTATTATATCTAACAGCCCGTCATCAAACCCAGGGTCAGACCTAGATTTTTCTCCTATGTTGTCTTCTAGGTATTTTATTGTTTGGTGTTTTATATTTAAATGGACCTGCACTAATCCATTTCCAATTAATTTTTGTGAAAGATATAAGGTCACTGTCTAGATTCATTATTTTTGCACGTGGATATCTTGTGCCAGCACTATTTGTAGAAAAAAAACTATTCTTTCCCATTGAATTGCCTTTCTTCTTTTGCCATACAATTTTGGATTATCTCTTGGGTAAAGACATAGGAGTGAAATTGCTAATCCTATGATGAAACAGGAAGGCTCAAGAGGGGTGAAATTCCCTTCCCCAAGTTGCAATAATATCACAGTACTTACCCTTTGACAAAATCTTGCACCCTGACAAACTTTTTGGTCTGGAGATTGGGGCTTTTTGATAGAGAAGATTCTGGAGGCTTTCCTGATATTTAACTTTTTCCTGCCACAACCATCAGGGGATTTTTCTCAACTTCTTACATGATTTAGAATACCTCTACTGGAGATGGAGACAAGATGATGGGGTAGAAAGACAAGAGCTCACCTCATTTTTATGGAAACAGGAGAATAACTAACTGCTGAACAACCATCAGGAAAATAAAGGTTGGAACCTACCAAAAAGATATCCTATATTCAACAACAGGCAGCCATAACAAGTCGGTAGGAGAGGAGTAACTGCAATCAAATCAAATCTCATACTCACCAGGTGGGTGATGAACAAACTGGAAAATACTTATACCACAGAAGTTCTCCCACAGAAGTGAAAGTTCTGAGCTCCGTGTCAGGTTCCATGGCTTAGGATCTGGCAATGGGAAAAGAAGCCCCCAGAGAATTTGGCTTTAAATACCAGTGGAATTTGATCACAGGAACTCCACAGGACTGGGGGAAGCAGAAACTCCTCTTTTGGGGGGTCCACACAAAGTCTCATGCACATAAGAATCCAGGGGAAAAGAAGTAACCTCATATGAGCATGGGCCAGACCTACCTGCTAGTACTGGAGGATCTCCTGCGGAGGCACAGGGTGTTAAATCTCACCAACTTTGCATTATAGGGGTCCCAAAGGAGAAAGGACCTGAGAAAATATTTGAAGAGATTATAACTGAAAAGTCCCCAGCATGGGATGGGAAATAGTCAACTAAATCCAGGAAGCACAGAGTCCCAGCCAGGATAAATACAAGAAGGAACATGCCTAGATGCACAGTAATCAAACTGGCAAAAACTAAAGGCAGGGCTACTGCCTTAGCCCCCGTGGGGCTGACCAACATCCAACAGCTGGTCAACAAGGATCAGTAGTGGGACAACCGGGCACTGGGCATGTCATCCAGCTATGTAGAATGGCTGAAGGGCATGTCCCTGCTACTTAGGACCTGGCAAAATGTAGTCCACTGGAGAAAGGAAAGGCAAACCAATTCACAATTCTTGCCTTGAGAACCCCTTGTACAGTATGAAAAGGCAAAAAGATATGACACTGAAAAAAGAACCTCCTCTCCCTGCCCAGGTCAGTAGGTATCTGATATGCTACAGAGGAAGAGCAGAGAAATAGCTTCAGAAAGAATGAAAAGGCTGAGCCAAAGCAGAAAGGATGCCCACTTGTGGATATGTCTGGTGGTGAAAGTACAGTTTGATACTGTAAAGAACAGTATTGTATAGGAACCTGGAATGTTAGGTCCATGAATCAAGCTAAACTGGATTGTGGTCAAACAGATAGCAAGAGTGAACATTGATATTTTAGTAAACTAAAATGGACAGGAATGGGTGAGTTTAATTCAGAAGACCATTATATCCACTACTGTGGGAAAGAATCCCTTAGAAGAAATGGAGTAGCCCTCGTAGTCAATGGAAGAGTCTGAAATACAGTACTTGGGTGCAATCTGAAAAATGACAGAATGATCTCTGCTCATTTCCAAGGCAAACCATTCAATATCACAGTAATCCAAGTCTATACCTCAACCACTAATGCCAAAGAAGCTAAAGTTGAATGATTCCATAAAGACTTACAAGACCTCCTAGAATTAACACCAAAACAAATATGTCTTTTTCATTATAGGGGATTGAAATACAAAAGAAGGGAGTCAAGAGATACTTGGAGTAACAGGAAACGTTGACCTTGGAGTACAAAATGAAGCAGGGCAAAAGCTAACAGATTTTTGTCAAGAGAGTGCACTGGTCATAGCAATCATCCTCTTCCAACAACACAAGAGAAGACTCTACACATAGACGTCACCAGATGGTCAATATCAGAATCAGACCGATAACATGTTTTGCAGCTAAGAATGAAGAAGCCCTTACAGTCAGCAAAAACAAGACTTGGAGCTGACTTACATCATCTGCTCCTTATTGCAAAATTCAGGCTCAAATTGAAGAAAGTAGGGAAAACCACTAGTCCATCAGGTATGACCTGAATCAAATCCCATATGATTATCAGTGGAAGTGACAAATTGATTCAAGAGACTAGATCTGGTAGACAGAGTGCCTGAAGAACTATGGACAGAGGTACATACCATTGTACAGGAGGCAGTTACTAAAATCCTACCCAAGAAAAAGAAATGCAAGAAGGCAAAGTGGTTTTCTAGGAGGCCTTTCAAATATCCAAGAAAATAAGAGAAGTGAAAGGCAAAGGTGAAAAGGAACTACATAACCAATCGATGCAAAATTCCAAAGAATGGTAAGGAGGCTTCTTAAGTGAACAATGCAAAGAAATAGAAGAAAACAATAGAATGGGAAAGACTAGAGATCACTTTAAGAAAATTAGAGATGCTAAGGGAACATTTCATGCAAAGATGGGCACAAAAAAGAACAGAAGCTGTGTGGACCTAACAAGCAGAAGAGATTAAGAAGAGGTGGCAAGAATACACAGAACTGTACAAAAAAAGGTCTTAATGACCCACATAACCATGATGGTGTGATCATTCACCTAGAGCCAGACATCCTGGAATGTGAAGTCAGATAGGCCTTAGGAAGCATCACTATGAACAAAGCTAGTGGTGGTGATGGAATTCCAGTTGAGCTATTTCAAATCCTAAAAGATGATGCTGTGAAAGTGCTGCACTCAATATGCCAGCAAATTTGGAAAACTCAGCAGTGGCCACTAAACTGGAAAAAGACAGTTTTCATTCCAGTCTCAAAGAAGGGCAATTCCAATGAATGTCCAAAGTACCACACAAATGTACTCATTTCATATGCTAGCAAGCAAATGCTCAGAATCCTTCAGGTTAGACTTCAACAATATGTGAACCAAGAACTTTCAGATATACAGTCTGTGTTTAGAAAAGGCAGAAGAACCAGAGATCAAATTGCCAACATCCATTGGATCAGAGAAAAAGCAAGAGAATTAAAAAAAAAAAAAGACCCACTTCTTCTTCACTGACTATGCTAAAGCCTTTGACTGTGTGGATCACAACAAACTGGAAAATTCTTCAAGAGATGAGAATACCAGACCACTCTACCTGTCTCCTGAGAAACCTGTATGCAGGTCAAGAAGCAACAGTTAGAACCATATGTGGAACGACAGACTGGTTCAAAATTTGGATAGCAGTATGTCAAGGCTGTATTTTGTCACCTTGCTTATTTAACTTCTATGCAGAGTACATCATGAGAAATGCAGGGCTGGATGATGCACAAGCAGGAATCAAGATTGCCAGGAGAAATATCAATAACCTCAGATATGCAGATGATACCACCCTAATGGCAGAAAGTGAAGAGGAACAGTAGAAACTCTTGATGAAAGTGAAAGAGGAGAGTGAAAAAGCTGGCTTAAAACTCAACATTCAAAAAACTAAGATCATGGCATCTGGTCCCATCACTTCAAATAGAGGGGAAAATAGAAGGGGAAAAGTGGAAACATTGACTAATTTTATTTTTTGGGACTCCAAAATCACAGTGGAGGGTGACTACAGCCATGAAATTAAAACACACTTGCTTCTTGGAAAAAAGGTATGACAAACCTAGGCAGAGTATTAAAGAGCAGAAGCATCACTTAGTCAAAGCTATGGTTTTTCCAGTAGTCATGTATGGATATGAGAGTTGGACTATAAAGAAAGCTGGGCATCGAAGAGTTGATGCTTTTGAACTGTGGTGTTGGAGAAAACTCTTGAGAGTCCCTTGGACTGCAAAGAGATCCAACCAGTCAATCCTAAAGGAAATCAGTCCTGAATATTCATTGGAAGGACTGATGCTGAAGCTGAAACTCCAATACTTTGGCCATGTGATGTGAAGAACTGACTCATTTGAAAAGACCCTGATGCTGGGAAAGATTGAAGGTGGGAGGAGAAGGGGACGACAGAGGATGAGATGGTTGGATGGCATCACCAACTCAATGGACATGAGTTTGGGTAAACTCTGGGAGTTGGTGATGAACAGGGAGGCCTGGCATGCTGCAGTCCATGGGGTCACAAAGAGTTAAACACGATAGAGTGACTTAACTGAGTAAACATTGCTCCCAGCAAAAATATGATTGGCAAACATTTTCTATTAATTGGCAATTCCAATATATGAGTACAAAATATATCATCATGACCTTACATTCCATTATCCCAATTCATACACTGGATAAATCATCTACATAAAATTCTGTGTGTAGTCTTTCTACACACTTAAGGAGACAGCACTTAAGTAGTAAAGTTACTAAAGGTTTCCCTCTCTCCCTCCCCATTATGTGTTACACACACACACACACACACACACACACAGACATACACACACACACACTCTTGACTGCACTACTAATAGGGATTAGGTGGTATTATCAGGTTATTTTACCAAAGGATAGGAAATTTGGTGTTGCTCTGGTGAGGAGAAGCAGAGATCCCCCACTGCATTTGTATTGCACTGGTTTTGATTTGAGGGTATGGGGAACTGAGAAGGAAGCCAACAGGAGCCAGTGTTCAATGCTGGCTGCTAAACAGAAATAGGATTAGGAAAGTGAACATCCTCAAGCACCACCATTCAAAATAAATTAAAGGCTAATTATTACCTTTAAAGCAAAACTATTGGTTTGCTGCAGTATTGTCCTATTGTTCTTTCTAAATACATGGTATTTCAGTTACACCCTGGTGAAGTAATCCGTTGCTGTTCAGTTGCTAAGTCATGTCCCACTCTTTGCAACCCCCTGGATTATAGCCCACCAGGCTCCTCTGTCCATGGGGTTTTTCCAGTATAGAATACTGGAGTGGGTTGTCATTTCCTTCTCCAGAGGATCCTCCCACACCAGGGATTGAACGTGTGTCTCCTGCATTGGCAGGTGGATTCTTTATCACTGAGGCACCTGGGAAGCCCCTATATAGTCTCTTAGGAGCTATCTAAGCAACTACCTTTATAATAATGCTTTAAGAAGATGCCTCTGAGTTCCAAACAATGGTTTTAATCAGGAGTTTTGGGAACGCACCCATTTGAAATTTGAATGCCAGCCTGTGCATGTGTGTAGGTCTCTGGCTTTGTGTCCTTCTGAAAGCAGCTTCATAATAAAAGAAATCCTTTCCAAGCTAGCCAGAATGGTCTTGTAGAAAGTTCAGAGGACAGTTTCAAGTCAATCCATGCCAAGATAATTTTTGTTAGCATCCTTGAAAGCAGGAAAACAGCAATGTAAATGTCAAGATGCTTCTGTCTTGAGCCAAGAATAAACAGAGCAATCAATCCATTAAAAGTACTTTTCAAACACATAAGCTCCCAAAACTTTGCTTTTGAAAGATAGTAGAACTGGCCTACACTTAGGCAATCAATGACAGTAGACAAAACTATTAAAACACAGTTTTCCAGGGACTCTATGATCAGGTTTTCAGCTACATGCTCCAGACATACATTTGATTTTAGGAATTTTAAGACACCGAGACCCAACCCCATCCGCCCTCAAATATTTCAGGATAACAGTGATCTCATTACACAGTTTTCATGGTGTTTTAATTAGAGTTATATAAGTACTAACAGAACCTTATGTTCAGTGTTTGATTGGGATAATAACCACTTTGTTCCAGTTGTACTTTTTCTTTCAGCAAGGTGTGGGTGGTATGAATGGAGCTAAAATCCCACTATTGTTTCTCTTGTCATTAATTCTATCAGCAATTCCTCTGATTTTTTTAGACTATGAGAAAAATAACTAGTGATTAAGAATTACCATAATGCTTTTAAAATATTTATAATAGCAGCTACTTGCACACAGAATCTATATATGAATACACTTTTATAATCTACACAATGTAAAATTACCAAAAGAGGGTTGAAGACCTGATCATTATATACATCCCCTTTTACCCTTTCATGAATAAATATATGTAATAGTTTGGTAATTATGTATCCTTTTCATATTTTTAAAGTTTCTACTGAAAAGAGTAAAAAAATTTAAAAAAGACTCCCACATTTTAAAAGAACCAAATTAACATACTGAAATGACAGTCTTTTTTTTACCCCCCAATAACTCATTTTGTTATTATTAAAACAAAAAGCGTATCCCATTGTGACAGATAATGTTCACTACAATTTGATTAGCCATTGAACATTGCTTAAAAAATTTCAATTGACAATGACTACGTTATCAGGCTAATTAGTCTGAGATCCAGCCTGTTAGTTTCAAAATAGAAATCTATGTGTGCTCAACTGTTGGGATTTTTATACAAATATCTCTTTCAGGTTTGAGATTTTATTCCATCTAAAGTGAGAAAAATTTACTGGTGTCATATTTTACAAGTCAAGACACATTGCCTTAGGTGTCTCAGGGTGAGCTGTGACTTTATGGTGCATTTAATAACATTAAGACTAGTAGTAATTATAGTACTTTTCACAGAGAAGGATTTACTTTGTACCAGGCACTATGCTGAACATTTTCATATATATATCTGTAACACTTCTAACAAAATTGCAAGATTGGTCTCATTGTCCCCTTTATATGGTTAAGAAAACTGAAGCATAGGAAAAGTTAATGGGTGGCAGAAAAGGGATTTGAACCTGGCTTGTTTTGTCAAAAAGCATTGATCTGTCTACTAGATAGTACTGCATATATTTGATCCAAATTATACCTGGTGTGCTCAGAAGTCACTAATAAATTTAGTTAGATTCTAGTGCAAATGTAGCCGTGTATGAAATAGGTCCAATTTGCATAAAGACTTGAGTTTCATTTGTCCTACATTTGCAGAATTATATCCTCTAACCCTGATGGTTGTCAAAGGACAATTGTTAAGCACCAAATTATCCCTAGTTCTGGGTGTGGGGGGTGGGGGTGGGGGTGAGGGGTGGGGAAGATGCCCTATTGTCCAAGTAAATCAAGTTATCTTGACCCAAAATATTGACTAAACTTTCATGTTTTCATAAACTTTAGATGCAATTAAAAGAGGGACTTCTCTCTGCTAATGTCATAGTTAGAAATGTTTTTATATAAATAATAGTATAAAATAGAGGAGGTATCACTAGAATAGGAATTTAGAGATATGGGTTTAGATCTAAAAGGTCCGCTAATCAAATAATCCTATAAGTCACTTAAATTTCCATGACATTCATTTTTTAATCAATTAAGTAAGAAAAAAAACTATCTAAGATAATGGAAATATTAGTTGAGAAAGTATAACATTCTGATTAAAAAAAATAATTTTTGAAATAATTATTTGACTGAGGGAAAAAACAAAATCTAGATTCTTTAAGAAACCCTGTTAAATGTTTTGACACTTCCTTCTCTCTCCTTAATCATATCACATATTTTATCTATCATCAGTACAACATATCTTAACATTCATAGGCATACATTTCTTGCTGATTTAATATGATTCAAGGAAAATAATGATTCAATAAAAGGCAGAAGAACCAGAGATCAACATCCTTTGGATCACAATGAAAGCAAGAGAATTCCAGAAAAAAAGTCTACTTCTGCTTCATTGACTAAGCTAAAGCCTTTGACTATGTGGATTACAACAAACTGTGGAAAATTCTTAAAGAGATGGGAATACTAGACCACCTTACCCGTCTCCTGAGAACCTGTATGCAGGTCAAGAAGCAACAATTAAAACCAGATGGAAAAATGGACTGGTTCCAAATTAGTAAAGGAGTATGTCAAGGCTGTATATTGTCACCCTGCTTATGTAACTGATATGCAGAGTACATCATGTGAAGTGCCAGGCTGCATGGATCATAATCTGGAATCAGGATGGCCAGGAGAAATATCAATAACCTCAGGTATGCAGATGATACAACCCTAATGGCAGAAAGTGAAGAGGAGCTAAAGAGCCTCTTGATGAAGGTGAAAGAGGAGAGAGAAAAAGTTGGCTTAAAACTTAACATTAAAAAAACTAAGATCATGGCATCTGGTTCCAACACTTCATGGCAAATAGATAGGTAAACAATGGTAACAGTGACAGACTTTATTTTCTTGAGCTCCAAAATCACTACAGATGGTGACTGCAGCCATAAAATTAAAAGATACTTGCTCCTTGGAAGAAAAGCTATGACAATCCTAGACAGAGTATTAAAAAGCAAATACATGAGTTTACCAACAAAGGTCCATCTAGTCAAAGCTATGGTTTTTCCAGTAGTCATATATGGATGTGAGAGTTGGACCAAAGAAGGCTGAGCACTAAAGAATTGATGCCTTTGAACTGTGGTGCTAGAGGAGACTCTTGAGAGTCCCTTGAGTAGCAAGGAGATCAAGTCAATCCTAAAGGAAATCAACCCTGAATATTTGTTGGAAGGACTGATTCTGAAGCTCCAAAACTTTGGTCACCTGATGTGAAGAGCCATCACTGTAAAAGACCTGATGCTGGGAAAGATTGAGGGCAGGAGGAGGAGGGGGTGACAGAGGATAAGATGGTTGGATGGCATCATCAACTCAATGGACATGAGTTTGAGCAAACTCTGGGAGACAGTGAAACCTGATGTGCTGCAGTCCATGGTGTCACAGATATTTGGACACAACTGAGAAAGTGAACAACAATAAGGAAAATTAAGAGAGAGGATTGTGGTTGATATTTTCTTTGTACCCACTGAAACACTAAACACTTTATTTTGCTACACAATGAAACTAAAATACTTGATTGCTCTATAGATCATATTTTTAGTAGGTCAAATGCTCAGGGATCATATTGCCAATAACTAGATTATTAGTAACAACATTTATTTTTTTATAGCAAGTATATCTTTATATCACACATACACACAAAATATGGAGCAGGTACAGCATAATGAGAAGCACATATAGAAACAAGTGAGAGCCTATTGACATGATTCTGTAAAGCACATATTTATTCCTGTATGCAATTCCAGTGGCATCTTTTGTTCAAATGAAAGCCTACATGAGTTACTCTAGTTGAGGTGGGGGAGAGACACAAAAGATCCCCCTTCCCCACGGTCACCTCAAGTGTCTTCATGAGTTTGCCAACCACTGCCTTTAGTGGGCTGCTTACCCAGTTTGCTCACTAAGGTTGCCAAACTACAACATTTTTAACTAAAGAAGAAAAAAAAGCTGGGGGAGTATTGTGAATTTATAGCCATACTGAGATGACATCAACTTGAAAATATATAAGATTTATAAGGATAAAATGAGAATTACTCATCCTAGTGTCTCCAATGAGAACTAAATATAATATATAATTTGATAGATGATTGGTGTAACCCTAATTAGACAATACAACAAACCCTCAGATTACATATGGTGGGATTCTAGCACTTCCTTGCAATCTATGTTTATTAGACAAGTTTCACTGAGGAAACTGGAAGGCAATGTAGGGATTCAAAGTAGGAATAGTCTGAATAGAGAGAATTTGAGGTTTGTGTGTCCATTGGAAGTGCTGGAGATATAAAGGTCAAGGAAGTTTCCGTTGTGATGTATGAAATCAAGAATTATTAGAACTGAAAGAAGACCTTCAATGACAGTCCAGGTGCTTGCAGCTTTCAAGCAGGTGGTTTTTAGGAGCTCTCTGGGAAACTCTGTGAATCTTATATCTGCCATCTGCCTGCCTGCAACCATTGTTAGAAAGTATAGCTTCACTTCATCTTCTGCCTTCCAAACCTTGTGATGATAGACTTAACTAGGTATCCTTTTCTGTGCCATGAGAGCATTTGTTGACCCCTTTATTCAGAAAAATCAACTTGGTCCTTTATGCTGTTCTCTCCAGATCGTAAGCGAGCTGGGATCTGGGTTATTCTGCAATTGGTGATGATGGTCACGATGGAGGTATAGCCCAGATTTTATTGGGAGTGTTCAATGTATAATACATTTTTCTGTCAAGCAGAGATTATAAAGACTCAAGGATACTGCCTATAAGTATTGTAAAAATTAAAGTCAGGCATTTAATATACTTGGTGCCTGTATCTGATCTTCAAAACAACACACATAATAACTGTTGGAACTAGGAGTTTTACCCATGACTTTCTGGCTTTAAAACACTTCCTCTTTTACTCTGACATACTCTCCCAGAGCATTTATAGAAAATTCAGTTTCACCTCTGGCTCTCTCAGTACATGGTTACTGATTTTTCAGTCACTCATCCAGGTAGATATTTTCCCCATTTTGCAGATAAGGACCCTAATGTTCAGAAAATTAAAAATTTTCCCAAAGTTAACAGAGATGGTAAATGCCACAGATTGGTAAATTATAAAATCTAGTTGCAGCCTTTCTAAATTTTATTTTTAAATTAAATTCATCACCATATTTGTAGTAGCCTCACAGAAAATAAAATGGAGATTAAAGAAAAAAAAGTCCAAGTGAATAAAATAATCCTGTCTCAACCCAATAAAGAGAAGCAAAAACAGAATATATATTATCTCATGAAAAATAGACAATTAATCCTTTGTCACTACTCAGACCTCAGTTGTAAGACTGATGCCTATGGGTTCGGTGAAACTTTGTTTCTTGTATTTCATTTGATTCTTGTGTTAATTTTACTGTTTTTCTTATCTGTGAGCTAGAAATCCATGCCACTTTTTCAAAGTACTTACCTAGGATTACTGCTGGTTTCGTTGCATTTATTAATTCAGCAAATGCTTAGTGTCCACCCAATGGCAGAACTCTGCCAGGTAGTCAGAATACAGGGCTCAGAAATATAAATATTGACCTTACCTTGTGGAATTTGCCCTTTAGTGGGGAGAAAGAAAATAAGCAAACAACAAAATAAATATGTAATTATAAACTTTATAAGTGTTTAGCAGAAACACAAAGTTTTATAAGTGTCTAACAGAAACAGGACTTTTTCTCTTAAGGTATCCAAATGGCTTGGGAGAGAGAAACTTGGGTTTAGATTAGAAATAGATGAGGGCCTAGAATCATGAAGAAGGAGGTTAGATGTTATTTTCATTATATTTTAATCTGATTCTAAGCAGAGGGTAATAATTTTATTTATTTATTCATTCATCCATCCATTTGTTCATCCATCCATCCTTGTCTGCTATGTGAAAAAGAAATTGTAGAAGTAATGAAAGAGTGGGGAGATTTAAAATGATGTGATACAAAAATAAACTCGAAATGGCTTAAAAGCTTAAATATAAGACATGACAATATAAAACTCCTAGAAAAGAACATAGGCAATTATTCCAATGCAATAGAAATAAAAGCAAAATAAGTATAAGGAACCTAATTAAGTTCAAAAGCTTTTGTTCAGCAAGAGAAAACATAAACAAAACCAAAAGACAACCCATAGACGGGTAGAAAATATTTGCAAATGACACAACTGGCAAGAGATTAATTTCCAAAATTTAAAACCAGCTCATGCAGCTCAATATCAAAACAAACAAACAAACAAATAGAAGACGGGCAGAATAGAGCACATACAGGTGGCCAAGAGGCACATTAAAAGATGCTCAGCATCGCTAATCATTATAGAAATGCAAATCAAAGCTACACTGAAGTTGTTAGCTCATACTTGTGAGAATGGCCATCATCAAAAATCTACAAATTCTGGATAGAGTACAGAGAAAAGGGACTCCTCCTATACTGTTGTTGGGAATGTCTACTGGTACAGCTACAATGGAAAATAGTATGGAGATTCCTCGAACAACTAAAAGTAGAGCTACCATATGATCCAGCAATCCCATTCCTGGGAGTACATCTGGACAAACCTATAATTAACCTCCAATAGCTTTGTTTGTAGTAATGCTTACTAAGGCCCACTTGACTTCATATTCCAGGATGTCTGGCTGTAGATTGAGTGTTCACACCATTGTGGTTATCTGGATCATTAAGACCTTTTTTTGTATGGTTCTTCTGTGTATTCTTGCCACCTCTTCTTAATATCTTCTGCTTAGGTCCATACCTTTTGTGTCCTTTATTGAGCCCATTTTGCATGAAATATTCCCTTGATATCTCTAATTTTCTTAAAGAAATCTCTAGTCTTTCCCATTGTATTGTTTTCTTCTTGTTCTTTGTATTGTTCACTTATTACAAGGCTTTCTTATCTCTCCTCTCTATTCTTTGGAACTCTGCAATCAGATGGGTATATATTTCCTTATCTCCTTTGCCTTTTGCTTCTCTTCCTTTCTTAGCTATTTTTGAGGCCTCTTCAGACAATCATTTTGCCTTTTTGCATTTCTTTTTCTTGGTGATGGTTTTGTCACCACCTCCTGAGAGTGTTACAAACCTTCGTCCACAGTTCTTCACACACTCTATCAGATCAAATCCTTTGAGTCTATTTCTCATTCCACTGTATAATCATAAGGCATTTGATTTAGGTCATGCCTGAATGGCCTAGTGGTGTTTCCTACTTTCTTCAATATAAGCCTGAATTTTGCAGTAAGGAGCTCATGATTTGAGCCACAGTCAGGTCCTGGTCTTGTTTCTGCTAACTGTATAGACCTTCCCCATCTTTGACTGTAAAGAGTATAATCAATCTGATTTCAGTATCTGGTGATGTACATATATAAAGTCAACCGACCTTGGTTATATTACTATCATGCAAATATAGATGCATTTTACATAAGGGACTCGAGTGACTGTTGGTACTTGTGAGGGATACTGGATATCCCATGGATATCCAGGGATGACTGTACATAAATAGAGAAAGTCACCAAAATTTATGAGATGAATGAATTAAATGCTAATCACACAATTTTTGATTAAGTAGAGGAAATTTCATTAGTTTAGAAATATCTCAAACATAAAACACTAATGAGTTGAGGTCACTGAAATCTGACAAAACCTACTCTAAATTTGATGCAAAATTAATCAAAGGTTTGAAGAAATCTGACTTCAAGGGTTATCAAAACTTTCACTTGTGACTTATAGTAATAAATATATAGACAGGAAAGCAAACATTTTCTGAAATAAACTGAAAGAAAGGTATTCATCTATCTCCAGAAATTAATCTAGAAAAGCATTTTCGTATTTTTCTAAATTCTTAATGTTAATTCTGGAATAATTTTCTCTTTATCCATTCAATATTCTAAGTTATGACCAACCTGGATAGCATATTAAAAAGCAGAGATATTACTTTGCCAACAAAGGTCCATCTAGTCAAGGCTATGGTTTTTCCTGTGGTCATGTATGGATGTAAGAGTTGGACTGTGAAGAAAGCTGAGTGCCAAAGAATTGATGCTTTTGAACTGTGGTGTTGGAGAAGACTCTTGCGAGTCCCTTGGACTGCAAGGAGATCCAACCAGTCCATTCTAAAGGAGACGAGGCCTGGGTGTTCATTGGAAAGACTGATGCTGAGGCTGAAACTCCAATACTTTGGCCACCTCATGAGAAGAGTTGACTCATTAGAAAAGACCCTGATGCTGGGACGGATTGGGGACAGGAGGATAAGGGGACAACAGAGGATGAGATGGCTGGAGGGCATCACCGACTCGATGCACATGAGTTTGAATGAACTCCAGGAGTTGGTGTTGGATAGGGATAGGAGTTGGATAGGGATGCCTGGCATGCTGCAATTCATGGGGTCGCAAAGAGTAGGACACGACTGAGTGACTGAACTGAACTGAACTAATTCTACTTTAGAAAGGAAAAACTGGCACTATGAACCAGCTTTTTGAAAATGTCTACCATTTTTTCAGAACTTTCTATTTAATTTCCCAGTTAATAGTTAAGAAAAGGAGATAATTGAGAACAAAGAGAATTTCCAGCAAATTGCAGACAAGATATTAATATTTAGAGCATATATTATTTTCTTTGCTCCTTAACTTTTGTATTTGACAAGGCTGTATTTTATTGGATTTGAATGATACTATGTAAAGCTAGATTGAGATAGCATATCTTCCAAACTCCCTGGTGGAGCATATGTAAGCTTTGATTAGAAAATAAGACCTACTATAATTAGGAATAAAAGAAAAAAAATTGGAGACACTTTAACTGGCACATATGAAGGCTGTTCCTTCCAAAAATATTTGGCCCTGCTTCCTTCCATTTCACATTATTGTATAAAGAGCAGAATATTATTTACATGTAATTATTTCTGGGTGAGGAAGAGAAGGTAAGGTGAATTTTTATTCTATATTAGGATTAGCCAAATATAAGCAGGCAGATACAAACAGAATTTCTTCCCAATATTAATTAATCATTTAAAGTGCTTACCACAAGTATTCTTACCTTGTCAGTCATAGTATTTGAGCTGAAATCAGCACAACCTCTATTAGAAAACAGAAACTCATCTAGTCCACATCATAATGGTTAAAATCTTTTGTTCATATGAGAAGCCTATAATTCTTGATTTCTTCTCTCTTATATACCCTTGCATTTAGTCCATTGGCAAGTTCTATAGATTCTACCTATAAATTGTTACAAATTCATCTTCTTCTCTCCATTCATACTTCTACTGATATGATCTCCAGTGATAAATTTTATATATCAACTTGTCTAGTCTATGCTGCCCAGTTGTTTGGTCAAATACTAAAGTTTAAATATGTTGTTATGCAGGCACTATGTGATTAAAATTTACAATCAGTTGACTTTCATTAAAGGATATTATTCTCGTTAATGTGAATGGGAATCATCAAATCAGTTGAGGTCCTTAAGAGCAAAAACATGTTCTAGGGACGAAGAAGGAATTCTGCCTGAATACCGTAGAATAGAAGTCTATCCTAATTCCCAGCCTACTGCTGGGCTTACAAATTTCAGATTTAAGACTGCAATGTCAACCCTTCCCTGATATCCAGTCTTCCTACCCTACAGATTTTGGACTTCCAAGACTTCACAACCACAGAAATCAATTTCTTTAAGTCTGTCTATCTTCTACCTTCCTATCTATCTTAGCTCAGTCACCTGCTGCTGCTGCTGCTAAGTCACTTCAGTCGTGTCCGACTCTGTGCGACCCCATAGACGGCAGCCCACCAGGCTCCGCTGTCCCTGGGATGCTCCAGGCAAGAATACTGGAGTGGATTGCCATTTCCTTCTCCAATGCATGAAAGAGAAAAGTGAAAGTGAAGTCACTCAGTCGTGTCTGACTCTTCGCGACCCCATGGACTACAGCCTACCAGGCTCCTCCGTCCATGGATTTTCCAGGCAAGAGTACTGGAGTGGGGTGCCATTGCCTTCTCCAAGTTCAGTCACCAGTGGTGGCCAACTCTTTGCGATGCCATGGGCTGTGGCATGTCAAGCTTCCCTGCCCATAACCAACTCCCAGAGCCTACTCAAACTCATATCCATTGAGTCGGTGATGCCATCTGACCATCTCATACTTTGTCATCCCCTTCTCCTCCCACCTTCAATTTTTCCCAGCATCAGGGTCTTTTCCAATGAGTCAATTCTTTGCATCAGGTGGCCAAAGTATTGGAGTTTAAACTTCAGCATCAGTCCTTCCAATGAATATTCAGTACTGATTTCCTTCAGGATTGACTGGCTGGATCTCCTTGCAGTCAAATAAAATAGAAGTAGATGTTTTTCTGGAACTCTCTTGCTTTTTCAATGATCCAATGAATATTGGCAATTTGATCTCTGGTTCTTCTGCCTTTTCTAAATCCAGCTTGAACATCTGGAAGTTCTTGGTTCATGTACTGTTGAAGCCTCACATGGAGAATTTTGAGCATTACTTTGCTAGCATGTGAGATGAGTGCAATTGTGCAGTAGTTTGGACATTCTTTGGTATTGCCTTTCTTTGGGATTGGGATGAAAACTGAGCTTTTCCAGTCCAGTGGCCACTGCTGAGTTTTCCAAATTTGCTGGCATATTGAGTGCAGCACTTTCATAGCATCATCTTTTAGGATTTGAAATAGCTCAACTGGAATTCCATCGCCTCCACTAGCTTTGTTTGTAGTGATGCTTCCTCAGGCCAACTTGACTACGCATTTCAGGATGTCTGGCTCTAGCTGAGTCATCACACCATCGTGGTTATCTGAGTCATGAATATCTTTTCTGTATAGTTCTACTGTGTATTCTTGCCACCCCTTCTTAATACCTTCTGCTTCTGTCAGGTCCATACCATTTCCATCTGTAATTGTGCCCATCTTTGCATGAAATGTTCCCTTAGTATCTATAATTTTCTTGAAGAGAGCTCTAGTCTTTCCCATTCTATTGTTTTTCTCTATTTCTTTGCATTGATCACTAAGGAAGGCTTTCTTATCTCTCCTTGCTATTCACTGAAATTCTGCATTCAAATGGGTATACCTTTTCTTTTCTCCTTTGCCTTTAGCTTCTCGTCCTTTCTCAGCTATTTGTAAGGACTCCTCAGTCAACCATTTTGCTTTTCTGCATTTCTTTTTCTTAGGGATGGTCTTGATTCCTGCCTACTGTACAATGTCATGAACCTCCATTCATAGTTCTTCAGGCATCTGTCTATCAGATCTAATCCCTTGAATCTATTTGTCACTTCTATTGTATAATTGTAAAGGATTTGATTTAGGCCATACCCTAATCTAGTGTTTTTCCCTACTTTCTTCAATTTAAGTCTCAATTTGGCAATAATGAGTTCATGATCTGAGCTACAATCAGGTCCTGGTCTTATTTTTTTCTGACTGTATATAGCTTCTCCATCTTTGGCTGCAAAGAATACAATCAATCTGATTTTAGTATTGACCATCTGGTGATGGCCATGTGTAGAGTCTTCTCTTGTGTTGTTGGAAGAGGGTGTTTGCTATAACCAGTGCATTATCTTGGCAAAACTCTGTTAGCATTTGACCTGCTTCATTGTGTACTCCAAGTCCAAATTTGCCTGTTACTCCAGGTAGCTCTTGACTTCCTACATTTGCATTCCAGTCGTCTAGAATGAAGAGGACATCTTTTTCCTATCTATCTACCTATCTGCCTATCTATCCATCCATTCATCCATCCTATTGGTTCTTCTCTGGGGAATCCTGATATATTTAGAACATTAAACTATCATCATTTTTTCAAATATTTTTGTGTTGTGTAGTTGATTTACCATGTTGTGTTTATTTCTGCTGTACAGCAAAGTGATTCAGTTATACATATATGTACACAATGTTTTACATGTTCTTTTCATTGTGGTTTATCACAGGATATTGAATATTGATCCCTGTACTATACAATAAGACCTTGTTGTTTATCCATTCTTTATATGCCGGCTTGAATCTACTAATCCCAAACTCCCAATCCATTCCTCTTCTAAGCCCTCAGACTTGGCTATCACCAGTCTGGTCTCTGTGTCTGTGAGTCTGTTTCTGTTTTATAGATAGGTTCTTTTGTGTCATATTTTAGGTTCTGCATATAGGTGATATTATAAAATATTCGTCTTTATCTGACTTACTTCACTTAGTATGATAATCTCTAGGTCCATCCATGTTGCTCCAAATGACATTATTTCATTCTTTCTAATGGCTAAGTAATATTCCATTGTATATATGTACCACATCTTCTTTAGCTGTTCTACTGTCAATGGACATTTAGGTTGTTTGCGTGTCTTGACTATTGTGAAAAGTGCTGCTATGAATATACAGGTGCTTCTTCCTGTTTGCATTTTCTTCCTGTGTCTGTTTGCTTTTCCTGTCATTGTCACTCTTGCAACACTTCACTCTGGTAGCGACAGTTCACTTGGTAGCAGTAGTTAATTCTGATTTGCACTTTTTCCAACATTAAGTAAACCAACGTCATAATACTCAGGGACACCAGCACTGGTTGAGTAGAGTCGCTTTCTCATAGATCTGGGCCCCTGTGTCACAGGATTGTATCATCTCACTCAGAAATATTAATAACAGCTAAGCAGTAATCCCTATTCACAGGTCTGTGTTTCAGCTTTGTAGGACACCTCCTTCAAACTTCTAAGTTTTAATAGTTCCAACTTTTCCACTTCCTAGTCATACGGATAGTATTCTCTTCCTGCTATTATTACCACTATGGCAATTTTAGTGTTTCTTCTGTCCTTATAATCTTATATAGATACAAAATATCTCCAAAAATAAATATTGAATAAGGCTAAAAGTAATATATCCTGGGAAAGGACCAGATTCTTAATTATGAGGAGTGAGAGGTTTTGTTTTGCTCTCTTTAGCTGGGTAGGATCTGGGTAGGCATCACGAGGGAAGTGATACTTCAATAGAGTCTATAAACTAGGCAAGAGTTTGGTTCATTTGTGATGAGAATGGAAGGGAATTTCTCAAGAAAACCTTTCTAAAAGGTATCACTTTATGTTTCTCAAAATCATTTTAACACTGTTTAGCATTCTCTTGCCAATTGAAAGTCATCAAAATTATGCAGTCTCTCCTAATATAACAAAGCCCTTAAAGACTAGTGAGTCATTTGCCCGATGACTAAATAACTGTCATGTATGGATGTAAGAGTTGTACTATAAGAAAGATGAGCACCAAAAAAGTGATGCTTTTGAACTGTGGTGTTGGAAAATACTCTTGAGAGTCACTTGGACAGCAAGGAGATCCAAAAAGTCCATCCTAAAGGAAATCAGTCCTGAATATTCTTTGGAAGGATAGATGCTGAAGCTGAAACCCCAATACTTTGGCCACCTGATGCGAAGAGCTGTCTCATTAGAAAAGACCCTGATGCTGGGAAATATTGAAGGCGGGAAGAGAAGGGGACGACAGAGGTTGAGATGGTTGGATATCATCACTGACTCAATGGACATGAGTTTGAGTAAACTCCAGGGGTTGGTGATGGACAGGGAGGCCTGGTGTGCTGCAGCCCATGGGGTCACAAAGAGTTGGACATGACTGAATGACGGAACTGAGCTGAATTGAAATAACTGTAGATGATTTGCTGCTGAAAATGAATGAATAGTTCAGTGTTATGGTAGTTCCTTTTTTACTCCTTTGTTTTTATTGGTTACTTCTAATTGATGTCATTGTGTCTAGTTGCTGCCTCAGTGACTAGGCACATAACTGCCTAGTTATTCAGTATCATCTCCTCCCATAGGCAGTCTTCTGGGCTTTTTGGTAATTATTTGCCTGTGCAGGTGCTATTTTAGTTTATTTCAGCTTAATTGCTATGTTGTAAGAAGCACAGCCTCAGAGTATTACTATACTTAAACAAACTTATCCTTGTCTCAGCTTTCTCTTTCTGGAAAAAGATGGTAAATTTTAGCTTTTGTGTATGTCAGGAGTGTTCATCCTATAGTGACAATAATCAGAAAATATTTGCTGAGAAAACTTGGAGACCTAAAGACTCACCAGGCCAATGTCTGAAGTTCTCTAAAATTAGCCTGTGTTATCGGATCATAAATAATACACGTAAGAATAAACATTAGCCATTCGACACTGACTAAAAAGTGACATGTTAACATCAGTGAATTTTCTGTGTAAGGTTGGCTGAATTTGTGGCTATGAGACCAACTGTACATTAATATTTCCCTTTTCCCCATGTAACATGTATGTGGTTCATTGTGTCCACATAGTCTCCTTTCACAGATTGTAAATTATATTATTTACAGGCTCTTGATGGTCAAAACACAATTGGAGCTTGAAGGTCAAGGGAGAAAACTGCATCCTAAATTGCTATTTATCAATGATGTATGGTACATGGAGCAGCACACTTTGTGCTGCTACAATTAAAGATCTGTCAACATTTCTAACATACCCCATTATTTCAGGGTTTTATAATATGGTCATTTATCCTTACTCTTTCTTGAATTATGTGATGCCAAGGCCTTACCTGTAGGAGAGTGAAGTGAATGTGTTAGTTGCTCAGTTGTGTCCGACTCTGAGACCCCATGGAATGTAGCCCGTCACACTCCTCAGTTCACAGAATTCTCCAGGCAAGAATACTGGAGTGGGTAGACATTTCCTCCTCCAGAGGATCTTCCTGACCCAGGGACTGAACCCAGGTCTCCTGCATGGCAGGCAGATTCTTTACCATCTGAGCCACCAGGGAAGCCCCAGCTGTCAAAGGATATCTTCAAAATTCTTTTTAACAAGATTGTAAAGAATTTGTCAGTCTCTCTTTTTTTTTTTTTTCCTGTTAAAATGCTAGCTAATGAAAGTTAGGGTAAGCTAACTGTTAGCAGTCTCATAACTCAAAAAAGACATCTATATATACACCACATAGCTTTTAGGCCCAAATACTTGACTTTATGAATGGTAAAAAATTAACTATTAAGCATAGGAATATCTTTTAACCATCATTTTAAAAAAAAGTCTTGCTTCTTCCTACTCTCTTATCAAATATATATAAAGAAACTAACAACACAGTAAAATAGAAATGACTTTGAATCACTGGTTTGTTCATAGGGAAATAAAAAGGATCTTAAATAAAGTTTTTTTTTTTAATTTTAACAATTAGCCGTTTTATTTAAAGATAATTCATAATTATGTTATCTAAACCTCCTTATCTATGCTGTTCAACATGGTTCAGTTCAGTTCAGTTCAGTCGCTCAGTTGTGCCCGACTCTTTGTGACCCCATGAATTGCAGCATGCCAGGCCTCTCTGTCCATAACCAACTTCTGGAGTCTACTCAAACTCATGTCCATCAAGTCGGTGATACCATCCAGACATCTCATCCTCTGTCGTCCCCTTCTCCTCCTGCCCCCAATCCCTCCCAGCATCAGATCTTTTCCAGAGTCAACTCTTCTCATGAGATGGCCAAAGTATTGTAGTTTCAGCTTTAGCATCAGTCCTTTCAGTGAACACCCAGGACTGCTCTCCTTTAGGATGGACTGGTTGGATCTCCTTGCAGCCCAAGGGACTCTCAACAGTCTTCTCCAACACCACGGTTCAAAAGCATCAACTCTTTGGCGCTCAGCTTTCTTCACAGTCCAACTCTCACATCCATACATGACCACTGGAAAAACCATAGTCTTGACTAGATAGACCTTTGTTGACAAAGTAATGTCTCTGTTTTTTAATATGCTCTCTAGGTTGGTCATAACTTTCCTTCCAAGGAGTAGCGTCTTTTAATTTCATGGCTACAGTCACCATCTGCAGTGATTTTGGAGCCCCCAAATTTAAGTCTGACACTGTTTCCACTGTTTCCCCATCTATTTCCCATGAAGTGATGGGACCGGATGCCATGATCTTCATTTTCTGAATGTTGAGCTTTAAGCCCACTTTTTCACTCTCTACTTTCACTTTCATCAAGAGGCTTTTTAGTTCCTCTTCACTTTCTGCCATAAGGGCAGTGTCATCTGCATATCTGAGGTTATTGATATTTCTCCCGGCAATCTTGATTCCAGCTTGTGTTTCTTCCAGTCCAGCGTTTCTCATGATGTACTCTGCATATAAGTTAAATAAGCAGGGTGACAATATACTGCCTTGACATACTCCTTTTCCTGTGTGTATGTGTGTATGTGTATTATATAATACACATACACACATGTACAATGGAATACTACAGAGCCATAAAAATAATGAAATTTTGCCATTTGCAAAGGTATGGTTGAACTGAAAGTGTATTATGCTAAGTGAAATAAGTCAGAGAAGACAATACTGTATGATATCACTTATAGGCAGAATCTAAAAATTAAAACAGACTAGTGAAATTTAACAGAAAGGAAACAGACTCACAGATACAGCTAAAAATCTAGTGGTTACCAGTGGTGGGGGCATGATAGGGTCAGAGATTAAGTGGTACAGCATATTATTAATCAAATAAGCTACAAGAATATGTTGTACAACATAGGATATATAGCCAATATTTTATAATAACTATAGATGTAGTATAACCTTTAAAAGTTCTGAATCACCATGTTGTATACCTGTAATTTATATAATGTTGCTGTTTAGTCGCTAAGTTGTGTCTGACCCTTTTGTGACTTCATGGACTTATACCCACCAGGCTCCTCTGTTCATGGGATTTTCCAGGCAAGAATACTGGAGTGGATTGCCATTTCCTTCTACAAGGGATCTTCCCTCCCCAGGGATGGAATCCACATTTCCTACATTAGCAGGCAGATTTTTTACCAGTGAGCCACCTGGGAAGTCCCAACTTTTTATAGTATTATACATTAATTATATCACAATTTAAAAATAATAACAGCAAAAAAGACCCAAAGGAAAATTATTAGAACTAATAAATTAATTCAGTAATATAATAGGATACAATATTAATTTACAGACATGTGTTGCATTTCTTTACACTAATAATAAAATATCAGAAAGAGAAAGGTAAAAAGCAATTTCATTTAGGAAAAAAACCAGAATAAAATTATAGACAAAATGTTCTCAGACAAATTGTAGCAATATTTTCTTAGATGATTCTTCCAACTCAAAGGAAATAAAAGCAAAAATAAACTAATGGTACCTAGACAAATGTAAAAGCTTTTGCACAGCAAAGAAAACCTTCAACAAAATGAGAAGACAGTCCACAGAATGGGAGAATATATTTGCAAATGGTGTGAACAATAAGGGGTTAATATGCAATATATATAAACAGCTCAGAAAATTTAATACTGAAAAAACCAAAAGGCTCAATCCCAAAATGGGCAGAAGTCCTAAATAGACACTTTTCCAAGGAAGATATACAGATGGCCAACAGACACATAAAATGATGCTCAACACTGCTCATTATTAGAGAAATGCAAATTAAAGCCACAATGAAGTACTGCCTCTCATTGGTCAGAATAGCTATCATGAAAATGTCTACACATAATAAATGCTGGACAGGATGTATAGAAAAAGGAACCATCATACACTACTGGTGGGAATGTAAATTGGTACAGCCACTATGGAAAATGGTATGGAGGTTCCTTCAAAAACTAAAAGTACGACTACCATATGTATGATGCAGCAAATTTGCTTGTGGGTATATATGAGGGAAAAACAAAAAGTGAAAGTGAAAGTGAAGTCTCTCAGTCGTGTCGACTCTTAGCGACCCCATGGACTACAGCCCACCAGGCCCTCCGTCCATGGGATTTTCCAGGCAAGATGCATGCACCCCAGTGTTCCCAGCAGCACTCTTTGCCATAGCCAAGCCAAGGAAACAACCCAAGTTCCCATCAGCAGATGACTGGCTTAATAAGTTGTGGTATATTATGACTCAGTCATTAAAAAAATGTTGTCATTTGCGGCAATACGGATGGACCTAGAGAATATTATGAATCAAAGACAAATATAGATTCTACTTTTATGTGAAATCTAAAAAGTAATACAAACAAAATAATATCAAAACATAAACACACTCACTGACAAAGAAAACAAACATTTATCAAAGCAGATAGATGGGGCAGGGACAAATTAGGAGTATAGGATTAATAGACACAAATTATTAAACATAAAATAGATAAGTAACAAGGAATTAGTGTAGAGCACAGGAAATTATATTCAGTATCTTTTAGTAACCTACAGTGGAATAAGAAAAAAATTATAACTGAATCAGTATACCATACCTGGAACTAACACAATATTGTAAATCAACTGTAGTTCAATAAAAAAAGAAAACACTCATGAAAAATGAGTACAGGTCCCACATTTGAAGTATATGTAACTATACTATAACATTTAGTTATAGTATTTATTTAAATGTTATAATATGTTAGATAAAATTTGATAATTAAAAAAGACACAAATTTTAAGTGTTCACAGTGGGTGGAGAAGTACTTAGTATATGTGATCACCTCTCTCTTTTGTTAGAAAACATCCTCAGGCAAGTATTTCTTGATATTTTTTAAAGGAAATCATTATCAGAGTAGGGAGAAAATTTTATTTACTATTTTCTTATTGCCAGTGCCATGAATTATTGTAAGTTTGGGGTTTTCTCTTTTATGGCAATTTGGAAAAATTCATTTCATTATTTCTTTGGAACTTTTCTGTCTACCAGTCCTAGTTTCAAGTTTAGTACTAGCTGAAATATGATTTTAATATAAGTCCCAAAATAGAGATTGATACTCAAAACCCTTTCAACCATTTGCTTTTCTAAATATTACCTCTCCTGCTTAAGTGCTATGTGATGTTAGACTGCTGTATCTCTCTATGCCTTTTCCTTTCTCTGTAAAATGGGTATTACTAATGGTATTTGAGAAGGAAATGGCAACCTACTTCAGTATTCTTGCCTAGGAAATCCCATGGACAAAGTCTGAGCCTGGTGGGCTATAGTTCCTGAGGTTGCAAAGAGTCAGACATGACTTGGCAGCTGAACTAATGGTATATGTTGCATTAAGTTGTTTTAAGGATTAAATGTGCTAGAGTATGCAAAATGCTTAGAATATTGCTCAGTATATTGTAGGGAGGGGGAAAAACAACTTTTTTTCCATCTCCCTAGGTTCACTAGCTGGGACCCTGCAAACTAGACATGTAAAGATAGAATAACAAGTGAAAAACAAACAGTTGATTAACACATGAAGCACGTGTCCACAGAAGAGAAACTCAATGATGGGTAACTCAAAGGGGTGGTCAGAACTAGTATTTTTATAGCATCTTAAAGAAGAGCAATGGGTGGATTGTAATCAAGATGATGAAGTAGTATGATGTCAAACTACTTCTCACAAATGCATCAATAATACATCTACAAATTTAACAGTTTTCACAGAGCACCCTCAGAACACTAGCAGAGGACTTCAGACACCTGAAAGGACAAGAAAGGTCTCCACATAACTAATTAGGACCAGAAAGAGAGAGAGAGAAAAAAAAAAAAAGCAGAATGAGTCCTGTGTTCTTGGGACAGAGCTGAAGGAGAGGAGAGGTTCCCACACCCTGGGAAGCCCCTCACTGAGGATATCAGTAAGGAGAGAAAAGAAACTTCAGAGGCTCAGAAGAGAGTGCAACTACTGGTTTGTGGTAGGCAGGACAGAGAGAGAGACCTACCCAGAGGGTCTGTGCCACTGCCGTTCAGGTCCCAGCCTGAGACATGTGTCTGCTGGTACAGGCAGGGGCTGGGTGCTGGAACAGGGATTTAGAGGACATATCCAGGAAGAGAACTAGTATTGGCTGCATGGAGACAGCCTGAAGGTGCTGGACTCTAGGGTGCTGCAATCGAGAGTATCTGTGGAAGTCTAGGCTGCCACAGAAGCTAAGCACCATTGTCAAGTGGCATTTGAAGAGAAGGGCAAGGCTGCCATTAGTCTCCTTAAGCAACCTCCAGCCCCTGCCTCTGCAGGTTCCAGGAGGGGCTCCCTCCCAGTCTGGCTTGCTTGCCACAGCCACCACCTCTGCAATGCTGGGAGCAGCTGCCAGTGGGTTGCCTGCATGCAGAAGTGGGGGTGAAATCACAGCTGAGTTCCTAGGGGTCATGTGACTCAGGAAGCAGAGCTGAAACCTCTCCTTATGGTGGCCTGAACCACAGATTTACAACTCAGCTACCAGTTTTGTAAATTCAGTGCTTGTGAAGTATCTGAAAGGACAATGGATGGTCCTGTGGCAGGGATAGGTCTAGCCTTGGTATCTGTGGGCTTTGTGGGCACATACACTTTGGGACTGGGTCGGGTTAGTGTTGGAGCCCCCTCCCTAGCTCCCACAGTGGGGCCTAGATACATGACTACTACTATGGTCCAGAGACCTGAGTTCAGTGGACCTGAGTTTGTGGCCTTGTGAAAATAAAGCCTGAACAACTAGGGTCAATTGCCAGTGTTCACAGTTGAGGTGGGGCCAAGGGCAGTGCCAACAAGAGTATACTTTGTAAGCCTGCACAATGGATAAAGGTGGCACAACAGATCACACTTATAGGTGAACAGCTCCAGTGCAGAAATATCCAGTGGTTCCTCTCCCAGTAAGAGTGCTCCAATTGTGCCTACCTCACATGCCAGATTAGAAACACACCTCTGAAAATAATTTGGGGGTTTCTATTCCAACTAGGGGGCATATCCTACTCCTAACAGAGCTGTGACAACCACAGAACAAAGAGGAAGCCCAATTCAATATCCAGTGCAGGCTCTGGTCACCACATCAGTCATACCTCCTATCAAGGGGATAGGAGTATACACCAGGAATGAGGTGGCAAGTATCCATTCTCAAACAGCCCTTGCACCAAAAAATATTAAGTCCATCTGGGTACACATGGGTTTAGCCACATAAAAATAGCCTTCTAATACCACAGTGGATAAATATTTCTCCTAAACTCATAGAGCAAGAGAAATATAAGTAAAAGAATAGAAGCAACAGAGGAAACATTTCCGATTATGAGAAAAGAATATAAAAAGAATATAAAAATATTGAATATATGTATATGTATTGTTTAACTAAATCACTTTGCTGAAACTAATAATATTGTAAATCAATGATAATCCAACAAAATTAAAAAATTTTTAATGTATGTGAACAACAAAAAGATTAAGAGAACACCCCTAAAAGAACAACAATGAAACAGACCTCTTCAATATAATAGACACAAAGTTCAAAAAGGAGATAATGTAAATACTGAAGGAATAAAGGAAAACTATCAACAGAAATGCAGAATACTATAAAAAAGAACTAGAAACTAGGAGGGACCAAGAAAAATTAGAAAATTCACTTGATGAGATGAAAGTTGAACTAAAGGCTATGAATAGCAGGATAAACAATGTAGAAGAATAAGTGATCTAGAAGATAAATAATGAAAATCACCTATTTAGAAGAGCAGGTAGAAACTTAAAGGAGAAAAAAATGAAAGCAATATGAGACCTATTGGATAACATAAAGCATGCCAAATGGAAAACTTGCCAAACCTAAAGAAGAAAACATATCCAGATACAGGAAGCACAGAGAGTTCAGGACAAGATACCCCCAAACAGATCTACACGAAGATATATAATAAAAATAGCAAAAGATTCTAAAGGCAGCAAAAGAAAAACAAAGAACTATAAGGGAATTCCCATGAGACTATCAGTTGATTTTTTTCTACTGAAACATTGCAGTCCAGATAGAAGTGGAAAGATTTATTCGAAGTCCTGCTGAAAGGGAAAAATCTGCAAATGAGGATACTCCGCCCAGCAAGAAAATCATTAAAATAGAAGGAGAGATAAAGAATTACTTAGACAAGCAAAAACTAAAAGAATACAGCAATACTAAACCTATCCTAAAGGAAATATTGAAAGATCTCCTCTAAATAAAAAATAAAAATCTATAGGAAAACAAAAATTACAATTGGAAAGTAAATAACTTAAATAAGCCAGCGCACGCATGTGTGCATGCTCAGTAACGTCCAACTCTTTGCAACCCCATGGACTATATAACCTAGTAGGCTCCTCTGTCCACGAGATTTGCCAGGCAAGAATACTGGAGTGGGTTGCTCCAGTATTTCCTACTCCAGGGGATCTTCCAGACCCAGGGATAAAATCCATGTCTCTGGCATCTCCTGCATTGGCAGGTGGATTCTTTACCAGTGTGCCACTTGGGAAGCTCAAATAAGCCAGTACACATATTAAAAAAACATTCTGTGAAGGTGATGATAACCAAAATGAACAGTATAAGAATGAATATGAAGATGCAAAAGAGGACATCAAAATTATAAAATGTGATGAAAGAGAATAAGAAAATGTAGATAATTTCCCCCTAGAATGAGTTTGAGTTTATAACACTAATAGTCTAAGGCAAGTAGATATATGAAGGAGTTAACGTATTTGAAAAACAGGGTAACCACAAATCAAAAACATACAATAGATTCATTACAACCAAAATGAAGAGAACATAAGTGTAGTAGAAGGAAAACCATTAAACCACAAAAGGAAAAACAGAAAGGGATAAAGAAGAAATAAAAAATCAATGGGGACAATAAATACATAGCTATCAATAATTAAGTATCAATGGACTAAATGCTCCAATCAAAAGACACAGAGTGGCAGGTTGGATTAAAAAAAAAAAGAAAAAGAGTCTACAATATGATACCTATAAAAGACCCACTTTAGGATAAAGGAAACACATAGATTGAAGTGGAAGGGGGGGGACACAGATATTTCAGGCAAATGGAAATGATAAGAATGCCTGGGTCAAAATGCTCATATCAGACAAAATAGGCTTTAACTCAAAGGCTATCGAGAAATATAAAGAAGGACAGTGCATACTTGCTTGTTTAGTCACTTCAGTCATTTCCAACTCTTTGTGATCACATGGACCATAGCCCGCCAGGCTCCTCTGTCCATGGGATTTCCCAGGCAAGAATATTGGAGTAGGATGTCATTTCCTCCTCCGTGGAATTATAGTGATAAAATATATAGTGATAAAAGGATCAATACAAGGAGAGGATATTATATTCATCAGTGTATATGCACCCGATATAGGAGCATCCAAAAACATAAAAATAAATAACTAATGGACAGAAAGGGAGAAACTGACAGAAATACAATAATAGTAGGAGATATTTACACCTCACTCATGTCAATGGACAGTTCTTCCAGACAATCAATAAGGCAACAGAGACTTTAAATAATACATTAGAACAGTTAGACTAATTGATATTTTCAGGACATTACATCCAAAAACAGAAGAATACACATTCTTTTCAAGTGCCCATGGAACATTCTTTAGGACTGACCACTTACTAGGGCACAAAATAAGCCTGAACAAATTTAAGAGTACAGAAATTATTTCAAGAATCTTTTCTGGTCACAATGGAGTGAAATTAGAAATCAACCACAAAAAAAAAAAAAAAAAAAAAACAAGAAAAAAAAGTTACACAGAGACTAAACAACATGCTTCATGTTGTTGTTGTCATTTAATCTCTAAGTCATGTCCAACTGCAGCCCCATGCACTGCAATCCACCAGGCTCCTCTGTCCATGAGGCAAGAATACTGGAGTGGTTTGCCATTTCCTTCCCCAGGGGATATCCCCAACTGTAGTACTGAACCTGTGTCCCCTACCTTGGCGGTCAAATTCCTGACCACTGAGCCACCAAACAATATGCTACTAAAACCAATGGGTAAATGATGGAATCAAAGAAGAAAGTAAAAGATACATTGAGGCAAATGACAATTAAAGCACAACCATAAAATATTTGTGGGATGGAACAAAGCAGTTCTTAGAAGGGAGTTCATAGTGATACAGATCTTCTTCAAAAAATATGAAAAATCTCAAATAAACAACCTAACCTATCACCTAAAAGAATTAGAAAAAGAAGAGCAAACAAAATTAGAAAGGGACAAAGTGTCAGCAGAAAAAAGGAGATAATAAAGATCCGAGAGGAAATAGAGATTTTAAAAGTCATAGGAAAAAAAATCAATAAAAACAAGCACTGATTCTTTGAAAAGGTTAACAAAACTGACAAATCTCTGGCAAGGCTCACTGTAAAGAAAAGAGAAAAGACCCAAATAAACAAAATAAGAAATGAAAGAGAAGAAAACACTGTATATAAATATACATATATAATTATTATATATATATGTATATATAAACACATATATGTGCAGTCTAAAAAAATTGTACAATAAACCCATTTGTAATGCAAGAATAGAGACATGGATCCCTGCCTTGTGATTGTGAAGGGGCTTTGTGGAACTCAATGTGTAACTCAGTGAAGCTATGAGAAATGCTGTGTAGGGCCACCCAAGATGGATGGGTCATAGTGGAGAGTTCTGATAAAATGTGATCCACCAGAGGAGGGAATGGCAAACCACTCCAGTATACTAGCCATGATAACCCCATGAACTATATAAAAAGGCAAAAAGCTAAGACACCAAAGGTGAGCCCCTCAGGTTGGAAGATGTCCAAGATGCTACTGGGGAAGAGCAGAGGACAACTACTAATAGCTCCAGAAAAAAATGTAGTGGCTGGACCAAAGCAGAAATGACAGTCAGTTATGGATGTATCTGGTGATGAAAGCAAAATCCAATGCCATAAGGAACAGTATTGCATAGGAATCTGGAATGTTAGGTCCATGAATCAAAGTAAATTAGATGTGGGCAAGTAGGAGATGGCAATAATAAACATTGCCATCTTAGGAATCAGTGAACTAAAATGTACAGGAATGGGTGAATTTAATTCAGATGACCATTATATTTACTACTGGAGGCAAGAATCCCATAGAAGAAATGGAGTAGCCCTCATAATCAACTAGAGTCCAAAATGAAGTAGTTGGGTGCAGCCTTAAAAATGACAATGATCTTGGTTCATTTCCAAGGCAAGCCATTAAATATCACAGTAATTCAAGTCTATGCCCCAATCACTGATGCTGAAGAAGCCAAAGTTGAATGGTCTTATGAAGACCTAGACCTCCTAGAACTAACAGCAAAACAAAGATATCGTTTTCATCATAGGGGATTGAAATGCAAATTAGGAAGTCAACAGACAAGTTTGCCCTTGCAGTGCAAAATGAAGCAGGGCAAAGGCTAGCAGAATTCTTCCAAGAGAATGCCTTGGTCCAAGCAAACACTCTTTTTCAACAATGGAAGTGACAACTTTACACATGGACATCACCAAATGGTCAGTACTGAAATCAGATTGATTATATTCTTTGTAGCTGAAGATGGAGAAGCTGTATACAGTCAATATAAATAAGACCTAGAGCTGACTGTGGCTCAGATCATCAGCTCCCCATAGCAAAATTCAAGCGTAATCTAAAGAAAGCACGGAAAACCACTAGGCCAGTCAGGTATGACTTAAATCAAATCCCCTATGAATATACAGTGGAAGTGATGAATAGATTCAAGACATTAGATATACTATACAGAGTGCCTGAAGAACTATGGACAGAGGTCCATAAAATTGGACAGGAGGCAGTGAACAAAACCATTCCAAAGTAAAAGAAATGCAAGAAGGAAAAGTGATTATCTGAAGAGGCTTTACAAATAGCTGAGGAAAGAAGGGAGGCAAAAAGCAAAGGAGAAAGGGAAAGGTACACCCAGCTAAACCCAGAGTTCCAGGGAATAGCAGGCAAAGTCAAGAAGGCACTCTTCAATGAACAGTGCAAAGAAATAGAGGAAAACAACAGAAAGGGTAAGGCCAGAGATTTCTTCATGAAAATTGGAAATATCAAAGGAACATTTCATCCTAAGAAGGGCACAATAAAGGACAGAAATGGTAAAGACATAACAGGAGCAGAAAAGATCAAGAGGAGATGGAAAGAATACACAGAAGAATTGTACAAAAAAAGAACTTTAATGATCCAGATAGCCATGATGGTATAGTAACTCACTCAGAGCCAGACATTCTGTGAAGTCAAGTGTGCTTTAAGAAACACTTCTGCCAATAAAGCCAGTGGAGGTGATGGAATTTCAGCAGAGCTATTTAAAATCCCAAAAGATGATGCTATTAATGTGCTTCACTCAATAATGTAAGCAAATCTGGGGAAACCCAGCAGTAGCCATAGGACTGGAAAAGGCCAATCCTCATTTCAATTCCCAAGAAGGGAGTACTTAAGAAAGTGTTCAAATCATTTAACAATTGCATTCATCTCCCATGCTAGTTCAGTACAGTTCAGTTCAGTCACTCAGTTGTGTCCGACTCTTTGCACCCCATGAATCGCAGCACACCAGGCCTCCCTGTCCATCACCAACTCACAGAGTTCACTCAAACTCACGTCCATCGAGTCGGTGATGCCATCCAGCCATCTCATCATCTGTTGTCTCCTTCTCCTCCTGCCCCCAATCCCTCCCAGCATCAGAGTCTTTTCCAGTGGGTCAACTCTTCGCATGAGGTGGCCAAAGTGCTGGAGTTTCAGCTTTAGCATCATTCCTTCCAAAGAAATCCCAGGGCTGATCTCCTTCAAAATGGACTGGTTGGATCTCCTTGCAGTCCAAGGGACTCTCAAGAGTCTTCTCCAACACCACAGTTCAAAAGCATCAATTCTTCAGCACTCAGTATTCTTCATAGTCCAACTCTCACATCCATACATGACCACTGGAAAAACCATAGCCTTGACTAGATGGACCTTTGTTGGCAAAGTAATGTCTCTGCTTTTGAATATGCTATCTAGGTTGGTCATAAATTTCCTTCCAAGGAGTAAGTGTCTTTTAATTTCATGGCTGCGGTCACCATCTGCAGTGATTTTGGAGCCCAGAAAAATAAAGTCTGACACTGTTTCCCCATCTATTTCCCATGAAGTGATGGGACCAGATGCCATGATCTTCATTTTCTGAATGTTGAGTTTTAAGCCAACTTTTTCACTAGTAATTTGATCTTTGGTTTCTCTGCTCTTTCTAAACCAAGCTTGAACATCTGGAAGTTCTCTGTTCACATAATACTGAAGCCTACCTTAAGTCCTCCAAGCTAGGCTTCAGTATTATGTGAACAGAGAACTTCCAGATGTTCAAGCTTGGTTTAGAAAGAGCAGAGAAACCAGAGATCAAATTGCCAACATTTGCTGGATTACAGAAAAAGCAAGAGCATTCCAGAAAAACATCTACCTCTGTTTCATTGACTACACTAAAGCCTCTGACAGTATGGATCATAACAAAGTGTGGAAAAGTCTTAAAGAGATGGGAATACCATATCATCTTACCTGTCTCCTGTGAAACCTAAATACAGGTCAAGAAGCGACAGTTAGAACATTGTATGGAACAACTGACTGGTTCAGAATTGAGAAAGGAGTACAAGGCTGTTCGTTGTCACTGTCTTTATTTAACTTATATGCAGAGCACATCATGTGAAATGCTGTGCTAGATGAGTTAGAAGCTGGAATCAAGATTGACAGGTGAAATATCAACAACCTCAGATATGGGGATGATACCACTCTAATGGCAGAAAGCAAAGAAGAACTAAAGAGTCTCTTGATGAAGGTGAAGGAGGAGAATGAAAAAGTCAGCTTAAAACTCAATATTTCAAAAACAAAGGTCATGACATCTGGTCCCATCACTTCATGACAAATGGGGAAAAGGTGAAAGCAGTGACAGATTTCCTCTTCTTGGGCTTTAAAATCACTGTGGAAGGTGACTACAGCCATGAAACTAGAAGATGATTGCTTCTTGGCAGGGAAGCTATGACAAACCTAGACAGCGTGTTAAAACGCAGACATCACTTTGCTCACAAAGATCCATATAGTCAAGGTTATTATCTTTCCAGTAGTCATGTATGGATGTGAGGGGGCTGACCCATTAAGGACTGAGTGGTGAGAAATGATGCTTTCAAACTGTGCTGTTGGAGAAGACTCTTGAGAGTCTCTTGGACAGCAAGGAGATCAAACCAGTCAATCATAAAGGAAATCAATCCTGAATGCTCCTGGGAGGGGCTGATGCTGAAGCTGAAGCTTCAGTACTTTGCCCATCTGATGTGAACAGCTGAACTCACTGGAAAAGACCCTGGGAAAAATAGAAGGTAGAAGGAGAAAAGGGCAACAAAGGATGAGATGGTTGGATGGCATCACAGATTCACTGGATGTGAACTTGGGCAAACTCTGGGAGATGGTGAGGACAGAGAAACCTGGCATACTGTAGTCCTTGGGATGGTGAAGAGTCTGGCACAACTTGGTGACTGAACCAAAATGGAGACACAGATCTACAGGAAAGACATGTAGACACAGGCAGGGAAGGGGAACATGGTATGAATTGATTGATTAGGATTGGCATATACAAGCTATCATATGTAAAATTGATAACTAGCGGGAACCTGATTTATAGCATATAGAGCTCAGCTCCATGCTCTGTGGGCATTGGATGGGTGGAATTAGGTGGGGAATGGGAAGGAGGTCCCAGAGGGAGGGGATATATATCTACATATAGCTGATTCACTTTGTTGTACAGCAGGAACTAACACAAAAGTGTAAAGCAATCATACTCTAATAAAAGCAAAAATAAAAAGAAATGAAAGAGGAGAAATCACAATAGATAATGCAGAAATAAAAAAAAATAAGAGAATATTATGAACAATTATATACCAACAGATTTGTAAACCTTGAAGAAATGGGCAAGTTTCTAGAAACATGCTGCTGCTGCTGCCAAGTCGTTTCAGTCGTGTCCAACTCTGTGCGACCCCATAGGTGGTAGCCCACCAGGCTCCCCCGTCCCTGGGATTCTCCAGGCAAGAACACTGGAGTGGGTTGCCATTTCTTTCTCCAATGCATGAAAGTGAAAAGTGAAAGTGAAGTCACTCAGTCTCGACCCCATGGACTGCAGCCCACCAGGCTCCTCCATCCATGGGATTTTCCAGGCAAGAGTACTGGAGTGGGGTGCCATTGCCTTCTCCATCTAGAAACATAGAGCCCACCAAATTTGAATCAAGAAGAAATAAATAATTTGAAAAGATCAATTACCAGAAATGAAATAGACTCTGTAATGAAAAAAAAAAACTTCCTACAAACAAAAGTCTAAGACCAGATGGCTTTACAGAGGATACCTAGCACACATACAAAGAACTCAATCTCTTCCAAAAGGCTAAAGACTAAGGAACACTTCCAAAGACACTATAAAATCCGCATCACCCTGATACCCTCAGACAAAAGGTTTACTACCAAAAATTTACAGGTCAATATCTTTGATGAATATAGATGCAAAAATTCTCAACAAATTATTCACAAAACAAATCCAACAGCACATAAAAAAATCTCATATACCACAACCTAGTTGGATTCATTCCAGGATCACAAGGATGATTCAACATACACAAATCAATCAATGTGATACAAAGCTATTTATGACTAAATGCACATACAATTTAATACTCAATGGTGAAAAGCTGAACACCTTCCCTCTAAAATCGGGAATAAGAATGCCCATTCTCACCACTACTCTTCAGCATAGCATTGGAAGTTCTAAGCACAGCAAACAGAGAAGAAATTATAGGAATTCAAAATGGTGAGGTGAGGTGAAGTCACTGAGTCGTGTCCAACTCTGCGACCCCATGACTATAGCCTACCGTGCTCTTCCGCCCATGGGATTTTCCAGGCAAGAGTACTGGAGTGGGTTGTCATTTCCTTCTCCAGAGGATCTTCCTGACCCAGGGATCGAACTCAGGTCTCCTGCATTGTAGGCAGATGCTTTACCATCTGAGCCACCAGGGAAGTCAAAATGGTAGGGAGAGGTAAAAATTATCATTACAAACAGGTGACGTGATAATATATCTATAGAAAACTCTAAAACTCCACACAAAAACTACTAGAACTGATCAAAAAATTCAACAAGGTAACAAGATACAAGACTGACACACGGAAATTGGTTGCATTTCTTTACACTAACCACAAAATATCAGAAAAAATGAAAGTCACTTGGTTGTGTCTGACTCTTTGGGACCCCATGTATAAATAGTGCATGGAATTCTCCAGGCCAAAATACTGGAGTGGGTAGTCATTCCCTTCTGCAAGGGATCTTCCCAACCCAGGAACTGAACCAGGGTCTCCTGCATTGCAGGCAGATTCTTTACCAGCTGAGCTACAAGGTGTCAGAAAGGGAATATAAACAAATGATCCCTTTTAAAATCACATCAAATAAACTTCACCAAGGAGGATTTACATGCTGAGCACTACAAAACATTAATAAAGAAAATTAAAGATGATAAAGAAATTAAAATATATTCCATACTCTTGAATTGGAAGAATTAATGTTGTTAAAATGGCCGTACTGCCAAAGCAATCTGCATATTTAATGCAATCCCTATTAAATTACCAATGACATTTTTCACAGAAAAAGAATTTATATATAACTATGAAAGACCTAGAATTGCCACAGCAATGCTGAAAAAAAAAAAAAAAAAAAAGAACAAATCAGGAGTCATAACATTGCCAGACTTCAGGCATTACTAGAATGCTACAGTAATCAAAATAGCATGGTGTTGGCACAAAGACATATGCAGCAATAGAATAGAATAGAGAGCCCAGAAATGAACCCACACACCTATGGACAATTAATTTCAACAAACGAGACAAGAATATGCAATGGGGAGAAAACAGTCTCTTCAGCAAATGGTGTTTGGAAAGTTAGTTGCATGTAAATCAATGAAGTTAGAACACACCATCACACCATAAACAAAAACAAACTCAAAATGGCTTAAAGACCTAAATATAAGATACTATAAACCTTCTATAAAAGCATACAGGCAAAACATTCCCTAACATAAATTCTACCAATGTTTTCTTATGTGAGTCACCAAGGCAATAGAAATAAAATAAAATAAAAAAAATGGGACCTAACTAAACACAAGCTTTTGCACAGCAAAGGAAACCATTAAAAAATGAAAAGATAACCTATAAACTGGGAGAAAATATTTGCAAATGATGCTAAGACTTAATTTGCAAAATATATAAATAACTTATACAACTCAACAATAACAAACAACCCTATCAAAAAATGGGTGGAATACCTAAATGGACATTTCTCCAAAAAAGACATCCAGATGGTCAACAGGCACATGGAAAGATGCTCAATATCACTAGTTATTAGAGAAATGCAAATCAAAACTGCAGTGAGGTTCCACCTCACATAGGTCAGAATGGCCATCAAAAAAACTCTACAAATAACAGATTCTGGAGAGGGTGTGAAGAAAAGAGAACCCTCTTATGCTGTTGTTGAGAATACAAATTAGTGCAGCCACCCTGGAAAACTGTGTGAAATTTCCACATAAAACTAGAGTTGCCAAATGATCCAGCATTCCCACTCCTGGGCGTATACTCAGACAAACCTATAATTTTAAAAGATACTTGCACCCCTATGTTCATAGCAGCACTATTAAGGTAAGACATAAAAGGAACCTAAATGTCCATCAACAGATGAATGGATAAGGAAGATGTGGTACACATATTCAATGGAATACTAGTCACTCATAAAAAGGAATGAAATGATGCCATTTGCAACAACATGGGTACAACTGGAGATTATCATACTAAGTGAAATAAGAAAAAGACAAATACCATATAATACCACTTATATATGGCATCTAAAATAAGGCAAAAATGAACACATCCACAAAGCAGAAACAGACTCACAGACTAGAGAACAGACTTGTGGTTGCCAGGTAGTAGGTGGGTAGGGGAGGGAAATACTGGTAGTTTAGGATTATCAGAGGCAAACTATTTTATATAGGATAAATAATAAAGTGTAGCACAGGGAACTACATTCAATATCTTGTTACAAACTGTAATGAAAAAGAATATGAAAAAAAATGTACTTATATATGTCGATGGGGGGGTGTAACTGAGTCATTCTCCTGGACAGAAGAAACTAACACAACATTATCAACTATTCTTCTGTAAAATTGAAAAAAAAAAAAAAGAGCAATGAATTTACAGAGAAATGACAAGCCCCACAAGAAAGTTATAGCCTTCCAAGGGCAGCACACTGTGGGAAAGGATATATTTAGAGGAATGGAAATATGTGGGTGAAGCTAAAAATTGATGAGGGCTGTTTTAGTAAGATTTGTTATATACATTCCTCTTGATGGTGTTTCTGGGTTGATGAGACTATAAATTCATCTCTAGTGATAAACAGTTAGGGGAGGATACAAAGCTTTTCTGTCTATAGTTTCTCAATTGTTTTCAGATCAAAATAATTCTTATGTTAAATTGGAAGCATATACACTACCATATGCAAAATAGCCAGTGGAAATTTGCTGTATGACTCAGGGAACTCAAACCAGGACTCTGTAACAGCCTAGAGGGGTGGGAAAGGGTGGAAGGAGGGAGGAAGGTTCAAGAGGGAGGGGGCATATGCACACCTATGGCTAATTCATGTTGATGTATGGCAGATATCAAACCAATATGGTAAAGGAATCATCAATCAATTATAAATAAATAAATATAATTTTTAAAACTCCTATAACATTTCTAAGACAAAAAATAATTCTTATGCTGAAGTGGCATGTTTGGGTGGCATATTTCCTACAATATATTAAATTGTCTACAAATATTAGCAATTATTTTCACCATTATAAATTTATACCATCAAATTTATTCCATATCTACTTGTTAGAAGTCTGGTGATATCCACAGTGAACAAGAAACTCTGTTCTTAAGGAGGTCTGCCTGAGAAACAAGTATCCATCAAAGAGTACAATGATGTTTGATCAGTAACATGATGAAACCATGCCATGTTGCACTGAGGTAAATCAACAAAGTTTGCCTTCAGTTGTTGACAAAACATGAAGGTTGTGTTCCTTTCTGAAGTTCATCAAATTTGTGTTCTGGTTCCTCCAGACCATGAGAAACCTGTGTTCTCATTAGTACCTCACAGATTTACTAGCTGGACTTCCTCCCATATATCAAGTTAGAGAATATAGAACTTTTATTCATTGATTTAACATAATCCTTTAAGCATTACAAGTAAAAAGAACCTGCCTTTTAATCTACCAATGGACCAAGATACATTTTTTTCTAATAGTCTAAAATATAGGTTAGCAAAACATTTTCACATATACGTGTGTATCCATGTATTGTCCCTGCCAGCCATCTGAAAACAGGTTATTCTGACCTGAAAAACACCTTTTAAAATAGTCATTCATATACATATATGTTGTATGTATACAGCAAAGTGAACGGGTGCTATTTTCGATAATTAAAAGGCAGATGGTACAGGTACTGGTACAGAAACTTGCAAGAGGTGGTATATTCTTGGCAAACCCTTAGAAGCTGTCTTTCCCTTGTTCCCTGAAACTTCCTTTTGGATGAACTCTATTGGGTGTGAAAAGTTATTTGATGATCTCACAGCTCTGTTGCACTAAGGACAGAGTTAGATGAGAATTAAGGGGAGGAGGTAATATGTGTCAAAGGAAGGAAAACCTAGAAATGTAAAGTAATAACAATAGCTACCATTTGAAAAAAAATTGAAAAGTAACAGGTATCTACATATATATGTGTAACTGAATCACTTTGCTGTATGCCTGAAACTAACGTAACATCATAAGTCAACTACACTCCAATATAAAATTTAAAAAGTTAAAAAAATAAGAATAGCTACTATTTATAAAGTATTTATTGTATATGCCAGGCCCAAACTAAGCACTTTATATACTTTAGCTAATTACTGCAAAAACTCTAGACTATAAATAATACTTCCCATCTTACCAGTAAGGAAGAAGAATCTCAAAGGAGTTAAATAACTTTAATGTGCCATGTATCACAGAGCTATGCAGTGGTGGTGATAGGAAAGAAGACTAGTATCCTGAGAAAGAGCATAGATTTTAGACCCAGACAAGATTTTTATACTGATCATTTAGTAATACTTCATATTTTTTCATTTTTCTTTGTTGTTGAAATTACTTTTTACTTTTTATAGTTTCTTTTTTACTGTTTATTAAATCAGAGTTGACATGCTGGGCTGGATTTTTTTTTTTTTTTGGACAGAGACATGTGGCATGTAGGATCTTAGTTTCCTCTACCAAGGATCTAACCCGCACCCCCTGCAATGGCAGCATAGTCTTTACCACTAGAGCACCAGGGAAGTTCCTATAATTTCTTCTTAAATGTGATTCATGTTTTCTTTTCAAACATTTAGCTTCTTTAAATCTCTCTTCCTCACTCAGTAGGACAAAGAAGCAGTAAGCATATAAACTTAGGTATCCAAGTTAACATCACACTACGCAAGTAGGATGAATACTGATGTAATCAGAATTTCATAAATAAAGTCCTATTTTGATTAAAAAAATATGATAAGGATTAAGATTTGGAGATTACCCTTTAATTGCAGAAAAGAGTGTGATTTAAGAACAGATACCAAGACAGGCTGTTATGGAAATCCTCCACAGCCTGTAAGTAACATGGGAATTTCTATCTTCACATAATTACCCAGGTGTCCATAAAACAACATAATTACCCCTTTATCTCTTAGAACACAATACATTTGTTTAGTTTTCATTGTCTTTTATCCTTACTGATTTATATTACTAATAAATGTAATATTTTATAGTATAACAACCAGCTTACTATTCAGTTATATGATATAGGAGGTAGATATAAAATTTAGATTTTTTTCTTCATAGTCCAGTGTGGCACAAATTACATATCTATCTACGCACATACATTTATGAATACACACATATGTATTTACATGCACACATATATTCATGCATTTCAAAAATGTATAGACAAGTGATAAATAAAGAGCAAGAATAAAAAGAAATGTTTCCACATTATCCTCAGATGCAAGATTTTCTCTGAGTTGATACTTCGTGCATTAATAATACCACAGGAGGGCAAAACTAGTGTGGTTTAATCCTCAAAGTCTTCATTTCTCTACACCTGCTCAATACTACCAATAATAATTGTTATCACTATAACTTATCTTCATTAGAAAGTTAATAATTTTTAAATTCCATTGAAGAGGAAAAGCAAAGTTTACTGGCTGTATGGGGGTGGGTCTGTGCGCTAAGTCAGTTCAGTCTTGTCTGACTCTTTGCAGCCCTATGGACCACAGCCCGTCAGTCTCCTCTGTCCATGGGATTCTCCAGGCACAGATCCTGGTGTGGGTTGTCGTGCCCATCTTCAGGGGATCTTCCCGACCCAGGGACTGAACCCAGGTTTCCTGCATTGCAGACAGACTCTTTACTGTCTGAGCCACCAGGGGAATATAAAATATACAGGTATTAAAATTTTTTCATTTGAGGTCTTCATGGGCAAGAAAATTGGTAGGCTTTTTGAATATCAGGGTTTGTTTTGTTAGCCTCATATGCAAAAGACAATAGCTCTGAAACTCTCCTCTTCCCACTTAACTCAAAATTCAAAATCTCTTTGGAACTGAGACTACTCTTTATTCCATATAGTTCTTGGTGCTTTATAAATATTTCATAAATTGAGCTCTCAAGGTAATTATTGTTCCTTAATTTCTATCAACTTATACTTAAAAACTCTTAGATTTTCTGATGTATGATGAGATTAGTATAGTAATTGCTATATTCTTTCTTCTATTTTCCATCCAAATGTAGACTGTTTTGAATCTGCCTTATCTAAGTATTAAAAATATCAAAACTCTTTAAAATCATGTGATTTGATCATCTTAATGTACTTTATGAAATTAAACAATCACCTCACAGAATAACTGACATTTACATAATTTAGACATACCTACATACTAAATGTCTTGCTTTTATATGGGTCAGGATTCACTTAGTGATGTTGTTTTTTAAAATATTGGATTAATATGTCTGTCTGCCAGAACATTCATTAAGGATAGAACAAAATTTCAAGATGACTCATATCCAGATGTGCAGTGCAAATAACCAATTACTTTTCTTCTATATTTAGGGCCATAGCTCCCCAAAAGGTTCAGTTAAAAACTGAATGTACTATTTTTTGCATATACTAAATATTAGTCTTCAAGAAAGGTAACTACAGATTAACATTATTCACTGAATAAAGTCAATTACTTTAAAAAGTAATTTGTATTTCAGACATTGACACTTACTAACATATCTTGCAAAAGAACTAAATATCCAGAAACAGAGTTATTTATGAAAAATGCCCATAAATTCTAATTTTTAGTATAATTTAATTGATTATTTACGGATTGGGTCATTGCTCAGAGACCACACAGTCTAGAGCAGCAAGTAAAAGGAAAACTTAATTTTTAAAAAAATTTTGATCCATAAACAGGAAAACTAGAGAATTTAGAATATACAATTTAGAAGGGATTACTTGAGTTGATTATACTCTAATTAGCAAAGCCAAACAATTATGACTTTCTCCTTTGATTTTGTTTTATACATCCACTGATTCATTCAAGAAACTTATACATTATTACCAAGAGAATGGGCTAAAAAATCTTAAGTGAGGTCTACACATAGGAATCTAAATCATGAAAAACCTTTTATTTTAGATTCTGAAATAGCCCAATCCATTGTTACCTTACACTTTAAGTCACAATGGCCAGTCCGTGATAGTTGGAACTCAAGATGATATCTATGTCTTTCTAGTTCTTAACTAGAAAGTTAAGAAGTTCTTAACTTTCTTAAGTTAAAGTTCTTAAGAACTTTCTGAAGTTCTGACTAATACCCAAAGGGCAAACATTCCTTCATCTGACACAGTCAGAACCATTAAATGGTCAAGTGATAGAAAAAGCAGTTTATTTTTAACTCAAAAATTCATCACTGATCTTTTGATATAGGACCAAGGACTTTTCTTTGAGTTCTATTATGCAAATTGGAATTCTAATTTACTTTCCTGTTTAAGCCACACTAAGGATACAACATCTGAGATTTCCAATTTCAGTGTTCTCATTTTGGAGAAATAAATAGGCATTTGCAAAACAATCTAAATGCAGATTCTTTCTCCATTGTCACTATAGATCCCTGCTCCCCTTGCTAATGATCTATTCAGTTATCTCTTTACATATAATTCACCAACACTCCCACTGTGTCACTTAATCTTTGTGAATCTGTCCAACACATTCAGGTTCAGTTTCACAGGAATGATTCTTTCACACTCAGTATGTCATTATTTATCATAATGTTATTCTGTAGATAATAATATATCACTGGACGAAGCTAATTTGAGGCCAAACCACGACCTCTTGGTAAATATAAAACTCACAGGAGGGAATTGATGAGTATGCTTGGGTGTCACCCAGCAGGTTTAAGGGAGCACAGGAAAAAAACGTGTACTCCTATGAGATATCCCAGACTCATTGCATCTGAATCCCTTGAGCTGTTTTAAAAATGCCTCAGCTTATTCTTGTACATATTCAATTTGATAAACACTGCTGCCATATTATCGGAGTACTTGCAAACATTTAACATAAACGGGAAAACTGCAATATAGTAGAACAGCAATTTGCAGCATAATTCCAAGAGAACCCTGTGGAAATACACTCTCCCTTCCCATCACTAACATAGTAGATATTGAGTTGTGGTTTCAAGTTTTTTAAATTAAAAAAAAAAAATCTTTCTGGTATCAGAATTCTTTCCTATAAATGGGAAATTCCTTATATTGACCTTGGTGGAAAGTAGGGCTTAGCTCCTCCACAGGTGACTGAATCGAGGTATTTTCTTCCTAGATTACAGGCACATGACCTAAGTTCAGCCAGTTGGATGAGCTCTTCCAGGACTTCATATCTGAAAGAAGTGAGGCAAAGATGTAGGAACAGTTCAAGATTATTTATACTATTTGTGGATCAGGATTCTGGCAATGGCAGAGCAAATGTTAAGAGACAGCAAAGTTGCAGTGGTTTTGAAGTATTCTTAAGGAAGTGGTGGCAGTGGGAGTATCTGAAATGTCAATGTCTTAAATGTGCTGCTATAGAAGAATCTTGATGGTGCTCTATGATACTCAGCTTCCTTTGGTTACTGTCTCATTCTCAATGTTTTTCTGTAAACCATTACATTTACATGTAGTAGTACATTTATGTTGGAGAAGGCAATGGCAACCCACTCCAGTACTCTTGCCTGGAAAATCCCATGGACAGAGGAGCCTGGTAGGCTTCAGTCCATGGGGTCGTGAAGAGTCAGACATGACTGAGTGACTTCACTTTTACTTTTCACTTTCATGCATTGGAGAAGGAAATGGCAACCCACTCCAGTGTTCTTGCCTGGAGAATCCCAGGGACGGCAGAGCCTGGTGGGCTGCCATCTATGTGGTCGCACAGAGTTGGACATGACTGAAGTGACTTAGCAGCAGCAGTATATTTATGTATGTACCCACTATCAAAAAATGTATGTTTTTTCTCAAATTAGATATAAGTAACTTTGACTGGTATAACCAAATGTACACCTTCTTTGAGTTAGGTACCTGGGACCCTCTTCAACCCTTTGACACCCATACCTAAGAGCACGGGTGAATGCATATTCTTTTTGAATTTCCAAAGCAAAGAACTGACATTTCTACTATTTACTCACAATCTAAATTTTTTTAAGGGTCAGTTTCAACATAAACAATAGGAATTTGCCTATCTGGTACTTGTAGTTTGAAAAATTTAATAGTATTTAAAAATCAGATCATTTTATTTTTAAAATATTTTCATAGAAAATTATATTGGGGTCCATTTATTTACTGGTAGAAACACAGCATTCCTATTTCCTTAGGCTAGAGAGAAGGCAATGGCCACCCACTCCAGTACTCTTGCCTGGAAAATCCCATGGACAGAGGAGCCGGGTAGGCTGCAGTCCATGGGGTCGCAAAGAGTTGGACATGACTGAGTGACTTCACTTTCACTTTTCACTTTCATGCTTTGGAGAAGGAAATGGCAACCCACTCCAGTGTTCTTGCCTGAAGAATCCCACGGATGGCGGAGCCTGGTGGGCTGCTGTCTCTGGGGTCGCACAGAGTCTGACACAACTGAAGTGACTTAGCAGCAGCAGTAGCAATAATATAGATCAGATCAGATCAGTCTGATCTGATAGATATATAGACTGATATATATAGTCATTCAGATCAGATCAGTCACTCAGTCATGTCTGACTCTTTGCCACCCCATGAATCGCAGCACGCCAGGCCTCCCTGTCCATCACCAACTCCCAGAGTTCACCCAGACTCATGTCCATTGAGTCAGTGATGCCATCCAGCCATCTCATCCTCTGTCCGTCCCCTTCTCCTCTTGCCCCCAATCCCTCCCAGTATCAGAGTCTTTTCCAATGAGTCAACTCCTTGCATGAGGTGGCCAAAGTACTGGAGTTTCAGCTTTAGCATCATTCCTTCCAAAGAAATCCCAGGGCTGATCTCCTTCAAAATGGACTGGTTGGATCTCCTTGCAGTCCAAGGGACTCTCAAGAGTCTTCTCCAACACCACAATTCAAAAGCATCAATTCTTCAGCACTCAGCCTTCTTCACAGTCCAACTCTCACATCCATACATGACCACAGGAAAAACCATAGCCTTGACTAGATGGACCTTTGTTGGCAAAGTAATGTCTCTGCTTTTGAATATGCTATCTAGGTTGGTCATAACTTTCCTTCCAAGGAGTAAGCGTCTTTTAATTTCATGGCTGCAGTCACCATCTGCAGTGATTTTGGAGCTCCCCAAAATAAAGTCTGACACTGTTTCCCCTGTTTCCCCATCTATTTCCCATGAAGTGCTGGGACCAGAGGCCATGATCTTCGTTTTCTGAATGTTGAGCTTTAAGCCAACTTTTTCACTCTCTACCTTCACCTTCATCAAGAGGCTTTTTAGTTCCTCTTCATTTTCTGCCATAAGGGTGGTGTCATCTGCATATCTGAGGTTATTGATATTTCTCCCAGCAATCTTGATTCCAGCTTGTGTTTCTTCCAGTCCAGCATTTCTCATGACGTACTCTGCATATAAGTTAAATAAACAGGGTGACAATATACAGACTTGACGTACTCCTTTTCCTATTTGGAACCAGTCTGTTGCTCCATGTCCAGTTCTAACTGTTGCTTCCTGACCTGCATACAAATTTCTCAAGAGGCAGATCAGGTGGTCTGGTATTCCCATCTCTTTCAGAATTTTCCACAGTTTATTGTGATCCACACAGTCAAAGGCTTTGATAGTAATACAAAAATAAATTGTGAGCAAATTTACACAGTTAAGGAACAGAGTTCCTTTAAAATGTTATTTTTTGTTACACTTTCAAAGTGAATGTTTAATAACATGTATAACAATTCTATAAAATGTGAAAGGTAATCTTTCAAGTGTTTATGACTAATTTTACATTAGTACATTCCTTCATTAAATTGCTTCAACATCTGTGATCAACATTCAGAGCTTCAATAGAATAGGTATTCTACTTGGTCCTTATTTTTTCTTTTAGCTAATATTTAGCAAACATTTAATGTTCTATTGACTTTTTAAGTTTTCAAATCATACTGAATAATAATGTACTTTCTATTCAAGAGGAATAATGCATTTTTTACCTTAATACAGTCTATTTCAAATGTCAACTGAATGAATTATCTAAATCCTTTCAGTCAAATAAAATTGTATCTATAGTTATAAAGGAATATATGGTCTATTTTTAATAGCTATATAATCAATAAGATTATTTAGGATACATTTGATTGGAGGCTAATTACTTTACAATATTGTAGTGGTTTTTGCCATACATTGACATGAATCAGCCATGGGTGTACATGTGTCCCTCTTTTGAACCTCCTTCCTGCTTCCCTCCCCACACCATCCCTCAGGGTTGTCCCAGTGCACTGGCCCTGAGCACCCTGTCTCAGGCATCATAACTGGACTGATGATCTATTTCACATATGGTAATATACATGTTTCAATGCTATTATCTCAAATCATCCCACCCTCACCTTCTGCCACAGAGTCCAAAAGTCTGTTCTTTACATCTATCTGTGTCTCTTTTGCTGTCTCACATATAGGGTCATTGTTATCATCTTTCTAAATTCCATATATATGAGTTAATATACTGTATTGATGTTTTTCTTTCTGACTTACTTCTCTCTGTATGATAAGCTCCAGTTTCATCCACCTCATTACAACTGATTCAAATGGATTCTTTTTAATAACTGAATAATATTCCATCATGTATATGTACCACTATCCATTTGTCTACCAATGGAAATCTATGTTGCTTCCATGTCCTGGCTATTATAAACAGTGCTGCAATGAACACTGGGGTACATGTGTCTCTTTCACTTCTGATTTCCTTGGTGTATATGCCCAGCAGTGGGATTGCTGGGTCGTATGGCAGTTCTATTTCCAGTTTTTTAAGGAATCTCCACACTGTTCTCCATAGTGGCTGTACTAGTTTGCATTCCACCAACAGTGTAAGAGGGTTCCCTTTTCTCCACACCATCTCCAGCATTTATTATTTGTAGACTTTTTGATAGCAGCCATTCTGACTGGCATGAGATGGTACCTCATTGTGGTTTTGATTTGCATTTCTCTGATAATGAATGATGTTGACCATTTTTTCATGTGTTTGTTAGCCATCTGTATGTCTTCTTTGGTGAAATGTCTGTTTAGTTCTTTGGCCCATTTTTTGATTGTAGACCCCACCTCTTGTTGGAAAGAACTGCAGTCATATTTTGAAGTGGCCTGCATATAGGGAGAATAATTATAGCCATTTTTGCAAACAAACAATCTACCACACATGTGTTTCTGCCTCAGCTGTCTGCAAAGTGAATTTATGGCTTGACAGTATCAACAATGGTCTTAATTCTCATTGATGCTTTTGCTAGTATAGACCATATTTAAATTTAGCTGAATGGACATTTGTACTATAAATAGTATAGCCAGGTATTTTGTGACTTCTCATGGATAGAGTACCCAAGTCACATAATATTTTCTAATGTTGATGTAAATACAGTAAACCACTATTAGCTATGGAGTACAACTCGTATAATCCCTAAAAAGAGTGAGCAACAGTTGTGAGGTACTGAACTGACCTTTTCTTTCTGCATTCCACATGCATACCCAGTCAATTTTAAAAGACGTGACTTATTATTTAGTGTAATTTCATTTAGGACTTTCTCGACATGGGGTCTAATGAATATTAATTCACATTTAGAATGGGTGGCATCCTTTGCACATTTATGAATATAAAAGGAACATTTGAAAGAGAGTCATCATTTCCATCATTAATTTGCTAATTCACATACAAGGAAATGACTCATGAAGACTTTAGATGCCTTTGTTTCAAAATTCATTTTCTTCAGTTTTCCTTTGCTTTAGCTGAGTGGAAAAGATTTGTCAGTTGAGTAAAGATGCTTCATCTCCTTCACTGATGCTGCCGGGAGTTATTAATTAGGTTTCTGAGTTTGGCACTGCTCTTTCCTGGTCACCGTGATGTGTCATTGAAACAGACCCATTAAAATGAGTGATGTGTGTTGTAATTTCATTAGTGTCATCAATAATGTATTACACTTTCCTTTTAGTAGTCTCTTTGTGTTGTGTGTGGGTCAGGATGACTGTATGAATTACATTTATAAGATCCAAATTGTTACAGATGAGATAAGATAGGCATGAGGGTGGAATTAATGTTATTTTAAACATGATAACTACTAAAATGATTTCAATTAAGTAATATTTTAATTAGGTCTGATGTCTCTACATGCCATACTGAAATGCATGTTATGTGTATGCAAATAGGATGGTGATTTATTGATTAATAACACAGTCCATTCTTTCTGCCAGGAAACTTCTGAATTGAACTAAAGCAGGTGTAAGAGCAGGAATGGTTCAATAAGGCATGTAATTCCTTGTGGTTATAAAGAACAGACTCTTGACATTGAAACTTTTCAAGGGTATTTTCTCACTTTCTTTCCAGTCTATTTTCCTATAAGACAGGTGCCTTTTGACTGGCTATTGGTTAATTCCAAGTCTTTCCTAATGTGAAAAATATGATTCTATACATGAGAAGGAGAAACATATTTGAATATTCTGATGCATACTGTTGACATCTTTTAACTTCATTTAACTGAAGTTCAATTTTGGTCATATAATATGAGACTATAAAGACCTTTTGGCTTAGATGCTTCCATAACAAACATTGATCTAATTGAAATATTTTCAAAGGTAATAATTTGCATACTAAAAACATGGTACAGTAGCAGTTTTGCTCCCCAGGGGTACTTAACAAATGAATGAATATGTAAGAAATTTCTCAGAACTAACAAGTATATAGACACAGATATGGATGGGCTTTGTGTTTTTTTGTCTTCCATTCAAATAATACAACTAAAATAATATGATGATACTTTTTTGGAAAAAGGTCTACAAATACTGAACTTAATTTTCTGTTAGCAGGAAGCTAAATGGTTTTTAGTATGCAAAAGAGAAATAGTAAAAAGATAAGCTGCTTCTGAAGATCAATAGGTGAATTTATCGTCATGAAAGTTTAAACAAGGTATTTTTGTGTTCCTCGATTTGTTTTTAAGGTAAAACAATCAAGGTAAAAAATAAATAAATTCTATTATAATAAAGATCAATTGCCTTAAGTCAGCAGCTACCCTGAATGAAGTTTCTCTCTTAAACTATGATGAAAGAATACTAGTCACTTATCTTCAACCAGAATTTAAGCATCTGTAGTTTTAAGCTGATTTGTATCCAATTTGGGTCGAAATGGATATGAGTGTTTATCTTACATAATAGCTTGCCACAGCCTACTACTTGAATCATGTAGCATATGGAAAGTGTGTTTAGCTCCTTGTAGAAATTTCACAAACCAAAAAGGACCCATTTCTATGCACATGGCTTGTTTACAGTCATTATAAAAGTATTACTGAGTTGCTTACGAGTTAGAAAAAAGCAAATGTTGGCACATTGCAGATTCCATTGCATTGGTCTTTAAGAATTATATGTATTGCTTTCCAGTTTTTTAAAAAACCACAGTGATTGTATATGTTGTGCTTAGACCTAAACATTTTTTCTAGGATGTATTTTTATTCTTCCACATTATCTCTCTTCTCAATATTTTATACTAGTTATGGCTGAAGTTTTATGTAAATATATTAGAGATTGTGCTCATGCTTAAATGAACTGTCATTGAGGGATTAATCCTATAACCTTTATGAGCATGTTTTATTAATATCTTATCATTATACTGAATATTAATAACATTTAACATTTAATAACCATAGAATGTGTATTTAGGAATATATTTCATGCTAGTGAGCTTTGAATATGTGGAATAGTCACTATAACAGCCCCCAAATCATTAAAGATATTTCCCATAATGTATTAATTGCAATGGTACAACTCATTTAAAGGGCAGCTCTGAATAACAATGATTACAATATCTTTGTCAGCATGCTGAATAGTATACCCTCAAGGAATGGAAGTATTTGGTACAGATTTTGAAAATATTTTTGCACTCTTAATTCCAGAAATATATTTGCCATTAAATGATTTATAATTAAACATGAAGCTAATAAAGTAGAGGAAGAGAATTCAAAACTATGAATATTAATAAGATGATAAAATATTTTCTTATACTATTTAGTAACCCTTAGTAGTAAAGCAGTATAAGTTGTCTACAACGAATACTTTTTAAAATGATTAATTAACATATATTTTAAACTACTTTTATTCTCAAAATACTAAACCCATTTTTATCTATCAATCTATCTAAATGGTTTACTGTGAATTTAAAAATGTTTGATAGGTATCCTGACACTAGAACCCACTCCTTTTTTTTATGGCAATTAAGGATTATGTTAACATGAAAATGTGACTTGTGTATAGTCTCTGTCATGTAGGAGAATACATATGACTATCCGAAGCAGTTTCATCTTCATCTGGGAAATTTCCATGGTTGTATCAAGGTTCCTCTGTATTAGCGGGGTTTTTTGCCACCCCACCCCACCAATTTAATAATGTAAAACTAATATTTAGGGAAACTTCCATTAGGTGTTTTGCTAATTTTCATTATTTTGTCAGTTTTATATAGTAGAAACCTTTACACATAAAACACATGTATACATATTCTTACGTGATTATTTTAACACAGCACAGTGGCTTCTTCTGAAAAGTTCTTTAATTTTATGAAGGTTGTGGAAATAGCAAGACAGAAATCTCTATTTCAAGGAATATTCTCCTTGTAAACTGAATCCACATTTTTCTCAGGGTATAGCTCATAGCTAAAGCATTGCTCATGACCAACTTGCCTCTCACCATTTAGAAGATGTTTTTTTCCCTCCCATATCTAGAGAGAATATATGTTCCTTAACACAAAGTTTTATGACTACAAATTTCCTTAATACAAAGTGGTATCATCTGCATACTTCTGAAATGCAGATACCACTCTAATGGCAGCAAGTGAAGAGGAACTAAAGAGCCTCTTGATGAGGGTGAAAGAGAAGAGTGAAAGAGTCAACTGTTCGCATCAGGTGGCCAAAGTATTGGAATTTCAGCTTCAGCATCAGTCCTTCCAATGAATATTCAGGACTGATTTCCTTTAGGATGGATTGGTTGAATCTCCTTGAAGTCCAAGGGACTCTCAAGAGTCTTCTCCAACACTGCAGTTCAAAAGCATAATTCTTCAGTGCTCAACTTTCTTTATAGTTCAACTCTCATATCCATACATGACTACTGGAAAAGTCATAACTTTGACTAGACAGACTTTTGCTAGCAAACTAATGTCTCTGTTTTTTAATATGCTGTCTAGGTTGGTCCTGATAAACTAACATATGTAGACTTGATAAAGTAACATATTTCTCATCTCAAACATGTAAAGCAAAAATATCGTAATCTGTCCTTGAAAATATTGGGATCAGGGCCCAATAACAGAAACAAAAAGACATGAAAAAGATGGAAGAGTGAGTATCTTCAGAGACCAGTTGAATACTTAAGGAAAAGAGATGACTTGCAGGGTTCTGTCATGAGTGATTAAGCAGATTTCAGTGTCCATTCACCACCAGAGTACAGGGAATACAAAATAACCTAACTGATGTAATTTACACTGATGTTACAGGCTTCATTATTGAGCTTACAAAGTTCAGGAGAGGCTCAAGTAGTGGAGTCTTGATCAGCTAGGAAACAATGATCCAGAATTCTATTTAAAACTGAGGTCAGTCCTAGTGAGTGAAAGTCACTCAGTCACGTCTGACTCTTTGTGACCCCATGGACTATACAGTCCATGGAATTCTCCAGGCCAGAACACTGGAGTGGATAGCCTTTCCCTTCTCTAGGGGATCTTCCCAACCTAGGGATTGAACCCAGGTCTCCTACATTGCAGGAGGATTCTTCACCTGCTGAGCCACAAGGGACACCCAAGAATACTGGAGTGAGTAGCCTATCCCTTCTCCACTAAGTCAGTACTAGGGATAATTATAAATTAACTAAATTTTATGCTGTGGCCCTTGCTCCATCTTCTCAAACTTAACTATGCATCCTTGCTCCATTTGATCAATCATGTCTGACTCTTTGCGACCCCATGGACTGTAGTCCAGCTGGCTTCTCTGACCATGGAATTTCTCAGGCAAGAATACTGGAGTGGGTTGCCATTTCCTTCTCCAGAGGATCTTTCTGACCCAGGGATCGAACCTGCATCCCTTGTGTCTCCTTCATTGGCAGGTGGATTCCTTACCACTAGTGTCACTGACATCTTTGTTCACTTCTCATCTGGAATAAGTGGTTCTCTGGGTTTTGTATTACAACCAAAGTAACTATACCAAAATAAAGTCAAATAATCTTTCTTTCTTACTTAAAAGCTTTCATTAGTTTCCTACTGCCCATAAGAAAAAGTATTACCTCCTTAGCTTAATATGGAAGGCCTTGTATGATGTGGCCAATGGCTTGCTCTCCCAACTATTCTATAGCTGCCCACCCTGGCCTTGTGCTCTGATCATACAGCAGCACTGGCACTGATCCACTAAGAATAGTAAGCTGTTTTATAAATCCATACCTCTGCATATGCTAATTCCTCCTGCATAGGGTATCGTATCCACTTTCTAGCTTATTTCTTTTCTTTTGCCTTTATAGCTGGTAGTTCCCATCATCCTTCAAGATGAAATATTCTCCATGATAAACTTTGCCAGTGGCAAACCTTCATCTGTTATCACTAGACCTTACATTTCTAGCATGACAATTAATGCCCTTATTTTAATTATGTATATATTTGCCTCTCATTAGAGCATGGAATTTCAGCTAGCTCAGATAGTCTGGGTTGGAAATAATTCAAATGATGCAATAATCCATTCCTTTCTACCAAAATGCATCTCTTTCTACTTATCAACTAATAAAAGGAATCTCTTTAGACTTGCCCAAGGCCAAATACCTCTTTCTCAGATATTTGGATAAATTTCAAAGCACCATCATATTACATACTCTACACTTATATTCTAAATGTCAAACACAAAGAAAGAGAATAGGATAATGAATACATTACTGATTTCAACAATTATTAGATAATGGTCAATCTTAATCTACCTGCAATGTCCATAGCTCCACTCTCCTTTTTTCCTTCCAAATATTTAGAAGCAAATTTTAAAGGTAGTAACTTTTCATTCACAAATATTACTGTATGTGTTTCTAGAAGTTAAGAACACTTTGAAAATATACTGATAATACCATTATCATACCTAAAATATTGTTTCTTAATAGTAACAAATCCTTATTAGTATTCAATTTTATACTACTTCTGATTTTTAAAATTGTTTGAATAAAGACCTAGAAAATCTGTACTTTACTACATAGATTGATGTTTCTTTTAATCTAAAGCAGCAGCTATCAACTGGGTGCACTTTTGCCTTGTAAGGGACAATTTTGGCAGTCTGGAGACATTATTGGTTTGTACAACAGCTATGAACTGAATGTTTGTATTCTCCCAATATAAAGACATGCATTAAAACCCTAACCTCAATGGGACTATATTTTGGAGATGGGCCTTTGGGGAGTAATTCAGCTTAGGTTCAGTTATACAGGTGGGGCCCTCATTATGGGATTAAAGCCCTTACAAAAAGAAGAGAAGACATGGGATCCCTCTGTGTGCATGCAATAGGCCACGGAAGAATATAACTAGGAAGAGGCCCCTCACTGACAATCTGTTTATACTGGCATGCTGATCTTGGGATTAGGTTTCAGAACCGTGAAAAATAAATGGTTATTGTTTAACACACCCAGTCGATGGTATTCTGGTATAGTAGTTCAAACTAACTGGAACAACTACAGGAGGGGTGTTACTGGTACCCAGTAGGTAGAGGTCAGGGATACTGCTAAATATCCTTCAATGCACAGGACCGCTGCCACAATAAAGAATTATCTACCTCAGCCCCCACTCCCAACAAATGTCAATAGTGAAAGGCTGAGAAACCCTGGTCCAGCAGTTCCTCTGTCACCCATTTCTTGTTATAATTTGGTCATTGAATAAACTGGGCCATTTGTCCTACAGAATTTCTCATAGTATTTTGCTGATGGCACACTACCGTATTATTTTTATGTTTTCTGTCCTTTGTGTTTATGAGCAATTAGAAACTTCATCAGATTCAGTGTTGGGTTTTTTTTTTTTCCATTTTTCTTTTTTAGCAAAAATAGTTTATCTCACTGATAGTATTATGTACTGCCATCAGAAGGTACATACTGTCTAGTTCTACATCTCTCATCACTAGAGGGAACTTTTGATGATCAATGTCTAAATCCATTCATTCAATAGTGGCCTCAAAATGATAATATTGTATTCTTATAATTATATCATTTATTTAAAACATCACTGTTTCTTGAAAATATTTTTTACAGTGTTTGATACAAAATAGCATGGTGCCCAAAACATTTACTCATTCTGTGTTTTTGTTTTTGTTTTTGTTTTCCCCCAGAAATATCCTGTACCACCTTGATGGGAAGACAAGCCAGTTTTCAATACTCCTGGAGGCTTGGGAGCACTGCAAGTCACTTGCATCAAATGAGACCCTTCAAGAAGCCCTGTCAGAGGTGTTGAACAGCATTAATGCAGCTCAGGTTTACTTCAAAGCGGGACTTGATGTGTTCGAGAGTGTCTTAGTTGGAAAGAACTGAGAAAACTCTCAGCATTTTAAAAAGTTTGTTTACAATTCCTCAAGCTAAAGTTCTAATCTCACCAGATTTTCTGACATGGAAGACTTTTTCCCCTCAATGGCTTTTTATATAAGTATAAAGCTATTCTTCCTTTGTATTTTTTGATGTACATGTAAAAAGAGCATTTTGCACATTTAATATTTTTCTTATATCTAGATTTCTGATTATGTAAAAGCAAGTTATTGAGAATAATACTTAAGATTTATCTATTAAAAAGAAATCTGCTGTATTTTTCTATATATATATATATATATATATATATATAAAATATTTGGGGAAAAAAATTTCCAAGAAGTTCTGGACAATCTTTGTTCCTATGGATAAAACATGTAGGAATAGAAATGATTTCCCTATGTTAGAGATTTAATGACATACCTTCTGTAATAGAAATGGACAGTTGATATGGTTTCAGATTAACTTTTACTATCAAATATTCAATATGAACAACAAGTATTCTGACTGAGTGATTGGTTGACAAAAACCACTTTGAATGTGTCTATTTTATGAAATGAAGTGCCTGTTATAACACAACTAGATGTAGTAATACACTGGTTATGAAAATGTATTTTTTTAAGTATTAATTAAAAAAAAAAAAAGAGCCATAAACATTCCAGGGGAAAATCGCAAGGTAGCTGCACAGAGCAATTTAATTGTAAATTTTTTTCCTAACCACTTATAAGGTGACTGGCTTTGAAACCCCTCATTTGTATCAGTTGATTTTGTAAAAATTTCAGGAGTGATGTATGTCTTATGAGGGAGAAAATATGTGTTTCTTCCTGTGTTGTTTCTGTTGGAAGCACTGAAATAGAGCTACTCTAAAATGAAAGCATCTCACTTTGCTCCTCATTCATGTATCTTTTCTGGAACTCCTTGCTGAAAGGCAGTTTTCTCAGAATACCATATAATTTCCACAGGAAAGTAGCAAAGTTTCTCTTTGAAAACTCAAAATATCTTAAAAAGTATCAAATTGCTATTTCTGCCACTAACAAAAAGGACTTCTGATGAATGAAATAGTTGTTTTGATCAACAAAAAGCTCCTTAATTCTATGAAAAAACTTTTTTTTCCTTCTCTATCCTTACTTGTGATTGAGATGACAACACATAATATATTCATGCTTCTACTTTTAGGCAGAAAATACTGTATTACTTTAAGAGTGTCTCTTTCCCATGCTTCAGTTCTTCTCTCATGTTGAAAATGAAACTTTTCACACTAAGGCCAATGAATGGCCTTAGTATCCACTATTCCCGCAAACCACAGAATTCCATTAAGTGTTTAAACTCTGAGCCTACCTTTAGAAATTGATTTGGTATTGGATAAAGCAATTTCTTTTAGGAAGCATATCTTCAGAATATTTCATGTGGATTATTTTTCTCTAACACAACATTCAAACACATGTCCCTATCACAAACCTCCAGAGCAACTTCACAAATAATGCCTATAGGTCTAAATCTTTGCTGTGTATGAATGAAGATACACCTAATCTTAGTTTAAAGGAAAACTGAAGTTAAAGGGAAAGAATTAGTCAGCATTGATTAACTGATTTATAAGGGTCAGCTGTTCTTACTATCAGTATTGTTTATACGCTCAAGGCAAAGAAGAGAATTGAAGCAATTAGCTAGATAATTCAAGCAGAAACTCAGTTTCAGTGAATTGCTTGTGTGCACATATTTTACATAAGAAAGGAAACTACCTTACAACATATATTTCTAATCAATGCACATGTTTGTCTGAAAGTATTTGCTATGTTGAGAAGTGGCGACAGGAAGGGGCTAAAGAACCAAACTCCCACATGCCTTGGTGTCAGTGCCCTCTCTCCTTCCACAGAAAAGAAGAGGCAGGAGGAATACACATACGGATTTGTGTCAGGTCAAATAATAGAATCCCTATACTAAAGGATCAGAAATAGTGAATCAAGTTTCAGTGTGTTCATTTAAATTCTTCCTTTGGAGCTGGGTTTAAAACAGACAAAGACAAATAGTTATCGATTTGGTAGTTTATCATTTTAGAACAAAATCCTAAGTAAATTCACTCCTTTAGACTCCAATAGTGTTGAGAACATGAATATTTGTGTTTGCACATTTTTGTTGAAAGATTGTGTATTTAACTAACCCACACTGCACAGATCTAAGTCTCAATATTCTGTAATTATTACTCCTAAATCATATGATATTTGATACTTAGAAACTGAAGTTAACTATGGACTAACATGTTTTTATTAGCCTATTTAAAAGATGATGTGAAGAAACTGACATGGAAGACTTTTTCCCCTCAATGGCTTTTTATATAAGTATAAAGCTATTCTTCCTTTGTATTTTTTGATGTACATGTAAAAAGTTTGAAAAAGACATCCACCAATTCTATAAATGCTGCTCATCTTTGACTGAAACGAACCTCTTAACCAGGAACATTACTGCTATAGTCTGATTACCTCAGGATTCCTTGAAATTTATATCATTTAAAATTTTCCCTAATGATCCAAGTAAATAAAATCCTATGCAAGTTATTAACAAGTATGTTCAATGAGTTGGTAGTTAGGTTAAATCGTTGCTGAAATATCTGGGTGCCTGGTACTTCTCACCAACCTTCACACATAGCATTGTGCCAGTCCATAATGAATCATAAATGATTATTCCCCCAAGAAAAGGTGGAAGATGTGGACCACTGCAATTTGGGTTCAGGCAGGGTACACCTGGAATACCGCTCTTTGTGAAAAAGTACAGATTCCAGAGTCAAAAGAAAGCCTAAGCCATTCTGATTCAAGTCTGAGACTATTACCTTCAGTCAGGGAAAGCATCAGCACCCCATCAGGTACAGTAACTGCAGACAAAGTGGTCAAGGAATTGGGATAGAGTCGCAGTTTTAGTAGCAGAAGGGCTGCTAAAATTTAAGCTTGGTTGTTTTCTCATATAACAGAGTTCTAAATGGTCTTTTCCAGTATATTCTAGGTAACTAGTCACTATATCAGATGCTGGATGGACTGGAAGCACTGCTTTTCAATCAGGGACTAGTTCATTCTCTTAATATACCTAATAAGTAGAACTGTCCCAGGGAGTTCATGCAAAGGGCACAAGCCTGTGTACTTGTGGGGAGGTAGAGAGAGTCTCCACATGATACCAGTGCTCAGGAAGGAGGGTATTAAGCAAAATACTTTTATAAGAGAGCATTTTCCCCTATATTAAATTGGCAGTTTAAATCTGTATTTCTCAAAATGTGGTTTTTGGGGAAGGGAGCCTTGGAATCTATATTTTTAGCAAGATTTCCCAAATGATCCTTAGGCTTAATGATCTCTCATCTACATTAATAATCATGGGTCCTCCTGAGAAAATATCATGTGGCAACATACTAAAAATTTGAAGGGTCACAATAATAGGAGATACCTCTAGCTTTGCTAATAATGGCATTTTAAAGAAAGAGTAACCATTGTATTTCTCAAAAAAGGACCCAGATGCAGCTAAGTCTGTGCCTGCTACAAGTCAGGCATGCTTCTCAATTTAATGTTGTTGTTGTTGTTGTTGTTTTCTAATTGACTCTTCATGCCAACTTATTTTAAAAGATGAGGAAATTTAGTTGAGTGACTGCCCAAAGTTCCATAGCTAATAAAGATGATTGATATATGTGTCTCTGCTGGGCCCACTGGGGTCCAGACCTGTGTTCTTCATGCTGGGTGCCACAGAAAGTTAAGAATCAGTTACAGAAAGTGACATTATTGAAATTTTTAATGTATTACTGCACAACTGATCTGGAGAAGGCAATGGCACCCCACTCCAGTACTCTTGCCTGGAAAATCCCATGGACGGAGCAGCCTGGTGGGCTGCAGCCCATGGGGTTGCTAAGAGTCAGAGACAACTGAGCAACTTCACTTTCACTTTTCACTTTCATGTATTGGAGAAGGAAATGGCAACCCACTCCAGTGTTCTTGCCTGGAGAATCCCAGGGATGGGGGAGCCTGGTGGGCTGCTGTCTATGGGGTCGCACAGAGTCGGACACGACTGAAGCAACTTAGCAGCAGCAGCAGCAGCAGCACAACTGATCAGACTATGTCATCTGCCACTTCACTGGTTGAACTAAGGAGCCTGAAGAAACCAACAACATTATTCCTCATGATGGTAGCCCACCCCAACAATGGTGGACATATGTATGTAAATTAGAAGATAAGTAAATAAGAGCACAAAAATAAGTAGGTAAGTAAGAGCACAAAAATAAGTCTACCACTGTAGAATATCATAACAACTTGATGAAAAATTATCTCATAATTTCCTCCTCAAAATGTATATATACCTTCACTGGGGGAGGGGGGAAAGACCAAGTGCTAGGACTTACAACCTCAGTTTTATATCATACTTAAAACTCAGAATAACTAATTGACTTTTTAAATTACATGTATTTTAAATTACATGTACTTTCAAAATGTATAGCATATAATAGGTTTTTCCATTGCAAAGTTAGGTGTTACAAAAATAAAATGATTTGTTGCCATGCTCCAGTGATGAATCAGCATCTTTGCCTCAAATGAAAAACTATTTTCATAATTGGTAGACCTAGCCAAAAGTGTTCTCATGAGACATTCTGTGGTAATGTGTGATTAATTACTCCAAAAACTAAACTTTTTCATTGATATTACATTGTCATCTCATTGGTTTAAAGGACCATTTAAATGTGCCTTAACTACAAGTTCCCTCGATAACATTATATTTTAAACTGCCCATCCATGTGTTGAGTGGAAGGCAAATACATTACAAAAGATAGATCAGTAACCTAACAGTTCCATTACAGGAGCATGGATGCAACACAGGAGAAAAAATAGACATGTGATATTTGAGCAAAGAAATATTCTGCCTAGGTGCACTAGTAAATTTGTATTTCTTGCATGAGTTTATATTCCTAGCTTAAAAAGACTCATTAGAATTGCTGTTTAGAAATAACTTAAACTTCCAAGAGTTTTAAGCTCCCCATCAAGTGTAAATACTTTTCAGTTAAGTGGGTTTATTTTATGCAGTTTAGAATTTCAAGTGAGGTAAATGTAAGAGAGGAGTTGCAAAAGAAAATTCTTAAACTTAGCCTATTTTGGTCACCACAATGTTCACTCAGTTCTGTTTTCCCTTTTTAGATATACTCTAGCAATAGGATTAGGCTTTTTTTTTTTTTTTTAACTATGAGAAAGTAATTTTAGTAGCTAGTCTTTTCAATGTACATTTATTTGTTAATCAGCCAGAATTTTATTTCTGTAATATCTTTCCATCATCCTTCAAAGATGTACACTGAAGTGCCTTGAGCATTCCTGGGACCATCAAGAATCTTCAGAGCTGGCTGATTGTGAGATGGCATATTTCTTAAAGACATTTAGAATCTCATACTCAGATGATATCTGAATTTACAAGGCAAAGGATTAAATTGAGGCACTTTCAGGTAGGATTCAACAAAAAGCTACTTCAAATTTTAATATGTTCTGGTTAGATTATTTTGTATTTGAATTAAAATAGTTATGCAGTTTTGTGTAACCAAAATGGCAATTTTGACTTTTTTTTTTAGACAAAATACAATCAAGGCCAAAGAAATGTATGACTACTCTAATTTCTTAAGCAGACTCTGTCAAGAATTAACTCAGCTAATTGCAGTTGATCCTAGATGCAGAACCTACATCTAGACAAAGCTCTAACAAGTGTAGGCAGAACCTAACAACATTCTTTCAAATCCCTTTGATGTCTTAAGCCAATAAGCACCGAAGTAGCTTTTCTCAGAAGAAAGCAGACTTTATTTTCCAGGGGCTAATTAATATGTACGACCTCAGTCCCAAAAGGATCACACAGGTGCCTGTACCATGCCATATGTCACGTGCTATATTCCAGCAAGCTCAAGAGATTAATATACAATCATTATCATGAATTATTATGTTGTATTGAAGTTAATGTTGGTCTTTTGTTCTAATTAAAGTACAAACTTGGCATTGGAACAGAAGCTTAGCTAGAGAAATGAAGTTAGAGTCTCTATTTTAATGACCTACATATTTTTTTCAATCAAAATGTGTAATTATTTAATTATCTGGCCTGCTCAGTAAGTTTAACTCTCTAATTTGTTCAAAGACTATTTATTCAACATAATAATAACACAGGTGGACACTCCTTGGAGTGTTTTATCTTTTGAAATTGTTAGCCATTGTTAAATCATGCTTTCAGTATATGCGATAGTATTTTATTAATGTTGACTTGTCCACCTTTATATCAAGCTGCTGCAAGTGACCACCTTATTCTGAAAGTCAGAGAAAATGCTATTGGTCTATAAAGACAAGTTTGTCATACCTGTTTAATAAGAAACAACATATTTTACTACACATTGCAATTAGTCTGCAGGAAACAAAGTGCCCAGATGGTTAAGTGTAGCTCACATTATTATATTCCAAAGATGTTACACATAATTCCATTTAGAAGCTAAGCTAGGACTCTGTTAGGTGATTTTGTATTTACATTCCACATAGGAAGGTTTAATGGCAAATATTTCCCACATATTCAAACTTGCTACTTTTAGAATATGAATGCAGTTGTATTCAGAAAAGAAAAAAAGCTTTCTAAGACACTTTGAAGGGCTAATTTGCTTTTATAGACATGTAGAAAAATCAACACATCACTGATGATAGCTTCATATGTGTTTGGAATGTTAATATGGAACATGAAATAGTTTTAGCCATGTCAGCAGTATAGCAACATTTAGATATATGAAATTTTATAATGAGTAAAATTTAATTGTGTAATAACAAATAATAAAAATAAATAAAAAATATAGCCCTAAAAAATGGTGATAAGCAGAGGATTTATAAAGATTTAGAAATTAACTTTGGGTAAAATTGGAGCACAATTTCTTCATTTAAATTTGTTTGATTAAAAAATAAATCTCTCTGAAGGGGTGTCCCAATTATTAAATTGCACTGAACTGTTACAGTGTTGAATATTGTTCAAAATAGATTACATCTGTGATTTGGAAATGTTTTCATTGTAAATTAATTCATTATTAGTGTCTTTGTTGTGACTGATTTTGAATGATTGATTTAGAGGCATGTGTCTCTAGTTTCTTAATTACTATATAGGGTTGAAGGCCTAATTTCTATAATATATGGATGTCCACCAAAAATCTAGTGCTTTTTATATTTAACCCAATTGTGATTTTATTTTACAACATTTTATGTACTATTCACATGACTTGATACATGGTTTACTTAGAAAAGTATGTTGTGATTTGGAGTGACCAAAAAAAAAAAAAATTGGTACATCATGTCCATTAAGAATACAAGTGAATATTTTATATTTTAGTTTAAATATTTGCACATAGTTGAATACTATGAAATGAAGGCATCTTTTAAGGAATATTTTCTGATTCATAAATGCAATGTGTATGTGTAGTGACACAGTAATATTTAAAATGCCCATTTACAAATATTAAATACAGGTAAAAATCATTGTTTTACTGTGTTTTGTTATAAACATACAAAATGAATTAGTTGTTAGTCTGTATTAGTAATAAAATTATCTTTCAGTTCAGTTACTCAGTGTGTTCAACTCTTTGTGGCCCTGTAGACTGCAGAACACCCAGCCTCCCTGAATATCACCAACTCCCACAGTTGACTCAAACTCATGTTCATTGAGTCGATGATGCCATCCAACCATCTGTCCTCTGTCATCCCCTTCTCCTCCTGCCTTCAATCTTTCCCAGCATCAGGGTCTTTTCAAATGAGTCGGTTCTTTGCATCAGGTAGCCAAAGTATTGGAGTTTCAGCTTCAGTATCAGTCCTTCCAATGAATATTCAGGACTGATTTCCTTTAGGATGGACTGGTTGGATCTCCTTGCAGTCCAAGGGACTCTCAACAATCTTCTCCAACACCACAGTTCAAAAGCATCAATTCTTTGGTGCTCAGCTTTCTTCACAGTCCAACTCTCACATCCATACATGACTACTAGAAAAATCATAGCTTTGACCAGACAGACCTTTGTTGCCAAAGTAATGTCTCTGCTTTTCAATATGCTGTCTAGGTTGGTCATAATTTTCCTTCCAATAGAAAGTGTCTTTTAGTTTCATGGCTGCAGTCACCATCTGCAGTCATTTTGGAGCCCAAAAAAATAAAGTCTGACACTTTCCACTGTTTTCCATCTATTTGCCATAAAGTGATGGGACCTGATGTCATGATCTTAGTTTTCTGAATGTTGAGCTTTAAGCCAACTTTTTCACTCTCCTCTTTCACTTGTATCAAGAGACTCCTTAAGTCTTCTTCAATTTCTGTCATAAGGGTGGTGTCATCTGCATATCTGAGATCGTTGATATTTCTCCTGGCAATCTTGATTCCAGCTTGTGCTCCATGCAGCCCAGCATTACTCATGATGTACTCTGCATATAAGTTAAATGAGCAGGGTGATGATATACAGCCTTGATTTACTCCTTTTCCTATTTGGAACCAGTGTGTTGTTCCATGACCAGTTCTAACTGTTGTTTCCTGACCTGCATACAAATTTCTGAAGAGGCAGGTCAGGAGGTCTGGTATTCCCATCTCTTTCAGAATTTTCCACTGTTTATTGTGATCCACACAGTCAAAGGCTTTGGCATAGTCAATAAAGCAGAAGTAGATGTTTTTCTGGAACTCTCTTGCTTTTTCCATGATCCAGCAGATGTTGCCTATTTGATCTCTGGTTCCTCTGCCTTTTCTAAATCCATATTGAACATCTGGAAGTTCACAGTTCATTTATTGTTGAAGCCTGGCTTGGAATAGTTTGAGCATTACTCGATGTGTGAGATGAGTGCAATTGTGTGATTTATTTTTATATATTTATCTGTATTGTATATTACACCAAAACAGAAATAAGCCTTGCTCAGGAACATAGTGTAAGATTTTATCATCTTTTTCTTTTTTGCCTTCCATTCTTTTCTCAAACATGCAGACCTCGTTTTAGCCATTTAGCTTTAAAGTCTGTGCCAACCTCTAATATCAAGTAACAGTATTTGTGTCAACTCTAATGCTAAGGAGTTTTGTTCCCTCAAATATATACTAGAAAATGCCAATTCTTTATTGCTAATGGATCTCTATTGCATGATTAGCAGATTTCACTTATTTACTTATTCGGCAAACATTAACAGAGAGCCTATTCTAGGCAATATACTGCATTAAGGGCTGGAAGTATAAAGATGATTAACACAGTTTTACTTTCTAGAACAGGGGTCCCAAAACCCTGGTACTGGTCCATGGCCAGGAACCTGGCAGCACATAAGGAGGTGAGCAGCAGACAAGCTAGTGAAGCTTCATCTGCAGCTCCCCATCGCTTGCAATACCATATGAACCATCCCTCAACCCCAGCCATAGTTCGTGGAAAAATTGTCTTCCATGAGACCAGTTCCTGGTAACAAAAAGGTTGGGGATCACTCTTCTAGGATTTCATAGCCAAATAAAATATAACACTTCAGATTAACTATTGGCAATACTAGATTCAGAGGGATTCCCAATAGTGTAATTTGCCACAAGGATATTGACAGAGCAGAGATGGCTTAAAGGCACCAAATGTTCAGGTTACATAGCTAACTCACTGGGCCTTCCTTCAGGCTTTTTAAGGCTAAAGCAGAGTGTTCTTGTTGTACCTATGTGTTCCGGGAAACAAACTCACTCAACAGGAAAATGTAGATAGTGGAGTGCAGTTTATTACACCGGAGGACCCAAGGCAGATTCTCCTCTTAGCCAAGGACCCTGACCAGTTTTTGTGAAAATCTTATATACCCTATGTGTACATGCCCAAACCCAAATTCCCTGAAACTAGTCTGAACAAAGGAAAAGAAACATACAATCAAAGTTAACCCGTGATTCATATACCTTAAGCCTAGGTAGTTAACAGTGGACAATTATCAATAGGCCTGTGGTCATACCCCAATAAGCATAATAGAATGTATGATTCTATTCGGTTACACAGATATTTAGGGTATTCTTTTAGGAGATGAAGAGTCTAGGTACAAGCCCTGGGGTTCTTTCTTCCAGGGGCCTGGTTTTCCAGTTTGTATGTCGTTTCCATAGATACTGGGCATATAGCTCAAAGTCCAGAGTCTGGCCCAAGATGGAGTCCTGCTTTCAAGATAGAGCCTGTTCTGTCTGTTTCCTCCTTCATTCTTATATCCAACATCGTTGCCGTATGACAGCTAACATTTTTCAGGAGCTTACCATTGTGCCAGGTATACCTATGCTACACACAAAAATTTTGAAAAAATGTATTTTGCATATGTATATTCTGCAGAATAATATGCATATGATTCTAACAATAAAGTAAAATTTAAATGTACAAAATTATGTACCTATGACTAACATGTGTATTCAAAGTATAAAAATACAGACTGAAAAGTAAATAATTTGATTCATGGTAGAAGGGAAACAGTGGTAAGGATAGGGGTACAGAGAACACTATAACTGTTTTGTTTTATTGCCTTTTTTTTTTAACAGAAAAAGGAATTGAAGCACATACAATAAAATGGAAGAGAGTTATATCAGATTTTCTTCTCATTTCTTTACATCCTCCCTAGTCAGTTTGGGTGGTGGATACATGTGTGTTTATTGTGGAATTCTCACTGGTTTTCCAAATAAAATTTCTGAAGTAACAAATTTCTAATAAGGTGGTCTGATCCTGGAACCCACACTTATAGCCACTACCCTAATATGTCTTTCTAAAGAACACAATTTTTTAAACCCAATTCATTTGTTCTTTCCTCCTTCAACTGTACTAATCTTATAAAGGAAGAGGCATTATTAGAAGGAATTCTATGACATCCTAAGTGCTTACAGATAAAATTTCACCACAGTTATATTTTTTGCCCAATTTGCTCTTCTTCAAAATTCTTCCTTGTGTTAGTAAATACTCTGGATTCTCTTACTAAAAACAGGAATCTTCTTTGATCCTTTTATTTACCTTACTTCCTATATCCAATCTATCAGCCAGTTGAATTGGCTTTGTTGCAAAATACAGCCCCAAGCTGGCACTTCTCCATCTCCACGGCCACCATCCTGTTTAATGCCAACATTCCTTCTGCCATGCATTACAGTAGACACAAGTATTTAAAGCAAAGGGAATTTTAAAGCATAAAAATTATTCCAAAATTATTGAAAGGGCTACTATACAAAAAAAGTGAAGCTATGGTTTTTCAGAGATCAGTAACTGTAGGAAACCACTCCTGACCTTAGGATGGGAGAAACATAAAGGAGGCACCTGTGAGGACCCAGGAGCCAACCTTCTACGCACTCTTGGAGACTTTATTGCTGCTGCTTTAAGCACCACTCACAGGGCTTAAAGAACCATGACAGAATTGATCAGAAGTCTGGGAGCCTGTATTTCTTCTACCTCCCCTACTAGAAGCACAAAAATCTTCCACACTTCCTTGACTTTCTTCTGAGTCCCTCTCCTTGGCAGATCAAACTGGAATCCTGATGGCATGAGAGGCTCTGAAATAAGTTTCTGCTTCCAGCCCCAGCCTTACTGGGGAGGCTGTAGGTGGGCAGATATGGGACCAAGTCCACACACATCATGGCTACTGCAATCTCTAAATGGCTCTCTGTTCTTCTTTGAATGAATGCATGAACATACCTAACTTATTTATACACATGTATTAAGATAATTTTTGTTCCCCCCAAATCAATGGATGTCACTTAATCTATAATAAAACAGTCCGAAGTGACTTGAGTAATTTCCTTACACCACTTCATAACCAAAAAAATGACTAGCTCCAAGGCAGAGCTAAGAAAGCAAAAGACATAAACACACAGTTGTGGTAAAGCCCTAAGTCTTATAATGGAGGCCTAAATAAGGTGAAAAGTGAACAGAGGGTAAAAACAATTAAATCCTTTAGAAGCCAAGAAGGTTTTCTCAGGAGTCTGAAGAATGAATAGAAGTCCTTCAGGGGGGATAAAGCGAATAGCATTCCAGAAAGAAAAAAAAAAAGGAGCAAATTATGCAGATTTTGCCAGAGACAAAAGCCAGGACATTCCCATACTTTTCTGCTTTGAAGTCTATATCTTTTATCTCACTTCAGCAAAATTACAATTTAATATTGTGTTTTTTGTGAGAGGAGCAACTTCTAGACTGCTTATTTACTAATTTAGATTCTACTTGGTGTTAATATTATAAAATACTTAAAATGATTAATAAAGTACATACTGAGCATGTAGTAGTATATACTGAACAGATTCCCCTCACAGTGGAGAGTCAAAGAGGTTTCCCATCATCTTCAGCATAAAATCCAAATGTCTTATGATATTCAGGATCCTCACAGGTGATTCCCACCCTACCTCTCCCTCAGGGTTTGCCTCTTCTCTGTCTAACATTTTCTACTCCAGCCAAATTGAAGAGCCTGAATTTTCCAACTGGTAACACGCATTCTCAAGTTTCAATGTCTGTGTGACTTCTTTCATTCTTGCAGTAAGACAACTTCCAGCTTCCAATTCCCATATGATATACATCTTTCTTTTCTGAAATAAATCTTATGAAGTCATCTCAAAGTTACTCAAACCTGCCTTATGACACAAAAGGAAAACAAAACAAAACAAAACTCACACTCATTTTTACATATAGAGAAATAAAGAAGTACCAAACAGTTGAAGTCTAAAAGAGAATTGAAAAAAAAAAAATCAATAAACACCTAAGAAAAGAGATAATTCAAAGAAAAGAGAACCTCTTTAAATAGTTAATGTGTATAATAATTTGAGAAGATACCATTTTCACAAAAAATAATAAACATAATAATAAAGCAAGGAAAGTTCTTTAAAAATGAAAAATAAGATAGGCCATTAAATGAATGTAAGAAGTCACTTTTCCCAGAAAAAAATATGCATATGTAGTTGGAAAGCCAATATAGCAGAGAAGGAAAAAAACAAATATCAATCCAGGAAGACGAACAACAATAATAAATGAATCCACCAGTTCTCATATTTTTAAAATATTAACTTTGCTGTACGTCTGAAACTAAACTCAATATTGTAAATTATCTATACTTCACTAATAAATAAAAAAATGTAAAAAGAAAAAAAAGAAGAGTCAACTGTTTTGAAAATTACCCTCCTACTAGAAAACAGGGCAAGCTGTATGAAACAAGGGTTTTCCTGGACATTAGACAATAGGCAATCTAGAAATAAGATTCCTGAAGGAAGACAAACAAGGTGAGCCCTATAATTGCCCTGCTTACTGCCCAAAGGCAGTAAGTTCATCAAATACAAAGAACAGAATAATAGAGAGTGGATATTGGACAAAGAGAGCTTTCTGTATATGAAGACAGGAACCTTTACTTGAATACGTAGGGTGGGCTATTAGGAAGCTGCTCAAGGAACAACCAGTAAACAGGAGTCTGAATAAGCTCTGGGTTGGGACTAGCACAGCGAAGCTGTATAATAATATCCTTTCAAGTACTTTGCCCAAGTCCTTGGATATCTCCTTGCTGCTGCTAAGTCACTTCAGTCGTGTCCAACTCTGTGCGACCCCAGAGACGGCAGCCCCCAGGCTCCCCCGTCCCTGGGATTCTCCAGGCAAGAACACTGGAGTGGGTTGCCATTTCCTTCTCCAATGCATGAAAATGAAAAGTGAAAGTGAAGTCGCTCAGTCGTGTCCGACTCTTCGAGACCCCATAGACTGCAGCCCAACAGGCTCCTCCATCCATGGGATTTTCCAGGCAAGAGTACTGGAGTGGGGTGCCATCGCCTTCTCCATAGTAAGCAAAACTATTCCTAGGTCAAAGGCTGCTCTTGACACTTCTGAATCAAGCTAAAATCCACTGCTGCTGCTGCTGCTGCTAAGTAGCTTCAGTCGTGTCCGACTCTGTGCGACCCCATAGACAGCAGCCCACCAGGCTCTGCCATCCCTGGGATTCTCCAGGCAAGAACACTGGAGTGGGTTGCCATTTCCTTCTCCATTGCGTTAAAGTGAAAAGAGAAAGTGAAGTCACTCAGTCAGGACCGACTCGTGGCGACCCCATGGACTGTAGCCACCAGGCTCTTCCATCCATGGGATTTTCTAGGCAAGAGTACTAGAGTGGCTTGCCATTGCCTTCTCCAAAATCCACTAATAATTAGTAATTGAACTATATGACTGAACAAAGCACAACACACACATAATGGCATGCTGCAGTTCCTGGAGTTGCAAAGAGTCAGACACAACTGAGTGACTGAAGAACAACAACAAAATGTCCCTCCCTCCAGGAAGCTTACACATGTCTCTTACTTTCATCCATCAGAGGGCAGACAGAAGAAGCAAGAACCACAATCCCATGGTCACTAAAACAAAAGCACATTAGAGACAGTTAATCAGCATGAAAAAAGCAGAAAGTTATATTCCAGATGAAAGAACAAGATAAAGCCTCAGAAAAACAACTAAGTGAAGTGGAGACAGGAAGCCCTTCAGAAAAAGACTTCAGAATAATGATAGTGAAGATGAATCAGGATTCAGATAAAGAATGGAGGCAAAGATTGAGAAGACTCAAGAAATGTTTACTAAACACCTAGAAGAAATAAAAAGCAAACAAACAGAGATGAATAACACACTAGAAGGAATCCATAGCAGAATAACTGAGGCAGAAGAAAGGATAAATCACCTGGAGGGCAGAACGGTGGAAATCACTGCCACAGAACAGAATATAGAAAAAAGAATGAAAAAAAAAATGAAGACCACCTAAGAGACCTCTGAGACAACATTAAACAAATAAATATTTGCATTATAGGGTTCCTAGAAGGAGAAGAAAGAGAGAAAGGGCCTAAGAAAATACTTGAAGAGATAATAGCTGAAACATTTTCTAACATGGGAAAGGAAATAATCAACCAAGTCAAGGAAGCATGGAGAGTCCCAGGCAGGATAAACCCAAGGAGGAACACACCAAGACACATAGTAGTCAAACTGACAAAAATTAAAGGCAGAAATAAAATATTAAAAGCAACCAGGGAAAAATGACAAATAACATACAAGGGAACTCCTATCAGGATACCAGCTGATTTTGCAACAGAAAATCTACAAGCCAGAAAGAAATGGCATAATATGTTCAAAGTGATGATAAAGAAGCTACAACCAAGAATACTCTACCCAGCAAGACTCTCTTCAGATTTGATGGAGAAATCAAAATCTTTCCAGACAAGCAAAAGTTAAGAGAATCAGCACCACCAAACCAGCCTTACCATAAATGCTAAAAGCATTTCTCTAGGCAGGAACAAGAGAAGGGAATAAATGATTTGGCTACAGAAAAAAAACCCAAAACCATTAAGAAAACAGTGATAGTATCATTCATGTCAATAATTAACTTAAATGTAAATGGATTAAATGCACCAACCAAAAGACATAGACTGGCTGAGCAGATGAAAACATGTGCTTGTATGCACTTCCACTTACCACATCACTCTGCCTGACCCCTGAAACTGTATGTAATAATTTTATATTAATTATGTTCCCATTACAGCTTGTAATTATCTTTTATTTTTTGTCTAGCTATTGATTGTGAAAACTGATAAACATCTTTTATTATTGTGATTATGTAACTATTAGTCACTTAATACCATTGTATCATAATTGTTCAACAGAAAAATAATAGAATTCTATATCACCAAAACTACCATTTAATAGAAAAACCTGTAATCACTTTTTAAAATCCACATGCATATCATAATTATCTTGGAATTTTTTTGAAAAATACAAATGGCCAGATACTTTTTTTTTGCCAGAGTTCCAGATATGTTTCTAATGAGCAGCCAGGTTTTAAAACATTGGATTATATGAGGAACTTTTACTATCTAGTTTGTTTCACTTTTTCTATTTCATATTCAGTTGGTTTTGAATTTCTCCATCTCTTTTTTCTGATGTATTTTCTCAAGCCCTCATCAAGTGTAATAGAAAAGCTATTGTATACATGTATACATAATATGTGTAAACATATATATTTTAGAAAACTTATGAATTTTTGCCTAACTACAAAATTTATGACATTTTAATTCCATTTGTTTGACTTAGTATGTATAGAATGCTAGATTTCTAAAAAAAAATAGATACACAACAAGCAACAAAGATTAATGTATAGCACAGGGAACTATGGTCAATATCTTGTAATCTATAATGGAAAATAATTTAAAAAACAATTTCTGTGTGTATAGATAACTGAATCACACACAAAAAAGAATTCTACCTTTTTAAATTTAGTAATGTTTATCTTTTTGCCAGTTTTTTTTTAATGTGCTATTGACATCTAATAACAATGTATGAGATACAAAATTTTAAATATATTTCTGTAGGATATGAGTAATATAAATTAATATAAATATATTTATTTAAATTATTAATGACATCTTTCAAGATGCTCCTATCTTATTTTTTTCTTCAGTTGATAAAATATTCTCAGAGAAATAATATGTCTCACTATGATTATATATTTTCTTTTCTCCTATATTTCTTCTGATTTTTGTTTTAGGTGTCTAATGGTTTATAAATGTCTAATGGTTTATGATGTCTATCTTCTTTGTGAATTGTACTTTTTATTTTCATCTTTGTTTCATTTAAAAGAAGAAAGAAAAAATAAGGAAAAAAGAATGAAAAGAATTGAAGACAGTCTCAGGAAACTCTAAGACAATGCTAAATGCACTAATGTTTGAGTCATAAGAGTCCTATAAGAAGAAGAGAAAAAGAAAGGGACTAAGAAAATATCCAAAGGGATTATAGTCAAAAACTTCCCTAACATGGGAAAGGAAATAGCCACCCAAGTCCAGGAGGCACAGAGAATCCCATAAAGAATAAACCCTAGGAGAAACACACGCTGCTAGGTCACTTCAGTTGTGTCCAACTCTGTGTGACCCCGTAGACAGCAGCCCACCAGGCTCCCCCGTCTCCGGGGTTCTCCAGGCAAGAACACTGGAGTGGGTTCCCATTTCCTTCTCCAGTGCATGAAAGTGAAAAGTGAAAGTGAAGTTGCTCAGTCGTGTCTGACTCTTTGTGACCCCATGGACTGAAGCCTACCAGGCTCCTCCATCCACGGGATTTTCCAGGCAAGAATACTGGAGTGGAGTGCCATTGCCTTCTCTGCACAGCTGGTATAGAGGAAACATATTTCAACATAATAAAGGCCATTGTGACAAACCCACAGCTCACATCATACTCTGTGGTGAAAAGCTAAAAGCCTTTCCTTTAAAATCAGGAATAAGACAAGGATGCCCACTCTTGCCATTTCTATTTAACATGATATTAGAAGACCTGGCCACAGAGATCAGATAATAAAAAGAAATAAAATGGTATCCGTATTTAAAGAGAAGTAAAACTGTCAGTCTTTGCAGACAGCACGTTATTATATATAGAAAACCATAAAATTTCCACCAGAAAACTATTAGAATACATGAATTCAGTAAAATTTATGGATATAAGAATTCTATACAGAAATGTGTTGCTTTTCTATACAATAATAATGAACCATTATAGAAAACAAACAAGGAAAATCACTTAAAATTGCATCAAAAGGAATAAAATACCTAGAAATAAAGCTAACAAAGTATGTGAAAGACCTGTAAGTTAAAAACTATAAAACTGAAGACAATAGAAAGAGATGGAAAGATATCTCATGCTCTTGGAGTAAAATAATTAATATTGTTAAAATGTCCATACTACCAAAAGGAATCACAAATTTAATACACTCCCAATCAAAACACCCATGCCATCTTCCACAGAACTAAAACAAGTAACCCTAAAATTTATACAGAACCACAAAAGATTCCAAATAGACAAAGCAAACTTCAGGAAAAAAAAAAATAATAATAAAGCTGTAGGTATCACACTTCCTGACTTCTGCTGCTGCTGCTAAGTCACGTCAGTTGTGTCCGACTCTGAGCGACCCCATAGACGGCAGCCTACCAGGCTCTGCCATTCCTGGGATTCTCCAGGCAAGAACACTGGAGTGGGTTCCATTTCCTTCTCCAATGCATGAAAATGAAAAGTGAAAGTGAAGTCGCTCAGTCATGTCCGACTCAGCGACCCCATGGACTGCAGCCTACCAGGCTCCTCCATCCGTGGGATTTTCCAGGCAAGAGTATTAGAGTGGGGTGCCATTGCCTTCTCCGCTTCCTGACTTCAGACCATACTAAAAAAGCAACATTACTCAAAATGGTATGGTACGGGCAGAAAAACAAACATATAGACCAATGGAACAGAATATACAGCCCAGAAAAAAAAAAAAATCTCATACATCTATGGTCAATTAATTTACAACAAAGGAGGCAAAAATATACAAGTGAAAAAAGACAGTCTCTTCAAGAAGTAGTGCTATGGAAACTGAACAGCTATATTTAAAAGAATGAGACGGCAATGTCACATTATACAAAAATGAACTCAAAATGGATTATAGACCTAAATGTATGACATAAAACCATAAAAAAAAAAAAAAACAGAGACAGAACACCCTAATACGAATTTTGGTAACATTTTTATTTATTTATTTGATTGATCTCCTAAGGCAAAGGAAACCAAAGCAAAAATAAACAGGACCTAGTTAAACTTACAGAGAAGGCAATGGCACCCCACTCCAGTACTCTTGCCTGGAAAATCCCATGGACGGAGGAGCCTGGTGGGCTGCAGTCCATGAGGTCGCTAAGAGTCAGACATGACTGAGCGACTTCACTTTCACTTTTCACTTTCATGCATTGGAGAAGGAAATGGCAACCCACTCCAGTGTTCTTGCCTGGAGAATCCCAGGGACGGAGGAGCCTGGTGGTCTGCCGTCTCTGGGGTCGCACAGAGTCGGAGACGACTGAAGCGACTTAGCAGCAGCAGCAGGAGTTAAACTTAAAAGCTTTTCCATAGCAAAGGAAACTGTCAATAAAACAAAAAGATAACCTTGTGAGTTAGAGAAAATATTTGCAACTAAAATGACGGATAACAGGTTAAGATTCAAAATATATAAACAGCTGATACAACTCAATATCAAAAACAAAAAACAACCCAATTTTTTTTAAAAAGGGAGAAGATTTGAATAAACATTTTCCCCCCAAAAAAGCATTACAGATGGCTAACAAGCACAGGGAAAGATGCTCAATATTGCTTATTATTAGAAAGATGAAAATCAAATCTACAATGAGTTATCACTCACACCTGTCATAATGGCTATCACCAAAAAGTCTACAAATAAAAATGCTGGCAAGGATGCAGAGAAAAGAGACCCCCTGTATACTGTTGGTGGGACCGTAAATTGGTTACTATGGCAATCAGTATAGAGGTTCCTAAAAAAATTAAAAACAAAGAATAACCTTATGCAAAGAAAATGAAAACCACTAATTCGAAAAGATACATGCATCCCAATTTTCATAGCAGCACTATTTACACTAGCTATAATATGCTAGCTATATAATATAATATTCACAGATAAAGACATGTTATATATACATATACACATATATATACATATATGTACACACACACATATACACATTATAATATTACTCAATGCTAAACAGAATAAAATTCTGTTATTTACAACATGGATGGTCCTAAAGACTATTATGTTTAGTGAAATAAGGCAGAAAAAGACTAATATTAAAACTATGTGCTATCAATTTTACATGGAATTTAAAAAATAAAAACTAATGTGAATAACAAAGCAGAAACAGACTGAAATATGAAAAACAAACTAGTGGTTACCAGTGATTATAGTACAGGAAAATGTAGTCATTATTTTTAATAACTTTAAATGGAATACAATCTATAAAAATATTGAACCACTATGTTGTATACCTCAAATGAATGTAATATTGTAAATTAACCATACTTAAATAATAAAAAAGGCTTTTCAAAGTGATAAAGTGGTAATCTCATCAAGAAGATATAATATTCCTTAAAAATGCATCAACTTGACTTAACTGACACTTATGGAATATTCCACTCAACACTAGCTGAATCACATTCTTTAAAAACATGCCTATAGATAGGAAAAAGAAATTTTGTTTTAATGATTTTTAAAAGTTAGATGAAATAGAAATGTTCTTTGAAAGACATAAAATACCATTCTTTCCTCAAGAAAAACATAAGTAACCTAAATCCTCTTAAAGAAGTTTATTATTATTTTTTTAATTTCACAAAGAAACACCAGAACCACCTGAATTCACTTATGAATTTTAGGAAAACATTTAGGGAAGAAATAATACACATTTTAGACAACCCTTTTAGAAACCACAGAGGAAACACTACCCTACACTCTGAGGCCCACACTTCCTCAGCAACAGAAACAAACAAAAATATAACCCAGAACAAAAGCTAAATAATGAATATATATTCACAAGCCTTTAAGAGGAGCAACTAAAAACTTTCAGAAGAAAACATGGACAATCTTTGTGACCATAAAATAAGCAGTGATTTACTTGATAAAAAACAGAAAACACAAACCATAACTTTAAAAATATTGAACTTACCAGTATTTAAAACTTTGCTTTTCAAAAGGTATTTTTAAGAAAGAGAAAAGGCAAGCCAAATATTGGGAGAAATTATTGACAAAGACTATCTGATAAAGAAATTCATTCAGAATATATAAACAACTCATATCTCAATAATAAAAACAAAACCAACAATTAAAGCAGTGGGTAAAAAATTTGAGCAGGTATGTCACCAAAGAAGAATTATGAATGCAAAATCAGTTCAAATAAGCCATAATGTGTTACCTCTGCACAAAGAATAACAATACAAAAATTCACAAGGATATGAAATGACTTAAACTCTCACACACTACTGGTGGAAAGACAAAATGCTATAGCCACTTTGCAAAACGACTCAACAATTTTTTATAACTATACATACCATGTGACCCCAAAATCTTGTCCCAGTGTAATTATTTAAGAGCCATAAAAACTTATTCCTTGGCAAAGACATTTACTTCTGTTCATGAAATGATTTTTCATAAACGGAAAACAACACAAATGTCCATGAACTGTTGAAACGATACAACACACTATGGAATAACTCTACAATGGATTACTATCCAGGAATAAAAAGTAGCAAATTATTGATCTATTACATAATCATGGATGGCTCTCAAGAACATTATGGCTAAGTGCAATAGTCCTATTTAGAAATCCAGTGTTGGGAGAATGTTCTCCATGGCATTTCAACACATTTTGTGATTGTTTTTGTTGAGGACTCTCTTTTCAAGAATATTTACTATTTAAGGTCTTTAGAAGCAAGAGATAGTGTCTTTGTACATGTTCATGTTAAATTGTTATTTCTTATATAAGATTTACGTTCCAGCTCAATCAGTTGGGCAGAAAGTAAACTCACCCACCCTCTACATTTCTGTTCTATTCAGATTCTCCAGAAATTGGATAATGCCCACTCACATTGGAAAGGGCCATTTACTTTATTCAGCCCATTAATTCAAATGTTAATTTCTTCCAGAAACACTGTCACAGACACACCCAGAAATAAAGTTAAACCACATACCTGAGCATCCTGTGGACCAGTCAAGGTGACACATAGAATTAACGAACACACATGTCTGACGTTACCCTATACATGTTGGCCTTATTCACGTGTCTAATCTCACTGGCTTTGTATTATAATCTTGGACTTTCACAGCACCTTCCGGACACAGTGCATTATGCAGACTGTTGTCACTACTGGGAACGCTCTTACCTTAGTTAGCGCCTATTGTACATCCTCCAGGTTACAGTTAGATTTTCACCTTTTTATGAAATTGTTTCACAACATATCAAATACTCCTATTGTTTGTTCCCATACCAACATAGAAATTCCCATTTCTGTCATGGAATTTAGTAATTTTATATCTTCTGTGTTTGTGTGTGTGTAACTGATTCCCCCTGTTAGAATGTAGATTTCATGAAGACAACACCACTGTTTTATTTACTCACCATTTTATGCCAAACGCCTCATGTATCTGGCAACAAGTAGGCATCCAATATGTATTTCTTCAGTGAATGATTAGAAGAAAAACGAAGCTGCTTAGAACAGTCTGGACGGTCTTCCTGCCTGGAAAAGGGAAGACAATCACACTTCTATGTGCTTGAACATTTCAAGAGTCTAGGGAAAGTTCTGTCCCACATGACGGGTTAAGTTGTTAGTTAAACTGAGTTTTATAGTGCTCCTCATGGGAGAGGTGGTGAGAGAGGAATGTCTATATTCCTTTAAAATCAGCACAAAAGGCACCTCCAATCTTAGAGGCAGATGTTTCTGCATCTTTTCCTTAGGAAGAAAAAAAGAAAAAAAAACACTCCTCCATTTTGTACTTTAGGGAAGTGTGTGGAAAACCATTGTTCAAGAATGCATTAGCTCTATCATATTCATTTCTATAAAATTTCACTGCTTTTATGCTTCTGGTATGTTTTTGTCATTTTTACGGGGCTTTAAGGGAAAAAAAGTTATGTTTAATCTGCCATTTTGAAATGGAAGATCTCCATGAACCCTAAATTTCAACAGTTTTTTCAAGTTGCTCTATAAAGAAATATCAGTTTCTACAACTGACAGTGAATAAAAATACATATTTTTCCCAAGATCAGATAATGAATAAAAATTATGGAAGGTAAGGGATGTTACAGAAACATTAAGATGGAAAAAAATATAAATTAAAAAAAATAATGTTGTAAGTAAAGGATCTGAAGCAAAGACCATCTGTGAACAATTCTAGAGTAACAATTTGAAACAACACTAGAACTTGAGGCAAGTGGGAAGTATATAGATTTGAAGCTATAAAGTCAATTTTTGCTAAAGCAATTATTTGCAGGAAAAAACACCTACATCTATGTATCTATACTATTGTCTCAATTTCCCTAAGATGAAACTTTTTAGATCATTTAAGGTAAAACAGGAAGTATTTTGATCATAATCAAAATAAGCATAAAACTTATGATACATATAACATCATCAGCTCATTTGGGAACTGTAATTCTCACCTCCTTAGGTTACCTAGCAGCTCAACTGGCTAGGGATCCTTGGTGAATTCTTATTTTGAAGCCTTAGTCTTTTTTGGACACCCTGGTGTATAAAGGCTGCAGCTAAAAATTGTTCAGGAACTTTTTTCAAGTGTCATGTTCCTGAGGCCATGTTCTTATATCCAACACTGCCCTTAACACAAAAAATTATTTATCAGGAACAGCAAATCTAAAGTAGCCACTTCGTTACTGTCTCTCAAATCATCTTATTTATTTCTTGGCAAAACAATAATCTTCCACTGTTATGGTTCTGAAATGCATGTTTGTTGCTATCAATAGTCCTTTCCTCTCACCAAAAAATTCTGTAAGGGTCTGTTTGACTTTGTCTGTCTCTAATATCTTAAGTTTGACTTGGTACTCAATAAATATTCATTGAATGAATAGCTCCTCTACAAAAGTACTTAAACTAATAAAAATTTTTAAAATATCCCTAAAATTATTTAGTATGTGAATTGCATATTCAAGAAAAAAATACAGTGGTTGTTTGAAAAAGTTATTTTTAGCTTTGGTCATATTGATCATAATTTTCATGAAAGCAGGAAGTGCTAGGTAATGAATCAGGAGACAAATCAAATTAAAAAGACAGGGATAAAGAAGTGAAATAGATCAAAAATTCAACTGCATGAGTATAAGACAGACTGTTTAGCTTAACATCAATATTATCTACAAAAATAACATTTTAAAAGAACTTCTGGTGTTAATTGATTTAATTTCTATTAGAGCAAATATGATGACTCTCAAAAGTGCTAATTTTATCCTGAATTCATAGGAATTTAATGGCCAAGGGAGGTGATGGCTCACATATTTTTCATGACAGAGCAAATAGAATATTTCATTCAGTACTGTGCAGCAATTTAAAAGAACACTGATAAACCAGACTTTATCCAGAGGAATGTGACCAAAATGTCAAAAAGTGAAGAAAACATTGATTTCCAGCTAAAGGCAGATATCTAAAAATACATGATAGTCTTTCTGATCCACCTTGTATCCCCCCAAAATGGCAGAAATGTATAACAAGAAAAAAAAAAAAAAAAGCTAAGCTGGAAGAGATTTCCTGAATGGACCAGCAAGCATGAGATATCCAAGAATGCACAGGAAAAAAAAAAAAATTATCAAAACAGGTGGCCATTAAAGCCTCATTAAGGAAAATCAGAGCTGGAGGGGAGCCAGGAGCAACTAAACGGGTGAAAATGGAGGACCACCACATCTGCATACATTTCCTCATTTTTGTCCACACAGCCTCACCACGGTACCTGTTTCTACCTTTAAGCAGCGAGTAAAGGAACTTAGATCAGAGAGACCAAAAATCATTCTAGAGGATTGCCCATTCCAGAGACACACGGAAAGCAGCCATGCTCAGACCAAGATGGTCTACACCTACACACGGTGAAGTTTCGTCATTTTTACAAACTCACCTTCCTGTCTGTTCCTGGACAACAAGTCTACTATGATGGAACCCAGATTCATTTGCACAACATACAGCAAGTCAAAATGCTAAGACACCATGGTTTGCAACAAGGAGAATGCTTATTCACAAGGCAGCCAACCGAGGAGACAAGACCAATCTCAGGACTGTCTCCTCAAAGGCAAGGGATTATTTCTAAGATAGCCAATAAAGAAGCAGGGCAGTCCAAGGCATTGTGAGCACAGGGAAATGTAATTGGAAAAGGTTTAGTAATTGTAGTTCTGCACAAGTGTAGCTAGGCTACAGGCCTCTGCATGGTCTAGAATGAAGGCACATAGAAGATCTGAGGCTGGAGTTTTCTACTCTCTTATGTCAAAATATCACAGAGTGAACACTTTTGCTTGCCTAGTTGGAGGCTTGGTGGCCTTATTCAGTTTTAACCAGCTCAGCTCCAACTTGATGAAGATGACTTGAAATTCCTGAAAAACAACTCTGGCAAACATTTCATTGTTTAGGTTACTTCCAGGTAAAGGACATGCAAGTCTTTCATAGGAGAAATTAAAACAACTTTGATTGGTGAAAGCAGGTGAAATGGATTTGACTAATAATTACCAAGGGTTTCACTACCCAAGTCTTCAAAAATTAGAGGCATCAAGGTCTTAAAGAGGATTTCAACTACCAAAAGTAAGCATATTGAGTGTTATATGAAATATGTCTAAAATTTTGAGACCTATAGGAGAATGTTGCAGTCATAAAATTTGGTGAAAACAAGTGCTTCCATTAGAAAAAATGTAGCAGCTTAGATTTGAATATTCTCACATTCTTCCGGAAAAAAAATAAAAATAGCAAGCACACATAATCTTAGGTTTATTTCAACTTGAAGAAAACTTCATTTCAGTTCAGTCACTTAGTCATGTGTAAGTATTGGGTTAGAATATAGATTCAGTTCAGTCGTGTCTGACTCTTTGCAACCCCATGGACTGTAGCATGCCAGGCCTCCCTGTCCATCACCAACTCCTAGAGTTTACTCAGACTCATGTCCATTGAGTTGGTGATGCCATCCAACCATCTCATCACCTGTCGTCCCCTTCTCCTCCTGCCTTCCATCTTTCCCAGTATCAGAGTCTTTTCCAATGAGTCAGTTCTTTGCATCAAATGGCCAAAGTACTGGAGGTTCAGCTTCAGCATCAGTCCTTCCAATGAATAGCCAGGACTGATTTCCTTTACAATTGACTGGTTGAATCTCCTTGCAGTCCAAGGGACCCTCAAGAGTGTTCTCCAACACCACAGTTCAAAAGCATTAATTCTTCAGCGCTCAGCTTTCTTTATGGTTCAACTCTCTCCTCCATACATGACCACTGGAAAAACTAGACTCCTGTCTAGTTGGTTTGACTAGACAGACCTTTGTTAGCAAGATAATGTCTCTGCTTTTTAATATGCTGTTTAGGTTGGTCACAGCTTTTCTTCCAAGGAGCAAGCTTGTTTTAATCTCATGGCTGCAGTCACCATCTGCAGTGATTTTGGAGCCCAGAAAATAAAGTCCGTCACTGTTTCCACTGTTTCCCCACCTATTTGCCATGAAGTGATGGGACTGGATGCCATAATCTTCATTTCTTGAATGTTGAGTTCAAACTTAACAAACTTAAGAAAACTTACAAGCTCTGAATTGAACAAAGTCAGAGGCTGGCAGGAGCCCCAAATAGGAAACTGAAATGATACTTGGAGCAAAAAGGGGACTATAAAAGGGAAGACCTCAGAAATCTCTGGAAAATATTCACACTCAAAAGAATAGGAAAGCCTTTCCTCAGAGGTAAGTGTGGAGCTTAGCTGAGACAGAACAGAGTGTAAGCACTGGAGGGAGACTGAGAGACTGGGGCCTGAAAATTTTCCATGAACTCAGAGGAGGCAGAGCTCAGAAAACATCAGGGGGGAAAAAAAAGAAAGACAATATCCGAGTCACTTGATTGCAGCCTGTGGGGAAATCAGGAAGAACAGGGCTGGAGGTTATAAGCCCTTAAGAACCAAGACGGGTTCTGAGATTCAGAGTGTGTACTTAGTAGTCCCATATTATCAGAAGGAAACAATCTATTGACCTAGAAGGGGAACTGGGAGCCCTTGAGCCTGAAATCTGAAAAACCACCAGGACCCCTCCACACTTCTCTTCAGAATCCATGTGCTAAGAGTGCAAGAAAATCCAAATCATACATTTATGAGAACAAAAAAGAATATGCACACCATAGTTTAAAAGGAAAAATTTTTCTATAGACTATTAAAATTTTGCAGAAAACAATCCTTGTCCTCTCTTTATAAGTTCATCATTTTATAATCTCTCTGCCTTGTCCCAGGACCTGAGAAGAAAAAGAGAAACTGGGATATTCTGCCCGAACTTCTCCTCTCTCCCTTTTCTGCTCTACACTGTGGGAGCCAAAAGTCTGTGTGCTATGGAGAAAGGAAACTCTTTCAATAAAAATATAAGGTTGAATTTTTTAAAACAAAGTCTCAACTGAAATGAGATTGTTTTAATAGGTGAAATATATATATATATAATCATACAGAAATATCCTTTAGAGAGCCCCTTGCTCAGCTATTGATGGGGACTTGACAGAAGGCATTGGGAAACAGTAATTGGCAAAGCAAATTTTATTTTAATCAAACTAATCACATAATCTCATTTGTCACAACATGAATACAGATTTTAATATTATCCCATTTTATTGTCAAGAAATCTTGGGTTCAGAAAAGTTAAGCTTGATCATAAGTGCACAAACTGATATATAGACAAGTTTTCCAAGTCCAAATGTCTTGCTATTTTAATGTCCCTGTGCCCTGAAAAGTATTTGCAGCAGGCATGGCCTGTTCATATTATCTATTAATAATTATCTATTAATGTAATAAACTTTACCGTATTCCAACATTTCAAAGTCCTCTCTATGTTTCAATATTGACTTTAAATACTATGTTTTCTCTGAAAGCTATAATCTCCACTAGAACTGATCTTCCCCCCTGGAACTCATCTCTTCCTTTCCCATAATCTCATAAGATTTTTACTTTAACCTATTTATAGTATTGCATATGCATCTGCACTGTTCCCATCAGATATTATTTCTTAGGACTAATGCTTCTATCAACTCTTCTTTATATTACTCAAGGTACATAGTACATTATTTTGCACCTAGTAAGTATTCAAATTTGTTTAAATTAAATAATACATATAGGGACTTCCCTGGTCGTCCTGTGGTTAAGATGCTGCTTTGCAATGCAGGAGGTGTGGGTTCATCCCCTGGTTGGGGAATTAAGATCCCATATGCCATGGGGTGTGGCCAAGAAAATTTTTTTAAAAACACATGTAGTATTTTTTAATGCTTTGAAGAATAGAGAAGAGTGCCTAACCTTGGTTTGACCCACAGACACTTATGCCCAATATTAGTTATTCAGTAATTTGTTTCTTTGAAGCAATGAATGAGCATTGTATTAAAAAATATTAAGGATAGAAAACCTAAAATAAATATTAATATAAAAAAGAATGGAATAAACTATTAGAGCTGCAAACTTTTAAATTTCTCATTCACCTTATGCCATACATTGGATTTTATCTTAAAGCAGATCTACAAGAAATGTCTAGTATTTACATAAAGTTATCCCTTTTGTTATCTCTTGTAATGATTAATTTATGTGTCAATTTAACTGGGACATGGGGTGCAGATATTTAGTTTAACAATATTCTAGTTGTGTCTGTGAAGGTGTGTCTAGATAAGATTAACTTTTGAATTGAAAGACTGAATAAAGCACTCCTCAATTTGAGTGGCTTCATCCAATCTGGGAAGCACAAATAGAATAAAAACAATTAAGAGAGAAATCCCTCTCTTTGCTTGACTGTCTCTAAGTGGGATATCAGTCTTCTACCTCTCTCTTGCATGCGTGCATGCACTCTCTCTCTCTTTCACTCTCTCTCTCCTACTTTCTCACTCTCTCCCACTCTCTCACTCTCTCCCTCCCCTGCGTGCTCCTCCACTCTCTTCTCTTCAAGTCTTGGATTCTCCTGATATCTTTTAAATGAAATAGAGCTGTAACACTGATTTGCCTAAGAGCTGTAGCACGGTTTGTCCAAGACCCGAGAGCTGTGACGCGCCGAGGGCTTTAATGTCCGTTGCTCCAAATCTTTGTTGTGACGAGACAAAGAACCGAGGAACATACACTCGCGTGACATCTATGGTGCCGTGACTCAGATTTAACCTGGCTGAAACAACCTCCGAGGAAGAGGCCAAGCACAGCAGGAACCCAACTCAGCAAGCTCCCACGCTAGAAGAGAAAGGTGAAGAAACCCAAGGCAGGGGAAGGTCCATTGTGCTGGAAACCGGGACAGCGAAAAATGAACTCAGCAGAAAGCTCACGCGGCCCAGTCTCAGATTCCAGAAGACCTCCAGTTAAGATGGAAAATAACCAATCCACTTCCCGGCAGATGCCTTTGAGATGCATCCTTGATAACTGGAAGCTATTCGACCCTCTAGCTCTAAGGAGAAGTCGTTTGAAATTCTTTTGTGCCACTGTGTGGCCACACTATCCACTGGGGGACGAGGAACACTGGCCTGAGGATGGAACTTCAAATTACAATACCATCCTGCAATTAGAATTATTCTGCAAAAGACAATGGAAATGGACAGAGACCCCCTATGTCCAAATTTTCTTCCGAATAAGAGATATGACGGAGAAGGCAATGGCACCCCACTCCAGTACTCTTGCCTGGAAAATCCCATGGGCGGAGGAGCCTGGTAGGCTGCAGGCCATGGGGTCGAGAAGAGTCGGACACGACTGAGCGACTTGACTTGACTTTGACCTTTAAACTCAGACCTGGACTAGAACTTACACTATCGGTAATCTTGGGTCTCCATCTGCAAATCTTAGATCTCTCAGGCTTCAAATTGCATGAGCCAATTCCTTATAATAAATCTATTTATAGCTATATACAGTTATCTACAGAGATTGGTCAGTTGGTAAAGAATCTGCCTCAATTCAGGAGACCCTGGTTAGATTCCTGGGTCGGGAAGATCCACTGGAAGAAGCAATAGGCTATCCACTCCAATATTCTTGCCTGGAGAATTCCATGGACTGTATAGTCCATGGAGTCACAAAGAGTCTGACACAACCGAATGACTTTCACTTCTCACTTTCACAGAGATTGTTATTGATGCTGATGTAACTATACACATTCCTTATATCCTTTAGTGAGTTTTCTACAGATATAAGCAAATCACAACAAATTTTGCAGCTTAAAACAACAATGTATCATCTCATAGTTTCTGTAGGTCAGTAGTCCAGCTACAACTTTGTTGTTATTGTTTAGTCACTAAGTTATGGCTCTTTTGTGACCCCATGGACTGTAGCCCACAAAGCTCCTCCATCCATGGGATTCTCCAGGCAAGAATATTGGAGTGGGCTGCCATTTCCTTCTCTAGGGGATTTTTCCAACCCCGGGATTGAACCAGGCCTCCTGCATTAGCAGGCAGACTCTTTACCTCTTAGTTACCAGGGAAGCCCCAGATACAACTTACATTACAACTCCACTGCACAGGGTCTCACACAGCTGCAATAAGATGTCAGCCAGGTCTACAGTGTCATTTACAGTGTGGAGTCCTCTTCCAAGCCCATGTGATTATTGGCAGAATTCACTTTCTTGCAGCTGTATAACTCAGGGTAGTTTGTTTTTGCAAGGCCTGCATGAAAATGTCTCTGAACTCAAGGAAAGACTAATCTGTCTTTCAAAGGTAAAGAACTCACTTGATTTGGTAAGATCTCCTTTTGATTAAATCAAGGTAAAACTGATCAGAGATCTTAAGTACATTTCCAAAATCCCTTCACCTTTGCTATGTAAGTAAACTAATCATGAGAGTGACCTCCATCATACTCACAGGTAGTGCCTACATTTGAAAAAGTGAAAGTTTCTCAGTCATGTCCGACCCTTTGGACCCCAAGGACTATACAGTCCATGGAGTTCTCCAGGCTAGAATACTTGAATGGAGGGGATCTTCCCAACCCAAGGATTTAACCCAGGTCTGCCACATTGCAGGCAGATTATTTACCAGCTGAGCCACAAGGGAAGCCCAAGAACACTGGAATGGGTAGCCTATCCCTTCTCCAGTGGATCTTTCTGACCCAGGAATCCATCTGGGGTCTCCTGCATTGCAGGCAAATTCTTACCAACTGAGCTATGAGGGAAGCCCAGGGGTGTATTTAATAGGGTGCAAGAACCTTTGAAGTCAGAATTTTGCTTACTTAACCCAGTTTATTAGGCTTCCAACATGGCTTAGTGGGTAACTAGCCTCCCTGCAATGCAGGAGATACAGAAGACACAGGTCCAATCCCTGGGTTTGGAAGATCCCCTGGAGAAAGGCAGGACAACCCACTCTAGTGTTCTTGCCTGGAGAATCCCATGGGCAGAGGAGCTTCTCGGGTTTATGGTGCATAGGGTCACAAATAGTCAGACACGACTGAAGTGACTGAGCACAACCCTGTTAATTATTTTAGATTGTTTTTGATATATTCTTTACATCTTCCTTGCTAATATGAATATTTTAAAGAGCCTGAGAACTTCAAAATGAAATGGTCTTCAAAAGTTAGAAATTCATTTAAGTGCCCAGAATGGAACTTGAAATATGAGAATATCAAAAAGAAAATAAGCCTCAGAAAGGACTGCCGAAAACAAACAAGCAAACAAACTGTACTTATTATTCTGCAGAGTAAAGTATATTTCTATGATCTGTATAAAGTGAGGTCAAATGTTCTCCTTTGGAATAGGCTAGAAATATCCCCAGTGCTCTTTCTTATGACATCTCTGAATTTCATCAATATAATGTGCTTTCTTAAGCCCATCTGCATCTACCTTTGCCTGGATATTTTTTGTTCTCTTAGGGTGTACAGCATAGAATACATTTAACATACTCTGTCAAATTAATTCATCCAATAGAAATTATAAAGTTGTGGTTAATATATTAAAAACACTTTTTATTGTTCGATTCTTTATAATATAGCATAAACTTTGCATAGTATATGGATTTCTATTTTACACTGACTAGTGCTCACATATTTTTTAAGATCAAGAAAGATGATTTTACAGGATACTCAGATTGCCAAGCCCATGATTCAGACTGTCGCCATTATTTCTACTTTGTTGATGACAGCAAATTCATGGCATATAGTGCTTTTCATTATGTTATAACATTTATGAAGAATTATAGTCATTTCAATTACCAGAGAAAGCAAAATATTTCCCATCTCAAACCTCTGCTTCCAACACACTGTGTGTGACATACATTCCCAATTTCAGAGTAGTCATTCATCAATCAACTCCCAATTTATTCTTCTAAAAGGCTCACATGAAAAATTATGCAATACAAGTTGGTAAATCAGATGGATCATCTTTAGGAGGTGTTAGCCTGAAAAGCTGAAATTAGCCTTGCTTTCTTGGGGTGCCTTGAAATCTCCTTCCTGTAGCCTTGTTATCTCCTTTCCATCCCTCCCTCCTCATCTCAGAAATACTTGGCATATGAGAACTTATCCAGAGGAAATTCAATCGTTTATCTCTTAGTTCATCATTGACTATAGTAAATGTATTATTAGTTTATTGCTGGTCAAAGACTGTAGAGAATTTTCCAGAAATTTGAGTTAGTAGATCAGTAAGAAAGATCCATTACCAATGCATATATGTGGAATCTAGAAAAATGGAATAGAAAAGCTTATTTGCAAAATGGAAATAGAGACATGGATTTAGAGGGGAAACATATGGATACCAAGGTGGGGTATAGGCGGTGGAATGAATTGGGAGATTGGGATGGACATATATACACTATTGACACTATGTATTAAATAGATAACTAGTGAGAACCTACTGTATAGCTCAGGGAACTCAATGCTCTGTAGTGACCTAAATAGAAAGGAAATCCCAAAAAGAGATGATAAATGCATACATATATCTGATTCACTTTACTGTACGGCATAGACTAACACAACACTGTTAAGCAACTATACTCCAATAAAAATTAAAAAGAAAGATCCATTACCAAACTGATTTGGAATTATTGGTATTATATTATTGATGCTGAATTATTGATGTTGAATTATGGCTAAAAAGGAAAAAAAAGGAGAAAAGGCAAAACTAAGGAAGAATGCATTCATTACTTTTTAAAAAGTTTTATTGAACTGATCACTTGGAATAACTTTTAAAGTGTTACATAGGATTATATCCTTGGAGAAAACTCAGTTTTTTTCTTCAGTCCACAGTCACTTGTATATTATATAAATCTTTATACACAGTAATAGTCAGGAACCCAAGCGATCTATCATATTTGATCAAGCCAAGCATAAATCATTTATTCATGATTTACTATTTCTTACTTGATTCATTGATTCATCTCCAGACAAGACAAGGTCAGTATGAAAAAAAAGAAAAAAAAATGATTGAGTTCCCTGCCCTTAGGAGAGAGCAGCTTAACCAACAAATTTATCTTTACATCTGACCTCATGAATCTTGACACTGGGAGTACTGTAAGATGGAAAAAAAAAAAAAAACCTTATAGATGGCCCTTCAAATGTAAATGTATGTGTAAGAGTGAAAATAGTGGAAAGATCAACAACTAAAGTGTGAGGGTCACAGCTATACTAGTCCTCACCGTAAGACAATCTGGTTCATCTAACATGCATTTACCTAATTTGATTGGTACTTATATTCAATATTTTTCTACTTTAATTCATATTTTCCCAGTTTTACTTCCCAATTCCCTTTCTGTGGCACCCTAATTTTTCACATATACATTTAGCTCATTCAAGTCACAGTGTTTAGCTATGAATTAGACAAGCTGAGAGATGGAAAATTACAGTACCTTTCAAATCTCTTGATATAATGCTGCAACAACCTATAATCATATAGGCTGCAAAAATAGGCTTCTAAACCTGACTTCTAAGTTCAACGCAGTCTTTGGCTTTCTGAATTCTTCCTCTGGCTTCTCCCCCGCCCTACCATCTGCACATATTTCCAACACACAGAAATGTAAACAGAGTGGATTTGTACCTTGTTTTAGCTTGATTTGCCATAACAAGCCATAAACTGATTGGCTTAAACAATAGATATTCATTTCTCATGGTTCTGGGTAGTCCAAGATCAAAGGGCTAGGCAGGTGTTAGCCCTTTTACTGGCCTAGAGATCACCACCTTCTCCGTTTTTGTACCCACTTTGCAGAGAAACGGGGAGCTCTGGTCTCTCTTATAAAGCCACTCATACTATCTTGGGGGCCACAATCTCATCTAAACCCAATTATCTATCAAAGACCTAACTTCCAAACCCCATCACATTGATGGTTAGAGTGTCGATGTATCATTTTGTTGCATTCAATTTGTAGCATATACTGAAAGCATATAGTGCATGCGTGCGTGCATGCTAAGTCACTTCAGTCGCGTCTGACTTTTGTGACCCTATGGACTATAGCCTTCTGTCCACAGGATTTTCCAGGAAAGAATACTGGAATGGGTTTCCATGCCCTCCTTCAGGAGATCTTCCCAACCTGGGGATTGAACCCTTATCTCTTACGTCTCCTGTATAGGCAAGCAGGTTCTTTACCACTAGCACCACCGTATGGGAAATCCCCATATGGTGCATGTGCTGTATTAAATGTAGAAAGTGTTTTTAAAAATAAAATTGATAGTTATTTTTCTGTTAAAAAACGATACCTAGATGGCTGAATTGAATCTTCATAGAAGTTTGGATAATTTCCAGATTTCTTAGAGTAAGAGTATAATATACTTTTACTGCTGCTACTGCTAAGTCACTTCAGTCGTGTTCAACTCTGTGCGACCCCATAGACGGCAGCCCACCAAGCTCCCCCGTCCCTGGTATTCTCCAGGCAAGAACACTGGAGTGGGTTGCCATCTCCTTCTCCAATGCATCAAAGTGAAAAGTGAAAGTGAAGTCGCTCAGTCATGTCCGACCCTCAGTGACCCCATGGACTGCAGCCTTCCAGGCTCCTCCATCCATGGGATTTTCCAGGCAAGAGTGCTGAAGTCGGGTGCCCCTTTTACTACTTGACCCTAATTTCCTTGGTTTCTTCACTCCTCTCCTCCCTGGACTCTACTCTCTAGCCATAATGGGTTCATTAGCCTTCTCTCAAAATGTCTGATTCTTTAGATGGCTTTTCATATACTTGTCCCCTCTGCTTGAGATGCCATGGGTCAACTCTTACTTATCCTTCAAGATTAAGTTTCACTAACATCTTTCATGACTTCTCCTTTTCCCATAAAATGTTAATGATTCCCTTTTCTGCTTCCCTCATTTTGTTTGCACTTCTATCACAACATCAAAACTATGAGATTGTTTAATTACTGTTTGCATATCTATTTCTCTTATGAGACTGTGACACACTTGGAGATGGGGTAATTTATAATAAATCTTTTAGTTCAGCAAACCCAGATTGGTGCCTGATCCACATGAAGACTCAGTATATGCAGAATGAATGAATTAATCATTAACTTAGGTCACACAGAAAAGTATGAGATCAGTTGTTTCTCAAGTACACCTTGGACTATAAAAACTCGCCCTTTGTTTCACACAATCCCCTCTTTCTAATCTGTTCAGTTTTGCCTGTGGTTTTGCTGCTTCTTAGTTATACCCTCCCTTGCTGCCTGCTGCAGGAGATCTAGATATTCTAACTCCTACATCACTCAAGCAGTGTTTCCCAAATTTGCTTAACTGTAAAGCTCAGTGAGGATACTTGTTACAAATACAAATTTCTGATTTCAATCTCAGAATATTAAATAGAAGCTACAGGGGGTTGAGCTTACCAATCTGCATTTTAAAACACATCCCCCAGATGATTCTGAAGAAGACAACCGTGAACAGAGGGTAAGCTCTGTTTTCAAACAACTGTTTCCTCCAGTGGCCACTTGTCTTAGTTTAGGACTTCATTAAACAGTAGTTTGGTTTCCTCAGACATAGAAAGAAGACTCTCAATTGAATGTCCTTCCTGAAGCACTGGAAACCCCTTTAATGGACTCCAGAAATCTCCATACTACCTTCTCCATGCAAAATTCACTGTAGAAACTTCAGCCTGCTGACTCTGTTCTTGGATGCTCACTGAGTTTCTAAAGTGTTGCCACTGCTGATGTTGCTACCCTTAGAACAGCTTTGTGTTTTGCAGTCTGCAAACTGATTCTGATGAGTTGTGACAGCTCATGCTCTGTGGGTTTACCTTTAATCAAACTAGACCCTGAGGATGTATGGATTCCCTGTAGAACGTACAGATTGGGTGTCACTGAGGGTTAAAAATGAGTATGAAGACTACGTACTTACATAGATCCTGGCTCAGGGTAAGCACTCAATAAATATTACCACTTCCTAATATTTCTGTTGTCAGATGGACTGCATAAATTCTTCTTTTGATCCTGACTCAAGAAGACCTATACTCTCTCTTTCTCTCTCTCTCTATATATATATTTAAATTTAATCACTGGAAATATAAAAGTATCTTAATCCTCTAAACTAATTCCACTACTTGAATTATTTTTGATTAATTATAATCTTACAGAAACATATTTTTTCATAGAATGCCAAAATTCAATGTATTTGAGTAATAGAGTCAATGTATTTAATTCACAACATTCAGATTGCAGAGGCCATAAACTTGCTTTGTTGATTCAATAAGCATAATAGTATTTTAAAGCCTTCTTGAATACTAAATATTACTGCTTGTGTTAGTTCACTATTACTGGGTAGGAAGTCACTCCAAAACTTAGTGGCTTAAAACAACTACCACTCATTATTTCTCATGAATTTGTGAGTTGGCTAAGTGCTCTGAACTTGCCTGATCTATCCTGGGCTCACTTATATATTTCTGGTTAGGTGGAAGGGTGCTGGGGGGTAGTCTAGCTGTTCTTGTGTTGCCTCAAATTTGTTCAAATGATGATCACCCCATCCAAGGGAGAAAAGATAGGTGCAAAGTCTCTTGACTAAGGTTTGGTTAAGATTAATGACTTAATTAAAATGACTAGTGAGTTGACTAAAAGGGCTAATGAATGTTACTTTTGCCACATTTTATGGATCAGAAAAATATATAAGTTAATTCTTGATCTAAGGGATGTGAAATAGACTTCATCTTTTGATGGAAGTTGCTGAAAAGCGTTATTTCAAAGCACATACAGAGACTACTATTGGGATAGTTAATGCAATCAGTCTGCCACATTAGTCATGCAGCAAAATATTTCATTTTGGGAGTCTTATAAAATTTTCAATTAAAAAAAGGCAGATTCTGAACTAAGGTCAAAATCATGCCCCTGATTCTGTTATCACCCAGAAAGCCATAAGAAGTCACAAAACTATCAAATGATCATTTGCTTGTCTTTAAAATAGTGATAGCATGAACCTCATGTAGTTATCATGACTGCATGACTACATGACCATTGCAGAAGATATCATAACAATAAACACCTCGCAGGGTGACTGGAAAAAGGTAAATACAAAGATATTTTGAGTTAAGTTAAAATAATGAATTGTTTTTAATTTGCTTTCTTCAATTTATTAACTAGAATCTCAATTTTTTCTTTGCTTTCCTTCATGTATCATCTTTATGCCAGAGTTTTATAATCTTAACATTAATTTTATAATTTTAACATTATTGCTAAAGAAGGTAGTCTTTAGCAATATTCATCCTTCTGAAACATGTTTTCCAAATGATCCTTTCATCCTGACTAAATGAGTAAACATTTTGTTGTTGTTGTTGTTTGGTGGTGGTGTTTTTTAATGGGGCTTTGTATTTCTAAGAAACAAAAACTATATCTGACCAATTTAAACAGAAAGGAAACGTATATAAGGAATACTTTAGCATTCACAGAATTGACAAAAGCATTGGGAAACCAATGTCAGAAAATGAGGAAAGAAATGTACAGCAAAATCATATCAGAAATAGTCTCTAATATCTTTAGTTCAACTCACAGGCTCTTACCCATACCAAAGATCCTCACTGAATACATATTTTTTAATTGAGGTAATACCAATTTATAACATTATATGAGTTTCATGTGTATACATCATACCTCTTAATCTGTATACCCTACAGTGTGAATAATTTTTGTCTCCTCTGAGTCTCATGTCAAACCTCCAAGATCCAGAATTCTATGCTAGAGCATCTGATAGACTGAGCCTAGGTCACATAGCCCCACCACAAGTATTAGAAAACTGTAAAAGAGACTCTCTGCCCCATCTGTCTTACACTGTGGAAAGAAGGGCCTTGACATTACATTTTCTCGAGGTCCAATCAAATAAGAAGGATATTTGGGATGCTAGGAAGACCAAACCAAATGCTCACTGCAATCTACCCCCTTAGTTGTTCAATATCCACAGTTCTCTTTCTCTCACATTGTATTTCATAAAAGAATTCTAAATTTTAGTATAGGGCAATTTTGTCTTCTGTATACTTAGTCTCTTGACAAAGGAGGCACCCAACAGTTCAGCTCTGATTAATATCCATTATTCTCTCAATCTTTTATGATTCTCATCTCAAAATTCTGAAACCTGTGGAGGAGAAACAAAATTGTAACCACCAACCTCCCAGGGGTAGGTATTCTGTTAGTTCACAGTTGGTGATCAATAATTTGTACACCTATGGCTGATTCATGTTGATGTTTGACGGAAAACAACAAAATTCTGTAAGGCAATTATCCTTCAATTTAAAAAATTAATTAATTAAAAATTTTTTTTCCAAAAGACTTAGATATTTCCCATTTCCCAGTATAGTACAGTTACTTTGTAAATAGTTACTGATCTCTGAGAAAAGATGGGAGAAATATTCACCAAGCATATATCTGATGTGATTTCAGAATGTTTCCCAATGAGTCTGGCTCCCTCAAAGTGTAGTATACTCGGGTCTTGACAACATTTTCGATATGAGAATTGGGATGAATGGCTGTAACAGTAACATTATGATTCCATTAGCTTCTCTCATATAGCTTTTATTTAAAAAAATAAATAAATAAACTGCTAGCTGTTCACTAAAATAGGCATCCTTTTCTCCCCTGAACCACAGCAAGTTTATAGTTTTGCTTCCTGCAATTGCATGTGGCCACATGACAGAATTCTAGTCAACTGAATGTTACTTTAAATGCTGTCTACCACTTTCAGACCTGGTCATAAAAACCTCTTACTCCTTCATATCCTTTTTCCTTCCAGAGTATCCCAGGATCCCACATTGAAGCTGCATGTTGAGGTTGGCAGAGGCACCGTCATCCTGGACTACTGAACAGCTCTGTAGTATCCATGTCCTCCTTCCTCAACCTCTATCCTGGAACCATTTGTAATTGTTATTTGGGAAAGAAATACATTTTTTGAGTGTTGAGGATTATATATTTATGCATATATTTGGTGTGAGTGTGTGTTTGTACTTGGTACATATTTTCACAGTCTGTCCTACCCTAAGTAATACAAGCTTTAGTGTACTGTACATATATTGTGATTCTATGAAACCCTATAACCAGTTAGCAACTATCAAAAATCTATGACCATTTTAATTATCACAAATACTTTCATCATCTCATCATAACATGCTCCTTTGCCTCAGATTCCTATCAGGAAGCTCATTTCAACTTGATATTCACCCATGAATATATAGTGTTTATAAAAAAAAAAAAAAACTAAAGGGAAAACAAAATGAAAAATGGGTATCAAAGCACTTTTCAAAGCTTTGGCATGCACCTCATCACTTTTTATGGACTTTCATGGGGTATATAGCAAAAACAAATAAAACAAAATAGTAGGTCACAAATGATACATATTTCCTAGCATTTCTAATTATAGAATCTTTGAATTCCATTATACCAAGAAAAATATCTTAATTCAAGAAAGATATCTTATTTCAACTTCATTTGGTGTACATTTTCATTGAGCTCAGGTTTTAGTCAGCAAGCTATATGACTAAATATCTCCAGCTGTTAGAACTAGCAATAATTATTTCAGAACATTAAATGTCTTATCATGCCTATACATAGGTAAAAGTTAAAAATCTAGAAATAATAAAATGTAAGAGATAAGCAATGAAGATTTTTTTTGAAGAAATAACTTCTTTAGATTAAGGACTTGCAGCATCTATAAGCAAGGAAAAAGAGTCACAACCAAGGGAAGAAGGACTCAAATAGCAGGGGTAAGGGGGCCCTGTGGGCTTGGGGGTCAGGATAAACAGGGTACTCTGAATCTTTCCTATTTTGGCTTAACACCAGTTCTTAGATTTCTGCTTTACTCTAATCAAAGCTCTAATTTTCCCAAAAGAAATCTGATGATTAACTGAAATCAATGGATGTTACAATTTGGCAAACTATAGATTCAAATTTTGCATTTGATTCTTGGCTCCTGCAGGCCTGCAACTATAGCTGTAATATGATCATAGAAAATATGGGGATTTAGAATGTGCATTAAGAATTTAGGAGTTTTGAGCTTGCCATTCTCTTTTTTTAGGACACTCAAAAAATGTCCTAAAAAATAGTCAATGGACTCCATCATTCCTGAATTCTATTTTTGCTGTTCCAAAGCAGAAGCAACTCATTATTTTACAGCTTTGCTTTCAAAGGACAATTTATTTTGGGAGTACACAGTTGATAATTTAATTAGAAAATCCATCCTTTCAAGTTATAGTCTGCCAGAATTATATTCCTGAAACCCAGCAGGATTATGTTTATTTTCAGGCCCAAATAGGCAAGATAACTAATTTCAAATTCTTTGAACATTCATTACCTCTCCTGTACTTAATAGTAACATTCAGTGTTCTTATTTCTAAACAACAGAAACATCTCTGGTTAACCTGCTCAGAGAGGAAATTCATCTAGCGACTATGGGCTGGGAAAGATATCAAGAGGTCTGGAGAACCAGCTTTCAGAATGGGCAGAGAAAACAGGAGAAAAACAGGAGAAAAGCACAGCCTAAATAAACTCTTGCTGCTGCTGCTGAGTCACTTCAGTCATGTCCGACTCTTTGAGACCCCATAGATGGCAGCCCACCAGGCTCTCCATCCCTGGGATTCTCCAGGCAAGAACACTGGAATGGGTTGCCATTTCCTTTTAGGTCTGTCTTGGAAATGGCAACCCACTCCAGTGATCTTGCCTAGAGAATCCCAGGGACGGCGGAGCCTGGTGGGCTGCCATCTATGGGGTCTCACAGAGTCGGACATGAATGAAGTGACTTAGCAACAGCAGCAGCATTCGGCCTGCCGGGCCTGTCTGACCCATTTTTGGCATCACTACCACTAGACATTGCCTGAGTTCCTAAAAGGCTCCACTGAACCCTGCTTAAGAATGATATTTCTGTACCCTGCTCTTCCATGCAGATCCTTTAAGTATTTTGATTACTCCTTGTATGATGTAATACTCCCAGATGATAAGACATTTGGAGGAGGAGAAGTGCTGAATTACAAGTATGCACTACAGTAATTGAGTAATGAAAGAGTAATTAGGCCTTAGATGTTTTAATCCTTATGTCATTTTATCTAACTGATGCAAAATGCTCTGATCGTAAGTGAAAATTCTGGTCAAATTATTCCAAATGTGATTGCCAGGAACCAAACATCTTTACAGGAACTCTCACCTGACCTATGCCCTAGTTTTTCCCCCATTGTCAAGTAGCTATTTATTTATTTAATTTTCATTTTATATTGGAGCATTGTTGAATAACACTGTTGTGTTAGTTTCTGGTGTATGGCAAAGTGATTCAATTATCCATACACATGTATATTTTCTTTTTCAAATTATTTTCCCATTACGGTTATCAAAAAATATGGAGCAGAATTCCCTATGCTATGCAGTATGTCTCTGTTGGTTATCTATTTTAAATAAAGCCGTGTGTACATGTTAGGTGGCTATTCAAGTCTTGAACCAGACATCAGTCAAGTTTACTGGAAGCAGGATCACTGTTCATTTAAAGATCATGGTCATGCTGTCTTCTCCCTGTCTCCTGTCTTCAGGAGTTCAAAGTTCCTTGTGTATACTCATCATTGCTTTAGGGTTTAACTAAAGTGATAATGATCTCAGAATCTAATTTAAGGATTAAGAGAGAGGACCCATTTGGTAAGCCTACTCCTAATCTATATTCAAGAAAATTGGAGATACCAAGGGAATATTTCATGCAAAGTTGGGCTCAATAAAGGACAGAAATGGTATGGACCTAACAGAAGCAGACGATATTAAGAAGAGGTGGCAGGAATACACAGAAGAACAGTACAAAAAAGATCTTCACGACCCAGATAATCACGATGGTGTGATCACTCACCTAGAGCCAGACATCCTGGAATGTGAAGTCAAGTGGGCCTTAGAAAGCATCACTACAAACAAAGCTAGTGGAGGTGATGGAATTCCAGTGGAGCTCTTTCAAATCCTGAAAGATGATGCTGTGAAAGTGCTGCACTCAATATGCCAGCAAATTTGGAAAACTCAGCAGTGGCCACAGGACTGGAAAAGGTCAGTTTTCATTCCAATCCCAAAGAAAGGCAATGCCAAAGAATGCTCAAACTACCACATAATTGCACTCATCTCACACGCTAGCAAAGGAATGCTCAAAATTCTCCAAGCCAGGCTTCAGCAATACGTGAACTATGAACTTCCTGATGTTCCAGCTGGTTTTAGAAAAGGCAGAGGAACCCGAGACCAAATTGCCAACATCTGCTGGATCGTGGAAAAAGCAAGAGAGTTCCAGAAAAACATCTATTTCTGCTTTACTGACTATGCCAAAACCTTTGACTGTGTGAATCACAAGAAACTGCGGAAAATTCTGAAAGAGATGGGAATACCAGACCACCTGACCTGTCTCTTGAGAAACCTATATGCAGGTCAGGAAGCAACAGTTAGAACTGGACATGGAACAATAGACTGGTTGCAAATAGGAAAAGAAGTACGTCAAGGCTGTATATTGTCACCCTGCTTATTTAACTTTTATACAGAGTACATCATGAGAAACGCTGGGCTGGAAGAAGCACAAGCTGGAATCAAGATTACCGGGAGAAATATCAGTAACCTCAGATACGCAGATGACACCACCCTTATGGCAGAAAGTGAAGAGGAACTAAAAAGCCTCTTGATGAAAGTGAAAGTGGAGAGTGAAAAAGTTGGCTGAAAGCTCAACATTCAGAAGATGAAGATCATGGCATCTGGTCCCATCACTTCATGGGAAATAGATGGGGAAACAGTGGAAACAGTGTCAGACTTTATTTTTTTGGGCTCCAAAATCACTGCAGATAGTGATTGCAGCCATGAAATTAAAAGGTGCTTACTCCTTGGAAGGCAAATCATGACCAACCTAGATAGCATATTCAAAAGCAGAGACACTACTTTGCCAACAAAGGTCCATCTAGTCAAGGCTATGGTTTTTCCAGTGGTCATGTATGGATATGAGAGTTGGACTGTAAAGAAAGCTGAGCACTGAAGAATTAATGCTTTTGAACTGTGGTGTTGTAGAAGACTCTTGAGAGGCCCTTGAACTGCAAGGAGATCCAACCAGTCCATTCTGAAGGAGATCAGCCCTGGGATATCTTAGGAAGGAATGATGCTAAAGCTGAAACTCCAGTACTTTGTCCACCTCATGCGAAGGGTTGACTCATTGGACAAGACTGATGCTGGGAGGGATTGGGGGCAGGAGGAGAAGGGAACAACAGAGTATGAGATGGCTGGATGGCATTACAGACTCAATGGACGTGAGTCTCAGTGAACTCCGGGGGTTGGTGATGGACAGGGAGTCTGGGCGTACTGCGATTCATGGGGTCGCAAAGAGTCGGACACCAATGAGCGACTAAACTGAACTGAACTGAATCTATATTCTCCTTCCTAAATTTACCTGAGCTCAGGATTGGGAGGTATTAAGCTACTTTGCCCCTGGGTAAAATTGTATCTTTGCCCTGTGTTTTCGATGTGTAGGCAGTTCCTTTGGAAATTCAGTGGGGATATGGAGTGATTATCTAAACAGAATTTGGGAATACTTCAATCCTCTCACCAAATAATATCTTCAAATCATGACTCAACCACTGTAAACTTGCTTTACTAATCAATGATTTTCATCTGGAATTCTGGCATAATGCAGAGGGAATCTTATTTTAAGAAACTCATACTTACACCTTTTGATTCCCTTACAGTTTGTCAGTGGCTGAAAGAACTAACAGTATTGTCTTAAGCAAAATGATATTTTGAGATAGTTATAGACTCACCTGCAATTTTAAGAAATAATACAAAGAATTTCCAGGTACCTTTTACCCAGTTTCCCCAACAATAACTTTTTCTTTTTTTTATTTATTTTTTTTATTGAAGGATAATTGCTTTACAGAATTTTGTTGTTTTCTGTCAAACCTCAACATGAATTAGCCATAGGTATACATATATCCCCTCCCTTTTGAACCTAAAAATATGGAACACTTCACGAATTTGCATGTCATCCTTGTGCAGGGGCCATGCTAATCTTCTCTGTATCATTCTAATCTTCTCTGTATCATTTTAGTATATGTGCTGCCAAAGTGAACACCAACAATAACATTTTAAAACTACAGTTTACACTTGAACAACCCAAGAGAACTAGAGCTATCCACCACCTGCAGAGTCAAAAATCCATGTATGACTCTAGAATGGCCCTCCTTATCTGAGGTTCTATACTCCAGGATTCAACCAACCATGGATATATACTAAACATTTATTGAAAAAATCTACATACAAGTGGAGCCATGCAGTTCAAACTCATACAGAACAATACCACAATCAAGACACTGACACTCAATTGTCAAGGTACAGAATTTTCCATCATCACAAGGATCTTTCATATTGCCATTTACAGTTTCCTCAGGTCTTAAATTTTGTTAACCAGAAATCTGTTTATTATTTCTACAATTTTAATCATTTTAAAAGTGTTATATAAATTGCATCATATCATATATAACCTATATGTAGGGACTTTTTTTTTTTTTTTAACTCAGCGTATTACTGAGTGTGGAGATTTGTCCAAGTTGTTATATGTACCAATAGTTCATTGCTTTTTATTGCTGAGCTAGATTATGTGGTTTGAATGTGCTAGAGTTTGTTTAACCATTCACCAGTTGAAGCCCATCTGTGTTTTACTAATGTTGGCCTTGTACAAATACAGCTGCTGTAAACATTCATGTACAGATTTTGTGTGAACATAAGTTTTCTTATCTCTGGAGTAAAGGCAAAGAAGTAGAATTGCTGGGTTGGATGGTAGTTGAATGTTTAATTTATTAAGAAACTGCTGAATTATTTTCCAGAGTGGCTGTAAAACTTTTTACTCCCACCAGAAATGTATGAGTGATCTAGTTTCTCGGTATCTTTGCTTTGGGTTCATTTTGCCTTTCTTTTTATAGGTTTTCAAGGAAGGGCTTAATTATCAGTTTGAGACTCTTTGTCATCTCTAACACATACATTTAGTGCTATAAATGTCCCTCTCAGCACCGTTTAGCTGTATTCCAAAATACTTATATGTTCTATTTGTTAAATGAGTCTAGTCACTGAATTTTAATTATTATATTTTATGGTTCTAAAATTTATATTTGGATTTTCATATCTTCTATTTAATGGTTAAAACTTTCTAGTTCTTTGCTGAGACTTTATATATTTGCATTTGTTTGTATCCTGTTCATAACCACTTCTAGAAGCATTTTTATGATGGTTGCTTCAAGATATTTATAATTCTAACATTACTTTTACTGTGTTGTTAATGTCTATTGATTATCTGTTTTGATTCAGTTGGAGCCCGAAAAGGGTATAAGTTCAGTTCAATCACTCAGTCATGTCCGACTCTTTGTGACCCCCATGGACTGCAGCACAGCAGGCCTCCCTGTCCATCACGAATTCACGGAGCCTACTCAAACACATATCCATTGAGTTGGTGATGCCATCCAACCACCTCATCCTCTGTCATCCCCTTCTCCTCCTGCACTCAATCTTTCCCAGCATCAGTGTCTTTTCAAATGAGTCACCTCTTTGCATCAGGTAGCCAAAGTATTGGAGTTTCAGCTTCAACATCAGTCCTTCCAATGAACACCCAGGACTGATCTCCTTTAGGATGGACTGGTTAGATCTCCTTGCAGTCCAAGGGATTCTCAAGAGTCTTCTCCAACACCACAGTTCAAAAGCAACAATTCTTCTGCACTCAGCTTTCTTTATAATTCAACTGTCACATCCATACATGACTACTGGAAACACCATAGCCTTGACTAGATAGACCTTTGTTGGCAAAGTAATATCTCTGCTTTTTAATATGCTGTCTAGGTTGGTCATAGCTTTTCTTCCAAGGAGTAAGTGTCTTTTAATTTCATGGCCTCAGTCACCATCTTCAGCAATTTTGGAAGCTCAAAAAATAATATCTGCCACTGTTTCCACTGTTTCTCCATCTATTTCCCATGACATGATGGGACCAGATGCCATGATCTTCGTTTTCTGAATGTGGAGTTTTAAGCCAACTTTTCTACCCTCCTCTTTCACTTTCATCAAGAGGCTCTTTAGTTCTTCTTCACTTTCTGCCATAAGAGTGGTGTCATCTGCATGTCTGAGGTTATTGATATTTCTCCTGGCAATCTTGACTCTAGCTTGTGCTTCATCCAGCCCAGCGTTTCTCATGATGTACTCTGCATATAAGTTAAATAAGCAGAGTGACAATATACTGCCTTGACATATTCCCTTTCCTATTTGGAACCAGTCTGTTTTTCCATGTCCAGTTCTAACTGTTGCTTCCTGACCTGCATATAGGTTTCTCAAGAGGCAGGTCAGGTGGTCTGGTATTCCCATCTCTTTCAGAATTTTCCACAGTTGATTGTGATCCACACAGTCAAAGGTTTTGGCATAGTCAGTAAAGCAGAAATAGATGTTTTTCTGGAATTCTCTTGCTTTTTCTACAATCCGGCAGATGTTGGCAATTTGGTCTCTGGTTCCTCTGCCTTTCTAAAACCAGTTGAACATCTGGAAGTTCATGGTTCATGTATTGCTGAAGCCTGGCTTGGAGAATTTTGAGCATTCCTTTGCTAGCGTGTGAGATGAGTGCAATTGTGTGGTAGTTTGAGCATTCTTTGGCATTGCCTTTCTTAGGAATTGGAATGAAAACTAACCTTTTCCAGTCCTGTGGCCACTGCTGTGTTTTCCAAATTGCTAACATATTGAGTGCAGGACTTTCATAGCATCATTTTTAGGATCTGAAATAGCCCAACTGGAATTTCATCACCTCCACCAGCTTTGTTCATAGTGATGCTCCCTAAGGCCCACTTGACTACACATTCCAGGTTGTCTGGCTCTAGGTGAGCCAGACAATCACATCATCATGATTATCTGGGTGTGAAGATCTTTTTTGTACAGTTTTTCTGTGTATTCTTGCCATCTCTTCTTAATATCTTCTGCTTGTGCTTCTGTTAGGTCTGCTTCTGTTAGGTCTTTACAGTAGGTCTGTTAGGTCTGCTAGGATTTTATAGTACATGTGGTCACAAAGAGTCAGACATGACTGAGAGATTTTCACTTTCGTATGTTCATTTTATGCCAAAAACTCAGCAGTGGCCAGAGGATTGGAAAAGGTCAGTTTTCATTCCAATCCCTAGAAAAGGCAATACCAAAGAATGCTCAAACTACTGCACAATTGCATTCATCTCACACGCTAGCAAAGTGATGCTCAAAATTCTCCAAGCCAGGCTTCAACAATACCTGAACCGTGAACTTCCAGATGTTCAACTGAGTTTTAGAAAGGCAGAGGAACCAGAAATAAAATTGCCAACATCTGCTGGATTGTAGAAAAAGCAAGAGAGTTCCAGAAAAACATCTATTTCTGCTATTGACTATGCCAATGCCTTTGACTGTGTGGATTACAATAAACTGTGGGAAATTCTGAAAGAGATGGGAATGCCAGACCACCTGACCTGCGTCTTGAGAAATCTGTATGCATGTCAGGAAGCAACAGTTAGAACTGGACATGGAACAACAGACTGGTTCCAAATAGGAAAGGGAATATGTCAAGGCAGTATATTGTCACTCTGCTTATTTAACTTATATGCAGAGTACATCATGAGAAACGCTGGGCTGGATGAAGCACAAGCTAGAGTCAAGATTGCCAGGAGAAATATCAATAACCTCAGACATGCAGATGACACCACTCTTATGGCAGAAAGTGAAGAAGAACTAAAGAGCCTCTTGATGAAAGTAAAAGAGGAGGGTGGAAAAGTTGGCTTAAAACTCCACATTCAGAAAACGAAGATCATAGCATCTGGTCCCATCACGTCATGGGAAATAGATGGAGAAACAGTGGAAACAGTGGCAGATATTATTTTTTGAGGTTCCAAAATTGCTGAAGATGGTGACTGAGGCCATGAAATTAAAAGACACTTACTCCTTGAAAGAAAAGCTATGACCAACCTAGACAGCATATTAAAAAGCAGAGATATTACTTTGCCAACAAAGGTCTATCTAGTCAAGGCTATGGTGTTTCCAGTAGTCATGTATGGATGTGAGAGTTGGACTATAAAGAAAGCTGAGTGCAGAAGAATTGTTGCTTTTGAACTGTGGTGTTGGAGAAGACTCTTGAGAGTCCTTTGTACTGCAAGGAGACAGTTCATCCTAAAGGAAATCAATCCTGAGTGTTCATTGGAAGGACTGATGTTGAAGCTGAAACTCCAATAGTTTGGCCACCTGATGGGAAGAACTGATTCTTCTGAGAAAACCCTGATGCTGGGAAAGATTGAGTGCAGGAGGAGAAGGGGATGACAGAGGATGAGGTGGTTGGATGGCATCACCAACTCAATGGATATGAGTTTGAGTAAACTCTGGGAGTTGGTGATGCATAGGGAGGCCTGGAGTGCTGCGGTCCATGGGATCACAAAGAGTTGCACTCGACTGAGTGATTGAAGTGAACTGAACTGAACTTATAAAACAGAAATAGATTCACAGACATATAAATCAAACTTGTGTTATCAAAAAAGATAGTGGGGGGACAGGAAGAAAGAAATTAGGAGTTTGGGATTAGCATATACATGTTACTATATATAAAATAGATAAACAAGAACCTACTATATAGCACATGGAACTATATTCATTATCATGTAATAAGCTATAACTGAAAACAATCTGGAAAAGAATATACGCACACACATCCAACTTACTTTGCCTTACTCCTAAAGCTAACATGACGCTGAAAATTAACTATACTTAAATTTTTAAAATGCTTAAAAAATAGAGGCACAAGTGCAAGTGTGTCTAAACCAAAATTTTAATTTTCAAAAAGTGAAAGCTTAATTCTTTTTAAAATTTTATCAAGGTGTTTCTTCACTATTTAGAGTGGGAGCTGAGTTATACAGTAGTGTATGGGTTTTAAAATTTGACAGGTTAATATACAAATCTCTATCCTGTTACTAACATATGACTGTGTCTTTTCTTTAAATTAGGGATCCTGTATCTGTGTTGTTGCTTGGATAGATATGCAAAGTATGAGGCATATTATAAGATTCAATCAATGATTATTGTATACTGCCAATGAAAAAATACTCCACTGAGTCTATTTTGTGCCATGTCACAGAAAAGTAGGTTCCAAAATACAAAAACCCTTATCTTAAAAAAAAAAGATTTCCAGTCAATAAGAAAGTCATAAAGCATATAAAGAACAATTGCACATGATGGCAGACAATAAGTACTATAAGAAAACAGAAAAAAACATGCTGTAAAAGACAAAAGCATGTAAACACTTTCTTGCTGTTAAGTTTAAGGAGACTTCAAGAAAAATACGACATATGAGTCAGATCTTTGAAAATGTTAAAATTTTGAAATACAGTGATGAAGGAAGCTATTCCCGAGAGAGAAAACAGAATGAGCAGTTATGTATACCAATATTTTTAGGAACCAAGGTTGCATTGAATAGATTAGAATACAAGTAACAGGGATTGGCATGCTGATCTATAAAGGTAAAATGGGACCAGGTTATTTCACCTTAATTTGGTAATTAGGAGGAATATTTTGTGCCTTTGAAGCAGGGCAATATCTTGATGATTTGCGATACTTCATCTAAATGTGTCTGTACTATATATTAGAATGGTAAGAAAATGGAGACTGGGAGCTAAATTAATACAAAAAAATTCAATACAGAAGCATATAGGATGTGGGATAAAAAAGGACTCTGCAAAGGACTTGGGGTAAAGATGATCAAAGTTAATTGTAGTATTAGCCCTAATTTATATGTACAAGCAAACCTACCTTCATGGATATATCTCGTCTGTATTTTTAGCACTAACATCTTCTGGACTGTTCTTTCTACATTTCCAAATGTTTTTGAAAATTATGACCTAAGAAAGTATCTTACCTTTGCAAGCTTTGTTTCAGTGTTCTGTACATCAGATTACTCATTAGTCAATCTCTTTTTTTATTCAATAAATAACTAATAATTTCCCTATTCTAGGTATTTTATTTGATGCTAAGAAGACAAAGGTGAATAATACATAGACCTTGCCCCAAATAATAATATAATCTATTATATATACATATATATATACACATACTCCTAGATTATATTATATACTATGTACACAAAGTATAAATCCCAAAACTGTATAAGGAGGTTAATCAAAATATAAATTATAAAACAGTGTGAGGGTGTTAATGAATTCTTGCAAATTAGCTGATGACTATACACTGCTTCTCTCTCACTGTAACACAACAAGTCCATAAATAATTTATAGCATAATAATTTATAATTCTTGTTCTCCAATGATTATTTTACAAAGAGATCTGTTTTTCATGTTTATATTCTCTACTGGAAATACAAACTAACCTAACAAGCTATTAAAGTAATTTTAAAGGGTATGACTTTTCTTATTTCAAGAGGAAGTTTTTTTTTTATTATTAAAGATATACAATTACATTGTCATTTAATATTAGAATTGGAGAGAGTTTGAAGGAAAACCAAAGCTTAGAGTATGAATAAGATCTTTTTTTTCTAAATCACAATACAACACTTATTCCTTTTATTAATACATTAAACACATACTTATTCAGTCCTTAGTCACAAAAAAATTAATTTGAATAAGATGCATGCTGCGTGCATGCATGCAAAGTCACCTCAGTCATGTCTGACTCTGTTGAGGATATAATCAATGTTTGGATATTATGCATTTGAAGTTCCTGGGGTCACACAGTTTTATGATGCTCTCCAGCTATCTTGGGGTAGCCAGAATTCTAAGCTAGACTCTGAGATTCCTATCCTCTGATCTATATGCCCTTTAAAGTCCCAAAAGAGTGAATATGATGAGATATCATTCCCCTTATTAGGTTACTGATCAGTTGACTTTGATTTAAAACCTTGATTTAAATCATATCTTTGGTTGGCTTAATCTAAACAGGTCAGCCCTCTAAAAGAACATGAAGTGGCAGAGACATTCTTCTGTCAGAGTCAAAGATGAAGTAAACTGATACGATAAAGAGAAAGAGGCCACAAGGCAAAGAACTGAAGGAAGGCCTTCAGAGGCTGAGAACCCGCCCTAGTTTATAGCTAGCAAGAACAAGCAATAACTTCAGTCAGAACAGTAAGGAAATTAATTTTTCCCTCCCTTAAGGAGTTTGCAAGAGAATGCTAAGCCTTAGAAGAGATTGCAGGTCTGGGCTTCCCAGATGGCGCTAGTGGTAAAGAACCTGCCTGCCAATGCAGGAGACATCTGGGTGGGAAAGATGCCCTGGAGGAGGGCGTGGCAACCCACTCTGGTACTCTTGTCTGGAGAATCTGATGGACAGAGGCACTTGGAGGGATCCCGTCCATAGGCTCAAAAAGAGCCAGACACAATTGAAGCAACTTAGCATGCATACAGGCACCAACACCTTAATTTCAACCTTGTGAAACCCCAGAAGAGGATACAGTTAACTCTCACATGGACTACAGACCCAGGAAAGCTCTAAACTCATAATTTTTGATTTGTGTACTAAATCTGTGGTAACCTGTTATGCAGTAATAGAAAATACACATACTCAACGGTTACATGTGGAAGAAGAGATAAGAAATTTTTGTCTGATTGATGTTTTCCTCTGGTTTGAAGACAAATTAATGGCTCAGTAGAGAAGAAATTAAAAGAAGGGGATTTATTTTATAAAAAAAAGAGTTAAAAAGAATCACAATGAAGGTTGATAATAGGTGTGATGAGTACAAAGTTTGAGAGAATTAAAAGAGTGGGAAGCCTTGGTAACACAGTAGGCATTGAAATATAAGAGTGCAATGGTGAAATGGATATAAATGCTACCATCAGGTATAGGAGAGAGGACTACTAAAAGGCCTGGCAAAAGAATTAAACACTCTTGCTGAGAGGACAGGATTCCAGTATGTGACTCCTGAAGGAATCCAAGAAGGAACAAAAAACATCTTGAAAGCAGGATATATGCCTGGGGATGGGAAACCATCAACAGACTGTTCCTATCTTTGGCAACTGGGAGGCACATAAAGATTAACTGGGTCTTTGTACTTGAGGCAGAAAAACAGGGATACCAAAATGTTCAATGTTAATGGCACAGGATTATCATTGAAGGCCACTTGGCTGGCTGTGCTCATGTAAACATGTATAAGTAAGTCTCAAAAAGTATAATTAAGTAGACTTGAGATCAGTTTGGGCACCTTCACCTCGTGGGGGTGTTGGTGGTAACTTTCTTGAGCGTTTCTCATTCTTTCACTGTACCACGCTTTCAGGAACCTGTGCTTTCAAGCTGGACTCGACAATTAGAGGTTGATAATAAAAGTGAACTACTTATGTGAAGTATGTAGATGATGGTTGAGATAGAGCCATTGTCTACCTGAATCTTGAAGATATTCATGATGATGGCAGAAAGGAGGAAAAAATAAACATTATGATCCAGGTGCCAACATCTTTAGCAGGTAGCAGGATAGTGAAAGTGAAAGTCGCTCAGTCAGGTTAGTAGAGGTCTATAACTAAACCAATGTTGTGAGCTGAACTGTACCGCTCCCCAGCCCAATTTCTATATTGAAGCCCTAACCCCCAGTAACCTGTGGATGTGAATGTATTTGGCAGTAAGGTCTGTAAAGGGGTAATTAGCTTAAAACAAGATCTAAAGGGTGGGTGCTAACCCAATATGACCAGTGTTGTTATAAGAAGAGGTTAGGACAAAAGAAAGACAAAGACGGAAAACCAAGAAAAGACACAAGGAAAAGAGAAAAGAAACCTCAGAAGAAGCCAACCTGCTGGCATCTCAGTCCCAAACTTCTGATCTTGAAAACATGAGAATGTAAATTTTGGTGATTTAAGCCACCAAGTCTGGGTACTTATTACAAAAGCCTTTGAAAACTATTAAAATTATTAGATGGAGTAAAAGATGCCTATTGATGTGCCAACATATTCTAATACAGCCTTTGGCCCTAAGTAGGTTGTGGGTAAATACATCAGTTCTTGATTTGCTCACACTTCCACATAAGCAGAATTGATGGTAGGAATAATCATGAAATAAATACAGTGATTCTCATGGGTCCCAATTTCTTCTGAATTTTTTTTTTTGTCCATTGTTAGTAAGATGTTTCTTTATACAATCCTTCACAGGTCACTCATTTTATTGCATTATTGGAGTTAGACTTTTCCCTTCTCCCTAGAAAAAGGTACCAAGATATCTTAGCAAAATACTTAAGCAGAATTTACATGGTTGGGGATAAAAGAATAATTCTTCCAAAGGTAGATGTTTAAGATGTACAATAGCTATCATTTCAGGTTAACTCCCTGGGTTGGGAAGATCCCCTGGAAAAGGGAACAGCTACTCACTCCACTATTCTGACCTGGAGAATAGTCCATGGACTGCATAGTCCATGGGTCACAAAGAGTCAGACATGACTGAACGACTTTCATTTTCACTTTCTCCCAAAATCCACTCTTTTAAATACTGTTTTCAGGCTGCCTCCTAGACTATAAGGTCTCTCATAACTCTGAAAGGAAAGATTAATTTCCCCCTAAAATCCTCTATTATATTGGTAATTATGATTTGGTCAAAGATGGGGAAATTTTTCCCGATTTATTTATTTATTTTTACTGTGGCTTGAAGCTGAAATAATGGCTCACTGTAGAGGGATAAATGAGAAATATTTTTGTTAAGAGGAAAAATAAAGAGTTGAGAAATAAAAAATAACAATAAGGGCTAAGAAAAATTGTGATAAGAATAAAGTTTGAGAGAAGTAGAAGATTTTGAGAAACTTTTGGGGGTGTGTATAAATTCATAAATATTTATGTTTATGCATATATTGGGTCATAATGCTAAGTGTACTTCTTATATGTAACACAATAAGAAATTTAATGTTAAAAGGCTCTTTCATGTTGCAAAGAAAAGCAGATTTCTTCAATTAAAGGGAGCTCATTACCAGGATATGCAACAGGGCCTTAAATTGGAAAGTTTCAGCTAAGGCATCAATCTATAATAGATGCTTCACTCCAAAAGAGGTGCGTGTTTTTTTCTTTTTTTTCAAAGTTTTAAATTAAATTGCCAGAAACTAGTTATATGACTTTGAACCCTGTTACTGTTAGCAGTAGTAAATAAGGTCCAATACGTTGGCCATCTGATGCAAAGAACAGGCTCATTGGAAAAGACCCTGATGCTGGGGAAGACTGAGGGCAGGAGGAGAAGGGAGTGACAGAGGGTGAGATAGTTGGATGGCATCATTGACTCAATGGACATGAATTTGAGCAAGAGAGTAAGTTGGTGAAGGAGAGGAAAGCCTGGCATACTGCAGACCATGGAGTCAAAGAGTTGGACACAACTGAGTGATTGAACAACAACAAAAAAAGGTCAAAAGAGTAAAGATGATTTCTTTGAAAGTAGTCATTGCAATTTTGACCTCCTCAGCCATATGCACACACATAGCATATCTGAAGCCTTTCATCACAGCAGCTTGTAACTGTACTTTGATGACAGGAGACTAGACATGAAAACTGTGGCATAAATTGCAATCTGAAGTAACCTCAGGAACCCTGGTCAGCTTTTGGATAGACTCTTGGGAGCAGAAGTGGAGAAAGTAATTGTATGGCCAATTTAAGATGTTCTATGTACATGAAGGGGCTTCCCTGGTGGCTCAGATGGTAAAGAATCCACCTGAAATGGAAGATACCTGGGTTCGATTCCTGGGTTGGGAAGATCCCCTGGAGGAGGGCATGGAAGCACACTCCAGTGTTCTTGCCTGGAGAATCCTCATGGACAAAGGAGCCTGGTAGGCTACAGTCTCTGGGGTTCCAAAGAGTCAGGCAAGAATGAGTGACTAGACACAGCATGGTGTACATGAAGAAAGTCAGAATTAGAGAGACTCAGCCAGAAAATCTCCAGCAAATCCACAAAAAAATGCCTCCACATGAATCAGCTGTCAATATTTGCCAGGCTCAGAGAAGATAAAATCCCTTAACACTAGAACCTCTGCAGCAGCAATAGAGAGAGAAAAGGCAAGCATTTGCCTGCATAACAAGGAGGCACCATAATGGGTGGGTAAGGAGAGAAAGAGCCCAACGCCTGTCCCAGGAAGCTGCTCCAAGGTCTCCAGTTGGCAAGCAAGGGATGGAAGAGGTGATTTACCTCCAAATCTAGTTGGAGTTCTGGTCATTATATGTAACTAGGTTTTATCTTTGTCAGCCATGTCATTGAGACTATGTTTGTTGTTCAAAGTGATTCCAAGACTTTCTCTTCTCTCAAGAGTGATCAGAAAAGTCATAGGACTTCCTGTTTGTAATGACTTTCTTCAAATCCTCCTTCAGTTTGCAGCTACATAAGAAAGAGCTGGAGATAGTATCACTACAGTGGCCATACATTCAGACATCCCTGTAGACGGGATTGTCTCAGGGAACATAGAAGCTCATTCTCACTCCAGATACTCCATAATGGGAGGGGTGTGGCCACTGCTCACTGACCCAGGGATCCTGTCTGTTCTGGTGTTGCTTCCTGGTCTGCTTTCCTTCTAATCTATTTTTTACTCATGCCCTTGATACATTTCTGGTCTACTACTGCCCCCTATGTGCTAAGTTGCTTCAGTTGTGCCTAACTTTTTTGTCACCCTATAGACTGTCACCTGGAGAAGGCAATGGCACCCCACTCCAGTACTCTTGCCTGGAAAATCCCATGGATGGAGGAGCCTGGTAGGCTGCAGTCCATGGGGTCGCTAGGAGTTGGACCCGACTGAGTGACTTCACTTTCACTTTTCACTTTCATGCATTGGAGAAGGAAATGGCAACCCACTCCAGGGTTCTTGCCTGGAGAATCCCAGGGACGGGGGAGCCTGGTGGGCTGCCGTCTCTGGGGTCGCACAGAGTCGGACAGGACTGAAGCGACTTAGCAGCAGCAAACTGTCACCAGGCTCCTCTGTCCATGGGATTCTCCAGGCAAGAATGCTGGAATGGGTAGCTGTGCCCTTTTCCAAGGGATCGTCCCAACTCACAGATTGAACCTGCATCTCTTAGTCTCCTGCATTGCCAGGCAGGTTCTTTACCACCAGCACTGCTTGGGAAGACTTACTGCCCGCCTGGTCCTCATTTATTTCTTCTCTGTGTACACCTCAGTCTTCTGTGTTCTGCATTGTTATGTTAGCTGGCCTCTCTCAAACCCTTCAAAACCAGGAACTTCAGGGTAACCAGTCACTATTTAGTACAAGACCTTCTCATGCCCAGAACTCTTACTCTAAGTCACTTTATGGATAATTGTTTAGTCCAGAGAGTCCCAAAATGTTTTTTCTCAGGAACTCTTTATACTGTTACAAATTATTGAGGATCCCAAAGATGTTTTGTTAATATGGTTTGCATCTATTGGTGGTTATTATATTAGATACTAAAACAGTTTAAATATTTACTTATTTATTTTAAACTAAATAAAACATATTTCATGTTCATATAACTAGTATATTGCTACAAAAAACACTAAACTTTCCAAAATAACATATTTAATAAAGGTAGTGATTTTATAGTCTTGCAAATCTCTTTGGATTCTCATACCTGCTTCTGAATTCAACCTGTTGTGTATGTTGTTTTTAATTGATGTACATGAAGAAAACCTAACCTTACATAGATGTGAGGTTGGAAACAGGAAGACCTCATGGAACCCCTGGAACTGTCTTATGTCCTATATACACACATGTACACACACACATATATACAGGCACACACGTGTATAGCTATGTATATATATATGAGTAGATAGATTTTAAAAACCCCAAAGTACATTGTATTAAAATGTTAGTTATATATGATATATGACCACATATATAGCTTTACATATATAATTATAATACCAACATATAATATGATATATTAACTATACCAACATTTCTCTTTATATATGAGTCTCAAAATGCAGAGAGAAACTGTTTTAGAAGGCTGAAGTTGAACATTTAACTACAAGCATGAAAGTGGCTGTGGACACTATCCTTAGGGCAGGAATTTCAGTTTGTTTCCTCTTCTGTCATTTCAAGTCTAGTCCTCAATTTTTTCATCTTCTTCCAAAGAAAGTGATAGAATTGGATTCTAGAATCCCTCCAGCCCTCATCTGTTCTAACATATAATCATTCTCATAGATCAAGTAAATGAAGCTTGTACCTCCCAGAACTGACAATCTGGTATTAGGTTAATTTAACAGTTCCATCTCCTTGTTCAGATCCCTAGCCTAGTGATAATACATGATAATGGATTAACTCAAAAGCTCCTTCAATTAAGGTTTACATAAAACATGTAATTGTGGATAAAATGTAGATATCTCTGGAAAAACTAAAATTGCATTCACGCCTAAAGTATTTTATGACTCTTAAGTCTTCTAAAAATTTTTCATTGAGTATTCCTTCAGGCCCCAGTTTCCTTGACTAAGCATAAAATGGCCTTGGTCCACCTGACATGCAGGTAATTCCAGTCCATGGTTGAAGACAGCTCACCACCCAACTGTGAGACCTGCCTACAGCCATGTGTCTTATTTTCAAGCAGTGATTTCTGGTTCTGCAAAATGCTGTTTTGAGTTCTGTTTGTACTTGACAGCTTTGCTTCCTTATGACATGCAACTCTTCAAGTACATTTTTTCTTTTTTTTTTTTTTTCCCTGTCCTTAGCAAGTGACCCAAGCAATAGAGCTGCCATTCCATACTGCAGGTTTGAGGCAGTAAAGCCTGATCCTGTCTGGCTTCAGGGATCTTGCAGGTAACTGTGGTATTAAGTGCCGCTTCCCATATTTTTTTCAGAAGCTGACAGCCACTAAGGATGTGGTTTAGAGGGAAAAGCTGACATTCTGGGGAAAAATCAATTGAAGAGTAAAAGAAAGAACTTCAAAGTAATTCCCAGGACAACTTACATTGGCAGAATAGAGCCAGATGCCAAGAAAGGAGTTTGTGTTTAGTATCTTCCACGTGTTATACAGAACCCTGAACTGAGGGGGGAAAAGAAAAAAAAAAAAAGATATTATGTAAGAAAAATGAAAAAAAAAAATAGGGTAAAGTAGTACGTGCATGCTTAGTCATGTCCAAGTCTTTTGTGACCCCATGCATGTAGCCCACCAGTCTCCTCTGTCCATGGGATTCCCCAGGCAAGAATACTGGAGTGGATTTCCTCCTCCAGGGGATCTCCCCAACCCAGGAATGGAACCCAAGCCACTAGCTTCTCCTGCATCAACAGGCAGATTCTTTACCACTAGCACAACCTGGGGCGCTTCTGTGGATAAAGGGTGACGTATAAATCAGTGCTTGGCAAATAAAAACAGAACATACCACTGGGTAATATTCTTGGTAAATGTAGAGAGAAAAACAGGGACAAATAGCAAACTAACTCTAAATTACTATGCTGATGATTGCTTAATTAGGTCAAGGGGATTCTTACTTTTCCCATCTGAAAATTTTTCTTATATGATTGGACTTCATAAATGATTTTCAGTTTAATGCAGTTGCAAAATTGTACTTCATACTGCCATTATTATTTTATTTTCTTGACACTTGAAAAATTAGAGGCATTGGTATCATTTAAAATAAAAAATAGAAAATATCCATTTACTCCTTTGCTATGCAGATTTTTCTTATACATTCTGAACCAGTGTTATGTACAAAACTTCTGTTGACATCCTGGAAAGATCCATGCTCGGCATACACAATATAGGTCAGCATGGCTTATAAGCCATTCAAGGTGCAGATCAGACAATTGTGCTCCTTGGGACTACATCTGAAACGAATTTTGAAAGGTCTAGAGGTTTCGTCTGGCAAAGAATTGAGCAAGAAGTCTCTTGGGCTTCTTCTCAAGAATTTTCCTGAAGGAAATTTTTTTGCATGTGTATTTGTGATATTTAGAAAAGAAAGTCAAACACTACACCTTTGGTAAGGTCTACACTTTTCTCTATCTGGATTAGTTGATATTCCGAACATCTGAAGAACAGTGTGAGCATAATGTACAATATATTTTAGAAAAAGATCAATAGCAGGAGGCTAGCTCCTTAACACAATAAAAGTATGCTTTCAACAACATGATAGCTAAAGTTCTAATTTATTACTAATACAAATAATAGTTACTATTTATTGACTTTTCACTATGCTCTAACAGTCCTTTAATCTCTACAACAAAACTTAAACTCCATTTTTACAGCTCTAACCTAGGAGACTAAGTAACAACAAAAACAACAGAGTGCCTTTCATTTTTCTGTTCAACCATATGAAATTGTTGTTTTTATAGGTAAATGTGACCAAGTATCATAATCTCATATAGTTCAATTTAAATTATGTGTGGTTCAACAAATTGTGTTTCCCCTATACCTATATTTTTGCTTTTAGCCTAAATGTATCATTATTTAACTGCAGGCTACTATTCTTATTAAGACCACATATCACATCAAATTAGTGATTGTAATGATCTTGATAAAAATAAAACTGTCCCTGTTTTTCTATATTTCTTCTTTAGTTTAATTCTTTGATCATTTAAATACTACTTATTTATGACAGCTACCTTAGGTGAAGATCTTATGATCTAAATAAATTACAATATAGTGAAAAGAACTAAAAATAGAGATGAGAAATTTTATTTTTACTAGTGAACATTAGGAGAAGGCAATGGTACCCCATTCCAGTACTCTTGCCTGGAAAATTCCATGGCCGGAGGAGCCTGGTAGGCTGCAGTCCATGGGGTCGCTAAGAATCGGACACAACTGAGCGACTTCACTTTCACTTTTCACTTTCATGCATTGGAGAAGGAAATGGCAACCCACTCCAGTGTTGTTGCCTGGAGAATCCCAGGGACGGGGGAGCCTGGTGGGCTGCCGTCTATGGAGTCACACAGAGTCAGACACGACCCAAGTGACTTAGCATAGCATAGTGAACATTAAGCAGTACACAAATTTTGCTTATTTATATTAGTAGTTGTTAATATACAATTATATTGAAGACTTTCTGCAGTGTAAGTAGAAACATATGCTGCACATTTGCATCCAAAAATATCTATACAATGTCCCAAATGTGAAATTCATCACTATTCTTACTTGCCTCTCTAACCCACATATAAATCTTTTCATTGACTCAAGAAACATTCATTGAAATTCCAGTCACTATGGTTGGAAAAACAAAGCAAAATAAGACATGTTTCCTATCCTAAGGGAGCAAAAAAGAAATTTCATAGTACTAATTTACTTTAGCCCATTATCCAATGTCAGAAAGTTTTGAACATTTAAAATTATAAGAACGTGGAAATAAATGCCTTTTAGGCAGTGAGCTTTTTGTCACTGAAATTCATTGTTTCATTTTGTTCTTTCAACAGAATTCCAAATGAGTACATGTAATTTGTTAAAGCACTGTCTTAGATGACAGTAAAACAAAGAAAAACAGAAATCGAGGTGTGATATTTGCCCAGCTGGTACTCACTTTCCAGGAAAGGCAGCATAATGCTGTGGAAAGAGCATAGATGTTTTTCAAACAGATTTCAGTTTAAATCCTGGTGGCTCCATATATAATCCATGTATCACTAGATAATTTCTTTCTTGAGCTTTTGTATCTTTTGTAGTATGATGGGAATAACAACACTTTGTAGGGTTAATAGTTTTTAAAGAGTTTGAATGCCTATTTCTAACAATAAAACAAACTGGATTTATATATATATATGTGTGTGTGTGTATGTATATATATACATATATATATATATATATATATACATATATATATATATAGCTAGAAGCTATTTAGTTAGGAGTCTGCCTACTTGTAACAAAAAATTAACTAGGACTGTGACTACATGTACTTTCTTTTCATTTTTAACTCCTCTCCCTATTACCTTTCTCAAAAACACTAATTTGAATGCATGCAATTTAAAGCATTATTTTAAAATCTTTCCCTTTCATATTTAGACACATCTTTTATATGTTACAGATCAGACAACCCATATTTGATGATATCCTTCTAGCTTATCATATTTTAGTCTATATATAGGTAATATCTATATTTCTTACCCTGACCTTTCCTGGATATAAATTCTTTCTTTGGTGAACTCAATGCAGCAACTAATGTTTAATTATAGATTAAATTTCTATGGAATCTTGAGGTCATAAGAAAAATTAGAGGTCACTTTCACCATTGTGCCTGTAGCATGTGAATTCCATGCCATTTTTTATGTATTAAATTTGTATTTATTAAGACAGACGTTTAAAAAGTGAGACAATGAAATAGTATGGGTAAACTACACAACTATTCAACCAGTGTTTTGCACATACTATCTTTAAAAACTGTCGATAACTGAAAAACTATATTAAGTGCTTACCATGTACCAGGTAATATATTTTTGGCTTTATATGCATTATCTTATTAATCAGCTTACATGCATTATATCAGTCATTACAACAATTATATGAGATCTTATTTAAAAACCCATTACATCTGTGCCATTTTTCTAGATTTCCACATATATGATAATATATGATATTTGTTTTTCTTTTTCTCTTACTTTACTCTGTATGATAAACTCTAAGTTCATCCATACCTCTACAGATGGCCCAGCTTCATTTCATTTTATGACTAATATTTCATTATGGGCTTCCCAGGCAGTGAGAGTGATAAAGAATCTGCCTGCCAGTGCAGAGACATAAGAGCTGTGGGTTTGATCCTTGGGTTGGGAAGATCTCCTGGAGTAGGAAATAGTGCCCCAACCCAGCATTCTTGACTGGAAAAATTGCATAGATAGAGGAGCCTAGCAAGCTGCAGTCCACGGAGTCACAAAGAGTCAGATAAGACTGAACAACTGAGCACATATGCAACATTCCATTATATGTATTTACGACATTTATGTGGGAAGAGACGTGCAGACATAGAAAATGGATGTGTGGACACAGTGGGTTAATGGGAGGGTGGAATGAATTGGGAGATTAAGTTTGACATAAATACATTACCACATGTAAAGTGGATAGCTAATGGGAACCTGGTGTATAGCACAGTGAGTTACACTTGGTGCTCTAGAGGGGTGACCTAGAGGGGTGGGGTGGGAGGCGGGAGGTCCAAGAGGGAGGGGATGTATGTAATATATATATATATGTATATATAGCTGATTCACTTCATTATACAGCAGAAATGAACACAACACTGTAAAGCAATTATCCTCTAATTAAAAAAAAAATTACAGAGATTAGGAAACTGAAACTAACAAAGATTAAGACAACAGAAGCAGGATGCAGGTTAAATAGGACCAAACAATTAAATGCAGACCCCATCTTAAAAAGTGAGCATAATCTGTTTAGATCAGCTACTTCTAGGCATTTTGAAAAGCTTCATATTGATCTTTTGGCTTCAATTATTTAAAAAATGACATTCAGTCTTGAAGTTGTAAAGAAATCTGGTCTTAATAGAAGTACACTGTGTTCAAGAGTGCTCATAAAAGGTTCAAAATGTTTTCACAGCCCCTATACCATCTAAAATTAAGACACTGGGGAACTTACTCACAGACCTAAACTTCACTTATAGGATCTATAGCTTGGTGAAATCATTCCTGCTTCCATATCACCGAAATTTTGTGTCTCTTTACTGTTACCTGGCAAGGTTGTAAAATAGCCTTATGCAGCTTTTATGATAAAGCTGTCCAGAAGGCCTCTTAATTTAACCAAAATCTGGGAAAGTTTGTAGAGTGTGAAACTCCATCATAAATTTTCAAAGTGTAAGCTCTACTGGAGAAGGCTCTCCATAAAATAATCAAAACTTTCCCAGCAGGGTAAATAACACATCCATAAAGTAGATATCTTGCTTTCTAGCACTTTTTACAACTTCAAAACTTTTACTTCAGATGAAATCTTGCATACAGTAGGATCGTTATTAAAATAGATTATGGGAATTATTAATATATCAAGTTGCAATCTGCAATCATCATATTTAATGCCTTTCAAGTCAAATGTCATACAAGAACAGAAATATGTGTGTGTAGATTTATATACATATATGTATGTACACACACATATATATGTTTACACACACACACACATATATATATTTATATGCCTATCTATCTCTGTGATCTATGATCAGGATCAACAATGTACTAACAGATAATGGAATAATGGAATTGATTGGGCCCACTCTTTCTTCCTCTCCCCCAACAAATTCTGAAGCGCTAAAATGGAGATGGATTATGAATTGGAAAAACACAGACTCGTAATATACTCAGACCATCAGCACTATAGATATAGGACTTTGCCCTTGGTAACTTAAAATACCAAATAAGAATTTACAGGAAAAATACTCCTAGTGTTTCTATTGTTTCTATTCTCTATGAATACAAGGAGATTGCACTTGGGATCTCTGATATTGAACAACATAATTAGGTCCACACCGTGTCAACTGCAAGTTTGACAAGACATCTCTCTGATACCAAATAATTCAGGAAAGCTAAAATTTAAAAGCCAGCTCTTAGAACTGGACCCATGATTCCATACTTTAAAGGATGCTACACGTTAGAGTACCCACCAATCCTGCTGAGTATTAAGTATTAGGTCATAGAAACCTCAATATATCTTGTGTTCTGTGCTCTCAAAAGTCATGTCTGAATGCCTATACACAGTGTAATTTGTGTGTGCCAGTGACAGACTTTTTTTAAGTGAGGTAAGGATTTAAGCTATAAATTCACTTGGGTAACAGATAAGAAAAAGAACAATATTATGTCAATTCTAGCTCTCAGAAATCATGAATGTAATACTTGCTGCTGCTGCTGCTGCTAAGTCACTTCAATCGTGTCTGACTCTGTGCGACCCCAGAGATGGCAGCCCACCAGTCTCCCCTGTCCCTGGGATTCTCCAGGCAAGAACACTGGAGTGGGCTGCCATTTCCTTCTCCAATGCATGAAAGTGAAAAGTGAAAGTGAAGTCGCTCAGTCGTGCCCGACTCCTAGCGACCCCATGGACTGCAGCTTACCAGGCTCCTCCATCCTTGGGATTTCCCAGGCAAGAGTACTGGAGTGGGATGCCATTGCCTTCTCTGAATGTAATAAAATCTTACATAATAAAAGTACACTGCAGAGTGCACTTTTTCTTGCTTCTCTTTCTGTTTTAACTTGTGGTTCTAAAGGTATTTAAAATATCTGTGGATGTGAAATGTTTTATGTTATTATATGTTTGTATATATTTTGGTCTGACTCTAATATCGTAAGGCCAATATTAATTCTTTATATTGGCAATGTGCTAGACATTGAGGGCCAAAATGTTGAAGTTTTATATTTATAAAAACAATTAACATTGAATCAGTTCAGTTTAGTTCAGTCGCTCAGTCATGTCCAACTTTTTGTGACCCCATGAATCGTAGTACGCCAGGCCTCCCTGTCCATCACCAACTCCCGGAGTTTACCCAAACTCATGTCCATTGAGTCAGTGATGCCATCCAACCATCTCATCCTCTATTGTCCCCTTATCCTCCTGCCCTCAATCTTTCCCAGCATCAGGGTCTTTTCAAACAAATAGCTCTCCACATCAGGTGGCCAAAGTATTGGAGTTTCAGCTTCAACATCAGTCCTTCCAAAGAACACCCAGGACTGATCTCCTTTAGGATGGACTGGTTGGATCTCCTTGCAGTCCAGGGGACTCTCAAGAGTCTTCTCAAACACCACAGTTCAAAAGCATCAATTCTTTGGCGCTCGGCTTTCTTTATAGTCCATCTCTCACATCCATACATGACCACTGGAAAAACCATAGCCTTGACTAGACGAACTTTTGTTGGCAAAGTAATGTTTCTGCTTTTTAATATGCTATCTAGGTTGGTCATAACTTTCCTTGCAAGGAGTAAGCGTCTTTTAATTTCATGGCTGCAATCACCATCTGCAGTGATTTTGGAGCCCCCCAAAATAGATTTCATTAAAAAGTGAATATTTCTGCTATAATTAAATAGTTTTGATTTAAAATTTTGATATCTATTTAAGATATTTGTTTTCTACTCCTTAATTATAAGAAATAATCTTATGTTTTTCATATTGAAAATGGCTTTTATGAAAATAAGTAGAATGGCTGTTATAAAAATAAGTCAGGATCTTGGAAATTATGACTATGATCATCAATATTAAAAAATACTAAGTGGACTCAAAATACCATGGCTCTTCAAAATCTGTTTTCATTGTTTCAATTCCCTAATACCATTTATTCAATGCTTTTTATAATACACTGTTACACATGACACTGCAATACCCCTACTGTTGTCCATGAATACTGACTTCCAGGGACTCTCCCCAAACTGATTGCTATCATAAACTGAACTTGTTTATGATAACCACAAGTGCAAGTCTCAACCAAAGTATACAGGAAAATGATATTTAATATTTGGTCTCATTAAATTTACCATTTGGAATTTTATAGTAAAAACAAAGAACAGCTCATTGTCCAACTGTATCTTCTCAAGACTTCTTGCTTTTCACAAACTGATAACAGCAAGGAGGATAGGTAAGGCCCTGGGGTGAACTGAGGTGAAGGCTTTAATTCACATAGAGTTTCTGTCCATTACCTGTTAGTTCTTAGGACTGATCTAAGAAAACATGACACAGCCACAGCAACTGAAGGCAACAGAAGATATCAATCAGAAAGGCCCGTTGGCATTGCAAGACAATGGTGTTGATAATTTGTGAATATCACAGGCATAAATACTCTGGAAAAAATACTTTGTATGTGGTGTAGAACCTGTGGAAGGTAAGGGTGACCATGTTGAGTGTCACTATTAGAAGTGCACAGGAATAAGGACTCACTGCTATTGTCAATGAAACAGACAAGAGAGAGCACTGTAGTCAATATATGCCCAAGTGAGAGTTGACACATGGACCCGAGATGTGGTTCATCCCAAGGGTCAGTGAAGGAATGTGGATAGCCCAGAGCCCTAAATTTGTCCTATGTCCAACATGAGTGAGTATAGTACAAAATCAGCATGTCAATACCATTCAGCTGGTGCAACTTCACACAAAACAGTGAGCTGTAAATTAACTACTGTTCTAGCCAGGGAAAGTGATCAGATTACACCTGTATGGAATAGAAGCCCAGATACAGAGTTTAGGGTGGATCCCTACATGAAGTAAAAGTTTGGCCCATAAAGATCCTAGATTAGGTTTGGGTATCTAGGGATATCTGCCTAGATATCCCTCCCTGTCCTTAATAGCACAAGACAGTTCTAGAAACTGAAGGAATACTTAGAAAAAATTGTACATGTAGCATGAGGAACCCATATAGGATAACTGTATTCTGGGGAAAACCAGTAATTTTTAAATAAGGTATACCAATCTGTGGAACCTCTGAGATGCAGGGCCCAAGGGAAGGGCCCCAGTTGCTTGGGTCTAAGTGTATTGCTTTAAGGAAGGTTTTAAACTTCTTCTGGTTACTTATGCAGTTTTTTTTTTTTTTGAAGACACTTAAAGCTCTGAAATCATAATTTATCATTTTCTTTCTTCAAATTGTCCTAAAGAAACCAATTAAGTCCACTTTCACTACTAATATTTGTATCAGTGAAGGAAGCAGAGCCAGTATGAATACCATACAAATAAGATATAAGATTTTATAGAATTAAACTTAACAGAAGTATGGGAGAAGCTGGGGAACTGATGGTCTGAAATGGGGTTTAGGCTTGAAGCACTGCATAGTTGAATAAGTAAGAACTTTCAGGGAAAAGCTGGTAATCCAAGCACGTTCAGTAATCACAATGGAACCATAAAGGGAGAACAGTGAAGAGGTCTATGAGAACCTGGAGTCCCTGGGGAGCTACCGCCTCTATGGATTTGAGTCCAGGGATCTGGATTAGGGCTCCTACTAATCATCAGAGCTACAGTTCAGGAAGACTACCTGTGTACTGAGTGGAGAAGAAGGGCAAGCTGGGACTGACTGACCTTTGAGGCTGTAGAGTGTCATGTTTGACCACAATGAACTTCTGACAGTTGCTGCTTCATTGATTTCTTCAAAATGCTGTGAAAGTTCCTTTTTTACCAGCTCTAACCCAGCACCATGAAGGAAGAATATTTTGAGAAATGTGCTTGGCTTATTAAAGTCAGTACAGCACACTCCAGCATAGTCAGTTCAGGACGAAAGCCATGGTGCTGCTGCTAAATTGAGTCAGTCATGTCCAGCTCTTTGTGACCCCGTGTGACTGTAGCCCACCAGGCTCTTCTGTCCATGGAATTCTCCAGGCAAGAATACTGGAATGGGTTGCCATTTCCTCCTCCAGAAATCAATGCATTTATGGTATTTTTCTTTACTTCCTCTAGGTGTTCTCCTTTGCTGGCTTTTTGGAGACCTTGAGCAGCTTCAAGCTGGTATCTTACACTTCTATAGGACAAGAGAGAGTTGATCTCACCTAAAAAACATCACATCTTATTGTCTCTGATTGGCTTGAAAATCTATCTTTGAATAAGTCACTCTGTCTAGTAAGTTGATAAGTTCTGCTTGGTCTAAGACAATCAGCACCCCACCACTGGAGCTGGTAATGAAGTCAATCCTGTCCAAACATCAGGATTATCAGAATGCATGTGCAGATAACTCCATATTGTCTGTGTGAAAGGTACCCCGCACAGATTGGCTGAGAGTGTAGGAAAAGTGGTACAATGATTTGAAGAAAAAATTTCAGTGCAGATAAAATATATTTCTTCATATTCAAAGGATGAATTTAGTCACATGCAAAATTAATGCAAACAAAAAGCCAAGTATATGGCTAAAATAAATTCCCTTAATCTAGCTGTGTTATGCAGTGGTTACCCACTTGCTGGTTAAAAAATTATGGTAACTGAGGGGCTGTAGAGTGGATTTGTACACAGAAGAGCTCTGTAGTTTTCTATAAGTACTTTATTCCTTCTTAATTCATTAGTAATCAGTTAGCATTTTGTTAGAGAGTGTATGTTCCTTTCAATTTCCTATAGTTAAGTACTGCTAGGATTTAGAGTAGAATTAACTTGGATAGTTTTATTCCAATAAAGGATTGGCCTTTTCCTCCATTTTATTTTTATTATTATCTAATAAAACAAAGTTTACAAGCAAGTAGAAACGTATAGTATGTACTGGGAAATGAGAAATAAAAATACAAAGCCAAGCGTGAAAGCAGTTAAGAGAATGTTACTGAGTCTGTTACAGAGATGAGCACTTGCAAATTGTAGTTACAGCTGTCTTTATTCTCAGTATTAACATTCAAGATTTGTGAGTCTTAACAAGTGTGGACTTTACAAGTGTTTCCAGGACTGGGATAGAATAGATATTAGTCACTTCACGCCCTTCCTGCTCTCTGTGAACACTTAAACAAGATACTTTCTTGCATCTACAATGGGCAGCACTGACTTATTTCTGTATTAATAAGTTTTGTATCCCCCATATCCTTTGTCTTCATTAGGTCACAGTAACTTTCAAGTTGTCTTAAACAAGGCCTTTGCCATGATATATTGTTGCTGCAATAAAAGCAGGAAAAGTCTTCTATGTCTAATTTAAGAATATGTATTTTATGTTTGCAGTTAGTGTTCCCTATGGTATATTCAATAAAACTAGCCAAGCGTCCGACTACTTAAAAAGAGAAAAAGAAAAGAAAACACATACAAACGAAAGACCATCCATTTGTATTAATGTCTTCTATAAAAATCTTTCATATGGAGGCAGAAAGAATAACAATTAAATAGTTGAAATCTCTGTAAATATTCATAGTTAAATATGCGTCTTGGGGATAGTATGTAGGTGCCATTCTTTCTTCTATTGAAAAAATACTACAGATTCATCCCTTTTTAATGAAATATTTTTTGAAATGGGACATCCACAGCTGATACACTTCACATTGAGTAAAGCATATGAGAGCATATAAGTGGATTTTTTCAATTCTGTACACAAAAATGCATGCAGTACCATGGCCCCTATGCTTTCTGCTAAAATTATATTAAAATAAAATTAAAGTGCTGGGTCATAGCACAAGTCAGTGTAAAATGGAATTACTTTATTATCTCATTCAGACAAATTACACTACACAAAAATTAACTTAAATAAGCAACCTTAGGTTTTACTTTATATACCAGGAGTATCACCATTTGTGGCATGCTGTTTTAAAGAAGTTAGTGAACCACACAAAAGAAGAAAATGTCAGATTTAAAACTGAGGAGAGAGGGAAACCGAAGCACACATTTTCTGAAGGGACAGCAAACTCTAGGGGAGTTATAGCAAGATGTTTCTGTTTATCTCAATACTGCCAAGGGGGTAGCTAATATAATTAACACTCAGACAAGTTAAACAACAACAGCAAAAACTTATTCACACAGTTGTAATGTTTCTCTTATGTTAGCTAGTGTGTTGTTGTTCAGTCACTAAGTTGTGTCTGACTTTTTGTGACCCCACGAACCAGGCTTCCTCATCCTCCACTATCTCTTGGAGTTCGCTCATGTTCATGTCCTTTGAATCGGTGATGCTATCTAACCATCTCATCCTCTGTCACCCTCTTTTCCTTTTGCTTTCAATCCTTCCTAGCATCAGGGTCTTTTCCAAACCACTCAATCCTAAGTGAGATCAACCTTGAATATTCATTGGAAGGATGGATGCTGAAGCTGCAATACTTTGGTCATCTGATGCAAAGAGCTGACTCATTGGAAAAGACCTTGTTACCTATTACTGTATAATAAATCCATCCAAAACCAATCTTTAAAACGATGATTTATTGTTTTTCATAAGTCTTTGGGTTGGATAAGTGCTCAGCTGGGTGGTTCTTCTGATGATTTCTCTTCATGTAGCCCTTCACCTGTAGACATCCAGAGGGCTAGCCAGGGCTGGTAGATTTAAGACACACCCATTCAATATCCAGAACCCTGTCGCTGGCTATTGGTTGACCTCTCTCTCTCTCTCTTCATTATTAGATTTAGTGCTTATCATCCAGGTGTCTAGTCAAGGCTTTGCAAAGGAAGCATCCTTACAGTAGGAGGAAGCTGCAGAATCCATTGAGGCCTAGAATGAACATCTCAGACAGTATCACCTGCCACATTCTCCTAGTCAAAACAGATTGCAATTTTGGTCCAGGTTCAAGGGGTGGAAAATAGGCCCCATCTTTTGATGGAAGGACCTACAAAATATATGGCAATGTGTTTTAGTTCAACCCATAGTCTGTCCATCTGTCTGTCTCTCTTTTTCAACGCCATTTGCATATTAACAAAAAAAAAAGGATGATTTTAGTCTAATGCAGGAGTCAGAAAACTTTTTGTACAAAAGATTAGATATTAAATATATAGATTTTCAGGAGGCTTAAGTTCTTTATCACAATTATTCAACTCTACCAATGCAGCATGAAAGCAGTCATAGACAACTATAAAATAATTGGAAGGCTGTGTTACAATACAATTTTATTTATAAAAACAGTGGCTGTGTTTGGCCCATGGATAGTTTGCTGAACTCAGATACTATGGATTGAATTCTATACTTTTCCCCATCTCAGAAGAAATCTGAATTCCCCAATACCTCAGAATGTGACATTTAGAAATAGAGTAATGACCGATATAATAGTTAAGATGAGCTCATACTAAAATAGGGTGGGTTATCTGATTCAACATGACTGGTAGCCTTACAAGTAGATGGCCATGTAAAGATACAGACATAAAAGATCGTTATGTGATGCTGAAGTCAAAAATTGGAGTTATGCAGCTGCTAGCCAAGGAATGCCGAAGACTTCTAGCAAACCACCAAAAGCTAGGAAGAGTCAAGGACATCTGAATCCCCTACAGATGTCAGAGGAACCATGGCCTTGCTCATACCCTGGTTCAGACTTGTAGCTAAGAGTATGAGAAACAAGTTTCCATTGTTTTAATCCACCCAGTTTTCAGCCCTAGGAAACTAATCTATTAATATGTAAATTTTATACATTATTTTCCTGCTTCTTTTCTCTTTCTCTATTTTATCTCCCAGCTGTTTATGATTCCTAAGTAAAAGTCACACTCCTGAAAATGGGGTGGATGAAAAACTTTGAACCTTTCTTGCTGCTGCTGCTAAGTCGCTTCAGTCGTGTCTGACTCTGTGTGAACCCAGAGATGGCAGCCCACAAGGCTACCCTGTCCCTGGGATTCTCCAGGCAAGAACACTGGAGTGGGTTGCCATTTCCTTCTCCAATGCATGAAAGTGAAAAGTGAAAGTGAAGTCACTCAGTCGTGTCTGACTCTTAGTGACCCCATGGACTGTAGCCTACCAGGCTCCTCCATCCACGGGATTTTCCAGGCAAGAATACTGGAGTGGGGTGCCTTTCTTAGCCTGAAATAAAAAATGACAGTCTGTGTCAAGTCTTTGCTAGTTGATGGTATCCAATGTGATCAAATTATTCCTGTTAAGAGGTTCTTAAGTGATATTCAACAGGATATCATATCCTTCCTACCTAACATTTGCCTTTCAATAGAAATCTTGAGTGTGTTTATTTTAAAATGATTCTCAGGTTATTTAATTTTCAGCTCATTATAAATATTTTTTAAAGCTATAACATTATTTTGTATGAAACCTCAATATACACAAAAATAAGCCAAGCAGTTTTGAAACTAGTATGGGAAGTCTGGGGTTTTACTTCTTAATTTTCTTCCTGAAGTGTGTCTTCTCATCTCTTGAGGACTCATCAACGAATCCCAGAATCTTATAGAAGAGAGTTAAACATAGTGTTGTAAAAGGAGAATTACTGTGGGTATTATAGGCGATAAGGAGAAGATTTAGGGAGAAAGGTCTGATTGATCAGATTTCATCAGTTTGATGCATGGTTATCAGACTCAAGTGTGAAAGATGAGAAAATTTAACAAATGTTTTACTGAATATATGAAAGTATATTAAATTAAATCAGAGGAGTGTAAAGAAAAGTTTTTTTTTTTCTCCCCAGAATAAACTGGATGTCATTTTTATCTGTCCTTTTATCTCACAAGAGATTCTAATTCAACAGTGACTCTCCATGTGCCAAGAGGCAGAATTGGGAAAGGTTCTCCAGCAGTGGGCATGTTCCTGGCAGCAGCAATGCAGAAATGTGAATGGTTGAAAACCTAATTCATTGTTTCAGCTGTAGGCAATATGCATACCTTTGGATGTGCTCAACTGGTAAGCAGTTTTTAAAAATGTAGACATGCTTTTTTTAATCAAGGCCCTAGAAAATACCATACAGAGCCACAAATATGATGTATTTAGAATAAATAAATCTATTCTGCTTAATTATATTGGAACAAATTCAGCCAGATAAGTAAATACTAATGATGTTACACATTTTTATCTACAGATAAAGACATTTTTTGTATTATGTATTCATCCATGAAATACATAATTACCTTTTAATTTGCCCTAAGCAAGAAGGGAAGGAATGTAGGTAATTACAAAACAGCTTAATATTTAAAAATATATACATGTTGTATGTTTGCTTTAGTCTTTATTAGTTTTTTGATGGAGGGAAAAGACAAGTATTTATATTATCTTCTTTTTAAAATACGAGTTAAGTTTATATATAGTATGGCTGCTTTATGACTGAAGTCGTGCCTTATTTCACAAAGATCTATCACTCCCTGACGGTCACTCTGATTCCTTTTTGTCACTCATTTACCTAACTTTACCACTGTCTTTCTTGCCTTCCTTCTGCTTCTCTAGTGTCTTGTTTTGTACATTTATTTTCTATTCTTTTATTGAGCAGGAGCTTAGGAAGTCATGGAAAGCACTGCGAATGTGAGAAGAGTTGAACATGGACATAAGTGCACACATAGAAACATCTGTAAAACATCTTCTAAGGCAGGAATCCGCACCCTCAGGACACGGATCAGTTCTGGTCCATGGCCTGTTAGGAAGCACTCTGCACAGCAGGAAGTGAGTGGCAGGTGAACAAGTGAAGTTTATCTGTATTTATAGCTGCTTCCTATCACTCTCCCATCACTCTCAGATGGGGCCATCTACTTGCAGGAAAACAAGCTCAGGATTCCTACTGATTTACATTATGGTAAATTGTATAATTATTTCCTTATATATGACAGTGTAGTAATAATGGAAACAAATTATATGCACTTGAACCATCCCTAAAACACCCCACTCACCTTATCTGTGGAAAAATTGTCTTCCATGAAACTGGTCCCTGATACCAAAAAGTTTGGGAATCGCCGTTCTAACACATGTTAATTGAGTGAAACCAACTCTGTTTTAAGCAGGATAACTGGGTAGGAGGGGAAGTAGAAGAAGAGAGCATAGATAAATTCAATTTATATTATAATTATACATCAAATAGTCTATAAATTAGATTTTATTAAAATAATTCTATGATGCCTAATAAAGTTGCAAAAATACATTTGTATTTGTTTAGACTTACTCTTGCCTGGAAAATCCCATGGATGGAGGAGCCTGGTAGGCTGCAGTCCATGGGGTGGCCAAGAGTTGGACATGACTGAGCGACTTCACTTTCACTTTTCACTTTCATGCATTGGAGAAGGAAATAGCAACCCACTCCAGTGTTCTTGCCTGGAGAATCCCAGGGACGGGGGAGCCTGGTGGGCTGCCGTCTCTGGGGTCACACAGAGTCGGACACGACTGAAACGACTTAGCAGCAGCAGCAGACTTACAAAGGTTCATATAGTCAAGCTATGGTTTTTCCAGTAGTCATTTATGGATATGAAAGTTGGACTATAAAGAAAAGCTGAGCACTGATGAATTAATGCTTTTGAACTGTGGTGTTGGAGAAGATTTTTGAGAGTCCCTTGTACTGCAAGGAGATCAAACCAGTCAGTCCTAAAAGAAATCAGTTCTGAATATTCATTGGAAGGACTGATGCTGAAGCTGAAGCTCCAATACTTTGGCCACCTGATGGGAAGAACTGACAGAAGATTGATGCTGGGAAAGATTGAAGGCCGGAGGAGAAGGGGACAACAGAGAATGAGATGGTTGAATGGCATCACGGACTCAATGAACATGAGTTTGAGCAAGCTCCGGGAGTTGGTGATGGACAGGGAAGCCTGGCGTGCTATAGCCCGGGGGTCATGGACAGTCGGACATAACTGAGTGACTGAACTGAACTGAGATTTACAAAAGTCATACAAATTTCCTTGTTATATTAATAACAGTCTGATTTTTCTAATTCTTATCTGAATTTTCCTTTTTAAATTAATGTAGCAAAATCCCACAAAATCTTCTACTAGCTCCTAAGCTCAGTGCCCTTATTGTAGGCATTCCTGGCTTTCCACACAGTAAACCCACCATGCTCTCAGGACTCACTGTACCAAACTGAGGTGTGAGGGGCAGTTGGGATAATAAGCCACCCATATATTTCATCATTCTTCCGAATGTTGTCCTGTCCATTTCTAAGTGTACCCTTGAGCATCCCTCAAGACAAATATTTATACTGATCTAGTGTCAAAGATTTGAAAACTCTCTGCTCCAAATCCAGTGGATTTTGATGCCCACTGCTTATTTTGAAGTGGCCTACAGCCCTTGTTTTCCTCCTACTCTCTGTTAGCAAAATACCTTGGGAGCCCGCAGGACAAAGAAATCTTTTATTCTCTGACCGCCCTAGAAAACATTTTCAATTCCTATAGGGATGAGGTTACTATTACACAGGACTCTGATGGAAATCAAATTATGCATTTTTGAAATTCAGGACATGGGACACAAGAATATGAGTCTTTCCTATACTGATTATCATAGAATGGTACTTTATATATATTCATATGTATTTGCTAGTTTTTAGATAATTGAGGTTTCTAAAGCCCATATTCAATCATTCTAATATCTTCTTAAAGCAAACTCAATGTGACTTCTTTACAACAATATTGTACATGAGACCTCCCCTCCCCTCATTCATCTCCAAATTGAATTCACAGATGATTGTAAGCATTCAATTTTATATGGGCCTGGATAATGCAACCACATGTTGTGATAGGTATAATTTGGACTCGTTTATTCCTATATTTTCAGTGCTAATGTAAATATTTAGGATCAAATTTTATAAAATATTAACAGACAATGTATGCCATTATTGTCATTACCATTCACAGATGTTATAACATTTTCTATTGTAAAAGGCTAAATAGAATGTATGTTTACAAAGTTAAATCACAGCAAAATATTTGCAAATAGTCTTAAACCCATTTCACCTGCCTGTCTTCACTCAAAATATAAACATGCTATAAAAGATTTCATTTTTTAATTAAAAAAAAACACATCATCTGGAATATACAAAAAGCAAATTGAGTTGAAATTGACTTTTTATCCTCTCCTAGATATAAGAACAGTAGCAAAGACCATTCTCAAAATTAATTTGCAGTAATGTGGCTCTTTGATGCTATAAATGCATGAAATACATTACAGAAAGCTAATTGAATTTTTAAAGACCACTTGCTAGGCTCAGATCAGGTATTTTTCATATCAAATAAACAAGGAGCATCTGAAGTAGAAAAGAAATCAGAATGAGACACAGCAATACAAATCTTACAGATTTAAAGATAAAAGATTTCTTTTAAAGAAGAAAGAAAAAGATTTTGAAACATAGTTAATTAGAGTCTATACAAATCCTATCAAAAGGAATACAATACTAAAAATTTCAAAGTAAAAATATTCATTCCTGGAATTCTAGAAATAAAACATGAAGGAATGAGTACATTCTACAGATCATTGTAATATTATCCTTCACAGTCTGTACTGGAAATTATTCTTTAATCTTCTCAAACTCCTCTAAGTGACTTACTTTCTAGAATTAGGGGAAACATGATAACTGACCCATTGAAAATAACCAAGGATGGATTTTAAAAAATAACACAATTTTTTTAAATTAAGTGTTTAGAAATGAATCCTCTGGAGCTATAAAGTGAAGAAGATACACCTTTTTTCTGTATGTATGGAGTTGGGCCTATGGATCTCTGAAATTCGCTAAATTTGAAATTCAGTTTTGATGGATAGGCAAGGGTGTTAGGAAGAAGCAAACAAGCCTATGCTCAGTACAAAGATAAAAACAAATAAGCAATCTCCTTCCAAAACTGGAACCTCAAAAAGCTATATCTCAGTAGAAGACTAAGCTAGAATGAAAACCACTCTGAAGAGGAAAAGCCAGGAAACTGCAGAAAGCAGTAAGTTTACTATTTAATTTCTAAATGAGTGATACAAATAAAACTCCAGTCTAAATGAAAACAAGTAGGCTTGAAGACAAAATGGCAGAGTAGAAAAACATGAACTCACCTTATGGAAACAATAAAATCACAATTAACTGCTGAACAACCATTGACCAAAAAAAAACAAAACCCAAAACCACTGTGGAACCTACCAGAAAAGATACCCTACATACAAAAACAAAGAAAAAGCCACAGTGAGGTGGTAGGAGGGGCATAATCAAAACCCATGCATGCCAAGTAGGTGACCCACAAACTAGTAAACAACTACACAACAGAAATTCTCCCACAGGAGTGAAAATTTTGAGCCCCACATTAGGCTGCCCAGCTTGGGTGGGGGTGTTCTGGCAATATGAGGAAGAGCTCCCAGAGAATCTGGCTTTGAAGGTCTGTGGAACTTGCAGGAATTCCACAGGACTGGGGCAAACAGAAACTCCACTCTTGGAGGGCACCACAGTCTTATGATAACCAGGTCCCAGGGAAAAAATTGTGACCTCATAAAAAACCTGTTCCAGAATGACCTGCTAGTCCTGCAGGGCCTCTTGTAGAGGTAGAGGGACAGCTACGGCTCACTGCAGGGACAAAGACACTGTTGGTAGTAATTCTAGGGAGTACTCATTGGCATGAGCCATCCTATGAGGCCTCCATTTTTCACCAAGACCTGGCCCTAACCAACAGCCTATAGAGCTCAGTGTTGGGATGCCTCAGGCCAAACAACCAACAGAGTGGGAACACAGCCCCACCCATCAGCAGATAGGATACTTGAAGTCTTACTGAGCAAACAGCAGCCCCTTAAACAAGCCCCTACAAAAACAAGTAAGAAAATGATGATAGAAACATACATATCAATAATTACCTTAAATGCAAATGAATTAAGTGCTCCAACCAAAGTACAAGACAGACTTAGGAACATGTACAGATCTAGGAACATATACAGACTGGAAGTGAGGGGATTGGAAAAAAAAATCCATAAAAATGAAAATCAAAAAAAGCTGGAGTAGCAATACTCATATCAGACCAAATAGACTTTGAAATAAACTGTTACAAGAGACAAAGAAGGATACTACATTATGATCAAGGGATCAATCCAAGAAGAAGATATGATGATTATAAATGTAATATAAACAAAATTGATAAACCTTTAGCCAGACTCATCAAGAAAAAGATGGAGAGGACTCAAATTAATAAAATTAAAAATGAGAAGTTGCAATGGATACTGCAGAAATACAAAGGATCATGAGCGAGTACTACTAACAACTCTATGCCAACAAAATGGACAGCCTAGAAGAAATGGTCAAATTCTTAGAAAGGTACGATCTCCCAAGAATCCACCAGAAAGAAATAGGAAATATGAACAGACCTATCATAAGTACAGAAATTGAAACTGTGATTTAAAAACTCCCAACAAACAAAGGTCCAGGACCAGACGACTTCACAGGCAAATTCTATCAAACATTTAGAGAAGAGTGAACACCTATCCTTCTGAAACTCTTCCAGAAAATTGCAGAGGAAGAAACACTCTCAAACTCATGCTATGATGTCACCATCACCCTGATACCAAAACCAGACAAAGATACTGAAAAAAAAAAAAAAGTCAACTACAAGTTAACATCACTGATGAATATAGACACAAAAATCCTCAACAAAATACTAGCAAGCCATGATCAAGTTGGATCAATCCCAGGGATGCAAAGATTTTTCAATATTCACAAATCAATAAATGTGATAAACCACATTAATAAGCTGAAGAGTAAAGACCCAAATATAAGATCAGGTACTATAAAACTCTTAGAGAAAAATATAGCCTGAATGTTCTTTGATGTAAATCACAACAAGATCTTTTTCAACCTGTCTTCTAGAGTAATGGAAATAAAAATAAAACTAAACAAATGGGACCTAATTAAACTAAAAAGATTTTTCACAGCAAAGAAAATCATCAACAAAGTGAAAAGACAACCCACAGAGTGGGAGAAAATATTTGCAAATGATGCAACCAACAAGGTATTAATCTCCAAAATTTACAAACAACTCATGCAACTCAACATTAAAAAAAAGAAAAAAACACTAACAACCCAATCAAAAAATGGGCAGAAGACCTAAGGTGACATTTCTCCATAAAGCCAAAAAGCACATGAAAAGATGCTCAACATTGCTAATTATTAAGTAAATGCAAATAAAAACTAAAATGAGATATCCTTTCATGGCAGTCAGAGTGGCCATCATCAAAATGTCTGCAAAGAATAAATGCTGTAGATGGTGTGGTGAAAAGGGAGTCTTCCTACACTGTTGGTGGGAATGTAAATTGTTACAGCCACCTTGGAGAATAGAATGAAGTATCCTTAAAAAACTAAAAACAGAACTATCATATGATCCAGAAATACCACTCCTGGGCATATACCTAGAAAAGAACATGGTTTGAAAGGACATGTGCACCCTAATGTTCATTGTAGTGTTTTTACAATAGCAAAGACATGGAAGCAACCTAAATGTCCATCGACAAAGGAATGGGTAAAGATGTGATACATATATACTATGGAATATTTCTCAACCACTAAAAAGAAAGAAATAATATCATCTGCGACAACATGGAAGCACTTGGAGATTATCATACTGAGTGATGTAAGTCAGACAGAGAAAGACAAAAATATAGCTTTTATGCAGAATCTAAAAAAAAAAAAAATATATATATATGTATATATGTATAAATGAAATTATTTATAAAACAGATTCACAGACTTTGAAAATGAACTTGTGGTTACCAGTGGGGAAGAGTGGAGGTGAGGAATAGATTGGGAGTTTTTAACTGACATGTACAAAGTGCTATATTTAAAATAGATAACCAACAAAAGTCTACTGTATAGCACATGGAATTCGGCTCAATGTTCTGTAATAACCCAAATGGGAAAAGAATCTGAGAAAGAATAGATAAATATATATGTATAACTGAATGAATTCCTATACATCTGAAACCAACATAACATTGTCAATCAACAATGTTCCAATATAAAATAAAAATTAAAAACATCTAAATAAATAAGGAATTCCCAATAAGGGCAATAAAAAACAAATAGGTTTATAAAGAGTCCATTGAGTTAAGTTTCAAAGAATCTGTACCTTCAAAATAATGGAAACTATTCATTAAAGGCATAGTCTTCATGAAAGTTGTAAAAACTGAGGAAAGGACAGAAATGAGTTATACTTTATAGCACGTCTTATAAGATTTTGTACTGTAATAGTTGGATGAAGATAAGTTTTGTAACTTTTTTTATTTTTTGGAGTCTCATTTAGGAAGCAGAAATTCAGATTCCTTAATATTAATGAAACATTTCATTAGAAAAACTGTTAATTTGTCAAACAAGAAGGTAGGTTTATAACTCATTTGCTTTAAGAATCAAGAAATGGATGATTCACATTGTATCATCTTAAAATTAACTTAATCGTGGTAGTGATTATTAGCACTGTGATACTACTTGAAAAAATCATTTTTAGTATCAAATAATTGCTTTGAGAATTCTAAAATTACCTGTGTAGAGCATTTTTTGATATTAATCATATTTTTGTATTATGGATACAAAAAGGATCTGAGTTTTTCATCAGGGTTGGTTCACACTTTTGTTCAGCACGCAATCTGAGTTAAAAATAATGAGCACAACTGTAAATCAACTATACTAAAATACATATATTTTTTTTTAAAGAAGGAAAGCAAGTAGAACAAAAATCACAAAAATGCTAAGCAAATAGAAAGCCCCAAATTGATGATAGGAATAAACCATATATACTTGAAATCACAACAAATATAAAGAGATAAAAACTACAAGTAGAGATGAAAATTGTAAAAAAGGATTTAAAATAGTGCTATATCCTGTTTATAAGAGTGATACCTAATTCACAGGGGTAAAAAAAACTGTGTAAGAAACAGACATAAATGGGAAATCTGCAAAGTAGAGCTAACCAAATGACAGTTGTAGCCATGTTAATATCAGGCAAAATGAATTTTATGGGTAAAACATTGTATGACATTAAAAGTATAAATACATAATGATAAAAGCTTTGGATCAGAATGATATAGAAGCAGAAATAAACTTTGTGTAGTCTAAGGAAAAATTAACAAGACTGTAAGGAAATAACCAGAAATTTGCCATAATATTAACAGATTTAATTTAATGAAAATATAAAAGATATAAATCTATATCTATGTGTATATAAACATACATATTATATATTACACATGTACATTTACAAATATACACACAATATGTGATATATATATGGTGATGCTATGCTATGCTACGCTAAGTCACTTTAGTCGTGTCCGACTCTGTGCGACCCCATAGACGGCAGCCCACCAGGCTCCCCCGTCCCTGGGATTCTCCAGGCAAGAACACTGGAGTGGGCTGCCATTTCCTTCTCCAATGCATGAAAGTGAAAAGTGAAAGTGAAGTCGCTCAGTCGTGTCCAACTCTTAGCGACCCCATGGATTGCAGCCTAACAGGCTCCTCGTCCATGGGATTTTCCAAGCAAGAGTGCTGGAGTGGGGTGCCATTGCCTTCTCTGATATATGGTGATAAACATATATAATATATAGATGTAAGTATATAGTTATAAAATGTCTCATTAAACTTTAAAAAAATTTGTCACATAAAATTTTCATTTGATTAGCGTACAATTAAGTTAAAAATTACTTTGCAGCAAAGGTCTGTGTAGTCAAGGCTATGGTTTTTCCAGCGGTCATGTATGGATGTGAGAGTTGGACTGTGAAGAAGGCTGAGTGGTGAAGAAGGCTGAGCACTGAAGAATTGATGCTTTTGAACTGTGGTGTTGGAGAAGACTCTTGAGAGTCCCTTGGCCTGCAAGGAGATCCAACCAGTCCATTCTGAAGGAGATCAGCCCTGGGATTTCTTTGGAGGGAATGATGCTAAAGCTGAAACTCCAGTACTTTGGCCACCTCATGCGAAGAGTTGACTCATTGGAAAAGACCCTGATGCTGGGAGGCATTGAGGGCAGGAGGAGAAGGGGACGACAGAGGATGAGATGGCTGGATGGCATCACCGACTCGATGGACATGAGTTTGAGTGAACTCTGGGAGTTGGTGATGGACAGGGAGGCCTGGCGTGCTTCGATTCATGGGGTCGCAAAGAATCAGACACGACTGAGCGACTGAACCAAACTGAGGTTAAAAATGAATAACAAAAAGAAAACAAGAAAAAATCATCCACTTAGGGGAAAAACACCTTTAGATAATTTATGGGTCAAACAAGAAATAATAATCAAGATTAGAAAAATATTTAGAATTGGAGACCATAACAAAATTGCTATACTGAAAAGTATCTGATTTATACCTTCAGCTATTGTTTTTTCCAGCTTCATTTCACACAATAGTCAATTTTTTCAGACTACATTGTTGTCAGAGTATTCCCCTAAACCCGAAATTCCTACACGTACAGTGCTTTCTCTACCATTTTATTAAACATTTCAAGTAACCATGAAAAATGTATATACAAACACACACACACCAACCCATATAGAGTATAAGAGAGATACTATACTGTACACATATATTATGCTAGTGTGTATTATGTTTGTAGGGCTTCCCAGGCACCTCTAGTGGTAAAGAATCTGCCTGCACATGTGGGACACATAAGAGATGGTGGTTCAATCCCTGGGTTAGGAAGATCCCCTGGAAGAGGAAATGGCAAGCCACTCCAGTGCTCTTGTCTAGAAAATCCCATGGATAGAGGAGCCTGGTGGGCTACAGTCCATAGCGTCGCAAGACCTCAGACTTGACTGAAGTAATTTAGCACACACACACATATATGTATTATATATTATGGACTATATATTACCATGTATTATGATCATATATTATTTATTGTATATTATACATAACTATACATTGTATACAAGTATATATGTTCAGTTATATATGTATGTTACATTTTCTGTGTTTTACATCATATACATACATCATGTAGCATATATTTTTCCTGAGAATTTTCAAATAAACAACATTTTAATAATAAGAACTACTTTGTTTAGTTGTTTAGTCACTAAGTTGTGTCCGACTTTTTTGTAATCCCATGGACTGCCACGTACCGGGCTCCTCTGTCCATGAGATTTCCCAGGCAAGAATGCTGGAGTGGATTGCTGTTTCCTTCAATGGGGGATCTTCCTGACTCAAGGACTGAACCTGTGTCTCCTGCTTGGCAGGCGAATTCTTTACCACTGAGCCACCTGGGAATCCCAGTAAAAACTATTATTTGTGTCATTAATAAGTAATGTATACTTGTAATTCCTTAGAACTTCTTCTCACCTCAATTACTATAATAGAAATTATGTTTTCATTGGTGGTCTGAAATCATGGTTATCATCTCTCTTTCACTCCCTGTTTTCTATCTTCAATAAAAGTTATGTCATTTATAAAAAATAAGTGTAATACTAAAGGATAAACTAAATTAAAGAAAAAAGGATCTGAGTAATGGATGGAACATAGATAAGCCATGGGCAAACAGTGTGAGGAAATGTTTTCATAATGCTTAACAGTAGAATGCCAGAGTTTGATCACAAATTCCTATCTTTACTTTGCTTACACATTGCAAAAGCAAACAGAGGAAACCAGTGTTCATAAGATAAAAACAAACCCATTCAGGGAAAGTACAGGTTTCCCCTGATTTTAAGAACGGAAAAAAAAAAAATCTACTAATTCTATTATGATATGCTCAAAATACCATAATTATATTCACAGCTCAGTCTAATGTGACAGCTAATCAACTATGTTTGTGCTTTTATGCAGAGGATAGACTACAAGAGTGGCTCTCATAAAATCATGGCTATTTCTAAGAGTGATATCCCCGGGTACTTAAGGCTGTGATACAGGAAGAGAGCACAGTTCACCTTCTCCCCAGGTGCTCTGCAGGTCATTGGTCCACACAGTGTGATGGTGGATAAAATTCAGGAGGACAATATTATTTATGTAGAAATCTAAAAATTCTAAATTTAGGTAAATGCTAAGACTTTGCTAATATATAGGATAAGGATTATCAGTGACTCCCTCACACTAATCGTATTTTATGTGGGTGTATATATATATATATATATATATATATATATATATATACTTATGGACTATAGCCTGCCAGGCTCCTCTGTCTATGGAACTTTCCAGGTAAGAATACCGGAGTTCAGTTCAGTTCAGTTCAGTTGCTCAGTCGTGTCTGACTCTGCGACCCCATGAACCGCAGCACACCAGGCCTCCCTGTCCATCACCATCTCCTGGAGTTCACTCAGACTCACGTCCATCGACTCAGTGATGACATCCAGCCATCTCATCCTCTGTCGTCCCCTTCTCCTCCTGCCCTCAATCTTTCCCAGCATCAGGGTCTTTTCAAATGAATCAGCTCTTCGCATGAGGTGGCCAAAGTATTGGAGTTTCAGCTTCAACATCATTCCTTCCAAAGAACACCCAGGACTGATCTCCTTTAGGATGGACTGGTTGGATCTCCTTGCAGTCCAAGGGACCCTCAAGAGTCTTCTCCAACACCACGGTTTGAAAGCATCTCAATCCTGTCAGCTAAAACATGATCTTTCTCAGCTTTGTGATATCTGAAATATCTACTAGCAAGGTTATTATCCAAGTTGGAAATATATATTGATAGGTCAGAACTGAGGACATATTGTATAGTGTGCAGTGAAAGTCGCTTTCTAGTCAGCCATCTGTTCACTATTTAGCACAACTTGAATGCAGGCTTTAGGCAATTACAAATTTACCTAATAACATGCTCATTCTACCACATTTACCCATGTTATTCAGAAGTATGAAAGGAGGTAATCTGGTAATTATGTTTCTAGAGCCCACATTCAGAACCTTAAAGACTTGTTACTAAAATTAAGTAGAAGAGGGCGACATGATTATATTGTTGGCAGAATTTAGATAATTAACTTGAAAAAAAATTTCAGACAATGGTGTAAAGAGTATCATCTTGTATGGAAAGTTCAGATCAGTAATAATGATATAGTATATATTGTTAAAGAATTAGCTCTCTTATCCTACCAAAAATCTCTGTAATATAATCTTTTCCTATTTATATCTGCATAGTACCTCACATATTTTATTCAACAAACATTTTGTCTCATATATTCCTTTTATTCCCAATAAAAGGAACTGTTTTAGGATGCCTGACCTGTACACAAAACTATACTTTCTTTACACTTTTAAGAAGATTAGTCAGTAATCTTTTTGACTCTGCCACATTACAAAATTATTTCTCCATTAGAGAACTTGACTGACAGAAGTGTATGTGTGCGTGTTTCGTGGCTCTCCAGTTCTCTCCTCTTCCCACTTTTGTATAGTAAAATTTCAGGGTTTCTTAAGCACTCAACCTCATACCCTTTGGGAATCTTATCCTTGGAATCATAGAAACATTTCTTTTTAAAAATGCCTGTTACTCTAGAGCACATAGATAATATTTTGCAGAGGATCACCAGAAGCAGTGTGCTATAGTTAAATGCAGCAAGTTCACATCATCTTTCTTACATTATCACGTATCTCTTCTAGGGTAGTTAATTGCATCTTTTAATTGGTATGAGCAACCAGGAGACTAGGTTACAAACATGTTAGACTATGCCAGAGCAGAAGATGGTGGAATCAATTTGCCTGGTTGAACATTCTGCTTTTAAAGCTGCTATTTTCGACATCCATAAAATTATTGTTTCCCTACTCATTCTCATTTTAGATCTTGATGCTATTTCAGTTTCATCAAAGTGAATGCACTTTTTTTTTCTTTAACAGAGTTAAAGAAAGTGCATTGTTCATAAAATCTCTGATGTGCTAGAGAAATTGTTATGTTGTATTGTGGGGAATGGATAAAGCTTAAGTAAATATTCTATGTTTGGCATGCTTTTGGTTTCATTTAAATAAAAGAGAATAAATTCAATAAAGTTACTATCCTCTGCAAATTCAGGATCTCTTAGGAGTGAAGTTTATTTACACATCACTTTTATTAGGTAGTATGTTTCCTTGTGCTACCTGTATATTTAATACCAGGAAATACCAGAAATACTTAGGATGAACAATCATTAATTAAAACCATAAAAATAACAGAGAAGTATCTTAGTTGTAATGATGAAGGAAAAAATGGTAACCAAGCTATATTAATGAGATAAATAATAATTCATATATGGGAAAGAATGAATTTTTATTTCCAGCAAATAAGTATTTGCTGACTGAGAACACAAACAAGAAAAATCAAATATCCAAAATTGAATGTGAAGAATATTTGTTCCTATCAGATAATGAACTATATCTTGGTGATAAGAATAATGATGACTCTATTACTGTTGCAAGGAAAACAAAAGTAGAGTTGAAAAATGGACCCATCAAATGACTTCTCTGTGAAAGGAAGAATCTATAAACTCTCAAGGAGAAAAATAAGAACATCTAAGGACAAAGTAAATGAATTGAACCTACAAAAATGTCCTGAGAAAAAGATTAATATTTTGAAAAGTATTAGTGCTATTATTGGCATCAGATATAGAACTAGTATGATTAAGGAATTTCTTTTCAATTTTATTTCAAATCTGTAATACTAATCTCAAATACAGACTATAGTAATAAATCATAAGAGCTTCAAAATGCTTATTAAATGAACCAATTGCTAATATTTTATTCTTCAATGCACCTACTAATCTTCTTGAAAAATTTATTGGCTATATGTCTAATTTACCTGAACTGACTATTCTTAAATCTAAGAAAGTATTCTAAGTTAACACGTTTTAAAGTGAGCATATGGTATCTAAAAAGAAAATACAAATTCAAAACAAGAATGTACATATAAATATGAATAAAATAAATGTCAAGTATGTGCAGATATAGAAAAGACACACAAATTTTCCTTGTCTCCTTGAGAAAAATAGGAGAAATGATTTCTATTTATATGCACTGAAATTATGTTTTTGTTTACCTTTTTGTTTATGAAGAATAGCTACTGAGATTTTATTCATTTTTATGGCTGAGTACTATTTTATTACAGATATGTGCCACGTCTTCTTTATCCATTCATCCATTGATAGACACTGAAGTTTTTCCATAACTTTAATACTATAAAAAATGCTGTAATAAACATACAAGTGTATACATGTATTTTCAAATTATTGTTTTTATTTTATTAGAATAAATTCTCAGAAGGAAAATTGCTGGATCATATGATAGTTCTATTTTTACATTTGTTGGGAACAACCATACTGCTTTCTGTAGTGGCTGTACCAATTTACAGCCTACCAGCAGTTCATGAGGGTAACTTTTTATCTACATTCTTTCCAGCACTTATTATTTCTTGTCTCTTTTATTAAAATAAAATAGCCATTCTAAATCTATGAAGTGATTTCTTATTGTGGTTTAATTTTGAAATCTTGCCATTCTGATGACATAAATAGACCTTGAGAATATCATGCAAAGAAAAAGACAAATACCACATGATATCACTTATTTGTGGAATCTAAAAACCAAATCAAAATAAACAAGTAAAACAAAACAAAATAAACCCAGAGATTAAGAGAACAAATTGATGGTTGCCAGAGAAGAGGGGGGCTGGTGGATGGGCAAAATTGGATGGGGGTGGTCAAGGGGTACAGACTTCAAGTTATTGAATAAATAAATCAAAAAGATGCAATGTATACCATGGTGAATATAGTCAATAACTTTGTATTGCATACTGGAAAGTTGCTAAAACAGTAAATATTAAAAGTTCTCATCAAAAGAAAAAATTTGGTAACTTTATATGGTGACAGATGGTATCCAGACTTATTGTGGTGATCATTTCTCAGTGTATACAAACATTGAATGTCTAAATCTAATATAAATGTCAATTATACCTCTATAAAAATAGCTACAGAGAAAATAAACCAAACATTGTCCTAAATTTTAGGAAGGTGGACATTAAAAATGTTTAGCAAAGAGGTAGGTAATATTTAAAGGGTGATGTCATACTCAAAATATTGAAGAGTATATGAAGATCAAAACTAGTCCTGCAGGGCTCAATTTTTATTAGTTCTGGAACAGCTTTCAGTCCCAGTTCAAATATTACCCTATGTTTTAGAAAAGGCAGAGGAACCAGAGATCAAATTTCCAACATCTGCTGGATTATCCAAAAAGCAAGAGAGTTCCAGAAAAACATCTATTTCTGCTTTATTGACTATGCCAAAGCCTTTGACTATGTGGATCACAATAAAATGTGGAAAATTCTGAAAGAGATGGGAATACCAGACCACCTGATCTGCCTCTTGAGAAGCCTATATGCAGGTCAGTAAGCAACAGTTAGAACTGGACATGGACCAACAGGCTGGTTCCAAATAGGAAAAGGAGTTCATCAAGGCTGTATATTGTCACCCTGTTTATTTAACTTATATGCAGAGTACATAATGAGAAACGCTGGGCTGGAAGAAGCACAAGATGGAATCAAGATTGCCGGGAGAAATATCAATAACCTCAGATATGCAGATGACACCACCCTTATAGCAGAAAGTGAAGAAGAACTAAAGAACCTCTTGATGAAAGTGAAAGAGGAGAGTGAAAAAGTTGGCTTAAAGCTCAACATTCAGGAAACTAAGATCATGACATCTGGTCCTATCACTTTATGGCAAATAGATGGGGAGACAATGGAAACAGTGGCTGACTTTATTTTTCTGGACTCCAAAATCACTGCAGATGGTGACTGCAGCCATGAAATTAAAAGATGCTTACTCCTTGGAAGGAAAGTTATGACCAACCTAGATAGCATATTAAAAAGCAGAGATATTACTTTGCCAACAAAGGTCTGTGTAGTCAAGGCTATGGTTTTTCCAGTAGTCATGTATGGATGTGAGAGTGGGACTATAATGAAAGCTGAGGGCAGAAAAATTGATGTTTTTGAACTGTGGTGTTGGAGAAGACTCTTGAGAGTCCCTTGGACTGCAAGGAGATCCAACTAGTCCATCCTAAAGGAGATCAGTTCTGGGTGTTCATTGGAAGGGCTGATGTTGAAGCTGAAACTCCAATACTTGGCCACCTGATGTGAAGAGTTGACTTATTTGAAAAGATCCTAATGCTGGGAAAGATTGAGGGCAGGAGGAGAAGGGGACGACAGAGGATGAGATGGCTGGATGCATCACCGACTCGATGGACATGGGTTTGGGTGGACTCCGGGAGCTGGTGATGGACAGGGAGGCCTGGCGTGCTGCAGTTCATGGGGTCGCAAAGAGTTGGACATGACTGAACGACTGAACTGAACTGAACTGAACCTCAAGAAAGAGCTGACTGAGTGACTGAACTGAACTGAAGAGCTGAAAGACCACTGTCTAAGCTTTTGAAGAGCATTGGGTATTTGTTGTAACATTCAAGGAGTACGGCCCATCCAATTGACCTGCTCCCTTGCTCAAAGTAATGTCCAAAGTCAATGCATAAATCCTCGCATTGAAGCAGAGCTCCAGAGTAGAGCTCCCATTTAAGGAAGAGGTAGTATTGGGGAAAACACCTAAACAAACTTATCCATACAATGAGAAAGAAAATTCATTGCAGATATCAACATCAATTGATCTAGAGATTCATTTTAAAACAATAAATTGACAAAACTTTTTTGAGGAAAGCCCACAGAACAAATGAGATTAACTGTCATGAGCAAAAGAACCACCACAGTTAAGAGTAAAGACATGGATGAAAGGAAATTTAAAATAAAATATTTAAATTAATGTTGTCAATAAGGTAATTCTTTTAGAAATTAAAAATATTGATGAATTGAAAAACCAAAAAGAAAGCCTGAAAGATAAAATCGAGACAGTCTCCAGATGACAGATTAAAAAGAATACAAACTAAAAATATAAGAATTAAAGATTCAGAGGCATAGAGGATGTATTCAGAGGGTATTTAACTTTTATGTGAAGTACATCATGTGAAATGCCAGGCTGGATGAAGCACAAACTGGGATCGAGATTGCTAGGAGAAATATCAATAAGCTCAGTCATGCAAATGACACCACCCTTATGGCAGAAAATGAAGAGGAACTAAAGAGCCTCTTGAAGAAAGTGAAAGAGGAGAGTGAAAAAGTTAGCTTAAAACTCAACATTCAAAAACCTAAGAGCGTGGAATCTGGTCCTATCACTTCATGGCAAATAGACAGGGAAACAGTGGAAACAGTGAGAGACTTGATTTTCTCGGGCTCCAAAATCATTGCAGATGGTGACTGCAGCCATGAAATTAAAAGACTCTTGCACCTTTGGAATAGAAGCTGTGACCAACCTAGACAGCATATTAAAAAGCAGAGGCACTACTTTACCGACAAAGGTCTGTCTAGTCAAAGCCACGCAACCCAGGGACTGAACTAATGTCTTTTATGTCTCCTGCACTGGAGGGAAGGTTCTTTACCACTAGTGCCACCAAATTCTGGCAAACTTGAGAACGCATGATCGTTGCCTTTTAATCAGGGGAAATTAGAAAGGTGTAAATTTCTTCAGTATTTTCTATTTTGCCTTAAAATTTCTTAAACAATGGTTCAACAACAAGGTATATTTCTTGTTCTTTTCTGTTTCTCACTTGACTAATGACAGGATTCTTTATTCCTGAAGTTCAGTTTAATTTCATTAAGATACATTTTATATTTGGTTACTATGTGAATCTTTTTGCCCCTCAAATTTAAGTATTTCAGGAAAATTTTCATTTATTCAAGTATAGATTTTATTCTTTAATTTTTATATTTTCTTTTTCAGGAACATAATTGTGCATGTGTTAGAATCCATTTGCGTATCTTTCACAGTTATCATTGCTTTTTTAAAAAAATCTGTGTTCTTTGTCTTTTAATACTTTGATGATTTCCTCAGGCTGATTCTTTATTTCTCTAATAATTGCATTATTTTGTGTAGTTTTGTTGCTTTTATTATTATTATTATATTTTGGGGGGCTGCACCTCTCAGCTTGGAGGATCATAGTTTCCCAAACAGGGACTGAACCTGGGCCTCAGCATTGAGTACTGTCTTAACCACTGGGCCTCCAGAGAATTGCCATAACTATTTTTTCATTCCTTTTTTGAACTACTGAGTCCTGCCAGCTTATTTCCACCTTTTTCATCTTTTATGTCTTAAGCTGTTTTATTTTTTTTCCTATTCTTTTAGTTTCTCTGTTATTTTGAAGAATTTTCTGTATTTCTTTTCTATTTTTTAACACTGTTGTTCAGTCACTAAGTCATGTCCACTCTTTGTGACCATATGAACTGCAATATGCCAGGCTTCCCTGTCCTTCATCTCCCTGAGTTTGCTCAAACTCACGTCCATTGAGTTAATGATGTCATCCAACTATCTCATCCTCTGCCACTCTCTTCTCCTCCTGCCTTCGATCTTTCCCAGCATCAGGGTCTTTTCCAAAGAGTCAGGTCTTTGCATCAGGTGGCCAAAGTATTGGAGCTTTAGCTTCAGCATCAGTCCTTTCAATGTATATTCAGGATTGACTTCCTTTAGAATTGAGTGGTCTGATCTCCTTGCTGTCCAAGGGACTCACAAGAGTTTTCTCTAGCATCGCAGTTCAAAGGAATCAGTTTTTCGATGCTCAGCCTTCTTTATGCTCCAACTCTCACATCCATACATGACTACTGGAAAAACCATAGCTTTGACTAGATGGACCCTTGTCTGTAAAGTTATGTCACTTTTTTTTAGTAGGCTGTCTGGTTTTGTCGTAGCTTTTCTTCCAAGGAGTAAGCATCTTTTAATTTTGTAGCTGCAGTCACTGTCTGCATTGATTTTGGAGCCCAAGTATATGAAACCTGACACTGTTTCCACTTTTCCCCCATCTATTTGCCATGAAGTGATAGGACTGGATGCCATGACCTTTGTTTTTGAATGTTGAGTTTTAAGCCAGTTTTTTTATTCTCCTCTTTCACTTTCATCAAGAGGCTCTTTAGTTCCTCTTCACTTTCTGCCATTGAAGTTGTATCATCTGTACATCTGAGGTTGTTGATATTTCTCCTGGCAATCTTGATTCCAGCTTGTGAGTCACCCAGCCTAGCACTTCATGTGATGTACTCTGCATATAAGTTAAACTCGGGTGACAATATACAGCCTTGATGTACTCTTTTCCCAATTTTGAACTAATCTATTGTTCCATGTCCAGTTCTACCTGTTGCTTCTTATCCCATATATACATGTTTCTTAGGAGGCAGATAATGTGTTCTGGTATTCCCATCTCTTTAAGAATATTCCACAGTTTGTTGTGATCCACACAGTCAAAGGCAAGAATACTGGAGTCGGCTGCCTTTCTCTTCTCCAAGGGATCTTCCAGACACAGGGATTGAACCCAGTGTCCTGTGTTGCAGGCAGATTCTTTACCATCTAGGCCACCAGGGAAGCCTCTCCTATTTTCTATGGTAGTAAATAACTCACATTTATTGAACTCTTATGATGTTCCAGAAACAGTGATGTTCAAATCATTTCATATTCATTTTGTAGTTAATATTCAGAATAAACTTATGAGAGTAGATGCTATTATTAACTATTTTTACAGATAAGTAAACAGAAATAGTTCACAGTTTATAGTTATGAAGGCATTTCTATTGAGTGAAGCACTTGCTTAAGGACATTAAGGAAAGAAAAGAATAGAGTTAGCATAGGTCAGAGCTTTGATTTAGGCACAGTGACACAAACATTCTTTCATCAACTATCATTTGCCCTGAAGGTATATCTCTAGTTTTCCTTTTTAGTATCTAAAAGTGAACACATAGAGACTCCCAATGTTTCTGCTTGGCAAATGTTCCTTCTTATTTCTTCATCCCAACTTTGTTGTTTTCATATGACAGTATAAAAATAAAAATGAACTGTCAGCTTGGTTCAAAGATACAAAGCAAAATCAGTAAAACTAAAAGGCACAAGGGACAAATTTCACATGAAATCAGACTGAAGCTTCTAAAAGTTCTGTCCCAGTGACTCACATGAGACATGCTTAATTCCTCCAGCAATGAATGTAAGAACATGTGTGAACTATTGTTACCAGAGAAGCTCATTAAAGACTAATTGCCTAGGGTTTTTATTGGCGATTGGTAACATAAGCACCCTTGGCCTAGAATGTACTGAATTTCCAGCTTCCCGGAAGGAAAGCAGGTGGTCAGCATAAACTATATTTTTTACACAAACAGTTTAAGCACAGTGAACTAGTATATAGTTCTAGGAATGGTGGGAGCACTCCCAAAATCCATCTTCCCCGATGCCAGCCACACAAGCAGTTTCCTGAAGTCAACAGTCTCAACTCTACCATTTTAACTCTTTCCTTCATGGTGAAAAATAGTATGTGTTTGTATTACCTTATTACAATGATCATAATTAATTCAATGATTTGAATTCCATATATTACCTTCCTTTCTTGAATACAATGTGTCTGAATGCATTGTTGAGTTGTAAACAATTTCTATCATAGTGACTTATATTTGGTAGAGATCCAATAAGATTTTGTTGAGTAAGTGAATAAATAAAATAAGAAAATGAACTGATTAATATTAGTGTTAAAATAGATTTGCATTTTTGAGTTTTAAAAGGAAGGGTTGATTTTTTTTTAAGAGACTAGGCTTGTTCTATATGGCTACCCTCAAAATATAAGATCAATTGAAAGGGTCAAACACTTAATATAAAAGAAGATTTCCTGAAATTTATAGCTGTCTGCAGACAGAAGCCTGTTCTTTGGATACTGTGAGTTCAAATACAGTTGATGAGTGATGAAATGGATGTTCTAGTTTATGCATTGGTTAGTTAATTGGTAGGCTGGATTAGTTTGCCCTTTAAGGCCATTCTGATGCTATAAGTCTATGACAACTTCTTGAATTCTCTCCAGTTCATCAGCAGTACAGATGTGTTTGAGGCAGGACAAGCAAAGGCCCTACTGACGTATGTATATGCAAGTTAAATCTCCTGCTAGAGATTTTCTTTATACACAGAATGTAGAAAATAATTATGAAAAAAAATTATGGACAAGCATTTGGTCAGCTAATTTATTTATCAAAATTCAGAATAAGTAATTAGAGAGTGGTAGAAATCAGTGGAAGGAATGACTTCTTGAAGATGATATTATCTATTACTACATGAAAAGTTGCCCATAAATTTAGCAGTTTAAAACAGCTACCATTTATGATCTCATAGTGCATATGATTAAAAAATGTGTGAGTGGCTTAGTGAACTGGTTCTTAGCTAGAGATCTCTTGCGAAATTGCAGTTAAGATGCCCTTAGGTTGCATCTGTAGGTTTGACTGAGGCTGGACCATCCACTTGTAGAATGGTTCACTCATGTAGCTATTAGTGAGAAGCTTCATTTCTCTATCAGCTACTGGCAGGAAGCGGCAGTTCTGTACTATGTGGCTGTCTCCGTAGGCCTGATTTGAGTATCCTTATGACAATGCACGTGGATCCACCCAGAAGTAACAATCTAAGAGAAAGAGCAATGGGGTAGCCACAGTGCTTTTTAGAACTTGGTCTCAGAAATCACATACTGTCACTTATGATAGATTAGATTTATTAGAACTGGGGCACAAAACTCCAACTCATTCTCAAGCAAAAGAGATTCTTTTTTAATTCTAATAAAAACTACAATATTTCTATTTACAGTTCCTGTGAAAATACCCTGATTTAATAGAAGAAATGTATTTTAAAATCTAATTATCTACCAGTTTTGAAATAATCTAAACACGACTGAGCGACTGAACTGAACTGAACTGAATTCTTAATTACTTTCAGATTTGAGGAATTTATACCCCTTCAAAGACTTAATAGTATTTATTATTTAAATATTTCCTACACTGAATTCAAATAAAATGTGACAAAATGTACCATTTACCAAGGTAAAATGTATAACAACATTTATTTTTTATTCAAAAGGTGCTATTACTCTAAGCCTCTAGAGTACAAATCTAAAGTGGAATTGATTCAATTTACCTAGATTTCCAAATTTGTTATTCTTGACTTTCAAAGGTAGGAATTCTTTGAAAGTAACTAGCATAGCCTGACCAAGACCCTTAAAAACAATCCCACAAGGAAAGGAGAGTGTAAACCAGTAATTAGGCTAATGTATTACCCACTGAGAGAGGCTTAGGTTTTCAGAACTCAACCCACCTAGCACTGTGTCTGTAAATCACAGACTAAGAGAATTGTGAATGCAATTCCAAATCTGGGGCGCCCTTGAGCTTAGGCACTGAAGTCAATCATCAAGGGCTCTTCACAGATTATGAAAATGCCCCCCCCCCAAAAAAAAGAAAATGCCCAAAGAACTAGGCTGTTCCAAATTAATACTACCTCACTGTGAGATCATGAGAAAAAACATAAGCAGTGAACTTTCTCGCTGGTTTTTAGAAGCAGGATTCTGCCTTCTTGTTTTTTGTTTAAGCCTCAGATTCTTAAACAGTCGTGGGAGGGGTGGGTAACATCAACAATGGACATTTTTCAAATAATGCCAGTGGACTCTTAAGAATGAAAGAAATGTGAGCGTACATAGAATCTAAATTTATGTAGTAGATAGCTATAAAATTATATTTTAACAGTTTTGTCAGGTACTGTGATATGTAAAATCTAGGATGAGTACTGTTTTAAAATGTGTGAAAAACATTTTTTCAAGATAGAAATAAAAATTTACAAAAAAAAGTATGAGGAAAAACAGGGCTTAGGGAGCACAGCTGATTTTATTTTTTCACGTATTGTCCTTATTTGTATTTTAGGTGAGGAAGAGATTTAACATCTGCTTTCTTCTTTATATTTACTTCAAGGTCAGCATGAGACCTGTCATGAAGAGTTTAAGGAAGGTATCAGTTATAATTTAAGACTCAAGTATAATGAAAAATGGAAAAATTACAATTAAGAAAGTCATTTCAAGTCACTATGGAGCCTGCTCCTAACGACTATATAACTAGTGTAACCTCTGGATTCCCTTATTTATTCTTTTCCAGGTTATTGTAGGAGATCTGCAACATTAGGCAAACCTGCACTCAAGTGAAACTGCTGAATCAGTTATGCTGTTTTAATGCACATCTAGTGAATTGAACAACTTCCAAGACACACTAGTTCCAAAGAAAAACCATAAATATTTATCTTAGACTGAGTCTTTGCACACAAACTAAACTGCAGGATTTAAGTTATTATCTGGTATTTCAGACCAGAGGCAAATTAATTATAATTTTCCATCTGTGATATCCAGATAGTATAAACCAAAAGATATGTTTTCTCTTGAAATATATTGGTATTTTTTTTACAATTTATTTCAAATGCAGGTCAGTTCAACAAATCTATCTATCATACAAGGCATTTAACTAGATATTGTTGAGATGTAGAAATAAATCATTTTCAGTCGCTGTACAGGAAAATATAGGGGCAGAGTTGGAATGGAAATGGCTACCATTTCTTGGGCACACACTACACATTTGTAGCTGTGTTAGTCATTTTTTAGCCTGTTAACCAATGCCTACTGCTAGCTAAAAGTCGACAAGCATTTATTTTCCTATTATCAACAGCAGAAATCTGAGAACCTGAGAATTTATATAACTTAACAGGACTGGAAAAGATCAGTTTTCATTCCAATCCCAAAGAAAGGCAATGCCGAAGAATGTTCAAACTACCGCACAATTGCACTCATCTCACATGCTAACAAAGTAATGCTCAAAATTCTCACCAAGCTAGGCTTCACCGGTATGTGAACCGAGAACTTCCAGATGTTCAATCTGGATTTAAAAAAGACAGAGAAACCAGAAATCAAATTGCCAACACCTGTTGAATCATAGAAAAAGGAGAATAATTCCAGGAAAAAAAATTTACTTCTGCTTCATTGACTCCACTAAAGCCTTTGACTCTGTGGATCACAGTGTGGAATAATTGACTGTGTGGAAAATTCTTAAAGAGATGGGAATACCTGCCTCCTGGGAAGTCTCTATGCAGGTCAGGAAGCAACAGTTAGAACCAGATATGGAACAACAGACTGGTTCCATGTTGGGAAAGGACTACATCAAGGCTGTATATTGTCATCCTGCTTATTTAACTTATATGCAGAATCCATCATGCAAAATGCCAGGCTGGATGAAGCACAAGCTGAAATCAAGATTGCCAGGAGAAATATCAATAACTTCAGATACGCAGATGAAACCATCCTGTGGTAAAAAGTGAAGAGGAACTAAGGAGCCTCTTGATGAAAGTGAAAGAGGAGAGAGAAAAAGTCAGCTTAAAACTCAGCATTCAAAAAACTAAGGTCATGGAATCCAGTTGCTTCACTTCATAGCAAATGGATAGGGAAACAATGGAAAACAGTGAGAAACTTTATTTTCTAAGGCTCCAAAATCACTGCAAATGGTGGCTGCAGCAATGAAATTAAAAGATGCTTGCTCCTTGAAAGAAAAGTTATGACAAACTTAGACAGCATATTAAAAAGCAGTGACATTACTTTGCTGACAAAGTTCTGTCTAGTCAAAGCTATGGTTTTTCCAGTAGTCACGTAGGGATATGAGAGCTGGACCATAAAGAAAGCTGAACACTGAAGAATTGATGCTTTTGAACTGTGGTGTTGGAGAAGACTCTTGAGAGTCCCTTCTACAGTAAGGAGATCAAACCAGTTAATCCTAAAGGAAATCATTCCTAAATATTCATTGGAAGGACTGTTGCTGAAACTGAAGCTCCAATACTTTGGCCACCTGATGCAAAGACCTGACTCATTGGAAAATACCCTGATGCTGGTAAAGACTGAAGGCAGAAGGAGAAGGGGGCTGCAGAGGATGAGATGGTTGGATGGCATCACTAACTCAATAAACATGAGTTTAAGAAAGCTCTAGTTGTTGGTGATGGACAGGGAAGCCTGGTGTGCTGCAGCCCATGGGGTTGCAAAGAGTTGGACACTACTGAGCGACTGAACTTAACTAAGAAACCCACATAACATATAAGTGACTAAGCTTGGATTCAAATTCAAATCACTCAGATTCCAGAATTTTGAACAGTTAATATCCATAGATGAACAAGTCAGTCATACATCAATGCATCTTTAAGAATCAACATTCACTGGACAAATATTTATTTAGAATTCATCATCCCAGATCTTCTAATTTATAAAATCTATGAGCAATGTGGACAATAATCAACCATTTTATGACAGTATTGTTGATACTCTTTATATTTCAAAGATACATTTTCTGTAGAAGTAATGTATAATCCCAGAATTACATAGAATTCCCTGATTATGATATGCAGTTTGATGTACCCATTTCTCGTATGTGCCATATGGATATTGAACAATGTAAAAAATAAAATCAGTTATTTTTGATAAGGAAATTTTAGAGAATTTAAAGTAGGGCTCATGGGCCAAATGACAAATTCTGGAGTCTCCTTTCTGAGTTATATTCCAAATGTTTGTTCCAGCTGATATATATATATATATATATATATATATATATATATATATATATGTATGAAGGAGTGAGCCAAATGGATCTAACTGCATTTTATCTTCTGCCATTGTGTAACCGTATATAACACAACAAGCAACAGCTTTTGTGCTAGAAGTTTTAGATCTATTTGTTACAGTTATAGAAGTCGAATGCAAATAATTGTCTAACTTTGAACTTCTTAAATTTAATTCTAATTATATTTTATTGTAAAATCAAGGCATCATATAGAATCACTATTACAAAATAATAATGGTATGAATAAAGCAGTCTTCTGATTTTGATTCCTGATGGGTATTAATCCAAGTGTGGATAACCTACCTCACCACGGTTACCACTGAACTTTCTCTTGCAACCCTCATGAAAGGATTCCTCATCTTGTAGTCTGTAACTCAAAAACTCTGATGTTACTAAAGGTACAAACACTCGAATACCTTTATTATCCACCTCAATTCAAAAGTCTCAGACTATATAATAAGTATATGTTCTTTGTATGTGTGCACCTTTATTACAATTAAAAAAGTCAACCACTCATGTCTCCCTGCCACATCAACTGACTGGAAGTTATAGAACAGTTTTGACAAACACAATATTTTTTATTCTCATAAGTTGCAATAGGAAACAAACAGCACTAGTACAACAACTATATGTAAGTAAGAAAATAATATTGGACAAATACCCTGTAAAACATTAGCATTATATATTTATTCAACATAAAGTAGTACAAATGATTTTGGCAGTATAAGTCTTCCATCTACATTTTCTATGTGTCCTGGTGGGACCTGCAGGTGTTCACCAGAGTCCAGCTTCCCTGTCACCATAGTGCCCAAACTCTCCCTAGGGCTGCCCGCATAGAATGCACTCTGTAGTCTCATCTGCAGTCAGGTGTGACTCTCTGATTAAACTTACCCACAGACTATGAGTGGATGTGTCATGTGTCCCTTTGGATCTTGGCTTTTAGATAGAACACTTCTGCCACTTCTCTTCCCTTTTTCCCGTCGGTAGATGTGCCGAGGCAGTGTCTCGGCCTCTATCATGCACAATATGAAAATACTATTGGAGAGTTGAGAGCAACAAAGAAAAAAATCTGGCTCTCTGACAAGCAGAGCAGAGATTCCCTGATGATCTCAGCCTTTCACATAAGGGCTTCCACAGAAAAAAGAGAAGGAAAAGTGATGTTTTTGTAGTTCCTGTATTTTTGAATCTCTATCGCATAGCTTATCTGTCAGCCTAAATAAGGTACATGGGAAAGACCCCTCTTTAAGCTCCAGTTCATCATTGACAAAATATATGGGACTGAGAGTCTCTAAACTCTTATCCAAATCCAGTATTCTGTGAAATTGACCATTTTATTCTATGACAAGTTCTTGTTAAAAAGTTAGAAAATAAAACCTGGAAGACATTCATATTAATGAAGCAATTGCTATACAAATATAAGGAAAAGCAATTGCAATTTTAAAAATCCAATTTAGATTATGAGTTGTATGGTGTTGACAGACTCCAGTCTATTTACATTTCTTTAACTGAACAGAAAAAGAAAAAAAAAAAAGAACTCTATAGAGATTCCACAGGGAGACAGGCTTCAAATACTACTAATCACCACCCTTCTCCCTAATGCTATAGGAAACTGAACATGGAACATGTGGTGCTATGTGGAACTGACTGGACAGAAGTACAGAAATAAGAATGAAGAGTTCATGCAATAAGAAGGTGAAGCTCTGGGGCCGTGAGGAAGATAGAAGTGCCTTGTGTTTTGCGCCAGGCAGCCCCTATCGGCCCACCAAAGACAATGATGATAACAACACTTGCTAGTAGCTATGTAATCTTGAGAAAGTCACTCCACCCTCCCATTTTTCACTTCCTTCATTGTAAGATAATGTGAAAATAGGTTCTATTTCAGAATATAATATGGATTTAAAAAGACAATGAATGTAAAAGTGCTACAGTTGCAAGGATAAGAATTTAATGAATGCTAGCTATTTTTGTTATGATAACAACTACTGCTTCTGTAATTTGTAGGGTATTATTTTAAATTATCAAGGATGTTGTGTGGCCAAACATTGTATAATGCCAACCAGCTAACAGATGGATTCTCTTCAAGGAGATTGCAATTGTCTTGATGAAACAAGACTCACTAAAAGAAATGAATTCATGATTAAGTAACAGATTATATGCCACCACATAGAAATCCAGTAAGTATTCATCAGAAGGAAAGGGCAGTGTAAAAAGGTGCAGACTCTAGTGAAAAGAACAATGAAAACCTGTGCTAAGGGTAATAAAGGCTTGAAGCTTGCTGTGTATAAATGCTTTATGGATAGAAACTCAAGTAACTTGCCCAAAGTTACAGGTGGTGCATGGAAGCTGTATGCGAACTGACAAACTAAAATCAAACTAGGGCCAGAGCAGAAGCATAAAGTGATGAAGTTCTTAAAAAGATAAATTGATGAATGAAAATGCCATGTCATTCCAAGTAGGGAAGACAATAAAAGCAATCAAGGAAGTAGAGTTTGAATATGACTTATATCTGAATCAGAGAGGAAGCAGATCTTAATCAGAGCAGTGGCTAAAATAATTTCAACTATGTGCTTACTGTGCTCAGTTGCTCAGTTGTGTGTGACTCTCTGCAACTGCATGAGATATTGCCCACCAGGCTCCTCTGTCCATGGGATTTTCCAGGCAAGAATACTGGAATAGTTATTTCCTTCTCCAGGGGATATGCTTATTAAATCCTATGAATTTGCATATAGAAATGTTATTTAAATAAGAAGGGATGGGATTTACATATAAGGCCTGAAATTATATTGCAGTAATTAACCATTTTTTTTTGTTTGTTTAGGTAATTACAAAAAGTCTAATCTTTGGCAGACCTAATAATAAAGAAAATTTAGTCCTCTCTTCGAATTCTGAGACTTTCTGAATGTGTAAAGAATCAGGTCAGGAAACTGATAAGCATCTTTCTATACTTTAATAGAAATGACATTAAAATATTTCCCTCTTTCAGTGCATTTTAAAAGACATTTTTTACATAGATACCATGACTGAAAAATGTAAGAATTTTACCTGAAGCATTGATAAGTGCAAAAAATATTACACAAGTTTGATGTGAAGTATCTGCTTGTCTAATGAAATTCTGGAAAAAATATGCCTCACTTTTAACTCAATTTAATTTTATAAATCAAACATACAAGAGAAGGGAAATAGCACTGTGTCATTTTCTGGCAATCGTTTTAAAGCTGAATATTTAAACAGTGAATCTTGGCACCCATAAAAGAGTTTAAACATCAACACTATTCTTAAAAAAGCTGACTAAATGGCAGTTGAGCTTGTGGAAATTCTGCTGACTTTTCATGTAAGAAATATCCTGAACAGACAGAGATTTACATCCCTTTATGCCCTTTATATGCTACATTAATAATTTGAAAGATATATCTTGTATAAAAATTTTCTCAAAGACTAAGTCTGCTTAGTGGAAAAGTGTAAATTAGTATTTGGTAACTGGATTAAAAGTGCAGTCATTTTGAAAGTACTTCTGTAGTATAGTCTGACGACAGGTAGCCTGATTCCTCTAACTCTGTTCTTTCTCAAGATGACTTTGGTTATTTGGGGTCTCAAAGCTACAGTAAACAAAACAGTTTGGTAATGGCACAAAAACATAAATATAGATCAATGAACCAGGACAGAAAGCCCAGAGATAAATCCATGCAATTATGATCAACTAATCTATGACAAAGGAGGCAAGAACATACAATGGAGAAAAGACAGTTTTTTCAGTAAATGGTGCTGGGAAAACTGAACAGCTACATGAAAAGAATGAAATTAAAACACTCTCGAACACCATACACACACATAAGAAAAAAAAAAGAAGACATTTTCTGTGGTGACCTAAATGAGAAGGAAATCTGCAAAAGAGTGGATATATATATATAACTTATTCACTTTACTGTACACCTGAAACTAACACATCGTAAATCAACTATACTCCATTTTTTTTTAAGAAGAAAAAAGTAATTTTGGCTCTGTTGGTATAATAGAAGTCTTTTATTTTATAAACATATAAAAAGTATACTCAATAATATTTTCAGAGTAGATCTTATTCTATATTAGCAAACTTCTGCTAAATTAAAATAACCACAAAATAGTGAAATGTTGAAACTAATAATGCTTATTTTCCTGCTGGATTCGTTTTCACAAACATCAAACTGAGATATCAACATTCCTCCAAGTTTTCCAAGTTTAGATGAACATATCTATTTGTTCTTTACTCCTATTATAGCATTTAAATTTAAGAGTTCAAGGGAGTATTGTTATAATACTACCATTCTGTTATTTAACAAGCAAATCTATATTTTCAATAAAGATGGATTCATCCATTCAGGAATTGGTTGATCTCTAGTCCATAAAGCTGAAAAAGACAGCTACGAACCCTTCCCAAATGAAGTTTCCAATTGACTATGAAGTGTTCTTTTAACAAAAATAATTTTAAAAATCAGTAACCTAAAAAGACTATGTCGCAAATGGTGTATTTTGAAAAGCTTCAACAGTAATTCTTCTAAATCAGTTTTATAGCTACACTTTGAAGAGTTTAATAGGAAACTATGGTTGAGACTTATTTCTTCATGTTTATTTATTTTTTTAATTTTTGGATCAGAACATTAGGGTTTTTAATCTCTTACTCTGATTTCCTTTTATGTAAAGTACCTGAACACAAAGGTGCCTAGAGAGACAGACATGGTGAGGGGGGTTCTGTTTGAGTTCAGTGCAGAATTCTTTAAAGTTACTGAGATTTATGGATTGCACATATAAATGCTGGATTCTCATAACCAAGTGTAAGAGCTCAACAAAGTGTTTAGCTCTTAGAAAAGATGTCAGTCATGTGCTTTGTTGCTTATAGATATGTTTCTATACACATTATTCCAAACAATGGAGAAACAGAGACAAACTAAACTTGAGCTGTGAGTGAATTTCAGTAATTCTGGGTTGCTCTAGTCTAAACTGTATATGCCTTCTTATAAATACCTATTTTTTAAATTCAAATTTAATCCAGCTTTTTTGATATATCAAAAATAATGTCTATTTTCTTCTTCCAGATACACTATTTAAGAAGACTTATTTTATTCATGGAAAAAGTTTATTTACTCTCTGCATAAAAGAAAGGATGGTGATACTTCTCAAGATATAAGAAATTCAAAAGAGGCATCAAGAGTGGGAAGGGAAATATTAGCTATGCACTTTCCTTGATTGCTTACACAGTTATTGGTAAAACCTCCTAACAGAATACATTCTGCTTTCCTTGTCCCAGGTTTCACATTTTCTTGTGGTCCTGTCTTTCTATCATTCTATATGTTATCCAGATAGCCATCCTAAAATTTAATGACCTTTATCATTCTCCAATTAAGTTATGTGAGATGAGACTCTAGCTCAATTAACATATATCATGTGGAGAGCATTTTATATAGTTCAAATACTGCTAGCATGCTCCAGTTCCAAGTTGATTCATAGCAGAGAAGTCAGCAAGGCTTAAGGACTACTCTCCTGAGATCTATCTATCTTTTTTCTCTTTTTAAAATCAAAGATGCTACAATTTTTTTTTCACTTGCCTACTTAAACTATAAAACTATAGTATATTTACTTTACAAAAACTGCTTTTGTATAAAGAAACAGAAGGGTTTTTTGGTTAGTCTCTGGTCTTCCTGATTTGGGGAGAATATATAGATTTTAGAAGAATTTAACAAACTTTTCTCCTTAACCTGATCATAAAAATCTTAATTATTAGAATGAGGAAATGTATTTCATATGTAGGTAAAAATATTGAACTTTAAATATCCTCAAATACAAAATATTAGAAATCAATGTGTGAGCTAGTGAAAATAAATAGATACAAATAGACAAAAATTTAATTATCATGGCATTGAATTTCTTAGTTGTTAAATGATCATGATGAAAAGTAACTCTTGTTAAGGTTTATCTGCTATAATGTACTTCAGTATTAGCAATAAATGACTTAATAAATCATAATAACTTCAAGATGTAAAGAATACTAGAACAATTCTATTTACAACTTAAAGGCCAAAAAGAAATTTCTGAATTAAATAAAATTAAATGTATCCCTTTTCAAAGGAATCTTGAAAAGAAAGTAAAAGAAAGCAATTTTTCTAGTTTTAGAATTGTTGTTCTTCACTTGTTTTTCTTAGTAAGGTTTCTTTTCTGTAAACAGATTTGTAAATGTTATATAACTCCAGGGGGTGCCATTCAAGTGCTGTTCATTTAACATACTGTGTGAATGGAAACCTCATGGCTGAACCTGAAGGTAGGCCCTGCTGTCTACACCTGGATCTCATTTGGTTATTATAAGGCAGGTGGACACAGAACCTGCTGTTTCCCATTGGATGACTTTAGGTGCTACTCAAATAATTACTGAGGCCAGATACATGATTTCTAGTAACCATTGCCAATGTAAATGTTATGCTCATTAAAAAAAAAAAAAAAGATAGTTTTGCCTTTCTTATATGGTTTCTTTATTTATGTCATATGTTTTCCAATTTTTCTATTTCATATCACCACCATTTTCTCCTGGGGACAGAGAAATCCATAAGTGTAGACTCCTACAAGTGTTTAGGGTGTTGTCCTAAAACTTGTTGAGCTAGACTTCAAGCATCCCTGTCTCTGGGCCCAACCCTGGCCAGGATGGAATATGACCATGGATGCTGGGCAGAAACAGGAAGCAGGTGGTCCAAAACTCAAACCAGAAAGTCAAAGATTGGTTTGGCTCAAAAGTTTGGCTTTAATGATCCCTGTCCCATTTCTGTATGGTTCTCTTCACTCTGCTCCTCTTCATATCCTTTCATCTCAAGTCAGTTACAGTTATTATAGTAACTCCAGATCTTGCTGCTGCTAAGTCGCTTCAGTCGTGTCCAACTCTGTGCGACCCCATAGACGGCAGCCACCAGGAGTGGGTTGCCATTTCCTTCTCCAGTGCAGGAAAGTGAAAAGTGAAAGTGAAGTCGCTCAGTCGTATCCGACTCTTCATGACGTCATGGACTGCAGCCCACCAGGCTCCTCCATCCATGGGATTTTCCAGGCAAGAGTACTGGAGTGGGGTGCCATCACCTTTTCAGAACTCCAGATCTTAAATTTGGTTAAAACAAAATTCAGAAGGAGAACAAAGTTCTCTACCATCCATACACTAGGTAATTCCAGAACAGAAAATTCCCTTCTAGAAGGAAACCTTTTCAGTTGCATTAACCTAAATTGAATCAATGTTCATTTTTTAACCAGTTATTGTCTAAAACGACAACTGATTTTAAGCCTATAAGAATGATCTTATTTTAGATCTGATTAGATCTGATAGAGTTACTAAAGAAATATGGACAGAGGTTTGTGACATTGTACAGAAGGCAGTGATCAACACCATCCCCAAGAAAAAGAAATGCAAAAGGCAAAACGGTTGTTTGGAGGAGGCCTTACAAATAGCTGAGAAAAGAAAAGATGTGAAAGGCAAAGGAAAAAAGGAAAGATATACCCATTTAAATGCAGAGTTCCAAAGAATAGCAAGGAGAGATGAGAAAGCCTTTCTCAGTGATGAATGCAAAGAAACAGTAGAAAAAAATAGAATGGGAAAGACTAGAGATCTTTTCATGCAAATTAGAGATACCAAGAGAACATTTCATGCAAAGTTGGACACAATAAAGGACCAAAATTGTATGCACCTCGACTTCACTTTCACTTTTCACTTTCATGCATTGAAGAAGGAAATTGCAACCCACTCCAGTATTCTTGCCTGGAGAATCCCAGGGACAGGGGAGCCTGGAGGGCTGCCATCTATGGGGTTGCAGAGTCGGACACAACTGAAGTGACTTAGCAGCAGCAGCAGCAGCAGCAGAAACAGAAGCAGAAGATATTAAGAAGAGGTGGCAAGAATACACAAAAGAATTATATAAAAAAGAACTTCATGACCCAGATAATCATGATGGTGTGATCATTCACCTAGAGCCAGACATCCTGGAATGCAAAGTCAAGTGGGCCTTAGGAAGCATCACTATAAACAAATCTAGTGGAGATGGTGGAATTCCAATTGAGGTTTTTTAAATCCTAAAAGATGATTCTGTATAAGTGCTGCATCCAATATGCCAGGAAATCTGGAAAACTCAGCAGTGACCACAGGATTGGAAAAGATCAGTTCATTACACTTCCAAAGAAGGGCAATGCCAAAGAGTGTTTAAACTACTACACAGCTGTACTCATTTCATATACTAGGAAGGTAATGCTGAAAATTCTCCAAGCCAGGCTTCAACAGTACATGAACTGAGAACTTTCAGGTGTTCAAGCTGGATTTAAAAAAGGCAGAGGAACAAGAGATCAAATTGCCAACATCCACTGGATCATCAATAAGGCAAGAGAGTTCCAGAAAAATATCTGCTTTATTGGCTATACCAAAGCCTTTGACTGTGTGGATCACAACAAACTGTGGAAAATTCTTCAAGCAATGGGAATACCAGACCACCTGCCCTGCCTCCTGAGAAATCTGTATGCAGGTCAAGAAGCAACAGTTAGAACTGGACATGGAACAACAGACTGGTTCCAAATAGGAAAAGGAGTATATAAATGCTGTATATTGTCACCCTGCTTATTTAACCTATATGCAGAGGACATCATGAGAAATGTTGGACTGAGTGAAGCACAAGCTGAAATCAAGATTGCTGGGAGAAATATCAATAACCTCAGATATGCAGATGACACCACCCTTATGGCAGAAAGTGAAGAGGAACTAAAGAGCCTCTTGATGAAAGTGAAAGAGGAGAGTGAAAAAGTTGGCTTAAAGCTCAACATTCAGAAATCAAAGATCATGGCCTCTGGTCCCATCACTTCATGGCAAATAGATTGGGAAACAATGGAAAGAGTGACAGACTTTATTTTGGGGGGGCTCTAAAATCACTGCAGATGGTGACTACAGACATGAAATTAAAAAACACTTGCCCCTTGGAAGAAAAGTTATGACCAACCTAGATATATTAAAATGCAGAGACATTACTTTGCTAACAAATGTCCAACTAGTCAAAGCTATGGTTTTGCCGGTAGTCATGTATGGATGTGAGAGTTGGACTATAAAGAAATCTGAGTGCAACTGATGCTTTTGAACTATGGTGTTGAAGACTCTTGAGAGTCCCTTGGACTGCAAGGAGATCTAACCAGTCCATTGTAAAGAAATCTTTCCTGAATATGAATTGGAAGGACTGATGCTGAAGCTGAAACTCCAATACTTTGGCCACATGATGCAAAGAACTGACTCTTTGGTTAAGATGCCAGGAAAGACTGAAGGCAGGAGGAAAAGGGGATGACAGAGGATGAAATGGTTGGATGGCATTACCAACTCTATGGACTTGAGTTTGAGTAAGTTCTGGGAGTTGATGATGGACAGGGAAGTTTGGTGTGTTGTAGTCCATTGGGTCACAAAGATTTGGACATGATTGAGAGACTGAACTGAATTGAACTGAAGAATGACCTTTGGAAATGAGAGTGAGAATAGTACATGAGCTCTATTGAATATTGTGAATCTTAAAGGAAATCCGGTTTTGTTAAGAAAATTTCTTTTATGAAAGTGGAAATGATACAATGCAGAAAGGTCATCTAATAATACTGAACAGATTTGGGGAATAACCAGAGAAGACTCAGTGAAATGAACTCTGATCACATCTGCAGTGGCAGGTTATGTAGGCACAGCCAAGCCAGACAAGAACAGTTTTCATGCAAGACTGGTCTTCCTAACAAGGCTATTAGGGCCTCTTATGATTTTGATTCCTGAAAATATTTTTCACTACTGCAGGAGAGGCAATATCTTACCTTTAATCTCTTAGAGTTTTTTTTTTTCTTTCTTTCTTGATGGAGTCTGAGATTAAACTGGGCAATGGTACCCCACTCCGGTACTCTTGCCTGGAAAATCCCATGGATGGAGGAGCCTGGTGGGCTGCAGTCCATGGGGTCACAAAGAGTCGGACACAACTGAGCGACTTCACTTTCACTTTTCACTTTCATGCATTGGAGGAGGAAATGGCAATCCACTCCAGTGTTCTTGCCTGGAGACTCCCAGGGACGGGGGAGCCTGGTGGGCTGCCGTCTATGGGGTCGCACAGAGTCGGACATGATTGAAGCGACTTAGCAGCAGCAGCAGCAAGCCATCAACAGGAGAAAGGCATACCCATTTATTTAAGGTAGGTTTATGTGATATGGGATCCTTCACAAGGAATGAAGACCCCAAAGAAATGGTGAAACCAGGATGATTTTATATTAGGTTGAACAGAGGCAATTGTGCAAAAGTAAGTAAACCATGCTTTTTGTTGTTTAGTCAGTCATGTCTGACTCTTTGTGACCTCATGGGCTGTGTAGCCTGCCAGGCTCCTCTGTCCTTGGGATTTGCCAGTCAAGAATCCTGGAGTGGGTTGCCATTTCTTTCTTCAGGGTATCTTCCCAACCCAGGGATTGAATTTGCGTCTCCTGCATTGGCGGGAGGACTCTTTACCACTGAGCCACTAGGGAAGCCCAAGTAAACTGTATGGGGAGGCTAAAGGAAGATAAGAAAGGAATTATTTTAACAAAGTCTGGTTTGTATAGAAGTCTCTTAGTCTCAACTTCTCCTTCTTAAGGATAAGAATGTTACTTTTCTAGTATAGGGAGGACATCTTTCACACAAGAATTCCATCTCCTGCTTTTCAAAAAAGGAAAAAGATCAGAATGTTTTTCTTACATTTTTTTTCTCAATTGCCTTTAAATCAAAACAATCAATCTGCCAGAGCAGCATATCTTGAAGTGATGTGTTCAGAACTCCTTTGCTACATGCCCAGCAAACAAAGGAATCATCCCCAAAGAAACTCTTGAAATGGGCCAAATGTGTGATGTTTTATTACCTTATTTTGCATCTCAAATTCCTAGTATTTACTGAACACTTAATACATATGCATTAAATTAACTAAGGACAAAAGCATTATTAGGGCTAAAAATCATCATTACATGTTGACAAATTCAAGAAAATATAATCATTTCAAACTCAGATGAATCTAATAAATTAGCTAATGTATATAAAGAAAATTTGATAAAAGTTCAAGGACAAGTTAACATATCTATCATAGTGACAATAAAGTCTCCCAAAATCTATCTATAAATTCAATGTAAATCAAATAAAATTTTCTGAAATATTTTTCTACACATGACAAAGCAATATGCTAAGAATAGACATGATAATCTTGAAAAAGAGCAAGATGAGATTACTTTCCCTACCCAGTATCAATAACATCAACATTTACCTTCATTTGAGGAAGAAAATGACAGAAAAATTATCCAACATAATTTGTTAGAGGGGCTTCGAGATGGTACAGTAGTAAAAGTGTCTTCCTGCCAATAAAGGAGATGCTAGACACAGGGTTTGATCTTAAGGTGGGGTAAGTCCCCTGGAGGAGGAAATGACAACTCACTCCAATACTTTTGCACGGAAAATTCCACAGAGAGAGGAGTTTGGCGAAGAGTCAGACACAGTTGAGTGACTGAACACACATACAATTTATTAGAATCTTGAGATTCAAAAAGGATGATTTTAAAAGTTCCTGGGGATGGCATAAATCATTTTGTTAAATAATATTGAAATAATTCATATCTACATGGAAAATTAAAATAAAATTAAATGTTCACACATCTACTTCTACTTAATGACTATGCTAAAACTTTTGACTTTGTGGATCACAAAAATTCTTAAAGAGATACCAGACCACCTTACCTGTCTCCTGAGAGCCCTATATGCAGGTCAAGAAGCAACAGTTAGAACCAGACATGGAACAACAGACTGGTTCAAAAGTGGGGAAGGAGTACATCAAGGCTGTATATTGTCACCCTGCTTATTTAACTTATATGCAGAGTACACCATGAAACATGCCAGGCTGGATGAAGCACAAGCTGGAATCAAGATTGCTGGGAGAAATATCAATAACCTCAGATATGCAGAAGACATCACCCTTATGACAGAAAGCAAAGAAGAACTAAAGACCCTTTTCATAAAGATGAAAGAGGAGAATGAAAAAGCTGCCTTAAAACCCAACATTCAAAAAACTAAGATCATGGCATCTGGTCCCATCACCTCATGGCAAATAGATGGGGAAACAGTGGAAACAACAACAGACATTATTTTCTTGAGCTCCAAAATCACTGCAGATGGTGACTGCAGCCATGATATTAAAAGATGTTTGCTCCTTGGAAGAAAAGATATGACAAACCTAGACAGTGTATCAAAAAGCAGAAATATTACTTTGCCAGTAAAAGTCGATACAGCAAAGCTATGGTTTTTCAGTAGTCATACATGGATGTGAGAGTTGGACTATAAAGAAGGCACCAAAGAATTGATGCTTTTGAACTATGGTGTTGGAGAAGACTCTTGAGAGTCCTTTGGACTGCAAGGAGATCAAACCAGTCCATCCTAAAGGAAATAAATGCTGAATATTCATTGGAAGGACTGATGCTGAAGCTGAAAGTCCAATATTTGGCCACTTGATACGAAGAGCTGACTCATTAGGAAAGGGGAAATTAACAATAACACAATAATAGTGGGAGACTTTAATACCCCACTCACACCTATGGATAGATCAACTAAACAGAAAATTAACAAGGAAACACAAACTTTAAATGATACAATAGACCAGTTAGACCTAATTGATATCTATAGGACATTTCATCCCAAAACAATGAATTTCACCTTTTTCTCAAGTGCACATGGAACCTTCTCTAGGATAGATCACATCCTGGGCCATAAATCTAGCCTTGGTAAATTCAAAAAAATTGAAATCATTCCAAGCGTTTTTTCTGACCACAATGCAGTAAGATTAGATCTCAATTACAGGAGAAAAACTATTGAAAATTCCAACATATGGAGGCTGAACAACACGCTGCTGAATAACCAACAAATCACAGAAGAAATCAAAAAAGAAATCAAAATTTGCATAGAAATGAATGAAAATGAAAACACAACAACCCAAAACCTGTGAGACACTGTAAAAGCAGTCCTAAGGGGAAAGTTCGTAGCAATACAGGCATACCTCAAGGAACAAGAAAAAAGTCAAATAAATAACCTAACTCTACACCTAAAGCAACTAGAAAAGGAAGAAAAGAAGAACCCCAGGGTTAGAAGAAGGAAAGAAATCTTAAAAATTAGGGCAGAAATAAATGCAAAAGAAACAAAAGAGACCATAGTAAAAATCAACAAAGCCAAAATCTGGTTCTTTGAAAGGATAAATAAAATTGACAAACCATTAACCAGACTCATCAAGAAACAAAGGGAGAAAAATCAAATCAATAAAATTAGAAATGAAAATGGAGAGATCACAACAGACAACACAGAAATACAAAGGATCATAAGAGACTACTATCAACAATTATACATCAATAAAATGGACAATGTGGAAGAAATGGACAAATTCTTAGAAAAGTACAACTTTCCAAAACTGGACCAGGAAGAAATAGAAAATCTTAACAGACCAATCACAAGCACGGAAATTGAAACTGTAATCAAAAATCTTCCAGTAAACAAAAGCCCAGGTCCAGACGGCTTCACAGCTGAATTCTACCAAAAATTTAGAGAAGAGCTAAAACCTATCCTGCTCAAACTCTTCCAGAAAATTGCAGAGGAAGGTAAACTTCCAAACTCATTCTATGAGGCCACCATCACCCTAATACCAAAACCTGACAAAGATCCCACAAAAAAAGAAAACTGCAGGCCAATATCACTGATGAACATAGATGCAAAAATCCTTAACAAAATTCTAGCAATCAGAATCCAACAACACATTAAGAAGATCATACACCATGACCAAGTGGGCTTTATCCCAGGGATGCAAGGATTCTTCAATATCCGCAAATCAATCAATGTAATACACCACATTAACAAATTGAAAAATAAAAACCATATGATTATCTCAATAGATGCAGAGAAAGCCTTTGACAAAATTCAACATCCATTTATGATAAAAACTCTCCAGAAAGCAGGAATAGAAGGAACATACCTCAACATAATAAAAGCTATATATGATAAACCCACAGCAAATATTATCCTCAATGGTGAAAAATTGAAAGCATTTCCTCTAAAGTCAGGAACAAGACAAGGGTGCCCACTTTCACCATTACTATTCAACATAGTTTTGGAAGTTTTGGCCACAGCAATCAGAGCAGAAAAAGAAATAAAAGGAATCCAAATTGGAAAAGAAGAAGTAAAACTCTCACTGTTTGCAGATGACATGATCCTCTACATAGAAAACACTAAAGACCCCACCAGAAAATTACTAGAACTAATCAATGATTATAGTAAAGTTGCAGGATATAAAATCAACACACAGAAATCCCTTGCATTCCTATACACTAATAATGAGAAAACAGAAAGAGAAATTAAGGAAACAATTCTATTCACCATTGCAATGGAAAGAATAAAATACTTAGGAATATATCTACCTAAAGAAACTAAAGACCTATATATAGAAAACTATAAGACACTGGTGAAAGAAATCAAAGAGGACACTAATAGATGGAGAAATATACCATGTTCATGGATTGGAAGAATCAATATAGTGAAAATGAGTATACTACCCAAAGCAATTTATAGATTCAATGCAATCCTTATCAAGCTACCAACGATATTCTTCACAGAGCTAGAACAAATAATTTCGCAATTTGTATGGAAATACAAAAAACCTCGAATAGCCAAAGCTATCTTGAGAAAGAAGAGAACTGGAGGAATCAACCTACCTGACTTCAGGCTCTATTACAAAGCCACAGTCATCAAGACAGTATGGTACTGGCACAAAGACAGAAATATAGATCAATGGAACAAAATAGAAAGCCCAGAGATAAATCCACACACCTATGGACACCTTATCTTTGACAAAGGAGGCAAGAATATACAATGGATTAAAGACAATCTCTTTAACAAGTGGTGCTGGGAAAACTGGTCAACCACTTGTAAAAGAATGAAACCAGACCACTTTCTAACACCATACACAAAAATAAACTCAAAATGGATTAAAGATCTCAATGTAAGGCCAGAAACTATAAAACTCCTAGAGGAGAACATAGGCAAAACACTCTCCAACATACATCACAGCAGGATCCTCTATGACCCACCTCCCAGAATATTGGAAATAAAAGCAAAAATAAACAAATGGGACCTAATTAAACTTACAAGCTTCTGTACAACAAAGGAAACTATTAGCAAGGTGAAAAGACAGCCTTCAGAATGGGAGAAAATAATAGCAAATGAAGCAACTGACAAACAACTAATCTCAAAAATATATAAGCAACTCCTACAGCTCAACTCCAGAAAAATAAATGACCCAATCAAAAAATGGGCCAAAGATCTAAATAGACATTTCTCCAAAGAAGACATACAGATGGCTAACAAACACATGAAAAGATGCTCAACATCACTCATTATCAGAGAAATGCAAATCAAAACCACTATGAGGTACCATTTCACACCAATCAGAATGGCTGCGATCCAAAAGTCTACAAGCAATAAATGCTGGAGAGGGTGTGGAGAAAAGGGCACCCTCTTACACTGTTGGTGGGAATGCAAACTAGTACAGCCACTATGGAGAACAGTGTGGAGATTCCTTAAAAAACTGGAAATAGAATGGCCTTATGACCCAGCAATCCCACTGCTGGGCATACACACTGAGGAAACCAGAAGGGAAAGAGACACGTGTACCCCAATGTTCATTGCAGCACTGTTTATAATAGCCAGGACATGGAAGCAACCTAGATGTCCATCAGCAGATGAATGAAAAAGAAAGCTGTGGTACATATACACAGTGGAGTATTACTAAGCCATTAAAAAGAATACATTTGAATCAGTTCTAATGAGGTGGATGAAACTGGAGCCTATTATACAGAGTGAAGTAAGCCAGAAAGAAAAACACCAATACAGTATACTAATGCATATATATGGAATTTAGAAAGATGGTAACAATAACCCTGTATACGAGACAGCAAAAGAGACACTGATGTATAGAATAGTCTTATGGACTCTGTGGGAGAGGGAGAGGGTGGGAAGATTTGGGAGAATGGCATTGAAACATGTATAATATCATGTATGAAACGAGTCACCAGTCTAGGTTCGATATACGATACTGGATGCTTGGGGCTGGTGCAATGGGACGACCCAGAGGGATGGTATGGGGAGGGAGGAGGGAGGGGGGTTCAGGATGGGGAACACATGTATACCTGTGGCGGATTCATTTTGATATTTGGCAAAACCAATACAATATTGTAAAGTTTAAAAATAAAATAAAATTTTAAAAAAATTAAAAAAATAAAAATTCATTAAATAAAGAAAGAAAAGACCCTGATGCTGGGAAAGATTTAAGGCAGGAGGAGAAGGGGATGACATAGGACGAGATGGTTGGATGGCATCACTGACTCAATGGACATGAGTTCAAGCAATCTCCAGGAGATCGTGAAGTACAGGGCAGCCTGGTGTGCTGCAGTCCATGAGGTTGCAATGAGTCAGACATGGCTGAGGAACTGAACAACAACAACTCTGCATACAAAAATCTATTACAGATGGAATAAGGACATTGAGACAAAACTTTGAAATATTTAAACAAATAAATAAAAGAATATCTTTATAATTTTTGAATTGGGAAAGATTTCCTTAACAACTTACAAAGAAACCTATCCTAAAATCTTGACCAATTTGTCTACTTAAAAATTAAGACCTTCTGTTTACCAAAAGACTTCATGAAAAAATTAGAATATATTTTCAAAAAAGAATTGTTACCTAGAAATGCATAAGGGACTCTCACAAATCAACATTAAGAAGACAATAGGAAAAGAGGGTTAAGACACAAACAGTTTAAAAAAAATGAGTTATGAGCAAGCATAAAAAGGTTGTTCAACCTCACCCATAATTAAAAAATAAAAACTGAAATTTACTACTATTTTTCAGCCTTAGATGAAAGATGTTTACAGCTTGGCATTACCAAAATTTGTAGAGGATGCTGATTAACTATTATGTACTACTGATTGAAATTAAATTGTCTTAGCCACAGGTAAAGTATTTTAATATTAATAAAATATTAATATTTTATATTGTATTATAAAATAGAATATTTTTATAATGGTTCCACAAATTTCACAAATAAGGATGTTTATCCTTATTAGAATATAAACTCCATGAGGATCAGGGAACTGTGTGTATGTATGTTTTCTACTGAAAGAGTAGCTAGCAGCTAGTAGGTGTTCAATAAATATGTGCTAAATGAAAGAAGAAAGAATTAGGAAAACCACCAAAATATATTTGCTCAGAAGGCAAGATAAAATATTTCAAAAACAAAATATATTTCAAAATAAGAAGTAATATACTATAGATTGTGTTGTGTTAAAAAAATAATTTGACTGAAAACAGGTCTCAGAAAATTACATACAGTGTATTACTTTTCTGGAAGTAAAAGCAAGAAAAATAACTTTTAGGGATATAAAGATCTATTATAAGACTATTTTTAAAACAACAGAAAGATAAACATGGAGGAGTCAAGGCAAAGGGCTAGGGGTGGGGGACACATATGAGAATGAATGAGCATTTGAAACGCTCTAGTTATTGAGTTAGGGGGTATTTAAGGAAATTAATATTATCATTATGTATTTTAAATATAAATGATATATTTCCTTTGTATGTATTAATTTTATTAGAATAAATAAATACAATTTTAAAAAGCAAATGAAAATGCTTTAAAAATATATAGATAACCCTGTATGCGAGACAGCAAAAGAGACACAGATGTATAGAACAGTCTTTTGGGCTCTGTGGGAGAGGGAGAAGGTGGGATGATTTGGGAGAATGGCATTGAAACATATATAATATCATATAAGAAATGAATTGCTAGTCCAGGTTCGATGCAGGATACAGGATGCTTTGGGCTGGTGCACTGGGATGACCCAGAGGGATGGTACGGGGAGGGAGGTGGAAGGGTGGTTCAGGATGGGGAGCACGTGTACATCCGTGGCAGATTCATGTTGATGTATGGCAAAACCAATACAATATTGTAAATTAATTAACCTCCAATTAGAATAAGTAATTTTAATTAAAATATATATATATATAGATAATTCTGCATTTAGAATATTTAGATAAAAGCTATATATTATGTTTGAAATTGTACAGTGAGCCAACTGCAGATTTGGCACAGGGACAAAGTTTCCCGTGAACTAATTTCGTACATTTTCCAAAAGTACATACCTGCTAATTTGTTGGATTAATAATTAGAACCTTGTGAGTTTTTTTTTTTTTTTTTTAACAGAATTAAAAATTTTAAGAGTTTAGAGCCCACTAATATGGATTTGGCAATAATTCAGAGTGAATCAGGCTAATGTTTACCTTTGCACTATTTCAAAAGAATTGGTAGTTTAAGTAAATTAACTGTTTAAGGTTGAAAGTTTAAAAGAGGATTATCTTTTTAATTGTCCACATTTTTCATGAATATAAAAAATACTGACTGAATTCCACATAATCATTCTTCTAATCCCAAAGGAATGAGGCTTAGCTATTCATTTGAGCAGGATCTGAGAACTTTGTCCTTCAAGAGATGATTTTTCTCCAGAAACTTAAATGTATGAAACCCTTCTTGTTAATAAAATATTCACAAGTTTTATTTTGCAAAAATTCTAGTCATCTTTCTTCATGGTAGGAAAATGAGTGTTTTTTATGCACAATTCTCCTTTTAAAATATTAGGAATTTATGTATATGTGTGTGTGTGTGTGTATATATATATTCTTGGCTATTCAGAAGACAGACACAAAACATTGCCTTACCCTAAATTCTATAAGCTAGCCTGACTGGGATTCAATATACTTTGTGTTGACCTAACCCAAAATTTGCTATAGAAAGGACAATTGGAAATGTTCCAGAAGAATAAGACTGGTAGTAAGAGGGGAGTAATTAGGCTAATATGTTTAATGTTCTGAGAAGAAAACACATGGAAAAGGATCCCTCCTATTCCCAGGACCATAAGTAACCTCAATGTTAAAAAATTATTGAAAGAAATGGTGAATAATCTAACTCAGTGAAAAAAAATATCATTTATGTTTAAGGTACTTAAAGGACAGAGTACTAAATGAAGTGTATTTAGAGTATATTGATTACAGCCATAAATTTATATACTTCCTGTGTAGAGAAATTCATTAACATGATCCATTCAGAATTACCATTTTAGATGGTATGGCTCTACATAGAATGCTGGCAAACTCGAGTGAAATTGATTTATTCAAGAGAATTATTCATTTAATTTCCACCATTTAGTATTTATGTTCCCTTTTCATTCATTTATTCATTTCATCTTTATTCATTTACGCATTTATCAAATATTCATTTAAATGAGTTTCATTCTAACTACAGAAACTGTAAGGATGAGATTTGCAGTAAATTTATTCTTTTAATAGGTTTATTCTTGCAAAATCCTCTGAGCAGATAAAGACTGCCTGACCCATTATGTTCACACCTCTTTAAATTTTTTATGACTTTTCCTTTACCATTTCCTTTCTTAATTTGGATGCTTTCCTTGAATTTCTCTGAATTTCCTGGAATCAACCTCACTAATCTATTTAATATTTGACATACTCAATATTTTTATTCAATGAATGTATTATATATTATGCTGTAGATTTTATATAGTAGTCATTGAAGAAACTTTACTATTCAACAGTCAAACTTGTTTCACACTAGGTAATAAAATGATGCTTTGAGACTAGTTTAAAACTTGTTTAAAACTATTTATACATCACAACATTGTTCATGGACATTTGAGACATTTTTGGGTTCATGATTTTTTTTTTTTTTTTTGGTTGTTATTTCACTGAAATTAACTTGCTATTTAACAAAGGGCTTCCCCAGTGGCTCACCTGGTAAAGAATCTGCCTGCTAAAGCAGGAGATACAAGAGACATAGGTTTGACCCCAGAGTCAGGAAAATCCCCTGGAGAAGGAAATGGCAACCCACTCCAGTATTATCACCTGGAAAATTCCATGGACAGAGGATCCTGGTGAACTATAGACCATGGGGTCACAAAGAATCGGACACAACTGAGTGCACACAAACTAAATTTTACATTGCTAGTAGAACTGGTTTATTTGATGATAATTGTGCATCTAGTCTTGCTAGTCCAGTGGAGCCTGAAATCCTGTTTTCTCTGAGCTTTGACTAGGTCACATGATGAAGAACATCTTCCCGCATATACCCAATCTGGAACAGGGAAAGAGACAAAGACAGAGATGTACAGAGAATACAGCAATTTTTCTTAACTTTTCATATTTGAATTAGATGTTCAGTTTTTTGAAGTTAGATAACTCTTTTTTCTTTCTTTATCCTCCAATTTTATCATTGTTGTATTCCTGTTCTTCATATTTATTTGTTCCCAACCACTTTATTTTGGTTTGGTTATTCATTTGTGCTCCCTTCTATGAGTTACTAATTTTGGTTTCTAACCTAGCTTTAGTTTTTCATGCTTAGTTTCATTGTCTCTGTAAACTTAGGATCAGAATCCCTTACTCAGACAATTCTAGTCCTAGAGAATAATGACCAGGCAGTCTACTTTCAGCCCAGCCTAATTCCTTCTCCCAACTCCTTTTGTAATAATGTCGGATAATCATGCAATAAAATATGTTTGAAATTATTATATGGAATTGTTTTCCAATTCAAATTGGTGACCATGGAGAGTGAATGAATGGGCTTCCCTGGTGACTCAGATGGTAAAGAATCTGCCTGCAATGCAGGAGACCTGGGTTTGATCCCTGGGTTGGGAAGATCCCCTGGAGGAGGGCTTGGCAACCCACTCTAGTATTCTTGCCTGGAGAATCCCAGGAACAAAGGAGCCTTGTGGGCTACAGTTCATGGGGTCACAGAGAGTCAGACACAGCTGAGCGACTAAACACATGGAAAGTTAATGAGTTAGCTACCATCCTAGCTAGCCTAGATTTTGAACACCAGAAGGTAGGAGCACCAATATTTACTATTAAATTATTTAAACAATTACCTTCCTTTAAGTTGTTTGTTTGTTTGTTCTATTGGTTGGTTGCTTGGTTGGCTTTTTGTGTATTATATTTCTTGATAAAGGGTGGCAGAAAAAGGTTACAATTGTCTTTCACTTTTAATTTTTGAAGTAAGCGTGGATATATACATAAATGCTATAATGTTAACAGGAACGAGTAAGAATATCATGGGAAAAAATGAATATCAATACAGTGGTCAGCTGATAAATTGAACACAAAGTTCCATTTGCCATAAATTGTTCTACAGAAAAGTAGTTTAGAAGAACATTGCTAAGGGGTGCGCAGTTTCAAAACTCAGAATTTAGAGAAAAAGGTAAAGACAAATTCCATCTTACATGCATCACTGTGGTTATCCTAAGTCATAGTCAAAACAAGCGTGCTTGGGTGAAGGAAGATGCCTTAAAAGTGCACTGCCTATTGTTTGTTTAAATTGCTTTTGCTGGAATTAGAACTATATTCAACCATTTTCCTATAGGAATATTTTGAGACTTTGATACCCATTTTTTTTTTTTAATTACAAGTATGGTTTTAGTAACAGGACCTGTTTTTATAAAAATAATAATTACGTGAACTTCCCTGGTGGTGCAGTGGATGATGCACGTGGCCTGCTAATGCAGGGAACATGGGTTTGATCCCTGGTCTGGAAAGATCCCACACACCACAGGCAACTAAAGCCCGTGCCCTGTCACTACTGGAGCCAGTGCACTCTCGGGTCTTCTAGCCACAACTTACGAGTCCCTATGTCACACCTACTGTAGCCCGAGTGCTGCAACTACTGAAGCCTGTGTGCCTGGAGCCTGTGCTCCAAGACAGGAGAAGTTACCACAGTGAGAAGCCTGTGCACCACAACAAAGCGTGGCCCCCACTCAACTGCAACTAGAGAAAACCTGTATGCAGTAACGAAGAGCCAGCACAGCCAAAAATAAATATATAAATTAATCTTTTTAAAATTACTTAAAAATAATAATTATGTGATTAAACAGTATTAATTAAGTATTAAACAGTAGCATTACATGAATTCAAATCCCTGTGATGTCAGTATTCACAATACGGATAAAATGTCTCATGAAGGCCATCTACCCTAGGTGCCATATACTGATAAGAACTCTATTTTTATTTTTTATTTAAATTTAATTTTTATTTTACATTGAAGAATAGTTAGGTTTCTCTGGTGGCTCAATGGTAAAGAATCTGCCTGCAATGCAGGAGACATGAGTTCAATCTCTGGGTCAGGAAGATCCCCTGGAGAAGGAAGTGGACATCCACTCCAGTATTCTTGCCTGGGAAATGACATGGACAGAGAAGTCTGGCAGGCTACAGTCCGTGGGACTGCAAAAGAGTTGGACACAACTTAGCAGCTAAACAACAACAACAATGGTTGGTTTATACCATCATGTTAGTTTCAGGTGTACAGCAAAGTGATTCAGTTATACATAAACATATGTCCACTCTTTTTCAGATTCTTTTCCCATATAGGTTATTACAGAATACTGAGTCGAGTTCCTGTGCTATACAGTAGGTCCATGTTGGTTATTTATTTTATTTATTGTAGTGTGTTTATGTTAATCCCAAACTCCTAATTCATCCCTCCTCCTGCTTTGGTATCCATAAATTTGTTTTCAAAGTCTCTATTTTTTATTTGGAAATAAGTTCACCTACCCTAGGTGCTGTGTACTGATGAGAACTTTAATTAGCAACAGAGAGAACTTGGAGAGATTTGAATTGGCCTCTTGAGAGATTGTGGTTTGCTATTTTTGTTTTATCCAAAAGTAATCAAACATTGCATATAAGCTATCAAGTATGTAAACACACATCCCTTGTGTTTTATTCTTGACTCAGTTAAAGTCTCTTAACTAAATTCTTGCTACTATCTCTTACTTCCTATGGGCCATCTTTCTAGTGAGTCCTTCATTTTAAAAGACTTCATTTTTTGTCAGTTATAAATTCCATGCACAGCCCCGAGAACTGTCCTTCACAAGAGCAAGACCTGTCCCCAGATTTATCAGTATCCTGAACATATATCCTCTACTTCAGTAACTGAATCTGAACAGATGACATTCTTTTCAATGTCTCTATGCCTTTATACATGTTGTTCCTTTGCCTAGAAGTTCCCACCCTCCACATCTGGCAAATTCCTCATTTTCTACAGTAACTCATGCTACCTCATTCATACGGCTGTCCTTTATAGAGTTAATTCCTAAAGATAATTACTGCCATATGTTGTTCCAACATGATTTTATTCACATCTTTAATATTTTTATGTAATATAGAGAGAGTACACCATAGTGGTTAAGATCATGCCTTTGACTCAGTAATTCTCAGAGCATAACCTTGGGCAAGTTATGTGAGCTCTTTAATTTCACCACCTGTAAAAAGGGGGTGATAATATGAGGTCAAAGGTAGTCCACTCCTTCCTGTTTCAACTTTGACATGTAAAGAGCTGAGTCCACATGCCTGTCCTCACAACTAGAAAAAGTTAAACAGACTGAAAACTGATTACTTTTCTTGTACCCATCATGGATCTAAAGTTGCAGGGCAAACCACTGTACTAAAATCTGGAGAGACAGATTCATCTGGAGAGCCAGAGATCAGAGCTGCTTACCTGGAGCAAAAGTCATTGAGGCAAACAACTGAGAGGAACACATAAATGATACTGTGGATGAATTGGGAGTGGCTGCGTATGGACTAGTATGGGAACTGAGAAACTCCTAGGATCAGCAGTCACAGGAGAAGGCTATACTTTTATAGGCTTTTCTTCCAGGTAAAGTACAGAGGAGTCAACTTAAAGAAGAGCTCCAAATTCCAAGAGCTAGAACAATTTGAGTAACAAAATAAAGTAGGATTAGATTTTAACATAAAGTATAAAGTAAATATAAATATAAAGTTATGGCAAACCTAGACAGTGTATTAAAAAGCAGAGACATCACTTTACCAACAAAGCTCCCTATATTCAAAGCTATAGTTTTTCCAGTAGTCATGTATGGATGTGAGAGTTGGACCATAAAGAAGGCTGAGTGCTAAAGAATTGATGCTTTTGAATTGTGCTGCTGGAGAAGACTCTTGAGAGTCCCTTGGATAGCAAGGAGATCAAACCAGTCAATTATAGAGGAAATCAACCCTGAATATTCATTGGAAGGATCAATGCTGAAGCTAAAGCTCTAATACTTTGGCCACCTGATTTGAAGAGCTGACTCACTGGAATAGACTCATGCTAGGAAAGACAGGAGAAGTGGGCAACAGAGGATGAGATGTTTGAATGGCATCCCTGACTCAATGGACATGAGTTTGAGCAAAATACAGGAGATGGTAAAGGACAGGGAAGACTAGCATGGTGCAGTCTTTGGGGTTGCAAAGAGTCAAACACAACTTAGTGACTAAACAAAAAGATAAAGTAATAACATCAGTCCATAAGTGACATAAATAAATGATTGAATTAATAAATGAATGGTAGAGAATAGGCAACTCTTACATGTAGAAGACTCTCAAATAATTTATGTAACTATTCTGATCTGTTGACTTGCAAATTTTCTTCAAAAAGAAATCTGAAAACACTCTACCTCAGCCAGGTAAGCAACAGTGGTAAGTCATTTTAATATATTGTACCTTTCATATGATGAATGAATGACACTTTACTTCTGTGATCTTTCTCTCAACAAACCATAATCTCAGTTTAGTAATGAAAAAAGCATGAAAAAAATTCCAAGAGTAGGGTATAAAATAGAACACCTGACCAGTACTCCTCAAAATTGTCAAGTTCATTAAAAATGAGGTACCTCAGAGATACTGTTGAAGCCAAGGGAAACCTAAGGAGATATAGTAAGCAATGTAATGTGGTATCCTGGATTGGATTTTGGAATTGAAAAAGAACATTAGGTAAAACTAGGAAAATCTGAGTCAAGTATAAACTTTCAGTTCATTTCAGTCATTCAGTCATGTCTGACTCTTTGCAACCTCATGGACTGCAGCATGCCAGGCTGTCCTGTCCTTCACCAATCCCTGGAGCTTGCTCAAACTCATGTCCATTGAGTCAGTGATACCATTCAACCATCTCATCCTCCATCGTCCCCTTCTCCTCCTGCCTTCAATATTTCCCAGTATCAGGGTCTTTTCCAAAGAGTCAGTTCTTCGCATCAGGCGGCCAAAGTACTGGAGCTTCAGCTTCAGCATCAGTCTTTCCAATTAGTATTGAGGACTGATTTCCTTTAGGATTGACTTGTTTGATCTCCTTGCAGTCCAAGGGATTCTCAAGAGTCTTCACCAACATCACAGTATTATTAATATATCAGTATTGATTCATTGAATGTGAAAAATGTAACATTTATGTGATGTAAAATTTCTGTGATGGTTAATTTTATGTGTCAACTTGACTGGAACACAAGATGTCTAGAAATTTGGTTAAATATTATTCTGTGTATGTTGGTGAGGTTGTTTCTGGATGAGATTTACATACAAATCAATAGTGAGTAAAGCAGATGGTCCTTCCCAACGCCAGTGGGTCCCATCCAATTCTCAGGAGGTCTGAGTAAAATAAAAGGCAGAGTAAGGGAGAATTTGCTCTCTGCCCAGCTGTTTTTGAAGTAGGATCTGGCTCTTTTCCTGCACTTAGATTGGAATTTGCACCATTAGCTCTTCTGGGTCTCGAGCTTGCAGATGGCAGTTGATGGGACTTCTCAGCCTTCAGAATCACATGAGCCAATTCTTCATAATAGATAAATACATAAACATATAGATACATATATTGCATGTATATATGTACCCTGTTGATCTGTTTCCCTGGAGAACCCTGACTAATACACATACTGAAGTAAAATGCTAATATTAAGACAAATTTGGTGTGAGATATGTGAGAAATCTGTACTCCCTTTCCATTTTTCTGTAAATCTAAGACTATTCGAAAACAAAACAGTTTATTGAAAAAAAAGTTGAATATTGACAATTCAATATGGTAATTGATAATTCAACCATAATAATGGTTTTCTTTATTCTTTACATGATTGTAACATAGATTTAAAGGGGTTAATCAATGTAAAATTCTTAGAATAATGCCAGGCATAAATTAAAGGTCAATAAATGCTATTATTATTAATGTATCATACAGATTTATTATATCAGGTTTTCATTATTTTTCAATCTTCTCCCTGAGTCTTATTATTATTTATTTAGGTAATCACTGGAGATTGATTTTATCAGTTCTATATATGGCAGCCTTTGGAAATTTAATAAGAATGACTGCTGCTGCTGCTGCTGCTAAGTCGCTTCAGTCGTGTCCGACTCTGTGCGACCCCATAGATGGCAGCCCACCAGGCTCCCCCATCCCTGGGATTCTCCAGGCAAGAACACTGGAGTGGGCTGCCATTTCCTTCTCCAATGCAGGAAAGTGAAAAGTGAAAGTGAAGTCGCTCAGTCGTGTCCGACTCCTAGCGACCCCATGGACTGCAGCCTACCAGGCTCCTCCACCCATGGGATTTACCAGGCAAGAGTACTGGAGTGGGACGCCATTGCCTTCTCCAAATAAGAATGACTCTTATAATTTATTTAATGAAGGTTTATGGAAGCTATCTTTTGCATTTTATACTAGTCTACCTATTATAGAAATAGACAAAGGAATAGAAAATGATTTTAAGGAAACTACAGCTTATCTGGAAAGATTTAATGTTTTATCTTTTTATCATTTATCTTGATATTATCTACTTTGAACTATTTTTTAACTCAGTCTTTCTCCAAAATGGAGCTAGGGAATAAATATATGAGTTAATTTAGGAATAAGTAGAAAGATACGGAAGTAATAACATAATATTTATCATGTAAATAACTCTTCCAATTACACATACAAATTCCCTCCAGCCACACATGTTGAAGACCTGAGTAATCCAAAGTCAAACAGACATTAAGTTGATTTTAAGTCCTTGCAAACTGTGTGCTTTTAGCGTGTCTTAACCTCTTTGTTTCAGTCTGTCCTATGAATGTGTGTGTGTGTTCAGTTGCTTAGTTGTGTCTGACTCTTTGAGACTACAGCCCACAAGGCTCCTCTGTCCATGGGATTTCCTAAGCAAGAATAATGGAGTAGGTTGCCATTTGCTTCTCCAGGGATCTTCTGGACCCAAAGATCGAACCAGTGTCTTCTATTTTGGCAAGCAGATTCTTTACCACTGAGCCATCAGGGAAGCAAGTAATGGATGCTCAGTAAACAACCACTATAATCCCTGGTGGCTCAGATGGTAGAGAATCTGATTGCAATGTGGGAGACCAGGGTTCGATCCCTGGGTCGGGAAGATAGGTCCCCTGGAGAATGAACTGGCAACCCATTCCAGTATTTTTGCCTGGAGAATCCCATGGATAGGGGAGCCTGGCAGACCATGGGGTTGCAAAAAGTTGGACATGACTGGGCAACTGCATGATGTGATAATAATAATTTATACAGTAATCTCAGCAAGAAAAATGTCTTTTTATTTCTTAATCTTGAACCTTGCAGAAAAGTGTATCACTTTTGTGCATTTCAATGTTATTTAGAATATTCTATAATATCTGATACTGACATTGTATCCAACCAGTTCAATTCAGTTTAGTTGCTCAGTCCTGACAGACTCTTTGTGACCCCATGGACTTCAACACACCAGACTTCCCTGTCCATCACCAACTCTTGGAATTTACTCAAACTCATGTCCATTGAGTTGGTGATGCCATCCAACCATCTCATTCTCTGTCATCCCCTTCTCCTCCCACCTTCAATCTTCCCCAACATCAGGGTCTTTTCAAATGAGTCAGTTCTTCACATCAGGTGGCCAAAGTATTGGAGTTTCAGCTTCAACATCACCCTTCCAATGAACACTCAGGACTGATCTCTTTTAGGATGGACTGGCTGGATCTCCTTGTAGTCCAAGGGACTCTCAAGAGTCTTCTCCAACACCACAGTTCAAAAGCATCAATTCTTCAGTGTTCAGATTTCTTTATAGTCCAACTCTCATATCCAACAAGTAATACCAAATTACTTTGTCATTAAGGGAATTTTAGTTCTTTTGCCTCCATTCCCCTCTTTAAAATAGAATTAATTTTTTTTTTTTTAACCTAGGCTAACTCTTAAGCCCCTATATTATATTACTCTTTTTTAACTGCATTTGATACCTGCGGTTAAAATGGAAAATGTTCTGAACCAGTACATTTATTTATGGACTCTTTTTCACCTTCATTAGTAATTTCATTTCTCTCTGATGCATTATTCCTTTGTCGTTAATTTTCTTCATCCCATCTTTAATGTCTTATTTTTATTTTCACTCCTATTTCTCTTTTATTTGCCTATTACTATATATATGCTAGACTTGTTATCTTTCTTTGCCAACTCTTTTTGTATTTGCAGACTACATATTATATTCTACCACAGGTCTGATGACATGCTTAGGCACACAAATAATTTTCTGTGTTTCTTGGCCACATTCCTGAAAGCATACAACTTTCATATTTTTACTGGGCCTCTTGCTCATCATTTTCTTTCTCTCTTATTCCAATACTGATGATAAAAAGTCCCCTTACAAACTTAGTTGCCACTGAACGTATACTATCTTTCCTTCTTACCTGATAATTTTTTAGTAAAATTATTATCTAAAACATTTTAATTTTATTTATAGAAGATTATTGATATTAAACTGCAAGTACCAACAGCAAGTTGCTATGCTCTTAAAGGAACAACTCTATTTTATTGCATGAGTCAGTGTCAAGAAATTTTTGGTCTCCAATAACTGCTTTCACAAAGATTAGAGACAACTTAGTGACTGAACAACAACAAAAAAACATTTCTCACTTTGAAGATGATCACCTATCAGATCCCATACATATACACCCAGTTTCTCTTCATGTGGCTTCAGTTGCCTGCAATCAACTACAGTCTGAAAATATTAAATGGAAAATTCTAGAAATAAATCATAAATGTTAAATTGTGTATACCACCATTCTGAGTAGAGTAATGAAATCTCCCACTGTGCCACTCCATTCTGCCGGATCCCCAGCCATCAACATCATCTGTTACTAACATCCAACCATCAACATCATCATGCTGGGTGATCCAGAACCACCCCAAGCAGATGATCCCCCTTTAGATGCACGGACAGAAGGTCAAGAGTAGCCTAACACTACATCACAATGCCTATGTCATTCACTTGATTTCATCTCACCCTGTAGGCATCTCATCACAAAAAGAAGAAATGTGAGTACTGCTGCTGCTGCTCTGCTGCTACTAAGTCGCTTCAGTGGTGTCCGACTCTGTGCGACCCCACAGACGGCAGCCCACCAGGCTCCCCCGTCCCTGGGATTCTCCAGGCAAGAACACTGGAGTGGGTTGCCATTTCCTTCTCTAATGCAGGAAAGTGAAAAGTGAAAGTGAAGTCGCTCAGTCGTGTCTGACTCTTTGCGACCCCATGGACTGCAGCCTACCAGGCTCCTCCTTCCATGGGCTTTCCCAGGCAAGAGTACTGGAGTGAGGTGCCATTGCCTTCTCAAAAAGTGAGTACAATCCTATAATAATATTTTGAGAGAAAGAAAAGTAACGTTCACATCATTCTTACTATAGTTTATTGTTGTAACTGCTCTGTTTTGTTATTATTTTGTTATCAGTTTTGCTGTTAATCTTGGATCATATTCCCTGTGAAAAAGGGGGAACTACTGTAATAAAGTCTGTGATATTTACATTGTTTGGATGGAGTTGAAATGACTTAAAATAATGATTATTTGCCTTGATGTGGGAATGAAGATTCAAGTGTTAAGACTGTTTCCTCACACACTGTTAACAAGTTGCAAGCAGAGTATTTTGCAGGGGATTCTCCACTAGTTCAGTAACACATGAAAACTCAGCAACAATAAAAAATACCTCCAGTTCACTTCTAAGTGGAAAAGAAAATGGATGCTCTTTCACAGGTTAGAAAGGCACTTATCACGTTGAAAGTACCAATTTAGCACTGAAGATTGCTAATAGGTGCTGTGAGATGAGTCACAATTTATAAGCATTGTTGGCAGAGGTTGAAGGTTTTATAGTTTACAGAACTGGGGGCTGTGAGGGCTGTGTCTTAACTTAAGTGGAACTAGCAAAGATTTAACATCATTCTACTTTCCTTGTCAAAAAGCAAAGTTTTACTTTTTTCCCCATGGAGTGTTGTGTATGCATGTCTAGCTCAGCTTGGTGACATCAAAAATTCTAGAGGCCTCAGAAATGTCCCTGAGGTGGGTATCTACCCTGAGGGAGCTAATGTTGATCTCATATGTGTCATGGAGTTGAACCCATCCTGCCATGTCGTTGCTGAGGTCCAGTCCACAGCGGGTCTCAGGTGGCTACTCAAACTCCAGGGAAAAGAAACCTAGTCTTCACTGAAGAAATTCTGAGAGGCTTTGGAATTCTAAATTGAGATCTTTTATTTCTCTGTTCTCTTCCTTTTAATTAGAACTTTAAAAGTTTATACAAGTTCCTGCCATTACGACATAAAATTTAAAAAGCTACTATTGATTGTCTGCTGTGAGTTAGGGACTCTTTCTGATGTTTTACCATCATTGTTCTATTTATTCTAGTAGGGCATGTTGTGTTTATTTTATGGATGGTGTAGGCAAGGCTTTCACAGGTCAACTGTGTAACTGAGAGGACTCATCTAGTAAGCAGCAGAGACTAGATTTGAACCCATATTCCAATTCTAAAGCTTGCATCCTTAGCCAGGTTTTCAATTTATTACTAAAATACAAATTCAAAATAGTTAGGTCTGCTCAAAAGTGTATGGCTCTCTGTTATGCAGAGTGATGTAAGTCAGAAAGAGAAAAACAAATATCATATATTAATTCATATATATGGAATCAAGAAAAATGGTACTCATGAACCTATTTCCATGGAAGGAATGGAGACTTAGATATAGAGAATGGACTTGTGGACACATTGGCAGAAGAAGAGAGTGTGACAAATGGAGAACGTAGCATTGACATGTGTACACTGCTGCTGCCGCTACTAAGTCGCTTCAGTCGTGTCCGACTCTGTGTGACCCCATAGATGGCAGCCCACGAGACTCCCCCGTCCCTGGGATTCTCAAGGCAAGAACACTGGAGTGGGTTGCCATTTCCTTCTCCAAAGAATGAAAGTTAAAAGTGAAAGTGAAGTCGCTCAGTCGTGTCCAACCCTGAGCGACCCCATGGACTGCAGCCTACCAGGCTCCTCCTTCCATGGGGTTTTCCAGGCAAGAGTACAGAGTGGGGTGCCTATCATGTGTAAAAGAGATAGCTGGCAAGAAGTTGTTTTTAAACACAGGGAGCCCAGCCTAGTGCTCTGTGATGACCTAGAGGGGTAGGGTGAGGGGAGGGGAGGGAGGTTCAAGAGGGAGGTGGTATATGTATAATTATGGCTGAGTTGCATTGTTATATGGCAGAAACCAACACAACATTGTAAAGCAATTTTCCCCCCAATCAAAAATAAATTTAAAAAATAAATTAAAAAAAAGATTTTTTAAAAAGTTCTTATGTAAACTATTACATATAGAATGGATAAACAACAGGTCTTACTATATTGTACTGGGAATATATTCAACATCCTGTGATAAAACATAATGAAAAAGAATTTGAAAAAGAATCTATATATCTATATAGATAGATAGATATGATTAACTAAATCATTTTGCTATATAGCAAAAATTAACACAGCATTGTATTACATTGGTGCAAAAGTAATTGTGCTTTTGCATTGTTGAACTTTGCCACTTGATATTGGGATACATTCTTAAATAAATGTGATTATGCTATACATCATTTTAATATTCATTCTCATTTTATGTATTGTTGCTAATGACTATTAGTTGTTTGGGTATTTTGTATTTACTTTAGACTATGGAAATGATGTTAGATAAAAAGCATATTTAGCAAGTCTTTTATTCGAGTTCAAAACCGGCCATAAAATAGTGGAGACAACTCGCAACATCAACAACACATTTGGCCCAGGAACTGCTAAGGAACATAAGGAACTTAGTGGTTCAGGAAGTTTTGCAAAGGAGATGAGAGCCTTGAAGATGAGGAGTGTAGTGACCAGCCATCAGAAGTTGACAGTGAAAATTGAGAGCCATCATTGAAGCTGATCTTCTTACAGCTACATGAGAAGTTGCCAAAGAACTCAATGTCAACCATTCTATGGTCACTCGGCATTTGAAGCAAATTGGAAAGGTGAAAAAGCTTGATAAATGGGTGCCTCATGAGATGACCAAAAAATAAAAGAAAAATTGGTGTTTTGAAGTGTCATCTTTTCTTATTGTATGCAATGACAACAGACCATTTCTCAATCAGATTGTGGTGTGCCATGAAAAGTGAATTTTATATGACAACTGGTGATGACCAGCTCAGTGATTGGAGCAAAAAGAAGCTTCAAGCATTTTCCAAAGCCAAACTTGCACAAAAAAAGATCATGGTCACTGTTTGGTGGTCTGCTGCCAGTCTGATCCACTACAACTCTCTGAATTTCAGTGAAACCATTATACCTGAGATGTATGCTCAGCAAATTGATGAGATGAACCAAAAACTGCAATGCCTGCAGCTGGCATTGATTAACAGAATGGGCCCAATTTTTTTCCATGACAACACCCAACTGCCCATCGCATAACCAATGTTTCAAACGTTGAATGAGTGGGCCTATAAACTTTTGCCTCATCTGCTATATCCACCTGGCTTCTTGCCAACTCATTACTACTTCTTCAAGCATCTCAACAACTTTTTGCAGGGAAAATGCTTCCACAATAAGCAGGAGGCAGAAAATGCTTTCCAAGAGTTCATCCACAGATTTTTATGCTACAGGAGTAAATAAATTTATTTCTTGTTGGCAAAATTTTGTTGATTGTGATGGTTCCTGTTTTGCTTAATAAAGATGTGTTTGAGCCTAGTTATAATGATTTAAAATTCATGGCTTGAAACCGCAATTATGTTTGCACCAACCTAATAAATCAATTATACTTCAATAAAATATCTTTTTTAAAAGCCAATGGCTCTTAAGCTTTAGCCCCTATAGCATAATTTTTTTTAATTCTCTTTACATGCCAAAATATTCTCCACTAAGACTTAAATGGGAGAATCATTCTTATTCCTGATTCTCTTTGCCTTGTAGAAACAGTTGTACAATCTAAGAAATCAACATGGTCACTGCCTCACACAGAGTTGTTCAGAAAAAAACTGAGACCATCAAATGTGTATTTCATCACTCCTTTTAGAGCCTGTGACAGAGTCCTACAACACACACAGGTTTGGATTTCTGGCTCTACTGAGCAATACCCAAAATAGATAAATTCATATTTATTTTTTTCTTGGATTTAATAACATTCTGCTTCCATTCTGAAGCACATGCTGAAGACAAGTACAGACAGAACGCAGTCATTGTTTTTTCTTAAAAAAAAAAAATCTGATTTTATCCTTCTCCTGTTTATAATCCTGATCCACTTAAGATACAATGGAACACCTGCAAATTGTCACTAAAAAGATCTTTTCTCTATCCTGCCCCAGCCTTTGAGTCATGTTTCTCATCCCTACGTGTCTCAGCTGTTTCTTTCTCACTGAAAGGTCATACTTCCCTTCCTTCCTCTTGCTGCCTCCTTGAAGGATCCTAACCAGCTCCTCTGTTAGTGATTCCTGTATTCTCTAGCAGAGAGTGAAGATTTTCCAGAGCTTTAGAAAGTGATCTGTATAGTTGAAACAAATAGAGACTATTGTAGAGAGAAAACAGGTTCAGTGCTGGAGCTCACCATCAGCTCATCATCAAGGACAAAAGGGTGAAACTTTGTGGATAAACTAAACAACATGGAGTAGCTCTGAAGGTGGGGAATGTAGAAGGTCCATGTTGAAAGAGTGTGGAAACTTGGTCAGTGAGGGGCTTGTCATTGCATCAGGAAGCCTGGGCTTAAAGCCAGCTCCACACTGTCTGATGTGATGTTTTCTTATTTATAAAATGATGATCAAATACCTGCATCCATTGGTTGTTGTGAGCATTGAGTATATTAATCATCATAAACAATGAACAGTGTGAAGTGCCCCATAGTAATAGATATATGGAGTTAGCAAAGATCCCTGTGAAAACACATGCTTCATAATTTACTGATCTGTGTACCTGGCACATAGTCGGAACTCAGGAGATGCTGGCTTAATGATGGAATCATGCATTTAGCAGAATGAAACAGGGAATAGAAGTAGAAGATAAGAAACAAAAAATCAGCTGGGTATGAAGAACATGTTAAAAGCAAAATCTAATTCTTTGGTGGTTTTACTTCAGGTGTGAAAATGGGATCACCTCTATCCATTAATTGCTAATAGTAATTTTGTTGCCCCAAACAGCCTGCACATTCTTTGAGATTTTTCTCTGAGCTCCTAGGAATGATTTGTTATCTGAGTGAACTTCATGTTAGGCTCAAGTGATTTCAGTGGGAACAGCCTGCTGCTGCTGCTGCTGCTGCTAAGTTGCTTCAGTTGTATCTGACTCTGTGCGACCCCATAGACGGCAGCCCACCAGGCTCCCCCGTCCCTGGGATTCTCCAGGCAAGAACAATGGAGTGGGTTGCCATTTCCCTCTCCAATGCATGAAAGTGAAAAGTGAAAGTGTAGTCACTTAGTCATGTCTGACTCTTAGCAACCCCATGGACTGCAGCCTACCAGGCTCCTCCGTCCATGGGATTTTCCAGGCAAGAGTACTGGAGTGGGGTGCCATTGCCTTCTCCGGGATTTCTCTAATTCATTATACTACTGGATTTCTCTAATTCATTATACTACTTATGATGTCTCCTAAATGACTTTGCCCAATGAAAATGGATATTTTTAACTTTGGTGCATTTTTAAGCTGTCTCATCGGATATTTAAGATACTCCATAGCAGAAAGTATTGATATTTGCAGGGTAGAAGGAACAGGCCAATTTCTACTGTTAGCTCAACTGCTAATATCTGGGAACTAAAATTTTTGTTTTTAAAAATGAGCTCTTACACAGGGCACTTTTCATAGTCAGTGCTGCTTCTGAGGGAAGATAAGTTTTAGGTCTTATCTTGCTCACAACGACAGTGAAGGTTGGATTGCATTTCAAGTATTGCATCAATTCAACCAAAAACTCCATGTAATTTCAGGTATGAATTACTATTCTCTAATTATGAGTCTAATTATTTTTTTATACTCTGGGTCAGTTAATTAAAGCTGTGCTACTTAGTGACTACTCTTTTATCTTCTTCAGTACATCGGTTGTCACAGTGTTCCTTTTCACATACTAAATTGAGGTTTGCCTACAGCCAGGAGTTGGCTCTTTTATACATTTTGATGTCTCTGTAGCCTAAGTGCATTTGCTGTAGTTTGGGAAATCTTTAAAGACTTTAAGAAAATAATTGGTAAGCTACTATGAGCAATACAAAATTGTATTCTAACACTATCAGAAAAATATAAATCTTCAAGGACTAAAAGCTTTCTCTTTTTTTACTAAAGAGAAAACTACATGGCTTTGGATATTTATCTATCCTAAAGTAATTTTGAAGGTAAGAAATACCATGAGTAGGTCTGTATGGTCTTGATATATACATAAAAGTAGAAACAAGAAAAGAGAGAAGGTGCAAAGTAATAACGTGATTTGAAAAAAGAATGTCTACTTTTATCATTAGTGGTTGATTTGAATTGCAGCTTTCAAAAGCCACATCCTAGGCTTTTAGGTTAGCTGAAAGCTGTACCCTAACCTAGGCTTCCCAGGTGGTTCAGATGGTAAAGCATGTGCCTGCAATGCAGGAGACCCAAGTTCGATCCCTGGTCAGGAAGATTCCCCTAGAGGAGGGCATGGCAAACCCACTCCAGTATTCTTGCCTGGAGAATTTCATGGACAGAGGTGCCTGAGGGGTTACAGTCCGTGGACTTGCAAAGAGTCAGACATGACTGAGCGACTAATGACACTTTCACATATGAACACACATCCTAATGTAGGGGTTAGGTACACATCATAACCCCTAGAACCAGCAAACATGGTCTTATTTGGAATGAAATTCTTACTGGCCATATTCTTCTCTTGAAGGGTAATTTCATTTCATGTACACTCGATTAAAATATGATTTTCAATATTTGAAAGTGAATAGTGTTTGGAAAAGTCTTTAAAGACTGAGCTATTAATTTTAGTCTTTTGCATTATGTCATCCACCTCCATTAGACATATTTTTGGTCTAAAGATAAAATAATGAATAAGCTATTTCAGAAGATTACATGCATAGCTATTGAAGAATATACTACTATCACTCATTTGTTCAATGTTTTGTATCTTACAAAGAACATTTGTTTTATCTGGAAAGAAAGCTCAGGCATAAATCATTCTATGTTACTGAGGTTGAAGCTGAGATTGTTCATTTATGCAGTGATTAAATATTTACTGAGCACCTACTGTGTACTATTTTACATGGTAGAGAGACAATAGGGAATACATAAACAATCCTCATTAATCTTACATTCTATTGCAAGTAAAGGAAGGACTTTCAATAAACATGTCAAATACAATATTATTATTTTGTTAGAGCATATATTGTTAGTTTAAGGAGCACAAAGCACTGTGTTAGAAGCTCTGAAAATTAAAATGGAATGGCCATAACTCTGATAAGTTCTTTAGGAAGGTGATGAAAGGAGTCATGAAGATACATGGGAGAAATCCTTTTGAAAAGTAATAAGCAGTTAGTCTTAAGACCTGTGCCTGATACATTCAAGGAACAGCAAGACGACCAGTGAGAGCAAAGAGAGTACAGTAGTTGATGAAGTCAAAGAGATAGTAAGTTGAGGATATATATGGTTTTTATGCCATTTGATGACTTGTTTTTTTTTTTCTAAATGAAATCTAGAACTATTGGAAGGTTTAACAAAAAGTGATACAATCTAACTTATAATTTAAAAGAAATGATTTCTGTACAGTGTAGAAACAGGTGGTAGGTGTGAAAGGCAGGCTCAGGAAAATCAGGAGGCTCTTGGCATAATGTAAGTTCTGGTAATTTCTGCCGGGAGCAGGAGCTCCGCCCCTGGCAAAGGTCATGAGGAAGGAAGCTCAGCATACACAAAGGCGGGATCGAGCCTCAGGAGTCCCCCTGGAAATTCTCGAGCATCTACCCCCAAAACCAGAGTCTGCCTACTTTCTGCTTTGTGCTCTCACCTACACCTCTGACTTTACTGGGGGCTGTCCCCCACTACCTCTCTCTGAAAAAAGAGTTAGCTTACAGCTCCAGTTAATAATTCCTGGGTGTGACAGTGTTTCAACCTACAAACTCCTTTGGAAGTCCTCTAGCCTGCCTGAATAGGTTTTTCCGGCCACATGGGATTGTTCAGAGCCTCCCAACTGTGAGAGGCATGAGATGTTCTAAACTGTCTGAATACAGATTCCTTTGAGCAGTTAAACGATTGATTAGAAATTGTATTGGTGAAGGGTTTTTCACTTGTTGGGCCAATGTTTGCTGCTAAGTTTCCATATCCCTTACCTGCTGTGTCCCTGGCAGTGTATTGATTAATATAATTGGTGTAAGTAGTAGCTTTAAGCTTTAATGTTCATAAACTTGGACCCTTGAGTTAATTCTTTTTCTTGTTATAGCCCACCACACCTTTGCCCTATAGGAATGCAACTTTATCTAATGCTTTTGGAGGGTGGCGCCTGACTTTAGAATAATCACCTTTAGAGAAAAATAAGTTTCTTAAAATGTTAACAGGCCTCTGGGCCAGAAGATGATGCAAATCACCTAAACTTTTGCATATGATAAGTTTGCAGGAAGAAAGCCTGGCTTGCTGCGTGACTCTACCCCTTCCCCCATTATCCTCTATGCATAACTTAAGGTATAAACACTACTTTGGAAAATAAAGTGCGGGCCTTGTTCACCGAAACTTGGTCTCCCCATGTCATTCTTTCTCTCACCTTCTGGCTGAACTATTCAGCCTCTTTTCTCCACTGAATTTCCTCACTGAGCTATCCTTATTTCAGCCTCTTTTCTCCACTGAATTTCCTCACTGAGCTATCCTTATTCTATTACTCTTTATATCCTTAATTAACGTTTAATTAAGCAGTTGTTTCCTGATCCTCGCCGACGCGGTCCCCGCTTCGAATTCCCTGGGTCCACCGGGGCTGGACCCCGGCAAATTTCCACTAGAATAGTAGGTGGTAAAAAAGGTTAAAATCAAACATGATTTACTGATGAGTAGGATTTGGGGTGTGAGAAAAAGAGAAGATTCAAACATGACTTCAAGTTTTTTGACTTGTCTAACTAGAAATATGAAGCTGATAATAACTGGAATCATAATGGCATTAGATACAGTGGGCTTGGAGGAGTAATAAAATGGACATGCTAGCTTTCAGAGATCTATTTGATATCTAAAATATTAGGTAGGCAGTCAGTGATATACTGGACTGAAATTCAAAGGAAAGGTCCTGGCCAGAGATATATCTTTGGGAATTATTAGCATATGGATAATATTTAACTACATACAGCTGAATGAGAACATCTATAGAGTGATGTAAATATAGAAAAGAAGGGCCTGAAGGATTGAATATGGGCACCCCAAAGTTTGACTTTAGGAATGACACTGGATGAAAGCCATAATTCTGTAGTTTTGGGAACCCAGTCCAAAAAAAGAAAAAAGTTCTTAAGGGTGAAGGTAGATTGACTTGATTGCTAACAGGTCAAGTATTACAATAGCTATTAATTGAGTACTGGATTTAGCAATGTAGAGGTTACTGCTGACATGACAAGAAGAAGTTTAATGGCGCGCTAGGTGCAAAATCAATATTGGAGTGGATTCAATGGACAATGGTCAGAGGAAAGGAAAAATATTGACAATACTTTCAAAGGATTTAGCTGTAAAGTGGAGCAGAAAAATAGATGAGTGTCTGTGTCAATATGATTTTTTAAGGCAAATTAGCAAGACAATGTCTCATAACAAGGATTCAGCAGAGAGAGAAAACAATGATAAAGGAATGAAATGGGTAAGTTGCAATGATGCACTAGAGAGGTAAGAAAAAATGAATTTTATACTATGAGAGAAATGTTTGGCATTAAATAGGATCATAATCAGTCCAACTTTAGTAACAAAAAAGCGGCCACCGTATGAGACCAGATGATAGCAGGTGTCAAGGTGAAACATTGGGAGTTTCTTTCTGGTTATTTTGATTTCCTAGTGAAATAACCTGTGTGTGTGCTAAGTCGCTTCAGTCATGTCTGACTCTTTGCAACCCTATGGACTGTAGCCCACCAGGCTCCTCTGTTCAAGGGATTCTCCAGGCAAGAATACTGGAGTGGGTTGCCACGCCCTCCTCCAGGGGATCTTCCCAACCCAAGGATCAAACCTGAGTCGCTTACATCTCTTGCACTGGAAGGTGGGTTCTCTATCACTTGAACCAGCTGGGACAAGATGATAAAATAAGAATAAAGAGGAAGAGGAAGTAGAGTATGTTAGATGAGGAGAGAATACAGTGAAATGTTCGTTGACGTGGGTGAGGGAGTAAGTGAATGAAGGAACATGGTATGATTATTGCACAGTGTTCGAAGTACACCTGAGGTTCCTGGTCTTGAATCTTAAAAGGAGGCTAGTCAGAGTACTTTCAGTCAGGTTCAGCCCTCTGGGAGCACATACCAAGAATGTGAAGAGGCTCCAATGCAGGAGCCCACCTTGCATTTAGCTGTCGTGTCCCGTTAGTCTCCTACGGTCTGCCTCAGTTCCATAATGTTTGTTTTGTTTGTCTTACACAACGTTGATGCTACTGGACATTTATTTTGTACAGGGTCTCTGAATTTGAATCTGTCTGGTGTTTTCTAAGGATTAGATTAAGGTTATGTATTTTTGCCAAAAATACCATATGAATGAAGCTGCACCCTTTTCAGGCCATCATATGAGGGGATATATGAATCAACATCACTTACTAGTTGTGACACTGACTTTAATTTCTTGTTTTAATTGGTGTCTGCCAGATTTCTCCACTATAGCATTGTTATTTCCATCCTTGCAGAAAGAACCATGTGTGGGGATATTTTGAGTCTAAGCAGAGATCCCATATACCATCATAATTTTGCCCACTAACTTTAGCATCATCTTTCAATGATTCTTGCCTCTAATTCCCACATTTATTTAGTCAATTATTTATATCTGAAGGATGTAAGTATATAGAATGCACATAATATATAAAATAAATAGTATATAGAATATATTCTATGGAATACAATGATGCTTTTGAACTGTGGTGTTGGAGAAGACTCTTGAGAGTCCCTTGGACTGCAAGGAGATCCAACCAGTCCATCCTAAAGGAGATCAGTCCTGGGTGTTCATTGAAAGGACTGATGTTGATGCTGAAACTCCAATACTTTGGCCACCTGATGGGAAGAGCTGACTTATTTGAAAAGACCCTGATGCTGGGAAAGATTGAAGGTGGGAGGAGAAGGGGACAACAGAGGATGAGATGGCTGGATGGCATCACCGACCCAATGGACATGCATTTGTGCAAACTCCAGGAATTGGTGATGGACAGGAAGGTCTGGCATGTTGCAATTCATGGGGTCTCAAAGAGTCAGACACAACTGAGCGACTGAACTGAACTGAATACAATGAAATATTATATTAATGAAATACTATGTCTATACTGCTGATCAAACTGTTCCATTTTTGGCTATTGGCTCCTCAGGTTATCCCAACATGCCTCAATCCTTTCTTGAGCACTTATTCACTTTTTGGAATCACAACATATTTCAAACTCATATATTTTCCCTGCCTCATCTCTGGAATCAGTCATTTTTCCAATGATCCCTTCTTCCTTTTATTAATAAATGATATTTAGAAACCAAAATCTGGTTGTTAGTTGTACACATTACTTGAAGGCCCTGTCAATGGACAGAGCTAGGAAACTTATTATTTATTTCTATATCATATGTTTTGTGTATGTATACAGCCATGAGTTTATACTGACACCTCTGATTCTGATTTAATACTCCAGGTTTGATTTTAACATTCTCCCTTTCAATATGTGTCACTTATTTCCCCCATAGTGAAAAATTTACCTCTCATTGTTCAAAATGGATTTACTTAATCTTTTTAAGTCATAAAGTAGTTTCAGAATTGCTATTCCACATCCCTTATGGTCGGGGGTGGGTACTAACTAGAGCATATTTGTATATAGTACCCTTGTATTTAGCTTTACACTGTACAGCTGAAATTCTGTTTTCCAAAATTAGTTTAGTTGTTTTCTTCCCACCTATTTAGTTTTGTTTATATTATTCATTTATGATACAAATAAATTGACATGCTATGCTTTGTAGTGCACTTTAGGTTTCTCCCACCTCCTAGTTGACTTAGAATATTTATTATTGTGAAATGTGAACCATTTCAATGGTTCTAAATATCAGAGTGATAAACAAATACAGAAGATCCATTTTCCCTTCATCCCTTTTGAAACATTATCATTTCATTAATACTTTCTAACCTATACCCACCTACATCTTCAGATAATCAATATAATTAGTTATGGCTTATCAGTCTCACATTTCTTTTGCACAGATAAGTGAATGAATGAATAATTTCTTATATTCCTTTCTTCTTATATAACAGATACTGTACAGGAGATACACTTTAGTATTTTCTTTTCACGATATACAGTTTGCTTTGTTTTCACAATATATGAAATGATTTCAGATGTATCAGTTCACAGATATTCTCCTCATTCTTTCTGAAACTTCCTAACACTCCTTTATTAGAAGGAATCATAGTTCATCAATCATTGTATGTATGAAAATTTAGAGATAAATTAATTTTTAGTTAGTGTTACAATTTTGCTAGGTAAGATATTTTATGTGGCTTACACTTTTGTGGTTATATATTTATTCCCCTTCCTAGTAGAAGGATTATATTTCCTTGCCCCTTTGATATAAGGAGAGGTGTTGTGGTACTTTGGTTAATGACATGTATGTAAAGTAAAATGTGTGATTTCTGAGTAGAAGTTTTAGGAGCCAGCTCATGGTCCACCCTACCTTTTTATTCCTTTGCCACAACATGGGCTTGTTAGGGTTTACTCTGTCAGCCTGGATTCTAGAATAAAGATAGCATGGAGCAAAGCTGCATCCTAGACATGGCAGTTGTGAAAAGTGACAAAAAAATAAAATAAACCATTGGGGCTATATCCCACTGAGATTTGGGGATCATACATTACTACAATGTAAACTTGTACATTAAATGTTCACATGAGCATTTTAAATAATGGGGAAAAAAATGAAAACTATGCAAATGTCTATCAATGGTGAATGGGATGGACAAAATATGATGCATCCACACAAGAGAATATAATTCATCAGTCAAACAGAAAGGCTACTGAAACATAATGTAACATGAATGAATTCAAAATGTTATGCTAAGTGAAAGAAGCCAGATGAAAGGTAACATATGGTAACATATATGATATGATTGCATTTATATGAAATGTTCATATAAAAATAGTTAAATTTGTCCATTTCTAAAATAGACGAACAGCTTACACAACTCAATGATAAAAAACTCAATGATAAAAAACCAAGCAACCCAATCAAAAAATGGACAGAAGACCTAAACAGGTATTTCTCCAAAGAAGACATACAGATAATCAACAGACACATGAAGAGATAGATACTCAACATCACTAATTATTAGAGAAATGAAAATCAAAACTCTAGTGAGGTATCACCTCACATCAGTCAGAATGGCTATCATCAAAAAGTCTACAAATAACATATGCTGGAGAGGGTGTGGAGAAAAGGGAACTCTCATACACTTGGTGGGAATGTACATTGGTGTTGCCGCTACAGAAAACAGTATGGCGCTTTCTCAAAAAAACTAAAAGAGTTACCATATGATCCTGCAATCCCACCCTTGGACATAAATCTAGACAAAACTATGATTCAAAGTTACATGCACCTCTATGTTCACAGCAGCACTAATCACAATAGACAAGACATGGAAACAACCCAAATGTCCATTGCCAGATGAGTAGATGAAGAAGTGTAAATATATACAGTGGAGCACTACTCATCCATAAAAAAGAATGAAATAATGCCACTTGCAGCCACATAAATGCAAATAGAGATTATCACGCTAAGTGAAGCAAGTCAGAAAGAGAAAGACAAATACCATATAATTTCACTTATATGTGGAATCTAAAGTATGACGCAGATGAACTTGTCTATGAAACCTAAACAGACTTACAGATGTAGAGAACAGACTTGTTGCCAAGGGAGAGGTGTGTAGAATAGGTTGGGAGTATGGTAGTAGCAGATACAAACTATTATATATAGAATAAGTAAATAACAAGGTCCTGTTTATAGCATGGGGAACTATATTCAATATCCTGAGATAAACCATAACAGAAAAGAACATGAAAAAGAACATATATATACACATATATAACTGAATCACTTTGCTGTACTGCAGAAATTAAAACAACATTGTAAACTTTATTGCATACTTCAATAAAATAAATTTTAAAAATAAATATCTAAATCTGTAGTGAAAGAAGTAGATTAGTATTTGATAGTGTCTGGCACTGGAGGCAGGGAAAAAGAATAACTGCAAACTGGCATATAGTTTCTTCTTGGAGTAAAGGAAATATTCTAATTAAATTGTGCTTATTGTTGTACAACTCAAATTTACTTAAACTCATGGAATTTCACACTCAAAATGAGTTAATCATATAATATACAAATCATACTACATGTGGTAGATAAAATAATGACCCACAGAGATATCCAGATTTTAAGCCTGGAAACTGTGAACGTTATCACGTATGACAAGTGGAACTTTGCAAAGAAGTTCACTATCTTGAGATGGGAAGATTCTCCCGAATTACTCAAGTGGTCCCTAAATGTAAGCACAAGTATCTTAACAAGATGAATACAGAGAAAATTTTGATGACAGAAGCACAGAGAGCAAGGTGACAATGAATGCAGAGACTGGAGTACTGCGGCCACAAACCAAAGAATGCTAGCAGCCACCAGAAGTTGAAAGAAGTGAGAGACACACCCTCCCGTCGACCCTCTGGAAGAAGCCAGCCCTGCAGAAGCCTTGACTTTGTGGTATTGGTAGAGAACTAGATATATGGGTCAAGAGAACACAGAGTACCCAGAAACAGACCCCCATAAACATTCAAATGATTTTTACAAAGTTAAAAGCAATTCAGTGAAGGAAAGATCACTTTTTCAACAAAAGATACTGAAGCAGCTGGACATCCATAGGGGAAGAAATATCATTCCCTGAACAAAAAGATCTTGGACTTAAAATTATAACATAAAACTATAAAACTTTTGGGAAAAAGGAGGAATATCTTTAGAATTTAGGACTAGGCAAAGAGTCCTTGGAATTGGTACGAAGGACTACATATTTCATATGTAGAAATACTAATAAGCTGCCCCTTGTCAAAATTGTAAAATTTTGCTTTGCAATAGATCCTGTTAATAGGATAAGAAAGTAGCTTTAGAATGGGAAAAGACTTTGTCAAACCACATACCTGATTAGGACCACTATCTCAAATATAAAAATTCTCAAAACTCAAGAGTAAAATACACACACACACACACACACACACATATATATACATACACACACACACACACACACACAAAGAGCAAAAGATGTGAAGATATTTTACTAAAGGTATTAATAGCATACAAAGGTTAAATACATTAAAACGTGCTCAAAATTATTAGCCATTAGAGAAATGCAAATTAAAACCACAATTAGATATTATTATACATCTATCAGAAAGACTAGAAAATACTGACCAAATATACAATGTTAGCAAGGACGCAGATAAACTAGATCACTCATGCATTGTTGTAGGAATGCAAAATGTAAAACAGTATTTAGCCACACTGGAAAATTATTTAGCAATTTCCTTAAAAAAACTAAACATGTAACTACACACAACCCAGTAATTCACTCCTGGGTATTTATCTCAGAGAAATGAATACTTACTATCCCTTCAAACAAACAAAACCTGTATAGGGATACAAATAGTAGCTTTGTTTTTAATATCTCCAAACTGGAAACAACCACAGATATCTTTCAATGGGCTAATGATTTACAAAACAAAACTGTGGTACAAATATACCATGAAATGCCACTCAGCAATAAAATTAAGTGAACTTTTGGCACCTAAATGAATATTGAGGAAAATGTACCATATGAAAAAAGCCAAACTCAAAATATGATGTATGATCCAACTTTCAGAACATTCATGAAATGACAAAATTATAAAAATGGAGAAAAGATTAGTTGTTGTCCTTAGTTAAAGAGGGGCTAGAGGGAGGGGAAGTGGGTGTGGATATATAAGGAAAACATTAAAGATCTTTGTGGCAATGGAAATGTTCTGTATTTTGATTGTGTCTTTGGTAATATCCAGATGTGTTATTATTCTATAGTTCTTCAAAGCATTACCAAAGGGGAAACTGAGTATGGAGTACATGGGATACTGTATTATTTCTTAGAACTTCATGGGAATATGTACAATTATTTCAAAATAAAAAGGTTTAATTAAAAAGCTATTACAAAGAAAATAAAGAAACCAATCAGAAAATAAGAGAAGCTACTTGCAGTTTATGTATCTAATGATGTTTCTGCCAGGAATAAACAGCAAACTCCTACCCATTAGTGAAGAAAGACTGTCAATTCAGTACAAAACTAGGGAACAAACTTGAACACATCCTCCACAATAAGTATATCCACATAGTTAATAAAACTATGGAAAGGTTCTCAACATCATGGATAAGAAGGAAAAAGCAAATGAAGCCCACAGTTTTATACATCTACATGCTACTACAATGGCTAAAATTAAGATTGACATTATTGATATTGTTGAGGATACGGAGCAAGAGGAACGCATACATTGCTATGAGAACAAAAATAACTTATTTGTAAAGCTGTTTGAGATAATCAACTATAATTGGACATTGTCACCTAGAAAGTTCACTTCTAAATATTAATTTAAAAGGATGAATGCACATGAATACCAAAATACACATATAAAATTATTTAGAAGATCACTTTTGTAATCATTCTAAGCTGGGGAAAAAACCAAACATCCATCTATACTCGAAAGGATAATAAACTGGGATATATTCCAACCACAAAACCCTATATATTTCAACAGTAATAATAAACAAGCTACAATAGCATAAAACAGCATGGATTAATCTAATATAATAAATATGAGGGAATAATCATTAAGAAAGATATACTGTCTCCTTCTTTTAATATCAAGGTCAAAGTCAGGCAAAACTAAATTATGATATAGAAGCCAGGTTAATAGTTACCTCTGGCATTTAGGGTGGAGATTTGAGGTAGCTCAAAGGCAACTTCTGGATTGTTGCCTTGAGCTGTATTGTTACCTATCACCCAGGAGGCCTTCAAGCCTTGTAGTTACCCAGCCTCAAGACGGAAGAAAGAGCCTAGACAATGAGAGAGACATCAATGACTTATTGTAAAGGGGGAATCTTACACAAAGTGTCCTAGAGTAACACCATACCATATAGGGCAGACAGTGACCAAGACATGGCAGCAGTCTTTACTACTAGGCGAGAAAGAAGCTACCATTTATAGGAGGAAATGATGGTCAGGTTTACTTGTCAATTTCCAGGGAAATTAGCAGCTGCAGCAGAGGGCAAAGGCCTGTGGGCAGTTACTGATTGAGCCCTATAATTAAGAAGACTGGATGATCAGGTGAGTGAAGCAGGAACTCATCGAGCAGGGGAAGTACAGAGAGCAAGAGAATAGCCATCTGAAATGGCTGACCATCCAGTATTAATAATTTGTGCATTTTCATATATATCAGATCAGATCAGATCAGTCGCTCAGTCACGTCCAACTCTTTGCGACCCATGAATCGCAGCACGCCAGGCCTCCCTGTCCATCACCAACTCCGTCAGTCAATCATGTATTTGGATTAAAAAATATATCTTACCAAGCCAAAAAAATAAAAAAGATCATTATATAACTTTTATTTTCTGATGATAGTCAAATACAATTAAATATAACTTCTGAACTACTGGAAATGAAGCATTTCATCACATGCAGTTTAGATTAAAATAGAAATAAAGATTATAATCCTTTGAAAGAAATGAAAATTGTCATTTATGATATCATAATTGTGGTTCACAGTGAAATTTGTACTCATAGGAAAGTGTTAAAAGATTTATTTCACTTATTTAAAAAAAAAAACAAAAAGGAAAGGAAAATATATACACAAAGCTGAAACTAATAAGGTAGGAAATAAAAAATTCATACAAAATTTGGTTAATGTAATTTTTTTAAAAAGATAAAGAAAACAGATAAATCACAGATGATCTCACGATGAAAGGAAGGGTAGAGAAACTATACAGTCATACAAAAGAAGATGCACCAAAAACTACACTGGAAACACTATGCTTAACTCTCTCAACACAAATTTGAAAGTCCAAAGAAAAGGAGTGGCTTTCTAGCTAAATTTAAATTACTAAAATAAACTCAAGAAGATGTAAAAAAAACTCAAAAAGGCCTTAACAAATGAGAAAATGACTAAGATCAACCTTAAAACAGGCATGGGCACCTGACAGTTTCACAACTGAATCCTATCTCATATTTAATTGATTTGTAGATTTTTAACTACTGTTTAAGCTATACTCAACAGTAGAAAAGATGGAAATCTGATTAATTTCAATTTTATGGGACTAGAAAAGAAATAATATGATCTCACATATGTAAACATAGATATAGAAAGAATATAATTTTTAAGTATGATTTTTGCAAACAGGAACCCACAAAACCTTCAGAATAAAAATATAGAATATTGTAATATGGATTAATTAATAATTAATATTAAAAGCAGTATATTTGTTTTGTGCTGATAATAAACTCTAGGAATGAAATTTGGAAAAGATGGTATTTTAAGCAAAAGGATAAATAAAAAATAATTAGTAAAACACTAAAGTTGTAAGGTAGTCCTGCAAATTAAACACATTATCAACATTTATAATATATCAATCTACAAATATTTGAAAGACATAGGGAAATAAATATTACCAGGCATCCAAAAGGAGTTTTTGAGTTAGATGAACAATAAATTCAGTATGACTATCATAGCAGATGCCATAAAAAAGGGTAATATTTTGAGTTAACATATTTCTTGTTTTTAGTGTAAGAAAGCAATATGTTTGGTCTGGCATTGAATTTAGGTGGGAACCTACTGAATGAGTCTATGTTGTATAATTATTGAAGAACATTAATATGGCATTGTTAGCATATCTTTGAAAAGATAGAAAAGTTTTCAAAATGATAGGTTACGTATCTATTTGAAACTCTTATGGTTACGTTTGTTTCTTCTTTTTGGGTCACACAGGAGCTCACGTGGTATAGCTTGCCATTCAAATGACATAAGGTTTTTATTTTGCTTTAAGAACATATTCCTTTAAACCATCAAAGAATTCAAAGTGACTTAAATGTTTAAAACTTAAAACCAATTTTGGTTCTTATATTTATAATGATAGTTATATGAACTGTTAGAAATGGAAATTTTCTATTGATGTGAAAGAAATCTAATTAAATATGAGTCTGTTTGATTCTTAATGTTGGTTCATAAATTCCTAAATTGTTACCTAATCCTGGTTTGTGCTGAGTATTTTTTCTATTCTGAAAAATCTTTAGATTATTTTTAAGGCTCTTTCCTTTTATTCTTGCAATTTTACTTTTAATTATTTGTTAATATTCAATATCATGGTTTACTATCTGAATTCTTAAACTCAATCACTAAAATATGCACCACTAAATACTTTATTAATATTCAATGTAACTTCAGACCTATTTTCTATTTGACAAAATATACAAAACCTTTCCAAAGTTTGATTTTTTTTTAATTCAGTAACAGACTTAAAACCTGTCTTTTTCCCTGGCAGTTATTGACCTTTCTTGCAAGAGATTATTAGTTAAAGGTCATCGCCTTTTTATTTTGTTACCTTAAAGCTAAAGAATGTATTATCTCATCCTTAATACTATGGCAGATCATTTTCTTCATGGGCTGTGTAGTACATAAATAATGCAGGATTTAAAGTCTTAGAATTCCTTTATCAGCAGAAAGCAAAGTACTTTAAAAAATCCTTTTCTGACTTAAGGTAATGGTCTACTTTTATGCTGAATCCACCCAAGGATTGGTGAACTGCTTATATGTAAGAGACAAACCATAGATACTGGTAGCATCAGCCTACCACAGATTGAATCCACCCTCCTTAAAATCACATGAAAAATGAATTGATGGAAATGCAATTATCGTTTTTTAGAATTATAATTTGGATGAAATAACTTCTTTTATTTCCATTCCTGGCTTTCTGGCATGCCTACCAGAACACGAAAGAAAGAAATTTAAAAAATGGAAATGAAACTATTCAATAAGAATGAAAAAAGTAGCTGCATAACCATGGTAGAAATGTTTTTGTAATTGGAAACAGAATGGCCACATTTATTTTCCTTAGTAGAGTTGAAATAAAATAGAGACAAAAAGGTCTTGACTGACAGAAATGTAACACATTTCTCAAATGCTACAAGTTCTATTACCACCCAGAGGAGGAGATATGAGTCAATTTTACACTTTTCCAAAATGCATGTATAGGAATACTGCCAAATAATTACATGGCAAATTTTGACCTGCTTCAAGACGCTTATCAACAAACAGTTCAAAAGATCAGCAGTTCTGCCTCTAGAAATTCAGAGGCCTAATTAAACTTATTTATACATTCTAAAAAATACACTTTTATTGGTTTATGCATTTAATTCCTAAGCCTCCCTAATTGTGACAGATGTTACTGTAACTCAGAAAAAAAACAAAAGACATAAAAATCTTCAAGTGACTGGATCATTTTCTGCGTTAAATGTTTGAATGCCAAAATAATTCCATTAGCTGATATTGAAAAATAATAAGAGGAATAAAATTTTAGTATAAAATAGTATAAATGAAATTTCCTATGTATATAATGATTTAGGTGTTCAAATACAAATAAATACTTTTACTATGAAAAATGTTAAGAAACGTTTTTCTGGCCTTATCTTTATTTCATGTCTTACTATGGATCCAACTCATAACACAATAAAGAGAATTGCTGATATATTTCAAAAATCTTCAACAGATTTTAAAAAGCAAACAGTCAACCTTTTCAGTGAACTATGATTGAAAGAAAAAAATTCAGCAAGCAAAATACACTGTGTTGTGTGGCCCTTTCCTAAAGCTTTATAGAACATATGGAGTCACCAAAATCCCATCTGAAATAAAGAATAATTTACATCTTTTAACTGGTCAAACTAATTTAACATTCTCATTTAAAAATAAAAGAAGGTAACATCTTCTCTCTCCATATTTATTATTACCTGCAACAACGAAATATGTAGTTCTACATTTTCTACCACAAAGTGTCAGGTTGGCATTTTGAATAATTTAATACAAGAAAATTAAATTGATATTATGGGGAAAATTGTTGGTAATTTACTAAAAGCATTTTAATATAACAAAAAGATAGAGCAAATAATTATTTATCATTTAGTGTAGGAGGATAGGGCCTGGCAAACAAATAAGGCAGATGTTGGATTAAAGAAACAATCCAATGGTGACAAAGAAATATTTATAACATAAATCATAATTAAATATTAGATAAATAAACATAAAAATAACGTCCCAAAAGGATTCCCAAGAAAGACAATTTAATGGACAAAGGCAGGGATATATATGAATGCTTAAATGGCTTCATGAATATTGATTAGCTGGATTTTTTTTAGTGTGTGAGTGAAGGAGTAGTATGCTGAGGGACAAAAGTGATGGACCCAAATCTGAGTTTTGTGGTTTTTCAGATAAATACGCATTTTTGTTTATTTACACAGAGAGATATTGTCCTACTAATATGATATCTCCACCAGGCCCATTAAAACTTATGTGCTAACCTCTGTTTCACACATTAACGACAAACAGGACATAACGCTTCTGCACGAAAGGAAACACATACTGAGAGTTGTTTGAAACAAAAAAAAAAGGAAGAAGAAGGAAAAACCTGATCTTTTGTAAATATTCTCTCAAGCATTTTGATGAAACAGATCATTGACTTGGTGTAAAAGCTTTTCCAGTCTATCATGTAAATATGTATTTAACAATTTAGTACATTTCATGTCAATGGTCCAATAAACTAAAAAGTCTTAGAGTTATTATAGTGTATCATGTAAATGCATATTTAGGAAACTTAAAAATTATAGATTATTGAATTTTGATGCAAAATAGCCATTACAATTTATCAGGTAATTAAATATACTATTATGTGCTTAGTCGCTCAGTCATGTCCGAATGTTTGTGACCCCATGGATTGCAGCCTGCCGGGCTCCTCAATTCATGGGGACTCTCCAGGCAAGAATACTGGAGTGGGTTGCCATGCCCTTCTCCAGGGAATCTTCCCAACCCAGGTATCGAACCCAGGTCTCCCGCATTGCCAGCTGATTCTTTACCATCTGAGCTACCAGGGAAGCCCAAATATCCTATTATAAGAAGCATTAATGTATTTATAGGATGTAGTCATAATTTATGACCAGAATTAAATGTAACATTATTTTCAAAACTGTTTGGTTAATTTTGATATTCTTTTTTGGTACATTTTCTTCTCCTCTTCCCCATTATACATGTTTCTTTATGTGCAGGGCAGGAAATTTTTTCTCAATCCTTTTAGTGTCAAATTAACAGAAGAAAAACATACAAACTTATTTAACATAAGTTTTACATGACCCAGGAGCCTTCATGAGAAAATAAAACTCTCTTTAGAAATAGTTACTACTGCTGCTGCTAAATCGCTTCAGTCATGTCGGACTCTGTGTGACCCCATAGACGGCAGCCCACTAGGCTTCCCCGTCCCTGGGATTCTCCAGGCAAGAACACTGGAGTGGGTTGCCATTTCCTTCTCCAAAGAATGAAAGTGAAAAGTGAAAGTGAAGTCGCTCAGTTGTGTGCGACCCTTAGCGACCCCATGGACGGCAGCTTACCAAGCTCCTTCATCCATGGGGTTCTCCAGGCAAGAGTACTGGAGTGGGTTGCCATTGCCTTCTCCAACAGTAAAGCCTGCTGCTAAATCACTTCAGTTGTGTCCGACTCTGTGCAACCCCATAGACTGCAGCCCACCAGGCTCCCCCGTCCCTGGGATTCTCCAGGCAAGAACACTGGAATGTGTTGCCATTTCCTTCTCCAATGCATGAAAGTGAAAAGTGAAAGTGAAGTCGCTCAGTCGTGTCCGACTCTTAGCGACCCCATGGACTGCAGCCTACCAGGCTCCTCCGTCCATGGGATTTTCTAGGCAAAAGTACTAGAGTGGGGTGCCATTGCCTTCTCCTGTGTGTTTTTGTGCTGTTTGATGAAGAGTGAAAGTGAAAATGCTTGTCACTGTCAGGCTCCTCTCCATGGAATTCTTCAGGCAAGAATACTGGAGTGGGTAGCCACTTCCTTCTCCAGGGATTTTCCTGACCCAACAATCAAACTTCAGTCTCCTGTATTGTAGGCAGATTCTTCACCATCTGAGCCACCAGGGAAACCCTTGATGAAGAGCGGGCAGTAGTAAATATGGCAGGTTAAGGAGTAAGAAGTAAATGTAGTAAACTGGGGGAAACTTACAGAGTCCTGTTTGTAGGATCCTCCTTTCTGTCTGTCTTCAGAGACAAAGATACTCCTCTCCTTGGTATAGGCAGGCTTTCTCTCATAGGAGAGTTTTATGGCCTGTTTCAGAGAAAAAGTGTACAGGGAGAGGAGGTCAAAACCTGCTTCCTGCTTCTCAAACTCCTTCAACTTTAAATTCAGTATGGGAAAGTGCCATATATGGGGGTAACATGCCTTGAACTCCATCACATGTATAAATGTGCTGCTGCTGCTGCTAAGTCACTTCAGTCATGTCCAACTCTGTGCGACCCCATAGACGGCAGCCCACCAGGCTCCCCCGTCCCTGGGATTCTCCAGGCAAGAACACTGGAGTGGGTTGCCATTTCCTTCTCCAATGCATGAAAGTGAAAAGTGAAAGTGAAGTCGCTCAGTCGTGTCTGACTCTCAGCAACCCCATGGACTGCAGCCTACCAGGCTCCTCTGTCCATGGGATTTTCCAGGCAAGAGTACTGGAGTGGGGTGCCATTGCCTTCTCTGATGTATAAATATACTTGACTCTAATAACTTTGTAGATCTTTGCAAATGTTTGGAAATTTTCCATTAAACTTCAAAATTGAATACTGTCAAAATTTTTCTTTACATGTGACTACATCAATTATAATCCAGGTAGTGATTTTGTATATATTCCTTTAATATGGAATAGTTTAAAATATTTCCTTTAAAATCTTTCTTCAAAAGACATTCCTGTGTTAAAGTGTATTTCCTCTCTATTGGTTAAGATTTTGGTATATTTTTATCTTTATGTCACCGATGACTTTTATTTAACTCTAGATGGACTCATTTTTTCAGCTATAGTTTTGTAATTATTTATGTTAAAACAGATATATTACTTGGACAAAAAATGGTCATTTAATTAAAAACCACATTATTTACCAGAAAGCCTATACTAGTAAAAGTAAAATCACGGTATAATGTTCTTCTAAAATATCTTTTTAGGGTGATATCTGCCCTAGGTGTCAGTTTTCTTTTGAATCCACATTTAGCTTTAAGACAAGAATATACAAGCTCTGAATCAGACCATATTTAATATATTTGTTGTTCAAACAACTACAACAAACAATTTCAGTGAAAAATTTGGCTTACATATGATACATAAAAATGTTTCATATTATTTAATTAACTGCACAAAAGGAAAATGTTGGCATTTCCAAATAGAGCACATTTTAAACATACTTATTAAACTACCTTCTTAAGCTCTACAAGACAATACTCAGTATTTCCACAAATTCTTCTTGGGTCAATACTTGATAGATAAGTGATCCTCTTTTGTTTTCACACTTAAACTATAAAATCTTTCTATCAAAAAGAAATAACTGAAGTGTTTTGTTGCCTTTTGTTATTTTCAGGAAGAACTTCAAGTCATACAGAGGTCATGGTCATCTGAATTACTTCACACCTAGTTGCCAAGTTACCTTTCCTATCTAATCTCTTTACAGGCTCCATAAAACCTGCACAGAACCAGCAGGTCCTTTGCTCTCTCTCGGCAATATGTATCTGCCTGGAGCATTCTTTATTCTGTGTTTCAGGTGAAAAACTGTTCTCAGGTGTGCTAGACACTGATAATGCAAAATGAATGAGAAACAATGTCCCTTCTTAAAGGGCTTTAGTGTTCTTTCAGGGCTCTGTTCACTCATGAAATCGTTCTTCACATCTCAAGATAAAGTTAAGTAAATTTTCTGAATCCTACATCTTCTTCCCCACATCTCCATTGCAAGGTGAACTCTGTTATTCTGTAATGCAATAATCTATTTATATTGTATCTACCTGTTGTTTTGTGAGTTTCTTAAAGAAAAGGATTCATTTTTCCTTCTATATCTTAGTCTGGCTCATTGTACTTACTTAAGTTTTGGCAAATGGCTCATAAATGACAAATTTAAAGCTTAAAAGCTAAAACAATCTAAAATGGAAAATATGTAGTAGGTCTGTTTATAAAACGTTTTTTCCTATATTTATATTTACTGAGAGATGACTGTTAAAACTCTTCAATTTGTGTGTTTATCTATTTCCCCTTATGGTTCTTTTAATTCTTGCATTATGTATTTTGAGACTATGATAGTAGTAACACAAAATTAAAAACTGCTAAATATTCTTAGTGGACTGATCCTTTTGTTACTATAATATGTTCTCTTTGTCTCCAGTAATACTTTCTGCGTGAAAGCTTACCTTACCTAATGGGCTTCCCTGGTGGGTCAGACAGTAAAGAATCTGCCTGCTATGCAGGAAACCCCAGTTGGATCCCTGGGTCAGGAATATCACATGGGGAAGGGAATGGCTACCCACTCCAGTATTCTTGCCTAAAGAATTCCATGGACAGGAGCCTGGCAGGCTACAGTCCATGGGGGTCACAGAGAGTTGGACACAACTGACCAACTGACACTTTTCACTTAACGGATACCACTGCAGTGAAACCAGTTATTTTTTGGTTAGTGCTGGCTTGCATATATGTCTATTTTCAATTTTCACATTTCCTTAGTATTTAAGAATTTTCTTTTAAAGCAGAAAATAGGATTTTTTAAAAATTCATCTGCATAATCTTTATCTTTCAATTGGAATATTTAAAATGTTTACATTTAACATAATTACTGAAATGTTTGAGTTTAACTCTACAGACTTGCTTCCTATTTTTATTTGTCCCAAATATTCAAGATTACTCTTTGATTCCTTTTATTCTTTCTTTTGGGTTAAGTATTATTATAACATTTTGGATTTTTTTTTTTATTATCTTCTTAGTGAAACATTTTACTTTCATTATAGGGAAAACCAAAGATAATACAAAATGTTATACAGAACTATTAAAGACTTAAAAATTATACTTTTACCATTTCCATGATAACATAAAGACTTTTGAATACTTTACTTTCAATGACTACCATCCATCTTTATGCTAATGTAATATATACATGTATGTATATATTATTTAAAAACCAAAATTATCATTACTATTATTTTAGACAGTCATTATTTATTTGGTGGTTCAGATGGTAAGGAATCTATCTGCAATGAAGGATACTGAGTTTGATCCCTGGTTGGGAAGATCCCCTGAAGAAAGGAATAGCTACCCACACAGAGTACGAAGCAACTTAGCAGCAGCAGCCAGTATGCTTTCCTGAAGAATTCCATGAACAGAGGAGTCTGGAAGGCTATAGTCCATGTGGTTGTAAAGAGTCGGACACGACTGAGCAACTAACACATATATTTGACCTTTCTTTGTTCTTTTGTAATCATATCTTCCTGCCTTTAATCTATGATGACTTGTCTGTTAGTGTATACCCTTCAAATAAAATCTGCTGATGACAACTTCTTTCCATTTTTTATTTATCTTAATGTCTGTGTGTGTGTTAGTCACCCAGTTGTGTCCAACTCTTTGCGACCCCATGGACTACAGCCCGCCAGACTTCTCTGTCCGTGGAATTCTCCAGGCAAGAATACCGGAGTGGATTACCATCCCCTTCTCCAGAGTAACTTCCCAACCCAGGGTCAAACCCTGGTCTCCTGCATTGCAGGCAAGTTCTTTACCATTTGAGCTACAGGGAAGTCCATGTCTTAATGTCTACATATGATTATTTAACTTTATATAGATATATGTATAAACTGAAACTCCAATACTTTGGCCACCTGATATGAACAACTGACTCATTTGAAAAGACCCTGATGCTGAGAAAGATTGAAGGCAGGAGGGGAAGGGGATGACAGAGGATGAAATGGTTAGATGGCATCACTGATGCAAAACTCAATGGACATAAGTTTGAGTGAACTCTGGAAGTTGGTGATGGACAGGGTGGCCTGGCATGCTGCAGTCCATGGGATTGCAAAGAGTAAAACATGACTGAGCAACTGAACTGAACTGTATAAAATTATGCACACACATATATAACATTCCAGGTGGATTCTTTACATGCTGAGCCAACAGGAAAGCCTCCACATATATAACGGTATATGCTGCTGCTGCTGCTAAGTTGCTTCAGTTGTGTCTGACTCTGTGAGACCCCATATGTGGCAGCCCACCAGGCTCCTCAGTCCCTGGGATTCTCCAGGCAAGAATACTGGAGAGGGTTGCCATTTCCTTCTCCAATGCATGCATGCATGCTAAGTCGCTTCAGTCATGTCCAACTCTGGGCGACCCTATGGACAGCAGCTCACCAGGCTCCTCTGTCCACGGGATTCTCTAGGCAAGAATACTGGAGTGGGTTGCCATTTCCTTCTCCAATAACAGTATATAAATATTAATAAATTTTAACAATTATAGTTTCTGATTTACTTAGTGTAGCATTATCACTTCTATAGACAGAATAATGATATATACTAAAACCACAATCCAAAGTACATTTTCACTCATTTGGCTTCCTAATTATTAAGAATAATTTATTTTCTCCAGTATGGACCTGCTTCTTCAACAACTTTTTTTTTAATGGTAAATAATTTTATCTTAAGTATTGAGATTTTAACTAAATTTGCAGTATTTTTTACAATATTGTCAGGTGTTATAGGTGAAAAATTAATTTATAGAAATTTTATTTTGATTCTTTATTACTTGATAGAAAAATATCAAACTCTTCTCAGAATTAATTTGTCTTTTTAAAATATCTGATGACACTTAACAAAAGTAAAAATGATGTAATTTGACTTTTTAAAAGTTCTTTCTGATAATGGAACCAAATTGTTAAAAACAATTGCTTCACTTTTCTAGGTTCAAAAGAAAGCTTGGAAGAGAAATTGATTATATGTATTTCCCAAATCAAAAACCATGGTTTAATGTAAGTGACATTTTCCACAGGACTGTAAAAGATCAGTTTTCATTCCAATTTCAAAGAAAGGCAATGCCAAAGAATGTTCAAACTGCTGCACAGTTGCACTCATCTCACACGCTAGCAAAGTAATGCTCAAAATTCTCCAAGCCAGGCTTCAACAGGGAAGCCTGTTGAAGTTCAACAGGTTCAGGGAACCATGAACTTCCAGATATTCAAGTTGGATTTAGAAAAGGCAGAGGATCAAGAGCTCAAGTTGCCAACATCCACTGGATCATCGAAAAAAGCAAGAGAGTTCCAGAAAAATATCTACTTCTGCTTTATTGACTACACCAAAGCCTTTTACTGTGAGGATCACAACAAACTGGAAAATTCTTCAAAAGATGGGAATACCAGACCACCTGACCTTCCTCCTGAGAAACATGTGTGCAGGTCAAGAAACAACAGTGAGAACTGGGCATGTAACAATAGACTGGCTCCAAATAGAGAAAGGAGTATGTCAAGGTTGTATATTGTCACCCTGCTAATTTAACTTACATGCAGAGTATATCATACGAAATGAGCACAAGGTGGAAATCAAGATTGCTGGGAAAAATATCAATAACCTCAGATATAAAGATGACATCACCCTTATGGAAAAATGCAAAGAAAGACTAAAGAGCCTCTTGATGAAAGTGAAAGAAGAGAGTGAAAAAGTTGGCTTAAAACTCAACATTCAGAAAACGAAGATCATGGCATCCAGTCCCATCACTTCATGGCAAATAGATGGGAAAACAGTGGAAACAGTGACAGGTTTTATTTTGGGCTGCTCCAAAATCACTGCAGATGGTGACTGCAGCCATGAAATTAAAAGGCACTTGCTCCTTGGAAGAAAAGCTATGACCAACCTAGACAACTTATTAAAAAGCAGAGATAATACTTTGCCAACAAAGGTCCATCTAGTCAAAGCTATTGTTTTTCCAGTAGTCATGTATGGATGTGAGAATTAGATTATAAAGAAACCTGAGCACCAAAGAACTGATGCTTTTGAACTGTGGTGTTGAAGAAGACTCTTGAGAGTCCCTTGGACTGCAAGGAGATCAAACCAGTAAATCCTAAAGAAAATCAGTTCTAAGTATTCATTGGAAGGAATGATGCTGAAGCTGAAACTCCAATATTTTGCCTACCTGATGCGAAGAACAGACTCATTGGAAAAGACCCTGATGCTGGGAAAGAATGAAGGCAGGAGGAGAAGGGGACGACAGAGAATGAGACGGTTGGATGGCATCACCGACTCAATGGACATGAGTTTTGACAAGCTCTGGGAGGTGGTAATAGACTGGGAAGCCTGGTGTGCTGCAGTCCATGGAGTCACAAAGAGTTGTACATGTGTGAGCAATTGAACTGAATTGAATGTAAATGAAAAATCATGCTTCATAAAGAAATATGTAAATACATTTTTTAAAGCTACAGGTATTAAACTGTCATTTCAGTTATCATTTTAATATAATTTTTGTATAGAATATGATGATAGTTGTTAACCAAATTTTCTTCTGCTGTTACAGTTTGTATAGAATTACTAATACCATGAAAAGAAACTGAAAGTGTTAGTTGCTTGGGTGTTTCTGACTGTTGACCACCAGGCTCCTCTGTCCATGGAATTCTCCAGGCAAGATACTGGAGTGGCAGCCATTCCCTTTTCAAGGGGATCTTGCCAACCTGGGGATCAAACCTGCATCTCCTGAGGCTGCTGCATTGGAGGCAGATTCTTTACTGTCTGAGCTACCAAGGAAGATATGAAATCATCCTGATAAATACAAAATTCTGACATCTAGTTTTTGTTAAACATTCATCATCAAATTTGCAAAATGAAAAGCTGGTACTTTTTTTCAGTGAAACATGTATTTTCATTTTTTTTAAAATGAGTTTCTACCAAAAGGGTTTATTGCAATTAAAAAAATGTATTCATAAAAAATGAGGTTTTAAGTTACAGTTTATAATATGCACTGTATAATTAATAGCACCTCTATTATTTAACAGCATTCTGACTATTCTCCCTAAAGACTATTTTTTGACCCCTCCTATCTCTATTTTTTAAAATACATTTTATGTACATCTATTCACATTTTCCTCTGACTTCATCAATCAACAGCCTAGCAACTTTTTATCTGGCAATATTTGCCCAGAATTCCAGAATGACTTTTGACCAGTGATTGATTGCTATATCTGTCTCATACTCTTTTTCACTTACAAACCTCCTGATCAAAAGAAACCTTACACAATCCTGAATTTTAAAATGATGGATGAAGGTCTGGGGATGGGTGAATATATTTTATATGTGGAAGGAATGAAAATAATTATGCTGGAGTGTGAATTGTGGAAGATTGCGAAAACAATTCCCAATTCTTCCCCCTTCCCTATACCCATGAACTCTGTCATATAACTTTATAGTGGTCTTCCATTTGACTTAAGGCTTGTAAAGCACTGGCATGTACTCCCACTCTTTCTCATCTTCCTTCACCATGAGAAGATACTTCAGCTAGTCTGCCAGAGATAATGGAGAAGAGTGTGGAACAGAGCTCTGCTGTTTCTGCCTATAGTCAGGTGCCCCCGCCTTATAGTCATCTGATTCTCAGACATGTGAGCAAGCCTAGTTGAAACCTGAACCACCTACCTGAAATCTCTGAACTTCAAACTCATTATCTTAATAAATCATTGTTGTATGCCACTAAGGTTCTGGGGTTGTTTACCATGTAGTACAATTATGACAACAGATCACTGATCTTGAAATAAGGAATGCCTGACAGAATTTTTCAGATCAAGAAGCACGTACAAGATTTTTCAAATCTGTCTAATGCATAAGAGGCAGGACTGGGAATAAATTAACATGTTCTTACTACAGATGGTGACGGCAGCCATGAAATTAAAAGATGCTTACTCCTTGGAAGGAAAGTTATGTCCAACCTAGATAGCATATTCAAAAGCAGAGACATTACTTTGCCAACAAAGGTTCGTCTAGTCAACTCTATGCTTTTTCCTGTAGTCATGTATGGATGTGAGAGTTGGACTGTGAAGAAGGCTGAGCGCCAAAGAATTGATGCTTTTGAACTGTGGTGTTGGAGAAGACTCTCGAGAGTCCCTTGGACTGCAAGGAGATCCAATCAGTCCATTCTGAAGGAGATCAGCCCTGGGATTTCTTTGGAAGGAATGATACTAAAGCTGAAACTCCAGTACTTTGGCCACCTCATGTGAAGAGTTGATTCATTGGAAAAGACTCTGATGCTGGGAGGGATCGGGGGCAGGAGGAGAAGGGAACGACAGAGGATGAGATGGCTGGATGGCATCACTGACTCGAAGGACATGAGTCTCAGTGAACTCCGGGAGTTGGTGATGGACAGGGAGGCCTGGCGTGCTGCGATTCATGGGGTCGCAAAGAGTTGGACACGACTGAGCGACTGATCTGATCTACCCCCAGAATAGTGCTTTCATCACTACATATATAAGCAATCTCTTAAAATCTTTTCTGTATTTCAAATGGTTAATTATTTCTTAGATATTCTAAAGGTAAATTTTCTAGAGGGGATCTCAAATCATAGCTTAATTTCTTTTCCAATGTGAATCCCCTTTAAGTTCATTCAATTTTCACATTATTTCTTACTTTCTTATTTCATCTTCTAGTATCACATAAGGAAGAAAAGAAAAGAAGCTTTGGAAAAATTTCTTTAAAATCTTATCTACCCTCCTCTTTAGATATGATGTATCTTTATTTTAAGTTTAAAGATTCTAAAAAGAGATATTTGAACTTAATGTAAATTGACTGATGTATTTAATGTCAGAAACAAGAAATATTTCTTTGACTCCCCAAGGTGCCTATTTTTGTATAGAATGGATTTTCTTGGAAAAAAATCTAGGGGGATGGATGCACATAGGCACTAATGTTAGCAACATGAAAATATTGTGACTAAAGGCTGACCATTTGTTAATATCTCACTGCAGAGAATATCAATAATCAGATTCAGTAATTAAGGTCGTTTATGCCACTCTAGTACTCTTGCCTGGAAAATCCCATGGAGGGAGGAGCCTGGTGAACTGCAACCCATGGGGTCGCTACGAGTCGGACACAATTGAGCAACTTCACTTTGACTTTTCACTTTCACGCATTGGAGAAGGAAATGGCAACCCACTCCATGTTCTTGCCTGGAGAATCGCAGGGCCGGGGAAGCCTGGTGGGCCGAGGAAGCCTGGTGGGCCGAGGAAGCCTGGTGGGCCGCAGTCTATGGGGTTGCACAGAGTCAGACACGACCAAATCGAATTAGCAGCAGCAGCAGCAGCAACAGCATGCTATTTAAATAAGATAATCAACATCAGTGAATGATTCTTCACTTTGGCTTGCATTGCAATCACCTGGGAAACTTAGTGTCACAAACCCAAATTCCTAATGTAATTGGCTTTGTGTGGAACTAAGTCAAGCTCTCCAGGTGATTTTAATGTGTACTAAGCATGGGTAAAAACTATTCACTTATTTGTTATTGTGTATAAGTTAAAATTCGGAGAAGGCAATGGCAACCCACTCCAGTACTCTTGCCTGGAAAATCCTATGGACGGAGGAGCCTGGTAGGCTGTGGTCCTCGGGGTCGCAAAGAGTCAGACACGACTGAGCGAATTCACTTTCGCTTCTCACTTTCATGTGTTGGAGAAGGAAATGGCAACCCACTCCAGTGTTCTTGCCTGAAGAATCCCAGGGACGGGGGAGCCTGGTGGGCTGCCGTCTATGGGGTCGCACAGAGTCGGACATGACTGAAGTGACTTAGCAGCAGCAGCAGCAGCAGCAGAACTTAAAATTACTTGTTACTTTGAATTTGAGTATGTGGCATTTCATACCTGTTACTGTTTTTTTTCTCTGCTGTGTCCTAAGCACAAAAAATAATGTTATCTTGTATATGCTGAGTACTTAAGAGTGACTGAGTTTAACAGTATATAGATGATAAAGAATGAATGGATAAATGAAACACATAAACACATGCACAAGCTATAGCTCTGGCAATTATTCTAGCAAAGGCAGTATCTTGTAAAACATTAACAGAACCATTGTTTTATGAGTTTATAAATCAAGATTTTTGTGTTCTTCCTTTAATAATTCTCAAATTTTAGTGCATATAAGAATCATTTGGAGATTTCTTGCTAAAATAATGCAGATTGCTGGGCTTCAACCCCAGAGTTTCTGATTCCCTAAGTCTGGGCTGAAGCTAGAGAATTTGCATTTGTAACAAGTTCTCAGAAGACATCAATGCTGCTTATTCCAGGCAACACTTTAAGAACTGTTGCTCAGACATCTGCATGTCTGTGAAATCTCTGCAGTTATACAAAGATATTCATGAAGATCTGATATATCCCACCTGCCTGATGTTCTGGTATCACTTGGATCTCATCGTATTGCCCAGAGAGAACTGGAATGCCAGGAAATTCACAATGATATTCTGGCTCTGGCTATGCAGTGACTAATGCCATCCGTTTTGTCTCTGACCTAGGGGTCTCAAGTCTTCTGCCAGTATTCATTAAATTATGAATTTGTAAGTAAGGCAAAATCTCTGATCAGTCACCATTCCTGACAGGACATATTAAAATATCAAATCAAATTTCAGGACTTTTTTACAGCTTGGTGAACAGCAGTTTTCCCGGCATGTTGTAACACTGACATTGAAAAGATCTATAGCATTTTTAATTAGAAGTTCTGAATAGTTGCTTTTCTTCAGAGATTCTCAGTTCTCCATTTAAGTGGGATTCTTAGTGCTTATAGCTTGTAAAAAAAAAAAGGGAAAAGAAATGGTGAATTTTGTCCCAGGTGAGCCAGAAAGAACTCTCTCTGTCTGACTTTCCTAGAGGCTTATTATTCATTCATTTCAGACCTGATTCTACAAACAAATGGCAACAATAAAAATAGATCAAAATGGTTTAAATAATCTCAGCAAGTGGATTGGTATCCCATGAGAGTTTATGGCTGGCCTTTGACATAAACTCAGCACAGAACATGTGGATTAATATCTATCAAGATTTAGAGCAAGACTGGTATAATTCTTTCTCCACATTTTTTCCCCTAATTTTATTGAGATACAAGTGACATATACCAATTTAAGTTTAAGGCATACAACACGAGGTTTATGTAAATATGTAAGGTTTAACTTACATATTTGTGAAATTATCACTTCAATACTACTACTAAGTCACTTCAGTCGTGTCCAACTCTGTGCGACCCCATGGGCGGCAGCCTACCAGGCTCCCCCGTCCTTGGGATTCTCCAGGCAAGAACACTGGAGTGGGGTGCCATTGCCTTCTCCATCACTTCAATAAGCTCCCCTAATTTTAACTAGACTATTTTAAAGTAGTTTTAGGTTCATACAGTATTAAGAGAGTAGTAGAGACATTTCCCATATTCTTCTTGCCCCCACACATGCCCCCATTATCAATATTCTCCACTAAAGCAGTACATTTGTTAAAATCCAATCTACATTGACACATCATTATCACCCAGAGACCATAGTTTACATTAGGGCTTCCTCTTGGTGTTGGATATTCTATGGATTTTGATAAATTTATAATGAAATGTAGCCACCATACAGTATCATACAAAGTAGCTTCACTACCATGAAAAAAAAAACTTTGAGTTTCACCTATTTGTCCCTTTGTCTTCCTAACCACTGGTAACCACTTTTTTTTTTTTTTAATTGTCTTCCATAGTTTTGTCTTTTCAGAATGTGGTATACTTGGAATGATACAGTATGTGGTCTTTTAAGGTTAGCTTCTTTGAGTAAAATGTATTTAAGTATCCTCTACACCTTTTAATCAGAGAAGGCAATGGCACCCCACTCCAGTACTCTTGCCTGGAAAATCCCATGGATGGAGGAGCCTGGTAGGCTGCAGACCATGGGGTTGCTAAGAGTCAGAAACAACTGAGTGACTTCACTTTCACTTTTCACTGTCATGCATTGGGAAAGGAAATGGCAACCCACTCCAGTGTTCTTGCCTGGAGAATTCCAGGGACGGGGGAGCCTGGTGAGCTGACCTCTATGGGGTCGCACAGAGTTAGACACGACTGAAGCAACTTAGCAGCAGCAGCAGCAGCAGCTACACCTTTTAATCGGAGAAGGCAATGGCACCCCACTCCAGCACTCTTGCCTGGAAAATCCCATGGGTGGAGGAACCTGGTAGGCTGCAGACCATGGGGTCGCTAAGAGTCGGACATGAATGAGCGACTTCACTTTCACTTTTCACTGTCATGCATTGGGGAAGGAAATGGCAACCCATTCCAGTGTTCTTGCCTGGAGAGGCAAGAGCCTGGTGGGCTGCTGTCTATGGGGTCACACAGAGTCAGACATGACTGAAGAGACTTAGCAGCAGCAGCAGCATACCTTTTAATGGATTGACAACTCATTTCTTTTTGGCACTTAATAATATTCTATTGTTTGGATGTACCACAGTTTATTGATTCATTCACCCACTAAAATATACCTGATTGACTCCAAGTTTGGGAAATTATAATAAAGTTGTTGAAAATATCCATTTAGTAGGTATTACTATGGATGTAAACCTTCAACTTCTTTGGGTAAATACCAAGGACAATTACTGAATAGCACGGTAAGAGTATGATTAGTTTTATAAGAAACTGTCAGACTGTTTCAAAGTGTCTGTACCATTTTTCATTTCAACCAGCAATGAAGGAAAGATTCTGTTGCTCTATGAGACTGCTAAAATTTGATGTTGTCAGTGTTCTGGATTTTGGTCATTCTTATAGGTATATGGCAAAATCTCATTGTTTTATTTTGCGTTTCCTTGATGATATATGTAGTATCTTTTCATAGGAATATTTGAAATCTGTATATCTTCTTTGAATAGGTTTCTGTTCAGATATTTGGCCCAGTTGTAATCAAGTTGTTTACTTTCTTCATTGAGTTTGAGAATTCTTTCCATATGTTGGCTACAAGTCATTTATTAGATATGTGTTTTTGCATATGTTTTTTTCCAGTCTGTGGCTTGTCATTCTCTTAACAATCTTACACACAACATAAGATTTCTATAAAGCCCAGCTTATCCATTTTTCTATCATGGATTATGCCTTTGATATTACATCTAAAAAGTCATCACCAAACCCAAAGTTATGTAGATTTCCTCCTATGTCATCTTCTAGGAGTTTTATAGTTTTCTGTTTTATATTTACTTCTGTGATCTATTTTGAGTTATTTTTATTTTTTAAGGATGTGAAGTCTGTGATTAGCTTTTCTGTATGTGGGTATACAGTTGTTTCAGGACCATTTGTTGAAAAGACTATATTTGCTCCATTGTATTGCCTTTGCTACTTCTTCAATGATCAGCCAATTACATACCTAGCTTTAGACTCTCTACTATATTCCCTTAATCTGTCTATTTCTCCAGTACCATGTTCTCTTGATTACTGTAGCTTTATAATATGGTTTGAAGTTGGGTAGTATCAGTCCTCCAACTTTCTTATCCTTCAATATTGTGTTGACTATTCTGGGCCTTTTGCCTCTCAAAAACCTTTATAATCACTATGTCAATATCCACAAAGTAACTTTTTTAGGATTTTGCTTGGGATTTCACTGAATCTAGAAATCAACTGGGAAGAACAGACATCTTTACAATACTGAAACTTTATACCCATGAACATGGAATATCTCCCCATTTATGTAGTTCTCCTATTTTGTTCACCATGGTTTTGTAGTTTTCCTCATATAGATCTCATATTTTTCTAGATTTATGCCTTTGTGTTTCATTTGGAGGGTACTAATATAAAGTATATTCTTAATTTCACTTGTTTGTTTTTGGTATATAGGAGAGCAACTGAATTTTGTATATTAACCATGTATTCCAATTTGCTATAATAGATTATTAGTTTCAGGAGTTTTTCTGCTATTCTTTCAGATTTTCTACATAAATCACCACCTTATCTCCGCAGTTTTACTTTTTTTCCCTCAGTTTTTAATCCCTTTGTTTCCTTTTCTTATCTTACTGCATTAGCCAGGATTTGTGATACAATATGGAAAAGAAGTGGTGGGTGGGGATATCTTTACAATGTTTTTAACCTTTGTGGAAAAGCTTCAAATTTTTAACCAATAATATGTAGTGAGCTATAGAGTTTTATAGGTATTCTTTAAGAAGATGTGGAAGTTTCCATATGGCTAAATTTTCTTTTTCCTTAGTGTATCAGTTATACTTTTTCAGTTGTCACTCTAGAGTTTGTAATAAGCACTTACAACTAATCCAGATCAATTTGGAAATAATAGTATACCACTTCACTTCAGAGATAGTGTATTTATGTTATAATAACAAAATAGTCCTAATTTCTTCCTTCTATCCTTTGCATCATTTGGTCCTCCATTTCACTTATATAAAAACATACATGAGTGTGTATACTTAAATACAGTTAGCTATTGTGTATATATACATTGTTGATATTTTTTAACAAACTGTTATCTGTTAGGTCAATTAAGATAAAAAAATAAACACTTTATGTTACCTTCACTTATTACCTCTCCAGTGCTCTTCTTTTCTTTATGTAGACAAATGTTTCTCATCTTCATTATTTTCCTTCTCCTTAAAGAAGTTCTTTTAGAATTTCTCAAAAGACAGGTCTACTGGCAATAAAATCCCTCAATTTTTGTGTATCTAAAGAAAGTTTTTACTTCTTCTCTACTTTTAAAGGATACTTTTTCAGGGTACAGAATTCTAGGCTGGTGGGTTTTATTTCTCTTACATCTTAAATATTTCATTCCACTCTCTTCTTGTTTGCACAGTACTTTCTGAATTGAAGTTAGATACAATTCTTATCTTTGTTTTTTTTATCTTATACAATTATTTTTGTTCTTTGCAGGTAAGATGTTTTTCTTCACACTCTGGCTTCTCTTAAGAATTTTTTTCTTTTTCTTTTATTTTCTATAGTTTGAAAAGGATACATCAAGTTACAAATTTTTTGACATTTATCCTGCTTGGCATTCTCTGAGTTTCCTGGGTCTGTGAACTGGTGTCGTTAATTTGGGAAAATTATGAGTCATTATTATTTCAAATATTTCTCCTGCTCTTCCTCTCTATCTTCTCCCCTGGTACTTCCAATATGTGCCTGTTATAACTTTTATAGTTATCCCATACTTCTTGGATATTCCAGGATCTTCATTTATTGGTCTGTTTGCTTCTCGATCTTAGAGAATTCTATTGAGATGTTATCAAGCTCAATATCAAGATGTTATCATAGAATCTTTCTTCAGTTGTTTCAGTTTATTCAGAAGCCATTAAAATTAGTATTTGTATCTGTTATGCTGTTTTTGATCTATCGTATTTATTTTGGTTCTTGAAATTTCCATCTTTTTTTTTTCACTTAAATTATCCATCTGTTCTTGCATGTTGTTTACTTTATCCATTACTTAGTATATTAATTACTGCTTTTTAAAAAATTTCCTGGACTGATACTTCTAACATCCCTGTAATATCTGAAGTGGTACTGATCCCTGTTTTGTCTCTTTGGACTGAGTGTCTTTTGCCTTTTAATATGTCTTATGATTTTTTTCTTGATAGGCAGGCATGGCTTACTAGGGAAAAGGAAATGTAAATTGACCTTAGTAATGTGGTGATAATCTGTGGGGAACAGGAAGCATTCATAGCCCTAAAATTAGGTCTCAGTCTCTTAGTGAGCCTCTGTCTTTACACTAAGTGTGAACCTCACATTTGCATCTCAGTCTCTCCAATCTGCACAAATAACCTCCTTGCCTACAACCTACTCAAGAGGACAGGAGACAGGGTGGCTAGAGTACACAGGAAGTGGGTATTTCTCTTCTTCTTTGCTACATGGGCCACCCAAGACAGATGGGCTATGGTGGAGGGTTCTGACAAAATGTGGTCCACTGGAGAAAGGAATGGCAAACCATTTCATTATTCTTGCTTTGAGTACCCCATGAACAGTATGAAAAGGCAAAAACACAATACACTGAAAGATGTGTCCTATCCCAGGTCAATATGTGTCCTATCCCAGGTGCCCAAAATGTTACTGGAGATCAGTGCAGAAATAACACCAGAAAGAATGAAGAGATGGAGCCAAAGCAAAAACAACACCCAGTTGTGGATGTGACTGGTGATAGAAGTAAATTCCAATGCGGTAAAGGGCAGTATTGCATAGGAACCTGGAATATTAGGCCCATGAATCAAGGGATATTGGAAGTGGTCAAACAGGAGCTGGCTAGAGTGAACATCAACATTCTAGGAATCAGTGAACTAAAATGGACTGGAATGGGTGAATTTAATTCAGATGACCATTATATCTACTACTGTGGACAAGAATACCTTACAAGAAATGGAGTAGCCATCATTGTCAACAAAAGAGTCCAAAATGCAGTACTTGGATTAAATCTCAAAAACAACAGAATGATCTCTGTTCATTTCCAAAGCAAACCATTCAATATCACAGTAATCCAAGTACATGCCCCAACCAGCAATGTTGAAGAAGCTGACGTTGAACAGTTCTATGGAGACCTACAAGACCTTCTAGAACTGACACCCAAAAAAGATGTCCTTTTCATTAGAGGGAACTGGAATGAAAAAGTAGGAAGTCAAAAGATACTTGGAGTAACAGGCAAATTTGGCATTTGAGTACAAAACAAGTCGAAGGCTAACAGAGTTTTGCCAAGAGAACACATTGATCATAGCAATCACCCTCTTCCAACAACACAAGAGAAGACTCTACACATGGACATCACCAGATGGTCAATACCAAAATCAAATTGATTGTATTCTTTGCAGCGAAAGATGGAGAAACTCTATACAGTTAGCAAAAACAAGACCAGGAGCTGACTGTGGCTCCTTATTGAACTTCTTATATGAACTCCTTATTGCCAAATTGAGACTTAAATTGAAAGTAAGGAAAACCTCTAGACCATTGAAGTATGACCTAAATAAAATCCTGTATGATTATACAGTGGACAAGACACATAGATCAAGGGATTAGATCTGATAGACAGAGTACCTGAAGAACTATGGGCAGAGGTTCATGACATTGTACAGGAAGAAGTAATCAAGATCATCTCTAAGAAATAGAAATGTAAGAAGGCAAAATGGTTGTCTGAGGAGGCATACAAATAGCTGAGAAAAGAAGAGAAGCTAAAGGCAAATAAAAAGGAAATATATACCCATTTCAATGCAGAGTTCCAAAGAATGGTAAGGAGAGATAAGAAAGCCTTCCTCGGTGATCAATGCAAAGAAATAGAGCAAAATAATAGAATGGGAAAGACTAGAGATCTCTTCAAGAAAATTAGAGATGCCAAGGGAAGATTTCATGCAATGATGGGCATAATAAAGGACAAAAATGGTATGGCCCTAATAGAAGCAGAAGATATTAAGAAGAGATGGCAAGAATACACTGAAGAACTATACACAAAAGATATTCATGACCCAGATAACCACGATGGTGTGATCACTCACTTAGAGCCAGACATCCTGGAATGGGAAGTCTTAGGAAGCCTTAGGAAGCATCACTATGAACAAAGCTAGTGGAGGTGATGGAATTCCAGTTGAGCTATTCCAAATACTGAAAGATGATGCTGTGACAGTGCTGCATTCAATATGCCAGCAAATTTGGAAAACTCAGCAGTGGCCACAGGACTGGAAAAGGTCAGTTTTCATTCCAATCCCAAAGAAAGGCAATGTCAAAGAATGCTCAAACTACCACACATTTACACTCATCTCACACACTAGCAAAGCAATGCTCAAAATTCTCCAAGTCAGGCTTCAACAGTACATTGACTGTGAACTTCCAGATGTTCAAGCTGGATTTTGAAAAGGCAGAGGAACCAGAGATCAAATTGCCAACATCCACTGGCTCATCAAAAAAGCAAGAGTTTTCCAGAAAAACACCTTCTTTTGCTTTACTGACTATAGCAAAGCCTTTGACAATGTGGATCACAACAAACTGTGGAAAATCTTCAAGAGATGGGAATATCAGACCCCCTGACCTGCCTCCTGAGAAATCTGTATGCAGGTCAAGAAGCAACAGTTAGACCTGAACATGGAACAACAGACTGGTTTCAAATCAGGAAAGAAGTAAGTCAAGGCTGTATATTGTCACCCTGCTTATTTAACTTGTATGCAGAGTACATCATGAGAAATGCTGGGCTGGATGAAGCACAAGGTGGAATCAAGATTGCTGGGAGAAATAGCAATAACCTCAGATATGCAGATGACACCACCCTTTTGGCATAAAGGGAAGAGGAACTAAAAAGCCTCTTGATGAAAGTGAAAGGAGAGTGAAAAAGTTGGCTTAAAACTCAACATTCAGAAAACAAAGATCATGGCATCTGGTTCTATCCTTTCGTGGCAAATAGATGGGGAAACAATGGAAACAGTGACAGACTTCATTTTTGAGGGATCCAAAATCACTGCAGATGGTGACTGCAGCCATGAAATTAAAAGACACTTGCTCCTTGGAAGAAAAGTTGTGACCAACCTTGACAGCATATTAAAAAGAAGAGACTTTACTTTGCCAACAAAGGTACATCTAATCAAAGCTATGTTTTTCTCAGTAGTCATGTATGGATGTGAGAGTTGAACTGTGAAGAAGGCTGAGTGCCAAAGAATTGATGCTTTTGAACTGTGGTGTTGGAGAAGACTCTTGAGAGTCCTTTAGAATGCACGGAGATCCAACCAGTCCATTCTAAAGGAAATGAGTCCTGAATATTCACTGGAAGGACTGATGCTGAAGCTGAAACTCCAATACTGTGGCCCCCTGATATGAAGAACTGACTCATTTGAAAACACCCTCATGCTGGGAAAGATTGAAGGTGGGAGGAGAAGGGGATGACAAAGGATGAAGTGTTTGGATGGCATCACCAACTCAATGGACATGAGTTTGAGTCAGCTCTGGGTGTTGGTGATGGACAGGGAAGCCTGGCGTGCTGCAGTCCATGGTGTTGCAAACACTGGGACAGGACTGAGCGACTGAACTGAATTGAACTTATTATGTGGAGTTGGGTATTTCAATAGCCCCAGGTCAGTGAGGCTCTGATAAAACTTCATCAGGTTACCCTCAGGCTAAATCATTTCCCTGAGGCCAGACCTTGTTAAGAAATACAGAATGCTCTGCAGTATTTCAACATGATTTTGTTTTTCTATCTATGGCAAAGATGGCTCAGATGTTAAAGCATCTGTCTGGAATGTGGGAGACCCGGGTTCGATCCCTGGGTCAGGGAAGATCCCCTGGAGAAGGAAATGGCACCCCACTCCAGTACTCTTGCCTGGAGAATCCCATGGAAGGAGGAGCGGGTAGGCTACAGTCCATGGGGTCACTAAGAGTCAGACAGGACTCAGAGACTTCACTTTCACTTTCACCTATGGCAAAAGTATGAGGGGATTTTTAATCTGGTATTCACTGTGAGAACCTAGTAGGCTCCAAAACTCAGAAAAGTGGATGGCTTCCCAGTGCCTGGGTATCGTTAAAGATTTTACTCTGAGTTTTCCACTCTGAGCCTCCAGCAATTCATCAAATACAGTTGTTTTCCCTACCCCAGCACTGTCTCCCCAGGAGGTTTTAGTGCATGGCTTTTTTCTTCAGTAGGTTGTGATTCTCTGTTTTTGCCCATCAGTCTGTGTAAATTTGGGGGCAGCTCTTTTACTCAGACCTAACTTTCTTACACCTCTAACATGAGTTGATTTTTCAGTTTTTGGTTGTTAAGATAGAGTGGTGACTTCCAAACTTCTAACAAGCCAGAACTTTGTTATTTCTTTTTGAAGTAACAAATCATTTGAAGCTAAAAAGATGTTAAATCTCATTTCTCCTCTATTTTTATATTCCCATGGTACATTCTAATGAAAAGGAGACAAACCTCTTACATTTTTTTTTTCCCCTAGCACTTCTGTCTTCATTTTCTTCTCATTAGCCATCCATAGGAGCCAGCTTGATCAGCAGGAAATGTTGTATATGACAAATAAAAATGTTTAGACATATTTTCTTCATTATTTCCTTACTGATCCCACCCCCTTTCCTTTTCCTCATGATGAATGAATACCAGAGAAGCAAGTTGTTCACTCATGTTTAAATATTCTTCTTGTGCTGTCTAGCTGACATTAAGACATTTTGACTTTGCTGATGTTGCCTTTTTCATTTAATGATTACTCCAATATTTTCCATCCAGAAGTATAAACGTTTTAAAATTTTTTTAATTTTAGGAGTTTTGAAGAAATCACTCATAGATAGAGTGCCTTGGCACTTAGATAAAGTGAAAACCTTTGAAATCTGAATGTATAGCATATATTTATTCTCCTTCAAATTGAAACTTACAGAAGAAAGCCTATTCTCTCACTGAGAGAGCTGTTGATCCTCTCAGAGGCAGTAGAAAATATAAACATATAATCATATTGTATTAAAAAATAAATGTCTGTGTTATCCAGTCTAACGGAGGCCTCTCCTATTTCAGTTTGTTTGATATTTTACAAACATGGGTTTTAAAAAGTGAAATTGAATTGTACTTCTCCCTGAGGTAATTTTTTTTTTCTTTTTATCCAGAAGTTAAAAGGAAATCCAGACTTCCTCTTTCCCTTTAAAATGAATATTTTTTCCCCTAACAGTACAGTTGGTGGTGTACTTACTTGACAATGATATAAAATTCTATGCACAATTCTTATTGTTACTTGGATGTTGGGTGGAAAGATAATCAAAATATTCTTAGTGCATATCTTTATTTTCAGGGATAGGACATGAACAGATGCTATGTGGCCAAACACCGACTTGTCTTTCACCTCAATCCCATTTCCTTCTCCTATCAATACCAGCTTCTCTTTTATATACAACTATATCTACTTCTCTCTCTCTCTCTTTTCTTTTTCTTTTTTTTTTTCTTACTAGATTACTTCCAAGACCCCTTATTCAGGATTTTAAATACTTTAATTGAGTTATCTAGGCTTTTGCTATATAATCTTTCCCTGAGAGTTTTTTCCCCTACATTTTGAGCAACGAAAACAAAACAGGGGACTGGCAAATAAGCTTCCATCAATAATAAATGCGTTTGGAGAAAATCCTAGATTTTGTTTGTTACCGTTAATGCTATGATGCAGACCCTTACAACATGTCTACCAATATGGTCATGTAAATTTGCATCTTTAATGATTCTGTTGCTACATGTTGATGAATATTCCACAGTAAAAAGTTTGTTTGCTTTATAACAAAATTATAAACAAGCAGGATAAGAGCCTCTAGGGCAATAATTGCTTCACAGTATGAGGCATCTACATCTCAAATTGCTCTGCATCTGGCTTCTAAATCATCTGTACAGAAGATGGTACTGCCAGCCAAAAAGCAGGAAAAGCAAGGTCTATTTATCAACACACAGAGCACAGTATATTTGAAGTATCTATAATTTATTCCTATTTTTCAAACAGAAAACCAAGGAAAACCAAGTCAGGCTTGATAATTTTTAAAATGGAATAAAGTTTAAAAACTGGGGACTATGCTAGAAAAGTCAACATGCTATTGTTATCACAAATAAACATTACAGTCTTAAAATTTTTCTAGATCAAGTAGCATCATAACAAAAATGAATAGAAATAAGAGATAACACTCTACCCCACCCACTATCAAAAACAGAAGAGATAACTCATATTTTTGTTGTCCTATGCTGGGTATTCAGTTATTTGTTTTTGGTTAGATACTACATTTTATTCTGATTCCAAATCTATGACACAGATTGCTCACAGGATTGCTCTAATTTATAGGTGAGGTAACTGAGGCTCCAAGAAGTAAGTACATTTGCTCAAATTCAAAGCTAGCCTCCAGCCACTCTGGAAATAAAAAATTTTTGTTTTTCTTTTCTGATACCAAAATCTATTTTCTTAATGACTAGGATATTTACCTTTATTTCTGGGTATGTGTAAATTTTATATTTATTCCAACATCTGAAATAGTTCTCAGGAATAGTAAGCAAACAAATATAATGCAACTTCAGCTCCAATTTTATGTTCTGGAGTTATCTGCTGCTAGTCAAAGATGAGTGACTGTTCCAGAATCAGGGTAAGGTATGCTACTAGCCAACATGCTTGTGCATTTGCATGAGCCAAAAGTAAGACAGAACTGGCCAAGTTATCTTCAAGGCATGCAAAGATCTGCTACTTTTCTCCTACATACAACCCCATTTCACTTTCTACATAGCTTTATCACTATGCGAAATTATTGTATGTATTGAATTGAATTTTGCCATCTCTTTGCCTCCCCTTACACTAAGGTAAGCACGACAAGAGTATGGTCCTGGTAATGTTGTTTTCAGTCAAATACTCAGAGTTTAGAACAGTGATGAAATATGCGTGCAGAGTGAATGGATGAAAGAAACATTTTTGGAGGAGTTGTAAAGTAATGTGTATATGGATGTGAAGAGAAGTAAGGAATCATTTCCAAATAGCTCTTGGCTTTATGTAAACTTTTTCCTACTGTCTGAGAAACTCCAGTAGAAAGTTCCATAAATGGAAGTTGGACATATTACTTGGAGAAAAAAAAAGCAAGTGACCTGGTTAAACAATCAATTAGCATCAATTTAGTTAGAGAGAATAGAGAAATAATTGTAATAGAAAGTTTTTGATAAAAAAGATACCCAAAGTGTTGAAAAAAATCAAAGTTTCAAAATATTGACAAAGGAGAAAAATCTAACAGATTTCTCTTAATCATTTGAGTTCTATGGCATCTGAAGATGTAGCAAGAATAAATTCATCAGCTTTTTCAAATAACTAATACTCCATGTCTGACATAACAATGCAAAAATCTAGAAAATTAGCCAAATTTGAACAGTACTTGTAAGAAGACATTAAATATAAAGACAGATGATTTCTCTTCAAAGGGCAATAGAGTCGTGGCTTATCAGTTGTTCAGGTGCTGGGCTCTCATTTTGGAATCTGTGAATAAGATGTGAGAGAGTTTTCCCCCAAACTTAAGAACAAAAAATTTCATTAACCTTTCACCCAGTTGGGCTGACACACATGGGATTAATACTGGAGCCAAAAAATAAGCAAACAACAACAAACCTTGAGTACATCATAACACTTTTCAAATATTATATAAGGAACTGAAGGGCATGGAGTCCAGGTGGTGTTTAAATCTTTCCCCCCAACTTGAAGGCCATATCTTTGGAAGAGAAAATAGATATGAAAAATGAACAGCTGGTTGCATCAGTGGAATCAAAGAAAAGGATTTGGTTTTTTGGACCAGGATTATGCTAACAAAACCATTTTCTCCTGCAGTGCAAAGTACATCTTCTAGGTCCACAGAGGGCATATTTTTCAGGACATTCACTGACAAATCAAGAAGATTCTTAAACCTCAAAAGGGACAGCAAATGCATGAAGAAAGGTCAATGATAAATAATATGATGCATATCAATTAAAATATAGAGAAGAAAAACAGTGGTGTAGATACTATTCTAAGGAAAATTTAATGTGTGTTTAGTGTGAAACTAAATGTCTTTATAACCAACCTAGATAGCATATTTAAAAGCAGAGACATTACTTTGCCAACAAAAGTCCGTCTAGTCAAGGCTATGGTTTTTCCAGTGGTCATGTATGGATGTGAGAGTTGGACTGTGAAGAAAGCTGAGCGCCAAAGAATTGATGCTTTTGAACTGTGGTGTTGGAGAAGACTCTTGAGAGTCCCATGGACTGCAAGGAGATCCAACCAGTCCATTCTAAAGGAGATCAGTCCTGGATGTTCTTTGGAAGGAAATATGCTAAAGCTGAAACTCCAGTACTTTGGCCACCTCATGCGAAGAGTTGACTCATTGGAAACGACTCTGACGCTGGGAGGGATTGGGGGCAGGAGGAAAAGGGGACGACAGAGGATGAGATGGCTGGATGGCATCACCAACTTGATGGACATGAGTTTGGGTGAACTCCGGGAGTTGGTGATGGACAGGGAGGCCTGGCGAGCTGCAATTCATCGGGTCACAAAGAGTCGGAGACGACTGAGCAACTGAACTGAACTGAAATGTCTTTATACTTTTAAACAATAATACTGAGATTAAGTGTAATAAGATAAAAAAAGTATTAACATGAAGGCAGATGTGGGGTGAAACACAGATCTAAATTGCTGTAATGAGAGTTTTAACATGTTTAGGAGGAAAAATCTGAAAAAATGAGTCAGATTTTATGTCAAGATTGTAAATAATTATTTGTAAATTAGCTTGATTAGTGAAGAAAGAGATATCAAAGGCATTTTATTTTAAAAAATATGCTACTTTTGCCTAACCAACCACAACGATTTCCTATTAAAGATCACAAAACAGGAAAAATTGCAAGGGTCTTAGTGAGAGTTTTTCTATGAATTCCATCTGAAGAAAGGCCCATATATTATAAATTCCTGAATTATTTGGTCATGATAGTAATTTTCTCTTTCAAATATTTTATAAAGAAATAAAAAGATCTTTTCATGTCATGTGGAGAAAGTGATTTGTAAATGATAACTTTAAAACTTTTCTTATGCCTTTTAAAAGTCTATAACTGCCCAAGAACAGAATTGGGCTACTCTAAAACTAAGGATTTAGGAGCATAGAAAATGACTTTAGGGAAAGGAAAAAGATATGATCCTGTGACCCAAACTTCCAGAGCAATTGTTCTTATCCAGGGGCAGTTTTGCTTGCCACCTCCATGATATCTGCCTGTGTCTGAACACATTTTCAGTGTCACAACTTTGGGATACTACAAGCATCTACTGGGTAGAGGCCAAGGATGCTGCTCAGCATCCTACAGCCTCCTGCTCCAACAAATAGCTATCCAGCATAAAGTGGCAATGCAATTAAAGCTGGAAAATTCTGCTCTAGTTAGTAATATAGCTTCATGAATACATAAGATTAAAAAAAATCATGAATTACTATAATGAGAAAATATAAAACATCAAAGCAAGCTACTGTGGCTATACGTGAAACTCCCTGTTGAAGCTGAGAATCAATGGGTATACTTTTAAGAATGCAGGCCTGGAAGATGGTTATTTTGAGGTGCTATTCTGCTATCTTCTCTGCCTGCTGGCTTCCCAATTAAAGTCTTTTCCTTGCCTCAACACCTCATCTCTCAGATTCATTGGCCTGTTGTGTGGCAAGCATAGTGAGTTCGGTTGTATTCAGTTACCCAACAGTCCCAAAACATGATGTCTACTCATGGACTCTTCCCATAGTGCTTCTTCATCCCATATGGACTACTTCAGTGGCTATGAGCATCACAACATCCTTTAAATTTGATCTGGAGATCAATCCCTGAGCCTTTGGAGTGGGAGCACTGACCCCAAGACCCTAGACTACCAGAAAATAAACTCTAGTGAAGTGAAGTCACTCAGTCATGTCCGACTCTTTGTGACCCCATGGACTGTAGCCTACCAGGTTCCTCCGTCCATGGGATTTTCCAGGCAAGAATACTAGAGTGGGTTGCCATTAGGGAGTATCAAATAGTGAAATCTCACATAAAGGAAACCACTTGAATACAAGACCCAGCATCACCCAACCACCAGTAGCATCCTGTGTATCTAAACAACAAACAAAACAAAAATACAAATCCAATCATCAACAGACAGGATTACCACCTCACTCAGCATTGCCCATCTGAGGAAAACAAACAAACAAAAACTCAGCACAAATCTTACCCTATAGAAGTTTACACAAACCACTGGACCAACCTTAGGAGAGCAGAAACCAGAACAAAGAAAGAATTCAACACTGAAGCCTGGGGAAAGGAGACCTTAAACACAGTAAGTTAAAAACATAATAATGATGATGAAAAGGCAGAAAAATGCTACACCATTGAAGGAATAAACTAGAAACACAAAAGTCCAAATAAATGAAGAGGAAATAGGCAAACTACCTGAAAAAGAATTCAGAATAATGATAATAAAGATGATCAAAAACCTTTAAATAAAAATTCAAAAAATGCAAGAATCAATTAACAAAGTTCTAGAAGAATTAAAGAATAAACATACAGAAAAAAAAAAAAAACATAATTAGTGAAATTAAAAATACTCTAGAAGGAATCAATAGCAGAATATCTGAAGCAGAAGAATAAATCAGTGAGCTGGAAGATAAAATGGTGGAAATAACTTCTGAAGAGCAGAATAAAGTAAAAAGAATAAAAAGAACTGAACATAGTCTCAGAGACCTCTAGAACAATATCAAATGCACCAACATTCAAATTATAGGGGTCCCAGAAGAAGAGAAAAAGAAAGGGTATGTGAAATTTTTTGAAGAGATTATAGTTGGAAATTTCCCCAACATGGAAAAGGAAATAGTCAATCAAGTCCAAGAGGCAGAAAGAGTCCCATACAGGATAAACACAAGGAGAAACACACCACAACACATATTAATCAAACTAACAAAGAGTAAACACAAAGAAAGAATATTAAAAGCAGCAAGGGAGAAGCAACACATAACATACAAGGGAAACCCCATATACTTAGCTAATTTTCAGCAGAAATTCTGCAGGCCAGAAGGGAATGGCAGGATATATTTAAGGTACTGAAAGGGAAAAATCTACAACCAAAATCACTGTACCCAGCAAAGATCTCATTCAAAATTGGTGGAGAGATATAAAAACTTTTCAGAAAAGCAAAAGTTAAGAAAATTCAGAACCACCAAACCAGCTTTGCAACAAATCTTAAAAGGACTTAAATAGTTAAGAAATACAAGAGAAGAAAAAAAAGATCTACAAAATAAACCCAAAACAATTAAGCAAATAGCAATAGGAACATATATATTAATAATTACTTTAAATGTAAATAGATTAATGCTCCAACTAAAAGACACAGACTGGCTGAATGGATACAAAAAGAACACCAAGCTGTCTACAAGAAACCCGCTTCAGAATTAAAGACACATATAGACTGAAAGTGAGAGGATGGAAAAATATATTCCATGCAAATGGGAAGCAAAAGAAAGCTGGAGTAGCAATCCTCATATCTGACACAATAGACCTTAAAATAAAGAAGAGTACAAGAGATAAGGAAGGACACTACATAATGATCAAGGGATCAATACACGAGGAAGATATAACAATTGTAAATATCTATGCATCCAACATAGGAGCACCTCAGTACATAAGACAAAAACTAACATTCATAAAAGGAGAAATTGACAGTAACATAATAATAGTAGGAGACTTTAACACCCTACTCACACCAATGGACAGATCATCAAAACAGAAAATTAATAAGGAAACACAAATCTTAAATGATACATTAGATGAGATGGATCTCATTGATATCTTCAGGACATTCTATCCAAATGTAGAAGAATACACCTTCTTCTCAAGTGCACATGGAACATTCTCCAGGATAGACCACAACTTGGGTCACAAATCAAATCTCCATAAATTTAAGAAAATTGAAATAATTTCAAGCATCTTCTCTGACCACAATGATATGAGACTAGTTATCAATAAAAAAAAAAAAAAAAAACTGTAAGAAACCCAAACACATGGAGAGTAAACAACAAAAACAAAAAGAATGCAGGCATGGTATATAGTTTTCTAGTTCTGTTTCATCCACATTATTTTATAATACTGAGGTGGAAGCAACTCTAGTAATATGAGTTGGAGTTACAGAATAACACAGGCTATACATAATAAATCTGAAAACGAATAGCTGATAACCATTGCAGGTTCTCTTCATAAGCTTTTTTTTTTTTTGTATTTTCACCCACAAAATGGAAAGAAAATAATATCTGTCGGGAGCCACGTTAGGCATTACTGACAAAATGGAGGCACGGACCCAACCCCCTCTTTTCATCTCGCAGGCACAGCCCTGGGATAAAGGAGTTAGGCCTTGTGATTATGACTTGTTCTTTCCTTTCTTTGGTTGAGTTGGCTGGAAAGAATGTTAAGGTGCTTGAGAGAAGCATGAGAAAGCACAAAGCCTTCTACAGCTGTGCCCAGAAAATAATCTATAAAATAACCATTGACATTTGTTCAAGGATCTTTACAAAGAATTTCCTAGAATGAGCACATAGGCCACAGCTTGAGGCCATTGGAAGGGTTGTTATCTGAGACCTGTTTGTGAGGGAAATATTTATGGCAAAAGAAGATTGCTGAGTTTAGGGTTTACGAACAATTAAGAATAGCTAGAAGCCTTTTTAGGAGATAGTGGTCTTAAGATGCTAGGGGCAAACAGGATTTAGAAAGATAAGAAATAAACTGAGGAATGTAGCATGAGTTACAATGTAATCACAAGTTAAGTACAGTAAATCTGGGTGGGGGAAACTAAAAACCTCTGACCTAATGCTTTTGTCAAAGTATAAAAGAGAACCTGAAGCTTGAAACAAACATGTAGTTCCGGACAATGAGTCAGAGGCTACATCATCATCTGCTGACACCGCTCACCCCTTCAGGCTGATTCCCTGGCTGCTGGAGCTAGACTCCGGCAAATATCTACCTCATAGCTTTTTGATTTTTTTTCTTTTTTCTTTTTGGATATTAGGTGCAATAACAAAGCACTTAGTAATGCTTGTCATAGTGTGGGGCATATCAGTTCAGTTTAGTTACACAATCGTGTCCAACTCTTTGCGAACCCATGAACCACAGCACGCCAGGCCTCCCTGTCCATCACCAACTCTCAGAGCCTACTCAAACTCATGCCCATTGAGTTGGTGATGCCATCAAACCATCTCATCTTCTGTCATCCCCTTCTCCTCATGCCCTCAGCTTTCCCAGCATCAGGGTCTTTTCAAATGAGTCAGTTCTTCTTATCAGGAGGCCAAAGTATTGGAGTTTCAGCTTCAACATCAGTCTTTCCAATGAATACATATGATTGATTTCCTTTAGGTTGGACTGGTTGGATCTCCTTGCAGTCCAAGTGACTCTCAAGAGTCTTCTCCAACACCACAGTTCAAAAGCATCAATTCTTCGGTGCTCAGCTTTCTTTATAGTCCAACTCTCACATCCATACATGACTACTGGAAAAACCATAGCCTTGACTAGACGGACCTTTGTTGGCAAAGTAATGTCTCTGCTTTTTAATATGCTATCTAGGTTGGTCATCAGAAAAGGTGATGGCATCCGACTCCTGTGCTCTTGCCTGGAAAACCCAATGGACGGAGGACTTAAGCAACTTAGCAGCAGCAGCAGCAGAGGGTTGGTCATAACTTTCCTTCCAAGGAGTAAGCTCCTTTTAATTTCACGGCTGCAATTACTATCTGCAGTGATTTTGGAGCCCCACAAAATAAAGTAAGCCACTGTTTCCACTGTTTCCCCATCTTATTGCCATAGAGTGATGGAACCAGATGCCATGATCTTAGCTTTCTGAATGTTGAGCTTTAAGCCAACTTTTTCACTCTCCTCTTTCACTTTCATCAAGAGCCTGTTTAGTTCCTCTTCTCTTTCTGCCATAAGGGTGGTGTCATCTGAATATATGAGGTTATTGATATTTCTCCTGGCAATCTTGATTCCAGCTTGTGCTTCCTCCAGCCCAGCGTTTCTCATGATGTACTCTGCATATAAGTTAAATAAGCAGGGTGACAATATACAGCCTTGACGTATTCCTTTGCCTATTTGGAACCAGTCTGTAAGCATCTTTTAATTTCGTGGCTGCAGTCACAATCTGCAGTGATTTTGGAGCCCAGAAAAAAAAGTCTGCCACTGTTTCCACTGTTTCTCCATCTATTTGCCATGAAGGGATGGGACCGGATGCCATGATCTTTGTTTTCTGAATGTTGAGCTTTAAGCCAACTTTTTCACTTTTCTCTGGGGCATTTTAAAGCTTGCTTTTTAATTAGTAGATCCTGTGCTCTCATTTTCTTAATCTATAAATTAATAATACTTGCTAGAATGATCTCCAAGATAAGATTTAAGATCTGAAATTTCCTTTTGGTTAATAGACTGTATGAAAAAAATAAAAAAACTAAAACTAAACAAGAAAAAAATATATACAAAAGTGATATATTTAAGCAATCCTATTTAAAATAGTGGCATAGCCCTATAGTATCCTAAATTCTAAAATATAGTAAAATTTAAAAATAATACTAAAAAGCACCAAAGAACTTTTACATTCAGTGCTAGAGTGAACACAGGAAAGCACAAACTTGCAAGATAAGAAAGATACAGAAGACAAAGTAGAATTATGCGATTTCCGCTTTGATTTAACAATGGCAAAAAAAAAAAAAATTCAAACATGATTAAGAAGCTCATTGAGTTGGGACAAAACATAATCAATATTAGATTTGTGGAGCTAAAATCTGATGACCAAAGACATTGTAAACCAACACAGAACATAAGCTGCTAAGCAAGAACCAGGATCTTTTCAAAAGACTTTTCTCCAGCCCTGCATGGTGAATGACTTACAAGTTTACTAAGTAGTACTTAGGAAATATTCAGAGTGCAATTTTGAGAAATCCTAAAGCAAGAAGAGATGAAAAATATCATTGTAACATTTCTAAAAGAATAGGTAATTGAGTAGACTCTAAAAAGTTTAAACTACTATTTCCTCACTCTTAGTCCATTCCATAACTGTCATGATCATTTCTGCATACCGTCAATATTAGGATTTGTTGTTTTTTTTAATATAACTGTACTTTATTTATTTCTGGCTGTGCCGTGCAGGCTTTTCTCTAATTGTGGCAAGTGGGGGCTACTCTCTAGTTGCAGTGCTGAGGTGTCTCATTGTTGCGGCTTCTCCTATTGCGGAGCACGTGTTCTAAGGCTCATGGGCTCCAGCAGTTGTGGCTCCTGGGCTGTAGAGCACAGGCTCAGTAGGTGTGGTGCATGGGCTTAGTTACTCCACAGCATGTGAGATCATCTCAGATCAGGGATCGAACTTGTGACTCCTGCATTGGCAGGTGGATACTTCACCACTGAGCTACAAGGGAAGCCCCAATAGGATTTGTTTTTAAAAAGAATGTTTTGATTACTTCTATAAATGGAAACCATATATATCCCTTACTACTAATAGAAATGTCATGATGAATATAATGAACTCAAACCCATGTTTTAAAATTCTTTCTAGATGCTCCTGCCTGCCAAAATGCTACATCATGATCCTTTGTTTTATTAAAGGGAATATTTGTGTTACTGAAACACATTAATAAATTCTATTACCAAACTGAAGCATCCTTCTTGATGATTATAAGTTTATAATTGAAAAGGGAATGATTTGACATCATTTAATTAACATCATATAATTATTCAATTAATAATGATTTAAGTCAGTGTATCACATGAAATGAAGTTCAGCTAAAGTCAACTTGAACAACTGAGTATTATGTCTTGCTTGAGGTAGGCATGCCATAAAAACTACCAGAAGCACCTGGGGATTTTTTATAAATTAACCCATTCTCAGGGTCCCCTAGCAAAGCTGCAGATTCAGTTGATCTGGGTGGGGCCTGGGTATCAGCATTCACCCCAGATTCCCAGGTGATTCTAATGTGTAGCCTAGACTGAGAACTCTGCTCCAGAATGACACATGTAATGGAGTAGATTATTTAGCAAATTGTTTGAGGGCTCTTCAAAAATGAACTATTTAATACTAAGACTGAACTTCATTTTCTGATACAATTTGTAGACTAATCATTGATGTAAGATCACAGATATGCTGAATACTGATTTCATCAAGGCATTTAACCATGATAATAAAAGTGTTAATAGTTTGATTTTGATCTGGTTAAACTACTATCCAAAGTATATCTAAAGTGTATGTGAAATGTATCTGTGTATATGAGAGAGAGAAAGTGTATCCTATAAAAGGCTAATCCTCTAATTTGACAATTGAAAAATCTTTACCAATGATGTGAATAGGACACTGACTTGTAAAAGCTATGATGACGTAATATTATGAACAACATATAACATTCAGCACAACAAAGGTCTACTTTCAAAACAGCCTTATACTGAAATAGTGATGATAATGTTTAATACCGGGAAAAAGTTGACTCCTGGATTCTGAGTTAAGATTTGGCTATGAAAGGACAGGGTAATAGTCTTGCAATTTAGCAATGTATGTATTAAAAGATGTAGGAATTTAGCAGCTTGCATGTTCAATATGATACATCGGAGTATTATGGTTATTAAAACAAAACAACCCTCCATAATGTGAGTTTAGCTGCATCAGAAGACATGCTCAGTCTCTCAGTTGTGTCCACTCTGCAACTGTATGAACTGTAGCCCACAAGGCTCCTCTGTTCATGGAATTCATGGCAAGAATACTGGAACAGGTTTCCATTTCCTGCTCCAGGTGATGTTCCTGACCCAGGGATTAAACCCGACTCTTGCATCTCCTGCCCTGGCATGTGGATTCATTACCACTAGCACCTCCTGGGAAGCCCCAGTCAGAAGAGTAGTCATTGTATCAGGATATATCTTGCCCTTGCTCTGTTCAAGTCATACAGGATTTGAGATTCTGGATGCTAATTTTTTTTAAGGTTGTGATAAACAAGTCTGTCCAAAAAGAATGAATAAGATAAACAAGGTATTTAACTTGGAAATTAAGTGTGTATGTTAAACACAAGTAGAAAAAAAACATTGTTCAGTCAAGAACTAACCTCAAATCAAACCTCAAACTACTGCCATGCAATGATGACTTGTCCTTAAGGTAAGGACATCTCTTGCAACTGAAATTTTCCAACCAAAGAGAATGACTTCATTTAAGAAACAGTGAAGTTTGGGTGCTGGCAATGTGGTAAAACTTCGGGCAGTGTTTCCCCTAGCTTCCTTACAGGTCTACCATTCACTTAACACATGCTTCAGGGGACCAAGCAATTTGTTTAAGATTAGGAAAGTACTTAATATCAGAAATGGAATTAGAGTAGGGGCTCGTTTTATTTTTTGTTTTTCAGTCGTTAAGTTGTGTCCAACTCTTTGTGATCCCATGGACTGCAGCATAACAGGCTTCCCTGTGTTCCACTGTCTCCTGGAGTTTGCTCAAATTAATGTCCATAGAGTTGGTGATGCCATCTAATCATCTCATCTTCTGCCACCTCTTTCTCCTTTTGCATTCAATCTTTCCCAGCATCAAGATCTTTTCCAAAGAGTCAGCTCTTCATTGGAAGTGGTGGCCAAAGGACAGAACTTCAGCTGCAGCATTGGTCCTTCCAATGAATACTCAGTGTTGATTTCTTTAAGGATTGACTGGCTTGATCTCCTTGCTGTCCAAAGAACTCACAAGAGTCTTCTCCAGCACCACAGTTTGAAAGTACCTATTGTTTAGTGTTCAGCCTTCTTTGTGGTCCAACTATCACTTCCATACATGACTTCTGGAAAAAACCACAGCTTGGACAATACAGACTTTTGTCAACAAAAGTAATGTCTCTGCTTTTACTATGTTAGCCTTTGTCTTGCTTCATTTTGTACTCAACATGTACAAAGCCAAACTTGCCTATTATTCTCGGTATCTCTTCAGTTCAGTTTAGTTCAGTTGCTCAGTCGTGTCCGACTCTTTGCGACCCCATGAATTGCAGCACGCCAGGCCTCCCTGTCCATCACCAACTCTGGGAGTTCACCCAGACTCACGTCCATCGACTCAGTGATGACATCCAGCCATCTCATCCTCTGTCATCCCCTTCTCCTCCTGCCCCCAATCCCTCCCAGCATCAGAGTCTTTTCCAATGAGTCAACTCTTGGCATGAGGTGGCCAAAGTACTGGAGTTTCAGCTTTAGCATCATTTCTTCCAAAGAAATCCCAGGGCTGATCTCCTTCAGAATGGACTGGTTGGATCTCCGTGCAGTCTAAGGGACTCTCAAGAGTCTTCTCCAACACCACAGTTCAAAAGCATCAATTCTTTGGCACTCAGCCTTCTTAACCGTCCAACTCTCACATCCATACACAACCACAGGAAAAACCAGAGCCTTGACTAGACGAACCTTTGTTAGCAAAGTAATGTCTCTGCTTTTGAATATGCTATCTAGGTTGGACGTAACTTTCCTTCCAAGGATTAAGTGCCTTTTAATTTCATGGCTGCAGTCACCATCTGCAGTGATTTTGGAGCCCAAAAAAATAAAGTCTGACACTGTTTCCCCATCTATTTCCCATGAAGTGATGGTACTGAATGCCATGATCTTTGTTTTCTGAATGTTGAGCTTTAAGCCAACTTTTTCACTCTCCACTTTCACTTTCATCAAGAGGCTTTTTAGTTCCTCTTCACTTTCTGCCATAAAGGTGGTGTCATCTGCATATCTGAGGGGTATCCCTTAACTTCCTATTTTTGTATTCCATTCTGCTATGATGAAAAGGACATCTTTTTTTGGTGTGAATTTTGGAAGGTGTTGTAGGTCTTCATAGAACCAGTTAACTTCATTCAGCTTCTTCAGCATTAGTTGTTGGGGCATAGACTTGGATTACTGTGATGTTGAGTGATTTGCCTTGGAAACAAACCAAGATCATTCTGTCGATTTTGAGGTCATACCCAAGTACTGGATGTCAAACTCGTTTGTTGTCTATGGTGGCTACTCCATTTCTTCTAAGGGATTCTTGCCCACAGTAGTAGACGTAATGGTCATCTGAATTAAATTTACCCATTCCCATGTTATTTTAGTTCACTCATTCCTAAGATGTCAATGTTCACTCTTGCCATCTCCTGATTGACCACATCCAATTTACCTTGATTCATGGACCTAACTTTCAAGGCTCCTATGCAATATTGTTCTTCACAGCACTGGACGTTACTTTCACCACCAGACACGTCCACACCTCAGTGTTGTTTCCTCTTTGGACCAGCCACTTCATTCTTTCTGGAACTATTAGTAATGACCCTCTGTTCTTCCCCAGTAGCATTTTGGACACCTTTTGACCTGGGGAGCTCATATTCAGATGTTTTATATTTTTGCCCTTTCATACTGTTCATGGGGTTCTTGCAGCAAAAATACTGGAATGGGTTGCCATTTCCTCCTTCAGTGGGCCATGTTTTGTCAGAACTCTTCTCTATGACCCATCTGTCCTGGGTGGCCTTGCACAGCATAGCTCATAGCTTCATTGAGTTTGACAAGCCCTTTCACCAGAAGGCTGTGATGCATGAAGAGGAGGAACTTCTAGTCTTCTCCTAATATGGACAATTGCTTTTTCTTGAAGAAAATAGTTATATATTCCCAACTTATCTTTTTATCACATTACCCATCTCTATTATATTTCAAATGGTCACAGAGAGTATGAGAGATGTGGAAATGTGTTTTCTGGCTTGCAGTATGAATTTAATATGTATTGTCAACTTTCAAACATAAGAAATTCAGTCTTAACTACATGACTCAAGTAGGAGTCATGTGTGTGTGCATATAAAAAGTAAAAAGTTTTTAAAAAGTAAAAAAAAAAAAGTAAAAAGTATATTTTCTACTATCTTACAACAATTTATATTTGCCATCTAGCAGAGTGCTTTAAGTTCTATTAGAGTGTATTAGTCTATCACAAAAATAACTTTAGAAGTTATGGCCTTAAGCAAGTTTTTCTTTCTTTGAATGAATAATGAATGAAATATTATTGTTGAGAATAACTTCTTAACAACTTTATTTATTTTTGAAGCCTGTAAACACACTGTGAAAGAGAAGTAAGCTTTGGCATTTCCTTTCAAAAACTCTTCAATTTGTGGATAACTATGTATAAATATTGCCTTAGTAAACTAAGCAGGGGAAACTGTTCTTTGCATGGCTCAGAACCTCCTGACCATAATCAAATTGAATGAGTGAAAGATCTATATCCCACATCAGATTTAAAGTCGTCCAACTCTCATAAAAATGCCTGAGATGTGATTATAAAATAAATTAACCATAATCTTTACAGAGGTGTCAGTTGCACATATTTAATTTTGCATGTGTTTAAGGGCTAATAAATCAGGTGAAAAGAAGTATATGCCAAAAGCCATAACAATTTTTACACTCAGTTAGATGAGGTGTTTTTTTTTTTTTTTTTTCTGTTACTTTGGTAAATAGCCAAAGTTTCTGTCATGAAACTCAACAGTTAAACAAACACTTTAAGCAGAATAGTAATATTTAAGTATTTTAAAGTATTTGTACATTTTAGTAAGTGTTCACTATACATTATTTAAATAAATGAGAATGTATGAACAATGAAATAAGGTATTTTTATATATACACAAAAATAAAGCCCTTCTGTTATTCTCTATTTTATTAGTCAAGTGATTGGGCATGCTACTTTTTTGTTTCTATTTTCTCACCTATAAAATTAGAACATGAATAACACTATTGGATTGTTGTGATAATTAAATAAAATAATGAATGTATAGTGGAGAAGGCTGAAGAACTCAACATCAACCATTCTATGGTCATTTGGCATTTGAAGCAAATCGGAAAGGTGAAAAAACTCAATAAGTGGATGTCTCATGAGCTCACTGAAAAGCCCATGGATGGAGGAGCCTGGTAGGTAGGCTCCATGGGGTCGCTGAGAATCGGACACAACTGAGCGACTTCACTTTCACTTTTCACTTTCATGCATTGGAGAAGGAAATGGCAACCCACTCCAGTGTGTTCTTGTCTGGAGAATCCCAGGGACGGGGGAACCTGTTGGGCTGCTGTCTATGGGGTCGCACAGATTTGGACACGACTGAAGCGACTTAGCAGCAGCAGCATAGTGCTTAACATAGACCTAGCACTCAGAAAAGATTCATAAATCTTAATTACTGCTGCTGTCATTGTTAAAACTATCTCTCCTTTTGAATATCTATTCAACAAGTGTGGAAGATACATATTAGTGCAAAAGTAATTGTGATTTTTGGATTGTTGAAATTTGCCATTTGATATTGGAATACATCCTTAATATGTGTGGTTATGTTATACATCACTTTAATGCACATTTCTTACTTTATGTTTCCCTCCTAATAACATTACTTGCTATTTATTTTATACTTATTTTAGGCCAAGAAAATTATGTTAGACAAAATTGAGTGATTTTCTTATCTGAGTTCAAAATGGGTCTTAAAACAGCCAAGACAACTCACAGCATCAACAATACATTTGACCCAGGAACTGCTAAGGAAAATACAGTGCAGTGGTGGTTCAAAAAGCTTTGCAAAGGAGATGAGAGCCTTCAAGATGAGAAGCACAGTGGACAGTCATTGGAAGTTGAGTACGACCAATTGAGAGGATCATTGAAGCTGATCCTCTCACAACTGCATGAGAAGTTGCTGAAGAACTCAACATCAAGCATTCTATGGTCATTTGGCATTTGAAGCAAATTGGAAAGGTGAAAAAGCTCGATAAGTGGATGTCTCATGAGCTCACTGAAAATCAAAAAAATTGTCATTTTGAAATGTCATCTTCTCTTACTCTATGCAACAAGGAACAGAGAATCCTCTGGGATTGTGATGTGCCAAAAAAGTGGATTTTATACAAAAACTGGCAATGACTAGTTAGCTCAGTGGTTGGACTGAGAAGGAGCTCAAAAGCACTTCCCAAAGCCAAACTGCACCAGAAAAAGGTCATGCTCATTGTTTGGTGATTTGCTGCCAGTCTGATCCATTACAGCTTTCTGAATTCCAGAGAAACCATTGTATCTGAGAAGTATGTTCAGCAAATCAATGAGATACCCTGAAAACTGCAATGCCTGCAGTCACCACTGGTCAACAGAAAGGGTCCAATTCTTCACCAGGACAATTGCACAACCAACACTTTAAAAGTTGAACTAATTGGGCTACAATGTTTTGCCTCATCTGCCATATTCACCTGACCTCTTGCCAAGTGACTACCATTTTTTTAAGCATCTCAACAACTTTTTGCAGTGAAAACACTTCCACAAGCAACAAGAGGCTGAAAATGCTTTCTAAGAGTTCATTGAATCCCAAAGCACAGATGTTTATGCTACAGGAGTAAACACTTCTCATTGGCCAAATTGTGTTGATTGCAATGGTTCATATTTTGATTAATAAAGATTTGTTTGATCCTACTTATAATGATTTAAAATTAATGGTCTGGAACTGCAGTTATGTTTGCACCAACCTGCTGCTGCTGCTAAGTCTCTTCAGTCATGTTCGACTCTGTGTGACCCCATAGACGGCAGCCTACCAGGCTCCTCCATCCATGGGATTTCCCAGGCAAGAGTACTGGAGTGGGTTGCCATTTCCTTCTCCATTGCACCAATCTAATATTTGGTAAAAGTCCTATAAGATGGAATTTCTTTCCTTTTTCACATAATAATCTAGAATATTTTTATTAGGGAATGAATGCCTCTGTATCCCTCAAAACTCTTATCTTGAAACCCTAACCTGCAATGTTGTAGTATTTGTAGATGAGGTCTTTGGGAGATAGGTTTAGATGAGGTAATGTGGATGGTGTCTTCATGATGGAATTGGCGCCCTTATAAAAATAGAAAGACCTGAGAGCTTTCTCTCCCTCCAGCTCACTCCCCTAATGTTTGGGCACTGAGGAAAGAAAATGTAAGGACATAGTAAGGAAGTAGTTGTTTATGAGACAGAATGCAAGACCTAACCAGATACCAAAGCTGCCAGCACCTCGGTCCTGGACTTCTTGCCTCCATAACTGTGATAAAATCAGTGGTTTAATCCACCCAGGCTATAGTATTTTGTTATAACAACTGGAGCAGAATAAGATAATTTTACTCTCTGACTTACTTGCACTTGCACGTAATTATGCATAAAACACAGTATCCAAAACACTTAAAAGATCTTTTATAAAAACAGCACTGAGTCATATCCAGTAAACAAATGTCCTCTACTAACAATGTAGTCTGATCACTGGTGCTGTGCTTGTTAAGTCTGGCTTCCCACAGGCTGGATCCTAAAACATTATTTGTTACATTGATGTTCTGAAATATATATATATAACCTCACAAAGTGTCAAAGTCAAATAAACTTTGGAAACAATAGATATAAAAATATTCTTGGGAATCCTGCATTGTAGTGAGTTTTATTATATTTTGTAGTTATCAAGAGTTACCTTTCTTTGGAAAATAGTACCTTGATCTCTTCCCTGAAGTTACTTCTCCTTGATTATGTGTACTCCTGGTGGAATTATAAACCAAAGGAGCCCTTTATGTATAAAAACACCACATGTAACCTAAACTAGCCAATTGAATTCTATCTCCTATGGTTTTTCCATCTTAACTTTGAATGAATGTTTCAAGGGCTGAAACAGTTGACTGAAAGACAGTTGGAGCTCATGCAATCCATGGTGGTTCCCCAGCAGGATTCTTAATACGTTCTTACTATCTAGATCCTAGCTTCTGTATTTTTCAAGTCTATTCTCCATCTTTGTCAAGGCTGTGAGATACAAGATATACAACAATTATATCCCAACTCTGTTCAACTTAGGCAATGTCTTTCTTCTGCTTGCTGGGAGAGTAACTTAAATGATAAACACAGACAAAACAAAAAAATACACATACAACCTGCCAACCAACCATAAAGCAAATATGTGTGTGTATATACGTATGTATCTGTACATCTCTCTCTCTTTCTCCCTCTCTTTCTATCCTTATCTACATCTATGTTTTACCCAATATTCCTCAACCTCACCTAACCAAACAATTCCTTCCTTCTGCTTCACCCCCTTATCCTCTGCTGCCGCTGCTGGTGCTGCTAAGTCAGTTCAGTCGTGTCCGACTCTGTGTGACCCCATAGATGGCAGCCCTAGACATGTCTTATCTCCAGCTAACATGCTTGAGCAACATGTTCTGTTGAATTCTATGTGTCCGTGAGGAATGTGTTCAATCTGGACATGGACTCTGGCATTCCATTAGAGCTTCCATTACTGCTTCCATTCCACTCACTTCCCACATTTCTGCATATCATTTTCATTGCATCTAAGTGACTGCATCACATCGATCAAGGATTGAAAAATTCATAGTTATACAAGAAAACTAATTTTGAACTGCATCATCTGAGCTTTTTGCACAGGAATATAAAGAAGTGCCATCTTTCATTAGGTTAGAAAAGGAGATCAGAAACTCACCTAGGTTACTGTTTTCCCCCCTTGCTTTCATCTGTATTGGCTTAAAGCAATTAATCAATAAGCAAGGACAAGGGGTGAAAGCATATGGTCTCTGATATTTAATAAATGAATTAGTGGTGCCCCTTGTTTAAGCATATAAATTAATAAGCATTAGGTCCTTTACTTAATGAGGAATTTCCCTTTTAAAACCTGAATGAATCATGTAAAAGACCATGGCATAAATTCAAAGGCATTTTCTGACCTTCTAATATTCTGGCCGGCATGAATTTTTAACAAGACGCTGTATATCTGTTAGGTCTATTAGAAATTGTTCATTGGAAACTTTTGCATTAAAAAAAAAAGCAAAACTAGTGAAGCATATAAAGTACCTAAGATAACAAGAGAAAATGTAACTTGGGTAATGCTGAAGTTTTGAAAAAAGCTTTTATGATCTCACATTTGTTCTAAAATAATAAGGAATAATAAAAATCTTTATTTTTATTGATTTTATCTCATATTTTACAATGTTCAAAACTATATGAGATAATAAGAATGTAACCATTAATATTTATTTTTGAGAGTAAAAATCATAGGTAAAACTAAAATTTTCTATGTTCTTTATCATATATTGTCTTACAAGATTTTTTCTATAAACTGTTTACCAAGATCTTTAAAATCAAAAGAAAAAGCCTTAAAAATTTATAATAAAATATATTTTAATCTTGAGATATAATTTAATTTCAAAAATGTAAAAAGGCTCAGCATTGTCTCCTAACACTATTCTAAACTCAGTTGCTTGTATCTGTATATTATGACCCTATTTTAACTCTGGGAGAAGACTGGTTGACAAACCATTCTCCTTGGGAAGTACCTAGAAAAGGAATGACTGGGCTATATGGTAGGTATGTGTTTAACTTTATATTCTAACCAAAAAGCTTACCAAAGTGATGGTTCCACTTTATACTCCACCCAGTGTATATGAGAGTTAAAGTTGCTACCCATCTTCATCAACACTTATTATTAGGTTTTAAATATGCAATTATTCTAATGGATATACTCATTGTGGTATAAATTTGCATTTTCCTGATGACTAATGGCGCTGAACATCTTTTCAAGTGCCTATTTGTCATAAACATACATTCTTTTGTGAAGTGTCTGTTTTAATATTTTATATTTAAATTGGGCTATTCACATTCTTGTGTTGCAAGATTGTTTATGCATTTTGGATACAAGTATTTGACAAATATTTGTATTGCAATTTTTTCCCATTTCTTTGTTGTTATTTTTTTTTTCATCCCTTTGTTTTGTTTTCAAAATCTTTCGAAGGGAAATTGTTCTTATTTGTGATAAAGTTCAATTCATTAATTTTCTTGGTGTGGTTTCCTGTGTATCTAATACAAGAAATGTTTGCTTATTTGAATGTTGCAAAGATTTTCTCCTATGATTCCTTTCAAGAATATTACATCTTTAGTTTTCACAACAAGGTCAATGATACATCTCAATTTTTATATACAACAATGAGGCAAGAGTCAAAATTTATTTTCTCCATATAAATATATAGTTTTCCTAGCTCCAAATACATGAGAATCTATCTCTGAATCACCACTTCTCTCTCATTGATCTAAATATCTTTTTGATAATTCCATATTCTCTTAATCACAGTGGCTTTAGAGAGAAGTTCTTTAAATCTGCTAGTTAAAGTACTCCAATTTTGTTCTTTTTAAAATTTATTTTTTCTATCCTACAAAAAAAAAATAATAATAAAAATTAAAATTAAAATAACAACACACCAAAAAAAAATTTAGAACAAGAACAAACAAAATTATTTTGTCTATCCTAGATAATTTATATTTTTAATTTGGGAAAAAATGATGTCTTAAATTTGAATCTTCCAGTCCAGGAATATATCTATTTATTTAGGTCTTCTTCAATTTTTCTGGGTAATGTTTTATAGTTTGCAGTATCACGGTATCACAGATAATTTTAGGTATTTGCCACATTTCCATTTGTCTTTTTCTTTTACAGTTTTTTTTATTCCTTTTCTTAGAATTTCTTTCTTATCTTTCATTTAAGCACATATATTTTATCTTGTGAAGCATGATTAAAATAGCTGCTTTAAAGTTTCTCTCTGATATCTCCACCATATGGAATATCTTAGCATTGGCATCTGTTGACAATCCTTTCCCTTAAGAATTTTCCTGGTTCATTCATGTGGATGAATTTTGGATTGTGTCTCAGACAATTTTAGTATGTTGTGAAGACTCTGGGTCCTATTAAAATCTTCTGATCACTCACCAATCTCTTTAGCAATTTGCATGATTAGGTGTAGATTGAGAGTTCTGTCTCAATTGCTGGGGCAGTGATTCTAATATCAGAATATATTCCAAGGTTTTTGCTATGACGCTTTGAATCTGTCTCATATATGCTCAACTCAGGGGTAAATTGAACTTGTGTGGTTCATACACTGAATTAGGAGATCTGCTTTGCCCACACTGTCTGACTTCCAGGGAGTGCTTTTCCTGGTTTGCTGCTCTAAAAGACAGGTTTCTTTCAGAATTTCAGTCCTCTGTCTACTAGGGCAGTAGCACAGGACTAGAGACACCCTCTGGGCAAGACTCCTCCCTCCTCAAAACAGAGAAAAAAATAATTGGAGTTCCACAACATACAAATCACAAGGTCTCCATTTTTATACTTTTTTTGCTGAGGGTTTTTAACTCCTATACTGCCACCACTGCAGTGTCACTCCATGACTCGGGCACCTATGGGAAGGACCAGTGGTTTTTAATTGGCCATTTGCCTATTCATATTTTATACTCTGCTTATTTATCTCTCTGTTGATGTCTACTTCTACTTTTATTAATACTTAAACATTTATTTTCTGGATCTGATAATACTAATATTTGAATTCATATATCTCATTCTATTGTTTGTTTCTTTTCTTGATCATTAATGCTTGTTTTTAATAATATGTTAGGGGCTTCCCTGATGGCTTGCTGGGTAAAGAATCTGCCTTCAATGCAAGAGACGTAAGAGATGCAGGTCAATCCCTGGGTCAGGAAGATTCCCTGGAGGAGGAAATGGCAACCCACTCCAGTATTCTTGCCTGAAAAATCTCATGAACCGATGAGCCTGGCATGTTTCAGCAGTATGTGAATCAAGAACTTCCAGACATACAAGTTGGGTTTAAAAAAGGCAGAGGAACCAGAGATAATTGCTAACATTCGTTGGATCACAGAGAAAGTGAGGGAATTACAGAAAAATGTCTCCTTCTGCTTCATTGACTACACTAAAGCCTTTGTGTAGATCACAACAAACTGTGGAAAATTCTTCAAGAGATGGGAATACCAGACTACCTTACCCGTCTCCTGAGAAACCTATATGCAGGTCAAGAAGCAACAGCTAGAAACTTACATGGGACAACTGACTGGTTCAAAATTGGGAAAGGAGTACAACAAGACTGTATATTGTCACCCTATTTATTTAACTTATATGTAGAGTACATCATGCAAAATTCTGGACTGGATGAATCACAAGCTGGAAACAAGACTGCTGGGAGAAATATCAATAAGCTCAGATATGAAGATGATACCAAAGTGAAGAGGAACTAAAGAGCCTCTTGATGAGGGTGAAAAAGGAGAGTGGAAAAGTTGGTTAAAACTCAACATTCAAAAAAAAAAAAAAAACCCTCAACATTCAAAAACTTAAGATCATGGCATCCAGTTCCATCACTTTATGGCAAATAGGGAAGAAGTGGAAGCAGTGACAGATTTTTTTTCTTGGGTTCTAAACTCACTTCAGATGGTGACTGCAGCAATGAAATTAAAAAAGATGCTTGCTCTTTGAAAGGAAAGCTGTGACAAACCTAGACTGCATATTAAAAACCAGACATCACTTTGTGACAAAGGTCTATATAGTCAAAGCTATGGCTTTTCCAGTAGTCATGTACAGCTATGAGAGTTGGACCATAAAGAAGGCTGAGAGCTGAAGAATTGATGCTTTCAAAGTGTGGTGCTGGAGAAGACTCATGAGAGTCCCTTGGACCATGAGAAGATCAAACCAGTCAATACTAAGGAAATCAAACTTGAATATTCATTGAAAAGAATGATGCTGAAGCTCCAATACTTTGGCCACGTGATGTGACGAGTCAACTCACTAGAAAAGACCCTGATACTGGGAAAGACAGAAGGCAAAAGGATAAGAGGGCATAGAGGATGACATGGTTAAATAGTATCACTGACTCAGTGGACATGAATTTGAGAAAACTCTGGGAGACAGTGAAGGACACTATCTCCTTAGGGAAGCCTAGCGTGCTGTAGTCCATGGGGTCACAAAGAGTTGGACACGACTTAGCAACTGAACAACAACCACATGTGTTGTGACTGAAAAAAAAAATTACTATTTAATGAATTCTTTGAGATCTTTGGGGCAATTTCTATTTGTTTCTCTCAGAAGTCTGAGGGCACTAATAATCTAAGAATTCTAAGCTGAAAACATATTCTCAGCTGAAGAGTTTCCAGAAGACATGAGTGCTATGAATTTAGAACTGAAACTTACATGAGGATAAACTTGTTAAAAAAACAAAAGTTAAATCTTGCTTATGGATACAATTTGGGAAAAGATTTTCTTTTTGGTTTTCCTATTTAATTCTTTCACCAAGTTTGCCTTCCAGACCCTTTGTTTGTTTGTTTACTGTCTATTCAGATTCTTTAACTTGTGTGGGGCCCATGGAAACATTAAAACAAAAGCTTTATGTCACTAGTGGTTTCCAGATGGCCTCTAGGATGCTGGATAGCTTCAATCTTTTCATACCTTTCTGGATTTTGAAGTTCTTGGCTGCATTACTGCCTATACAGACCAAATCATTGAAAGCAGTATGAGAATTATTGGATTCCTTGAGTTATTCTAGTTTTTAGAAACTGTAAGTAGGTAAAATCCATAGACGCCATGAATACAATACCTACTTTTAACTGATTTCTTCTTAATCTTTCAGAAAATCACCTTGTCTATTAAGAAAAAAATGCCAGGTCAGACCCTTTAAGCTGGAAAGTACATCCTTTCTTAATGTCATTTACAAAATGGCCATAGTTATAGAGGTATCTTTCTTAGGAGTCTGCTCAAAAAGAGGAAAACAAGAAAGAATATGAAGTAGAATATAAAAGCAGAATATTTGTGAATCCGCACTTGTATAACTTTCTGCAAAGTGCAATTATAATTTTATATGGTCATATTTAGGACACTTTCATGAACAAAATAAATGTAATAGAAATATACACAGAATTTAATAAGTATTCTGAGATCAAAGGACATGAGATGAGTGCTTTAGGGAAAAGAGAATAAAATTAGGTTGGAGCTAAATTTTGATTTAGAGAGAGTTTAAGGAAATCAAAAGTAATGATTTTCAAGTGTACTGCAAGGAGTTTCTTTAAAGAGAAGTTTAGGTAGGCATATTGGGTATATTGACTTTCATTCTGTTTTCCTTCTCTTTGATATTCTGCTACTGTACTACAGCTTGCAATTGATTAAAATAAAATAAGCTCCCTCTCTCTCTCTCTTTCTCTCTCTCTCTCTATATATATATATGAATATACAAAATATACATTTATATTAAAAAGTATAAGTTAAAGTTATTCTAGAAAAATTCGTTGGGAAGAAATTATCTGTAAAAAAAAAAAAAGCATGTGCTCTTTTTTTAAGTTTGGAAATTTATAATTGTTATATTTAGATAATGCCACCTCCCATAATCTAATGAAATAGACAATTAAGTAATTAAGTCCTACAGAATTTATGTTACAATTTCACTGTTTCTGAAAATACAGTGCATTCAAAAATCCAATGCTTTTGCTGATTTTCTGTGATATTGACTATCAATTATGAAAAAGACAGTATTTAACTTCCAACTGTAATGTTGATTTGTTTATGTCTCTTTTCAGTTCTGGCCACTTTTGCTGCTTGTATTTTGATGCTCTATTATTAGGTTCACACACAGTTATGATTTTTTATGTCTTCCTGATGAATTGACACTGGTATGCCTTTATTTGTTAATACTCATTATCTAGAGGATTACTTTATTTGATATTAATATAGTCAGCAGCTTTCCTATGCTTAACAAAATGTCCATATTTGCTGGAAAATAGTGAGAATTGGCCACTGACAAGACTAGAAGGTTAAGTAAGGATCAGGTCATAAGAGACATTTTAAGTTATGCTGATGATTTGGAACTTTATATAAAGATATTGGGAAGATATTAAAGCTTTTCAGAAGTGTTGAATTTGTAACAGATAACAAACTCTGTAGTTTTGTTACTTAACTGCCTGTTCATGAGATTATGGAATAAGGTATTTTCTAGATATGAGAATTAGGAATTTCTAAACTACTGTAAGAATTTAAAAGGGTGTTATAGTACAGGGATCAACAAACTTTAAAAAAAAAAAAAAAAAGATTGTATAGTAAATTTTTGTTGGGCCATATAAGGTTTCAGTTGAATATTCTTCTTTGCTTATTTATAACTCTTAAAATGTGTAAATAATGTTCTTACCTTGCAGACCACACAAAAACAGGTTATGGATTAAATTTAGTTCAGGGTCTTAGTTTTCCAACACTTGTTGAAATTCTTTTCCTTTTTAAACTGATTAGTAGTCTGTTCTAGTTTTTAAAAAATAAAGTTTATCCATTCACCTACTGATGGACATTTGCTTAGGTTCCAGCTTTGGGCTATTAAAAATAAAGCTGCCATAAACATTCATAAGTAAGTCTTTGTATAGACATTTATTTCCTTTTTCTATTATAAATATCTAGTAGTAAAATGCTTAACAGGTATATACTTTCTGGAAACTACCAAAATTATTTTTCAATTGAGTTGTATATTTCTTTATTTTGCATAAGCAATGTATGGAAGTTCTAATAACTCTGCCTTCTAATAAACAGTTGATAAGGTAAGTCAACTGTGACGGACCATAAGAAGCGCGCCCGCTGCGACGGACCTTGCAGAAGCGTGGCTGAGAGGAGCTACCCCACCTCCAAGGAGTGGTGGCTGCGCAGGTGCAAGAGAGCCAAGAGGAGCTACTCCATGTTCAAGGTCAGGAGGGGTGGTGGTGAGGAGATACCCCTTGTCCAAGGTAAGGAGCAGCAGCTGCGCTTTGCTGGAGCAGCCGTGAAGAGATACTCCATGTAAAAGGTAAGAGAAACCCAAGTAAGATGGTAGGTGTTGCAAAAGGGCATCAGAGGGCAGACACACTGAAACCATAATCACAGAAAACTAGTCAATCTAATCACACAGACCACAGCCTTGTCTAACTCAATGAAACTAAGCCATGCCGTGTGGGGCCACCCAAGTTGGGCGGGTCATGGTGGAGAGGTCTGACAGAATGTGCTCCACTGGAGAAGGGAATGGCAAACCACTTCAGTATTCTTGCCTTGAGAACCCCATGAACAGTATGAAAAGGCAAAATGATAAGATACTGAAAGAGGAATTCCCCAGGTCAGTAGTTGCCCAATATGTTACTGGAGATCAGTGGAGAAATAACTCCAGAAAGAATGAAGGGATAGAGCCAAAGCAAAAACAATACCCAGTTGTGGATGTGACCAGTGATAGAAGCAAGGTCCAATGCTGTAAAGAGCAATATTGCATAGGAACCTGGAATCTTAGGTCCATGAATCAAGATAAATTGGAAGTGGTCAAACAGATGATGGCAAGAGTGAACGTTGACATTCTAGGGATCAGCGAATGAAAATGGACTGGAATGGGTAAATTTAAATCAGATGACCATTATACTACTACTGTGGGCAGGAATCCCTTAGAAAAAATGGAGTAGACATCATGGTCAACAAAAGAGTCTGAAATGCAGTACTTGGATACAATCTCAAAAACGACAGAACGATCTCTGTTCGTTTCCAAGGCAAACCATTCAATATTCCATGTCTATGCCCCAACCAGTAATGCTGAAGAAGCTGAAGTTGAATGGTTCTATGAAGAACTACAAGAACTTTTAGAATTAACATCCCCAAAAGATGTCCTTTTCATTATAAGGGACTGCAGTGCAAAAGTAGGAAGTCAAGAAACACCTGGAGTAACAGGCAAATTTGGCCTTGGAATACGGAATGATGCAGGGCAAAGGCCAATAGAGTTTTGCCAGAGAACGCACTGGTCATAGCAAACATGCTTTTCCAACAACACAAGAGAAGACTCTACTCATGGACGTCACCAGATGGTCAACACTGAAATCAGATTGATTATATTCTTTGCAGCCAAAGATGGAGAAGCTCTACACAGTCAGCAAAAACAAGACCGGGAGCTGACTGTGGCTCAGATCATGAACTCCTTATTGACAAATTCAGACTTAAATTGAAGAAAGTAGGGAAAACTACTAGACCATTCAGGTATGACCTAAATCCAATCCCTTATGATTATACAGTGGAAGTGAGAAATAGATTTAAGGGCCTAGATCTGATAGATAGAGTGCCTGATGGACTATGGACGGAGGTTTGTGACATTGTACAGGAGACAGGGATCAAGACCATCCCCATGGAAAAGAAATGCAAAAAAGCAAAATGGCTGTCTGGGGAGGCCTTACAAATAGCTGTGAAAAAAGGGAAGCAAAAAGCAAAGGAGAAAAGGAAAGATATAAGCATCTGAATGCAGAGTTCCAAAGAATAGCAAGGAGAGATAAGAAAGTCTTCCTCAGGGATCAATGCAAAGAAATAGAGGAAAACAACAGAATGGGAAAGACTAGAGATCTCTTCAAGAAAATTAGAAATACCAAGGGAACATTTCATGCAAAGATGGGCTCAATAAAGGACAGAAATGGTATGGACCTAATCCCAGGGACGGGGGAGCCTAGTGGGGTGCCATCTATGGGGTCGCACAGTCGGACACGACTGAAGCGACTTAGCAGCAGCAGCAACAGAAGCAGAAGATATTAAGAAGAGGCGGCAAAAATACACAGAAGAACAATACAAAAAAGATCATGACCAAGATAATCATGATGGTGTGATGACTCACCTAGAGCCAGACATCCTGGAATGTGAAGTCAAGTGGGCCTTAGAAAGCATCACTATGAACAAAGCTAGTGGAGGTGATGGAATTCCAGTTGAGCTATTTCAAATCCTAAAAGATGATGCTGTGAAAGTGCTGCACTCAATATGCCAGCAAATTTGGAAAACTCAGCAGTGACCATAGGACTGGAAAAGGTCAGTTTTCATTCCAATCCCAAAGAAAGGCAATGCCAAAGAATGCTCAAATGACCACACATTTGCACTCATCTCACACGCTAGTAAAGTAATGATAAAAATTCTCCAAGCCAGGCTTCAGCAATATATGAACAGTGAAATTTCAGATGTTCAAGCTGGTTTTAGAAAAGGCAGAGGAACCAGAGATTAAATTGCCAACATCTGCTGGATCATCGAAAAAGCAAGAGAGTTTCAGAAAAACATCTATTTCTGCTTTACTGACTATGCCAAAGCCTTTGACTGTGTGGATCACTAGAAACTGTGGACGATTCTGAAAGAGATGGGAATACCAGGCCCCCTGACCTGCCTCTTGAGAAACCTATATGCAGGTCAGGAAGCAACAGTTAGAACTAGACATGGAACAGAAGACTGGTTCCAAATAGGAAAAGGAATATGTTAAGGCTGTATATTGTCACCCTCCTTATTTAACTTATATGCAGAGTACATCATGAGAAACGCTGGGCTGGAAGAAGCACAAGCCAGAATCAAGATTTCCAGGAGAAATATCAATAACCTCAGATATGCAGATGACACCACCCTTATGGCAGAAAATGAAGAGGAACGAAAAAGCCTCTTGATGAAAGTGAACGAGGAGAGTGAAAATGTTGGCTTAAAGTTCAACATTCAGAAAACGAAGATCATGGCTTCTGTCCCATCACTTCATGGCAAATAGATGGGGAAACAGTGGCTGACTGTATTTTTCTAGGCTCCAAAATCACCACAGATGGTGACTGCAGCCATGAAATGAATAGACGCTTACTCCTTGGAAGGGAAGTTTTTACCAACCTAGATAGCATATTCAAAAGCAGAGACATTACTTTGCCAACAAAGGTCCATCTAGTCAAGGCTATTTTCCAATGGTCATGTATGGATATGAGAGTTGGACTGTGAAGAAAGCTGAGCGCTGAAGAATTGATGCTTTTGAACTGTGGTGTTGGAGAAGATTCTTGAGAGTCCCTTGGACTGCAAGGAGATCCAACCAGTCCATTCTAAAGGAGATCAGCCCTGGGTGTTCTTTAGAAGGAATGATGCTAAAGCTGAAACTCCAGTACTTTGGCCACCTCATGTGAAGAGTTGACTCATTGGAAAAGACTCTGATGCTGGGAGGGATTGGGTGCAGGAGGAAAAGGGGATGACCTAGAATGAGATGGCTGGATGGCATCACCAACTCGATGGACGTGAGTCTGAGTGAACTCCGGAAGTTGGTGATAGACAGGGAGGCCTGGCGTGCTGTGATTCATGGGGTCGCAAAGAGTTGCACACGACTGAGCAACTGAACTGAACTCAACTGAAGGTAAATCTTTTTAACGTGTACACATATTAATAGGTTTGTAGGTATACCTCACTTTGGTTTTAATGTTCATGTATATCTTGTCTAATGATGTGAGCACTGTTCGTGTACTTATTAGACATTAATTTATCTTCTTTACTTGGTTAGTCTGTTCCAACCATGACACAAAGATTTTCTCTTTTTACTTCCAGAAGTTGTATATTTTAGGTTTTATCTAAAGTCTATGATCCAATTTGAGGAAATTGTTTGTTATAAAGCAAGGTATAAATTTGCTATAGTGCAGGTATAATGTTTATGAATTATTTTGCTTCTGCATAACAATACATCTGTACTTTTCAAGTATTTTGAAAAACATTTTCACTGAGTATAGATAATCAGGTTGACAGATTTTTTTTTTTTTTTTAAGTCCCTTGTTACTCTTCTGTCTCTGGCTTATATTATTCACAAAAAGAACTCTGGTGACATTCTTATCTTTGTTTCTTTGAATGTGATTTGTCTATTTTCCCCTCTGTTGTGTTTAAGACTTATGTTTTTTAAATGGTTTTTAAGAAATTTGATTGCCATATGCCTTGATATAGTTTTTTTTTTTTTTTTTTAAACATTTCTTGTACTTTGAGTTTGTTGAACTGCTTAAATATTTGGACTTAAGATTTTTATCATAAGCTAAGAGTTTAGTTTCTTGAATGTAAGTTAAATGTTCAAGAATGAACTTGTTAAAATGACTTAAAATGTCAAGTTAAAATAACTGTACTTGTCTGCTAATACTATACTCTGGGTTATTTCTGTGTCATTTTTGAATATCGGACTTTTCTCATAATTGTGGGTTTTATTTCCTATTTCTTTGACTATCTGGTGATTTTTGATTGATTGTAAAACATTCTATATTTTATTTTTATATTCTATAAAATATTCTATATTTTACCTTATTGCATGTTGAATAATTTTTATTCTTATTCTTGAGATTTGTTCTGGGACAAAATTAAAGTATTTGGAAACATTTTAATTCTTTAAGGTTTTGCTTTATAAAATCAGTTCATGTGACATCAAAGAACAATTTCAGTTCAGTTCAGTTCAGTTCAGTCGCTCAGTCATGTCCAACTCTTTGCGACCCCGTGAACAGCAGCATGCCAGCTTCCCTGTCCATCACCGACTCCCAGAGTTCACCATGTTGGATCATAGAAAAAGAATTCCAGAAAAACATCTACTTCTGCTTTATTGATTACGCCAAAGCCTTAGACTATGCAGATCACATCAAACTGTAGAAAATTCTTCAAGATATGGGAATACCAGACCACCTTACCAACCTCCTGAGAAATCTGTATGCAGGTCAAGAAACAATAGTTAGACATGGACGTGGAACCACAGACTAGTTCCAAATAAGAAAAAGAGTACTTCAAGACCGTATATTGTCACCCTGCTTATTTAACTTATATGCAGAATACATCATGTGAAATGCCTGGCTAGATGAGGCACAAACTAGAATCAAAATTTCCAGGAGAAAGGTGAATAACCTCAGATATGCAGATGAAACCACCCTTAGGGCAGAAAGTGAAGAAGAACTAAAGAGCCTCTTGATGAAAGTGAAAAAGAAGAATGAAGGAAGCTGGCTTAAAACATAACATTCAAAACAGTAATATCATGGCATCTGGTCCCATCACATCATGACAAATAGATGGGGAAACAATGGAAACAGTGATAGACTTCATTTTGGGGGTCTCCAAAATCACTGCAGATGGTGACTGCAGCCATGAAATTAAAAGACGCTTGCTCCTTGGAACATAAGCTATGACCAACCTAGACAGCATATTAAAAAGCAGAGACATTACTTTGCCAACAAAGGTCTGTCCAGTCAAAGCTATAATTTTTTCCAGTAATCATGTATGGATGTGAGAGTTGGACTGTAAAGAAAGCTGAGCACTGAAAAATTCATGCTTTTGAACTGTGGTGTTGGAGAAGACTCTTGAGAGTCGCTTGGACTGCAAGGAGATCCAACCAGTCAATCTTCAAGGAAATCAGTCCTGAATACTCATTGCAAGGACTGATGCTGAAGCTGAAACTCCAATACTTTGGCCACCTGATGCGAAGAACTGACTCATTGGAATGGACCCTCATTCTGGGAAAGATTGAAAGCAGGAGGAGAAGGAGACAGATGATGAGGTGGTTGGATGGCATCACTGACTCGATGGACATGAGTTTGAGCAAGTTCTGGGAGTTGGTGATGGACAGGAAGCCTGGCGTGCTGCAGTCCATGGGGTTGCAAAGAGTTGGACATGACTGAGCGACTGAACTGAACTTACTTTGTCCTACTGAAACTGACCTCCTGTGGGGACATGAATCCTGGACATGAAAGCTTTTTAAACAGGTCTTAATCAGGGAAGGGAGGGGATGCAGAAACAAGGGAGAAGCAGCCAAGAAACAAAAGTGCAGCTTTGTGGGGGTGGAGGGCGGGTCTTGGTTCTGCCTCAAGAGATACACATAACAGTATCTTTGAGCTCTTTGTAGAAATTACCCCCCTACACACACAAAAGTAAGATGTTAGCATTCTTCATTACAGAAAAGACTACCTAAGACCAGATTAAAGGAACCAGAGAATCATTTTAGGAGGAGACAACCTGAGGCCAGATTAAAGGAGTGTAGATCTTGCACACAACTTTATTCTTACCAGCAATCTCACACTTGAACCATTGCTATAACACTCCTCACCAGGAGATCACTCATATGAGCAATTAATCATGCCTACATGACGAAGCTCCAATAAATGCTTCAGAACACTAAGCCTTGGGTGAGCTCCTGAGGTTGTCCATGACCTGTACCTGTCATCACGCATCAATGCTTGAGAGTTTATGCGATCTTGAATCCACAGGAGACAAGAGTTGGAAGATTCATGTTTGAAAGCTTCTTAGACTCTACCTTAGTGCTGTTCTTTTGATGAATTTGATTCATATATATTCATTTTTGATGTACTTAAAGACCAAGGCAAAGAAAGAAGTGTGACACACAATATCCACAGAATAAACCACACTCTTTCTTAGAAAAATTGATACATCAGAATGATGTGTACAATGAGTTCCCAGGAGGACAGTACTCAAAATCTATAGGGTTTCTCAAATTTCTCTTATCTACCATGAAACAAATTATCATTCTAAAATTTTAGCAATTATATAAATAAAGCTGTGCTATCTCTAAACAAAATATGCTACTACTTCAATTAATTCTTTGAAAAGAAATGATTTATTACAACACATAAAGTTTTATACATGCTCATTAATGTTAAGAATTTCCCTGAAAAAAAAAAGGGGGGGTGGGTGGGAAGAGCATGGAATAACAGCCACATTGTCAAAGAGACAAAATCTGAGATTTTTAAAAATAACAAAAAGGAATTGTTAAATTGCACAAATATTTGCTTATCCTAAGTCTCCAAGTTCTCCATTAATGAGATAAATTTCCTTCAGTTCAGTTCAGTCACTCTGTCATGTCGGATCTTTATGACTCCATGGACGGCAGCAAGCCAGACCTCCCTGTACAACACCAACTCCCAGAGTTTACTCAAACTCATGTTCATGGAGTCAGTGGTGCCATCTAACGATCTCATTCTCTGTCTCTCCTTCTCCTCCCACTTCAATCTTTTGCAGCATCAGGGTCTTTTCAAATGAGTCAGTTCTTCACATCAGGTGGCCAAATTATTGGAGTTTCAGCTTCAGCATCAGTCCTTCCAATGAATATTCAGGACTGATTTCTTTTAGAATGGACTGGTAGGATCTCCTTGCAGTCAAAGGGAATCTCAAAAGTCTTTTCCAACACTACAGTTCAAAAGCATCAATTTCAGTACTCAGCTTTCTTTAGAGTCCAACTCCCACATCCATATATGACTACTGGAAAAACCATAGCTTTGACTCTATAGACCTTTATTGGCAAAGTAACGTCTCTGCTTTTAATATGCTGTCTAGGTTGGTCATAACTTTTCCTCCAAGGAGCAAACATCTTTTAATTTCATGGCTGCAGTCAACATCTGCAGTGATTTCTTAGCCCAAGAAAATAAAGTTTGTCACTGTTTTCATTGTTTACCATTTATTAGCCATTAAGTGATGGGGCCAGACGCCATGACCTTAGTTTTCTGAATGTGGAGCTTTAAGCCAACTTTTTCACTCTCCTCTTTCAGTTTCATCAAGACGCTCTTTAGTTCTTCTTTCCTTTATGCCAAAAGGGTGGTGTCATCTCCATATCTGAGGTTATTGATATTTCTCCTGGCAATCTTAATTCCAGCTTGTTCTTCATCCAGTCAAGCATTTCTCATGATGTGCTCTGTATATAAGTCAAATAAGCAGGGGGACAAAATACAGCCTTTACATACTCCTTTCCTGATTAGGAAACAGTCTGTTGTTCCATGTCCAGTTCTAACTGATGCTTCTTGACCTACATACAGATTTCTCAGGAGGCAGGTCAGGTGATCTGGTATTCCCATCTCTTTCAGAATTTTCCAGTTTGTTGTGACCCACACAGTCAGTCTTTGGTACAGTCAATAAAGCCGAAGTACATGTTTTTCTGGAATTCTCTTGCTTTTTCAATGATCCAATGGATGTTGGCAATTTGATCTCTGGTTCCTCTCCCTTTTCTAAATCCAGCTTGAACATCTGGAAGTTCTCGGTTCATGTACTGTTGAAGCCTGGCATGGAGAATTTTGAGTCTTACTTTGCCAGCATGTGAAATGAGTGCAATTGTGCAGTGGTTTGAGCATTCTTTGGCACTGCCTTTCTTTGAGATTGGAATGAAAACTGACCTTTTCCAGTCCTGTGGCCACTGCCGAGTTTTCTAAATTTGCTGGCTTATTGAGTGCAGGACTTGCACAGCATCATCTTTAATGATTTGAAATAGCTCAGCTGGAATCCCATCACCTCCACTAGCTTTTTCACAGTGATGCTTCCTAAGGCCCACTTGACTTAGCATTCCAGAATGTCTGGCTCTAGGTAAGTGATCATGAAGATCTTTTTTCTGTGTGTAGTTCTTCCGTGTATTCTTGCCACCTCTTGTTAATATCCTCTGCTTTTGTTAAGTTCATACCATTTCTGTCCTTTATTGTGCCCATCTTTGCATAAAAGTCCCCTTGTATCTTTAATTTTCTTGAAGAGATCTTTAGTCTTTCCCATTCTATTGTTTTCTTTTTCTTGACATTAATCACTGAGGAAGACTTTCATATCTCTCCTTACTCTTCTTTGGGACTCTGCATTCAAATGGGTATATCTTTCCTTTTCCTTTCACTTCTCTTCTTTACATAGCTATTTGTGAGACCTCCTTAGACAACCATTTTGCCTTTTTGCACTTCTTTTTCTTGTGATGGTCTCGATCCCTGTCTCATGTACAATGTCACAAACCTCTGTCCATAGTTCTTCAGTCACTCTGTCTATCAGATCTAATCCTTTGAATCTATTTGTCCTTTTCACTGTATAATCTTAAGGGATTTGATTTAGGTCATACCTGAATGGTCTAGTGGTTGGTCCCATCTCTTCCTTCTTTCTGGAGTTATTTCTCCACTGATCTCCAGTACCATATTGGGTGCCTACTGTCCTGGGGAGTTCATCTTTCAGTATCCTATCTTTTTGCCTTTTCATACTGTTCATAGGGTTCTCAAGGCAAGAATACTGAAGTGGTTTGCCATTCTGTTCTCCAGTGGACCCTGTTTTGTCAGAACTCTTTACCATGACTCATCCATCTTGAGTGACCCTACATCAGTTCACTTCAGTCGCTCAGTCATGTCCGACTTTTTGCGACCCCATGAATCGCAGCACGCCAGGCCTCCTTTTCCATCACCAGCTCCCAGAGTTTACTGAAACTCATGTCCATCGAGTCCGTGATGCCATCCAGCCATCTCATCCTCTGTCATCCCCTTCTCCTCCTAACCCCAATCCCTCCCAGCATCAGAGTCTTTTCCAATGAGTCAACTCTTCACATGAGATGGCCAAAGTACTGGAGTTTCAGCTTTAGCATCATTCCTTCCAAAGAAATCCCAGGGCTGATCTCCTTTAGAATGGACTGGTTGGATCTCCTTGCAGTCCAAGGGACTCTCAAGAGTCTTCTCCAACACCACAGTTCAAAAGCATCAATTCTTCTGCACTCAATTTTCTTCACAGTCCAACTCTCACACCCATACATGACCACTGGAAAAACCATAGCCTTGACTAGACGGACCTTTGTTGGAAAGTAATATCTCTGATTTTCAATATGCTATGTAGGTTGGTCATAACTTTCCTTCCAAGGAGTAAGCGTCTTTTAATTTGATGGCTGCAGTCACCATCTGCAGTGATTTTGGAGCCCAAAAGAATAAAGTCTGTCACTGTTTCCCCATCTATTTCCCATGAAGTGATGGGACCAGATGCCATGATCTTAGTTTTCTGAATGTTGAGCTTTAAGCCAATTTTTTCACTCTCCTCTTTCACTTTCATCAAGAGGCTTTTTAGTTCCTCTTCACTTTCTGTCATAAGGGTGGTGTCATCTGCATATCTGAGGTTATTGAGATTTCTCCTGGCAATCTTGATTCTAGCTTGTGCTTCATCCAGCCCAGCGTTTCTCATGATGTATTCTGCATAGAAGTTAAATAAGCAGGGTGACAATATACAGGCTGATGTACTCCTTTTCCTATTTGGAACCAGTCTGTTGTTCCATGTCCAGTTCTAACTGTTGCTTCCTGATCTGCATATAGGTTTCTTAAGAGGTAGGTCAGTTGGTCTGGTATTCCCATCTCTTTCAGAATTTTACACAGTTTATTGTGGCCCTACATGGCATGACTCAGAACTCCTTTCATTATTTAGAAGAGGCTGTGGTCCATGTGATCAGACTGGCTAGTTTTCTGTGGCTGTGGTTTTCAGTGTATCTGCCCTGTGACGGAGAAGGTAAAAGGCTTATGGAAGCTTCCTGTTGGGAGAGACTCACTGAGGGGAAAAATGGGTCCTGTTCTGATGGGTGGGGCCATGCTCTGTAAATCTTTAATCCAATTTTTTGTTGAAAGGTGGGGATGTGTTCCCTCCCTTTTATTTGGCCTGAGGTCAAACTATGGTGGAGGTAATGAAGATAATGGCAACCTCCTTCAAAAGGTCCCACACAAGCACTGCTACACTCAGTGCCCCCAACCCTGCAGCAGGCCACTACTGACCCAAGCCTCCACCAAGATTCCTGAACACTCCCAGGCAAGTCTCGTTCAGTCTCTTGTGGGGTCACTGCTCCTTTCTCCTAGGTCCTTGTGTACACAGGTTCTGTTTGTGCCCTCCAAGTGTCTTTTTTTCCAGTCCTGTGTAAGTTCTGGAAGCTCTATGGTGGGGTTAATGTTTGCCTCCTCCAAGAGGGCTTATTCCATACCCAGATCTACTGCACCCAGAGCCCCAGGCCCCACTGCCCCTGCAGCAGTCCACTTCTGACCCGTACCTCTTGAGGAGACACTCAAACACAGTTCTGTCTGTCTCTGTGGGGTCTCTGGGTCCTGGTGCACACAAAATATGCTTGACCTCTCTAAGTATCTCTGGTGGTTATGGGGCTTGATTCTAAATGTGATTTTGCCCCTCATACCATCTTGCTGGGGCTTCTCCTTTGCCCTTGGACTTGGGGTATCTCCTCAAAGTCACTCCAGCACCACGCAGCCCTAAATTCCCTTATATAGTTGCAACTCAAACAGAAAAATGGACAAAAGACTGATGAGGTCTTCACATAGGGAACAAAACTATAACCAGTGAAAGATCTTCATGTTAATGTGTAACTTTGTAGCTTCACAAAATGCAAATTAATATCATATGAAAGACAACGATGATGGCATAATTATTTTTTATGAGAAATGTCTGTCATTGCTATTCATATTTCCATCATGGTTAATATGAACAGATGAATGGAAGAGCTTGGTACCTGGCACCTTGTACACACTTCATAAAGGTTTGCTGAAATGAATGTTACTTCTTCCAACTCTTCTTCTATTATTTCTGCCAGAACAACTGTAGTTGGAGCAGGAATGAGAGTTTGTTGTGTAAGCAGAACAGTGGTTCCAAAGACAGTAAAATAAAGAAAAGAGAAAGAGGGAGAAATTTTGAGAGAGACAGAAAAACAGAGACATAGACAGAGCAAGAGAGAGAAGGGCGTGGCAGTAATATTACTGTCTATTACTCAGAACTGTCCAAATGTATATATAAATACAAATATCTGTATTTTTACCATGGGAGATAACACATTTTGTATTCAGTCTGAAAGCTGCAACCCACTGACTTACAAATATATGTAAATTATTTGCATAAAGCATTATGTTGAGAGAAGAAATAAAACAAGATTACCCCTTGTGGCTAATCAGGGGTGAATATGCTACTAGTACTATTACTATTGTTGGCATTACACGACTCACCTTGCATGACTGCACTTTATCTGGTCCTATAAGTACTTGAAAAGTACTTTCTTTGCATATATTTCCATGATACATACATTTCTATCTTCCTCATACATTGAAAAATAATTCATTTTGACAAAAATAGTGAATTTTTAGAAATAAGTCCATGGTTTGGTCAAAATCTGTCAAAAGTAACAACACAATTGAATCACTGAGTATTACAAACACACGTCATAAAATCATGATAAACAAACAAGTCAGAGAGAATTGACAAGCAGAGGTTAAATCCTTGCAACACATAGCAATGCAGGTCCTATGTTTGGTATCTGAACTTAAAAATGTTCTGGAGTATTACCAAGACTGTCTCATCAGAATTCATTTCCCCTGCCAAAGCATTCCATAAGTGTGGAAGAGATAAAACTGCAACACAGAAACATATGGGCAGAAGATAAAAGGAGATCAGTGAGCAGGAAAATATGTTTCTTAAAATCTGTGCTACAGTCATTTTTCTTCTCAGTTTTGTTGTTTGTTTTGCCATTGAATGCCCATAGCCAACATTAAGAATGTTTCTACACAACAGCAAGAAAATAAATTGATTCAGACCAAAAAGAGTCAGTTTGGTTAATAAAATAACAACAGCAACAGCAGTAGCAACAAATGGAAATCAAGTTGCTTGGTACTTTATAATAAATTGATTGATTTGTTTAAATGTTCTGTAGGTACAGACCTAATAACTAGTAATAAAGGTAAATATTTCATTTCAAATTTGCTGTAACTGTTATCATGTGTTCATGAGTACTTTTAATATTCATGTCCCTTTGTGCTTTATGAAATGTTTACTATTTAGTTCTTTGCTTTCTTCAAGGTATTATATCTGAAAATGGAAATGTTTCCCTAAAGACAGAAGTGCTGTTTGAGAAGTGATCTAATACTTTAACTAAACAGGTTCCCATGAGTTAGTAAGATGACAAATAGATATTTATCCCAGTATAACTTTTCCTAGATCCATTCCTTTTCTGTCATGTACATACTCTCAAAATCTTTGATTTAAACTCTTTCCATATTTGATTTTCATTCCAAGAATAAAGTCATAATTCTATTTATCTAAGTTGCTGTATTTTATTACAAATGGTTAGACAAATTCTTCAACTTATTGATTTGCACTGGGGGTAGTACTTGTATAAAGTACAGATTTCCACAATAACCTACTTAAACTATTTTTGCCAGGTAGAGTCTGAAATATTCCAGACATCTGCTGCTGCTGCTAAGTCGCGTCAGTCGTGTCTGCATAGACGGCAGCCCACCAGTCTCCTCCATCCCTGGAATTCTCCAGGCAAGAATACTGGAGTGGTTTTCCATTTCCTTCTCCAGTGCTCGAAAGTGAAAATTGAAAGTGAAGTCTCTCAGTCGTGTCCAACTCTTCATGACCCATGGACTTCAGCCTACCAGGCTCCTCCATCCATGGGATTTCCCAGGCAAGAGTACTGGAGTGGGTTGTCATTGCCTTCTCCATTCCAGACATATAAATATCAATGAAATAAAGAATTAAAGAACTGAGTTAAGTAAGCAAGAGTTTTAATACAAATGTACACTGGAAAAGTCACTGTTCATGAAATATGGAGATACTGGTTAAAAAAAAAAAAAGATAATTGCTCAAAAAAGCAACATGCACCCCATATTACTTTAATTCCAAAACTCAATATATATTAATTTGCATATCAGTAGTACACGTCAAATCTCCCAAGGAAAATTGTAAAGAACATAACCAACATCTCCTATGTGAATGGAGCTGATCAGGCATGACCTTAAAATAAATTATTCTTGAAGGCAGTTTTAGCTCCTTGAAATTTAACTAAAGCTTGAGTGGCTAGAGATTGAAATAAAGAAAAAATAATGTAGTATTTCAAGAGAGGGGAAAAACTAGCACAAAAAGTAATTCCATTTCTTAGCATTTGTTTTTCAATTTCACAACCTCGGGTTGAAGCAGCAACTTGAAAATTTAGAGTGACCTGTCTTACATATTACAAAGGGCAGACATTCAATACATACCTGTTGAATGAATGAATGGAAGAAGAGTAAGTATGAAAGCTAAGCATGAAATAAATTAGTTGAAAAAAAATAGTCTTATAGTTTCTTTGGAATTAGAACTTGAAATTAATAAATTAATAATAGCTACTAGTCAGTCAATGAATATTTATTGAGACTTCAGTCCAACAATTCCTAGAGATGCTTCGAAATCAACAAAGTAAAACTGAAAACATCTCCTTCTCCACCCAAGCTCCTCAAATATAAATATCCGAAAATATATCAATAAGACATAAGAGCTGAGCAGAGAATTAAATCAGAATCATGTATTGTAGAATAAGATGATCTCTTTGAGGTGGTGACATTTAAACTGGAATCTAAATGATAAAGGAAAAATAGCCACACAAAGATTGGGAGAACATCATGAAAGGCAAAATAAAGTTAATAGCAAAAGAAAAGCCATTAAGTTAGAATGTCTTTGATATGGTTATCACACTGAACAGAAAGTAGACAAATATATCTACAGGTTGGGAGATACTTTATGAAAAGTCCAAACAGGATAGCAGGGTTTAGATAACTTAAGAGCTTTTTAAGAAAAGAGACAGGTAGGGTGACTTTCATCAAGCAAGTGAAGGAGTTTAAGAAGAAGAAAGTTATTAACATCACATATTATAGAACATTATATTGTTTACATATTATAACAGTGAGTCTGGAGAATTCAAAGTTTGAAAATAAAACAGTTGAGTCTTTGGCATATGAGTGTTTAAACCATGAATCTGTGCGGTTTAAACCTACAAGACAGTGGGATAAAAGAACAGTATCAGGAAAAGGAGTCCTCAGGGAGAGCTAAGACACTGACTGTAAATACAAAGCAGAAAATAAAAGATGATTTTATTTTTTCATTTCCTTCTCAGTAATTTTTAAACTAGAAATAAAAATTATTAACCAAAACTGTAATAGTGTTCTTTAATTTACTAGTGAGTGTTTCTTTGGAAAGATAGATCAGTAATCTTGCTCTGTATGTGATTTTATATTAATTTATTGTTGACTTGTAATTGGTCTTTGGGATTTTGCACATTTACAAACTGTGACAAAGCTATGACAGACCTGGATGGTATATTGAAAAGCAAAGACATCACTTTGTCAACAAAGGTCCTTATAGTCAAGGCTATGGTCTTTCCAATAGTTAGGTATGGATGTGAGAGTCTTGGACCATAAAGAAGGCAGAGCACCAAAGAACTGATGATTTCAAACTATGATGCTGGAGAAGACTCTTTTTTTTTTTTTTCTCTCTTTCTTTTTTTTTTCTCTAATTTTATTCTATTTTTTAAACTTTACATAATTGTATTAGTTTTGCCAAATATCAAAATGAATCCGCCACAGGTATAGATGTGTTCCCCATCCCGAACCCTCCTCCCTCCTCCCTCCCCATACCATACCTCTGGGCCGTCCCAGTGCACCAGCCCCAAGCATCCAGCATTGTGCATCGAACCTGGACTGGCAACTCGTTTCCTACATGATATTTTACATGTTTCATTGCCATTCTCCCAAATCTTCCCACCCTCTCCCTCTCCCACAGAGTCCATAAGACTGTTCTATACATCAGTGTCTCTTTTGCTGTCTCGTACACCGGGTTATTGTTACCATCTTTCTAAATTCCATATATATGCGTTAGTATACTGTATTTATGTTTTTCCTTCTGGCTTACTTCACTCTGTGTAATAGGCTCTAGTTTCATCCACCTCATTAGAACTGATTCAAATGTATTCTTTTTAATGGCTGAGTAATACTCCATTGTGTATATATACCACTGCTTTCTTATCCATTCATCTGCTGATGGGCATCTAGGTTGCTTCCATGTCTTGGCTATTATAAACAGTACTGCGATGAACATTGGGGCACACGTGTCTCTTTCCCTTCTGGTTTCCTCAGTGTGTATGCCCAGCAGTGGGGTTGCTGGATCATAAGGCAGTTCTATTTCCAGTTTTTTAAGGAATCTCCACACTGTTCTCCATAGTGGCTGTACTAGTTTGCATTCCCACCAACAGTGTAAGAGGGTTCCCTTTTCTCCACACCCTCTCCAGCATTTATTATTTGGAGACTTTTGGATCGCAGCCATTCTGACTGGCATGAAATGGTACCTCATAGTGGTTTTGATTTGCATTTCTCTGATAATGAGTGATGTTGAGCATCTTTTCATGTGTTTGTTAGCCATCTGTATGTCTTCTTTGGAGAAATGTCTATTTAGTTCTTTGGCCCATTTTTTGATTGGGTCGTTTATTTTTCTGGAGTTGAGCTGTAGGAGTTGCTTGTATATTTTTGAGATTAGTTGTTTGTCGGTTGCTTCATTTGCTATTACTTTCTCCCATTCTGAAGGCTGTCTTTTCACCTTGCTAATAGTTTCCTTTGATGTGCAGAAGCTTTTAAGGTTAATTAGGTCCCATTTGTTTATTTTTGCTTTTATTTCCAATATTCTGGGAGGTGGGTCATAGAGGATCCTGCTGTGATGTATGTTGGAGAGTGTTTTGCCTATGTTCTCCTCTAGGAGTTTTATAGTTTCTGGTCTTACGTTTAGATCTTTAATCCATTTTGAGTTTATTTTTGTGTATGGTGTTAGAAAGTGGTCCAGTTTCATTCTTTTACAAGTGGTTGACCAGATTTCCCAGCACCACTTGTTAAAGAGATTGTCTTTAATCCATTGTATATTCTTGCCTCCTTTGTCAAAGATAAGGTGTCCATATGTGCATGGATTTATCTCTGGGCTTTCTATTTTATTCCATTGATCAATATTTCTGTCTTTGTGCCAGTACCGTACTGTCTTGATAACTGTGGCTTTGTAGTAGAGCCTGAAGTCAGGTAGGTTGATTCCTCCAGATCCATTCTTCTTTCTCAAGATCACTTTGGCTATTCGAGGTTTTTTGTATTTCCATACAAATTTTGAAATTATTTGTTCTAGCTCTGTGAAGAATACTGTTGGTAGCTTGATAGGGATTGCGTTGAATCTATAAATTGCTTTGGGTAGTATACTCATTTTCACTATATTGATTCTTCCAATCCATGAACATGGTATATTTCTCCATCTATTAGTGTCCTCTTTGATTTCTTTCACCAGTGTTTTATAGTTTTCTATATATAGGTCTTTAGTTTCTTTAGGTAGATATATTCCTACGTTCTTGTTGTTCCATTGCCAAGTTATGTCTAACTCTGCAACTCATGGACTTTTTGCAGCACACCAGGCCTCCCTGTCCTTCACTATCTCCCAGAGTTTGCCCAAGTTCATGTCCATTGCATTGGTGATGCCATCCAACCATCTCATCCTCTGTCACCTTCTTCTTCTGCCTTCAATCTTTCCCAGCATCAGGGTCTTTTCCAATGAGTTGGCTTGTCACATTAGGTTGCCAAAGTATGCATTACAGGCAGATTCTTTACCAACTGAGCTATCAGGGAAGCACACATTGGTTCTCCTGCAACTAAAAATAAAATAGATATCATATGAGGAGGCTGATTACAGTATTTAAATACATATTCTATGTAAACAAATTTAAATCTTTTGATATTTTAAAGTCTTCTATGAAATGTAGAGTTGTAAGAGTTATCTAAACTCTTTCAAGTTATCTAAACATTTTTCAAAACGTAAGGCGTTCTCTTCTGCATCATCCTTCTTGTAGGCCTGCACATAGTTGTCCAGACTTCAGTACTTCCAAGCAGTAGAAACTTTCTTGGTAGACTGACCCATCCTGTTGTTCAGTAAGTGGCCATAGCTTGTGACAACTTTACTGTTACCTTATTAATGTGACTGTAAGAGATTTTAGCTTGTTTTTAATGTTCCTTATTTTCTCTCTCTCTCTCATACACATTAGAATTATCTCTTTCTGAGAATCTTAAAGAAAGCTGAGCCCTGAAGAACTGATGCTTTTGAACTGTGGTGTTGGAGAAGACTCTTGAGAGTCCTTTGGACTGCAAGGAGATCCAACCAGTCCATTCTAAAGGAGATCAGTCCTGGGTGTTCATTGAAAGGACTGATGCTGAGGCTGAAACTCCAATACTTTGGCCACCTGATGCGAAGAACTGACTCATTTGAAAAGACCCTGATGCTGGGAAACATTGAAGGTGGAAGGAGAAGGGGACGAGAGAGGATGAGATGGTTGGATGACATCACTGACTTGATGGACATGAGTTTGAGCAAGCTCCAGGTGTTGGATGGACAGGGAAGCCTGGCATGCTGAAGTCCATGGGTTCACAAAGAGTCAGACATGACTGAGCAACTGAACTGAACTGAGAATCTTAAAATATCAACTTTGGGTTGTAACTCAACAGAAATAGTAACTATATCTTTTTGTTTTAATAAAAAATTTAAAAAGTTGAGTCAGTTTGAGTGATGTAGATAAGCCTAGAGCCTGTTATACAGAGTGAAGTAAGTCAGAAAGAGTAAAAAGTATTGCATATTAATGCATATATGTGGAATCAAGACAAATGGTATTTACAAACCTTTTTGCAGGGAATGGAGATGCAGAAGTAGGGAATGGACTTGTGAGCACAATGGGGGAAAGAGAGAGTGGTGCTTTTGGAGATAATAACATCAACATATATATACTATCATGTGTAAAACAGATAGCTGGTGTGTGTGTACGTGTGCTAATCTGCTCAGTCATGTCCAACTCTTTGCAGCCCCACGGACTGTAGTTCGTGGGATTTTCCAAACAAGTATACTGGAGAGGGTTGGCATTCCCTACTCCAGGGGATCTTCCTGATGCAGGGATCAAACTGACGTCCTTTGCATCTCCTGCATTGGCAGGTGGATTCTTTAACACTAGTGCCACCTGGGAAGCCCAGATAGCTGATGAGAAGTTGCTATATAGCAGAGGGAGCCCAGCCTGGTGCTCTGTGATGACCTGGAGGGGTGAAACTGGTGGGGGAGGGATGGAGGCTCAAAAGGGAGAGGATGTGTGTGTATATATATATATATATATATATATATATATATATATATATATATATAATTATGGTTGATTCACTTTGTTGTACCATAAAAACCAGTACTGTAAAGCAATTTTCCTCCAATTAAAAAGTAAATTAAAAAATAAGTCTATAATTATCTTACATTTTTGACATTTTAATTTTTGTATGAGTTGGTTTTTCCTTTTCGTATTTGTAAAAGATGAGTGCTGTTTTATACATATATATATTCTAAAACATTTGTATTTTTTATTTGTATCAATGTTTATAAAGTGACTGCATATCTGCATATCAAGAACATTGGAGTGGGTTGCCATTTCCTTCTTCAAAATATTCTTGAGATGAAAATATATTTCTAAAAGTTAAAAAACGTCTATTGTAAGAGTAATCAATTTTGTTATCACCATATTAAGATCATCAGCATCATTCTAGGAGAGTGTAGTATGCATTGCCAAACACTGCTGTTATTCAAATGGCCTCTGTTTTGGTCGCAAGTCTTTTAACTCTCATCAGCCATGGCCCAGAATCCCAAATCTCCCAGGCTTACTGAACTAACACTGACATATTTTCTGGCAGTTGTACTTTGCAGCAATGATAATATCATTTCTCAAGTATATGGTACCTATAGTTATCGAGTTCTTCTGACTTACATGATTATCAATATAAATACCATTGTTCTCCAACTGAATGTCAATCAGATATGTCATATTTGGTGACCAATCACTTTTGAACCTCATCTGAAATATAAATAAAATTTATGCTTATATATATCTGTTATGACCTTCTAACACCAGGGCTTTGAAACAGGTGGATGCTCAGGATGAGATTCATCAGCAGGTCTGTGCCTTTAAGCATGAAGAACATTTCTGAATGTTGGTACTTACCTACCAATGTCAGTAATGCTCTTCTAACAACAAACCTCAGAGGGAGATCTGGTTATCCTTCTAACGTACATATGAGGAAACTGAATATAAGTGAGATGTAGTGTGTTCTCGTGGATTTACAGCAAGAAAATGATGGGAATTATGACTCAATGCATGCTGTTCTACCTAGAGGAAGCATTCTATCCTGCATCAGGTTTCACTTTCAGCATATGGAAAAGCCTGTTAAAGTAGAGGCTCTGAAACCTGACTAGCTCCCTTAGCTGAAGTTCTTATCATCATCTTCCTTCAGTTTAAATGAGTATTTTGCTATAAGACAGCATTTTTTTTTTTTTTGCCTTAGAGAGAAAAACAGAATGCCAGCTTTTGCTACAAAATTATGTGAATAATTTTAAGCCAATAAAGAATATTTAAAGCAGAGTCAGTGTCCTTTCATCAATACCCTAGGCCCACTCTTGCAGTTGAACAAGAGTTTGGTTTCTTACTCTTATTTGTTGTAGCAGAAAAATTTTATGGAGACAAAAAGATTATATACATACACACACACACACACACACATATATATACATACATAAAATTTGATATGTATATATAAATAAAATAAGATGTATGTATATATATATAGATCATATAAAATTACACAAGGAAACATATGGTACCATAGTCCAGTGCTCTAAAATCAACCAAATTATTTATATAATTGAAGATATTGAGGGCTTCTCTGCTGGATCAGACAGTAAAGAATCTGCCTGCAATGTAGGAGACCCAAGTTCAGTCCCTGGGTTAGGAAGATCCCCTGGAGAAGGGCATGGCTACCCGCTCCAGTATTCTGGGCTGGAGAATTACATGGGAGAGGAGACTGGAGGACTACATTTCATGGGGGTCTCAAAGAGTCAGATACATCTAAGTGACTGACATTGTACCCTATAAGCCCTGGCTATATATCTATCTATCTAATTCAGTTCAGTTCAGTCGCTCAGTCGTGTCCAACTCTTTGTGAACCCACGGACTGCAGCACGAGGCTTCCCTCTCCATCACCAACCTCCCAGAGCTTACTCAAATTCATGTCCATCAAGTCAATGATGTCATCCAACCATTTCATCCTCTCTTGTCCCCTTCTACTCCTGCCATCAATCTTTCCCAGCACCAGGGTCTTTTCCAATGAGTCAGTTCTTTACCTCAATACACCAAAGTACTGGAGTTTCAACTTCAACATCAGTCCTTCTGATGAATATTCAGGACTTATTTCCTTTAGGATGGACTGGTTGGATATCCTTGCAGTCCAAGAGACTCTCAAGCATCTTCTCCAACACCACAGTTCAAAAGGATCAATTCTTTGGTGCTCAGCTTTCTTTATATTTCAACTCTCACATCAGTACATGACTACTAGAAAAACCATCAGTTCAGTTCAGTTCATTTGCTCAGATGTGTCCGACTCTTTGTGACCCCATGAATTGCAGCACGCCAGGCCTCCCTGTCCATCACCAACTCTCAGAGTTCACTCAGACTCACATCCATCGAGTCAGTGATGCCATCCAGCCATCTCATCCTCTGTCGTCCCCTTCTCCTCCTGACCCCAATCCCTCCCAGCATCAGAGTTTTTTCCAATGAGTCAACTCTTCACAGGAGGTAGCCAAAGTACTGGAGTTTCCGCTTTGGCTTAAAGCACAACATTCAGAAAACGAAGATCATGGCATCCGGTCCCATCACTTCATGGGAAATAGATGGGGAAACAGTGGAAACAGTGTCAGACTTTATTTTGGGGGGCTCCAAAATCACTGCAGATGGTGACTGCAGCCATGAAATTAAAAGATGCTTACTCCTTGGAAGGAACGTTATGACCAACCTAGGTAGCATATTCAAAAGCAGAGAAAAACCACAGCTTTGCCTAGATGGACCTTCATTGGCAAAGTAATGTCTTTGCTTTTTAATATGCTATCCTATTGGTTGGTCATAGTTTTTCTTCCAAGGAGCCAGTATCTTTAAATTTCATTGCTGAAGTCACCATCTTCAGTGATTTTGGAGCCCAAGAAAATAAAGTCTCTCACTGTTTCTGTTGTTTTCCTCTCTGTTTGCCATGAAATGATGGGGCCAGATGCCGTGATCTTAGTTTTCTGAATGTTGACTTTTAAGCCAACTTTTTCACCTCCTCTTTCATTTTCATCAAGAGGCTCTTTAGTTCTTCTTTGCTTTCTGCCATAAGGGTGGTGTCACCTGCATATCTGAGAGGTTATTATTATTACTTCGGCAATCTTGATTCCAGCTTGTGCTTCATCCAGCCTGGCATTTCACATGATGTACTCTGCATGTAAGTTAAATAAGCAGGGTGACAAAATATACAGCCTTGATGTATTCCTTTCCCAATTTGGAACCAGTCTGTTGTTCCATGTCCACGTCTAACTCTTCCTTCTAGACCTGCATACAGATTTCTCAAGAGGCAGGTCAGGTGGTCTGGTATTCCCATCTCTTTCAGAATTTTTCAGTTTGTTGTGATCCACACAGTCAAAGGCTTTGGCATAGTCAATAAAGCAGATGTTGAAGATTTTCTGGAAACCTCTCGCTTTTTTGATGATCCAATGGATGTTGGCAATTTCATCTCTGGTTCTTATGTTTTTTCTAAATCCAGATTAAACATCTGGAAGTTCATAGTTCATGTACTGTTGAAGCCTGGCTTGGAGAATTTTAAGCATTACTTTGCTAGCATGTTAGACGAGTGCAATTGTGTGGTAGTCTGAACATTCTTTGGCATTGCCTTTCTTTGGGATTAGAATGAAAACTGACCTTTTCCAGTCCTGTGGCCACTGCTGAGTTTTCCAAATTTGCTGGCATATTGAGTGCAGGACTTGCACAGCATCATCTTTAATGATTTGAAATAGCTCAACTGGAATTCCATCACCTCCACTAGCTTTGTTCATAGTGATGCTTCCTAAGGCCCACTTGACTTTACATTCCATGATGTCTGACTCTAGGTAAGTGATCACACCATCGTGGCTATCTGGGCTATGAAGATCTTTTTTGTATAGTTCTTCTGTGTATTCTCACCACGTCTTCTTAATATCTTCTGCTTCTGTTAGGTCCATACCATTTCTGTTCTTTATTGTACCCATCTTTGCTCAAAATGTTCCCTTGGTGTCTAATTTTCTTGAAGTGCTCTCTAGTCTTTCCCAGTCTATTTTTTCCCTCTATTTCTTTGCATTCAACACTGAGGAAGGCTTTCTTATCTCTCCTTGCTATTCTTTTGAACTCTGCATTCAAATGGGCATATCTTTCCTTTTCTCTTTTGCCTTTAGCTTCTCTTCTTTTCTCACCTATTTGTAAGGCCTCCTCAGACCCCCATTTTGCCTTTATCCATTTCTTTTTCTAGTAATGGTCTTGATCACTGCTTCCTATACAATGTCACAAACCTCCATCCATAGTTCTTCAGGCACTCAATCAGATCTAATCCCTTGAATCTATTTCTCACTTCTGCTGTATAATCTTACAGGATTTGATTTAGGTCATACCTGAAATGTCCAGTGATTTTCTCTACTTTCTTATATTTAATTCTGAATTTGGCAATAAGGAGCTTATGATCTGAGCCACAGTCAGCTCCCTTTCTTGTTTTTGCTGACTGTATAGAGCTTCTCCATCTTTGGCGGAAAAGAATATAATCAATCTGATTTCAGCATTGACCATCTGGTGATGTCCATGTGGAGTCTTCTTTTGTGTTGTTGGAAGAGCATGCTTACTATGACCAGTGTGTTCTCTTGGCTTTACCCTGCTTCATTACTTGTTCCAAGGCCAAATTTCCCTGTTTACTCCAGGTATCTCTTGACATCCTACTTTTGCATTCCAGTCCTCCATAATGAAAAGGACATCTTTTTTGGGGTGTTAGTTATAGAAGGTCTTGTATGTCTTCATAAAACTGTTCAACTTCAGCTTCTTCAGCATTGCTGGTTGGGGCATAGACTTGGATTACTGTGATATTGATTAGAATGAAATTGAATGATTTGAAATTGAAATTTGAAAATGATATTGAATGGTTTGCCTTGGAAATGAACAGAGATCATTCTGTCGTTTTTGAGATTGCATCCAAGCATGCATTTTGGACTCTTCTGTTGACTATGAGGGCTACTCCATTTCTTCTAAGGGATTCTTGCCCACAGTAGTAGATATAATGGTCATCTGAGTTAAAATCACTCATTCCAATCCATTTTAGTTCACTGATTCCTGAAATGTCAATATTCACTTTAGCCAGCTCCTGTTCAACCACTTCCAATTTGCTTTGATTCATGAACCCAACATTCCACGTTCCTCTGCAATATTGTTTTTACAATATTCCTCTATCTACCTACCTATTATCTACTTACTATTGACAATTTTGGCTTAAAATATGAAAGTACTGCCTGATAATTTTCATGTAGAACTTTGACTTGGTTCATCAAAAAATGTTGTTCATTTTCAGTACCCTCAGTATCATAAACATCTTACAAATTTGCCGCTTTGTGTCCTCTGATTTCTGAAATAGGGAAATGCACTCTAGCCATTCTTTCTCATTAGTTATTGTTTGCTGAGGTTTTGAAACAGGAATACAGTAAGAGACATTGATTTAAAAACGCTAATTGAATTCCAGTCTCTACTAAAATGCCCAATTAGCAAAATATCTTGAGAAAGTAATAAAAACTTCAGTACCTGTGGACTTCCAGGTATTTGACATTCTGATTAATTTGAACATTCCAAATTTAGTACGCATAGGCAAAGATAAGCTGGGGCAATTTTTTTTTATCCTCTCTTTCATTCTATGAAGTATAACTCTATTTCAATTGCCCATACCTCTTGGTCCACCATACGTATCCTTGCTACTGTAATCTTTACAAAGTTAAATCATACTTCCAGGTTGGTAGACCAACTTAAGTTATTTGCATGTTGTGGGGGGGTGGTGCAGAGGTGGGATTTTAAAATATCAACCAGCCCCACAATGCTTGTAAAAACGACTCAAGGGATTGCTAAAAAACAGCATCTCAAGTGACATCTGGTGTTTTTAAAATCCTGACTTAAATGACCAAAAGTCTATAAAAGTGAAGGAAAGCTTATATAAGGGAGGATATTATCCATCAAAGACAAACTTTGAGAATTTCTTTCATATAAAATGAAGATAGGATCAGATTGAAAGGAATAACACAAATCTATTCACAACTGACTTTCCTGAGAAGATGGTACTTAAGCCACAGGATATAAACAGAGCACAGTTGGGCCCAAATGCCCTACATCTAGCATTTTCTTTTTGACAGGGTGTGTTTGGATGCTTACACTAAAAACAGACTAACATTAAGATAAAGGCCGCTTTCCTTGGAACAGCACACAGCATGCATCAGCAGCTACTTTAAGCTTTCCAAAAGCAAACTGACCCCCTTGAATAGAAAACATCCCAGGCGCAAAGAATTTACCTATAAAGGGTTTGCAGCATCATGCTGAAAATGGCCCTATGATGTACCTCATATGGAAGCTGGACTAAAGAGAAAAATATCTTGAATACATAAAAATTTTGGCATAGTGGCTTCCTGGACCTCAAGAAGAAATTAAATAGAGAAATTCTATTCCTAAAGTAGTAGAGCCCATGTTCTCAGCCTCACTGGATCAAAGATTTGGTAATGGACTCTTACAGTAACTAATCAACTACCATACAGGACAAAAGGCCCTGCAGAGGGATGCGGGTCATTGGCACAGGGAGAAAGTTTAGGCTGATATGTCCACAGTGAATCGGAGTTATATAAGCAGAGTACAGAGAATAATTATCTTTTATTACCCCTGGAACATTACCAAATTTTGATTACATTGCTTTCACATATCTGAAACCTCAATACATCTGAATAATCAACACTATAAGTCACATATTTTGGCCAAACTATAATAAAACTGGAAAGTAATAGCATAAAGATATGAAACATTGCAACTCACACACATATATATTCACTTTTAGAAATTCTTATAAATAATAACTTACTTAAATAATTTGAATTCAATGAAAGTAATACATATAATAATGTATGGGATATGGCCAAATCTGTAATTAGAATAAGTAATCAGCTCTAAACAGTTTACTTATTAAACATGAGAGAAATGAGTATTCAACTTAAAAATTATAAATATTATAAATATGACTAGATTATAAAGGATGGACAACAAATATATCCAGGAGCTGGATGAACCATAAAGAGTAGAACTAATATTAAAATTGTCAATATAAAACACACAGACAAATATTATCTGTCAAGATTAATTAACCAAAATGAAAAACACAATTTTGAGAATGAGAAAGAGCTTAAGACCTCAAATAAAGAAGCAAAGAAAAAAGTCTTCGAAAAATATAATTTTTACTTCCAGTACCACGGCAGAGCAGATTCAACCCAAAGGTCGTTCTGCAAAATAAATTTAGATTGTGGATAAATTACAGCCAATAAACACTTGCAAGACTCCTCTAGACTTTCTAGAAAGCCTTGGAAGTCTACCCTTTCCCTTTAAAAAAAAAAAAAAAAACATGAAGCTCTAAACAAAAGAAGTGCTGAGGTTTACACTACCTGAAAGATGGGTTTGCTTTTTAGACGCATGTGTGCTGCTGCTGCTGCTGCTAAGTCACTTCAGTCGTGTCTGACTCTGTGTGACCCCATAGATGGCAGCCCACCCAGCTCCCCCGTCCCTGAGATTCTCCAGGCAAGAACACTGGAGTGGGTTGCCATTTCCTTCTCCAATGCAAGAAAGTGAAAAGTGAAAGTACACCTGAATAAAAATGGAATTCTATGCTTTGTGCTTTTGGGTAGGAGTTGGTATTTAATCCTAGACTCCTTTATGTCCAGAACGTTGAAAGTGAAAAGCAATCAATAGCAGTTTGGGGGAAAAAACCAAAACCCTTGCTGGAATAAAAAATTTAGATCCTCAGGATTACCACAAAATATAGCTCGTAATTTAAAACAATGCCAGACACACAAAAAACAAGCTGCTTTAAGTGACTATCATTAGTTGGAATTCAAATGTTATAACTTCTTCAGAGATGAATTTTGTATGATTTATCAAAATTGCTTATGCGTCTACCTTTTATCCATTCTACTTCTAGCAATCTATCTTAGATATGCTAGCAACAATAAATCAAGACACATACACAGAATACTGTGACTTTCTTTATAATAACTAAAGATTGATAATACTTCTATTTTATCAGTATGGACTGGTGAAATAAAATCTGATTTATCTTTAAATGAATTATTATGAATATATAAAAAGGATTGTGAAAGCTCTTTATATACTGGTCATAGGAATAATTTCTAAGAAAGGTGAAATTTTCATAGTTTCTTCATACAAAAACATCTTTCACATTTGAAAGAGAAACATATGTCTGTATGTGTGCATGCATGCTAAGTTGATTCAGTCATGTATGACTCTTTGAGACCCTATGGACTCTAGCCCTCCAGGCTCCTCTGTTCATGGATTCTCCAGGAAAGAACACTGGAGTGGGCTGTCATATCCTCCTCCAGGGGATCTTCCCGAGCCAGGGACTGAACCCCTGTCTCATTATGTTTCTTGTAGTGGTAGGTGGGTTCTTTAACATTAGTGCTGACCACATGTGTATGCATATCTTGATTTGCTTATATTTTCTAAGATAAAGGACATTAGAATAAGAAAAAAAAAAAAACTATGTAAGCAGTATGAGTGATAAACTAATCACGTAAGTGAAACTTACAGAACTAAACTTGCTTTATGGCTTTGACTGCAGAATAAATATTTTACATAATTAAAAATAAAAAGGAAAATAAAACAAGGCCTAAAAATTGAAAGTGAGTAGAAAAAAATGTGCATGTCTAGCTTTTTCAAAACAACTAATTTTTAAACAAATGTTTTTATGGATAATTTTCTGCCCTATCCAACACTCCATTTGCTAAAATTCATATGATAAATTCCCAGACAATGAGGAGTTTCTATAGTCCTCATTTTATAGTCAAAATGTATACACAAAATGTCTTCCCCACAATTTCATCATTCATTCTACCACTTAACAAAAATCTCCTGTGAACCAGTTATATAGGACAGAAGAAATAATCCAAATGTGCTCAGTTATAGTCATTTCTTCACCTCACACTATATTTATTGTTCTTATTTTATTGTTTCTGAAATTTAAATGTCTGAGCCTTGCTCCTGGGAAGGGAACCAAGAACATTGCTGATTTCACAAAAGCAGAAATTTCAAGACAGAAAGCAAACAATAATCTACATAGGGTTTAAAAGTTTAGTATGGATAGATAGAAAGATACTCTGAAGTTTTATGTTACTAGTGTTCAACAGTTATTAAAATGATAGAATTGCTTTTCTGCTCAGCATTCACATTTTAATTAATTTTATTGATGCATGAAAAGATTTCACTAATAATATATAATCTTCAAAATTATATTTAGAGATTTTTGCCTCCTTTTGATGCCTTTGAAATGATCAAACTGTGACTTTTTCTTTCTAGGTAATAATTTGCTTTATTGTGGCTGTCTTCCTTACAAAAAAAATTCTCATTAAAAAGTAGATTTAGAAAATTATGGTGCTTGGGATTCTATCATCATCTCACTCACTGGAATTCTGTAACACAGTTGCCTAACAGAATTTGGCTGATTGTTTAAACATCAGATCAACTAAATGGAAAATAAAAACAGTAGAAACAGCTTGATTTCTCCTATGTGGGCTCTCCAAATGTCATGACACTAGTGAGACCACTTTGTGAAAAAGTATATGAAACTGTGTGTTAGAAAAGCAAAACTGATCAAAGACTAGAGGAATCATTACTGAAAACTCTCCCCTGGAGGAAAAGGAGTAGGCAGGTGAATAAATATATGTGGGCAGAGCCAGGGCACAGACTAAAGAAAGAAATGTTCTCCAAAACCCACACATTGGCAGATGGACAGGTTATATCCTGGCTCAGAAAAGCCTTGCAAATTTGAAAAGAGACACTTTGGGAAGAAGACTGCAACCCTTGCCTAGGCCTTTTATGAGGTTCATAAACAAAGGCTGGATATTGAAATGACATGTGTCTTTTCCTGTACCTAGGCTCAAAGGGAAAAAGTGGAAAGAGTGACAGAATTTATTTTCTTGGACTCCAAAATCACTGCAGACTTTGACTTCAGCCATGAAATTAAAAGACGCTTGCTCCTTGAAAGAAAGCTATGACAAAACTAGACAGTGAATTAAGAAGCAGAGGCATCACTTTGCTGACAAAAGTGCGTAGTGTCAAAGCTATAGCTTTTCCAGTGTGTGCATTCGAAGTTACTTCAGTTGTGTCTGACTCTTTGTGATCTTATGGACCATAGCCTGCCAGGCTCCTCTGTCCATGGTACTCTCCAGGCAAGAATACTGGAGTGGCTTGCCATGTCCTCCTCCAGGAGATCTTCCCAACCCAGGGATTGAAATTGTATCTCTTATGTCTCTTGCATTGGCAGGCAGGTTCTTTACCACTAGCACCACCTGCATAGTTGAACCATAAGGAAGGCTGAGTGCCAAAGAATTGATGCTTTTGAACTGTGGTGCTGAAGACTCTTGAGAGTCCCTTGAACTGCAAGGAAATCAAACCAGTCAATCCTAAAGGAAATCAACCCTGGATACTCATTAGAAGGTCTGATGCTAAAGCTGAAGCTCCAATACTTTGGCCACCTGATGTGAAAAGCCTAATCACTGGAAAAGATCTCGATGCTGGGGAAGATTGAAGGCCAAAGGAAAAGGAGGCAGCAGAGGATGAGATGGTTAGATAGCATCACCAACTCAATGAGTGTGAATTTGAACAAATTACAGGAGATAGTGAAGAACAGGGAAGCCTGGCATAGTACAGTCCATGGGTCACAAAGAGCTGGACATGACTTAGTGACTGAAAAACAAAGACTCAATGGGGGAAAATTCCAGAACCAAGAGAGGATGCTCTTCTACCCTGTAATACAGAGCAACATAAGGGGGAAAACTAAGATACCCTATAATAAAATTAATAAAATAATATGTCCACAAATGTATTTGTCAATGACATCTCAATAAAGCAGGGATAAAACAACACCTTTATCTGTATTCGATCTTTCTTTCTTTTTTAGATAAAAGACAATTTTTAAAGTACAACTTTCAATATCAAAAGCTGAAAACAAGCTAAGCATTCATTATTGTGGGGGTGATCTATAAAATACATCCATACTATAATAAATAGTCATGGGCTTCCTTCATAGCTCAGTTGGTAAAGAACCCACCTGCAATGCAGGAGACCCCAGTTTGATTCCTGGGTCAGGAAGATCTGCTGGAGAAGGGATAGGCTTCCCACTCCAGTATTCTTGGGCTTCCCTTGTAGCTGAGCTGGTAAAGAATCCGCCTACAATGTGGGAGACCTGGGTTTGATCCTTGGATTGGGAAGATCGCCTGGAGAAGGAAAGGCTACCCACTCCAGTATTCTGGCCTGGAGAATTCCATGGACTGTGTAGTCCATGGGTTCACAAAGAGGTGGACACAAGTGAGCCACTTTCACTCACAATGATAAAGAATCATAAGAAAACAGCCCTTAGTAAGAATGTGATACATAGGTTCATTCACCTGGAAAAATAACAATGATATTTTTAACATAAATTCCAGAACAATATGTGTATGTTTCATTGTTTATAAAAGTGCAATGTATATATGCATATACATACATGTGTATAAGTGTGTTCTCAAAGCATACCAGATAAATAAGGAAATGGCAGTCCACTATAGTATCCTTGCCTGGAGAATCCCATGGACAGAGGATCCTGGCAGACTACAGTCCATGGGGTTGCACAGAGTCAGACACGACTTAAGTGACTTAACCAGCATCCTAATAGCACCCATACACCAAACTGTTAGCAGTACATGGAGAAGGGTGGCTCTGGGATGGTTTCAGCTATAGTCATGGGTTGATATTGGGAAACTGAAAGTCTAAAGATGAGAACTTACTCTTTTTTTTTTTAAACAAAAATATCCTGGTTACTTGAACTTTTATGTGCTTACAGGAGTTTAAAATCTTCGAAATAGATTTGACTTATTAATCATCTCTCACTGTTTCAAGAGATTTTCTCTCTTAATATTTCTTATCCTGTACCATCAAATTTTTTGCTGTCTAGCATACAGGGCAGTCATTACCATCTTTATAAATTATATATATATATATATATATATATATGTGTGTGTGTGTTAGTATATTGTGTTGGTGTTTTTCTTTCTGGCTTACTTCACAGATGTGTAGAACAGTCTTTTGGACTCTGTGGGAGAGCGGGGGGGATGATTTGGGAGAATGGCATTAAAACATGTATAATATCATATAAGAAATGAATCACCAATCCAGGTTCGATGCAGGATACAGGAAGCTTGGGGCTGGTGCACTGGGATGACCCAGAGGGATGGTATGGGGAGGGAGGTGGGAGGGGGATTCAGGATTGGGAACACGTGTACACCCGTGGCAGATGCATGTTGATGTATGGCAAAACCAATACAATATTGTAAAGTAAAAACAAAACAAAAACAAACAAAAAATAAATAAAAACTTCAAAATAGATTTGACTTATTAATCATCTCTTATTGTTTCAAGAGATTTTCTCTCTTAATATTTCTTATCCTGTACCATCAAATTTTAACTTTTCTTCCCCTCCTTGTTTCTTTTGACTTAAAAAAGCACATTCCAGTTTACTCCCAAATGAACAGAAGAAACTTTTAAAATCCCTCAATTCCATATTACTTTTAAAGAAACTATTTTATCTTCTTTTATAGTCAGGTCAACTCCCAAGGACAAAGCCTGGTGGGCTGCAGTCCATGTGATAGCAAAGAGTCAGACACAATTGAGAGGCTAAGCACAGCACATAGTCAGGTCAACACAAACTACACTCAGTCTTTTTCCTGTCTTTCTGCTTATGCTGTGAGGCCCTGAAATCAGTTTCCCATATCTGAGTATTCATTAAAACATCTCTGATAAAATGTATCAGTTACTTCTTAGTTAATTAATCCATTGGATTATTTCTGTCTTTATGTTGTGTGTGTGCATGTGTGTGTGCAGTAAGTCACTTCAGTTGTGTCCAAACTCTTTGTGACCCTATGAACCAAAGACCGCCAGGCTTCTCTGTCCATGGGATTTTCCAGGCAAGAATACTGGAGAGGGTTGCCATGCCCTTCTCCAGGGGATCATCCCAACACAAGGATCAAACCCGTGTCTCTTATGTATCCTGCCTTTGTGGGTGGGTTCCTTACCACTAGCACCACCTGGGAAGCCCTTATCTGGTGATCTTTGACATTAACATCCATTCCTTCCTCTGAACCTCTCCCTCATCTTTTGAGTTAGATTTTAGGAATCTCCCCCCATCCTCCTTCTGATTACGATTCTCTAATGATTCCCATCACTTCATGGGAAATAGATGGGGAAACAGTGGAAACAGTGTCAGACTTTATTTTTTGGGCTCCAAAATCACTGCAGATGGTGATTGCAGCCATGAAATTAAAAGATGCTTACTCCTTGGAAGGAAAGTTATGACCAACCTAGAAAGCATATTCAAAAGCAGAGACATTACTTTGCCAACAAAGGTCCATCTAGTCAAGGCTATGGTTTTTCCAGTGGTCATGTATGGATGTGAGAGTTGGACTGTGAAGAAGGCTGAGCACCGAAGAATTGATGCTTTTGAACTGTGGTGTTGGAGAAGACTCTTGAGAGTCCTTTGGACTGCAAGGAGATCCAACCAGTCCATCCTAAAGGAGATCAGTCCTAGGTGTTCATTGGAAAGACTGATGCTAAAGCTGAAACTCCAGTACTTTGGCCACCTCATGGAAAAGTTGACTCATTGGAAAAGACTCTGATGCTGGGAGGGATTGGGGGCAGGAGGAGAAGGGGACGACAGAGGATGAGATGGCTGGATGGCATCACTGACTCGACGGACGTGGGTTTGGGTGAACTCCGGGAGTTGGTGATGGACAGGGAGGCCTGGCGTGCTGCAATTCATGGGGTCGCAAAGAGTCGGACACGACTGAGAGACTGAACTGAACTGAATGATTCCTTCTGAGTCACCTCTGTGAATTCATTTTTTCCAGGTCCTTCTTAAATGTTGGTGGGTCTAAGGATTCTGTTCTTGGTCTATTTTACTCTCACTTTGCACAATCTTAGATGATGGCAACCACATAAGAATTGAATCACTGTGTGCTGATACCCAAGTCAATGACTTCAGGCCTGGAGTAGACCATCCCTATGAGAACTACTCACTGGGTGTTGCCATCTGGATGTTCCCTCAGCAGATCAGAAAGAACCTACTTCAGACTAACTGGCTTCTCTGTTCTTCTCCTTAGCTCAGTTACTAGCAAAGGTTCATCCTGTTTCATCCAATTTCATTCTGAATTTGAGTAATTGTCTTGAATTTATTTTCTTTCTCATTCTACTGCCACATTTCATCCATTTCCAAGTCCAAAAGATTCTAATCACACTATGTTTCGTATAGGTAAAGATATTCCTCCTCCATCTCCAACATTCAAGTTTTGGTTCAAACTTGCATCATCTCTCACTGAGACTATTGCTCTGACTTTCAAGTACTGCTTATCCCTCTGATTCTGTTCTGTGTCTGCACATTGCTACTGATCTCAGCCGCCTGATAATTCAGATAGGATCCTATGTTTGCATGACTGAATACTTGCAATGATTTCCATTATCCATAGACCATCCCACCAATTCTTGCTCTATATTTTGCCAGGGCTTTTTCTTCACATGACTATAGCTGGTGGTGAGCCAGCTACAGTGCTAAGGCTACAGTTACTATAATGTATCATTTTGTTTCATATCCCTGTGCATTTGTCCACTGAACTCAGAATGCCCATTGTTTCTACTTGCTTAGTTCTCTGACATTTTTGAACATGTTTTCAAAAATCTATTGGGAAAACTTAGATAATTGCTCCGTGTGTCTCTGCTATCCTAACACTAACTTGAGAATTCTAAATTTCCAAACAAACAAATATCAGCATCTAAGCACACCAGTTTACATTTTATACAATCTGCTTCCAAGGCAACTAAATACTGAAGAAGGCAAATTTCATCTTGGCTACATGGTTGGCCATCTTTGTTCATTTATATGCTAATTCAAATTGAAAGCAATATGATGTAATGATTATGGTTATTCCAGAAGACTGTGTGCCTAATACCTTTTTTAACACAAAATTTAATATTGTAATTCAGGGACCAGCAGTAAAACTTGATGCCATCTGTTGTTATGCAAATCTGTTGATTATTTCCTTAAGGAAATAGTGTCAAACTGACTTCTCAGTTAAAGGAGCAACAAGGTCTTAAAATCTGTTCTGGCTCATTGGGCCTCTTAGTTATACACACAAATATTGGATTAAGTTAAATGACTGTGTAAAACAATAAGAAAAAAATGAACGATGGCTATAATATGGAATTTTGCATACTCACCATAGAAGTCAGTATTCATATGTGAAATAACTATTTTTTGGCTCACTAAAAGAGTGACTATTTTGTTTTTAAAGAAAACAAAATGATTATTTTGTTTTTTAATAAGAATCCATGATAAAAACATGTAACCAGTAATTCTTTACAGCTCTAATGGATTAATATTTTTATTAAATTACTTTATAAAGATTAAATTGATTTTAAAGCCCTGCCAATGCAGATACTGAATTTTATTATTCCCATTTTACTAAATAGAGACTCTATATTAAATAAACTTCAAGGTCCTGCAAATATTAGTTATCTGCATGTGAGTAAAGAGAAAATTTTTATTTTTTTAACTTTGTGTTTCATAGCATGAAGCTAATATATATACCTTTATATTTCAGCATTTTCTGACTTCCATTTTTGACAAAATTTCATATAGTTTTAAGTGGACAGCATTCTAAATTTAAATGATTTTCTCCCCTCTAGTACATACTCAACATCAACATTACTGGAAAGATGAATTTTAAAAGTGGCTGAAACATAATATATACAGACCAGCTATGGCACAATGGTAGGACCACTTAGCCATCCCATGAGGTGCCTATCTTACACTATCCTGTTCTGTGGTTTTTAACTGTGATTTGTCTCTGAAACCTAAGCGTAAATGAGGTTGTGGACTGTGTCTCATATATTTTGGTACTCCCGAAAAAGCTAGCCTAAAACCCTGCACATAGCACCATAAACAAAATATCTATTAATTTACTCCCTGAGATACAGAAATAATTAGATTAACATGGCTTTGTTTTGAAAGAGCTGAGCTTTAATGATTTAAGGAGAAGAAATTGATGTTTAAATGATTTGAGGATAGGAAGAAAACTGAGTAAAAGCTGCAATCTAACATACAGGGCATGAATTTGAGTTACTTTGAGAGAACAAAATGTAGGCAGGTGGCTAAAGAAAACAAAGTCACAGGATACAAGGGAAAACTGAGTGAAAATGCTGAGGTAATCTTTACAATTTGACATTGTGATTTTAAGAAGTGCAAAAGAATAAGCAGGAGTATGTGACCCTTTGGATGCGGAGTGAAGGTGAAAATACTCAAAAATAGCATCTAGATTTCAATCCTGAAAGCATAAGACTCTTGAGTACATGAGTTCTGCTCACCTGAGACCATACTGATGTAGTGTTCAGAGGTGAACTTGCTGTATGGATATAGCTGAACACAGAGAATCTCAGAAAGCTAGAGGGCTCAGGGTACAAAACAAGAAGCATTTATTTTTGGTTCGTATGTCTTTAGTTTAGCTAAAGTAGTTCTACTTTACATTTCAGATCTTCAGGCTAGTCAGCCAACTCTGCTCCAGGCTGCAGGTGTGTGAATCTGTTGCAATGACTCTGGTCCATGTGTCCCAGTCTGCGTCTCAGGTTGGAAGGTCGGTGTTTATTATGAACTGAATGTTTGTGTGCCTCCCCAGAATTCATATGTTGAAACATAAATTTAATGTGAGGTAGTCAGTGAGTGTGTGTGTTCTTTAGAAATATTCATCATCTTAAACTCAGGTACAAAGGTAATAGAAAATTACCTTTAGCATTAGCTAGGGTTTTACCATTCATATTCAAACAAGTACAGGGTTTGTGAGGACATTTAAGTAAACAATAGATTTTACAGTTATAAAAGGGAACATGAAGACAAACTTAGTGAGCATAAGAAAGTGATAGGTAATATATTAGAGCTGTCTGTGAAGTGGAAGAAATGCTACAGAAATGCTAAGGGACATAAGCTAGAAGACTAGGAAGTGGCAAAAAGGAAGGATATTTGGAAGTTTTACATTTGATGCAATTACTGTATCTGTGAGAGTGTGGACGACATGATATGGAGGAGAAAAGATGAAAGGACTGAGAGATGAAGGCTTTGAAAGGATCGTCCATGTGAGTGGTGAAGTTGCCAAGAATGTTGATTATAGTAGTGGGAAAGCTGGCAATGAACAAGGGGAAAGAAGTTGATGGGAAAGTTGAAAGAAATGGCTGTCTAAAGCCCTGGGCTTTGGAGAAGAAATTAACTGAAGGAAGCAACAGAGGGCAAGGAGGATTTGTATCCTAATGCCAGGATAAAGGCACACAGACTGTGAAAGACAAGGAACATGTGAAGGCTTTTCATTTGAGAGGGAGTCATCAAGGCAGAGCAGATTTTGTTTGGGGTGGAAATACAGAGATACAGTTAAGGATACAGAAGTCTTTGCTGTTGTTAATGATCATTAGCCATCAGAAAGAAAACTCAGGAAAGGAGCAGGGGATTGAAATTAAGTAAGGCAAATTATTCCAAGTGGTATGGAACTGGGAAGAGGAATCCTCACATTAGGGTTTTTTATTTAAGTGAGGTAATTAGAAATGTAAGGCATGAAGGAATTCATCCTGACAATCTCTTGGGGAAAGTTGGGTCATCAGTTCAATTGTAAGTAAAGGATCACAGACAACTTACACAACATTCTTAGGAATAAATGAGCTAAACTTAAAATCAGGGAATCATTTTGCTGGTTTTTATAATGCTACCACACATAGAATTTGAATAGACCTAGGCAAAAAAGGTGTCTATAGTTATGTTTTGGATTCTCCAGGGTCAGTCTCAACAGTCTTAACAAGAACCCAACTTGTTTGGGTTCAGAAACAAGTACAATCCCTGATGAGCGATACTCAACAAATATTTGCTGAATGAAAGACATGTATATGTGCCTTTGATGAGATGGTTGGATAGCATGACCAATTCAATGGACATGAACTTGAGCAAATTCTGGGAGATGATGAGGGATGAGGCCTAGCTTGTTTTCAGTCCATGGGGTTGTACAGAGTTGGATGCAACTTAGCAACCGAACAACAACGTGCCTTTCTGTCTCAGCCTTCCTGAAATCAGCTTCCTCTAAGCCATTTGAGGGAGGCATTTTGCCCAACCCTTCTTCTGATGCCCTCTGCCAACACTGCCCAGGGTTCACCCTGTTGGCCAAGCCTCCACCATCACTCTGATGCAGTGTTAGAGCCCTGCCTCTGAGTTCTTTGCAGGCATTGGGGATGACACTCTCACTTCAAGAGAGAGTCTATTTCCTCAGGCTTCTCAAGGTCACTCTTCACCCTGCAATGTTATAACACCATTCTATGCTCCTACAGATAGTAGAGAAGCACATGGACACTATTATTGTCAGTTGTTTCCTTCTTCCCTTCTCCTCTCATCTCCTTTTCTTATTTGCTCTCTTTCGTAACAATGGCTCTCCCTAGTAATATCCCTTCCTTGAACATCAAATTGTAAAAACATGTATTTGGAAGTCAGTTGCCCAAAACATCTGTTTCTCAGACTCATCAAAGTTTATCAAGAGATTTGTTATTTGATCAAGATGCCTAAAAAGAAAAATATCAATCTTATTTGTTGAATGTTTCTCCTAATTTATTATACATAATGGTACATAGAAAAAACTTATTATTTGCACTATTTCTTAAGTCAGCTGCATAGCAGAGGTTTTATTAGATTTGGAACATGTCAACTTATTTCCCCTAAAGTTATATTTTGCAATTAGTAGTGATGCCTACTAATAAGGGTTGATAGAAAGAGAAGACCCAGTGAAAATAAATGAGTTTCTTAACTAACAACCAGATCTAGATAGCCCTGATTTGGTGGAAAATTTTAACTCTTTAGTATTTATTTCAACTCCTAAACTATTCATACAAGTGAGATATTTATGAAAAGTCATACAAATGAGCATTATTTCTAAATTAAATAAAATGAATTAGATAAAAACTTAATCCTCAGAGATGAACAAAATATTTTAATTATATTACACATGCAGAATTTTTGTTAAAAAATAGAAATACCTGATAGAATGAATTTATGCTATGATCTGATATAAAATTTTTATCCCTGCATTTTTTCCAGAATTGTAATCAGTATTAAATTCACATAAAATATTCAATAATAAACAGAGGACACAAAGAAAGTCAACAGTATCATTTTAAACTAATAATTCATGAAGCTGTGAAGAATATAAAAATCTATATATATGAGGAATCATTTAACTTGTTATGCCTAAGATATTTCTTCCCTGTTTACATTTTAAGTTAATATTGTTCACATATTCACAAGGTTGTTGAAAAGTATGAGTAATAAAAATCTGTAAAACAATTTAGATGTTTGAAGATGGTTATCCTATAAAGAAAGCCTGAATTTCTATTGATTTCATCAATATAAAATGAAACACTCTCATACTGCCTGAGTGTTATGAGAGAAATCAACTCCAAATTCTCCACACATAATGAAGAAATAGTTGACATAAAATGAATGGTAACACAAAATTTACATATTTCAGCTCTTACCTGACCTTTTCATATTATCTAAAATCTTTACCTACAATAAATGGCTACTTAGTCATCTAGAAAATCAAATTTAGTTTGACCAATACTTTGTAATAAAACTGTCCTGTCTACTAACCTGTCTTGTAAAGAAACTATTCATGAAAAGAAATACGTCTCCAGTTGAAATTGTCCCTGGAGGAATAATTTAAACTTACCCAAAGAATTATTTTATTGATTTTGCAAAAACAGTCAACTGACCCAGTGTGTAACCCTAGATAAGTCCTTTAATGCTGAGCCTTGGATTCTACAACTATAAAAACAAGGAGGATAATAACACATGCTTTACAGCCTCACAAGGTAATTGTAATGTGATCAGATGTGTGAGCATTTGTTAAGCATATTTCTTACATGTCTACATATAAGGGAGAGAGATGCTGAAAACTATGATTCTTGCTTTTTATATTTTTTTGACTTTGGCTCTATTAATAAAAGCAAAATATTCAGTCATATTCCTATGTTACCTGCTCCCTCTTTACAGGGACAAAAATTCAATCATAGCAACATTTAACTAAAAAAAGCATATTTGAATTAGTCTTTATCTACTTTTGTTTTAGCAAAACAGAAAGAATTCATTTGTAGGCATAGATTTTTATAATAAAACACTTATAACCCAGTGAGACTATTAAGGTTTCATGGGTGGTATGCTGCAAATTGTGTAAATACCACACTCAGATTTTAACTAGTTCATCTCTCTTGACATTGACTCACATAAATTGGCATCTTCAAGCCCTGTCAACTCTGCTACTCTTAGCCATAAATATAAGTGCCTGACATGAATTTTAATTAACTGGCCAAGGAAAATGTACCTTTTTGGTTATATCTCAGCAGCTAATTTAACTAAAATACACACACACACACACATATCCTGAGTAAGTCTTACATAGAAAATTTAAATCAATGTATTCAAACAATACAGAAGTATAGAAAACAAAAAGAATTATAATTCTGGGACTATATAAGAAGAAGCAACCTCCGTTATGTTTGATGTACATATGTGTGCATGTCTGTAAGTACATGGGTTGCTTATAGTATTATTTTGTTTTTTATAAAAATGGGATTACATTATAGATGTTTTAACTTGCTTTTTCATCTAATTGTCCATATCTATCCATGTACCTACCTAACATCTATCTCTCTATTAATCATTTATTTATCATTGATCATCTGATCATCTATCAAACTACTTATCTGAATGACCATCTTTCACAATGACCTTTTCCACACAGACTTCTACAGTGTGGTGGTATGAGAAATTGTAGAGAAGGGAATCTAGGAATGTCAGTTCTCCAAGCCATGTTAAGAAATGTGCATCAGAAATGTTATCAACAAGTAGCAGGAACCTAACCAGCAAACTCAAGGTCAGAGGAACATTGCAATCCTTTGGAAAGAGCATGATAAAAATAAGTGCAACCCAGTGGTAGTGACTCTGGAGTTTTTGTCTGCTGGACAAACAGAAAATGAGATAGAAACCTAATTATTAAAACTTATGTCTGAGGTTGTATATAGGGGAACATGGTGAAGAAAGCATTGGGATTCTGGAACAATGTAAAATCTGAATAAAGAAAATTTTCATCCTTCTAGTTTATTAAGTATATCAAGTTCTTTCTCATTTCACACATGCTTTTATCTCTGTCTGAATATATTCCCCCTCCATTCTTTGGTTGACTCTCTTATATTCATTCTTTAGACACTTTCCTCAGAAAAGCCCCCAGGATTCTACAGGTTAAATTAAGTCCCCCTAACATGCTTCCCTGGTGACTCAGACGGTAAAGCGTCTGCCTGCAATGAGGAAGACCAGGGTTTGATTCCTGGGTTGGGGAGATCCCCTGGAGAAGGAAATGGCAATCCACTCCAGCACTCTTGCCTGGAAAATCCCATGGACGGAGGAGCCTGATAGGCTACAGTCCACGGAGTCGCAGAGTCGGACATGCCTGAGTGACTTTACTTTCACTTTCAACATGCCCCTAAAGGAAATCAGTCTTGAATATTCATTGGAAGGACTGATGCTGAAGCTGAAACTCCAATACGTTGGCCACCTGATGTGAAGAGCTGGCTTATTGGAAAAGGTGCTGGGAAAGATTGAAGGCGGGAGGGGAAGGGGACAACAGAGGATGAGATGGTTGGATGGCATCACCAACTCAATGGATATGAGTTTGGGTAAACTCTGGGAGTTGGTGATGGACAGGGATGCCTGGTGTGCTGCAGTCCATGGGGTCACAAAGAGTCGCACACAACTGAGTGACTGAACTGAACTGAACATGCTCTACTGGGACTTCCCTGGGCTTCCCTGGTGGCTCAGATGGTAAAGAATCTGCCTGCAGTGTAGGAGACCCACATTTGATCCCTGGATCAGGAAGGTCTCCCGGAAGGGAATAGATACCCATTCCAATATTCTTGCCTGGAGAATTCCATGGACAGAGGAGCCTGGTGGGCTACAGTCCATGGGGTCACAAAGATTTGAATATGACTGAACAACTACAACTCAACCCACTCAACATGCTCTACTTCAGCTAGCTTTCAGTGCATAACACAACTTAGTGGTTTAGGAGAAATCTGTTACTTAACTCATGATTCTATGAGTAATTATTTGGACCTGGGCTTAGATGTGTGTTTCTTCTGCTGGTTTCAGCTGGGCTCAGTCACATCTGTGTGATCAGCCACTGTCTCTGCTACCAACTGGGGCTTTGGCTTAGATTTTCTCCTTTATTATGGATAAACAGTATTCCATTATATTTATTTTCCTTTGTCCATTCATCTTTTGATAGGCACTTGGAAGTGAAAGTAAAATCACCCAGTCATGTCTGACTCTCTGCGACCCCATGGACTGTAGCCTACCAGGTTCCTCTGTCCATGAGATTTTCCAGGAAAGAGTACAGGAGTGGGTTGCCACTACCTTCTCCAGGGGATCTTTCTGACCCAGGGATTGAACCCAGGTCTCCTGCATTGCAGGCAGAAGCTCTACTGCCTAAGCCACCAGGGAAGCCCTATGGGCATTTAGGTTGTTTCCATTTCTCAGCTATTGTAAATAATGATACAATGAACATAGGAGGGAAGAGAAAGTCTTACTGAGAAAGTGTTTCTCAAGCCTCTCCTTGCATCATATTTGTTAAAGGCCTTTTGCCAAAGCAAAGCATATGATCCACTTTGGTGAAAATTAGGATCCACTTCTTGATGAAAAGACATGCAATGGTACATTATAAGGGCAGGAATGCATTTGTTTATAGCCATTTTACAATTTACCAAAGACTCACTCATAGTGTCATGAATTTTTTCTTTTCCCCACAGTGCTTATATACACACAATTGTATAGGTTAAAAATGTTAGGTAGATAGAATAGGAAAAAGGAGTCCAAAATGGTGGTGGTTAAAAGACAAAGAAGGGAAAAGCAGGCAAAAATAGAACAAAGGAAGGTCTGAGAACCAGAGTGAGGACCTCAAGTAAAACAAACAGCCCTCCTGTCTAGCCCAATTTACATAGGGCAGGCTCAGGGGAGAGGAGACAAATATATAAAAGCAGGAAGCCTAGAAGGATTGGGGACTCTCTTCTCTTTGGGTCTTTTGGGTCAGCATGCCCTCATGCCTCAAGGATGTATTTTCCTTTACTTTCTAATAAAACTGAGCTGGAACATGGAGCTGTAACACTGGTCCATCTGAGGGGTGTAACGCTGGTCCATTGCTTCAAATTTTTTGTTGTGATGAGACAGAACTGAGGAAATCACACACTCCCCCGACATCTATGGTGCTGTTCTTGGATTTAACCTGGCTGAAACAACCTTGGCTCAGCCCCTGAAAGGAGGAGGCCAAGCACAACAGGAGCCAAACTCAGTGAAATCTCTGGGCTTTCAGTGCTGTGGAACCTGAACGTAAAGAAAACCGAGTGCAGGGGAAGTAACAAGAAGCCCAGTGTACTAGAAACTGAGACAGTGAAAAACAAACTCAGCAGAAAGCTCACATGGCTCAGTCTCAGATTTCAGAAGACCTTCGGTTAAGGTAGGAGGTCCTCACTACTATGGCTGGAAGGACATATGCCTAACAAAATCTTAATTCCTTTATAATCTCTTGCTTCTTGTTTTCTGAAATCCCCTGTGAACAGGTGAGTGGCAGTGGGTGCAACTGAGGGACTCTGGCATGGGCTACTCCCCAGTGTGTCACAAAGGCTCTGAAATCTCTTGGGCTCCAATAGCTATTGCCTGAGTGGGCTGGAGTTCTCCTGTCCTTAATCTTCTTTGTGCCAAGGATCAGGCCAATGAAAACTGGGAGCACAGGTCAGGTATTTAGCAGATTTTCCAGCAGGTTATGAGGGGGTTCCTCAACATTTTTTCCACTGATTTTTCCTCCTCTCCTTCAGCTCCTCTCTCCTAGGACTTGAGCCAAGCCAAAACCCATGGTGCCTGGCTTCAGGACCTAATGAAGCTCAGGCTCTGATGTCTCATTGCAAAAAATTCAGTTAGAGACACAGCAATAGGTAGGAAGTGGATTTGTTCCAATTCAGAGAGAAGCACAATCCACAGGGTGTGGGCCATTACAGAAGAGAGTGCAACAGCCATGGAATGTGGTGTGGTTAGCTTTTGCTAGCTGGGTGATTTCATATGCTAAGGAGTGGGAGGATCATCCCAACCATTGGGGAACCACTCACACCTCCCTCTTTTGACAGTGCCTTGGAACTGTCATTTGCCCATGCAAAGATAGGCACAATAAAGGACAGAAATGGTATGGACCTAACAGAAGCAGAAGATATTAAGAAGAGGTGGCAAGAATACACAGAAGGACTGTACAAAAAAGATCATCACAACCCAGATAATTACAATGGTGTGATCACTCACCTAGAGCCAGACATCCTGGAATGTGAAGTCAAGTGGGCCTTAGGAAGCATCACTAAGAACAAAGCTAGTGGTGGTGATGGAATTCCAGTTGAGCTATTTCAAATGCTGAAAGATGATGCTGTGAAAGTGCTGCACTCAATATGACAGCAAATTTGGAAAACTCAGCAGTGGCCACAGGACTGGAAAAGGTCAGTTTTTCTTCCAATCCCAAAGAAGGGCAATGCCAAAGAATGCTCAAACTACGGCACAATTGTACTCATCTCACACACTAGTAAAGTAATGCTCAAAATTCTCCAAGCCAGGCTTCAGCAATATGTGAACCATGAACTTCCTGATGTTCAAGCTGGTTTTAGAAAAGGCAGAGGAACCAGAGATCAAATTGCCAACATCTGCTGGATCATGGAAAAAGCAAGAGAGTTCCAGAAAAACATCTATTTCTGCTTTATTGACTATGCCAAAGCCTTTGACTGTGTGGATCACAACAAAGTGGAAAATTCTGAAAGAGATGGGAATACCAGATCAATTGACCTGCCTCCTGAGAAATCTGTATGCAGGTCAAGAAGCAACAGTTAGATATGGACATGGAACAACAGACTGGTTGCAAATTGGGAAAGGAGTATGTCAAGGCTGTATATTGTCACCCTGCTTATTTAACTTATATGCAGAGTATATCATGAGAAACGCTGGGCTGGATGAAGCACAAGTTGCGATCAAGATTTCCGGGAGAAATATCAATAACATCAGATATGCAGATGACACCACCCTTATGGCAGAAAGTGAAGAACTTAAGAGCCTCTTGATGAAACTGAAAGAGGAGAGTGAAAAAGCTGGGTTAAAACTCAACATTCAGAAAACTAAGATCATGGCATCCAGTCCCATCATTTCATGGCAAATAGATGGGGAAACAGTGGAAACAGTGACAAACTTTATTTTGGAGGGCTCCAAAATCACTGCAGATGATGACTGCAGCCAGGAAATTAAAAGACGCTTGCTCCTTGGAAGGAAAGTTATGACCAACCTAGATAGCATATTTAAAAGCAGAGACATTACTTTGCCAAGAAGGGTCCGTCTATTTACAGCTGTTTTTTCCTGTAGTCATATACGGTTGTGAGAGTTGGACTATAAAGAAAGCTGAGCGCCAAAGAATTGATGCTTTTGAACTGTGGTGTTGGAGAAGATCCTTGAGAGTCCCCTGGACAGCAAACAGATCCAACCAGTCCATCCTAAAGTAAATCAGTCCTGAATATTCATTGGAAGGACTGCTGCTGAAGCCGAAGCTCCAATACTTTGACCACCTGATGGGAATAACTGACTCATTTGAAAAGACCCTGATGCTGGGAAAGATTGAAGGCGGGAAGAGAAGGGGATGGCAGAGGATGAGATTGTTGGATGGCATCACCGACTTAATGAACATGAGTTTTAGTAAGCTCTGGGAGTTGGTGATGGACATGGAGGCCTGGCGTGCTGCAGTCCATGTGGTTGCAAAGAGTCAGACACAACTGAGCAAGTGAACTGAACTGAACTGGAACTGTCCTGCCACCTCTAGGGTGCCATTTAGCTTGCAGATTGGAGATCAAGGTTTAGTTGAATTTGACTTGTCATCTTGGACCCATTTGATTTTAATTGGTTTATGTTATGCCCTTGGGCTATGTCATTCTTTCAAAAGTTGTGCCCTCTCCCCTTCCCTCCTGTTTCACACTTTTTTCCCTGAGCCCTGTCTGGGCCCACAATGTTGCCTCTACAATCTTACGGAGGGACAACCAGAAAATAGCTGGCCTTTGGGAAGGAAATACTGTATGATATCCAATCCCTCTAGGTATTCAGGTCTTCATCTTCCATGTTTCCTATAACGTGTGCAACAACAGTATCTCTCAGTGAACCTGCTAAGGCAGGTGACAAGGACACAATGCCTGCTAGAAGTTCATCTGCTGGTGGCATCCCTTCAAGGGCAATTGGGCTTCCAGGGATAATGTTTGCCACTTTGGGAGTTAGCTCTGCAGGCCGTTTGGGCCCAAACCTTTACCACACTTCTAAAGTTACAAACATACCGCTGGATCAAATCTCCACTCCACTTTTATGGAACATCTGGTTTATTGTCACTTATCAATTTGTTCTTAAGACACTTACTAACTCCTACAACCAGCACACTGCCCCCTTGTAGGCAGTATCACTCCACCCAGCCTATTATTAAAACACCTCTATTATTAAATGACCCTAACAAGACCAGATAACCCACTCCTTTGTCATTACTTTTGTTATTACCTACAGTGGGTCTATGACAGTGAAATATTTACCATTGGAAACACCCTAAACTGTTCTTATAGAGGACTAAGGGAAGAAATCAATGACTTACATTCCCTCAGAGCAATAAGAGGATAAGGCTTATGGCTGTTTCACCAGGTTCCCAGTCTCAGAGCACAGGCTTGGATTACATTGTGGTATCTATTCCCATCCACGGTGGAAAAACCAGCAATGAGTTAAAATACAGTTCAGTTCAGTCGACTCTTTGCAACCCTATGGACTGCAGCATGCCAGGCCTCCCTGTCCATCACCAACTGCCAGAGCTTACTCAAATTCATGCCCATTGAGTCAGTGATGCCATCCAACGATCTCATCCTCTGTCATCCCCTTTTCTTCCCACCTTGAATCTTTCTCAGCATCAGGATCTTTTCAAATGAGTCAGTTCTTCTCATTTAGTGGCCAAAGTATTGGAGTTTCAGCTTCATCATCATTCCTTCCAATGAATATTCAAGACTGGTTTCCTTTAGGATGGACTGGTTGGGTTTCCTTGCTGTCCAAGGAACTCTCAAGGATCTTTTCCAACACCACACCTCAAAAGCATCAGTTCTTTGGCACTCAGCTTTCTTTATAGTCCAACTCTCACATCCATACATGACTACAAGAAAACCCATAGCCTTGACTAGACAGACCTTTGTTGGCAAGGTAATGTCTCTGCTTTTTAATATGCTGTTTAGGTTGGTCATAACTTTTCTTCCAAGGAACAAGTGTCTTTTAATTTCATGGCTTCAGTCACCATCTGCAGTGATTTTGGAGCCCAAAACAATACAGTCTGTCACTGTTACAACCTCTTAATCATACACAGCATTCGTCATGCTGGAGACATTGGGGATGCCCAAATCCAGTCTGGGAGTCCTAGGAAGTCGACCTCCCTTGACCTGCCTAGGGATCTAGTCTTGGAAAGGTTGTCACACTTCAACCTGTTTGGGGATCCACCACTCCAGGCATCCCAGGTCGTCAACATTCTTTGACCTGCCCAGGGACCACCCAAGGACCCAATTCTTAGGCAGCCAACCTGCCTCGACCATCTCAGGGGTTCCATCTCCAGTAGGCTGTCATGCTTCAGCCTGCCTGGGGATCCGCACCCTGACCCAGGGATTCCTGGCTCTCAGGTTTCGACGGTACTGGGTAGGATAAGCTTCAGAAAGACTCACCCCTAAGGAAGTCCACCCATGAAAATAGAAGGAAACTTTTTAGTTGTGGGACTGTGCCCAGTCTCAGCAATAACAGGAATCCAATGAGAACCCCCATGGCTTTTCTGAAAAGTCTTAAAGACCCTCCAAAAGTTTACCAATCTGGACTTAGACTCTTACAAAGAATGGATGATTTTAAAGGACAAATTCCTGTCCCAGTGTGCATCAAACATCAGGATAAAGTTACAACAGATACAGCAGCAGGACCCTGAGGCCTCTTTAGATGAGATGGTCCAGATAGCCACCAATACCTTCTATAACAGAGAACAGGAGAGGGAAGCCAAGGCCCAGGAAGGGGAGAGAAGGAAACAGACAAGGCATACCTGGATGCTGGCTGCCCTTCAAGAAAGCCCTATGACAAACCCCAAGTTTTTAAAGGACAAAGCATAAAGCAAATGCTTAATCTGTAGACAGGCAGGACATTGGGCCAAATAATGTCTAAACCATGACAAGCCTCCAAAAAGGGCTTGCTACAAATGCCATCAATTGGGACATTGGGCAGCACTCTGCCCTTGGGATCCAAGAGCCTCAAGGCCAAGTGCCAAGCCTTCCCTCAAGATAATTCAACAGGACTGAAGTGGTCCACTCAGCCAGCCCACCTGTCACAGATAATCATCACTGGACTGGAGCCAAGGGTGCAACTAGATGGATGTGGCAGGTAGTTCCAAGAATTTCTTGGTTGGCACAGGGGCTACCTACTCTGTCTTGATCTCCTGCTCCAGAGCCTTCTCCCCCCCAAACCTGTATCATTTTGAGTGCTACAGGAAAAACAATTATAAAAAGATTCACTTGAGCACTTCTTTGTTGCTGGAATGGACAAATATTTTCCCACCAGTTTCTGAATGTCCAACTCCCTTATTGGTAAGAGATCTTTCCTGCCTTTGAAGTCTTGCAGCTATTGCAGTCCTGATAGAAGATGCTTTAAAACTCTGTCTTGGGGGCAAATTAACTATTTTTACTAGCCATCAAGTGAAACAACTCCTGAATGGGAGAGGCCATTTATGGATGTCTGATCAAAGGATTCTCAGATATCAAGTAGTGCTGATGGAAAATCCAGGCCTGACTACATCCCCTTGTGAGGTTCTTAACCCAACCCAACATTCTCTCCCCTTTCACTCTTCCATAGAAACTTTGGCCCATTGGACAAAACACTGAGAGGGATTTTCAGAAGATCCTCTTACCAATCCTGAGGAAATTTGGTACACTGATGGAAGCAGCTTTGTCTTGGAAAAAGAAGAGCCACATATGCAGTAGTTTCCAATTTTGAGACCATAAAGTCTAAATCTTTGCTGCCAGGTACTTCAGCCCAATTAACTGAGCTTATAGCCCTGACTCAAGCTTTAGAGCTGGGAGAAGGGAAAAGAGTAGCCATTTACACTGACTCCATGTATGCCTTTCTGGTGCTACATGCACATGATGCTATTTGGAAAGAAGGAGGCCACTTGACCACCCAAGAGTCCCCAATCAAAGATGGTGATAAAATCCTTAGGCTATTAGAGGTAGTACACCTGCTTGCTGAGGTTTGGGTCTCCCCTCATAAAGGACACCAAAAAGGGAGCATGAAAGTGGCACGAGGGAACTAAGCAGCTAATCAGGCAGCTAAGAGAGCAGCATTACAGAACAATGACTTAACAGGGGTTGCCACCTTGGTTCCACAGACTAATATACCAGAAACTCCTGCATATACTGAAGGTGAGACTCTTAAAACTAAGAGTGAGGGCTTTCAAGAAGATCATATGGGGTGGTTCCACAAGAAGGGATTCCTTTTTCTGCCTGGGAACCTCCAGTGAAAGTTGGTTAATTCCTTACATTTAGGGGAGAAGGCCCTCCAAAGATGGGGGTCTCTTCTTGTCCCTCTTGCCACTTAAACAATCCCCAAACAGCTCAAAGATCCCAGCTGGCCCAACATGTCCGATGGCATGGGACTTACCCATTAGGAGAGGACTGGCAGGTGGACTTCATCCAGATGCCAGTTTCTCAAGGGTATGAATACCTGTTAGTCATGATAGATACATTCACAGGATGGACTGAAGACTTTATCACCTGGACTGAAAAGGCTGAAGAGGTGGTAAAAAAAAAAAAAAAAAAAAAAAACCTGCTCCATGAAGTCATTCCAAGATTTGGTCTGCCCAGGTCATTACAAAGTGACAATTGAACATCATTTACTTCTAAGGTCACCCAAGGGGCTTGTAAAGCATTGGGCATTACTTATTATCTCCATTGTGCCTGGAGGCCTCAGTCTTTAGGAAAAGTAGAAAGAGTCAGTCAATTATTAAAATCAGTGATGAAAGATAACCCAGGAGACCTCCCTGGGATGGAAGGAGGCTTTACCAATAGCTCTCCTCAACACCTGTATTGCCCCTAAGGAATAGGTGGTCTTAGTCCTTATGAGATGCTATATGGGAGACCTTTTATTTATGTCAATGACCTATTCCTAGATCCAGAAGCTCCGACCCTCCGGTCTTATACCATAACCATTGGGCAATTCCAACAGGATGTATACTTGTGGGATGTCAACTAGGACTCAAAAGATTCTAAAGAGTCACCACTATATGCTCCAGGGACTCAAGTCCTAATTAAAATCTGGAAAGATGGGTCCCCAAAGGCTCAACTCCAGCCCACATGGAAGGGCCCCTACCCTTTAATACTTTCTACCCCCACAGCAGTCAAGGTACCAGGACATGACTTCTGGATTCACTACTCACAAGTCAAGCATGGAAGAAAACAGAAGAGGACACTCAATACACCTGTGAGCCCCTGGGAGATCTCAGATACCTATTCAGAACTGCCATTCTAACGAGCAACCCGAAAGTTAATTTTCTGGGGATAAGATTTCTCAGGACAGCTCTAAAAAGCCAACACAGCTTGGCAGGCATTGTACTCCAAAACAGACAGATGATAGGTCTCTTGATCACTGAACAAGGAGGGACTTGAGCCATCTTGAATGAGGTATGTTGTTTCTGAGTAAATACCTCCAGCTAGGTTAAAGAAAGTCTCACAATCCTCAAGAAAAACATTCAGATCCTACTGGATCTCAAAGAATGAGCTGGTGAGTTCTCAGGGTGGCTACAATCTCTCTTTGAGGATCCTTCTCCTTGCGATAGGGAATTTTGAGTTGGCTAATGCCCCTACTAATCCTTGTTATCACCATATTGATGCTGCTTATGATTGCTCCATGTATTATCAATAGTTTAACTCATTTCGTCTCTGCCTAGGTCAACAAGCTACAACATGTTGTGCCAGTTCAACAAGGATATATAAAACTATAGCCAACCACAGAAAATATCACTCACCCTTAGATGGACACCACTATAAGGACTCTGAGGCTTGAGACTAGCAAGAGAGGGAGGCCCAATGACCCTTGCTGTCCCAGTTCATCAGGAAGTAGCCAGAGAGACCTTGATGCCCCTATTCCCAAAAAACTGGGCCTCCCACCTCTTGAGGAGGGAATGTTAGGTAGTTATAATAGGAAAAAGGAGTCTAAAATGGCAGTGGCTGAAAGACAAAGAAGGGAAAAGCATGTGAAAATAGTACAAAGGAAGGTCTAAGGACCAGAGTGAGGACTTCAAGTAAAACAAACGCCCCTCCTGGCTATCCCAATTTACACAGGGCAGGCTCAGGGGGGAGGAGAGAAATGTATAAGAGGAGGAAGCCTAAAAGGATTGGGGCCTCTCTTCTCTTTTTGTCTTTTGGGTTGGCATGCCCTCATGCCTCGAGGATGTATTTTCCTTCACTTTTTAAATAAAGCTGAGCTGTAACACAGATCTGTAACACTGGTCCATTCGAGGGGTGTAACACTGGTCCGTCACTTCAAATTTTTGTTGCGATGAGATGGAACCGAGGAAATTACACACTCTCCTGACATCTGTCTCATTCCAGTCCTCGGACTTTCCTTTGTTCTATGTTCATGGGCTTTTCCCTTCTTTGTCTTTAGCCACTGTCATTTTGGACTCCTTTTTCCTATTCTAACTACCTAGCAGAAATATTTATGCAGTTGTGGCAATATGAAATCAGTTTCCTCTTACTAACATAATTATTTATGCTTTTATGTAATTAATTTCTTTTTGGTTCATTATCAACAGTCAAAGGAATAACATTTCTGATACATTAGCAGTATAGGTCTCAGTTATTAGCCTATTGAAATTTTCTGATAAAATTTCAAAATTTGAGTATTTGATTTGGCTTAAATAACCAGATATTTTCCCCCCACCACAGTGACTTGTTTCTCAACGTAGCATGTATTTCAATAAGAAAACAATATATGGATATTTCTATTATACTGCTTATGTCTCTTTTTAAAATTATTATTCTTAAAGAAGAGTAGATTCTTCTATGACCTATTCAGATACACCACCCTACTAAGGAGTGTGATTATCTTGTATATACTGATAGAGTCCTGTGGTCTCAACTGCCTCTCAGGACAACTGGCAGCTAATCACTTACATGATATTAACTAACATTAAAACAGAAATTAGTTAGAATCTCATCTGCCAGTAGTCTTTTCCATTGTCACAAATCTATTTTTATAAGTTGAAAATGAATATCTATAAGATATGGTTGTGAATATTTTCACCAAAGGCTCAGCAGCTCTAAAATACAATTAGCTTTTGATAGTCTTGGTAAAAAAAAAAAAAAAAAAAAAGTATATATAGAAAATCTCGGGGAAGGCGCCAAGATGGTGGAGGAGTAGGATGCGGAAAACACTTTCTCCCCCACAAATTCATCAAAAGAGCATTTAAACGTCAAGTAAATTCCACAAAACAACTTCTGAATGCCGGCAGAGGACATCAGGCACCCAGAAAAGCAACCCAACTCCTTGAAAGGAGGTAGGAAAAAATATTAAAGACAATAAAAGAGACAAAAGAGGGAGGGACGGAGTTCCGTCCCGGGAAGGGAGTCTTAAAAAGAGAGAAGTTTCCAAACACCAGGAAACCTTCTCACTGCCGAATCCATGCCGAGCTTTGGAAGCACAGAGGGCAACATAACAGGAAGAAAAAATAAATAAACAATTAAAACTCGCAGATTGCGAGCCCTACGGTAACTCCCCCAGCGGAGAAGCAGCACAGACGCCTGCATCCGCCATTAGCAAGCGGGGGCTGGGCAGGGAGGCGCGGCGCAGGCTGCATCGCTGAGAGTAAGAATCTGGCCTGAATACCCTGAGCACTATCTGAGCGAAATAATTTGGGCTAGCAAACCAGACTGTGGGATATCTACCATGCGAAAAGCCAGCCCTAACCTAAGACACCGCCAGCCCGCGCACGGAACAAAGGACTAAACAGAGATAGCCGGCTGCAGACCTTCCCCCTCCGGTGACAGGCAGCCAGAGCCGGAAGGGGGCAATCGCAGTCCCAAAGAGACATTATCTATAAAACTGGCTTCTTTGCTAACTAAAACTTATTGGGGGTCTGGACGGTCAACATCTGCCTGAGAAGGTGCACCGGTTTTATACCCAGATAACCGAGTGGCGGGGAGGCGATAAGTCGCAGCATTGGCGCTCGCCAAACACCTCATCACCTGAGCTGCTCGGACCTGGGAAGAGCACAAAACGCAGGCCCAGCTGAGTCTCCGCCTCTGAGGACTACCTGAGTGCCTGAACCTGAGCGGCTTGGACCTGGGAGGTGCATGCAACCCAGGGCCAGCCTCGGATTGTTCCTGGCAGAACAACCTAGAGCCTGAGCAGTGTGGGCAGGGAGGCTACACGCGCCGTGAGCGGGGGCAGACCCAGTGTGGCTGAGGCACTGCAAGCGCACGCCAGTGTCATTTGTTTGCAGCATCCCTCCCTCCCTCCCCACAGCGCGACTGAACAAAGAGAAGAAACAGCTCCACCCACCAGAACACCGACACAAGCTTCCCTAACCAGGAAACCTTGACAAGCCACCTCTACATACCCACACACAGCGAGGAAACGCCACAATAAAGAGAACTCCACAAACTGCCAGAATACAGAAAGGACTCCCAAACTCAGCAATTTAAACAAGATGAAGAGACAGAGGAATACCCAGCAGATAAAGGAACAGGATAAATGCCCACCAAACCAAACAAAAGAGGAAGAGATAGGGAATCTACCTGATAAAGAATTCCAAATAATGATAGTGAAATTGATCCAAAATCTTGAAATTAAAATGGAATCACAGATAAATAGCCTGGAGACAAGGATTGAGAAGATGCAAGAAAGGTTTAACAAGGACCTAGAAGAAATAAAAAAGAGTCAATATATAATGAATAATGCAATAAATGAAATTAAAAACACTCTGGAGGCAACAAATAGTAGAATAACAGAGGCAGAAGATAGGATTAGTGAATTAGAAGATAGAATGGTAGAAATAAATGAATCAGAGAGGATAAAAGAAAAACGAATTAAAAGAAATGAGGACAATTTCAGAGACCTCCAGGACAATATTAAACGCTGCAACATTCGAATCATAGGGGTTCCAGAAGAAGAAGACAAAAAGAAAGACCATGAGAAAATACTTGAGGAGATAATAGTTGAAAACTTCCCTAAAATGGGGAAGGAAATAATCACCCAAGTCCAAGAAACTCAGAGAGTCCCAAACAGGATAAACCCAAGGAGAAACACCCCAAGACACATATTAATCAAATTAACAAAGATCAAACACAAAGAACAAATATTAAAAGCAGCAAGGGAAAAACAACAAATAACACACAAGGGAATTCCCATAAGGATAACAGCTGATCTTTCAATAGAAACTCTTCAAGCCAGGAGGGAATGGCAAGACATACTTAAAATGATGAAAGAAAATAACCTACAGCCCAGATTATTGTACCCAGCAAGGATCTCATTCAAGTATGAAGGAGAAATCAAAAGCTTTTCAGACAAGCAAAAGCTGAGAGAATTCTGCACCACCAAACCAGCTCTCCAACAAATACTAAAGGATATTCTCTAGACAGGAAACACAAAAATGGTGTATAAACTCGAACCCAAAACAATAAAGTAAATGGCAACGGGATCATACTTATCAGTAATTACCTTAAACGTAAATGGGTTGAATGCCCCAACCAAAAGACAAAGACTGGCTGAATGGATACAAAAACAAGACCCCTACATATGTTGTCTACAAGAGACCCACCTCAAAACAGGGGACACATACAGACTGAAAGTGAAGGGCTGGAAAAAGATTTTCCATGCAAATAGGGACCAAAAGAAAGCAGGAGTCACAATACTTGTATCAGATAAATTAGACTTTAAAACAAAGGCTGTGAAAAGAGACAAAGAAGGTCACTACATAATGATCAAAGGATCGATCCAAGAAGAAGATATAACAATTATAAATATATATCCACCCAACATGGGAGCACCGCAGTATGTAAGACAAATGCTAACAAGTATGAAAGGAGAAATTAACAACAACACAATAATAGTGGGAGACTTTAATACCCCACTCACACCTATGGATAGATCAACTAAACAGAAAATTAACAAGGAAAAAAAACCAAAAAAAAAACAAAGAGTCAGATATGACTGAAGTGACTCAGCATGATTAGAATCTGTGAGGTCAGTCAGAGTTTCTCTTCGATGATGGTGATGAAGCAGTATGTCCTGAAACTGATTATTGGACCAGAAACACACTTAATGAAGTCCTTCTTGGGGTCTATTGCCTTTTTTCATCATGAAGGGTAGTCAGAGAGTTTGTACAACTCAGCTCATCACTCATCATTATAATATGTACCAGAGAGTTTCACCCAAATAATGTTAGCTACCATGATGTGAAATTAGATATGAAATAAATAGTGCCACCACAAAAAAAAAAATAAAATAAAATAAAATTAAACATACTCACAACCTGCAAATTCCAGTTTATGAAAATACACAAAGTGCACTCAGACACCATGTAAAAAAAAAATAAAATAAAAATAAAGGCAATTTTCACATCAAAAAAAAAAAAAAGAAAATCTCTTGAGTGTTTGAGATCTTGGATTTTCCTTTTCTGTTTTATTTTGAGAAAAAATTACTGTCCATAGACCCAATCTTTCTACTTATAGTTTTATAATTATTTCATTCTCATAATTCTGTTTGGATGTAAATATGATTAATCCAATTTTGCAAATATTAAAATTTTTTTCAAAGGGTCAAACTGAGTGTTCAAGCTTTCAAAGCAAAGCTACATTAACAGAAATTGCTCTCTTTATCTGTCCAATTAATATATTTCTCTTTAGATGACATTCTTTCAGAATTATTGAAGACAAAGAAGAGTGAGGTAATTTAATCTGGTGCAGTATATTTGACTTTCTAATCCAGTTCACATTGGATAGGAGCTATATAAACCATGAACAAGGAAAAGTTACAACCTTTTACTGGTTCACAAACCTCCAAGCTTTCTTAAATAAGGGGAATAGATAAAAAGAATGTAACAATTAATAAAGATGGGGCTTAAATTCAGTTTGGAAAAAAGGCAAGCAGATCAGGAAATCCCACAAAGAAAAAAGAAAGAACAGGCCCTGCATTCTGAATAAGACAGCAACATTATATGTTCTAGCTATAATTAATAAATTAGGGTAACAATATTTCAGCTGAGGATGAGTTTCCCAGGAAGGGGCTGTTCTGCTGCACACAGGAGGGGAAGAATGGGGAAGGGCTACCTTCAATCAGAAAAGTGTAGGCAAAAGCCAACCTAGTAATGAGGTCTGTGTGGGTATGGCAAAATGATTAAGACCAAGAGAAGGGTGAGCCAGGTCAGAATAAGTTTAGCTGGAAAATGGGAAGATTTGGCAGGGCCTTGAGGCTAAAGAGGAGTTATTAGACTTCCCATAAAGCTGGGAAGCCACTGAGATAGCTTAGCAGAGGGTGCTGGGATCTCTCTATATTCTCAAAAGGAAAACTCTAGCTGAGTGGGAATATACTGTCTGAAAGATAAAATTAGAGGAGCATGACTCAAAAAAGAATACAAAATATAGAATTATACCAGTTGAGCTTTTGCCTCACTCATTTTTTTTCTAATGGTTAGAATCAATTTTGATTAAATATAACTAACAAAGTCCTATTTTTATTCTTATAAAAAAGAATTAAAACAAGACAAATTTTACTTCTAGTATTATTTTTGTCAAATTTAAGAGTCCAATATGATAGAAAAGGGTAAAAAGAAAATAGAAATTTACAAACAGTCCCTAACATTTAATATTAAGACATTAATTTTTATTGCTAAAAATATTTAAGAAAATGATTCATTCAAATCTTATGATTGATTGATAGTATAAAGGTACTTTAAGTTGATTGGTGAACAAATAAAGCTGCTTTGAAGAGCAAGAATAGAAATAAAAGTGGAAGAATAAAAAGTTTTAGAGAAACTCAAATGTACTAGTCTTTGTAATTAGGTGTTATTTTTATAAGAAATTACCTCTCTGAAAAGAGAAAGCAGGAAATGGAAAACTAAGATAAAAGTTCAAATAATTATCTGGAAATAATGTAAAATCTATATAGAACTGCCATAGAAATTCTAATCAGGATGTGTCTTTTTTCACTTTCAAATCAGAAGATGCAAGATATATTAACATATAATAAATTATCTAGCGGATAAAAGCAATGCCTTCAGCATATCAGCACAGCACAAAAGCTTGTATGTAAACTTTCATTCTTTGCCAGTGAAAAAAAGAGATAGGAAAAATAATTTCTGAATATTTCATTTCTTAACCTTTCCACTCTTGAGAAGACTTTTTAATTTTTAAAATCAACTAATTTGGAATAAAAAATAAATTATATAAAAATCCCAACTCTTATTAAGTCCTCTAAACCTCACTGTTTCCATCTGCACAATGAAAATAACAATGATAGGATTATTAGAATGATTAAATGAGAAAATGCTTTTAAAGTGCCTATACAATGCAGATACAATTCATTTTTCCACTTGTCATTTTTTATTACAACTATTCAAAAGAAAATCAGAACAAAATGGTAATTCAAAAATTACAGCATTTATGGTCTTCTAAAGTTTTCTTCAGGTTTCTCTGAATATCTAAGCTTCTTATTTTATATTCACTAACTTAAAATATTTTTCATCAGAACTCTACACATTTGCAACAAAAATCCACATATCTTAAGGAGCTATGATTAAATATTGGATTATAGGTTTAAATGTCAATAATTTTCTATTGACTTAATATGGTTCTGAGATACTAATTTTACAGATGTTAGTTCTTTCTTGACTGTCTTCCATTTCAACAAATTTGTACCTGGCCCTTACTTAGTCTTTATTTTTATTTTCTTGGTAATTATCTTGCTTTTTTTAGAGCCCCTTATTACATTTTCATTTAAATAAATTCCACTTTAGGCATTTAGTAAATTAAGGTTTACTTCTGATTTACTTTTTCTCTATTTCTTTCACAGTTTCAAACAATTCACATTTTATTTCTCTTTATTTTTGTCCACAATTCTTTACATCCTGTTGATCATATGCAATTATATTTGGGGTGTTGTAATATAATTACCATTAGCTTGTTTTTTTGTTTGTTTTTTGTTTTTTTACTTGCTTTGTTTTGGCAGAGAATTTTCATTAGCAGATCTTTATTACCACATCTTTATCTAAGGATCTTAAACTCAGTTTGGACTGATATATTGCAATTCTCTTCTCTTCCTTTTTTGAGGGTAGCTTGTAGAAGTTTAATTACCAGACACATGTGGATTTACATCTATTGATTTTTTTTCCAGTAGTTCTATATGGCATGACCTACTTTCTTCAACAGTGTTTTCATTATGAGACTACCCCATTCTGCCATTTCTGATTTATTCTGTTCAGTTTCTTTTATGGATGTCTTATTGGTTGTTGTAGAGAGATGACTGGCATGTCTTAGTTCTTTTCATTTCTATGGGATCCTTATTTTCCTCCATTATTTCCTTTTTTTTTTTTTTTTTCTTAAAGTCTACCAGTCCAAGAGGATCAGCCCCCTCTGTACACATCTGATGTATATCCACCTTAGAGGTGATGTTTCTCTGTTTCTACTTCTAATAGCCTTACTCACTTTCAAACTCCTCCCTAGAGTGAGAGTTGTGATTACCAAGTCCCAACCGGTTTTATTATACTAATATTTATTTATTATTATTATTTTATTAGTGCTCAGTAAAGCAACAAAACTGATTTATTTTTTAAAAGATTAATAAATTGATAAAACTTTACCTGGCTTTACTAAGCAAAGATAGTGAGATAGCAAAAGAGCAAGAAAGCAAGGGAGAACAAGGCTAAATATTTAAAGTCAGGAATGTAAGAGGAAAACCTTTTACTAATATAGAAACAAAGAATGCTATGAAAATAAGGGGATAATATTCAGTTTAATTCAGTTCAGTCACTAAGTCATGTTCGACCCTTTGTGACAACATGGACTGCAGCAGGCCAGGTTTCCCTGTCCATCACCAACTCCCTGAGCTTACTCAAACTCATGTCCATAGAGTTGGTGATTCCATCCAACCATCTGTTGTCCCCTTCTCCTCCTGTCTTCAGTCTTTCCCAGCCTTAGGGTTTTCCTCAGTGAGGTCAGTTCTTCACATGAGGTGGCCAAAGCATCGGAGTTTCAGCTTCAGCATCAGTCCTTCCAATGAATATTCAGGACTGATTTCGCTTAGAATGAACTGGTTGGATGTCCTTGCAGTACAAGGTACTCTCAAGAGTCTTCTCCAACACCACAGTTTGAAAGCATCAATTCTTTGGCTCTCAGCCTTCTTTATGGGCCAACTCTCACATCCATACACGACAACTGGAAAAACCACAGCTATGATTAGACAGACCTTTGTTGGCAAAGTAATGTCTCTGCTTTTTAATATGCTGTCTAGGTTGGTCATAACTTTTCTTCCAAGGAGCAAGTGTCTTTTAACTTCATGGCTGCATTCACCATCTGCAGTGGTTTTGGAGCCCAACAAAATAAAGTCTGTCACTGTTTCCATTGTTTCCCCATCTATTTGCCATGAAGTGATGGGACTGGATGCCATGATCTTAGTTTCTGAATGTTGAGTTTCAAGCCACCTTTTTCACCCTTCTCTTTCACTTTCATCAAGAGGTTCTTATTTCTTCTCTTTCTGCCATAAGGGTGGTGTCATCTGCATATCTGAAGTTATTGATATTTCTCCCAGAAATCTCGATTCCAGCTTGTGCTTCCTCCAGCCCAGCATTTCGCATGTGAGATAAATAAGCAGGGTGACAATATAAAGCCTTGACATACTCCTTTCTAGATTTGGAACCAGTCTGTTGTTCCATGTCCAGTTCTAACTGTTGCTTCTTAATGTGCATGAAGAGGCGGTCTGGTATTCCCATCACCTTCAGAATTTTCCATGGTTTGTTGTGATCCACACAGTCAAAGGCTTTGGCATAGTCAATAAATCAGAAGTAGATGTTTTTCTGGAACTCTATTGCTTTTTTGATGATCCAACAGATGTTGGCAATTTGATCTATGGTTCCTCTGCCTTTTCTATTTTTTTTTTTTTTCAGTACTGAATATGTATTTTTTTTAAATTTTATTTTATTATTTAAACTTACAATATTATATTGGTTCTGCCATATATCTAAATGAATCTGCCATAGGCATACACGTGTTCCCCATCCTGAACCCTCCTCCCTCCTCCCTCCCCATACCATCCCTCTGGGCCGTCCCAGTGCACCAGCCCCAAGCATCCAGTATCATGCATCGAACCTGGACTGGCAGCTCGTTTCATATATGATATTATACATATTTCAATGTCATTCTCCCAAATCATCTCATTCTCTTTCTCTCCCACAGAATCCAAAAGACTGTTCTATACATCAGTGTCTCTTTTGCTGTCTTGTATACAGGGTTATTGTTACCATCTTTCTAAATTCCATATATATGAGTCAGTATACTGTATTGGTGTTTTTCTTTCTGGCTTACTTCACTCTGTATAATAGGCTCCAGTTTCATCCACCTCATTAGAACTGATTCAAATGTATTCTTTTTAATGGCTGAGTAATACTCCATTGTGTATATGTACCACCGCTTTCTTATCCATTCATCTGCTGATGGACATCTAGGTTGCTTCCGTGTCCTGGCTATTATAAACAGTGCTGCGATGAACATTGGGGTACATGTGTCTCTTTCCCTTCTGGTTTCCTCAGTGTGAATGCCCAGCAGTGGGATTGCCGATCATAAGGCAGTTCTATTTCCAGTTTTTTAAGGAATCTCCACACTGTTCTCCATAGTGGCTGTACTAGTTTGCATTTCCACCAACAGTGTAAGAGAGTTCCCTTTTCTCCACACCCTCTCCAGCATTTATTGCTTGTAGACTTTTGGATCACAGCCATTCTGACTGGCATGAAATGGTACCTCATAGTGGTTTTGATTTGCATTTCTCTGATAATGAGTGATGCTGAGCATCTTTTCATGTGTTTGTTAGCCATCTGTATGTCTTCTTTGGAGAAATGTCTATTTAGTTCTTTGGTCTATTTTTTGATTGGGTCATTTATTTTTCTGGAGTTGAGCTGTAGGAGTTGCTTGTATATTTTTGAGATTAGTTGTTTGTCACTTGCTTCATTTGCTATTATTTTCTCCCATTCTGAAGGCTGTCTTTTCACCTTGCTTATAGTTTCCTTTGTTGTGCAGAAGCTTGTAAGTTTAATTAGGTCCCATTTGTTTATTTTTGCTTTTATTTCCAATATTCTGGGAGGTGGGTCATAGAGGATCCTGCTGTGATGTATGTTGGAGAGTGTTTTGCCTATGTTCTCCTCTAGGAGTTTTATAGTTTCTGGTCTTATATTGAGATCTTTAATCCATTTTGAGTTTATTTTTGTATATGGTGTTAGAAAGTGTTCTAGTTTCATTCTTTTACAAGTGGTTGACCAGTATTCCCAGCACCACTTGTTAAAGAGATTGTCTTTAATCCATTGTATATTCTTGCCTCCTTTGTCAAAGATAAGGTGTCCATATGTGCATGGATGTGAATATCTTAACAGACCCATCACAAGCACGGAAATTGAAACTGTAATCAAAAATCTTCCAGCAAACAAAAGCCCAGGTCCAGATGGCTTTACAGCTGAATTCTACCAAAAATTTAGAGAAGAGCTAACACCTATCGTACTCAAACTCTTCCAGAAAATTGCAGAGGAAGGTAAACTTCCAAACTCATTCTGTGAGGCCACCATCACCCTAATACCAAAACCTGATAAAGATCCCACAAAAAAAGAAAACTACAGGCCAATATCACTGAGGAACATAGATGCAAAAATCCTAAACAAAATTTTAGCAATCAGAATCCAAAAACACATTAAAAAGATCATACACCAGGACCAAGTGGGCTTTATCCCAGGGATGCAAGGATTCTTCAATATCCGCAAATCAATCAATGTAATACACCACATTGACAAATTGAAAAATAAAAACCATATGATTATCTCAATAGATGCAGAGAAAGCCTTTGACAAAATTCAATATCCATTTATGATAAAAACTCTCCAGAAAGCAGGAATAGAAGGAACATACCTCAACATAATAAAAGCTATATATGACAAACCCACAGCAAACGTTATCCTCAATGGTGAAAAATTGAAAGCATTTCCTCTAAAGTCAGGAACAAGACAAGGGTGCCCACTTTCTCCTTGACTATTCAACATAGTTTTGGAAGTTTTGGTCACAGCAATCAGAGCAGAAAAAGAAATAAAAGGAATCCAAATTGGAAAAGAAGAAGTAAACTCTCACTGTTTGCAGATGACATGATCCTCTACATAGAAAACCCTAAAGACTCCACCAGAAAATTACTAGAACTAATCAATGATTATAGTAAAGTTGCAGGATATAAAATCAACACACAGAAATCCCTTGCATTTCTATGCACTAATAATGAGAAAACCGAAAGAGAAATTAAGGAAACAATTCCATTCACCATTGCAACGGAAGGAATAAAATACTTAGGAATATATCTACCTAAAGAAACTAAAGACCTATATATAGAAAACTATAAAACACTGGTGAAAGAAACCAAAGAGGACACTAATAGATGGAGAAATATACCATGTTCATGGATTGGAAGAAACAATATAGTGAAAATGAGTATACTACCCAAAGCAATTTATAGATTCAATGCAATCCCTATCAAGCTACCAATGGTATTCTTCACAGAGCTAGAACAAATAATTTCACAATTTGTATAGAAATACAAAAAACCTCAAATAGCCAAAGCTATCTTGAGAAAGAAGAATGGAACTGGAGGAATCAACCTGCCTGACTTCAGGCTCTACTACAAAGCCACAGTCATCAAGACAGTATGGTACTGGCACAAAGACAGAAATATAGATCAATGGAACAAAATAGAAAGCCCAGAGATATACTAATATTTAATTTTGAATCTTTACTAGTTTGGATTAGTTTTGTCCATTCATCATCTAAGCTATTCGGGTATCTATTCTGATTTCACAGAGTCTTTTAAGTCTTTTCAGATTAGAGCAATAGGTAACAGGGTTTTATGAGAATTTGAATTGTAAGTAACTAAAAAGTTGTAATATTTTAGTTCTTCTATTGCATTGTTTGTATCTTTATTGTTTGATTTCCTTGTTGATTGTAACAGAACTGGACATGGAACAACAGACTGGTTCCAAATAGGAAAAATGAATACATCAAGGCTGTATATTGTCACCCTGTTTATTTAACTTATATGCAGAGAACATATTGAGAAACGCTGGACTGGAAGAAACACAAGCTGGAATCAAGATTGCTGGGAGAAATATCAATAACCTCAGATATGCAGATGACACCACCCTTATGGCAGAAAGTGAAGAGGAACTCAAAAGCCTCTTGATGAAAGTGAAAGTGGAGAGTGAAAAAGTTGGCTTAAAGCTCAACATTCAGAAAATGAAGATCATGGCATCCAGTCCCATCACTTCATGGGAAATACGTGGGGAAACAGTAGAAACAGTGTCAGACTTTATTTTTCTGGGCTCCAAAATCACTGCAGATGGTGACTGCAGCCATGAAATTAAAAGACACTTACTCCTTGCAAGGAAAGTTATGACCAACCTAGATAGCATATTCAAAAGCAGAGACATTACTTTGCCAACAAAGGTTAGTCTAGTCAAGGCTATGGTTTTTCCTGTGGTCATGTATGGATGTGAGAGTTGGACTGTGAAGAAGGTTGAGCACTGAAGAATTGATGCTTTTGAACTGTGGTGTTGGAGAAGACTCTTGAGAGTCGCTTGGACTGCAAGGAGATCCAACGAGTCCATTCTGAAGGAGATCAGCCCTGGGATTTCTTTGGAAGGAATGATGCTAAAGCTGAAACTCCAGTACTTTGGCCACCTCATGTGAAGAGTTGACTCATTGGAAAAGACTCTGATGCTGGGAAGGATTGGGGACAGGAGGAGAAGGGGAGGACAGAGGATGAGAAGGCTGGATGGCATCACTGACTTGATCGACGTGATTCTGAGTGAACTCCGGGAGCTGGTGATGGACAGGGAGGCCTGGCGTGCTGCATTTCATGGAGTTGCAAAGAGTCAGACACAACTGAGTGACTACTCTGATCTGTACTGTTTTGGTGAAGGATTTATAGAGAATTTCAAAATTGAGGAGTCATCATTGTCCTATAAACCCTGTAATTCTTTCTGATTTTTTTTATAGTCAAGAATATTGATGCTAATAAGATTTCTACTCAGCTTCCTACTCTTTACAGCCTTCAGAAAAATAGTTTTTGATAAATTAACTTTGCACCAGAAAGAATCATCAACTTTCATGTTTTAATGTTAATAAACAACCAAAACATATAACCAGTTATATGCATATGACTAAATAAATGCATCAAGACAAAAATTATCTGGTATGTATACACATGGTTAAACCATTATATACTTCTTGTCAAGATTTTAATTCTACTCAACATTTTCTCATTCAAGAATAGCCTCATACTCAGAAAACATGATGATTCAAGGAAACAATAATGATCAACATTGTTAATCATTTGGTTTTTAACTTGATATAATCAAATATCTTTGAATATTATGACTTTGTAAAAAAAATTGCTAAAATGGAAGCTAAAGAATAATATCAGTTAAAAGGAAGTTATCAAGATAGATATTGTCTCAGTATTTATATGTTGGCATTACTATTAATACTTCCAAGAGGTCCTGAAATGAGACTCAGATTTTAAAAAGCTAGTACAGAGGAAAATATCCCCAGCATAAGCAATTGCAAATAAAACATTTTCCATTATTGAAAAATCCAAACATTTGGAATGTTTATATTTAGAATGGAAATCAAGTCAAGTATATGGTAAACCAACCCTAATCACTCTGGAACTTTCTCCAAAAGTTTGCCGTGGCTGTGATCTCTTATCTGACCTCACCCACCTGCCTAGTTTACCCTCTTAGAGCTCCAAATATCACTTGATTTTATAAATATAACAGATGTTTAACATCAGTGTGGCTTTCAGAAAGTATTAATACTTCATCCATTATAATGATGAAAATATAACCTAGTGAAAAATATAAAAATTGGCAAGGCTCTTCCACAATATCTTCATTTGGAGTTCACCATACTAGCTATTTCCCATGGGTACTTTTCTATTTGTTTCTTTTAAAATATGGCATATAGTGATTCTTGCCTTCAAATGTTACTAAACTTGGTGGAGTATAAATCTAGAAAAGAAAGATAGAGGGAACAGAGGAAAGAAGAAAGGAAAACAAGGATAAGGAAAGGGAACTAGAAGGAAAAATAATATAAAGAGAAATTTGAAAGTTGATAAATTTTGGTGAGAATGCAATTATTATGCATATTTTCTGAAATATTTATCTTTTAAGTATGCTAACTAGACATGCTTCTTAACCTCCTACTCGGAGACAAACTTTTTTTTTAAGATATCTATTTAATATATTCAGGATTAGCCAAAAATTTTTCCAGCAACTAATAATTGGCTTAAATGCATTTCTGAAATCTGTAAGTATATATCTGAATCTCTTGTCACTTACTCTAATAAAAAACTTCAGAAACCCAAATGTATCAGATATTCAACTAAATTTGTAGTTCTGGACAAGCTTTTGGGTTTTATAATATGTTTTCTTCTACATTTCCTAAAAAATTTATAATTTTTCCATTAAATGTTTCAACATTTATTTAGCATTAAGAGGTGAAGTCTTTTCAGGATAAAAGCTTTTAGTGAACAGCAGGGAAAAAATCTTACCACAATGCTACTGCTATTTAGGCTCGGCCTGAACAGGCTTACTCTTAAAGGTTCAGTTGGAAACCCACAATCACAAAGTCCATTCATTAGAGGCAATCAGTGTGTCCTTTACTGCCACTAATCATGGTTTGTTCCATCAGAACATTGGCTGATAGCAGTAGGCAGAAAGTTATCCAGACTTAGGTAGATAGAAAGAAAATGAAATGAAGTGTTTGTGGCAATTACCAGAACAAGTCAGGATTGGTGGGGGGGCGGGGCAGGAAATAGTGCCAGACTGAAAAGAAAAATATTGCCTTGATTTGAAACATCTAGACAATTAAGGCTAAAATTGTGGTTGAGTTTTTGTTTGTTTTGTTCTTGCTTTGAAACTTTCAGAATATTACCTCAATATTCAAGTCCACTTTATCAGTAAAGATGCACATTTGTATAAAAGTACAATAGGGAATGAAAAGTTCTGTGCCATATTTGAGTCTGAAGAAAGCTTGAAATGACATAACAGTGGACAACAACTTATATGCAAGAAACTTCTAGCAATAAAGAAAAAGAAGAAAATTATTATCAAAGAGTGTCTGTTCACTACAACTTAGTTGGGGTATAAGTTCAGTGTTGAAGCAAAAAAGACGTGGATTCTGAATGCCATTTATTAATTTTGTATGATCACTGACATGTCCTGAGATTCTGTTCAGCCTATTTCTGTTCAGCCTCTTTTAGTGAAAAAGAGATTAAAAATAATGGTTACCCTGTCTACCTTATACAGAGGTATAGATAGTGAATGATAAATGTGGATGAAAGAAACTACTAAATTTTTATGTTCCATACACATTATTGCATTGGTAATTTCTAACCAATGTATTTAAACCTATGATTTTCTAGCACTTTTTTTTGCCATCTTTACTATCTTTCATGAAAAAAATGGAGCAAATATGTTACATACATAATCTTAAAAACAAACTGCAATTACCAAACTATAATATAAAGATGTAATAAAAGAAAATAATTTATAATTATATAATATATATTTCATCCTGCAAATGTTGGGCTTCCCTGATGGCTCAGTTGGTAAAGAATCTGCCTGCAATTCAGGAGACCCAGGTTTGATCCCTGGGTTGGGACAATTCCCTTGAGGAGGAAATGGCAACACACTCCAGTAATCTTGCCTGGGAAATCCCATGGACTGAGGAGCCTGGAGGTTTATAGTCCATAGGGTCGCAAGAGTCAGACAGAACTTAGCGACTAAATCACCACCATGCAAATGTTAGGACATAACATTTCTAGAAAACATAACAAATGAGCCATATAGTACAAATATGTGTAGAATCATTGAGAAAATCATAGCTACAAATGCAGACTGCCACAGCTAAGTCATGAAGACAGTTTTAAAACCACATTGATATGATTTTATGAAATAATGAACAATTCTTGTAAACTTTTGAACCAAAAATATACTTCTCTCTCTATTTGCAAGTTAGAAGCATTTCTTGAAATTCTATAAACATTAAATTATATTAAAAAATAAATTTTATTTTTTGTAATGTGGAGTAAAATTCTAGGCCAAAATGCTTTAAACCAGGTTTTCAGTTACCTGAAAATCTAGGAGACATTCAAAATGGGTGTAGGCTATGAGATAATTCTATGCTGTGTAGGTCAATTGTGAACCTTGTATGTTGTCTAGTTGCTCTGACCACTATCCACTGAAGTATGCTGCTGCTGCTGCTGCTAAGTTGCTTCAGTCATGTCCCACTCGAAGTATGGTGTGCTGCTAATCATTTCGATAAATGAAGATATACACATTTTGCAAATACCTTCTTGTGATAATACCACTACTCTTGCAAACTTTGAGTCTTTACATTAATAACATCCACAGTATTTTTTCCCAATTACAAATACTAATGTTAAGAAATCTATCATGTTTTGATAATGGTAGTTCGTTGGCTTGGTTTATATTTGATTGAAACATTAGTCAAATGCTTGCAAACATGTTACTCAATCTACCGGAACTTGGTGGTCCTGAGTCGACCGATAAGAAAGTAAAGGAGAGAGAAAGAGGCTGATATTCCTTGGTTTACAGAGAGAGAGAGCAAGCAAACAAGACACGGGGACCAAAGCTCTGATGGAGCAAAGGTGTTTTATTCAAAATCCCATGGACGGAGGAGCCTGGTGGGCTTCAGTCCGTGGGATCGCTGAGTCGGATAGGACTGAGCGACTTCACTTTTACTTCTCACTTTTATGCACTGGAGAAGGAAATGGCAACCCACTCCAGTGTTCTTGCCTGGAGAATCCCAGGGACAAGGGAGTCTGGTGGGCTGCCGTCTATGGGGTCGCACAGAGTCGGACACGACTGAAGCGACTTAGCAGCAGCAGCAGTAGGTATATATACTGTAGTTATTCTCAGCAAAGATAAAGATTAAAATTCCAGACTTACAAAACACAGGCAATCCATATTAAAGAGAGAAAGAGTTGTAAATAATCACTTTTACCATATGGTTCATAAAAAGGAACAGGGTACTTATCACCGTATAGAAAAACTAACGAAGGAAATGCCTGGATTCCTCAGCCCCTGGGAGAGGCTTGCCTCTCCTCTTAATTCCTGAATATTCAGGAAATTAATAAGGAACAGAGAATTCCTGATAGATCCAAAACAGCACACAGGATGCCTCCTGTTAAATGTTTCCTGACATCAATCTTATTTTCAGTTTTGTCCATCAAAATTTCTAAAGTCCCAATTTTAGTAGAATCATCCAACTATCTGCTACCCTACCCTCCAGATCGAGTTTTTTCCTACACACAATTCTTTTTCTCTCACAAACCCTTCTTTGTGTAATTACTATATGCTCTATGTTAGTGAATGGGTCTCCTCTAACTATATTCCCTCATATCCCTGTATCTAATAGAAAACTGCCAGTTCAATCTTTATTAACATCTCCTCCATAACCATTTACACTGCATATGTTTAGATTCTCACTATTTCTCAAAATGAACTTCTGCAATTATTTCCTAAATGATGACTGATTTATGCATGTGTCTAATTCCATCCATGGGATTTTCCAGGCAAGAGTGCTGGAGTGGATTGCCATTTCCTTCTCCAGGGGGACCTTCCCGACCCAGGAATTGAACCCAGGTCTCCTGCATTGCAGGCAGATGCTTTACTGTCTGAGCCACCAGGGAAGCCCAATAATGTTATCTCATTTAAACATTTCAAGTTTCAAGATGAAGTTTTTTTGATTGCTTAGGTACTCAAGTTTTCCTGAGATTATGATACTGGTTTTGTCCATAATAGCTTTTAGTAGGGTTACTCCTGCATCCTTATTGCTTTGCCATTAAAACAATAATAATACAATTCTTACAGGTCTTTTTATATCCTGGGCTAATGTATACCTGTGTACCTTTGCTCAGAACACATAATTCTATGTGAAAATGCTTACTTCTAATTTTGTTTCCACTGTATCCCAAATTGACCTCTGATGAACATGAATCATCTTTTGTTTCAAAGCTCAATAGTCACCTTCTCTAATTTGCTCAAGTAAGTTTACAAATCTTATACTAATTTCAAACAAACTAACATCACAATACTTCTTGCAATTAATTCTGTTTTTTTCTTATTAGCAGCTTTTTCTTTTTGGTTTAAATTACAACAGGTTGGTCAAAGATTATTTCTTACTGATCTGAACCAGTTATTTCTTATTTATTTAAACCAAATTTAAAGTCTGATATATAAAACAATTGAAAATATTTATTAACATATATAAATGAATTTAAGCTAGCATTAAGCAAGTTGACAAGCCTTAAGGACTAAGGATCTAGCAAAAGTATTTATCTTTTCTCTATTTTTTTTTTAACCAAAAAAATCACATGAGATTTGCCAAGAAGCCAGACTGGTTTACAAAGTACAGGTAACATCTCCAGGGTCAGAATTTGACTGATGTTAACTGAATAGTCTCCTCTTATCTGCAGGTCATTCATTTCAAGGTTCCAGTGGATACCTAAAATCAGGGATAGTACCAAACTCTATATGTGCTATGTTTTTGTCTATACATACTAACAAGGCAAGGCTCCTGTACAACTTAAATACTCTGGATAAAGGGATGATTTCATCCTAGTCCTGAGCAGAAAGGAGAAGGATAACGTGAGATTCCCTCATGCTACTCAGAATGGCAGGCAATTTAAAATGCATGCATTTTTAATATCTGAAATTTTCTAGTTAGTAGTTTTGGATCATGGGTTAACTGTGGGTTACTGCAATCACTGTAGTGAAATGGAGACTAAGCGGGAAACTACTACAATTTAAAATTTCTTGAGTGGTCTGCTAACATAATCTCTAAAGAACAAAACTCAGGTGTCTTTTCAATAATGGGATGAGGTTTTCCACTTATGCTTCATCTTTTCCACTTGTAGTTCATCTCTTTTTTTTTTTTTATTTTTAAACTTTACATAATTGTATTAGTTTTGCCAATAGTTCATCTCCTGCTCCTTTTTTTCTTCTTTTGTTGTTTTATCAAATTAAGTCATGCTTTGATTGTTTCACCAAAACCTATTTTTGGCTCTTAAAAATATCCAAAAATTATTACAGGTAGATGCAGCCTCAGGGAAGACAGACCAACATATTTCTGCAAGAAAAAAATGATCTTTGTATATTATAGCCACTGGGAGATAAAGCTGTCAGAGTCTGCCAAGTACTGCAAAGTGTAGTGATACAGTCAAGTTGAATTTCTGTAGTTCCCTTAAATAAGATCTAGCTTATTTGTTTAATATACATAATGATGCTTCATGCACTCTGAAGAAATATCTTAGCTGTGGATTGTAACTGGTGTCAGACACATACATTTCCATTCAAAGTAATTATAATTTTTATAAGATTAAAATTAACTCAATACACTATTAGCACCTACAATGGGAGAATAATGTGATCAGTCTTTATTACAAGATTAGGAACCTGAATTCAGACTGGTTTTTACATTCTTCATTGGGGAAATTAGGTCTTTAAAACAGGCAAGAGCATGTCAAAGTCTTATTTGTATGTGTGTGCCTTAGCCATGTCTGACTCTTTGCAAACCCATGGACTACAGCCCACAAGGCTCTTTTGTCCATGGTATTTCCCATGCAAGAATACTGGAGTGGGTTGCCATTTCCTCCTTCAGGGGATCGTCCCAACCCAGGGAGTGAACACAAGTCTCCTGCATTGGCATGCAGATTTTTTACCACTTATGTGGCCACCTAGGAGCCACAAAAGTCTTATTTCTTTTAATATAAAAGTTTAACTACATCCCAGACTATAACAAAAATTTATATTTACAAATAGTTCAATCCCTCAGTTATGTCTGACTTTTTGCGACCCTATGGACTGCAACACTCCAGGCCTCCCTGTCCATCACCAACTCCCGGAGCTTACTCAAAATCCTGTCCATTGAGTCGGTGATGCCATTCAACCATCTCACCCTTTTCATCCCCTTCTTCTCCCGCCTTCAATCTTTCCCAGCATCAGGGTCTTTTCAAATGAGTCAGCTCTTCACATTAGGTGGCCAAAGTACTGGAGTTTCAGCTTCAACATCAGTCCTTCCAATGGACACTCAGGACTGATCTCCTTTACGATGGACTGGTTGGATCTCCTTGCAGTCCCAGAGACTCTCAAGCATCTTCTCCAACACCACAGTTCAAAAGCATCAATTCTTTGGTGCTCAGCTTTCTTTATAGTCCAACTCTTACATCCATAAATGATGAGTTGAAAAACCATAGCTTTGACTGGATGGACCTTTGTCAGCAAAGTAATGTCTCTGCTTTTTAGTATGCTGTCTAGGTTGGTCATAACTTTTCTTCCAAGGAGCAAGCGTCTTTTAATTTCATGGCTGCAGTCACCATCTGCAGTGATTTTGGAGCCCAAAATGTCACTGTTTCCCCATCTATTTGCCATGAAGCAATAGGACCAGATGCCATGATCTTCGTTTTCTGAATGTTGAGTTTTAAGCCAACATTATCACTCTCCTCTTTCAATTTCATCAAGAGGCTCTTTAGTTCTTCACTTTCTGCCATAAGGATGGTGTCATCTGAGGTTATTGCATATCTGAGGTTATTGTTATTTCTCCTGGCAATCTTGATTCCAGCTTGTGCTTCATCCAGCCCAGCATTCCTCATGATGTACTCTGCATATATGTTAAATAAGCAGGGTGACAATATACAGCCTTGACATACTCCTTTCCTGATTTGGAACCAGTCTGTTGTTCCATGTCCAGTTTTAATCATTGCTTCTTGACCTGCATACAGATTTCTGAGGAGACAGGTCAGGTGGTCTGGTATTCCCATCTCTTGAAGAATTTTCCACAGTTTGTTGTGATCGACACAGTCAAATGCTTTGATGTAGTCAATAAAGCAGAAGTTTATCTAGAACTCTCTTGCTTTTTCAATGATCCAATGGATGTTGGCAATTTGGTTTTTCTGCCTTTTCTAAATCTTGCTTGAACATCTGGAAGTTCACAGTTCACATACTCCTAGATAGAAGTATATCTGTATAGTAATATATATATATTTATTTCTTTATATTTATGAATATTTATATTTATGATAATTTCACATATTTATGTTATGTATTTATTATATAGCAAAATATTGTATACCACATATAAATATTTATATATATTTTAACAAGTATATATATTTATATAACATTTATTCATCTGTAACTCTTGAAAATGCATTGGAGGTGACAAGTTAACTGCTTCTAAAAACTGTACCTATCTTAATAAAGAGGTTTTGATCTTTGCATGTGCTTCTTTAAACATCTTTAGGCTGAAGATCTCTTTTTTGTTCACTTTGGAATCCCTAGTGCCTTCAACCTAATAGCTGCTTAATAAAAATCTACTGAATAAAAAATAAATCAACAATGGATACCTTTATTGAACTTTGGAGGGAATAATTATTGGTTTGCCTATTATTATAGCTTATTTATTTACACTTATTATTTTATTTGGTATTTTAACTTGGTACATCCACTAGTAACATAATATTATTATTATGAAAAAGAAAAGGAAGAAGACAAAAAGATGGAAAGGAGGAAAAAGAAATAGGAAAGAAGCAAAAGACAGATAAGGTGAAAGGCTGAAAAGGGAAGGTAGAGGAATGGTATGAACTTGAGAGAAGAGGAGAAGAGAAAGTACGTAAGAAAAGGAAATAGAATAGGAAGTAATGAAAATTATCTATTCAATAAATAGTGTTGTAATAATTAACTATGCATATAGAAAAATAAAATTGGACTGTTTTATCACACCCCATAAAAAAATAAATTCCAGATGGATGAAAGATTTAAATGTTTCAAATAAAACTTTCAAACCTACAGACCTTTAGAACTAACACCCAAAAAAGATGTCCTTTTCATTATCGGGGACTGGAATGCAAAAGGAGGAAATCAAGAAACACCTGGAGTTTCTTGGTGTTTACAGGCAAATTTGGCCTTGGAATACGGAATGAAGTAGGGCAAAGACTAATAGAGTTTTGCCAAGAAAATGCACTGGTCATAACAAACACCCTCTTCCAGCAACACAAGAGAAGACTCTATACATGGACATCACCAGATGGTCAACCCTGAAATCAGATTGATTATATTCTTTGCAGCCAGAGATGGAGAAGCTCTATACAGTCAGCAAAAACAAGACCAGGAGCTGACTGTGGCTCAGACCATGAACTCCTTATTGCCAAATTCAGACTTAAATTGAAGAAAGTAGGGAAAACCACTAGACCATTCAGGTATGACCTAAATCCAATCCCTTATGATTATACAGTGGAAGTGAGAAATAGATTTAAGGGACTAGATCTGATAGATAGAGTGCCTGATGAACTATGGAATGAGGTTCATGACATTGTACAGGAGACAGGGATCAAGATCATCCCCATGGAAAAGAAATGCAAAAAAGCAAAATGGCTGTCTGGGGAGGCCTTACAAATAGCTGTGAAAAGAAGAGAAGTGAAAAGCAAAGGAGAAAAGGAAAGATAGAAACATCTGAATGCAGAGTTCCAAAGAATAGCAAGAAGAGATAAGAAAGCCTTCCTCAGCAATCAATGCAAAGAAATACAGGAAAACAACAGAATGGGAAAGACTAGAGATCTCTTCAAGAAAATCAGAGATACCAAAGGAACATTTCATGCAAAGATGGGCTCGATAAAGGACAGAAATGGTATGGACCTAACAGAAGCAGAAGATATTAAGAAGAGATGGCAAGAATACACAGAAGAACTGTACAAAAAAGATCTTCAGGACCCAGATAATCACGATGGTGTGATCACTGACCTAGAGCCAGACATCCTGGAATGTGAAGTCAAGTGGGCCTTAGAAAGCATCACTATGAACAAAGCTAGTGGAGGTGATGGAATTCCAGTTGAGCTATTCCAAATCCTGAAAGATGATGCTGTGAAAGTGCTGCACTCAATATGCCAGCAAATTTGGAAAACTCAGCAGTGGCCACAGGACTGGAAAAGGTCAGTTTTCATTCCAATCCCAAAGAAAGGCAATGCCAAAGAATGCTCAAACTACCACACAATTGCACTCATCTCACATGCTAGTAAAGTAATGCTCAAAATTCTCCAAGCCAGGCTTCAGCAATATGTGAACTGTGAACTTCCTGACGTTCAAGCTGGTTTTAGAAAAGGTAGAGGAACCAGAGATCAAATTGCCAACATCCGCTGGATCATGGAAAAAGCAAGAGAGTTTCAGAAAAACATCTATTTCTGCTTTATTGACTATGCCAAAGCCTTTGACTGCGTGGATCACAATAAACTGTGGAAAATCCTGAAAGAGATGGGAATACCAGACCACCTGATCTGCCTCTTGAGAAATGTGTATGCAGGTCAGGAAGCAACAGTTAGAACTGGACGTGGAACAACAGACTGGGTTCCAAATAGGAAAAGGAGTATGTCAAGGCTGTATATTGTCACCCTGTTTATGTAACTTATATGCAGAGTACATCATGAGAAACGCTGGACTAGAAAAAACACAAGCTGGAATCAAGATTGCCGGGAGAAATATCAATAACCTCAGATATGCAGATGACACCACTCTTATGGCAGAAAGTGAAGAGGAACTCAAAAGCCTCTTGATGAAAGTGAAAGTGAAGAGTGAAAAAGTTGGCTTAAAGCTCAACATTCAGAAAACAAAGATCATGGCATCCGGTCCCATCACTCCATGGGAAGTAGATGGGTAAACAGTGGAAACAGTGTCAGACTTTATTTTTCTGGGCTCCAAAATCACTGCAGATGGTGACTGCAGCCATGAAATTAAAAGACACTTACTCCTTGCAAGGAAAGTTATGTCCAACCTAGATAGCAGATTCAAAAGCAGAGACATTACTTTGCCAACAAAGGTTAGTCTAGTCAAGGCTATGGTTTTTCCTGTGGTCATGTATGGATATGAGAGTTGGACTGTGAAGGAGGCTGAGCGCTGAAGAATTGATGCTTTTGAACTGTGGTGTTGGAGAAGACTCTTGAGAGTCTCTTAGACTGCAAGGAGATCCAACCAGTCCATTTTGAAGGAGATCAGCCCTGGGATTTCTTTGAAAGGAATGATGCTAAAGCTGGAACTCCAGTACTTTGGCCACCTCATTCGAAGAGTTGACTCCTTGGAAAAGACTCTGATGCTGGGAGGGATTGGGGGCAAGAGGAGAAGGGGAGGACAGAGGATGAGATGGCTGGATGGCATCACTGACTCAATGGACATGAGTCTGAGTGAACTCCGGGCATTGGTGATGGACAGGGAGGCCTGGCGTGCTGTGATACATGGGGTCCAAAGAGTCGGACACGACTGAGCGACTAATCTGATCTGATGGAAGAATATTTTACAGCCTCAGAATTGGAAACATTTCTTTTAAAAACAAATAAACATGTTTACAATAAAAAGAAAATACTTTCATTGGTGTCAAAACAAAAAACAAAAAAAACTGTAGAGCAAGGCATCACAAGAAAATTTTAAATGAAGTGAAAAACACAGAAAACATATTTACAACATATATGATATAGAAAAGCATTAGATATTGATTAATTATCATACCCACACATCAACAGGGAAAATACGTTTTAAAAAATGCTCAGTGAGAAACAGGTAAGTCACAGAAGAGAAAAAGAGAATGTGAAACAAAGATAGACACACATGTTTTCATATTCGAGATACATATTGGAAAAGACCCTGATGCTGAGAAAGATTGAGGGCAGGAGGAGAAGGGGACAACAGAAGATTAGATGATTGGATGGCATCACTGACTCGATGGACATGGGCTTGCACAAACTCCAGGTATGCTGCTGTCCGTGGGGAAGCGTGGTGTGCTGCAGTCCATGGGGTCTCAGTGTGCTGGACCCAACTTAGTGACTGAACAACAACATATATAAGATACATAGGTATACATGCAAAATAAGTCTAAAAATACATAATGCTGCTGCTGCTGCTAAGTCGCTTCAGTCGTGTCCGACTCTGTGCTACCCCATAGACGGCAGCCCACCAGGCTCCGCCGTCCCCAGGATTCTCCAGGCAAGAACACCGGAGTAGGGTGCCATTGCCTTCTCCAAAATACATAATAGGCTATATACAAATCACAATAGCTGGCTAAAGGAGTATAAAAGGAACTCAATTTTATTTTCAGTCTTTTTTATTTGTTCAAGGGGATTGATAATATCAAATTTAAATAGAAAAAGGGTGTTATTTTTGTTAGTGGTGGGTGTATGAGTGTTTATTGTATAGATCCATATTTTTTTTTTTTTTTAATTAACACTGTCCTTTAAAAGCTTCCCTGGTGGCTCAGACGGTAAAAGCATCTGTCTACAATGTGGAAGACCCGGGTTCAATCCCTGGGTTGGGAAGATCACCTGGAGAAGGAAATGGCAATCTACTCCAGTACTATTGCCTGGAAAATCCCATGGACAGAGGAGCCTGGTAGGCTACAGTCTATGGGGTTGCAAAGTCTGACACGACTTAGCGACTTCACTTAAAAGGAAAAATACTTGCTTTAAGACTATACTGCTAGTAAAAGAGATTGACCTGGAATCCCAAATGATATTTTTCTGATTCTAAAATTGATGACCATCATGATGCTATACAATTTTGTTTCAAACTGTATTCTTTGCTACATTATAGTCTAAAATAGTTGAAAATCTCCTATGTAAGTATGTCCTACTCTTTGGTTATTTTGTATTTACCTGTCTTTGCTAACTGTGAAAACTGACTTGTTCAAGTTCTTCAATTTAAACATTTGCTTTAGCAGATAGAAACAAACACATGAATGTATTTTCTAAAACTTTAATAAAGAAACTTCTAAAAGCTTCTATTTACAAGCAGGTTGTGTGCTAAATCACTTTAGTCATGTCCGACTCTCTGTGACCCCATGGACTATAGCCCTCCAGGCTCCTCTGTCCATGGGGTTTTCCAAGCAAGAATACTGGAGAGGGTTGCCATTTCCTCCTCCAGGGGAACCTCCCAACCCAGGGATAGAACCCACATCCCTTAGTTCTCCTGCATTGGCAGACTGATTCTTTACCACCAGCTTCACTAGTGATAAAGTGATGCTTTATCACTTTATCACAAGCTTCCCACCTGAGAGACTGGGAAATCAATATGTTTTAACACCCAGGGAATGTTTACATGTTCTTTTGCCTTATAGTCAGAGAATTTCCAGGGTATAAGTCATACAGGCAGAAGGCAAGGTGCAGAGGAAAAGAGACAGAGACTGGGCACTCATACAGAGGCTTCGCCAGATCAGCCACAGAATAAAAGGCAAGATTTCCCTTCTCAAGGTCTAGCCAGATGTCCACCACACTAGGTCTGTGTGAGTCGAAGACAGTTTCCTTGACTGTGCACCATGCAGACAGCTGGCTGGTCCCTTTCCCACTCTATACACCAGGAGTCTGTGGTCCTTCCTAGGATCTGGCTTTTCTTCATCCCTCCACAAGGTCACCCCAACTGTCCAGTGGCTACAATGCTGAGTGTCCACTTCCCAATACTGCTGCCCAGAAGAGAGGGCCTGGAAACATATGGCTTGGCTGGAGGCAAACCTCTCAGGACTCCAGGGTCAGGTGTGTGGAAAGTGAGATACAGTCACTGTCCAGTGATCTGTGGACACCTTCAGATTATAGGAGAGGCTCCCAAGGTCAAAGTTTGGACTGATGATGGTCTATCGAGCAGATGAAGAAACCTCTTGGGTGCAAGGTGGCTCTGGTCAGGCAGTGAGCATGAGGAAGAAGATGGAGCTTCCGGGAGTTCAACCTGTGTTTGTTCTTCAAGGGCCCATTGCTGAGTGAAATTTTCTTGTAATTTTCCCTGGATCTCTTCTAGGTCATAGAGAATATCTTTCATTTTTTTGCTCAGGTGGGCATGAAGTCACTAGTTTGGGAGAAGCCAAGGAAAGTTCACACCATCCGACAAAGCTTCTTTGTCTGATTCAGATTCTGGGAGGTGTCTGATTAAATAATTATTTTATTTAATCTACAAGTATAGATTAAATGATTATTCCATTATTTAAAATACTTGAGCATTTAATGACATTTATTTCAACATGCCTTATACCTAACCTGGTTTCAGACAATAACTCTTGAATCTTGTTACCTGCATATTTTAACATTAGAGTTTGTTCATTGTTCTCTAACATACATTCTTATCTCTTTCTTTTAAAGAAAGGTCCCTCCAAGTTTTAGCTGGGCACATGGCCTACCAGTTGGGAACACAGTCTCTCAGACTCACACACAGGCATGTTGACCTCTGGCCAAGCCCTGGCCAGTGGGGAAGAAATAACAACACTGATTGTATATTCTGAGCGACAAACTCAGCAGAGAAGCTACTTGCCCTCATTCTCCCTTCACCTTCCACTGGCTAGAAATGATGATCACCATCCTTAACCCTGCTGCTGCTGCTAAGTCGCTTCAGTCGTGTCCGACTCTGTGCGACCCCATAGACGGCAGCCCGTCAGGCTCCACCATCCCTGGGGTTCTCCAGGCAATAACACTGGAGTGGGTTGCCAGAAGCCATGTGTTAAAGTTTACAAAGCCTCCTCATCAGTCCTGGACTGTTTTCATGAGAGAGAAATAAATTTCTTACTTACTTAAGTCATCATGTTTCTGTATCTCTTTGTGATACCACACTAACTTTAACTTGTTCTCTATATAAAATAATTAATATTAACCTGTATGTATCACAGAAGAATACATTTGTATTCAGAGAAATTGATGACTTTGTCCATGATCATAGACATAGAAAGTGGCAAAGGGATGTGTGAAGAGTGGGACTTCTGACTCCAAAGCCTGTGAATTCTATGCCTGATTCCCGGGCAGGGAAAGTCTGATCCAAGTGCCCCGTTCTCAAACGTGATTATAAATGCTGACCTCAGAGTTACTGCTGATTAAAGCTTAGGATACATAGTAACACTAATTAGGGAATATTTGGCTCTTTCATATTTGTTTTAAAAAGTGGTAGATAATGTGCTAGGAAAGACACCTCTAGGGTTTAGTTTGGGGCTTTCATCTTGCTCACAGGGGATGAAGGCATTCTTCCCATTCATGCCACCACATCCACCCTGACAAGAAACATAAAATATTTTGTTCCCCTAATGGGAACTTAGTTCTTAGAAGTTACAGTTAAATTTCCTCACTCTCAGCCTATAGTCCATAAAGTATCACCAGAATGTTAGGAAAGAGACTGATAGAATCTATTTAATTTTCTCAGTAGCCTAATGAGAAGAGTGTCAGTGAAAGAGTTCAGCAGCCAATGTCCCAAAGAAGATGGAGGTAGAAATACAATAAATCTAGACCAAGAAGAGCTATTTGGTTACAAAGCAGTGAATTGGAACCAAGGCAGCAATTCTCACTCAATCTAAAAAAGTATTTTGTTCTTGCAGCTGATTCAATTAAAATGAAGCACATGGAAATATCACATTCTCTTCTTCTCGGCACCAGAGTTGCAGGAAGACTAAAGAGATACTTAACACAGGCAATACTTCAGTCATAAAAACTAATCTGTTTTGTTTGTGATATGCTCAGGGGAAAATTCAAACCCACCAAGCACATTACAGTGGCTCAAATGCACGGTGGATTAAAAAAGCACTCTAAAAACAGGAGCTTTCATTGCAGATTTCCTCACTGTGAGAACCACGGTCATCAAATAAAGACAACAAATATTTGAGAGGAAGCCAAAGAGTGAAAAAGAAAAACTGAACACTTCTCTTTGCCATTATATTTACAAGCAAAGAATGTGAGCAAAATAAAAACTAAGTAAAAACTAATTTTAAAATTTAGTTTATTTTTGAAAATTAGATCTGTTTTTAACATAAATGTGTGTGAATACATATATAAATGTGTGTGTGTGTGTGTGTGTGTGAGTGCTTAGTCACTCAATTATGTCTGACTCTTTGTATCCCCACAGACTGCAGCCCTCCAGGCTCCTCTGTCCATGGAATTCTCCAGGCAAGAATATTGGAGTGGGTTGCCATTCCCTTTTCCAGGATATAGATGTGTATATGTATGTGTATAAATATATAGTAACATGTGTATATGTGTATAGATATACAGGTGTCTATTTACATCTATATGCATGTACATACATGTGTATGTAATATGCATGTGTTTGTCTATTTGTATCTTTTTTTTTTCTCTCTCTAAAATTTTAAATCTGCCACAGGTATACATGTGTTCCCCATCCTGAACCCTCCTCCCTCCTCCCTTCCCATACCATCCCTCTGGGTCGTCCCAGTGCACCAGCCCCAAGCATCCAGTATCATGCATCGAACCTGGACTGGCGACTCGTTTCATATATGATATTATACATATTTCAATGCCATTCTCCCAAATCATCCCACCCTCTCCCTCTCCCACAGAGTCCAAAAGACTGTTCTATACATCAATGTCTCTTTTGCTGTCTCGTATACAGGGTTATTGTTACCATCTTTCTAAATTCCATATATATGTGTTAGTATACTGTATTGGTGTTTTTCTTTCTGGCTTACTTCACACTGTATAATAGGCTCCAGTTACACACACAAATACATTTAAGGAAGTTGGAGGTTAAGTGAAAGTTCTTTTATTTGTTAGTCATAACGATAAAGTGAAAAGAAAACATATTTCTTCTTAAATTGTTATGTTGAAAAATGTTGTTTTTCAGATTCTCATTTAAAACAAAACTGTGAATTCATACTTATTCACTCAGTCATGGCATTCCCCGTATAGTTTTTAAATCCAAGTGAACCACAGAGCAATCCAAACATAGCTCTGTCAGAGTACTGGAGCACTATATAAGAGAGTAAATTCTTTATATGTTCCGAGCTTTGGCAGAAAATGAAATATTTCTCTAACATAGGATTTTGAAGTTAAGGAGAACTAATATGAAATAAATACCGTGGTCTCTTAATAGCTTTACTGAGGTATAATCAACATAACAACTAATTGCATCTATTTAAAATGTGCAAAGTAAAATATGATGTACATTCTTGATGTTGTTTAATTGCTGAGTCATGGTTGACTTTTGTGACCCCTTGGACTATAGCATGCCAGGCTCCTCTGTCCATGGGATTTCCCTGGCAGTAATACTGGGGATATGTAGTAGAGGTAGTAGATGTATTAAACTTATTACTTTTTCGAAGATTTTTTTTTTAACTTCCATATGAAGTTTAGAGTTAGCTTGTCAATTTAACGAAGATTAAATTGAATATACTCAGAATTTTAACCATATTGCATTCAACTTTTAGATAAATTTATAGAGAACTGACCAATTAGCAACATTGAATTTTGGGACCAAAAACACACATTCTCCATTTATTGTGGTCTTTTAAATTCAAAAATATTTTGTAGTTTTCAACGTAGAGCTCTTTTAAGTTTTGGTTAAATTTATCCCTCAGTACTTGTTTTTTTATACTAGTATAAATGGTAACTTCAAAACATTTTAATTTCTTGGGAATTTCCCTGGCAATCCAGTGTTTAAGGTTCTAATCTTCCACTGCAGGGGCCATAGGTTCAGTCCCTGGTCAGGGAACTAAAAATAAACAAAATACAAAAAATTTAGTTTTGTTTTATTTTTTGCTACTATTGATTGTGCGTTGATCTTATATCCTATAACATTTACTAAACTCACTTAAATTCTTCTGCTTCTTTCCAGCTTCCATCATATTTGACACATATGATTGGCAATTTGCTAATAAATATAATTTTGTTTCTTCCTCTAAATCTCTATGCCTTTCATTACTTTCATGGCATATTACATTGGTTAAAGCTTTCAATGCAATGTTGAATAGCAGTGTGAGAGCAGAAATCCTTGCTATTTTATTTTTACTTTACAGGGAAACATTCATTCTTTCAGTCTTAAATATTGGGCATAGTTTTTCATAAATTACTTTTACCAAGATAGGAAAGATCTCTTATATTTTTACTTTCCTGAAAACTTTAAATATGTTTCCTATATATTTGAAAATTTCATAAAACTTATATTTTTTAATATGTTATGCAATTAGTACATTGATTTTGTAATATTTAGTCATGTGTTCCTAGGATAAATCCAGCTTATTCTCATCATGTATTATCTTTCTATGCATTATTGTGTTTAGTCTGTTAATATTTTGTTAAAATATTTTTTCATCTAGATTCATGATGGATATTGGTCAGTAGTTTTCTCCTAATATCCTCTTCTGGTTTTAGTATCAAAATAATACTAGACTCATAGAATGATATGAGAAGAATATCCTCTTCTTCAACTTTCTGGGAGAGCTTATTCAGTGGTAGTATTTTTTTTTTTTTTTCATAAATATTTGGCAGCATGTACTAACAAAGCCTTCTGGGCCTGGAGTTTTCCTTCATGGAAGGCTTTTAACTACAATTTTTTTTTTCATTTTTTAATAGATATAGGGCTTTCAGACTTTATTTCTTCTTAAGTCAGCCTTGTCTTTTTCAAGAAATTTATCCATTTAATCTTAATTGTGGGATTTTGTTACTATTGCTGTTGTTTAGTTGCTAAATCATATCTAACTCTTTTGTGACCCCCATGCACTGCACACCACAGGCTCCTCTGTCCATGGGATTTCCCAGGCAAGAATCCTGGAGTGGGTTGCCATTTCCTTTCATAGGGAATCTTCTGGACCCAGGGATTGAATCTGCCTCTCCTGCATTGACGGGAGGATTCTTTACCACTGAGCCACCAGGGAAGCCCACATTGTGGGATATATTGGTATAAAATTGCTTATGATTTTTCCTGTGGTCATGTATGGATGTGAGAGTTGGACTGTGAAGAAAGCTGAGTGCTGAAGAATTGATACTTTTGAACTTTGGTGTTGGAGAAGACTCTTGAGAGTCCCTTGGACTGCAAGGAGATCCAACCAGTCCATCCTAAAGGAGATCAGTCCTGGGTGTTCTTTGGAAGGAATGATGCTAAAGCTGAGACTCCAGTACTTTGGCCACCTCATGCGAAGAGTTGACTCATTGGAAAAGACTCTGATGCTGGGAGGGATTGGGGGCAGGAGGAGAAGGGGATGACAGAGAATGAGATGGCTGGATGGTGTCACTGACTCGATGGACATGAGTTTGAGTGAACTCCAGGAGTTGGTGATGGACAGGGAGGCTTGGCATGCTGCAATTCATGGGGTCGCAAAGAGTCGGACATGACTGAGTGACTGAACTGAACTGAACTGAATATTACCATTTTTTTTTAAGTATACATGAAATCTAGAGTGATTTTACTTCATTCATTCCTGATGCTGCTTTCTTATATATATATATATTTTTTTCCCCAAAATTAGTCCAGCTAGAAGTTCATCAAAATTTGTTAATCTTTCCAAAAAGTCAGCCTTTGATTTCTGTTAATTTTCACTCTTTTTTCCCTCATTTTCTCTCTCCTTCTGATTTCTTTTTTTGTTTGTTTATTTCTTTCTTCTGCTTCCCTTGGATTTTATTTGTTGTACTCTTTCTGATTGCTTAATGCTGAGGTATTCAATTTGAGACTTTCTTCTTTTCAAATATAGACATCTAGTGTTATATATTTCTCTTAAGTGCTGCATTAGCTGCATTCTACAAATCTTGATACATTTAGTTTTTAATTTTTCTCAGTTCAATGTATTTTCTAATTTTTTCCCCTCAGAAGTATGCTATTTAGTTTCCAAATACTTGAGAATTTTCCAGATATATTTTTTGATTTCTAATTTCATCTCATTTTTTTCATCCAGGTTTGATGCACGATACTGGATGCTTGGGGCTGGTGCACTGGGACAACCCAGAGGGATGGTGTGGGGAGGGAGGAGGGAGGAGGGTTCAGGATTGGGAACACATGTATACCTGTGGTGGATTCATTTTGATATTTGGCAAAACCAATACAATATTGTAAAGTTTAAAAATAAAATAAAATTTAAAAAAATAATAATAAAATAAAAAAAAGAAAATACATTCTATGACTTAAATACTTTTAAATGTGCTTATCTTCTTTTGTGAATTAAAAAAAATGCTTTATGTTAGAAAATGATTCCTGCATATTTGAATGTTTAGTATGTCATTGGGTGGAGAGTTCAAGAGCTATCTATCCATAGTGATTTCCTTTTTCTTTCTTTTATTTTTAGTGATTTTCTATTGACCAGTTCTACTAATTTGTGTTAAGAATTCTTTTCTCTTTTTTTTCTCTGGCTGCATGTAAGATTATATCTTAAAAGTTTGACTATAGTGTATCTTGGGCACTTTCATTTTTTTTTTTCCCCTTGTGTTTTAGGGATCTGTGGTTGTATACTTTATATCAGGTTTGGGAAATTTTCAGTAAATATTTAAATATTTTTATGTACTACTTCTCATATTTAATGTCTCCAGTTACATATACGTTAGCATGTTTGAAATATTCCCACAGTTCACTCTATTTTCTGTTTGTTTGGTTGGTTTTTTTACTATGTCACTGACAGGTAAATTTAGTTGTTGGCAAAGAGAAAGAGAGAATGCCTGCTAGTTGTGGAGAATAGGAGAGTCAACGGCTTAATTTGAAAACAATAAGCTCAGAAAAAGCTCTTGCCTCTTGCTAGGGAGTGTCCTCTTGCTCCCTTCCTGCTGGTAAAAACGTCTGAGGGGTTAGAGGTGAAGATCCTCAGACTCTCAGGGAATCCTTTCCTCCACGTCCGTGTACTCGCAAAAGACAGGGATAGGACAAGAGGTCCTTCCTGAGGCCTGGCCAATCCTAAGGTTTAGAGAAGTCTACTATACCCAAATAGAGAAGGAAATGGCAACCCACTTCAGTATTCTTGCCTGGAGAACTCCATGGACAGAGGAGTCTGGCAGGCTACAGTCCATGCGGTATAAAAGAGTTGGACACGACTGAGCAGCTAACACTGTACCCACCGACTCATTTTCTTATGCTACATCTAACTTGCCATTCATCTTATTCAGCGAAATTTTTTAGAAATTATTGTTGTCACTTCAAAAAGTTCTAATTGAGTCTATTTTTACAGCTTCAATTTGTTTACTTTTTGAACATATGGAATACAGTTATAACACATTTTTTCAATGTCCTTGTCTAACTCTAACATCTATCAGATCAGATCAGATCAGATCAGTCACTCAGTCGTGTCCAACTCTTTGTGACCCCATGAATCGCAGCACGCCAGGCCTCCCTGTCCATCACCAATGCCCGGAGTTCACTCAGACTCACATCCATCGAGTCAGTGATGCCATCCAGCCATCTCATCCTCTATCATCCCCTTCTCCTCCTGCCCCCAATCCCTCCCAGCATCAGAGTCTTTTCCAAGGAGTCAACTCTTCGAATGAGGTGGCCAAAGTACTGGAGTTTCAGCTTTAGCATCATTCCTTCCAAAGAACATCCAGGGCTGATCTCCTTCAAAATGGACTGGTTGGATCTCCTTGCAGTCCAAGAGACTCTCAAGAGTCTTCTCCAACACCACAGTTCAAAAACATCAATTCTTCGGTGCTCAGCTTTCTTCACAGTCCAACTCTCACATCCATACATGACCACTGGAAAAACCATAGCCTTGACTAGACTAACCTTTGTTGGCAAAGTAATGTCTCTGTTTTTGAATCTGCTATCTAGGTTGGTCATAACTTTCCTTGCAAGGAGTAAGTGTCTTTTAATTTCATGGCTGCAGTCACCATCTGCAGTGATTTTGGAGCCCCCCAAAATAAAGTCTGACACTGTTTCCACTGTTTCTCCATCCATTTCCCATGAAGTGATGGGACCGGATGCCATGATCTTCATTTTCTGAATGTTGAGCTTTAAGCCAACTTTTTCACTCTTCACTTTCACTTTCATCAAGAGGCTTTTTAGTTCCTCTTCACTTTCTGCCATAAGGGTGTTGTCATCTGCATATCTGAGGTTATTGATATTTCTCCCAGCAATCTTAATTCCAGCTTGTGCTTCTTCCAGTTCAGCATTTCTCATGATGTACTCTGTATATAAGTTAAATAAACAGGGTGACAATATACAGCCTTGACGTACTCCTTTTTCTATTTAACCAGGCTGTTGTTCTATGTCTAGTTCTAACTGTTGCTTCCTGACCTGCATACACATTTCTCAAGAGGCAGATCAGGTGGTCTGGTATTCCCATCTCTTTCAGAATTTTCCACAGTGTATTGTGATCCACATAGTCAAAGGCTTTGGCATAGTCAATAAAGCAGAAATAGATGTTTTTCTGGAACTCTCTTGCTTTTTCCATGATCCAGCAGATGTTGGCAATTTGATCTCTGGTTCCTCTGCCTTTTCTAAAACCAGCTTGAACATCAGGAAGTTCATGGTTCACATATTGCTGAAGCCTGGCTTGGAGAATTTTGAGCATTACTTTACTAGCATGTGAGATGAGTGCAATTGTGCAGTAGTTTGAGCATTCTTTGGCATTGCCTTTCTTTGGGATTGGAATGAAAACTGACCTTTTCCAGTCCTGTGGCCACTGCTGAGTTTTCCAAATTTGCAGGCATATTATGTGCAGCACTTTCACAGCATCATCTTTCAGGATTTGGAATAGCTCAACTGGAATTTCATCACCTCCACTAGCTTTGTTCGTACTGATACTTTCCAAGGCCCTTTACTTCACATTCCAGGATGTCTGACTCTAGGTCAGTGATTCACACCATCATGATTATCTGAGTTGTGAAGATCTTTTTTGAACAATTATTCTGTGTATTCTTGTCATCTCTTCTTAATATCTTCTGCTTCTGTTAGGTCCATACCACTTCTGTCCTTTATCAGTTTTCAAACAAAGGAATGATTATTCTCCTCCTTCTGAGTCATGTTTTACTGCTTCTTTGTATGCCTGATTTTCTTTCATTGGATGTACAAAACTGTGAACTTCACCTTGTTGGGTTCTGGCTGTTTTTGTATCTCTACTGTTCTTTCTTTAACTTTGTTCTGACATGTGGTTATGTGGATACAATCTGATGGGTTTGGATCTTGCTTTTATTTTTCATTTGGCTGATTAGAAGCAGAGGTCAGTCTAGGGCTAACTACCTTCCACTAGTGAGGTTAGGCATTCCTGGGTACTTTACTCAATGCTCCATATTTTAATAAGTTTTTCCAGTCTGACTGGTTGAAATAGGCACTGTTCTTGGTATTGTAAAATCCTGAACAATATTCTTTCTTATAATTTAGATGGTTCTTTTCCTAGTCTTAGCTAGTTTCCTCAAACATATTCAGTAGTCATTATCTACTGAGTACTTAAAGAAGATTCTATACAGAGACTGCCTCTTTGATACTTTGTTCTGAAAAATCTAGACATCATGATCTTCCTTGAAATTTTTGTTTGACATAGATCTAAGAAACTTACATGATACAGGACATGGGTTAAGTAACATAAATAAAATTATTTACACATAACAAGAAGATTGGACTTTGTTATTCCTGAATCACTAAATTATTTTGTATATTAACATTCATTATTGTTTAGCTGATTTTTTCCTAATTATCCAAACTCATAATCTGTTTTAGCACTAATTTTCTTTCTATATAACTTTTTCATTTACTTTGTTCATTTCTGCTCTCCAAACATGGCTGTTTCTTGATACATGGAAGAAAAAGTGTAATTTTTTTTGACCCTGTATATTAATTTCCCCCACACTGACTGCCAAAATATTTTCCATAGACTTCTGCTAGAAATACTACATTGTTTAAATACTACAATGCCACTCCTGTGGATTGACAGACATACCTCTATATATTGAATTTATCTTGTCATTTAATGAGAAACTTCTTGCTAACTAGGGGGTGTCAAATTGGTTTCAATCATGCTAACTATGGGTAGATGTGAGACCAGTCTATAGTTCTATAGTTCAGTCTATAGAACTGGCTAAGAAAAGAGAAATTTCCTACTGAAACCATTTGGAGTGCCTTGGCATGATTTCAGTAAAAGTTATTCAGTAAAATAATCCCGCATGTAGAAAGAATATGCTCAGGGGAAATTCTAAGTTATTAGCGTAGGAATCAGGGCTGTCTGTGTCAAGCATTCCCTCTTCCTAGCAAAAATGGGGACAGAACACAGCAGCTACAAAGAAACAGTAACAACAGCAAAATCTGATTGTAAGAGAGATTGTGGGTATCCTTTGAAAGTGTTTTGTTTGTGTTTAAAATTCCAAGAAAATAGGGAACTCTTAAAAGATACACAGCAGAAATCAAATCATAAGGTGCTGAAAGACAATATGAGAACTATAAAAAATATATATGTTATACATTGAATATGGATTTTCAACACATATTTTATGAAATCTGATAACAATGGAAATAAGAATAATTTCAGCTGAAGAGAGCAAGTGAAATGAATATAAATGGCATTTTTTCTTGACTGGTAAGTAGAGCTTTACATAATTCATCATGAAAGCCACTTTTATAATCCACATAAATGAGTTTTATGATGATGGCAAATCAGAGGTATGTGAGAAATATAATCTGAGTCAAAACAATTTTACCATTAATGTCTGGTTTAGTTTACTGATAACATAAATTTATTGTACTGTAGATTCAGAGAGATGAGGAACATATGCCATTCAATAAACATTATGAAGAATAAAAGAAAAACTAAGCTGGAAGTCACTGGAGAATAGTTCTTTGATTGTTTGCTTGGAGTAGGTATAAAACTCAGTGTAATGAATCTCATGAGGGCAGAAAGAGAACATAAATGAAAAGGGATCATATTTTACCAAACAGCACCTTGGGAAGTTCCAACATGAGACTTTTTTTGGTTATGATAAGATTATCATTACTTTGAAAGTTTACGTTTAGGACAGGCCAGTTGATACTGAGTTATGAAGAGAAACGTGATGAGAAAATGTTAAAGAAATCAGGAAAGTAACAGCAATAATTGGATTGCCCTCATTGGCTATAAAATTAGAAGGTACTTTGAAAGCACAATAAACATATGAATTATGTTTTGAGAAATTCCGGCTGGAATTTAAAACACAAACGGAGTTAGGAAAAAAAAAAAAAGAACTTGGGGTTGAAATTAGTAGGAACTCACCAATGTTTTCTGGCATGGTTTTTATTTTGTGTTATCAAGAATTTTCATTCACACCTTAATATTAAAGTTGATGACAGAATTTTAATAAGGTCAAATTATATTGATCCTTAGTTTTGGTTCTTTTTATTAGTTTCTTAAATAGGAAGCAAAAGAACACAGGAGAGTAATTGAAGGATCTGCTTTATATAGTAAACATTTTAATATTGATAATTGCATTTTGAAAACTAAGGTAATGTAATCATTAATTGTCACATTTGAACCCAAGCTATTGCAATTTGCTAATTTGAATACTTGAATTACATTTTTATAATGAGTCTATATTGGTCTTCCATTTTTATTCATCATGTCTTCTTAAATTGTAAGCAACTAATGATGGGGATAAAAGAATAGCATTTACCCTTGATTGAGCAATAAACGCTAACTCTTTCCTTATGTTCATAAACAGATGCTTTAGAAGGAGTAGCTTATCTCAATCACTTTTCCAGGGAAAGGGGACAACAAACAAAGGAAGCTTCTTGAGAGAGGCATGCATCACCATCCTTGTAGATTACTAGCTAGCACATAACTTGAAGGTAGGGGTCAAGCCTTTAATTAAATAATTCAATAAATAAGCTTTCTTCTAGACAATAATAGTATATCAGTAAAAGCATACAAAATCTCTGCACTTATGGGGCTTACATTCTACCTTGCAAAAAAGACTGAATAAAAAAAATAAGAGCAGTATATAGGGATGCATATAATAAGTTCTAAGGAGCAGAACAAAATTGAAAAGAGGGCGAGAAATTGTTGATGTGGGGACTTCCCTGGTGGTGCAGTAGATAAGAATCCACCTGCCCATGCAGGTGACACAAGTTTGATCCCTGATCTGGGAAGAATGCACATGCAGTGGAATCTTAGAGCTGGTAAGCCTGTGTGCCACAACCTCTGAGCCTGTGTGTTACATCTATGGAAGCCTCATGCCTTAGAGCCCATGCTGTGCAACAAGAGAAGCCACCAAACTGAGAAGCCCAGGCACCGCAACTAGAGAGTAACCCATGCTTGCTGCAACTAGAGAAAGCCCACACAAAGCAATGAAGACCCAGTGCAGCCAAAAACTAAAAATTAATTAATTAAAAAAATTGTTGATGTGGAAATGGAGATTCTTATATAGATGAGGTAATGGGGCAGGTCTCACTGAAGAGATCACATTTACTTAAAGGAATACAATTAATGAAGGGTATATTATACAAATATCAGAGAAGAACATTCCAGAAAGAGACAACAGAAAATGCAAAGGTATTCTCTGAGGCAGGAGGTACCTAGGATGATTTTTGAACAGAGACAATGAGGCCCACACAACTAAAAGGAAACAAACAAGACAGAGTGAGTAGCAGAAGATAAAATAACCCAGGTTCAAAGTTGTCAACTATATACAGCTTTACACATCACCATGGGCTTAGATTTTCAATGTGAATGATATACGAAGCCATTCACGGTTTGTCGAGCAGAAATATAACATGATCTAAGTTACTCTGGCAGCTGAATTAAAAATAGACTTTAGGAGCCGTAGCAGAATCAGAAATACCAGTTAGGAAGCTATTGCTTAAAAGCAAACAAGATATAAGGAAAGTGTGGATTCAGGTAGAATATTGGAAGCAGTGTAGACACGATTGGATTTTGGATATATTTTAGCAATAGAGGAAAAATTATTTAATGATAGATTGGACATGGAGTACGTACAAAATAAAACAGTCAAGAATGGCACCAAGTTCTTCAGGATACACATCAAGAGAAATGGAGTTGTTATTAACTAAGATGTGAAAGACTGAGAGAGCAGCAGGCTGTGGGGGAGGTAATCAGGTTATACTGACAAGAACATTTTTGCAGGATTGGACCAGGTTCAAAAAAGAAAGCATGAAGACCAGCTGGAATAGACTACTTCTTCAAGGAGTTTTGCTTTACAAGGAAGGAGATGAGCAGGACTACAACCAGAAGTAGAAAGGTAGTTGAGATTGTATTTTATTGTATTTTAAGATGGGGGTATAACTGGGTATGTATTTGAAAATAGAATGAATAGAGTTAAAAATGATCATTCAGGAGAGGAAAGGGAAACTTACTGGAATACCATGACTGATTCAGCCTCTGGGTTAATCCACGAACTAAAGCGGCCACACACTACATTCATTACCTTTAATCTGTTACATTAAACTCTAATTTCCACAAAAACTTGGATAATAATATTAATACTCATGTAATAATCTAATACCATTATAAAATTAACAAAGAACTCAGAAGGACTAGAAGATTTTCAATCACTACTTATTCCCCTATTAGCTTTTAGCAAGCAACCTAAGGCAAGTAACTTAGTGATTAACTATTTGCCTAAAATCTTTCTTAGGTTCTGAGTTGAAAACAAAAACAGCAACAACAAAAATGTTTGCCAAACAAACATGCCTTTATTTGGACTAATGGAGCCAATTCAACCTCTGGAATAAACTAGTCTGAGTAAACCTGGTTATGCTACAGTAACAACATGAATTGTTGGTCTTTTATCACAAAATTAATTCATGTTTTGCTCTCACAGTATGTCTGTTATGAGTCGACAATGGTGATTCTCCACTGCAGTCATTCAAGGAGCCAAGTTACTAAAAGAAGCTCCCTCTTACATATGTTTCCATGATCTGAGCTCTAACACGTATTTTAACTCCAAACAGGAGAAGGCAATGGCACCCCACTCCAGTACTCTTGCCTGGAAAATCCCATGGATCGAGGAGCCCGGTAGACTGCAGTCCATGGGGATGCTAGGAATCAGACATGACTGAGCGACTTCACTTTCACTTTTCACTTTCATGCACTGGAGAAGGAAATGGCAACCCACTCCAGTGTTCTTGCCTGGAGAATCCCAGGGACGGGGGAGCCTGGTGGGCTGCCGTCTATGGGGTCGCACAGAGTCGCACGCAACTGAAAAGACTTACTTAGCAGCAGCAGCAACTCCAAACAATATTGAATTCATGAATTGCCAACACCAAAGGTATTTTGCTCTTCTGAATTGTAATCACTTAGTAATCATTTATCCTTTCTTGGAAAAGTACCAAGAGCATAATTAGCACCTGGCAATTGATTCCTTTCTGTTCTCAATGAGAATGCGGTCAACAGTTCACTCCCTGTGAACTGCTTGTTACCCTGTGGCTTCCCTTGTGGCTCGGCTGGTAAAGAATCTGCTTGCAGTGCAGGAGACCTGGGTTTGATCCCTTGGTTGGGAAGATCCCCTGGAGAAGAGAAAGGCTACCCACTCCAGTATTCTGGCCTGGAGAATTCCATAGACTGTACAGTCCATTGGGTCGCAAAGAGTCAGACACGAGTGAGCAACTTTCACTTTTATTTATACATATATATATATATATATATATATATATTTTTTTTTTACCCCAAGCAGTACTCCATAACAGTTTCTGCTTATTCCCTTAGCATCAGCATGTTCTTTAACCTTGAGGCTAGTTGTTTTGAGAGTTTGAGTCTGTGTGTAAATGCCCTATTTTGCAATGCAGAGGTTGTACTACAATATTTTGCTCTAAAGATCACATTAATTTTCAGTGAAAATGACAATACTGTTTTATACCTCTCCTATAAACTCTGTGAAGGATCATATTGGATACTATAATTTCTTTCTAAAACTAGGCAATCATCAAAGCAGATGACATGTTTTTTAACTAAGAATCACAATGTAATTTAAAAAAATTGTCTAACTATATGTTATTACTCACATTGGGAGAAGTAGTACTTCTGTACACATCAAAAGTGCATATACATGTGGAAAAATTCACTTTGAAAACCAACTGGAAACTGGCAAAAGGACTCCTGGACAACCAAGGCTATAAGAAAAACACACAGGTAATTGGGTAGGAAGGGAAGAAAGCTATTGGGTCAGGACCTGTGCCCCTGGGAGGAGACTCAGAGGAAAAAGGAGATAACATGCTGAAGAGGGATGGATACATACCTGCTCTGGGGAAGGAGTGGGGAAAGCCACAAATTGGATGCCCCATTCCTGAGGTCCTACACAGGGGACCTGCCGCTAAATAAAGATCAATAAACACTTTTAGAATATTTCACTAAATGATGATGATTTAAGTAATTAATATTATAGGCACTGTTCGTCATTTTAGGGAAGAAAGGCACATCCATTTCACTGATTGTAAAAATCACTGTTGCTCAATGAAAGAGATAGGAAAATTTAGAGTGGCATGGGGAATTTTCCAAATGTTTCACTTGGAATTTCTTACTTTTGTGAAGAATAACAGAGATAAATGCAAACAAAGTAGAAGACATTCCAGCTGTATGGAACCAACTCTTGATAAATGACTCAGAGGTGTTCGGTACACAACAAAGGAATTCTTAAGAGAAATAGGAGCTGCTCTTAAAGTAGCCTGGACAAAATGCAGTCACATTTGTCAGATGTGGTGAAATTTGCTGTGGTCTCAGCATCTCTGTAGTCCAGGGAACTGAGGTTTATGGAGAAAGTGAAGTTAGATTGTCAGGATATTAGAGATGCAGGAAGAAGCTAGGGATGAGGGAAACCTCAGAAGAATAAAAAAGAGAGAGAGAGAGAAAGATCTGTATCTATTTTTCCATCTTCCTGTCTTTCTCTTTCATACTAAACTCTTATTCATTTTTTCCCAACTTTGTTGAGGTATAATTGACTTAACATTTTGTAAGTTTATGATATACAATGTGATGATTTCAAATGAAAAATACTGCGAAATGACTACCAAAATAAAGTTAACACATTCATTACCTCACTTAGTTACTTTATGGGATGGCACGAGCTGAATATATTTTAAATCTACTCTCTTAGCAATGTATACAATGTAGTATTGTTAACTATCTTCACCAGGCTATACATTAGATCTTTTAACTTACTCATTTTATAGCTAACTGGAAGTTTGACTCCCATCATTTATCCCCCCCACCGCTAGCTCCTGACAACCTTCAATCTATTCTCTGTTTCTAAAGATCAATTTTTGAATTCCACATGTAAGTGAGATTATATATTATTTGTCTTTCTTCAGTTAGCATAACACTCTCAAGCTTTATCCATGTTGTTACAAATGGCAGGATTTCTTTCTTTTGAATGACTAACTAATATTTCATTATATCTATCACATTTTCTTTATCCATCCATCAAAAGACACAGGCTGAGGGTTTGGCTCAAGTTGGCAGAGTAAAAGACAATGGATCTCACCTCCAACCATGAACACATCAAAAGTACATATACATGTGGAAAAATTCTCTTTGAAAACCAACTGGAAACTGGCAAAAGGACACTTGGACAACCAAGGCTATAAGAAAAATACACAGGCAATTGGGTAGTAAGGGAAGAAAGTGATTGGGTCAGGACCTGTGCCCCTGGGAGGGGACTCAGAGGAAAAGGGAGATAACATGGAGAGGGGAGGGATGGATATACACCTGCTCTGGGGAAGGAGCGGTAAAAGCCACAAATTGGATGCCCCAGTCCTGAGGTCCTACACAGGGGAGATCAGCCCTCTGGCTGTTCAGAGGACAGCTGAGACCAATAGAAGGGCTGTAGGAAGCCTGGACTGTGCATGTGAGGAGAGATCAAATAAGGTTTGCACTTGAGTGAGGGTTCAGAGAGCTCTGCTGCAGTGGCTGCTGGGTTTCCTGTGGCTCCTTGCCCTGCTTTCCAGCCTAAGCTGAGAGCCTGCACTGGCCCTCTCATAGCGCAGCTCTGGATCTCGGGTGGCCCCAACCAGGGAAAAGACCTGACCATGTGATGCAGAGGCCATCCAGTCTAGAGGAAAAGCCTGCATGAGGCAGCAATGCTCTTTGAAAGAAAATCTGTATCTTAAAGAGAAGATTTTCTTAAGATTATTATTCTTGAGGTTAAATAAGGATAGGGGGCAAGATAAAAAATGGATATCATTTTCTGGAAAACAGTCTCATTTGTTCTATGTTTATCAACTGATTAGCTTTAAAATAGAATAATGGCCCATTTACCCCCCTCATTTTGCCAGGAATGTATGGGTTGAGCTAAGTGAAACGGTTGTTTTATAAGTCAAAAAGAGTCAAATGTCAGCAATTTCATGATTTACCTAATAGAATTAAGCCTATTTGGTTTCTCATTTCTGTTCAGTAGCTTAGTTGTGTCCGACTCTTTGTAACCCCATGGACTACAGCGCGCTAAGCCTCCCTGTCCATGACCAACTCTTGGAGTTTACTCAAACTTGTGTCCGTTGAGACGGTGATGCCATCCAACCATCTCATCCTCTGTCATCCCCTTCTCCTCTTGCCTTCAATCTTTCCCAGCATCAGGGTCTTTTCAAATGAGTCAGTTCTTCACATCAGGGAGTCAAAGTATTGGAGTTTCAGCTTCAATCAGTCCCTTCCAATGAATATTCAGGGCTGATTTCCTCTATCATGGACTGGTTGGAACTCCTTGCAGGCCGAGGGACTCTCAAGAGTCTTTTCCAACACCACAAATTGAAAAGCATCAATTCTTTGGTGCTCAGCATTTTTTAGAGTCCAACTCTCACATCCATACAAGACTAGTGGAAAAACCACAGCTTTGACTTGACAGACCATTGTTGGCAAAGTAATGTACTTTTTTTTAATATGCTGTCTAGGATGGTCATAGCTTTTCTTCCAAGGAGTAAACATCTTTTAATTTCATGGCTACAGTCAACACCTTCAGTGATTTAGGAGCCCAGAAAAATAAAGTCTGTCAGTGTTTCCCCTCTTTCCCCATCTATTTGTCACGAAGTGATGGGACCGGATGCCATGATCTTAGTTTTCTAAATGTTGAATTTTAAGCCAACTTTTTCACTCCCCTCTTTCATTTTGTTCAAGAGTTATTTCATCTTTAGTTCTTTTTCACTTTCTACCCTACGTGTGGTGTCATCTGCATATTTGAGGTTATTGATATTTTCTCCAGGCAATCTTAATTCCAGTTTGTGCTTCATCCAGCCTGGCATTTCACATGATGCACTCTGCATGTAAGTTAAATAAACAGGGTAACAATATACAGACTTGAAGTACTCCTTTTCCAATTAGAAAACAGTCTGTTGTTCCATATTCACTTCTAACTGTTGCTTCCTAACTGCATACTGATTTCTCAAGAGGCAGGTCAGGTGGTCTGGAATTCCCATCTGTTAAAGAATTCTCCACACTTTGTTGTAATCCACACAATCAAAGGCTTTGGCATAGTCAATAAAGCATAAATAGATGTTTTTCTGGAACTCTTTTGCTTTTTCTATGATTCAGCAGATGTTGGCAATTTGATCTCTGGTTCCTCTGCCTTTTATAAATCCAGCTTGAACATCTGGAATTTCACAGTTCACGTACTGTTGAAGCCTGATTTGGAGATTTTTGAGCATTATGTTACTAGCATGTGAGATGAGTGCAATTGTGTGGTAGTTTGAGCATTCTTTGGCATTGCCTTTCTTTGGGATTGGAATGAAAACTGACCTTTTCCAGTCCTATGGCCACTGCTGAGTTTTCCAAATTTGTTGGCATATTGAGTGCAGCACTTTCACAACATCATCTTTGAGGATTTGGAATAGCTCAACTGGAATTCCATCACCTCCACTAGCTTTGTTCATAGTGATGCTTTCTAAGGCCCACTTGACTTCACATTCCAGGATGTCTGGCTCTAGGTCAGTGATCACACCATCGTGATTATCTGGGTCCTGAAGATCTTTTTTGTACAGTTCTTCTGTGTATTCTTGCCATCTCTTCTTAATATCTTCTGCTTCTGTTAGATCCATACCATTTCTGTCCTTTATTGTCTTCACCTTTACATGAAATGGTCTTGGTATCTCTAATTTTCCTGAAGAGATCTCTAGTCTTTCCCACTGTATTTTTTCCCACTATTTCTTCGCACTGATCACTGAGGAAGACTTTCTCATCTCTCCTTGCTATCCTTTGGAATTCTGCATTCAAATAGGTATATTTTTCCTTTTCTCCTTTGCCTTTCGCTTCTCTTCTTTTCACAGCTATTTGTAAGGCCTTTACAGACAGCCATTTTGCTCTTTTGCATTTTTTTTTCTTGGGGATGGTCTTTATCTCTGTCTCCTGTACAATATCACAAAACTCTGTGCATAGTTCTCCAGGCACTCTATCAGATTTAATCTCTTGAATCTATTTCTCACTTCCACTGTATAATCATAAGGGATTTGATTTAGGTCAAACCTGAATGGTAATCCAAGTCTATGTCCCAAACAGTAATGCTGAAGAAGCTGAAGTTGAACAATTCTATGAAGACCTACAAGACCTTCAAGAACTAACACCCAAAAAAGATGTCCTTTTCATTATAGGGGACAGGAATGTAAAAGTAGGAAGCCAATAATCACCTGGAGTAACAGGCAAATTTGGCCATGGAATACAGAATGAAGCAAGGCAAAGGCTAATAGAGTTCTGACAAGAGAATGCACTAGTCATAGCAAACACCCTCTTCCAACAACATAAGAGAAGATTCTACAGATGGACATCACCAGATATTCGACACTGAAATCAGATGGATTATATTCTTTGCAGCCAAAGGTGAAGAAGCTCTATATAGTCAGCAAAAAAAAAAAAAAAAAAAAAGACCGGAAGCTGAATGTGGCTCAGATCATGAACTCCTTATTGCCAAATTCAGACTTAAATTGAAGAAAGTGGAGAAAACCACTAGACCATTCAGGTATGACCTAAATCAAATCCTTTATGACTATACAGTGGAAATGAGAAATAGATTTAAGGGACTAGATCTGATAGATAGAGTGCCTGATGAACTATGGATGGAGATTTGTGACATTGTACAGGACACAGGAATCAAGACTATCTCCAGAAAAGAAATTCAAAAAAGCAAAATGACTCTCTGAGGAGGCCTTACAAATAGCTGTGAAAAGAAGGGAAATGAAAAGCCAAGGATAAAAGGAGAGATATACCCATTTTGAATGCAGAGTTCCAAAAAATAGCAAGGAGAGATAAAAAAGCCTTCCACAGCAGTCAGTGCAAAGAAAAAGAGGAAAATAATAGAATGGGAAAAACTAGAGATCTCTTCCAGAAAATCAGAGATACCAAAGGAACATTTCATGCAAAGATGGGCTCGATAAAGGACAGAAATGGTATGGACCTAATCCCAGGGACGGGGGAGCCTGGTGGGCTGCCATCTATGGGGTCGCACAGAGTCGGACAGGACTGAAGTGATGCAGCAGCAGCAGCAGCAGCAGAGTGGCTCATTGGTAAAGAATATGCCTGCAATTCAGGAGATGTGGGTATGATCCCTGAGTCAGGAAGATCCTCTGGAGAAGGAAATGGCAACCCACTCCAGTGTTCTTGCCTGGGAGATCCCATGGACAGAGGAGCCTGGCAGGCAAGAGTCGGACATGACTTAGGCACTAAACCACCATAGATAATTTAACAACAGCAAGTTGAAGACTTCAATATCTTATTTTTAAAATATTAGCAAGGTGAAAAGACAGCCTTCAGAATGGGAGAAAGTAATAGCAAATGAAGCAACTGACAAACAACTCATCTCAAAAATATACAAACAACTCCTACAGCTCAACTCCAGAAAAATAAATGACCCAATCAAAAAATGGGCCAAAGATCTAAATAGACATTTCTCCAAAGAAGACATACAGATGGCTAACAAACACATGAAAAGATGTTCAACATCACTCATTATCAGAGAAATGCAAATCAAAACCACTATGAGGTACCATTTCATGCCAGTCAGAATGGCTGCAATCCAAAAGTCTACAAATAATAAATGCTGGAGAGGGTGTGGAGAAAAGGGAACCCTCTTACACTGTTGGTGGGAATGCAAACTAGTACAGCCACTATGGAGAACAGTGTGGAGATTCCTTAAAAAACTGGAAATAGAACTGCCTTATGATCCAGCAATCCCACTGGTGGGCATACACACTGAGGAAACCAGAAGGGAAAGAGACACGTGTACCCCAGTGTTCATCGCAGCACTGTTTATAATAGCCAGGACATGGAAGCAACCTAGATGTCCATCAGCAGATGAATGGATAAGAAAGCAGTGGTACATATACACAATGGAGTATTACTCAGCCATTAAAAAGAATACATTTGAATCAATTCTAATGAGGTGGATGAAACTGGAGCCTATTATACAGAGTGAAGTAAGCCAGAAGGAAAAACACCAATACAGTATACTAACGCATATATATGGAATTTAGAAAGATGGTAACAATAACCCTGTGTACGAGACAGCAAAAGAGACACTGATGTATAGAACAGGCTTATGGACTCTGTGGGAGAGGGAGAGGGTGGGAAGATTTGGGAGAATGGCATGGAAACATGTAAAATATCATGTATGAAATGAGATGCCAGTCTAGGTTCGATGCACGATGCTGGATGCTTGGGGCTGGTGCACTGGGACGACCCAGAGGGATGGTATGGGGAGGGAGGAGGGAGGAGGGTTCAGGATGGTGAACACATGTATACTTGTGGTGGATTCATTTTGATATTTGGCAAAACTAATACAATTATGTAAAGTTTAAAAATAAAATAAAATTAATTTAAAAAGAAAAAAAATAAAATAAAATTCATATAAAAAAATAAAATAAACAAAGGAAATACTAATGAATGGAACAGAAATGTGTAGATAATAGAAAAAAAAAAAAACAGAAAAATAAAGGAAGCCAAAAGTTGTCTCTTTGTAAAAACTAACAAAATTCACAAACCTTTAGCTACAATGAGATGGGGGTGGTCAACTAGTAAAATAAGAAATGAAGGAGGGAAAGTCACTACCAAACTTACAAAAATGAACAAGCTTTAGAAGGCAACACTATGACCATTTGTTTACCAAAAAATTAGGCTGCTTAAATGAAGGGGATAAATTCTTAAAAAAATGCAAATTACTAAATATTACTCTAGAGGAAAAATTAAAAAAAAAAAACACAACTGACCCTAGAAGAAGAAAGCAGAAAAATAAATACATAAAATAAAAAGAGATTGAATTCATAATTTTAAAATTCTCATTAAGAAAAATTCAGACTCAGACGGCTTCACCTATGACTTTTTCCAAAAAGTTAAAGAATAAACACAAATCCTTCAGCATTTCTTTCCCAAAAATAGCAGAGAAAATATTTTCCAACTTATTCTATAAGGCCTGTATTAACCTGATTCCAAAATCGAAGAAAACAAAACTACAAACCAATATCTCTTATGACGATGGATATAAAAATCCTTAATAAATAGTAGGAATCCAAATCTATAAGCATATAAAAAAGAATTATATACCATAACCAAGTAGGACTTAGCTCAGGAATACAAGGCTATTTTTAACACCCAAAAATCCATTAATGTAAAATGTCATAGAAATGGAATGATGACAAATTGAAAATTACAGTGGAGTAATCATAGTTAGGCATACAAAACGTCTTCAGGTGGCCATTGAACATCTGGTCTCAAAAATGTTTCTGCGCCACTGAGAATGTGACTTTTCTGAACTGTACCAAACAATGACCTCCCAAAGACACCACCAGTCATTTAGAACAACATCTCCTAGCTGCAACCTTGTGGTCTCAGAGTTACCCCTCCCACCCTCCACTGCATCTACATAAGTTTTTAGACCTCAAACCATCCTTTTAACAAGCACCCTTACTTCTTGCCAGTTGCGATCATAATTCCTGGCAAACAGCTTATGTAACTAACAGTGGCTTTGCAGGCTTTGTCTTTATAAGCTTCCTCAATTTTGTAGTCTGACACCTGGTGGCTCAGATGGTAAAGAATCTGTCTGAAACATGGGAGACCTGGGTTTGATCCCTGGGTTGGGAAGATCCCTGGAGAAGGAATGGCTACCGACTCCAATATTCTTGCCAGGATAATTCCATGGACAGAGGAGGCCGGCTGGCTACAGTCCATGGGGTTGCAAAGAGTTGGACACAACTGAGCAACAGACACTTTCATGCTTTCCCACATGACACAATTTACGTGCTTCTTGAATCTGTGTCTCTGAGGCTGCAGTACTAACAAATCCTAAATAAATGCCTCTTTATCTCAATTAGATCTTCATTTCTGAAAATTTTGGTTAACAGGAATAAAGAACAACAATATGATCATATCAGTAGGTACCTAGAAAACGTGTGATAAACTCTAATACCTTTTATAGAAAGAGTAAAACTTGACACACTTGGCATAGAAGAGAACTTTTTCAACCCTATTTCTATAAAGTGATCAGAATAAGCAAATCTATATAAATAGAAAGCAGACTGGTGGTTGATGAGCTGAGGATTGGAAGAATGGTGATAGACTGCTAATGGTTACTTGGTTTGTTTTGGAGATGACTCAAATCTAAAATCACTGAACACCTCTGTGAATATACTAAAAACCACTCCCTGGATAGCTCAGTTGGTAAAGAATCTGCCTGCAATGCAGGAGATCCCGGTTTGATCCCTGGGTTGAGAAGATCCCCAGGACAAGGGAAAGGCTACCCACTCCAGTATTCTGGCCTGGAGAATTCCATGGACTGTATATAGCCCATGGGATCGCAAAGAGTCAGACACAACTGAGCAATTTTCACTTCACTTCACATATTTTAAACGGTTGAATCATGGCTAAGTGTTATATCTCAATAAGGCTCTTTAAAAAAATATTGATCAAGGTAAAAGAGCTTAGTCACTTTCTTCTTAATTGCTATTACTCCTTCCTTGTTAAAATAAGCCAGCCTTAAAAGAGTGGCTAACCCTCTCATAAACGTCAGAAAGCCAGCAATGGTTTAGAAGAAAAGCCATATATGTAAAGGATAGACTTTCTTAATACCTAAGTCGTAAGGTGTTCTCAGCTTAATAAAATATTATTAACTTTTAGCGATACATCCCTCCTCAGTTTCCTGGTACATATCAGAACAGTAAAGCTGGACCCCTGAATTGCTTTGACTTTGTGAAATCCATTCTGGCCATTGCTACACACCAATTTATGTGGCTGGCATTAAAAATCCCACTTTGCCTTAGTTATGTCATTGGGCTTTCCTGTGCTCCTGACCTGAGCCTCAAGGTCTCACTCCTTATTTTTCTGTCTTTTCATGACATTAAATATCAAAGATCCTCAGATTTGGTGCTTCTGCTCACTTTATTATATTAACAAGATTTCCTAAGCCTTTCTGCTCTTTAAGTACACAGAGATAGAAATAATAATCCTTTTTCCATTTTATGGTTTTGTTAAGTTTGTAACTAAGTAAATTTAGAAATTCAGTTTAAAATGTAGTCAATCTAGTTGTTTGGTCAATTAAAATACCCTAATGTTTTAGTGATATATATACAGAGCATAAGTGTGCTGAAACACTAAACATGATTTAAAATCAGAATCATTCTTTCCAAATGGTACCTTAATATTTTCTAACTCATATGTTTTGCGAACAACCAATTTTATTCCTGGTATAATGTTGTTTAATGTTTATATCGTTGTGTTAGTTGGATTTGCATTGAATTCCATAAATATTAAATGTTATAAATTTCTTACTTATAGTTATACAGAACTAACGTTTGCACATGCAAGGTCCTTTACCAATGTGTTTGTATATAATGTGACTTTTTCACAAGTTATCATTTGTTTTTACTTATGCATATCTTTAGGAATTATGTGCTACTCTTAGTCACTAAAATTTAGCTGAGACCAGGGCATTTTTAAACAATTTAATTGCAATTATCAAAACATTTCTTAAACAAAGGTCAATTCATTAGCTTTATTTCAAATGCGTCTCCTCTCACTAGATAGACTTAATTGCTTCTATTGTGACGTTTTTTTGAACTATAGGAAATGAACTCCACAGACCTTCCTGTCTGTTGTTTTCAATTATGAAAATCATTGCCATTCATACTAAATGATTTTTTATTCACTTAATACTCGACAAAAGAAAAGAAAACACAAAACACACAGATGTAATTACAGTACAGTCATTACCACCGATCTATAATTTCACTCTTTCCTTGTTGCAATCATCAAGTCCACTGATCACTGCTTCCAATTCCTTGAATATTTTAGCACCTTATCTACTGTTATTCTCTTCAATACCTCTCTAATTATTAGCAATTTCAATATCCGTGTTACCTTTTACAATACTTTTTGAGCTTCTCCTGGTTTCTTGATGCCCTCTCCCTCTGATCTTATCTGCCACATTTCCTCAATCCTCACTGCTACAACCACAGATACCACAGTTAACTGTCAATATCCCTCTTCCATCATCTCATTTTCAACATCTCCTCATCTGAATACAAGTCTCTATCTTTCCAATTTATTCACTCTTCTTCCCCAAGTAGTACAATTCTTTGCCCTCACTGCTGCTGCTGCTGCTGCTAAGTTACTTCAGTCGAGTCTGACTCTGTGCGACCCCATAGACAGAGAATCCCATCCCTGGGATTCTCCAGGCAAGAACACTGGAGTGGGCTGCCATTTCCTTCTCCAATGCATGAAAGTGAAAAGTGAAAGTGAAGTCGCTCAGTCGTGTCCTACTCTTAGCGACCCTATGGACTGCAGCCCACCAGGCTCCTCCATCCATGGGATTTTCCACTAGACCCTAAATAAAACTTCATTTGATTCTACAAGTTTGTTACTATTTATTACTCTTCTATATTCTCCAATCCCTTACTACTCAGCATCGTTTCTGCGGCCCATTTTTAGACTAATTTATCTTGCATGAACTCTAGCTCTATATGATCCTGTCTCCTGATATCCACTTAATGAAACCCCAAACCTTGTTAATCAACTATCTGTATCTCTTATATTTGCATTTTGGCAGTTGACTTAGGTGGGGAAAAAGTCAAAATTATATTGATGCTGTGTTCTTTTAAAATAGACCAATTACTTGGTACTTAATGCAGCCTAGATTCTATCTATGTTTTTTGTTGTTGTTGTCTAAATATACTTCTGCCTTGAGAGAAAATTCTTTAATACCATTTTTTCATGCCTTTAACAATGCTCCATTCTCCTCATTATGATCCTGTTACCTGGTATGCTAAGCAAGTAAATGTCTACAAAATGATTTTGTAATATATTCCAGGGATGCAAGGATAGTTCAATACCAGCAAATCAAAAAATGTGGTACACCGCATTAACAAATAAAAAAAAATCATAGGATAATTTGAATACATATAGAAAAAGCATTTTATAAAATAAAATATCCTTTCATAATAAAAACTCTCACCAAACTGAGTTTACATAGAATGTATCTCAATATAATAGAGGCCATATATGATAAGCCCACAGTTAACATAATATTAAATAGTGAAAAGCTGAAGCTTTTCCTTTTAAGGTTAGGACCAAAGACAAGGATGCCTACTCTCATCACTTTTATTCAATATAGTACTGAAAGTCTTATCCAGAACAATTAGTATAGGCGAAGGAAAAAAAAAGGCATTCAAATCAGAAAGGAAGAAGACAAATTTTCTCTATCTGCAGATGACATGATCTTATATATAAAAATCCTAAAGATACCACCAAAAATCTTAGAACTAATAAACAATTTCAATAAAATTGTAGGACACAAAATCAACATACAAAACAACAAACTATCAACAAGTAAAATTAAGAAAACCATTCTCATTTACAATAGCATCAAAGATAATAAAATAGTTAGGAAACAATTTAACCAAGGAAGTGAAAGATATGCATACTGAAAACTATCAAATACTGATGCGGAAGAATTGATGCTTTTGAACCGTGGTGTTGGAGAAGACTCTTGAGAGTCCCTTGGACTGCAAGGAGATCCAACGAGTCCATCCTAAAGGAGATCAGTCCTGGGTGTTCATGGAGGGACTGTTGAAGCTGAAACTCCAATACTTTGGCCACCTGATGCGGAGAGCTGACTCATTTGAAAAGACCCTGATGCTGGGAAAGATTGAAGGCAGGAGGGGAAGGGAATGACAGAGGATGAGATGGTTGGATGGCATCACTGACTCAATGGACGTGGGTTTGGTGGACTCCGGGAGTTGGTGATGGACAGGGAGGCCTGGTTCATTGGGTCGCAAAGAGTCAGACACGACTGAGCGACTGTACTGAATTGAACTGAAATTGAAGAAACAAAGGGAAAGATATTGTGTTCATGGATTAGGAGAATTACTATTTTTAAAATGTCCATCCTAAATGAAGCAATCTATAGATTCAATTCAATTTCTACAAAAATTCCAAGGACATTTTTCATAGGAATATGAAGAAATCCTAAAATTTCATGTCACCACAAAATTTCCAAATAGCCAAAACAATCTTGAGAAAGAGGAACAAATTTGAAGGCATCAAACTTTCTGATTTCAAACTCTACTAAAGGCTATAGTAAACGAAATAGTAAGTAAAGGCAGGAAAAATGTACACAAACAATAACAACAACAACAGCACCAAAAAAAAAAAGTATAGATAAATGTAACATAATAAAGAGCCCAGAAATAAATTCATGCATATATGATCAATAATTTCTGAAAAAGGAGCTAAGAACATAAAATCAAGATAGAACAGTCTCTTCAATAGACAATGTTAGGAAAACTGGATACATACATGTAAAAAAAATATAATCTACCCTAAAGCAACTCAAATTGCAATAAAGACTTGAATGAGCATGGAGCCTATTATACAGAGTGAAGTAAGCCAGAAAGAAAAACACCAGTACAATATACTAATGCATATATATGGAATTCAGAAAGATGGTAACTATAACCCTGTATGCAAGACAGCAAAAGAGACACAGATGTATAGAACAGTCTTTTGGACTCTGTGGGAGAGGGAGAGGGTGGGATGATTTGGGAGAATGGCATTGAAACATGTATAATATCATATATGAAATGAATCGCCAATCCAGGTTTGATCCATGATACAGGATGCTTGCGGCTGGTGCACTAGGATGACCCAGAGGGATGGCATGGGGAGGGAGGTGGGAGGGAGGTTCAGGATGGGGAACACGTGTACATCCGTGGTGGATTCATGTTAATGCATGGCAAAACCAATACAATATTGTAAAGTAATTAGCCTCCGATTAAAATAAATAAATGTATATTAAAAAAAGACTTGAATGAAAGCTCTGAAACTGAAAAATTCCTAGTAGAAAATATAGTAAATAATCTCCTTGACTTTGGTTTAGCAATGAATTTTTGAATTTGGCACTAAAAAGGAAGGCAACAGACGAGAAAATAAACAAGTGGGACTTCAACAAACTAAAAATCTTCTTTATAGCAAAGAAAATGATCAATGGAGTTAAAATGCAACCTACAGAATGAGAGGTAATATTTGCAACCATATAGCTGATAAGGGGCTAACATTTTAAATATACAAGGATCTCATGCAACTCAATAGCAAAAAACGAATCAATGAAATAAATGGCAAAGGATCCAAAAACTGCATTTTTCCTATGAAGACATACAAATGACCAAAAGGTAATGAGAAATGCTTAATTTTACTAATTATTAAGGAAACAAAAATCAAAACCAGGACAATATATTATTTCATATCTGTTACAATGTCTATCTATTATCAAAACAAAAAAAAGATAACAAATGTTGGCAAGCAAGAGAAAAGGAGCCCTTGTACACTGTTGGTAGGAATGTAAATTGATACAGCATTATGAAAAACAGTATGAGGCTTCCTCAATAAATTAAAATAGAACTAACATATGATTAATTAAGTCCACTTCTGGATACATATCCAAAGGAAATAAAATCATTATCTTGAAGAGAAATCTGTACCCCCACGTTTATAGCAGCATTATTCACAATAGCGCAGGTATGGAAAAAAAGTAGGTGTCCATCAATGAATAAGGGCTTCCCAGGTGGCTCAGTGGTAAAGAATCCATCTGCCATGCAGGAGACCATGGTTCCATCTCAGGGTCAGGAAGATCCTCTAGAGAGAGGATGGCAACCCTCTCCAGCATTCTTGCCTGGAGAATCCCAATGGATAGAGGAGCCTGACAGGCTACAGTTCATGAGGTCACAAAGTGTCAGACAGGACTGAAGTGACTGAGCATGCATGCATGTATCTATCAATGAATAAATGGATTAAAGAAACACTGTACCACTCCCACACAAACACATACAATGGAATATACTCAACTCCAAAACAAGAAGGAATTCTATAAATTGCAAGAACATGAATAAAACTGGAAGGCATTACGTTGTGTAAAAAGGCCATACAGAGAAAGACAAATATGTCATGGTATCAGTTATATGTGAAATATTAAAACACACACACAAACACACACACAGGGTATTTCAGTAGTAAAGAAACCACCAGCCATTGCAGTAGACATGGGTTCGATCCCTGGGTCTGGAAGACCCCCTGGAAGAGGAAATGGCAACTCATTCCAGTATTCTTGCTTGGGAAATCCCATGGACAGAGTAGCCTGGCAGACAAGTCGCAAAAGAGTCAGACATGACTTTGTGACTTAACAAGAAAAGCAATTGCCAGGGAATAAGGGATAAGGGAAATAGAAAGAGGTTGGTGAAAAGGTACAAACTTTTAGTTATAAGATGAATAAGTCACTATACATGGTGACTATAACTGATAATGTGTGTGTGTGCATGTGAAAGTCACTCAGTGGTGTCTGAGTCTTTGCGACCCCATGGACTATACAGTCCATGGAATTCTCCAGGCCAGAATAGTCAAGCGACTAGCCTTTCCCTTCTCCAGGGGATCTACCCAATCCAGGGATCGAACCCAAGTCTCCAGCATTGCAGGCGGATTCTTTACCAGCTGAGCTGCAATGGAAGCCCATAATTAATAATACTCATATAATTGAAATTTCCTGAAAGTAGAACTTAAATGTTTTTACTAAAATAAATAAGTAAATAATGGTTAACTTAATGGAGTGAATTCTTTCATGATGTGTAGGTATATGAAATAATCAAATTGTACACTTTAAAGATCTTACAATTTTATTTGTCAGTTGTACCTCTAAAAAAGCTAGAGAGAAATAAAAGCTACTAGAAGGAAACTTTTTTATGCTACCACATCAGACACCACACCCTATTAACCTGTCTACATCTAATATTCATGTACTTTCTCCTCCTGCTTGCAACTATATATATATATTCGCATGTCTATGGTCAAAACGTGTTTATGGACTTAATCACAACCTCCTTGCCAATTCAAGAAGGAATTCCTCTGGAATTACCTTTCTCTACTCCCTTGCCATTAATATTTACCTTCCTAATAGGTCAACCGGTCAACATGCAAATATGCTGTAACACCATCTATCTTTTAAAAATGGCACATATTCTTGTTTCATTGGTGTCCTTTTTCTGTGCTCATTGTTTGGTGTAGTGAAAGTATGAAATCAGAAAGACCTGGTTTCATTTTTGGTTTTTTATTTATTTATTTATTTATTTTAGAGGATAATCATTTATTTCATACATTCACAGAATATTTACAAAGGATGGCATGCACTTGGCCACCAAAGTCACTGGTTATTAAATATCCACCTGAGAGATATCAGTGGTTGTCACACTCAGAGATTCTGATGTAATTAGACTTGGATGGGACATAGGCATTGGTATTTTTAAAGTTTCCCAGGCTTGTCTGTTACCAAAGGACAAATTTTTTATGATCATAAGAGATACTGAAAATGAGAGCTCTTCAGTTTGTTTATTGTCCTAACCAGGATTGGCCGTATTTTCCAGATCTATTTTTCATACTTCTTCAAGTCTTAAGAATATCCAGGGTAAAAAGGGAGGCAGAATAGGGTTCACAGTCTCTGACATAATCTATTTTATGTCAAGAATGTCTTTGTACTAATAGTGGGTGAGGCTTGAAAGTCAAGAAGTTAATTTTTCTTGACCAATCTTAAATACAAGCCCTATCTTGAAACTGCCCAGATGGTTACCATCTTAATTTTGTTTTCTACAATACCTTCAATATTATCATTCTAAAAAAACACATGCTGTACTGTAATTGCCCTTCTCACAAATGAGGAATGGTTGTCCATTTAAGAAAGCCACAGATTTCTTCATCTAATATTCAAGACCCTTACTGAGAACCAAACAATTCTTTATTTATTTATTTATTTTCAGGTATCCCCTTTTTTTTATTTAATTTTATTTTTTAACTTTACAATATTGTATTGGTTTTGCCATATATCGAAATGAATCTGCCACAGGTATACATGTGTTCCCCATACTGAACCCTCCTTCCTCCTCACTCCCGATACCATCCCTTAGGGTCATCCCAGTGCACCAGCCCCAAGAATCCAGTATCGTATATTGAACCTGGACTGGCGACTCATTTCATATATGATATTATACATGTTTCAATGCCATTCTCCCAAATCATCCCACCCTCTCCCTCTCCCACAGAGTCCAAAAGACTGTTCTATACATCTGTGTCTCTTTTGCTGTCTAGTATACAGAGTTATTGTTACCATCTTTCTAAATTCCATATATATGCGTTAGTATACTGTATTGGTGTTTTTCTTTCTGGCTTACTTCACTCTGTATAATAGGCTCCAGTTTCATCCACCTCATTAGAACTGATTCAAATGTATTCTTTTTAATGGCTGAGTAATACTCCATTGTGTATATGTACCACTGCTTTCTTATCCATTCATCTGCTGATGGGCATCTAGGTTGCTTCCATGTCCTGGCTATTATAAACAGTGCTGTGATGAACATTGGGGTACACGTGTCTCTTTCCCTTCTGGTTTCCTCAGTGTGTATGCCCAGCAGTGGGATTGCTGGATCATAAGGCAGTCTCCACACTGTTCTCCATAGTGGCTGTACTAGTTTGCATTCCCACCAACTGTGTAAGAGGGTTACCTTTTCTCCACACCCTCTCCAGCATTTATTGCTTGTAGACTTCTGGATCACAGCCATTCTGACTGGGGTGAAATAGTACCTCATAGTGGTTTTGATTTGCATTTCTCTGATAATGAGTGATGTTGAACATCTTTTCATGTGTTTGTTAGCCATCTGTATGTCTTCTTTGGAGAAATGTCTATTTAGTTCTTTGGCCCATTTTTTGACTGGGTCATTTATTTTTCTGGAATTGAGCTGTAGGAGTTGCTTGTATATTTTTGAGATTAGTTGTTTGTCAGTTGCTTCATTTGCTATTATTTTCTCCCATTCTGAAGGCTGTCTTTTCACCTTGCTTATAGTTTCCTTTGTTGTGCAGAAGCTTGTAAGTTTAATTAGGTCCCATTTGTTTATTTTTGCTTTTATTTCCAATATTCTGGGAGGTGGGTCACAGAGGATCCTGCTGTGATGTATGTCGGAGAGTGTTTTGCCTATGTTCTCCTCTAGGAGTTTTATAGTTTCTGGTCTTACATTGAGATCTTTAATCCATTTTGAGTTTATTTTTGTATATGGTGTTAGAAAGTGTTCTAGTTTCATTCTTTTACAAGTGGTTGACCAGATTTCCCAGCACCACTTGTTAAAGAGATTGTCTTTAATCCATTGTATATTCTTGCCTCCTTTGTCAAAGATAAGGTGTCCATATGTGTGTGGATTTATCTCTGGGCTTTCTATTTTGTTCCATTGATCTATATTTCTGTCTTTGTGCAGACCCATCACAAGCACGGAAATTGAAACTATAATCAAAAATCTTCCAGCAAACAAAAGCCCAGGTGCAGACAGCTTCACAGCTGAATTCTACCAAAAATTTAGAGAAGAGCTAACACCTATCCTACTCAAACTCTTCCAGAAAATTGCAGAGTAAGGTAAACTTCCAAACTCATTCTATGAGGCCACCATCACCCTAATACCAAAACCTGATAAAGATCCCACAAAAAAAGAAAACTACAGGCCAATATCACTGATGAACATAGATGCAAAAATCCTTAACAAAATTTTAGCAATCAGAATCCAACAACACATTAAAAAGATCATATACCATGACCAAGTGGGCTTTATCCCAGGGATGCAAGGATTCTTCAATATCCGCAAATCAATCAAAGTAATATACCACATTAACAAATTGAAAAATAAAAACCATATGATTATCTCAATAGATGCAGAGAAAGCCTTTGACAAAATTCAACACCCATTTATGATAAAAACTCTCCAGAAAGCAGGAATAGAAGGAACATACCTCAACATAATAAAAGCTATATATGACAAACCCACAGCAAACATTATCCTCAATGGTGAAAAATTGAAAGCATTTCCTCTAAAGTCAGGAACAAGACAAGGGTGCCCACTTTCACCATTACTATTCAACATAGTTTTGGAAGTTTTGGCCACAGCAATCAGAGCAGGAAAAGAAATAAAAGGAATCCAAATTGGAAAAGAAGAAGTAAAACTCTCACTGTTTGCAGATGACATGATCCTCTACATAGAAAACCCTAAAGACTCCACCAGAAAATTACTAGAACTAATCAATGATTATAGTAAAGTTGCAGGACATAAAATCAACCCACAGAAATCCCTTGCATTCCTATACACTAATAATGAGAAAACCAAAAGAGAAATTAAGGAAACAATTCCATTCACCATTGCAATGGAAAGATAAAATACTTAGGAATATATCTACCTAAAGAAACTAAAGACCTATATATAGAAAACTATAAAACACTGGTGAAAGAAACCAAAGAGGACACTAATAGATGGAGATATATACCATGTTCATGGATTGGAAGAATCAATATAGTGAAAATGAGTATACTACCCAAAGCAATTTATAGATTCAATGCAATCCCTATCAAGCTACCAATGGTATTCTTCACAGAGCTAGAACAAATAATTTCACAATTTGTATGGAAATACAAAAAACCTCAAATAGCCAAAGCAATCTTGAGAAAGAAAAATGGAACTGGTTTCATTTTTGGTCTGCCATCTATTAGATATATGATCTTAAACAAAGCACTCATAATTGAACCTCTGTTTATCAATCTATTAAATAGAAATTAATATTATCTCTAGTGATATAACAATCACTTCATAACAAATAGATGGGAAAACAATGGAATCAGTGACAGGCTTTATATTCTTGGGCTCCAAAATCACTGCAATGGTGACTGCAGCCATGAAATTAAAAGACACTTGCTTCTTTGAAGAAAAGCTATGACCAACCTAGACAGTATATTAAAAAGAAGAGGCATTGCTTTACTGAAAAAGGTCCATGTAGTCAAGCTATGGTTTTTCCAGTAGTCAGGTATGAATGTGAAATTTTCTTTATATATATATATATATATATATATATATATATATATACATATATATACACACATATATATACATGTATATATATCCTCTGCCCACATATATATATGTGTGTATATATATACACATATATGTATATATATGTACATGTATATATATACATATATATACATCCTCTGCCCATGGAATTTACCAGGCAAGAATACTGGAGTGGTTTATATATATATACATGTATATGTATATATATATACATGTATATATATTTCTGAAAGCTGAGCACCGAAGAATTGATGCTTTTGAACTGTGGTGCTAAAGAAGACTCTTGAAAGTCCCTTGGACTTCAAGGAGATCCAACCTGTCAACCTGAAAAGAAATCAGTCCTGAATATTCATTGGAAGGACTGATGTTGAAGCTGAAACTCCAATAATTTAGCTACCTGATCCAAAAAACTGACTCATTGGAAAAGACCCTGAAGCTGGGAAAGATTGAAGGCAGAAGGAGAAAGGGACAGAGGATGAGATGGTTGGATGGCATCACTGACTTGACGGACCTGAGTTTGGGCAAGTTCCAGGAGTTGGTGAAGGACAGAGAAGCCTGGCATGCTGTAGTTCATGGGGTAGCAGAGTCAGACAGGACTGAGTGACTGAACTGAGTGATGTAACAGTAATTTGAAGCATTGTTTCAAAGCATTCAAAATTCTTTAAATGTGATGACATTTACTCTTCTCCATAAATCTATGAGTGGGTTCTATTATTTACCCTAGTTTATGAACAAGCATATGAAAGAAACAAGAGATAAAGTAGATTAAGTTATGTAAACATTACAGTGCTGCTGCTGCTGCTGCTAAGTCGCAGCAGTCGTGTCCAACTCTGTGTGACCCCATAGACGACAGCCCACCAGGCTCCCCGGTCCCTGGGATTCTCCAGGCAAGAACACTGGAGTGGGTTGCCATTCCCTCTCCAATGCATGAAAGTGAAAAGTGAAAGTGAAGTCGCTCAGTCGTGTCTGACTCTTAACGACCCCATGGACTGCAGCCTACCAGGCTCCTCTGTCCATGGGATTTTCCAGGCAAGAGTACTGGAGTGGGTGCCATTGCCTTCTCTGGTATTGGAACATAGGGGCATCCATTTGTTTACATATTTTCTATGGTTGCTTTTATACTAAGATAACAGAACTGCCATCATTGATATAAGAGCCACAATATTAGGTTTTTCTGTTTTATTAATATACAAGTCATAGTTTTTGACAATCACGTCCTTTTAAATTTTAATATTGTTCACAACCATTTCAGTCAACTTAGACTATGGAAAGATGATACATCTTAGCTACCATTATGAATAACATCTTCTAAAATATGTATTCTGTTACTTAAAAGCTTACTTGCTTTATATAGATTTATATTACACATGAATTTTCAAGGTTCATTCATGTCCCAGCATAAGTTTCTATAAGGAACACTGCTTATATTCTCCTAATTTTGGGTAAAATAAAGAGTTTCTTGGTACTTCATCTTAAAACTCGAATTATATAAAATGATAAACATTGCAAGAGGCAGCAAAACTTATTCAATGATATTCTAGTTTTTCTTCTGTGGTTTAAAGACTATTGGGCTTTGCAGGTGATGCTAGCAGTAAAGAACCTGCCTGCCAATTAAATCTTTAAAAAAAATGTTTATATTTGCAGTAAATTAGGCAAATAAATACATTAATTCCTAGATAATTATTTATAGGATTTTCCTTCCTAATTCATGCACACTTGAATTTGATTAAATTTTCTAACAAATACAAAGGGAATTTTCTGTGATATTGTGGTCCAATAATAAATTCCTCTATTTCCTTATTTCTTTAAACTTTCTTTTTCTGTGGCTTCATTTGTTTATTCTTATCCCTGAACATATCCTTTATTCATATCCTTGGACTTTGGTTTGCATATATAAAAGGTGATATCTATAAAGTTTATATTTTTAATATATTATATATTGAAAAATATTGTATGGCAAGAACTATAAATTAAACTTATCTCTAATCCTTAGCAAAATCTTTTAAGGTAGGCATTATTATCACCAATTCATTAATGTCTAAATGGCTCCTTGCTTAAAATCATATAACTAAAAAAAGTTTTGAAATTAGGATTCTTTCCTAGGCATGTTTAACTCTTAAGTTATGACCTTCTATGAAGTTATTCTGCTTCTTTATTGCCTATCAGACTAAAGACTACCTAAAATAATGTGTTTCTTTATGTGTGGGTTTGATCTTATGATCATGGATAATTCCAATATTTCTTAATATCTACCCTAAATAAAATTTTCTACTAGGTTTATTTTCCCTGAAATACCATTTTGCTACTTGATTTTCTATTTCACTTTTAGCTTTTTACTGAAGTATAAATTACATGCAGATGTATATAAATCATAAGCTCAGTAACTCATGGTGTGAACACACTTATGTAACCAGCCCCCAGATCAAGAAACAGAGTTTCACCAGCATACATACATGTTCTCTTTGTACCTAGCTTCTTTTAGTCAATGCTGTTTGTAAAATTCATCCATGCTTTATGTCGAGCAATAGTTTTGCATTTCATGTTGGAATAAAACCAAATATTTACTTATTCTTATTTTAATAGACATTTGGGACTATCATGGAACAACAGACTGGTTCCAAATAGGAAAAGGAGTATGTCAAGGCTGTATATTTCACCCTGCTTCTTTAACTTATATGCAGAGTACATTATGAGAAATGCTGGGCTGGAAGAAGCACAAGCTGGAATCAAGATTGCCAGGAGAAATATCAAGAACCTCAGATATGCAGATGACACCACCCTTATGGCAGAAAGTGAAGAGGAACTCAAAAGCCTCTTGATGAAAGTGAAAGTGGAGAGTGAAAAAGTTGGCTTAAAGCTCAACATTCAGAAAACCAAGATCATGGCATCCGGTCCCATCACTTCATGGGAAATAGATGGGGAAACAGTGGAAACAGTGTCAGACTTTATTTTTCTGGGTTCCAAAATCACTGCAGATGGTGACTGCAGCCATGAAATTAAAAGATGCTTACTCCTTGGAAGGCAAGTTATGACCAACCTAGATAACATATTCAAAAGCAGAGACATTACTTTGCCAACAAAGGTCTGTCTAGTCAAGGCTATGGTTTTTCCTGTGGTCATGTATGGATGTGAGAGTTGGACTGTGAAGAAGGCTGAGCGCCAAAGAATTGATGCTTTTGAACTGTGGTGCTGAAGAAGACTTTTGAGAGTTCCTTGGACTGCAAGGAGATCTAACTAGTCCATTCTGAAGGAGATCAGCCCTGGGATTTCTTTGGAGGGAATGATGCTGAAGCTGAAACTCCAGTACTTTGGCCACCTCATGCGAAGAGTTGACTCATTGGAAAAGACTCTGATGCTGGGAGGGATTGGGGGCAGGAGGAGAAGGGGACGACAGAGGATGAGATGGCTGGATGGCATTACTGACTTGATGGACGTGAGTCTGAGTGAACTCCGGGAGTTGGTGATGGATAGGGAGGCCTGGCGTGCTGCGATTCATGGGGTCTCAAAGAGTAGGACACGACTGAGCGACTGAAATGAACTGAACTGAACTGGGACTATCATGAAGAATAATACTATTGACAGTCTCAAACATCATTTTTTACATATGTGAATGAATCTCTTTTAGTTAAATGAGTGGAACTGCTGAGGCATTTAGTATACTCCAGTAGAGAGAGACAGTCATTTTTCTAAAGTGTTGCCCAATTCATATTTCTACTAGCCTTATATGTGTTCCAGTTATTCACCAATAGGTGAAACTGTTTGTGATTCTGTGGTTTTCAATTTCATTTCCCTGATAGCTAGCAAACATATTTTAATGTTTATTGACCATTTGGGTACCCTTTTTATGAAGTGCTGATTCAAGTATTCTGTGCTTTTAATTTTAATTGTGTCATATTTTTTCCTTGTTGACTTGAATGAATTCTTCAACTTTTCAAGTACAAAGTACTTTGTACATCTTACCATGTCCTTATATAAATCTTTTCCTACTCTTTATTTTCACATATTAAATGTGTCTTTTGATGAAACATTTTTAATTTTAATGTATCTAATTATATTTGAATGAAATTAAGAAATCTTTCTTTCCTTTTTCTTTGATTTTTATACTTTGCTCTCTATTCTAGATGACAGTATCTTGTTTTTAAAATATCTAGAAGACAAAGCACCTTACATTTTAATTTTGTCAATATACACTGTTTTGGAAGGGCCCTTGCAAAATATATAACACTGAAATTTTATCAATAAAGTGCTTTATCTAAAAACAATTTTAACAACAAAAATATTCCATGCCATAGAAGTATTATCATTAATGCTTAATATTTTAAGATCCTTAATTTATTAAACTGTCACATCTCCAAAATGGATACATATAACTGAAAATATGAATGAAAGATAGCAGAGTATTTGTATACTTTAAGGAAATGATGTTTTGTACAGCACCACTTAAATTTCTCATCAGCAAAGCTGGTTTTATTTTCTTGATTTAACAGTTAATTACACTGGAGCTAATTATTAAGCCTCATAATAAGTGAGGCAAGAGAAACTGCAGTATATTCCCTCAGAAAATGCAAATAAGCGATAAACATTTTTTTCTAATTTACTCCTCTTTAAAATTTTCATATGATAGTTAACAACTGTCTGATCTCTGTCCATTATGCTTATTTACATAACTAAATTTTAAGTAGAAATGAAATCTCTCCTGATGTACTGATTAACTATACAGAAATGCTTAAAAAGAAAGGCTGATTATCATAAACTTTATGGAAACTGCTCGACTTGGGTTTAACAACAATGAAAAGTGGTATCTCTGTTTCTAGACTGTTCAGTCATTTTCAAAATGAAAATGATTTTGTACTTATTTATGGAAAATTTGAAATTGTTCTTAAAAAATCACATTCAGAGACAGTGGTGCCTACTCCTGAGTTAAAGCTGGTATCTCTTGCACCATTTAAGCTTGAGCCACTATATAATAGATTAAAAACAATTTGCTAAGATATATGAAGCTGGATATAATTAATCTCATTTTTAAAATGGCTGCACATTTTTGCATTTCTCTTTTTGGCTCACAGACTGTGCCATTTTTCTCTCTAAGAATGTGTTGTTCCAATATGGTTTCAGTCTGAATATGGTTGTCAGTATCATTTCCCCCCCAAGATGATGTGGTCAATATGCAATTTAAGTGTCATCAAAAGAATAATATAGGTGCTTTTAGCATATGCTTAAAATTAATTTTCCAGCTTGAATTTGCTATTTAGCAATAAGCGTATTTTGGAGTTAAATAAATTTGCTGTAGAATTCACAAGGAGAGCCAAGTGTGAAAAGAAAAGACTTCTAACATTTGTTGAATTATTCCTTTTCAGAAGACTCATGATAGGTAAAAAACTTGAGGACCATTTTTATGGTAATGTCATTGCTATTGTTTGGCATTTGCTGTCCCTATTGCTTTAACATTAGTGTCTCTCTCAGTTCCAAGGATCAGAATTGGGAAGGAAATAGGCTTGCATATTTGTAGACATGACTGACTCCGGAGACAGTAAAATTTTCATTCACATTTGATTCTAATGAGAAGGGACATGTCTTGCTAGCAATGAGGATGAGAAATAAATGAGTGGAAAAAATGAGCAAAAAAATTTACGGTGGAAAAGTCTGCCCAGTAGCTGGCATGAGAGAACCAAAGGAGAAAAAGTCAAGAGACCATAGAACAAAGTAAGTAAGAAGGTCATAGAAGCAAAGGATGGTGTCCTTTCTAGGCCAAGTTTGGAGATGTAATAGAAGTGTCAAGAAAAGTGTTGTGAATTGCTGCTGTCTTGGGCTTAAATGCCCATCTTGCTATTTTCTACATCTAGGATTTAGATACCCTGATTACAGCAACACTGTAGCTGCCTCAGGAGTTTGCTGCAAGGTTTAAGCATAACTCATGACTAATGGAGAAGGCAATGGCAACCCACTCCAGTACTCTTGCCTGGAAAATCCCATGGATGAAGGAGCCTGGTAGGCTGCAGTCCATGGGGTCGCTAGGAGTTGGATACAACTGAGCAACTTCACTTTCACTTTTCACTTTCATGCATTGGAGAAGGAAATGGCAACCCACTCCAGTATTCTTGCCTGGAGAATCCCAGGGATGGGGGAGCCTGGTGGGCTGCCATCTATGGGGTCGCACAGAGTCGGACATGACTGAAGCAACTTAGCAGCAGCAGCAGTATGACTAATATCTAACACAGTACCTTGCACATGATGAGTAGGCAATAATATTTACTCTTGTTAATATAATACAATATTTATACTCACTTCTGGTCTTTATCCTATTTCAATGCTCGTGAGGAGATTTCCTCCTATGTAACTTAAAGTTTTCAAGTGGTTCTGACAATCTTCAAGTCAAATGATGGCAATATTAAAGTTTTCAAATTTTTCCTTTCTTCTTCCTTCCTCTTCTTTCTCCTCTATCCTTTTCCTTCTTGTTTTACTCCCCACTTCTCTTATTTGTCTTTAAACACTCATTGATTGCCTCTGGATATATGGAAGTAATATAGCTCATATCAAGGAGAAGTTATAACTATTTGCCAGAAAGAATATGTAAAGAAATATAACTCATTGCAATACACTATAAATATTATTGACTCTGAATAAATTTCAGCTAACTTAAGTGGGTAAACTTGAGAAGTGGAAAAAAAAACATAAATTTATATTGTCTGAATGGGAAGATTATTAAGAGCAATCTCCATAGGTTCCAATTCATGACATACAAAAGGTTACAGAACACACTGTTAGATCCCCAGGGCTGCTGTAATGAAATAACACACACTCGGAGACTAAAAACAACAGATATTTATACTTTCATAGTTCTGGAAACTGAAAGTCTGAAATCAAGGTGTCAGCAGGCACCAAACTCCCTCCTGAAGGCCTTAGGTAAGGATCCTTTCCTCCTTCTTCTTAGCTTCTGAAAACCTTGGCCAACATTTGGCTGGTATCAGCATCGTTTCCTTCTCTGCCTCCATCTTTACATGTTCTTTGTCTATGTCTGAATGCCTTTCCTCTTTTTTTATAAGGAGATTAGTCATTTGATTTAGGATCCACCTAATCCAGTGTAGCTTCATCTAAACTTAACTACATCTATAAAGACCCTATTTCCAAATAAGATTGCACTTTGTGGTTCTGGATAGAAAGGAGTTTGGGGGGAACATTACTCAAACCACTGCACACATGTTGACCCATGCTCCTCATGCATAAAGGACATAGTCTCCACTCACACTCACTGTGTCATATGTATGTAAATAACACAAGTAGGGCTAAAACAGTCTTCTATCATCCAAAAAGACCAGTTAAGAAATATATCAAAGACTTTTTATTTCACGTTTTTTCCTTTGACTACATATATATTTATTTTTCCTAAAGGTAGGAGAAGAGGTTAAGTGTGCTAGAAATAGTATTAATCTTTTAAAGTCAAGATTCCAAAATTATCTAAAATGTTTGATTTTATAACTTACTTTTAGATCCTGAAAGTCTTTGTTTTATCTATTTAGAGCTGATGACCTTAGGTTTTCCAGAAAAAAAAAAAAAACAAACTGGAAAACCACAAACAAAAAATAAAGCATAACTAACTTAAGGGAGGGATCTTTGAGTAAAAGAAATACAACTACTTGGTCTTGGAATGGAGAATCATTAACCTAAATTTTTATTAAGCTGACTCATTTGAAAAGACCCTGATGCTAGGAAAGATTGAGGGCAGGAGGAGAAGGGGATGACAGAGGATGAGATGGTTGGATGGCATCACGGACTCAAGGGACATGGGTTTGTGTGAACTCCGGGAGTTGGTGATGGACAGGGAGGCCTGGTGTGCTGTGGTTCATGGGGTCGCAAAGAGTCAGACACGACTGAGCAACTGAACTGAACTGAACAACAAATTATCATTTCAAGATCTGGTTGAAAGAATATGAAATAAGAAAATTGATAGGAAATAAATTTTAGTCAAAGGGGAATGATGTCATCAAAGTGGCAAAATAGGTAATTCCTGGCTTCAGTCTCCCTCACAGGAAGACCAACAATTATTCACAGACAATATACCTTTGTGCAAATCCCAGACCCTGAGGTGAAGCAGAAGTCTCTTTTGGAGCACAGAGACAGAGAAGGACCACATTAGAAGGATAATAAGCATAGTTTCATTTTGAACGTCCTCTCCCAGACTGGCATAACTCACACCAAGCTTATGCATTTTCCAGTGGAAGAAAGAGAGCCCAAGATGTACATCTAGCTTTCCCATTATTGCAGGATTCTTCCTGGAAAAGACCTGCTGGGTCCTGACCTTGGAGTTAGTTCACTGGGGGAATCTGATAGCTGGATAACTGCAGATCAGACTGAGACAGAAGAGGGGAGACAGGGCTTATAGAAACCAGCACTTGGATCTTGGCCAACTGCATTTCTACTAGCAGCATCAAAGCAGAGATCCTAGCCAGGATTTTTGTCAATTTCGAGTTGAGCTGGTAGCCCCATCTGGCCAAGGAGCTCAGTTGGCATGTCTGCCTGGCTTGGGATCCAGCCAATAGCCCATACTGGCAATGGAGCCTATTCTATGAGCCCACCTGGGCCGGAAGGCAAGTTTGAAGCCTTGCCCAGCTACGTAGCATATCTTCTGGTTCCATACTTGCCCCATTCGCCCATCTGCAAGAAGTATGGCCTGAGATGCCAGGCAGGCTCAGAGCCTAGCTTCTGGTTCATCTGAGCAGCAAAGCAAGTCAGCATTCCTATCAAACAGCAGCCCCTGGAGACCCAAAAATGTAAATAGAGAACTTCACTTAGCCATAAAACCCATTTTACAGCCCTGCTTAGGCACAGAAAAGTCAGCAGCCCTGCCCAACTGTTGAATATAGCCACTGACCTGCCTAGCCAGGGAGCTCAAACAGTAACACTGAACAACCTTAATGCCCAGACTATGACCGTTTTGCAGCAAAGTCCAGACTATGGCCCTGCCTGTTTGCTGAGCACAGATTGTGGCCTTGCCCAGGCAAGGAGATGAGATAGCAACCCTATTAAACCAAGAAGCATAGCATCCAGCATCACCCAAATGGGAAGAAAGCTACAGATCAATATTGATAATTAAAATAGATACAAAAATTCTCAATAAAATACTAGCAAACTGAATTAAAAAGCCCATTAAAGGATTATACAACATGATCAAGTGAAATTTATTCCCAGAATGTGAAGATATTTCAACATATGCAAATTAATAGATGTTATATCACATTAACAAAATGAAGTCTAAAAATCATATGACCATCAGAATAGATGTAAAAAATATTTAATAAGATTTGATATATTTGTATGATAAAACCCATCAAACAAACATTTGAAAAGGTTTGACTGTGTTCAGTTCAGTTCAGTCGCACAGTCATGTCTGACTCTGCGATCGCATGGAATGCAGGATGCCAGGCCTCCCTGTCCATCACCAACCCCTGGAGTTTACCCAAACTCATATCCATTGAGTTGGTGAAGCCATACAACCATCTTATCCTCTGTTGACCCCTTCTGCTCTCGCCTTCAATCTTTCCCAGCATCAGGGTCTTTTGGGTCTTTTCAAATGAGTCAGCTCTTCGCAATCAGGTGGCCAACATATTGGAGCTTCAGCTTCAGCACCAGTCCTTCCAGTGAACATAAGACTGATTTCCTTAGGATGGACAGATTGGATCTCCTTGCAGTCCAAGGGACTCTCATGAATCTTCTCCAACACCAGAGTTAAAAAGCGTCAATTCTTTGGCGCTCAGCTTTCCTTGTAGTCCAACTCTTACATCCATACATGACTACTGGAAAAACCATAGCCTTGACTAGACGGACCTTTGTTGGCAAAATAATGCCTCTGCTTTTTAATATGCTGTCTAGGTTGGTCATGACTTTTCTTTCAAGAAGTAAGCATCTTTTAATTTCATGACTACAGTCACCATCTGCAGTGATTTTGGAACCCCCAAAAATAAAGTCTCCCACTGTTTCTACTGTTTCTCCATCTATTTGCCATGAAGTGATGGGACCAGATGCCATGATCTTTGTTTTCTGAATATTAAGCTTTAAGCCATCTTTTTCACTCTCCTCTTTCATTTTCATCAAGAGGCTCTTTAGTTCTTCACTTTCTGCCATATGGGTGGTGTCATCTGCATATCTGAGGTTATTGATATTTCTCCTGACAATCTTGATTTCAACTTGTGCTTCATCCAGTCCAGCGTTTCTCATGATGTACTCTGCATATAAGTTAAATAAGCAGGGTGACAATATGCAGCCTTGATGTACTCCTTTTTCTATTTAACCAGTCTGTTGTTCTATGTCTAGTTCTAACTGTTGCTTCCTGACCTGCATACAGATTTCTCAAGAGGCAGGTCAGCTGGTCTGGTATTCCCATCTCTTTCAGATTTTTCCAGTTTATTGTGATCCGCACAGTCAAAGGCTTTGATATAGTCATTAAAGTAGAAATAGATGTTTTTCTGGAACTCTTGTGCTTTTTTGATGATCCAATGGATGTTGGCAATTTGATCTCTGGTTCCTCTGCCTTTTCTTTTTTATTTATTTATTTATTTATTTATTTTTTTAATTTTTTTTTTATTTTTAAAATTAAAAAAATTTCAGGTATACACGTGCTCCCCATCCTGAACTCTCCTCCCTCCCCCCTCCCCATACCATCCCCCTGGGCCGTCCCAGCGCACCAGCCCCAAGCATCCAGCATCGTGCATTGAACCTGGACTGGCATCTCGTTTCATACATGACATTTCACATATTTCAATGCCATTCTCCCAAATCTTCCCACCCTCTCCCTCTCCCACAGAGTCCATAAGACTGTTCTATACATCAGTGTCTCTTTTGCTGTCTCGTATACAGGGTTATCGTTACCATCTTTCTAAATTCCATATGTATGCGTTAGTATACTGTATTGGTGTTTTTCCTTCTGGCTTACTTCACTCTGTATAATAGGCTCCAGTTTCATCCACCTCATTAGAACTGATTCAAATGTATTCTTTTTAATGGCTGAGTAATACTCCATTGTGTATATGTACCACTGCTTTCTTATCCATTCATCTGCTGATGGACATCTAGGTTGCTTCCATGTCCTGGCTATTATAAACAGTGCTGCGATGAACATTGGGGTACACGTGTCTCTTTCCCTTCTGGTTTCCTCAGTGTGTATGCCAAGCAGTGGGATTGCTGGCTCATAAGGCAGTTCTATTTCCAGTTTTTTAAGGAATCTCCACACTGTTCTCCATAGTGGCTGTACTAGTTTGCATTCCCACCAACAGTGTAAGAGGGTTCCCTTTTCTCCACACCCTCTCCAGCATTTATTATTTGGAGACTTTTGGATCGCAGCCATTCTGACTGGCGTGAAATGGTACCTCATAGTGGTTTTGATTTGCATTTCTCTGATAAGGAGTGATGTTGAGCATCTTTTCATGTGTTTGTTAGCCATCTGTATGTCTTCTTTGGAGAAATGTCTATTTAGATCTTTGGCCCATTTTTTGATTGGGTCATTTATTTTTCTGGAGTTGAGCTGTAGGAGTTGTTTGTATATTTTTGAGATTAGTTGTTTGTCGGTTGCTTCATTTGCTATTATTTTCTCCCATTCTGAAGGCTGTCTTTTCACCTTGCTAATAGTTTCCTTTGATGTGCAGAAGCTTTTAAGGTTAATTAGGTCCCATTTGTTTATTTTTGCTTTTATTTCCAATATTCTGGGAGGTGGGTCATAGAGGATCCTGCTGTGATGTATGTCAGAGAGTGTTTTGCCTATGTTCTCCTCTAGGAGTTTTATAGTTTCTGGTCTTACGTTGAGATCTTTAATCCATTTTGAGTTTATTTTTGTATATGGTGTTAGAAAGTGTTCTAGTTTCATTCTTTTACAAGTGGTTGACCAGATTTCCCAGCACCACTTGTTAAAGAGATTGTCTTTAATCCACTGTATATTCTTGCCTCCTTTGTCAAAGATAAGCTGTCCATATGTGCGTGGATTTATCTCTGGGCTTTCTATTTTGTTCCATTGATCTATATTTCTGTCTTTGTGCCAGTACCATACTGTCTTGATAACTGTGGCTTTGTAGTAGAGCCTGAAGTCAGGTAGGTTGATTCCTCCAGTTCCATTTTTCTTTCTCAAGATCGCTTTGGCTATTCGAGGTTTTTTGTATTTCCATACAAATTGTGAAATTATTTGTTCTAGCTCTGTGAAGAATACTGTTGGTAGCTTGATAGGGATTGCATTGAATCTATAAATTGCTTTGGGTAGTATACTCATTTTCACTATATTGATTCTTCCAATCCATGAACATGGTATATTTCTCCATCTATTAGTGTCCTCTTTGATTTCTTTCACCAGTGTAGGTCTTTAGTTTCTTTAGGTAGATATATTCCTAAGTATTTTATTCTTTCCGTTGCAATGGTGAATGGAATTGTTTCCTTAATTTCTCTTTCTGTTTTCTCATTATTAGTGTATAGGAATGCAAGGGATTTCTGTGTGTTGATTTTATATCCTGCAACTTTACTATAATCATTGATTAGTTCTAGTAATTTTCTGGTGGAGTCTTTAGGGTTTTCTATGTAGAGGATCATGTCATCTGCAAATAGTGAGAGTTTTACTTCTTCTTTTCCAATTTGGATTCCTTTTATTTCTTTTTCTGCTCTGATTGCTGTGGCCAAAACTTCCAAAACTATGTTGAATAGTAATGGTGAAAGTGGGCACCCTTGTCTTGTTCCTGACTTTAGAGGAAATGCTTTCAATTTTTCACCATTGAGGATAATGTTTGCTGTGGGTTTGTCATATATAGCTTTTATTATGTTGAGGTATGTTCCTTCTATTCCTGCTTTCTGGAGAGTTTTTATCATAAATGGGTGTTGAATTTTGTCAAAGGCTTTCTCTGCATCTATTGAGATAATCATATGGTTTTTGTTTTTCAATTTGTTAATGTGGTGTATTACATTGATTGATTTGCGGATATTGAAGAATCCTTGCATCCCTGGGATAAAGCCCACTTGGTCATGGTGTATGATCTTTTTAATGTGTTGTTGGATTCTGATTGCTAGAATTTTGTTTAGGATTTTTGCATCTATGTTCCTCAGTGATATTGGCCTGTAGTTTTCTTTTTTTGTGGCATCTTTGTCAGGTTTTGGTATTAGGGTGATGGTGGCCTCATAGAATGAGTTTGGAAGTTTACCTTCCTCTGCAATTTTCTGGAAGAGTTTGAGCAGGATAGGTGTTAGCTCTTCTCTAAATTTTTGGTAGAATTCAGCTGTGAAGCCGTCTGGACCTGGGCTTTTGTTTGCTGGAAGGTTTTTGATTACAGTTTCATTTTCCGTGCTTGTGATGGGTCTGTTAAGGTTTTATATTTCTTCCTGGTCGAGTTTTGGAAAGTTGTACTTTTCTAAGAATTTGTCCATTTCTTCCTCGTTGCCCATTTTATTGGCATATAATTGTTATCTTGGCTCCTCCTCCCTCCTCTGCCTTTTCTAAAACCAGCTTGAACATCTGGAAGTTCATGGCTCACATATTGTTGACGCCTGGCTTGGAGAATTTTGAGCGTTACTTTACTAGTGTGTGAGATGAGTGCAATTGTGCAGTAGTTTGAGCATTCTCTGGCATTGCCTTTCTTTGGGATTGGAATGAAAACTTACCTTTTCCAGTCCTGTGGCCACTGCTGAGTTTTTGGCATAAAATGAACATGTGAAAGTGAAAGTTTCTCAGTCATGTCTGACTCTCTGGGACAACATGTACTATACAGTCCATGGAATTCTCCAAGCCAGGATATTGGAGTTGTTAGCCTTTTCCTTCTCCAGGGGATCTTCCCAACCCAGGGCTTGAACCCAGATCTCCCACACTGCAGGCAGATTTTTTACCATCTGAGTCGCCAGGGAAACCCAAGAACACTGGAGTGGATAGCCTTTCCCTTCTCCAGCAGATCTTCCTGACCCTGGAATCAAACCGGGGTCTCCTGCATTGCAGGTGGATTCTTTACCAACTGAGCCACCAGAGAAGCCTAAAATGAATATACCTCATTGTAATAAAAGCTATATATGACAAGCTCACAGTTAACTAATATAATACAAACAGTATAAACATAAAAGCTTTTGTATAAGATCAGGAACACTTATGTGTTCTTCCATATTGCTTAGCCTGCTATTCATTCCATTTGCTTTTTATTTCTGTTATTGAATTCTTCATTTCTGATTGGGTCTCTTTCATATTTTCTACTTCCTTATTAAAGTGTTCACTGTGTATATCAATTACTTTTCCTGTTAACCTATTTATTAAGAATGCTTTGAATTATTTATCTGGTAAATTATTTCTGATTCAACCTTTTTTTTTTTCCAGAGCTTTTCTCTTTCTCTTTCAACTGACAATAACCTCCTTGTTTTGTTTAACTTTCTCTGCCTCTATGCATGTAGGTGAAAAGTTGCCTATTGCAGTCCTGAAAGGGTGATCTTGTGTGGAAGCATCCCTGTACAGGCTGTATTTACTTCCTCTGGTGGGAGAACTGGATTAAAGTGGAGACAAGTCACATCTTTCCCAGGAAGCACTGGCAGCTCTCAGCTTGGTAGGTGGAGTCTACCAGGTGAGATAAATGGCCTAAAGGAGGCACTGGGTGTGAGGTAGGACTTCCCCTCCACTCAGTTGCTGTCACCCACCTAACAGGCAAGGAGCAGAAGTCCTGAGGGTCAGCCTGAGCTGGCTTTGCTCTCTTTGAGTGTGTGTATTTCCCTCTACCCACCAGGTATCCCTACACCAGGATCCTTGCTCTGCTATGAGGGAGTGCTGAAGAACCTCCACTACTGGGGTTCATGTCAGCCACAGACAGAGGTCCAGTGCACTGCTGGTGCAGGTATCCATGACTCCACTCCAGCACAGACTTGGGTGCAAGTTCCTTTTGTTTCTTAATGTCAGTTCTTGCCCTTAGCTTCTGCTGCCCCTACTCTGTTGTGGAATCACCGGACAGGCAGGTAGACCCCACATGGATTCTTGGTATGCTCTGGGGGCTGAGCTGTGATGGAGCAGCCACAGTCAGATATTTGGGCTGCTTCTGAGATGCTGCCTGAGTAAACTCCAACATTTTAATTAATGATGGTGATGAATTTTGAAACTCAAACTTTCCCATTCATGATAATCTTTTTTCTTGAGTGCTATTGCTATTGTCATCATTATTAGAGGAACATGATTAGCTACTGTTGTTGAGCTTTAACACCATCAGTGTCTTTGTTATCAAAATGCATTTTTTCTTCTCCAAGACTGGCATCAGATAGTATAAAATTTATCTTGGCTATGCTTGTTAAGTTGTCCTTTTTCTTTACACTATGATTTTAATCTCTTGGTTGTTTAGTTTCTTTAGCTGAAAAGTGTGGATTGTACCAGTTTTACAAGGTTACAAGGAAAGTAAACAGTTGCAATTTTTAATGCTTCTTCAATAAGAGGCTCAGAGAAGGAAAAGTATCATTCTGCACTAGTTGGTATCTTCTGTCACAGAGCTAAGCTATGAATTTAGAATCTGATTAAAACATCATTTTTCTTTTCACCTGTCAATTGCCCTCTTGTTGAATAAATAAATTGGATACCAAAGTCAGCACTTACTTAAAAATTTCATCAGATTTAGCCTTTTTTTACTGCCTGTTTCAGTTTCATTTGTTTAAAAAAATGTGTTTTTAGTGTGTCTGGACTGCAAAATACTGAATAAAATTACCATGAAAAGTAAGTACTGTCTGCATTAGATTGATGAAGTAATTGAAGGATTACAGTGAGCATAAAATATCTTCTGATGAGCATATACTTATGGTTATCATGAAAACAAAATTTTAAAAATAACTTTGCAAGTTGAACCTAAAATGCAATTTTAAAAAATTGAAATTAATAACTTTATATTTCCTCCACTGGGATAGAGGAAGTAACACCTTGACTTACTCTAAGTGACTTAAAAGAATATTTAACTGGACCCAAGCCAGTTTCATTCTACACCAAATATTTTCTTTTGAAGTTGAAAGTATCTGGTTCTTTGAAGGTTCTAAACAGTTTTCAAAAGTATTTGTAAATCTTTCAGATATTGAAATCAGATTGTTCTTTCTATAAAATGGAAACTGCTGAGGTTCATTTCATCTGAATATGGATTATTCACATATATGTCCACATATCTGAGAATGGTTTAAAAATTATGGTATATTCAAATAATAAAATGTAACACTAGTATTTTAAAAATCACATTTTACAGAGACATTTAAAATGTACTTAGAAAAATATCATCACAGAATAACTGTAAATAAAAATTTTTACATACAACATAGTCCAAATCCTGTTATTGGATTGTATGTATTGAAAAAATATATCTATATATGACTGGAAAAAAAGGCACAATGATCTGGTAATTTTATTTAGCATTGGCTTGTAGTAATGTATGTTGTTTTATATTTTATTGTATGTAGTTTTTACACTAAATGTTTAAAATTAGAAATAATAATATATGTATGTATATATATATATATGTGTGTGTGTGTGTACAATTATTAACATGACAATCATGTATTCCCAACTTCTGCAGAATTAGATAAGGGGAGGAAAGCAGATAGGGCTCATTTTAGTAAGAAAAGCAGCAAACATTAAAGTCTACTTCTCCCAGAAATGAGCTGCTGAGAGCTTCATAGCTTAACATCATGGTGGCTGTGAGGATGCATCATGGATATATATGAGTATATATATGGGTAGGTGTTCTGATGGGGACAAAAGTGATCAAGAAAATGAATTATCTGAAAAAAATTAAAAATGGCATGAATATGAAGATTTGCTTGTGGATTAAGAATTTTAGAAGGCTTTAGGAAACTAAAGAATCAAGGGAAAAAGAAATGAAGGAGTTTTAACTATGTTAATTGTATCTTTCGAATCCTCTTTTAACATATTCAAGAATAAAAGTAAAGGCTTTGAGTTATTTTAATATTACTTTCAGAGACCGACCTATGATTAAATAAGTGCAACACTATTCTGAACTGGAACACGTGGATCTCCAGTTTCCAGAGATGTAATGGAGATCTGAGTGGATATAGATGTACACTTATGTATCTATTCCACAATTATAAATATGATTCATAGCTGTGTGATTAGCTAAAATGAATTAGCTTACAAAGACTTTTTCTAAGTCAAGCAGGCCACCAATTACTTCATTTCAAGGCCACCTCTGGCACTGGTAAAAGTCACAATCATTTCTTAATTCACTACCATACACCCCAAGTAGCCCTTTGGTCCTGATGAATGGCTCACACTTCCCCTTGGGTGGACATCTCATAAGGTGACTTAAGACAGCACACTTCCAGTCCAAACAAAGGAGGAGTGATATGTTTTGGTAGGAAAAGACTGATCATAGATTTTTCCAACATACAATCCAGAAAGAAGAAAAAAAGGTCCATCCCAGTGGTCTTCCAATGAAAACACATTCTGTGGGCAATTATGGGACATTATGTGTTTGAATATTGAATAAGGAGCATGATATGACAGGTCCCATGGGATTGGGATTCTGATGATCATACTAGTATGTGAAACAATGTGTTAGGTGATGAAGGATGAGCAAGCATTTGAGACAGAGGTAAACCATATTCAGATGATCTGAAGGATGATTTGCAAAGGGATGAAATCTGGATAATTCTCTCTGCCCAACCAGTGTTAAATACTCATATTTTGAAACATTTTAGCATTCTGTAATGTGCATTAGACACAGTTACCCCAGAAAAATAGTCTATTATTTTAATTTTCTTTTTTTGCTAATTTTGGTGTCTTTAACTCTTTTGGTTCTTGCAACTTCATCTATAAAATAAAATAGGTAATCTCAGTCACCACTAACACATCTTTCAGGCTTCAAATTCTCTAAAATAACAAAACTAAATGGTTATTTACTTTTTATTTAGTGAAGTACTAAAGGTTTGTTGCAATAGAACACCTACCTCTTATGAAAGAAAAAAAAAATTGCTATTCCTATTTCAGTTCAGTTCAGTTTAATCACTCAGTCATGTCCGACTATTTGCAACCCCATGGACTGAAGCATGCCAGGCTTCCCTGTCCATCACCAACTCCTGGAGCTTACTCAAACTCATGTCCATCAAGTTGGTGATGCCATCCAATGATCTCATCCTTTGTCGTCCCCTTCTCCTCTTGCCTTCAATCTTTCTCAACATCTGGGTCTTTCAAATGAGTCAGTTCTTCACATCAGGTGGCCAAAATATTGGGGTTTCAGCTACAACATCAGTCCTTCCAATGAATATTCAGGACTGCTTTCCTTTAGGATTGACTGGTTGGATCTCCTTGCAGTTCAAGGGACTCTCAAGAGTCTTCTTTAGCACCACAGTTCAAAAGCATCTATTCTTCTTACTTAGACACACATTAAAAATATATTCAAAACCTAGATGACTTCTTTTGGTTTTCTTCTCACTTTTTCTGGTCTGCTAACAAATTTAAGATTGTATTAATGAATGGATGCAGAAAGAAAGAAATGATAACAATTTGACACAACTCCTCAGAGTAAGAAAGCTCAATGCCTTAGTTGCCATAAAAGTTAAAGAGGATGTCAAGTTACTTTGAGGTTCAACCCCCAAAGGACATTCTCGAGTCTGCCAAAAAAGCAAAAGCTATATATGATAATGAGAATCTCTGAGGGAATAAAACCATGATGATGGTAGAAGATGCATGGCTCAATTATGTGCAGAATAACGATAAGCCTTGCATCCTGTATACTTTCCTAATTGGAAAACAGTGCAATCCTGTGTACTACAAATAGTGTAGAGCAGTCATTAAAGCAGAGAGAAAAACAAAAGTATCTTGTCTCGGTTATAGCTCAAACACCAAGAATTTAGAAGAAAAGGCATGCCTAATATAAATAGCTTTACATATTTTTATCATAAAGATTTTTCTCATCCTGACAAGCCATCAGACCTTAGCTGAGTTTAATTAGTGCAATGCATCCTGGTAAATTTAAAAAAAAAAAAGGAGTAAAACAAAGGGAGGAAAAAGTAGAAGTCTCTAGAAATTCTAATATATAAGTCTATCTGTAAGGCACTGTATTGAAATGCAGAAGGAACAGGAACCTTACCTTTCCATAGTAACCTAGAAGCCTAACAATATGTGAAAGTGCTGAGAAAGGGGTTACCAAGTTTTCTTTCAAATGTGTTTCCCTGTCTCATATCATTTTCTGTTACCAAATCTTATATCTCTGACCTGAATTTGATCAGGTGGCTGTCATGCAATTTTCCTAAAATAGGATAAGCATTGCCTCAAAGACTCCCACTGCTCCCTAGTATAAGCTAGATTAGTTTTGTGGGTTTACTATTTTTAAAAGTCTGAAAATTATTTAAGACTCAAAAAATTACTTGGCACTATCAAAGTCATATACATAGATGGGCCATGAATATCCCAAGGAGGTCCTACACTCACCATAATATATAAATGGTTTTCACGATTTAAGAAGTAGGTTTATATCAAAGCCTTAACCAGTAATTTACTGTTTTGTAGTTGGGTGAGATTTCATACACTATGAAGCAACTTCAGAATTGATTTCACATTTCTGACACAGCAGAGCAGAAAGTGGCTGACCATTACCACAATGATTACTCTTTCACTGAAAAGTAATCATTACCCCTCTTACTTAAACACTCTACCAGTTTACTTCCTATCCTGCTCTTCTGTTTATCAGTCCCTTCTCAACCTGTTCTACTTTAGAACCAAAGCATTTGGAATAACTGGACTTTAATTATACAATTGATTTCCTTTAGCCATGGGACTATGATCTACTTTGGTTCTGACTCCTAGAAAACTCAATACCAAACTTGTGAGCCTCTTCTAACAAAGCTTTATGACCATTTTGTTCCCTCCTGCAATAATTTAATGTGTAAACCCATAATTTTTCCCATGTTATTATTTTCATTCACCCCCTTAAACTGTTTATAATTTTACATATCTGTAGGCTGCTAAGATAATCACGATGGTGTGATCACTGACCTAGAGCCAGACATCCTGGAATGTGAAGTCAAGTGGGCCTTAGAAAGCATCACTATGAACAAAGCTAGTGGAACTGATGGAATTCCAGTTGAGCTATTCTAAATCCTGAAAGATGATGCTGTGACAGTGCTGCATTCAATATGCCAGCAAATTTGGAAAACTCAGCAGTGGTCACAGGACTGGAAGGGTCAGTTTTCATTCCAATCCCAAAGAAAGGCAATGCCAAAGAATGCTCAATCTACCGCACAACTGCACTCATCTCACACGCTAGTAAAGTAATGCTCAAAATTCTCCAAGCCAGGCTTCAGCAATACGTGAACTGTGAACTTCCAGATGTTCAAGCTGGTTTTAGAAAAGGTAGAGGAACCAGAGATCAAGTTGCCAACATCTGCTGGATCATAGAAAAAGCAAGAGAGATCCAGAAAAACATCTATTTCTGCTTTATTGACTATGCCAAAGACTTTGACTGTGTGGATCACAATAAAATGTGGAAAATTCTGAAAGAGATGGGAATACCAGACCACCTGATCTGCCTCTTGAGAAATTTGCATGCAGGTCAGGAAGCAACAGTTAGAACTGGACATGGAACAACAGACTGGTTCCAAATAGGAAAAGGAGATCCTCAAGGCTGTAATTGTCACCCTGTTTATTTAACTTATATGCAAAGTACATCATGAGAAATGCAGGACCTGAAGAAACACAAGCTGGAATCAAGATTGCTGGGAGAAATCTCAATAACCTCATATATGCAGATGACACCACCCTTATGGCAGAAAGTGAAGAGGAACTAAAGAGCCTCTTGATGAAAGTGAAAGTGGAGAGTGAAAAAGTTGGCTTAAAGCTCAACATTCAGAAAACGAAGATCATGGCATCCAGTCCCATCACTTCATGGGAAATAGATGGGGAAACAGTGGAAACAGTGTCAGACTTTATTTTTCGGGGCTCCAAAATCACTGCAGATGGTGACTGCAGCCATGAAATTAAAAGACGCTTACTCCTTGCAAGGAAAGTTATGACCAACCTAGATAGCATATTCAAAAGCAGAGACATTACTTTGCCAACAAAGGTTCGTCTAGTCAAGGCTATGGTTTTTCCTGTGGTCATGTATGGATGTGAGAGTTGGACTGTGAGGAAGGCTGAGCACCAAAGAATTGATGATTTTGAACTGTGGTGTTGGAGAAGACTCTTGAGAGTCCCTTGGACTGCAAGGAGATCCAACCAGTCCATTCTGAAGATCAGCCATGGGATTTCTTTGGAAGGAATGATGCTAAAGCTGAAACTCCAGTACTTTGGCCACCTCATGTAAAGAGTTGACTCATTGGAAAAGACTCTGATGCTGGGAGGGATTGGGGGCAGGAGGAGAAGGGGACGACAGAGGATGAGATGGCTGAATGGCATCACTGACTCGATGGACGTGAGTCTCGGTGAACTCTCGGAGTTGGCGATGGACAGGGAGGCCTGGTGTGCTGAGATTCATGGGGTCGCAAAGAGTTGGACATGACTGAGCTACTGATCTGATCTGAAGTCTCTTCTGAGCCAGAGGCTAATGTATCATATAGGTTACATTTAACTGCAGGCTACAAAAAACTTCCTAATCTCTTATTCAAATTAGGGTATATATTTTTCATATAAAATAAGTCTAGAAATAAACAGTACTGGTCTAGAATTTTGGATCCATTTTTGGCTTCTTCATGAACTCGGGGTCTTTTTAGTTTGGCTCCTGTCCCTCACACATGCAGAATGACTGGTGTTCCACCAGGAGGCAAAAAGCAGAAGGACAGAGGCACATGTTGGCTGATTATAGCTTTTTTTTTTTTTTAGTAATAATAGTAGCTCATCCATAGTGCTTCTTTTTTATCTTATTTGTTAGAATTGACTTGCATGAGGACCATGAGTTGCAAGACATTCTGGGAACGCAAGTTTTTGTTTTTCCTCAGACAACTTGGGCCTCTGAAAGAATTAATTTTGTTAGCTGTAGGAGACAGGGAGAATAGATATTGGGTAGGCAACTAAAAGTATCTGCTATCATGGGTATATCAAACAAGAAATTTTTAAAATATATATATGCAGATATACAGATAGGTTTACACACATATCTATATATTATGCAACTGTTTAATTTCTCACTTTTCTTCTTTTTCCCCTCGTAATAGACCCACACCTAAGATCATAAAATTACTTATCCCTCCAGGAAGAATCTAACAACTTTTTAGTATCTGTATGTAGTACCCAGTTTGCATTTATGAGAGACTAAACTAAACAAAACAAGGAGTCTGTTGCATTTTAATCAAACCAACATTTATTTCACATTATTATATCTAAGTCCTGTGCTAGTGATGAGAAGGAATTAAGACTTGATTCAATTCAAGCTCTTCAGGGGCTCAAAATCTAAATTTGTTATCATACTCAAAGTATTTGTTCCACTTGTGATCTGTATAGAATTCTAACTTCTAAAACAGCAATTAAATGGTATCTTAAAGAATGTTAAAAAAAAAAAAAAAAAAAAACTTTCGGTCATATAGGCTGCTTTAGCACCCAGAGGACTTCAAACTATTCTAAAAATGTTATAAATATTTTATTTTGTGGAAAATTAGGGTCTGAAACACAGAAAATTAGTTTTTCCACCTATCATGTCCCCCTCTCACATATATCTTTCCTCTTTACTGAGTGAATTGACATTCAGATCAGATCAGTCGCTCAGTCGTGTCCGACTCTTTGATACCCCATGAATCGCAGCACACCAGGCCTCCCTGTCCATCACCAACTCCCGGAGTTCACTCAGACTCACGTCCATCGAGTCAGTGATGCCATCCAGCCCTCTCATCCTCTGTCATCCCCTTCTCCTCCTGCCCCCAATCCCTCCCAGCATCAGAGTCTTTTCCAATGAGTCAACTCTTCACATGAGGTGGCCAAAGTACTGGAGTTTCAGCTTTAGCATCATTCCTTCCAAAGAAATCCCAGGGCTGATCTCCTTCAAAATGGACTAGTTGGATCTCCTTGCAGTCCAAGGGACTCTCAAGACTCTTCTCCAACACCACGGTTCAAAATCATCAATTCTTCGGTGCTCAGCCTTCTTCACAGTCCAACTCTCACATCCATACATGACCACAGGAAAAACCGTAGCCTTGACTAGACGAACCTTTGTTGGCAAAGTAATGACATTACATCATTCCAAACACGAGTCAGTCAACATCACTTTGAATACATGTGTAGAAAATGAAGGAGCTCTAAATGCATTAATGGGGAATAGTATCTTGTTAGTATTTCTGGTTACTGCGATACACATTAAAGTTTGTTAGTTCCCTACCATCTTTATAATAGAACTGTGTTTACTTTCCCTCTACTGCATTACATCAACCATTTATTTTGAGAATTTTATATTAAGTAATTTTCATTGCTATCTCAAATTCATTTTCTAATTATGCAAGAAAGAGGAAGATGAGAAAGAGAATGAACAAAAGAAAGACAGAAAAGAGGTGATGGAGCATGAAAGAGAGATTTGTCAGTTTTAGTCTCTTCTACATCCACAAAAAGAAGTGCTCATCTCTAGTGATATTCTGATTCTAGCTTTTATGTGCAGAGAACCTCTCCTTTTGAATCAAGTAATAATGAGTTTTTTTATACTAGTAAATGTTCATCTAGTCGAGGCTATGGTTTTTCCTGTGGTCATGTATGGATGTGAGCGTTGGACTGTGAAGAAGGCTGAGCGCTGAAGAATTGATGCTTTTGAACTGTGGTGTTGGAGAAGACTCTTGAGAATCCCTTGGACTGCAAGGAGATCCAACCAGTCCATTTTGAAGGAGATCAGCCCTGGGATTTCTTTGGAAGGAATGATGCTAAAGCTGAAACTCCAGTACTTTGGCCACCTCATGCGAAGAGTTGACTCATTGGAAAAGACTCTGATGCTGGGAGGGATTGGGGGCAGGAGGAGAAGGGGACGACAGAGGATGAGATGGCTGGATGGCATCACTGACTCGATGGACGTGAGTCTCGGTGAACTCTCGGAGTTGGCGATGGACAGGGAGGCCTGGTGTGCTGAGATTCATGGGGTCGCAAAGAGTTGGACATGACTGAGCTACTGATCTGATCTGAAGTCTCTTCTGAGCCAGAGGCTAATGTATCATATAGGTTACATTTAGCTGCAGGCTACAAAAAACTTCCTAATCTCTTATTCAAATTAGGGTATATATTTTTCATATAAAATAAGTCTAGAAATAAACAGTACTGGTCTAGAATTTTGGATCCATTTTTGGCTTCTTCATGAACTCGGGGTCTTTTTAGTTTGGCTCCTGTCCCTCACACATGCAGAATGACTGGTGTTCCACCAGGAGGCAAAAAGCAGAAGGACAGAGGCACATGTTGGCTGATTATAGCTTTTTTTTTTTTTTAGTAATAATAGTAGCTCATCCATAGTGCTTCTTTTTTATCTTATTTGTTAGAATTGACTTGCATGAGGACCATGAGTTGCAAGACATTCTGGGAACGCAAGTTTTTGTTTTTCCTCAGACAACTTGGGCCTCTGAAAGAATTAATTTTGTTAGCTGTAGGAGACAGGGAGAATAGATATTGGGTAGGCAACTAAAAGTATCTGCTATCATGGGTATATCAAACAAGAAATTTTTAAAATATATATATGCAGATATACAGATAGGTTTACACACATATCTATATATTATGCAACTGTTTAATTTCTCACTTTTCTTCTTTTTCCCCTCGTAATAGACCCACACCTAAGATCATAAAATTACTTATCCCTCCAGGAAGAATCTAACAACTTTTTAGTATCTGTATGTAGTACCCAGTTTGCATTTATGAGAGACTAAACTAAACAAAACAAGGAGTCTGTTGCATTTTAATCAAACCAACATTTATTTCACATTATTATATCTAAGTCCTGTGCTAGTGATGAGAAGGAATTAAGACTTGATTCAATTCAAGCTCTTCAGGGGCTCAAAATCTAAATTTGTTATCATACTCAAAGTATTTGTTCCACTTGTGATCTGTATAGAATTCTAACTTCTAAAACAGCAATTAAATGGTATCTTAAAGAATGTTAAAAAAAAAAAAAAAAAAACTTTCGGTCATATAGGCTGCTTTAGCACCCAGAGGACTTCAAACTATTCTAAAAATGTTATAAATATTTTATTTTGTGGAAAATTAGGGTCTGAAACACAGAAAATTAGTTTTTCCACCTATCATGTCCCCCTCTCACATATATCTTTCCTCTTTACTGAGTGAATTGACATTCAGATCAGATCAGTCGCTCAGTCGTGTCCGACTCTTTGATACCCCATGAATCGCAGCACACCAGGCCTCCCTGTCCATCACCAACTCCCGGAGTTCACTCAGACTCACGTCCATCGAGTCAGTGATGCCATCCAGCCCTCTCATCCTCTGTCATCCCCTTCTCCTCCTGCCCCCAATCCCTCCCAGCATCAGAGTCTTTTCCAATGAGTCAACTCTTCACATGAGGTGGCCAAAGTACTGGAGTTTCAGCTTTAGCATCATTCCTTCCAAAGAAATCCCAGGGCTGATCTCCTTCAAAATGGACTAGTTGGATCTCCTTGCAGTCCAAGGGACTCTCAAGACTCTTCTCCAACACCACGGTTCAAAATCATCAATTCTTCGGTGCTCAGCCTTCTTCACAGTCCAACTCTCACATCCATACATGACCACAGGAAAAACCGTAGCCTTGACTAGACGAACCTTTGTTGGCAAAGTAATGACATTACATCATTCCAAACACGAGTCAGTCAACATCACTTTGAATACATGTGTAGAAAATGAAGGAGCTCTAAATGCATTAATGGGGAATAGTATCTTGTTAGTATTTCTGGTTACTGCGATACACATTAAAGTTTGTTAGTTCCCTACCATCTTTATAATAGAACTGTGTTTACTTTCCCTCTACTGCATTACATCAACCATTTATTTTGAGAATTTTATATTAAGTAATTTTCATTGCTATCTCAAATTCATTTTCTAATTATGCAAGAAAGAGGAAGATGAGAAAGAGAATGAACAAAAGAAAGACAGAAAAGAGGTGATGGAGCATGAAAGAGAGATTTGTCAGTTTTAGTCTCTTCTACATCCACAAAAAGAAGTGCTCATCTCTAGTGATATTCTGATTCTAGCTTTTATGTGCAGAGAACCTCTCCTTTTGAATCAAGTAATAATGAGTTTTTTTATACTAGTAAATGTTCATCTAGTCGAGGCTATGGTTTTTCCTGTGGTCATGTATGGATGTGAGCGTTGGACTGTGAAGAAGGCTGAGCGCTGAAGAATTGATGCTTTTGAACTGTGGTGTTGGAGAAGACTCTTGAGAATCCCTTGGACTGCAAGGAGATCCAACCAGTCCATTTTGAAGGAGATCAGCCCTGGGATTTCTTTGGAAGGAATGATGCTAAAGCTGAAACTCCAGTACTTTGGCCACCTCATGCGAAGAGTTGACTCATTGGAAAAGACTCTGATGCTGGGAGGGATTGGGGGCAGGAGGAGAAGGGGACGACAGAGGATGAGATGGCTGGATGGCATCACTGACTCGATGGACTTGAGTCTGAGTGAACTCCGTGAGTTGGTGATGGACAGGGAGGCCTGGCATGCTGTGATTCATGGGGTCGCAAAGAGTCGGACACAACTGATCGACTGATCTGATCTGATCTGATACAGTTAAGAGAGAATACCGAATTTCCACATTTGCTTTGGCAGGCAAATGCTTCAAGCATGACCATACATATGACTCCCACATATGCTAAAACATTACTAATTCTGATTTCTACATGACATATGAAAACACTATTAACACCCTATACCTAGAAACAGGGAGAACAGAATAGAAATCAGAAAGTGTATATAATCATCATGGTTTCATATGTAACTGGTAAAATAAACAAGGCATGTTTTCTGGATTTTATTTCATAATTCTTATCCATTGATAAAATTCTTTACATTTACCTTAATTTCTATTTTATGAAGGAGTCTATTATTTCAAATTGAGCAGTATCTCCTCAATTTTTATCAGCAAGTATGGGGTTAATAGGAGAAGGCAATGGCACCCCACTCCAGTACTCTTGCCTGGAAAATCCCATGGATGGAGGGGCCTGGTGAGCTGCAGTCCATGGGGTCATTAGGAGTTGGACACGACTGAGTGACTTCACTTTCACTTTTCACTTTCATGCATTGGAGAAGGAAATGGCAACCCACTCCAGTGTTCTTGCCTGGAGAATCCCAGGGATGGGGGAGCCTAGTGGGCTGCCATCTATGGGGTCACACAGAGTTGGACACAACTGAAGCGACTTAGCAGCAGCAGCAGCAGCATGGGGTTAATATGAATGAAAACTATATTCATCTATATGAGTTTATATTCATATAAACTTATTCCACTAGGAGATGATCCATCAAAACAAGCATTTAAAATAATAAACTTGAGTCAAAAATTTCAGGACTAATCAAGTACTAGAATATTTCAATCAACAGATATGAGTGGTAATTGCCTTTCAGAGAGAAAATGCATTCAATATTTAATAATATATACTTGATTTAACTCCAATATTCTCTTCCAACGTAAAGTTTAAAACAGTTAACTTGAACACAACAAATATTTTACCTCCTTTTCTGGGGCTTAGAACGTTCAATTTTAGTTTTTTGGGGAAAAAAGAGATTGTGTTCTAACAAGACCCTCCATTACCTGCCTGTTTTAATTCACTGCTTTGGCTTCCTAATCACATTGTTTCTACACTTAACAAGTGACTTTACTGTTATAACTGTGGTATTAGCAATAACATTCAATTAACACTCACACTGTGATCTAAAATTATACCTCACTAACACCTAACTTCTACCTTCTGCTCTCCTGCTAAATGGTCGCTAATGTAACAGTTAATCTCCTCTTTGCACTTAATAATATTCCCAAATTGAAAGAAAATTAACATCTGTTAAAGAAGCATGGAATATTTTGGGGATAGATGTCCTTTTTATTACAGAGGACTGGAATGCAAAAGTAGGAAGTCAAGAAACACCTGGAGTAACAGGCAAATTTGGCCTTGGAATACGGAATGAAGCAGGGCAAAGACTAAGAGAGTTTTGCCAAGAAAATGCACTGGTCATAACAAACACCCTCTTCCAACAACACAAGAGAAGACTCTATACATGGACATCACCAGATGGTCAACACCGAAATCAGATTGATTATATTCTTTGCAGCCAAAGATGGAGAAGCTCTATACAGTCAGCAAAAACAAGACCAGGAGCTGACTGTGGCTCAGACCATGAACTCCTTATTGCCAAATTCAGACTGAAATTGAAGAAAGTAGGGAAAACCACTAGACCATTCAGGTATGACCTAAATCAAATCCCTTATGATTATACAGTGGAAGTGAGAAATAGATTTAAGGGCCTAGATCTGATAGAGTGCCTGATGAACTATGGAATGAGGTTCGTGACATTGTATAGGAGACAGGGATCAAGACCATCCCCATGGAAAAGAACTGCAAAAAAGCAAAATGGCTGTCTAGGGAGGCCTTACAAATAGCTGTGAAAAGAAGAGAAGTGAAAAGCAAAGGAGAAAAGCAAAGATATAAACATCTGAATGCAGAGTTCCAGAGAATAGCAAGAAGAGATAAGAAAGTTCTTCAGTGATCATTGCAAAGAAATAGAGGAAAACAACAGAATGGGAAAGACTAGGGATCTCCAAGAAAATGAGAGATACCAAAGGAACATTTCATGCAAAGATGGGCTCGATAAAGGACAGAAATGGTATGGACCTGACAGAAGCAGAAGATATTAAGAAGAGATGGCAAGAATACACAGAAGAACTGTACAAAAAGATCTTCAGGACCCAGATAATCACGATGGTGTGATCACTGACCTAGAGCCAGACATCCTGGAATGTGAAGTCAAGTGGGCCTTGGGAAGCATCACTATGAACAAAACTAGTGGAGGTGATGGAATTCCAGTTGAGCTATTCCAAATCCTGAAAGATGATGCTGTGAAAGTGATGCACTCAATATGCCAGCAAATTTGGAAAACGCAGCAGTGGCCACAGGACTGGAAAAGGTCAGTTTTCATTCCAATCCCAAAGAAAGGCAATGCCAAAGAATTCTCAAAGTACTGCACAATTGCACTCATCTCACACGCTAGTAAAGTAATGCTCAAAATTCTCCAAGCCAGGCTTCAGCAATACGTGAACCATGAACTTCCTGATGTTCAAGCTGGTTTTAGAAAAGGTAGAGGAACCAGAGATCAAATTGCCAACATGCTCTGGATCATGGAAAAAGCAAGAGAGTTCCAGAAAAGCATCTATTTCTGCTTTATTGACTATGCCAAAGACTTTGACTGTGTGGATCACAATAAAATGTGGAAAATTCTGAAAGAGATGGGAATACCAGACCACCTGATCTGCCTCTTGAAAAATTTGTATGCAGGTCAGGAAGCAACAGTTAGAACTGGACATGGAACAACAGACTGGTTTCAAATAGGAAAAGGAGTACATCAAGGCTGTATATTGTCACCCTGTTTATTTAACTTATATGCAGAGTATATCATGAGAAACGCTGGACTGGAAGAAACACAAGCTGGAATCAAGATTGCTGGGAGAAATATCAATCACCTCAGATATGCAGATGACACCACCCTTATGGCAGAAAGTGAAGAGGAACTCACAAGCCTTGATGAAAGTGAAAGTGGGAGTGAAAAAGTTGGCTTAAAGCTCAATGTTCAGAAAATGAAGATCATGGCATCTGGTCCCATCACTTCATGGGAAATAGATGGGGAAACAGTGGAAACAGTGTCAGACTTTATTTTTTGGGGCTCTAAAATCACTGCAGATGGTGACTGCAGCCATGAAATTAAAAGACACTTACTCCTTGGAAGGAAAGTTATGACCAACCTAGATAGCATATTCAAAAGCAGAGACATTACTTTGCCAACTAAGGTTCATCTAGTCAAGGCTATGGTTTTTCCTGTGCTCATGTATGGATGTGAGAGTTGGACTGTGAAGAAGGCTGAGCACCAAAGAATTGATGATTTTGAACTGTGGTGTTGGAGAAGACTCTTGAGAGTCCCTTGGACTGCAAGGAGATCCAACCAGTCCATTTTGAAGGAGATCAGCCCTGGGATTTCTTTGGAAGGGCTGATGCTAAGGCTGAAACTCCAGTACTTTGGACACCTCAGGGAAGAGTTGACTCATTGGAAAAGACTCTGATGCTGGGAGGGATTGGGGGCAGGAGGAGAAGGGGACGACAGAGGATGAGATGGCTGGATGGCATTACTGACTCGATGGACGTGAGTCTGAGTGAACTCTGGGAGTTGGTGATGGACAGGGAGGCCTGGCATGCTGCGATTCATGGGGTCGCAAAGAGTTGTACACGACTGAGCGACTGATCTGATCTGATCTGATCTGATAGTATGTAAAGCAAATTAACCCAACCAAAAGTTTCTAGTGATCATCAATATCAGTATAGGATTATATTAGGCAAGTTAGTGGATAATGAGAGAAGCATACATTAAGTTTTCCTGTTATCAAGAAACTCACCAACTAACAGAGATCAAAAACACATATAGAAACACTCAGGGAAGGAATCATAAGAAATTGAATTTGTATAACTATTGTTCATATTTTCCTCTGGAAATATTGTATTTTTACATTTAACCACTAGATGAATTATCCATCTTAAGTAGTGCTCTAGGATTTTGTATAAGTGAAACCCTATAACATCTTCTGTTTTATGTCTGACCCTTTTTACTAAGCAAGATGATTTGGAGATTCATCTGTGCTGTTTACATACCAGTAATTGCTTTTTTCCTGGGTAACATTTAACTGCATTAATACATTCTTAATACAGTCACTGAATGAACATGTAGGTTGTTCCCAGTTTTGGATTTTGAGAATAAAGTTGTCATAAATATTCATGCACAAGTATTTCTTTGAAACATGTTTTTGCTTCTCTTGTTTAAACAAGTAGAAGATAATTAGTGGCTCTATTATAAGTACATATAACAAAATTTCCAAAGTGGTTTTGAAAGCACTTTTACTACTTTATAACTTCCCCAGTATAAAATGTAGTTCCAAATGCCCCACATCCTATCAGCTTTTGACAGCATTAGCCTTTTAATTTGAGCCATTCTGATGAAGGTACTGTGATAACTAATTTGCATTTTTCTGATGAAAAATTATTCTTAATATATTTTATATGTTTATTCAACAAATATATCTTTCATTTTGAAAGATTTGTTTAAATCTTTTACCCATTTATTTTTTGCAATTTGTTTTCTTACTATCAAATTGCAAGCATTCTTTTTATATGCAGATATCAGATTCTTTGTCAGATATAACTGTTGTAAATATTTGTCTTTGTTTGTTGCTTGTCTTTTCATCTTAGGATGAAATATTTTAAAGAGTAGATGTTCTTAATTTTCATAATGTTTAATTTTATTTTATGATTTGTGCTTTTTATGTTTTATATAAGAAATATTGCTTCCCTAAAGATTATAAAGATGTCACATGTTTTCTTTAGAGATTTTGTAGATCTAGATTTTATGTTTATGATTCATTTTGAGCTAATTTTATATGTGTTATCAAGTAATGGCTATAGTTTCCCTGGAGTATCTGATGAAAAAACTTTTTCTCAAATTAAATTGCTTTAGTAACTATGTTAAATATGCATTGACCATTTTAGCCCTATTCAGTTCTATTCCTAAGTAGGACTGCAGTGCAGCAGCAATTCACTTTCTGCTCGTATTTGCTGAACAAACTAATCTATTAACCAATTTCCACTTTCTTCCTCCTCCATCAGCTGGTTATGAGTAGTTCCCCTTGTGGCCATAGAATGAGTTGAGGAAGAGGTACAGAAAAATAGTGGTGGATAACATAGGGTTTGGAATATTCGTGCAGCTCATTGTTCTAATGCCTTTTGACCCCACATGTATCTCATCTCAGTCAAATCTCATAATTTTGTGGATCCGTCACACCCAGATCAAAAGTTCTGGGTGCGTGGTGGTTTGATTTTTTTTTTTAGTTATTTTTTAAAATGTATTTATTTTTAATTGAGAGATAATTTCTTTACAGTAGTGTTGGTTTCTGCCATATATCAACATGAATGTTGATCATCATGATATTTACTGCTTAGAGTCTTTTTCAGTAGGGGTCTCTTTTAAATGGTGTATATCTCTGCTGCAGACAGCATGTCTTCATACTCAACCCCCACAGGTCTATCTTATGATTTGATGTTTGTCCTAAACCCACATAGTGCTTTTCCCCACTACAGATATCTCTAGAGCGATGGTTCTCAATCAGGGAAAATTCTGCCTTCCAGGAGACATTGGGCCATGTCTGAAGACGTTTGATTGTCATGACTGCAGTGGGAAGGAATAGGAGCTATATTCTCAAATTCTGAAGTGAGGCATAGGCTAGTTCCGGAATTTGATGAGGACTTCCAAGTGTTTTGCTTACCTCTTAGGTGTGCAATAATTTTGCCCTTTTGAGGGGAGGTTTTCCTGGAATGCCCCTGGCCCCTAGACCACTAAAAACTTCAGGGCCTTGAAACAATATAGGGTTCTCTCACTTCTGAAGCATACACACAACTTACCAAAAGCTCTAATATACTTGGCATGTCTTGCTCATCTTGTTTAATTAACTTAATGTCATCAAAATAGTAGACCAGCTTTGTCTTCTAAGAAATGTCCAGATGGTCCAGGCCACTTCTGAGTTAAGGCATAAGACTTGACATAACCTTGGAGCACATGCTAAATACATTTTCTTGTTTGTTCCACATAAATATAAACTGTTTTTGATTATTTCTCTTGAAAAGGATGAATAAAACATTTTTACTTGATCATGACCACATACCTGAGTTAATCTTCTCTCACAAAGGTCCTATATTTGACATAGTAGCTACAACCAGGGCAACTATTTGGTTGAGTTTGTGATAGTCAGCTATCAGCTTGTCATTTGCCAAGATCCATTTTCTTCTGTAGATGCTAGATTATGAATTGAATGAGAATATTATGAGGACCAACTCTTTGCATCCTTTAGATAATTTAGGAGGGAACTAATCTCTGCTATGTCCCCTGGAAATTGATATTGATTTGTATTATCTTGGCCAGGAGAAGGGATTGTTTCAGCTGCCTCCTCTTGGCTCATCACACTATAACAACTCTTAAAAGCTAATGGACCATTGCAGGGGTTCTGCCAACTACCAAGTATATTCACTGAATTACATATTTGAAGACCAGGAAATTACTTCCACATGAGTTCACAGACCCCAGTATAATCACTGAGAGCCAGGCCAGAGTCAGGACTCTATTTATTATCTATACTCCATCCAACTTCACTCTAATGGAGGTAAAAGGAGATCATACTGATGCCTCAAGTCCAAGTATTAATGTCAACTTAGATGATGTACACATCAGTCCTTGACCTGTATTATAAAGTTATCTGCATGCACTGTCATAGGTACTTTTGAAAACGCCTTGGGGAATTATTACTATATATTCTTTGGGGTATCCTAGAGTCCTTTCTCAAGGGGATTCTGCTTCTTCTTCGGACAGTGGTTTCTGAGTCACAGAATATTAGGTTAAGAAATTGAAAAAAGTCTTATGTATTTCTATTGGAGTGGCTGTCTTTAGAATTCTGAATGCCCAATATTCTTATTGGCTGCCCATCTATTCTGCTCTTAAGAGCATTGTGTCCTATTAATTACATTTGTATCCACAGCCTTCTGAAAATCAGTATACCTTCAACTCAATGCCATTTTGTCACCCTTTACAGTAACTATGATCACATTGCTTCTGATGATTCAGCAACTCAATATGGTGTCTATTATTTTCAAATCCTATTAATCCCACTACTGTTAGAAAGCCTCATTCTGTAACAGTATTTCTTATGGTCAATTCTGACCTGAACAGTTCCTCATGTGCATCTCAACAGTGCTCGTTCTCTTATCACATTGGTAAATGAAGGATCCTTTGGTTCTTCACTGATATAAGAAGCCAATGATGACTTCTCCAACCCTAATTTCTACTCTAGCCTACCCATACTCTGAGACTTTTGATCTCTTCATCTTTGTCTATCACACAACACTACTTCACTTAATTTGGGCCATCTCTTTTACCAAGCTTTCAAGAGATACCTTAGTAACATATTAGCATCATTTCCTAAGGTCCTTTGGAAATAAAGTTATTAACTTTTATATCATGAAAGGGTGCTCTCATTTTAACACTCTCTTCCCTATTCAACTTTAAGTTTCACCTCCCTTAAGCTAGAATCTTCGCAATCCAGATTCATTCATACTTTCCTGGTTCTCATCATATGTGTTTGCTAGGACGTTTAGCAAATTTAGTATGTTTTCCATTTATTCCCTTGACAGATCAGCACTTCTCCAGCCATGCTACATTTTAACTTGATCCCAGTTATTTGTATTATGCCTGGGAGATGAGGTGAGGGGTAGAGAAGGGCTATAACACAGGAGCAGAGAATAGAAAGCTGAGGAGACATCTGTATTGTCTTTAAACAAGGGGGAATACTAACCTTTAATATAGGTTAATCATCTTGACTGGCCTACAGAGTTTAGAGATAACTGGAATTATATGATTTTTTAGTTCATCTATCCAAATATGATGAGATGATTGGATGGCATCACTGAGTCAATGGACATGAGTTTGAGTAAACTCTGGGAATTAGTGATGGACAGGGAGGCCTGGAGTGCTGCAGTCCATGGGGTAGCAAAGAGTCAGACACGACTGAGCGACTGAACTGAATTGATCCAAATATATTTGTCCCAAGAGTCAGAATTTATTAGGAACCTGGCCTTGGCATAACAGAAGTGATACAGATGAGAATTAGGATTTCTACTTTCCTTACATATTTAAGTCCTGGGCCTGGTCCTCAGATTGTTCTGTCTTCTTGCTAGAGAAGCTGAAAAACTCTGTACATGCTGGTAAGGAGAATCTGTGAGTTTTAACATCACCTTAAATTGATAAGTAGTTGCCCTCAGATTTTTACTGTCTTTTCCCTAATACACTGATAAGTTTCCAGTGACTGTCAATGATTCCACAGTCCTTAAAATTTCTTCTTTTCCAAAACTTCTCAAAAGTATGATACATTGCACTTTTCAGTACATTCCCTTCTAAGAATGTGCCATTTCAGTTCTTCTCAGAGGAAATGTATCATTTCAGTGGTACCAATACAGCATGTCACAGGCTAGTAGTACTCCACTGTCTGTCTACATGAAGCCCTCATGCCTGTCATGCTGATGAACCAGCTAAGACCAGTCCTGGTATCAACTCTCCTCGACTTGGTTCCTGGAAACATCTCTGTAACAGAGATTCACATGCATAGGTTTACTGAGTGCTTTCAAAGAAAATACCTAGGAGGAAGTGAGAAATTCAGGATTGTATAGAAGGAGAATCTTCAATGAAATGAAAATGCAACAGTGGCCTCAGTCCATCCCACCATGGAACTTGGGAGCCTGGATGGTGTGTCAGAGTTGTCCAGAATTGAAGCATCTGGCAGATCTTTTTACCTCTACGGTCACTAATTTTCAGACATGCACTGTCAACAGAGCCAGGGATCTACCTGTGGGTGAGGCAACTCCATTTAGTCAAAGAAAAGCCCCAAAGAAGGACTTAGCTGCAAGCAATCCATAGACAACAGATTCCTAATACTTGGGGAAATAAGTTCCTGGGTCCTAATGGGGGCCCTGAGCGGCATACATCCTCTCTCCCATGTACACTTTCACCCTACTATGGTAGAGATGCCTTGAAGGACACTGGCTTCATAGAATCAAAATCTACTCTAAATCTTTTGCTTACCCTTAATTTCAAATCCTATTTTAGCTTGCTATGCTGAATTTTCTGGGACAAAGACCCCTAGCTGCTTATGTTAGCAACTATTTCCTTTCTCAAAGAATTCTCATTTTCTTTGATCTGGATGTCTTATTAGTTGCAATAAAGACTACATTTTCCAACTTTTCTTGTGGGCATGAAATCAAATACTTGAAAACTGAAGGCAAGTAGAAGTTCCATTAGGCAAAAGTATTCTTTTCTTCCATCCTGCTGAATATAATGACTAGAATTTCGTTGTGGGTCATGCATTAAAGGCTGTTTCCTAAATACAGAAGACAGAAAGTGACAAGTTGTTTGGGTCCCAGAGACCTTGTAGTTGTCATAGGTGCTTTGTTGCTCAGTTATGTCCAATTCTTTGCAACCCCATGGACTGTAGCCCCACGAGGCTCCTCTGTCCATGGGGATTCTCCAGGCAAGAATATTGGAGTGGTTTGCCATGCCCTCCTCCAGGGGATCTTACCAGTCCAGGGATCGAACCCAGGTCTTCCACACTGCAGGCAGATTCTTTACCATCTGAGCCACCTTGGAAGCCCAAGCATACTGGAGTGGGTAGCCTATCCCTTCTCCAGGAGAACTTCCTGACCCAGGAATCAAACCAGGGTCTCCTGCACTGCAGGCAGATTCTTTACCAGCTGTGCTACCAGGGAAGCCCAGTTGTCATATATCTATATATTTATAGGAGAAAGAAATGAACGATGATACTATTTAAGCAATTATATTCTAGGTCTCTGTAACTCAGCTAATCCTATTTCTAAATATTGCAGTCACCTGTGCTTGTATTCAGGAGTTATTTAATTATGAAGCACAATATTTCTGAAAAATATTGCATACTATGGACTGCCTGGGCAGAAGTAGGAGAATGAATCACAGGGGAAAAAAAAAAAAAAAACACTGATGGGAATTTAAATATCCAAATGGAACAGATAGTATTTATGCTCCAGAAATCTGAAAAGATCTAGTATCCAGTTGAAAAGGGGGATAAAATCACCACATGAAAGCAAAGTTTGAAATTCAGGTTCATCCATAAACATATCATCTCTGAACAGTTTATACATTGTCTTTCTTTCTAGGAACAGATTATACTCTTTTTGTTTTACATGTTAACTCCCTTTAGAAATTTCAAATAAATCCACTTTGTTTTGTTTTTTTTTTGGGGGGGGTGGAAACATGGGTGGATAAAGTAGTCTTTCTACACATTACCATGGTGCTGAGGAAAGCTTGGTATTTAGAGGTAACCTTGAAATTTAAGACAATACCAAGAAACTAAATAAGCAGAGGCCCAATAATTTAGAGCATTATGAAGAGCAGCTGAGATATGAATGAATTTAGAAGCAAATTTTCTCCAAATTCATGTTGCACATCAGAACCATCTGGGCTGGGGGAGGAGTTTTAAAAATACTAATGTCTAGGCCCTATGGTAGACCAATTAAATGAAAATCTGGTCTAGAATTTTTGTTTTGTTTCTAAATTCCCAAGGGGATACCAATTTTCCGCATTAGAGAAAGCTAACACTTAAAAGGTGCTATGGAGGTATCAGGTGGGTAATTATTTGAATTGTATATCCGATACAAAATGACCACATTTTTTGAAAATATATCCTTTAAAAAAGCTGTTATTTTAATATCATATTTAATGTAAAGTTTGTCATAATTCTAACAATTAAGAAATAAAATTTGGAAGAAGACTTAAATAGACATTTCTCCAAGAAGACATACAGATGATCAATAGGCACATGGTAAGATGTTCAATATAACTCAATTTTTAGAGAAATGTGAATCAAAACTATACTGAGGTATCACCTCACATTGGTCAGAATGGCCATCAAAAAATCTAAAAATAATAAATACTCCAGAGGGGGTGGACAAAAAGAAATCATCCTACACTGTTGGTAGGAATGTTGGTACAGCCATTATGGATAATAGTATGGAGATTGCTTAAAAAACAAAAAATGTAACTACCATCTGATCTAGTAGTCACACTCATGGGTATATATTTAGAAAATACTGTATATTCAAAAGATACATGCATCCCAATGCTCATAATAGTACTATTTACAATAGCCAAGACATGGAAGCAATCTAAATGACCAGTGAAAGATGAATGGATCAAGATATAGTGTGTGTGTGTGTGTGTGTGTGTAGAATATTATTCAGCCATAAAAAAGAATGAACTAATGCTATTTGCAACAACATGGATGGACCTACATTCATATTAAGGGAAGCAAGTCAGACAAGGAAAGACAAATATATGATATATTTTTCACTTACATGTGAAATCTAAAAATATGATACAAAATAACTTATTTACAAAACAGAAACAGACTCACAGACATAGAAGACAAATGCTCAAAATCCTTCAAGATAGGTTTCAACAGCAGGTTAACTGAGAACTTCCAGATGTACAAGCTGAATATAGAAAAGGCAGAGGAACCAGAGGTCAAATTGCAAACATCCACTGGATCATAGGAGAAGCAAGATAATTTGAGAAAAAACATCTACTTCTGCTTTATTGATTACACTAAAGCCTTTGTGTAGATCACAATAAACTGTGGAAAAGTCTTAGAGACAGGAATATCAGACCACCTGACCTGCCTTCTAAGAAACCTGTATGCAAGTAAAGAAGCAACAATTAGAACCAGACATAGACCAAGAGACTGCTTGAAAATCAAGAAAGGTCAAGGCTATATATTTTCACCTTGCTTATTTAAGTTATATGCAGAGTATATCAGGCAAAATGCCTGAATAAAGCTCAAGTTAGAATCAAGAGTGCTGGGGGAATTATAAATAAACTCAAATATGCAGATGACACCACTTTAATGGCAGACAGCAAAGAGAAATTAAGAACCTCTTAATGAAGGTGAGAGAGGAGAGTGAAAAAGCTGGCTTAAAACTTAACATTCAAAAAACCAAGATCACGGCATCTGGTCCCATCACTTCATGGCACATAGATGGGAAAATAATGGAAACAGTGACAGACTTTATTTTGGGGGGCTCCAAAATCACTGCAGATGGTGACTACCACCATGAAATTAAAAGATGCTTCCTCCTTGGAAGAAATCTATGACCAACCTAGACAGCTTATTAAAAAGCAGAGACATTACTTTGCCAACAAAGGTCCATACAGTCAAAGCTATGGTTTTTCCAGTAGTCACATATGGATATGAGAGTTAGACCATAAAAAAGGCTGAGCGCCAAAGAACTGATGCTTTTGAACTGTGGTGTTGGAGAAGACTCTTGAGAGTCTCTTGGACTGCAAGGAGATTCAAGCAGTCCATCCTAAAGGAAATTGTTCCTGAATATTCATTGGAAGGACTGGTGCTGAAGCTGAAGCTCCAATATGTTGGCCATCTGATGCGAACAGCTGACTCATTTTAGAAGACCCTGATGCTGGGAAAGATAGAAGGCAGGAGGAGAAGGGGACAACAGAGGCTGAGATGGTTGGATGGCATCACCAATTCAATGGACAGGAGTTTGAATAAACTTTGGGAAGCAGTGGAGGACAGGGAAGCCTGGTGTGCTACAGTCCACGGGACTGCAGAGTCAGACACAACTGAGTAACTGAACAACAACAAAGGGTATAGCAAGGGGAGGAGGAGAGATAAATTAGGAGTTTGAGATTAACATATATACAGTATTATATGTGAAATGGGTAAATAAGAATACACTGTATAGCAAGGGAACTAAAATTAATGTCTTATAATAACATATAATGGAAAATTACTTGAAAAAAAGAATATATAATATATATATATATATAACTGAATCACTTTGTTGTATACACTTTGTTATATACCTGTATACCTAACACAACATTGCATATTAAATATACTTCAATTTTAAAAGTGATTATAAAAAAGAATAATATTTTTCATCTAGATTTTTATCTAAAAGAAACCTCAGTTTTTTTCTTTCCTTTTAAAGAAGAAAAAAATAAAAGTAATAGACATAAAATTAATCTATACCATAGAAGGAATTAAAAGTGTGATAATTTGAAATTCTCTCTGGATTTTGTTTTAAGCCTTAACCTTTAGCCACCACAGTTATCCTCAGTATAGTTTGTGATAGAATATCTCATGTTAAATACAAACGGCCTACTTATCCAGTTTGGAATGGGTTATGCTTTTACTCTCAATGTCATTTTTACTTTGACTAGTCTCATTTTCAGTGTCTGGGTTGTGGACAAAGTCTCTTATTGTTTTTCTTCCATCAGCTCACATTTACGACAATTACAGCACAGCTGGGCAAATATACTGCCATGCAAATATCTTTCCATTTCAAAGCTCCATTGTGAAGAAGCAACCCAGAGTCAACAGAAAAATTGATTACAATTGAAGAGAACAAGCTAATAATATTCAAGCACTATTTTCAAAATTTGACAAAATTAAGGCGGACTCTAGGCCTATAGCCTATAGGTTCATTATTTTAAGCAAAACCCCCTCAGTCATGTTGCTAGTTAAAACTTACAGAGAATTGAATGTTAAAAAGCCATAATAGAAACATGTGTGTGTATGCATGTGTGTTTAATCTGAGGACATAGTCTTTTGCCTGACATTTCCCATTTCAATAAACAAGGAATGTTGCTGATCATCAAGACACCAGACACTGCAGCTGCCCCTATTGGTGTTCCCTGAAGAAAATTCAGGATGGAGAATAAAAAGGACACTGGCCATAGATAGTTAAGATACATTTCAAAGGAATAATTTAAATGAGGCCAGACTCATCAACAACCTCAGATATGCAGATGATACCACTTTAGTGGCAGAAAGCTAAGAGACTCTTGATGAAGGTGAAAGAGGAGTGTGAAAAAGCTGGATTAAAACTCAACATTCAAAAAACTAAGATCATGGCATCCAGTCCCATCACTTCATGGCAAATAAATGGGGAAACAATGGAAACAGTGACAGATTTTATTTTATTTGGCTCCAAAATCGCTGTGGATGGTGATTGCAGCCCTGAAATTAAAAGACACTTGCTCCCTAGAAGAAAAACTGTAACAAACCTAGACAGCATATTAAGAAAAGCAAAGACATAACTTTGCCAACAAAGGTTTTCATAGTCAAAGCTATTGTTTTTCCAGTAGTCATGTACTGATATCAGAGTTGGAACATAAAAAAGGCTGAGCACCAAAGAATTGATGATTTCAAACTGTGGTGCTAAAGAAGACTCTTGAAAGTCCCTTGGACAGCAAGAAAATCAAACAGGCAATCCTAAGGGAAATTATCTTTCAATATTCATTGGAAGGACTGAGGCTGAAGCTGAATCTCCAACACTTTGGCCAGCTGATGCAAAGAGCCAACTCACTGGAAAACACCCTGATACTGGGAATGATTGAGGGCAAGAGGAGAAGGAGGTAACAGAGGATGAGATGGTTGGATGGCACCACTGACTCAATGCACATGAGTTTCAGCAAACTTCGGGAGATAGCGAAACAGGGAAGCATGCTGTGCTATAGTTCACAGGGTCGCAAAGAGTCAGATATGACTTAGTGACTGAACAGCAAACAAAGATTCTTGCATCTTCCATATATAGAAAAGCAGTAAAATCTTTAACTTGAGATGTCTGTTTTTTGTGACTTACAGTAACCTTTTAATGTTAGACTACATTTGGGGTTTTTTTCCAGCAAAAACCCCTATATATCTTTGTCCCTTCCTTACCATTCTTGAACTATTCCTCAGAGATATGTGAGAGGCTTCTAAAAACATAACTTTATAAAAAATAAAGGATATAACAAAGTAATAGTTTCATTAGAAAAACAGGAGGACCATGTCTATCCATTTAACTTCAACTGTGCCCATAATCTGTACCTTTTGTTCTACTACTATGAATGCCCTATTCCTATACTCACTAAGGTCAACTTCTGTAACTGTGCCCAAGACAGCATCATCTGTCTCCCTTACAATGCTTAAGCAATTTTCCCTCTTTCCACTACAATATCAAAATATTTCTTATTCTTTATGTATTAAACTGATTCAAATCAATATTTCTCACTTCACTGACACTTCTGTTAACAGGCTCACAAAATCCTCCACATTGCTATACTCAGAGTTTAATTTTCAACTCTTATCTTAAATGACTTAGCAGCAACATTTAACACAACTAGTCACTCTCCTCCTTAAACACATTTTTTCCTCTGGCTTCCAGCAACCTACTTTTCTTTTAGGTCACGATCTTTCAATCATTTTTGCTGGTGTCTCTCATCTCCTTGATCTCCAAATGTTTAAGGTTCTCAGGACTTAGTCCTTGGATCTCTTCCGTTTGCTTTCCACAATCATTCCTAGGTTAACTTACGTCACTGTTATCATCTATGCTGATGACTCCCAAATTCGTATCTCCTGTAGTGGGTATTTTGGAGAGTGGCATAAGATCAGAAAAATAGGAAAGTGACAGATTAAACAGTTCATATGCCGTGGTAAGAGTTTCAGATTTTACTCCTCAGTGAGATTGGAAATTGTTCAGCAACAAGAAGCTTTTACTATGGTACATCTGAACAATGGAAAACTACCTAACAATATCTTGCTTAATTAATGTGATCTTTACATATTGGATTGAATTTATGAAGCAATACTTGTTAAGCCCTAGCTCATCAAATAAACACAACTGATGAATAATTTCAGATGATGACAATAAAGGTGTTATAATTGCCTATCATAGCTATGATCAGTTCACGTCACATCCACTTTACTCACATCCAAACTCTATATGCCTAGGTTACAGGTTAACTATAATAATTAAATTAGTTAGCAAGTTTGTGTTTTAAACACAAGCATGTGAACAATTCATTAATGTTCTCTAAGTGTTTTACAAACAATCAGATCTATTATTTGTATATGCAGTTTTTTGGGGGAAAAGATATTTTAATATGTTTTGTTAAAGCTACAGGAGATGGGTACAAAATTATAATCTGTGCAACTAGCATAAATATGCTTCTGTTTTCAGTTTCACAAGTAAAATAATATTATTTGAATAAATAACCCAATCTTATAAATTATCTGTTGATGAATATTTAATATCAACATTATTATTTGAATATGGAGTGAATTTCTGAAAGAAAATAAGACAGTTTTCAAGAGTTAAATTTGTCCCTCTATAAATATTCTTTACATAAGATTTTGTCTTAATTTTTATGCAAATAACCTCACATAACTTTCTATTCTGTGAGACTTACCAGAATAATTTTTAGCTATATTTATTTTGGCATCTTCCTGTCCTGCTTTAAAATTTCTATGTATAAACTTTCCTTTGAGCACTATAATCTATACTTAAAATTAGACATATTTAATAGTTGTATATGAGACAAATTTAATTAATATTTAGGTGGTATTTTCAGAAACTAGTTTGGGCTAAACATGCCAGTCATACAGGTAATCAAAGAAATCAATAAAGGAAAATGTTAATATTCTTATATGCTATCTATAATTTACTAAACTGTTATCTGATGTATCCATTACTTAGCTTCTACGATCTCCATTACACTCTCCTAGATTACTTTCATTTTTGTTTATTAGTTCAGGCTTAAGTGTTGCTGAATGTCTAACCTTATAGAGGTCTGTTTAGTACTGAAAACATAAAACATTTTCTCCATGATTCCGTGTTGTCTTTCCAAACAGATTACTATCATCTAAAACTGTATAGAATTGGTTGATGGGAAAAGTTTTTATTTTGGAAATTTAAAAATATAAGCAGAAGCATATGAGTCCCCAAGTACTTTCTATCATTTTTTTAATTGTCAACATTTGCCATTCTTGTCTTATCAATACTTTCATTCTTATACTTGGTCCATTCTTGAGTTTAGTAAAGTATATTATAGGCAAACTGATTCAATTTAGTTATCAAAATCACTGACTAAATAAGGCATGTTAAAGATTCTGGTGACCTGTGGACTGCTAAGAATTCCTTGTAATTTTTTTGTTGTTGTTGTTACTTAAAAGTGTATAATTTTATTGTGGTACCTTATTCAATAACTTCTACGGTATTATAATAGCAGGTAAAAATGAGTACAAACACATACATGGGGACATGCACACATGCAGTTTTGATCTGTGTGAGTTAGCAATGCAGTAATTGTATCATAGTGTGCTCACAATGTTCTTATGAAAGATTATGCAAGATTATCTGAGTCTAAAGTTTAAGAGTTGCATTTGGAAAAAATGTACATTTAGTTCAAGATTTTTCCTTTTTGTTTATGAATATGAATAAAAATACTGTTATTGATATAAACATGTGGAGAAAAATCTTGGTTATTTATTCACTTGATGATAGCTTGGAACAGAAAACATACTCACTTTTAAAACAAAAATAATATTATAACACAAAAATCCTGGAGGGAATGTGGGCAAAGTCCACATTAGATATTGAGGGTTCACAAGTTAACAACTTTTGCAGCAGCAAGAACTTTGTGGAGATGATGAAATCTCCTCAACCAGATTTCATGGTGAATGGCATGATGAGTAAAGGGACTTTCACGCTGGCCACTGTGCACATCTTTGAGAATGTGGCTGGAAAACTTGCCAGGTCCTCTCATAGGCTACTCTCACAGCTTTCAGAAGTTCACTGTGTAATAGGCATTAGAGTTGTTTAATATAGGTTTTCACCAACACACAACTCCTCTTCAGTAGGATGGCTTGCCTCACTAGCATGCAGGCAAAGTAACATAAAATTGCCAACCAATTTTAATAATCAAATGACAAAAATGGTACAATAGATTTATTTATTTTCCAAAACAATAGATATTTGGGGGCCTAACCAACTATTAGGGGGAGCCACAGCTTTATAAATTGATCAAAGTTACCCTTTGCTTAATATACTATTGAACAATATACTATTTGCCAATGTATCTGCCATTATGATAAAGATGTAAGTTTATTTTAAAACTGCTGAATTTATTGTGGAGTTCTCTTCGGTGTGTTTCATTCAAGCAATATGAAAGTATTAACATAATTGTTGCACAAATTGGAATCAAGATTGCTGGGACAAATCTTAATAACCTCAGATATACAGATGACACCACCCTGATGGCAGAAGCAAAAACTAAAGAGCCTCTTGATGAAAGTGAAAGAGGAGAATGAAAAAGTTGGCTTAAAGCTAAACATTCAGAAAACTAAGATCATGGCATCTGGTCCCATCACTTAGTGGCAACAGTGGAAACAGTGACAGACTTTATTTTGGGGGGCTCCAAAATCACTGCAGATGGTGACTGCAACCATGAAATTAAAAGATGCCTACTCTTTGGAAGACAAGTTATGACCAACCTAGAAAGCATATTAAAAAGCAAGAAACATTACTTTGTCAACAAAGGTCCATCTAGTCAAGGCTATGGTTTTTCCAGTAGTCATGTATAGATGTGAGAGTTGGACTATAAGGAAAGCTGAGCACCAAAGAATTGATGCCTTTGAACTGTGGTGTTGGAGAAGACTATTGAGAGTTCCTTGGACTGCAAGGAGATCCAACCAGTCCATTCTAAAGGAGATCAGCCCTGAGTGTTCTTTGGAAGGAATGATGCTGAAACTCCAATAATTTGGCCACCTGATGCGAAGAACTGACTCATTGAAAAAGACCCTGATGCTAGGAAAGATTGAAGGTGGGAGGAGAAGGGGACGACAGAGGATGAGATGGCTGGATGTCATCACCAACTCAATGGACATGAGTTTGAGTAAACTCTGGGAGTTGGTGATGGACAGGGAGGTCTGGTTTGCTGCAGTCCATGGGGTTGCAAAGAGTTGGACACGACTGAGCGACTGAACAACAACAACAAGCTGTAATATCTTCAATTAAAATATGTGCTTCAGTGTTATGTGGCAGCCTGGATGGGAGGGGAATTTGAGGAGATGGATACGTGTATATGTATGGCTGAGTGCCTTTGCTGTTCACCTTCTATTCACCTGCAAGTACCACAACATGGTTAATCACTTATATCTCAATTCAAAATTAAATTTTTTTTAAAAAAATACATGCATGTGTACAAAATTACAGTAAATACTTGGCATACATAAAGGTTATATAATTGACTAAAGCCCCAAGTCTACTAAGACTATTTTAAAATTACACTATTTCCTCTATGATATGAAGTTTAACTGAAAATATTTAGTGATCCTTTGAGACAAATAAATATTCTATATATGAAAAATAACATTATTTATAAATCTCATGAAACCATTTTTTTGTTTTTCAAATTTCAGTAGTTCCTTTTTAAGGAGACTGAAAACAGTTGTGTTGTTTGAAGTAAAAGGTAATTTTATAAATATCATTCTCGTTCCCTCTCTACCCCTCTCTTTTGTTTGCATATAAAAGTTATGGAATATCTGTCATTTCCATATCAGAACAAAAGCAAATTCAATATTCTACTTTTTATTTTTCCAAAATCCCTTTTACCTAAATAAAAATTATCCTTTTTTTATTCCTGTGAGATTTCATTTTTAAACACAGTAAAAGTGATTGTTTTTTAGGAGTCCATTTTCTCATAAAACCACAGGATTGTGTCACTAAACATATTACTGTGCAGAGAACAGGTAGAATAAAATGACACCACCCTGAGGCGCAGATGCTGGATAGTGAGTGGGGCTTGCTCTCCACGTCCCAATTTGCACAAGCTAGCCCACATGCATGAGACTAAGTTAGTCTCAGGACTATCACAAGACACCCCATATCATGAAAGTTCAGCTTATATCTGGAGGATCTGTGTTTCAATAAGCCTATTCAAAGGATCTACCATTTCCACAATAATGAGGAATAGGACAGGGCTAATGGAAACACAAATAATCTCTAATCAGTTCAGTTTAACAACTGGTAGCAATTCCCTTCTTAGGCAGAGAAAAATGGAAGGTTCTAGACAACCTGCCAACTTTCTAACCATTCTGATTCCTCTATTTTTGTGTTTGTTCTCTAGTGTCTGTGATATAACACAAAACCACTGTTTTCTATAATGGTAATTTTCACAAGCTTTTCAGAGTTAGGTTTCAAACATATAGACAAAAGTTAAAAAAAAAAAAGAATCAAGTAGATTTAATTGCTGATGAAGTTCCCTAGTTATTATTCAGGAAGAAGCAGGGAAAACAACTCTTGATTAAGATTCTTTTGTTTCCTTCAATATAGAAATATATTTCCTTTTTTCTCCTGACCCATTTCTAAGTATAGCACTTTAAAATTTCCTGTCTCAATAGTATCCTAATCAGCCAATTGAAATCTAATTCTAATAGGCCTCCCAGAGTGCATTTGATTATCAAGGTGAAACCAGGATCAGATTTGTCTTTAATTAATAACTAAATTCCATCCTTCTGAAGAGGAGAATTGAAGAATTGTTGCAATCTAATCTACCAATCAAAAATTCAAGAATACAGGGAAGGTTAATGGGTCAGCAGCTCAATGTGCAAACTAAGCAAAGGTAAGATGCACGTCCTTTCCCTCTCATTAAACAAACAAACAAAAAGGCACTGAATTAAGTCAAACAGTTTTGGATTACAGAATATAAGTGAGAGACAGAAAACTAAGAAAATGAAGGTGCATATCCAATGTGGAGTACGAATATTTACTTGTCTATTATAACAGTTTAAAGAAATAAACTTTTGAAGATTTATCTAATTGGAGCTCACTATTGGATTTTGCAGAAGTTTGGTTGGTTTTTTTTGTTGTTACTGTTATTGTTCTTTCCAGTTATTTCTAAAAGCTTTGGTCTAGGCCTTTATTACTTCTAAAGCAGTCTCAAATCTCTAAATGTAGTCATCCCATTAAGTGAGATATTTTTCATGCCCCCCCCAAAAAAAAGTAGGTGAATAAAAAGTTCAGAGGTAGCTTATGTATGAGTCACTTCCTTTATTTCACCAAATATCTCTCTAGATCCTAAAGTGAAAAGGACACACTGTGTTAATTGCTAGCAGGGCTTCGCCTTCTCTTTGCTCCTATTTTGGTCTTTCTTCCCAGCATGGCCTCCCCTTTACTCCTTTCTTTTATTCCTTACCTCTCCAAACAGGCACCTGATTGCAACCCCACTTGATTTAAGAAAAACTAAAATAAAATGTTAAAACCTTCAGGTCTAATCCTGCACAGAAGACACAGCTTAACAAGGAGAAAGATGAAAGGAAAGCAGAAAGGGCTGGGGAAAAAAAGTAAGGCACAACACAGGAGCAGGTCAGGATTCTGACACAGAAAGGGAATACAATTCACATGAACTTAAAGAAAAAAAACCTTCATACTTTCAAAAATAAATTTCCCTTTGAAAAAATTCTACAAAAAGTTGTCTGCTTCTTTTATCTCCTACTTCTTCAGTGAATCTGAAATATTCCCTCAAGGGAGGGATTGAAAAAAAGGACTTTTTATTCCATATTAGGAGTTAAACTGAGAAATGAAGTTCTTCATACAATCCAAAGTGTAGTATAGCTGAAAATTATTTTCTCAATAAATCTCAAAAGGAACACAGTTGCTGTTTATTTGTACATGTTTTAAGGTTTGTAGATAATGTTAGGCAACAAAACAGTATACAATATGTTGACTTGGGTGAAGTTTTAGACCATTAAACAATTTACTTGGATTAAAGCTTTTATATTTTCACAAAGCGAAGCATTTGGAACTTACATAAAGATACTAAAGTTAGTTCTTCTAATTGAAAACTTTTAATAGGACAGTCTTATGGACTCTGTGGGAGAGGGAGAGGGTGGGAAGATTTGGGAGAATGGCATTGAAACATGTGAAATGTCATGTATGAAACGAGATGCCAGTCCAGGTTCAATGCACGATGCTGGATGCTTGGGGCTGGTGCACTGGGACGACCCAGAGGGATGGTATGGGGAGGGAGGAGGGAGGAGGGTTCAGGATGGGGAACACATGTATACCTGTGGTGGATTCATTTTGATATTTGGCAAAACTAATACAATTATGTAAGGTTTAAAAATAAAATAAAATTAATTAAAAAAAAAAAACAAAAAAAAACAACAAAAAAATAAACACTGGACCACCAAGAAAGTCCCTAGCAATAGAAAAAAAAAAGAAAACTTTTAATAATCCTATATGCAAAGTCATTCCTGATTTGGCCAATCATTATGCCAATCTTTTCCATCCTACGTGCTTACAGTACAACCTCTACTCTCTTTTTATCAGGTTGACTTATTTGCTTTAGTGCTAGTATGACAATTTCCCTTCTGTTGTTAAGATACTCTTTCATTTTTCATTCATTTTTGGGTTACTGTGTTAGCATACTTTCATTGTGTACACATTCTCTTCTTGCCAGTGAATTAGGAGACATCTAAACACAAATGACTAAGATAGGTCCTCTTTTGGAGTGATGATAGTTAAATGAAAGTGAAACATGCCCTAAATTTGCAATACAATACAAATGTGAATAAAATATCAGATTGCAAGAGGAAGGTAACTAGTACTTTCTGAGCTGCATTTGCTGGGCATTGGAGAAGACTAACAGAAAGTAGTCTTTGGATGGTCTCTAAGATGAGGGAAGGCATACTACCTGGAGCCTTTAAAAAGGCTGAAGCATCGACTAGGTACAGGTAGAGCACAGAACACAACAGGGATAGACTTTGCCACATTGATGATTTGTCCTTAATATTTCCCTAGAAAATACATGAACTCTGGTGTACTAGTCTCCAAACACGAAACCTAAAATATGGCTCAGATATCCACATATTTCAAAAGCTTCATATTTAAAATAGCTTAAACTACAAGCTCAGCATTCAGAAAACAAAGATCATGGCATCCAGTCCCATCACTTCATGGGAAATAGATGGGGAAACAGTGGAAACAGTGTCAGACTTTATTGTTTTGGGCTCCAAAATCACTGCAGATGGTGACTACAGCCATGAAATTAAAAGACGCTTACTCCTTGGAAGGAAAGTTATGTCCAATCTAGATAGTATATACAAAAGCAGAGACATTACTTTGCCAACAAAGGTCTGTCTAGTCAAGGCTATGGTTTTTCCTGTGGTCATGTATGGATGTGAGAGTTGGACTGTGAAGAAGGCTGAACGCCAAAGAATTGATGGTTTTGAACTGTGGTGTTGGAGAAGACTCTTGAGAGTCCCTTGGACTGCAAGGAGATCCACCCAGTCCATTCTGAAGGAGATCAGCCCTGGGATTTCTTTGGAAGGAATGATGCTAAAGCTGAAACTCCAGTACTTTGGCCACCTCATGAGAAGAGTTGACTCATTGGAAAAGACTCTGATATGGGAGGGATTGGGAGCAGAAGGAGAAGGAGTATTCTGGCCTGGAGAATTCCAAGGCCTGTATAGTCCATGGGGTCACAAAGAGTTGGACACAACTGAGTGACTTTCAATTTCACTTTCACTTAATTGATAAGACCTAAACTCCAAGTTTCTATGACTATCAAAATCCAACAGACTCCATATTTCTCATCTTGTTATGTGACAGGAGTGGTAACAGGAGTTGCATGTGGAGGATGGCTGATGTCAGAATTGGAGTTATGGAGGTATTTAAATCAGGGACTTCAGGGCTGTGACAGAGGTGGGAAAAAAGGCCTTTGTAAGAAATACAAGAACAGCTAATTCCGTTATTGGCCATTTGTTTTACATAAGATGACAATATATATTTTTAAATGACAAATCTTATTATATTAATTTTGAATTGACTAAATGTAAAAATTAAAGTACTAAAAATATTTCTCTGAATTACTGATTTAATTGATTAATATATTAAGCTACACATGTATCTATCATGGTATATATTATGTGCTTGACAAAATGTTTATAGGAGCTTTATTTAAAGTGACACAAAAGTTGTATATGTCACAGTGTGAACTTTGAGTATTTTAAATTATAAATGGAAAATTATAAAATTATTCTTTTAAAGTTCCCAAAGTGACTTTGAAACGTTTATATTTCTTTCTAAAAGTAAGATCAGCAATTTGTAGAAAGCTATAGTTATTTGAGATATTAAATAAAAAATGAGATTTAACAAACTACACTTTTCCAAATCAGAGCTGCTTCTTATGGCAAAGGTCAGTTTGAAGGGTAATATAAATTCAAATATGAGCTAATAATCAGAATCTTGAAAATAACTTGGCCAGCACCCAGAATGAACTTTGAAATACGTTTAAGCAAGAAAACTGGGCAACTGATGGCTATATCTTCTTAACTAATATAAAGTGCAGGTTTTCAAAAATCATAGTAATAATTTATACTGCAGAAATGTAATGATATATTAAGGTAATAGGGAATAATTTTAATATAATCATACATCACATAAAGACAGAATGTAGCTGAATATACACTGATTTCAAAAGCATTTGCAACATGGTGCTACATGTTAAATAAGACCGCCAGTTTTTTTTCTTCTTCTTCTTCACACTCTTTACCAGTCAAATCACTGCAGGTTTCCTACAAGAACAACATTAACAACAGTGGCATTTGATTGAAAAACTGAATTGTTTTCAACCTATTTGCAGTGAAATGGTACCGTAGAATGTTCAATGAGACAGATGAGCTCTTCTGGTGGATTAAGATGCATTGTATCTAACCTGTTTCTCAGTTCTGCAATACAATGTAATGAAACATACTCAATATATATCCCCTGACAATTTAGGGAAATCTGAAAGAAGAGCTGTAGAACTTGTCCTCAGTTTTCTCACCCAGGCATTTCTTAAGCTTGAGACTTGCCAAACTACCCTTTGCTGACTATCAAAAAGTCACAGTATATTTTGCATAGAAGGAAAATTATGGAGTCACCTATGTGCTAGTTTTGAAATGGGTGTTTGCACCTGAGTGCTCAGCTGGATCCTATGGGCTCTTGAAGTGGGAGCACACAGTTGAGGAAGAAACATTTGGTTTGTCTTGATGCTTACTTATCCAAGTCTGATAACTGCAGCCAGCAAGGTGGTGAGGCATGGGGAAGTACTGGCAGGGGATGAAGGGAAATGCATTTGTCTCCTGTGGATCCTTTATGGACTGGTGAAGTGAAATTGGATTCTTCCCAAGAAAACTACACGGATAAGGTATGCCAAAATTCCCAGACAACTGTTATTTGTACCAAATGGAAGAAAGACACTGGACAAGTCTCTTACTCCAATGTCACCCCACAGATAAGATGTTTATACCAACAATACTTGAGACCAAAAGGTGGGAAGAACCCAAACAATATCTAGCTTCACAAATTTTCTTTCCTTACATAGGCCTTCACTCAAGAAAGCAGCAACAAAATCAAGGAAAATATCCAGTAGGAGAGAAAATTCTGAGGTTGAAATTACAAATTGGACAGCAACTAGAGACTGGGCCAAGATGGCAAAGAATGACTTTGAACCCATTTCCTCTTATGAGTATACCAAAACCATAACTATCTTGCAGAATAACCACCTTATGAAAAAAGACCGAGATCTACCAGAAGTATCTACCATGAAAAACATAAAGAGGAACCACAATTAGATGGATAAGAGAGGTAGACTTGTGATATAATCAAGTCTCCTATCCCCAGGTGAGTGACCCATAAACTAGAGAATAACAGGAGTACAAGTTTGGAACCTATGTCAGGCTCTTGAGCCCAGGAAGATGAGCCCCAAGAGCATTTGGCTTTGAAGGTCTGTGGGGCTTAATATCAGGAGTCCCAGAGGCTCTTCAGGAAACAGAGACCCCATTCTTAAAGGGCGCACACACAATCTCAAGCACATTGGGACCCAGGGCAAAAGCAATAATTTGATAGAAGCCTGAGCCAGACCCACCTGCTGGTTTTGGAGAGTCTCTCACAGAGGTGAGGAAAGGCTGGAGCTCACCCAGGGACAGAGATACTGGCAGCACCCATGTCTGGAAGCAGCCATATCTGGAAGCCAGAAGTGGGTGCCTAGCCCTGCCCAACAGCCTGCAGGTGTTAGTGCTGAGACGCTCTGGCCAAACTGATAACTATGTGAGAAACACGGCCACACCCATCAGTAGACTGGAGTGGGTTGACTTTTGGGAATCATAGAAAGCCTGTATTTCTCACCTTGCTCTGTGTTAGAGGAGGTATTGGGAGTGGCATGTGGAGAATGGTTGATGCTGGAATTGGAGCACATCTAAGAAGGCATTAAATCAGGGGCCTCAGGACTGTGGTAGAGGTGAGAAAAATGCCTTTGCAGGAGGTTCGTGAACAGCTAATCCCACTGCTGACCATTTGTTTTATATAAGATCACAATATAGGCTTTACTGAAAAACCTTATGCCATTAACTTCAAATTGACTGAAGGAATTATCCAGAATGCCAAGTTTAAATGACCTCTTTTCCTAGAATTATTAAAATATTGAAAATATTTCTTTGAAGTAGTACTTCGGTTTACATATAAGTTGTATATGTATCTATCATGGTTTATTAGAAAAACCTAATAGCTGAAAACTTCCTAAACCTGGGAAAGAAAACAATTACCCAAGTCCAGGAAGCACAGAAAGTCCCATCCAGGATGAAACCAAGGAGAAATACACCAAGACATGTTGTAATTAAAATAGCAGTAACAGTAATTTTACTAAAAGTATTAGGACATACAACTGCTAGACTGAATTTATTGAAATAGGACAGATTTCTACACTTAAAAATAAGAGGTTAAGTCACAGGCTGAAGTTGTAGAGCAAAGAAGAGTTTTCATATAACATGCAAATATTAAATATATCCGATTCACATTTAATAAATATTACTGTCTTTGCAGTTAGTAAGAAAAATCATTTCACTTTTCCTAGGTTGTCACAAGCCATATGATAGCTAAATGCAAAAGAGAAAACAAAGGCACAAAGGATGTGTGTGTGTATATGTAAGTCTGTATATGTAGTCAGTCTGTTACTTCCAGTCATATTAAGGATACATGTGTACTACCACTCCGATTAACTTAATTATCACATAATTAAAAGTTGGTATTAAAAATATTCAGCTTCTAATATTGCTGATATGTGGACTCTGTCTTAAAATATGAATGAAAGACAATAATATAATACAAATAATTTATTTTATCTATGTATCAGTGTGGTTAGTATCAGAAGTTAATTCTGTCATCATGGTCTATTCATTTTATGTAATTGAAAAATTTTATTCAGGGTAACATGTATTTAATTTTTATTCAACCATAAATTGAAGCAGTCAGGAGCAGCAGCTGTTTTGCTAGGTAGGGAGAAATTTTAGGGTTTTTAATTTTTTTCCTCCCATTTATCCTGTTAAGAAGTTCTAATCTTTGATATGTCCAAATATTATCTTTGCTTGTTAAGTGGAAGTAGAAAGAATCATAATGATAATTCAAAATTTTGCAATTCAATTGAGGAAATTTGTTTTGACTAGAAGGAAATGGCAACCCACTCCAGTGTTCTTGCCTGGAGAATCCCAGGGACAGTGGGCCCTGGTGGGCTTCCATCTATGGGGTCGCACAGAGTCGGACACGACTGAAGTGACTTAGCAGCAGCAACATGTAGTTCCTTACCCTATATTTCATAATGTTTATATATTTGGTGCTTGCTAACAAATTAGTGATTAAGTAAAAGGAATAAACATCAAATTGGGACTGCATTTATCTTCATGCTGATTTTATACACACACACACACACAATATATTGTGTGAGATTGGAAAATAGAAAATAGATCTTGATGTTTTCTACTCCAAGCCTTTAAAAGTAATTAATTTCTTCAAAATAACTGCTATTCTGTTATCACTTAGTCTTCCCTAGTTACCTTTAATCTTGATGAGTTGATAATTGAAGGAGTCTTTGGGCCTAGAAAAGAAAACAACAGTCTCAAATGCCCTTGCTGAATCATCTCACGTGGGAGAAAACAAAACCTAACTTTAGGTCCCGCCCTGATGCTCCAGACTGTTTGTATCTATCAGGGACTTATCACCCCCTGCCCAGGGGACTTATCACCCCCTACCCAACTACAAATGCCATCTCAACTAAAGAATACCCAAAACTTCCCCACCTGACTAATGTTTCCCTTATCGCTTCCACAAACCTCCCTTTAAATATGAAGCCTCCCTGATTCCTCTTGTGCTCAGCCTGGTCCTTAGGCCGACTATCACCCCTCCTTGCCTGAATAAAGGTAATCTACTTCCGTTGAGGTCATTTCTCCTTTTTTTCTGCCTCCGTCCGAACTATACCTTACAATAATAAAGAAATGTTAACAGTACAGGTGATGCTTACCAATTAAAGCCATAGTTTGTTATTGATGATAGATGCTAACTATAATATAATATCTCTAATTCTGCCCTTTTCTGATCCTATCATTTGCTAAGTCCTTTTCATTCAAATCCTTCAATGATTCTCAGACTGGCCCTTCCTATTTGTTCTTGGTACTACTATCTTGGTTCAAACTCTCTTTCTCATCTGACTTATCATGATAGAACTCTAGTGATCTACTTGTCTACATATTTGCATAAATAATTAAAACATTTGAATTCATTGTTGGTAGAATAATCTTAGAAAGAGTTCTTATTTTGCTCTAATAGTAAAACAAAAAACTATACAAGCTTTAATGATACTCCATAGCCAATTTATTAATATTTGTAATTTCTGACTTGACAATTCAGGTGTTTATGGCTTGTTTCCCATCCAACTTATTCATTATTAGATCTTGCAATTTTACCTCAATTTCTCTGAACTTTGGCCAAATAAAATATAGAAAAAAATATCTTACCTAAATTTACCTGACTTGCAAATAGTCCATAAATTCTGTAAATCTTAATGATCGAAGCCAATATAGATGAGTGGGATACTTACCGTGCATCAGTTGTCTTTGTTCACAAACTTGTTATTTTTTACTTATAAGTAAGAAATTAAAAGACATATATATATATACTTTGTTGGTAAAGAAAGCAATGGTGGAAAGACCTACCTCTGAGAGCCAGTTCTTTCATGAGTTTGCAATCCAAATTCACAAATTTGTGAATTCTCAAAACTTTCAAATTGTTAATACACTTTAATATGGTCCTTGGTCAGATATGTCCAAAATACCATGGAAAAACAAAACAAAATCTGTCTAGATAAACACAGAATTAGACCTACAGAGACTACAAAGCCTTGAAGGTGTTTGGTCCTGTCCAAAACATTCATAACAAATTTGGTCTATGTCAAAAATCCTTGATATTCAGTCCTATCTCAAGCCATTTGGCATAGACTAAATATGCTCATGGACATTTTGGGTAGGACCAAATTTCAAGGAACTTTTGGCATGGCCAAATGTCTGCTAGCCAACAAAGACAAATGTTTTTTAAAACTATGCTTACTACTATTAGGGAAATCAATATTATTTAGCTTATATGCAGAGTACACCATGTGAAAGGCCAGGATGAAAGAAGCACAAGCAGGAATATTGCCCGGAAAAATATCAATAACCTCAGATATGCAGATGACACCACTCTTATGGCAGAAAGTGAAGAAGAAATGAAAGCCTCTTGATGAAGTGAAAGAGGAAAGTGAAAAAGTTGGCTTAAAACTCAACATTCAAAAAACAAAGATAACGGCATCCAGTCCCACCACTTCCTGGCAAACAGATGGGGAAACAATGGAAACAGACAGACTTTGTTTTCTTGGGCACCAAAATCACTACAGATGGTGACTGCAGTCATAATATTAAAAGATGCTTGCTCCTTGGAATAAAAGCTATGACCTACCTAGACAGCATATTAAAAAGCAGAGACATTACATTGCCAACAAAGGTCTCTCTAGTCAAATTTTTATTTTTTCAATAGTCGTGTATGGATGTGAGAGTTGGACCATAAAGAAAGCTGAGGCCCAAAGAATTGATATTTTTTCACTGTGGTATTGGGACTGCAAGGAAATCCAACCAATCAATCCTAAAGGAAACCAATCCAGAATTTTCACTGGAAGGACTGATGCTAAAGCTGAAGCTCCAATACTTCGGCCACCTGATTCAAAGAGCTGACTCATTAGAAAAGACCCTGATGCTGGGAAAGATTGAAGGTAGGAGGAGAAGGGGACAACAGAGGATGAGATGGTTGGATGGCATCACCAACTTGATGGACAAGAGTTTAAGCAGGCTCCAGGAGTTGGTGATGGACAAAGAAGCCAGGCGTGCTGCAGTTCATGGGGTTGCAAAGAATCAGACATGACTGAGCAACTGAACTAAACTATTTTGGGGAAATAGAATATAAACTTGAAAGTATAAGCAGAAAATAGGAAACTGAATGAAGAGAGTAGCATGGAAGCATATACACTAACATATGTAAAGAGAGAGTCAATTGGAATTTGCTGTATGACTCAGGGAACTCAAATTGTGTCTCTATAATAACCTAGTGGAGTTGGGACGGGCGGGAGGTAGAAGGGAGTTTCAAAAGGGAGGAGACATATGTACAATTGTTATATATGTACAATATGTACATATATGTACAAATGTACTATGGTTTTTTTTTTAATTTTTTTAAATTAATTTTATTTTATTTTTAAACTTTACATAATTGTATTAGTTTTGCCAAATATCAAAATGAATCCACCACAGGTATACATGTGTTCCCCAACCTGAACCCTCCTCCCTCCTCCCTCCCCATACCATCCCTCTGGGTCGTCCCAGTGCACCAGCCCCAAGCATCCAGTATCGTGCATTGAACCTGGACTGGCATCTCGTTTCATACATGATATTTTACATGTTTCAATGCCATTCTCCCAAATCTTCCCACCCTCTCCCTCTCCCACAGAGTCCATAAGACTGTTCTATACATCAGTGTCTCTTTTGCTGTCTCGTATACAGGGTTAGCGTTACCATCTTTCTAAATTCCATATGTATGCGTTAGTATACTGTATTGGTGTTTGTCCTTCTGGCTTACTTCACTCTGTATAATAGGCTCCAGTTTCATCCACCTCATTAGAACTGATTCAAATGTATTCTTTTTAATGGCTGAGTAATACTCCATTGTGTATATGTACCACTGCTTTCTTATCCATTCATCTGCTGATGGACATCTAGGTTGCTTCCATGTCCTGGCTATTATAAACAGTGCTGCGATGAACATTGGGGTACATGTGTCTCTTTCCCTTCTGGTTTCCTCAGTGTGTATGCCCAGGAGTGGGATTGCTGGATCATAAGGCAGTTCTATTTCCAGTTTTTTAAGGAATCTCCACACTGTTCTCCATAGTGGCTGTACTAGTTTGCATTCCCACCAACAGTGTAAGAGGGTTCCCTTTTCTCCACACCCTCTCCAGCATTTATTATTTGTAGACTTTTGGATCGCAGCCATTCTGACTGGTGTGAAATGGTACCTCATAGTGGTTTTGATTTGCATTTCTCTGATAATGAGTGATGTTGAGCATCTTTTCATGTGTTTGTTAGCCATCTGTATGTCTTCTTTGGAGAAATGTCTATTTAGATCTTTGGCCCATTTTTTGATTGGGTCATTTATTTTTCTGGAGTTGAGCTGTAGGAGTTGCTTGTATATTTTTGAGATTAGTTGTTTGTCAGTTGCTTCATTTGCTATTATTTTCTCCCATTCTGAAGGCTGTCTTTTCACCTTGCTAATAGTTTCCTTTGATGTGCAGAAGCTTTTACGTTTAATTAGGTCCCATTTGTTTATTTTTGCTTTTATTTCCAATATTCTGGGAGGTGGGTCATAGAGGATCCTGCTGTGATGTATGTCAGAGAGTGTTTTGCCTATGTTCTCCTCTAGGAGTTTTATAGTTTCTGGTCTTAACGTTGAGATCTTTAATCCATTTTGAGTTTATTTTTGTATATGGCGTTAGAAAGTGTTCTAGTTTCATTCTTTTACAAGTGGTTGACCAGATTTCCCAGCACCACTTGTTAAAGAGATTGTCTTTAATCCATTGTATATTCTTGCCTCCTTTGTCAAAGATAAGGTGTCCATATGTGCGTGGATTTATCTCTGGGCTTTCTATTTTGTTCCATTGATCTATATTTCTGTCTTTGTGCCAGTACCATACTGTCTTGATAACTGTGGCTTTGTAGTAGAGCCTGAAGTCAGGTAGGTTGATTCCTCCAGTTCCATTTTTCTTTCTCAAGATCGCTTTGGCTATTCGAGGTTTTTTGTATTTCCATACAAATTGTGAAATTATTTGTTCTAGCTCTGTGAAGAATACTGTTGGTAGCTTGATAGGGATTGCATTGAATCTATAAATTGCTTTGGGTAGTATACTCATTTTCACTATATTGATTCTTCCAATCCATGAACATGGTATATTTCTCCATCTATTAGTGTCCTCTTTGATTTCTTTCACCAGTGTTTTATAGTTTTCTATATATAGGTCTTTAGTTTCTTTAGGTAGATATATTCCTAAGTATTTTATTCTTTCCGTTGCAATGGTGAATGGAATTGTTTCCTTAATTTCTCTTTCTGTTTTCTCATTATTAGTGTATAGGAATGCAAGGGATTTCTGTGTGTTGATTTTATATCCTGCAACTTTACTATAATCATTAATTAGTTCTAGTAATTTTCTGGTGGAGTCTTTAGGGTTTTCTATGTAGAGGATCATGTCATCTGCAAATAGTGAGAGTTTTACTTCTTCTTTTCCAATTTGGATTCCTTTTATTTCTTTTTCTGCTCTGATTGCTGTGGCCAAAACTTCCAAAACTATGTTGAATAGTAATGGTGAAAGTGGGCACCCTTGTCTTGTTCCTGACTTTAGAGGAAATGCTTTCAATTTTTCACCATTGAGGATAATGTTTGCTGTGGGTTTGTCATATATAGCTTTTATTATGTTGAGGTATGTTCCTTCTATTCCTGCTTTCTGGAGAGTTTTTATCATAAATGGGTGTTGAATTTTGTCAAAGGCTTTCTCTGCATCTATTGAGATAATCATATGGTTTTTATTTTTCATGTACTATGGTTAATTCATGTTGATGTATGACAGAAATGAATCCAATATTATAAAGCAATCATCAATCAATTAAGATATACAAATATAATAAAAATAAATAATTGTGTAAAACTAACCAAATAAGATTTTAAAATGTAAAATATGGTTTAAGTTAAAAATTCAATGAGGGACAAGTATATTTATCTATATAGACATATCTGTATGCATACACATATATCTATATTCTAATTAACTGCATTTTTAACATTGCTACATCAAAATTTGTAGAAGAGAGAAGGAAAAGGCCAGGGCACACATTACTTAGTAACGTCAAAATCATACCTCTTATAAAGGGGAATATCATCATAAATATCCTTCATCCCCAATCCTACAACTGAAAGGAAAATCTGTGTTGTTGCTGCTGTGTTGGTAAATTATATCTGACTCTTTTGCAACTCCATGGACTGTTGCCTGCCAGGCTCCTCTGTCCATGGGATTTCCAAGGCAAGAATGCTGAAGTGGGTTGCCATTTCCTCCTCCAAGGGATCTTCCCAACCCATTGATTGAACCCACATCTCCTGCATTGGCAGGCAGATTCTTTACTACTGAGCCACCTGGGAAGTCCTGAAAGGAAAATTACATATCTTAAAATTTGGTGTTGAATAAAGTGTGTGTGTGAGGTTCAACCATGAGAGTTCATTACAAGAACATTCTTATATGTATCTAAAGGCTAACTTCATAATAAACAATGATTCATTGCATCACTTTATATGTAAAGTTCTCTCTCTATGCAATCAAATAGGAAGTCTCTGCTCTAAAAAGATTCCCCATCCATTCTTGAAATGTACCATTGTAATCATTATTGGTTAAACAAACAATGTTGGTGTTGTAGACAATACCAAAAATAGTCCTCGAACCATGTTTACTGGGAGAAAACTCTGGGAGATAGGAGCAGTGCATGGTTTCCTGTTGTCTATTTTGCTCTGTGGCTGTATACAATGAATCAGCCAGGTTGAGTGTTAGGGGAGAACCAGCTCCTTCTCTGAGGTAATCAGGATCTAGATAGGAATCTTCTCCTAACAATTCAGTACTTTCATAACTTTAATGCCAATGCACCATTCATGGCTGGGGTAAACAATCCCTTCTCTGGCTTGATCAAAGTCTTCAGTCCAAGCTTTGTGATTGTGGCTACTTGACATGGCATGCCTACCCACTCCAGTATTCATGCCAGGAGAATTCCATGGACAGAGGAGCCTGGTGGGCTATAGTCTATGGGGTCACAAAGAGTCAGACACGACTGTGTGATTAAAACACTTATGAGTGATTTTTAGCACTGATGTGACCCATCAATACCAAATTGACTGCCTTATATACTTACATGTATATTTTTCATAAGATGTTTTCAACTCACAAAATATCCTTCACTCTGTGAGGCCATCTCTGTCCATTTCAGAGGTCATCCTATAAGAAATCAATATTGGGCAAGTTAACACTTACCCTCATTATTCATATAATTTTTCAAACCTGAACTTGTATGCAGAATGTCTCACCCACTGTTTCCAACTCACCTAAAATGTAAATAATATATAGCCTGCCTCCTGCCCTCCTCCAGCAGATCTTCCTGGTCTCTTTTATCTCTTGCATTTGCAGGTGGGCTTTTTACCACTAGCGCCAACTAGGGAACCTGTCTACTTCATTAAACTATCCCAAACTTTTCATTCTACGTGACTAAATACCTAGGGCAGTGGTTTCCACTAATGGAATCCAGATACACTTCTGTATAAAGAATAAAGGGAGAAAGAAAGTTAGAAATGAATTAGAAGTGGCTTTCTGGAATTCCTATATACTTTATACAAGATGTAATCTGTTAAAAAATCTAGCTTAGTCTCAGATAGAAGCATATACAGGAATATCTTCTTTCAAGTGCCTGACAGAAAAAGAATGCAGACATCTATCCATGCTATCCTATGGTATTTTTTTCTGAATCATTTATTTTGGTACTTAGATTATGCCATTGTGAGTTTATCAGTTTTAATATATTTTCTTGTTTTGAGTCAGATAAATTATACTATTGGAAGATACCTTATCTTTAAGTCTTCCAAAGAAACTAGTGAATTGCTAGGTTCTCAAGACAGTTTTTATTGAGAAACTCAATGAGTTTCAAAGTACCACATGGTACTACATGTGACTTGAAAAGGTAGGATACTACTGTTAATGATAACCCATCCTTTCAGTTAAAGTTATTCACCTGTTGTTAGTAGTACAGTTTATTGGCTGATTTTTATCAAGTTAATAGCTCAAGTTAAGATTGGCTGTCTGTAGTAGAGGAATGTCCATGGGGTCGCTAAGAGTTGGACATGACTGAGCGACTTCACTTTCACTTTTCACTTTCATGAATTGGAGAAGGCAATGGCACCCCACTCCAGTGTTCTTGCCTGGAGAATCCCAGGGACGGGGGAGCCTGGTGGGCTGCCGTCTACGGGGTCACACAGAGTCGGACACGACTGAAGCGACTTAGCAGCAGCAGCAGCAGCAGCAGCAGTAGAGGAATAAATGGATATCTGAGATTTTACTGAAGGAAGAAAAAGAACAGGCTCTATCTTGAAAGCAGGACTCCATCTTGGGCCAGACTGCGGACTTTGAGCTATAAGCCCAGTATCTATGGAAACGACATACCAACTAGAAAACCAGGCCCCCGGAAGGAAAAGCCCTAGGGCTCTCTGTGGCCTAAAAGAATACCCTAATTATATGTGTAACCAAATAGAATCATACATTCTATTATGCTTATTGGGGTATGACCACAGGCCTATTGATAATTGTCCACTGTTAACTACCTAGGCTTGAGGAATATGAATCACTGGTTAACTTTGATTGTGTCTTTTTTTTTTTTTCCTTTGTTCAGACTAGTTTCAGGGAATTTGGAGGAGTTTGGACATGTACACTTAGGGTATATAAGGACATGTACACTTAGGGTATATAAGGTTTTCACAAAAATTGGTCGGGATCCTTGGCTAAGAGGAGACTCTGCTTTGGGCCCGCTGGTGTAATAAACTGCACCCCACTACCTGCGTTGTTCTTCTGAGTGAGTTTGTTTCCCAGAACACATGGCTACAACATTACTATTCCTAAATAACTAAAAAATGATCAATCTATGCCTGTCAAATAATTGACTGATTGACCCTAGGTAATTGATATAACTTCTCTTGAGTATCAATTTCCCCATTTTGAGTGTTTATAAAATCCAATTCAAGTACTCTATATGCTATAAAATTATTTTGTCAATGTGTCTTCCTGTTAGTATAGCAGGAGTACTACACTGTATAATATTTGAAAGGTTTAGTTTTTTTCTTAGCACCATCCCATTAACTCCAGGAGCTATAATACTGTATTATACAGTATTATATACTATCATTAATACTGCATTTATACATAATAGAGGTAAATATTAAATAGATAATAGAAAGGAAAAATAAAGCAATAGATACAAAATGTTGGTTATGTATTATATAACATTTCACAGTCTCTTCTTTTTCAGCAAACAGTACTAATGACCCCTATGAAGACTACATTGATACAGATAAATCAAATGCATATACCAAATGAGCCCATGAGTCTATCATGTTCTGCAGATAACTGATTGGATTTCCATTTATGAAATAAAAATTCAATTGTTAAAATACACAATAACAAAGGTAATTTGAGTCTATATTTGGAAACAATCACAAAAGTAATTACTTAATATTTACATACAATTACAAATTAAAGGGGCTTCCCTGGTAGCTCAGACAGTAAAGAATCTGCCAGCAATGTAGGAGACCTGCGTTTGATCCCTGGGTTGGAAAGATCCCCTGGAGAAGGAAATGGCAACCCACTCCAGTACTTTTGCCTGGACAATCCCATGGACAGGGGAGACTGGTGGACTACAGTCCATGGGGATGCAAAGATGAACACAAATTAAAGTGTGTTCCCATAGCTCATATTTTTATATTTATAAGAAATCATGTGAGGTAGAGAGCACTGAAATTAACATGGCTGCTTTTATAAAATTTAAATGACTTGACCAATACCAAACAGACAGTAATGGCAGAGGCAGAAGAACTAAGGTCTTCTTCATCTAAAATGAGTGCTCCTTGTATAATCTTTATGCTGCCAAGTCAAGTGAGATGATTCTCACACTCTTCTTTTTTACTCAGAAATGTGACAGAAACCTCACTCATGAGAATAATTCTCATTAATTTATCATTAATTTTTAATTTAAATTTATTTAACATACTATTAAAATTGTTAATAAAGCCAGAGCTGATTAAACATAATGGCATGTTAAGAAATTGAATTTTTTAAATGTTAAGAATTTTATGTCTTAAGTAAAGCAATTCAGTAATAGCTAAATGACTGCCTTATAAATTGACTTTATTGAATACGGATAAGAAAGAACTAGACCTGGCATAATCATTTATCTGTTCCTAAAAATGATTCTTTAAAATTAAATTTGAAATTAAAAATTCAAATTAATATGCTTTGCAGTGTTTTTAAAACTAAGAAACAAATCACACTATTTATCTTCTGTATCTTCTGTTCCTTGATGGTTAACAAAACAAAACTCAGAAGAATCCATACCTGTAGAATTATTTTATTTTCTGTTTGATGACAGAAAAAGAGTTCTTGGCATACACAAAATTGTCACTTCTAGGTCACTAGTGCAAGTGAGCATCATACACCCAGTGTCAAATTTTGTAGCAGTTAGAGTTTTTGTTGTTTCTGATTCAGTCTACTTTCTAAAAACATCACAGGTTTAGTAGCAAGATACAGACCTAGAGAGAAATAAAAATAGAATCTAGAGACTTTCTTGTTTTAACTTAGCTGCCAGTTATAGGATCCCCCCTGCAAATTGAAAATAGTGTGATTCAGTTTTAATTTTTACTAGCATCTGCAAATCATTCAGCTTCCCTGGTGATTCAGTCTATAAAGAATCCACCTGCAATGCAGGAAACTTGGGTTGGGAATATCCCCAGGAGAAGGGAATGACTACCCAATCCAGTATTCTTGCCTGGAGATTTCCATGGACAGGGCAGCCTCGCAGGTTATAGTCCATGGGATTGCAAAGAGTTGGACATGACTGAAGAACTAACACATTTATCATTCAGAAAGAAAGCTTAACAATATGAGAGAATTTTCTTAAGACTCACTCCATCATTCCCAAAAGATAAATACAAAGAGAAATGTAACAAAAGATAGCTCAGCCCTAAGATGCATAGAAAATGTGGGAGTAGGGTCACCCTAAGCATTTGAGAATAACACCTTTATAAACCTTGAGTTTTAAGAGTAAATCCCAATCTCAAGGCAGTTCCCTCATATAAGGAAGGGAGAAAGATCAGATGTATCTGAAGAACCTACTACATACCAGAATATTAGGCTTAATTGGTATTCAAACTAAGATATCAGATATCCATTAATAACTACAGTATAAGACATTATCATCATTCTTTTTCATATAAGAAAGCTGATATTTAGCCACCTTGAAAACTTGCACAAGATGAAAGATCTAGTAAGTTGCAAGACTCAGAAGTATACGGTCAAGCTCATTCTCAGTCATGTCCAACTCTTTGTAATCCCATGGACTGCAGCATACCAGGCCTCGCTGTCCATCACCAACTCCTGGAGTTTACTCAAACTCATGTCCATTGATTCAGTGATGCCATCCAATCGTCTCATCCTCTGTCATCCCCTTCTCCTTCCACCTTCAATCTTTCCAGGCATAAGGATCTTTTCAAATGAGTCAGTTCTTCACATTAGGTCACCAAAATATTGGAGTTTTAGCTTCAGCATTGGTCCTTCCAATGAATATTTGGGACTGATTTCCTTTAGAATTGACTGGTTGTATCTCCTTGCCATCCAGGGACTCTCAAGAGTCTTCTCCAACACCACAATTCAAAAGCATCAATTCTTCAGTGCTCAGCTTGCTTTATAGCCCAACTCTCACATCCATACATGACTACTGGAAAAACCATAGCTTTGACTAGAGGAACATTTATTGGCAAAGTAATGTCTGCTTTTTAATAAGCTGTCTAGGTTGGTCATAACTTTTCTTCCATGGAGTAACTGTCTTTTAATTTCAGGGCTGCAGTCACAATCTGCAGTGATTTTGGAGCCTAAAAAAATAAAGTCTCTCACTGTTTTCACTGTTTCCCCATCTAATTGCCATGAAGTGACGGGACCGGATGCCATGATCTTAGTTTTATGAATGTTGAGTTTTAAGCCAACTATTTCACTCTCCTCTTTCACTTTCACCAAGAGGCTCTTTAGTTCTTCTTCACTTTCTGTCATAAGGGTGGTATCATTTGCATATCTGGGGTTAATGATATTTCTCCCAGCGAAGTTGATTCCAGCTTATGTTTCAACCAGCCCAGCATTTCTCATGATGTACTCTGCATATAAGTTAAATAAGCAGGGTGACAGTATACAGCCTTGATGTACTCCTTTTCCTATTTGGAACCAGTCTGTTGTTTCATGTCCAGTTCTAACTGTTGCTTCTTGTCCTGCACGCAGATTTCTCAGGAGGCAGGACAGGTGGTCTGGTATTCCCACCTCTTGAAGAATTTTCCATAGTTTATTCTGATCCACACAGTCAAAGACTTTGTTATAATAAATAAAGCAGAAGTAGATTATCTTCTACAACTCTCTTGCTTTTTTGATGATCCATCGGATGTTGGCAATTTGATCTCTGGTTCCTCTGCCTTTTCTAAAACCAGCTTGAACATCTGGAATTTCTCACTTCATGGACTGTAGAAGACTGGCTTGGAGAATCTTGAGCATTACTTTGCTAGCATGTAAGATGAGTACAATTGCACAGTAGTATGAGCATTTTTTGGCATTGCCTTTCTTTAGAATTGCAATAAAAACTGAACTCTTCCAGTCCTGTGGCCACTGCTGAGTTTTCCAAATTTGCTGGCATATTGAGTGCAGCACTTTCACAGCATCATCTTTAAGGATTTGATATAGTTCAACTGGAATTCCATCACCTCCACTAGCTTTGTTCCTAGTGATGCTTCTTAAGGCCCATTTGACTTCCCTTTCCAGGATGTCTGGCTCTAGGTGAGTGATCACACCATCATGGTTATCTGGGTCATGAAGATCTTTTTTTGTATAGTTCTTCTGTATATTCTTGCCACCTCTTCTTAATATCATCTGTTTCTGTTAAGTCCATACCATTTCTGTCCTTTATCGAACCCATCTTTGCATGAAAATCTCCCTTGGCATCTCTAATTCTCTTGAAGAGATCTCTAGTCTTTCCCATTCTATTGTTTTCCTCTATTTATTTGCATTGATCACTGATAAAGGCTTTCTTATCTCTCCTTGCTATTCTTTGGAACTCTGCATTCAAATGGGTATATCTTTTCTTTTGTCCTTTATCTTTCACTTGTCTTCTTTTCTCAGCTATTTGTAAGGCCTCCTCAGACAACTATTTTGCCTTTTACATTTCTTTTTCTTGGGGACGGGTCTTGATCACTGCCTCCTGTACAATGTCAGGAACCTCTGTCCATAGTTCTTCAGGCACTCTGTCCATCAGATCTAATCCCTTGACTCTATTTGTCACTTTCACTATATAGTCATAAGGGATTTGTTTTAGGTCATACTTCAATGGTCTAGTGGTTTCCTTACTTTCTTCAATTTATGTCTGAATTTGGCAATAATGAGTTCATCATCTGAGCTACAGTCAGCTCCCAGTCTTGTTTTTGGTGATTGTATAGAGCTTCTCCATCTTTGGCTCCAAAGAATATAATCAATCTGACCATCTGGTGATGTCCATGTGCAGCATCTTCTCTTGTGTTGTTGGAAGAGGGTATTTGCTATGACCAGTGCATTCTCTTGGCAAAACTCTGTTAGCCTTTGCCCGATTCATTCTGTACTCCAAGGCCAAATTTATGCCAGGTATTTCTTGACTTCCTACTTTTGCATTCCGGTCCCCTATAATGAAAATGACATCTTTTTTGCATGTGCATTCTAGAAGGTCTTATAGGTCTTCATAGAACCATTCAGCTTCAGCTTCTTCAGCATTATTGGTCTGGGCATGGACTTGGATTACTGTGATATTGAATGGTTTGCCTTGGAAATGAATAGAGATCATTCTGTCGTTTTAAAGATTGCATCCAAGTACTATATTTTGGACTGTTTTGTTGACTAATATGGCTATGCCATTTCTTCTAAGGGATTCTTGCCCACAACAGTAGATATAGTGGTCATCTGAGTTAAATTCACCCATTCCAGTCCATTTTAGTTCACTGCTTTCTAAAATGTCGACATTCATTCTTGCCATCTCCTGTTTGACCACTTCCAATTTGCCTTGATTCATGGACCTAACATTCCAGGTTCCTATGCAATATTGGTCTTACAACATTGGACTTTACTTCCATCACCAGTCACATCCACAATTTGCTGTTGTTTTTACTTTGGTTCTGTCTCTTCATTCTTTCTGAAGTTGGTTCTCTACTGATCTCCATTAGCATACTGGGCACCTACCAACCTGGGGAGTTCGTCTTTCAGTGTCCTATCTTTTTGCCTTTTCATACTGTTCATGCGGTTCTCAAGGCAAGAATACTGAAGTGGTTTGCCATTCCCTTCTCCAGTGAACCACGTTTTGTCACGGTGGTCACTCTCCACCATGACCCATCCATCTTGGGTGGCCCTACACGGCATGGCTCAGTTTCACTGAGTTAGACAAGGCTGTGGTCCATGTGATCAGATTGGTTAGTTTTCTGTGATTGTGGTTTTCAGTCTGTCTGCCCTCTGATGGAGAAGGATCAGAGGCTTATGAAAGCTTCCTGAAAGCTTCCTGATGGGAGAGACTGACTGAGGGGGAAAATGGGTCTTGTTCTGATTGGTGGGACCATACTCAATAAATCTTTAATCCAATTTTCTGTTGAGGGGCAGGGCTGTGTTCCCTCCTTTTTATTTGACCTGAGGCCAAATTATGGTGGAGGTAATGAAGATAATGGTGACCTCCTTTAAAAGGTCTGATGTACACACTGCTACACTCAGTGCCCCCAACCCTGCATCGGGCCATCACTGACCCATGCCTCTACCAGAGACTCCTAGACACTCATTGGCAAGTCTGAGTCAGTTTCTTGTGAGATCACTGTTCCTTTCTCCTGAGTCCTGGTGCACACAAGGTTCTGTTTGTGCCCTCCAAGAGTCTGTATCCCCAGTCCTGTGTAAGTTCTGGTGGCTCTATGGTGGGTTAGTGGTAACCGCCTCCAAGAGGGCTTATGCCATACCCAAGTCTACTGCACCCAGAGTCCCTGCTGCTATCTAAGCTCAGGGTTCAGCATAAGCAGGGGTCTCTCTTCATTCCAGGATTAAATCATAGAGAAAATCCTGAGAAAAGTAACAAGCATGTTAGAATATTTCACTTCAGCAAATGTTATGTCGATGTTAACTGGATCTATTGGACTTCCAATGGAAATCTGGGGAAGTCATGATCAGACATTTAGAGAACGAAGAGTGACAATATTCTGGGAGGTTCTAGCCATACCTTACTTCATTTGTTATAAATTATTTACAACACTTGAGTTAGGATTGGTCTAAATATTCAAGTAGTATATTAAATTTGCCATTTTTTGTTTTACTTTCAATGAACATTCCTTAAATCTTGGAGGTATCAACACTTATGGCTCAAATATATCAGCCTTTTGCTGTCATTTAGTCACTAAGTCCTGTCTTACTCTTCTGTGACCCCCCTGGACTGTATCCCACCTGGCTTCTCTGCCCTTGGGATTTTCCAGACAAGAATACTGGAGAATTCCTTCTCCAGGGGATCTTCCTGACCCAGGAATTGAACATACATCTCCTGTATTGGTAGGCAGATTCTTTACCACCAGAGCCACCAGGAAAGCCCATATATTAGCCTTTAGTCCTTGTAATAATTTTGAGTATAATGTCTAGTATCTTAATATACTGCTAGGATTACATCCTCTTCCCTAGACTCTACTTTCACTTTCTTCAATGAATTTATATGACACTATAATATAGCTCAGTCATTCTAAGAATTACCTACCCTTAACCCCAAAGTCTTATTAGGTAATGCAGAATACTGAGTTGTATTACTAATTGGAAGTAAGCTTTTCATTTTTTTGGTTTGATTCTCAGTGTATCCATTTCTTTTTTAAAAACATAACTACATATATTTCTCTATCAGACTCTTGGCTCATTTTCTTATGTATCCTAAGGTTATGATTCCCTGTATTTATTCAACTCCATTCTAAGCTTCATATAATTATGAAATGGAATTGCTAGCCTCTAATGTTATCAGCAAAATCCATTAGATAATTTCTGTAGCCTGAATTGCCCCTATCTACTGTCTCAAATGATTCGTTTCCAGCTTAGATAATGTGGTTAAAAATATAAGTAATTATACTCAAAATACTAATTTAAAAAACTAATTGTGCCTATGATGTGCCAAACACTGAAACCGTCTACCTATGGGAATATCAATTTAGTTTGATTCAATTTAACACACTGTTACTGGATGCCAGATATATGTCAAAGACTATTCCATGTTCTGGATGCAAGGATTCAGAGTATACACTGCTCTTTATTGGGGAAATCACAAAACAGTGGGAGAAAATGCACAAAAATTGACCCTGACACAACATGATAAGCACTATGAAAGGGGTGGAGGACATGTCATGAGCACATGAAAAGCAAGTCACTCAAGTTGACCTTGAGGGGTCATTGGCTGGTAGATGTCTTTATACAAAGTACTGAGATGGTAATTATATTTGACTTCCAAGGATAAATAGTTATTCTCTACATTGTGACCTAGGTGTGCTAATTTATTCTGCAACCTAGGGAGGCACAACTGGGCACTAATTAAATAAAGACTGCCTTGAGCCTAACAGGTGATCCCAAGTGGCTTGAAAAGACTAAATGGCTGAATGAATGAATAAATGATTGAATAAAATATAGAGGGTGATACATAGTAATCTCTATTACTAAGGACTCATGTTTTGACAAACCCCTTAAAGTGTCTGTCTGCAATGCAGGAGATCCAGGTTCAATTCCTGAGTCAGAAAGATCCCCTGGAGAAGGGAATGGCAACCCACTCCAGTACCCTTGCCTGGAAAATCCCATGGGCAGAGAAGCCTGGTAGGCAACAGTCCATGGGGGTCACAAAGACTCGGACACGACTGAGCGATTTCACTTCACTTTGCTTCTTTTTATAAAAAACAGTTTGTGATTGGCTGAGGATTTTCACTGAGGAAAAGTAAACAGCATTTCATCTCTTTCCCTTAATGAGCCTCTTTTCTAAAGGCTAAGGCTGTATACTGAAATGGACATCCACCCCATCTTTCATGTGCCAGCAAATTGAAGTCCCTGCTATTCTCAGACAGGCCTGGCCACCTCATGCTTCATTTGACCTTTTATTTCTTTTTCCCTTTGTCCTATATGCCCTCTGTTACTTGGAATCATCTACTTTTCTTTCAAGGCCCAATAAATCTTTTTCTACTATTCTCTGCGCCTGTTGGAAGACAGGTTACCTTCTCTCCTGTGCTTCCATCATGATTGCTACACAATACTAACATAGTATTTAACCTTTCTTTGGCTTAATTGCCATGCATCTGCATTTATTGACATTCCCTTACCTATCCTTGATAGCTCAGTTGGTAAAGAATCTGCCTGCAATGTGGGAGATGTTGGTTTGATCTGTGGGTCGGAAAGATCCCCTGGAGAAGGGAAAGGATACCCACTCCAGTATTCTGGCCTGAAAAATTCCAAAGACCGTATAGTCCATGGAGTCACAAAGAGTCAGACATGACTGAGTGACTTTCACTTTCACTTCTGATCCAAGGTGAGGCCCTTCAAGGCATCATCATCTTTGACATCACCTTGCTTATTCTATATTCCTTTTGAATTTCTACTGAATATTCTATACTTTAAACACTTTTAACTTCTTTCTGGAGATTAAGCTTTTGAAATCATAACAAGTATATCCTCTATCACTGCTCCTATATAATAAAGATGTGGTGAAATTTGCAGCCAGAATTCAGACTCTGCCATTTAATATATATGTGATTTAAAACTAATTATTTTCTTCTGCTTCAGATTCCATACCAAAAAATGACATTAGAAGCATACTGATCTCACAGATTCTTAAGAGGACAGAATGAGTCAGTTCATTAAAAATATACTTAGAACAATGTCTAGAAAGAGTGAACTTAGAATAAAGGTTAGCTATTATTATTCTTTCAGTAAATAGTTTGTAGATAATTGTCACATGAGTGAAGAATAAAACATAGAAACAAACCAGTAAGAGTTAATTTCATTAAAGCCATACTTATTATACCACCCTATTTCCCAGAAAAACAAATTAATTATATTTACTATTTTGTTGTTGTTATTCAGTCTTTCAGTCATGTCCAACTCTTTGCAACCCCATGAACTGCAGCACACCAGGGTTCTCTGTCCATTACCAACTCCCAGAGCTTGCTCAAACTCATGTCCACTGAGGTGGTGTCATCCAACCATCTAGTCCTCTGTCATCCCCTTCTCCTGCTTTCAATGTTTCCCAGCATTAGGGTCTTTTCTAAGGAGTCAGCTCTTTATATCACATGACCAAAGTGTCGGAGCTTTAGCATCAGTCCTTACAATGAATATTTCGGACTAATTTCCTTTAAGATGGACTGGTTGGATCTCCTTGCAGTCCAAGGGACTCTCAAGAGTCTTTTCCAACACAACAGTTCAAAAGAATCAATTCTTCAGTGCTCAGCCTTCTTTATGGTCCAACTCTCACATCCATACATGACTACTAGAAAAACCATATCTTTGACTAGATGGACCTTTGTTGGCAAAGTAATGTCTCTGCTTTTTAATATGCTGTCTAGATAGGTCATAGCTTTTCTTCCAAGGAGCACGCATCTTTTAACTTTATGACTGCAGTCACATCTGCAGTGATTTTGGAGCCCAAGCAAATAAAGTCTGTCACTGTTTCCATTGTTTCCCCATTTATTTGCCATGAACTGATGGGGCCAGATGCTGTAATCTTAGTTTTCTGAATGTTGAGTTTTAACCCAGCTTTTTCACTCTCCTATTTCAGTTTCATCAAGAGGCTCTTTAGTTCCTCTTTCTTTCTGCCATAAGGGTGGTGTCATCTGCATATCTGAGGTTATTAATATTTCTCCCAGAAATCTTGATTCCTGCGTGAGCTTCATCCAGCCTGGCATTTCACAATGTACTCTATATATAAGTTAAATAAGCAGGGTGACATATATATATACAACCTTGATATACTCCTTTCCCAATTTGGAACCAGTCTGTTCCATGTCTCAGTCTAACTGTTACTACTTGACCTACATATAGATTTCTCAGGAGGGAGGTCAGGTGGCCTGGTATTCCCATTTCTTAAAGAATTTTCCACAGTTTGTTGTGATCCACACACTCAAAGGCTTTGGCATAGTCAGTGAAGCAGAAGTAGATGTTTTTTTCTGGAATTCTCTTACTTTTTCTATGATCCAATGGATGTTGGCAATTTGATCTCTGGTTCTTCTGCCTTTTCTAAATCCAGCTTGAATATTTGAAGTTCTTAATTCACGTACTGTTGAAGCCTAGCTGGAGAATTTTGAGCATTCCTTTGCTAGTGTGAAATGAGTGCAATTGTTCTATAGTTTGAACATTCTTTTATTGTATACTTACTATTTAACCAGTTCAATTCAGTTGCTCAGTCGTGTCTGACTCTGTGACCCCATGAAACGCAAAACGCCAGGCCTCCCTGTCCGTCACAAACTCCCGGAGTTCACTCAAACTCATGTCCATCAAGGCGGTGATGCCATCCAGCCATCTCATCCTCTGTTGTGCCCTTCTCCTCCTGCCCCCAATCCCTCCCAGCATCAGAGTCTTTTCCAGTGAGTCAACTCTTCGCATGAGGTGGCCAAAGTATTGGAGTTTCAGCCTCAGCATCAGTCCTTCCAATGAACACCCAGGACTGATCTCCTTTAGAATGGACTGGTTCGATCTCCTTGCAGTCCAAGGGACTCGCAAGAGTCTTCTTCAACACCACAGTTCAAAAGTATCAATTCTTCAGCGCTCAGCTTTCTTCACCGTCCAACTCTCACATCCATACATGACCAGTGAAAAAACAATAGCCTTGACTAGACGGAACTTTGTTGGCAAAGCAATGTCTCTGTTTTTTAATATGCTGTCTAGGTTGGTCACAATTTTCCTTCCAAGGAGTAAGCATCTTTTAATTTCATGGCTGCAATCACCATCTGCAGTGATTTTGGAGCCCCAAAAAATAAAGTCAGCCACTGTTTCCACTGTTTCCCCATTTGCCATGAAGTGATGGGACCGGATGCCATGATCTTTGTTTTCTGAACGTTGAGCTTTAAGCCAACTTTTTCACTCTCCTCTTTAATTTTCACCAAGAGGCTTTTTAGTTCCTCTTCACTTTCTGCCATAAGGGTGGTGTCATCTGCATATCTGAGGTTATTGATATTTCTCCTGGCTATCTTGATTCCAGCTTGTGCTTCTTCTAACCCAGAGTTTCTCATGATGTACTCTGCATAGAAATTAAATAAGCAGGATGACAGTATACAGACTTGACATACTCCTTTTCCTACTTGGAAACAGTCTGTTGTTCCATGTTCAGTTCTAACTTTTGCTTCCTGAACTGCACATAGGTTTCTCAAGAGGCAGGTCAGGTGGTCTGGTATTCCCACATCCTGAAGAATTTTCCAGTTTATTGTGATCCACACAGTCAAAGGCTTTGGCATAGTCAATAAAGCAGAAATAGATGCTTTTCTGGAACTCTCTTGCTTTTTCCATCATCCAGCGGATGTTGGCAATTTGATCTCTGGTTCCTCTGCCTTTTCTAAAACCAGCTTGAACATCAGGAAGTTCACGGTTCACATATTGCTGAAGCCTGGCTTGGAGAATTTTGAGCATTACTTTACTAGCGTGTGAGATGAATGCAATTGTGCAGGAGTTTGAGCATTCTTTGGCATTGCCTTTCTTTGGGATTGGAATGAAATCTGACCTTTTCCAGTCCTGTGGCCACTACTGAGTTTTCCAAATTTGCTGGCAAAATGAATGCAGCACTTTCACAGCATCATCTTTTAGGATTTGGAATAGCTCAACTGGAATTCCATCACCTCCACTAGCTTTGTTCCTAGTGATGCTTTCTAAGACCCACTTGACTTCACATTCCAGGATGTCTGGCTCTAAGTGAGTGATCACACCATCATGATTATCTGGGCCGAGAAGATCTTTTTTGATATACAATAATGAAAATTAATATTCTATTTCATGTTCCTCAAAGAAAATGTTGATTTTAAGAATATCTTTTTGTCTTTTTTCTGAACTTAACTTCAGGGTTTTTTCAGTGTTTTTATCCCATTAGCATTCTTCTCAACTAGAAAGTACTTAAAAATTCATACCAAAGGTGTCACCTATTTTTCTGTCATATCACTTGCCTTCCAAGCTGGATATCATCCCACCTTGAGGTGAGAAGTCATTAGTTTTGATGTAGTCTGAGACCAAAAAGGATTTGTCATTTTCCTTTAAAGATATAATCTGAAATGTAAAAGTTAATAAGAGGCAAAGTACAAGATTTTAATCTTTTTTTTTCATGCTTTCAGTCTTTTATTTTTGATTTTTTTAAATTTTAATTGGAGGCTAATTAATTTACAATATTGTATTGGTTTTGCCATACATCAACATGAATGCACCATGGGTGTACACGTGTTCCCAATCCTGAAGCCCCCTCCCACCTCCCTCCCCATACCATCCCTCTGGGTCATCCCTGTGCACCAGCCCCAAGCATCCTGTATCCTGCATCAAACCTGGACTGGCAATTTGTTTCTTATATGATATTATACATGTTTCAATGTCATTCTTCCAAATCATCCCCCTCCTCCCTCTCCCACAGAGTCCAAAAGACTGTTCTATACATCTGTGTCTATTTTGCTGTCTTGCATACAGGCTTTTCATTACCATCTTTCTAAATTCCATATATATGCGTTAGTATACTGTATTGGTGTTTTTCTTTCTGGCTTACTTCACTCTGTATAATAGGCTCCAGTTTCATCCACCTCATTAGAACTGATTCAAATGTATTCTTTTTAATGGCTGAGTAATACTCCATTGTGTATATGTACCACTGCTTTCTTATCCATTCATCTGTTGATGGGCATCTAGGTTGCTTCCATGTCCTGGCTATTATAAACAGTGCTGCGATGAACATTGGGGTACACGTGTCTCTTTCCCTTCTGGTTTCCCCAGGGTGTATGCCCAGCAGTGGGATTGCTGGGTTATATGGCAGTTCTATTTCCAGTTTTTTAAGGAATCTCCACACTGTTCTCCATAGTGGCTGTACTAGTTTGCATTCCCACCAACAGTGTAAGAGGGTTCCCTTTTCTCCACACCCTCTCCAGCATTTATTGCTTGTAGACTTTTGGATCGCAGCCATTCTAACTGGCATGAAATGGTAGCTCATTGTGACTTTGATTTGCATTTCTCTGATAATGAGTGATGTTGAGCATCTTTTCATGTGTTTGTTAGCCATCTGTATGTCTTCTTTGGAGAAATGTCTATTTAGTTCTTTGGCCCATTTTTTGACTGGGTCATTTATTTTTCTGGAGTTGAGCTGTAGGAGTTGCTTGTATATTTTTGAGATTAGTTGTTTGTCAGTTGCTTCATTTGCTATTATTTTCTCCCATTCTGAAGGCTGTCTTTTCACTTTGCTTATAGTTTCTTTTGCTGTGCAGAAGCTTTTAATTTTAATTAGATCCCATTTGTTTATTTTTGCTTTTATTTCCAATATTCTGGGAGGTGGGTCATAGAGGATCCTGCTGTGATTTATGTCAAAGAGTGTTTTGCCTAAGTTCTCCTTTAGGATTTTTATAGTTTCTGGTCTTACGTTTAGATCTTTAATCCATTTGTATGGAAATACAAAAAACCTCAAATAGCCAAAGCAACCTTGAGAAAGAAGAATGGAACTGGAGGAATCAACCTGGCTGACTTCAGGCTCTACTACAAAGCCACAGTCATCAAGACAGTATGATACTGGCACAAAGACAGAAATATAGATCAATGGAACAAAAAAGAAAGCCCAAAGATAAACCCATGCACCTATGGACACCTTATCTTTGACATAGGAGGCAAGAATATACAATGGAGAAAAGACAATCTCTATAACAAGTGGTACGGGGAAAACTGGTCAACCACTTGTAAAAGAATGAAACTAGAACACTTTCTAACATCATACACAAAAATAAACTCAAAATGGATTAAAGATCTAAACGTAAGATGAGAAACTATAAAACTCTTAGAGGAGAATATAGGCAAGATTTTAAATCTTGACCTACACAGATTTTGATTTCTGAAAGCACAGGAAATAGATCATTTAGCCAGGACATGGGAGAACTAGAAATATTAAGTCTCAGAATACAGTACCTTAGTCTAGAGAGGTGAATATATGGATTTATTTTCCCTCTGAAAATATGCTTTAAATCATTGAATTAAAATTAACTAGGTTCTCAGTTGAGTTTACCATTACAGACATGTTAATTTCTCTTTTAAAAATTCTTTCTGAGCATTATTATTATTAACCCATATTTTTTTGTTCTATTAGTTATAAAAATTTCCTAAGAAGGTACTGATGTTTAGTTGTACACATTTATTTTCTTAATTGGAGGTCTATTTTTTTTTTTCCCTTTGAAGTTATACAGATACTTGTAATGATAAACTGGAAAAGATAATCATTGGGGTAATATAATTTCCTGTACTCATAAAAAAAAACCAAAATCACTTTAAAAATCCCATTAGATCCAAGTTATCAAATTCCATTCTTATAATTAATATTGCCTAAAATCAAAATCACTGCAATAAAAATGTGAAATGAAGCAAGTTATTGAAGATGAAAATGAATTATTTTCTCATACTAAAGTAATATGTAATAGAAGTTAAGAATTTAGAAGTATGCTTCCTTATTGCAACCATGTTGCTCTCCTTCCTGTCCAGCTACAAATCTAACAAGTGAAATAACAAAATATTGGGGTAAAGTAGGTAGTCTAGTTCATTTTCTGGAGAAGGCAATGGCACCCCAATCCAGTGTTCTTGCCTTGAGAATCCCAGGGACGGGGGAGCATGGTGGGCTGCCATCTATGGGGTCACACAGAGTCACGACTGAAGCGACTAAGCAGCAGCAGAAGCAGCAGCAGTTCATTTTCTAGGCATTAAACAAGAGACTGTTTTTAAATCCCGCATGTGAAAAGTTCTCATATGTTACAACAACTTTGAACTCCTTGAGATTCTTATTACTTAGGAAAATACCATATAAAGATATATTATTTTCTTTGGGTCAAAATTGAATAAGAAATGATACAAGAGACTTTTCAGGTAGTCAACAGATTAGAGGAAGCATACACCTTAGAAGTCTACATTATTGTCATCAAATCTATTTCACAACTAAGGAATATGTTTTCCTTTGCTTTTTTGCTCTTGGCTAAATAATTGTTCTTGGTAATAATTACTTTATAAAAATTGTGATAGGAAAATAAATAAAATAAAAGCAGTTATAGAATATATTTAGGAATTTCTTCCGTTCCTCTCTTTGCTTTCTCTTTCTTTTTCTTTGCCTCCCACCCTGCCTCCCTCCCTTTCTCCATTCCTTCCTATTTAACCTGAGTTGCTCTTACTATCTTTTGTGCTTTACTATAGCTTACACTAATGATATGGAAAAGTTGTACTTTGCCTCTAATCTTGAGAGGGGGAAAATAATGTAAATAATTTTTTTGTACTTTATATTTTCACTTAGATGCTTTATTTGTCTCTCTTCAAACCATTTAGGCAAAGATACTGGCTCTTCACATGCTACCATATTGAGTATTTTCAATAAAATGCAGTGTCCCTGAAGGAGCCTACCTATCTGTCATTTTCTTCTATGACCTTACATCTTTATTTCTGACTTTTGTAGTATTTTATTTTACTCTTTCACCTTCCTGGCAGCATTATTCAGGTAAGGCATTTAGTGGTATGATTACAATTCACATTTAAAAGAGAGAGAATTGAGGTTGAAGGATTTGTCCGAGGTCATACAGGTAAGCCCTGAGAGACACGGGAGATTTGTAGCAAACATTTGCTGGAGAAAACTTGGACTCAGAGCACACTGCATCATGAAGAGGTAAACGAACTTCCTTTGAATGTGGAAGGCAGAGACTTGTTAGAAGACATGCAATTTTACAAATGAGCCAAGAATATGCTTTGCCCAAAGAGACACCTGGAAATTAATTGCCACTCTCTTAAGAGATCAATGGGACACATGTTGGGGGATTGGAATGTGTGGTAGAGTCACCGAGGCAGAAGACTTTCATGTTGGCAAGACCAGTGCCTCCCAAATAGATCTTTTAACTGCCTAAACATTAGGAGCAAGCTGTCATCTTGTTGATGAAAGCTGTTACTTGGTGTCTGGATATTTGGTGTTGCTACAATCAGTGGACCTAAAGGTTTGAAATGTGAGAAGAAAATTTACCTCTTAGCTAAACCTCTTAGATCAAAGCCTTCCTGTCTAAAAAGTAACTTTAATTAGGGTTATTCCTTCCTTTTTCATCTCCTTCCTTCCTTTTTGCTTTTCTTCCTCTCTTTTTCATTTTTCTACCAACAGATAATGTTTGCAACTTACTTAACAAATGTCTCATGAACACTTAAAAAGAGCATTTTTAGTTACTGATTTAACTTTGAAAGCAAAATAGTATATGGCATGTTATTAGCATTCATGAGAAATAGAAAAAGAAAGCTCAGATCCTTCCCTTGAGGAGGTTTTAAGCTAGAGTGAGACAGAAGACATGGGTACAGTTGACCATATTGCAATCTGAAATGTGATAAGTTGTGCTATAAAAAGGTATAAGGTAATAGTCTTTGGCGGAGAAGGCAATGGCACCCCACGCCAGTACTCTTGCCTGGAAAATCCCATGGACGGAGGAGCCTGGTAGGCTGCAGTCCATGGGGTCGCTAAGAGTCAGACATGACTGAGCGACTTCACTTTCGCTTTTCACTTTCATGCATTGGAGAAGGAAATGGCAACCCACTCCAATGTTCTTGCCTGGAGAATCCCAGGGATGGGGGAGCCTGGTGGGCTGCCGTCTATGGGATCGCACAAAGTCAGACACAACTAAAGCGACTTAGCAGCAGCAGCAGCAATAGCCTTTGGAGTTCAGAGAGAAAGAGGTTGATTCCAGTGGGGAATAGTGAAATAAGGCAAAGCTCAAAGAATTAATCTCAAAGGATATGCCATCCCATCTCTCTTCTTCTCTCTGGTTGGAGCAGAGTTTATATAATACTGCATAGCTATTTGGGGGTAGTTCCTTAAAGATGAAATGAAAGTCATCTTAGATATTAACTCAACTTCTATTCTGCCTCATCTGTCATTTGGAAATTTTTCTTCTGCAGAATTAAATGCTTTCACCTCAAAAATCTGCTGCTGCTGCTAAGTTGTTTCAGTCATGTCCAACTCTGTGCGACCCCATAGACAGCAGCCTACCAGGCTCCCCCGTCCATGGGATTTTCCAGGCAAGACTATTGGCATGGGTTGCCATTGCCTTCTCCCCAAAATCTGCTATACATCTTCTTTATCTGTTCTTCTATCAATAGACATTTAGATTGCTTCCACATCCTGGCAATTGTAAATATTGCTACAATGAACACTGAAGTACATGTATCTTATCGATTTATGGTTTTCTCCAGATACATGCCCAGGAGTGGGGTTGCTGGATCACATGGCACCTCTGGTTTTAGTTTTTTAAGGAACCTCCATATTGCTTCCCATAGTGGCTACACCAATTTACATTCCCATCCACAGTGTAGGAGGGTTCCCTTTTCTCTACACCCTCTAAAGCATTTATCACTTATAGGTCCATTCTAACTTGTGTGAGGTGATACCTCATTGCAGTTTTTGATTTGCATTTCTCTGATAATTAGTATAATATACAATGGAATATTACTCAGCCATAGAAAGAATGAAATAATGCCATTTGCAGCAACATGACCTAGAAATTGTCATACTGAGTGAAATGAGTCAGAGAGAGAAAGAAAATATCACATGGTGTCACATAGTGATATGTAAAACCTAAAAAATAAGATAGAAGAACCTACTTACAAATCAGAAATAGAACCATTGATGTAGAAAACAAACTTATGGTTACCAAGGGGGGATAAATTCAGATATTCAGATTGACAAATATACACTACTATATATAATACAAGATAATCACGATGGTGTGATCACTCACCTAGAGCCAGACATCCTGGAATGTGAAGTTAAGTGGGCCTTAGAAAGCATCACTAGACAAAGCTAGTGGAGGTGATGGAATTCCAGTTGAGCTACTGCAAATCCTGAAAGATCATGCTATGAAAGTGCTGCACTCAATATGCCAGCAAATATGGAAAACTCAGCAGTGGCCACAGGACTGGAAAAGGTCAGATTTCATTCCAATCCCAAAGAAAGGCAATGCCAAAGAATGCTCAAACTCCCACACAATTGCACTCATCTCACATGCTAGTAAAGTAATGCTCAAAATTCTCCAAGCCAGGCTTCAGCAATATGTGAACTGTGAACTTCCAGAAGTTCAAGCTGGTTTTAGAAAAGGCAGAGGAACCAGAGATCAAATTGCCAACATCTGCTGGATGATGGAAAAAGCAAGAGAGTTCCAGAAAAGCATCTATTTCTGCTTTATTGACTATGCCAAAGCCTTTGACTGTGTGGATCACAATAAACTGTGGAAAATTCTTCAAGACATGGGAATACCAGACCATCTGACTGCCTCCTGAGAAACCTATGTGCAGGTCAGGAAGCAACAGTTAGAACTGGATATGGAACAACAGACTGGTTCCAAATAGGAAAAGGAGTATGTCAAGTCTGTATACTGTCACCCTGCTTATTTAACTTATATGCATAGTACATCATGAGAGACGCTGGGCTGGAAGAAGCATAAGCTGGAATCAAGATTGCTGGGAGAAATATCAATAACCTCAGATATGCAGATGACATCATGCTTATGGCAGAAAGTGAAGAGGAACTAAAGAGACTCTTGATGAAAGTGAAAGAGGAGAGTGAAAAAGTTGGCTTAAAGCTCAACATTCAGAAAACGAAGATCATGGCATCTGGTCCCATCACTTCATGGCAAATAGATGAGGAAACAGTGGAAACATTGGAAACAGTGTCAGACTTTATTTTTTTGGGCTCCAAAATCACTACAGATGGTGACTGCAGCCATGAAATTAAAAGATGCTTACTCCTTGCAAGGAAAGATATGACCAACCTAGACAGCATATTAAAAAGCAGAGACATTACTTTGCCAACAAAGATCTGTCTAGTCAAGGCTATGTTTTTTCCAGTGGTCATGTATGGATGTGAGAGTTGGACTGTGAAGAAAGCTAATCACCAAAGAATGATGCTTTTGAACTGTGGTGTTGGAGAAGACTCTTGAGAGTCCCTTGGACTGCAAGGAGATCCAACCAGTCCATTCTAAAGGAGATCAGCCCTGGGTGTTCTTTGGAAGGAATGATGCTAAAGCTGAAACTCCCGTACTTTGGCCACCTCATGCAAAGAGTTGACTCATTGGAAAAGACTCTGATGCTGGGAGGGATTGGGGGCAAGAGGAGAAGGGGATGACAGAGGATGAGATGGCTGGATGGCATCACTGACTCGATGGACATGAGTCTCAGTGAACTCCGGGAGTTGGTGGTGGACAGGGAGGCCTGGCGTGCTGCGATTCATGGGGTTGCAAAGAGTCGGACATGACTGAGCGACTGAACTGAACTGACTGAATATATAACACAGATAACTAATAAGAAACTACTGTAGAGCACAGAGAACTTTACTCAATACTCTATAATGACCTATTTTGGAATAGGATCTAAAAAAGAGTGCATATATGTATAACTGATTCACTTTGCTGTACACCAAAACTAATGGGACACTGTAAATCATCTGCTGCTGCTGCTAAGTCGCTTCAGTCGTGTCCAACTCTGTGCGACCCCATAGACAGCAGCCCACCAGGCTCCCCCGTCCCTGGGATTCTCCAGGCAAGGACACTGGAGTGGGTTGCCATTTCCTTCTCCAATGCATGAAAGTGAAAAGTGAAAGGGAAGTCGCTCAGTCATATCCGACTCCTAGCGACCCCATGGACTGCAGCCTACCAGGCTCCTCCGTCCCTGGGAGTTTCTAGGCAAGAGTACTGGAGTGGGGATATCCCTATAAAAAATTAATTTAAAAAATCTGCCTGATTCTTCTGGAACCTTAACGGTATACTTCTTCATGGATCATGTTGTGAAGTGAAAGTAACTTAGTTGTGTCTGACTCTTTGCAACCCCAAGGACTGTAACCCTCTCGGCTCCTCTGTCCATGGGATTTTCCAGGTAAGAATACTGGATTGGGTTGTGGTTTCTGTTTCCAGGGCATCTTCCCAAACCAAGTATTGAACCCAGGTCTCTTGCATTGCAGGCAGACTCTTTACCGTCTGAGCCACCAGGGAAGTCTTTACTGTGTCCTCCCTACATAAAATACAATATTACAATTGATTATGCTAGCTAATAACAATCACATTTAATGTGTGACTATTGAGCCGGAATTTTGGCAAGCAGAGTTGGAAAAAAATGCAAATTAATTAATGTACTATGGCTAAGATGAAACTCTAATCATCGCCAGAGCTATCTCATTACATACCATCAGAAGGTAGAGAATAGAAGATATCTTTGAAGCTGAGAGATTGTGGAACCCTGCCTGCATCTGTTCCAGTTGGGGGTGACACATTTATATTACACAGAATGAGATACCATGATAGCTATTTTGGTGGTGCTTAATTGCCATATTGTCAGGTAGTACTACAATATAACAACTGTAAAAGAATAGTTTAGTCATATTTGATTCAGTTCAGTTCAGTTCAGCCACTCAGTCGTGACTGACTCTTTGCGACCCCATGAATTGCAGCACGCCAGGCCTCCCTGTCCATCACCAACTCCCGGAGTTCACCCAGACTCACGTCTATTGAGTCAGTGATGCCATCCAGCCATCTCATCCTCTGTCCTCCCCTTCTCCTCCTGCCCCCAATCCCTCCCACCATCAGAGTCTTTTCCAATGAGTCAACTCTTCGCATGAGGTGGCCAAACTACTGAAGTTTTAGCTTTAGCATCATTCCTTCCAAAGAAATCCCAGGACTGATCTCCTTCAAAATGGACTGGTTGGATCTCCTTGCAGTCCAAGGGACTCTCAAGAGTCTTCTCCAACACCACAGTTCAAAAGCATCAATTCTTCTGTGCTCAGCTTTCTTCACAGTCCAACTCTCACATCCATACATGACCACTGGAAAAACCATAGCCTTGACTACAGACTTGAATTCCATATTGAAATTTTGTGGAAAGAAATTTGTATCTTAGTTAATTTCATGATTACTTGAGTAAAGATATATGAAAGACTAGCTAACCCTAACCCTAACCCCAACCCTATTTCAATACAAGTTGAAGCCACTAGTCCTCAAAAATACCTTTATGGTTGGGAAACATTCACTCTGAAGAATTCCTTAAGGTATATTTTATAAATCCATCTTATGTGTCAACTTTTTATAAATATATGCCACATACAATTTGTAATCACCTATTTCCATTAACTCTGTTTATTCTTAATTTTTCTGGTTAGGGTTTTTAAAACTCCTTTAGCCTTTCTTTTTTTTAATCATCTATGAATACATACACCATCTTTTTACCCATCCATTCATTTGTTCCATAAATATACATTGAGAATGAGTATACACTAAGAAATATTTTAGGCAGTTGGCAATATGGCAGCAAATAATGAATAAAAATATTTGCTCTCATAAACTGTATTATTTTATATTCAAATAACATATACAAGCAGAAAATGGATAACCCAATAGTAATAAATACTAGGAATGAAATAAAGAAGGGTTAAGTCATACATTTGATAGGATCATGGAGAAAGGACTTGCTAGAGTTAATATGGAGTTGAGACATACAATGTAAGAAGAAACCTTGCTCTATAAAGAGCTGCAGAGTATCTGCAAGAGAATGTTCACGTTAAAGACAGTTGCAAATGTCAAATTTTGATGGTAGAAATGAGTTTGGTTACTCAAGAAACAGCCTAAAAAACAGTGTGACTGAAATATAGTAAGGGAGAAAATAAGCAGAAACCTTGTCTTCAGATCCAAGTAGAGTAGGATGAGAAGTTTGGCTTTTTCTTCTTGCAGAGTAAGGTCATACACTTTATATCTTTACATGATCCTTCTGGTTTTTGGGTATAGTCAACCAGTAAAAAGTAAGCAAGTGGGAAGACCAGACTTGTCAGGAAGCTACTTTGGTCATACAAACCAGAAGTGATCAATTCTAATGTTCATAGAAGTAGAGAGAATTGAATGAATTGAGATATAAATTTTGTCAGTAGGCAAATAATACTTGCTGTTGGGTAGAATGTGTGGAATTGTGAGTTAAAGGAAGGAATCATGATGACTCCGGTTCTTGCCTTGAAAAGGTAGGTAGATAGAAGTATAATTTGTTGAGGTCGGCAAAGGCTAGGGTAAAATTAATTACACACTCCAAAATGAATAACTGTATGCCAGATGTGTTGATTTTGATACATTGTTACTCAAATGGAAATTTCAAGTAGGAGAGTTTAATACATGAAATATGGAACTCAGATAATCTAGAAGTGTCTTTAAAGCTATGAGGTAAGATCAAACACCTAGGGGAAATATAAAGTTCTAGAAGAGAAGTGGAATAAACCTTAGGACAGGAGATAGATTCAATGAGAAATAAAAGTAAAGTCAAACATGAATAAGAAATGAGAATGGAATTGGTCTTATTGTCAGTGAATATTTGTTAAATAGGAAGTATTCATATTCACTAATACAGTCTTCCTGAGGTATCGTCAAGGGATTGGTTTCAGATCCCTTGTAGATACAATAATACAGGGATGCTGCAATCTCCAACATAAAATGGTGCATCTGTGCCGGCCTTTCATAACCAAGGATCCTGGATCTGAGAGTTCAACCAACTCAACAAGAGATTAATTGAATCTCTGGTTGCAGACCCTACAGATAAACAGGACAAACTAAACTGACAGTTCATCAGGATAAAGACCATAATTCCATTTTCTGTCAGTTAAGTCGCTCAGTCCTGTCCGACTCTTTGCGACACCATGAATCGCAGCACGCCAGGCCTCCCTATCCATCACCAACTCCGGGAGTTCACTCAGACTCACGTCCATCAAGTCAGTGATGCCATCCAGGCATCTCATCCTCTGTCGTCCCCTTCTCCTCCTGCCCCCAATCCCTCCCAGCATCAGAGTCTTTTCCAATGAGTCAACTCTTCGCATGAGGTGGCCAAAGTACGGGAGTTTCAGCTTTAGCATCATTCCTTCCAAACAAATCCCAGGGCTGACCTCCTTCAGAAAGGACTAGTTGGATCTCCTTGCAGTCCAAGGGATTCTCAAGAGTCTTCTCCAACACCACAGTTCAAAACCATCAATTCTTCAGTGCTCAGCTTTCTTCACAGTCCAACTCTCACATCCATACATGACCACTGGAAAAACCATGGTTTTGACTAGACAGACCTTTGTTGACAAAGTAATGTCTCTGCTTTTCAATAGGCTATCTAGGTTGGTCATAACTTTCCTCCCAAGGAGTAAGTGTCTTTTAATTTCATGGCTGCAGTCACCATCTGCAGTGATTTTGGAGCCCCCAAAATAAAGTCTGACACTGTTTCCACTGTTTCCCCATCTATTTCCCATGAAGTGATGGGACCGGATGCCATGATCTTCGTTTTCTGAATGTTGAGCTTTAAGCCAATTTTTTCACTCTCCATTTTCACTTTCATCAAGAGGCTTTTGAGTTCCTCTTCACTTTCTGCCATAAGGGTGGTGTCATCTGCATATCTGAGGTTATTGATATTTCTCCCAGCAATCTTGATTCCAGCTTGTGTTTCTTCCAGTCCAGCATTTCTCATGATGTACTCTGCATATAAGTTAAATAAGCAGGGTGACAATATACAGCCTTGACGTACTCTTTTTCCTATTTGGAACCAGTCTGTTGTTCCATGTCCCATTCTAACTGTTGCTTCCTGACCTGCATACAGATTTCTCAAGAGGCAGGTCAGGCCTTTAGTGATCAGTAAAATGAGATTCATAGAAATCTGCTACTTGTCAGTAAATGACAATTACAATTCAACCCCCATACTTCAAAGTTAATTGTTTTGGAATCCCATGCTCATGTACTTGAGAATCTTATAGCCCACCTGAAATGACAATCTACACAAGAAAGTTGAATAAAATTTCAAGATAGTACATGATTAATTACACTAAGAATGAGGTGGTACATTAGGAATGAGTCAGGGTTTACAGGGTTACAGGCAGACATAGTTTGATAATAGGTTTGCTATATAATTGCTTTGTAATATCAGGCAAATCATATAGTCTTTCTGAATCTCAGATATTTTATTTTTATTTGGAAAGTAACATGTATTTTACAAACTTGTTTTAAGCAGATGAAAAATTAAGTGTGAGCACCTGGAAAAAATCAACAAATATTAGTTTGCTTTCCTTATTCTGCAATTAAGAGTATTCACACTCACTCAGTTGTTCAGTCATGTCTGACTCTTTGCATCCCGATGGACTGTAGCCCACCAAGCTCCTCTGTCCATGGGATTCTCCTGGCAAGAATACTGGAGCGGGTTGCCATTTCCCTCTCCAATGAGGAGTATTAGTGCTAATTAAATTCTCTAGTTTTCTGTGCGTAGTGGGTAGGAACAATTAAGTTCAATAGTGTTTAATATAAACTTATTTTTACTAAATGGATTGTGGAGATTCAATAGCCAGCTTTGCAGAAATTGAAAAGTTGGAATTCCTGGTGAAGAATTGTATTTTACTCTATTTGAATAATGACCCTTTCAAGAAGAAAAAGCTGGTATCCTTTTCCTCTTTTGGAATTAGTTAGAGAGATACATTTTCAAAGCTATATTATCTAAAGACTTTTAAGCTTCATTCAAATTATCTTCTTAGTCATTTTTTATATTCATTAACCTAAAATGTCCTTTAAGGAACATTATTCAAATATGTATTTGCTATTTAAATAATTAGGTTGTTTATAATAATGATTAAAATAAAATATAAAATTATTTAAAGTAATATGTAATCTATTTAACATTAAAATTAATCTTAGTTTCAGGTATTAAAATATCATGTATACTTTTAGACTGAATACATGTATATACTACATTTTGCATGAAGATATGAAATTAACCAGACACTAAGTGAAACTACACAATGGAATAGTAAATAGGTTAAAGAGTGCTGCTCAGTTTATTAATTCACTAATACCAAATTAGCTTTGCCTTTTTTTTTTTTAGAATAACTAGTTACTTCCTAGTAGTAACACATACTGAAGTGAAACTATAACATTTGAAATTGAATTTTATATGCAGCTCGATCATCTTAAATACTGAGGCTTACATTGTTTTTATAGGTACATGTTGAATAGCTCGGGAGAAGAGTCATTAAATAAAGCAAGAGTACTATGTTACATAGTAGAGATACATGAATAAACCATGCCTGAGAAACTAGATCTTAACCTGGTGATATGCCTTAAGTGAAAAATATTCACACATTTTGTCTTTGGATATGTAGTAGGCCATTCTGCAGCCATGAAATTAAAAGATGCTTAGTGCTTGGGAGAAAAGCTATAACCAACCTAGGCAGCATATTAAAAAGCACAGACATTACTTTTCCAACAAAGGTCTATAGAGTCAAAGCTATGGTTTTCCAGTAGTCATGTATGGATGTGAGAGTTGGACTATAAAGAAAGCTGAGTGCTGAAGAACTGATGCTTTTGAACTGTGGTGTTGGAGAAGACTCTTGAGAGTCCCTTGGACTGCAAGGAGATCCAATCAGTCCATCCTGAAGGAAATCAGTCCTGAATATTCTTTGGAAAGACTGGTGCTGAAGCTGAAACTCCAATATTTTGGCCACCTGATGCAAAGAACTGACTCATTGGAAAAGACCCTGATGTTGGGAAAGATTATAGGCAGGACGAGAAAGGTAAGATAGAGGATGAGATGGTTGGATGGCATCACCGACTCAACAGATCTGAGTCTGAGCAAGCTCCAGGAGTTCGTGATGGACAGGGAAGCCCAGTGTGCTGCAGTCCATGGGTTCACAAAGAGTCTGACATGACTGAGTAACTGAACTGAACTGAACTGATTCTGTGAAGGTATATTCATTGTGGTAAAGATACCAAAGAAAGGCAATTCTTTTGGAGAAGTGAGCGTTATTCCCAAAAGTTAAAAAAATTGCAGAGCCAGTCAGCGGATATGTGGGGAGTGGAAGAGTGTTGTTATAAGAATGTGGCATGTTGGAAATTAGTTGGAGATGGTATCTAGAGTTATTCAAATGGTTTCAGAGTTGGGGACCCAGCACACAATCAGCCCTTGTAAACTATACATAGCTTACCTTTTTTTTCCTTTTGTACCTCAACAACTGTAAAATCTGGTGTTGATGCTATAGAATAAGAAACTGCACATTATCTCAAATTTTATTTAGTCTTTTCCAATGTACCGCAAAAGTTCATGATTTATCACATTTCTGAGAGTTACACATATATTTTGTTCTATTTTGTTTTCTTCTGAGATTCTGTTATAAAATGTGCTTTCATGTATTTGTAGGCATGTTAGGCAGAGGAGGCAGTTACTGTGTACAACAAATTAGAAAGGTGGAGGGAACTTGTAGCTTCCCTATTCTGCATCCACCTACTTTCGAGCAGAGCAATAGGGGAAAACAAAAATTGAATCTCACACCTACGGATGATAATAGCTGAAAGCAGGAGAAAGGAAGTACAAAAACTTTAACCTCACATTAAATAAATTTGGATGACCAAAAGAGGAGTTTTCATGCTTTGAGACAGACATAGGTGATCCCAAAGGGAAGAAGAAAGACTCCTGCTCTTTCAGAGAATGAAAAGCCACTAAGTTTTTGGTTTTTGTTTAGTATGCCCTCTCAACTTCCTTTTCCTTTCCATAGAAAGTGTCCCCATCCCCTTGATGTGAAGGGATTTGCACATAGCTTCTCATGGTTGCAGATCCTGACCTGTAATTTTCTGCTGATTTTGAATTAACTCACCTTTGCTGGAGGCATATCTGGCAATCTATTTGACTAAGGTTGGCAGAAGCATAGTTTGAGAAGATGACCATCAGGGAGAAAATAGGACCTCTATTTGGCCCTTCTTTTTATGCTGGGGCTCTACTTCTTGCTGGAGAAGGCAATGGCACCCCACTCCAGTACTCTTGCCTGGAAAATCCCATGGATGGAGGAGCCTGGTAGACTGTAGTCCATGGGGTCACTAAGAGTCAGACACGACTGAGCGACTTCACTTTCACTCTTCACTTTCATGCATTGGAGAAGGAAATGGCAACCCACTCCAGTGTTCTTGCCTGGAGAATCCCAGGGACGGGGGAGCCTGGTGGGCTGCTGTCTCTGGGGTCGCAGAGTCGGACACGACTGAAGCGACTTAGCAGTGGCAGCAGCAGCAGCTACGTTTTTCATGAGATTTCTGTGCAAATTGATAACAACAATCAAAATAGCTCTGAAGCATTAGCAACTCCAGTCATCTGAACTACTTTATTTTTCAAGAAACATGATATATATTTCTTTAATTAGGAATATTATTTAGAATTATGTGTACACATATAGGTAGTTGTTTAGTCGCTAAGGCTTGTCTGACTCTTTGCCACTCCATGGACTGTAGCCCTTCAGGCTCCTCTCTCCATGGGATTTTCCAGACAAGAATACTGGAGTAGGTTGCCATGTCTTTCTTCAACATACAAAATTATGTGCACATAAATATGTATCATGGCATCTGGTTCCATCACTTCATGGGAAATAGATGGGGAAACAATGGAAACAGTGTCATATTTTATTTTGGGAGGCTCCAAAATCACTGCAGATGGTGACTGCAGCCATGAAATTAAAAGACACTCCTTGGAAGGAAAGTTATGACCAACCTAGATAGCATATTGAAAAGCAGAGACATTACTTTGCCAACAAAGGTCTGTCTAGTCAAGGCTATGGTTTTTCCAGTGGTCATGTATGGATGTGAGAGTTGGACTGTGAGGAAAGCTGAACACCGAAGAATTGATGATTTTGAACTGTGGTGTTGGAGAAGACTCTTGAGAGTCCCTTGGACTGCAAGGAGATCCAACCAGTCCATTCTGAAGATCAGCCCTGGGATTTCTTTGGAAGGAATGATGCTAAAGCTGAAACTCCAGTGGTTTGGCCACCTCATTCGAAGAGTTGACTCATTGGAAAAGACTCTGATGGTGGGAGGGATTGGGGGCAGGAGGAGAAGGGGATGGCAGGGGATGAGATGCCTGGATGGCATGGGATGAGATGCCTGGATGGCATCACTGACTCGATGGACATGAGTCTGAGTGAACTCCAGAAGTTGGTGATGGACAGGGAGGCCTGGCATGCTGCGATTCATGGTGTCGCAAAGAGTCGGACAGGACTGAGCAACTGAACTGAACTGAACTGAACTGATGCATATGTATCTATCTTATATATATGTATATCACTAAAAATAAAGCAAGCCAATGACAAATTAGTACTTTTATGTTTCTGAATTATTACCAAAGACCATTAGTAAACACAAATTAATTTGTAGAATTTAGAACCAGAGGCTGTTTGAAAAAGTCTGAAATTCCTTCAGGACTATCAGTTCCTTAGCAGATGATCAGTTAATACTTTGGAGGCTAATTTGATTGAGATTTGTATAGAGAAAAAAAGAAAGCTTTAAAAAACTTTTCTCTATATTTTTGGAAAAGGGGTGGAATTAGAGAGGCTTTTTGTCACTTGAACCTAAAAAACAGTCTAGCAGATATATAAAACATATACAGTATATGTTTTTTATATTTGGTTACCTGACTGTTTATCCAAATCTTATCTTCGAAAATAGCCAGTTTTATTTGTGTTAATTCCAAGAAAACAGCTTTTGATAATCAAACTTACTTGGCATATTACTTACAACAGGTGTGTGAATTCTTTATCTTTTCATTTTAATTATTTAGCCATTTCTGGCATAGTTGACTGTTCCTCTGGGATAAATTAACAATATTGCTTCGTACTTGCAAAGGCATATTCCTCTGTCACTCATTCACTTATTTCTGAGTTAGCACAAATTAAAAGTGAATTTTGCAAGATAAAACTCAATTATGGAAATTCCTGATAGATCTACTACCAAGTAAATATGAAGCAAATATGCAATAAAACTGTTTAAGAATATTAGTGATGACATAAATATATCTAAAGTCTTGGCAAGAATGGGATATTTTTATTAGAACTAAAAATGTTTTGAAATGTTTTCATCTTAACTGAATTAGTTACCAAATGATTTTAACACATAGAAGTACAAATTTAATTCTTTTGAATAAGTACTTACGAAATCTGTCTATGCAACTTGTTTGGACTCTGAGATACTATATTTTAGTATATATTATGCTATTACCCACTATTGTCTTTTTATTCAACTCTCTTATTTCTGGCTAGGAAGTTGTCTGGATGAAGTTGAAAGGAGATCATTTGCATTTTTTTTTCCCTTGGACTCCTTTCCAAAGGTTAATAATTGCTCAAACTTTAAATGATTTTTTTCTTGGCTTATGGATATTCTATTCAAGAATATCAGAATATTCTTATCAAATGTACAGATAGAAGAGAAAATCTTGCTACTTTTCTTCTTTCTTCAGCTCTTACTTCCAGAGGCCACAGGAGGATGCGATAATATATTTAGTACATTCAATCAAGACTATTTAAGGTCACTGTAAATAGTGCTACAGTGAACATAGGGGTGCATGTATCTTTTCAAATTATGGTTTTCTCTGGGTATATGCCAGGAGTGGGATTACTGGATCATATGGTAGCTCCATTTTTAGTTTTTTAAGGAACCTCCATACTGTTCTCCCCCTGGAGGATGGCACAGTAACCCACTCCAGTATTCTTGCCTGCTGAATCCCGTGGACAGAGGAGCCTGGTGGGTTACAGTTCGTTGGGTCGCAAATAGTTGGACATGATTGAAGTTACTTAGGAATACTTTTCTCCATAACATTTGTTCCAATTTACATTCCTAGGACATAGAAGCAACCTGAATGCACATTGATAGAGGAATGGATAAAGAAGATGTTGTGTGTGTGTGTGTGTGTATGTGTGTGTGTATAATGGAATATTACCCAGTCACAGCAAAGAATGGAATAAGGCCATCAGCAGCAACATGGATGGACCTAGAGATTGTCACACTGAGTGAAATAAGTCAGACAGAAAAGGACGAATATCACTTACATGCGGAATCTAAAAAGTGGTTCAAATGAACTTATTTACAAAAAGAAAAACCAGAGGTAAAAAAGCAAATTTTATGGTTAACAGGGGAGAAGGGGGCGTAAATTTAGAGCTTGGCATTGACATATACACACTACTGTATAAAATAGATAATTAATCAGAATTTACTGTATAGTACAGGGAACTCTACTTAATACTCTGTAATGACCTATATAGGAAAGGAATCTAAAAAAGATTAAATATATGTAAGTGTATAAGTGATTCACTTTTCTGTACAACAAAAACTAACCCAGCATTTTAAATCAACCTGAGACCTTCAATCACAATTACCTTCCCCATTCTGTATGTGTGACACAAACACGCTTTTATAAGAAGCTCTCCTTGCAACACAGATTTTCCTGATTCCTGGGCCATTTTTTGAACCATTCTGGTGTTGTTTTCCTTGTTTTTGTTGTTCTGTTTTTATGAATCTCCCATCCCTAATCCTCTTCTGCAGTGAGATTGCTTTTTTAAGATTAATTTTTTCTAACTAAATAAAAATATTTCTACTAAATATCTTCATCTTTCTTGAACTCACTGTTATATAACTCCATTGACTACTTACTCTTTTCAAAAAAATACGTACATAAATATACATAATACTGAATCATTTCATTGTACACTTGAAATATTATAAATCAACTATAATTCAATAAAAAATGAAATATACATGTGTAAGAACATTTTTTAGATTGCATTTTTTGTTTTGTTTTTGTTTTCATCATTCTCCATATCCTTTCCCATCTTTAATTTATTCTACTTCCTCTTCCTTCAAAATCTGTGTGCAGGCCAGCCCACTCTGTTTTACAATAGACTGTGTGTAGAATGAGCTACAGACCACCTTCACTTAGATGGCCCACCAGCAACTATCAACATGTCCACATGGAGCATGTCTTATTTAAAACTGAACACCCTCATTTTCATTGCACAAACTGTTTCTCTGTCCTACAATACTTTCATTTTATTTTTAATTTTTTTTTTTTTTTTTGCAAAAGCAGCTTTATTCTACTGGAATTTTAAAAAAGAAAAGAGCTAGTTTTGGTGCTTTTCTTTCCCTGATGCCCTTCAGTTACCAAGTCCCAAACTTACACTGAATGCCTCCCTAAACTGCAGTTAAAGAGCGAGGCATACCTTTGGCAAATGGGCTATCACAGCTGAAGATCCCTAGGCACTTGTGCTGCTAGGAGAACTGAAAGAATTGGAAAGGGCCTGGAAGTTATCCACCATAAAAAAGGAAAATCATATTTCTTCATATTCAAGCAGTTCTTTTGTGTGTCACCTTGTGTCAGGCCATTATCAAACCACATCTAGATTTTTTTAGTGTCTTTAATTGAAAAATAAGTAACTAAAGCAGAATAATAAGAATTATTCTTTTACAATGTATTTTTAAAATGTACTTCTCAAATTTGAACATTATATCATGAAAAAAGTAGTATTACTACTATTATCTAGATTTTATAGATGAGAAAGTTGAAGCTGAGAGTGCTTTAAGTAAATTTCTCTTGATAACTTAAACTAAAAATCTCAAAACATTGCCCTATGCCTACTTTGTCATGCTGGTTTCCTCCTTGTGTACCTAAATTTGTACAACCCACATTTCCCCTGGCAGTTGAGGAAAGCCATTTTTCCTCACTGTAAATGTATTTTGCTCATGGAGTAGAGATAACAATGCAATATTTATTCTGTAAGATTAAACTCAGCTTTGAAGAGCCTTCAAACATTAGTATTATTTCAGCTATTTGACTTTATTTCCTGTCTCTCCCCCATATATCATACCTTTGTTCCCTCTAGGCTACTTTTTTTCACCATCTTCCATATTCAAGGCAAAATCTCCTAATTCTGTGCTTTCATTCATAAAGTTCTTCTCCCTCAAAAGCTCTATGTTCTCCCTTTCTTACTTTCATCTTCATCATTTAAAATGCACTTCAAATTTTACCTCCTCTGTGAATTCATTTATGTATGGACATGTTCACTTATAACTATGGCTTTCTGCATTTGTGTGTAACCACAGTCTAAAAGGGAGAAATCAATCACATGTTTAGATCTTTACAATAAGATGTGGTTCATATATACAATGGAATATTATTCAGCCATTAAATATAAAGAAATAATGTCATTTGTACCAACATGGGTGGGCCTGGAGATTATCATACTAAGTGAAGTAAGTCAGACAAAGACAAATATCATATGATATAATTTGTATGCAATATATAAAATATATATATAAATGACCTTATTTACAAAACAGAAGCACTCACAGACTTAGAGAATGAATTTTTGGTTACCAGAGGAGAAGGGAGGGGATATATCAAGAGTTTGAGATTCATATGTATACACTTCTACATTTAAAGTAGATAACCAAGGACGTACCTGACAGCATAGGAACTCAGTTCAATATTCTGTAATAACCTAAATGGGAAAAGAATTTAAAAAATAATTTATACTTGTAGAGGTATAATGAAATCATTATATTGCACACTTATAACTGTACATCATTATTAATCAGCTATACTCTATATTATATAAAAATTAAAATAAATTTTTAAAAAGCATGGCAAAGACATAGATATTGAATTCTAAACATAACACAATTTTGTGTTATAATTGTGTTATAAAAATCTAAACATAATCCAACACATAATATAACAATTAAGAAAGGAATAACATTCTGAAAAGAAAGAACTATCTCAGAAAATCCATATTTTATTATGATATGATGCTTGATTGTTTCCTTTTAGAAATTGTTAGTTTTTCATAATTTTAATGTTTAGCATCTTATACATTATAGCTGGAGAAGGCAATGGCACCCCACTCCAGTACTCTTGCCTGGAAAATCCCATGGACGGAGGAGCCTGGTGGGCTGTAGTCCATGGGGTCACTAAGAGTCAGACACGACTGAGCGACTTCACTTTCACTTTTCACTTTCATGCACTGGAGAAGGAAACGGCAACCCACTCCAGTGTTCTTGCCTGGAGAATCCCAGGGACGGGGGAGCCTGGTGGGCTGCCGTCTATGGGGTCGCACAGAGTCGGACACGACTGAAGCGACTTAGCCGCAGCAGCACATTATAGCTATATTGTTAACTCTTTGAAGGGACCCTCATATATATGTTGATTCCCTGGAATACTAAGATCACTGTTGAGGTTAAAAACAATGCAGAATGGTTTTTCTATGAAACAAACTATAAACTTCAAAGGATAAATGTCACCACATCTTGTCTTGACCTTCCATATTTTAGTGCTAATCTGTTCTAAAAAGAGAGAACAGTAAAGCCAGGAATGCTGAAAAACATGTATATTTATTTGGACTTAATAAATCATCTGCTAAACTTTATGTTTATTTCTCTAATATATTTATAGCTAAGTTATCACATGCCCATGTGTTTCTTTCGTTAAAGAACTCTATGTAAATCTTGGCTCATTTTGTTAATATTTATGCTAAAAGATAAATCTAAGCAGATTCTAACTGGTTACTTAATAGGTCAGACTCTCATTGTATCGTACATCAAGCCTATAATTCTCCTAGGAGCAGACAGATGAAGCAAGGTCATCTGTCAATTTACAAAGGATCCATACCAGACAGACAGGTAGCACTTGCTCTAGTCACAGACTGATCCATTTATAGAGGATTTATACATGTAAAAGAAACATACTTTGACTTAGCAACTTGGGTTATGTATTTAGAGAATCATACGAAGAAGAATCTAACACACATAAAGAGACATTGTCTATTAACAATATTTCACACCACATTATAGCAAAATACCAGTTAGGAGACAGATAAGAGATATCCCAGTGACTTTCAACAAAGAGCAGAACCTTCATGGAAAACCAGTATGAGAACAAACAAACCAATTGCCTTCTCTCCTTTTAGATTAAATGTTGTGAAACATTTCTAAAGGATTCATTACTAAAATGTGAGGCTCTTCCAGCAATGACTAGTCACACAGAAGAAAAAGACAAAAATATAGATCCTAGTGATGACTATAATTCTAAAATTCTGAACATTTTCTGTATTATTTATAAACTCAGCCATAAAACATACTATACAAAAAATTACTCATAAGACGTATTGATTTGAGATTGTAGGGAAAAGAAATGAAAAGATTTATTTGTAATATACTGTTTCCCATTAAAAGGAAAAAATGAATTTTATTATTTTCAGAGTCACTGAATGAAATGAAGTATAACTATTGGCATTGTAGGAAAGGATGAAATAAGGGACAGCTTTATTCATTGACTTATTTCCTGAGATCAGGAAGCTATAAACAGAGCATAGAGACCTTTTATCTTTCCTATAAAGCTTATATCTAAAGAAATAGTAAATAAAACTCCCTGATGGTTTTATTTTATTCAACATTTCACAATGGAATTCTGTTAGCTTTTATAAAAAGTCTCATTTATAGAATGCAAGAAATGGGAACAACTTTAGGAATCATTAAACCTAACTCTCTAATTTTATAGAGTTAGACCCAGAATTTTTGCCTAAGGGAAACTAGACATTGAGACACAGAGATTTTAGTTTACATGTCCAAGGACACACTGATGACAAAAGGAAGGTGATGGTAATGCAAATACTATGGATACCAATGCAGGATTCTTGCCACTCTACCATGCTGCCTCTCACAGCATGACAATGAGAAAGAGCAAAACAACCTTCGACATCTGGTTACTGGCCTGGCACTCACAGCTAGACACTGGTTTTCTTCTGTTGAACATACATACTTTCAAAGAACATCAACATCAGACAAGGTAAATCTGTTATGCTGATAAATTAAGACAAAAACAAAAGCATTTCACACTCATGGCTGATAATCATAATAATGAAATAATCATTATCTTTGCCACAAAAAGAGACCAAATATCCCAACCCTAAAAATTATGAGTGCTACCTCTTACCAATTACACATTCAACCTCAATTTATTTCTCCTGCTTTAAAGATGATATATATTACTCAGTCAAAGCCTTTCTTCCTTGAGTCTTTAGCAAAGTAATTACAGCCTCTCACTGAGACACTTTCCCGTTATGCGTCTCTCCCTACTTTGCAGGAGAAACAAAATAACTTTACTCAACTGTAAGTGTATTTTCAGTGTCTTTGGCTGAAGAGCAATGACAGTGTATGCTCAGTCACTGTCATGTCCACCTTTTTGCGACGCCATGGACTATAGCCTGCTAGGCTCCTCTGACCATGGGTTTTTCCAGGCAAGAATACTGGAGTGAGTTGCATTTCTTTCTCCAGGATGACAGTATAAGAGAAAGCATTTATTCAAAGCACAAAAAGATTATCTATGTTGAAATTCATAATGATGATCCAATTATTGGATTAAAATTGCAAATTTTTAAAAAAATGCTTATATCAATTTTATTGATACACATCAATACTAATATCTGACCAAAGTTTTATTGCATTCAGTTAAACCTAGCAAAGATTACTCATGAACAAACACCCCTTCCTGTCTCCAAATTATTGTTTTCCTCTGACTTTCATAAAAGAAAATAATTATTGTTATTCCACTTCCAGACAAGATCTGAAAGGAACTGTCCCCTTGATTTGAAATAATTGAAAGGGAAAAAAAAGACGAAATATATAAAGAAATGGTTCTCATATATATACATATATATATATATATTTATATCTGTTTATATACATAAACAGAGCTATAAACTAAAATATATATACATCTGTTTATGTATATATATATATGTTTATGTATGCTTATATGTAAGTGAAATGAATTACACCAATTTTACAAGAGACAGAAGGAATGAATTAGGGTTACTTTGTCATTGTAGTTATTTACACTACCTAAGAGTAACAAATATGGAAGATACTGATCTAATCATATCAATGATAATTTTGAACATTAATGATCTACATGTGTCGGTTAAAAGAGTGGATCAACAAACAAGACCCAGTGATATGCTTTCTACAAGAAACTCACTTTCAATATATAGACAAATAGATTAAAAGTAAAGAATGGAGAAAATACAATAACACTAACAGAAATAAGCAGAAATGGCTATGTTAGGCTTTCCAGGTAGCGCTAGAGGTAAAGAACCCATCTGGCAATGCAGGAGACATAAAGTGGTACGGATTTGATCCTTGTGTTGGGAAGATGCCCTAGAGAAGTGCATAACAACCCACTCCAGTATTTTTGCCTGGAGACTGCTCCCATGGACAGAGGAACCTGGAAAGCTACAGTGCATAGCGTTGCAGAGTTGGACACAACTGAAGTAACATAGCACAACCATGTTAATTTCAGTCAGAGCAGAGTCCAAAGCAACGAAAGTTATCAGGGATAAAGAAGGATGTTACATAATGATACTGGAGTCAGTTCTACAAAAGAGATAATTTTTGATGACAAAATATCAAATTACATGAGACAAAAATGATAGAACTACACAAGGGGGAATAAATGAATTCATTATTATAGTTGGTGACTTCAACACTCCTATCTCAGAAATGGACAAAACCAGAAGTCAGAAAATCAGGATAGAAATTATACAATGCCTTTTCTTAGACTACAACGGGATTAAACTGGAAATCAATAACAGAGAAATTTCTTACAAGATAGTGGAGATTGAAAACTATATTTCTAAATAATGGGACAATGAAGAAATATCAGGAAAAATCAAACAACAGTTTTTAACTAAATGAAATGAAATATCAAAATTTGTGGGAAAAATTGAAAGCAATACTTAAAAGGACATTTATAGCATTGAACACATATGTTAGAACAGAAGAAAAAATAGAAAGTTAATCATCTAGGTCTCCACCTAAGGAAACAAGAAAAAGAAGAGCAAATTAAATCCAAACTAAGCAGAAGGAAAGAAATAATAAGAATGAATGCAGAATTCAATGAAATTCAAAACAGGCAATCAATAGAGTCAGTGAAATGAAAAGCTGATTAAAAGCTGATTCTTTAAAAAGATCAGCAAAATTGATAAATCTCTAGCCATGCTGAAGTAGAGTTGATACACAAATTACTAATATCAGAAATGAAAGAGGTGACATCAAAAGATGTCATCAAAAGATGGACATTAAAAGAATAATAAAGGAATATTATGAACAACTCTATGGTCACAACTTTGATAACCCAGTTGAAATGGACCAACCTCTTGAAAGACACAATTTCCAAAACTCACAGAAGTAAACATCCTAAATAGGTCTAAATCTATTAAATGCATTTACTCAATAAATAATAGCCTTCCAAAAGACAAAGCATCAAGTCACTGATGAGTCATGAGTTCACTGGTGAATTCTACCAAACTTTCAAGGATGAAATTATACGAATTCTCCACAATCTTCTTCAAAGAATAGATGCAAAGGGAATTCTTCCTAACTTGTTTTGTAATACTAAGACTACCCTAAAATCAAAACCAGACAAAGAAATTATAAGAAAAGAAAACTGCAGACCAATATCTTTCATGAACATAAACATAAAATTTCTCAACAAAATATAAATAAATTAATCCAAAAAAGTATAAAAATAAATATACACCAAAACCCAGTGGGCTTTATCCCAAGTATTCAAGGCCATTTTACTATTCAAAAGTCAATTAAAGTAATCCATCCAATCAACAAACTAAAAAAGAAAAGTTACATAATCAAAGCAATAGATGCAGAAAAAGCATCTGACAAAATAAAGCATTCATTCTTGGTAAAAATTCTGAGTAAATTAGGAATAGAGGAAAACTTAACTTGATAAAGACTGTTTACAAAATACCTACAACTAACATTCTTAAGTGAGGAACATGACGTTTTCCCACTAAGATAAGAAACAAGGTGAGGATATCCCCTCTCAGGACTTTTTTTCAACCTGGCATTAGAAGTACTAGCTAATACACTAAGGAAAGGAAAGGGAAAAGGAGAGGAGAAGAGAGGAGGAAAGGGGGAGAAGGGGAGGAAAGAAAGCAGTGGGGAGTTAAAGGAAGGGGAAGAAGGGATATAGATTGATATGGCTGTCTATGTAAAAAATCCATAAGAACTGATCAAAAAAATAAAAAAAACCCTCCTACAACTAACAAGCGATTATAGCAAGGTTTCTGGAAACAAGGTTAATATACAAAAATCAATCTCTTTCCTGCAGTGCAGGAGATTTAGACCCTGACTCGATCCCTGGGTCAGGAAGATCCCCTGGAAAAGGGCATGGCAACCCATTTCAGTATTCTTGCCTGGGAAATCCCATGGGCAGAGGAGCCTGCTAGGCTAGAATCCATAGGGTCACAAAGAGCTATGACTGAAGCAACTGAGCAGGAGAGCAGAATCATTATACCAACAACGGACAAGTGGAGTTTGAAAATTAAAACAATACCATTTATATCAGGACCCACCAAAATGGAATATTTATGTATAATCTAATACAGTAACCTAATAAACTAACAAAATATGCAAAAGAGTTATTTGACAAAACCCACCCATCTCTGAAGAATGAGATCAAATAGGTGATCAAATGAAGAAATATTCCATTCCCATCTGATTCTGGGAGGTTCTAGCCATACCTTACCTCATTTTCTATGAATGATTTACAACCCTTGAGTTAGGGTTGGCCCAGATATTCAAGCAGTATATTGATATGCCATTAATTTCTTTTAATTCAAATGAAAAGCTTCTTAAACCTTGGAAAGATCAACATCTATGGCTCAAGTATATTCGCCTTTTGTTGTTGTTGTTTAGTCACTAAGTCATATCCAACTCTTGTGACTGCATGGACTCTAGCCCACTAGACTCCTCTGTCCATGGGATTTCCCAGGCAAGAATACTGGAGTGGTTTGCCATTTCCTCCTTTGGGGATCTTCTAACCCAGGGACTGAGTCCATATCTCCTGCATTGGCAGGCTGATTCTTTACCACTGAGCCACCAGGGAAGCCCAACATAGTTAGACCTGAATGTACTAATTAAAGTGCATCTTGTTTTCTTCTTATAACTAAGCTATTCACAGTTCAACTGTAACAGAGTAATTGAAACAGAATATTTACATAAATGAAAGTGTGCCTCTTAACTTTACAAGCCACCGATTAATTAATACCAGAGGCAAGATTACTGCTCTGGATGATCTGAGGTACTGAACATTATTTATGTCTGTTTAAAAATCATATTGTGAGCAAGAGGTGAAGCAGACATGTAGCACTGCCTATCAATGATAATAAACATGGACCTGGAACATAATTAGCTTTTATTAAAGTAAACCATTTTAGTTGAGGGAAGATATATCTAGTGGCTTTGACTTGTGTCCAAAGGTGATATCAGTAGTCTTAAATCACAAAATACACAATTATATTCTTTCAGTAAATGTGCAAATGCATGTTCATTTTTTCCTTTAATTTCTGTGTTATGTAAATGGTATCACTAATTCATACCAGCTTTAAGTTCTATTATCACCTTCTTATCTGGTAATAATTTCTTTTCCCAAATTTTCACTTTGTACTTTTATCAGTCAGTATTCGGGAGTATTCTACTAAAAAGTAATTGAAGCTTTTAAAACTCAATGTCTAAATATATTTATATATGTATAGATACATTTAGATGTATTTTTATGCTACTCTTGCTGTCTATTTATTGATTTCCTCATTTCTTTTTCCCTGTATTTCATATTTTATTTTGTGTTAATACAAAACTGTTTTATCTCTACTTCTACTTTTATCCTCTCTCTCAAACAACTTTTTAAAATAATTAGAAAAATAGTTCTGTTTATGTATGTGAATGTGTGTGTGTCATTAGCCTTGAAATTTTTACATGCAAGCCTAACTTAAAAGATTAAATATGAACAGTTTCTTTTTCTGCTTTCTAAACAACTTAAGGATCCTAAAATCTTTAACCTGTTCCAGCTTACATACTATTATTGTCTTGACATTTAATTGTGACCTTTTAAAAATCTCTACAATTTATATGTTATTATTACTTTTTCTAGATAGTCAACTTTTTCTAGATAGTAAGTTTTATCAAATTTACCCATATATACTTCTTTTTTTTTAACTCATTTTATTTACTCTCATTCTATACTTTCCTTTGGGGCTTGAGGATGCCTTATCAGGTTTTCATTTGCTCTAGTCAGAGACAGAGTGGTGTTACCAATTACCTTTATAGTTATATGGGTACAAATATTCAGACAATGCATGTAGCATAGCTCAGACCCAAAAACACCTAAGTACCTTTATGTTATTTTAATCCCCAACTGAACAAGAACTTGGAAAAATGGTATTACCTTATTGGAAGCATAATGGGGTTTGTGCCAATACACCTTTTTCCCAGGCCCAGCTTTAGGTGCAGGGTGTGCTAAGCTGACTCCCCTCCTGAACAGACCTGAGACTTGGTCAACAGTTCCCTGCTCTTTGCTACTTGCATCCTCCTGCAGCACTCACAGCCTCAGATTTTGTCTTGCTTTCTTCCTGGCTTCACAGAAATGTCTATTTGTAGAAACATACCTTCACTGGATAATATTTTGTATATTTTGCATGGAATTTTGTACATTTCATGACCTGAGCTTTTGAGGCTCTTTAAAATTTGCACCTTGAAAACTCTGTGAAATATTCACTTATCCACTTTCCAAGCTTCACTTGTTTCTCAAGTTCTTTTTCTCAGCCCTGAGGGGCTCTGTCCTTCAGAGAGCATTGCCACCAAAGAATTAACATATAATTGCTCAGCTCTCAAGTTAAAGCTGATAATAAAACAAGACAGAAGGATTATTTACTGAGGTGGTTCTTCCACTGCCCTTCTGACTAAAGATTTTCCAAGCAGCAGAAGGAAACAAAGTGGAAGAAAAATTGTTAACAGTGGTTGGAAACAGGATAAGTCATATACTTGTCTTTCTTATTAATTTTAAGGGAAAAAGAATGATACTAGAACCTCCTGAAAATGTTCATATACAAGATTAGAGGTGATACTGCCCCTTTCCAACCAGGAATATTGAGAAGGGGAAAGCTTAAAGGACTCCCCTTTCCCTCACAGTAAAGGAACTTAGAAGAATGAAGTAGGTCAGAGAGATAAAGACAAATATATGATACCATTTGCATGTGAAATATATTTTAAAAAAAGGTAAAATCAACTTATTTACAAAACAGAAATAGTCACAGATGTGCAAACCAAACTTACAGTGACCAATGGGAAAAGGAGAGGAGGGATAAATTGGAAGACTGGGATTGACAGTTCAGTTCAGTTCAGTTCAGTCGTGTCTGACTATTTGCGACCCCATGAATTGCAGCACAACAGGCCTCCCTGTCCATCACCAACTCCCAGAGTTCACTCAGACTCATATCCATTGAGTCAGTGATGCCATCCAGCCATCTCATCCTCTGTCGTCCCCTTCTCCTCCTGCCCCCAATCCCTCCCAGCATCAGAGTCTCTTCCAAAGAATCAACTCTTTGCATGAGGAGGCCAAAGTACTGGAGTTTCAGCTTTAGCATCATTCCTTCCAAAGAAATCCTAGGGCTGATCTGCTTCAGAATGGACTGGTTGGATCTCCTTGCAGTCCAAGGGACTCTCAAGAGTCTTCTCCAACACCACAATTCAAAAATATCAATTATTCGGCGCTCAGCTTTCTTCACAGTCCAACTCTCACATCCATACATGACCACTGGAAAAACCATAGCCTTGACTAGACGGACCTTTGTTGGCAAAGTAATGTCTCTCTCTGCTTTTGAATATGCTATCCAGGTTGGTCATAACTTTTCTTCCAAGGAGTGACTGTCTTAATTTCATGGCTACAGTCACCATGTGCACTGATTTTGGAGCCCAAAAAAATAAAGTCTGACACTGTTTCCACTGTTTCCCCATCTATTTGCCATGAAGTGATGGGACCAGATGCCATGATCTTTGTTTTCTGAATGTTGAGCTTTAAGCCAACTTTTTCACTCTCCACTTTCACTTTCATCAAGAGGCTCTTTAGTTCCTCTTCACTTTCTGCCATAAGGGTGGTGTCATCTGCATATATGAGGTTATTGAGATTTCTCCTGGCAATCTTGATTCCAGCTTGTGTTTCTTCCAGTCCAGCGTTTCTCATGATGTACTCTGCATATAAGTTAAATAAGTAGGGTGACAGTATACAGACTTGACATACTCCTTTTCCTATTTGGAAACAGTCTGTTGTTCCATGTCCAGTTTTAACTGTTGCTTCCTGACCTGCATACAAATTTCTCAAGAGGCAGGTCAGATGGTCTGGTATTCCCATCTCTTTCAGAATTCTCCACAGTTGATTGTGATCCACACAGTCAAAGGCTTTGGCATAGTCAATAAAGCAGAAATAGATGTTTTTCTGGAACTCTCTTGCTTTTTCAATGATTGCGGATGTTGGCAATTTGATCTCTGGTTCCTCTGCCTTTTCTAAAACCAGCTTGAACAACTGGAAGTTCACAGTTCACATATTGTGGAAGCCTGGCTTGGAGAATTTTGAGCATTAATTTACTGGAGTGTGAGATGAGTGCAATTGTGTGGGAGTTTGAGCATTCTTTGGCATTGCCTTTCTTTGGGATCGGAATGAAAACTGATCTTTTCCAGTCTTGTGGTCACTGCTGAGTTTTCCAAATTTGCTGGCATATTATGTGCAGCACTTTCAGAGCATCATCTTTCAGGATTTGAAAGAGCTCAACTGGAATTCCATCACCTCCACTAGCTTTGTTCATAGTGATGCTTTCTAAGGCCCACTCGACTTCACATTCCAGGATATCTGGCTCTAGGTGAATGATCACACCATCGTGATTATCTGGGTCATGAAGATCTTTTTTGTACAGTTCTTCTGTGTATTCTTGCCACCTCTTCTTAATATCTTCTGCTTCTGTTAGGTCCATACCATTTCTGTCCTTTATTGTGCCCATCTTTGCATGGAATGTTCCCTTGGTATCTCCAATTTTCTTGAAGAGATCTCTAGTCTTTCCCATTCTGTTGTTTTCCTCTATTTCTTTGCATTGATCGCTGAGGAAGGCTTTCTTATCTCTTCTTGCTGTTCTCTGGAACTCTGTATTCAGATGCTTATATCTTTCCTTTTCTCCTTTGCTTTTTGCTTCCCTTTTTTCACAGCTATTTGTAAGGCCTCCCCAGACAGCCATTTTGCTTTTTTGCATTTCTTTTCCATGGGGATGGTCTTGATCCCTGTCTCCTGTACAGTGTCACAAACCTCAGTCCATAGTTCATCAGGCACTTTATCTATCAGATCTAGTCCCTTAAATCTATTTCTCACTTCCACTGTATAATCATAAGGGATTTGATTTAGGTTGCAAGAGGGCATCAGAGTACAGACACACTGAAATCATACTCACAGAAAACTAGTCAATCTAATCACACTAGGACCACAGCCTTGTCTGACTCAATGAAACTAACCCATGCCCATGGGGCCACCCAAGATGGGCGGGTCATGGTGGGGAGGTCTGACAGAATGTGGTCCACTGGAGAAGGGAATGGCAAACCACTCCAGTATTCTTGCCTTGAGAACCTCATGAACAGTATGAAAAGGCAAAATGTTAGGATACTGAAAGAGGAACTCCCCAGGTCAGTAGGTGCCCAATATGCTACTGGAGATCAGTGGAGAAATAACTCCAAAAAGAATGAAGGGATGGAGCCAAAGCAAAAACAATACCCAGCTGTGGATCTGACTGGTGATAGAAGCAAGGTCCGATGCTATAAAGAGCAGTATTGCACAGGAACCTGGAATGTCAGGTCCATGAATCAAGGCAAATTGGAAGTGGTCAAACAAGAGATGGCAAGAGTGAACGTCGACATTCTAGGAATCAGTGAACTAAAATGGACTGGAATTGGTGAATTTAACTCAGATGACCGTTATATCTACTACTGCAGGCAAGAATCCCTCAGAAAAAATGGAGTAGCCATCATGGTCAACAAAAGAGTCTGAAATGCAGTACTTGGATGCAATCTCAAAAATGACAGAATGATCTCTGTTCATTTCCAAGGCAAACCATTCAATATCACAGTAATCCAAGTCTATGCCCCAACTAGTAATGCTGAAGAAGCTGAAGTTGAACAGTTATATGAAGACCTACAAGACCTTTTAGAACTAATACCCCAAAAAGATGTCCTTTTCATTATAGGAGACTGGAATGCAAAAGTAGGAAGTCAAGAAACACCTGGAGTAACAGGCAAATTTGCCCTTGGAATATGGAATGAAGCAGGGCAAAGACTAATAGAGTTTTGCCAAGAAAATGCACTGGTCATAACAAACACCCTCTTCCAACAGCACAAGAGAAGACTCTGCACATTGACATCACCAGATGGTCAACACCGAAATCAAATTGATTATATTCTTTGTAGCCAAAGATGGAGAAGCCCTATACAGTCAACAAAAACAAGACCAGGAGCTGACTGTGGCTCAGATCATGAACTCCTTATTGCCAAATTCAGACTGAAATTGAAGAAAGTAGGGAAAACCCCTAGACCATTCAGGTATGACCTAAATCAAATCCCTTATGATTATACAGTGGAAGTGAGAAATAGATTTAAGGGACTAGATCTGATAGATAGTGCCTGATGAATTAATGGATTGACATAAAGACACTAATTCATATAAAATAGATAACTAACTAGGACCTACTGTGTAGCACAGGAAACTCCATTCGTTTATTATGTAATGACATCTATGGAAAACAGATGGTTTCCCTGGTGCTGCTGATGATAAAAGAATCCACCCACAATGCAGAAGATGTGGGTTCAGTCTCTGGGTTGGGAAGATCTCTTGGAGAAGGAAATGGCAACCCACTGTAGTATTCTTGCCTGGAGAATTCCATGGACTGAGGAGTCTGGCAGGCTACAGTCCATGAGGTTGCAAAGAGTCAGACACAACTGAGCAACTAACACTATAGGAAAAAAAAAGTCTATAGAAGAATGGATATATATATATGTATAAACAATTCACTTTACTACACAGCTGAAACTAACACAACATTATATGTCAACTATAGTCCAATAAAAAATAGATAAAGAAGAAATATAGAAGAAAGATGAATATTTACATACCAAGGGCTTGAACTAGTATTGAGAGTCAGCCTTGAATCTCAGTCTATTTCCTATGCCTGGGAGGTCATAAGCAAGCAAGCAGAAAACTCTGACAGAGTTCTATATCCATGGCCAGGGGATACAGCAGGAGAAGGCATTCACCATATGGTCATAGACCAGGCAGGAACACAGAACAGAGGAGGCCATTATGGAAGGATAACCATGCAAAATAGTTTGGGCATATTTGTACACTTTAGAGGATGCCAGCATGGAACATGGGCTTTCCTTGTGGCTCAAATGGTAAAGAATCTGCCTGCAATGTGGGAGAGCTGGATTCAGTTCCTGGGTCTGGAAGATTCCTCTGGAGGAGGGCATGGCAACCCACTCCAATATTCTTGCCTGGAGAATCCCACAGACAGAGCTGGCTGGCAGGTTACAGTCCTTGGGGGTCACAAAGAGTCAGACACAACTGAGTGGCTGGCACTTTCACTTTTCAGCATGGAGCATTTGTGTACCATATACTTTTATTTAACCCACCTGGAACTATGATGCTGTCCCACCACAACTCTACCACCATCATTGCTCAGATAAATCCTATGGAGATTTATCTGAGAAGGAAAGAATGAAGAATGTCAGAGTGATTACAGTACTGAACTGACTTAATTCAGTTCAGTACTGAGTAAATAACTGCTATCCTATAATAGTTTACATATTTATTTATTTCTAATTTATATTTATTTATTTATTGATAATAAATAACTGCTATCCTATAATTTATTCAGCTATTTGCTACTGTCATGTCAAATGTCTGCTCAAAATAGAATTGATGTTGAATTAAAGAAAAGCAATTATTTATATACCTGAATTTACTGTCAGAAACCCAATCTATTAATACATGACTTTTATACTAAAGAGCCACATTTGCATCTTGATTCTATAAATTATTGACAGCTTCAGGAATTTTATGTCATCAGGGCTCTGCTCAAATGTCACCTTCTCAAAGAACCTCACCTTTATCTCTCTATAAAGATAGCTTCTCTGTTAGAAATGATCACTTCTCACTATTTACTTTATTTTCTTTTATAGCACTGACTACTACATCATGTTATAGACTTATTTGGGGAAATAAACTTCAAAGGGACATGGCATTTGCATTGTTCACTGTGATATTCCCAAAGCAAATCTTTGGTACAGAAAAGGACTAAATATATGCAAAATAAATCTACCTATATAAATATAAATGTATATATAATCAAAATACATGGTAGAATACTATACATTAGATATTACATAATGTGATTATGTTTCCTTTGTTCTGCTGTTCCAATTATTCCTGAGAAGACTTTAGGTTATGTCATAACAATCCCTAAAGAGTTTACTGAATTATGGCATCTGGGAAGAGAATCAGACACATGCTCTTGACCCTAAATTCATAGAAGGGAAGAAAATGTTCAAAGAGATGACCTCAGAAATAATAGTTTCTTATTTTATAATTTTACCTTTTTGTAGTGGTTTATTTATTTATTAATACATCAGTAATTTTAGAGAATGAAAGAAAGGAAGACAGCTTCAAATACTTTTGAAACTCAATTTACACTGGAATTTTTTCTTTGGATCTCATAGGAAGACATATGAATAAATTAAAATTTTTGCGTTATGGCACATACCATCTGGTCCACAAGGATTCTTCTCTTGTTTTGTTTATCTGCCTACCTATCCATCCAGCCAGCCATCTGCTTTTATCTGCCTTTCAACTTAGGTAACAATTCTAAACTGTTTTTTATATATTGCTTTATTCTATGCCTTTCTAAACATGTGTATTGTTATTTTGAATGGATGTTTGTTAATTAACATGTGCGCTATTTTGTTATGCATGTAAATCTCTCTTCCTTTCTTTAATTCATTTGTATGTTATTAAGATCTGAACTCGTTGCTATGCACACTCTAAGGAAGTCTCAAAGACTTGTATTTTAAGTTCTTTCTTTGGTTGAATTTGGTTTAAGATATTTTTTCAACCACCTGACATACTCAGTCTTGTATCTTAAACTAAAAAGTGGGTAAGTGTTTTTCACATTGGCAAAAATTCCTTACATTCATGCATTTACATGTACACACATTCAAGTTTATTTTCAAAAGGGCAAAGGGATCCAGAGAGAGGCTTTCTCCTGCTGTGAAAGACAAAAACTCAAGATAGTGTACCCTGACACTGAGAGCACTGCTTTGCCAATCTCTAAAATGTCACCTCATGGGTAGCCTGCTGGGCTCAGCTCAGAGCCAAGGTTCCAAGACTGCTAATAAAAAAGAATAAAGGTTAATGAAGGCATTAGCTTATTTATTATCATGAATAAAATAGCCTAGGTTTTATCTGGATGGTTTGTTCAAGGCATAATATCTTGCCTATGATTTTTAATACTGTATTTTTATTTTCTGCAGGCTGTGAATTTTAATGCTTTTATTAGGAGATAGTGTTGTATTTATAAGATATGAAATTATATCACAAAAATTAATGGAGACATAGATATTAAATATGATGGTGCACACACATGTAAAATAAAATAATAAATCCTTCAGAGAACTCACTTTGAAAATCACTAGGTGAAAATCTTGAACTTTAAACATCATTTTATAATGAATAATTTACTTAAAGAAAATAAACCTAAACATTTATCAGTGGCATTGTGACATAAGAAAATTGATCTTTTATGGGGAATATATAATGCTGTATTTGCACACTTCAGATTTAGGTTTGGGTAATACAGTTTCATTAAAAACAAAAAAAATCTCTGCCTTAAACCAGTCTTTCAGTCAACTGATAGGATATAAAATATCAGAAGGATGCTGTGCTCTATAGTCAGGACCTCAGCTTAAAGATTTTAAGTCATGTGAGAGTGAGTTTATATGCTATTAATCCTTCAACTGGTGATTCCAAGAATATCAAATGCGTGGATTACAAAGTGGTTCAGTCTGTGCTATAATCCAGAATAGGAATTGTCCAGATTTAAAATATACACAATTTGAAACATTAGCTTTGCTGTGACAAAGCTCATAACAATGTATAACCACCTCCAAGACCTTAGATTGTTCTCAAGTACTAAGTATAAGTTAACCTTTAAAATGACCACAAGCAGCTATTCCTGTTTCCTATTTTATCCTACCATAGGACAATATAAACAGAACCTCATGAAAAAATCAACCTATTTTCACATACATTGTACTATTAGGTCACTTAGTACATAGCCTCTTTGTGAAAAAATATACCCTTCTTTTGAGAAACTATCAGCCAAAAAAGTGTTAACTGAAACAGTACAATGTGTGAAAAGTGCTTTATCTCATCCATTTCCAGAATTATTACATGCTACAACATGAATGAAACTTGAGGACATTAGGTTAAGTGAAATAAACTAGTAGTAAACCAACAAATATGATATGATTCTTCTTATATATGATATCTAGAGTACTCGATTTCATAGAGACAAATTAGAATGGTGGTTGCCAGAGGCTGGGTGGAAGGAGGAATAGAAAGTTCTTTAATGGGTACAGTGTTTAATTTTTACAAGATGAAGAGTTCCAGAGATTGGCTGAACAATAATGTGAATGTACTTCATACTACTAAACTATACATTAAAATGGTCTATATGGTCAATATTATGTTATGTGAATTTTACCACAATTAAAAATAAAAATAAGGTAAATAGTATCTACTACATTTGGTTGAGTGTTTGTCACTTCTTGCTTGCTTTGCTTGTCATATCTGACTGTGATCACATGAACTGTAGCAGGCCAGGTTCCTCTATCCATGAAAGTCTCCAGGCAAGCAAGAATACTAGAGTGAGTTGCCATGCCCTCCTCCAGGGGATCTTCCTGACCCAGAGACTGGACCCACATCTCTTGTGCCTCCTTCATTGGCAGGTGGCTTCCTTACCACTAGTGCCACCTACAATTGGTTTAGTGTTTAGCAAACAAGAAGAGTTTTCCTACCTTGATTCAGATATATCAATCTCCATAGCTATCAACATAGAAGAAAGAATCTCTGCATTCAAAAATAGCCAAAAGACTAATAAATCATACTCCAGTCTTGGGTTTTTAAAATATATATGTTAAAAGCATATTGTTAATTCTAAAATTATCTATCAACAGAAGATGAAAATATTATTGTTGATTTCAAAATTGACTTCAAAACCTCTAGTTTTAGGGGTGGTTGCAATATATTTTCAAGGTTGCTTTATATAGTGCTTATGGTCTACCCCTTAGTGTGTGCACCGTAGGAGTTGATGATGCTTATCTGAAGGTCCTGAAAGTAAGATTGTGAGATAAGAGGATGTAAGAGGTGTGAATTAACAGAGGAATAAAGTATCTATTATCACCTGAATACACATAAGGATGAATATGTGAATGAAGCACTCTACCCTTATGATTTCAAGGGGTATATTATCTAAATTCACTGTTCACTGTTTTAATCAGCCATGCTAAATGCTCAAGCCTTCTTTGATACCACAGATTGAGTTGTACAGGAGAGAAATTACAATTCCAGCAGAGAAATTAGACATTGATGTTCTGACTAAAGAATGGTTGCTATGGAATGTTTTAAAAACAAGTTTGTTGAGTATAACTGAGATACAATAAACTGTGCTTGTTTACAGTGTACAATTTTATAAATACCACATATGTATACAAATGAAAGATAGTTGCTGTAATCAAGGGAGTGAAAATAGCCATCACTTTGCAAAGTTTCCTCATTGGGAATTCCTGTCTTCCATTTCTCCCTGCACCCACAAAAGCAGCAACCAATGACCTTCCATCCATTATAGATTAGTTTGCATTTTCTAGAATTTTATATGAATGAAATCATACAAAATACTTTTTGTATGGTTGGCTACATTCACTCAACATAATTATTTTGAAACTCATATTATAGTATCTATCAAAAGTTCATTAAAAATATTTTTTGTTATATTTCATTATACAGTTGCAGTAACAGATTTTATTTTCTTGGGTTCCAAAGTCAATGTGGACAGTGACTGCAGCCATTAAATTAAGAGATGCTTGCTCCTTGGAAAGAAAGCTATGACCAACCTAGACAGTGTATTAAAAAGCAGAGATATCACTTTGCCGGCAAAGGTCCCTATAGTCAAAGCTATGTTTTTTTTAGTATTCATGTATGCATGTGAAAGTTGGACCATAAAAGCTGAGCACTGAAGAACTGATGCTTTTGAACTGTGGTGTTGGAGAAGACTCGTGAGAGTCACTTGGACTGCAGGGAGATTAAATCAGTCAATCCTAAAGGAAATCAACCCTGAATATTCATTGGAAGGACTGATACTGAAATTGAAGCACCAATACTTTGGCTATCTGATGTGAAGGGCTAACTCATTGGAAAAGGCCCTGATTCTGGGAAAGATTAAAGGCAAAAGGAGAAAGAGGCAGCAGAGAATGAGATGGTTAGATAGCATCACTGACTCAATGGACATGAATCTGAACAAATTCTGCGAGATAGTGAAGGACAGGGGAGACTGGAATGCTGCAGTCCATGGGGTCACAAAGAGTCAGACACGACTTAGTGACTGACTGAAGAACAACAATAGTAGAATATGTATTTTTAAAGAACATGCTAAACTCACCAACAAAGTGTTTGCATTATTTTTCATTCCAACTCATAGTGAATGAAAGTTCTACTTACTTCATTTTCTCATCAGAATAGAAAAGATCACAATTTTATTTTTTAATCAGTTAAATAGGAATGTGGTAGTATTTTATAGTGGTTTTAATCTGCACTCTTGTAAAAACTAATGATGTTGAGCATCTTTCCATGTACTTATTTGCAATAGTATGCCTTATTTGGTATAGTTGGTGTTCAAATAAGGTGTCCATCTTTAGGGTTAATTTATTTCTTCTGCTACTTGATGCTGTCTAGTTATTTTGCCACTACCTAGTAAGGCAAAATTGGACTGATAATAATTAAGAGCAAGTGAGGGCACTGCATCATTGATGCCATGATAGCTGACTTGGGGAAAGACATACAAAAGGACTAATGACCAGCCATCCTTATGTAGCTAATACAGCCAGTAAATTTCAGGATGCAACTGTATTTGAAAACCCAAAGGACTGCATGAACTAGAGTATTAAGAACCATTTATTAAGTTGTGAGAAATAAGCAAATAAGCTACTGTTTCTCAGAGACCAAGGTGGGAATCAAGAAGCTGAGAGACAGATAGGTTTGAGGGGTTTTGGTGAAAGCATATTCCTCATCTAGAGATCTTTTGGCCCAATTAACAAAGTCACCAAAAAGAATCTGAATCTGAATGGGCAGATGCCTGTTCAGAAGCATGCTTCAAATTTTCCAGAGTTCCAGAGCACAGGCAATCCTACTAAGCTTTTGGTATCTGATGGCTCAGATAATATGACCTATATTGGAAAATAAATATACACAGACTGGAACTTTTGGCAGAAACGAAGAATGGTACTCAGAAGAAACTCCTCAGGTTTTGGTCTAGAAATATGTGTGATGTATCTATTCATTATAGCACATTTAAAATAAAACTTCTAACTTGTTATGGGGTAGTGATTGAAACAGTCCAAACCATAAAAGGATAAAGGAGATTAGAGCACCCTTAGGTTGGAAATAGCAATCACTCTAGTAAGATGTCAGAATAGAACAAAGGAAGAAAGCCCAAGAAAGTTTGCATATAAAATGAAAGCTGTAGTGAATTCAAAATTGTACTATGGGGAGGGAGGAGGACCCCAGGGGAATGCAGTACGTGAGTGGACTGCTTTGCTCCTTGTAAGGCCCACCAGGAGCCCCCAGTGTTACCCAGCTCTACCACTGTGTGCCTTAAAGCTGATGATTTTCTTCTAGCTGGCTCATTAAAACCAATGGCCAACCATCACAGGAAAAAGTACATAGTCATTCAGTTCAGTTCAGTCACTCAGTCGTGTCCGACTCTTTGTGACCCCATGAATTGCAGCACACCAGGCCTCCCTGTCCATCAACAACTCCTGGAGTTCACTCAAACTCACATCCATCGAGTCGGTGATGCCATCTAGCTATCTCATCCTCTGTTGTTCCCTTTTCCTCCTGCCCCCAATCCCTCCCAGCATCAGAGTCTTTTCCAATGAGTCAACTCTTCTCATGAGGTGGCCAAAGTACTGGAGTTTCAGCCACAACTGGGTATTGTTTTTGGTTGGACTCCATCCCTTCATTCTTTCTGGAGTTATTTCTCCACTGATCTCCAGTAGCATATTGGGCACCTACGGACCTGGGGAGTTCCTCTTTCAGTATCCTATCATTTTGCCTTTTCATACTGTTCATGGGGTTCCCAAGGCAAGAATACTGAACTGGTTTGCCATTCCCTTCTCCAGTGGACCACATTCTGTCAGACCTTTCCACCATGACCCACCTGTCTTGGGTGCCCCACAGGGCATGCCTTAGTTTCAATGAGTTAGACAAGGCTACGTTCAAGGTCAGGAGGGGCGGTGGTGAGAAGATACCCCTCGCCCAAGGTAAGGAGCAGCGGCTGCACTTTGCTGGAGCAGCCGTAAAGAGATACCCCATGTCCAAGGTAAGAGAAACCCAAGACGGAGGTGTTGCAAGAGGGCATCAGAGGGCAGACACACTGAAACCATAATCATAGGAAACTAGTCAATCTAATCACATACTCATTAGTAATTAGTAAAATGCTAACTTAACAATGAAGAAAAAAAATTATAAGAAAATACTAAGTACAAGCAAAGATATATAGAAAAAGAATTCCTATACATTGCTGGCAACAACATAGAGTTTTTAAAGCACTTTGGAAAAGCATCTTGAATTATCTATTCAATATAAAATTTTTATCCTCCATTCTCCCTTTATACATATAATATTTTCTATAGGGAACATACCTAGGTTTACAAATGCTGAATTTTAGAGTATGTGACCATCTCTAAAGAGAGACGGGGGAACATGGTTCTGTAGGGTAACATTGGATCTCAAGGCTCTCAGTAATTTTTTTTTAATAATTTGAATAGCATTGTGAATACAAAGGAGACTTTAATTTTATTTTAGAAAATCACATATTACACATATATTTGTGTTTCATACACAAAGCATATTTAATATATTTCAAATGTCTAAAAATGGGATGATGTTTGCATATTTTATAGACTGAATGCTTATTTCACAGAGGTCTCCTCTTTTAGAAAATCATAAATAAGACTTACATGTAGAACTTGATCAGGTAAATGCTTCTGAACATTGATATAAATCATATGATGAAATACTTGTTTCCCTTGAGGAGACTAAATTGGAGACCTGTCCAGGTTTTTGACAGGCAGATGTAAACCAGGAAAGGGGGCGATCAGGCTATGCTAATGAAATCCACGCCTGTCCATCTCTTCAAGAGCTCCAGCTTCCAATGTTTTGTGTGAGTAAGGACAACTCATATTAGTTACTTACCAATTGAGAATTTCAAATTATTTTGTAAATGCAGTCAGAGAGGTTTCAATGCTGAGTGGCAGAATGAAATACCAGACAATTTCCAGTCACCCACAGTGAAAGAAGGAGGTGAAAGAATGATGCCAAGTAAGTGTTGGATTCTGCCTCTAAATTTTAGAAGCCTGAGTCATCAAAAGTATGACTATATACATTTCTTCTAGGAAATTAAACAAGACAATGAAGTGAATGGGGGGAAAAAGTCATTCAAATTAAATGTATAGATTAGCTAAGCAAATAAATAAATAAATACCATGGAGACAAGCTGGAAAGAATGGGGAGATAAGTGTTAGAATAGCTGTGATGGACAAGAGGGTCTTACCTAAATGAAAAAAAAAAAAAAAAGCTGTGAGTAAGAGTAAGCCTAATTTTACAAACAATAAATTCTGGAGAGGTTGTGGAGAAAAGGGAACCCTCCTACATTGTTGATGGGGATGTCAGTTGACATGGCCTTTATGGAAAATGATATGATTCAGCAGTCCCATTACTGGGCATATATCCAGAGAAAACCATAATTCCCAAAGATGCATGCACCCCAATGTTTACTGCAGCCCTATTTACAATAGTGAGGACATGGAATTAACCCAAATGTCTATCAACAGAGGAATGGATGCAGAAAATGTGACACATATGTACAATGGAATATTACTCATCCATAAAAAGGAACAAATTTGCAGAGATGTGGTTGGACCTAGACACTCATACAGACTGAAGCAAGCCAGAAAGAGAAAACCAAATATCATATATTAATGGGTATATGTGGAATCTATAAAAAGTGGTATAGATGAACCTATTTGCAAAGCAGAAACAGAGACACAGCTGTTGAGAACAAACGTATGGATGCCAAAGTGGGGAAGTTGGGGTGTGATGAATTGGAAGATTGGGATTGACATATATACCCTACTGATACTTTGTATAAAATAAATAACTAACGGGAATCAACTGTATAGCAGAGAGAATTCTACTCAGTGCTCTGTGGTGACCTAGGTGGAAAGAAAATCCAATAAAGAGGAGATAAATAAAGAGGATGTATATGCATAGATGATTCATATTTCTGTACAGCAGAAACTAACACAAATATTGTAAAACAACTATACTATAATAAAAGTTGTTTCTGTTTTTTTTTAAAGAGGAGGATATGGAGAGATCAGTGAAGAGATAAAGAAAAGGAGAGATCAGTGAAGAGATAAAGAAAAGGAAGTGAAGGAAACTCCCTCAGACATGCCCATATTTGAAAATTACCAAAACTATCACCTTCTGATAAATTTAAAGATGTTAACAACAGCATAGTTTTAAAGATCAGTGAAGAGATAAAGGTCAGTGAAGAGATAAAGTGAAGAATGGAGAGATCAGTGAAGAGATAAAGAAAAGGAAGTGAAGGAAACTCCCTAAGACATGCCCATATTTGAAAATGGAGAGATCAGTGAAGAGATTAAAAAAAGGAAGTGAAGGAAACTCCCTAAGACATGCCCATATTTGAAAATTACCAAAACTATCACCTTCTGATAAATTTAAAGATGTTAACAACAGCATAGTTTTAAAGACCTCTTCAAACCTTCTTTTAAAAAAAAGGATGTAGAATCTAAGATAGTAGAACAAGAAGCTGAAAATAATATGTCCAAGTAAGACCAGGTGAATCTACAGCTCTATCCTGAGTGTGTGATGATACTGAATCAAACCAGCAGCACAGCGGCCACGTGTGAGCAAATGGAGACAAGAGCAAGTAACCTAAGGGCTGGGAAACCCAGCCAAGAAGTACTTCCCATTACAGACAAGATCACCCCACTTGGAGTAAAGAACCTGACAGGTGGATCTCAGAGCAACAGTTAAAATTAATAGGTGAATTCATTGGGTCTTTGGGAAGGACTGAGCATGACTCGTGATCTTGGACAGGATAGCTACTGAAATATTCAATGAAAAGAGTAAGCCACACTGGGATGAATCAACTGGAAGTAAGACACAAATTAAATTAAAAATAGAACAAACTGGGGGTATAAGAAAGGCAAATTCTGATGTTACCTGAGGAAAGAATGAGAGAAAACAGGTGTCAGAAATTCTGGAGTCAAAAATAAACAAAAGACCAATTTATCAGTGTTAGGTTGTAACACAATGGACATTCCTAAGTTAGGGTTTAGCATGTGAAAGTGAATCAATCAGTACTAGGCAATCAGTCATGTCTGACTCTTTGGGGGACCTCATGGACTGTAGCCCATCGGTTCCTCTGTCCATGGAATTCTTCCTGCAAGAATAGTGGAGTGGGTAACCATTCCCTTCCCCAGGTGATACTCCTGACCAGGGGTGGAATCCATGTTTCCTCCATTGGTGGATGGACTCTTAGCCATCAGAGAAGCCAAAGTAAACTGAGATTATGGGGAGAAATAGAACCAATGGTGGAATAAAATAAATCAAGTTTGGAAAAAAAAGTTAGAAATGAGAAAAACATGAAAGAGCGCTAAATGAGCTCAAGAAATAATTTGAAAAAAATAATAACCTAAAAAGGATTAAACTAGGTTAAAAACAAGAGTGACTAGACATGACAGAAGATTCTAGTGTTGAAACAGATATGGACAATCCAAAATGAAAGAAATCAGACATTAAAAGAAAATACAAAGGATTCTTCAACACTGAAAAAAATAAAACAATTAGAAAATCACTGTGTTACAATATCCACCAAAATAATTGAACTAGGTCAAGGTTTCTCAAAATGTGGTCTGACAATCCATGGTAGTTCTAAGACTTTTCAGTGTAGCCACAACTTCCTCTTTTTTCCAACTGCATATCTGTATGACTCCAGATTTTCTTCAAACACTTTAACTAAAACAACATATTGCAACAGATTGAATATAGAAACAGACATGAGACTTTAAATTCAAAGAGACATGAAAGAGTTTTACAAAAATGTAAAATGCTACTTTTCCCCCCTTTTTTGTTTTTGAAAATATTTATCATAAAAATATGCTTTCATGTTAAAATAAACAACTGAAAACATTGAAATAATAAGTTTATGTAGGAACATGACACATTGCAAGTTAAGGACATGCTCTACTGTCAAGGAAGAAAGTAATGTTTACAAAATTTACAATGTTTTCATTCATTAAAAAGAAAAACTACAATTTTTAAAGAACTGATAAAATGCAGAATATGTTCTCTGACAACAAAGTAATTTAACTGGACAGCTATAACAAATGACAACTAGAAAAGCTCTGATATTTTCTAAGTCCTATTTAAATTTGACTAAATGAAGAAATAATAGAGATTAAAACTGTTTTGAACTGATTGATAACAAAAATATTATATGTAAAAATCTGAGAATATAGTCAAAACATTAATAGAGGAAAATTTATAGAGTTAAAGGTGAGTAATAGGAAATAAGGAAGGTTATTTATTAACAGAAGCTAAGCATTTGTCTCAAGAAGTTGGAACAGCAAAATCAGCTCTAAAAGGCAAAAGAAGAGATAATACAGAAATATCTGAAAATAATAAACTGAAAAGAAATAATTGAGATAATACATTAAATTGTTAATACTTTGAGAAGGCTAAAAAAAAATACTAAAAATCTGACAGAATGATTTTTAAAAGGATAGGAGGGTGGTTGAAGGCATAAATAATCTATAACATAAATGAAAAAGTCTGGAGAAGGAAATGGCAACCTACTCCAGTATTCTTGCCAGGAGAATCCCATGGACTGAGGAGCCTGGCAGAGCATGAGATCACAAATAGTTGCACACAACTGAGTGACTAACAATAAGTGAAAAAGTAGTTGTCTCTAAAATCAAACAGGTAATAAAAAGGTAGTAAGTTACCTTGAAAAATTATAATTTTTCAAATTTAGATGACATGAATAAATTTAGAAAAGCATAATATTAAAAATATGTGCAAGAAAGAATTAGTAAATCCAAATAGTCCACTGTCTATAAAAGAAATTAAACTTATAATTTCAAACTTTCCTACAAAGAAAACTCTGGGCCCCCATGGCCTCACTGGCAAATTCTACAAAGAAATAGAGAAACAGTTCCAATTTTACACAAAATTTCAGTATATTAGACAATGATAATACATTTTCAATCTCATTTTGTTGTGGCTAATATAACCTTGATTCAAAAGTTAACAAGGATGCTACAAGAAAGAAATGTATAACCCAAACTCATTAATGAAAGTAGATGTAAAAATTCCAAACAAAATATTAAGAAACAAAATCTACAGTAAACTAAATATTCTAAACAAAGATGAGTTTATTCAATACACTATTAGGTTAACATCAAATATAAATTATTCCAGTTAGTTTGCCACTTAATAGAAGACAAAGCATATGTTCAATATTATAATGAGAAACAGTATTTGATACTAGCAATCTAGGAAAAGACAGGAATTTCCTTAATAAGATGAAGGCTACAGCTATAGCTCTAACATTTAATGTAATTATTTCTCATTATAATATTGACCATATGCTTTGTCTTATTCTATCAAGTAGCAAACTAAGTAAAATACTGAAAATGTACTCTTCAGACTGGGCACAAGACAATGATGTTTGCCCCTTCCTTTTATATTCAGTGGTTTCAGACTGGGCACAAGACAATGATATTTGCCACTTCCTTTTATATTCAGTGGTTTCCTAAATGCCTGGTCAGTTCACTAAACCTACAAAAATAAATAATACATTTGAGAACTGGAAAGGAAGAAAAAACCTAACTTATTTTCTAGCTGACATGATCCTTTATGTAGAAAATACAGAGGAATCTACCCATAAATTATTACAAAGAAGGAATTAGCAAGTGTGCCTGATATAAAGATATGTTTATAATCATATCATGGTATAATATCAATCAATGAAAACATCTTTTTAAAATGTCACTTATAATAGCATAAAATATCAAAGTATAAATATCTTAGAATGAATCCAACAAAAAGCATATATGAGTTCTCAAGAGAAAATGAGAAATTTTTATGGAGAGAAAATAAAGAACACCTAAATATACTGGATTTGTGGTATAGAAAAATTAGTATTTTTAAAGATATCCATTCTTCCTATATTAATCTAGAAGTCTCAATACAAATCTAGAAACTCTGAGAGTTTGTGTGTCTGTGTATTTGTAGTTTTTCAAGCTGATTCTAATAATTCTATGGCAATAAAATGACCAAGAATAGGCAAGCCACTCCTAAGAACAAAATTATATTTCTTCTACCAAAAAAGAGGATCACAGTAAAGTTACAGAAGTTAACATAGCTATCATTTTGGTACAAAAACATGCATACATTTTAGTCACCATTACCAGGAACTGATTTGTGAGTGGTTTAATCGTGATCAAGATCATTGTACAGTTGTGATTTCTCAAACAATAACACAATAATAGTAATAATGATGTGAATTTTAAATGATACTAAATAATACAAATGTACACAGACAGATGAACCAATAAAGAATATGTTATATATACATAATGGAATACCACACAACCATAAAAAAGAATGAAATAATGCCATTTGCAGCAACATGGATGGACCCACACTGTTCGTGACATTGTACAGGAGCCAGTGATCAAGACCATCCCCAAGAAAAAGAAGTTCAGGATGGTTGTCTGAAGAGGCCTTACACATAGCTGAGAAAAGAAGAGAGGCTAAAGGCAAAGGAGAAAAAGAAAGATATACACATTCGAATGCAGAGTTCAAAAGAATAGCAAGGAGAGATTTTTTAAAAAGCCTTCATCAGTGATCAATGCAAAGAAATAGAGGAAAACAATAGAATGGGAAAGACTAGAGATTTCTTCAAGAAAATTAGATATCAAGGGAACATTTCATGCAAAGATGGGCACTATAAAGGACAGAAATGGTATGGACATAAAAGAAGCGGAAGATATTAAGAAGAGGTGGCAAAAATACACAGAAGAACAATACAAAAAAAAATCTTCATGATCCAGATAACCACGATGGTGTGATCACTCATCTAGAGCCAGACACCCTGAAATACAAAATCAAATGGACCTTAGGAAGCATCAATATGAACAAAGCTAGTGGACGTGATGGGATTCCGGTTGACTTATATCAAATTCTAAAAGATGATGCTGTGAAAGTGCTACACTCAATATGCCAGCAAATTTGGAAAACTCAGCAGTGGCCACAGGACAGAAAAAGGTCAGTTTCCAAAGGCAATGCCAAAGAATGTTCAAGTTCAGTTCAGTGCAGTCACTCAGTTATGCCAGACTCTTTGTGACCCCATGGACTGCAGCACACCAAGCTTCCCTGTCCATCACCAACTCCTGGAGCTTACTCAAACTCATATCCATCGAGATGGTGATCCCACCAACCATTTCATCCTCTGTCATCCCCTTCTCCTCCTGCCTTCAATCTTTCCCAGCATCAGGGTCTTTTCAAATGAGTCAGTTCTTCACATCAGGTGGCCAAAGTGTTGGAGTTTCAGCTCCAGCATCAGTCCTTCCAAAGAATATTCAGCACTGATCTCCTTTAGGATGGACTGATTGGATTTCCTTGCACTCCAAAGGACTCTGAAGAGTCTTCTCCAATACCACAGTGCAAAAACATCAATTTTTTGGCACTCAGCTTTCTTCATAGCAAAAGTCTCACATCCATACATGACTACTAGAAAAACCATAGCTTTGACTAGGTGGATATTTGTTGGCAAAGTAATGTCTCTGCCTTTTAATATACTGTCAAGGTTGGTCATAACTTTGCTTCCAAGGAGCAAGTGTCTTTTAATTTCATAGGTGCAGTCACCATATGCAGTGAGTTTTGAACCCCCAAAATAAAGTTTCTCACTGTTTCCATTGTTTCCCCTACAGGGTGTAGTAGTAATGAAACATTAGCAAAGTAATGTTCAATCTCCAAGCCAGGCTTCAACAGTACATGAACTGTGAACTTCCAGATGTTCCAGCTGGATTTAGAAAAGGCAGAGGAACCAGAGATCAAATTGCCAACACCTGTTGGATCATCAAAAAAGCAAGAGAGTTCCAGAAAAGCAGCTACTTCTGCTTTATTGACTACGCCAAAACCTTTGACCGTGTGGATCACAACAAACTGTAAAAAATTCAAGAGATGGGAATACCAGACCTCCTGACCTGCCTCCTGAGAAATCTGTATGCAGGTCAAGAAGCAACAGTTAGAAATGGACATGGAACAACAGACTGGTTCCAAATAGGAAAAGGAGTACATCAAGGCTGTACATTGTCACCTGCTTATTTAACTTATATGCAGAGTACATCATGCGAAATGCCAGGCTGGAGGAAGCACAAGATGGAATCAAGATTGCCAGGAGAAACATCGATAACCTCAGATATGCGGATGACACCACCCTTATGGCAGAAAGTGAAGAAGAACTAAAAAGCCTCTTGATGAAAGTTAAAGAGGAGAATGAAAAAGCTGGGTTAAAACTCAACATTCAGAAAACTAAGATCATGGCATCCAATTCCTTCACTTTATGGCAAATAGATGGGAAACAATGGAAACAGTGAGAGACTTTATTTTTTGGGGTCCCAAAATCACTGCAGATGATGATTGTGGCCATGAAATTAAAAGATGCTTGTTCCTTGAAAGAAAAGCTATGATGAATCTAGACAGCTTATTAAAAAGCAGAGATGTTACTTTGCCAACAAAGGTCCATCTAATCAAGCCTTTGGTTTTCCTGTAGCTATGTATGGAATCAAGATTTGTACTACAAAGAAAGCTGAGTGCTGAAGAATTGATGCTTTTGAACTGTGGAGTTGGGGAAGACTCTTGAGAGTCCCTTGGACTGCAAGGAGTCCTGTCTAAATCCTAATAAAATCAGTCATGAATATTCATTGGAAGGACTGATGCTGAAGATGAAGCTCCAATACTTTGGCCACCTGATGCAAAGAACTGACTCAATGGAAAAGACACTGATGATGGGAAAGATTGAAAGCAGGGGGAGAAGGGGACAACAAAGGATGAGATGGTTGGATGGCATCACCGACTTGATGAACATGAGTCTGAGCAAGCTCCAGGAGTTGGTAATGGACAGGGAAGCCTCACATGCTACAGTCCATGGGGTCACAAAGAGCAATGGAACTGAACTGTATTGACCTAGAGACTGTCATAGTAAGTAAAGAAAGTAAAAAACAGACAGGTATCATATGATTTTACATATGTGGAATCTAAAATATGATACAAATGAACTTACTTACAAAACAGAAACAGACTCATAGAAAACAAATTTATGGCTCCCAAAGGGGAAAAGAAGGAAGGAAGGATAAATTTGGAGCTTGAGGATTACCAAATAGAAATCACTATATACAAACTAGATAAACAACAGGTACTACTATAGCACTGGAAATATATTCAATGTTGTGTAATAAATCATAATGGAAAATAATATATATATAACTGAATCACTTTGACATACTCTAGAAATAACATCCTGCATAATGTCACGAACCTCTGTCCATAGTTCATCAGGCACTCTGTCTATCAGATCTAGTCCCTTAAATCTATTTCTCACTTCCACTGTATAATCATAAGGGATTTGATTTAGGTCATACCTGTATTGTCTAGTGGTTTTCCTCACTTTCTTCAATTTAAGTCTGAATCTGGCAATAAGGAGTTTGGCAGAGGAACCAGAGATCAAATTGCCAACATCCACTGGATCATGGAAAAAGAAAGAGAGTTCCAGAAAAACATCTATTTCTGCTTTATTGACTATGCCAAAGCCTTTGACTGTGTGGATCACAATAAACTGTGAAAAATTCTGAAAGAGATGGGAATACCAGACCACCTGACCTGTCTTTTGAGATACCTATATGCAGGTCAGGAAGCAACAGTTAAAACTGGACATGGAACAACAGACTGGTTCCAAATAGGAAAAGGAGTATGTCAAGGCTGTATATTGTCACCCTGCTTATTTAACTTATATGCAGAATACATCATGAGAAACGCTGGGCTGGAAGAAGCACAAGCTGGAATCAAGATTACCAGGAGAAATATCAGTAACCTCAGATATACAAATGACATCACCCTTATGGCAGAAAGTGACTAAGAATTAAAGAGCCTCTTGATGAAAGTGAAAGAGGAGAGTGAAAAAGTTGGCTTAAAGCTCAACATTCAGAAAAGGAAGATCATGGCATCTGGTCCCATCACTTCATGGGGAATAGATGGGGAAACAGTGGAAACAGTGTCAGACTTTACTTTTGGGGGCTCCAAAATCACTGCAGATGATTTCAGCCATGAAATTAAAAGATGCTTACTCCTTGGAAGGAAAGTTATGATCAACCCAGATAGTATATTGAAAAGCAGAGATACTACTTTGTCAACAAAGGTCCATCTAGTCAAGGCTATGGTTTTTCCAGTGGTCATGCATGGATGTGAGAGTTGGACTGTGAAGAAAGCTGAGCACCAAAGAATTGATGCTTTTGAACTGTGGTATTGGAAAAGACCCTTGTGAGTCCCTTAGACCGCAAGGAGATCCAACCAATCCATCCTAAAGGAAATCAGTCCTGGGTTTCATTGGAATGACTGATGCTGAAGCTGAAACTCCAATACTTTGGCCACTTAATGCTAAGAGTTGATTCATTGGAAAAGACCCTAATGTTGGGAGGGATTGGGGACAGGAGGAAAAGGGGCCAACAGAGGATGAGATGGCTGGATGGCATCACCAACTCTATGGACATGAATTTGAGGGAACTCTGGGAGTTGGTGATGGACAGGGAGACCTGGCATGCTGTGATTCATGGGGTCAGAAAGAGCCGGACACAACTGAGCAACTGAAATGAACTGAGAAATAACAGCAGTCATGTCCGACTCTTTGCAACCCCGTGGAGGCTCCTCCGTCCATGGGATTCTCTAGGCAAGAGTACCGGAGTGGGTTGCCATTTCCTTCTCCAAGAAATAACACATTTTAAATCAACTATACTTCAATTAAAAAATATGTATATATGCACTATCTACTGCACTCTTTCTTACAAAATCACTGTTAAAATTATTCCCATTTTATTGTGGGGAAAACTTGAACATGTGAATCAATTTGTTCACAAGCTGAATGGACACGGTTAAGTCAGACATATACTGGATATTCTAATCTGTAAATCACATTTATTTTTGCTTCTTTTCCCAAACACTAAAGTACACATAATATACTTTATGGATATTATACTTATTTATTCATAATACTCCCATATAGAAGGTTTTAGGGTATAAAACTTTTGACCTACTGTGGTGAAGCAGAAGGTTTTTTTTGTTTGTTTGTTTGTTTTACTTTATACTTATTAATAGAAAAAAAATAATGACAATTAAGTGACAATTTAGAAACAATTGTCCAGAGCAAACAGTGATATGCTAAATTAATTAGTGAACTATATTCAATACAGCAAAAATAAATCACAATTTATTGTTTATTTTTACTATTCTAATTAGAAATACCACAATCATGCCTATGATTGTAAATCAATTTTGGTTCACACTGATTTTACCTACCATAACTCCTATTTTAAATTAGTCTGGCTACTATTTCTCTTAAGTCTATTTTTTCTCTTGTAAATTTTTACAAATCTAAAATTTTTAAAAGACAACTGAATTTTTCAATATACTTTCATCACAGCCTGTATTTTAAGCTCCCATGTTGTTCTGGGCTTATTTGTTTTATGAAATCTAATTTTACCCAAATAAATGTTTTCAAGTATCTGTTATGCCTGCAAGATGTATTTCTTCATTTAGCTTTTCATCCATAATAAATTTTATCTTGGACCCAGTCAAAATGTCAAGTTAAAACAGTTGTATAAAAATTTCTTGCTTTATAGCTGTTTTAATTTCAATTTTTTCAGATAGTGAAATTGACATATATACAGAAACTGCCGTAGCATAAACGTGAATACAGTTGTCTAAAGCAAAGTATATGTGTTTTCTCTTGTATGCCAAAGTCTGACATTAATTATCACAAATTTTATCCTGAAATTGAAGATAATTTTGCCTTACCTCCCTCATAGATTATTTGAATAAAATGAGGCTATGAATGTAAAACTTTTTTTATAATCTACAAACAGTATGCAAGTATATATCAATTTATTTATTATTGTGAGCTTCCCCAATGGCTCAGTGGGGAAATAATTTTGTATCAATTTCTTTATTAGTAGTATTATTATAATTGAATTTATTAGATTAACACTATTGTCTTGCAGTTCAATCAACTTCTTTCACCCACTTTAAATGGCTGAATATGTTTCCCATTTTATATTTTCATCTAATTTTTTAATTCATGCTTGATATGTCTTATGGAAGAGGTCTTCTATGCCTATTTCAGATGCTACTCAGAATTTTAAATTATAATTGTCAATTCGGGAATCCTCCCATCTTTTTGAACAAAGCTGAAGGCTGTTTTTTCATCTGAGAAGTCCTTAACCTTAACGTAAATTTACATTTAGTCACATGTGAGTTATAAACACAGAGGACAGTGTGACTGTGAGTAGGGGAAGCTTAGTTTCCTGTGTTCCTCCTTTACTTTCACACTACTACACACTCACAACATTTCTGATACTAGATGTTTAAGGGATTTTCCCACACCAAGCCATTCTCGGTGACATTAGCTGGATGTTCTCAACTGTAACTCAATTCTGACACTGTCTTCTTGGAGATAGTGTCAGGTTTCACAGGTTAAGGGCTCAGTCCCACAAGACTGCCTTCACTTAAAAAGCCAATCACAAGTAGTAGCTCCCAAGCTTACCCACAGCTGTCTAACGGGTCTATAAATCAGAGGTTTCTAGGAACTCTTCCCTTTCAGATTTATTTGCTAAACAGCTCGTGGAACTTAGGAAAATTTACTTATGCTAGCAGCTTATTATATAATAATGGATATGATAAAGAAGCAAGCTATTATGATAAAGAATACAGATAAATATCCAAACAAAGAGACACAAAGGGTGAGATCTGGGAGAGTCCCAAGCACAAGAGCTTCTGCCCCAGTGTAGCTGGGTGCATCCACTTTCTGGTACATGTATGTGTACTCCAACTTGGAAGCTCCCCAAATCCTATACTATTGAAATTTGTATGAAAGCTTGATCAAGTAGGCTGGATTAATTGATAACTCCATTTCCAGCTCTGGAGAAGGGTGGGCGGGAGGATGGCAATTCCAGGGCTCTAATCATGGCTTGGTTTCTCTGGTGATCAGCCTCTATTCAGGAGCCCACCAAGAGTCACATCATTAGAACAATGACACTGCTATCACACAGGAAATTTTAAGGGATTTAGGAACTCCATGTCAAAGACCAAATATTAGGACAAAAGATGCTCCTACTACTCTTATCCCATAGCTAATTACAAGGGCTTTAAGAATTGTGTACCAAAAGCTGAGGGCAGAGATCAAACTATATTTTTCTATTATCTTGCAAATCACTAAATAACTTTTATAATATTTTATCTTCTTTTTTTCTAAAATACATTTGATATGATTTCAAACTATATAAACTAAAATAGATTTTCACTTCTGATATGGTTAACAGGATGTACCCTCATGTTGTAAATACCAGAAAACAGGACCAAATATATGAAACAACTGTTTTCCAACATTCAATGAAGGGCCATAACCTCTGAGAGTGGGGGAAACATAATGATAAAGCCAATGGTTTCCCAAAGCTTTCCACCTGGAGGGAACTGCCAGCAAAGTTTACCAGGTAAGGGGTTGAACACTAAGAGGAGGAAGGCTGCTACCAACTTAAGGATCCAGAGATCAGAGTTCTGGCAGGTTGTTACTAATACATAGGGAAGCTTTTAAAAACTGAGAACAAATAAACAAAACCTTATGGGACAGAATCAAGTGGTTAAATATACGAGTATTTAGATTTCCATGAAAGAGAGAAAAATATTTGGAAAAATGATGCTAAAAATTTTGTCAACACTGATGAAACTCATGAACTAAGAATCCAGGTAAATTATAAAGCCACAAATAGGATAAATAAAAAGAAAACCAAACCAAAGCAGATCATAATATCATAATCAAACTACAGAAAAACAATTACAAAAATATTGGAAAATCATTTAGACAAAAGAGATAAATTAGGCAGAGAAACAAATATAAGAATGATGTCAGGCTTCTTAGCAGAAACTTGCAAACTAAGGGAAAAAAATTCTATGTCCAATAAAAATACCCTTCACAAATGAATGTGAACTAAGACCTTTTCAGACAAATAAAAAGAGGATTTTTCACCATCAAACCTCTATTATATGTTAAAATCTCCTTGGGATGAAGGCAAATGATCCCAGATGGAAACTTGCACAAAGGAATGAAGATTTCCAGAAATGGCAATTATGTGAGCAAATATGTAACAGCTTTCTCTCCCTTTTAAATATTTCTTTGAAAGAAAATTGTTTAAATCAAAAAGAATAACAATGTATTGTCATAAGCTCCATGAGCTTTTGACATCTGTAGAACTGAAATATATAACAGCATAAAATAAGAAGCAAGCTATTAAAATCACACTGAGTAATGTGCAGTTGTACATAAATAACTTATGTTATTGATGGGAATCTAAAATTATATACCCATTTGGCAAATGTCTAGTAGCTTCTTATAAAACTAAAATAATCTTACCTTATGGCTCAGAAGTTCAATTTACTGACATTTTTCCAAACAAAGCATTCAAGAAATATACATGTATACCAGTGTTAAAAAATGCATTCATAGTAGTCCAAAAGTGAAAATTATTCCTGTTATTCTATGTGCCCATCAATAGGAAATGGATTTAAGAAAACACTGATGTAATAATACACCTTCATTTGGGCTTCCCTTGTAGCTCAGTCAGTAAAGAATCTGCCTGCAGTGCAGGAGACCTGGGTTCGATCCCTGGGTTGGTAAGATCCCCTGGAGAAGGAAATGGCAACCCACTCCAGTATCCTTGCCTGGAAAATCTCCTGGATGGAGAAGCCTGGTGGGCTGCACTGCATGGGGTCACAAAGCATTGGGCATGACTGAGCGACTAACACTTACTTACTTGGGCAGCAATAAAAGGGAGCAAACTCCATGCAACAACATGGATGCATCTCAGGAACAGCATGCTGAGAGCAAAGGACAACAAATACAAAGAATAGATATTAAACGATTTCATTTATATAAAGTTCTAGTAACGCAGCCTAATATATGCTGAGAATAAATCAGAACATTTGTTGCTTCTGACATGGGAGAAGGTTACCATCAAGTCTTCTACTTTAAGTAGCAGTTCAGTTCAGTTCAGTCACTCAGTCGTGTCCAACTCTTTGTGACCCCATGAATCTCAGCATGCCAGGGCTACCTGTCCATTATTAACTCCCAGAGTCCACCCAAACTCATGTGCATCGAGCCGGTGATGACATCCAGCCATCTCATCCTCTGTCGTCCCCTTCTCCTCCTGCCCCCAATCCCTCCCAGCATCAGGGTCTTTTCCAATGAGTCAACTCTTCGCATGAGGTGGCCAAAGTACTGGAGTTTCAGCTTCAGCATCAGTCCTTCCAATGAACACCCAAGATTGATCTCCTTTAGGATGGACTGGTTGGATCTCCTTGCAGTCCAAGGGACTCTTGAGTCTTCTCCAACACCACACTTCAAAAGCATCAATTCTTTGGTGCTCAGCCTTCTTTCACAGTCCAACTCTCACATCAATACATGACCACAGGAAAAACCATAGCCTTGACTAGACGGACCTTTGTTGGCAAAGTAATGTCTCTGCTTTTGAATATGCTATCAAGGTTGGTCATAACTTTCCTTCCAAGGAGTGTCTTTTAATTTCATGGCTGCAGTCACCATCTGCAGTGATTTTGGAGCCCCCAAAAATAAAGTCTGACACTGTTTTCACTGTTTCCCCATCTATTTCCCACGAAGTGATGGGACCGGATGCCATGATCTTCGTTTTCTGAATGTTGAGCTTTAAGCCAACTTTTTCACTCTCCTCTTTCACTTTCATCAAGAGGCTCTTTAATTCTTAGTCACTTTCTGCCATAAGGGTGATGTCATTTGTATATCTGCGGGTATTGATATTTCTCCTGGTAATCTTGATTCCAGCTTGTGCTTCTTCCAGCCCAGCATTTCTCATGATGTATTCTGCATATAAGTTAAATAAGCAGGGTGACAGTATACAGCCTTGACATACTCCTTTTCCTATTTGGAACCAGTCTGTTGTTCCATGTTCAGTTCTAACTGCAGGTATTTAAAAGGGAATAAAAGTTTTATTTTTGGAAATTTGGGTGAATGTTAATGATTTTTATCTGAATTTTCTAGATAATAATATTTTTACTTTAGTTTTCTCTTTGATATTTTTTAACATAACAAAAATATATCTGCAGAAGACAAGTTTATCTAATAGAATAGTAATGCCACAATAAATAATTTCACTTACTGATGAGATAATTAATTACACAGATTAATCAGTTCCAGATTGAAGAGTAGCTTCTCATTTAATGGATTTAAAATCTAGAAATTCAAAGCTGAAAATATTTAATATTTCACTTAAGAAAATCTTATTTTACAGATCAAGAATAGGAGGCAGAGAAAAATTAATTACTTAAATTCTGAGGCTACTGAGAGGAGGGGCTATCTCTGAAATTAGCTCATTTGCAACTGAAGTCAATCTCATTTCTTAGTAAGGGAAAAAAAAATCAGCAGGAAAATATCTAGTTCATTGAAAACATTGCTGCAAAACTAAGCTGTGTTTCTCTAAATCTAAGATTGCCAACCCTGGATACACACTGGTGGAGGCTTAACAAAGTGTTAATGTTGGGCACCAGTCCCCAGAGATTATCAACTGAACTCTGCAAGCACACACCCATGTATTTTTTTTCTTTTTTTTTTTTAATTGAAGGATAATTGCTTTACAGAATTTAGTTGTTTTCTGTCAAACCTCAACATGAATCAGTCATAGGTATACATATATCCCCTCCCATTTGAACCTCCCCCCCATCTCCTTCCCCATCCCACCCCTCTAGGTTGATACAGACCCCCTGTTTGAGTTCCCTGAGCCATACAGCAAATTTCTGTTAACTATCTACTTAACATATGGCAATGTAAGTTTCCATGCTACTCTTTGCATATATCTCACCCTCTCCTCCACTCTCCCCATGTCCATAACTATGTATTCTATGTCTGTTTCTCTATTGCTGCCCTGTAAATAAATTCTTCCATACCATTTTTCTAGATTCTGTATATGTGCGTTAGAATACGACATGTATCTGTCTCTTTCTGACTCACTTAATTCTGTATAATAGGTTCTAGGTTCATCCACATCATCAGAACTGACTCAAATGTGTCCCTTTTTTATGCCTGAGTAATAATCCATTATGTATATGTACCACAACTTCTTTATCCATTCATTTGTCGATGGACATCTAGGTTGCTTCCATGTTCTAGCTATTGTAAATAGTGCTGCAATGAATAATGGGATACATGTGTATTTTTCAGTTTTGGTTTCCTCAGGATATATGCCTAGGAGTGGGATTGCTGGGTCAGGTGGTGGTTTTATTCCTAGCTTTTTAAGGAATTTCCATACTGTATTCCATAGTGGCTGTATCAATTTACATTCCCACCAACAGTGCAAGAGCATTCCCTTTTATCCACACCCTCTCCAGCATTTATTGTTTGTAGACTTTTTGATGATGGCTATTCTGACTGGTGTGAAGTGATATCTCATTGTAGTTTTGATTTGCATTTCTCTAATAAAAAGTGATGTTGAGCATCTTTTCATGTGTTTGTTAGCCATCTGTATGTCTTCTTTGGAGAAATGTCTGTTTAGGTCTTTTCCCCACTTTTTGATTGGATTGTTTGTTTTTCTAGCATTGAGTTCTATGAGCTGCTTATATATTTTGGAAATTAATCCTTTGTCAGTTCTTTCATTTGCTATTATTTTCTCCCCTTCTGAGGGTTGTCTGTTCACCTTGCTTATAGTTTCCTTTGCTGTGCAAAAGCTTTTAAATTTAATCAGGTCCCAGTTGTTTGCTTTTGTCTTTATTTCCATTATCTAGGAGGTGGGTCACAGGGGATCTTGCTTTGATTTATGTCACTGAGTGTTCTGCCTATGTTTTCCTCTATGAGTTTTATAGTTTCTGGTCTTACATTTAGGTCTTTAATCCATTTTGAGCTTATCTTTTTGTATGGTGTTAGGAAGTGTTCTAATTTCATTCTTTTACATGTAGCTATCCAGTTTCCCCAGCACCATTTATTGAAGAGGCTGTCTTTGCTCCATTGTATATTCCTGCCTCCTTTGTCAAAAATATGTTAGCCATAGGTGCATGGGTTTATTTCTGGGCCTTCTATCTTGTTCCTTTGGTCTACATTTCTGGATTTGTGCCAGTTCCATACTGTCTTGATGACTGTAGTTTAGTAGCATAATCTGAAGTCAGGAAAGTTGATTCCTCCAGCTTCATTTTTCTTTCTCAAGATTGCTTTGGCTATTCAGGGTATTTTGTATTTCCATATGAATTGTGAAATCTTTTGTTCCAGCTCTGTGAAAAATGCCATTGGTAATCTGATAGGGATCACATTGAATCTGTAGATTGCTTTTGGTAGTATAGTCATTTTCACAACAGTGATTCTTCCTACCCAGGAACATGAAATATTTCTCCATCTGTTTATGTTGTCTTTGATGTCTTTCATTAGTGTCTATGTTGGGTGCATAGATATTTACAATTGTTATGTTTTCCTCTTGGGTTGATCCCTTTATCATTATGTAGTGTCCTTCCTTATATGCTTTATTTTAAGGTCTATTTTGTCTGATATAAGGATTTCTACTCCAGGTTTCTTTTGCTTTCCATTTGCATGGAATATATTTTTCCATCCTCTCACTTTCAGTCTATATGTGTCTTTAGGTCTGAAGTTGGTTTCTTGTAGACAGCATATATTTGGGTCTTGTTTTGGTATCCATTCAGCTAGTCTGAATTAACCCCTATAATTTGAATGTTAGTGTGTTTGATATTGTCCCAGAGGGCTCTGAGACTATCCTCAGTTCTTTTAATTTTTTTTTTACTTTATTCTGCTCTTCAGAAGCTATGTCCACCATTTTATCTTCCAGCTTACCGATTTGTTTTGCTGCTTCAGATATTCTGCTATGATTTCCTCTAGAGTATTTTTTTAGAGTATTTTTAATTTCAGTAATTGTGTTGTTTGTCTCTGCATGTTTATTCTTTAATTCTTCTAGGACTTTGTTAATTCATTCTTGCATTTTCTCCAGTTTGTTTTCTAGGTTTTGATCATCTTTACTATCATTATTCGAATTACTTTTCAGGTAGTTTGCCTAGTTCCTCCTCATTTATTTGGACTTCTGTGTTCTAGTTTGTTCTTTCATTTGTGTAGTATTTTTCTGCCTTTTCATTTAAAAAAAATTTTTTTTAACTTACTGTGTTTGAGGTCTCCTTTTCTCAGGCTTCAGGATTGAATTCTTTCTTCCTTTTGGTTTCTGCCCTCCTAAGATTGGTCCAGTGGTTTGTGTAAGCTTTGTATAGGATGAGATTTGTGCTGAGGTTTTTTTGTTTGTTTTCCCTTTGATGGGCAAGAGTTGAGTGAGGTGGTAATCCTGTCTGCTGATGATTTGGTTTGTATTTTTGTTTTGTTTGTTGTTTAGATGAGGTGTCCTGCACTGGGTGCTACTGGTGGTTAAGTGATGCCAGGTCTTGTATTCAAGTGGTTTCCTTTCTGTGATTTCTCACTATTTGATACCCCCTAGGGTTAGTTCTCTGATAGGATAGGGTCTTGGAGTCAGTGTTCCAAAGGCTCAGGGCTTGATCTCTGGTCTGGAACGAAGATTCCACAAGTCGTTTGTTACAGCATTAAGTGAGACTAAAACAAATATCCAAAAATGAGAAACCAAAGATGAACCCCAGACAAATGACAATTACAAAATTAGGCAAATAATAATTAAAATAATTAAATATATATATATACACCCATGACAAAAGTCAAAACAGTCCAACAAAGGCTTAGGGCTTCATCTCTGGTCTGGAACGAAGATTCCACAAGTCGTTTGTTATGGCATTAAGTGAGATTAAAACAAATATCCAAAAATGAGAAACCAAAGATGAATCCCAGACAAATGACAGTTACAAAATCAGGCAAATAATAATTAGAATAATTAAATATACACATATACATATACACCCGTGACCAAAGTCAAAAAAGTCCAACAAAAATAAAGTATAATAGATTGACCCAGTGAACAAGGGAAATCAAAAATTATATTTACCAGTTAAAAACAAAACTAACTAAATTGCAAACTGGAAAACAAAACTAAAGTAAGGTGCCAAGTGAGGAATAAAGCAATGAAAACAAAACTAACAAATACATTGAGAGGAAAGGAAAGAAAAGATATGCAAAGTTAAATAGAAGTAGATGAAGAAGATTTATACACATTAAAGGTTAACTGAAAGGGGAAAAGAGCAGTAAGAAAGGCAAACAAAGGAATAAATGTAGAAAAAATATAATAATTTTTAAAAAATTAAAAATTAAAATTATAAAAAAGAGGAAAGAAAAAAAAAAGGGAAGGGAGAAGAAAGAAAAAAAGGAAAACTCCACAGAACTGCAAAGGCCAAATGTAGAGGCAGAGGTTTATAACAACAATAAAAAGTGTGACTGAATATACACATATATATATACACCCATGGGCAAAATCATAATAATCCAACAAAAATAAAATACGATATTGACCCAGAAACAAAGGAAACCAAAAATTATATCTGCTAGAACAAAACTAATGTAAGCACAAACTGGAAAACAGAACTAAAGCAAAGTGCCAATTGGGGAATAAAGCAATGAAAATAAAACTAACAAATATGTTGAGGGGAAAGAAAAGAAAGAAAAGAAAAAATAGATATGCAAACTTAAATAGAGGTAGATGAAGAAGGTTTATATACATTAAAGATAAACTGCAAGGGGAAAAGAACAGTAGGAAAGGCAAACAAGTGAGTAAATGTAGAAAAAAATATAATAGGCTTTAAAAAATTAAAATTATAAAAAAGAGAAAAGAAAAGAAATGGAAGAAAGAAAAAAGGAAAAAAAGGAAAACTCCACAGAACTGCAAAGGCCCACTATAGAGGCAGAGGTTTATAACGACAATAAAAAGTGTGACTGAATATATACATATACACCCATAAGCAAGATCAAAACATTCCAGCAAAACTACAGAACAATAGATTGACCCGGCAAACAAAGGGAACCAAAAATTAGGTCTACCAGAACAAAAGTAACCAAGCACAAACTAAGACAAAACTAAACAAGGGGCCAACTGGGGAAAAAACCAATGAAAATAAAGCTAACAAATATGTTGAGAGGAAAGAAAAGAAAGAAAGAATAGATATGCAAAGTTAAACAGAGGTAGATAAAGAAGACTTATATATAATAAAGATTAACTATAAGGGGAAAAGAAGAGTAGGAAAAGCAAACAAAGGAATAAATGTAGAAAATAATAATAGGTTTAAAAAAATTAAAAGCTAAAATTTTAAAAAGAGAGAGAAAAAAAAATAATAATAATAAAGGAATACTCCTTAGAACTGCAAAAGCCCAACGTAGAGGCAGAGGTTTACAACAACAATAAAAAATGTGACTGAGGAAAAAAAGAAAAAAAAAAAGCTCAAAAGCTTAATTAGATTTCATAGTGCCAGTAAAATTGACAAGTACAACAGAGGGGAGAAAGAAGGGGGGAAAAAAGAAAAAAAAATCCAGAAGAATCTACAGAACAAGTCAAAACATAAGACTAATAATGTTTTTCTTGAGTCACTGCAGTCAGTGTCCTTTCCATCGCTGGGAGTCACAGTCCACCTCACCTGCCTAGGATGCTCTCTAACACTGTGCTGATCTCTGGACCTGCTGTGGGGGCAGCTCAGATCCTAATCTGGTCCTACTCCTCTGTGTTCTTGCCTCCAATATCCACAGCTATCAGAACTAGTGCATTTTCTTTTGTGGGCACTCTCAATGGACTTTTATATATTCCATAGACACAAAGTCTGCCTAGTTAATTGTGTGGATTTAATCTGCAGCTTGTACAGTTGGTAGGAGGGTTTTGGGTCTTCCTCCTTAGTCACACTGCCCCTGGGTTTCAGTGATGGTTTTATTTCCACCTCTGCATGTGGATCGTCCACTGGGGTTTGCTCCTGAGGCTGTCCTGGAGGACTTGGGTTTGCCCCTGTGAGGCCCATGTGTAGAGGTGATGCAGCTGCTTGGGTCGTAGGGGTTCTGGCAGCACCAGGTACTCAGGGGAGTTGGCGGCTAGGGCAGCAAAAAATATAGTGCTCTAGAAGGGTATGGCAACCAGTATTGACCAATATGCTCCAGTATTCTTGCCAGGAGAACCCCACTCCCTGACAGAGAAGCCTGGCAGGCCACAGTCTACAGGGTTGCAAAGAGTCAGACACTACCAAAGTCACCCAACACGCAGACGCGTAAGACCTTTTTGCCTGTGGCATCTCTGCCTCAGTGAGAGTTGAGAGTGAAGGTGGTGCAGCTGCTTGGCTTTGGGGACCGTGGTGGCACCAACTGTGCAGGGACATGGACTGCCTCTGCTGCAGGAGTTATGGCCCTATCAGAATCATTTTCTGAAACTCTGGCCAGTCTTTCTCTGTAGTTCTGCCCATTTTGGCCTTTAGAGAGCTTCCTTGCCTGTGATACTTCACTGTTGTTAGGTATCAGGCACATAGAGGGCCTCCCCCCCCACACCCACCCCCCGGCTGGGGTCCTACTCTGTAGATCGGCACATCAGGCACTTAAAGGGGCACCCTGGGTAGGGTCCTACTCTGTAGTTCAGTGCCATCAGGCATTTGATAGGCCAGCTTCTCTATTGTTCAGCTGCCAGTGCTGGTGTGTGGGGGAAGAGAGGCTATGGTGATGGCTCCACTCCCTATGCATGACTCAGCAGTATTGCTTTGCTTCCATGGCTGCCCAGCTTTCCTCCATATGCATTTCTCACCACAATCTCCTCCCTCACATCCCCTCAGTCTGTTTTTCCGCAGTCAACAGCAGCTCTCACCCGGGGATAGCTCCACAATCCCTAAACTTCAGCTCTCAGCTGCTGCACCATCTGGGGTATGCATGGCTGCAGCAAGGACTGTCTGTTTCTCATTCCATTTAGGCTGCCACAGATCAGCTGTTCCACTCTCAGCCTTAACTGTTTCTCCTCTGACTCAGACAATTGCCCTGATGTGGGGATCGGACCCCTACTTCAGTTCTCCCACCTGCTGAGGGCAGGTCCAATCCTATTAAAATTCCTGTTCTTCCCCCTTGTTCTGTTCATCCTACCGAGTTTTGCATGGGTCTATATATTCTTTTCTGCTGATCAGGTACTCCTGTCCACTTTCAGCTGGTGTTCTGCATTCACTTCTGTGTCTGAAGGTGTATTCCTGATGTATCTGTGGAGAGAGATGTACTCCACGTCCACCTACTCCTCCACCATCTTGTTCTTCTCCATCCCCACCCATGTAGTAATACTACAATGTGTACTTGGGGTTGAGAGACAAGGTAATATTCCATTTTCTATTTTCAAGTCATAAATATTTTTTTAACATGCTATTACTTTATACTTCAAATTTTTTATTTGAATTTATTTAATTTTTAGTTGGCCATTAGACAATATAATGAATTGTTCATAAAAAGCATATTAAATGTTAATATTTCAAAATTTAAATATTAAAAATTATCACACTGCTTCAATTAATAAATTATGGCAGTCTAGGGACTGGGTATGGCTAACACCTACTTAAAAATTTTATTGTACATCATATCATTTTTCTGTGGGTATTCCTGGTAGCATGTATCACTAGAAACATGAACAGACCACTTTAGAGCCTCATCTATATTATACTACACACTGTTATAACAGGGTTGTGGCATGGTGTATTATAGCTAATGTCTATGTTAATACAATGTAAATGTATCACTTAACTCAGTAAATTATGACAAGATATTTTCAAGTATTAAGTTGAAATACAATTCAACTTTTAAAACATCAATATTTAAGCTAAATACCCTATTTTCAAAATGCTATTAAATGTACCAGTATTTTTAATATATTTTTGTAATTTTTTATGTTACTCTTTATTAAGCTGATGGCAAAATTAGAATTGACACAAGTATTTCGGTTTTCAGCAGGGATTTGAAGTATCATCCAACTTTTAAATTACTGTAAGTTGTTCACGTGCTGTGTGCACTCATTCACTCAGTGTCCCACTGTACACAACCCCATGAACTGTAACCCGCCAGGCTCCTCTGCTCACTGGATTTTCCAGGCAAGAATACGTTAGTGGGTTGCCATTTTCTTCTCCAAGGTTGTTAATATTATCAGCCTATTTTGATCTGAAACTATGAACTATAACTGAATGATCCAATTACATCACAAAACTTAACAGAATATATAATCCAATTGAGACAAGTAATAGCTGTATTTCATGGAAATGTTAATGGTGTACACTAACCTAGAAGATAGACTCAGGGTTCCTTCCTCATTCCAATTTTAAAGACAAAATGCTCTATCAATGGAAACATGGCATTCTCAAGGCCATAAGGAAGGCCAAAGGAACTGAGCTTCCAGTAGGATGAGGAAAATAACAACACTAGGAAAATGTTATCTGAGAAAAAGTATCATGATGATCAATTCTTTCTGAGATGACATTTACAGATTAGTTTAAATTTCCTGAATGGGTCAATATCCCTTCTTTTTTATTTTATTTTATTTTTTTGCTGGCATTTTTTAAAATTTTATTTTATTTTTAAACTTTACATATTGTATTAGTTTTGCCAAATATCAAAATGAATCCGCCACAGGTATACATGTGTTCCCCATCCTAAACCCTCCTCCCTCCTCCCTCCCCATACCATCCCTCTGGGTCGTCCCAGTGCACCAGCCTCAAGCATCCAGTATCGTGCATTGAACCTGGACTGGCGACTTGTTTCATACATGATATTATACGTGTTTCAATGCCATTATCCCAAATCTTCCCACCCTCTCCCTCTCCCACAGAGTCCATAAGACTGTTCTATACATCAGTGTCTCTTTTGCTGTCTCGTACACAGGGTTATTGTTACCATCTTTCTAAATTCCATATATATGCATTAGTATACTGTATTGGTGTTTTTCTTTCTGGCTTACTTCACTCTGTATAATAGGCTCCAGTTTCATCCACCAAAGAATACATTTGGATCAATATCCTTTATTATTGACCTAGCTCCCCCTATGAGAATGATGACGATCTTTGTGACAGTGGTCTCACATAAAAGCACAGGCAGGCTTTGAGACAGAGGAATACAGCAAGTCCCCTACATATGAACAAGTTCCGTTCCAGAGCACGTTCATGAGTTCAATTTGTTTGTAAGTCCCGCAGAGTTAGCCTAGGTACCTAACACAATCAGACTATACAGTAGTATACTATAAAAAAATTTATAATACTTTTCACACAAATAATGCATAAACACAAACAAAAAATAAAGAATATATTTTTAATCTTACAGTATAGTACTTTGAAAAGTACAGTGCTGCTGCTGCTGCTAAGTCACGTCAGTCATGTCTGACTCTGTGCGACCCCATAGACGGCAGCCCACCAGGCTCCCCCATCCCTGGGATTCTCCAGGCAAACACTGGAGAGAGTTGCCATTTCCTTCTCCAATGCATGAAAGTGAAAAGTGAAAGTGAAGTCACTCAGTCGTGTCCGACTCCTAGCCACTGCATGGACTGCAGCCTACCAGGCTCCTCCGTCCACGGGATTTTCCAGGCAAGAGTACTGGAGTGGGGTGCCATTGCCTACGAAAAGTACAGTAGTACAGTACAACAGCTGGCATACAGGAGCACATTCACATCTTTGAAAGTTCACAGCTTGAAGGTCTGTATGTAGGGGACTTAGTGTACACCTGATTGACGATTGGTTCAATTCCTAATATTGCTATTTCCAAAACAGTCTGCCTGTAAATGGCCACGTGATTTTCTAATTTTTTTCAGAATAGGAGAAATGCAACATATAAATGCTAAAAAAGCAGCCAATCTTCCTTCCTCAAAAGAGACTTAATATCATGTAGGTTCAGCAATTGTTAAAAAAAAAAATGCATGATCCGCTGTGGCTTAACAGTGGGGCAGGTTGTGCAGATAGGAGGACAGTAGACATTCAGGCACACTTTGTATTTTCCACTTAATCTTACTGGGAACCTAAGAGTTTATTTCCAGATAGAAGAATAATAAACAAGACTAAGCCATGTTTACTGAGCCTGAGCCTGGACAGTGAACATTCTCTCCAGAAAGTATCAAAAGTAGAGAAAACTACAGTTTGAGTAGCCCTTTACCAGACAATCTCATTTAGTGAGAAAGAAAACTAAAATACTGATTCTCAGCTTTCACTCGGCCTCAGATTGCTTGGGAAAGTTTTGAAAAGACAGATACTAGGGCCTCAATCTAGTGATTCAGATGTAGTTGTTCTGGAATATGGAGAAAATCCTCATATTCTTTATATAAATCCCTAGGTTACTCTATACAAGCTATTCTGTCATTATCTTAGTCATGAGGACACAAAAACCTCATTCATACTCAATTTTGTGTCCTAAGAAATATTCCTGATGACTTATAAATTATTCTGCTTTTTCTCTACACCAAAGTCCAAAAAATGCTCATCAGTGAAGAACTAACTTACTGTAAAGATGAAATAATTCAGAAGGATTTCTTATGGAAATTATTTATGAATGATATTGATTCAACAGAAAAAGAAAAGAAAAATATTAGAAGATAAACACTCAAAAGTAATTATTGCCAAAAATGATGAAATTTCTGAGCCTCAATAATGCAACAACTTTTATAAAAATCTATGAAGACATCCTATCACTTCATGGCAAATAAAAGGAGAAAAAGTGGAAGCAACGACAAATTATTTTCTTGGGCTCCAAAATCACTGTGGAAGGTGACTGCAGCCATGAAAATAAAAGACACTTGCTCTTTGAAAGAAAAGCTATGACAAAATTAAGCAGCATATTAACAAGAAACCACTTTGCCAAGAAACGTCTGTCTAGTCAAAGATAGAGTTTTCCCGGTAGTCATGTACAGATGTGAGAGTTGAACCATAAAGAAGTCTGAGTGCCAAAGAATTGATGCTTTCAAACTGTGGTGCTGGCGATGACTCTTGAGAGTCCCTTGGACTGCAAGGAGATCCAACCAGTCAATACTAAAAGAAAGCACACTAAATATTCACTGGAAGAACAAATGGTGAAGCTGAACCTCCAATACTCTGGCCACCTGATGTGAAGCGCTGACTCACTGGAAAAGATCCTGATGCTGGGAAAGATTGATGGCACGTGGAAAAGGGGACAATAGAGGATAAGATGGTTGGATGGCATCATCGATTCAGTAGACATGAGTTTGAGCAAACTCCAGGAAATAGTGAAGGACAGAGAAGCCTGGCATGCTGCAGGGCTACAAAGAGCTGGACACAACTGAGCAACTGAAAACAACAACATGAAGACACTACATAGAAGTTTAGTGAAGACATGGCAAGATCACAGACAAAAATAAGCAAAAACCATCATACTTCCCTACACAGTTATCTCACCAAAACCCTTTCTTCTGATCCCAAATTTCCTTAATATTCAAATTCCTCCCTATTTCAACATGATTCTTATTGGGTTTCATTGTCCTGAACATATTTTACTTCATATCTAGTAAGCTAATAGTGAATGTTGTGATTTAAATTTGGGAAAGCTATTCTCAGATTTGCTGTTCAACAATAGTGTTTTGAACATTTTGAGTTTTCTCAAGTGAGAACAATTCCAAATTAATGACCCTTTCTTTCTCAAATTGAAAACAACTTCAAATGCTATTTCAATGCTCACAACATCACTGCAACTGAAAAAAAAAAAACCAACTCAGCACAAATCACAAATCATATAAAAATTCATTTTTAACTGAAACCAACTTGAATATTTTGAAGAGATTCTACATTTATTAAACCAATAACAAAGAATCTATTCAAAGAAGTGTTCAATTTCCAATTTCTTGTAGGGCATGGTGTTGACATTTATGAGGGAAAATGAATATCTGAAAGACTGCTGTTCTCTATTAATCAAAAAATAGACAAATCTTGACAGGAGAGGCAGAGATAATTAAACATCCTCTCACCTCTACCCACTAACACTCCTCAAACTTATATCAGACAGATCCTTTCTAGAAGCAATGAAGAAAGTATTCAATTTTCTATGGCTATTCTACAAGCCTCAAGGCCAATCCTTTCGTCACAGTTACTGGCTGGACTTTCCTAGTTCTATTATTTTAAGTGTATGCCTGGTCCCACTTTTTATCCATTTTCTCAGATAAAATATAAACAAAGTAATTCAAATGTGATGTATAAATAGGATAATTTGGAATATAAAGTAAATATTCATATCCATAATGTAAAACACTAATAAACTTCCCTTTCTGATTCAGTCTTAATTATGATAGTGATTAACATAACAGTTCCATGAAGACATTTATTTTTTTGTTAAAGGAATTCTTTTCCTTTGCATCTAACATATATGGATTGAGTAAAATTAATATTTTATTTTGCTCAAAATTTTGGATAGTCTTCAAGTTATCTGGACAATGACAGATTTCTTCTTGTGAAGAGGTAATATAAAGGAGTGATATTTTGATAGACACCATGATGAAAAAAATCCTAAGTTTTGATGACATGGTAGCAACATACTGCTAAGATACTCTTTTCCTCTTGCTTTCTTCTCTTTTCAAAGATTTAATAAACTGAAATTGACTATTAGTGGAAAAAATCTGATTTTATTTAAAATGAAAGTTGTTCTGTCATGTCTGACTCTTTTCAATCCCATGGACTATATAGTCCATGGACTTCTCCAGGCCAGAATACTGGAATGGGTAGCCATTCCCTTCTCCAGCAGATCTCCCCAACCCAGGAATCAAACCCTGGTCTCCCACTTTGCACATGGATTCTTTACCAGCTGAGCCACCAAGGTAGCCCACTGGAGTGGGTAGTCTATCCCTTCTCTAGCAGATCTTCCTGACCCAGGGATCAAACCGGGGTTTCCTGCATTACAGGAAGATTCTTTACCAGCTGAGCTACCAAGGAAGTCCTCAATTTACCTTATTTAAAGTGACCTCACAGTCTTATGAACTCTGTTGGAGAAGGAGAGGGTGGGAAGATTTGGGAGAATGGCATTGAAACATGTATAATATCATGTATGAAATGAGTTGCCCGTCCAGGTTCGATGCACAATACTGGATGCTTGGGGCTGGTGCACTGGGACGACCCAGAGGGATGGTATGGGGAGGGAGGAGGGAGGAGGGTTCAGGATGGGGAGCACATGTATACCTGTGGCTGATTCATTTCGATGTTTGGCAAAACTAATACAATATTGTAAAGTTTAAAAATAAAATAAAGAGATTGTCTTTAATCCATTGTATATTCTTGCCTCCTTTGTCAAAGATAAGGTGTCCATATGTGCGTGGATTTATCTCTGGGCTTTCTATTTTGTTCCATTGATCTATATTTCTGTCTTTGTGCCAGTACCATACTGTCTTGATAACTTGGCTTTGTAGTAGAGCCTGAAGTCAGGTGGGTTCATTCCTCCAGTTCCATTTTTCTTTCTCAAGATCGCTTTGGCTATTCGAGGTTTTTTGTATTTCCATACAAATTGTGAAATTATTTGTTCTAGCTCTTTGAAGAATACTGTTGGTAGCTTGATAGGGATTGCATTGAATCTATAAATTGCTTTGGGTAGTATACTCATTTTCACTATATTGATTCTTCCAATCCATGAACATGGTATATTTCTCCATCTATTAGTGTCCCCTTTGATTTCTTTCACCAGTGTTTTATAGTTTTCTATATATAGGTCTTTAGTTTCTTTAGGTAGATATATTCCTAAGTATTTTATTCTTTTCGTTGCAATGGTGAATGGAATTGTTTCCTTAACAAGTGGTGCTGGGAAATCTGGTCAACCACTTGTAAAAGAATGAAACTAGAACACTTTCTAACACCATATACAAAAATAAACTCAAAATGGATTAAAGATCTAAATGTAAGACCAGAAACTATAAAACTCCTAGAGGAGAACATAGGCAAAACACTCTCTGACGTACATCACAGCAGGATCCTCTATGACCCACCTCCCAGAATATTGGAAATAAAAGCAAAAATAAACAAATGGGACCTAATTAAACTTAAAAGCTTCTGCACATCAAAGGAAACTATTAGCAAGGTGAAAAGACAGCCTTCAGAATGGGAGAAAATAATAGCAAATGAAGCAACCGACAAACAACTAATCTCAAAAATATACAAGCAACTCCTCCAGCTCAACTCCAGAAAAATAAATGACCCAATCAAAAAATGGACCAAAGATCTAAATAGACATTTCTCCAAAGAAGACATACAGATAGCTAACAAACACATGAAAAGATGCTCAACATCACTCATTATCAGAGAAATGCAAATCAAAACCACTATGAGATACCATTTCACACCAGTCAGAATGGCTGCGATCCAAAAGTCTCCAAATAATAAATGCTGGAGAGGGTGTGGAGAAAAGGGAACCCTCTTACACTGTTGGTGGGAATGCAAACTAGTACAGCCACTATGGAGAACAGTGTGGAGATTCCTTAAAAAACTGGAAATAGAACTGCGTTATGATCCAGCAATCCCACTGCTGGGCATACACACTGAGGAAACCAGAAGGGAAAGAGACACGTGTGCCCCAATGTTCATTGCAGCACTGTTTATAATAGCCAGGACATGGAAGCAACCTAGATGTCCATCAGCAGATGAATGGATAAGAAAGCAGTGGTACATATACACAATGGAGTATTACTCAGCCATTAAAAAGAATACATTTGAATCAGTTCTAATGAGGTGGATGAAACTGGAGCCTATTATACAGAGTGAAGTAAGCCAGAAGGACAAACACCAATACAGTATACTAATGCATATATATGGAATTTAGAAAGATGGTAATGATAACCCTGTATACGAGACAGCAAAAGAGACACTGATGTATAGAACAGGCTTATGGACTCTGTGGGAGAGGGAGAGGGTGGGAAGATTTGGGAGAATGGCATTGAAACATGTGAAATGTCATGTATGAAACGAGATGCCAGTCCAGGTTCAATACACGATGCTGGATGCTTGGGACTGGTGCACTGGGATGACCCAGAGGGATGGTATGGGGAGGGAGGAGGGAGGAGGGTTCAGGATGGATTTTCTTTTAAAAATTTAGAAAAAAATAATTAATAAAAAAAAAAGAAAAAAAATAAAAATAAAATAAAATTAAACTGAAAAACAAAACAACAACAAAAAAATAAACACATGTATAATCAACCAGCTATTGTAAAATATTAATAATTCTATGTCTTGATGGTAGACAATAAAACCTATTAATATTCATTGTTATGAAGGCCATATATTTTGATGATTACTTCAATTAACAACACGACAATTTTTTTTTTTTTTGAGAGGGAAAAGGGATTTTATTTCTTCATAATAATAAAAGTAGTACCTCATTTTTTATTCCACCCAAAATAAATATATCAAATAAACCACCCTACAGCTTAGGCAATCTCCTTTCAATAAATGACTTGGATCTCACCACATAATCAGGCACTTTTTTTTTTTTTTATAAAAAAATTTTCACATGTTTCAATGCCATTCTCCCAAATCTTCCCACCCTCTCCCTCTCCCACAGAGTCCATAAGCCTGTTATATATGGAATTTAGAAAGATGGTAACGATAACCCTGTATACGAGACAGCAAAAGAGACACTGATGTATAGAACAGGCTTATGACAATTTTTATTACCACTTATAGTATTTAGATCCTTCTATGTACAAAATTCCAATTTCTCTTAAGATGCCTCATCTTCCCCTCCTAGAGTTCTCTTATTTTTCTCTTCCCTGCTACTATTTAGGGTTTAGTCCCAAAGGTATATTGTTATCTCTTTACTTACCAATTTAGCCACAGGACAAAAAAAAGCAGAAAGAAAAAACTTTTTCCCTATTGTATTAACTGAACCAAGATAGGCTGGAAAATTGCAAAGAATTTAACTTTAAAAAACAGGGAAAATATTTTAGGAAATTGTGATCCCATCAAAGTACATGAAATTCATTTCCAGGTGCTTAGTTCCACATCTTTTTTCCTAATGACTTTATTAATAGGGGCCATGGAAGAAAAATCAAGTAAGTGTATTAAATGAGACAGACGGTAGCTATCAATTTTGCTTGTTAGGTTTAACAAATGTTTAAATGTTGAGTAGGAGGAAATAATTAAATCTCAAACTAAAATTATAAAAATTAACATTGAGCATTTAATTTTTTTTGTTTTCAAATGATGTAATGTTTATTCAAACTGTTAATGAATCTTAGTGTCTTCAGTATTGCACAGATCAGAGGCAAGAAGGCACTGATCTTCAAATATTCTCATTCCTACTCTGAGTGTATCTCCAGTGGTGCCCATAAATATTATTGAATAAATTAATACGATTTGATCAGGATTACCTCCTAAGTAGGCTCTCACCACAGTCTTTATTTCCTCCAGTCCAATTTATATGCTTTCAAAAAGAATTTTCAGGCACACAAGTTGGGTGTATTCTCAGAAAGAGTTAATGGGTCTCCATCAACCATCTGAGCCACCACAGGCTTCCCTCCCTTGTGGCTCAGATGGTGAAGAATCTGCCTGCCAGTGCAGGAGATCCGGGTGCAATCCCTGGGTTGGGAAGGTCCCCTGGAAAAGGGAATGGCTACCCACTCCAATATTCTTGCCTGGAGAATTCCATGGACAGAGGAGACTGGTAGGCTACAGTCCATGGGGTTGCAGAGTCAAACATGACTGACCGACTTCCACTTAAACTTTTACTTTCATCAACCACAATAGGACCACCACCCTAGGTGTATTAGGCTCATCAGTATAAGGGCAGTTAATTCTTAATAATGGAAGTGAATCAATTCATTTTTCAGGAAGAACAATCCTTTCTTATGGAAAAGTGCATTCATCATTTCAGAGGTAAAAATATAAAGCAACCCCAAAGGCAAAGTTTTGGACTGTGAAAAAGTCCTTTTGTACTATATTTAGAAATATATTTCAAGAAAGCCAGGTACAAAGAGCCTTTGTTGTTTCTTTGGAAAAGACATTTCCTAACCCCATATAAAATTGAAGATGGGAGTGCCACACATTGTAGCATGTTTTCGGAGAAATGTTTGTGTTTGCCAGAGTGGACTCCCAGAAAACAGAATCTGAGATGGTGTTTACTGTTTGAGGTGTTTACTAGAGTTCCTTTGGATGAACACTCATGGAGGAGGAGAAGGAACGGGGAATGTGAAGGGCAAGAAGTCAAGTTGTGACAGCAGTCTCAGATTAACCCCTGGTGAGCCCTGCAGCAAGAGGAACTCTTCAGAGTTGTCCCATGTTGAGCTGTAATGATCAAGCCTCACACTCCTAACTCAATCAGTCACTGGATATGGACTGTCTTGTTAAATGAAGTGACACTCAACATTTAGAAAACGAAGATCATGGCATCCGGTCCCACCAAATCATGGGAAATAGATGGGGAAACAGTGGAAACAGTGTCAGACTTTATTTTTCTGGACTCCAAAATCACTATAGCTGGTGACTGCAGCCATGAAATTAAAAGACACTTACTCCTTGGAAGGAAAGTTATGATCAACCTAGATAGCATATTCAAAAGTAGAGACATTACTTTGCCAACAAAAGTTCATCTAGTCAAGGCTATGGTTTTTCCTGTGGTCATGTATGGATGTGAGACTTGGACTGTGAAGAAGGCTGAGCACTGAAGAATTGATGCTTTTGAACTGTGGTGTTGGAGAAGACTCTTGAGAGCCCCTTGGACTGCAAGGAGATCCAACCAGTCCATTCTGAAGGAGATCAGCCCTGGGATTTCTTTGGAAGGAATGATGCTGAAGCTGAAACTCCAGTACTTTGGCCACCTCATGCGAAGAGTTGACTCATTGGAAAAGACTCTCATGCTGGGAGGGATTGGGGGCAGGAGGAGAAGGGGACGACAGAGGATGAGATGGCTGGATGGCATCACTGACTCGATGGACGTGAGTCTCAGTGAACTCTGGGAGTTGGTGATGGACAGGGAGGCCTGGCGTGCTGTGATTCATGGGGTCGCAAAGAGTCGGACACGACTGAGGGACTGATCTGATCTGATCTGATAGGCAAAGTGACTCATTTCAACTAAGTCTAATCCCTGCAGGAGCTGAGTGTTGAAGCTTATCTACCAATAGCAATTTCAGCAGCTGGGGCAACAAGTACATCACTGAAGGGGTATCTACATGGCACATCAAAGTTTCTACCAGTTTTCACCTCTTGCTAACTCAGATTCACCTTGGCATGGATACCGTAGTGGACCTGTTTTCCTCGAGAAACTTAGTAGAAGAAGGTCAGTGAAACAAAAGCAGCCTCTGCCACTGCCACTGCAACGGGAGGATTATCGTGTGCCTCTGCACTGTCTAGTCCCCTTAGTATCACCTAGTGCCTCCTCTAGTCTCAGTGGCTGACTTGGTGCTATGAACCTGTACCTCTGACCCTTTGGTCATCATGGTCTCTTCCCGTTAGGGCTGCCAGCACTAAAACTGAGCAAAGGAGTCCCGAAAGGGATCTAAATGGAATACTCTGATAACAAACACATGTCGTCCTGCTCCCATTATGGCACAGCAGCCATGGACCTCATTTCACATTCACTGATGGGTTTAAAGTAGTATTACATTGTATTAAGTATGCTCGTTATACTTAAAACCAATGTTACCTAGGCATGCATATATATATATATATATATATATATATATATGTATGTAATATATATATATATATTTGAATTAGACTATCTTAAGTATGAATTCTATCTTTTATTTTTTAATTTAATTTTATTTTTAAATTTTACAATATTGTATTAGTTTTGCCAAACATCGGAATGAATCCGCCACAGATATACCCGTGCTCCCCATCCTGAACCCTCCTCCCTGCTCCCTCCCTATACCCTCCCTCTGGGTCGTCCCAGTGCACCAGCCCCAAGGATCCAGTATCGTGCATCGACCTGGACTGGTGACTCCTTTCATATATGATATTATACATGTTTCAACGCCGTTCTCCCAAATCTCCCTACCCTCTCCCTCTGCCACAGAGTCCATAAGACTGATCTATACATCAGTGTCTCTTTTGCTGTCTCGTACACAGGGTTATTGTTACCATCTTTCTAAATTCCATATATATGCGTTAGTATACTGTATTGGTGTTTTTCTTTCTGGATTACTTCACTCTGTATAATAGGTTCCAGTTTCATCTATCTCATTAGAACTGATTCAAATGTATTCTTTTTAATGGCTGAGTAATACTCCATTGTGTATATGTACCATTGCTTTCTTATCCACTCATCTGCTGATGGACATCTAGGTTGCTTCCATGTCCTGGCTATTATAAACAGTGCTACGATGAACATTGGGGTACATGTGTCTCTTTCCCTTCTGGTTTCCTCAGTGTGTATGCCAGAAGTGGGATTGCTGGATCATAAGGCAGTTCTATTTCCAGTTTTTTAAGGAATCTCCACACTGTTCTCCATAGTGGCTGTACTAGTTTGCATTCCCACCAACAGTGTAAGACAGTTCCCTTCTCCACACCCTCTCCAGCATTTATTGCTTGCAGACTTTTGGATCGCAGCCATTCTGACTGGTGTGAAATGGTACCTCATAGTGGTTTTGATTTGCATTTCTCTGATAATGAGTGATGTTGAGCATCTTTTCATGTGTTTGTTAGCCACCTGTATGTCTTCTTTGGAGAAATGCCTATTTAGTTCTTTGGCCCATTTTTTGATTGGATCATTTATTTTTCTGGAGTTGAGCTGTAGGAGTTGCTTGTATATTTTTGAGATGAGTTGTTTGTCAGTTACTTCATTTGCTATTATTTTCTCCCATTCTGAAGGCTGCCTTTTCACCTTGCTAATAGTTTCCTTTGTTGTGCAGAAGCTTTTAAGTTTAATTAGATCCCATTTGTTTATTTTTGCTTTTATTTCCAATATTCTGGGAGGTGGGTCATAGAGGATCCTGCTGTGATGTATGTCAGAGAGTGTTTTGCCTATGTTCTCCTCTAGGAGTTTTATAGTTTCTGGTCTTATGTTTAGATCTTTAATCCATTTTGAGTTTATTTTTGTGTAAGGTGTTAGAAAGTGTTCTAGTTTCATTCTTTTACAAGAGGTTGACCAGTTTTCCCAGCACTACTTGTTAAAGAGATTGTCTTTAATCCATTGTATATTCTTGCCTCCTTTGTCAAAGATAAGGTGTCCATATGTGCGTGGATTTATCTCTGGGCTTTCTATTTTGTTCCATTGATCTATATTTCTGTCTTTGTGCCAGTACCATACTGTCTTGATAACTGTGGCTTTGTAATACAGCCTGAAGTCAGGTAGGTTGATTCCTCCAGTTCCATTCTTCTTTCTCAAGATCGCTTTGGCTATTCGAGGTTTTTTGTATTTCCATACAAATTGTGAAATTATTTGCTCTAGCTCTGGTAGCTTGATAGGGATTGCATTGAATCTATAAATTGCTTTGGGTAGTATACTCATTTTCACTGTATTGATTCTTCCAATCATGAACATGGTATATTTCTCCATCTATTAGTGTCCTCTTTGATTTCTTTCACCAGTGTTTTATAGTTTTCTATATATAGGTCTTATGGAATTGTTTCCTTAATTTCTCTTTCTGTTTTCTCATTATTAGTGTATAGGAATGCAAGGGATTTCTGTGTGTTGATTTTATATCCTGCAACTTTACTATAGTCATTGATTAGTTCTAGTAATTTTCCGGTGGAGTCTTTAGGGTTTTCTATGTAGAGGATCATGTCATCTGCAAATAGTGAGAGTTTTACTTCTTTTCCAATTTGGATTCCTTTTATTTCTTTTTCTGCTCTGATTGCTGTGGCCAAAACTTCCAAAACTATGTTGAATAGTCAAGGTGAAAGTGGGCACCCTTGTCTTGTTCCTGACTTTAGAGGAAATGCTTTCAATTTTTCACCATTGAGGATAATGTTTGCTGTGGGTTTGTCATATATAGCTTTTATTATGTTGAGGTATGTTCCTTCTATTCCTGCTTTCTGGAGAGTTTTTATCATAAATGGGTGTTGAATTTTGTCAAAGGCTTTCTCTGCATCTATTGAGATAATCATATGGTTTTTATTTTTCAATTTGTTAATGTGGTGTATTACATTGATTGATTTGCGGATATTGAAGAATCCTTGCATTCCTGGGATAAAGCCCACTTGGTCCTGGTGTATGATCTTTTTAATGTGTTGTTGGATTCTGATTGCTAGAATTTTGTTAAGGATTTTTGCATCTATGTTCCTCAGTGATATTGGCCTGTAGTTTTCCTTTTTTGTGGGATCTTTATCAGGTTTTGGTATTAGGGTGATGGTGGCCTCATAGAATGAGTTTGGAAGTTTACCTTCCTCTGCAATTTTCTGGAAGAGTTTGAGCAGGATAGGTGTTAGCTCTTCTCTAAATTTTTGGTAGAATTCAGCTGTGAAGCCATCTGGACCTGGGCTTTTGTTTGCTGGAAGATTTTTGATTACAGTTTCAATTTCTGTGCTTGTGATGGGTCTGTTAAGATTTTCTATTTCTTCCTGGTCCAGTTTTGGAAAGTTGTACTTTTCTAAGAATTTGTCCATTTCTTCCACGTTGTCCATTTTATTGGCATATAATTGTTGATAGTAGTCTCTTATGATCCTTTGTATTTCTGTGTTGTCTGTTGTGATCTCTCCATTTTCATTTCTAATTTTATTGATTTGATTTTTCTCCCTTTGTTTCTTGATGAGTCTGGCTAATGGTTTGTCAATTTTATTTATCCTTTCAAAGAACCAGCTTTTGGCTTTGTGATTTTTGCTATGGTCTCTTTTGTTTCTTTGCATTTATTTCTGCCCTAATTTTTAAGATTTCTTCCCTTCTACTAACCCTGGGGTTCTTCATTTCTTCCTTTTCTAGTTGCTTTAGGTGTAGGGTTAGGTTATTTATTTGACTTTTTTCTTGTTTCTTGAGGTATGCCTGTATTGCTATGAACTTTCCCCTTAGGACTGCTTTTAACGTGTCCCACAGGTTTTGGGTTGTTGTGTTTTCATTTTCATTAGTTTCTATGCAAATTTTGATTTCTTTTTTGATTTCTTCTGTGATTTGTTGGTTATTCAGCAGCGTGTTGTTCAGCCTCCATATGTTGGAATTTTTAATAGTTTTTCTCCTGTAATTGAGATCTAATCTTACTGCATTGTGGTCAGAAAAGATGCTTGGAATGATTTCTATTTTTTTGAATTTACCAAGGCTAGCTTTAATGCCCAGGATGTGATCTATCCTGGAGAAGGTTCCATGTGTGCTTGAGAAAAAGGTGAAATTCATTGTTTTGGGATGAAATGTCCTATAGATATCAATTAGGTCTAACTGCTCTATTGTATCGTTTAATGTTTGTGTTTCCTTGTTAATTTTCTGTTTAGTTGATCTATCCATAGGTGTGAGTGGGGTATTAAAGTCTCCCACTTTATTGTGTTATTGTTAATTTCTCCTTTCATACTTGTTAGCATTTGTCTTACATATTGTGGCGCTCCCGTGTTGGGTGCATATATATTTATAATTGTTATATCTTCTTCTTGGATTCATCCTTTGATCATTATGTAGTGACCATCTTTGTCTCTTTTCACAGCCTTTGTTTTAAAGTCTATTTTATCTGATATGAGTATTGCTACTCCTGCTTTCTTTTGGTCCCTATTTGCATGGAAAATCTTTTTCCAGCCCTTCACTTTCAGTCTGTATGTGTCCCCTGTTTTGAGGTGGGTCTCTTGTAGACAACATATGTAGGGGTCTCGTTTTTGTATCCATTCAGCCAGTCTTTGTCTTTTGGTTGGGGCATTCAACCCATTTATGTTTAAGGTAATTACTGATAAGTATGATCCCGTTGCCATTTACTTTATTGTTTTGGGTTCGAGTTTATACACCGTTTTTGTGTTTCCTGTCTAGAGAATATCCTTTAGTATTTGTTGGAGAGCTGGTTTGGTGGTGCTGAATTCTCTCAGCTTTTGCTTGTCTGAGAAGCTTTTGATTTCTCCTTCATACTTGAATGAGATCCTTGCTGGGTACAATAATCTGGGCTGTAGGTTATTTTCTTTCATCGCTTTAAGTATGTCTTGCCATTCCCTCCTGGCTTGAAGAGTTTCTATTGAAAGATCAGCTGTTATCCTTATGGGAATTCCCTTGTGTGTTATTTGTTGTTTTTCCCTTGCTGCTTTTAATATTTGTTCTTTGTGTTTGATCTTTGTTAATTTGATTAATATGTGTCTTGGGGTGTTTCGCCTTGGGTTTATCCTGTTTGGGACTCTCTGGGTTTCTTGGACTTGGGTGATTATTTCCTTCCCCATTTTAGGGAAGTTTTCAACTATTATCTCCTCAAGTATTTTCTCATGGTCTTTCTTTTTGTCTTCTTCTTCTGAGACCCCTTTGATTCGAATGTTGTAGTGTTTAATATTGTCCTGGAGGTCTCTGAGATTGTCCTCATTTCTTTTAATTCGTTTTTCTTTTATCCTCTCTGATTCATTTATTTCTACCATTCTATCTTCTAATTCACTAATCCTATCTTCTGCCTCTGTTATTCTACTATTTGTTGCCTCCAGAGTGTTTTTAATTTCATTTATTGCATTATTCATTATATATTGACTCTCTTTTATTTCTTCTAGGTCCTTGTTAAACCTTTCTTGCAACTTCTCAATCTTTGTCTCCAAGCTATTTATCTGTGATTCCATTTTGATTTCAAGATTTTGGATCAATTTCACTATCATTATTTGGAATTCTTTATCAGGTAGATTCCCTATCTCTTCCTCTTTTGTTTGGTTTGATGGGCATTTATCCTGTTCCTTTATTTGCTGGGTATTCCTCTGTCTCTTCATCTTCTTTAAACTGCTGAGTTTGGGGTGTCCTTTCTGTATTTTGGCAGTTTGTGGAGTTCTCTTTATTTTGGCGTTTCCTCGCTCTGTGTGGGTTTGTACAGGTGGCTTGTCAAGGTTTCTTGGTTAGGGAAGCTTGTGTCAGTGTTCTGGTGGGTGGAACTGTATTTCTTCTCTCTCCTTTCGAAGACTTGGGTTGCTTTTCTGTGTGCCTGATGTCCTCTGCTGGCATTCAGAAGTTGTTTTGTGGAATTTACTCGGCATTTAAATGTTCTTTTGATGAGTTTGTGGGGGAGAAAGTGTTCTCCCCGTCCTACTCCTCCGCCATCTTAGCTCTTCCCTCGAATTCTATTCTTATTCTTTGCTAAGACTCTGGGCAAGTTAAACTCTCATGCCTTAGTATCATTGCTGTAACGTAAAAATAATAATAATACTTACCCCACTGTTTTGTTGAAAGAAGAGAGATAATTGTGTAAAATGACTTATAAAACACCTTAACACATAGCAGGGCACAAGAAATAGTAATTATTATCACAAAGTTAATTTTTATTTAGGGCTTTCATTTGCATGCCTGTTGGAAAGATAAATGGGAACGGAGAAAGAAAATTAAAAGCTTCAATCACATTCACTATTTATAGAAAGAAACACAGGTATGTAATGATGTCATTTAAACAGTTCAGACTGATCCCTTTGATTATGACTATTTACCTATTTGTTCTGTTTGCCAATTCCTTTTTGCTTATAGGATAGTTCTCTAAAGACTTGCATTTAGTTATATTACAAACAGATCGGTGTATGGAAATGTGCTAAACAGCTTATAATATGTGTTTCCCCTTTAGTTTTACCCTAATTACTAATGAGTGCAGATAATTTCTATGATCCAGGGTTCATCTTACTTTCATAAGAACCAATACAAATAGCTTTTCAACAGATTAAAGTCTTATATTACTATAAACACTTGTTGATAAATTATAGATGGGTAAGTAGATATAGCTATAGAAAGAGGTATATGCACACATTTTTCAACATTATAAATGGTGTATAGCACAGGGAACTCTACTCAATGCTCTATGGTGACTAAATGGAAAGGAAATCCAAAAAATAGTGGATATATGTATACATGTAGCTGATTCACTTTGCTATACAGCAGAAACTAGCACATTGTAAAGCAACTATATTCCAATAAAATATTTTTTAAAAACACATTATAAATGGCTTGCTAGATATCAGTAATGGCCCAAGTTCTTCGTCTCTTCCTGTATGGATTCCATTTGTCAAGCACCTTTGCTGTAGCTTTTGGGGTAAGTGGAGTTTCTCACCCACCCCTGGGCTCTTGCTTGACCATTGAGTTTCCATACCAATAAAATTTCAGCAGACATGATAAAATAGGAAGCTTGTAAAATGCCTCTATTTCTTGCACTTCTGCTGTCACCATGATAGAGATGAGCCCCAACTGGCACCTGGTCCCATGAGAAGAATAAGAGACATGTGGAACTAAGACAAACCAAGCCAGCAGATCAGCTGCCGTTCAGAACTAAGCTCGAACCAAAGAATCACCAAGTAAAACCCAGCCTGGATCAGGTGGTCCTCAGAGGACCTGACTGTTTGTGAAAGATGATAAGTGCTTGCTGTTTTAAACCACTGAATTTTGAGTGGTTTGTTATACAGCAAATTTTCCTGAAATTGGTTATCTTTTTTTTTTCACATTTCTGAAATTGGTTAATTTTCAAAAAAGGGACATTTATTTTCTGATTTCCTCAGATGTCCATAAAATAGTGGTTTGACTTTTGACATTAGAAGTTCTAAGCATGATACAAATTTGTGTATAGCAAGAATAACTCATTTTCACTCAGGGAAAAATCTTCTTTAAATTAAGACAGTGTAAATCAAGTTATACAGTAGATGAAATTTATGCAATTAGAATTCAAATTATATTAAATAAAGGAGAGAATATGGTGCAATTGTAAGTATGGAAGATAGTGGGTGGGTTTGGCATCTACCTCAGCATTCCTGCCTTACTGAGGAGATGGCAGAAGTTAGGAAGACTCTCATCCTCTTTATGTTCCATATTCAGCATTTCATAAACTTATGACTCCCCAAATATAGTTTTGTATAATTTCATAATCTTAAATAAATATTATTTGCTAAGCAGTAAAAGCAAGAGAGTTCCAGAAAAACATCTATTTCTGCTTTATTGACTATGCCAAAGCCTTTGACTGTGTGGATCACAATCAACTGTGGAAAATTCTGAAAGAGATGGGAATACCAGACCACCTGATCTGCCTCTTGAGAAATTTGTATGCAGGTCAGGAAGCAAGAGTTAGATCTGGACATGGAACAACAGACTGGTTCCAAATAGGAAAAGGAGTACATCAAGGCTGTATATTGTCACCCTGTTTATTTAACTTAAATGCAGAGTACATCATGAGAAACGCTGGACTGGAAGAAACACAAGCTGGAATCAAGATTGCCGGGAGAAATATCAATAACCTCAGATATGCAGATGACACCACCCTTATGGCAGAAAGTGAAGAGGAACTCAAAAGCCTCTTGATGAAAGTGAAAGTGGAGAGTGAAAAAGTTGGCTTAAAGCTCAACATTCAGAAAACAAAGATCATGGCATCCGGTCCCATCACTTCATGGGAAATAGATGGGGAAACTGTGTCAGACTTTATTTTTCTGGGCTCGAAAATCACTGCAGATGGTGACTGCAGCCATGAAATTAAAAGATGCTTACTCCTTGGAAGGAAAGTTATGACCCACCTAGATAGCATATTCAAAAGCAGAGACATTACTCTGCCAACAAAGGTTTGTCTAGGTAAGGCTATGGTTTTTCCTGTGGTCATGTATGGATGTGCGAGTTGGACTGTGAAGAAGGCTGAGCACTGAAGAATTGATGCTTCTGAACTGTGGTGTTGGAGAAGACTCTTGAGAGTCCCTTGGACTGCAAGGAGATCCAACCAGTCCATTCTGAATGAGATCAGTCCTGGGATTTCTTTGGAAGGAATGACGCTAAAGCTGAAACTCCAATACTTTGGCCACCTCATGCGAAGAGTTGACTCATTGGAAAAGACTCTGATGCTGGGAGGGATTGGGGGCAGGAGGAGAAGGGGACGACAGAGGATGAGATGGCTCGATGGCATCACTGACTTGATGGCCATGAGTCTCAGTAAACTCCGGAGTTGGTGATGGACAGGGAGGCCTGGCGTGCTGTGATTCATGGGGTTGCAAAGAGTCGGACATGACTGAGCGACTGATCTGATCTGATCTGAAGCAGTAAAATAGAAAAATAAACCTAAATATCTTGAGGAATTTATCTTCTTGTAGGTTTTTATCAAGATACTTATAGTAAATTCATGAAACTACGAAGCTGTAATTACATGAAAAAGGAGACTACACATCCATTCTTCCACTAGATTAATAATTCTGAGGTTTTCTTTTGAGAAAGAAAATTAGATGTACAGATCCCTTAGGGAGGATAAACAAGACAATCATTTAGGGACCATATTACTGGTGTCACTTTGAAAGAACAAGGTGGCTGTGTTAGTCACATCTGGGATTAGAGTGAAAAACTGGGTTTAATGGAAAAAATTCAGTTCATTATTAAATAGGTAATGATACTGGGAAAGCAAATTTTACCTGGGAGTTAAATAGGAGAGGCAAAAACAGCCACCGTTTGGCATCAATGATTGGAAAATAGAAGAAGCAACCAAGCAAAATGGACAAGAAATGCCAAGGTCCATGTCCAGGACCATCTGACTACTGCCCAGAGTATCTAAGAGGCAGAAGAGCACCTGACTTTCGGCATCTTGAACACAAAAGACACACAACATGCAGTGGAGAAGATGCGCACTGACAAATAGCACTGAAGAAAAGAGGGCATGGGTCAAAATATTATGAACTGTTAAATAATTCATAATTCTTTAAGAAAAAAAGAAAAAGCAGCAAAATGTGTGAAGTATCAAGCAAAAAGCTTTTACATTTACTGTAGAATGGAGATTTGGAGACTGTGGAAGTGGGAGAAATGTTTAGAAAAGAAAAAAGATTAATGTTCTCTTCCTTTTACGATTGCTCCATCCTGCTTGGTTTTGGTTATTAATACAGGATACACATCAGGAGTTGAAGAGATTTATACACACCCCAGAGGAATTGTATAAGTTGTTCTCTGTTTCTCCAATACAGTTGCAAACCCTGAAGCGGCTCAATGCACTGCATGTTAATGGCCTTTCAAATATTCTGTAGCAAGTCATCAGAAAAGAGTTGGCCATGAGCTCCGATTACTGGAATCTGAGAGTCTCCTGTGGCAAGTCTAACAATATAGACTTTGAAAAACTAATGAATCTCTCAAGACCAAGAGAAAGTTGATAGCCTAACACAAGGAAAATAAGAATATGTTTCATGATTTACATTTTTGTATTCTGTTTTCAGAGGTGAGATATTTCAGAGGGGACTTTTTAAGGCTGAATATTAAAAAATCAGGATTTTTTTTAATAGAACAGCTTTTATAATGTTTTATGAAAATAAAAATAGAGTTAAATGGGTAACACATTTTGCTAAAATATAGCATAACAATTATTATTAAATATCAAAATTAAATAAATAAAATGTTGCAAATATTAGGGTAAATGTAAGAACCTAACAGTACCACAATTGACATACAAATCAGATTTTAACTCAATTTCAATTTGATTGTGGCATTTTACTTTTACTACTATAATTAAGGAGTTGAAAAACTACAATAGGAAAGGGTTTTAACCATATCTGTCATTTTCTCTACTACCCAGAATCTGAAGATTATTCTTTTCGGGGAAATTTCCTGTTTTATGAGGTTCAGTAAAACCAAGTTCCTGATTCCCACTTTATCTCACCCCATCTGAGGTAGGGAAAGGACTGAAACCTAACAGGGTGAAAATTTTGCTCCTCTTTGGAATTGCAAATCTAGTAGAAGTGATGGGAAAATACATGGAGAGTTGAGAAGGTATTCATGATATGGTATCAAGAGACTAACTTGAGGGTCAGAAATAAAAATTCAGCAATAGTGCCTTCCTAGCCACCAAAACTGTTATCAAGCTAGACTGTCCTTCCGCTGTCTGGTGTTTCTTGGACATGGTCAAGCAGGAGGTGGCAAGTGTGAACATCGACATCTTAGGAATCAGTGAACTAAAATAAGATGGGAATGGGCAAATTTAATTCCGATGACCATCATATCTAATACTGTGGGCAAGCATCCCTTAGAAGAAATGGAGTAGCCCTCATAGTCAACAAAAGAGTCTGAAATGCAGTACTTGAGTGCAATCTCAAAAACAACAAAATGATCTCAGTTTGTTTCCAAGGCAAACCATACAATATCACAGTAATCCAAGTCTATGCCCCAGCCACTGATGCAGAAGCTGAAGCTGAATGGTTCTATGAAGACCTATAACATCTTCTAGAATTAACACCAAAAAAAAGATGTCCTTTTCATCATACAGTCAGTTCAGTTCAGTTGCTCAGTCGTGTCTGACTCTTTGCGACCCCATGAATCACAGCATGCCAGGCCTCCCTATCCATCACCAACTCCCGGAGTTCACTCAGACTCACGTCCATTGAGTCAGTGATGCCATCCAGCCATCTCATCCTCTGTCGTCCCCTTCTCCTCCTGCCCCCAATCCCTCCCAGCATCAGGGTCTTTTCCAATGAGTCAACTCTTCGCATGAGGTGGCCAAAGGACTGAGTTTCAACTTCAGCATCATTCCTTCCAAAGAAATCCCAGGGCTGATCTCCTTCAGAATGGACTGGTTGGATCCCCTTGCAGTCCATGGGACTCTCAAGAGTCTTCTCCAACACCACAGTTCAAAAGCATCAATTCTTCCACACTCAGCTTTCTTCACAGTCCAAGTCTCACATCCATACATGACCACTGGAAAAACCATAGCCTTGACTAGACAAACCTTTGTTGGCAGAGTAATGTCTCTGCTTTTGAATATGCTATCTAGGTTGGTCACAACTTTTCTTCCAAAGAGTAAGCATCTTTTAATTTCATGGCTGCAGTAACCATCTGCAGTGATTTTGGAGCCCCCCAAAATAAAGTCTGACACTGTTTCCATTGTTTCCCCATCTATTTCCCATGAAATGATGGGACCAGATGCCATGATCTTCATTTTTTGAATGTTGAGCTTTAAGCCAACTTTTTCACTCTCCACTTTCACCTTTTTTCAAGAGGCTTTTGAGTTCCTCTTCACTTTCTGCCATAAGGGTGGTGTCATCTGCATATCTGAGTAATGTCATCATACAGTAATGGCATGCAAAAGTAGGAAGTAAACAATACTTGGAGTAACAGGAAACTTTGGCCTTAAAGTACAAAATGAAGCAAAGGTTAGAATTTTTTCAACAGAATACAATGATCATAGGAAAAATCTTTTTCAAATAACACAGGGGTGACTCTACACATGGACATCACCAGATGGTCAATACTGAAATCAGATTGATTATATTCTTTGCAGCTGAAGATGAGAAGAAGCTCTATACAGTCAGCAAAAACAAGATCTGGAGCTAACTGTGGCTCAGATCATAAGCTACTTATTGCAAAATTCAGGCTTAAATTTAAGAAAAAGTAGGGAAAACTAGTAGGGAAATCAGGTATGGCCTAAATCAAATCTCTTATCAGTATACAGTGGAGGTGATGAATAGATTCAAGGGGTTAGTTCTGGTAGAAAGAGTGCCTGAAGAACTATGGATAGATATTCATAACACTGTATAGGAGTCAGTGATCAAAACTATTTCAAAGAAAAAGAGATGCAAGAAGGCAAAGTGGTTTGAGGAGCCCTTACAAATAGCTGAAGAAAGAAGAGAAGCAAAAGGAAAGAAAAATGGAAAGATATACCCATCTGAATGCAGAGTACCAGAAAATAGCAAGGAGAGATAAGAAAGCCTTCCTCAGTAGTCAATGCAAAGAAATAGAGGAAAACAACAGAATGGAAAAGACTAGAAGTCATTTCAAGAAAATTAAAGATACCAAGGGAACATTCCACGCAAAGATGGGCTCAATAAAGGACAGATATGATATGGCCCCAAAGGAAGCAGAAGAGATTAAGAAAAGGTGGCAAGAATACACAGAAGAACTACAGAAAAAAGGTCTTAATGATCCAGATAACCCAAATAATGATGGTCACTCACCTAGAGCCAGACATCCTGGAGTGTGAAATCAAGTGGGCATTAGGAAGCATTACTACAAATTACTGCAAAATTGTGCTCATTTTGCAGCTAGTAAGGTTATGTTCAAAATCCTTCAAGCTAGGCTTCAGTAGTATGTGAACCGAAAACTTCCAGATGTTCAAGCGGGATTTAGAAAGGGCAGAGGAACCACAGGTCAAATCGCCAACAATCATTGGCTCATAGAGAAAGCATGGGAATTCTGTAAAAACAACTACTTCTGCTTCATTGACTACACTAAAGACTTTGCCTGTGTAGAACAAAACAAACTGTGGGAAATTCTTAAATGATATGTGAATACCAGACCACCTTATCTGTCTCCTGAGAAACCTCTATGAGGATCAAGAAGCAACAGTTAGAATCTTGCATAGAACAATGGACTGGTTCAAAATTGGGAAAGGATTACAACAATGCTGTATATTTTCACCCTGCTTATTTAATTTGTATGCAAGATACAGCATGCAAAATGTCAGGCTGAATGAATCACAAGCTGAAATCAAGATTGCCAGGAAAAATATCAACAACCTCAGATAGGCAGATGATATCACTCTAATGGCAAAAAGTGCTAAAGAGCCTCTTGATAAAGGTGAAAGAGGACAGTGAAAAAGCTAGGTTAAAACTCAACATTCAAAAATTAAGATCATGACATCCAGTCCCATCACTTCGTGGAAAATAGAAAGGGGAAAAAATGGAAGCAGTAACACATTTTATTTTCTTGGGCTTCAAAATCACTGCAGATGGTGACTGCTGCCATGAAATTAAAAGATGTTTGTTCCTTGGAAAGAAAGCTACGACAAACCTAGACAGAGTATTAAAAAGCAAAGACATTACTTTGTCGACAAAGGTCAACATAATCAAATCTATGGTTTTTTACAGTAGTCATGTACGGATGTGAGAGTTGGACCAAAGAAAGCTGAGAGTTAAAGAATTCATGCCTTTGAATCGTGGTGCTACAGAAGACTCTTGAGGGCCCCTTGGACTGCAAGGAGATCAAACCAGTCAACCCATAGGAAATCAACCCTGAATATTCATTGTAGGGACTGATGCTGAAGCTGAAGCTTCAATACTTTGGCCACCTAATGTGAAAAGCCAACTCATTGGAAAAGACCCTGATGCTGGGAAAGATTGAAGGCAAAAGAGAAGATGGTTAGAACCACTGACTCAATGGATGTGAATCTGAGCAAACTGCAAGAGATAGTGCAGGACAGGGAAGCCTGGTGTGCACAATTCATGGGGTCACAAAGAACTGGACATGACTTAGTGACTGATGATCAGCAACAACATAATAATAATTTCTCTAATTTAATCATGACCTACCTTTCAGACACATGGCTCAATTTCCATGGAGCACTGCAAATTTTCAGCTCTATTACTTTCCCATTTCCTAGTGTCTGATGTTGCAGGCAGAGAGACACACTAATGTCAGCCCTAAGGTAGGTGCCTGCTTGCCAAGTGTAAGACAGAGAGAATTTGAGTATAGACAGAATGGATTGAGTGAGGATGATAAGAGAAATAGATGAGGCAGCTTCTTTGATACTCTATTCCCCTCCCATCCCAATTAATTAGTCTAGGGAGAGAAACCTGATGCAGAAAATTTTTTTTTTCTTCTTGTGATGTTTCAAATAGGACCTTGATAGGAAATGTAGCTATTCTCTAATAGTGATGCCATGAGTTGAGATGCAAGGTAAAGGAAGTGGCAGACAGCCATGTCAACCTGATGTGAACTATTTGAAAAATATGAACAATTATGTGTCACATATCACAAGCAGCCATGTGAAGCTAAAAAAATAGGTATGTTCTAGAAATATTCTTCCAGTACTCTTGCTTGGAGAATCCCATGGACGGAGGAGCCTGGTAGGCTGCAGTCCATGGGGTCACTAAGAGTTGGACACGACTGAGCGACTTCACTTTCACTTTTCACTTTCATGCATTGGAGAAGGAAATGGCAACGCATTCCAGTGTTCTTGCCTGGAGAATCCCAGGGAGGGGGGAGCCTGGTGGGCTGCCGTCTATGGGCTCACACAGAGTCGGACACAACTGACACGACTTAGCAGCAGCAGCAGAAATATTCCAATCCTCACTCCTCAATTTAATTTCCTGAAACCTGGCTATAATCCTGCCCTTTCTCTAGTCTCTTTACTCACCAATTATCCTTTCTACTTCCCTTAAATTTAAGTAGTATTTCTAGTACTTTAAACCAAAGCTGATTCTCCTCACCAAAAAAGAAAAAATAAGGGGGGGTGGAGGTGGAGGAGAATATAGATGAGTTTCTCTAGTTGAAACCCAGATAGTGGCTCTGCTTGTTTGGCTATTTGGAATCCTCCCCTGCTCTGGTTTCTGAAGCACTTCCAGCAACTCTCTAGACCTACACAAAAAATTATAATCATAATTTTTAAAACAGTGCCCCAGCAAGGCAATTAAAATTATCTAATGGTCTTATGAACAATTCTTTATCCACCCCCATTTGTCTTGTTTTCTCCTTTCACTCTTCTCCCTTCACCTTATCCCCCTTTGATTTGTTTGCTTTTTATGAATAGGACATCTTCTTCCCTTCTTGAGATCACCCCTCCACATGCCAAAACCCTCCCAAGAATGCAGCTCGGTTTGTATGTCACCATCTACTCCATTAATCTCTGACCCCATAAACTAGAAGGGATCTCTCTCTCTCTCTCTCCTCTGAACTCTTGGGCACTGTGCCACTGCTCTTCCTTCATACTTATCAATCCTGGCCAGTACTATTTTTATTTAAATGCTGCCTATATTAATCCATGAATATATCAATTGAAACAGTACAAAAATAAACTGAACCTAGTGACAACATCTATACAACATATATGTATTCTATAAACATTATTTGACTGATGGATGAAATATTTATAGAAGATCATCCAAAGGATATGATTCACTGTAGCCATAGTTTAACAATTATCTTTGCATTAAGATAGACTACAAATTCTCCAAGCTCTTGAATTCTCCAAGTTCAAGTGAACCATGAACTTCCAGATATTCAAGCTGCATTTAGAAAAGGCAGAGGAGCCAGAAATCAAATTGCAACATCTGCTGGATTATTGAAAAAGCAAGAGAGTTCCAGAAAAACATCTATTTCTGCTTTATTGACTATACCAAAGCCTTTGACTGTGTGGATCACAACAAACTGTGGAAGATTCTTCAAGAGATGGAAATACCAGACCACCTGGCCTACCTCCTGAGAAATCTGTATGCAGGTCAAGAAGCAACAGTTAGAACTGGACATGGAACAACAGACTGGTTCCAAATAGGAAAAGGAGTATGTCAAGGCTGTATATTGTCACCCTGATTATTTAACTTATACACAGAGTGCATCATGAGAAATGCTGGACTGGATGAAGCACAAGCTGTAATCAAGATTGCCAAAAGAAATATCAATAACCTCGGATATGCAGATGACACCACCCTTATGGCAGAAAGTGAAGAACTAAAGAGCCTCCTGATGAAAGTGGAAGAGGAGAGTGAAAAAGTTGGCTTAAAAATCAACATTCAGAAAACTAAGATCATGGCATCTGGACCCATCACTTCATGGCAAATAGATGGGGAAACAATGGAAACAGTGACAGACTTCATTTTGGGGGCTCCAAAACCACTGCAGATGGTGACTGCAGCCATGAAATTGAAACACACTTGCTCCTTGGAAGAAAAGTTATGACAGCTTATTAAAAAGCAAAGGCATTACTTTGACAACAGAGGTCCGTCTAGTCAAGTCTATGGTTTTCTTGGTAGTCATGTATAGATGTCAGAGTTGGACTGTGAAGAAAGCTGAATTGGTGCTTTTGAACTGTAGTTTGGAGAAGACTCCTCTTGAGAGTCCCTTGGACTGCAAGGAGATAAAACCAGTCCATCCTAAGGGAAATCAGTTCTGAATATTCATTGGAAGGACTGATGCTGAAGCTGAATCTCCAATACTTTGGCCATCTGATGCAAAGAATGGACTCATTTGAAAAGACCCTGATGCTGGGAAAGATTGAGGGCAGGAGGAAAAGGGGACGACAGAGGATGAGACTGTTGGATGACATCACTGACTTAATGGACATGAGTTTGAGCAACTCCAGGAGTTGGTGATGGACAAAGAGGCCTGCAGTTCATGGGGTCACAAAGAGTTGGACATGACTGAGAGACTGAACTGAATTGAACTGATGCTAAGTGAAGTAAGGTAGACAGAGAAGACAAATACCATATCCCTTTACTTATAAGTGGAATCTAAAAAATACATCAAACTAGTGAATATAACAAAAAAGAAGTGGACTCACAAAGAGAACAAATTAGTAGTTGCCAGTAGGGAGTGTGGGAGGAGCCATTAGGGGTGGGGGAGTGGGAGGTACAAAATTGGGCATAAGGATGTGTTGTACAACACAAGTAACATAGCTGATATTTGTAATATCTGTAAATGTAATCTTTAAAATGCTATAAAAATAAAATTTAAAACAAATATTCAATGTTTTGTGAGTGAATCTTCATCTAAAATCACTGTGGGAATTGATTATATACAGTCTGGAGATAAGTATTAACTGTTATATAAGTGATAACTGCTTAACACATATACATTCATATAATTTATATATATTTATGTATAATTTATATATATTTATATATATATGTTCTAAAACTGAGGCACATGTGTATGGAATTTGCCTAAGAAGAGCAGAGATTTCTTAAGAATATACAGATGGCAATTGCAGCAGAAAAGCACTGTCATAACAGTTTTACAAATAGCTGTCACTGACCTATTGTTAGATTAACCACATCAGAATGACATAGGGTGATTTTTATACATTAGAGATTCTTAGATTCTACCAACAACTCTTCTGCTTTGGTAAGTCTTGGGTGCATGCTAAGTCGCTTCAGTCATATCCAACTCTTTGTGACCCTATGGATTTGTAGCCTTCCAGGCTCCTCTGTCCAGGGGCTTCTCCAGGCAAGAACAGTGGAATGGGTTGCCATGTCTTTCTCCAGGGGATCTTCCCGATCCAAGAATTAACGAGCCTCTCTTATGTCTCTCTCATTGGCAAGCAGCTTCTTTACCACTAGTGCCACCTGGGAAGCCCACAGGTACACACATTTCTTTTTTTCTTAAATTATTTTCTAAAAGTCCCCTTGGTGGTTACAATGAGCACTCTAATTTGTGAAACATAACAAAGCATTTTTGCAGCTGGGTTGGACCAGGGTGAACCTCAATGGTTTAAACATTTCAGGTGTACTCTCCACTTTAAAGGTCAGGGAGGTATTCTCGTCAGGTACAAAGCGGTCAGTACCCAAAAGACTTGTTCTTGTTATATAAAGGATATGAGAATGTCAGTATGTTAATTGTCAGTGAGAAGTATAAACATCACATGTATGCAAATTACTGCCATAGCAAGATATATGGGAAACCAATCAACATTTGAAAATTTGGAGTTAAATTGAAATCAGTAAAACAGAGAATTAGATAAACTGAATTTTAACATCATAAGCCTAGAATTGTCAAAAGCAAGTTATCTTACATTTATGATAGTTCTGCTAATGAGGTTGAAAATACTAAAAATCAGTTTGCTAATACCTCTTTCTCCTAGATTGGGTGTATTTGGGCATTGGCAACATTTTCTTTGTAATTCTCTCTTCATTTGTTGCCTCTTTAGGTTATAAGCAAATCTTCCAGTTGATACACATTTTCTTCAGATTTTCCAATACATTCACTTAAGACACATTCTAACCACAAGACTTAGGAGCTAGATGTTTCAATGAATGAATTGAATGAATTCAGTTACCTAAGCTCTAGGATCTTGATGAAAGTGAAAGAGGAGAGTGAAAAAGTTGGCTTAAGGCTCAACATTCAGAAAACTAAGATCATGGCATCCGGTCCCATCACTTCATGGCAAGTAGATGGGGAAACAGTGGACACAGTGGCTGACTTTATTTTTCTGGGCTCCAAAATCACTGCAGATGATGATTGCAGCCGTGAAATTAAAAGACACTTACTTATTGGGAGGAAAGTTATGACCAACCTAGACAGTATATTAAAAGGCAGAGACATTACTTTTCCAACCAACGTCCATCTAGTCAAGGCTATGGTTTTTCCAGTGGTCATGTATGGATGTGAGAGTTGGATTATAAAGAAAGCTGAGCACTGAAGAATTGATGCTTTTGAACTGTGGTGTTGGAGAAGACTCCTCTTGAGAGTCCCTTGGACTGCAAGGAGATCCAACTGGTCCATCCTAAAGGAGATCAGTCCTGGGTGTTCATTGGAAGGACTGATGTTGAAGCTGAAACTCCAACTTTGACCACCTGATGAGAAGATCTGACTCATTTGAAAAGACCCTGATGCTGGAAAAGATTGAAGGCAGGAGGAGAAGGGGACGACAGAGGATGAGATGATTGGATGGCATCACCGACTTGATGTACATGGGTTTGGGTGGACTCCGGGAGTTGGTGATGGACAAGGAGGCCTGGCATGCTGCAGTTCATGGGGTCACAAAGAGTTCGACACAACTGAGCAACTGAACTGAACTGAGTTCATTATGTCTCATTTATAATTTAATTTTAGGAGGAAATCTGATTTTTCTAAATATTTTATAAGAACTCCAAAATAGCACATAGGTAAGGACATAAAGACCTGTTGACACATAAGGTATTTTCTATATCCCTTCAAATACATGTGTGTAGGTATAAATATACTCACTTTTTTTTTTTTTAATATAAACAGAGGTTTAGGGAATTGTTAGGCTGATGCATTTAAGGGGGAAAAGTATCGGCAGTAAGAATAGGAGGAACTGATTAGTTCGTGTAATCACATAAACATATATAGACATCATAAGATGGGAAATGAACCCTAACTTCAAGAGATGAGCAAGCTTCAGACAGTTTTTCTGTCACTGGAAGGTTAAATTAAATCTAAATCTAATTAAATGAGATGGTGATGGTAGAATAATAAAAGATATGTAGACAAAAAGGGAGGTTCTAATGAAGGATACAGAGATGTGAAAGGAATAAAAAGCAGGAAACTGTACTGTAAATGGGTCGTATTTCCCACTGGCTATTAAGTAAGACCCAGACTGCCTCTGAGCATAGGTTCTCCTCAGATGGAAAGGCACTAATAGGAACAGAGTGAAATTGTTCTGGCTGAGTTGTTTCTCACATGTTCTAAGTGACCAAGTGCAAGATGATTGAGGAAGTATCATTCTTAGCTGGTTTGATTTAGCTCTAGTGATCTGGGACTTTGTGATAGCAAATTCTTAGACCAAATTCTTATAAGTGGGCATGATCCAATTTCAAAAAAATATACTTCATTTGTAAGATTGTTACATTCCTGGTCATGTCCACATACACCTTTGTCTTTTATTTTCAAGTAGTTTTAAATCCCTATTTTCACTACTTCATAGGGTGAAGTGAAGAAGTCCAACTTATCAGTCCAACTTATCTGAACTTGGGTTACTAGGAGATTGACTTTCTGTCAACAAAATATATGATATTTTTTGTTGTGCAGTTTCTCTTATTATCTTTCCCTATTTACCCCAGGGATAAAGACCATGGACTGTCCTTTAGTGCCTATTTTTCATTCTCTTTGCAAACAGAACATTTTAAGTGTCAGATATGGGGAGGGAGGAGGGAGGAGGGTTCAGGATGGGGAACACATGTATACCTGTGGTGGATTCATTTTGATATTTGGCAAAACTAATACAATTATGTAAGGTTTAAAAATAAAATAAAATTAAAAAAAAAAAAAAAAAAAACGAGAACATGGCCACTCAGCTACACTTTCCATCCTCCCTTAGGTGCCAATATGGCCACAACATTCTAATAATTATGTTATCTTCTGGTCAAAGACATAAAAACTATAAAATATATTCTTATAGTCTTGTAAAAACTGAGAAAATTTGGAAATGGATGGTATATTAGTTATTATGGGATTATTGTTACTTTTCTCAATTGTGACAATGATAATATAGCTATGGAAGAGAAAGTTCTTATTTTAAGTAATGATTCACAATGTCTTCTACCTATTTTCAAATTGTTAAAATATATATCCAACACTTTTAGATAGATAAGTTTGAACAAGGACTTGATATTAGATGATATTAAAGAAGCAATGTCAATTTTGTTTTATATAATAAACATGTTTATACAACCAGATCCCTAAATTCACAGAAGACAAGGGTAGCAATAAAATCACAAGAGAGACTGTTGCATTATCAGAGTTAAAAAACTGTCAACAGCCACTAAAAATGTGGCCAAATATACCAAGGCAAGTTCTCAATTTAGAATGCAATATATGCCAGTTCAAAAGCTAAGACATTCAAGAGAAGTTATGACACATGGGGAAGAGAAAACGAATCAAAAGGATGAATTCTCCCTGTATATTAAAAATAAAAAACAAGGATCACTCCTGAGGCATTTCCTTCCATTTAATCTATTTTAAAATCTGCTATTAATAGAAAATAAGATGTAACTTTTAATGAGAATGACAGTTTTCAGTTCTCTCCCTCCTAATTTGTTAATATCTCCTGTCAGTCTAGAAAGATCATAGGCCTTATTTCCATGACCAGGTATCTTGTCCAGTGTTCAGAATATTAGAGATTTTAGAAACAGGATCAAAGGTAAAACTAATTTCAGGAAATCTAAATCACATGAAAGTAATATCTTAACCATTGGAGGATACAGAAGTGAAAGCATCTTATGAATGTCTACAATGACCTTAGAAGAGAATATACAACTCTCTGCCTATCAGGTCACTCTCACACAGTGTTATATTTTTCAAGAGGAATAATGAAGTATGTGAAGCTGTCATTCATGAGGATATCAATAGCCTCCATGCTACCCAAATACAAATTTGATTTTTCTAACCACATTTTATTTGACTCCTTAGTGATCGTCAGATCTTCTTATACACTTTTTGTCTCTTGGCACAACTGATGTCATTGGCAACTTCTTATTCCTTCTGTTTCAAGGGACCTATAAAATTATTGTGTCCTTGGCCATGTTCTCTCTCTTCTCTTTTATTAATATTCTCTCCCAGTAGTCTTATCCATGCTAAGAATGTGTAATCTATCTTCACTCGGTTGATTCCATATTCCTTTGAACTCTTCCTTGAACAGACTTAAATATTTTCCACATAATCTTTCCTTAGATTTATGAGACATATCTGATTTCTTTCTTTTCCTTAATGCCTTCATTAATTCATTAGCCTATCTTGTTAGAGCTTCCAAATTATATCCCATACTTACTTTCCTCCATCCATTTTTATCATCCTATTCCAAATCTCTTAAAACAATGCCATGTACCTACTACCACCACAAATCAGGGCTAGTAAATTTAAATTATCATGCAACTTTCCAAAACTACACCAAGAACACAGTCTGATAAAACAAACCATTTTATATCCATCACCCATAGTCATTAATTATCAAAATATCTCCACATTTACCTAATCTCTCTTTTCCTTTTGCTTTTTATTTTTTTTATTTATTTTTTTAAACTTTATTTTATTTTTTAACTTTACAATATTGTATTGGTTTTGCCATATATCAACATGAATCCTCCACAGGTATACACGTGTTCCCCATCCTGAACCCTCCTCCCTCCTCCCTCCATGTACCATCACTAAAAAGCAAACCACAGACTTCCTCTTATTTCACTAATAAAAACTTTGGTATGAGTGTATTTTCACATAACCATCATGCCATTGATACATTAGCAATAATAATAATTCCTAAATATCGCCTAATATTCAGTTCATATTAACACTTCTTAACTACCCTTAAATGTCTTTTCAGAGTTGCCTTCTCTGATTTGTCAGAATGCAAACAAGTTCTACACAGTTCACATCATTGAAATATCTCTTACATCTCTTTTATAACTATTTACTACATTTTGTCCATTGTTTCACTGGATAAACTAGGATATATCTCCTCCAGAATTTCTAATATCTATATTGACTGATTTTCCCCCCTCAACATGTCCTTTGCTTATTCCTACAGCTGCTATACTTTCTGAAAGCAGTTAGTTAAATCAAGGGGCTAGATGATATTTAGGCTCCATTTTATAGACAACAGTCCTTTTTTTTTTTTTTTTTTTGAGTTTTGAAAGTGGGATAAAACTTCTTTTTTTTTTAACTTTGCAATATTGTATACTTCCTGCTGAATGACATCACGGAGTTTATTACATTGTTTATCCCCACTGTATGCTAAGATAGATCAACTTAATCAGGTGGGTTCATACCTCTTCCTACCTTTATTGTTCCCTGTCAAAGTAATATTTAATGTTCTATTTTACTCAATATATCTTCCTGTATCTATGATAAAGGCATAGGCTATTTGACTAGATGGTCATATATATATTTATAGAGATTAAGCCATTTTTCATTCCCACCAACAAAGTTTGTGAAATGCCTATTTTCTCACATTTTTACCAAAATAATATATAGTCCAGCTTTTGAATTTTTGACTATTTGATACATAAGAAATAATACCTCAGGATTATTATTTTATATTGTATAATTATTAATAATTAATAACTATGATAATATTGCTAGTTATTAGAGAAATGAAACTCAAAACAACAACAAGGAATCACCTCACATCAGAATGGGTGTCATTAAAAAGTCTACAAATAATAAACACTGGTGAGGGTGTGGAGAAAAAGAAACTCTCTTACACTGTTGGTAAAAATGTAAATTGGTACAGCCTCTGGGAAATTCTATGGACAGAGAGTCTGGCAGGCTATACTCCAAGCGGTCGCAAAAGAGTCTCACATGACTTAATGACTAAGCAGCAACTATGGAGAACGGTTCAAAGGGTCCTTCAGATCAGATCAGATCAGTCGCTCAGTCTTGTCCGACTCTTTGCGACCCCATGAATCACAGAACGCCAGGCCTCCCTGTCCATCACCAACTCCCAGAGTTCACTGAGACTCACGGCCATCAAGTCAGTGATGCCATCCAGCCATCTCATCCTCTGTCGTCCCCTTCTCCTCCTGCCCCCAATCCCTCCCAGCATCAGGGTTTTTTCCAATGAATCAACTCTTCGCATGAGGTAAAAACATAGCTACCACATGATCCAATAATCCTACTCCTGAACATATATCCAGAGAAAATGCTAATTCAAAAAGATACATGCACCCTCGTATTCAATGAAGCACTATTTACAACAGCCAGGACCTGGAAGCAACCAAAATGTGTATTAACAGATAAATGGACAAGGAAGATGTGGTACATACACACACACACACACACACACACACACACACACACACACAAACATCTCAGCAACAAAAATAATTAACTAGTGGTATTGTCAGCAACATGGATGAACCTAGAGATTATCAATTAAATGAAGCAAGTCAAAGACAAATATATGATATCACTTATATGTGGAATCTAAAATATGACACATATAGTTACCTATGGAACAGAAACAGACTCAGAGACGTAAAAAGCAAACTTATGGGTGCCAAAAGGGATGTTGGGGGGTGGGAAGGGAGAGACGAATCAAGTTTGAGATGACATACATGCACTACTATATATAAACCAGGTAAACAACAGGGACCTACTGTGTGCCACTTTTTGTGTCCCAGTTGCGTTGCTTAATGTCTCAAAATCAGTGTTACATATCAGTGGCTATACTATTTTTCCTAGTTGTGTTTCTGACTTTATTAAGGAACCTCTTGTGTTTTTTCATTAAACACTGGCTTTGGACTGATATATTAAAAAATATTAAATCACATTAAGTATCCGTCAATTCCTACATTATTGAGACATTTTCTAATCAAGGATGGGTATTCAATAATGTCAAATAGCTCTATGTGTGAATATTACTACATGAATTTCTCCCGAATATGATGGAAATATTTTTCAGTATTCAGTCACCCTTGAATTTCTGCCCAAATCACTTTATTCACAGTATGATATTTTTATTGCCAATTGGATTTTATTTGCTAATATATTAAGATTTATCAGAATAAAGGTGAGGTAGTAATATCTTTTGTTTCTACATGCAAACTTTCTGAATCCTGTTTAATTTTATGTACCTTTCACAAAAATAATTTATAAGTTTCCTTATTTTGGATACCCTGGACAGTTTAATTAACAATTAGAATTTGAAAATTGGTATTTTCTGATCTTTAGGTTTTATATTACCATACATGCTCATCTGAGCCTAATGGATCTATGAGAGGGCTCTTTTATAAATTTCTGTACATTTTCTAAAATAGAAACTATCTTCTAAAAATTTCTTTCTATCTCTTAGGAAATTGTATTTTCCTAAAGCTACTCATTTCATCTGGATTTTCAAGTTTATTGACAAAGAATTTAAGAATGTACTCATAATTTTTTTAAAACTTCTCTGTTATGAGGGTTATATTCAGTAACATTTCTTTTGTGTATGTTTATTTTCTCCTATACACAGGCTCATGCATTACTAATCACCACAAAAATGATCATATAGACAGTTTAAATCTTAGCATTTTCTCTGTGCAATGTCAATTCCTCCTTCCCCTACTTGGCCTGTATTCCCCTGTACTGGGAATCAGCAAACACCCTAAAAAATAAATATGGGGTGGAATATTGTTTTATCTCAGGGCTTTTCCCTTTTATCTGGGATCATGTCCAGTGAAGTCCTTGTGGCTTTCATACTCTGTGATGTGTTCAAATGGTCACTGATGCAGTAGTAGTTGTATATTGTTACCCTGCTCATTTAACTTATATGCAGAGTACATCATGCGAAATGCCAAGCTGGATGAAGCACAAGCTGGAATCAAGATTTCTGGGAGAAATACCAATAACCTCAGATATGCAGATGACACCACCCTTATGGCAGAAAGTGAAGAGGAACTAAAAAGCCTCTTGATGAAAGTGAAAGAGGAGAGTAAAAATATTGGCTTAAAACTCAACATTCAGAAAACTAAGATCATGGCATCTGGTCCCATCACTTCAGGGCAAATGGGTGGGGAAACAGTGACAGACTTTATTCTTTAATGCTCCAAAATCACTGCAGATGGTGACTGCAGCCATGAAATTAAAAGATGCTTGCTCCTTGGAAGAAAAGCTATGACCAACCCAGACAGCATATTAGAAAGCAGAGACATTACTTTGCCAACAAAAGTCTATCTAGTCAAAGCTATGATTTTTCCAGTAGTCATGAATGGATGTGAGAGTCAGACTATATTAAAGCTGAGTGCTGAAGAATTGATGCTTTTGAACTGTGGTGTTGGAAAAGACTCTGGAGAGTCCCTTGGCCTGCAAGGAGATCCACCCAGTCAATCCTAAAGGAAATCAGTCCTGAATATTCTTTGGAAGGGCTGATGCTGAAGCTGAGACTCCAATATTTTGGCCACCTGATGCGAAGAACTGACTCATTTGAAAAGACCCTGATGCTGGGAAAGATTGAAGGCGGGAGGAGAAGGGGACAACAGAGGATGAGATGGTTGGATGGCATCACCTACTCAGTGGACATGAGTTTGAGTAAGCTCTGGGAGTTGGTGATGGACAGGAAAGCCTGGCGTGCTGGCATCCATGGGGTCTCAAAGAGTTGGACAAGGCTGAGCGACTGAACTGAACTGAACATCAGGTTTTACAATTGTAGAATTAGTTTGATACAAACCACAATATTAGTACTATTCAGTTCAGTTCAGTTATGTTCTTGCAATTATTATCTACAAGCAATTCTCAAAATGGAAATCAGAGCATATTAGTTTCCTACCTTTAATTTTCCAACAACTGTCATTTGCATTTGAGTTTAAATTCCTTACTAATTCCATAAGCTGGGGCTTATCTCACTTTCCTATGCTCTGGCATTCATGTATGTTTCTCAAACGCTGAAGCATATTTTTTCTGGAATTCCTGCCCCTCTTATTTTCTCCTCTTGAGACTCTTTGGCACAATATCTTTTTAATATTAGCTCTATCTCATTTTTCGTACCTTAGCTCAAAGGTCATAGCTGACCACATTCTAGTCACTTTTCAGCATATGGCTGTGTTTTATTTTCTTTGTTATCATTATAACTTGGAAATTACCTTTGTTTGCTCACTGTTTCATTATCCATCTTATGAGAGTAGGGAACTTGACTGCTTTGTTCTGTAATGTGGCTTAAGGTCTTGTAGAATAATTGGCAAATAACATGAACATAATACAGTTTTGCAAAATGAATAAATGACCATTACATTATCACTGTTTTTAATATAAATAAATAATATCTGTAAAATTTTGAGCCCCTTAAACATATTATAATAAGAAATAAATATTAAGTCCAAAAAAACTTGAAACACAACATTTAGGGTCTGATTCAGTTCAGTTCAGTCGCTCAGTCATGTCTGACTCTTTGTGACCCCATGAATCACAGCACGCCAGGCCTCCCTGTCCATCACCAACTCCCAGAGTTCACTCAGACTCACATCCATCGAGTCAGTGATGCCATCCAGCCATCTCATCCTCTGTCATCCCCTCCTCCTCCTGCCTCCAATCCCTCCCAGCATCAGAGTCTTTTCCAGTGAGTCAACTCTTCTCATGAGGTGGCCAAAGGACTGGAGTTTCAGCTTTAGCATCCAAAGAAATCCCAGGGCTGATCTCCTTCAGAATGGACTGGTTGGATCGCCTTGCAGTCCAAGGGACCCTCAAGAGTCTTCTCCAACACCACAGTTCAAAAGCGTCAATTCTTCGGCGCTCAGCTTTCCTCACAGTCCAATTCTCACATCCATACATGACCACTGGAAAACCATAGCCTTGACTAGATGGACCTTTGTTGATTAGCTGTGTTCATTAGTAGAAATTTGGTCAAGCAGTTTAACTTTTCATGAGATTCTATTATTTTCAGCTATAAAATGGGAAGGGTAATTAGAACACCTGAAATTTACCTTCCAGTTTGAAAATGTCATGATTTATTTTCTGACTTTTTACAGTATACTTTGTATTTTAACATTTTAATTTATAGTATAATCTAGTTCATTAAAAAAAATCATCAGTACTGCCATATGGCTTAGGAATTTGACTCTTGGGTATATATTTCAAAAAAACACTAATTCCAAAGATACATGCACCAATGTTTATAGCAGCTTTGTTTATAATTGCCAAGATATGGAAGCAGTTTAAGTAGCCATTAACAAATGAGTGAATGAAGGTGTATTCCATTACATGTATGTATTAATACAAGTCAGTCATAAAAAAAATGAAATAATACAATTTACAGCAACATGGATGAACTTGGAGGGCATTATGCTAAGTGACCTAAATCAGACAGATAAAGACAAATACTGTATGATATAAATTATATGTGGAATCTAAAAAAAAAAAAAAAAAACACACAACAAACTAGTGAATATAATAAAAAAGAAGCAGAACCACAGATATAGAGAACAAACCAGTGAAAAGAGAAGGACAATATGGTGGTGAGGAAGGGGAGGTACAAACTATTAGGTATAAGACAGGCTACAAGGCTATATTGCACAACATGGGAAACATAGCCAATATTTTGTAATAACTGTTAGAGGAGGGTCACCTTTAAAAAGTATATAAAAATTCATCAGTGCATTTGTTCCTTTAGGGTTTTTATTAACTATAAATATTTCAAGGAAATTGTCTTCTATTTTCATCTCAAATATTTTTATTTAATAGTTTTAAAATCTGTTGAATAATGTTTTGAACAAATATCATGATCAAAAGATAAAATCAATATGTCTATGTCATAGAGAGAATATTAGTAATATTAAACTTTCCTGGATGGTTTCTACTCTGCATAATGAATTTGCCATGTTTTTACATGAATAATGGAATATACTAAAATTGATGACACAATTCTTTTGTTAGAGCAGTTATGAGATGAAAAGACAAAATCTACAAGAAAAAGTTATTAAAAAACAACACATCTCTAATAATAAAAAGATGAAGTTTGTCTCACCATTTACATTTGTCTCTAGTGTTATGAATATTAGATCATATTTTAAGACTCATTCATAGTTTCATAGGATGGTCCAATTTTGATAAGCTCTGGTAGTGCTACTATAAATGTAAAAAGATTTATGAATTAATTTTCATATTTAAATTACAAAGTCTTCCGGTACAACTGAAGTTTCAGCTTCAGAGTTAAACTGGATATGTCTTTAGCATTCAAGACACTAACATATTTTAGAACATAGATTAATGTGAAATGTCTTCATCTCTAGGAAAGTACAATAAAACTACCTTGCAAATCGGCCTTCTGGGTATATTATAAAAGAATGAAAGCTTTCCTTTTTAGCCATTAAAAAAGTGATATAATTCAAGCTTCTCTCTTCAAATTTTATCCTTATATCACATAGATTATTTCACAAGAGCAATAAAATTTAATAAATTGAAAATATTACATATATAGTATAATTAAACCATTAAATTCTATTAAAGTGTTACATATTTGAAAAATAACATTAATCACTCTATCTAAGTTTCAAGTGTATAATAACAATTAGAAACTTATGCAAAGATTAAATCCAAATAATTCCTTGATAATTTAATATGTCACTGTTTTACCAATGATTATTTTCAGACACATTAGGAATTCATGGCCATATTTTATGTTCAGTAAACTTTTTTAAAAAATGAAAATATCTTTATTGTTTCCTATAATTATAAAAATTTTCATAAAAAGTAAAATTAGAATAAATCAGAAAATGGAAGTCTTTTCCAGTTCTAATCTCCAGGGACAGGGGGCATCCTTCCTTCTGGCTTTTGGAACATGTCCTTTCGAATCTTGTTTTTGCTGATTGCAGACATAAAATCCCTCAGCAGAGATGAGATGACTATCAGCTGCAACTATTTTAAAGCAAAATTACACAGTGAAAAAGAAGAATATATTGACGGTTTCTATAAACTATAGTGGAATAGGAAGTGTTCAGACCAGTGTTCATAAGTAGGTAAACGATTATGTTATTGTGCCACCAAAGAAAAATCCTATAATATCAAAGAGAAGTAAGGTATGAAGTGACCCAACTGAAATCTTACTGCCCATACAAATTATATGCTGCTGCTGCTACGTCACTTCAATCCTGTCCTACTCTGTGCAACCCCATAGATGGCAGCCCACCAGGCTCCCCCGTCCATGGGATTTTCCAGGCAAGAGTACTGGAGTGGGGTGCCATTGGCTTCTCCCAAATTATATGATTTGAGGATATATATCCAAATTGGGTTTTTCTTTGGCCAAAATGAAGCAGTACCTTATCTAGTTGATTAGTTTTGCTTGGAGGTTAATTTTCACAAAGAGCTTGCTTAGTGTTCAGGTAACCCCTCTACATTAAAATGAAGAAGGGCTAAGGGACGTTGGATTGAGTTTAGGACTAGCAGTTGCAAGCTATCATAGACAAAATGGATAAACGAAAGGTCCTGCTGTATAGCATAGGGAATAATACTCAATATCCTGTAATAATAAACCATAATGGAAAAGAAAAAAGTTAACTAAAAAAAATCAGGCCCCTCTGTCCATGGGATTTTCCAGGCAAAAACATGGGTGGATTGCCATTTCCTTCTCCAGGGGACCTTTCCAACCCAGAAATCAAACCTGGTCTCCTGGTTTGTGGATTATTTCCCAGTGAGCCACCAGGGAGGTCCTATATATATACACCATGCTTTGCCTTTTTATTTACTCAAAAGCATAATTGTCAAAACAATAAATTGTGATATAAATGATTGATATTTATCACTGAACCCTCCTGGCATGCAGATATGTAGTTTTCCTTCTCTGCCTCATTCCAGTATATAAGGAAAACTACGTATCTGCATGCCAGGAGGGTTCAGTGATAAATATAAATCATTTATATCACAATTTATTGTTTTAATAATTATGCTTTTGAGTAAATAAAAAGGCATAGCAATGAGATAAGTATATAAGAGTTGTTTCAAATCTGGTGGATGATCAGAATCACCTGGAGATCTTTTTTTAAAAGAATTTCAGATAATTGGGTCCAATTTTAGACCATCTGAATCTGTTTCCCAGGCATGGCCTATAAAACTGTACAAAAATATAATTAAAATATACAAATGATCTTATTATTCAGATGTATTTGAAATCATTGCATAAAAAGTCAAAGGTACGAATAATCCCTGTGCCTCAATTCTAAAGTCTATGGTTGGGGGTAGGAGTTTGCCACAAAGAAGCAATTTTCCAGTACCAGCAGCGTTTCCCACGGTTCAACTCAAACACACTCTACCTGGATATAGCATTGAATCCCATAGGTTAGGAGCTCAGTCCCACAAGACAACCCTCACTCCCAACATCAGATGTCAGTGGCAGGTCCAGGTTACCACCTGTCCTTCTGATAGACTGGCAATAGTTGGGAGGTTCTAGAGACTCCCCTCCTTGAATTTGTTAATCTGCTAGAGTAGCTCACAGAAGTCAGGAAAATATTTTACTTACTAAATTACCAGTTTCTTATAAAAGACTATAACTCACCAGAAATAGCCAGGAAGAGATGTACAGAGCAAGGGGTGTGGAAAGAAAGACATGGAGCTTCCCTGCCCTATTCAAATGTACCACTTTCCCCAAGTCTCCACATGTTCAGCAGTCCAGAAGCTCTCCCATCCCTTTGCTTTGAAGATTTTTACAGCAGCTTCTTTACATAGGCATGATTGCTCAAGTCATTGTTCACTGGTTGTCAATCCAACCTCCAGCCCATACCACATCCCTAAGTCCCCAGAGGTCACAGGAGAAGGCAGAGGGGGAGAGGGGATTCAACCTTCTGATTACAGGCTTGAGTCTCTGTGCAATAAGCCCCCATCCTTAGGTACAGCCCAAAAGCCACATTATTAATAAAACAAAAAGACAACTATGTGGCTCTCATCCTTTGGAAATTCCAAGGATTTTAGGAGCTCTATGCCAGGAAAAGTGGACTAAGTATATAAAATATATTCATATATTTTATACTTTTCATTGAATTGCATATATATATAATAGGTGTGCAATTCAATGGAAAGGATAATTTTTTCATAATGTTGCATGCTTTCAAAAGATAACTGAAAATTATTATTTTCCAGTTTCTAACTGTAACAAAGCTTTAAAAAGAAACAAAACAGCCTGAGGTAGAAAAAATTAAACTGACAAAGAGACAGTAAATAATTAACAACTTGTCTACTTTTTATGTAACTTATTTACTGCTATGATTTCATACAAATAAAAACATCATCATCTTTCCAGAGGCATAACACTCTATAATTATTAATGCCCAAAATATAGCAATAAAATAGAAGAATTGTAGAATGATAGAACTGTATTTAATAGATAGAATTGGTCACCTATGGACATGGACACAAATGATAATTTATGAACAATCATGTAAAATGAACTAAAGTCACTAAATGTTAAAATTGCTCTAGTGTTTGAATCATAATTTATATTAGCTTTCATCCTTTGATATTGAGGTGACTTTCCTCCTGCATAATAATAGGATTATATTAATTGCACTGACTTCATTTGGAGAAATGAGTACAGTAGATTGCAAGCAAATTTGAATATAGATATTTTTTCTTCCAACATGGACACTTAGCTTTTAAAAAATTATCTTCAATAATCAGTGTGAAATAGCTGTTACTATTTTCAGAGCAAAAATAAAATGTACAAAGAAATATTTTAATAGTTTGATCATACATTTTATAGAGATAGTTACTATATGCCATCTTTTACTGTTTATGTTCACTTAATTCCCTTTAAATATTTCTCTTCCACATCTCATTTTATCGTACCATCATTTATGGATGATATTTTTATTCTTGCTGGCATTTTAACCTTTTTTAATGGAGAAAAATCCACATATATATGAACACAGATAAATATACCAACAATGCAGTTTATGTTCTTACAAATAATGCAAAATTTTTCATTACATTTTGAGAGAAATACACTGTCATTACTTAATTTGATAAGTAAAATTGCTTTATATCATAATGATTAGATAATACTGCTTAACACTAAATATGTAACATTAGAAATGTAAATGACAAAATGTAAATTATTAAATGTTCATAAATGCTAAAAACAAACAATAAAAATTAATTATATGTACAAATCTTTTGTATTCTGAATTTAATTCTCTCAACAAATAAATCTGTCTAAGATCCAAATTTATGAATTTTCTCTGGCATTCTCAATGCCAAAATAATGTCTATGGCAATAAAACTTGTTTCTTTAAGAACATGGAGTTTAGGATAATTTCTAAAGTGTTTTCTTTTTCTTAAGCTACTAAGGACAAGAAATGTTTTCACTACCTATTGGGACATCAAAACACAACTCACAGAATTTATTATGGAAAAGTATTAAGTAGAAATTTGACACAGAATTGAGATGAATTCATTGAGATAAAATGTGTTCTCTTCAGCTTTGTTTTTATTTTTTGTTTTACTTTTTGATTGATTCATGTTAGTACAGAAGACATTGTCCCATTCCATCTAGTTTCATTCCAGAGCATAAAATATCATTTGAACAGAAAAATTCCCTAAAGGTTTTCGTAGTTTATCCTTTTGTGGAGGAGTGACACTCAGAATTGGACAGTATAAAGCTTGAGATGTTTTGGTTTTTTACTCAGGCAAAGGACTATAAAATGCATAGTATCAAAGTTAAAATAGGCATAGCCCACACTGGCCTTTTGTACGCCATATATATTTATTGAAGTTTTATGTATCATATGAAAATACCATACATCAACTTTTAATTGGCTCATGCCACATTCCATCAGAAGGACTGGGCTCATCAGTGATCACTCAGGCGCCCAGGAGGGTAGTGTAGCCATGATCTCGCAACCCTGCCATCTCACTATGAGGTTTCAGGGTTTGTGGAGGCAGAGATGAGAGGAGTCAGGAATTGAGCGCTGGTAACTACATTGTTCAGGAAACCCGACAACACGTTTTAGAAGCAGAACTAGTCGTATGTATATTTCTGTTCTCAAAGGGGTAGAGAAAAGTAATTTTCCAGACAACTGGAAGTAGAGAAGAACCAGATATTGTGCCTATTGCTAAGTTGTACCATAACATTTGAACAGAAATATTTATTTCAGTAACATACAGTAAACATTTTAAATCCACTTATTTTATTTTATTTTTTATTATGTTAGTAATACTTGTATGTGTATGTTGAAATGGAAGGTCATGTTCATAAAATAGCGCATAGCTAAGACAAGACTGTGTGGGTCACAACAAACTGGAAAATTCAAGAGATGGGAATACCAGACCACCTGACCTGCCTCCTGACAAATCTGTATGCAGGTCAAGAAGCAACAGTTAGAACTGGACATGGAACAACAGACTGGCTCCAAATTGGGAAAGGAGTACATCAAGGCTGTATATTGTCACCTGCTTTTTTAACTTCTATGCAGAGTACATCATGAGAAATGCCACACTGAATGAAGCACAAGCTGGAATCAAGATTGCTGGGAGAAATATCAATAACCTCAGATATTCAGATGACATCACCTTTTTGGCAGAAAGTGAAGAACTAAAGAGCCTCTTGATGAAAGTGAAAGAGGAGAGTGAAAAAGTTGGCTTAAAACTCAACATTCAGAAAACTAAGATCATGGCATCCGGTCCCATCACTTCATGGCAATTAGATGGGGAAACAGTGGGAACAGTGACAGACTTTCTTTTTGGGGGCTGCAAAATCACTGCAGATGGTGATTACAGCCATAAAATTAAAAGATGCTTGATCCTTGGAAGAAAAGCTATGACCAAACTAGACAGCATATTAAAAAGCAGAGACATTATTTTGCCAACAAAGGTCTGTCTAGTCAAAGCTATGGTTTTTCCAGTAATCATGTATGGATGTGAGAATTGGACTATAAAGAAAGCTGAGCACTGAAGAATTGATGCTTTTGAACTGTGGTATTGGAGAAGACTCTGGAGAGTTGGAGATTCAACCAGTCAATCCTAAAGGAAATCAATCCTGAATGTTCATTGGAAGGACTGATGTTGAAGCTGAAGCTCCAATATTTTGGCCACCTAATGTGAAAAGCCAACTCATTGGAAAAGACCCTGATGCTGGGAAAGATTGAAGCCAGGAGGAGAAGGGGACAACAGAGGATGAGACTGTTGGATAGCATCACCTACTCTATGGATGTGAGTTTGAGTAAGCTCAGGGAGTTTGTGATGGACAGGGAAGCCTGTCGTGCTGCAGTCCTTGGGGTCGCAAAGAGTCAGACATGACTGAGGGACAACTGAACTGAAGACAAGACAAAGGTTTCAATCTAACTTTATATCAGAAATAATTTTGTTATAGCTTTTAATTGTAACATGTTTGTGAACATTTCAAGATGTTTCAGAATTTGCAATAAGGTGCATTCCCCTCCATTACCTGACATCAGTTTCAAATAATAGTTACTGTCAGGAGTTGAAAATGAAGTAGGAAGATACTATCAAGATGGTTTATTGTATCAAGGATAGGCTTTGGATTACACAGATTTGGAGCATTACATTTATTTTTCAGCCAGTTAGCCATGCAACAGTTACTAAAAAGTTCATAAAATTCAGTTTCAAAATTGGTAAAACAGGGGCAAGATAACCTCTTTCAAGTGTTGTCTTGAGATTTAAAGGTATATATCAAAAATGCAGAATATAGTACATTTGACACACAATGTTTCAAAGTGTTATTATTAATATTTTTATGATACCAAAATGTAATACTCTTTTAACTCTTATATTTTAGTGAATAGTTTTATAATTCAGCTGTAAGAATCATTTATGTGGTGGGATGTCTAGAGAAAATTTTTATAATGTGAACCACCCAATAAGCAGTCAGTCAATGTCTGTGGTAGTCTACACTGACTATTGATATCATTAAGTACAAGAGAATTACTAATCAAGTTATTTCTGTATTTGGGGGTGTGGTTTAAGGTTCCAAGGAGACTGAGTCGTTTCTGAGACAGACAAAGTTTCAGAACATCTCAAGGATAACTTTTTGTAAAATATTTTTTTTTATTATCCTCCCCCTACCTTCCTCATCATCCACATTTCTACTCCTAGGACCACATTTCAAAGACTAAAGCAAACATATTGGCAACTCAGATCACTAAGGCAAAACCTGCATTTGCCAAAGGATTGAGGCACATTACCATGTTGAGCACTTTCCTTAAAAAAATTAACTATCAAGGCAATCATCTCCAAGTTCATAACTAGGAGCAGGAGACTAATTGACAACTAAATTTGTAATACAAGCAACCATTTACATTGCCTTTCATGTAAAAGTATTATTAAAGGGTAAGACACTAGGAATTATGTCTATTTGTAGTATAAATAAATCAATATTATAAAGTAGACATTAATGATCAATATTATGATAGAGAATAGGAAAAGTCATGGAACATAAAAGGAAAACATGCAAATGTAGGGCCCTCTCCTATAAATCTGGAGAAGGCAATGGCAACACACTCCAGTAGTCTTGCCTGGAAAATCCCATGGATGGAGGAGCCTGTGGGCTGCCCTTTATGGGGTCGCACAGAGTCAGACACTACTGACGCAACTTAGCAGCAGCAGCAGCTTCTGTAAATCTACCTCCGTTCCTTTAAATACTTTCCTAACCTGCATTTCAGTTACCACCTTGAAGTTATATGCTTTTATTTTCCTTTTGAAGGGTGAAATTGCTTCTATAGACCATGTTAAATGCCATCAATTTTAAGAATAAACATTAAAATATATTTTGTGTATGAAATATAATTTAATCATAAATTATACATACACAAAATACATACAAGTAATAATTTTTTACAACCTAGTAGCAGGATTGTAACACTGTCATTTTAAATAAGTAGCTAACAATAGTTTCATACCGGTATGTATATGACAAGGGGGAAATTATTTTCATCTAATACATGAATTTACTTGTACTAACTGCTTTGGGAAGCTTGATTTAAAACTTTATTTTATGAGCACAGCTTCGCACCTATGGACACCTTTTCTTTGACAAAGGAGGCAAGAATATACAATGGATTAAAGACAATCTCTTTAACAAGTGGTGCTGGGAAAACTGGTCAACCACTTGTAAAAGAATGAAACTAGAACACTTTCTAACACCATACACAAAAATAAACTCAAAATGGATTAAAGATCTAAACATAAGACCAGAAACTATAAAACTCTTAGAGGAGAACATAGGCAAAACACTCTCCAACATACATCACAGCAGGATCTTCTATGACCCACCTCCCAGAAAATTGGAAATAAAAGCAAAAATAAACAAATGGGATCTAGTTAAAATTAAAAGCTTCTGCACAACAAAAGAAACTATAAGCAAGGTGAAAAGACAGCCTTCAGAATGGGAGAAAATAATAGCAAATGAAGCAACTGACAAACAACTCATCTCAAAAATATACAAGCAACTCCTACAGCTCAATTCCAGAAAAATAAATGACCCAGTCAAAAAATGGGCCAAAGAACTAAATAGACATTTCTCCAAAGAAGACATACAGATGCTAACAAACACATGAAAAGATGTTCAACATCACTCATTATCAGAGAAATGCAAATCAAAACCACAATGAGGTACCATTTCACCCCAGTCAGAATGGCTGCAATCCAAAAGTCTATAAGCAATAAATTCTGGAGAGAGTGTGGAGAAAAGGGAACCCTCTTACACTGTTGGTGGGAATGCAAACTAGTACAGCCACTATGGAGAACAGTGTGGAGATTCCTTAAAAAATTGGAAAAAGAACTGCCATACGACCCAGCAATCCCACTGCTGGGCATACACACCGAGGAAACCAGAATTGAAAGAGACACGTGTACTCCAGTGTTCATCGCAGCACTGTTTATAATAGCCAGGACATGGAAGCAACCTGGATGTCCATCAGCAGATGAATGGATAAGAAAGCTGTGGTACATATACACAATGGAGTATTATTCAGTCATTAAAAAGAATACATTTGAATCAGTTCTAATGAGGTGGATGAAACTGGAGCCTATTATACAGAGTGAAGTAAGCCAGAAAGAAAAACACCAATACAGTATACTAACACATATATATGGAATTTAGAAAGATGGTAATGACAACCCTGTATGCGAGACAGCAAAAGAGACACAGGTGTATAGAACAGTCTTTTGGACTCTGTGGGAGAGGGAGGAGGGGGATGATTTGGTAGAATGACATTAAAAAATGTATAATATCATATAAGCAAAAAAAAAAAAATACATTGAATGGACTAATCTGATTCTAGAATTATCTGTTTAAACTTTAATAAGGAGGAAAATTTAAAGAGTGTGTTATTGAAAGACAAGATTTGGTCAAACTCAGTAATTAAATTGATAAAGCCTATGATAGAATTCAGCTACTTTTCTTTTTGAACTTAATTTGATAAAATAATGGCATATTTTAAGTTTCATTTAGTTTGTATCTATATAACATAACTATATATAATTTTGTATTTGTATGCTTGTGTCTATGTAATAAATGCATTATAATAGCAAGAAAAAAAAAGAAGTTGTTCTCGGAAAACTGGATGGCAATATGTAAAAAATGAAATTAAAACATTCTCTAACACCATATACAAAGATAAATTCAAAATGGATTAAATATAATATTGGGCACTTTGAAACTCTTAAAGAAAAACATAGCCAGTACAGTCTTTGACATAAATAACAGCAATATTTTTGGATATATCTCTTCAAGGAAATAAAAGTAAAATGAAAACAAATGGAATCTAACTAAATGTAAAAGCTTTTGCACAGCAAAGGAAATCATCAATGAAACAAAGAGACAACCTACAGAATGGGAGAAAATATTTGAAAATGACTTGACAGATAAGGGATTAATGTCCATCATATAAAAACAGTTCATATAAATCAATATTTAAAAAGCCTGATTAAAATATTGGCAGAACTGAATAGACATTTTTCCAAAGAAGCCATATAGATGGCCAACAGGAACATGAAAAAAGCTCAGCATCACTAATTATCAGGGAAATGCAAATCAAAACCACAAAGAGATATCAACTCACACCTGTCAGGATGTCTGTCACCAAAAAGAATGCAAATAACAAAAATTGGCAAGGTATTGAAAAAAGGGACCCTTTGTACACTGTTTGTAAGCATTTAAATTGGTGCAGCTGCTGTGGAAAATGGAATGGAGGTTTCTCAAAAAACTAAAAACAGAACTACCATATGACCAAGAAAATCTACTCTTGGGTACCTGTCTGAAAAAAACAAAAACAGTAATTCAAAAAAATATAGGCACCCCCATTATTCATAGTAGTATTACTTATAGTTGCCAAGATATGGAAGCAACATTAGTGTTCACCAACAAATAAATGTATAAAGAAGATATGGCATACTCACACAAATGCATCCATATATGTACGTTTATACATGCACAGTGAAATACTGCTAAGCTGTAAAAAAGATGATTTTTTTTTTTCCTTTTGCAGCAATACGGATGAACTCGGAGGACATTGTGCTTAGTGAAATAAGTCAGACAGAGAAAGACAAACTACTATATGATATCAACGTGGATTCTAAAAAATACAACACACTAGTGAATATATTTTCTTAAAAAAAGCAGACACAGATATAGAAAACAAACTAGTGGTTATCAGTGGGGAGGGCAGGAGGAGAAATATAGGGGTGGGGAAATGAGACATACAAGTTATTGAGTGTAAGATAGAGAGCCAATAATTTTTAATAACTATAAATGAAAAGTAACCTTTAAAATTTGCAGGACAGTTTAAAAAGAAAAAAGAACAGAAATCAATCCAGCACAGCCTAATACTAAGATCATTTCATATCCTTTACTTTCAATAAGAATTTGTAGAATTTTATAGCTTGCAGGCAATTTAATTCAAATGTTCCACTTGGATAAACTAAAAAATAATGCCTCAAAAGATTTGACCAGCTGTCCAAGGTCAAAGAACACAGTGGCACTCTGAGTTAAACTGGGTATTTTGATTGCTGGTTTAGATATCTATCTAATTTTATAATTTCTCTAATTATAAAAGTGTAAGAATATAAGAACAACACCAACAAAACCATTTTCAAGGAAATTAAGAGTGCTTATTGACACTATGGATCACAATAACTGTGGAAAATTCTGAAAGAGATGGGAATACCAAACCACCTGACCTGCCTCTTGAGAAACCTATATGCAGGTCAGGAAGCAACAGTTAGAACTGGACATGGAACAACAGACTGGTTCCAAATAGGAAAAGGAGTACATCAAGGATGTATATTGTCACCCTGCTTATTTAACTTATAGGCAGAGTACATCATGAGAAACGCTGGACTGGAAGAAGCACAAGCTGGAATCAAGATTGCTGGGAGAAATATCAATAACCTCAGATATGCAGATGACACCACCCTTATGGCAGAAAGTGAAGATGAACTAAAAAGTCTCTTGATGAAAGTGAAAAAGGAGAGTGAAAAAGTTGGCTTAAAGCTCAACGTTCAGAAAACGAAGATCGTGGCATCTGGTTCCATCATTTCATAGCAAATAAATGGGGAAACAGTGGAAACAGTGTCAGACTTTATTTTTCTGGGCTCCAAAATCACTGCAGATGGTGACTGCAGCCATGAAATTAAAAGACACTTACTCCTTGGAAGGAAAGTTATGACCAACCTAGATAGCATATTGAAAAACAGAGACATTACTTTGCCAACAAAGGTTCATCTAGTCAAGGCTATGGTTTTTCCTGTGGTCATGTATGGATGTGAGAGTTGGACTGTGAAGAAGGCTGAGCACCGAAGAATTGATGCTTTTGAACTGTGGTGTTGGAGAAGACTCTTGAGAGTCCCTTAGACTGCAAGGAGATCCAACCCATCCATCCTAAAGGAGACCAGTCCTGGGTGTTTATTGGAAGGACTCATGCTGAGGCTGAAACTTCAATACTTTGGGCACCTCACGCGAAGAGTTGACCCATTGGAAAAGACCCTGATGCTGGGAGGGCTTGAGGGCAGGAGGAGAAGGGGATGACAGAGGATGAGATGGCTGGATGGCATCACCAACTCGATGTACGTGAGTTTGGGTGAACTCCAGGAGTTGGTGATGGACAGGGAGGGCTGGCTTACTGCGATTCATGGGGTCGCAAAGAGTTGGACACGACTAGCGACTGAACTGAACTGAACTGATTCAAACATGAGTTTTGATAATGTTAGTCTAAAAACTAAAGAAAAAGCAAAATGTTTTAGCTCTATCTTGCCATTAAAATCTCTTTATTGATAGAAAGAGAATCGGGGCATTTGAATTGCTATCTCTACAATGAAATGTCCTAAGATGGAGGAATGATTGGGCATGAAGGGGAGGGCATCAGTTATAATCATTAGGTATACACTGTCTCCGTGTTAAGTTATCCCATGGCAAGAGTTGACTTGATTCTTAGAGAAGCTCTGCTTGCAGAAACAAAATCAGTGTTTGCGACAAAGTAGAAATATGGAGGGGAAAAAGTAAACTTATTGACCTCTAAATAGATTGCAAAGCCTTGGTAAAATGAACCATGTGAATTCTTTTCACAAGGGCTCAGTGTGATTGTGATGGTGGTTTTTATACAACCACATCGATGTATTAGCTTGATTCAGAATTTTATTGTGCTCTTGTAAATGAAGCACAGTAAAATCTGGAGATATTATATATAAAAACTCTAAGTATAAGTAAGACAAAAAATTATCTTCCTAAAATGCTTTTCCCATAATATCTGTTGTTTAACAAACATCAGGAAACATTTAAAGTTGTAATACAATATGAAAATGAATGCCAATGGTGTATAACTGTCTGATAAAACGTGAGCTACCTGAAGAATTGAAATTAATTTATACTAAAACATTATCTTTTTATGGCAGGCAGATGTTGGGGTTATGGTATTAGTGAACTAAGGGTTCTTCTCATTCACAGATCAGAGTCTGTTTTTTAATAAATTGAGAAGCCAAGGTCTAACCCTTCTGGCAGAAGATTGGCTTCCTAATTATCCTAGTAATAGCTCTAAATTATTATTCAATGTAGGTCTGCGTCCTACTGTTAGTGGGTCATAATATCCCTCTGGATTCATACTTTTTTCTTGTTTTAGTAAAAGACTTGCCATCTGCAGATGATTCAAGTTCATTGTCTAGATTTTTAAAATAACACTGATGTGGTTGGGAAGCTATTTATGCATTTGAAAGGATTCACAAGTGATCTGGGAGACAGACAGTTGATTTCTCTTTAAGATTTATTCTCCCTTCTCTCCTGAAAAAATAACATCAGAAGTTTCACATCACAATACATTATGTTTATCTTCTTAATTTTTCTTTCACTCTAATATAGACAATATTCTGTTTATTTGCTTCATTTTTTTACATTCCATAAAATTTATTACAACATGGGTTTAGATGCAAATTGATTCCACTGATTAAGTGGGCTCCTAATATTTGGAATCCTTCAGCTCCTTCAGAATAAAGAGCCATTTGCAATGGAGACATTAACTGCATTGGATTGATTATGGATTCTTGACACCTGAATTAGGTTCAGAACTAAACTAATTCCTAAGGACTATATATTATCCCATTGCATATGTATACCACTTTTTTTTTTTTCCCATTTATCTATCAATGGACACGGGTTGTTTGCATGTCCAGGCTATTATAAATAGTCCTGCTATGAACATTGTGGTGTATGTGTCTTTTTAAATTTAAATTATTCAGGAGACATAGGAACCATGGATTCAATCCCTGGGTTGGGAAGATCCCCTGGAGGAGGGCAGAGCAACCCACTCCAGTATTCTTGCCTGGAGAATCCCATGGACAAGAGACTGGAGGGCTACAGTCTAAGGGTTGCAAAGAGTTGGACAAAACCAAAGCAACTTAGTATTTACACACAGATACCCAGGAGTGAACTTGCAGCATCATATGGTAGCTCTGATTTTAGTTTTTAAATGAACCTCCATACCGTTTTCCATAGGGAAACAATATATATAGTTTTATATATACATGTATATATACATATAGTTAATACAGTCAATAAGTTAATGCAGTTCCCTATGTTATAAAGTAAGTTCATGTTCATTATAAATTTTATTATATATATACATATAATACTATATACTATATAGTAGTTTGTACGTGTTAATTCCAAATTCCTAATTTATCCCTCCCTCCCTGCCCAATTTACATTCCCAATAACAGTGTGGGAGGGTTCCGTTTTCTCCATGCTCCATCCCTCAAATGGCAGAAGTGATTTCATTGATTTAATGTTACTATTTCTCAATTTCCACATTACCACCAACTACTCTAGTTTTCTGTGTCTGACTGTGATTATAAGTTTATAATCAATGTTTTGGCCAGGGAGGGGGAAATAAGAACCCCAAGAACACAATATATCTTTCCATATTTTTGTGTCATCTATAATTTCTTTCATCAATATCTTACAGTTTTGGGGGCCCAAGTCTTTTGTCTTCTTGGGTAGGTTTATTCTTATGTATTTCATTCTTTTTGATGTTATGGTAAATGGGATTATTTCCTTAATTTCTCTTTCTGATATTTCATTGTTAGTGTATGGAAATGCAACAGATTATTGTATGTCAATATTGTTAAGTATCCTCATTGTTAAAATGACCATACTACCCCAGGAAATGTACAGATTCAATGTAATTCTTATCAAATCAGCAATGGCATTTTTCATAGAACTAGAACAAAATTTTATTTGTATGGAAACATGAAAGACCCAAAATAGCCAAAATAACCTTGAGAAAGAAGAACAAACCTGGAGGAATCATGTTCCCTAAATTCAGACTATACTACAAACCTATAATCATCAAAACAATAAGGTAATGGCCCAAAAGTACTTAGGTCAATGGAACAGTTGAGAGAGCCCAGAAATAAACCCACACACTTATGATCAATTAACTTGTAACAAAGGCAAGAATATACAATGAAGAAAAGACAGCCTCTTTTAATAAGTGATTTTGGGAAAACTGGATGGCAACATGCAAAAAATGAAATTAGAACACTATCTAGCATCATATACAAAAATAAACTCAAAGGGGACTAAAGACCTAAATATAAGACCAGATACTATTAAATACCTATATAGCCAGGAAATTATAGGCAGAACACTCTTTGACTTATATGGCAGCAATATTTTTTGCATCTGTCTCCTAGAGTAATGAAAATAAAAACAAAAATAAATGAGACTTAATTAAACTTAAAAGCTTTTGCATTACCAAGGAAACCATAAATAAAACAAAAAGACAACCTACAGAATGGGAGAATATATTTGCAAACAATGCTACTGACAAAAGGTTAATATCTATAATATACAAACAGCTCACACAGCTTAATATTTTAAAAAGCCAATCAGAAAATTGGAAGAAGAACTAGATACACATTTCTCCAAAGAAGATATGAAAATGGCCAACAGGCACATGAAAAGATGCTCAGTATTGCTAAGTATTAGAGAAATACAAAGCAAAAGTATAAGGAGGTACAACTGACACCAGTCAGAATGGGCATCATCAAAAATTTATGAACAATAAATGCTGGAGTGGATGCGGAGAAAAGGGAACCCTCCTACACTGTTGGATATGTAAATTTGTGCAGCCACTGTGGAGAACAGTATGGAGGGTCCTCAAAAAAATAAAAATAAGATTAGCATATGGCCCAGCAATCCCATGCCTGGGCACATATCCAGAAAAAAACATAACTGAAAAAGATCCATACATCCCAATGTTCATTGCAGCATTGTTTACAATACCCAGGACATGGAAGCAACCTAAATGTCCATCAACAGAGGAATGAATAAAGAAGATGCACATATATACAATGGAAAAATATTACTCAGTCATCAAAAGGAATGGAATAATGTAATGTCATTTGCAGAGATGTGGGTAGAACTGCTGCTGCTGCTGCTAAGTCGCTTCAGTCGTGTCCGACTCTGTGCGACCCCATAGATGGAAGCCCACCAGGCTCCCCCGTCCCTGGGATTCTCCAGGCAAGAACACTGGAGTGGGTTGCCATTTCCTTCTCCAATGCATGAAAGTGAAAAGTGAAAGTGAAGTCACTCAGTCATGTCCGACTCAGTGACCCCATGGACTGTGGCCCATCAGGCTCCTCCATGCATGGGATTTTCCAGGCAAGAGTGCTGGAGTGGGGTGCTATTGCTTAGAACTAGAGACTATCATACTGAGAGAAGTAGGTCAGAAAAAGAAAAGCAAATATTGTATAATATTGTTACATATGGAATCTAAAAATATAGATTGATTTATTTGCAAAGCAGAAATAGAGACACAGATGAAAGGAACAAACTTATGGATACCAAGGTGGGAGTGGGGAGTGCAACAAATTGGGAGATTGGGATTGACATATATATATATATACATATATATGTATATATATATATATATATATATATATATATATATACACACACACACTATTTATAAAATAGGTAACTAATAGATAACTACTGTATAGCACAGGGAACTCTACTCAGTGTTCTGTGGTGACCTAAATGGAAAGAAAATCCAAAAAAGAGGCTGCTGCTGCTGCTAAGTCGCATCAGTCCTGTCTCTGTGCAACTCCATAGACGGCAGCCCACCAGGCTCCCCTGTTCCTGGGATTCTCCAGGCAAGAACATTGGAGTGGGCTGCCATTTCCTTCTCCAATGCATGAAAGTGAAAAGTGAAAGTGAAGTCGTTCAGTCGTGTCCGGCTCTTCACAACCCCATGGACTGCAGCCTACCAGGCTCCTCCATCCCTGGGATTTTCCAGGCAAGAGTACTAGAGTGGGGTGCCATTGCTTTCTCTGCTAAAAAAGAGGACATGCATATATATGTATAACTGATTCACTTTGGTGTACACTGGAAACAAATATAATATTGTAAAGCAAATATACTACAGTAATATTTTATTTAAAAAGAAGATTTAGAAAAAGAATATCAAGTGTTAGTGCAAGTGTGAAGCAACTGGAATGCTCATATATTGCTGATTTTAGTATATGTTGATACTACACCATCACTATAGAACCTTTTTTGACAGAATCTACTATGTTTGAACACATGCATAACACTTGACAGGGCACTTCAACTCAAAGATAAAAACTTAATAGAAATGTATGTGCATATTCATCAATATACATGCAGATGGAGGTCCCAGAAGCACTACTGTAATAAACAAAACTGGAAACAGTATAAATACCATCAAATCAAAGGCAGACAAACGAATCATGGTATATTTATGCAATGGAATACTACCTAATAATTCAAATGTTCTATATAGCTATATGCAAGAACATAGATGAATCTAGGAGTGAAAAAAGTAAGACACAAAAGAATATAAGCAACTTGATTCCAAATATAAATTTTAAATTTTAAATCAGACAAAATTAATGTGCAGTGCAAAAGTCGTTATATTTGGAGAGTAGTTATATTTGGAGAGTAGTTATATTTGGAGAAGTTGAGTGACTAGGAAGGACATCATGGTTTCTATTGTGTTGTCAATCTTTCATTTCTCATTCTGAGTGACTGCTATATCAATGTTTTCATGTGGAAATCCATTGTGTTATATACTTCCAAAATATCCACTTCATGCATATGTGTTATACATCAATAAAATGTGTATCCTTAAAACAGTAATGAAAAATATTGTCTCACAGTTTTATTAGGTGGACTAAATGAAGCCAGGTATGCGGAAGCACTATGGTGTCCATGAAGTGCTGGTAACATTACGGTAATGTAATGCTGGTAACTACGATTGTTGCACAGGAAATGTGATTGCTGTTATGAGTGTGTGGGGTCATAATATGAATTCTGACCCAGTAAAATATTACTATGTACATCACTGACCTCTTTTCAAATTATCTTTCTTGGCTGTGTTTAGAGAACACCTTGAATCCCACTGAATTTCTCCTTCCAGCTTTGTGAATGCCAAAAAAGTCATTTTAATATACATTTTAATATACCCAGATTCACCTTCAGAAGAAAGTAACTCTGCTTCTCCAATATAAAGTTTCAGAAGGGAGAATGGGTTTAGTATTGCATAGATCTTTAGGATCACTACCTATTTTAAGTTCTTCCACTCTCCTGGAAAAATGAGATTCTGAGGCAAGTATTAACAAAGGAATTGCCAGCAAATATTAGGACAAGCTTGCAATCAGCAAGAAGACCCCAAGATCTGGCCTTAGAATCTTTCTTTAGAAAGAAATATAATAAAGTTGGACTTGAGATCAGAACACAAGAAGCAAAATTCTAGCTTCACCAGTTATCAGATAAATGCAGGTAAAGAAGTTTTGTTTTTTTAACTTTCCTAGATCCATTTTCAGTAAAATGAAAATAGGCAGCTAATAAGTTTGTTAGCAGATTACATTAATACATGTACAGTGCATTAAAAAGTATTTAGAATATAGCAAGTATTACCTAACAAAACTGTAACAGACAAACCTAAAATTCAGTATATTGACTTGAAATTGGTGCTCCTGACATTCAACTCTCTTCCTCAGTCACAATAATCTCCTTCTTGAGACTCAGCCAACAACCAAAAACTGGTTGTTTCTAAGATTTCTAAACTTGTCTTGCCGCCGCTGCTGCTGCTAAGTCACTTCAGTCGTGTCCGACTCTGTGCGACCCCATAGACGGCAGCCCACCAGGCTCCCCTGTCCCTGGGATTCTCCAGGCAAGAACACTGGAGTGGTTGCCATTTCCTTCTCCAATGCATGAAAGTGAAAAGTGAAAGTGAAGTCGCTCAGTCATAAGCTTATATAAAAGGAAAAGAGTAGGAAGGACTGTGTGTGTGGCAAGCTGTAAAGTGATTTACATCACTTTTATCCATTCCTTTCTCTTAAACACGGACACGTCAACTCAACTAACTGAAAGGGTGGGGGGTAGTTCAGTTATGTGCCCAGGAAGAAATGAGAAATGGAGATGGAAAACACCTAGCTGATTTCTGCCTTAGGTCTCTGTTTCATTCATCCTCCCTTTCAGATAATTATAGTTCTTTAGTAGTTTAGCTTTGAAAAAGCTAACTACTTATATAGCCAAAGGTAAGGAATTAAGCAAAATGATGTTCTAATTACATTGGTAGGATGGAATGAAATGGCAGAAGGAAATGTGTGCATTAGTGTGTGCTGAAATGAGGGTTATAAGATAGCTAATTTCTTACAATTATCACTTATAATTCAGTAACAAATGTGTAAAATTGAAAGATTCAAGAAATATTTGTATTAATGTGTCACTTAGAACAAAAGTAAAAAAAAAGAGAAATAGCTAAAAGGAGCTGAAATTGCCTCAGTGTAGTAAGAATCAGGAGTAGGAAAGGATGAAGCCATGTCTTGCTACGAACATTATGAAGTTAATATAATTTGACTCTTTAGCCTTTTTGACCATGTTGATGTGTTATTTTGACTAAACCAAAATAAATAGAATGGATAGAACCAATAAGATTAGGAAACCATGAAAACTCATCAGATTAATGTGTCAGCGTGAAACTTGAGCACATGCAGGTGATAGAGATGTAAATTCTTGTGATTACAACAAAGAGAAAGGAAGGGAAGCAGGATGAGAGAGCAGTTCTGATAGGGAACAGTGACCGAGAACATACAAAGTTTTTGTCTTTAGTGGATGCCCTGGATCATGAAAGATGGAGAACTTTGTGGGAGTGGTCATGTCAGCTATTTCTTCTTGTGTTGTGGTTACACAGAATAAATAAATAAAGTTTCAGAAACCAGGTTGTGTCAACTGTTCTGCCAATTGAATTCTATACTGGAATATTATGGTGCTTACCCCTCTGTTGACTTTTATAAATTGATTTAGATTGTAGCATTTGTAGTTGCCTTGACTGTTATTCTTAACCTTGGCTGTTTTCAGAACATTGACCCCAGTGATGGGGAAAACAGACAAAGTCAACATTATCTAAATTCACAGCTCTTACAATTAGGGAGGGAACATGCATTACATGAACATTTACTTGGAAGAACTTCAAGTGTGTTTAATATAGTCATCAAAAATAATAGGAAAATATTAAAAATGATTTAAGAAAGGCAAACTTGGTACTTGGAGAAGCCAAACAATCTTGGGAAGGTCAGTTCTCAGACCAGTTAATTCTTGGATTCTTTTAATGAAGTCATACATTGCAGCAACTACAGAGGGTAAGAAAATGCAGACACTCATGACACACCACTCTGCATACAAATGTAGCCCTTTAATAAAGACAAAGGATACAATACAGCAAGAGAAAGAAAAGACCAGGCAGGATGAGGCATCTGAGCATAGCTTCTAAAGTCCTTTCAGTCACACAGGACAAACTTAATCTACACATCACAGATCGCTAAGATAAATACAAGTGGTCTCAGTCTCATGTTTACTGAGAGATCGATGGTCATCCATAAGGTCCTTACCAGTTCTCCACCAGGACATGTAATTTGAAAAACCAGGTTTAGACCATCAAGTAATATATTTACTATAATAATTTAGACAAGATGGTAGAGGATGCCCCTAAGGAAGTTTTGGTCTTAGTACACTGCAATTTATTAGTTCAAATGCTTCCTTGTTATTTTGTCCAACAGTCAATATTATAGTTGGTTCCATACATCTCTAGGGATAAGTATAAAGTTCCCACTGATGATGTGTAAGTCAGATCTATACTAATGCAGACATAAGTGAGTCCGAAGCTATTTTTAAAGAAAGAGGGCTATAGTAGAGGCACAATGGACAACATTTTTTAGCTTTGTGGGCTTTACATACACAGATCTAAACCTTTGATACAACAATGTGTGTGTTTTATTGACTCTGTTTCGTTTTTTAAATTTCCTCTATGGATTCATATAATTGCAATATTAAAATAGAAGTAACAGATGAACATTAAGGAAAGGCATGTAACATTTAAATCTATTTATTTGTAAATATTTAAAAAATCTCTTTTACCTTGAAGAATATAATTTTCAATACCAATTTTACAGATATCATACCATGTTCTATATATGTTAAAATATGACCCAAATAAGAAGCCATGAAATACTGGCTGAGAGAAAAAATACAATGGCATCTGTAGGGTGCCCGAAAGAAAAGGAAGTTGACTGATTAATTTTTAGACAATGTTACCCTGACTAAAGAAAAACAAGTCTTAGGAATCTAGGAAATAGAATAATTGCTATAATTTTCACCTGTAGAGTTTCAAACAAAGGACATTCAAAAGCTTTATTTCTTCTTAATTTACAGGGAATAATCATTTAATAACTGCAAAGATTAAATACTGAAAGATACTAACAAAAGCTTTCAACCAATTTGAAAGCTTAAATGAATACAACAGCATGAGATATTAGATAAAATTTTCCAGCTTCAAAGTCAACTACTAGACATAGACAGTTCTTGTTTTACTTTATCAATATGAGAAATAATAAATATTAAATATCTACTGATTTTTGTTTCTATCAAATTTTGTTTTAATTATACAATATTTTTCTATTATAGTTACATTGTGATTGTTTTCTAATGACAAAATTTTATGTCATCTGAAGATCTTAATTTGTTTGAGGATTGATTTAGAAAGATGCAATTGTGTCACCTAAGTTAAGGCTAGTAACACATGTTGAGTCTTTTGCTTTCTAATCTAATGATTTAGAAGAGTATGGTATAAACGATATGCTACTAAACAATCAATGGATCATTGGTTGGATCCATTCAAACCATATGGATCATTCAAACCATACTGAATCTCTAGAAATCAAAGAGGAAACTTTAAAAAATATATTATCTAGAGGTAAGTTAAGCAAAAACATAATGATCCAAAACCTGTATGGTATAGGGAGTACCGTGAAAGTTGTTCGGTCGCGTCTAACTCTTTGCAACCCAATGGACTGTAGCCTGCCAGGCTCCTCTATCCATGAAATTCTCCAGGCAAGTATACTGCAGTGGATTGATATCTCTTCTCCAAGGGATCTTCCCAACCAGGGATCAAACCTGGGTCTCCTGCTTTGCAGGCAGATTCTTTACCATCTGGGCCACCAGGGAAGCCCAAGGAATGCAGCAAAAGCAGTTCTAAAAGGGAAGTTTATAGTGATACAAGCTTACCTCAGGAAAAACCTCAAATACCAATGTAAATTTACACCTAAAGCAACCAGAGAAAGAAAAAAAAACAAAACCCAAAGTTAGTAGAAGGAAAGAAATATTAAACATTAGAGCAGAAATTAAAATAGAGACTAAAAAAAATTAGGGAAAAGATCAATGAAACTAAAAACTGGTTGTTTGAAAAGATAAACAAGACTAATAAACCTATAGCCAAACTCATTAGGAAAAAAAGGAACACAGCAAAGGAAACTATAAACAAAGACAACACTATTTGCGAATGAAGCAACCATCAAGGCATTAATCTCCAAAATATATAAACAGCTCATGCAGATCAATATAAAAAAAAAGACCAAATGAAATAATGGGCAGAATATAAAGAAGACATACAGATAGCCAAACACATGAAAAAATGTTCAATATAATTATTATAAAACTGTAAATCAAAACTGCAGTGAGACATCACCTCTTATCAGTCAGAGTAGCCATCATCAAAAAGTCTTCAAATAATTCTGGAGAAGGTGTGGAGAAAAGGGAATCTTCCTACACTATTGGTGAGAATGTAAGTTGGTGCAGCCACTATGGAGAATAGCCACTAAGAGTCCTTAAAAATTAAAAATATAGCTACCGCATGATCCCACTCCTGGGCATAAATCCAGAGAAAACCATAATTTGAAAAGATACATTCACTCTGATCCTCATTACAGCACCATTTACAAGAGCCAGAACATGGAATCCACCTAAATAAATGTCTATCAAAAGAGGAATGAATAAGGAAGATGTAGTATATACATACAATGGAATATTAGTCATAAACAAAGAAAATGAAATTTTGCTACTTTTAACAACACAGATGGACTTGGGGTACATTATGTTAAGTTAGACAAAGACAAATTTTATAAGCTTATACTTGTATTTAAAATGATCTTGAGTTTGTTACTTTAGGCATCTAGAAGAAAAGTGATATTTGGTTTTGGTTTAGGAACATTTTTGAGAAGAATGGTTTTGAGACTTTCAGGAGTTCATATTGTCTTTGAGTTTCGTATCTGTCAGGGAGAAAGAGACACGATAAAATGTAAGACTTAGCGCCTCCAACCAAAATTTCTTCAGGAGTGAAATTTTTTTATAAGGGGCAACTTTTTTGCTACTGGTAGTATTCATGAGGAAGAATTCTTTCTGAAGACAGTTTGTCTGTCTCTATAGACTTTCATGGAATCTTTCTTTTAGCAGGTAGGATAACTTGTTTCATTATTTGAAAAAAAAGACAAGCATACTTGGCTCCACTGTTTCCCGGGATGAATGTAGAAGTAGCACTTTGAAATCTTTTGCTTTTTCAAGAAAAGCCAGATTCTGATTTATTTTATGTGAAATGTCCCAGTTTTTAAACAGGACAGCTAATTGAATTATTTAAAAATACTGTTCAGGTTAAAAACAGAATTACTTCAGCCTTTGATTGTCCATTGTAACTTTTATCCTCCACCTAAACTGAGACATAACAGTATTAATTATTGCTGACACAGCACACAGTGCACTAAGCCAAATACATTTAGCTACCAATATGTCAGCAGTATGTTTTGGCTTTTATTCATTAGGTGAAAGAAAGTACTTGTAGAATTTTACAAAAATACTCCTTATTTTGACTCAATAGGGCAATTAAGTTTCTGTAGTCAGTATTTTTATTAATGAAAAATAAATTGCAGAAAAATCATATTGAATCTCTGCTGCTGCTAAGTCACTTCAGTCGTGTCCGACTCTGTGCGACCCCACAGATGGCAGCCCACCAGGCTCCGTCGTCCCTGGGATTCTCCAGGCAAGAACACTGGAGTGGGTTGCCATTTCCTTCTCCAATGCATGAAAGTGAAAGTGAAGTCACTCAGTTGTGTCAGACTCTTCGCGACCCCATGGACTGCAGCCCACCAGGCTACTCCGCCCATGGGATTCTCCAGGCAAGAGTACTGGAGTGGGGTGCCATTGAATCTCTAGAGACAGGAAATAGTATGTCTGTTTATATACCATGCCCAACTAATCCATCCAACAAAGTGTAACAGCTAGAGACAGAAATTTCCTCTAAAATTTGTTTTCCATATTTATATTCATATTATGTTTCATAATATAAAACTATACAAAATTGCAGTGGCAGTATGTCTTATAAAAATGTTTGCTTTATTCCCTTTTAAATTATTCATCTTCAGTGTATTATTGTTTAATAAAATTGAATTAGTAAAAAGAACCATCACTATAATCTCTGCATTCTAACAGCAATTTGTCAAGCCTTATGCCTAATATAAAATTAGCATGTAAATTATACCATATAAACTTGAAAAAAGAGTAAGTGGCAAATAATTTTTAATTGTTGATACGCTAATAAACATCCCATTATCACCCATTATTATGAATAGCTTTTACATATTAAGATGCAGATTTCTTCCTTTTAATTAAACCACACAAGCTTAGTGGTGTCAGTGGGGTCTGTACATGTGCTGATACTGATGCGTACCAGTAGTAAACAAACCAGGAAATGATGGCTTGAGCTGAGATTCTGAGGATTGGATCATTCTGATTTGTGCTCATAGTTAAGCCTTGTCTTTTAATTTATTATTTATTTAATTAAAAGTGCTTGTAACATATAAAATCATGGGTACAAACTAAAAATAGAAAAAAAAACAAATAAAATGTTGATATTTAAGCACAACAGTAAATGACATAAAAAGAAAAAATGCTATTTTATTGTTTAATAATAAGAAAAGTTCATGTTGATATGAAAAGATCAATTTTTTCAAAGCTTGTATTATGTTTCCTGGCATCTGATCAGCAGTTTTAATGGCATCACCCTACCTTTGGAGGAGTTCACAGTCTCTACTAATTAGTACTTCTGATACAGGCCAACAATATGCCATTTGAAAATACAAAAACTAAGACTCAGCTCTAGCTTGTGAGATTTTGTTAGGGCAGAGATTTAAATGTAGCAGAGATTGCTACATTGCCAGTTTAAATGGGCAGAGATTGACGCAAATGCTTACCTCTGTGTTTGCCTTTCTGTGTATCTTGCTAAAGGATAATGAAATTCTAAAGCTAAAATCAGGATGTGGATTTGTGAAGTAAGAGCCAAACAGTCTACTTTCTCAGCATTGAAATGATGTTTCTTAACCTTGGCTCCTCTCTGAACCAATCTTTGATACATAGGAATCTCTAGTATGGGCTTTTGGCATCAATTTATTTATAGGTTGCTCAAGTGATTACATTATGAAACTAGGAGAGATAGCCACTGATCTAGGCTAGCTGGGGTATAAACAGTCTAGCACAGCTCAACACGTAGATTACTGCAGCACTACGTAGAAGTTTAGAACCAAAATACATATATACAGTTGCTGCCAGAAGCATGGTGAGCAAGACAAAAAGCATTGAACTTTCATGCTATCAGGCTTTTGACATAATTAACAATCACAATATGAAACAGCCCTAAATAAAATATATGAATGCAAATTTATATATTTTTAGCAAGAAACAGATGATAGAATGTAGTGATGAATATGAGAACATTTGGGAGGAGAAGCAATGCCTATGAAAAATAAAAGGGAAAGTGTAAATCAATTATACTTCAATGAGAAATAAAATAAAAGGGAGAGGAAGTAGATTTGGACAGAGAAAGTGTTCAGACCATGATGTAGATCTGACACCTGTGAAAGGAATGTCAAGAGAAAGCAGGATTGGGTAGGGAGGACTGTATACAGATCTTGATTACGTTAATCAGTCTGGAAGTGTGAAACTGTTAGTCATTCAATTGGGTCCAACTCTCTGTGACCCCATGGACTGTAGCATGTCAAGCTCCTCTGTCCATGGAATTCTCCAGGCAAGAATACTGGAGTGGGTAGCGATTCCCTTCTCCAGGGGATCTTCCTGTTTCAGGGATCAAACTTGGGTCTCTAGCATTGCAGGTAGATTCTTTACTATCTGAGCCACCAGAGAAGTTCTTAGCCAGTTTAGTTAAGAATAATAAGGCTTATCAGTTATAGTTGCACTCCATTAGATTGAACAAGTCTGGCTCTATTGTCCCTATCATGCCTGGTTTGGCTGACCAGGAAGATGTTGGACCCACCGGGGAAAAAAATGAGGTGAATCCTGAAGCTTCTGTATGTAGGGTGACAGGTAACTACATTCTTTGCAGCTGGAAGGCCAAGTTTCTTCTTGAAGGAACACTCAACTGCTGTGCCTGCATGACTACCACAAAATGTATATAGGAATTTGTCAATACTCTTAATTTCTCCTTTCAATGAGCATCCTCTACTCATATACATATCGGAGAAGGCGATGGCACCCCATTCCAGTACTCTTGCCTGGAAAATACCATGGATGGAGGAGCCTGGTAGGCTATGGGGTCGTGAAGAGTCGGATACGACTGAGCGACTTTACTTTCAGTTTTCACTTTCATGCATTGGAGAAGGAAATGGCAACCCACTCCAGTGTTCTTGCCTGGAGAATCCCAGGTACAGGGGAGCCGGGTGGGCTGCCGTCTATGGGGTCACACAGAGTCGGACACGACTGAAGCGACTTAGCAGGAGCAGCAGCAGCAGCAACTCATATATCATGGAGTTTCCCTGGTAGCTCAGCTGGTAAAGAATCCGCCTGCAATGCAGGAGACCCAGGTTCGATACCCGGGTGGGGAAGATCCCCTGGAGACGGGATAGGCTACCTACTCCAGTATTCTTGGGCTTCCCTGGTGGCTCAGCTGGCAAAGAATCCACCTACAATGCAGGAGACCTGGGTTCCATTCCTGGGTTGGGAAGATCCCCTGGAGAAGGGCATGGCAACCCACTCCAGCATTCTTGCCTGGAGAATCCCCATGAATAGAGGAGCCTGACAGGCTACAGTCCGTGGGGCTGCAGAGTCGGATGTGACTGAGCAACTAAGCATAGAATGGCACTCATAAATCATTAGTCAGAAATTAGTCTCCTGCCAAGGATATTTAACCATCAAATCCAGAGTAAGAGGCAATAACTTGCAACCACCGTTAAGTCTCCACAGATTAATGCTTGCCCATATCCTTGACTCTTGGTTAATCATGAAATTTTGTTTTTTTGTGGAGAGAACTTTCTCTTTTTGTATGAACTTTATTGACATCTTGGTCTTACAGTAAAACTTTCTATATTCAGTTATCCAGCCAGTCTAGAGAACACTGTTGTGTAAATAAGAAAAAGCCAATATTTAGAATGAATACATTATTCTTTAAACTGTTTTTTTTTTAATATTTCTAGACTGTATTACATACTCTCTGAGTAAGTAGTCTTACTGCAAATTGATTTATCTTTTCTTGAGGAATATGCATTGTGACCACATTCAATTATTGTACTATGCTATAGTTTCAGATGGGCTTCCCAGGTGGCTCAGTAGTAAAGAATCTGCCTGCCAATGCAGGAGACATGGGTTTGATCCCTGGGTCAGGAAGATTCCCTGGAGAAGGGAATGACAACCCACTCCAGTATTCTTGCCTGGAAAATTCCATGTACAGAGGAGCCTGGCGGGCTACAATCCATGAGTGGGGCGGGGAAGGCAAAAGAGTCAGACACAACTGAGCGACTAAACAACAATATATACACAAATTTCAAAGTATTTTTTATTCTACTCTTTCACTAACATATATGATAGATTGATCTCCTCAAATGGATAACAGATCTAAAAAAGTAATTATTGAGACCAAGTTAAGCAGTATATCCATTAATTGTATTATGTCCTCAAAAACTGTGTCTTTAAAAAAATCAGTGCCTTTCACTTTTAAATGACATTCAAAGGATGATTTAACACACTACTTTGTTCCCCAAGACATATTCAATCATCTATTTCAATCATATCAATTTCTTAAGAAAACATCACCTTTTCTGAAATTCCAGAATTGATTTTTTTTCCCAACACAAATAGTCCATGACTTACTGCTATTTTGCCTTGTTCTAACAATTAAATACAAGATACTATGAGCAACATGAAAGGTAGTGAAGGAATGTCTGTTATCCTGACACTTTAGGGGTAATGTATTCAATTTAAAAATCTTTATTATGTTCAGCATGCAAGCAGATAACTTTTAGGCAGACTTATTTTTCAGGTAGAAGGCAAAACACAAGTTCGGAAACAATTTCACCAAATTTTGCAGACTAACCACCTTTTGGAGCTTACATTTTAATAGAAGTCAGTTACTAATATAATGTTAAATTTTCCAAATGAATTGCTAGAACAAATTATATACATATTTTTAAATATAAATAATGAAAAATTTTATATGTCCTGCTTTAATAAAACAGAATTGTATTTTTATGCATTTTTTAAGTTAGGAAACAACTTCTGCCCATATTTTTTGGTAAAATGTTAGATTAAATATTAATACAATTGTCACCACTATGATATGCCTATAAAAGAAAGAAGAGGGAGGAACTTAAAGTTTGAAATCCATTAATCTGGATCAAAAGTTATTCTTATATTCAACAAATATTTGAGTTGCTTATTCATGATAGACCTTGTTCTTTGGGTTAAGATAATACTACACAAAACAAAGCTCCTACACTGATGTAACTTTCACACTGTAGTATGTTTGGGAGGGACTCAGTAAACAGGCAATAAAGAGAAAAGTAGAAACAATGAATAAGAACAAACTAGAAGGAGTACTATAAAGCAAAGTTAGAAAAATAGATATAATAATGGAGTGCTGTTTTAGACAGATAAATGGTAATACTCCTTGCAATTTTTCCCCAGTCCCAGTTCAAAATAGCACAAAAAATAGAAGCAGGGCAATGTAAAAGTCTGCAAGTCCCAGAGGTTTGTTTTGTCTCTTTCTTGATGAGGTAAAGAAAAGTGTGTTAATTTATAATTTTTCAAATGACAACAATAGCATAATATTAACTGAATCAAGACAAGAACAATGTTTTGGTATGAAATTTTTATAATATTCTAAGATAAACCCATTTTGTTAAGAGTTTTTAAATGTATGTATGTGAATCATTTATCAAACACTATTACTATTTATTTGAATGCTAATCTTTGATTTAGACATTCAATTTGCTATCAAATTTAAATACAGAAGATTAAAATTATTGAAGATAAATAACAGTGGGGTTAATATTCTAGGATCTTTATCTTGTTGTCTTGTTATTTTTTATACGAGGAAGTGTTTGAGTTAGTTTTAATTTGCATTGAAAAATATACATAAAAGTAAGTTCATATATCATAATGGTGCAACTAGCTACATTTTTGCAAACTTAACACAGCCATGTAAACAACACCCACCCACACATCAGATTTTAATACCAGCTTGACTTCTAACAAATTAAATCAGTTTTTCTGTTTTTATTCTGATGGAAATGGAATCAGAGTCTAAACTCTTTGTGTCTGGCCTCTTCCACTCACCATTATATTTGTGAGGTTTACACATATTGAGTGCAGATGTAAATTGCTAATTCTCATTACTATGTAATTATGGCACATTTTATTTTTCCATATTGGAATAACAGATGTAAATTCAGGTATTTTTCAGTTTGGTTTGTTTTCAGCAATATTGCTATGACCATTTTACTACACATCTTTGGGAGAACATATGTATGCATCCCTAATGGGCATTTGCATGGGAAAGGAATTGCTGGACGACAGAGTCTGTATGTGTTGAGCCTTAGCACATGTTGGCAAGAGGTTTTCTAAAGTTTACCAATGTACACTACCATCAGCAGTGCATCAGTGCTCCAACTGCTCTGCATCCTTGCTAACACTCTGTATGCTTCTGCCTGGCTTTTGTCTGGTTTGCAGTTCAATCATTCTGTTAAGTATGTAGTATCCCACTGCAGTTTTAATTTACATTTCCCTAGTTACTAATGAACTTCCATCTCTTTAGGTGAATATCTGCCAGTACTCTTGCCTGGAAAATCCCATGGATGGAGGAGCCTGGTAGGCTACAGTCCATGGGGTCGCAAAGAGTCGGACACGACTGAGCGACTTCACTTTCACTTTAAAAACTATTTGTTCGTATTTTGGACCACTTGTTTCTATTGGGTTTTCCTTTTCTTAGTGACTTGTAGGAATCCTTCATACATTTGGAATATGATTCATGCATTAGAAATATATATTGCAAATATTTTCTCCCACTTGTATTGCCTTCTTACACTCCTAATGTTGTTTTATTTATTTTATTTGATGTATCACAAAAAGGAATAATCATAAAAGTGAAAATGGGTAAGCTGGAGTTAATAATATTTTTTAATTTCTGATTTTATAAAACATTGTTAAGAAGATGGGTAAAGAATCTGAAATAGAATGAATATATGTATATGTATAACTGAATCACATTTCTGTGTACCTGAAACTAACACAACATTGTAAGTCAACTATACTCCAATAAAAAATTTTTTTTTAAGTGTGAAAAAAAAAAAAGATGCTGGGGGTGAGGGGGAAAAATTTGCTGTACGAAGAGGCCAATATATCTTTATGAGAATGACTAATATTAAAGCATAATTATATCAAGTATTGGCAAGAATTCAGAACAGCTAGAAATTTTAAATATTTCTAATATAAATGAAATGTGATATAGACAGTTTAGAAAACAGTTTGCAATTTCTTATAAAGTTGGATACACATTTACCACAAGGACCACCAACCTCACTTCTAGATGTTTCTCTAAAAGAAATGAAAAACCACATTTACACAAAGACTTGTCTACAAATATTCATAGTAATTTTATTCACAATTGTCCCAAACAGGAAACAACTCAGGGCTTCTGTTTCCCTCTTTCAGGCAGATTGGATGAGCACCAGGGAGTAAGACCCAAAGGGTTTCTGGTTCTTTCCTGTATCTTAGGCTTTTCCTTTCCATGTTTTTGATAAGAGCCTGGTTATCTCAAACTGCTTAGACAGAATGTTTGTGAGAAATTTAATATTTTTTTCAGAGGTTTTGAGTTTTGCTCTTTGGTTTACCACATGCCACACTACTTTAAAGTTTGGCAAATATTTTGAAAAGGTGACCAGTTTTGAGTATGAGACAGGCACGTCCCTGAAGTAGGATTTGTTTTCCTAAATAATGGAAGACCGCAGGACATCTCAGTTTCAACATTTTTAAGCCCCCTACAACCTACATGATCCAGCCTGCAACAGGTAGATGGTAGGGGAAAAAAAGGGCCTTTCGGATCTTTTAAGGACCTAACATTTTCCATAATGCACTCAGCAAACAGAATCATTGATGGTTTATATACTCTGTCTAGTAACATTACTCTGCTTGTTAGTTGCTAAGTCATGCCCAACTCTTGTGACCCCCATGGACTGTAGCCCACCAGGCTCCTCTGTCCATGGGTTTTCCCAGGCAAGAATACTGAAATGGGTTGCCATTTTCTTCTCCAGGGGATCTTCCTGACCCAGGGACTGAACCCAGGTTTCCTGCATTGCAGGCAGATTCTTTACCATCTGAGCCACCAGGGAAGCCGATTCTTCTGCTTTGGCACTCCCAATTGCCAGTCCAATTTGAGCCTAGAAGTGACCACAGAGAAGGAAATGATTGGAATTTCCATTCATTTAATCTTCTCTGCTTCCATGGCTCTCCCTCCAGTTCTTTATAAAAAATTTTTTTCTCAATTAATCCTGTTTTTATGTTGTAACGGGGACATAGTCTATAGCATCTACTATTGCTTTCTTTTCTTCTATAAATGTTTATGTCAATGTTCAGTTTTCCAAGAAATATTTTAAATATTCTTCTTATAAATTAAAACACAGATTTTAAAGTTTCAATAACCTATCAATTTATAAACTGAGAACATTCCTAAATTTTTAAAAATACGTAAAATAGTTAATATGAAAATCAATCTGATGTAATATTTATTTATCTTTATGAAATATGTCATTGGATTTATTGTCTTAAATACTTTTACAAACTATAACTCTGTTATTTTTCTAAAATGCAGACTGAATCACATAGTCCCCTTTGGAAAAAACCTTTAATTTGTCTCTTTCTTTTAAAGAATAAAATTCTAATTCCTTTGGTAGTTTGATTACTTTCCATGGTTTTATCTTCATTTTTTAGGGGCTACCTCCCACTCCATCTATCAACTCATCTGAATCACTGATATTCACATTTAACTTATTCTCTGGATATGCCCTGTTCTCATATACCTCTGAACTCTATTGTATCTAAATAGAACACAACACTTAGCCTCTCCACTGTACCTACTAAAACCTTACTTTTATTTTATGGATTAACTCACAGGACCCCTCTTCCATTGAGGCTTCTTCTAATCAAAAATATATTCATCTTCTTTAAATAACAATTATTGTATTTCTTTTTGGCATTTACTTTTTCCAACTCTTTTTCTTTATATTCAGTTCAGTTAAGTCACTCAGTCATGTCAGACTCTTTGTGACCCCATGCCCTGCAGGACGCCAGGCCTCCCAGTCCATAGCCAACACCCAGAGTTTACTCAAACTCATGTCCATTGAGTCAGTGATGCCATCCAACCCTCTCATCCTCTGTCATCCCCTTCTCCCCTGCCTTCAATCATTCCCAGGACCGGGGTCTTTTTCAATGAGTCAGTTCTTCACACCAGGTGGCCAAAGTATTGGAGTTTCAGCTTCAACATCAGTCTTTCCAATGAACACCCAGGACTGATCTCCTTTAGGATGGACTGGTTGGATCTCCTTGCTTTCCAAGGGACTCTCAAGAGTCATCTACAACACCACAATTCAAAAGCATCAATTCTTTTGTGTTCAACTTTCTTTATAGTCCAACTCTCATATCCATACATGACTACTAGAAAAACCATAGCTTTGACTAGACAGACCTTTGTTGGAAAAGTAATGTCTCTGCTTTTTAATAAGCTGTCTAGGTTGGTCATAGCTTTTCTCTCTAGGAGCAAGCATTTTTTAATTTCATGACTGCAGTCACCATCTGCAGTGATTTTGGATCCCCCAAAATAAAGTCTGCCACTGTTTTCACTGTTTCCTCATCTATATGCCATGATCTTAGTTTTCTGAATGTTGAGTTTTAAGCCAACTTTTTCACTCTTCTCTTCCACTTTCATCAAGAAGCTCTTTAGTTCTTCTTCACTTTCTGTCATAAGGATGGTGTCATCTGCATATCTGAGGTTATTGATATTTCTCCTGGCAATCTGGATTCCAGCTTGTGCTTCATCCAGCCCAGCATTTCTCATGATGTACTCTGCATAGAAGTTAAATAAGCAGGGTGACAATATACAGCCTTGATGTATGCCTTTCCTGATTTGGAACCGGTCTGTTGTTCCATACCCAGTTCTAACTGTTGCTTCTTGATCTGCATACAGATTTCTCAGGAGACAGGTCAGGTGGTCTGGTATTCCCATCTCTTGAAGAATTTTCCAGTTTGTTGTGATCCACACAGTGAAAAGCTTTGGCGTAGTTAATAAAACAGAAGTAGATGTTTTTCTGGAACTCTCTTGCTTTTGCAATGATCCAACAGATGGCTCTTTATACTTAGTGGTTTTTAAATATTTCCCAGGTTAGTGTAGAATTCTTAAAAGGAAGCCATACCTCAATCATGTGCCATATTTCTTATATACCACTCATGGACTTCATAGTAAAATATTTTTGAATGAATATGACCACTGATTTTTTAAAAAATTATATGAACATTGTTTATTGATAGAAAAGAGCTCTTATTTCATTTTTTGCATGTGGTTGTCTAGTTTTCCCAGCACCACTTATTGAAGAGTCCTCTTTTCTCCATTGTATATTCTTGCCTCCTTGTCATAGATTGGTTGACCACAGTTGTGTGGCTTTAGCTGAATTTTCTATCCTGTTCCATTGATTTATATTTCTGTTTCTGAACCAGTATCAGACTGTTTCATGACTGTAGCTTTATTGCATAATCTGAAGTTAAGGAGCCTGATGCCCCCACCTCCATTTTTCTTTTTCAAGATTTCTTTGGCTATTTTGGGTCTTTTGTGCTTCATACAAATTTAAAATAAAAAATCTAATTCTGTGAAAAATGCCATTGGTAATTTAATAGGGATAACATTGAATCTGTAGATTGCTTTGGGTAGTACAGTCATTTTGATAATACTGATTTTTCAAACCCAAGATCATAGTATATCTCTGTCTCCATCTGTTTATGTCATCTTTAAGTTCTTTCATCAGTATCCTATAGCTTTCTGAGTATAGGTTCTTTGACTCTTTAGGTAGATTTATCCCCAGGTATTTTATTCTTTGGGTTTTTTGTTGTTGTTAAATATTTATTTATTTATTTGACTGTGCCAGGTCTTAGCTGCAGCACATGGGATTTTCAATCTTTTTTGCAGCATGCAGGGTCTTTTAGTTGCAGCGTGTGGGATCTAGTTCCCTGACTAGGGGTCAAACCCAAGCTCCCTCAATTGGGATCTTGGAGTCTTGGCCACTGGACCACAAGGGAAATCCTATGCTGATACAATGGTAAATGAGACTGTTTCTTTAATTTCTTTTTATGAGATTTTATTGCTCGTATATAAGAATACAAGAGAATTATGTGTATTAATTTTGTATCCTGAAACTTTACCAAATTCAAAGATAAACCATACGTTGAAATAAACTCAAAATGGATTAAAGACAAGTGTAAGGCTGGATACTATAAAACTCTTAGAGAAAAACATAGGAAGAACACTCTCTGACATAAATCACAGCAAGATCTTTTTCGACCCACCTCCTAGAGTAATAAAAATACAAACAAAAATAAACAGGACTTAATTAAATATAAAAACTTTTTCACATCAAATAAAACCATAAGCAAAACAAGAATCCAACCCACAGAACGGTGGAAAATACTTGCAAATGAAGTAACCAACAAAGCATAATCTCCAAAATATATAAACAGCTCATATAGCTCAATATCAAGAACAAAAAAACAATAAAAAATGGGCTAGGGTTTCTCTGGTGGTCCAGTGGTTAAGAGTCTGATTTGCAATGCAGGGGACACGAGTTTGATCCCTGGACCGGGAAGATCTCAAATGCCATGGAGCAACAGAGTCTGTGAGCCACGACTACTGAGCCTGCATTTAGAGCCTGTAAGTCACAATTCCAAGACCATGCATCACAGCTACTGAACCCCATGCACTCTGGAGGCCATGCTCCACAAGAGCAGCCTCTGTAATAAGCCCGAGCACTGCAACCACAGAGTAACCCCTGCTTGGTGCCACTAGAGAAAGCCCGCATGCAGCAACAAAGACCCAGTGCAGCCAAAAATAACTAGCTAAATAAATAAAATGTTTTAAAAATATTTCAATGGGTAGAAGATCTGAATTGACATTTCCAAAAAAGATATACAGATGGCCAAAAAACACATCAAAAGATGCTCAACATCACTAATTATTAGAGAAATGCAAATCAAAAATATAATGAAGTATCACCTCATACCCACCAGAATCACCATCATTAAAAAATCTATCAACAATAAATTCTGGAGGTGTGAAGAAAGGGAACCCTTCTACACTGTTGAAAATAGCTACACCCACTGTGGAGAATAGTATAGAGGTTCCTTATAAAGCTAAAAACAGAGCTACCGTATTATCCAAGAATCCCACTCCTGGGCGTATACTCAGAGAAAACCACAATTCAAAACGATAACATACCCCAATGTTCATTGTAATGCTATTTACAATAGCTAGGACGTGAAAGCAACATAAATGTCTCTAGACACAGCAATGGATAAAGACGATGTGGTACATAATGAAATAACACCATTTCCAGCAACATGAATGGATCTAGAGATTGTCATTCTGAGTGAAGTAAGTCAGACAGAGAAGGACAAATATCATATGATACCATGGTCCTAGTGGTAAAGAACTTGCCTGCCTATGAAAGAGATGTAAGAGTACTGGGTTTGATACCTGGGTCAGGAAGATCTCCTGGAGGAGGGCACAGCAATCCACTTCAGTATTATTGCCTAGAGAATCCCATGGACAGAGGAGACTGGTGGGCTACAGTCCATAGAGTCACAAAGAGTTGGATACAAAGGAAGTGACTTAGCATGCACCGTTTAATGTGGATCTTTTAAAAATATGGTACAAATGAACTCATTTACAAAACAGAAAAGAATTATAGATGTAGAAAACCATTTAGGGTTATTGAGTGAAAGTCTTTCAGTCATGTCCAACTATTTAGGGCTCCATGGACTATACAGTTCATGGGATTCTCCAGGCCAGAAGACTGGAGTGGGTAGCCTTCCCTTCTCCAGTGGATCTTCCCAACCCAGGGATCAATCCCAGGTCTCCCACATTGCAGGTGGATTCTTTACCAGCTAAGCCACAAGGGAAGCCCAAGAATACTGGAGTGGACAGCCTATCCCTTCTTCAGGGGATATTTCCAACCCAGGAATCGAACTGGTGTCTCCTACATTGCAGGTGGATTCTTTACTAACTGAGCTATCAGGGAAGCTTGGTTACTGAGGGGAGGGATGAATTGGAAATTGTGATTGACAAATACACAATACTATATATAACATAGATAACTAATAAGGACCTACTGTATAGCAGAGGGAACTCTACTCAATACTCTGTGTTGATCAATATGGGATCATAATGACCAATATCTAAAAATTGGACATGTATATATGTATAACTAATTCACTTTGCTGTACAGAATAAAGTATCACAACATTGTGAGTCAACTATACTCCAATAAAAATTGTAAAACAAAAAAGAGAGCTCTGCTATTTTATAGTTACAACCCATTACCCTAAAATAGATATTTCATCTTTGACTTTCTAGCCAATTGTCTACCTTTTAAATATCTAAAAATATAAATGTTAATTACTAGTTCAATTCAGTTAAGATGTCAATTCATGTCTGACTCTGTGACCCCATGGACTGCAGCACACCAGGCTTCCGTGTCCCTCACCAACTCCTGGAGCTTGCTCAAACTCATGTCCATTGAGTCGATGATGACATCTAGATATCTCATCCTCTGTTGTCCTTTCTTCTCCTGCCTTCAATCTTTCCCTGCCTTCAATCTTTCTCAGCATCAAGGTCTTTTCCAATAAGTCAGTTCTTTGCATCAGGTGGCCAAAGTATTGGAGTTTCACCTTCAGGATCAGTCCCTCCAATGAATATTCAGGACTCAGATTGACTGGACTGATCTCCTTGCAGTCCAAGAGACTCTCAAGAATCTTCTCCAACACCACCGTTCAAAAGAACCAATTCTTCAATGCTCAGCTTTCTTTATTGTCCAACTTTCACATCCATACATGACTACTGGAAAAATCATAGCTTTAACTAGATGGGCCTTTGCTGCAAAGTAATGTCTCTACTTTTTAATAAGCTATCTAGGTTGGTCATAGTTTTTCTTCCAAGTAGCAAGCGTCTTTTAATTTCGTGGCTGCAGTCACCATCTGGAGTGATTTTGGAGATCAAGAAACTAAAATCTGTCACTGTTTCCATTGTTTCCCCATCTATTTGCCATGAAGTGATGGGACCAGGTGCCATGATCTTAGTTTTCTGAATGATGAGCTTCAAGCCAGCTTTTTTACTCTCCTCTTTCACATTTATCAAAAGGCTCTTCAGTTCCTCTTCATTTTCTGCCACAAGGGTGGTGTCAGATGCATGTCTGAGGTTATTGATATTTCTCCCAGCAATCTTGATTCCAGCTTGTGCTTCATCCAGCCCAGCATTTCTCATGATGTACTTTGAATATAGGTTAAATAAGCAGGGTGACAATATACAGCCTTGACGTACGCCTTTCCCTATTTGGAACCAAGCTGTTGTTCCATATCCAGTGCTAACTATTGCTTCTTGACCTGCATATAGGTTTCTCAGGAGACAGGTCAGGTGGTCTGGTATTCCCATCTCTTGAAGAACCTTCCACAGTTTTTTGTGATCCACACAGTCAAAAGCTTTGGTGTAGTCAATAAAGCAGAAGTAGATGTTTTTCTGGAATTCCCTTGCTTTTTCTATTATCCAACAGATGTTGGCAATTTGATCTCTGGTTCCTCTGCCTTTTCTAAATCCAGCTTGAACATCTGGAAGTTCTCAGTTCATGTACTATTGAAGCTTGGCTTGGAGAATTTTGAGCATTATTTTCCTAGTGAATTGAGTGCAATTGTGCAGTAGTTTGAACCTTCTTGGCCATTGCCTTTCTTTGGGATTGGAATGAAAACTGATCTTTTCCAGTCCTGTGACCACTGCTGAGTTTTCCAGATTTGCTGGCATTTTGAGTGCAGCACTTTCACAGCATCATCTTTTAGTATTTGAAATAGCTCAGCTGGAATTCCATCACCTCCACTAGCTTTGTTCACAGTGATGGTTCCTAGGGCTCACTTGACTTCACACTCTAGAATGTCTGGCTCTAGGAGAGTGATCTCACCATTGTAGTTATCTGGGTCATAAAGATCTTTTTTGTATAGTTCTTCTGTGAATTCGTGCCACCTCTTCTTAATATCTTCTGCTTCTGTTAGGACCATACCATTTCTGTCCTTTACTGTGCCCATCTTTGCAAAAATCTTCCCTTGGTATCTCTAATTTTCTTGAAGAGATGTCTAGTCTTTCCCATTCTATTGTTTTCCTCTATTTCTTTGGATCCCTGGGTTGAGAAAGGAAAGGCTACCCACTCCAGTCTTCTGGCCTGGAGAATTCCATGAACTGTATAGTCTATGGGGTTGCAAAGGGTTGGGCATGACTGAATGACTTTCACTTCACTTTAATTACTAAAACATATTCATTTTTCCTTTTAAAGTAACTTTTAATTATCAGTTTTCTTAAAATCTTTTTCTACTGCATTGTTTGAAACAGAGTAATATTGTACATGAAGCACAATTCAACATACGGGTAATGTGAACGATGTCTGCATTTCAGTGTACTGAGATCAGAGTTTCAGATGAAAATGCAGTAAGTAAATATAAGCTTTTCCCAACTTACAAAATATTCTGATGGATGCTTTAATTTTATAAGTGATGTGTTGTAAACTTTATGCAGACTACTCAGATACAGAGCATGCATTGCTCAGTTTGGGCATCAATACAGTTCTCTAAGGGGAAAAATAAGAGCAGTTTTGATTGTAAGAAAATTACAGTCTTTCCTATATTGTAAATATCAAAGACATCATAAGGCAGACAGAGAGTTGTAAAATGTCTATCTTTCAGTAGCTGGACCATAAAGAGAAAAATGAGCATCATCATAGTTGTTAATGTGCACAGGAAACAAAATGTTCAATAAAAACTATTAATTATGTCTAGTTTTTCATTTTTCTTATTTATGCAGGTAATATATTTCAACTGAATTTTTGTACCTTTAGAGATGAAAATATAAAAGAGCATGATGAGGAGAGAGCCATAAAGTGAATCAAGATGCCTTAGCTTGGTTGTCCACAACAGGGAGATTAAAGTAATCTCAACATTCTCTTGATTTCTTAAGGTCTAACAAGTCATATCCTCTGCTAGTAAATGTTGCTGGGAGTCAGTACTCCCAACTGACAGAGGGATTTGAGGAAAATTATCAACTGTTATTTAAGATATAAAATTGAAGATGTGGGTAGAAATAAATCTCTCTATATTAAAAAAAATAGTAAGTCTTTACATATAGACTTATAAAATATGCTCCTAGAAGAGTCCTTGGAGGCAGACTAATACAAACTTGCATTTAAAGAATGAGAAACTTGAAGTCCAGAAAGTGAAGAGACGGCCACAGTTATATGGTATCAGCTTAAGAATTAGAAACTGCTTCTAAATAGAATTAAGACCCAACCTTCTATGAACATTTCTAACAGAAATTTGTCTCCTTTTACTTTTAATCTGATTAGATCAATTAGAATTTGTCTATAGTGAAAGTGAAAGTGATGTCACTCAGTCATGTCTGACTCTTGGTGACCCCATGGACTGTAGCCCACCAGGCTCCTCCATCCATGGAATTTTGTAGGCAAGAGTACTGGAGTGGGTTGCCATTTCCTTCTCCAGGGGATCTATAAATACCTTCAAAAATAACAAAAATCAAAATGAGATTTAGTTTAACACTTTCCAATAGTTTCATTTAGTTTTTGTCGCACTCAAAGTTCCCATAGTCTGTGAACTGAATAAACACAAAAACCAAAAATTTGGATTTTTAAAAACTTTCTATTGAATATTTATATTTACTGGAGGGAGGCTAATTTGACTTCAAAAGTTTAGTTGTCTGAAAGTAGAACAAGGTTGGCCTTGCTCAGTTCAGCCTATCTTAGCAGCATCCTAGCTTCCTTTCTGCTGCTGTTGCTGCTGCTAAGTCGCTTCAGTTGTGTCCGACTCTGTGCAACCCCATAGACGGCAGCCCACCAGGCTCCCCCGTCCCTGGGATTCTCCAGGCAAGAACACTGGAGTGGGTTGCCATTTCCTTCCCCAATGCATGAAAATGAAAAGTGAAAGTGAAGTCGCTCAGTCGTGGCTGACTCTTAGTGACCTCACGGACTACAGCCTACCAGGCTCCTTTGTCCATGGGATTTTCCAGGCAAGAGTACTGGAGTGGGGTGCCATTGCCTTCTCCGAGCTTCCTTTCTACCTGCCAGCTAATCACACCAGCCCAGAAAGTGCCTACCTATAGAGGCAAAGCCTTTGTCTTCAGTCTTCTTTGGTTCCCATAACCACCACTAAGGCCTCCTATTTCAGGCATGTTCCACATAAAGCCTGATTCTTATCTCGTTTCAGATCTGCCTTGCCAGTTTCCATGTTCAACCAGCTGATGAAGATGAGCTGCTCCTATGCTATCTGCAAAGGGGAAAAACAATTCTAGTCTGTACCACAGTCACCATTCTCTCCAAGAACAGCAGCTACTGGCAGCATTTGGGGCTAATTTCAATAAAAAGCATGTGACTTCATTTACAGGAAAGGACTGGTTTACATAAGATTTCTTGCTGTGGCTATCACCAACAGAGATCCATAATGTAGGAGAGTTTACACATTCTGACTTGGCAAACCTGGCAATGATATTCCTGCTAAAAAATGCAGAATGACTTCAGCAGTTCATTTTCCACTCCCTCAAGACATATTCATTTTTTGGAGATTTGTGGGCCCAGAAATATCGACTTACTATGACATTTTATGATAGTTACCTACTGCTTGTTTCTTGGTCTCTGGGAAATGACCATGGGGACCAATGCTGGATTTTTTTTTCCTTTGGGGATAAAGCTTGGAAGAAGCAGTAGAAATAAAACAGGAGAGAAGTAATTCAGGTTGGGCATATTTAACTATTCATAATAAACTTAGTCAATATTAATGGAGGCATAATTGCCAGATCAATTCAAATAATTATCCCTCTGTCTCTGCACCGTGAAGTCTACATTTACAGACAGCCTAGAAAGAGTGCTGGAGGTGAAATAATACAGATTTATCACAATTCCACTCCAAGGTCTAAGGTCTATATTTAACACACAAGTATAATAGCTGTCCTAGTGACACATGATTTTTAACCACTTACCCTATTATTATCTATGATTACCTAAAGTTCAATTACAGTATATAGACATATTACTAGAAAGACTTGCAATCCATTTATTTCTCTGGATGTTCTGAACTTTACCACTGATCTAGTAAAGAAATAAACAAATAGAACTCTGGGTATCCAGAGCATAACCAAGTTCTCTTGGTTTCCTAGAGAACTGCCTTTTTAATCCAGGTTTGATGTCAACATTGATCCCGTCAAGAGACACTATAAAAAATAGCCTATGAAATTTACTGTTATATCTTTTATGAAAATGTTCATCTCCTCATATTCCTGTCTTTTTTTTTTCTTTTTTGAGTATACAGCAGAAAGTTTTATTCTTTCTTTTTTCTTTTTAGAAATTCTTCATTTTTAGTGCCAAATCTAGTAGTATTTTTAAAAATAACTTGACTTTTTATTTTATTGTATTGATTTTATTAAGCTAATCATTGGCCATTGTCTCATATTCATTAAGAATATCTGTATCATACCTGTGACAATTTATAGCAAGTACATTATTTTCATTTTTTTACTAGCCTTATTCTTGATTTAATTTCATTTTCTTAATTTTGATTATTTCTTCTTGTTTCTTTTTTCTATTTTCTATATATAATCTATATGGTTATATGTGTGTATCCTGAGAAAAGGTCTGAAATACCTTCTGAATCAACTTGGAGTATAAATAAGCAAACAAATACACAGATCTTCAACTACCTATGAATGATCTTGAACAATTTAACTCATCTCTTTAGACATATTTGGTCTTCCCTGGTGTCTCAGTTGGTAAAGAATCTGCCTGCAATGCAGGAGACTTGGGTTTGATCCCTGGGTTGGGAAAATCCCCAGGAGGAGGGCATGGCAACCCACTCCATTATTCTTGCCTAGAGAATCCCCAAGGACAGAGGAGCCTGGTGGGCTACAGCCCATGGGATCACAGAGTAAGACATGACTGAGCGACTAGCACAGCAAAGCACAGACATATATATGTGTAAAATTAGAATACTATTTCATATAATGTTTTTAGAATTAAAATAATATTTTGAGTACCAAATATAGTGCCTGGAATCTAGTAAATGCTTAATGAAAGTTAATTATATCTGCATTTATATTTAGTCCCACGTGCAACATTTCAAGAGATTCACTGACAAATAAAAGCTAAGAGAACCATAGCTAATGATGGTTTTGTGGGAGACAGAATGGAATAGTGACATTATAGCAAGTTATGTTTTTCTTTGAAACAGAACAAAACTCCAAAATGCATCCTAGGTTGTGTGTGTGTATGTGTGTGTGCACACGTGATAATAAGCAAAGCTAATGTTATGGAAGAATTTAACTCAAACTGTTGACTATGGTTACCTGTGAGAGGCAAAATGAAAAGGCAGAAGAGAATACTTCATCTTTTCATTTACACATATTCCCAATAGGAAAAATGAATAAAAAAGTGTATGAACCATTGGAAACATCTATCTTTTCCCATTTCTTATTTTTTTTCTCAAATAATTAAATAATTAAGAGAGAATGGAGATCTGGATATCATTTGACAATCGGGAAAAAAACTTCAGATGTTTAACCTAAAGAGGAGATAGAGGAAGAATTATGGCTGCCTTCAAACATTTGAAGGACTCTCAAAGGATAATTTAGACTCACTCTACAATGTTTCAAAGAATGGAAAATGGTCTTGATGAAAGAAATACTGACCTAAAATGAGTAAGCACATTTCGAATGACCTGCTACTCAATGTTATCTTTAAGAAAAGGTCAGATATTCATCTTTCAAGGATGTTATATGCCAATGAAAATTACTAAGGTAGATCAAACTAGGCTCTGAAATAGCATTGTCATCACAATTTTCTTTACATGATAAATGATATCTAGCTGTTTTGATATACCAAAATTTGCTAAATGAACCAAAAAATATTTATTGAGTAAACAGTACATTTCACACACTAGCAAAGTAAAATTTAAAATTCCCTAAGCTAGGCTTCAACAGTACGTGAACTGAAAACTTCAAATGCTCAAGCTGGATTCAGAAAAGGCAGAGAAACCAGAGATCAAATTGCTAGCATCTGTTGGATCATAGAAAAAAAACAAATGATTTCCAGAAAATCATCTACTTCTGCTTCATCGACTATACTAAAGCCTTTGACTGCGTGGATCACAACAAAATGTGGAAAGTTCTTAGAGATGGGAATACTAGATCACCTTACCTGTCTTCTGAGAAACGTGTATGCAGGTCAAGAAGCAACAGTTAGAACAGGACATGGAATAACCGACTGGTTGCAAATTGGGAAGGAGTACATCAAGGCTTTATATTGTCACCCTGCGTATTTAACTTATATACAGAGTACATCATGCAGAATGCCAGGCTGGATGAAGCACAAGCTGGAATCAAGATTTCCAGGAGAAACATCAATAATCTCTGATATGTAGATGACACCATCCTTGTGGCAGAAAGCAAAGAGGAACTGAAGAGCCTCTTGATGAAAGTGAAAGAGGAGAGTGAAAAAGTTGGCTTAAAACTCAATATTCAAAAAACAAAGATTATGGCATCTGGCCCCATCACTTCATGGCAAATTGATGGGGAAACAATGGAAAGAGTGACAGACTTTATTTTCTTGGGCTTCAAAGTCACTGCAGATGGTGACTGCAGCCATGAGATTAAAAGATGCTTACTCTTTGGAAGAAAAGCTATGACCAACCTAGACAGTATATTGAAAATCAGAGACATTACTTTGCCAACGAAGTTCCGTAGTCAAAGCTAAACGGACAGTCACAGCTATACAGTAGTCACATATGGATGTGAGAGTTGGACCATAAAGAAGGCTGAGCACCAAAGAATCGATGCTTTTGAACTGTGGTGTTGGAGAAGACTCTTGAGAGTCCCTGGGACTGCAAGGAGATCCAACCAGTCCATCCTAAAGGAGATCAGTCCTGGGTGTTCATTGGAAGGACTGGTACTGTAGCTGAAGCTCCAATACACTGACCACCTGATGCAAAGAGCCAACTCATTAGAAAAAACCTAGATGCTGGGAAAGATTGAAGGCAGGGGGAGAAGGGGATGACAGAGGATGAAATCGTTGGATGGTATCACCAACTCAGTGGATGTGAATTTGAGCAAGCTCTGGGAGATGGTGAAGGACTGGGAAGCCTGGCAGGCTGCAGTCCATGGGGTCACAAAGAGTCAGACACGACTGAACAACTGAACAATAACAACGAAACAGTACCTTTTGGATAATAAACTACACATTGGGAATAAATAGGTAAATAAAATATAGCCAATATTTCAAGGAGCTCATGGTCCAATTAGAAAGATATTCACAAATAAGAAATTTTATAAAATAATAATTTTAGCACAGAAATACTAGCATTTTGGAAGCATAAATGACAAATTCATAGTTTAAAATGATTTTCTATTCAGTATTGATAATATTTGTTTTGAAAGTTCACTAGCTAATTTTTTTCCAACATAAACTGGTATGTAAGTAACATTTGCAAAGAGTTTGACTTTAAATTTGGACATAATCTGTACATAGTTAAAATTCTATACTATTATACAGATAAGAACAGATACTGTCATATCCCAAGATATACAAATATGCCCAATGAAAATGTAGAAATGCTTATGAATCAAGAAAAAATAAAGACCTTTCAATGAGGTGAAAAGCTTGACTATAGGATAATTACACAGGAGGCAATGATGCAATTCCAATTTTGAAAGATATAAATTATGCAAGTGATTTCAACAGCAGGGGGGTTATTTGTCCTGATGTGAAGATGTTGCAAAGCTCATGAATTTCAAATCTGTAAATTAGTAACAAAGGGTTTACAGCTTTGTTAGAAGCAAAGGAAAAGACTAGTTATGCCAATAGAGGTCGATGCCATGTCTTACTGTTACCTCTAGGGATTATTCATTCAGTGCCACTCTCTCCCCCTACTCCACCCCAGAGGAAGAAAGTTCTGATGGATCAAATCCAAGGACATAGATGACAGAGGTGACAGCAGTCTGAATATTTGGAGATGATGTTTTAATATAGGTTGAAAGTTCTCACATCTGCCTGTTGTGTTTTATATGCTACCCACTGGATTCCTTCTCCTGGTCATTTTCTTCTGGCTTTGGCTTTTAGCTTTGGTCTTTTGGCTTTCTTTCTTTATTTATTTTTTTTCAAGTAACTGGTGAATTAAGAGGGATCTGCTCTAGATATAAGAGAGGTAAACTCAATTTTCATGTTAACAGGTCCTATCATATCTCTGCAAGGAACACAAATGTATTTACCTGTTCAATCTCAATGTGTTATCCATAACATTGTCTATTATATTTTGTTTCAATTTCATTCATTCACAATATGCAAAAAAACTAGGTAACTAGCCTTTTCTTTATTTTTAATGGAACTAAAACTAGCAAGTAAAGTAAACACACTTGCTGTTTTATCCTGGTTTCTTCCAACTGATAGACTATCAGTTCTACCAATTGAATCAGCTATTGCAGACTGTCAACGAAAAGAAAAAGATTGACCAAAAGAAGCTCAATCCAATATGCACATAGGTATTACCTATATTCGACACCATATGGCCCTGTGTACTTGCATTTTTCCTCCCATTTCAACAGATTCCAAATACAGCACAGCCAAACAGATAGAACAAGAATCGTTCGTTAAGAGACTTGCATTAGTAGAGCTGCCCTTTAGACATTTACCAAGTGAGTAAGTTCAATAACAAAATCAGATCTCTGAAACAACTGGAATCTGATGGAGATAAACACCAGATCAATAGGCTTTTAAATCACAGAAATGATGGAAGTAGCAAGTGAAATTGAAGTGGTTCTTTGTTTGAATTTAATTTCTCTGCCATCTTATATACTTTCTTAGTTAAAACCTCTTCAAAAATCACTTCACTGAAGTGTGCTTTTTGAGGAAAAATAAATGCAAATATATGCCTTTTAATTCATCACACCCTTACGAAGTTTAATTAAAAGATTTTTTTGCAAATGTATGGTTCTATAATCCTGTGTTGTTTTTATTAGTTTGGTTTTAATAGATGCCTTTAGAAAGGCTGTTATCACAAAAGGAAATGTAGTTATCCTGTATATTATGCCCATAATTATTGAATAATTCATTTCAATGAGTGGGTTTTTTCCCTTATGAAATGTTATTTACCACAGCTATACTGTTTGATCATCACTACAGTACTTTTTATCACTACACTGCATTAGACCAACTTTACCTTGACTTTATTTTCTTGCTTGTGAATTCTAAGAACAATAAAAAAAAATGCTTGTGATGAATCAAGTATTTTTAGTACCAGTTTATCACTATTGGGGAAATTTGTGCTTCCAAATTTCAACATAATATTTTATGATCACGGTAGCCAAAGCTACCAGCAATGGGTTAAACCAAACAAAGAGTAGAACAAGGATATGCAAAGTCATCCTTGAAAGTCTGACAATTTTAGTTAAAATACTCACTAAGTTTCCCATTACTTGGACCTAACACTTTGCCTTCCCTCATTTTCTTCTGTGAAAAATTCTCTCTGGCACATTTTCTGTTGACTTGTTGCTTGCTTTGTTATTGCTCCTCCTCTCCCTTTATTTATAGACTGAAAATTCAACTTAATTCTATGTGTGTGTGTGTTAGTCACTCAGTCGTGTCTGACTCTTTGCAATCCTATGGACTGTAACCCACCAGCTTCTCCTGTCCATGGGATCCTTCAGGTAAAAATACTGGAGTGTATTGCCATTTCCTACTCCAGGGGATCTTCCCTACCCAGAGACCGAACCTGGGTCTCCTGCATTGCAGACAGATTCTTTAACATTTCAGTCACCAAAGAAGCCCACCTACTTCTATAAAAGGTTTTAAATCTATGTTTAAATCTTTATCAAATAAAAGTGAATATGCCAGGGATATATGTTAAATCTTCATGGTTTGATGTTTTAGAAACTTCCATCTTAACCCACAAGTTTCACTGCTATGATGCTGCCAAAAGGGGGGGTTTCCTTTTTTTGTTAGACTTAACTGATTTTTATAATGAACCAAAAGTGTCAGGATAACTAAAGACAAAAATCAGTCAAAGGTGTTTATATTCTTTCTTCTTTTCCCTCTAAACAAAGCATCATGAAGCAACAGAGAGGCATGGTCAACTGATTTTCTGTTTGTGTTGCAAATGTTTCTTTCTCTTAGAATTTTAAAGGGCACAGACTAAAAAATGCCCCACAAAAAAGCCAAATGCAATGGACATGACTGGGAAACCATTTCAAAGAAGAGACGTGGTTGGACCAGTTTTGTAGGCTTTCTGGTATCTGAAAGATAGGTAGTGCTGATATCCAATTATCAAATAAAAATGCATTTAGAAAACCAACAATTTCTGACATTTAAAAATTTTTATTACTCTCAGTACCTCAGTATATCTGACAAGGAGGTATAAGCCACCTATGTGCAATTTGAGGAGATCATGCCTTTGGGGAAAAAAAAAAAAGTGATAACCTTAAGTAAGAATAAGGTCTTAATTCAGGTAAAATTCAGTAAAGATCTTAATTCTTTGGGCTTCCCAGGTGGCTCAGTGGTAAAGAATCTGCCTGCCAATGCAATAAGCTGCAGGAGATGCGGGTTCCAGCCTTGGGTCTGGCAGAAAGCCTGGAGAAGGAAAGGGCAACCCACTCCAGTGAATCCCATCGACAGTGGAGCCTGGTGGCTGCAAAGAGTTAGACATGACTGAGCATGCATGCAGTGAAAGAAAGTAAGAATAAGCCCTTAATTCAGCTAAAATTCAGTAAAGATCTTAATTCTTTAGGGACACTCCAAAGTTTCATTCTTGATCCTCAATCAGACTAATTGCAGTCTCATATCATAAAAATATACCTTAACTCATACCAATAAAAAAGAAATTCCCTGCTTTAAATATAAATTCTTATAAACATTAAACATTCTTCTGAATATCATTGATTTACCAAGAAAACTATATTAAGATTGGAAAAATTTATGTTTTGTTAGAAGGCCTGATTTTGATTCCCAGCTCAGCTAATTACTAGCAATGTAACAAAGGGCAAGTCAAATATCTCTGAGCCTCAGTCTCTACACCTGCAATCATGCTGCTGTTTAGTCACTAAGTTATATCTGACTCTTTTGTGACCCATGACTATAGCCCATCCGACTCTTCTGTCCATGGGATTTCCCAGGCAAGAATACTGGAGTGAGTTGCCATTTCATTCTTCCAGGGATCTTCTTGAGCCAGGGATTGAACCCACGTCTCCTGCATTGCAGGTGGATTCTGTACTGTTGAGCCACCTGGGAAGCCCTCTGTAATTCTAATACTTCACAAAACCAGCACTTGATAACACAGGTAAAGTTTTATTTTCATGTGCTATATACTTTGTTCACATTTATTTAGCATCTAGCAGGAGCCAGATACTATACCAGGAACTGGGGAGAGTAGAAGATATGATTTCTATATCCTTGAAGTCTGTACTGTGGTTGGGAGAGGCAGATGTATAAACATCAACAAAATATTACAACACTTTAATTAAGGAAAATTGTAAATACTGTGAGGCCTCCAAGTAGAGAGGGACCATGTCTGTCTTTGGCTATCAGAGAAAACTTCATATAGGGACAATACTTGAGTTGAGGCTTGAAAGAAAAAAGCTTTTCATGGGGAGAGAGGATTCACTATGGAATAAATACCACATATACATTATATGAGAATGGAGGGATGACAGCAAATATTGCTTAAGAAAATTGGATACTTGGGTGGATAGCACATAAAGACTCTGGGAGAATGGTAGTTGATAATCAGGGGCTTAAAAGCTTAAATAGGGACAGATTGTGAAGTTGACTGACATACAGACATTCAGACTTGATGTGAAGGATATGAATGAGCTATAAAATCACAGAACTTTAGGACAACTAGTCTAGGTGTAGTGTGAAGAATAGTCTTAAGACTAGTCAAAGAGATTAAATAACCATGACTGGAGCCATTCAGGTGTGGGATGAGGAAGCCAGGGATAAAGGGCAGAGGCTACTGTTTTGAAATAGATGATGTGTTTGGTTTGTGTGTGTGTGAAAGTAGCTCAGTTGTATCCGACTCTTTGAGACCCCATGGGCTATACAGTCCATGGAATTCCCCAGGCCAGAATAAGGGAGTGGGTAGCCTATCCCTTCTGGGACATGCTTAATTTGATGATTATATTAGGTTTGCTAGGAAGAGAACAACTGGGTTGAAACAGCCCTGTGCTCCACTGCAACTTTTATTTCACAGTAAATTTTTTTCAATATTTAATTTCTGTTTCTCACTATAGGAAAAAAAAAAATCAAAGTTCTGCATGCAAGGCATTTCTGCAGCATCATCTCTAGCTGATATCCAGGTTTCAATAATTTGTAGCAGTTTCCCAAATGGATGATACTCTCTTTAGGCTCTGTACACTCTGCTTCCTATGCCTAAATATTTGGTTTTCTCCTTTGTACACTCATTACTTAGATTGTTATGATAACATGAACTCTATTGGACTAGTTTCTATATTTATTTTCCCCCTCTGGCACATGATAAGCACACAGGGAAATTTTAGCAAATAAATGAATGTGTAAATGAGGGATGAAGCATTGCATTGGAGTAACTTTTCATAAGTAAGTTCTGCCTTGTGACAAAAATTTTTTTCCACAGATTCTCATAGTGGACCTGAAGGGACTCAATACACTAGACATTACTCATCTCCATTGTGGGTGTCTTTTTCTAAGAATAATAGCAATAAATTTCATAATTAGAAACCTGATTAAAATTTTAAAAATTAAACTCTTTATTAAAATGCCTAGTTTCTTAAACTAGTATTTTTATGCAATTTACATGCTTAGACTGGCAGGTACTTACTCTCTAACGAATGCAAATTAAGTAAGTCCCAATCTATGTTTTGACAGTGTGAAACACAAAGATTCTCAGTTCCTGTTTTCTTGGCATCCTTGCCCTCATCACCTTCACTGTCTTGCACAGGGGAGCATTGTTTGAGAATGATCAAGAAAATGAGACAGAGAAATACCAAAGTTAATGCCATTACCGTATATTAAAAGAATTACCTCACCACCAAATGATTTTTTTGTTCTCTTCCTGACCACCTAAATGAATAAAGCAAGATAATGACATTCTCATTATTTTAGAAACACATTTGCATGTGTAATGAAAGAGTCCCTAAAGGGCATAGACACCATAGAGGTAACTGTCTGAATTAATTAAAATTGTTTGCCTGATTAGATAAAAATGCAAGCATAAACTGTGTATCCCAGGAAAGTTTCTCTCTTTTCATCAAAACACAGAATAAACTATTTTTAACACAAAGCTGTATAGATTAATCTTTAGAAAACAAAAAATAAGTTTGCAAATATTTCTCTACTTTAAAAAGATAAAGTTGATTCTAGTGGCCACTAAAAATTATAATATCTATATCCAATATTTTTGTATTTTCTTCTAAATTCTTCAGTAGTTACTTTGTTATCATTGTTCAGTTACCAAGTCATGCCCGACTTTTTGCAAACCCAAGGACAGCAGCATGCCAGAACTCTCTATCCCTCACCAATACTAGAAGATTGTTTAAATAGTGAACAACAAATATCTTAGAATAAAAAATGCACTTAATATTTTGTTTCAAAAATTTTATAGATGATTCCTCTACATTGATTATAATTTCTTACTATTTTTATAAATCAACACACGTTTATCAACATAAAAAATCATTTTCTCCTGTATGAAACATTCTCCTCAATGTCAGAAAGCAATCAAACACATTTTTCTCATTTAAAAATATGTCTTCAAGTGTGCAAATCAATTTAAATAAGCTATTAATGTAGTGTTTAATAGAGCCATTAAAATGTGAATTATCTTGAAATGATTGTATTTCTTTTCCAGTGTTTTCCTAATATAGTTTCAGTACAAGGACAAGAGATGTTTTTGAAAGTAATTATGGTCCTCAGTAATATAAACTTTGATTTAAAAAAAAAAGAATACAATAAAGATGCATGGCATACGTCCTTCTAGGATAATTCCACATGAGAACAAGCCCAGGTTTATTTTCATCTTCAGTTAGTGTGAGAAAGTAGATTTAATGATTATGTACAGTGTTCCCATTTACAGTGGTAGAGAACTGGCAATTCTGAGAGGAATGAGTAGTTCACGCAGTGTCAGCATCAGATCCAGAAAATGGAACAGAAAAAAGTAAAGTTAGAAACACAGAGAATCATAGAGGAGAGCAATAAATGTTATCCTAAAATTGCTACATATCTTATAGGAAACCAAGGGTAGTTAATAGTATAATGATATTAACAGCACTGTGTTTCAAAGTCGAGTACACAAGCAAGTTGGTAGGGGTGATCAGTTGAAATGGTGAATTAAGGATGGACATATGTTTAGTTATTTATTAGGAAAGTCTATGCAAGTTATAGTTGAGCACAGAGGAGGATGAGGAGCAAGATATCATGGGAAAATCTTAATACATGATGACACTAATATTAACATGGTAACTAACATTTATTGAATTTATTGGTGCTTTCAAATTGTGATGCTGGATAAGACTGTTGAGACCCGCTTGGACTGCAAGGAGATTAAACCAGTCAGTCCTAAAGGAAATCAATCCTGAATATTCATTGGATGGACTGATATTAAAGCTGAAGCTCCACTACTTTGACTGCCTGATATGAAGAGTTGACTCATTGGAAAAGACCCTGCTACTGGAAAAGATTGAAGGCAAAGGAGAAGAGGATGGCAGAGGATGAGATATTTAGACGACATCACTGACTCAACGGACATGAACTTGAACAAACTCTGGGATATAGTAGAGGACAGGGAAGCCTGGCGAGCTGCAGTCCATGGAGTATCACAGAGTCAGACATGACATAACAATTGCACAACAGCACTATGTGCCAAGCCCTGGACTAAGCACTATACATTATTATCACTAAGCTACAATCATGAGTAGAAGTGTCATCTATATCTTTCCAATGAGGAAATGGAGATTCCAAGAGGTTTAACAACTTGTGCAACCTCTCATAAGTAATGATAAGTGGAGGCAGGATTTGAATCCATAATTTCTGACTCTAAACCTGCATTATGAACAACTACAAATTAGATAATTTATTATTCTGAAGAGGAAAAGTGAAAGATGACAAAGCTTTGAAGATGAGTCTCTGGAAGGAGAGTTGTGCCATTAGTAGAAATTGGGACATTAATCAAAGTGTTTCTTATCAGTGAGTCTTGGTCTTCACAGAACTGACTTTAGTCTAACTAACTTTACCGTATATGTAAAAAATGTACCCAGGCAGGAAGCTTGCTGAGAGCACAGAGAGTCAGATAAAAATAACCTTACATCTATGCCAGCATTCAAAAATTTAGTGTGCTTTATTTTCATGCCTGCCAAGAAGGAAATGATAGGATTCCAATTTTTAGATGGTGAAAGGGGCTCATAAAGGTTAGGCAACTTACCCAGAGTTATCTGGCTAATAACTGATGAAGACAAAATTCTTTTCTGCTTTGCTTCTCTCACCAGAGTCCAGTTCCATTTCAGAATATTCAAGTTCAGACCACTTATAAACCTGATAATTTAATCCTCAAGCATACCTCACTTCCAAAAGAATCTTTGATGGCCATCTCTTCAAAAATAGAAGCTTGCTCACTCTAGAAGTGTTAAACTGCAGTTCTTTCATGATAATTACATTAAATGATGATAAATGTCTAAATATGTCCTTCTTACTAGGCAGCTATTTTCAAACTCTATATTCTTAGTGGACATGACTTCCCACCTACAGTTCACTCAGTAGACTCTCAGGTGTCCATCATGAATTCTGGCATCCCCACAGGCTGTCCTCAGTCTTAGCCTCTGCCACCTCTCTGCTGATCACTGCTTCCTTCCACAAACTCTCCTCGACTTTCAAAAACACTGCACTTCATTCTTTTCTACTCCTTAACCTTGCTCCTGTACTCCTTGGTCTCCACTCTTACCTATTTTTCTGCTACTCTTTTAACAATCCTTCCCCTAAATCCTGTTTTGTTTTTCCTATTTCTCTCCCTTTTCATTCTGGGACAGCTCATTTAATTCAATAAATTTCCTCCCCCATCATCCAAGAAAGACTCTATTAGCCAAGTCTCTACTCTATATTTCAAGATGTGGCTCCATGGAAGTCTCTCTCTAAATCGTTTCCCTTTCCTGGTTTCCTATCTCAATTAACAGGACCACTTTCCTCCTGGGATGTAGTCTAAAAATGTTAAAGCTGACTTATATGTGCTTTTCTCTATGATTCACTGTAGCTAATGAGTTGCCAAATCCTTTCATCTACCTCCCCAATATTATTCATATGATAAGACAATGATAGCAACAAGGATACTATCAAGTACCCCCACCAATACCACCATTCTTGGCATATATTTTCCAATTAGAACTATATGAAGCATTTTCTGCAAATTATCATTTAACCTTCTAAGTGGCACCATAGAGAAGATATCTGAAGTGAAGAAACTGAGAAGATTCAGAGAACACTTGCTCTTGATCACAAAATAGGGAAGACATCCCTGATTCAAACTCAGATATGGTTAACTCCAGCTCTGAAGCCCTCTGCTCTCCTGCCTCATCTTTCCACTTTCTAAGTTTGCCTCTCATTACTTTTTCTTTGAACCAATGCAGGAGCCACTCTTCCTTTAACTGTGGATCTCCCTCCTAACTTTTCTTTGCAACATATTCATCTTTCTAGAAACAATGTTAATCACAATGCATTTTTATTGGAAAACTTTCCTAGAGTCCTCGAATAAACAACAAGCTGTTAGTACAGGCAAGACTTCCTGGACTGGGTACCCATAACGGACTCTTAGCAACTCAATTTCTAACTCAACAGACATTGATGCAGTTTTTCTTATGTGCCAGAACTAACTTTTTTTACATTTATTAACACAATTAATCTACAAAACATCCATGAGAAAGATACTTTTTACTCCATTCTACAGATTTAATAATTGAGCACGAAAAAGTCACATCAATTGTCCTAGATCACAAAGCTAATGCTTGGTGCCACTGGGCATCAAACTCCTGCAGTCTGACTCCAAAACGCTTATCCCTGAAGGCATGCAGCCCCTTTATCGTGTAACTTAATGATTTTAGAGGTTGGCAAGCACATTTTTCTCAGACTTTACGTATTTTTAAATTTTCTTTATTTATTTTTGACTGTGCTAGGTCTTTGTTGCTGTGTAGGCTTTTCTCTAGTTGCAGAGAGCAAGTCCTTGTTGCAGTGTGCGGGCTTCTCATTGTGGTGGCCTCTCCTGTTGAGGAGCACGGACTCTAGGGCACATGGGTCAGTAGCTGTGGTGCATGAGCTCAGTAGCTGTGGCTCCCAGGCTCTAGAGCACAGGCTAAATAGTCAATAGTCATGGTGTACCAGCTTGGTTGCTCCACAGCATGTGGGATCTTCCCAGACCAGGGATGGAACCTGCATCTCCTGCTTTGGCAAGCAGATTCTTTACCATTGAGCCACCAGGGAAGATAGACTTTAGATTCCTGGAAATATCCATCTTTTTATCATTTTTCCCTACTTACAGCAAAGGCCATAGTAATATAAGCAATGAAATAGTAATGTGAGATCATTCATTTTACAACTGTTGAACAGCAGCAGCTGTCAAAAACATTAGAGATACATACACTGTTTATCTGCTTAAGCTAACTGCAAGTTAATGTGTGGGTGAGGCAATAATAATAATTAACGTAAAATTTAAAATAAAAGAAGGTAATATGATAGAGATGGGGAGAGTGGTGAAATTTATATATTAATAGATGAGACAAGGTCACATTTTATGCTGCAAACTGAAGTATAAGAAAACATCTCTTGATCAATGATCAGATAAGTACCTTCTAGTCAGAAGAAGGAGTGGGCAAAGGCTTCATGAAGAGTAAGTCTGACATTTTGTCACGCTTTATAAATTGATGGAGTATCAATGGATGAAGATTTTAATGGATGAAGGAGAGGATGGTACAATTTTAATTGTAGATTTTAATGGATGAAGGAGAGGATGGTACAATGAGAAGCAAAATCTCTAGGCATGCAAGGTTAGATCATGTAAGGCCTCATAAGTCATGATAAGGAGTATTAAATTTACCCCAAGTTCAGCACAAAGCCACTGGAGAATTTAAACGGGAGAGCAAAATGACCTTATTTACATTTTTGAAAAATTACTTTGCTGGCCATGTGCAGAGCAGATTATTGTGCTCAAAGATAGAAGCCAGGAGGCTAACAAAAAACTGTTTGAATGGTCTAGATAAGGGATCAGCAAGCCTTTGTTGTAGTGGGCCGGAAGATAATGACTACTCAGTTCTGCCATTGTAGCAGATAATACATTCATAGACAATATATAATAAATGAGCTTGGCTGGACTGGAATAAAACTTTATTTACAGACATGGAAATTTGAATCTCATGTAACTTTTAAGTATCATCTAATATTCTTTTTAAAATTTTTCAGTCATTAAAAAATGGTAAGAATGTTTTTGTTTTTTTTTAAAGTAGGTAATCTATATGTGAGATGGCTTAAATAGGTTCACAGAGATAAAAGTATATTTACTGATATGAGACTTTAAAGGGATGGATTAGGCTACAAAAGAGGGGAAAGAATATTAAAATCTTTATTTGGGGTGTATTACATTCTCAACTTTAAAAAATAAAAGTGCTCCTGAAATTTATTTTCTTCCTTGTTAAAATTTTGTAATGCTCAGAAACTAAATTTCTCATAAGACAATGTACTTCATTTGTGAATATTAGCACTTCAGTTTATTAGGAAAATTATCTTTGTTTTAGTTGAAAATCCATTGCTCTAATATTATGCCTTTTGATTCTTTTTTTTTTAATTAATTTTATTCTATTCTCAAACTTTACATAATTGTATTAGTTCTGCCAAACATCAAAATGAATCCACCATGGGTATACATGTGTTCCCCATCCTGAACCCCCCTCCCTCCTCCCTCCCCACACCATCCCTCTGGGTCGTCCCAGTGCACCAGCCCCAAGCATCCACGTGATTCTAACTCTCCCTTCTAAGACCACATATAATTATGGGCATCTGTTTCAATGAGAGTGTAGAAAAAGTGTGAAGACGTCTGTTCTCTTTCTTTCTTATATATCTCCAGGATGAACATAACCAGCCTTCATTTTAAGACCTAGTTAGAATATCTATCAACCTGGTAGGCCACTCCAACTTTATTTTAATATCCTCCTTAAAACTGAACTTAAAATGTCCCATTGTCTTAACTGTCAACAAGATTATATAACTTCTCACTTACCTTCTATTCAAGGGTAATGAGAACTGTCAAACAAAAAGACTAATACAAATCGATCCATGTCACCATCTATATAATTTGACATTATTTAGATCAAGGACCAGAGACATAGAGCATTAAGGAGTTAATTATCATTCAGTTTGAAAAACTCTTTCTTCACTTTTCTAAGTCACCTCCATAGAGTCTTAGAGTACAGCTGGAATTACTTACAGCAAGGGCCAAATTACTATAACTACAAACTTCAAGTCAAAATACTACCAATGACAACCATTGAGCAAGTTCAAACCATAAATCTCATCTCTGCCTATAGAAGAGTCAGAGATTATTTACCCTGTTGGATAAGGCATTACTTCATCCAAATGAATCAAACATGAGAGGCATCAGAATTTTTTTTTTTGTCTCCTTCATACCTTTCCTTGTTTGTCACATATTTTATGGTTGGGGCTCCTGTTTTCTATCTTTTGTTGCTTTATATAGGAAAATATGTTCTGAGGATAATTACAAAATATAGGTGAGCTTCTCTTTACAAACTTTATTCCAGAGAGAGTATTTTAAAATGAAAACCTAGAAATAAGCAAGCAAAGCTGTTTTTCTGGATGAATTGTATAAAGTCCTGTTGAGCAGTGCCTAACCGCCCTTCCCTGGAAGACAAAGCACTCTTAGGAAACTTCTACTATGATATTGTCTCTGGCACCATTATTGACTTAGCATGCATCACCACAAGTGACTATGATTTGATTTTCCCTAAGAATGCCTGCCTTTATATTTGACCTTCACAAACCAATTTTCTCCAAGAGCCCAATTCCACTAACAAAGAGTGTGGTGATCATATAAACAATATCACAGATTCATACTTGGATAAATGGCATTAAGCATAAAAACCACTGTAAAATTTTACACACACACACACATACAAGTTGTTTTCTTCCTATTGCAAATACTGAAAGTGTAAAACTTTGAAGAAGAGAATATAATCTTTCCATTGTGGAGCTCCAAATCAACCATGACTTAGTAGAAAAACAGATATCACTAGGAATTTCAAAGGAAGATAATGTAATATATAGCATCAGTTTCATAGATTACAGAAGATCTGGGAAGTCAAAGAGGAGACAGGAAGTCCAGTTATAAGGAACAACAAAAATCAGGTACAATATCCAGGATAGGAAGAATTCTGGGAAGAGGTAGTTACCACAAGCATGTGAAAGGATTTAGAATCACAACTCTGTAGAGACTATGGGGCAAGAGTTATGATCTTAAGAAAGGATTACATAGCAGGGTGTCCTTTGGCTCATCTTACTGAAGATTCTCCAAATGTGGCTTTATCCTAGCTGAAACAATGTGATCCGGTCCTGATTTCATCTTTGTATTTCCCAACTCTTCCTTTTCAGTTTTGATGTTATTCCTAGGGCAGCTCTACCCTACGGTTGCACAAATGGGGGCTAGAAGTTGTATGCTCCTTTGTTCATATCAAATGGGAAAAAGAGAATGCTTGATTTTTCCAGTTACTGAAAAAAAAAGGGAACTTCATTCTAATATGGATCGTTTATGACAGGTGCCCAGTTTTGTACCAAGTACTGTAGCAAAAGAGATGAGATTAAAATGAGGGCCTTGGGCCCATCTAGGGCTACCTCTGGGGCTTGAGATAGGTCAATTCCCACCCAAAATTCCAGCCTGTCATGTAGTGGATCATGAGTGAAGGGGAACCAGGGCATCATAAGTGATGCCTAAATTGTAACTTCGTTGTGAATTCAACTGTGAAACTCAAGCCAAAATTAACTTTTCCCCTTTGATACTTAAATTATTCCAGATTGAGAATTAACAAAACTATTACTGGAATAATAGATGAATGAACTAATAATTCACTTAATCATCAAATCAATATGAATATGTTTAATGTTGAAAAAATAGATTATGGGGAAATTTGAGAGATTAATAGAATTTTCATAATGTAACAACCTTTAAAGCTCAACTTTGAGGCATTCAATGCCATTATTTACCAAATTAACAATTATTATACTCAGTTCAGTTCAGTCGCTCAGTCGTGTCCAAGTCTTTGTGACCCCATGAATTGCAGCACACCAGGCCTCCCTGTCCATCACCAACTCCAGGAGTTCACTCAAACTCGGGTCCATTGAGTGGGTGATGCCATCCAGCCATCTCATCCTCTCGTCCCCTTTTCCTCCTGCCCCCAATCCCTCCCAGCATCAGAGTCTTTTCCAATTATTATAATATTATTCACTATTTATTAGGAAACTGCTATGAACTAAACAGTTTACTAAGTACTATAAACTAAGTACTAAGAACTATTATAGGCACCCTTCTTGCATTAACACATTTAATTTTCAACAAGTGAATGAGGTCCTTTTGTTATTTACATTTTACAAATGAGAAAACTGCCCCAGAGAGGTTCTGTATTAGCCCAACATTACCCAGTGAAAAGGTGCAAGAGCTGGAAATCAAATATAAATGTTTTAACACCACAGGAACTTGATACCTATGTTAAATAATTATGGAAAATGGAGGAAAATATAGGTAAATGTTTCAATTAGATCTTATTCTTTTTAAAAAAGAGCATCTGGAGTGACATTACACTGACCCTTCTTGTGACAAAACTGTCACCAGTCCCAATTTTAGTCAAATATTTGAAATAATTTTTCCTTGATTGGAAATTTCTTTATATTTATTATATTATATGGCTCCTCATCTTAAAATGTTGCATTAGAATTTGGTGACTCTCATTTTCCCAGAGAATAATGTCTAAAGTCACCACCCTAGCATTTTTAATGTCCATAATCTGGTCCCAGTCCACCTGTTCAGCTTTAAGTCCCATTACTCCTAATCACATATCCTGTATTTCAACAGTGCTTTCTGACAAATGTACCCTTCTCCATGCTCTTTTATAGATCTTTCAGTCAAATTCCAACTCCTCCAAAAAACTTTCTTAATTCCCTGTTCTGAATATATATGTTTTTTAAGTTCCAAAAATATATACTCAGAACTCTGTTATAGCACATTTTACAGGACAGTTTTTATCATTATTGAATATTCACGGCATTCTCTGCTGAAATGCAGGCTCCTAAGTGGCCAAGACCATACCTTACTCAATTGTGTATTCCTATAGCTGTCAACACAGAGCCCATTAACATGCCCAATAGTGTTAAATGGAATTAGGGAAATAGTAGAAATGCTAAAAGGTATTTTACCCAGTAGTTTTAAATGTCTGTATCTCAAATCAAGGGAAGAAGTATGAAACTTATGAGTAATCCTGTTATTAGAAGTACCTGCTTTTATAAAAGTAATCAATATACAATAGATTAAAAAGAAAGAGTATATATTAAATAAAATTGTGTTTTGTACTTTGCAAATTTCAATTACCATTATCAATAATTTTAAACATTTGATGAATATTTTTATCACTTTTTACTTCCTCAAACTCAGAAGCATGATGTCTTTAAGGAATTCTGCCTTTTCATGTGCTTGTTTCTTACTTTCTGAATAATTTCTCATAATAAATTTTGTTATGATTTTTCCTTTATCATTTTGGAAAATACGAGTCATGACTTCCTCAGACTCTTATACTTACTTTGCATTGCAAAATAAGAAAAATCAACTTGTCTTAACCTAACAGTTTTTCATCACTTATCAATAATTTTCCATAATAAAATTTAATTAATTAAAATTATTATTTAATGTCTGTATAACAGGACTGTACCAAAGCTCCTTAGAAAGTTTAGTATTATATCGCTTAAATAATTAGCATCTAAGCACAAGTTTTCCATTAGATAACATGCAAAGCAAAGGAATAAGTTATCAACAGACCAGGATAGAGCTTTGCTGAATTTTGATTGGAGACTGGAGAACAGAGAAGTTCTAGATTAGTACTTTCCAATGGAGCTTTTTATGAGAATAGAAATGCCCATCTGCATTGTCCAATACAGAAGCCACATATGACTTGTATATACTTTTGATGTGTCTAGTGTCAATGAGGAAATGTATTTTTAATGCTATTAATTTAAATTTGAATGGCTATATGTGGCAAGTGACTCCTATATTGGACAGTGAATTTCTAGAGTATAATATGTCAAGAATAGGTCCAATAGGGGAATTGGTATTGGGAGGTGCTATGCAGCCCTGTGGCAGAAGATACCATGGAGATCTAGAATTAAAATTGCACATGCTTAAACAGAGAACAAGGTGGATACCAAACAAAACTCTGCACTATTTTATAACTATGTTGTGGATTTCCCTTGCTCACCCTCAGGGGTTAAAGAATTGCCAAAGTTGCTTTATGTTTTCCCAAATACTCATTCTACACTTGGCAAATACTTGTTGAAGGAATAGATAGACAAGGAAATTAAATCACTGATGTAAATACATAAAATAAATTACCCACTAGAAAAAAAATTATCAACAAATGTGAGAGTAGAGAAATTTCATGATCCACACATCAATCTGATTTAACAATGAGAAGACACACAACTAAAATAAAGAGTACAACTAAAATAAAAAATGCTTCTAAGTTTCAGCAAGTAGTCATTACTCATCTGTGTATGCTGCAGCAAATTGGTATTAATGTTTTTAGATTTATTTTCCATTCTTCTTTGCTTTTGTAGCTATAAATGAAGGTATTAACTTAATAATCTGTATGTAATGGTTTTTAAGCGAGAGTTACCAAAGTCATTGTCGACAAAGTAATTTCCACATCAGGGAGAAAAGTTACCATTATATCTCTGTTCTATTAAGAGAAAGCATCTTAGGACAAGGTAAATGTCAATTACTCATTACTACAGTATTCCCACTAGTTCAATGGGAATGATAAAAAATGCCACCAATTATCATTTTGTTGATACTCTCCATAATGAGAGCCTGTTAAGCTAACGACAAGACAGGTGTTCATCATTTAAGTGACTCCCAAGAAGCTCACACACTTATCCGTTAATTACATTTCTCAGATATTTTTCATCTATGGATTCCATAAAAAATTGGTTTCACTAGCATCTGGATGGCTAACGAGAAAGATAAACAAATAGATTATTAAATTAGGGTTGGTATTTTACAAAAAACATTTTTAAAGAAACCCAATTAGATCAAGACAGTCTTTTGCATTTAATACTTTAAAAATCATAATTATAAGGGTACAAGTATATTTCAGATGTACAAAAGTATGCTGACAAATTTTTAGGAGCTACCAACTTCAAATTAAATTTTACCAAATATATACTAAATGTAGGTCACTATTCAGGTGAAGTAAATAGAAATAAAGTAAGTATTAGTTTGCTAGGGATTCTGAAATAAAATATCATAGACTAGTCGCTTAAACAGCAAATATTTATATTTTCACAGCTCTGGAGCCTAGAAGTGCAAAATCAAGGTGTCAATACAGTTGGATTTTCTTAAGTTTCTCTTCTTGTCCATGTTTATCTGTGTCCTATATCCTCTTTTTAAGGACACCAGTTGATATTGGATTAGGTCCATTCTCATGTCCTCATTTTAACTTAATTACTTCTTGAAGAACCTTATGTTCAAACACCAAAGGTTACTACATTCGTTTTTTAAAATTTTATTTTATTGTTATAAGAACACTTAACATGAGATCTACCCTCTTCATAAAATTACAGTATTCTGTTGTTATAGAAACGGTGTTGTACAGCAGATACCTAGACAATTAGATCTTATTTGTCTTGAGTAACTGAGACTTATGCCCCTTGATCAGCAACTCCCCATTTCACCATCCTCCCCATTTCAACTCCCCAATTCACCATACTCCCAGTGCCTCACAGCCAGTATCTTACCTTCTGATTCTATGAAACTGACTGTTTTAGCTATTTCATATATGTATATGTGATATTCACCCTCCTATGACAGGCTTATTTCACTTAGCGTAATGGCTTCAAAGCCATGTTGTCACATATTGCAAGATTTCCTCCTTTTTTGAGGCTTAATAATATTCCACTGTATATAAGCTACATGTTCTTTATCTACTTATCCAAAGGATCCTTTGGCTGTTTTTACAATGAGGCTATTAGGAATAATGTTGCAATGAACACTAGAGTGTCAACATTTCTTTGAGATCCTTATTTCAATTATTTTGGATAAATTCTTAGAAGTAGGATTGCTGGATTATATGATAGTTTTTATTTTTGAAGCATCTCTATACTGTGTGTTTTATAGTGGCTATACCATTTTGCATTCCCACTGACAATGTACAAGTGCATCAACTTCTCTACATTCTTGCCAGCACTATTGTCCTTGTCATTTCAACAGCAGGCATCCTAACAGGTGGCATGTGATAGCTCATTATAGTTTTGATTTACATTTCCCTGAAGATTAGTGATGTTAATTGTTTTTTTCATATGCCTGTTGGTCATTTATATATCTTCTTTGGAGAAATGTCTGTTCAATCTTTAGATCTTTTTTTTTTTTTTCACTTTTGATTTATAGAAATTCCTTACATTTAAAAAAAAACAAACCTTGTTTTTGTTGGCTTACCAGTTTAATTAGAAGCTCTACTGCTTTATTTTATCCTTAGTTGATGGAAGAAAATAACATTCTCAAACTATTCACATGAATGAATTCAAAGATGTGAATAAAATTGCCTAGAAAAGTGACATTCAGAAAATAGTTTTTTAAATGAGTATGACAGAAATTACTTTTTTGTAATTACTGTTCATTGGCTGCTATTCATTATTTTCTTTATGCTTTTTTCCCAACTTTGAGAAAAAATTAACATATATAACATTTTGAAAGTTCAAGAGAACCATACATTGACTTGATAGACTTACATCAACTCAGTTCTCCAAAAAAATTACATTAGTGACTGTTTTCACAAACTGAAAGAAATCCAAGGTGAAAAACAAAAATAGCACTCAACACTTGTTTAGCAGTGAGTCATTATAGAGGCAGCACCGATCCAAGCAGTGAGTGGCACCACCAAGCTCCTTCTCTGGGAACTAGACTCAATCTCAGCCTCAAGCAACCATAGCTTTGAACTGTATGTGTAAGCATCTGTAGTTTAGCTCCAATTATTTTGTGCACCCATTATCAAGATGTATTCTAAGATTATTACTTCAATGGTAGGTCATTGCTCTCTTGATTTCCTCTCCCATCACTCCCTCTTCTCTCCTTACAGGGCAAGTGTAGGAGCACGCTTATTACTGGGTAAATAATACACAACTGTGGCTTTTGGAAATGCCTTTCACAGGCAAACCACCCATTTCAGCTGGCTCATTTCCAGGAAACATAGAGTTAAGCCCTATTTGAACATAGAAAATTCAGATTTATTTCTATATATTAATAGTAAACTATGTGAAAAGGAAATTAGATAGAATAATCCCATTTAAAATAGCACCAAAAAGAATACATACTTAGAAATAAACTAAGAGAAAGACTTGGATACTGAAAACTAAAAAACATTAATGAAAGAAATTAAAGAAGACAAAAAAACAGAAAGACAGTTCATGTTCATGGATTGAACTGCTCAAAAAAACCCATGGATTCAGTGCAATCCACAGCAAAGTTCCAATGGAATTTTTTAGAAATAGAAAAAGCAGTATTAAAATTCACATGGAGCTGCAAAAGATCGAGAGTAAACAAATCAGTCTTGAGAAAGAACAAAGCTAGATGCATCACACATGTTTACTCCAAAAGTAATTACAAAGCAAAACTAAATAAAAGTATGAACCGGCAGTAAGACAGGGATATAGACTAATACAACAATAAAACAGAAAAAAAGAGCCCAGAAATTATTCCACAGATAATATGGTCATTGATTTTCAACAAGAATGTCAATAACACAGAATAGGGAAAGAACAGTCTTTTCAACAATTCAGGTTGAAAAAACTGAATATCTGCATGCTGAAGAATGAAATTGGAACTTGATCTTTACGATACACAAAAATTGACTCAAAATAAATTAAAAACTTAAATATTAAACATGAAATTTAAAACTCATAGAAGAAAACAGGGGAAAAGCTTCATAACTTTGATCTTCAGTTAAGTTCAGTTACTCAGTCGTGTCCTACTCTTTGCAACCCCATGGACTGCAGCACGCCAGACCTCCCTGTCTATCACCAACTCCCAGAGTTTACCCAAACTCATGTCCATTGAGTCGGTGATGCAATCCAACCATCTCATCCACTGTCGTCCCCTTCTCCTCCTGCCTTCAATATTTCCCAGCATCAAGGTCTTTTCCAATGAGTCAGTTCCTCACATCAGGTGACCAAAGTATTGAAGTTTCAGCTTCAACATATGTCCTTCCAATGAACACTCAGGACTGCTCTCCTTTAGGATGGATTGGTTGGATCTCCTTGCTTTCCAAGGGACTCTCAAGAGTCTTCTCCAACACCACAGTTCAAAAGCATCAACTCTTTGGCACTCAGTTTCTTTATACTCCAACACTCACATCCATACATGACCACTGGAAAAACGATAGCCTTGACTAGACGGACCTTTGTTAGCAAAGTAATGTCTCTACTTTACAAAATGCTGTCTAGGTTGGTCATAACTTTCCTGCCAAGGAGTAAGTGTCTTTTAATTTCATGACTGCACTCACCATCCGTAGTGATTTTGCAGTCCAAAAAAATAAAGTCGCCACTGTTTCCACTGTTTCCTCATCTACTCCACATGAAGTGATAAGACCAGATGCCATGATCTTAGTTTTCTGAATGTTCAGCTTTAAGCCAACTTTTTCACTCTCCTCTTTCATTAGGCTCATTAGTTCTTCTTCACTTTCTGCCATAAGGGTGGTGTCATATGCATATCTGAAGTTATTGATATTTCTCCTAGCAATCTTCAATCCAGATTGTGCTTTGTCTAGCCCAGCATTTCTCATGATGTATTCTGCATATAAAGTAAATAAGCAGGGTGACAATATACAGCTTCGACAAACTCCTTTCCCTATTTGGAACCAGTCTGTTGTTCCATGTCCACATCTAACTGTTGCTTCTTAACCTGCATACAAATTTCTCAAGAGGCAGGTCAGGTGGTCTGGTATTCCCATCTCTTTCAGAATTTTCCACAGTTTATTGTGATCCACACAGTCAAAGGCTTTGGCATAGACAATAAAGCAGAAATAGATGTTTTTCTGGAACTCTCTTGCTTTTTTGATGAACCAGCAGATGTTGGCAATTGGATCTCTCGTTCCTCTGCCTTTTCTAAAACCAGCTTGAACATCTCGAAGTTCACGGTTCACGTTTTGTTGAAGCCTGGCTTAGAGAATTTTGAGCGTTACTTTCCTAGCATGTGAGATGAGTTCAATTGCGAGGTAGTTTGAGTATTCATTGGCATTGCCTTTCTTAAGGATTGGAATGAAAACTGAACTTTTCCATTCCAATGGCCACTGCTGAGTTTTCCAAATTTGCTGGCATATTGAGTGCAGCACCTTCACAGCATCATCCTTTAGATTTGAAATAGCTCAACTGGAATTCCATCACCTCCACTAGCTTTGTTCATAGTGATGTTTCCTAAGGCCCATTTGACTTCACATTCCAGGATGTCTGGCTATAGGTGAGTGACCACACCATTGTGGTTATCTGAGTCATGAAGTTCTTTTTCTACAGTTCTCCTGTGTATTCTTCCCACGTCTTCTTAATATCTTCTGCTTCTGTTAGGTCCATACCATTTCTGTCCTTTATTGAGCCCATCTTTGCATGAAATATTCCCTTGGTATCTCTGATTTTCTCGAAGAGATCTCTAGTCTTTCTCATTCTATTGTTTTCTTCTATTTCTTTGCACTGGTCACTGAGGAAGACTTTATTATCCCTCCTTGCTGTTCTTTGGAACTCTGCATTCAAATGGGTATATCTTTCCTTTTCTCATTTGCTTTTCACTTCTCTTCTTTTCACAGCTATTTATAAGAACTCCTCAGACAGCCATTTTGCATTTTTGCATTTTTCCCCGCCTTGGTGATGGTCTTGATCCCTGTCTCCTATACAATGTCACGAAACTCTGTCCATAGTTCATCAGGCACTCTATCAGATCTAGTCCTTTAAATCTATCTGTTACCTGCACTGTCTAATTGTAAGGGATTTGATTTAGGTCATACTTGAATGGTCTAGTGGTTTTCCCTACTTTCTTCAATTTAAGTCTGAATTTGACAATAAAGTGTTCATGATCTGAGCCACAGTTAGCTCCTGGTCTTGTTTTTTGAATCTATAGTGCTTTTCCATCTTTAGCTGCAAAAAACATAATCAATCTGATTTCGGTATTGACCATCTGGTGATGTCCATGTGTAGAGTCTTCTCTTGTGTTGTTGGAAGAGGGTGTTTGCTATGACCAGTGTGTTCTTCTGGCAAAACTCTGTTAGCCTTTGCCCTCTTCATTTTGTACTCCAAGGCCAAATTTGCCTGTTAATTCAGCTGTTTCTTGATTTCCTACTTTTGCATTCCAGTCCTCTATAATGAAAAGGATATCTTTATTGGGTGTTAGTTTTGAAAGGTCTTGTAGGTCTTCATAGAACCACTTAACTTCAGCTGCTTCAGCATTATTGGTCGGGGCATAGATTTGGACTACCGTGATATTGAATGTTTTGCCTTGTAAATGAACAGAGATCATTCTTTTGTTTTTGAGATTGCATCCAAGTACTGCATTTCAGTCTCTTTTGTTGACTAATATGGCTATGACATTTCTTCTAAAGGATTCTTGCCCACAATAGTAGATATAATGGTCATCTGAGTTAAATATAACTATTCCAATCCTTTTAGTTCACTGATTCCTAAATGTTGATGTTCACTCTTGCCATCTCCTATTTGACCACTTTCAATTTGCCTTGATTCATGGACTAAATATTCCAGGTTCCTATGCAATATTGTTCTTTATAGCATCAGACTTTACTCCATCACCAGTCACATCCACAACTGGGTGTTGTTTTTGCTTTGGCTCCATCTCTTCATTCTTTCTGGAGTTATTTCTCCATTGATCTTCAGTAGCATATTGACCTGGGGAGTTCACCTTTCAGTGTCCTATAGTTTTGCTTTTTCATACTGTTCATAGGGTTCTCAAGGCAAGAATACTGAAATGGTTTGCCATTCCCTTCTCCAGTGGACCACATTTTGTCAGAACTCTCCACCATCACCCATCCGTCTTGGGTGGCCTTACATGGCATGACTCATAGTTTCATTGAAATAGGATATGGCCATGGTCCATGTGATTAGATGGTTAATTTTCTGTGATTGTGGTTTTCAGTCTTTCTGCCCTCTGATGAAGAAGGATTAGAACCTTATGGAAGCTTCCTGATGGGAAAGACTGACTGAGGGTGAAACTGAGTCTTGTTCTGATGGGCAGGGCCATGCTCAGTATATCTTTAATCCAATCTGTTGATGGGTGGAGCTGTGTTCCCTCCCTGCTATTTACCTGGGGCCAAACTATGGTGGAGGTAATGAAGATAATGGTTACCTCCTTCAAAAGATCCCATGTATGCACTGCTACACTCAGGACCCCCAACCCTGCAGCAGGCCACCACCAACCCACACCTCTGCTGGAGACTCCTAGACACTCACAGGCAAGTCTGGGTCAGACTCTTGTAGGGTCACTGATCCTTTCTTTTGGGTCCTGTTGCGCAAGGTCCAGTTTGTGCCCTCCAAGAGTCTATTTCCTAGTCCTGTGTAAGTTCTGGCAGCTCTCTCATGGGGTTAATGGTGACCTCTACCAAGAGGGCTTATGCCATACCTTAGTCTGGTGCACCTAGAGCCCCTGCCCCTGCGGCAGGCCACTGCTGACCCGTACCTCCTCAGGAGATGCTCAAAAACAGTTCCGTCTCTGTCTCTGTGGGGTCCCTGGGTCCTGATGTACACAAGGTTTGTCTGAACCCTTTTAGCATCTCTGGTGGGAATAGGGTTTGATTCTAAATGCAAATTCGCGCCACCTACCATCTTGCTAGAGCTTCTCCTTTGCCCTTGGATGTGGGCTATCTCCTCATGGCCAGTCTAGTGCCTACCATCTTACTTTGGTCTTGGCAATGATTTTATGGATATGTCACCAGAAATACAGGCAACAAAAGCACTATTATGATAACTGAATTTTTCTGGATGAGGGCTAATTCTTGGAGGAATTAAACAGTTTCAACAAAATTTTATTAAAGTAAAAATTTAAATCTAATAGAGGAGAATAAGCCATGTCAGACTGGAAAGTCCTCACTCATTTAAGGGTCAGAATTCACCTCTTTGCCTTCTAGTTCAGTTCAGTTCAGTCACTCAGACGTGTCCAACTCTTTGCAACCCCATGAACCGCAGCACGCCAGGCCTTCCTGTCCATCACCAACTCCCGGAGTTTACAAAACTCATGTCCATTGAGTCAGTGATGCAATCCAAGCATCTCATCCTCTGTTGTCCCCTTCTCCTCCTGCCCTCGATCTTTCCCAGCATCAGAGCCCTTTCAAATGAGTCAGCTTCTACGTCCTATACAAATCTGACTGTCCTCTGAAGAGCTACACTAAATTAGGCTAGAGAGAAAAGCCACTGAAATTCATAAGTTGAGGATGTAAAACCTGCAAAATTCAAAGATACTGAGATTTGATTATTCTTTTTGGAAGGGATGACTTATCATAGTATAACAGAAAAATAAAAAATGAAGAGCAGGAGCCTAGAGGAAGAAATCACAGAAAGAAAGGGAAGAGAAAGGAATAGTAACTAAGGAAGCTGTATGGATGAGACACCAGGGGTGGAGGTGACTCTGTGAAACTTCCTTCACCAGGCTAGGCTAGGGACCTTATTCCTTATGCAGTAGGAGAGAGTAAAGCACTTCACGGCACATCGAATCTCTAGTCCCAGCTCTGTACAGTATCAGTACTTTATAACTTCTTTTATTGGGCTGGTCAAAAGATTTGTTCAGTTTTTTCTGTAAGATGTTAAGATAAAAAACCCAAATGAACTTCCTGGCCAAATCAATACGAAGAATGCTTAAGCATTGCCTGATGTACACTAGATAAGGTCTCATGAATAATAGAGAAAATAACATCCAGAAGATGTGGAAGAGGGTATCACATTCTTCCCTCATCACTGATGGCCAACTGCTCCCCTGTATGTCTACTGGAAGAAAAAGCACATGCCAATCAATGACCAGCAAAATGGGGAAACAGCAACAGTGGTGCCATTTCCCCTTACCTAAAGGTTACATCAGAGACCCTGTGCAGTGACAAAAGCCCTTGCTAAATGAAACTATCATACTAGCTATATAGGAACGTACTGTATGATAAACATGTTACTACAACCAATAAAGGAGAGTAAATTATCCAATTAACAAATTAAATCTTGTTGAAACTGGGGAAAAAAGATCTACCACACACCCAGTACATTCAAATATATTCCAAGTGCCTAAAGAATTAAATATATGAAAGCCTATAAAAGAATAAAAACAAGTTACGCAGTTATATATACAGCTGGGATATGGAAATTTCTTTATGAGGATGAAACTATAAGCAGATATAATAAATAAATGAGTTACGTAGAGTTGGCTCAGAGAAGGAAATGGCAACCCACTCCAGTATTCTTGCCTGGAAAATCTCATGGACAGAGGAGGCTGCTGGGTTAGGGGTCACAAGTGTCGAATGTGACTTAGTGACTAAACCACCACCACAGAGTTGGCTACTTAAAATCTTAAGATGTTTTAAGTGAAATATATCCAAGTAAAATAAAAAGGGACATGACAAAAAATGAATAGAGGACAGATCAACATCTATAATGAAAACACAAGAATAGGGAAAATCATGAACAAGAAAATTAAATATATATATATTTGTGCCAGTCACATATGAAAAGGGAAAAAGCAACACTGACAGTAGTGACATAAATGCAAACTAAAGTAATAATGATATGTGGTTTGGCCTTTCAAGTGGGCAAAATTTTCACTAAAGGCAAGGGTAAAACAGAAATTGCAATAAGGTAATATTATGTGTTTTTAATGTTCTGTGCTGAAGCACAACTATGAGTTGACAATGTTTATCTATATTAGCCCTCACCACAACGCTCTGGACAAGTTAGGACAGTATTTCCGATTTCATAAATAATAAAATTTAAACTCAGAGACCTTGTAAGTTGTGTAGCTTCAAATACCTAGGTAAGTAAGAACACAAGTTTATCATCCATAGATCCCACAGACTTGCTCTTTCTAAGATGCTACAGTGTATTCCTACAGGACACGAGAAGTACTATTAAAGGTATTTGATTTAGGAAGTAACATGATAAAATCAATAATTAGGAACATTTTACTGAGCAGTATTATGTAGTAAGGGTTCATGTATATCATTTGAAAATCTGTTCATCAGGGTTAAACAATTACATGACACCATTTTGCATGTTGGTTCTCACATTTGTAATCTCTGCTAAACCTGGAGCATAAAGGTAGCATTTACAGTTGGTGGCATCAATATTTATGCCTTGTGCCTGCATGTCTGAATTTTTCAGTAGTAATGCTATCCCACAGTAACCACATCCCTTTCCATTTCACTGTGCATCATGTGAACAGGAAATCTAGAATGATAGTAGCTGAGAAATCAGTATGGGCCAAACACAGTATGGATTTAAACTATCAGCCTCATGGGAGTAAAACTGTCCCTTCTCACTGTGCCCTAAGTAAAGATTTCTATTACCCTTCAAAGGCTGAGACCGAGGTCAAACATCAGCAAGCAGGGAACTGGGAGAGCTTCAGAATAGCTTAACCCTAGAAACCTCTGGCTCCATATTATAAAAGGCACAACTGGTTTTATGTTTGTTTTTGTACTTGCTTTTCAATTGCAAAAAAAAAAAAAAAAAACTCCAGATTGAGACCGCAAAATAGTTTCTGGATAGTTTGGAAATACACAATTGTAATACACTGTTCTCATGGTGCTACAATAATTTGGTTATGCTTGAAAATGTTAAGTTTTGGGTTTGGACCCATCTATTCTTTTAATATTCAAAAAGATGGTATAGAAGTTTAAATGCTGAGTAACACTGAAAGCAAATCAATGTGTTATTCATGCATGGTGTGCAGGAGAATTTTTAGTAATTCTTACCTTTTCAGATCATTAATCTTAATCGTTATATTACACAGACTTTACCCTCAAAATGACTAATACGGCAATTCTTATAGTTCTGAAAATTGGGTCACAAACATATTCCAGAGGCAAGTTTCAGAAGGCAAATGCTCCTCTAATTTAGACTTCTAGGTTGTTGACTAGTAACTCATGTGCCACAGTGGTAAAGAATACATCTGCTAAAGCAGAAAACACAAGAGATGTGGGTTTGATGCTTAACATTTTAATAGAGTTTCAAAATTTTCCACAAACTCATCTTATTCCTTCAGAATAAGGGGATGGCAGAGGATTAGATTGTTGGATGGCATCATTGACTCAATGGGTATGAGTCTGAGCAAACTCCAGGAGATAGCAAAGAATAGGGATGCCTGGCATGTTTCAGTCAATGGGGTCGCAAAGAGTCGGACACAACTTAGGAACTCAACACCAGCAACAACATTCCTTCAGTAGAAGCAATTCCCAGTGAAGCTTTTTTTCAGCAATAAGCTTTACATCAGAAAAAATATATATATATTTCCCTCGATAAAGAAATAAAGAACACTTTCCACAGTATGGTATAGACTTTTTTTTAGCATATCTGATTTCTCTAGAACTTCAGAGAGATCCATTTCATCACTCCTCCTGAAGTCTACAGAATTTTTTCCTGTACAAATCATACATTCATCTGGCAGTATACAGTCATTTACAATTATACACTTCTTCAAGCTAACATACTGATCACTGCTAATATTATCATAATATTTTAAGAAAAAGTTTTTAGGAAGGCAAAGAGTAATGAGAAGAGAAAGGTGGCCAGAAAGAAGGTGGTACTAGCATCTATTCTCAACATTTTCTTAGGTTTTATTGGGGTTTGCGGTTGTTTTTTGTTTGTTTTTACCTCTTTCCTTTAGCATTTGCATGCCATGTACTTCACAAAAAAAACATTCATTTTGACAGCTATGAGGAATTTTGGCCCACATCAATAGTTTTGGTCTTCAGAACAACTGTGTATGAGGTAACTGAACAATGAGTGACCAACACAAACCTTTATGGTCTTGACAATTAAAAAAAAAAAAAGAAAGAAAGAAAGAAGGAAAGCACCTGAAATTCAAGGTCACTTCAGCAATTGTACAAATACAACCAAAAGCAACATGTGCAACTACCAATGACACGGGCCCCTGTACAACCAATCTATTTTCTCTGGCCAACTCAATTAACTGTATGTCATTCTCAGAGTTAACTTATGGCCAACATATTTATTCATAATGACAATTGAAATGATATGACCATCTTTTATAAAATACAGCCTTTTTAACTACACAGATAAGACAGTGACACTTGGAGAACTCTTCATTTAAATTTATTTCCCAAATCCTCAATACAAAATAAGGAAAACAAGCAAGTCCTGTCACTATTCAAACAGCATTTCAAGAGGTTTTCACAGGTGAAAGCTACTCAGTAAAGAACTATCGTTATTCAGTGAGAGTCAAGGAGAATTGCGACTAATGGAAACTTTCAAGTAATAATATACTTTAATTTTACTTTTAATTTCATTTTCTAATGCCTTTCAGAGCAGACTAGACCTCATCACAAGCTTTCCTTATGTTAAGTTTTCTATTAAAGCTGCAACAATTATATCCTGGTAATCTTGGGAACAAAGGAAGGAATTAAAGTTTTTTCACTAGTATATGAAAATGTATTATTACACAAAGGCCAAACAACTGTGAGTACCAATAAGTAAATAAATAGGTAGAAAAATAAAGAAGCCACAAATGTATATATAATAGTCATCTCTGCTGAATAATATTGTGTACACAATGGTATTTTCAACAAGAAACCACAACTAATTACTGGACATCATTTCCTGCTACTGAACTAGATGGGTCCCTGAAATACAGTTAAAAAAATATGGTCTCAACCCAGTGTTGAGGTCTGGCTAGAGTTGGAGATCCTGGCTAATCTTGAACAACTGATTGAGTATACACTTCAATCACTTCTTTATCGAGTCTTCACACTCTAGACTACCATGTACATACGTGTCTTAAGGCACTAAAGCCAAGAATCAAATAAGTAAGGACAGTCCCTTTGCCCTAGAGCCCAGGAAATCATTCAAATTAGCCAACCTACCCTAATTCAAATTAAGAACCCAGGGAACCCAGCTAACTCCTTCTCACTTGCCATGCACAATTGATACTGAAGCTACATTTGCTGTTGTGCTATCTCTGTCACAACTCCCTGTGTGGTCCTGCCCGACAGCTTTCTCCTGTTTGGAGTGACAAGTAAAAGAGCATCCTGCCTTTCCTTTAACCAAGTGTCAGTGTCTTTTGTCTTGTCATCAAAAACATGTTGAAATTTTATATAACAATCTGTAAGCACTAAAGTCCTAGTGACTCAGTTCAGTTCAGTCACTCAGTTATATCCAACTCTTTGCAACCCCATGGACTGCAGCACACCAGGCCTCCCTGTCCATCACCAACTCCCAGAGACTGTTCAAACTCATGCCCATCGAGTCGGTGATGCCACCCACCCATCTCATCCTCTACTGCCCCCTTTTCCTCCTGCCCTCAATCTTTCCCAGCATCAGCATCTTTACCAATGAATCAGTTCTTCACATCAGGTGGCCAAAGTATTGGAGTTTCAGCTTCAGCATCAGTCCTTTCAATAGTGACTAACTGTCCATTAATGGAGGAAATTCATCCTTAATCTGTGGAATTATTTAACTCTCATGTTTAAGCACAGATGAGCATACTTTCAGAAAAAAAAAAGAAGGGGGTAGTGGATTTGCTTCTTTTTATTCCTCATGCTATGCACAATTAAAAACAATATATGTAAAATAGAATATATGTAAAATAAACATAGAAGACCCTGAAAGAGGAGTTGAAGAAAGCAGTCTGGTCAAGGACCATGGAATCCAAGATACAAAGATTCTATAGGTTTTGTTTTGTCTCCTACATCTCAGATTTAGAGCTGAAAAAACTGGTAACCCTAAAATGCCAATAGATATAAACAGAAAAAAGCTTAATTAAAATTCTGATTTCAAATAAATGCATACCAATACACACCACAGTCAAACTCTTGAAACTAAAAATGAAAAGAGAATCTTAAAAAGAAGTGAAAGAGAAGTGTCATCATGCTTATAGGAGAAAACAACAATTCTAATTATAGCAGATTTCTCACCACAAACTACTGAGCTCAGAAGAAAGTGATATAAAATGTTTTCAGTACCAAAAGAAAAGAACTGTCAACCCAGCACCCTATATCCAATGAAAATATCCTTCAGGAATGAAGGAGAAATCACAACATGTTCAATTGAAGGAACATTAATAGTGTGTGTTCCCAGTATATCTACCCTAATAAATGACTAAAGAAAGTTCTATAAACAAGAAGGAAACTATAAAAGAAGAAGCCTTAAAACATAGGAAGGAAGAAAGGACATACAAAGCAAAACAGCGAGTGGATGCTATAGATGATTCTTCTCATCTTGAGTGTTCTTAATGGTATTTGATGATCAGAGTAACAATTGTAACATTGATGTGATTCTAGATGTAGAAAATTATGTCCTAAATAAGGAAAGTAAAAAGATACATAAGGAGATAAGATTTATATACTTTGCTTTATTTAGTAAAATTATATCAAGTAGACTTTGATAAAGTGACATATACATATCTACTATGAAACCTATACCAACCATTGAAAAAACTATAAACGAGCCTCCAAACACTAAAGATAAAAACGAAATCCTAAGTAATTGTTCAACTAAGCCACAGGCAGATAGAATAAAGAAAACAAATGAAAAAAAATTGTAAGCAAACAGAAAATAAAAGTAGTATGGCAAACTATAGGCTCAATATATCAATAATTACATTAAATGTAAATTGTTTAAATATACTAGATAAAACACAGAAATTGTCAGAGTGCATTAATAAACATGAACCGGCTATCTGTTATCTATAGGAAACTCACTTCAAATATAGCAATTTAGGCAGGTTAAAAAGATAGAAATAGATAACAACTCAAAGGTAGACGCAGTGAATATATTAATGTCTGACAATGTAAACTTCAGAACAAAGGGAAATGCTGGAGATAGAGAAGGATATTACATAATGATAAGATGGTCAATCCACCAAGAAGACACAACAATCCTAAATGTATGTGCATCAGACAAGAAATTGGCAAAATATGAAGCATGTATAGCACTGAAAGGAGAAATAGATGAATACATATTTATTACTGGAGATATTAACATTCTTCTCCTAAAATTAGTAGAACTAAACATAAAATCAGCATGGGTAAAAAATACCTTAAAAACACTATCAAGCAACAGTATCTGATTAACCCTTATAAAGCAGTCCACATGACTAGTGTAGAACACAAGTTTTATTCATGTCCACAGAACATACACCAAAAACAAACCAAATCCTGGGCTATAAAACAAATCTCAAAAAATTTTAAAAGAATTGAAATCATAAAGTGTGTTCCTCAACCATGATGGAGTCAAATGATAAGAGAAACACAATTAAAAAAAACTTCTAAAAATTTAGAAACTAGACAACAAATTTCTAAAAATTTCAACACATAAATTTAAAGATTAATTGAACTAAGGTAATATAAAAATATAGCATCATAATTTGAAAATTAACAACTTTGATTCAAAGATTAAGCACAGCTAAAGCAGTACTGAGAAAAAAAATGATAGCACAATACATACATTGGAAAAATGGAAAAGTCTCAAATCAATAATCTAAACTTCCACTTGCAGAATCAAGAACACCAAAGTAAACCTAAAGCAAGCAGGAGAAAAGAAATAATAGCAATATTTTTGCTATTGAAAAAAACTGAAAATCAAAATAAAAGATAATGAAAAGGAGTATATATTGAACAAATCAACAACTGCCAAACTTCAAGTAAACTAACAGAGAAATGATGCAAGTACCAATTTCAGAAATAAAATCAGATCACGATATACTCCTAATATAAAAAATGATGAAAAAGAAAAAATATAACAGAATACTAACTTGATCTTAGTCAAAAGGTTGAGAAGTGATAATATAATAGAATATTATTAACAAATCCACACAGATAAGTTTCACAATTTAGGTTAAATGGACCAATTTCTTAAAACAAAAACTACTACAACATTTCCAGTATGAAATAATTTATATAATCCTTTAACAAGAGGAAATTGAATTCATAATTCAAAAATTCCCAAAAAAAGTAATCTTCATGCTCAGGAGTTTTCAATACAGAACTCTACAAATACTTAAAGAATTATCACTAATTCTATATAATCACTTTCAAAAAAACAGAAAGTAGAGAACTCCAATATCTCTCCTGAGTATAAATGAAAAATTTCTTGACAAAATATTAATAAGAAGAATTCAGCAGCATATAGAAAGAATTCTACACTGTGACCAAGTACAGTTTATTCCAAGGATGCAAAGCTAGTTCAGTATTCAAAATCAAATCAATGTAATCTGTCAAATTAATGAACTGGAGAAGAAAAATCACATAATCATATAAAACTATGAAGAAAAAGCAATGACAAATTTCATGTTATACACATGTTATAGAGGAGAACTTCCTCAACTTAATAAAAAAAATATGTACCAAAAAAAAAAAAAAGCTAACATCACATCTAATACAGGAAAACTTAATGCTTTCTAAGACTGGGAACAATTCATGGATGTCTTCTCTCAACATTCTTACTCAAAATAAAACCTGAAGTTTAAGCTATCAAAATAAGGCAATAAAGCAAATAAGCACCTATACATGAGAAAGAAGGGATTAAAAATGTCCTTATTTTCTGATGCACAGTTGTCTATGTAAAATATTCTAAGGAATTCACAAGAAAAATCAATCATTAACAAGTAAGTTAGGCAAGGTGGCATGTAAGATAAGGATGTAAGATAAACATTTAAAAACTCAGTTGTATTCTATATATTCCCAATGGATATATACATAAAAAACAAAATTGAAAATGCAGTAAAATTTATAATTACTCAGAAAGAAATGAAATAACATGTACGTCTAACAAAACATGCACAAAATCTGTATACTGATCATTAGAAAATGCTAATGAAAAAATTTTTTAAATTAAATAAATTGATAAATATGATGTTAATGAATCTGAAGATGCAACACAGTTAAGACATCAATTCTCACCAAATTGCTATACAGGTTTAACATCTTTACTTTCAAAATTCGAGCAAGATTATTTGTAGATACAGAAAAGACTCTTCTAAAACATATATGGAAATGTAAAAGAACTAAAATTGCTATAGTAATTTTGGAAAAGAATAAAGCAGTAGTAAATAGTCTACTTCATTTTGAGACTTATAGATGTAATAATCAAAACCACTTTATACTGATATAGAGATACACTTATCAGTCAGTGCAATGTAAAAAACTTAGAAGTAGACCCAAATAAAGGACAGAAACAGTAAGGATCTAACAGAAGCAGAAGAGATTAAGAAGAGGTGGTAAGAACACAGAGAAGGACTGTACAAAAAAAGGTCTTAGTAACCCAGATAACCATGATGGTGTGGTCACTAGAGCCAGACATTCTGAAGTGTGAAGTCAAGTGGGTCTTAGGAAGCATCAATATGAACAAACTTAGTGGATGTGATGGAATTCCAGCTGAGCAATATCAAATCCTAAAAGATAATGCTGGTTTAATATGCTGGCAAATTTGGAAAACTCAACAGTGGCCACAGGACTGGAAAAGGTCAGTTTTCATTACAATCCAAAAGAAGGGCCATGCCAAAGAATGTTCAAATACTACACAATTGCACTCATTTCACATGCTAGCAAGATAACGGCTCAAAATCCTTCAAGCTATTCTCCAACAGTATGTGAACCAAGAACTTCCACACGTACAATTGGATTTAGAAAATGCAGAGGAACCAGAGATCAAATTGCCAACATCCGTTATATCAAAGAAGAAGCAAGAGAATTCCAGAAAATCGTGTACTTCTGCTTCACTGTCTACACTAAAGCATTTGACTGTGAGGATCACAACAAACTATGGAAAATTTTTAAAGAGATGGAAATACCAGACCACCTTATCTGTCTACTCAGAAACCTGTATGCAGGTCAAGAAGCAAACCTCCAAAATCACTGTGGACAGTGACTGCAGCTACAAAATTAAAAGACGTTTGGTTGTTGGAAGAATAGTTATGGGAAACCTAAACAATGTATTAAAAAATCAGAGTTATCACTTTGCCAACAAAGCTCCATAGTGTCAAAACTATGGTTTTTCTAGTAGATGTGAGAGTTGGACCATAAGTAAGGTTGAGTGCCGAAGAACTGATGCCTTCAAACTGTGGTACTGGAGAAGACTCTTGTGATTCCCTTTGACAGCAAAAAGATCAAACCAGTCAGTCCTAAAGGACATCAACCTTGAATATTCATTGGAAGAACTGATGCTGAAGCTGAAACTCCAATACTTTGGCCACCTGATACGAAGAGCCAACCCACTGCAAAAGACCCTAATGCTGGAAAAGTTTAAGGGCAAGAGAAGAAGGGGGTGACAGAGGATGAGATGCTTGGATGGCATCATTGTCTCAATGGACATGACTTTGAGCAAACTCAGGGAGATAGTGAAGGACAGGGAAGCCTGGCATGCTGCGGCTCATGGGGTCACAAAGAGTCAGACACAACTTAGCGACAGAACAACTGGTGGGAGCCGTGTTAGGCATTACTGACAAACTGGAGGCATAGTCCCCAGCCCCCTCTCCTCATTCCGCAGGCACGGATCCCGGGATGAAGGAGTTAGGCCTTGTAATTCTGACTTATCCTTTCCTCTCCTTGGCTGAGTTGACTGAAAAGGAATATTAAGGTGCTTATTGTTCTTGAGAGGAGCATGAGAAGGCACAAAGCCTTCTGCAGTTATGCTCAGAAAATAATTCATAAAGTTAATCATTGACATTTGTTCAAGGACTTTTACAAAAGAGTGTTCCCGGATGAGTACATAGGCTGTAGCTTGAGGCCATAAGAGGGATTGATATCTGAAGCCTATTTGTGAGGAGAAAGTTTATGGCAAAGGAGTTAACTGAATTTAGGGCTTAGAAATAATTAAAATAGTTAGAAGTTAAAGATTTAAGGAATGTTGTAAAGTTAGCATATTTTACTATAGCTTATAGAAGTTAGGGTTAGAGGCCTGGCGTGCTGAGATTCATGGGGTCGCAAAGAGTCGGACATGACTGAGCGACTGAACTGAACTGAACTGAACTGACAGAAGTTAGGAATTTTTTAGAGACATTTTAGCTAGAAGCCTTTTTGAGAGCTAGTGAGCTCAGGATGTTAGGGGCAAACAGGATTTAGGAAGATAAGTAGTAAACTGAGGAATGTAGCATGAGTTACAATATAATCACAAGTTAACTATAGGAGGAGGACACATTAGAGGAGGTAGATAATAGATGATAAGGCTTATTCCGAGAGAATCACTGACGCAGAAACTCTGTTTGAAGAGCAACAATGATTTATGGAGATAATAAATCTGGGAGAGGGGGAACTGAAAATGTCAAATCTCTGGCCTAATGTTTTTGTAGAAGTATAAAAGAGAATCTTAAATTTGGAATAAACAGGCAGTCCATAGAAAAATGAGAGGCTGTCTCATTGACAGACACCATCATCTCTTCAGGTTGAATCCCTGGTTGCTGGAGTCGGACTCCAGCAAACAGCAACAATGACTCACGTAAATATACCCAACAAATTTTTGATTAGCATGCATGAGCAATTCAATGGAGGAAAGATAGCTTTTTCAAATAATGGTACTGCTACAATTGTACATTCATATGCCCACCCAAAATTAAATTCAATCCAAGTCTCAAATCTATATAAAAATTAACTCAAAATGAATTGCAAACATAAATGCAAAACATATAATTTTTAGAAAAAAAAAAAGATAATCTTTGTGATCTAGGGCTAGGCAAAGAGCTCTTAGATCTGACATCAACACGATACATAAAAGGAAAAAATAATAAATCAGAATTCAGCAAAATTTTAAAATTTTCTTCTGTGAAAGACTGTTTAGAACAAGAAAAGAAACTTATAGACTGGTGGAGAATATGTGCAAAGCACATAATCTTACAAAGGACTAAAATTTAGAATACTTGATAAACTCTCAAAACTCAGTAGTAAAATACACAGTTAGAAAAATTCAGTTAGAAATACATGCATATGTATTTCACAAAGGAGGATATACCAATGGCAACTTGTGTTTTGTTGCTTGTGCATAGTTACTCTGTCACGTTCGACTCTTTGCGACCAGTAGCCCACCAGGCTCCTCTGACCATGGGATTTTTCAGACAAGAATACTGGAGTGAGTTTCCATTTTCTTCTTCAGGGGTTCTTCCTGAGTCAGGGATCTAACCCACATCTCCTGTGTCTCCTGCACTCCAGGTGGATTATTTTTATGCTGAGCTATTGGGTAACCCCAATTAGAGAAATGTTAATTACATCCCAATGGGATATCACTACACACTTATTAAATGGCTAAAATAAAAAATACTGTCAATGCCAAATGCTGACATGCGTACAGGGCGATTTGATCACATACATCTCTGTTGGGAATGTAAATTGGAAGAGCCAGTCTGGAAAACAGCAATTATTTAAAAAACTAATCGTGCATCATCATACAACCATTGCGTTCCTAGGCATTTATCCTAGAGAAATGAAAACTAATGGTGATACAAAAAGCCTGTACATAAAATTTATAGAAGCTTTATTTGTAATAGTCTAAAACGAAAAACAAGTCAGATGTCCTTCACTGGGTGTTTGGTTAAACAAACTGTGGTACATCCATACTATGAAAAATTACTCAGCAATAAAAAGGAATAAACTATTGATATAAACAATAACATGGCAAATTTCCAGGTGTTGTTGAACCCAAATTTGTATGCCCAACTTACAATGAGGTCAAACTGAAATGTTGCAGTTTGGAACAGAGAAAAGTTTACTGCCAGGCAAGAAGAATGGATGGCTTTTCCTCAAAAACCTCAAACTTCCTCATGGTTTGAAGGGAAGAGTTTCTAAAGACAAATTTGGAGGGCTGCAGGATGTGTGACTTTCTTCTGATCCATTGGTGGTGTGGTAACAAAGCAGTGATCCAAGAATCTTGTTCTCAGTCTGAAGTTACCATCTCCTGAATGGGTGAGGGCCTTAGTTTCTATAGAACTGAAAGATTTATTAATGACTATATCCCTTTATTATATCTCTAGTGGAGGTGATAGAATTCCAGATGAGCTATTTCAAATCTTAAAAGATGATGCCTGTGAAAGTGCTGCACTCAACATGCCAGCAAATTTGGAAAACTCAGCAGCCACAGGACTGGAAAAGACCAATTTTCATCTCAATCCCAGAGAAAGGCAATGAATCTTCAAACTACTGCACAATGGCACTCATTTTAATTCTCCAAGCTAGGTTTCAACAGTCCATGAACAGATAACTTCCAGATGTTTGAGCTGGATTTAGAAAAGGCAGAGGAAAAAAAAAAAAAAGAAAAGGCAGAGGAACCAGAGATCAAATCGCCAACATTCATTGGATCATAGAAAAAACAAGAGAATTCCAGAGAAATACCTACTTCTGCTTCACTGACTATGCAAAAGCCTTTGACTGTGTGGATCACAATAAACTGTGGACAATTCTGAAAGAGATGGGAATACCAGACCACCTTACCTGACTCCTGAGAAATCTGATGCAGGTCAAGAAGCAACAGTTAGAACTGGACATGGAACAACAGATTGGTTCCAAATTGGGAAAGGAGTACATCAAGGCTGTATATTGTCACCCTGCTCATTTAACTTATATGTGGAGTACATAATGTGAAATGATGGGCTGGATGAAGCACAAGCTGGAATCAAGACTGCTGGGAGAAATAGCAATAACCTGTTATGCAGATGATACCACTCTTTTGGAAGAAAGCAAAGAACTAAAGAGCCTCTTGATGAACGTGAAAGAGCAGAGTGAAAAAGTTGGCTTTAAACTCCACATTCAAAAAATGAAGATCATGACATCGGGTCCCATACCTTCGTGGCAAATAGATGGGAAACAATGGAAACAGTGACAGTGACAGACTCTATTTTCTTGAGCTCCAAAGTCACTGCAGATGGTGACTGCAGCCATGAATAAAAGACACTTGCTCCTTGGAAGAAAAGCTATGATCAACTTAGACAGAATATTAAAAAGCAGAGACATTACTTTACCAACAAAGGTCCATACAGTCAAAGCTATAGTTTTTCCAGTATTCATGTATAGATGTGGCAGCTGGACCATAAAGAGGGCTGAGCACTGAAGAATTGATGCTTTTGAACTGTGATGTTGAAGAAGACTCTTGAGAGTCCCTTGGACTGCAAGGAGATCAAAGTCAATCCTAAAGGAAATTAACCCTGAATATTCATTGGAAGAACTGGTGCTGAAGCTGAAGCTCCAATACGTTGGCCACCTGATGCAAAGAGCTGACTCATTGGAAAAGACCCTGAAACTGGTAGACTCAATGCAGGAAGAGAAGGTTGGAGGGCATCAATGTCCATTGGCACCAACTCAATGGACATGAGTTTGAACAAGCTCCAGGAGATGGTGAAGGAAGAGAATCCTGGTATGCTGCAGTCCATGGGGTCACAAAGAGTCAGGGAAAGACTGAACAACAACAAAATATCCCTTGATGAGGAACCAGAAAAAATGTTTTATTGCTCTACTATTGTTTCTTGATTGCCCTTTATCTCTGCATTCTCTCCCTAATTAGCAACTGTTTAAATCTTCCCTTTAGAACGGGAGGAAAGGATGGAGGCTGAAGTCTATTTTTATTTATTTATTTTTTTTAAACTGGACATGCCCTGTGACACGTGGATCTTAGTTCCCTGACCAGGATCGAACCCACACTCCTTGCATTGAAAGTGCAGTCTTGACCCTTGGACCAGCAGGGAAGTCCCAGAAACCTATTTTTCTACAAACAAGAAATGGAGGATATGGAAAGGCTTTTGTATCTGGGAGGGTCCCACAAGGTCCTGCTCAGTTTCACAGGTATCATAAGTGAAAAAAATATATATAGCCGGTTATATTCTATATGATTGCATTAATAAAACACTCTTTGAAAGGATGCATTTTTGTGTGGAGAAATAGAAATGGAGAATAGATTAGTAGTTTCCAGGGGATCAAAAACAGGGTGATTGTGAGTGAAATGGGTATGGTCCTAAAAGGTAATATGAAAGATCTCTGTGGTGATGGAAATGTTCTGTGTCTGGACTATATTGATGCTAATATCCTGACTGTGATAATATACTATAGTTTCACAAGATGTTGCCATAGGAAACAACTAGGAAAAGAATACATAGGAATTCTATTATTTTTACAGCTTCATGTGAACATACACTTAAAATAAATTTTAATTAAAAATAAAGGTTTAATTAAAATAAAGCAATAATCTGATGTAATATTTAGTTGACATTTCAAGTGTGAAAACAAATGCTGGTCATGTGTTTGAAAGCTAATGTGCAGTTTTGAATCACACAAGTAAGATTCTTAAAGAAAGGGTAAACATTACAATGTATTTAGGAAATCAAATATGTTATAACTTGGCTGCAGTGAAAATTGTTTTCGTCAAAGGGAAATAGGTTTAAGGACTTGCATTACAATAATTTACATTTTTTTCAATAGTTGTAAATGGAATACCCATTATGTACCAGGAACTATTGAGGTAGAGAAAAATTGATGAGCAAAATGCCATGCCCAATAGAATGTGATCATAAGAGGCAATGTTACAACTAGGAGAATAAAGAAACTTGAGTTTGCTAGAATTTGAAGTCTCTGACTACAGTATCATTATTTTTTTTAATTTTCTGATGGAGTTTCATTTTTTAAAGCAGGTTTGTAGCTATTCATCTATACATACAGCATTTTTCTTTCAAAAGTAATAACTTAGCAAGACTTCATATGACTCATGTGTTCTATTTGCACCAAAAACACAATACAAGCTAATGACTTTCAAAAAGAGAAGATATTTAAAGTTAATTTACATATGAGGCAGAGATAGGTTTAGGTTACTTCTATGAAATAAAATATACATTTAATAGCAAGACAAGAAAAAAAATTAAACATAAATTTTGTCTTGTCTCTTTGTCCTCCTCTGTCCCCTCTACTGTGCGCTGTATATCTGCATTACGCGTTGACCAAACCTCCCCCATCAACAGAAACTGCTGCTCAACCTTAAAGAACAACATTCTCGTAGCACCAAGACAACTCTTTAAAGGCAGCATTTCTTCTTGATCTTGTAAGGGGGTCACAATGACCCATCACTTTGTACATTCAAATCTGCACAATATAAACTGTCAGTAATACATCTAATATATAGCCCTCTGTCTCAAAACTCTGTCTCTGACTCTGCTTTGACTATGCAGAACTATTCTTAGAGCTTTCTGAGGGGCTATTCCTGGGTTATGATTCTCAATTTTGCTTGAAGAAAATTTTCCATTTCTTTCTTAAATCAACTGATTAATTTTTCATTGACATTTTTTTGTATTGTGAAACCAATTTTGTTGATTTCTGGTTTTTAAATAAAAGAAATCCAACAAATACCAGAATAGATTCTACGTGTTTATTTTCATTTAGCAAACAGGAGCACGCACAGTCACTTAGAGGAGAACATGTCTCAGAGAGAATTGCTAAATATTTTTTTTCATTTATCGATATTAGTACATTTCAATGAAATACCCACCTGACTTAATTCCTTCATTCTTCACAAAATGTAAAATGAAAGGGTAAACATTTGCTTAAATAAACAAAACATAATATGCAGCTCTATCCACAAGAAAGCTCATAAGATAAAAGGCAAAGAGGAAACACAATAGCTATCTCATGGATAGTTGAGATTTATGCAATTCTTATACAGAAAAAAATTGTTCCCAGAGAAAAATTCTGTCTGTTCCCGGGTCACACAATAATCTGTCCTTGAATGGCAGAATATCAGATTTTCATAGGATTTGTTTGAATGAATTGAATTTAAAGTCCAGTAAAGCAGTTTTTCTCTCATTTATTATTGGTAGCATACATATATTCTTACTTTTTCTAGTTGTTTAAGTGTTCTCTATTATTTTATAGATAACTCCTGTGGCTATTAAAGGTAATATCAATTTTCCAAAGGATAACCTTTTTTTTGGATGACGTAATAAACACAAACTACTTTACGATGTGAAATTTTTCTTCCAATTCTTTGAGCTTCACTATTGAAAAATTATTTGCTTCTTTTCTAAAACTGAAAGGATTCTATAACAACATAATAGCTACAGTGAACAACAGAGATTTAAACCTCTGTTGCTCCATTATTGAACTCTGCCTAGAACAAACCAATGCAAGATTTGGAGAAAAGACGTCAAGGTCATATAAAAAAGAAGAAAATTTTTTAAAATGACCTCTTTTTAAAAAAGAAATCTAATCATTCATGTCATCTCCACTATCCAGTCAGAGACAAATCCTCAAGAGATGTCAATATCAGTTCAGTGTCTCAGTCCTGTCCAGCAATTTGTGACCCCATGGACTGCAGCACACCAGGCTCCCCTAACCATCACCAGCTCCCGGAGCTTACTCAAACTCATGTCCATCAAGTCGGTGATGTCATCCAACCAGCTCATCTTCTGTCATCCACTTCTCCTCCCACATTCAATCTTTCCCAGCATCAGGGTCTTTTCAAATGAGTTAGTTCTTCACATCAGGTGGCCAAAGTATTGGAATTTCAGCTTCAGCATCAGTCCTTCCAATGAATATTCAGGACTGATTTCCTTTAGGATGGACTAGTTTGGATCTCCTTGCTTTCCAAGGGACTCTTTTATGCTCAACTTTCTTTATAGTACAACTTTCACATCCATACACGACTACTGGAAAAACCATAGCTTTGACTAGACAGACCTTTGTTGGCAAAGTAATGTCTCTGCTTTTTAATATGCTGCCTAGGTTGGTCATAGCTTTTCTTCCAAGGAGCAAACGTCTTTTAATTTCATGGCTACAGTCACCATCTGCAGTGATTTTGGAGCCTCCCAAATTGAAGTCTGTTTCTATTGTTTCCCCTTCTATTTGTCATGATGTGATGGGACTGGATGCCATGATATTAGTTTTCTGAATGTTGAGCTTTAAGCCAACTTTTTCACTCTCCTAATTCACTTTCATCAAGAGGCTCTTTAGTTCCTCTCCACTTTCTGCCTTAAGGGTGGTTTCATCTGCATATCTGAGGTTATTCACATTTCTCCCAGCAGTCTTGATTCTAGTTTGCTCTTCATCCAACCTGGCATTCCACATGATGTACTCTGCATATAAGTTAAATAAGCAAGGTGACAATATACAGCCTTAAAGTACTTCTTTTACTATTTGGAACCAATCTGTTGTTCCATGTCCAGTCCTAACTGTTGCTTCTTGACCTGCATACAGATTTCTCAGGAGGCTGGTAAGGTAGTCAGGTATTCCCATCTACTGAAGAATTTTCCAGTTTGAAGTGATCTACAGTGTCAAAGGCTTTGACATAGTCAATAAAGCAGAGACATGTTTTTCTGGAACTCTTTTTTTTTATGATTCAACAGATGTTGACAATTTGATCTCTGGTTCCTCTGCCTTTTCTAAGATGAGCTTGAACATCTGGAAGTTCATGGTTCATGTACTGTTGAAGCCTAGCTTGGAAATTTTTGAGCATTACTTTGCTAGGTGTGAAATGAGTGCAACTGTGTGGTAGTTTGAACATTCTTTAGCATTGCCTTTCTTTGGAATTGGAATGACAACTGATCTTTCCCAGTCCTGTGGCCACTGCTGAGTTTTCCAAATTTGCTGGCATATTGAGTACAGCACTTTCACAACATCATCTTTTAGGATTTGAAATAGCTCAACTGGAATTCCATCAACTCCACTAGCTTTGTTCGTAGTGATGCTTCCTAAGGCCCACTTGACTTCACATTCCAGGATATCTGGCTCTAGGTGAGTGATCACACCATCATGATTATCTGGGTCATAAAGGTCTTTTTTGTTCCATTCTTCTGGGTATTCTTGCCACCTCTTCTTAACATCTTCTGCTTCTGTTAGGTCCATACCATTTCTGTTCTTTACTGTGCTCAACTTTGCATGAAATGTTCCCTTAGTATCTCTAATTTTCTTGAAGAGATCTCTAGTCTTTCCCATTCTGTTGCTTTCCTCTGTTTCTCTGCATTGCTCACTGAGGAAGGCTTTCTTATATCCCCTTCCTATTTGTTGTAACTCTGCATTCAAATGGGTATATCTTTCCTTTTCTCCTTTGCCCTCAGTCTCTATTCTCTTACCAGGTATTTGTAAGGCCTCTTCAGACAACCATTTTGCCTTTTTCCATTTCTTTTCTTGGGGATGGTCTTGATCACTGCCTACTGTATGATGTCACAAACCTTTGTCCATAGTTCTTCAGGTACTCTGTCTATCAGATCTAATCCCTTGTATGTATTTGTCATTTCCACTGTATAATTGTAAGTGATTTTATTTAGGTCATACCTGAATAGTCTAGTGGTGTTCCCTACTTTCTTCAATTAAGCCTTAATTTGGCAATGAGGAGTTCATGATCCAAGCCATAGTCAGTTCCTGGTCTTATTTTTGCTAACTATATAGAGTTTCTCCATCTTTTGCTGCAAAGAATACAATCAATCTGATTTTGGTGTTGACCACCTGGTGATGTCCATGTGTAGAGTCTTCTCTTGCATTGTTGAAATAGGGTGTTTGCTATGACCAGTGTGTTCTCTTGGCAAAACTCTGTTAGATTTTGACCTACTTCATTTTGTACTCCAAGGCCAATTTTGCCTGTTACTCCAGGTATCTCTTGACTTCCTACTTTTGCATTCCAGTCCCCTATCATGAAACAGATATCTTTTTTGCATGTTAGTTCTAAAAGGTCTTGTAGGTCTTCATAGAACCATTCAACTTCAACTTCTTCAGCATTGCTGGTTGGTGCATGGACTTGGATTACTGTGATATTGAAGGTTTTCCTTGGAAACAAATAGAGATCATTCTGTCGTTTTTGAGATTGCATCCAAGTACTTCATTTAGGCTCTTCTGTTGACTATGAGGGCTACTCCATTTCACCTAAGGGAATCTTGCCCACAGTAGTAGATATAATGATCATCTGAGTTAAATTCACCCATTCCAGTCCGTTTTAGTTCAGTTCAGTTCAGTTCAGTCGTTCAGTCATGTCCAACTCTTTGCGACCCCGTGGACTGCAGCACACCAGGCCTCCCTGTTCATCATCAACTCCTGGACTTATTCAAACTCATGTCCATTGAGTGGTGATGCTATCCAACCATTTTAGTTCACTGATCCCTAAAATGTCAATATTCATTCTTGCCATCTCCTGTTTGATCAGTTACACTTTACCTTGATTCATGGACCTAACATTCCAGGTTCCTATGCAATATTGTTCTTTATAACATCAGACTTTACTTCCATCATCAATCACATCCACAAATGGATGCTGTTTTCGCTTTGGCTCTGTCTCTTCATTCTTTCTGGAGTTAATTCTCCACTGATCTCCAGTAGCATATTGTGTACCTACTGACCTGGGTAGTTCATCTTTCAGTATCTGAACTTTTTTATTTTCATACTGTTCATGGGTTCTCAAGGCACGAATACTGAAGTGGTTTGTCATTCACTTCTCCAGTGGACCATGTTTTGTCAGAACTCTCTACCATGGCCCGTCCATCTTGGGTGGCCCTACACAGCATGGCTCATAGTTTCTTTGAGTTAGACAAAGCTGTGGTCCATGTGATCAGAGTAGTTAGTTTTCTGTGATTGTGGTTTTCAGTCTATTGGCCATCTGATGGATAATGATAAGAAGCTTATGGAAGCTTCCTGATGGGAGAGACTGATTGAAGGAGAAACTGTGTCTTGTTCTGATGCATGGGGCCATGCTCAGTAAATCTTTAATCCAATTTTGTTAATGGGTTGGGCTGTGTTTCCTCTGTTATTTGATCTGAGGCCAAACTATGGTGGAGGTAATGAAGATTATGGTGACCTTTTTAAAAGGTCCCATGCATGCACTGTTGCACTCAGTGCCTGAGACCCTGTAGCAGGCCACTGCCAACCCAGGCCTCTGCCAGAGACTCCTGGACACTCATGGTCAAGTCTGGCTCAGTCTCTTATGTGGTCACTGCTCCTTTCTCCTGGGTCCTGGTGCACACAAGGTTTTTATTTGTGCCTTCCAGGAATCTGTTTCCCCAGTCCTGTGTAAGTTCTGGTGGCTCTATGGTAGAGTTAATGGTTACCCCAAGAGATAAACTGTTCTAATTGTTCTGAGTTATTTTGCCCATTTGTTGACACAACACAAAGAAAGTTAAAGGCATAAATAATTTACAATCTATTACTATCTTCGGGCCCAGAGATTTATTTCTCCATTTTACACCACGGGATTTATAAAAGCAAATTAAAGGAGCCACAATACATAGTATTTGTTAGTTTGAATATTAATTTCAAATCCACTACATCTAAGTTTTCATAATAAACCTTGATTGTTTCAACCCTTGCTATAAGGGGAAAATGAGAATCAGAAGATATAGAGACTACACCACACAATTGCACAGAATTCTTGAGTCAGACAACATAGTTTATAAATGTGAAAATAATTTTGTTTGTTTCTTTTCTGTATCTAGCACTGAAGAGAATTTATTTTTAATGCAGAGTTCCTCATACATACATTTCATTTATTCATTTTCATATTATGTATCAGTGATTTTGTACAAAATATTAAAATGGACAAATAAAAATTAAAATTGTGAAACATTCATTTTTTCCATTAGGAATTCATGACACTAAATAAAGCTAATAAAAATAATGATTCATATCATAAATTGATCATAGTGCATATGCCAGTTGCACACATTTACATGTATTAATTCATTTAATCTCAAAGTATTTCTATGAGAAAGATATTGCTATTATCCACATTTTTCAAATGGGAAAAGAGGACAGAGAACTTAAAAGCCCAAATATTTAGTAACATTTTCAAAGAATAGCAATCAGATCAGATCAGTCGCTCAGTCGTGTCCGACTCTTTGCGACCCCATGAATCGCAGCACGCCAGGCCTCCCTATCCATCACCAACTCCCGGAGTTCACTCAGACTCACGTCCATCGAGTCAGTGATGCCATCCAGCCATCTCATCTTCTGTCGTCCCCTTCTCTTGCCCCCAGTCCCTCCCAGCATCAGAGTCTTTTCCAATGACTCAACTCTTCACATGAGGTGGCCAAAGTATTGGAGTTTCAGCTTTAGCATCATTCCTTTCAAAGAAATCCCAGGGCTGATTTCCTTCAGAATGGACTGCTTGAATCTCCTCGCAGTCCAAGGGACTCTCAAGAGTCTTCTCCAACACCACAGTTCAAAAGCATCAATTCTTCAGCGCTCAGCTTTCTTCACAGTCCAACTCTCACATCCATACATGACCACAGAAAAAATCATAGCCTTGACTAGACAAACCTTTGTTGGCAAAGTAATGCAATAGGTAAATATAAATTCCAAACTGCAGTTAGCATTTTTTTTCCCCTTTTTCTTGAAATCAAGATACAGGTTTCAAAATCTTACTGCAAAATCCCGTACAGATTATTTTGCAAAATCATCACTATGACTATTGCCTGTAAATAACTGCCTTAAAATTCAAACAGAAGCACTAACATCTTAGCAATTTCCTGTTTACATTCTGTCTTTCTGATCTCAAGGAGAGAGTAGTAAGCAGTGACTTGAAGCAAGATCTTAGTTCCCTACCCAGGAATTGGACCCAGGTAGCCTGGATGAAGAATCTGTTTGCAATGCAGGAGATCCGGGTTTGATCCCTGGTCAGGAAGATCCACTGGAGAAGGGAACAGCAACCCTTTCCAGTATTTTTGCCTGGGAAATCCCATGGACAGAGGAGCCTGGTGGGCTATAGTCCATGGGGTCACAAAGAGTCAGATACAACTGAAGCAACTTAGCTCACACAGCTTGGATGAAAACTAGAAATCCTAGCCACTAGACCAGCAAGTGCTACAAGACAGAAGCAAAATTCCTCTCGTTCTTGCCCCCATTTGAAAGCAAGAATGTTTCAAGGAGGGAAAAACTGTAAAAACAGGTACAAAGTTCATTATTATAGACACAGCACAACATGTGGGAGAGCACACAGAGAAAAAGCTCATTTATTTAAGACAGAAGCAAGGCAGAGATACACACCTGAAGAGAAAAGTTGTGGGCATTCTCCCTAATGAGGAGCAGCATTATAAAGAGGCAATTAAGTCCTGTTACCTTACCACTGACCAATCAGAAGAACGTCACACACCTTGCAGTCCTTATCCCAAATTTTGCCTCAATCCTAAACCATCAGGGAGTTTGGGATTTTTGACCACAAGCCACCAGTTTTCCTTCCTTGGTGCCGCAATAAACCTTTCTCTGATCCAAACTCTTACGTTTCAGTCTGTTTGACCTCACTACACATCAGGCACACAAACTTGCATTTGGTAACAAATTCATGGCTTTGAAAAATTATCTTAGCAAACTTGGAGTAGAGGACAAACATCTCAATGTGATAAAGAATATCCATTGGGGGTGGGGGGAGGGGAATACTACTGCTAAGTCGCTTCAGTCGTGTCCAACTCTGTGCGACCCCATAGATGGCAGCCCACGAGGCTCCCCCATCCCTGGGATTCTCCAGGCAAGAACACTGGAGTGGGTTGCCATTTCTTTCTCCAATGCATGAAAGTGAAAAGTGAAAGTGAAGTCACTGAGTCTTGTCTGACTCTTAGCGACCCCATGGACTGCAGCCCACCAGGCTCCTCCATCCATGGGATTTTCCAGGCAAGAGTGCTGTAGTGGGGGCCATTGCCTTCTCCAGGGGGCGGGGTGGGGCAAGTGGCGGGGGGGGCGGAATAGCCAATAGCAAACCTCATAGTCAATGGTAAAATGTTGAATACTTTCTCTGCAGATTAGAATTGTGATATAAAATTCATATTTATGGCAAGACAAGAACAATTTGAACATAAAATATTCTTCTCTGTCCTTTGGCCTCCCCTTCCCCTGCACTGTACATTGTGTATCTGCATTAAACAAAGCTTCCCTATAGGAAGGAATATCTGCTCATCCATAAACAGTTACATTCTCCTAGTATCAACAAGACAACTCCTTAAAGATAACATTCCTTCTTGAGCTTGAAAATAGTCACATGACTCACCACCATGTAGCTTAAATCTAGATTATGTTAATTATCAATAATATGTCATTAAATGTATAGTCTGTCTCAAAAAAACTTATATAAATTGTGTCTTGACTTCTAACAAATGAAACAGTTCTCAGAGCTTTCTAAGATGCTCTTCTTGTGTTATAATCCTCATTTTGCCTCAACTCTTTTTTACATCAGCTGATTAAATTTCTATGCACAGAATCAAAAAAGGACACCTAAATTGAGGTAGAAATTGTTAGACTGTTAGTGTAGGAACTTTGAGACCTTGGTCTGTTTCAATAAATACACCACTCCACTAACCTAAAACTATACCCTTTATCCCAAATTCCTGGCTCTCAGAGGAATGTGTCTGGTCCAACAAATAATCAAAACTGAGATCCAGGAGAGGGTAGTAATTAACTTTTTTTCCATATGCCTGAGGGAAAAACAGTTAGTGATCATTATCTTTAGCCCATACATCTGGTTCATTGTAAAATGGCTGGGGGTCATGAGAAAATGGCAAGGACGGTGACTTCATGTCTAAGAAAACTAAGAATCCGAGGATCAAAAGAAGCCATAAAAATGTCAAGTTAAACATCATGACCTTTAAGCTGATTGGTTAGAAATGACATGTTAAAAGTAAGACCCAATCAAATGTGTATAAATCAATACTAGCAATGATATAAACTGCTTTAAGTCTCACCTTTTCAGGGCACTTTACACCCTCTCTATGCTGAGAGCTTTGTACCTTCTCTCTGAAATGAATATTGTTTGCTTGCTACAGTATTTGCAAACACATGAGTGTTTGCATGTTTGCAAAGCTCATTCTTCAGCTCCACGAACAAGAACTTGGATTTCCGTTTCATCATGACCACTTCTATTAAAACCTCTACTGAGTGACCTAGTCTGTTCAGTAAGCCAAAAGGCAAAATAGTCACAGAATTGCTACAGAAAATGTGGTTTAAAAAGTCCAAAGTGATGGAAATAAACAAATTTATCAAGGTAGTTGTATATAAAGACAATATATAAAAAATACTCATTTACATACCAGTAACAGAAATTATAAATTTAAAAATATATTTTACAATAGTATTTTTATAGCAAATATTCAGCTCCAATACTTTGGCCACCTGATGTGAAGAGCCGATTCTGGAAAAGACCCCCATGCTGGGAAAGATTGAGGGCAGGAAGAGAAGGGGGTGACAGGTGATGAGATGGTTGGATGGCATCACTGACTCAATGGACAAGAGTTTAAGCAAACTCTGGGAAATGATGAAAGACAGGGAAGCCTGGTGTGTTGCAGTCCATGGAGTTGCAAAGAGTTGGACACAACTTAGTAACTGAACAACAACAACAACAGAAATATAGCTGCAAAAAATGAGAAACTGAAAAAAGATTAAAAAATTAAACAAAAAGCTAAACTAGGTTCTTACTTTGTAAAACCAAATAACTTAAAGATATCAATTTATTTAACTGATCTGTATATACAGTGCAATTTAATTTTTTAATTTCATTGCTGCTTTTATGCAGAAATTTACTAGCTGGATTTAAAATTTATAAGTATATGCAAAGGTCAAGAATGGTTGAAAAATATTTAAGAAAAAAATGAAGCAAAAGGAATATTTGAAATTAAGATCTATTATAAAACTGAAGTAATTAAGGCTGTGCTATTTGTATATGAATAGATGGACTCTCCAGGAAAGAGAACAGCTTCCAGGAATCCAAGGAGAAAGTGAAATACAAAGGAAGAAAATATGGTGTTTTGAATAAAAGGCAATGAATCATTTGGACTAGAGTACAGATAAAATGAAAAGGACGAAAATTCCAAAATTCTATTAGAAAGCTTTGGAACAACCACAATTCTCCAATGATATTGACAGGATGTATCAGTTGGTAGAATAATTTGGTACAACAAAAAGGTTTAAAGAAGTGTTTGGAGCTACCTCCAAACATAGGAATAAGCTATGACCCAACAATTCTACATACAGGTATATAACTAACAGAATTGCATACACATGTTTTCTTAAAGACAAATACTAGAATGTTTATAGCAGCACAAATTAAATTAGCCCTGAACTTGAAACTACTCAAATGTCAATCAATAGTAGAAGGGATAAAATAGATTGTATATTTTACACAAGTTTATGCAGTTTGAGAAAACTCTACCAGCTACAGGGAGTCTGGTATATAAACTTTTACATATATGTTATATTATAATAAAGGAATTCTAAAAAAGATTTTAAAAAGAAAAGCCATCACTTGTGTGGTGTTTAAAATCTCCAAATTCTAAAACAAAAGCCACAAGCTTGAGCTCATAAGTTAAAGTGATTTAAAGAAAATTAAAAATTTAAATTAAAGCATAATACTCTTATTAACATAATTTTATTTGCTACATGTTAATAGAATGGTTTTATTAAAAATCGTTTAAAGCATTTGCATATTTGTGCAGTTCTGGCAATGAACTTGTAAATGTTTGCCACCTGGTAGGCACTGATTCTATAGAACAAAACATGTAACAAAATCAACCAACAATTATATATAATTTTTATTCCCCCTAATCAAATATTACTACTCTAGATACTTTGTGTCTCTATGGAAAATTTAAAACTTAAATGTCTAAATTAAAGCGTTTAGATAAATACCTCAATTTAAAAAAATGCATTTTGGGTCACTGTAATATCCTTTATCACCCCATATCTTAGACAATGGTTTTGAACTATTTATGCCATTCTCATGTCTCCACTGTCATTGCTGTGTCTAAGAACTAGATTGAAGTATATATGTCATTTTCCTCTGAAAGTTTTTAGTGAATTCCAATATCAATTCAAGGGCACATGTGACAAAATGAAATGGATCTTCAAGTCTCCCTGCCCACATTTTGCCATGATGTCTCAGTGCCCTGTCCCCACCCCTACCTCCCCACATACACACACATATTCAAGGCCACTACCAGTCGTTCTGTGTCCTCCTGGCCATGGAGGAATCATCCTGAGCAAGCCCTCTAGGAGCCATGTCAAACTCGTTCTGACCTTCCTGCCAATAAAACTTGCCAATATTTTCACTCTCTCAGAACCAAGTGTACTTTGCAAAGGAGTAGCTAAAAGTTATCTAATCTATAATTATACATACACACACACAATAACCCCTGCTTCTCTATCCAGGGAAATGTAGCTCCCACAGTAGTCCTCTTGAGATTAGGCTTTCACTTTAAAGCATGATACTAATGATAGCCTCATTAGACTTGGGGCATTTGTGGAAGAGTTTTTGTGGGTATAAAGAGACTCTCAGTGCCCTTCTAAGAAGTCTTTTCATGCAAGTATCTAGTCTATGGCACGTCTTGTGCAATCCATTGTCATATCATCGTACTTCAGTATTTACCATAGTCTCTTAAAAAACAGTCAAATAGATCTCAAAAATTGACAATGTTCAGTCAGTTCAGTCCAGTCATTCAGTCATGTCCGACTGTTTGAGACCCCATGAATTGCAGCATGCCAGGCCTCCCTGTCCATCACCAACTCTCGGAGTTCACTCAGACTCACATCCATCGAGTCGGTGATGCTATACAGCCATCTCATCCTCTATTGTCCCCTTCTCCTCCTGCCCCCAATCCCTCCCAGCATCAGAGTCTTTTCCAATGAGTCAACTCTTCACATGAGGTAGCCAAAGTACTGGAGTTTCAGCTTTAGCGTCATTCCTTCCAAAGAACACCCAGGACTGATCTCCTTTAGAATGAACTGCTTGGACCTCCTTGCAGCCCAAGGGACTCTCAAGAGTCTTCTCCAACACCACAGTTCAAAAGCATCAATTCTTTGGGGCTCAGCTTTCTTCACAGTCCAACTCTCGCATCCATACATGACTACTGGAAAAACCATAGCCTTGACGAGACAGACCTTTGTTGGCAAAGTAATGTCTCTGCTTTTGAATATGCTATCTATGTTGGTCATAACTTTCCTTGCAAGGAGTAAGCGTCTTTTAATTTCATGGCTGCAATCACCATCTGCAGTGATTTTGGAGCCCCAGAAAACAGTCTGACACTGTTTCCACTGTTTCCCCATAAAATATTCCATAAAAGTAAATAACTTTGAATAGCCATTGTTTAGAACTGGACAGTGAAAGGTTAGCCACTTTAATTTCCTATAGCATGAAAATTTAGGTATTTCCTTCTAATTTTATATTTTATATTAATTAATTTACATCAATCTATCTTTAGAGAGTCTGATTATTTGAAAATTTATTCCACTGGATCCTATTTTTCCAGTTGTATTTTTCTAATATAGTCTAGAAATGCCAAGCATATTGGAAAGTTCTGACCTTTGAAATTAATAACTTCCTTTTAAATAATTGATCAGAGTGTTCTAATATCTCAAAGAAGGTTGGATATAAGTTTTATTCACAATATTTGGGATGGCAAAATATCAAGGTAATTCTTTACCCTTTTTAATTAAAAACATAATAAAACTAAAAAGAAAAAAAATTGTACCGAGATCTTCCTGTAGAAAGGCAAAACTGTCAAGTTAAGCAAAAAAAGAAAAACCTCTCCATTCTTTTTATGATATTTTCTCAGCACCCAAGTGAATGCAATGCATATGAAAACTAGTTTCTTTGAAAATCTCATCTACTTTATAAAGTTACTTAAGATTTCATGGGAATTTTCAATTGAATATAATCAAAGGGTACAGTATTTTATTTTAACTCAGCAGTTGTTCTAGTGCATGAATACTCTAAAGGTCTTATTTCCTTTGAAGGGCATTCACTTTCTTATTATATATTTATAATACCAGAGAAGAAGATACAACATATATGCTGCAAACACATTTTGTATTATTGAAGAAGCCATGGAAAGTCTACTGGATGGGTAACATGTATACTCAGTTGCTTCAGTCATGTCTGACTCTTTGCAACCCTATGGACTATAGTCCACTAGGCTCCTCTGTCCATGGGATTTTCCAGCCAAAGACACTGGAGTGGGTTGCCATTTCCTCCTCTAGGGGGATGGGTAACATAGATAGGAAGTAAATCAAGGTCACTGGAGACTAAGGTTGTGACCTTGTATCAAGTTTAAGACAGGAGCTGTACTGAAGAGAGAAATTACAAGAATCTGTCAATGAGATGCAAGTTCTGGGAAAAACAAGGTACCATGGCACCAATGGAGGCATGAAACAGGAAATTCCAAAAATACTATTGAATGAAAACAGCAAATTTCAGGGAAATATATGAAATACTAGCATTCTAAATGAAATAATAAAAGCAAAAAAACTCAAAGCATTTAATGTATGATTGTGTCAGCTATATTTCCCTATGTTTCCTTCTCTTTTGTCCTCTCTCATGTATCCCTAAGTATATTTTTAAGCCTTTTAAAAGTATGCATATGAAATAAGTCATAGTGTTACTGTTACTTCTAAACTTCCATTAAAAAGATAAAAAGATTTTGATAGAGAGGGGTGATGAAAGGATGTTTTAGGTTTGGAGTTTACTTTTGCCTGATGAGGAGAAGAAGTAGTGTAGGAAAAAAAGTTGGAGGAAGGATTTAGTAAAAGTGCAGAGAAATTTAAAGAGGATGAAATGTTTGGATGGCATCACCGACTCTACGGACATGAATTTGAGTAAGCTGCAGTGGTTGGTGATGCACGACAGGGAAGCCTGGCATGCTGCAGTCCATGGGGTCCAAAGAGTTGGACATGACTAAGTGACTGAAGTGAACTGAACTACTCTGATTTGGATGTTAAAAATTCTGACCTGAACCAGATCACCCCCTCGATGAATAGAATATAAGCCTCACTGAATTCTTTGAAATTTAAGTTGGTCAAAATGGAAACTGATCTCTGTTGAGTAAATACACTTTCCTTTAGACGGCACCCTTGAAATTTGCCAGAATAAACCACAAAACAGGAATGTAGGCAAAGACTGCACAATGTCTCCCTGTGTCCATATAAACTTTCACCTACTTTCAATGGCTTGATGACATTTCACATGAATTCACAACTGCGATGACATGCATGCTCAGTAGCCTCAGTTGAGTCTAACTCTTTGAGACCCCACAGACTGTGTAGCCTATCAGGCTCCTCTGTCCATGGGATTCTCCAGGGAAGAATACTGGAATGGGGTGCCATTCCCTTCTCCAGGGCATCATCCCAACCCAGAGAGCGAACCCACGACTCTTACGTCTCCTGCATTGCAGGCAGATTCTTTACTGTTGAGTCACCAGGGAAGCCCCTGGAGATGACAAATTAGTGTGCTTCTTATAATAAATCTTCTATTATTGATTGATTTAAGATCATGTGTATATGAACTGACTAGTGTCTACATTTTCATAAATTGCTTTCAAGCTAAAATTTAGCATCTTTTAGTTATGTTTCTTAACTTCTCAGATGGCTCAAATATAGGCATTGAAGCTTTTCCCCTATAGGTGAAGACTCTTTGACACCTAGTCAATCCTGACCAAAGTGAAGAAAATATTTGTAAGCTAATTTGCAATAGCAGCTGAGATCAAGAATGAGCATGCAGTGGGTTTGAGGATATGCCCACTAAATTGCAAAATATAAAACTTGGCTTATGGTTCTGTTTCTAGTTTGATATTTTGTTAGAACCTGCCAAAAATTGAAATGGTTTCCCTCTCTTGGCCCTCCATAATTTGATTACTTTGAGACCAGATGATAATTTTACATACTTGGGGCCAGATGATAATTTTAAGTAAACAAGAGGTAGAGATGGGGTAAATAATTTCCCTATCAAATTTTCCCAATTAAATGAAAGGTCAGGCTATTATCTGAGCTGTTTCTTCTGTCTTTCTGAAATTGAGAGTCTTCAGCTGGCAGAATGGCTATCAAATTAAAGCAAAATGGCACTTAGATAAGGAAAGACCTTATCAAAAATACTATTGCAACAGAGAGAATGCCCTACTCATAAATCTTCAAGTGTTGAAATAAAATAGAAAATGGCCCATAAGGCAGAAAAGGAAGTTTGTCTCAATGTTAACATCTCCCAAACAATAACAGACTATCTCAACCAAGACATTGATATTGATAAATCAGGGCATAGGGCATTTTTATCAGCACAAGGATCCATTTTATAATCATACTCACTTCTCTCACACTTTCTCCAACTACTGGAACCACTGATATCTCCTCCATTGCTATAAATTTGTCACCTCAAGAATATTATATAATGGAATGATACAGTGTGTAACCTTATGAGATAGGCTTTTTTTCACCATTCAAAATTCCCTGGGGATTCATTCAGGTTGTTGCATGTATCAATATTTCATTTGTTTTTATTGTTGACTAGTATCTCATTGTATGACTGTAACACTGTTCTAACACACACAGATTGAAGGGCAACTGGGTTGGATCTATTTTTTGGATATTATGAATAAAGTTCCTACAAACTTTGTGTACATACTTGTTATGTAAGCATAATTCTTTATTTCTCTGAAATAAGTACTCAGCAATGCATCACTGGGTTTTGTGGTAATTACACATTTAGTTTAAGAAAGAGAAAAAAAGTTTCCCACCATGGCCAAACTATTTCACATTCTCAACAGCAATGTATGAGTGATCAAGTTGTTGCACATCCACGTCAGCATTTGGCATTGTCAGTGTTTTTGATTTTAGCTACTCTGATACATGTGTAGCAAAACCTTATTGGCATTTTAATTAACATTTCCATGATGGTATATGATGTTGAACATTTTTTCATTTGCTTACTTGCAACCTGTATGTTTTCTTCAATGAAAAGTCTATTTATCTATGTTGTTCTTGTTATAATTAAATTGTTCATTTTCTCACAGCTCCAGAGTCTGGCAGTCCAAGACCAAAGTGTCAGCAGAGCTGGCTTCTTCTGAGGTTTCTCTCCCTGGCTTGCACATAGCCATCTTCTCTCTGTATCTTTGCATAGTCTTTAGTCTGTTGTTGGGGGCCAGAGTGAGGTACTCCGCCCGTGACAAAGGTCATGAGGAAGGAGGCTCGACATACGCAAAGGCAGGATCGAGCCTCAGGAGTCCCCCTGGAAATCCTCAAGCATCTACCCCCATAACCAGAGCCTGCCTACTTTACTACTTTGTGCTCTCACCTACATCTCTGACTTTACGGGGGGCTGTCCCCCACCACCTCTTTCAGAGAAGGAGTTAACCTAGAGCTCCAGTTAATAATAATTCCTGGGCGTGATAAGAGTGTTTTAACCTACAAACTCCTCTGAAGGTTCTCTTGCCTGCCTGACAGGTTTGTCGGGCCACATGTGATTGCTCACAGCCTCCCAACCGTGAGAGGCACGAGATGCTTTAAACCCTCTAAAAACAGGTTCCTTAGAAAAGTTAGAAAACTATTAGTATAAGTATAATGGGCTGATTAGAAATTGTATTGGTAAAGGGTTTTTCATTTGTTGAGCCAATGTTTGTTGCTAAGTCTCCACATCCCCTGCCCTTACACACATTAATGAATATATAGAAGAAATAAGTATTAACCTTTGATATTAATCACGTTAGACCTTAGGCTAAGTAAATTCTTTCCTTAACTAAAACCCACTACACCCTCACCCTATAGGAATGTAACTTTATTTGGGTGGCGTCTGTTTTAAGAATAATCACCCCTGGAGAAATAAGTGTCCTGGTTGACTGACTGTTGTCACAAGGAGAGGGTCATAAATTGTCAGCAGGCCCCCTGGCCAGAAGATGATGTAACACCCCTAAGACCTCTGTATGCATTTGTGTGAAGCACCTGACTTTGATAAAAGTCAGGACTGCTGTCCCCACGTGACTTTTGTATAACATCTCAGTGTATAAAAACAGACTCTGGAAAATAAAGAATTGGGATCAGTTTCTCGAAATACTGGTCTCCCCATGTCGCTCTCTCTCTCACTCTGGTTGAGTCTCCATCTGGAGCACGGAACCCGCCATGCTTACTAATTATGCCTGGGCTTTTAAGATCCGACCGGGGAGGCCTCAGTGTCTCCTCTCCTTTGGGAGAATGGAAGGACGCCTGCGGCCTACGTAAGTGGTGCAAAGTTCTTGTCTTGAAGTTTTATTGGTCTCCCGCGTAAACCAAGCTACTCAGCCTCTTTTCTCCACTGAATTTTCCTACTGAGCTATCCTCATCCTATTACTCTGTATATCTTTGATAAAATATTTAAATAAATAGGTCGCTGACACCGTCCCCGCTTCGAATACCCTGGATCAGCCGGGGCAGGACCCTGGCAGTCTGTGTGTCCCAGTTTCCTCTTCATACAAGAATATCAGTCCTATTAGATTAGAGCCTATCCTCATGGCTTCATTTAATTTAATTATCTCTATAACTTTGCCATTACAAAGGCCTTGAAGAGAAGAAAAAGCTCTGTTAGAGGGAATAAAAAGATGGTGGTTGGTCAGTCTGTCTGCAGAAGATAAGAGCAGCCTATGAGGAGGATGGTGAGATAGGCCACCTCATTCAAGCCTAGTCAGTCACATGAGGCAATTGCTGCTTCATCCTAAGAGCAATGGAGGTGGCAAGATGATGAGATGCATCCATCACTCAGTTCAGTCACTCAGTTGTATCTGACTCTTTGCAACCCAAAGGACTGCAGCACGCCAGGCCTCCCTGTTCATCACCAACTCCCAGAGTTTACCCAAACTCATGTCCATTGAGTCGGTGATGCCATCCAACCATCTCATCCTTGGTCATCCCCTTCTCCTCCCACCTTCAATCTTTCCCAGCATCAGGGCCTTTTCAAATGAGTCAACTCTTCACATCAGGTGGCCAAACTATTGGAGTTTCAGCTTCAACATCAGTACTTCCAATGAACACTCAGGACTGATCTTTAGGATAGACTGATTGGATCTCCCTGCAGTCCAAGGGACTCTCAAGAGTCTTATCCAACACCACAGTTCAAAAGCATCAATTCTTTGGCACTCAGCTTTCTTTATAGTCCAACTCTCACATCCATACATAACTACTGGAAAAGCCATAACCTTGATTAGACAGACTTTTGTTGGCAAAGTAATGTCTCTGCTTTTTAATATGCTGTCTAGGTTGGTCATAACTTTTCTTTCAAGGAGCAAAGTGAAAGTGAAAGTGAAGTCGCATCTGACTCTCTGCGACCCTGTGGACTGTAGCCTACCAGACTTCTTCGTCCATGGGATTCTTCAGGCAAGAATACTGGAGTGGGTTACCATTTCCTTCTCCAGGGGATCTTCCCAACCCAGGGATCAACCCTGATCTCCCCCATTGGAGGCAGATGCTTTAACCTCTGAGCCACCAGGGAAGCCACATCTTTTAATTTCATGGCTGCAGTCACCATCTGCAGTGATTTTGGAGCCCCAAAATATAAAGTCTGCTACTGTTTCCACTGTTTCCCCATCTATTTGCCATGAAGTAATGGGACAAGATGCCATGAACTTAGTTTTCTGAATGTTGAGTTTTAAGCCAACTTTTTCACTCTCCTCTTCCACTTTCATCAAGAAGCCCTTTAGTTCCTCACTTTCTTCCATAAAGGTGGTGTCATCTGCTTATCTGAGGTTATTGATTTTTTTTCTCTGACAATCTTGATTCCAGCTTGTGCTTCATCCAACCCAGCGTTTCTCATGATGTCCTCTGCGTATAAGGTAAATAAGCAGGGTGACAATATTCAGCGTTAACGTACTCTATTCCTATTTGGAACCAGTCTGTTGTTCCATTTCTAGTTCTAACTGTTGCTTCCTGACCTACATAGATTTCTCAAGAGGCACATCAGGTGGTCAGGTATTTCCATCTCCTGAAGAATTTTCCACAGTTTTTGGTGATCCACACAGTCAAAGGCTTTATTATAGTAAATAAAGCAGAAATAGATGTTTTTCTGGAACTCTCTTGCTTTCTTGATGATCCAACAGATGTTGGCAATTTGATTCCTGGTTCCTCTGCCTTTTCTAAAACTAGCTTGAACATCTGGAAGTTCACGGTTCATGTATTATTGAAGCCTGGCTTGGAAAATTTTGAGCATTACTTTGCTAGCATGTGAGATGAGTGCAATTGTGCAGTAGTTGAGCATTCTTTGGCATTGCCTTTCTTATGGATTGGAATGAAAACTGACTTTTTCCAGTCCTGTGGCCACTGCTGAGTTTTCCAAATTTGCTGGCATATTGAGTGCAGCACTTTCATAGCATCATCTTTTAGGATTTGAAATAGCTCAACTGGAATTCAATTCCATCACCTCCACTCCTTTGTTGGTAGTGATGCTTCCTAAGGCCCACTTGACTTCACATTCCAGGATGTCTGGCTCTGGGTGAGTGATCACACCATCGTGACTATCTGGGTCATGAAAATCTTTTTTGTACAGTTCTTCCATGTATTCTTGCCACCTCTTCTTAATATTTTCTGCTTCTGTTAGGTCCATAGCATTTCTGTACTTTATTGAGCCCATCTTTGCATGAAATGTTCCCTTGGTATATCTAATTTTCTTGAAGAGATATCTAGTCTTTCCCATTCTCTTGTTTTCCTTGATTTCTTTGCGTCCATTTCTAAATGTAGTCTTATTTCTTCATCAAGATGAAGAAGTCCACCTCTATGTTTATTGCTCTGGTAGTTTTTATCATGAATGAGTGCTGAATTTTGCAAATGCTTTTCTGATTAAATGATATAATAATTATAACATTAAATTAATTATATATTAAATAATGATATTTTTTATTCTTCAGCTGATTCATCAGATAGATTATATAAATTATTCTATGAATACTGACTCTTCTTTGCACCCTTAGAATAAATTCCACTTTGTCAAAGTACAAAACTCTTTTTTACATTGCTGAATTCTTTTTGTTAATTTCCTAAATAGTTATAAAGATATTCAAATTATTTCACACTAAGTGAACTATGGTAATTTTTGTTTTTTAAGAAACAGTCCATTTCAACTACCTTGTCAAACATATGGTGCATAATTTTGCATAGTATTCCCTTATTAACTTTTTTGAAATCTGTAGGTTCTATTGTATATCTCTTGTTTCATTAATATTTTTTCAGAGTACTATGTTAATTTTCTCTGTTTTGTTTGGTATGATACATCTAGTTCTACCCTTTTGCTTTTAAATTGCCTGTATTGTTAATGGAAGCAAATTTCTTTTTTGTTTTTGTTTTTCAGAAATGAATTTCTTATAGATAGCATATGGTTGGTTCAAACATGTCAAGTTATTTTTTGTTTCTTCATTATGCTTTTGTTTGTCTGCTTTCTTTTTCCTATCCTCTCATGGTTTATTTGAACCTATTTTTAAAATTTCATTTTGATTTTTTTGAGTGTTTTTGAGTATATTTCTTCTCATGCCATTTTAAGTAATTAAGAATTACACTACATATACATAACTTGCCATGGACTATAAACGTTACCATTTTTCGTAGTTAGACCTAATGTACAAAATTTACTTCCCTTTATATCCATTTACTCTTCTCTGTTTAGAATATTTTCTCTAGATACATCTAGAACCACATCACATCATCATCACTTGCTCACTCAGTCATGTCTGACTCTTTGCAAACCCATGGACTGTAGCCTACCAGGCCCTTCTGTCCATGGAATTTTCCAGACAAGAATAGTGGAGTGGGTTGTCATTTCCTCCGCCAGGGGAATCTTCCCTATGCAGAGATCAAACACACATCTCCTGTATCTCCTGCATTGCTAGACAGATTCTTTACAACTGAGCCACCTGGGAAGCCCAGATACATCTGGAACCACATTAGTCAGCATTATAAATTTTCTTCAATTTTCAAACATTGCTTAAAACACTCAAGATGAGAAGCATCATCTACTGCATTTAACTGTACTTTGGCCTAACATAACTTCCTTCCTGATGTTCTATTTTGTTTATAAACTTCCTTTAACCTTTATTAGAGTAAGTTCTGCTGGAAAGAAATTCTGTTAGTTTTCCTTATTTGACACAGTTTTGTTTTTTTTTTTTTAATTTCCCCTTTCATTGCTAAAGGAAATCTTCTCCAACTATAAAACTCTGTATTGGCAGTTCTTTTCTTTCAGCACCTGAAACATTTGGTAACACTTCATTCTCACCTGTTTTAGGTAAGAAATTCAATGTCTTCTGAATTTCTTTTCCACTATATGTAAAGTTCTTTTTTTTTTCTGGCTGCTCAGTAGATTTGTGTTTGTCTTTATTTTTCAGAAAGTTAATTATAATTTTGTATTGGATTTGTTTGAATTTATTCAGTTTGGGTTTTGCTCAGACTTAAATTTGTAACTTCTTTTGGTTTGTTTTTTGTTTTTCCCTTTTCACACATTTGGAAATCTTTCAACTGTTTTTTTTGTTTGTTTGTTTGTTTTGTTTTGTTTTTTTTTTTACATTTTTAGCTCTGCACTCTTTATCCTCCTCCTTTGGGACTCTCATGACATGAATATTACATCTTTTGTTATAGTCCATCATGTCTCTGAATTTCTTCATTAATTTTTCATCTACTCCCTCTCTGTTTTTCAGATTGAGTAACTTCTCTTGTTCTGTCTCAGACTTTGTTAACTGTCCCTCTATTCTCTCCATTCTGTTATTGACATTATTTACTAAGATTTTTATTTTAGTTATACTTTCAGTTCTGATCTCTCCTTTCATTATTGCTTCTTCTGTTTCTTTGCTTGGGCTTATGCCTGTGCTCAGTTGCTTCAGTTGTGTCCCACTCTTTGCGACCCTGTGGACTGTAGCCTGCCACGCTCCTCTGTCCACGGGATCCTCCAGGCAAGAATACTGGAGTGGGTTGCCATGTCCTCCTCCAGGGGATCATCTCGATCCAGGTATCAAACTCACTTCTGCATTGCATGCAGATTCTTTACCACTGAGCCAACTGGGAGGCTTTAAGTAATTTGCAATTGTTTGCTAAAACAATTTTATCATGGCTGCTATGGGATTCTTATTTAAAAATCCCACTAAATTTGATGAAACTGAATATTTGGATAAGGGCAGAAGACTCAAAGCTGTAGTTCCCAAGTGACTTCTCACTACATAGATGGACACAGGTGACGCTTTTAATCAGTCTCTCCCAGATTCAAGACACACCACTGCTTAATTCTCCTTTCCAATTTGGATCTAGTATTCCACACAGGCTGTAGTTAACTTCTTTCATTGTGGAGTTGGACTTTACAATTATCCCATATTTTTGTTATTTTCATATTTTAATTCCTTCTCATCTGGTACTAGACACATGTTACTATCATTCCATTAGATATTATATATCTTTGTATTTATTTTTTTATCTCTGTTAAGTTTATCACTTAGTTGATAGATTTCCTATATCTCATATATTTTTTCTATCTAACAGTTTTCATTAAACATATATATCAATGGAGTATACAGTTTGCTGACCCACTCCCCCAGCTGCCAAATGGACAATATTCCAAACAGACTAATCATCAAGTGCTATGAATTCATTCCCTGAATAGCTGTGTATCTATGCTACCTAAAGTCACCAAACGATGATGCCTTACCCATCAAGTTAGATTACCTTTGTTCCGACTGAATTTGCAATGACCCATTCAGAAATTACAGTAAATATGGATCAGCATCGCTTCGCAGCTCACAGTAATTCCTCAGCACCCAGGCCTAGGCGATCCTGCCTTCCCAGGGGGAACTACTTCATTCACACATTCGTCACTGGTTCTAACAGGAGCTTCAATTAGTGATACTTATTATTACCCGTGCTCCAGAGATGAGCACATGAAAATGTAGTATCTCTGCTCCAATCCTATGGGGCAGAAATTGGATTACAAATATGATAGATTTCTACCCATCTATAGTTCTTCCTCTGAATTTTTCCCAAGCATTGCTGAGGGTAAAATCCTCTTCTCCTCTGGTAACGAAGCTGTATAAAGCTGAACCTGTACTTCCAGTGATCCATCCATAATCATATGTTGAAAAGTGGTTAGTGGTAGAAGATGATTAAGGTAGTATACAGAAAGGCGGGGGGCGGGGGGGAATCTCTAGTGAAATGAAGGTTCAGCTTCTAGTCATTTACATTTTCGCATCTGTAATTATTGGTTACATAAGTCAGTATATTCCTCAGTTTATCAAAGTAGTTTCAGGTTTTTTGTTTGTTTTTGTTACAGGCAACAGAACAGACCCAACTACCATAATCACAACTTGCTGCCTTCCTCCTCTGATAGGTTAGCATTGCATTCCTATTTCTTTCTTCCTACCCTCATGCCCATTCGAATTATAAATACATGAGATTTATCTTAGATTCTATAGCCAGTTTTTAACATTCATAATCAGAAAAAATTCTCTAATACACAAAAGAAAGGCATCAATGTGGTCTGATACCCTATTTGTAAATTGAAAACAGTTGGTCTGTTTATGGAGTTATTATGCTGGAAGGTTATTTTCTTGGTTTGTTGGGTTCCCAGTAGTATTTTAATGATATAAATTAATATGATTTTATTTCCCTAAAGGATATCATCTATGCTATTCACTCGTTCTAAATGGAGGAAAAAGTCAGAGAAAAAGAAGCGTAATTTGTCATTGTGACTTTCTAGAATTTGCTTAGCATCTCAATTTTTCACATTAGTTTTTGTCTTCAGTTCCATTTATAGTATTCCAAAACTGCTGAGAAATTATCCCCTGAAAGAAAATAAGTTCATATTCTTAATAGCTATGCTCAGATAAGGATACTAATCTCTGCCTTACAGAATTATTCTAAAGATAAAATGAGTTGTCTTGTCTCTCCAATTACCCTGAAAAGCTCCTTGAGAATAAGAATCTTGTCTTCTGCTTCTTTTTCCCTTACACTGTGCCAGCAGAGTATTCTTATCTCCTAAAAGGCCCACAAAATTCTCATTGATCAGTTAAAAGTATAGTATACTTTTATACTATACAGAACAATTTGAAATCTTCCTATTCTGAGCGTTTAAATCTTAAAGCTATTTAGTGGCTAAAGCAGGGTAAATGTCTATAATGGGGGAAAAGAGGGGTTGCCTCTCTGACGTCCAGAGTAGGACGTCAGAGGCTATGCAGAATGAGGACGGGTCACTGCGAAAGAGCAGCATGGCTTGGGGTGTGAGAGTCAAACGTCAGAGTGGCATGTTGAGAAGGGTGATGAGTCACCCCACAAAACTGGGAGCATTTATCCAGGAATGGACATCCAGAGCCTGAGCTGGACAAGGACAGCATCCACAGAAGGGAGGATGAAAAGGCAGTGATGGGAGATCGAATATATACAAGATCAATGAAAATAATCAAAGCTCCTTGGAGAAATGGCTTATTCCAGGTTTGGGACAGGGAAAGTAGACCTGAAACATATTTTTATTTTAGGAAAAAAGTGCTCAAAGAGCAATGGGAACATGTAAAAAAGGAGAGAATAGCTAGTTAAAATGAGTTCAAATTGATCACATCCAGAAATAATTTGAGATTCAGGATAAGTAATAAATATCCATGGATTATCCCCTGCAGAAGGGAATGGTAACCGTCTCTAGTATTCTTGCCTGAAGATTTCCATGCACAGAGGAACCTGGAGGGTTACAGTCCATGGGGTCACAAAGTCAGACACAATTGAGAGGCTAAGACACACACGTCATTGGATTATGACCCATTGAACAGAAAATGGAAACTGAGAGTCTACATGTTATGAAAAAAATTAATACATTAAAAGTTTAAAAAGAAAGGGGTATTTTCATAGATTCAGAGTAACCTCCTAAGTGCTTAATTTCAAAAATAAACTGAAGTAATTTTCTGACATATATGATTGTAAACAAGAGATTCAGGTGAGCATCATCAGTAATGGAACAACTTGAAATTATATGCCACCAAATAGGCTACAATGAGAGGAATACAGCATTATTTCTGTAACACTCCTGCCTATGAGGAATAGCTTGAATTTAAATATGAGGAAACATCACACAACTGCATATTGAGGGCTATTGCATAAGACAACTAGACTTTAATTCTCAAAAATGTTGAAGCCATGAAATCAATGTAAGATTGAAGAACTGCTGCAGATAGTGGGAGACTGACAACTAAATGCAATGACTGATTCTGAACTGGATTCCTTTGTCATTTATAAAGTACATTATTAGGGAAACAGGCAAAATTGGAATGAGACCTGAATACTTGAGGGCAAAAATTAACTTTCTGGGTTTAATGGTTACAGTTATATAAGAGAATGTGCTTGTTTGTAAAACAAAATACTGGTTCTAAATGTTGTGCATGTATGCTGAGTTGCTTCAGTCATGTCCAATCTATGTGACCCGATGGACAGTAGCCCGTCAGGCTCCTCCTATGTGCAACTAAATACAATTAAATACTGTCCTTCTTTGTAGAGTTAAGTATTGGAATTTTATAGGGTATCAGGTTGGTAAGTTAATCTCAAATAGGTCAGAAAAAAGGAATGTCATTTGTCCTATGCACACAACTTCTCTGATGTTTGTTACAGAATTAATAAAAATACTATCTGTTAACACTCCTGAACATTAAAATACCTTATAATTAAAAACCTGTACACATTCACACAGTACAAACTATAAACAAATACTATTTATTTCATGTACTATGTATCTACAAAGTTAAGCCTTATACTTCTACACAGAGATCACACATTCTCTCTTTAAATGAAAAGCAAACCAACTACTGTTAAATAAAAATACAGAAACAGCCTATTTGTGTCAAGTAATGGTGTTATATTGTTGTATATGTATACATGATGAATAGGCTGCACTTTCCATCCTATGCTGTGCCCCTAGGTAAATGGCACTTTGCAATAAGAACAGAGTTATCTCCATTCACCTTACATATCAATTGCAATTGTAGGATTTCTTGTCTGTCCACCACCTTGTGACCACCTCAAGAATAAGAATCCTTATATACTTCAGCTTTATACAGCTTCCAAATGACCATAATAATTAGGAAAAAAAAAAAAAAGGTTTTTCTGAGACTCATAGACATAGAAAGCAAATTCATGTTTACAAAAGGGGGAAGGGGATAGATAAATTTGTAATAACCTATGAGGAAAAAGAATGAGAAAAAGAATATATATGCTTGTGTGTATATATATACATATATATATGTATATATATAACTAAATCATTGGGCCATACACCTGGAATTAACATGATACTGTATCAAATATACTTTAAGTTAAAATAAAAAAGCAAGATATAAATAAAATACAAAAGAAAGAAAAAAGACTTTTCTCACAGATTGGGGAGCAATCTGATCAGAAAGTAAATGATCATTATCACTTAAAATGAAGAAGTTGTATTAATAGAAGATCCTCTAGGGGACATCAGCACACCTGAGACAGGTACAAAGGTAAGAGGGAATGAGAGAATCTGTGTATGAACACAAAGGTCAAAACAGAAAATGTAAAATACCATCACCATCAATTTTAATTATATAGGTAATACACATTTCCCTTTCTCCTCCTCCTATGAGAACTGCTTTTGTCTCAGAGGTAGAACCCTGAGATCTTTGTTCTATATTAACAAAAGTCTATGACTCCATGTTCATAGTTTATTGGGAGGTGAGGGCACACTTTTATAGTTTATTTAGGGAACTGCTTGGTCTTTCTGTGCCTGTCCCTGTTTCTCCTCTTTCCTCAGGCCAGTTTTGTAGCTTCTATACCTATATTCACTAGTTCAATGTCTATACTTTGCTTGTTCCAATTCCAAACTTCTGAAAGACAGAATTTAATTGGTCCAAGGATGGCTACCTACTCCAGTATTCTTGCCTGGAGAATTCCATGGACAGAGGGGCCTGGTGGGCTGCAATCCATGGGGTTGCAAAGATCCAGACATGACTAAGCACACACACGTGCACAGCCTCAAAAGATACTCTCTCCTAGTTAGGTGGAGAGTGGTCAGTTAGAGACATATCCACAAACTAGATTACGTAGGAATTTGGCTGCCTTAGTAAAATATTTGGATTATTCTGAGTAAAATAGAAAGTCACTCAAATTTCTCTCTTATTTTTAACTCAAGATGTAATACACAAAAAGGGAGTACAAAAAGTACCCTATTACAAATGAGTTCTGTTCTGATAGTTCACTCATAAATCCAATTTGTTCATAAGTCCAACAAAGTTAGCCTAGGTACTGGCGATGGCACCCCACTCCAGTACTCTTGCCTGGCAAATCCCATGGGCGGAGGAGCCTGGTGGGCTGCAGTCCATGGGGTCGCTAGGAGTCCGACACGACTGAGCGACTTCACTTTCACTTTTCACCTTCATGCATTGGAGAAGGAAATGGCAACCCACTCCAGTGTTCTTGCCTGGAGAATCCCAGGGACGGGGGAGCCTGGTGGGCTGCCGTCTATGGGGTCGCGCAGAGTTGGACACGACTGAAATGACTCAGCAGCAATAATACTTTTCATACAAATAATATATAAAAAACAAATAAAGATACTGTCCTACAGTATTCATATAGTTTTTGTTCAGTTACCCAGTCATGTCTGACTCTTTGCAACCCCATGGACTGCAGCATGCCAATATACCTTGACCAATATATGCCTTGACATACTCCTTTCCCAATTTGGAACCAGTCCGTTGTTCCAAGTCCAGTTCTAACTGTCGCTTCTTGATGTACATACAGATTTCTCAGGAGGCAGGTAAGGTGATCTGGTATTTCCATCTTCTGAAGAATTTTCCACAGTTTTTGGTGATCCACACATGGCTTTGGTGTAGTCAATAAAGCAGAAGATGTTTTTCTGGAATTCTCTTGCTTTTTCTGTGATCTGACAGATATTGGTAATTTGATCTCTGGTTCGTCTGCCTTTTCTGCAACCAGCTTGAACACAGGGAAGTTCATGGTTCATGTACTGTTGAAGTCTGGCTTGGAGAATTTTGAGCGTTACTTTGCTAGCATGTGAAATGAGTGCAATTGTGCAGTAGTTTGAGCATTCTTTGGCATTATCTTTCTTTGGGATTGAAATGAAAACTGACCTTTTCCAGTCCTGTGATCACTGCTGAGTTTTCCAAATTTGCTGGCATATTGAGTGCAGCACTTTAACAGTATCCAGCTCAGCTGGAATTCCATCACCTCCACTAGCTTTGTTTGTAGTGATGCTTCCTAAGACCCACTTGACTTCAGACTCTAGGATGTCTGGCTCTAGGTGAGTGATCATACCATCGTGGTTATCTGGGTCATTAGGATGTTTTTGTATAGTTCTTCTGTGTATTCTTGACATCTTTTCTTAATATCTTCTGCTGCTGTTATGTCCATACCATTTTTATCTTTTATTGTGCAATTTTTGCATGAAATGTAAAGGCCATTTGTTACTCATTTGGGTGGCTTCTAATTTTAGACTATTATGAATAAAACTGCCAGCAATATACTAGTACATATCTTCCTTTGTACATATGCACTAATTTTCCTAGGCAGATATATAAAAATAGATTTGCTTGATCATAGAGTAAAAGTATTTGTATTTGGTAGACACTGCTAAAGAAGTTTCTAACGTGATTTTGTTGGTGATAAACATGGAAGCCTGGCATGCTGAGGATCATGGGGTCACAAAGATTTGGACACAACTGAGTAACTGTTGTTACTGAACTGAACTGAACTGAATTGAAAGTGATTTTGCCAATTCACACTCCAACTAGAATCTAGCAGGTATAGTGTATAATGTATAAAAATATAATGCCCTTGTGAGCACTTGATATTATTAGGCTCTTTAAATTTGGCCATTATTTTGAGTCTGTATTTGTGTTGCAATGTGGTTTTAATTTGCATTTTCTTTATTACTAAAAAATTAAAGCAGTTTTTCATTTGCGAAGTGACAATTGGAACATCTGGAATATTTAGAACTGTCTATTCAAAGATTTCTGCTCATTTTTGGGTTTTTATCTTTTTAAATTGAACAGTATGAAAAGGCAAAAAGAAAGGACACTGAAAGATGAACTCCCCAGCTAAGTAGGTGCCCAATGTGCTACTGGAGATCAGTGGAGAAATAACTCCAGAATCAATGAAGAGACAAAGCCAAAGCAAAACCAACACCCAGTTGTGGATGTGATTGGTGATGGAAGCAAGGCCCAAAGCTGAAAAGAGCAATAATGTATAGGAACCTGGAATGTTAGGTCCATGAATCAAGGTAAATTGGAAGTGGTCAAACAAGAGATGGCAAGAGTGAACATCGACATTTTAGGAATCGGTACTAAAATGGACTGGAATGGGTGAATGGGCAAGAATCCCTTGGAAGAAATGGAGTAGCCATCATACTCGACAAAAGAGTCTGAAATGCAGTACTTGGATACAGTCTCAAAAATGAGAGAATGATCTCTTCATTTTCAAGGCAAACCATTCAATATCATGGTAATCCAAGTCTATGTCCCGACCAGTAATGCTGAAGAAGCTGAAGTTGAATGGTTCTATGAAGACCTACAAGACTTTTTAGAACTAACACCTAAAAAAGATGTCTTTTCATTATAGGGGACTGGAATGCAAAAGTAGGAAGTTAAGAAACACCTAGAGTAACAGGCAAATTCGGCCTTGGAGTACAGAATGAAGCAGGGCAAAGGCTAATAGAGTTTTGCCAAGAGAACACACTGGTCATAGCAAATACCCTCTTCCAACAACACAAGAGAAGACTCTACACATGGACATCACCAGATGGTCAACACCGAAACCAGATTGATTATATTCTTTGCAGCCAAAAATGGAGAAGCTCTATACAGTCAGCAAAAACAAGACCAGGAGCTGACTGTGGCTCAGATCATGAACTCCTTATTGCCAAATTCAGACTTAAATTGAAGAAAGTAGGGGAAACAACTAGACCATTCAGTTATGACCTAAATCAAATCCCTTACAATTAGACAGTGGAAGTGAGAAATAGATTTAAGGGATTAGATCTGAAAGACAGAGTGCCTGATGAACTATGGATGGAGGTTCATGACATTATATAGGAGACAGGGATCAAGACCATCCTCAAGAAAAAGAAATACAAAAAGCAAAATGTCTATCTGAGGAGGCCTTACAAATAGCTGTGAAAAGAAGAGAAGTGAAAAGCAAAGGAGAAAAGGAAAATATACCCATTTGAATGCAGAGTTCCAAAGAACAGCAAAGAGAGACAAGAAAGCCTTCCTCAGTAATCAGTACAAAGAAATAGAGGAAAAGAATAGAATGGAAAATACTAGAGATCTCTTCAAGAAAATTAGAGATACCAATTGAATATTTCATGCAAAGATGGGCTCAATAAGGGACAGAAATTGTATGGACCTAACAGAAGCAGAAGATATTAAGAAGAGGTGGCAAGAATACACAGAAGAACTGTACAAAAAAGATCTTCACAATCCATATAATCATGATGGTGTGATCACTCACCTAGAGTCAGACATCCTGGAATGTGAAGTCCAGTGTGCCTTACAAAGCATCACTACAAACAAAGCTAGTGGAGGTGATGGAATTCCAGTTGGACTATTTCAAATCCTGAAAGATGATGCTGTGAAAGTGCAGCACTCAATATGCCAGAAAATTTGGAAAACTCAGCATTGGCCACAGGACTGGAAAAGGTCAGTTTTCATTCCATTTCCAAAGAAAGGCAATGCCAAAAAATGCTCAAACTACTGCACAATGCACTCATCTCACACTCTGGTAAAGTAATGCTCAAAATTCTCCAAGCCAGGCTTCAATGATACTTGAACCTCCAGATGTTCAAGCTGGTTTTAGAAAAGGCAAAGGAACCAGAGATCAAATTGCCAACATCCGCTAGATTATTGAAAAAGCAAGAGAGTTCCAGAAAAACATCTATTTCTGCTTTACTGACTCTGCCAAAGCCTTTGACTATGTGGATCACAATAAACTGTAGTAAATTCTGAAAGAGATGGGAATACCAGACCACCTGACCTGCATCCTGAGAAATCTGTAATGCAGGTCAAGAAGCAACAATTAGAACTGGACATGGAACAACAGACTGGTTCCAATTCAGGAAGGGGTACATCAAGGCTGTATATTTTCACCCTGCTTATTTAACTTATATGCAGAGTACATCATGAGAAAAGCTGGGCTGGATGAAGCACAAGCTGGAATCAAGATTGCCAGGAGAAATATCAATAACCTCAGATATGCAGATGACACCGCCCTTATGGCAGAAAATAAAGAAGAACTAACTAATGAGCCTCTTGTTGAAAGTGAAAGAGGAGAGTAAAAAGTTGGCTTAAAGCTCAACAATCAGAAACCTAACATCATGGCATGTGGTCCCATCACTTCATGGCAAATAGATGGGGAAACAGTGGCAGACTTTATTTTTTCAGGCTCAAAAATCACTACAGATTGTGACTACAGCCATGAAATTAAAAGATGGTTACTCCATGGAAGGAAAGTTATGATCAACTTAGACAACATATTAAAAAGCAGAGACATTACTTTGTCAACACTGGTCCATCCAGTCAAGGCTATGGTTGTTCCATTAGTCATGTATGGATATGAGAGTTGGACTATAAAGAAAGCTGAACACCAAAGAATTGATGCTTTTGAACTGTGGTGTTGGAGAAGACTCTTGAGAGTCCCTTGGACTGCAAGAAGATCCAACCAGTCCATCCTAAAGGAAATCAGTCCTGAATATTCATTGGAAGGACTGATGCTGAAGCTTAAACTCCAATACTCTGGCCACCTGATGCAAAGAGCTTACTCATTCGAAAAGACCCTGATGCTGGGAAAGATTGAAGGTGAGAGGACAAGGTGACGACAGAGGATGAGATGGTTTGGTGGCATCACCAACTCAATGGACATGAGTTTGAGTAAACTCTGGGTGTAGGTGATGTACAGAATGGCCTGGCGTGCTGTAGTCCATGGGGTTGCAAATATATGGACACGACCTAGAGACTGAATTGAAGTGATTCAAAGATTTTTGCTCACTTTTGGGTTTTTGTCTTTTTAAGTTGACTTATAGATGCTCTCTGCATTCTGTATGGAATTCCTTTGTGAAGTCTGTGTATCTGATATGTTTTCTCAGTGTGTGGCTTGCGTTTTGTCTTAATGGTGTCTTTTAGTAAACAAAAGTTTCTACTTTTAATTAAATTAATTTATTTAATTTAATTTATTAAATTAAATCCAATTTATCTACCCTTTCTTATATGATTAGTGCTTTTCTGTGTACTATGTTAAAAGTTATACCTACTCTGAAGCTCCAAAAATATTCCCTTATACATTTTATTGAAACTTTCTATTTGCTTTATGCTTTCATATATATAAACCACTTGTTATTGAGTTTGTATAGACATTAAGTTTAGTAGATTACATTTCAGTGGTTCCCATATGATTACCCAATGATTCAATATTACTTACTGGAAAAAAACCTTTTTTCCGACCGAATAGCAGTGGCACTTTGTCATCCATCAAGTGAATATTTACATGCAATCTCTATTTCATTATTTGTTCATCCTTGTGCTGGTATCGCAGCATCTTAATTTCATTCTTTTATGATATTTCAAGAATTTACCAATACAAATTTCTGATTTGTTCCTTTTTAGTATTGTTTTGGCTCTTTATGTCCTGTGAATTTATAATAAATTTTAACATCTACTTGTCAATTTTGATATATATAAATATTAAGTCAAACTCTCTCAAAGAAAGAAAACCTTCTGGAATTTATTCTGGCACTGTATCAAGCCTACAGCTGAATTTTGGAAGCACTGACATCTGTATAATATTGAGTCATTCAATCCTTAGCATGGTAAACTTCTATATTTATTTATTTATTTATCGAAATAAATTTATTTATTCTTTCAATAATATTTTATGAGTTTCAATGTACAAGTCTCACATATCTTTAAGGAGATGATTTTCCTACTATGGTAAATAGAATATTTTAATTTTATTTTATAATCTGTTACTTATGTATTAAAATATTATTTATGTTTGTATATAGATTTTATATCTTTTGTATATTAACTTTCTACATGTATATGTAAAATGTTTATATATGTGTGTGTGTATATATATATATATATATATATTTGGACTCTTTTATATATATATATACAAAAGAATATATATATATATAATTTTGGATTCTTTTATATTGATCTTGCTAATTCACTTAATAATTCTAATAGTCATTTTGGTCTTCTATTTATATAATCATGTCATTTGTAAATAATGACAGTTTTACTTCTTCCTTTCAAAATTTTCTCTCTTCCATATTCTTATTTTATTATCATAGCTAAAATTTACAAAAAGTTTAAGTGGCAAAATCATAGGATAAAATATCCTTGTTACTAGTGTCTCCGATAGTAAAGAATCTGCCTGCAATGCGGGAGACCCAGATTCAATTCCTGGGTTGAAAATATCCCCTGAAGAAGGGAATGGCTACACTCTCCAGAATTCATTCTTGCCTGAAGAATCCCATGCACAGAGGAGCCTTGTGTGCTTCAACCCATGTGGTAACAAACAGTCGGACATGACTGACTTACTAACACTACTTTCTTTTCATTAAATTCTTAGTAAAAAAGCTCTGCTCATAATTAAATATAACAACCTGAAAATTAGGAGGGAGGTTTGCATTTTTTAGATATATATTTAGAAGTCATGAGCATATAAACTGATATTTAAAACTATTTGAAATAAAAGTAGCTACAGAAAAGTACAAAGACATAACTGTGGGACACTTCAACATTTATAAGATGGAAAGATGAAAGGATTATATGGAAAAGTATAATGAAAATGAACTGCCACTATAGTAAGAGGAAAATCGTGACAGTACATTTCTCCTACTAGCCAATGAAGTGTTAGAAAGGCAAAAGGAATGATCGACTATGCCAAGTGCTGCTAATTGTTCTACTAAAGGAAAGACAGAGAATCATTGCATTTAACTACTTGGAGATCATTATATAATGGGAATTGTAACTGATGAATCTTCCAGAAAAAGCACTTCTCCTTAATGACAGAGACTGCCTACCACATGTAGAGCATATAACCGTATCAAGGACATCAGTGACATATGTCAACATTGATAGTTTTTTGGTTTTTGTTTTTTTTGAGGTTTGGAAAAAAATAATAAGTCCATAAATCAGTAACAGTTCAAAATGGTAGCTGTATTTTCTTTTTCATCATAATTTTCAAGTTTAGGCAAAATTTGTCTTAACTCCCCAGTCTTTATTTTCTGTATTTTTCCCAGTTTGAGTTCCTCTCCCCCAAAGCACAAATACTCTAAGGAAAAAATGGAGTCACCTTATGCCTTATTCACTCTGAAAGGTAAAGAGCTCGGTACATATTTAACATATAACATTTTTCCAAAAGCATTTACATTTTAAGACAGAATCACTGGTTGAACATAACTTCAATAAATAGGAATTTGCCACTAAAGATAGCATTTTAATAAATACCTTGGTTGATTTTATGGGTCTTTCATATCATGTCTCTTGGCAACCAATGCTTGACAAGAAGGCAAACATTCATGAAGAACGGAGGCACAGACTGACAATAGTCTACTACTAGTTTATATTTTTTAGGATTAATAAGGAGAGTTCTTGTTTCAAAAAGCTCTTAAGCCTAGATTTAATTCTGACAAAAAGAAAAATTAATCTTTTATGTATTACAATAGGATACCATAAGTTTATTTCGACGCCCCAATTCTTATATGCTTCCCACATATATTTCCAAATCAGTTCAGTTCAGTTCGGTCAGTTGTGTCCAGCTCTTTGCAAACCCATGGACTGCAGCATGCCAGGCCTCCCTGTCCATCACCAAATCCTGGAGTTTACTCAAACTCATGTCCATTGAGTTGGTGATGCCATCCAACCATCTCATCCTCTGTCTTCGCCTTCTCCTCCTGCTTCAATCTTTCCCAGCATCAGGGTCTTTTTAAATGAGTCAGTTCTTTGCATCAGGTGGTCAAAGTACTGGAGTTTAAGCTTCAGCATCAGTCCTTCCGATGAATATTCAGGATTGATTTCCTTTAGGATGGACTGGTTGGATCTCCTTGCTGTCCAAGGGACTCTCAAGAGTCTTCTCCAACATCACAGTCCAAAAGCATCAATTCTTTGGCGCTCAGCTTTTTTAAAGTCCAACTCTCACATCCACACGTGACTAATGGAAAAAACATAGCCTTGACTGAATGGACCTTTGTTGGCAAAGTAATGTCTCTGCTTTTTAATATGCTACCTAGGTTGGTCATAACTTTTCTTCCAAGGAATAAGCGTCTTTTAATTCATGGCTGCAGTCACCATCTGCAGTGATTTTGGAGCCCCCAAAATAAAGTTTGCCACTGTTTCCACTGTTTCCCCATCTATTTGACATGAAGTGATGGGACCAGATGCCATGATCTTACTTTTCTGAATTTTGAGTTTTAAACCAACTTTTTCACTCTCCTCTTTCACTTTCATCAAGAGGCTCTTTAGTTCTTTTTCACTTTCTGCCATAAGGATGGTGTTATCTGCATATCTGAGGTTATTGCTATTTCTCCCAGCAGTCTTGATTCCAGCTTGTGCTTCATCCAGCCCAGCATTTCACATGATATGCTCTGCATATAAGTTAAATAAGCAGTTTGACAATATACAGCCTTAACATACTCCTTTCCCAATTAGGAGAATAAATATACCATTGGGATTATTATTTAGGTCACTTAGTAGAATTACTGCTTTAGATTGAGATGTTTGTTTTTAAATAGCCATGTATTTCTCTTTTATGAATATAACAACAAATAGTTATCACGAGCATTGCCACTAATTTTTGTTAAGTATTCATATATCATATGCACATTATCCTCAAATGTCCTCTTTTATAAAATTTGCTGATACAAAAGTGAAAGTCAGTATAATTAAGCTCAATACATTCTGCTCTTGTCTGGCTAAATCTTCCCATTTAACTCATTGCCAAAATCTGAAAAAGTTTATTTTAATACAAAGAGTTAAAATAATCAAAATAACCTTAAAGTAAAATAATCAAAACAACCTTTAAACCTGAAACAGTGTATTTTAATATAAATAGTTAAAATAATTTAAAAAAACTTTAAATAATCAAAGATATAGTTTTGGATGTATGAAGGAGAGAACTGAACTTAAGCATTTAAAGACCAAATTTACCTGCTCGAAATAATATAAGGAATCTTACTCCCCATCTTGCAGTGGGTTAATGATTAAATATAATGCTACTATATAAAGAACAGATGTGATTTTTTTTTCCTACTATGCCACTACTGGTCTTCCCTTGTGGCTCAGCTGGTAAAGAATCCGCCTGCAAGGTGGGAGACCTGGCTTCGATCCCTGGGTTGGGAAGATCCTCTGGAGAAAGGAAAGGTTACCCACTGCAGTATTCTGGCCTGGAGAATTCTATGGACGATATAGTCCATGGGGTCACAGAGTCATACACGACTAAGCGACCTTCACTTTCATGCCACTACAGCTCCTGGTCAGACCTTTAGATATGAGACATTTAAAGTATCTTTCAAGAAACCTAATTTGTCTACACATTTTACAAAGACCAATAGATATCTATTAAGATCCTTGAGTATCATGTTTACTTTTAAGAAGCACAAATTTCAATAAGAAATCAAGCAAAAATTACCATAACTCAGCTAGAACTGACTTACATGAAACATTTCCAAATTTAGCTCATAAAATGCTTCTCTAATCTTTATTCAGATTCATCTGAAAGTATGATTCCATTAACCCAAACTAAGGTTACATTATGAGAAAAGATGCTTTTAAAATGGAGATATATTTAGCTTAGCTATAAACATAGGAGCTTTTGAATCTTTTTCCTAAGGAAATGATATAATGCAAATAAAAAAGGAAAAAAGTTTTATTAAAAGCAGAGAAAGTATTTAATTTATTTGGCATCTAAAATAAATTTGTTTTAAAGTTACCAGATTCAGGGATCTTTCTTTTTTTATCTTCTGGGTTATTATTAAAATAGTCTTAGAGATATTTGCAAATAGACTCAGATAAGGATTTTTAGACTCTACATTTTTGAGAATAATTTACCTGATTTTCCCTAGAAAGAAAATGGGCAACCTTTAGTATGAAGTCAGTTGTAACCCAATTTTCCCAACTTCCTTTGAGACACCAACTTCCAGGAAGTTGTTGCTATAAGTCAAACTCAGAATTTCTGTTCCCAATACAGAATTTTAAAATGCATTGGAAATTGGTAAACAAATAAATATAAAACATGTTGTCGATGTATTATAATTTATATCAGCTAAAATTAGGCAATTATAACTGATTATATAACTGAAAAAGGTAAAATAAAGCTTAATTACTATTTCTAGAAGTGTGAGGTGACAATTATGAACTGGAAAGGAAGAGGGAGAAATCACTCAAAAATTTTATGATGCAATATTTAATTCTGCATTTGAAAAAGAAAAACAAAACATGTTGCAATGTAAGATAGAGAGGATACATGTTCTGGCGTTTGTTGTGGACAGAAATAAAATGTCTTTCCCATGAGTTCTTTTCTATTACTCATTTAGCTTTGGACCTTCACTCCGACTATCCAAGTAATTCAAGACACCTCAAGACAAAGATCTAATTTAGAGCACTTCTTGATTGGGCACCAACCATATGATTAGAAGCAATAGTAGAATCTCTTTGGAGAAAAATACTTTTAAACAGGCCATACATAACTGTTTTTCAAAAGTTATTACCAGACATTTTCCAACAGAGTCTTCAAATAGAAAAGTTGAGCATAATTTCTCACACTGCTATCTTTTCCCAAGAAAAGGATAAATCCTGGGTGGCCCACTGATACAAGAAGAAGAGACACCAGACTTGTACTCAACTTGTCTTGAAGTCAACAATAGAGTTTACCAGCAGATTTCCCAGATAACCCACAAGTATACATGATTGTGTTTTAAGTCACTAAGCCTTGGAGTGGTTTGTTAAATAACATTACTGAGGCAAAAATGAACCAATGTATACATTGACCAGAATGTGTTGCTGCTGTAACAAAAAATCTAAAATATGAAGCACTGGATTTTGGACCAGGTAACTGTAAACAAGGAAACAATTATAGGAGGCTAGAAAAAACAGTGAGAAATGTGGTAAAAAACTGAAAAAGTAAAGTGACAACCTATGCTATATACTGGAATAGCATTTGGTGAAAACATCGTATGAGATTAGGTAAGGGGTATAATATATGATAAACCTGCAAAGTTGGGGAGAGGAACTTCAGACAAGATGTAAAAAGCATGAACTCTTGGGTTTTCACTTGCTTCCTCTAATTTTTTTTTACCATCTTCTTTTTTTTATTATTTTATTTTATTTTTAAACTTTACAATATTGTATTGGTTTTGCCAAATATCGAAATGAATCTGCCACAGGTATACACGTGTTCCCCATCTTGAACCCTCCTCCCTCCTCACTCCCCATACCATCCCTCTGGGTCATCCCAGTGCACCAGCCCCAAGCATCCAGTATCATGCATCGAACCTGGACTGGTGACTCATTTCATATATGATATTATACGTATTTCAATGCCATTCTCCCAAATCATCCCACCCTCTCCCTCTCCCACAGAGTCCAAAAGACTGTTCTATACATCAGTGTCTCTTTTGCTGTCTCGTATACAGGGTTATTGTTACCATCTTTCTAAATTCCATATATATGCGTTAGTATACTGTATTGGTGTTTTTCTTTCTGGCTTACTTCACTCTGTATAATAGGCTCCAGTTTCATCCACCTCATTAGAACTGATTCAAATGTATTCTTTTTAATGGCTGAGTAATACTCCATTGTGTATATGTACCACAGCTTTCTTATCCATTCATCTGCTGATGGACATCTAGGTTGCTTCCATGTCCTGGCTATTATAAACAGTGCTGCAATGAACATTGGGGTACACGTGTCTCTTTCAATTCTACCAGCTTCTTTTGACAAGAAAATTTCATGAAACAGATGCAATAAGGAAACTAGTAAATTTTAGCAAAATTTAGAAGACATATAAAGCCAACTAATTTTGAGTTTTAAAGATAACATTATTTTCTATCAAATCAAAGATATGACCATTGCATCAAGGCCTTGTGGAAAAACTAAATCCAGAGCTTTGCCAGTAAAATAAGGCATCAAGGTAAAAACCAAGAGTGGGATTGTGATGTGCTTTAAGTTCTTCAACAAGCTCTTCAGTTTGTCAGGATTCTTAGCTTGGTGGGGTAGCTCAAAATGTCATTCATGAAATCCCTGTGTCATTAGTGGCTTTGTCCTTTTTGGGTTTGATGACATATCTCAAGTTATCAAAAATCAAAATGGAAATGGGCAGCCACTGTAGATGTGGTTTCAGACACATCCCTACATCAGTTCAGTTCAGTCACTCAGTCATGTCCAACTGTTTGTGACCCCATGGACTGCAGCACGCCAGGCCTCCCTGACCATCACCAACTCCTGGAGTTTACTCAAACTCATGTCCATTGAGTCAGTGATGCTATCCAACCATCTCATCCTCTGTCGTCCCCTTCTTCTCCTGCCCTCAATCTTTTCCTGCATCAGGGTCTTTTCCAATGAGTCAGCTCTTCATATCAAGTGGCCAAAGTATTGGAGTTTCAGCATCAGTCCTTCCAATGAATTTTCTGGGTTGATTTCCTTTAAGATGGACAGGCTTGATCTCTTTGCTGTCCAGAGGACTCTCAAGAGAAAGTGGAGCAACATTTGGTGAAAACATCATATGAAACTAAGTAAAAGGTAGAATATGATAAACCTATAGAGTTGGGGAGAAGAATTTCAGACAAGATGTAAAAAGCATGAATTGTTGGGTTTTTGTCTACTTCCTCTTCCTTAATTCCCACCACAGTTCAAAAGCATCAGTTCTTCAGCACTCAGCATTCTTTATGGTCCAACTCTTACATCCGTACATAACTACTGGAAAACTCATAGCTTTGAATATACAGACCTTTGTCATCAAAGTGATGTGTCTGCTTTTTAATATTCTGCCTAGGTTTTTCATATATTTTCTTTCAAAGAGCAAACATCTTTTAATTTCATGCCTGCAGTCACCATTCACAGTGATTTTGGAGCTGGCGGTAGCTCCTGACAATCCTTGGCATTCCTTGACTTGTTTCAGCATCACTCAAAGGCACAGAATTGAAGAATAGCTAGGTGTGTACAAACAGCTTTTCACTCCTGGATTATATACCCATAGGAAGTATTGATGAGAGATAATATTGGAGAATTGGGCAGTAGCCAGAGAATGGGGGACCTTGATTGACAAATTAGCATAATGGACTTTCCCTTTTAGACAATGAGAGGTATAAAAATAATTCAAATGGAACAATGTAACACTTTCTGGTCTATTTAGCAAGCAAAATATATTTGTCAATATGATGACAACCCCCATCTACCCCAAGTGTCTTATATCTATTTCAGTTCAGTTCAGTTCAGTTCAGTCACTCCCTTGTGTCTGACTCTTTGCAACCCCATGAATCTCTCTGTAAAAATAATCATGCTCCTTGGACTTGATCAATCTAAATCACATTTTCCCTTTTATTAATAAATATATCACAAGGAAAATTTTCAGAGTTCTGACCAAAATGTACTGTATTTTACTCTAACCTATATAGCCAGAACGGAGAAGGCAATGGCACCCCACTCCAGTACTCTTGCCTGAAAAATCCCATGGACGGAGGAGCCTGGTGGGCTACAGTCTGTGGGGTTGCGAAGAGTTGGACACGGCTGAGCGACTTCACTTTCACTTTTCTCTTTCATGCATTGGAGAAGGAAATGGCAACCCACTCCAGTGTTCTTGCCTGGAGAGTCCCAGGGACAGTGGAGCCTGGTTGGCTTCCGTCCATGGAGTCGCACAGAGTCGGACACAACTGAAGCAACTTAGCAGCAGCAGTAGCATATAGCCAGAAAAAAAGAATACACACATACACACACAAACACACAATAATCTAAATAAGATTTTCAACCTTTATCTGTAACATTTTTCCTGGGATCAAAATCACACTCTTTACTGCACCAGCTCTTCCTTTCTTATGTGTATGTATACTAACTGCTTTATACTTGCTTCCTTATTTTTCCACATATTCAAAGTTAAGCTTGCACATCAATGAGTTTGCATTATCAACCTAGAGAAAAGTCTTTTGATTATGCCTTTTAAATTCAAAGAACAAATTCACTGAGTTACTGGAGTCAAATCACCTTGCATTTTACAACAAAATTTACATTAAAAAACAAGCAAAATAATCACAAATATATTGCTACACATTGCAGTGTGACAATGTCACTGCTTTATTCCTATAAAGGATGAACCACACACCAAAACAGAACTGCTAAAATATTCCTATTCTGAATCTCCATCAGGCTCAATTCAGGTGCAATTGGTCTCTTGTTTTCTCAGAATAAAAGAAGCAAGTGGCAAATTAAAGTAGGAATGAGCCCACTGAATGGTCAATAATTGGCGGGTATTAAGTTGCAGATACAAAAAAAAAATTTTGTTCTAACCTACTCTGAAAACTAAGCCATACACAGAGAAGTATACAAAAGAGGGAAATCTTGATAGTGGTTTAGTCTCATAACTACCAAGAGAGGAAATAAAACCAGCAGGTTTCACTTACTGAGATATTTGTGTGAATCCATTGCAACAGTTAAATTTTCTCTAATTTTGTTGATGAATATGATCATCTCTTCTAGCTACACATACACTTCACTAACAAAGCACAAAGCAAAAAAACAAACAAACAAAAACAGGTATATAAGCTAATATTTAGTCTGCTGCTGCTGCTGCTAAGTCGCTTCAGTCGTGTCCAACTCTGTGCGACCCTATTTGGCCTAACCAGCCTCAAAGAATCCATTTGACAGAGTTGTAGAATTCTGGTGTGTTTTGGTCATAACTCAATATGCCTTTGACAGGATACAACTTTAGCCTTCCTTCTTTAGCAACAATACATATTCAAACACCTTTTGCATGCAGTTGTATACTTATCCTTATAAAATATTATTTGTGTGTGTATGTGTGTTTGGAAATTTGGGGTGTGGCAAATACCTGGAGAGTCATATTGACATTCATAATGAGACTGGACAAAGATATTCTACTTCCCTGCATATTAAAACACTATCCTCATATTTGGCCATATTTGAATCAGAAAGCTATAAAAAGTTTTGTTTGATGGGGCTCTAAGAGTTTCCAGAATTAAGGATCTACTAAATATAAAGAGTGGGGCAAAGATCTTAGCACCAGTTACAGCAATTGGAGAAAAAAACCTTGAGGTAAAACAGCTCAAGTTCATAATTGAGCAAGCTTACACACATACAACTACACACACACACACACACACACACACACACACACACACCATGAGTCAGGGTTCAAAAGAATTAAGCCTTTTTAGTAACTTTATTCCTGCAATTGCTGGTAGCATTCCAGCACAGAGCACACATCCTTTTCAATTCTTGCAGTATAAAAGGATCTAACTAAGAATATGAATTCTTTTCTACTCCAACCCCACATTTAATTCTGTAAACTTTTTGCCAGTCACATCACATCTTTAAGTCTCAATTTTCTCATTTGTACAATTAATGGGCTGGACTAAATGATTCCAAAACTTTTATCTACTTGTTATGTTCAAGGATTCTACCCTTAGCATAAAGGTGCAGATGTATCTTCTTTAGTCTACACTGCTCTATGGGTTTATTCCTTTTGCAGCAAATGAAGTAAAGTATCCAAGAATATCACAGGTTGTTTTTATTAAAAAAAAAAAACACAATCTGACTCAAATTTTAGTTAAACTTGTCATACAAATATTGACTAAAGCAATATATCATGGAATCAAAGTAGCACACGCATTCCAACTACTCATTCAAGACTCCATGTCACTGTAGAGCAGCCCTTGCAAATGAATGCAAATCCTTATACATTTGTCCACTGATCCAGTGCGCAAACCCTGCAGAGGCAGCCTTCCTTCCTTAGGTAATTTGGACTCAATATTTTGCTTTTACTGAGCTGAAACTTAACTCCCTATGGCTTCTACTTATTTTTCCAAGCTCTCATCTTCTGGAGGGCAATACATAATGAGTTTAATCCCTCTTCTCCATGACAACTCTTAACACATTTGAAGATAGCAATCATATCTTCTCTAATCTATCTCAGTTCTCTCAACTGCTCCTAATATGAGAGCTTCATATTCCCTTATCATTATCTCTAAATGTGTTTATATCCCACTTAACATGTGGGTCCAAGCACAAAATGATAAATACCAAGAAAAGTTGCCATTATTCTGCTTTTATTGTGGATAAATTTTCATAAAAGATTAATAGAAACTATATCCCACTATTTACCCAAACAAGGTTTACAATGAACTAAGTTCAAATCTTCTTAAATGAATTCCTACTAAGCCAAATCTCTTCCTTTTCATATTTGGACAATGGATAAAAAAAAAATTTAAGAGAAAATATTCATAAACCACAAGTTAAGTGTTTTCCAACAATGGAAATCTGTTTTCTGGTTCATGTTATGTGATCTCTGGGGAGATTTTAAAATGAAAATATTTTCCTGTCATCTTGGATGTGTGGTCTTCCATTTGGGATCCCTTTCCCTTTGTTTTAAACTGAAAAACTAAGAATTCTTCAGTGCCCACATTAAACATATACCACTTTGTTTTTCAACTCCATGCACATGTGTTATACAAGAATAAGCAGAGTGGAAACAAATGCCCAGTTTCAGCTCGATGTCACACCAGGCCTGAAGCTTTTGAGATAATGGCACATTACACACGAATACACCCAAAAGGTTTGAACGCTTCGGTCACTGAGAACAAAACACAATAACATTTTCTCTCTGAAATGCAGAAAACACATGACAGTCTTAGTAGTTAATGAAATATGAATATCTTTTTCCAGCTCAAAAATATACTCAGAAAGCCAGAGTGGTGATATGAGAACGTGGGTATAATCCCTGTGCCTTTGATGTTATAGAGTGGATATACCCCCAAAGGGTGCATTAATTCATCAATGATTCACCACAAAACAAAAAGTGGTATCCAAATACATAATGTTGAATAAGAGTATTGAAAAAACTCTCTTGGATGGTCAGAAATTTTAAAAATCAATGTTTTGGGGGGCTTCTCTGATGGCTAAGCAGTAAAGAATCCATCTGCTAATGCAGGAGGCAAGGGTTCGATCCCTGGGTCAGGAAGATCCCGCAGGAAAAGGAAATGGCAACCCACTTCAGTATTCTCGGTATTCCCATGGTGTGAGGAGCCTGAGGGGCTGTAGCCCATAGCGTCACAGAAGAGCCACAAACAACTTAGCAAGTAAGCAACAGCAATGACAAGATGTGTTGGTATTCTAAAAAAAAGGGCGGCGGAGAGGGTGAGGGGGTTAAAATCAATGTGTTTTTGAACTATTTCTTTAAAAAACAAATGTTTATCTAAAAAGAATAAAGTGGCTTAACTCTTGAGTGACACTTAAGATACACAAGTCTAAGTTTTGAACTCAAATGGGAAGCATTTAGAATTTGGCATATACCATAATCATAAGGAAGCAGCCAAAGCAAAGTTTATTTCACATAATTTGCAAACTAAATTATTTTGATAGCAAGAAAGGCAAACTCAAAGCAGCTGTTTCTTCCTCATATGTCTACACAGTGTTTTAATTCACATGTTACCATAAATATAAGGATGATCATGGGCATAACTGGGCTTCCCAGGTGGCGCTAGTGGTAAAGAACCCACCTGCCAATGCAGGAGATGGAAGAGATTGGGGTTCAACCCTTGGGTCAGGGAGATCCCCTGGAGGAGGGCATGACAACCCACTCCAATATCCTTGCCTGGAGAGTCCCATGGACAGAAAGGAGCCTGGTGGACTAGAGTCCATAGCATTGCAGAATCATACACGACTGAAGCAACTTAGCACACACATACATGGGCATAACTGCCCTCCAAACACAAACTATGCTCTGGCCCTGACCTTGGTGAAACCTCCTCTGAACTCCTTTTATTGATATGAGATTCCTATAACCTTGCTCAGAAAGACAGACTGTGAATGCTTGGCCTTTAGACAGTTGTGAAAACCCCTTTGGGGAATTGTCTTTTTATCCTCCTCTGCTTCAGAACAAGAGAAGAATTCAGGTCAAAGTGATAAACTTCTTAAATCACTTAAGGTGAGTCAGACCATATCTCAAATCTGAACCACCTCTTATGGCACCACCTATAATGAATATTCTTAGAACTGGTCAGCTTAGAGTACCAAGGTCAGTATGTTGTGACCTCATCCATTTCTCTTTAATTCTCTTCTTTCTCCATCAGTGTAATATAGAAAGCAAAACTTCCAAAACTACACTCTCTGTGAAAAACACAGTTCTCTCCTGGCACAGGGAGACTTTAATCCTACATTTGCACAGATCTTAATCCTATAAGGTTGCCAAACACTCCTGGGCACTGACTGGTCCCAATCACCTGAAGTTTACATGAAAACAAACCCAGGACTTTTCAGTATCAGTTCAGTGGCTCAGTTGTGTCCGACTCTTTGTGACCCCATGGACTGCAGCATGCCAGGCCTACCTGTCCATCACCAACTCCTGGAGTTTATTCAAACTCATGTCCACTGAGTCAGTCATGCCATTCAACCATCTCATCCCCTGTCATCCACTTCTCCTCCTGCCCTCAATCTTTTCCAGCATCCGAGTCTTTTCAAATGAGTCAGTTCTTTGCATCAAGTGGTCAAAGTATTGGAGTTTCACCTTCAGCATCAATCCTTCCAACGAATATTTAGAACTGGCAATTTGATTTCTGGTTCCTCTGTCTTTTCTAAAACAAGCTTGAACATCTGGAAGTTCACGGTTCACATACTAATGAAGCCTGGCTTGGAGAATTTTGAGCATTACTATACTAGCATGTGAAATGAGTGCAATTGTGCAGTAGTTTGAGCATTCAAGGCTGTATATTGTCACCCTGTTTATTTAACTTACATGCAGAGCACATCATGAGAAACGCTGGACTGGAAGAAGCACAAGCTGGAATCAAGATTGCCGGGAGAAATATCAATAACCTCAGATATGCAGATGACACCACCCTTATGGCAGAAAGTGAAGAGGAACTAAAGAGCCTCTTGATGAAAGTGAAAGAGGAGAGTGAAAAAGTGGCTGAAAGCTCAACATTCAGAAAATGAAGATCATGGCATCTGGTCCCATCACTTCATGGGAAATAGATGGGGAAACAGTGTCAGACTTTATTTTTGGGGGGCTCCAAAATCACTGCAGTTGGTGATTGCAGCCATGAAATTAAAAGATGCTTACTCCTTGGAAGAAAAGTTATGACCAACCTTGATAGCATATTGAAAACCAGAGACATTACTTTGCCAACAAAGGTCCGTCTAGTCAAGGCTATGGTTTTTCCAGTAGTCATGTATGGATGTGAGAGTTGGACTGTGAAGAAAGCTAAGTGACGAAAAATTGATGCTTTTGAACTGTGGTGTTGGAGAAGACTCTTGAGAGTCCCTTGGACTGCAAGGAGATCCAACTAGTCCATTCTAAAGGAGATCAGCCCTGGGTGTTCTTTGGAAGGAATGATGCTAAAGCTGAAACTCCAGTACTTTGGCCACTTCATGTGAAGAGTTGACTCATTGGAAAAGACTGATGCTGGGAGGGATTGGGGGCAGGAGGAAAAGGGGACAACAGAGGATGAGATGGCTGGATGGCATCACCGACCTGATGGACATGAGTGTGAGTGAACTCCGGGAGATGGTGATGGACAAGGAGGCCTGGTGTGCTGCAATTCATGGGGTCGCAAAGAGCTGAACATGACTGAGCGACAGAACTGAACTTGAGCATTCTTTGGCATTGCCTTTCTTAGGGATTGGAATGAAAACTGACCTTTTCCAGTCCTGTGGCCACTGCTGAGTTTTCCAAATTTGCTGGCATATTGAGTGCAGCACTTTCACAGCATCATCTTTCAGGATTTGAAATAGTTCAACTGGAATTCCATCACCTCCACTAGCTTTGTTCATAGTGATGCTTCCTAAGGCCCACCTGACTTCACATTCCAGGATGTCTGGCTCTAGGTGAGTGATCACACCATCGTGATTATCTGGGTCATGAAAATCTTTTTTGTATAGTTCTTCTGTGTATTCTTGCCACCTCTTCTTAATATCTTCTGCTTCTTTTAGGCCCATACCATTTCTGTTCTTTACTGAGTCCATCTTTACATGAAATGTTCCCTTATACTGGTATTTTCAATAAACCCATCTGAGCATATACAGGACTTTTCAGTTAGCTACAAATATGATAACTGATCAATCAGTTGTACAGTAGTCCTGATTACCTCTGAGTTACCAAATTGAATTCCAGGACCCACTCTCATCAACTGTTAATGCTTTTCTGGACCATCAGCCTTATTCTTAGGTTTTGTAATTGTAATTTCAAATGAGATTTAAGTTAGAAACAATTCCTTTGCTATTCAAATACACACTATCACACCACAAAATCAATTCTATTAAGCAGAATATGTGATCTCAAGCTGTTAGAAATACTTTGATGATTAATAAGATGCTTGTTCCCACTACACAAAAAGTTCTTGAGACCCAAATTGAAGTAGACCATAGTTCAATGTGTTTGTATTGACTGGCTCTCCATAACTATTTTGTGGGGGGTGGAAGGCTAAAGGCCATAGCGAGCATTTGTATACAGAGGAATGCAATTAATGCCTCATGTGTTTCATGAAAAGATTAGGGATTTGTTTGTTGTTCACATGTGGAGAGAGAGAGTATAATTAATAAATATCTTGGCAAGTGAGAAAGGCCAAATTCCTTATGGTGAAGAAAATAGACTTTAAAGAGAAAGCACACAAAGTTAAATCCCAACTGTACCTCCTTCTGAGCTGCCTGAATTTGGACAAGTTATTTAAGATGGCTACAATTTCACCATCTATAAAATGAGGATAATACCAGGATAACTGTAATAGCTAAAGGGATAAAATCCTCCAGCAAAGTCCTAGTTAGCACTTCGTAAAGTGTTACCTAACAACATTTTTATGAAGAAATCAACAGAAAGATAAAGTAGCTACAAAGGAATGTTGAAGTAAAATTGTAAACTGATATAGTGTTTGCTAGGTTAAATTTCAACAGAGCTACAAAAATACATTACCTTTGGAGTTGATATATCTCCAGGGCTATTAACATATAGGAACTTGTTAATTTCTGCAAGTCAACTTCTAACCTAAAAAAGCCATAAACCATCTGCACATTTATCAGTCATTGATTGTTAGCCAAACAAAGTTACATATTGTGCATGTGTCAGATGATGCTCAGATGGGTTTATTGAAAAAAATCTAGCATGAAATTTTAAAAATCAACAAATAATCATTTTGCCCTATCTCCAAGCTTGTAGTAAGTAGTTTTTAGCAGTTTTGCAATAAGTTTTATGTAAGTTCATATTTGTAAAGCACTTAGAGTTCAATAAAATACCCACTACTGAGGCAGTAGCAAAAAGATATTGCCTACAGAATCTTTGTGATATTAAAACAGCTTACATCATTTGCCTGTGATAATCTTTAGGGAAAACATAAGAGATGGTTTAGTTATGGATCCACTCCATAAAAAGGTTTTTGATCCATGTGTGACATCTTTTATCTTCTAAGGAATTTATATAGCAATTTAGAGATATGTTTGTGCTTAAGTTCTTATTACAACTATTGTACATATGCAGCTTAATTCTAAAAGGCTACTAAAACAGAATTTCCACATTTTTCTGGAAGTACCTGTCTTTCTTAATATAGTTTCTCAGAAGGAAAAATCAAGCAGCAAAATAAAAAAGAAACATTCAAACTGATTGCAATGTCTTAATATGACAATTATTTATGGGACAAACATATTCAGTATCTTACTTTTTATTTCCAAAATATCTAGGTACTTATAACACAGGCATATGTTTCTCATTTTTTCCTACCCACTGTGTAAACTTGGAAAAATATGGATATTAATGAAGTCATACTATGTTCATAATCCATTAAAATAACATATATGTTATCAGAGAGACTTTTGCTGCCACTAAAATTCCAAAATACACTTTATCTCCAACAGTCTTAAAGATGGTATTTGTTTAATACTGGAGGGTTGTGCTACAGCCACTTAATCAAATTCCTGCTTAGTGTCAGTATCTCTTCAATTTTGCATGTCCCCAGCTTGATGGAAAGTAACTACCTCATAGCACTAAATAAATATTTATATCATAATCCATTATTGATATCTTCCAAACATTTTACTATAGCTTGCTAGTGCCAACAACATGATATTTCTGGGTGGAGCTGAACCATGGTTTAATTTTGTTTCCATAAGAGATGCTTTACACACATAAAAACAAAAATGTCAATGCCAATATTTAATCAATGCCAGTGTTTAATCAACATAAAACAAAAGCAAAGTATCTAAATCTAGACTTGAAAATTAATCCAAAAATATGTACAAGGATATTTTAACATGGAAATTCCATTTCCCCATTAGGTGAAAATTTCTCTTTACTCCTTGGTTTGGTGACCTCTTATTCTCAGATGATCTCACAATATCACTATAATGCAGAAAATATTTCTGAACACCCAATTTACAAATGAAGAAACTGAGTGGTTTACAGAGGTTAAATGACCTGTGCAAAGCCACACACATTCAAACCAGGGTTTCCGCTTCTAGGGCACTTAATGTCCATAACTAAGCTTTGCCACAAGCATATCCTCTTTTTGCTGATATCCCTTGCCTTAAATGTATGCCAAATGCCTTACCTATACCACATATATAAATAATACAAATTTATCCTTGTCTCCCACCTAAAATGAGGTCACCCTAACAGGTACCTAATGTTTGAGTCTGTTTTGGTCTTTACTGCAATCAATTTCTGTTTTAGATTATCAGTTCACTGAACTAGAGTTATGAGCTTTGAAAAGCAGGGCAAGTAGTTTTCAGTATCAAGTGAGCTAGTGGATAGAGATGGGATCAGGTCAGGAAGCAGCATGCCACAGGATGTGGCAGCAGCAACATCAGCAACATAGGAACCAGACCGACAGGTGTTTCGGTCCTAAACCTGCCAGTTACTTGTGTGTGATATTCAAAAAATTAGCTTCACTAAGTACTTAGACAGTGTAATAAAAGTGCTTTCCACAACCACAGTACAGAAGAACTTTTCAGTAATTTAAATGATGATCAATCCCTGTACCAAAAAATAAATCAACTTATCATACATAGCATTTGTAACAAATAAAGAGGTTATCTATTCAATAAACAGAGATTTTTTGTAGTACTATTATTAAAGGTAGGTATACTCCAGGGGTGGCGGCCAGGAAGAGCTACCCCATGTCCAAGGAGCCGTGCCTGCATGGGCACAGGAGGGCCAAGAGGGGCTACTCCACATTCAAGGTCATGAGGGGTGGCTGTGAGGAGATACCCCTCGTCCAAGGTAAGGAGCAGCAGCTGCACTTTGCTGGAGCAGCCATGAAGAGATACCCCAGACCAAGGTAAGAGAAACCCAAGTGAGATGGTAGGTGTTGTGAGAGGCATCAGAGGGCAGACACACTGAAATCACAATCAGAGAAAACTAGTCAATCTAATCACACGGACCACAGCCTTGTCTAACTCAATAAAACTAAGCGATGCTATGTTGGGCCACCCAAGACAGGCGGGTCAAGGTGAGACATCTGACAGAATGTGGTCCACTGGAGAAGGGAATGGCAAACCACTTTAGTAGTCTTGCCTTGAGAACCCCATGAACAGTATGAAAAGGCAAAATGATAGGATACTGAAAGAGGAACTCCCCAGGTCAGTAGGTGCCCAATATGCTACTGGAGATCAGTGGAGAAATAACTCCAGAAAGAATGAAGGGATGGAGCTAAAGTAAAAACAATACCCAGTTGTGGATGTGACTGGTGACAGAAGCAAGGTCCAATGCTATAAAAAGCAATATTGCATAGGAACCTGGAATGTTAGGCCCATGAATCAAGGCAAATTGGAAGTGGTCAAACAGGAGAAGAAAAGAGTGGACATCAACATTCTAGGAATCAGCAAACTAAGATGGACTGGAATGGGTGAATTTAACTCAGACGACCATTATATCTACTACTGCGGGCAGGAATCCCTTAGAAGAAATGGAGTAGCCATCATGGTCAACATAAGAGTCTGAAATGCAGTACTTGGATGCAATCTCAAAAATGACAGAATGATCTCTGTTCGTTTTCAAGGCAAACTATTCAATACCACAGTAATCCAAGTTTATGCCCCAACCAGTAACGCTGAAGAAGCTGAAGTTGAACGGTTCTATGAACACCTATAAGACCTTTAAGAACTAACACCCAAAAAAGATGTCCTTTTCATTATAGGGGACTGGAATGCAAAAGTAGGAAGTTAAGAAACACCTTGGGTAACAGGCAAATTTGGCCTTGGAATACAGAATGGAGCAGGGCAAAGACTAATAGAGTTTTGCCAAGAGAACGCACTGGTCATAGCAAACACCCTCTTCCAACAACACAAGAGAAGACTCTACACATGGACATCACCAGATGGTCAACACCGAAATCAGGTTGATTATATTCTTTGCAGCCAAAGACGGAGAAGCTCTATACAGTCAACAAGAACAAGACCGGGAGCTGACTGTGGCTCAGATCATGAACTCCATATTGCCAAATTCAGACTGAAATTGAAGAAAGTAGGGAAAACCACTAGACCATTCAGGAATGACCTAAATCAAATCTCTTATGATTATATAGTGGAAGTGAGAAATAGATTCAAGGGACTAGATCTGATAGATAGAGTGCCTGATGAACTATGGAATGAGGTTCATGACATTGTACAGGAGACAGGGATCAAGACCATCCCCATGGAAAAGAAATGCAAAAAAGCAAAATGGCTTCCTGGGGAGGTCTTACAAATAGCTATGAAAAGAAGAGAAGCAAAAAGCAAAGGAGAAAAGGAAAGGTAAAAACATCCAAATGCAGAATTCCAAAGAATAGCAAGGAGAGATAAGAAAGCCTTCCTCAGCGATCACTGCAAAGAAATAGAGGAAAACAACAGAATGGGAAAGACTAGAGATCTCTTCAAGAACATTAGAGATACCAAGGGAACATTTCATGCAAAGATGGCTCGATAAAGGACAGAAATGATATGGACATAACAGGAGCAGAAGATATTAAGAAGAGGTGGCAAGAATACACAAAAGAACTGTACAATTTTCATGATGGTATGATCACTCACCTAGAGCCAGACATCCTGGAATTTGAAGTCAAGTGGGCCTTAGAAAGCATCACTACGAACAAAGCTAGTGAAGGTGATGGAATTCCAAGGGAGCTATTTCAAATCCTGAAAGATGATGCTGTGAAAGTGCTGCACTCAATATGCCAGCAAATTTGGAAAACTCAGCAGTGGCCACAGGACTGGAAAAGGTCAGTTTTCATTCCAATCCCAAAGAAAGGCAATGCCAAAGAATTCTCAGACTACCACACATTGCACTCATGTCACACGCTAGTAAAGTAATGCTCAAAATTCTCCAACCCAGGCTTCAGCACTATGTGAACCGTGAATTTCCAGATGTTCAAGCTGGTTTTAGAAAAGGCAGAGGAACCAGAGATCAAATTGCCAACATCTGCTGGATCATCAAAAAAGCAAGAGAGTTCCAGAAAAACATCTATTTCCACTTTACTGACTATGCCAAAGCCTTTGACTGTGTGGATCACAATAAACTGTGGAAAATTCTGAAAGAGATGGGAATACCAGACCACCTGATCTGCCTCTTGAGAAATCTGTATGCAGGTCAAGAAGCAACAGTTAGAACTGGACGTGGAACAACTGACTGTTTCCAAACAGAAAAGGAGTACGTGAAGGCTATATATTGCCACCCTGTTTATTTAACTTCTGTGCAGAGTACATCATGAGGAATGCTGGGCTGGAAGAAGCACAAGCTGGTATTAAGATTGCTGGGAGAAATATCAATAACCTCAGATATGCAGATGACATCACCCTTATGGCAGAAAGTGAAGAGGAACTAAAAAGCCCCTTGATGAAAGTGAAAGAGGAGAGTTAAAAAGTTGGCTGAAAGCTCAACATTCAGAAAACGAAGATCATGGCATCTGGTCCCATCACTTCATCTGGAATAGATGGGGAAACAGTGGAAACAGTGTCAGACTATTTTTCTGGGCTCCAAAATCTCGGCAGATGGTGATTGCTGCCCTGAAATTAAAAGACGCTTACTCCTTGGAAGGAAAGTTATGTCCAGCCTAGATAGCATATTGAAAAGCAGAGACATTACTTTGCCAACAAAGGTCTGTCTAGTCAAGGCTATGGTTTTTCCAGTGGTCATGTATGGATGTGAGAGTTGGACTGTGAAGAAAGCTGAGCACCAAAGAATTGATGCTTTTGAACTGTGGTGTTGGAGAAGACTCTTGAGAGTCCCTTGGACTGCAAGGAGATCCAACCAGTTCATTCTAAAGGAGATCAGCCCTGGATGTTCTTTGGAAGGAATGATGCTAAAGCTGAAACTCCAGTACTTTGGCCACTATGTGAAGAGTTGACTCATTGGAAAAGACTCTGGAGCTGGGAGGATTTGGGGGCAGGAGGAGAAGGGGATGACAGAGGATGAGACAGCTGGATGGCATCACCAATTCGATGGACATGAGTTTGGGTGAACTCTGGGAGTTGGGGATGGACAGGGAGGCCTGGCGTGCTGCAATTCATGGGGTCGCAAAGAGTCAGACACGACTGAGCGACTGAACCGACCTGAACTACATCAGTATTGTAGTCACCTGATGCAAACAGCCGCCTCATTGGAAAAATCCCTGATGCTAGGAAAGATTGAAAGCAGAAGGAGAGTGGGTGTCAGAGGATAAAATGGCTGGATGGTATCACCAATGCAATTGACATGATCTTGGGCAAACTGGAAGATGGTGAGGGACACGGAGGCCTGGCATGCTGCAGTCCATGGGGTTGCAAAAGAGTCAGACATGATTGAGCAGCTAACAATACCAGCAACAACAACACCACCTCATACAAATGGGTATGTTAAAAGATGATCATTGATGGTAAGAGGTCCTCTTCACACATGTATTGTTATTTACATAAAACACATATACCTCCATTTCCCTATTTGATGCACTCAAGAAGCTCTGCAAATTAGTTTAGCATCCTCATCATTTCTGTACTTAAAATCATTTACAAACTGAGTTTAGAAGACACAGATAACAGAAGACACACCCAGTAAAAAGTAGATAGATTCAGGAACTCATATTCTTTCTTTCCATTAAATCAACATTTTTCTCACCTTCCTAATTCTTGAGAGTGCCATATGTGAAATCTGTCATCAATTGTAAAACAACAAGCAAACATTTTTCTGATGACAGAAAAATCATCAGCCAATCTTTTTTAAAACGTCTTCAATCCCATAATGCTAATTGGTTCAACTCAAATAGAATTTCAAAAGGAAGGGGAAAAAATAAATAGGAGGGAATCTACCAATATATCTTTTGCCGGTATATGACAGGAACAGTTTAATGTAATAAGTAAATGTATTAATCTGTTCCTATGTCAACCTCAGTAGCACATTTCAGTTATTCTTTTCAAGACTACTAAAGTGAGGTAGCAGACATCTGTGTGAAAGAACAGGATTCTCGATTCATAACAGCATAATTAAGATGCAAGAGTATTGAAAAGAAATGAGAACTATTCCCTTTAGCTAGTTGACAAGATGCAATGCGGAAATGAATTGATGCAGAACCAGTAAACCTGTTCTACCCCATTCATCCTCTCTTAGCTGGTTTCTATTCAGTCAGACTTCCTCGCACCATTTAAAGCTTTAATGGACTGTAGTTATATGTGACTACTCTACAGAGTTTCAATCTGCAGCAATCATCTGCTAACAGCTCTAAATCTTCACCAGCCTAGTTTTTGTTTTCCATGTAATACATAGCCAGTATCACGCATTAAAAAGGCCATAAAACCAATCCCATTCTTTGTTCCTGTTAGAAAAATATGGCATTTCAGACACTTTCCTCTCTCCTTTGTCTGTCTTATATGCACGACATTTTAGAAATCTAACTACTTGCATTTACAGATAAGGAAATCAAGGCCCAGAGAGTTGATGTATCATATCCTGTGCAAACCAAGTGCAACTGGTGCATGCAGAGTCAGAATTTAGACTCAGGTACCCTGATTTCAACAGCAATTTGCTTTCTGCTACCAGGTTTCCTCAGGTTAAAGGAATGAGGACTTAGAAACTTTCCCAAGTGATACTATTGAATGCCGTATTCATACTTGCAGAGGTTTGGTCTTGGGCATAAGGTGTCCTGCTTAAGTATTCCTGTTTAAGTAAGCTCTATCCTTTTTAATTCTATCTAAATCTACCAGAGATGAACAAAGACCAGAAGAGGGGTTACAACCAAAAGGGAAGAGAAACAGGAATTAAAAATGTGTATATATATATATATATATATATATATATATTTACATCTTCTTCAATAATTGGCAAATAATTTAGCAGAGCAAAACAAAAAAAATAATAATAAAATTATGAATAGTGTGTAGGAAGTCAAAAACACATTTTTATGACACTGAAATCATCACAAGCAGCACTCAAAATGGCGAGAATGTTTTGCCACGTATTTGTGTGTGTGTGTGTGTGTGTGTGTGTGCGTTTGTGTGGACGGATAGAGAGAATAAAACGACCAAAACTGGGAAGAAAAAAAGTTAAAATAAAATGAAGATACTGTGAATATAGGTAAACTTGTTCAATTTCAAATGTTCCTCATTGTTACCATAACTTAACTACAATGAATGCTTGCTCCTATGGAAATATTTTTTAAAATCTTTTTTTGGGGGGAAGGACACTTCTATATAAGGAGATTTCTTGATAGCTTAGATAATCATCATTATCTTTATTTTTCTGTGCTTATAATTATCAAAAATCTGAAGATGAGTGAAAGAGCAAACCTAAATTAAACTTCAAATTTGTTAAAATAATTTATAATTATAGTCTAGTTACATATACTTTTTTTCAGAAAAAAAAATCATCTTGATAGAAAATAATAAACACCTTCCAATGATGACTGGTGGGTTGTGAGCAAAAGGTGCTCAAATTTTTCAAAATGGTAAGTTTATTCATTGAAAGGGAAAGAACACAAGCCTAATACAAGGAAGTAAAACGCTGATGAAAAGCTTACAGTCTTAAAACAGTGAATGATTTGACCTCAGGTCTATTTCATTTACACGACAAGTAATGAAAAGCAAAAGTAAAAAATTATTTTGAATCTTTTGGCAGATGCTTTAAAATCACTGCTGTATAATTACAAAAGAAAACTTACTCTGAAAAGGAAAAAACAAATAAACTTACTGAACCTCTGAGAAGTATTTAAACCTGAGAAGAATGACTCGCTGGAGATTCCTATCAAGGTTTGTGGGGTTTTTGTTTGTTTTAATTTTATTGCCAGGGAGGATAACCAAAGATAAAAGCCGTTTGCCACACAGATACCACTCATCTCTTTTCCTATACCTAATTTACAACAGACACTCATTTCTATCAAATGCTACCCTTCTTTAAAGAATCAGCTCAAATTCTACCACTCTGATCACATACACACACTCTCACACACACAAATACACGTTTTTCCTTCTGAACTTCTATTACTTTTTCTGTCTTTATGCATATAGAGTATTTCCTAGCATTGTTAATTAAAAGTTTGTAAGTCTTACCTACACGCAGAAGCCCCTTTATTACTTCTGGGCAGCACTTTCTATTTCTCTAGTTATTTGTACAAAGTAGGTGCTCCATCTTCAAGAGAAGATAAAATGACATTAGAAGACCAGAAGTTAAACTGAATTTAAATTTAAACCCAAATATTTGAACTTGAGAAAGGGATTTAAACTCCTGAATCTCAAAACAGAATCTTAATGTTGGTTTAGCTAGCAAACTTATCCCATGGTGTTGTTGTGAAGATAAATTAGGTAATATCTATAAAATGATTTACAATTTACTACACTATTAAAAAAGTGTAGTTTATATTGGAAACAGATTCTAATTCTATAGAGGAAACAAACAGCAAGCAAACCTCAGGCTACAAAGACAAATAGACATGCATTCTAATTCTGGTCTCTGCCCTTTCTGTTGTTTATTCACTCAGTCTGTCCAACTCTGTAATCCCAAGGACTATAGCCCACCAGGCTCCTCTATCTATGGGGATTCTCTCTTCACCACATAGGGATTGAACTCCAGTCTCTGACATTACAGGCAGATTCTTTACCACACGAGCCACCAGGGAAGCCCAAGAATACTGGAGTGGTTAGCCTATTCCTTCTCCAGGGATTTTCCCAACCCAGGAATCAAAATAGGGTCTCCTGCACTGCAGGTGGATTCTTTACCAGCTGAGCTACCAAGGAAGCCCAGCCCCACCGCCCCCCACCCTGCCCACATCAACAGGAAAGTGACAATTCTGCAAAGATGTCCCAGGACAAATAGGGACCACACAAGTCTATTCCCAGCCTGAGTGGAAATGAGTAAAAAGAAAAGGAGAAAGTGTTGCACCGTTAAGGAACACTTGAGTGCACTGTTAAGGAACATTCCAGGTTGCCCACCCACCTGAAAGCGAGGCACATGCCAGGGCCTCCACGCACCCACTGTCTATAAAGGTCCTTTTTCAGCTCTATCACCATATATAAAACTGTAATAATAATACATATCTAGCAGAATATTGTGAGAATTAACATTCACAGAGTATGGGAAGTGATCAACAAATGGTAGATTTATCATTAATATACAAGTATCAGTTCAGTTCAGTTGCTCAGTTGTGTCCAACTCTTTGCTACCCCATGGACTGCAGCATGCCAGGCTTCCCTGTCTGTCACCAACACCTGAAGCCTACTCAAACTCATGTCCATGAAGTCAGTGATGCCATCCAACAATCTCATCCTCTGCCATCCACTTCTCCTCCTGCCTTCAACCTTTCTCAGCATTAGGGTCTTTTTCAAAAGAGTCACTTCTTCGCATCAGATGGCCAAATTATTGGCGTTTCACCTTCAGCATCAGTCCTTCCAATGAATATTTAGGACTGATTTTCTTTAGGATGGACTGGTTGGATCTCCTTGCAGTCCAAGGGACTCTCAAGAGTCTTCTCCAACACCACAGTTCAAAGGCATCAATACTTTGGTGCTCAGCTTTCCTTATAGTTCAACTCTCACATCCATACATGACTGCTGGAAAAACCATAGCTTTGACTAGATGGACCTTTGTTGGCAAAGTAATGTCTCTGCTTTTTAATATGTTGTCTAGGTTGGTCATAGCTTTTCTTCCAAGGAACAAGAGTCTTTTAACTTCATGGCTACAGTCACCATCTGCAGTGATTTCAGAGCCCAAAAGAATAAAGTCTGACACTGTTTCCACTGCTTCCCCATCTATTTGCCATAAAGTGATGGGACCAGATGCCATGGTCTTAGTTTTCTGAATGTTGAGCTTTAAGCCAACTTTTTCACTCTCCTCTTTCACTTTCATCAAGAGGCTCTTTAGTTCTTCGTCACTTTCTGCCATAAGGGTGGTGTCATCTGCATATCTGAGGTTATTGATATTTCTCCCAGCAGTCTTGATTCCAGCTTGTGCTTCATCCAGCCCAGTATTTTGCATGATCTCCTCTGCATATAAGTAAGCAGGGTGACAATGTATAGCCTTGACGTACTCCTTTCCTGATTTGGAACCAGTCTGTTGTTCTATGTCCAGTCCTAACTGTTGCTTCTTGACCTGCATACAGATTTCTCAGGAAACAGGTCAAGTATTATTATACTTATTATTTCAAAAATAGACATGATGCAGAAAACTACTAATACAATCTAAAACAGCACTAGAAGTTTGAAAATGGGTCTTCATGCCACATTAGTTGCTCCTTGAATTGAAATACAAGGAAATAGGGTCAATTCAATAATTCTCATAAATTGGACAACAACTGATTAACAGAAGTAAACTCTGATTTTGTGTTACTTTCAGTCTATATAAATTTACACAAACTGTATAACAGAAACACCTGTAGAATTTCATAAAATGCTGAATCTTATTCCCTACAACTGATACATTGAACCAACTGGTGTGTGAGCATTCTGTGTCCAACTGTTTGCAAACCCATGGACTTTAACCCTGCAGGCTCTTCTGTCTATGGAATTTTCCAGACAAGAATACTGAAGTTGATTACCATTCCCTCCTCCAGGGGATCTTAGCAACTCAGGAATCTTAACAAACCCGGGTCTCTTACATCTCCTGCATTAACAGGCGGATTTTTATGCCACCTTGGAAGCCATTGAACCAACTATCCATCCAACTAGCCACTGAATCAACTATCCATATTGATCAAACTACCCATCAGTTGTTTGATACAGTTATATCAAACTTGCCATTTCTAAATCAAATATATATATGAATAGGCTAGCTCTAAAGGTTTCTTCATTAAATCTAAATTTAATGATGAGACAACACCCACATTTTAAAATATGGATAATATAAGAAAGGGTGTAACATTATTTTGAATGCTGTAGAGGTGTATTAAGAGCCATATTAGAATAAAAAACTGTAAAAAATGTCTACATTGTCATCATTATTACCATTATTATCATCATTACTGCTATTATCAGTATTATTTTAAAGTATGTGTGCATATGAGCTCATCTCAAAGAATCAGCATGAATCCTTTCTTCCTATTGGCTACTTCAGTGAACTGCTTCTTCACTATATCCTATTACCCTGCCTTTCCCAGATGGCACTAGTGGAAAGAACCCAGCTGTCAATGCAGGAGACATAAGAGACACACATTCGATTCCTGGGTTGGAAAGATTCCCCTGGAGAAGGGCATGACAGGTCACTCCAGCATTCTTGTCTGGAGAATCCCATGAAGAGAGGAGCCTGGTGGGCTACAGTCCACAGGGTCGCAGAGTTGGACATGACTTAAAGCAACTTAGCATGCACAGATGCCACTTTTACTATGTTTAATCTTCCCTAATTTCAAGTTCTCATGTCCATGATTGTTCCTAAACTAAGAGATCTTAATTAATGGCATATCTCCTACCATTTCAGAAAATGATACATAAAGACAGCTGTTTGCCTCCATGTGTGAGATAATGCAATATCCAGGTTCCCTAGATTTCATTATATCTCTAGATCCAACAGCTGCATCCAGAGCTTTCAGAAATTCCTGAATTTTACCTCTGACATTTTCCATTAGCTAGCTAGCCTTTTTGCCTGGGCTAGTGCTAGAAATAACTGAGAAATGCTCTGTGTTTTAGCTCTATAACGTGTGGAAGAAAAACCACAAGACTAACTCTCAAATCATCCTCTGCCCTTAGAGTTCATCTTCAATTAGCTTTGAGGTTCTATCAATCCCCTGAAATTGCTCTCAAATTCTTTCTTTTACTTTCTGATAATTTTTGACCTGGATTTTCAAAAAACGTCTAAAAATATACAAATGCCCTGCCTCTCCCTCCTTCAAGCAGCCCCACACACTACCCCATGAATAATCAGCCTGATGCCCTGGTCCAGGCATGCTAGGAGACAATGGGGTGCACGTGGGCTGCCATTCTCTCCCACATGGAAGAACAAGTTTAGGTGATCACCCTTGGAAACAGAAAGAAAGGAAAATTCAAGAGAGAACAGATTGCCATTTTCATGATAACTCACCCCATGAAATGTTTCTTTAAATATTTTCCAGATTAAACCAGATTGCTTCCCAATTATCCATCAAAAGTACAAGGTACATTCCCAGAAGGAAGTAATTGGAATAGTGATTTAAGCAAGCCAAACAAAATAGCAACTAACTCTGTTATGTCTGTTCTATTATAATCTGACTGAAGACATATTTATATTTTTAGCCCAGAGCACTTTTTTCAGCCTTAGACCTACATATCCATCTGCCAACCTGACATCTATACTTGAACATCTTATGAGCATCCCAAATGTAATGTGGACAAGTATTAACTTTTGAAAATTCCCTTTCAAACATTTTCCAAAAATTGGAATATCTACATTTTAGTGTATGGTCCCTTTATCCTCCACTCCAGAACCATCTTTGATGATTTCATCTTCTCTTTGCCACTCATCCAAGCCTTCCTGACTGTTTATATTTCCACAAAATATCTACATTCAAATCACTTCCCTGCATTGCTACTGCCACAGTGGCAGGCTGACACCTCGTTTTCTAAACAATTCTGTCAACAACCCTGTTACTGTCTTTCTGCTTCCATTCTTACCCCCTTTGATCCACTCTAAATAGAGCAGAAGAGTGAAATTTTTAAATTATAAACTGTACCATCTTTCACCTGCTCAAACCAATTCTTACTGAACTGAAAATAAAAGTTCTTAAAGTAATTTCCAACTTGTTGCCTCACCTGGCTGTTCTCTTTCTCTACAGTCTCAGGGCATGTCTAAGTTTTCAGATAAACAATGGGTCTCATACTCAGAAATTTAATTATCCATTGTTCCCTGAAATTTGAATTTAGCCTAGTGTCCTGAATTTTATGTGACAATCCCAGTTGTGCCATGATTTTGCTCATGACACATCAGTCACAGCAACCTTTCAAAAGTTTCCTTCTGAGCTACACCCTTCCCTGTATAATGCCTACTATTTCTATTAATGAAAAGTCTCCTTCAGAAAGATACATGCACCGCAATATTCATTGCTGCACTATTTACAATAACCAAGACATAGAAGTAACCTAAATGTCCAACAACAGATGAATGGATAAAGATGATGTAGTTGTGTATATACACAAAGGAATATTACTCAGCTATGAAAAATGATGTCATTTGTAGTAACATGGACAGTCCTAGAAATAATGATATTAAGTGAAGTAAATCAGACACAGAAAGACATTCATATGACATCACTTGTATGTGGAATCTTACAAAATGATACAAATGAACTTATTTACAAAATGGAAATAGACTCATAGACATAAAACACAAAATTTATGTTTACCAAAGGGGAAAGGGGAGGTATAAATCAGAAATTTGGGATTAACAGATACACACTACTATATATAATATAAACAACAAGGACCCACTGTGCAGCATAGAGAACTATATTCAATATCTTATAATAAGATATTTCCACCTACAGTGGAAAACAATCTGGTAAAAGAAACACACTGAATCACTTTGCTGGTACACCTGAAACTTTGTAAATCAACGATTTGTTGTTTAGTCACTAAGTTGTATCTGACACTTTTGTGACCCTATGGACTGTAGCCTGCCAGGTTCCTTTGCCCATGGGGTTCTCTAGGCAAGAATACTGAAGTGGGTTGCCATTTCCTTCTCCAGGGGGTCTTCCCAAGCCAGGGATCAAACCCATGTCTCCTGCATTGGCAGGCAATGGTAAGCAAATTCCTTATTGCTGAGCCACAAGGGCAGCTCCAAATCATCTATACATCAATTTAAAAACAAAGAAAAAAAGAAATGATCCACTGTCCAATGTTTACCTGAAAAGCTACTGCTTTTTTTCTAAATGCTACATTGTAAAAGACTCATCTAATATTTCAGTGTGACTGAGGCTACATCATTAAATTGTCACAACGCCTCACCTACTTTTCTCCTTGCTCCTATCATAGTTTATGTAGTTATTTACATGAATATGAACATGTAACTATGTGTTTGACCTACCACTGCATTTGCCATTCTAGTAGAAAATCATGGACACAGAAGAGCCTCAATATGTTTTTTGAAAAGCAGGAAGGAAGGCAGGGAGGAATAGAAGGAGGGATGAAGGAAGGAGGAGGAAAGAAAGAAAGGGAGGGAGGAAGAAATTTTATTTAAGTCAACTCCTTTATTTGAAGTCCATGCTGCCAATGCAAACTTCTCTAGTTCAATTTCCTGAAAGCATTTACCCTTTTGGACCAATGTAACTGACTGAAACCATAAAATACTGTTTAGTCATTCTTACCAAATCTACTGAGCACTGCAAATGAAGGTATTGGTACACTGGTTTATGAACTCTGCCCTAAACAAAGAAATCAGCCTCCTCAACCCAGGAAATTGTTGCCATGTGAGAATATCAACTCAGTATTTTGAAATAATCTGTTTTTTTAAAACAGATAAGAATTTTTTATGACAATTTTCCATTTTAAAATATTGGGTACTGGTTTAAATAACTTCAGAACTTGGCAAAAAATTACCAATCAAATTGGTCAGTGAAGACTTAACAACATGCCTTCATTTCTGCACACATGGCAAGGACACAGATGACAACTAAGATATAAATAGGGGGGGAAATACACAAATAGGATAAGGAAAAAATAAACAATAATATCTCTGAGGATCATAAATCGAACATGAGAAACAGGTAACAAAATTAGTTTCTTTGTGTTTGAAGTCTGGCCTTAATTTATTCTATATCAGGGTCCCCAGCATCCGGGATCTCATGCCTGATGATCAGAGGTGGAGCTAATGTAATAATAATATAAATAAGTGAACAATAAATGTAACACATTTGAATCAGCCACAACCATCCCCCATCTCTCCAGTTCATGGAAAACTTTTCTTCCATGAAACAGTCCCTGGTGCCAAAAAGGTTGGGGACCCCTGCTCTGCATGGTCCATTCTGTAGGTCCCAATGTAAAAAATATGTTTAGAGAAGCAGTTAAGTCAATACACCTATCCCAGCCACTCACTGTCTGCCACTATCACCAGGACTCTATCATTCTGAGTAAGCTAACCCAACCGTTCCTTTGTAGTGCTTGAGAGCAGAGGCTGGCCCATCAAGAAGGGAGCGCCCCAAGTTCCCAAATCCCCTTTTTGGGAGGCAAGGGGTGTAGGTTCTAATGTTAGTGGAGACAAGAACTAACCCACATTCCTATGCATTGTGAAAAATAAATCAGGCTTCTGAGGATACTTTATTGTTGTTATTCCTTTGCTTTCTTGTTTATTTTACATCCAGGTTCAAAATAGATTGACCATCCACACTTCAGGGCTTTCTTGCAGAAAAGAAGTATTAAGGTTGTTAGAAAACAAATCTTTGTACTGACTCACTAGCTCCAGTATAGAGCTCGCTGCAGCCAAAGAACAATCTGAGCAAATTTACAGTCTTTGGTTAATTCCTCAGATGGCTTTGCTGTAGATGCATCCCTGGAGCTCTCTCCTGAGTCATCTCTCCTTTCTGTTTGTATATTTTAAGCAAATGAAACCACCAGTATATTGTAATAAATGTTTTTCTTTCCTTTTAAGGAAAAATAGGGAATATAAATTGTTTGTGGGAAAAATGGTAGAAAGTAAAAAGCTTCAGTTGACTACATGTGGCATCTCTCAAACAGTAAGTCAGAGTTTTCCATAGCTCAAGGGACTTCTAGTCAATAAATTTAACAAGCTGCAGCCAGAGTCCAAGCTTCAGCGCAGTATGTTAATGAGAGTTCAGGAAGCTGTCTGCTTCTCAACCCTAGGACAGAGTTAATAGAGGGGAAATGACAAAATGTGTGGGGAGGATTTGAAAGACAAAGTTTTTTACCATTTTTGTTTCTTTCCTATTTAACTTAAGGACAAATCTTAGTTTTGAGAAATAAACCAAGCTGGAAGTGTTACCAAAAAAAAAACTTCATATATGAAAATATTTCCAAGGCCAAGAGATTTTGAACCTTTCACAGAACAGATAAAGCTCTTTAGAAAAGCATGATTCTAGCTGTGGAAACTATAATACAAGCTAGCTATAGTGAAGTTCATAACATAGGCTAACCATCTGATTTTACAAATTAATAAAATTTATGATGTGAACTGTGATATTCCAAAATAGCACAAGGCACACCTGTTGATCAAGCCAAGCTAAGTTTGTTAGACTTACTGTAGAAAAAGAGACCATGAATTTGACCATATCAATGGTGTCTCAAAATGAGGAAACAAGAGGGCTTCCCAGGTGATGCTGGTGGTAAAGAACCCACCTGCCAATGCAGGAGAGGTAAGAGATGCAGGTTCGATCCCTGGGTCAGGAAGATCCTCTGGAGGAGGGCATGGTGATCCCCTCTAGTATTTTTGCCTTGAGACTTGCGGGCTGTGCCCCATAGGGTGGCAACGAGTTGGACACGACTGAAGCATGCATGCAGAGGGATACTAACTGGGCTTGGGCCAGGTTTTAAGGCAGATGGCTCAGACGGTAAAGCCTCTGTCTACAATGCAGGAGACCCGGGTTCGATCCCTGGGTGGGGAAGATCCACTGGAGAAGGAAATGGCAATCCACTCCAGTACTATTGCCTGGAAAATCCCATGGACAGAGGAGCCTGGTAGGCAACAGTCCATGGGGTCGCAAAGAGTGGGACACGACTGAGCGACTTCACTTCACTTCACTTTTCAAGACCCAGAATGGTTTAACTGGGCAAAGTTTACAATGAAAGAGCTTTTGATTGTAGGTACAGCAAAACTAAGGTCCAGAAATGAGGCCTGATGCTCAAACCATGCGCTTTTTAAATTGGTTCACAGTCTTAGCTTTCAGAAAAACGTATTTCCTAGAGAAAGTGGCTAAGTTATCTTTTCCTAGCCCCAGTGTTATTTTGCTATTTTGCACAGACAACAAAACGTATGTTTGTCCCCAGAACTTTTTAGCACACAGACACAAAATTGTGTTGGCTCCAGTTTCCTCTTCCCAAATGCATATACCTCATTTCTACAAAATTCCTATGGTAGAAATCAGAACTACTTTGACTTCAGCTCTCTCTGACTTTTCTACTACCTTTATGAAATGCCTTAGATATCCCTAAAAAGAGCCCACCTCCTTATTTAACGTTCTTCTGGCTATGTATGTGTGGTGTGTGTGTGTTAGTGTGTGTGTGTGATTTGCACAGGCATGTCTGATCTATACATAGGATCTTTGTGACCCCATGGACTGTAGCCCACAAGGTTTCTCTATCCATGAAATTCTCCAAGCAAGAATACTAGAGTGGGTAGCCATTCCCTTCTCTGGGGCATCTTCCCAATCTAGGGATTAAACCCAAATCTCCTGCACTGCAAGCAGATTCTTTACCAACTAAGTCACCAGGGAAGCCCTCCTCTTGACCTACATCAAAGAAGTTTAATCCTTAGGACTTAAGTCATTGAAAATACAACAGAGCCATTAATTATTAGTATCCCACTTCTTACGTATCATCCAAAAAACTACATATCTAATCTACCAAATAGAATAGTAAGAAAAAAAAACAATTTATTAAAGTAAGGGGATTTTTATATTATAGACTACATGAAGGTCAGAAGCATGGAATATTTAGAATCTGACTTTATCTAGTTTGGCAGATTAATTTGGTTACTCTCTTAAGAACTGAATTTGATGACTGAAAAGAAACTTGGAGAATACCTAATTCAAATTATTTTGTTTATTTCACTTAAATATCAGGACATAAATAAATATGAGGAAGCACTGACATCCATCTAAAGTCGTACAGTGACTTAGCTTCTTTTAGGTGCCATATCTTAGAGACAGTTCACTTTTCTTTCCACATGCTCTTATTCTGCCTCAGTTTATCTTTCTTTCCCACAGACTCACATCTCTGAGGAAAGAATGTCTCTACTTGCTGGCACTATACCCCATCAGAGTTGTTCTTACCAGCAACCCCTGATGACATCATACTTTGTATATTTTCCCTCTGTGTCCTGTCTCCTGAAATCTCATGAATGAACTTATATCCAACCATACCTCTCAGGAAAGCATCCTGCATTCTTAATTGGACACTATTAAGCCCCTGCTTAAGCTATTGGTTCATTCTTGGGATTCAGATATAGCATGGTTAAGCCCAGGTGGGACACCCTGTCAGGTACCCAACTGCTTGAGGGGCTAAAGACAATCCTAGTGGACAACACATCTTGAAAAGTGAAACTTGAAGTATGGCCCAATGACAGGACTGCAGTCTTCAAAAAAAAGAAAAGAAAAGAAAATTATGATCATACTTGGATTTGTCCAAGCCATGAACACCATGAATACCATGATCACCATGAACATGAACACATTTGAAAATTAGGAGGAGTAAAAGCTAAAGTAACTCTTTTAAACTAATAAAGATAATGCTAAGTCACTAAAGGGTTAAGAGGAACATATAAGCAAGATGATGAAAGACCTTTGCACATCAGGCCTAAAACCTACAAGTGCCACTGGTAACAAGAAGATACCGGGTTTACGGCTTTGGCAAAGAATCCGGAGTGTATCACTGGCACTGGCACTCATGCTGGGCATCAACAGGAGAGATAACAGCAATCCTTATTAGCATGTATCACCAATAGGATCTATACGAGCAGAGGATTATACTGCATAATAGCCAAGAGAACTTGGTTTACACACTCACATGAAAAGCCTACTAGGTTAGACCTTTAGGAGCCCTGGAGACTCTTGAAGGAATAAGTCAGACTATGTCTAAAACAGTGCTTCTGATTAGCTTTCCCTGGAGCCCTGGGCCTAAGAAACTGTTACTGCCTGATTTCTTTCTCTTTGCTCTAGCTCAAATCCAAATCAATCAGTTTTAAACTTTACAACTCAACTGTTGAGCAATTTCTTTGCTCTACTTGTTTTCTATTTTCATTCTTTTTATTTCTGATCAATCACAAGGTGATCGTTTACAGCATTACTTTTTAGTATTTTAAGATACCTCTTGACTGATGCCTTGGGTCACTTATAAATCTCTTAAAAAAAAACCTTCCTCCATCTTGTCCTGTTTTGTATGACAGCATGGTTCTGAAAGAGATCTCTTCTCGATGCAGTCCATCTACAGAGAAATGCCCCTTCATCAATCTCCAGTTGGGCCAACTATTAACGTAGGGCTCCAAAACGCAAAGTGCAACAGCAGCTTATTCTACCAACCATTGGCAGACACTCTGAATTCAGCACAATGTGATTTCATATCCCATCTGGGCCAGATTTCTGTTTCTTACATGGTTTTGCACAAATTCTAGTGCTTATCTTTCTAAGTTGAATAACTGCACCAAAGATAATTAAGAATTATAGTGGATATTTGTGAGAAGTTTTAATACTAGCAAAGAAGTGAAGGGTTAGTTGCTCAGTCATGTCCCACTCATGACATGGGATTCTCCAGGCAAGAATACTGGAATGGGTTGTCATTCCCTTCTCCAGGAGATCTTCCCAACCCAGGAATCAAACCTGAGTCTCCTGCATTACAGACAGATTCTTTACCATCTGAGCCACCAGGGAAGCCCAATACTAACAAACTCGCCCATAACAGCAGCACCTTAAAACAAACAGGGATTAAAATTGAAAATATCTGTTGAATGAATTTTTCTTTGCATGAAGAAACTCCTCAAACAAATTCAGATTCCAAAACTATTTCCTAAAAAAGAGTTCTTAGCCAAGACACAGGTAAAACATAAAAATTCAAATATATCCATTTTAGATCTCCCAAAGCACAACTTGAACCTAACAGCCTTTATCCCACTTGTCTTCATCCCCTCTCCTGTGCTTTTCCAGTACCTTCTGCTCCTTCCTCTCTTTATGACCCAATTTCTTTCCATTCTGGGCAGCTATAAATCCCTAAAGCTCAATTGCCTCTCAAAGTTAAATTCATTTTAAACGGGGTAAATCCCTGTTCTGGCATTAGCACTCATATTGAACATCAATACAGGCTATTATACATGTATTACTACTAACCCTAGTATGTTTTATTAGCAAAAAAAATATTTTTCAATATTTTATTTTGGTATGCTTAATTATACTTCTTTCTAGATTTCTGAACAAGGGGCTTCACATTGTTATTTTTTACTGGGTCTCACAAATTACGTTGCTAGTATCTATGCTATGCAATAGTGCAAAGTGGAGCAGGGAAAGAAGAATGTCACTATAGCCATAGAATTCCTCCCTTGCAGTTTTCATAAAATTATACAGAAAATGAATCAAAATAGGCCACTTTAGATAAGATTTTAGTTTTTCTTTTAAATGAAATTACGTGAATCTTAGGGGAAGAATATTGTACTGATATCACTACAGACTTCTCTGTATAAAAAACAAAGAGAAAAGCAAGGAAATGATGAAATGAAGAATTGGGTCATTTGTTTTATATCCCCACAGCTCTTTCTGTCAACAATTCTGATAGGAAATAAGTTCTGTTCTCTTCATTTAATTGACCACTCCTGGCTTCTGGGTTAGAGGTAGACTACAAAGTCCAACCATAAATACCCGGTTAGTATTTGCCTGAAGATAATTCTCAAAGGTGGTATCTCTAGAGGTTTAAATGCCACTGCGCAGTCCAATTAAATGATTCTGAAAATAGTCATCCAACAAAAACAACAGATAAACTTGATAGTGGTTAAAATCAACACCACTGGAAAGCTAATACATGATCACCATCCCTTCAAAAGTGGTTGCAGAGCTGGGTTGATCACGTCCTCAGCTCAGGCTAAGGAATGATTCTGAGGAACAGGAAGCAAGGGTTGAAAACAGACGCTGCCAACCTCTCACATCCATACATGATTACTGCAAAAACTATAGCTCTGACTCTTCGGACCTTTGTTGGCAAAGTAATGTTTCTATTTTTTAATATGCTGCCTAAGTTCGTCATAGGTCTCATTCCAAGGAACAAGCATCTTTTAATTTTATGGCTGTAGTAAACATCCACAGTGATTTTGGAGCCCAAGAAAATAAATCTGTCACTGCTTCCACTTGTTCCCCTTCTATTTGCCATGAAACAATGGGACTGGATGCCATGATCTTAGTTTTTTGAATGTAGAGTTTTAAGTTTTATCTTACCCCTTTCCCAATTTTGAACCAGTGAATCAGTTGCTCCATCTTATGTTCTCATTGTTGATTTTTGACTCACATACAGATTTCTCAGGAAACAGGTAACATGGTCAGGTAGTCCCATCTCTTTAAGAATTTTCCACAGTTTGTTGTGATCCACACAGTTAAAGGCTTTAGCATAGTCAGTGAAGAAGAAGAACATGCTTTCCGGAATTTCCTTGCTTTCTCTGTAATCTAATGAATGTTGGCACTTTGATCTCTGGTTCCTCTGCCTTTTCTAAACCTATTTTGTACATCTGGAAGTTCTAAGTTCATGTACTTCTGAAGCCTAGATGGAAAAATTTTGAGCATAACCTTACTAGTATACAGAATGAGTGCAACTATACAGCAGTTTACACATTCTTTGGTATTGCCTTTCTTTGGGATTGGAATGAAAACGGACCTTTTCCAGTCCTGTGGCCACTGCTGAGTTTTCCAAATTTGCTGACATACCGAATGCAGCACTTTAATAGCATTACCTCTTAGGATTTGAAATAACTCAGCTGAAATCGATGCTTTTGAACTGTGGTGTTGGAGAAGACTCTTGAGAATGCCTTGGACAGCAAGGAGATCCAACCAGTCCATCCTAAAGGAAATCAGTCCTGAATACTCATTGGAAGGACTGATGCTGAAGCTGAAACCCCAATACTTTGGCCACCTGATGTGAAGAACTGAAAAGACCCTGATGCTGGGAAAGATTGAAGGTGGGAGGAGAAGGGGACAACAGAGGATGAGATGGTGGGAAGGCATCACCGACTCAATGGTTATGAGTCTGAGTAAACTTCGGGAGTTGGTGATGGACAGGGAGGGCTGGCATGCTGCAGTCCATGGGGTCACAAAGAGTCAGACATGACTGAGCAAATGAACTGAACTGAACAACTCTAATTTCATCACCTCCACTGAGAATAAGGCTGAGCGCCGAAGAATTGGTGCTTTTGAACTGTGGTATTGGAGAAGACTCTTGAGAGTCCCTTGGACTGCAAGGAGATCCAACCAGTCCATTCTGAAGGAGATCAGCCCTGGGATTTCTTTGGAAGGAATGATGCTAAAGCTGAAACTCCAGTACTTTGGCCACCTCATGCGAAGAGTTGATTCATTAGAAAAGACCCTGATGCTGGGAGGGATTGGGGGCAGGAGGAGAAGGGGACGACAGAGGATGAGTTGGCTGGATGGCATCACTGACTTGATGGACATGAGTCCCAGTGAACTCCGGGAGTTGGTGATGGACAGGGAGGCCTGGCATGCTGTGATTCATGGGGTCAGTGGCCACTCACCTCAACATCCTGGAGTCAAGTGGGCTTTAGGAAGCATTCAGATCAGATCAGATCAGTTCAGTCGCTCAGTCATGTCTGACTCTTTGCGATCCCATGAATCGCAGCACGCCAGACCTCCCTGTCCATCATCAATTCCCAGAGTTCATTTAGACTCATGTCCATCAAGTCGGTGATGCCATCCAGCCATCTCATCCTCTGTCGTCCCCTTCTCCTCCTGCCCCCAATCCCTCCCAGCATCAGGGTCTTTTCCAATGAGTTAACTCTTTGCATGAGGTGGCCAAAGTATTGGAGTTTCAACCTCAGCATCAGTCCTTCCAATGAACACCCAGGACTGGTCTTCTTTAGGATGGACTGGATGGATCTCCTTGCAGTCCAAGGGACTCTCAAGAGTCTTCTCCAGCACCACAGTTCAAAAGCATCAATTCTTCGGTGCTCAGCTTTCTTCATAGTCCAACTCTTATGTCCATACATGACCATTGGAAAAACCATTATCCCAGTCATTAAGACCTTTTTTTTTATAGTTCTGTGTATTCTTGCCACCTCTTCTTAATCTCTTCTGCTTGTTAGGTCCTTACCATTTTTGTCCTTTATTGTGCCCATTTTTGCCCTTTATTGTGCCCATTTTTGCATGGAATGTTCGCTTGGTATCTCTAATTTTCTTGAAGAGATTTCTAGTCTTTCCCATGTTATTGTTTTCTTCTATTTCTTTGCATTGGTCACTTAAGAAGGCATTTTTATCTCTCCTCTCTATTCTTTGAAACTCTGAATTTAGTTGGATATATCTTTCCCTCTCTCCCTTGCTTCTTAGACAACTGTTTTGTCTTTTTGCATTTCTTTTTCTTGTAATGGTTTTGGTCATTGCCTTCTGTACAATGTTATGAACTTCCATCCATAGCTCTCAGGCACTCTGTTTAACACATCTAATCCCTTGAATCTATTCATCTCCTTCACTGTATAATCATAAGGGATTAGGTTTAGGTCACACCTGAATGGCCTAGTGTTTTTCCCTACTTTCTCCAATTTAAGCCTGAATTTTGCAATAAGAAGCTAATGATCTGAGCTCCAGGTCTTGTTTTTGCTGACTGTATGGAGCTTCTCCATCTTTGGCTACAAAGAATATAATCAATCTGATTTCGGTAATGACCATTTGGTAATGTCCATGTGTAAAGTCATCTCTTGTGTTGTTGGTAGGGGGTGTTTGCTATGACCAGAGTGTTTTCATGACAAACTCTCTTAGCCTTTGCCCTGCTTCATTTTGTACTCCAAGGCCAAACTCACCTGATACTCCAGAATCTCTTGACTTCCTACGTTTGCATTCCAATCCATATGACCCAGTAGACCTGTAAATAATGTAACTCTTTGCTTCCAATCTGTCTGGGAAAATAGTTTGCTCCTCTGGGAAAACAGTTCTCCTTTCAAGACCATATGTTGTTAACCAGGCACACAGCTAGCATCTCAAACAGTAGTTTACTTATTAAGACTCACTTAAGTGATCTCATCTCCCTGTCCACCAACATTAACTTATTATGCCACAAAACTCGCTCAGTCCAAATCAGTGTTCTCTCTGGAAGTTTCTAAACCACTCAAGGCATATCCCATAATTTAAGAAATATTTTTCCTTGCATTTCTTCTTAGACACTACTGAAACTTTGTCAGGAAAGTGTTTGTTCTTACTTCAGAAAAACTAATAATCTAGGTTTTGCTTAACTAATAAACTATTTTTGGTGATCTCTTAAGGAGTGGCAATCAACAGGCCTCTTTATATCAACTTAGTTAAACTTGTCAATGTAGCAAGATAAGTAAAAACAAAGAGAGAAGAGCTGTAATCCTTCAATGTAACCAAAAATGATAAAATAAAAGAGCTTCTCTATCATCCTAAATGTACTATTGAATGAAAATGAATATCCCTAGTGGCTCAGACAGAGAAGGCAATGGCACCCCACTCCAGGATTCTTGCCTGGAAAATCCCATGGACAGAGGAGCCTGGTAGGCTACAGTCCATGGGGTTGCTAAGAGTTATACACGATTGAGCGACTTCACTTTCACTTTTCACTTTCATGCATTCAGGCTGCTGCCTATGGGGTCGCACAGAGTCAGACACGACTGACGTGACTTGGCAGCAACAGCAGCAGTGGCTCAGATGGTAAAGAATCTGCCTGCAATGCAAGAGACCCAGGTTTGATCCTTGGGTCAGGAAGATCCCCTGGAGAAGGGAATAGCAACCCACTCCAGTATTCTTGCCTGAAAAATATCATGGACAGAGGAACCTGAGGGCTACAGTCCATGGACTTACAAAGAGTCTGACATAAATGATCAACTAACACTTTAATACCCTCAAATTATAATTTTCCTCAAATATTTTAATAGTTAATATATTAAATGACAATGACAGGTGGCAGAGCAATAGTCAGACATAAAATGTTATCTGGCTTGTCCATATAATTAGAATTAAAATTATTTTCTGGATTTTGTGTCAGAAAAGCAGACCAAACATACAGTTTTACAACTCATCTCTGCAAGTTTGTAAAAGTCACTGATTATTTCTTTGTTTAGCTCTTCACTTCTAAAATAAGGTAAATATATCTACTGAAGAATTATAATTTTGATTTCCTGTTCTGCATCCGTGCTCTAGGAAATGGATTATGGCCATGCAATCATTAAGTCACAAAATGTATATAAGATAAATTTGTAAACATTTTTTTAAAAAGTAAATGGTAAAGTGGTCTTATTTTTATTATCATTAGTAACATTATCTTAATTCTCTAATATGTAGAGTCAAAATGTGTTTTAAATGTGAAATTATTAGCATCTTCACAAGCCAGAACTTCTTTAAAACCAAAATCTGTCAATGTGTGTTTTGTCACTATGAGTTAACCAGGTTTATTTTCATTGGGACACTGTGATTTGAGATTATGGAAAACAAATGATAAAAGAATATTACTGGGCTTTTCTAAGGGTGATTCTTATCAAAAGCACATAGCAAAAGGATTGTTCTAATTTTAGATGAAACTATATATTTTTTCCTGTGGTAAAATATATATATATATAACATAAAATTTACCATTTTAACCATTTGTAAGTATGCAGTTCTGTGAAATTTGGTACACTCACATGTGGTATCAGCACCATCCATTTCCAGAACATTTTCGTCTTCCAAAATGAAATTGTATACCAATTAAACACTTATTATCCTTCATTCCACCCTCTCCACAGCCCCTGGCAATCACCATTCTGCTTTTTTGTCTCTATGAATTTGACTACTCCAGGTACCTTAACACATTATTGATTGGGGGATTTTTGCAGAAACTAATGCCCTGGCAGTAACATGTCTCCAGTCCATAATGTGTTAAATAAGTAGAATCATTCAATATTTGTCCAGGCTTTTTTCACTCAGCTTAGTGTCCTATAGTTTCACCCACTTGGTAGTATGTGTCAGAATTTTATTCCTTACTGAGACTGTCTGTGTGTGTGTGTATACACATATTTTGATTATCCAATCATCCATTAATGGACACTTGGGTGACTTCTACCTTTCAGCTTTTGTGAATAATGTTGCTATGAACATAGGTGTTCAAACATTTCTTTGAGACTCTATCTTCTAATGGGAGTAAACCCAGAAGTAAAATTGGAGAATCATATTGTAATTCTATTCTTTTTTTTTTTTGATGAATAACCATACTACTTGCCACAGAGGTTTCACCATTTTGCATTCCCTCAAGCAAAGCACAAGGGTTATAACTTCTCTACATCCTCTCCAATGCTTAGTTTTTGCTTTTATTTTGTATTTAATACCCCTGAATTTGTGTTAAATTGTATTTCACTGTGGTTTTGATTTGTGTCTCTTAATGATGAATGATATTAAGCATCCTTACATGTGCTTATTAACCATTCTATATATTATTTGGAGAAATGTCTACTGAAATTCTTTGCCCAGTTTTAATTGGGTTGTTTATTTGGTGTTGAGTGGTAGGAGTTCTTTATATATTCTCAATCTCTTAGCAGAGTATGATTTGTAAATATTTTCCACCATTCTACAGGTTCCCTTTTACTCTACTGCTAGTGAGTTTTGATGCACAGTTTTTAATTTCCTATTTTTAATTATCTATTTGCAGATGGAATTACATGTCTTAACTCTTGTGAAATGCATGTGTGATTCCTACCTCCCAAGAATTTACTGATGCTGGAAAAAACTCTGTTGGAATTGTACATTTTTTATAGAAGCCAGAACTTAACTGAATACATGAGATGTGTCCATTTGCAACTAGTAAAAGGAGAAACAGATGGGGAAGTCTGTTAAAAATAAGTACTTGAAAGAATAATCCACTTTACTCTTCATTTAAGGATAAAGAGAAATACACTGACTTACCACATTTCTAATGGGAAACAATGCTAAAAGTAAAAAGCTGATAAATCCTTTCAAGTTAGAGCTGTAATGTATTCACAGGTCAAAACCAAAAAGCACCACAGAGCCAGGTCTTGTTTTATCAACCAGCAAAAATAACTTCCTGTTCTACTCTACCAAGACCAATTATTTTCTATTCGAACACAGAATATTCCCATAGTAAGTTAAGTACCCTTGCTTTTGAGAGTGAAAGGAGGAAAAATGAGTAAAATATGTTTGTTGCATATCATCAAGTACTACCCAATATCGAGAAACCATAAGAGACACCTATGTTGAGTATCATGGAGAGCTCTTAAAAACTGTGCAGTGAAAGTATTAAACAGATTTTTATTAGTATAATTTTAAAATTTAGAACCAATATAAATAAAAGTACATATTTTATAAAGATAAATATTCAAAGATATCTATCAAACCTAGTAGAAGTGGGTTGGAGAAGGCAAAGGCCACCCACTCCAGTACTCTTGCCTGGAAAATCCCATGGACAGAGGAGCCTGATGGGCTGCAGTCCATGGGGTCACAAAGAGTCAGACACGACTGAGCAACTTCACTTTGACTTTTCACTTTCATGCATTGGAGAAGGAAATGGCCACTCCAGTGTTCTTGCCTGGAGAATCCCAGGGACAGCGGAGCCTGATGGGCTGCCGTCTATGGGGTCGCACAGAGTCGGACACGACTGAAGTGACTTAGCAGCAGCAGCAGAAGAGGGTGCTTTTGTAAAAGAGAAAAATATCAGGTAACAGAAATAAAAAAAAAATAGTAATTAAATGAGGCAGACTTCACAGACACAGGTGATTACAGTGTATTACTAAGCAGAAATTAGAATTAAGTAAACTCTCTGCTTCCCTGGTGGCTCAGACAGTAAAGAATCCGCCTTTAATGTGGCAGACCTGGGTTTCATTCCTGGGTTGGGAAGATGCCCTGGAGGAGGGCATGGCACCCCACTCCAGTATTCTTGCCTGGAGAATGCTCATGGACAGAGGAGCCTGGCTGAACTACAGTCCATAGGGTCACAAAGAGTTGGATACGACTAAGCAACTAGGCACAGCACACAGCACAAACTCTCTGCATGCATGGTCCCATTAAAAAAGAAAAGAAAGAGAGAGAGTACACATTACGGAGAGGTAACCAAACACATCTATAACTTAAATGGCCCAGAGAGGTCAAGTTGGGACCACTTACTTAAGTCGATAATTGGAGGTTTGTCCTTGGGAAACAAGGTTTGCCCTTGGTAACCCTGTAATGTGCATCCTTTATGGAGCATCAAATGAAAATAAAAGTAGAGAGCAGAGAGTGAAAGTTAAATAAATGGAGCAAAATTGAGTCTGAATTTAGTGCAAATAGATAGAGCAAAGCCAAAAGGAATTCATGGAGAAGCGGCAACAACAGCATAAAAAATGACAGAAGGAGAAAATTAGATGGGGGGAAAATCTGCAAAAATGAAAAAGAGTTTAGAGAAGAAAGAAAGTAGGACAAATTTTAAATAGTTGTAAGAGGATTCCTAGTTAAACTATAGGTTATATAGGTAGGCAAACTATAATGCCCATATGTTGATAAAGATATTTAGAAACTTTCTCAAAGTCCTTTGAAAGATAGTATTTAACAGTAGAAATTTTGAAGGAAAAACGTATTTTTTTTTTCTTTGTTTAATTCTGAGCAGAATTTTAAAGTGGAAGGGTGAATTGACAGTTTTCTAATTGTAGCATATATCATAATCCCCTGGGTATCTTGTTGAAAGACAAATTTCTGGGACCGATCCCTTGAGTTTCTGATTCAGTAACTCTGGCCTGTGCTTCAAGAATCTGTATTTTTAACAGGTAGATGACACATATGTTGCTATTCCTGGGACTATCCTTTGAGAATGACTGGTCTCAAAAATATTAAGACTAACTAGGCTAAGCAGGTGTTTATAAAATAGCCAGTTCATGGCATTGTGTTTTCCCTGGGGAACTTTTCCAGAGACAAAGCCTTTGCTTAATAAATAACCAGAAACTCAAGTTCTTAAGGGTGGGAGTCTTTAAGGGTGGGAGTCTTCCTGGCCAAATCATTTTTAAGATGCAGGTCAGGCCATAGTAAAAAGTAACAAACCAAAACAATAGAAGGATGAGATTCAAGTACGCCTCAGTTTGAAGACTAAGAAAGATTCTGAATAGTGATCCAGACTCTAAAGCCGGTACTTGAGATATAAGGAGTAATAAGGCTGCTGGAGTACAAGTCACAGAGCATCTATCGGAAAGTTTCTGTTCCATGGAATATTTTGGTATGCCACAGTCAAGAGCATATCCTTAAGGATTAGAAAACCAAAGTTCAGGTCCTGGATCTGGTCTTCTCTAACTGTTGATCTCTACACAAGTTATCCAACATTTCTCAGCTTGGTTTCCTTATCTAAAAATAGGGATGACAATATACAACTGTGTAAGTCAGGAAAGGTAATGTGCTGTAACAAACAACCCCAAAATATCAGTGGCTTGGCACAAAAAGTATATTTCTTGCTAACACAAATTTCAATGTAACCTTCCTGACTGGAAAGATCTTTAAGGCAACTTCCTTCCACCAGTGACTCAAAGACATTGGCTGATTTCATCTTGTGATTCCACCATCCCCTGTCTTCAAGATTTCCCTGGTATCATCCCAACACCAATGAGGAGGAAACAGGTGAATGGAAAAGAAAACTTAGAGCACTGTGCAGTAATATTTAACCCCCTAAGCCCGAAGATACTCATTACACTCATTAAAATCACAATGGTATGAACCAGTCACATGGTCACGCCCAGATGCAAAAGGGACTAGAAATGTGGTCCAGAGGCAGCTGCTTCCCCACTTGAATCTACACTCTGAAATGGGAACAGGACTACTGATGCCAACCAGTCATCTCTGCCACATTAACTCTCAGCAATGTTTAAAGATTAAAATAAACTATTGAGCATAAAGTGCTTAGGATACAGTGATGATGGCCATTATCTTCACTTGCTGGTTTTTTAATGGCCAATGGGTATGGCCAGGCATGGGAGCATTAAAAGACAGACCAGGAATTTTTAACACTATAATGATTTTAGCTGCCAAGAGTATTTACTAGTTCCCTTTGAAGAAAATTTAGTAATCAAAGCCTAAATCCATTCTTTTAACTTATTATAAATATTTCTAAACATACCTGTAGTAGACAGAGCAGCATAATGACCCTCACACACTTGCCATCTAGCTTCAACAATTAACACTTTTTATATATACCCATCACTTTTGTTTTAAAGCAGATTTATGTTATTGTATATTTTACTTCTACATGCTTCAGTATTATCACTAATGAAAAATGCCTTACACGAAACAAAGCTTGTGTTAACTCCTTAGCAATATCTCATACACAGATTGTGAACTTACTTTTCTTGTTATATCAAAAACATCATTTTAGAGTTGGCTAATTGGAGTTAGAATTCAAATAAGTTCCTCACGTTGCATTTGGTTGATATGACTATTGAATTTCTTTAAATGGAAAACATTTTCACCTATCACCCAATTTTTATATTAATGTCATTTATTTGTTGAAGAAAACAAAGCATCTGTCCACTCAAAATTCCTATATTATGGATTTGGATTATAGCATCCATGTTATGTATTCACGTCCTGTATTTCATGTAAATCAGTAAGTATATTCTAAAGGCTTCAATAATTTTAATTCTTTCCTAGAGATTACTACATAGGTGGCTGTATTTTGTCTTTCCTAGAAGACAAAGTGGATGCTTTTTGTATTCAGAAAGTGCATACAAACTGACTGATTCTTCTGGTGATGTAAAGACTGATCAGCGGGTTCAACTGATGTTATCCTAATCTTCCTGTAACAAGTTTCTCATCAATCTGTCATTTAATGGTTTTAGGCGCTTTCATGATAAATGCCTAGAACCATTCAATAATGTTGATTTTATGACACTGCAGTTAATGTTTAGTTATTCCACACAAAAAACTATTAACTTTTTATTTCTAAAGTACCATTCAGACAGCTATCAGTTTTCAAAATAATGAATTGGTACTCTAAAAATATTCAGTAGTGATGGTGAGTTTTCTCTTTGCATCATTATGAACTCATAGATATTTATGTAATTGATGTGTTTTAATGTTTTGAGTATTAGTATTCTGATACTAAAATTTTCCCACTGTTGGCTAGTGTGAGCCCCATCAATATGGCCTATGTCTGTTTGTAAGACTTCAATTGTCTTTGATAGAGTCCCTGCTTTCTAATATAACCTAATGTCCCCAGGAGCTTCCCCAGGTGGTTCAGGGGTAAAGAATCCACCCACCAATGCAAGAGACATGGGTTCGACCCCTGAGTCAGGAATATTCCCTATAGAAGGAAATGGCAACACACTTCAATTGCCTGGGGAGAGGTGCTTAGCAGGCTACATACAGTCCATGGTATCGCAAAGAGTCAGGCACAGCTTAATGACTAAACAACTACAATGTTCACAGGCTGATTTTGAACAGTTTCTATCCCAGACTTGCAATGAATCACTTCTCTGAGGTAACCTGGTACCTTTTAGTGAAAAATTATAGTTAAGAGGTATAATGTAGATTCTAGGGGTCACATTGCTACTGGTTTGGCATTATTTCTAGGAATTTTCTACCTGGAGTGCCTTTCTTCCTAACATTTACATGACTCAGTTCTCTAACCTTTTCCTCAATATCATCTGCTCAATAAAATTGCTCTCAAATACACATTAAATTTGCACATTTATTTATTCTACTTTTTTTTTTTTTAATTTTCCTGTAAAATACAAGTTAAGTGATAGCAGGAATTTCTTTGAAGTTTGTTCATGTTTACTAAAGTATCCTCAACAATAAAAATAGTCCCTGACACAGAGTAGGCATTCAGTAAATATTTTATGACTTAATCAATTAGATTAATCTGTTATTTTTCATACTGGGTGTTAATAGTAGATTCAGCAATGTTCAATTGATAAGAGTGGCAGTCTAAATATTTTAGAGATGCTAACCACCACGTATAAATTACAGGTGAACAAGGTTTAAAATCTAGTGAACTGGAATTCTGTACCCTTTGGGATGGTGTGTAGGACTTGGTTCATTTCTAAGTTAATTCTCCTGTGTTCAGAGAAGATAGTTTGTATGACTTTGGTCCTCTTAAATTCACTGATATTTGTTTTATGGTCCAACACATTGTCTAAACCCTGACAATTCACCATGTGCATTTGAAAAGAACATGTATTCAATGTTTATTGATTGGAGTGTTTCATAAATGTCAGTTAGGTCAAGGTGGTAGTTAGCATTGTTAGGTTTTCTATATCTTTGCTGACATTCTGTCTAGTTTGTGTATCAGTTTTTGAGAGTGGAATGTAAAAGTCTCTTGTTATTCTTCAAATGTCTATTTCTCCTTTCACTTCTGCTGGTTTTTGTATTATATATTCAGGAGTACTCTCATTATCTTCTTGAAAAATTGACCTTTTTATCACTATGAAATATTCCTCTTTGTCTCCCGTAATATATCTATCTTAAAGTCAATTTTGCCTGATAGTAATGTAGTCATTTCAGATTCTTGATGGTTATTGTTTGCATAGTGTATTTCTTCCATCCTTTTGCTTTCAATTTAATTGAGTCTGAATCTACAGTGTGTTTTTTGTGAGGAGCATAGAGTTGAATCTCACTCTCTTTGTTTTCAGTCTGACGATGCTGACATTTGGTTTGAGTGCTCAGTCTACTTACACTTTAGGTAATTGTTGGTATGGTTGGATGTATGTCTGCCATTTTGCTGTTTATTATCAAAGTGGATGCAGCTTCAGGTAAGAATTCTTTGAATTCCCAGTTTCTTTATTTGAAAGTTAACTTTCTAACCAGTGCTTCTCAGCTTGTTTTAAATCATTATCAATTTCCGGGCTCTGACTTGTTGATTTTGATAATTTTCTATAGTTTTATAGTTGGTTTTTGAGGAAAGAATACAGTACCCTCTTCACTTTATATGGTGAAAATCTCTAATTTTGAGGCTTTTGCAATAGTTCAGGAATAAACCAGACAGTCTGAACTAGGAATGAATATTGACAAAGATTATAGAATGGATGTAATAAATCTTTAAAAGGTAAGGTAGACAAAACTTGAAGAAAAATTGTCAGAAGAATGAATTCCAGGTCGATAGAATATAAAGGTTAAAACTGTAAGTTTAAATCCTAAGTCTGGCACTTTGGGTGGTCTTTCAAAGCCTCAGTTTCCTCATGAAAAACAGTGATAATAATAATTCTTGTGTAAGGAATTAAGGCATATAAGATTGTTTGCATAGTACCGGCCATCTTGTAACTTCTTAAAATTTATAGCTATGACTTTAATGATTATTAGGCTATCCTTTCTTCCTATCAGATTTTTGTTAAAGGCCATTGAAAACTGATCACAACCACCTAGAACGTACTCTGCAAAACTCTGTAGAAATTAGGATACTTAGAATTCTTGCTAATCACCAATAAGATAAATTTAAGCAACACTGAAAGCAATTAGAAACATACTATGTTCAATACTAAAAGTTCTAAATATGTTATGGCATAATTGTCATATTAGAAAGGAATATGATGTTTTTTAAGAGATGCTGTCAATTACCTTTAAAATAGCTGTCAAATTTTCTCCCCAACTAATATATTCCAAAGGGGTTTTAAAAATAACGTTTATTTCGCTTCCAATTTTCCTCATTCCTTTGGCAAACACTGATTATTTTCCCTAGTGTCCTGAATAGAGATCGAAATCAATGTGGATTTAGGGTTTATTATTTGATTAGTGCACCTGAATCATTAATGATATGAGTTCAGCTCTTCAAATAGTTTGAATAAAGAGCTGCTGTCACAGATCACACAAAGAGAGACTAACAATCCAAGCATTCATTTCTACACATTAATATTAACTACTAATTCATGCCCTAGACTTTGTTTCAGTAGAAATATCAAATGAATTCTAAAATACATCATGATGGTGATGTTTTATTTTTAGGTATTTATAATTTAGACTCCCCATCTTTCTAAAGTATGCTTTCAATTCCTTTTAATAAACACAAGAACATAAAAGATGAAGGCAAAAAGCAATCAGGAAAGAGATAGCCAAAGGAGCAGATATTATTCTACACAGAATATGAGACAAGAAGATCACTAAGATTGAGCACTTCTTTTAGCTCTGATCTTCCTGGCAGCCAAGAGAAAAAGTGAAATAATGGATCACATATTCTCATGTCTGATTAAGGAAATGTAATAATTCTGCAGATGACAAAAACTTTTCTTACACTAAAGCTTGAAGGAATTCAATTTGACAGGACTGTACAAGACACATTCTCTAACATACGAAACAAAGTTTTCCTCAGGAGTTTGCAACAGATGAAAACATATTTCAACGTAGTTATTTTTCAATCATTGCTTTAGCTTAAAACCAAGAAAACAATATTAAATATTGGTTCAGAGAATGCTTTTAATGATAACATCGACTGTCATTTAAATTTTCACATCTAAGACTCTGCAGACTCATCTCATTCAATTCCTCTTACAGCAACGTATGCTCGCTCCTGTAGGTCTCCTCTGTAGCTTCCTGTGAGCTATTGCATCCAGATTCCCTCCTTCTCTGATCACTCCTGTCCTGATGTACCCCTAATGTTCTATCCTTGGCTCTTTCTTACTCTATATGTTTATTCTAAGCAATCTCATGAACACCCATGCCAACTACACACTGACAACTCAAACATCCAAATGACTATCCCGGGACTCTTACCTTAAGTCCAGTCCTTCACATCAATTTCTATATGTTGGATAAGTATCAAAACTTATTAGATTTCCTATCAAAACCTGTTTTCCTTTTGTATTCTCTATCTTAAAAATCTATATCATTAGCCAAACATTACCAGCTCCTTCTCAATTCTACCTCCTTACTAGTTTCTATATTTATTGGATCTTTCTCATCCTCACTATGACTGTCTTATTTCAGACTTTTTACCTTTTTATTTGTGTGCAAGTCTGCCTTGTCGGCAATGAGTTCTCTGAAGACAGGGGTCTGATTCACCTTTAACCCCAGCACCAAGTATAGATGGGACGAGAATCCTATTGGTTAAGTAAATACATATTACTGAATGAATAAAGAAATAATCACATGAGAATGTAGTGAAAGTTCTCTAATGTTCTTCACATCATACTTCATCAAATCTTAAAGGCTCAACTGTAAGATACAGTATTGAGTCATTAAACAAAAAGAAAATATGATAAGAAAACATCGATTGTAAAACACATTCTAGTTTCAGATATAGAAAAATATGAACAACATGTTTCACAATTGATGAAAAATGATATATATTATCTTAGTAAAATTATATCACTTTAACAGTGATCTGAAAAACAAGACAAATCAATGAGCTTTAAAGTCTCACAATAAATAGCTGATAGCACAAACCTCTGGGAACCTTTTTCTCTGGTTACTCTGTACAACTCTGGTTAGCTCAGTTGGATCATTATGGTATCATACAGTTTGTGTTGTTAATTAAAACAAGATTCACACACTCCAGGTGCTGTTTCTTCTTTTACCTTCTCCTGGTTATACGCTGCCAATCACTAAGTCCAAAGAGACTGCCTGCATCTGCGTGGGCTAGCATAACAAAACACCCTAGACTCAGTGGGTGGTTTAAGCAATGGAAGTCTATTTTCTCACAGGTTGTGAAGCTGGAAACTGAGAGCAGGGTGCCAACATGGTCAGGTTCTGGGGAGAGCTCTCCTCATGCACAGATGGCTACCTTCTCACTGTGTTTTCACATGTCGGGGGCGGGGGGGGAAAGCCCTGCTTTCCCTTCCTCTTCCTATAAGGTCACTAATCCCTTCATTGAGGCCCCACTCTCATGACTTAATCTAAACCTAATTATCTCTTAAAAACTATACCTTCAAATATTATCACATTGGGGATTAGGGCTTCAAAGTATGAACTTAGAGGTGATGTACATATTCAGTTCATAACAGGATCCAAATGAAGAGCCTGGCTCAATTTCTCCTACCTGGGCTTCCACTCATTTTAAAAATCTTAACTATAGGAGTTAGAGAAAATAATTGAAAGAAGAAAATAATTTCATTGGTCCAGAGAAGATAGCCATCAACCTGTCCTCTTTATAGAGATTTTGCTTTAAGGTCACACATACATGGAGTGATTCTATAACCCACTGAGGCTTCCAAAACTTTGCAGTTATCCTCAGATTCTCCCAGAAGAGAGGCACACCAGGAAAATAAACACTATTTGGGTAGGGGTGGAGGAGCTAGTCGTTCATTCATTCAATGTTGATGGTACATCTACTATTTGCCAGCCATTGTGTCATAGCCTTAGTCCATATATCAAGGTGGGTTTAAGTGGTAGCCTACTCTAGAAAGTTCACTTTAAATATATTTTCCCTTTTAAGCATTTGAAATGTCTTGGAAATTTAACTCCATTTTATCATTGCTGTATGGGGCTTCCCAGGTGGCTCAGTGGTAAAGAAACCACCTGCAATGGAGGAGATGCATGTTCAATCCCTAGGTCAGGAAGATCCCCTGGAGAAGCAAATGACAATGCACTTTAGAATTCTTGCCTAAGTAATCTGAAGGACAGAGGACCCTGGCAGGCTACAGTCCATGGGGTCACAAAGAGTCTAACATGACTTAGAAACTGAGTATGCATGTATCATTATTCTAGAAAGCCAAACTTCTAGTTACATAGCAAGGTGGGGAGGCATTTATAATAGTTTCTGCTTTAAAACCCCAGAAGAAAAGACGTTCGCATGATTCTTCCCCATTACATCCACTTAACACCAGAGTCAAGTAGGAAAAGAACCTTTTCTGGTTTCATATCTAACCTAGACCTGTACTTTTATGATTTGCTTCCCTGTTAATTGCTAAGGTAATAGCCCTGTTTTTTTGTCTTTGTTTAAATTTATTTTTTAATTGAAGGACAATTTCTTTACAGAATTGTGTTGCTTTTCGCCAAACATTGACACAAATCAGCCATAAGTATACATATGTTCCCTCCCTCTCGAACCTCCCTCCCACCTCCAGCCCCATCCCACCCCTCTAGATTGTTACAGAGCCCAGGTTTGAGTTGCATGAGTCAGACAGCAAATTCCCATTGGCTCTCTAGTTTACATATGGTAACATAAGTCTCCATGTTACACTCTCCATAGGTCCCATGCTCTCCTTCCTACCTCCCAGCCGTGTCTATATTTCATCAGTACCATCTCTCCAGGTTCCATATATATGCATTAATATACAGTGTCCGTTCTAACAAGGTGGATGAACCTAGAGTCCTGGTTTTGTTTTAATCTACTTTACCCACATAAAGATACTGAAGGAAAAAAGAAGAAGAATAGCATGATCCCAGCTACATGCTAGTTTTGCACCTCTTTCCCTTGCAAAAATTAATTCTCTGCTTTGGAACCGTGGGCTCTTTTATATACTTGCTGATCTTGTGTGTACTTGCACAAATCAAGTCACCCTCTGCCACTGGCAAAGACGATGGTGATGATGGTGATAGGAGAGAACTTTATACTGGTTATCATGTTACAGACTTTAGGAAAAGCATTTTATTTCCAATAATAATCTCATCAGACAGAACTCTCATTATGTTATTTTGAGATTAAGAAAAGTGAGGTTTATAGACATAAGGAGTTTGCCTAGGGTTAACTAGCTGGGAAATGGCTGGGCTGGGATGTGAAGCAGTCTGCTCATTCCAGAGCCCAAGTATATAACTATGGTGGGTTTGGACAGCTTTGGGATTCATCATAAGAAGGAAGTGGATTTGGGCCTAGCTCCAACGGTTTTTCATCATGTGATATCAAGCAACTTGCAGAATTTTTAAAATTCAGTGTCTTTTTTAAATAGAAATTAGGATAATATTTCCTCTTAAGATTTGTTGTATTTATCAGTATAATAAAAGAAATATAGCCTAAGGTGGATACTGTTTCTTTCCTTTTAAAATTGATCTGTTGACAATTTCTGGAGCTAATTACAGTAGATCACTGTAAGTAATTCAAAGGTAAGATTTTAAAATTAATAGACCCTTTATTTTACTGACCAGTTTTAAATTTATAGAAAAATTGAACAGCTAGCTTTGCTCTTTGCACAATGTCATAGAATTGGAAACATACACTAAGTAGACTTTCAGGTTGTCTTCATTCACTCAGCAAGACTCATTTAAGTTTCTCTCCTGTATTTTCATGGTTTGATAATTCATTTCTTTTTCTATTAGTGAATAATGCTCCATTGTATGTATATATGTGCCACAGTTTTTCCATTCACCTTGATTGATTCTAGCTTGAGTAATTACAAATGTCTGCTATAAGCATTTGTGCACAGGATTTTATGTGGATATAAGTTTTCAAATTAAATGGGTAAGTACTTAGGAACATGATTCCTGGATCATACAGTAAGACTATGTCTAGCTTTGTAAGAAACTGCCAAACTGTTTCTCAATATGGCTATGTCATTTTTCATTCCCAGCATCAACAACTGGGAGTCCCCAAAGCTACACATTCTTGCCAACATTTGCTAATGTGAGTTGTTTGGATTTTAGCCATTCTAACAGGTGTGTATTGATATCCTCATTTTAATTTGCAATTCCTTTATGACATATGATACTAAACTTACTTTCATATGCTTATTTGCCACTTGTAGATATTCTTTCTTGAGATGTCTGTTCAGCTTTTTGCCTATTTTATGATTAGGCTGTTCATTTTCTTAACATTGAGTTTTAAAATTTCTTTGTATATTTTGGAAACAAATCCTTGAGTATGTGCTTCGCAAATGTGTTCTACCAGTCTGTGGCTGATACTTTCAATCTCTTCACAATATCTTTTTGTCTTCAATTTAATTTTATTTTTGGTTATTTAAGTCTTGGGTGTACAACATTATAATGTAGCATTAACATATACTACAAAGTGATCATTAGTGTCTTCAAAGTGTATTTTGCACAGCAGTTTTTAACTAGAATAAAATCCAACCTAATTTTTCCCTTTCATGGATTATGCTTTTGGTGGTTTATTTAAAAACTCATTGCCAAACCCAAGATCACCTAGATTTTACCCTATTTTATCATCTAGAAGTTTTAGAGTTTTATATTTTACACCCAGATCTGTGACCCATTTTGCATTGATTTTATTGAAAGGTATAAGGTAAAAGTCTAGATTTTTTTTTTCCATATAATGTCCAGTTGTCCCCATATCATTTGTTGAAAAGGTCCCATTTACCTTTGTTTTTTAGTTCAAGTTGCTTAAGTGTATGCTTATTGAGTTCTCTTTAGCAGTTTTGCAAATACTTTTACTACTGAGGGCAGAATGTTCTAATCAACGACAAAGAGCAGGTTTCAATTTGGACCTAAACCATTGGTGATGTTTTCTTGTTTGTGACCAACAAAATAATGTTTAAAAGTGCTGCTGAAATAAAACTGAATAAAAAATTTTTAATGATATTTAAAGAAGGTCCATGCCCCAAGGTCTTTTAAGGAAATTGTGTGAGATAATTGCTTGTCAACTACTTGCCTGAAGTGTATTCTTTTCAGCTCAAGAATGATAGGCTACATTTTTTATCTCATTCTTCACATTACCTACCAGTGTATCTTCTGACAGCATCCTGACTAGATAGTAGAATTCAGTTTTGTCCAGTGGATGTTTTCGTTATTTCTGGCCCTTTTTTCCAAGCTGCTTCCATAACTCATTTCTTCTTTATGTTAAGCATAAATTCACCAAGCGAGCCAAAAGCTCTTCATACCTTCTTATTTCAATCCAACTTCCCAGGTGGCTCAGTGGTAAAGAATATGCCTGCCAATGCAGGAGACACAGGTTTGATCCTTGGGTCAGGAAGATTCCCTGGAGAAGGGAATGGCAATACACTCCAGTATTCCTGCCTGGGAAATCCCATGGAAAGAGGAGGCTGATGGGCTACAGTCCACAGGGTTGCAAAGAGTCAGACATGACTTAGCAACTAAACAACATATTATAATCTACCAGTGAGAACCATTCAGGTATGACCTAAATCAAATCCCTTATGACACTACAGTGGAAGTGAGAAATAGATTTAAGGGACTAGATTTGATAGACAGAGTGCCTGATGAACTATTGACAGAGGTTCGTGACATTGTACAGGAGACAGGGAGCAAGACAATCCCCAAGAAAAAGTAAAGCAAAAAAGCAAAATGGCTGTCTCAGGAAGCCTTACAAATAGCTGTGAAAAGAAGAGAAGTGAAAAGCAAAGGAGAAAAGGAAAGATATACACATTTGAATGCAGAGTTCCAAAGAACAGCAAGGAGAGATAAGAAAGCCTTCCTCAGAGATCAATTCAAAGAAATAGAGGAAAACAACAGAATAGGAAAGACTAGAGATCTCTTCAAGAAAATTAGAGATACCAAGGGAACGTTTCATGCATAGATGGGCTCAATAAAGGACAGAAATGGTATGGACCTAACAGAAGCAGAAGATATTAAGAAGAGGTGGCAAGAATACACAGAAGAACTGTACAAAAAAGATCTTCACAACCCAGATAATCATGAAGGTGTGATCACTCACACTCACCTAGAGCCAGACATCCTGGAATGTGAAGTCAGGTGGGCCTTAGGAAGCATCACCACCAACAAAGCTAAAAGATGTTGCTGTGAAAGTGCTGCACTCAATATGTCAGCAAATTTGGATAACTCAGCAGTGGCCATAGGATTGGAAAAGGTCAGTTTTCATTCCAATCCCAAAGAAAGGCAATGCCAAAGAATGCTCAAACTACCGGACAATTGCACTCATCTCACACGCTAGTAAAGTAATGCTCAAAATTCTTCAAACAGGCTTCAGCAATATGTGAACCATGAACTTCCAGATGTTCAAGCTGGTTTTAGAAAAGGCAGAGGAACCAGAGATTAAATTGCCAACATCCCTGGATCATGGAAAAAGCAAGAGAGTTCCAGAGAAACATCTATTTCTGCTTTATTAACTCAATCAAAACCTTTGACTGTGTGGATCACAATAAATTATGGACAATTCTGAAAGAGATGGGAATACTAGACTACCTGACCTGCCTCTTGAGAAACGTGTGTACAGATCAGGAAGCAACAGTTAGAACTGGACATGGAACAACAGACAGGTTCCAAATAGGAAAAGGAGTACATCAAGGCTGTATATCAGAGAAGGCAATGGTACCCCACTCCAGTACTCTTTCCTGGAAAATCCCATGGATGGAGGAGCCTGGTGGGCTGCAGTCCATGGGGTCGGTAAGAGTCGGACATGACTGAGCGACTTCACTTTCACTTCTCACTTTCATGCATTGGAGAAGGAAATGGCAACCCACCCCAGTGTTCTTGCCTGAAGAATCCCAGGGAGGGGGGAGCCTGGTGGGCTACCGTCTATGGGGTCGCACAGAGTCGGACACGACTGAAGCGACTTAGCAGCAGCAGCAGCAGCAAGGCTGTATATTGTCACCCTGCTTATTTAACTTATATGCAGAGTACATCGTGAGAAACACTGGGCTGGAAGAAGCACAAGCTGGAGTCAAGATTACCAGGAGAAATATCAATAACCTCAGATATACAAATGACATCACCCTTATGGCAGAAAGTGACTAAGAACTAAAGAGCCTCTTGATGAAAGTGAAAGAGGAGAGTGAAAAAGTTGGCTTAAAGCTCAACATTCAGAAAACTAAGATCATGGCATCCGGTCCCATCACTTCATGGCAAATAGATGGTGAAACAGTGGAAACAGTGGCTGACTTTATTTTTCTGGGCTCCAAAATCACTGCAGATGGTGATTGCAGCCATGAAATTAAAAGACATTTGCTCCTTGGAAGGAAATTTATGACCAACCTAGACAGCATATTAAAAAACAGAGACATTACTTTGCCAACAAAGGTCTGGCTAGTCAAGACTATGGTTTTTCCAGTAGTCATGTATGGATGTGAGAGTTGGACTACAAAGAAATCTGAGCACTGAAGAATTGATGCTTTTGAACTGGGGTATTGGAGAAGACTCTTGAGAGTCCCTTGGACTGCAAGGAGATTCAACAACCAGTTCATCCTAAAGAAGATCAGTTCTGGGTCTTCACTGGAGGGACTGATGTTGAAGCTGAAACTCCAATACTTTGGCCACCTTATGCAGAGAGCTGACTCATTTGAAAAGACCCTGGTGCTGGGAAAGATTGAAGGCAGGAGAAGGGGACAACAGAGAATGAGATGGTTGGATGGCATGATCAACACAATTGGCATGGGTTTGGGTGGACTCCGGATGGTCTTGGACAGGGAGGCCTGGCATGCTGCAATTCATGGGGTTGGAAAGAGTTGGACACAACTGAGTGACTGAACTGAACTGAACTGAACCAGTGAGAAAAGTTGCTGAAAGATTTCACCTACCGAAAAAAATAAATGTTTGTACATTTCATGGAGTGTTACTCTTGTAGCTAAAGAATATTCAGTTGCTTGGAGAATTTCAAGATGAGTTGAATGGATAAGCTTAGGAGATAACTTATGCTGCCATTTCTTTCCAACCCTGCTTCTTCCGAGATTGCCTTTTGGGGAAGGTGATACAATCGAAAACAAGAAATCTGACACATTCATCTCTATACAGTAAAAACCATAAAACAGTGTTTTAACCAGGAAAAAGGATTTTTCTTCTCAAATAACAAGAGACCTGGGTTTGGCAATTCAGCACTGGTAAAGACGTTCAAGTATCAGTCTCTCTCAACATTCCTGTTTTATTACTTCTGATGTGTGGTCACAAAATGCCTCTCCCTGTTTATCTGGCCATTGCAGCTGCTTTGTAGCAGGAAACTAAGTGTAATAGATTTATCAAACTAACAAAATCTTCCCAGAATCCCCAAGAGGCTCCCACTTGTATCTCATTAGATAGATTTATGTCACATGGCCACTTGTAACTACAGGAAACAAAACAAAAATTTTAGCTGTGTGGATTGTTGCCTTATTATCTTCTTTTAATAATAAAGAAGGAGCACAAAAGAGAAGGGTTGGCTATTTATACCATTGGTGACATAAATTATGCCTCCTCAACTACTTGGAAGCTTAAAGACACAGAGGTTGAGCAATCAAACTTAAAAAAAAATAAAACCTGAAACTACAATCAAATTTTAGTTATAACTAACATGTATATGGACCCATAACTATTTAAATACTGAAAAAGGTCACTAAATTTGATTTCCCCATAGCCCAATATTTTTAATCAGCATATGTCATAAAATGCTTTCTATATCCTAAGGTAGGCCTGGGTTATTACTATTACATTTGAATTGGTTCCCATCCTTACAACTCTTACCTATTTCAACTTCATCGTCCAAATATCTGACTAAGTTGAACTTGGGTTCAACATTTTTCAATATTTCCTCATTCAGAAAACAAGCCCTAGCTTCTTCACCAAACCAAGCCCAGGATCCTCTTAACATGCTAGCCTCCTAGTCCCTCACATCTGATGTTCACAACCAACCATAATAATAGTTCTAATTTATGGATTTGTTTTAGATTGGATGATAATTGCTTTACAACAGCATGTTAGTTTCTGCTGTACAATACTGTGAATCAGCTATAAGTATACATATATTAAAAAGCAGAGATATCACTTTGCTGACAAAGGTCCACATAGTCAAAGCTATGGTTTTCCCAGTAGTCATGTACGGATGTGAGAGTTGGACCATAAAGAAGGCTAAGTGCCAAAGAATTGATGCTTCCAAACTGTGGTGATAGAGAAGACTCTTGAGAGTCCCCTGGACAACAAGGGGATCAAACCAGTCAATCCTAAAGGAAATCAACCCTAAATACTCATTGGAAAGACTGATGTTGAAACCAAAGATTCAATATTTTGCCCACCTGATGCAAAGAGTCCACTCATTGGAAAAGACCCTGATGCTGGGAGAGATTGAGGGCAAGAGGAGAAAAAGGAGGCAGAGAATGAGATGGTTGGATGGCATCATCAACTCAGTGGACATGAGTCTGAGTAAACTCCAGGACATGGCGATTGACAGGGAAGCCTGACATACTTCAGTCCACGGGCCTGAAAAATGTCAGACATGACTTAGTGACTGAACAACATACGTATGTATATTCTTTCCCTCTTGAGCCTTCCTCCTACTCCCCTCCCTCATCCCAGAGTACCAAGCCAAGTTCCTTGTGTTATACAGCAGCCTCCCACTAGCTATCTGTTTTACATGTGGTAGTATATATATGTCAATGCCACTCTCTTAACTTGTCTTCTCTTCCTCCCTCTGCTGTGTCCACAAGTACATTCTCTTCATCTGCATCTCTACTTCTGCCCTACAAATAGTTTCAGCAGTACCATTGTGATTTTTACTGGAATTCAACAAGAGGCACAGCCCAATGCCCAGCACACAGTACAACACAGAGCCATTCTTTCCAGTTCTGCTCACTTGATGTTCTAGTGACTCAATTTCCTTTTCTTGTTCTCTTCTCTTTGTCAGGCTAACTCCCTCTCATTAAACATTAACAAACAGGCAAAACTAAGAGGAAAAAAGTCACTCCAGTTGAGATATCATCTTTTCAAAGTTGTCTTTCCTGGCTTTCTTCTGTGCTCTCACAAGATTGTGCAACTAAATCTATCATAGAATCCAGTTCCTACTACTGATATTATCTGTATAGATGTTTGCACAGTGATAGAGCTGGCCTGTTGCTTGTGTTTCTATGAACAACTGTGTTGTCAGTATGTCCAAGGTCTCTAGGATATAGTAGCCACTTTGTAAATGTTCAACAACTGTAATACATCAGACATGTGTCCCTTAGTACCCATGGGAAATTGCTTCCAGGATCCCTAATAGATAACTGTTCCCATTATACCCAAGTCCCTTGGATAAAATGGCCTAGTACAATCAGCCCATGGGCTTCTCCAAGCAAGAATACTGCAGAGGGTTGCCATTTCCTCCTCCAGTGGATCACATTTTGTGAGAACTCTTAAGTACGACTCATCCGTCCTGGGTGGCCTCGCATGGGTGGCTCAAAGCTTCATTGAGTTATACGATGAAGGCTGTGATTCATGAAGACCCTAATGCTGGGAAAGACTGAATGCAAAAGAAGAAGAGGGTGGCAGAGGATGAGATGGTTAGATAGCATCAGCAACTCAGTGGACATGAATTTGAGCAAACTCTGAGAGATAGTGGAGGACAAAGAAGCCTGAGGTATTATAGTCCACAGAGTTGCAAAGAGTTGAATATGACTGAGCAACAGAACAACAACAAAACAATCAACCCCAGCATTCACATGATCAGGAGATTGACTGTATCCATGTATCCTTTAGTTACAGAAAAGGTAATCTTATTTCAGTATGTAAAAACTATTTTCTTTATTAATCTTTTAAATTCACACATAAATTAATGTTACCACTGAAGAAATTGCAAAGGAAGAAAAATCAATCATTAAAAACTTCTCAGAAAAACAATAACATAAATAATTTGGGGAGAAATTTGTCAATTTCTCAAATGACATTGAGAAATAAGTGTTTAAAAAATCTAGCTTGAAGTGGAATACTTTTCTTCTTTTCTTTAAGCTTGCCTTCATGGTTCTAGAATGCAGTCAAAGTCTACTTAGAGAGTTCTTATTTTTATCCTGGAAAGAGTAAATGCATTTTACCAGACTTGTATCTAGTGCTTTATTAGATTCCTATAATATGACTATATATATCTTTATTGTGCTTCTACAAAATACTATTTTAACATATTGTATACAGGAGTTGGCTGAGGATGCCTCTAATTCTCTTCATAACTCAACATTGACAGGCATGTCTTTGTCTCACTTCTGCTTGGTATATAGATTCATCTAGATTCCATATAGATGACGCCACCCTTATGGCAGAAAGCGAAGAAGAAATAAAGAGCCTCTTGATGCAAGTGAAAGAGGAGAATGAAAAGTTGGCTTAAAACTCAACATTCAGAAAACTAAGATCATGGCGTCTGGTCCCATCACTTCATGGCAAATAGATGGGGAAACAGTGGAAACAGTGACAGACTTTATTTTGGGGGGCTCTGAAATCACTGCAGATGGTGACTGCAGCCATGAAATTAAAAGACACTTACTCCTTGGAAGAGAAGCTATGACCAACCTAGACAGCATATTAAAAAGTAGAGACATTACTTTACCAACAAAGGTCTGTCTAGTCAAAGCTATGGTTTTTCCAGTAGTCGTGTATGGATGTGAGGGTTGGACTATAAAGAAAGCTGAGTGCTGAAGAATTGATACTTTTGAACTGTGATGTTGAAGAAGATTTTTGAGAGTCCCTTGGACTGCAAGGAGATCCAACCAGTCAATCCTAAAGGAAATCAGTCCTGAATATTCATTGGAAGGACTGATGCTGAAGCTGAAGCTCCAATACTTTCGTCAACTGATGTGAAGAACCTACTCACTGGAAAAGACCTTGATGCTGGGAAAGATTGAAGTGGGGAGGAGAAGGAGCCAACAGAGGATGAGATGGTTGTATGGCATTACCCACATGATGGACATGAGTTTGAGTAGGCTCTGAGCATTTATAATGGACAGGGAAGCCTGGCATGCTACAGTCCATGGGGTCACACAGAGTCGGACACGACTGAGTGAATGAACTGAATTGACTGAGATTCCATATAGGCAGGGTAGAATAAATTGGGAGATTGAGATTGATACATATACACAACTACTGAGAAATAATAAGAACTAATTATTAGTTTATTAGATAGCTAATAGCTATCTAATTGCTCAGTTGTGTCTGACTCTTTGCAACCCCTCAGACTGCAGCCCTCCAGGATCCTCTGTCCATGGACTGTTTCAAGCAAGAATACTGGAGTGGGGTTGCCATTTCCTTCTCCAGCGGATCTTCCTGATCCAGAGGTCAAGCCTGTATCTCCTGCATTGGCAGGCAGACTCTTTGACCACTGTGATTCCTACCATCCTCCTTTCCAGTATACAGTAGGTGCAGACAAATGCTGTTTGATTCCACTTCTACTAGATATCTAGAATAGCCAAATTCATAGATTCAGTAAGCACATTGCTAAATGCCAGGGACCTGGGGAGGGGTGGGAATGAGGAGTTAGTGCTTAATGGGGACAGAGTTTCAATTAAGGAAGGTAAAAAATTCAGGAGATGGATGCATAGTGAGAGTTGCACAACAATGAGAATGTACTTAGTGATGCTAAACAGTGTGGTTAAATATGGTTAAAATGGTATATTTTATATTATATGACTTTTACCACAGCAAAAAAAAATAATAAAAATAATTATTTTGAAAAATAAATATCAGCAGAAAATAAAAGAGATGTGCTATGCACTCTTCCCCTCAAAATGAGAAAATATGGAAAATGAAGCTAAAAATAAGTCTCTTGCCCAAAACCACACAGCACTAATGGTAGAGTAGGACTAGAACTAGGACACACGATGCAAAACATTCTTCTCTGATAGAAACTAGGAATATCACAAATTGCATTGTGGTGGCTTTATTCTGTCTCAATTTGTGTAAGTTGGAACTTCTCTTCCCATCATTCCCTTCCTTGATGATTTTCTTGTTACAGTTGTCTGGGAAAAAAGTACGTGAGAGATTTGGATGGCAGGAGCACAGCATCCACCATCACACTTCGAAAGGCATCAGGATTATATGTGTGAAACAGAAATGCAAAGCGGCATGCAGATTCCAATTTGTCCTCCCCGGCCCTCACTCCAAGTCCAGCTCTCCCTCCCACCTGCTGATCCTGCTGACTGATAGTGACCCCAGACACAGAAAACAGCCTTCCATGGTCCTCTCTACCAGTGCTACTTTTTGGTCCCACTCTAGCAACTGAATGTCCCAGGTTTAGAAGGTTTATTAGTGATTTTTCTCTGATCGTCTAACTCCTCCTTGCAGACCTTCCTTTCCCAATGACTCCTAAAGCTGTAGGAGCTACAATTTCACAATAAATTTCTTGTTCCACAAAATTCATAATATTTCTGTTTCCCTGACTGAACTCTGGGCTGACATGCCAATTAACACATTATTTGGTGTATCTTAAACATTTTATTATTATTTATTTAGAGGAAAAAACAAAGGTTTGCTGAGCTGACATTTAGCAGATAACAATTACAACAAAAGAAGCTTTGTAGAATAAATTTTCATAGATTTACATATACAGATCAAGCCTTATTCCTAAATATGTTTGTACAATGAAAGCCTAATACAAGACGGCTTTGTTTCTCAAAGAATATCAATAATTAAACCACACAAATATTAGACATTATTATACACAAGCAAGTGTATGTATTAAAATATCTAAGTTCTACAATAAAGAATTCCCTTAAAACCAGTCTTTTCCAACCTCGTTTGTGAACAGAAACTACTTTTTTTTCAAATGCATGGGACGGCTTATACCTATTTATAAACAAGTAACTGACAGTTTGCCAATTTAGGGAAAATAGCATTTTTTAAATATTAAAATTTTAAATTACAATTTAAGGAAGGTATTTGTTCTGTCCCTTGGCATGAATAATAGAAAGGAATTCCACCGGATTTTAATTATAAAAGTATCAATGCTAAAAATGACCTTGACAACATTATCCAGTTCAAAACTTAAGCATGCTTTTTAACTGACTCAATAAATAATGACCTGTTGGTTGGCTGAATAAATGAAAAAATGAATAAAAAGTATCTGTGTCTCGCAATTAGTACAGAACAGGATTATTGCTATTGAAAATGAGTTTGGCTCTCCCTCTTGTTATTATGCACTGCCAACCCACAACAGCCAAGATGTTTCTGAAAAATGTTGGTATGAATACACCCTTCAATATTTCTGCCACACCGATTGTAAATATAATCTAGACATAAATCATCAAAAGTAAATACCAGTGAGCACTTTAATCCTTTATAATAAATCAAGGAAATGGGAAGTCTACGCCTGATGATGAAGTTTTAGTGTAGGTCAAACCAGTGGTTTGCTGAAGAGGCTGCACTTTAAAAAACAGGCAGCATTTTCTTAAAGACTTGGGAGTTCTACTAAACTAAAGGGCAGAGGTTGTTTGCATGTATTTCTCTCATTTCTGTAATTAAGTGGTACTGTTGTTTTACTTCAGCAAGCCAAATCAAATAAGAACAAGAATTTTTTGTTTGTTTGTCTTCTGTTTTTATTCTTCTGCATGCCTATTGTTACAAGGAACTTAGCTAGATGTTAAAGAGGGTAGAAAAGTCAATCATACACAATTTTGGCCCCCAAATAATTTCTATTTAGTAGAGTAGTTAATATATGAAAATTTTAAATAAGCTTTTATTGACTATGCCTTTGACTGCGTGGATCACAATAAACTGTGGAAAATTCTGAAAGAGATGGGCATACCAGACCACCTGACCTGCCTCTTGAAAACCTGTGTACAGATCAGGAAGCAACAGTTAGAACTTGATGTGGAACAACAAACTGGTTCCAGATAGGAAAAGGAGTACATCAAGGCTGTATATTGTCACCCTGCTTATTTAACTTATATGCAGAGTACATCAGGGAGAAGGCAATGGCACCCCACTCCAGTACTCTTGCCTGGGAAATCCCATGGACAGAGGAGCCTGGTAGCCTGCAGTCCATGGGGTCGCTAAGAGTCAGACATGACTAAATGACTTCACTTTCATTTTTCACTTTCATGCATTGGAGAAGGAAATGGCAACCCACTCCAGTGTTTTTGCCTGGAGAATCCCAGAGACAGCAGAGCCTGGTGGGCTGCCATCTATGGGGTCATACAGAGTCGGACACAACTGAAGCGACCTAGCAGCAACAGCAGCAGCAGAGTACATCATGAGAAACGCTGGGCTCGAAGAAGCACAAGCTAGAATCAAGATTGCCGGGAGAAATCTCAATAACCTCAGATATGCAGATGACATCACCCTTATGGCAGAAAGTGAAGAGGAACTAAAAAGCCTCTTGATGAAAGTGAAAGTGGAGAGTGAAAAAGTTGGCTTAAAGCTCAACATTCAGAAAACTAAGATCATGGCATCCGGTCCCATCACTTCATGGGAAATAGATGGGGAAACAGTGGAAACAGTGTCAGACTTTATTTTTCTGGGCTCCAAAATCACTGCAGATGGTGATTGCAGCCATGAAATTAAAAGACGCTTACTCCTTGGAAGGAAAGTTATGACCAACCTTGATAGCATATTCAAAAGCAGAGACATTACTTTGCCAACAAAGGTCTGTCTAGTCAAGGCTATGGTTTTTCCAGTGGTCATGTATGGATGTGAAAATTCGACTGTGAAGAAAGCTGAACACCAAAGAATTGATGCTTTTGAACTGTGGTGTTGGAGAAGACTCTTGAGAGTCCCTTGGACTGCAAGGAGATCCAACTAGTCCATTCTAAAGGAGATCAGTCCTGGGTGTTCTTTGGAAGGAATGATGCTGAAGCTGAAACTCCAATACTTTGGCCACCTCATGTGAAGAGTTGACTCATTGGAAAAGACTCTGATGCTGGGAGGGATTGGGGGCAGGAGGAGAAGGGGACAACAGAGGATGAGTTGGCTGGATGGCATCACTGACTCGATGGACATGAGTTTGGGTGAACTCCAGGAGTTGGTGATGGACAGGGAGGCCTGGTGTGCTGCAATTCATGGGGTCTCAAAGAATCAGACACGACTGAGCAATTGAACTGAACTGAACTGAAAACTGGTAAATATCCCAAGTAAAGTGTAGATTAAATTCTGTCAGTTTAGGAAGATTCCCTCTTAGCTCAGTTGGTAAAGAATCTGCCTGCAATGCAGGAGACCTGGATTTGATTCCTGGGTCGGGAAGATCCCCTGGAGAAGGAAATGGCAATACACTCCAGTATTGTTGCCTGAAGAATCCCATGACAGAGGAGTCTAGCAGGCTACAGTCCATGGGGTCACAAGAGCCAGACATGACTTACCAACTAAACCATCACCAATTTAGGAAGAGGAAGAGATTACTTTCAGATGGAAAGATCAAGGAAGACTTCTTGGAGTAGGTGGCATTTGAATCAAATCTTAAAGGAAAAATCAGACTGGCAGTTATGAGAGATAATTTAACCAAACTAAGGAAAGCAAAAACTGAGGAAGTAAAGTCACTAGATAAAATCCAGGATTGCTAGATAAATTCAGATTTCAAGTAAACAACAACAAACTTTGGTATAAGAATGAATCATGTACTATTTAGGACATAATTACAATAAAAATTATTTGCTGTTTACCTGAAATTAATCTTTAACTGAGGCTCTTGTATTTCTATTTGCTATATCTGGCAACTCCACCTAGAGAGAAAAACACATGTGATATAGTGGGAAAAGAGGGTGGTTCAGGTCATGTTATGGATTGAATTCTGTCCCCCAAAATGATAAGCTGAAGTCCTAGCTCTTAATACCTCAGATTGTGACTTTATTTGGAAATAGGGTCTTTTTAGAGGTAATTAAATTAAAGTAAATTTATTAGGGTGGATCTTTAATTCAATATGATTTATGTCCATACAAAAGGGGGAATTTTGGACATAGAGACTAACATGCATAGAGGAAAGAGGATATGAAGATGGAGGCAGACATTGAAATTCTGTTGCTATAGGCCAAGGAAGGTCTGGAGCCACCAGAAGCTGGAAGAATTAAGTTAGGAGCCTTCTTCCATGGGTTTCAAAGGAAACGTGCCCTGCCAGCTCCTCCATTCAGACATTTAGCCTCCAGAACTATGAAAAATTCAATTTCTATTTTTCTAAGGCACAGAGCTTGTGGTATTTCATTATGGAAGCCTCAGGAAACTGATAAGAGTTGGCTACATCCAAAGGTAGATACCAGAAGGAAAAGATAGGAATACTTTGAGCTAAGGCAAGATTATAAGGGGCCTAGAATCCTCAAGATGGAGAAGGCAATGGCACCCCACTCCAGTACTCTTGCCTGGAAAATCCCATGGACGAAGGAGGCTGGTAGGCTGCAGCCCATGAGGTCACGAAGAGTTGGGCACGACTGAGCGACTTCACTTTCACTTTTCACTGTCATGCATTGAAGAAGGAAATGACAACCCACTCCAGTGTTCTTGCCTGGAGAATCCCAGGGATGGGGGAGACTGGTGGGCTGCTGTCTCTGGGGTCACACAGGGTCGGACATGACTGAAGTGACTTAGCAGCAGCAGCAGAATCCTTAGGAAAAGAGTTTAAACTCCCTCTGTTTCCTGTACATTTTAAAATGGAAAAAAACTTACTGTTGGTTTCTATAACCATGGCCATAAGAAAGCTAAGCAATGGCCCAAGCATATCTTATTTTCCTAGAACATTTATTTTATTTTTATATGAAAATAAAGCAAAAAGAAAAGGATATATGCAAACTATGCACAGGTTTTTAGAACAGAAAAAAATACTTGAAATAAATGTTAAGTTCTATTTTCTGCTTTAATTTAGGCCCCTGAGTCCTCAGAAATAATATTTTCTATTCTTTCTTCATCATAAACACTTTAGTGAAAAAGTCTGAGAAGCAGTAGTTAGTGAAGAGCCACAGAAGTTCTAGAACAAATATTCAGAGAACTTTAACTATAAAGCAAAATGGTACAATAACATATTCCTGTACTCAAGAAGTTTGCAGTCAAATTCTGTAAACAAGAGACAAGAAGGAAATGTAAATAAAGTTAAATAACTATTCAAGATAAAAACAAAAACAAATGTTAAGGGAGGTCATTATAAATTAAACAAGTCTACTTCACTACAGATATTCAGAAATACTACAGTGATCAGAGAAAATATCATGATGAGATTATTTCTTTTTTTGGCATAGCCTAGAAAGATGGAACAGAGTAGGAAAGCATGTGTAAAATCATTTCATTATTATTTGTAATTAAGCTATGTAAAATCTCACTCAATATTTTTTAAAAATCTGAAGTATCTGTGAGTACTTCAAAATATCAAAGTATATTCAATCATGGGTTTATGTCATTTTGATAATCTTGAGAATGTATGCTCAATTAAAGATGACATAGAAGTCAATTTAACATATTCTTCAACCTTGTATTCAAAGCATGAGTTATGGGAAAAACACCACTTAAGAAACAGTTTTTAGAGAGTCAACTATGGAATGTTGCTAAGTTAGTATCTTTGCTGAGGGACTTGAGGGTATTCCAGCTTATATGTAAAGTTATCTAGCTTGCAAGGCACTGGAAATGTGATGCTCAAATGAATCCCTTCACTATCCCAAAAACTGACAAAAAAAATAAGAAATACCCAGAGAAAAACTGCTTATGAATCTCCCTGTGACTGGATAGTATTTAATTACAAAAAACTATTTCTTTGAAGAATGAATCTTCTATCTTTACCAGAAAGTTGTATCTTTACACAACTAAGCTTCATAAACAATAAATTTAATGAAAAAATAGAAAAAAGATAAGAATGAAAAATATGAATCATGGAGTGACCAGCATTATATGTCATAAAGTCCTGTACACTCTGTGAGGAATTCACTGCAATTCTTTTTTTCAATCATTTTAGGTGTTGGGAAGCAAGGAAAATAAAATTAGTTGTAGTTCTGTTTCTCAAACTATAATGTGCATATGAATCACCTAGAATCTTCTTCAGATGATTCTAATTCAGGAAGTCTAGCCCAGGATTCTTTATTTCTATAAAACTTTCAGAGCTTCCAATGCTGCTGTGTTATGGACAACACTGACTATCAAGAAGGTTTTAGACATATTTAACATCTGATGCTGTGAAAGTGCTGCACTCAATATGCCAGAAAATTTGGAAAACTCAGCAGTGGCCACAGGACTGGAAAAGGTCAGTTTTCACTCCAATCCCAAAGAAAGGCAACGCCAAAGAATGTTCAAACTACCACACAATTGCACTCATCTCACACGCTAGTAAAGTAATGCTCAAAATCCTCCAAGCAGGCTTCAGCAACACGTGAACCGTGAACTTCCAGATGTTGAAGCTGGTTTTATAAAAGGCAGAGAAACCAGAGATCAAATTGCCAACATCCGCTGGATCATAGAAAAGCAAGAGAGTTTCAGAAAAACATCTATTTCCGCTTTATTGACTATGCCAAAGCCTTTGACTGTGTGGATCACAATAAACTGTGGAAAATTCTGAAAGAGATGGGAATACCAGACCACCTGACCTGCCTCTTGAGAAATCTGTATGCAGGTCAGGAAGCAACAGTTAGAACTGGACATGGAACAACAGACTGGTTCCAAATAGGAAAAGGAGTACGTCAAGGCTGTATATTGTCACCCTGCTTATTTACCTTATATGCAGAGGACATCATGAGAAATGCTAGGCTGGAAGAAGCACGAGCTGGAATCAAGATTGACAGGAGAAATATCAATAACCTCAGATATGCAGATGACACTTCTGCCATAGCAGAAAGTGAAAAGTAACTAAAGAGCATCTTGATGAAAGTGAAAGAGGAGAGTGAAAAAGTTGGCTTAAAGCTCAACATTCAGAAAACGAAGATCATGGCATCCGGTCCCATCACTTCATGGGAAATAGATGGGGAAACAGTGGAAACAGTGTCAGACTATTTTTCTGGGCTCCAAAATCACTGCAGATGGTGACTGCAGCCATGAAATTAAAAGACGCTTACTCCTTGGAAGGAAAGTTATGACCAACCTAGATAGCATATTCAAAAGCAAAGATATTACTTTGCCAACAAAGGTCCGTCTAGTCAAGGCTATGGTTTTTCCAGTGGTCATGTATGGATGTAAGAGTTGGACTGTGAAGAAGGCTGAACACCGAAGAATTGATGCTTTTGAACTGTGGTGTTGGAAAAGACTCTTGAGAGTCCCTTGGACTGCAAGGATATCCAACCAGTCCATTCTGAAAGAGATCAGCCCTGGGTGTTCATTGGAAGGACTGATGCTAAAGCTGAAACTCCAATACTTTGGCCACTTCATGCAAAGAGTTGACTCATTGGAAAATACTCTGATGTTGGGAGGGATTGGGGGCAGGAGGAGAAGGGGACGACAGAGAATGAGATGGCTGGATGGCATTACTGACTCGATGGACATGAGTTTGGGTGAACTCCAGGAGTTGGTGATGGACAGGGAGGCCTGGCGTGCTGTGATTCATGGGTTCACAAAGGGTCAGACATGACTGAGTGACTGAACTGAACTGAACTGAACTAAACATCTGAGGTTACTACTTTTTTTATTCAATTGTTTGTCTACTCTTACTGGCTATGTGTGCAGTCCTTTATGACAAGAATAGTATCTTATTCATTTGTGCAATAAAAGATAGCTAGATAAATGATCACATAGGATTAATTTTCTTTGACAAAGGAAAAGTACTGTTCTAAAAAAGAATGTACCACCTCTGATCATGTTTGTACTTTGATGGAAATCGTGAGAGAATAAGACCACTTCTAGCCAACATATTTGCTGACACTTCAAGGGAGAATCAAGTATAATAAAGTATGATCTATTCTGTCGAATATTGTGGAAAGGATGAGATTTAGAAAAGAAAATAGTTTTGAACCTAACGAGATTAAGGTTTTTGATCCACATCTATCACCAAAGTAACAAGGGAAAAATTATTTATACTTTCTGTCCTCAGCCCTTTCATCCATAATATAAGGTTTTAAGTTTAAATATATGTATTAAAATGTCAAAGGTGACCACCAGAAGAATAGAATAGGGGTGTGTAACTCAAATCCACTATAAGAAAAGAAAAAAAAGGAACGTTTTTCTTTTTTCAAGTCCAAGAGAGGACAAGAAAGAGATAAAACACTATCAACAAGAAAGCACAGGAACCAGAAATCATAACAAAAGAGACACGGAATAAACTTAAACACAATAGGAGTAAATAAAAATGGATTAAATTACCCCTTGAAAAGACAAAGAGTAATACTGGCTAGAAAAAATCCATTTCTAAGCTGTTAATCAGTTACAAGATAAAACAAAGTGACATAGAATGACTGAAGCTAAAAAAAAGTATATCAGAAAAATGATAACAAAACTAAGCATGTAAAAGTAAGCATGTACTCACACTAATTAATTAGTATTATTATCAAGTAAAATACAAAATGTATAGTATTAAAAATTATGTTTCCATGCTAGTAAAATCATAGAAAATTCAATAGTTATGAATTGCTAATCATCTAATGAACAGCATTTAAAAAGGTAAAGAAAATACTCATGGATGGACAAGAAAAAAATGAAACAAATCTACAGTCATAGAGATTTAAATAAAATTCAGAAATTACCAAGTCAAATTGTCCAAAATAAGACTAAAGATGAATAGAATATTTTAAAGTAATCATAACTGATGTCTAGAGAAATTTATTTATTTTAGTTGTAGTAAGAATACTCAACATAAATTAGGCTTACCACGTGTTAAGTGTACAAGCAACACTTTTAACTATAAGCACAACAGATCTCTAAAACGTATTCATTTTGAATAACAAAAATTTACATCCATTTAATAACTCCCTATTTTATAGCCAAAAAAGAATACCCAATCTTTTAAAACACAAATAAAATATTTTTTAAAGACCACATTTTTTAAAGACCACATACTAGATCACCAAGAAATCTTAATAAAATCTTAATAAATTAATTAAATAAAATAAAATTTTAAAATAATTATACTAAATAAGTAATAAAATTAATGGTATTTAGTCATGTCCGACTCTTTGTGACTGAATAGACTAGCCACCAGGCTCCTCTGTCCATGGGATTCTCCAAGCAAGGATACTGGAGTGGGTTGCTATTTCCTTCTCCAAATAAAATTAATAAACAATGATAGAATAGATAATTAATAATTACATAAATTGTAATACATCTCCATGACACAAATAATATTTCTGATAATATGCAAAAGAACCAATATATGATCCAGTGGAATTAAACAGAAAAAAACTCCTGAGTTGAAGGGTAAATAAAAGTTTTTTAAAATAAACAAATGTATAATGAGTGACAATGCAACCAAATGTGAAAATGTCTGAGGATGAAATTAACTGCATTAATCATCAAACAAGATATATTGAAATATAACTCAATGATAGAAGAAAAATACCAAAATAAATTCAAAACAATGCAAGAATAATCTAGTAAAAGTAGAAAATAGACATAATGAAGGTAAAGGCATAATATAAAAAATAAGGGGCAGAAGAGGTAAATGAATTATTGATAAAAACTATATATTTATTATTGAGAATACCTATTGGCACTCTGAAAACTTAAGGAAATTCTGAATGGTACACACATTGGAATCCTGTATATGTAAGGAGATGGAAAGTTTCAATAATTTAAAATTATTTTCCCCAATCATTCCATAAATTCAAAGTCCTCTTAATCAAAACAAGCTTCTTCATGAAATTTAACAATTCAAAAAATGATCATAGTCAAAAGCATTTAGAAAAAAGGAAACTAAGAGATGAAAATTTGTATAAGTACATGAATTGAAACCCCATGAAACTCATGTAGGAATAAACAGTTGAAAGGAATGTCCCCAGCAGATCATGTGTATATGTCAATGTAATTTATGGTAGAGGTGATATTTCAAGCCAAGTGTTGGCTTGCTCGATAAATGACCATTTTACAGAAGCAAAATAAATCTGTATTCTGTGGCAGAGCATGCCAGTTTGCTAAATCCATGTCTTCTTCCAGGGGATGCAGTATGACTCTGTGAACAGTCCTCAAGGATATCACTAGAGAAGTAATCCAGATCACCTGCAGACACAGCTCAGAACAACTCATGCACATTTTCCCCTCACACTGAGAGTATAATATACAGCACAGGGAGCACAGTCAATAATATTGAAATAACCTTGGTGTAATATATGAAAATATCACATCACTTTGCTGTACACCTGAAATATTGTAAGCCAACTGTGTGTGTGTTTGTGTGTGTGTGTTTGTATGTGCTCAGTAATATCTGACTCTCTTTCAACCCACAGACTGCAGTCCACGAGGCTCCTCTGTATGTGAGATTTCCCAGGCAAGAAAACTGGAGTGGGTTGCTTTTTCCTCCTCCAAGGGAATCTTCCCAACCCAGAAATTGAACCCACCTCTCTTGCATTGACAGGTATATTCTTTACCACCAGCACCACCTGGGAAGACCAACTATACTTCAATTTAAAAAATAGCAATAAAGTAAAATTAAAAACAAAATATTAAACTAGGGCTGAAAAGGAAAAAAGAAAACACTCAGGCAGGGAGAGAACAAGATGGCAGAGGAGTAGGTGGACATGGAGTTCACCTCTCTCCACGGATGCATCAGAAATACAGCTTCAGACACAGAAGTGCAAGCAGAACACCAGCTGAGAGCGGACAGGAGTGCCTTACCAGCAGAAAAGGATACATAGAACCACACAAAACTCAGTAGGATGAAGGAACTAAGGGAAAAACAGGAGTGTTAGTAGGACTGGACCTGCCCTTTGCGGGTGGGGGAACTGAAGCAGGGATCCGATCCCTGTATCGGGGCAATTGTCTAAGTCAGAGGAAAATATTTAAGACTGAGAGTGAAACAGCTGATCTGTGGCAGTCTAAATGGAATGAGAATCAGACAGTCCTTGCCACAGCCATACATATCCCAGACAGGGTCACAGGTCTTCTGGAAGGCGCAGGGACTGGGAGCTGGAGTTTAAGGATTGTGCATCAATCTCAGGGCAAGGGCTGCTGTTGATTGCAGAGAGACAGATCGAGTGGATATGAGGGAGGAGATTGTGATGAGAGACGCCTGTGGAGGAAAGCCAAGCAGCCATGGAAGCAAGGCAATACAGCTGAGTATATGTAGGGGGTGGAGACATCACCATGGCCTCTCTCCCCTCACACGCCAGCATCAGCAGCTGAACAATAGAGAGCCTGGCCCATCAAATGTTTGACGCACTGAACTACAGAGTAGGACCCTACCCAACGTGCCCCTTTAAGTGCCTGATGTGCCAATCTACAGAGTAGGACCCCAGATAGGGGCATCCCTCTGTGTGCCTGATGTGCTGAACAACAGAGAAGGACCCCAGGCAAGGGAGCCCTCTAAGTACCTGGACAGGCGGAGCTATGGAGAAAGACTGGCCAAAGAGGCTTTCTGATTGCCAGCTATAAGAGGCTCAGAAAAAGACTCTGATAGGGCCATAACTCCTGCGGTGGAGGCAGTCTGTGTCCCTGCACACTTTGCGTCACCAGGGCCACAAAGAAAGAAAGAAAGAAATCAAAGATGAAATAAACAGATGGAGAGATATTCCATGTTTCTGGGTATGAAGAATCAATATTGTGAAAATGACTATACTACCAAATGCAATCTACAGATTCAAGGTGATCCCTATCAAATTACCAATGGCATTTTCACAGAACTAGAACAAAAAATTTCACAATTCATATGGAAACACAAAAGACCCTGATTAGCCAAAGCAGTCTTGAGAAAGGAGAATGGAGCTGGAGGAATCAACCTTCCTGACTTCAGACTGTACTACAAAACTAGTCATCAAGACAGTATGGTACTGGCACAAAAACAGAAATATAGACCAGTGGAACAAGATAGAAAGCCCAGAAATAAACCCATGCACTTATGGGTACCTTATTTTTGACAAAGGAGGCAAGAATATACAGTGGGGCAAAAACAGCCTCTTCAATAAATGGTGCTGGGAAAACCAGACAGCTGCATGTAAAAGAATGAAATTAGAACACTTCCTAACACCATACACAAAGATAACCTCAACATGGATTAAAGACCTAAATGTAAGACCAGAAACTATAAAACTCTTGGAGGAAAACATAGGCAGACATAAATCAATGACATAAATCAAAGCAAGATCCTCTATGACCCACTTCCTAGAGTAATGGAAATAAAAACAAAAGTAAACAAGTGGGACCCGATTATACTTAAAAGCTTTGGCACAGCAAAGGAAACTATAAGTAAGGTGAAAAGACAACCCTCAGAATCTGAGAAAATAATAGCAAATGAAACAACTAACAAAGGATTAATTTTCAAACTATACAAGCAGCTTATACAACTCAATAACAGAAAAACAAACTACCCAATCAAAAAATGGGGAAAAGACCTAAACAGACATTTCTCCAAAGACATAAAGATGGCAGACAAACACATGAAAAGATGTCCAGCATCGGTCATTAATAGAGAAATGTAAATCAAAACTACAATGAGATATCACATCACACCAGTCAGAATGGCCATCATCAAAAAATCTACAAAACAATAAATGCTGGAGAAGGTATGGAGAAAAGGGGAACACTCTTGCACTGTTGGTGGGAATGTAAATTGATACAGCCATGATGGAAGATGGTATGGAGATTCCTTAAAAAACTAGGAATAAAACCACCATATGACCCAACAATCCCACTCTAGGCACACACCCTGAGGAAACAAAAATTGAAAAAGATATGTATATCCCATTGTTCATTGCAGCACTATTTACAATAGCTAGAACATGGAAGCAACCTAGATGTCCATCAACAGATAAATGGATAAAGAAGTTGTGGTACATATGCACAATGGAATAGTACTTAGCCATACAAAGGAACACCTTTGAGTCAGTTCTAATGAGGTGGATGAATCTAAAACCTATTATACAGAGTCAAGTGAGTCAAAAAGAGAAAGATACATATCGTATTCCAACACATATATACGGAAGCTAGAAAAATGGTACTGAAGAAAAATGGTATTGCTTACAGGGCACCAATAGAGAAACAGACATAGAGAATAGACTTGTAGACATGAGGAGAGGGGGAGAGGGGAGGAGAGAGTGAGATGTATGGAAAGAGTAACATGGAAACTTACATTACCATATGTAAAATAGATAGCCAAGGGAATTTGCTGTATGGCTAAGAAAACTCGAACAGGGGCTCTGTATCAACCTAGAAGGGTAGGATTGGGAGGGAGATGGGAGGGAAGTTCAAAAGGGAGGGAATATATGTATACCTATGGCTGACTCATGTGGACGTTTGACAGAAAACCACAAAATTCTGTAAAGCAATTATCCTTCATTTAAAAAAAAATAATTAATTTAAAAATTCACTCAAGCAGGCCTTGCAAACCACATTTGCTAAGTAGCAGGATCAAACTGGCCTGGATCCCTGAGTCACCCTGTGAGCTAAGCTGTTGCCAGTCTGCTCAAACTCTTCTAACAAAGTACCAAAAATTGAGTGGGTTAAACAACAAAAATTTATTTCTCACAGTTCTAGAGATAAGGGAGTTCAAGATCAAGGTGCCACCACATTCAGTTTTCGGTAAGGTCCCTCCCTCTCTTCCTGGCTTGCAGATCCAAAAATATATATGTACTTTAGATAACAATTCTGCTTCTAAATGTCTAATATTTTAAATACAACCTAATTCTACATTATGGGAAGACAGAATTAAAAAATGTTCTCTGAAACATTGTTTATAATACCCCCTCCAAATGTAAATGATCTAAATATTGTTTCATGAAAGAAAGGTTAAATTATGCTGTATATCCATATGATGGCATACTAAAAAATCAGATACATCAAAATGCAATGACATGGTATGACTTCTGATACACATGCAGATGAAGTTACTCAGAAGCAATGTGGATATATTTTTATTTGTATTATATATTCATATTTATATTTTCTTTATTTATTTTTAAGAACATCTGCTTATATATGTACATGTGTGTCTATATAACAAGATATGCAGAAAGGGAACCTCTGAGGAACAAACAACAGGTCACAGAGGCCATCTCTGGAAACAGGAACCAGGAATGGGACTAGTAACCATAAGAGACTTTTATATTTTGTACTATGCATGTCTAGGCCATCCCTGGTGATTCAGACAGCAAAGAATCTGTCTACAATGTGGGAGACCCAGAGGTTCGATTCCTAGGTCAGGAAGATCCCCTGGAGAAGGGAAAGGCTATCGACTTCAGTGTTCTTGCCTAGAGAATTCCATGGACAGAGGAGCCTGGTGGGCTACAGTCCATGAGACGGCAAAGGGTCAGACACAACTAAGTGATTAACATGCATGTCTACATTGCTCATATCTTATACTAAGATACTATATCCAGGAACAATGAACTGGTTCCAAACTGAGAAAGAAGTACACCAAGGCTGTATATTGTCACCTTGCTTACTTAACTTGTATGCAGAGTTCATCATGTGAAATGCCAAGCTGGATGAAGCACAAGCTTCAATATTGCCAGGAGAAATATCAATAACCTCAGATACACAGATGACACCACCCTTATGAAAGAAAGCAAAGAGGAACTAAAGAGCCCCTTGATGAAAATAAAAGAGGAGAGCGAAAATGCTGGCTTAAAACTCAACATTCAAAAAACTAAGATCATGGCACCTGGTCCCATCACTTCATGGCAAATAGATGGGAAAACAATGGAAACAGTGACAGACTATTTTCTTGGGCTCCAAAATCACTGCGGATGGTGATGCCATGAAATTAAAAGATGCTTGTTCCTTGGAAGAAAAGCTATGACCAACCTAGACAGCATTTTAAAAAGCAGAGACATTACTTTGCCGACAAAGGACCGTCTAGTCAAAGCTATGGTTTTTCCAGTAGTCATGTATGGATGTGAGAGTTGGAACATAAAGAAAGCTGAGCGCCAAAGAATTGATGCTTTTGAACTGTGGTGTTGGAGAACAGTCTTGAGAGTCCCTTGGACTTCAAGGAGACCAAACTAGTCAATCCTAAGGAAATCAGGGCTGATGTTGAGACTGAAGGATGCTGAATCCTTTGGCCACCTGATATGAAGAACTGACTCATTGGAAAAGATCCTGATGCTGGGGAAGATTGAGGGCAGGAGGAGAAGGGGCCAACAGAGGATGAGATGGTTGGGTGGCATCACCGACTTTATGGACATGAGTTTGAGCAAGCTCCAGGAGTTGGTAATGAACAGGGAAGCCTAGCATGCTGCAGTCCATGGGGTCTCAAAGAATCAGACATGACTGAGAATTGGACTGACTGACTATATCCAGGTGTTATTTATAAAAATTTTTTCTTAAATTCCAAAAAATGAAAACCTGGTGTAATCAATGTTTTTCTCAGTGCATTCCACAAAACACTGGTTCCTAGGATGTTTCTTACAAAATGGATTCCGGGATCAATTATATTTTTTCATTCACATGTTTCAATTTTCTCTATATGAGACACAGCTCTCCATCAATGTCAAAAGAAATTCTTCAGCTTCCAGACAGGAGTAGTTTGTGAAGTAGCAGTCATTGACTGTTGGGGCAAACATAACTAAACATTTCAGAAGAGATCACAGGCATTTCAAAGCTAGGAAGAATCAGTGTGACTGATTCACAGCTTCTGAAGGATATCTGTAAGGTTAGATATCAAATGTTTCCAACTGCCTTTGAAGAGAAGCTATTTAACTTCAAGCAATATGTAATTCAATTAAGGAGGAAAATGAAACCAAAAATGTACCTAAATAAAAAACACAGAACAAAATTCAAGAATCTCTCAATGTGAGCCTAGATTATATTGTTAGTTCTATGAAGGTACAAACATAAGCCAAAATAATGAAAAACAGCATGTCACCTTGATGTTATACAACTACAGGCTGTAAGAGATTCAGAAGAGATTTTAGACGTCACAGGTGAAAAAATCCTTAGCTTCAAACTAATAAAAAATAAAGACTAAAAAATGTGGCATGTGATGATAAATATGTTATTTATATTCAGTTCGTTTTTAAAATGTATGTACACTGAATATAACAGATTTCTTTTGTTTTCCTTTTTCTTTTAAATATTTGCTCCAAAGCTCTTTTCAAATTGATAGTGTCTCTTAAAATATACTAGCCTTCTGAACACTGGGATTCTCTTTGCTCCTCAAAAATCCCAGGCACACTCTGCCCCAGAGGCTCAATAGTCTTGTGCTATCCTTGTTAGAAGCTTCTCTGACAGCCACATGACTCGTCCCTTCTTGCTCAATGGGGCTTTGGTTTGGTCTCCTTTTTAAAATGAGACTCTTCATCTTTGTCCAGTACTCCCAGTCCTCCTTCCCTGCTTCATTATTTTTATTTTTCATAGCACTTATCATCTACTGACATACTCTGGAGTTTACTTATCTATTTGTTTGTTGTCCATCTCTTTCTGTGAGAACTTAAAGCAGAAATTTCTTTTTTTTCCTGCTTTCTTTACTCTTTTATCACCAATCCCTGTAACGGTGCCTAAAACACATTAAGCTGTAAATAAATATTTGTTGAATGAATAAATAAAGAGTGTATCTTGAAATCAATGATAGCTATGAGTTGCACGAATAAAATAATCTCTTGGAGATTCATAATAAATTAAATTCCCTGAGGCAATGCTGCTTTTAAAAAGCCATTTCATTTTGATGAAAGCTGTGTTTCCCAAAGTTAGTTGGCTATGACACATTTTTCCCCATGGAATATCAAAATATAATATAATTAATATACTATGTAAAAATTTTTAGAAAAGAAGAATCATGCTAAAATTCCATTAAATTCTATAATTCATTAAAAAAAAATACTGTTACCTTTGAGTCCTTCTAATACTCTTTCTTTCTCATCTATCCTCTTGCTATTTCCCTCCTTACCCAAGTCTTTTTTAGGTCTGCACACAATATAGTATTACTCCAAGACACAGAAGTGATGGAATCTGGAACTAAGGACACAAGATGCAAATTGAAAACACATTTAAGATGATTTTAAGTGTATATAAAAAATAAACTTGCAATAATACTGATACATAAAAATGCTTTCTTGCTAAGTGTATTCTATGCTAAACCTTAGAATTTAGTCAAGATCCACCAGGAAAACAAAAACAATTTTAGATTTTTATAACAGAGAACATTTAATGCAAAAAAATCGTCACACAGGTGATGGAAAAGCTGAGAATCCAATCTAGGGACAGTGAGGCAGTCCAGAGATGATAGACAGCAAGCAACCCCTGTGACAGACAGCAAGCAACCCCTGTGACACTGTTGGCTGTAGATAAACCTCTGGAGCCCAGCAGCCAATCATGCCTGGCAGAAGGGGGACTACCACAGAGGAGATTCAGCCAGTACCAGAAACACTGCCCAAAGAGATTAAAGCATATTCTTCCTTTTTCACCCCTTCACCCTTTTGAACTCCCAAAAGAGCCTCCCATTAGCTGAGTTTGTTGACATGGGAGCCTGGGGAACATAGCCTGCAGGATTCCACCCCTTCAAGACACACACTAGGAAAAGTCAGGAGAGGCAAACATTCCCAGGACTGGTTCAGCTGACATGTGTCATTTACTACAACCAACACATAAACACTTGCCTTGATGTTCCTATAACAGTAAGTCCAATCAAAGATTACAAAGAAAAAGAGAATCACATTAAATTCAATTCACTCTCAAAGTCATGTTACTAATTTTAATATTCAATAATGAGTTTGTCAACTCTGTGCAACTAAGTGGGTATAAATTATCAACTGCATTAGTCAGTTCAGTTCAGTGCAGTTGCTCAGTCATGTCTGACTCTGTGACTCCATGGACTGCAGCATACCAGGATTCCCTGTCCATCACCAACTTCTGGAGTTTACTCAAATTCATGTTCATTGAGTCAGTGATGCCACCCAACCATCTCATCCTCTGTTGGCCCCTTCCCCTCCTGCCCTCAATCTTTCCCAGCATCAGGGTCTTTTCAAATGACTCAATTCTTTGCATTAGTTGGCCAGAGTAGGAGTTTCAGCTTCTTCCAATGAATATTCAGAACTGATTTCCTTTAGGATTGATTGGTCTGATTTCCTTGCGGTCCAAGGGACTTTCAAGAGTCTTCTCCAAAACCACAGTTCAAAAGCATCAATTCTTCAGTGCTCAGCTTTCTTTATAGTCTAATTCTCACATCCATACATGACTACTAGAAAAACCATAGCTTTGACTAGATGGACCTTTGTTGGCAAAGTAATGTCTCTGCTTTTTAATATGCTGTCTAGGTTGGCCATAGCTTTTCTTCCAAGGAGCAAGCATCCTTTAATTTCAAGGCTACAGTCACCATCTGCAGTGATTTTGGAGCCCAAGAAATTAAAGTCTTTCATTGTTTCCATTGTTTCTCCACCTATTTGCCATGAAGTGATGGGACCAGATGCCATGATCTTAGTTTTCTGAATGTTGAACTTTAAGCCAAACATTTTCACTCTCCTCTTTCACTTTCATCAGAGGCTCTTTAGTTCTTCTTTGCTTTCTGCCATAAGGGTGGTGTCATCTGCATACCTGAGGTTATTGATATTTCTCCCAGCAATCTTGATTCCAGCTTGTGCTTCATCCAGCCCAACATTTTTCATGATGTACTCGACATGTAAGTTAAATAAACAGGGTGATAATATACAGCCTTGACATACTCCTTTCCCAATTTGGAACCAGTCTGTTGTTCCATGTCCAGTTCTAACTGTTGCTTCTTGATCTGCATACACATTTCTCAGAAGGCAGGTAAAGTGGTCTGGTATTCCCATCTCTTTAAGAATTTTCCACAGTCTGTTGTAATCCACACAGTCAAAGGCTTTGGCCTAGTCAATAAAGCAGAAGTAGATGTTTTTCTTTGGAGAAGGACATGGCACCCCACTCCAGTACTCTTGCCTGGAAAATCCCATGGATGGAGGAGCCTGGTAGGCTGCAGTCCATGGGGTCGCTAAGAGTTGGACACGACTGAGCAACTTCACTTTCACTCTTCACTTTCCTGCGTTGGAGAGGGAAATGGCAACCCAATCCAGTGTTCTTGCCTGGAGAATCCCAGGGACAGGGGAGCCTGGTGGGCTGCCGTCTATGGGGTCGCACAGAGTCGGACACGACTGAAGTGACTTAGCAGATGTTTTTCTGGAACTCTCTTGCTTTTTCAGTAATCCAATGACTGTTGGGAATTTGATCTCTGGTTCCTCTGCCTTTTCTAAATCCAGCTTGAGCATCTGGAAGTTCACAGTTCGCGTACTGTTGAAGCCTAGCTTGGATAATTTGGGGCATTACTTTGCTAGCATGTGAGATGAGTGCAATTGTGCAGTAGTTTGAACACAACTGCAAATGTGGAAGCAATTATTGATCAAATGTTTTAATCACATATGCCAATATAACTAGTACTCTACCACAGAAATTTACATTTCCAAGCATGCATTCTAAAAATACTAGAATCTGCCATTATCTGCCATAATAAATATTACTTTAATAAATTCTGTTATTTTCTATAATGTATTATTACTTTTAGTCATTGTAGCAATATAACTTCTTAGATCATTCTTTTTTTTTTTAACTCCAAACTGGCTAAAACTGCTTCACATGGAATTCTCACAAACCATATGCAACCCATTTGCAATAGACTATGAGCTGGAGCAAAATGACTCAAATATAGCAATTTTAAAAAATGTTAAAGGCAACAAACTGAAAACAAGTTTATTTAAAAATACCCTAGATGTGGATATTTTATTTTTAAAAACTAGCTTAGCTGAGAAAAAGCAAGAAGTCATCTTACACCAATAAAATACAAAGATGGCTTTCATGCTGTGGTGGTTATTTTCATAAAAATTTGTGATGTAATCTATGGGTAGAGCCACAAACCATCACAGCTAAGAATGGATGTAACTATTATCCAGATTGATCAGTTTCATTGCACTCATTGACTTAAATGTATTTCTAAAAGAAATTCAATGTGGACTAAAATGAAAATACAACGGGAAAAAAACTGACCCGTTAGCCCGGAATTAAAGCTAGGTTAATAGTAAAGGGATAAAAATTAAGCTTACTGAAGACCATTAAGACTGAGCTTCCTAGGATCTGAAACAAAAAGGCAAATGCTTGGTTGTATAGTTCTCAATGTCAAATAAGAAGAAATGTATATACTCTTGATGAAAAGGGCTGTAGAGTTTTGGTCACGTTTTCAGCTTTACTCGGATTAAGCAGTGACAGCATCACACTGAACTCTGACAAAAGAAAGTTGGCCTGATCTCAATCAAAGTGCTGAAGTTCTGTGAAATAGATTCAAAGGATATTGAGCCAATTCCTTACTTACAGACTCAGTGTTCTTTGTCTGAGTGTTAATCATCATAATGTCATCAAATTCCTATTTCAATTCACTTCTTGTAGGTTTTTTAAAATTTCTGATTATATGTCTTGATTTTTTTTTTTTAATTATATTTTTGCTTCCAGGACAGCAAAGTGGTTATTTTTGGGTCTTTGGAAAGCTGTCATGACAACGCTTTCAGTAAAAATCAGGCTATGCATGATTAGGAACAACTTAATAATTCAAGAATTCAAAATGGATAATTTTGCATTGGAAAACAGAATTGGAAATCCCAATCATTTTTGGTACTCAGTTTAATTTTGGTGGAGTGAGAGCCTTCGTAAGGTTTAACATGGAAATAGATCACTATTGCCATCTCCTGGTGAGTAAACCACATGACCACAATTCAAGTCTTTCTGAATAGCCATATATTATGGGAAGGCAAGATTACCTCATAAATAGGCAATAAAGTATTGAATATTTATTGTAAGACCATCATTGGATTTTTATTCTTCATTCGTATAAGACCTTTACAAAAATCCATTGGAGTTGATAAATAGTAGCATTTGTTTTATGAGCTCTTTATGTTGAACAGAAATTCTGCTTGTTATGACTTTTTAAATTAAATGCATATGATGGATCTACCTGTGATTGAAACAAATATTAGAGCCGCTTTAAAGAGAAAACCTAGAAAATGTTTTCAAGGCATTGGGGAAAAGGAGCCAGGACTGTACTACCACATGCAGCCAAGAAAGTGACAGGTAGCTTTCTATTATATAATAGAGCTGATGGGATGGATAACAGCTCTGACAGTATTAATCCATCTTTCTGCTGTGGGGGCTTTCACAGGAGATGAATGATACTCCCCCCTCCAACCTGCCTTGTCATCTTGCTGTGTTTTTCTTTCAGTCCTCTCCCTTGCTATTGTTCTTTAAAATCATCGATTGCTGATGCTGTGAACTCCCTTTTCTCCCTTCCTCACATCTGGACATCAGATCATCAGCTGCATCTGAGCCTGGTTCATATACTCCCTGTCTGAGATGCCAGCTGAGCTATTTATGAGCTCAATGTGACTGAAGTCTGCAAGCTGTACTCCAGGGTGCCATCCAAACTCCTGCTGCAATTGAGTGAAAAGGGAGAATGAGGTATGGCTTCAAGTCATTACCCTTCGTATCAAAATGTTACATCACACATGGTTCTGAGGCTTGACAGGTCACCTGCTCAAACTAATCATTTCTTCAAGGACGAACATGATAACTAACTTCCCCAAGATAGGCTGAAAGCAGGCAGACAACTGATATTAAAAAAAAAAGTTCTGAAGTCATTCCTCAGAGGAGAAAGAAATTCATCGTTGCTACTGATGTTGTTATTGTGGTTTTACTTTCATTTCATTTTATCAGAGATTTTACCTAACCTAAATTCCATTCCCTCTCACTAGCTCAAGATCACTAAGCTTTTATACTAAGGTAAAAAAGGAATGAATGTTTGAGAAATCAGCCCCGACGTGAGCTTTGAAGCATGAAATCACTCCAGTTAAGTAGCTAGGTGGTCCTCTGTAACAGTTTCACATTGCCTGTCTGCCACATCTCTAGTCGAGCCAAACCCTGAAGAACAAGCTGTGTGGACAAAAGGAGAGGATCTTCTGTACCTATACTTAGATCACCCGATGAGGCCAGAGTACCGAGGGCAAATCAAAGGAAATGACCCTTCAAAAATGCTCCATTTCTGTATTTTAGCTAACCACCCCAGCCTAGGAACATTCCCCCTTCAAAGTGAAATTCAGATACATCTGTGAGAAGAAAAACCTCATGGATAAGAAATGAATTTTGAATAGGGAGAAGGAGGTCAATGTAAATAAATTACAGTAAAAATAAGAAGTTAAAATCATAAAATGAGAAAATCCAAACATTTAAATAAATAAGCCAAGCAGTAATAGCATTAAAAGTTCACACATACAGGCTGTAATCATTTTACATAAATTAAAGCATTCACTTCTCACAACAATCCTATTATCTCCATGTAACAGGTCAGGAAATAGAACACAAAGATTTGGAAACAAAGTTAGGCAATAATAGGAGTGGACAGAAGATTCCAATCCAGATAGTCTGGCTCTTAACCACTATGTTCTCCTAATGCTCCTAAATTTATGTCTTTGTCTAGATCTTAGAATTTCCAAAACTCTTTCTTTCTCTTCCTCCCCTCATGCCCTTTCATAAGTTGAACTATTGCCATAAATGGAATATGCATTTATTCCCCCATTTTACACTTAGGTTCACCAAAGCTGTCTAAGGTCAAGGAACTGCTAAGTGGCAGAGCCAGTATGTCAATTCAGATCTCATCTTTATCTCCTGCATATCTCACTACCTCCCAGGGTGTGATGGCCATGAAAATGCACTGCTCAGACCTCCTACTGCACAAATGTGTTTTCCTGACAGCCTCAGCTCTTTCCTGTGGATCCACCACCATATCTGCACCAAGGTCACACTTCAGAGCTGCCTTCCCCAGAGACCAGGCACAGCAGGGGTACTATCGCAGGTTCCTTCCCAAATTGAAGTAGGACTATTCTGTTAGGAGGTGGTGGTGATGGTGGTGTATTTGCTAAGTCGAGTCTGACTCTTGTGACCCCACGGACTGCAGCCTACCAGGCTCCTCTGTCCATGGGATTTCCCAGGCAAGAATACTAGTGTGCTGTCACTTCTTTCTGCAGGGGATCTTCCTGAACCAGGGATCAAACCTGCATCTCCTGTATTGGCAGGCAGATTCTTTACCACGGAGCCACCAAGGAAGCCCCTACTCTACTGGGAGTCTTTGGCTTAAAGTCTCCCCATGACTCTGGTTGAAACTTTCTATGAAAAGTTTTAACACTGCTCCTATGTAATCATCTTTCCTTCCCTCTCTCCTTCACAAGCTAGAGTTTCTTGAGATAAAAATAAGCAAGAGGCTATAGCAAGGGTGTATAACCAATAACAAGCAGACTGTCTCAAAATGGAATTGATTGCGAGTCTCCAGGAAAACTTAACATATTTCCTTCAACCTTGAAATAATAATAAGACTTAGCAAAGAACACTAGTATCCTTTCTCAAAGGAAAGAAAAAGGTTAGAGTTCTCTGACTTCATGCATCTCAGTATACTGTAAACTGGTTTAAATAATAACTAGCAACATATTTTTCCTCATGATAGTCTGATTTATGATGACCTGAGTTACTTAGCTCTCTGACTTATATCTCTCAAAACTTGTTCTCTTTTTGAAGATCTTGTCTCTTATTTGCCAAAGGGCTGATCTTGCATTTTCTTTCAGGACTACATGACCCTGGAAACTTAGTGGCAATTTCAATTCCCAGTTCCCAGATGTGTAGCACACAGGGAAAATGGTAACACTAGAAATGTGTCTTGTGAAGCAGTACCATTAAGCTGATGAACCACATTGCAAGTCAAGGGATGTAAGAGGCTCTTGTGAGTTAAGCTTCAATAGTACTGATCATAGCCATTGAATACACAAAGCATTTCAAATCAATATGACACCCTTGTCAATCAACACGATTGTACTTGAATAGCATACAAGTCTTACTAAATTTTCATAAAGATCTGGCTCTATCATTATAGATTAGCACTAGTTAGAAACTCTGACAAAGGAATAAAATCCTCTAACATCTCTGTACTCTGTTTCAATGACCAAGACAGCAATGAATCATTGAAAAAGTAATTGAAAAACCAAATTGTGTGGCACTGAAAAAAATGCAAACACAAGGATATAAACAAAGTGCTATTCTGTTGAAAAAATTACCCTACCTAATTCAAACTGCTAAGAAATTCATCTCCTACTTATGCAGTGACACTACAGATGTTGGCAATAGAGCACAGAATGATAAAGTGTGAGAACAGCATGCTATGATGAAGTATAGGGTAGTACCTTAAGGAAAGATACAGTATGGTATACCTCACACCAGTGTGCCCCGAGTCCTTCAGATATCACTTTGCTAAATAATCAAGTTTTTGGTCAACGGGATTCAAATTTTTTGTCAGAATCAGTAAAAACAAAGAGCTTTCTCCAGAGTCAGAAATCAGTAACCACTGGCCACTTCTAGAATGTGGAAATATTATTCAAAACCTACAAAGTAGATAAGACTATTGACAAAGACTGAATGACAGTTTAATTTATAATCAAACTTACTATCAGAAAATCTGAAATTTAATAAGCATAATTTAGTTTTTAATCAGCAATGGTAACAGTAAGTATGACAGCTTTATTTGCATGCAGCTATTTTAAGTGAGAGCTTATTCTACTTGTACGTGCAAACGTGTATAATCGATAAGGTAACGACCTATTCAAGCAAAAGATTTTAACAGATAAACACATTAATAGTTGCACACTTATTTATATTCTTAACTCAGTTCAATTAAATCAAAAAGATAAAAATTCCTTGCTCAAACACTGACAAAAATTTTTTAGCAAACCTTAAACTACTATAAAAAATAAAGTCTATTAATTTTAAAAAGCAGCACATGGGAAAAAAAGCTAATGAAAGACATAAACAGAATGGAAACTGTCTATACAGGTCTTTACTAATGTAACTACCAATTGGCACAAAGTCCTTGAAAAGTGGACCAGTAGGCTTTACTAGTACCCAAATCACTGACTGCTTAACTAAATCTTAAAGAGGGCCTGTCTACTGTTGCAAATTCATTCAGATCAGATCAGTCTCTCAATCGTGTCTGACTCTTTGCAACCCCATGAATCACAGCACACCAGGCCTCCCTGTCCATCACCAACTCCCAGAGTTCACTCAGACTCACGTCCATCGAGTCAGTGATGCCATCCAGCCATCTCATCCTCTGTTGTCCCCTTCTCCTCTTGCCCCCAATCCCTCCCAGCATCACAGTCTTTTCCAATGAGTCAACTCTTTGCATGAGGTGGCCAAAGTACTGGAATTTCAGCTTTAGCATCAGTCCTTCCAAAGAAATCCCAGGGCTGATCTCCTTCAGAATGGACTTCTTGGATCTCCTTGGATCTCTCTCAAGAGTCTTCTCCAACACCACAGTTCAAAAGCATCAATTCTTCGGCGCTCAGCCTTCTTCACAGTCCAACTCTCACATCCATACATGACCACAGGAAAAACCATAGCCTTGACTAGACAAACCTTTGTTGGCAAAGTAATGTCTCTGGTTTTGAATATGCTATCTAGGTTGGTCATAACTTTCCTTCCAAAGAGTAAGCGTCTTTTAATTTCACAGCTGCAGTCATCATCTGCAGTGATTTTGGAGTCCAGAAAAATAAAGTCTGACACTGTTTCCACTGTTTCCCCATCTATTTCCCATGAGTGATGGGACCCAATGCCATGATCTTCGTTTTCTGAATGTTGAGCTTTAAGCTAACTTCTTCACTCTCCTCTTTCACTTTCATCAAGAGACTTTTTAGTTCCTCTTCACTTTCTGCCATAAGGGTGGTGTCATCTGCATATCTGAGGTTATTGATTTTTCTCCTGGCAATCTTGATTCCAGTTTGTGCTTCTTCCAGTCCAGTGTTTCTCATGATGTACTCTGCATATAAGGTAAATAAGCAGGGTGACAATATACAGCCTTGACGTACACCTTTTCCTATTTGGAACCAATCTGTTGTTCCGTGTCCAGTTCTAACTGTTGCTTCCTGACCTGCATACAAATTTCTCAAGAGGCAGATCAGGTGGTCTGGTATGCCCATCTCTTTCAGAATTTTCCACAGTTTATTGTGATCCACACAGTCAAAGGCTTTGGCATAGTCAATAAAGCAGAAATAGATGTTTTTCTGAAACTCTCTTGCTTTTTCCATGATCCAGCGGATGTTGGCAATTCATTACATAGAGTTAAACTGGGGTGAGAGGATTTACCCTTCTGATAGCAAGCTTGATATTACAATGTGCAAAGATAGTTTCCAGAAAGAATACAGAAAAACTTCATAAAGTAACCTTGGTTGTTTAATACTCAGGAACTCAATCTTTCTAGGTAATTCAAAATAGATAATTGAAAATTATTTCTGGTGTCTTACTGTCAAACCAAAACTGAAAAGCATATAATTATCAGGGTCATCCTTCCTCATGCATTTCTCATACCTTTACATGAACGGCATTCTATCCACTCTTTATAGCACTCTGAGCATTTCTCTTTTTCCCAACATTTCTAAAAATAATTAACACAAATCTACATTTTTTAATCCCTTAAACATTCTGTAGGAATCATTCCTTTGAGTCTGCTGATCTGAAAATAGCCCAACTTTCAGGCTACACAATTAACCATATTCTCAGCTTTTCTAATTTAGCTTTTCACCTTCCTTTCATGGACTAACTCTTTCTGTATGGTTAGAGCTGAGCTTTAAAAAAAAAAATAGTTTTCAAAAGCTTCCACTGTTTTTCCCTTTGGGTACTTGCTACTGGTGACCTTCACTGTGCATGTATATGTAATTTTGTAATAAAATTTGATGTCTTTATCATGCTGAATTTTCCATTGACTTCTAAAAGCTATCATCTTTAAATTATCTCCATCAAGACTGTCCTTTAAATTCTTGTTTGCTAATGCAAAGTAAGTACTTTGCAAGTACTTCCTTGCAAAGTAAGGAAGACTCCTCCCTACTGATATTTCTTCTGCATAGATGATGATGCTTCTTCTAAAAGCCTCTTAAAACCAGGCCAGAAGTATTGTCAGTCACTGGGAGGAAGCTCAAAAAAAAAAATAAAGTCTGACACCATTTCCACTGATTCCCCATCTATTTCCCATGAGTGATGGGACCAGATGCCACGATCTTCATTTTCTGAATGTTGAGCTTTCAGCCAACTTTTTCACTCTCCTCTTTCACTTTCATCAAGAGGCTTTTAGTTCCTCTTCACTTTCTGCCATAAGGGTGGTGTCATCTGCATATCTGAGGTTATTGATATTTCTCCCGGCAATCTTGATTTCAGTTTGTGCTTCTTCCAGCCCAGCGTTTCTCATGATGTATTCTGCATAGAAGTTAAATAACCAGGGTGACAATATACAGCTTTGACGTACTCCTTTTCCTATTTGGAACCAGTCTGTTGTTCCATGTCCAGTTCTAACTGTTGTTTCCTGACCTACATACAGGTTTCTCAAGAGGCAGGTTAGATGGTCTGGTATTTCTATCTCTTTCAGAATTTTCCACAGTTTATTGTGATCCACAGTCAAAGGCTTTGACATAGTCAATAAAGTAGAAATAGATAGTTTTTCTGGAACTCTCTTGCTTTTTCGATGATGCAGCGGATGTTGGTAATTTGATCTCTGGTTCCTCTGCCTTTTCTAAAGCCAGCTTGAACATCAGGAAGTTCACAATTCACATATTGCTGAAGCCTACTTGGAGAATTTTGAGCATTACTTTCCTAGCATGTGAGATGAGTGCAATTGTGTGGTAGTTTGAGCATTCTTTGGTATTGCCTTTCTTTGGGATTGGAATGAAAACTGACCTTTTCCAGTCCTGTAGCCATGCTGAGTTTTCCAAATTTGCTGGCATATTGAGTGCAGCACTTTCACAGCATCGTTTTTCAGGATTTGAAATAGCTCAACTGGAATTCCATCACCTCCACTAGCTTTGTTCATAGTGATGATTCTTAAGGCCCACTTGACTTCACATTCCAGGATGTCTGGCTCTAGGTGAGTGATCACACCATCGTGATTATCTTGGTTGTGAAGCTCTTTTTTGTATAGTTCTGTGTATTCTTGCCACCTCTTCTTAATATCTTCTGCTTCTATTAGGTCCATACCATTTCTGTCCTTGATCGAGCCCATCTTTGCATGAAATGTTCCCTTGGTATCTCTAATTTTCTTGAAGAGATCTCTAGTCTTTCCCATTCTGTTGTTTTCCTCTATTTCTTTGCATTGATCACTGAGGAAGGATTTCTTATCTCTCCTTGCTATTCTTTGGGACTCCGCATTCAGATGCTTATATCGTTCCTTTTCACCTTTGCTTTTCGCTTCTCTTCTTTTCACAGCTATTTGTAAGGCCTCTCCAGACAGCCATTTTGCTTTTTTGCATTTCTTTTCCATGGGGATGGTCTTGATCCCTGTCTCCTGTACAATGTCACGAACCTCAGTCCATAGTTCATCAGGCACTCTATCTATCAGATCTAGTCCCTTAAATCTATTTCTCACTTCCACTGTATAATCATAAGGGATTTGATTTAGGTCATTCCTGAATGGTCTAGTGGTTTTCCCTATTTTCTTCGATTTAAGTCTGAATTTAGCAATAAGGAGTTCGTGATCTGAGCCACAGTCAGCTCTCAGTCTTGTTTTTGTTGATTGTATAGAGCTTCTCCATCTTTGGCTGCAAAGAATATAATCAATCTGATTTTGGTGTTGACCATCTGGTGATGTCCATGTGTAGAGTCTTCTCTTGTGTTGTTTGAAGAGGGTATTTGCTATGACCAGTGCGTTCTCTTGGCAAAAACTCTGTTAGCCTTCGCCCTGCTTCATTTCGTATTCCAAGGCCAAATTTGCCTGTTACTCCAGGTGTTTCTTGACTTCTTATTTTTGTATTCCAGTCCCCTATAGTGAAAAGGACATCTTTTTGGGGTTTTGGTTCTAAAATGTCTTGTAGGTCTTCATAGAACCGTTCAACTTCAGCTTCTTTGGCATTATTGGTTGGGGCATAGACTTGGATTACTGTGCTTTTGAATGGTTTGCCTCGGAATCCAACAGAGATCATTCTGTTGTTTGTGAGATTGCATCCAAGTTCTGCATTTCAGACTCTTTTGTTGACCATGATGGCTAGTCCATTTCTTCTAAGGGATTCCTGCCCACAGTAGTAGATATAACAGTCATCTGAGTTAAATTCACCCATTCCAGTCCATTTTAGTTCACTGATTCCTAGAATGTCAATGTTCACTCTTGTCATCTCCTGTTTGACCACTTCCAATTCGCCTTGATTCATGGACCTAACATTCCAGGTTCCTATGCAATATTGCTCTTTATAGCATGGGACCTTGCTTCTATCACCAGTCACATCCAAAGCTGGGTATTGTTTTTGCTTTGGTTCCATCCCTTCTTTCTTTCTGGAGTTATTTCTCCACTGATCTCCAGTAGCATATTGGGCACCTACTGACCTGCGGAGTTCCTCTTTCAGTACCCTATCATTTGATAGATATCCTTTCAAACAGTGTCAGACTTTATTTTTGGGGGTTCCAAAACCACTGCAGATGCTGATTACAACCATGAAATTAAAAGATGCTTACTCTTTGGAAGGAAAGTTATGACCAACCTAGATAGCATATTCAAAACCAGAGACATTACTTTGCCAGCAAAGGTCCGTCTAGTCAAGGCCATGGTTTTTCCAGTAGTCATGTATGAATGTGAGAGCTGGACTGTGAAGAAAGCTGAGCACTGAAGAACTGATGCTTTTGAACTGTGGTGTTGGAGAAGACTCTTGAGAGTCCCTTGGACTGCAAGGAGATCCAACCAGTCCATTCTGAAGATCAGCCCTGGGTGTTCACTGGAAGGAATGATGCTAAAACTGAAACTCCAGTACTTTGGTCACCTCATGCGAAGAGTTGACTCATTGGAAAAGACTCTGATGCTGGGAGGGATTGGGGGCAGGAGGAGAAGGGGACGACAGAGGATGAAATGGCTGGATGGCATCACTGACTCAATGGACATGACTCTGAGTGAACTCTGGAAGCTGGTGATGGACAAGGAGACCTGGCGTGCTACGATTCAGGGGGTCGCAAAGAGTTGAACACGACTGAGTGACTGAACTGAACTGAACTGGGAGGAAGCTGGAGAGGGAAGAGTTCCTATGAAGAAAGTCATAGCGTGCAGGATTTCAAGTGTTGATGGGTTAAATTTAAGAACATGTTATACTCATAGCTCTTCATAATATTGTGTTCTGGCCTATGGCTATGAGTGTGTATGATGAAAACCCCAAGACTGAAAAAACAATTTTTCTCCAAACTGTCATACTTTGTTGTTATTTCTTATGCAAGTGATTCTTGGTAAATGACACAAAGTTTGAGGGTGTGTGGATGTATTACATCTCTAACAAAAATGTTATCAAGTTATCAATCTGCAAATTAGCATAGGTCTTTTTCAAATTAGATATCATATACTGAGATGACAGGTTGTCATTTCTGTTTCCAATTGGGGTGAGATCTCCAGTAGATCAGTCATGTTGTGTTTGTCTATTCATCACTAACACAATTGTTGCTTTTTTTTTAATTTTTTGTTTAAAATTAAAACAAGAATTAAACAATTTTGTTTAATTTTTTTTTTTAATTTTTTCCAAGCCATGTGGCATGTGGGATCTTAATTTCCCAGCCAGGGATTGAACTTACACCCCCTGCATTTGAAACACAGAGTCCTAAACACTGGATCACCAAGGAAGTTCCCAGTATGTTATTTTAACGTCCTTTTCTGGCTCAAAATACAATGCTTGCATCAAGACTAATGCTTATTGTACTTACACTTTTGGGAGAAGAAATTTTGGATTTAGAATGAATTTCAACATGTTTAATGGCTCCCTGTTGAGCAAAACTGAAATCCAAAGTCCTTATCATGACTTGCAAAGCCTCTGAGGCTCTTGTGGTTTTCAGTTCTGTATTCCCTCCCACTCCACAGTGACACCAGGGCTGCAAAACCCCACACAAACACTCTAGCCACTCAAGAGTACTTCTTGGTTCTTTTTGCATCACATCTTTTGATTATGCCTGAAATCCTTCTTTGCTTTTTATGCTTGATTGATACTTAATTCACTTTTTCTTCCCAACTTAAATTGCCTCCATTCTGAGGGTTCCTTGACACTTCCTCAAAGTTATATTTGCCCCCTGTTTGCTATACTACACACACTGAATCTATTTTCACATCTAGCTTTTGTCATATTTTATTACAATTGCTTATGGATTTCTACCTCTCCTTCACATGGACAAGCTCTCTTAAAAACACGTACACATACTCTAAGCTCCACCAAGGCAAGTATTGTAGCATTCTGTTCTGTAGCCTCTTTACTTTGCATAAAGTCAGAAAAGTGGTTTTAAAATGTTTATGAATAAAATTACAGAGCAATTGTTTTCAAGTTAGAATTTACTCTTCCCCTTACAACTATATGCCATTGGTGAAAACACTTAACCTCTCTGAACTTCAGTTTCCTCATCTGTAAAAAGGAGAAAAATGCTTCATGATTGTTGTGAATATGATATTAAATGTTTCCCATGGAGCACAGTAGAGAGTTCTTTAAAATGTATTATGTGAGCTAGTCATATTATTAAGTATATAGCTAGAGGGGACTAATAAAAAGATGCTTATGTTATGGCTTCTTTGAAATGCTAGACTGAATGAGAATAAAGTATTCAGCTTAGTCTTAATGATTAAGTTACAGAGGACAATCTAATTTGCTCCCAAGAGACTTTTTATTTTAGAAACAGCCACAAAATGAAAAACAAAAACAAACAAAAAAAAACACAAAAAACTAAATTACTTAAAAAGTAGAATTACTTCAAGACACAATTGTATTTTTTTCCCCAAATATTGTAATGAGAAACAATATTAGGCACTGCCGTTACACTTTAGCAGAGGATTTGTTTATAATCAAGTTTAAAATCTGACTACACTAATTTCATTAGCATCTTATTTGTGCTTGGTTCACTTAATGTTATTCAAACATTCTATTTGAAATGAATCTCCTGAGATTTATTTTTCCCCTTGAAGATAAACTTACTTTAATGCTTTCACAAGGGTTGAAGTGTGGACATAGTAGATAGCTAATGGGCATGAAAAACTGTAGCACAGCATGAAGCAGAGAATGAGCCCCTGCTTGTGTATATAAATGCCTCCATTCTGTGGGCTTCCATGGTGGCTCAGCGGTAAAGAATGCGCCTACAGTGCAGGAGACACAGGTTCCAGCCCTGAGTTGGGAAGATCCCCTGGAGAAGGAAATGGCAACCCATTTAGAACTATACTTTGGCTTGCTGAAGACCCTACACCTGAGCCATTTCATTTGAGGGTTACATGGGCTGGAGAAGAACTTGGTAATTTACCCTATCCCCAACCACCAATGGAGGGTGTGACTGAAGCTGACTAGCTGTGTGACTCTGGGTTATTCAACCTTGCAGACTCAGTCATTAGCATAGTCAATATGCCCTGAGGCAAAAAGATCTTACCTCAAACCCACTTTGGTAAAAAAAGTCAAAGGAAACTTCATTCGTTTAATTATTTCTTGGGGTTAATGTTCCAGGGGACTTTAAGTTCCAAGACAGGAACATTTTAGTATTGTGTTTGACTATAATTTATAGTTCATGGGGAGAATGGGAAAACACCTCAGTAGAACTGACTCACTTTCTTAAAAGATTCTTACAAGAAGATCATAGTCAACGACTTACAGTATTGATCTGTGTGTACTCCTCTGAGATTCTTACAGTCATTTTAACAATGATCTTTGTTTCCTTACATTGCCATACCATGCACTCACAAAATCAACGTTAGCAACTATGTAACCTAACTGTTGCCCTCTAAATCCAGGTAACTAGATGGTTTATAGAACTGGCAGTGATCTTTCTCACTGCATATAAAAATATCTACTGATCTACATTTTTAACTATCAGATCAGTGGCTCAGTCGTGTCCGACTCTTTGCGATCCCATGAATCGCAGCATGCCAGGCCTCCCTGTCCATCACCAAGTCATCTAATATCCTTAATATGCTGTTGCCTTTATGCAAAGTTAAATAATATCAGTTCTTTTCTTCATGAGTTGCATCCTTGTCTATTTGGGGAAAACATTGATTTTTTTTTCTCCCCATGGTTTTTATATATCACAAGCTGACATTTTTTATGCTGTTTTTTTAGCCCAAATGCCATCAAATATGTCAAGTGCCCATGGGAACATTAGACTTAAGGGCTATCTCTGCTATATAAGTAGTCTAAGAGTAGCAAACAATGAACTGTGTATGTTCAATCCAGACATGAATCACATTTCCTTCTTCAATTCTACCCTCATCTGCCAAGTTACAAAAGGAAGTTAGATATATATGATCTGGATACAGACTTGGTTTATTTAGGATTTTCCACTTGAGTCAAATATTACCTATCTTGCTCCTCAGTCTCCACTAGCTCTTAATTGGATAGTCCAGATCCTAAATAGTCTGATGTCTTGGGATATGGGGCATGCAGGTGAAAAGAGGTAGTATGATTTGTGACTAATGTCCTTTTTTTCAGTGATTAAGAATTATTACTTTACAATACTGTATAAATTTTAAAAATAAATACATAATAAATGAAAGAAAAAGAATTATTACTTACATAGATTGAATAACTTTTCAATGAAGCTCTTCACTCTCTTACATAGGCTGGATATTAGGTAATGTTTTCTAAAGGAAACCATACAGATAGCTTGTTTATAAAATATTTTAAAAAGAGAAAATTTTGATTCAAACCAGTTAATCCTAAAGGAAATCAATCCTGAATATTCACTGGAAGGACTGACGCTGAAGCTGAAGCTCCAATACTTTGACCACCTGATGTGAAGATCTGACTCATTGGAAAAGACCCTGATTCTGAGAAAGACTGAAGGCAGGAGGACAAAGGGATGACAGGATGAGATGATTGGATGGCATCATGGGCTCAATGGACATGAGTTAGAGCAAGCTCTGGGAGTTGGCGATGGACAGGGAAGCCTGGCGTGTTGCAGTCCATGGTGTCACAAAGAGTCGGACACGACTGAGTGACTGAACTGAACTGATATAGTTGAATACTAACAATACTTGCAATAAATGCATTTAACAGAGAAGGAAATGGCAACCCACTCCAGTGTTCTTGCCTGGAGAATCCCAGGGATGGGGGAGCCTGGTGGGCTGCCGTCTATGGGGTTGCACAGAGTCGGACACAACTGAAGTGACTTAGCAGCAGCAGCAGCAGCAGCATTTTAAATAAAAGTGTCAGGTAGTGATACTGCTTGACATGACTTCATGACAAGAGCAACTGTATTTACTTTACTCGCAGTATAGTTTCCATTGTGCCCTGGAGATAATGGGACTAAAAAAAACAAGTCCTCACTAATTCCCGGCACTCAGCATAATAGTCAGATGTATACTGAATGGTGTTTCTTTGGGAAGAAATGTGAGCAATTTTTATTTCAACTATAGGGAGACAGTAAAAGGAAAAATCTTCAGATAAAAAAAGTGAATTTAATAGCATTATTATTATATGCAGTGTCTACACATCCACTGTTGTTAATGTTGCTCTGTTGTTTCCATTATAAATCTATATATTTACAGAATAAAAATTCTTACACAAATGTTGCTGTAGGTTTAATCATTGTAAGCAAATTGCCTATGCTAAAAAATGAAATATTTCCATAAATCAGTAGGACATGTTCATTAAATTTCAAAGGAAAGATAAATTCAAAGTAATTTAGTTAAAACAAAAATGTCCTTAAAGTTTTTAGTGTCTCTTTTTAAAAAACTGCTCATAGAAATTTTTCACTGTTTATAAGTGTTAAGCACAGAAAATAAGATTGAGACAAATTTTAAATAGGCACAGATAATCTTTCAAAGAGGCACTTTAGAAATGTAATAACAATGTAATTTAGAGCAAATGTTTAGTTTTTAATATAATTTCTTCCAGTATATTTATGCTTTTCATTTGACTTAGACTAGAAGACTTACTTGTCATTTCACCTTTCTTTTTGCAGTTGGTTTTATTTTCTGGTTCCAATGCATTTCTTTTTTTTTTCATTTTCTGACATTAGACTTGGCAATTCATAGACTAAAAGCAACAAAGAATAACTTCCCAACATGTTGAAATTTTACAAAAGATTTTTTGTTAGGCTTCACAAGCATTTGATAAAATAAATGTAAAATATAGGATGGAAAAAATAAGTACAAAGTCTTTGCAAAGCAGGTTATATTTTGCAGTTTTCAAATGCCATTATATTTTTTCTTTCTTACAAGAGCAAAGTGGATGATCATTTCCCAAACATGGAAAATAAAGCTCCATTTCTACTTCAAGTGACTTATTTAGGGTCTGTTATCTATCTTTCTGTTCAAGGGTAATTTGCCAAAGAGTCAGCCAATATTAGCCAAATATAGTTAAATTAAGGAAATCAAAGTTGTTTTTTTTTCTTTAAATATGTTACAAGAGTTTCAATAATATAGTATATGCCAAGTGCAAATACTAATACATAAGTTTTTTCTCACCAATGCAGGCCTTTAATAATAACTGTATCATTATGTTAATAAGAGCTAATAATTATTCAGTAATATGATGTTTCTGGAACTGTTAAAAGTGTTTTGCATAGATTAACACATTTCGTCTTTACAATGATTCCATGGATAGGAACCACTGTTTCCAACTTCTAGATTAGGAAACTTGGACACAGAAAACTTAAACAGTTTGACAAAAGTCACAATATGACAAATTGAAATGAGAACTAAGCAGGAAAACTCCAAAGACAACACTCTGAATCACTGCTTCTGTAAAACTGCCCTTTGGACACTCTGTACTTCAAAGTCTTTTATATTAAGATTTAGTTTCTTTAATGGCAGATGAATTACAAACAAAACTTGAAAATGTCTAATAATTAGCAAAAAAGTTGGCAGAGATTCTGTAAAAGGGGGATATAACAGGATATATATATATATACATATATATAAAACAGGATATAACAAACTAAGAAGCTCCCCAACATGGAAACTGTGTGGCTAATAAGTAAGAGTCAAGGACTGTAAGTATAAGCAGAATTCTAAAACAACCTGGACACAACAGGGTAACATGACAGCAGATTTAAATGCCAGGTCATGATGGATTCTTTCTTGTTATTATTTTCAACCTATTATTTAACTATTAATAGCAGACAGTTGGGGCTTCCCTGATAGCTCAGTTGGTAAAGAATCCGCCTGCAATGCAGGAGACCCTGGTTCAACTCCTGGGTCAGGAAGATCCACTGGAGAAGGGATAGGCTTCCCACTCCATATTCTTGGGCTTCCCTGGTGGCTCAGCTGATAAAGAATCCACCTGCAATGCGGGAGACCTGAGTTCAATCCCTGGGTTGGGAAAATCCCCTGGAGGAGGGAACGGCTACCCACTTCAGTATTCTGATCTGGAGAATTCCATGGACTCTGTAGTCCATGCAGTCGCAAAGAGCAGACCACAGCTGAGCCAGTTTCACCTTCACCAGGCTTCTCTGGTGACTCAGTGGGTAAACAGTCTGTCTGCAATGAAGAAGACCCGGGTTCAATCCTGGGTCAGGAAGATCCCCTGGAGAAGGAAATGGCAACCCACTCCAGTATTCTTGCCCGGAGAATTCCATGGGCAGAGGAACCTGGTGGGCTATAGTCCATGGGGTCACAAAGATTCAGACATTGCTGAGTGACTGTCACTTTACTTCATAGCAGACAGTGACAACCTAATTATCACCACGAGGAGCAAAATTACAAGAGAACCAGAAGGATAGAAGGCAACTTCCTTCTGACTATGAAACCTGCTTCGTGGTGGCTCAGACCACAAAGAATCTGCCTGCAATGCAGGAGACCCAGGTTCAGTCCTCATGTGGGGAAGATCCCCTGAAGAAGGGAATGGCTGGTTACCCACTCCAATATTCTTGCCTGGAAAATTCCACAGACAGAGGAGCCTGGAGGGGGTTAGAGTCCATGGTGTCTCAAAGAATTGGACACAACTGAGCAATTAACACTTTCACTTTGTATTTCCCAGGTGATGCAGTGGTAAAGAATCTGCCTGCCAATGCAGTAGATGCAAGAGAATGATAAGTGATACTAGTATTCTTGCTGGAAAAAACCCTTGGACATAAGAGCCTGATGGGCTACATTCCATGGGGTCGCAAAGTGTCTGATACGATTGAGCTTATGCGCACTCACACACACAAAACCTGTAATCTGCTATGGAGATAAAATGTGTGCTTAAAAACATGGTTCTAAAAATGCATGCTACATAGCACCAACAAGAAACAAAATGAACAGCACCATTCATAAAGGGAGCCTTCGTGGAAGAGAAAAAATAATAATAATAATGTTTTTGAAATGAGTCTACTAAGCGCCTCTTAGGTACCAGGCACTGCCTGTTCCCTGGGGTTACAGTAAGGTCAAAATAAGACCCCTAGCTAAATTCCAGTCGGGGAGGGAGATAGACAGATAGATAACAAGATGTGGCACAGCCTAATAAAAGGATAAAGAATGAGAAGCTGAGCTATTTTAGTAGGGAGGCAGGGAAGACCTCTCTCAAGTTGTGATATTTAAAATGGGACTTAGATAAAAATGAGAACAAGCCAGTTAAAATTCTTTAGTTAATGATTTCTAGGCAAAAGGAGGAGAAGGCAATGGCACCCCACTCCAGTACTTTTGCCTAGAAAATCCCATGGATGGAGGAGCCTGGTAGGCTGCAGTCCATGGGGTCGCTAGAGTCGGACACGCTTGAGCGACTTCACTTTCACTTTTCACTTTCATGCATTGGAGAAGGAAATGGCAACCCCTCCAGTGTTCTTGCCTGGAGAATCCCAGGGATGGGGGAGCCTGGTGGGCTACCGTCTATGGGGTTGCACAGAGTCGGACACAACTGAAGTGACTTAGCAGCAGCAGCAGGCAAAAGGAACAGGGAAAGGAAAGTACTATGGGCCAAAAAGGTACAAAATGAAGTCAAAAGGTGACCAGGGTCAGATGATGTGATGTCCCTACATCACGTAGGGATGACTTGTAGGCCATGGAGGAGTCTTTGCATTTTAGTCTAAGGGAGACAGGAAGCTACTGGAGGGCTTGGAGATAGGGGCTTTACCATGCATGACCTTGTCAGAGGCTCACAGTGACTTTCAGTGAAGACTACACAATAAAAGCAGGTGTAAAAAATAAATGAGAGGCTACTATTCAGTCCTGGGAGTGAAGATGGTAGTTCTGACCAGGGTGTAAGCAGTGGAAATTTCAGAGAAGTTGAAATACTCCATATTGAATGTGAAGCCAGCAGAATGTGCTGATCAACTGGGAAGACCAGAATAGGACAAAAAAGAAAAGATACAGCAAAAGTCACAGGTGGTGCAAAAGAACAGCACTCATGCAGTAAAAACTCACAAAGTAAACCAGTTTGAGAGCAGCCATTGCCACAGCCTGACCAAGCGGTGCTTAATCACTGAGACATATTTCATTACAGAACTGTTCTTGCCACATGTTTACCCAGACATAAGATTGTATATGTTTTCATACTGCATACATACACAAGTATGCATATACATATATAATTGTGTATATTTAGTTACCAAATGGGCTTCCCAGGTGGCTAAATTGTAAAGAATCTGCCTGTCAATGGAGGAGACACAGGTTCAATCCCTAGGTCAGGAAGATACCCTGGAGAAGGAAACGGCAACACACTCCAGTATTCTTGCCTGGAAAATCCCATGGACAGAGGAGCTTGGTGGGCTACAGTTGATAGGGCTGCAAAGAGTCAGATACAACTGAGCGACCAAAAAATAGTTACCAAATACATCATTCCTATTTTCTGAAGACTAGAATTCCCTTTTCAAAAGAAGTAAAAATAGTATTAGTATTCCAAAAACTTTAACCCCAAAAGCATTAATAAAAAAATGAATCTAAAATGTCAGCATCTTTCCTGCTACATTGTCAATTTAGAGTTGTTACTTTACAGTGATTCATTCACTATCAAGCTTCCAATCTTACTTTAAAAACAAGCTACTTGGCTCCCTCAAAGAAGGCAAACACAGACCCAGTAAATATGCATCAGGACATTTGTATCCATTCATTTTCCCCCAAATGCTTACTCAGGCCTAATGTACATCAAGTATTATACAAGGTGGTAGGGTAATAGAAATGGATGATCACATGAGTCATGGACTAGTGGTCTCAATGTCTGGAAGGAAAGCAACCTTGAGTACATAATTACAAGTGATGGGCTGGAAGCAGAGTGATTTAAGGAAATATAAGGTTCCACACAGCACCTGCCACTAAAGGAGCTGGGCTCTACCTGATGAATACATTTTAACATGATACAGAGTTTCATTTGTTCAGGAAGCTGATTGTTTATTCTCCAGAGGAAGCCTTCCCAGTGATTTAAAATCTGTACATGGGCATTAAACATTAACGACTTCAATATGTCTCTGGGAGTGAGAAAACAGTAAATAATCTCAAATGGGTTTTTCGGACTTTTTTTTTTTTTTTTTTGGTTATTTTAACCTGTGGCACAGAACTTGTAACATGTCAGTACTCAAAATATTTACTGAAGAGTACATGAATGAATAATTGAGTCTCTGTGTTTAGAGAAAGAAATGAATGAGGGAATAGAATTTTCAAAGCAGAAAGAAAAATAAAGAAATTGTCAAAAGTAAGAAAACTTCTCAGCTCTGTTTTGATGTTTTCACCTCTCACACACATCTTACATCTACATTCTTCATAAATGTGTTGAACTATGAATTGAAAAACCAGAGATTTTATCTTGTTGCTTTTTAACACAAGATAAGTTCTTAGAGCCTACAATGCACAGCAATATCTTCAGCTTTTTACTTAAATGCTACATTTTTTTAAAGAGACTTCATTTTGCTTTATATCCACTGGTCTTAGAGACTGAAAAAATAGGAAAGATTTTTTTTTTAATTAACAGTAAGAGAAAGCTAATTTTCTTATGAAAACCCTCACTTTACCATACCCCAGACACACTTCTAATCTCCATGTTTTCTTAGAGATACAATAGGTTCAAAGAGCCTTTGCAGCGTGCTGCAATGGTTACCATGGATATATTTTTTTAACTTTAGTGAACAGTGTGCTTTCAAAGACATAATCTGTCAAGGCCTTCGGCAAAGCAAATTATGTATTTCTGAGATTTAAAAAGTATTTTTGATGTCTTCTTTTTTCCCATTAAATAGTTTAAAATTTAGAAAATTACAGAGTTTAACAGACACTACCTCTCATTCAGCTAAACAATTTTTTATATTTTGCCAGTTTGTTTCAATTGTTCTGTTTACTGAACAATTAAAATATTGACATAGGAAACTGAAATTTCTGTGTTTTTTTTTTCTTCCCTATAGCCTTTATGATTCCAGCCTCCCTCCCCTTCATCATTTTCCAAAGGAAAAGATTTGGCATATTTCATTCCACTTCATGTTTCGACTTCTACTACATATACTGTATCCACAAATAAAGTATTTTTAAAATTATATGATTGACCTCTTATTGTATCAACCAGCAATTTTTTTTGTTACCCAATGTTAAATTTTTGAAATATATTCATGTTGATTCATATAGATTACCCTTGTTTGAAATGCCAATTATATCATATGTCAAATTCTTGTATCTTCTTAGATCTCACTTCTTACATAGATCTTACTTCTTACTTAGATCTTACTTCTTGTATTTTACTTAATAACCTATTCTGGTCCACTGATATACTTTCTCCTACACTAAAACCATGTTATTTTAATTGCAATATAATAAATGTTAATATATGGAAGGCTCTACTCCTTTCTCATAATTGTCTTGGTCATTCTTAAAACTTCCTTCTTTGTATCACCTTTGGAATCATTTTTCTAGTTTAGAATTGTTATTGAATTTATAATGTATTAATACTTGAAGTTAACATATTTATGATATTGTGTCTTATCTACACTATATCTTTTCTTTTATTCAGGACTTTCTTCATGTTCTTCAGTAATGTAACTGTCCCCACACTTTTTTACTAGATTTCTTTCCAGATTATCTAATAATCTTTGCTGTCTCATAAAGTATCTATTACATTTTAAAATGACTATTGTTGATATAGTAGAATAATAGGCAATTTATTTTGATTGGCGTGGTCAAGAGAATCATGGCCCTCCACCCTAAGGATGTCCACATTTTAATCCCCAGAACCTAAGAATATGTTAGGTTATATGTCAAAAGGGAATTAAGGTTGCATATCAACTTCAGCTTATAGTTAGCTGACCTTGAGAAGGTGAGATAGTGAGATTGTGTTGATTTATCTCGGTAGGTCCTTTGTAGGAGCTTCCTTGGTGGCGTAGCAGTAAAGAATCCACTTGCCAATGCAGGAGACATGGGTTCGATCCCTGGATCAGGAAGACCTTTTAGAGAAGGAAATGGCAACCCATTCCAGTATTCTTGCCTGGGAAATTTAGTGGACAGAGAAGCCTAGGGGGCTATAGTACATGTACTGTACTCTATGTACTGCAAAGACTCAGACTTCAATTATTGCTACCTTGAGAGGAATGATATTATTTTATAAGTCATATGATGTTGCCTGATTGGCTGATGCTAATTGTAAGGTAAGGAAATCCCTACTTAGTCTTTGTTCTAGCAGGCAAAACAAATGTCTTATTCAGTGTCTCTTGTTTGACATTTACTAGTCACCTCAAACTTAATATGTCTAAATTAGTATTATTTTCTCCCCAAATCTTCTCCTTTCCTAGCTTATCCATCTCAGTTAATGGTACCATCATTTATTCAGGTCCACACTTTTTCCTGTGTTTCTCATATCCATATTACTGGCAAATCCAATGAGCCCTAACTTTAAAACCAAGATATAATTAGCCCTTCTACCTCCCTGGCTCATACTAACTCCGACAAACCACTTCCATCTCTCATCTGGATTTCAATACTTCCCTTGATGCTCTTTTTTGCCCCATGAGTCCATTTTACCAGTAAGCAGAATGACCTTTGAAAAAATGTAAATTATTTGATGTCATTCTTGTGCTCAAATTTCTCCATTGGCTTTCTATCAGATTCAAAATTCAATCTAAATCCTTATTATGACCTTTGATATTCTATGTTATCTGACCTCATCTCCTACTATACTCTACGTCACTTAACCTGCCTCAGACACACTGCTTTCTCTGATGTTTCTTGAGCATGTCAAGCTGTACCAACAATAAAGTTTTTGTACTTGATGTTTCCTTTGCCTGAAACCCTTCTCCCTCAGATTTTCTAATGGATTATTTCCTCTGCTCATTCAGGTGTCAACCCAAATGCTCCCTCTTCAAAATGCAGTCCCTGGCCACATCATCTAAAATATCTAAAGAAATACACACATCCATGCAAAATGCCCTCAGTCATAGTTCTTTACTCCTTTGTTCTTCTACATAGGACTTGTTACTATCCATCAACATTATATAATGAAAGCAGTTTGTTTTTTTATTGTTTTCTTAATTACTGTAATGTAGGATCCTTGAGGGCAGAGATTTTTCTGACTTATTTATCATAGCATCCCCAGTGCCTGAAAATGTATCCATCATAATGGGTAAATTATGCTAAAGCAACATTTTTTTAAAACATGTTAAATTTAATCAAATACTTTATCTGTATCTAAAATATGATCATGGCTATTATCTATGTGGTGAATTACACACTCAATTTTTTTAAGTTTTCTGTTTTTGCTTAAAAAGAATCTGTAAACATTTTTTAGATCTACCATATCAACTAATTTAAATGCTTACTAATTTTATGTGCCTGAACCATTTAGTTTGTTTGAAATATGTTCTATTGAGATTATTTTTGTAGATCTTTTGCTTTCGATATATAAATCCAGGACAAAAAAGTGAATTGTGTGCAAGTTCTGAACTGTAGTATTTTATATTTTTCTCCTTTCTTTATTTTGCAAAATTTCTCTCCAATCTTAATAATGTATTTTTCTCTTCAATTTTGTCTCATTAATATTACTAGACAAGCTATATTTTGGTTAGAATTTTATAGTACATTTATTTCTTTTATTTAAAACTTTTCTGTACTTTAAGTGTTCTTCAGAATGAGCATTTTTCTGAATTGTATTTCAATAAAATATGGCTAGTCTTTATTTTTATATACAAAAATTTAGTACATTAGTAGTTAAGTGTGCAATTATTTTTAATCTTTTTTATTTACCATTCTTTATTTTTATTTTTTCATTTTTTTTTAACATTTGTTGGATTAATTTTTTCTTGGATCTCTTTATCTCACATACATATAACTTTCCCAAACATGTTAAGAAAAAATGTGAGTTTTCAAATTTTTTAGTGTTTACTCTTAAAGGTTTATAAATGTTTACTCTTAAATGTTATAGGGCTTCCCTTGTAGCTCAGTTGGTAAAGAATCTGCCTGCAGTGCAGGAGACCCAGGTTCGATCCCTGGGTTGGGAAGATCCCCTGGAGAAGGAAATGGCAACCCACTCCAGTATCCTTGCCTGGAAAATCTCATGGACAGAGGAGCCTGGTGGACTGCAGTCCATGGGGTCGCAAAGAGTCGGGCATGATTGAGCGACTAACACTAACTAACTAACTAACTTAAATGTTTAGCATTAACAATGACTTCATACAGTTCCAACAAATTCTAAAGTTACTCAGTATATTATTTCTCCTCCTAAATAACAAATAATTAATATGCTTTAGCTACCTTCCAACTCCTCTGCAATCATACTCTAAGACTTACAGATGTATTTTTTATTATCTTTAATAGACTTACCATCATTTACTACTCTTTTTGTCAATGAGTATTTACACCATCACATTTCTTTCCTTGAATTCATTTTTTTTTGTTTTTGCTGAAGAACATGTTTTAGTAATGTTTTAGCAAGAACTTTTCAATTATAAATGCTCAGCTTTTGTACTTCTGAAAATATCTTATTTCTTCCTTACTCTTGAATGATAATCGAGCTGGCTAGGATAACTTCCTCCTGAATGAATGCAAATAATTCAAAATCCTCTGAAAAAATAATCTTTAAATGGTTTTGAAAATGCCCAAAGTGATTTAAAAAAATAAAGTATCCCTAAAGAACAAAAAATATGAAACAAAGCAGATACATATGGATCAAAACTATATGGAGATTCTTTTTAAATCAATTATTAATCCTGGAAATGAAAATAACAACATTAAATTATGGGAGGTATGCTAATTTGGCCAAAACCATAGACAAAATGAAATAATTGGAATATCTTACTAAGAAATTGACCCAAAGTACTACATAGAATATATTAAAAAATAGATGAAATTGACCCAGAGTACTACAAAGGGATATATAGAAAAAGATGAAAAATCTGAAAGATGAGAGAAGAAGCACCAGGTAAAGATTCAAAGTTTCAATATAACTGTAATGTAAGTATCAGAAGTAGAGGGTGTAGGGAATAACATGTTGAATTTATGGCTGTCTGTCATGCAGTTGACTTTTTCTTGTGCTTTGCAATCTTAATTTTCAAGCTCACATTTTGGGGAATTTCTTGTAAAGTTTATTGTTGCTGTGGTCATTTTTGCTTTTTGTGTTTATTTGTTTCCCTCTCCAATTTCCAAATGCTTGGTCTGTGGTTTTATAGTTGTCTCCATACAACTCACAGGAATCGACTTCAGAAATAAGCCTTAAAATGAATGCCTGAGCCTTTCTTCCCTGAGGTTTCCACAAACAAAGTTTCTGAGTTAAGTGAGCACTTTGGCCAATGACCCAATATGCCTCCATCTCCCTTTCTTTCCTTGCTTTAGAAAGTAGCTCAACTCAGGTACAGTCAGATTTAATCCTCCTCAGATTAACACCACTGATACGACTGCAGGTCCTATCGGAGCCAGTCTGGTCCTTGTGAACACACAGCATTGAACACCAGCTACCTCTGCTTGAGTCCTCATCTGGGGCCTGCTTCCAAGAGCCTGGTCTTAGAAGTCTGTGGGTTAAGTGCCTACATGCTGCATTGTGTTTCTATTTGGTTTGTGAATCACAAAATCATCTTGCTGCTGCTGCTAAGTCGCTTCAGTCATGTTCGACTCTGTGCAACCCCATAGACGGCAGCCCACCAGGCTCCTCCATCCCTGGGACTCTCCAGGCAAGAACACCGGAGTGGGTTGCCATTTCCTTCCCCAATGCATGAAAGTGAAAAGTGAATGGGAAGTCGCTCAGTCATGCCTGACTCCTAGCGACCCCATGGACTGCAGCCCACCAGGCTCCTCCGTCCATGGGATTTTCCAGGCAAGAGTACTGGAGTGGGGTGCCATATGCTAGATTAACCTATTTTCCTCCAAAATGGGTAAAGAAAATCAAAGAAATGGATTCCTATATTGTCTTACTTCCTATGATTGTGGTGATAGTAAAAGATATTCTCGAAACCAAAATTTACACTACCAACTTTAACACGGATCAATAGTGTCCATTTCCGCTGTACCCGCTGCACATGATGCTGTCCTCAGTAAGCAGACTCATAGATACACTTACTGCTCATGAGAATCCTCTGTTCAGTATGAGTTAGTTGTGATAGTTTTCAAACACACTATGCCAGTATACATACTAGATACGATGCTTTTGTTGTTTAAATCAATGTGCACTGATTAAATATAGGTACCAAAACATTTTATTTCTGTGAAAATTTAGTTGAAAGTTTTCAAAAAGCTTGGATAGCAAAAGTTGCTGAATAAAAATGCAATCAAATTATATGTGGGTAAGGCAATGCAGAAAATTTAAGGAAACCTAATAAAAACCTAGAAGTTTTCTTTGCCAATGTCTTCAAAATTATGTTCTTCTCTAAAGGACTGAACTGGAAATTACATACTGAACTCTATATCTGATTTATAGTCAATAGATCTATCCTCTAAGAAAAAATTTTAACTCTACTTAAAAATACTGTAAATTAATGTGCCAAAAATATTTACCATGGGCCTGTAAAGCATGATTCTCTGCTTTAGCTAACTTTTTTGATTATCCAAAGACATACCAGTTCCAAAAGCTTTTATTATATTTCTAGCAACATCAGAAGGGTATTGGGAAGAAAATAAACTGGTGGAATTTCTTCTTTACAAAGACAGAAATAAGATGAAAATTTTATCTAATCTAGAAATGAAATTTTTTTCTTCTATCATTTCAATGCTCAGTGATGTAAATGGAGAAATGAGAGGCTGTCAGCAATGCTTTTTTTGTGACAGAGTGTGCTTGAGGATTAGTCTTATTTTGAAATTGTGTGATGTGGGACCAGGCAATACGAACTCAAGAAAGAATAAATCACTCCAAGCCCTTGGGAATCAAGACATAAGCGCAAATGTCAGAGTGTCGGGGAGGATCTGTGGCTTAGTAAAGACTTAGGGTGAGAATCCAAGGAGCTGTCTCTGTTACACAAGCATGCACTGCGGGTGCTGGCTCAGTACTACAGGTTAGCCTTTGCAGGACTTTTGGACAATGTCCTTATGGTTATTTATTACCTTAAAAACAATCTACATTGAATTTAGTCTTGAGGAGAATATAATCTTTAGGAGATTTCACCAAATTTTTTTTAAAAATTTAGAAAAGAAACTACTAACTTTCTTTTTTTTTTTAGGTAGGACTGAAATCTATACAAGCAAAATAAATTTGATTTTGTTGTAACAAATTGCCGTGCATGAGACTACTAATTTCAGAGATTTGTTTCTTTCATCTGTAAAATAACTAGAATCTACAGATATCAAATATGTGCTAAGTCATTTCAGTTGTGTCCAAATTTGCAACCCCACAGACTATAGCCCACCAGGCTCCTCTGCCCATGGAATTTTCCAGGCTAGAGTGGGTTGCCATGCCTACCTCCAGGGGATCTTCCCAACCCAGAAACTGAACCCCTGTCTGTTTTGTCTCCTGTATTGGCAGCTAGGTTCTTTATCACTGGTACCACCTGGGAAGCTCAAGATATAGAACAATAATATTTCTAAAATCACTGGACCAGTTCAACCACTTCATTTCTACATGAAAATAAAACCTGTTATGAGAATCATGACATGCTTTCCCTAAGTAGAAAATAATTCAATATTTTTTAACTTGCAAACACAGATGTGGATCAATCCTTCAAAAGAGCCTGTTCTAATGACTATATTACCCAGCTGTATGAAAGCTGAGGGGATGAGGAAGGAGAAGGCAGGACAGACAATCTCTACTTTTGATTCTTTTTGTACCAAGTAAACTACCCAAATTTGTGTAGACTGAAACATTTATTGGGATCATGTGACCAGGGTTGCAGTTTATTACATTTCTGGAGCTGTTCTTATTTAATTTTATGACCTCAACAATCAAAACACAACAATATGCTATACTAGATCACGTATCAACAAGGCTGTAGAGAAACTAAGACTCTAATTTGTTGCTAGTGGGAATTACATTGGAACAACTACTAATAAAAATAAAACTGAAGATATAATATGCCCTTTGATCCAGTAATCACATTCCTAGGTACAGATTCTAGAGAAACTTTCCCATGTGCTATTGCAACATTTACATATTCACACACATACACAAAAATGTAATTAACTTAAAAATCTAACATCAAGAAAATGGGTAAACAAATTCTGATCTGGTCACACTTAGGAGACCCTCTCTTGTAGCTAAAATGATTGTACTAGAAGTTGAAATAGAGTATCTACAGCATGAAGCATTTTTAAGAAGACTGAAAACATGCACATACACATATATATAAATATTTTTGCTTACACACATATATATTATATGTATGTTACATAGAAATATGTTTATTTTTAAATATCTTCCCAACCCAGGGATCGAACCTGCATCTCCTGTGTCCCCTGCATTTCAGGCAGATTCTTTACCCACTGAGCCATTGGGGAAGTCAATTTAAATATATAATATATATTACATAAATATTTATATACTTAAATATTTAAATAATTTATATAATTTATATAAATTTAAATATTTATATACTTAAATATTTCTGTAAGCAGAAATTTACATAGAAATAAGAAAACACCACACTTAGGATAATGATTATTTCAATAGAAGGAGGAAAAAGAAAGGATTCAGGAATGAGTACACACGAGTTTAGACTGTATCTACAGTATAACATTGTTTTAAAAGTGTAAAAGAAATACTAAAATAAAGTTGGCATCTTATATGACTTAGCAAAAGTTTGTAATAGTTTCTTGTATGTTTACTGTTCTATTTCTTTACTTTTATCTATACGTGAAATACAACCGATGCTTGAACAAAGTGGGGGCTAGGGCACTGCCCTTCCATGCCATTGAAAATCCACATTTAATTCATTGTTAGTCCTGCCTATAAGAGTTTCTCTCTACCTGAGATTCTGCATCCTCAGATTCAGTCAATCAGGCCTCATAGTACTGTAGTATTCATTACTAAAAAAAATCTAGGTATAGGTGGATTCACACAGTTTAAATTCTTGCTGTTCAAGGATCAGCTTTGTTTCATAATTATAAAATACACTCACTGCCTACTTTTCCTGAGTTGAAGATTTGGCAAACATTAATACCTAAAGCTTCACAGAAACAATAAAACACACGAAATGACCAAGAGTCAATGTGTCGAGTACCCTTTTTCCAGAGCCTATATGATTCTACTACAGGAAGTAAGCTACATACTACAACATTGTCTTTAATGGTCCATTTAATTTTTTACATTTTCATCAGTATCAGGTATACTTCTGATATTGACTGCTTGCTGAATCTTTACATGATTGGAAGATATTCCAGAGTCAGTGCAAAGAAATTAGGGGTCTTTGTGTGGAGACAAAAATAAATGGAAGTTTTTCATTCACAGTTTCCCTTGTTGTGAGGTAGGTAGCTCCAAGAATACCAAAAATAAAATTTTCACGTTGGCAGCTAGAAAACATGAAAGTGGTAAAGCCAATCTGTAGGTCTCTTCCCACTGCTTCTTTCAAAAGAACAGAGCGAAGGCGCCGACCAACTGACTGTTTTTTCAAGGTCTACTGTGAATATCTCAGGTTGTTTGGGTCATTTAGATTAAGACTAGGAGAAAATTAAACTCATTTTAGGGAGACTTTAATCTGCTATAGAGGAACATAAAGACTAAATTATATATCCCAGGCATTGGTTGTTTTTCTCCTCATTTTCTCTAATACTATTTCTTTTTTTAATTGGGAAAATTTTAATATCCACATTTCAATTAAAGGTTTATACTCCCTGCACTAATCTAAATTGAGAGAATCTTGACTATGCTACTGACCATTTTACCTAATGTGGAAAAGGCTTATTTACATTTCTTCTATCTCTGCCTCAAATGTTAACTAAAATTCACAAAGGGAGAGTTATATGTGTCTCCATAATACTTTATTTCTCATATACATGATTTTAGCTTTTTTAAAGTCCTATATTTACATAATTCCTAAGATTATGTTCACAAGAACAAAATCATTTTTAAAGCCCTGAACATTCTGCTCTAATAGCTCAGGGGGAAGCATGTTTTCCCAAGTATCAGTGTGGAGGAGTTGATGATAAATTACATAAAGGGAATAAAACTGGTTTCAGAGGAGATGAATAACAAGACTTCATCTCCCAGATGTTAACACCTGTCTTCTGCATAAGCTGATGGGCAAGAACTGTGTCTATTTAGATGACATGCTTGACCGACGCTCAGGTCTTTGGGACTCTCCATCCAGTCTTAGTCTTTCTGAGGTTATAATGTCTCCTTGCTAGATCAAAAGAAGCTGAACTCAGCTGTGTGGGGGCAGCTCTCCTGAGCATTTCTCCTTTTTGACATAGAACCTTTGATTCAAGGAGGAAAAAAATGGTACCGTGCACAGGCTTAAGTCAGTTTTTGAACTTTAGCTCTATTTTTCACAAGGCTAAATTTCTCTCAAAGTCTGAGGCACAAAGCAGACTACTCCTTTTCTGTTGGGTTGTGCTTTCAGGCTTATTCCCAATTCCCTGGAGTGCACCACTAATAGTAAAGCAAGATTGAGGATTCCAGATAAGTGCCAGTTTCCCTGTCATTTGGGTCACTGCTATTACTAAATCTATAAAACTAAAACTTCGAACAAGTGTCTAAATTGTTGTTTTTTTTAGTACTTACAAAACGTTAATGCTGCCTTGGTCACAGCAGTCAAAATGTGTGTTACTAAGCAGAGAGATCAAAGAAATCAACTGAACACCTAAGAGCACTCACTGTGTGTTGCATCACTCAATTTCCATGCAAATACTGCAAACTGTTATCATCTTTTTATGCAGAGTCCTGTTAAATAACATGGCCAGGGCACACACTCTGTAATATAAAATGTTGATTAAGCATCCAATGATTTCCAACTATAAAACATTAACTTTTCCATTCTGTTATCCTTTGTGTAGCATTTGGGTATTAATGATTGAGAGAAAAAGCAAAAACATTATGGTCCTTTTTATACATCAATAAAATATGCAATACGCTTACCAATGTGCTAAACTTACAGTGATTTTTAGGACAGCATTCCATTCTCTCTCAAGAAGGCTTACAATCTAGTTCAAATAAGCAAAGTATAGTATTGGTTGCAGACTTACTTTGGAATTGAAAACAACTTTAAAAGTTAGGTTGATTAAAAACTGTGGATATTTGAACAAAGTGTAAAGCAATCAAAGCACCCAGAATTTGGAGAGCTGAGAGCCTAGGTTCCTGAAAAAAGCCAGCCTCAGAGAAATGAGTTCAATATTCCATATGCAATTTTCCCTCAAGGTATTTGGCAGTTCCCAGCTGTGCATATGCAGTATGAAATGCCAAGATCAGGCAGAAAGCAGCTACTACAGGGCTATAAAAATAAGCAGAGTTTCTGTAATTTCACAGTTCTTAGAAGACAAATATTGTAGTTCAAGGTTCACCAAGGAGGAGGGGAATTGACTACAACCCTGGTTGTCTATTAAGATACCTGAAAGATTCCACCATAGGAATAAAGAGAGTCCTCTGTCTGTAACTGACAGAATAAGAAGCAAGGGATACATTAAAAAGTGTGTCTTAACGACCATAACAAAATTAATCAACAAATAAATGGCAAACAGATAGCTAGATCATCTTAAATGAATAAAATGTAAATATCATCTGGGCCAAAGAAAAATATAAATCGATACTTAGAAAATACTTGAAAAATATAACATATTTCCACTTTAAAATGTGGTGTGTATGTAACCTTAACTACATAAATTTTTAAAAGGAGCAAGGTTGAAAATCAATTATCTAAAGTTCCACCTCAAGGAGCAGAAAAACAGTTTTAAAAGAGCAGAAATCAATGAAACAAAAGCAAGACATATAAAATGAAAAAAATTAACAAATGCAAGAATTAGTTACTAAAGGTGAATAAAAGTAATAAGTTCCTAACAAACTGATGAAGCAGAAAGAGAGAGAACACAAATTACCAAAATCAAGAATGAAAGAGGACACGTTATTAGGTTCTACAAAAATTAAAATGGGATGCCAACAAGCACTTGAAAAGATGCTCAATATCTATAATCACCAGAGAAATGTCAATCAAAACCACAATGAGATATCACCTCAGACCTGTCAGCATGGCTATCATCAAAAAGAACAGAAACAGCAAATGTTGACAAGGATATGGAGAAAAGAGAACCCTCGTACACTGTTGATAGGAATGCAAATTGGTGCAGCCACAATGGAAGACAGTATGGAGGTTTCACTAAAGCCAAAAATATGACCCAGAAATTCCACTTCTAAGCATATACCCAAAAACAAAAATCAAAAACACCAATTCAAAAAGATATATGTGCCCAGAATTCATAGAATTATTTTCAAAATAGCTAAGACATGGAAGCAACCTAAGTGTACATCAACAGATGAACAGATAAAGAAGCTGTGGTATATATATACACACAATGGAATACTATTCAGCTATAAATGAAGATCAAAATTTTGCCATTAGTAACAACATGGATGGACTTAGAGGACATTATGCTTAGTGAAATAAGTCAGACAATTACTGTACGCTTTCACTTGTATGTGGAATCTTAAAAAAAAAAAATGTGAATGTGTAACAAAAAAGAAGCAGACTCACATAGAGAACAAACCACAGGTTACCTATGGGGAGAAGGAAGGAGGGGGAATCTAGGGATGGGGCAGTAGGAAATACAAACTATTTGCTTTAAGAAAGGCTCAAGGATGTACTGTATAATATAGGGAATATAGTCAATATTTTGTAATAACTGTAAATGGAGAGTAACCTTAAAAATTATATAAATATTAAAATTTCAAATAAAAATAAATATTTTGTGGGTAATATGTAGATATGGCAAGATTCATAAAACTGGAAGTTTATGTCTCTCTTCACGAGGGTAAAGAACATTATGGATTTGCAAGTCAAAGGTTTCTTAAGGAAAATGCCACGCTTCCATGGTGCCTGTGAATGTGATGATTAAAAGGGTAGGAGAGATAAAGAATAAATCACTTTACCTCAAAAAGTATAAAATGGTAATAAAATATATTTTAATAACTGTCAAAAAGAATGATATTGAAATTAATTAATTATTAAATGGACAAAGTTCAAGGAGAAATAGAAAATCTGATTAGGTCTATATCTTATAATAAAATTTAATCTGTATTTTAACAACTTATTACAAAGATAACTACAGGTCATTATAACATTACTAGTAAATTCCGTTGAGTATTTAAGGAAATAAGAACAATTTAATACAAAGCATTCTAGAAATTTAAAAAAGATAAAACACTTCCAATTTATTCCAGGAGGCCATCTTAACCTTAATGATAAAGATGAGAAGAATATAAAGAAAAGAAAATCACAGAACAATGACAAAAAATGATGCAAAATTGCTAACTGAATATAACAAATTAAGTTCCAGTTTACACTTACTTCCCTCTATAACTATTAACAGCTTACTGAAATATTTTATTAATACCAGCAAAGTAAGTTGGACCCCAAATGTTTCTTTCTTTTTGCATTTATTGAGATGATCATAAGAATTTTCATTTTTAGTCTACTAACATGGTAGATTACATTTATTGACTTGTGAATGTAAAAGTAATGTTACATTTCTGGGATAAAGCACATTCAGTTATGATGTATTATTCCTTTTTATATTGCTGATTCTATTTGTTAAGAAGCTTTGCATCTATGTGTTTGCAGACAATTCTCCATGAGTTTTTCTATACATCTTCTGAGTTCCTCTCTGCAGCTTTCTTCCTTCATGTACTTTACCTTGTGATTTATAGCATCTTTAGCTTCCTTAGATTTCTAGCTCTGCCTCTATTTTGGGACTGTCATCAAGTTCTTCCTGGATTCCCCCATCCTTTTGTAGAAACCTGGAAACTCTCCAGACATTCTGCTGGGGCAAGCATCATGTGGGGATGGGTCAATGTCTTTTACTGACTGATGATCAATGTTTTGAGAGGCATTGTTTTGTATATTTTGTCTTTTTTTCTTATTTTAGTTGTTTCAGTTGGGAGAATAACTCCAATTCCTACCATCTATATTGTACTGAAGTAGAATTAGACTTTTATTCCATATTTAATCTTATTTTTCAAGTAAATCTCCCAAGCTTCCTCTCTCAGCTAAAGACTCCACCATCCACACAGTTGCTCGTACCAGAAACTTGGTGTTGTCCTTGGTTCTTCCTCTTTGTTTACTTGTATAATCAAAGTCAGTCTTACCAAGTCTTCTCCAAAATATAACAGTAGGGCTTCTCTGGTGGTCCAGGGGTTAAGAATCCCCCTGCCAGTGCAGGGGTCATGGCTTTGATCCCTGGTCTGGGAAGATCCCACATGCTGCGAGGTAACTAAGCATGTGAGGTGCGAGTACTGAGACCACATGCCCAGCTACTGAAGCTTGCCAGCTTGGAGACCCCGCTCTGCAACAGGAGAAGCCACCACGATGAGAAGACTGAGCACTGAAACGAAGAGTAGCCCCCTTCCACCGCAACTAGAAAAAGCCCACACACAGCAGCAAAGACCCAGAGCAGCCATAAGTAAATAAACAAAAATACACCAACAATATATTGACTTTTGCCATTAATACTGCCACTGCCTCTAGGTCAAGTCACATGTAGGTATATGAATTTGCATAATATGACCTCTGAAAGGCATCAGTTTTCCAGAATCCATAAAGGAACTATGATAGTTTCAGATAAGCTTCTGAAATTAAAGGTAAATGTAGGAGATTCTATATTAATGCTGGTCTATATGACAATGAAAACAAACTTCATAAGAGTAGGAAAAAAAGGAACCTAAATTTTGATAGAAAGGGGAAAGAGGAAAATCAACCATACCTTCTTCTCAATGTATTATTGTAATCTGAACAGAACTATTTGTAAGAATCTAGCTACCAAGAATATTAGTTCAAAAATATTCCCTACCATTCCATCCTCAGTCCCACTCATTGAGAAGACAACAGCTTAAGAAATAGGGGCAAAAATGCTCCTTAACATTTAGGTGCAGAGAAATCATTCTGCTACACATAGAATCATCATTTATAGCTGAAAGTTCATAGGCATCTGCAAATTATTTAGTACACTATTCATTCATTCAATTCAATTAATTCATTCATAGAGTATCTTTTGGCACCTACTATGTTCCAGGATCTTGAGTTCTGGAGTTATGATTATGAATAAGACACAGTCACTGTTCTCAAAGTAGTTTATCTTCTAATAAAGAAAATATATTTATGAACACAGAAACAAGAAACCACCTTTGGAAAGCTTATTTTGTAAGGGATAATACATCTTTTCTTTTATTTCATACACAATCTCAAACTTTAAGATTGAAGGTTCAGAACATGAGCAGGTATTTCCACCAAGATCATGTTCTACTACAAAAGAACTCTAAGAACAGCATTGTAGCCACTTACACAATCAAAATGGTTCAGATATCACTTATTATTTCTTCCTATATCTTGTATTTGGGCCTATGAGTGCTTGTTCTGCTGGAGACAGCAGCTTTTCTCTTTTGGTGGTATGTTTAGGAACGGGGGCCTCCCAGGTGGCACTACTGGTAAAGAAGCCACCTGCAATGTAGGGCACAAAATGGATTCAGGTTCAATCCCTCGATCAGGAAGATCCCCTGAAGAAGGGCATGGCAACCCACTCCAGTATTCTTGCCTGAAGAGTCCTCATGGACAGAGGAGCCTGGCGGGCTAAAGTCCATAGGGCTGCAAAGAGTTGACACAACTGAAGTAACTGAGCACACATGCATGCATGCATAGGAACGGGCTAATGACCCACTTTGTTCATTTTGTGTGAAAGTATTTAATGTAGACATGTGCTAAAGAAAACTAAATTTTAATATATTTTGGTGTTTATTTTCTGTTTGGTAGTTTTAACTTTCTAATCTGGTAGAATGTCTTCGTGATAATATCCACTAAAAATATCAGAGTACCCACATCAGGCCTTATGCTAAAGATTTAACCTGCAATATCAATTCAGATCAGTTCAGTTCAATCGTTGTCATGTCTGACTGTTTGTGACTCCATGGACTGCAACACGCCAGGATTCCCTGTCCATCACTAACTCCTGGAGCTTACTCAAACTCGTGTCCATTGAGTCAGTGATACCATCCAACCATCTCATCCTCTGTTGTCCCCTTCTCCTCCTTCTCCTGCCTTCAATCTTTTCCAGCATCAGGATTTTTTTTTCCAATGATCAGTTCTTTGCATCAAGTGGCCAAAGTATTGGAGCTTCAGCTTCAACCTCAGTCCTTCCAATGAACACCCAGGGTTGATCTCCTTTAGGATGGACTGGTTGGATCTCCTTGTAGTCCAAGGGACTCTCAAGAGTCTTCTCCAACACCACAGTTCAAAAGCATCAATTCTCTGGCACTCAGCTTTCTTTACTGTCCACATCTCATACCCATACATGACTACTGGAAATGCCATAGCTTTCACTAGAGGGACCTTTGTTGGTAAAGTAGTGTCTCTGCTTTTTAATATGCTGTCTAGGTTTGTCATAGCTTTTCTTCCAAGGAGAAAGCATCTTTTTAATTTCAGTATCAACTACGACTGTATTTAATGACTTATTTATTTAAGACACAAATTCTGGAGGTAGGCTGTTTGGTATTGAACAAGCTAAAAAAATATCAAAAAGAGACATTGTTCTTTCTGTCTTTTTATTCCAATTTAGATTTTGGCTTTTACCCACAGGATGTTAAGATAGCCTCTGTACTTCTATTATCAAAATCATTTTTTATTACCCAGCCATAAAAAAGAATGAAATATGCCATTTGCAGCAACAAGAATGGACCTAGAACTATTATACTAAGTGAAGTAAGTCAGAAGAGAAAGGCAAATTCAATATGATATCACTTATATGTGAAATCTAAAATATGACACAAATGAACATATCTACAAAACAGAAATAGACTCACAAACATAGCGAACAGACTTATTTTTGCCAAGGGGAAGGAAGGTGGGAGAGGGATGGATTGGGAGTTTGGGATAGGAATCATGGAGTAGGGCGAAGGAGATGCCAGGTGAATGAGTGAATTATATAAACTTTCCTGGCAACCTTACCTTACCCAATATCTTTCTCTCGTCTTGCCTCCGCACCGCCAGCGGCGCCCAGCACCCTACTCGCTGCACCCCGCGACCTAGAGCAAAGAGGTTTGTGCGGCGAGTGAGGGCCAGAGAGGAAAGCGCGCCCGCGGAGTGCCTTCCAGACCCCTCTCCTATCATTTGGCTAAACTGGAGTCATATAGCCACTCATACTTGTAAAAGGACCAAGGCAGCCAGGCAGTATCCCTCACTGGATCCTTACACAAACTTGGTGATGTGGATTTTCAGGTGTTATAATATTGTTTTCATTATTTTCTGATCTTACAAAGACCAAAATCAAGAAGAATGCCTTAATTATTAAATTTTTAGTTGTATATGTGGCCGGGAAACAAAGCATGGAAGCAGGTAAGGCTATCTGATCACAGAAACCATGAAGGATTTCTTCTTTAATTTTTTTTGATTGAAAGATAATTGCCTTACAATGTTGTTTTGGTTTCTACCGTACAACAATGCAAATCAGTCATAATTATATATATATTTCCTCCCTCTTGAGCCTCCCTCCCATAGTACTGATGAAATTATTTGCAGGGAAGGAATGGAGATGCAGACATAGAAAATGGACGAGTGGACACAGTATAGGAAGGAGAGAATAAGATGAATTGAAAAAGTACCACTGACATATACACTATTATGTGCAAAAAAGATACTAGTGGGAAGCTGCTATATAACACAGGGAGTCCAGCCTGGAGCTCTGTGATGACCTAGAGGAGCTTCTTCTTGATTCTGCTTTAAGAAACAGACATGAGAGGAGCTCAATGAGGAAGGATGACTAAATGTAAGGTGTGGTTCTGGATGGAGCATGGGACAGGAAGAGGTCATTAGGCAAAAGCTAAGATCTAAACAAAGTGTGAAATTTAACTGACACTAATGTTTCAGTGTTAGCTAGTTAGTTGCAACCAATATACCATATCAGTGTCAGATGTTAACAGTAGAGGAAACTGAGTATGGGTAAATAAGAACTATTAATTTTCCTGTAAATCAAAAGCTGCTCTAAAAATTAAGTTTATTTAAAAGAAAAAAAAAATCAGTCTAATACCTAAAATCATCCACTTGAACTCTTAGAAAAAAAATAGCATAATTGAAAGAGGTTATCAATGAGTATAATGAGTATTTATATACTGTTCAAACTTCAAATTTATATATATATATATATACATATACACACATATATGAATGCACAAATTAGTCTCTGAACACTAAAGATTTAGAAATTCTAAAAATTCATATGAAAGCACGTCATATTGTATAACCAGGAAAAGACATTTAACATAGTAGAAAAGTCATTTAGTTGAACAGTGATTCCAATTAAATAGAAATTAAAGGCTTAAAAGCAATTACAAAGGGTTTTATAGTCTTCACAAAGTCATGTACTTTTTATTTAATTATGTGGATGCTTTAGTTTAACAAAAATAGATAATAAATTAGATTTAAGTATTCAAGGAAAGGCCAAGCCTCACCTGGCCTCTTGTTGTTAATTGTATATCTACCTCATGGCATAGTCTATTTAAAAGTGTATTAAAACATTTATTTTCATTAAATTAATATAAAGTGTTCTACAATTAATGTCTTGACACAGTGTCAATGTTGTAAGTAATACTCAAAATATGACTTTCTATATTAGACAGTGAAACAAAAGATGGGGAGAAAACTCAATTTTTGTACCATATTGAAATGCTTGGGAATACCGCTTGGTACTGTCACTCACCAAGAAAAATGTCTCCATTTTTCTCACGTATTAGACATAATCTCCTCCAGGAGATCTTCCTGACCCAAAGATCAAACCTGCATCTCTTATGCTTCCTGCATTGGCAGGTGGGTTCTTTACCACTAGTGCCGTCTGGAAAGCCCATTAGACAGAGTACCTAAATAATCAGGTTGTAGTGAGAATGAATGACTTAATACTGTAAAATGTCAGGCATATAGTTTTATCTTTGTGACAGGGCTTGACAACTGCACTTCTCTTCACAAGTTATCCAGATGACATTATCTTCACTGTGTTAGTGAAAGGGCCTTACTTCCATTAACACAGAAGAGAAAGCAAAGACTTGCATCGCTTAGCACATACACAGGGCAGAGCCTAGAGCTCAATCCTTTAGGACAGAGTTGGCAGTAGGCATCAGCTCAGAGTTCTGCTGCAGGATTGGCATGTAATTATGACAGCCCTTTCCTTCCAAGAGTTTTAGAGCTGGAAAAGGCTTATGCCTGGCAAAGACTGGAGAAGGACTGTCTCAAATCCAAGGGGAAGCAACTGTGTGGAATTAATAAGGAGAGAGTCCAATTCAGGTGGCTCAGTGGTAAAGAATCTGCCTGCCAATGCAGGAGACACAGGAGATGTGTGTTCAATCCCTTAGTTGGGAAGATCTCCTGGAGTAGGAGGCAACCCACTCCAGTATTCTGGCCCAGAGAATTCCATGGACAGAGAAACCTGGCAGGCTACGGTCCATGGGGTCACAAAGAGTCAGACACGGCTGAGCACACACACATCAATAAGGAGAAAAGCCATCGGAAGTACCAAGTGCCTTGGTGGATTCTTTGCAGATGATTCCAGCTTGGAACATCTGCTCTAAATTTTCTGCTTTGGTCCACATCTTAGTAGGCAATTTAGATTTGCACAAAAGGAAATGGCAATGCACTCCAATGTTCTTGCCTGGAGAATCCCAGGGATGGGGGAGCCTGGTGGGCTGCACAGTCTATGGGGTTGCACAGAGTCGGACACGACTGAAGCGACTTGGCAGCAGCAGCAGCAATCATACTTCTAGCCAATTAGTCTGGCAGACTTATTGCTGTGAGACTATTTACCCATTTCGTGGCCAGACACATGATTCCCAATGCTTTTTCACTGAATAGCTATAATCTTAGGATCTTCAAAATCAGTTTTTTCATTTATTAAAAAAGGTAATAACTTCTACAAGATATGTTTGTCATAATGACAAAATAAAAGAGATAAGTGTAAGGAATGTATCACATCCTTGGGCAATAAGCAAAATAGCTTTATTATTATAATGATCATCAGCAAACTGTAGTAAAATTGGTAAAGCCTGGTGGAGAGGGGACAGACAGCAGAGATTCCTGGGAAGAGAATTTCAGGTATCTGAAATCAAGAAGAGAGCAGCAACAGAAGTGTCATATAGACTTAAGAACACAGAGGGTTGGTACTATCAGAGTGCATGGTTGGAGCTGAGAGAGGAAGCAGCTAGTACAAGTCATGTTTGGAAGGATAAGGTGAAGAGTCACACCATAAACTTCACTACAAGACACACCACTGGGGTCATCATTTCAAATATCAGAGATTCTATGATGGATATAACCAGAGCTAAATGCCTGAGTATGTGATAAAAATTAGACTTTGATTTTTTTTTTTAACTTTTGCTTGTGCAGTGTGCATCTTTATTCTCTAAAGTTTCATTTTGATATGATGGAAATAATCCAAAACTAGATGATGGTGATGGTTGCCAACTCTGTAAATATACTAAAAGCCATTGAATTATATACTTTAAAGGGGTGAAACTTTGATATGTAAATTAAATCTCAACGAAGTTGTAAAGATGTGGAATGGAAAAAAATAACTTCCTGCTAAGTTATTGAGATTGCTGGAAAGCAATATAGAATAATGGAAAATGAGAACTTTATAATCTGAGAGACCAGGACATACATTTTAGACAGCCATTTATAGCTTAGTGACACTACATCTGTGTCACTTGGGAGCTGAGAGACTTGATAGTGGAAAGTTACTTGACCATTCTCGGATTATTATTCTCATTGCTACAGTGAGGGATAATGCTCTTCTGGCAGTGCCACTGCGAGAATTGCAGGAGAAAACAAGTAAATATACCAGCCTATTATATCCATGATAGTCGCTCAGTAAATCACAGCTATCATTTCAATTTTATTATTATTCTTCAAACAACGGCACTCTGATACATTAAAGTTAATGCAAAGCAGCATGATAAACTTTCATGTTTCTGAGTATATAAACATAAACCAGAGCAAGTCAGCTTTGGGTCAGGTCAGAGCTGGCAGTCTGACCCCAGGGCCATCGTCTCCAAGTCCTGCCCACCAATAACAGCACCTGTTACTCCTACTCAGACCGGCATATGCACAAACATTAAAAAAAAAATCATTTCTTGAATATTTCAGCCAGAGGAATGTAACACTGGACAAAACCTTGTTATTGTCATTCCCTCTACTGCAAACTTGATATTTCTCACAGAAAATATACCTGACAGACTTGCTTTCCAGGTCAGCAGAGACTTCCGTACTCATACAGACGCTGCTGCCTTGCATTATTCATTTCAGGAAGATGAGGCAAAGAAAAAGAAGCAAAATCCGGAAACTGAAATTTCCCATGAAGAACAGAAGCTAGCCACTAAATTCAGAGGGCCTACCTGGTACAGAAAAAAAAAAAAGGCCAATTACTGCTGAAATTGAAGAACCTTTTGAAACTAAAAACTGTCAAAAGACAGCCTGAGATCTTGATTAATTGCTCTATTTCCCTTTACTCTATAGGCCTGGCTTTTTATAATAAACATACAGAAATCACCATAATGCAGCAAAAATATTTAAAATGTAATTTAACTGCCTCTCAAAGTGCATGCCAATATTTTAGCATGGCTCTGGTGATATTTTGAAAGGCATTCGAACTATAAGTTATGAGTACCTCTTGCCTACCTGTCATTTTCAAAGAGGTTCTCTACCCTATCCCACACAACCACCTAATAAAGAAGTTATTGTTATCACTGTTTTCACCCACTTTTTGTTAATGAGGAATCAGACTCAAATAGGAAAAGTAACGTATGTAAAGTCACACAGCTAATAAGTCACAGAGACAAGACTCCAAAGCCAATATTCTGATTGGTGCTATTTTCCCAGTATAATCTCCAGAGTTATTGAGATTTCACATAACATGGGCACTGAATCTCAATATATGGGATTATAAAATGTAAATATGAGGGCAAATCTATGTTAAAATAGTGGAATAAGCCTGAATATGTATTCTCAGTTTCCCTAACTAAAAAATCATAGCAAGCAAACAAAGGAATCTTTTTTTTTTTAATTACCTGGCAGCAATCAAAAAAAGGAACACTGTCATTGCCCCTAAACTTCAAAATTCATAGTCAACTATGGAAAGGATAAGATTTTATATTATTTTATGCAACTAAGGAAAGATAAGATTTTATAAGGGTTTACATGGAGGGAAGAGGAACAACACAACACATGGCAAAATTCCTAAGAACTCTCAGTAAACCTCTCAAATATAAAGAAAGAAATTGTGTGAGTAGTGTCTTTCTTCCAACTCTGGCTGAAGACTGATGGAAACACTAGTTGTGGAAAGTAGATAAATGAGGAAAGTGAACCAAAGGGCTGAAAGTGAACCAGAGAAATAAAACCTCTCTGATCATACAAGGACCTGGAACAACTGGCTGAAATCTACATATTCCACCACGGGAATGGAAGTTCCAACTTCCCAACCAAAAGGAGTGAAATGTCATATAATACATTTTATAGACTTTCAGAAAAGGGTAGACCAAGGCAATCTGGGTACCTCTGCATCTGAGTTCCCCTCCTCCCCCTGACAATTCTCTAGGCTGCAGAAAAACTTAGAAAGCATAAGACAGGCCCAGTCTTCAAACTTTTGTTGAAGGAGAAAAGACACAATTCTCAAAGACAGTGAGACGCTACACCAGACTGAATAAAAGCCTTGCACAGAACCATCCAAGCAAAAATAAAATGACAGAATTGACATGGCAGCTAAACAAAGGTACTATGGTAAAAGGAAAAGGAAAATCTTTTGTATGATAAATGTCTAACCTAGAAAAAACGAAGCCCCATAGAAAAGAGAAATCACCATACTACAGAACAAATTTGGGGGAATATAACTGGTACCAACAGAAGCTAAAAAATGATTTTGTATCATGTTTAGAATAAAAGTTTTAAAGGATATGAGGAGTTACAGATCAACTATGTATGTATGATATTGAGGATCCTATCTATTAAAAATTAACATTGAAAAAGTATTATTCCAAACAAATAAACATGTCTGCAAACCAACTGATATCACAGAAGAGCTTGAGAAAATTTCAGTGAAAGCACGTAAAAACAAAGAGAATAAATTAACAGATGCAAGTTAATAGACACCGAGGACAAACAAGTACAAGCCAACATAGTAATAGATGGCACCCCAATTAAAATACATAATACCAATATAGGCTTCCCTCTTAAAGGGCATTTATAATGAAATTTGAATTTTGAAATATATGAGGCTTGTGGAATACTTGGTATAGGATGTGCAACATCGAGACACATCCTGGTTAAGAATTTTGCAGACAGATGAAGAGTCCTCCATGTATCTGGGGAGAAAAAAAACAAGTCACATACAAGGGTGAGAAGTGATAGTTTGGCCTCAGACATGTCTACTATAACACAGTTAAGTCTACAATGAGTACAAGAAATTATTAACCAATGGTATCACACTGAACAGAGCCACTGTACAAATATAAAGGAAACAGGAAAGGCTCTAGAGAAGAGAGTACCCATAAGCCCTCCTTTGAAAAACCACTTGGAAATGAAACATCCAAGAATGAGAAATGCTGGTATACACAGAATATGATTAAATATAGCTATAATAGGAAGCTACTGTGAGGATATAGTTATAGAATGTTACTTTTGTATACCTGGAACATGTAAAAATTATAACATAATAAATTAAATTGGATCTAAGAAGAAAATAGAATTATAAAGATCTACCTTTCATAACAGAGTCAATTGATACAGAATTAAATTGAAGCACAGTTTTGAAAACTTGATTCTAAACTTTTAATGTTCCATAACATTATTTTTTCATATCAGAAGAATCTTTTAAGCCAGGGTCCCCAACTCCCAGGCCACAGACAGGCACCAGTCCTCAGCATGTTAGGAACTGGACTGCACAGCAGGAAGCGAGCAGCAGACAAATGAAGGAAGCTGCATGTATATTTACAGCTGATCTCTCCACATCTCTCACATTACCACCTGACCTTCACCTTCTGTCAGATCTGTGGCGGCACTAGATTCTCATGGGAGTGTGAACCCTATTGTGAACTGCTCATCTGAAAGACCCAGGTTGTGTACTCCCTATGAGAATCATATGCCTGATGATCTGAGGTGGAGCTGAGGCTGTGATGCTAGCCCTGGGGAGGGGCTGCAAACACAGATTATTATTAGCAAAGATGTCTGACTGCACAGAGACCATAATAAATTAACTGCTTGCAGACTCATATCAAACAAGCTCAGGACCCCCACTGATTCTGCATTATGATGAGTTGCATAATTACTTCATTATATATCACAATGCAATAATAATAGAAATAAAATGCATGGTAAGTGCAAAGTGCTTGAATCATCCTGGAACCACTCCTCCCTCATCCCTGGTCCATGGAAAAGCTGTCTCCCATGAAACTGGTGCCTGGTGCCAGAAAGGTTAGGGACCACTGTCTTAAGCAAGATCTCTTGTGAAGAAAAGTGCATAAATTTCTGCAAGGACTCCATTTACATAGGGGACTTTCTTCTGTAATGTAGAATAATAAAATTCAGTGTCTTAATTAAAATTACATGGCTGTATTTAATAAAAGTGTTTTTATACTAATTTTTTCATGATATGTGTGTGTGTGTGTGTGTGTGTGTATCAAAAGGTTTCTGAAACAATGTAGAACAAATACCAAAAAAGATTGTTTCTGAGTTCTAGGGATTTCTACTTTTTTCTCTTTCCTCATTCTCATAATGATCCTGCATCATGTTTACAAACAATAAGGTGATTTTTGGTAATTTTAAACAAATAAAACAAGATGGAAGAGCCATGCAACTAAAGAATTTTAAATCCAGTGCTTTTAAAAAGATTTTAGCACTTACACAGCAATGCCTGAGGAACAGGAGGTTATCAAGACAAAAAGTGATCTGAATAAGTTAATTTAGAAGTTGTTTCTTAGAAATAAATACTAACAATTCCTTTGAGATAAATACTAACTGTTCACAAGTTGCTTCTTGGAGGTAAACACAATTTCTTATGGAAGAAATTAGCCAAGATTGATAGAAGTGAAAATGTTCTACAAAAATTTCAGGGAAAGTACAAAATATGTTCAATTAAAAAATTAATAGATTTATCTGGACCAATGATCCTGTACTTAGAATAAGTAAGAAAAAGGAGGAGAAAGGAAAGAGAGATAGAAAGGGGAGAAGGGGCAGAAGGAAGAGGAGGAATGGCGGAACAGAGTGAGAAGGGAGAGAAGGAGGAAGAAGAGATGGATAAGATAAGCAAAAATTCTATTACGCCCTTATATGTTTTGCCATGTGCTAATTATAGCAATAGTATGCAACTAACACACATACACACACATGATATATTTAAATACAAAGAAGGGTAAAAAAAGGACACAGAGGTTTACAGAGACTAAGTAACATATCCAAGTGTGTGAGGCTAGTAAATATTACAACCATACCATCTTCCCAGAAAGTACTAGGGTACTTCTAGAATTGCTTCTAAACTGATATGAGACTTTAAAGACTAACCGTATCCACCTACCCCATAATCCCTCCTCACGGATAGTTCAAACTAACAATTCGAAGAACTTAAAAAAGAAAGTAGGGGACTTCTCTGGTGGTCCAGTGGTTATGAATCTGCCCGCCAAGGCTGGGAACACAGGGTCAATCCTTAGTGCAGGAATATCTGACATGCCTCAGAATAACTACTGAAGCCCACACCTCTAGGGCCTGTGAGCCACAACTGTGGAGCCCACAACTACCAAAGCCTGTGTGCCTAGAGCCAGTGTTCCACATCAAGAGGTCACCGCAAAGAGGAGCCAGCACGAGGCAAGAAGAGTAGCCCCCGCTCTGCAATTAGAGAAAGCCTGTGTGCAGCAGCGAAGACTCAGTTCACGGTAAACAAACAATTAATAAAAGAAAAAAAAAAAAAGAAAGTGGGACCCATTGACTGGGATTTGTATACAAGGAAAAATAAAAAGTAGAGATTGATTCAGATTGTCCATGTTTCATTTTCTCCCCTAGGTCAGACGGAAAGCTACTTTCGTTATCCAGGTGTTCACTCCCCAGCATGAAGGAGCTGACCAACTGACTGACTGTCATGAGCCCAACCCAGCAGCTGTTGGGCCTCCACTTTTGTCTATTTTGCTAGTTCTTACATGGCATAATTGGACTCACATTGGGTCAGGAGACATCATCTATGCAAACAAAAGGTATAACCCTAACCCTTGGCCTGGGCCCAGATGCTTATACTCCCCTGCCTACACCAACCAGATCTGCTTCAGTCTGTTCTGTGTTCTCCGAAGCTGTAGCTTCCTATCAGTGCACTTGATGTACAGATTAGTCTATGTTGTGATAATCTTTTAAAGAAGCTGTATATTTCCTGTGGGTGTTGGTGAGCATTTCTGACCTCTCCCATCTTCATTTTGCCAGACTGATGGCATCTTTCCCATCTGAAAAGTCACATTAGCAATAACAGCAGACTGGAGGGCAGCATATCAACAGTTAAATGTTTCCACCAAGATGTGGCACATCTGAGCAAGTCAACTCAGCAGGCCTCATTTCAAGGATAAAGTATAATTTCCCAGAGCAGAACTAAGGATCAAGAATTAGAAGTAAGATCTTCTACAATCAAAATCATTAACTGATTTTTGCTTAAGTCCTAAAGAAAGGTGTGGGGGTATACTATTGTTAATTTTGCTATCTTCAGTAAAAAATAAAAAAATATTGAATTTATATAGTTGAGTATTATTAAACTGTACAAAGTTATGTTTTACTGTCAGTATTAAACTAAAGCATGTGCTATCTTGGAACAGAAATGAGTCATTTTTATGCCTTCCTCAAGCAAGTTTACCATAACTTTACTTAAACTTTTTAGTACTGTTTTGAGTATATTTCTATAAATGTCAGTTACCAAAAATGAGTTTCAATGTAAGTGGTTTTAGCTTGTGTACAGCAATTCTGGCCTCAACACAAAAGAATAAAAAGGGCAGAAAGAACTCTGATATTGCTGGAAATCATGGACTCTTTTCCTGGGGCATTTGTTCTATATTCATAATAAAAGAAATTTTAAAAGGAAAAGAAGAGGAAATTGTAATGATAGTATGGTAACTTCTCTCTATATAAATGCTGACATCTTGCTTCCTTGTTTATTGGTCTTTCACAGGCAACATCATCACAAATGAGAATTACTGAAATTTAAACAGCTGAAACAAAACACCTAAGGACCAAGCACACACAGGTGGAAGACAGCCACCTGCTTCATGTGTGACTTTCCCCTGTTGTTGTTCAGTTGTTAAGTCATGTCTTACTCTTTGCAACCCCATGGACTGCATCATGCCAGATTTGCCTGTCCCTCATTATCTCCCAAAGTTTGCTGAAACTCAAGTCCATTGAATTAGTGATGCTATCTAACCATCTCATCCTCTCTCAACCTTTTCTCCTCCTGCCCTCAATCTTTCCCAGAATCAGGAACTTTCCCAATGAGTCAGTTTTTTGCATCAGGTGGCCAAAGGATTCAGCATCCTTCAGTCTCAGCATCAGCCCTGATTTCCTTTAGGATTGACTGGTTTGATCTCCTGGCTGTCCAAGGGACTCTCAAGGGTCTTCTCCATTTTGAAAGCATCAATTCTTCAGTGCTCAGCCTTCTTTATGGTCCAACTCTCACATCTGTACATGACTACTGGAAAAACCACAGCTTTGACTATATGAACCTTTGTTGGCAAAGTGATGTCTCTGCTTTCTAATGTGCTGCTAGGTTTGTCATAGCTTTTCTTCCAAGGAGCAAGTGTCTTTTCATTTTGTGGCTGCAGTCACCATCCACAGTGATTTTGGAGCCGAGCAAAATAAAATCTGTCACTGTTTCCACATTTCCCCCCATCTATTTGCCATAAAGTGATTGGACTAGATGCCATGATCTTAGTTTTTTGAATGCTGAATTTTAAGCCAGCTTTTTTTTTTTTTTTTTTTTTTGCTTTCTCTTGTAGCACAGCTCTTATCCACACCGTGGAAGGTTGTTGGGATAAGCGATAGTGATATAAAGGAAAACTGTGTCTTTTGAGCCCAACCTTGTTGTAGCTAAGGAACGTGGGCCAAGTATACAGGAGAAACATCCAACACTGGCCAGGAAAACATCTCTTTCAACATACTTTATCCATGACAGTTGCTATGATGTTCCACTTGACTGGGTCATAGGGTACCCAGATATTTGCTCAGCATTATTCTGGGTGACAGTGAAGACATTTGGGGATGAGATTAACATTTAGATAGTTAGACTGGGTAAAGCAGATTTCCCTCCCTAAAGTAGTGGCTCTCACACAATCAGTTGAAGGTCTAAATGGAACAAAAAAAGCTGACCCTCCCACAAGAAAAGGGGAACGTCTCCTGCCTGCCTAAGTGGGATGTGGGTCTTTTCATGCCTTTATACCTGAGCTGAAATATTGGTTCCTCCTGGGTCTCAAGCCTGCTAACTTTGGAACTAGGACTTGTACCATCAGCTCACCTGGTTCTCAGGCCTCTGGATGTGGACACCAATTGATATCCTGGATCTCCAGGTTGCCAACTGCAAATGCTGAGATTTCTCAAACTCCTTGATCATGTGATCCAATTCCTTATCATAAATCCCTTTCTATCTACATACATCATATTTGTTCTGTTTCTCTAAAGAACCTTGACTAACAAGGTTGTTTGTCAATTGTTTTCTAATCAGCTAATGTTTCCAGGGTTTCCCAAGTGGCACCAGTGGTAAAGAACCTGACTGCCAATGCAGGAGACATAAGAGCCACGGGTTCAATCCCTGGGTCAGGAAGATTCCCTGGAGAAGGAAATGACACCCCATTCCAGTATTCTTGCCTGGAGAATAACATGGACAGAGGAGACTGGTAGGCTACCGTCCATAGTGTGGCAGAGTCAGACATGACTGTAGCGACCTAGCACAAAGATTCCAGTGGCTGGATTATCTAACATAACAACAAAGTAAGACAAGACCCATCCATCATTGTTTAGACCACTGCTTCTCAAACATCCCTGTGCATATACATTCCTGGAGTTGTCAAAATGCAGATTCTGACTCACAGGTCTGAGGTGGGGCCTGAGACTCTGCATTTCCGACAAGATCCCAGGAGATGTCAACACCAGTGCTGCAGATGAATGTACATACTTTGAGCAGCAAAGATGCAGAGACTCCACCTCTGCCTCCAAACAAAGTAATCAGACTTCCACAGGCCTAGCAGTCTCTGCTGCATTACCATCAGTCTTAGGCCTTTTCCTACATCAATGCAAAGCTGTAGTTAAAAGTATAATTTGAGGGTCGTCTATGAGGGAAATGAATCTCCCTCACAATGGTTGGTCTCTGTTTTCACTATCAGTAAGCCACATATTGGCGCCTGTCTGTGCATGAAGAAGAAAAATAGAAATGCACAAAAACAAAAGCATTTCCCCTCGGGCAGAAGCAATCCACTGTTCCAAGTATTATTTTCTGGCTACATAACTGTGGCAGGAGGAACTTCGTCCTCCAAGTGGAACTAAGTCCACGCTGCAGCACTCTGCTTCCTTAGAACATTCCCCTATCAATGTATTCTCTTGACAAGTACCTAAGCTTGCTTGCCTATCTTGACATAACAGAAAAACATGCATTTCTGAGCTACTCTTCATGGTATCAAGCCTATTTATTGAGAAGAAAATTATGCCATATATTAAAATAGTGCTTAGCCATGTTTGGAAAGAAAAGGCTTCATCTGTGACAATTTAAACATGCTCTTCAATACCCATAATAGAGATTATAGAAAACAAAACACCAACTCCATTTTCCATTAAGTCTTAGGTTAATAATTTGCAATTACTTGTCGTGACTTGACACAAGCGCTTGTTTAAGCAGTAAATGCTACCACATGTTTACCCAGTGGACACCAAGCTAATGAAACACAATAATATTTCACCACAAATGACAAGAGGCAGGTGCAACTTCTATGAAAAAAAAAAAAAAATGTTCTGTTTTACCCAGACTTCTAAACAGTCAGCCTCATGATTGCAGGTAGCAGCCCAGGTTAGAAGACTTGGCATTTCATCAGATCCATAACCGATGCTGTGGACTGCCCAGGATTTTAAACTGCTTTGTGACAGAAAATATCATGCAGGTATGAAACAAGGGAGTTGAAAGGTACTTTCACTCACTTTACATTATGAATTCCATCCAGCGAAACTATTCACTGCTGCTCTTTCCTTTTAACACCACCCTGAGTTTCTCATTTCCTTGGCTGCATAGGTAGGTGTTTTGACATTTGACACTTGCAAAAGGGACAAAAAGGAAGAATTTTCTATATAGACATTTCTGTTTTCCACTAATGTGAGAAAAAGAATTCTTCTGGAAAATCAGATGCTCTGATTAGAGAATCTTCATGTGTGATTGTAAGACATTTAAATAGGTATACCACTAAATCTAGACTGTGTACAATGTAATATTCTTTGATGATCTAAAGGACTCCTAATGTTCAGGACAGGTGTGTGGAAATATCAGTTAATAGCCTAGTCTAGCTGATTAAGTGCAACAGGACATTTTTACTGAGTGCCAATGCAATAATGGTACCCAGTTGCTAGATTGCTAAGATAAAGTGAGTTATTGGCTCACATAGGTATTATCTAACATCTGGATCTGGTGTTTCTCATACACAGAAAAATCATTAGCCTAATGAGTTAAGGTTGCTTGACACCTTATATACATGGGCTCATGTATTTAGGAAAATTACCTCAAAGATCTGGAGAGCGTCTTCAGGGTGTTTAAGTTTCCAGAGTCTTCAGTAGAACCAGAAAACGCATTTTCATCTAATGTAGTGAAGAAGTTTGGGTGCCATGAAGTGAGTAGTATAAAATAGTTTAACCCCAGAATTAACTCCACCTTCAGTCCTATGGGGCTTCCCTTGTAGCTCATTTGGTAAAGAATCTGCCTATAATGCAGGAGACCTGGGTTTGATACTTGGCTCAGGAAAATCCCCTGAAGAAGAAAATGGCAACCCACTCCAATACTCTTTTAGGACTTTCCTGGTAACTCAGCTGGTAAAGAATCTGCCTGTAATGCAGGAGACCCCAGTTGGATTCCTGGGTTGGGAAGATCCGCTGGAGAAGGGACAGGCTACCCACACCAATATTCCTGGGCTTCCCTGGTGGCTCAGCTGGTAAAGAAGCCACCTGCAATGCGGGAGACCTGGGTTTGATCCCTCAGTTGAAAAGATCCCCTGGAGAAGGGAATGGCTACCCAACCCAGTATTCTGGCCTGGAGAATTCCAGGGACTGTATAGCCCATGGGGTTGATAAGAGTCAAACACGACTGAGCGACTTTCAGTCATTCAGTCCTACATTCTTATAGGACACTCACAAACACTAACCTACTCTCTCACCTGTCTCTCCCCCCTGCCCCCCAGCATCCCTACTTTAACGTGCAGTAAAGCATTTCAGCGGAGAAGGCAATGGCACCCCACTCCAGTACTCTTGCCTGGAAAATCCCATGGGCGGAGGACCCCGGTAGGCTGCAGTCCATGGGGTCACTAAGAGTCGGACACGACTGAGCGACTTCACTTTCACTTTTCACTTTCATGCATTGGAGAAGGAAATGGCAACCCACTCCAATGTTCTTGCCTAAAGAATCCCAGGGACGGGGGAGCCTGGTGGGCTACCGTCTATGGGGTTGCACAGAGTCGGACACGACTGAAGCGACTTAGCAGCAGCAGCAGCAGCAAAGCATTTCAGAAACAATATAATTGATTTCAAAAATCAGCTTTTTGTATCTATTTAATGAAAATAACATTTTACAGCAGTTTTCATTAGTACCAATTTATAAGCTCATAAAAGTGAAGTGAACTAACATTACAGAGTGGCCACTATGTGTCTGCATCAGGTAGACACTATATATGCATTACATGCATGATCTCACTTAATCTCTACCAAAAATCTGCAGGTCAGTAATTAATTCCACTTTCCAGAAAAGAAAATGGAGCCTCTGAGACTACAAACATGTCCCTGATTATATAACTGGTTATCAATGGAGCAAAAATATGAACCATATCCATAAAATTCTGGTACTTATTTTTGTCCTACATAGCTTCACATACATATGTCCTCACATACATATGATAAATTAACTAAAATAAAGTATAATTTAACTTTACCCTAAACAAGTTGCTTGGTTTACACTGCAGTGAGCATAAATATTACCTATAAGCCTGCCAATTGAGTTTCATAATGTGTGTATCTTTTATAAAAAGCATGTGCACTTAGCAATATATCATGACCATTTTCCATGTCATTAAATATGCTTCTAAAGATGATGTTCATGGCCACATGTTATCTATTTGTTCCCCATTGTTGAATATTCCTGTTATTTTGAAGTAAAATTCTTCAAAAATAAAAATTCTTTAAAAATAAAAAATAAAGAAGGCAACGTGAAGACCCTGATGCTGGGAAAGCTTAAAGGCAAAAGGAGAAGAGGGTGGCAGAGGATGAGATGGTTAGATAGCATTACGGACTCAATGGACATGAATCTGAGCAAACTCCAGCAAATAGTGTAGGACAGAGAAGCCTGGTGTGCTACAGTTCATGAGGTCGCAGAGTCATACAACTCAGTGACTGAACCACAATTGGAAATACAGAAAATCGAATCTTAGGTTTGCTATTTGCAAGCTCTGAAACCTTAAGAAAGTCATTTAACCTTTCTTGTATAATTTTTATCTGTAAAATAAAAGAATGCAAGTAAATAATATTTTGCACATATATTAGATTCTATGATTATAAGAGTAGTACATAAGTTATTATAAGAATAGTACATAAGTTATTCTAAGACACTCCTGTCAAACTGGAGTACTGTATACCCAAAGACACATGCAGCCAGGGACTTTCTGGTGCCTTAAGGATTGATAAAGTTACCAGCCCTGTTATCTCGACATCAACCAATCAGAGAACTGTGCATGAGCTGATCACAGACACAGGGACACCTCTTCCTCACCTGGCTTTTAAAAATGCTTTACCAAATGCTTACAGGAATTCGAGGGTTTGGGGCACAACTCACCCATTCTCCTTGCATGGTTCTGCAATAAACCCTTCTTTGTTCCAAACTCTGATGTTTTGGTTAGTTTGGCCTTACTGTGCAATCTGGTACACAAACTTACATTCAGTAACATTTCCATATGTATACCCTTGTGTTTCTCATACATGAGTATCTACTAAGATTAAAATATTCCATTCAGTAATGAAAATGCAAATATGAATGACATATGACTTTTATCCTCAAGAAGTTCAAAATCTATTGGCCAAAACTGAAAAGATCTTAAACACACAATGATAATGCTTCTAAGGGAATATTTTTCTCTTTTTTTTTCTTCTTTGTGTTTTAGAACTAGCCCAACTCATAAACTATTTGTCAGTTTCCCAGGATGATGCAGATACCAAGGCTAATATTTCAGCATTGATGATATGTTATGTTTCTGGAGAGATTTACTGTTTCTTCCCAAAAACAATGCCCATTTGATCTCACAGCAGGCGTGGAAAGTAAGTAAGCAGCAGTCATCCACATTCAAGAGCAAGCCAGAGAAATGATGTAACTTCTTCAAGGTCACACAATTAGAGGATGAAAGTTAGGATTCAAACTATTTCAGATCGTTGGTCTAATGTTTTCATTCTTTCTTTTGATACATACCAATTCTTTAACAATTTTGTTCAATTTTAGATTAGAATCAATAATTAGACCCAGCAGTTAGATTTAAGATTGATACAAAAAATAACCATGTACAGACCACATATTTCCCATAGTCTACCTTTTACTAGACTCAATTTTCCTAATCACTTTGAGCAGTAGAAAGATACAGCAGTACTGAAGAATGATCCGTTGAAGAAGAACATTTATTTACAGAATTAGAAAAGGAAAATCAGTAGGAAAATATTTTCCACACAGTAAAAAGCCTTATTTAGAAGAAGAATTTAACAATTTGGACATAAATAAAGGTGTTTAAAGGTTGTGCTGGAGTTACCATAGTAAGACATGGGAGAGGAAGCTATGAACTGTTAACAGGAATGAACTAAACGGAGAAAGCAGATGACTCAGGCTAAGTGAGTAAAAGATTTTCTTTCAGCAGAACCTGGACTATACAGGACTCCCTGGGTGTCGCCATGCTTAAACACCCCCTCTGCTGTATAAACACATTATTTGAGAATGTGAAAGTGTTAGTCTCTCAGTTGTGTCCAACTCCTTGCAAACCCATGGACTATAGCCCACCATGCTCTTCTGTCCATGGGATTCTCCAGGCAAGAACACTGGAGTGGGCTGCCATTCCCTTCTCCAGGAGATCTTCCTGACTCAGGGACTGAACCCAGGTCTTCTGCATTGTAGGCGGATTCTTTACCATCTGATCCACCAAAAAGCTCAAAATATATAATAATACTTAAACAGTAAACAGAACAGAGCAATGCTTAGCTCTGTCAGTTTCACTATAGGGAAAGATTAAGGAGAAATTTGTGCAAAGGAAAAAGGATGACGCCTTACGAATTTAAGGGATTTTTTTCTTTACTGTGCCAGCATGTTTGTTAAACTCCTAGACACCACAAGTCAGCTGGATCTCCTATTGACATTATCAGTTAACATATTAAACTCAGGATTTGGGGCATCCACACTGTCCTTTCTGCCTCTTTTACAGGATTGTCACTGGGAAAAACCTCAGGGCTAGGAGAAGTTTGGACAACTTCATGGGTTTGTCATGGGCTGTAAGCAATTGTAGCAGCAGCTACCTGCAGGCATCACCTCAGATCTGAGGCCTGCAAGCACACACAAAGGGTGAAAAGGGTTATAAAAGAGAGAGCTGACAAGGACACCCTAAGCTGAACATCACTGCCACGCTGTAGAAACACATGCCAACCGCCTTTCCAGGCCACTTTTGTGTTTGTCTAGTGGTCCAGTGTCTCTCTAATGGGAAGCATCACTGAGGTGTTTAAATTATCTACAGAAACTCCTGTGACATTGATTTTACCCTTTCTGTGAGCCAGAGTTCAGCAACAAAAACCTTTGCATGAAAGAGTCAGAAAAAATGCCAGAACTCAAAATGTCTCCTGGTCAATGCCTTATTTCCTTAGCACAGAGGGACAGCTTTGCCTTTGTCTATTACCAGATCTGTCCTTCAATTTGAAGCCATCTGTTCCACGAACTTCTGAGACTTGAGCCAAGGGAACTTTAAACCAAGAAACCATTTCACCAAATGTCAGTCAGTGTCGGGCATCTGGCTGAAATCTAAAAGCTCAGAACATGAAGTTTTAGAAGGCTGAAGCCTTTTCTCGAATTTTACAAAGTGTGGTGTGTACATAAAAATTTATATTTATTTTATGTTTCTGGTTACAAAATGATTTGATGTTCATCATAAATAGTTTAAAATGTAAAGAACCAGAAAAAAAAAGTAAATGATTCCTGATCACACCATACAGATATAACCACTATTATTGCGTTGTTATATTTCCTTGTCTCCTTTTATATCTTGCTTGCTTCATATACTCAGCACCATATTTTTATACTGAAGTGTATATCTGCTCCTCCTTATATATTCTCTGGGTCACTTAATAGTGAAATAAATATTAATCTATCATAAGGCAGTGTTTTATTAATCAATTCTAAACTGACATACCCATAGATTTTTTTCCAGTTTTAAGTAAAATAACTTAGAGAATGTCTTTGTTGGTGTAACATTGTGTGCATCTGATTTCTGCCTTAATTTTTTTCTAGAATCACTGCTATGATAATCATCAATGCGTATGTATAAAATTCTGAATCATTTGCCATGTTGACTTTTAGAAAGTCGGTACTCTCTCAAAGCACTGTATGTAGAGAAGGAGTTCTATCTCATGGTATACTGCCAACAGAATGAATACCCCAGGTATCTGAAAAGTATACAAATGTTATTTTGAATTCCCATTCCTGAAATTAATCATATTTCTGTTTCTCCTTCTCTTAACCTAGTCTCTAAAAGTTGCTTTCTTGCAATGGGAAAAGAACCTAAGTTCTGTGATACTCTGTTCCACCGTGTCCCCTAATCTCTGCCCACTGCCTGGCATTTCAGCACTTCTTAGGAAGGAAGCTTCCTGGTGGCTCAGTGGGAAAAAATCCGCCTGTAATGCAGGAGACAGAGGAGACCAAGTTCAATCCCCTGGAGAAGGGAATGGCTATGCACTCCAGTATTCTTGCCTGGGAAATCCCATGGACAGAGGATCCTGGCAGGCTACAGTTCATGGGGTTGCAAAGAACTGGACATGATTTAGCAACAGACTTTCTTTTCAGGAGGGAAAGGTGCAGGCATGTTAGTACTTGGAGACAATCTAATCACATCGAAACCACATACAACTGAATTTCTCAACATTTATACCTTCTTGTAGTTCTCAGTTGTTGCAGGTTTCCTAATTTTAAAAAAATCCTATACATATCTTCTCATGTGTACTACCTTTATTATTTTTATAGTTTTCGTTTATACTTTATTCCACCTTGCAGCCTACCAGTTTTGGTGGTTTTGTTTTGAGAAATCAATCAGTACCTTCTCCAACCACCTTCTCTCCCCACTTTCACCTCCAAATGCAAAGCAAAAAGCAAAGTCAGCTTCTCCTGAGATTGTCCTATTAGCACCCCTCCTGTCCCCTGGAGACCACTACTTCCCAGAGGAATCCTCTCTTCCAGACACCAACTAAAACCCAGGTGTGTGCTCCGCTAGCCATGACTTAATCCCCCAGTGTGAGATGATAATCAGTGTATTCGCTGAATCACTCATGCTGTGACTCCTTTCACTTAAAGGTTTTAAGAGAAATTAAAGAAAAATAGCAGCTTTCAAAGATTCTGAAGAAATAAGGGTTTAAGGATACATAATAGGGGAAACACTTTGGATCAGAGAGCCTTATTTTGGGCTCCCTTGGAACTTGCTTCCAAGTGCTGTCTTTTGAAAGACTGCTATTTTGCCCTGAAATGTACATTTGAATCTCAAGTACATCTTCAATTTTCTTAGGCCCTCAGTTCCACAATTACTTCCATTTTTACAAACACAATCTTCTTTCTACGTGAACGGCCAGCATTTAGCTCTGCTTCTTCCAGTTGCTTTCAATTAGGGAGGAAGTTCACCTCCTGCTGAACCGGTCCTGCCCTATCAACTTTGCCATAAACTCAAACTCAAGAGCATTTTAAAACAAGAAGGAACTTTAATGGGACCAGATGAACCTCCAAGACCCAGGATGCTGAGAAATTAGGCAATTTACAAGACAATGCAGGTGATTAATGCCCTCCAGCACTCAAGCCAATGCTTCCTATTACAATTATATTATTTGCTTTGCTATGATTGAAAATGTCCTGTGAGATATATCCTAAAAGCTCAAGTGCATTTTCTTTCACCTCTATTAGTATCGCAGCCTCATGTTAACCTTTTCCTTTGTAACCAATTCTTCCTAAAAACTCATATAACTCCTGTGAAAAGGAATAGCTCCTAGGTCAAAATAAAAGTTACAAATACACAGGTGCAACCTCAGATGAGTCAAAAAGCGAGTGTGCCGCTGCCACAATCCTGCTCCTCACAATTACAATTTCTTTTCATCATGTGCTGTGCACCTGCTTTGAAGGGATGGGCTTCCAGGAAAGCAAATGATTCTTCATCTGAATCCACATTTATTCAGCTTAATGCACTTTATGCATATGCTAATCTTTGAAACATCATGCCTCAAAGAGATGTGAGAATATATATATGTCTACTATTCTAACATATGTTCATTATACATATATATTTTAATAAAGAGCAAAAGTAGGAAAAAGCAGCAAAAATCTAATAGCTCGATGGTGTGGTATAAAGTACAATGGCACAGTTGTTTCTCCCTTTAGCAGAGATAATAGAGTTGTTCAAAACCAAGAATAGCTTTCCTCTTGGGTTAGGAGTTTTACTTCATATAATGCGCAGGCTTTCAGTCTTGGCAGGTTTTCTTGTGACTATAAATGAAGTACAGTCATTGTCTTTTATGAAAAATAATTCTTGTACTGTTTGACTAACCAAAGAAATAGCATCTTAAGCACCAGGATCACACATGAAGGAAAGCTAAGCTGCCAAAGAGGAAAGGTCTTGTCACAGCAAGCCAAAGCATGAGATCTATGCAGGTCTGATGCCCAGACCCTCACCTAAATAAGAAAAAGAATGGAACCAGCTTGGTCTTCAGAATGTTGCAAGGCAGAGAGGGTGTTCCAGGTCTAAGAGGGACTGAAACATAAATGACTTCCACTCCTCCAAGACATGGGAGGCTGTCTGGTTCTCACTTTCATGGTGTCTACCCTTTAGGATTAACTCAGTTTGAACTAAATGAACACAGTGTGTTTGATTTTACTCGTCCACGTGACCATGAGGAAATGAGAGAAATGCTTACACACAGAAATGGTGAGAAGTTTTTTGTTTGATTTATTGTGACAGGTGATTTTACTTAATTGGATACTATCACTAATCTTAAAATTTTGCTATTGTACTAATCTAAGGCAAAACCTCATTTCATGCTTAATAAAATGTTACTCTGTTCTTTGTTATATCCATGTTATTCTATTTTTTTGGACTTTCATAAAAATACATATGTTTTGAAAAAAGCCCATCTAATTCTGTAAATAATTATAGAGATATAAGACTTGATAAAATAAAGTGGAAAAATAAATAAAAATCAGAACCAAGTAAGTTAATTTAATATTAACATTAAGGCAAGGAAGTCAGTCATACAAATAATAGGATTTTACATAGTTTAATATTAAAGTTAAGGTGGCAGTTTGGGTTCAAGCTTCTGAATGCCCAATAAAAAGAAAAAGTTCACCAAATTTTAAAACATAACTGCTTATTTGACCCCGTAGATTGTTCATAATAATTGAGGACTATATAGTTCGGTTACAAAGTATTATATTACGGGTGCCTTTGCATTTTTTGTTGTTGTTATTGAGTTGCTAAGTCGTGTCCAACTCTGTGTGACCCCATGGATTGCAGCACGCCAGATTGTCTTTCACTATCTCCCTGAGTTTGCTCCAACTCATGTCCATTGAGTCAGTGATGCCATCCAACCATCTTGTTCTCTGTTGACCCCTTCTCCTCCTGCCTTCAATCCTTCCCAGCATCACAGTCTTTTCCAATGAGTATGCTGTTCGCATGGGGTGGCCAAAGTATTGGAGCTTCAGCATTAGTCCTTCCAGTGAATATTCAGGACTGATTTCCTTTAGGATTGATTGGTTTGACCTCCTTGCCATCCAAGAGACTCTCAAGAATCTTCTGTAGCACCACAGTTCAAAAGCATCAATTCTTCAACATTCAGCCTTCTTTATGGTCCAACTCTCACATCTTTACATGACTACTGGAAAAACCATAGCTTTGACTATATGGACTTTGGTCAACAAAGTGATGTCTTTGCTTTTTAATATGCTATCTAGGTTTGTGATAGCTTTCCTTCCAAGAAACAGGCATCTTCTAATTTCACGGCTGCAGTTACTGTCCACAGTGATTTTGCAGCCCAAGAAGAGAAAATCAGTCACTGTTTCCACCTTTTCCCCTTCTATTTGCCATGAAGTGATTGGACTGGATGCCATGATCTTAATTTTTATTATGTTGAGTTTTTAAGCCAGCCTTTTCATTTTCCTCTTTCACCCTCATCAAGTCTCTTTAGTTCTTCTTCACTTTCTGTCATTAGAGTGGCATCATCTACATATCTGAGGTTATTGATATTTCTCCCAGCAATCTTGATTCCAGTTTGTGATTCATCAAGCCTGGCATTTCACATGATGTACTTTGCATATAAGTTAAATAAATAGGGTAACAATATACAGCCTTGAGGTATTCCTTCTCCAATTTTGAACGAGGTAGTTCTTCCATGTAAGGTTCTAACTTGCTTCTTGATCTGCATACAGGTTTCTCAGGAGACAGGTAAGATTATCTGGTATTCCCATCTCTTTAAAAGAGACCTACTAGGACCTTTAACTTTTAGGAATGAATTGTTAAAAATAATCAAATGTTCCAAGATTTGGGGAAAAAGTACTTTGTGCATTACAAATCTTAACAAATAAAGTCTTTTCATAACTGTGCCTTCTTAAGCAGAGTATATGGATCATAATTTGATCTTTCTTTCATGACTCAAAGTTACCACACTGAAAATTTGTCACTGTGCTCTGCAGTTGTTCTTTGCAGCTCTCCCATTTAAATATATGTTTGTTTGTTTCTACATTAAACCTCATTAATTATTCTTTGTCAGTCATTTTTTATGGTTTTCATTTTAACCTCATCTCATTTCTACTAAAAGTTAACCTTTATTTAGAGATTATCTGTGCCAGGACACTGTTTTCTGCATTTTATGTGCTTTTACTCCTTTAAAAACCCTATGAAGTTACAATTTCTATTCTACTGAGGAAACTGAGTTACAGAGTTACTGGGTAACTTGCCAAAGATTATTTGGTTAGCACAGTGAGGGTTAACTAAGGTAGAGTGGTTCAAGTCCATACTCCTTAGTACTTTAGACCTCTTTCCATGTTCACCAACTCTCAATACATTCCTACCGCCATTTCTTACCTTGGAGCCCTCTTCTGTTTTTTAATTTAATGTTGTGTGTTTACTGTGAACTTGGAAAAGCAAATGCATACTTTTTAGAATTTTGTGTAAAGGAGGAGTAAATATACTCTGATCAAGGACCTAAGTGGACTGTTGATGAGTTTAATATATACTTTGACGTTTGTATTGTCAGCTCAGTGCTTCCCTTGGTCTAGACTATAAATGCATAAATATTTGGAAGTCTGATTTTGGTTTGGTGATGATGCTAATGCATTATTCTAAATCAGATCTAGTCTACTTATTAGAGCTTCAGTTCAGTTCAGTCGCTCAGTCATGTCCAACTCTTTGCAACCCCATGAATCGCAGCACGCCAGGCCTCCCTGTCCATCACCAGCTCCCGGAGTTCACTCAGACTAACATCCATCGAGTCAGTGATGCCATCCAGCCATCTCATCCTCTGTCGTCCCCTTCTCCTCTTGCCCCCAATCCCTCCCAGCATCACAGTCTTTTCCAATGAGTCAACTCTTCACATGAGGTGGCCAAAGGACTGGAGTTTCAGCTTCAGCATCATTCCTTCCAAAGAAATCCCAGGGCTGATCTCCTTCAGAATGGACTTCTTGGATCTCCTTGCAGTCCAAGGGACTCTCAAGATTCTTATCCAACACCACAGTTCAAAAGCATCAATTCTTCGGTGCTCAGCCTTCTTCACAGTCCAACTCTCACATCCATACATGACCACAGGAAAAACCATAGCCTTGACTAGACAGACCTTTGTTGGCAAAGTAATGTCTCTGCTTTTGAATATGCTATCTAGGTTGGTCATAACTTTCCTTCCAAGGAATAAGCGTCTTTGAATTTCATGGCTGCAGTCACCATCTGCAGTGATTTTGGAGCCCAAAAAAATAAAGTCTGACACTGTTTCCACTGTTTTCCCATCTATTTCCCATGAAGTGATGGGACCAGATGTCATGATCTTCCTTTTCTGAACGTTGAGCTTTAAGCCAACTTTGTTAGAGCTTAGATGTATGTTTTTAACCAAATGCTTTTGTTAAAGCACATATACTACTCTTATTGTAATAGATTTGTGATTTAATTGGTGGCTCAGACGGTAAACATCTGTCTACAATGTGAGAGACCTGGGTTCGATCCCTGGGTTGGGAAGATTCCCTGGAGAAGGAAATGGCAACCCACTCCAGTACTCTTGCCTTGAAAATCCCATGGACAGAGGAGCTTGATGCAGGCTACTATCCATGGGGTTGCAGAGAGTTCGGCATGACTGAGTGACTTCACTTCTTCACTTCACCCTTTAGGAACTGAAGTTGGGACAATCGTGATGTGACCTCACTGGATCTTTCATGAAGAGATGATTGTGATGAGTTTCTTTATAGGTTACTATATTTATACCCAGGTCAGTTCATTTAAATGTGTGGGATTCATTTGGGAAATTTAATTAACAAATTTGTAAATCAGTAATCTGATTATCTTTGCCTGACTTAGAATAAGTCTAACTGTGACATAGTACATGCATACCTTGAAGAAGGACTAACTTTTTTTTAACCTTTGTTAAACTGAATTATATTACTCAGATAGTAAATTCTGAACCTCAATGTACTGAACCTGGACAAACTGAACCTTATTTTGTGAAATTACATCTTTTACACCACTGAGGAATGAATACATTAAGAAATATAATTATGTAAATTAGAATTGAGGCAAGTGGGAAGATTAAGCATTTTCAATTTACCAAGACTCATTTAAAGACAGAGAAGAAGGGATCAAGTTTAGTTCTCCATACCACAAAGATCACTAACACTGATAGACCTCAGAAGTTTATAATCTGGTTCACCTATATTATTTTGACTCTTCCAAATATCCTTAAGTTATTTGCAGAAGGCATTTTTATTTCAACTTTGAAACTATAAAAACTAAGACCAGAGAGGTTCTGTGCCCTCCAGAAGTAAAGTCCACTGAGGCACAGTGATTTTAACTTAATAAGTTGAAGCTTATTGCTTCTGCAGGCAATTCGAGTTAAAAAAAAAATTATCCCATTTACAATTACTTCCCAAGTTGTTGATGCATCTTCATGTGTATGTGTCTCCTTTATTTGATCTAAAATTCTTACTGAGCTGGGAATATGTCTTGGTCATCTTCATATCTTCTGCTTCATAACCTGATAACTTGCACATGTTGGGGCTCAGGGCAGCCCACACAAATTATGTCACAATGACATATTGATTATTTTGAATTAGAGTTTCATGGGAAACAGCCATTGCAAGAAGGAAGCTCTAATCTTCCTATGTTCCGATGAAATCAGGAAATAAATCTCCCATATGAAAGGTACCTTCCCTGTACAAGGAGGTAAAGAGACAGCCTCATCACTAGAGACAGGGAATTCAGGACTGAGAAGGCTGTATAAACAAACATTGTTACTTCTTGACTGATTTACTATCCCTTGCCCAAATTCTGTCTAAATTCATCACTAATTAAGTACCCAAGCCCAACTTTCTATATTGTCAATTCATCACAAATTTATTATTTTTGTCTTAAAAATACAAAAGCTGCCTGCTACAGCTATTTCTTAAGTCCTGTTTCCATTAAACCTCCACATGCACAAATTAAATTTTTAATTTTTTTCTCTTGTTCATCTGTTTTGTGTCAACATAATTATTAGACAACACAAAAGAATAAAAAAGATAAGGGGGAAATCCCACCCTTTCTGACACACACATTAACCTATATTTTGGACTATACTTTTAACAGATACTCATATAATTATTTAATAATCACATGTATACTTTTAACATGTACAATTCTCATCTGTTACTATTTGTCAGTGAGAAAATACTGTTTTCTCTACATTAAATCCTTTTTATAGGTAAAGCAAAAAATTATCTGGCTCTCTTTTATACAACCCTCCATTTGAGTTTTTCAAAATGACTTTGGACACTCTTTTATGAGTTTGTCTCAAGTTATTTTGTCCCATGTATGAAAATTGAGGCTCCTGGTAGACATATAAACTTCTGCTTTTAGTCAGAATGGGTAACTTATTCCTTAGCATCTAATAAAGTTTTAATTCTGTTTTGTTATCTTCTATAATCATTTCTTCATCTGTTTGGGGTTGCTATAATAGAATACCATAGTTGGGTAGCTTATATAATGGAAATTTATTTCTCCCAATTCTAGAGGCTAGAAAATCCAGGTTCGGGGTACCAGCAGATTTGCTGTCCAATAAGAGCCCACTTCCTGGTTTGTGGATAGCCGTCTTCTTTAAAAGCCTTCACCTGACATAGAGCAGAGAGAAGAAGTAAGCTCTCTCATGTCTTTTTACAAGGGCACTAATCTCATTTATTCCACTCTCATGACCTAGTTATCTCAGAAGGCCCCACTTCCTAACACCATCACACTGGAATTAAGGTTTCAGCATAAGAATTTGGAGGAGCACAAACATTCAACAGCAAGCTGGCACACTTGAAACTCCTAATCAGTTAAAAAAAAAAAAAAAAGCCACATGTTATTCAGGATTTTTAAAAAAATATAGAACTCATTTGAAATTAAAATGTAAATGATTTTATCTAAAATCCTTAAAAAGTATTTCTCTGGTCAAGATGACCTAATAAAGAAAACATAAGGGTGTACATGCTGGCCTCAAACATGATACATGCCAAGATGATTTTCATAAAAAAAGCAGAAACAAATTTTAAATGATCTGTATGATCTTATGGGGCATTCCCTATCCTACCCCCAGAGAATGACTGAAGATGAAAGTGACTCCTGTCCCAGTCAGTCAAAGGGGTCACCACATCACATGATTGCCAGCTTTTTGTGACCTCTGCCATCAAATGTTAACTACCACAAATTCTGGGCTTCTTGCCACTGTAACTGCCTCCAAAACATATTCTCTAATTTCCTTTATAAACATTTTCATGCTAAAAATAATGAAAAACGGAATGGGCATAATAATCCAAAAAGTAGTTTTGACTGTTCATAAACAAAGATTCCAATTTGTGGCCCCCATTTGCAACTAGCACAACTTGGCCAATCATCACCACTAGCATAAATTTAATGGTCCCTTCCATGTATCCCTTGCTTCAAAGCTCATTCTCAAAACATAATCATTACAGCCAAATTTTGTGACTCTATATTGAAATGTGAAAAACCATTTTGATATGACTTATAGGGCTGGCAAAAAAAAAAATCAAATGCTACCATGGTGATACAAAAGTAGCAATATGAAAACATAATGCCTTGGGTTATTTTAAGTTTCAGAAGCTTGCTTTAGCTCAACCAAAGCAGAAAACAATTTAAAATAATAATAAAGGAACAGAAAGAAGCTAGACATGAAAGAAAGACTACATACTGTAAAGTTTCGTTTATATGAACTATTCAAAATAAGCATAGGGATAAAAAGAAAGGGCTGGGGATGGCAGAAGCGGCGAGTACTAATAAGTACAAGTTTTTCAGGGACTGATGAAACATTCTAAAATTACAAAATGGTGATGGTTGTCCAACTCCATGAAGTACACTAAAAACCACTGAATCATACATACACTGTGAGAGGGAAACTTTCATGGTATGTGAATTATATCTCGGTGAGAAAAAAAGATGGTGCTAGTTCAACCCCATACTGGTGAATGGAGTTTTGGATACATGGAACTTTTGTAGAAAAGTATAGTAAAGAATAAGAACTATTATTTCCATTCCATTAGTATGAAACATACAATTTTATTGGCAATGCTCTTGTGCTCCTGCATTCATACAATGATGTACAGTCACTGTTGGGGGTTGAATAGTATCCCCAAGAAATATATGTTCAAGTCCTAATTCCTGATACTTGTGATTATGACCTTATATGGAAACAGGGTCTTTGGTGCATATAGATAAAGTTATGCTGGATTAGAATGGGTTGTAACCCAATGATTGGTATCCTTTAAAAGGAGAGAAATTTGGACACAGAAAGGAAAAGTCAGGGGCATAGATTGGGGGCAGAATTGCATCTACAAGTCAAAAAATGCCAAAGACTGCTGGCAACTGCCAGAAGCTATGACAGAGAAGCATGGTACAGATTCTTGTTCAGTGCATTCAGGAGAAACCAATCCTGCTGACATCTTGATTTGAGATTTTCAGCTGTGAGATCATAAATTTCTATGTTCTAAGCCATCCAGTTTGTGGAAATCAGTTATGGCAGCCTCAGGAAACTACTACGGTAATACTGATATATTTGTTATTATAGACAAAGGGTTACAGGAATTGAGTCAAACTCCTGTAGTCTCAATTACTGTACATATAAATTGAGAATAATAATATCTGTCCATTCACCTGCTGAGAGAAAATGACGCGAAGTGCTTTATAAATACAGAATATTACTCCCTTAAAAATTAAAAAAAAAAGAAACAGAAACCACAAATAACTTTTAGAAAGTTACTTTATTTTATACCATTAGGAAAAAATTTTTCCCTTTCTCAAGAACCTTAATGCCTTAGTTTAAGAGTAAGGTCTGTCAAATTCAGCACTATCAACATTTTGGGCCTTATATAATTCTTTGTTGGGGGGCCATCACGTTTATTGTCAGATGTTCAACACCATCCCTGGTCTCTGTTCACTTGATACCATAGCAAAGTCTCCCTCACCAGTCTTACTCCAACTGTTGTGAAAACAAAGTGTCTCCAGGCACTACCAGGTAGCCCCCAAAGGACAGAATCTTCCCCTGATGAGAACCACTGGCTACAGAGTCAGGATGAAGATACCAATAAAAACAAATACGGAATTAAAACTTTTAGAAATAAAACTTTGAGTAATAGAGACAACGGTATTTATAGGAAAAGTGGACCATTTCTTTCTTAAGTCTTTTTAGCACTAATGAACAGCATACTATGTATGTATCAGGCACTGGCCTGTACTTCCTCACTTTGCTATTAATTTGGCTTCAGGAAGGTCAATCAGGTCTTCTCAAGACAGTTTTTCTATATATCACTGCAAAAGTAGAGTATGAGTTTGGACAGATGGATCTGATAGATTATTATTTCCTATTTCTGATAGCAGAAAAACCCTACTATTAAAAGGATTCAATACCAGCTGTATCACTACAGTTGTGTTACCAGTTGTGAGCTTGGGGAAGTCACTTTACATTCTAAGTCTCAGTTTTCTCTGTCAATGAATAAACCATTACATAATGTGTTAAGAATTAAAGATAGTATATGTGAAATACCTGGCACATTAAAGGTATTAATTACCATTACTTTCCACTAACAATTTACCTGCCATTAATATTTCCATTATTATTTTGTTCCCACAACCATTACTGCCGTTAACTGGGACAAAGGATCTGCTATATTTCTTTGTATCCTGAATTCAATCCAGTATCAGATCAGATCAGATCAGTTGCTCAGTCGTGCCCGACTCTTTGCGACCCCATGAATCGCAGCACGCCAGGCCTCCCTGTCCATCACCAACTCCCGGAGTTCACTCAGACTCACGTCCATCGAGTCAGTGATGCCATCCAGCCATCTCATCCTCTGTTGTCCCCTTCTCTTCCTGCCCCCAATCCCTCCCAGCATCAGAGTCATTTCCAATGAGTCAATTCTTCGCATGAGGTGGCCAAAGTATTGGAGTTTCAGCTTTAGCATCAGTCCTTCCAAAGAAATCCCAGGGCTGATCTCCTTCAAAATGGACTGGTTGGATCTCCTTGCAATCCAAGGGACTCTCAAGAGTCTTCTCCAACACCACAGTTCAAAAGCATCAATTCTTCGGCACTCAGCCTTCTTCACAGTCCAACTCTCACATCCATACATGACCACAGGAAAAACCATAGCCTTGACTAGACGAACCTTTGTTGGCAAAGTAATGTCTCTGCTTTTGAATATGCTATCCAGGTTGGTCATAACTTTCCTTCCAAGGAGTAAGTGGACTGAGGACAAACCCTCTTGATAGTGGTATATGTTTATTTCATTTGAGTCACATAAACAAGGTCATTTTATTCATTCCAAATTAGAAGTTACAAATTCTTCTGAACATAAAGGAACTGTATATGAGGACCTTATTATACTTTGTACTTTCCTGGGCCATAAACTCAATTTTTCTATTTCTGTCTACTACTATAAACATATCCCTATAACTGACACTAATAATTCAGTTTCTCACTTCAATGCAACCCACCTAAAATTCTACTTAGCCGTCTTTCTATGGAAACTATCAGTAGCTGTCTTGTCTTGAAGGAAAATGTCCTCTTTATCATCATTGTGATCTGACATTCTTACACTAGATTAATGTATCATTAAACTTTGTACAACACCTTTAAAACAATTTCAATGTTTTTCTTCCTCCTTAAAAAGCAATATATATTCAGGGTATCTGCTTTTTAAAATACAAATAAACAAAGATAATAAAATTTAAAACAACATTTTTCTCCGAGGCATCTCACCACTAATATGCTAATAATATGAAAACCATGCATATTGTCAAATCAGGCAGTATTCGGAAATATGTAACATCTAATTTCTGCTTTCATAGGAAAGCACACAATGCTGTGGGAGCACACTCAAGGTTTCTGACCCACCTTTGGTCGATCATGAAGGCTTCCTGGAAGAAGTGAGTCCTGAAACCTGAGAAGGAGTTAACTAATCAAAGGAACAAGGAGGTAGACATAAACAGTCTAGGCAGGGGGAGAGCACGGCATGAGCAAAAGCCTAGTGAGAAAGAGTATGAGGTCTTGAGATCAATGTTCAGAAACGTGTAGTTAGGATGCTGGTGGTGGTTATGGTGGTGCTGGGAATTTGTAAATGATGAAGCTGATGACATGAGCAAGGGAAAGGGTATGCAAGACATTATAAACCGTATCAAGCGATCTGATGTTTCTCCTGAGAGCAAAAAGCATCACTGAGACCTTTAAACAGAAGAAAGGTACATGCAGCTTTTTGTTTTATAGAAATCATTTTGGGGGAGAATGGATTAGAGAGAGGTATTTGTGGGGAATGGATTACGCAGAAGCCATACTGAAGCAGGGCAGTTAAAAGCCTGTTACGCTAATTTGAGAGAGAGATGATGAGAGCTCAACTAAGATAATGACAGTAAAGTTGGAGAAAAGTGGATGGGTTTAGGAGATATTTAAGAGGTAAATTAAGCTTTTAAAAAATGGTAATTGCTTTGATATGAATGCTGAGAGAAAAAGGTGCCCACAGGGCAAAAATAATGCCCACAGAGGTTTCAGATTTAAATATTTGAGTCAAATTACCTCACAGAATCTCCATTTTCAAATCCCTAACAAATTGAAGCAGATTAACAAAAACTCATTCATATTCTCCATCTCTCTTGCTCCCCCTCATTTATGTATATACATTATCATTATAAATTGTGTACATGTATATATAATTATATGTGGAAATATACAAATGCATATACGTAAAATAAATAGCAAACAAACATGGCAAGGGGAACAGCCCAATGCTCTAAAACTCAAAAAGCAGCAGCCAAAGAGAAAACCCAAAATTCCTGGAGTAGAACAAAGAGGCACATGCATATAGGCTTCCATCCTATGCCCCAAATCTGATAGATTTTGATCAGAAAAATAATGATAATTCTCACTACTACTCTCAACTCTAAAAGGAGACCAAACAGTTGAGTAACGTGAAGCACAGAAGAAACGGCTCCTGACTGCTTTATAGAGGTAAAGTTTCCTGAATGGAAGGATGATACAACACCAAGGACTTTCCAAAGAGGAAGAACATACACACCTCAACAAAGTACCACAGAGTCCTAAAGAGTGCGTTCAACAACCTCAGGCGTAATCACAGATCCTCTACAGTTCTGAAGCCCTAAGCCTACCGCCACAGCCTCAGGCATACAGAGAATACAAAATAGAATACTATAGCTTTTTGGTTATGTAGCGATGGGCACATGGTTTATACATAGAGAGGTAGTCAAAAAGATGCCTACACTGTAACACAGCAAAGGAAAGACCTGCAAAGAGCCATGCAGGATGCAAAACGGGGTACAGCACACTTACAAATGCATGAAAGCAAATGAGCAAAAATAGAGAATTAGAAAAAAAAAAAAATTTTAAGCCTAGAAAATGTAACCCTCGGAACAGAAGAGACTCCCTGAGGGAATATTGAGCCATAGAGTAATCTAATGAGAACATTTATATTACAGCTCTACTCAATGTAAAGATATTAAAATAACAGAAATGACATGCATGAGGAGACTGTAGTCCTTCAGAAATAAAGTTACTTGTTTAGAGGAGAACAAATTTATGAAATTTGTTTCAAATTTATGAAACAGCAAAGAAGAGAAAAGTCAATTAACTAATTAGGAGACATGACAAGGTGTAAACACTGCAAATGCAGGTGTGAAAGAGAGCATTTAAAACAAGAAAAGCTAAATTAAATTAATAAATCTGAAGAACAAAGGTTCTCCAACATGGATACCATTGGTAGCTCTAAATAGAAAATTCCACAAATGATACAGAAATTTTAAAATGTAACCCAAGAAAGCTTCCCAGAAAGAAAAGAAAGAAAAGGGAAAAGGGAAGAGAAGAGAACAAAAAAATAATAATAATAAATTATGTAGAAGCAGCTCCCTCAGTCTTTTTTCTAGATCCTTATGAAGTAAATTCTATTATTATCCTGTTTACAGATGTCAAAACTAAGGAATAGAGACAGACAAATAATTTGGCCACGATCACACAATTTAAACACAGTGTGACATCAAGCAGCAAAAGAACACACACTCCAGGAAGACTGGAAACTAAAATAAGCGAATATACTTGAGGCAAAAGAAATAACCTTAGTGATTCTTCAAATAGGAATACATTGTTTTCTATAATGAGAGATCTCAAACTAGTCCTGACAGCATGCTACCATCTTCCCTACCCCTCCGTGGCCCTCTGCTTCTCATTATATCAGAAGCACATTTCTCAATATGAAAAGCAGACATTTTTAAATGATGTCCATGATTTTTTTTAATTAATTTTATGATGTCCATGATTTTATGAAGCATTCTCTAAGCCACCCCCAACACCCATGCAGATGAAACATCACCCTACATTACCCCACAATGAAGCTCAAAGCCCACACATCAGCTACATATTTAGCACTTCTGAACAGATTTTTAATCTTCATCTTCATACCTGAGAAAACAACCCAAGGATTACAGATAGCTAAACAAAACTTCTTTTATGAAAGAAAAATAGCAGGGGAAAAAAAAAATCTAGAGGAGCCAGATTTCACAAAGAAGGAAATGTTCAAAACCTACCATTATATCATAAGAGAAATTTGACTCATGAAACAAGAGCTTCCTGATTTCAAAATTACTACAAAACTACAGAAATCAGAGTATAGTAATGATATAGAATAGACAAGACCCACTAATCTTAAGAAAAAAGGCCAGGCAATCCCAACTGAAGAATATTCTATAAAATATCTGATCAATAAAGCTGAGAACCGTTAAGGTCAAAAGAAAGAGAGAGAGAAAAAAAAAAAAAGGAAAGTCTGAGAAACAGTCACAGAGCAGAGGAACTAAGGACGCCTGATAATTAAATGTAATGTGATATCAAGGATGAGAAATGCTTCCATTGACAAAGAGCATTAGGAAAAAAGTAGTGAGCTCTAGATAAATTACAGAAGGTAGTTATTAGTAATATACAAATGCTAGTTCCTTAGTTCTGACAAATGTACCATGATAAAGCAAGATATTAGCAACAAAGGATCCTGGGTGTGGAATATACAGGAATACTCTGTCTATACTATTTTTTTCAATTTTTTCCTATGACTCTAAAGCTATTAGAAATAAAAACTTTATGGGGAGAAAAGATGAATGTCTGCTATGATCTTCACCTATTGTTGAAAATAATTATTTCTTGGGGGGTAGGAGGTTGGCATCTTATGCTTTTCCATTTTCTTTTCTAAAATATTTTTTACTTTCATTAATGTTCTTCTCTTTACTTTATAAATTATTTATAGTAATCATGTATTTTTCCAAAACCATAACCTAGTTTTTCTTAAAAATAAAATTCAGCTGTTAGGATGCCCAGGTTTCTGGCTTGAAATACTAGACGGATGGTGGTTACAGTAACTAGTTATTATTACAATAACACTACAAAACTAACCACTGCAAACTTGATGGCCTACATGGAACATTCATTTTTCTGGGGCTTCATAAATTGGCTCTAATTGGGTGGATTGAGCTTCAGGCAGCAGATTAGGTGTAAGTCAACTCCCTGTGTCTCTCATTCTCCTTGGACCAGTATCTATTAGTTTTTCTCAGAGCAACTGGCAAAAATCACAGGAGTATGAGAAGAAACAATACTTCTCAAAGCCTCAACCCCAAACTCACCACTTTTCACTTCACCAACTTCCCACTGGCTTTCACAAGTCACATGGCCTAACTCAGGATTGATCAGGCAGGAAACATATTCTATCCTCTCTAGTAATTAGTATCACAAAATCAGGTGGAAAAGAACATAGATGCAAAATTATAATGCAGAAAAGGTATGGAAAGTTAAATGCATTGATTCAATCTACCTTTTGTTGCTGTTCGGTTGCCCAGTTGTGTCCGACTCTGTGACCCCCATGGACTGCAGCATGCCAGCCCTCCCTGTCCCTCACTATCTCCCAAAATTTACCCAAATTCATACCCAATGCATCAGTGATGCAATCCAGCCATCTCATAATTTACTGAAAGGACAGCAAAGTCATTCCCTACCTATTTTTTATATAATCATTTCATCTAACATCTAGTCCCTTTGTAAGGCTTGGCAATCACAGGCCAGAGCTTGGGCTGGGGAAGCAACAGGCCCTCCAGTAGTCCCACTTGGACCTTGGACTAGAAGCTCATGACACAGGATGGTTGTTTGGTTTTTGTCCAGTTTTGTCTGACTCTTTTATGACCCTATAGATTAGGATTTTCGAGGCAATTGATTTTGTCCCTTAAATGAAATCAAGAGTAGGAACCTGAGTAGTCAGTGTCCCTAGAAAAATCAGCCTGCTCACAGAGTAGGTGCCCCCAACTCTTCCTCTGAGAGTGGTGATGAGCATTCAGATCCTTCCATGCCATCCGTTACAACAGAGCTTAATGAGCAGTAGAACCAATATTGACACTGCTTCAACATGAAGCATCCCATCAAAAAGCATTTTAAAGTTTTTAAATAACTATGGCTCTCTTCACATAGGCCCTGATCACTTCTTTCCCTTCCTTTTCCAAACGTACCTCTTCCTTTCACTTTATGAAAGTATTAGGCTAGGATTGTCATCTCAAGATAACTAAATTATCTAAACGCTAATTAACCATCACTTCCCAACCATGCCACTGTGGTGAACATCTCTAAGCCTCTATTTCCCATTCTGTAAAAAGGAACAGGTATCGATCCCTGGGCTGGGAAGATTCCCTGGAGAAGGGAATGCCTACCCACTCCAGTATTCTTGCCTAAAGAATTCCACAGACAGAGGAGCCTGGTGGGCTACCATCCATGGAGTCACAGAGTCAGACACAACTGAGTGACGAACACTTTCAATTTCACTTTTACTTCATTCCTTTCTCAAATAGCTATTTTGAGAATGGATGAGTTAATTTATGTATAAACACTTCAGAATATCTAAAGGGCTCTCCAACCATCTTATGTCCTTATTTAATTAAAAATCAATTTGAGTCAGTGTATATGTTCTGGGAATTATTACAAAAACTTGATGATCTGATCAAAGGGTTAAAGAGTGGTAGTTTTGGTGTTTTTTTTGTTTTTGTTTTTTTCTTCTCTTGTCAAATATAATGAAGTGCAGAATTCGGTCTCATCAGTTTATTTTGCCTTTCTCTGACAGCTAACACCATTGGCAGATATCCAGCAGGAACAAGTTTTCAGGCTTTGCCCAAAGGAAGACTGTGATGTTATTCCTGGGGTAAATTATTCAGCTTCTGGTACTCTGCTGTGGAAATTAATTTACAGCAGCATATTGCTAATAACTTAATTTAATGTTTTATTGCTTTACAACTAATCTTATGTTTTTATTTATTAATAGCTGGTTTGTATTTTAAGTAAAGAAATGCCTTTCGCTTTCATTATTCATTATTCATTTAGTGTTAGTTAAACTGAAGGTTAGATGCGACAGGAATGAAATTTTCTAAATAATAGGGTGGGTAAAACATTCCATTAATATTACGGCATTAACTTCACAATTGGATGTTTGTTACAGCCTAGTTACGCGTCTCTGCTATGGATTAGTTCTATATACAAATTGTAGCTTTAATTAAATCAAAGAAGTTGGTAGCTATGCTTTATTTATGGATTTTCTATACCAGAATAATGTAGGTTTCAGTACTAATAAAAAATAAAAACTACTTTCTTTCATCTATAATTTATATTGGTAACTATAATAAGAATTCATTAATATTTTTCAATGCCCACATAAATGATGAATAGCTACTTGATTTTTTTAGAACATTAAAACAAAAAAGTAAATTAAACCATTAGTGGTGAATGTAACACTGGATGATTTGCATAATGTACATCTTGCTAAATAGAACTTGTGCCATTCACATACAAGTGGTGCAGGTTGGGACAGGGCTCTGGTTTGATATTTTTAGGAGGAAAAAGAAAATATCTTCCCTAAGGTTATTAATTCTCAGTTATTGAAGTCTTGAAAATAACAACTTCCATAGCCCAAACACAGCAATTAAAGGAATCAGCAGAGATACAAACCAAGGCAGAACAAAGACCCAAAAGGAGGAGGGTGGGCCAGCGGGACAAGAGAAAGCTCAGGTGAAGACAAGCTTTTCACAATTCTCACCACAATTACAACAGACCACTGCTATGAAGCCACAGAATGCAACCACTAAACAATTACAGAGGTGTGTATATATGTACATCTACATTTCCCTTCCAGTTTTCAGCTTCACAAATGCTTTATCTACAAAAAATGAAAAAGAAAAAAAAAACACAGAAAATTTAACTGCAATGTAGAGTAGAAAAATTGAGAACAAAGGCTAGACAGCTAGATTAATGGTATAAATATTGGCTGTACCAACCAACTAGCTCTGTGGCCTTGCACAGATTACACCTTCTCTGCTTCAGCCTCTGCAAGTAAATAGTGTTTGGTACTAGTAGTATTCTGCAGGTTGTTAAAAGATAGAATAAACTGTTGATGGAATACACTAAAGTCTTTTTTAAAGGGCCAAAATACAATCCTAAACATTTCAGTTTTAGAATTTGACTTATTTGAGCATCACTACCTCTAGGTAACTAAAATTCCAAAGCGTTTTGTGGGCACATGGATATATCACTGATCAAGTGTATGTTTTGACAATGTCTGTATGATTTGGATAATATAGGCATGATTTTATAAGTAAAATTTTTCACTTTGAGATATGGGTAATCTGGTTTCTAAATTGCTTACATCCAATGAATAACTGACAAAATTTTAACCTTTGGTTCAGTCAGCACAGTCTCTCTAATATATTAATTCATTCTTCACTCTAGCCTTGTACAACCCAGTATAAGGATCTGTTCTGCACAAGAGCCATAGAGAATAACACAAAAGCACAAAATCTTGCATGTGCAGCAAAATCTCTGGTTTGGCTAAAGTCAACTGCATGGGGTAACCCATCTGAGAGATCATTTAACTGAAAGGCAAATTTGAAATACAAGAATTAATATCCGATCAAAAGAAAAGATTACTTCTGTTGTTTTTGGTTTAGATTATTCAGATGCTCTCAGTCAAACTTTGGTTTGGCAGGTAGAGCTAAAACAATTAAATTCTGAAATATTCTGGAATTCTCCTGACATATGATATACTGATCTGTTACCACAGGCCTTTCCTCAGAAGTCATTGGGATTACTGCCTGGATTTCAAAATTGCAATTTGATTTATAATATCCAATTCATTTAATCCACATTTTATGTGTACACGTTAATTCCCATCTGGATGCACACAACCCACCAGCCTGGAGTTTGATACAGAGAAGTAATTTTGTTTAACAGCTGTTAAATAGGAGAATCCACAGGTAGCTTTCATTCAAATGTTAATTGCTCTCAGTGCTTCACTCATAAACCCACCCTGAAGTCAGATACTTTAAGCTCTATTGAGAGAAGACGTAAAAGTAAGATGAATTACAAACATCCTGACAGAAAAGGAGGGTGGATTCCCTCTTGGGACTCAATGGATCTTGGCCCTGGAACCAATATCAGTATGGAAATCAAACAGTGAGGGATGCTTGAGAGGCAGTAGTTGTTTCCCAGATGGTAAAGAGTTGGCAAAAAAAAAGATTCGTAGGGCCCAATGGTGAGTCAGTCAGAAAGCCTTTGCAAATTCAGGCTGTAAAAAGAGGCTGGAAGAAGTCAATCGGCAAACTGCCAAACTGTAAAACTATACCGAGTGTGTTGTCAGTTCTTTTGGAATACACTAAGTAAAAATTAAGAGTGGATTTGGAACTAAACAAATGAACTTGGAAATTTTACTGGAGCCAACTGTTTTGAATGCTACATAGACAACCACTTTGTACATGGTTTTTCAGCAAGGTGCCCAGGAGGGATACTGGATTATCCTTTACCAGCAACTCTTCAGAGAAATGAGTAGCCAAAGGCGGAAGAAAAATCAACAGCATGATTTGGAGTGAGTCAATTTGCCACTTCGGACCTCAGTTTCCTCCTCTGTAAAATGAAAAGATTAAATGGGTCTCTGAGGTCTCACCAAGGTTCAACTACTGGGTTTCCAGTATTTGACCATCTCTCGGATCACTAAAAAAATATACAAACAAACACAATTCAAGTATTCTTGTTCATATATGATAAAAAATGCTAAGCTCTAACCAAATAGGCTGTGGCTAGGGACACAACCAACAGAGTTCCATAGAAACATCTACTTCTGCTTCACTGACTATGCTAAAGCCTTAGGCTCCGTGTATCACAACAAACTGTGGAAAATTATTAAAGAGATGCAAATACCAGACCACCTTACATGCCTCCTGAGAAACCTATATGAGGGTCAAAAAGCAAAAGAACTAGAGATGTAACAACAGACTGGTTCAAAATTGGGAAAGGAGTATGATAAGGCTGTATATTGTCACCTTGTTTGTTTAACCTCTACGCAGAGTACATCATGCAAAATGTCAGGCTGGATGAAGCACAAGCTGAAATCAATATTGCCAGGAGAAATATTAACAACTTCAGATAGGCAGATGATACCACTCTATTGACAGAAAGCAAAGAGGAGCTAAAGAGTCTCTTGATGAAGGTAAGAGAGGAGAGTGACAAATCTGGCCTAACACTGAACACTAAAAAAAAAAAAAAATCATGGCATCTGATCCCATCACATTAAGGCAAATATTAATAGAAGGGGAAAAGGCAGACACAGTGATAGATTTTATTTTGGGGGGCTCCAAAATCACTGCAGATAATGATTACAGCCATGAAATTAAAAGACATTTGCTCCTTGGAAGGAAAACTGTGACAAACAGATTTGTATAGTCAAAGCTATGATTTTTCTATTAGTCATGTATGGATATGAGAGGTGGACCATAAAGAAGGCTGAGTGCTGAAGAATTGATGCTTTTAAACTGTGGTACTAAAGAAGACTCTTGAGAGTCCTCGGACTACAAGAAGATCAAACCAGCCAATCCTACAGATAATAAACCCTGAATATTCATTGGATGGACTTTTGCTGAAGCTGAAGCTCCATTACTTTGGCCACCTGATGTGAAGAGCCAACTCATTAGAAGAGCCCCTGATGCTGGGAAAGACTGAAGGCAAAAGAAGAGGGTGGCAGAGGATAAGATGGTTAGATAGCATCACTGGCTCAATGGACATGAGTTTGAGCAAACTCCAAGAGATGGTGGAGGACAGAGGAGCCTGGTGTGCTGAAGTCCATGGGGTCCCAAAAAGTTGGAAATGACTTAGCAACTGAAGAACAACAACGAGGGACAATCATAATTATCTGCAGGCATAACAGGTCTCAGCAAGCAAAGATACACTTCAGGTCACACTGGGTGATCCAAAAGGAAAAAAGAGGAGTTTCTGAGGCTGAGTTGCCTCAGAATTCTTAATCTCTTTTGTCCATTCAAACTCAACCATTACCAAATCCAAGCTCACTTTGCTTGTCGCACAACAGGCCAATGAATCCAAGAGACAAGGGGTTGAGGCAAGGAAGAGACTTTAATCAGGGAGCCAGCTGACCAAGAAGATGACTGGCTAGTGCCTCAAAATAACCGTTTTCTTCAGTCTGGATGCCAGGTTCTTTTGTAGATCAGAGACGGGGTAGGCGAGGAAGCAAAGTGAAAAGACCATTAATCTTGCAACATCTTCTAAAATGGCAAGTCTCAGACAGGGGATATGTTAATTTATTCCTTCCTGCCATCTACAGGGAGACAGAGTTCTGAACAAAGGCACTTTAAACAGAGAAGCAGAGGGGCAGGGTCTTTTTAAGCAAGCCATTATGTATGATTATAATAACAAAAGCGATTAAAAGCAAGGCAAAGAAAGTTCCAACATGGAATCAGAATTGGCTTCCTCCCTGCAACAAACTGTCCAAATTTGTTTGTTTGGTCATTTAATTACTTTTATTAAGTATTACTAAGTATCTACTTGCCAAATACTCTTTTTTTTTTTTTAACTTTACATAATTGTATTAGTTTTGCCAAATATCAAAATGAATCCATCACAGGTATACATGTGCTCCCCATCCTGAACCCTCCTCCCTCCTCCTTCCCCATACCATCCCTCTGGGTCGTCCCAGTGCACTAGCCCCAAGCATCCAGTATCGTGCATTGAACCTGGACTGGCATCTTGTTTCATACATGATATTTTACATGTTTCAATGCCATTCTCCCAAATCTTCCCACCCTCTCCCTCTCCCACAGAGTCCATAAGACTGTTCCATACATCAGTGTTTCTTTTGCTGTCTCGTACACAGGGTTATTGTTATCATCTTTCTAAATTCCATATATATGCGTCAGTATACTGTATTGGTGTTTTTCCTTCTGGCTTACTTCACTCTGTATAATAGGCTCCGGTTTCATCCACCTCATTAGAACTGATTCAAATGAATTCTTTTTAATGGCTGAGTAATACTCCATTGTGTATATGTACCACTGCTTTCTTATCCATTCATCTGCTGATGGACATCTAGGTTGCTTCCATGTCCTGGCTATTATAAACAGTGCTGCAATGAACATTGGGGTACATGTGTCTCTTTCCCTTCTGGTTTCCTCAGTGTGTATGCCCAGCAGTGGGATTGCTAGATCATAAGGCAGTTCTATTTCCAGTTTTTTAAGGAATCTCCACACTGTTCTCCATAGTGGCTGTACTAGTTTGCATTCCCACCAACAGTGTAAGAGGGTTCCCTTTTCTCCACACCCTCTCCAACATTTATTATTTGTAGACTTTTGGATCGCAGCCATTCTGACTGGTGTGAAATGGTACCTCATAGTGGTCTTGATTTGCATTTCTCTGATAACGAGTGATGTTGAGCATCTTTTCATGTGTTTGTTAGCCATCTGTATGTCTTCTTTGGAGAAATGTCTATTTAGTTCTTTGGCCCGAATCAATATAGTGAAAATGAGTATACTACCTAAAGCAATTTATAGATTCAATGCAATCCCTATCAAGCTACCAACAGTATTCTTCACAGAGCTAGAACAAATAATTTCACAATTTGTATGGAAATACAAAAAACCTCGAATAGCCAAAGCTATCTTGAAAAAGAAGAATGGAACTGGAGGAATCAACCTACCTGACTTCAGGCTCTACTACAAAGCCACAGTTATCAAGACAGTATGGTACTGGCACAAAGACAGAAATATTGATCAATGGAACAAAATAGAAAGCCCAGAGATAAATCCACGCACATATGGACACCTTATCTTTGACAAAGGAGGCAAGAATATATAATGGATTAAAGACAATCTCTTTAACAAGTGGTGCTGGGAAAACTGGTCAACCACTTGTAAAAGAATGAAACTAGAACACTTTCTAACACCATACACAAAAATAAACTCAACATGGATTAAAGATCTCAACGTAAGACCAGAAACTATAAAACTCCTAGAGGAGAACATAGGCAAAACACTCTCTGACATACATCACAGCAGGATCCTCTATGACCCACCTCCCAGAATATTGGAAATAAAAGCAAAAATAAACAAATGGGACCTAATTAACCTTAAAAGCTTCTGCACATCAAAGGAAACTATCAGCAAGGTGAAAAGACAGCCTTCAGAATGGGAGAAAATAATAGCAAATGAAGCAACTGACAAACAACTAATCTCAAAAATATACAAGCAACTCCTACAGCTCAACTCCAGAAAAATAAATGACCCAAATACTCTTGAGATACAAAATTACATGTGAAAAACTAATGGCTAATAATTACAGATTTAATTTAGTTTTTATTTTTCACATAAATGCACAAGATTTAACTCACATTTCCACATTCATGTTTTGTTGCAGGCACTTCTAGAGCACAGATGTTGCATATAAACAATTATTTTGTAAAAGTCACTCTATGAATGCCCTTGTTGATGGAGGTGACACTAATGATAAAGAAGAATTTCATCCTAAGAATTCTCCTACCTTGTGGTACTTGAATATGCATGCAGTTGGCCACAAGTGGAGATTTGAGGAATTTGGTTACACTTAAAGAATGTCTGGAAGGGGTGTATGTGTGTGTGTGTGTGTGTGTGTGTGTGTGTGTGTGTGTGACAAGTGTATCCTTCATCAAGTGCAGAAGATAAATTTCTACTAATAGCAACTGATTTTGATATACTGTGTTTATAAAAATCTCATTTCAAACATTCCTAGATTATTGTCACAAAACTTCCAGGTTCTATTTTTAAAATAATTGCATGCATATGAAAATAGCAGATACACACACACACTGAAAAATGTGGGTTTGCTTCCATCAAAAATATAGGCTTCAGAAGATAGATCAGTTCAGTTCAGTTACTCAGTCATGTCTGACTCTTTGCAATGCCATGGACTACAACACACCAGGTTTCCCTGTCCATCACCAATTCCTGGAGCTTGTTCAAACTAATGTTCATCGAGTCGGTGATAACATCCAACCATCTCATCCTCTGACATCCCCCAGTCCTCCTGCCTTCAATCCTTCTCAATATCAGAGTCTTTTCCAATTGGTCAGTTCTTCACATCTGGTGGCCAATGTATTGGATTTTTAGCTTCAGCATCAGTACTTCCAATGAATATTCATGAAGGATTTCCTTTAAGATTGACTGGTGTGACCTCCTTGCAGTCCAAGGGGTTCTCAAGAGTCTTCTCCAGCACCACAGTTCAAAAGCACCAATTCTTAGATGCTCAGCTTTCTTTGACACTCAGCTTATAGTCCAAATCTCACATTCATACATGACTACTGGAAAAACCATAGCTTTGACTAGACAGACCTATGAAGGTAAAGTAATGTCTCTACTTCTCAATATGCTGTCTAAGTTGGTCATAGTTGTTTCACCAAGGAGCAACCATGTTTTGATTCCATGGCTGCAGTCACCATCTGCAGTGATTTTGGAGCCCAAGCAAATAAAGTCTGTCACTGTTTCTATTGTTTCCCCATCTATTTGCCATGACATGATGGGACCAGATGCCATGATCTTAGTTTTCTGAATGTTGAGCTTTAAGTCAACTTTTTCACTCTCCTCTTTCACTTTCATCAAGAGGCTTTTTAGTTCTTCTTCACTTTCTGCCATAAGGGTGGTGTCATCTGCATATCTGAGGTTACTGATATTTCTCCTGGCAATCTTGATTCCAGCTTGTGCTTCATCCAGGGCAGCATTTCACATAATGTACTCTCCATATAAGTTAAATAAGCTGAGTGACAGCATACAGCCTGATGTACTCCTTTCCCAATTTGGAACCAGTCTGTTGTTCCACCTCCAGTTCTAACTGTTGCTTCTTGACCTGCATACAGATTTCTCAGGAGGCAGGTCAGGTGGTCTGGTATTCCTATTTCTTGAAAAATTTTCCACAGTTTGTTGTGATCCACACAGTCAAAGGCTTTGGCATGGCCAATAAAGCAGAAGCAGATGTTTTTCTAGAAATCTCTTGCTTTTTTGATGATCCAGTGGATGTTGGCAATTTGATCTCTGGTTGCTCTGCCTTTTCTAAATCCACCTTGAACATCTGGAAGCTCTCAGTTCACGTACTATTGAAGCCTGGCTTGGAGAATTTTAAAAATTACTTTGTTAGCATGAAGATGAGTGCAATTGTGCAATAGTTTGAACATTCTTTGGCATTGCCCTTCTTTAGGATTGGAACGAAAACTGACCTTTTCCAGTCCTGTGGCCACTGCTGAGTTTTCCAAATTTGCTGGCATATTGAGCATAGCATTTGCACAGCATCATCTTTTATGATTTGTAATAGCTCATCTGGAATTCCATCATCTCTACTAGCTTTGTTTGTAGTGATGCTTCCTAAGGCCCACTTGACTTCACATTCCAGAAGGTCTGGCTCTAGGTGAGTGACCATATCATCATGGTTATCTGGGTCATGAAGATCTTTTTTGTATAGTTTTTCCATGTATTCTTGCCACCTCTTCTTAATATCTTCTGCTTCTGTTAGGTCCATACCATTTCTGTCCTTTATTGTGCCCATCTTTGCATGAAATGTTCTCTTCATATCTCTAATTTTCTTGAAAAGATCTCTAGTCTTTCCCATTCTATTGTTTTCCTCTATTTCTTTGCATTGATCACCGAGGAAGGCTTTATCCCTCCTCACTATTCTTTGGATCTCTGCATTCAGATGGTATATCTTTCCTTTTCTCCTTTGCCTTTCACTTCTCTTCTTTTCACAGCTATTTGTAAGGCCTCCTCAGACAACCACTTTGCCCTTTTGCATTTCTTTTTCTTGGGGATGGTCTTGATCCCTGCATCCTGTACAATGTCACAAATCTCCATTCATAGTTCTTCAGGCACTCTGTCTATCAGATCTGATCCCTTGAATCTATTTGTCACTTCTACTGCATAATCGTAAGGGATTTGATTTAGGTCATACCTAAATTTAGGTCTAGTGGTTTTCCCTACTTTCTTCAATTTCAGTCTGAATTTGGCAATAAGGAGTTCATAATCTGTGCCACAATCAGCTCCCGGTCTTGTTTTTGCTGACTGTATAGAGATAAGATAGATATCAGAAGACAGGTAGATATAATATCCATCTCATCGGTTTCTAATTATTCTAACATTTTTTCTTTCTCAATATGCTTCTCCTCCATTCAATTGCTCTTATTTACTCCTCCTCTCTTCACCCATAGTTTCAGTCATTGCTGCTGCTGCTTTTGCTGCATCACTTCAGTCATGTCCGACTCTGTGCGACCACATAGACGGCAGCCCACCAGGTTCCTCCATCCCTAGGATTCTCCAGGAAAGAACACTGGAGTGGGTTGCCATTTCCTTCTCCAATGCATGAAACTGAAGTCGCTCAGTCGTGTCCAACTGTTCGAGACCCCATGGACTGCAGCCTACCTGACTCCTCCGTCCATGGGATTTTCCAGGCAAGAGTATTGGATTGGGGTGCCATTGCCTTCTCTGAATTTCAGTCATTAGGCTATTCCAAATGTTTTTCTTAATGTCTGCAAGTTCATCCTCTGGCATCTCTTGGAGTTACACTGCCAGGATAAGATAAGGTGCCCAAATTTATAGAAAAGGTCAATCTTAGAAGCCCTTTCACAAATGACTGTAAGAAGCGAAGGTGCTAACACATATTGCACTGCTTTTCTCCTGTCTCTTCCATATAACTTTCAGGTCAATTCAGTTCAGTCACTCAGTCATGTCCAACTCTTTGCAACCCCATGGTACGCAAGCACACCAGGCTTCCCTGTCCATCACCAACTCCCGGAGCTTGCTCAAACTCATGTCCATCAAGTTGGTTATGTCATCTAACCACCTTATCCTCTGTCATCCCCTTCTCCTCCTGTCTTCAATCTTTCCCAACATCAGGGGCTTTTCAAATGAGTCAGTTCTTTGCATCAGGTGGCCAAACTATTGGCGTTTCAGCTTCAGCATCAGTCCTTCCAATGAATATTCAGGACCGATTTCCTTTAGGATTGATGGATTTGATCTCCTTGCTGTCCAAGGGACTCTCAAGAGTCTTCCTCAACACCACAGTTCAAAAGCATCGATTCTTCGGCACTCAGCTTTCTTTATAGTCTCGGCACTCAGCTTTCTTTATAGTCCAACTCTCACACCCATACGTGACTACTGGAAAAACCATAGCCTTGACTAGATGGACATTTGTTGGCAAAGTAATTTCACTGCTTTTTAATATACTGTCTAGGTTGGTCACAGCTTTTCTTTCAAGGAGCAAGTGTCTTTTAATTTCATGGCTGCAGTCACCATCTGCAGTGATTTTGGAGTTCAAAAAGGTAAAGTCTCTCATTGTTTCCATTGTTTCCCCCTATAACTTTATATTGCTACAAAGTACTCCTCACAAACACTGGAGAGAATCCCCAGGAGATATTTCACACATACTCACAAGCCAGTTCAAACTCACGTGATGTCTCTTGTTGCTCCACTGGCTACTACACAGTTCTTTCTTGTAACTACCATGCTCTTTCCGCCAATGTGAATCCCCTCATCCGCACAGCTACTAGTTCTAGTGTCTTCTGCCACTATCAGTGGTGATCTAGGGCCCAGGGGATGCCAAAGCAACATTTTTCTCTATTACAGCATTTCTCAAAATAGCCAGTTCACAATCTCTTTGTTACCAAGAGTAAGGAGGTCCTTACCAGAATGTAAATGAACATTCTTCTACCTTCATCAAGAATGTCTTGCTATCAAAAAAAAAATGTCAGCTGAAGTAAAAAGTGTGCTCACTGACTTGGTAGATTTACATTCTGTTTCAAGCTCCTCATCTCATCATGGACCAATTCAGAGCCTGGCTCCAGTCCCCAGACTACCCTTTGCATCTCTCTGTTCTGTTGTATAGTCTGGAAGAACAATGCCTCACCGCACTGTGATCTTCAACACTTTACAGAGTACCAGGGTAGTAAAGCTGATGCCCCAGGGCTTGGAGAGTTTTCAGGCAAAAAGCTCTTTTACATTTATTCAAGTGGGAGTCACACTTAAGTCCAGTGAGAGGCAGCATTGACATGGTGCTGAAACCCATGCCCTCCTCACAATCAGCCCACTCCTTCAGTCACTAAGGTCTTTTCCTTAACAAGCCCCTTATGTCAGATTCTTTCCTTCCTTATGATGAAGTCCCTTCCAAGAGGCGTCTGCCAAACCTGTCCCACTAGATCACCACATGTATCTTATTCCACTGAATACACAAGCCTGTCAGCAGACCAGGACTCAAGGTTGATTCATTCTCAAAATCATTATTCATTTACCAATTATTGAACAGGATGTGCTAAGTAGCACATGGGAGCACAGAGGTGGATAGGGCATGATCTTCCCCAGGAGAAATCTGGAGAATAATTTCAAAAAGTTATGCATACAAATGCATAAAATATTACATGAATTTCAATATGTATAATGAAACAAATACAAAATGTTTACAAGAGACAGATGTGATGTGACAAAAATAGAAAAATATTTGTGTAAAAAGCTACATTTAAGCTAAGTTTTGGGCTTCCTTCATAGCTAAGTCAGTAAAGAATCTGCCTGTAATGCAGGAGGCCTGGGTTTGATCCCTGGGGTGGGAAGATCCTCTGGAGAAGGAAATGGCAACCCACTCCAGTATTCTCACCTGGAGAATCCCATGAACAGAGGAGTCTGGCAGGCTACAGTCCACGGGGTTGCAAGAGTCAGACACGACTTAGCGACTAAACCACCACCACCACCAAGCTAAGTTTTAAAGCACACTTATGATTTATTATTAGGAAAAAGAGTCAATGCAGAGTTAGCCGTGATGCGATTGTGAACCTAAAATTGGATGTTTTCATTTGTGTGTACTGGACTCACTTCATGCCATGGGAAAGGAATTCAGTGATACTGCTCACATTCCAATCTTTACTGACTACATAAAATAATAATAGCAAATGGTTGGAATGTAGTGCTGTATCCACTACAATTTTTATTATAATCTTAGCTTATATAATATAAACATTAAAGAAAGAAATAATATGATTTATTTCTCATGTTTTGTCAGACCAATGCTTTGAGGCTGTGAATAAAAGGACAATGATGGATCTAAATGGTTTGAAAGTTAATTTCATAGCAGCTATATTTGTGCAAGATTGTGATTATTATTCTGGGAGGCCCTAGAGTTATTTGAAAGCATTTCTCCTTAAATCAGGGAAAACTTTTATACTATCACTAATTTCCTTGCATTTTTACCTACTAAACTTTAATTGCTTCCTATGCTCACAGTTAGATTGATTTGGATCTCATTAATGCACAGTCTAAAAGCTTTAGTTTATAAAAATGAATAATTTGATGAAGAATGGCAATTAGCAGTTGTTTCTCTAAGAGCAATTTGTCAATTTAATGCAGACCACTAGGTGTATTTGACTGCATCTTGAGACTGCTGTTTCCTAATGTGTTTCACATGAACTAAATGTCTCATTGATCCCTGAAAAATAAGCAATAGTAATAACTCACCAAAATACTATCTCCCGTTTCTTGTAGTAAGATGTTTACATAAGAACACATGAAAAACACCTTCTCCCATATCGTTTAATAAAAGATAACTGCTTCCCAGGGGGCAGCTAAGAGATTCCATTGACTCAACACCTGTAAATACTTTGTCTTAGGCATGCCTCTGGGCTTCTAAGTGTCACTAGTGGTAAAGAACCCACCTACCAATGCAGGAGACATGTGAGATGCAGGTTTGATCCCTGAGTTAGGAAGATCCCCTGGAGGACAGCATGGCAACTCCCACCCCCCACAGTATTCTTGCCTGGAGAATCCCCATAGACAGAAGAGTCTGGCAGACTACAGTCCATGGGGTCGCAGAGTCAGACACAACTGAAGCAACTTAGCAGCAACAGCAGTCTTGCCTCTTAAATGCTATTCTACTTTAAAAAAAGAACTAAACAAATACAGATCTTTCATGGTCAGTACAGGGAAGGAAAATTATTGGAGGGGCACCTGCACTACATGGGCTTGTTGTCTGCAAAATCTCCTTTTCCAATGAGGACTCAATAACTTCTGCTGTGGGTATCCTCAGAGGGGACAATGATTCCTCTTCACAGGGCCCATATGCTACCCCTGCACTGCTGAGGCAGTCTGGAACACTTAAATAAGACTTACGGGAGGTCAGGGAATAACAAAAGAAAACCCAATGTGGAGAATGTTGGCTTCAGATCACCTAATTTAAATTTGAGTATAGCTGACTCAGTACATTCTCAGGCCACATATGTCTTTATATGGCCTCAAGAAAAGAGGGATCTTGTCTAAATCCCTTTCTTCTCAGTAGAATGGTGAAAATGGATTGTAGAAAGACCCCTTTTTTCACTGATCAGCAAGAAGGTGTAGTTATCAGATGTCTGTAAGTCGAAGAAGCTGAGGGAATGAGTTTAACCCTTTTCTTTCATCCAAGAGTATGGCAGTCCTCAAACGTCAGGGACCACAAGGATTACTAGAGAGATGAGTAATGAGAATCTACATAAAGTTTGATTCAGTAGAACTAGGGTGGTACCCAGATATTTCTGTTTTAACAGATATCCCAGATTTTAATGCAAGTTCTTTGAGTCACACATTGATAAACTCATACTAGAGACTTTGCCATGACTTTTCCAGATAATCTTCTGGTTATTATCTCTGGGAATGACCTCCAGGGAAAGCCCAACTCTAGCCCTAAGCCTCAGAATAGTCTTTAAGTTTTAATAGGCTTAACTGAGCCTAATGATCCTTTCAAAATGGTATTCAATTACATTAATATGAGACAGACATGGGATGATGCAGGTTCTTCTATATAGGACCTGCCACTACCTTTCACTGGGACCTTGAAAAAGGCACTTACCTATGGCCTAAAATCAAAAGGTTTGGCCAGATCTATAGTGCAGGTGTTTATTCCAACATACAACACACATTTACTGAGTGTCTATCATGTGCTAGGCACTAAAGTTTCCAACTTGTTTCTTAAATATGGACGTTTCAAATCTAGCACTTCTACATACCATCTTCTCCATATGATTGCCAGAAAATTTCTGATTCTAATGACTAAGAAAGTACTGTCAAGTCACTATTACAATTTTAGGAAAACTTTAACTCCATTTTATACTACTCAAAATAGCATTTAAATTGGTTAGAAAAGTAGTGAGAAATAGTACATGTAAGGGCTTCCCTGGTGGCTCAGTGGTAAAGAATCTACCTGCCAAAGCAGGAGACATGGGTTCGATCCCTGGTCTGGGAAGATCCCATAGGCCACAGAGCAAGTAAGCCTGTGCACCACAACTAAGCCTGTGCTCTAGAGCCCAGGAGCCACAACTACCGAGCCCACATGCCCTAGAGCCCATGCTCTGCAACAAGAAAAGCCACCGCAGTGAAAAGCCGTGCTCTGTGACTAGAGAGTAGCCCCCCCTCACCTCAACTAGAGAAAAAGCCCTCATAGCAATGAAGATCAGCATAGTCAATAAATAAATTAATAAACAAAACAAAACAAAAATAGAACCTGTAAGTACTATTCAGCTAAAGAAAAGGACTGATGTCTATATAGAATTATGGACCTCACACCACAACCCTGAGATTCCCCTGAGATTCACAACCTACATCACAGAAATCACACAACTAGAAGCTCTTCTAAGACCCTTAAATTCCAGCTAGATGAGACCCTAAGACTGATATTATCAATAGGAAATATACTGCTAAGTTAAAAGTTACTAAATATTAATTACATTTTTCATTAAAAATTAAAGAATATAATCCAGCTTCTTTATTTCTTCTTTCAATATGACAAAAACTGGCTGAGATTGGAATAAAACTCTCAAGATGCAAACCCCTCAGTTGTAGGAAGAGGCACATAGGATAGGAGCAAGTATGACCATGAAATTAGCTTGATCAGGTTTATTTTCATTCACCTTGTGTGTGTTAGTCACTCAATCACTTCTGACTCTTTGCAACCTCATGGACTGCAGAAGGACCCACCTGGCTCCTCCATCCATGAAAGTCTCCAGGCTAGAATACTGGAGTGGGTAGCCATTCCCTTCTCCAGTGGGTCTTTCCATCCCAGGGATCGAATCCAAGTCTCCTGCACTGCAGGCAGATTCTTTACTGTCTGAGTCACCAGGGAAGTCAAGGCCTTACTAATTGATTGTCTTGATAAGTTTGTGCCTAAAACACCAAGTCTAACTGTATCAAAAGTATTAGAGTGGCTAAGTGCCCCTGTATTTTTTATGGTTATTTCTGGGAGCTAAAAACAAGCAGTCAAGTGGCCCAATATCACTTCATTATAATTTGGTCAGTCTCAGCCGTAGGGGAGCAATTTTGTCTATATCAGCATAGAGACTAACAGTCTGCACAAGCTAGTCAATTCAGTTAGAAGTCTATCACACTATGCACGAATTTATTTTTATAATAATGTAAGCAAACACTTAGGTAGAACTGTCTAGTTTCTTTTTTTTTTTTTAACTGAATATGTTGGGTATAAGTCTGACCCCATGTTGTGGTCTCCTTGGGAGACCTAAGCACGTGTCATTCAGTGTACTGATCCTGGTGGCCATCAGGGCATTTGCACACAGTAGGTGCTTCACAAATTTGCATTGAATGAATGAACCAATAAAGGTAAATGAATGCTTTTCTCTCAGTTTTCTGTGAATCTTTTAACAGATAGATATGTGCACTTTGCTTTTAATGCCTTTAAGCTTCTTATACTTTGGTCTTAAGTATAATTTAGTGACCAAGAAATTTTAACATTCATTCCTGAAGTACCTATCTTGTATATCAGTGACTGTCTTACCTGCTGAAAGAATCCAGCCCCATGGTTTCTACACACCAATGCAGCTCTCTTGAATTTTACCCCCACTAAATGCAGGAGACATGGGTCTGATCCCTGTTCTGGGAAGATCCCACATGCACAGAAGGTCAATTTATTTAATAGCAATCCATTGAATGCCAACAATTAAAGGTGCAATGAAGGACAAAAAAGAGCATCTGGACTCGAGCCCTATCTGGAAGATCTTAAAATGTAGTGAGAGAGAAATCACTGATACTCAAATACCTAACAAACTGTTCATAAATGATATAGAAAAAGTACAGGTAAAGTAATCTGAAAATTAATTAAATAGCTCTAATTACTCTTAATTGGATTTGTGTAGACTCAGAGAAAATGCCTAAGAAATCCAAGCCCATTTCAGTAGTACTATTTCATCTGTTCTTTGGGAGGAAAAGTTCCCACTGACATTAATGTTGAATAGTCAGTTCACAGTTTATTCACAAAACTCTATTTCATTATAATACATAAGCATGTAATTAAATGTTTGTGTCTAAATCCAAGAATCCAAACATGCTTCTCTGCCTGAAATTTTAAGACCTTAATTTTATACTCAAATATTTACCAAGATTCCTATTATAATCATTTGGATTTAAGCCACAACTGATATCCAGCTGTTAGAGGTGGTCTTGGTAAGCCCAATACAGTAGTCATTACTTTTCAGTAGTGTGGCAAACCTGTATTATTATTATCTGACTCCTTAATTATAGGTGATAGTAGATGAAGACCTTTAATTTCCAAAGTTGAGACTTACTTTGTATTATTTAGAATCAGGCCAACAGTTTGGCATAGCTTTGTTTTTTTTACCGTACTTTTATTTATTTTGTACGGTGGTTTGGAGCTGTTTATTGACTCACCTTTAGCAGATCTCAGGCCCATTTGTGTAACAAGCAATGTGGTCTTATTTCCTTTATTTGCTTTCTTTAATTATACTTTTAAAATTTCACTCTCTATGTTATGTTTAAAGGCTGTGAAACAATTCATTTTTTTAAGCACAACCAGCATTTTGTAGAGTTAGATTTTTAAGGGGAGGAATTATTTATGACATAAAATCCACTAAAATACATTGGTTACCTCTCAACTTGAAAGATCAAAGGATTTAGATAAATATGGAGAAGTAAGAATAATATCAGAATCTAGCACCAGTGAATTTTTGTATAAAAATGACAGATGGCAATTTACATCTCATGTTGGATACACAAAATGTTGTCAAGCCTGATTAAAACTAAAACAGAAAATATCATTTTCAGTTTAATATCAGTTCAGTTCACTTTACTCACTCAGTCGTGTCTGACTCTTTGCAACCCCATGGACTGCAGCATGCCAGGACTCCCTGTCCATCACCAATTCCCGGAGTTTACTCAAATTCATGTCCATCAAGTCAGTGATGCCATCCAACCATCTCATCCTCTGTCTTCCCCTTCTCCTCCCACTCTCAACCTTTCCCACCATCAGGGTCTTTTCAAATGAGTCAGTTCTTTGCATCAGGTAGCCAAAGTATTGGAGTTTTAGCTTCAGCATCAGTCCTTCCAATGAACATTTAGGACCGATTTCCTTTAGGATTAATGGGTTTGATCTCCTTGCTGTCCAAGGGACTCTCAAGAGTCTTCTCCAACACCACAGTTCAAAAGCATCAATTCTTTGGCACTCAGCTTTCTTTATAGTCCAACTCTCACATCCATACATGACTACTGGAAAAACCATAGCTTTGACTAGACAGATCTTTGTTAGCAAAGTAATGTCTGTGATTTTAAATAAGCTGTCTAGGTTGGTCATAACTTATCTTCCAAGGAGCAACGTCTACTCTGATTAAGAGGAGATCACAAAACATTTGATAATTACTAGATGAGACTGTGACAAATTTATTTACTGGCCTGAATTTTTCCAAATTGCAAGATCAATCCTCATGGATCACAGCCTTGTCATTGCAAAGGGACCTGAGTAACTCAATAAAGCTATGAGACATGCCATGCAGATGTCCCAAGATGGATGGGTCATAGAGGAGAGTTCTGACAAAATCTAGTCCACTGGAGGAGGGAATGGCAAGCCACTCCAGTATTCTTGTTAAGACAATCCCACGAACAGTATGAAAAGGCAAAGAGATGTGACACTAGAAGATGAGCCCCTCAGGTCAGAAAGTGTTCAGTATGCTACTGGGGAAGAGTGGAGAAATAGCTCCAGAAAGAATGAAGAGGCTGGGCCAAACCACAGATGATGCTTGGTTGTGCATGTGCCTGGTGGTGAACATAAAATCTGACTCTGTAAAGAACAATACTGCATAGGAACCTGGAATGATAGGTTCAAGAATCAAGGTAAATTGGATGTGGGCAAGTAGGAGATGGCAAGAAAGAACTTCAATATTTTAGGAATCAGTGAACTAAAATGGATGAGAATGGGAGAACTTAATTCAGATAACCATTATATATACTACTGTGGGTAAGAATCTCTTAGAAGAAATGGAATAACCCTAATACTCAACAAAAGAGTCTGAAATACAGTTCAGTTCAGTTCAGTTTAGTCGCTCAGTCATGTCCGACTCTTTGCGACCCCGTGAATCGCAGCATGCCAGGCCTCCCTGTCCATCACCAACTCCCAGAGTTCACCCAGACCCATGTCCATCGAGTCAGTGATGCCATCCAGCCATCTCATCCTCTGTCGTCCCCTTCTTCTCCTGCCCTCAATCCCTCCCAGCATCAGAGTCTTTTCCAATGAGTCAACTCTTCGCATGAGGTGACCAAAGTACTGGAGTTTCAGCTTTAGCATCATTCCTTCCAAGGAAATCCCAGGGCTGAGCTCCTTCAGAATGGACTGGTTGGATCTCCTTGCAGTCTAAGGGACTCTCAAGAGTCTTCTCCAACACCATAGTTCAAAAGCATCAATTCTTTGGCGCTCAGCTTTCTTCACAGTCCAACTCTCACATCCATACATGACCACTGGAAAAACCATAGCCTTGACTAGACTGACCTTTGTTGGCAAAATAATATCTCTGCTTTTGAATGTGCTATCTAGGTTGGTCATAACTTTCCTTCCAAGGAGTAAGCATCTTTTAATTTCATGGCTGCAATCACCATCTGCAGTGATTTTGGAGCCCAGAAAAATAAAGTCTGACACTGTGTCCACTGTTTCCCCATCTATTTCCCATGAAGTGATGGGACCAGATGCCATGATCTTCATCTTCTGAATGTTGAGCTTTAAGCCAAATTTTTCACTCTCCACTTTCACTTTCATCAAGAGGCTTTTTAGTTCCTCTTCACTTTCTGCCATAAGGGTGGTGTCATCTGCATATCTGAGGTTATTGATATTTCTCCCGGCAATCTTGATTCCAGCTTGTGCTTCATCCAGCCCAGCGTTTCTCATGATGTACTCTGCATATAAGTTAAATAAGCAGGGTGATAATATACAGCCTTGACGTACTCCTTTTCCTATTTGGAACCAGTCTGTTGTTCTATGTCCAGTTCTAACTGTTGCTTCCTGACCTGCATATAGGTATCTCAAGAGGCAGGTCAGGTGGCCTGGTATTCCCATCTCTTTCAGAATTGTCCACAGTTTATTGTGATCCACACAGTCAAAGGTTTTGGCATAGTCTATACAGCAGAAATAGATATTTTTCTGAAACTCTCTTGCTTTTTCCATGATCCAGCAGATGTTGGCAATTTGATCTCTGGTTCCTCTGCCTTTTCTAAAACCAGCTTGAACATCTGGAAGTTCATGGTTCACATATTGCTTAAGCCTGGCTTGGAGAATTTTGAGCATTACTTTACTAGCGTGTGAGATGAGTGCAATTGTGTGGTAGTTTGCAGTACTTGGGTGCAATTTCAAAAAAGATAGAATGAGTTTGGTTTGTTCCAAAGGCAAATCATTCCACATCAAAGTAATCCAAGTCCATACCCCAACCACTAAAGCCAAAGAAGCTCAAGTTGACTGGATCTATGAAGACCTCCAAGACCTTCTAGAACTAACAACAAAAAAGATATCCTTTTCATTATAGGGGATTGGAATGCAAAAGTAGGAAGTCAAAAGATACCTGAAGTAACAGGAAGATTGGCTTTGGATTACAAAATGAAGCAGGGAAAAGGCCATTAGAGTTTTGTCAAAAGAAAATTGGTCATAGCAAACATTCTCTTCCAACAACACAAGAGACAACTCTACACATTGACATCACCAGATGGTCAATATTGAAATCAGATTGATTATATTCTTTGCAGCTCAGGATGGAAAAGATGGAAACGTTCTATACAATCAGCAAAAATAAGACCTAGAGCTTACTGCGACTCAAGATCATGAGATCCTTATTGCAAAATTGAGGCTTAAATTCAAGAAAGTAGGGAAAACCACTAGGCCATTCAGGTATGACTTAAATCAAATTCCTCATGATTTTACGGTAGAAATGACTAATAGACTCAAGGGATTAGATCTGGCAGACAGAGTGGCTGAAGAACTACAGACAGATTCATAGCATTGTATAGAAGGTGGTGACCAAACCATCCCAAAGGGGGGGAAAAATGCAAGAAGGCAAAGTGGTTTCCTGAGGAGACATTACAAATAGCTGAGAAAAGAAGAGACATGAAAGGCAAGGGGAAAAGGGAAAGATATACACAGTGCAATATAGAGTTCCAGAGAAAAGCAAGGAGAGATAAGGCAGCCTTCTTAAGGGAACGATGCAAAAAATAGAGGAAAACAATACAAGACTAGAGACTTCTTCAAGAAAATTGGAGATATCAAGGGAACATTTCATGTGAGAATGGACAAGATAAGGGACAGAAATGATAAGGACTTAACAGAATCAGAAGAGATGAAGAAGAGGTAGCAAGAACATACAGAAGAACTATATAAAAAAGTCTTAATGATCCAGATAACCGTGATGGTGTGATCACTCACCTAGAGCCAGATATCCTCAAGTGTGAAATCAAGTGTGCCTTAGGAAACATTATTACAAACAAAGCTAATGGAGGTGATAGAATTCCAGTTGAGCTAATTAAAATCCTAAGAGATGACACTGTTACAGTTGTAGTCAATATGTCAGTAAATTTGGAAAACTCAGCAGTGGCTACAGGAATGGAAAAGGTCAGTTTTCAATCCAATCCCAAAGAAGGTCAATGCCAAAGAATGTTCAAACTACCATACAACTGTGCTCATTTCACCTGCTAACAAGGTGATGCTCAAAATCCTTCAAGCTAGGCTTCAACAGTATGTGAACCGAGAATTTCCAAATGCACAAGCTGGGTTTAGAAATGGCAGAGGAATCAGAGAACAAATTGCCAACATTCATTGGGTCATTGATAAAGCAAGGGGAATTCCAAAAAACATCTACTTCTGCCTCATAGACTATACTAAAGCCTTTGATTGTGTGGATCATGACAGACTGTGGAAATTTATTAAAGAAATGGGAATACCAGACCACCTTACCTGCCTCCTGAGAAACCTGTATTTGGGCTAAGAAGCAACAGTTAGAACCAGACATGGAACAACCAACTGGTTCAAAATTGGGAAAGGAATACATAAAGACTGTGTATTGTCACCGTGCTTATTTAACTTATATGCAGAGTACACCATATGAAATGCCTGGCTGGATAAATATAGCTCAAGCTGGAATCAAGATTCCTAGAAGAAATATCAACAACCTCAGTTATGCAGATGATACCACCCTAATGGCAGAAAATGAAAAGAAACTAAAGAGCCTCTTGATGAGGGTGAAAGAAGAGACTGAAAAGGCTGGCTTACCACTCAACATTCAAAAAACTATGATCATGGCATCTGGCCACATTATTTCATGACAAATAGAAGGGGAGAAAATGGAAGCAGTGACACGTTTTATTTTCTTAGACTCTAAAATTACTGGTGATGGTGACTACAGACATGAAATTAAAAGACACTTCCTCCTTGAAAAGAAAACTATGACCAATCTAGACAGCATATTAAAAGTAGAGACACAGGTTCATATAGTCAAAGCTATGGCTTTTTCAGTAGTCAAGTACGGATGTGAAAGTTGGACCATAAAGAGGGCTGAGTGCTGAAAAGTTGTCATTTTTGAATTGTGGTGCTGAGGAAAACTCTCCAGAGTCACTTGGACTGCAAGGAGATCAAGTCAATCAATCCAAAAGGAGATCAAATCTGAATATTCATTAGATGGACTGATGCTGAAGCTGAAGCTCCAATATTTTGGTCACCTGACGAGAAGAGCCAACTCACTGGAAAAGACTATTGATGCTGGGAAAGATTGAGGGCAGGAGGAGAAGCAGGTGACAGAGAACGAGATGGTTGAACAGTATCAACTAATCAATGAACATGAGTTTGAGCAAACTCTGTGAGATAGTAAAGGACAGGGAAGCCTGGCATGCTGCAGTCCATGGAGTCACAAAGAGACATGATTTATTGACTAAACAACAACAAGGTAGTTTCAAACTATTTACTTATTCCCTGAATGCAAATAATGTATTTATCTAAGGTAGACTCAGTCTTAACAGACCTGAAGTTTGTACAATTTAGGGGATCCCAGGAAGATCTGTGTAAAGAACACAAAATTACTTGCATAAATAGCATCTTGAAAGCATCCAGATCGAGAGAGAGGACCTGAAGCATAAACATCCTCAGTTTCATGGTGATCCCCTCTGACCAAAACTCACAATGTTTTTTGCAATATATTGGATATTAAAGGGGCTTCCTTGGTGGCTCAGATGATACAGAATCCACCTACAATACAAGAGAGCCGATTCGATTCCTGGGTTGGGAAGATCCCCTGGAGGAAGGCATGGCAACCCACTCCAGTATTCTTGCCTGGAAAATCCCCACAGACACAGGAGGCTGGCAGGCTTCAGTCCATGGAGTAGCAAAGAGTCAGACACAACTGAGCGAAAGGCTCGCTGTACAGAGGCTGACTCAATGCTCCTACATAATAACAACATAGTTATCATTATAAATAATAACATGATTATTCCTATGAATTGTGACTGAAGATTTCTACAATCTTCTTTGCCAGATGCTGCTGATAGTATAAGGCTTCCCAGATGGCACAGTGGTAAAGAACCCACCTGCCAATGCAGGAGACACAAGAGATGAAGGTTTGACTTCTGGGTCGGGAAGATCCATCCCCTGTTGTAAGAAATGGTACCCCACCTCAGTATTCTTGCCTAGAAAATTCCATGGACAGAAGAGTCTGGAAGACTACAGTTTATGGGATCACAAAGAGTCAGGCATGACTGAGTGACTGGTCACACCACAGCTGGTACTATAACATGACTGATAAGTCTATGTAGGGTTCATCCTGTTTGTAGATAGCAGGCTTAAACTTCAGAAGAGATGAATTGCATTGTTAAATTATTATATCCTTTCATTCTATCTGAAAAAAAAGTTACAAAACTGTACAGATAACTGTATGTCAGCCTTAGATTTTTATTATTATTGAAATTAACTTAATAAATATCAGATTCAAGCTTTGATCTCTAGATACTTTGATCAGTAAAACAAAAAATTATAATTATTCATGCATTTGGCCTTTCTTTAAATCTAGCTAGCCTAAGTTTCCAAAAGATTTTTTTAAAGATTAAACTAGAATTTCCCAAGTGGATTGATTTCTTCAAGAAAATTAAAGCAGTGCAGAAAGGAAGAAAGTTACTGAATAAATTGTCTTGGCTTTTTGATCAAACACAAATAGATAGCTGCTTTCCTACTTTTAGTTTTAGTTCTAGAGAAGAAGGAAGAAGGCCTTGTTAAAAAAAATGGGGGGAGGTTTCTTGACTTTTAATATTAGAAAAGAAATAATTGAATACTATTCTCTCCTCTAAAATTACCTTCCAAAGATTTTCTTCAGGGGTTATAGAGTTTTGATAGATTCTTTTCCCACTAAACTAGTTACACTACATTTCAAGTCCTTTTCCTCCACATATTTAAGTTATATTTTATCTGAGCTAATTTATTTCTGAGAATTTGATAACCAGGGTAAGCATGTGCAGAAAGTTCGTATGTGTGTTCATGTATATACTACATACATGAAGTATGCCCTCCATATCCACAAGTTTCACATCTGCAAATTCAACCAACTGCTGCTCAAAAAATATTCGGAAAAAAAAGTAAACTCCAGAAAGTTCCAAAAAGCAAAATTTGAATTTACAAGCACCAACAATTATTCATAGCGTTTCCATTGTATTTACAACTATTTACTTTATTTTCTTGGGCTCTAAAATCACTGCAGATGGTGATTGCAGCCATGAAATTAAAAGACGCTTGCTTCTTGGAAGAAAAGCAATGACAAACCTAGACAGCATATTAAAAAGCAGAGATGTTACTTTGCCAACAAATGTCTGTATAGTAAAAGCTATGGTTTTTTTCAGTAGTCATGTATGAATGTGAGAGTTGTATCGCAAAGAAGGCTGAGTGCTGAAGAATTGATGCTTTTGAACTGTGGTGTTGGAGAAGACTCTTGAGAGTCCATTGGACTGCAAGGAGATCAAACCAGTCAATCCTAAAGGAAATCAGTCCTGATTATTCATTGGAAGGACTGATGGTGAAGCTGAAACTCCAGTATTTTGGCCACCTAATGTGAAGAACTGACTCATTGGAAAAGACCCTGATGCTGGAAAAGATTGAAGGCAGGAAGAGAAGGGGATGACAGAGGAAGAGATGGTTGGATGGCATCACAGACTCAATGGACATGGGTTTGAGCAAGCTCCAGGAGATGATAAAGGACAGGGAAGCCTGGAGTGCTGCAGTCGATGGGATTGCAAAGAGTCAGACACACTGAGCGACTGAACAACAAACATAGCGTTTACACTGTATTAGACATGAAAAGTAATCTATAGATGATTTATATGGGGAAGATGTTTGTGGGATATATGCAAATACTATATTATTTTATATAAGGGACTTGTGGACTTAAGAACCAATGAGTCTTAGTATCTGAGACAGTCTCGGAAGCAATCTCCTGCGGATACCAAGGGTCAATTATATGTATAAATACAGAGAGAGTATGAGATGTACACTTTGAGATAAACATCTGTATATGAGAAGATTATGAGATGCTGTGTCTGAGATATGTGTGTGTGTGTGTGTAAGAAAGATGCTTTTGACTTTGAGCAACAGAAATGGAGCAGATTTATTTTCTTATATGCAAAGGTTAGATACAGCAGATCACTAGTGTTGGTTTAATTGATCCATAATTCCATAAAAGAGTCAGGTTCTGGTCTGCTGCCTTTTGTATTTTGGATTGCTAGCTACATCTGTCCCTTTTATCAGAGAAAAAAACAAACCTTTCCCAAAATCTTCCCTTGCAGATGCCTACTTAAAACCACTGGCCAGAAATGCATTACTTTTCCCTATGGCTGAGGAAGGAAGCACCTGCTCTAAAGTCCATAGTGGAAGCAAGCAGAGATGAAAGGCCTGGGAACAGATGCTATACTTGCCATGAAAGCAAGCACAACCTTAGAGATAATACCATGTGATTATTATATAATATTTATGTTTCAAAACATCTTCAAATCTACCACATTGATTTGTGGAAATAAGGCCTCATCCTGGATGGTAATTGAAATTCTATATTTGGTGGTAATAATTTAAAAGCTTGATTTTTTACTCAATATTAAAACACATTTTGAATAACAACTGAAGGCTAGACATGACTCTACAGGCACTACAGATATATAGATGAACTATTCATAGTTTAGCTCACTCAGCAATGAGCAAAGTCATGAAAAAAAAGTTGTACATAGAAGAACCTAGAGATGATCATACTAAGTTCAGTAAGTTAGAGAAAGACAAATATCACATAATATCACTAATATGTGAAATCTAAAAAGGTGATATAAATGAACTTACTAAACAAAAACAAACTTACAGACATAGAAAACAAATTTCTGGTTATCAAAGGGGAAAGGGGCAGGGGACAAATTAAGAGTTTGGGATTAGAGGATATAAACTACTATATTTAAAACAGATAAACAATAAGGTCCTACTGTATAGCACAGGAACTATATTCAATACCTTGTAATAAGCTGTAATGGAAAAGAATGTGTGTATGTATATATATATATATAAATTTGCTATACACCAGAAACTAACAAACACTATAAATCAACTATACTTCAATTTTAAAAAAAGTTCTAGTGTGTGTTAGGTAGTAAAATGCCCCCAACCTCAAATTTGCTGCTGCTGAAGCTTAGTCGCTCAGTCATGTCCGACTCTTTGTGACCTTATGGACTATAGCTGGGCAGGCTCCTCTGTCCATAGGATTCTCCAGCAAGAGTACTAGAGTGGGTTGCCATGGCTTCCTTCAGGGGATCTTCCCAGACCAGGGATTGAACCCGGGTGTCCTGAATCACATGCAGATTCTTTATCACTGAGCCTCCAGGGTTGGTCATATCCTAATCTTGTGAATATGTTACATTGCCTGGCAAAAGAAAATTAAAATTGAAGATGAAATTAAGTTGCTAATCAGCCCACTTGGATGTAAGGAGATTATCATGGGTTATTTGGATGGGTCCAGTCTAATCACCCTTAAACATAGAAATGGAGACAGAAGGATGTGTCAGAGAAAGACATGAGAAGAACTTGACTTACCAGAGCTGGCTTCAAAGATGCAGAAAGGGGACCAGGAACTGAAAAATGCCGAGGTCCCTAGAAGACAGGAGGGAATAGTCCTCACCTATAGCTGGCAGAGGAACCAGAGATCAAATTGCCAACATCCGTTGTAATCATCGAAAAAGCAAGAGAGTTCCAGAAAAACATCTATTTCTGATTTATTGACTATGGCAAAGCCTTTGACTGTGTGGATCAAAATAAACTGTGGACAATTCTGAAAGAGATGGGAATACCAGACCACCTGACCTGCCTCTTGAGATACCTATATGCAGGTCAGGAAGCAATAGTTAGAACTGGATATGGAACAACATACTGGTTCCAAATAGGAAAAGGAGTATGTCAAGGCTGTATATTATCAACCTGCTTGTTTAATTTATATGCAGAGTACATCATGAGAAACGCTGGGCTAGAAGAAGCACAAGCTCAAATCAAGATTGCCAGGAGAAATATCAGTAACCTCAGATATGCAGATGATACCACCCTTTTGGCAAAAAGTGAAGAGGAACTAAAAAGCCTCTTGATGAAAGTGAAAGAGGAGAGTGAAAAAGTTGGCTTAAGGCTCAACATTCAGAAAACGAAGATCATGGCATCTGGTCCCATCACTTCATGGGAATAGATGGGGAAACAGTGGACACAGTGTCAGACTTTATTTTGGGGGGCTCCAAAATCACAATGATTACAGCCAGGAAATTAAAAGATGCTTACTCCTTGGAAGGAAAGTTATGACCAACCTAGATAGCATATTGAAAAGCAGAGATATTATTTTGCCAACAAAGGTCAGTCTAATCAAGGCTATGGTTTTTCCAGTGGTCATGTATGGATGTGAGAGTTGGACTGTGAAGAAAGCTGAGTGCCAAAGAATTAATGCTTTTGAACTGTGGTTCTGGAGAAGACTCTCGCAAGTCCCTTGGACTGCAAGGCGATCCAACCAATCCATCCTAAAGGAGATCAGTCCTAGGTGTTTGTTGGAAGGACTGATGCTGAAGCTGAAACTCCAATACTTTGGCCACCTCATGTGAAGAGGTGACTCACTGGGAAAGACCCTGATGCTGGGAGGGATTGGGGGCATGAGGAGAAGGGGACGACAGAGGATGAGATGGCTGGATGGCATCACCAACTCAATGGACATGGGTTTGGATGAACTCCGGGAGTTGGTGATGGACAGGGAGGCCTGGCGTGCTGCGATTCATGGGGTCGCAAAGAGTCAGACACAACTGAGTGACTGAACTGAACTGAACTGATAGCTGGCAAGGAAATGGGAACCCTGATCTGATAACTGCAAAGAACTGAATTCTGCCAATGACCTGAATAAGCCTGGCAGAGAATTCTCCTGTGGAAGAGCCTCTGGTAAAAGATGTAGCCCATCTATACATCTATACCTTGATTTTAGCCCAGTAAGGCTAAACTATCTACACAATAATACAATATATTTATGCTATTTTAAGCCATTGTCTGTAGTTTTTATAGAAACAACAAAAAAATTTATAATGATAATGAATATAGTGAACAAAAGATTATGATTTAGTGTACTAAGAGCTTCAGAGTGAAAGTGAAAATGTTAGTTATTAAGTTGTGTCTGACTCTTCGCAATCCCATGGATTGTACCCACCAGGCTCCTCTGTCCATGGAATTCTCCAGGCAAGAATACTGGAGTGGGTTGCCATTCCCTTCTCCAGGGGATCTTCCTGACCCAGGGATCAAAACCAGGTCTCCCACATTGCAGGCAGATTCTTTCTACTGTTTGAGCCACCAGGGAAGCTCTAAGAGCTTAAGAAGTATCTCTGATATCATGTTAAGAATTTTAGATTGAATAAGTAATAAGGAACCATCAGGAACTTCTTGCTGTGGTTGAACACCAGGAGAGAAAATATGTATAACTTTTTCTACATAGCACTTTCCCAAATCACAATTTCCCCAAGTCCCACAATACCTGAAACTTAAAATTGATAACACCTATGGTTTTGATTCTTAACTTGTTAAAGAGAGCACTGTTTGGTAAATCTCTTTACTAGTAAACATCTGAGATGGTGCATCTTCAGGAAAATGACTAAATTATTTTTGTGAATTAGATCTCAGGATTTTTCATATGAGAATCCATGCTTGTACTGAACCTGTATATTCACTAAACACAAAATATTTTCTTTCTATTTAAGTCTTCCAATTAGAATAAAGCACTGCAGATAGAAAGTTTATTTTCATATTCTCACTACTGTGAAAATCCTTATTTACCTATAGCAAGCATGCCTCAGGCACTAGTTCTGTTTAAGGCCTGCATACCAATGCAAGTTTGAGATTTTAAAGGAGGTCTCTATAGTGATCTTAATCTGTTTTTCACTTAACTGGTGAACTGATCATTCTCCCTGACACTATATACACCACTGAACATTTTAGGGGGGAAAGGCCAATCTCAATTCTTCCAGCTGAGGCAAAAGCAACTCAGGATGAATTAAGTTTAAGCAACAAAATGAAAGTTTTTAATATAGTGATGTCAGTATCATCAGAACAAATTTGAGAGTGACTGCTACATCCTACAGGCTGATTTTCAAACCTTATATGTTTACTTTTTATAAAGATTGTTGGAAATAGGGTTTAATTCCAAGTCTACACAGCACGACCAAATTCTCTGGCTAAGCAGATTTGCAATTTTCTGTTGTTTTAATAATTGGCTTCAAGGCTAACCATCAGCTTGCCTATGTGGTAAGCCAATTTATTCATCAAGGAGATATAAAATCCTGGTTCAACTGTGCCTCAGTACACTTTTTGCAATTGCCTGGTTGTTAGAAATTCACATCTCGTTTATGACTAGAGGGAAGGATTTGGGTCTTACATTGCAATTACTATCCTGCATCAGGATGTTTAGTTGTTTGCAGAAAGACAGGCCAGGAGCTGTTGCTATACCCAGTCAATAAAGAAGGACAAATATTTGGGAGATGACAAGGGCAGAGGTTTGCAACACAAGTTCAGTTTGGGAAGTAATTACTTCATTTAAAGATCCAATGGTCTCTAGTTAAAATGGAAGCAAAATATTTAATTCTATATTAATAGCCTTCTAACTGGCCTACTTGAATTCACTCTGACCCCTTCGAGTTTATTCTCTACAAGGATGCCTGAAAGATCTTCTTCAAGTTGTGAATCTCAATAACACTTGTCAGAGTTCACCCTTCAACCTAGTCTTTCAATGGCTCCCCATTCCCTTGGAATAAACACAACACTCAAGAGGCTCTGAGACCGCATAATGCCCCCTCTCCACCTCATCTTACATTACCCCTGCTCCCCAGTCATACAGGCTTTTGGGTCCCTCATATTTGGTGGGCTGTCTCCCACCATTGAGACTTAACATTGTTTTCTCTGCATGGAGGACTGTTCCCTCCCCTGTTGCCTCATTAATTCCTACTTGACTTCTCTCAGCTCAACAATCATTTTCTCAGACAAGCCTTTTCTGACCTCCTTAAGTAAAATCCTCTCTTTCAAATTCATACACAACTTGTATGATTTTTCATTGTGTCAACTTCACACACCAACTTGTATCACTTCTCATTGCTGAAAATCAACTCTTTTCCAAGATTGTTTGATGTTATTTATCTCTGCCAATAATGGTAAACCCCACCATTGTGTATTTTTGCTTCGCCCCACCCCAGAACCTAGAAAACTGCCTGAGACATAGGCATTGAAAAGTATTTGTTAAATATACAAATAGATGCTCAGTCACTTAGTTGTGTCCAACTTTTCATGACCCCATGAACTGTAGCCCACCGTCTAGGCTCCTCTGTCCATGGGATTTCCAGACAAGAATACTAGAGTGTGTTGCCATTTCCTTCTCCAACAAACAGATGGGTAAGAATATTTTCAAAGATTCTTATATACCTTTTGTTATATACTGTTACTCCACTATCCTCCATGAAGAAAATGAATGACCATTTCACCTGGTATAACGTTTTCAACAATCAGTTGCTTAATGCAAGTTTAAGAAATAGAATTAAACTATATAGGCAGAATTATGTTTATACATAGCTGATAAAAAGGCCGACAATAGTTAGTTTTCATCAGTGAGTTATGTTAAGAGCAGAGACAAAGAATATCAGTTTTTCTACCTGGAGTAAAAGGGCCCAATATATAGTGGCTTTACAAAGATGCTGAAAGGCTGGGTTGTACTTACTTAATACTAAGTAAGTACTAATACTAATACTGAGAATTATAGTTAGTCCTAGAGCAAGGGTTATCACTGGATAGACTAATTAGGGATCCATGAACCCAAGAGTTAGAATATATTTCATAGATGTACAGGAGAAGGCACCCCACTCCAGTACTCTTGCCTGGAAAATCCCATGGATGGAGGAGCCTGGTAGGCTGCAGTCCATGGGGTCGCTAAGAGTCGGACACGACTGAGTGACTTCACTTTCACTTTTCACTTTCATGCATTGGAGAAGGAAATGGCAACCCACTCCAGTGTTCTTGCCTGGAGAATCCCAGGGACGGGGGAGCCTGGTGAGCTGCCGTCTATGGGGTCACACAGAGTTGGACACAACTGAAGTGACTTAGCAGCAGCAGCAGCATAGATGTACAACTGCATTCTCCCTTTTATTGTGGGAAAACTAAGCCTAACACGCTTAAGAAATATATCTATGGTCACACCCCTGTGAAGGATCAGCATCAGAGCTAGGGCGCGAAAAGCATAGTTAGACATTTCTGAATGCTTTCTCTATGACAAATCTGTACTGATTCTACAGGGAAGTGGATTTTAAAAGATTTACACATCCATCTGTACACATGGAAACATTACAATAAATATTTGGCAGATCTGTCAAGCATTTAAAAAATAAAAGAGGTGTTCTGAATTCTAAAAATGCAATAGCCAAGGCAATTATTAGTTCTAAAACTATTTTTTTTAATTATACAAGAAAGGGAATATCATCATTACTTGGCTAAATGGTAAATAATATTTATATAGTCAGAAAACTATTGGAATGATTGAAGAACTTTAAGAATGAATAACATCAAAAACTGACAAATCTAGAAATAACAGTGTAAACAACTTACATAGAAATGTGGAGATAAGTATACAAGTGTTTTAAAGTATTACATCTGAGGAGTGCAGTGGGTGGTAAAAGATGGCTGAAGCAAGGGACTGGTGTTTTTCTTACTCCTTTCAGCACTTGTTTTAGTGATTTGAACAAAGAAACAAAAAAATCTTAACTATAACAAGGTATCGGAATAATAGGGGATTAGGTACTAAAGGATGTAGAAGACTATCAAGAATATAAAAATAGCAGATATACAGAGAAGCCACTATTCCTAGGACCAAGGCAGAGGACCCAGGAAGGAAGAAATCTGGAAGACACCCCCTACGCCAGGGCTGGTCTCTAAGACCTGTTCTCAAGGGAGCAACTGGGCTGTACTGCATGATGTAACAGGACAGAGGGACTGCGTTGGCAGGACTCACGGGGACATCATCATCTGGGGTTCCAAAATAAACCATTGTAGGGAGGTGCCACAGAAGTGACACTCACCAAGAAACTTGTTTTCTGGGATGCCAGGTGTTGCTCCCATGAGAAGGTGTCTCAGAACTTGCTTGGATGTCACTTGAACGGCAGTGCTGAGAACAGGTATCCAAAGAGAAGTGCCAGGCCATGTAACTCACTCTGAAGCTACCTAAGGGGGTTCCAAGGAAGCTGTTCCCTGGGAGATGCTATTATTCTTTGCAACTTGCTGCCGAAGTTCAGCACTTTGGCATGAAGAGGTGCCAAAGGAAGCCATCTACTGGGAGGAGCAATGCCAGTGGCCCTTGCACGTGTGCTTGCTTCTGCTGCCTCTCATTCCTATTTATATTTTCCCTGCTCTTGAGTCTCTGTTCTCCAATATATTTTATCATTGTTTTACAAAATGCATGTTTGAAGGTAGTCTTAGTAATGCCTAATTAATAAGACACAGTCCTTGCTTTCCAGAAGTTTATCATCTGGCTGAGGTCATAAGTTAAACTCACTTAAAACAGTTAGGGAAAAACAAAATATAGAATCTTAAATGGTAAGTTTTAAGTGATAAATTTTGCAGGACAAAATCCCATGTTCTAGGAGCACCCTAAAAGGAGACTATCCAAATTATAACAGTCAGTAAATGTTTCCTGAAAACTTCAAGTGACCTTTCAAATAAAAATATGCACTGAGGGGAAGCAAGGAGAGGGAGAGGGAGGCACTAACTGAGCCCACAAGGAGCTCCCAGGAACGGTGACCATCAGTGCTGGATTCGCTGGCACCTATGACTCACTATGGTCTGGCCCCACATGCTCCTTTATCATCATCTTTGACCCCTGTTCAACAATTCTCTATTCTTTTACTACAGTTTATCTACTGTCCTGAACAGACCTATTCTTATTGCTAGTCAACGTTCCTCTCACATCCTCTCCTTGGAAGTCACCTTTCTTCTCCCTTTTCAGCGGTTTCACTGTTGCCCAAGACCAACTATTCTGGCATACAGGGATTTCTCCCCTTTCTGAACATCAGTTGCGCTTAATTCTATACCACCCCCTGGAAGGTCGTATTCGTTTTTGGCAAAGTAGAATAGTGGAACCTGCATAGACCTGTAGTCAGACAGGCTGGATTCAAGTCCTGGCTCTCTAACATTTTGGCTGTATTTCCTAAGCTCTCTAAATCTCTATGTTTTCATTATAATTTAGGGAAGGTTATACCTTCTCTGTAGGGTTGTTGTGAGAATTGAATTATATTACATGCATATATGTGCCTTGAAAGTGTTGCTAAATGACAAACACATACAGTTTGTGTTAGTGTTTCTGTGTTTCCACTCTATCTAGAATATAGGTTAGCAATAGAACAACAGTAATTATTTATATTCCCCTTAACATCTAGCACATTTTTCAGTACATAGTAGGCATACATACATAAACACTAAAATGATTAAAATCAAATCCGTTTCCATAAAAATATAAAGTGCTCTATCTGCACTGCATTTGCTTTATCCATCCTTATTTGTACCCATTAGATGCATCCAAGTTACAATATTCATCACTGCAGAAATTACTGGTGAAAAGCAATTTGAACTGGTAACATCCATCTTGGCTCTGTCAAACCCTCAGTTTGTAAAAGCAGTTTGGAACTCATGAGCTGTCATAGCAATAACACTCACTTGATACATTTTACAGATAGCGATTGCTGATAAGTGTTCTTGCAATGAAGTACTCAAATAACTGGTATGACTAGAAATGTCAGTCACAGATCAGTCAAGTGGGAAATGTTAGGAAATAAATTTCACCAGCAGTCCTAGAATTCCTAAAAAATTTTTTTTCTTTTAAAATATAAGGTGTGTCTTAGAGATTCCAAACAAAGTATACTGACAGAGCAGTTCGTGGGAGGGTGGGAAGGGGCAGAGCTAAACAGAAGTAGAGGTGGTACTGGTTCTGTGGCCTGGTGTAAAGAAAATGCACTTGGGAGCCAGTCACACCAGGGGCAAAACTCAACTCCATCGTTTACTATGGCTGGCACGGTAAACGTTGGCATTAGGCCTTCTTTGCTGTTGCTGCTGCTAAGTTGCTTCAGTTGTGTCTGACTCTGTGCGGCCCCATAGATGGCAGCCCACCAGGCTCCCCCATCCCTGGGATTCTCCAGGCAAGAACACTGGAGTGGGTTGCCATTTCCTTCTCCAATGCATGAAAGTGAAAAGTGAAAGTGAAGCCGCTCAGTCGTGTCTGACTCTTAGCGACTCCCTGGACTGCAGCCTACCAGGCTCCTCCGTCCATGGGATTTTCCAGGCAAGAGTACTGCAGTAGGGTGCCATTGCCTTCTCCTAAGCCTCCGTATTTTTATATCTAAAATGACCATAATGCAATTGTCCTAAAAATTAAAAATAGGTTTCTAAAGCACCTAATACAGGGCGCTTTGTGGAACTTGGGTGATGAGCACTGTATATGGTTAACTCAATAGAATGAGGTGATATTTGAAGGTTTGCCTACAGATCCACTCCACAAAATCTCCAACATACTGGTCCAGAAAATAAGAGCCTGTGTCCTGACCTCAACAAAAACTCACAGTCTCCCCTCCTCAGTAAACATCTTTCCAAGGGTCACAGACTTAGTTAGTAGTTCACTTTAGCCTGGGCCTGCTGCATTCAAGACAACTTCTGTGATGGCTGTATTTAGCAACAGAATCCTCCCTCTCCCTCATGCCCATGAATGACTCATTAGAAATGTCACCTGGCACCCACGGGGTGAGCAGCACGCTGACAGTGTCTAATGGATTCAGTTATGATTAGCCAAGGTCTGTGCTTTAAAGGTAACAATGATCCTTGTGTTGTCCTCACTGGGGTACTAAGGTAGAGGCTGGAAATGAATTTGATGAGATCTGACATTGTATCTCCTGAAGAACTTAACCTCCATGAGTTTCTTGTAATATAGTTGTGAAGGTTGAATGAAATTAGATTTGTGAAGCATTTAGCATAGTGTCAAGCAAGTAGTGATCAATAGTAGCAACAACATTATCAGAATAAGTAGTTCCTATAAGGACAAAATCGCTAGAAATACCAACCCTAGAAACTTCTATAAAGGATTATGCATTACTTTTAAATTAGATTGCTTTTCAGACATTAAAGTGACAGAAGGGAACAAACAGAAAACAGCTGCAGTAAGGTAGAAACTCTGTGACCTTCTTCTGTTGTCAGTGGCTGATTAGGGGAGCTATGTTTTACCCCTGGGTATGTTGTTGCTTTATGAGATGGTGGGGGTGGGGGCGGTGGGGGGAACCTTGGGCGAATCAATGAATATCACTCAGACTCAGTTTCCCTTTGTAAAGTGAGGTTGTTGGAATAGAACCATTTGGGTGGTTTTTAGCTCTGCTCTACTATGATTCTTAAACATGGGATCTGTGCTGGTAATGGTAAGAAGAAAGTTCTGTGGTGGGAGAAAGGAACAAAAATAGGGATAGAAGATCTTGGAGTTGAGATTAAACATGAAAGTGCTTTTAAGGGAGTAACCAAGCAATACATTTGCTTGGAGCCATGGCTTTTTAAATGTCTGCCTACTGACTGTGACACATATGCTTGAAAAGAGTTCCTATAGCAAGCTGACAATAATTTGATTTTTTTCTCTGTTGTCTGACACTCTAAATTCTTATTTCCTAGGTTACCATAGAGCTCTCTCTAGCCAATGTCACTCAGTGAGTTTTGACTGTGTAGGCTTAATAGGATGCCAGTTTTGTGTATTGCTATTTACTCCCTAGCCCTTCAAATGAAATGTTCTTCTAATTCCTCAAAATAAAATATCAACAATGCTACTAGACAAGTCTTCAACTTAAACTTCTCAAAAACAGAGCCCTTCTATTTCTGTCTGCTGAAGAAAGGAGGATTCCCCACCCCCCATCATGAAGCAATATATGCAACATGGGTGGGGAGGAGTGTGCTGGATGCAACAGGCCAGAATCTCAAGCTAGAGTGGAGATAGGTTTCCCCAGGAAGACTCTAAAGTCAGAAATACAATGTGGGAGGGAAGTAGGATGTCTCAGCTCAGAGCAGGTAAAAGAAATCAGACACTGAAATCTGTATATGAGAACAATGACAAAGAAGACAGAGAAGGGTCCACTCTCCCTACCACCAATAGAAATCCCCTCCAAATCCCACTTAAGATCTCATTTCCATTATAAGCTCCACTTAGGTCTTATTAGATGGAATGTGTTTGCCTGAAGGGCACTTTATTCCCCACTTCTTTGGTTCATTGGAGGTAGGATCCCCACCACCACTAAAGCTCCTGACCTCTTGCCCTACCTTGTCTCATATCCAAGTAGGAGTGATCTGTTCGGTGAAGAGAGGAATCCAGCATGCATAACTCAGCTTCTTGCACCCCCTGTTCTCTTGGGAGCAGCCTCTCCCCCAGAGAAAGGCCTTCTGCTTCTGCTGAAAGCTCCCTGCTCTGAGGGGAGGCTGGCTGACTCCGTACTTCAGCGCGAGGAAGCCTGTATGAGGGCAGATGGAAACCACACTCTCCACCATTCAATGTGCAATCAACACATCTTTCCTACTAGTTTGCCTTATTTTACATTTTGTTCAGAACACAGGTGGACGGTGGGGGAAGCTATTGTTGCTTCTCTCCAGTCATAAAATTTGATGGATGTACATTCTAGTGGAAAATCTGCTACAACATCCTCAGCCATTTCTTACTGCTGGGGCCGACTCATTTCTGCTGATTTCTTCCTCTCCCAAGGCCTCTTGTTCCCCCAAAGCCATATGATAATCCATGAGATTGATTATTAAGGAATCCGTCTGTATGATGCAGTGATTAATGAAACGGAATAGTCTAGACCAAAAAAAGATTAACTTCATATTTAATGTGTTTCAGCCATCAATTTAAGTAGAACAATAACTGCTTGAAATTGAATCCTGCTGTAGTGAAAATGTGGACTGAAAATAGCTCTGTATCTGCCTAAACTGGCTGACTAAATCACAGAATTTAGTAGGGAGCATACAGAGTCTGAATTCACTCTCTCTTCTGCATCCAAAGTGCAGTGACAGGCATGATGTAGTCGCTCAGTCATGTCCGACTCTTTGTGACCCCATGGACTATAGCCCGCCAGGCTCCTCTGTCTGTGGAATTCTCTAGGCAAGAGTACTGGAGTGGATTGCCATCCCCCTCTCCAGGGGATCTTCCTGACTCAGGGATCGAACCTGGGTCTCCCTTATTGCAGGCAGATTCTTTACTATCTCAGCCACAGTAGAGGGTTAAAAGTAGCATGATTTCTCATCTTGGTTTTGTCACTGATCTATCACTGAGCTAATAGATAACACAGCTAACAGATAACCCTTCTGAACCCTGCATAACTGCCTTGCAATATTCTAGGAATATTATATAATGCATGTGAACAACATTTATATTCTGTAATATGTTTATTTGTTCTTTAGTTGCTCAGTCGTGTCCAACTCTTTGCAACCTCGTGGACTGTAGCCCATCAGGATCCTCTCTCCATGGGATTTTCCTGGCAAGGTTACTAGAGTGGGTTGCCATTTCCTTCTCCATAATATCATCAATTTGCTGCTGTTGATTAGTCACTTAAGTCGTGTCCAACTTTTTTGTGACAATACTGAAAAGAGACAGAACGTTACATGTTTAAAATCAGTTAAGCCATTTAGTGTATGGTCAAGAGAAGAGCCTGTCTTCTTGTCTTCTGTATGTGTGCTCAATTGTATTCAACTCTTAGAAGCCCCATGGACTGTAGCCCACCAGGCTCTTCTGCCCATGGAATTTTTCAGGCCAGAATACTGGAATGGGTTGCCATTTCCTCCTCCATAAGATACTTCCAATCCATGGATCAAACCATTGTCTCTTGCATCTCCTGATTAGCAAGCATATTCTTTACCACTTGTGCCACCTGGCAAACCCCCTTAATGTTTTCTAGTTTCTCCTAAAGTTTCTCAAACTGAGGTCCAAGGACTACTTTTAAATAAATACATTTTTAAACCCCACTCTGGTTCAAAATAGGAGTATCTATAGGCAAGCCCTGGAATCTGTATTTTAACAAAGAAGGCTAAGTTTAGGAAGGAACCACTACATCTGATCCAAAAGTTATTTTTAATGTTTACACAATACTGCATTCTCATCAATCATCAGTGTTACCTCTCTCCTTTACTTGAAACATCTTAAAAGAACCGGTTCAGTCAAAACATTTTCCTTGGAAGGAAAGGGAGAGAAGAATGGAGAGAGTAACATGAAAGCATGTACACTAACATATGTAAAACAGATAGCCAATGGAAATTTGCTGTATGACTCAGGGAACTCAAACTGGGGCTCTCTAATAATCCAGAGGGGTGGGGAAGGGTGAAAGGTGGAAGGGAGTTACAAGAGGGAAGGGACCAGCTATGGCTAATTCATGTTGATATATGACAGATATCAAACCAATATTGTAAAGCAATCATCAACCACTTAAAAATAAATAAAATGAAGATACATATGCAAAAAAAAGAAAACCAGTTTCCTGTAATTTGGTCTTCTTGGGTCACTCTAAGTTAAAGTACATCTCCTCACAATTTAAAAAAAAAACTTTTAAATTCCTACAACCAAACACCTCCATCTTAAACTTCCCACTTTTTTAATGATAATTCTAACATTCATGTTCTCTCCTTTAAAAGTCAGTTTGGAACTCTCAATCCTTGGGCAGTGAGAGGTCTGGATAAGAATCATTAAACCACAGCACAAATTATAATAACAGGTGAAACCCAATTATTACAAACTCCACAAAACCGCCAAATGGTTATATTCTAATAGAATTGGGTTATAGGGAACTCAGTGCCAGAAATTAGGTCCAGGTTTGTGGAACTTGGAAAGCAAAGCAACCTCTTTGAAATGAATTATCCAGTGAAAAGAAGTGCTTTGAATACAATACTGATACAAAGGCTGTAACATGTAGGCTAGGCTCCAGAGCTTCTAGGTGTTTCTGCAGGCTCCGCGCATGCCTGGCCTCGGACTGTGAGTAAGATGGAAGCTTTCAGAGTGTGCAAGAGAACAGCATGACATGACTTCCATTTTCACAGCACCTCACTGGATGTCATATTGGGACTGGAAGGAGACTAGATCAAAGACAGTTTTCACAATCTAGTTAAAGATGGTGGTCAGCAGCAGGGGAAGGGATGAGAGTCATTAGCCTCTTGGATATATTTAAAAGGCAGAACTGACAGGATTTGATCCTCAAAGTTAATTTAACTGAGCATTGTCCAAATGGAAACGACTCTGTTCTGCAAAACACTTTTTAAAAACTTGTATTTTTCAAGGAAGTAGTCTTAACCATAAAGAAAAATGGAGGCTAGAACCTAATGAATGTGTGTGTATATGTATGTGTGTGTGTGAGTGTGTGTATATGTATATATATGATACATAACATATGTATCATATATAATATAGCATAATATAAAACTACACATAAACACAAATATATATATATATATATATAATCTATTAACATATACAACAAAATATACAGTCTACGCACATTCCTGGGGCTTCCCAGGTGACAATAGTGGTAAAGAACCTGTGTGCCAACACAGGAGATGGAAGAGACTTGGGTCCAGTCCCTAGGTTGGAAAGATCCCTTGGAGGAGGGCATGGCAACCCACTTCAGTATTCTTGCCTGGACGGAGAATCCCATGGACAGAGGAGTCTGGCAGGCTGCAGTCCACAGGGTCACAAAGAGTTGGACATATCTGAAGGGACTTAGCTTACATGCACACCAGTTCTTTGTCCAGGCATATTGTAAGCTAAGTGGTATACTCTTAAATTTACTTAACCAAATTCAGTTGTTTTGTTTAAAACCATGGTATTGTAAAAGCTCCAAAATAGAGCTATTAACAAATAGTTACATGTGTTGCCATGTTCTCTTTCTTGGTCTATACTTTAAAAAAAATATATTCAGTTTGAATTTTTTCTCCTTTTAACCAGCTCTTTGCTCTCAGTGAAGCAGTTTTTCCTCCCTTTCTACTTTTTTTGTGTAGGTTCAGCTTATCTTGCCCTTCTATTGTCCTTCAAGTTCTTAGTTTTCGAAACTCATCTTCCACTCTCGCACACTTCCCCTGGGAAACATCTGTTCCACCTTTCACATTGCTGACTAGTTTTCTTTATCTTCCCTCCTTTGTTTCCTTGAGCTAGCCTCCTATTGGTGGACCAATTAGGGCGAATGATTTCCCTTCACCCAGGAGACTTATAAAACCATCTCTGCAAACTAACTAGAAGTTCTGTGATTGAAGTCAAGATATCAGTTGAAGCTATAAATAAAATGTAGCACTCAAAGCTAAAGCAGGGTTTTTTTCTTTAAGTTATTCAGCAGGACACCATCATTTCATCTCTTCTACACATCTTTTTATTACATTGCATTTTAATGTTCAACATGACACCCCAAATGAAATGCTGAAACCCCCTGCAGACACGTTATTGTGTATTCCATCTCTTTTCTGCTTGGAATCAGGATATTAGTTTATAAAATGGTTTTCTCAAATGAAATTAGGGAGTAAACCAGTGTGACTCAGGCATTCACAATTGCATATCAGCCTCCTATTGTGGAAGGATTAAATGTGATTTCAAACAATAGAAGGCAATCCCAGGAAGAAATTATACAAGTGGGTGAGTTGATTATGATGTCACAATTGGGTTTTAGGTTAATAGTCCTCAGCAAAGATCTACTGATGACAGTTTTATAAGAGTCATGATTATCCTAGGAAGATCAACTTTGATCACTTGGCTTTCGAAATTTTGCTTTACCTTTGAGGCTCCTCCATGTACATTTTCATGTCAGATCCCTTTTCTTGTTTTATTGGGTAATTTTTCTTTATGATTGTCAGTATAATACAATATGCCTGGTTATTATCATTTTGTATTAATTGAACAAGACTTGAATTCTCAGTCAATATTTGTTTCATATTACATTTGTAATGAAAGTATAGCCTAATTATTATACTTAGAATTTTAAAAAACCACAGAGAAGTAATCAATCTATATGTAAGTAATTCCTTTTTAGTGTAATCTATGACTATATTATGTTCATTCACCAAAAAAAATTTATAGATTATACCCACCATGTTATCAAATACCTGAACATAGAATGAAATATGTTAAACATCTAGGTGAAGAGAAAATCGCTCAGGTATTCTAAAGAATGTTTCTGTTTCCATCCTGTCTACCATCATATTTGTTAACTTTTGTTAGGGGTCAAAGTTTATTCTCCACACCTTCCTCCTCTCAAATATGAATCACATTTAAGAGCTATTACAATCAGAATTTTATTGATAATTGCTAACACTTATAAAGTGTTATTCTGGGTCTGGCAGCATTCTAAGCTCATCCCACATATTAACATACTCAGTCATCACACCAGCCCTGCTATTGTTTCCACTGTACACATGGGATCACTTGGCCCACGGCCTAACTAATAAGTGGAAGAGCTGTGGGATGAAGCCAGAAAAGTCTGACTTGCTGCTCTCAACCCCGCACATTATCAACCCCATGGCACCACTCCATCCCTGCCAAGGAAGAAGATGTGTCTCCGGTTTGAGAAGCGGTGGTTTAACTATTTTTAAGAGTGCAATCTTGAAAAAATAAGTATTATCAAACACATGAGTAGACTCTCATCTTTCTACGTTTGGTACTCATGGTCCAGGTCAGAATTCCCACATCTGTGGCCAAATGATATTAGTAGCACCCTGATACAAAGATGATTTCTAATAGTGAGTGTTGACAATGACTAAACAAACTTGAAATTTCAGGCAATTATCCTAAAAGCATAACCTATACCCATGTCCTTAAAAGGGCAAAGCAAAAATATCTAGATTACCAAGTCAACATACACTGGTACCTAAATTCCACAGTAAAGGTCTAAACTGCATTGTGCTTATGTTGAGCTCTTCTGAGCGCAAAACCAGTTTATACCTTTAAGATCTGAGGCCAAAACACTGCCAAAAGAAAAATCATTCTCTTATCCAATAAATACTAGGTGAAACTCATTAGGTGCCAACTGCATGTCAGGAGTTATTATAGACCCTGAAGGACTGAACTACAGCACATCTGATTAAAACAAACAAACAAACAAAAGTGTAACCCTAACCTAAGTACAGCCAAGCTATATATTTAACATGACATTTTTATGAAAAAAATTTATACAAATTTTTTAATTTGTATCAGAAATTTTATATCACTACAAATTCAACAAATACTGAGAAAAGAACCTCTTTTTCAATTGCTAATAATTTGTATTAATCCATCATCCCCCATCCCAACAGAATTGAGACCTGGAGACAGTTATAAGCAACGCAGTCTCTGCTCTCAGTTGAACATGCAGAGGAGACTTCATCGCTAGCTGGCAGAAATTCTCACAGCCCTTTCTACTTGGATGCCACCTTCTCACTCACCACTTTCAACACGTCCTTGACTGACCCAGTTCTGACCACCTCTTCATAACTCTTGTAGGTCATCTCGGTGCCTATTTTCATCCAGCCCGGCTTGATCCATGATGCTCCCAGGTTTGTGGGCATGGACTCACTCAGCACCTGTGTTCTTCTGAACCCCATCTGACCCACTGTGGGCATCCAGGTTCTGCTCCTGGGCATGCTTCCCGCTGGGCAGGCACCTGGCTTACCATTTGCTTGGCTTCTCCTGCAGCCTGGCTGCTCTCCTCACACCCACCTCACCTCCTTCCCCCACCTCCCTGGGCTGAATGAGTGCACACATAAATCGGTGTTGATTTCATGACATCCGGAAACATTTCGCACAAAAATATTCCTTTTTTTAAGCCAGGAAACAAAATGAAGCAAAAGACAGGCTTAAAGAGTAACACATTCTTACATACTTACAAGTTGAAGTTAAGAGATTTAATCAGAGAGATTTGCTCTTTTATCTCTATTAGAGATATTGAGACAAAATTTTAGGGAAAAAAAGCTAAATGAACAACATGCTATGCGGATCACCACAGGCAATCGAGAAGGATGCTGTGTAAAACCCAGTTTGTAAATCTCCAAACAGTCAATTAGCAGACCAATATGAGCAATGAGTAGACCTTACAGCCTTTCCCAAGCAAACACGGTAATTAAAAACAAATTACTGTGTAGCCTGGATGCAGTGCTTTACAGCGTACCCCACCTGCCAACCAGCAGCTAAATTCATTCCAGAACTGTCTGGCCAATTAGCTGCTTCCCTGTTGGGTGACGCAGGATCCTGGTGTGAGCACTATTTGCAAGAATCCACATCAGATTGGGCCTTTTGTACTCAAAAGACATCAGATTTTCCAGCAGACTCAAGAGCAGGTCTCTAGACTGGATGAATTCTGCCTTGTTCTCAGAATGTATTCTTTGTACTCACTTCACAAGGGCCTGGAGATATTCCAGTTTTAATACCAGAATAGAATCCCCAGGTTCTCACAAAAAAGGAATACTCTCACTTGTTTTCCCTACAGGTAATTGTAATTAGGAAAAGAAAAATCAAACACTGGGTTTTGAAAACTTCATCAAAGACCCTTAGCAAAAAAATTCAAGTAGAATTTCTAATTTTTTCTCTTAGAAATAAAGTAGATCCATGAAATCAGATAAAGTGAAATTTACTGGTAATTTTATAACTGGTTTTGTGCATGTATTTAGAAACACAGAAGGCTAGAATTAAAAGGAACAAAAAGGAAAATATTGTGCTTAAATCTTACAACTGAGGAAATTGAAACACAAGGTCATACAAAGGGGGAAGCAGGAGTGAAGTCCAGCTGTCTCTGATACTATTCAACTCTGAGTGAATTTAGGATAGTATATGTACCCACAATCTGTATAGATTTCATGTGCATAAACAGAGAACTCTCAATGGATCTTCACATCCATTTTTTTATGTGACTCTCAACTTCTACAGTTGAGAGTCCAATAATAAAGAACTTGGTTAACAGAAGCACCCTTACTTTATATCACAGGAAAGAAAAGACTCTAGCCACATGTATGGAGAATTTTCCTTTTTGTAAATTTCAAACATTTAATCATCCACTTAGTGAGCATTTATTTAACATTATTCATATGTCAGGTATATAGATAGTGAATCTTACAGCAAAGTAATAAATAGGTTTCAACTCTTGAACAAAACCAATTATCAGAAACTAATTTCTTTTTTTTAATTGGAGGATAACTGCTTTACAATGTTCTGTTGTTTCTGCCATACAACAACATGAATCAGCCTGCTGTTCAGTTGCTCAATAATATTTGATTCTTTAAAACCTCACGGACTGAAGCATGCCAGACTACCCTGTCATTCACAATCTCCTGGAGCTTGCTCAAACTCATGTCCATTGAGTCAGCGATACCATCCAACCATCTCATCCTCTGTCATCCCCTTCTCCTCTTGCCATCAATCTTTCCCAGCATCAGGGTCTTTTCTAATGAGTTGACTCTTCGCATCAGGTGGCCAAAGTATTGGAGCGTCAGCATCAGTTCATCTAATGAATATTCAAAGTTCATTTCCTTTAGGATTGACAAGTTTGATCTCCTTGCTGTCCAAGGAACTCTCAAGAGTCTTCTTCAACATCACAGTTCAAAAGCATTAATTCTTCACTCTCAGCCTTCTTTATAAGCCAACTCTCACATCTGTACATGACTGTTGCAAAACCATAGCTTTGATTGTACAGACCTTTGTCAGCAAAGTAATGGCTCTGCTTTTCAATACACAATGTTTGCCATAACTTTTTTCCCAAGGAGCAAACGTCTTTTAATTTTGTGACTGCAGTCACCATCCACAGTGATTTTGGAGACCAAGAAAATAAAGTCTGTCACTGTTTCCATTGTTTCCCCATCTATTTCCCATGAAGTGACGGGACTGGATGCCATGATCTTCATTATTTGAATGTTGAGTTTTAAGCCAACTTTTCCATTCTCCTCTTTCACCTTCATCAAGAGGCTCTTTAGTTCCTCTTTGTTTTATGGCATAAGAGTGGTTTCATCTGGGAGATTATTGATATTTCTCCTAGTAATCTTGATTCCATGTTGTGCTTCATCCTGCCCAGCATATCGCATGATGTACTCCGCATACAAAAGATAACAGAATTTTGCCAAGGGAATGCACTGGACATAGCAAACACCTTCTTCCAACAACACAAGAGAAGACTCTACACATGGACATCACCAGATGGTCAATATCAAAATCAGATTGATTATATTCTTTGTAGCCAAAGATGGAGAAATCTATACAGTCAGCAAAACAAGACTGGGAGCTGACTGTGGCACAGATCATGAACTCCTTACTGACAAATTAAGATGTAAATTAATGAGAGTAGGGAAAACCACTAGATGATTCAGGTATGACCCAAATCAAATCCCTTACGATTATACAGTGGAAGTGACAAATAGATTCAAGGGATTAAATCTGATAGACAGAGTTCCTGAAGAACTATAGACAGAGGTTCATGACATTGTACAGGAGGCAGTGATCAAGACCATCCCCAAGAAAAAGAAATGCAAACAGGCAAAACAGTTGTCTGAGGAGACCTTCCAAATAGCGGAGAAAAGAAGAGAAGTGAAAGGTAAAGGAGAAAAGGAAAGATATACCCATTTGAATGCAAAGTTCCAAATAATAGCACAGAGAGATCAGAAAGCCTTCCTCAGTGATCAATGCAAAGAAACAGAGGAAAACAATAGAATGGGAAAGACTAGAGATCTCTTCAGGAAAATTAGTGATACCAAGGGAATATTTCATGCAAAAATAGGCACAATAAAGGACAGAAATGGTATGGACCTAACAGAAGCAGAAGATATTAAGAGGAGGTGGCAAGCATACACAGAAGAACTGTACAAAAAAGATTTTCATGAGGAAGATAACCATGATGGTGTGATCACTCACCTAGAGCCAGACATCCAGGAATGTGAAGTCAAGTGGGCCTTAGGAAGCATCACTACAAACAAAGCTAGTGCAGGTGATGGAATTCCAGTTGAGCTATATCAAATCCTATAAGATGATACTGTGAAAGTGTTGCACTCAGTATGCCAGCAAATTTGGAAAACTCAGCAGTGGCCACAGGACTGGAAAAGGTCAGTTTTCATTCCAATCCCAAGGTAGGGCAGTGTCAAAGAATGTTCAAAGTACCATACAATTGCACTCATCTCACACATTAGCAAAGTAATAATCAAAATTCTCCAGGCCAGGCTTCAACAGTACATGAACAATGATCTTCCAGATATTCAAGCTAGATTTAGAAAATGCAGAGGAACCAGAGATCAAATTGCCAACATCCGTTGGATCATCAAAAAAGCAAGAGAGTTCCAGAAAAACATCTACTTTTGCTTTATTGACTATGCAAAAACTTTTGACTGTGTGGATCACAAAACTGTGAAAAATTCATGAAGAGATGGGAATACCAGATCACCTGACCTGCCTCCTGAGAAATCTGTATGCAGGTCAGGAAGCAACCGTTAGAACTGAACATGGACCAATAGACTGGTTTCATATAGGGAAAGGAGTACATCCAGGTTATATTTTGTCACCCTGCTTATTCAACTTAAATGCAACTTATATCATGCGAAATATCTGGCTGGATGCATACAAAATGGAATCAAGATTGCTGGGAGAAATATCAATAACCTCAGATATGCAGATGACACCATCCTTATGGCAGAAACCAAAGAACTAAAGAGCCTCTTGATGAAAGTAAAAGAGGAGAGTGTAAAAGTTGGCTTAAAACTCAACATTCAGAAAACTAAGATTATGGCATCCGGTCCCGTCACTTCATGGCAAATAGATGGGGAAACAGTGGAAACAGTGGCAGGCTTTATTTTTTTGAACTCCAAAATCACTGCAGATGGTAACCGCAGCCATGAAATTAAAAGATGCTTGTCTCTTGGAAGAAAAGCTACAACCAACCCAGACAGCATATTAAAAAGCAGAGTCATTACTTTACCAACAAAGATCCATCAATTCAAAGCTATGGTTTTATAGTCATGTATGGCTGCGTTTTGCTGGAGCAGCCATGAAGAGATACCCCACAACCAAGGTAAGAGAAACCCAAGTAAGATGGTAGGTGTTGCAAGAGGGCATAAGAGGGCAGACACACTGAAACCATACTCACAGAAAACTAGTCAATCTAATCACACTAGGATCACAGCCTTGTCTAACTCAATGAAACTAAGCCATGCCCATGGGGCAACCCAAGATGGGCGGGTCATGGTGAAGAGATCTGACAGAATGTGGCCCACTGGAGAAGGGAATGGCAAACCACTTCAGTGTTCTTGCCTTGAGAACCCCATAAACAGTAGGAAAAGGCAAAATGATAGGATACTGAAAGAGGAACTCCCCAGGTCAGTAGGGCCCAATATGCTACTGGAGATCACTAGAGAAATAACTCCAGAAAGAATGAAGGGATGGAGCCAAAGCAAAAACAATACCCAGCTGTGGATGTGACTGGTGATAGAAGCAAGGTCCCATGCTGTAAAGAGCAACATTGCATAGGAACCTGGAATGTCAGGTCCATGAATCAAGGCAAATTGGAAGTGGTCAAACAGGAGATGGCAAGAGTGAATGTAGACATTCTAGGAATCAGCGAACTAAAATGGACTGGAATGGGTGAATTTAACTCAGATGACCATTATATCTACTACTGTGGGCAGGAATCCCTTAGAAGAAATGGAGTAGCCATCATGGTCAACAAAAGAGTCCGAAATGCAGTACTTGGATGCAATCTCAAAAATGACAGAATGATCTCTGTTCATTTCCAAGGCAAACCATTCAATATCACAGTAATCCAAGTCTATGCCCCAACCAGTAATGCTGAAGAAGCTGAAGTTGAACGGTTCTATGAAGACCTACAAGACCTTTTAGAACTAACACCCAAAAAAGATGTCCTTTTCATTATAGGGGACTGGAATGCAAAAGTAGGAAGTCAAGAAACACCTGGAGTAACAGGCAAATTTCCCTTGGAATACGGAGTGAAGCAGGGCAAAGACTAATAGAGTTTTGCCAAGAAAATGCACTGGTCATAACACCCTCTTCCAACAACACAGGAGAAGACTCTATACATGGACATCACCAGATGGTCAACACCGAAATGAGATTGATTATATTCTTTACAGCCAAAGATGGAAAAGCTCTATACAGTCAGCAAAAACAAGACCAGGAGCTGACTGTGGCTCAGACCATGAACTCCTTATTGCCAAATTCAGACTGAAATTTAAGAAAGTAGGGGAAACCACTAGACCATTCAGGTATGACCTGAATCAAATCCCTTATGATTATACAGTGGAAGTGAGAAATAGATTCAAGGGCCTAGATCTGATAGATAAAGTGCCTGATGAACTATGGACTGAGGTTCGTGACATTGTACAGGAGACAGGGATCAAGACCATCCCCGTGGAAAAGAAATGCAAAAAAGCAAAATGGCTGTCTGGGGAGGCCTTACAAATAGCTGTGAAAAGAAGAGAAGCAAAAAGCAAAGGAGAAAAGGAAAGATATAAGCATCTGAATGCAGAATTACACAGAATAGCAAGAAGAGAAAAGAAAGCCTTCCTCAGTCATCAGTGCAAAGAAATAGAGGAAAACAACAGAATGGGAAAGACTAGAGATCTCTTCAAGAAAATTAGAGATACCAAGGGGATATTTCATGCAAAGATGGGCTCGATAAAGGACAGAAATGGTATGGATCTAACAGAAGCAGAAGATATTAAGAAGAGATGGCAAACATACACAGAAGAACTATACAAAAAAGATCTTCATGACCCAGATAATCTCGATGATGTGATCACTGACCTAGAGCCAGACATCCTGGAATGTGAAGTCAAGTGGGCCTTAGAAAGCATCACTACAAACAAAGCTAGTGGAGGTGATGGAATTCCAGTTGAGCTATTTCAAATCCTGAAAGATGATGCTGTGAAAGTGTTGTACTCAATATGCCAGCAAATTTGGAAAACTCAGCAATGGCCACAGGACTGGAAAAGGTCAGTTTTCATTCCAATCCCAAAGAAAGGCAATGCCAAAGAATGCTCAAACTACTGCACAATTGCATTCATCTCACATGATAGTAAAGTAATGCTCAAAATTCTCCAGGCCAGGCTTCAGCAATACGTGAACTGTGAACTTCCTGATATTCAAGATGGTTTTAGAAAAGGCAGAGGAACCAGAGATCAAATTGCCAACATCCGCTGGATCATGGAAAAAGCAAGAGAGTTCCAGAAAAACATCTATTTCTGCTTTATTGACTATGCCAAAGCCTTTGACTGTGTGGATCACAATAAACTGTGGACAATTCTGAAAGAGATGGGCATACCAGACCATCTGACCTGCCTCTTGAGAAACCTGTATACAGGTCAGGAAGCAACAGTTAGAACTGGACATGGAACAACAGACTGGTTCCAAATAGGAAAAGGAGTACGTCAAGGCTGTATATTGTCAACCTGCTTATTTAATTTATATGCAGAATACATCATGAGAAATGCTGGACCGAAAGAAACACAAGCTGGAATCAAGATTGTTGGGAGAAATATCAATAACCTCAGATATGCAGATGACACCACCCTTATGGCAGAAAGTGAAGAGGAACTAAAAAGCTTCTTGATGAAGGTGAAAGTGGAGAGTGAAAAAGTTGGCTTAAAGCTCAACATTCAGAAAACGAAGATCATGGCATCCGGTCTGACCACTTCATGGGAAATAGATGGGGAAACAGTGGAAACAGTGTCAGACTTTATTTTTCTGGGCTCCAAAATCACTGCAGATGGTGACTGCAGCCATGAAATTAAAAGACGCTTACTCCTTGGAAGGAAAGTTATGACCCACCCAGATAGCATATTCAAAAGCAGAGACATTACTTTGCCAAGAAAGATCCGTCTAGTCAAGGCTATGGTTTTTCCTGTGGTCATGTATGGATGTGAGAGTTGGACTGTGAAGAAGGCTGAGTGCTGAAGAATTGATGCTTTTGAACTGTGGTGTTGGAGAAGATTCTTGAGAGTCCCTTGGACTGCAAGGAGATCCAACCAGTCCATTCTGAAGGAGATCAGCCCTGGGATTTCATTGGAGGCAATGATGTTGAAGCTGAAACTCCAGTACTTTGGCCACCTCATGTGAAGAATTGACTCATTGGAAAAGACTCTGATGCTGGGAGGGATTGGGGGCAGGAGGAGAAGGGGACGACAGAGGATGAGATGGCTGGATGGCATCACTGACTTGATGGATGTGAGTCTGAGTGAACTCTGGGAGTTGGTGATGGACAGGGAGGCCTGGCGTGCTGCAGTTCATGGGGTCACAAAGAGTAGGACACGACTGAGCAACTGAACTGAACTGAACTGATGGATGTGAAAGTTGGACTATAAAGAAAGCTGAGTGCTGAAGAATTGATGCTTTTGAACTTTGGTGTTGGAAAAGACTCTTGAGAGTCCCTTGGACTGCAAAGAGATCAAACCAGTCCATCCTAAGGGAAATCAGTCCTGAATATTCCTTGGAAAGACTGATGCTGAAGCTGAAACTGCAATACTTTGGCTACCTGATGCGAAGAATTGACTCATTTGCAAGACTCTGATGCTAAGTAAGATTGAAGGCAGGAGGAGAAGGGGATAACATAAGATAAGGTGGTTGGATGGCATCACCAACTCGATGGACATGAGTTTGAGCAAGCTCTGGGAGTTGATGATAGACAGGGAATCCTAGCATGCTGCAGCTCATGGGGTTGCAAAGAGTCAGACATGACTGAACGACTGAACTGAACTGACTCTGCATATAAATTAAATAAGCAGGGTGACAATGTACAGCCTTGATGAACTCCTTTCCAATTCTGAACCAGTCCATTGTTCCATGTCTATTTCTAATTGTTGCTTCTTGACCTGCATACAGATTTCTCAGGAGGCAGGTAAATTGGTCTGGTATTCCCATTTCTTTAAGACTTTTCTAGTTTGTTGTGATCTATAAAGTCAAAGGCTTTAGTGTAGTCAATAAAGCAGAAGTAGATGTTTTTCTGGAATTCCCTTGCTTTTTCTGTGATCCAACAGATGTTGGCAATTTGACTTCAGGTTCTTTTGCCTTTTCTAAATCCAGCTTAAAATTTGGGAGTTCTCAGTTCACATACTGTTGAAGCCTAGCTTAAAGGATTTTGAGCATTACCTTGCTGGCGTGTGAAATGAGCATAATTGTGCAATAGTTTGAACATTCTTTGGCATTGCACTTCTTTGGGATTGGAATGAAAACTTTTCCCAGTCCTGTGGCCTTTGCTGAATTTTCCAATTTAGCTGGCATATTGAGTGCAGCACTTTCACAGCATCATCTTTTAGTATTTGAAACAACTCATCTGGAATTCCATCACTTCCACTAGCTTTGTTCATAGAGATGCTTCTGAAGGCCCACTTAACTTTGAATCTGGGTCTACATGAGTGATCACACCATCGTGATTATCTGGTTTGTGAAGATCTTTTTTGTATAGTTCTGTGTATTCTTGCCACGTCTTCTTAATATCTTCTTCTTCTGTTAGGTCCATAGCATTTCTGTCATTTTTGTGCCCATCTTTGCATGAAATATTTCCTTGATTTCTCTAATTTTCTTGAAGAGATCTCTAGTCTTTCCCATTCTGTTTTCCTCTATTTCTTTGCTTTGTTCACTTAGGAAGGCTCTCTTATCTCTCCTTACTATACTTTGGGTCTCTGCTTTCAGCTGGGTTTATCTTCCCATCTCTCTTTTGCCTTTTGGTTCTCTTGTTTTCTCAGCTACTTATAAGTCCTCCTCATACAACTATTTTGCCGTTTTGCATTTCTTTTACTTTGGAATGGTTTTGATCACTGGCTCTGGTACAATGTTACAAACCTCCATCCATAGTTCTTCAGGCTCTCTGTCCACCAGATCTAATCCCTTGAATCTCTTGTCACTTCCACTGTATAATCACAAGGTATTTTATTTAGGTCATATATGAATGGCCTATTTGTTTTCCCTATTTTCTTCAATTTAAGTCTGATTTTTGCAAGAAAGAGTTCATGTCTGAGCCACAGTCAGCTCCTAGTCTTTTTTTTGCTCACTGTATGGAGCTTCTCCATATTCAGTGCAGAGAATGTAATCAATATGATTTCAGTATTGACCATCTGGTGGTGTCCATGGGTAGAGTCATCTCTTATGCTGTTGGAAGAGGTTGTTTGCTATAACCAGTGCATTCTCTTGGCAAAACTCTGTTAGCTTTTGCCCTGCTTCATTTTGTTCTCTAAGGCCAAACTTTCCTGTTACTCCAGCTATCTCAGGCTTAAGTATATACATATCCCCTCTCTCTTGAACCTCCCTCCTACCCCCACTGCTTTCCCACACCTCTAGGTCATCACAGAGCATCGGTTGGGGTTGGGCTCCCTGTTTTAAGTAGCAGCTTCCCACTAGCCACCTCTTTTACAGAAGACTCTTGAGAGTCCCTTGGACTGCAAGGAGATCCAACCAGTCCATTCTGAAGGAGATCAGCCCTGGGATTTCTTTGGAAGGAATGATGCTAAAGCTGAAACTCCAGTCCTTTGGCCACCTCATGCAGAGTTGACTCATTGGAAAAGACTCTGATGCTGGGAGGGATTGGGGGCAGGAGGAGAAGGGGACGACAGAGGATGAGATGGTTGGATGGCATTATTGACTTGATGGACGTGAGTCTGGGTGAACTCCGGGAGTTGGTGATGGACAGGGAGGCCTGTTGTGCTGTGATTCATGGGGTCGCAAAGAGTCGGACATGACTGAGCGACTAAACTGAACTGAACTGAACTGAATGTACGTATGTCCATGCTACTCTCTCAATTCCTCCCACACTCTCCTTCCCCTGCTCTCTCCAACAAGTCAGTATTCTAGTCTGTGTTTCTATTGTGCTGTGCTTAGTTGCTCAGTCAAGTCAGACTCTTTGCGACCCCATGGACTGTAGCCCACCAGGTTCCTCTGTCCATGGGGATTCTCCAGGCCAGAATACTAGAGTGGGTTGCCGTGCCCTCTTCCAGGGGATCTTCCCAACCCAGATAGAACCCAGGTCTCCAGCATTGCACAGATTCTCTACCATGTGAGCCACCAGGGAAGCCCTTGTTTCTATTCCTGCCTACAAATAGATTCATCAGTACCATACTGCGTTTGTTAAGAAGGATTCTGAGGAGCTATCTGAACTGAGAATAAAAGAGTGATTATATCTGGTTTTTACTAATCATAATGACCATAGGAGTAATAGCAAATATGTTACTGAGATGGTGTGCCAATTATAGGACTATTCTTCCAGCTCCAATTTTCGCTAAAATCTTAGAGAAAGAAACCTTTAAAGGAAACCTCCTATGTTTCTATTTTAACACCTGAAGGTATACAAAAGAAGTGGTTGCTTGTAAGTAATTGCTTCCCTCTTTGTTATAACATGAAAAGAAGAAATGGGAGGATCCATGGAGTTAGGATGGAGGTGGTAGAAATGGAGGGTGATTAAAAACAACCAGTGTGTTCACTAGGGAGGTAGATCCTGAATCAGAGATCCCTGACTGCTGCTGCAGACCACACTCAGAAGGACTGCTTTGCTTTAGTTACTAGGAAAAAATTTGATGAGTATTTTGGAAAGATTCTTTAATATAAAACTTTGTTTTTCTTTGTGACTTATAATAGTGATTTATTGAGAAAATTTACTCTTTCCTCAATGACAAATGCAGTCCAAGCTTCAGGTGTATAATACTTTTTGAATAACTGTGAAATCAATGAGTCTTTCTTCATCAAAATGAAATCACAGATATACATTAAATAATTGTTTAAATAGGAAAGGAAAGAAAACCAAAATGGTTCTATTATTTCCCTGTTGAAAAGGCTTTTGTAATCAGTACAAGTCTTTCAATGGTGGCTTCTTTAATCATTTGGTTGGTATAAAACCGTAAGTGACATGCCCTCGAAATCAACAAAAGAAGCCAGGAAGTCAATATTAAGTTCACTGTAAGAATATGACGAATTTGCTCTATTGTCTGGTCTCATTATGTTCTTTGTCACAAAAATGAGTTATCACAGAATTATAATGTCTAGTATGTTCTTCTTTATAATACATTCTTATTCACATGACAAGAATTACGACAAGAGGAGAAAACGGACAAAATTAATCCACCCTCATGACAGAAAATATTGCATCAAATTAACTTGTGACAGGCAAGTATTTTTGTGAAGGCATTTATTGATGGCATCTGTCATATCAGTCTACCTACATCAGTTCTTTATGTGTCCCATCAAAGATCTATCATAAATGGAATCCTGGAAAAAACATCTGAAAATGGTCTAGATGTAAAGAAAAGAAACAAAGGTCATTTTGTACATGATCTTTGGAGGAAATCCCTAGCTAAATCAATAACTTGGACTATACAGCACTTCTCGGGAACAAACACCATCCTACTTTAACCTTTGTTTGAGAACTTTCTACTTCTGGGTTTGACAGGAAAAGTTCATTTGAAAATTATGTATTAGGGAAAGGAAAGGAATAGGAAGATTTCAAACAATAAATTCCTTAAGGTACATTTGCTTTATACTTTCTATCTGGGTAGTAACCAACATAGAATAATCTCACAATAGTAGATATAATATGTAATGTTTAACCAAATCAAATTAGTTGAATTGAATGTGAAAATGCAATGTGGTTTATTCTAGGCAAGAGGGAAGTGATGTTGAGGATCAGTGACAATCAGATCAGATCAGGTCAGTCGCTCAGTCATATCCGACTCTTTGCAACCCCATGAATCGCAGCACGCCAGGCCTCCCTGTCCATCACCAACTCCTGGAGTTCACTCAGACTCACGTCCATCAAGTCAGTGATGCCATCCAGCCATCTCATCCTCTGTCGTCCCCTTCTCCTGCCCCCAATCCCTCCCAGCATCAGAGTCTTTTCCAATGAGTCAACTCTTCGCATGAGGTGGCCAAAGGGCTGGAGTGTCAGCTTTAGCATCATTCCTTCCAAAGAAATCCCAGGGCTGATCTTCAGAATGGACTGGTTGGATCTCCTTGCAGTCCAAGGGACTCTCAAGAGTCTTCTCCAACACCACAGTTCAAAAGCATCAATTCTTCAGCGCTCAGCCTTCTTCACAGTCCAACTCTCACATCCACACATGACCACAGGAAAAACCATAGCCTTGACTAGACGAACCTTTGTTGGCAAAGTAATGTCTCTGCTTTTGAATATGCTATCTAGGTGGGTCATAACTTTCCTTCCAAGGAGTAAGCGTCTTTTAATTTCATGGCTACAGTCACCATCTGCAGTGATTTTGGAGCCCAGAAAAATAAAGTCTGACACTGTTTCCACTGTTGCCCCATCTATTTCCCATGAAGTGGTGGGACCGGATGCCATGATCTTCGTTTTCTGAATGTTGAGCTTTAAGTCAACTTTTTCACTCTCCACTTTCACCTTCATCAAGAAGCTTTTTAGTTCCTCTTCACTTTCTGCCATAAGGGTGGTGTCATCTGCATATCTGAGGTTATTGAGATTTCTCCCGGCAATCTTGATTCCAGCTTGTGTTTCTTCCAGGCCAGCGTTTCTCATGATGTACTCTGCATATAAGTTAAGTAAACAGGGTGACAATATACAGCCTTGACGAACTCCTTTTCCTATTTGGAACCAGTCTGTTTTTCCATGTCCAGTTCTAACTGTTGCTTCCTGACCTGCATACAAATTTCTCAAGAGGCAGATCAGGTGGTCTGGTATGCCCATCTCTTTCAGAATTTTCCACAGTTGATTGTGATCCACACAGTCAAAGGCTTTGGCATAGTCAATAAAGCAGAAATAGATGTTTTTCTGGAACTCTCTTGCTTTTTTGATGATCCAGCAGATGTTGACAATTTGATCTCTGGTTCCTCTGCCTTTTCTAAAACCAGCTTGAACATCAGGAAGTTCACGGTTCACATATTGCTGAAGCCTGGCTTGGAGAATTTTGAGCATTACTTTACTAGTGTGTGAGATGAGTGACAATAGATGACTATAATGTATATTTGTTTATATATGAATACCTTTGACAAAGGTAGCCTGGAATGAATGATGTAGAGATTTTTCAAAAGCAAAACATGTAATCATGTGTGATGAAGCAGAGAGATCACCAACATAGACCAAATAACTATCTTCAAAAAATTAGTTTCTTAAGAAGCATTTACTCTGGAGATTCACTAAACTCTAGGTTCTGGTCCATGGCACTATAAATTCAGAAGCTCATGCATGCTTTCCACACAGGAAAGTTCTCCAAGACTTGTGTGTCAAACCAGGAGACCAGTTTTATTATCTGTTTTGCTTAAAATGACTACTGTATTGAACCCATTCATTTTCAATGGTCCATGAAAGAAGATAACATATGTTTTTTTAAGGTACCCAGAAAACTAAATGGGAAAAATATTCCTCTTGTCATGAAGAAGAGAAAAACCTATTTCCACATTTTTGTGTGGGGGAAGTCACACCTCTAAAGAGAAGTATGACAACTTCCTCATCATGCCCCTATTAACTCTCATTTGGGTATGGATATAAGGTTGATGATAAATGAGAAAAGACACACATGAAGCTAATCAGACCCCCAGTGACTACAACAGCAGACCCAGCAGAATACAAGCTCCTCAAGCAGAGTTCTTATTGACTGATGCTTAAAAAATCTTTGTTGATCTTCCTCAGTCAGAAAATGCAAGTTAATGTGGTATTGTATCAATGTTTTCATGTCAGATTATATACTCATTTGATTTTCTTCTAAGATGAACACAAGTAGCATTCAGCTCAAGTGTCATTTCTGTAGGAAGTTATGAAACAGGTATGACAAATTTATCATACACGCAGTAAACACCAGATTTTGAAAGTACACAAGTTGCAATTCAATCCTTGTTTTTAGAGTCATTCTGATGTCATTAAAACACACAAATAAGACATCTCTTCTTCCCAGGAAATGTAACCAATGGGCATTTACCATTATAATTACCTGCTTCTTATGGAGCACACACACACTAATTACCTGACTTAAATTTAGAATGAAAATTTGGGGGTTGGAATCATTATTCTGAAGACTGTTGTCTTTGCTTAAATGGAAAACTGTAATGAACTGATCAAATGAAATTGAATTTAAGTGCTTTGGGAATTGCTTAATATTTTTAACCAGTAGAACAATCTATCTTCTAAAGAAACTGGCATATTCATTGTAAACAATTAAATTTTGGAGACTGACTTATTACAGAGGCATATACTCTATTAAAGTCATTTAAGATTACCTTTCACATTAAAACAAAAGAACAGCATCTTGTAAATATGTGATTCACTTATCCAAATCATTGTCTTAGTACATTATGAGAAATTTAGTAATATTTCATCACCAAAAATAGTAAAGTAGGTCTCAGCAGTTATTTCAAATGTAGTAAATGTAATAAAGCCCATTTTAGCAATTTGACACTAAGAAAACTTAATTTCAAGTTAGAAAATTAGGTGGATTCACACACATTACATACAAGCCTACCATAATGTGGTAGGCTAACACTATGTGTCTAAGGGGAAAAGAATGCATTAGTTAAATCCTTGAATTTTAAATATTCTATAACCATACAAATGTTGACCTTCTCCATCAGTCTGACCTCCACAGATCTGCGGAGCTCATCTAAAGAAATAATGTAGGATGCCACTATGACTTGCTGTACTTCTAAATTTTCTATTTTGATAATCCTTTGAATATCTTGAAACATGTGGGGCTATTGTGTCATTGGCAGTTACTTTAATAGGGGATGGGGATATAGGTGCATGTACAAGTAAATCATTTGCACATTGCTGTTGTCTCTAAAATTATTCAGAATCTTTTGTTTTTAGCTGAGAATGATAGGGCTTATCCTATTCATTTGGGGATGACACGTGTCCGTTAATGATTTCTCCTTCCCCTACACCCACTTGCTGCCAGGCAGAGACATCTTTAAACTTGTCCTGAACCCAATTCCACAGTTTGAGTGGTTGACTGCCTTCTTCCTTATGGATCTCTATGCCACATAGTCTTCCTTATACATCTCCAATGGTCCTGGGACATTCTTAATGAAGAACCAAGATTATTAGTTCCAATATAATTTAATATATATAATAATATAGAATAATATATATAATAATATTGAATTCACTCACATTATGAGTAGAGAAGGCAATGGCGACCCACTCCAGTACTCTTGCCTGGAAAATCCCATGGATGGAGGAGCCTGGTAGGCTGCAGTCGATGGAGTCTCGAAGAGTCTGACATGACTGAATGACTTCACTTTCACTTTTCACTTTCATGCATTGGAGAAGGAAATGGCAGCCCACTCCAGTGTTCTTGTGGAGAAGGCAAAGGCAACCCACTCCAGTGTTCTTGCCTGGAAAATCCCAGGGACGGGGAACCTTGTAGGCTGCTGTCTATGGGGTCCCACAGAGTCAGACACGACTGAAGCAACTTAGCAGCAGCAGCAGCAGCCAGTGTTCTTGCCTGGAGAATCCCAGGGACAGAGGAGCCTTGTAGGCTGCCACCTATGGGGTCGCACAGAGTCGGACATGACTGAAGCGACTTAGCAGCAGCAGCAGTACATTATGAGTATCCAGGACTTAGTTAGACTTGACTAGGGTTGAGGTAGGTCATGATCTCCTGGCCTCTCCTGTTTCTGCCCAGTCTCTTTCTTCCATCATCTCTCATCTCTCCCTTCTCCTCCTCAGGAGCAACAAGCAAAACCTCCCTCTTACCCAGTAAGGTAGCTTCATCCACATCAAGTTCCCTTCATTCTCAGGTGTCAGCTTCTATACTGAGAAATAATCATGTTACCAAAAACTCATAGGTTCTTCTCTCTTAAGAGGAATCCTGTTGAGACTTAATCTCATTAACTTTCTATCACCCATATCCCCATGCACACAAATGATTTTCCTTAAATGTTTATTGAATGAACACTTCAGTTCAGTTTAGTTCAGTTGCTCAGTCATGTCCGACTCTTTGCGACCCCATGAACAGCAGCATGCCAGGCCTCCCTGTCTATCACCAATTCCCAGAGTTCACTCAGACTCACGTCCATCAAGTCAGTGATGCCTTCCAGCCATCTCATCCTCTGTCGTTCCCTTCTCCTCCTGCCCCCAATCCCTCCCAGCATCAGAGTCTTTTCCAATGAGTCAACTCTTCGCGTGAGGTGGCCAAAGTACTGGAGTTTCAGCTTTAGCATCAGTCCTTCTAATGAACACCCGGGACTGATCTCCTTTAGGATGCACTGGTTGGATCTCCTTGCAGTCCAAGGGACTCTCAAGAGTCTTCTCCAACACCACAGTTCAAAAGCATCAATTCTTTGGCGCTCAGCTTTCTTCACAGCCCAACTCTCACATCCATATCTGACTACTGGAAAATCCGCAGCCTTGACTAGATGGACCTTTGTTGGCAAAGTAATGTCTCTGCTTTTGAATATGCTATCTAGGTTGGTCATAACTTTCCTTCCAAGGAGTAAGCGTCTTTTAATTTCATGGCTGCAATCACCATCTGCAGTGATTTTGGAGCCCCAAAAAATAAAATCTGACACTGTTTCCACTGTTTCCCCATCTATTTCCCATGAAGTGATGGGACCAGGTGCCATGATCTTAGTTTTGGGAGTTCACAATAAGCTGCTGAGTTTTAAGTGCAAGAGTCATGATATTAATTTGCTGTTATAGTGTTAATCGGTCGGTCATGTCTGACTCTTTGCAACTCCACAGGCTGTAGAACACCAGGCTCCTCTGCCCATGGAATTCTCCAGGCAAGAATACTGGAGTATATCACCATTCCCTTCTGCAGAGAGAGGATCTTCCAGATCCATAGATCAAACCCTGGTCTCCTGTATTGCAGGTGTGTTCTTTACCATCCAAGCCATCAGGGAAGCCCCATACTGGTTATGAAAGCTGGGAAAATAACAAAGCCCTCAGACTCTCATTTTCTTCATTTAGAAAATGAGAATGATAAAGTATGGTTGCCTTAAACCAAAATGGGTTGAGAGAGAGAAGTGAGAGAAAGAGAAAAAAATAACAGTTCAAGTAAAGCAAGAATTCTATCTACCATTTTACTCTTTAAAGTTGTGCCCATAGGTAATAGTATGAAATCTATATTGAACTCAATGATGGATGTAGGTTAAATCCATGGAAAGAATGGGGAAATGATTCCAAGGGTCTCTTGGCCTTTGACAAATGAAACATTGTTCAGGTGGCCTAACATGTTGTTATGATGACATATCTTCAACATTACCAAGAAAAATATTGAAGAATTAATAGGCAATCACTGAGAAACACTGACTAATGTGAAATTATAAGAACTGATAAAAATCTTCTCTACATAATTATGATTATAACCAGGAAGAGGATAGTCTGCTAAGTAAAATAGTTTTTTGTTTTTTTTTTTAATTTGTTGAAGTATCTCTAGCAGGGAAATACTGAATGATTTAATTTCTGAATGTAATCTCTACTTAATTCAAAAACATTATCATAGGCTTTATACATGTATTATTTGCATTACTGATAGATTCATTGTAATACAATTTGTTTAACTATACTGGGTCTACTAACATAACTTTTTATTATGTTTATGCACAAATTTCCATGAGTAATTCTAAAGACTCATAGAGCCAGAAAAATACATAAGGTCTTCTAGTCTCATCCCTTCATTTCCAACTAAGGAAATTGAGATATAGTTGCATTGCATTGCCCTATATGTGAATAGGAATTCAAAACTCTTGATTGCTAGAGATTCGTGATTCTTTTTCATCTCTTCCATCAGTGATTCTCAGCACCAGTTTACACATTAGAATCAACTAGGAAGTATTTTTAACATGGCTGTGCCTATGTGTCATCCTAGAGATTCTAAGTGAATTGGTCTGGGATGGGCTCTGTCATCTACATTTGTTCTAAAGTTCCACAAGCCATTCAAATATATAGTCAGAGTTGAGAACCCATTTTGTATGTAGTGCTATTTACATGCTAAATAGCTTTCTGGAGGCAGAAGGCAGGGAAAGAAGAAAATACATTATATTGAAGTTTATCCTACTGCCCCCTCTGGAGACCATACTTGAAGTCTGACTCATAATTCACTGATTCTCAGGCCATGCTCTCACTGGCCTCTAATCAAAATGTGCTGTTACTAATATCAAATACTCAATTTCTTCTCTTAATTCAGAAAATGATTTTAAGCTAATGAAATAGAATGCTCTGGATTTAAAGTTTTTATCCTATAACTATTTCTATATCTGACAGATGTTAGAGATTATGCTAAAGTATAGCATATGATGGTATCTAATTAAGAAAAACATTTCTATTTATTTGTTTTAAATTTAGTGTGGCAATATTTTATTATTTTGCTAGTTGCTCAATAAGCACCATGGATTGCATATCTATTATCTTCTAAACAATATAGAAAGCACAACCTAAATTTCTTAATCTGTACCCTAACTGATTTCTGTTTCCAACCCCAGAAAGGTTTTAGTCCCTTTGACTAAAACAATCTTAAAACCAAAATACATATTGGATTGACTTAACTTTTTCTGATATAACTTTCCAGTAATCTGTTGTTGAGATATTTCCACTTTTCTATTCACAGTTTTCTCAGCTTTGTCTCATTCACTTTATCTTCTCTCTGAAAATCCTAGTTGAGCAAGATTCAAAAAATAAGCTAGAGTGACTAGATAACAAAAAAAGCCTGTACAAAGCTCTGGAATTAAAAGTGAAATGGCTGGCTTAGTGAATAAAAAGCAGATGTTAAGTACAGTCCATGAAAGGAGAGAGGATGTGAGCACTAAGAAATGAGACATCCAACCACCAGCCTACCGTCAAGATCGGATGATATCCTGTGTCACCATGGGGCTTCCTGCTTATCTGGCTAGGTCTTCTCATGCTAAACATTGCCCTGATCATCTCTAAAGCTACTGATTTGGGGCTATAAACTTCCTGATCAACACCAACTGCCAAATTACAAGGTCCTAAAAATACCACTTGAAAATTTTTGTTCAAAAAATTACATAACCCTCCTTTGCTGAGTTTTAAAGTTCTACAGACTAACCTCAATCTATCTTTCATCTCTTCATTTTCACTGCTGAGGGAAATGAAGCCAAAATCAGAGTAGTAAATAGCAGTAAATATTCTGTGTCCAGTTTCCTAATTTAAACTATGCCTATCTCACACTTCTAGAGATTTTTATTAAAGGGACAATGTTGTGGTTATGCTGCCATTTGAACTGGACTTGGCAGTTATTAGAGCTGAAAAAAATGAAAAAAGAGAGGAAAAACACTGAGATAATCATTTTGTCCACCTGGCAACCCTAGTGTTATGGGGAGTATGTCCCTGCCCCACCCTACAGGTTTGTAATTACTATGAACATGGTATGTTATTAGTCATGATCCTACCATCCTGGCTACAGATGAATGATCCAAATTGAACCAACAGAACCTTTCCCAGGATATATGGACTTGTGACCCAGTAGGTGGAGTGGTTTTTGGCCGTATTTCCTGCAATGAAGACAGCATCTAGAGCAGGAATGAAGAATGATATGAATAAACAGAGAAAAGCAATGATGAGAGGCAGAGGGATTTCTGAAGGTGTGTAAGTCAGGGACTCATGTATGTGGCCTGACTGCTTAGTGATGCTTCCCACGGCCTTGTTGTTCTATGAAATGGCCCTGTATATTTTGAATAATTCCCATCTTTTGCCTGAGTGAGTCCATTTGAGATGTTACCACTTGAAATCCAAGCAATACTAACTTATACACATGCTTTGAGACATGAGCTGTTGCAACTGGCAGATCAGATTGAGTCTGGTAAAATGGGAGACAAGTGAGGACTCCAAGATCCTGAGCTGAGCAGATGGCAGTCCTTGTTCCTTAGCAGCAAAGCAGTTGGTTCAGCCCTCACTGATTGTCTTTTGAGTGCAGACTATGTGCTCACAATATCCAGAGCAAGTAAGGACAAGAGACCCAGATTTAAGGGAACTGGAGAATGTTGGCTAACTTTTATAAACTGAAGTATGGTGTTAGGAAAGAAAGAAAGAAAAAAAAAAAAAAAAAAAAAGCCACTTCTTGAAAGCAGTCCAGAATACCTAGAGGAGGAATCAAAGTTTAAGAGAAATGCTTGCTATCTACATCCGTGAGATCAAGGACTATCAGATAACCATGTATTTTTTTATGAATATGAGAAGAAAATAGATCTCCCACGCTGAAGGCAGGGGACTGTAAATACTAGAAATGGGAAGATAAAGGGCTGATAAGAGCCAGGGGACTCTGGGGAACCCAATCCTCCTTGGGTCTATAAGTGCACGACCCTCTATAACTCTCGTCTGACAAAGACAATGCTGCTTTACTTGGAAAGTAGTATTGGAGCAGCAGCCAACTTTCTAGGTATATTAAACCTGCCCAGCCTCCTCTCTTCTGCATCTATTCATATTTCATTGCATTCTAAGTTGCAGAGAAAGAACTCCCAGGGACAGTGTTTAAGAAACAGAAGTCAAAGGGCCCAAAGAGCCTGGACTTGACTTTCAAGGACAGACAGGATCTCTGCAGACAGAAAGAGGTGCCTAGAGAGGATAATCATGTCAAAAGATGAAGATGTCCACCTGTTGTAGGAGGAAGAATTACAGTCCAATGTAGCTGAGCAAGACACAGGGGAGCATAGAAAATCAAGATTATCAACAACATCCTGGGGTCTCAAGTACTTTTCAGAGGCTACTCAGAGAGTTCCTTTACTTATTCCTGACTTCTTAACCTCCTTTCTTATAAACACAGTTAATGGAATACTCACTTTTAGATAAGTAGAGAGTTGCTATAATTCATCTCAGCATACTTCTGGTTTCCTTTAAAACAAATCCCCAAATTCTTATTGGTAAAACATATTTACTACAAAAAAGCCTTGCAATGCAGGGTTTTTCTTAATTATACTATATAGAAATATGGCTGTCTCCATCTCCCCTTCTACAACCCATTTGTGCCAACACTAACAAACACAATAATGAGTGTATTTAATTTCACTACAATTAGAAAAAGTATCTTAAAAATGTATTTAAATTACCATCATTGAACTTGCTCAAAAAGCAAGGGTCAACAGTACCCTGAATATATATGTATATCGCTCTGTTGTTTCACTGTGGTGGCCAATAGTCTAATGTGCCTATTTAAATTAAAATTTCATTTCACAGACACATTAACCATATCTCAAGTGCCTAATTGCTACATGTGGCTAGCTGTTACTATATTAGACAGCATGACACAGAATATTTCTATCATCAAAAATGTTCAATTGAACAGCACTGGTTTGCACATCAATTATTTAGGATGACCTAGCAACTGTAAGGCTCGATAAAGTGGTTTCAAATCTTGTGCAATAAGCAAATAGGCTCCTCCAGGTTTTGAGGGGGACAAGAAGAAAAAACAGCAACATCCTGCAAACCAATTATCCTTCAATAAAAAATAAGTTAATTTTAAAGAAAAGAAAAAAAAAGAGGAATTAAGCTACAGAAAAACATCATAAAGGAACAGTAAGACTGACACTAAAATTAGCTAAACAAGGTCAGGACCAGCTTGGTGCTGATTTGACATTTCAGTAGTGTTTTCAACCTTCCTATTGGTCTTTTCTCAGCTAGAGTCTTTCCAGATTTAGTTGTTGTTCTAAAATCTCCTTCAGGATCCCTTTCTTATTTTTTTAAGTCACTGAAAAAGAATAAAACATCAAGATACAGCATGTCCAACAGTCATAAGAGGCTTGAACCAAAAGTCAGATCCAACAACGAACAATCATTTATTTTTTCAAGCGTCTAAACAAAACCAAGCCCAGCAAAGCCTCATAAGCAACCCTGTGGGGCAGTAGAGGGGAAAGGATGTGGGACCACCAGCAACCAGGCACTTAGAACACCGTTCGTGCTTAGGGCACCTCCACATACTAACCAAGCATTTGTCTCTGCCCTTAGAATAATTGCTTTCCGATGAACAGGAAATTTCCTCAGATGTCCTTTGAGATTTTGAACACATATCAGAGATCGAAACGGCAAACACTTGAGCGACCATTATTTGACTCTCCTTTTCACTTGCCCCCTGAGTACTGGTTCACTCATGCTTCTCTACCTGGTGTCACTGGGATCCAAACATTATAATGAGCCAGCGTTTTCCTTTCTAACATAGTTGAAAGCTTAACATAGGCAAAATAAAATGTCTTAGAGACATATCTAAAGTCTTAGAGAAATAATATCTAATGTCTTAGAGGAATAATATCTATATGCATATCCATAATCACTGCTCTCCCCCAGAAGCTATGTCTTTAGTTTTGCTTAACCTCAACTTTTTAATATGACAGCACGACCAAGAGATTGCAACATCATCATGTATTTGATTAAAGATGCAGCCCCTTTATAGCACATTTCCAGTAAGATAAAATATTCAGTAGCATGATTTCTAGACAATAAATTTCCCACAGTATGACTTATAGCTGGCTCATCAGCCACAAAAGCTGAATAATAATCAAAGTTAACCTCCATATTTCTAAAAGGAAGACACTGGTGTTTCCGATTTTAATTCTTGGTCTGACATTGGTTAAAGAGGTGTTAATAGCCCACATTTTACAGTGCCATCAATATTGCAAATAAATGCACAACACAATGAAAATATTTATGTATGGTACTATCCAGAAAGATATAGTTAGGAAAAATATGGTAAAGTGTAAGTAACCTTGACAAATTAGGCTTCATTGAAATACTTTCTAGGCCTTGTCCAGAAACATAAATAATTCACAGAGCCCAGCACCAAATACAAATGAAGAACATTTGTTATTAAACCATCCCTCTTTTTTTGGCCAGAGCATTATTCTTCCATAATGAAACGCATTGTGAACCACTTTCTGTGATCTCCTGTGTCATTACCTGCAAGTTATGAAATCTCTAATTTATCTTTACGCAATGAACTACATCCAAGGATGGTGGATGCACATATTTGTATGTATGTATGTGTGTTGTGTGTGAATGTGTGTGTGTGTGTGTGAGCTGTTCACAGGTCTCTTGTAACACTGAATCTTCATCAGGTCGTACATGACAAATTATTGTTTGGAACATTAATATCACCTAGGAACTCTTAATACAGACTGACCAATCCATTAGTAAAACATATATGACATATGTCCTTTATCAAAGGGTCGAAATTATTCCCATCAGTGGAGATTTAAATTCCATTTTCAGAGTTAAAGAGACACAGTTTATTCTTTAAGGAAGTAAGTGAGAGAATGGATGGATAAGACAGGAATCAATGAACTTGGACCTTGTCCTAAAGCCCTCTCATTAAAAACCAGAATGCTCTATTCAGCTGAATCGACTTTAAAAAAAAAGAAGGAAATGAATAGTTTGACCTGACTAACATCTGAAAAGGCAATTGATTTGTTTAAATAATAGCTGACATTCCAATCTTTTTAATTTGTAACTATTAGTTCACATAGCTGAATTATTTTATCCTTCAATCTGCTATTAAAATATGTATATATACATATATATATGTATATATATCCAAAGTAACTGTGCATATCTTCAATGAAGTAGGGAAAAAGCATCGATTATAAACAATGGGGGGAAGTGTGGGATGAAAAAGAGGTAATATGTAAAAATAGAAAGAGATGACAGGGAGACAAAACTGAAAAATCATGTGATCTAAAATATGAACTCATCCACATAGCAATCTGTGAGAGAAAGAGAAGAGAGATAATTACCTTTTTTAGACACTGCATGAGACATTGGAATAGAGTAAAAAATACACTTGAGTTTGAATTCCAGCTTTGCCTATTATTAGCTGCATGTCCTTGCTCAGGTTATGAAACCTCATGGAGAATCATTTCTCTCAATGATAAGGGAGATAAAGTAATAATCCTGCAAGGACATCTTGAGGATTAAATAACGCAAACTGTGTCTGAGGCAATAGTCTCTGGCACCCGGCAAGAACTCCATAAATGTTAGTTTCCATCCCCACTTAACAACTGGGGTGATTTGTCTTCTTACGATGCCACGTGAAAATGTCTCTAGGATCTGTTCTTGGGAGTAGAACCACTGGGTCATTATGTGGGTGTTCCTGATACTTAATCTGATTCAGGGCTGCTTTCCAGGGTGGTCTGCACAGACTCCACCCCCTACAACCAGTGCAAAGCATTCCTGGCCCCGCACACTGCTGAGGGTTTGATTTATTTAATCTGCATGATAACTCTAATGAAAAACAACATGCTCTTCTTTCCAACTTGTAAATAAGAAAATTAGGACATAGTGACATAAATAACCTGCCTAGTTTCATAGCTAGTGGTGGTGGAGATAGAGACAAATCCAGGTGGTCTGTTTTTGAAGATCTTTTCACGTTAAATTTGATGTAAAACCATTCCTCTCCTTGGCCCTGGACAGGATGGGTAGCCTGAACCACAGATTCTGACTCACAACCTCTCCAACTCTTTCTACCTCACACTTTCTAAACAGAAATTAGTATACTAGTTGTGCAGGGAATAACAGTCCAAGAAATCCTGAGAAAAATCTCCATGATTCTTGATTAGGCACGAATTGTAAATAAAGAGGATATATATTCAACCTAACTCGAACGCTCTGTGAGCATACATTTTTGCCAGGTGCTTTCTAGATGAAATACTGTACAGAAATCCAGTTGAATAAGAATTCTTAGACATCAGGAAAGTATGTAAGCATGTTTTTAGTCATTTCCTTTCGATCCCAAAAGTGCTGCTAACACTTTCTCCCTTCTCTGCAGATAGGACTCTGGTTCTTAAAGTTAGTAAGTCAAGGACAGTTGGCATTTGGGGAGGTTCCAAGCAGTGACAGATGAGGGGGCAAGTAATAGAACCAGCCCCCTTGCTCACCCTGCTCTCCTCTCTGCGCCATCAGTGAAAGAATGTATTGTCTATAGAGAAATGTAAAACAATAATAAAATCAATTTTAAAGAAAGTTAGACTTCTTTTCAATGTCACAATGCACTGGCCATTTTAAACACTATCAGTGATTAAATATTCAGCCTCACTTATTGAAGTGAACCTACCTTGATGTCACTTGTTCTAAGAAACTGCTGCACTTCAAAGGTGTAAGCTACAATTTGACCTTGGAGAGCCCTGTCTTAGGCCTTGTTCACCACTTTAACGAATCGTGTTCCGCTCTTTGCAACCTCATTGTCTGTAGCTTACCAGGCTACTCTGTCCATGGAATTTTCCAGGCAAGAATACTGAAGTGGGTAGCCATTCCCTTCTCTAGGAGATCTTCCCGACCTAGGGATCAAACCCAGGTCCTCCAACTGCAGGAAGATTCTTTATGGTCCAAGCCACCAGGAAAGCCCTAACACCAATTCAATGAATAGTTTTAGTCATTAATAACACAAGCATTTACCTACTGTTCTTGAACAATATCTCAATTAAAGAAGAAATGTTAATATATTCTGTTTTATAATGTAAAAGCTAACTTATTGAAAAGTATGCAATTCTATGGAGATTATTTTGTCAACTGTTTCTGCTACCTTAGTTTGGGATGAGATTTAAGAAGACAGTAGAGAAAGAAGATTCTCCAGTAGAGGAGGGATAAGCTGCTACTGGGCCAGGTCTTGGTAGAAAGCTGGTACAGAGCATAGAAGATCGGCTTTACAAACTGGTGTCAAATGCCTGGTTTTTCCTGCTCCATGATAAAGGAGAGTTTTGTCAAAATACTGCAGCCTCATACTAGCAATAGTTTTCTTTTCAGGAGTTATAGGAGGGATCCCTGTCTACATAGAGGAAGAGAGGGATGGATAAGTACCTTCAGAAGCCTAAAATAGCAACTATGAGGTGGCAAAAGTTTAGCACACAGAAATATGAAGTCAAGTGTCTAGGAACAAGAATGGGTGTGGGAAATATGTAAGCCTGGGAATCCCAATTATGAGCCTGGAGGGATTGTGGCAGAAAACACTATGAAGGGTTAGTGGAGGGCAGGAGAGCTCATGGCTCTCTGAAAGTTTTTCAATATTCATCACTAATCAGTAGCCTTCCTGTGTACAAAAATGTCTAGATCTACTGACTGTTCTAAAGGAATTATAAAATCTCTAAGTGGGCAATCTCTCATCCTGAAAGCTGCAAAATAACAGAAAAATTAATACCCTTCCTTATTGCAACTGCTGATTCTCATCTTGGAAATTTTCAGAATTTCCCAAGACATATGTGAGGAGGGGTCTGAAATGCACATGGCGGGAACATGATAAAGGGAAGGAAGGGCCACTAAAAGCAGAGCTCGAATGTATTCCTATGAGAACTATTAAATAAGGCAGAACATGCTAAGTGCCATAATAAAACTGCAACAAATGATCCTAAAAGATTCCATGGAAAAGGAGAACTTGAACTGGTCCTTAGCAACAGGTAAGTTATCCACAGGAAGACAAGATGGGGAAAAGCTGAAAAGGAAGGAAAGGCATATCTAGATTTTTAAAAACTGCATTAGTAGATGCAGCTAGAATTTTTTTTTTTTAATTCATGTTTGAAGACACGAAGTTACAGATTCACTGGGTAGAAAATTATAAGGAGAGAAAATAAGACTATATGAAGTTGGGTACAATCACACCTGAAAAGGGCTTGCGGGACAAGATGAGTGATTTGTACAATGTTCAGTGTGCATACAGAAATCTTAAAGAATTTTAAAGCTCAGCTACTATAAGTTTATTCATTTTTTAAGTACCTAGAGTTTCCAAAAACATAATCAATAATGGCAGATCCATAGGATAAGTTTCTAAAGTATCACAGTACTGACATTTTCTGTCAAATTTTAAGCAACAAAAGAAGGTTGTGATTAACTAAAATAACCTTACCTGCTGCAATGAATGATTATTGTGGTGCCAGCAAATACACAAGATAATGTAAAAATTCTGTTACTAAGCAAAGGAGAAAAACACTTAAATCTAAGGGGAAAAAGCAGTGCCCTATGGCAACCGGGCTTATTTGTCACAAACACTAAGCATTTACGGACCCCAAATGCCTAGCATTGTTTTTCAGAGTTCCCCAAGGTCCAATGTTTTTCCTGCAGTGCAACATATGTAAGCTGCTTAAATCAGCTTCTGACATCGCTTCAGCTTCAAACTGGAGGCTATGTGAGGCTTAGCAGATGGCAAAACCCATCCAGTTTTCTAAGTGTGTGTTCAGCATAAGGTGCTCGTATGTTCTCTTGGACCCGGCTGGGCTAAAATCTTCCCTTGGAGAAAAAAACATGGTGTTCAGTTTTATGGTGATGAGTCAGAATTCCGGCCACTTGAGCTCCACTGTGCTTTGTTTCTTTCACAAAGGTGAAGAGTGCAGTCACAGTGGCTTAACTGCCTCTCAACCAGGCTTAGAAAAACTGAAAGTTGACTAATTGCCTTGTGACTGTGACTAAATTAAAGTCTGGATAATTCAAGACCCTCTAATCATCCCAGAAATTTAACTTTTTCTTCCCTAAGATTCAGGTCTTCATTTTTTTTTTCGTGATCTGATCCATAATTTTTTAAATTTTTATTGGAGTATAGTTGATGCATAATGTTGTGTTAGTTTCCGCTGTACAGTGAAGTGAATTAGTTATACATACACATATATCTATCTTCCCTGGTGGCTCAGATGGTAAAGCGTCTGCCTACAATGCAGGAGATCCGGGTTCAATCCCTGGGTCGGGAAGATGTCCTGGAGAAGGAAATGGCAACCCACTCCAGTATTCTTGCCTGGAAAACCCCATGGATGGAGGAGCCTGGTAGGCTACAGTCCATGGGGTCACAAAGAGTCGGATACGACTGAGCTACTTCACTTTCACACATATATCTGGGCTTCCCTGGTGGCTCAGACAGTAAAGAATCTGCCTGAAATGCAGGAGACCTGGGTTTGATCCCTGGGTTGGGATGATCCCCTGGAGGAAAACATGGCAACCCACTCCAGTATTCTTGCCTGGAGAGACCCCATGGACAGAGGAGCCTGGGAGGCTGCAGTCCATGTGGTCACAAAGAGTCGGACATGACCGAACGACTAAACGCAGCACAGCGGCATACATGAGTCTACTCTCTCTATATATAGATATACTTTTAGAGTAGATTTTCTCATATAGGTCATTATAGAGGACTAAGTAGAGTTCCCTGTGCTGTACAGCAGGTCCTTATTGTTTATTTATTTTACATATAGTAGTGTGTATATGTCAGTCCCAATCTTCCTATTTATCTTGCCACCCGCTTCCTTCTTTGTAACAATAAGTTTGTTTTCTACATCTGTGACTCTATTTCTGTTTTTTAAACAAGTTCATTCTCCTTTTTTAAGAAAATCAAAATTGTCTTTTTAGGTCTTTCAAGTCTCTCTCTGAAGTTTAGGCTCAGAAAAACAAGGGCAATAAAGACACAGTTTCAGAAATAAGAATGGGCGAATACTTACATCCCCGAATAGAAAAAAAAAGACCAAAAAACTAAACAAAGCACGAAAGAATCCCCATTTACTGCAGAACAACTATAAATTTCCCCCATCTGACATTCAAGGCTCTCTACAATCTACTTGTCTTGCCTTACCAGAACTGTTTCTATAGGTGCTGTGCCATGCTTAGTGGCTCAGTCTTGTCTGACTCTTTGCATATTATCATTCAAATCAGGTCACTCTCTATTTTCTTAGAAACTAGTTGCCTCAGCTTGGCCTCTCTGCATAGCCTGGTCCCTTTTCTAGGAAGGACTTTTCAACCTGTTTCCCCCACCAACTCATTTTGTGATTCTGGCAAAGCTAAAATGTACTCCATGATGGAGGTGGGCTGGTGCAAATGGAGACTGGAACCAGAAGGCAGAAGGCCATGAATCATTTTCCAGGAAACTTGAACTTCATCCCCTAGGCCACTGTTGCATAAACTATCAATAAACCATCTGCATCTGAACCATATGGGGGACTTTTCAAAAGGCATATTCTTGGATCCAAGCATCCTAAATCAGCGTCTCTGGAGCCTTTGAATAAAACCCATTAGGTTTAGATGATAAGGACTTCTCAGTGATTCCATTATACATATATAAAAGTTTGAGTGCTATATCCACGTGTGCTCACTCAGTCATGTCCGACTCTTTGCAACTTCATGAACTATAGCCTGCCAGGTTCCTTTGTCCGTGAGATTTTCCAGGCAAGAATGCTGGAACAGGTTGACATTTCCTTCTCCAGGGCATCTTCAAACTTGCATACTCTTGCATCTCCTGCACTGGCAGGCAAGTTCTTTACCAGCTGAGCCACCCAGGAAGCCCTTTGGATACTATAGACATCTAATAACTACATACCTGAGAATGTGAATGGATCTGTGCACTAGGAGAGAGAATTTGGACAGAAGAATGAGGCTAGGGTACATGGAGGAAGAAACTAGAAGCAGAAAGCCTGGTTAGGATATTTTGCAGTGGCCACTATTAACTTCTTTCTCCTGAAACTATCTTCCTTCCTGGCTTATGAGGCATGACTATTTCTTGATCCTCTGGCTACATCTGCATCTACCCTTCTGAATCTCTCACGCTTGTCCTCTCATTTTGGCATCTCTTTCGATGTCATTGTTCCTCTGGGTTGTGTCGAAAGTCCACTTCTCATTGTAGAGTCTCCTAAATATCTCATCTAACCCTTTAGCTTCAAGTACAAACTTTACACTGCTGTCCCACAAATTTATATTTCAGGACAGAAGATTTATAATTCCATCTACCTAGTAAGATGCTCTACCTAATATTTCATGAGAATGTCCAAAATTTACACTTTTCTCTGTCTCTATACCTATATCTCTTTCTTTAGTTCCTGTTTTACATGCAGAGGGACAGCAAAATCCACCTATTACGACCCCAAGCCAGACCCCTGGGCATACCACTTAAAATTCTCTCTATCCTTCATGCCACCCACCCCCACACTGTTTGGTTTTTGCTCTATCTTCCACTAATAATTCTCTTTTCAATTCATACTTTCCTTTACATCTTCATCCCATATCTTTGGTTTAGATCTCAAATCCTGAGAAGTCTAGAACATATCCCACTTCCCCAGACAAAAACAAAAACAAATATCACATGCAGAACAGAGAAAAGGGGAGAATCCCCCTAAATCGAAGATAATTATGAGCGTGAAATAGTTGCAGTGAAGAAGAAAATCTATAATTTAAGGCTTTACAGCTGTAGTTTATTTGCCAAAATATAAATAACTTTCCACTACAGAATTCTAATTGTGCTTGCTAAAATTATAGCATTGGCAGAGTGGCCTCAACTTGTCACTATCAGAACATCACATGCTGTCATACCTACCATGTTGTGGCATGGTAGAGAAACACTAAGGGAAACTGGAACTGACTCTTTCAGGACAGCTTCCAACTCCCTATCCTGATATGTAAATGTAAAAACAGTGTCTTGCAGAGTGAGAAAAAAAGAATGTGTGTGCACATATGTGCAACTACGACCTCTTGCATCTGCCTATTAATTGAGATGAGGTGAGTAACAGTGGTGGATTTTTATGTGATTCAGATTCTCAAGAACTCAGTTGAAAATGCTCCAGAGTCGCTGGATTAACTGCAGACTCCTGGAAGAATGGGAGTTCCCCACTCTTGTGCTTTTGGAGACTATTAAAGATCACTGGGCATGGAATTTAAGTTGTAAAACTATCACCATTGGGAGACCTAGTCTGTTTCAGTTCAAATAGAGACAGAAACTAGAAATCATGGATTCTGGTAAAGTCTAGTATTTAAAAATATTCTTTTCCCCTAAAATCATTGTCCTTAAACTATAGCTTTGAATTTCGTTTCAGTTGCTGAGATTTCAATATATACAGATCAGTTTAAATCTGGTTAATATTTTTATTGGGATTGTTTGTTCTTCCTTAAAAACAAAACTGTGAAAATAAGAGGAAGAAATAGATTGGCTGCATTTACTTTTCACACACTCAACACATGCTGTTATAGGAAGATTTGCCCTGCAAGTATGAATCTGCTGAAGATTCATAAGCTATGCCATTTGTATTTTTCAGCGTTTCTTCAGGCATAGATCCATACTTGATCTCCCTGTAAACAAAATATGCACACATTTTCCTTCTTTCAGATTTCCCAAACAAGTCTATTTCCTTCTCCCTGTTATTCTTCTTTCATCCCTTTCTACGGTTTTTTCCCTCTGCTTTCTGGCATGTAGCACTTAATTTCTTGGTAATTAGAAAGCAAATTAGGGGATGAAGTCAGTGAAAATGGAGTAAGGACCTCTAACACTTCACCTTCTCGTAAAACCAACTAAAACACTGGCAGGAGTGGGTGTAGGGGATGTCAAAATCAACTTCTAAGAATTCTGGATATTAACCAAAGTCCTTTAACAATATATTTAAGAATTTATTCAAGAAAATTTGCTGAATCTTGCTAAGAATAGTAACTTCTGTGACATTTGAACTTGCCCTAGTCTGATCGCCCTCTCCCTAGTTCTGTGATAAGCCTCAAATATTAACAACCCAAAATTACAGGATAAACTGGCAATCGTTCGAACATCTACTAGAAATGACAGAATGAGGGTGGAGGTCTTCCAAAGCCTCATCTCAGAAAACTGCGATTATTTTCTGTCCACAGTTCCCTGAGAAATCCTACTCACAAGTTGTCATTTGACCTGATTCACCGCTTACCCAATGAAAATGGCCTTTTTTCCTGGGCATGTTTGTCAAAACCAGTCAGCAGCTCTGTTTAAAATTACAGCTGCTGAGGTAGTGGTAAGAGTTAAGGCAAACAGCAAACTAATCAAAAAACTTAAAAGGCTGGGGGGAAATGTGGCAAGAATGTGGAGAAATTAGAACCAAAATATATATTGCCGGTGGGAGTATAAAACAGTGTAGCTACTTTGGAAAACAGTCTGGCAGTTCCTCAAATGATTAAATATAGAGTTACCATATGATCAGAAATTTCAGTCCTCTCTCTCTCTCTCTCTCTCTCTATATATATATATATATCCCCCCAAAATTGAAAACATATGTCTACGCAAAACTTGTATATGAATGTTCATAGAAGCATTATTCATAACAGTCAAAAAATGGAAACAGCCCAAATGTCCATCAGTTAATGAACAGATAAAACGTGGTACTAGTACTTGCTCTGTCACTAATTTTTAAGTTATCTATACCAAGGTACCAAGCATTGTGGGTTTTATTTCCCTTGCATGCTACATGCTAAACTGCTTCACTTGTATCTGACTCCTTTCAACCCCATGTAAAATAAAGATGCCTGACTACATGGGCCTATCCCATCCTATCCCATGTGGCCTTGAAATTCTATGACTCTAGGATGGAATCATTTCTACTGTAATTAGAGACAAGTTAAAGAATGGCATCCTGGTTTCTAGTAAAAATAATAACAAATAATTATTGATGATCATTGAGCACTATCCTAAGTAGTTGGAATACATCACTGAATAAAATATGCAATGCTTCTTGTCCTATGGAGCCAAGATTCTAAGTGTATTTTTCCCTCCTCCCTTCCCCTATCCATAACTATGTAAGTATAGCAATAAAATTTCAAAATTCTGATACTAAAGTAGTTACTATATTTGATTTCTTAAATAAATGGTATACTGTGAAAGTATTCTTTTACAAATTTCTTACAAATTTGTAAGTATTCTTTCACAAATTCTCTTACAAATTTCTGTTAGCCACATTTCTTATAAGAAAGTGGCATCATTACCATTCATGGTGATTATTACCTGAGGGAAAGTCATAGCCAGGGGGTTGATTTAGTAAGTTACTGACTGAAGACCCACACCTTAGATCTACAGTAATAATAATTTAACTATAACCTTGAATAAATCAGAATCCCATGAGCTTGGTTAACATTTTCTAAAATATCCCTTGTTTCATTATGTTTATTAACACAGATATTAGAATTCAGGGCTAAATTAATCGTGTCATAACTCTCATGCTATGTGAGTCATGACAGTCATGATGCCTTAGGAAGCATCACTATGAGCAAAGGTCGTGGAGGTAATGGAATTCCAGCTGAGCCATTTCAAATCCTAAAAGATGATTCTGTTAAGGTGCTGCACTTAATATAACAGCAAATTTGGACAACTCAGCAGTGGCCACAGGACTGGAAAAAGTCAGTTTTCATTCCAATTCCAAAGAAGGGCAATGCCAAAGAAAGTTCAAACCGAACAACTGCACTCATTTCATACGCTAGCAAAACAATGCTCAAAACTCTTCAAGCAAGGTTTCAACAGTACATGAACCAAGAACTTCCAGATGGACAAGCTGGATTTACAAAACGCAGAGGAACCAGGTATCAGATTACTAACATCCATTGGATCATAGAGAATTCCAGAGAAACGTCTTCTGTTTCATTGACTATGTTAAAGCCTTTGACTCTGTAGATCACAACAAACTGTGGAAAATTCTTCAAGAGATGGGAATACCAGACCACCTTCCCTGCCTCCTGAGAAAACTGTATGCAGGTCAAGAAGCAACAGTTAGAACTGGACATGGACCAACAGACTGGTTCCAAACAGGGAAAGGAGGACGTCAAGGCTGAATGTTGTCACCTTGCTTATTTAACTTACATGCAGAGTACATCATGTGAAACACAGGGCTGGATGAAGCAAAAGCTGGAATCAGATTGCAGGGAGAAGTATAAATAACCTCAGATATGTAGATGACACCTCAGACATGTAGATGGAAGAAAGTGAAGAGGAACTAAAGAGACTCTTGATGAAAGTGAAAGAGGAGATAGAAAAAGCTGGCTAAACAGTCAACATTCAAAAAAAACAATGATCAGAAATTTTTCTCAGGGAAAGAAAGCAATTAGTTATTGACATCTAACCCTTTCCTAAAAATATAAAATGGTATCAAATACAAAGTTAATATAGATTATAATAGACCAAAAAATTTATGTAGCTAAGGCTAAATCTAATAAAATATTTCTAAGACCACTACTAAGAGAAACTTTAAAATCTAACTGAAACACATTATCAATGATCTAAAATAGTGATATATACCATATTCATAGATATTATTACATTATTAAAATATCAGTTGTACACAAATGAACATATATTTAATCCAACAGCAGTCAAAATACTAAAAAAGTTTTCTGCTGAACTTGATAAGCTCATTCAAAACTTTACATAAACAACTAACAACCAGCACCAGCTAAGACTTTACCAAAGAATAAAGAAAGAGAGTTGACCTACCAACTCTCAAATTTTTCAGAATATATTAGTTATAGCTAGACACTGACACTAGATATTAAAATATCAATAACCTCAGATATGCAGAAGACACCATCCTTACGGCAGAAAGTGAAGAAGAACTAAAGAGCCTCTTGATGAAAGTGAAAGAGGAGACTGAAAAAGTTGGTTTAAAATTCAACATTCAGAAAACTAAGATGATGGCATCTGACCCCATCACTTCATGGCAAATAGATGAGGAAACAGTGGAAACAGTGACAGACTTTATTTTCTTGGGCTGAGAAATCACTGCAGATGGTGACAGCAGCCATGAAATTAAAAGACGCTTACTCCTTGAAAGAAAAACTATGACCAACCTAGACAGCATATTAAAAGGCAGAGACATTACTTTGCCAACAAAAGTCCGTCTAGTCAAAGCTATGGTTTTTCCAGTAGTCATGTATGGATGTGAGAGTTGGACTATAAAGAAAGCTGAGCACCAAAGAACTGATGCTTTTGAACTGTGGTGTTGGAGAAGACTCTTGAGAGTCCCTTGGACTGCAAAGAGATCAAACCAATCAATCCTAAAGGAAATCAGTCCTGAATATTCATTGGAATGACTGATATTGAAGCTGAAACTCCAATACTTGGGCCACTTGATGCGAAGAACTGACTCATTGGAAAAGACTCTGTTGCTAGGAAAGATTGAAAGCAGGAGAAGGGCACAGCAGAGGATGAGATGGTTGGATGGCATTACCGACCAATGGACATGAGTTTGAGCAAGCTCCGGGAGTTGGTGATGGACAGGGAAGCCTGGGGTGCTGCAGTCCATGGAGTCACAAAAAGTTAGACACACCTGAGCAACTGAACTGAACTGAGACACTGGCACAAGTTAAAGAGGATAAGGAGTTCATAAAGAATCCAGAAAAAGACGTGGACATTTTATACATAATAGATCAGTGAAGAAATGAATTTTTCAATAAATCATGAAAAATAATTGGTCTCCCTTAGAATATAATACATCAGATCTCTACTCCATGGTGTGTATGAATTTCAAATCCAGGCATATTAAAGATGAAAATATAGTAAAAGCAAAACTTTCAAACTCAATAGAAAATATGGGGACCAGAGGTGAAAAAGTATTTTATAAACTTTTAAGATGCAAAAACTTATCCCATAAGAGAAACTACTGATAAATTTAGTTTCATTACATTTAAAATTTCTACTCAACAAGAGACATAAAACTGAAACTGAAAGACAAATTTCACACTGGAAGATGCTCTAAATATAAATTACACATAAAATGTTGAAGATTTAGTACCCTGGACTGGGTGGCTTATAAACAATAGAAATTTATTTCTAGCATTCTCTATGCTAGGAAGTCTTAGATGAAGACTTCTGCAGACTTGGTATCTGGTGAGGATAGTCTTCCTGTTTCATGGGCAGGTTGTCTTTTCCCTGTGTCCTTGTGTGGCAGAAGGGGCAAGGGATCTTTCTGCAGTCTATTTTATAAGCGTACTAATTCCACGGATGAGGGCTCTACCATCATAACTAAATTATTTCCCAGTGGCCCCACCACACATTGTGGATTAGGTTTCAACATAAGAGTTTGGAGAAGACTCAAACATTCAGTTTACTGCACTGCTTTTTTCTACTTTATTTTTAACTTCAGTTGTCCTCGATCACAAAGGTACGTGTATTGGACATTCAAAAACCACACGTAAGTCAATATGTATTTTTCCTTATTTCTCATAAACATGCCTTAAAAAAAAAAGCAACAACAACACTACTGCCTTTGTGTGTGTGTCTATACGCTCAGTCGTGTCTGCCTTTTCACTTCCCCATGGACTGTGGGCTTCCCTGGTGGCTCAGACGGTAAAAGTATCTGTCTGCAATGAGGAGACCTGGGTTCGATCTCTGGGTTGGGAAGATCCCCTGGAGAAGGAAATGGCAGCCCACTCCAGTATTCTTGCCTGGAAAATCCCATGGACAGTGGAGCCTGGTGGGCTACTGTCCATGGGGTCGCAAAGAGTCGGACACGACTGAGCGACTTCACTTCATGGACTGTAGCCCTCCAGGCTCCTCTGTCCGTGGAATTTTCCAAGCAAGAATACTGGAGTGACTTGCCATTCCCTCCTCCAGGGGATCTTCCTGGCCCAGGGATCAAACCCATGTCTCTTCTGTCTCCTGCATTGACAGGTGGATTTTTACCACTAGCGTTACCTTCCCATATACAGTCTTTGGGAAAAAAAAAAAAAACTACTGTGTTTAGTAAAATATCAAATGCATAGGATGATTTCTATGGTGCTAAAATAACTATTTCCTGTTTATAAGAACCATTTGCAAAATATACAGAATTTTCTAGTATTTATTAATTAGTAAATATTAGTCAGAGGAAATCACATTCAAGCTGGGACAACATTGTTATATGCTATTTTATTTCCACACATATTTAAATGCTTTCTGAGAAATGTAACACCTGCAGACCCAAGACATTGGTTACACTCTAAATTTACTGGCAAAAAGAAAGTGAGTAGATATTCAATATGTACAATAAATATCCAGTCACTAATGTAAATGTCCTTGGCAGACAACTAACTGCTCCAACAGTCCCACTGAGTCCTGCTGGCATAGCAGAGGGTGCTGCAGAGTGAACACTGAGCCTGTTCCAAAACCCCGCAGCAACATTCTAAATAAACATGCCCAGATTTCTGAGCTGCATTTCATACAGCATCCTCAGAGTCACACAGGAAGATACCATGTCTATCTCTGCAGAGCACAAAGTGAAGAAATTCATAGTTGCCTGATGACTCAGAATATACATAAACTAGGAAGACAGTATACTCATATTGGTCTTGCCTAGACCCTTAATCTCACTGGAACTCAAGAAACACAAAAGCATACCACAAGGTATAGCTTCAACCTGACTTTGTCCCAAATCTAGGAAAATCAGTCCTTAAATAAGTATTTTCTTACTTATTCCGATAAGTAAAAGAAAAAAGCATAGCATGTGCCTTATTGTGGTTATGGAAGCCTATATTTTTGGTCAAAAGAATATACAAAGCATTTAGGCATATTTACCACTGGGAATGGTTAATACAGTCATTTCTATTTAGGGAATAATTTAACAGTTTAAAGAAAAGATAATGATCATTAGAAGTATGACAGAGAAAATAGTATTAATGTCATTGAAATCACAATACTATATAAAAATCACCATTTTATGCCAGAGATCTGAAAGCTCTTCCTATAAGGGTCTGATAATCAATAAGCTGACTTTGTGCTCCATACAGTCTGTTGGTAACTGTTCAATTGCTGCCACTGCAGCATGATAACAGTCATAGACCATACAGAAACCAGTGAATGTGGCTGTGTTCCAATAAAACTTTATTTATTGTGTTGGCCAATAAGGTCATTCAGGTTTTTCCATAGATGTAATGGAAAAACTCTAACGAACTTTTTGACCAACTCAATACAAATGCGTTGGGTCAGATTTGGCTCATTGGTCATAGTTTGGCAAACTCTTGTCACACTATTCAGTGGTTAGAAATTGTGATTTTATGAAGGCTGTACTCCTGTTTAAGAAGATAACACAGTTTTAAATAATTCTTCATCTACTAATCAGATATTTAAACTAAATTAACTTTTCCTTTTAGCAAATATTTCTTTTACTACCCTAGACACGAGAAGAAAAGACGCAAGTTACAACTGCCTTTTGTTACACCACATGTAATACTAGATTTCTCTCCATTTTTAAAAGTAAGTTTTGGTCGATATCAGTATCTATAAAGCATTATGATAAAAATTAGTCAGAAGGTGAATGGAGAACAATTTACAAAATGGATTTCAGGAGCCATATCATTTATGAAACAGGGCATACTGATTCTTAAGACAACTCAACAATCTGTAATGATCAGATTTCTCATGCCAGGACGCATTTGTTTCATCACAAAGAAGTCATCTTTTCTCTTATTACCTTCATGAAATTTCAAAGACAAATATCTTTTGTTCTGTATTCAGAGAGGTAGAACACTCTTGAATGAACAGCTGCTGATCACTTGAGGAGCTTTTGAGCTTACAATCAAGGTAGATGAATATTTCAGCTCAATCAAAACACAAAACATAATTATCTCTTCATTGTGGATTCTCTATGACAACTCTCTCTTTCAAAACATGAAAATCCTCAGTGAAACTGAATAATAAAGAAACATAATAAACCAGATGCTTTCTGTCACTTTTCTGTTTTATGATTCACATCCTGAAAGTATAATTTATATCTATATAATAAATAAATTTTGTTACCAGCAGCCAAGCCTTATTTTCTGTGGAAAGAGCTGTGGACTGACAGAGGGCTGGGTTCTAGCCCTTATTCTGGGTTCTAGTTATTATTCTAATAACCAGCTGTGTGTCTGGAGTGAAGCAAAAAATTATTCCTGAAAATTGGAAGCAGGGTGAAGACATATAGACTTTATGGGCTCCAATGACCACAGCTTTACCTGAAACCAGAGAAATATCAATATTGGTCAATGAATATCCAATGATCCATGAAAATAAACTGGTGTGTCTTGTCAGATTAAGGAATATAGAAGCCTCATTAGAGAAGAGATGCCTCAAACTACTTGTAAGAAACAAGATGACCGGATCAGGAGAGATCTCTAAAGCTAAGGAGAATGGGCATCTCACTATGTGAGGGACTACACAGCTCCCAGGTGATTTCTACATCATCAGAAGCAATTGAGCTTCCAGAAGTATTTCCTGCCCCTGGAGGGTAATTCACAGTTCAGAGGCAACATTACAAAACCAACCAACCCCTGGCAGGATCAGAATTGGGCTTTAAGGCTTTCCAGCAGAGGGCAGCAGAGGTAAGAGCTGAGAAAGAAACCCCATAACAAGGGAGAAATGAAGGCAATAAGTAGGTACAATCTACAGAGGGCAAAGGTCCAGATGGTATCCATCTGGAAAAATGCCACTCTTTTTGATTAATGTATTTTATGGAACACTGAAGGAAGGAGGATCAAATGGTGTGATGTCCAGCCTTAAAGCAGATTTCAATTATGATTATTGATTTCATCATCCTCTTAGTTACTTTAGATTGTAAGCAATGTGCTTACTTCTTTAATACACACATGTACAAGAATATATACACACAAACTGGACACATAAGAATTAAACAATTTGCCATATATTTGTTCAAGCTGCAGTCCCAAGAACAACATTCCCTCTCTTCCAGATGCAATGGGGATAGACAGGGAATAAACTATTTGAAGAAAAGGTTCAGTCAGTGTTTGAGCAATGGGAGAAAGCCTTCTAGAGAGTACTTAACCCATAAGAGATTCCTGTTCCTTCTGAAACCATGAGTAACTAAAAAAGTGCTTGACATGACATCATGTGGACAGTGCCCAGAGGTGCCATCTTGATGTTACTACACAGCAGTAATTCCTACTTAACCCAAGTTCCTTCAATATCAAAAGGAAAAAGACTTCAAATTGTGACTGCTATAATGGAAACTGAATTCTTTAAGGACTGAACCAAGCATTTTGAGGGTAAGAAGAAAAGAAATCACAGCAATTGATACAAGGTGAGTAAAACTAGGAAGTGTCCATTCAACCTGTTTCAGTCCTCAAAACAGCTAATATGCAGGATGGCAAGATAGGACAACAGAGAATCCATAACCCACAAAAAGAAAAAGATCTGCAATACTTCCCCAACAATTTGTGGCTAATAAATTTACCCTTCACATGAGAGAATAGAAATTCTGATTTAAGAAAAGAAAAATGCTGTATTGTTCTTCACAGTGCTTAACTATATACCAGATCAGTTCAGCAAATCTTGAATCATAAGAAAAACCTATGCTAACATGCCTTTGCCTTTCTTACATTCTTGTTCCTAATATTCTTGCATTAGATTCAAGTATCTCATGATAGAATTGGGACCCAGTTGCTACACAGGGAGATAGTATATGCAAAGAAAAGACTCTTGCACCAATTATGTGGTAAGTGTTTGCAGCACTAATGCTAGGACATATTTATTGATTTATTCAACAAGTACTTACTGAATAACTTCCTTTGTCAGATATTATGCTAGGTAACAAAAGCCTGTGTATGAGATCACTAGAAGCGGGCCCTAACTATTAAAGATTTTGATGCTCAGACTAATCAAAGACACTAAGTCAACCTTACCTTTGACTCCCTACAGAATTTTTGGTCTTACCAAGACTTATTCATCGTTAAGTAGGCTACATTTAAAATTACACTGGAAGGGGGTACTTTCCTGGTGGCCCAGTGGTTAGGATTTAGGGATTTCACTGCCATAAGCTGAGTTCAGTCCCTTGTTGGGGAATTGAGATCCTACAGGGTGTGCAGCATGAACAAAAACAAAAAGTAACAACAACAAAAAATTACACAGCAAGAATAAAAACTAGTTTGCCCAGACAAGTGGATGGAGAATATGTCCATTAGACCAAGGTTCTTCAGATAGAACCTTGCAGGCCTCAGCACCAGGTCTTAATGGAACCTAGATAGAAATTGGGACAGATTTTAACCTGATGAAGCACAGATGCCCTTGTTTCTGAATGAAGGGAAAAAACCTATAAGTTTGATCACCTATACCATAAGGAGCAATGGGAAGTTCTATATTGACAAATAAAAAACCTTGCTTGTATATTCACCCAGAAGGAAGCCATCTTAGCACTTCAAAGAGATAAACTGCAAGGGTGCCTTCAGGCAGACCAATATTTTCCTCAAATTGGATTTCTCTAATCCCTGAACTGTGACCAGCAAAGACTTCAGCCTAGAAAATTGATTTTTCAACTACACTTCCTGAGGACTCACCAGAGCCACAAAGTAAAAGAAACAATAATTCTTCTCTGTCCACTGCATTGATGAAATGAAGTCACATGGTATTTTTATACCCGCTAGTATAACTGAGAAATGGCCATGCAAATGGTTACCTTTTCATAGTTAAAATATTACATTCACTAAGGGAAGAAGGTTGTTTATGTGCCATGTGGGGTGGGGTTGTTTATGTACCATATATTGGCATTTTGCTCATTTTGATTTCTTTTAGTTTTGTTCAATAAATATTGAACTGCCTAGCCAGTGCTTCTTCAAATGCCTCTAGAAACAGAGATTGAAAATAAAGTATGACCTCAGCCCAATGCTTCAGTAGCAACACAAAGATAAATAAAACCTGGGTTCAGCACCCAAGGACTGAAAACGCAGAGGTTCGTGTATCCTACGACAATGACATAAATAATCAAAATAAAGAATCGTTTGGGTAAAAGTCTGCTGTGTGTTTCTATTTTAATAGTTTTGAGTTTGTATTATAGCATGGCACCATGTGGGGGTCGGTAGACTGGACACTCTTGACAGTTCGTGAAATAAGGGCAATGTTGTTCAAGGGCTGAGTGTCCCACTGAAGGCATATTCAACCACCAGTAGGAAAGCCGTCCCTTAAGCATCTTCAAAGGAGCAATGCCCACATCAAGGAAAGCAGATTTTGAATCATCTTCCTTCAGCGTGTCCTGAAGCAAAAGAAGGGTTTCATTTTATCTTATACCCTCCAGTCTCCTTTGGAGTCTTTTCTAGTTCTTCTGGGCTTTTCACCCATAAATAATTCAACAGGTAAATTCCCTTAATGCCATGGACACATGTCATCTGGAGTCATTAATTAAGGTTCATTCACATTTGAAAATGTCTCTTACCCATTTTTTTTTATTAACAGAAATGTTTTTATTAGTTATTTTTAACTTCCAGCATTAGATTTTCTTTCTTGTCAAAAAAATTAATAACTCAGCAGCTCAGTCATTTTAGCACTATTATAAATTTTCAAGCCATGGTGAATTTTAAAAATTATTTCCTCTGTCATTTGTCATCTTTGGCTAGGTCTATATAGCACCAAATACTAGGTAATTACTTAAGTGTTTATCTCCATGAGAAGTTTGCAAGTTTCTTACAGACAGGATTTATTCGGAATAGACCGGTTTTTAAAGTAGCACTGCATCTGGCAGTAACTAGTTGTCTTCCATAAATAATGAGGCTATATTTATTGTTTCTTCAGTCTCAAGTCTGTGTAGGGTTTGTCTTTGACATTTATAGATCATTCCTTTACTCTCTGATACCTACATTTTAGCATCTATTGAATCTCTAGTCATTTTTTAGTGGTCTCCTCAATGGTTGGAGAAGGCAATGGCACCCCACTCCAGTACTCTTGCCTGGCAAATCCCATGGACGGAGGAGTCTAGTAGGCTGCAGTCCAAGGGTTCGCTAAGAGTCGGACACGACTGAGGGACTTCACTTTCCCTTTTCACTTTCATGCATTGGAGAAGGAAATGGCAGCCCACTCCAGTGTTCTTGCCTGGAGAATCTCAGGGACGGGGCAGCCTGGTGGGCTGCCATCTATGGGGTCACACAGAGTCGGACACGACTGAAGCAACTTAGCAGCCTCAATGGTTAAATGAGAGATGAGGAGATCTGAACTTCAGGCAGCAGTGTCCTTGACTTTTTAAAGAAATTTAACAGTTCTTATCTGGACTTCAATATCCTCCTATGTAAAGTAAGAATAATGGACAAGGTGGTATGTGTGTAAAGCTCCTTCTAGCACTAAAAACTGAAGTTTTATAATACAATTTTCTAAAGCAAGATTCAGTTTATGTGCCTATCTTAGCCATCTGGTTCAGAATATTCAAAATTAAGATTACATGAAAGACTGACAAGAATTTAAGCACTGATACCTCCTTAGAAGGGGCTTCCCAGGTGGCTCAGTGGTAAAGAATCTGCCTGCCAATGCAAGAGACACAAGTTCAATCCCTGGACCAGGAAGATCCCATGGAGAGGGAAGTGGAAACCAACTACAATATTCTTTCTGGGGAAATCCCATGGACAGAGGAGCCTGGCAGGCTACAGCCCCTGGGGTCACAAAAGAATCAGACATGACTTGGCCACTGAGCAACAAACAACAACCTCCTTAGAAACTTTGTAAGCATACATATTTTCTTTAGGATATAAAAATAAAATGATTTTATTAGAGTAGCATTAATCTGAAAAATAGATATTCTAAAGATGGAACTAAGATCAATGGTCATAGATTATAGGGAGATAGATCCAAGCTCAGTATATCAAGACCTTTTCAACAGTGAGTTTCCCAATAAACAGATTGGCTGCCCAAGGGGTATTGGGCTACGCACTCCAGGGAATTAAGACAGTATCCAACTAACCACTTGGCACTACTGAGAAGGTGGATGAAGGATCTTTAAAGTTCCCTCAAATTCTGAGATGTGGGGCATTAACACATAGAGAAGATTTTTTTATTTAATTTTAAAATATGTCTATTTATAAAAATCAGATGTGTTAAAGGATAGGAAACATTTTATCAAATTTTTCATCATTTTTTAATTGTGCTAAATCATTAAGGTACAGAAACTTTCAAAGATCAAGGCTCATAAAGGGCTTGAGATGCACTTGCTTTTCCTTAAGAAAGGATAAGAATCTGGAAGAGTCCATGCAGTAAACCATGTATGGACGTGAGAGTTGGACTATAAAGAAAGCTGAGCACCAAAGAACTGATGCTTTTGAACTGTGGTATTGGAGAAGACCCTTGAGAGTCCCTTGGACTGCAAGGAGATCAAGCCAGTCCATCCTAAAGGAAATCAGTCCTGAATATTCATTGGAAGGACTGATGCTGAAGCTGAAACTCCAATCCTTTGGCCACCTGATGCAAAGAGCTGACTCATTTGAAAAGACCCTGATGCTGGGAAAGATTGAAGGCGGGAGGAGGAGAGGATGGCAGAGGATGAAATGGTTGGATGGCATCACCCACTCAATGGACATGACTTTGAGTAAACTCTGGGAGTTGGTAATGGACAGGGAGGCCTGGCATGATGCAGTCCATGGGGTCGCAAAGATTCGGACATGACTGAGCAACTGAACTGAACTGAACTGATGCAGTAAACTAAATTTCTGATGTTTTGCCCTATAGGAAAAACAATCAGTTGCAATAGGTAAGAACTATGGCCTGCTGGTAGATCAGATGGACAGATAAGAGAGTCAATTCCTAGGCAGTGTCAACTACAAATTGGCACTTACCGAGGGCATTGCCAACAGAGTAAATAACAAAGGCATTTGCAGTCTGCCATGGAGATTGAACCCTGTGCTGCTATACCTGTTGACTTTCAGCAATCCCTGAGGGAGTTCAGGGTGGAGTGAGGCACTCTCTGCTCTAGGGAATCTGGTGGGACAGGTCTTTAGATAGTTGGATGCTTCAGGAACAGATTTTATGATCTCAGTCCTTGCATCTCCTCATATCTAAAGAAGCACTAAATCCTTCATGGTGACATCAGATCCTCATGACTAACAAAAAACCTTTTGTAAAATGAGTGCTTCACATTACTGAACTCCCTCTTCACCAAAACCTTATATGTTGACCTTCCCCCACTGCCGCTTTGGAGCAGTCTCTCAGAGCTATCTGAGATGCTGCCTCCCAGGCTGCAGTCCTCATTTTGCCCCAGATAAAACTTAACTCACGACTCTCAAGTTGTACATCTTTTTTAGTCAACAGCAGGTTGATAAGAAGTCCAGGGTTCCCGCGGCGGCGGTGGCGGTGGCGGCTGCGGAGGCGGAGGAGGAGGATGAGGAGGAGAAGAAAGGGATCTGGGACTCTTGAGGAGGAAATAGGGGTCTGGAATTCTCAAGGAGGATAAAAGGGCAAAAGTCTTCCTGAAAACCTCTGACTAATCCTATTGCCTTAAAATGTATATTATGGGAGTGGGTATGGTAGGATCTTTCTATTGTTAACTTCTAATCCTGTTACCTTAAAATGTAAATTGTGGGAGTGGGTCTGGTAAAAGTTTTACAACTTTGAGACATTCTTTTGATTTATTGTAATAACCATTTGAAAAAGTATATAACTCCCTTTAGCGAGGGGAGCACTCTCCATCCCCCTTCTGATATCTATGTCAGAAGCTTTTTCTGTCCTTTTTCACACTTTAATAGAACTCTGCTACACAAGAGCCCTGAGTGATCAAGCCTGGTCCCTGGTCCTGAAGCTAAATCTTCAGAGATCAGGAATCTGACATCATTCACCCTAAGCTATCACAGATAACAATCATGAATTTCCAGTAGTCACTGTCATCCATACACAAAGTCATTCCCAAAATAAATGTATTAAAGATATGGAGAATCCATGGCTTTGGCTTTCAGTTTCTATATTTGGAGAAGCAATTACTTTATGGGTCATAGACTCCTTTGAAAATCCAATCAAACATGGTTTAACACAGGACAACATAACAGTTCGTTCTTTCTCACCTCTTTCCTGCTCTATATCATTTAGAGCTTATTTATTTTTTAAGTCTTACAGAATATGGGGAAATTAGCTGATGCTCTACAAATAATGGTAATATATTTATTGGTTTCTCAGAAATTCAAAATCATGTCTAAGTTGGTCTCTGGCCTGTTTAGACTTACAGGCCAACTTTGTTCAAATAAAATAACTTTGTTCAAATAAAATCTGGATCCCGCTGTGTGATGAGAAACTTTATTTCCTATATCTGAACAAGCATTTGAAAAACAGTTTCTGAGCTCAGAAAAAAGAACAAAAAACTGTGGTCCTGAGAAGAGACTGTTTCTCAGAAATCAGGTGCCTCTAAAAAGAAGTATTTACATATGCTCACTCAAGCTTGCTGAATTTCTGAAAAGGTTTCCCTTTTTCAGAGGGCCAGGAAATGAAAAGCCTAATCCCTGAAACAGGGAGAGAGCAGAGAGATCAGAAATCAAGAGAATTTCTACCAGTAATCCAACAGAGCCTGACAACCTACACAATTATACTTGCATATAATGCATGTACTCCAGTAAGATTCTTGTTGTTTAAAATACTATAACCGATAGGCTTGAGCCCAGAAAAATCCAAGCAAAATGTCAACTTAGCTAAAAGGGGCTGAAAAGTTAGAGTTGATGATCAGGCAAAACAATCAGAACACTTACTCTGTGACAGTGAACTGCAAGAGGAGATAACCAAGGATCTGAATAAACACACATGCACTTCAGAATTTTTCAAGTGAAGCATAAAGACTTCTGGAGCCAAAAGATACAATTTCCCAATGTAAAAATTCAACAGATGAGTTAAAGGATAGGACATTATTGAGATGCAAATGAGTGACTTGGAAGATTGAGTGTGAGACGTCTCAAATTATCTTAAAGTACAGAGCAAACTACAGAAATGGAAATCACAGGGGACAATTAAATAAGAGAATTAAAGGATAGTTTCTGAAAAGCTTACACAAGAATATTATTAGTTCCATCAGAGGATTAAGAACAGATGGAAGAAAAGCAAATAAATAAATTTTTGAAGGAAATTTTCCCTATGATGGAGAGATATCTGAGTCTGCAAATTCAAAAGGCTCACCAAGGGCTGTATTACTGAGAAAAGATACACACCTAAGCACACCCCAGTAAACTTCTTGAACTCTTAAGACAATTTTTTTTAAATTATACACTTTCCAGCAGAAAGAATAACTAATGGAAACTACCAAAAATCTCATCTTCAATTTGGGTTAACTAGTAGCAGTGGAATAGCATCCACAGAACCACTGAAAGAAAAAGACTATAACAACAAGAATCCTACACCCAAACAATACAATCAACTACTGGCTTAGGTTAAAAAATATATTTTATGATATACAAGACTTCAGAGAATGTAACACCTATGTGCTTCATATGAGGAAAATGCTGGAGAAAAATTTCCTAATCAAGAAGAAGAACAATAAATATTACTTACTAGTAGTATTGTTCCTAAACTATGTTGCCCAAATAATTAGGTAGGAGAAGAAATAATACATGGAGAAGGAAATGTCAACCCACTCCAGTACTCTTACCTGGAGAATCCCATGGACAGAGAAGCCTGGTGGGCTACAGTCCATGGGGTTGGACAGTTGAGTTGGACACAACTGAAGTGACTTAGCACACATGCAGGAACAGTAAAAGCAGTTCAAATGTAATAATAAATAGAGTGGAAAAGAACTTCCAAATTAATAACAGGAAGGATAAGCAGATGGAACAGAAATTTGATCAGAGCAGAAATAATATAGAAAATATAGAAATAAAAACAGACTCCTTAAGTAAGAGATTATCTAACATTGAATTTGGAGGTAGGGAGCCCATCTATAGACTGTTTCAAAGTAAGTTAAATTTTAAAAGTTTAATGAAAGGATAAGAAGAGAGATATCATGTAAGGGACACAAAATGGAAAAGGAGTTTAGGGATGGAAGAAGTGGAGGAGATGGGGAAGAGGGCAAAGAAGAATTTAACATGAAATACACTAATCAGATAAAACAGACATAAATAGGAGATATTATGAGTTAATATAATAATGACCAAGAAACCAATATATGGGTATGTAGCTGTGTGTGTGTGCGTATGTGTGTGTTAGTTGCTCAGTCATGTCCAACTCTTTATGACCCCGTGGACTGTAGCCCACAGACTCCTCCATCCACAGAATTCTCCAGGCAAGAATACTGGAGTGGGTTGCCATTCTGTTCTCCAGGGGAACTTCCTGACCCAGGGATCAAATCCAGGTCTCCTGTATTGTAGATGGATTCTTTACCATCTGAGCCACCAAGGAAGCCCTTACGTAGCTGTAGCAAACCTTTATGCCACAACCAATAGAATTTCTAACTCATAAAGCTAAAACTTCCTAAAGTGTCCAAAGAGCCTATGAAAATAATGCAATTATTGCAAGAATCTTCAACATGCTTCTGTCAGAATTAGATCCAGTGAATAAAAGTTTGAGCCATGTAAAAAGTTTGTATATATATGCTGCTGCTAAGTCGCTTCAGTCGTGTCCAACTCTGTGTGACCCCATGGACTGCAGCCTACCAGGCTTCTCCGTCCATGGGATTCTCCAGACAAGAACACTGGAGTGGGTTGCCATTTCCTTCTGCATTATATATATATATATATATATATATATATATATATATAAAAACTCATGTTAAATAAATTGTGTTATTTAGGTAACGTGAGTTATATTATTTAGGTAACATGAGTTATATTATATATTATTTGATATAGAACATGAGTTATACATTAATATACACACACACATATACGGCTTCCCTGGTGGCTCAGACAGTGAAGAATCCACCTGCAATGCAGGAAACCTGGGTTCAATCCCTGGGTCAGGAAGATCCCCTGGAGAAAATTACAAGACTGCTGTATATACAGAGATTGGTGGATTTTATGGTATATAAATTATATCTCAATAAAATTGTTTTTAAAAAATTAAATAGCTCCGTCCATGGGATTTCCCACTCAAGAATACTGGAGTGGGTTGCCATATCCTTATTCAGGGAATCTTTCCAACCCAGGGATTGAACCCAGGTCTCTGGCATTGAGGCAGAGTCTTTATCAACTGAGCCACCAGGGAAGTCCCTACATGTGTTTAAAAGCTCCCATAACATTTTATATATTTGAAAAAAAAAATAAGATACAGAAAAATAAGCATAACATAATACCATTTTTTTCTTTTTATGCAAAACAAATCATTGAAGGAGATGAAAGGGAAGAGTAACAAAGAATTTAAAAAAAGAAAAAGATTGCACTGATATATAATGACATCTACGCTTTTATATAAAGTGATATGTGAGATATATGTTAAGATACATATAATCAGCATAAACAGTAGTATATCGTTAGATACATACGAATTAGTTCATGAATCCACTCTGGGGACAGTCAGTTGCCCTAATTACACATCCTTATTCCAATGGAGGTTATATAGACTTCCATTGAAATTTACAACTCAAAAGGGGCCATTACAGATGATTCTGTTTTCATTATCTTTATCATTCCTAAACAGAAAACATGTCAGAAAAGGACTTTTTCTGAGTAATTGTTGGCTTGTTAATTTTCATGGCAAATGTTAGAATTGAACTCTGGATGGTAAAAATTAAAAGTATTCAAAAAATGTGTATTAGCTAAAATACTTTGAGAATCCTTCTTTTCCTGATTCATTGCCTGAACAAGACAGTATTGTGTAGCCTGAACTCAGGGAAACCAACAAAGCTTTGTCTATTAAAAATCCTACATCCAGCCATTGAAAAATCAACATGACTATGAGCTTTTTCCAGAAACCCTGCCCTGCAGAAAAGCTGCCAAATCATCCTGGAGTAAACCTCTCATCCAATATGATAGGTCAAAGCATTTAAAAGGTTGGAAAACGACTTCATCAAGCTGACGGAAAAGGTTATATAAGCTGCTCTCTGCTTGATTATTTATGTGGGTCATTTAATAAATTTCTGTAGGTGTGGAAGAATTTGGTCTGAAATTCATTTCATTATTACCTAGTAGCTAGATTTAGGGGCACTGCTAACCCTTCCACATCAAATTGCCTACTCCCATCCCCAGCCAAAAGAACCTAAGACATGTGTAAGCCAAATTAGCTTATGTCCATGCACAACAGTAAAGAAATAAAAATACCTTTTAAAAAGACAAGTATAAGTTATCTATTCATGAAAAAAAAAATTAATACTATAAGTGTAGGTAAACTTAATACTGTAAGTATTATGTAAACTTAATACTATAAACTTACTTAATACTAAAAGTGTAAGTAAACAAATTTTTACAATTTAATTTTAATTTTAGGAGGTCACCCAGATCTTTATATAGACTTTCAGGTGGACTGCCAACTGGTAAGCACTTGAAATTTAGATATAGATGTGGATATAGTCACACGTTATGTCAGTACACAAAATATGAAAGATGAAGAACACAACAAATTAGTTCCCTGGTTCACTCTAACATCCCTGCTGGTTTACTCTAGCATCCCCGTAGAAGTAAACTTTTAACAATGGACTGCAACATAGAGTGGTTTTCTGGTCACAGACTTGCAGTTCTTCTTCTATAGGCATCGATCAGAGTATATGCATCTCTCTGCTGATTGCTGATCATTACCTGTTGATGAACAGCTGAGATTTTGCCATGAGAAAGTCACTGCAGAAGTTACCTTTATCATTGGGGAATTTGGAAAACAGAAACATGAATGAGGGAATGGCCAAAAAGCTTTGTCTCACTGGAAAACACAGCAGAGGAGGCAATCCTAAGAAATTAAAGCAATTAAATTAGACAGGGAAAGGACAAGAGAACCTTGAGCACATAATTGGAGATTTTGATTTAACTGAAATGAGAACCCCAAGAGAGGCTTTTGAGTAGCTGAATGGCTGACCTTCATCAACAAAAGTTACTGAGAAGAAAAAATAACTCTGGCATTTTAGAACTAATAGATGGGAAGTTGGGGGTCTGAAAGCAAATAAGAGAAAGATATAAAATGACAGTGGCTGATTATGAAATTGTGAGAAAACTGAAGAAAATGGAAGTCTACTTAAGACATATTTTCAAAGGACCTGTAAGATCCGTAGATACTGAAGCTATGGAGGACAAAGGATCATTTCCCAGTAATGGAAGGTGATGTAAATATACAACTCCTCCGCACATCAACATCAGATCAATCTTCTAAGAGTGTTCTATCCAACATACTACCTTTCAGTCCCCAAGGGAAAGAATCTTATTCTAGAGCCCCTGTATGAGGTTTGAATCCCTTATCCTGAAATTTAAGACTTCCTGTAGAGTGGTCCTGATCCATCTTTCTCAAAAGTACAATAAGAGGAAAGCTGGTGCCCGTGGTCAAGAACCCGCCTGCCAATGCAGAAGACGTAAGAGATGGAGGTTCAATCCCTGGGATGGGAAGATCCCCTGGAGGAGGGCACAGCAACTCACTCTAGTATTCTTGCCTGGAGAATTCCATGGACAGGGTAGCCTGGCAGGCTGCAGTCCATGGGATCACAAAAAGTCAGACATGACTGAAGCAATTTAGCACAAGTAATCTAGTTTAATTAATTAGCATTACTTTCTCTTCATCCCACCATCACCTTCCATGGCCTTCCACCTTTGATCTAGTGTGGGGAGATGTGCAAGTTTGGGAGGTGAAGTTAATCTATATTCTTCACATCTTGGTGGACATTGTCCACATGAAATGGATATTCAGGGGGCTGGGCCAGGGCAGAGTCATAGGTGCACACAAGATAAGCAATGAACTGTGCACTCTGCTGGCCTCACTAGAGGCCATCTCCTTCTTCAGGAGCTTTTTATTTCTTTATTTCATGCCTTCCTGCCATTGGCAGCCCAATTCCTTTTCCTCCAGTTTCTAGCTACTTTTTAACTCATCCCTCTGAGCTGGAAACCATCTGCATGCATGCATGAATCTGAATCTTTTGTAAAATATTACTTTGCCTAATAATTAAATATTTGCAACCACTGTGGCTCCTCTGAATGACTTCAGACTTCATAAAATTTTGGCACAGTTCAAGTTGTAGGTAAGAAGAGACCTCAGGAGTTCAAGTAAAAGGAGGAAATCACAAAAATAACCTTGAAATAACATACTAGCTGGCATGAAGTTACTTCGCAGGTCCTAATTCCTAGTCAAGTTTGATTCATTCTTGAGCAAGAAATCCTTCTTTGTTTCCTTAGTATCTTTGTTTACTTTTGGTACCTGAGCCACATTTCTCAGACTGAGATGTTTCACTGTTTCATTTCTACTTAAGTTTATTACCAGTCCACTGCAAACTTCAAGCCTATGGCCACACTCTAAACACTTTTATCTATCTAAAATATTAAGCATAACCACCTGACAACAATGCCTTATTCCTTGGGCATGCTTGCTAAGTTTCTCTCATTGTAAGTTCTTTCCATCTTTCAGGGACTTCTTGATCCTTGATCTCATCTCTACTTGTTCCTTACGTTTTAACCCCTTCCTTAACTTCTCCTCTGCATGCATGCTAAGTTGCTTCAGTCATATCTGACTCTGCATGACCTTATGGACTGTAGCCCACCAGGCTCCCCTGTCCAGGAGATACTCCAGGCAATAATACTGGAGTGGGTTGCCATGCCCTCGTCCAAGGATCTTCCTGACCCAGGGATCAAACCTGTGTCTCTTATGTCTCCTGCATTGGCAGGCAGGTTCTTTACCAGTAGGGCCACCTGGGAAGCCCAACTCCTTCCCTATGCAGCCTAATTTCTATAACAAATTATTCAGCTATTCTCTGCCAAAATTATATTTCTTGTCCTATATATTTTTCTTCTACCACCTGTATGATAAAATTCCAGCCCAGCTTCATCAGAAAGTTGGCTTTTTCCGTATTTACACCTAGACTGTTAATCCATCACCCCTAGAGAAAAATCATGCAACTGCATAGATTTGATACTATTAAAATTTCAAGACCTCACACATTAACTGCCCAGCATCACATAACTTTTCTTCCAGCAAATCTCTTTCCTCTTCTCCACAATGACCATTTTATAACTTCTCCACCCTCCTTAAACCTCTGAACATGTCCCTTCCCTCTCAGCCAAGTCCCTGACCCCAAAACAGGATCAAAATCCTCACTGGGAATTCCCTCAATTCCTCCATTAAATCTACAAACTTATAACTGCAGAAATTTACATCTGTTCTCTTACTCCATCATTCTCTTTTTCATGTATTATTGGGTTGCCCAAAAGATTCATTCAGGTTTTTCCAAAAGATGTTATGGAAAATCTCAAATGAAATTTTTGGCCAACCCAGTATTTTGCAGTGATGCACAGGAGTTTGTGCTGAATGAAGATGGAGGCTGCTCCATGTTGCCTGGCAAGGAGTTATAGTAGCTGAGATTAGTAATTCCTCATTCTCCAATGAGAGACATTTCTATAGTTCTCAACTTCACACAAGGTAGCCAGGTTTTGTCAGGGATTTGATATCCATGATAGTCAGTAGCCAGTGATAAGGTATCTGTCTCTGATTCCTTGGAGTAATTGATACCCGAGTCCAGACTGTATGTCGTTGAAAGTGAAGCAATAAGAGAGTCAGAGACCCTTTATGAGAGCACTGCCCCACCGTGGGGTCAACTGTGTCCAGCTGAGGGCACCTCTCTGCAGACCCTGCTCTCTCTGAGTTCCAACTTGTACCCAGCGATATTTGCCCTATGATTTCTAACCCACCTCCACCGCATAATAGCTCTTTCCCAGTATTATACAAACATTCACCAATCAGGGAAATAAAATTCCACAATCCCATCTCCAAAACACCTCTCAAATCAGTCTGCTTTTCCCAACAGACCACTTTCTAGACAAGGCCTCTGTTCTAACGTCCCTCTATCTGGTACACATGCCCCCTCCCCTTGATTTATTTTCAAACTGTAGTCAGAGTGGTCATATAATCATAATTATGATTTTGCCATGCTCCTTCTCAAACACTTTCAGTGATTTTCTAATGTTATTAAGTACAGACTTCCTTGGAAAGGCCATTACTATCAACAACAATAATTATAACAACTAACATTTACTGAACATGTAAGATACACTTAGCATATCTTAGCATTCTAATCTTTATCAAAATGTGAGAACACTGGAAGCATTATGTTTATTTTATTAAAATTGAAATTAAAGCTACACAAAATAACTTAAGGTTCTACAGCTACCAAGAGTTGAACCAGTATTCAAACCCAAATTCACTTGTTTTCCTTCCTGGGATCTTTCCATGATATCAAATTCCCAGTCATTGTTAAGGCTTTCAATCTCTCTGCCTGACTCAACAAAGTGAATGAAAGTGAAGTGCTAGTCACTCAGGTGTCCAATTTTTGTGACCCCATGGACAATAATATGCTAGACTCCTCTCTCCATGGAATTCTCCAGGCAAGAATACTAGAATGGGTAGCGATTTCCTTCTCTAGGGGATCTTCCCAACCCAGGCATTGAACCCGGGTCTCCTGCATTGCAGGCAGATTCTTTACAGTCTGAACTACCAAGGAAGCCCATCTGACTCAACAGAAGCTGATATTTAATAAACAGTATGAATGCACATGTGTTTTTTTTCCAAGATGCTTTACATACTTCCACAAACTGAAGCAAATAAAGGTAAATTAAAATTAATTTTACCTTTAAAATTAATTTAACCAAGGTCACACATTTAGTAACTGACAGAGTCCTAAAATCAGTTGATTAATGCATGATAGATGTACTGAACTGCATGATGGAAGTACTGCCCTCTTTCCTTCACTGAATATAAATTACTAAGAGAGTCATGAATTTCTGTATGTTATTTGATATCCCTACAAACAGATGTGGGAGAAAGAAGATTCAGAGAGTAGGTTAGGTGTATGGCTGGAGCCAATCAGATAGAAAACTATGATCTCACTCATTAACCATCATTCTTATTTTCATGGTGCCATTTCTTCTTCTGTAGGAAGACATACCACCTTTAGAGTTTACAGAAGTGAAGCCAGTTTAATAATAATGGGCAATGTTTGGTGAAAAATAGTTTGATCTTTTGCAAAAACTACAAAAACACACCAGACTAGTATTAAAAGCCCAAGGCTGGATACCAGACTTGACCCAAATTCCAGGGCCAGCCACATAAAAGGGCAGCAGGATCAACTAAGAGCAATCAGATTACAAGGAGCTAAAGTCATTACCTGGGCTTCCCAGGTGACTCAGTGGTAAAGAATCTGCCTACCAATGCAAGAGACACAGGTTCAATCCCTGGGAACCCCTGGAAGAGAAATTGGTAACCCACTCCAGTAATCTCACCAGGAAAATCCCATGGACAGAGGAGCCTGGTGGACTACAGTCCATTGGGTTGCAAAGAGTCAGACACAACTGAGAGACTGAATATGCACACATGCAAAGTCATTACATAGTTGAGGAAAATATCTAAACCCAAGTGTTTTACTTCACTCAGTATGACAATCTCTAGGTTTCTATCCATGTCACTGCAAATGGCATTATTTCATTCTTTTTTATGACTGAGTAATATTCCATTGTCTATATGTACCACATCTTTTTTATCCACTGCTCTGTCGATGGACATTTAGGTTGCTTCCAGGTCCTGGCTATTATAAATAGTGCTACAGTGACTATTGAGGAGCATGTATCTTTTCGAATTATGGTTTGCTGAGCAAAGTCAGAGAGAGAAAGACAAATATTGTATGATACCACTTGTATGTGGACTCTAAAAAAGAGTACAATTTAACTCATCTACAAAACAGTACAGTATTTCAAGTCATTTATCTGCAAAATGGCAACATTATTGAATATTAACCTCATGAGTTCTTAAGAAAATTAGTTTACTTCATGTATATAAAGCACTTAAATAATACTTGACATGGTACTCAGAAGAAGAGGAAAAAAATGTAGAGCACAACATGCATACTATTAAATATTTCCCACAAAAAAATGGGCAGAAGACCTAAACAGACATTTCTCCAAAGAAGGCATACAGATGGCCAATAAACACATGAAATAATGCTCAACATCATTCATTATTAGAAAAATGCAAATCAAAAACTGCAATGATGTATATCACCTCACACCAGTCAAAATGGCCATCATCAAAAAAAATCTACAAACAATAAATGCTGGAGAGGTGTGCAGAAAAGGGAATCTTCTTGCAAACTTGGTGGGAATGTAAACTGATATAACCCCTACGGAGAACAGATTCCTTTAAAAACTAGGACTAAAACTACCATATTACCCAGCAATCACACTACTAAACATATACCCTCAGAAAAAGTGAAAGTCACTCAGTTGTGTCTGACTCTTTGCGACCCCATGGATTACAGTCCACAGAATTCTCCAGGCCAGAATATTGGAGTGGGTAGCTTTTCCCTTCTCCAGAGGCTCTTCCCTACCCAGGAATAGAATCCAGCTCTCCTGCATTGCAGGAGGATTCTTTACCAGCTGAGCTACAAGGGGAGCCCAAGAACACTGGAAAGGGTAGCCTATCCCTTCTCCAGTGGATCTTCCTGACCCAAGAATCAAACCAGGATCTCCTGCATTGCAGGTGGATTCTTTACTAACTGAGCTATGAGGGAAGCCCTTCAGAAAATCATAATTGAAAAAGACACATGTACACCAATGTTCATTGTAGCACTATTTCCAATAGCTAGGATAGGAAGTAACAGAGATGTCCATCAATAGATGAATGGATAACAAGGTTGTGGCACATATATACAATGGACTATTACTCAGCCATAAAAAGGAACGAATTTGAGGCAGTTGTAGTGAGATGGATGAACCTAGAGCCTGTTATACAGAGTGAAATAAGTCAGAAAAAAAATCATATATTAATGCATATTTACGGAATCTAGAAAAATGGTAGTGATGAACTTATTTGCAGCGCAGGAATAGAAATGCAGACACAGAGAACAGAATTAGGGACACAGTAGGAGAAGGAGAGGGTGGGATTAACTGAGAAAGTAGCATTGAAACATGCACATTACCATATGTAACCCAGACAGTGGGAAGTGGCTGTACAGCCGGGAGTCCAACCTGGTGCTCTCTAACAACCAAAAGATGTGGGATAGTTGAGGATTAGGAGGGAGGTTCAAGAGGGAGAGGACATATATATACTTATGGTTGATTCACTTTGTTGTATGGCAGAAACCAACACAACATTGTAAAGAAATAATCCTCCAATTAGAAAAAATTGTTTTAAGTATTTCTCAAATCCTTTACACCTAAAGATCTTTCCTAAGGAGTAAAAACATCAATATAAGAGGTGAGAACTAGGATCTGTGATGTGACCTCACCTCAGGTTTAAGATGTTTATCTAATGGTGTGAAGGGCCTCAATCTGTCTTTTTTCCTTTGGGGCCCTTGGTATCTTGTATCATAGAGTCCTATGTCATTAGCAATGGGAAAATCTCCAAGCTAGAGCAAAGTGCTCTACTCATTCATACACCAGGTTATTCTCTCCCCAACAGGAAACTCTGATAAATACCCAAGTGACATGAATCAAGTGATATCATAGACAAAAGCAGCTCAAGTGATATCATAGACAAAAGCAGCCCAAAGTAAGAGTATTCAAGATGCTGAAGAATGAAAAGAGCCCTGCCTAGGGGAACAAACAGAACAAGAAATGCAAATCAAAACTATACCCTGAGCTAACCAAAGACTTGAATGGGTTGAGCACAGTTTTGTTTGAAAATCTCACTTTTTAGCCCTCCCTAAGATAGGACATGGAATGAATGAATTTAGCAAGCAGCCAGACTAATAATATGATTTCTGGGTACTCCATCAGCCCTGACTCAAGGCGACTGGCACCCCCACTGACTCCGTCTTTACCCACAAGGCGGTCAGTGGTTCCAAAAGAGGCTTTCTGGGGAACTGCAGACAGAAGCTAGCTAACTGCAGGGGACGTCAAGAGTCAAAGTGGATTCCAGCTGGTGCTTTCTGATGTATCAATACATTTGATGATAAATGGTAAGTATCCATCTTCCAGCAATTTAGGGCATGTAATTTCTTCCTTAAGTTTCTACAGATTGTTGCTCTGGCTCTATTATCATTTGGATTTTAGCTTACTTCAATACAGGTGGTTTTCCTTTGGTTTTACATTTTTCTCACGTGTGCTATGAACACACACAATGGGCTTCAAACAAGAGCATTTGATCTTCCCCTGTGCTTAACTTTCCAGGAGGATGTCACAATTGCCCCTTCACAGTAATCAAAGGGTATTTCTCTCTCTTCCTCTGAAAAAAAATCACAGCTCTCAAGTGGGGAGGCAAAGGGAAATAGTACATCTCTCACATCCTTAGTTCAGTATTGAGAGTGAGAAGAGATGAAAGAAGATGAAAACAGTCTTCAAAATACACAGAAAACTCCTGTCTTTACAAATGAAAAAAAATGGTGGCATTCAAAACACTACAGAGCAATGTAAGCAATATCTCCAGTTCCTAAATAAATAAGACATTTCACAAAAGAAACGCTACATGACCTGAGACAATAAGCCTCTATACAGTTCAGTAGTTGGTTTTTATAGCTAAAATAGTCAAGCTTTGCCTTCACATACCCACAATTCCAGTACCTGAAACTTTTCAATACCCACTGTGTTCAAATTATTGTCACTCCCCATAATTTTTTCTATCCCATTCAACTGAAAATTGAAGGTGAAGGTCACCTAAGCTAAGCAATCTAACTTTCCTTCATAGTGGCCATTTAGATCAAAAAGAGTTGAAGGTTATATACATTGTCTGTTGAGAACTTTCTTGACCGAAGTGACATATTTGCTATTCTGGGTAAGGAGAAACCAATGACAAATTTAAGATATGTTTTGTCTTTTAGTTAAGAAGCTTTGGAAAAGTTGGCAACTTAAAAGCCTTGTAAAAGGGGCCAAACAGATGTGGACTGTGGAGTCCAGGCAACCTCAGGAGGAGCTAGGACTTGGTATTAGGCACGAGCACTAACTTGGAGGAAACATCAGGACAAAGCTGATAACAGGGAAGGATAGAATGGACAGGTAGAGTGTCTAGAGCATATGGTATCTAGTGGCAAGACTGGTGATGACTGTCATCAGAGAGGTAATTGATAGGGTGAAATTCCTGCAAGTAGAGAAAGCACTGTGATGGGGTACCTGGGACAGTGGTCAATGGCTGTAAGACTGGCAATAAGGAGAGGAGCTCAGCTCCTGGACTGTTCTGTAGAGATGTGGTTTTTAGTGACTGAAGAAAAGTGGAAGGAGCAAGTCACGTTTATAATAAAAACAGCACCATGACCAACAACCAATGATAGCAGAGACTTGCTGGAAAACTACACAGGGCCAGGCCTTGTGCTTAACACATTATAAAGATCATCTCATTCATGAAGTATTGTACGACCTACAACTTAGAGGTGAGAGAATTGGTATTTTAATTACTCAATCTTCCCAAATTCTCTCCAGTAGTAAGATCCGCCTGAGGCAGATTTACCCAAAAGCAGATATACTTGACTCCAGAACTCTTATGCACCATGCTTCATTCCACTGTGCCACAAAGAATAGAGGTACAGGGAGCTCAGGGAGTACGGAACACAGTTGCTGTCCTAACATTTTGGCATAACGTTTTGTGATTACATGACTATACATAAGAAAATTAGGGTCATGACAGGTTAACTGATCTGTGAAAAATCACACAGTTAAAAAAATCTACTTTGTTGTCATTTAGTCACCGTCATGCCTGACTCTTTGCTACCGCATAGACTGTAGCTCACCGGGTTCCTATGTCTAGAACATTCTCCAGGCAAGAATACTGGAATGGGTTGTCATTTCCCTCTCCAGGGGATCTTCCAAATTCGCATCTCCTGCATTGGCAGGCAGATTCTTTACTACTGAGCCACCAGGGAAGCTCTCCACCCCCAGCCCCAAATCTATAGAACTCTAGAATTTGTACAACACTCCCATTTGGAGGCATGGTCTCAGAATCAAGATAGAAACCTAGATATGAGACTCAGTGTCCAAGGATCCAACAGAACAGCAAGATTGATTTAAACACTGAATCACCCTAAAAAATACCTACAAAAATAGGAGAAACATTTTGAGATCCTAGATTAGGCAAATAACTCTTATGATACAATGCCAAAAGCATGAACCATAAAAAAAAAAAAAAACAGTTAAATCTGGTCTCATTAAAAAAAATAAAAATGAAAACATTTTAATCTGAAAGACACTGTTAAAAAAAAAAACAAGTCATACTAGAAAATTTATTCACAAATCATATGTCTGGCAAAAGACTTGTATTCAGAACGTATAAAGCACTCTCAAAATTCAAAATTTTTAAAAAATCCAACTTTAATATTGAGGGAAAAAAATGCATACACATTTCACCAAAGAAAATATACAAACAGAAAACAAAATTAACATCATTAGTCATTGGGAAAACAAAAATTAAAATCTGAATCAGATAATACTATGCACCTATTTGAATAACTAAAAGCAAAAAAGCTAACAATACCAAGTCTGGCAAAAACCTGGAGCAACTAGAACGCTTACACACTGTTGGTAGGAATGTAAAATGGTCCAGCCACTCTGGAAGACAGTTTGATTGTTTCTTACATAAATATACATTTGTCACATGACACAGCAATCCCATTTGTAAATATTTATACAAGGAAAACAAAAATTTAAGTTCACAAAACAGGTGTAAGCTAACGTCTAAAAGCATTTATCATAATTGCTAAAATATTGGAAACAATCAAAACAGCCCTTGATTGATAAAAGCTGTTGAAGACACATTCAATGCAGTATTACTCAGCAATTAAAAGGGTCTAACTACAGATCGTGTGACAACGTGAATGAATTCCAAAAGCAAGACACTAAATGAAAAAACCAGACCTAGAGACCACATCCTGGATGATTTTAAGTGACATTCTGGAAAAGGTAACAACCATCAGTCAAGGAACAGATCATCAATTGCCAGGGGCTAGAGAGAACAGGTAGAGAAGGCAATGGCACCCCACTCCAGTACTCTTGCCTGGAAAATCCCATGGACCGAAGAGCCTGGTGGGCTGCAGTCCATGGGGTCGCTAAGAGTTGGACACGACTGAGCGATTTCACTTTCACTTTTCAGCTTCATGCATTGGAGAAGGAAATGGCAACCCACTCCAGTGTTCTTGCCTGGAGAATCCCAGGGACGGGGGAGCCTGGTGGGCTGCCGTCTATGGGGTCGAACAGAGTCGGAGACGACTGAAGCGACTTAGCAGCAGCAGCAGCAGCAGAGAGAAAGGGAGGTGATTACAAAGAGGCAAAATGAGGAAAAAATTTTTATGGTGATACAACTTCTGCATCTTGATTGTGGTGGGGCCACAAGATTCTATATGTTAGCAAAACTTAACAGCACTGTACAGAAGAATGGAAGGAAGGAAAGAAAAGGAGGAGGGAGGGAGGGAAGTTTGCTGTAAATGTAATAAATTAAAAAATAAACAAAACTTTGAAAAGTGATTAATCTTTGCACAAAGTGTATGTGTGTGTGTAGAGGGAAAGATGAGAGAGAGAGATTTCACTGAAAGATAGATCCTGTATGAACGGCTGGGAGGCATGGACCTTTCCCCAGAGAAAACCTCTCACAGAGCAGTCATTCAATAAGCATTTGTAAGTTGAAATGAATAAACAAAAGAATAGCAGGGTGTACAAGTTCTCTCTAACTTACTGTGCAAACTATGATTAAACCATTAATGTCATTCTTAATTGTCTCAGTAACAAGTCAGAACAAGATCTTGAACTATTACCACTGTATACACACAAAACTTGGCAAGTTAGCACACCTAAAATTCAAGATGGACAATGATGATTTTTGTTGTCACTTGAAGTTATAAAGTAGCAATTTATAAAGCATGACAGTGGAAAAGAAGAATAAGACTCACACATATCATGCATGATTATGATTTTCTGGACATTTTAAAATTCATCTGTATTATAATTGATGAATATATAATATAGAATGTTAATTTAGAACAACGTGGACACAATGAAAGTATATCTATAGTAAATTTAAAGTATATATACTTTAAAGTATACTATATAAATATAGATTTAAATATAGATATATATCTATATATAATACAGAGATTTAAATATAGACTTAAAGTACACTATATAAATATAGTATACTTAAAATTTAAATATAAATTAAATCTCTATAGAATGATTCAATTCCAGTTTAAAAAATAAACTGACTGTAAAGAATACAAATTACAGTCATTATCATGATTTGTTTTAAAAACATCATTACACCTCAAATTAAATTTCAGCTTAAGGAAATCAACTACAAATCAAAAAGCAAAAGAAAGCATTGATAAAACAATCTATGAGTGATATTAGTGGGTATATTTTACTTCTGAATATAGATAAATATCAAATGATTTATCCTTTTAAAGTATAAATTTTTATAGGATTATTTAGATATTAAAAAACATCATCAGCTCTTAGCACAAAGCCTAATAGCATTTATTGACATGCACTGAGTTAGAAAAATAAGATACTATAGTGAAATGAAAAGTGCACACATTAGATTCAATTTTAAGACAGTGTATATTGCCCAAGCAAACCCTTGTTCAGTAGAGAGAAATAATCAGATTAACAATGAAGCCACTTCCCAATCTAAGAGAGTGAAGCAGCAAATGAAATTTAAGAAAAAGAAACTGTATCACTTTGCAATTATCTACTCAGCTTTAATTTTGCCTTGCAACATACAGTTTAATTTTCAAGATATACAATGCAATCTCATTTATTAACACTTCTGTTGCTATTTATTTCAGTAACACTTGACATATGGGCCTACAAGTACAGTGCAGCAACAAGGATATGAGACTTAGTTCCAACACACTTTTTTGTCCTGAATAATTAGTTCAGCATTTGCCCTGGAGCCAGCAATGCATTTTACAGTGATTACTAATACTTTCCTAGGAGTCCAATAAATATTTGTAGTAAGAATGGATCAGGCAAAAGTTATATTAACTTCTCTCTAATAAAGGTTTTAAATATTCAGAGAAAATGTTAATCTTTATGTCACCCATCCAAGATGATGATAAATTATTCACAATAAATGGATTGCAGTAGGTGCCACAAAATAAATGTGGTTTTCCTCCAATAAAAGTTAATCTAACTAGCTGTATTTATCTTCTCATCTTTTTCTATAAAAAACATTTGATGGTTATGTATTCAGACTATGACAAGATGCTGACTTTCTGGAAAATCACAGATAATGAATTTTTGTATATTTAGCACCTACCATAGTGACTGGGCTTTCCCAAGCTCTGGTGGCAAAAAAACAAAAAACAAAAAACACTTGCCAACGTAGGAGATGTAAGAGACGAGGGTTTGATCCTGGATTGGGAAGATCCCCTGGAAAAAGGAAGAGCAACTTATTTCAGTATTCTTGCCTGGAGAATCCCATGGACAGAGGAGCCTGGCAGGCTACAGTCCGTAGAGTCACAACGAGTTGGACACAACTGAAGCAACTTCGCACACACACACAGTGAGTGGCCCCTGCTACATACTCAGTAAAAGTACTGAACTGGCTAGAAATGTCAGTAATTCTATATAACAAGAACCGAGCAAAATAATGATCTTAGGGCATTATGCTGGAGTCAAATTTACATAAAATAGGATGCGGGGAAGTGGGAATATTCTCATATATGGCATGTGTGAGTAAATATTTATACAAATTTCCTGATGGCAGTTAAACTAGAGTTTTTAAAAGACTTAAAAAAATGTGCATACACTTTGATCTGACACTCTTTTTCCTAGAAGTTAGTCCCAAGAGAAGTATTTAGGATGTACACAAAGATTTGCATGCTTTTAATAATATCAAAAAGCTGGAAATCATCTTTTAAATATATAATATAAAGTAAATGGTTAAATAAATTATGACATAATCACACATCAAAATATTTTTCAGACTATTAAGAAGAATGCTATTTTGTCTAGGGAAACTTGCTCATTATTTATTAAGTTAAAATTTTAGTTTAAATTGAAATGTACAGTGTAATCCTATGTTCGGTGTCAATGCGCATATGTGCATCTTTAGTCAGAGAAGTGTTACACACTAAGTTATTCTTTATGGTTATCTTCAGATGGGGGATTGAGTTATTTTCTTCTTTTTCCTATATGAATTTTATAACTTTTAACAGTGGACCTGTATTTTTATGGAAATGCTGCTAAGTCACTTCAGTCATGTCTGACTCTGTGCAACCCCACAGATGGCAGCCCACCAGGCTTCCCCATCCCTGGGATTCTCCAGGCAAGAACACTGGAGTGGGTTGCCATTTCCTTCTCCAATGCAGGAAAGTGAAAAGTGAAAGTGAAGTCACTCAGTCGTGTCCGACTCTTAGCAACCCCATGGACTGCAGCCTACCAGGCTCCTCCATCCATGGGATTTTCCAGGCAAGAGTACTGGAGTGGGGTGCCATTGCCTTCTCCGTTTATGGAAATAAAAACATGCAAATAAGAAAATGAAAAATAGGTGCTTGCAATGAGATAGTGAGAAGGCCACCCACCGCACCAAGAGGACTAATGGCCCCTCTTCTGAGTAACCTGCATGATGCTGCTACTTCACAGTGCTGCCTCTCACAGGGCTTAATCCTCTCACTTATTACATAAAATGGATTAAGCTGCCCCTGTTTCTTGATAGCCAGAAAATCCAGAATGAGTTTCCACTTTATAATCCACCCTTAGACGCATCAGCACAGTCCAAATCCTGTAAGAAGATCCTCCCAAGACTCCTTCCCTGAAGTGCTTTCATCTCTACACTTGAAGGCCTCCTCACACCTACTGCACCAGGTAATTAAGCCCAGCTCTGTGACTATGGGTGTGTTCCTGGTGGTCTAGGGTTGTTTCTGGTGTTGTGATGATGATGGTGAAAGTGATATTGGTGATGCTGGCAGTGGTGTTGGTAGTATTTGATGGTGTTAGTAGTGATAGGGGGTGGTTGGGGTTGGGAGTAATAGAAGTGAAGGTGTGTGGGTGAGTTTTTGACACTGGTAGTATCAGAACCCCAGGAAACAAAAGAAAAAGGTGTTTTTTTTTAAACATATTTCAGCAATATAATAATAAATCCTATAATTCCCAGCACAGTAAAGTCAATACAGTGAAGTAAAAAGAAAGCATATTAGGAATTGGGAGTCACAGGTTTGGGTCTTGGTTTTTCCACCAGTTTAGTTGGTTACGTTAAGCTCATCCTTCACCCTCTCCTGTTCACCTTCTCCAGACCTCATCTAATTCATCTACAAAATGCAGTTACTTAACTTCTAAAGTAACTTCTCATACTATGTAGCTTTGTGATGCTCTTTCCAAGCTATCAGAGGCACAGCCTAGACCACATCACCTACAGTCAAAGGGGACTGCCTGCTTTTTGTAAGTAACGTTTTACTGACACACAGCCTCATATGTTACATACTGTCCATGGTGCTTCACATAACATGAAACCGACGGCTGAGTGATCACAGTAGAAACTGTATGCCTAAAGTATTTATTACTAATCCTTTGCAGAAAAAGCTTGCTGACCCCTGGTTTAGGCATATGATAAGTAGAAGTTTGACATGTTTAAGACATATTTGATTAGCAGAAGGTACATTTTAAAAACAGAGATTTTAGTTTTTGTATCCCAAGTGCCTACAACAGTGCCAAGCACCTAGATGGTGCTGAATAAATATTTATTAAATGAATGATTGCATTAGAATGAATGAATGAACACATTATAGCCTCTGGAAGCCTAAAATACCTTTTCATCAGTACCCTTCTTGCCATGGCATGGTTTTTATTTGCTGCGGAATTTAAAATACAGTCTGATAAAGGAAATCTATACATAAATACATCTGCAGTGTTGCCATGTAAGTTGCCAAGCTGTATATAGTTCCAACTGAACAATAGGGGGGTGAATGACAGGAAGTGAGCGTCAGCATGAATCTCAAATACAGTAGCAGCCCACAATATCTGATCCCACTTAGAAGATTAGCATGGATTAATAAAAGTAGACTCATATTTCTGGAAAATCACTCCTCTTTGATTCAGAAGGTGAAAGAATCAAGTAAAAATGGAAAGTCACCAAATACAATCTGAGTATCCAGTGTTTTCCTATTTCTAAAAGTAAGCTATTCTGATCTTTTATGTGTTTTCCGTCAGTTCACAGAACAAAAGTCATCAGCAATGAACCAAAAGTCAGAAACTTAGTAGCTTCATTTTTTTATATACTGACACATCCAGTAAACTCCTACTTTCAGAAAATTATATTCTATTTTGTTTACTGGATTAAAAAATGTATCCACTGTGTTACACATAGGTTTTTACTTACTTTGCACCTCATCCAAGATGGTGGTGATGATAAATAACTACTGAATAAAGAGCACAGCCTTTGAAATTATTGACCTTGTTCAAATTTACATAAACTTACAAGATCTGTAGATCTAGATAAGTTACTTAACCTCACTATGCCTCAATTTCCTCATTTTTTAATGTGGATAATAAAATGCACTTTACATAATTGTTATTATAAAAGTAATATATGTTGTCATATATAATATAATTTATATTATATTAATCACATAATGAATTAATCACTTAATTTATATTATATTAATCACATAATCACTTAATCACATAATGAATTAATATTTGAATATAAAAAGCCTAATACCGTTCCCTATACCCAGTCTGCACTAAATAATGACAGTGATTATGATATCCACCTTGACTATATTGTATATTTAAATGAAACGGTTGTCATATATTACACAATTACATTGCAGTATTTATAGCAAGCGGAGAAGGCAATGGCACCCCACTCCAGTACTCTTGCCTGGAAAATCCCATGGATGGAGGAGCCTGGTAGGCTGCAGTCCCTGGAGTCGTTAAGAGTCGGACACGACTGAGTGACTTCACTTTCACTTTTCACTTTCCTGCATTGGAGAAGGAAATGGCAACCCACTCCAGTGTTCTTGCCTGGAGAATCCCAGGGACGGGGGAGCCTGGTGGGCTGCCGTCTATGGGGTCGCACAGAGTCAGACACGACTGAAGTGACTTAGCATAGCATAGCATTTATAGCAAGTCTTTGAGAACTTTGATTGCAAATGGGAAGGACAAATGTTTCAAAGTACTATCTGATACAAGTCATTTTTTGCTTTAGAGTTTAATTTTAATCTTTTGTGGGGTCATCAACACCCAAGACATTTTTCCAATTATGAGTTTACTTTTTCTTTGAAAAGAAAGGCTGTTGCATTGTTTCACTAGTATTCTTCCCAAACAGTAACACCAGAGAGATTTGCTGTTCTTTGCTCTTAAAGAGGTCATAAAGGGTCAGCATTCTTTAGGAACTTTCTTAAATAAAGCTACTCATTCCCAGCTGGGCATAGGAAAGTGCTTACATGAAGACACAGCAAATAAGCATTGACCACTAAGATTATTAAAGAGTACAGAAAATATTCTTTTATTTCACTGAAGAGCACACTATAAAATCCTGAATGTGTACACAGTGCTATTTAGACGATAATTCCCTTTATCAGTATAACAACCACCAGCATCATTTTGAAATTACAAATCATTTTTTTAAACATTTTAAAAATTTTATTTAATTGGAGGATAATTATAGTATTGTGATGGTCTCTGCCATACTCAACATGAATAGGCCATAGGCATACACGTGTCCACTCCCTCCTGAATCCCCCTCCCACCTCCCTCTCCAGCCCACCATTTAAAAATTCCATTCCAAAAATATCTGAGTGTCTACTAAAATTTCATTCCAAAAAATAACTGAGTGCCTATGTAGAAGATTTCATTAAGTGTAGTGGTAGCTATAAGGATAAATAATGTAAACTTCAGGGAGATTAGATGGAAGATTTTCTGTTTCTGCCCTTTAACACTGGATCCAGCTTGATTGCCATAAACTAAAGTTTACATATTGTTCTCTCTTTGTGTTTTAAATGTGTCCATAAAACCCTTTGGGTATGTCTCTGCAACTATCTCAAAAACATTTGACGTTAACTTACTGATCTGAGTTCCTTAGAAGAATTGAGACATAGCTAAAAAAATTTAGCTCTATGTGAATTCAAGAAGTATGCTCAATCTTTTGTCCAGTGCCTAAATTAGTTGCATTCTTTCTTATCTATTCTATATTGCCAATGTTGTTAAGGGAACATTAACTGTGTAGTCACTCAGCCGTGTCCAGTTCTTTGTGACCCCATGGACTATAGCCCATCAGGCTCCTCTATCCATGGAATTCTCTAGACAAGAATACTGGAGTAGGTTGCCATGCCTTCCTCCAGGGTATCTTCTCAACCCAGGGATAGAACCTGGGTCTCCTGCACTGTAGGCAGATTCTTTACCATCTAAGCCACAAGGGAAGACCTTAACTGAAAAGTCAGTGCAGAAGAATATGTTATGGACAAAAAAAAAAAAAATTTTAAACATTATAGAGTTGTCGGATTTGGGGAAAAGTGATTGATACAATATATAGAGTTTTCCAGGTATTTAAATTTTACTTTGAATTCTGGCAGGAACACAAAACATCTTCCTTCTCCCACCCTCCTGAACCCACCAATAAGCTCTGAACCTGAGGTAAACATTAACAGTGAACAAGACTAGAAATGATTAGATTATTGGACTAAAGTGCTGATGCCAATAATTAAACCATCTTCTTTGGAGAGAATACATGCAAATCATTTTTATTCAGATAGCTCATTCCCCTGGAGTTGGTCCTCATTTTAGACTCACCTTATTTTGATTCTCTCTTAAATTTGTTAAATGGGACTGGGTCTACTTTCTGCTTAGAAGAGGCTCCATCTTCAAAAGGTTTTTAGATCAACTACTGAGGTGCTCAGGAAGAACTATTCCCATGTCTCCTTAAAGAGGTTTTCCTTGGCATTTTCATCTTGATTGCTTTCACCATCAGGCTGATAGAATCAAGACGACTGAGCTTAGGATACAGGCACTGGAGAAAATACACAAGCCTTCTTGGGGACCTCAGACTTCTTTTCTCTGAAAGCCTCTAATGTTTTAAATGAGGCCCTATATTATGGTAATTTGTTTTACTCGAAGTCTACTGATTTAAATGCTACTCTCATCTAAAAAATACCTTCATAGCACATCTAAGTACCCTGGCTTCATTAGGTTGACACATAAAATTAACCATCATACATGTCCATATAATTAGCCTTACTTAAATTTTAAAATGTAAACATAACCTTTTCACAACTGAAGTTATGTAGAGAAGTCTCTTACTTTTATATAAATTGATAAAAATTGGATAGCTTTATCAAGTGTCTCACCAAAAAGAAACATACATTCAGTAACAAATAGAACATGCCTTAACATCATATACACAAAAATAAACTCAAAATGGATTAAAGCCTTAAATGTAAGACCGGACACTACAAAACTCTTAGAGGAAAACATAGGAAAAGCATAAGCTGACATAACCACAGCAAGCTCTTTTTTGACCTACCTCCTAAACTAAAAAGCTTTTGCACAACAAAGGAAACCGTAAACAAGATGAAAAGACAATTCTCAGAATGGGAGAAAATATTTGCAGACAAAGCAACAGACAAAGGATTAATCTCCAAAATAGTCATCCAGTTCATGCAGCTCAATATCAAAAAAAAAAAAAAAATCACCCAATCAAAAAATAGGCAAAAGACCTAAATAGACATTTCTCCAAAGAAGACATACAGATAGCCAAGAGGTCTATGAAAAGATCTTCAACTAATTATTAAAGAAATGCAAATCTAAACTATAATGAGGTATCACCTCACATCAGTCAGAATGGCCACCATTGAAATATCTACAAACAATAAATTCTGGAGAGGGTGTGGAGAAAAGGGAACCCTCTTACACTGTTAGGGGGAATGTAGATAGATAGATACAGCTACTGTGGAGACCAGTATGGAAGTTCCTTTGAAAAACTGAACACAGAACTACCATATAATCCAACAGTCCCACTACTGGGCATATACCCTGACAAAACCATAACTCAGAAAGACACAGGTACCCCAATGTTCATTGCAGCACCATTTATGATATCCAGGACATGGAAGCAACCTAGATGTCCATCAACAGACAAATGGATAAAGAAGATATGGTACATATAAATAATGGAATATTACTCAGCCATAAAAAGGAATGAAATTGAGTCATTTGTAGTGATGTAGCTAGACACCCTGGAATGCGAAGTCAAGTGGGCCTTTGAAAGTATCATTAAGAACAAAGCTAGTGGAAGTGATGGAATTCTAGTTGAGCTGTATCAAATCCTAAAAGATGATGCTGTGAAAGTGCTGCATTCAATACACCAGCAAATTTGGAAAACTCAGCAGTGGCACAGGACAGGAAAAGGTCAGTTCTCATTCCAATCCCAAAGAAAGGTAATGCCAAAGAATGTTCAAACTACTGCACAATTGCAATGATCTCACATGCTAGCAAAGTATGCTCAAAATTCTCCAAGCCAGGCTTCAACAGTATGTGAACCATGAACTTCCAGATGTTCAAACTGGATTTACAAAAGGCAGAGGAACCAGAGATCAAATTGCCAACATCCACTGGATAATCATAAAAGCAAGAGAGCTCCAGAAAAACATCTACTTTTGCTTTATTGACTATGCCAAGCCTTTGACTGTGTGGATCACAGAAAACTGTAGAAAACTCTTCAAGAGATGGAGATAGCAGACCACCTGACCTGCCTTTTGAGAAATCTGTATGCAGGTCAGGAAGCAACAGTTAGAACTGGACATGGAACAACAGACTGGTTCCAAATCAGGAAAGGAGAACATCAAGGCTGTATATATTGTCATCCTCCTTATTTAAGTTACATGCAGAGTATATGATGAGAAACAATGGGCTTGATGAAGCACAAGCTGGAATAAAGATTGCTGGGAGAAGTATCAATAACCTCAGATATGCAGATGACACCACCCTCATGGCAGAAAGTGAAGAAGAACTAAAGAGCCTCTTGATGAAAGGAAAAGAGGAGAGTGAAAATGTTGGCTTAAAACTCAACATTTAGAAAACTAAGATCATGGCATCCAGTCCCATCACTTCATGGCAAATAGACGGGGAAACAGTGGAAACAGTGGCTGACTTTATTCTTTTTGGGCTCCAAACTCACTGCAAATGGTGACTGTAGCCATGAAATTAAGATGCCTGTTACTTGGAAGAAAAGTCATGACCAACCTAGACAGCAAATTAAGAAGCAAACACATTACTTTGCCAACAAAGGTCCATCTAGTCAAAGCTATGGTTTTTCCAGTAGTTACATATGGATGTGAGTTGGACTATAAAGAAAGCTAAGAGCCAAAGAATTGATGCTTTTGAACTGTAGTGTTGGAGAGGACTCTTGAGAGTCCCTTGGACTGCAAGGAGATCCAACCAGTCCATCCTAAAGGAGATCAGTCCTGGGTGTTCATTGGAAGGACTGATGCTGAAGCTAAAATTCCAATTCTTTGGCCACCTGATGTGAAGAACTGACTCATTGGAAAAGACCCTGATGCTGTGAGAGATTTAAGGCAGGAAGAGAAGGGGACAACAGAGGATGAGATGGTTGGATGCCATCACGGACTCAATGGACATGCGTTTGAGTAAACTGCAGGAGTTGGTGATGGACAGAGGCCTGGCGTGATACAGTCCATGGTGTCGCAAAGAGTCGGACATGACTGAGCAACTCAACTGAATTGAACTGAAGGTGAACTTAAAGTCTGTCATACAGAGTGATGTAAGTCAGAGAAAAACAAATATCACATATTAATGCATATATGGGCTTCACAAATGGTTCAGTGGTAAAGAATCCCTCTGCCATTGCAGGAGACTTGGGTTAGATCCCTCAGTCGGGAAGATCTCCTAGAGAAGGGAATGAAAACCCACTCTAGTATTGTTGTCTGGAAAATTTCATGGGCAGAGAAGCTTGGTGGGCTACAGTCCATATAGGATCACAAAGAGTAGACCATGACTTAGTGACTAAGCACTCAGCACATTTATATGGAATCTGGAAAAATGGTATTAGTGAACCTATTTGCAGGGCAGGGATAGAGATGCAGACGTACAGACCCGACTCATGGACGTGGCAGGGAGTGGAAGGAAGAGAGGGTAGGATGAACTGAGAGAGCAGCACTGAAATATATACACTAGCCTGTTAGTTTACTAGTGAGAAGTTGCTGTATAACAGAGAACTCAGCTTGGTGCTCTGGGATGACCTAAGAGGGTGGAATGGGACAGAGGGGGCTCAGCGGGGAGGGGATATGTGTATACTTAGAGCTGATCACATTGTTGTATAACGGAAACTAACACAACATTATAAAGCAATTATACTCCAACTTTAAAAAAATACATTGAGCTGATTTTAAAAAGATGATGAAAGAAAATCATTGAAAAATTTATTAATATGTCTGGAAGAGGCAGCAAAGGGAAACTATATTCAAAACACACAGCAGTGGTTTTAAATAGTTTCCTTTTTTTCTTTTTTGTCATTCTCTAACCAGTCCATTCTAAAGGAGATTAGTCCTGGGTGTTCTTTGGAAGGACTGATGCTAAAGCTGAAACTCCAGTACTTTGGCCACCTCATGTGAAGAGTTGATTCATTGGAAAAGACTCTGATGCTGGGAGGGATTGGGGGCAGGAGGAGAAGGGGACGACAGAGGATGAGATGGTTGGATGGCATCACCGACTCAATGGACGTGAGTTTGAGTGAACTCCAGGAGTTGGTGATGGACAGGGAGACCTGGCGTGCTGCGATTCATGGGGTCACAAAGAGTCAGACACGACTGAGTGACTGAACTGAAGTGAACTGAACTGAACTTTGTATCATAGCTACCCAGAGTCTCTGGTCTCTAGCTTCTAGGCTCATGTATTCAAAACCCTCAAAAACTCTATTTTCCCTGCTTCCTTTTTTTTCCATCTCTGTTTTGCTTTCCATTCTTTCACTTTGACAGAAGTAGTCTGTTATGACCTACATGTTTGTGTCCCTCAAAATTCATATGCCATAATCCTGTAAGGAGCTGAAGAGACCAGAGTTCTCCCACCATGTGAAGACAGAACCAGAAGACAGTCTTCTGTGAACCAAGAAGCAGGCTCTCACCCGACACCAAATCTGCTGGTGCTTTGATCTTGAACTTCAGCCTCCAGAACTGTGAGAAATAGATTTCCACTGTTTATAAGCCACCTACCTATGGTATTTTGTTCCAGCAGCCTGAACTAAGACATAGTCTCTGCTCCAATTATCTTTGTAATCTGTCTTTTCTGCCTTTAGAAATGCCCTGCTTCACCCATTACTCTGGTCAGCAAGTGAAAAGTCTGATAACCTAGCTGACATACTCAGGCGAAGGTAAGAAAGAAGTGAGAGATTTTTGTTGTTGTTCAGTCACTCAGTAATGTCCAAATCTTTGCAATCCCATGGACTGCAGCATGCCAGGCTCCCTGTCCTTCACCAACTCCTGGAGCTTGCTCAAACTCACGTCCATTGAGTCAGTGATGCCACCCAACCATCCATCTTCTGTAATCCTCTTCTGCCTTCAACCTTTTCTAGCATCAGGGTCTTTTCTGATGAGTCAGCTCTTCACATCAGGTGATGCAAAGATTTTAGCATTCAAGTATTAACTATCTTAAAAATCTTCACTATATATGGATTTTAAATATGTGGTTTAGTCACTAAGTCATGTCTGACTCTTGCAACCCCATGGACTGTAGCCTGCCAGGCTCCTCTCCTCATTCTCCAGGCAAGAATACTGGAGTGAGTTGCCATTTCCTTCTTAGCTATGAGGGAAGTCCCCCTTGGATTTTAAAAATTCCAGTATTATTATTATATCTGAGAGTAGGCAGATTTTTTCATAAGTACATACCAGTCAAATTCTATCAAAACCCACCCGACCCACCACCAGACATCATCCATTTCTCCTCATAGTTTATGAACATCAGAAATATAGAACTTATTGCAATCCCTGAACACATTACGTATTTTCTGATTTCTATGCTTTTATATGCTATTTGTTTAGTTTTGGTAAGTGCTTCTCTCTCTCATCTGCCTTGGTTACTATTCATGCATAATTTAATATCCAGCTCAAATATTACTCTCAGGAAGGCTTCACAAGCCATCGTAAGCCAAGTTTCTTTCTTCTCTCTGGTTCCCTTACATTGCAAACCCACCACAAACAGTGCTTTAGAAAAGAATCTGCCTATAAAGTAGGAGACCTGGGTTAGATCCCTGGGTCAGGATGATCCCCTGGAGAAGGGAATGGCTACCCATTCCCATATTCATGCCTGGAGAATTGTATGGACAGAAGCTTGGTGGGCACAATCCACGGGGTCATGAAGAGTCAGACATGACTGAGCAACTAACACTTTCACTTTCATTGCTTTGTAAGTCTATCTAATCAGATGGAATTACTTAAAAGCTAGACCTTTACTTCCTATACCTCTGCCTACACAATTTTATTCACCCAGACTTTTGACTACAAGAGATAGAAACCTAGTACTAAAGAAGAAAGTCCTGTAGTTTACTGATTCATCCTGGATTGTGAGATCTCAAATGAGCAATTCCAAAGAACAGTAAATCTTTCTTCCCAAGCATCCACAGATTAACTCTCCTATAAGTCAACAAATCACTGTCATCGACAAATTTCTATTAAGCCAAGTGCTATGAAAAGATCACCCTGAGTCAAATACCTATCACTGTGGACTCTGAGGACATTGGCTTCATGACCGTTGTCTCACCAGAACCAAAAAGTGAGTGGGGATAGCTGTGCAGAGAGCATGCTGATGCTAAGAGAAAAGGGGATCTGGCTCTGTGATAGGCCATGGAAATCCAGAGCAACTGCAGCTTGCTTCTCTGGAATTTCGCACAGCATTTAACACTGTGTGTGTGTGTATTAGTCACTCAATTGTGTCCAACTCTTTGTGACCCCATGGATCATAGCCCACCAGGCTTCTCTGTCCACGGCATTCTCCAGGCAAGAATACTGGAGTGGGTAGCCATTCCTTCTCTAGGGAATCTTCCTGACCCAGGTCTGAATCTTCCTGAACCCAGGTCTCCTGCTTTGCAGGCAGATTCTTCACAGTCTGAGCCACCAGAGAAACCCCCTAATTTTCAGATATTATTAAAATTCAGTTGTTGTTGAGAAGGAAACTGAATATTGAGTTAATAAACACTAGTTGTTCTCCTATGTCCTACTCATGTTCTCAGGGCCTATCAACAGATTTATAAACACATTGCATTTCCAAAGACAATTACTCATAGTAATTCACAACAGATTTCACATTAAATTCTGATACTTCATGAAACACCTGTTCCTCAGATATCTCCAACTTATAACTCTGCTAATAGCAATGCCACTTAAAAAATAATTTAGAAATTATATAAATAATCACTAAGACTTCTCAAGATTTAAATACATATAGATATGCCACATTAACACATATATTTATATTTATGCACATACATAGGCACACATTTATATGTATGCACACACTTACATATGCACATATTAAAAGAGGTCATTCTCATATGAGAGAAATAAGTCTCAATATAGAGTCACCATGCCATAAACTTGATGAAATTTGTTTTGCAATCTGCCTCACCAATTATCTACTAAAAATGTTCTTTCATTTTATTCCATACACATAACAAACAAGTGTTTTTTTAGGAAAAACTCAAGTTTAAAAAATAGGTTCCTCCTGCATGGGATAGTTTAAACTACAGTTTTGTCTTTGAAAGGAGTGAGATGGAAACAAAAGGACAACTGGATAATAGATAACAAAGTAAAGGTGAGCTTTCAAGGCGCTTTTTTCAGATGGCATGTTTAGATTAGTCTTTTATTGTTGAAGAACATGGTCCTTTGCAATCAAGTTTCAGAGCAATCAAAAACATCCTTAAATCTGCAATCTTTATGTTTTTAAGAGCTGTAATTAAAATAAGCCATTTTCTTTAACTTCGTTTCTATCAAAGAAGCCATTAACCTAAAAATATACTCTCATTTTTAATAAAAGTCCAGGATTGACACATCCTCAGTACAAATAAATGCATAATCCCTCACAATAACACTTGAAAGTCTTTCATTATCCTTTTATTACCTCTTATCCTTGTAGTTATTCTCAGCAGCATCACAAACCCACAAATTGTGTAGAGCAGATATTTTGTCCAAACTTGTCAAAAATAGGCAACAGACACAGTTACATACAAATAAAGTCATTACTGAATCTGCAGGAGCTAAATGAACTATACAAGGTGTAAATTAATTTTACATTTCTAACATTTCAGTCATATTTTCCTGGAAGTCGACACCTACATGAAGAAAAGAAATGCAGTCACATGTAGCTATTAGGTACAAAAATATTCTTAATATATAAATGCAAGGCTATTCTTGGATAGCATTTATATTTTCCATTATAATCTGGCTCCTTTTCCAATAAAGTTCAGTATTTGTGGCAGCCTTTCTTTCAGAAATGTGAAGGCTTCCTTGCCGTGAGCATTTCAAATGTTCAGAAATACCAACTGTGATTCAAATGATGTATAAGGTCATCACCAAGAAAAGCTGTGTATACTGAACTTCCAAGGAGTCAAACAGAAGAAAAATATATAAAGGTGCATGTGTGTGTCACACATGTGCACACACACATATACTTGGGAAGAAGCTTCTAGAAAGCATAGTGAGACAAAACAGTAATAAAAATAGAAGTGAGGTGTATAATATAAAACAGAGCTCTCGGTTCTTTGATATTTCCTTAGCCTCCCATATCACCCAGCACACCAGTTACACACAGTAGGCACCCAGTAATAATTTATGTGAATTGATCTGACAGAGAATAACCAAATTTGGGTCAGTGTGTAGAGTCTGACTAAAGTCTCCCTTTTAAAAAAGGCCAACTTGATCTAGTTTATTCTAAATAATACTACTAAGAAACATTTGTTTAGTGCTTACTGTTAATCAGAGTGTGGGACAGATGCTTTATATGGTTGATGTGATGCAAACCCTAAAGCCCTCCTGGGTGAGAGCTGCCGTTACCGTCCTAACTCACATACAAGGGAAGGGAAGCATCAGGTTCTGAGGAACTCTCATCTGCTATGCCTTCCTCCTGGAATGCTCTTTCCCTGTTCTTACATGCCTGCCTCCTTCTGCTCTGTCCAATCTCAGCTTAAATGTCACCCCCTCACAAAACCCTTCTCTGAGGCCCACATAGTTCTATTTCAGCCCATTTTGTTCACAGCATTTTCCTCAGATGCTATCATTGGGTTTGTTTATTCATTTATAATCTCTCTCTCTCATTAGCAGAGTCATTCCATGATGCTGGTGGATGACAAGAAGAAATCATATATATATATACATATATCTCATAATATAGTGTATTTAATATATGCTTCTGAATCGTGGTACTAGAGAAGACTCTTGAGAATCCCTTGGACAGCAAGGAGATCAAACCAGGCAATCCTAAAGGAAATCAATCCTGAATATTCTTTGAAAGGACTGATGCTAAAGCCCCAATACTTTGGCCATCTGATACAAAGAGCTGGCTCATTGGAAAAGACCCTGATACTTGGAAAGATTGAGGACAGGAGGAGAAGGGGACAACAGAGAATGAGATGGTTGGATGGCATCAGTGATTCAATGGACATGAGTTTGAGCAAACTCAGGGAGATAGCTAAAGACAAGGAAGCCTGGCATGCTGTAGTCCATGGGGTCACAGAGTCAGACACAACTTAGTGACTGAACATTAATGTATATTTAATTTGTATTTAAGAGAATTAACAAATATGTCAAATACAGAGCTAATAAGAATGGAGAAGGGATTCTAATTCATAATTACTGGACTCCATACGTTGCTAGATTCCAGTAACAGCATTGATTAATTTATTTTTTAATGTATTCATTGTGTCCTTTTTTACCGAGTGCCTACCACATTCCAAATACTTTTCCAAGCCATGAGAAAGCAATAGTGAATGAGATAGGAAAAGAACCTGAAGCACTTATTGTAAAGTGGATATAAAAGACAAATGAACAGGCAGTTACTGAGGGGTAAATGATGTGATTAGGAGTTAATCAGAGACAGGTGACTGATTAAGGGGACAGGAAGTTATCAAGAAAGACTTCCCAGAGGAAATGATGTCTAAAAAGCAAGTGAAAAGCAAGTGGAAGTCAATCATTTGAAGGCACACCTAGTGGTGACACGGAGGAGAGGATAATGGAAGAAATCTCCGAGCAGAAAGGGCAACGTGGACTGAGCCTCAGAGGCTGCCAGGGGAGGCATGGCAGGGAATACGGCAGGCAGACAACGCCCAGGTCATGACAGTAGTTGAAAATGAATCAGATAGCTAGGAATCTAGGCTAAGAAAAACTGAACACTGTTTAAAGATAGTGGCATAATTACATTATAATGGCTTTGGTGGTGGAGAGGTTTAGGTGGAGCCTGGAGGCAGCAAAAGCTATTGCAGTACTCTTGTTTAGAAATAGTAGTCAGCTACAAATGGGTAATAGCAAGACGGACAGAAAAATAAAGCACATTTGAAAAAGACTGTAGAGGTATTTAGAAGGAAGAATCAATAGGACCTGAATAATTTTATGTGAGACAGGAGAAGGCATGGAAAAAGTGAAGATAACTTCCAAGTTCATGACTTCAGAAACCAAATACCAATACTGAGATAGGAAAAATATAAAGAACAAAAGCTTAAATTCCCCCAGATCAATAGAATGGGCAGTGGGGCAGTGGTGGTGTGGAAAACAGTGAAGACATATTCAGTTGAAGACCTCTCCTAGACCTCCAAATCAAGGAATACAGGCCTAGAGTTCAGGACTAAGTTCTGAGGCTGTAGACTTGTCTTCATCAGTATTCAGAGCCTTATTGAAGACATGTGAGGGACGAGGTGGTTCAAGGAATACAGGTAGAATGAGATGGCCTGAGCAATTGCACTCATCTCACATGCTAGCAAAGTAATTCTCAAAATTCTTCAAGCCAAGCTTCAACAGTACGTGAACTGTGAACTTCCAGATGTACAAGCTGGATATAGAAAAGACAGAGGAACCAAAGATCAAATTCCCAACATCCACTGGATCATCAATAAAACAAGAGAGTTCCAGAAAAACATCTACTTCTGCTTTGTTGACTATGCCAAAGCCTTTGACCATGTGGATCACAGAAAACTGTGGGAAATTCTTCAAGAGATAGGAATACCAGACCACCTGACTGCCTCCTGAGAAATCTGTATGCAGGTCAGGAAAGAACAGTTAGAACTGGACATGGAACAACAGACTGGTTCCAAATCAGGAAAGGAGTATATCAAGGTTATATATTGTAACCCTGCCTATTCAACTTATATGCAGAGTACATCATGCAAAATGCAGGATTTGAGGAAGCACAAGCTGGATTTTCTTGGGTTACAAAATCACTGCAGATGGTAACTACAGCCATGAAATTAAAAGACACTTGCTTCTTGGAAGAAAAGCTTTGACCAATCTAGACAGCATACTAAAAAGCAGAGACATTACTTTGCCAACAAAGTTCCATCTAGTCAAAGCTATGGTTTTCCCAGTAGTCAAATATGAAAGTGAGAGGTGGACTATATAAAGAAAACTGAGCACTGAAGACTTCCAGCTTTGAACTGTGGTGTTGGAGAAGACTCTTGAGAGTCCCTTGAACTGAAAAGAGATCCAACCAGTTAATCCTAAAGGAAATCAGTCCTGAATATTCATTGAAACGACTGATGCTGAAGCTGAAACCTGAATACTCTGGCCACCTGATGTGAATAACTGACTCCTTGGAAAAGACCCAGATGCTGGGAAAGATTGAAGGCTGGAGGAGAAGACGACGACAGAGAATGAGATGATTGGATGGCATCACCGACTCGATGGACATGAGTTTGAGTAAAATCTGGGAGATGGTGATGAACAGGGAAGTCTGGCATGCTGCAGTCCATGGGGTCACAAAGAGTCAGACACAACTGAGCAATTGAACTGAACTGACTGACAGAGGAACAACATTCAAGGGAAATGTGGAGAACTAGGAACTTCAAAAGGATCAAGACAAGCCATGCAGATAATGGGGAGAAAACTAGGAGATGTCACAGACGCCAAGAAAAGAAGTCTCTAGAATGAGAAGAGTCCAACATGCCCAAAGGAGCTGTAAAGGAACGTGTGGATAGAATGTGGACCCAATACTGACAAAAATAAGGTAGAGGTAGGTGTCGGTGATGTTCTAGGACAGAATGGTGACAGGACAAGGAATGGAGATAATGACTTTGAGACTAGCACTTAAAATGCATCTGGATGTTCATGGATGACAATGATGCAGAGACCAGAGAGTATGACCAAATGCATAAGACTCTCAGGGCAGTAGTTTTTCACTTGAGTGAGGAGTAATGGTGTGTACAGCAATGTGTGTGCTGTGTTTAGTTGCTCAGTCATGTCCAACTCTTTGCAACCCCATGGACTGTGGCCCACCAGGTTCCTCTGTCCATGGTGATTCTCCAGGCAAGAATACTGGAGTGGCTTGCCATGCCCCCTCCAGGGGATATTCCCAATCCAGGGACCAAATCCAGATCTCCTATATTGCAGGTGGATTCTATATTGTCTGAGCCACCAGAGAAGCCCAAGAATACTGGAGTAGGTAGTTTATCCCTTCTCCAGGGGATTTTCCTGACCCAGGAATCCAACTGGTGTCTCCTGCATTGCAGGTGGATTCTTTACCAGCTGAGCTACCAGGGAAGCCCATACAGCAATGTGAAGGTAAGCAAATCTGCTTCCCAACCTAGAAAGATTCATTTGGACTCTAAAACTGTTTCTGACTCATGAAACTACATAACACCCTGTTTTCTTATAAGACATGTTCAACTTCAGAACTTATACAATGCTCTGTATATTTTTATATTAGAAATATATATATATACATATATTCATATATATATATATACACACACACATATACATATATATATATATATACATACATACATATATGGGGGCTTCCCCAGTGGTTCAGTGGTAAAGAATCCACCTACAATGTGGGAGTTACAGGAGATGTGGGTTCGATCCCCAGATGGGGAAGATCCCCTGGAGGAGGGCACCACAACCTACTTCAGCATTATTGCCTGGAGAATCCCATGGACAGAGGAGCCTGGCAGGGTACAGTCCATAGGGTCGCAAAGAGTCGGACAGACCAAGCGACTGAACTGAACTGAATTCTTGCAGCAGCTTTGAAAACATGTTTCCTTCTCTGCACTAATGCAAAATGTATCTTTCACAGAAAGGTATACATAGATATTTGAAGAGCTTATTAAAAACAGTAAGTAACAAAATCATTATAAATTTATATTTTTCTAAGACAGAAGAAAAACTACTCCCTATAAATTCAGAGTTAGAAGGAGCCTCAGTTCTCTGAAGGGAATTTGATCGAAGAACTACGAGCAGTCTTTCCCTGACTGGGTCAAAAGGAGGAGCCATATTGTTGGGGAAATTGGCTTCATTAAGATAAGAGGTAAACAGCAGTGCTCAGAGGTTCCAGAGACTCTGTAGACAGTGCAGAGCAAAGGGAGCAGCGGGGTGGGCTGGGGGTCGGGGGTGGGGACAGTGTTACAAGACAGAGCAGCACGGAGCAGGATGTCTTCAGCTTAGATTAGGGTGCAAGGCCACTGATACACAGGTTGCAGGAAGCCCTTTGAGGTCTCAGGGCTTTGAGAGCCTGTAAGTGGTGTACTCAGAGACATGAACAGAGGCCCTCTTCTGTAGGAGTTATGAAAGTCCAGCGGGGAATCTTAACACGGAATATGATTCTCTCTCTTGTATCCCCCAGTGCCTAGTGAACATGCAATCACTGTGATAAACTGAAATGAACTTTCTTTAGAGACAATGTCCTTCCAGTTTACATTGTTTCCACTGCACATTTATGTCACTTTTTCCAGGGTGAGACAGCTTTATAAATGCTATGACCTAGTTTTGTTTTCTCCCCACTGGATAGGTGCCTATGTAGCATCTCCATTATTGAGTGGGAAGCAGGTCATCCAGATAACTGTCAAAATCTTCAGTATTTTACTCAATATATTTATTCATTTGTTTGAGCATTTACTAAAGTTTCAACTACATAAAAACAAAGGGAAAAATAGAAGTGAACAATATCCTGCCATCTAGAAAACAATGGAGAATATTCAAGCAGTGGAAAAAGTATAAAATGAAATTAGAAACTTTCCTCCCTACTTCTCTCTCACTAATGTGAATCATTGATAACAGTTATTATGTTCATGTCCAGACCATTCTCACCCTCCCAAAAATATAACAACAATTTGCTGTACATCTAACTACATTACTGAGATTTACCTAGACAATGCTAGCTTGTTCATCAGGTTTCTAATGTACATGTACTCTCAACCAATAATGCCAGATACAAGCATTTCAAGAACTTCTTGGACAATAGAGCAATTTTAAGTTATCCAAATCCTTGAACCTTTGGTTGAAAAAAGTGATATTTGTTTGCAGGAGGTAAAACGTATGACCATCTTTGAACAATCTTAATGTCTATGTTATACCAAACAAGACTTGAAGTGACTATAGATTTGAGCTTTTTTAGTTTTTCAACCATTCACTAAATCATCTTCATCTGCTTACTTTGCAGTCTCATGAGGTCAATGTATATCCTAGTTCTAAAGGAAAGAGTTATCTTTTTATTAAAATAATGTTTTGAGCACTACCCACCAAATCACTCAGCATTCCCATATAAAAAACTAAGTGAGAAATAAATTTTCTAATTCATTGCTGGGAGAAGCATGACTTCCCTGAAGTAAGTGATAGACATCCTTTTTTTTTTTTTTTTTGATAACAAGAATTGTGTTACTGACTATATCTTTCCAAATTTACTTGTAAGAAACTGAGAGCTAAATTTAAAGATAATTTACAACCACCTTATAAATCCTTACTACTTGCATATGCATGTTCTTTTTTCTTTTGACTTTGTACTTATTTTATGTTTTCTCTGGACTTGCCTTTATTATTTCTGCACTAACCTTATTTCATTTATGTTCTTATTGCAAATGACTTCATTCCCTCTGTAAATAAATAAATAATAAAGGTATAAATTTATATAGATCAGTAGACAAGGATAAATGAATGATAAAATGTGGTTTCCCCACTGAAGTCTATTCTAAGTTTTCTATTTTCTTCATTCCATCTGCCAATTCCCTACCTTCTCACTGCAGTGGAAGCCAGCTAAAAATCTCCAAGCAGAGAAAATAAGATATTTCCCCCATATTAGCAGCTCTGCTCAATGTACTCCATTTTACCTTTACAAATAAAACCTCCACTCCAAGAGGACATGGCTCTTGATAAAGTCAAGGAGAAACTTGTGGCAGTTTGATCAAAGCTGTTAGATCATGCCAAAAGAGTTAACAAGATGGAGTTTAAGTTTGAGTTCCTGGGGCTGATATAGGCTCTCAATAAGCCATGGCATACAGCTCCTGCCAGATGGACAGGGATCATGGAGGTGGTAGAAGATTCAGTAGATCATGGAGAAGGCAATGGCACCCCACGCCAGTACTCTTGCTTGGAAAGTCCCATGGACGGAGGAGCCTGGTAGGCTGCAATCCATGGGGTCGCTAAGAGTCGGACACGACTGAGCGACTTCACTTTCACTTTTCACTTTCATGCATTGGAGAAGGAAATGGCAGCCCACTCCAGTGTTCTTGCCTGGAGAATCCCAGGGACGGGGGAGCCTAGTGGGCTGCCGTCTATGGGGTTGCACAGAGTTGGAAACGACTGAAGTGACTTAGCATCAGTAGATCAGGTCAGGACAGAGATCAACCGGCAGGGAGAGGTGAAACCCAAGCAGTGTGACTGAGTAAAAGGAAGTGTGGGAGAGAACTATAAATTAGGAAAATCTACCCAGGAAAAAATATAGGCAGTTATTGTATAATAGGCAATATCAAGTTAATTACAAAGTTTTGAGTTAGAAGCCAATTCTCAATCTTGTGAAGTAGCATGGCAGAGTGAAAAGGCAGAACTTTGTTTCCCTATTCTGCCATTTACTAAATATAAGGCACTGAATCTTTCGAAGCCTCTCTGATCCAATTATTGGTAAAATGTACAACTAACCCTTAAACTTCATATATATATAAAATATATGTGTATATATGTCATTCATTCATTTATACACAGCCAGGACTAATTTTTGTTCCTTCTTCTTACTCTTAATAGTATTATTGTTTCTGGATTTGCAGGAATAATATTTGAAGTGCCTGTTTTGAACTGGGGTAAGAGAGTTGAATCTACTGTCTGCCTTTTATTTTACTGGCCATTCTACAATTGTCTTTGTGAGTAAATGTCTTTTTGCTTAACCCAGCTATATTAAAATCCAATAATAGTCCCCCCAAAAGAAGGCTCTACTTTGCATAACCTGAAAAAAGTAGAGAAGAAAGCCTTGTGCTTGATATTAATGAACAGAAGGAATACCCTCCCCAAAACATTTTCTTCTGATATTTTCCAACTGCTGCTGCTGCTGCTGCTAAGTCACTTCAGTCCTGTCCGACTGTGTGCGACCCCAGAGACAGCAGCCCACCAGGCTCCCCCAGGCACCAGAATCGTCCCTGGGATTCTCCAGGCAAGAACACTGGAGTGAGTTGCCATTTCCTTCAATGCATGAAAGTTAAAAGTGAAAGTGAAGTCGCTCAGTCGTGTCTGACTCTTAGTGACCCCATGGACTTCAGCCTACCAGGCTCCTCCATCCATGGGATTTGCCAGGCAAGAGTACTGGAGTGCGTTGACATTGCCTTCTCCAATTTTCCAACTAACTCCTCACAAAATTTATATGGATTTATTCCAGCTCTTTGGATTGGGATTCTGTGAGGTTCAGGCTAAGGCAACAAGGCTACCAAGAACCAAGGAGGAAATAAAATCTAAATACAATAGAAAGAGTTTAAATGAATCTGGAATTCAAGAAGTTTCTGAGGCAAGTATGAAAATCTAGAATAAGAGACAGAGATCAAAGAAAAATCTAAATGTTGATGAAATCTAACAAAGGATGTTCAGATGAAATCTTATATTAATGGTTACAGAAATTTGCTTCTATGTCTAAGTATACCTTCTGAGTATGTAGGTGTTGATTTAGCTAAAACAGATAATGTCAGGATGAAAAGGTATAAAATAAATATCACAGAAAATATGCTTTTATGAATGAAAACCCAATACAAGCAGTCTTTAAATACTATTGCCTCTAAAAGTGGAGAAGGCAATGGCACCCCACTCCAGTACTCTTGCCTGGAAAATCCCATGGATGGAGGAGCCTGGTGGGCTGCAGTCCATGGGGTCGCTAAGAGTCGGACACGACTGAGCGACTTCACTTTCACTTTTCACTTTCATAGATCGGAGAAGGAAATGGCAATCACTCCAGTGTTCTTGCCTGGAGAATCCCAGGGACAGTGGAGCCTGGTGCGCGGTCGTGGGGTCACACAGAGTTGGACACAACTGAAGCGACGCAGCAGCAGCAGCAGCAGCAGCAGCCTCTAAAAGTACCTATGACTTTTGGAGACATGACCAATTGCAGACCTGGGGAAGAAAATGCATAACATGAACACAGAATGTATTATTATACGTGAAATTAAGGAAAGACTTTTGGGGCAAATCACATGGATTTAGGTGTAGGTTCCTATGGTAGAAGATAGGAAAATTTTATAATATCCATAAGAATATTAATTATAATGAATTGATACACGTTAAACATATATAGATGGGGAAATAGTGGAAACAGTGTCAGACTTTATTTTTTGGGGCTCCAAAATCACTGCAGATGGTGACTGCAGCCATGAAATTAAAAGATGCTTACTCCTGGAAGAAAAGTTATGACCAATCTAGATAGCATATTCAAAAGCAGAGACATTACTTTGCCAATAAAGGTCCGTCTAGTCAAGGCTATGGTTTTTCCAGTGGTCATGTATGGATGTGAGAGTTGGACTGTGAAGAAGGCTGAGCGCCGAAGAATCGATGCTTTTGAACTGTGGTGTTGGAGAAGACTCTTGAGAGTCCCTTGGACTGCAAGGAGATCCAACCAGTACCTTCTAAAGGAGATCAGCCCTGGGATTTCTTTGGAAGGAATGATGTTAAAGCTGAAACTCCAGTGTTTTGGCCACCTCATGCGAAGAGTTGACTCATTAGAAAAGACTCTGATGCTGGGAGGGATTGGGGGCAGGAGGAAAAGGGGCTGACAGAGGATGAGATGGCTGGATGGCATCACCGACTTGATGGACTTGAGCCTGAGTGAACTCCAGGAGATGATGATGGACAGGGAGGCCTGGCGTGCTGCGATTCATGGGGTCGCGGGGAGTCAGACACGACTGAGTGACTGAACAACTGAACTGAAACATATATAAATGCATGAGTTCATACTGACTTTTTAAAAGAAAGAAAAAGTCTCATACACTACTTCCAGATTATTCTAGAGAAAAATTTATTTAGAAAGTGGCAACTAAAAGGAAAAATTGAGCATTATCACAGGAAACCGTCCTCTTTCGGTTTTCGAACCATAGACAAGGGAAAGTTTTTCTTTACAAAAACATCAGCTAATAAATGAAGAAGAAACAAACAATGAAAAGAAAAATCATTCTGTTGCAACCACTGTGAATTGATAGAACCAGACTGAGGCAACCAATAGCCACTAACATCATAAAAAGAGAGATAACCAGTCACTGTGTTATATCCCAAGGCAGGACCCAGTACCACTTAGGAGCAGTCTTCCACAAAAATTAAAACTGAAATTGGTCAAAACTGTAAATCTAGCTAGTAATGTAGAGAAAATACAAATGCCAAAGAGATGTTTAAATACACGACGTGAATGCAACCAACAAAATCTAGACTATGGGAAATCTATAGGACAAATGACTTGGTTTCTTCAAATAAATTGGGGAAAATAAAGTGATGAGAGAGAAACTACATGTTAAAACTACAGGGACTATAACAACCAATACAATTTATGAAACTTATTTCAATTTGATTGAACAAACTATAAAAGAAATGAGATAAAGAAACTGGAACACTGATTATTATTTCAACATTTTAAGAAAATATTTAGTTGTAGTTATGGTTGTGTATTTTTTTTTCCAGTATTCATGTAACATGACATGATGTCTAGAGTTTGTTCAAAACACTCCAGGGAGAAAGGTGAAATGGTTAAGAGTATAGATAGAACAAGATTGGTCATGAGTTCAAAATGGCTAAAACAGAGAGATGGCTAATGATACTATACCACTTCTACAAATGTTTGATGTTTTCCAAAAAGAAAAGTTAAAATCAAAAAGAAATCCATAAACTATTCTATTGGAGTAATCACAATAAAAATTAAATTCTTGAAAATGATTATTTTGTTGTATTATGCAATTGCGTAATTATTTCTTACCAGAAAGGTACCTTTTAGAACTTAGACTAACAAAACTGGATGAAGTACATTTTTAAGAGTTAAATAAATATCTAAACTTTATAGTATTTATTTTAGTTTTCCACACATTTGATTTTTTTCTAACTTTCAGTTCATATTAGTAGGATGTTAGGAAGGGACAATCAAAAGAATTCAGAGTGGCACTGTGATCAGAGCATATTGGCCCCTTAGTGAAAAGAATTAAATGAAAGCAACATTAAAAAAAATTATGTTCTTGCCAGGTCACTGCTAGAAAAAGAGAGATGTGAGACTAATCAGGGATAATGGTAAGAAACAAAGAACTCTTAGGAGTAAGTGTTAAAGGAGGTCTGAGATAAAGCTGAAATAACTTTCATAATTTATGCAGATGACACAATGAAGCTAAGAATAGGGAATTTGTGTGTAATAGAGTCAGGTTAATTAGAGGGAGAGAAATGACTGCAGAAGAGCACACTGAGTTCAAAACTAGAAGCAAAACTAGAGATGCAGACATTTTAGGAGGAAAAACTTCTGAGGAAAAAAGTCACATATTAAAGGTATTGGAAGTTTTGAAAGGTGAGGAAAATAAAAATGCCTAGCTGTCCTGAAAATACAAAGGTTTGAAGGATTGATTATGAGTGGACAGCACCTATTTCTGAACTCTCCAGTCTGCGGGCAAGTTAAGGGCAAATGGCATTGTATGAAAGGCACAATGACCTCTTTGCAGGCAAGACACACTTCCAAAGCTCCTCTGTCCCTTCACGGCAGCACAGACTCCACTGACAGGGGATAATAATTTTACAAAGCATAATCCAATCACCTCCTGAACCTTCAAATTGCATGTTGCAGTTAATAGAAGTATTGATTCCATTGTCAGAGTCACTGCAACTTTTTTTTATTGTACAGAAGCATGGATGGTAAAAAATCTAAGCTGGGCAAAAACAGATAATGTACTTTTTTTTCCTTGATTGTGCAATGATATGGGGAAAACCTCATCCTGCTGTTCTCATACCACACACACACCCACAGACACTTATCACAGACTCAGCCCTGTTTTCATCACATCAGTTCTAAACACAGAGGCCACACAGTTTAGTGCCAAAGGATATGGCCTTTGACTTCAAGTAGACCTCAATGTCTGTCCTTACCCTGCCACCCACCCCCTAGTTGTATTCTTGCAGTCATAATCCTTAACCTCTCACCTACTCCATAGTATGGATCAGGGTTAAATAAGATAATAAATACAAAGTGCTTAGCCTGCATTCTGGCACATAACAATTTGTGGCAGTTTCATAAATATGTTTAGTAACTTGCAGAACACTGATGGTAATCCAAGTAATTCTTGGTTATAGGCACACAGATAAATTCGGTCCAGTAGAAGTTCAACTGACTTCCATCTCCCACTATTTAAGAAGCCAGTTTTGCTTCTGTTAAGCAAATCTCAATCAGCCTTTCTGATGAACTTATGTATTTGGTAGCTCTTTAGATTCTCCTTTGTTCTGGTTAGTTTTACTATCCTATCTAGTCCCTTTAGTAATTAATGAGTTAAATAAAATGTGTGATGTGTATTCATCTCATATTTGTAGAGGAGTCATGATTATATGATTATTCTCTTTCATTTATCTTTTATCCATAGTGGCTAACCAAGTGAAAATCTGCATTGTGGTCTTTACAATTACTTCCTGCCAACAAAGGTCCGTCTAGTCAAGGCTATGGTTTTTCCAGTGGTCATGTATGGATGTGAGAGTTGGACTGTGAAGAAAGCTGAGCGCTGAAGAATTGATGCTTTTGAACTGTGGTGTTGGAGAAGACTCTTGAGAGTTCCTTGGACTGCAAGGAGGTCCAACCAGTCCATTCTAAAGGAGATCAGTCCTGGGTGTTCATTGGAAGGAATGATGCTAAAGCTGAAACTCCAGAACTTTGGCCACCTCATGTGAAGAGTTGACTAATTGGAAAAAACTCTGATGCTGGGAAAGATTGAGGGAAGGAGGAGAAGGGGATGACAGAGGATGAGATGGCTGGATGGCATCACTGACTCGATGGATGTGAGTCTGGGTGAACTCCGGGAGTTGGTGATGGACAGGGAGGCCTGGCATGCTGCGATTCATGGGGTCACAAATAGTCGGATACGACTGAGCGACTGAACTGAACTGAACTGAACTGAGGTTGGTCGTAACTTTCCTTGCAAGGAGTAAGCGTCTTTTAATTTCATGGTGGCAATCACCATCTGAAGTGATTTTGGAGCCCAGAAAAATAAAGTCAGCCACTGTTTCCACTGTTTCCCCATCTATTTCCCATGAAGTGATGGGACCAGATGCCATGATCTTCGTTTTCTGAATGTTGAGCTTTAAGCCAACTTTTTCACTCTCCTCTTTAACTTTCACCAAGAGGCTCTTTAGTTCTTCTTCACTTTCTGCCATAAGGGTGGTGCCATCTGCATATCTGAGGTTATTGATTCTTCTCCCGGCAATCTTGATTCCAGCTTGTGCTTCATCCAGCCCAGCGTTTCTCATGATGTACTCTGCATATAAGTTAAATAAGCAAGGTGACAATATACAGCCTTGGTGTACTCCTTTTCCTATTTGGAACCAGTCTGTTGTTCCATGTCCAGTTCTAACTGTCGCTTCCTGACCTGCATATAGGTTTCTCAAGAGGCAGAGCAGGTGGTCTGGTATTCCCATCTCTTTCAGAATTGTCCACAGTTTATTATGATCCACACACTCAAAAGCTTTGGCATAGTCAATAAAGCAGAAATAGATGTTTTTCTGGAACTCTCTTGCTTTTTCCATGATCCAACGGATGTTGGCAATTTGATCTCTGGTTCCTCTGCCTTTTCTAAAACCAGCTTGAACATCTGGAAGTTCATGTATTGCTGAAGCCTGGCTTGGAGAATTTTGAGCATTACTTTACTAGCTTGTGAGATGAGTGCAATTGTGTGGTAGTTTGAGCATTCTTTGGCATTGCCTTTCTTTGGGATTGGAATGAAAATTGACCTTTTCCAGTCCTATGGCCACTGCTGAGTTTTCCAAATTTTCTGGCATATTTAGTGCAGCACTTTCACAGCATCATCTTTCAGGATTTGAAATAGCTCAACTGGAATTCCATCACCTCCACTAGCTTTGTTCGTAGTGATGCTTTCTAAGGCCCCCCTGACTTCACATTCCAGGATGTCTGGCTCTAGGTGAGTGAACACACCATCGTGATTATCTGGGTCATGAAGCTCTTTTTTGCATAGTTCTTCTGTGTATTTTTGCCAACTTTTCTTAATATCTTCTGCTTCTGTTAGGTCCCTACCATTTCGGTCCTTTATTGAGCCCAGCTGTGCATAAAATATTCCCTTGGTATCTCTAATTTTTGAAGAGATCTGTAGTCTTTCCCATTCTATTGTTTTCCTCTATTTCTTTGCATTGATCGCTGAGGAAGGCTTTATCTCTCCTTGCTATTCTTTGGAACTCTGCATTCAAATGGATATATCTTTCCTTTTCTCCTTTGCTTTTCACTTCCCTTCTTTTCACACGTATTTGTAAGGCCTCCTCAGATAGCCATTTTCCTGTTTTGCATTTATTTTTCTTGGGGATGGTCTTGATCCCTGCCTCCTATACAATGTCACAAACCTCCATCCATAGTTCATCAGGCACTCTATCAGATCTAGTCCCTTAAATCTATTTCTCACTTCCACTGTATTGTCATAAGGGATTTGATTTTCTTCACTTTCTTCAATTTCAGTGTGAATTTGGCAATAGGAGCTCATAATCTGAGCCACAGTCAGCTCCTGGTCTTGTTTTTGCTGACTATATAGAGTTTCTCCATCTTTGGCTGCAAAGAATATAATCAATCTGATTTTGGTGTCGACCTCTGGTGATGTCCATGTGTAGAGTCTTCTCTTGTATTGTTGGAAGAGGGTGTTTGCTATGATCAGTGCATTCTCTTGGCAGAACTCTATTAGCCTTTTCCCTGCTTCATTCTGTACTCCAAGGCCAAATTTGCCTATTACTCCAGGTGTTTCTTGACTTACTACTTTTGCATTCCAGTCCCCTATAATGAAAAGGACATCTTTTGGGGGTGTTAGTTCTAGAAGGTCTTGTAGGTCTTCATAGAACTGTTCAACTTCAGCTTCTTCAACGTTACTGGTCAGGGCATAGACTTGGATTTCCGTGATATTGAATGGTTTGCCTTGGAAATGAACAGAGATCATTCTGTCGTTTTTGAGATTGCATCCAAGTACTGCATTTCGGACTCTTTTGTTGACTATGATAGCTACTCTATATCTTCTAAGGGATTCCTGTCCACAGTAGTAGAAATAATGGTCATCTGAGTTAAATTCACCCATCCCAGTCCATCTTAGTTCCCTGATTTCTCTATTTAAAGATGTTTGTCTGGAGAAATGAATCATATTTTATTAGTTTACTGACAGAAACTTCCCCTCACCAAGACTATGCCCATATCTAAGTATATTTCCCTTACTTTTAGGAGTTATAAATTTTCTCAGTCCTTTTTCATCATATAATAAAGTTGTTCTAAAAATGGAACAACATTTCCTTAACAAGATCATAATATGTGAATTGTTGAACTAAGATAATTTATGTTGCTGCTAAAGTCCATTAACTTATGATTATTCTCATTAATTATTGCAAAAATTGGACTTGGCTAATTTTTTGAGACTGGCCACATGACAGGGTCTGAGACTGTAACTCTATCCACAGTGAAGAGACCCAAAGACACATACTCAAGGTCCCTGGATGAATCAATATACTTGAGTCAGATAAAAAATAAGTTCAAACTTTTGAATGTGAACTTTTACAAATATAAAAGATGAAATTCCCAGGTGTTACTGTCATAGGTCTGAAGATCTGAAAAGTTATGAAAAAAGAAATGGATGTGAACATACCTAGAAAAATGTAGAAAATGTCATTAGTCAGCAGTCACACTTTTCTGATTATATTTAACAGATGCTGGTGCTGTTGCTGCTGCTGCTAAGTCGCTTCAGTCGTGTCCGACTCTGTGCGACCCCATAGATGGCAGCCCACCAGGCTCCCCTGTCCCTGGGATTCTCCAGGGAAGAACACTGGAATGGGTTACCATTTCCTTCTCCAAGGCAGGAAAGTGAAAAGTGAAAGTGAAGTCGTTCAGTCGTGTCCAACTCTTAACAACCCCATGGACTGCAGCCTACCAGGCTCCTCCGTCCATGGGATTTTCCAGGGAAGAGTACTGGAGTGGGGTGCCATTGCCTTCTCCGATTCAGCAGATGCATAGCCTCACAAATGTCCTGGAAATACATATAACTTCTATCTGCATCATACTGTTTGTATAATATAATAAACAATTTCTCTAAATGACCTCTAAGACCTTTTCAGGAATTTAGAACACGTGTATTTTAAAGTACTTTGCAGTTTTTCATAAAAGCTCATAACAAACAAAAATTTTTAGACACTGAGTTGTTAAAAATTTAACAACAAAAAACCCTTGAACTCAGACTTACATAGGAAAAATTAAAATAATGTTTTCTTATAATTTAAATCATTTTTATGTAATGGAGCACAAGTCAAGATAAACCATAGAAAGCTTAGCAAAGATCTCTGGGCCCTAAGTACCTGGGATAACAACTTTGGTACAAAAATGTCAAAGCAAAGAGTGTAGATGTGAGCCCAGTGTTAGACTGGGTGGGTGTGAGGTGGAAATTCCATCAAGTATGTGAAAATATAGACTCAGAGCTCAAGAGAGATGTTAGGGCAAGAGATCTAAAACTGAGCTTTGAAACCACAGTATAGATACAGTTAATATTGATGACATATTAGAAAAAGAACAACCTGAGAGTGAAAACTGAGGGTAGCATAAAAGAAGAAAGTGAACAGAAGTGGACAAGCCACCCAGAAAGACAGAAAAGCACTGAGAAGTAGGAGGAAAACCACAGCATAATCCTCCAGAGCCAAGAAAGAGGTCAGAGATTCAAGGACCATAGAGAAAAGGTCCACTAGCCACTGAAATCTGGCGGGTAAGTTCCCCAGTGTGTGTGATAATGCACATCTTCCATTAGCAAAGAAGATTAGTCACTCCAGTCCTCTCTTCCTGAAACATAAAAAAGTAACTCTTCATTTTCCTTCAAAAACAAGAGTGTATAACATGTTTTTCTAATTTAGGCAAATATGTGTGAACACCTGCACATCCCTACTATCCAGGCTCCACCTGGGAACACCTTAAAAAATGTTTTCTCTCTTTTGTTTTCTTTATACAGAAGACTTCAATTAGAAAATATGAAATTGAGGTTAGAATTTAGAGTGCTGCAAGCTAGAGTTACTCAGATTGAAAAATAAGTGCTTTGTCTAAGAAACAGACCTAATGTATTTATATGCATTTATATAATGTATATAAATATTTAAAAGACTCCAGATTCATTTATGACTTGTAAATAATAAAAGAAATCTAATAATATAACAAATGTGAAAAGAGCCAGAGATAATATGCAAAAAACTTTGGCAGTGGTTGGGGAAGAGATGAGACACAGATTTTTAAAAGCAAAACCCCAAAGGCTTCTCTCCACAGTTTGGTGGTACGGAGCGGTGGTTAGCAGCCATGAATAAAACGAGATTCTCGAGTTTAGCCCAGCTACCTGTAGACGTTTACAGAGCATTACTTAAACAGACAGCTGGCACTTGTACTACCTAGCTGCTGTTTATTCTGACTCTTTTTCCAATGGCCAGGCCACCGCCCTATCCAAACCATGCTCACTCACAATGATTCCCAAGGCAACTCCACAGCTGCTGCTAAGTCGCTTCAGTCGTGTCCGACTCTGTGCGACCCCAGAGACAGCAGCCCAACCAGGCTTCCGCGCCCCTGGGATTCTCCAGGCAAGAACACTGGAGTGAGTTGCCATGTCCTTCTCCAATGCATGAAAGTGAAAAGTGAAAGTGAAGTCACTCAGTGTCCGACTCTTAGCGACCCCATGGACTGCAGCCCACCAGGCTCCTCCATCCATGGGATTTTCCAGGCAAGAGTGCTAGAGTGGGGTGCCATCGCCTTCTCCACAGCAGTGAGTTGGAAATGAGGGTCTCGGTTGAATAGCATTTCACCTGGCTTGACAAATACCCCTCGGCGTCTATCTGCACACCATCCCATAACATTTGCAGATGCTGAGTTGTGTCAGAATCTGACAAAGCTTCAGATGTACACAGGTGCTTTTCTCTCTTTTTAATTCTGGGAGGAGGAGAGATGTGATGGGGTGCCACAAGTACCACTGTGAGACTCCAGATATTTCCCAAATAGACAAGAAATAAACATTACAAGAGAATGGATTTGTAAAGCCATTGTGCTTGTTTAAAAGACATACAGAGAACCATAAGGGAAAAAATAACAAACCAGCGCTCAGTTTATTTTCAAATCTTTCTGAGGGATTAAGACAGTTAAAAGGAAGCACGCTCACATCCTTAACTACAGAATCATATATCCCATATCTAGGTCTCATGACTCCTCACACGATTCCCATCACACTGAGAATTCTGGCTGTCTGACTTTCCTTCAAGTTGGCCCCACTGGAGCCTGGCTGTCCTGTGGTTCTCAGAGTTCAGCCTGTGGGAATGCAAGAAGGTGATACCTGTAACAGGGCTCCTGACCAGCACAGGACAGGCACTGTTCCAAATTCTGCCTTATCTTGACATCCCTGTGTGTGATCCTTAACAATAAATTCCGTCAGCGTGAATACTAAATGGCATGCTATTATTTTAGAACACCAATATCATAGTTGAACTTCACGCAATGTGGTGCCACAGCATTGAGAGGAAAAAGCAAAACTATATGAAACTCCCACAGAGTAAATGCGGAATACCAGCACAGTATAATTTAAAGGCAGATATTGAGTATGGTCTCCCCAGCAGCCGTCTCAAACTGTTTCACATTAACAACACCTACAATGTGTCTAAGCACTGCCCATACATAGATGAGGAAATGTGGGCACTGAGGATTTACATAGCTTGCATGCATGCTCAGTCATCCATTCGTGTCTAACTCTTTGTAACCCATGGTCTGTAGCCCCTCCAGGCAAAAATACTGGAGTGGGTTTCCATTTCCTCCTCCAGGGGATCTTGCCAACCCAGGGATTGAATCCACATCTCCTGCATTGGCAGGCAGATTCTTTACCTTTGAGACACCTGGGAAGCCCCTTACATAGCTTACCTAGTGTTAAAAAGATACCCAGAGGCCTAGTCAGGGTTTAAATCCTGACAATCTGACTCCAGAGCCTGTATTTTTTTTAACCACCATCCTCTTCTTATTCAAAATAATAGTACTGGGATGACTAATAAGAAATGTCTTCTCACTGTGCACAGAAAGGAGTTAGAACAATACAGAAAAATAAGAGCAAAGAGAAACAACTTTTTACCAAGGCTTAATTAACAGGGATTTTGTGCAGATAAGTATAAGAAATACTAGGAGATAAAGCAAAAAACACTTTAGCTAAAGAGAAGATATATCTTCAAAAACATATAATTGTCAATACGTGATAGGCTCTTCCAGGTTCTATTACCCGCTATCACAGCATACTGTAATTATCTATTTTCACATAAGGCTCCCTTTTAGATTGAGGATGTGGTCAGGCTCCCATTCACCCTCCCATCTGCAGAGCGCTGAGACAAGCACACATCAGATATTCAAATAGTATTGAATGCCTGATTGGCTGAAGGAATGAATGAAGGAATGCTTGCAACACAGTAACATTTATGTATGATAAACACTGTGAGATTTTCAGAGAAAGAGAGATCCACAGAGGGATAAAGCAGTAAAATATCTAAAAGAAGTAGGTCTTCACCTGGATCATGTACAATGAATGGAAGTTTACCCTCAGATAAGAACTGATTGAAAGATGACAAACTGTCAGTTTTAATGGCATGTCATCTTTTCTCACCTAAAACCTTGGCAATTTGAGGAGCAAATACTTAAAAGGGAAATATTGTTTTCTTATAGGCGCTGAGTTGAACAACCCTAGGAATGAAAAGCTATGAATAAAAAATATAATACAGTTTGGTAAACTATAAGAAAGAAAGGTGCTAATTAAAAAGTACATTAAAAAATGTCAATGATCCATGTTTCAAGAATTGTTTCCTCTCACATAACTGCCTATCTACTTTTCTGTTATCTGGTAGGAATACTGCAATATTCCTACAGCCTTATAAGTTAGATTTCTACCACTCCCTAATTTTAATGGCTATCTAAAGAGTTTCATGGTCCTCTGATTATTGCTCTAAAAAAATGCATTCTCATAAAGAGTACACGGTGATGCTGCTTTAGCACCAATATACATTTTTATAGTTACTCTTACCAAGGGATATTGAGATTATAACAAAATGCAATTTATTCCGACCTGAGAAGCAAACTCAGAACAAGCCATTACTCTTCTGTATTTCTAATACATCATTTTCCTCATTAGATTTTTCTGGCACAATCTTCCCATCCATATGCATTCTTCAAATATAAGTTTATATTCAACTGATTGCTTGTGGCAATCAATTTCTTAAAAGCTATTCTTAAGCTGGATGCTTAGGTTTATATATACAGCACAATATCTGGGGGGAAATTGAACTGTGATAATAATTAGGCACAGACCTGGGGTTAGAAAATAAAGAAACCAAACTGGAAGGGGTAAGGAAGAAAGTGAGAGCAGACATTTTGCTTTATTAGCATAGGTGTAATTATCATTTTCAGTACCAAAATTTGGAGTGTCTTAAGCACCATCAGTTATTTTATTCCATGATTTTCACCTTTCAAAAGACTTTGGAACTGTGACGTTGAGGTAAACTACAGCACAATTTTTAACCTTTATGTATCCTGAACACCAGCAGAATGTTGATGAAGCATGGAGATTCCTTCTGCATTAGTTTCCTAATGCTGCTGTAACAAATTATCACAAACTTAATGACTTAAAACATCAGATGTTTTATTACAGTTTTCTAGGTCAGAAGTCCTGTATGGGTCTAACTAGACTAAAATTAATTTGTGCCGATTCTAGGAGATAATCTGCTTCCTCCCCATTTGGACAGTTGGCAGGTTTCAGTTCCTTGCAGTTTTAGGACCACAATTCCCTTTCTTTGCTGCCTGAAGCTGAGGATCTTTCCCACGATATTCTTTCATTCATGGTTGCCTTTCTTCACTTTCAATGACAGCAACAGTAGGTCCAGCCCTCAGGTCGCATCTGTCTAACCCAATATTCTTTCTATCTCTTCCACTTTTAAGGACTTGTATGGTTAGACTGGACCCATGTGGATAATCTGGGACAATCTCCCCATTTCAGAGTCCTTAACTGTAACCATATATTGCAAAGTCCCTTTTGTTATGTAAGATAACAACTTCACAAGTATAAAAAATTAGGGTAGAGACATTTTGGGGGACCATTATTCTGCTTACCATACACCCTCAGTATAATTTTTGTTCTATAAAATAAAAATAGGATTTTAAAAGGGAATCAATTACATCTAAATATAGCTCATAAAGAGTTTTAAAACAAATTTTTGACATGGTTACATATGTGCTTCTTCACTGATGCAATAAGTAACAGAATCAAGTTTTGAGTCTCAGTTCAGTTCAGTTCAGTCGCTCAGTCGTGTCCGACTCTTTGCGACCCCATGAACTGCAGCACGCCAGGCCTCCCTGTCCATCACCAACTCCCGGAGTTCACTCAGACTCATGTCCATCGAGTCAGTGATGCCATCTAGCCATCTCATCGTCTGTCATCCCCTTCTCTTCCTGCCCCCAATCCCTCCCAGCATCAGAGTCTTTTCCAATGAGTCAACTCTTCTCATGAGGTGGCCAAAGTACTGGAGTTTCAGCTTTAGCATCATTCCTTCCAAAGAAATCCCAGGGCTGATCTCCTTCAGAATGGACTGGTTGGATCTCCTTGCAGTCCAAGGGACTCTCAAGAGTCTTCTCCAACACCACAGTTCAAAAGCATCAATTCTTCGGCACTCAGCCTTCTTCACAGTCCAACTCTCACATCCATACATGACCACAGGAAAAACCATAGCCTTGACTAGACGGATCTTTGTTGGCAAAATAGTCTCTGGTTTTCAATATACTATCTAGGCTGGTCATAACTTTCCTTCCAAGAAGTAAGTGTCTTTTAATTTCATGGCTGCAGTCACCATCTGCAGTGATTTTGGAGCCCAGAAAAAGAAAGTCTGACACTGTTTCCACTGTTTCCCCATCTATTTGCCATGAAGTGATGGGACCAGATGCCATGATCTTCGTTTTCTGAATGTTGAGCTTTAAGCCAACTTTTTCACTCTCCACTTTTACTTTCACTTTCATCAAGAGGCTTTTTAGTTCCTCTTCACTTTCTGCCATAAGGGTGGTGTCATCTGCATATCTGAGATTTATTGATAATATCTGAGAAATATTGATATTTCTCCCGGCAATCTTGATTCCAGCTTGTGTTTCTTCCAGTCCAGCGTTTCTCATGATGTAAAAACTGGGAATGTGATATAAAAATATGTGTGAGTTCTATAGATATCAATGCCACAGGTACTGCCAGTTCTGTTGTGGTTTGTTGCTTATTTTATAACAAAAAGAAATGCTAAATTTCAGTTTTAGATTAGTAAAAAATAAATATGTACACTCCTCAAACCCACAGAACCACTGGACCTTAACCCCTGAATTCCTAATACAAGGATGCTTAATCTGTGATCTTATATACTTTAGTTCACTTCCATGACAGAGATTTCCAGTAGCACCAATGAAAAGACAGAGAATGTCAGAGTGGATCAAAAAACAAGACTCAACTGTATGTTGTCTATAAGAAACTTACTTTAAATATTAAGACACATATAGATTAAACCTAAATGGATGGAGAAAAATACACCATGATAGCAATAATTAAAGGAAATCAAGAAGAGATATATTCATTTCAGACAAAGCAAACTTGGAAGCAAGGAGAGTTATCACAGATATAGAAAAGCATCATTTATGATAAAAAGTTTAATTCTGTAAGAAGACATAGAAATTTTGACATGTACATGCCTAATAACAGAGCATCAAGGTACGCGAAGCAAAGATTTAGAAGTGCAAGGAGATAACTGGAAACTTCAATATCCCTCTATTGGAAATAGATCCAGAAGGCAAAAAGTAAGTAAGCACATCAGTTCAGTTCAGTCACTTAGTCGTGTCCAACTCTTTGAGATCCAATGTACTGCAGGACACCACGCCTCCATGTCCATCACCACCTCCCAGAATTTACACAAACTCATGTCCATTGAGCCGATGATGCCATCCAACTATCTCATCCTCTGTTGTCCCCTTCTCCTCCTGCGTTTAATCTTTCCCAGCATCAGGGTCTTTTCAAATGAGTCAGTGCTTCACATTAGGTGGCCAAAGTATTGGAGTTTCAGCTTAAGCATCAGTCCTTTCAATGAATATTCAGGATTGATTTCCTTTAGGATTGACTGGTTAGATCTCCTTGCAGTCCAAGGGACTCTCAAGAGTCTTCTCCAAAATCACAGTTCAAAAGCATCAATTCTGCAATGCTCAGCTTCCTTTATAGTCCAACTCTCACATCCATACATACCTACTGGAAAAGCCAATAGTATATAAAGTAGTATAGCTTTAACTAGAGAGACCTTTGTTGGCAATGTCTCTGCTTTTTAATATGCTGTCTAGGTTGGTCATAGCTTTTCTTGCAAGGAGCAAGCATCTTTTAATTTCATAGCTGCAGTCACCATCTGCAGTGATTTTGGAGCCCAGAAAAGTCTGTCACTGCTTCCTCTGTTTCCCCATTTATTTGCCATGAAGTGATGGGACCAGATGCCATGATCTTAGTTTTCTGAATGTTGAGTTTTAAGCCAACTTTTTCACTCTCCTCTTTCACTTTCATCATGAAGTTCTTTAGTTCTTCTTTGCTTTCTGCCATAAGGGTGGTGTCATCTGTATATCTGAGGTTACTGATATTCCTCCTGGCAATCTTGATTCCTGATTGTGCTTCATCCAGGCCTCCATTTCTCATGATGTACTCTGCATATAAGTAATAACCAGGGTGACAATATACAGACTTGACGTACTCCTTTCCCAATTTAGAACCAATTTATTGTTCCATATCTAGCTTGTTCCATGCTGCTTCTTGACCTGCATTCAGATTTATCAGGAGGCAGGTCAGATGGTCTGGTATTCCCATCTCTTGAAGAATTCTTCATCCAGGCCTCCATTTCTCATGATGTACTCTGCATATAAGTAATAACCAGGGTGACAATATACAGACTTGACGTACTCCTTTCCCAATTTAGAACCAATTTATTGTTCCATATCTAGCTTGTTCCATGCTGCTTCCTGACCTGCATTCAGATTTATCAGGAGGCAGGTCAGATGGTCTGGTATTCCCATCTCTTGAAGAATTCTCCCATCTCTTGAAGAATTCCCATCTCTTGAAGAATTCTCCACAAAGTCAAAGGCTTTGGCATAGTCAATAAAGCAGAAGTAGATGTTTTTCTGGAACTCTCTTGCTTTTTTGATGATCCTACAAATGTTGGCAATTTGATTTCTGGTTCCTTTGCCTTTTCTAAGACAAGCTTAAACATCTGTAAGTTCATGGTTCATGGTTGAAGCCTGACTTGGAGAATTTTGAGCATTACTTTACTAGCATGTGAGATGAGTGCAATTGTACGGTAGTTTGAACATTCTTTGGCATTGGCCTTATTTGCAATTGGAAGGAAAATTGACCTTTTCCAGTCCTGTGGCCACTACTGAGTTTTCCAAATTTGCTGGCATGTTGAGTGCAACACTTTCACAGCATCATCTTTTAGAATTTGAAATAGCTCAACTGGAATTCCATCACCTCCACTAGCTTTGTTCTTAGTGATGCTTCCTAAGGCCCACTTGACTTCACATTCCAGGATGTCTGGCTCTAGGTGAGTGATCACACCATCATGATTATCTGGGTTGTGAAGATCTTTTTTGTAGTTCTTCTGTGTATTCTTGCCACCTCTTCTTAATATCTTCTGCTTCTGTTAGGTCCCTACCATTTCTGTCCTTTATCAAGCCCATCTGTGCATGAAATGTTCCCTTGGTATCTCTAATTTTCTTGAAGAGATCTGTAGTCTTTCCCATTCTGTTGTTTTCCTCCATTTCTTTGCACTAATTGCTAAGGAATGCTTTCTTATCTCTCCTTGTTATTCTTTGGAATTCTGTATTCAAATGGGTTATCGTTCCTTTTTTCCTTTGCCTTTCACTTCTCTTTTTTTCATAGCTGTTTGTAAGGCCTCCTCAGACAACCATTTTGCCTTTTTGCATTTCTTTTTCTTGGGGATAGTCTTGATCACTGCCTCCTATACAATGTCTCAAAACTCCATCCATAGTTCTTTAGGCACTCTATCAGATCGAATCCCTTGAATCTATTTGTCATTTCCACTATATAATAATAAGGAATTTGATTTAGGTCATACCTGAATGGTCTAGTGGCTTTCCCTACTTTCTTCAATTTCAGTCTAAATTTGGCAATAAGGAGTTTATGATCTGAGCCACAGTCAGCTCCTGATCTTGTTTTTGCTGACTGTATAGAGCTTCTCCATCTTTGGCTGTAAAGAATATAATCAATCTCATTTCGGTGTTGACCATCTGATGATGTCCATATGTAGAGTCTTCTCTTGTATTGTTGGAAGTGGGTGTTTGCTATGATCAGTGCGTTCTTTTGGCAAAACTCTATTAGCCTTTGCCCTGCTTCATTCTGTACTCCAAGGCCAAATTTGCCTGTTACTCCAGGTGTTTCTTGACTTCCTACTTTTGCATTCCAGTCCCCTATAATGAAAAGGACATCTTTTTTGGGTGTTAGTTCTAAAAGGTCTTGTAGGTCTTCATAGAACCATTCAACTTCAGCTTCTTCAGCATTACTGGTTGGGGCATACACTTGGATTACTGTGATATTGAATGGTTTGCCTTGGAAACGAACAGAGATCATTCTGTCATTTTTGAGATTGCATCCAAGTACTGCATTTCAGACTCTTATGTTGACCATGATGGCCACTCCATTTCTTCTGAAGGATTCCTGCCCACAGTAGTAGATATAATGGTCATCTGAGTTAAATTCACCCATTCCAGTCCATTTGAGTTTGCTGATTCTAGAATGTCGACATTCACTCTTGCCATCTTCTGTTTGACCACTTCTAATTTGCCTTGATTCATGGACCTGACATTCCAGTTTCCTATCCAATATTGCTCTTTACGGCATCAGACTTTACTTCCATCACCAGTCAGATCCACAACTCAGTGTTGTTTTTGCTTTGGTTCCATCTCTTCATTCTTTCTGAAGTTAGTTGTCCACTGATCTCCAGTAACATATTGGGCACCTACTGACCTAGAGAGTTCATCTTTCAGTGTCCTATCTTTTTGCCTTTTCATGCTGTTCATGGGATTCTCAAGGAAAGAATACTGAAGTGGTTTGCCATTCCCTTCTCCAGTGGATCACGTTTTGTTAGAACTCTCCACCATGACCCATCTGTCTTGGGTGGCCCTACAAGTAATGGATCATAGTTTCATTGAGTTAGACAAGGCTGTGGTCCATATGATTAGATTGGTTAGTTTTCTGTGATTGTGGTTTTCATTCTATCTGCCCTCTGATGGAGAGGCTTAGGGAAGCTTCCTGATCAGATCACATCAGATCAGATCAGTCGCTCAGTCGTGTCTGACTCTTTGCGACCCCATGAATCGCAGCACGCCAGGCCTCCCTGTCCATCACCAGCTCCCAGAGTTCACTCACCTCACATCCATCGAGTCAGTGATGCCAGCCAGCCATCTCATCCTCTGTCGTCCCCTTCTCCTCCTGCCCGCAATTCCTCCCAGCATCAGAGTCTTTTCCAATGAGTCAACTCTTCTCATTAGATGGCCAAAGTACTGGAGTTTCAGCTTTAGCATCATTCCTTCCAAAGAAATCCCAGGGCTGATCTCCTTTAGAATGGATTGGTTGGATCTCCTTGCAGTACAAGGGACTCTCAAGAGTCTTCTCCAACACCACAGTTCAAAAACATCAACTCTTCAGCACTCAGCCTTCTTCACAGTCCAACTCTCACATCCATACATGACCACAGGAAAAACCATAGCCTTGACTAGATGAACCTTTGTTGGTAAAGTAATGTCTCTGCTTTTGAATATGCTATCTAGGTTGGTCATAACTTTCCTTCCAAGGAGTAAGCGTCTTTTAATTTCATGGCTGCGGTCACCATCTGAAGTGATTTTGGAGCCCAGAAAAATAAAGTCTGACACTGTTTCCACTGTTTCCCCATCTATTTCCCATGAAGTGGTGGGACCGGATGCCATGAACTTTATTTTCTGAATGTTGAGCTTTAAGCCCAGTTTTTCACTCTCCTCTTTCACTTTCATCAAGAGGCTTTTTAGTTCCTCTTCACTTTCTGCCATAAGTGTGGTGTCATCTGCATATCTGAGGTTATTGATATTTCTCCCGGCAATCTTGATTCCAGCTTGTGTTTCTTCCAGTCCAGCGTTTCTCATGATGTACTCTGCATATAAGTTAAATAAACAGGGTGACAATATACAGCCTTGACATACTCCTTTTCCTATTTGGAACCAGTCTGTTGTTCCATGTCCAGTTCTAACTGTCGCTTCCTGACCTGCATACAAATTTCTCAAGAGGCAGATCAGGTGGTCTGGTATTCCCATCTCTTGAATAATTTTCCACAGTTTATTGTGATCCACACAGTCAAAGGCTTTGGCATAGTCAATAAAGCAGAAGTAGATGTTTTTCTGGAACTCTCTTGCCTTTTCCATGATTCAGCGAATGGTGGCAATTTGATCTCTGGTTCCTCTGCCTTTTCTAAAACCAGCTTGAACATCAGGAAGTTCACGGTTCACGTATTGCTGAAGCCTGGCTTGGAGAATTTTGAGCATTACTTTACTAGCATGTGAGATGAGTGCAATTGTGCAGTAGTTTGAGCATTCTTTGGCATTGCCTTTCTTTGGGATTGGAATGAAAACTGACCTTTTCCAGTCCTGTGGCCACTGCTGAGTTTTCCAAATTTGTTGGCATATTGAGTGCAGCACTTTCACAGCATCATCTTTGAGGATTTGGAATAGCTCAATTGGAATTCCATCACCTCCACTAGCTTTGTTCGTAGTGATGCTTTCTAAGGCCCACTTGACTTCACATTCCAGGATGTCTGGCTCTAGGTCAGTGATCACACCATAGTGATTATCTCGGTCATGAAGATCTTTTTTGTACAGTTCTTCTGTGTATTCTTGCCATCTCTTCTTAATATCTTCTGCTTCTGTTAGATCCATACCATTTCTGTCCTTTATGGAGCTATCTTTGCATGAAATGTTCCTTTGGTATCTCTGATTTTCTTGAAGAGACCCCTAGTCTTTCCTATTCTGTTGTTTTCCTCTATTTCTTTGCATTGATCACTGAAGAAGGCTTTCTTATCTCTTCTTCCTCTTCTTTGGAACTCTGCATTCAGATGTTTATATGTTTCCTTTTCTCCTTTGCTTTTTGCTTCTCTTCTTTTCACAGCTATTTGTAAGGCCTCCCCAGACAGCCATTTTGCTTTTTTGCACTTCTTTTCTATGGGAATGGTCTTGATCCCTGTCTCCTGTACAATGTCACGAACCTCATTCCATAGTTGATCAGGCACTCTATCTATCAGACCTAGGCCCTTAAATCTTTTTTTTTTTTTTGCTTTTTTTTTGCTTTTTATTTTTAATTTTTTTAATTTTATTTTATTTTTAAACTTTACATAATTGTATTAGTTTTGCCAAATATCAAAATGAATCTGCCACAGGTATACATGTGTTCCCCATCCTGAACCCTCCTCCCTCCTCCCTCCCCATACCATCCCTCTGGGTCATCCCAGTGCACTAGCCCCAAGCATCCAGTATTGTGCATTGAACCTGGACTGGCAACTCGTTTCATACATGATATTTTACATGTTTCAATGCCATTCTCCCAAATCTTCCCACCCTCTCCCTCTCCCACAGAGTCCATAAGACTGTTCTATACATCAGTGTCTCTTTTGCTGTCTCGTACACAGGGTTATTGTTACCACCTTTCTAAATTCCATATATATGCGTTAGTATACTGTATTGGTGTTTTTCTTTCTGGCTTACTTCACTCTGTATATTAGGCTCCAGTTTCATCCACCTCATTAGAACTGATTCAAATGTTTTCTTTTTAATGGCTGAGTAATACTCCATTGTGTATATGTACCACTGCTTTCTTATCCATTCATCTGCTGATGGACATCTAGGTTGCTTCCATGTCCTGGCTATTATAAACAGTGCTGCGATGAACATTGAGGTACATGTGTCTCTTTCCCTTCTGGTTTCCTCAGTGTGTATGCCCAGCAGTGGGATTGCTGGATCATAAGGCAGTTCTATTTCCAGTTTTTAAAGGAATCTCCACACTGTTCTCCATAGTGGCTGTACTAGTTTGCATTCCCACCAACAGTGTAAGAGGGTTCCCTTTTCTCCACACCCTCTCCAGCATTTATTATTTGTAGACTTTTGGATCGCAGCCATTCTGACTGGTGTGAAATGGTACCTCATAGTGGTTTTGATTTGCACTTCTCTGATAATGAGTGATGTTGAGCATCTTTTCATGTGTTTGTTAGCCATCTGTATGTCTTCTTTGGAGAAATGTCTGTTTAGTTCTTTGGCCCATTTTTTGATTGGGTCATTTATTTTTCTGGAGTTGAGCTGTAGGAGTTGCTTGTATATTTTTGAGATTAGTTGTTTGTCAGTTGCTTCATTTGCTATAATTTTCTCCCATTCTGAAGGCTGTCTTTTCACCTTGCTAATAGTTTCCTTTGATGTGCAGAAGCTTTTAAGGTTAATTAGGTCCCATTTGTTTATTTTTGCTTTTATTTCCAATATTCTGGGAGGTGGGTCATAGAGGATCCTGCTGTGATGTATGTCCGAGAGTGTTTTGCCTATGTTCTCCTCTAGGAGTTTTATAGTTTCTGGTCTTACGTTTAGATCTTTAATCCATTTTGAGTTTATTTTTGTGTATGGTGTTAGAAAGTGTTCTAGTTTCATTCTTTTACAAGTGGTTGACCAGATTTCCCAGCACCACTTGTTAAAGAGATTGTCTTTAATCCATTGTATATTCTTGCCTCCTTTGTCAAAGATAAGGTGTCCATATGTGCATGGATTTATCTCTGGGCTTTCTATTTTGTTCCATTGATCTATATTTCTGTCTTTGTGCCAGTACCATACTGTCTTGATAACTGTGGCTTTGTAGTAGAGCCTGAAGTCAGGTAGGTTGATTCCTCCAGTTCCATTCTTCTTTCTCAAGATCGCTTTGGCTATTCGAGGTTTTTTGTATTTCCATGCAAGTTGTGAAATTATTTGTTCTAGCTCTGTGAAGAATACTGTTGGTAGCTTGATAGGGATTGCACTGAATCTATAAATTGCTTTGGGTAGTATACTCATTTTCACTATATTGATTCTTCCAGTCCATGAACATGGTATATGTCTCCATCTATTAGTGGCCTCTTTGATTTCTTTCACTAGTGTTTTATAGTTTTATATGTATAGGTCTTTAGTTTCTTTAGGTAGATATATTCCTAAGTATTTTATTCTTTCCGTTGCAATGGTGAATGGAATTGTTTCCTTAATTTCTCTTTCTGTTTTCTCATTATTAGTGTATAGAAATGCAAGGGATTTCTGTGTGTTGATTTTATATCCTGCAACTTTACTATAGTCATTGATTAGTTCTAGTAATTTTCTGGTGGAGTCTTTAGGGTTTTCTATGTAGAGGATCATGTCATCTGCAAACAGTGAGAGTTTTTCTTCTTTTCCAATTTGGATTCCTTTTATTTCTTTTTCTTCTCTGATTGCTGTGGCCAAAACTTCCAAAACTATGTTGAATAGTAATGGTGAAAGTGGGCACCCTTGTCTTGTTCCTGTCTTTAGAGGAAATGCTTTCAATTTTTCACCACTGAGGATAATGTTTGCTGTGGGTTTGTCATATATAGTTTTTATTATGTTGAGGTATGTTCCTTCTATTCCTGCTTTCTGGAGAGTTTTTATCATAAATGGATGTTAAATTTTGTCAAAGGCTTTCTCTGCATCTATTGAGATAATCATATGGTTTTTATTTTTCAATTTGTTAATGTGGCGTATTACACTGATTGATATGCGGATATTGAAGAATCCTTGCATCCCTGGGATAAAGCCCACTTGGTCATGGTGTATGATCTTTTTAATGTGTTGTTGGATTCTGATTGCTAGAATTTTGTTAAGGATTTTTGCATCTATGTTCATCAGTGATATTGGCCTGTAGTTTTCTTTTTTTGTGGGATCTTTGTCAGGTTTTGGTATTAGGGTGATGGTATAGGCCCTTAAATCTATTTCTCACTTCCACTGTATAATCATAAGGGATTTGATTTAGGTCATACCTGAATGGTCTAGTGGTTTCCCCTACTTTCTTCAATTTCAGTCTGAATTTGGCAATAAGGAGTTCATGGTCTGAGCCACAGTCAGCTCCTGGTCTTGTTTTTGCTGACTGTATAGAGCTTCTCCATCTTTGGCTGCAAAGAATATAATCAATCTCATTTCGGTGTTGACCATCTGGTGATGTCCATGTATAGAGTCTTCTCTTGTGTTGTTGGAAGAGGGTGTTATGACCAGTGCATTTTCTTGGCAAAACTCTATTAGTCTTTGCCCTGCTTCATTCTGTATCCCAAGGGAAATTTGCCTGTTACTCCAGGTGTTTCTTGACTTCCTACTTTTGCATTCCAGTCCCCTATAATGAAAAGGACATCTTTTTTGGGTGTTAGTTCTAAAAGGTCTTGTAGGTCTTCATAGAACTGTTCAAATTCAGGTTCTTCAGCATTACTGGTTGGGGCACAGACTTGGATTACTGTGATATTGAATGGTTTGCCTTGGAAACGAACAGAGATCATTCTGTCGTTTTTGAGATTGCATCCAAGTACTGCATTTCGGACTCTTTTGTTGACCATGATGGCTAATCCATTTCTTCTGAGGGATTCCTGCCCGCAGTAGTAGATATAATGGTCATCTGAGTTAAATTCACCCATTCCAGTCCATTTCAGTTCGCTGATTCCTAGAATGTCAACATTCACTCTTGCCATCTCTTGTTTGACCACTTCCAATTTGCCTTGATTCATGGACCTGACATTCCAGGTTCCTATGCAATGTTGCTCTTTACAGCATGGGACCTTGCTTCTATCACCAGTCACATCCACAGCTGGGTATTGTTTATGCTTTGGCTCCATCCCTTCATTCTTTCTGGAGTTATTTCTCCACTGATCTCCAGTAGCATACTGGGCACCTATTGACCTGGGGAGTTTCTCTTTCAGTATCCTATCATTTTGCCTTTTCATACTGTTCATGGGGTTCTCAAGGCAAGACTGCTGAAGTGGTTTGCCATTTCCTTCTCCAGTGGACCACATTAGGGGGAAACTGGGTCTTGTTCTGATGGGCGGGGCCATCCTCATTTCAGTTCAGTTCAGTTGCTCAGTTGTGTCAGGGCCATCCTCAGTAAATCTTTAATCCAATTTTCTGTTTAAGGGTGGGGCTATATTCCCTCCCTGTTATTTGACCTGAGGCCACACTATGCTGGAGGTAATGAAGATAATGATGATCACCTTCAAAATGTCCCATGCAGGCACTGCTATTCAAACCCCCAACCCTGCAGCAGGCCACCGCCAACCCACACCTCCACCAGAGACTCCTGGACACTCACAGGCAAGTCTGACCCGTACCTCTCAAGAGACACCTAAACACAGTGCTGTCTCAGTCTCTGTGGCGTCTCTGGGTCCTGGTGTGCACAAGCTATGTTTGAGCCCTCTGAGCATCTCTGGCAGGTATGGGGTTTGATTCTAAACATGATATCACACACCCCCTACCATCTTGCTGGGCTTCTCCTTTGCCCTTGGACGTTGGGTGTCACATAGTTGCTCCAGCAGCATGCAGCCGCCACTCCACCTGTGCAGCCACCACTCCAGTGGCACAGAAAAAGGGCATAGTTGAACTCAAAAACAACACCAATTTCAACTGAATATAATGGACATCCATAGACTACTTCATTCATTAACAGAAGAATATACATTCTTCTCAAGCTCACATGAAACATTCACCAAGTTAAGCCACATTCTGGGCCATAAAAAAAAGAAATCATACAACCGCTGATCTCAGACCAAAAGGAATTAAACTATATAATATAAACAGTAGCTATCAATAACACTTATATACTGGAAAATCACAAAATACATGGAGATTAAACAACATCTAAATAGCATTTGAATCAAAGTATCTTAATGACTACATTGGGCCTGTCAACTAATCCAGGATAATTTCCAAATCTGAAGATTCTTAGATTTAGCATATCTTCAAAGTCAACTGTGTAATGTAAGGTTAAATACTCATAAGTCTGAAGTGAACATCAGAACATGGGTATCTTTGGAAAGCCATCATTATACTTACCACAACCAGCAATGAAAATTATAATTTAAAATAACAATAGCATTTACAATAGCACCAAGAAAATTAAAGTTAGGTATAAGTTTAACAAAATATTATAAGAACTATTTCTATAACAGTACATAACTTTAATGAAAGAAATCTAAGAGGATCTAAATAAATGGAAAAACATTTAATGTTTATAGATTTGAAGACCCAATCTTAAAAGATGGCAGTCCAATCTAACTTTGTCTGTATATTTAAAATATAAAATCCCAGCAAGCTATTTTGTAGAAATCAACAAACTGATTTTAAACTTTATATGGAAAAGCAAAAGCCCTAGAAGAGCCAACACAATACTGAAGAGGAAGAACAAACCTAGAAACAAAACTCACACTATCAAATTTTAAGGCTTACGTAAGTTTGCTGCAGTTAAGATAGTGTGATATTGGCCACAGAATAGGCACAGTTCAATGGAGCAGAACACAGAGCTCTGAAATAGACGCACACAAACATAGTCAAGTGATATTTTTTTTTACAAAGAAGTGAAGAATTCAAGGGAAAAATAATAAAAGATGGTGCTAAAACAACTGATCATTCACAAGCCAAAAAATGAACCCAGACACTGACCTTTCATAAAAATGAGCTCTGAATGGATCATGCACCTAAATGTAAAGTCCAAAGCTATCAATTTTCTTGAATAAAACATCACATAAAAATCTACATGACCTTGGTTTTGGTGATGAGAAATTAAATGAAATACCATTAGCGTGATCCATGAAAAAAATGTTTCATATCTTCAGGTTTCACATCTTCAGATTCAACCAACTACAGATTGGTTTGATTTGCAGATACAAAGCCTAGACTGTACATTTACTGAAGAATGAAATAGGTGTATGAGTAGACGTATGCAGTTCAAACCAATGTTATCCAAGGGTCAGCTGTTCAGTATCATCCAAATTTTAGAACATTCTGGAAAAGCAAAACTATAGAGACAGTAAACTGAACAGCATTTGCCAGGTGTTTGATGGTGGTGGGAGGAGGGGTTGAACAGGTAAAGCATAGAGGATTTTTTAGAGTGGTAAAATCATTTTTTGAGTGGTATGATACTATAATGTATAATATAAGACACTGAGCATCTGTCAAAACCCAAAGAACTTTACAGCACAAAGAGTGAATTTTATTCAATTTTTTAAAAATTCATTTAGGAGATCAAGATGGAGACAGCTTCGCTGAGGTGGGCGGAAAAATAAAGTGCTGATCTAAGTAGCTTCAGAAAGAAGAAAGGCAAAAGGAACTGTGGTTGACATTGTACTCCAGTTGATAAAGTTATTTCCTGTGGAGATACAGCTTAACAATTCCAAAATGACTGCTGTAATATTATACTGAGACTGAACAATAAATGGATGCTGGGTGGATGATGGAGTGGGAGGTTACAAATAAGCAAAGGGGGGAAGCTGAAATGTCCGATATGGTAATGAATTAGAATAGGAGATATCACTCTAAACTAATGTTCAGCTTAATATAAATAAAGGTTACATATAGAAATAGATTTCTTTTTCTGTTAGCTGAGAGAGGCTAAAAGCAATGAGAGTCCAACAACAAGGAACAAACTTAGCACCCAAATCTTGGTTTATAATACCATTCTCCAATAATAGGACCCAAGGTTCCTTACAGAAATGTTGGTTGTATATTTCCTGCCTAAATCTTACATGATGAGCTTAGAGCATCTTGAAGTGTCAGAAAGTAAGGAAGCTCTCAAAGAAACACAATGATGGGAGTGTATCAAATGGATGCTGAAAGAGCTCCTAATGGCCAAAGCTGGAACAATTTGAGCAAAAAATTAAAGTATTGGATTATAACCCAAAATATAAAAAAATGTTCATGAATTCAAACTGATGTAAATTAATGACATAAGAGACAGAAAAAGAAAAAAAGAAAGAAATTCTGTACAGAAGAATTCCAAATAATAGATATATAGATATTCCACCTGAAGGAGATGAAGAATAACTCCCTATATTTTAAGTATGGGCTGCACACAGTGACCTTTTTCCAAAGAGTGTAGTATGAAAAGAGAGAAAGGGAGTGACTTTACAGTAGAAAAACCTGACAAACATTATTGCAAGTTGTGTTTGTCAAGGTTAACATCAACAATGTTAAGAAAAGGCAGAGGAACCAGCAAATTTCCAACATCCATTGGATCACTGAAAAAGCAAGAGAGTTCCAGAAAAACATCTATTTCTGCTTTATTAACTATGCCAAAGCCTTTGACTGTACGTATCACAACAAACTGTGGAAAATTCTTCAAGTGATGGGAATACCAGACCACCTTACCTGCCTCCAGACTTCCCTGGTGGCTCAGCTGGTAAAGAATCTGCCTGCAATGAGGGAGACCTGGGTTCAATCCCTGGGTTGAGAAGGGTAAGGCTACCCACTCCAGTGTTCTGGCCTTGAGAATTCCATGGACTGTAGAGTCCATGGGGTTGCAAACAGTCAGACATGACTGAAAGACTTTCACTTTCACTTTACCTGTCTTCTGAGAAATCTGTATGCAGGTTAAGCAGCAGCACTTAGAACTGGACATAGAACAACAGACTGGTTCCAAATCGGGAAAGGAGTACATCAAGCTGTATATTGTCACCCTACTTATTTAACTTATATGCAGAGTACATCATGTGAAATGCAGGGCTGAATGAAGCACAAGCTGGAATCAAGATTGCCAAGAGAAATATCAATAACATCAGATACGCAGATGACACCACCCTTATGGCACAAAGTGAGAGTCCCTTGGACTGCAAGGAGATCCAATCAGTCCATTCTAAAGGAGATCAGCCCTGGGTGTTCTTTGGAAGGACTGATGCTAAAGCTGAAACTCCAGTACTTTGGCCACCTCATGCGAAGAGTTGACTCATTGGAAAAGACTCTGATGCTGGGAGGGATTGTGGGCAGGAGGAGAAGGGGACGACAGAGGATGAGATGGCTGGATGGCATCACTGACTCGATAGACGTGAGTTTGAGTGAACTCCGGGAGTTGGTGATGGACAGGGAGGCCTGATGTGCTGCAATTCATGGGGTTGCAAAGAATCGGACATGACTGACCAACTGAACTGAACTGAACTGAAGAAGAACTAAAGAATCTCTTGATGAACGTGAAAGAGAAGAGTGAAAAAGTTGGCTTAAAACTCAACATTCAGAAAACTAAGATCGTGGCATCTGGTACCAACACTTCATGGCAAATAGATGGAGAAACAATGGAAACAGTGACAGACTTTACTTTTTGGGACTCCAAAATCACTGCAGATGGTGACTGCAGCCATGAAATTAAAAGACGCTTGCTCCTTGGAAGTAAAGCTTTGACCAACCTAGACAGCATACTAAAAAGCAGAGATGTTACTTTGCCAACAAATGTCCATCTAGTCAAAGCTATGATTTTTCCAGTAGTGATGTATCGGTGTGAGAGTTGGACTATAAAGAAAACTGAGCACTGAAGAATTGATGCTTTTGAACTGTGATATTGGAGAAGACTCTTCAGAGTCCTTTGGACCGCAAGGAGATCCAACCAGTCAGTCCTAAAGGAAATCAGTCCTGAATAGTCAATGGACAGACTGATGCTAAAGCTGAAACTTCAATACTTTGGCTACCTGATGCAAGGAACTGACTCATTGGAAAAGACCCTGATTCTGGGAAGGATTGAAGGGAGGAAGAGAAGGGGATAGTAGAGTATCAGATAGTTGGATGGCATCACTGACTCAATGGACATGAGTTTGAGAAAGCTCCAGGAGTTGGTGAATGACAGGGAAGCCTGGCATGATGCAGTCCATGGGGTCGCAAAGAGTCTGACAAAACTGAGCATCTGAACTAAACATCAACAATGTTAAGTTTTATTGATGTTATATATGAGAATGGCACTTTATATCTGTGATTTTTTCACAAAAATTTATTACCCCTGTCTAACTGGAAGAAAAGCATCAGACAAATCTCAACTGTGGGACATTCTACAAAAGACCTTAACTCCTTGAACTTTCAAGATGAGCAGAACAGAGGAAATTCTGAATAATTGTCATAGTCAAGAGGGGTTAAGGATTCTTGATCACGAAGTGTAACATGGTATCATGGGTGGGATCCTGAAGCAGGAAAGGAACAGTAAGGGAAAACAGAATAAAAGTGAATAAAGCATGGGTTTTAGTTACCAAACTTTTATATTATCTTCACAATAACTCTACAATGTTAAAATTGGTGTAAAATTTATTTTTAAAAAATTATGTTACAGTCCAATAATTACAAATTTCAATGAATATACAAACTTTTATATTTAGTTACCAAACTTTTATATTATCTTCACAATAACTCTACAATGTTAAAATTGGTGTAAAATTTATTTTTAAAAAATTCTGTTACAGTCCAATAATTACAAATTTCAATGAATATACATCACAGGTTTTCTTACTGGAAAGATATCATTCGATGGGGGATACTCCTGGCTCAGTGCACCTAAGTCTAGCAGATTTATTAGAGCACAGAATTTACATCATGATGAGCCATGGTGGATCTTACCCTCTTTCTCTCAGACATCGGATTTAGTTTGAATTCTCTTTCAAACAATGTTCAGAGTATCTGTAACTGCCTCTAGTTTACAAAGTCTAGAAGACTAGACTAGAAGACTTCTAGTCATCTAGAAGACTTGGAGGGAGACACAGGAAGCCTGGGCCTGAGGGAGAACTCAAAATTTTTCTCTCCTTCACTTGATTTTTCTCGGATGCACATTTCTTCATTACCCGAATGATAAAACACAGAAGGATGAAACTGGGTATAAGACTCAAAAGAAAACAAACAAACAAAAAAATTAAAAACCCTGCCTTGGAGCAGCCTATTCTGAGGAAATGAGTATTCAAGGCTCTTCTAAATATGGACAAGCTCCTAAATTAGAATCCTACACTGCAGGATGGAACCAATACTCCACACGGAAATAAAATACTTTGTTTGGGTTTGGTATGGCCTGGTCTTATCTTTACTTCTTCTTCTAGAACTTCTTTGGGTCATTAAAGCAAAATCCAACTTGCTCACGGTCCTTGGTCCCAACCAAGCATCCCCTATAAAATGACCAATAGGACTTCCTGCAATACCTGATTGCAGTAAGCATTATGTTCTGCATTTTCTTTATGTCCAGATCTCTTCAAACTACTGCCTACCAATAAGGACCTACTATATAGCACAGGAAACTCTGCTCAATACTACGTAACCATCTACATGGGGAAAGAATTTGAGAAAAATAGATATATGTATAGAATAGATATATGTATACGTATAACTGAATCTCTTTGCTGTCCTCATGAAACAATCACAACATTGTTAATCAACTATGCTCCAATATAAAATAAAAAGTTTTTTTAAAAAGTAACTAGTGCCTAAGTGTACTTTTCTGCCTCCTCTGTGCCTTCTTTCTCTTTTCCTTGTGTAACTTTTCTTCTGTCTACCCTTAAAGTGCTGGTGTTTAGGAGATTTCTGAACTCTGCCATCCTTTTTCAGTCCCTGGGAAATTTCATCCACTCATATCATTTCACCTGAAATGAAAACATTCCCTATTCCCAAACGTATATTTTCTGCACAAATATCTCCCTAAAAGTACAGATGTATAAAGTTTCTTCTCTGTTAAATATTTCACTGAAAGTGAAGTCGCTCAGTCATGTCCGACTCTTTGCAACCCGTGGACTGTAGCCCACCAAGCTCCTCCGTCCATGGGATTCTCCAGGCAAGAATACTGGAGTGGATTGCCATTTCCTTCTCCAGGGGATCTTCCCGACCCAGGGATCGAACCCAGGTCTCCTGCATTGCAGGCAGACGCTTTAACCTCTGTGCCACCAGGGAAGCCCAAATATTTCAATAGTTTATCCTAAATGCAACTTATAAGCAGCACTTAAGTTCATATTATCCTCAAACTCCTCTTATTTTAACTCACTTGGTGACATCAGAGTGTGCACAGAAACATGACTATTATTCTTTGTCCCTTTCTCATCCTCATGCCTAATCTGTCACCAAGTGTCTTTCATTTGGCCTCCTAAATATGCATTACAGCATACCAGTCCTTTAACTCCATGGCCCAATATCACAGTGTGTCAGAACCTGCCCTGCTACATCAGCTTCATAAGCTCAATCCAACTACCATTCTTGTTTTGGTTGCAGTTTCCAATACTGCTAGTGCTGCTCTGAAATGCAAAGGTGATCATATTCTTACCTTGCTTTAAAACCTTCAGGGAATCCCTGAAGTCTTCAAGAAAAACCCTAATTTCATTAGGATGTATTATAAGACTCTCATCTCAATTTCTCATCTTCAGTTCAGTTCAGTTCAGTTCAGTCGCTCAGTCGTGTCGGAGTCTTTGCGACCCCATGAATCGCAGCACGCCAGGCCTCCCTGTCCATCACCAATTCCCGGAGTTCACCCAAATTCACATCCATTGAGTCGGTGACGCCATCTATCCATCTCATCCTCTGTCGTCCCCTTTTCCTCCTGCCCCCAATCCCTCCCAGCATCAGAGTCTTTTCCAATGACCACTCACCAACCTTACTTTTTACTTCATAGTCCAGAAACATTGGGCTGCTTCTTGTTTCCCTTACAGACTCTGCTATCTCAAGCATCTATTCTTGCTTCGGCTGTCTTCTTCACCTGGAATAATCTTCCAGCCCTAATCCTAACCTGCCCTTCTTATATGTTCCCCAAATACACAGGCATTTCTGTCTTAACTAGATGCATTACTTTACAGCTACACGTTTCTGACTGACTGTGAAGATAGTACCCAGAATTAGATCAAAATGTTTATATTTATTCATCTTTACATGTCCATACCCAGCAGTGTATGCTACATACCAAGCACTCAATGACTATGTAGAGGAAAAGAGAGAAGAAAAAATGTAAAGAAGGAAAGGACGGAAGGAGGAAGGGAAGAGGAAGGAAAAAGCATCTAAAGAGGAGTACTACCCAAAGAAAGAATCTATATTGGTGGACCCTTAGAATTGTAATGCTTGAGCAGGAAAATACTTGAAAAGATACTGGTAAATTATAGGCCAGGTAAATGGTACCATTACTGAAAATTATGCTATTATTGGGTGTCCCCTTTTTCAAAGTCATTCTGAGAAAGATGCTTGGGGAATTCTTGACTAACTACAGAGCTAAGTACCATTAACCCTCATTTTTTAGAAACGGATTAACTGGCATGTGAATTTTCCAGGCCTTTTGATTGTTCTGCTTCAGGTTATTTAATTGCTCATTAGAGACTTGAAAGAGGAAGGAGACAAGTCAACCACATCTGTCACCTGCTTGTAGTAAAAATTTATTAGTAAAGAGGCCGAAATCAGAGACTAAAACATGAATTTTATTTTTATATTGTACCAAATCCTCATTATCACAAATAATGGAAAGTAGCCTCTATTCAGCCCACATTTCCTAAAACTGAGTTTGGAAATTTCCATATTGCTATCACTCAGGAGTTTTATGAATACATTTAATTTGTTTAATGTACATTAGGCATCCTAATTGTCCCTAATATAGGCAAATACATAAATTGCTGTGTTGCTAACCAGTGACAGGTCTGAGCATGTATTCTACCTTCCAGTCAAGAGTCATGTCACTGAAACAATGGTAATCAACATAATAGTTCTAACAATTTAACTTAAATTAAACAGAGAATTTCTTTAAGTAATACTAGCATAATACTGGGCTTCCCAGGTGGCACTAATGGCAAAGAACCCGTCCGTCAATGCAGGAGACATAAGAGACGTGGGTTCAATCCCTGGTCGAGTAGATCCCCTGGATGAGGAAATGGCAGCTCACTCCAGTATTCTTGCCTGGAAAATCCCATGGACAGAGGAGCCTGGCAGGCTACAGTCCACAGGGTCTCAAAGAGTCAGACACAACTAAAGTCACTTAGCACATACATAACATAATATTATGTATATCTAATACTTGGTATAAAAATCTGAACCCATAGTTGTAAATTTTATTTCTCTTCCTCCCTTCACAAATTACTGTAATGCTAGGTATATTTTGGAGAAGGAAATGGCAACCCCCTTCAGCATTCTTGCCTGGAAAATCCCATGGACAGAGGAGCAGGACTGTAGCCTGCTACTACAGTCCATGGGGTAGCAAAAGAGTTAGACACAACTTAGCAACTAAAGAACAACAACAACAAGGTATTTCTAACTTAACATTCCTTGACAATATTTATCTGGTCAGGTTGATAGACTTTTATTCTGTCTGGTGTTGTAATACTTTGAAATATTTATGACTCTCACCTATTAGGACAGTTCTAAGCAGGATTAAATTCTTCATTTTACTTTTAAGGCCCAAAGTACACAAAACATTTGAACAAACCTTGTTGGCTATCCAACTTAAAAGAGGCAATTAACTCTATTTGAATGACCTTTCATAATTAAACTATGCAATATGGCACATCTCAAAGACCAAGCTAAATTGCAAAGACTGTATCATCATTTTTCATATTGCTACTTTCTTAGTTCTCCCTACCTTCTCTTTTTGTTGTTTCCTTTTTGTCAGAAGTTGCTTTTCAAACCTTTCCATAGTTAGAAGCAATCCAAGTTCCTATCAGAACTTCATATTTTAGATTGTTCCTAGCTGTTCTATATTAGTGTTTTCTGCCTCATTTCTCATCTACCTACAAGAAGGCTAAGGAAAGCACTTCTTTCCTTGGATCTTGACAAAGAAGTAACCAGTTTATTATCTTTTTTTCTCTTTTTATAGCTAATAAGTACTAAAGTTTTCATAAATTTCTCTACAAATGGTCAGTCTTTTGAAACTTTTTCTTGTTTGCTACTGATTCATAAAACATGAATCTGAACTCAGGAAAAAAAAAAACATATATTTCTCTAACTAGGAATAATTTATTTTTAAAAAAGAAAACCTGTAAATAACGTATGTGTGTATTTAGTCACATTTGACTTTTTGTAATCCTATGGAATGTAGCCCGTGGGATTTCTCTGTCCATGGGATTCTCCAGGGAAGAATACTGGAGTGGATTGCAATTTCCTCCTCCAGAGGATCTTCCTGATACAGGAATCAAACCCTCCTCTCCTGCACTGGCAGGCAGATTCTTTACTTGCCAATGGTAAATTCTCAAAGAAAACACATCAATTTATAATATACACAAAGTTCAATGGCTTTTCATATTAAAATGTCATCACTAATTATGCCATTTTATTAACATGGCCTGAGTAGTATATCACTTGTATAGCAGCTTGAAGTCTTTCTGAGAAAATGGTGAGTGAAAAAGATCAGAAACTATTTGATAGTCCAATATGATACATATCTACTCTTTTTTAATATTTTGGAGCTGTGGGAGGTGAAACTTTATCACTACTGCTAAAAAGCAAAATTCAACTGAGTAAATTTTAAAGATCTTACTGGCCTTATTCAATGATTCATGAATCAGGCAGCATGCAATCTAGCATGTAGAAAGGAACTCTGAGGAACTACAAAATGAAATACTTTTATAGGCAAAAGGGAACAGGAACAAGGAAGTTATAATAGGGAAAAAAAATAGATTGATTATTTCAAGGTTATCTTCCTTCAGGGGATGGCAGGAGTTTAGCAGGCAGATTTCCTAACTGGTGCTGATCAGGTGATTCCTGATTAATTGGTTTAAGACTCTATTTCTGGAGGAGCTGAAACTGTAATTAAATTACAGATTTCCTCTGTCCATGGAAATCTCCAGGCCAGAATACTGGAATGGGTATTCCCTTGTCCAGGGGATCTTCCCAACCCAGAGATCAAACCCAGGTCTCCTGCATTGCAGGTGGATATTTTACCTGTCAAGCCACCAGGGAAGCCCAAAAATACAGGAGTGGGTAGCCTATCCCTTCTCTAGGGGACCTTACCGACCCAAGAATTAAACTAGGTCTCCTGCATTGCAGGCAGATTCTTTACCAGCTGAGCCACCAGGGAAGCCCTGGAAATGCCAAGAGTCAAGTCCAAAGTCTTTTTTTTACAGTGCACCAGTGACCCTCTGAAGCTTTTGCCTGCGTGTACTTTGAGGTACTAGGAGACAATCTAAATACTTTTCTGTAACTTCACATCCTCTTTTTGTAAAATGAAGAAAAAAATGCCCCCAATTTCCAAACATACTGAAAGGAATAGTGCATAATAAACATAAAAGAATATTGTCCTAAGCAAAGATAATAACAAGAAAAAAAAAAGGACAAAAATGCTCTAGATAATATATTCTGAGAAAATGGCTTCAGTGTGCCCTGTTTTCTCTTTTCAGGACATTTCTGGCACTTAGGAGAGGAGGAAATAACTGAGCAGGGGGGAAAAATCACTACCTAACAAAAGCATAATGTCCTCTCCAGGAAGAAGAAAATGGTTCCAAGTCATTAAAGACACAATAGTCATTCCATAAAAGCACAAGAATTTGATTGAAAAGATTACTTCATTCATGTTTCCTGCAATTATTAATATAATGTGTTTTTTAAAAATAAAGACATCAAATTACCTTTACAATAGTTTCCAAAATGTAAACTAAAGCTACAGTTCTAGCCAAAAGAGCTGTATTGAATTTTTCCAGGTATATTAACTTTCTATAGATGTGGCAAGGTCAGAGTTTTTGTTCTGAAAGGAAGAATAGACACAAGGGATTTTCATGTTCCCTTCTATTTACTGACATTGAAATTATTTGATGAGAAGATGGTTATTGGAAGACACACATACATAGCACAATTCATGTTTAGGGAGATGGATTTCTTGCAATTGCAAAAGTCAATGGCATTTCACAAATGCTCTCAGCACTCTTTATTGACTTTCCGGATAGATATTTCTACTAATGAAATGAGTCAGAGTTTCATGAAGCATTGATGACACAGACACATACCAACTTATTTCAAGCATCCTCAATGTCACAATACTTTTAGAATTGGTTTCTGGGTTCAATTCCTGGGTCAGGAAGATTCCCTGGAGAAGGGCATAGCAACCCACTCCAGTATTTTTGCCTGGAGAATCCCATGGACAGAGGAGCCTGGCAGGCTACAGTCCAAAGGGTAGCAAAGAAACAACTGAAATGACTTAGCATGCACCTTTTAAAATTATCTTGCTTTGCATATTCATGAATTTTTTTTCTAAACAAAGTACACTTAAACAATTTGAGCAACAGATGAGAAATCACTAACTTTATGAGTTTTGGAAAATCAGGATTTAATTGTGAATTGAATATACAAATAAATAAACGATAAATAATAACTGAATCATGACTAGTTCAAAAAGTAAGTTGGTTAAAGACAAAAAGCTTTTTCCTTTATCTCACACATAATTGTAAACACAGATCTTGTACTATTGTAAAAATATCTTTTCCACAATTTGAGTGGGAAAATGCAAATTTTAATTAAAGAAAACATGTAAAAAGCTAAGTCACCCCACTGAGTTGTGAATATTTTCTTCTTAAGACAGAGAACACTTAATATTATAGAATGAGACATGATTTTCCCAATTAACAAAGTGTATAATATAATCCCTCTTCCTTGTATCATAATTTTATAATATTTTTAGGATCACTATGACTAGTTAATACTTATTCTGTCCAAACATTCAGTATCATCTACATGGTCATGAACAAATATCAATCAAAATCTTAATAGAATCAGGAAATACTTAAAGTATGGTTTGTGGAAGATCATTTCACAACCATTATATCCATACACCAAAAATAAAAAAGAGTAAGAAAGTTGTCGGGCATACACTGAAATTTTATTATATTGCTCACCCTGTTGAAGAAAATTCTACTCATATGAACTGGCAAAACAAATGTATACTTTATAAATGTTTGTTTCTATGTGTATTTCTTTTGTAGCCTTTTCATTGCCAAATACAATTCAGGGGCAATTAGAAGTAAAGGCATATAAAGAGACTCAAGACTATTAATTCATGAAAAAATATTTTAAAAGAACTGTGGCAGGAGAACTCAGGAGAAAAATATTATATAAAGTCTTGACTGGATGAAAAATAAGAATGGTTCAAACCTTAATACTAAATTCCTAGCAATTCAGGTCAAAGACAGCACAATGTCATCAAGCAGACATTGAAATCATTGGGAAAGTTCCCAGCTTTTGGAGGAAAATGTTGTAAGAATTTCTTTTACTAGGGGTTTTGAACAAGGTAATGAATGAAAACCTCAGCAGTGGGGTTGGTATTTTTTAATGCCACAGAAACTTCCTATTATATCTGACCACCATGAAAGCCGAACATACAATACTTCAGCAGAATTCAGTAATAAAAAATGCTTTAAAAAGAACCAGAGGACTAAAGCTAAGTTATGCTACTTTTCAGTCTTCATGCTTATGTCAACATAAAGAATAAGATGAAACTTTTTAAAATTATGAGTATTTTTCAATCATTTTCACTAGAAATAATTTTATACAAGCATGCAATAGTAATTATGTTCTGACATTGACTTAATCAACATGAACGTAAAAATGATGCATGCTGGAGGCATGATATATTCATTCTGTGTAATAATATAACCTCTAGAGAAGCATAATATATCCAGATGAAGGAACCTAGGACGAGAGAGAAAGACACACAACCAGAGAAGCAAACATACCCCAGACTAAGAAACATGCACGTATCCTGCCTCTGTTTAATATTCTCTCTTTCAACTAGAACACTGAGAAGCATTTCACAGAAACATGTTTGCTAGAGAGTATCGTCAAGAGTACAGTCTCTAGCCCACAACTGTGGTCAAATGGCCTGGGTTCAGGGCCCAAACATACCACTTCCTGCCCAGAAGCCATAGACTCCTTACTTAACCTTGTCAGCATTCTTTTTCTCTCTACAGTAAAGTTGATGACAATGGCGTTCACCTATTAGGACAAGGTACCCATGGAAAGATCAACCATGTAAGTCGTCTAACACAATACCAGACATGGGGTAAGCATTTTCCCAATATTAGAGACATTTGATGTTCTTCATTGATAGAAACTAATGTGTTCAAGATATCAAGCCTGTACATGAGGCAGTATTTTACTTCAAAAGTTAAAAGCCTGCCTTCTGTTTTTGGCTTCAAAGCAAGTTATCCAAATGCATTATTTCTTATTGGCAGGCTGTTTCACAAAACACACTGAACCCAGGAAAAGAAGAAGAATTTATATCCGGAATCCAATTTGTAATCACAGACTTCTCAGCTGGGCCACACTTTTTATAGGATTAGATTTATTTGTGATCATTAGCTGAAGCATTCACTTCATAGTAAAAAACTAATTTACAAAGATTTGCATCCTCTAAAACCATATTAGGCCCAAATGATTCACTTTGAGAGACTCCAGTAGCATTTTCCATGTGTTTTATAAAGCTCTCTAAACTCACTCATATAAAGAACAGAACCCCAGTAGTCTCCTTGCTTTAAAGCAAAAACATACACATGCACACAATAAGTGAACAAACAAACAAATTATTAGCCTTTCTTTTGATGTGGAATTTGAGGTTTTGCTATTTTCCTGGTTACAATGCAAAAGTCAGGGTTCCCATACATACACTGAAGACTTCAGAGTCCTATATGAACTTCATTAGAAATTCTACTCAATAGGAACACTTCTGTGATTCCACTTGACATGCCATAATGAATTTTTAAATATATTGGCTTCTTTTTGCTTTGCTTCCTCTCTTTGTATGGTTTAATTACAGAACTTTGCAATCTGGTTACTCCTTGCTTAAGCTTGAGTCTAAAGAGAGAAGTGGAAGGGAATTGTCTGATATGAAAGTCACTAACAAACTTTCTTCAGGTATTAATTAATTCACCTTTTCAGTGATTCATTCTAACAAATCTTTATTGAATACTTTCTATGTAATGCTTCTGTTGACAAAAGGAAAAAAAATGATGAGAGATAATTTCTCAGAGGAAAAGAAAAACCACAAAAGCTACTGCTTACTGAAGAGGTATTATGAGTCAAAATACCTAAAGGGTACAGATAGTTTTACTATTTTATTGATTAAAATTGAGTTCACCACAATCAAGTGACTTACACCAAGTCACCAGGCTGAGGCGGGCACAGCCAAGTGTCACCTCACAGCCGTCCAGCCTCAACCCCTGTGCTCTGCACAACTTCTCATGCATGTATAAAAGAAAGGAAGTCAGAGCATAAATGCACAATAAAATGGAGTATGACCAGAAATTCCTAACAGCTCAAATTCATATTCAGTAAACAAAGACATGATTTAGAGGGGAAAAAAAATCAGACTAGCATATATTTTATTCCTAAAGAAGCTCTTTCTCATTCATCTGAAACTATACCAAAATTTTTAAATCCCGTTTTCAAAATTTTTCCACAACCCCAGTCTACTTTTATTCCTCTCCCATTCTTATCAAAGAGCATATAATTGCCTCTTAGTCTGGATTAAATTTAGCAACAAATTTATATTCTGAGCAATAAGAATAATGCTGGGGATTTCACAGTTTAAGGACCAAAAATGGGCCAAAACAAGAGCATGATTCTGTTTGTTCATGTGCCTTCAGTCTATGGTCAGAAAAAAGGTACCTTAAGGTCCAAGTGGCAAGAAATTAGGCTTCTAGAACTAATATTCTCAGCGTAGGTTTTCCTGCTCTAAGTTTGCAGTATGCCTTTACATGCATTTGAATTTTTCATCTCCATTTAAAAGCAAGTGATTTAGCATATCTGCCTTATTGAGGGTTTATATTTTAATTAAAACATTCTCATCTGGCTGTCTCTTGGCTGCTTTTGAAATCAAATCCACTGAATGAGAATAACAAAACGAGCTGTTTGAGAAGGCACTAGTCTCCTACCTCAATGCCTGACTCCTCAGGGCGCAGGGCCAGCAGTACCACCCTTGAACTCCAGGAGAAGGCTACATGTGTTTGTCCCTGGGTCCTTTGTCTGCCTGGTTCCACAGTGGCTCACTAAATCGTGTATATTTTAAAAGTCTGTAGGTTTTAGCAATGATGATTCTTCATCTTTCAGCAATGTGAAAACAACCTAAGTAGGAGCCCTGAAATGAAGCATTGTTAAAGAAAAATGAGACAGCTTAGAAAAAAGGGGCACAGTTAAACCAAACATTCTCTAAAACCACACACAATTTAAAATGTAAATACTGGCACTTATAGATATTTGTCTATTCCATACATACCCTACAGTTGAAATATATTTCCCGAACTTTATACCTTGAGTTGGCATTAAAGCTCCCCCTCACTGGTTATTAAGTATGCTGTACCTGGGAAGCTTATCTTTCTTTACGTGTTTATCTGTTTATTTTTCAAGTGCAACATTGCCATCTACAGGATATGAAATGACAAAATTCAGCCACTCCTTTAAAGACATGTTTGTAATCAAAACAAGAAATCACTGAGGTTGAAAATGTATGTGCCCAAAATCAGTCCTATTTGATTATCCTGCCAGGCACTGCTATTTTGCAAATTATCTCATAATCTCACAGCTCACCAAAAAAAAAAAAGAATGCATTAAATCGACTTTGCAGTTTCTTTATCTTTGGAAACTGCTTTAGAGGTTTGCTCAAAGGCTCTACCATGATAAATGTTAGGGAGCAAGAAAAGCTAATATCAGTATGTGAGTTGGTAACACTAAGGATCCAACTTTGCACCTAATATGAAATGTCCTGAAGCTAGCTGGATGTCTGCTGCCTAAACGTCCTCACAGAATTCAAATAACAAATATAGCAGACAGTTTTTCTTTCAGATTTCAAATTACAGATTGAGCAAACTAACTTTCTCCTAGTACAAGGAGACTACTAACAGGAAGGGTACCTAGTCCAATAATCTAGTCAGACTTCCTAACACTTAAAGGACATGACTAAGGGGAAACTCTTAGCCTATTTTGCAAATGAAGAAATAGGCATAGGAGGTGGTGACATTGAAAATCCTAGTTCATTTTCAGGCAGCCTTATTTTCCCAAAAAAAAAAAAAAAATTAGAGAAAAGGAGAAACAACATAACTCATTTTCTCCATTTTGACACATAGACTGAACTATGAGGTAGAAAAAATATTGAATATACAAATGGTATTGAGAAGCTATTCTTGACCGCTCAGTGTAACCTCAGTTCAGTTGAAATTGGAATTACAATATTTATTAGAAAAAGCTTGAATGTTTCAGGAAAAGCTATTACAATTTCCTAGTACATTTCTAATATCCTTTCCTGGAGATATTTAATACTAGGATGTATAATTTGTGCTTGCTTTGGCAGCACATATATTAGGATGTACAATTGGCCCATTCTAATTTCTTAAATCATAGCTCATCTAGAAACTAGGAGATGGACATGATAACATCCATATTACCCTACTTTCTTATGATTTTTTAAAAAGTCAACTCCCAGAATAAAGGATTAGAACAATGTAAACCCACCTCAATATAAAAAATCATATTAAAGTATATAAAATTAAGTTTATTTTGTTATCACAGTACTAGCTAGAAAGCAGTCTAGGACAAAATATAGATGCTTTGGTGCCAAAGAAAAAGCCTCATTAAAATGAAAAAACAATTTGAAAAACTCAGCATCAGGGTTTCATTTCAAATGTTTACTTTACAGCTTTTCATCACACATTCAGCATATCCTCTGTGTACATGAACCAAGTTTAAATCAAAAGATCACAAGAAAAAAATTCTAGCCACAAAATAAATTCCTTTTATCTCTAATCCATCGACATGCAGTCACCAAACCAGGAACAAAACGTTTATATGGACTAAAGTAACTTCTGATCCAAAGACAATTATAGGGGTCAATCTTTGGTGGAAGTCAGCAGAGCAACTCCCTTGGAAAATCAGTTTATATATCATCCATGGCTGGCAATATACAGAGGATGCCTCCTTCCTAGAAACTACTTTCTTCAGCATTCCCAATGACCCCAACACTGTCAAATCCAATGGAAAGTTCTTAGACCTTGTGCTTGCTCAGTCGTGTCTGACTCTTAGAGTACCCTACAGTCTATAGTCCACCAGGCTCTGCCAGGAGCCGGCATATTGCATATTGAGTGCAGCACTTTCCACAGCATCATCTTTCAGGATCTGGAATAACTCAACTGGAATTCTATCACTGCCGGGAGGCAGCGTGAGGAACTCCGCCCATGACAAAGGTCATGAGGAAGGAGGCTCGGCATACACAAAGGCGGGATCGAGCCTCAGGAGTCCCCCTGGAAATTCTCGAGCATCTAGCCCCAAAACCAGAGTCTGCCTACTTTCTGCTTTGTGCTTTCACCTACACCTCTGACTTTACGGGGGGCTGTCCCCCACTACCTCTCTCTGAAAAAAGAGTTAGCTTACAGCTCCAGTTAATAATTCCTGGGTGTGACAGTGTTTAACCTACAAACTCCTTTGGAAATCCTCTAGCCTGCCTGAATAGGTTTTTCTGGCCACATGTCATTGTTCAGAGCCTCCCAACTGTGAGAGGCAGGAGATGTTCTAAACTGTCTAAACACAGATTCTTTTGAGTAGTTAAAAGATTGATTAGAAATTGTATTGGTGAAGGGATTTTCACTTGTTGGGCCAATGTTTGCTGCTAAGTTTCCATATCCCTTACCTGCTGTGTCCCTGGCAGTGTATTGATTAATATAATTGGTGTAAGTAGTAGCTTTAATGTTTGTAACCTGGGACCCTTGAGTTAATTCTTTTTCTTGTTATAGCCCACCACACCTTTGCTCTGTAGGAATGCAACTTTATCTAATGCTTTTTGGAGGCTGGCGCCTGACTTTAAAATAATCACCTTTAGAGAAAAATAAGTTTCTTAAAATGTTAACAGGCCTCCGGGCCAGAAGATGATGCAAATCACCTAAACTTTTGCATATGATAAGTTTGCAGGAAGAAAGCCTGGCTTGCTGCATGACTCTACCCCTTCCCCCATTATCCTCTATGCATAACTTAAGGTATAAAAACTACTTTGGAAAATAAAGTGTGGGCCTTGTTCACCGAAACTTGGTCTCACCATGTCGTTCTTTCTCTCACCTTCTGGCTGAATTATTCAGCCTCTTTTCTCCACTGAATTTCCTCACTGAGCTATCCTCATTCTATTACTTTTTATATCTTTGATTAAATATTTAAATAAATAGGTCGCCGACACCGTCCCCGTTTCGAATTCCCTGGATCAGCCGGGGCTGGTCCCTGGCAAGGCTCCTCTGTCTCTAAGATTCTCCAGGCAAGAATACTGGAGCGGGTTGCCATTTCCTACTCCAGAGGATCTTCCCCACCCAGGATTGAACCCACGTCTCCTGCACCTCCTGCGCTGGCTGGTAGATTCTTTATCACTGAGCCGCCTGGGAGGCCACCTCATCTTATTTGATACCAGAGAATCTGACACTAATTTTTTCTTCCTTCCTGACACATTGCTTCTACTTGGCTTCCCAAGCATAGCATATTTTCTTGTTCTTCCTTCCAAGACCTTGATCAATTCTCTCTGCCTCTTTTGCTCCATCCTTTTCAACCTCCTAATCTCTCAAGGCTGGTTTGCCCTCAGGAATCAGTCCTTAAGCCTTTTCTCTGCCCTACCTAACTACATTTCTAGGTTATTCTACATGCTTTAAACATCATCTTTACACTGATAGCTCCCACATGTGACCTGCCCCAAATTTTACCTTAACTTTAGACACCTCTGTCCAACAGTTACTCAACATCTCCATTTTAACATCTAATGGTGCACTCATGCTTGATATGTTTAGAAGAGGAGTTTTTATTCTCCTGTACCCCTATGCCTGCTTCTTTTTAAATTAACTAACACAAAGAGATTTTCCACTCCCTTACTGCCAGTTACTACTGAAGAGAAGGCCTTGAGAGTACCTTGGACTGCAAGCAGGTCAAACCAATCAATCCTGAAAGAAACAAGTCCTGAATATTCATTGGATGGACTGATGCTGAAGCTGAAGCTCCAATACTTTGGCCACCTGATGTGAAGAGCTGACTCACTGGAAAAGACCCTGATGCTGGGAAAGACTGAAGCAAAAGGAGAAGGGGATGGCAGAGAATGAGATGGTTAGATAGCACCACCACAATGGACATGAATTTGAGCAAATTCCAGAAGAGTGGAGGACAGAGGAGCCTGGGGTGCTACAATCCATGGGGCTGCAAAGAGCTGGACATGACTTAGCAACTGAATGACAACCACGCAAAGAGAATGTTAGTGAAGGATTGAGAATATGGTTAGGGAAATTATCACAGTAGTAGAAAATACACTCAGAATTTCCTTAGTAAGGCTCATATGAAGGAGGTGATGAAAAAGAGGACTCAACATCCGCATGTTTACCCACTTCACATAGCACTGAAACAGCACCCACACTTAAAGGAGGCTTACTTAATTTAGAGTTTATTTAGGGAAGTCTTCATTCCACAAAGACCCCTGTACTCTACTTTCTCCTCTTCAGAATCCTAGCCCAGTGAGAAAAGCTCTCTGATATTGCTAACAGTGTTCAATGTTATACGAGATTGATTTCCTGCCCACTACTGACTCTAAGAAATGAAGGCAGAAACAAATCGCTGGGAAACTGATTTAGAACCTCTGCGAAGCTCCAGAAAGTGGCTGTCTGCCCACGGCTACTTGGGAGGAGTATGTTCAATATGAGTGATCCAACTGATGTTTAAAAGGGTTTAAAGAAGACAAGAAATACCAATTCATTTCTTATTTACTATTCTTAAAAAAGGTTTTTAAAAATCAAAAATTCACTTTGCCCATCTCAATCTTTTGGTCTATACTAATTGCAAAACATGTCTTGTAGAATGTAATACCACAAAATTGCTCTGTGTATAAAGGGTGTTCTTTGAGGTCAGATGCCTGAGAAAATCTGTGAATTTCATGACCTCTTGGAGAAATGCAGAGCACAGAAGCATGTTATAGTTACTGAGACTTCTTAAGTAAAGAAGTCCATTGAGTTTTGTCCCTTCTAAAGTTGATTTGACCACAGTCTGATGCATTTGGGCTTCTCTGATAGCTCAGTTAGTAAAGAATCCACCTGCAATGCAGGAGAGCCTGGTTCAATTCCTGTGTCAGGAAGATCTGCTGGAAAATGGATAGGGTACCCACTCCAGTATACTTGGGCTTCCCTTGTGCCTCAGTTCATAAAAAACAAAACAAAAAAATCTGCCTGCAATGCAGGAGACCTGGGTTTGACTCCTGGGTGGGGAAGATTCCCTGGAGAAGGGAAAGGGTACCCACTCCAGTATTCTGGCCTGGAGAATTCCATGGACTGTATAGCTCATGGGGTCACAAAGAGTCAGACACAGCTAAGCAATTTCACTCTGTTCAGAGCACTGGCAGAGCAGGAGTCCGAAAGAGAGAAAACTTAGGAATTTGATATTTGATATATTTTTGAAGCATCAGAGTAGTCAATACAGACGGACAAAGGCAAAAGTTTTTGGAAACATTTACCTATTTATTTATAGAGAGAGACATTTACACACATATATTCAGAGAGTCAGATAGATGATTGATAAATGAATGGATGGATGGATGAACCAATACAAAGATAGATGATACATAGGTAGATAGATAGACAGGGAATATGGGAGGACTACCATCCAATTTTCAATGTCTGAGAATGTTATGGACTTTATGGGCCCTTTACAGGATGACACTTAGCAACCCAATCCCCTGTGGTCCACCATTTATTTACCTCTCTTACTCTTCTCCTCCATCAAAATAAAATTGTCTCAACTCTCATATAAAGTTTCTGCAATTATTCATTTCTAAAACTCTCCTAAGAGTAGGAAGTTATATCTATATGAAATATAGACATAAGGAATATATGTATGCATATGTGTATGTGTGCCATAAGTTGTACACACTCTTTATCCAGAAATGTGTATAAATCTTATAACCTACTTACATGTTCCATAGAGAAGTACTTCTTTAAATAAATATAAAAACTGAATACTATTGATATAAAATTATATCATTCAAGACTCAGTTTAAGAAAACAAAACCCCTTTGGGGATCATACCCCTTCTGAATGAAACATAGAAATTCAGTGCCTATAAACTGTTGAAAAGAGCAGAGAAGTCAAGAGGCCACCACTGGACTGCTAGCTCCAAGGTCACACAACTCTGGCTAGAAACCAGGGATGAGAAAACTGGTGCTAGTGCTGTTGTTGCCTCGACATCCACGATGATGGTAACTCCCCACTGGCACATGGAGTTTGGCCACAGTAAACATATCCATCTGACTTGCTGCAGCCACCACTGCAGCAAAAAGATGGCTTCTGCCTACTTTCTGTCTCCTAAAGTTCACGTGAGTCCATCTTAATGGTAAAGCCTAAATCATACCCAGAACTCTAATAGGAAAGGGACTTAGAAGAAACAGCGTTTAGCTTACCAGCCCCTGAAATACAGAAAGTGAAAAGAAAGTCACTTCGCTCAGTCGTATCCGACTCTGAGACCCCACGGACTGTAGCCTACCAGGCTCCTCCACCCATGGGATTTTTCAGGCAAGGATACTGGAGTGGGTTGCAATTTCCTTCTCCAGGAGATCTTCCTGATGCAGGGATCAAACCCGGGTCTCCTGTATTGCAGACAGATGTTTACTGTCTGAGCCACCACGGAAGCCCAGTAATACAAAAGACAATGCAAATAGATGCTGATACAGAAGACAGTGCAAATAGATGCTGAGTACTGATAGACAACTGCAAAACTGAAGTCCTTCCAAATTAATTTGGAGTAGACCAATTGCTGACAATATTTTAAAAACACTTGGGTGGCAAAACCATGGCAACAACAAAAGATCAGTAGTTATGGTGGGCAGGGTTGAGGGGAAATGAATAGGCAGAGTATAGAGGAGGTTTAGGGCACTGAAAATGTTCTGTATAGTGTTAAAAGGAAAGTCAAACCTAGACAGCATATTAAAAAGCAGAGACATCACTTTACCAACAAAGGTATGTATAGTCAAAGCTACTGTTTTTCCAGTACTTATGTACAGATGTGAAAGTTAGCTGATGAAGGCTGTGTGCTGAAGAATTGATGCTTTCAAACTGTGGTGCTGGAAAACACTTTTGAGAGTCCCTTGGACAGCAAGAAGATCAAACCAATCAACCCTAAAGGAAATCAACCCTGAATATTTATTGGAAGGACTGACCCTGAAGATGAAGCTCCAATATTTTGGTCACAGGATGCAAAGGGCTGACTCACTGGAAAAGACCCTGATGTTGGGAAAGATTGAGAGCAGGAGGAGAGGGGGCAACAGAGGATAAGATGGTTGGACAGCATCATCGACTCAATGGACGTGAGTTTGAGCAAACTCTGGGAGGTAATGAAGGACAGGGAAGCCTGGCATGCTGCAGTCCCTGGAGACACAAAAGAATTAGACATGACTTAGTGACTGAACTGGAGAAGGCAATGGCAACCCACTCCAGTACTCTTGCCTGGAAAATCCCATGGACGGAGGAGCCTGGTAGGCTGCAGTCCATGGGGTCGCTAAGAGTAGGACTCAACTGAGCGACTTCACTTTCACTTTTCACTTTCATGCATTGGAGAAGGCAATGGCAACCCACTTCAGTGTTCTTGCCTGGAGAATCCCAGGGACGGGGGAGCCTGGTGGGCTGCAGTCCATGGAGTTGCTGAGGGTCGGGCACGACTGAACAACTTCACTTTCACTTTTCACTTTCATGCATTGGAGAAGGAAATGGCAACCCACTCCAGTGATCTTGCCTGGAGAATCCCAGGGACGGGGGAGCCTGGTGGGCTGCCATCTATGGGGTCGCACAGAGTCGGACACGACTGAAACGACTTAGCGGCAGCAGCAGCAGCATTCTAACGAAATCCACAGGCGGCAGCAGCAGCAGCATATCACATACAAAATTTTTTCAAATACTTTTGGCAACTGTGCCTCCATTAACCTGACTTCATTTTTTACTACAAGACTATAATCACTTTACTGCAAGGATGTAATCCATCAATTATTGGGTTGGCCAAAAAATTTGTTCAGTTAGTAACTACATTGTTCAGTAAAGTTCTCAGTGAATATGAAAAACATGTCTTTTATTTTTACTTAAAAATCAAGTGAACTTTTTGGCCAACCCAATATATGCAATAGGGTAACAGATATTTGAAGTATTAATATACCTTAACTTGTGTGTTTTTTAGCCAAGGACTTAGTAGAGACTCTTGCAGATTAGTCAAAGTAAACTAACTACAAAGAAATATCATAAATGATGTGTTAAATAGAAATTTATAAGGGAGGAAAACCTTAGAAATCAGAAATATTAGAAAAAGTAAGGTATGGTTAGAAACCATTTAAAAGTGTTTGAATTTTTGAAAGGTTGTGGTTTTGTGTGTTTTAGTCAAGGACTTCTTTAAAGCTATATGGAGAGGTTGCTTTTCAATCAAGAGTTCCTAGGGAGCCTTCCATTCCTGACATATTAAGTTATGAAGCAGAGATGAGAGAGGGGAAGAAGAAAGGGCACAGGCAGTTTGTCCACAGATGGGGCAACCATACAAACTAGCTTGTATGGAACAGTCTATCTTTTACCTCTAGTTCTGTGTAACTACTAATGTGTCCCCTTTTACTTTAAAAAGTGTTCCAATTTGAGTGGTAAATTATATGACCATTCTAATTGGTAAGAGGAGTAAAGAATAGGGATTATAAATAACATAAAATTAATGACATATTTAATGGAACATGCAGGGAGTGAAAAATCTAAAGAGGAGAAAAATCACTGAAATTGGGTCAGTTGCTAGGAGAAAAGCATTATAAAACTACCGAATATAATGATAAAGTACAAGTTAATAAGCAAGGGTCAATTTACAGTCCTGCACCAAATAACACTGGATTTTATCTCCTCTCATCTTTAATTCTTTATCAAATCAATTGATATATGAATACCTATAATTTATCATAAATCACTAGTCTGAAAGGATATCAATAAGTCATGCTGTTCATTGTCTTTCAAATAGCCTTAGACCCAGGTTTTCTAGGACAAAGAGCTAACTGCTGAAGGTCATGGTATTAACAGACTCGCATCCTTGAAATCACCGCTCTATTGGCCTTCCTGAAACCAGGCTTTCCTGCTTTATTTTCTATGCAGACCTTTATTTTCTATCCCTTTTCATAGCTTCTGCTTGCCTACCTGATCTTTAAATGTTGGCAGTCTTAAATACATAAAAGACAATGTGGGGAACATTGAGTAAATCTGAATATGAATTAGATATGTTAGTAAATTTTTGCCAATTTTCTTATATATGACAATGGTACTGCAGTCATATAGTACAATGTCTTTAGTTTTGGAAGATGCCTGCTGAAATATTTCATGGTAAAGTATCATAATACATATAGCCTATTTTGAAATAGTTTGGAGGGATAGGTACTGACAGATATAAATACAAATGTAGAGGCAGATACAGAGATAGGTAGATAGATGAACAAAATATGGCAAAATGTAAACAATTCTTGAATCCAGGTAGTAAGTGTATGGCTGTTCATTGCACCATGTAGCATTGCTTAAACTTTGGTATTTTTAAAAATTTTAATAATATAGAAAAATGTTTTAAAAATTGTTTAAGTTAACCATCTTTTGTCATCCTAACACCCATTCCACAGTAATCCCCAACCCTTCCTTCAACTCTGTCAACATCTTTTCTCATACTCTAAGTGAACTCATCCATTCTTTAAACACCATCCAGTATAGGTCATTCCCCCAAATCATCTCGGGTTCACACCTCACCACCAAACTCCTATATAGATAATATAAAAAATTAAGCATTCCACCTAGATATCTGGAGAAGGAAATGGCAACCCACTCCAGTATTCTTGCCTGGAAAATCCCGTGGACAGAGGAGCCTGGCGGGCTACAGTCCATAGGGTTGCAAGAGTCGAACATGACTTAGCAACTAAACCACCACCACCACCACCTAGATATCACATATACATGTTGAGTTTGACAGATCTAAAAGTGAAGTCCTGATCCCACTACCGAATAAATTTTTCATCTCCCTGCATTCTTCAACTAACTATTTAACATCTTTTTAGAGCCAAGAACTTATATCAGAAATCCAGGTATCATTCTTGATTCTCATATCACCTTCTTCCTCCATTCACTTAATTAATAAATTCTATCACTTTGACCTCCAAAAGATAACTCAAGGCTCTGGATTATTCCCCAGACTGTCACCACTACTCTGCTCCAACCAACATAATTATCCTTTCCTGACAATGGAGACCATTGTCAATACTTCCTTTCTTTCCCCTTTATAATACACGTTCCACAGATCATCCAAGCAATTTAAATATATATATATATAATCTTTAAATTTCCTGATTCAAATAGAACAACTTCCCATCTCATCTACAACAAAGCACACCTACAATATTCGGACCTTAATGTCTGGCTTGGTCTTGCCTGGGGCCACCTCTCCCACTTCATTCCAAGCTTCTCTTCACCATTACTCATTGTTCTTCTCATATTAGCTTCCTTCTTGTGCTCAGAGATTGTTGAGCATTGTCTCCTCAGAAGTTGTGTCCACACTTTTTCATCTGCTTGACATGCACTTTATTTTTACTTATTAACAAATCCTCAAATAGCACTTACTATGTGTCTGGGCTCTTTTTAAAAGAGCTTTAAGAATATTGTTTCATTTTAATACTCACAACAATTCTATGAGGTAAGTTCTATTTATCATGTTTCCTTTAGAGATGAGAAAAATGAAGCATAACCAAGTGGAAAAATTGAAAAATTTTACATAGATCAGGTTATAGACTGAATTGTATCCCTCCATATCATATGTTAAAGCCTTACTTGTAAATGTGATGATATGTGGAATGAGGTGTTGGGAGATAACAAGGTTAAGATGTGGTCATGAGTGTGGGTCCTCATGGTGGCATTAGCAGCTTTATAAGGTAGGGGAGTAAGGGGTCAACTTTCTCTCTGCCACATGAGGACACAGCAAGAAGTCAGTGGACTGCAAGCCAGGAGTAGTCTCCTTACAGGAACCAATCATCCTGCACCCTGATCTTGGACAGCGCAGCCTCCATAATCATGGGAAATAAATGTCTGTTGTTTAGGCCACTCGGTCTATGCATTTTGTTAAAACAGATGGAGCAGACTAGCTCATAGTACAATTGACAGAACAATGTTTTGAATCCAAACTGCACTTTGAGCAACTCTAGTATGTTACCTTAGAGTTTTCTTCCACAGGCTCAGATTAGTCTTTTAGACAAGGTCTTCTCTGAGTACCCTTTCTGCTTCATCTTAGCATCTTAGTGTTTCCTTCACTGTACTTTTCTCAAAGTGTAATGCATATCTCTTCATTGCTAGTGTTCATTTACCTTTTGCTTACCTACTATATGACAGGCTGTGCTAGGTAATGGATGTACAATAATACCTGAGATAGACTTTGACCCTACTCACATAGAGCTTAGAGTCTAGATTTATCACCTCTTTGCCATTTTATTCCAACATTGGAATCATAAACACCAGTGAAGAATGAATGCCAAATGGAGAGTTAAGACCAGATGAAATTTGGACAAACCAAAAGACAAGTTGTAGATGAGTATACAGCAAGGAGCTAGAGCTGATCTAGGTGGGGTCATGGTCAGGCTGCAGAGACAGGAGTAGAGAAAGCCAGGGAGATGCTAATGCAGAAGATCTGAGTAAAACTTTACTCCTTCCCTTGAAAAAGGTTCTCATTTATTTAGTATCTGTTCATGTCAGGCAGAGCCTGAGGCAGACCTCAAACAGAAAGAGCATGATCTGATTGCTAAAAAGGTAGATGCCCCAGCAAGTGTAATGAACCATGATGAAAACTGAGATCTTGTCCCCATCTTTCAGAGACATGACATCAGTATTCTGCAGTACAGAATTAGTCCTGATTTAAGTATGCCTGATAAATGGATTTAATCCAGCAACCGAGCTGTTGTTCTTCTGAGGAGTCAGTGACCAAACATTTCCAGTTCAAGATGGGGTCTGTCATTTCTAAGAGGGCAAGAACTCAATTAAATGCAGCTCCAGCATACAATCTCAAGTTTGACCCCCTAACTGCCCTGATGTGTGAGCTTCTTAGGTGATGTGAAAAAGGAGGCATCGCTGATGAAAATCTTGTAGCTCTCAACTTTAGCAAGTGGTTCTCCAGTCTCAGGGACCTCAAACTTTTGTGAATACATTCTACATGACAAACATTTTTCTATGCACTAAAGATGCAGAAGTAACACAAAAACAGAGCGTGCTGCTACTGTTATAAATCTCATATTCTAATGAGAGAGTAAACAAGAAAAATGAATAAACTCATTAATTTAAATCATGTCTGATAATACTAGTTTCCATAAAGAAAATAAAACAGAGTATTATGATAACAGAGTAATTTAGTGGTGTGAGGACTACTAGCTCTCCAAGGAATCCACCCTACTATAGAAGTAGAGTTGTACTGAGCATATGGATGCCCAACAAACTTCATTTCCCAGGCTCACTTGAAGCAAGGGTGGTCATGTGATTATGTCCTCACCAATGAAGTAGGTGAGGAAATGACATGTTCCACTTTGGGTTCTAGACTTCCTCCATGCTCCCTCTCCTCTTCTCATTGGCTAGAAACTGAATGCAGAGATAGTCCAGCTCTAATTATTCCAATGATGACAATACTTCGGGTATAACAGACAGAAAAACATAAGAGGATCCTGGATACAAGAATGACCCAATGGAGTAGAATTTTCCAATAACCTGGACCAAGCACATCAATACTCTCAATATTATGTGAAAAATAAGCACCATCATGAGTCCATTTTTGAAGTAGCAGTTTAGCTTGCCCAAACTAGGCAATGAAGGCTTGGGTCAGAAATATTGGGATGAGCACAGGAGAGGGAATTTAGGAGATGAGGTCTGCATGATGGGAAGGAGTTAGCCATGTGACTATACAGAAGTGAAGAAGAGCCAGCACTAACAATATCCAGAAAGAGCTTGGCAAACTCCTATTCACAATCTTGGTAAAACCCAGCTCCTACATTAACACCAAAACCATAGTTACTAGTAAACCTTTTGCAGAGGGCTAGGAGTTATGTCATGGAGGACTTTAAAGATTGAAGGTGAAGATTATAAAGTAAGCCCAGACACAGGCCAGATCTAAGGCATTTTCTAGAAGTATATAGCTTCCATAAGTCAAAAGGTCAAAAGCAAGTGGACAACTGATGTCAGGACAAACAGAAGTATCAGGAGACATGACAAGCAGTTTGGTCATACACTAAGTGGTAGGATAAACCAGCTCTGGTTTATCTTACCACTCAAGACATTTTTAGTAATTTACTCATTCAACAAAGATTTTTTTCTTAATTAAGACACTGTATTTGTGTGTGTGTGATGGTTTCTTTCAGAATGATGTACCCAAATCTTTTCTTGTTCCCCAGAGTGATAATGTATTGCTGTATTTTTGCCTTAACATGTGTTGAAAACTGTTTCTTTGTTTGTCATTCAAGTAACATCCACTGACCCACACAGAGTGGTGTGTATGTGCCTGAGATTTCAAGCAGATTCACAAAAACAAGTGCAGAGAGATAGGAGAAAGGAAAGAGGGATTTACTGCTAAAGAGAGAATGCTGTCTTCTAAGGGTTTTTCAGGCTTCCCAAGTAACTCAGCAGTAAAGAATCCGCCTGCCAATGCAGGAGATGTGAGTTCAATCCCTGGGTCAGGAAGATCCCCTGGAGAAGGAAATGGAAAACCCACTCCGGTATTCTTGTCTGGGAAATCCCATGAACAGAGGAGCATGGTGGGCTACAGTTCAAAGAATCACAGAGTTTGGCATGACTTAGCAGCTAAACAATAACCATAATGATGATTTTTCAAGCACCTTTAAGATACACATGAAAATCATTTTCTGAAAAGTGCTAAGACCTTTAAAGAATGATGGATGAAGGCAGAAATGCAAAGGCCTATGAGAATAATTAAGAACCAAGTGATCCAGAGGTGCAATGAAGCAGAATAGAGCAAACTGAAAGCCACACTAGGGAAGTCAGAAGATGAAAAAGTCTGTACCTGTGTCTAATTTTACATGTTTCTCTTTGGGGCCTAAGTTTAGGATGACTAATATAAAACCTATAGGCAAAAATAAGTAGAAACACCAGGGAGATATGTATAACAAGCACCTTTAAGATATGTATAACAGGTATGTATAACAAAGAAAGAGCTTGCCATATAAATTCATTTCTTTTTTTTATACCTTCAGTGAAGGTGGAGAAAATATTTGTTAATCACAGCACCGTTTTTAAACAAAGGCCAATGGGCTTAACGTCACGCATCTGTCATGCAGGACTGCTGCGTTACCATTTTTCCTCTTCTGTTAGAGTGAAAAAAAAAAATTTTTTTTTTTCTCCAGGTAGTCGAGAGTTTTATAAAACACTAGGAGATCTAATTGGAAGTATTGTTGTGACTGCCTGCTCTGCCTATCACCACAGAAGCTCTGGGTCTAGCAGACATGGCATGTGATCCTTCCCTTCAGCCCATCGTTGGAAAATTCCGCTTGAGGAGGAGGTGGAGGGAAACTGCCACTCTGTTCTCTCCCGCAGAGTAAAAGGGAAGGCAGTCTCCAGGCTGCTGAGAAGCACCATTACTTTCTACTGGGTTAACTGTCTTGTCACTCCATCTAATACAAATCCTTCAAAGCTCCCCCTTTCCCCTCAGGATCTAGTAAAAACTCCAGAACATGGTTTAGAAAAGCCTATATCCCTGTCTGCCTCTCTCAGCCCCATCTCTCTGCATCCTCACCCTACATTCTTGCTTTCTGGTCATGTGGAACTACTCCAGAAATTCTCGGGAAACAACACATACAAGTTGCCCTTTCTCCTCTCTTGCTTCTTGGGTTCCCCTTCTCTTGCCCCAGAAAACTCTCCTATTCATTCTTCAGTCCTCACCTGAAGCCCCATTTCCTCCGAGAAGCAGCCCCACACGCTACTGCAGCTCAGGGACTGCCCCTCCCTCACCCAGGCATTCATGACTCAGTGTCACCTGTGTTGTGACACACACACACACACATGTCTGTACCAGAACCACCTCGTGCATCTGCTTCCTCTTTGGCTCTGTGAGGGCAGGTTTGCTTCTCATGTTCCAGTGATCCATCAGCATTCAGCTCAGTGTTAGGTAAACATAAGGCAACCAATAAATATCTGTTCAGAGAATACATTTAATTTGAAAAAATAAAGTCAATAAAGATTATTTTTAGGTACCAAGAAATCAGCTATATACATACATACATCCCCTCCCTCTTGAACATCCCTTCCACACGCTTCCCCCATCCCAGCCATCTAGGTCATCACAGAGCACCACGCTGAGCTCCCACAAGCTGTCTAGTTTACACGTGGTAGTGTATATATGTCAACGCTACTCTCTCAATTCGCCCCACCCTTGCCTTACCTACCTGTGTGTCTACAAGACCATTCTCCATGTCTGCATACCATTTGGTACTGATGAGCCTGTTTTCAAGGAGGGATGTTCAAGAGGGAAGGGATGTATATATGCAAATAGCTGACTCATGCTGTAGTACAGCAGAAACTAACACAACATTGTTAAGCAATTATTCTCTAATGTAAAAAAAAAAATTTTTTTAATAAAATTAAATTTAAAAAAAAATAGAGCCTCAAATCAAATTTCTAAGTGCTCTCTCTCAGTATGCCCAGATTTGGTGTCTCCTGAATCATGCCTTACTTGTTCTTGCTTATTTTTACAACAGTTTTTTTTTTTTAAGGCAACCCTATGGCCCTACTAAAATTTAATTTCTTTGTTTATGGAATTTGATTAAATCATTCGCTTGATGCAAATTTAAATAGCAAATATTAAGGCAAAACTGCATAATATATTTTCTGAGAAGATCATGAGAACCTTACAAAATCACCTTTATGTAACTCTGCTAAAGAGGAAATAGAGATTATCTCCAAAAGTCTTTTGACTCATAAATTGTTAGCTCTGCTTTTAAATTAATTCCAGAAATTGACACAGAGTTGTAAGGTTAAGTAACTAAGATACCAAAGGACATGTGTCTAGCATGTTTTCTTTAGGTAAACTTGGCCCAATTCATTTATAAATACATTTTCTATCACATGCTTGGAGAAGCTGATGGGAGAGGCCTCCAGCTGAGTCAAGACAAACCAGGAGCCACCATGACAATTCCCACCTTACACGCTTCCTCAGGAAATTTCTGTAGCTTATTCAGGTCCTTTCACATATTGTAGAAAGTCATTCATTTTAAAAAGGAAGAAATAAGCATAAAATGAGAGAGCTGGTAGGAGTCCCGCTAAACTCAAGATGTGCTATTTTAAAATAATGATCTTTACATAGGAGGCTACCATCCTCAGTCCTCTTTCCATTCATTCAATCAGCATTCACAGAGCACTTCCTCTGCTCAAGGTGCTGAGGATTCCAAACAACTAGCTGCATCCTTATTCTTGAGATGTTCAAAGACCATCATACACATCCTTAAAGATAATAATCAGTAAATGGGGAGTATCAGAAGAAGATTCAGTCAGTCAGTTCAGTCACTCAGTCGTGTCTGACTCTTTTCGACCCAATGAATCACAGCACGCCAAGCCTCCCTGTCCATCACCAACTCCTGGAGTTCATTCAAACTCATGTCCATCGAGTCATGATGCCATCCAGCCATCCCATCCTCTGTTGTCCCCTTCTCCTCCTGCCCCCAATCCCGCCCGGCATCAGGGTCTTTTCCAATGAGTCAACTCTTCGCATGAGGTGGCCAAAGTACTGGAGTTTCAGCTTTAGCATCAGTCTTTCCAATGAACACCCAGGACTGATGTCCTTTAGGATGGACTGGTTGGATCTCCTTGCAGTCCAAGGGACTCTCAAGAGTCTTCTCCAACACCACAGTTCAAAAGCATCAATTCTTCGGTGCTCAGCTTTCTTCACAGTCCAACTCTAACATCCGTACATGACCACTGGAAAAACCATAGCCTTGGCTAGACAGACCTTTGTTGGCAAAGTAATGTCTCTGCTTTTCAATATGCTATCTAGGTTGGTCATAACTTTCCCTCCAAGGAGTAAGCGTCTTTTAATTTCATGGCTGCAGTCACCATCTGCAGTGATTTTCGAGCCCTAAAAAATAAAGTCTGACACTGTTTCCATTGTTTCCCCATCTATTTCCCATGAAGTGATGGGACCAGATGCCATGATCTTCGTTTTCTGAATGTTGAGCTTCAAGCCAACTTTTTCACTCTCCTCTTTCACTTTCATCAAGAGGCTTTTTAGTTCCTCTTCACTTTCTGCCATAAGGGTGGTGTCATCTGCATATCTGAGGTTATTGAGATTTCTCCTGGCAATCTTGATTCCAGCTTGTGTTTCTTCCAGCCCAGCATTTCTCATGATGTACTCTGCAAAGAAGTTAAATAAGCAGGGTGACAATATACAGCCTTGACGTACTCCTTTTCCTATTTGGAACCAGTCTGTTGTTCCATGTCCAGTTCTAACTGTTGCTTCCTGACCTGCATACAGGTTTCTCAAGAGGCAGGTCAGATGGTCTGGTATTCCCATCTCTTTCAGAATTTTCCACAGTTTATTGTGATCCAACAGTCAAAGGCTTTGGCATAGTCAATAAAGCAGAAATAGATGTTTCTCTGGAACTCTTTTTCTTTTTTGATGATCCAGCGAGTGTTGGCAATTTGATCTCTGGTTCCTCTGCCTTTTCTAAAACCAGCTTGAACATCTGGAAGTTAATGGTTCACGTATCACTGAAGCCTGGCTTGGAAAATTTTGAGCATTACTTTACTAGTGTGTGAGATGAATGCAATTGTGCGGTAGTTTGAGCATTCTTTGACTGCCTTTCGTTGGGACTGGAATGAAAACTGACCTTTTCCAGTCCTGTGGCTACTGCTGAGTTTTCCGAATTTCCTCACATATTGAGTGCAGCACTTACACAGCATCATCTTTCAGGATTTGAAATAACTCAACTAGAATTCCATCACCTCCACTAGCTTTGTTTGTAGTGATGCTTCCTAAGACCCACTTGACTTCACATTCCAGGATGTCACACCATCATGACTATCTGGGTCATGAAGATCTTTTTTATATAGTTCTTCTGTGTATTCTTGCCACCTCTTCTTGATATCTTCTGCTTCTGTTAGGTCCATACCATTTCTGTCCTTTATTGAGCCCATCTGTGCATGTAATGTTCCCTTTGTACCTCTGATTTTCTTGAAGAGATTTCTAGTCTTTCCCATTCTGTTGTTTTCTTCTATTTCTTTGCAGTAATCACTGAGGAAGGCTTTCTTATCTTTCCTTGCTATTCTTTGTAATTCTGCGTTCAGATGCTTATATCTTTCCTTTTCTCCTTTGCTTTTCACTTCTCTTCTTTTCACAGCTATTAGCAAGGCCTCCTCAGACAGCCATTTCGCCTTTTTTGCATTTCTTTTCCACAGGGATGATCTTGATCCCTGTCTCCTGTACAATGTCACGAACCTCCACCCATAGTTCATCAGGTACTCCGTCTATCAGATCTAGTCCCTTAAATTTATTTCTCACTTCCACTGTATAATCATAAGGGATTTGATTTAGGTCATACCTGAACAATCTAGTGGTTTTCCCCAATTTCTTCAATTTAAGTCTGAATTTGGCAATAAGGAGTTCATGATTTCTTGAACTAGAGCCCAGGGATTAGATTACAGAAGCGCGCCAGCTGCGACGGACAGCACAGAAGTGTGGCCGAGAGGAGCTACCCCTCGCCCAAGGTCAGGGGTGGCGACCGAGAGTGCCAGGATGCGTCAGCACAGGAGCGTCTGAGAGGAGCTACCCCATGTCTGAGGTCAGGGGAGGCAGCCAAGAGGAGCAACCCCACATCCAAGGAGCGGTGGCTGCATGGGCATAGGAGGGCCCAGAGGAGCTACTCCATGTTCAAGGTCAGGAGGGGCAGCCATGAGGACACACCCCTCATCCAAGGTAAGGAGCCACGGCTGCACTTTGCTGGAGCAGCCATGAAGAGATACCCCAGACCAAAGTAAGAGAAACCCAAGTAAGATGGTAGGTGTTGCAAGAGGGCATCAGAGGGCAGACACACTGAAACCATAGTCACAGAAAAATAGCCAATCTGATCACGTGGACCACAGCTTTGTCTAACTCAATGAAACTAAGCATGCCGTGTGGGGCCACCCAAGATAGACTGGTCATGGTGGAGAGATCTGACAGAATGTGGTCCACTGAAGAAGGGAATGTCAAACCATTTCAGTTTTCTTGGCTTGAGAACCCCATGAACAGTATGAAAAGGCAAAATGATAGGATTCTGAAAGGGGAACTCCCCGGGTCGGTAGGTGCCCAATATGCTACTGGAGATCAGTGGAGAGATAACTCCAGAAAGAATGAAGTGATGGAGCCAAAGCAAAACAATACCCAGTTGTGGATGTGACTGGTAATAGAAGCAAGGTCCCATGCTGCAAAGAGCAATATTGCACAGGAAACTGGAATGTCAAGTCCACGAATCAAGGCAAATTGGAAGTGGTCAAACAAGAGATGGCAAGCGTGAATGTCAACATTCTAGGAATCAGCAAACTAAAATGGACTTGAATGGGTGACTTTAACTCAGATGACCATTATATCTACTATTGTGAGCAGGAATCCCTTAGAATAAATGGAGTAGCCATCATGGTCAACAAAAGAGTCCGAAATGCAGTACTTGGATACAATCTCAAAAACGACAGAATGATCTCTATTCATTTCCAAGGCAAATCATTCAATATCACGGTAATCCAAGTCTATGCCCCAACCAGTAAAGCTGAAGAAGCTGAAGTTAAATGGTTCTATGAAGACCTACAAGACCTTTTAGAACTAACACCTAAAAAAGATGTCCTTTTCATTATAGGGGACTGGAATGCAAAAGTAGGAAGTCAAGAAACACCTGGAGTAACAGGCAAATTTGACCTTGGAATGTGGAATCAAACAGGGCAAAGGCTAATAGAGTTCTGCCAAGAGAATGCACTGGTCATAGCAAACACCCTCTTCCAACAACACAAGAGAAGACAACACATGGACATCACTAGATAGTCAACACTGAAATCAGATTGATTATATTCTTTGCAGCCAAAGATGGAGAAGCTCTATACAGTCATCAAAGACAAGTCTGGGAGCTGACTGTGGCTCAGATCATGAACTCCTTATTGCCAAATTCAGAAGAAGATTATGACTGTACTATTATCTACAGATGTAGATTTTGGCTTTGAATAACCCACTACTGTGTTATCTTGCCAACATTTATATATATACTCCATTCCCACTGAAATCTAAGTATCTATATAGCTAAGAACTTATACTGCTTTTATATCATACATTGCTTCTTTAAAATTTACCAAGACTCACAGAAATAAATGCACTTTGCATTGATTCAATGACACATATACAGCTATAAACCTATGTATACACCTACAACAAATGTTTCACAAATATATACCTATCATTACTATGTCAGTGCATTTTATTATTTTTTATTTTATAATATTCTATTCTAGTTTATTTCTTTTAAATAAACAAACATACATACACACATACACTGATCATAAATTGATAATGATTTACAATGGTTTGAATAAAACTATTTCAAAAATTTTTTAAAAGGTCTGCAAAGTATTAGCAAAATATGTACAATGATACATGGGAAAGGATACTTGAAGTATATCACGTGGTTAGAGGTCATACAGCATAAATATTAGAATTCAGGGTAATAAGACACCTATGAACTTAAATTCAGGCTCCACGAATCACTGGCCATGTAATTCTGAACAAGTTATTTAACCTCTTTAATCCTCAATGTTCTCATACTGAAAATGGTGAAGAGTTCCTACCTGTCAGGAGAGTAGAAGAGATCATGCATGTTAAATAATTTACTACAGCACAAAGCATATGATAAGTACTTAATAAATATTAAACTCTAAAAAAAAAAAAACTACCCAAAGACATGAAAATATGAATTGAGAGGAAAATTAAAAGTAAGTTGGCTTTGGCCAGCTTCAACAAGCTATCGGGGGATGGAGGCGAGGATTCAAGTGGAGTGTTCACAAACTAAGCAAATATTTCAGGGGCTAAGGAGATATTAGAACACACTACCAAGGCAGACAGTTTTCTGTTGAGCTGCAGAAAAAAATAGTATCCATTTATTTAATATGGTTTAAAATGAAAGTCGCTCAGTTGGGTCCAACTCTCTGTGACCACATGGACTATACAGTCCATGGAATTCTCCAGGCCAGAATACTGGAGTGGGTAACCAGTCCCTTCTCCAGGGTATCTTCCCAACCCAGGAATTGAACCCAGGTCTCTAGCATTGCAGGCAGATTCTTTACCAGTTTAGCCACCAGGGAAGCCCAATATGGCTTAAATATGGTCCAAAAAAGAGGAAGATGAGGAAAAAATGGAATAGATAATGTTTTGGAGATTCCTCCAAGTCCTACAATCCTACAGAGGAAGTCTAACAAATGAATCAAGAGCAGATACACAGGACACAATGCCTCCCAGTGCTACATCCAGATAGCTGAACCAAAGCCCGACACCTGCAGGCTTACCATAGGGCTTATTTAAACAACACAGGCATCACAGTGGCATTCTGACCTGGATTATGCTCACTGTCTACCCTGTCATCTGTGATCCCTTGGCTGTAAAGACTCATCCAAAATGTAAGGCAGATCAGGCTGTCTACCATGGCCCCTTGTTTGGGAACGTGCCACACAGAACATTCTCAGGCTCTTTGGCAAAGCAAGCTTAACAACTGTACTTTTAAACTTTCCTAAAGCTCAACCATTCATCTTATTTCATCATTTCCCTCACCCATAAGAGCTCTTTGCTTCTTGACCTGCATACAAGTTTCTTAGGAGGCAGGTAAGGTGGTCTAGTATTCCCATCTCTTTAAGAATTTTCCACAGTTTGTTGTGATCCACACAGTTGAAGAAGATTCTTGAGAGCCCCTTGGACTGCAAGGAGATCAACCAGTCAATCCTAAAGGAAATCAGTCCTGAATATTCATTGGAAGAACTGATGTTGAAGCTGAAGCTCCAATACTTTGGCCACATGATGCGAAAAACTCACTCATTGGAAAAGACCCTGATACTGGGAAAGATTGAAGGCAGAAAGGGATGACAGAGGATGAGATGGTTGGACGGCATCACCAACTAGATGGACATGAGTTTGAGCAAGCTCCGGGAGTTGGTGATGGACACGGAAGCCTGGAGTACTACAGTCCATGGGGTCGCAAAGAGTTGGACATGACTGAGCAACTGAACCAGACTGAACTGATAAGAGCTTGAGGTACCCCAGAATTGGTTGACAGGACTAAGAGACGATTTCTGCAGGACATTTTGTACATAGTTTCCAAAAAGCAATGGTAAATAACTTAATAATCTCAAAGTAGTGTGGATGGGGTGGGGATGTAGCTGTAACTTGCATCCCCCAAATTCTCAGGAAGTTAAATGATGAGGGAATATAGCTCACTTTCTGCATATACATAACAATTTGGTACTGGATGGAGCTGGTTACAGAGAAGCCCTGACGAGGATGAGTCCAGTGAATTGCGACCCACTTACCCACAAGAGTTTAATGGGAACTGGCCTTTGGGACCTGCCATCAATGTTGGAGAATAAATAAACAAATGCAAAAAATACAATTATACTATGTTCACTGAATTTAACGGGCAAACAGCAAGGATTCAGCACAGAGCTATACGATGCATAAGCAGTCAGAGACAGAAACTACATGCCCATTCAGCTAGAAACAGGTTCTGGCTGCTACTTAAAATACCAGCAGTGTGTCTACCACGTCACTAATGTGTTTTCAAACTGCTCAGGTAGCCAGATAAATCACTCTGTGGCTTTCCCTTGCTGCTTATGGATTGACAGTGTTTATAAACAGCTGTGTTAACATCTTCCGAATCCAAGGTAATGTTCCTGTGGCACTGAAAAGTTTTTATAGTTCATACATCAAGCAATGAACAGGCAGGTCTTTTTGTTCAAATGGCTGTGTTTCTAGCATCTGGATTATGACAAAAGCCAATAAGTCCTTTTGTGTAGCCAGTGGTAATAAGTGGCCGTAGTCTAACCCAGCCATAATACAAAGGATCGCCAAACAGCTTTTAGCTCCCCTACCTGGGTATTTGCAACAGTAGAACAAAGAGCACACATCTTAGGTCTCAAGACCCTTCACCATCTGAGCCCTGACTGCCCTTCCACCAACCCACTTCCTCGCCTAGCACTTGACTCTATGCCACACTGAACTAGTCACTGTGCCTTAAGCAGACTGTGCTCTCCAGAGCCTTTGACCCTGAGCATGAGCCAGCAAGTGCTTTGCTAAAACGCCATCTACCTGGAGGATGACCACGTGTTTTAAACCCCCAACTATAAGATTTCCTAGAAGTCTTATACTTCTCCCCCAGGCAGAACTTATAGACTTTTAAAATCACAAGCTAGATTGCAAGACTCTTTTTTAAATTTATTTATTTTTAATTGAGGGATAGCAGTTTTACAATTGGAGAAGGAAATGGCAACGCACTCCCTTATCCTTGCCTGGAGAATCCTGTGGACAGAGGAGCCTGGTGGGCTGCTGTCCATAGGGTCGCATAGAGCCAGACAGGACTGAAGCGACTTACCATGCATGCATGCATTGCAGAAGGAAATGGCAACCCACTCCAGTGTTCTTGCCTGGAGAATCCCAGGGATGGGGGGAGCTTGGTGGGCTGCTGTCTATGGGGTTGCACAGAGTCAGACATGACTGAAGTTACTTAGCAGCAGCAGCAGTTTTACAATATTGTGTTGGTTTGTGCCATACATCAACATGAATCTGCCATAGGTATACATACATCCCCTCCCTCTGGAACCTCCCTCCCACCTCCCACCCCATACCACCCATCTAGGTTGTCTCAGAGAATTGGTTTCAACTCCCTGCATCATACAGCAAATTCCCACTGGCTATGTATTTTACAAATGGTAGACTGCAAGCCTCTTGCAGACAGGAAACATCCCAAGACATCTGCATCTCCACTGTAGCCAGAACGGTGTCTGGCATGGGGTGGGAATACAACAAAGGACTGTCAGGAGTAGAATTTTCAGAGGAGTGCTCTTCTTTCCAAACACACAGGAGGAAGAACTGCAGAACTGACAAGAAGAAAAGCGAATGTGGAAGGCTAGCTACCTGATGGAACACCGTGGCAATCTCAAGAAGGCTGATGTTTATCCTTCCTTTGGTTGCAGTTGCATTATGCTTGGAAGTGGCCACTATCAGGCAACATAAAACCATTAGTTATGGTCCAAGAAGGGCTTCCACAGATCTCTTTCTGTCTGCATCCTAGATTTGCATACAAACACATAATTTGCAACATATCCTCAGAGATTCTTAAAGCTCAAAAAAGACTACAGACCACTATCCAAATTTTATATTTTTATTTTACATTTGGACAAGCCAGGAAATGTATTTCATCAGGTTGATGACATTTAGGAGAATCAAAGTGATAGGTAAGAATTTTTTAAATCACTTTAATGTACCGCTTTACTCAATGTAAAGTCATGTTCCTTATGTACTTATGTACAGTTTCCATGATACTAGTAAAAATATATAACAAGTCAGTCAGGGTCTGTTAAATGCTTATTGTGTGTCCAACAATGTCACATTGGGAAGCTTGCTTTCTGGTAAGTCACACAAAAAGAACTATTTTTAAAATAGGAAATAAGAAAAGCCACATATCTGCCAGATTTGGTGGTTCACATAATAAATGTAGGAGCCAGACATGGAGCTTGCTGTAGGCAGGGAAATTTTCCCAGAAGACCTTGGGAAGGGCACCTTCTCCACAGAGGGCTTTATGGGGCAAAAGGTATTTCAACTAGGAGGCAAACTGATAAACAGATATTGGGTTTAAATCAGAAGGTCTAACTTTTAGGCATAGTGTTGCCTCTTACTAGCTGTGTGACTTTGGACCACTCAGTTATTTTCTATGCCTCTGCTTCTGCACCAGTCCCCTGGAGATAATATCTCTGCCTAGCCTCTCTCCCTGATACATTGGCAAGACTCAGTCAAGATAAAATCAGTGAAAGCATTTTCTAAATTATAAATCACTCTACTGTCAGATGTGAAAACATTATTGGAAGTGGTCGAGTCAGGTACACAGAATAGTCTGTGGCACAAGACATGTTTTTACTGAGTCTGTTTTGTTTGGTTTTCTTGGCTCTGAGCTATCCAATCCAAGGTCCTTTATATGTTCATTTAATACTATTTCTTGTCAGACTTCTCATACATAAAATTGTAGATGCAACCAGCCCAAGAACTACAGGCAGACTGCTAGGGTTATTTTCCCAATGGGCAAACAAAAGAATGGTAACTTCATTCTAGCCCAAAACAGGCAGACTTTCTTGTTAAGGACTCTCCCAGAAGTGGAGGCATTCAGCATCCACATCATTTTTTCTTTCAAAGCCTCTCCCCTGAGCCCCGTGCAGCTTGTCCATGGTACACAATTCAGAATCACCCGACCACTTAGGACACTGGGATCTGGAGCCTGTGGCAAATGTATTTCACATTCAAGAGGAGAAGCATCAGCAAGCACAACATTTAATATTGCTCTGCGCCTCCACAGGATCGGGGACTTAGACTCTTCATTTCGGCTTCACTGGTTAGACTGCAATGTGAACAAGAGTGTGCAGCGATGCAGTGTGTCGGGTCCTCGTCTGTGTCAGGCAGCAGTTTCATCATCAGCAGGGAAGCATTAAGTGAACCCCAGGGATAGCATATGTATTGTATTTAGAGGAGGGGGTGAAAATCCATCAACTCTATGTAACTTAAAAGGTTTTCACGCTGTTCGCAGGAAGCTATCAGCTTAGATTCCTTTGTCCCAGTAAAAAGAGAAAATGGTTCCAGGAAAGAAAGATGGATTTAAAATAGTGGTTAACCACAGAGTGAACTTAAGTGATAAAGGAAGACAGATAGGATAATGGACATCGCCCAGCAGGTTGGAGGACCACACATTACTTTGCATTTGCAGAAGAGCAGGCTTTGGGAATGATGAGCTAGATACACATTCAAATGAATCTTCTTATTGCCTTTGATGACACGATCTTTTAGTCCCTCCTTGTCTGTTCCCAGCTGTCTCCTATCACAGGAGAATTACATTCGTTCTTTATTCCAGCAAAGCATAAACTTGAGGGGAGACAAAGGACAAACAAAATGGGGTGGGTGAGAAGGAGGAGGAGAGATGAGTCAAGATTTCATTATGCAGGTCAGATGTGCACTCTTGAGCCATGAATAAATAAACAAAGAGAGTACCCAGACTCTCTTCACATAACAAGTGATTGTAACTCCATTTAACCCTACAGTCTCTTTGCCTGATTTACTTGGTGTTCCCTTGTTGCTGTTTGGAAGCTAAGTCATGTCTGACTCTTTGCACCCCCAGGGACTCCAGCACACCAGGCTTCCCTGTCTTTCACTATCTCCTGGAGTTTGCTCAAACTCATGTCCATTGAGTAGGTAATGCCATCCAACCATCTCATCTTCTGTCACCCTCTTCTCCTTCTGCCCTCAATCTTTCCCAGCATCAGGATCTTTTCCAGTGAGTCGGCACTTTGCATCAGGTAGCCAAAATATTGGAGCTTCAGCGTCAGTCCTTCCAATGAATATTCAGGGTTGATTTTCTTTAGGATTGACTGATTTGATCTCCTTGCTGTCCAAGGGACTCTCAAGAGTCTTCTCCAGCACCACAGTTCAAAAACTGCAGTTCTTCAGTGCTCAGCCTTCTTTATGGTCCAACTCTCACAGCCATACATGATTACTGGAAAAACCATAGCTTTGACTATACAGACCTCTGTCAGCAAAGTGATTTCTCTGCTTTATAATACGCTATGTTCGTCATAGCTTTTCTTCCAAGGAGAAAGCATCTTTTAATTTTATGGCTGTAGTCACCATCCACAGTGATTTTGGAACCCAAAAAAAGTAAGTGAATTTGTTCAATTTCCAGCCACCAGCCTTCTATTTCAGCTGCACCTTCTGTTTGCCATATCCTCTTGTTCTGAAAGCACCTACTGAAATCTCCCTCCCTCAGCCGAGCGAAGGTGAGCCCAAGTGCTACATTCTCCAAGAGCTTTCTCACATTCTGTCACTTGGAATGCATCTCTCCAGGAAATCGCTCTCTACCTATACTTAGTTCAGTGTATGTGGTTTAGAACTGTAATCTGTGGAAACGTTTAGATCCCCCCACCAAACATGAGCTGTGAGGGCGAACACTCTGCCTTACTCATCCTGAGCATCAGGCAGTTGGCACACCGCTGGAGCACAGTGTGCATTGCTATGCTGGGGTACAAACCACACAAATATACAAATGTAGGCAGCACACAACTTGGAGCCCTGAATCTTAACCAATCCATGCATGAGACTAGCTTGCTACTCTTCCCGCCTCTTCTGTCTTGTCCAGGAAGGGCTTTGTCTCTGAGCTCCCACCCAGTCTCCACCCCTACAACTACCTCTTCTAACCTGGAGATGTTTAAACTCCATCTGGTAAGTTTGTCAGTAACTGCTTTTGGAAGATTGCCTAACCTAAAAATCCATTCAAAGATCACATAGGCAACTGACGCTTACTCTCACCTTTAATTAATGATTACAAGCATGTCTACAACCTTTAGAATTTGCCAAAAGGTTTTGCCTACTTAAATATTTATAAAGTTTATTGAGTGCATGGTTTGTTGTAAAAAATGTATGTGTATTAACATATCCTTATAAAACACCTATATGATAATAATATTGTTCCCACTTTACAGATAAGGTAAACTGAGGCCCAGAGAGTTAAAGTAACTTGCTGAAGTTCTCGCTGCTCATAAGCAGTGGAACCAGGCTCTGAACCTTAGATATCTACCTTCAGAGTCTATACTTTCAATGGTGACACAGATGGAGGAGTCAAGCTTTCTGAAACTCAGATACCAACACAGGAAAAAACTAGTTTTGAAATTGTATATGATGCCAAAGCCGAACTCAGGACCTGGAAGCTAAAGACTAGAGACAGTAGGGCCTGCTTTTTGCAGTATGCCCAGACCAAGCTTAATGGAAAGAGATTTATTCCATTTCCAATTACTTCCAACTATTTATGAGATTGAGGGGAGCAATTAATTATGAGAACATTTGTTTACTTGAATACCAACATGTATTTCTGAATAAAAATGAAACTTAAATGATAGTAGAGAAATACATAAAGACCCTTTGCTAACACTCAGAAATTAGCTAAATTAAAGTTCAAGATCTTCCCAGAAATTTTGCTCCTTGAAAAATATAAGTTTTCCTGGAAAGAAAGAGACTTCGCCTCAAGAATGATGTAATAGATCAATACAGGATGGGTACACCATTCTGCTGAGAAAAGCAGTTCCCTGCATGCGGCCTTTTGACCCTACTGGGCCAAGTAAGTATAAACCTTGGGCCTGAGAAACATCCTCACCAAGAGACGAGTCCTCAGGGCCTTGCTGAATCTGCCACCTTGTGCAGGAAGAACTTCCCTGTGCTCCTCTTTTCTGCCTAAGCATGCACATCATACAGCATATGGCCAGCCCCACTGCTTCCTCTGTCCCCCTTGGGGAGGGGACAGGGGCTGAGTAGATCAACCAAACTATACGAGCTGCCCAGCAGGATCTGCTGGCTGTAGGCAACCTATACACTGGGGTTGATTTTGCTCCGCCTCTTCTCCACGTGGTAGCTCGGTGGTAAAGAATCTGCCTGCAATGCAGGAGACGTGGGTCGGGGTTGAGAAGATCCCCTGGAGGAGGAAATGTCAACCCAAACCCACTCCAGTATTCTTGCCTGGAGAATCCCATGGACAGAGGAGCCCAGCAGGCTACAGTCAGTCCATGAGGTCGCAAAGAGTCAGACATGACTGAGCACACATGTAGTTCTCCACTTAAGCAAAACATATCCCACCCAGTGCTTGACTGCAGTGACTGCAGTGTGTTTTCTTTGGAGACCCCGATACCAACATGCACTGGGCAGCAGGGCTCAGACTTCTACTAATAACAGGCACCAACACTACTTACTCTACACACACCTCCTTCCTAGGACCCCATCTGCACAGGCTTCCCGTGTCGTTTCTTCTAAGTGGCCTGCCCCTCACCCACCCACAGTCCCCTTCCCGGGCCTTTTCCTCATTAGATCCTCTTGGTTCTTCAAAACTCATCTCAAACACCTTCTCCTAAACCATCACTGCACCTGAGATGCCCCTCCCAGGTGCTCCCACAGACCCAGTTCACACCACAGTCATAGCAACCATGTCCAGGTACACTAACCCACTCACTTAACAGCCTGTCTCTCTAGACTGTGAGCTCCTGGGAGAAGGTCCCATGCATCATTCATGTTTTCTTACCAGGATCTGATGCTATGCCTGCCACACTCTAGGCATTTGTGCCTTCATCCAAGACACATGTACGAACTGTCTAATGTGTTGTAGGCTATGCTAGGCTTAGTATACCACATGAACAAAACCATGCATAATCCCTGCCTTCATGAAACTTATAATTTTGGGGGAAACACCTATCAACAAAATAATCACAGCCAAGTGAGCCAATGTCAAGATATAACCAGGATGACTGTCAAAGTGAGTAGTACTCAGGGTATATAATTGAGAAAACTGAAATCAAATAAAGACAAACACTTTAGCAAAGAAGATTGAGGAGTTTCCCTGAAGAAGCAGCCACTGAGCTAAGTCTGATGAAAGAATGAGGAAGCGTGTTCCAGACAGAGGAAACCTCAGGGGTAGGGGAAGGGATGGACAGTGTCTTCTGCAGAGGCTGAGCAAGCCGAGCAGACACGGCAAGCGGTGCACAGTGAGAGCAGAGGACGGAGAGAGTAAAGACCAGGTCCTGCAACAGGCTCTGCAGAACCGAGAATTCTGTTCTTCACCCTAACATCACTAGGAAACACATCATCAAAAATCACACTGAGTTGCAAGACGATTTTTCTGCTGCATTGTGGACAGAGAGGGAGTGGCTAGGTGGGGAGATAGGACATTTGGATGTGGGGTGATCAGTGAGGAGATGCCGGCAGTGGCCACTAGAAGGTGACCTGGACTGAAATGGTGACCATGAGATGGAGACTAATGGATGGATCCAAGAGATACCTAAGTGGTAAATACCTGAGTATTGGTGACAGACTTGAATTCACTCGATAGGTATGTGTCCAGTGGGTAAAGTGGTGGAAGAAAAATAGTAATTTGGGGTGATTACTAAGAACCCTGCACATCTGAGAACACCAAACACTGCCAGGGAGTTAAGTTTAAGAAGGGGATCCTCTTCCCGAGACAACGCCCATGAGAGCAGTGAACTCAGCAATGAGGTATCCCTAACCTAACACAATGTTTGCTCTTTCAGGGCTGTTTCCATCCACGGTTTCCAGTGAGTGTCCTTGCAGAGGCCTCAATGAAGCTGCTATTCTTGTCAACAAGGGGATAGGAACAGGAGGCTCGGGCTGAGGATGTTGTATGTCACAAGTGAAGCCTCAGCTATAGCTCCAGTGAAATGTCTGTGATTCATGTCCTCATCTACCACCTTCCAGGACCTTTCAGGGCACAGCTGTGGTGCTCTGCTTTCTTTCTTTAAAAAACAAAAATGGTTTCTTAGAAACCATCACCACCATTGCTTCCCTGCACACCCTGTCTCCCATTATAAACACAATATATGTTAATTGACTTGGGAAATGCAGAACAACATAAAAAAGAAAACAAAAATTTTCCATAACTTCCCCAATAGGAGAAAAACACAATATCATCTGGAGAACAGTTAACAGTCCTAGTTAAAATCATAGGCTCTATAGTTAGATACGAATTTTGACCTGTATCCTAAGAGTCCTGGGAAATCAAATAATCAGATTTTTGTTTCAAGGTGATTTGTCTGCTGCTGTATGAATACAGAATGAATGAATGGAGAGATGGGGAGGTAGTATATTTGAATATAGATAGATAAATTAGGAGTCCACATTTCAGTTCCAATTTTAGCAATTAAAAATTTATGGGAGAATTACTAATCAGGTTAACCCTTGAGTTCCTAGTGCTTATTCTGGTGCTAGTATGTGTAAATCCCTTAGAACAATACCCAGCATATAATAAATCTTTGATAAATGCCCAGATATTCTTAATATGTAGTACTAAGTCCATTTTGTAATAAAATTGGGGTGATATAATTTTATAGTCCACTCTTTTTAACAGTTATTATCATTTCCCATGTTATTAACAACTCCTTGAAAGCATTACTTGTAACAGTTGCATTATAATCCATCTTGCAGACACATCACACATTACATCATCATTTACTTACTGTTGGATATTTAAAATGTTTCCAGTTTATAATTGTAACAATGTGATGATGAACATCACTAAATACAAACTTTTTCCTACAATTTTAATTAATGGCAGAGGTATAATCACAGGGACCAGTGGTATAAAAATTTTGAGTTTCTTGGTATATATTACCAAATTGTTTTTCACAAAGATGTGTGTGTGACCTTTCTACCAGCAAAGTTCACATGTATACCAATATGGAAGTATTTTACCATCTTACCCTTTCAAGAAACAGCTCTTTGAAGGAATTTTCTAGGCCAGCCATCTGAAGGAAACTAAGATTTGGTTGTGCACTTATTAAGTGCCACACCTGAAAAGGCTTCCCCAGTTACACTCCCCATACAAGCTTTGTGAGATGGTTAGCATCAGCCCTATTTTGCACCCAGCCGGCTGAGCTGAATTAGGAAGGCAAGTCAGTGTAGCAACCAGCACCACTCTTGCCAGCCTACTACTGCCCTCCTTTCACTGTGTCCCAAATACCTTAGATGTGTCCCCACACTTGCAGAGTGACCTCCCAGTGGCAACCTCGCCATAGGGAATAAGACCACATGCACAAATTATTCTCTGTAGCTCATCCTGAAAAAAGAGCTTATACACACACACACACACACACACACACACACACACACACACACATATATATATATATATATAAGTTTTGATACATTCTACATGGAAAATTAGGCTTCCCCTGGTGGCTGAGATGGTAAAAAATCTGCCTGCAATACAGGAGACCTGGATTCAATCCCTGGATGGGGAAGATCCCCTAGAGAAGGGCATGGCAACCCACTGCAGTATTCTTGCCTGGAGAATTCCATGGACAGAGAAGCCTGGCAGGCTGCAGTCCATGGGATCACAAAGAGTTGGACATGAGTGAGCAAATTATGATACTTGAAAGAAGTGAAAATACAAATAAAAGCTTTGATACATTCTATATGGAAAATTATGATGTTCTTGAAATAGTATAAAAGAGAGACTTCTGCTTCTAACGGGAAGATAGTAAATGAGACCACTCAAACAGTGGGAAAAGGGCCCGTACAGAAGCAATCAAGTGAGAGGGCAGAAATATATGAGTAGGTTTCAAAGTAAGAAAACACCAAATCATGCTGGGCTTTTCAGACCATGATACAAAAAGAATTTGGGTGTTATCTTAATTGCAAGAGAGTGATTCTACCAGCTCCAGTATCTCTACAGTCTCCTTAGCAGGGGTGAGGGAGATAATAATTTCTATAAGAAAATACCTGGATAATAATAATGTTTCCCTTCATCTTCACTCAGTAGAGCAGTTCTTGACCTTGGAAAAAGATAAGGAGAACTAACTATTTTACTGGTGTACCCTGTAGCAACATCTTGCCAGCACCTATTTAAAATGAGTTCATCTGTGGAGTCTCTAAAAGAAAACTTCTATCTACCAATTATTTCATGTGATGTCCCAAAGTGGCTTAGCCTCCCTGAATTTTTATTAAACACCTGCAATTACTTTCCTATTGCCTATGCCTGCTAACAAAATTTCTTTCCCAACTTGGTCCCAGAAACAAACTAAATCATTAGTCAAGTAACATTTCCAGAATGCCTACTGTGTACAGAGTACCAAATTTATCTCTTCAAGGCAGGTAAATAGGCTATATTGCTCACAAATTGCTAAACCTCAAGGCTACACATGCAGTGAGAGTAACAGCAGAATTCTCCTCCCTTTGCCCACACCTGTCTGGAGGAAAATCAGACTGAGTTGCCACAGAGGGTCTGCTTTAAATTCAGAGAAGCACCTTCTGGATCACAGAAAATATCTCACTGCAAAATCAAGTTCCCGAGATCATTCAGCAATTCTGATTATAATAGTCCTTCCTGATATGTGGCAGGAATTCCACAAGCCTTCCCTGGGGAAGACCCTTCCCAGATCACCGGCTCTCATTTGGACTCAAAGGGAACCTTACTGCTGTTTTTCACCAGCTGCAAAATCTTGACATAACCTTCCTCTTTTAACTCTGCTCCAATATGTTGACAGATTCATTAGCTGGACATGCCAAATTATCAAAATTTAGAAAGCATGAAATGCATGCTTAAATGAAGGCAAAGCAAACCAGAAATAGCTTTCTAATCGGCTTTGAGAGGGGCTGTGGGTCAGAAGATCAGTATACCTGCTAATGATTCACTTTTCAACATCTTGCCAACAAGATGCTTTAATTGCTCAGTTTCCAGCTGCTCTGCCCAGCAGACACTGTTGTCCTAAAGAGCAGAAATGCATCTCAGCCACAGTCCTGTATCCATAGGAGACAGCTCTGCAGGTTCTTCCTCTTGGTGCAAAAAAAAAGGGGGGGAGACCCCCTACAGAACCTATGTGAAAGGAAGAATTGAAAATAAAAATGTATTTGCAGCCTGATGAGTGAATAGCAAAATATTGATTCTAGCTTTTGCAAACAAGCAAAATATGTGGACTTGGCAAAGTACCAAGTATGGGAGGGAATCTTATCTCCCAGGATGAAAGAAGATAAAAGAAAGCAAGTTGAGAGGGAAAAGCCAGCAGCATCCTCACCACCAGCCCTGAGGCCGTCAGGTGCAGCTGAGCTGGGTGGGGAGCCCAGGGAGCACCTACTAGGAATCCCGCAGCAGGCAACCGTCCTGCTCCCTGGGTGCACATTAGATGCAAACAGGTCACGTGGCCCAGCGGCACTACCCAGGCACCTGGGATTTCTCGGAGGAAATATCCTAATACTGATCTTCATATTATCCATGTCTCAGACCTTACAGAACAGGCAAAAACCTGCCTATCTCACAAGAAAAGGGGTTTTATATGCCACCAAAAGGTAAATGCAGCCCTAAAGGAAGTCTGTGCCCTCCTTAAATCTGTGGCCACCTAGAGGCAGGAGGAGGCCAGGAGTTGGAGGCAGAGACACTGGGACTTCTGGTCAGTTCTTCAGCTGCTGTGACCTGCTGTGACCTCTTAGTTCTGAGCAGAGGGCAGTGGTGCCTGCCTGCCTCCTGAATGTGACATGCCACAAAGGGAAACCACAATGAGCACAAGCCTGGCACCGTGTACTTGGTGCTACTCTGAAAAAGACAAAGAAGCACAGAACCAGAGGTCAGTTTTGGCACATCTTCACTGAGGCAGGAGATGGATGTTAAACCTAACAGCCTTCCCCTAGGGCCTTAACCACCTACAGGACAAGCAGTATTGGGACATACTGAATACTAGGGTGGAGGGCACTCAATTTTCCCCACAGCCCCAAGATCCTATAATATGGAAGAGACCTCAGGATAAATTAAATCCCTAAGGTCTTTTGTTTAACTGGTTGGTTGGTCGGTGTTGGTTTCATTGTTTTTAATCTAAAACAAGGCAGTCACAGACTTCCCATGGAACAGCCTCTGAAACTACAATAGGCAGATGATCAGCCAGCAGACTTGGTAAAAGTACACTGGATGGAACCTGACAGGCAACCTTTCCAACAAGCTCCAGGGTGATGCCAATTCTGCTGGTCCACAGATGACAGGCTATCCATGACTTTTGAGAGAAGCCCAGAAAGGATTGAAGATGTCATGTACTCTTATATACCGAAAGAAAGAACCCAAACTGAAAACCCAAAATCTGTGGATGAGGACAGTGAAGCCAAGGGTTCGCTGACTTGTCCAACATCATGGAGCAGGCAGAACATCTGCTGCCCACCTGCCCTCCCCCACTTTCTTCGCTCCACCAGCCTGACTTGCACACACTTGGCCCTTTTGCCTTTGGGTTTCTTTTCCTGTCTCTCTTTCTGCTTCTTTTGCAAGTAATGGAGACAACAGTATGACTGTGATACATGAAATTGATCCTAGCTCTGAATCATAGAATCTCTTCTTACCTAGAGAAGATAAGGAGAGCAGTGAGGATAAGTTTCCAGAGAGGAAGAAAAGCTAACCACATCCCAGTTGTTTAAGGACCACAATGGCTCCAACTTTAAGTGCTTAGTTTTTGTCTCCAGGGGCCCTGGTGGCCCTGCCTGCACCAGGAGAAAAGGCTGGGCCCCATTTCTGTTTGTGTTACACCAAGGGGAAGTCATGCTTACTGAAGCATTAGACACCTAACTGACTCATCTTATTAGGACCCTCAGAACAAAAATGTTTAGCTCTAAAGAGGCAAAAAGATTTTCAAGAAAAGATTTTGAACTGAAGGTAATTCCCAATATACCTTCTACTCATGGGCTACATTCCAGAAGTGAAAAGAGAGAGCTACAATTTGCACTGAATGAACTTCAGCTCTATACCCAATCACACAAACATATGAAAGCCATGCCTTAAAACCTGCACTGAAGTTTCCATTCTTTATGATGCCAATTATCCAACCAAAAGCATAAATTTGGAAACTGTTTCTTTGTTCCATCTTTTCTGTTCACCTAAGGATATGAACTAAACATAGAGGGAAATAAGGTTGAAAAAGTGAAAAGAATTGCTCTTGGGAGAAAAGAGAAAAAAAGCACTGAAACGGCAAATACTTTGAGATACAAACGGAATTTGCTCTTTTAGAGAAGTGCTACATTTCCACCAAAAATTTGATTGCGAATAAAGTATTTGAAGAAAGGTTTGGCTCTAAATGAGGCTTAACACAAACAAGAGAATATTTGTTCCCAAGTGCTTCCATTATGCCAGTAAACACTGAACATCAATGGGTACACCTCACCCAGTGAAAACTTTACTCTCAGCACCTTCCCAGCAGTATAAGCATTAAAGTTTCACAAGAAATGTTGTCCACAATGACTCTGCTGCTAGAACTCCATAGGACCCTCCCTAGGTTATTGAACTTCATTATTAACATATATTTTTAAATACTCTGGTTAAGATCAGAGTCCTTGCAAAATTAAGATTAAAAATGCTAGCTTTGTGTATATAGAGACCCCTTTCACTGGAGACTTCTTATACATGAAAAACAAGGAGGCAGATTTGAGGGTTCATAAAGTTACTGCATGCATATATGCTAAGTCGCTTCAGTTGTGTCCAACTCTTTGTGATTCCATAAACTGCAGCCACCCAGACTCCTCTGTCCTTGGGATTCTCCAGGCAAGAATACTGGAGTGGGTAGCCATGCCCTCCTCCAGGAGGTCTTCCAACTTAGGGATCAAACCCCCATCACTTATCTCTCTTGCATTGGCAGGGGGGCTCCTTACCATAAGCACCACCTGGGAAGCCCTGAGAAAGTTATTGCTGAGTTCTAAATACCTTCTTTCAATTCAGTGAGGAGCCGTTATCTAAATAACCTCTACAGGGACCTATAGGATACCCAAGAACTTACAGCATTAATGTCACCTTTAGGATTTTGCCCCCTCCCTCCAAAGCTGGGTTTCTTATTTATGAAATCTCATCAAAAATAAGAAAGTTCACTGATCATATTTAGTCAATGGATTAAAGAATAATGCAATGTCATTTACATAAAGTGGAACCAAAAGAAATGTGCTTTCGTATTACAGGACAGATATATGCTGAATCCTGCTTCTGCATGGGTTACCAAGCACTCTAAGAGACTGAAGACATGTGAAATGAGGAGTGCGAAGTATTACAAGTATGAGCTCCAAGGATAAAAGACACTCAAGGCTCTGCACACAAATGAACCTTTGTGGCAACAGTCACTGGCTTAGAGCTCATCACTCAAATACCTATTGCTATCCCTTCACCCATTTGTCCAACCTTTCACAACATACCTCTCCCTTCTATCCTCTTCCCAACTCTTTCTCTAGGCAGATCTGACAAAATCTATTTTAAATCCCCAGTAATCTGGAGAGGTAAGATGGGGCTTTGGGGTGGATAGATACAATAAGCAAAAAGTTGAAGTGATCTCAGGGTATTTTCAGGATGTAAAGAGCTATAAAAATAGAAAAGTAAGAATGAGAGGAACTGTCCAAGAACCGCAGGTTACCACATGCCAAAACACAAGTGGGGCCAATGTTCTTCCTAAATTAGGAGACTAGGACAAGCAGAGACTGAAGTTGCAAACAACTTCTTACAAGAGTAAGTGACCACCACTAAAAGAAAGCTGACACAGCCAAGCACTGACCTGAGTGAACTAACAGAAACGTCACCAGATCTGTGAAAGGACAGCACAGTCAATGGACATATATGTCATATTTAAGAATTCAGTGTTTGAGGAAAAGAAGACAAAATAATCATAAAGACATCAATTCTTCTAATATTGATCTAAATGTTCAGTACAACTCCATTCAATGCTCCAGCGTGATTTCTCATGGAATACTACAGATTATTCTAAAATGAATATAGAAGTACAGTGATCCAAGAATACCCAAGGATCTCATTAAGAAGAATGAACTGGGGGAATCATCCCAGATATTAAGTTATAAATCTATGGTAAAAAAAAAAAAAAAGTACAGTATTGCTGCTATAGGATTGAAAAACAGACCAGCAAAAATAGAACAAAGAGCTCATAATACCCAGCATACATGCAAACAGCATCTAATAATGATAGCCCATACTGAAGTCTAACTTACGTGATAACATGATGATTAAGAACATGAACTTTGGAGCCAGAATGCCTGCACTCAAATCACAGTGCTACCACTTACTAGTTGTGCCACAGTTTACTTATCTATAAAGTGGGATAATAATAATTTATGTCTCACAAACATAAAACCTCCTAGAACTGATAACATTGTATAGGGCCCTCCCCCACTGAATCATGCCCTGTGAAACTAAGAATACTAAGGAAGCAACAGTGCATGACACTCAATGCTAGGCATAACGAGCACTGCAGCGCCTGTCTTGACCTGTCGGATCACTCTCTCTGAAGGTAGCCAGCAGCCATATTGTAAGGCCACTCACATGGCTCCATGGAGAGGCACAGCAGGGAGGAAAAGAGCCCCTTATACAATAACCAGCCAAACTTTCCAGATACGCAAGTGAGTCACCTTGAAAGTGGAACCTCCATCTGAATCCTGGCTTCAGAGAACTACAGTAGTAATGTCAGCAAAGGTCTAATAGAGTTGACAGTATATTGGATGCACTGAATAAATTAGAAGTGTCATTAGTATTATCATTGTCCAATACTGGAGATTTAGCAAAAAGTCATGGTATCAGGGTTGGCGGCCGGGGGCTTCCCCAGTGACTTCAGCGGTAAAGAATCTGCCTGTAATGCAGGATATGCAGAAGACGCAGTTTCATCCCTGGGTGGGGAAGATCCACAGGAAGAGGGCATGGTAACCCACTGCCGTATTCTTGCCAGGAACGTCCATCCCATGGACAGAGGAGCCTGGCAGGCTACAGTCCCTGGGGTCACAAAGAGTCAGACACGACTGAAGTGACTGAGCATGCGGGTACCCATGGCACAGGGAGGCTTCTTCTGTGCCCAACAGGATAGTGTGTGAATTATTCTTGTAGTCTCATGGGCCAGGATGGAACTCCATAAAGTGTGTGTTTATAAAATGCCAACTAGGTACCAAGTACTATTCTTGTCAGTGAATGAATGAATGCCTTAAAACTTCTTCAGCTGTTCCATCATAGCAGGGCACACACACTGCATAAAGTCATTACACAGAAAAAAATAAAAACTCAAGGACTTTGATAAATGATCTCTTAGGCCAGTTCAAATTTCCCCTCCTTCAAGGAACCTAGGTCACCTAGGACTGAGCACTGTCCGTTTTATTTATTCAACTGAAATACTCATGGAGGGAAGGAACATAAGAAGAAGGCTAGAATAGCACAAATCTTAAATGTTAACATAGTCCGCATATATGTCCAACTTTTAAATGATCTCTACAATCCTCATATATCCCATCCAACTTTTAAATGATTTATGTTACACTGAATTTAAAAAACAAATGGAATTTATAGATCTCTTTCTCTTTCCCTCCCTCTCTCTAATACAATATATATTTAAGCTATACTAGAATATGTGTGTCAGATTTTTCTTAATTGAATCAGTTGTTCTGGAGCCCAAAGAAAGAAACTTGCTTCTTTAAACAACTGAGAGAATATTGGAGAGTACTATTTTACAATGGATGGCTTCAAAATTATATTTTCCATCCAATATGCAGATAAACATTCTCTACTTTAGGGAATGCTCACACTGCACAGTTTCAATAAGCATGAAATTTATTTATCATAGTTCAGTTAAATAATATTAATAGCATGGCCCAAATTTCAGACACAGTACAAAAACTGTGAATATAATAATTGCATAAAGTCCAAACTTCACTACTAGATTTTCAGTCTACAAACCACTACATGGAAACCAATGGGCATCATGATCAATGATTCACGACATCACTTCTTCCACATTCTGTAGATTATTCATCAAACCACATCTGCCATTCGGGTCACACACAGACAGTAAAGCATGTAGTTGTGTTGCCTCCTTGTCGATAAGCGATAAACCCACATGATATTTTACAAAAATGGATACTCAAAAGAAGGAATTGGCAAAGATGAAAGTGCATCAAATATAAAGTAAAGTAAAATTATATATGATTAGAAAATGCTGACAAAGACGCGCTAAGACCCAGGCCTGCAAGAAGATAAAGTATAACCCACACTGAAATGGTCCAATGAATACAGAATGCAATGTAAACTCATTTTGACATTTTTTTAGTTAAACTGCATTAGAAACAGAAAACCTCCTTTATGTCATTGAAGTGAGGCATTTACTTCTACTTTGGCTTGAAGACTATAATTAAAAACAAATCCCAATCAGCTTGGCTACCATTCAGGCCAAAGCAATGAACCCAGTTGCCACATCAAAAGAAAACCATAATTAGCAGGAGCCTAAAGAAAGACCTTCATCTGCCAGTAAAGGCTGGTTTTATGTCAGCATGAATTGATTAATCTTAAGCCATATGTTGAAGTATTAGCTCAGATAAAGATGCTTTTGCAAAACATATACCCAGACTCCAATGAGATATAGAAGAAATAACTGACCATGGGAAGGCTGGCACTGCTGCCATTTAAAAGACTCCAGCTGTGCAGCCAGAGAAACGTAATGAAGGAGAAGTTATCAGTATAAATGAAGAAATTGTTTAAATGAAAGGATGAAGATAACCCAGAGGAAGTGAAACCAGCAAAAAACTTCACATTAAAAGAACTCTCAGGGTTTTTACAATGCCGAAGTGCAAAGGATAAAATGTTGGAAACCAATCTAAACTTTTAGAAAAGAGTATGATGATTTTCCAAGGCAATGAAAGATGCTCACTCCATATATTAAGTTATATGATGAGAAAGTAAACACTGTTCAAACTATGTCTGATGAGTTATTTACAAAGAAATAACACAATTCTCAATAAATATTGCAAGTATTTGTCATGTTCCAAGTTACAATGTATTAAGTGAATTTAGTCATTTTTAAGTTTTCTTAGACATTCATAATTGACAGTAAGAGAATACTTAACGTTCGGATGTGTAACTTTCCCTACTGATTATTATGATCACTTTTTATGGTTTCAGCTTGAACAATCATTTCTATTGTTCTGAACTACTGCACAAAGCATTTGGTAAAGAAATCACAATGAAAGAGAACAGAATAAATGTGTACAACATCACTGATCTGTTGTTCGTCAGTGGTTAACATTGTTTTTGTTCAGTCACTAAGTTCTGTCCAACTCTTTGTGACCCCATGGACTTCAGGCTTCCCTCTCCTTTACCATCTCCCAGAATTTGCTCAAACTTGTGTCCTCTGAGTCAGTGATGACATCCAACCATCTCATCCTCTGTCGTCCCCTTCTCCTCCTGCCCTCAATCTTTCCCAGCATCAGGGTCTTTTCCAATGAGTCGACTCTTTGCATCAGGTAGCCAAAGAACTAGAGCTTTAGCTTCAGCTTCAGTCCTTCCAATGGATATTCAGGACTGATTTCCTTTAGCATTGGCTGGTTTGATCTCCTTGCAGTCCAAGGGACTCTCAAGAGTCTTCTCCAGCACATTACAGTTCAAAACAAATTTTAATTACATTGGCACATTGACTACCTCATTTTGTAAACCCAGGATTTCAGGGGAAAAAACAGAAAAACTACTACATTTTCTCAAGTATGAAAGTAAATTTGCTTTTTGATTTGTATACCCAAGAGTAGAAAAGCACTAGACTGAGTCCAGATTCAAAATTGAGCTCTGCCATGAACTCTTGTGTACTCCAGAGCCAATCCTGCTGTTCTTTCTACAAACATTTATTCCCAGACCCCTGCTACTTGTCAAGGATAGAAAATTGAGTATGATATGGAATCTGGCCTCAAAGAACTCACAGCCTATTAAAAAAGAAAAACTAGAAATTGTTAGCAGTCTTCATCTATAAATCAGATCTAATAATGCCTACCTCACAAGGTTACCAGAGGGTAAAATGAGACTTTATGAGAAAACAGTTTGTCATCAAGTATTATACAAGTACTAGCTAGTACTCGGAGAAGGCAATGGCACCCCACTCCAGTACTCTTGCCTGGAAAATCCCATGGACCGAGGAGCCTGGTAGGCCGCAGTCCATGGGGTCGCTGAGAGTCGAACACGACTGAGTGACTTCACTTTCACTTTTCACATTCATGCATTGGAGAAGGAAATGGAAACTCACTCCAGTGTTCTTGCCTGGAGAATCCCAGGGACAGGGGAGCCTGGTGGGCTGCCGTGTATGGGTTCTCACAGAGTTGGACATGACTGAAGCGACTTAGCAGCAGCAGCCTGTACTAGTGTAATTGTAGCATCTGACAAAAGCTAGACTGGATTACTCATATCAAGTGGTTCTCACAGTATGGCCTCCAAACCAGCATCATCATCACCTGGAAACCTGTTCAAAATGCACATTCTTGCCCACACACCCTCAGATCTAGTGAATTAGAATCTATGGAGGGTGGGGCCAAGAAATCTATATTTTAACAAGCTTTCCAAATGACTATGATGCAACTTGCGCTTCCTAGGTGGCTCTAGTGGTAAAGAACCCACCTGCCAATGCAGATGTCTGAAACAAGGGTTCAGTCCCTGGGTTGGGAAGATCCCCTGGAGGAGGGCATGGCAATCCACTCCAGTATTCCTGCCTGGAGAATCCCATGAACAGAGTTGCTGGGTGGGCTACAGTCCATGGGGTGGCAAAGAGTCGGACACGCCTGAAGTGACTTAGCATGCACACACACATAATGTGATTGAAGTTTGACAGCCATTGCTTAGTGTTACCTCTATAAGATTAAAACACAGCATGTGCCTTCCTGATAGCTCAGCTGGAAAAGAATCCACCTGCAATGCAGGAGACCCAGTTCGATTCCTGGGTTGGGAAGATCCTCTGGAGAAGGGATAGGCTACCCACTCCAGTATTCTTGGACTTTCCTGTTGCTCAGATGGTAGAGAATCTGCCTGCAATGCAGACCTGAGTTCAGTCCCTGGGTTGGGAAGATCTGCTGGAGGAGGGCATGGCAACCCACTCCAGTATTCTTGCCTGGAGAATCCCCATGGACAGAGGAGCCTGGTGGGCTACAGTCCATGGGGTCACAGAGAGTTAGACACAACTGAGCAACTAAGCACAGCACAAAAACACAACATGAATCCTAGTAGGTAAAAGATAGTGATCTCCCAATGAGAAAAGTACAGCAGAATGTAACCAGTTCTTTTAATTGCCCAGGAAAGTTAGCAAAAGTCCTAATGAGTATTAATCACATTTTTATTTAGTCCAAAGTCATCTGCTTCTCAAGTCCTTTCACTAAGATGAAAGTCAGAGTAGAATCTGTATCCATAGTAATTCCACTGATGATATAAGCTGTGTGTTTGTGTCTGATCTTTAAATAAACAACACAGATTATATAAATCTAACACAAATTATAGAAATTTTTTGCTCAAAATAACAAGTGAAAGAATTATTTCAACGAGAGGGTCCTGACTAACCCAATTAGAGACTTCAACTTGAAGAACTCCAGTATTCATGGCATATTCAGGACAATATCCTCAGTGCTAATAAGGTTGATTCTTTGAAGAAGAAAGTCGTTTTCTATTCTCCCATTTTCTATTCTGGGACAGTGAATTATAGGAGCATCCAAACCTGGTGATACTGGCCATATTTTGAAAAATTTTACCAATTCCACTAGTATCATAAAATAATATCTTCCTAGACTAAATATTAAAATCATTTTCTTTTCGCACATGTTCATTGATTATGACTTAGAGGACAAAGTAATGTCAAATAGATGTTAATAACACCACCATTCAGAAACCATACAGAGCCTAGGATATAACAAGCATTCAAAAGCGGTTTGTTTCTGCCCCTCCATCTATATGCCCCTCATAACTGGTGAGCCAAAGAGGACCAGAGCAGCAGCACTCACCTGTTTGCCCACTCTCCCTCTGAGAGTGAGACAGAGTGTGTGTGTGTGTGCGCTCAATCGCTCAGTTATGTTCAACTCTTTGAGACCACACAGGCTGTAGCCCGCCAGGCTCCTCTGTCCATGGGATTTTCCAGGCAAAAATACTGGAGTGGGTTGCCGTTTCCCACACCAGGGGATCTTCCTAAACCAGGGATCAAACCCATATTTCTTGTGTCTCCTGCACTGACAGTGGATTCTTTACCACTGTGCCACCTGGGAAGCCCCCTCTGGGAGTATGCTGCTGCTGCTAAGTCACTTCAGTCGTGTCAGACTCTCTGCGACCCCATAGACGGCAGCCCACCAGGCTCCCCCGTCCCTGGGATTTTCCAGGCAAGAACACTGGAGTGGGTTGCCATTTCCTTCTCCGATGCACAAAAGTGAAAAGTGAAAGTGAAGTCACTCAGTTGTGTTGGACTCTTAGTGACCCCATGGACTGCAGCCTACCAGGCTCCTCCGCCCATGTGATTTTCCAGGCAAGAGTACTGGAGTGGGGTGCCATTGCCTTCTCCACTCTGGGAGTATATTCTCGCTTAAATAACTTACACTTTACTTTCTTTAAAAAAAAAAAAATGTTTGTTGAGTGAACAAATCCCCAAAGTTATACAATATGAATAATAATAGCTACAATTTTTAGTACTTTCCATATATCATAATCAATCCTCACAATAGCTCTGTGAAGTGAGCATGAATGTATTTATCATTAAAGAATGAAGAAAGAGAGACTTAGATAAGTTTTAAAAAAGAGACAGTAGAGAGTGACACAAGCACCACAGGGGAGTGAAATACTCCCTTTGTCTCTTCCCTTAAATCCACAACCAGTAAAACATCCACAGCTCGACAAAGATGCCTCTACCCAATACACCAGGATGCCAGAGAATTCCATACATCTGTACCTCTCAAGATGGGCTGACTAGACCAGAGAGGAGGCAGAAGGGGGCAAACAATGGAGGCTGTACTTGCATTTCCAGCCCACAAGCTATAGCTGCTGAGCCCCAAGCCCCAGATAAGCCAGTAGCAGCAGGGGATGTAGCACAGAAGACTTTGGCTTCCCAGCCACTGCAGCTCATGTAGACACAGGTAACTGGGCAGCAGGTACAGTGGGGCCTGGGAACCAATACCTCCAACCATGGAGGCACCCATGACTCTGACCCCTCATACCTCCCACCCACAGCAGCAGGAGATGCTGGATGCTGCAGAAGTGAGCACCATTCAGAACCTCAGGCAATGATGCCAGGGATACCAGGTTCAAACAGCAATGAGGGCATCCAGATGATACTTCTGACAGAGGCACTGAAGTGTGGAAGTATATATATATATATATATATATATATATATGGGCTCATAACTGGTGAGCCAAAGGGGACCATAGCAGCAGCTCTCATCTGTTTGCCCACTCTCCCTCTGAGAGTGAGTGAGTGTGAGTAGTTATATATATATAAAATATAACCAGAGGTTCAGCTAAGAGAAACCAAAAACTTGTACATAAAATCACCTCTTAGAAAACAAGAGTTAAAAAAAAAAAAAGAAAACGAGATAATACAAAAAAGGGTCTCTAATTTCTAACCTGTTAAACCATTAGAATACATTTTTTTAAAAAGCAAGGTGTTTGCTACTTCAAATGCACCAGCAGAGGAACACCTCATCAAGCACATGAAGAAGCAGAGTGACACCTTACCCCAAAAAGAAAGTGAGGATTCTCCAGAAACCAAATTTAAATTCATGGAATATTCAATGTAACTAACAGAGAATACAAAATAGCCATCATAAAGTAACTCAATGAGCTATAAGAAAATTCAGAAAGGCAATTCAATGAGCTTAGGAATAATAATGAACAGAAAGGATACTTTAACTTTACCAAAGAGATTGAAACTCTAAAAAAGAACCAAACAGAAATACTGGAGCTGAAGAACTCAATGAACAAGATGAACAATGCATGAAAAGCACTGAAAATAGAGCAGACCATAAGGAGTAGAGAATTACTGAGCTTGAAGATAGAAACACAGAAATAATACCTGTAGACAAAGGAAAAAATAAGATTTTTTTTTTAAATGAGGACATTCTGCAAGAATTATTTGATTCTTTTAGAAATGGCAATATTAGGAAAATGGGTATCCCAGAAGAAGAAGAGATAGAGTGGGGTGTTTATTTAAAGAAATAGTAGTTGAAAACTTTTCAAATCTGAGAAAGAAACTGGATATTTAAGTCCATGAAACTAAGAGAACACCTAATTACCTCAGTGCAAAAAGATTTTCTCCAAGACACATATTAAAAGTGTCAAACATCAGTGATAAAGAATTTTAAAGGTAATCAGAGAAAAAGGATTGCCATTAGACTATCAGCAGATTTCCCAGCAGAATCTCTACAGGCCAGGAGGAAGTGGAATGCCATTCTCAAAACGCTGAAAGACAAGAACCGTCAGCCAAAAGAATTCTGTCTGGCAAAGTTATCACTCACATATGGAGAAATTAAAACTTTCCCAGACAAACAAAACCTGAGAGAGTTCATCAACAGTGGTGGTGGTGTAAGCACTAAATCGTGTCCAACTCTTGAGATCTCGTGGACTGTAGCCTGCTTTGTCCAAGGGATTCTCCAGGCGAGAATATTGGAATGGGTTATTTCTTTCTCCAGAGAATCTTTCCAAACCAGGAATCGAACCCAGATCTCCTGCATTGCAGGCAGATTCTTTACTGGCTGACACTAGACCTGCCTCATAAGAAATGTTGAAAGCTTTCCAACCAGAAACAAAATAGCAAAAGTACACAAAACTTTGAGTAATGTGATAGAGTCAGAAAATTTCAAGGACTTCCCTGGTGGCCTAGAGGGTAAAGCATCTGCCTGCAATGCAGGAGACCCGGGTTCGATCCCTGAGTCAGGAAGATTCCCTGGAGAAGGAAATGGCAACCCACTCCAGTATTCTTGCCTGGAAAATCCCATGGACAGAGGAGCCTGGTAGGCTACAGTCCATGGGGCCGCAAAGAGTCGAACACGACTGAGTGACTTCACTTTAACTTAATTCACTTTATAAACACTTTATTATAGCAAGACCAAGGAAGTGCAGAGTCCCATAGAGCAGGGGTCTCCATGTACCATGGACTGGTACATGGCACAGCAGGAAGTGACCAGTGGGCAAGTGAGCAAAGCTTCATCTGTCTGTGCAGCCACTCCCCATTGCTTGTGTTACCTCCTGAGCACTGCCTCCGGTCAGATCAGTGGTGACATGAGATTCTCATAGGAGTGGGAACCCTACTGTGAACTGTACCTGTAAGGGATCTAGGCTGCATGCCCCTTACAAGAATCTAATGCTTGATGATCTGATTCTGTATTGTGGTGAGCTACATAACTATTTCATTACATATCACAATGTAATAATGACAGAAATAAAGAACAATAAATGTAATGAGCTTGAATCATCCTGAAACCATACCCTGCACCACAGTCCATGGGAAAAATTGTCTTCCATGAAATTGGTCGCTTGTGCCAAAAAGATTGGGACTACTGCCATAGAGGATTAATTTAAGAGGAAGATATTTTCATTAAACTGGCAAAAATTAAAGAGAGGAATATTAACGGCAGCAAGAGAAAAGCAACAAATAACATACAAAGGAATTTCCATAATGCTATTAGCTCACTTTTCAGCAGGAACTGCAGGCCAAAACAGAACGGCAGTGATCAAAACAGCATCTCACTGGCACAAGAACAGACACAAAGATCAACAGAAAAGAACGGGGACTCCAGAAGTTAATTGAGGTCCAAAGTTGGCCAGGATACACAAAGAAGAAATGGCAGTCTCTTCAATAAGTGTGCCAGGAAAACTGGACAGCTACATGTCAAAGACTGAAGTTGGAACATTCTCTAATACCATATATAAAAATAAACTAAAAAATGGATTAAAGATCTAAATGTAAGATCAGAAAGCATAAAACTCCTAGAAGAAAACATAGGCAAAATATTATTTGATGTGAATTGCACCAATATCTTTTTCGATCTGTCTCCTAAAGCAAGAGAAATAAAAACAAACATAAACAAATACATAACTAAATTTAAAACCTTTCATACAGCAAAGGAAACCATCAACAATACAAAAAGACAACCTACTGAAGGGGAGAAAATATTTGCAAATGATATGACCTATAAGGGTTTAATCTCCAAAACATAAACATAGCTCATACAACTCAATAGCAAAAGAAAAAAAAGCAATCCAATGTAAAAGTAGGCTAAAAAAAATAGAGATTTTTCCAAAGAAGTTATACAGACGGCCAATAGGCACATGAAAAAAGCCTCAATATCATTAATCATCAGGGAAAAGCAAATTAAAACCATAATGAGATATCACCTCCTACCTGTCAGAAAGGCTATCCTCAAAAAGAACACAAATAACAGATGTTGTAAAGGATGTGGAGAAAAGGGGACCCTCGTACATTGTTGGTGGGAATGTAAATTGGTGTAGTCACTGTAGAAAACAGAATGTAGGCTTCTCAAAAAATAAAATAGAACTACCATGTGAGTGACTCCCTGATTCCACTCCTGGTTATATATACAAAAAAAACAAAAACACTAATCTGGAATAATACACGCACCCCAATGTTCATAGCAGTATTATTTACAACTGTGAAGATATGGAGGCAAATTGAGACTTCATCAGGAAATGAAAGAATAAAGAAAACATGGAACATATATGCAATGGAATACTCCTTAGCCATAAGAAATAAAATTTTGCCATTTGCAGAAACATGGATAGACTAGAAGGGTAGTATGCTAAGTGAATAAATCAGAGAGAGACAGACAAATACTGTATGATATCGCTATATATAGAATCTAAAAAAATAAAACAAACTAGTTAACATAACAAAAAAAAAACAGATAAGAGAATAAATTAGTGGTTACCTGTAGGGAAAGGGAAGAGGGGAAGAGCAACATAGGGAGAGGAGGTTAAGAGGTATAAACTATTATGTGTAAAGTAAGCTATTAGAACATACTGGACTATACAGAGAATACAGCCAATATTTTACAGTAACTAGAAGTGGAGTATAACCTTTAAAAACCATGAATCATATGTACACCTGTAACTTATATAATGTTGTACATCAATGATACTTCAATAAAAAGATTTCCTGGATATTTTGTATCAGATAAAATATGCTGAATATATAAATAATAATTATATTTAAGTCATAATAAAGAATCTATAATATGAAGCAATTCTAGAATAAACTATTACATGTTGTTAAAAAAAATGAAAATTAAGTTTATCATCATTTAAAATAAGAATTTTAAGAGTCAGTATCATTCATTTAGTGAGTGGCAAATTAAAAATTTGAACAGAGGACCCTCTGATTCACAAATCCCTTCAATGAAACTACTCTGAAGTGATAGGCCACTATCACCTTTTTTAATCATGAAAGACAGTACATTATAGGTACCAGGGTAAAATCTTTTACAAGCTAAAATAGAACCAAATTGATAGAGAATATCTGCTATTCATCGACATTACTCCCCCGAAATCTGGCAGCGTCTTTCACTTGCTGAGCTATTTTTCTTTGCAATTTCACTTGAGATATTCATTTCCCTGTAAAGGGAACTTGCCCTCATTTTGATTCGTTTATTTAGAAGAGCAGGATTCCTGAAGCACATGAAGGGATTTTGCCACTGAAAATTACCTGGCCCAAGACTATACATTGGTGCCTTTATTTTATTTTTAACAGAACCACAAGTGCTAATTAGATGCTCTTTCAAGATGCCAAAGAAAGATTCTGAGGTCCCAAACTGCCATCAGTCTCATCATTTTAGCCCTGAAGTGCTTCTCTATGAGGAACTTTGCACATTTGACACATCCCTGCTCTTTGCAAATTATTTTAAATGACTTCTTAATTAAACAGACTACCTTGCCCATTGCTAATGAAGCAGGCAGGAGCTTCAGAGCAGTTAGGAAATAGAACTGGTTCCAAGACCCTTCTTTCCTCTCTCAGGACCCTGTTTCAAGCAGAAGTAATTGTGTTTACTCTTCAGCCAGTATTGTGTCTCTTTAAAATAAAATGTGAATTCTTTATCTCTGGGTTGCAGATTTTTAGGCACCATAGAACTCAGATTTAGTTAACATTATTTTAATGTTTTTCCTCCTCCACTGCAGACTTCTGAAAGACATAGGGGAAAAAAAATCTTTCTTTTAGGAAGAATAATCTGTGTAGTATCCATCTCTAACTCAGGCAGTGACTTCTGTATGTTTTGCAAAGTTTTTGATTAGTCTGTCAAAGGAAGTGTTCTCTCATTAGGAAGACTTGCCAGAGAGACCTCAATAAGATTCATCAAACTTGAAGAAATCCTTTTCACCGCCATATACCAGCAAGGAAAATACACAGTGGTCCCTTGGTATCTGCAGAGGGATTGGTTTCAGAACCTGCCAAAGGTACCAAAATCCACGGATGCCCAAGTCCCATTGTCTGCCCTCTATAAACTTAGCTCCACATCCACAGACCAGGAATTGTATTAGTACATCTGACCCTTGAACAACTCAGAGGTTTAGGGCAATGGTCCCTGTACAGCCAAAAATCCACATGTAACTTTATAGTCAGCCCTCTATACTGGTGGTTCTGCACCCATGGATTCAACCACTGGGGACTGTGTAGTGCTGTAGTATTTATTTATTGAAAAAATCTGCATATAAGTGGACTCATGCTTTTCAAAGCTGTACTTACTGTTCAAGGATCAACTCTATAACACTACCTAGTTTTGTTAAGAATTTGTCTTGCATTTTTATTCCCAACTGTTCAAATTTTTGGTTAATAAAATTCTTAAATAAATAAAGGAAGAAAGATCATCCTTCAATTTTATTTTCAAAACATTTTTGTTGGTTATCCAACCCTTAGACAGTGAAAATCATAACAGATTATGAAAACTATTAAAACTTAGAATTTATAAGAGACCTACAGTTTGCCCTTTTTATAACCCTGGACCAGGGTTTATTCAGACCTGAGAGGATTCATCAGCCCTAGTTTGGAATTGAGACTAGACACTCAAATAATCAAGGATGCTGAATTCCTTCTTAACCTTAACCATAGTTTCCAAACCCTCATCTTAGCCTATGTCCTACCAAAGCTGGCCTGTACATCCCTTTGAGGTCATCTTTATATACACCTCTTATATTCAGGTAACATTGGCCACACCAGAGTACTTTGATCATAGCACACAAGTAATTACTAATAGATGCCTGAAGAATATATTAAAAACTTTAAGGTAAAGTATTACTAAAAACTGGTTACTAAGCTTCATCTGTTGCCTTCAACAATAACATTTATTTAGCATTACTATTTCCAGGCACATTGCTCATTGCTTTGTATGCATTGCCTTATATATTTATTGTAGCAACATTATGGAAAATATTTTATACCACCTTTCTTATAGATAAGACGCTTCCATGGGAAGATTGCCAGTCTCACATCACTTTCAGAGCCAGGTGTCTAAAGGAAATCACCAGACCATTTGCCCTTAACAAGAACTAAATGATACAACATAGACTCTCAGGCTATACCCTCTGCCTGGAGCTAAACCTCATCTGAAAGGACACCCAGCAGAAATTCAACCAATTACTAAGCTCAAAATCTGCCAAGTTTCTGGAAACTTTTGGGGAAACATATCCTTTCAACTGGTAGCTTCAGGGTGCTTATCTGTTCCATTCATAGCTGTAGAACCTTTAAGGCAGTTGCTCCCCAAATTATCACATCCATCTGGGTATTTGCTGAATATGAAGGTTACCAAACCTCAGTCCAAACCTTCACAAATCAAAATCTCTTTAATGGGTCCCAGGAGTATGTCATTTTTAATAAGTTCTTCAGAAAATAGATTTAGGGCAGAGGGCATGGATACATGCTAAATCTTACAAACTTACCAATTTCAAAAATTCAGCCATGACCCCAGGAAGCCCCTTTATAAGCCAGGCTCAGATATTCAAGCCCCTCCTATCAAAAAGCAGAGAGCATCAACAGCTACCCAAGAGTCACCCAGAGAACATGGACAGCTATATTAGAAAGAAAGAAAGAAAGAAAGAAAGTGAAGTCAGTCAGTCATATCCAACTCTTTGCAACCCCATGGACTATAGTCTACCAGGCTCCTCCATCCATGGGATTTTCCAGGCAAGAATACTGGAGTGGGTTGCCGTTTCCTTCTCCAGGAGATATTCCCAACCCAGGGATTGAACTTGGGTCTCCCACATTGTAGGCAGACGCTTTACCATCTGAGCCAACTTGCCAGCAAATCCATGGATAGTTTCAGGGAACCTGCCATCTTGACTAGGAAAACAAGGACATGACTAGTTAGATCCTTAAAGTCTGAGGAAATGAAAGATCTCTGTGAAGGCTGATTTCTACTACCTAACAAACCTAAAGCTAGGGGAACCTATTATATTCTACCATGGCAGTTCTTCTCTGATAAAGATGACAAAATGATTTTGTCCTCTAATCCTTGTTTGAAAAGAGGTGAGCATGGAGGAAATGGTGGACAGAGAGTACAGGAAGTTAGTTATTTCATCCAAGCCTGCAAATTTTAATTTAATTTAATTTTAATTAAATTAACCAGCCTAAAATTTAATCAATAGTTCTTACTTCTTGAGCCTTATCATCTGATAGCAAATCCTGTCTTGAGAGAGCTGTCAAAGAGAACAAATAAGATCCAAAGCAAAGCTAAGTCTGTGTAAACATTCAGCTTGCAAAAAAAAAGTCAAAAATATTAGTGGTAGCATCAGTAACTGAGAAACTAAAGTATTAGCAAATAAATCCTCAGCATGTTTGCAATAGAATTTGGTCATTTCCATTGGTCTGGCTAAGTTTGATCTCTTGAGAGGTCAAAACAAATGGATCCAAAGAAAAAAAGAAAATTTCCTCTTTTTTTTAACCATATCACATGGGGAAAATCTTATATTAGCCACATGACCACACAGACTGTAGTCTTCCAATAAAGAGTAATAATCAACCAGGCGTTCCAGTGTTCACATCTATGCTGGTGTCTGTCTATGCCTGTGTACTCAGTTGTGTCCAGCTCTTTGTGACCCCCATGGACTGTGGCCCTCCATGCTCCTCTGTCCATGGGGTTTTTCAGGCAAGAATACTGGAGTAGATTGCCATTTCCTTTTCCAGGGGATCTTTCTGACATAAGGATCGAACCAATGTCTCCTGCATTGGTGGGTGGATTCTTTACTACTGAGCCCCCTGGGAAGCCTGTGTCTGTCTATATTTCGATCTGCATCTCCTGATCATGAGTAGATTTTCAAAGAGACACATGACAAAGTAGGGTTCTTAAAACAAAAAAATGGATCAATAATCAAGAGTCCAGAGACAAATACTTCAAGAAACAGTAGATGGCAGGAGCTCTGGGCATGGTAAAAGAAAGGGTTGAAAAGTAAAATTCAACATGGATACTCCAGCCTCCTAGAGTTAAAATTCTCAAAATTACTCATATTAAAAAAAAAAAAAAAATAGAACTCACAGAACCAAAAGTCTAGCAATAGTAATGATTCAAACACTAGACTGGATGTTGTTTCCATAGACACAGTCATGTCATGCCTGCACCTTTGTTATCGGCCCCTCCACTCTAGGAACACACAATTAAATGCAAAACACCTTGTCTCCAAATGGCAAACATTAAACTCATAGTCAAATATGCATCTTCCTTTTGCTACTTCTGTGACAATCAACATATTTCACAATAACTTTTCTTATGACTGATGTCCTTATCTATAAAAATGGAAGTCACTGTTTCTCCCCGTTTATCTCACTGGGTGGTTTTTCATGTAACATTACATTTCATAAAGGAAAAGCCTTTATAAGGCATAAAGCACAGTATGTACAGCAAATATTATCATTGATATTGATGAGCATTTACACGAGTCATTCAAGCAATACAAAACAAGTGATGCTTCAGTGAAGAGAAGATGACGGCAGTGGAGAGCTGATAGTTGTTGCTGAAACAGTTAGTCCCCTGCCCCACTTGGTTTTTGTTTTTTCTCACTATGCCTGTACCATCTATTGTCTATTCAGCCATTCCTTTTGGGGGGTTGCTTTGCACCAAGCTGCTAATGTATCACAATAAATACAATTTTTTCTTAACCATTGTGCTCACAAAGCATGGGTCTTTCAAAAATCAGAATTAAATTGTGAATTGGCGCATAGACTAAACACATAAACATTTTCAATACCCAAGAATGATTTCAATTTTCTATTCCTTTCCAAAAAATTACATGGCAGTACGAAGCTATAGATTATTGGCTATGATGCACAATATTTTTTAATTAAAATTAAATTTCAACGATTTGTCAGGCAATACAAGTGAAATGCACAGTGTAATAAATTCCAAAACATATTCTCTCTCTCCATTAGAAAATGGAACTAAAGTCCTTCATACTAAATTTATACCACTATGCAGAAGTGCTGTAAAAAAAAAAAAAAAAAAAACCCTTTTCAAAAAATCATTATTCAGGGAAGTATAATTACATACAAATGTTTGTGTATTCTCAAGTTAACTCATAAAAGAAGAGGATAAAACATCTTTGAGATTCTTTGGGAATGTTTTGTGTGTTAATAAACATAATTGGCATACCAGTGGTCCAATTTGGTCAGTATTTTTTTTTATCAGTAGCAGCGACGCTGTTGAACCAATTTGATAAACTAGAAAAAACACAGACTTGGAGGTCAGGTGAACTGTTTTCTAGACTTTCTGTGCCACCAAATTGTGTGTAATCTTGGCTAATGTACATAGTCTCTCTGGAACTTTAGAATCTTTACCAAAATGAGGCAGGTAGACTCCAGTGTAAGTCTTCTTCCCTTGTTTTTCATGATAATAGAGCCTCCTAGATTAATGAGTTCTCTTGGTTATTCAGAATAAACCTTCATTCACATCTTCCTTTGCAATTAGGCATAATCATGTAGGTAATCTCAGGTCAATGGCATGAGTCAAAGCGATTGAGCCCTTAATGGGAAGTAGCAAGCCCTCCCTCCCCTCCTCCATGTCCCTGCCCACTTTTCCCTATGGGCTAAGGGCAGACAAAGTCTTGAGTCCTCTTGAATATATGGACCAAGACAACATATCTCTGTAATGGCAGAGCAACCCAACAGAAAAGCCTAAATCTATATTACTGTGGAACTGCCATGCAAGTCAATATCAACTGGGACAAGAGACAGAAATAAACACTAATCACTATAGCTTGGAGTGTTTTGGAATAGTTCAACTGCTATCTTTCCTCTCAGTTTAGAAGGCAATATGAGGTAGTGAAACATCATGGGATACTGAAAAACTGTAGATCTGGATTCAAACCTGACTCTATTGTATGACTTTGGAAAAAGTCCTAAATATCTCTGAGCATCTGTTTTCTCATCTGCAGATAATGTAAGTAGACTGAGACTTTTAGAATACCTAGTAGTTGGTCAATAAATGACAGTGTTGTGATGAATTTCTACTAATTGGTAACATGGTAATCACGTAGATGGGGAAACAGTGGAAGCAGTGTCAGACTTTATTTTGGGGGGCTCCAAAATCACTGCAGATGGTGACTGCTGCCATGAAATTAAAAGATGCTTACTTCTTGGAAGGAAAGTTATGACCAACCTAGATAGCATATTCAAAAGCAGAGACATTACTTTGCCAACAAAAGTCCATCTAGTCAAGGCTATGGTTTTTCCTGTGGTTGTGTATGGATGTGAGAGTTGGACTGTGAAGAAGGCTGAGTGCCGAAGAATTGATGCTTTTGAACTGTGGTGTTGGAGAAGAGTCTTGAGAGTCCCTTGGACTGCAAGGAGATCCAACCAGTCCATTCTAAAGGAGATCAGTCCTGGGTGCTCATTGGAAGGACTGATGCTAAAGCTGAAACTCCAGTACTTTGGCCACCTCATGAGAAGAGCTGACTCACTGGAAAAGACTCTGATTCTGGGAGGGACTGGGGGCAGGAGGAGAAGGGGACAACAGAGGATGAGATGGCTGGATAGCATCACCAACTCAATGGACATGAGTTTGAGTAAACTCCAGGAGTTGGTGATGGACAAGGAGGCCTGGCATGCTTTAATTCATGGGGTCGCAAAGAGTCAGACACGACTGAGCAACTGAACTGAACTGACTGAATCACTCTGGAAAGAATGCATGGCTTTGGGATTATTTATAGCTCTTAAATATCAATCTATTTCCACTTAATGGGCTAGGCATTTAATCAACTTAACTTTGTAAGACTCCTTAGCACATTTTATATACAAAGGCTGTATTCCAGGCTCTAACCTTCAATCAGGAAAACGTGCTGTGGCCCAAGTGAGATTAGATGGGGAACACATGTATACCTGTGGCAGATTCATTTTGATATTTGGCAAAACTAATACAATTATGTAAAGTTTAAAAATTAAATTAAATTAAAAAAAAAAAAATTACAGTCTCTAAGTCCTAATGCCTTGGTCAGTTCATAATATCTTGAATAGCCATTGAGTTTGCACATGTCCTATGATTATGGAAAGAAACAAGGTATTATATATAAGCCCATTATATATAACACAGTAATATAATTTGATGAACAACATGACATATAACTAAATATTTCCTTTGTGGAGAATTTTTCTAAAAATATGCAGTTCTGACATCATAACTGTCAAGAAACACTTGAAACCATCTTGCCCCTTCATATGCCATGCTCTGCCGTCACGAACTTGGCCAAGTCAGGTGGTAAGAAAGGTAATCTGTACATTCCCTCAGGGGAACACATCCTTTGACCCCAACAAGCAAATTTTAAAACCAATTTACTGAATTCCATGGAGATTTTTTTTTTTCACCCTTCTCCTGAAATTCCAGACATTGGCTCAGAATAGAATTAAATTACAAAACTGGTTGCTTTTACCTGGGAAGTAAATTTTTACATTTGTTCTGGAATGCTTTCCTTCCTTGGTAGGAATACAGGCTTATCATCATTACAAGCCTTCATCAGGGAGAGTCACAGGAAAAAATGTTTCCTCAGAAAGTCTCCAACTGCGTATCTCTTCTATATTGTGACATGTTGTTGAAAATCTTTAATCCTTTTTCATTTTTTAATAAATACCTGCCTTAACCTTCAGAGGATTGATACAGAGTTTTGAACTACACTTCAAGCAGAAAAAAAATTAATGGATAAATGTTAAAATCATTAAATAGATTCTGCCTAAGAAATAAAAAGAAAATGACTCATCCCAGGCCATTGTTATATGATGTATCATTTTAAGGGGGTAGTTTTTTTTTTTTTCTTCAGCATGCATAAGTCTTTTCTATCCACCTGCCTGTCATTTTTCTGTCAAAAGATTTCTCACATCATATTCTTTTTAGCTCTCAAAACACTTCACTTTAAAATTTTACCACAGGATTTTCTAAGTTTTTCTTAGGTTATGTCACATAGCACAAAATACAAAAGCTCCTATTTTTAAAAAGGCAGCTTTAATAAGGAAAAGAAAAGATTTAACTGACTATCCAGAGTATCTTTTTTGAATTGAATCTATAATCATTCCCTTAAAATTTCTCATATAGTTCTAAAGCTTGATAGACATTTTGCCTCATTAAAGTTAATGTGACATAACTCTAAAAACAGAGAATAAAATGGCAGATAAGGGCTTCTTTTTCTGCTTTAAATCCTTTCCCTGAGGCTCTCTTGCTTTTTTCCAAGAGAATTTCAGCTGGAAAAATCAGTTTGTACTGGATTTAATAGTTCATTCATTTTGACATACCTGTGCCATTGTACAAAAGAATCACACCTTCACAGTAAGTTCCATCCTTCTCTCTGAATACTCTTTCCTGACCCCTTACTGGTTTCCTTACAATTTAAATCAAGAATTAAATGCATTTCACATATGACAAAAAAATCCTCCACACACACACAAAAAAAATATCCTGTCTTCATTCCTTTCCTTCTGCCATAATCCCCTTCTTAGGTCTCACAGCACTCCATCACGAGATGCGGGAGAGCAAGATGATCAGGTTACCTGCCTGGAACTCTGTGGACAGCAGGGCGATGACAATCAGCACAGATGTGGCTTCCCAGAAACCAGGTCAACTGTTTGTGCGAATGCAAGACAAAGAGAAGAAAGTATGCTGCTGCTGCTGCTAAGTTGCTTCAGTCCTGTCCGACTCTATGCAACCCCAGAGATGGCAGCCCACCATGCTCCCCCGTCCCTGGGATTCTCCAGGCAAGAACACTGGAGTGGGTTGCCATTTCCTTCTCCAATGCATGAAAGGGAAAAGTGAAAGTGAAGTTGCTCAGTCATGTCCGACTCCTAGTGACCCCATGGACTGCAGCCTATAAGGCTCCTCCATCCATGGGATTTTCCAGGCAAGAGTACTGGAGTGGGGTGCCATTGCCTTCTCCAAGAAGAAAGTATAGCATCCCATATATTAATAGTTTTAGTCTCATGATCTGCAATAGCTAGAAGTTAGATCTGCATCTCATCCTATAAAATTTGATGGGTAAAGAATTCTTTGTCTCCCATCTGTGAGGACTCCTTCCCATAGCTTTCACTATTGGTGTATTTTCTTTTTCAAATCACAGAGATTTTACTGTATCCCTGAACACTTTCTCTGGAGTTCAATGTTCAGTAGAAATGGAATGGGTAATAAAGTTTACATATTAAAAACACTTCTCTCAGACTGAAAATAGAATTGTTCTTCTGAATGTAAATAACAAAAGCATGCGTGTGTGTGTGTGTGTGTGTGTGTGTGTGTGTGTTTTAGCAAATTTCTCTAAGAGAGTAGGGGTTAAATCACTGTTACATTTCTGCATTTTATTTCTCATCAGGTCAAAGGTGAAGCAGATTATACAACCAACTGCACTGAAATCATCAAGCACTTGACAATTCACTTTTTAAAAAATGTCATTAACCTCTTGAGCCTGAATAGGGGAAAACAGTTATGTGGAAGACTTGATTGTCTGAGAATACTAATGAATTAATAACTCTGGGTTTCTTTCCCACCAACCAACTTTAACCCAATCCTAGCACCCCAGGAATCAGAACCTAGACTTGAGTTGAGGTAGATGGATGCTCCAATTCAGTACAGATTTATACTGACAAGTTTAGTTCAGTCACTCAGTCGTGTCTGATTCTTTGCGACCCCATGGACTGCAGCACACCAGGCCTCGTTGTCCATCACCAGCTCCCGGAGTTGACTCAAATTCATGTCCATTGAGTCGGTGATGCCATCCAACCATCTCATCCTCTGTTGTCCCCTTCTCCTCCTGCATTCAATCTTTCCCAGTATCAGGGTCTTTTCAAATGAGTCAGCTCTTTGCATCAGGTGGCCAAAGTATTGGAGTTTCAGCTTCAGCATCAGTCCTTCCAATGAATATTCAGGACTGATCTCCTTTAGGATGGACTGGTTGGATCTCCTTGCAGTCCAAGGGACTCTCAAGAGTCTTCTCCAACACCAAATATAGTGACAAATCTGGTGCTAAATCTGGACAGTGGGCTTTCATTTCTTCATTCTTCATTCATCACAACCAGTGATCAACTCAGTTTTACATGACTTCGTCATGAGGACACCAAAAGAACTAGAGAATAAGGGAAGAACTCCAAACTGGTTGAATGCCTGCTACAAATCCTTGACTTGTAGTAACCCATAAAACTTACATTAACCCAATTTTACAAATAAAGAAACTGAGTTAGCTAGCCTGTGTAACCAGCCAAGACTGCATAATTAGCAAGTGACAGAGTGAAGATTATAACACAGATCTTTCTTATATTAAAACCAATGTTCTTTTTATGATATCAGGTCTCTTCCCAGAAGCCGCCTTTGTATGTGACTGCTGTCTAGATGAGAATTAAAATCAACAGCCCTACCTGGTTCTGAGCATAAATAAGGAATGACCATTTCAGTGTCCTCCAACAAAACCTTGAAGTAAACTTAGTTTTTCTGTAAGAATCACAAAATTCACTTTCTGGTCTGACAAATGGGTTAGGGTAGAGGATACCGTCTCACTATAAATGACCTCGGAGTGAGAAAAAGACAGACAGAAAACAAACAAAAAAATGCGAACCCATACTATGATGCACTGGCTACCAGACAGGAATCAAGAATGAGGTCGCAAAGATCTGGAGGAGGGCCTTCACGGGGCTTCTTTCCGGTGACATGCAAACCATTTCTCTGAGCTCATTTTAGTCAGATCAGAACATATACAGCCAGCATGACAACAAGAAACTTACTAGCTAAATTTTCTATTTATACCAAAATGGCTGTTTTCTTTGTTTTTCCCTGCATCTAAGAGACTCTAGAAGTAACTTAATTCTGCAAGGTTCACTTGCTGTTTGTCAAATGGGGGAAAAAAAAAAGTAATAATTGCCTGAAGATACAGATCCTTCTTGATTCTTTTCCCCAAACCTGCAGTATCTGTTTTTATTGCAGGTTCAGAATGGGTATGCAGTACGCAAGAGCAGAGGGAAGGCTGTGACCCATAGGCAGCCCCACAGTGCTGAGAATTGCAGACTTTTGCATGACTCCCTGCACCCATTTTTCAGAACCCATTCCTATCCACAGTCCTCTCTCAACTTTCCAATTAACACCCTAATTATGTTTCAGCTTCTATCAAAAACTGATCAATTTTACCTAAAGCCCAGCTCTCAGCAGTTTGGGCTGCTTTCACTAGGAGACCAGCAGAAAAATGTTAAAAACATCTAATTCTGCTTCTTTGGGAATTCTGTGCTTAATAAAGTGTATACAAGCAAGTAGGAATTAAACATTTGGGTTTACCCTAATAATAACCTGAACTAGTTCAGTGTCAGACAAAAGTGATTTTGATAGGATAAAAATGGTAGCTGTGAATATTTTTCAGATCATGATTGATAGCTACATGAAGATTGCAAGATTATTTATTTCACATTGTCATCCAGATGATTAACAATGACATTTTCATTTCATCCTTGTTTCCTCTTGGCTCTTTATTTCCTAGATGTCTTCTCTTCTTCAAATATTGGTATATGATATATAAACATCATAAAAGTTAGCCTAAGGAAAACATTAGGAAAAGAAATGGGCTACAACCAAAAAAAATTTATTGTATATTTCAACATCAAATTTAATCAACTCTGAAGTAATCTCAATAAGATAAATATAATAAGTATATTAAACTTATTTATCTGAAATATTTTTCATGCAGCAAGCAAATATATCTTCTCTATGCTAACTACTGGGGAAGAGAAAGGAAGAATGTTACCTAATCCTTATTCTTAGAAAATGCAATTATTTAATGGAGGAAAAGAAGGGATATTATTTATTTCAACACAATGGTACCTGACATCTAATCCCAAAACACAGTGTCATAAAGCAACATGTATTTAGTAAAGAAATAAGCCTGTAGGTCTGGACTGTACATGAGGCATTCTTACTTGGCTTGGCTTGCTCACATGTCTGATAATCAGTGGATGTTGGCTGATCTAGGCTGGTTTTGGCTGGTGTAACTGGGACAAATTGGCGTGATCCATGTGTTGCCCATCCTCCAAGGAATGGAAGAAGCATAAGAACACAGGAAATACTTAGATACTTTTCCTAGATTCTGTGTCATAACTGTTAACATTCTCTTAGCCAAAGCAAGCCATACAACCGAATTCAGACTCAAAGAGCAAGGAAATAGACTCTACTTCTTGGTGGGAGGACCCTTAAAGTCATATGGTAAAGGGCACAAATAGAAGGAGAGGTAAAGAATCAAAGCCGCCATTACAATCCACCACAGAAGAACAAATAAACAAAAGATATTGTTATTCTAAGGCACTCAATCTAAAGGCAGTAAGTTCTACAATAGAGGTAGGGAAAAATACAGGAGGAGCTCAATGGAAGGTCTGAATATCTCTTTCCAGAAAACCAACAAAGCTTTAACCAAAAAAGTGATATTTGAACTGGTTCTTAGCTATCGCCTATCTGAAAAGGCAGATAAGGAGTTATTTATGGAAAACAGCAGTGTAATGATATAGGGCTGTTATTAGGTGTCATGTTTTAGGAGCACATGAAGTCTCAGTGTGGAGAAGGCAATGGCACCCCACTCCAGTACTCTTGCCTGGAAAATCCCAAGGATGGAGGAGCCTGGCAGGCTGCAGTCCACGGGGTCACGAAGAGTCGGACACGACTGAGTGACTTTACTTTCACTTTTCATTTTCATGCATTGGAGAAGGCAATGGCAACCCATTCCAGTGTTCTTGCCCGGAGAATCCCGGGGATGGGGGAGCCTGGTGGGCTGCCATCTCTGAGGTCGCACAGAGTCAGACATGACTGAAGTGACTTAGCAGCAGCAGAAGTCTCAGTGTGGCTAGAACTGAGAAGAAAACAAAAAATCACGCTCATAATTTAGGTTGAATAGGATAGAGAGGCACCTTGTATGTCAATGATTTTACCTAGTTTACTTGGTTGCAAACCCCTGGGGGAAAGGAGCTACATCTTCAGTCATGTCTTATGTATTATCCATAGTGCCCTGAACATGGAAGTGCTCGGCAAATATCTAGCTTGACTTGCACTCTGCTTGTGCAAAAAAGTTACAAACTGACCACATCATGGAGATGAAGTGTGGTGTACAAAATGTCTCTACAGACAAGTACAAGCCCAGAAGTCATCCCTATATCAAGTTCAAAACTGTCAAATCTTACCCGTTGAAGTCCTTAAGCCCATTTTTGTCTTCGGTGAATTTGAACTTTGTTTTAAAAACAAGAGAATTTTATTTTTATGCTTTTATTTTTTTCCTAGGAACTCAGTAGTGAAAATAGATTGCATTCCAATTGGGGGCATCTCCATATGTCAGTTTTGTTTGTTAGGGTTTATATCACAACCATGGACAAAATTATAGAATACAACTTTAAAAGATACTTAAACAGGAAGCAAATTTTAGCCCAAGTTACTACTCTAACCCTCTTCAAAGGCCATTTAATGACCCAACCACACTTTCCATCATGGTCCCAGGAAGATATCTCAAATGATGTAGTAGCTAGTATTGGAGGAGCTGCACCACAAAGCATGGCTTTGTTCTCTACGGAGGCGTCCCTGCTGTACTGATGATATCTTCCACTGAGAGGGACAAATCCACTGTCGTTTTACCATAAACTTAAGAGTTTAGGCTCATGAGTTAGGAGAAAAAAGTTGAAGAGTGTTAAGTTGAGATCTTTATTCCCCAATCTCAAAGGTTCCATGAGGTTCCTGCCACTGATATAATATTCTAGGTCTCACTCTATATTGCTTCTACTCATTTTTCCTAATAAAAGAGAACATAAATTATCTGATTAGTAGGGGTTATGAATCTCACAAAGTAGAGATAATCAATTAAAAAGCTACAAATTTGGGCCCAAAAGCCAGGACAGACTGGGCAATAATGATTCTAAGTCAGCATGTCCACTCTGCCAACACAAACTCTTCTTAGACTGAGCTGTCCTAAGGTCTACCATTAGCAAGTCCACTTGTCTGTGTCCTCCAGCCAGCTTCATAAATAATAAAACTACTATTTCGACTGCCAGATGATGAGTGTCTTATTTTCAATTGGTTTCAAAGATAAAACATAAAAGGGGAAGAAAGGAGTGTTATTTTCTGTTCTTTTAAACACAAAAGTAGATATTCTGTCTTATCCACCTTAGTGTTCCCCACAGTGCTAGAATGATGCCAAGCACATAGTGGATGCTCAAAAAAATTGTTCAGTGAAAGAGAACAGAAGTATGTGACATCAAAATCTAGTCTGTTCTTTAATCTTATATCTCTCAAGTTCCTTTTGAGAAAAGTAGAAGTCCTCCCAGGGTTGCTAGTCAACATTTTTCTTCTCCACACAGTTGTTCAATTTCTCAAGTGCTAATGGTCCATGCAATTCTTTTATCTCCCAATTGGACACTCTGTAGCATGGTGACCACAAAGACTTTGTCAAGTGCTTTCTCATCCTTTGTAATGTCAGGGTCTGCATGGATTTAAAATGCTACCATCTGTTCTCAGTTTGGGGACTTCACAAAAATAACCAGAGAACCATTTCAGTGAAACACTAAACCTTTATCACTCTAAATGTTGTCTCTGGTAGTGCATTGGAAGTTTCCTGAATGCTGCTCTTTTGTTTCAAAAAAAAAAAAACCCTGATATTATAGGCCTATGATTTCTTCAGCTCTCCTAAGGATTTCAGGCAGTTCCCAATTACTGAAATGATAACTTCAAAATAACCAGAGTTCTCAAGTCTTTGCTGAGTTTTCTAACTGTACACAGAGGAGAAAATGTAGTGTCGGAAAGAGCTCTCTGCAATAAAGATCGAGGCCAACTTGATACAAAATAGAGTTAAAGCCAGGTGATAGATAAATTTGATGCCCTAATAAAAAGGAAGCTATGAAGGCTTTGGACCAAAGAAAGACAAGGATACAAGGAGGGACAGGAAACATGATGCCCATGTCTTACCTGCCAAATGTATAGATTTAGGTTTGATCTCTGCCAAGAAATTCTAAATGAGAACAGTGTGTGTTCTACGTGGCCTAGCCCTTGTATTGCTTGTAAAATTAGTCAGTAACACATAAATTAAAGTTGATAGAAATATAAATATTTAAGTAAGTAAGTAAGTAAGTGAAGTCGCTCTGTCGTGTCCAACTCTTTGCGACCCCATGGACAGTAGCCTGCACCAGGCTTCTCCGTCCATGGGATTTTCTAGGCAAGAGTACTGGAGTGGGTTGCCATTTCCTTCTCCAGGGAATCTTCTCAACCCAGGGATCGAACCCAGGTCTCCCTCATTGTAGACAGATGCTTTACCATCTGAGCCACCAGGGAAGTCCATAAATATTTATGGAAATGCCAAAAACCACTTCTTTATCAATCCAAGCAAGTCTATAGCCCTGGCACCTATACATGTTTAAAAAAACAAACAAACAAACTGAAAAAGAGTCAATCAATTAATACACATTGAGAAATTGCTGGGATTTAAGAATTCTGTTCTGTGTCACAAAATACAGATACCTACCTTCAAGTTACACACAGTCTAGTGGTGAGACAGACATATGTTGTCAAGCAAGTTTATAGCAACATCTGAAATACCCAGATATTGGATTAAAGGTATTCCTTTTCCTGTTTTATCTACATAGAATCTTTATGTATCATTCTCAGGAAAATGTCATAGACATAGAAAAGAGTTTTCTTTGAAGTATTTCAAGTAGTAACTACCAAAATTCTTGTGGCTATAGGGTTAAAAGTAATCAGTTATAGACATGTAGATATTTGGGATGGCATGAACTTTAGAAAAATTCTGGTCCACATTCTTCCTTCTTTCCAATTAAAAAACAAAGAGCTTGAAAAACAAGGTGACTGGCCCAAAAATCACACACAACAATTCATGGAATGAAAACTACAGTCAAGGGATCTGACCTTCCACAGGGCTAGGAGAATAAACAGTCTACTGTGAACTGACTGATAGCCTACTAGGAAGGAACTGAATTTCTTTTCTTTGAATACATAATCTATCCTTCAAAAGTCATTGTACTAGACATGATATTCTGTATTTCACACCAAGGAAACAAGTTCAGGAAGGTTAGTTCACACAAAGTCACACAACTGATGAGTGACAGCACCCGTGTGTGAACCCAGGTCTTTCCAACTTTCACATGACCAGGCAGCCCTACTCTCCACAATTCAGTAAGCTAACTCAGTGGGATGCAATTTACTCTGCAGGCAGGATTCTAATATAAATCTATTGCTTTTCCCTGGACTCTTAAGAGGCAAACAATTCTCAAAATTTACATCAAAACTAAAAGCTACTTTTCATACCCACGGGACTAAGAAGGCAGATTTCCTTTCAGGTGTCTCATTTGATCTTCTTAAAAGGTGGTTTCTTTCGGGCCATTAAAAAAATAAATAAATAAATGCTATCTACAGGGGCAGTGCTCTCATAAGGCTACAGCAGCAGACTGATCAAGGGCAATATCTTTGTAAACACCAGGCTTCAGGTTATTTCACAAGGCCTGTAAACGAGGAGGCTTTTAACACCACACTTTTGTGATAAACAATGGAAAAACACCAGCGCTCTCTGCAACAGTGAGTCAAAACGTCCAGAGCAAGGAGCTGACTGGGCCCAGGCATTGTGACTGTAAGCCAGCATCTCTGCCCCGCCAACCACGCCAGCCACTCTCCACTGTGCCCTCCATCCTGTGGGAGGAGAATGCCGCCACAGACCCACCAATGGCAGATGAGGCCCCCAGGTTCTTCTGGGAGTGGGACAGCCACTCGTTTAAGAGCAGGGTTCTAGTCCTCAGAATAAACTGGATTCAAATCAACTCTTTTTCTTACCAGGTGGTCACACGGCCGACTGAGTAAACTGATCCTCAAATTCTGTCTGTAAAATTAATGACATGTACTTCACAGAGTTGCTGTAGAAATTATATGCAAAATGTACAACACACTTTAACACAGAACCTTAAACTTGGAAGATCCTTCCCACACAGCTTTTTTTCTGCTCATCTTAATAAACAATGTTATGGAGTTCACAAAGGCCTTCCCTATGCCTCACAATATATAATACAGTATACACTCTTCAAGGGGACCTTGCAAGGTGGGCAGGGCAGCTGTGGCATCTCCCTGACTTGTCATAAGAGGGGGCTTCACGAGTTCTAGTGAGGAGGATGAACCTAGAGCCTGTTATACAGAGTGAAGTATGTCAGAAAGAGAAAAACAAATATATTAATACAAATATATATGGAATCTAGAAGGATGGTACTGATGAATCTATTGCAGGGCAGGGATAGAGACACAGACACAGAAAACAGACTTGTGGACACAATGAGGGAAGGAAACGGTAGACAAATTGAGAGAGTAGCATTGAAGCATCACATAACCAGATGTAAAATAGGTAGCCAGTGGAAATTTGCTGTATGATGCTGGGAGCTCAACCTGGTGCTCTGTGACAGCCTAGAGGGGTGGGATGAGGTGGGAGGTGGGAGAAAGGTTTAAGAAAGAAGCAACATATGTTTACCTATGGCTGATTCTTGTTGCTGTATGGCAGAAACCAACACAACATTGTAAAGCAATTATCCTCCAGCTGAAAAATAATTAAATTTTTAAAGAGCAGGTTTCAGACAGCAACAACTTACCTAAAGTCACAGAGGAGTAAGTGACACAACCAAAATCTGACCCCAGATCTTTTGTCTCCTAGTTTAGTGTTCCTTTTTTCTGGTGTGTCCTAATGCAGTATGTGGTAGGATAGAGCCCCGATTACTATTGTATTTTTCTTGAAATAAATCAAGAATTAGTCAGCTCAGCCTGCCGATCTACAGAAACCACACTCGCTTTTTAGGGTGTCATAGCTATTGTCATAAACAAAGCAAGTAGCTATGTGGCTGTCTGTTTTATAAATAACCAGGAGCCTCTAGGCTGAAATAACTCACTGTGAAGGCTTTCTGGTGGCCGAGGAGCACCACAGACTTCCTCACAGACACACTCAGAGGCACTGCTGTTCGTCTTTACTGTTGTTAATAAAAAATGACATCACAGTGTGTCTTCTGCTGCCTCATCAGCGGTGGGAGACTCCGTGGTGACAGGGAGAGAGCCCTGAGCTAGGAGACATGACATCTGGGTTCCTGCACTGATTCTGTCTCAAACCAGCCTTCTGGGCTCCACTTTGCTCATCTCTAAACTAAGAAATATGCAGGTAATCTTCCTGGTTCCTTTCAAATCTAACATTCTCAGATCACAGTGATCTTTTTGAGACCATATGAAATGTCCCTTGAGGGCTGATGACTCTGATAGGGCCCAGGAGCTACTAACACAGAGACTGTTTTTTCTCACATTTGAAAGCACTCTTTTGCGGCAAAGTGCTAGATTAGCATCAACCCAATGTGACAGAAAAAAATCTGGATCTAGAGTCAGACCTTGTGAGTCCCAAGCCTCAACTTTTACTTATTACGGGTGTGACCCAGGAAAGTAACCTGTCTTCTCTGAATTTCTCTTCCCTCAACTTTGAGATGGGACGAATGCCCTTTCGGCTCTTGGTGAATCATGGCTGTAAATTGCTGTATGCCATAGCTCGTCATAGTGTGTGTGAGTCCCACAAACCTAGGTGCAAAAAATGCCCTGTCCCTTAAGGTTCCTAAATCACATTTAATCTCTAAATTGCAACCTGCCAAGCAGTGAGGAAATGTGGTGACTCCAGTTGTTACTGGAGTTCCATCACTGCCATACTCCTTCCAGAATCCCACGGTGATGTCAGGGGTCACAAAATGTCTGGAATATTCATAGAAGGGCTCTCTGCACACCATCAGTTACTCCAGAAATAACCATTGCTCTGGCCTGAATAACCTGCAGAGGGCAGGCAGCTCCTGGACCCCATATGGGTTCAGGGGTAAGGTGCTCTTGCGGTAGTTCATCACCAGCCCCTCCCTTCCACCTTCATTTGGAGACAAGCAAGCCCCCATCACTTACATTTTTATGCACAGACTGGCTTTTGTCTACAGAAAGGCATCTATGAACAACCCTGGGAATGTACCTGCCCTCAACCTGACCTCCTTACTCTAGTTTATCTTACTCCAGTTTCTCACCCATGAAGATTTCCTAGCAACAATGGCTCTTTGACCAGCCGAGGTTTCACCAGCAAGAGCCCAGCAGGAATGACAGATTCTGCCATGCCACATGAGGGCCCCAGGTGTCAAGGAGGACAACTGGCAAGGGATGTCTGCTCGAGATAGGGAGGGGGAAATATCCATAATGCTGAAACAAATCACAAGTTTACTGTATACATGATGTATAATATATGATATGTATGAATAAATTACCCCAACAGCTATTTTATTATTTATTTTCTGTTGTACATGTACAGCATTTGGGAAGTTTAAATCATAAAAAGCTACTCTCAACATCAATGGTTTTGCAAACATGAGAGAACTTCCTGAAAGGTTTGGGTCTTTTTATTAGAGATTCATATACTCCAAATACCTACTATTTTCGTTTCAAGTTGATATATTTCCATTACAGGCATAGTAAAATGAGCCTTGTTCTTCAGGGAAATTCAACAGAAGTGCTTCTCCATCAGGATCAGAGCCCAGCTTTCCACCTACACAGGGGCCTGCTGGCTGGCCTACCTCTCCCACAGCCATATCAGGAACCATAACAAGGGACAAAATTCTGCAGTTGCAGCCAAAGATCAATCATCCTCGTGGATTATCCTGGCATGTTTTAATCCCAGCCCACCCTCTGCCTCCTGCCAAGCCCTGGGACATTTCCTTATTTTCTTTGGGGTGTGCTTGGGGGTTAGGCATGTTCTTTGTGTTTTTTGGATCCAATCTTCATTAGAAGGGAAGAGTTTCTGGAACAGGTACTCAGAGTGCCTCACGCTGCATATGGCCAACAAAGGGACTCACTTCATTTTGGAAATCAGGCACTATGTGGCCAAGTCAACATATGTATGCAGCCATGACACATGTATGCAGCCAACTCTTCAATGAAAAGCTTGAGAATTGGTCATCAGCTGTGTTGCATGGCAATTAGTGGACACTTATCAACCACCCCCATTCCCGTCGCCTTTTTCTTCCTTTTTGAAGAGAGGAATAGGACAAAGAATAGAGTATTAAAAATTTTATCAAAATGCTCAAGGCATACTCTGAAAACTTGAATTTCTTAAGATTGGCTGAGAGAGCTCTATGTCGCTTTCTCAGCCCTCAGCACAGACTTAGAGAGTTTTGCAGAGCCTCTGTCACTCTTTAGGCTGTGTAGAGATTAAGCCTCCTGTGGTTGAGATGTAGTAAGATGCACATTTGCCCTAAATGTACAAGCTAAATGATGGGCACCGTGATATTCAGGCCACTGGCTATTGCCCAAGACCCACAAGGCAGGACCCCTCCTTGGCAGGTTTCAAGTAAGAAACAGACCCTCTCTGCCAAAGGTGAGGGACGTTCTCCAAATAGGAATGTAGGGGCCATGATGGGAGCACAGTGACAACTGGCTCCAGACATTCAGAGAACAAAAGGAGCCACTAGGTCACATTTTTAAATGATTTTCAAGGGCAAGGCAACACAGAGTTCACAGAGGAAGATGAAGCTTGTAGAACATTCTAAGATTATGTCCCTCTCTGTCCCACAGCTACAACATGCTAAAGTTCCCAAGTTTGAGGCTGTCAGTGCAGCAGATACTAGCTACAACTAGACACAACAAAGAACAGAGGGTCTTAGGCTCACACAACCCTGCTGCAGTGGCTAGGTGGGTCCCTCAACAGATTTACAGGCCAGTTCACTCTGCCCACCATCTCTACTTGATGGCCCAAACAACTGAAAATGACCTCATTAAATATACAACTCATACATATTCAGGTTGTGCTGTAAACAGTCAAAATGGCAATCATTAAATGCACATTACAAAGAAGACCTACAATATGTTTATTGACAATATCCAAAATAACCGAAAAATATAAGACATTTAATTTGGGTTATTTTTTAAAGTTCTCTAAAATCTTCTATGTATCTTTGTAGGAAAAAAAGCAATCTGATTAACAAGCATGTATTAATTATCTCAGCTCCAGTGCCTACCATCTTACCAGGGTTTCTCTGACCTTGAACGTGAGGTATCTCCTCACTGCCGCTCCAGCAAAGCACAGCCACCGTTCCAGCGCTGCACAGCCACTGCTCAGCACCCACAGCCACCAAGGGACCAGAGATCAAACTGCCAACATCCACTGGATCATGGAAAAAGCAAGAGAGTTCCAGAAAAACATCTATTTCTGTTTCATTGACTATGCCAAAGCCTTTGACTGTGTGGATCACAACAAACTGGAATATTCTGAAAGAGATGGGAATACCAGACCACCTGATCTGCCTATTGAGAAATCTGTATGCAGGTCAGGAAGCAATAGTTAGAACTGGACATGGAACAACAGACTGGTTCCAAATAGGAAAAGGAATATGTCAAGGCTGTATATTGTCACCCTGTTTATTTAACTTATATGCAGAGTACATCATGTGAAATGCTGGGCTGGACGAAGCACAAGCTGGAATCTAGACTGCTGGGACAAATATCAATAACCTCAGATATGCATATGACACCACCCTTATGGCAGAAAGCAAAGAAGAACTAAAGAGCCTCTTGATGAAAGTGAAAGAGGAGAGTGAAAAGGTTGGCTTAAAGCTCAACATTCAAAAAAATTAAGATCATAGCGTCTGGTCCCATCACTTCATGGCAAATAGATGGGGAAACAGTAGAAACAGTGAGATAATTTATTTTGGGGGGCTCCAAAATCAGTGCAGATGGTGACTGCAGCCATGAAATTAAAAGACGCTTACTCCTTGGAAGAAAAGTTATGACCAACCTAGACAGCATATTAAAAAGCAGAGACGTTACTTTGCCAACAAAGGCCCATCTGGTCATGGCTTTGGTTTTTCCAGTAGTCATGTATGGATGTGAGAGTTTGACTATAAAGAAAGTTGAGTGCTGAAGAATTGATGCTTTTGAACTGTGGTGTTGGAGAAGACTCTTGAGAGTCCCTTGGACTGCAAGAAGATCCAACCAGTCCCTTCTAAAGGAGATCAGTCCTGGGTATTCATTGGAAAGACTGATGTTGAAGCAGAAACTCCAATACTTTGGCCACCTGATGCGAAGAACTGACTCATTTAAAAAGACTCTGATGCTAGGAAAGATCGAAGGCATGAGGAGAAGGGGACAACAGAGGATGAGATAGCTGGATGGCATCACCAACTCAATGAACATGAGTTTGAGTGAACTCAGGGAGCTGGTGATGGACAGGGAGGCCTGGCATGCTGAGGTCCATGGGGTCGCAAAGAGTCGGACAGGACTGAGCGACTGAACTGAACTGAACTGATTAATTATCTACTGTTTGAAAGTCATGATGATAACTTCGGAAACCTTTTGTGTGTTTGTGTGTGTGACATCGTACACACCCCACTCACCTACTTCAAAAACTTCAATGGCTCCCAGTTACCAGAGGAACAAAATTAATGCATTATTCAATTCTCTCTGTGATTTCGCACCAACCACTCTCCTAGTTTTCTCTCACAGCTCCTGCTACACTGCAAATAAACAGTCTGTTGCTGAACATATCTTTCCTCTCCCACCTCTCTGCCATTCCATCTCATATATGCCTTAAGTTTGTGTTATAACAAACTATTCTTTTTTTCCCCAAAGTAGTCACAGCACTTCATTTGGACCAGCAATTTTCAACTTTTATCAAACTCAGAAATATGCTTAGAAGGTAAATTCTGGGTTCCTTTCAGAGAGATTGTAATTAGGGATTGTAGATCTGAGGAGGGACTAGGAACCTGTAGATATTATAAGCAAATCAGTTTGCTCCTTTGGTAGAGGAGCTTCAAGGAATCACCTCATGAGAAACCCCAGATTGAATAATTTGCATATGATCTTTCCTCTCTCTGAAGTGCCATTCTCCCTCTACCATAAAATTCCTACTTATTCCCCAAGGCCCCAGTCAAAGGTAACCTCCTTCCCCTCCTAGTCAGAATACATTGCTTATTTCTCTCTGTTCCCATTATATTCAGTACATACTACTTTCCCCAAATTTATCACATCTCATCGGGCTTCTTAGGTAAGTGTCTTTCTTCTCAGCTAGACGGCAAGTTACTGTGGACTACAACCCCGCACTGTAAGTGCTTGATAAATGTTTGATCAATAAAGGAACAAATGACCTTTGATGTTAAGGTTTATTCTGCCTTGAATCGCCTCCACTTTTATTTCTAACTGAATAAACCCTAAAAAGCCTGTTTCAAGGCCAATATTTCTTCTTTCTTAAATCCTTCTCTGATAAGCCCCCAAATATATCTCCTGCCCACCATGTGACAACAGGTATTGTTTTTCCCATCTCTCAAAGGATTTATCACATTGTCTTGTATCATGGGTATCTGCACACACATTCTTATTCCCCCCATTTGACCTCCTTGTCCATTTTTGTATTCCTCAGAAAACACAGCAGAGTGCATTGTCCATAAGAGATTGTCAAAAAATATTTGAGAATTGAAATGTACACAGTCAACTTACCTGTTAAATGTATAAACCTCTTGGACAACTGAAAAACATTAGCTCCTCCTAGTTATACTAGGGACTTTTCCTGTGGCTCAGAGGTCAAGAATCTGCCTTCAATGCAGGAGCCGCAGGAGACTCGGTTTCAAACCCTGGGTCAGGAAGATCCCCTGGAGAAGGGCATGCCAACCCATTCCAGTATTCTTGCCTAGAGAATCCATGGACAGAGGGCTACAGTCCATGGAGTCGCAAAGAGCTGGACACGACTAAAGCGACTTAGCAGCAGCAGTTATGCTAGAACAAAATCAAAATATAAAAACCAGAAAGACAACAAGAGTAATGCTTTGCTTTTCTGGACAGGTAAGTGATAGCTTCAACTTCCCAAGTATAAGAGTTTGCAGTTATGAAAAAAGTGTTTACCTATACAGGTCTCTGTCTTGTAATACCATTTCTACCATTTACCATTGCTGTTATTGTCATTATTTCTGATTCTGTGGATGGACAAACTCAGATGGAGATATAATGTAGAATTTGCTATTATCCTATGTAGAAGCTCTGATCTGCTTATGGTAAAAGAATATCCAACATTTCTCCTCCCCCAATATTCAAACTCTCCATAACCAGAAAGAAAAAAGTTATTCATTCATTCACTCATTCCACAAACATTGAGGTTTGCTTAAATGCAAAGACGATGTCTTCATCTTCTCCCTAGGGGAAGACAAGCAGAGTTCCTGCCAAGCGCATTTTCATTTAGAACTTGTATATTGATGACTGACTGAATGAACCAACAAAAACATGAACAATAAGGAAGATAGTTTTATCCTTTCCCTAACGAAAAGGATATGCTGCTCTTCCAAACTGTTAGGATAAATTAAAATTGAGTCATTGTTGATTTGTAGACAGGAAAAACCATTTCTAAACTCAAATAGTTTTTTTTCAGACAGGTAAGTTTATGCTAACTTGTAGAGAGTTTATGCTTAAGAGGGAAGGGATAGAGTTTTGTCACCCAAGGAACCCCTTTTTCTATACTATACAAAGGATATATTTAATATTGTAATATTTTACTTCAAAAGAACCATTTACTTTACCTCTTAATATGATCTCAAGTCATATGCTTCATGCACCTTCAAAAAGTGTGAGATTTTCAAACAAGGTAGCAGTGGGTAAGTTGATGGAAATGTATCTGAAATTAACAGTTATCTTTGACAATCAGCATTCAGTCAGTTGCCCATGAAGTGTAGTCAGACTTTAGGAGAATGAAGACAGAACATTAAGAAAACAACCAAGAAGTCACTTACTGTCAAAATAGTGCTGGGGCTGGTCTACTGACTATGGGACAGGCAGATACCCATCAGCATGGCAGCTACTGGAGAGAGCAGCAGAGGCAGACACACCATCATACAGTGTTCAATGATGACTGCAGATGGCTTTGGGTAAAGGCTTCACACAGTTCTCTAAACGTCTGAGCACCAAACAGCAAAACTGTGTTAACTACAGGCATCATGGCCACTGCAGCTAAGCAGATGGCTATGTCACCTCAGGGAGCCTGGCTGTACTACTTGAAAAGATCTGCCATTTCACCATAGCCAGTTAGCTAGCTATTCTCACCTGCAGGAAAGGAAACTCCTCCAGTTACAGGTCTACATTCATATCCTGTGACAAAACGCACTCCAGGCACTAGCTAAACCAGGTCTAGTGAACTGTTTTCTCTTGGACTTTTATTTGAATGCTACAACGGCAGGAAATTAAGTTTGCAGGTGAACATTTATAAGAACTGTCCAGAGCCCTTTTATATTATATAAAAGGAGTCTGCATTATCATCCCATCCTCAAAAGCACAGGGAAATAGATAACAGCTAAGCTAGGAATTGTCACATCCAAGCAATTGTCAGGAATTAAATAGTGGTTCTGAATACAAGTCTGTAATTGAAATGCACAGAATCCTCTAAACCAATGTGAAAAACTTCATGACATTGCAGAGTTGTCCTGAGCCCTCTCTATTGCAGTAGGATTGAAGAGAATGCAGCAAAAATGTCAATTATAGAGTTTGTCTTGTACCTCATTAACTGAAAATACCATCGGGGCTTTTACACTCTTCTGAATAACTATTTACAGCTCACACACTGACCTTGAGCATTACTATTGCGTTAGTACAAATCATTCAGGGAAACAGGAATAACAAAATATGAGGTTAGAATAAGCACAAAATGCACTGGAGTACCAAGGAAGAAAGACGCAGGGAAAGATTCTGGTATGCTTAAAACTGAATATGAGCTATCCATTCACATTAAACCAGGAATCTACTCCCAGAGACACAATGGTTTGGCTTATCAAAGCATCATTCTGCTATCGTCTAATCTTTTCTAAAGTCTCTAGGATTTTAAAAGACATTCTATACCGTGTCGAGTTCTAGAAAGCAAAGTATATTTAAAACTACTTTTAAGAAATGTGCCAAAATACCAAAAATGCAAATCACTACAAATAAATACTGGAAAACAAAACTCTGCAGGGGCCAACTAATGAAGAAATATGAAGTGGGCAGGCGAAGAAAGGAATATGAACAGAACAAGGTCAAAGGTCTAAAGTGTGTTCTTGAAACACCTCTTTTCTGGAACAAAGCTACTTACCGAAAAGACATGGGCTTTGGACTCAGATATATCAGTTTACATCCCACCTTTAGCACGCATATATTTGACAAGTTTTAACCTATCCGACCTTCACTTTCCTAATCAGTAAGTGAGACTATAAAAAAAAATTTTCTTCTGCAGAGTTAGGAATGTCTGAACAAATTTTACTGAACTTGAAACTTGGGCTAAAAGCAAGCCCTGGAAGGTAATTTATGATTGATCTGCTACAGAAAACTCCAGAGAGGTCTACCTCTCAGAGGTATGCATTTATGCTTCAAGAGAAGCCAAGGTCTGGAACCAGGGAGACATCCTTGATTGTAAAGTTGGAAACAATAGTTAACTTTTCTTTAGAGACATTTCTTTACATTCTGAAGAAGGAAAGAACTCAGAGTCCTTCTGGAGAAGCAAAGGGTTTTTTCTGCTTCATTTTAGGAAGAGAGGGAGACACCATATATATAAGCACCCAGATTCATTCTGGGGGGGTTTCCTCATCAACAACACAGATTGTGCATGGAAGTTTGTAAGCACCCAGATTCATTCTAGAGGGGTTTCCTCACTGACAACACAGATTGTGCACTGAGGTTTGTCCGTCCAGTTCTCATAGTGTTGCTCCAGAGGTGAGACGTGGAACACAGGGGAACCACAGGGTGATTATCATCTACTTTAAAGCAAGTAACAATATGCTCTGCCCCAGGAATTTATACGTGCATTCAAGATCCATAAAGAAAAATATAAAAAACCACACTGTTCCCTTTGTTGGAGAGGGTAGGTATAAACACACAAGGGGAACAGCTAGAGTTACGTGATATTAAATTAACCCAAAGGTTAACTTAATATGGTTATAGCTAGTACTTAAAGAAATATTTATAGGCACATGTGATAAAGTGCTTGGTATACACACAATTTTACTGTTGCTTTTCTGTCATCTAAAAGAAATAAAACTCCTATAGAAATAAGAAAATCTAACACCCAGATCTTTGTTTCTAATACCACTTTCCATTAAACATGACCAGGGCTGATTTTAGGACTGAGGCAACTGTAAAAGATGAGCTCATGGTATCTTGTGCTGCCATAAAGTAAGTGTTTAAGCACACAGACACAGACACACACACACACACACACATACACACATACACACATAGACACAATGAAAGTATATCAAAGGAGTTCCCAATGGCCAAAGCTTGAACATTTGAACATCAAAACAAATAAAGTAGTTCTGAATTATAAACCAACATATAAAGTAAGTATTCATGAGTCCATATTGATTATAAATAAGTGATTTAATAAATTAACAGTGGAGAGAAGACAAATCTCCCATGCAGAAAAAAATCCCAATAAACAGTGTAGACACTCCACCTGAAGGAAATGAATAACTCCTCTCTTTAAGTGCAGCCTATCCATAGCGACTTTCTTGCAAAGAGTACAATGTGGAAAAAGGGAAAAAAAGAGAAAAAAGAGGTGCTCAAGGGCAGCATCAATACTGATAAACCTTATTGGTAGAAAGTATGTACCCTTGATATGATGTGATGAAAATGTATTTACCTCAGTGATCTCCTTCCCAGAGATCCATAACCCCAGCCTAATTGTGGGAAAAAAAATATAAAATTCCAATAGAGGGACATCCTACAAATACACCTGAACAGAATTATTCAAAAGCTGAAACCTGTAAAGTCTAAGGAAGAAAAAGAGAAGAAAAATCCTCATGCATTTGTAGTAGGCAACAATTTTTCAGCTAGAACATAAAAAGCACAAACCATAAAAGAAAACATTTATAAACTGACCTCTATGAAAATAAAAAAAATTATGTTCTTCAAAGGATGCTGTTAAGAGAATGAAAAAGCAAATCATAGATTTGGAAAATCATACATGATACATATATCTGACAAAGAACTTCTATCCAAAGATCTTTTACAATTCAATAATCACAAGATAAACTTGCCATTTGGAAAAACATCAGAATCAAACACACAATTCATAAATCATGGCTTATAATGGAAAAGTACTGTAAGGCCAAAATTAAATACCAGTACACACACACATTCATTTTAGGATGACTAAAGTGATAAGCCCGACAATATCCAATTTTGGCAAGGATATGAAGCAACTGGAGTGTTTGAACAACACTGCAAAGGATGTAAAACAGTATTCCACTTTGGAAATCAGTCTGGCTATATCTTACAAAGCTAAACATAAACTTACTAAACAACACAGAAAATGTACTCCTAAGTATTCACTCAAAAAACTAAAATACCTGTCTAAACAAATAGATACACATAAATGTTTAAAACAGCTTTAGTCATAATAGTCAAAACCTAGAAACAATCCAAAGTTGATTAGGCAAACAAACTATGGCATAGTTATTAAGTAGCATACTGTTCAGCAACAAAAGTCAGAAATTACCAATACATGCAAAAAAAAAATGAATTTCAAAAACATTTTGTGGAGCAGAAGTAGCCACAAAAGACAAAACTATGATTCCATTCATAAAAACTCCAGGAAAGAGAACAATAAAATCAAAAAAGAGAAGGATGAAGATAAAACAATTTCTGTAGAAGGGCCAATTGTTGCTGTTCAGTCACTCAGTTGTATCCAACTCTGCCACCCCATAGACTGCAGCATGCTAGGCTTCCCTGTCCTTCACTGTCTCCCACAGTTTGTTCAGACTCATGTCCGTTGAGTTGGTGATGCTATCTAACCATCTCATCCTCTGTCGTCCCCTTCTCCTACCCTCCTGACCAGGGAGTCATTGAACTTGAAACAGCAAGTACCAGGATGGCATGGAGGTATTAACAATGATTGAAGGAGAGACCAAGGGAAGCAGACTGAAAATACCATAGAAACACCCCAGAGGAAAATGCCTCAACTTCAAATAGTGTCTAGGTTGTAGGCTTGTAAATATTACATAGATAATTATTGCTTTAAAACTCAGAAATGTAGAAAGTGACTATCAGCCTTCTTTACCTAACCCCTCAAAAGCTTCAGTTGAGTGTTTCTCCATATATCTGAATGTCAATATATTATTAGTGATCATGAGTTCTACACAAAACATTGTAATCTAACATTTTTAATTTTCTCAACAACTTTTATGTACAAACACACACTCCTATATAGAGACACAAACATACATTCTGGATCATCTGAGGGTCATCCTTCAACAATGAGCTGTTTCTGCCTTGTGATTTCACTATCTACAGCTGCATTTATGTTGACAATCACATCAATGTGAAGTAAGGCTACTTTAATTGCCTTAGGCAAATATGAAACAACACAATGATGCAGTTTGCAAAGTGAAAGTCGAAAGACTCCACAATTCACCATATAAACAAAGGATTTGCTCTGCTTAGAATAGAAATGTAAAATAACTGAATCGTTAAGTAATATAAACATGCTGAACTCAAAAGAATCTGTGCTGGGATAGTCAGGTGAGATTCATATTAGGAGAGAAGAGTAAGTTTCAGCCAAATATTTTCTGTCATATTAAATTAATGGTGCTTTGAACTTTATCAGTTTGGGAATTTGTATTTATTTTGCAAGTATATTTTTGCTTTTCAGTTCCATAGGAGCTGTAAGCACAAAACACAACTATCTTAGACTATTACATATTTAATCAAGGAAATGTAAATCCACACTAGTAAGGGCGACACAAAAATTATGTTTACAGTCCTCTAAATTTAATTTAACATACACTAAAATTGACTTTTGTGTACAGTTCTATAAAGTTACTGCTGCTGCTGCTAAGTCGTTTCAGTCATGTCTGACTCTGTGCGACCCCAGAGACGGCAGCCCACCAGGCTCCCCCGTCCCTGGGATTCTCCAGGCAAGAACACTGGAGTGGGTTGCCGTTGCCTTCTCCAATGCATGAAAGCGAAAATTGAAAGTGAAGTCTCTCAGTTGTGTCCGACTCCTAGCGACCCCATGGATTGCTGCCCACAAGGCTCCTCTGTCCATGGGATTTGCCAGGCAAGAGTACTGGAGTGGGTTGCCATTGCCTTCTCCGCTATAAAGTTAACACATGTATAAATTTGTTCAACCATCACCATAACCAAGATGCAACTGTTCCATCACCTTAAAAGACTCCCTTGTGATATGATTTTGTAGTCCCACTCTCCCCAACCTTTAACTCCCAGCAACCGTGGATCTTTTATCACCACTACAGCTTTGTCTTTTTGAGGTCACCACCCTAAGGGAATCATATGGTATATAACCTTTGCGACTGACTTCTTTCCCTCAGAAAAATGCCAAGTTGTTGCGTGTTAATAATCTAATCCATTTTACTCCAAAATAGTTGAGCTTGGCAACCCACTCCAGCATTCTTGCCTGGAGAATCCCATAGACAGAGGAGCCTGGCAGGCTACAGTCCATAGGGTTGCACAGAGTTAGACAGCGCACACACATTGAAGAGTTGGACCTCAGTTTGTTGATCTATTTACTTATCGCCTTAGGTTGCTCCTCTTTTCTTGAGATCATGAGCAAAGAAAAGATGAACTTTGATATCCAGGTTGTTGTATGAAGATGAATTATCAAAAGCTAAGCAGGAGTGGCATGGCTGAGTCATATGGTATATATACTTTTACATTAAAAAAAAAAAAAAACCTGCCAATTGTTTTCTATACTGTCTGTATTATTTTGCATTACTGTATATATCTGCCAGTAATGTATGGGATTTCCAGTCTCTCTGCATCCTCAGCAGCCTTGATATTTTTATTTTAACCATTCTAACAGGTTGTATAACGATATCATGTGGTTTTAACTTCCATTTCCCTGATGGCTAATGATGATGAACATCTTTTATATTTTTTCTTCAACAACTTATTCTTTTTTAACAATAACATTTTTCATGTCATAATTTTACCCATAAATCACCCTGAATATCTTTAGGGGGTTTCTGCTTTTCCAAACTTAATTGGAATGTCATGGTTGAATTTAAACAGTGATGTGATAACAGGTATTTAGTTTTACTGCTTATGTGACAGGCTATTAAATAATTTTTTTTCTTTTTACCTTTTTATTTTTATTGGAGTATAGCTGCTTTACAATGTTGAACAGAAAAGTGAATCAGTTATACAAATACATATATTCCCTCTTTTTGTAGTTCCTTCCCATTTAGTCACTACAAAGCGCCGAGTAGGTTCTATAGGATATACTGTGGGTTCTCATTAGTTATCTGTTTTATATAGAGTAGTGTATGGATATCAACCCCAATCTCGCAATTCATCCCATCCCACCTTCCCCCTTGGTATCCATACATTTGTACTCTGTGTCTCTATTTCTGCTTTGCAAATAAGTTCATCTGTATAATTTTTATAGATTCCACACATAAGCAATATTATATGGTATTTGTTTTTCTCTTTCTTACTTCATTTTGTATGGCAGTCTGTAGGTCCATCCATGTTTCCACACATGGCAAATTTCATTCCTTCTTATAGCTGAATAATATTCCATTGTGTATATGTACCACATCTTCTTTATCCATTCCTCTGTTGACGAACATTCATTCAGGTTGCTTTCATGTCCTAGCTATTGTAAAAAGTGCAGCAATGAATACTGGGGTGCATGGACCTTTTTGAATTATGGTTTTCTCCAGGTAAATGCCCAGGAGTAGGACAGCTAGATCATATGGCAGCTCTATTTTTAGTTTTTTAAGGAACCTCCATACTCTTCTCCATAGTGGCTATATCAATTTACATTCCCACAAAGAGTGCAAGAGGGTTCCGTTTTCTCCGCACCCACTCCAGAATTTATTGTTTGTAGATTCTGTGATGATGGCCATTCTGACTGGCCTTGTACTGTAAGGTACAAGGTAGTACTTGTACCTTGTAGTACTTCATTGCAGTTTCGGGAGGTAGTACTTCACCATCGTTTTGATTTTCTTTTCTCTGATAAATAGTGATGTTGGGCATCTATTCAAGTGTTTGTTGGCCATCAGCATGTCTTCTTTGAAGAAATGTCTATTTAGGTCTTCTGCCCATCTTTTGATTGGGCTGTTTTTGATAATGAGCTGTATGAGCTGTTTGTATATTTTGAAGATCAATCCCTTGTCAGTCATTTCATTTACAAATATCCTTCCTTTCAAGACTGAATATTTGAATCTTCCCAACCAAAACTCCTATGTTGAAACTCTAACCCTTAATGTGATACTATTAGGAGGTAGGGAGTTTGGGAGGTAATTCAATTTAGGTAAGGTCATGAACCACCCTTGAGTCGGGAAGAAACCCTGGAGTGGGGCATGGCAACTCACCCCAGTTTTCTTGCCTAGAGAATCCCCATGGACAGAGGAGCCTGGTGGGCTATACTCCAGAGTCACAAAGACTCAAACACGAGTAAAGCAACTTAGCATACACACATGCATGCAAGGTCCTAAGGGTGGAGGCCCCATGATCAGATGAGTATCTGTGGAAGCAAAGAAAGAAACTCAAGGTCTCTTTCTCTCCCAGTCAGTAAGAAGGCAGCCATGTGCAAACCAGGTGCCATCATCAGACACCAAATCTACCAACACCTTGAACTTAGACTTTCCAGCCTCCAGAACTATGACATATAAATACTGTTTAAGTCTACAGTAGTTTGTTACAGTAGCTTGAACTAAGATACTGTCTTTAGTATTCTGGCTCCTGTGGGTTTCTGTTAGCTTTACCAAGCCACTAGCACAGGACTGCTTGAGGGCCAAGGTGCATAAAACAGAGAAAAGGTAGATAAATTAAAAAAAAAAAAAAACATATAAATAAATAAGAGAAAGAGGTTCCCGTGCTCTTTATTGGCTTTAGAAAAACACTTTATTACTTCTTTAGCCAGAATTAGAGGGCTTCTCTAGAATTTTCTCTGCCCAGAGTAATGCCCATGTCTAGGATTTTGGCTGCATTAAGTTCAACTCAGGAGATACTTAAACTAAATGGTAAACATACTGCCAATTAGGTGGTATTTTTGAATTCTGCTTTTTGTCCCAATTCTTATTTTTCTCAATGCTATTTACTCTTTACAGCTTCCAAATACCTGCTCCATTAATCCCACGCATGTTTTATAGCTGCATTTCACTGGGAGAGACAGAGTAGCATGTGCTTTCTCTATCTTGCCCAGAACCAGAGTATCCCATACAAGTGTTCATAATTTAGGGGCATGTACATTCCTCAAAGTTGATGTGCCTGAATAAAGTTGGACTTCTAAAAGTCTGGCATTCATTCCCACAAAATTGAGTCCCTTGAGCATTGCTTTTATGCCACATTACAATTACTAATATTTTCTTGGATCCTACCAAAGGTTATTGCCAGAAGCATACATATGATATTTGTAACTACAATCAATATATAAAAGCCATCTTACACTACATTACTCAGTGACCATTTTATAGTCCCATATGAGGTGTTTTTTTTTTTTTTAATTTTATTTTATTTTTAAACTTTACAATATTGTATTAGTTTTGCCAAATATCAAAATGAATCCGCCACAGGTATACCTGTGTTCCCCATCCTGAACCCTCCTCCCTCCTCCCTCCCCTACCCTCCCTCTGGGTCGTCCCAGTGCACCAGCCCCAAGCATCCACTACCGTGCATCGAACCTGGACTGGCGACTCGTTTCATACATGATATTATACATGTTTCAATGCTATTCTCCCAAATCTCCCCACCCTCTCCCTCTCCCACAGAGTCCATAAGACTGATCTATACATCAGTGTCTCTTTTGCTGTCTCGTACACCGGGTTATTGTTACCATCTTTCTAAATTCCATATATATGCATTAGTATACTGTATTGGTGTTTTTCCTTCTGGCTTACTTCACTCTGTATACAGTGATAGGAAAACTTTTGTTTTCCTTAAGACACTAAAATTCTTACAGCTTTTCAATAACAAGAGCTCTATCAGTGATTATATACCTCATTTGTTTCTGGCTACTAGGAAGCTCAGAGACACATTTCAGAAGCCTTACTACTGTTGTCATAACTACATTATTCTATTTTCTCTGCTCCTAATTTTCTCTTTCTCCCTTCTACTTTTTATTATTTCATCGCATCAGCATTTGTTATATGCCCCCTCAAATTCTTGGCAGAATGAGGTAGAGAATGAATGAATGAATGAATGAATAAAATATAATGAGTAACTAAAGCTTTAACTGGTACTTTTCTAGGACTTTACACCCATTCAATGGAAACTATTGTTTTTTTTTTCACAAGCAGCAAAATGTCCAGGGTTTTGCCTGATTATTTCTTGTCCTAAAGCATTTTCCTTCTACATTTACACTGACATCTGCAAATGTTAATGGAGTTTCTCTCTGGGATGGGGATCATTAAGTCAAAGAACTGAAGCAAAATGGGCAATGAAAGATGGAATTTGCTTGTGCCCATAACAATAGGCAGTGATGCTAATGTGCATGGCAATTTTTATTGAACTTATGCAGCACACTGCAGCATCTGGAAGCCCTTTGCTTGATTTGGGGATGCAATCAGTTCAAAACCTTAACTACACACTCCTCAGGGCTTATTCTTCTATTGATTTGAATTAAAAGAAGTTGCCCACATGAAAGCCTGGGGCACTGACAGGAAGTTAGAGGCACCAAGTACTTGCCTCAGTGATGAAAATAGAAAGCAATTACAGTAAAACCCACTTCCCAAGAGCAGGTAAGAGGAAAGCCTCCGTTTTCCCACTTGGTGGCACCATGTCAAGAAACAGGAAGATGCAACTCTTCTAGAAAATTAGGTTAATGTCAGCACCAGATTGGAACTGATGGAGTTCTAGTTATTGCCCCACTCTGACCCTCACTCCCGATAGTGCCCCAGTCTCCAGGGCTGAAGTCCTGATGCAGTATCTCTGCAACCCTGCCAGCACCATCTGCCTCTTCCTAGTATCACTCCGTAAATAAACCATCCTTTCTGCCTGGCAAAGTTGCTGCCCTGCCTCCTAATCAATCCTGCTCCCACCCTCCAGTCAATTCACTCTGCCCTCCATCTTCTCTTCCTAGACAGCCGCTAGAAAGAAACTGCCCTACCATTCATTTATGTTCTTCCTTGTCCCCCCATCTATTTTCTTTTCACAGCATATTCTCACTATCATTAGCTGCCATGATTCTCCTCATTTTGAGCTCTGGATACATTCCCTGTATCACCAACATCCTGACAGGCTCCTCACATCCATCTCTCCTTCAGAGGCTCTGTATCCTCCCAAGATTTCCAAGTAGGACAGGGAACAGGAATCCCCATCATTACATGTCACACAGGGGATCAATGTCAGAATCAAGAAAAACACTTACACAGGTCAATAAGTCAACTGAAAAAGAGTAAGTCTCAAGGCATGGGATCATCAGTTAGTATGAGACTGATTCTCACAGTAGGCAGCCCACACATCAAGGCACTCCACCCCCTGCTGCTGTGACTGGAAAAAGCCATCAATTGCCAGAGCCTTACACTCAACTCAGAAGTCATCTCATGTCTATCCTCTCTGCTTCCTTCCAGTACCCAAACACAGAGCAGCTGAAGAAATGGGCCTGATCTCCCATTTCTTGGGAAAGAAGCTAGAAGGGATGGTGAAGCACCTCTGGTCCAAAACCCATACTTTTTCTAAGAATTGTAGAAACTTAGAACCTGAAAGATAACTTGACCAAGGTCAAAGCAAGAATTCAAACCCAGGATGTCTAATCCACAGCCACCTTTTTTGTGCTTTTTTTCCCTAGCTGACAAAACCTCCTCCCCTAAACATCCATACTACTTATTTCTCTGTTGCTGCTAATATCGCCGGTCACCCATGACATTTTGAATGTCTTTCCCTTGTTTCTCCTTTAAATTCTATACATAAAGCTTTCAATTCTATATATAAAGCCCATTACATTTCTTGACATTCCTCAATTTCCTTTATTTTCTTCACTTTTTCTGCCCTAATTCAGACCAGCTGGCATGACTCCACTTCAGCCTCCGAACCACTGACACACTGATGTTTCTAAATTACACTCCTCTATTGTCACCTCCTTGTGCAAATCCTTTTGTGCAAATCCTCATTCCCTGTAAACTAGTCGCAAGTTTAATGTTCTCCCTAACAAGGCCCCAGTCTCTCTTGATGGTCTTATCTCACTACTCTCCCTCAGATCATCACGCAGAAACTTGATTTCTTGTACAACTAAAATCCTAAACCAAGTATCAAAGGTGAAATAGTTTACCATGAAACAAGAACTCAGTATCTGTGAGGAGTTTCTCTGGGGAAGATTAGGGCTCTGAGGCAGAACTGCTCATCAGCAACAGTAATGTTTTTCTCCTCATGCAGCACTGAGAGTCTAAAATACTGCCAGGGACTCTACTAGGTACTGAGAATAAAGCTGACTGAGACATGGTGCCTGACCTCAAGGAATTCATCATTCTATAATGAACATGAAGCCATGCCCAGCTAGTCCACACCCAATAAGATGCAGGCTGTACCAGAGGCAGGAGTAGAGTGTTGAAGGAGCTCTTTGACTATAGGCTGCCCCACAGCCCTTCTACACTTGAATTTCTCTGTTACTCTCCATCTCCTTTCCATTTTCCTTCTTCCCTTTCATTGCATCACCCTCAAGAAGTACCCCCATGGGTCCCTACTCACATCTGCCCTAGGACAGATGATTTTCTGACAGACCTTCCCCTACCACCTCTTCTCACCACCCTCCCAAAACTCATTTTCTGCCTGCCCTCTTTCCTCACTCTCCTGCAAGATGCTGGCTGAATAATCTGGCATGATTTGGTCAATAGCTCTAGTGTTGAAACTTGATGATCATTTCCTGAGTCACTCCTTTCAGACAACACTGCATTTTAAAGGTGACACAGAGTATTGAAGGAACTGTAGTCAGGAAGATATTGGAGAAATTGTTCTGATTCCTGGGCACTGAGACTAGAGCCAAGGCAGAATCCGAGAGGGCTGAAGGGCTGGGCTGAGTTGTGCCTTAAGTGCCTGGAAGACAGATGGATCTAAGGGATGAGTTGAGTGTACACAGCAGCTGAGGAGCCGAGCTAATTGGAATGCTGCCATTGTAATAGCATTAGGTGTTCTGAGACACCCTTGTGTGTTCAGAAACATGAAGGCCAGGCAGAGGTCAGGAGCCAAAGCCAGCAAATACCATGCAAACAGAGTGAGGGGTCAAGCTGCAGAGTGTGAGCACCCATAGCCTGATGATCCCAGCTGCTTAACACAAAGTTAGAGAGGCTTTAAAAGTATTGGGTTGGCCAAAAGGATCATTTGGGTTTTTCCATAAGATCATATGGAAAAATCCAAACAACCTTTTTGGCCAACCCAACAGAATCAGGATGAACGAGGAAAAGATGTGTCTTCATTATTAATCACAACAACATCTGCCACTTGTTTAGGATTTAAAGTGTACACATTATTTCACACATAAGAAGTCCCCACTGTTCCATTAAGAGAAACAGAGGAGAAACTTGTTATTCCTGGTTTATAAATGACACACAAGAGATGCCTCACTGACATCTGTGGGATGGTTAATTTGTTGATTGAGTGATTGCTTCACTGATTGATCAATGATCCATAGATCATAGAGTGACACTTCTTCCTTCCTAATAAGGTGGGGCAGGGGAAGCTGTAATTGTTTCATCAATGAAGAACTAAAGCTTCAAGAAATCAGGTGGCTACTTTCCTAACATCTAACTTGTAAGTAGACCCAGATTTGGAACTTGATTTTTCTGACAACATATTGAGGATTATTTTTATTATACTTTATTTATTGTCCAGGCTTTCTGGACCCTTCATAATATCATGTGAACCATTTCCTGGGTATTAAGCTAGCTCCATACCTGCTAACCTAGAAAGGGTCCCAAGAATCTACCTTGCTGCAAGGGTATATCTAACCAGGACTAAACCGTCATCAAGAGCAAAGAAAAGACATGTCTTGTGACTCTATTTCCTTTCTGCACCACCAGATTCTGGTTATGATAAATATTAATACATATATAGGTATATATGCACAAACAATAAAGAGTGGTAAGGGTCATATTAAATAATTAGGTAGAAAAAAATGCTTTAAATTTCTTTCCAGAAATGTGAAGCAGAAATTATAAATTTTTCTTCTTCCTTAGTATGTATTCCAGAGTAGTTTATTCATTCTCTTTTAATATCAAGCTTTTACAATCTAGATGCATGTTAATAGAAATTTTATTTCTTCTTTTATGGCTTTTTCTTGTCAGTGAATAGGACAGCTGGGTGAAAAACAATTCTGAGAATAGATGAAAGGAAAGCAGTTTATTCGCCCACGCCAGACCTTAAAAGTTAGCACTTTGTATAACATGGGCATTAAATAGGATCCAAAAACAGGGTGGAAGAAGAAATCTCTCATTTGCAGATGGGTGTCAGGATTTTGGAAGTAATGGAATATATAATTCAGTGTAAATAGGCACCAATTGCTAAAATGATCTGCTTGATGAGTACAAATGAAGTTGGTAGAAAAGATGCTTTAAATGACAGCAGGGGTGGATCTGTAGGTGGTCCTAAAATTCAGAATCAGAAGGTTGAATCTGATGCAAAAAAGAAAAAGAAAACAGTGATGTTTAAATGATTCACATTTAAACACCTAGTCTATGAGAAAATAATAGGAAACAGAATTTTAAATTCAGTTAATGGCACCCATTTTAAATAACTCAAAATGTTCTATGTCAACGAAATTGTTGAAATCTGGAATAAAATACCATCTAACTATCATCACCTTCAAAAATGTATTTGCTAAAGCTTAAAAGGTAGGACTAATATCCAGCAAGTCACTGGGTATTTTCTTTGAGCTTTTAATTTTTTTAAAGTATAGATGTGGGAAAATATGTTTTATAAATACTTTTTCAAAATATAATAAGTAAGTTTATGATAAACATACGATTAAGATGGAGAAGCTCTATACAGTCAGTAAAAACAAGACCGGGAGCTGACTGTGGCTCAGATGATGAACTCCTTATTGCCAAATTCAGACTTATATCGAAGGAAGTAGGGAAAACCACTAGGCCATTCAGGTATGACCTAAATCAAACCCCTTACGATTATACAGTAGAAGTGAGAAATAGATTTAACAGACTAGATCTGATAGACAGAGTGCCTGATGAACTATGGACAGAAGTTCATGACATTATACAAGAGTCAGGTATCATGACCAAATTGCCAACACCTGCTAGATCATCAAAAAAGCAAGAGAGTTCCAGAAAAACATCTATTTCTGGATGTTTCTATTTTCTTTATTGACCATGCCAAAGCCTTTGACTCTGGGGATCACAACAAACTATAGAAAATTCTAAAAGAATTTTCAGAGTTCTTCTTTCAGAAGACCACCTGATGTGCCTCTTGAGAAACCTGCATGCAGGTCAGGAAGCAACAGTTAGAACTGGACATGGAACAACAGACTAATTCCAAATAGGGAAAGGGGTACATCAAGGCTGTATTTTGTCACCCTGCTTATTTAACTTATATGCAGAGTACATCATGAGAAATGCTGCGCTGGATGAAGCACAAGCTGGAATCAAGATTGCCGGGAGAGGAATCAATAACCTCAGATATGCAGATGACACCACCCTTATGGCAGAAAGTGAACTAAAGAGCCTCTTGATGAAAGTGAAAGAGGAAACTGAAAAGGTTGGCTTGGAGCTCAACATTCAGAAAACTAAGACCATGGCATCTGGTTCCAGTACTTCATGGCAAATAGATGGGGAAACAGTGGCTAACTTTACTTTTTGGGGCTCCAAAATCACTGCAGATGGTGACTGCAGCCATGAAATAAAAAGATGCTTACTCCTTGGAAGGAAAGTTATAACCAACCTAGACAGCATACTGAAAAGCATAGACATTACTTTGCCAAAAAAGGTTCATCTAGTCAAGGCTATGGTTTTTCCAGTAGTCATGTATGGATGTGAGTGTTGGATTGTAAAGAAAGCTGAGTACCAAAGAATTGATGCTTTTAAACTGTGGTGTTGAAGAAGACTCTTGTGAGTCCCTTGCAAGGACTGCGAGGAGATCCAACTAGTCCATCCTAAAGGAGATCAGTCCTGAGTGTTCATTGGAAGGATTGATACTGAAGCTGAAACTCCAATACTTTGTCCACCTGATGCGAAGAGCTGACTCACTTGAAAAAACCCTGATGCTGAGAAGGATTGAAAGCAGAAGAAGGGGATAACAGAGGATGAGATGGTTGGAAGGCATCACCGACTCAATAGACATGAGTTTGGGTAAACTCTGGGAATTGGTGATGGACAGGGAGGCCTGGTGTGCTGTGGTCCATGGGGTTGCAAAAAGTAGGACACAACTGAGTGACTGAACTGAACTGAATATATACATACATACACACACACACATGTTCAATCCCTGGGTCGGGAAGATCCCCTGGAGAAGGAAATGGCAACCCCCTCCAGTATTATTGCCAGGAAAATCCCATGGACAGAGGAGCCTGGTGAGCTACAGCCCAACATGTCACAAAGAGTCAGACACAACTGAGTAACTTGTACACACACGCACACACATATATAGCAGCAGAAATATGAAACAACTTTTTGATGATATTTAGTAGTAAAGAAAATGTCAACTTGATCAGCTAGCTCCTGATCACACATTTGCAACAAGACTACAAAATATAGTTTGTGACTCTGGTGAATTTCTCCTGTGTTCAATTAATTGGCCTAAATCAATCTTTCACCACGGAAAGAAAGGAAAGAGGGAAGAAAAGAATGGAGAGAGAGAGAGAGGGGAAAGAAGGAAGGGGACAGCCAACGGAAAGGCAGACAGACAAGAAAGAAGTAGAGAGGGTTGCAAGAGCAGGAGAGGAGCAAGAGAAAAATGACACGTCAACAAACATTGTCTACTAGGAGCTTAAATTCATTTCATCAATACAGCCTGCTCTGTGACCATTCTTTTCTTGATGAGAAGAGCCATGCTACCCAAAAGGTATAGTTACTTGTTAACAACTAACAAATGATGGAGCCAGATGTTCAGCTCATCACAGTGGCCCCACGTGGAACTGCTTCCTTAACCCTAGGCTCTACCTGGGGCTCTCCACAGTTTCTGTCTCAGTGTTCTTGGGTCATAGTGGTACTTCCTCTCCCTTCAGGAGAACCTGCTGCAGAGCATGCACGTGATTTACAACCCCTATCTGCCACATCGTTGGAGCCATTGCAGATTCACCCTGTACCTCCCGCAGCTGCTCCCAGGCAATGAATGCACACAGAGGTATGTGAACCAGGCAGTTTCTGTGAACATAGGATTCCTTTAAGAGGCACTTTTAGCTCAAGGACTTGCCATTAGAGAAGTTGAAACTTCCTCAGAACCGTGCTGGGGTCTGAGGCTCATACTTAATCATTTCTTTTCTCTTTTCACAGATGGCAGATACATTGCAGTCTGAGAATTCTAGCCTTTTTCTGATCCTTCACCTTCAACCTTCGCAGGCATTTCACCCAATAAACCTCTAGCAAGTCTAATTCCATTTTAGTGTTTACTCTTCAAAGGACCTGAGGGAACACAAATGTACATTCACATGCATAGCAATGTCCTGGGTAGACCCAGATTATTACAGTCAGGCTGCAGCCTAGATCAGACAGGGTATAGAGAACATTCAATTCTCAGCAATCTCCCAGGAAAAAAAAAGATGTTATATCATAAAACTTACTCTCAACACCACTACTACTAATGATTAATCCGAATGCCAGAAGATGACACGCTCCCCGCTGGGAAACCATGATTCCAACTAGAACTGAAGGCACACAGGACTCTCCTCAGTACGGGCTAGGGTCTGGCAGAGAGAGAGTGCAGAGTTCTTTCAGGCCAGTCAGTCCAGATTGCAGGTTTAGAATCAGAATGAACTGCTTAAGAGGTAATTCCAAAAAACTAACCCCCTTTACAGTATCACAGTCACTCCTAAGTTTCTTTAAAAGATTCTGGGATTTTTCTACATCACTGAGAAGGAAGAGGCATTGTCACAGACATATAAGCCTATATTTTCACTTCAGAATTCCTCCCTTCCCTTTGGTGACGGACTATTTCTTCTATTAGAATCCATGCCTAATTCACATACACACATGTCTTGGAGGAGTGCATATATCTTAGGTTGGAGACAGGAAAGGATAGCAAATCACAGTCTTCTAATGATAATCACCAAGGAATTCACTGTTCTCACAACAGTCTTCTTATTACCTACACAAGACTGACAAACTACACATCTCAGGCATGAGAATAACATAAACACAGTACAATGAAATATCCATATCCTGTATTAGAATGTTGATGAATGAAATACTGTATACAGTAAAGACAGAAAGGTCACTGCTCAGAATTTCAAAACTTTTCCTTTTCCTTTTTTAGACAAATCAAATATACTGACCACATTTTTATGAGGATTTGGTCAGATTACTCTATGCCACAGTTATCACTATCTCCTACCATAGTCTCCACCTTCATCTAAAAATTTTCTGCTACCTTCTCCCCCTACACACACACACACACACCACCCTTTTCCACAAAAGGCAATTATGTAACAACAAAAAAGTGGTATAGAGGAAACCAAAGGATCCATTCTCCTTTCAAAACCCGGCTTGACATTTTGAAGGCTGGTGATAAGGACATGCTGTACCTGGAGCCACAGAAATGAAAGTAAAGGAACAATTTAAGCAAAACCTGTATACGCTCAGAAGTCCTTTGTGAGATAAGAAGAGGCTGGAACTCCATTTCAGATATAAGGAATTTTATCCATTGCCCATCAAATTCCCTGTTCCAAATCAAAAGTAGAAGAATTTGAAGGAACCAGGCTCTTAAAACTGAATTCTACATTTTGAAGTCCCACATGTCAAAGACAAATAACTAGCACAAATCTGAAATACAAACAATTAGTTGGAAGTTTTATTCAGCATGGCATGCTGAAAATAAAAGCTTTAAACTGAATCTAGGCCAAAATCTTAAAAGTCAAAAATCAGCCTTTTGCAATGGTAAATACAGAATTTCTTTTTTTTTAAGTAATTTTAAAATAAAAATACAATAAATAAATTTTGTATGGCTTCACTCTGGTGAAGCTCGTGAAATGAATTTCCACAGGCTAAAGTACAAGTAACTCTTACATTCAACTTGGCATTTTCCATTTATTACTTTCAGCTTTAAAGGGAAAAGCATTATTTTTATTATTAATAATAGCATTGAGTTACAGAAGCTTTAAGTAATACATGGATATTGGTTACAACAATTCTAGCCCACTGTAAGAAAATCTAATACATTTTTTAAAAACGTATTTATAAAGAATTTAGCCTGCTTATTAATATTAACAAAGCACTCCTTGCCTTCAGAAATGATCTATTACAGAGTATTTTTAATTGTTTTATATAACCTATTTAATATTAAGCAGAAAATGATTCAATAGTGATCTTTGGGCTAATGCCACCTGGAGAATATTTAATAGGTTTGGTTAAGCAGTATCATTGGGCAGTACAAACAGGAGATTCCTTTTTAATAATATCTTTAGACATAGATATCTTTATCTATCAAATGGCCATAAAAATCTTCCCATAAGCACAGCACACAAAGTGAATGGATCCACAAGGAAGAATGAATAATATACTACTACGTAGCCATTAAGGTCTACTCATATGATTACCAAAGGGGAAACATGTGGGGTAGGAATAAATCAGGGACTTGGGATGAACATATACACACTGCTGCATGTATAAGTGACCAACAAGGACCTACTGTACAGCACAGGGAACGCTACTCAATATCCTGTGACAACCTATATGGGAAAGAATCTAACAAGGAAGGAATCTATGTATCTGTATAACTGAATCACTTTGCTGTACGCCTGAAACTAACACAAAATTGTGAATCAACTATAGTTCAACAAATTTTTTAAAAAGTCTACTCATAAAAGAAAATTTAGTAACAAAGAATATGCTTTATTATTAGTGAGTGGGGGAAAAAAATAGATCAGAGAAGACTTATTTCAAACACACACACACAGAAGTCGCTCAGTCGTGTCCGACTCTTTGCGACCCCATGGATTGTAGCCCACCAGGCTCCTCGGTCCATGGGATTTTCCAGGCATGAATACTAAAGTGGGTTGCCATTTCCTTCTCCATTATTTCAAACACAGCCCCTATTTTTCAAAGTTATTCAAACAAGAACATGCAAAAGTTCATAAAATTCCAAGTGACATATACTAAGATATTAACACCAGCTCACATATTTTCATTTTTATATAATTCTGTGTTTTCCAATTTTTTAATGTCTATATTTTTCTTTTATATTCAATTATATCAATCAGCAAAAACTGCATTACACTGTGGTAACAAATAATCCCATGATCTTAGTGGCTTTACCCAAGAGAAGTTTATTCACATCTATTTATTTACATAGTCAGGGATGCTCTGCTCTGCTCTTGTATCAGGGACATAAACTGATCACAGCTTTGCCCTTCCCTGATCACTGGGACCACAAAGAAGACTGGGGTGAATTGAGCACAGCTCTGAAAACTTCTACCTGGAACTGACACCTGTTCCTACTACTTACAGTTCACTGGGAAAGCAAATCACTTGGCCAAAATCAACTTCAAAGAGGGCAGGCAAATGAAATCCTTCCATATGCCCAGGACTGGCTGAAAATCCTAGGTAGGTACTAAAGCACAAGGATAATAGTTAATATTTTTGAACATGTTTTTAGGTTTTTCAAATTTTTTAAAATATCATGTATTTTGTAATGCCTCTGAAAAAACTCACAACAAATACTATTCTTAAAAAGAAAAAAAACTTATCACAACATGCAGAAAAGAAAAAAAAAATGTTATCTTCCAAACAGAGATAATAATGCCACCAGAGATTACTACATTCTAACAATGACAAAATAAAATAAGCTTACATTAGAGAGGAAACAAGATTCAACATAATGTCAGTGATCTTTAGCACCAAAGTAAAGGCTACTTAGTACAAAAATATGAGCAAGGACTGGGATTTAATAACATGACCCTGAAGGTGAGAAGGAATCAGTGACATGAGGACACACTCTGGTCCTTTGTTCTTGTACATTCTAGCTGTTAATCCATCTAGTCAAAGCTACGGTTTTTCTAGTAGTCATGTATGGATTTGAGAGTTGGACCATAAAGAAGACTGAGTGCCAAGAAATTGATGCTTTCGAACTGTGGGGCTGAAGAAGACTCTTAAGATCCCTTGGACTGCAAGGAGATCAAACCAGTCAACCCTTAAAGGATATCAACCCTGAATATTCATTGGAAGGACCAATGCTGAAACTGAAGCTCCAATACTCTGGCCACCTGATGCAAAGAGCCAACACACTGGAAAAGACCCTGATGCTGGGAATGATTGAGGGCAAGAGGAGAAGGGGGCAACAGAGTATACGATGGTGAATGGTATCACTGACTCAGTGGACATGAGTTTGAGCAAACTCTGGGAGATAGTGAAGGACAGGGAAGCCTGGTGTGCTGCAGTTCATGGGGTCTGAGTGAGTTGGACATGACCTGGTGCCTGAACAACAAGTCAGTCACTACAGAGCCTTAGGGAGGTCATAAGATCATTCTTGGTTAATCTTGTTGTTGTTTATTCATCCATCATATATTTACTAGGTACTCAATCATAGGCTAGACACCATTATAGGTCTTGGGACCAAGCAATGAACAAAAAACAGGTGCACTCCCTGCTCTCATAGAATTTACATTTGACTGTGGGAGAGAAAGACAATCAGCAGAGTATGTCCAGACTGTGGTTAAGTGCATACTTTTTTTCATTTTTAATACTTTTTATTTTATTTTTCAATGTTTTGGCTGTACTGTGTGGCATGCCAAATCTTAGTTCCCCAACTAGGGATCAAACCTGACCCCCCGCAGTGGAAGTGTGCAGTCTCAACCACTGGACCATCAGGGAAGCCCCGAGTGCGTACTTTATATAGAGAAAGACTATGGGGACAGAGAGGACAGGAGTGCTGCCTGAGATAGAGTGGTCAGATAAGACCTCTATGACAAAGTGACATGGAAGCAGAAATCTAAAGGGATTGAGAGAAAAAGCCATGCCATTGTCTGGGAAAAGAGCATTTCAGGCAGGATAGCATGGCCAAGGTCCAGAGGGTAGAACAGAAACCGTGTGTCCTGGGAGCAGCCAGGGAGCTGGCAGGGCTGGAGGAGAGTAAGCAAGAGGGGACTGTAAGAAATGGGATCAGGGAGGCAACCAGGTGTGAGATGAAGGGGCCTTGGGGTTGTAATAGGAAAAGACTCTGAATTTTATTCTTTGTGCAAACAAAAGCCATTGGCAAGTTTTGAGCAGAGAAATGGCATAATCTTACTATCATTTTAAATGAGTTATTCTGGTTGCTATGGAACAGAGACAGTCTAGGGCAGAAGTAGGTTGATCTGTAAAGAAGCTGTTGCAATAATCTAGATGCTGCTGCTGCTGCTGCTGCTGCTGCTAAGTCGCTTCAGTCATGTCCGACTCTGCTGGACCCCATAGATGGCAGCCCATCAGGCTCTGCCGTCCCTGGGAATCTCCACGCAAGAACACTGGAGCGGGTTGCCATTTCCTTCTCCAGTGCATGAAAGTGAAAAGTGAAAGTGAAGTCGCTCAGTAGTGTCCGACTCTTCGAGACCCCATGGACTACAGCCCATCAGGCTCCTCCATCCATGGGATTTTCCAGGCAAAAGTACTGGAGTGAGGTGCCATTGCCTTCTCTGATAATCTAGATGAGATAGCCTCAATACAGTGAGACTGGGGGAGGTGGTGAAAAGATTGAGGATATCATTTCAAGGTGAACCAACAGTCTCTGCTGATGGACTGGATTTGGTGTGTAAGAGAGAGGAAAATATTATTCTGATATCTGATATCACTTTATGATGAAGCACAGACTCTAAGGACCGCTTCTATGTATTATTCTACCAGAATACCTAGAATAGAATACCTAGAATAGATGAGCCCTACATGACAACTGTATACTAGTTATTATATAGAAGGGATTAAAAATTATGAAATATACTGCTACCTCATATAGAATTCTTGTTTAAAAAACAAAGCATAGTTCTATCAGGCTAGATTACATGGTACAATATTAAAATGGGCTCTAATTTTTTTAAAAATCCTGATGTGCATACAACCTTTCCTATATAAATTTAAGTACTATACCCCTGTTAAGTGATTATTACAAGGAGTTACAGAGAATCCTTTATGGTTCATCTATGGATTTAAAGGGTAGGTCTTGAGGAGCAATGTAAAACAACAGAATTGAATATATCATAGCAGCAGACACCTCTTTCAAAAGTAGCCTGACTGCTAGTTTCTTCCCAACACTTTTATTTAACACACAGAAGAAGATTAACAATTATCCTCAACAATTATATCCTAGACAGAGTTTTCCTATGATATAATTTGAGCTATCTGTCCAATACCAGTATGACTTAAGACTGAGGGGTATATTAAAATAAATATGAAATTTTTAAAAATTTAAGTATCTTGGAAAGAGAAAAGTACCTATTTAAATTTTGTAAGACAGAGATTTGAACATAAGTCTTGGCAAGACTTAACATCAAAAGTAAAACATATAAGAACTATGGAAACTTTTGACAGCAAAGAAGGCCTGGAGGAAAAAGCAGTTATAGTAATGGACATGAAAAAGAATACAGAGATTAAGTTAATAAATCATCACTAAAAAATTCCAAAGAGAGAAGAAAAGGTGGATAGGAGTTGTTATGATAGCATCACTTAGAGAGATATACTAGCTGACATATAGTTACAATTGTCTCCATCTTCCTTTCACTATCATCCTGCTCCAACTAAGGAATCACTCTCAGCCCTCCCTTACCAGTTATCAACTTGTTCAAACTAAAATCTTATCTCCCACATAAAGCCTTCCTAGGGTTGTTTATGGGGTTCCCCAGGTAGCTCAGTGGTAAAGAATCTGTCTGCAATGCAGGAGACACAGAGGTTTGATCTCTGGGTCAAGAAGATCCCCTGGAGAAGGACATGGCAACACACTCCAGTATTCCTGTCTAGAAGATTCCATGAACAGAGGAGGCTGGTGGACTACAGTCCATGTCATCGCAAAAAAGTTACACATGACTGAAGCGACTAAACAAGATTTATTTATGAGGATGGTAGCTTTTATATAAAGTAGGAAAAACAAAACTTCCTCAATAGGCAGAAAGAAACATTTTTAAGCAAAGTTTAGTGAGCATTTTAAAAGGCAGAACCAATTTCTATATTTAAAAAGAAAAACAAAAAATTTTCATGCCAAAGCTCTATGAAAAAAGCACTCCTAAAACAACCCAGGAGTGATTTGTATAAATCCTGTCTCTAATTTCTCTGGCATAATTGTGTACCCCTCTGGGGCTGGAGCCAAAAATGCTTTGTTCCCTCTATATAAAAATAAGTCTCTAGAAGGTCAAGGAAAAACACTTTTTTCAAGATAATGACTAAATTGAGTGGGGAAAAAAAAAAGCAAATGTCACATAATATATCCCACATGACATCTTTGCCCTAATTATTTGCATGTTTCAAAACAAGTATTTACTCATTAATTCACAGATAATGGCCTCCACTCTGTCATTCATGTTATTAGATAGAACAGGCATCTAAACTACTGGTTCTTCTGGTTTGAGGGAGAGGGAGAGAGGAGGGAATAAACTGATTATTAGAATCTTCATGGGAATAATCCGTAACCCTCCCATATGGGACCGTAGCCCACCAGGCTCCTCTGTCCATGGGAATTCTCCAGGCAAGAATACTGGAGTGGGTTGCCATGCCCCACTCCAGGGGATCTTCCCCACCCAGGGATTGGTGAATCAAATGCCAAGACTGCCTCTTCCTAACAACCCTTTATCCCCAGTTGAGAACTACTAACCTATACATCGGAGAAGGCAATGGCACCCGCCTCCAGTACTCTTGCCTGGAAAATCCCATGGATGGAGGAGCCTGGTAGGCTGAAGTCCATGGGGTCGCTAAGAGTCGGACACAACTGAGCGACTTCACTTTCACTTTTCACTTTCATGCATTGGAGAAGGAAATGGCAACCCACTCCAGTGTTCTTGCCTGGAGAATCCCAGGGATGGGGGAGCCTGGTGGGCTGCCATCTATGGGGTCGCACAGAGTCGGACACGACTGAAGTGACTTAGCAGCAGCAGCAGCCTATACATAAATTGTTTGAAGGAAAACAATTCTATTCTCTTCCAAGCTTCCACAGCAGAGACAAGTGCCTAGAAGGGAGTCTTGGTGAGTGGGCTGGTGCTGGAGGGGAAGGTTGCAGCTGAAAGAAAAAGAGCAGAAAGGAGAGCCATTTACCCAGATGAGAAAATTATCTGCCTGAATAAACTGGTCTTCGAAATTTCCTGAAATATGAACAATGAGGTTATGTACTGGCTTATAGTCTTACCTTCCTGAAGAAGAACTTCCTGCCACAAACAGTTAAGTCTTGCTGACACAGGTGGCCTTGGTTATTAGTCCTGAGAGTTCGGTTATATAGATACAGGTGATTTTCCCACTGAAAAGGCCATCAGGTGATTAGAAGTTTAATTCCTAATAAATAAGAGGGGCGAATGTTCAGTAGAGCTAAAAGCAAACAAAAATTTATTTGGAGCTGTCAGCCCAGAAAAATGAGTCTCAAGATGAAAACTTGGGAAGACAAGGACTAGGTGGGGATTTTGAGGTGCCTGAGTCAGGATCAGATGGGAAAGTAGATCAGTGTTTAAGACAGAAGCCCTAGGAACTAAAGAGCTAATGTTTGATGCACTTTGGAAATAAGTCCATAGGCCTGGAATATTTTCGAATACACTTTTTCCATGTTAATAAAAATTTGTACCCAGGGAAAAATGAGGGCAGCAACTACCAGACTCTGCTAAATGTCTCACCCTAACCTTAATACATCATTGTTTGTGCCATATTTTATGCCTAAGCACATTCCATGATTCTCTCCATTTCAGTTTTCTGGGAATTATTTGGATCCACAGAGGAAGGAACCTCAAGAGTAAATACATTTCAAAAAGCTAAAATATTTATTTGAGAAGTTATCTGAGTCCCTAAGTACTGGGAAACTGGAAGAGTAAGACTTAAGAGGTCAAATCTATTTTTGACAAGAGATTCAAATATGTACATTGAAAACAAGGGCATTACTGCAAACAAGATACATTATACATCTGAAAAGATTTAGATAAACATTTAGAAGTATCTAAGATCATGGCATCTGGTCCCATCACTTCATGGCAGATAGATGGGGAAACAATGGAAACGGTAACAGACTATATTTTTCAGGGCTCCAAAATCACTGCAGATGATGACTGTAGCCATGAAATTAAAAGACGCTTGATCCTTGGAAGAAAAGTTGTGACCAACCTAGACAGTATATTAAAAAGCAGAGCCATTACTTTGCCAACAAAGGTCCATCTAGTCAAAGCTATGGTTTTTCCAGTAGTCATGTATGGATGTGAGAGTTGGACTATAAAGAAAGATGAGCACCGAAGAATTGATGCTTTTGAACTGTGGTGTTGGAGAGGACTCTTGAGAGTCGCTTGGACTACAAAGATATCCAACCAGTCCGTCCTAAAGGAGATCAGTCCTGAATATTCATTGGAAGGACTGATACTGAAGCTCAAACTCCAATACTTTGGCCACCTGATGTGAAGAACTGACTCACTAGAAAAGACCCTGATGCTGGGAAAGACTGAAGACAGGAGGAGAAGGGGATGACAGAGGATGAGATGGTTGGATGGCATCACCAACTCAATGGACATGAGTTTGAGTAAGCTCCTGGAGTTGGTGATAGTCAGGGAGGCCTGGCGTGCTGCAGTTCGTGGGGTCGCCGAGAGTTGAACACGACTGAGAGACTGAACTGAACTGAACTGATCTACCAAAGATTTCAGGTTTGTTTCACAGAATAAAGCATTAAAGACTTCTTTGGTGGGCGGGGGGGAGGAGAATTTAAGCAAATGTGTGGTTTGGGAGTTCCTTTCTCTTCAGTCAGTCTCTGTAATCTCTCTCTCAGGAATCTGACTCCTGTAGTAATAGCCAAGAGGGGAAGCCCCAAACACTCATAATTTTTCATAATAAAAGTATTTTTCAAAGATAAACAAAATTATTCATTTATATGAAAATACCACAAAAGGTTTCATAAACTCAAATACCAAAGGGTATAAGAGCTTAGAAATTGAGCCATTATATTAACATGATTTTAGCAGTTTATTTCAATTGTTCAAGTCTAACAACATTCTCCCCCCAAAAAAAACAAGGTAAAAAAGCATGTTTCTAAATAATGTAAATTCATTGAAAATAATGATACTTTCTGTTGCAAAAGTCCTCCATTCTCTCCTACTCATAAGGATGTGTATATTATACTTTCATGATTTCTGAAGAAAGATAATGAAAACGAGAGTCTGTATCTGTGAAAAACCATTTCCTGACCACCTTATCCCACTCTTACTTGTCTTTGTTTGCTGCCTGTGAAATACCATTTGAACAAAATTAAACATCTCCACAGAGGAAAAAGTCAGGCTGCACCGTTTATTGTAAGGGATGCTTGTGTGTTGTTACTAGAACTGGCATAATGACATTCTGCTTCATAATGACTATTCCCAGGTACAGAAATTACAGGCATCTTTTAAAGCCAGGCAGATTTCTGACCATCTTGGCTGCCTCTATTTTCCATCTTTCAAGCTTGCTAGTTATTCCTTTCATAATGATAATGAGTGTCACGCTGGATTATACAACCCAGCTACATCTGTTCTCCCTTGTTTTCTAGATATTACATTCATTGTATTTCACAGCATGAGCCTCCAATCAAGATCCTGAATATTGCTGATAAATGTCACAGATTAAAAAAAAAATGGTCCAGCGCCAAAGTCATTGTCACAGCTTTACCCGTCTCCTTGAACAATTCTTCTCATTGCTTACATTTTTTTCCTTGGACAAAGGTACCACAGAACCTGCTTTTTCAAACTTAGAAACTTTCTGTTCAATATTTATGTAAATATGTCAGTTGCAAGTTGACTGATAGGGCTTTCCTGTGCACTTCACTGTTTGGACTCATTCTGCTGTTCTATTTAGCCCTCATATGCTCACATCCGTAGCACCTCACCCTTTAGAATAAGAACACATGTGACAAAGGCCACACATCATGGGACTGGTTACACTGACACAGCAGGGTCTAGGAGACTCACAACACAAGCCAGAAAAGAGATTTCTGAAACAGCCTGAAATTTTGATTAACCAGAATGCCCAGGATACGGTGTATGCCAGAATCAGACCTTTCAAAAAGCATCAGGGACCTTAGAGGTCACCTAATTGAACCCCTATATTATGCATAAGAATGCTGAAGCTCAGACAGGTTAAATGAGTGATATGTAAGCACGCAGCTGCTTGGGCACAGAGACTTGAAAGCAGAGCTCAACTCTTTGGCATGCTCTCCAGGATGCCACATATTCACAGTAAATAGAACTTTCTATTAAATCTAATAATCAGAATTTTTCCTGTTATGTTAGACTTTTTAAAATCCTATTTCTGAAAACATTTCTCAAAATATGAATTCAATTTCTATCCTTGTACATTAAATAGATTAGCAGTGACTGAACTTTGCTTTGATGGTTGATCTGCCTAAAAGCTGGCATTTTGCAGCTGAGTGATCATAGAAGAGTGAAACAGAGATGAAAACATAAAAGTTGTAGGTGACTAGAGGAAACTATGCTGAATTGAATCAGACCACTTTAAATACATAGTGATTATTTGCTTATAGTTTTCTTCTTCTCCCTAAGGTTAAAGGAAAAAATATTTGGGTGAGTTAATGTTTCACACAATCAAGGCTTTTCTATATTTTATCTTGGGATTTAAATAACAAGACAGTCCCTACTGTAAAAGTTAGCCCCATTTTCCAACTCCAAACAATTCTGTCCCTTTATCTCAACAGAATTCATATCCAGTTTAAATCTTTCACTTCTTGTGATATGATTTGGGATAAGGGAAAGAGAGAAGTCAAAATAATACAAGGTATATAGTTCTTCCCTTCTTTTCTTTTCCCTCTACTGATATAGAAGCTACAAGTTGTATTTCTAGTTTGTTTTAAGTAAAACCCTTAAATTTTAAAATAGTGTCAACTTCCTGACCAATACCATGCTTCTGGATTCTGACCCATTTGCTTTTTTTTTTTTTTTTTTAACATCAACTTTTTTCCTTTTAAGTTAATTTCTTCTTACGTGGTTCTTTCAGAAATGGCCTCTGGTACCAAATGCACTTCTTTGTCTTTATAGGTCTGCAGTATCTTTATTTCTCTCTCTCATATGATAGTCTAGCTAGGTATTCAGAAAAGGCAATGCCAACCCACTCCAGTACACTTGCCTGGAAAATCCCATGGATGAGGAGCCTGGCAGGCTGTAGTCCTTGGGGTCGCTAAGAATCAGACACGACTGAATAACTTCACTTTCACTTTTCACTTTCATGCATTGGAGAAGGAAATGGCAACTCACTAAAGTATTCTTGCCTGGAGAATCCCAGGGACAGGGGAGCCTGGTGGGTTGCCATCTATGGGGTTGCACAGAGTCAGACACGACTGAAGCGACTTAGCAGCAGCAGCAGCAGCTAGGTATTGAGTCCAGAATAATATTTTCTTTCCCTCAGATATATAATATTTTGTTTCTCCTAGATATGGCTTGATTTTTGTTTATTCTGCTTAGTTCTTGAGATGAACTTCTACTGAGGATGTAGTCTTTTTAATAACACTTGCAAATTCTCAATCCATTTCTTTTTATATTTCTTTCTGCCATTCCTTCTAGTCTCCTTCTATAAAGCCTATTAAACATGTACTAAGGACTCTCAATCATGTTTCCATGTCCCAAAACTGCTCTTCCATATGCTTATAAATCTTTCTGTATCATTATGCTGTGTTCTGGGAGCATTCATCAATACAAACATCTAATTAGCTGATTATCTTTTCAACTGTAACCAATCTTGAATTTACAGTAAATGCTGATTTCTTGTTTCAATTTTTTTTTTCATTTCTAAAATTTCAAAGTGATCCTTTTGCACATCTACAGGGTCTTCTTTCATTTATGCCCAAATATGTTAAATTATTCCTCTTTTTGTTATTTTTTTCTTTTATCTCTTTGGAGCTCCTAAATAAACTTTAAAATATTTACAACAATTTCATTCTTTTAACTAGAGTTAATTTATCTTTCAATTGTTGATTTTCTTGGTTATATTGGCATTAGTTTTCTTTGAGTGATTTAAACTTTTGGGTTTGAAGACATCTTGAATACGGGTTATTTTTCCTCACTCTCTGTAGGCTTACATACTTCTGACTAAATGTTTTGCTACTCCATCTACCAGTTCTTCAAGGGACCCTTAAATAGATCTAATAGGATCCTTTACCTATGAAGATGAGATACCACTGAGGGTCACCATGCTGTGCGTGCGTGTGTGCTAAGTCACTTCAGTCTTGTCCAACTCTTTGTGACCTGATGGACCGTAGCCCTCCAGGCTCCTCTGTCCATGGGATTCTCCAGGCAAGAACACTGGAGTGGGTTACCATGCCCTCCTCACCATTCTGTAGTAGGTGGCTTATCTCAAACCCTGGTTACTAAGCTGTTTGGGACATATTTTTCTTTCCTGAGCACACAAACATATAGCCTTTTATGGACGTTTTTACCATGGAAAAGAAATGCAAAAAAGCAAAATGGCTGTCTGGGGAGGCCTTACAAATAGCTGGGAAAAGAAGAGAAGCGAAAAGCAAAGGAGAAAAGGAAAGATATAAGCATCTGAATGCAGAGTTCCAAAGAATAGCAAGAAGACATAAGAAAGCCTTCCTCAGTGATCAATGCAAAGAAATAGAGGAAAACAACAGAATGGGAAAGACTAGAGATCTCTTCAGGAAAATTAGAGATACCAAGGGAATATTTCATGCAAAGATGGGCTCGATAAAGGACAGAAATGGTATGGGCCTAACAGAAGCAGAAGATATTAAGAAGGGGTGGCAAGAATACACAGAAGAACTGTACAAAAAAGATCCTCACGACCCAGATAGTCTCGACGGTGTGATCACTGACCTAGAGCCAGACATCCTGGAATGTGAAGTCAAGTGGGCTTTAGAAAGCATCACTACGAACAAAGCTAGTGGAAGTGATGGAATTCCAGTTGAGCTACTCCAAATCCTGAAAGATGATGCTGTGAAAGTGTTGTACTCAATATGCCAGCAAATTTGGAAAACTCAGCAGTGGCCACAGGACTGGAAAAAATCAGTTTTCATTCTAATCCCAAAGAAAGGTAGTGCCAAAGAATGCTCAAACTACCGCACAATTGCACTCATCTCACATGCTAGTAAAGTAATGCTCAAAATTCTCCAACCAGGCTTCAGCAGTACGTGAACCGTGACCTTCCCGATGTTCAAGCTGGTTTTAGAAAAGGCAGAGAAACCAGAGATCAAATTGCCAACATCTGCTGGATCATGGAAAAAGCAAGAAAGTTCCAGAAAAACATCTATTTCTGTTTTATTGTCTATGCCAAAGCCTTTGACTGTGTGGATCACAATAAACTGTGGAAAATTCTGAAAAAGGTGGGAATCCCAGACCACCCGACCTACCTCTTGAGAAATCTGTATGCAGGTCAGGAAGCAGCAGTTAGAACTGGACATGGAACAACAGACTGGTTCCAAATAGGAAAAGGAGCACGTCAAGGCTGCATATTGTCACCCTGCTTATTTAACTTATATGCAGAGTACATCATGAGAAACGTTGGACTGGAAGAAGCACAAGCTGGAATCAAGATTACCGGGAGAAATGTCAATAACCTCAGATATGCAGATGACACCACCCTTATGGCAGGAAGTGAAGAGGAACTAAAAAGCCTCTTGATGAAAGTGAAAGTGGAGAGTGAAAAAGTTGGCTTAAAGCTCAACATTCAGAAAACGAAGATCATGGCATCCGGTCCCATCACTTCATGGGAAATAGATGGGGAAACAGTAGAAACAGTGGCAGACTTTATTTTGGGGGGCTCCAAAATCACTGCAGGTGGTGACTGCAGCCATGAAATTAAAAGACACTTACTCCTTGGAAGGAAAGTTATGACCAACCTAGATAGCATATTCAAAAGCAGAGACATTACTTTGCCAACAAAGGTCCGTCTAGTCAAGGCTATGGTTTTTCCTGTGGTCATGTATGGATGTGAGAGTTGGACTGTAAAGAAGGCTGAGTGCCGAAGAATTGATGCTTTTGAACTGTGGTGTTGGAGAAGACTCTTGAGAGTCCCTTGGACTGCAAGGAGATCCAACCAGTCCATTCTGAAGGAGATCAGCCCTGGGATTTCTTTGGAAGGAATGATGCTAAAGCTGAAACTCCAGTCCTTTGGCCACCTCATGCGAAGAGTTGACTCATTGGAAAAGACTCTGATGCTGGGAGGGATTGGGGGCAGGAGGAGAAGGGGACAACAGAAGATGAGACGGCTGGATGGCATCACTGACTCGATGGACGTGAGTCTGAGTGAACTCTGGGAGTTGGTGATGGACAGGGAGGCCTGGCATGCTGCTATTCATGGGGTCACAAAGAGTCGGACACGACTGAGCAAATGACCTGAACTGAACTGAACTGTTTACTGTTAGTAGAGTCATTAGTTTACCAACAAAGGTCCATATAGTCAAAGGTATGGTTTTCCAGTAGTCATGGATGGATGTGGAGCTGGACCATAAAGAAGGCTGCAAGCCAAAGAATTGATGCTTTTGAACTGTGGTGTTGGAGAAGACTCTCGAGAGTCCCTTGGACAGCAAGGAGATCCAACCAGTCCATCCTAAAGGAAATCAATCCTGAATATTCATTGGAAGGACGGATGCTAAAGCTAAAGCTCCAATACTTGGGTCATCTGATGCAAAGAACTGACTCATTAGAAAAGACCCTGATTCTGGGAAAGATTGAAGGCAAGAGAAGGGGGTGACAGAGAATGAGATGGTTGGATGGCATCACCAACTCGATGAACATGAGTTTGAGCAAGCTCTGTGAGTTGGTGACGGACAGGGAAGCCTGGCGTGCTGCAGTGCATGGGGTTGCAAAGAGTCAGACACAACTAAGTGACTGAACTGAACTGACTGAAGTGTTTTTATATCAATTATTCTGGAAGGTAGTATTATTTCCAAAACAGCAGACCAAGTGCTTCTTAATCTGATTGTTGATCACTCAAGAGAAAGTTTTCTAATAAGTATAAAATCATGCCAAGTGATAGTAATGTAGATCTAGAAACCTCTTTCTTTCTACCTTGACTCTGGATTTATAAAACTATGTAACATCTATGTAGTGCCTTATAGTTTCCAGAGTCCTACACAGTCTATGTAATTCTCTCACAAGAGCAACCTTGTGAGGGATTCAGATACCATCTGAACCCAGGGCCTGTGATAGTTCATCTACTCTGTAATATGCCAAAGAGGTCCGTTCTATTTTAAGTCTTGCTGGGCAGCAGCAAATTCCTACTAGAATTCCTTTCACTTTTATTGTTTTGACTTTCAAGAACTTTATAAGGCCTAAAGGAATGTATCATCAAGATATTATTTGAAAATCACCTGACTACACTACAGCAAGAGGCAAAATATGTTTTTTTTAAATTGTGGCATGTATTAAATAATTTCTATATTCAAAGGGTTGGACTAGGAAGGGGTCATGAGTTGCAGTTGAAGGCAGAGTAGAAAGAAAGGGAAAATTTCTCATTTGGCCCTGAAGACAATATTTCTGTTCTTTTCTTCAACACAAGCTTCTTTATTTCTAGTAGTGGAGATCAATAGATTTTACAGCTTTTTTTCCTTCTCTTTCTGCATTTAATAAACAATATAGCCAGAAGCTAGGGACCTAATCAAAGTACTTGCTGTACTGTAATTCCACTTACAATTAAATTGACAAGGCAGAGAAATGATAAAGAAATTATACCAAAGTCACTCAGCAATTTTGAAATAAGAGGCCCTACTTTCTCATCTCCAGGGAGAAACCTGGTTTTCCTTTCACTATCAACTCTACCTCTTCTTCTAATGCAATATCCATCTAAATATTTGTTTTAGATTAGTCTTTTTTTTTTTTTAATTTTAAATTTTATTTTATTTTTAAACTTTACAAAATTGTATTAGTTTTGCCAAATATCAAAATGAATCCGCCACAGGTATACATGTGTTTTTAAAAAAAAAAGCTAGTATGGTCAATAGCATGGACTTTCAGGAGAACTTGCTATGTTTGGAGAATAACCAGCATTTCAATACAGCTGAAGAACCAGGTGCCACATGAGGTGTCTTCTCGCCTATGACAAGAAAGTTAGGCAGAGACTAGAGCTTGAGTCAATTTGTAGGCCGTACTAAGATGTTTGGATAATTCTGATCACAGGATTTTACCCAATATTACAGCATATCGTATTCCTATCCCTACTTTATTAACATCTCATAAATGCTATTTTAATGATCATATATTCCACCAAATTGATACATTATGATTTGTTTAAATATAACCTGCATGCTTGGTATTTAAGTGTTTTTTTCCCACACTATTACAAACATCACAACAGCAAACATCTTTATAAATCTTTGTTTATTATACTTTATCTCTGATTATTTCCTAGAAGAGGCTCTTCTGAGGTAAGGCAACCCTATTTGGCTCAGAGAAGCCAGATATAATCACAGCCCTTTTCCACGTTCTCATCTTTTCTCAGATGAGAGAAATGTTGGCATCTTTAGACCATGTGCAAATTGTGTTCTGTATACAGGCATAGCTACGTGACCTGGTGCATAGTAGTGAGATGGATAAAGGCAGTGCCAGTTTTAAAAGCATATCTTAAATAAGACTTCACATCTTTATCTTAATTGGAGGGAGGAAATAGGATTTTTCTGTTTCATCTCTCACTCTGACATTCCCATGAGTCTCCATGTTTTCATTGGTTCCTCTGGAGAACAAGATAGTCTGTCACATCACATCTTTTGACTAGGAATACTCCCTTTCTTTGGAAATTATTTAGAAGGATTTCTGAGGCAGGGTGGCTCTTCTGAAATGTACATCAGAAACATATTATCTTAAATAATTTAATCATGGACTTTCTGAAGCAGGAAAAGACCCCCTCAATCAGCTAGGGCAATGTTTCCCAAATTATGATATGCATTCTTCTGTTAGCGGTACATATTATAAACTGCCTAAATGGTGTAAACTGCATAATAATGGAAATATTGCTCCTGGCATAATTTTTACCTGGTGGTCCACAAGCATACTTCCTTTAAAGTGGTATTTATTTATTTATTTTTAGGGTTCCACTTATTGCTAGTGGTAGTTCTTGTGTGTTTATTACTTATTTTAGATTTATTTTTCAAATACATATATATATATGTCCATAGGTAGTTGGGTGTTTTGCTTGCTTGTTTTTTGTTTGATTGGTTTGTTGTTTTATGGTTTGACACAATGAAACACAGTAGGTACAAAAGTGGATGGCTAATACATAAATGTGTAAAAGGCCTTGAAGAAGAGATACATAAATGACCGAAGTCTATGAAACAATATCCTAGGCTGAACTTCTCATTTGATATTTAAGAACCAGGGAGATGAGGTGATTTGCCCCAAAATCATCTAATCTAAAAGCAGCATCCTGAGCTCACGCTCCTAATCCTGTTCTTTGTTTTTAATCTTTCCTCCTGTCTCTGAAATGCTGTCTTCCAACAAGAATATTCACTCACATATTTAAAGCAAAATGAAGTCAGATTTGTGAATGACAAATGTGGCAAGATCAAGTGGATGTATTAAAAGTTTCTCCTTTTGAAGGAGCTGTCATTCTCATCAGAGGCAGGGAAATTAAGTTGCTGTCCTTCACTCTCCCAAAGATGATTATTATGCCATTTCTTGTGGGTGCACTGAGCCAGAACTGCAGAGATAATAGGTTATTATAGGAAAATCTGGCTTTGACATTTGTATGATAAGTTTCCAGTCAATTAGATGAAAAATACTCCATTAGATAAAGTGAGTGTACCAATTATTGTGAAGATGGCCTACTGCTAATAATATAATTGAAATCTAGAGAGAAGAGGCCTTAGCTCTCCAGAAACTGACAGCATTGGGGACAGTAATACAATCGTACAAACATGTGCTCTCAGTCATTTTCAGTTCTCAAAACTTTCGAATTTTCAAGTCGAATGTCATTTCACGTGTACATGAAAATCCTGCTCTGTAAGTAACTCCAAGATGTTTCAACTTTTTGCCATAAAATGTTTTTTAAAAAATAACAAAACAGCTTCACATGGTTCTATTAGAATGCGAGACACGGAGACACATAGCACTGGTAACTCAAAGATGATATTTTTGAGATTAACAAGCCAAGCCTATAGCAGAATCCCAGGGACGGCGGAGCCTGGTAGGCTGCCGTCCATGGGGTCGCACAGAGTCGGACACGACTGAAGCGACTTAGCAGTATCAGCATAGCTAGGTAAGCAATGGTTGTTTTATAGTTCATCTTGGAAGAGGAGAGGGGGGCCTATTTTAGATCCAGGGACCGAGGGAAAGAAGCTCGTCCACAGAGTGCGCTCCCCACAGCTGTGAAGCAGTCGTCAGTGGGCAGCTGCCAAGGTGCCTCCTTCTCAATTGAACAAAACGGGAACAAGTGTGTTCTGAGAAACGATCCTGCAAAGGAATGGCCTAGTATTGAATTCTTTCTCATCTTCAATGATTTTGTGGCCCGTATGAATTTAAAATGTAAAATGAAATATTTATCAACAATCAAAAACAGACATGTCCGACTGTGTTATCTGAATTCAATGCTTCTTTCATCTTGAAGAATAGAAGGCTGCTTCAGAGGAGCGCCCACTCTGCCTCAGAAAAACCTGCTTTCAGAGGAGACACTATGAAATTTTAACCCTGTTGGTTCAAAGGAGCTTCTCCAGAGAATGTTACTCCAAATTCAAGTGAGAAGTACAAGGTGCCCACCATCTTTATTCCAGGATTTAACATTGTTTTTTTCAATAGCAAAATACAGTCACAATGGCTACCATTTTAAGCCCTATTGTGTTCTATAAACAATAACAAATGATTTTGCATTTTGAACTTATTTTATCTTTATAAGCCTTGCAAAGTGGATGTTAATATTTACCATTTTACAAATAAGGAAAATATGCCTTAGATATGATAAATAAACTATCAGCTACTAAGGAGTCAAACTATTTACGTTTGTTTTTCTCTTAAATACTGATGTCTTTGCTTTACTATGAGGCCCCTCCTTTGTTTGCAACATTTGTCCTTTCCCTAATTCCTGCCTTGGTACCTGGATAGGCCTCTCCCCATCATTCTGTAAGGCAGGTAGGGTTCTATTTCCTGTCAGTCCTGCCATCTTTTACCAGTCATAATGCTGAATTTTGAATTGTAATATCTCAATGCCCCTTTCTTCTATTTCTCTCCACATGCTGTCCTTTGCCATTTCTAGATTCTAATTATTTCTGTATGCATGCTCAATCATGTCCAGCTCTTTGAAATTCCTGGACTATAACCCACCAGGCTCCTTTTCCATGGAATTTTCCAGGCAAGAACACTGGAGTGGGTTGCCATTTCCTACTGCAGGGGATCCTCCCGACCGAGGGATCGAACCTGCATTTCCTGGGTCTTCTGCATCGGTTTGGCAGATTTTTTACCACTGAGCCAGCTGCTGCTGCTGCTAAGTCACTTCAGTCATTTCCGACTCTGTGTGACCCCAGAGACAGCAGCCCACCAGGCTCCCCCATCCCTGGGATTCTCCAGGCAAGAACACTGGAGTGGGTTGCCATTGCCTTCTCCAATGCATGAAAGTGAAAAGTGAAAGTGAAGTCGCTCGAAACCCCTAATTCTTTGTATAGTATTTTAATACTACCTGCTGCCTGGACCTCCCAGCCATGCACCAGTCATTTCTATAAGACACTCGTGGATACCTGGTCCCCATATAGTTTCCAGAGATATCCTATTGATCTCACTTTTTAACACTAAGTTTGAACTTACAAACTCAGCTAATCTGGCTAGCTAAAAACCACAGCTCTCCTTAAAACCATCAAGCAGTCGCTAAAGTATTCTTTGTGATTGTCAGATTTGGTTGTGTTCCACCTGTCAGATTTGGTGGTGTTCCATCTCTTTCAGAAATTCCCCTAAAGTATAGGGAAAAGGGGGCACAGACACAAAAAGTACAGCAAGTTGCTGATTTCCTAGCATTCTTAGGTTGGCAGGTTCCACAAACTTTCAAATCATCATTCCCCAGTCTCTTTCAATGAAATATTATGGGATAGAGATGGAGCATGTACTCACACGCGTGTGTGCATGTGCACACACACACACTCAGAGTCTAGGCTGGGGATAGGCCGAGAATAAAAGATTCAGGCTGCTATAACTGCAGTTTTCAAATTTGTTTTCCTTCTTGCAAAGAACACACACACTTGGGTCACACTAGTCATTTCTGTTAAAACAAAGAGACTTACACCTTTTACTGTTTTTGACACCTTCACTCAGTATTCCTCCAAGTATCCTACTTAAACTTCAGTGTGCTAAGTCACTTCAGTCATGTCTGATTCTTTGAGACCTCTGGACTGTAGCCTGTCAGGCTCCTCCGTCCAAGGGATTCTTCAGGCAAGAAAATTGGAGTGGGTTGCCATGCCCACCTCCAGGAGATCTTCCTGATCTAGGGATAAAACCCACATCTCTTATGTTTCCTGCATTGGCAGGCAGGTTCTTTACCACCAGTGCCACCTGGGAAGCCCTAAACTTCAGTAGGTATTGAGAAATACGCCATTTTTGCCAAAAATATATTCTCTGTTGAACATAATTTCTGGCTTAACCCTCACGATCCCATGAAAAGAGCTGTATTGTTCATCACTGTTAAGTAAGAAAACCAGAACACAGAATGTCACCATCCAAGTCTATTTCTAAAGCCCATATTCTGTTTTATCTCAGGCTCCTGGCTCCCAATCCATTTGTTTTGCGACGTTGCCCTTTGGCCCATAAATATATTTTGCCATATATATGTTTTGCCTAGATGGCGGCGAGGAGGTTTTCTTTTTTCTTGGTCACATCATTAATGAGCTAGGATAACTTGCCTCACGTGTGCCACAAGCAATTGCCATATAGATTTTCAATTTTTCCAATGAGGTAGAGCTACATGTCTTTAAAACCCAAAGCAAATGCCACAGTGTGCACTGCCACTGGGCTTCTCTTTGTTAGCAACACAAAAAGAAGTCCATTTCCCTCTAGGAATAGCAGCCTCTTCCCTTTTTCTTTCAGCACAGCACACAGGACAGCAAAGACACACTATTTATGGAAATCATTTATGATTGCACTTGGACCTACAGGCAGTTCTGCCCAGGCTCCGTTCACTACCTCCAGGAATCCTGCCAGCTTGATGCACTCACATCAGATGCATTAAGACTTCATTTTTTATTGTCCTACTGGTATCCCATCACTATTGCTGCAATAAAGAGCTTTATTTCCACACCAAACAATTATTTGCTGGGATATGTTGAAGTCTGAAAATTGGTTTGTACCTCAAGGAGCAGTGAGAATGCAAGAAAAGCTGCTCTCTTGCTGCTCCATTGATTCCTGGAGGTAGAAAGCAATGGAAAAGAATTAAAATGCCCTCCATCCAGACAATTGTTCAAACAAGTTTTGATTAAGCACAGAATCTTTTTCAGAAGGGCTGCCAAAATTGTAGGCCTAGTTTTAAGTCAAAGAAGCAATCAGAAAAATCGACACTTCAGGACAAATATTCAAATATAGAGCCCTATGTTTATACCCACTATGAATTCAGAAGGAAGAGGAAAAATAAGTTCCTGACTGCTCATATTTTTGACAGTTTGCTGGATATTTCTACTTAAATAATTCATCATTCAATAAGCAATTTATTAACTGCCTTCTATGGGCCATATATCCCACTCCAGTACTCTTGTCTGGAAAATCCCATGGACAGAGGAGCCTGGTAGGCTCCAGTCCATGGGGTCGAGAAGAGTCAGACACGACTGAGCGACTTCACTTTCACTTTTCACCTTCATGCATTGGAGAAGGAAATGGCAACCCACTCCAGTGTTCTTGCCTGGAGAATCCCAGGGACGGGGGAGCCTGGTGGGCTGCCGTCTATGGCGTCGCACAGAGTTGGACACGACTGAAGCAACTCAGCATAAGCGGCAGCATGGGCCATATATGCACTCTGCTTGGTACTAGGGCATTCCCATTCTGCTGAGGGAAAAAGGCAACAAATAATTCTAATATAGGTGATGAGTATTCTGGTGGAGCTTTAATTAGGACTTCACTGAATAACACAAGAGGCACATCTAGCACTGGCTGGGAAATAGGTGCATAAAAGATTTTATCATGGCTTCTAAATTGACTTTTGAGAAATAAGCACAAACCAGCTAGCAAAGAGTAGAGGAAAGGATATGAGGGAGGGCAGACAGAATATATGGTTTGAGAATCTACAAATATGTCCAGAAAACCGACAAAACTACCTAGACCCAATCAGCTGTCCATCACATAGTTCACATACTTTAAATCTGTTGCCCACTCCTAAACTCAAACCTTCCATTCTGCTTGATTTACATCCTGACTCAATATCTTGGATTCTCTTTTAGTTTTTTCCTTTTGCTTCACCCTCCCATTCAGTCACCAAATTCTCTCTCTTCTACCTGTGTATTTGGCCTTAATCTCCTCCATTTTAGTACCATTGCCAATATGCTAATTCAAATCCTTTGTATCTTATTCCTAAGTCATGGAAATAACTGCCTTATTTTTCTGTTATCCCCTGTATAAACAGCCATTACATTGACTTTCTCGAACATAATCCTACTGCTCCCTTCTCAAAAATCTTCACTGGGACGACCCAGAGGGATGGTGTGGGGAGGGGGGAGGGTTCAGGATGGGGAGCACATGTATGCCTATGGCGGATTCATTTTGATGTTTGGCAAAACTAATACAATTATGTAAAGTTTAAAAGTAAAATAAAATTTTTAAAAATAAATAAATAAACATTAAAAAAAAAAATCTTCAATGCACTTACAGGATAAGCCTACCCTCCTGCCATAACAGGCTAGTGATCCTTCATCTGGCCCCATCTTTCTTTTCTAATTGTAACTCCCATAGTGCATCTACATGACCCCTTCCCTTTAGTCAAATGGTTCTGCTCATTCATTATATTTCCCTACTCAAAACCTTTGTTCCTACCATAGCCCATACTTAAAATTCCCCAAAACTGAATCCTGCATATTCTTAAACAGCCTCTAAGACCAAACAGCCTTCTAAGACCAAAACATGGTTATTTCTTCCTCCTAAGAATCGGGGTCATTGGAAGGACTGATGCTGAAGCCCCAGTACTTTGGCCAACTGATGTGAAGAGCTGATTCATTGGAAAAGACCATGCTGCTGGGAAAGATTGAAGGCAAAAGGAGAAGGGGATGGTAGAGAATGAGATGATTAGATAGCATGACCAACTCATTGGACCTGAATCCTAGTAAACTCTGGGAGACAGTGAAGAACAAGGGAGCCTGGCATGCTGCAGTCCATTGGGTCGCAGAGTCAGGCACAACTTATCGACTAAAAAACAACAAAGAATTAGTGTGGCTTGATGTTTTAAAAACAAATCTGGTAAAGAAATGGAAATGAATGTTTACTGAGAACCCATTAATTATCAGATCATTTAAAGCTCTGGGAGTTAAGTGTTATTTTATTATTGTTATTTTTTTGTAAATTAATGTATTCATTTTAATTGGAAGCTAATTACTTTTACAATATTGTAGTGGTTTTTGCCATACATTCACATGAATCAGCCATGGGTGTACATGTGTCTCCCATCTCCCTTCCCATCCCATCCCTCAGGGTCACCGCCATGCACTGGCCCTGAGCACCCTTGTCTCATGCATCGCACCTGGACTGGCGATCTATTTCACATATGATAATATACATGTTTCAATGCTATTCTCTCAAATCATCCCACCCTCATCTTCTCCCACAGAGTCCAAAAGTCTGTTCTGTACATCTGTGTCTCTTTTGCTGTCTCACATATAGGGTCATCATTACCATCTTTCTAAATTCCATGCTGCTAAGTCGCTTCAGTCATGTGAGACTCTGTGTAACCCCATAGATGGCAGCCCACCAGGCTCTGCTGTCCCTGGGATTCTCCAGGCAAGAGTACTGGAGTGGGTTGCCATTGCCTTCTCCATCTAAATTCCATATATATGCGTTGATATACTGTATTGGTGTTTTTCTTTCTGACTTACTTTACTTCAAGGAAACTGCAGTTAAAAGAGACTAAATAACACAGCCAGAATCACAAAGCTATTATATTTAAATCAAGGTCAATGTAACTTCAAAGTTCTTGATCTTTTACCTCTAATATATAGACATTTCTAAACTAATCATCATCATTATCATTATGAGTGTTACCAACAATCTAGCACTTACTGTGTACAAAATATGTGCTAATATTTTGAGATGATCCAACAAATGGGGAAGAATAGAATAGAAAAAAATGGGGAATATAATATTCAAAGAGATAATAACTCAGAACTTCCTATAATTATTGAAAGACATGGACTCTCAAATATAGGAAAAACCTACAAATCCAAGAAGATTAAATGAAAATGAACTCATCCCAGAACAAACTACAATGAAAACAAAAGACAAAATGTTGAATTTCCTTTTACTGTACCTTACTTTTAAGTATTCTCTTTTTTTTAGGGGATGTAGGCTTTTACTCTTTCCCAGTAGACTTTTTGAGGGTTACAAATCCCATAAAGATTTATTCATGATATTTAAACAAGTGAAGGCAGTAAAAATAAAGGTGGAATTTTCTTATAAGCTCCTAAGTTCATAATGCTATTGCACACTCAATAGACTACAGTGTGTGTAAACATAACTCTTATATGCACTGGGAAACCAGAAAGTTCATGTGACCTGCTTTATCGAGATGGTCTGGAAGCTAACCTGTTACATCTGAGATCTGTCTGTGCAACCTTTATCAAGTCATGGGGCCATATGGTCATTATTATCGATGGTCATTGTCACAGAAGGAAACAACCAGACCTGTGGCCCGCAGGTGGACTAGCCACCACCACAGATGAAATGCTCCCACCAAACAAAACTGGCCAACAAACAACAGCAGCAGATTCTGACCCCAGGCTGGAAACAGGGAAGAAAGGGGAACTCAGTAAAGGACAACATGTGGATGTAACCAGCAAAACCCAGACTGGGGACACCCTCCAGGACTAGTAACCTGGGTTTTCTACAGAAAGATGACACAGAAAAAGAGCTGGGGAAGATCTCTAGGTACAGAAAGATAAGACATCTTAGTCACCAGTGATAGTGTGGGGAGCTGGCCTGGGTCCAGATTCCAACAACAATACTGTCAAGAAATTTTTAATGAGACAATCAGAAATTTGAAGTGACCAGGTGATGATATTCAGGAGTTACTGTCAATTTTAAATGATATGATAGTTGGTTTTGTGAGAAACAAATGAGGACTTTTAATATATTTACAGATGAAATGATATGAAGTCTGGCATTGGCTTCATGATCTGGGAGTGCGTAGGGGGGAGATGAAACAAGATTTATAAATGAATTAATAATTGTTAATCTGGGGATCAGTAGATTATTCTTTCCACTTTTATGTGTGTTTGAATTTTTCCATTAAAAAAAGTTGAAAATCAAATCCAGGAGAAGGCACTACAGACCAACAGATCCCACCTGAACAGTGTGCCTTTTATGCCTGGATCCTGAATTTTGTGACATGCAAATTGTAAGTTGATTTCTTTTTTTCAGCAAAAGGCATTTTTATGCTTTTAGAAGTGCCTTAAGATAATTTCCAAATAGTTTGAGTATTGTTTTAAAATATACCAGGCCCTTTAATGAAATAGCATTTCAAATCTGCCCTTTCAAGCATCTCCAGTTTTGACGTCTCTCACCAACAAAATGGGAAAGCTCCATTTCTTTCTGAAAGTAATTTCTGGAGTTAGAAAGCTGGAGTGATTTGCAGAGATAAACAGTGAAAACAAGGGGTCACGCAGTGTCCTTAATCTAGGAAGAGAAGCCGAAGACATTTCTGAATGAGATTTCAAAATTGCATTTCTGAGACCCAAACCTGCACTGCAGCCTGTGAGGAGGCAGGAATGGTCCCCACTGTACCCGTGGCCCATCTTTCAGCCTCATTTCCTGTAACCGACTCTGCCCAGCACCACTGAGCTGAACAGAGGCCCCATGTATTCTATCTTTATCCCAATATTCGTCACATAGCAGGTCCTCAACCAACGTAAAAGTCAAAGTAGAAATATTCTCTTTTTAAATGTCTATACCACTGACCAGGAAAATAGTTATTTATAGATAAGTGGGAATTAATTTGTTGGCTTGTTTCTGCCTAGGAAACTTGCATGGGAAAGCCCTGAGTTTTCTTGGAAGGAAGATCATTTCACAATGTGAACATTCACTCAGAAAAATAAGTTTTGATAAATTTTGTAGAAAGGGTCTTTGGATATAAAAGAAGGAGCAGAATAAGAGCAGAATAAGCAGAATGAGAGCAGAATGACACTATGTAAGGAGAAGGGGTACCCAAAGGGCAAAGAAAAACAAGGTAAATGACAATACATTATCCACCTCATATTTTGGCTTCAAGTCAATTCTACAGCAAACAGGAATTTTCAGAAAATCATCATATTTCACACTTACTTCTGAAAACCCTAAGAACAAATTGGGCTAATCCTGTAACAAATCACACTTGGCAAAATCATATAGCAATAACTTTACATAATGAAGAAAACACCAAAGAACTGAATCTCAGCCCTGGTTCCAAATTACTCTGTGTGATCTTGGAAACTGTCCTCCAGCATCAACAACTATAAACAAACAAGCTTCTCTATGTATCTCATTTATTAGAATGAAATGAGTCGACAAATGTAAACATCTTATTTGCATGTAACATGTGAAAACATGTAAAGGACTACAGTTGTCAAATGAGCCATGATACAGCTAGCAGTAAACATCCATTTACATTCTGTATAACTTAAGATCATTGTGAGTCCCCAAAGAAAGGTATTACATAATTCCCTTCAAAAGTATTTAAACAGACATTTTCCATACCATAGAAGTGAATAATCCTCAAGCTTAAAATACAGAACTCAAAGTAGATGCAAAGGTCACCAGGTCACCTGCGAAATGTGAGATGGTAACATTTTCAGTTCATTCCAAACCATCAGAGTCTAGCTGTGTTGTTATCTATAGGTGGCCCACACTTGTTTTTTCTCCCTCTCTGCATCCTTTCTTTCAAAAAGCATTGGAGCATATAATTACTTGATTTTCACACAAATGGTCAACTCCCTCAAACAACAGGGAGATGAGGCAAATTGAACTGTGAGAGAACAGTTTCTATGCCTGTCATTGGAAATGTATCCATTTGATTTGTTTGATTCAAATGAATACATTTTTAAAAGTTTAAATAGCCTGATTTGCTTATTTAAGAAATTCTCTTTATTGACAAGCCTATGTTCATATTGTTTCTTAGATTTCTTCTGAGTTACCATGTTGGAATAGAATTAGACTAGATACAATGAAAATAAGTAGATTAAAGGACTCTCTTGCATACATTTCTCTCCAATTGAAACATGTCATTGCTAATTCTAAGGATCAAATAAAGGACACAGGGCAACATTCAGGAAACATTTTCACTGCTATCATGTTGAAAATCTCTATACTGTGCTGCTGCTACTGCTGCTAAGTCACTTCAGTCATGTCTGACTCTGTGCGATCCCATAGACGGCAGCCCACCAGACTCTAGGATTCTCCAGACAAGAATACTGGAGTGGGTTGCCATTTCCTTCTCCAATGCATGAAAGGGAAGTGAAAGTGAAATCATTCAGTCATGTCCAACTCTTTGCAACCCCATGGACTGGAGCCCACCAGGATCCTCTGTCCATGGGATTTTTCAGACAAGAGAGCTGGAGTAGGGTGCCATTGCCTTCTCCACTCTATACTGTGAGTGTTGAATAAAGCCTGTGAGTTGACATTGGCATAAGGTAAGATGCTGAAAGATGAATCAACTTCTCTACAGTTCAGACCCTCTAGCTATAGAAATGTTCTAATGCCAACACTTGCTGCTACTGCTAAGTCATGTCAGTCGTGTCCGACTCTGTGCGACCCCAGAGATGGCAGCCCACCAGGCTCCCCTGTTCCTGGGATTCTCCAGGCAAGAACACTGGAGTGGGTTGCCATTTCCTTCTCCAATGCATGAAAGGGAAAAGTGAAAGTGAAGTCACTCAGTCGTGTCTGACTCTTAGCAACCCCATGGACTGCAGCCTACCAGGCTCCTCCATCCATGGGATTTTCCAGGCAAGAGTACTGGAGTGGGGTGCCATTGCCTTCTCTGAATGCCAACACTTATGCTATTATAAATAGTGAAATAAATCTCTGCTATAAAAGGAATCTTAGTAACACCATATATAATTTATTGATGCTAAACAGCATTAGGCCTTCTTAGGCTTTTTTATTTTTATTATCCTACGTCTCACATCATTCTGGAAGAAAATATTAGTATCTCAAAAACCTCATTAGTCCCTAAACTTCAAAATTCCAGTTACATTATTTTATCCTTAAAAACAGAGATTAAAATCACTGACTCTGGGGACTTCCCTGGTGGCTCAGTGGTAAAGAATCCACCTGCCAATGCAGGAGCCATGGGTTTGATCCTGATCCAAGAAGATCCTACATGCCATGACTTTGAGAGCAACTAAGTCCATGTGCCACCAAGGACTAAGCCCATGTACTACAGCTCACAAGCCGCAATGACTGAGCCCACGTACTGCAACTACTAAAGCCTGCATGCCCTAGAGCTTGTTGCTCTGCAACAAGAGAAACCACTGCAATGAAAAGCCTGCACACTACAGCTAGAGAGTAGCCCTGCTCACCACAACTAGAGAAAGCCTATGAGCAGCAGTGAAGACGCAACATGGCCAAATAAATAAATTTTTTTTTTAATCATTGAATCTGGACACAGGCATGCCTGGGTTTGTGTCACAGCTCTGCCTCGCTTACAGGCTTTGAAACATGGCACCATTTCCTTTATTTCACTAACTCAAACTTCTGATGTATAAAATGGGGATAATTATACCTACACCATAGGGGTAGATATGGGAGATAGCACTATAGTTAAAGACGTTCCCTGAGACCCATCTGCCTGGATGTAAAGCCTGGTTCATACTGACTCGTTGTGGAGCCTTGGACAAGCTACACACACTTTCAAGCCTCAATGCTGCCATTTATAAAATGTGTCTCTTGGGTAAAGAATTCACCAGCAATGCAGGAGACCCCAGTTCAATTCCTGGGCCAGGAAGATTCCCTTGGAGAAGGGAATGGCTACCCGGTGTTGCAAAGAGTCGGACACGACTGAACCACTTTCACTTTCACAGGATTGTTGTATTATTAAGATAATTGCTATGGGCTGAATGTTTGTGTCCTTCTCCCAAAATGTTGAAAGCATAACCCTTAATGTGAGAGTATTAGGAGGTGGTGATTTGGGGAAGTAATTAGGTCATGAGAGTGGAGTGTTCACGGATAGGATTAGTATCCTTATAAAGGAGACTTCCACTGTGTGAGAACACAGAACAAACCAGGAAGCAGGCCCTCACCATACACTGAATCTGTTGGCACCTTGATCTTGAATTCCTCAGTCTCCAGAACTACGAGAAATAAATTTCTGTTATTTATAAGCCACCATTTATAGTATCATAGACATAAGTCTATGTCTATGGTATTTCGTTAGAGCAGCCTGAACAGAACTAAGACAATGCATATGACTAGGGTTGCCAGATTTAGAAAATGACAGGATGCCCAACTTAATTTGAATTCCAGGGGGGAAAAAATTACATACTTATACTAAAATTGTTCATTTTCCATGTGAAATTCAAATTTAATAGGACATCCCATATTTTATCTGTATGCTTTACATATAATACACTGAGGAAAATGTTAGCACATACTGAGTAATCAACATATTATAATATTACACTAGGGTTTAAATTTATTAATATGCAGTTTAGCATACACTAATTGTTCAAAAAAAAGAAGCAGTAATAGACTTTTACCATTCACTATCCTTCTCTTAGTTTTGATTGCCAGGAGGACCAAAGCTTAATTCAAATACAAATTTCAAATAAAATTTGTCTCAAAAACACTACCCCCTCCATTTACACTTGAACAATCAGAATCCATTTCTCTGATTACTTATTTATCCAATAAATGCTAAACATTCATTAAATTGTAACTGTTGACTATAGCAACGGATTCTGAAAGCATGAAAAGGCTACCAGAGAAAGGTAGGCAGTGATCCCCATGAAGCAGGAGTTTACTATAGTCCCTGCTCCCATATCTCTAAAATTCATTATTAGGATTAAATAAGAAACTACAGGCAAATTGCTTGGCAAATCTGCAAGGTACCCACTCAGATCAGATCAGATCAGATCAGTCGCTCAGTTGTGTCCGACTCTTTGCGACCCCATGAATCGCAGCACTCCAGGCCTCCCTGTCCATCACCAACTCCCAGAGTTCACTCAGACTCACGTCCATCGAATCAGTGATGCCATCCAGCCATCTCATCCTCTGTCGTCCCCTTCTCCTCTTGCCCCCAATCCCTCCCAGCATCAGAGTCTTTTCCAATGAGTCAACTCTTCGCATGAGGTGGCCAAAGTACTGGAGTTTTAGCCTCAGCATCATTCCTTCCAAAAAAATCCCAGGGCTGATCTTCAGAATGGACTGGTTGGATCTCACATTCAGAAATGAAATTGTTGTTCTTAATGCTATACATATTACTTTTGTCAATCTTAGCAGATAAAACTAAACCAACGCTTATGGTTTCCATGTAGCTATTCCCTATTTACCTATTTTATTTAAGAAAAACAACTCTCCTGAGAAACTTTACATCTTATCAAGCAAGGAATTATCTCCTTTGTCACATGGTTCATCTTATAACAAATGTTCTCTTTTCCAGGTGTCTTCCCAACTCAGGGATTGAACCCAGGTCTCCCACATTGCAGGCAAATTCTTTACCAGTTGAGCCACAAGGGGGCCCTAACAAATGTTAAATAAATGTTATGCAATAATATTCACTACCGTGAGTTAATCCAATGTTTTTCAAATAATAATCAAAATTCTTTCTATAATACCCAACATGATCACAGGTATCTAAAAGGACATCTACAATTACAATTTCTCACACAACCATTTATTGATGACATCAGAACACTTTTAACTTCACTGGGAAGCCAGAAATTAATGACCTATTTATCAACTTCTGAAGTGGTTTTTTTTTTTTTTTTTACAAGTTTCACAAGATTCTCTTACTATAAAATGTAAGACTGCAGAACCCAAGAATCTCATTGTACATAATTTGTGGTCATCTCGGCAGAACATGTCAAGAGATTGGGACAAATGAAATATTGCTTAACAATACAGTCATAAAGTATAGACATTAGAAAAGTCTTAAGGAAACTTAACATTGAAAGTCACATAGTCACACAGTTGTCACAGCACAGTCACACAAGAAATATTCAGTGAGCTTTTCATTGTCCAGCAGAGTCCAGCTTCTGAATTCCATAAACAGATGCCTTGAGTTTCATGGCTTTACAGTGTGCTGCAAAGGAATGTGATGGAAGCAAGAACTGCCTGTGTGGCAGTATTCTAAGTCCTAGTAACCATCACCACACAACCACAGGCCTAGACAACAGAACTATTAGAATCACAAACTGAATAAACTGGCTCTTAAAATGAAATCACTCCTTCCAATCTCAGGAAACAGTAACTGCAACTCAGCATTGTCAGAGCTGGAGTGAGAGAAAGAGGGTTTTGGCAATCTAGAATGGATACTGAAATATGTATTACTCTGGAAAGCTTGACAAATACGGATGAGCCTTTATGGTCAACCAGCGAAACAGTCGTGTCTGACTCTTTGTGACCCCACAGACTATACAGTCCATGGCGTTCTCCAGGCCAGAATTATGGAGTGGGTAGGCTTTCCCTTCTCCAGGGGTCTTCCCAACCCAGGGATCAAACCCAGGTCTCCCGCATTGCAGGTGGATTCTTTACTATCTGAGCCATCTGAAAGACAACTTACCTATAATTGGGAGGACTGCCTGAGCTAGTAGACTTATTCCAAATGTAGAAGGTTCCTAATGAGATGTTAAATATTCTGTTTAACCTAGAAAATATCTGGCTTCACTGCAGGCAGAGTCCCTTGCTCAAGGGAGATTATGATATTAATTAAGTTTGGCTCTCTCCAGAGGCGTTGGAGAGGGGAAACCAGTTTGGATTCAGAGGAGTGGGACCAGGGAAAGTCAGGAGGCAGGATGGTGTCAGGCTCCTGCCTGAGAAGTCTGCCTGCCAACAGGAGCTCGCCTATGGAGGAGGACAGCGAATGGACTAAGAAAAGTGACACCTAGCGTTGCGGCACTTATGTTGCCCTCGTTTCTTCAGTAAAGCATTAAAACAAGGTGAAAGCAACAGATAACAAGGCTAGAAGAGATCCATGGACAAGCAGGCACCTGAAAAGAGAGTCAACAACATCCAGTATAGATTCGTGGACCATTGCTCCCTGGCAATTTTCAGTAATTTTCAAAGCATAACCAGGCCTCTTGTGATTATGCAGGATATGCGGTCAGTCAGTAATAGCTGGTACTTAAGGCAAACCCAGGAAAGCCTGGCATGCTACAGTCTGTGGGGTCGCAAAGAGTCACACATGACTAAAACTGAACAACAACAAGGCAAACACAGTTTGATCCTCCACTCCACCTCCACCCCTAGCTCACAGAGACAGGAGACCTTGAGAATGTCTGGGTCATCTCTAACTGATCTCCCAAAATCATCTCACCAAGAAACATTCACATTGACACAAGCTCTGTGTACTCTCCTTTTAAACTCCACTTTCTCTTTATTCTACCCACAAATTCCATGATTCCTGCTGTCTCCAAATTACCACGTTAGCTCTCTTACATGTTCACAGAGGACTTCACTCTGCTATCTCATTTATTCCTATCTGATTGTTGGAATTGTTTCCAGTCAAAGTGCCCCATGGTTTGTTTGGGCCTTTTCTTCCCCTAGAGGGGAGGGCAGTGGGGAAGGCAGGAAGGAGCAGGTGCTTGGGGAAAAGTCCCAAATGTATTCAAACTGAAGCTGCGGTGAAAGAAAATAGGCACTCCCAGCCTTTTGCATTTTTAATACTTCATTCAAGAGGAGAACGATGTTTTTGTTGTGCCATTTGCTTGGGTTCCTTTCACTATTTGTCTTCATAACAAGTTCTCTCACTTCCTCCTCCTTCTCACATGGAAGTGCTGCTGTTTTCATTTAGTGGTCCTCCAGGACTCTGGATAATACACCGCGTTGCCTTGCAGCCTCTGTAATCATCGCTAGATGAATTGCCCAGGCTCCAGATGTTTCACTAACTATCTTTTCATCATAGCAATAGGCAGTTCCACTTGTATCCCTCCACATCCTGACTTGTTATAATAATAATGTCCCTTTCTGCAGCACTTCCATTCTGCAGGATCCCAAGATGCTCAAGGAAAACAAGAATTGTTCCCTATCCTCCCCTGAAATTAGTTAAACATTCCTGATGCTAAATAACCCCTTGCAAAGTTAAACAAATAAAGAGGCAGGAGTCAGAAGCATGTATTTGATCAAAGCCTCAGGAGACCACCATGACGCTAAGAGCATTTCCCCACAAGACGGACTTTATCGAACCCACACATGAGTGATGCAGATTGCAAGCAAAGCCTAAGGTTTTCTTTCAAGGGTTTCAAAGGTACAGATTCCTTCATGTAAAACCTGTCCTATAAGACACAACTTCTAAGAAAACTCCAAAATCTGTGCACAAATTGAACATGATTAATTCTGTACAATGATAGACAAATTGACAAGGCTGGCTCTTCGTGGAGAGAATGATGAACTGTGAGTCATGGGGGTCACTGTGCTATTAAGTGGATAGCTTCCTGTTTCATTCTTAATTTCTCCCATTTAAAAGGAAAGTTACTTCAGTGGTTCTCCTTTCTATTGGGTTGGCCCGAATGTTTGGTTGGGTTTTCCCCTAAGACGTTATGAACAAACTTTTGGGCCAACCCAATACAACACAGGAACATCAAGAAGTTTTTGAGTTAGAGTTCAATCTTCATTCCATTACTTGTTGTCCCTCAAGTTCTCCATACACTCTTTCCTCCCTACCATTTTACATCCTAGTTTATCTACCCTTACTAACTATACCTATATGCCCACTCATCCTACAAAACTCATTGTAGACTATCACCAAGTTTATACTTAGCATTCATTGTAAAGGGTTCCAGAAATATAAAAGCAAAAATAGTTTCTTTCATCAAGGAGCTTGAAACATGGTTAGGAGGAAAACACACATAAGCAAGCAAGTATTACAAAATACATAAACCAAATATAACTGGAGCACCACTGTCTGCTCTCTGTGATCTGCTGATTCAAAGAAAGTGCAGTGTAACAGAACAAGGCAATTGAAAGGAACTCCAATTACTATGAAATCTCCTGAGTACCTAATCCCCAAGAGGTGTAGAAGGAGTAACTTCTTGAGGAATACCTTCCAACATACTTTCTCATTTACTTATTACATTCATGGCTCACTGTCTGTCTCCTTCACAAGTTCTGTGAAGGAAGAGATTTATTTTGTTCATTGAGCTATCTCAAGAATAGGAATGATGCCAAGCTCACAATAGGCACACAATAGATGTTTGTTGAATGAATAAACCTCCTTACCTTTTATATTCCATAGATTCTGAGCAGATAGAAGCCATTCCTCAGAACTTACCAGAAAATTCTCCCCAAGACCAGCATTCAGATGCCTCTCCTCACAGAACTGCAGTTGCAATGAATCTCTTTCATCTTCTTCTGTGAGGCCTTGTATGAAGTGCTAAAAATGAGGCAGGAAAGACTTCCACAGCTCCTTCAGAGTCTTTGCTTCAAAACACTGGACTTAAACCTACAGAGTAGAGCATATCATATCATTATAATTACTTACATCTTATTTCTAGCCAACTTCCCTACTAGAATGTAAGATCTTCAAGTTGCTTTATTCATTTTTGTAATGCCCAATGCATATCTTTATTTGGAAAAATAGGAGGTGGTGAAGTATTTTCTGAGAAAAGTTTAGTAAATGAATAAGCTATATTCGTTTGGGGACAAATTTTCAACATTCTTAGAGTAGACTCTAGATCTGAACATGAGAAAGTCTTTGAACAACTAAGAAGATAAGGGTGACACATTCTGCATGGGAATTACTGTGTTATTTCTAGTATTATTGGACTTGATTTCCTTGAAAGTCAAGCATTTTTATGGATGGAGATAGAGAGAAAACTGATGATGTTACTGCTAAGAAATTTTGCTTTCTTAATCTAATTCTTAAAATACAGCCAAATAACCTACACACAACACATAGAACTCCTGTCAGTTATCTGTATTGTACAACAATGCTGCTGCTGCTAAGTCGCTTCAGTCGTGTCCGACTCTGTGCAACCCCATAGACGGCAGCCCACCAGGCTCCCCCGTCCCTGGGATTCTCCAGGCAAGATCACTGGAGTGGGTTGCCATTTCCTTCTCCAATGCATGAAGGTGAAAAGTGAAAATGAAGTTGCTCAGTCGTGTCCGACTCTTAGTGCCCCATGGACTGCAGCCTACCGGGCTCATCCGCCCATGGGATTTTCCAGGCAAGAGTACTGGAGTGGGATGCCATTGCCTTCTCCGATTATACAACAATATGTGTGTGCAAATGCATGCATGTATGTGTGTGTCTATATATTTCAAAACCCTGTGTCAATCAAAAATAAACAAAAGATATCTCACAGTATGTGGGGTCTTGGGTTTATTGCTTTTATAAGTAAAACAAAATTTTCTTTGCTAATAATAGGTAATGTTCTGAATTCTTCCTACTCTTTCAGATCACAAAACAAAGAAGAAAATAAAAGAGAATTTCCACTCAGTCTGAATGGCTATTCATGGGTTCAGTGCCAGTAGTACTTTCCTCAAGCAAAGGGGAAAAAAATGAACTTGAAGTTTTAGTTTAAAAAAAAAAGATACAAATTTCTGTAACAGAAAGAAATTCGTGGCAGGCAACAATTGGGAGCCAACAAGACAAATGAAGCTCTAGATGACTAGTGAAAGTGAAAGTGTTAGTCGCTCAGTCATATCTGACTCTTTGCAACCCCATAGTCTGCCAGGCTCCTCTGTCCATGGAATTCTCCAGGCAAGAACACTGGAGTGGGTTGCTATTCCCTTCTCCAGTATATCTTCCCAACCCTGGGATTGAACCCGGGTCACCTGCATTGCTGGCAGATTCCTTACTGTCTGAGCCACCAGGGAAGCCCGCAGGTGAGCTCAAACACCACATCCACTAGTTGCCAAATATCACCTACTTAGCATAACATGAAGCAGTAAACCAGGACTTAGCAGTGTAAAGCAAGTATCAATTGGGTGTGCCACACAGAGCATATGTAAAAACTGGATCTGAATCTTGATTAAAGTTCATTTTTAAAAGCCTTTGTTTTAGAGCTAATCTGATGAATTCCTCTCAGGTAGATTGCATTGTTTTTTCCAAAAAATTTCACTCCTCCTTCTGTTCTCACCTTTTATAACATGACTTTGCAGTTCCTTCAGTAGAGAAGTGTATTTCCCAGCCCACTTGTGTTGGGTTTGGTCAAATGACTTGCTTCATCCAATGGAACATGGATAGGAGAGACATGTGCCTGTTTTATGATCTAGCAATCCCACTGCTGGGCATACACACTGAGGAAACCAGAAGGGAAAGAGACACGTGTACCCCAATGTTCATCACAGCACTGTTTATAATAGCCAGGACATGGAAGCAACCTAGATGTCCATCAGCAGATGAATGGATAAGAAAGCTGTGGTACATATACACAATGGAGTATTACTCAGCCATTAAAAAGAATACATTTGAATCAGTTCTAATGAGGTGGATGAAACTGGAGCCTATTATACAGAGTGAAGTAAGCCAGAAGGAAAAACATAAATACAGTATACTAACGCATATATATGGAATTTAGAAAGATGGTAACAATAACCCTGTGTACGAGACAGCAAAAGAGACACTGATGTATAGAACAGTCTTACGGACTCTGTGGGAGAGGGAGAGGGTGGGAAGATTTTGGAGAATGACATTGAAACATGTAAAATATCATGTAAGAAATGAGATGCCAGTCCAGGTTCAATGCACGATACTGGATGCTTGGGGCTAGTGCACTGGGACGACCCAGAGGGATGGTATGGGGAGGGAGGAGGGAGGAGGGTTCAGGATGGGGAACACATGTATACCTGTGGCGGATTCATTTTGATATTTGGCAAAACTAATACAATTATGTAAAGTTTAAAAATAAAATAAAATTAGAAAAATAAATAAATAAATAAAACTCAGCTTTAAGAGGCATTCTGTGTTTCTGTGTTTCAACTTGCCCTTCCTATACTTCTTCCATCAACATGAAAAGAACATACCTTGTCTTGATGTTGGACAAGGCAAGGGATAATACCTGGAGCTGACCTTGCACTCATCAGCACTTTGGAGCCATGGACCTGCTGGGCCAACCTCAGCATTCTCTCCTATGGGCTCACAAGGGCTGGGTAGGAGAAGAGAGTTTAGAAAGGAAGTAAATGGGTTACACAGGTACAAAAGCCTTCAGCTGTAAGATCTGAGAGTAGCGATCAGGGTACTAGTGTACTCTGCTACATTTCTGCTAGAAAGTTTTTCCTTTTAAACTGTTTAAGGTGCATTTACAGTATTATTTAATAACATTTGATTCTGCTACAGAAAAGAAAACAGATGGGATGGATGAAGCTCATAAGATAAGTAACGTGAGGCCAGTATCACTGTGTTCACTGCAGGTGGCCAAAAAACAGCTAATAACCATGATACACTAAATTGATATAAGGTATCTTAGATACTTGATATTCCCAAGATCCTAAACCCATCTCACATTGATGATCTTCATTCTGATCCCACATTTTCTCTGCTCAGAAACTCAAACGAAATCCATAATTGCTCATAGTGGCAAACAGTAGCTATTGGCCAGGCCGCCTTGCATCTACATCATTCCTGTACTACAAATATGTATGTTTGCCAAGTGTACTTTCTATTGGATTGAGTTTCCTTGATTAACATTAATTTGCCTTAATAATCACATTATCAATAGGGAAAGCCTTTGAGGTAGAGAAAGATGGACAGAGAGAGAAAGGGAAAAAAATGAACATTGCATATCCCAGAATACAGGCAGAATGGTCCTTCCATCCATTTTCACCTCATTCTAAGTGTGTTAATCTATGCCATTCTTATCCTTGCTTCTCGCCATTTTAAATTTATTCAATAAGCCAATAATCATGATTTAAGCATGTTGAATTTGTTTTTGACCTTTTCTGTTGTTTTCTATGACTCCTAGGATATCCTGCCTGGTAATATACTTGGAGGTTACTTTTGCATCAAGGTAATTTCCCATACAACAAACCATATTTGATGTGTTCACTATTTGCATAAGAGGAATCCATGCACGTATGTTTGTGTATACTTCCTTTGTGTGGCCAACAGGAGGCTGGTTCCACATAGTTAGCTAAAACTCCCTACTGTGGCTAGAAAGGCCCTCCCTTTGAATACTGATTACTACTCCAGCATTCCCACTACTAAACCCTGTGCTTTATGGACTCAGCATAAGCAACTATGCCAATGCAAACCTGTCCAAGCTTTGCCTGAATGCTCAGACCTTGTCTATACCACTGCCACCTTGTGGTCAGCTCTTTTTCCTTGTTCAACCCTGAAAACCTTCAGTTCAGTTCAGTTCAGTCCCTCAGTCGTGTCCGACTCTTTGTGATCCCATGAATCGCAGCACGCCAGGCCTCCCTGTCCATCACCAACTCCCAGAGTTCACTCAGACTCACATCCATTGAGTCAGTGATGCCATCCAGCCATCTCATCCTCTGTCGTCCCTTTCTCCTCCTGACCCCAATCCCTCCCAGCATCAGAGTCTTTTCCAATGAGTCAACTCTTCATATGAGGTGGCCAAAGGACTGGAGTTTCAGCTTTAGCATCATTCCTTCCAAAGAAATCCCAGGGCTGATCTCCTTCAGAATGGACTGGTTGGATCTCCTTGCAGTCCAAGGGACTCTCAAGAGTCTTCTCCAACACCACAGTTCAAAAGCATTAATTCTTTGGCGCTCAGCCTTCTCCACATACCTTTTATGTATTTTAAGACTCAGGGACAAAATCTGTGAAGGCTTTATTGACATCCCTAAACAATCCCTTCTTCCCTTGTATTTCCATTGTTGTTGTTCAGTCCCTAAGTTGTGACCAACTCTTCACGACCTATGGACTACAGCACACCAGGCTCCTCTTCATTCACTATATCTCCTGGAATTAGCTCAAATTTATAGTCAGTGATGCTATCTAATCATCCCATCCTTATACCATGTGTTTCCACGGTATAATCTATTATATCATTTGCTCCATCATGATACAACTGATCTCTTCCCAGACTAAATTCAAGATGGCATAAACAATGCCTATTTTGTTATCTTGAAAGTGAAAATCACTCAGTCGTGTCTGACTCTTTGTAAGCCCATGGACTATATAGTGCATGGAATTCTACAGGCCAGAATACTGGAGTGGGTAACCATTCCTTTCTCCAGGAGATCTTCCCAACCCAGGGATCGAACCCAGGTCTCCCACATCATAGGCAGATTGTTTACCAGCTAAGCCACCAAGGAAGCCCTAAAATACTGGAATGAGTAGTCTATCCCGTCTCCAGCAGATCTTGCCAACCCAGGAATCACACCAGGGTCTCCTGCATTGCAGGCAGATTCTTTAGCAGCTGAGCTACTAAGGAAGACCAGTTTGGTATCTTACCTACTCCTAGAACAGGGCTTAGCATATAGTACACACTCAGTAAATATTTTTTCAAAATGATTGAATGTTAATTTACTACACATAATCAGTATTACGGTGAGAGATTAATCAATATGTAATACAATGTGCAAGCAGTATCAGTAGGGATGGAGCTGTTTCTGAAATCAGCTTATGCTTCCCTCCACAAATAAATCTGGACAGCTACAGCATGCTGCAGTCCATTGAGTCGCAAAAAGTCAGACATGATTTGGCGACTGAATAACAAGCACCCTTGGGAAGGAAGTCACTCCCTCACCTCACTCCTACTCTTTGTCACCCAAATATCCACCACTGAGAAAAAAACTCTTAAGCTGGGTAGATATGGTGAGTTGGTTAACAATAGAAGAGAGTGCAACATAGTATGTTTAAAAAGACACACTCAGGCCTGATATATGGGAGTGGAAAGCCTCAAAGCCCCATTACCTGCATGGTATGACATACTTCCAGGTGGCACTGGTGATAAAGAACCCACCTGCCAATGCAGGAGACATAAGAGATGCAGGTTCGACCCCTGGGTCAGGATGATCCCCTGGAGGAGGGTATTCTTGCTGGAGAATGCCATGGACAGAGGAGCCTGGCAGGCTGCAGTCCATGGGGTCACAAAGAGTTGGACACAACTGAAGTGATTTAGCAGCAGCAGCATGATGTGACAGAAATACAGAAAATACAGTAGTGTGGCCTGCTGGATCCTACATCCTACAGAGTCATCCATAACACCACAGCACAGGATAGAGAATCTGGAACTCTTGGAGGACTCAAGCTCTATGGAATTCCTCATAGCACCATGCACGGTACAGAATAGATCTGCAGTGCCAAAATGACACCCAGTCATATTTCATTTCCTATGGTAGCACGGCACGGATGGTTATATAGGGTTCCGTGACCAGAGAGTCTGTACTAGCTTCACAGGGAGCCTCAAGCGGACCATGATTTTCCTACCACCACGAGAGCTGAGTGAATATGCTCTCGAACGTAGGGGTTCCATGAGGGTTTTGTCATCTCTGTAAGGTATTATGGACATTGATCTGATGCGGATGTTGTGATTTTGATACTAACTGGGCTCCCAGTCTTCAGGGGCTACCAGTATGAATTAACGCTAACATAACCAAGTACTGTACATTAGCAGCAGGTGCCAGCGAAAACAGGTGATAACAAATGAGACCAGATATAAGAGAACTCTGAAGTCTAAAATTATTATATTAATCTGTAATTACAGTACCGACTTACCATGAAGTCCCACTGGATTCATGTTTGAAAGAGATCTATCATAATCTCCTCAGACAGGAGTTTATATTCATGCAAATAAAAAATCTCCAAACATACATGTTCCATTTACCAGGCACAACTTAAAATATATATTGGGGCTTTCCTGGTAGCTCAACTGGTAAAGAATCTGCTTGCAATGCAGCAGACTCCAGTTTGATTCCTATGTCGGGAAGATCCACTGGAGAAGGGAACAGCTACCCACTCCAGTATTCTGGCCTGGAGAATTCCATGGACTGTATACTCCATGGGGTCGCAAAGAGTTGGACACGAAAAACCTCCAAATATACGTGTTCCATTTACCATGCGCAACTTAAAATTTATATAATATACATATTACATATACATTTATAAATAATACATACTCATACAACTCAAAAAACAATCTGACTTAACAATGGGCAGAGAATTTGAATAGACATTTTTCCAAAATATACATATGCACTGCCAACAGGTCTGTGAACAGATGCTCATCATCACTGATAACCAGGGAAATGCAAATCAAAACCACAATGAAATATTAGTTCACAACTGTTAGAATGGCTGCTATCAGAAAAACAAGAGATTACAAGTATTGGCAAAAAACGCGGAGGTTGAGGAACTCTTGTGCACTGTTTGTGGGAATGTACATTATAGCAGCTACAGTAGAAAATAGAATGGATATTCCTTAAAAAATTAAAAATAGAACTACTATATGATCCAGCAAAGCTCACTTCTTGGCATACGTCCAAAGGAAATAAAATCTCTGTATCAAAGAGCAGCATTATTTACAATAGGCAAGACATGAAAACAATCTAAGTGTCTACTGACAGATGAACGAATAAAGAAAATGCAGTATACATATATGTATATACATACACAATGGAATATTATTCAGCCACAAAACAATAAAGAAATCCTGCCTTTTGCAACAATATGGATGGACTTTCAGGGCATTAAGCTAAGTGAAAGGTCAGACAGAGAAATACAAATAGTGTATGTTCTCACTGATACATGGAATATAAAAGTGCCAAACTCACAGAGAGTAGAATGGTGGTTGCCAGAGGCTAGAGGGAGGGGGAAATGCGGAGCTGTTGGCCAAATGGTACAAACTTCCAGCTATAAGACAAATAAGTTCTGAAGATCTAATATATGGAATGGTGACTATAGTTAACAATACTAGATTATGCAGTTAAAAGTTGCTAAGAATGTAGCTCTTAAATGCTATCACACACACACACAAAATGTAACTATATGAAGGGATAGAGGTGTTAACTAACTTTACTGCAGTAATCACTTCACAATATATATGCTTTTGAAATGTGCTAGAGAAGACACTTGAGATTCCCTTGGACTGCAAAGAGATCGAATCAGCCAATCCTAAAGGAAATCAATCCTCAATATTCATTGGAAGAACCGATGCTGAAGCTGAAACTCCAATACTTTGACCACCTGATGCAAAGAACCGATTCATTGGAAAAGACCCTGATGCTAGGAAAGAAGGGTCTTTTCCAATGAAGGCAGGAGGAAAAGGGGCCAGCAGAGGATGAGATGATTAGATAGCATCACCAATTCAATGGACACAAATCTGAGCAAACTCTGGAAGATAGTGAAGGACAGGGAAGCCTGGCACACTGCAGTCCATGAGGTCACAAAGAGTTGGATACAACTTAGCAACTGAACAACAAAAAAATGCATATCAAATCATCACATCAAACATCTTAAACTTACTATGCTATGTATTAATAATATCTCAATAAAGCTGAAAAAATAATAAGAGAAATGGGATGTGGAAAGTTTATATAAATCATACAGCACATAAAAGACAAAGTCAGAATTCTAAGCAGGCATACATTAACCACTTCACAATATTGCTTCAACAAAACACAATAAAACAAGATAAACAAGGGCATAAGACAGCTGATGATTAATTGGCAAATGTGTGGTGCAAAGAATATATACCTGAGGAGACTCTAACATTTGATGAGCCCCTGCTATATCCCAGGCTTCGTGCAATCCAAAACCAAGAAGGTGAATATCCGTGCCTTATGCTGTTGGTTTTATACCAATGGTTTAATGTTTGATTACCACATACCTTATGCAGAGCCTCAACATTCTCTATAAAATAAATCCCATGTGTGTTGATTGCCCAGAGACCTAACATTTAGGTCACTGTTAATTAATACAAAGATTTTATAAAAAACATTCTCAAATTCTTCTGTGTCTCAAAAGGGGAAATTGTACTCAGAGCACAGTTCCCCTGCTTAGGTCCACCTTGATCTATATAATAATTCATCCTAGAACAGTAATCACAGAGGATTTATGCCATATATACCTACTGAGAGGGCTTCCCAGGTAGCACTAGTGGTAAAGAACCTGCCTGCCAATGCAGGAGACCTAAGAGATGTGGGTTCAATCCCTAGGTCAGGAAGATCCCCTGGAGGAGGAAAAGGCAACCCACTCCAGTATTCTGGAGAATTCCATGGACAGAGGAGCCTGGTGGGCTACAGTTGATAGGGTCACAAAGAGTCAGAAATGACTGAAGTGACTGAGTATGCACACACACATACCCAGTGAGATCTACAATTAAAGCAGCAAGCTTTCTCTACAATATTTTCCTCTGTTATATTCAATGCAAATCTACTATTTCTTCAAAGCTAAGTATTTGATGAAGCTCTTAATAAATTGAATCTTTGTAGTGTTCTTAGGAGCAAAGCAAGGACTGAAAACATGCAGTGAGCTTTAGTCCTGAAGTACTCCAAGATATTAAAATGGCAATTATTTAAATACTCTCACTTCTCTAATATGAAGTAGGATGTAACAGTTCAGTTCAGGGTGTATAGGGAGATGAAAATTTTAATTCACTGTGAAGAGTCTAATTAGCTTTGCAGATAAGAACTGAAGGTTTGTGTGGGTTTCACCAGCCTGCCCTATCTCCCAGGCTACTGGGGCAGATCTTTAAGTAAATCCATCAGCAGTTGACTTTGTTGACCCCACAAAAGTAACTGGTGGCCCTGCCCTGAGTAAACTCATAAATAATTAACTGCAAGATGGACACAGTTCCTGGGAGCCACTATCTCATCCCATTTCCAGCAACCTCCATTACCTAAGAGGGCTCCGCATACTTTTCTCTAGAGTCTAGGCCAATGTCCTTCTTTATGGGCTAACTCAAGCCTTACCTCATACATAAAGGGGGCCAAAACTACCCTATTTCAGGGAATTCACTCTACTCTGGATCACTGGAATACTCGTTTTCTGCATCTGCTCTCATTCTGAGCACGGGGTTCCTGTCTTCTGTCCTGGCCATGGTGCCATGTACATATACTTTATTTCCTAACTAGATGCAGGGAGGCAACATGAGGCAGTGAAAGTAATTGACAGTGTGAAGAGCATGCGCTTCAAGGATGCAAAGAACTGAGTCCAATCCTAACCTCACAACTGTGCATATTTCTTAACTTACATGAGCACCAGTTTTCTCTCATTAGGCTGAGAAGAGTCATAAGGAAAAAATAAGAAAGAACTGTAAAGTACCATCAGAAGTATCTCCCCATAGCACAAGCAGGTGTGCACACATATGCACGACTGCTGGTCTATATTAACAACAGAATATACTCTTTCTGGGCACAAGTTGATTTTAAGTTTCTTTGCAACCTTAAACTCACTTAGGACAGTGATTTACACATTGTATATATTCACATCATAGTCTTCTTCTTTCAGCAGAATTGTTAAGTCTGGTTTGCAGAGAGCCAAGTGATTCTAGGCAGTATACTTTACAGAACTTCACAAGAATATGAAACGACTTCTCACGAGGAGGTACGACCGCAAGGCCCCAGTGTGCTTCAGGGGCTCGAAGAATTTTCTGGGCTAAACTGGCAAACACAGCGTTCTCTAGGTAAACAGGTTCATGGGCAACACTTTCATTTTGAAGTTTCACTGACCTCATATCTCTTCTCTAAAAGTATGTTTTACTTCCCTTGAAGTCTTCTTTCATTTATTTCCTGAGCTCCTCCTCTAGAACCAAAAAATTAAAATCAAGTTTAAAAAACTCAGAATAAACAATAACGGAAGGATCTAGATGAGAATTTCTCCAAGGAAAAGGACAATTTTAAGAGAGAGGATGACTTTGATTTCAAGCAACAGAAAGCCAATTTGAGCCAAATAAAGGTGGAAGGAGGGAACTTTTGTAATAAGGATCCTTAGTGCTCTCATGAGAGCCAACGTCTGTGCAGCAGCTCAAGTCAGTTATTTAAATGACAGTTACTTAATTTCTCTCATTTCTCACAGCTCATTGCTACTACCCCCTGGATGCCTGTTTCTTTCCTTGCTTTCTTGTTTACTCACTCAGCCTCACTTTCAAGCTCTCTCTACTGCCTTCTCTTCTTCTCTAGTCCATATGGCAGTAAACATGGCCACCAGCAACCCTGAAGCAGCTTATCTTACAGCTCTGATTATCACTCAGTCATCAAAGGTCTCTCTCAGCTTTAGTACAGTCTTAGAACAAGATGTTAATTAGTCCAGTTTTGATCTGGTAACCATATCTGAAACTATGGACTGTGGCCAGGTTATAAACTCACATTGTCCAAAATGACTGCCCTGTGATAAGCAGAGAAGTGGGGATAATTTAGCAAAATAGGGAAGGGATTCAAAGTATTCTGTGTGATAGATTTGACCTTAGGTAGTTCTTGTATTTCCAATAGGAGGTGCTTTTCGTAGTCTCTTCCCTGTTAAGTTTTGCAGTGAATCAGAACTTCAAAATGTCTTCACCAGCACATATGGGAGTTTCAGTCCTTTCACCCAAAGTGAATATGGCGGTCATATGTTCATGTAGATATGTTTACCAAGGCACAGTGAATAAGTCCTGCTTCTATAAAACAAGAAAAATTAATTGATTAAAGTCAAGTAATGGTTACATGAAAGTGAAAGTGAAGTCGCTCAGTCGTGTCCGACTCTTTGGGACCCCATGGACTGTAGCCTGCACCAGGCTTCTCCGTCCATGGGATTTTCCATGCAAGAGTACTGGAGTGGGTTGTCATTTCCTTCTCCAAATGGTTACATAAATGTATGATATTTCAACAAAACACCCTGCAGCCACTAAGATCATGTTTTTAGAGAAGTTTTTAAAGAAGCTCAGGACAGAAATTTCAGTGAAAGAGCAAAGTATAGAACTTAGATAATTCCAAATATACCAATACAGCAAAATTATGTCAAGATGTCAGGATTATGATAGTTTTATTTCCCTCTTTACATCCTTTCCATATTTTCTAGACATTTTTTAACAAAAAAAAAATTCTTTAATCAAGAATTAAATTATACCACATGTATCCAGTGAACTGTAGCTCAGGAGTCCTGCCATTTTTTTTTTGTTTGTTTTCCTGATTGTCAGCAAGGTTAGCCTGCAGTGAACCCGGAGAAGATTTGCCAGAAAATGAACTAAGCTGTTGGGGGTAAAAAGAAATTCCCCTTCTGAAAAATAAAAAAAAATTTTTAATATTCAGCTGCTTTCCTTTTCCAGGAGTCATTCCTGCCCTAACCAAACCCCTGATTAGAGAACCAGATCGACCACTTTCAGACCAGCAACAGTGAAGACAAATGGACAGGTATGGTTCCAGGCAAGTTTAGAGGACATTTATAGCTGACCTAACAATTCCCTAACCTTAAAAATCCTGAAGAAAAACCACTTTCTGCAAATTGATCTGGCACTTAGATTGGCAGTAGCAGCTTAACTTTTAACAAGGCAAAAAAAAAAGTCAAAGCTACAAGTTTACAAATTCTGTGAGTCTATCAACTTTAAGGGAACTCTTCAAATTTATAACCCAAGTAAGTTTTGATAATTATAGTCCTACACTCTGACAGAGGAGTGAACATTTAAATGATGAAGATTCTTTCCTCCTGTTTACCAAGATGGACATGTTGGCAACCTCTGTCTTCCCCAGTCTTTTAAACTGGAAAGCATTTGAACACCAGGTCAATTACATTCTTCCCCAGGCAACTAAAGCAGCTTTAAAAAATATTGTTGTCACTGTGTCAGATCAAGTGGAGAGGAGCAGAAATATGACTTGGGAGTCTCAAAAGGTATTAGACAGCATAGGAATCCTATGCTAGGATTCCATAGAACACCCTGAGAGAGCAAAAATGTTCAATTCTCTTTATTAGTGCTGGATTTATGATTCAAAATAAAGATTAAATTAATAAAAAAAATTAAACTTGATATTCTAAATAGCTCTTTAAATTCAATACCCTCAGTTATTTGCTTCAGCATCCAGTCTGTCCTCTCTGGAACTAATGCGCTCATTGCTGCATGTGTATGCGTGCTCAGTCATGTCTGACTCTTTGCAACCCCGTGGACTGTAGCTCACCAGGCTCCAATGTCCATGGGGTTTTCCTGGCAAGAACACTGGAGTGGTTGTCATTTCCTTCTCCAGGGGATCTTACTGACCCAGGGGTCGAACGTGCGTCTCCTGCGCTTCTGTACTGGCAAGCGGATCCTTTACCACTGTGCCAGCTGGGAAGTCACTGCTATAACCCAGTTGTGTGAAGCTATTTTCATCATGCCAGCCTTTTGCTTGGGAAACCATAATAGCTTTTGAACACCCATGAAACAAAGTCTGGATTCCTCTGTGCAAACCCCAGAGACCTCCCAAATCCAGGCTAACCTGCCTCTCGACCAGTTGCTGCAACACACTTTCTCCTTCAACCTGGGATAGAGCCTCTTGTCCTTCAGACCTATTCTGCCTTACCCCAGCACCTGGTCTTTCTTTGTGCTGGTACCCTCCCCTTCTCTAAACAGAAATAAGCTCAATGCCTCATCAAACTCAACCTCACATTAGCCTCAACCTTAGCCTTCTTTGACTTCTCCAGTACAAAAGTCTCTCCCTTTTCTGAATTATTGCCCTGATGGGCCCAACAATTAACATTCCTTGAAAGTCCACTACCAACTACAAACTGGTCTCCAAACTTATTATTTTACAAACATTATTTTATTCCACCTTCAGAAAAACCCTGTAAGCCAATAGTTAGCTTATTTCACTGTCAATGAGGGAAATGGCATGTTCACATAATTTACTTCCTCTGAAACTATGAGCTCCACAGAGCTAGAACCATGTCATTTTCTCCCCCTTCTCCCTACTGCCTGGTACCCAAAACAAATAAATGTTTGTTTCACTCAAAAAATACTACAAGATTTATAAGTGGAAGAGCTGATGTTCTACCCTTAGTCCGTCTCCAAACACAATGGTTTTTGTGCACATACAGACACAGATAGGCAGCGATGTGTCACGTGGGTGAGAATTCACCCAACACTGACTGGTCATGTGCCATTGCCCAGGGCAGCACACCAAGCCTGCACCTTCACTGAAAAGCACTGGAGCAAGGTGAGCAGCTTTATCACATACTCCCCACCAACAGTCTCCATAACCACATAAGACAAATAAGACTGTGCTAGCCGTGCAAATGCCAGTTCAGAGTTCATATCACAGCCACCATCACCCCTTCCCACTGCACAGCCACTGTCAAGTCCCTCCGACATGGGAATGCTATTATTACCACTGTAAAATGAGCATAGCCAAGACAGCTAAAGGGACTTCTTTCATATATATACACACACACATACACATTCACATACATATATATGCGTATACACTCTCTCTGAAAACTTCATGAATGGATTCAGGCAATGAATATGCTTAGCTTTAACATCTTCATCAAGCCACACATGTGACTGAATTTGCTTCTGATACACCAAAGCTATAGAGGATTCATATTAGGTGAGCCCTAATATAGAGGATGCTTAGCTTTAACATCTGCATCAAGCCACACATGTGACTGAATTTGCTTCTGATACACCAAAGCTATAGAGGATTCATATTAGGTGAGCCCTACTTGCTTTCATTGGCACTGACCAATAGTGACAGTCTATATATTGCTATATAGTGTTTTGCTACCTGAGGGTCTGGATCTCCAGGTGTTCTGATAAAAGCCAAAGATACTTATGTGGTTTCCGAATCATGACAACTTAGTGGTCTCCACGAAAAATTAAATTTAGAAAATTAATGGTGTATTCAACTCCTCTAATCAAAGTGTAAATCAAACTCATGCCTGTGTTTTCAACTCAACATACTAAGACTCAAGCTGCATATTTTAACATATTCATCATACCTGTGGGCTCCAAGAACATTTTACCTGGTTCCCTGGTTCATGGTTCTCACTCTAACAAAGTTTTTTTTTATTAAAAATAATGACTCACCCAAGAAAGTTTAATATAGTAGGACTTGTGAATTTACTAACTATGCACCCTTGCTTTAACTATACGGAAGCATGGCATTAGGCACAGTGAAAGGTGAACAATCTGTCAGGCTTAGTAGCTGCTCCTCAGTATTTGGAATTTAACAGGATTGTAACCATAGCTCATTGATTGGTAGGACTCTAACAGAGCCAAAAACTAAGAGGCATTCAAATGAGAAGGGATAAAAGACACTCCTACCCACCTAATACACAGGAACCTCTTTTGAGCTTAAATCAAACTGTTTCTATATCGACATTCAATCCGAAAGGCTCCTCTCATTGTGTTATCTATTTTACTTCAACTGAAGTCCTATAGTTCTCTTTCTTCCCTAGCAGGCTATGTACTAACTGAGAGCTGAGACGAGCTCTCATTTATCCTCTAATTTCCAGGACCATGCAATATGCCCCTTGGTTGAACACCTGGGAAGTTGAATTTCTGAAAATAAAAAATGTGGCAGAAATTTCATTTGGTTAAATATTTAGAGCCTTTATTAGGATCTAATCTAGTGCTAAAGCACTAGAATAGATATTTTACATATACTAGTCTTAATTTTCATGACAATCCTATGCATCAGGCTTTTAGGAAAAATAAGGAAATGGGTTTGAAGAAGTAAAAAAGCACACCAAGGTCACACAGCTGTCAGCGGTAAAACTAAGACTCAGATCTAGGAGCTGTCTGTCTATACCAGGCTGCTTCCTTGAAGATATAAATCAAGGATCCATGGACCCTCATGGAAATCAGCACAGAACCCTCTTCTCCACACCCTTCAATCAAGCCTATGAGCCTCAGCGCCACTCAGTCCTTTTCCATTAAGAGCCTGCTATCCTGCCTGCCAAAGATCAGTACTGATGTTTTCTCAGAATAGCAGTTAGTGGTCAACTGCTGCAACTTAAGCTGCCAAAGTTTTTTTTTAAAGGAAATGAAATTACAGTGGAAATTTGGGAATTCTTGCACCACAAGGCCTCTGCAGTGCTCCATCTGTCAGAACTTAGGGAAAGTTGGTTGTACAGACTTCAGAAACTGTCATCCATTTGACAGCTTTGCATTGTTTCTTCTGGGAAAACCAACTGCAAGGCTCATGGCATTGTCAATTTCATCTTATCTTTGCCCTAAACTTCCCAGCAAAAAGCCTTACTGTCAGACTTCCTACAGAAGCATAATTACAAATTCCTCCCTAATGGGCCTAAAGACTCATACAGAGTGAAGTCACAAAGAAAAAAACAAGTACCGTGTATCAACACATATATGTGGAAACCAGAAAAATGGTACAATGAACCTATCTGCAAAGCAGTAGAGATACGGTGTAGAGAACAAAAGTACGGGCACCACATGGGGAAAGAGAAGGTGGGATGAACTGGGAGACTGGGGTTGACATATGTACACTACTGTGTATAAAATAGGTACCTAATGAGAGCCTACTACATAGCACATGCTGAAGCTGAAGCTCCAATACTTCGGCCACCTGATGCAAAGAACTGACTTATTGGAAAAAGACCCTGATGCTGGGAAAGATTGAAGGCAGGAGGAGAAGGGGACGACAGAGGATGAGATGGTTGGATGGCATCACCGACTCGTGGACATGAGTTTGAGTAAACTCCGGGAGTTGGCAGTGGACAGGGAGGCCTGGTGTGCTAGTCCATGGGGTCGCAAAAAGTCGCACGCGACTGAGGGGCTGAACTGAACTACATTGCACAGAAAACTCTACTCAGTGCTCTGTGGTGACAAAGAGGGGATACATGTATAGGTATAGCTGATTCACTTTGCTATATAGTAGAAACTAACACAACATTGTAAAGCAACTAAACTCCAGTTAAACAAAATTCCATCCCTAGACTGTCTTTACTTACAAACCTTATTTACAAACTGGAAAAGTATTTGCTTTTTTTTTCCCTTGAATTTAAGTTATGCCTATAATAGTCCCAAAGAGATGCTGAAATCTGAAGAGTAAACTGATTTTGTCAAGATTTTTGCTAGGACATTAATGAGGATTTTAAGTAAGGGTCAGCCTAACAGGAATAATCACATAATCCCACTCTCTCAGCCCCAGCAGAGATCTCATGAGCTTTTCTAACTTAATAATAAAAACCACCAAAATCCATATGCCTCCAGTGGAACAATTTAATTGTTGCCAAGGCTACAAGGCTCCTCAGTTTTCATTATTTCAGTCTATACCAATAAGGGAAAGAGGTTACTTCAGATCATTTCTCTCAACTTTCACAGGATCCTAACGATTGCCTGTATCGATGTTTTATTCAAATGAAGAATGGTTCAGTGCACATATGTCTTAAAATTACACTTGCTATTGTAATTACTTTTTTCTCCCCTCCCCTTGAATACAAACATAAAAGAACTCGTAGAATACTGAGGCTCTCTGAAATTCTCTATAATGTGAAATAAAGGGCATTGCAAGTGTTTGTGGTATAATTACGTATTTTGGATTCATTGTTTAACATTGTGAGCATATTTCAAAATGGATCTCTATAAAACTCTCCCAGTTTTTTTCATTTTCTTTCCCAGATGCACAAACTTCAAATCACAAATTGTATGGTCTAACAGACCTGGGTTTTAGTTGATGGGTCCACACCTTTACCAGTTTTATCAAACTGTATTAAATTACTGAATTTCCTGGAATATCAGTTTCTTCATGCATATAATAAAGACAATTAGACTCACCTGCAAGTAATGCTATGAAGAAAAAACGTGAAAATATAAATAAAACCCCTCACATAGTATCTGGTTTATTCTAGTCTCAATATGCAGAAATTTCCCTTTCTAAAACTACAGTATAGCAGTTCACTCATGCATTTCTGCTTCACTTGAACACAGCAGGCTTTTTAAGTGACACAAAGCAAAGGCATATTTAATCTCTTTCTATTTTTTCTCTTTGAAGTCTTCATTTTTATGAAAAAAGATCCTGTGATGCATGCCTGTCATGTTCCCTTTCATATAATAACTTAATGGGTGATTTTCTCTGCAATAATCACGTCAAAATATGAATAACTGCCATGATTCTATTTGTTAATAGACTTAAATAAAATGTTCACATCACTATAAAGTCACTTCTCAAATCTTGTGAATGATGCCTCAATGAGGATAGGCTTTCAAATAATATAAGGGAAGAAGAATACAAAACTGCTTATTTTTAATTTCCTCCATTTAAGAAGAGAGAGGTATTAAAGTATTAAACATAAGAAAATACTCTGAGTCAGTGTTGGAGTGTCTACAGTTACACTGCTGCTTAGTTATTTGCTGAAGAGAATCTTACCTTCAACTTTACTGATAAAAGGGATAACAGGATGAACTGGAAAGAAACTGGGATTTGGTCCTACTTCTACCTTTTAGTCATTTTATTATTTTGAGGAAATCATCTTGCTGAGCCTTGAGATGGAGTTTTTGTCAAATTAGAGCAAGTGTTAGCTTACTGCAACCCATTAATCCTGTACACCGCCTGTCTTTTTGTAAATAAAGGTTTATTGAAACACAACCACCCCTGTCCATTACATAACTTCTATGGCTTCTACTGTATTACAGTGGCAGATATGAAATGTTGCAGAGACAGTGAGGTTTATAGAGCCCAAAATATTTTAACACCTGGCCCTTATATAATTTTTCAATTTGATGAATTTCAATTTGAAGATTTTTTTTATGATTCGTGCCATTTGTATTCTATTTAAGAAATAGCTTACCCAAGGTCAGAAAGATTTCTCTTATGTTTTCTTCTAGAAGTTTTAGAGTTTCTGTTTTTCTTTCTAGAATTCAAGTTAATTTGTATAAGCTAAGAATTGGGTTTAATTTTTTGGATATCCAGTTGTTCCAACAACATTAATTGAAAATACTTTGCTTTCTCATTGGATTGTTCTGGCACCCTTGTTAAAAATTAATTGGCCATATATTTGTGGTCCATTTCTCAAGGCTAGTCTGTTCCACTAATCTTTATGCTTCACTGAATGCCAGTACTACATGGCAGTGGTTATTGTAAAATTACAGAAAATCTTCAAAATCAGGCAGCAGTTCTACAGCTTTGTACTTTTTCAGAATTGTTTTTGGCTACTAGAAGTTATTTGAATTGTCATATAAATTTTAGAATCAGAATTTGGTAAAATTCTGAAAATAAACTTGATGAGCAACTAGTAAAAATTGCAGCAAGTCTATAGATTGATTCAGGCAGAATTGATATCTTAACAATACTGAGTCATGAATCCAATATAAATTACCATTTATTTATCTTCTTGAAATTGTTAACAATATGTTAACAATTTCATGAATATGTTAACAATACTTTTGGTTTTCAATGTATGGGTCTTTTACACATTTTGTTAAAATTTCCCCAAATATTTTTATGTTTTGAATGTTAATACAAACTTTTTTTTCTTTTTCATTTTCAAATAGATCATGTTCAGTATACAAAAATACATTTTTTGTATATTACCCTTGTATTCTGTGACCTTGCTTTTTTGTAAATCACTTAGGATTTTCAACATTCATGATATTATCCTTTCATAAAGGCAAATTTATTTTCTCCTTTCCAATCTTAATGGGTTTTCTTTCTTTCTCTTGCCTTATTCACCGACTAGGACCTCTAGTAGAACATGAATAGACACGATGATATCAGGCAATCATGCTTCATTCCTGATCATAAAAGTATAAAAAAGACCATAAAAGCATTTGATCTTTCACCATTGATAATGATGTCAGCCCTTTATCAGGTTGAGAGAAGTCTCTTCAACTGTGCATTTTTCTTGTGAAAGTCACTCAGTTGTGTCAGACTCTTTGTGACACCATGGACTATGCAGTCCATGGAATTCTCCAGGCCAGAGTACTGGACTGGGTAGCCTTTCCCTTCTCAAGGGTTCTTCCCAACCAGGGATCAAACCCAGGTCTCCCACATTGCAGGCAGATTCTTTACCAGCTGAGCCACAAGGGAAGCCCATGCATTTTTCCTGAGTGTTTACCAAATTGTCAAATATTAATACCTTTGTTCTGGCATCTGTTAAATTGATCATATGGATTTTCTTCTTTAACATGTTAATATGACGAATTACAATGACTAATTTTTTTTAACATCAATTCAGTGACTTTCCTGGGATAAACAACATTTTAAACACTGCAACCACTATATTAACTGCATTATATAGATTTTACTATGCTTGATTTTCATTCTGTTTAAAATATTGCCAAATTTTTCCTATTATTCTTTTTCCTTTGACAAAGGGTTATTTAGAAGTATACTATTTAATTTCTGAATTTTAATTATGTTTTACTGTTATTTGTTTCTAATTTAATCCCACTGAGATTAGAGAGCATACTTTGTATGATTTCAATTCTCTGAAATTGAGACTGGTTTTAATGGTCCAACAAACATCCACATACACTTTTGAACAATGTGTATTCTGTTGTGGGGTGGCATATTCAATACTATCGGGTAGGTCATTTTCCAGAGAAGGCAACGGCACCCCACTCCAGTACTCTTGCCTGGAAAATCCCATGGACGGAGGAGCCTGGTAGGCTGCAGTCCATGGGGTCGCTAAGAGTCGGGCACGACTGAGCAATTTCACTTTCCTTTCCACTTTCATGCATTGGAGAAGGAAATGGCAACCCACTCCAGTATTCTTGCCTGGAGAATCCCAGGGACAGAGGAGCCTAGTGGGCCGCCATCTATGGGGTCACACAGAGTCGGACACGACTGAAACGACTTAGCAGCAGCAGCAGGTCATTTTCATTGAAAACATTACAAATCCTGTATGTCTTTACCAATTTTCATTCTTCTATCAACAAGGAGAGAGGTGTGCTGAAATTGCCAACTATCACTGTGGATTTGTCTTTCTTTTCCTTGAGTTCTACAAGTTTTTGTTTCATATATTTTGACACTGTCATTAAATGAATATGTATTTGAGATGTCTGCAGCTTACTCATGAATTGAACACTTCATTATTATAAATTCTTCCTCTTTTTCATTGATAATATTCCATGTTTAGAAATTTACTTTGATGCTTATACTGTCATTTCAGTTTTCTTATCATTAGGATTTATATGGTATATATTTCCTTGTCCTTTACTTTTAATCTATTGTTTTTCAATTCAGTTCTTGTAGAATTCATATAATGAGTCTTATTTTTTTAACCAGTTGGCCAATTAAAGCTTTTTAATTGAATCATTTAAAGAATTTACATTCATTGCAATTACTGATAACATTGAGTCTAAACTCACTATCTTACCATTTGTTTTCGATTTTTGCAATCTTTTTTTATTCTTTTTCCTCTTTTCATGTATTCTTTTGAATTAAGTGAGTAATTTTAGGATGCTATTTTATTCTCATTACTATCTTGTGAGTTATAATTCTTTTAATATTTTTTAACTGACTAGTCTTGGATTTGTAATATTTCATCATCTGATATCAACCTTATATCCAGTTTTATCTCCCATAATTACGCTACACTACAATTAAACAAGTCACTGACTATTGCCAAACGCTCTTGGACTACCCTGGTGTTACAGTGGATAAGAATCCACCTGTCAATGCAAGGAAATGGGTTCAATCGGTGGTCCAGGAAGATTCCACATGCCACAAAGCAACTAAAGCTTCCATTCAGTTCAGTTGCTCAGTCGTGTTCGACTCTTTGCAACCGCATGGACTACAGCACACCAGGCTTCCCTGTCCTTCACCAACTCCTGGAGCTTGCTCAAACTCATGTCCATTGAGTCAGTGATGCCATCCAATCATTTCACCCACTGTCGTCTCCTTCTCCTCCCGCCTTCGATCTTCCCCAGCATCAGGGTCTTTTCCAGCAAGTCAGTTCTTCACTTCAGGTGACCAAAGTACTGGAGTTTCAGTTTCAGCATTAATCCTTCCAATGAATATTCAGGACTGATTTCCTTTAGGATTGACTTGTTGGCTCTCCTTGCAGTCCAAGGGGCTCTCAAGAGTCTTCTCCAACACAATTCAAAACCATCAATTCTTCAGTGCTCAGCTTTATTTATAGTCCAACTCTAACATCCATACATGACTACTGGAAAAACCATAGCTTTAACTAGATAGAACTTTGTTGGCAAAGTAATGTCTCTGCTTTTTAATATGTTGTCTAGGTTGGTCATAGCTTTTTTTCCAAGGAGTTAGTGTCTTTTAATTTCACAGGTGCAGTTACCGTCTGCAGTGATTTTGGAGCCCCCCCAAAAATAAAATCTGTCACTGTTTCCATTGTTTCCCCATCTATTTGCCATGAAGTGATGGGACCAGATTTCATGATCTTAGTCTTCTGAATGTTGAGTTTTTTTTTTTTTTTTTTTTAATTTTTATTTATTTTTTTTTTTCTTTTTATTTTTAAAAAAAAAATCACATGCTTAGAATGTTGAGTTTTAAGCCAGCTTTTTCACTCTCCACTTTCACTTTCATCAAAAGGCTCTTTAGTTCTTCACTTTCTGGCATAAGGGTGGTGTCATCTGCATATCTGAGGTTATTGATATTTCTCCCAGCAATCTTGATTCCAGCTTGTGCTTCCTCCAAACCAGCATTTTACATGATGTACTCTGTATATAAGTTAAATAAGCAGGGTGACAATATACAGCCTTGACGTACTCCTTTTCCTATTTGGAACCAGTCTGTCGTTCCATGTCCAGTTCTAACTGCTGCTTCCTGACCCGCATACAAATTTCTCAAGAGGCAGGTCAGGTGGTCTGTTATTCCCATCTCTTTCAGAATTTTCCACAGTTTATTGTGATCCACACAGTCAAAGGCTTTGGCATAGTCAATAAAGCAGAATTAGATGTTTTTCTGGAACTCTCTTGCTTTTTCAATGATTCAGAGGATGTTGGCAATTTGATCTCTGGTTCCTCTGCCCTTTCTAAATCCAGCTTGAACATCTGGAAGTTCATGGTTCACGTACTGTTGAAGCCTGGCTTGAAGAATTTTGAGCATTACTTTCCTAGCATGTGAGATGAGTACAATTGTGCGGTAGGTTGAACATTCTTTGGCATTGCCTTTCTTTGGGATTGGAATGAAAATGGACTTTTTCCAGTCCTGTGGCCACTGCTGAGTTTTCCAAATTTGCTGGCATATTGAGTGCAGCACTTTCACAGCATCATCTTTTAGGATTTGAAGTAGCTCAACTGGAATTCCATATCTCCACTAGCTAGGGTACCACAAAAACTCAGCCCATGTGCTGCAGCTACTGAAGCCTGTGAGCCTAGAGTCTGTGCAATGAGAAGCCCATGCACTGCAACCAGAGAGTACCCCTGCTCCATATCTAGAGAAGCCTGTATGCAACAAGAAAGACCCTGTGTGAGCAAAAATATGTGTTTTTTCAAAACATACTCTTGACTATGCTAATATGCCTTGCACATTTTTACACATTTTGTTCACACACATTAGTGACACCAATATATTTATGTCTTCCAATTTTTCATTTGTTTTCAGTAGGAGTAAAAGTCTTCAAGCAGCTACTCTTTCACAGGTAGAAATGGAAATTATTTCTTATTGTTTGCAGTGGAGTCTTTTAACTCACGCTCCTTGGTTGCAATGCAGCAGTTTGCTTCTACACTAGGATTGAGAACAACTCCACTGTGTTCTCTGTGGTTTCTTTCATCTCCAAAATTCTGTAATTCTAAGGTTCCATAATATCTTGCCTGTGACCAAAACCTTTTAAATTTCAAAGGGCATCCATAGCAATCAGCCCATTGATCATCATACTATCTGTGAAAAATATAGATCAAGTATGATAATGCCTATTTTACAGATAAGAAAATTGATGCCAAAGAGTTAAGTGAACTTTTCCAGAATCATACAATAAATTAGATCCAGAATGAACATCAGATGCCAAAATTCTACTATATCAGTGATTATATTAGTTTCTTCTTAACTATTTGTTTTATTGATTATGTTTTGATTAAGTATTATCTATTGTCTAAAGTTATCAGGGGACTTCCCTGGTGGTTCAGTGGCTAATACCCTGCACTCCCAATGCATAGGGCCTGGGTTTGATCCCTGGTCAGGGAACTAGATTGCATATGCCAAAACTAAGTGTTCATTTGCAGTAATGAAGATCAAAGAACCTGGGTGCCACAACGAAGAACTGGTGAAGTCGCTCAGTCGTGTCCAACTCTTTGTGACCCCGCGAACTGTAGCCTACCAGGCTCCTCTGTCCATGGGATTCTCCAGGCAAGAGTACTGGAGTGGGTTGCGTTTCCTTCTCCAGGTGATCTTTCCTACCCAGGAATTGAACCCAGGTCTCCTGCATTGGAGGCAGATGCTTTAACCTCTGAGCCACCAGGGAAGCACAACCAAATAAATAAATTTTTTAATAAAAAAAAAAAAAAAGAAGGAATAAAGCTAAGCAAAGCACAGGAAGAAACGAGTAATGGTAAGATACATATGTACAAAGAAAGTGACAAAGTAGTCAATGTGAAGGTGAGCAGCGCATATAAACATTCAGTATTGCACCGCTAATAAATTTTCTTATATATGATGATATAGATCACATTCCCCACAGTTTTGTATAAATTACCTAAAGCATACTTAGCAGCGAGCAAAGCTGAAGTCTGTCTTCAAATGCTAACCTTCTTCACCCCAGATCGATGTCAAGGATTTCCAGTTGGAATAACATGACACCCAATACAATTTACTAGAGTTTCAAACAGAAAACACTGGCAGTGTTCAAGGAAGACTGTTTCTCGGCATTTCGCAGATAATAATTTAGTATTTGAGAATCAACCATTCGAAACGCTAAACTTCCTCAGCACGCACACTAACATTTTAGACAATAAGCCTTTAAAATTGAGCATACAAAACCCTCAGTTTAGCTGTCATTTCATAATCAGACCATGAGCACTGTCACACTGCTCACAATGGCAAGACTGGCATTAACTCTACTCCTTAGGTCTTAGTTGACAGAGTATTCATGTTATAATACTCATTTTCACACAGTTCTTCTATATACATGCTAATTTGCTTCAGTCATGTCTGACTCTTTACAACCCCATGGAATGTAACCCACCAAGCTCCTCTGTCTGTGGGATTTACCATGCAAGAATACTGGAGTGGGTTGCCGTTTCCTTCTTCAGGGGATCTTCCCAAACCAGGGGTGGAACTGGCATCTCTTACATCTCCTGCACAAGCAGGCGGGTTCTTCACCACTAGTTCCCCCTGGGAAGCTCCTTCTATATATGTGGATTATTAATTACACGGGGTTTAGGAGTTCCCCGGTGGTCTAGTGGTTAGGATTCTGGGTTTTCACTGCCATGGCCCAGGTTCGATCCCTGGTTGGGGAACTGAGATCCCACAAGCCACATAGCATAGCCACAAAAAAAAGTAATTATGTGGGGTTTGGATAGCAGATTAGTTATTGCTATTTTCTTTTCTTGCTAGGACAAGGTTACCTTCAACAATTATAAGGATAGGGCATTCTCTCTTAAACTCAAGGATAAAATTGCTAGTTATTCAGAGTCACATCAACCCTGAAGTCATGAGGGCTCAAGGAAAACAAGAAATGTGTTTGTTTTTCCATGCAGTTCAAACTCCTGTCAGCTTTAAGCCAAGATTTCATTCTACTTATAAATGTGCCTAGATTTTGCAGTACTTTGAAATATTTCAAGAGATTTTACAAAGTAAGTTTCAAAGTACATGTAGTTCCATATAAGAGCTTCCTAAGTGACTCAGTGCTAAAGAATCCACTTGCCAAATGCAGGAGACCTGGGTTCAGTCCCTGGGTCTAGAAGATCCCCTGGAGGAAGAAATGGCAACCCACTCCAGTATTCTTGACTGCTGCTGCTGCTAAGTCACTTCGGTTGTGTCTGACTCTGTGTGACCCCATAGATGGCAGCCCACCAGGCTCCGCCTTCCCTGGATTCTCCAGGCAAGAACACCAGAGTGGGTTGCCATTTCCTTCTCCAATGCATGAAAGTGAAAAGTGAAAATGAAGTCTCAGTCGTGTCTGACTCTTAGCGACCCTGTGGACTGCAGCCTACCAGGCTCCTCCGTCCATGGGATTTTCCAGGCAAGAGTACTGGAGTGGGGTGCCATTGCCTTCTCTGAGTATTCCTGCCTAGAGAATCCCATAGACAGAGATGCCTGGCGGGCTACAGTCCATGGGGTCACAAAGAATTGGACGTGACTGGGCATACAGGCAGCTCCGCAGCAGCATTTCCACACAAAGAAACATAAAGGCTCTAAGAGCATATAAAATCTGTCTTAGTATGAAAATATAATGAGTTTATCCTATTTTTATAAATAACCCTATATACTTTTGTGGATGTATTTTTCTTGGTTCCTGAGCCCCTTATCTATTAAAATTCAAACCACTATTAACCTAGGCTACCACAATGGCACCCCACTCCAGTACTCTTGCCTGGAAAATCCCACGGATGGAGGAGCCTGGTAGGCTGCAGTCCATGGGGTCGCTAAGAGTCAGACATGACTGAGCGACTTCACTTTCACTTTTCACTTTCATGCATTGGAGAAAGAAATGGCAGCCCACTCCAGTGTTCTTGCCTGGAGAATCCCAGGGACGGGGGAGCCTGGTGGGCTGCCATCTATGGGGTCGCACAGAGTCGGACACGACTGAAGTGACTTAGCAGCAGCAGCACTTTTGTTATTACTGCTGTTGCTTTCTTGCTTGCTTTTTTCTTTTGGTCTGACAGCAGATGATATAGAACCTGATTAGGTATACTAGGAGATTTAGATTACATGTTTGATTTTCCCAGTCACTAACTTAGAGCATGAAAATCCACCATTGGATTCTTACATATCAGAAAGACATACCAAAAGAAGATACACATTATGACGCTATAACTTGAAGTCAAAAGACTGAATTCTCTTCAGTCACAAGAAAGGCACTGGGTATGGTCTTGGCCTAGGTTTTTAAAGAAATTCTGGGTCCTCTGAGGTAAGAATAAAATGTTAATACTTTATTTAGGAGGCATAGATCTACAATGGTGAGAATAAAGGAAAAAAGAGAAGGAAGACAAGGAAAGATATGACACAAAGGGATGCAATGGGCTACAATGCTGGCTACATCCATGGCAAAATGGGGTGACACATGTGCATATTCCCTCGGCACAAGGGACCTCTCTGAAAAGGTACGAGGAGGAGCTGGACAGGAGTAAGTTCCATTTATTGAACTGCTGCTGCTGCTGCTCTTTAATCACTAAGTCATGTTTGATTCTTTGCAACCCCACAGACGGTATCCACCTCTGTCCATGGGATTTTCCAGGCAAGAATACTGGAGTGGGTGGCCATTTCCTTCTCCAGGGGATCTTTCTGACCCAGGGACTGAACCCACGTCTCCTGAGTTGGCAGGCAGATTCTTTATCACTGAGCCACCTGGGAAGCCCATTTATTGAATACTTACTAGTAATAGAAGTTGATATCTATATTATCTCAAAGGAAACAGTTCAGGAACTTCCAAAGTTAACAACTGTCTCCAATACATTTCTCAATCGATTACACTATCCAGTGAGTTAATGACAGTGTAATGGAATGCAAACAGACCAACAAAAATCTCAAAGAAATTTTTTCATATTATAAAAGGAAGATTATATGATTAATTTGATATTCAAAGAAGGTTTCAAGAAAATTAGTATTTTCTGAACTTCAACTCAGAAAACTTCAGACATGAAATATGTAAGGAAAAACATCATCAAGGAATTTCAAATTAAAACCTTTCTTTTTGATCTAAAAACTCCTCCTGATTATAGCAATAAATATTCAGGAGCATTGGAAAGCTCCTGGGTTAATTTTTAACAAGTGGATACTTTTGGAGAAGTTTTCTTTGCCCTGGCTTACTGGAGCAGGTTGCCATTTCCTACTCCAGGGGATCTTTCCTACCCAGGGATCGAACCCACTTCTCTTATGTCTCCTGAGTTGGCAGGCATGTTCTTTACCACTAGCACCACTGGGAGGCCCTCATTTAAGCTACCCACCACAAATACAAATCTTCAAAGAAATGGGCCTTGATCTCAAGTGTGTTTCTGTTATTATGTGACTTCTCCCCACCATTCATCACTGCTGATTGGATTTAAAGAAAAAAAAAAAAACTAACACATGAAGAACTAATGTGGAAACAGATTTGAGCCAGTCTCACTTTCTTCCCTAGGAAATTAGAACTGGCACACTGAGAAAAATGGGTCAATTACACTCAGATACTTGACCTCTCGGACTCGAGGATATTTGAAGCCAGAAAACTTTTTGGGAAGGTCAGCAAATTAAGTAAAGAAAGTCTGTTCCTCTAAGAGAAGGAAGAACAAAGAGATCCAGAGAGGCATTACCAGGACAGCCTGCAAGAAGTAAGGGATGAGAACAGGTAACTTTTAAGCTCTGATAAAGTGGAGTAACCACACAACTTGCCTTCCAAGCCAGGTGAATTAGTTCCTTAGGGCTGCCAAATTACTGCAAACTTTATGGCTGAATACAACAGAAATGTATTTTCTCACAGTTCCAGAGGTCAGAAATCTGAAATCGGCATCGTTGTACCAAAATCATGGCAGCAGCAAGGCCACCTTCCCTCCAGAGACTCTAAAGGAGTATCAGCTTCTTGCCTCTTCCAGCTTCGGGTGGCCCCCAGTATCCCTTGGTTTGTGGCTACATGACACCCTGACGCCCATCTCAGTTTGCCAAGTAGCCCTCTGCCTCCATTTTAAGGAGACTTGTGATTGCATGTGGGGCAAACTGAAATAATCCAGAATAGCCTCTTCCTTTCAAAATGCTTAATAATGTACACCTATGAAGACCCTTTTTCCTTATAAGGTAACATTCACAAGTTCTAAAGTTAGGATCTACGTGGTGCTTTGCATGTGTACCCAGTTGCTCAGTCATATCCAACTCTTTGCGACACTCACAGATGGTAGCCCACCAGGCTCCTCTGTCCATAGAATTCTCCAGGCAAGAATACTGGGTGGGTTGCCACTTTCCACTCCAGGGGATCTTCCTGATCCAGGGATCAAACCCGTGTCTCCTGCATTGCAGGCAGATTATTGACCACTGAGTCACCTGCGAAGCCCACATGATGCTTTAGAGAATCCACTATCATCTACTAAACCAGGACTTCTTTGAGAGCAAAAGAAGAGACTAACGTAATTCCTCAAGGATAAAAGACAAAATTGAGGTCGCTCCCAGGCAAACTGGATACATGTTCTCCCTCAAGTCCATACAAGGGTTGGAGATGAAATTCTAGCCCCTAGGCCATAATAAATCCCATTATTTTACCTCTGCACTAATTATAAATGTTCTCCTTGAAACTGCCATAGCAAGCAAATCCCAAATTTACTTCCTATCACTGAGTTCTACAAGAGATTGCCCGATCTTTATGAATACTCTCTTATTTTTATAAAACTAGTTAGAGAAAATTAGGTGCTTCACAATCAAGTGGTCTCTGATTAAGACCCAGGACAAACTTCTGCAGAATCAAGGGTCACTGCCTCTCCCACTTTTCAACATATGGCACCCTCCTTGAAGGAACCCACATTTTAAGCCTTTCCTACATAAATGCTTAATGACAGCTTGAATGCAACTGTTTAATAAATGAATAAATAAATAAATCCTCCAGGTTTCTGCAAGTGAGGGGAAATGCTTCAGTGACAGAAAGACTTTCTTGTGTTTAATAAAATGATACCATCCAGACATCTGTCCATTTGCCACCTAAAGCTAAGGTTACCTTTGTTGGACTGCATGCAAAGTCAGTAACTTTCCCTTCAGTGACTATAACATGGTAAAATGGAAGAAACTGTTCTATGCCATATTGCTTATTTAGGTAATAATTCAATTACCAGTTACCAGGGACCATCACCAATAAGCACATTCCAGCATCTTTCGATGCTGGAGCAAATAGCATTCTCTGGAAAAACTTCAAATACTTTTGCACCACAAAATATATAATAAACCTCAGAACAGACAGAAATCAAAATGAAGCTTTTATCTGTTACCACAGTTTTTTAAAAAACTAAAGCTCCTGAGTATTCTCATTAACTGCACAATTGTATATACCACTGAATATAGAGCTTGCATGGTCATTAAAATGATTGCTATAATTCAAAGGGCCATTCCAATAAAGCCTTCTCATTACGATGGCTCTGCTTCTATTACTTTGTTTCATTTTTAGGGTCATTGCATGGCAAGAAGGTACCACTTCCCTCTTCCTACCATTAGATTTTGCTTTTCTTTGATATAAAGCACCATTCATGGCTCATCTTTTGGGTTGTTTTTTTTTTTTTTTTCCCATTGCAATAATAAAGCTTAGCACTGGTCAGTAATTAAAAATAGTTCCAATGTACTAAAATCAATGCTACAGTTTCCACTGAACCACCGAAAAGTTTTAATTCATTGAAAGCTACATTAAACTAATAAAATCAAGAAATCATCAAGGAAAAATAAAATAGGCACTGGAGAGAAAAAAAAAAAAAACCTACTTCTTTTCTGGAGAATATAATTTGACACCTATTTCTTGAGCTTTCTCAGTGGCAGAAACTATTCTAGAATAGAGATCAAGTTTCACCCCATGAGGCACTTGCAAAAACTTAGAGGAAAGAGGAAATATTTAGAAAAATAAAATGTACTGGGTTATCAAATCTCCAAAACAGGAGATCACGTGATTCTTAAGTACTGATGACTTCTCAGTATTTAAAACATAAGGACTTGAACTTCCCTGGTGGCACAGTGGATATGAGTCTGCCTGCCAATGGCAGGCGACACAGGTTTGATCCATGGTCCGGGAAGATTCCACATGCCACAGAGCAAATAAACCCATGTGCCACAACTTCTGAGCCTGAGTTCTACAACCCACACACTGCAACTATTGAACCCGAGTGCCGCCAACTACTCTAAGTCCACTTGCCCTACAGTCCATGCTCTGCAACAAGAGAAGTCACTGCAAAGAGAAGCCCGCACACCACAACTAGAATAGCCCCTGCTCACCACAGCTAGAAAAAGCCCAAGCACAGCAACAAAGACCCAGCACAGCCAAAAAATAATAAATACATACACACAATAAGGACTCAATGAAAAGCTACCAAATTTATGAAAACAATACCCCATGTACAATGTCACATGACAACTGCCTTTAGAATGATGAAGAAATGCTTATTAGAGTTCAGAGATAGGAAAAACTAAGTTGGCGGGGAGGTTCAGGCAGGTGATAGAGAGGTCAAATTGTACAGTAGCTGGAATTTGTATAGTATGACAGAAGAAGCCAGGAGAAATACAGAATTTACATTCAAAAAATTAAGGAGAGGCTAGCTGTGCTAAATCCAGAGATGGAGTGTAAAATTAGTGGATGCTAAGAATGGAAACACCAGTTGGAGAGATTACACAGTCTTTCCAAGAACACAGAAAAGTTAGGATTTTATTCTGCAGCAATAAAACTCTCAGTCAGGCTAGGGTTAAGAAGACCTGGGTACAACTTGAACCAATTTATTGAACCATACTTTCTTTATCTGCATTAAGTTGGACTAGAAATTAGCCTAGGGCATTGTCTTGTTGACTATGAGAAACAGTTCTTAGAGTAAAAAATATTAATTTGTTACCTGAATGATTATAATTGTACTTTTCAAGAGCCACTGAAAAGTAAAAAGCTGTTATGAATTTAACAATGCTTTTAATCTATTTCTACTCTAGTGTCCAAAATAGCATCCATATATTCATTTTTAAAAACAACTCCAATAGGTATAAGGCTTACCACATTATGATTTTAATTAGCATTTCCCTATTAGTAATGAGACTAGGCATCCTTTTGTATTTACAGATCTTTTTAAGCCTTCTATAAAATGTCTGTTCAGGTCTTCTGCCTGTTTCTCTATGATTGACTTGACAGATACTTTGTATATTCTGCATACATAATTCTTTTCAATTTTCTCCCTTTGCAAATGTTTTTTCTTAGCTTTTTGATTGCTACTTTCTTCATGGTGTTTTTATAATGAAAAGAAATTCTTCATTTTAATGAAGTTAAATTTATTATTCTTTAATTACGTGAATCTTTGTTTCCTTAGGTAATCCTTCCCTATCCCAGGGTCATACAGGAATTCTATATTTTCTATGTAAGATTTTAAAGTCTATCCTTCACACTTATATCTACCTGGTCTGTGTTTATTATCATGTGAAAACGGTATACAAGCTGATTTTTCCACATGGATAATTATCCTACAGAGGTTTTGAATATTCTATCTTTCTCCCACTGATTAGCAAAGCCATCTATGTCTTTTAACAAAAAATCTTCCCTATTCGCATAGATGTGTTTCAGCACTTTCTTCTTTTCTATTGCCCTAGTTATTTAAATTTCTGCCAATGCCACAGTTTTAATTATTATAGCTTTGTAATAAATTGTGGCACCTGTGAAGGAAAACCCCTTAACGTCTTCAAGTTCCATTAAACATTATTTAAAATGCACAAATATTTAGAAACACATAATATTCAACTAATAAATATGATACACAGCTTCTCTCAACTTAAACATTGGCAGAGGGGATGTGGAAATGAATCAAATTACTTAATTTGAACATAAAATCACTTACAACTGGAAATTGATTTTAGCCTTTGGACTTATATTCTGAGTATGCTTTTGCCACCCACATAATAGAAAGAGAAAAAGCAAATGCCAGATAAATGGAATATATCTCAGCCACCTATAGAAAAGACAATCCAAATAAATACTCTAAACCAAAATGAAGTACATCACCTTTGGAGACAAGAAAATTCTTTATTCCCTGTCTCATAAAAGTGATGAGTTCAATAAGCGGTGAGAAAATTTTGAAATAACTGACATCTCAAAAATGATTCTTTCAAAAAAAAAACCAAGCTGCCCAAGGATAAAACACAGATTGAGTTGCTAAAGATACAAATATGCATGAGTTCCTTTTGACCATGTCATTTACAAGGAAATGTATAAAGGATATTATTTGAAAACAAAATCTGAATTAGGCTCTGGTTTACTCTAATATACGTCATACTCTTTCAGTCCTTCTGGTGTACATTTCTTTTCAATTAAAATGCCACTCCATGCATTCATGTGCCACATTTTTTTCTACAGATTACACAATGAAAGGAATTATAGTTGAACACATAATTCTACTTGAATAATCAAGCTCATTTGGAAAGTTAGTTCTGATATCTGCAGCTGGGCTGTAAAGGCATCACTGGGCTCACAGATACAAGAGTGTAAATGTCAGCAGGAGAACACTTGGAAAACGGGTAACATCTTCCCTTCACAGCAGCGCTCTTGGTTAAATGGAATGTTGTGCTCTAAACTAAATTATTTCAAGTCTATTTGTGAAACTCAGTTGGATACATGTTTCCTATATCAACAACGGCTGGAGATAAATCTGCCAAAACCAGCACGGTGATTTGTATTTTTAGTTACGTAAAATTTTTAGACCCAGAAATGGAATCCAAGAAAAATACAGTATTTTAGGCTCCAAATTTCCTAGATACTTTATTGAATACATCATAATGTTTAATAGTTATATTTACTATGGGTCTCTTGGTAGCACAGAAATTATACTCATTTATCTGAACTGCCCCCCAGTGACCAAACTTATTTCCAGGGCATTTCTGCTGCTACTGAGTGGAAATTGGTAGCAAGGGAATTTAAATAAGTTGCCAAAATTCTTCAATATTAAAGACAACAAATAAGGCACAGCAAGGCCTTCTTCAAGGGATTAAGACTTCAACACCCTTAGAGGAAATACCTTTCTAATGTTTTCACATGTTTGAGAGGAGGGCAGAGTTGAAGAGTCAGTGAGCTACAAATGAGACAAAGCACCACCATGCTTCCCCTGTGGGGAGGTAGAGATTTAAGGATACAAATTTGAAAAACACTCAAACAATAATTTTTTTTTTCCATTTAAAGGATGAAGAAAGTATGCAAAATTGTGGCAGGGAGAACTGAGGTCTAAAGAATGCCAAATGCTTATGATGTAGGATGGACCATACCATTCTCCTCAGATAATTGTTTTAAAACCTCAATCCATTAGCCTGCAGTATATTATCTCAGGGTCCCCATCATCCATGCCCAACTGTCCATCTCTAAAGCAACTTCAGAGGACTTCCCTAGTGATACAATAGCTAAGACTCAGTGGTTTCAATGTGGAGGCCTGGGTCCAATGCCCTGATCAGGGAACTAAGACCCCACATGCCACAACTAAAGATTCCACATGCCCCAACTAAGACCCAGCACAGCCAAAAAAAAATTATTTAAAAACTGAAAATATTAAAGCAACTTCATTAGAGAACCTCAAGTGCTATTCAGAGAGAACAGAAAACCCCACACCACTATAAGCAAGATTTAAAGCAGGAGTTGAACACATCTTAGGAAGCAACTATCTGTTCAGATCCTTAAATGATAGGAGAAAATTCTCTGCTTGATATAGGTGATTCTGTAAGCATAGCATTTGACTTGTTGGATGGGAAGACACAGATATGAGTGCATGGGCTTCTCACATCCCTTCTTCCTGTGAGAGATGGTGGGTTTGTTTGCTGGTTCAGCACCTGTTCTAACCTTCCAGCACAGCAAAGCAGGCAAGCTGGAAAACTGTACTTCCCAATCTCCTTGCAGCTAGCATTCTGCATGTTATCCAACTGCCACCAATCAGGTATTCTTGAGCAAGACCTTGATTCAGAGCTGAGTCACTCTGAAAGGAAAGCACTCACCTGGGATGGATTTACATGGAGCAAGGAAAGCAAGATGCAGGACACCTATTTGTGCTGCACTGAGGCTGGCCGAGTCGGCAAGTTCTGTGTCAATAACTGTGGTGGCAGCTGCCTGAGTAGCAGCTTTATGCCCTCAGCAGAGGCAGCAGCTCCTTTAGTAGCCAGCATGGTCCCACACTGTGGTTCCAGATGTACTTCAGTCAGAGCCTGTGTGCATGCTAAGTCTCTGGAGTCATGTCTGATTCTCTGCAATGCTATGACGGTAGCCCGCCAGGCTCCCTGTCCATGGGATTCTCCAGGCAAGAATACTGGAATGGGTTCCCATGCCCTCCTCCAGGGGATCTTCCCAACCCAGGGATGGAACCTGGGTCTCCTGCACTGCATGAGGATGCTTTACCACTAGTGATACTTGGGGAACCCCTCAGTCAGGGCATGTTTCTTCAGACTTCTCAATGAAATGTTGAGCTCTTTATTTACTTCTCTAAGTAAATACTCTTCTGGCTAGAAAAGTCACAGTGGATTTTGATATGTGTGTATCAGAACTGTAACTACTAACATATCTTACAAATCTATAAAATATTATAAACAGAAAACAATCACTGAATGAAATCATCCACTAACATTCTGAAAATGAGTAGTGAATTAAAAATCAAGTCCCTTGTTTTAACAAATGGTTTACATAGCTATGTAAAAATATCTGTAAGTCAAAGAGACTTTGCCTGAGACACTTGTATTTTAGAAAACAAGCTGTGTTTAAATTACAAGCAAATTATATCCCTAAATTAATTTGCAGTGGAGTGACTGTGACCTTGGTTGTATTTGTATAGGACATCACTGTTCTAAGTGGTTACTGAGTTTCTAAGTCATCTCAAAAACATTACATAAGCTTTACTGGAGCAGAAATACCACAAAATTGCCATTAAAAGAAAACAGAAGTATCATATTATGAAACCAGTGATTATACAAAGCAGAAACAAATTAAGTAAGAAAAATTGAATTTAGAGTGAATGTTGGTTTTCGAGGGTACAAATGAGTTTCACTATATGAAGAAAACTCAGAAATTATCATTGAGTATCCCAACAGACATTAGAAGTGATGATGCTGATTCATTTATATATCTAATATTTCCTCATAAAATTATGACATCTCTTTTCTAAGACACACTTGTACCACTAATATTATGCACAGCTTTCAGCTGTAATTGGTGACATTAGGAGGACTCACAACTACAATAGAGAAGAAAGGGCCATAGAGATAAAAGAGAGGAAACTTCTTAAGAAACTGTTGATTAAAAACCAGTGAGGTACTATCTCACGCCAGTCAGAATGGCTGCGATCCAAAAGTCTATAAACAATAACTGCTGGAGAGGGTGTGGAGAAAAGGGAACCCTCTTCCACTGCTGGTGGGAATGCAAGCAATTACAGCCACTATGGAGAACAGTGTGGGGATTCCTTAAAAACCTGGAAATAGAACTGCCTTATGACCCAGCAATCCCACTGCTGAGCATACACACCAAGGAAACCAGAACTGAAAGAGACACGTGTACCCCAATGTTCATCGCAGCACTATTTACAATAGCCAGGACATGGAAGCAACCTAGATGTCCATCGGCAGACAAATGGATAAGAAAGTTGTGGTACATATACAGAATGGAATATTACTCAGCCAATAAAAAGAAAGCATTTGCGTCAGTTCTAATGAGGTGGATGAAACTGGAGCCTATTATACAGAGTGAAGTAAGCCAGAAAGAAAAACACCAATACAGTATACTAACACATATATATGGAATTTAGAAATATGGTAACAATGACCCTATAAGTGAAACAGCAAAAGAGACACAGATATAAAGAACAGACTTTTGGACTCTGTGGGAGACCACGAGGGTGGGATGATTTGAGAGAATAGCATTGAAACATTTATATTACCATATGTGAAATAGAGGACCAGTCCAAGTTCAATGCATGAAACAGGACAACCCAGAGGGATGGGATGGGGAGGGATTGGTGGGGGGGGGGGGTGTGGGAAGAGGGGGGAGAGGGGAACACATGTACATCCGTGACTGATTCATGTCAATGTATGGCAAAACCACAGTATTGTAAAGTAATTAGCCTCCAATTAAAAGAAAGAAAGAAACTGTGGATTCGAAGAAAAATGAGGGTATTTATGTCAATGTGCCTTTAAGGGTTAACGCAGTAGGCTTGAGATGCCTCAGTCCCTTTACATTCCAAAGAAAGAATTGGCCCTTAATCAGTTCCTGGGGAAATAATCCCTAAATTCTTGAAATATGCCATCTGATAAGATTCTGTTTATACCTGAGACCTTGAATTACATCAGATAGTTTAAGCAAAGGAGATGTAAGATGAATGTCTATTTTTGTTCTCCAGGACCCCTGGGACATGCTGTCTGGTTACAGGGAAGAGGGTTTTGGTAGGTTGGATCTGTTTCTTTGATGTTAACCTTGGCTTTTTGTTGTTTTTGTTATTATAATCACACCTAATGACCTACCTCAGGGGAACCCTGACCCTCTGCCTGAACCTTAAAACAAACTGCCTTTGTTCAGGACCCTGTTGCTTTGGGGTGGAGTTAACTGAAGGCAGATTGTCTGCGAGAATAGCACAGGCTCATTGTTTCCACAGATAGAGAAAGAACACTATTTGTCTATTCACATGGCCTCAGACTATCTCCCATAGATTACTTATTTATCACAAAGGGATAATCCAGGTCAATAATGGAGAGCTCAGGTGATCATCACCTTAAGAAGTGATCAAGCTCAGCTCCACCAATAGTGAAAAGACATGAGAGGCTGACGTGTAGAATTTAGACACACAAACCACATTAATACACACATACACCTGTTATTTAAACATATATAATTGCAATTCAATTATTCATAACATGAAAAATTGGATTTAGTGTAGAAAAATGTGGGAATTTTGAAAGGATGATTGCATGTATTGTATTCTTGCATATAAACACAATTGAGTTTCTGAAATAGAATGACAGTGTGTATGAAATAAATCTTTTCCATTGTATAGGAGAAGGCGATGGCACCCCACTCCAGTACTCTTGCCTGGAAAATCCCATGGATGGAGGAGCCTGGTAGGCTGCAGTCCATGGGGTCACTAAGAGTCAGACACGACTGAGCGACTTCACTTTCACTTTTCACTTTCATGCATTGGAGAAGGAAATGGCAACCCACTCCAGTGTTCTTGCCTGGAGAATCCCAGGGACAGGGGAGCCTGGTGGGCTGCCGTCTATGGGATCGCACAGAGTCGGACACGACTAAAGTGACTTGGCAGTAGCAGCAAAGAATCATAAAGTCTTGGTACTTAATGAAAATCTGGATGTAGTATCACTGGGAAATTAACATCCAAATAGCTCTCTCTTTTGGTGGGATACCATGCTTGTTGCAATGTGGATGAGATAGATTCAAAGAAACCAAACAGCCTAACCCATATTCTTGAGAAACAGATTCTTATTGGAAAGATCTGACACATTGCTTTTGTCAAGGCTGTGATTTTCCTTTCCACAAACATCTCTGAAACTCTCCTACTAAAAGATCACTGGAATCCTGGAATAAGCCAAACAAAAGGGTTATGTAAAGTCTCCTTTGAAAAACTGAACTATTCGCTTTTCAATCCCCAAGGGCTCAATAAAATGCTCCAGAGAAACAGCATGAGAATTGAAATGCTGTTATCTTTGGAGGGTCTACTGGAAATGTTGACAACTGGGAGAGAGGAAAGAGCGCTGGGCTAGGAGTCTTCAGCCATGGCCCAGGCTCCAGCTCTGAAGTGTGCTGGGTGTGTCACATAGGGACTATTATCTAGCATCACTGAGTGTTAGTTTTCATTACGTAATGGCGTTCACAATAACATTGAGGGCTGCTTTAAAAACAAAATGACTGAAAAAAAACATGAAAATGTTTTTCAATTCAGCACTCTGCAAGCATTAGACAGAGAGTTGAAAGCAGCTTTGGGTGTTGATTCCCAGACACACTCCCTGCACCTATACCTTTTCCCTTTTCTTCCCAGTTTCTACCTCTTTTCACTCAGAGTAGAAAGTTTGAAGGGCTTGTGTGTGCATGCTCAGTCATTTCAGTCGTGTTGACTCTTTGTGACCCTATGAACCATAGCCCACCAGGCTCCACAGTCCATGTGATTTCCCAGGCAAGAATACTGGAGTGGGTTGCCACGCCCTCCTCAAGGGAATCTTCCCAACCCAGGGATCAAACCACATCTCCTGCACCTCCTGCACTACGGGCAGAATCTTTACCGCTGAGCCACCAGGGAAGCCTTTCAAGGGCTCCTACTGCTGCTGCTAAATCGCTTCAGTCGTGTCCGACTCTGTGTGACCACATAGATGGCAGGCCACCAGGCTCCCCTGTCCCTGGGATTCTCCAGGCAAGAACACCAGAGTGGCTTGCCATTTCCTTCTCCAATGCGTGAAAGTGAAAAGTGAAAGTGAAGTCGGCTCCTACTAATATTTATTAAATCAGGATTTCATTAGGGAGGCTCCAGTGGGAAAAATAGACCTAACTCTCCCACATTAAACATGACTTTGACAAAAACAAAATACACATCTACACTAAATTCAACTGCTTGAACAAGGAACTACTTTGTTCTGGCAGGTTGCAGGGACCATCTTACACACTAGGTGCTCTTGAAAAGGTCAAGAAATCATGTTATGAAGAGCTTCTTAAAATGATGAGGTATATTCTTCTAAGTCTTCAGGGGAAAAATATACACTTTACCAAGCTGACATTATTTTATAGGGGTGCTTGAATATTAAGGAAAAACATAGCTCTCTATTTAGCCAAATGCTCCTCAGTCCAAGAGATTACTGGATAAAACCTATCCAAAATAAACTCTCAAAGCAGATAAAAATCAAAGCCATTGGCCAAAGATAAGAAAATGCTAGAAGTGTATGTATGGCCATTCTTACTGGGGTATCAGGTCTGTGGTGATGGAAGGAGTATTTAACAAGGAGTCACTTTCCTGGGGTTCTGCCAAGTCTTGGTTATGAACTCACTTGACTTTTCAGAGCCCCGGTTTTCTCTGGGTAAGTTAGATGCATGTAAAATCTTTCTCAACAACAACATTCCATGTTTATCATTTTCTAATCACTTACTCTAACCCAAATTTTGTTTATAATTTTGACTTTTCTAAAACTGGAAAATTGTGAGTTGGTCCTACAATATAATTATTTCCAATCTACTTGACTGAAATGGATTTTAACATCAGAATGAAATGCTTTTATGCCTAACCCTTGACATGAAGTGCAGTAAAAATTTCTCATCAGACTACCCATGAGCCAAGCACATACTGAGTTTACCCCTCAAAATGCATTTATCACTGAATACTAATTTCACCATTCAAAAGAAAATACCATGAATTGACATTATAAATAAATGTATTTTTCCAGCTGCAGGATAACCTCTGAAATGCCACCTTTATGACTTTATTGTGGATTAATTTCTCTCCTCTAAAACCAGTATGTCTCTGAATGCACCTGTCTTAACTGCTATGGTGCCTTTCCTCTGCTTCAGCCTATCAATACTGCACTCACAGCTCTGCCTCATCTCCCCAGCCTGTGGAGAAACTGAAGGGAAAACAAGAGGACTTGATTTCTGTATCTAACCTCTCAAAAGCTCTATTTATTCTTCTCTAAATGGGGCATTATTAATGCCTGCAGCACACATTATGTCAAATAAAGTCAAACATGTTTTCACTTTTCAATATTTTAGCAAACTATTCATTCAACACTGATAAAAAAAAAATACACATGGTCTGTTCCTTAATAGCTAGATTTTTTCATCAGTTTCTGCCCATTTTCTAAAGAGGAGAATGTTCATCCAATGCACAGAACCATTTGTTAAATTCGACTTGACAAAAATGCTTCAAACCCCTCCCACATGGTCTAGTTCCAAACATTGTACTAAACTCTGAGATGTAAAGATGAAAACAAAACTAACATGTTATCCCTCTTTTCACAATGTTTACACTTAGTGGGGGTGAGGGGGGCAGACACACAAGTAAAAATAACTAAACTCATATATATGTGCACATATGTATATTACTTGTTCATTATAATAAGTGCTACAATGACATGTTCAAAATACTGTGGCAGCACCAAAGATGGGACAGGCACTGATTTCTTCTTGGGGATTCCAGGGAAGTTTCACAAGGAAGGTGACATTTGAAGAGTGAAGAAGTTACCCAGTCAGAGAAGGATGAAAAAGAAAGTAATGGAAGAGGAATCTGCATTAGTAAAACCACAGACGGCAGCAAGTAGAATGGGGACAACTAGCATCATCAGACGGAGAAGGCACTGGCACCCCACGCCAGTACACTTGCCTGGAAAATCCCATGGACGGAGGAGCCTGGGGGGCTGCAGTCCATGGGGTCGCTAAGAGTCGAACACGACTGAAGTGACTTAGCAGCAGCAGCAGCAGCAGCAGAGGGAACAATTCACAGGCGAAATAACAAGAGGTGACTGAGATGTTAAATGCCATGCAAAGGATCTTAAACACTATCTTGTAGAAAATGTGTAATGAAAAAAGGTTTTAGCCATTGTTGAATTAACAAATTTCTGTTTGTTTTGAAATAACTTTGATGATGATATTGTTGATGAACTATAGATGGATAAACTGAAGATGAGGTTTAAATGAAGACACGAGAGAGATGGCCTTTTGGGGAAAGGTAGGTATAGAGAGGCAAGATTCTAGAGACATTCAAGAGGTAGACCCCATTGTACTTGGTGATCAGATGAGTAGAGAGATGAATATGGGAAGAAATAGAAAGAGGGGAGAGTCAGAATCGATTCCAAGAGATCTCGCTTGGATATGTCTCCTCAAGAAAGTGGGGGGAAAGGCAGAAATTAAAAAATGCCACTACATTAAGCTGCAAAGCTGTTGCATACCAAAGGAAACTGTCAACAAAATTAAAACGCTGCCTACTGAATGGCAGAAGATAGTGCAAATATCTGATAAGAGGTTAATATACAAAATATACAAGGAACCCTACAAGTCAACATCCAAATACTAAACAATTCAAAGAAAAAAATGGGCAGAGGACATGCATAGTCATCTTTCCAAAGACATACAAAAGGCCAACGGGCACATGAAAAGAAGCTCAATGTCATTAATCATCAGGGAAATACAAATCAAAACCACAAGGAGCTACTACCTCACGCTTGTTAGAATGGCTATTACTAAAAAGACAACAAATAGCAAGTGTTGACAAGGATGGAGAAAAGGAAACAGCTGTGCACTGTTGATGGGAATGCAAATTGGTACAGCCACTATGGAAAACTATATGGAGGTTCCTCAAAAAATTAAAAATAAAACTACCATATGATCTAGCAATTCCACTCCTGGGTGTTTATCTGAAGTAAACAAAAACATGAACTTGAAAAGATATGCACTACTAACTTCATTGCAGCAATATTTACAGTGGCCAAGATACAGAAGTAACCCAAGTGCCCATCAAGAGACGAATGGATTAAAAAAGACATGGTACATATTGTATATAATGGAATATTGGCCATAAAAAAGAACAAAATCTTGCCATTTGTGAAAACATCAATGGACCTAGATGGTATTGTGCCAAGTGAAACAAGTCAGAGAGAGAAAGACAGATACTGTACAATTTCACTTATGTGTGGAATCTAAAAATCAAACAAATGAACAAGCATGATGAAACATAGTTATACATACAGAGAACAAACAGGCAGTTGCTGGAGAGGAGGAGGTAAAAAGAAATAGATAAGAGAGATTAAGAGGTACAAACTTGCAGTTGCAAAATAAAGGTGCATTAATACCAGACCACCTGACCTGCCTCTTGAGAAATTTGTATGCAGGTCAGGAAGCAACAGTTAGAACCGGACATGGAACAACAGACTGGTTCCAAATAGGAAAAGGAGTACATCAAGGCTGTATATTGTCACCCTGCTTATTTAACTTATATGCAGAGTACATCATGAGGAAAGCTGGGCTGGAAGAAGCACAAGCTGGAATCAAGATTGCCGGGAGAAATATCAATAACCTCAGACATGCAGATGACACCATCCTTATGGCAGAAAGTGAAGAGGAACTCAAAAGCCTCTTGATGAAAGTGAAAGTGGAGAGTGAAAAAGTTGGCTTAAAACTCAACATTCAGAAAACGAAGATCATGGCATCCGGTCCCATCACTTCACAGGAAATAGATGGGGAAACAGTGGAAACAGTGTCAGACTTTATTTTGGGGGGCTCCAAAATCACTACAGATGGTGACTGCAGCCATGAAATTAAAAGACGCTTATTCTTTGGAAGGAAAGTTATGACCAACCTAGATAGCATATTCAAAAGCAGAGACATTACTTTGCCAACAAAGGTCCGTCTAGTCAAGGCTATGGTTTTTCCTGTGGTCATGTATGGATGTGAGAGTTGGACTGTGAAGAAGGCTGAGTGCCGAAGAATTGATGCTTTTGAACTGTGGTGTTGGAGAAGACTCTTCAGAGTCCCTTGGACTGCAAGGAGATCCAACCAGTCCATTCTAAAGGAGATCAGCCCTGGGATTTCTTTGGAAGGAATGATGCTAAAGCTGAAACTCTAGTACTTTGGCCACCTCATGCGAAGAGTTGACTCATTGGAAAAGACTCTGATGCTGGGAGGGATTGGGGGCAGGAGGAGAAGGGGACGACAGAGGATGAGATGGTTGGATGGCATCACTGACTCGATGGACATGAGTCTGAGTGAACTCCGGGAGTTGGTGATGGACAGGAAGGCCTGGCGTGCTGCGATTCATGGGGTCGCAAAGAGTCAGACACGACTGAGTGACTGATCTAATCTGATCTGATCTGATTAAGCAGAAGTAGATGCTTTTCTGGAACTCTGTTCCATTTTCAATAATCCAACGGATATTGGCAATTTGATTTGAGATAGTAGATGTTCACTAAACTTATTGTGATGATCTTTTCATGATGCATGTAGGTTAAATTATTACATTATACACCTCAAACTTACATGATGCTGCAAGTAAATATATGTTAATAAACTAGAAGAAATAAAGATCTAGCCCAGAGGAAAAAGGAAAAGGAACAGTGCTAGTGAGAAGGAAATGAAACAATATTACAAAAAAAAGGGACCATCAGGTGAAACTTCTCTATGGCAAGAGGGACAAGGGCCTGGAAAACAGCTAATGAGATTTGAGCTCTGAGCCTGAGAGGAAAAACAAGCATATGAAATTGGGAGGTGGCAGAGGACCAGACCAGGAAGGATCCCACTGAGAATGGTAGAGACATCACTGAATTGTTTCAGGTGGGGACAGGATACAATCAAATTTTTCATTGAAATGATCCAGTCAAGGGGTTTGGGCCTTCCAAGGTGGTGCTAGTGGTAAAGAACCTACCTGCCAATGCAGGAGAAGTACGAGATGCGGGTTCAATCCCTGGGTCAGGAAGATTCCCTGAAGAAGGGCATGGCAACCCACTCCAGTATTCTTGCTTAGAGGAGCCTGATGGGCTATAGTCCATGGGGTCGCACAGAGTTAGACATGAAGCAACTTAGCACGCAGTATGTAGTCAAGGGGTTTCATGGGTAAGTGTAGGAGAGAATACAAATAGAAGTAAGGTGATTTTCCAAAATGTCTAAGCACTAAGAGTGATTCATTCTAAAATGTAGCTTTGAGGCTTATGTGTTCAGGATTCATACCTGCTCAACGAAAAACAGTAGGAAGGATTTTTATCTGCCCATCTATTTATCACAGGAGATGGAGTCTTGTTTGGCAATAGAGCAATACCTGTTTGAGATGTAGAGGTAAATCACTGGCATTAGGAATCACCAATTTTCTGAAGGACTAGGAAATTATGTCCTTGCTTCTTTTGGAATAAATACCAACGTAAACTGAAAATGGAAAAGATCCTTCATAATCTGGCTCTGCCTACTTCTCCAGCCTCACCTGCCCCTCCTCCCCCTTTACCTTATGCTGCAGCCATTCTAAGCCACTTACGGTTTCCCAGTCACATCAGTTTCTCTCATTTTTCGATCTTTGTCCCGGCATTTGCTCTACTGGAGTAATGGTTATATATCCATCCTTCTGTCCAGAAGATGCTTCTCCCAGGAAGTCTTTTCTGAACTCCCCAACACTGAAGTAAACAGATATCCTATCCAGATATACACATGTACAGGGCACACTGCTTGTTTCCAATCTGGAGGTTTGCCAGATCTACCTCCCAGCTGTCATTCAACTGGCTGCTACCAGGAAAGCAGAGGAAATCTGAGAGCTTGTGGCCAGGAGCTTCCCTGGGGGCTCAGTCGGTAAAGAATCTGCCCGCAATGTGGGAGACCTGGGCTTGATCCCTGGGTTGGGACGATCCCCTAGAGTAGGAAACGGCAACCCACTCCAGTATTCTTGCCTGGCCACCATGGGGGTCTCAAAGAGTCGGACATGACTGAGCGGCTTAGCACAGCACAACAGAGGTCCTCATGGGGGAAAAGAAAATAGTCAGAAACCAAGCAGATCAGGAACAAGTCAGGGAGTTCAACCTATTATTCTGTTGCTCAGAGAAATTATAAGGGATTATGCTGTGAACATAATGCTCATCTATTTTTTTAAAACTCTTTGAAGTAAGAATAACACAGCAGGAGACCATCACCAAGCCTCTTCCAACATCCAACAAGAGGATTCACTAGAAATCTTTCTCATTCCTCTTTAAAAAAAAAAAAAAAAGATTTGCAAAATAGAAGCCCATTTTGTCACAATATTGAAGTTCAGACATTTCAAGGAGTCTGAAATAATTTACAAAACAAAGAAAGGGGTTTTTTTGTTTCCAGGCATTTCTGTGAGGGTTGCCTGAAGGAAACAAAGACTATGGAGGGAATGAGTTGTTTCCTCTCCTCTAATAGACATACAGTTCGGGGTATAGCCCTGTGGGGGGTTTTTTGATACTGAGTTGGACTGTGGCTTTTCCTGTCACTTCTGTCTGTAATGTAATTATTTTTGCTCTATTTGCTTGCCATATCACACAACCACACAGACCAGGGACCAACACAAACAATAGTATTATCATTTTCAACAGATGCTTACATTTATTTGAAGAAACTGGGAAAGATAGTGAAGTCAGGTTACAGAGCAATTTGTAGTAATGTGACCGTGCAATTTATCAAGAGAGACACAAACTGCCAGCAATATTGAAAAATCAGTTTCAGGACTTGGAGGATTTTACTAAAGTTACAGAGAAGTTCAAAAAAACCAAAGTCCCCAGTGACTGCCGTGTAAGCTCCATGGTTGGCCCAAATGGTATCATTTTCACCCTGCCCTGGAAATTAAGCAACTCTGAGCTGATAAAGCCCATAATTTAACATGTAGAGCAAATTGCTAAAGCACTTAACCAGTGAGGTACTAATCTTCCTTTCCTATGTGAACTCAAACTGACTCCTGACAGCAAAATCAATTGAAGAGATTTACCCTAGGGATAGCTTCTAAAGAGCAGTGTAATCAGGAGATAAGGAAATTGATGGACAGTGTGTTATCACAGCCCCCCGCCAACAGGCCACCAGCTACCAAAGGCTTCCTACAGCCCTGAGCCTACAATTGTGTCAGAGATCCTCTCAAGCAGATCTCATTGAACTCAAGGTATCTTGGGGTCAAGAAACCTTTTCTCATATTGATTTCATCTCCTCACCTGAAACACTTGAGATCAAAAAAATTTGTCACATTGGTTTTGGGGGACAGCAACAGAATTATTTTAAAGAAAAAAAAAAACAACTTCTGCTTTTTCATATTTTACAGAATGCTTTGAGCTACAGGTCAACATGTTTGACAGCTGACAAATTTGCACGTGCCTTATGGCTTCTTAAACTGTCTGCTTTGAAGTCAACAGGGTTCCATAAATCCAGTATTTTAATCTTGTGAGTTTTCCATTACAAGCAAATAACCATCTGATGCTTAAATTGATGAAAAGATGCTTATGGCCTCATTGCTCCAATGCAACATGTTATGTCTTGAGACACCCACCTCCATCCCTACAGCAGAGTGTGCATATCTCAAATGCGAATGACCACTCTGTAGCTTACTAACCATGTATACTTGAACAAGTATTAAATCTCCTGGACTGTTTCCTTACCTGCATCTTTTATCACCTTCCTCCAAGGGCTGTTATGAGAAGTGAATGAGATAACACAGATAAAGTACCCAGCACAGGCCATGACACAAAATAATATAAACACTGCTTTCCTTTATTTTTTTCTTAGTACTAATATTTGGTCTGAGTGTTGAATAAATTTAAATCTCCTGTCTAAATATCAGAACATACTTGGAGTACTACCAGGAAAGGACACTCATCCCAGAGCTGAAATTCCCATTATTTCCTCTCTGCATATTCTTTAAGTTATGAACTGAACTGATATTCTTTAAGTAACCAATCCATTATATAAATTCTCCCAAATCATGTCTCTAACTTTGTAACCACACAGGCCTGCTTATGGGCTTCCCCAGTAGCTCAGCTGGTAAAGAATCCACCTGCAATGCAGGAGACCCTGGTTCAATTCCTGGGTCAGGAAGATCCCCTGGAGAAGGGATAGGCTACCCACTCCAGTATTCTTAGGCTTCCCTTGTGGCCCAGATGGTAAAGAATCTGCCAGCAACGTGGGAGACCTGGGTTCAATCCCTGGGTTGGGAAGATCCCCTGGAGAAGGGCATGGCTACCCATTCCAGTATTCTTGCCTGCAGAATCCCCATGGACAGAGCCTGGCAGCCTGCCAATCAAATATCAAAGAGCCTTTCCATCAGACCAGAATGAGCAACTGGGAAGATACAAGTGATCTGGATATCTGTGCCATGAAAGCAGCATAAGTTTAGAGGAGGAAGGGGTTTTCCAGGAAGACAGAATAGCAGCCAGAAGCCACTCGAATGTCAATTAGGCAGAAAGTTAGGAATAAAGAAAGCTAAGCGAGATCTCTATTAAGTAGCACCATCCCTTTAGGGTTAAAACAAAATTATCTTGGATGGGATTATTATAAAATTAGCCTCTTTGAAGTCAAGCAAGCTGAAAACATCTTCGTAGAATGTTAAAAATTCAGGCATGAAAAAAGACTTTAAGTGTTACCTAATCATCCAAAGCTTAGATGCCTGTTATAACATCCCAAGAAATAATGCATTTATTCTGAAACACCTCCAATGACTTACAAAATAAATCATACACATTCCAACTTTAGATGGCTGTGACCATTGGAAACTTCTTCCATATCTCAAGTCAAAAATCTCTCTCCTTGGAAGCTCTTGGTTAAAATACTAACATTCAAGTCTTCACAGAAAGTCTAATTATATGTTCACATGTGAAATGCAAGTCAAAGTATTACTTGCTCAGTCATGTCCAACTTTTTGTGACCCCATAGACTGTAGCCCACCAGGCTCCTCTGTCCATGGAATTCTCTAGGCAAGAATACTGGAGGAGGGAGGAGCCAAGATGGCAGAGGAGTAGGATGGGGAGAACACTTTCTCCCCCACAAATTCATCAAAAGAGCATTTAAACGTCGAGTAAATCCCACAAAACAACTTTTGAATGCCAGCAGAGGACATCAGGCACCCAGAAAAGCAACCCAACTCTTCGAGAGGAGGTAGGAAAAAATATAAAAGACAAAAACAGAGACAAAAGAGGGAGGGACGGAGTTCTGTCCCGGGAAGGGAGTCTTAAAAAGAGAGAAGCTTCCAAACACCAGGAAACCTTCTCACTGCCGAATCTGTGCCAAGCTTTGGAAGCACAGAGGGCAACTTAACAGGGAGAAAAAATAAATAATTAAAACTCGCAGATTGCGAGCCCTACAGTAACTCCCCCAGTGGAGAAGCAGCGCAGACGCCTGCACACGCCATTGGCAAGCGGGGGCTGGGCAGGGAGGTGCGGCGTGGGCTGCATCGCTGAGAGTAAGAATCTGGCCTGAATACCCTGAGCGCTATCTGAGCGAAATAATTTGGGCTAGCAAACCAGACTATGGGATATCTACCACGCGAAAAGCCAGCCCTAACCTAAGACACCGCCAGGCCCGCGCACGGAACAAAGGACTGAACAGAGATAGCCGGCTGCAGACCTTCCCCCTCCAGTGACAGGCAGCCAGAGCCGGAAGGGGGCAATCGCAGCCCCAGAGAGACATTATCTATAAAACTGTAAGCAGGCTTTTTTGCTAACCAAAACTCCTTGGGGGTCTGGACAGTCAACATCTGCCTGAGAAGGTGCACCGGTTTTACACCCAGATAACTGAGTGGCGGGGAGGCGATAAGTCGCAGCATTGGCGCTCACCAAACACCTCATCACCTGAGCTGCTCGGACCTGGGAAGAGCACAAAACGCAGGCCCAACTGAGTCTGCGCCTCTGAGGGCTACCCGAGTGCCTGAACCTGAGCGGCTTGGACCTGGGAGGTACATGCAGCCCAGGGCCGGCCTCGGATTGTTCCCGGCGGAACAACCTAGAGCCCGAGCAGTGTGGGCAGGGTGGCTACACGCGCCATGAGCGGGGGCAGACCCAGTGTGGCTGAGGCACTGCGAGCGCACTCCAGTGTTATTTGTTTGCAGCATCCCTCCCTCCCTCCCCACAGCGCGACTGAACGAGTGAGCCTAAAAAAAAAAAAAAAAAAGTGTCCTCCACCGTCCCCTTTGTGTCAGGGCGGAAACCAGGCACTGAAGAGACCAGCAAACAGAAGAAGTTATAACAGAGGGAAACGCCTCGGAGATTAAAACCCTGTGGTTACTATGGACTACATAGGAAGGGACCTATAGATCTTGAGAAATATAAGTCGGACCAAGGAACTAGCCAAAAATGAACTGAACCCACAATACTCACAACAAAACCAGAAAAAGTCCTAGATATATTTTTACTATTTTTACGATCATTCTTTTCTTTTTTTTTTTCTTAATTAAAAAAAAATTTTTTTTTAAGTCCTCTATTGTTCCTTTAATTTTCACTTTTATAACCTACTACTTTGCAAAAAAAAAAAAGACCCTATTTTTTTCTTCTTCAGCAAACTTCATATATATATATTTTACAATTTTTTGACCTTGTTTTTTTTTTTTTTCTTCTTCTTTTCTTTAACATTGTATTTTTGAAATTCCAAACTCTACTCTAGATTTTTAATTTTAGCTTTTTGGTATATGTTATCAATTTTGTACCTATAGTTTTTTTTATAATTTCTGTGACTTTTTTTTTTTCCTCTATTTCTTTCTCTTCTTCTTTTATATAACATTGTATATCTGAAATTCCGAACTCTACTCTAGATTTTTAATTTATGCTTTTTGGTATTTGATATCAATTTTGTACCTGTATTTTCTTTATAATTTTTGCGACATTGTTTGTTTTTGTTTGTTTTCTCTCTTTATTTTTCTTCTTCCTTTTTTTAACATTGTATCTTTGAAATTCCAAACTCTACTCTAGATTTTTAATCTTTGCTTTTTGGTATTAGTTATCAATTTTGTACCTGTATTTTCTTTATAATTCTCACAACCTTGTTTGTTTTTCTTTGTTCGTTTTTTCTCTCTTTCTTTTCCTTCTTTTCTACAACATCGTATTTTTGAAATTCCAAACTCTACTCTAGATTTTTAATTTTTGCTTCTATGTATTTGTTACCAATTTTGTACCTTTAAGAACCCAATCTTCAGGACCCATTTTTCACTAGGGAGCGAGATTACTGGCTGGACTGCTCTCTCTCCCTTTGGACTCTCCTTTTTCTCCACCAGGTCGCCTGTGTCTCCTCCCTAACCCCTCTCTACTCTACCCAACTCTGTGAATTTCTGTGTGTTCCAGACGGTAGAGAACACTTAGGGAACTGATTGCTGGCTGGATCTGTCTCCCTCCTTTTCATTCCCCACTTTTATCCTTCTGGCCACCTCTGTCTCCTTCCTCCTTCTTCTCTTCTCTGTATAACTCCGTGAACATCTCTGAGTGGTCCAGTTGTGGCGTGCACATAAGGAAGTGACTACTGGCTAGCCCACTCTCTCCACTATTGATTCCACCTCATCTCATTTGGGTCACCTCTAACTCCCTCCTCCCTCTTCTCTTCTCCATGTAACACTGTGAACCTCTCTGAGTGACCCTCACAGTAGAGAAGCTTTTCATCTTTAATGTAGATGTTTTATCAATGGTGCTGTATAGAAGGAGAAATTTTGAAACTACTGTGAAAATAAGACCAATAACTGGAAGCAGGAGGCTTAAGTCCAAACCCTGACTCCAAGGAACTCCTGACTCCAAGGAACATTAATTGACAGGAGCTCATCAAACGCCTCCATACTAACACTGAAACCAAGCACCACACAAGGGCCAACAAGTTCCAGGGCAAGACATACCAAGCAAATTCTCCAGCAACAAAGGAACACAGCCCTGAGCTTCAAGATACAGGCTGCCCAAAGTCACCCCAAAACCATAGACATCTCATAACTCATTACTGGACATTTCATTGCACTCCAGAGAGAAGAAATACAGCTCCACCCACCAGAACACCGACACAAGCTTCCCTAACCAGGAAACCTTGACAAGCCACCTGTACAAACCCACACACAGCGAGGAAAAGCCACAATAAAGAGAACTCCACAAACTTCCAGAATACAGAAAGGACACCCTAAACTCAGCAATTTATACAAGATAAAGAGACAGAGGAATACCCAGCAGATAAAGGAACAGGATAAATGCCCACCAAACCAAACAAAAGAGGAAGAGATAGGGAATCTACCTGATAAAGAATTCCGAATAATGATAGTGAAATTGATCCAAAATCTTGAAATTAAAATGGAATCACAGATAAATAGCCTGGAGACAAGGATTGAGAAGATGCAAGAAAGGTTTAACAAGGACCTAGAAGAAATAAAAAAGAGTCAATATATAATGAATAATGCAATAAATGAAATTAAAAACACTCTGGAGGCAACAAATAGTAGAATAACAGAGGCAGAAGATAGGATTAGTGAATTAGAAGATAGAATGGTAGAAATAAGTGAATCAAAGAGGATAAAAGAAAAACGAATTAAAAGAAATGAGGACAATCTCAGAGACCTCCAGGACAATATTAAATGCTACAACATTCGAATCATAGGGGTTCCAGAAGAAGAAGACAAAAAGAAAGACCATGAGAAAATACTTGAGGAGATAATAGTTGAAAACTTCCCTAAAATGGGGAAGGAAATAATCACCCAAGTCCAAGAAACCCAGAGAGTCCCAAACAGGATAAACCCAAGGCAAAACGCCCCAAGACACATATTAATCAAATTAACAAAGATCAAACACAAAGAACAAATATTAAAAGCAGCAAGGGAAAAACAACAAATAACACACAAGGGAATTCCCATAAGGATAACAGCTGATCTTTCAATAGAAACTCTTCAAGCCAGGAGGGAATGGCAAGACATACTTAAAGTGATGAAAGAAAATAACCTACAGCCCAGATTATTGTACCCAGCAAGGATCTCATTCAAGTATGAAGGAGAAATCAAAAGCTTTTCAGACAAGCAAAAGCTGAGAGATTTCTGCACCACCAAACCAGCTCTCCAACAAATACTAAAGGATATGCTCTAGACAGGAAACACAAAAACGGTGTATAAATTCGAACCAAAAACAATAAAGTAAATGGCAACAGGATCATACTTATCAGTAATTACCTTAAACGTAAATGGGTTGAATGCCCCAACCAAAAGACAAAGACTGGCTGAATGGATACAAAAACAAGACCCCTACATATGTTGTCTACAAGAGACCCACCTCAAAACAGGGGACACATACAGACTGAAAGTGAAGGGCTGGAAAAAGATTTTCCATGCAAATAGGGACCAAAAGAAAGCAGGAGTAGCAATACTCATATCAGATAAAATACACTTTAAAACAAAGGCTGTGAAAAGAGACAAAGACAGTCACTACATAATGATCAAAGGATCAATCCAAGAAGAAGATATAACAATTATAAATATATATGCACCCAACACAGGAGCGCCGCAATATGTAAGACAAATACTAACAAGTATGAAAGGAGACATTAACAATAACACAATAATAGTGGGAGACTTTAATACCCCACTCACACCTAGGGATAGATCAACTAAACAGAAAATTAACAAGGAAACACAAACTTTAAATGATACAATAGACCAGTTAGACCTAATTGATATCTATAGGACATTTCATCCCAAAACAATGAATTTCACCTTTTTCTCAAGCGCACATGGAACCTTCTCCAGGATAGATCACATCCTGGGCCATAAAGCTAGCCTTGGTAAATTCAAAAAAATAGAAATCATTCCAAGCATCTTTTCTGACCACAATGCAGTAAGATTAGATCTCAATTACAGGAGAAAAACTATTAAAAATTCCAACATATGGAGGCTGAACAACACGCTGCTGAATAACCAACAAATCACAGAAGAAATCAAAAAAGAAATCAAAATTTGCATAGAAACAGATGAAAATGAAAACACAACAACCCAAAACCTGTGGGACACGGTAAAAGCAGTCCTAAGGGGAAAGTTCATAGCAATACAGGCACACCTCAAAAAACAAGAAAAAAGTCAAATAAATAACCTAAGTCTACACCTAAAGCAACTAGAAAAGGAAGAAATGAAGAACCCCAGGGTTAGTAGAAGGAAAGAAATCTTAAAAATTAGAGCAGAAATAAATGCAAAAGAAACAAAAGAGACCATAGCAAAAATCAACAAAACCAAAAGCTGGTTCTTTGAAAGGATAAATAAAATTGACAAACCATTAGCCAGACTCATCAAGAAACAAAGGGAGAAAAATCAAATCAATAAAATTAGAAACAAAAATGGAGAGATCACAACAGACAACACAGAAATACAAAGGATCATAAGAGACTACTATCAACAATTATATGCCAATAAAATGGACAATGTGGAAGAAATGGACAAATTCTTACAAAAGTACAACTTTCCAAAACTGGACCAGGAAGAAATAGAAAATCTTAACAGACCCATCACAAGCATGGAAATTGAAACTGTAATCAAAAATCTTCCAGCAAACAAAAGCCCCGGTCCAGACAGCTTCACAGCTGAATTCTACCAAAAATTTAGAGAAGAGCTAACACCTATCCTGCTCAAACTCTTCCAGAAAATTGCAGAGGAAGGTAAACTTCCAAACTCATTCTATGAGGCCACCATCACCCTAATACCAAAACCTGACAAAGATTCCACAAAAAAAGAAAACTACAGGCCAATATCACTGTTGAACATAGATGCAAAAATCCTTAACAAAATTCTAGCAATCAGAATCCAACAACACATTAAAAAGATCATATACCATGACCAAGTGGGCTTTATCGTAGGGATTCAAGGATTCTTCAATATCTGCAAATCAATCAATGTAATACACCACATTAACAAATTGAAAAATAAAAACCATATGATTATCTCAATAGATGCAGAGAAAGCCTTTGACAAAATTCAACATCCATTTATGATAAAAACTCTCCAGAAAGCAGGAATAGAAGCAACATACCTCAACATAATAAAAGCTATATATGACAAACCCACAGCAAACATTATCCTCAATGGTGAAAAATTGAAAGCATTTCCTCTAAAGTCAGGAACAAGACAAGGGTGCCCACTTTCACCGTTACTATTCAACATAGTTTTGGAAGTTTTGGCCACAGCAATCAGAGCAGAAAAAGAAATAAAAGGAATCCAAATTGGAAAAGAAGAAGTAAAACTCTCACTATTTGCAGATGACATGATCCTCTACATAGAAAACCCTAAAGACTCCACTAGAAAATTACTAGAACTAATCAGTGACTATAGTAAAGTTGCAGGATATAAAATCAACACACAGAAATCCCTTGTATTCCTATACACTAATAATGAGAAAAGAGAGAAATTAAGGAAACACTTCCATTCACCATTGCAACGGAAAGAATAAAATACTTAGGAATATATCTACCTAAAGAAACTAAAGACCTATATATAGAAAACTATAAAACACTGGTGAAAGAAATCAAAGAGGACACTAATAGATGGAGAAATATACCATGTTCATGGATTGGAAGAATCAATATAGTGAAAATGAGTATACTACCCAAAGCACTTTATAGATTCAATGCAATCCCTATCAAGCTACCAACGGTATTCTTCACAGAGCTAGAACAAATAATTTCACAATTTGTATGGAAATACAAAAAACCTCAAATAGCCAAAGCGATCTTGAGAAAGAAGAATGGAACTGGAGGAATCAACCTACCTGACTTCAGGCTCTACTACAAAGCCACAGTTATCAAGACAGTATGGTACTGGCACAAAGACAGAAATATAGATCAATGGAACAAAATAGAAAGCCCAGAGATAAATCCACGCACATATGGACACCTTATCTTTGACAAAGGAGGCAAGAATATACAATGGATTAAAGACAATCTCTTTAACAAGTGGTGCTGGGAAATCTGGTCAACCACTTGTAAAAGAATGAAACTAGAACACTTTCTAACACCATACACAAAAATAAACTCAAAATGGATTAAAGATCTCAACGTAAGACCAGAAACTATAAAACTCCTAGAGGAGAACATAGGCAAAACACTCTCTGACATACATCACAGCAGGATCCTCTATGACCCACCTCCCAGAATATTGGAAATAAAAGCAAAAATAAACAAATGGGACCTAATTAACCTTAAAAGCTTCTGCACATCAAAGGAAACTATTAGCAAGGTGAAAAGACAGCCTTCAGAATGGGAGAAAATAATAGCAAATGAAGCAACTGACAAACAACTGATCTCAAAAATATACAAGCAACTCCTACAGCTCAACTCCAGAAAAATAAATGACCCAATCAAAAAATGGGCCAAAGAACTAAACAGACATTTCTCCAAAGAAGACATACAGATGGCTAACAAACACATGAAAAGATGCTCAACATCACTCATTATCAGAGAAATGCAAATCAAAACCACTATGAGGTACCATTTCACACCAGTCAGAATGGCTGCGATCCAAAAGTCTACAAATAATAAATGCTGGAGAGGGTGTGGAGAAAAGGGCACCCTCTTCCACTGTTGGTGGGAATGCAAACTAGTACAGCCACTATGGAGAACAGTGTGGAGATTCCTTAAAAACCTGGAAATAGAACTGCCTTATGATCCAGCAATCCCACTGCTGGGCATACACACTGAGGAAACCAGAAGGGAAAGAGACACGTGTACCCCAGTGTTCATCGCAGCACTGTTTATAATAGCCAGGACATGGAAGCAACCTAGATGTCCATCAGCAGATGAATGGATAAGAAGGCTATGGTACATAAACACAATGGAGTATTACTCAGCCATTAAAAAGAAAACATTTGAATCAGTTCTAATGAGGTGGATGAAACTGGAGCCTATTATACAGAGTGAAGTAAGCCAGAAAGAAAAACACCAATACAGTATACTAACACATATATATGGAATTTAGAAAGATGGTAACAATAACCCTGTGTACGAGACAGCAAAAGAGACACTGATGTATAGAACAGTCTTATGGACTCTATGGGAGAGGGAGAGGGTAGGAAGATTTGGGAGAATGGCATTGAAACATGTAAAATATCATGTATGAAATGAGATGCCAGTCCAGGTTCGATGCACAATACTGGATGCTTGGGGCTAGTGCACTGGGACGACCCAGAGGGATGGTATGGGGAGGGAGGAGGGAGGAGGGTTCAGGATGGGGAACACATGTGTACCTGTGGCAGATTCATTTTGATATTTGGCAAAACTAATACAATTATGTAAAGTTTTAAAATAAAATAAAATAAAATAAAAAAGAATACTGGAGTGGGTTGCCATTCCCTTCTCCAGGGGATCTTCCCCACCCAGGGATTCCAACACTTCAAATATCATGAAATGGTTATCACATTACACAAGTTGCCACTTTCCCAGAATATTTATTCTAATTTCGTTCAATAAATTGTTTACATGTCGTGGCTTAACCACGTTGATTACTCTCTTTTACATCTCTTCGCTATTTCATCTGTCTAAATCCTCTTAAACTGACCTACCAGAGAAGAGAAGGAACAAAGTAATAGCTACTCTCTTTCCAGACATCTACATGTATTCCTACAATCTCAAATCACATTCTCATTTTTCTTTGACAGCCTCACCACATACTATGTCAATTGTGTACTTACAGCCAACAGAAACTGTCTGTCTCTAGAGTAGATTTGGAAATTAATAAAGGACCATATATTAAGATCTGCTAAATTTTACCCCATTAGATTCAGTCTACCTTCCAGATAATAAATATTATCTGGTTAATGATTCTTTTATCCACAACAAGGATGAAAACACTTTCTGTATCTTCTTCAAAGTCATTGGTAAAAATATCTGAAATGACAAGGCTAAAGATCCACTGGAGAAGGGATAGGCTACCCACTCCAGTATTCTTGGGGTTTCCTGGTGGCTCAGCTGGTAAAAAATCTGCCTGCCTGTGGAAGACCTTGGTTCAATCACAGGGTTGGGAAGATCCTCTGGAGAATGGAAAGGCTACCCACTCCAATATTCTGGTCTAGAGAATTCCATGGACTGTATAGTCCATGGGGTCACAAAGAGTTGAACACAACTGAGAGACTTTCATTTTCAAGAATAGAAACTTGCTCCAATTGAACAGAAATCCATTTTTCAATTGAATACTGGAATTTAATTGGCATATTTCATCTTGTCTACAAATTAAGAAGACCTTGTCACATTCCTTGATTATATTCAGATAGACAGGATCATTTGGCAGCATTTCCAAGCAAGAAATCCCATCAAAGAAAGAAAGTCAATCTAGGATGTACTTGTGTCCACCCAGTCCACATCCCAGTGATCAAGCTCTACTTCTGGTAGATGACGAATCTTTTAAATAAGCCACCTCTGCTGGTATCATGGTTATGTATACCAAAAAAACCTTTTTTAAATTTTCTAAATGAATACTGAGATATTTGTTTTTTAATTTATTTAATTGGAGGCGAATTACTTTACAATATTGTGGTGAGTTTTGCCATACGTTGTCATGAATCAGCCATGGGTGTACATGTGTTCCCTATCCTGACCCCCCTCCCACCTCTCTCCCCATCCCATCCCTCAGAGTCATCCCAGTGCAGATATTTAGAGACAAAATTACATGATATCTGGCAATGTGGTAAAATTATCAGCAAAAAAAAAAAAAAAAGAGGGGTTGTTGCAATAGTTAACAACATGTATGGCTAAATATTGACAGAAATGTGTACTCTGTTTACAGAGATCATCTTTCATTTAAAAACTCTTAGGATAACTGTCAACATCTAATCTTCCATATCTTGCCCAGTTTCACAATTTCTCTGCAATAACAAATAGCAATTCAGTTAATTTGCTTGAATTTTCTGAGTACCCTAAGGTGTCAATCATTTTCTTCATTAGACTTGGATTCATTTGAACTGCTAATGCTCCCCCCATATTTGTATTGAGTTTGCATTTCCCCATTCTAATGTCTGACCCCTCATTTTAGTATGATGATCAAGATGATTCAAGGAAATCTACTGGGTTATACATAATACTGCATCTTCTTCCCAACTTTGTTACACTGTCTCTTCCTTGATCTTTTTCTTGCTCTGAATACTGAAACAATTCCGTCTTCCTTTTACTGTCAGTGGCAGTTTCTGAAAACCTGCATACATGTGAGCATTATGGCCTAATGTCCGTTTTTATACATGTGGATCATCCTCACATATTTTTAATTGATTTGCAGCCCCTTTTCTATCACTTTTACATATTTTTCAAAAGTCTGAGTTCACTAGAGATCTCTCTGTGCAATAACCTTAATTTCTTTTTGGAATTCCCCTTCGTTGTTATCAGATGGGCCATTTGCAATATACAGAATCAGAACTGTATTTGCAACAAGTTCCCAAACTAGTTGTCATCGTCCCTTTGATACAGTGTGCCATGAAATCATGCCCACATTTTCCCTGATCTTTTTTGAAATCTGTCCTCAGAGTCTGCAGCAGATGACTGAACATGCCAGGTTTCCCCTCTATGATTATCACAAACCCTAAGATGCCACAGGACTACCCCCAAAGCTCCTGCTCCTTTCACTGCATCAGAAAATTTATCCTAGATGTCACAGACGGATCCAGAGGGACTGTTCTTTTAATGGCCTATCTTTCAGGAGACTTTATCAGTTTCTCAAAGAACCTCATGAGCTTGCAAGCACTCGACTTCATAGCAGGTTGAGATTTCTATCAGATTTCTTGATAACTAAAACCCCTCAATAATGACTGCATCTTGACACAAGGTCATCTTTTGGCTCTTCATCAAAAGTATATTATCTTTTCTCCCATCCGGCCAGCTTGAAAAAGACTCCTCCAACAATATAACTTATTCCCTTTTCAGTTTTCCTCAATGATAGTACACACCATTGTGAGTTTCTCCACTAGTGTATGTCTCCTTGATACATAGCTACTTCTGTAACCTCTTATTGAAAAATGTCTGTTCCTTTTAAAGAAATGTTGTCATAATCCTTCAATTTTGAATCATACCTCAATGAATTTCGATGATAATTATGAATGTATTAAATCTCTTGCCTGTGTGTTAAATCTTACTATGTCTTGTTCATCTCTCAGGTTCTGCAGAGGCATTTAGGAATTGGGCCCTACAATTTTGGCTTTCCGGACTATTGCTGACTATTCACTAAGCACCTCCCTGTTACTACCCTCATTCTTTGAAATCAGAGTCTACACCAATGTATCTTATCATTTATGTTTTCTTGTTCATATTTAGTTTAAATCTCAACCACATAATTTTTAACTTTTTATTTTATATTGGAATAGAGTCAATTAACAATGTGGTGATAGTTTCAGGTGAACAGCAAAGGGACTCAGTGATACTTGTATGTGTATCCATTCTCCCTTAAACTGCCCCCCACATCCAGGCTGCCACATAACACTGACCAGAGTTCTATGTGTTATACAGTAGGTCCTTATTGGTTATCCATTTTAAATATAACAGTTCAGTTCAACCATATAATTTTGAGTTCTATCCTCACCCTAGCCAAAACCCCAATATTCTGGGTCTTAAGTTTATAGTTAAAAAATCTAAATTCTATTGCAGCAACACCTTCCACATACCATTCATTCAATATCAACATTTTCCTTTTTCATGTATTTATTCAACAGACATCTTAATAGGATGTGCTGTGGTAATAACTAAGGTTATACTAGCAAAAAGATAAACAATGTCCCCTCCCTTTAATGAGTGTGTTCAAGTAAATGAACAGATAGTTTCAATACTTGCCTATAATTCCATACTCAGACAGGAAGAAATAAGGACACCCACTGTATACCTAAATTCTTCCATTTCTTCCAGAACTTCTAAGCCATCCTTCCTTACTCTAATAGACACAGTCAGCCTCAAATGAGTCAAGAGAATGAGATAATGGTTGGTTGGATTTGATATATTAGTGAAACTCTGTATCACGTCTCTTTGACCTGCTCCAGGAAAACAGAGCACTGTCCAATATCCCAGGTCAGGTTTGCATACAAATGATGATACTACAGCCTGCATGAGAAGACAGCAACCACTGTCAAGCACCTCTCCCTCCCTCATGTCATAACAGGTTTATCCACACAGACTAGGATCTAATTTTACTGACCCTTCTCTGGAGTATGAGATGCTACCATTTCTTCATAAGATCCAAATTCCTCTTTTCTAGAAAGATCCCATAGACATATTAATAGTATAACTCAAACTAAAGTGTATGAGTGTATGCTCTTTGCTTTCCCCTGTGTCAGAATTTGCCACATGCCAGTAGTATTTTTCTCTCATCTCTTCATTAAAACTTTCTTTCCTTCTCCCTTTATTCTTTGGTTATTTCTTCCACTCTGACTGGCACACTCATTATTTCTTACCAGACTAGAGTTTTGAGAGGTTTGTACATCAGGCTTTCTCCATTACAAGAGAATAAATTTTTTAATGAAAGGGTAAAAATTTGCATTCATATTTTTTTCCATATTTATTTTCTAAATTAAAAAAATATATTTTGACATTCATTTATTTTAAGTGCAAAATAATTATACATTATTTGTGAAGAGAAAGTACATGTGCCTAGGCTAGTAGCAATGATGGTTTCCCTTATCTATGAGTGTGTGTGTATGTGAAGTCACTCAGTTGTGTCCAACTCTTTTCGACCCCATGGACTGTAGACCACCAGGCTCCTCTGTCCATGGGATTCTCCAGGCAAGAGTACTGGAGTGGGTTGCCATTTCCTTGTCCAGGGATCTTCCCAACCCAGGGATTGAACCCTGGTCTCCCGCATTGTTCAGTTCAGTTCAGTTGCTCAGTCGTGTCCTACTCTTTGCGACCCCATGAATCACAGCACGCCAGGCCTCCCTGTCCATCACCAACTCCCGGAGTTCATTGTAGGCAGACTCTTTACCGTTTGAGCCACCAGGGAAGTCTCTTATCTATATGGGACACTAAACTTAGAGGAAGGAGATAAGGGACAACTTAAGAGACTTGACAGCAGGGAGGTGGTTTTCAAGGTATTATCAGGATTTGTTGATCTGGTTTTGAAGTTTTAAATATATATATATATATATATATACACCAGTCAGATCTATTCAGAAGTTCTAGGCAGTGAATTAAGAATGTACTGATTATTAATTGAATTTTAGATATTTACAAGGATTTTGTTGATGGAGACAATAGTTTTAGATACTTAGTCTACAATCTTTATCAGAATTTTTTTTCCCTCTAATTTGAGACATCCTAAAAAACAATTCCAAGATATTCACAATGGTGTGATCACTCACCTAGAGCCAGACATCCTGGAATGTGAAGTCAAGTGGGCCTTGGAAAGCATCACTATGAACAAAGCGAGTGAGGGTGATGGAATTCCAGTTGAGCTATTTCAAATCCTGAAAGATGATGCTTTGAAAGTGCTGCACTCAGTATGCCAGCAAATTTGGAAAACTCAGCAGTGGCCACAGGTCAGTGGTCAGTTTTCATTCAAATCCCAAAGAAAGGCAATGCCAAAGAATGCTCAACCTACCACACAATTGCACTCATCTCACACGCTAGTAAAGTAATGCTCAAAATTCTCCAGGCCGGGCTTCAGCAATACGTGAACTGTGAACTTCCAGATGTTCAAGCTGGTTTTAGAAAAGGCAGAGGAACCAGAGATCAAATTGCCAACATCCGCTGAATTGTGGAAAAAGCAAGAGAATTCCAGAAAAACATCTATTTCTGCTTTATTGACTATGCCAAGCCTTTGACTGTGTGGATCACAATAAACTGTGGAAAATTCTGAAAGAGATGGGAATACCAGACCACCTAATATGCCTCTTGAGAAACCTGTATGCAGGTCAGGAAGCAACAATTAGAACTGGACATGGAACAACAGACTGGTTCCAGATAGGAAAAGGAGTACGTCAAGGCTGTATATTGACACCCTGCTTATTTAACTTATATGCAGAGCACATCATGAGAAACGCTGGGCTAGAAGAAGCACAAGCTGGAATCAAGATTGCCAGGGGAAATATCAATAACCTCAGATATGCAGATGACACCACCCTTATGGCAGAAAGTGGAGAAGAACTAAAGAGCCTCTTGATGAAAGTGAAAGAGAAGAGTGAAAAAGTTGGCTTAAAGCTCAACATTCAGAAAATGAAGATCATGGCATCTGGTCCCATCACTTCATAGGAAATAGATGGGGAAACAGTGGAAACAGTGTCAGACTTTATTTTTCTGGGCTCCAAAATCACTACAGATGGTGACTGCAGCCATGAAATTAAAAGATGCTTACTCCTTGGAAAGAGGGTTATGACCAACCTAGATAGCATATTCAAAAGCAGAGACATTACTTTGCCAACAAAGGTCCGTCTAGTCAAGGCTATGGTTTTTCCAGTAGTCATGTATGGATGTGAGAGTTGGACTGTGAAGAAGGTTGAGCGCCAAAGAATTGGTGCTTTTAAATTGTGGTGTTAGAGAAGACTCTTGAGAGTCCCTTGGACTGCAAGGAGATCTAACCAGTCCATTCTAAAGGAGATCAGTCCTGGGTGTTCTTTTGAAGGACTGATGCTAAAGCTGAAACTCCAGTACTTTGGCCACCTCATGTGAAGAGTTGACTCATTGGAAAAGACTCTGATGCTGACAGGGATTGGGGGCAGAAGGAGAAGGGGACAACATAGGATGAGATGGCTGGATGGCATAACCGACTCGATGGACGTGAGTTTGAGTGAACTCCGGGAGTTGGTGATGGACAGAGAGGCCTGGCGTGCTGCAATTCATGGGGTCGCAAAGAGTCAGACACAACTGAGCAACTGAACTGAAAAAACAATTCCATATCTCCTTCTTGGGACCCAGCTTCTACAGTAATGAAAATAAAAATAAACAAGTGGCACCTAATTAAACTTAAAAGCTTTTGCACAGCAAAGGAAACCATAAACAAGATGAAAATACAACCCACAGAATGGGAGAAAATATCTGCAAATCAGGCAACTGACAAAGGATTAATCTGCAAAATACACAAATAGCTCATACAGCTCATTATCAAAAAAACAAACAACCCAATAAAAAAATGGGCAGAAGATCTAAATAGACTTTCTCCAAAGAATACATACAGATGGACAACAAAAACATGAAAAGATGCTCAATATCACTAACTATTAAAGAAATATAAATCAAAACTATAATGAGGTATCACCTCATACCAATCCAAATAGCCATCATCAAAAAATCTACAAACAATAAATGCTGGAAAGGGTGTTAAAAGGGAACCCTCTTGCACTGTTGGAATGAATGCATGTGTTAGTGGCTCAGTCATGTCCGACTCTTTGTGAGTCCATGGACTAAAGCCCATTAGGCTCTTCTATCCATGGAATTCTCCAGGCAAGAATACTGGAGTGGGTTGCCATTCACTTCTCCAGGGGATCTTCCCAACCCAGGGACTGAACCTGGGTCTCCCATATTGCAGGCAGATTCATTACTATCTGAGCCACCAGAGAAGCCCCTTGCATTGTTGGTGAAAATATAAATTGATTCATGCCGGGGTCCAGCCCCGGTGGATCCAGGGAATTCGAAGCGGGGACGGCGTCGGCGAAAATCAGGAAACAACTGCTTAATTAAATGTTTATTAAGGATATAAAGAGCGGTGAAATAAGGATAGCTCAGTGAAGAAATTCAGTGGAGAAAAGAGGCTGAATAAAATTCCAAAGCAGGGAATTTACATCACCTACGAAGGCCGCAGGCGTCCTCCCATTCTCCCGAAGAAGACGAGACACTAAGGCCTCCCCGGTCAGATCTTAGAAGCCCAGGCAAAATTAGTAGGCTTGACGAGCTTCCCCGCCTCAGAGGAAAAATTCAGCTAGAAGGTGAAAGAAAGAACGACATGGGGAGACCAAATTTCAGTGAACAAAAAAAGGCATACTTTATTTTCCAAAGTAGTTTTATACCTTAAGTTGTGCATAGAGGATAATGGGGGAAGGGGTAGAGTCATGCAAGGACAGCAGTTCCTGATCCTAATCGAAGCCAGGCTTTCAAACTTATCATATGCAAAAGTTTAGGTGATTTACATCATCTTCTGGCCAGGAGGCCTGTTAACATTTTAAGAAACTTATTTTTCTCTAAAGGTGATTATTCTAAAGTCAGGCGCCAGCCTCCAAAAAAGCATTGGATAAAGTTGCATTCCTATAGGGCAAAGGTGAGGTGGGCTCAATCAAGAAAAGAATTAACTCAAGGGTCCAAGGTTACAAACATTGAGGCTACTACTTACATTTCTATACACCCATTATATCAATCAATACACTGCCAAGGACATAGTAGGTAAGGGATATGGAGACTTAGCAGCAAACATTGGCCCAACAAGTGAAAAACCCTTCACCAATACAATTTCTAATCAATCTTTTAACTACTCAAAGGAATCTGTGTTTAGACAGTTTAGAACATCTCCTGCCTCTCACACTTGGGAGGCTCTGAACAATCACATGTGGCCAGAAAAACCTATTCAGGCAGGCTAGAGGACTTCCAAAGGAGTTTGTAGGTTGAAACACTGTCACACCCAGGAATTATTAACTGGAGCTGTAAGCTAACTCTTTTTTCAGAGAGAGGTAGTGGGGGACAGCCCCCCATAAAGTCAGAGGTGTAGGTGAAAGCACAAAGCAGAAAGTAGGCAGACTCTGGTTTTGGAGGTAGATGCTCGAGAATTTCCAGGGGGACTCCTGAGGCTCGATCCCGCCTTTGTGTATGCCGAGCCTCCTTCCTCATGACCTTTGCCATGGGCGGGTGCCTCACGCTGGCTCCCGGCAGTGACAGAATTCTAGTTGAGCTATTCCAGATCCTGAAAGATGATGCTGTGGAAAGTGCTGCACTCAATATGCAATATGCCGTCTCCCGGCAGATACAGCCACTATGAAGAACAGTATGGAGGTTCCTTAAAAAAAAAAAAAAACTAAAAATATAATAGAACTACCATATAACCTGAATTTATTTTCATGCAGCTCTTTATCCAGACTCCCTTAACACTGGCATTTCCTTAAACTGGCAACTCACAAGCAACAAGTAAACACCTTCTGGGGTCATCTGAGATGAGAAGAACAGAGAATTAATAGATCACATAATCAGTCAGGGCCTCAGGCAGGAAGACAAACACCTTCAGGCTTAGACACACAACTTCTGCCCTAAGCACACCTTGTAGATTGCTACAGAAAATAAACACCTTCACAGTTCCCCTTAGGAAATACCCCTTAAACTCCTGTCTTGTTGCCCAGAGGCTCCTGGGAATACTGCCTTCAAGGAGGCCAATAACGTGGCCCCTTTCCTCTTACCCTCTTCCCTCTTCTGTTTGGATCGTGATCTCTAAACCAGTCCTCATCAGACATTTTCATCTCCTTCAGCAACAGTAATGACAGAAAAGATAAATCTACAAAATACTTCTCAATCACTCTTCCTGTCTCTCTCCTATCTGTTTGCTCGAGAGTTCTCAGAATCAGTAGTAATGTCTTCTCACAGCTTTAAAATTTTTAAACATAATCTATGCTATTCTTAAAAAAATAAGCAGGAGGTAGAAAGTGGGTAGGTATTTTATTTATGAATAGACCTGGCCTGAGCACTGAAACCTTTTACCCTGCTTGTGCATTCACCTGAACCGACCTGTTAAGACCCCAAGGACTGTAGTCAGCCAGGCTCCTCTGTCCATGGGATTCTCCAGACAAGAATACTGAAGTGGGTTGCCATGCCCTCTTCCAGGGGATCTTCCCAACCCAGGGATCGAACATTGCATCGTTAACATCTCCTGCATTACAGGTGGATTCTTTACCACTGAGCCACTGGGGAAGCCCTATGGAGGGTCCTTGAAGCACTAATAATAGAGTTACCAGAGAAATATTAATATCATATATTAATGTATATGTGTGGAATCTAGAAAAATGGTACAGACAAACCTATTTGCAGCACAGGAATAAAGATGCAGACCTAGAGAATGGACATGCACACACAGGGGCGAGAAGGGGAGGGCAGGACAAATTGGGAGACTAGGATTGACATATATACACTACCCGTGTCAAACACATAGCTGGTGGGAACCTGCTATATAGCACAGGGAGCTCAGCTCTGTGCTCTATGACAACCCAGATGGATGGGGTGGGGGAAGGGGGAGGTGGGAGGTCCAAGAGGGAGTAGCTTTGTGTATACATATAGCTGATTCACGTCACTGTACAGCATAAATTGACACAACATTGTGAAGCAATTATACTCCAATAAAAAAAAAAAAAAGTTACCCTGTGATCTAGCAATCCCATTCCTGGGAATATAGCTAGAAAGACAACATCTCTAGTTCAAAAAGATACATGCACCCTAATGCTCACAGCAGCACTATTTACAACAGCCAAGTCATGAAGTCATAGAAGCAACTTAAATGTCCATCAACAGAGGAATGCATAAAGAAGATGTTTTATATATACGCAATGGAATACTACTAAGCCATAAAAAAGAATGAGATTATGCCATTTTCAACAACATGGATGAACCTTGAAAAATTTATTAAGTGAATTGTGTCAGACAGAGAAAGATAAATATCATGTGATATCACATATGTGGAATTTTAAAAATAGTACAAATAAACTTATTTACAAAGCAGAAATAGAGTCACAGAAAACAAATTTATGGTTACCAAAGGTGAATGTGGGAGAGGGATAATTTGGGAGTATAGAAAGCACACTGACATATACAAAATAAACAGTAAGCATACTGCATAGCACAGAACTATATTCACTATCTTACAAAAAACTATAAAAGAATCCAAAAAAGGGAATGTAGATATGTACATATATATATATATATGTACAACTGAATCACTTTGCTGTACATGTGAAACTAATACAATATTTTGATATTCAATTTTTTAAAAAACAGAACATTTTCTAGGGAATCGTGCCCCAGAAATCCATGTATCCTAAATTTGGTCACCATAAGCAATATTACAACAAACTATCACAACAAACTGTGGAAAATTCTTCAAGAGATGGGAATACCAGACCACCAGACCTGCCTCCTGAGAAATCTGTATACAGGTCAAGAAGCAACAGTTAGAACTGGACATTCAACAATAGACTGGTTTCAAATTGGGAAATGAGTACATCAAGGTTGTATATTGTCACCCTGCTTATTTAACTTATATGCAGAGTACATCATGTGAAATGCCAGGCTGGATGAACCACAAGCTGGAATCAAGACTGACGGGAGAAATATCAATAACCTCAGATACGCAGATGATACCACCCTTATGGCAGAAAGTGAAGAACTAAAGAGCCTCTTGATGAAAATGAAAGAGGAGAGTGAAAAAGTTGGCTTAAAAGTCAACATTCAGAAAATTAAGATCATGGCATCTAGTCCCATCACTTCATAGGAAATAGATGAGGAAACAATGGAAAGAGTGACAGACTTCATTTTCGGGGGCTCCAAAATCACTGCAGATGGTGACTGCAGCCATGAAATTAAAAGATGCTTGCTCCTTGGAAGAAAAGTTATGACCAACCTGGATAGCATATTAAAAAGCAAAGATATCACTTTGCCAACAAAGGTCCATCTAGTCAAAGCTATGGTTTTTCCATTAATCATGTATGGATGTGAGAGTTGGACTATAAAGAAAGTTGAGTGCTGAAGAATTGATGCTTTTGAACTGTGGTGTTGGAGAAGACTCTTGAGAGTCCCTTGGACTGCAAGGAGATCCAACCAGTCCATCCTAAAGGAAATCAGTCCTCAGTATTCATTGGAAGGACTGATACTGAAGCTGAAACTTCAAAACTTTGGCAACCTGACACAAAGAACTGACTCATTTGAAAAGACCCTGATGCTGGGAAAGATTGAAGGCAGGAGGAGAAGGGGACGACAGAGGATGAGATGGTTGGATGGCACCACTGACTCAATGGACATGAGTTTGAGTAAGCTCCAGGAGTTGGTAAAGGACAGGGAAGCCTGGTGAGCTGTGGTCCATGGAGTCTCAGAATTTCAGGACACAACTGAGTGACTGAACTGACTGAAGCAATATTAAACCAGGAAAATAGATAAAGATTCTCTTCTAAGCAAACATCATTAATTTATCTACTATGAATTTCTGCTATCAGCATGTTCACAAGAAGATTAGACCAGGTCACTTTCTTGTTTCTTTCCCCAGAAGCATTCTCTCAGTAAGAGGAGAGAAATAGACCTGGGCCAGATGGTGTAACTTTTCCCCCAGGGATCCAGTGAATTCACAATTCTATTTCCCTACACAGACTTCAGTATACGTTGCTCATTCATGTCAAAAATAATAAATTTTGTGGAACATTTTATTGGGAAAAAACCAGTTCAGTTATCTTTATATATTCTTCCCTCATAGCTCAGTTGGTAAAGAATCTGCCTGCAATGCAGGAGATCCCCCTTAAATTCCTGGGTCAGGAAGATCCACTGGAGAAGGCATCAGCTACCCACTCTAGTATTCTTGGGCTTCCCCTGTGGCTCAGTTGGTAAAGAATCTGCCTGCAATGTGGGAGACCTGGGTTCAATCCCTGGGTTGGGAAGATCCCCTGGAGAAGGAAAAGGCTACCACTCCAGTATTCTGGCCTGGAGAATTCCATGGACTGTATAGTCCATGGGGTCACAAAGAGTCGGACACAACTGAGAGACTTTCACTTTTCACTATCTTTATGTGAAATAAGCACCTATTCAGACAGAAAATGTTTTGCTAATAAACAATATATTAAAAGTGTTGTCACTGGTCTTCATATACATATGTATATTATTTACATATTTAAATATATATTTTGGGTTTACCCCACTGAAGGAGGTATCTTGTAATGGAAGCCTATTGAGTTTTATACCCAACACTTCTAATTTCTAGTTATTTCCTTCCTCTTTCCCAGCTATTTACATGGGAACAATAGTATCACACCCTGACCCCCACCCCACCCCAAAAAAATCTCCCCACCAGAACCCAGAGCCCAGTCAACCCACCATTCTAAAGGTGAACACACGATCCTAGCTGACGTAGAACCCCTTTCCTAAGAAAGTAACTCCAACTTTAGTCTTTGATGCTTTCTTAAACAACAACAAAAAAACAGCTTTTTCAACAGCTATCAGCAGCCACTTCTCTGCTATGTACAAGAAAACCAGTCCTGTAATCAGAGAAAATCAGATGTACTGGTAGGAGCACAGGTGAGAAATGGAGACAGCCTGTGTGTGCGTGTATGCCTGTGTGCTCAGTCATGTCTGATTCTTTGGGACCCCATAGACAGTAGCCCACCAGGGTTCTGTGTTTGTGGGATGCTCTAGGCATGAATACTGGAGTGGGTTGCCATTTCCTACCCCAGGGGATTTTCCCCATCCTGGGATCAAACCCGCATCTCTTGCACTGGCAGGCGGATTCTTTACCACTAGCACCACGTGGAGAGAGTCTGATGGCATACCAGTTCCAGCTGCCAGGTCATCCTGGTTGCATGTCTGCCTTTGGGTTCTAGGTAACAACTGTGCCTATACCCTAAAAAAAAAGTTATCCTCTTAAAAAATATTTTCTTTTGCTTTCAGCTGAGAGATTCCTAACATGTATCTGCAGATTTATGTTCAGATTCTAGCACGGCCACTTACAGATTATGTGAATTTAAATTATTCTCTTCCCAAATTGAAGTTTGTTTATTTATAAAATCATAAAAGAGAAGCAGTACTATTTACCTTACAAGTTTGTTTTTTATATTAAATATTAAAGTTTTATGGATCATATACTCTCTGTAAGTGGCAGGTGTTAATGGAGACAGACACTTTCAGCTGCCCGCTGCAGATCCACCATGGTGCTCCCCCCAAAGCCACACTTTCCCCCAGTGCTCCCAGCCAATGCCTGAGCTTGACAGGGGCTAGTGGAGCTAGACCATTGCTGTCTAATGCAACACCCTTCTAAAGTGCAGTCTTTGCCCAAGGACTTCCCATCGGCCTGGTCAAAACTTCCTCAGAAACACACTGCAGTCTGAGACTCATCGTTGAATCTTTCATCTCCTCTTTCCTTTCACAAGTTCCAAACCTGAATTATCACATAAAGGCTCTGCCTGATAACTCTTGCTCCCTCTCTTCTTCCTTCACTGGCATTTCCACCCCCAAAAAAAGAAAAAAAAATCTCAATCACATCAACATCTCAACCATGTTGACATCTGCTTCTCCAAGGACCTGAACTGACACTCTGAGAATATTCTGCGGTACTTAATATACTGACCTTGTGAAAACACAGCACATCCTACACCATAGCAGCCATTCCAGCTGTTCTGGACTCTGAATCTCTGCTGAGCCCAGACACAATCTCACACTCCTCTTTAAGATACGCATGAGTGCATGCTCCATCACATTAGTCGTGTCCAACTCTTTGTTACCCCGAGATTCTCCAGGCGAGAATACTGGAGTGGGTTGCTATGCCTTCCTCCACTTTAAAATTCACATTAACCATCAAGTGACCTGAGTCAGTATATTTACAGGGTAGATCTCACATTAAATTTTAATTTCTACTCACTCAGAAATTTATTAAACACTTGGCCAGGAATGACTAGGGAAAACATCTCTGCCTTGGCTCTTTCCAGATCTTTTTCAGCTTTCCTTGTTAAATGGCTGTCTTTCACTAAACCCTTTCTTTGCCCCAGGCTGTGACAAACCCCAAACTAGTCTGCTAGAAATCAGTAGAGTACAATTATTAAATCTTACAGAGTTTGTGGACTTTAATTTATATATGGCGTCTGACTTGGAGACCTCATTGCAACTTCTAACATTCCACTAAAAATACATATGACATTGCAGGAAAAAAAAAATACCTAACACAGAAAGTCTAAGAGTATCAGTTTATTGCTAACCTGAAAAGAACTTGTACAAACTATAAGTCCTACAAAACAAAATTCAGAATCAAAACTGAAGGGAAAATGCATGATCTGATACCAACGCAGGGCATATCACTCCCAGCAAAGGCAGAGAGGCATTCTTTCCCTCCCACATCCTCCCCCCCTCCACCTTTGGCTTAAGGTTCTGAGGTGCAACCAGTTGGGGGCAAGCCCACAGGGACTATTTTTGAGGTGGCCACTATGCAAGCTACCCTTTAGTTACTATCTTAACTAATATACTCTTTCTACATCCATATAAAGAGCTCAATTCAGAAATATACATGCATTATCCATAGACTTAAATTGAAGAAAATGGGGAAAACCACTAGACCATTCAGGTATGACCCACATCAAATCCCTTATGACTATACAGTAGAAGTGAGAAAAAGATTTAAGAGACGAGATCTGATAGACAGAGTGCCTGATGAAGTAAGGAGGGAAGTTCGTGACATTGTACCGGAGACGGGAATCAAGACCATCCCCAAGAAAAAGAAATGCAAAAAAGCAAAATGGCTATCTAAGGAGGCCTTACAAATAGATGTGAAAAGACACAAGTGAAAAGCAAAGGAGAAAAGGAAAGATATACCCATTTGAATGCAGAGTTCCAAAGAATAGTAAGGAGAGATAAGAAAGCCTTCCTCAGCCATCAATGCAAAGAAATAGAGGAAAACAATAGTATAGGAAAGACTAGAGATCTCTTCAAGAAAACTAGAGATAGCAAGGGAACATTTCATGCAAAGATGGGCTCGATAAAGGACAGAAATGGTATGGACCTAACAGAAGCAGAAGATATTAAGAAGAGGTGGCAAGAATACACAGATCAGATCAGATCAGTCGCTCAGTCATGTCCGACTCTTTGCGACCCCAAGAATCGCAGCACACCAGGCCTCCCTATCCATCACCAACTCCCGGAGTTCACTCAGACTCACATCCATCAACTCAGTGATGCCATCCAGCCATCTCATCCTCTGTCGTCCCCTTCTCCTCCTGCCCCCAATCCCTCCCAGCATCAGAGTCATTTCCAATGAGTCAACTCTTCGAATGAGGTGGCCAAAGTACTGGAGTTTCAGCTTTAGCATCATTCCTTCCAAAGAAATCCCAGAGCTGATCTCCTTCAGAATGGACTGGTTGGATCTCCTTGCAGTCCAAGGGACTCTCAAGAGTCTTCTCCAACACCACAGTTCAAAAGCATCAATTCTTTGGTGCTCAGCCTTCTTCACAGTCCAACTCTTACATCCATACATGACCACAGGAAAAACCATAGCCTTGACTAGACGGACCTTTGTTGGCAAAGTAACGTCTCTGCTTTTGAATATGCTATCCAGGTTGGTCATAACTTTCCTTCCAAGGAGTAAAGAACTGTACAAAAAAGATCTTCATAACCCAGATAATCACAATGGTGTGATCACTCACACTCAACTAGAGCCAGACATCCTGGAATATGAAGTCAAGTGGGCCTTAGGAAGCATCACTACGAAAGCTAGCGGAGGTGATGGAATTCCAGTTGAGCTATTTCAAATCCTAAAAAATGATGCTGTGAAAATGCTGCACTCATTACGCCAGCAAATTTGGAAAACTCAGCAGTGGCCACGGGACTGGAAAAAGTCAGTTTTCATTCCAATCCCAAAGAAAGGCAATGCCAAAGAATGCTCAACCTACCACACAATTGCACTCATCTCACACGCTAGTAACTTAATGCTCAAAATTCTCCAAGCCAGGCTTCAGCAATATGTGAACCGTGAACTTTCAGATGTTCAAGCTGGTTTTAGAAAAGGCAGATGGCCCAGAGATCAAATTGCCAACATCTGCTGGATCATCAAAAAAGCAAGAGAATTCTAGAAAAACATATATTTCTGCTTTACTGACTATGCCAAGCCTTTGACTATGTGGATCACAATAAACTGTGGAAAATTCTGAAGGAGATGGGAATACCAGACCACCTGACCTGCCTCTTGAGAAACCTGTATGCAGGTCAGGAAGCAACAATTAGAACTGGACATGGAACAACAGACTGGTTCCAAATAGGAAAAGGAGTATGTCAAGGCTGTATATTGTCACCCTGCTTATTTAACTTATATGCAGAGCACATCATGAGAAATGCTGGGCTGGAGGAAGCACAAGTTAGAATCAAGATTGCTGGGAGAAATAATAACCTCAGATATGCAGATGATACCACCCTTATGGCAGAAAGTGAAGAAGAACTAAAGAGCCTCTTGATGAAAGTGAAAGAGGAGAGTGAAACAATTGGCTTAAAGCTCAACATTCAGAAAACTAAGATCATGGCATCCAGTCCTATCACTTCATGGCAAATAGATGGGGATACAGTGGAAACAGTGGCTGACTTTATGTTTTTGGGTTCCAAAATCACTGCAGATGGTGATTGCAGCCATGAAATTAAAAAGACATTTACTCCATGGAAGAAAAGTTATGACCAATCTAGACAGCATATTAAAAAACAGAAACATTACTTTGCCAACAAAGGTCTGTCTAGTCAAGGCTATGATTTTTCCAGTAGTCATGTATGGATGTGAGAGTTGGACTATAAAGAAAGCTGAGCGCTGAAAAATTGATGCTTTTGAACTGTAGTGTTGGAGAAGACTCTTGAGAGCATCTTGGACTGCAAGGAGATCCAACCAGTCCATCCTAAAGCAGATAAGTCCTGGGTGTTCATTGGAAGGACTGATGTTGAAGCTGAAGCTCCAATACTTTGGCCACCTGATGCGAAGAGCTGACTCATTTGAAAAGACTCTGATGCTTGGAAAGATTGAGAGCAGGAGGAGAAGCGGATGAGAAAGGATGAGATGGTTGAAATGCATCACCGACTCAATTGACATGGGTTTGAGTGGACTCCGGGAGTTGGTGATGGACAGGGAGGCCTGGCGTGCTGCGGTTCATGGGGTCGCAAATAGTCAGACATGACTGAGCAACTGAACTGAACTGAGCTATCCATAGACAGATGGTTCTCTATTGTGTCCTGGAAAGAGAAGCCCCATAGAAGAGCAGAGCAATGTTAGCAGTGGCTTTGTAGCTTTTCATGTCATGCCCTACTTCCAACTGTCAGAAGTCAGGTATGAAGCAGGAAACCCGACCTCAAACAGACAAACTGGGTAAGTTAAATGTCTACTAAACAATATACATGGGACTAAGAATGAGCACAGTAATCTACTTTTCAGCTATGATTCCAGAACAATATTTAACAAGACTCAGTTGGGCCAAGGCTGATACAGCTTCTCTGTTGGCAAATAGTAGACCTGGGATGGTTTCTTTTGATTCACACATAAGAAAACCAAACCCATAAAAACCACAGGGAGGGAAGAAACACTAGAAATCAATGGAACACTGTCATGAATGACCAGAAAAATATACATACCTCTGAAAATGACACACTAGAGGAAACCAAAAGTAAAATAGTGAAGATTATCAGCTTTTTCAATAGAGTATCAAAATAGAGGTACAGTAGGAACAAAGTAGCTGAAAAGTTAATTCACTTGAGATATAAAATTAAAAATGAATTAATTTAAAATATAGTAAAAAAATAAAGTTGGATTAAAAGGCAAGTTGTAGGATAATGTTGCTGTTTGCTGTTTAGTTGCTAAGTCACATCCAACTCTTTGCAACCCTATGGACTGTAGCCCACCAGACACCCCTGTCCATGGGATTTCCAGGGCAAGAATACTGGAGTGGGTTACCATTTACTTCTCCAGGGTATCTTCCCGACCCAGAGATGGAACCCTTGTCTCCTGCATTGGCAGGCAGATTCTTTACCACTGAGCCACCTGGGAAGCTCTACTCCAGTACAAAACCTGCATTTAAGATTTAAAACACAAGAAATGAGAACTTCCCAGCAGAATCTGTACTTCCACTGCAGAAAGCATGGGCTCATTCCCTGATCGGGGAACTAAGATCCTGCATGACGTGTGGTGTAGCCAAAACAGAAATAAATAAATGAAAATAAAACACAAGAAATGATAGTGTATGTTGCTATAAATGCAAACATAATTGTTAGTTAAAAATATATTGGTAAAAAACTTTATGTCAGTGATATATACACTGGCTCAGTACAGTGATTATCTCAGAAGAAAGGAGGATGGAATAACCCGCTAGAAGCAAAGGAGGGCTTCACACTGTGTCTGAAATTGCATGTGTGTGTACATGTCTGTGTCTAGAGCAAACAGGGGAAAATGGTGAATTTTGTTAAACCTTCAAGGAAGCTGCATGTGTGTTCCCTAGATTAGCTCCGTAATTTTTTGTACATTTGAAATGCTTTAAAATAGTCCAATTTCATTATTAAGTAAATTCAAGAATTAATAAAACTAACAAAACAAACTTAAGGCCAGTAAATGTAAAGACAGACAACATTAGAAAATTCAAAAAGTCACAATTGAATAAATAAAAAAATTAGTTCTTTGGGAAACAATTTAGATAAACATTTCTATTAAAATCTAATATTAATGCAGGAAAATATCTTCATTTAAAATGAAATATTAATGTGAAAAATTATATATAAAATAATTTTAAGATTTTCATGATCTTAAAGAAATGAAATCTCAAATTAAATGAATAGTTTTTTAGTTAATCAAAAAGACTCCATAAATAACCATGAAATAAACTGAAACTTTTATCAATATAGTATCTCAAAAAAAAAAAAAAACTAATGTCTAAAAGTTTTACCATTCAGATCAGATTAGTCGCTCAGTCGTGTCCGACTCTTTGCGACCCCATGAATCACAGCACGCCAGGCCTCCCTGTCCATCACCAACTCCCAGAGTTCACTCAGACTCACGTCCATCGAGTCGGTGATGCCATCCAGCCATCTCATCCTCTGTCGTCCCCTTCTCCTCTTGCCCCCAATCCCTCCCAGCATCAGAGTCTTTTCCAATGAGTCAACTCTTCGCATGAGGTGGCCAAAGTACTGGAGTTTCAGCTTTAGCATCATTCCTTCCAAAGAAATCCAAGGGCTGATCTCCTTCAGAATGGACTGGTTGGATCTCCTTGCAGTCCAAGGGACTCTCAAGAGTCTTCTCCAACACCACAGTTCAAAAGCATCAATCCTTCGGCGCTCAGCCTTCCTCACAGTCCAACTCTCACATCCATACATGATCACAGGAAAAACCATAGCCTTGACTAGACAAACCTTTGTTGGCAAAGTAATGTCTCTGCTTTTGAATATGCTGTCTAGGTTGGTCATAACTTTCCTTCCAAGGAGTAAGCATCTTTTAATTTCATGGCTGCAGTCACCATCTACCATGATTTTGGAGACCAGAAAAATAAAGTCTGACACTGTTTCCACTGTTTCCCCATCTATTTCCCATGAAGTGATGGGACCAGATGCCATGATCTTCATTTTCTGAATATTGAGCTTTAAGCCAACTTTTCACTCTCCTCTTTCACTTTCATCCAGAGGCTTTTTAGTTCCTCTTCACTTTCTGCCATAAGGGTGGTTTCATCTGCATTTCTGAGGTTATTGATATTTCTCCCAGCAATCTTGATTCCAGCTTGTGTTTCTTCCAGTCCAGTGCTTCTCATGATGTACTATGCATATAAGGTAAACAAACAGGGTGACAATATACAGCCTTGATGTACTCCTTTTCCTATTTGGAACCAGTCTGTTGTTCCATGTCCAGTTCTAACTGTTGCTTCCTGACCTGCATACAAATTTCTCAAGAGGCAGACCAGGTGGTCTGGTATTCCCATCTCTTGAAGAATTTTCCACAGTTTATTGTGATCCACACAGTCAAAGGCTTTGGCATATTCAATAAAGCACAAATAGATGTTTTTCTGGAACTCTCTTGCTTTTTCCATGATCCAGCGGATGTTGGCAATTTGATCTCTGGTTCCTCTGCCTTTTCTAAAACCAGCTTGAACATCAGGAAGTTCACGGTTCACATATTGCTGAAGCCTGGCTTGGAGAATTTTGAGCATTACTTTACTAGAGTGTGAGATGAGTGCAATTGTGCGGTAATGGTAAAACTGACCACTGCTGAATTTGGAAAACTCAGCAGTGGTCAGTTTTACCATTAATGTTTTTCAAATGTTTAAGAAAATGGTGATTTCCATATAATTAAACACTCCCAGAGTCTTTTAATCTATTACAGCTCTTTATAGGCTTCCCTGGTGGCTCAGTGGTAAAGAATTCACCTGCCAATGCAGGAGACACAAGTGACTCAGGTTCAGTCCCTGGGCAGGGAAGATCCCCTGAAGGGGGGCATGGCAACCCACTCCAGTATTCTTGCCTGGGAAATCCCATGGACAGAGGAGATTGGAGGGCTATAGTCCATGGGATCTCAAAAGAGTCAGACATGACTTAGCGACTGAACAACAACAATATTAATGCCCTTTATAAAACAAGCACAACCCAGATTTTATCAACTGGCAAAGAAAAAGTATACCCACTCCATAAAACAGCTTTATTTGTAAATGTAGATGCAAAATTTCTAAACAAAATGCTGATTTACTGTCTAACAACAAATAACCACTTGATAATAAAAGATTTTTCTCTCATAATACCAAAGATGACTTTATATTATGAAATTTATTAGCATAATATACTAGTAGATCTAATAAGAAACTTCAAATAATGACCTGTTGGTTTGCAAACTGGCCCCAGACGCATAAGGCAATAGGAGACCAAAGAGGCAGACCACTCCAGACTGGTAGGTGGAAGGTTTAATAAGCAAGGAAACCCACCTAGGATGCTTGTCTTGGGTACCACAGAACAAGGAGATCTGTAAAACAGCCCACCAGAACCTTACAGTTTATACAGAGGTCTTAACCAGGCCATGTGTGCCATCTAGATTGCCTCAACACCTTATTATCTCAAGACAGTGTCCTTGAGGCAGCTCCTGGAAGCAGCGACAATGGGAACACACCTTCCAGAGACAGGAAGTAGGGAGCAGTCTTTGATTGCCCATGTCCATCCAGCCTGTGGGTCAACCAGAGGCCACATCCTCTCAGTGACCTCCAACACGACCTAAGCAAATGCTATTAGAAGACATTCAATGATATCCAAAATACAATGCTGACATAAACTCCTTGTAAACTGTTACACAAAGATTCCTTTTTAACTTGATAAAAATACCTAACTTAAACCAGTAGCCATGTACATTAGTACTAAACACTAGAAGCTTTCCCATTAAAATCTGAGCAACACAAAGGGTCCAACTAGCTAAACTGGAAGTTCTTAAAAATGCATTCACACATGAAACAGAAATTACAGTTACTAGTATTAAAATGAGGATAACAAGCATTTACTAAAATGTCTCTTGGAATAACTGCAAAATAGTATTTAAAAGACAAGTGTACTAAATTACTTGCTTACCAGTAAAACTCCATGTCTCCATGCCATTTGGCAGTAGTGTCTGCCCACATTGACTGGTTTTAGCTATGTTATTATTTTTGCCAGTGTGTCAGTAGCAAATTTTACATAATCAGAACCTTGAAAAAGTGCTTGCATTTTCCTACTTCTTCTTGTGCCTCTTCTGCTCTGCAGTGAGTTGGCAGGTCTCTGTCTTTGCCATCACATACTTGCCCCACTAAGCTGGTGAACCATGAAATTCATGGAGCTCACTTGAGTCAGTCTCATCCTACCAGCAGAGGCCTCCCTGATCAGCTGTCACCACCTGGACCCCTACCCATAAGACAGTCACCTAACCTGCCCACCGAACCAATTCACAGCTGACCACAGACCCATGAGTAAATGCAGCTAAGACCAGACAGGTACCCCAGCTGGCCTACTAACTCTCAAGCAAAATGAGTGCTTGTTATTTTAAGCCACTCTTTTGTGTGGCTGTCTGCTAGCCAGCATTGTTATCATAATGAGTAAACAATTGGAGCTGAAGCTCCAATACTTTGGCCACCTGATGTAAAGAACTGACTCGTTGGAAAAGACCTTGATGCTGGGAAGCAAGACTGAAGGCAGGAGGAGAAGGGGACGACGGAGGATGAAATGGTTGGACGGCACCACCGACTCTATGGACATGAGCTTGAGCAAACTCAGGGAGTTGGTGATGGACAGGGAAGCCTGGCGTGCTGCGGTCCATGGGGTTGCAGAGTCGGACACGACTGAGCAACTGGACTGAACTGAACAATGTTGAACTTTAAAAAAAAAAATTGAAAGTCAGTACAAACATCTGTTTAAAGCATAAGACCAAAGCAACAAGCGCCAATCTAACTAACAGACACCTATAAATCCCATCGCAATGTGCATGAGAAGACTGGAGTAAATAAAGACAGTCCCATGTTCTTGAAAGGGAAGGTCACTACAGAGGTTTGGAAGATCTGGAGCACACTCATCACTAGCACGTTAGTAGCAGCAGTAGTAGTAATGCATTATTAGTAGAGCAGGATTCACATTTTGGAATTTTTAAGTATAAATTTTATTATTCCTCTATAATTAACTCATTTTTCCAAATTTTTCATAACTATCATGAACCACTTCTATAATCAAGGTGAATTCATAAAAATAATGATTTTCTTTAAAAGTAGATTCTTCATCAACTACATTCTGTCAGTCTGTGTAAGGGACCTGTGTTATTCTGGGATTTAATTTGATTTGCTCTTTGTAAGTTACCTCTAGCTGCATCCACTTACCCAGCAATGGCTTTCATCTTTTGAGGCTGTAGTGAAGCCACAGAGGTTGCAGGGAGGGCAGATTTCACAGATTCTCTACTTTGAATGAGGAGGACAACTCTAAGGCTGAGGAAAATCTGAAAAATCCTCCCATATCAATCACTGCTTCACAATCACCACCAACAGTTAATGGCTTAAAACATCAATCATTTATTTGCTCACATTCTTTGGGTCAACAACTTGGGCAGGTCCCAGTTGGGAGGGCTCAACTCTGCTCCACCTGGTGTTGACTGGGCTCACTCATGTGTCTGTAATCAGGCAGTGGGTAGGCAGGGGCTGGCTCTTTCTGGGAGACCTCATTCCTCTATGTGCAGGTGGAGAGGCTTTTCGCTTGGCACCCCCACTTGCCACTGAGCCAGCAAGCTAACTGGGCCTCCTCAATAGAGGACTAGTACCCAGGCAGGGCCAACAGAAGATGTACAAGGCCAGCCAAGGTTCAAGGTTTGAAAAGAACAGACTCCACCTCTTGATGCAAAAAGCAGCAAAGTCATGTTGCGCAGGAGAGCAAGGAACTGCTGCAGCCATCTCTGCAAACAGTTTACCAGGTCTCCCTACCATGTTATCGTCATTCATGCTTAGGTTAAGAAAAGGTTTTGAATACCTCCTAAGTTCTAAATACTGTTCTAGCCACAGAAGAAGAGCAATGGACAAGACAGACATAATCCTTGCCCTTGTAGGGGTCACAGCCAGAAGGGAAGACAGGCCTTGGGCAACAATGATGTGCTGTGAGTGCTAGAAAAATGTAACTGTCTGGGGACTTCCCTGGTGGCTCAGTGGTAAGGAATCCGCCTGCCAACGCAGGAGACATGGGGTTTGATCTCTGATCTGGGAAAATCCCACATGACGTGGAACAAATAAGTCCATGTGCCACAACTATTGAGCCTGTACTCTAGAGCCCAGGAGCAACAGCTGCTGAGCCCACGTGCGGCAACTCCTGAAGCCTGTGTGCCCTGGAGCCCGTGCTCCAGAACAAGAGAAGCCACTACAATGAGAAGCCCCTGTACTACAAGGAAGAATAGCCCTGCTGGTCACAACTAGAGAAGAGCCTGCACAGCAACGAAGACCTAGCACAGCCAAAAATAAATAGATAAATAAAAAAAAAAATTTTTTTTTAATAATTGAATGGGGGAAGAGTGCAGGCTGAGCCAACCTGAAGGGGGAGGCAGCAGGATAGAACTGGGTAAGAGACAGGAGGTCAGGGAAGACTCTCCTTTGTATAAGTATCAGAGCTCTTTACTTCTTGAATCTACCTGGTTCTGAATGCCTCATTTTACTATGTCCTCGCTGCACAAGTATTTATTTCTCCCTGGCCAAATGACTGCATGACTACACAGTTGAAAACAGAAGAAAACTTGAGAGAAAATATTCCTTTCAAAGAAGGCCTAGGACAGCCTTAGAAAAAAGGAGAAATAAGTCTTTTGAAAGAGTAATACTGTTTCATCACATCAAAATCTTCTCTTAATTTGATGAATTTATTATTAATTAAGAAAGCTGAGTCTTTCAAGCACATAATTTTCCCTCTGATCTACAGGCCTCCAGGCTGTGAGGTCCCAGATGCCCAAAGCTGGTTTTAACTAAAGTGCTTTCCTAGCAAAGGCATTTTCTGTGGCACAAGATGAAACCGCAGTTGTGCATTTTGTTAGAAGATCCAGATCGATAAACTGAGATGCCAGGGTTTGAAAACCCGGTGTGCTGTAGGTAGTTGACTTATTAATCTATATATAGCACACTGAGAAGAAGATTTAGGGGTTTTGATGGCTGTTCAAAGAGTATCTGAGCTGAAGATTCCTGTGGGAGAAGGGACGGTGCACAAGAGCACGTGGGAGATGTGTCACACAGCTGCAGGAGGCTCACCACCACAGTGCTTTTCTCTTCCCAGAAGGTCTGTTAGAAATGTGCTTCTGGAGCTAGGCTCAAAGTGTCCCGTGACAGGTCTGTGAGGCAGACACTCCTGGGGGTGTGGTGTGCGCTGTCAGAGAAAATAGCAAATAGCTCCAGGCTCTCTCCTCAAGAAGTGTGGGCAGAGTTCAGAGCACTACAGATGTTGTTCAGGATTATTTAACCAATGAGTCAACAGATATTTTTCAATCCCCATTACATACAAGGCACTATGTCAGGTTCCAGGGTTACAATGGCGAACAACACAGACACCCTCTCTACTTTCCCTATAGAGATTATCATCTGTTGAGGAAGGTGCATGGTGATCAGGCAATTCCAACATGATGTGGAAAGAACTGAATAGGGGAATATAGAAAACTCTGGAAACACAACTCAGTGCTGAAAACCTCCCGAGAGAAGTGACACCTCAGCTGAGGACTAAAGGATGTGCAGTGATTACTCAAGAGAAGACAACAAGGACTTCTGGTTAAAGGTGACAAAATCACCTTTACGAAAGTAAAAGAACTTTTAAAATATAAAACAAAAACACATAAACCTATGAGAGCAAAGATAATGGAAATAAAATACCCATAAGAAATTTTGGAATTTGGAAAGCAGATTGACAAGTGGAAAATGACTTGGCTGAATGGAGAAAACTGACTCTCAAACACAAGAGGGTAAAACCAAAAAGCAACATCACAGATGCTGCTGAGCCTCTCGAAGTCTCCTAAATCGGTGGTGCTTGGTATCTGGGGAAATAGGACTGAACTTTGGAGAAGGAAATGGCAACCCACTCCAGTGTTCTTGCCTGGAGAATCCCAGGGATAGGGGAGCCTGGTGGGCTGCTGTTTCTGGGGTCGCACAGTTGGACACGACTGAAGCAACTTAGCAGCAGCAGGACTGAACTTGGCCTTACAACAAGGGCACTCATTCAAACTCTGCTACAAGTGTCTTTGATCTCCTCCTCCTCTCCTGCCTAGCCTGGCACCTGCCCATCACTTGCCCTGACAAAACACCCAAGATTTTTCCTTTGGAAAGAGTAAAACAGGTCTCTAGACTAAAAACATTTGTTACAGCCCAAAGCAAAGACATATTACTGGGAACAGGACTCCTACACATTATTGAAAGACCAACCCTTCTTGAACCATTTAGCATCCTAAGCACATATTTACAAGTAAACCTCTACAACTGGGAGATTCTTTTCTAAGGAATCTCAACAACTGGAGGAAAGACAATGTCTATCACCGGGGTTCCCCATTCAAGCAGCATGAGAAGTCACCCTACGGTGAAGACCACAGTCAACAGGCATTCCTCATCCCCCTACACACACAGAGCCTCTGAATAGATTTTCCGTGCTCTGCTCTTAAATGTGAACAGCCAAGAGTTACTGGACACTGTAGGAAATCACCTAAAATGGAAAGCAGGTATCTATGGTAAAGCAAACAAATCAAACTAGAAAAAACAGAGGTTGCAAAGAGAGAAGGAATCAACTTTGCCAAAAAGGTTTTAAAATCCTCAGCAAAATAAGAGGAGAAATAACAGAGAACACCATCTCTTTGATTGCTCAAGCCAAAATCTTTGGAGTCACCCCTGACTCCTCCCTTTCTCACACACTCACTCCTGTATCCAGTCTTTCTCTACCTTCCAGACCCACACAGAATTTGACCCGAGTCTTCTCTCTCTCACTGCCACTGCCAAGTGAGGCTCCTTTCTCACCTGGATTATTGCTGTAGGTTCTCCTTGCTTCTAGTCTTGTCCTAATGTGCAGCAGCCAGAGCCATATTCTTTAAACATAAATTAGATCATATTTCTTCCTCATCCAAAACCCACACCAGCTTCTGCTTTCAAAGTAAAAGTCAATGGGGAACAGAAAAAAAAAAAAAAAGTCAATGGGAGCTTAAGGAGCCCATATAATCTGAACCCATTCACACCATCCCATCCCACCCCACCCCTAGGACTTACCTGTGACTCCTCTCGCTGACTTCCTTAGCTCTCCTCCATCATGCAAGGCACATGCTGCCTCTGGGACATGGCTTTGCTCTTCCCTCGCCTGGAACACTGTTCCCCTACAAAATCCCTGGATAACTTCTTCACCAAGTCTTTGCTCAAATGTCACTTTCTAAATGAGACCTCCACTAACCCACTCCTCCACACTTCCAATCTCCCTTAACTCTTCTACACTTTTTCTATTTTTCACAGCATATACTCCATTCCAACATATATCCGTGGTTCATGGTCCATCACTCTACACTAGAATATAAGTTCTTCGTGGGCAAGGATCTTTGTTTTGCTAACTGACATATTCCAAGCATCTGAACACTATCTGGCAAATAGTAGACTGTATTAGTTTCCTTAGGAGATCATAACAAAGCACAAAGCAGGTGGCTTAAACATCAGGGCTAGTTAGCAAGGTGCATTCAAGAATATGAAGAAAGTTCAGGCCAACAGGAAGATGGAATAAGTGCAGGGACTACTCATGGTAAGAGATGAGATGATGGAGTTTGGCAACAAATAAGACATGCAGAGCTTTGTGAGCCATAAAAAGAGAGTTGGAATTTATCTTCAGAGAAGCCTTTTAAAGGGGGCTGAAAAAGTAATCAGATTTGCCTCTAAACAATCACTAAATCTGTGAGCATGAGTGTATGTTCTGGGTATAAATAGCCTGCAGTAAACCCAAGTAGAGTTCTCCTGTAAGCCCCATAACTCTGTAAGACAGCCTTTACTCAACCAACTCTTGCTTCTGAAATCCCTCCTGACCAACTTGGGACTCTGGAAACTACATCCAGCCAGGCTCCTGGTCGCCACTAGCATAACTGGTCTGGCCTTCAGGCTAAATGGTATGGAGCCAAAGGCCCAGTGTTCCCGGGTGAGGCTGGAGTCAGGAATCAAAACAGACACTCCAAAGCAAACCAACGGGCCAGAGACTGAGTAATACACACTCAGTGTGAGTCAAAGAGGGTAACAAGAGGTGCAGCCAGCAGGGCACAGGAATTGATAAGCAACAGTCTGAAGAAATACCACGAACTGCCAAAACGAAGAAAAGGATCCTTCTCACAGGGCGCTGTAGTGGCTGTCTATTGCCATGTCACAAATCACCCCAATTAACACATTTGCTCATGATTCTGGGGAACAGTAACTTGACCTCGGCTCAGTGGGCAACTCTTCCGTGGATTTTGTCTGTGGCCATTCCTGCAGTTGAAGTCACCTGGCAGCTGAGTGGGGCTGGGTAGAGTAAGATGGCCCCATTCACATGCCTGGTAGCTGTGGCTGGCCACTGGCTAGTTGGTCTGTGGAGACTTAGCTGGGCTGGTCTATCTCTGCTTTATATGACCTCTCATCTTCATGCTGGTTAGACCACGGTTTTGCCACATGGCACTTACAGGGCAACATTCCAACAGTGTGAGAAATGAAGCTTCAGGCCTGTTTGGAATTTTCACATTATTTTCACCACCTTCTTCTGGTCAGAGTGAATCCTGAGGCCAGGCCAAACTTAAGGGGGTAGAGACTTCCCCTCTCGACAGGAGGAGCATCCAGATCACACTGGGAAGGAGTGTGCGCGCTGGGAGTGGAGAAGTTGTTGCAGTCAGCTTGGCAAACACCATATCCTAGGTGCCTATCTGTAGGTGACCAGGTCAGTCCAGAGGCCTCTGGGAGGCCACAGAGGTGAAATGGCTAAGTGTGGCACCAGCTCATTTCTCAATAAGCTTAACAGCAATAGGACACCTTTGTTTTCCAGAAGGAGTCACAGCAGTCCAAAACCATAAGTGCCATGTGTTATTGAGTGCCATCAGTTATTTGGAAAGTAATTTCATCTGCAGGTGCTTTTAAAAGATACTTGAATTGTAAAGAAATTTGGGGGGTTACTATTATGGTCAGTGAAGTTGCTTTTTGTATATTTCATAACTGAGTATTTATTATAAATTAGCTTCTGGAGAAGGCAATGGCACCCCACTCCAGTATTCTTGCCTGGAAAATCCCATCGACGGAGGAGCCTGGAAGGCTGCAGTCCATGGGGTCGCTGAGGGTCAGACACGACTGAAGTGACTAGCAGCAGCAGCTTCAATTCACTCATCTATGTAGTACATTTACCTCAAAAATTTCACTCATAAGATGTGGCTGCTGTTGTTTAGTCGCTAAGCAATGTCTGACTCTTTGCAATCCCAAGGACTGTAGCTTGCCAGGCTCCTCTGTCCATGGGATTCTCCAGGCAAGAATACTGGAGTGGGTTGCCATTTCCTCCTCCAGGGGATCTTCCTGACCCAGGAATCGAACCCCCATCTCTTAAATCCCCTGCATTGGCAGGCAGGTCCTTTACCACTGAGCCAACCAAGGAAGCTCAAAGTATAAGATAAGCATCTTCTAATCAATAGAGATAATTACTAGAGGAAAAGGATTATCTTTCCCTAGTTGATGGGTGACTCACTCAGTGTATTTGGAGCTGGAAATGGCTACCCTCCTATCCACCTCAGGCAGTGGTCAAGCTCCACATAGACTTTGGTTATTCAGCATTTTCTCTTTCCAAAGATTTTGGAATAAGTCTTTTCTGAGATGCCAGTGGTCTGAGTCTGAAACATTCATCACAGATGAGTGATAGAATAGATCACTTCTCACCATCAACAGTCATTAGAAGGTTGCTTCCTTTCCCACTGCCTCCCTCCCCAGCCTCTGGTCTGTGGGATTCAACTCTTCCTTACGTTAGAAAAGGGCACAAAGAACTGAGGAAAGGTGATGTGTGATCTTCAGAGATTATAAATAAAAAGAATGCTTTTTTTAAGTCAAAAATAAATTATAGTTTCATACTTGTTCAACATTATATTCTCCATTTGTTTAGTTTAATCCCTGTGTATCAATCACTTATTTCTCAATGTTTATTGCTCAGTTTTATCCTATTTGAGACACGGGCTACAAGGAAAATATCAATACAACTTTCTCTTATCTCAGGGACTTCACAATTAAGAAGTGGAGGCATTTGTAGAGTGATGAGTAGATAACCAAATAATCAACAAAGGGCTTCTTATACTTGGCTCTAAAACCTTCACATGAAAAATTCAAGAGTAGATAGTAAAATCAACTCATAAACTTGTATCTAGGCAACCATAACATGTGTGGCTTAAAGGGAAATAGATATTTAGTCAAGTCATTTTCTTAAAAATTATTAGGTCAGTTGTTGTATGTAAGTACAACCTTGGTGAGCACAAGTCAAGAAGTTCTGTTCTGGTACCATCACTAATCAATTCAACAAATGTATATGGAGAATCCTCTGAATGCAAGAAATGGGCTAAAGGAGATAAACACACTCCTCCCACCCTAAGAGGCTTTCAATCCAGCAGTGAGATGGACTGCTACACCACTGTGCCCACATTTCACTACAGTGCTCTTCTCTTTAAGATGGGTATATGACAGGTGATGGTGGAGAGGTCTGACAGAATGTGGTCCACTGGAGAAGGGAATGGCAAACCACTTCAGTATTCTTGCCTTGAGAACCCCGTGAACAGTATGGAAAGGCAAACAGATAGGACACTGAAAGATGAACTCCCCAGGTCAGTAGGTGCTGCTGGAGATCAGTGGAGAAATAACTCCAGAAAGAATGAAGGGATGGAGCCAAAGCAAAAACAACACCCAGTTGTGGATGTGACTAGTGATAAAGCAAGGTCCGATGCTAAAAAGAGCAATATTGCATAGGAACCTGGAATGTTAGGTCCATGAATCAAGGCAAATTGGAAGTGGTCAAACAGGAGATGGCAAGAGTGAACATCGACATTCTAGGAATCAGTGAACTAAAATGGACTGGAATGGGTGAATTTAACTCAGATGACCATTGTATCTACTACTGCGGGCAGGAATCCCTTAGAAGAAATGGAATAGCTGTCATAGTCAACAAAAGAGTCCAAAATGCAGTACTTGGATGCAATCTCAAAAACGACAGAATCATCTCTGTTCATTTCCAAGGCAAACCATTCAATATCAGAGTAATCCAAGTCTATGCCCCGACCAGTAATGCTAAAGAAGCTGAAGTTGAACAGTTCTATGAAGACCTACAAGACCTTCTAGAACTAACACCCCCAAACCCAAATGGTGTCCTTTTCATTATAGGGGACTGGAATGCAAAAGTAGAAAGTCAAGAAGCACCTGGAGTAACAGGCAAATTTGGCCTTGGAGTACGGAACAAAGCAGGGCAAAGGCTAATAGAGTTCTGCCAAGAGAACACCCTCTTCCAACAACACAAGAGAAGACTCTACACATAGACATCACCAGATGGTCAACACCGAAATCAGACTGATTTTATTCTTTGCAGCCAAAGATGGAGAAGCTCTATACAGTCAGCAAAAACAAGACCAGGAGCTGACTGTGGCTCAGAGCATGAACTTCTCATTGCCAAATTCAGACTTAAATTGAAGAAAGTGTGGGGAAAACCACTAAATCATTCAGGTATGACATATCAAATCCCTTATGACTATAGTATGGAAGTGAGAAATAGATTTAACAGACTAGATCTGATAGACAGAGTGCCTGATGGACGGATGTTCATGACATTGTAAAGGAGACAGGAATCAATACCATCCCCCCCAAAAAATAAATACAAAAAAGCAAAATGGCTGTCTGGGGAGGCCTTACAAATAGCTGTGAAAAGAAGAGAAGTGAAAAGCAAAGGAGAAAAGGAAAGATATACCCATTTGAATGCAGAGTTCCAAAGAATAGTAAGGAGAGAAAAGAAAGCTTTCCTCAGCGATCAATGCAAAGAAATAGAGGAAAACAATAGAATGGGAAAGACGAGAGATCTCTTCAAGAAAATTAGAGATAGCAAGGGAACATTTCATGCAAAGATGGGCTCAGTAAAGGACAGAAATGGTATGGACCTAACAGAAGCAAAAGGTATTAATAAGAGGTGGCAAGAATACACAGAACTGTACAAAAAAGATCTTCATGTCCCAGATAATCATAATGGTGTGATCACTCACACTCACCTAGAGCCAGACATCCTGGGATATGAAGTCAAGTGGGCCTTAGGAAGCATCACTACAAACAAAGCTAGTGGAGGTGATAGAATTCTAGTTGAGCTATTTCAAATCCAGAAAGATGATGCTGTGAAAGTGCTGCACTCAATTTGTCAGCAAATTTGGAAAATTCAGCAGTGGCCACAGGACTGGAAAAGCTCAGTTTTCATTACAATCCCTATGAAAGGCAATGCCAAAGAATGTTCAAACTATAGTGTAAGTGTACTCATCTCACATGCTAGTAAAGTAATATTCAAAATTCTCCAACCCAGACTTCAGCAATATGTGAACTGTGAACTTGCAGATGTTTAAGCTGGATTTAGAAAAGGAAGAGGACCCAGAGATCAAATTGCCAACATCTGCTGGATCATCAAAAGAGCAAAGGCGTTTCAGAAAAACATCTATTTCTGCTTTATTGACTATGCCAAGCCTTTGAGTATGTGGATCACAATAAACTGTGGAAAATTCTGAAGGAGATGGGAATACCAGACCACCTGACCTGCCTCTTGAGAAACCTGCATGCAGGTCAGGAAGCAACAGTTAGAATTGGACATGGAACAACAGACTGGTTCCAAATAGGAAAAGGAGTACATCAAGGCTGTATATTGTCACCCTGCTTATTTAACTTATATGCTCAGTACATCATGAGAAATGATGGGCTGGAAGAAGCACAAGCTGGAATCAAGATTGCTGGGAGAAATATCAATAACCTCAGATATGCAGATAACACCACTCTTATGGCAGAAAGTGAAGAAGAACTAAAGAGCCTCTTGATGAAAGTGAAAGAGGAGAGTGAAAAACTTGGCTTAAAGCTCAACATTCAGAAAACTAAGATCATGGCATCTGGTCCCATCACTTCATGGCAAATAGATGGGGAAACAGTGGCTGACTTTATTTTTCTGGGCTCCAAAATCACTTCAGATGGTGATTGCAGACATGAAATTAAAAGATGCTTACTCCTTGGAAGGAAAGTTATGACCAAACTGCTACTGCTAAGTCACTTCTGTCATGTCTGACTCTGTGTGTCCCCATAGACGGCAGCCAACCAGGCTCCTCAGTCCCTGGGATTCTCCAGGCAAAAATACTGGAGTGGGTTGCCATTTCCTTCTCCAATGACCAACCTAGACAGCGTATTAAAAAGGAGAGACATTACTTTGTCAACAAAGGTCCATCTAGTCAAGACTATGATTTTTCCAGTAGTCATGTATGGATGTGAGAGTTGGACTATAAAAGCTGAGCACCGAAGAATTGATGCTTTTGAACTGTGGTGTAGGAGAAGACGCTTGACAGCCCTTTGGACTGCAAGGAGATCCAACCAGTCCGTCCTAAAGGAGATCAGTCCTGGGTCTTCATTGGAAGGACTGATGCTGAAGCTGAAACTCCAATACTTTGGCAACCTGATGCGAAGAGCTGACTTGTTTAAAAAGACCCTGATGCTGGGAAAGATTGAGGGCAGGAGGAGAAGGGGATGGCAAAGGATGAGATGGTTGGATGGCATCATCGACTCATTGGACATGGGTTTGGGTAGACTCCAACAGTCGGTGATGGACAGGGAGGCCTGGCATACTGCAGTTCATGGGGTCACAGAGTTGGACACGACTGAGCAACTGAATTGAACTGATGATCTGAGTAAAGGAAATGAGAGGAATTTTTGCATTAAAATTAAGGAAAGTAAAGCAAGTTGAAATATCTCTATCTTCTAGGGTAGAAATGTTATGAGAACATGACAAATCCATTACACATAAAATTTTTTTAATGCCAAAAATAAATGTGCTCAGTTGGAAAATAATGAAGATTTGGAGAAATATTATTTTGAAATAAACCCCTGTAAAGTTTAGACTGGAATAAATAAGAAGCCCTGAGTTAAGTATGCCACAGAGTATTCAAATTGTTCATGCTTTCAATAAACTGCTTACAATATTCTTAAAATACTAAAAACTGGAAAGAGTCCGCCAACAGCTATGAGAAAATGCCAAGACATCTCTACAAGCCACAAACTTTCTCATTTACCCAGCTTGGTTTTCTCACTAAAAAGTAGTAGGCAGGGGATGACAGGAATTACAGAAATCTTTTTAAAGCATCTAGAATATAATGGCATCGTGACTAATATGCTTTAGGCTTTTATGAAGGGAAAAAAATCAGATGAGACAAACTTGGGAGATGTTTTTGATAGGATGCCAGAATTAATTAATGGAACACAGTAGGTGTTGATTTTATGTCATTATAAGTTAAGCCTTTTACTTTGCAGTCAGGAATGAAAAATAAATATCAAACTGGTCTGACCCGTTCTCCTGATTTAATAGCTTAATTTCCAGAAATGCCAGTGAAAAACAGCCCGAATGTTTGCCTAGGCCAAATCTTCTTTATTATGGTTCATCCATTTTCTCTTGTTCACAAGGAAGCCGGCACGTAACAGAGCTTAATTAAGTTTATATTTTACAGCACGAGTCACATGGCCTTACAAAAGAAAGCTTGTTAGAGGGAAATGAAGAGGATGTATCCTAGGAGCCAGCCGATAGAAAAGCAAGCAAAGCCCACCACAGTCCTCCTCGGAGCCTTGTAGTGTTGGTGCTTTAGTCATTAAGTTGTCCGACTCTCACAACCCCATGGATTGTGGCCCACCAGGCTCCTCTGCCCTCTGTCCACAGGATTTCCCAGGCAAGAATAGGAGTGGCTGTCATTTCCTCCTCCAGGGGATCTTGCCCACCCGGGGAACAAAGCCAGGTCTCCTGCATTACAGGCAGATTCTCTATTAACTGAACTACCAGGGAAACCCCCTGGTGGCTAATGCAACAAGGAGGACTCTATTTTTCACACACATTAAGATAACGGACATTGTACACTAAGCCAGGGAAGTTATGAACATATCCTATGTCCATGTCAGGGAAGGAATAATGTTTCTAGGAAATTCTTATTTAACCCTAACAACACTTCTTCACCACCTAGGTTTGTAGCTTCTGTGTTCTTTCTTTCCCTTAACATTCACAAAGTGTGTCAGAAGGATTATCCCCAGCCCCCTGTGAAAGGGTTGAAGGCACCATGCATTATGCAATTCCCTTAAGGAAAAATGGTATTTCACTGTAGAGCAGTTTATTCTGACAGAGGAGCTGGTGTGTCAGAGCCTAGGGAATCGAGTTGCTAGAACAACTTGCTTGCTAACGTTTTTGAGGCAATTCAGTTGACCCCAGTGAAGTGACTCATTCCCTGTCAAAGTTAAGTGAAATATAATAGTTTAGAAGAGGATCTAAATCAGGTATATGATTTGAAAGGAAATAAAATCAAATGGACTTTTTGGAACTGTTCTGAGAAAACTAACGAGAAACATTCATAGAAGTATGACTGTTTCTGTTAGGATAAGGTCAGTTGCATATGAAAATGAAAGAAAAATAAGAGTTGCTCAAGAAAATTACAAGTTTATGATACCTTCATATAGAAGAAATCCAAATACAGATACGGTGACATAAGAAAGGCAAGTTCATCTCTGCTCCACCAACTCAGTAAATGGCTTTCATTTCCAAGGTCATCTCATAGTTCAAGATTGCCAGTGGAGCTTCAGCCATTACAGACGCATTCCACACCACAGGATGAGAAATGAGAGAAAAGGTGAAAAGGTCTTTTCCCCAGCCACGTCAGCTCCCTTTGAGCTCTCTTTCCAGAAGTCGCATGTAACACTTCTACTTGCATCTCACTGGCGAGATCTCAGTTGTATGGCAGTACTAGAGGCAAGGAAGGCTGGGGAAAAATTCTTCTAGAGTGATCATTGCTCTCTATGCTTTGAATCAGGCTTCATTTCAAAGGAACACTTAAAATTCACTTAAAAGTGGGAATGGATGCCGGTGTGTATATCTCTGTGTATGTGTTTGTGTGTGTAATAAAGGAGAGAGTTTCTTCAGTGTGTTGGCAATATACTATCAGAAGGCTTCTCATCCTGCTTCTATAATACAGTACATTAATGTGTTCATTTAAATTATAAATGTAAGTACAGTTCAGGATTTATAGCATTTTTCTTGGAACTAAAACTGAAATAAAGGCATTTAAAACAAAAAAATAAATAAATAAATAAAAGTGGGAATGGATGTTTGAGTAAGTAACTACCTTTCCCTGACTGGTTCAATTTTTTCTCCTGTGTTTATAAAACCTAACATGTGACTATGTAGTAAGAGAAAACAGATTGGTGGTTGCCTGGAAACAGGAAAAAGGTGCAGGAAAGGGAACTACAGAGGGACATGAGGCATTCTTGAACGAATGATGGACATGTTCACTATCTTGATCATGACAATGTTTCACAGTTCTACATACATCACGTACGCGCATAGAGAATGTACTATGCCAAATATTTGTGTCTCCTTAAATTCGTATGTTGCAAAACCTAATCCCCAGTGTGATGGTATATGGAGGTGGGGCCTTTAGGAGGTGATTAGGTCATGAGGTAGATTCCTCATGAATGAGATAAGTGCCTTCATAAAAGAGACCCCAGAGAGCTTCCAGTCCCCTTCTGCCATGTGAGGACCTAGTGAATAGATTGCCATTTCACCAGACATCAACTCTGCTGGAACCTGATCTTAGACTTCCAGCCTCCAGAACTGGGAGAAATAAACCTTTGAAGTGTATAAGCCACCTGGTCTAGGGTACATCTGTTATAGCAGCCTGAACAGACTAAGACATACTGTATGTTAATTATACCTTATTAGAGCTGTTAAAAATGTGAAGTAAAAAACTAAAAAGTGAAAATAACAAATGAGAATACATACACACACACACTTATCAGGAAACCATGTTCTATTGCTATTAAACCATGTCCTGCTGCTGCTGCTGCTGCTAAGTCGCTTCAGTCGTGTCCGACTCTGTGCAACCCCATAGACGGCAGCCCACCAGGCTCCCCTGTCCCTGGGATTCTCCAGGCAAGAACACTGGAGTGGGTTGCCATTTCCTTCTCCAATGCATGAAAGTGAAAAGTGAAAGTGAAATCGCTCAGTCATGTCCGACTCGTAGCGAGCCCATGGACTGCAGCCTACCAGGCTCCTCTGTCCATGGGATTTTCCAGGCAAGAGTACTGGAGTGGGGTGCCACTGCCTTCTCCGAAAGTGCTATTAAAAGAACAGTTAATCCCTCTTCATCATGGAGTTGCTTTTTAAAGCACCCCTCGTGTGAGACTGAGAGGTTCTTATAAAACCTGTGAACAGAGATATAATAATGATGGTGTTAGATTATCTACTGCACCACCTCATAGGTAAGGACTGCCAAGTAGGTAACAGAAGGGTCTTTAATTCACCAGTTTTTAAAAAGCTAAACATTTTACTTGGAAGAGAAACTCATTAAATCTATTATCTCTGACTCTCCTTGTAGATGGCTGAGGAGGCTTAGGTATGAACAATTATTTCTTTCACACAGTGAGTAGCAGTGAACAGACAAGAATTCAAAGATTCGTCTGTCTCCTATGGAGGCAGGGGCGGAGGGGGTGAGTGGATATAATTCAGTTTCATTCATAATCTCAAATCCCTGCTTTGAGCTTCAAATTCATATGACTGGGAGTCTAGTGAACACCTGTGAGCTCCGGAAGGACAGGATCAATGCTGGACTCACAACGAAGGCAGGTTATAAATGTGCATATGTCAATGAGTGTGTGTGTGTGTGTGTGTGTGTGTGTGTAGAAAAAACACAACACTGTCTGGAAAGGATTCATACAGGTTTGATGGGGTAAGTTTATGGAAAGTGTGGACTTCCATTTATTTTACATGTGTGCATTCATTTGCATTTTCTACAGTAAGCATGAATCACTTTTATAATTTTCTAGAATATATAGATATATATAGAAATTGCATACCTTTCTGTTTTTCAGCTGCCACTGATCTTCATCACTTCTCCCTTGGCCATTGTACCATTCTCCTGTTATATTTCTTTGCCTCCAGTCTCTCTCCCCCTGGGCTCTACCCTCCAGGGTTACTATCCTATTGCTCCCTCCTTAAAACCCAAACTGAACAGGATTAAGTTCCCTCCTCAGAATGATGTCTAAAGCCCTTAACCTGCCCAGAGCCCGTCTTCTTCCCTACTGCACTTCTTCATCCTCTTTCTGTTGAAAGCACCACATACATATTTTCCCCTCACAAGTTGACACCTTTATCCTCCTTGCTTCTGCCTCAAATGTCTTTCTTTACCTGCCTTCCTCAGAAAACATCCTGGGAGTTCTTTAGGTTCCGTCTCAATGTTATCCCCTGCCTCAAGCAGAGCTCCCACCTTGATACGCTGGGTGCACCTCCATAAGAGCAGTTCTATGGTGACCTGTGATACATCTGTGCTCATGTTCTCACAAGGCTGTGTGTACCACAGGAGTAACACTCGTCCTTAGCACACCCTTGTCCCCCCAATCCTGCTCACTGCCTACCTCCTGGATGTTTAACAAACTCTCTCTAAATGAGTAAGAGATAAGTCAACACACTTGAGAAATTTGTGACAAGTTCTTTCAGTTTCCTTCTACTTCTGCACTCTTTACCCCCCACACCCCATTTCCAGGCACCACTCTGCCGAGAGCCACACCAGCACTGCCGTCAGATGCACCCCAAGGTCCCCATGTACGACTGTGCCCCCACCAGCAAGGCGTCCTGCTCCCTACTGATGCCTCCACCACAACGTTTGAAGGTTCTATTCTTCCACGAGTTGCCAGGGGATGTGGCCTTTGACAACCACTTACCAAAAAAGGCTTCTGTTTCCTTAACCAAAAAGCCTATGGCTTGTTGGGAGGACTAGGTGGGACAGCACGTGTAAAGCCACTCCAGTGAAATCTGGGGCCCCACTATCCTTCACTGCTCCCAGTATTGTTCCCCTTTTTGTAGATTCTTGAAAACAAGAAAGACTTGGCCATCTCTTAAACAACTATTTAATGACAGTGACACAGATAATAGAGGCTGTAAAGGGCAAAAGTTTGGAGAGCGCATTCTGCCTGGTCACTCAGGTCATCTCACAAACACCTACTCTGTCTCCTCAATCAGCCCTGCCCTCTAGTTGCCCCTGTGGTGCTTCCTCAAACATTCCCTGTCTTCCTCCACCTACAGGGCTGTTTCTACCTGTCTTTTCTGCGGCATGTACGTGTGCTCAGTCATGTCAACTCTTTGCAGCCCCATGGACTGTAGTCTGCTGGGCTCTTCTGTCCATGGGTTTTCCCAGGCAAAAATACTGGAATGGGTTGTCATTTCCTACTCCAGGGAATCTTTCCCACCCAGGAATAGAACCCATCTCTGCATAACTTTGGGAGAAGGCAATGGTACCCCATTCCAGTACTCTCACCTGGAAAATCCCATGAGCGGAGGAGCCTGTAGGCTGCAGTCCACGGGGTCACTAAGAGTCGGACACGAATGAGCGACTTCACTTTCACTTTTCCTTTCATGCATTGGAGAAGGCAATGGCAACCCACTCCAGTGTTCTTGTCTGGAGAATCCCAGGGACGGGGGAGCCTGGTGGGCTGCCATCTATGGGGCCGCACAGAGTTGGACCCGACTGAAGTGACTTAGCAGCTGCATAACTTTTACCTATCCTTCAAGGTCCCATCCGCTATGATACTTTGAGAAGGACTCAGGTCATGCTTTCTCTGTGTTTCTACAGAAGCTCACACCTACCTTCTCCACTGGCCTCTGTCACATCTCCTTCAAAGCCACCAAGGGGCTGCTTCCCTATACCCGAGAGGACAAAGCTTCTTACAAGTGTCAATGTCTTCCTTCTCCAGGATCCTTAAGAGGTTCTGCTCCAGAAGGTGAGCCAGCATTTATATCCAAAGCTACCAAGTAAATAAAGACAAAATTAATTACAAACTGACAGAATTTTACATATGGAAGTCATTATTTGAGTTTGGAACAAGAAAGAGGCCCTTATTAAATCGTCTTAGAGCACAAAGTGGCAAGAGACAGTGTTATCACTGCATGATGTGGCGGGAATTCCTGGCTCTCCTCTCTGCACTGGAATTTAATTTCTACCTTAAATAAATCTTGTTCTCAGTGGGGGTTTTGACAGTACCAGGCCATTAATGAGAAAGAAAACCCTGGAAACCTAATTATCAGCTCGAAAGACATCCAGGGACAGCTATGTCAGGAAAAGGTGTGAAATCTGACTAGTGTTTCACTCTGGGGCCGTGCTGCATCTCGGTGTTTGTAACTAATGCAATTATTTTTCCTCTAGGGCTGTCGCTAAGAGACATTTTAAAGAATGACATTTAAAGTGACCACATAGTAGATTAAAGAAAAGGAAGTAACAAACTTTATACTGACATCATAAAAAAAAAAAAAGCCAGGTGTGCTGACAAAGGAGATGGCTCCTTCAAGTAAGATTGTAGCTATTCTCTGCTGGGCAACCTTTCAATTGAAAGGTGCAGGTAAGCCAGCAAGGGCTTTTCAGAGCAAAGAGTGGGAGGACCTCTAGGACAAAAATAGTTCACAGTCTATTCCATGTTATTCGTCATTCGAAATAAAGGTTTTAACTGGCAAAAGCAAGCTTCAGACCAGATGATGATGAATTTGCTGGGCATGTACTGGTGCTGTGCTATGGTGTTTTGTTTTATTTTAGTGCTATGTTTTATTCATTCTGTTCTTTGAGTGGCCTGAATTCAGTGTTCCTATATGTGCACATAACCTTTAAGAGCAGACCCTACTGTCTGATTGCCTCATTGCCTCAGAAATAGTCAGAGAATCTCAGAAACATTTCACTCCAAAAAGACATGTGTTCACTTTACTGGAGGAAAATTTAATTGTGTATATCAAAGGTCTTAAAAGGTGACTGTCTTTGAGGCAGAAATGCACCTCCTGGGAATTCATCTTAAGAAAACTATTAAGGATATGTGCAAATATGTGTATAGAAGGCTGATCACTGTAGTGACAAGTTTGAGCCCCTTAAATAGCTAACTACTATAAATAGCTTAAAAAAAACTATGATCCATGTTTGTAATGAATATGGTAGCATCCAAAATTATATTATAGAAATATACTTACTGACACTGAGAGACGTTCATAGTATGGTAAATAGGAAAAAATGTTACAAAACAATATGAATAGGATGGTCTCGTTTTTGTGAGAAAGATACTGTAGGTTTTTTAGTGGGGAGTGTTTGCTTTTTTTTTTTTTTCCTTACCTAGTCAGGTCAGGGGATTGGTCAGTTAAAAGAAAAAAAAAATAGGATAAAGTGGCAAAACATAAGAAATAAAATGAAAGAAGGATGATAGATAGGTACCATATGTTAAAATTTTTAATGTTAAGTCTATAAATATACATACATAACTTAAATATTTTGTTTTAACCTAAACATAAATGTACACTCCTGCAATCGTTTCATAAAGGGCCAAGATTAAAGTTTTTTGGTTGTGAGTCCACTTTTTATGGTTCTGCATCATTTGTCTTTATGTACTACACTGTCAACTATTTCTAGTTTCAATTTCTTTAATTGGTGAGAAAGCATATAGACTCTTGTGAGGCAGTCAAAGTCCAAAATGCTTCCATATTTTTGTAATTTTTCTCCAACTCTGACAGTTGTCTTGCCCACACAACTAATTTGATAGCAAAAATTTTGAAAGTCACCTTTTGAAAACTTTTTCCATATCAATGAAGTTAATTTCCATAGAAATTACTCTTTTCAAAAGCATATTTCATCAGTTTGCATAATCAAAACAACATAGCCAGAGTAAACAAATTTGGGGGAAAAAGTATAATTGACTCTTGTTCAGTAGATAAAATTGATGGAAAGGTAAATGCATTCTTGAAAGTAGCCTACTAGCCACACCAGGCAAAAAAAATTTTACTGAGCAAATGGAAAACATCGTTTAGCCCAGCATGTGGCCTAAGCAGAAATCAGAGAAAGGTGGAAAGGCCCTTCTCCCAGCAGTCTTCATTAGCTGGCTCTACAACAACCTTCCAGTTTCAGCCTGTGCCACCTCCCTAGGAAGCCTTCCAGGATCACCCTTACCTTTCCTCTCATCTTCAACACATCATTCTTTTCCTTTATAAAAATCACCTGTAACTCTTACTTTTTGATCACTTGTCTATTGTCTGTCTTTACCAATAGAATAAACCTGATAATATAAAGAAATCTAATTGGCCAGTAGTGGCTAGCACGGTGCTTGATATGTAGTTGTCGTCTGACATTTATTGAGAGTTTGTATGTACGTGTGAACGCTTGTAGCTTAAGTGATCTAGTGGTTTTGGGGGGTTGGGGATGAATATTGTATCTCATCAGAGGAATATATACCCTAACTGCCCACAGTGTAAGTTGCAATCAACTTTCATTCTTCAGTTAACACTGAAAAAAATAACTGAAATTATGGCTGATTACACTATCCCATTGTTTTCAATTATCAAGCAAATCATCCCAAGTCTCTGGTAAGTAGCATCAGCATATGGGTAGATAAGGACAGCAAGGACCCTGACAATTCCCTGAGAACTTCTCCAACAGCTTACAATTTCTGAAATATCTGTATTATTAACATTTTACCCAGAAAAAATGTAACCTAGAGAAGGCAGAGTATCTCTTCTGATTTGACCTCTCTTTCTGTGCGATTCATCAATAGTAACAACAAATAAGCCTAATTCATTCTAGCATCTCTGTTTACAAGGTGTAAAACAGATTCTTTGTGATTTTCCAGCGCCCCAAGGAAATATCAAAGATAGTTTACATGCAAAAGATATCATCTGGGATTCACCTCTGGAAAGGCAACAGTCTGACACACACTAAACCCACCCTATTCATTGTCAGTCAGAAACAGAGCACAAAGCACTCTGAGAGGCCCTTTCACCTGGGTGGAATGAACCAGTTTCCCAGGGCAAGGGTTCCACTCCTCCCCAAGACACAGCACCAAAACTGGGAAGGACAATCTGCACCAGTCATCGAAGGAGGCAGTTTTATTTAGGCTATTGCCAGAAGGAGATGATTCATTAATGAGAATGCCAAAAAAAAAGAAACAATAAAAAGAGTCCGGGGTTTTATAGAGGCATTTCCAGTCTTAGAGGAGTCATGAAGAAGGAAGGGTGAGCTTTCCCTCAGAATAAACAAAAGCAAGATGGTCCTTTGTGGTGACAAAAAGGACCTTGTCACCTCAACTGCTCTTTAGTCAGGCTTCTCTGAGCCCTCTTCTCAGCGATGCCCTGTGTATGGCCTGCTGGCCCAGTGCAACCAGAACCCTGACACACCAGTTTAGCAAGAATCTCCCTATCCTTGATAGCTAACCAGGTTCCTCTTAGTTTTCACCCACTGACTTTCTTACTCTGAGTCTTGTCTATAAATCCACAACTGCCTTCAATGTTGGAAACGAGTTTAGTCTCTCCCTGATTGCTATAGTCTTCAATAAAGTTTTCCTTGACTGTTTAACTCCATCCAGTGCAATTTTTTCTTGACAAGCCATTTCTAAATCACAAACCTGTGATGGGATTCCTTAACTGTCCCTGCTTTCTGGAAGCACAGACCTACTATAAAGTTTAACACTGTCAGAGGATATAACAAAATTGATCTTGCACAGTGGTTTACAACAAATAATTAAGTGCTTTCAAAATTGTGATTAAGTCTAGCTTCCTTCTGCCCATAGGGGACATCATTTATCAAAATGTATTCTTTGAGCACCTACTCTGGGTCAGACTACTTGAAAGGAATACCAAGATGATCAGGATAGGATATAGGATAAAGCATACAGTATAAACATTTTAAGATAAAATAAATAAAAGCAATACTTATTATCATCTTGACCTAACTTAGTTCTATTGTCCACCATTGTATGGTGTCAGGAAATAATAAACCTTGAAACTGACAGCTGCTTCAAATCCATTTGTCACATAAAGATGTATAAATCAATACCAATAAATTTTTATAAAGCTAAAAAAAAAAAAAGTATGAGGGAAAATCAGCCTTCCCAATCTAGAGAATTTCTTTTCTCATCAAAAAGTCCACCATCCAAAAATATCCTTTATATTTTACTCCATTGTACAAACATGACCCCTCTGTAGAATTTCCATATCATAATCTTCCTTGTTCTCTAGAACAAATATTGTGCCTTCCTTTGTTTTCAAAAGTGTGTTTGACCGCTTTTCAAATGTGTATTTGACATCCTTTCAAGTACATTATCAGTACCCCTTTAAAATATACCCCTTTCAAATAGAGATTTGGAAGCCTGACAACTTATATGTTCATCTTCCCTTCCCTGTTAAGTGTCCCTTTGTCTCCTTTTTCTTACCTGAGTGTTATGAAGCCTCTTCTCCCCAGCTGACCACAAGGCAAAGCTTGAAGGGAGACTGAATATGAAAGAAAGCTTGTCACTTTGATGTGTTTAAAAAAACTGGGATGAGCAATTCCCAGCCCCTGACTGGTAAAGCCCCCTCTTTCCTTTCTGCAGTACGGTCCTCTGGGCAGCAACACCTGGTTTTAACATTCTAAGTCTGTGCTCTCCCCCACCATCACCAGATCCCTGCTGAGTTTAAATTCTCTACAACCCAGTAACACCTGAATCTTCCCTGACGGCAAATCCATGTCCAAAGAGCAGTTTAGGAATCCTCAATGTTACGTTTCTTCTGAGAAGCCAAGAGTATGGGTCTCTGTCAACATGCTCTGAAGAAGTCACTCTACTTTAATATGAAACTTTTTGTACAAGAACCAGTTGGAACACAGCCCCAGCTGATCTCCCTTCCCCCACACCACACACACAGAGATGCATTTTTTTTATCTTAAATCTGCCAATCCATTACACATCAAACTGGCCCATCCTGACTCTTCTGCACAGCTTCCCACCTTATCCCACAAGACTCCAGGGGAAATCTGTCTGCAGGCGAAAATACAGAGAACAGTGAAGAGAACCTTGGATAGTTATTTCAAATGAAAGCTTCAACTCTCCTCTTGCCTTTTCTGACATATCCTCCTCGATCTCTTCCTTGCTCGTGAGATGCACAAACTGCAAGGCAGAATTCCCCTTCACATGCTTTGTGCAGGGTGTTGTGTGGGTGGGAAAGAACGTTTCTTACTGAGAAAACTTTCCCTTGTCAGTAAGTTCATGATAATAGCGCCTGCCTATGAAATAACACTCCCTTTCTGATACCTTTATTCCACTTATAGATCATATTTTTGGATGAAAGTTTTGCTATTGAAGTAGCTGCCAGGTTGTTATGGGCCAATGTGATTGCAATTTACAGTATCTCATAAATCACCACAAGATTGAAAACGCTTGTGACAGATGAAGCTTTAAATTGACATCCTGTCTTTTTATGGGCATTGAAAACGTTGATCTCATGACATGCTCCACAGACGCATCCCCCTTCACTCCTCCAGAAAGTCCCCACCTGGCACAGAACTGGAGCAATGGCAGGAAAGGGAGGGAGGAAGAGATAACGGGGAGCAAGCTACAGCTCCCTACTTGGTGCTTGCTAAGACAGGAAAACTCAGAGCCTGAGTCTGAGCATCTGTGACTGCTTAACAGATAAGATGCTTAAACCATCCCCCATGAGTGGCACTGAACTGTGAATCTCACGAACCTCAAGGAACCCCTTCAACACCAAGAAATTTAAAAGGCAAAGAAAATTAGGTCAATTATTTTTGAAAGAACAAAGAAATGTGAGATTTCCTTAATGGACATCCCAAGGTCAAGCAATGGTTCCACTGGGACCTCATGAGAAGGTGACCAGTGTCCACCTTCTGCTCCCCTGGGTCCATGTTTCCTCAACCTTGAGCAGCTATTAGCGTCTCCTGAGGTGCTGCTGAAACTGCCCCACACCAGACCAACATCGTCAAATCTCTGGGGGCGAAGCCAACGCCTCAGTTCCCCAGGAGATTTTATGCTGCTAGTTTTGTGAATCACTGGCCCAAAAACAAAAAGCTAGGCAGCAATGAGGGAAATAGGCAGGTGTGTCAATTCAGCAGTCATGGGCCCCCCGGGGAGCCAGAACCCACACGTGGATGTGCACGTAGTAAGTACCGTTGATGCCTAGCAGGAGTCTTGGGCACTCAGTTCTGTCTGACTCTTTGCAACCCCATGGACGGTATCCCCCCAGGCTCTTCTGTCCATGGGATTCTCCAGGCAAGAATACTGGAGTGGGTGCCATTTCCTTCTCCAGGGGATTAGCCCCAGACAGTTGTCACCATGAAGGAATAGGAGCCAATGGCTGTCAGATTTTCTGATTTGTTAAGACTATGCAGAAATCTGAATATTTTTAACACAAAATATCCTGAATTTTAAGTGCTGAAAAATAATTCAGAATACTGTGCCTCCTAAACAAAGTGCATCTTGAAACAATGAGTTTGCCACCTGTGCCCTAGGTATGTTGATTTATACAAGAGAATTTTCCATAAATAACAATACTTCACCACTCCCCACATAGATGGCCACGTTGACTCTTTAAGGACCAAAGGCCAGCTTAGTGGAAAAGTATTCTAATGAAATCCACAGGCAGCAGTTATACCAGCCCCAGGATACATAAGCATCAGCAAGAGAAGTGATTGTCAGATGACCCTCCTACTACTGTATTTGGAGTTAAGTTTCCTCGAGGGACGAGTGGGCAGCAAAGTCTTTGCAGCTCCAGGTGAGGGAAGCGGCTCCTTCACAACCTCCACGGCTGGGCAGTCAACATCTGATGTGACTCCCAACACAGTCACATTAACCCCAGACCTTCACTCCGCCGCCTCTCTCAGATCCGCTGAAATAACTCTTTTATTTGCCTTTTCAGTGCCTGCTGACACAAGACTCTGGGAAGTGGGGGAGGGAAGGAAGCCAGGAACTGGTAATAACTTCCAGCATTAAAGCAGTGACTAATACTAATTATGCCGCTCCGACCAGCCATCAAGCAGACCTATTTTCGCTATGAATTAATGCAGAGTGACCTACTTTTCTACATAGTATTTATTATTTGTGCTGCTGTTTTATCGATTTTGAGACTGTTATGTTACAGAGGAATGGAAAAATCTAATATAATAAAACTCCTTTCATTGAAAATAATAAAGTCACATCACGAAATACAAATTTATTTCTTTTCTTTATGAAAAGATAGCATCTGTGAACTACATTTGGGTTGTGGGAATTAGCTAAAGGCTGCTTCAGTGGATTAATAAAAACAAAAAGAAATATAAATACATTAATGTTCAGATATAAAACTCAAGATAAAATAATAGAGTGCATTTCTAAATTTTAAAACTTGTTTGCTTATAATGTTCCAGAGATATCTCATAAAGGAGCACAATGTTAGTCTTACAAGACTATATATATTTTCAATTTATATTCCTCTTGTCCCATTTTTCATGTGCATTATATCATCTGATTTTATTATGCCTCATATTTTATTTATTCATTTATGAGGCCTTGGGATTTTATTTCTTGAAATCTGAGTGTAATGTTTACTAAAAAACAGATAATTAAAAATAAAAGCACACAGCTCACATACACATTTTGTTTTATATGCAATTATAAATGTATTTTCTAGGCACTTTTAATGCCCAATTTCCACAAAGCGTCTTCTTCTCCTTGTGCAGCACTCACTCTAAGGAAATCTTAAAAAGAGGCTGTTTGCATAACTTGGGTAATTGCAAGCCTCAGAGATTCCACCTACCCAGAAACTCAAAGGAGTGATTTACATTCTGGTGATGAAAGCAACAGTGTGCACGTGTGTTTAGGCACAAGTGTGTTTCCCAGAAGAAAGAGCAAGTGCCATGGGATACTGGGACAGGGTGGGCCCGAGACAGGTGGGAATCTCAGAAACAGAACACGGCCCAGAAGAGGCGTCATGCTCCAGCGTGGCTGCCATCCTCCCATCAAAGTGCTCCCTCCCTGACCTGAGGGAGCGAGGCGCATGGTGTCCGTGCCGTAATTACGCAGTGATGCGGCCACCACACACAGACGAAGCCGGGTCACCGCTGCCGGGCTGCCCTGCCTGACACTTGCCACCCCCTGGGAAACAGACAGCAAGGCTTCCCCAGGTATGGTAAGCACCCTGCTCACCACGGCCTCCTCAGTGGCACCATTCGGAATGGAAAACTTGGAGTCAGAGGCCTACAGAGGTGAGCCCTGCAGTCTTCCCCCTCCTCCTCGGATCTTCTTGTGCTGACAGAGGGAGAGAAGGGAAAACACATGAACCCCACAAAAAAGGAAGACAACGTTTTAATCCATAAACTTCTAGCCCAAAATGAGAAGTCAGATATGACTCAGGCCCCCATGGACTTTTTCCTGTTCTTTCCTCCTTTCTTACTCCCTTATTGAATGAATTAAAGTGGTTCATACTTGTCCTTCCAGAATCAGCTCCAGGGTCACTCCCTCCAGGAAGCTCTCCCAGATGGGCCTCTCCCACTGAACCAGAGGACCCTCTTCACACCTCCAGGACGTCTGCTGATGGTTCCTACTGTGTGACACTGTGACGCAGATATGCGGGCTTGACTTACTTCCTCGGCAGACTGAGACCTCCCTCAGGGGAGGACCTGGGGCTCAACGTTTCCATAGCCCAGAGTCCAACACATCTAAAAGGTGCTTGGCGAACAGTAATGCGATGTCCATAAGGGCTGCCCATCACTAGTGCAGCGTCTTAGCTCAATTAAGACTGTACCCCTTCATCCACCAACAGTGACTGATGACCTGCCGGTGACAAGAACACCAATGCCTGGGAGGAATACCAAACATACATGATTTGATGGAAACTCACAGCCAACCTTTACGAAGTGTATGTTCACTCAGATTTTACAGGTACATAAACTGACACTCCAGACAACGTTATCTAACTTAAGTCACACAGCCAGTAAATGACAAAGCTCAGATTTAATCCCAGGTATGTTTGACTTGAAAACCTGTTTTTTGTTTTTTGGATTTTTTTTAATCTTAATGCTATTCAAAGAATAAGCTTTCTACATGTGTTATCATTAGGGAAAATAAACTTTAAAACAAATCTATGAACATGGCTTTCCCATCATTACCAATTTCCTAATTAATATCTTCATAAGTTTGGAATGTAATTGTCTTTAAAACAAAGCCAACATCATAATTTGACCTAGAAATATTAAGTAGCCCACCAACTATTTAGAGTTCATATTGTTGTAACTTGTTTTTATCATAAATACAGTATGTGTTGCCAGATAGACAGTCACCTATAAAACAGAATTACACTGTCTGCAAACAGCTTCACAAACTCCATGCTGTGTCACAACCTGCACGACAACCCTGAAAAGCTCCCCAAAAGTGAGCTCATCTCAAACCCAAAAGTGTTTTTCATCTCAAAAAACATGTTACTAATTACAAGTTACTATTAACAGTTAACTGGTTATCCAATTGAATCCCCAACACTTAAATATATCCCCAGAAAAATCTCTCATAATGAAAAAAGGAGTATTATAAAACATAAAATGGAAACCACAGGATGAAACCAGTTCTTTGCCTGGGGCCACGATGCCTACGCCTGGGGGGTGTAGCACAAACTTGTTTTGTGTAAACTATAGCCATAAGCTTCACAGCAACCAACCATCAGCCTGATTTATTAAAGTGAAAAAAATTGCTTCTTGTTTGTAAGTGCAAGAGGATGTAAAAATCCATTTGTAAGGCCAGTGAGAGCTGCCGTAAGCAAGCCCAGGAGACCTGTCACTCTTACAGTGCTCTCACCACCACCATGAACTGACAGGACCAGGGTTAGGGGGGGTTTCAGAATTCGGGAAAGGTGTCCTCGCTTCTCCTAGGAAGCAGCGCTGCGGCTCTTCTAGTGACCCAAAATGGACAGAGAGTGTAACCAGCAGCGTCTATAGATGCTAAGCTCTGGGCTGGATGGTCCTTCCAGAGAGGAGCAAGTCCTAAGAAGAAGAGATGCAGGGAAGCTGTATATCCTGGAAACTAGGTGACAATGCCAAGATGCAGCCTTAAAGAGATTAGGAAAGCAAGGAGCATGCTCTTTGTGGCAAGAGTTAAGGTTAAAGTGAGATGGCAAGAAGCACTCACTGTGTCGTATGTCTGACTCCCCACCAGATTCTCAGTATCTTGAGGGTTGGAGTCATGTCTTCTTCATGTACGCCAGCAAAGGAGGTGATCATTAACACACATTCAGTGAATGAAGGGATGAATGCTTGTTTCATTCTTTCTGGGATATTCACCTTTTTAATGCTTCTCTTTTCCACTTACTGACCTGTGGTCTCCTTACAAAGTAAGTCAACTCTAGGAGTGGAACAAGGGACTATGGAGACCACTCTCTGAAGCTCTAGCCATCACTCATTTTTGTCGCCAGTTCCCAGAGCAATTAGGGGAATGTAATTATAAATGTCCAAAAATCTCTGAAATATATCAAGTATCAGACATTCACTAACATGAGTAGCACATTTATTTAATCTCAAGCATCTTTCTGTACTTGATAGGCTGTAAAGAGAAATTTATATGGAATAAGACGTGGTACTTCTTTCCCTATTAAAATGAACATAAATAGCTTATGAATGATGGCTCACTATAACAATTTGCATATCAAATGCACTTTACAAGAAACTGTATAAGAGGCACCTAGTGCTTTAAATTCATGAATATCTGGGGTAATCAAGTAGAAAACAGAATGTAAATAGAAGGAGAAGGGAAAAATAAATACTTCTGCTAAAGCTTAGCTTTAAACAGAAGACAGAGTTTGCATTTATGTTTTTCTGCTTTTAATTCTTTGGCATGTTGTATCTTTAAAATATATATTTTAGATGTATATTATGTGTATATATGTGTGTGTGTGTGTGTATGTGTATCTGTAGATATATAGGTATAGATATATCTGCCTAAAGTTTTAAAGTAGCTTGTAAAATAAACTGAGAGCCAACAGAGCATATTTAAACAGGTTATTTGGTATTCTGGTCCTAATGGGTTAAGGGCCTCAGGAGGAAGACTCTGATCATATACGTTAATTTCATCCCGGCCATGAGATCTGGCAAAGCTTAGCCCACATATTCTTGCAAATGACTAGAAATACCACATTCCCATGAGACAAAGTGACAGCTATGAAATTAAGCAGTGTAAGCTAAGACTCCAACAGCTCCGTTAACAAACACACCTCCAGCAAATTCCTCTGCCCCGACTCAGGCAAATGGAATATAATCTTGTTTCAACAGTAACTCGCAGCTCTCCACATTCAATATTAGAAAATAACCCAAGCCTCTGGCTTTGTTTTACTATCTTTTCAGAGCCTTCCTTCCTCTTTTCCAGAAAGGTCAAAGATCAGGGACATGACACGGGGAAAAGTTCTTCTCAGGTCAGGCACCTGTCCAATGATCCAAAAAGTCATCGGTCAGATTCAGGTAAATCTGAAGTGATTAAAAATGATAGCTATGGTTTTTAATCACAACCTAAAACCCAAAAAGATTTAAGAAAATGTACTGTGATTGCTGAATTATTAACTGAACTATTCTAAAAAACAGAACACTTCAGTTAAATAAAACAAGTATGATTTTAGCTTTGACCACTGATCTCTTCTCAGACAGAAAGATCAACTCTTTATGAATAGGGATAGGTCAGTCAGTGTTTCTATTTGGCTTTTAGTTATTTTTTGTACACTGCTAAAAATTGGAGTCTCCCACTTCCTGAATTTACTCCCTGTCTGGGCTTTGTTGTTTGCTACCCTGGTGGAAAATCCTTCCTGTCTCTTACCCTTCCTCCTCTCCATCCTGCACATGTCACAGCTGCAGCCTTCATGCAGCATCCTTGACCCTGGCTACCATTCTGCTCCACTGGTTCCCATCAGCTCACAGTTACTACACATGCTGTCCACATCCACCCAAAGGCTGAACACTCCTTCTCTCAAGACACCCAGGCAGAAGGGGGATGCAAAATTTTATAACAGAGGAGCTTAAATATGCTAAACTACTATGAAATTGAAGCCGAAATTGCCCCAGGTAGCAGCTCTCAAAGGATGGGAACTAATAGCTAATATGCGTGCACATTCAGTCGTGTCCAATTCTTTGTGATCCACGGAGTGTAACCTACCAAGCTCCTCTGTCCGTGAAATTCTCCAGGCAAGAATACTGGGTTGCCATTTCCTCCTCAGGGTTTCTTCCTGACTCAGGAATCAAACCTGCATCTCCTGCATTGCAGGCAGATTCTTTTCCTGCTGAGCCATCAGGGAAGCCCAGAAATCCTGAAGAAACTGCCAGCAAACTAACCCACCACCAGAGGACACACCAGCCTCCTGCCCCTTGAAAGGCAAGAACCATCAGCCACATCTTTCTTATTCTCCCTCTTCTAGTGATGGGAGAGGCTATTTATTTTCTTCAGGGAAGCTGGAAACCAGGCAAAATGAATCCCTACATAGCTATGGGGAAAGATTAAGCTTAAGTATAATCTTTGACTCAGCCAACTTTCAGAATATCTTTCAATTCATTTGTCTTCACTCTACAAATTCAAACTTTCAGAAGGAATACCTCAGTGGAGTCATCTGTAAAAGGGAAAAAACAAAGATAGCTACTGTGTTGAGCTTTTCTGAGGACTAAATGAGATAACACTCAGAAAGTACCTAGAACAGTTTCTAGCAGAGAGTAACACTCAAAAGTTTACTTTTACTATATTAAAATTGAATCTAGTCACTGCATTTCTCCCACACTTATAAAATATATCCATCCCCCTAATGACAGTTTTAGTGAAGTCAACTATATGCAAAGCATATTAGAATTCTTTCTTGGGAGAACAGGCAGTATTGTGGCAAGAACTGTAACCATTCCTCTGTCGTCTGCTGTTTTGAGAGCAATAACTTGCTTTTACCACGTGAAACCAATAGCAATTACTGGGTAGAATGTGTTCCTAATGAGATCACCACCATAACACAAAGCTTCTAAGTTTCCTGGAAGAAATTACATCTCAAATGCCCTGCTGTAAACATAGGAATGGGAAAAAAGACATAAGACAGTGCTGGAAAAAAATACCTCAACAACAGTGCCTATTTTGAAATGGTTTTATGGCAAAATAAAAGGTATAATTTTCTGATTTTACCTGCTTTCTAGTGGTAAGTGAAGCAGGAATGACACTGATTTTCATACTTTCTTTCTCCGGTCACTATACACTCAGCGTTTTTGAAAAACCACCTTTACATAGTGCTCACACTTAAACTACATCCAAAGTTTTCAAATTTTTTAAATATATAAAAGCAGCTGCCTGGGATCCAGCAGACAGGCATTACAGTTGACATTTGCAAATATCATTGTTTCAGTCCCAGTTCACAGGCATTTTGACAAGAAGAAAATACAAACCTTCACTCATTCCAGGGCAAACATTCTGAAACTAAATGATTTACATGGTAATAGGCAAAGGTTAAAATCACATAATTCATAGCCTTCTTACCAACTTCAGTCAAACCTCGGAAGTTTAACTATGGAAATCCTTGGTCTTTCTATATCCCTGTGTATACGCATATATGAAAGAAGCATTTTAATGATAACCTCTGAGACCATGAGGTTGGGTTTCTGTACATGAGACCACTTACCCAAAAATGTATACATACAACAGGAATCAACAGGAATTTTAAGTGATTAAAATTTGGAAGTTTAATTTGGAAAAATGAACTACCATGTAAGCAATGCCTTGTGTGTTCCTTGAAAGTGAAAGTCACTCAGCCCTGTCCATTTCTTTGTGATCCCATGGACTATACAGTCCATATATTTAATATAAATCAAATCTCCTGCCATTGAAAACTGAGGTATGGCATTTAAGCTGACCAAAAGAAGAAAAACAACCTTGCTGCTGCTACTAAGTCGCTTCAGTCGTGTCTGACTCTGTGCGACCCCATAGACGGCAGCCCACCAGGCTCCTTCGTCCGGCAAGAACACTGGAGTGGGTTGCCATTGCCTTCTCCATTGTGTGAAAGTGAAAAGTAAAAGTGAAGTCGCTCAGTCACGTCCAACTTGTAGCTACCCCATGGACTGCAGCCTACCAGGCTCCTCCATCCATGGGATTTTCTAGGCAACAGTACTGGAGTGGCTTGCCATTGCTTTCTCTGGAAAAACAACCTTAAACACACACAAAAACTTAACACCCAAATCCCAGAATGGCCAATGGAGAGCATACTCAAAGCACGTTGGGTGGGGAGACAGAATTGTGAAAATGAAAAACCCATCTCTAAGGAAAATATTAAGGTGTTTTGAGGGAGAATTTTTTAGAGGTTAGATTTAAACTAATTTTCTATTACTCTGTAAGATCAGAATATTTTCAGAATATTTACATTGGCTAAGAGAAGCTACTTAGTGCTGACATTTATAGCTCTGGTTTCATGGATACTGATGTTAGTTCAAAAGTCTCAGCATCAGTTTTGACATACCTCCACTCAACACAAGGAAATATTGCTAATGCACCCAAGTGAAATGGATTTGAGTTTACATTTTCAGACATGACATTAAGTAACCTTCAATAAAATCCACTGTTACAAATGAGGAATTCTTAAGTAATCAATCGCAAGATAGATGGCATCTGAGAACCACTGGCTTCATTGATAGCATACACAGCTTCTGCAGATAGGTGTATTCCCCTAGGAATTCCTTTCTTTGCCTTTCTCAGGCACAACCCTAAGTAACTTAAGGGAGGTGTAATACAATAGTTTATCTCATATTTCTATTTTTTGATAGATCAAGTGCTGTAACAAGAAAAGTTCTTACCCCATGGTGCTTCAGTTGGAATACATTTACAAAATTAACTTTGAAAAAAAATTGGAGTTGATTAGCTACATTAGATATTCTGTCAACAAATCCAACTCATCCTAATCAGTCATAATTAGCACTGATGTTTGATGAGAGGTACAAGCAAGAGTAGCAAGCTGACATCCCTCTAGGGAACTGGGGAAAGTCGGCTCAGTTTCCTCAACTTGGAAAGGAAGTATGTATACTACGTTGGCCAAACTGGCAAAAGAAATGTATGCTCAACCTCTAACAGATTCAAGGATGTGCTGTGCATGTTTAGCACACTTGGCAAATAGGTTTTAGTTTTCTCCAGGAATGGGATGTGAATCCTGCAATCCTGGCATCTCCACAGAGTCAAATGCCAACCTAAGCCATGCCTTCCACCATAGTTCTCAAGCCCAAGAATGTTAGAGAATATCTCCCAGCAAGGGCGGCAATAATTAAATTAGCATGCTTCTATGGCCTGGAATATTGGAGAAGGAAACGGCAACCCACTCCAGTGTTCTTGCCTGGAGAATCCCAGGGACGGGGGGAGCCTGGTGGGCTGCCGTCTATGGGGTCGCACAGAGTCAGACATGACTGAAGCGACTTAGCATGGCCTGGAATAATCCACTGGATGAGAGAAATGAGGCAGAGCTGGTCACTGTATTACGGCAGACACATTCCTATAACCCCAGCTTGGCAAGGAGGGCACTTCTAGACCACATCAGCATGCAACAAGCCCATGGAAGCAGACCAGGTTCCCCACAACTCATTTCCCAACAAGAATAAATGCTGCCTTTAGTATCGCTCAGATCTGCCATGACTTTACAAAACAATTTTTTTTAACCGCTAAATTCCTTGTAGTTCTGCTAGACATAGAGGAGAGAGACAGGGTCTAGCATCTGTGGGTTCACCCGGGTTTAAGTTTTTGCTTCTACCCGCCCAGCCTTCCTACCTCCCCTGAATGAAGTTCTCCTCTGTCTTACTTGTATTTTCTATCCTGCCTTTGAGCCTATGGGGTTGACCTAAAAGTTTGTTCGGGTTTTCCATAATATGTAATGGAAAAAGCCAAACAAACTTTTCGGCCAACCCACTACTTTGTTCCCATCAACCTTCAAACATGCAAGTCTTTCATTAGAAACACCATCCTCTACTTCTTCACTAATCAGCTTACTCCTTAACTTTGGCATCTGATTTCCACCGTCTTTACTCTGCAGGAATCTCCTCCCTCAACCTTCATTTCTGATCTAAAAATCTTTCTTCATTCTTGAAGCTTTCTTGGGAACACTTGACTGAGCTGACCATCTGTGTTTTAATCTCCTCCTCCCCATGGTACCAGCAACACAAATTCCCTGAATTTTCTCATATCTTGGATTTCTCATATCTTCCTCTTAATTATAGGCTTATCCCCAATGTATCAATAGAGGCCTTTAGCCTCCTTTCTCTATTCTATTTCTCTATTCTCTCTTATTCTCTCCTTTGACAACCCCTTCCATTACTAAAAGTGACCACTGAAGTCAAATGCTCAACTATATACACCCTGGGGTCCATGCTACAGTATAGGTCATAATACTCAGAAGTATTGCTCTTCTTGACTATAAGTAATATTAAAAGCTATTCTCATGTTAAAACAAATATAAATATCAATTTATATACTTAAGATTTGTTTTCATTCAACTATTTGTCAAGCTCAGCTGTAAAACAATGTTAAGAAAAAAACATATATATATATATTGAAGAATAAAAGGCAAAATAAATTTTTAGATGAAGCATAAACTTTCCAAGGAAATTTGCTCCTTATGTCCTAACTCTTCCCTCCCCAGATACCTCCAGGTCAGACCTTCACACACTCTAGTTCCACATTTTCACTATTTTCATGGAAAATTCTACATAGTTCCCCCAGAAATACATCACACACTGCACTGAAAATGGAATTGTTGTCTCACCCCAAACCTGATTCCATCCCCAGGGATCCTGTTTTGTAAGTAGCGGCACCAGTTGGAGAGTGACCCAGGCCCAAGAGCTCATAGGGCTGGAATTCCCCCCTCTCTCTCTCTCTGGTGCTGTGACCAAGCCGCTGCTAAGCCTCCCTAAGCTGCCAGTTCATGCCTATCCTTTCTTCAGTTTTCTTATCTCTGTTCCTCCCTTCATTTTCCTTCTTTTAGCCCCTACTTCTCTTTACTGCAAGCATTACAACAGTCTCCTAAATGATCTGCCTCCTCTTTACCATCCACATGCCTTTTCCACAATAATCATCTCCACTCTCAGAAATGTCCTGTCATTCCCAAGAACCACCTCTGTTTAATAAAGATGGAATGTCTTAGCCCAGCCCAAAGTATCCCTCCCCTCTGGTCACACCTTCTGTTACCTTTTCCTGCTCTTATCCTCCAAAGTCATTCAGTTCAGTCGCTCAGTCGTGTCCAACTCTTTGCGACCCCATGAATCGCACCACACCAGGCCACCCTGTCCATCACCAACTCCTGGAGTTTACCCAAACTCATGTCCATAGAGTCGGTGATGCCATCCAGCCATCTCATCCTCTGTCATCCCCTTCTCCTCCTGCCCCCAGTCCCTCCCAGCATCAGAGTCTTTTCCAATGAGTCAACTCTTCACATGAGGTGGCCAAAGGACTGGAGTTTCAGCCTCAGCATCAGTCCTTCCAATGAACACCTAGGACTCATCTCCTTTAGGATGGACTGGTTGGATCTCCTTGCAGTCCAAGGGACTCTCAAGAGTCTTCTCCAACACCACAGTTCAAAAACATCAATTCTTTGGCATTCAGCTTTCTTCACAGTCCAACTCTCACATCCATACATGACCACTGGAAAAACTATAGCCTTGACTAGATGGACCTTTGTTGGCAAAGTAATGTCTCTGCTTTTGAATATGCTATCTAGGTTGGTCATAACTTTCCTTCCAAAGAGTAAGCGTCTTTTAGTTTCATGGCTGCAATCACCATCTGCCGTGATTTTGGAGCCCCCAAAAATAAAGTCTGACACTGTTTCCACTGTTTCCCCGTCTATTTCCCATGAAGTGATGGGACCAGATGCCATGATCTTTGTTTTCTGAATGTTGAGCTTTAAGCCAACTTTTTCACTCTCCTCTTTCGCTTTCATCAAGAGGCTTTTTAGTTCCTCTTCACTTTCTGCCATAAGGGCAGTGTCATCTGCATCTCTCTCTTACAAAAACATGTTATTTGAGTTTTAGGTCAACATTAGCATCTTTCCTGGGTATGGGATTGGGGAAGGGAACAAGTGAGGGTTTAAGTCCATAACTCCATGAACATTTCAACAAGGTCTAGCTCTCAAATCCATTTTTCTCGAAGATGGGTGTGGTCCATCAGAGGGTTGTGCTCCATCAGAGCAATGACATGTGCAAAACAGAGGGTATCACCTGCTGCAGAAGCAGAGAGCTTCATTTCACTCTCACTGTTATCCTCTCCATGCACAGCACTGCTGCCAAGTCCCTTGGGCCTATTGGATTTCCATGTGTGTGTATTTCTTTGCTTCTGTGTGATCTCAGCAGGGATAAATGAACCTAAGATATTAAAATGTAATTTGTTCAGATCTTTGCCTTTAGGGTGAGCACTAAGATGCTGCCATCAGCCAGAAAATTTGTGATCTAATTTAGAAGCAGTGAGCCATGCTGTCTTTCTTCAGACACTTCAGAAAGCTGCACAGGGTCCCCACTTTGCTATGGCTTCGTAAAAGATTTTCTTTCTAGCTATAAATAATGTTGATTTTTTTTTCCTCCACCTTAACATTCCAAGAAAGATACATTTAGTTAAGGCAGGGAGTAAAAAGGATGCTCTTTGGCTGTCACTGTTGAAATGCCACAGTGCACAAGTGACTTACTTTAATCTCGCGGCTGTGCTCTATCAAAGGCTCTCCCACCCTGATTCAGTTTTCACTGAGACATTTTGAAGAAAACTCTCCCTGGTACTTGCAAACAGAGTCCCAGGATCAGCTCTGAATGGACTTACGCAAAGATTTTTAAATTGGCAGTCCTCATATGCTTTGTGATTTCTTACCCAAGTATCATTAGGTTAACATCTTCAGGACAATCACTAAACCAAAATCAAAGAAAGATTCTTTTGTTTATTTCTCTATAGACATTTTGACCAATTTTAGTTCATCTTCCATTTTATCCCAGCTCAAGACTGGTTGTTATTACTAGTTCATGGGGTTTTTTTCCTTGGGTCTTGCAGCAAAAGAGAAACAAATTGTGGGGTTTTAAAAAGTCTATTGGGTACCAATCTTGGATTATTTTTTAATTCTAAGGTTTAGTTAGGATATCAGTGGAAGGCATAAGACATGACATTTTTTTCCCTTTTTCTTTTAAATTTTATTTTATTTTTAAACTTTACAATATTGTATTAGTTTTGCCAAATATCAAAATGCATCCGCCACAGGTATACATGTGTTCCCCATCCTGAACCCTCCTCCCTCCTCCCTCCCCATACCATCCCTCTGGGTCGTCCCAGTGCACTAGCCCCAAGCATCCAGTATCGTACATCGAACCTGGACAGGCAACTTGTTTCATACATATTATACATGTTTCAATGTCGTTCTCCCAAATCTTCCCAACGTCTCCCTCTCCAACAGAGTCCATAAGACTATTCTATACATCAGTGTCTCTTTTGCTGTCTCGTACACAGGGTTATTGTTACCATCTTTCTAAATTCCATATATATGCGTTAGTATACTGTATTGGTGTTTTTCTTTCTGACTTACTTCACTCTGTATAATAGGTTCCAGTTTCATCCACCTCATTAGAACTGATTCAAATGTATTCTTTTGAATGGCTGAGTAATATTCCATTGTGTATATGTACCACAGCTTTCTTATCCATTCATCTGCTGATGGACATCTAGGTTGCTTCCATGTCCTGGCTATTATAAACAGTGCTGCAATGAACACTGGGGTACACGTGTCTCTTTCCCTTCTGGTTTCCTCAGTGTGTATGCCCAGCAGTGGGATTGCTGGATCATAAGGCAGTTCTATTTCCAGTTTTTTAAGGAATCTCCACACTGTTCTCCATAGTGGCTGTACTAGTTTGCATTCCCACCAACAATGTAAGAGGGTTCCCTTTTCTCCACACCCTCTCCAGCATTATTATTTGTAGACTTTTGGATCACAGCCATTCTGACTGGCGTGAAATGGTACCTCATAGTGGTTTTGATTTGCATTTCTCTGATAATGAGTGATGTTGAGCATCTTTTCATGTGTTTGTTAGCCATCTGTATGTCTTCTTTGGAGAAATGTCTATTTAGTTCTTTGGCCCATTTTTTGATTGGGTCATTTATTTTTCTGGAGTTGAGCTGTAGGAGTTGCTTGTATATTTTTGAGATTAGTTGTTTGTCAGTTGCTTCATTTGCTATTATTTTCTCCCATTCTGAAGGCTGTCTTTTCACCTTGCCAATAGTTTCCTTTGATGTGCAGAAGCTTTTAAGGTTAATTAGGTCCCATTTGTTTATTTTTGCTTTTATTTCTGATATTCTGGGAGGTGGGTCATAGAGGATCCTGCTGTGATGTATGTCAGAGAGTGTTTTGCCTATGTTCTCCTCTAGGAGTTTTATAGTTTCTGGTCTTACGTTGAGATCTTTAATCCATTTTGAGTTTATTTTTGTGTATGGTGTTAGAAAGTGTTCTAGTTTCATTCTTTTACAAGTGGTTGACCAGGTTTCCCAGCACCACTTGTTAAAGAGATTGTCTTTAATCCATTGTATATTCTTGCCTCCTTTGTCAAAGATAAGGTGTCCATAGGTGTGTGGATTTATCTCTGGGCTTTCTATTTTGTTCCATTGATCCATATTTCTGTCTTTGTGCCAGTACCATACTGTCTTGATAACTGTGGCTTTGTAGTAGAGCCTGAAGTCAGGTAGGTTGATTCCTCCAGTTCCATTCTTCTTTCTCAAGATCGCTTTGGCTATTCGAGGTTTTTTGTATTTCCATACAAATTGTGAAATTATTTGTTCTAGCTCTGTGAAGAATACCGTTGGCATGACTTTTTGAGATGAATTCAGCATAGTTAGAAACTGGAGTAAATCCAGCTTAAGAAAGAACCAGGGACCACAGTCAGATGAGTGGCTGAACTTCCCAGAAAGGATCTGAGAAAAGAGACTCAGAGTTCTGAGAATTGAAAAGTTCCTTACACTCTCCTGCCACCCTTCAAGAAAAAAAGGTAGAGGACAGGTTTCAACTTCCTAAATGAAATTTAATTCGAGAAAATGCCATTTTGCTATTACTGATATTAACAGACACACATAACCCAAGAGGGAAAGAAAATAAACAAAAATAAATGTACCCAACAGTAATTTCAGAGTAATATAATAACATAATGCTAGGCTAGCAACTGAAACACATGTGAGTTTGGCATTTCCCTTACAAAAATCCAGCAACTTCCTGAAACACAATTATTTCCAGATTACATGTAGAAGAGAAAGCACTAGAATCCTCAGGTCTTCAACACAAAAGGAACCAAGTCACACATTCACTGGCTCCTGCAGACACCAGCAAGATGTCTTTTGTGAATACTAATTGATGGATAGCTTCTTAACAATGCAACAAAAGGGATTTGAGGCTTTTAAAATAAGATGTTGCCTTGCAATTCAAACAGTAAATCTGACAGAAAGCAAATAACACTCTCAGCAAATGCAGAAGGCTACAGACTCGCAAGTGTAACAGCACTTTTAAGAAGGAAGCTTTCCAGGGCAGCGGCTGCACCTTCAAACAACACTAGCAAAGCAGCAGGACAGACACCTCCTTTAAACTTCCGTTCACTTCCCCATCTCGGGTTTCATGCAACACTGGGGCTCAACCACTTACTGCAAAAAATCAGTGCAGTTTGAAAAGACCAAATGATGCCCCTGTGCTACAAATTTATCTGTTCTAACCCCTCAACCTAATTTTGAAAGAAAAATGATAAGGATGATGGTGAGGATAATACCAAAATGTCTTGCATCAAAACTCAAAATGTACATAGCTTTTCTTTCTAAATCCAGCAGATTGCAAAGTTCTCCCTCCTTTAAAATAGCAAAGATTCTCAGAGCAACTTTGCAAGCTTGATTAAAGGGCATATCAATTTCCAGGAATGGTTTTTATTTTTCAGTCGCATTTTCTTCTGTGAAAACCTTTATTAGATTTTCAACTCTAAGTGTGTTCTGACTATATAATTCAGCAAAATGCTGCACTTCCATAATCCTATTTTCATCATACAGTCTGATTGTTTATCATGAACATAAATATAATCCATAGGCTTCAACAAAATGTGTTCAACATTTTTAGGACGACCTTAAAATAAAAGTTGTATAAATTGTCACTGAAAATTACACAGCCACATTACCTGTATTTCAAATTGCACTGATTAAGACTTTCATATACCCAACCCATTCAACAGAGATAATTAGATAGCATAGGAAGCTCTAGCATTATAAAATCAAAGAACTTAAGTCTCATTGTAAGCTGTAAGTGCCAATCAGGGTCCTGTCTGAAATGTTGGTAGGGCATGACTGCCACCTACTGGCAGACATTGGAGATTGCACCATCCGACCAAGAGCCAGGGACTTCATTTTTGCAGTCTAACCAAGACAGGATTTTTCCCTAGAGCCAAAATGCACCAGTTTGGTTAGGTGTGCAGTTTCCCTCACTAGATGTTCATATTTTTGTAATGAAATCACACAACAAGTTCCACTTTTGTCATTACATTTTACATTGTGTAAGCATTTTACATAATACATACACACACATACATGTGTGTGCTTATGCACTTGTTTTTTAAGTCTATCACCCTTTACGAGAACATAATCTCAACAACAGCAGCAATATTTTATTCACTAATTTATTCTACTGGGCCTAGAACAGTGTCTGGCACTTAGCGAATATTCATTGTTTACTATGAATAAATGAGCCAAATACTAATGTTTTAAGACAATACAATGTACCAGCTAATAGCCTAAGTTCTAAAAACAAATGAACATAAGCTGAAACTGTGGTTGTCTCTTATATCTTCTGCTGAGCCTCAATTTGCTGATCTATTAAATAAAGATAATAACACCAAGGTAGTTAGAACAACTAAATGGGCAAATAACTGTTTATAAAGTACTTGGCACAGAGTAAGTGCATAATAATTAATATTATGACCATTATTAGTAAGTTCTATAGCTCAAATGAGGGGTGGCAGCAATTTAATAAAGGCCTTAAGCATTAAGAGTTCTTCCTTCACCACAATCCTTGCTATTAAAATTCAGCCTACAACATTCTCCACTTTCATCAAGTACTAGTTCCAAACCAGTGTCCAGTAAGCTTTCAGATAGTCGTAGATCTTTAGAATTGTTAGAGGAGTTGCAGTGTGGTATTTAAGAAATCACTGTTCTGGAAATCTCTAGACGGTACTGAACTTAAATAGTTCAGAACTCTCTGGAGGGTTTTGCAAGTTTTCAGTTTTGCAAGTTTTACAAAGTTTTAATTTGCATTACAGCTGATGTAATACTTTGTTACCTGCCAGGAAACCATTCTGCACTTGCAGGCACGCACCCTCCCATGAAGGCTCCTGTTAGAATGCTAGGCATGCAACAGAACATCCACTGAAATGGACTTAAGCCTCAAGGGACCGTGTTGTTGTTCGCAACAGGAAGTCCAGGGGCAGCGTTGCTGATGATTTGCAGCTGGACAGTAATTACGAAGAACCTATGTCCTTTTCATGCTGTATTGTCCAGTGTGTTACTTTATCCTGAAGCTGGTTACTCTTGTGGCCTTAGAGTGTTTCCAGTAGAAATCTGGGCCATATGGCATGCTATTCACATTCAGTGGGAAAAAGAATGGTTCCCAGGTGCACCCTAGGGAGGGTGAATCATTTTTCCCATAGAGCCCTGACAAGTCATTTCTCTTGGCTTATTGGTTAAAATAGTAAAACATATCCATTCTTGAACTGGCTGCCTGTAAGATTAATCTGATTGATTTGAAGTCTTAGCTCAATCATGATCTGTCTGTGGGGCAGAATGGGGTCAGCTTCCGCTGAGTTCCATGGGCTGCATAAAGGAGGGGAGTAGACCCGCCATCAGGTTCATTAAAAAGGAAAAGGGAAAGGGTGGGGGCAGGGCATGCAGCCTCACGTCCCCACTCTTGTGAGAACACAGAGACACAGTGGTCTGGGCTATGAAAACAATGATCAATATGATGAATTGTTCATCATTTTTTTTTAATCCTTGAAATAATTTTAAGGGGATGCTTTCTGGCAGTCCACATACCAAGAACCCAATATGCTTCCATGGCAAATGTTTCATCTTTAGGTCTGCTAGGACATAAATGTTCTGTGAACTTTTACTGAACATGATACAGTTCAAGCAAAGAAACACACTTAAAGTTCTGAATACAAGTGTCTATTGCTCCTCTGGGTCTCCATTTCCCCACCTATTAAATAAAAGATGGACTAGCTGAGTTCAGAGGTCTTTCCCAGCTTCTTTGTTCTGTGCAGTTGAATCCTGATCCACTCACTTCACCAAGTGAATATACTTAATAAGTTTGCACACATTTTTATTCCTCATTTAAGTAAGTATTGACCTCTTATTGTATGAATTCTACTTGGTATGGAACTGCTAAGACAAATACAAGTGTGGGGCAAGTTCCAGCTTTCCAGAACCTTCACTGGGGAGAAAAGGCAGATGTAGAAGACAGGGGAGCAAACAGTAGCAAAGTTAGGCCAGAGTGGAACAGCGGAGGCAGGAAGAGTGAGGTGACGGGAGAAGGTTAGAGTCAAGCCAGGTTTGATTTAAAATATGGACCAGAATGGGAAAGCAGGAATTGATTTATGTTTATGAAACTATGAGCAGACAAGATGGTTATGATGATGGACAGCACTGATGACGATGCTTGCTGACGGTGACAGCCCCAGCTTACTGTGACCTACCAAGTGCCACACTTCCGTTACAGTATTTCGTATCATGTTCACAAGAGTACTAGGAAAGAGGTGTCATAAAAAAGTACATTTTATCCTCAACTTTTCTTGCCCAAAGTATACAAAAAAGTAGTAAATCCGTGGTTAGAACACACGTCCCTACAACCTCAGGGCCACTTGCCTTTGCCTTTACTGCACTTCTCTGCCTTTGAAACTCAGGAGCTCACATCACCCCCTGAGCCTGCCAGTCCAGCTGTGTGCCTGTGTATGCACAACGGCCAATTCAGAAACACAGGAATGTCTATGACAAGGCTACATCTTTCACACAAATGAAACAGCTTCACTGATCCCATAGAGAGACCATCCCTGGCTGCAAGAAGATGCAGAGTTTCACATTTTACATTACCTAATTATTAAATAGAATTATGACAATGAAAAAAATGGCACTGCTCATCAGCCACTGACATGCTCATGTCCGGACACAGATGAGAAAAAAAAAAAAACAAGGCAGCTTTGAGGCTTTTCTCTTGAAACTGGATTGAGGGGTTCCATTGAAAATTGATGCATTGCCTAGGCTGCCTGCTGCTCTGTAAAGAACCTGCCCGCCAATGCAGGAGAGTCAAGAGATGCAAGTTTATTCCCTGGGTCAGGAAGAGTGCCCGGAGGAGGACATGGCAACCCACTCCAGTATTCTTGCCTGGAGAATCCCATGGACAGAGAAGCCTGGTGGGCTACAGTCCATGGGGTCGCAGAGTAGGACATGACTGAGCGTGCACACACTGGAAAGTGACTCGTGCCTGTGTTGCCTCCTGCTGTGTGTGTGAGGGTCTCACTTAGCGAGACAACAGGGGGGCTGCCTCTCTGACCTCCCACCCCCACAGTCACCGTGTGTCCGCCTCTGTCACCTACAAAAGAGCACTGCCCCCAGATACCCAACTCAGCGCGTATCTGAAGCTCTTCCAACAGTTTCTGCAGCCCAGGGTCACCCCATAGTCTGACGATAACATGCTGGCACAGGCAAACCCCATCGCTAGGCATCATTGTTCAAATGGAAATGAAGTTCCCCCACCATGCTCTAGTCTCCACACACTCCCCAGGAAATGGTGGACGCTGAACTTCCTTCACCAGCCACCGTCCTATCCCCGACAGTTGTGAAAAATGCCTTTTGATCTGTGACCTGCTTTTAAAAACTGACATCTGGCTGTTAGGGTGGTAATTAGACATCATTTAAAAGATATTTCTGTCTTGTTAACTGGATGACTCTGTGATCAAATTGTGGGATAATTTAGAGGAATTCAGGCATATTGATTGTATAATCCATACCGTGTGTAATTAATAATTACCCACTAAAAGCTCTATGTGAGAAATTGTAAGGATTCACAATAGATAAAACGTCAAGCCCTGAACAGTAGCTTCTCCTCAATGCGTTTTATTAACTACACATAACAAGCGAAAGCGTTCCAAGGAGATGAAGTCGAGACTCAATGCCAGAATGTACTGACACTTTTGCTCAACTTATAGCCCTGATGGCCAAAGACTAGTGTCACTTCGGAATGTCCTCTCCCCAAGAGCCTGAAGTGCCATCTCCCTGGGCTGGCTCCTTACAGATAGCTGCACTCATTACTTCTGAGTTATAAATGGAGCTCATCCACAGCCCCGGAGATGCAAGGGCTTAGGCTGATCCATCTCACAATGAGCTGATGCCAGCAGGTTAATGTAGGTTGTTTCTACTTATGCCTCAACAATGATAAAATTATACTGGTTATGGTAACGCTGACCAAGATGAATTCTCTGTATGCTTGAATTCTATCCTGCTAATTTATAGCAACACCAGGTCCCCAAGAAATATGCACACATGCACACAAACATTATTATTAACTAAGACTTCCACTCCAAACTCTGTTCTCCCATGCTGTGACCGGGGCTAGACCTTCTGAGAGCCAGAAAATCTTGAGCTATACTACAGGCAAGCACCTGCTCAGTGGCTCCCTTATCCAGGCCCACTCTGCTGCTCTCTGGCCTTCAAAGAGCCTGAACCAGAGTCCTGAGGAGTAAAGACAGCAGAGCTCATAAAAGAAGAGATGCACTAACGCAAAGAGAAGGGCCTGCCAGCTCCATTTGTACATCAGAGTAATGTGACCTTGTTTAGTCTTTATACACAGGCTGGTTGGTCACCTGCATCAATTTATCATCCTTTTGCTACATCCACTAATGCACCACTTTGGTGGGACGGTGACATCATAACAGCTTGTATTTGTTGAGCTCAGCATTCTGCTAAGTGCTTTACACGCGCTGTTTTATTTAATCATCAAAACAACTTCAGAAAGATAAGTGCCAACACTACCCCCAACATACAGGTAAGGGCACTGATGAATGAAGAGGTTCAGTAACCAACACCAAACCTAGGGCTTGGAAACGGTGGAATCTAATAGGAACAGACAGGCCTCTTTGTCTGCTACCAAGAACTCCCCTAGCCATGTGCTCTCTAAGAAGTCATCTCTTCTCGACAAAGGTCAGCATTCCTCCTCTTTAGAGGCTGAATCGGGGAAAGATAAGGAGGTCGAAGGAGAAAGAAAGGCACTGACAAATGTGGGGGGAAAAGACCAGATCTTAAGACAAGACTGCTGGGAGAAATTTTCAGTGTGAAGGAAGCCAAGACTTGTAGGCTTGTGAAATAAAGATGGCTGCTATTCAATTGTAAATCATTTCCTGTGTGGTTCTCTGCTCTGAAATAGCCCCCAGCAGTCATTTTTCAAGGGCCGTCAGAACAAGTTATCCCGGACTGGGTGGCTTAAACAACAGAATTTTCTCACAATGCTGGAAGCTAAAAGTCTGAGATCAAAGTGTTGACAGGGTTGATTTCTTCTGAGGACTCTCTCCTTGGCTGGTAGATGGTCTCCCTGTGTCTTCACGTGATCTTCTCTTCTGTATGTACCTGAGTCTAATCTTCTCTTCTTATAAGGACATCAGTCATGTTGAATTAGGATCCACCCCCTTTGACTTCATTTAAACTTAATCATCTCTTTTAAAACCCTATTTTGACAAAGATCTGAATACTGAAAGCCATGGTTTTTCCAGAATCATGTATGCATGTGAGAGTTGAACAATAAAGGGTGACCACTGAAGAACTGATGCCTTTGAATTGTGGTACTAGAGAAGACTCTTGAGAGTCCCTTGGACTACAAGGAGATTAAACCTGTCAATCCTAAAGGAAATCAACCCTGAATATTGAATGCAAGGACTGATGCTGAAGTCGAAGCTCCAATATTCTGGCCACCAGATGTGAACAGTTGGCCCTATTGGAAAAGACCCTGATGCTGGGAAGGACTAAAGGCAAGAGAAGAGAGTGCCAGAGGATAAGATGGTTAGATAGCATCACCGGCTCAATGGACAAAAATCTGAGAAAAATCTGGGAGATAGTAAAGGCCAGGGAAGCCTGGTGTGCTGCAGTCCATGGGGTCACAAAAAGTCAGACACGACTTAGCCACTGAACAACAACAATAACTTGAGGTACTGGAGGTTAGAGCTTCAGGATCCAGCAATTTCACTTCTGTGTATTTACCTGAATAAAACAAACACACTAATTCAACAAGATACACATGCATCCCAATGTTCATTGCAGCATTATTTATAATAGCTAAGATACTGAAGCAACCTGTGTCCATCAGTAGATGAATGGACAAAGAAGATGTTATCTCTATACACACAAGGGAGTATTACTTAGCCACTAAAAAAAATCTTGCCATTTGTGACAACATAGATGGACATCGATAGTATTATGCTCAGTGAAATAAGTCAGAGAAAGACAAATACCAATATGATCTCACTCATATGTGAAACCTAATAAACAAAAACTGATGCTGTGAAAGTGCTGCACTCAATATGCCCCCAAATTTGGGAAACTCAGCAGTGGCCAGAGGACTGGAAAAGGTCAGTTTTCATTCCAATCCCAAAGAAAGGCAATGCCAAAGAATGCTCAGACTACCACACAATTGCACTCATCTCACATGCTAGTAAAGTAATGCTCAAAATTCTGCAAGCCAGGCTTTAGCAGTACGTGAACCCTGAACTTCCTGATGTTCAAGCTGGTTTTAGAAAAGGCAGAGGAACTAGAGATCAAATTGCCAACATCCGCTGGATCATGGAAAAAGCAAGAGAATTCCAGAAAAACATCTATTTCTGCTTTATTGACTTTGACTGTGTGGATCACAATAAACTGTGGAAAATTCTTCAAGAGATGGGAATACCAGACCACCTGACCTGCCTCTTGAGAAATCTGTATGCAGGTCAGGAAGCAACAGTTAGAACTGGACATGGAACAACAGACTGGTTCCAAATAGGAAAAGGAGTACGTCAAGGTTGCATATTGTCACCCTGCTTATTTAACTTATATGCAGAGTACATCATGAGAAACGTTGGACTGGAAGAAGCACAAGCTGGAATCAAGATTGCCGGGAGAAATCTCAATAACCTCAGATATGCAAATGACACCACCCTTATGGCAGAAAGTGAAGAGGAACTAAAAAGCCTCTTGATGAAAGTGAAAGTGGAGAGTGAAAAAGTTGGCTTAAAGCTCAACATTCAGAAAATGAAGATCATGGCATCCGGCCCCATCACTTCATGGGAAATAGATGGGGAAACAGTGGAAACAGTGGCAGACTTTATTTTTGGGGGCTCCAAAATCACTGCAAATGGTGACTGCAGCCATGAAATTAAAAGACAGTCACTCCTTGGAAGGAAAGTTATGACCAACCCAGATAGCATATTCAAAAGCAGAGACATTACTTTGCCAACAAAGGTCCATCTAGTCAAGGCTATGGTTTTTCCTGTGGTCATGTATGGATGTGAGAGTTGGACTGTGAAGAAGGCTGAGCACCAAAGAATTGATGCTTTTAAACTGTGGTGTTGGAGAAGACTCTTGAGAGTTCCTGTGGACTGCAAGGAGATCCAACCAGTCCATTCTGAAGGAGATCAGCCCTGGGACTTCTTTGGAAGGAATGATGCTAAAGCTGAAACTCCAGTACTTTGGCCACCACAGGCAAAGAGTTGACTCATTGGAAAAGACTCTGATGCTGGGAGGGATTGGGGGCAGGAGGAGAAGGGGACGATAGAGGATGAGATGGCTGGATGGCATCACTGACTCGATGGACGTGAGTCTGAGTGAACTCCGGGAGTTGGTGATGGACAGGGAGGCCTGGCGTGCTGCGATTCATGGGGTCTCAAAGAGTCAGACAAGACTGAGCGACTGAACTGAACTGAATAAACAAAAACAGACTCAGATACAGAAAACAAATGGTGGTTTGCTAGATGGGAGGTGGGTGGAGGGTTGAGTGAAATAGGTGAAGGGAATTAAGAGGTACAGAAGAAAATAAATAAGCCATGGGGATGTAATACACAGGATAAGGAATATGGTCAGTAATGTAATAGTTTTATATGGAGACAGATGGTATTAGACTCATGGTGATCATTTTATATTATACACAAATGTCAAATCACTATGTAATAATAATAAACCAAAAACTGATATAATATTGTACCTCAACTAAATTTCAACTTAAAAAATCATGGGTCCTCTGAACCTCAAGGCTCTGAAGTAAGTTATGCTATTAAATGGATCTCCTTCACACTGACAAAATTATCGCAAGCCATTGTGAAAGGACATTTCTGCTGACAGTGCAGAGGGACAAATGGCCCCCCTGGTTCTATCCTGGGTGGAATTGCATGTTTGTGGGGCTGACAGATAGGACCCCTGTGCCAGCATGGTGCCATATGCCAGCTGGTCAGTACAGCTGGGGATACACGCGTACTGAGTCTGATATCAGGAGTCTCAGCTGGCCACTGGCAGCCATGCCAAAGACACCAGGCCACTTGACTGCACTAAAACTCGAACATGTGTGTGTGTGTGAATCTTTGTATGTCTGATGATACAAACCAGTATGTTGGCAATTGCTTTTCAGACTGATAGTAAGCAAGAAAATGCTCAAAGTTTCTACCTTTGAAATCATGTAGAGCAAATAAGGGAAAAAGCCAGGAATAAGGAAAAAAGGAAGGTAAATGAGGCATTTGACAACATATTAAGGTGAGGACTGGCACTGCATTTCTACTAAAATACACACACACTCTCACATCCTAGCTGTCCATATTCATTGTTCAGTCCCAAAAGTTACAGTCAGGCCAGTGTGACAAGAATTATGCAGACATAAAAACAGGAAGGAAGCTAAAATAATGACATAGAATTAGTTCCTGAAAACCTTAAGGAAACAAAATAGTCATGTCTTAAGGGAATATGCATAACCCTTTAAAAAATATATTAGAAAATTTTTAAATAGCTATTTTACAAAACTCAGATGCATAACAGCAAAATAAGAAGGCATGTGGCTAACTGATATATTTCCATAAACAAAAATATTTCAAAGATGGTAATTCTTAGACTGATATTACCTACATTAAAAGAAGTAAACACTGACTCTGACTAAATGCAGAGACATTGAAGGAGAGAGAGAAAGAATTTATTAAAAGGACACTAGTAGGACTTTATGATGCTCGAGGGACTTCATTGGTAATTTCTTATTTCTTATTATGTAACCTCGACTACATAATAGAATCACATGGGTAAATGTGAAAAACAAGCAGTGTACTAGCTTTACTATGACAAATTACATCAAAATCTCTGGGGGTGGGGCCCACGACTAAGTATGTTTCAAAAGCTCCCCAGTTGATCTTAATGTATAGCCACAGTGGACAACGTCTGGAGTGTTGGAATTAATATCCCATTAATAAATTGGGGGTTCACTGCTTTTAGGTCAAGTTATAAAATTCCTAGGACACAGAATTTAGATGGTTCAGTTTATAGTGAAAGTGAACGTCAAGTCGCTCAGTCGTTTCCAACTCTTTGCGACCCCGTGGACTGTAGCCCACCAGGCTCCTCCGTCCATGGGATTCTCCAGGCAAGAATACTGGAGTGGGGTGCCATTTCCTTCTCCAGGGGATCTTCCCAACCCAGGGATCAAACCCAGGTCTCCTGCATCGCAGGCAGACGCTTTCACCTCTGAGCCACCAGGGAAGCCTGGTTCAGTTTATAGTCAGAGGATATCACTGAAAAAAAATTAGCCATTGTCAAGAAAGCAAGATCATATAGAACCAAAAATGGCAGATGGCAGCTGGGAGTCCTTGACTATGGATCAGAGCAGGTTGGAGTGCTGAGCCAGGCAGCCACCCAAAAAGCGTACATTACAGCAACCCACGAGGGCAAGTTTCATGCTCAACCAATTCCCCCTTCTTCAGTAAGCACAAACACAGACAACACAGCACCATAGAATCCAGATTCCAGTCAGGGATCCCAGGACGACACCATCATGAGTGCAGAGATGTGTCATGAACCCTGGCCACGAATGAATCCTCCTGTACTTATTCATTTAAACACCAGTGTCACCTGGTAAACATTCTGCATTAGTAAATAAGAACAGTTTGTAAAAACTGTAATGAAGCCAAGTTTCCATTTGCTTCTGCTTTCCTCATAAGTGTATGTGAACTAGCAGCTTAAACAATGAAAGAAAATCTCTTACTTGGATAACTATTTCCCAGACAAACCTGTTTATGCCAGACTTAACAGGCCCTCTTTTCCTTTTTCCTCTGCAAAAGATAAACTCTAGCCTTCAGTTAGGCCTAACACAAACTTGGAATTAAAGAATTTTGAATGAACTTTAGATAAATAACTTTAATAATAACTTTTAATAAATAACAACCCCAGTTATGACAGATATTCAAGGGAAAGCACACAGCACATGTGGAATAACTTACAAAATTAAAACCAGTATCCACACTTCCACACTCAAGCATCTGGGAAGCATCTATGAAGCACTCAGTTCCAGGAGAAATTCCAAATCAGTGTGAGAGAGCTGCTGCTATCAAGATAACCGACGCTTGAAATGAGTGACCAAACCTAGACTCAAGAGTTCATCAAGCATCTCAAGAGAGCCTGTGATTAAGAGTGAGAATGAGCAATACACAGCAAGGGCTATGTGAGTCACTGTAAGAGCCCAGAGTGTTGGCATGCACCCAGCCCTGTCCCCAGAGGCTCCAGTGAATAGGCTGGCCCATCTCCTTAACATCCCTCTTGAATTCAAAACACAAGACTCAGGGACTTCCCTGGTGGTCCAGCCATTAAGACTCTGTGCTTCCAAGGCAGGGGGTGCAAGTTCGATCCCTGGTTGGGGAACTAAGATCTCACAAGCCACTTGGTGAGGATGAATATATAGAAACACACACATGAGAGTCTAGGTGTCAGGAAGGGGAAAATATACTCTCACAACCTGACTGGGGAGAGGAGTTAGAATAGCGGTATGCTAAAGTGCCAGATAAAGTACATCTGTACATGGTCACCCAAGAACACAGGGCCACCTTGATTTTGTTCTTCCCTAGGCTGCCCTGGTGACTCAAATGGTAAAGAGTCTGTCTGTAATGCGGGAGACATAGGTTCGATCCCTGGGTCAGGAAGATCCCCTGGAGAAGGGAATGGTTATCCACTTAAGTATTCTTGCCTGGAAATTTTCATGAACAGAGGAGCCTGGCAGGCTACAGTCCACAGGGTGGCGAAGAGTCAGACACACCTGAATGACTAACACTTCACTTCAAGCAGAATGTGAGACAAGGAATTCAAGCGCAGGTACTTTATTTGGGGGTGGGGGACAAGGGAAGAGAAGGCAGGCTCTAACGTCTGTGTACTCAAGCAAGTTACCCCTACAAGCAATCAGAGTGCCACACCACCCAGGAGGAGAACTTACAAGCCTGTGAGGAACGTCCTCAGGAGCATGCCTCCCAGAGCGAGGGGGCCAAGGATTTATACATCAACTCCCAGCAGCCACTGGTTGAGAGAAGCAGGAGGGTATCAACAGGGCCTGATGGGCATGTGGGCTCCGGAAGCCAGAAAAGCCCACGGCAAGCATGTTGTGTCCTGGCATTGAACACAGCCAACCTACAATGACATGGTGAGGCCTGAAAGGAGAGGGTGGGCTCGGAGTGTCTGGAAGGTGGGGAAAGGGTGGGTGAGGAAAAAGCACTCCATGTGACCCAGGGATGCCTACGCTTGAGGCAAGTTCAATTAACAGCCATTCCTGGGGAGGCCGAGAGAAGCAAATGCAAACAGATACACACTTTACAGACCAAAGTGTAATATGCATGCCAACTACAGTTATTAACTGCTGGCTTTCAGAACTGAAGTACTGTACCTAGTATTGGAAAAATACAGAGTCCTTCCGATCACAGTCTTGGGTTCGAGTCCCAGCTCTACCACTTACTGACCAAAGGGCCTCGGTTCAGTAACTTAACCTCTGCTTCTCTATCAAATAGGACCAATAACTAATACCTGACCCATCGTGCTGATGTGGCGATTAAAAACATTTATGCACCTAAGCCATCAAAGACCATACCTAGCAATTGGCTGGGCTTCCCTAGTGGCTCAAATGGTAAAGAATCTGCCTCCAATGTAGGAGACCAGGTTTCAGTCCCTGGGTCAGGAAGATCCCCTGGAGAAGGGAACAGCTGTGATGAAAGCTGAGCGCTGAAGAATTGATGTTTTGAACTGTGGTGTTGGAGAAGACTCTTGAGAGTCCCTTGGACTGCAAGGAGATCCAACCAGTCCATTCTGAAGGAGATCAGCCCTGGGGTTTCTTTGGAAGGAATGATGCTAAAGCTGAAACTCCAATACTTTGGCCACCTCATGAGAAGAGTTAACTCATTGGAAAAGACTCTGATGCTGGGAGGGATTGGGAGCAGGAGGAGAAGAGGACAACAGAGGATGAGATGGCTGGATGGCATCACTGACTCGATGGACGTGAGTCTGAGTGAACTCCGGGAGTTGGTGATGGACAGGGAGGCCTGGTGTGCTGCGATTCATGGAGTCGCAAAGAGTCGGACACGACTGAGCGACTGAACTGAACTGAACTGAAGCCACTCCAGTATTCTGGCCTGGAGAATCCCATGGACAGAAGAGCCTGGCAGGCTACAGTCCATGGGGTCACAAAGAGTTGGACATGACTGAGTCACTTTCACAGCAAATGGCTAGAATCCACATGTTAGCTACCATCAGCATCAGCATCTTTATTAGATAGAAATCTGTGTTAACTTGGGCTGCCATAACTATCGTAAATTGGGTGGCTTAATGACAGAAATATACATTCTCACAGTGCTGTTGTCATTTAGTTGCTGAGTCCTGTCTGACTCTTTTGCTACCCCATGGACTGCAGCCCTCCAGGCTCTTCTGTCCATGGGATTTCCCCAGGCAAAAATATTGGAGTGGGTTGCCATTTCCTTCTCTTGGGGATCTTCCCAACCCAAGGATTAAACCTTGGTCTCCTGCATTGGCAGGTAGAATCTTTATCACTGAAGCTGCCTGGGAAGCCCGCTCACAGTTCTAGAGGCTGGAAAATCCAAGACTGAGATGCCAGCCAATTCAGTTTCTGGTGAGAACTGTCTGCCTTTCTTGCCAGTGGCTGCCTTCTCACTGTATGCTCACACACTAAGTAAAGAAAGATTTCTCCTTTTGTTACAAGGCCACAGATCTATCCTGAGGCCCCACCAACTTGAATGATTCCAACCCTAATTACCTCCTAAAGCCCCCCCACCTCCAAATACTATTACTTTGGTGATTAGGACCTCAATATGCAAATTTTGAAAGGACCCAAGCATTCAGTTCGTAACAAAACATTTGAACGGCAAACTAAAATGAGCAGTAACGAAGTAAATTCTATAACCATTTATCTCCACTGACCCACGTTAAAAGGAAGTGCACCCAACAATAAAAGGAGAGATGAACAGAGGATTGGAATGCTGTGACTGGAGACTGTGGAGTGGTTAAATTTTTTATGTTTTTCTGTTTCTAGGTCACCCCAAAGCAAATGTACAACATTTTCTACTTGTTCGTGGCATCATCTGGGTTGCTTTCTGGTGGGACTCTAAATTACACTAGCAAACAAATGCAACCAGGAGAGTAAAACTGTGAAACTAAAACCAATTCTTATTACGGAAATCCTTTTTTTAATGTCTGCTTCTCCGCTTTAGTAAATAGAACATAGAGAACATAATTGAATATTTGATGACTGAAAATCTCACAGTGTCTGTGGGCTCTCATGCTGAACATCAGTTCTCATCACACAAGCCTGTGGGTATGCTTGTGGGACAGCAAACACATTAGACAGAATCCTTAATGCCCCTGAGAAACTCCCATAAGGTTTTTTGTCTATGTCCTTTAAAAATAAATATATGATACTGGTTTGCTAAGGTTTATGTTTGTGAATTTTCTCCATGTGATTGAGTCTAAGGGAGATTCGTTTGCTGCCCTCTGAATGAGATGAGTACTCTCTCTCTCTCTTTACACAGAGAGGAGAAGGGTGAGAGGCTCACTCAGCCCCTCCGGGGCCACTTGGGAACTAGACACTTTCCTCTCTCTGATCTAAACCCAGAAAGAACGTTAGTACACCCAGTCTCTTGCCCTCCAACATTCATCAGTGGAACTCTTCTACACATTTTCTGAGTCTTTCAGTGAAGAGTTCACCATGAGGAGCCAGACCATCCCACCCCAGCATGGTCCGCTCTGGCCTCTCTCCCTTTTTCCTGGTTCTGCCTTTATAAGGGCCTTTCTCAAGTGATGGAATCTTCAATGACACAGGTCCGCAGAGTCCATCCTGCAAGATAGCCTATCAGCTATATTGAATTCTGGAAGCTGTCTTCCTTGAATCAACCCCATAATGAAAGTCAGAGGGGAAGAATCATGGTAGGGGGAAGATTCAAGGAACACAGAACAGATGTGGATGGTTCAGAAGATGATTCCTAGGCCAATGATAGCCAGTTCCCTGATGCATTGATTGTGGAGGACTCAAGTCCCAAAATTAAGGGAGATTATAGGTCCTCATCCAAGTCTTCCCCTCTCTTCACTGTTCTGGCTCCGAGGATGGAGTATGTAAAGTCATGCAATGTTTTCAAAACCAAAACCCAACCATGTCGTAGTAAAAGTACAGTCTTCTTGGTCTCAACTACCTTTGTTTTTCCCTAAGTTTACACCTTTGGTGCCAATTTTTTGGTGGTTATCTGTGGGTGTTTCAAGAGGAGATCTGAAGGAGTTTTATCAAGCATTGCTTATCAACTACCACAGAAATAACAGAATAAGCATACTGACATTCCAGTTATATGGAAAGTTGTAGACAGAAGGCATCTATCCATCAACCCCAAATACTGTGAATACAGTAAAACAGTGCCAGTTTCCACGCATTAAAACTCATACACTTGGCTCATGAAAAGATCTGAAATCCACCAACTGTCTAATACAACAGCCATTCTGCTCACTCTCCAAAAGCCCAAATTTTAGCTGGATATATTACAATCAAAAATAAAGGATTCATTTTTCAGTCTTGCCTGCTGCTAAAGGGCTTCTCTAGTGGCTCAGATGGTAAAGAACCCACCTGCAATGCAGGACACCAAGGTTCAATCTCTGGGTTTGGAAGATCCCCTGGAGGAGGGCATGGCAACCCACTGCCGTATTCTTGCCTGGAGAATCCCATAGACAGAGGAGTCTGGCAGGCTACAGTCCATGGGGTGGCAAAGAGGTGGATGTGACTGAGCCACTAACATACTTTTTTTCTGCTCCTCAGAGTGACCATGTGACTAAATTTCTAGCCACAAATGGGATTGTATGGAATTCCAAACAGTTACCCTGAAAGGGAGAAGGTACACTCTTCTTCTTTGCCTCCATCCTGTTGCTGGGAATGCAGATGTGATGACTGGAATTCCAGCAGCATCTTGATATATGAGGATGACAGTGCTGTGCTAGAGATAACAGAGCAAAGAGCTGGAAGGAGTCCATGTCATTAATGCGTTTCTTGATTCCCTCTTCCAATCTTATATTTCTGAGTAACAAACCAGCCAAAATTTAGTCACATAAAACAGCAGTTATCTACTATCATTATGTCTTATGTTCTAGGGGTGGACTAGGCTCAGTGAGGCAGTTCTTGCTCAGGGTTGCTCACGTGGCGCTGTAGTCATCCTGTAGGCTTCCTCACTCGTGTATGTGAAGGCTCATGTTTGCTCGTGGCCCAGTCTCCAACTCATGGCTTCCCAGTGTGGCCTGGGCTTCCTCACTGGAAGCAGCATGGCAGCAGAAACGAGCAGTCACTGCATAGCCTTTTGTGCCCAAGCCTCAGAAGATACATGGTGTCACACTGCTGCACTCACTCTCCTGGCTGAGGCCAGCCCAGACACAAGGAGAGGGGCCTCAGATTCACCTCTGAAAGAGAAGGACAAGGAGTGGAAAGATCATAATTTAAGAAAAGCAGAAGGTATCATTATGGCCATCTTCAGAAAATAAAATCTGCCATAGTACCGTACTAGCCCTGAATTACCTACTTCCTGATGTATGTTATGTGAGAAACAAATACGTCTTGTTTAATAACGTTATTATGGATTTTTGTATTATGTGCAGCCCAACCTGATCCTAACTGATCTGGCTCCCTAAGCCATCACTCGTAGCTGATCTACATTTACTTTATACACGCCTCCAACCAGCTTGCTTCATCTGGACTCTCCTTTCAAAGAAGATTAATGACCACAGCATAGAAGGGAGGGAATGCTGCTAGAATCAAACTAGGTATACCCACAGAAACTGAGGTAAGAAACTGGAGAGCCGTAAAGCCAATCCTATTACTTTTAAGAGGCATAGCTATCTATGGCCATTTACTAAAAAAGACAAGCAGCTTTATATGAATCAAAAACCCTAGGGATTTTTACCAAGTTCAAAAGAACAAGAATTAATGAGGGCCCTAAAATATTAAAAAGGATAGAGGCTTATTCATGACAGTCCCATTAAAGATAATTTTTTTGTACACAGAATTGCTGAAGATGATTTCTGAGAAAAGATTTTCTTGTAGGTTTTTGAGAAATGATTTTATATTCTTACACTCTTTCCTTAGGAGACTGCCAGAGAGCTCACTTAATTCCCAATTCTATTTTTGAATTAAGTTAAGGAACAAATAAAGAAAACACAAAAGCATTTTTAACTCTGTCAGGAATGTTCAAATTAAGCTCAATCTATGCTTTAATTTTGCACCTGGAGGAGTTACCTCAAAGCTGCCTCATCACATCTCAAGGAGCACACTGACATCCCTTCTCTGTGAAGAACCCTAGAACCCAGAGAAACCATGGAACTGGGGCTGTGACTACAGATATCAACAGTCTATGGCATCACCCCAGCCCCGACCTTCTCATTTACAAACTAGAGTTACTGTCGTCTTCCAGAGTTAGTTATTTTGCTTTCTGTCCCAATGTTTTTCTTATTTCTCCTAGTCCTAAAATGCCTTGGGATTAACCATCACTAAATTCAAGAATAAAGCATACTTCAGCTAACATCTTCCTCCTCCCATCAACCACACAGGAAAAGAAAAAAAAAGTAAGATATAAATCATTTTCCTCACTTGCAATGTTAAGAAAAACAAAAAAGACCCAAATCCTTAGGCACCTTTAAGTCCTTCCCTTCCTGATTCTATTTAGCCTTCTGAAATGAAATCCCTATAAACACATCCATCTCTCATTTCCACTAGCCTTTGGAATTTTCTATGCTTTATTACATTCAGAAACAGAGTGACATTTGCCAAGAAAACTACTTCCTTGTCATTATTACCCCACACACACACTGGTCCACACCCAAGCCACAAGGAACTGGTCCCACAGCCCACACTGCTCCATCCAACACTGACTTCTCTGTTCCCACTGCCAGACACACTCATCCTCTGTTTCCAGCTGTCTATTTCCTGCCCCCTCCACGTGTCTCCTTCTCTATGAAGCCTGTCCTCCTCTTTTAAGTTAGAATTAAGCTCTTTCCACATTTAACAAATAAGGCTTGCACTGGGCACTGTTTTAGGGGCAAGATATTCAACAGGGGGGAAAGCACAACATACTGCCCTCCTACTTGGAGAGGGAAACATTTCTCAAATCAACAACAGATAAATATAAAATTGACTGTGACACATGCCATAAATGAGTGGCACACGATGCAAGGACAGATGGAATCTGACCAGTGGTGTGTTAAATCGGAAACCATGAAGGGTCGGAAATTTTATCCAACTTGCAAGCTAACAAGATAGTCTGCCAGTTTTACATACGTATAATGGCAGAAAATGCAAGATAAGACTCCTGGATGAGAAATAGTGATCATTTGTTACTCATAACAAAACAGCTTCCAGGGCAGTATTTTGTTTCACTTCCCTATTCCCCAGTTGCCACAGAGAAACAGGATTTGCTGGTTGTTACCTACTTCTGCAGTAAGGTACACCATAGGAGACAAGCCTCAGATTCCAGGAAACTGTCGCCCACCTATCCATGCCTCAGGAAAGAAAGTGAAATTAATATAAATCTATCTCCTCCACAGGAGAAGGGGACAAATCATTACTACTCTGGAATGGAGAGGGAAGGAGAGAGATTTACTCTCAGGTGTCTCCGGCAGGTATGTCTCCAGTCTCTCTCGAGGGAAACACTAGCTCTAGCTTCCCAACTGTGAGTGTTAGTCGTATAGCCATGTCCGACTCTTTGCAACCCCATGGATTGGAGTCCACCAGGCTCCTCTGTCCATGGAATTCTCTAGGCAAGAATGCTGGAGTGGGTTGCCATTCACTTCTCCAGGGGGTCGTCCTGATCCAGAGACTGAACCCAGGTCTCCTCTACAGCAGGCAGACTCTTTGCCATCTGAGCCACCAGGGAAGTCCAAGAATACTGGAGTGGGTTGTCATTTCCTTCTCTAGGGGATCTTCCCAGTCCAGGGATCAAACCTGGGTCTCCCGCATTGGCAGGCGGTTTCTTTACCCCTGAGCCACCTGGGAAGCCTCAAGGGTGTTTGCTATTCCAGCATGTCTTTTGCTCAGAAAACTTGGATCAATGAGGAAGGAAAGAAATTCATGGAGAACAGTCTCCGCACGTTGCAAAGATCTGAGTTCTTCCTAAAGATATGAAGTTTGTGCTGAGACCTGAAAAATGGGTAAGAGGCAGTGGATTAGGGCAGGGAGAGAGAAGGGGTATCCAGGTGGATGAAGTGGCATGTGCAGGGCCCAGTGCCAGAAAGAGTACAGGGTTTTCAAGGAAGTGGCTGTACGGCTGCAGCACCCAGAGCAGGATAAATGTGGACAGGCAGACAGGGACCCGGCCATGCAGGGCCTTGTCAGTCCATAGTAAAGCTGGGTCCCTTAGACCAAGAGCAGCAGAAAACCAAAGATTTGTCTTAAGTCCAGGAACGCTGTGATGAGATTTGCATTCCAACAAAGCCACTCTCTTATGTGAGAGAGAATAGACTAGAATGGGGTTAAGACCTTGTGTTCCAGCTTCCCATAGAAGCTGAAAGTATGGTAAATTCTTGAGCTTGTCTCTTCCACTTCTAACTCCTCTTGTAGCCCCCACATAAGGGAGGCTCTTGAAATCTGTTATGTGTCATTTATTATCAATAATATGCAAAGCACCAATTTGAACCAAAAGTGATTCTCACTGTTCAGTCAATAATGAGATGTCCTTACCTTCCTGTAGCTTCTATTTTAACATGCTATGCTGCTGCTAAGTCACTTCAGTCGTGTCTGACTCTGTGCAACCCCACCGACTCTGTGCAACCCCATCCATAGACGGCAGCCCACCAGGCCCCGCCATCCCTGGGATTCTCCAGGCAAGAACACTGGAGTGGGTTGCCATTTCCTTCTCCAATGCATGAAAGTGAAAAGTGAAAGTGAAGTCACTCAGTTGTGTCTGACTCTTAGTGACCCCATGGACTGCAGCCCACCAGGCTCCTCCATCCATGGGATTTTCCAGGCAAGAGTACTGGAGTGGGGTGCCATCGCCTTCTGTTCATTTCAGTTAGCATCTTTGAAGTCTTCCACTTCTCTGCCTAGGCTACTTCAATGTGTCTACCCCAGGAAAGATCTAGATAAAGATGATTTAGATTTATGAAAAATTCAGTTGTTCTGGAAAATATCACCTGAGATGAGTCAGAGTGACTTTGAATGAAGGCTGTGAGCTGACTTTGGTGGCTCTGTATATAAGGAAAAAATATGTATGATGTCCTGCTGAAACTGGAGCTGGGGTAAAAATAAAGGGGGATCTGAAATCTTGACTGCCTTGATGAGGGAAGGCCAAAAATTAAGACAGAGCTGGAAGTATGTGATGAGAGAAGAAAGGCAGAGGATGTGATGGCTGCAAGCAACGGCTTCTTCAGAAGCAGCTGATGGGTTTTATATATGAGATGCCATTAGAGTGGTACCTTTTGCATTTTCCCCTTCACCACAAATTTAATAACTTTATTTTCACTGCAGCTCCATCAATTTTAGTTTGGTTGTGCTATGATTCACTTCCCCAGAATGTTTGCATAATATGTATCCCGCAGGTTTCATTTCTGTAAATCACTGCTTTGTAGGGGAGAAGGGGGGGGGGGGCGTAGATTTCAGGCATGCTCCAGCCTTTGAGTAAGTTTTGAGACCAAAAGGAGATTGCATTTTCTGATTGCTAAGATATCTCCGCTGTTCACTGAGAAATTATTTTCCCTGTAACACTTCTGTTTGTATATTCGATAAAGTTAATATCTGTGAAATCAGTTGATTCTCACTGCGCTAAATTATACCAAAATAGACAGAAGATTGACTTCCTGGTATTGACAAGAGAAAACTCTCAATGTCTTTTGACTTATTATCTCTGGCAGTTGGAAGGAATTACAATAAAATACAAAATTACTTTACAGGGTATGTTTAGAGAGCAAAGAAAATTAATGGAGGGATGGATTCTTAGGGTATTTTGCCTTTTGACAAAGACTTCTATTTCCTGTCAAACATTTCCTCTGAAATGAACTGCATGAACACAATGTAAATTGATTTATCTCTGCCTTAAGAAACACCTGAGGTTTAACTGCCTCTGCAAAATTTATGTTTACATAAATAATTCAATGGCAAATTAATCCAGCTTTTATAATTACCTCCCACAGACGCACATGGCTCAGTCCCAAGCTTAATTGCAGCTTGATGAAGGTACTTTGGTCACTAGAACCAATAAACCATACAGAAAATTCTAAAGACATAAAGGAAAGAAAGCCATAGCTTTCAAACCTAAGCTCTCAGGAAGAAATATAGTATCTGTAGCTGATCTTAAACACTGTGGGCTTTGGAAAACAGCACTACTAATGATGAACTTTCTAAAAATACACTGTTTCAACCTCATCCAAGAGCTCATAGCACACCAGATTCTTCAATACAAGTTGAGTGACACCCTTCCTGTGATCTGTGTCCCACCCCCCCATATAACCTGGTTGGAACTGCCATCTCTTCCGTAGTGTTTCATTCACCATCTCTGGCTATTCATTTTATGTTGAGCTACTCTTCTCCTTTCACTCTGCTCACTCCCCTTTAATTCTGCCCCAAGCCAAGGCTGTCATCCCAGACCCAGATCTCAGGTAGAGGAAGGACAGGTAAGCTCAGTGCCAGCATCTTACTGGATCCTTCTCCAGCCAGATGACAACTTTCTCTTCTTCCAAGAATTCGTATTTTAAAATCCAGGATTCAAAAAACAATACATCCTGTCACGTGCTAGTTGGAATAGTAACTAAAATTGGCATTGAATTTTAGAGCTTATTAAGTGATTCCATTACATTATTCTACTCCAAACCAAACTCAAGAAATGAGACTGAGGCTCAAAGAGGTTGAGAAATTCTCTCCATGTGAACAAGATAATTTGTAGAGTCAGGTTTAAACACAAGTCTTATCCTAGCTCATGAATCCTCTACGGAGTGGGGACTTGAGTTCACTACCCCTGGGCCTAGACCCAGCACAGTGCCTGCACATAACAGGCTCTCACTAAATATGTGTGTGATGAAAGGACTGTAGCTTCCTGCTCTTTGCTCTGCATCACATTGCCTTCCTAGGAAATATATGACTCCTCCATCCTCCTTCCACATCCAGCCTGTCTGTCGAAATTTACATGATCATCACCTAGACTTCAATACCACACTCACGTCCCCCTGCATTACAAAGCCTTCTCACATGATTCTGCTTATATTCTGTTATCACATAATCAAGCACTGGGCCATTCACTGTCTTATACTGGCTTCTCTTGTATGTTGGTCTTGTCTTCAGTTCCTTTCACTCTTCCTCATGTCAACCAAGCCACAATTAGTGTCTGCTAATCTGCAGGTGGGCTACAGCTATACTGAAGATTAAATAACTCAACAGCAACATTTTGGCAAGGCAACAAGCCGAATCCCTTTAACATTTGCTACTACCAGTAGAAAAAGTAGATAGTAAAAGAGAGGAAGGAGACACAAAGCCACAGAGAAGGGTTCTTCTAAGTAAAGGCAATCCTTTCCTGCTAGAAGCCGGAAGCCTGTGAGACCAGCAACAGTGGGAGGGAGAATTCATTTTATTGCATTTTGCACAGTGAATTTATAGTAAGGAGAGCTGCACCTTCCAGAACTTGTGCAGAAATAAGTCATGCCACCTGGCTGATGGCTTTGGCAATATCCTAAAGAGAAGAAATTCATGAGGAACACTAGCACCAGCCAGGGGAACTAGATGTGTAAATTATTTTTAAATCCTGTATGTATGTATACAGGTGTGGGTGTGATGCTTAACTGAACAACTTTGGCTTTTTTTGATCATATATATTCATTCACTTTGGGTTTTGATTTTTATTACAAAGTCAAGAGCTTTTGCAGGTATGTTTACTGAGGGAGAAGCCCATGATGGTTGCCATCACCATACAGGTGCCTCGACTGAGCAGGCAGATGAACAGGCTGCTCACTTTTTGTATCCTGATCTGGATAGAGGCTTTAGCTGGGCCCCTACCACTGCCTCACCTCACTATAGGCTAGATGATATCTTTGAGGTAACTCCTTGCCTAGATAGACTGACAATGTCTTTCTGCTTCACAATACCCTACCTGTACCTTCTGGGTGTTCTCTTGGTCTAGAGGAAACTCAGGAGCTATGTCCAATACTTCTTTATCTCCCACAGATACAGGCAAAGAGCAAATGTTTATTAACATATATATCAAATTAAAGCTCATGCAATGAAGTAGGACACTCAAAGCTGGTGCTTTGGAGCAAACCAGAGGGATGGGGTGGGGAGGGAGGTGCTAGAGGGGTTTAGGACGGGATGCATGTGCACCCGTGGCTGATTCATGTCGATGTATGGCAAAAACCACAGCAATATTGTAAAGTAATTATTCTCCAATTAAAAGTAATTCATTAAAAAAAAAAAAAGCTCATGCAAGTCTGAAAATTTAAGAAAGCAAATTCTTTCAGATATTGAAATATAACAATATGTGGTTTCTTAACCTGTAATTTGTAAATGGATTTCATTGGGCCTCCCTTCAAACTGTATGAAAATTTTCACAGTGGGTACAAATGTTCATTTTTCTGAAAGTGAAGAAAGTGAATGTCACTCAGTCATGTCTGACTCTGCGACCCCATGGACTGCAGCCCCCCAGGCTCCTCTGTCCATGGAATTCTCCAGGCAAGAATACCAGAGTGGGTTGTCATTGCCTTCTCCAAAGGATCTTACTGACCCAAGGATCGAACCGGGTATCCTGAATTGCAGGTGGATTCTTTGCCATCTTAGCCACCAGGGAACTGATGACAATTATGCTCATTTTTCTGGGCTGAGCATAGTTGTCATCAGTTTCTCAATGGGATCTACTACTAAAAACAGAGCTCTGCTACCAAAAACTCTAAAGATTGCCCTCAAAAAGCAAAGAGATTTGATGTTTTTAAAAAATAGGTTATGGTTCCATAGAGTCACAATCCTTTTTGTCATGTAAGGTCCCTGTCTGGGAAAAGGTGAGGACAAAAAGGTATCACTGTAGACCTCAATGTCTTCAAAATCAGTATTTACAGAGCTTATGTTGGAGCGTCCACTTCAAGTCACACTTTGATGGCCCCAGGCAGTGAAGAAATGGAGTCCATCTAGAAAAACTATCTAGCGAAATTAGTTCCTGTCTAAAAAGCAAGATTAAAGAGTCTATTTTATAGAAATATTTAAGGGCTTCAATTCTCCTAAGGGTTTCTCTGAGTCCTTTGATATTCAAATCATTCCCTTTCAAAGGGCCTCTCAGGCCACTATCAAGGCTTATTTTCCATTCTTCAATTGTTAACTGGTCTAACTCTGCCAGACCCTCATTTCTCAATATTAAGTCCCCCAACATCACTTACTTGAAACCCCCTATCCCCTGTAAAATTTGAAATTTCAATTTGCCTCGGTTTTGCACTGGAACATTGGGCGTGAGTAGTCTGGGTAGCTGGACACAAGGATTAAGCAGGAAATGTCTAAGAGCAGACATTTTCTAACTGGTCAGTTTATTAGTGAATATTTTTATGCACCTGTGTTTGAAAAATTTTGTAACTGCTGAAACTCAGGAAATAACTATTCAGATAATCAGGATCCCCTAAATATCAAAATGTTTGTAGCAGCGATCCCTAAGTGCTGTGATTATGAGTAATAAAAATGATAACTGACAGCAGTCACAGTGCTTGCAAAGCACTCTGCAGGCACGACCTCATCGAGTATTCACAGAAACCCCCTGAGAGAGAGACTATTACTTGCTTCTTTTCAAAAGAAGAACCTGAGGTTTAGAAAGGGTAAAACGCTTACCCAAGGTCACCCTGATAAGTGGCAGGGCTGGGATTTAACTTGGCTAACCGTCTTCAGAGCCCAGGCTCTTACCTTAGCATTTATTTGTATTTGCTTCTTTTCATACAAAGAAAATTTATTACTAGTGATATAAAGGAGGAAACAAGATTATTTTGAAAAACCAGTGAGTATGACTATCAGCTTGTACAGCTTTTCAAGGTCATATTCCCCAATAAGTTTAGGGTTCATTTGATAAATATCACCTATCAAAGCTTATTTCTCTAGGGTTTTATTAGAACTGACACTTAAATTTCTTTTAGAAAGTGAATATTTTGGTCAAAGATTTTTAACCACTGGCCAATCACTGATTCTGGGGAAATTGAGGGCAAGGGGAGAAGGGAGTGACAGAGAATGAGATGGTTGGATGGCATTACTGAACATGAGCTTGAGCAAACTCAGGGAGATAGTGATGGACAGAGAAGCCTGGGGTGCTGCGGTTCATGGGGTCACAAAGAGTCGGACATGACTTAGCAACTGAATAACAACAAATGTCTGGCTAGAAGCCTGTGGCATTTGTTTTCAAAGTTCCTTTTTGGCAAAAATACCAACTCACCTCTCTCCCCTAAGTGCCTCAATATTGGAGGGCCACAGAAAAAGAACTGAACTAAAAAGGAAGGGCCAGAAACTGCATTCTACCCCACAGGGGACAAGAAAGATTCAGAATTTGTATTTAATCATTTGTTTTTAAGTATTGTCTGTATAGGTTTCTATTCACTTTATGTTATTAATACTTTATTCATAATAGTTATGTAGTAATTAAAGTTCTATATTAAAGTTCTCTAGAGAAATAGAACCAGTAGGATATATATATAGATATATTTAAGAGGAAATTTATTATAAGAATTGGCTCATACAGTTACAGAAGCCAAAAATCCCACAACCTGCACAATCTGTGGTTGGCAAACTGCAGAACTGAGAAAGTATTAATGTTCAGTCATGTCTGACTCTTTGTGACCTCAAGGACTGTGGCCCTCTGGGTTCCTCTGTCCATGAAATTCTCCAGGCCAGAATACTGGAGTGGGTAGCCATTTCCTTTTCCAGAGGATCTTCCCAACCCAAGAGATCACATCTGGTCCCTAACACTGTGGGCATATTCTTTACCAACTGAGCCACCAGGGAAGCCAGTCCAAGTCAATAGATCTGAAAAGCAAGGGGAGCCAATGGTGTAACTCCCAGTCTAGGGGAGGAGTGCGGGGTAAACCCCAGAGTCTGAAGGCCCAAGAGCCAGCAGCACCAATGTCCAAGGGCAGAAGATGGATGACCCAACTCACAGTGAAGAGAAGTCACCTTCCTCCACCCTTTTTGTTCTGTCTGGGCCCTCAGCAGATTGCCATTGCCCATGTGGCTGGGCATCAACCAGCTGTCTTTACTCAGTCTACTGAATCAAACCCATCTCTTCCAGAAGCATCCTCCTAGACACACCCAGAAATAATGTTTGTTCCAGCCATCTGGGCACCCTTTAGCCAAGCTGACATGTAAAATTAACCATCACAGTGACCTGGGGTAACTGATAAGCCCAGAGCTTGGGGAAACCACCTATGCCAGGCTGTTCAGAAATGTTTGTAAGGAGCCTTGAGTAGCAAACTACAGGCCCAGAAAGATGTCAAGATAAGCAATGAAGCTGCAGTGTACTTCAGACAGACTTTGGGAATGATAAGACAGTGGAAACAATATGGCCTTAGGAGGCAGATGGAAGAGGGCAGGGCTCTCAGATATCCCACACTGCCCTACCCTGTGCCCCCTCCCCATAACAGTGTTGGCAGCAGCTCTGTGGCAGCATAGGTATTAGCCAGTATGAAGGGAGCTCATCTAAGCTCCAGAGCCATCAACCCTAGAACAGCGCAACATATCAGATACCATGTATTACAAAGCAAACAGCAGAATTCCCACAGTGTCACAAGACTCTCTGCAGGAGCATCAGGCTTACTGGAGACTAGTTAGATTTTTCAGTTCTCTTTCAAAGAAGTCAACATACTGTAGACTAATATCTTGGACTGAGTAAACCTATGGCTGAAGGGACTCCATAGGATGAAAGAAACAATTTCCTGATAGTGAGATATGGCCTTATGAGTACCTCAGGCTGATGAAGCAGTAGTACGCTACATTTACAGAGCTTATTTACGTTTTTATATGATTTTCCATTTTATCTTAACTGATTTTTACTGAGCAGATATAAAGGATTTTATATTTATATAATTAAACTTATCAGCTTATTTATACTATTTTTATATTGCTCTTATGTTAATATAATTCCCAGTCCTAGAATATGCCCTGTGTGCTGAGTATTAGGCTGAAGATTTAAATTAGATGATCTCATTCAACTCAACAATAGCTCTTAATTTGTTGCCCTTTACAGCCAGAATAATAATCCTTTCTCATGTCTTATAATTTTGTATTCTTTCTGTAAGGTCACACTTTTCTGTTTACATTCTATGGATCGAGGCATGGATCTAAGCATATTTATCTCAGTACCAATGGTTAGTATGCCTAAGTCCCACCACCTGCCTCTGTGGGCTCACCTGGGCTTTCCAGGTGGCTCAGTGGTAAAGAAATCCACCTGCCAATGCAGGAGCAATGGTTGGTAGGAGACACGGGTGCAATCCCTAGTTTGAGAAGATCCTCTGGAGGAGGAAATGGCAATTCACTCCAGTACTCTTGTCTGGGAAAATCCCATGGACAGAAAAGCCTGGTGGACTACAGTCCATGGAGTTGCAAAGGGTTGGACATGATTTAGGGACTAAACATCAGCAACAAAGCAGAGTTACACTCATTGGCTTACATATTGTCTGTGGCTGCTTTCATATGACAAAGGCAGAGCTGAGAAGTTGCAAAGTTGAAAATATTTATGATCTAGCCCTTAACCTAAAAACATTGGTCACACAGTCTCCCAAGCCAAATGAAATAAAAGTGAAAATAAATGGGACCTAATCAAACTTAAAAGCACAACGGAGAAGAAACCATTAACAAAAAGACAACTTATAGACTGGAAGAAAATATTTGCAAATGATGCAGCTGATAAGGGGTTGATATCCAAAATATACAAACAGCTCATACAATTCAATATAAAAAATAAATAAATAAACAACCTTATCAAAAAATGGGCAGAAGGCCTAAAAAGACATTTTTCCAAAGAAGATATACAGATGGCCAACAGGCACATGAAAAAATGCTCAACATGGCTAATTATTAGGGAAATGTAGATCAAAGCCACAATGAGGCATCATCGCCTTACAGCAGTGAGGATGGCTATTATCAAAAAGTCTACAGATAACAAATGCTGGGTATGGAGAAAGGGAACTCTCTTACACTTTTGAAAATATAAACTGCTTCATACTTGAATGAAATCCTTGCTGGGTACAATAATCTGGGCTGTAGGTTATTTTCTTTCATCAATTTAAGTATGTCTTGCCATTCCCTCCTGGCTTGAAGAGTTTCTATTGAAAGATCAGCTGTTATCCTTATGGGAATTCCCTTGTGTGACCCAGAGGGATGGTATGGGGAGGGAGGAGGGAGGAGGGTTCAGGATGGGGAACACATGTATACCTGTGGTGGATTCATTTTGATATTTGGCAAAACTAATACAATTATGTAAAGTTTAAAAATAAAATAAAAAAAAAGAAAATATAAACTGGTGCTGCCCCTATGGAAAACAGTATGTAAGTTCCTTAAAAAACTAAAAACAGAACTAGCATATGATCCAGCAATTTCACTCCTCAGTATGCATCTGGGAAAAAAGGAAAACTCTAACTTGAAAAGACACACACTCTGATGTTCATAATAGCACTATTTACAATAGCGAAAACGAGGAAACAATCCAACTGCCCATCCACAGATGACTGACTTCAGATATGGTACATATATACAGTGGAGTATCACTCAGTCATAAAAGAGAATGAAATAATGCCATTTACAGCAACACAGATGGACCTAGAGAATACTGCTGCTGCTGCTGCTAAGTCGCTTCAACCTGCCCGACTCTGTGTGACCCCATAGACGGCAGCCCACCAGACTCCCCCGTCCCTGGGATTCTCCAGGCAAGAACACTGGAGTGGGTTGCCATTGCCTTCTCCAATGCATGAAAGTGAAAAGTGAAAGTGAAGTTGCTCAGTCGTGTCCGACTCTCAGCGACCCCATGGACTGCAGCCTACCAGGCTCCTCCGTCCATGGGATTTTCCAGGCAAGAGTACTGGAGTGGGGTGCCATTGCCTTCTTAGGCTTAGTGAAACATATCACTAAGAGAGAGAAAAATATTTTGTGATATCACTTATATGTGGAATCTAAAAAATAATACCAGTGAATCTACATGCAAAACAGAAACAGGCTCACAGACACAGAAAACAAACTTACCCTCCCAGAGGGGAGAAGTAGTCGGGGAGGGACAAATTAGGAGGATGGGATTAACAGATACAAACCACTACATATATGACAGACAAGCAACAGTTTCACTGTGTAGCACACGGAATTATAAACATTATCTTTTAACAACCTATAAAGGAAAATAATCTAGGAAAAAACTCTCCAAGTGCTGTATACCTGAAACACAATATTCTAATTCAACTAGAGTTCAATTTTATTTTAATTTTTTTAGAGTTCAATTTTAAAAAATTAAGGGGGGAAAAAAGCAATGATCACTTAATTATTCCTCTCTTCATTGTTTTGTGTTGTCTCATTTGTTATCACTATTTACTATTTCTTTGAATCACCATATGAAAAGTACCAGACAATGTAAAAAGAAATATTTTTCAAATAGTTTTAAAACTCAAGCCAAACATTTCCTTTACTGCTTTTTAGTATTTTAGATTATATTGTCAAACGTTGTTCAAGTGAATAGACATAGATGAACAAACTAGTTGTAGCTGTTTACTGTCACTATAACAATAGTCAGCAAGCAACAATACCTCTCTACTATACAACAATAGACATTTACTTAGATCATGCCTCTGCTGAAGGTTGAGGTGTCTAAGCTGCCGGTCTAACTAGTACCATTTTTCCACGTAGCCACCAACCTCTTCCTGGGATCAACAAGCTATCCTAAGCAGATTTCTCATGACGGCAGAAATCCACAAGGTTTCTTATAACCTAGGCTCAGGACTGGCACAGTGACATCCTCAGCTCATCCCACTGGCCAGAACAAGTCACAGGGTCACTCCACAGTCAAGGCGCAGGAAGTGAGACTGCAAAGTCACACAGCAAAAAGCAAGGCTGCAGGGACCGATGAAGAGCTGTGATCTGTGAGACAAGGTCACATGTGTGCACACATTTGAACTTCAAAGCACATTTGCTTTTCTACAGGATATACATTTTAATACTTAATCGTGACAAACATCCTAGGAATTAGGTATCATCACGGTTGCCTTTTAAGAATGACAAAGCTGAGTCAGGACATCCTACTTGTTCAATGTCAGTTTGGAAGTGGCAGAAGGACTTGAATCCAAGCCTGTCTCCAGAGGCTTTTCCTCTGACCATGTCTGCATTATTAAATTTGTTTAGTGGTAATGGTTATGGCCTCATAAAATTCAGTCCCTATTGTCCATGGTATAGGACTGTAGCTACTCAGGTGCTGCAGCCTGAATATCAGGCTGGTGTCCCCTCCCTCCAAAATTCAGATGTTGAAACCTAAGCCCTAATGTGATGGTATCTGGAGATGGGGCCTTTGGGACATGATTAGGTCATAGGGACAGAGCTCTTATGAACCGCATTAATGTCCTTATAAAAGCGACCGCAGAGAGCTCTCTCACTCCTCCATCATATGAGGACGCAGTGAGAAGATAGCACCTCTGAGTCCAGAAGCACATCCTCACCAGACATGCAGCCTACTGGCCCCTTCATCTTGAAGTTCTCAGACCCCAGAACTGTGTGAAACGAACGTCTGTCGTATAAACCACCCAGTCTCTGGTATTTTTGTTACAGCAGCCCAAATTGACTAGAACACCAGGCCCCATCACATGGAAGCTCAAAAGACATATTTCTACCAACAAAAGTGAGCAGAAGTGATGTGTGCCATGTCCAGGCTGAGACAGTTTTCTTGTCCTTTTCTGGCTGTAGCTTGCGAGATCCTAGTTCCCTGACCGGGTCTCCTGTATTGGAAACATGGAGTCTTAACCACTGGATCACCAGGGGAGTCTCCCAGGCCAAGACTTTTTAAAAGAAAGCCTTCCTCCTGCACATTTGCTTTCCCCTTTGGACAGGATGAAGACAAGTCTGTCCAATGAACTTTCTGAAATAATGGATGTATCCCACATCTGCATTGTTTCATAGGGTATCCACTAGCCCTAAATAAATATGCAATATATGTGTAGTACAACTGCAGGCTTAAATCTTTAACAGGGTCTAATGCCTCTAATAAAGCAATTCTAATTAATTTAAGTTTGTTGTGGAATTCAGGACACTGAGATTGAAAATAGATGGAGAGGAACTGAAAAACATAAATGTTCCCTAAATTGGTAGAACTGTCTGGCAGAGGTCAAGTAGTGGCCAATGTTTTGGTGAGCAAAATAAGGTATCTAAAAGAAACAAACTCCTGATAGAGTTACAGTTTGGTATTTCCAGTTCCCTTCAGCCTGGGTAACAAATTAAAGGCTCCTTTACTACAGAATTAATTTGCCTCTCTCACTGGCAAATAATTTATCATTTTGAGGCAACCTGACATACAGTGTACAGGCATTAAAGCCACCTTTTCTAAAATCCACTGCTTCCTTGGAGCCGTTGTATTTTTTATTGATATTTATTGTAACAACCCAATACTCCTAATGGTTGTGAAACTCAGATTGTCCACGCACTTTCAAAACAAATAACGCCAGAGTAGCTCCCAAACACCACTACCATCCATCACTTGAAAGACAGTTACCCTGACCAGTGCCCTGCTTTATGGATGGCTGTATGCTACAGTTCTAGAAAACAAACTTTTATCTTTCCAGTGGTGTGGTGGAAAAACTTGGAACAGACGCCCTCGACTGGCTAACATTTTAATTGTGAAAGCTGGAGAGGATTTTGACCCACTGCCTACTTTCATACTAGCGCATGTAGAAAGTGAAAGTCGCTCAGTTGTGTCCAGCTCTTTGCGACCCTATGAACTATACAGTCCATGGAATTCTCCAGGCCAGAATACTGGAGTGGTAGCCTTTCCCTTCTCCAAGGGAGTCTTCCCAACCCAGGGATTGAACCCAGGTCTCCTGAGTTGCAGGTGGATTCTTTACCAGCTGAGCAACCAGGGAAGCCCAAGACTACTGGAGTGCGTAGCCTATCCCTTCTCCGGGGGATCTTCCTGACCCGGCGATCGAACCCTCATTTCTTGCATCTCCTACATTGGCAGGCAGATTCTTGACCACTAGTGCCACCTGGGAAGCTCCTGTGACTGGGAGGCAGAATCAACTCATATTGTGACTCCTTCTGTTAGTTGAGTGGTCACAAGCAGTCACCTCCCTGAATCTCATTTTCCTTCTTCACATGAGGATTAAAGGGACTAGTGCAGATAAAGTGTGTAGTGCATAGTAACTGCACACTGCAGAGTATTCCATATATGTAGCTGTTGTTTCTGGAAACTTCATCTTCCCCCACCACCCCCAAAAAACCACCCCTTAGGCATACAGATTTCAGCACCACATGGCAACTTATTCATTTTTAAAACCTCAAAATTCATTCAACCAAAAACATCCTCATAACATAACAGAGACATTTCAGGAAGCAGATGAAAAGGGCTTCCTTTTCATCTAACAACGTACACAGGTGGCTCTGGTTATGATTCAGAGAAATGGGAGACAAGTAGGTCTTAGCCAGATAGCTCTGTCTGTTACCTGGGACAGAAACTGCTACCTTCCCTTCCTATGCTAATACTTTCAGTCATAAACCTCATACCCTTTTTTTATCTTGTAGAACAAAATCATCATGACCTCAAAATAGATGATGGATGCTGGACCCTCCACCTTTCTCCCATTTGCTGCCTCAGATGCAAGTGATCTGTACTTTTGTCTTATGCTTAAGACATAGATGTTGGACATGACCAAGTCTGGCCTGACCTGAAGCTTTCTCCAGGTCCAAATCCAAGACCTTGCTTTGATCAGGACTCTCAAATATTGAATGCCTGGTGCTCACTGAGGATCTATCAGCACACTGGGTGAGATCACAGAAAACGAATGTGCCATTCCGCAGCCTCACTTGGTGGTGATTTCAAATCAATTTGCAGCGATTTCCCTGCAAATCATTCTCCGCCTCCTCCTTGCTGAGTTCTGGTTCAGAGTTATGAGAAAGCTGTCAAACACTGAGAGGAGTGTTTAAGATGTTACCGTGCAGACAGAGGCTCACAGCCTACAAGCATTTATAAAGTATTTCTTCTATGATCTGGGTCTCAGTGGGTTATGTTTGTCCAGGACAAACCCTTCCATCAAGTTTTCTAAGATTCTTCAATTGATCTGTCATCGCTGCTTTCAGCCAGGGCTCCTGAGGAGGAGAGTTTCTGAGACAGGGAAATACAAGAACGCCAAGCCACGCTTGGCAAACACAGCTGCCCAGCAGGTATTTGTGCCCCTTATGGAATCAGCTGCCCAGCCCGGAACTTTTCCTCTCCTGCTTGCCCCCTCCCCGAGGGAGGAGATGCAAAGATGTAGCATGTGACTTTTCCTACAAAGGGGATGTGAACAGAAAAAATGTGTCACTTCGTGGCTGAGATAGTTAAAAGACAGTGTGCCTTCTCCACACTCCTCTGGATGTCTAAACTCAGGGTCACACTGGAAGACACACGTCAAATGTGGTGGAGCCACTAAATGCAATAATTCTGAATCCATGAATCACTGCTCAGAGGAGAGGAGATTGCCTCGCTGGGTATTCTCCACACTGAACTGTTTAGTGAGTGAGAAATAAACTGAAGCTACTGCAGAAGCTGGTGTTAGCGTAACTAATAGCATGAGTTTTAAAAGGGAAAATAAGCAATACAATACAGTGGCAGCTGGCCACTGTTGTAGTGCACATAGCTAGAAGAAACAATTTAATTGTATTAAGAGGTACCTAGCTCACATATGTCTGGTGAGAATGTAAATTGGTACAACTACTGTGAAAAACTGTTTGGCAAAATCTACTAAAGCTGAATCTTTGAATATGTTGTGACCCCAGCTACATATAATTTCATCAAGTGGTGCAGGAAGGCTGGTTTTGTATAATTATTACATTTTAATTTTTAAATTTTTAATGATATTAGCTGACTGCTGAAATACATTTCTAAAATTTTCTGTTCTCTCAAAAAAAAGAAAAAGAAACTGTAGACTCAAAGGAAAAAGAAGTCCAAAAGTGTATCCTTCTTGCCTGAAGTCAGGAGAACCTCTGAAGCAGCTGGGAGAAACGAATTTAGAATCTGTATGTGAATGATCAACACAAATCAGGAGAGCCTAGAATTCCTTATTATTCCATAAATGGCCCACTGTATACAGATTACCTACTTTGTCAAATTATCATTCATCTAGGAGTACCAACAAGAAATGTATTTAACAATAAAAATTCTATGGTAATTTCACACTCAACAATGCCTTGTGTTCATAATTTCAATATTAGATATGATTGAATATGATTAAATGTGGTCTGTGCTTTCCAAAACGAGTTGCATGATGGATCTAAATGAACTCATTAGTAGCTAATGCTGTAGAGATCTTTCTAAATGCTAATGTTTAGCTGCCTTTGGCTCATTAATTAATTTAAAGATTGTATAATTATCAAAGCTTTCCATTCAAGTATGTCTACCACTTTTTATTATTGGATGATGCTTATTTGCATGTGAGCATAAAAAATTAAATTATGTCACCCAAAGCCATGGAACACAATACCAAATCATAAAGGCCATGCATTTATTTGCAAAGGAAAAAAGCAAAGTCAGAGGGGCATGTTCACTTGAACACATGAGTTGAAACCTCTACAAATTCTTGTCTCCAAAACAGGAGTGATGAAAACAAAAGCAGGGGTGGACAAGCTGTCAAATGTTGCAAGAACATGAGTAAACCCAATGCATGGAAAAGAAGGGGAGTCTGGTCTAATTTGAAATTAGACAGCCTCATCCTAAAAGTCTACTGTGGGCAGGGGGTGGAGGGTGGAATCCAAAGTGATAGGAATATTCTACATTTCAATTCTTTCAGAATCTGATCACTGGAGTCTACTTTAGAAGGCTTTAAGATCACAAGAGGTTGTTATAAAATTAGAACAACTGAAGCACAATGAGTCGCTTTTAGGTACTAATGATTTTCTTTCACACTCAGGGCAAGATTCAGTGCTAGTTGCCAACAGAAGGGCAACTGGGTCTAGTGTTCATTCTGCGTCACCGTCACCATCACCACACATCTGAGGACAATCGATGGAGACTAACTAAGGTCACCATCCCACACTTAGGAGTAAAGGCAAGAAAGTGTTAGAGGCACTGTGGGGGCTGGAGAAGTGAACTGGGAGGGGTTCTGATAGATCCCACACCGGAAGCCCAGCTACTTCCCCAAGATTTCCATCATCAGGAAACCTCCTTGTAAAATAAGGGTAATACAGTGAGGACAGAATTATAAATACGTATTTTTTCACATTTATTTTTATTTCTTTGGCTGCACTGGGTCTTAGTTGCAGCACGTGTCACGTTAGCTGTGGCAGGTGAACGCTTATTTATGGCATGAGGGATCTAGTTCTCTGTCTTAGCCACTGGATCACATGTTGCTGCTGCTGCTGCTAAGTCGCTTCAGTCGTGTCCAACTCTGTGCGACCCCATAGACGACAGCCCACCAGGCTCTCCCGTCCCTGGGATTCTCCAGGCAAGAACACTGGAGTGGGTTGCCATTTCCTTCTCCAATGCATGAAAGTGAAAAGTGAAAGTGAAGTCGCTCAGTTGTGTCCGACTCTTCGCGACCCCAAGGACTGCAGCCTACCAGGCTCCTCCATCCATGGGATTTTCCAGGCAAAAGTACTGGAGTGGGGTGCCATCGCCTTCTCCCACTGGACCACATAGGAGTCCCTAAATAAATATTTGTAGACTGTAATCTACCTCTGTCTCTGTCAGCAATTGGGTTATGGATATCACCATACTGTGAAGTGTGCAGCTCCCATGGGAAGACATTGGTGTGAGATTTCAACCAGAGAGAGCCAGTCTAAGCAGGACTTTAAGAGATGTCTTCTTACTAACATTTGGTGCATTTTGGAGCATTTGGGACCTACAGGGGACCTCACATTGATTTGTTCCATTATGCTTGCAAATTACTTAGATGTGCTGGAAGAATTCCTACAGACTAAATTAAGATCTCTGAAAGGAAACAGTCAAGATTGTAAATGCTGCAGGTGTGGCAGTGCATGAGAACAGTGACCAGGAGAACTACAGAAGCTTTTACCTACTCAGCATTCTATTTTATCTTAACATTCCCCCCAAAGATGGGCTTTCAGGGCTTCCCAAGTGGCACTAGTGGTAAAGAACTTGCCTGCCAATGCAGGAGACATAAGAGACTCAGATTCAATCCCTGGGTTGGGAAGATCCCCTGGAGAAGGAAAAGGCAACCCACTCCAGTATTCTTGCCTGGAGAATCCCATAGACAGAGGAGTCTGGCGGGCTACAGTCCATAGGGTTGCACAGAGTCAGACACGACTGAAGTGACTTAGGACACACATGGGCTTTCAGAATCATGTCTAAGACCTATTGCTCTGGCCTTAATGTTTGTGTCCCCCTAAATTCATGTCAGAAACCCATCTTTCAAGGTGACAGCAATAGGGGGTGACGCCTCTGCCCTCATGAATGGGACTCAGGCCATCATAAAAGAGAAGCACACAGACCCCTGGGTCCTTCTGCCATGTGAGGACACCATGTCATCTACAAGCTGGCAGAGGGCTCTCACCTCCACTTGCTGGCTGGCAGCCTCCCTCTTGGACTTTCAGCTTCCAGAACTATGAGGAATAAATTTCTATTCACTCAGTTCAGTTCAGTCGCTCAGTTATGTCTGACTCTTTGAGACCCCATGGACTGCAACACGCCAGGCCTCCCTGTCCATCACCAACTCCCAGAGTTTACTCAAACTCATGTCTGTTGAGTCAGTGATGCCATCCAACCATCTCATCCTCTGTCGTCCCCTTCTCCTCCTGCCCTCAGGAGGAGGGATCTTTTCAAATGAGTCAGCTCTTCACATCAGGTGGCCAAAGTATTGGAGTTTCAGCTTCAATATCAATCCTTCCAATGAACATTCAGGACTGATTTCCTTTAGGATGTACTGGTTGGATCTCCTTGCAGTCCAAGGGACTCTCAAGAGTCTTCTCCAACACCACAGTTTAATAATATCAGTTCTTCAGCCCTCAGCTCTCTTTATAGTCCAACTCTCACATCCATACATTACTACTGGAAAAACCATAGCCTTGACTAGATGGACCTGTGTTGGCAAGTAATGTCTCTGCTTTTTAATATGCTGTCTAGGTTGGTCATAGTTTTTCTTCCAAGGACTAAGCGTCTTTATTTCATGGCTGCAATCACCATCTGCATTGATTTTGGAGCCCCCAAAACACAAAATCTGCCACTGTTTCCACTGTTTCTCCATCTATTTGCCATGAAGTGATGGGACCAGATGCCATGATCTTAGTTTTCTGAATGTTGAGCTTTAAGCCAACTTTTTAACTCTCCTCTTTCACTTTCATCAAGAGGCTCTTTAGTTCTTCACTTTCTGCCGTAAGGGTGGTGTCATCTGCATATCTGAGGTTATTGATATTTCTCCCGGCAATCTTGATTCCAGCTTGTGCTTCCTCCAGCTCAGCTTTTCTCATGATGTACTCTGCATAAAAGTTAAATAAGCAGGGTGACAATATACAACCTTCACATACTCCTTTTCCTATTTGGAACCAGTCTGTTGTTCTGTGTCCAGTTCTAACTGTTGCTTCCTGACCTGCATACAGGTTTTCAAGAGGCAGGTCAGGGGGTCTGGTATTCCCATCTCTTGAAGAATTTTCCACAGTTTATTGTGATCCACCCAGTCAAAGCCTTTGGCATAGTCAATAAATCAGAAACAGATGTTTTTTGGAACTCTCTTGCTTTTTCAATGATCCAGCAGATGTTGGCAATTTGATCTCTGGGCCATCTGCCTTTTCTAAATCCATCTTGAACATCTGGAAGTTCACGGTTCATGTATTGCTGAAGCCTGGCTTGGAGAATTTTGAACATTACTCTGCTAGTGTGTGAGATGAGTACAATTGTGTGGTAGTTTGAGCATTCTTTGGCATTGCCTTTCTTAGGGATTGGAATGAAAACTGACCTTTTCCAGTCCTGTGGCCATTGCTGAGTTTTCCAAATTTGCTGGCATATTGAGTGCAGCACTTTCACAGCATCATCTTTTAGGATTTGAAATAGCTCAACTGGAATTCCATCATCTCCACTAGCTTTGTTCGTAGTGATGCTTCCTAAGGCCCACTTGACTTCACATTCCAGGATGTCTGGCTCTAGGTGAGTGATCACACCATCATGACTATCTGGGTCATGAAGATCTTTTCTGTGTAGTTCTTCTGTGTATTCTTGCCTCTTTTTAATATCTTCTGCCTCTGTTAGGTCCATACCATTTCTGTCCTTTATTGAGCCCATCTTTGCATGAAATGTTCCCCTGCTATCTCTAATTTTCTTGAAGAGATCTCTAGTCTTTCCCATTCTATTGTTTTCCTCTATTTCTTTGCATTGATCGCTGACGAAGGCTTTCTTATCTCTCCTTGTTATTCTTTGGAACTCAGCATGCAAATGGGTATATCTTTCCTTTTCTCCTTTGCTTTTCACTTCTCTTCTTTTCACAGCTATTTGTAAGGCCTCCTCAGACAGACATTTTGCTTTTTTGCATTTCTTTTTTTGGGGGATGGTCTTGATCCCTGTCTCCTGTACAATGTCATGAAACTCCATCCATAGTTCATCAGGCACTCTGTCTATCAGATCTAGCCCCTTAAATCTTATTTCTCACTTCCACTGTATAATCTTTAGGGATTTAATTTAGGTCATACCTGAATGGTCTAGTGGTTTTCCCCACTTTCTTCAATTTAAGTCTGAATTTGGCAATAAGGAGTTCATGATCTGAGCCACAGTCAGCTCCTGGTCTGTTTTGACTGACTGTATAGAGCTTCTCCATCTTTGGCTGCAAAGAATATAATCAATCTGATTTCAGTATTGACCATCTGCTGATGTCCATGTGTAGAGTCTGGTCTTGTGTTGTTGGAAGAGGGTATTTGCTTTGACCAGTGCGTTCTCTTGGCAAAACTCTGTTAGCCTTTGCCCTGCTCCATTCTGTACTCCAAGGCCAAATTTGCCTGTTACTCCAGGTGTTTCTTGACTTCCTACTTTTGCATTCCAGTCCCCTATAATGAAAAGACATCTTTTGTGGGTATTAATTCTAGAAAGTCTTGTAGGTCTTCATAGAACTGTTCAACCTCAGCTTCTTCAGCATTCAGTTGGGGCATAGATTTGGATTACCATGATATTGAATGGTTTGCCTTGGTGATAAACAGAGATCATTCTGTCGTTTTTGAGAGTGCATCCAAGTACCGCATTTCGGAATCTTTTGTTGACTATGATGGCTACTCCCTTTCTTCTAAGGGATTCCTGCCCACAGTAGTAGATATAATGGTCATCTGAGTTAAATTCACCCATTCAAGTCCATCTTAGTTCACTGATTCCTAGAATGTCGACATTCACTCTTGCTATCTCCTGTTTGATCAGTTCCAATTTGCCTTGATTCATGGACCTAACATTCCAGGTACCTATGCAATATTGCTCTTTACAGCATCGGAGCTTGCTTTCATCACCAGTCACATCCACAGCTGGGTGTTGTTTTTGCTTTGGCTCCATCCCTTCATTCTTTCTGGAGTTATTTCTCCACTGATCTCCAGTAGCAATTTGGGCACCTACTGACCTGGGGAGTTCATCTTTCAGTGTCGTATCTTTTTGGCTTTTCACACTGTTCATGGGGTTCTCAAGGCAGGAGTACTGAAGTGGTTTGGCATTCCCTTCTCCAGGGAGCTACTTACTCTGTGGTTATTCTGTTCCAGCAGCCTGAATAGACTGACACCTAGTTTCTCTCATTTGGGGCAATGGTCACTCATGTAACACTATGAGGAAAGTTGCAGGACTTAAGCAATGTATACATCTCACTTTAGAAACCAGCCATGTGGACTTCCCCAGTGGTTAAGACTCAGTGTTTCCAATGTATGGGACACAGGTTCAATCCCTGGTCTAGGAAGATCCCACATGCCATGGAGCAACTAAGCCTGTGTACCACAACTACTGATCCCGCGTGCTGTAACTCCTGAAGCCAACACGTAGAGCCTGCGCTCCGCAACCAGAGACGCCACCGCAGTGAGAAGCCGGCACGCCATAACGACAGCAGTGCTAGAGGTCCCCACTCACCGCACCTAGAGGAAGCCCTCACACAGCAATGAAGACCCGGTGCAGGTGAAAAGTAATAATAATAAATAAGCTACATTTAAGGGAAAGAAACCATTCATGCATAATCCAGAATAGTTTTCATGTGTTCATTCAATAGACATTTACCCATGAAACTCAGAGGAGCAAAATTTGCCACCCCAAAATATCTCTTTGGCATGGGGACTAATTTAGGCTAATTTTTAAAAATTATTATTTTTTACTGAAATATAGTTGACTTTCAACGTTGTATTAATTTCTCCTGTACAGCAAAGTGATTCAATTACACATACATATTTTATATTTTACTGTATAGCACAGGGAATTATATTCAATATTCTGTGATAAGCCACAATAGAAAAGAATAGGCTCATAATTTTTTAACAAACTGAATACTCCGTTTTCCTTGCTACCTCTCCCTTAACTGCCTAAAAGCATGTAGTAAAAGGCTTGTTTATAAGGGAGGCCTGTACCTAAGGGAAGTGCTTTGGATGTACCAAACACAGTGGAGTATTTTCATGGTTAGACCTTGGTTTTGTTTTCTGGGAGGCATCCCTTGCCCACTGTGCCCTGAACCGGTGTCTGTGCCTCAGTGTTTCTTCCTGTCCCCTGTCCCTCACGGCCACAGTGGGGTTTGGAGGTGTTTCTTTGGTGAGCCCTCCTCAGGAATGCTCACTTCCTTCTAGACTGCTTCCTATTGCAGTTTTAGGTGCCTGAGGATTACATTAGGACTGAACAATCACAAGTCCGTGGTTTGTTTGGCAATAAAGTTTGCTTCAATAAAAGACAGATTTCTGATCTTTTGTATTCTGGTTTGATTGATGTATCAGTAACACCCAGAGTTCTATATTGGCCATTATTTCTTAAGCCCACCTTATTTCCTGGCTTCTGAGCTTAGCCATCACTCTTCCTCACTTGAAAGGCAACTCCTGGGACTCCATGCTTTCAGTGCAGGGGGCCCAGGCTGGATTCCTGTTCAGGGAACTAGCTCCCATCTGCCGCAACTAAGAGTCTGCCTGCTGCAACAAAAATCACAGACCCAACATTCCACAAATAAGACCTGGTGCAACCAAATAAAGTAAAAATCAAAAAAGAAAAAAAAAAGGCCACTCCCTTGCGGCCATCTGACACAACAGACTTAATCTGATCTGTATTGCTAGGACTAATTTCCCTTGTTTGGTTGAGAATCTTTTAACGGGAAGACTTTGAAGAGCACACCTGGTAACCATTTTTTGCCTTTGTGGGATTAATAACAATTGACTTTTCCACCACATGGGTTCTATTATCGTTCTGCTTTTAATTAGCCAATTCTTGCCTGGGCTAATTTCTAATAATCACCTGTGGCAAGCAGCAAAGAACAGCCAACATGCAAATAACCTGGCTCCTTCCAACTGCTTTCTCTAGAGCTAATGATTATATAGACATAGGGTCTGTCTTCTAAATATTGAAGACAATCTTACCAAATGTTACCTTGACAGTACAAAGTTCATCAGCTTCCCAATATCTGAAATTTCTGTTTTTCCCACTGCCTACTCTCTAATATCCAATACTTTGGCCACCTCATGCGAAGAGTTGACTCATTGGAAAAGACTCTGATGCTGGGAGGGATTGGGGGCAGGAGGAGAAGGGGACGACAGAGGATAAGATGGCTGGATGGCATCACCGACTCGATGGATGTGAGTTTGAGTGAACTCCGGGAGATGGTGATGGACAGGGAGGCCTGGCGTGCTGCAATTCATGGGGTCGCAAAGAGTTGGACATGACTGAACAACTGAACTGACTCTCTAATATCTAGGGCAATACCACATATTTAATGTTTTATAATGGTAAGTACTGATATCTGTATTAGAATGACATTGCAAAAACAAGATGCCAAAAATAAGTAACTTCACCAAGACTGACTTCTATTTCTCTCTCATGAAACAGCTGGGGAGATCTAAGCTAGACTTCTCCTCCAGGAGCTCAGGTTCTTTCTACTGTGTTGTTCAGCATCATTGGAGGGCATTACCCTTCCTGTTGAAGCTGGGTCAACATTGCATCAATGTTAACAGCTTATGGAGAGGGGAAAAAAAAAAAAAAACAAAGTCCAAGCTTAGCTGCTTCTTTTTTACAAACAGTACTTGGAAGATACACATATTAGTCCTACTTAGGGGTCCACTGGCTCAAATTTCACCATGTGACCAGGAAATAAATGTTGGGAGAGGAGGAGAAAATACTAGGGAGTATCATCTGGCAGCTTCTGGTACCATGGGAAATTTGCAAATCTGATGAAACCCCCTTGGAAAGCTGAACAACCTGACCAATTGTATTTGTCCAAAGATCCACCTTTGCTAGCTTAGGATAAACAAACCTGTTTGCAAAGTGTGCCAAATAGAAGACCTCATATACCCAGATTAGCAGAATGTTTGGTCATTCCCAAACTCCCTGCTCCCATGTTCAAAAATCCCCAGGGCTGTTCGTTTACATCCCAAGTTACGGTAACGTCACAGATGAAGCCAAAAACTGCACATCTTCAGGCGACCGGAAGACTTCACCAGCATCTCCCCAGGGCCTGGCTATGTTCGAAAAGCTAACAAACCAGGTTTGGTGGCCAATGCGCAGCAATCCAAACCCTGAGATGCCAAGGTTCACAGCCCAGCGTGGCGCTCCGCCTGCCACACACACAGCGCTCGTGGAAGAAAGCCCAGGTGCAGCAAGCACTGGGAGAGGTAATTGGAAAGAGGGAAAAGGTGTGGTCATCACCATCTTGCGCAGATGCAACCAAGTTCCTGGCTTCTCCATGAGACATGAGCTCTAAAAAAATAGCAGTTAACTCAAGCAGAAGGTGGAGCTTCGGCCTCTAACGTCAAAAGATCACCCAGCAGTCATTGCCCATGCCTATTCAGAGGGTCGGTGGTCTTAATCAGTCTTAATCAGCTGGAGATCCAACTGGACCCAGCTGACACCAAGCTCCTACAACACAGCTAGGGCAAATATCTTATTAACTAAGCTACTTGAGGCTTGGAGAACACGCTCGTTTTTGTAAAAGCAGTGGAAGGGAGCTTGATCAATGCGAGGCAGGTAGGTTACAGGTATAAATGGATCTGACGATGACTAACCTTGCTCTCAGAAGCTGACAAGCACGTATCGGGTCCATAGTGTCAGTGCCGCCAGAAAGCGGAGACTGGCTTGGCCTATTGTCCTCGGCTCACCTCCAGATGGCCAGCAGCAGCTCAGTCCCCCTCCTAAAACCATCTAGGCTTCTTCCAGCCTGGGAGGGTGGATCCAGTTTACTGCCAGTCCTGGTAGGTAAGAAGTCCTCCCCTCACTGGTGCCAATCTCTCACTGTCTCAGGATTTACCTCTTCCCACAATGACCAAGAGTGACTACATCCAGCCAGTCATCACCAATGGGTACAGTCTGGACCCCAGAGCCATGACACGATAAAGGTGAAACCATAGCCTCACCCTTGGTACATTTCCAAACTTTGAGCTATTTTATTGTGTATATGATCATTTTGTTAAGTCAGCCCAATGCCAGACTCAAGCAAGGAGAGGGGGAAATCGTTAAGTAAAGAGGTTTCATTGACTATGATGTGAATGCTGCATCTTATGAGACCAACTGCTCGATGTTTCACTCACGCTGGGATAGTACTGTGAGTTCCCTGGAGCTCCAGTGGTTAGGACTCCATGTTTTTTCTTCCAAGGGCACAGATTCAAACTCTGGTCAGGGAACAAAGATTCCACAAGCCTTGTGGCATGTTCCCACCCACAAAAAAGGATACTACTGTACAACATGCTTGTTTGACTATTGAGCTCTCAGTAAATAATTTGAGTTTATTCAAGTCATCGCTGGGTGTTATTTGCTTATTGCATCGTATTTGTTGAATGCCTTTCTTAAGCAGCATAACAGAACACTTTCTGCTTCCATTTCAAGGCCAGATGAAAAGACACAGAATCCACACAGGAAAAGAGTCCTGCCATTTACTGAAATAAAAATACAAGGGAAAGCTAAGCACAATCAGATTTCTGATAAGTTATTCAACACGGTGGTGGGATGCTTGAGAGAAGTGACATTTGATCAGATTCTAGAAGGATAAGGGGTTTGGGGAAGCAGAGATGAGAGAAAACAGCTTCAAATGCAGAGAAAGTAACTTGTAAAGAGGATCAGGAGCAGCAGAACAAAACAAAACAAGACACCATGTCATGCCCCTGGGACAGACATGATTTTGGTTCACAGTGGAGAAGTTAAGTGTCAGTGAGAAGTAGGAGATGAGGCTGGGAAAGCAGACCAGGCCAGGCTCTGGAATGATCACAGCTCTATCAAGTTTGAACTCTACCCCTGTAGAGACAGGACAGGAAAGGCAGCATGAGACAGAGACCCCTCCATCTCCCCGTTCATAGTAACATTGCTCTCCCCTCTTCTGTGTCCTGTCTGCCTCCCTCTTTTAAAGGTACATATGATGGCATTTTGCACCCACTTGGATGATTCAGGATCATCTTCCCACCTCAGTATCCTTGGTTATATCTGCAAAGTTCTAGGTTCTTGTCATATAAGGTAATATCCACAGGTACCAAGGGTTAGGACACTGGAAGTCCTTTGGGAAGTCATTATTTGGCCTACCATATAAGGCACTTTTCCAGTAGGGCTTCAGAGATAATTAGAAGTTATCCTAGGATAAAGATAATTAGAAGTTGCCCTATAATTAGAAGTTAGCTCCTCTCGCTCTCTCCCTGTCTCTTTTCCTCTCTCACTGTAGTCCTGGAGGCTTGGTTTGAGACACCTGCATTTGCAGAACATTTAACTGAGCTTAGGTGCATCAGTTCAGAGAAGGCAATGGCACCCCACCCCAGTACTCTTGCCTGGAAAATCCCATGGATGGAGGAGCCTGGTAGGCTGCAGTCCATGGGGTTGCTAGGAGTCGGACACGACTGAGCGACTTCACTTTCACTTTCCACTTTCATGCATTGGAGAAGGAAATGGCAACCCACTCCAGTGTTCTTGCCTGGAGAATCCCAGGGACGGGGGAGCCTGGTGGGCTGCGGTCTATGGGGTCGCACAGAGTCGGACACGACTGAAGCGACTTAGCAGCAGCAGGTGCATCAGTTCTGTTTGGTTCAGTCGCGTCTGACTCCCTGCAACCCCATGGACTGCAGCACACCAGGCCTCCCTGTCCAACTCCCAGAGCCTACTCAAATTCATGTCCATCAAGTTAGTGATGCCATCCAGCCATCTCATCTCTGTCATCTCCTCCTCCCACCTTCAATCTTTCCCAGCATCAGGGTCTTTTCCAATGAGTTGGTTCTTTGCATCAGGTGGCCAAAGTACTGGAGTTTCAGGTTCAGCATCAGTCCTTCCAATGAATATTCAAAAATGATTTCCTTTAGGATTCATAGTATGTGAAAAATGAACTATTTTTTAAACAAAACTGTAAATCCACTGCTTTAAACTGAATATGTCTCTGCAAAAATGAATATGTTGAAACTTAATCACCAAAGTGATGGTATATGAGAACTTTGGGAATTGATTAGATCATGAAAATAGAATCCTCATGAATGGGATTAGTGCCCTTACAAAAGAAACCCCAGAGAGCTCCCTTGCAGCTTCCACCATGGTGGAAGAAGACGGCCGTCTATGAACCAGGGAGCAGGCTCTCACAAGACACTGGGTCTGACCTTGGATATCTCAGCCTCCAAAACTGTGAAAACTAAAGGTTTATTGTTTAAGTCACCCTGTCTAGGGAGAGTTGTGGAGTTTTGTTACAGCAGCTGGAGCAGACTAAGACAGTCACCTAGCCAGTATAAAAAGGAAACCCATGGCCTTAAAGTATTGGTTCTCTGTTTAGGCAGGACTGCAAAGCAAACAGAACAAGGAATGACAATCATGATCACAGTGATTCCAGCCCACTAGCTATTCCACCACAGTCACCGGGCACCTACACTGACACCTCCCAGGGGACTCAATAATTTAATATTCACCTTCACACAAGCAGGCCCTGAAAAATCTATGTTCAAGCCAAGTTCCACAATAACAAGGCCTGATGCTGCCTCTTCCCTCAGATTTGAAGCTGTCCTCATTATTTTCCTCAGGCTTTGTAAATTTGCATCTTGCCTCTCTAATGAGTTTACATACTTGTTTTTACCGCACAATCTGAATTCAGATCCATCTTTCTGGCTTTTGATAGGAAACATGTTTGTCAGCAATACATTTTGTTTCTACTAAATACAAGATTCACTGTGGCAATTATCCAAAGCCATAATCAGCTGGAGTGGCAGCAAAGCGTTTAAAAGAGGAGAGTTGTGGAGTTTCATTAATATGCGCATAAACACACTACAAGCGCCTCCCAGGAAGCGCGGGGCCACCGACAGCTGCCAGAGAGAGACTGCATGTGTGAACAAATGAGTGACATTAAGTGATCATTACATGTTCTAAAAAAAAAAAGAACTTTGTATGCTGTAATATTGAATTTGATAATTAAAAACAACAAAACCCATGATTTAAAAAGAAATAAAAACTTTTAAATTCCTGTATTTATTGCTGTTTATTTTCTCCTTTCTGGAAGATAGTAAAATAATGATACCAAAAAAAAAAAAAGAATGTGTGAAAAAAATTTCCTTTTCCCCTAATACAAATAGAAATTATTCCATATCTTGATCTGCAATGGGGACTTTTTTTTTCTTTTACAGAAAAGATAAGTCAGTATATGCAGTCTTTAGCAACAGAGTTTTGGCTTGGTTTCCTTCTCTCTGTTATTTTTATTAATTTTAATTTGTTACAATATTGCTTCTGTTATTTATGTTCTGGATTTTTGGACATGAGGCAGGTGGGATCTTAGCTCCCCCACTAGGGATTGAACCCATGCCCCCTGCATTGGAAGGTGAACTATTAATCACTGGGCCACAAAGGAAGTGCCTCCATTATTTTTAATACTCTAATTTGGACATAATGTTTTGTTCAAACAGATTAGGCTGGTGTGGAGACATTTAAAGGATATTGGTGGAGGTAACAAGGGACGTGAGCAGCCCCAGAATAAATGCTGGAGTAAATGTAGTGAAAGAATTCTGAGAGTGTGTGATAAATTCTAGAATTTGGGTGAGAACAGGTCATGTTTTCATTGTATACCAACTTAGCCTATGTCTCTATGCTCAGCAGTGAATGGCAGACAGCTGTGGCTGGGTAATGTTTTGGGATATTAAAGGGCTTTTTCTCCCCTCTGCTTTTCTCCTCTGCATTCAACCTTCAAATAGAAAGTCAGGTATGTACTCATGGCTTCAGAGGAGGATCCTTTGTTTTCCAAAAGACTTAAACCTGTTGGAGAATTCCCAGAGTTTGCTAAGGAGTAAAAAGCAGAACAGAAAGTCCAAGCTTAAGTAGTTTGTGTTGGAAGAAAGAGAGAGGAGGGAGGGTCAGGACAGCTCCCTCCAGATCGACAGGAGAGCATCTTGTGCTGGAGGTGAAGCCTCCAGGAAGGAAGTTCCTCGGTGGTGGGAGCAGAAATCCTTGCCCTGTTCCTCAGTGATGTAAGTAGACTCGATGGCATGGAATTTCAAGGCCAGGAAGATCCCATCAGCCTGGCAAGGTTCCTTTGTCCCTGGGGAGCATGTGAGGAGCAAGGAGAAGCTGGACTGGAGGGACCAGAGAGGCAGGTGCAGTGAACTCCTCAAAGACAACCTGTAAGCACCAAGAATCAAGGACTGCAGGGTCCTCCTCTTGCTTTGGATCCTGGAACCAGAGCTCAACCATGGGTAGGGGAGAGGACAAGGTCTGGAGGCAAGTTCTGAGGTTAAATGTTTTCTCTAGCTTGGTGGATATGGAGCTTGAAGCCAGACATGAAGCTGAGTATTAGAAAATAAAGTCTTTGTGTATCTTAGTTGGGGGACAATATTCATACTCACCTCATAATGTGACCTAAACAGTTATTAGATTAATTATGTAATTAAGAGATCAAACCAGTCAATCCTAAAGGAAATCAACCCTGAATATTTATTGGAAGGACTGATGCTAAAGCACCAATACTTTGACCACCTGATGTGAAGAGTCGACTCGTTGGAGAAGACCCTAATGCTGAGAAAGATTGAGGGCAGGTGGAAAAGGGGACGATAGAGGAAGAGATAGTTTGATGGCATCACTGACTCAATGTACATGAGTTTGAGCAAGCTCCAAAAGATAGTGAAGGACAGAGAAGCCTGGTGCACTGCAGTCCATGGGGTCACAAAGAGTCAAATGACTGAGTGACCGAATAACAACAATTTAATTAGGACAATGAAAACACATAGGAGAGACATCCAGAGAGGAGTGTGGCTTCCCTAGAAATCAGTGTTAAGGGGTGGTCTGAAGGCTGTTGAAGGCAGAAGGGCAGGGTGAAGACAGCATCCAAAGGAGAAAAAATGAAGGACAGAAGAACAAGCCTTGAGATAAAAGGACAGAAATTCTTTCACTGTGGCTGAAGCATAATCTATTAAGAAAGGGGGTGATACGAGAGGTGAGCTCTGGCCAGATCCTCAAAAGGCAATTAAAAGCCACTTGAAAGAATATAGATATTATTCTGAGACCAGCAGCGAGCTCTGCTTCTGTGCTAAGCCTCTGGTAGCCCAGGTTTCAGGGGCCTTTCAGGACACGGGCCCCATCCTCACCTGGGTTGGGACAGGGGTAACCTATAGCTTGACTCTGACCTCATGGCTCCCAGCTTAGCCTGAGCTCACAGCCCTGGCCCTCCCTCCCCTCCCACTCCCCACCCCTGCCCCTCTCTCCCAACCCCATACCATCTGAGGGCACCTTCTACTTGCTCTCCTCTCTAACCTCTCTACCCTTGGGTAGACACTGGCACCCCAAAAGAGGGAAGCCCAGGAACTGCACATACAACACTTGTGGCCCACATGTTGTACACACCAAGGGGAACCACCTCACTTTAGGAAGGCTCCATCCTGCCCTTCTTTCCTAAAAAGAGCCAGTGGGATTTTAGCCAGTCTGCTGTGGAAGGGGCAGGCAGGAACTGTAATAGTGTCTCTGCAGTCCTGAAGAAACACTTGATTCACTTCTCCATCTTTTTCTAAAGTGGGCATCCCATTCATGGAAAGAAGGAGACAAACATTTATCGAGCTGCTCCTATGAGCATTGCTGCTGCTAAGTCACTTCAGCTGTGTCCAACTCTGTGTGACCCCAAAGACGGCAGCCCCCCAGGCTCCTCTGTCCACAGGATTCTCCAGGCAAGAATACTGGAGTGGGTTGCCATTTCCTTCTCCACCTATGAGCATTAGGCACTTCATATATATGTCATGCTTCTGAATCCTCACCACAGCCCTGAAAGGTCAATTATTATTACCCCCACACTATAAATGGGAACAAAGGGAGCACTGGATGAATGAAGTGACTTGCTGAACTTGGCCAGCTGGGAAGAAGTTACCTACACTGCAAAAGCAGATGTAACGTGAAAGCAAAATGCAGACATGCTCTTAAAGAGAAGTGCATTGTCGCCAGAGAGCAGAATTCAGAGGGGCCCTGGGCTTTAGGTTCATGACCCTGATGAGGGCTCTTCTTCAGGAAAGGTGCGGCTGTCCCCTCACTGTGGGAGGGGCCGTCCCCCCCTGTGTAAGACTGTCCAGCATGTTACAGGATGTCAGTACCAAGTACCACACAGTGTCACCCCGCCTCTGTGACAACACCCTACCTTTCCCCAGTGCCTCCAGAGGACAGTACAAGAACTCCTCCTCTTGAAAACCACTCCAGGAAAAATGAAAAGGACACAGAGAAAGGGATTCTGAGTTGACTGCTGCTCCGGTATCCAAATCTGTATGTTTTTAAGGAGATTTTCCTTACAATCATTCGACTGACACTGACCTTCTCCATCTCCATGGACACTGAACTGTCACTGTAAATTAACCATCATTATGTAGGCTTTTGGGAGTGAGTCCACGGAGAACGCAACGGCACCCCACTCCAGTACTCTTGCCTGGAAAATCCCATGGACGGAGGAGCCTGGTGGGCTGCAGTCCATGGGGTGGCTAAGAGTCGGACACGACTGAGCGACTTCACTTTCCCTTTTCACTTTCATGCATTGGAAAAGGAAATGGCAACCCACTCCAGTGTTCTTGCCTGGAGAATCCCAGGGATGGGGACACGACTGAAGCGACTTAGCAGCAGCAGCAGCAGCAGCCATTCAGAGAAAATGCTAATAGTGTCCCAACAATGGGAGCTATAGGGTATGAGGGGAAGGACCTCAGACAGCTGTCCCATGTCACTGCCACAACCACACCACAGTAACTTAACACAAGCCCCGAATTTAAGATGCCTCCCAACGTGTGTCAGTTCATTAAGGTCATGGTCCCTAGGCCCAACACCTGAGCACCCTTATAAGCAGGGTGTTTTCAATGGAAAAATTACATTTGGACATAAGTCAATTCTTCTTTTCCAAATGATTCTAAACATACCTTGTGATAACCAGTTAGGTGATGCAGATTATTTTCACTACATAGATTAAAAAAAAAATTAAAGACTATAAGATTTGCCTGATGTTATTCAAACCACTACTTTCAGAGCCAAATTTATATGATACCACCACAGTCTCAGAGAATAATCAATTGGAGAAAATATTAACTAGGACCAAATATTACTTTGTGGCTTTTTTTCAGTGACTCAACTTATGAAACAATAAAACATTTGTATATGTACTACAGGTCTAACCTCTGCTTTCTAGAATTCATTTCCTGTCTTGTATCATTGCCTTGATGTTTACTAATACTTTCCCCTATTCCACTTTGGATAGGTCATTTACCCTCTCCTGGCCTCAGTCTTTCTATCTACTAAAACATGCACACACACAAAAACCACAGCAGCTGAGTTTAAAGTTTCTATCTGAGACTTCTCTGGTGGTCCAGTGGTTAAGACTGCAGGGGACACGGATTCAATTCCCAGCCGAGGAACTAAGATCTCACATGACACAGGCACAGACCCAAAAAAAAAAAGATTATATTCTTTCTGAATTCTAAAATTCCTGTCTCAAGATCAAATATAACCTGTCATCTTAATGTTCTCAACAAAACACTTATCATTTTTTAACATTAACTCTTTCTAGGTCTTTAAACTCAATCTTGACATTCCATGTAGGTTCAAATATTTATGCAAAACGTAATGTTAATTTCATCCTTAATGTATTGTCATTATTTTGTAATTTACTGTTCTCATTGTCTTAGTAAATGCACAGAGAAGCTACTCATGGAGACTTAAGTCCCAGAAGTAGTTAGGTTAACCTATCTTGATGATAATCATGATTAATTTTTTCCCATTATCAGAGTTTTTAAGAAGTTGGCTAAATGACTTTGAATAAGTGATAGTTAAGGGTAATAAAGGAAGACTGACAACAGCAAAGTTTGATAGAATCACAAAATTCTACCGAATTGGCAGAGAGTAAAGAATCTGACTGCAATGCAGGAGACCTAGGTTCGATCCCTAGATCAGGAAGATCCCTTGGTGAAGGAAATGGCTACCCACTCCAGTATTCTTGCCCAGAGAATTCCATGGTAAGAGTAGACTGGTGGGCTACAGTCCATGAGGCCACAAAAGAGTCGGACATGAATGAGCAATGGCCACTTTCACTTTTCAACCCCTAGAAAGTAAAACCTAGTATATGAAATCAACTGAGCTACATTAATTAAACGTTTCACAAACAAAACCATTAGGTACCTGCCTCAGTTCAGTTCAGTCGCTCAGTTGTGTCTGACTCTTTGCCTCCCTGTCCATCACCAACTCCCGGAGTTTTCTCAAACTCATGTCCTTTGAGTCGGTGATGCCATCCAACCATTTCATCCTCTGTTGTCCCCTTCTCCTCCTGCCTTCAATCTTTCCTAGCATCAGGGTCTTTTCCAGTGAGTCAGTTCTTTGCATCAGGTGGCCAAAGTATTGGGAGTTTCAGCTTCAACATCAGTCCTTCCACATTTTTTTTCCTAAAAAGGTAAAGCACTGCCATAACCCCAGGACCCTGGTCTTCCCCTGACAACTATTTAACATCTGGAGAGCGTGTCACAACTTTGTGTGACTATTTGATTAATCCTCAGAGCAACCCTGTTAAATCTGCACTGTGGCCTTCAAGCTGCAAATGAATGAGCAGTTTCTGAGAGGTGAGGTGAAATGTAAAATGCTCCACTCACTCAAATCCACACTCTTCTTCCTTTCTGCTTCATTCAAAGACCACAGCCCTGCAACTGGTCCAGCCTAGGCCCCCTATTAGTGTGGGTATGAACAACTGATTGACCAGACATGCAGTCTTGACCCATGTGAAAACAGCAAACATTAGATCTTACCAGTGACTAATCCTGAGTTGCATGTTTACTGCATTTGTTCTTTCCTTCATTCAGCTAGAAAGAGTTTAGAATATCAACCATGTGCCGGGTTCCTTCCTATATGTAAGTGATACAAGTTAGTTCAATTGATTTATTCATTCAGTCATTCAGGCAGTCATTCATTTAAAACAGTGAATGACTCTGGGAATATAAAATGAAAAAAATGACTGGAAATATAAAATGAAAAAACAAAAGGTCCTTGGTAGGAGTTTGCAGTTTTTATAACAGCTGCTTCCACAGCCATCAGTTTACTGTGTGTAATGAGTTGGCATTCAAATGTTTTATTGAGAAGTACGTGGCTCCAGGGAGCACCTTCTTCATGAACTCACTTCCTTAGTATACAGTCATGATGATGCAAGGATGCTCAGATCATTCTGTTCAGACTTACTGAGATGTTTTCTATTTTCCCTCGGTTAAATCTGAGCATTCAAGAAGCAATCTTCACACTAAAGATCTCTAATTTCATTTGGGAACACAGTGTTGAAAGTGAAGCAACATCATTTCAGGCTACTTGTCTAAAATGCTGTCATTAACTGTCAAGAAGCAATTTTAGAGAACTTTTTTAAAGGGAAAGGAAGGAATCTGTAAAAATGTTATCAAGTTTCAATAGACATTAGAGCAGAAATTTTTAAGTTGGTTGAGATTAAAACCTTGCTGGATCTTTCTGACTACAACTATTTACCTAAAATGTGTCAAAACTGACTGTCACAGTATAATTTACATTTGGACTTTTATTATATTCTGCAGTTGAAGATTTTAAAGTAAGTTTCATTTCTCATAGAACTGCTAAGTGAGATACACATAAAAATTAATTTTTACCCTTTCTCAACACAGCTGAACACAGACAGTTTATTTGTAAATTCAGGCACAAAAATGACTTTCAGGTAAATTAACCATGGGCAGGAATGTCATTTGACAAAGCAATAAAAAAAGACAGTAGACTTTTTAAAAATAAAACTTAATTTCTGATTCTCAGCCACCCTCCAGTCTACCCCATTTCACAGAATCAAAGAAAAATGTACCCTGGTATTAATACTTTCCCCTTCATGGATCATAGCCTTGTTGTGGCGAAGGGGCCTGCATAACTCAGTGAAGCTATGAGCCATGCTGTGCAGGGCCACTCAAGAGGGACAGGTCATAGTGGAGAGTTCTGACAAAACGTGGTCCACTGGAGGAAGGAATGGCAAACTATTCCACTATTCTTGTCATGAGAACCCCATGAACAGTATGAAAAGGCAAAAAGATATGACACTGGAAGATGAGCCCCCCAGGTCAGAAGGTCTCCAATATGCTACTAGGGAAGAGTGGAGCACAATTACTCCCGAAAGAATGAAGAGGCTGGGCCAAAGTGGAAATGATGCTCAGTTGTGAACAATATTGCACAGGATCCCAGCATGTTAGGTCCATGAATCAACGTAAGTTGAATGTGGTCAAACAAGTGATACAAGAATGAACATCAACATCTTAGGGATCAATGAACTAAACTGGAAGGTAATGGGGGAATTTAACTCAGATGAACATTATATCTACTACTGGGGGCAACAATCCCTTAGAAGAAATAGAGTAGCCCTCATAGTCAACAAGAGAGTCTGAAAGGCTGTACTTGGGTGCAATCTCAGAAATGACAGAATGATCTCAGTTCATTTCCAAGACAAATCATTCAATATCACAGTAATCCAAGTCTATGCCCCAACCACTAATGCCAAAGAAGCTGAAGTTGACTAGTTCTATGAAGACCTACAAGAGCTTCTAGAACTATCACCAAAAAAAGACATCATTTTCATCACAGGGCCTGGAATGCAAAAGTAGGAAGTCAGGAGATACCTGGAGTAACAGGAGAGTTTGGCCTTGGAGTACAAAATGAAGCAGGGCAAAGGCTAACAGAGTTTGTCAAGAGAACACATTGGTCATAGCAAAAACCCTTTTCCAACAACACAAAAAGAGATTCTATACTTGGACATCACTAAGTGGTAAATACCAAAGTCAGATTGATTATATTCTATGCAGCCAAAGATGGAGATGCTCTACACAATCAGGAAAAACATGACCTAGACCTGACTGTAGCTTAGATCATCAGCTCCTTATTGCAAAATTCAGGCTTAAATTGAAGAAAGTAGGGAAAACCACTAGGCCATTCAGGTATGACCTAAATCAAATCCCTTATGATTATATAGTGGAGGTGATAAATAGATTCAAGGGACTAGTTCTGATAGACAGCGCCTGAAGAACAATGGACAGAGACTCGTAACACTGTACAGGATGCAGTGATCAAAGCTATCCCTAAGAAAAAGAAACACAAGAAGGCAAAGTGGTTATCTGAGGAGGCTTGTACTATGGTGCTGGAGAAGACTTCTCTTTACAGTCCCTTGGACAGCAAGGAGATCAAACCAGTCAATCCGAGAGGAAATCAACCCTGAATATTCACTGGAAGGACTGATGCTGAAGCTGAAGCTCCAATACTTTGGCCACCTGATGCGAAGAGCTGATTTATTAGAAAGGACCCTGATGCTGGGAAAGATTGAAGGCAAAAGGAGAAGTGGGCAGCAAAGGATGAGATGGTTAGATAGCATCACTGACTCAATGCACATGAATTTGAGCAGACTCAGGTAGATAGTGAAGGACAGAAAAGCCCAGCGTGCTGCAGTCCACAGGGTCACAAAGAGTAGGACACAACTGAGCAACTGAACAACAATTAACACTTTATGAAGTTTCACCACCCTCCTCCCTTGGGTGGTACGATAGTTCTAGACCCCCTAGGACATGCCAAAGCATGGGGAGAGATGTGTTTTTTCAATTATCCTTTATTGGGGCAAAAGATGAGCACTTTTCCCTAAGCTTATAGTCTCTTTTTTAATTTTATTTTTAAACTTTACATAATTGTATTAGTTCTCTGCTCCTCCTAAAGTTCTTCTTGGACAGAAGATGGAAGTCTACTTGGCCACACAGGTCCCATCTGCCTGGACACAGCTTAGTGTCAATCCCCTAAGCATAATGTAGACCACAGAGTAGTGTTGTCTAGGAGCAGGGAATGGTCTTCTCTGCCCACGGACCTTTCGTTCTTTCTCTCTCCACATCCTCCCCAGTCCCCTGCCATTAGCCATGAAGTCTGAAGAAAAACCTTCTTCATGTTTCCTCGTCATACTTTCTGTGCTTAGTCACTCAGTCTTGTCCGACTCCTTGCGACCCCATGGACAGTAGCCCGATAGGCTCCTCTGTCCATGGAATTCTCCAGGCAAGAATAATGGAGTGGATTGCCATTTCCTCCTCCAGGGTATCTTCCTGACCCAGGGATGGAACCTGTGTCTCTTGCATATCCTGTATTAGCAGGCAGATTCTTTACCACTAGTGCCACCTGGGAAGCCCAGTAATATTCTTACTGTGACCCAAATCCAATCAGTTCTCTTAAGAGCTTGAGCTTCTGAGTAAAACAACTCAGAAAGACTTGGAGAATATTTCTGTTTTCTACCCTGCTATATGCTTTCTATCTTTGAATAATTTTGGCCTGCAGTTGGTTGAATCCTTGAATGTGCAAACCTTAGATAAGGAAGACTGACTGTATAACTGATATGTTAATTAAAACCACAAAAGGCAAAACAGGAGTGGAAGACAAAAGTAGGAACATAGAACAGGGACAAACAATAGAGAGTGGTAATGAATATGGCCGATAGCAGTCCAACTATCTCAGTAATCAGGTTTCCCAGGTGGCTCAGTGGTAAAGAAACCACCTGTCAAGCAGGAGACACTGGTTCAATTCCCTGCGAGGGGAAGATCCCCTGTAGATGGAAATGGCAACCTACTTCAGATTTCCTACCTGGGAAATCCCATGGACAGAGGAGCCTGAATACTGTCCATGGGGTCTCAGAGTCAGGCGCAACTTAGTAATTAGCAGCATATTGTACTGTGCTATGTGCTAAGTCGCTCAGTCGTGTCCAACTCTTTGTGACCCCATGGACGGTAGCCTGCCAGGCTCCTTCCTCTGTCCATGGAATTCTCCAGGCAAGAATACTGGAGTGGGTTGCCATTTCCTACTCCAGGGGATCTTTCCAACCCAGGGATCGAACCCAGGTCTCCTGCATTGCAGGCAGATTCTTCACCAACTGAGCCACCGGGGAAGCCCTTATTAGCAGCATATTAGTAATCACTTTGAATGTTAATTGTCTAAATGTACCAATTAAAAGATTTTACATAAGCAACAAAAGTAAAAATAAACAAGTGGTGCTACATCAAATTAAACATTTTTGCACAGTAAATGAAACAGTCACAAAATGAAAAGGCAGCTATGGAATGGGAGAACATATTTGCAAACCATATATTCAATAAGGGATTAAATCCCAAATATATAAGGAATTCATACATCACTAGTAAAAAAGCAAACAATTTTAAAATGGGCAAAGGAGTTGAATACACATTTCACCAAAGAAGATGTACCAATGGCCAATGGTATATGAAAAGATATTCAACATCACAAACTATCAAGGAATTGCATATCAAAATCATGAGGTAACATTTTACACTCGTTAGGATGGCTATTTTCACAAAGTCAAAAAATTAAAAATAGGGCTACCGTATGATCCAGTGATTCCACTTCTAGATATATATCCAAAGGACACAAAATCACTACTCAAAGAAATATTTGCACTCCCGCATTCATGGCTGCATTATTCAAAGTAGCTAAGATATAGAAACAAGTGCATGTTAACAGATAAACAAAAAAAATGTGACATATATTTATGTGATCTCATTTATACATGGAATCTACAAAATAATAAAGTTAAACTCATAGTAAGAGAGAGTAGAATGATATTTACCAGGGACTGGGGGATGGGGAAAAGCAGAAATATTGATCAAAGGGTACAAAACTCCAGTTATAAAATGAATACATTCTGGAGATTTAATGTGAAGTATGGTGATTATAGTTAATAATAATGTATTATGTTTGAAATTTGTTAAGAGAGTCAATTTAAAGTATTTTCATTACACATTAAAAAAGGTCACTGTCAGGTAATGGATATATTAATTAGCTTGATTATGGTAAACATTTCACAAGGTACACACGTATCAAAACATCTTGAATACCTTAAATATACATAATTTTTGTCAGCAACGCCTCCATAAAACTTGGAGGAGAAAAGAGATTGTCAGAATAGACAAAAAAACAAGATCCAACTCTATGTATTCTACAAGAAATCCATTTTAATGATGAAGAATTAAAAGTAAATGGATTGAGAAAAATAGACCATAGGGGTGGAGTGTGCATGGGCCAGTTATCAGCCCAACCTTCAAGGATGTGACCCAGCCCCAGTAAAATCTGGACACTGAAATTGAGCTGGGCCCTGTGGGTTTCCTGGGCATGAACGCTTTTCTGTCCCGTTTTCTTATTTATAGGGAACAGGCTTCAGCCTCCATGAGTTCCAAATGCAGGTTCAAGCAGTTGCTAATCAGGGAAGGAATGCAATCAAGAAACAACAGGGACAGGATCCTTGGGACAGGATCCAGTTTCTGTCTCAAGGTAATCACGTATTAGGCTGGTGCAAAAGTAACTGTGGTTTTGTATTGTTGAACTTTGCCATTTGACACTGGAATACCTTCCTAAACAAATGTGGTTATGTTACATATTACTTTAACGCACATCTCTCACTTTGTGTTTTTATGCTAATGACATTGCTTGCTGTGTATTTTATATTTAGATTATAGAAATGATGTTAAACAATAAGCAAATTCAAGCGATTTTTAAATTTGAGTTCAAAATGGGTCCAAAAGCAGCAGACAACTCGAAACATCAACAACGCATTTGGCCCAGGATCCGCTAATGAACATACAGTGCAGGGGTGGTTCAAGAAATTTTGCGAAGGAGGCGAGAGCCTTGAGAATGAGGAGTATAGTGGCAGGCCATCAGAAGTTGACAATGACCGAGAGCCAGCATTGAAGTTGATCCTCTTCCAACTACGCTGCTGCTGCTGCTGCTAAGTCGCTTCAGTCGTGTCCGACTCTGTGCGACCCCATAGACGGCAGCCCACCAGGCTCCTTTGTCCCTGGGATTCTCCAGGCAAGAACACTGGAGTGGGTTGCCATTTCCTTCTCCAAGGCACGAAAGTGAAAAGTGAAAGTGAAGTCGCTCAGTCCTGTCCGACTCTTAGCAACCCCATGGACTGCAGCCCACCAGGCTCCTCCATCCATGGGATTTTCCAGGCAAGAGTACTGGAGTGGGGTGCCATTGCCTTCTCCATCCAACTACATTAGAAGTTGCAAAAGAACTCAACGCTGACCATTCTATGATCATTCAGAAACAAATGGGAAAGGTGAAAAAGCTCGATAAGTGGGTGCCTCATGAAAGTGAAAGTGAACGTCACTCAGTTGTGTCTGACTCTTTACGACCCCACAGACTATACAGTCCATGGTATTCTCCAGGCTAGAATACTGGAGTGGGTACCCTTTCCCTTCTCCAGGGGATCTTCCCAACCCAGGAATCAAACCGGGGAATCAAACCCAGGAATTGGGGAAATCGAACCCAGGAATTGGATCGTCTCCTGCATTGCAGGTGAATTCTTTACCAGCTCAGTGGCTGGACCAAGCAGCAGCTGCAAAGCACTTCCCAAAACCAAACTTTCACCAAAAAAAAAAAAGACCTACAAAAAACGGTCATGGTCACTGTTGGGTGGTCTGCTGTCCATCTGAACCACTGTAGCTTTCTGAATCCTGGCGAAACCACTACATCTGAGAAGTATGCTTAGCAAATCGGAGATGCACCGAAAACTGCAACACCTGTAAACAGCACTGGGCAAGAGGATGGGCCCGACTCTTCTCCACAACAACGCCCGACACACCATGTCACACAACCACCACCACAAAAGTTGAACGAATTGGGCTGTGAAGTTTTACCTCACCCACCATATTCACCCGACTTCTTACCAACAGACTAACACTTCAAGCATGTCAACAACTTTTTGCAGGGAAAATGCTTCCACAGCCAGCAAGAGATAGAAAATGCTTTCCAAGAGTTCATCAAATCCCAAAGCACAGATTTTTACGCTAAAAAGGAGAATAGGAATAAACAAGCTTATTTTTCATTGGCAAAAATGCGTTGCTTCTAATGGTTTCTATTTTGACGAATAAAGATGTATTTGAGCCTAGATATAATGATTTAAAATTCAATCTGAAACTGCAATTACTTTTGTACCAACCTATTATCTTTGAGCTCTTCTGTAGAACTAAAACCTCCCGAAATAGAAACGCTAGCATTCTTCATTCTAGAGCAGCTCATTAGGAGACTGCCTGCCCTGCACACACACCCTGACATATACCAGCATCTCTGGCCTTGAACCACCTGTATAAAACTCCCCACCAAATTCTCCTGGGTTGGGAATACACAGTTGAGGGCATGAGTCCCCTGTGTCCCCCTTTCCCTGGCAAAACATTAAAGCAATTCTTTTCTACTTCACCCCAAATTCTGTCTCTGAGATTCAATTCAGCACTGGTGCACAGAAGCCGAGTTTTCAGCATCAGCACCAAGGCTTGGACAAGCCTTCTTGGTTGGCAATGCTCCATGCATGTTACCACACACCTTTGCTGAGAATGGTAGGGGCAGGACAAGGACGGCTAAAAGAGAGGGATTTTCAAGGGGCCAGAACAAACTTTGAAGGGGATAGATAAGCTCATTTTGTAAGTGTGATTATTTCACAGGTTATTTACATAGGTAGAAACACATAAACTTGTACAATTTACATATGTACTTTATGTCAATTAGAGCTCAGTAAAGCTGTTTTGAAAAAGAGTGACATGGAAAGATGTCTTAATATACTAAATGAAATAAAATCAAGCCAGACAAAAACAAGTACACCATAATCCCCTTTATGTTAAAGCAAAACATTGATTTATGTTTATAAACACATGAAAGTATCTAGAATATTAGGTAGCTAACAGAGACTATTATAGGAGACAATGCCCAACTGAGTCAGAGGTAGGGGTAAAGAGTTGAGTACACTATCATAACAAAATCTCAGTGACCTGAAATAACCACTTTTTTTTTACTCATGTTACACATCCCAAGGCGGTCATCAGGATGCTATTTTCATTGAAATGGTTGAAAGGACTATATTTAGCAGTACCAAAGCATCCTGCTCAAAGCTAGATAAAACTTATTCCTGTGACTTTTTTATTAACACATACACCTCAACAGTTTTTTCTTAAAATTTTTCTAAAATGAACATGTATTACCATAAAGAAAAAAAATTATATAGAACAAAAGGTTTAAGCCTGAAAAACAAAGGTGACCCAACACACAAAAGCAGAGTGCGATTTTGACCTCGATTAATGTTTCAAAATTGAAGTCTAAGTGAGATAAATGAAATCAAGACAAAAGAAAGTGAAATGTGAAATGCTACTTCTTTAGAAACTTGGTTCTTAATATTGATGCAGTTTCTGATGTTCTCCTCTAAATAATAGATTACAAAATGGATGTCTGGCACAGAGTTGCTTTTAAAAGTTCATTCTCTGATTCTTGACAATGCCAAAAAAAAAATTAGTGGAGACTAAGGGTAAGACAGAAAAAATTACAAATAAAGAAACACAAAGGAAGTGATCACCCAGAGATACACCCATCATCACCATCCAAGTAAGTTCCATACCACACACACACAAAAAATCATATTTTAAGATGCTCCAGCATAGCAAAATACAATTGTAAATAATAGCTTAATAAGTCCTGCCACATTCACACTTAAATAGCAGTGCTTTGTAAACTAATTATAACCGATTATTTTCAACAAATTATTCTGTCAAATGAATGTTTTCTCTGGCATGTTTTTAACAGGAAAAACAGCAACAGTAATAATCATGCCACATATGAAAGCCTAATTTACACCGGCCAGTGTACTAAACAAGTTATTTGAACACTAATCCTTTAAACTACCTTGAAAGCAAGATATCATATATAGATATTTCTTAAATGTAAGAAATTGATGCTCAAATATAAAGGAATTGGTTCCAGCTCACATCCAGAAGAAAAACGTGGTGCTTTTTTGCACTACAGTATGTGACCTTCTTGTCTTCACTATTTACTCCCTATGCGTGCCTTCCATCCCTTATTAATCAAAGTTATTTCCCCCAGGCACTGTCCTAGGTTCTTAGAATCGAGAGAGAACAGCGTATGATAGACTTTCCCCTTCAGGAACTCAGGAATTTGAGTAGCAGCAGCCCAGGAAGCCATGTTATCACCAGAGCTATTGACAGGGTACTGAGCATGGCCGAGGCATCCCCTCCAGAGAGGCAGAGGCTGAAGGCAGGCAGTAGGCAGTGAGTAGGGAGTGGCCAGTCTTCTGAGAAGCACTTTGCTTGGCTTAACCTGACAATTTAAGGATTAGGCAAATGAAGGTAGGGAGAAAGCAATCTGGGTGCAGACAATTACACGAGTAAGGGGAAGAAAGCTTACAGGAGGTGCATCTGTTTCAGTGTGGCTAGTTAAGAATGTGACTGAATACAAGAAACACAGATTCCTCAGCCACTTACATTCACATGACTAATCTGACCCTGCTCCCCTGCCTGCTCCCACTCTTAGCCTCTATTCCAGGGCCCCCTTCCCAGGCGTTGCCACATATTTTCATCAAAACCTTGAAGCAACCATAACCTCCTGAGCCATTTGACAGGTCCTCTCTCTGTGGCAGAGCTTCCACCATCTTCTGGGAAATATGAAGACCAGACACACTTAAGTCAGTTACTGCCCTTGTCTTAAACCTGGGTCATGATGGTTTCTTCTAGATGCATGGAAACCTTTCCAGACTCCAGAGACCTGAACTTTCCCACAGAGATTATCCACATGATCCCAGGAACATCCTGACTAGAGGGCCCTGTGTCCTGCAAGTACTTGGGAGTGCCAATCCTCTGGCAGTGTGGATGGCTCAGTGCTCCTGGACCTTGCCAATCTCCATCACCACCTAAGACACCCCCCTCTCCACCCCAGGCCTGTTGAGCACTCAGGAGCACTACCGCTAGGCCTGAGCCAAGCTCAAGATATCACGGAAAGGGAAAGCATACTCAAAAATTTAATAAGGTTTTTTTTTTTAAAGAAGGCAACTTTGTGTTTACTGTATGATGTGCAGTGTTCAAAGACTGATTCTCAAGGGCACAACACCTAGCCATATCCTGAGAAATTAGAATTTCAGGGACAAGGACTCCTTAGGAGTCTAGGAGAAAAAAATTACCTATGTGGAAACAGAAACCACATTGGCCTCGCACCTGAGCACAGCAGCAGTGATTGCCAGAATACACTGGAGTGGGTCTCCAGGTTTCCTGGGCATTGGAAACTCTGGAAGCCTGGCATAAAATATGGGTTGAAGATCCTTGCTCCACATACAGTATGATTTACCAGGTCCTGGGTGGAATACCACCTATTCTTATGTTGTACTATTCCACTACTATTGTAGTGGGAAAGTCAACTCCTGGGACATTCTAGAAAAGTAACAAAAGACGACCCAGGGATCAAGAAGGTAAAATGTCCATAACTGAAAAAAATTTTGAAGTCCTGGAAAAAAAGAACCACACGATACTATTCTAGCACATGGACCAGGAATTTGGCTCCCATCATTAGTATAAATATTCTGGTAGTTCCCTATGTTTATAATTGGATTTAACCTAAATATCGTGTTCTGTGGCAGAAATATTCTTCCATGTTTAAAAAAATCTTCCTCGTATCTTTAACATTTAATCACTAGTAACATAAGCTCAATGTATTTGGTGTTTTCTGCTGACTCCTGCCACATTAGGGTCATTTATTGGTCTATTTTCTCTCTTGCTCTTCTATGTACATTAAAAAAATATTCAAGGCATTTTTTCCCCAAGAAATCTTCCTTCCACAAATTACTAAGTGACTGCTTTTGAAATAACAGTGTCAGAAAATGGGTGGGTGGCAAGTTTTATAGATTCTAGATAGCATATTGAAAAACAGAGACATTACTTTGCCAACAAAGGTCCATCTAGTCAAGACTATGGTTTTTCCTGTGGTCATGTATGGATGTGAGAGTTGGACTGTGAAGAAAGCTGAGTGCCGAAGAATTGATGCTTTTGAACTATGGTGTTGGAGAAGACTCTTGAGAGTCCCTTGGACTGCAAAGAGATCCAACCAGTCCATTCTGAAGGAGATCAGCCCTGGGATTTCTTTGGAAGGAATGATGCTAAAGCTGAAACTCCAGTACTTTGGCCACCTCATGCGAAGAGTTGATTCATTGGAAAAGACTCTGATGCTGGGAGGGATTGGGGGCAGGAGGAGAAGGGGACGATAGAGGATGAGATGGCTGGATGGCATCACTGACTCGATGGACATGAGTCTGAGTGAACTCCGGGAGTTGGTGATAGGGAGGCCTGGCATGCTGCAATTCATGGGGTCGCGAAGAGTCAGACAAGACTGAGCGACTAACTGAACTGAAAAATGCCTATTAACCAGAGGTGCACATCAGAAACGAACTGTTGAGTCTGTCCTACTGATATACAAATATTTGTTTCCTTGTTCCAGCACCACTCTTTATAACAGGAAACAGTGAAAAAGTAAATATACATTATAGGGGCCTAGTTATAGTACACAATACAATGCAACCATTAAAAGTCAAAATAACAGTAATTTACAGAATGCTCCATACAAGCAGACGTGATTTTCCAAGGGCTTCATATATGTTAACAATTTTAATTCTCATAACTCATGTATGAGGCAGGTACTATTGCTAGCTTCATTTTACACATGGGAAAGCCAGGACAGTAACCCCTTAGGTCAAACAGGAGTGGAACTGGGATTCAATCCAGACCGTCAGGCAGAATCCATGCTCTAATCTCTATGGCAGACTCCACATCTACAGGATAAAGTACCTACACTGATGGTACACAAGGTCCTGACAATATCAGTGAAAAAGCTAGTCTCTCCAATCAGTGAACATTACAGTCCCTTTATTTTTCCTTTAAAACAAGTATTCAAAATGTGTGGAAGGACACATAACAAAGCGTTAACTGTGTAACTCACTCACCTAGAACCACACCTCCTGGAATGTGAAGCCAAGAGGGCCTTAGGAAGCATCACTATGAAAGCTAGTGGAGGTGATGGAATTCCAGTTGAGCTGTTTCAAATGCTAAAAGGTGATGCTGTGAAAATGCTGCACTCAATATGCCAGCAAATTGGGAAAACTCAGCAATGGCCACAGGACTGGAAAAGGTCAGTTTTCATTCCAATCCCAAAGAAAGGCAATGCCAAAGAAAGCTCAAACTACCGCACAATTGCACTCATCTCACACGCTAGCAAAGTAATGCTCAAAATTCTCCAAGCCAGGCATCAACAATATGTGAACTTCCAGATGTTTAAGATGGATTTAGAAAATGCAGAGGAACCAGAGATCAAATTGCCAATATCCGTTGGATCATAGAAAAAGAGAGTTCCAGAAAAACATCTACTTCTGCCTTATTTACTACGCCAAAGCCTTTGACTGTGTGGATCATGACAAACTGTGGAAAATTCTGAAAGAGATGGGAATACCAGACCACGTGACCTGTCTCCTGAGAAACCTGTATGCAGGTCAAGAAGCAAAAGTTAGAACTGGACATGGAACAACAGACTGGTTCCAAATCAGGAAAGGAGTACGTCAAGGTTATATATCGTCACCACGCTTAGTTAACTTGTATGCAGAGTACATTATGAGAAACGCTGGGCTGGATGAAGCACAAGCTGTAATTAAGACTGATGGGAGAAATATCAATAACCTCAGAAATACAGATGACACCACCCCTGATGGCAGAAAGCAAAGAAGAACTAAAGAGTCTCTTGATGAAAGTGAAAGAGGAGAGTGAAAAAGTTGGCTTAAAACTCAACATTCAGAAAACTAAGATCCTGGCATCTGATCCCATCACTTCATGGCAAATAGATGGGGAAACAATGGAAATAGTGACAGAGTTTATTTCCTTGGGCTCCAAAATCACTACAGATAGTGACTGCACCTTTGAAATTAAAAGACGCTTGTTCTTTGGAAGAAAAGTTATGACCAACCTAGACAGCATGTTAAAAAGCAGAGACATTTACTTTGCCAACAAAGATCTGTCTAGTCAAAGCTATGGCTTTTCCAGTAGTCATGTAAGGATATGAGAGTTGGACTATAAAGAAAGCCGAGCGACAAAGATTTGATGCTTTTAAACTGTGGTGCTGGAAAAGACTCAAGAGTCCCTTGAGAGACTCTTGAGCTGCAAGGAGATCCAACCAGTCCATCCTGAGGAAATCAGTCCTGAATATTCATTGGAAGAACTGATGCTGAAGCTGAAACTCCAATACTATGGCCACCTAATGTGAAGGACTGATTCATCTGAAAAGACCCTGATGCTGGGAAAGATTGAAGGCGGGAGAAGCAGACGACAGAGGATGAGATGGTTGGATGGCATCACCAACTCAATGGACATGAGTTTGAGCAAGCTTCGGGAATTGGTGATGGACAGGGAAGCCTGGCGTGCTGCAGTCCATGATGTTGAGAGTCGGACACAACTGAGTGACTGAACTGTGTAACCACAGAGGAACTGTTTGGGAATTTAGAAATGGGAATCTTTTAATATATTTATAAGCATGTACTTACTAATATCATCTATGGCACACAAACTTTAAAAAAAGCACATATATCTAGTGATACTGTATTAGTGAGGTTAAGGTAGGGCCATGCATTTTACATTAAAAAGAGTTTCAATGGAGTCAAGTCAATCAACATTGTTTAAGAAGTGAAATGTACTTACCTCTAGTCTTGATTATGGTAAAGTCAAGTCGCTCTAGTCTTCCTTGATTTCAACACATTGGTCCAACTTCAAACTGAAGTTTATCTCAACCACTTCACAAGGTATATTTAAAAACATATTGTATAGCTACAGTTTTATGTCATATTAAACACAACCTGAGTTATCTGAAGACTGTGGGCCTTTGTTAAGATACCACCCACACCAGACGTGCAGCTTGCCATTCCTCTTAGGAATTTCACTATTCCTTGCCCTGAGGTATTCTGCTCAAGTGCCAGAGTAGGAAAACCAGATAATTACCTTGGTCAAGTAGTGTGTGTAAATTAAGTCAGTAAAAGCTTAAGTGGAGGAGGAGGACCTGACAACATGAAGACTTCTCAAAATCCCATTAAGAAATGTGTGAGATTCTGGGAGCCGATGTTTTCAGATAAATGATCTCACACCGAGTTCAGTGTGACTGAATTTTTAACGTTTAAGATTTGACTGCTTGAGGTATCCATTCACTGCTTAAATTCCCGCACAGCAGTCCTACCAGGGAGCTCTGCGACCAATGATTTTGATATTTCTGGTGGTGCAGTATCTCTTAAAGCAGCCCGTTCGGACACTGGATTGTATCACTTTCTAAGATGGCTTGCTTTCTTAATAGAATCATGGTGTATTTTTCTGTGTAGATTACACTCCACTGGTCATCATTCTTAAAATGTGAGTCGTTTGCACAATCGATCATACAAACCCAACAACCAAGAAACAGTGATAATTGTCTTTCTGTACTTTACTAAACACTTTGTGTTTAATATATTTTAAATTATAAAGAAATTACAAGGAACTCCTAAAAAAATTTAATACAAAAATATTACAAGTTAGGACAAGTAAGCATTGAGATATGACATTTGAAGAGAAGAAACATGCAGAAAAAGTAGCAGAGGGTTAACATTTCATTGTTGACAGAGAGCTCTGGTACAGCAGAGAAAAGCACCATAAAACTACTGTCCATAGTGTCTTTTCCTCCACTGTATTTTCAAATGAATATTGCTAGGGAAACAGTCAACTTTAATTTTAACTGCTATGTATTATAATAGGTAAGAAATCTGATCTATAGTAAAGTGTAAGAACTAGGAAGTTTCAAATAACCCCTTCTGTAACTATTCAAACTGATTTGTTTTACCACAAGCTGATACAGATTATAATCCTTAGTTGTCCAACACTTTTGAAAAAAGTGTAAATGCAGAACATTAACAATCTATGCCATGCAATAAAAGTTAACCCTTTGAAAATGAAAGGCTGTCAGAAAGTTCTAGTAACTGTAGTAGGTTATCATTTAATAAAACATGACAAGGCTATGCCTGTAAGTATGCTTCAGGCATGCTTCATATGCCTGTAAGTTTATGCTTCAGGAAATCGAAGGGAAAGGTAGAATACCTGGAGAATACAAGGTTTAAAAAAAAAAAAAGACAAAAAATATGCTCAATGATTCTTTAAAAATTATTACCTCTCTGTAATTCTAAAGGAGTTGGGATTAATTAAAACTGGAAGATGCCTAGTATCTTTCCTCAGATTATAAGATTTGTTAGCAACATATACCACTAGCTAAGGAAGAAAATTATTATAGTAGGTATCTATGAAGAAAAAAAGAGCATTAAGGAAGTTGAGCACCCTGTCCTAAAAATCTTCAACAACTTATACACCTTGTTTTGTGCTCAAATGAATGCACACTAATCAAATGAATCTGTCTGTTCGATTATGTGAAATGATGTCTTTTAAAGTACAATATCTATTTTTTAAAATAATTCAAAATTGCTATTCCTTAGCTGATTAAATGCTCTATTATTCTTTAATAAAAATAGTAAATTACCCTTCATTTAAAAAATCTTATCTCCTACGAGAAGTAATAAAATAGTAAAATTTGCACTTTTATCTATGGGCTTACTTTATGTGTATCTTGTAAAACAGTAAATTTATGAAATACAGTGGTTTGGATTCTGATGGCAGTTGTTATGATTGGTAACATTAGCATGGGAGAAGCAACATGATGTTCTATGTTATGAAGGCTAACTCAGAGCAAAAAAACTTTATTCTACAAAAGAACATCAGAGGAGTAATTGCAATAAAATGTAAACAAGAAATTGTAAACAAGAGCATCCCTTTCCCTTTACTTGACTAGGAAATAGTCCATACAAACTACATAGGTATCAAAGGTTTTATATATGTACACAGCCAACATAATATCAAAATATATTTTATTCTGGACCTCTTTCAGATCTGATTCAAATTACAGTTGTCAAAGCAATACAATGCAAAGGGAAACTGCAACAACAACAACAAAAAATGTGCCTAGAAAGGATAAAAGGGTCATTGGGGACAAATCATTGTGATGTGGAACCAAAATACATCGCAAGTGTAATTAACATGGTCCAGGACAGCATAGAGTATCTGTATCAGTCTTCCTTACACAACAGTCATGAAAACTGAACAACAAAGTTCTTGAACATGTACAAAAGACTGTCATGGGCTGGTTTACACTTTTACAACAGTTTTAAAGTTAACTGGATAACTAAAGAAATGATGCAGACATTTTAATCCAGTGCTATAAGTAGGCTCACAGAATTAGACCCAAAGGATTTGTAGAAATCAAAAATTAGAACATTATAGCTACAATGTCGAAGTCAGGAAAGAAGAAAATTACTTCTGTATTTAGGGATTACAGAGCTACGAAATGCAGTCTGCGTGTTTTTGATGAGATGGATAAGTACATTAGACTAGATACAACATGCAGAATGTTTTCTTGAACTTATCCATAAACTCCAAAGAAAACATCATGAAACAGATTACGAGAAAATTTAAAAAAAAATACATATGCCCGAGTTATTCACCCTGCTTCAACACTGTCAACATAAAGGCAGAAATAAAGAATGCTATTAATACTTCAGAACTACTGATATAAGACATCAAATTTCTAAATCAGTGTATTAAAAAAGTGAACACTTCCTCTTTTTTCGCTCTCTCTTCTACACTTAACTAGATTCATGTTTTTTTTTTTTTTAATTGATATTGAATGTGACACGTCAGAGCTATTACCGGAAGGAGTAATTCATAACTTCCCTACTCCCCTTCCATCCCTGCTGATTCAGAAGAAAAAAAAACAAACAAAAAAAACCAACCAGGGTCTCTTGTAGATTTGCTGCTATTCCCCAAAATGCTGGCATTTGCTGCCATGCCACAATGTTGGTCCACTGAAACAGGGTTTCTGTGGAAACTGTCAACAGTAATTCACCAGACGCAAGTACCGTTTTTAGCGTGCGAGAAAAAATGCAGGTTCTACAGAAATGTACAGTGTGCTTAAGAAAATGAAAACTGTTTTGAAAAGAGTAAATAGCACTGCATTTGAGATTTATTTTTTCTGCTTATCTAGTAAAACTTAACATCTTTGCTGACATAAGAACAGTCATTTCTGATTCCTTTAAACAGCAAAAATGCATACTCCTCTTCAGGCCTCTATTCAGTAATAGTTTACATAACTCTTAACAAAATCATTCTACATAAACAGATAGCTCCTTAAAAATAGTACTCTCTCATTAAATCTAATTTGACAGAAGTAAGTTTAAGGAAAAAAGGAGTGCTTTATAAGTTAAGTGAAAAAGTACAAATCTTTGGCCTTTCTCTTGACATTTCTATATGTCAAAAAGCAAAAAACCTTCATGTAATTCAACCTAATGATTACTTTTTGCACCATAATTTGTTTTTTACACCACAAAAGGAGGCACTTTCAGTATCTGTAAAAGGTGTTTAATCCTAAAACATACTTACCTAGAGAATAATTAATTAAAACAGAATTCAGTACACCCTAAGACCTATTAGGAAATTAAAAGTTATCACTTCTAAAAGTCATGTCAAAGTTAATGGTGGTACCCGATCAATGACAGTAAACCGGGAATGGAACAAAGATAAGAATTTATGGGATATCCTACATGAAGAAGAAAAAAGATATTCCTTTATGATGTTCAAGAATGACAGCTGCTCTTTCTTTACTGTATTTTAATCAATAAGTATTCTATTCATTTAAGTTTTCCTTTCTATTTTTCCTTATAAGTGTCTTACAGTAGCCTATACAACAATGACATATAATGAACACCACAGAAAATCTACTGGAATCAACAGATCTTCAGATAAGTTCTTAGAGGGGGCAAAAAGAAAAAAAAAAAAAAAAAAGGAAGGAAAAATTAAGCAAGAACTTCAAATATAGAACTTTACAGGCTGTGAAACTTGGTCTCTTATAATCATGTTACTGCTCAAATTAGAGGCAATCTTACTTTTGTCTACTGGAGCAGCATCGTGGCACATCAGCAGGCAATGATGATGTTGAGAACAGCAGCAAAAAAGAAATAACTGTATGCTCACAAAGAACCCAAGCCTACAAAATGGATACCTTTCTGAGAGTTTATACTTAAAAGACCCAAGACTTCAGGATAATAAAGCTCTGTATTTATAATCTTTTATATGCCCTACTGTGGCTATTATGCTTAGTAAAATACCTAAAGATCAAACAAACACACAAACAAAAAAACACAGAGACGATGACAACACCATAAACATGTAGCTGTCGATTTTGGCAGCTATACTGCAGAACTTCATGACTATCTTTAATCAGCTGGGGAAAAAAGGTCAATAACTGTATGCAAATGAATAAATTGTCCATATCAAAATACAAAAAGTACTATCAATAACCACCTCTGACTTTCAGATTTAAATTCAGTGCAATTGACAAATGCATCACTAAAGGAAAATGCAGCTTAAACATACTCAAAACATTTGTGTCTATTCCTGGGAGCACATTTAAAAATTATTGCACAGATTTTTAAATTTTTATTTATTTTTTTTTAAAACAACAACAGAGGTCAACCACAGATGTGGACCTCCAGCAATAAAAGCAGGATTTCAAGTGCCAGATACTCAGCGTATTAGGTTTCCTACGTAAGTCACAGGGTAATAGTTCTAAATATCTATAATGTGATCCAAAACCCTAAAAACAGCTGGCACAAAACCATCATGAATGACTGCCTCTCTGGATGTAAATTTTAAAAAATATTATTACAGTATCTTAGACCCCACTAACAACAACTGGGGTACATGTAACAATGTATTGTGAAATTAAGTGTATTTATTCTCTTTACCAATAGCAAATGCTATCCTACCTTAGTAAAACCAAGACTTGCTTCAATCAATGCTGTTTTGTAAAAATAGCAAAACAACAAATGCTGAAAATCAAAGCTGCATTACTAGGGTTAAATCAGTTTCTACTTAAAACATAGGTTAAAATTTTAGCAGTAAAAGCTTCAAATAATTAGTGACAGAAATAGTGTTATAAATTTGCTAAGCTTGATAATAAATGATATTCCTTAATTAAAATTTTTGCGATATTAAATTTGACAACTATTCTCTTCAAAACTGACACTTCTGAATTATTACATTGATCATGACAAACCCTGTTAATCACACATATAAACATAGCCCCATGCTATCATTTGTAAATTCTGTATATTTTAGCTTTTAGTTGCATGAGCACAAGAGGTTTGATCTGATACCTATACCTTTAAGAAAATACATGATATTATAAACAGAGTAAAAGACATGATATAGTAGTGATTACTAAAAAAACAAAACATAGCAGCTTAAATCTATCTATATTTGAGAAAATGTAGTCACAAGTACCACAAACGCAGAATCAGAGCAGCCGGGCGGTTAGTGCAATTATACCTTTTTAAAAATTTTTGAATCACTGCTATTTAAGAACACCTTGAAGCAAGTCTTTTGTTTTAAAGATTGTTTTTAAACTAAGGTAGCAAACATTTTGCCATGTAATGGCAGTGTTATATGCCGTTATCTTGCTTTGTATAAAGAAAAATAACATGAGAGATTTTAATACTGGAGTTTGGTTACATTACATATTTAAGCTTCTACACAGAATGATGGACACTTTGGAGAAGCTACTCCTTATCCAGAAACATTTTAATCTCTTAAAAAACAAAGTAAAAGAAACAAACAAACAACAAAAAAAAAACCCAAACCTACTTTGCTCCTTTTCACAATAGTGCACATTTTTAACCATAATTTAGTTATGGCTACAAAACATCAGAAGATATTTTTACGCATCTTCTCTATGGTATTAAAAAAATTTTTGTGCCCTTCTAGTCTTTAATTGGCAGAAATATGTCCCCAAAAAAGAAACTATTGCATTTAAGCCACATCACCAAAAAAAAACAAAACAAAACAGAAAAACCCCACAACAGAAAAACAAAGCAAAAGCAAAAACAAAAAACAGAGCATAATACCCTTTTACTGATGTGTCTTACAGATTGACATGACCAAAGTCATATAGTTCCATTTAATTTCCAATTTCCCCTTCTACGACATGCACCAATTGAATATATGCTCTGGGAGCCATAAATGTACCAAACATCTATCTCTTCAAAAGAATGCATTAAAATATTTTTAAGAATTTTTTTGTTTAAAAGGTGAAAAAAAATATAAACAAGAAACTGATTCACTCCCTTACTTCATGCATCCATAAACTAAACCAAAAAAAGTTTAAAAGCAAGAACAAACTACTGCTGCAAGTTTTTGTAAGTCCGTTTTCTCTGTACATACAAACTGCTAAACTACTGAAGGGAAAAAAGAATATAATCCATGGTGTCTGCTGATTCAAAGGGGATAAACAAGGCTGTCATTAGTATCCAAAAACTGGTACATGTATGGGCTGCTTTTATAACGCATATTTTTTCTCTCTTCTGTTTTTCATATCCAAAACTTCTAAATGCTATTTTAGGGGCACAGCAGATTTGATTCCAGCACTTGGTGAACAGAATTCACAAGCTGTGACAAAATTCTGTCATCTTCAGGGTGCAATTTTGTTTATATACACTGTATGTATATATTTCTCTTAGATTTGGCTGTAGTGGACTGGCCATGGTTCAAGTGGGACTATAGCAGTACTTGGGTCGGGGACAGTCATTTTGGCTATATACACATTCATAGTCGGTCCATGGCTTCCAACTAGTAGCGCTATTTCCGAAGGTCTAATACACAAACCTGTAAGAAATTAAAATAATCAACCAGTGTGTAAAGAATTTCATTGTACATTTTTAACTTTTTTATAGTACAGTTTGGAATCTACTTCTTAGTTCCCAGTTCATGAAACTGATAAAACAAAAGTAATCACAGCAATGGATATAAACAAGCAGATAAACTACGTGAAAGAAGATGGAGCAGACAACCATGGGCTCGCACTACAGAGAACCATGGCTAAAATTTTTAAGATTTGCTTTCTGTTAATTAAAAGGCAGAAATGAATACATTCAAAATAGACCATTTTCTATGATATGTCTTCAATTTTAATGAAGATTTTACTACAGATTATATTAAGGTATTGCTTCAGTAAACAGCTAATGGCTATACTCTTTCCATCTTCCCTTTGCTTTCAGAACTTCGGGAGCCACAACGAGTATTTCTGTAAAAACATTGCCAGCCTCACCCCGAAAGCCTCTTGGTATCACATTGAGGTCTACATTCCTCAATGTAGACCCCTCAGTGCCTCTATTCCCTCCTTCCCTGGGCCACCAGCACTCTTCTACAAGAAGAGAAGGTTAAAAATAGGCATTAAAAATTCAAATCTCTCTTATAGAGATATCATGCTATACTTAATTTCACTGATGAAGTTTTACAGTCCATTTCTTGATCTTGAAGGCACTCTTTGGCAAAGATACCCTAAATTATGTTTACATTATTTGAATGAAATGAATATAAAAAGCATAGAGCCTTCAGTAAAAAAGACCAATATCCATATCATAAAATTTATTTTATAAAGAACACTTTGGTGGTCACTACCACGACAAGCCACATGTATTCACTATGCTTTCTCTCTCTCACACACATTTACCCCTTTGGAAAACTTCATTATACTTACTGAACCATCTGATGCACTGGCTCCAACCTTGTCTCCTGCTGCATTCCAACAAACTTCAAAAATTCCACCTGTTCCCCTATAGCTGTGAACTAGAGCACCTGTCTAAAATAATGAGAAGCAGAATCTTAAAAATGATAAATTATTATGTATATTCAAATGTTGAGGTCAAAATATCATACGGCTTTATTTCTAGCAATCCAATGCAAGACTTAGCTTCAACTTCAAACACAAGTTTTGAAATACCAGAAATGTAATATGATGATCCTTTCACAAAATGGTAGCACTAGCCTGCTCTCAACAGATCATTCACACATTCTCACACACACACACACACACACACACACACACACACACAGTTTCTTCAGTACTGATAACCATTTTTAGCTAAGGTATCCTTTTGGTCTCTTTGACACCAGAAGCACCCCGAAGCTAGAAGAATTATTAAAAGAAGCTAAAAGAGCATATGTACATTATTACTAAAAGATGTTTTAAATTAAAAGAAAACAAAGTACAAGCAGGAACACTACCAATTTCATCATCGATTTAGCCGATTTATAAATACTACTCAATTACTTTATTCCTTTGGTAATGGTAATCAAAATCATTCAGCTGCCATTCAATAATTAAAACTCAGTACAAAAATATATTCTCTTAGGAAACAAGTCATTAAACAGGTCAAAGGTAAGAGGTTCTGCTATGAGAAACTGAAAAACATGCTGCTGGTGTTCTGTCCTGACAAACAAGAAAAGTATGTCTTAGCTTCATGGTGACCTAAAAACTTCAAACCAGAAGTATCAGAACCACCTAAAAACGACTTGGCAGCAAGACACGTATCTTGTAAACACCGTCTGACAGAGCCAGCCCGAAGTTAATCACTAAGCTGGGAGACCATTTTTCCTTGTTTTCCTGTTCAGAGTCAGTCTGGAAATACTGCTGAAACCACAGATGCATGGATGCAGTTGATCACATTGGGAAAGCTCTACTGTTTTTTCCCTCTTACCTAAAATTTCTCACAGTTTAAGAGATTAATGAAAAAGTATGAGTATAGTAGGCCTTAAATATATCTACCATTAATTAGGAGCGAAAGGAGTGGCGTCAAGAAAATCTAAAATAAGCTCACGTACAGAGTAAAATCTATAGAGAGTCAACTGCGGGGTTTAAAAAAGAACCAACACTTTCTTTCAATAGTACTTACCAATTTCTAAGCTTAACTTAGGCTATAACTGAACCAAAACAGCATGTTCAGTAAGCAAGAGCTATCTACATTAAAACTGCCAAAGAATTCTTAGCATTTACTCAAATCTGTGATCAGACCAGACTGCAAGAATTTATCTGTCAAATGATTAGGTAACATATCAACCAAGTAATGGGAAGGAAAAAAAAAAAACTACACACTCACATATATATCACATATGTATATGACCAAAAAATAATGACTTTTTCCTGTACTGAAATCTCACAAGATGGATTTTATTATTTTCAAACTTAAAAGAAAAAAAAAATGACATTTTGATACACAATAGTGAAACAACAAAACAGTATGGATAGCTGTTCAAATATCTTTAAAAGTCTAACAGCATCTTCCCTTAGAATTCTACAGTTCTCTACCCAAATTTTAAATTAATTTACTCAAAATAGAGTAAATGAGTGACAGAGAATAATACAACAGGCAGACTATCTATTAAGTCTCTGCTATTCAATCAAAACAGAAAGACTGGGACTTTTCTGGTAGTTCAATGGTTAGGACTCAGTACTTCCTTCCACTTCAAGGGGCAACAGGTTTGATCCCTGGTCAGGAAACTAAGATCCTGCCAAGCCGGGAAATAATTAAGATTAGAGAGCTCAGCAGGGTTGATGAAGTCAAGATCAACATGCCAAAATTTATAATGTTCCAAACATGAGTAACCATCAGTAAGTAAAAGGAATACATGTTTTGAAAGATGCTATACATAGTAACAATAAAATCTGTAAGGCACCTCAGAATAAATTTTTAATAAAAGAAGATCGTTATGAAGAAACTATAAAGCTCTACTAAGGGGGAAAAAAGAGCCTTAATAGGCAGACTTACAAAGTAACACTCATTAAAATTAAACCGATAATGCAGGGCCAGGTAGAGTCATGGAACTTATTGAAGAAAACGGTATATGGCATGTAAAAACTAAAACACTGAAAAGATGAAAAAGAATGAAAGCAACAAAACTGTTTTCTCCATTTTTAAGAAAAGATGTCTGTAGCACTGTCCCTAGAAATGTAGTATACAGTTTTAAGTTTCTCTCTGATCAATTCTGTATTGAATCATAAAATCCTGTCCTTTAGTACATTTTTTTAACTGCTCATATATACCTTCTTCAAAGATAATTCTTTTAGAAAATAAAGAAATAACATCATTTATCTAAATAAATGCATCTTAAATTCTCATACTTTATGTCTGCAAAACTGTTGAAAAAATAAAACAAAGAATTTAAATTTATTTCTAAATTTTGGTCTATATTATGAAAATCTCACTTTAGATGGTTTTGATCTTTACTAAGCTATAAAAAACACCACCAAAAAATACTCATTTAAAAACTAAGAACTGAATAAATAACACAAAAGGAAAGACAATCAAAATTGGAAAAAAAAAATTTGTTTAGACAAGCACTTCTTACTCATATAAAGATACATGACTCTTCAAATAACCCAGACATACCTGTGTGTTCCAGATGTGCACACACTTGTCAAAAGAACCACTCGCCAGATACCTGCCATCAGGACTGAAAGCTACACTGTACACAGGCTCTTGGTGTTTTGTCAAAGTATGGATGCAAATTCCTCGGTCTACATCCCATAATCTAACAGTAGAATCAAAGGATGCACTGACAAAGGAGGGAAAAAAAAAGATTTTATAAGTAATGAAATTCCCAGCCCCACCCCCAAACTACAATGACCATCTTTCCTTATAGCTAGCCACAAATTCCTTATGAGAAGTAGACTGTGCTGTTAGGAAAAAAGTGCTCTGGAAACAAAGCTAAAAGGAGAAGAGGTAGCTTTCATTAAGGACATCTCCACGTCTGTTACATTGGAAAACATATATGAGCTAATTTACTATATTTCTCTTTTCTTTAAATAACTCCTTTATATTGATTCGCAAAACACTACATTGAATATATACTTATTATTTATTTTGATACTGAAAAAACTTTATTGCGTTATGCCTCAGTTACTCGGGTTTTAATCAATATTTGATATTATCAGTAAATATTTGATATCTCCAGAGACAAAATCCATTATGAGCTGAAATAATAAAATGTCTAAAATACTCCTTGCGGGATACATTCCCATTTTACTGAATTTTCCGCCATAATGTAAGAAATTTTTTTTGTAAAAGACTCATAAAGGAAAAGCAAATCAGAAATGTTACCTTGCTAACATAAGATTGGCATTTGGATTGCTTGTCCCTGGCCCTGTTGGACTCCATTTGATAGTATAAATTTCTTTATTATGTGCTTGCAAATCATGGACACAGTTGTCTTGTTTCATACTCCATATCTAAATAAAAAAGAAAAGTGTGTGTAAATTAGCTTTCCATATAAAGGATACGTTTATAACATGATCTTGCCAGTCCAAAATACGTGGCATAGCCATAACAATAATTATAGAGATCAAGAGAATATATGCAAAGAAATTAAAATGTAGTAGAATACATTTAATATTTGATTTTAAAAAATGACAAATTAGCTTCAAGTCCATTCTAAATAATTAGTATTGTGAGGCTTCAGGATTCAATAAATTATAGTTCTAAGATTATTTTTGAAAACTTCAGATGGTACAAATATCAACATTGAGTAATTTCCTTGGGTAATGATGCTACAATATTTAAGGCCATTAGTTTTTATGCCATCCTTTAAAAATAAGGATATACATTATAAGTTCCTCTTGGAATTCAGAATCAGGAACTATATGGCAATGGGCAAGGGAAAGTAGATAAGGAACATACAGGTAATACACTATGATTCATGTTGACACGAAAGGATAGGCAATAAAGGCCAAAAAAAAAAAAAAAGGCAAGAGGGACTATATACAATTAAAAAGTTTCTGCACAGCAAAGAAAACAATCAATAAAGTAAAAAGGCAACAACCTATGGAATGTGAGAAAATACCACAACCCGTATATCCAATAAGGAGTTAACTTTCAAAATATGTAAGGAAATCCTACAACTCAACAGCAAAATACTAATTTAAAAATGGACAAAGGCAACCACTTGTAAAAGAATGAAACTAACAGATGGCTAACAAACACATGAAAAGATGCTCAACATCACTCATTATCAGAGAAATGCAAATCAAAACCACTATGAGGTACCATTTCACACCAGTCAGAATGGCTGCGATCCAAAAGTCTACAAATAATAAATGCTGGAGAGAGTGTGGAGGAAAGGGAACCCTCTTACACTGTTGGTGGGAATGCAAACTAGTACAGCCACTATGGAGAACAGTGTGGAGATTCCTTAAAAAACTGGAAATAGAACTGCCTTATGATCCAGCAATCCCACTGCTGGGCATACACACTGAGGAAACCAGAAGGGAAAGAGACACGTGTACCCCAATGTTCATCGCAGCACTGTTTATAATAGCCAGGACATGGAAGCAACCTAGATGTCCATCAGCAGATGAATGGATAAGAAAGCTGTGGTACATATACACAATGGAGTATTACTCAGCCATTCAAAAGAATTCATTTGAATCAGTTCTAATGAGGTGGATGAAACTGGAGCCTATTATACAGAGTGAAGTAAGCCAGAAGGAAAAACTCCAATACAGTATACTAACACATATATATGGAATTTAGAAAGATGATAACAATAACCCTGTGTACGAGACAGCAAAAGAGACACTGATGTATGGAACAATCTTATGGACTCTATGGGAGAGGGAGAGGGTGGGAAGATTTGGGAGAATGGCACTGAAACATGTAAAATATCATGTATGAAACGAGAAACCAGTCCAGGTTCAATGCACGATACTGGATGCTTGGGGCTAGTGCACGGGGATGACCCAGAGGGATGGTATGGGGAGGGAGGAGGGAGGAAGGTTCAGGATGGGGAGCACATGTATACCTGTGATGGATTCATTTTGATATTTGGCAAAACTAATACAATTATGTAAAGCTTAAAAATAAAATAAAATTATAAAAAAACAAAATTAAAAAAAAAAGAATGAAACTAGAACACTTTCTAACACCATACACAAAAATAAATTCAAAATGGATTAAAGATCTAAACATAAGACCAGAAACTATAAAACTCCTAGAGGAGAACACAGGCAAAACACTCTCTGACATACATCACAGCAGGATCCTCTATGACCCACCTCCCAGAATATTGGAAATAAAAGCAAAAATAAACAAATGGGACCTAATTAACCTTAAAAGCTTCTGCACAACAAAGGAAACTATTAGCAAGGTGAAAAGGCAGCCTTCAGAATGGGAGAAAATAATAGCAAATGAAGCAACTGACAAACAACTAATCTCAAAAATACACAAGCAACTCCTACAGCTCAACTCCAGAAAAATAAATGACCCAATCAAAAAATGGGCCAAAGAACTAAACAGACATTTCTCCAAAGAAGACATACAGAGGGCTAACAAACACATGAAAAGATGCTCAACATCACTCATTATCAGAGAAATGCAAATCAAAACCACTATGAGGTACCATTTCACACCAGTCAGAATGGCTGCGATCCAAAAGTCTACAAGCAATAAATGCTGGAGAGGGTGTGGAGGAAAGGGAACCCTCTTACACTGTTGGTGGGAATGCAAACTAGTACAGCCACTATGGAGAACAGTGTGGGGATTCCTTAAAAAATTGGAAATAGAACTGCCTTATGATCCAGCAATCCCACTGCTGGGCATACACACTGAGGAAACCAGAAGGGAAAGAGACACGTGTACCCCAATGTTCATTGCAGCACTGTTTATAATAGCCAGGACATGGAAGCAACCTAGATGTCCATCAGCAGACGAATGGATAAGAAAGCTGTGGTACATATACACAATGGAGTATTACTCAGCCATTCAAAAGAAAACATTTGAATCAGTTCTATTGAGGCGGATGAAACTGGAGCCTATTATACAGAGTGAAGTAAGCCAGAAGGAAAAACACCAGTACAGTATACTAACACATATATATGGAATTTAGAAAGATGGTAACAATAACCCAGTGGACGAGACAGCAAAAGAGACACTGATGTATAGAACAGTCTTATGGACTCTGTGGGAGAGGGAGAGGGTGGGAAGATTTGGGAGAATGGCATTGAAACATGTAAAATATCATGTATGAAACGAAATGCCAGTCCAGGTTCAATGCATGATACTGGATGCTTGGGACTAGTGCACAGGGTTGACCCAGAGGGATGGTGTGGGGAGGGAGGAGGGAGGAGGGTTCAGGATGGGGAACACATGTATACCTGTGGCGGATTCATTTTGATAATTGGCAAAACTAATACAATTATGTAAAGTTTAAAAATAAAATAAAATTTAAAAAAATAAAATAAAAATAAAAATGGACAAAGGACTTGACATTCCTTCCAAGTTGACATACAAATGGCCAACAGGTTATATGAAGAGATGCTCAATATCACGGATAATCAGGGAAATGCAAATCAAAACTACAATGAGATATCACTTCACAACTGTTAGATGGCTTCATAAATTTTAAAAATTTTGTCAAGAATATAGAGAACTTGGAACCCTTATAAACTGCTGATAAATGAATACAAAATGGTGCAGCCACGAGGTTCTCCCTCAAATTTTAGCAACTACCCCTATATAAACCAGCAATTCCACATCTGGTTACATATATAAAACACATAAAATGAAACCAGGCTCTCGAGGTGGTATCTGTACTCCCATGTTCACTGCAGCATTCTCCAGAAAAGCCAAAATATGGAAACAGCCTAAGTGTCCGACAATGGATGAATGGAGAAAGAAGAAGATGCGCATACACACAGTGGAGCATATTCAGACTGCACATATAAGGAAATCCTGCTGCTGCTGCTGCTTAGTCGCTTCAGTCGTGTCCGACTCTGTGCGACCCCATAGACAGCAGCCCACCAGGCTCCCCCGTCCCTGGGATTCTCCAGGCAAGAACACTGCAGTGGGTTGCCATTTCCTTCTCCAATGCATGAAAGTGAAAAGTGAAAGTGAAGTCGCTCAGTCGTGTCCGACTCTTAGCGATCCCATGGACTGCGGCCCACCAGGCTCCTCCATCCATGGGAGTTTCCAGGCAACAGTACTGGAGTGGGGTGCCAATGCCTTCTCCCCTAGGTATACATAACTCCACGTAAATAAATGCAAAAGATAAGTTTCCAAAACGTATTTCATGCCAGCTTTCGATAGCACTGATACTACTGACCATTCTCTTCAACACTTCCCTTGAAATACTCTTCTCTACACATACATACTGTTTCCACTGAAGTCATTCTTGCTAGGTTTTCTTTTGGAACCTGATTCTTCTTAAACAGGTAAATGTTACAGAGTTTAAGACTTTTAAAGCTTTCTTCTTCTTTTATTTGATACTTTCTACCTACACAATTTTGTCCACGCCCATGGCTTTGAATGACCACCCGTCTATTGAGAATTCCCAAATGATTACATCAAACTTTGAGTTCTTCTCAGAGCATCAGACCAGCCTGGCACGTCCACTTGCATGACTCAAAGGCACTATCCAAGCTAAACATAATCTTCTCACTCATCTGCTGTTCCTTCTTCTCAAAGTACGGCTTCACTAGACATTATTCATCCTTATAGCTTCTGCTTTAAAATTCTGACCTTTTATTATTCTTAGAATAACAACAACAAAAACCTCGAACATGTTCTAATTCAAACGTTATCTCTTGAACTGCAAATCAGTAGCTGAGAGTAGCTACCGGCCTTCTTTCATTTCCTTGTATGTGCCACACTCTGCTCCCAAAGAAGTTCTTTGTTCTTTATTCATTTTATAAGCATAAGGTATGTGCATGCAAGGGTGCCAGGTGGCACAGTGGTAAAGAATCTGCCTGCTCATGCAGGAGACACAGAGATGCAGGTTCAATCCCTGGAGCAGGAAATGGTAACTCACTCCAGTATTCTTGCCTGGAAAATTCCATGGAGGAGCCTGGTGGGCTATAGTCCTCACACACGACTGAGTGAGCACGTGTGTGCTCATGCATGCACACACACACACTTGCAAAGTAATCTCACAAATAAAAGTGTGAAGAAAAGCATTTTTATCAGCAACGCTTACAAGGGAGTCCAGACTTGAGAAAACCTAACTAAAAACACAGCTGGTATTTAAGGAAAAAAAAAAACTCACCAGGTTACCAAGGTTACATTTAATCTGTTCCTCGGAAGAGGAAAAGCAGTTTTCCTTCATGATTATCCTATCTATAAAGGTTATCATGTTTGTAGTCAGTGGCATTGGAAAGTCAAAGGTAAATTATTTTTAGTAGAGTTAATGATGAAGTATAGAGCTCAAGCTTCATTAATTTTGAAAATTATATTTTTCTTTATCTCAGAAAGCTTTTCCCCCCTTTAATTCTGGTATGTGATATACACAGGGGCTAGGTGTTAGTTTTTGCTTTTAGTTATACAACAAGAAAAATGTAAACTCATAATGAGACGTGAATTCTGAAATGTCAACTATGCTCACTCACCGATTAAGCTATATATCCACTACACATCAGTTTCCCAGCAAGGGTGATATATATTCACACCACAGCAAAAATCCAATTAATACATTGCTCAGAATATTAGTCAAATCCATGAATCCTACAAAGATCTTCATTCACTACCTATGAGTCAGATCTTTACATGAGCAAATAACCTTTCATTGTACCAATATATGACTCGTTACTAGCAAAGACAATTTATAATAGCACACATCTTAGTATCATTAATTCCCAACTACAAGAGACACATTCTGAGCAATCTTAAAACGGCCAGAGCAGCCACACTGTGTAACTCCTCAGCCCCCTTCCTCCCTCCTATTGAATTACCTTCAAGGTCATGTCATCAGAACAGGATGCCAGGAGATTGCCAGTTGGGTCCCATTTGATAGCGTTTACTTCATTCTAAAAATAATAGTAAACATTCACATTTTCACTTCATAGACTTGGTTGTTCTTTGGGTATTAAACATACATACTTCAAAACCACTCTGAAACATTACTTATTCATCATAATTGCTTTAAAGGAGGGAGAAAAAAGAAGTTTCTCACCGTGTGTCCCTGGAATGTTTTAATAGGTCTGTCTTGTCCTAATTTACAGACATGAATGCACATATCTGTACTGCAAGAAGCAAAAGTGTTGTTGCTCTGCCAGTCGACATCCAATGCTGGTGCTGCAAAGGAAAAAGCCAGGTTTGCATTCATTCCACATGGCATTGAAATCTAGGTGCTTTAGTTTTAAAACGCTGCTGGACATTAAGAACTTAAATGATTTGCTTTATTCTTTTTATATTAATAGAATTTCTAAGATTATGGTACTTAATTATCACAAATATTAATACATTTCAGTTTGGTTGTCTCTCTGTGAGACACAGCCTAACAGAAAGTACACTGGCCTGGTAACCAGGAGATGAGGGTTCCTGAGAGCTTGCTCTGTAAATTACTAGCACTGGACTCTTAAAATTAAATGTGATGCTACATTTCCTTTTGTTTCTAAAATTCTGTGAGTGTTCAATGGATACAAAGCCTTGTTTTGCTATTCCCTAACTAATGGGCCCTTATAAGCAAGTCAGCTCTCAGGCTATTTTTCTCTTCTGAAAAATGTGGATAAAAACCTTTACGCTTAGTACTCAAGGATATTGTGAACATCAAGTTAGATAATGTGTATGGAAAGTACTTTGTAAATTACAAGTGAGACAATGTTAGACTGAGTAAGTACCATTTCTACTATCTACTTAACTGATAAATGGGAGTATTACATGATTGGCAAATACATTTTTCTTCTAAGTGATTCTTGTCAAATATACCTTAAATCCTACATCACTGAATTTAAAACCTCAGAGGTCCAAAAGCTGGCTGGCATTTAATACTTTAGCTCGGATATGATTAAAGATTCTTTCCTTTCTCATTTTCCCCTGTTGCAAAGTGCAAAGCTTCTCTATAATTAGCAATGCAGATTAAGGTAATGATAGCAAGTAACTGGGTTAAGAAATAGAAGCACACCAAAAACACTGCATTTAGAGCAGGCAGTAGGTGGTTGGGGGAAAGGTGAGAATCAAAAATGAAGCACGCCTGGCAAGACAAGGAAAATCCTGATATATAACAAACACTTCAGAGCCCTGCATGAATTAGGTTGACCCTAGACCTTTGTCACTAGAAACTGTTCCCTTCCTTGGCTCCTTTCCTCTTTCCCATCCTGCTTCCGGGAGAATCCAACTAAGTCAGTGAGTAAAAACACTGGCCCACTTTGATCGGCACTATGTCTGGTATGCTGGTGTTCATGTGCACCGCGACCTCTTGGAGCAATGTAGACAACCGTTCCTCTGTGAGCTTATCTTCAGCCCACTCCTCACCTCGCTCTGCCCTGCCCTTCTCTGCCACCAGGACATCACATATTCCAGGTCCCCACGCCTGCAGTACCCCAGATGGGCTCATTCAGTGGAAGAAACTGTCAGAAGTCCAAGGTCAGGAGAAAGACAGTAGACAGGCAACTCTGTGGTCCTCTCTCTTTAAGACTGGGTCTTTGGCAGTGACCCTGATTGCTCCACGGTGCCTATGCTCGCCAGGCAGCCTACTCGCTAAAGATACCATTCCCACTGGGTAGTTGGATCCTATCATTTTCTCTACAGTCTTAGGTTTACTGCGGTTGTTAAACTGAGTTACCTCCTACTTCTCTATTCTTCACTCTTGTAAGACTTCTGCTAGAGTTTCCTTATATTATGTTCCCTTTCTTGAATTACCTGGTTTAGATTTTGTCTTTCTGCTTTCGAATCAGTAACTACACCTTCATTTTGACATTAAATATAATTAAGATACAATTTTGAAAAATAATTTTAACAAAATGCTTATATGATAATTTATTATAGTGTTAAGAAGTGTGGGAAAGGACTTCCCTGGTAGCACAGTAGATAAGGGTTTGCCTGCCAATGCAGGGGACACAGGTTTGATCCCTGGTTTGGGCAAATTTCACAGGCTGCGGAGCCACCAGGCCCACGTACTACAACTACTGAGCCTGTGCTCTGCAAAGAGAGAAGCCACGGCAATGAGAAGCTCACACACCACAACCAAGAGTGGCCCCTATTCGCTGCAACTAGAGAATGCCTGCGTGTAGCAACGAAGACCCAGTGCCAACCCCCCCACCAAAAAAAAAAATTGTGTGTGTGTGTGACAAAAATGTAAATAATTTAAAGGACAATTAAACGTTATATAATAAAACGCTATGAAGAAGGCCAAGTATCTGTTGTGCTCCACCAGGGTATCAATTTGACAGAGCATCATCTGAAAACATTAGATAGGTGGCTGAGAAAATCAGAAACAGTATTTAAACAAATACACCATTAGGTTCAAACCAAAACAAAAACCAACTGTATAACTGGGTAAAGACAACTGAAGGAAGCCGAAGAACGCTAAGACATGAGTTGTATGATTAATGTTCTGTGATATGCTTGGCTCATAAGATACAATGATTATAGGTTGGTATGATCTAAGAACCCATACCTCCTTACTTTGTATTTTATTCCTAAAATTTAAAAATGACTCTAGGTAATATAAGTCCTTCAGGACAGAAATACATCTCTAACATAAAATATATTTTTATGTAGGTAATATGTGAGAGGTATATTTACTATTATTGGTTTCATTTTTCATATGATGAAAAAGGCTAAGAAAAGTTAATTGGCCGAGGGTACACAATCTTCTAAATTCCTGGAGCTGGAATCCCCTGGTGGCCCAGCGGTTAGCACTCTGCTCTTCCACAGCAGGGGCCATGAGTCTGATCCTTGGTTGAGGAACAAGGATCCTGCAAGTTGCAAGGTGCAGCGAAAAAAAAAAAAGTCCTGGAACTAAGATTCAATCTCTGTGTCCTCCAATTCTGATTTATTTTTTGTTAACCCATGCATCTTTCATAATCCAGAAAGGTAATAAATAAACCTATGAGGGAAGGGGAAAAGGCATTTAATATTCATTTGCCTTTTTAAAAAAACAGCTTCACTAAGATATAATTCATGTATCATACATTTCATCCATTTAAAGTGTGCAATTCAATGGCTTTTAGCATATTACATTAGTTTTAAAATACTGTGGTCATACATAACATGAAATTTGTCATTTAATTAAGTGTACAATTCAGCTGTATCAATTACATTCACAATATTGTACAATCACCACTATTTTCAAAAGTTCTGCATCACCCAAACAGAAATTCTGTAACCATTAAACAATAACTCTCCATTGTGCCCTGCTCCCAGCCTCTGTACTCTTGAATCTTTACTTTTAAAGTTATGTCTGATTTACTTCACTTAGCATAAGGTATACAAGTTCTCTGGTGTTGCAGCATGTACCAGAAATTCATTTTTTTTATGGCTCAATAATAATCCATGTATATAGAGACCCCATTCAGTTCATCCACTCATCTGCTCATGGACAGTGTGTTGTTCTCACCCTTTGGCTACTGTGAACAATGCTATAAATACTGCTATGAATTCATTCAAGTTCCTGCCTTCAATTCAATTACCTAGGAGGAGAACTGCTGGGTCATATGGTAATTCTATGATTAGCTTTTTGAGGAACTGTCATACTCTTTTCCACAAATGTACCATTTTACATACCTACTAACAAAGTATAAGGATTCTAATTTCTCCACATCATTATGAACACTGTTATTTTTTACAGCTATCCTAATGAATATGAAACGGTTAATTCATCTATAATCATGACTTATGCTTTACGTAAGAGTATATGAATGAAAATACAGTATAGGAATTAGAATATGGTAATTTTAAAAGCATGGTAGACTTCCATTCTTGGTCAAGATGGGGTAACAGGAAACAAATTTACCTCCTGCCCAAAATAGCCAAACACTTACAAAATGTATGAAATGACAGTTCAAGACTCTGGGTTAGTGCTAGTGTTAGTTGCTCAGTTGTGTCCGACTATTTGAGACCCCACGGACCACAGCCTGCCAGGCTCCTCCATCTATGGAATTCTCCAGACAAGAAGACTGGAGTGGGTTACCATTCCCTTCTCCAGGGCATCTTCCTGACCCAAGGATCAAACCTGGGTCTCCTGCATTGCAAAGGATTTTTTTTTTACCATCTGAGCCACCAGGGAAAACTCTGGGTATGAGACAACAAAGGACAGTGGTTCTTGAGAGAAAGAAATCAACCAACAATGTGCCTTTAACTGATCATATATGATTTAGAAAAATGTCCAGATCTTGGCCCATGGAAGAGGAATTTCCCTAAGGAAGAGATTAATGAAATTCCTGAGGGGAAGAGATAAAGCTCAGAATCTAGAGAGCCACAGGCACCTAGAATTCACAGCACAAGAAAGGAGAGAGCTATGCAGACAGAATTCTAAAGACCTGCAGCGGGCCCAACTCACATAAGTTAGCTATTCTAATCAGCGTAAGTACTAGCTGAGCCTTGGGAAAGAACCACTGAAAAGGATTAGAAGAAACAATGCCTGATACTCAAGACTGGAAATGCACAGCAGGCTAGAAAACCTTTTGATTCAGGGAACACTGGTTTGAGTATATCTAGGTTCTTGCCTCAGTACCAGGAAATAATTAGCTCTACACTGAGCACTGTTTCCCTGCCATTTAACAAGTTTCATAAGCGTGACCCAAAGGCTCAGACCGTTTCCAGGTAATTTAACAATGTGCCAGAACAAAGTTCACAAATACTTAGAAGAAAAGAAGTTGAAAACTTGAAAAACAGCATAGAAATTATCCCACTTCTCAGGTGGTGCTAGTGGTAAAGAATCTGCCTGCGGATGCAGGAGACGCAAGAGATGTGGGTTCAAAAGGGCAACCCATTCCAGTATTCTTGCCCTTTCGAAGCCTGGTGGGTGATAGAGTCCATGGGGTCACAGAGAGTTGGACACGAATGAGCACACCTGAAAAAAATACTGGATAAAAAAATGAAGAGTATTATGGGAAATCAAGCAGACTAATAAACACATTCAAAACTTCAAGTGAAAAAAAATGTGGGGAGGAAGTAGAATATTTCTTAAAAATAATGGTCAAAAAAAAATTTTCATTTGAAGGAAACTATGCATGAAGACATCCAAGAAGCTTCAAGGTCAAGAAACAAAGAAAACTGAACTAAGGCACAACATATTCAAACTGCACCAAATCATTTATAAGCAGAAAAACCTTAAAGCAGCCAGATAAAACAAGACAAATTACTACAAGCGTTAAGGATGAAAACTGGAACAAGTTCAAAGTGAAAATACTGTAAATAAGAGAACACGGCAATATTTTTTTAAAGTACAGAAAGAAAAAAATCCTGTCAACCCCAGAACTCTATACTCAACAACAACAAAATCTTTCAATAATGAAGGTGAAATACAGACTTGTTCATATATATAGAATGAATTCATCAGCATTACATTTGCACTATAAGGAATGTTAAAGCAGTTTGGGCAGAAAATAAATGATACTAGATGAATTAGATGTGTATGCATCTACACAAAGAAATGAACAGTTGGAAATGGTAACTATGAGTAAAAATTATTATTATTTAATCTCTTTAAAATATCACTTGAAAGTATATAGTGCTAAGTTAAAAATGTGTACTATAAATCCTGATGCAACCACTATAATAAAAGATTTATAGTTAATAGCCCACCAAAGGAGGAAAAATGTAGTCATAAAAATATTCATATGATCCAAATGAAAGTGGAAAACAGGAAAAGAAGAAGAGATAAATAGAAATATGATTAATTTAAATGCAATCATATCAATAGTTACATTAAATGTAAAGAGCCTAAATATTGCCATTAAAAGGCAGCGGTTGATATTCAGTAAACAAGCAATAAATGATGCCTACATAAATTACACTTCAAATGTAAAAGTATGGAGGAATATATACCATGCCAACACTAACCAAAAGAAACTTGAAGGGCTACATTAACATCAGATTAAGTAGATTGCAGAGCACAAAAAACAAAATGAAAAAAAAAAAAAAAAAAAAAAAGAGGCTCATTAACAAAATGATAAATGGATCAACATGAGGATGCAACATTCCTAAATGTTAATGTCCTTATTAGCACTGTTTCAAAATACATAAAGCAAAAATTGACAGAAGAAATTAGAAACTGTGTTTTCCAATTATTATTGATGATTTCAATACCCTTCTCTCAGTAACAGGTGGTATAAGTAGACAGAACGATCATTTAGGGCTATAAAAGATTTGAACAACCTTATGAAACAACTTGACCCTCATGACATTTGTAGGAACAATAGAATTATATTAGAAAGTGGGCTTCGCTGGTGGTCCAGTGGTTAAGAATCCACCTTACAATGTAGGGGACACTGGGTTCCTCCGATTCCTGGCCCATGAAAGAGCCCACATACTGCAGGGCAAAAAGCTCATGCGCCACAACTACTAAAAGCCTGTGCTCTGGGGCCTGCAAGCCTCAAACACTGAAGCCCACACACCACACAGCCCACACTCCGCGACAAGCAGCCCATGCCCCGTAACGAGTACCCCCCGATCTCCACAACCAGAAAAAGCCTGCACACAGCAACCAACCTAGTGCAATCAAAAATAAAATGAATATTTTTTATTAAAAATTAGAAAGCAATGCTACAAAGACCTTGAAAAGTTTTCCAATTATTCATAAATTAATACACTGAATCAAAATTACTTCAAAAAGTATTCTGAACTGGATGAAATTACAATATCTGAAAAACTGTGAGATGTCACTAAGTAGTGCTGCTAAGTTGCTTCAGTCGTGTCCGACTCTGTGCGACCCCATAGATGGCAGCCCACCGGGCTCCCCCGTCCCCAGGATTCTCCAGGCAAGAACACTGGAGTGGGTTGCTACTTCCTTCTCCAATGCATGAAAGTGAAAAGTGAAAGTGAAGTCACTCAGTCATGTCTGACTCTTAGCGACCCCATGGACTGCAGCCTACCAGGCTCCTCCGTCCATGGGATTTTCCAATCAAAGAGTACTGGAGTGGGGTGCCACTGACTTCTCCAAGTAGTAGTTAGAGGTAAATTTATAGCACTGAATGTCAGATCCCCACTAGAAAAGTAGAAAGGTTTCAAATCCGTGACCTCAACTTCTATATCAAGCAAAAGAAAAAGATACGTCACCAAAGAAGATCTACAGATGATAAATTAACACATGACAAGATGCTCAACATCATTAATCATTAGGAACTACAAATAAAACCACAGTGAGATATCACTACACACTCATTAGAGTGGACACAATTAAAAAGACTAATCATATACCAAGTGCTGGCACGGATACGGAGGAACTGGACATACACACATCTCCCTCAATAAAGCCATTTAAAAAATAAAAAAAGCATGGCAGGAAAGAATATCACAGGTAAAATGGCTTTTTATCTGTAAAATGACTTCTACATCATCTACCTCTTTGGGTTGTTCAGTTAGTTCAGTTCGGTCTTTGCAACCCCATGAATCGCAGCACGCCAGGCCTCCCTGTCCATCACCAACTCTCGGAGTTCACTCAGACTCACGTGCATAGAGTCAGTGATGCCATCTGGCCATCTCATCCTCTGTTGTCCCTTTTTCCTCCTGCCCCCAATCCCTCCCAGCATCAGAGTTTTTTCCAATGAGTCAACTCTTCTTATCAGGTGGCCAAAAGTACTGAGTTTCAGCTTTAGCATCATTCCTTCCAAAGAACACCCAGGGCTGATCTCCTTTAGAATGGACTGGTTGGATCTCCTTGCAGTCCAAGGGACTCTCAAGAGTCTTCTCCAACACCACAGTTCAAAAGCATCAATTCTTCGGCACTCAGCTTTTTTCACAGTCCAACTCTCACATCCATACATGACCACAGGAAAAACCATAGCCTTGACTAGACGAACCTTTGTTGGCAAAGTAATGTCTCTGCTTTTGAATATGCTATCTAGGTTGGTCATAACTTTCCTTCCAAGGAGTAAGCGTCTTTTAATTTCATGGCTGCAATCACCATCTGCAGTGATTTTGGAGCCCAAAAAGATAAAGTCCAATGCTGTTTCCACTGTTTCCCCATCTATTTCCCATGAAGTGATGGGACCAGATGCCATGATCTTAGTTTTCTGAATGCTGAGCTTTAAGCCAACTTTTTAACTCTCCTCTTTCACTTTCATCAAGAGGCTTTTTAGTTCCTCTTCACTTTCTGCCATAAGGGTGGTGTCATCTGCATATCTGAGGTTATTGATATTTCTCCCGGCAATCTTGATTCCAGCTTGTGCTTCTTCCAGCCCAACGTTTCTCATGATGTACTCTGCAGGTGACAATATACAGTCTTGATGTACTCCTTTTCCTATTTGGAACCAGTCTGTTGTTCCATGTCCAATTCTAACTGTTGCTTCCTGACCTGCATATAGGTTTCTCAAGAGGCAGGTCAGGGGGTCTGGTATTCCCATCTCTTTCAGAATTTTCCACAGTTTATTGTGATCCACACAGTCAAAGGCTTTGGCATAGTCAATAAAGCCGAAATAGATGTTTTTCTGGAACTCTCTTGCTTTTTCCATGATCCAGCGGATGTTGGCAATTTGATCTCTGGTTCCTCTGCCTTTTCTAAAACCAGCTTAAACCTCTGGAAGTTCACGCTTCACGTATTGCTGAACCCTGGCTTAGAGAATTTTGAGCATTACTTTACTAGCATGTGAGATGAGTGCAATTGTGCGGTAGTTTGAGCATTCTTTGGCATTGCCTTTCTTTGGGATTGGAATGAAAACTGACCTTTTCCAGTCCTGTGGCCACTGCTGAGTTTTCTAAATTTGCTGGCATATTGAATGCAGCACTTTCACAGCATCATCTTTCAGGATTTGAAACAGCTCAACTGGAATTCCATCACCTCCACTAGCTTTGTTCGTAGTGATGCTTTCTAAGGCCCACTTGACTTCACATTCCAGTATGTCTGGCTCTAGGTGAGTGATCACACCATAGTGATTATCTCGGTCGTGAAGATCTTTTTTGTACAGTTCTTCTGTGTATTCTTGGCACCTCTTCTTAATATCTTCTGCTTCTGTTAGGCCCCTACCATTTCTGTCCTTTATCGAGCCCATCTTGGCATGAAATGTTCCCTTGGTATCTCTAATTTTCTTGAAGAGCTCTCTAGTCTTTCCCATTCTGTTGTTTTCCTCTATTTCTTTGCATTGATCGCTGAGGAAGGCTTTCTTATCTCTTCTTGCTATTCTTTGGAACTCTGCATTCAGATGCTTATATCTTTCCTTTTCTCCTTTGCTTTTTGCTTCTCTTTCTTTTCACAGCTACTTGTAAGGCCTCCCCAGACAGACGTTTTGCTTTTTTGCATTTCTTTTCCTTGGGGATGGTTTGATCCCTGTCTCCTGTACAGTGTCTTTGGGTTGTAGCCAAGACTAAATGGGATCGTGTATAAAGAGCATTACCTCCAACAGAAAGGTGGCACACATTATAAAGCAACTCATAACGATGCCACACCCACTTATTTCAATTTTCCATCACTCCTAGGATTTAGGAAAAATCTTTAGGCAGAATGGTCAGAGGTCTAAGAGAATTCTATCTGGTTGAGGACTAGAAGCAAAGGCGGAAAGGGATTAAAACAGGTAAACAGAAACTGATGTGTAAATAAATACTTATTAATGTGATAAGCTTTAATCAAGTTGAATTGTTTAACATAATACTTGCAAAATTATGCCACTCAGACACTACTGAAAAATCATTTTGTGCCTTATTTGACTTATCGAATCACACTAAATAGAGAAATACAAAAAAGCAAAATGCCAAAAGCTTTGCATTTCAGTTTTAAAGGTAACACTGTGCCACTGAGTGTAAAAAGGATAGTACCAAAGCCTTGAAAATAACCAGAATTACTTAACTCAGCCTCCAATTTACAACTCTTTCCAACCACAACACAATCTTGCATGATGTAATTAAATTAGGCAGTACTAAAACTACTGTTCTAAACATTATTAGGGATCTTGTTCCAGTTTAACATCAGTTTCTGTTCTCAGAAACCCCCCCGAAAGCAGGAACAAAGTTCTAGGATGCACAAGAGTGTTGGTACTAAAATCAAAGTGTCTCTACACATCAGGATGTATGCTCTGCTGCATGGCCATATATCATGGAGAAAGAAGCACACTATTTTGGAGATCAGATTTATCTGATTTAAGTATCAAATTATTTCCTAAAAGAAAATATATGAAGCACCAAAGTTCCAGCAATATCGGTAAAACCTTATAATTTTTATTTTAGGTAAGCAAGAGGACTGATTTAGATACATAAAATAAAGCATGACAATACCTAAATCTGTAGAAGTTTATGCAGTATTTTCATATATATGTATTAGTCTTACACACTTACTCAAACAGTATTATTTTTATCCCTCGTTTACAGACAGAAAATACGGCTCAGAAAGGTTCAATGACTCAATCTTGAAGCTTGTTAAGTGGAGTGGGATTCACAAGCACACCTAGACATCCTGGATCAAAAATCTATGTTCTTACCATTAAATATTACCAACTCTAACGGCACCAGGCTGAAAATGCTTTATGGTACATTTCACAGAAAACATTTGATGATCCTCTGATGATTAATTATCTGAAAGCCACTGAACATCAACTCCTCAAAGGACTAGTAACAAAACTTACATTTGATAGTTCAAGATTTTAGATGAACTATATGCTATTAAAAGTTTAATTAGGAAAACAGAAGAAAGTTCCAACAGTTCTCATGTAAACTGTGAAGATTTACCTGAATGAAAAGGAAATTGTTGCTTGGCTTCACCAGTATGTGCATCCCAAATAATTGTAGTCTAAAATAGAAAAGAAAAATATATTGCTAAGTTTATCATATATACATAAATGCCTCATCATATTAAAGCAATATAAAATGTCAGAGCACATTTAACATTTAGTTTTAGTACAATGAGGCTATATTCCACTGGGAGCAGGGAAAGGATGTTTAAATTAAACTGTTAAGCAGTTTGATTCTACCCTGGTGACTTTTCATCAGTTAACTTACTTCAAGTGACAATTACTGGCTGTCTGTAAGTACCAAACATTATATTCGATTGAGAAACTCCATTGTAGTCGTGTATTTAATGTCAGATTTTTATTGCTGTGTAGCTTGAGGAGGTAAATTTTTGGTTAATATTATAATCAGCTAATTCTCAATATTAAGATTTTTAAAGCTCACATTTATAAATAAAGGCAGGTTTAATTCTGACAATAATTAAAACAATGTTTTTTATATTACAGCAAAGTATAACATATACATCTGAATGGATATATTCACAATTCCACTAATACCCTCCCATCACTAATTTTATAACTTTGGGGTCATAAGTATTGTAGAATGGCAGTAACTAGTAAGAAGGCTTTCCCCTGCCCTTCCTGGCCACCTTCATATTCTTCCTTTTTGCCTACTTCCCTTTTTGACAATATACAGGTAACTATGGGCATGTACTTTCCTCTATTATAAAATAATCTTCTCTGGGATGTGTGGTAAAGGAAATAACTTTAAAATGAAAGAGAAATAACAAATGATTTCAACCTACTCATGTTTACCAGCCATGTTAGGTGAAAGCTGGAAAAACCCTATATTTCTTGCATTTTCAATTAAACATTAGGAGTTCAGCTAACAGACTGACTCTAAGATTTCCCATGAAATCACTCCAGAGCATCCACACTGATGCAATTAACTAAAAACAACAAAACAGCAATGAAGAGTATCGGATATATGACTTCACTATGGCTCAAATTCCAAAACAATGAAGAGTGGTCACACAGATAAGAATAAAAGGCATCTGCACAGATTTAAGAATGAGCTGACAGAAAATCTAAGAAACCATTTCTATTCCTAACATAAATTCACATGTGAATTTCCCAAATATGAATGTTTTATTACTTATGTGATTAGCAGAGGAGAACAGCACTCTCAAGTATACTCTTTAACAAATTAACTTTTATAGAAGCTAATTACCTTGTCTACTCCAGCACTTAGGATGAAATTTCCTTTCTTATTCCATTTTAATGCAAATATGGGGCCTTTATGCTGCCCCAAAGTGCTAGCAAGGTTACCTAAAATTCAAAAGGAAAAACATTAAAATTACTTTAAGCTTTATAATTTGGATCAACAGTAAAAAACAAGTGGGAAAAAAAATGCTTTATTTACCATCTTTAGTCCATATTCTGGCAAACCCATCATAAGAACCAGTTGCTAGAAGTGTACCTTCACTCTGTTGGAGAAACACATTTCTTTCAATTATATAACCCAGAAAGGGTATTTAATTTTTATTAGAATATATTATGTTTAATCCCAAGTACAGCAGGTCTGGAACATTCTCTGCTTCAAGACCTTCAGCTTTGCCTATTTAGAAGTGCGAGAAAAGGCCTACAGAACACCCTTCATGCTGTGAAGCTAATATTTTGGCAGCATTCAGTCAGGGTGCAGGCCTCACACCCCAGTCTTGGAAGGGCAGTAACTGCTTGGGAGCAGGATTATCACCGCTCTTACAGGTGCTAAGGTCTACTTACTGTGCTCTCACAAAGGCCCAGGACTAAAGGTGGGGGTCGGGTGGGGGATTAGAAAGGACATCAAAATCTTAACCTTACGATTTAATAAAGGTATTCAATCAAAATCAAAATCTTCCAAAATGTTTCATTATGATTAAAAGTTCTCATATTGTCCTTCCTCTAAATCTTTTACTGTCTAAACTGTGTGTGTGTTCCAAACAATATTGTTTCAGATGATCAGATTCTTAAATATCACTACATTAAACATTTCTTTCGTTACTTTTTCCTGTACCAATAAAAATAGCAATGCACACACACACACAAAAGAGTTAGAAAAGAGTGTAGGCTGACTTTATAGCTAACGAAGTGAGCACAACTGTCTGGAACTATTCTACTATGAGGAGAAATCCTTAACGTTTTCTCTAATCTTAAAATTTCCTACGGTGTCTTGCCTTGAATAACGGTACAACGGCAGGACTTGCTAAGATCTAGCCTACTCTGTGGAAATGCAAGTTTCGGAGTACATTACACAGACTATTGCTGAGATGAGTAAACATTACAGGAGAGAGAGAATGAAATCCTGCCTCACTCAGTACTTTCTGATGCTTTTTTTGGTAAGAGAAATAAAAACAAGATCACCTTTTCAGACCTCTCCAGTCATCTAGCTGTACAGTTAAGTGAGAAACAAATGCTGTTTGTAGGCGATGCAGATTCAGTTCTGCTAGGATCTGGAAAACCCCTATAGTTCTATCTAAGGAAGAAGGAGCAATGTTGAAGCTAACAGCACAAATTTATTTCCAAACTCTGCACAATGCAAAGTTTCCTTTAAACTAATGGTTTTAGACCATGGACCACTAGTAAAGTAGGAGACTAATAAGGAACAGCTACCTCACAGGCTTCTGCTTTAGCCATGGAAATGAGCCATTAAACAACAATAACATTTTCTCCTTCAAGGGGAAGACTTAAGTTCATAGCAAATAATAAATCTTCCAAAAGTCTATACTTTCAAAAGCTTTAACTTGCAGTTCAGAAACACCAAGCTCAACAAATCATTTGTTAACCATCCTTTTCAGTGTAAACTATAAATTTCACTAAGTTAACATGGTCTCTGAGCCAAACAGCCTAAGAAGGCTATAAGGCCTTTGGCCTATGATATAGTAAGGTCCCATTTTAAGAACGGAATTCTTAGTTCTGACCCTACAATCAAATAACACCGTTTGGAATTCTCAACTTTATAGGTGGGAAAGGGTAAATACATTGTTGGAAATTTAGAAAAGAACACTTATCACGAGTTCTGGAAGAATTTCATAGTAACTAAGAACTTCAGATAGTGTAATCACTTTGAAAGACAGATCTTATTTCTTGGAAAGAGATTTAGAAGATACTTTGAAAAACCCCACAAAATGTTGTTAAAACAGAGACCAGAGAAGGAAAGGATGTCCACTTGCTCAGAAAAGGACAGCTGACCTCTAAAATTCTTTATGACACTGATAACAGTCTAAGAAGTTACTAGAACCAGAGTTGGGGGAGTGGGAGGGTGTTAAAAAAATGAACATAAAGTTACAAGGAAGAAAAAAGACAACATGGAATAAAGGAAAAGATACAGAAACTTTTAAAATGCTAATTTCCCGCAAATTACTTATGGGAATGGTAGCAAAAAAAGCTGTTAAGTATATATTTGAAACTGAAAGGATGGAGCTTTATCAATAGTTAAATCAAATTTTCTGGTAAGTAAAAGTAATCAAAGACACTGAATCATATATAGATTAAGAGAATTCTAAGAGTCCTACAGCTAGAATAAAGCTTATAATCTAGACTAACAGTTCCTAAAAAGCAGCTGGCAATGAAGTTTTCATCAATTAACAGCAAAATGAGAGAAACAAAACTATGTTTCTATTACATAGATTTCTCTTGTACCCCTAACAAAGGACTTAATAGTTAGGAACTTAATTAATACTGGAAGGTAGCCTTTCCCTTCTCCAGGGGATCTTCCTGACTCAGGAATCGAACTGGGTCTCCTGAATTTCAGACTTTACCAACTGAGCTATCAGGGAAGCCCATTAAGAACTTAGTACATGCCTATTATTGGTTTCCATTTATTATTTGATTTATGTAAGACCATTAATACACTCCTACTTTACATGTGATGAAAACGAAGTACAGAGTCATTCTACAGCTAGAGAAACTGAGAGGCTGGAAGATGAACCTTGTTCCGACTGCTCGAGGGCCAGTCTTTGCTTTTAACACATTTTGGGTTGGGGACTCCTAGTCTGCTGTTCTTATTAGTGAAATTCAAAAATACCTGAACACACAGACATACCCTGCCACTAGTTTGAGGCTCAGAGAGGTTACGTATGTTAGTAACTACATCCATCATGGACAATACAGTGATACTCACATTCCAATCTAGCGACGTCACATCCTTGTTGCTTGGGACGTCTTGCCCTCCTTCTCGTATACAATGTCTAAGCACCAACTGTGTGGAGCCACTCGTGCTGTTTTCACTAAGATTCCATATTCTTGCTGTTGAGTCTCCAGACCTATAAAGTATGCAACTTATTTTAAATTTTCATGATATTCTCAAGTATTACAGAAATCAAGGCAACAAATTTACATTCTGTTATTAATGACGCAAATACAAATTAGACTATCAGGCATTTCCATTTCCAGTATTTTTCTCAGTCTCCGTTTTGGAGATGCCAAAATCACTCCTGAGGCAGTAGTTTAAAAACTCTAACATTACTTTATGAAGAAATAAACATTTACGGGGTAAAATGACCACAAACAAGCAACAACAAAAACCTGAAAGTGTAAACAATGTATTTGTAGAACATGCAATATTTCAGTAAGATACTTTTAGAAATCCATTTTAATTTCACTTTGAGAAACATACCCTGATGCCAAGAGATCACTAACGGGGTTCCAGGCACAGATGAAAACTTCAGATTCATGGCCCCGTAACACAACTGCTTTATTAGGAGGGATTTCAACATCCCCATCCACTTCCATCATATCAGTATGATTATCTGCATCATGAGAAACAGATGGAAAATTCCAGTTAGGTAATAATATCACAGCATATTGGGGGAAAAAAAGGAATTCCTAACCAGCAGATAGAGTGTAACTTTCTTATTCCACTATGTCAGGTAATGTCGAAAATGACTATACAGAATTTATCACATGAAAAATAAATTCTAATCTTTAGTTAAATATGAATGTAATTTTTTAAAAAGAGATGTGCATCTAAGTGTGTGTTCAGAGATGGGGGAGCAGGACTAGAGGAAGACTGTGAAAGGTTAGGCCCAAACACAGTTAAAAATGATAAAATAGTTTGAATTAAATATAATCCATGCCAACACTATTCTGAATTTCTGCCAGTAGGGGTTGCTGATATCATTCATATAACATCGAGTTGCCTTTATATCTCCATGCCAAAGCTTTATTGTATCTGTTAATGACTACTGTTATAAATTATATTTAGAAATCAAACGCAGACACAAAGTTCACCTAACAATAAAAAAAAAAAAAACAGTTTCTAAATATTTTTTTAAAAAGAATGAAAATAAGGTCCATGAAAGTAAATCTAGCTTTATGGAGCTTTAAGCATAAAAATCTGAATTGTGTGATACAAGTTAGGGGAACAAGTTGGCAAAAATTAAATAGACAGTATTAGTTCAGCTAAAATGAGGCATCCCCATAAAGCAAGTTTCTTTTTTAATGGAACTTAAAAAGATTCTTCTTTCAGCTCACTTGCTATAGTATGTGCTCCATTCTCCTCCCCATTTGCTGTGTTTTCTCCATTTTTTGCAGATCCTTGTTGGTTTGTCGCAGCTGCAGCAGCTGCAGCAGCTGCTGCTTGTTGCTGTGCAAGTTTATCTCTATAAGCTTGTTGTCTTGTTTGTACTACATCAGGCATTACGGCATCTATCAGTGACAGAGACTCTATTGGTCGACCATCAAACAAGGTACCATCCTGGATTTGAAAAATTGTGAGAAGAAAAATCAAAGGTAACACATTTAGAGTAATTTGTATTCATACAAGTTAACAGCAGAAAATCATCATTCCAAGAAAAAACACTTTTAGGTAATTTCCTGAGTGCATGTAAGAAAGGAAGGAAGGAACCGGGAGGGAAGAAGGAAACTAAAGGAAGCACTGTAAACAGCTGCTCCAACTGTCTTCCTCACCCAATTCTTACTGTTAAGTGTTGCACAGATCAAAGCTGAAATAGTGAAAGGAATTAAAAAAAAATAGGCCTGGAGGGTAAAAAGGCTTTCAATTATATTACAAAGTTCTGTTAGTCAAAAGTAATGTGGGATAGTTAATAAAATGATAAGAGATTTGGTGTCACATTTTGGTAAATACTTCTTTAAAACTAAAAACTTTTAAAATAGTTTTGCTGAATGCAAAAGTTTCTTGTGATTTAATTAAAATATTAAGGCAGAAATAGACATCAATATCAATAGACATTAATACATACAATCACCTCATTTTACTACTGTTATTGTTTTTAAGACCTTGTTGCATTTGTTACAATACTGCTTCTGTTTTATGTGTTGTTTTTTTGGCCCGAAAGCAGATAGATCAGCTCCCTGACCAGGGATTGAACCTATGCCGCTCCACTGGAAGGCAAAATCTTAATCCTGGAATGCCAGGTTAAGTCCCTCATTTTACTACTGTTGAAATATGAGCACAATAAGATTTAAAGACTTTCACAGCTGGAATTTGTTAACTGGTGCTATTCAAAGCGCAATCCAAGGACCAACAGTCCCACCATCACGTGGAAACTTGTTAGAAATGTAGACTCAAAGCTACAGAATCAAAATCTCTAAAGGGCTCAGGAATCTCTGTTTTAACAAGCTTTTGGGGAGAGTCTTATATGCACAGTAACATTTGAGAAGTACAACTACAATTCACAGGCTAGTGTTCTTTAATTTTATCAAGTTGCTATAATTTTCCAAAGCTCCTCTCACTGGTATTAGGAAGTTCACAATAAATAAGTTCTAAAGCAAGCAGGAGAAGAGACACAGGCACAGAGCAAGTCAGAAATAGAAACAGTGCATATTAGCTAGAAACATGCATAAATGAAGCCTGGCTCACTTAAGCCAGTGAACACGCACTAAGTGGTGTGATGGGATGCTCCAAGTTACAAAACACTGCACATCTCTCTGAACTGTCAATTATAATGGAGTATTTGAGGAGCTGGAGCAAGTATTTAAACTTAAAAAAAAAAGATTAAAATCAATATAGATATATTGTGGAGTACTATATTAAATCTAGAAAAATTTTTTTCAGAAAAAATGAAGACTTCAACTCTGGCCACTGGGAGAAATTGTTTTACCATTTTCTGCAATAAGTATACTTTGGGAGGCAAAGTGCTAAAAGACAATGAGGACACATTTAATTTAGTATCAGTAGATTTTTCAGTTATAGACATGAGGAAATTTAAAAAATAATCAATTTAGTACACTATAATTATAGTAATAAATACTGATGTAGAAACCATGGATGCTTTAGTTTTTAAAATACCTGCAAAAGGAAAGGGGAATATGTTAATCTCTGAAATGAAAATAAGGTAAAAAGCTCCATATACCACAAATCCTGACCATGTATAAAAATTTCCAGCTATACCAGGGTGTGCAGAGTCTTTCTGCATATTTTGGGCTTTGCAGACCTAAGGTCTCTGTCACAACCACTCAATGCTGCCACTGTAGCACAAAAGCTAGATAATACACAACTTAAGGAGTGTGACTGTGCCCCAAGCAAACGTTACAGAAACAAGCGGTAGGCAGACTTTGGCTCATAGGCCATAACTGACTGACATGAGTTAAACTACCTATATCATATAGACTGTAGACAGGTGCCTTCCAAAATCACGTACAACCAAATAACCCAAGATCTTCTAATTTCTCAATCAATTATAGTCTCAGTATTCCACAGCACAATTTTCTTATTTTAAAGAAAATTATTTCTTACTGTTTACTTATTAAACCATGTAAAAAGCAATAAGATAGTGGTCCTTATAGTTGAGAGCCATCAGCCTTGCCTGTGCGCCCTGACACCACATTAGGAATAATGTCCTTCAGTTTTGTTTACCTGGTGAAGCTGAAGTCAGATAATGAATGAGCAAGCAAGATACCAGATATTTAAGGAAGCATTTAAGAGTAAGAATTAGTACTTGAACTAAGTCTTCCTTACCTCATTAATACTAACTTCTGCCTCTACATACTGTAGACCTTTCTGGATGATAGAAATCAATGCAGCAGGTGGGACGAGGGCACCATTAATGTTGGACTGACTGATATGGCTTTCTATACCGAAGGTGAACGCTGAATGAGAAAATCCTGAAAGCAAAAGAAAAGGTGTAACGATTTATTCTCCAAAGGGCAACATGCAATGTAACACAAAGGAAAGACTTCTGTAATCTTTCAAATCCACCTGACACCCATTTGAAATCCCAGACTGTTAGCTAAGGTCAAATATGTTTTTAAACAAAAGAAGTATCAAAATCCAAACACATTAACCTTCATGTATTTTCCTCTTCACTTTAATTATATAACCGTAGCACATAACGTAATTTTCCTCAACAAATAGTATTAAACTTTAAAGTTGGGGAAAAGCCTTTCTAAGTCATGTGACTTAAATGCTTCACTCAAGATAAATTAAATGACAGTTAATATTTCTGTAGTATATTAAAATTTCTGTATATAAATCATCATACATCTTGTAATTCTATATTTTGTAGGCTATTTTAAAAAACTACTCAGGAAATAAAAAGCAAACTAAAACATAAGCAATGAAAACTGTAATTTAATAATGAAAAATAATTTTCAAGCTTAACTTTCATTATATATATGATTAAATACTAAAAAAAGTTACTAATTTTTTGCTACTTAGTAATAACCCATCTAAATGGAAGCTTTAGAAAAAGAACAGCTGACAAGTGAAAATCCAATTTGTATGTCCATCAACAACTCTTTGATTTTAATTTGAAATACTCAAACCAAAATATTCACATAACAAAAGTCTAATTTTAAATAAATTTAAGTCACTCTTGCTTTTTATGAAAGTCAAGTCCAAATCCAAAAGTAAAATTCTAGTAAACTGACAGACTGAGGGTGGTTATTCTCTTTACCAACATATCCATCAGAGCTTAACTAGTAACTATCATTAACGTTAAATAATTCAATTAAATTATACGTCTGTACAGAATGTTAAATAAGGTAAATGAACACGGGCTTACTCGGGTCTTGGTTAAACTAATTTAATCCATGTAACACGTTGTCGAGCCTGTCTATCCTTAGATGTTTAGTGCTTAGTCCATGTCTGTTTTGTTTTGTTGTGTGCTTGCACTCTCAGACTCCTTGTGGCACTTATGAACAGTCTGTCATAAAATACTGTGGGCTCACAAAGAGCATGTGGCTAGAGGCTACTTTAATTGGTTAACAGAGAGTCATAGTACACCTAAGTTGATTTTCCTTAGGGCTGTCCCTTCCTTACCTCTTTGGGATACCTAACCATTTCTGTAACTACCCATAGTGAGAAGTAAGAATCGTTACCATCTTTCTAAATTCCATATATATGCGTTAGTATAGTGTATTGGTGTTTTGGACTCTGTGGGAGAGGGAGAGGGTGGGATGATTTGGGAGAATGGCATTGAAACATGTATAATATCATATATGAAACGAATCGCTAGTCCAGGTTCGATGCAGGATACTGGATGCTTGGGGCTGGTGCACTGGGATGACCCAGAGGGATGGTACGGGGAGGGAGGTGGGAGTGGGGTTCAGGACTGGAAACAAGTGTACACCCGTGGCAGATTCATGTTGATGTATGGCAAAATCAATATAATACTGTAAAGTTAAAAAAAAAAAAAAAAAGACGCTTAAAAAGAAAAAAAAAAAGAAAATGCTATCTTATAAGTCTTGAATTTTGACTTCTTGATTTCACCCATAGACAAGATCATTATTAAAAAAGCATTTATAATCTGCAACTTAATCTGAGCTCACAAGGAAGGCACAAAAAATACAAATGAAAAAAGCACCGTTTTGCTCTGTCCGTATCAGGAAACCCAGAAATACTTGAGTATGAGCAGATCCCAGATCACCAGGACAGGAAACTGAGAAAAAAGACTAGGAAGGACTGGGGAGAAAGGTTATGAGATAATGGCAGTGAAATCCAGAAGCAGTGAGGCTGGAGACCCCTGTTCTCAATTTCATAACCCTCCCCAAATAAATTCTGCAGTAAATCATATAACAGAAAGGGGGAAAAAAAGCTAAACAACCAAGTGGCTTGGGGTAGAAGGCTTCAAGATAGACGATATCACTTACAGAGGGCCTGTATCATGCACTAATTTCTCATCTTAGCAGATGAGAAAACACAAAGAAAATAGATTTATTCCGGGACCATGGCCATAACCACTGCATTCCCCCCATCCTACTGAACAGTTAGAACAGGGTCAAGGATAAAGCTAAGGCAGAGTGAGCTCCTGCGTATCAACAAAACATAAAAGACTGCATCATTATTCTTATTTCGTTTCAGGGTATTAGAAAGTGGCATCAGTAGCACTTGAGACAGTAAGACATTTTACTAAAAAGCAAGATACTTTGATTTTCCAAAGCCTTCTAAACTGCAGCAAAGTCTATGACTTCTGTACTCCAATTTCTGAGTACAATTTAAATAATTATTAATTACATTTAGACTCTGTTTAATTAGATGACAAAGTTCAAGATTATGCTCAAGAATATCCTAAAAGCTGCACGTAGAACAATGTCAATTTTTAACTGGAATGTTGCCTATGTTCTGAATTTTTTTGTGTGAGACCAGGTGCTCTCTGTTATCCTTAGGTATTACATATGCACTTATGATCTTCTCAAATACCAAGAAAACAACCCTAAAGTCATCCTTAATAGTGTTTCGGCACTTATCGTTAATATATATTTGCCCTAAAGGAGGTCCATACTTCAAATGCTCTTCTTAAACACATGCTGAATTGAACAGTAACTTTTTTTAAATTTCTAGTTGCAGCATTACAAAGCAGCTTAAAATTATGTTCAAAACTACTCTTCTTCTTCCCCTCCCTAAAACAACTTCTTCCTTAGAAACTTTTCATCTTACCATGCTACACCTCAGGTCCTCCTCACTTCCCGTCAGCCCCTGGCATTCCACCATTCGCCAAACCCTATCAACTCTCCCTCTCTGGTCTGTCATCAGCTTTCCTTGTGTGCCCACACCTGGATTTTAGTCCCCCATCATCCTTTACCTGGACCACTGCTGTCATAAGTTCCTTTCCTCTCTTCCCCAGTTAAGTACACTTGCAACACTATGGCTAGAAGACTACTTGTGAAACAAAAAATGATCATACCACTCCTTACTTGAGTACTTTCAACAATCCTTTTGGCCTTCATAATCAAGGTCAAATTCTCTAAGTGTGACACACAGTAACTTTTGCAATCTTTACCCTACTCATCTCTCCAGGCTTATCTCCCCACTTCAACCAAGACCTAGAATATACTGTGCTATCTCATGCCTTTGGGCTTTATGTGTTCCCACGCACTTTTCACCTATGTGAATAGAGGTGAAGTCCTTCCTCCTGCTGCTCCAGGATTGGTATTTCTCTTCTATACTAATCCTCTAATTTGTGTATGTGTAGCATTCTACGGGTTGTGTGTATATGTATGATTAATACAACTGGGATGTCTGAAGATGGGGTTAATGTCTAGTAATCTTTCTATTTTAGGAAACTAGATGTCACCTAATTTTACTAGTGTTCAATAAACATTTGTTAAATCAGAATGCAATTCTACTATAATTTATCTTGGCACATCAGGAAATCTATGAATCCAGAGAAAACATATGACTTAAATCTCCCTTGAAAAACTAAAACTTGAACCAGGGTTATGCCAAAATATATTTGCATTTATCTGTAAATATATATGCAGGCAATACTTTTTCAGGGACAGCTTTTGATCCACATAGTAAAAGGCAAAAGGCATCAACTCACAGTCTGTGAAATGCTTAAGTCTAGCCTGCTTGCCTAATATAGCATCCCTTCTTTCCAGGAGTCAAAGCAAAGCTGATATAAATAATACTTTGTATAAATTCTCTACAATCAAGTATTCTACACATTCACTAGAGGGATTAAAATCTGGGAGATAGAAAAGGAAATCCAGAGAGGAGTAAGGCAAAGTTCAGTATGCAGTAATTCAAGGATATTCAGTGGTCGGGACCGGCAGTGGTACGGGGGTCTGTGTGCGGTTACTTCTGAGGCCACGCACTGTCCCACGTAAGAAATGAGACCACAAGACAACCATTTTCTACATATGGCTTGTTTCAGGAGTTACCTCTCTTGGGATGACAGGGATGGTTTCCTCAAAGGGAAGTCAAGTCTTTCAGAGCCTGTCAACTCTACTTTGCAAATGGAGGGTATACGAGCATGAAAAAGGGCTCTGAATATGGCTATGGTGTAGGGTATCTGAACAGGGCCGGGGGCGGCGGGGGAGTGGCGGTGAGGTGGGAGGCAAAGCTTAACTACTAACACGATACAGTGCCCTATATGGAAGTAAAATCTGACTTACACAAGGCCCTCTTCTCAGCCTCAGGTCAGAAAAGCCCAGAAAATTATAACCCTGCTTCCATCACCACATACCCTCTTGACCCCAAATCTGTTTCCAATTCTATCCTACAGACCCAGAATTTTGTTTAGTACAAAAAGTTCCATATTTAAATGAGTGAAGGTTTTAGAAAAGGTAAAAAGAAGTAGAGAAAAAAATGCTACATGGGACCTTGTAAGTTGAAAAGTTAGATGGACCTAACACTTATTTAAAAAAATAAAAAAAGGAAAGGAAGAAAGGAGTGAAGAAAAAAAATTACAATACCAAAACCCAAATACAACTGTTAAAATATTTTATTTCCTTTTGTCCAGCACAATACACTGGCTATGCAGTTTTGTGCCCTAATTTTGCCCTTTATATATATATATATATATATATGAATATTTTATATGAATTATATTTTCTGAAGTAATTTTATTATAATATTCATCCAATAAATGTACCAGCTAGTAAATTATTCACCCCATGGCTGGACATTTGGATTTTCCAATGTTCACTCTTTAAAAGACTCTTACTTCAAATATCTATGTGTATAGGCTTTTGCCATGTATATATATTTTTTTCTTTAGGATGGATTCCCTCAAAAGTTGAAGGGGACATCAGCACTTCAACGGAAGTTCATGACTGCCAAACTGCTTTTCAAAAAAACTGTACAAGTTTATGAAGCCATCAGCAATTTATACGTTTCCTTATATGCTTACTACGCTGGTTATTCCTAAAAAAACAAAAAGATTACTATTAAGATTGAACAAGTTCTCTGTTTGGCAACCATTAAAGGACCTTTGTCTTCTAACAAGTTTGTCAGTCGGAATGTGTAACAGGAATTTCCTTTATCAGCAAAAAAAATAGTTATTCAGTTTACAAAAAGAGGAGAAAAAGTGATTGGATAAAAGTATAGTTAATTATCAGCATTTATGACAGCTGCTTGCTACTTATTGTTCATTAGTCATGTGTACAACAACTGTATGTATCAAATTAATGCCACTGCATATTTTATTATACAACAAAACTATGTACCTACTTGCAGTTTTGTAACTGACCATGTACTCACAAAAACTGAAAGACAAGACTCATGGTGGCAGTATCAGATGCTGACCTTTCCTCTCCATTTCTTCATGGTGAAAGGCACATTACTGATAGCCATTTAATCTAAACTCCTTCCAGCCTGCTGTTAAAATCTGTTTATAAATAGCACCAGCGGAGGATATGTAAGAAGCAGTGTTTATCTAGCCCAGTTACCTTTATCTGAGTTAAGAGAAACTACACTATCATTTAACTGCTGATACTCTACTGGCCATTGGAGAGGTTAATACAAAAACCAATGAATGAAAAAGACAAACGAATGGGCTGTTGGGTATTACAGGTCAGAACCATAAAGTTATACATAAACATTCTGGCTACTTTGTGCCCACTATGATCATTATGATCATGTTTAGATTTCCAAATTAAGTGTGTGTTTGATGCGTGACCTTATAAACAAATGTAACATTTTAAGCAAGCATCATGTAAGAAGTGGTGTGGTGCAAGGCCTATTTCCTGGGAGAAGCAATATCCTTTTGAAAAGAGTACAAGAGTGAAGTGGGGTGCAGGAGAGACAAGATCTTTCATGAAGTGAATACTTTAAGCCTACATATATCATCACCTTCTCATAAATGGAGACTATATGGCAAGATGAATCTCAGTTCTAAAAACATGAGGATTTTTAAAAATAACAGTATTCAGAATCACAATCTAGAAAATTATTCAGTAATAAGGACATGTTGTTTCTGCATTTTCCAGTTAGTTTTCAATCATAAAATGCAACTGTTTCATAGTGTTCAACACAGGTTCATCTATAAGCTACTAAACATGTAATAGATGACAATAAAATCTAGAACCAAGAATTCTCCCCTAAACCAAATACACAATTCAAGCAAAATTTCATCTTATACAAAGCAACAAGAAAAACGAGTGCCACAAAGTTCACAAATAATTGCCTGGAACAATTTCGTTAGAAAAAAATAAACAACTACAGGAGAGTCAAGTGACACAAAGCGGGCAGGAGTGAGGGGAGGGGGAGAAAATTTAAAAGATGCAAAGCAGCTTAGCTCCTCTAAAACTAACCCTGCATCAGCTTCTCTTGTATACAACCAACTATAATATTAGTATTTATTCTACCTACCATTGCTAAGTATAAGTTATTAAGGTGATCAAGTTATTAATGTCCTTGGGTAAATGCTAATTAAAGGGAACACACTGAATCAAATCAATCATTAATTGTAGCACTACATGTCAAATCCAAAAAGAAAAAAAAACAAATTTTATTCCCCAGGAAATATTTGTTAAATATGAAAAGTCTAGTTCATAACATCGCAAAATGATAATGATCAAAGTAATATGCTCAGGGTGAATTTTCCAGAGATTTAAATGAGAAAGATAGAAGGTTCCAGCAGAATAAAACTATACTACAATAAATTTTTCTCTTAATTGGTTTTAACAAATAAGGAAGGATGGCTTATTTCAGACAGAAGTTTATAAAACATTTGAGGCTGAATACCATGCTGTAGTTCCTTTTCAGCAAGTATTACTAACAAATTTTATAAATGAGAAAATGGGAGCTCTGAGAAGTTATGTAACCGGGGGTGGGGGGGGGGGGACTTTTACAGGTAATATTTTCTAGTACTGATAATAGTCATAATAGGAGATTTACCACATAGTATATGAAGTATTTAAGATTAAAACAAGTTAAGTGATTTTATTACCTCAGGAGATGGATCTCAAGATACTGTGAATATATAACACCTTCTTGTCAAGTTCTAATTATCCTACGACTAGTACAGATCCATCATTAATTGAGCCTAAGAACCACTTGGAACATCTGTAAAATGCAAATTCTGGGGCCCACTCCTAGTTCTCTTAAGTGATAGTGATGCAGGTGGTCAGAGGATCAAACTTCAGAATGCTGGTTATAGGTGGTTCTTAAATTTATTGCAAGCTGCCTTTCTAGAAAAACTGTCAAGTCAAAATGTCATCAGTGTAGTCTGATTTTCCCCTATAAATTCATAATGTAAATAGAAAGTTACCAATTTTATAAAGGGACTGGTGTTCACATTTTAGACATGTGGCTTAACATCATACTTCATCACCAGTACACCGTATACAGTTTTGTAAAGAATACACAAAGCACAACTAAGAACACAGTTAACAATTACATAGGATTTAATATGATAAATATTAGTCTACCATACAAGGTATTTAAAAAAAATATCATTTTTGCTTTACGTTTACTGCAACATAAAATACCTTAAAACAAAATTTAGAAGCATTTTTTTCTGAGAACATAAGCAATTTTAGGACTTTTGATAAAATCACTGGACACTTTCATAAATTAACCCAGATTATTATTTTACTGTCCCTTTTACTTGCTATATTTTCCTGCAGCGATATAAAACATCATCTGTATTTCTCATCCACTGATCCTTCACACTATTTTTCACTTTAGTGTCTAATGCCTCAAAGCTCTGACTTAACTGGGGGTTGAATTCAAAGGCAGAAAAAGCAGAGTTTGTTCTGCCTCAATAACTTCTTTCTGCTATCGTCTAAAGTACTATATAACAATATCCAAATGTGAGCGTATGTGCTACAGCCCATGGGTCACTACCTTTTCTACTTTATTAATAATCATTATATCTTACGCAAAATATTCTACAGATTTTCTCTTTGGATCTGCCAGTATACCAACTGAAAACAAAACAAAACAAGATCTATCCATTTCAAAGCTTCATAACAAGTTATCCTGCATTCTTGGTTACTTTATTTTCTTCTTTTTCCCTCCCGGCCCTTGTTGGATATAATTTTCTCAGCTGTTTGAAGCCAGAGAGGAGTAGTGATGTTGCCTGGGAATAGAAAATCCCCACCCAAGAGAAAAGCTCAGAACTGGAATGCAGCTGGGAGTATCTCAGTAAGCAGATGATCTCAAATCTAAGGCCTTGTTTAAATTATCTGCCTAAGAAAAGGACAACTAACTAAGCCCTGGAAGAAGAATAACTGGAGTTTCAAATCAAAATCGAAGGCTCAATATCCTACTCTATTCCTTTCACTCCTCTCCCCCAAAAAGTGACTAAACCAAAATTATCTTTTTATACCAAACTTTACCTTAATTAACATCCCAATAACTTTAAGTTATAATTCCTAAAATTCACACTCCAACATTTTCAACCACCAAATGATTCAATCTCATGTTAACAATCTAACTTTCCACTGCAGTCAATCTTTTCCACCATCTTACGTTCCATCCAACCCAAGTTTTTCCCTCTTCTAGTTTTTATTTTTTCCCCTTAATCCAGCCTACATTTTCCCTTGCGATATTCCTTCTTTTTTAGGATAACACCTCTTAATCTGTCTAGAAAACTTGGGAGATCACTGACTAACTTAATATTTATAACAAATAACTTTCAGTGATTTATATTTACTAATCAGCTCCCGATGAAATACATTATTAAGATTCAGGTCAAAGATACACTTAACCAACTGGGATGAGCCAAAAGCATTATGAAAAAGCAAATATAGCTTTTGAAATGCTTATTGCAACTAGGACCAGTAACATTAAGCTGAGAATTATGAATATACATTATCAAACTGATGGCATCTGAGAATTTATATGTTCCTACCAACCGTTTGCAATAATCTCACTTCATTACAAATTATAAAAATGATCTTTGAACAGTGAAAGCCAAACCACTTGTTACAAATATTTGCCTGAGATGATTCCAACATATTTGAAAGAGTCAGAGAGTTAAACCATGCAGTAACACATAGCTTTAAAATGGCAGTCCAGACATTAAGGAAACATACAAAGTTCAACAGTTTGGACTGGTACAAATTTCAAATGCATAAAAGGTTATTTTTAGGATATTAAAATAATTTGAGGCCTATTTACTTTATGAATGTACTCACCTGACTCTTGCAAGTATCTATATACCAAGAAGTTGACCTCATCACTGCTTATACTCATCTTTATTCCCACTTAAACCATGAGGTCACAACACAGGATATAACCCTAAAAATAAAACAAAGTTAATTAAGTATTTTCTCAATAAAATATTTTTAAACAAAATGTAAACAATGTTGTAAAAACCATTTGATTTTATTAAATAATGTAAAATGAAGGTTTTGATATTGCCTAATAATAAATCCTAACAAATAAAGATACTTCCAATAGTTAGTAGAAGATTATACAACCAAAACACAGCTGGGTCTCTTTTTCTGCAACATATTGGTTAAAAAGGATTAAAAATTTACAAAAGGGCCTCCAGTATCATATTTAATAATTATATCAAATAGCATAAAAAGTTGTTCCTCTCTTCTCCTTAACTGTAAAAAAGAGTTTATTTTAAGGATCAGAAAATGAATCATATAGGAAAAGACTGACTTCAGACTATGGGATTGGGGACCAGCCATCCATGCTGGTTTTGTTTACAAAATTTAGTAGGATTAAGTCTCTATTTTCTCAACATCTAATCTGCAATGTTCAAGTTTCAAAAAGCTCTAGGTATGCATAAGGCAGACAGGTTGGAGTACAGTTCTGAAAACTCAAAATTCTCAGAAGGAGGGAAAGAGGGAAACTGACATATAGCTTAAATATATCCTAATTATACATAACTGTTCTCATGCCACAGAAAGGATTTAAAGTAAACTTTTCTGTACGGTGCCCAACAGTAAATATGTTAGGCTTTGCCAGTCATATAGTCAGTGTCATAACTACTCATCTGCAGTTGTAGTGCAAGAGCAGCAATGACACACGAATGACTGAGTGTGGCCATGTTCCAATAAAACAACTTATCAACACTAAAATGTGAATTTCATATGATACTCTGATGTCATAAAATATTTTTCTTTTGATTTCTTTTTCAGCACTCAAAAAATCAAAACCCTTTCTTAGTTTGTGGTCCTTATAAAAGGTCAGTGGGCTGGACATGGCCCACAGACCAGCTTCTCGGTTCCTTGTTTAAAAAAGGATACGCTGACATCTATTCAGTATAAGAAAGAAAGAAAGTGAAGTCACTCAGTCGTGTCCGACTCTTTGTGAACCCATGGACTGTAGCCTACCAGGCTCCTCAGTCCACGGAATTTTCCAGGCAAGAGTACTGCAGTGGGTTACCATTTCCTTCTCCAGGGGATCTTCCGACCCAGGGATTGAACCCGGGTCTCCAGCATTGCAGGCAGACGCTTTACTGTCTGAGCCACCAGGGTAACCCCAGGCCTGTGCTGACTGTCCTACCACATCATTGATCTCTTGTAATGCAGGGTAACAATATATTTAAACCTCTCAGATTAATAAGAACTGAGCAGGCTTCTAATACAATAGGAACTGCTACTGCTGTAGATCTGGAAAACCTGGTAACTGAACACTCATCAAGCTTATCTCAGAAACAAAGGAAGACAAACAAGGGGGTAGTAACAATTCCCCCAGTGAACACACACAGAGGAAGCCCTAACCAAATGCAGTGGTCTGGGAATACATCTCAAAGGAAGTGTCTTCAGTGTTCAGACCTAAAGGACAGACAGGAGAGTGAGAACATGAATATCTGGGGAGGAAGGAAAAGAACCGAAGCAACTCAGTGAGCAGTTAACAGTCACTGGAAGGGCTGGGTGAAGAAAAAGAAACAAAATGAAGTGAGGCTTGAGAGGAGCCTTGAAGGAATCACTTTCGAGAAAACAAGGAAGTAAAAAGCAGAAAACGCAGGGAAGTGGTATGATTTACATTTTTAAAAGACCATCCTGAATTCTAAAATGAAAACTAGAAGGAAACTGGACTGAGGAGAGGGGGCCAAGTTAGGAAGGTGCTGGAGTCACCTAAGAGAAGACTGAAACCTGGACGGGGGCACTGGAGTTGAGGAGAACCCCGAGAATACTAGGATTCCAAAGATACTTAGGAAGTAGCAGACTCATGGAGAAGGCCATGGCACCCCACTCCAGTACTTTTGCCTGGAAAATCCCATGGATGGAGGAGCTTGGTAGGCTGCAGTCCATGGGGTCGCTGAGGGTCGGACACGACTTCACTTTCACTTTCATGCATTGGAGAAGGAAAGGGCAACCCACTCCAGTGTTCTTGCCTGGAGAATCCCAGGGACGGGGGAGCCTGGTGGGCTGCCGTCTATGGGGTCGCACAGAGTCGGACACGACTGAAGTGACTTAGCAAAGCAAAGCAGACTAAAGGGTGGGGGACTTGATACAGAGCTCAGGAAAAGAGAAGAAGCAAAGGTTTCTTTTAGGACATCTGGACACGCAGTACTTCATTTACTGAAATGAGAAGCCATGGAAGAAAAGTAAATACCATCCTCATGTGAGGAAGAAGGCACCTCTTCCCATTTCATCGCCTGAATGTGATCATCTATACACGCCACACTGAACAGAATGATACAGGTGAACACTCCTCTGATGACTAGCTCAGGACACCTCATCCAGAGGCCCCTGTGGCACACAGGAGGATCTGAGCTCTGGAGGAGACCCTGACCCACAGGAATGGGTAACAATGTGCTTGGAACACAAAGTAGGTGTAACACAAGAGTCAATCCTGAAAGCCTGGTGACTGAATGATTTAAAAAATAAAACCACCACACCCATTATATGATTACATATAATACCCATTATATGGCAGGCATTAAGTCACAACTTGACCAACCATGGACATCTGTCAGGGAAACACTGAGTCACTCACTGATTGATGAAGAGGATCTCCCAAAATGAGTTCAATCAGGTAGAATCCTAGTGAAACAACTAATGAAGAAAATAAAGAGTATTCTTTTCCTCTAAAATATCATTCAGTCTAATTTTCAAATAATGAATAATAGAACTGAAGTACCTAAGAAGTACAAATTTTTTTAAATGGCTGATTCCGATACACAAAGGTCACCAAAATGTCTCAAATTAAAGCAGTTATCAGTAGTGCTTCTGTATCATTTAATGTATCTCAGGGCAAAGAAAAACACAAGTCAAAATTATATAAATTATTGTCTGTAAAAACTCTCATAATAAATACATGTTGGTGGCATACTTTTTTAAAGTCAACAAGAAATACCAAACATGAAGAGGAGAGTTCTTGTCTGTTCAAATTGCTGTGAATGGGTTTATTATATTGATCAGAGTACTGTATTAGTTCCTGTAACCAAAAGTAAATTTTTTAAGAGAAAGGGGTAAACTTTTCAAATTTTAAAAGGGTTACTCTAGCTTTAGTTTTACTTCAGCTAGCTCATACTTTCAGAGAGAAAGATCACTGTTTTCACTTATACCAAACATACCCCTAGGGCAGACAAGTGAAGTGAAGTGAAGTCACACAGTCGCGTCTGACTCTGCAACCCCATGGATGGAGTAACCTGTAGCAGGCTACTCCATCCATGGGATTTTCTAGGCAAGAGTACTGGAGTGGGTTGCCATTAGAGCTAAGGCAGGAGAAGGGGACGACAGAGGATGAGATGGTTGGATGGCACCACTGACTCAATGGACATGTTTGAGCAAGCTCTGGGAGTTGGTGAAGGATGGGGAAGCCTGGAGTGCTGCAGTCCATGGGGTCACAGTCAGACATGACTGAGCGACTGAACAACAAAGACCTAGGAATAGACACATGAAATAAAGCTGTCCCAAGCCTTGCAGGATGGACAGTTTTCCAGTTACGAGAAACATAGAAACAAATGTGGCCTTAAAAAAAAAAAACAAAACAGTGAAGTTAATACAACTCTGTATTAAGTTTCAGTCATAGCAATGAAACTACACAGGCTCTTTAGACCTGAGTTTATCCTCTTATAAAGACACTCAATTCAAAAAAAAATAAAATAAAATAAAGACACTCAATTCTAGAATAAGGTTCAGTATGAAATTAGTCTGTTTAAATTCTAACATCAGAAGGACACCTGAAAAGAACAGGAAATACTAGACGTTAAAAACAAACAAGACAACGTTAAGACATTTCCTGAGTGAAAGCTTCAGTTTTCACTTTCAAAACACCTAAAAAACCTGGATGCCAGAGAACAAAAATTAGAGAAAATGCCACCACTTCAGTAGTGGACTCACTGCAGCTTTACAGAACAGGTCCATTTTGATTTGTTTGTTTACACATCTATGCTGTAGTCTTCACCTGCCCCAAGTGAAGACCAGATACGCAGAGACTAGCCACAACCGATCTTCAGAAGGCACACAAAAACCTTCCTGCCATACCTCTTCCACTGTGGTATCTTTCAGAACATCTATCTTTAAACAAGGTCACAAGATAACAGTAAGACACACATCCAATCTACCCTGTACAAAACAGGTATGGGCCTCGATATCACGTCCGGTAGAGGTACCAATGTATAAAAGAAGTTCTGCCTCAAGGAGCTGATAGACTATTAAACAAGACATCCAAAATAAGCACTTCCTAAAATCACAAAACACCTATTTGTATATTCTGCCTGATCATACTTAGCCCTAAAAAGTAAATGACCTAGTTCTAAACACACACACACACACACACACACATATATATACATATATATATTAAATATCTCTGTACTTTCTTAACTCTCAGAAACAGCTTGTAAAATCATAAAAGCTTTTATTCAAACCTCCATCAGTTATGGGCAATGAAATTACTTAATTCAAACCCACAGCTATATTAAAGCAGCCAGAGTAAAAACAAAAACTACAATCTTAACTAACATTTAGCTGAATGTTTATATGTAAAACTACACTAAATACTCTAATGTTTAGTATGAACTATTTTACTTTAAGGCTTCATAGACAAAAATCTATCAAGTATTACAAAAACAGGGCTGTTGATGTAAGTCAGGTATAATTGCTTCAATAAATATAAATACACATGGTATTTTCAGCATCACAAAACTGAGTTCAGCATTCACACACTGGATAACTGCTCCAAATATTTAACCATCTCATTTGTTCTTCTATATCTGGTACCACATTTCTGCCTCTGGCCTCAAACAGAACAGACATGACATTCTTTCTGATACCATATCTAGAGCATATCAGAGTCCAACTATGATCCTAAATCACACTATTTTAAATCTACAAGATTGAAAAAATAACGAAAGCTATGGACAAAGAAAAAAAAATCAAAAGCTTTTCTGAAATCTCATACTCACAACACATTATTTAGAGGTCTGAAAACTTCTTGCAGGCTCTAAATTCAAATGCACAATCAAAATGTCCTAATCTTAGAAAAATAATTTAGTTCAAAATGTAGTGGTAGGACTTTCTTGGAGGTCCAGTGGCTAAGACTGCACTCCTGATGCAAGAGATCGGTTTAATTCCTGGTTGGGGAACTAGATCACATATGCCACAACTAAAGATCCCGCAACAAAGATCGAGTGCCACAGCCAAACAAATAAAAATTGATATTAGGAGAAAAAATCAAAAACCGAAATGTACAGTGGTGGCATATTATCCCATGGCAGACACATTAGTTTCATTTTTGATTTGCTCAACATTTAGATGATTTTAAATTATTCTAAGACTCCTATAACAATATTTATGCTTCAAGTTGTTTCTTCATCCATTTCTTTTGGTAGCTGTGCATTTATGAATAGTCCTCAAGATCAGGAAAAGTCCCTAAATTACTGGACCAAAGGGAAAAGATAAATAGCTATTTTGATTCTTAATGAATACCAACAAATTAGATCCACTCAAAAGACTGAACCAATTCAAGATCCCTCCAGCTGAAACATTAGTTAAAATATTCAAGGTAACCAATTATAAACAACAGCAACAAAAACACCCTGGCCAGCCATAACATTAGAAACATTTTAAAATAATACTGAACATTATGGAGATTGTGACAAAACAGAAACTGTATCTTTATACACAGTATCTACAAATACTGGTCATAGCTATTAGTAGAAAAAAGAGCAACAATATTAAAAGCTGCTACAAGAACTCTGATGTTAAAATAACAAATAACTGTCAAACAGTGTGACCTTGGACACCTTCAGGATACCCTTCTAAATAAATGTTAATAACACAGGGGGACCCAAGTGACTGATATGCTGGGAGTCCATCTAGCAGAAAGTAAGATTCAGGCTTTTCTGGAACTCAGCAGCTGAGACATGGTGTGGTGGTAATTAGCAAGATGAAATCTGTGGCTTGCCTCTTGTAGAATCCACAGCCACTGTCCAAGAAAAGACAACACAGCAACTGCTTTCCATTTGGAGAATTATTCCATTCTCAGCCCTGTGGTTTAAATGGACAGACATCCTGATCCAAAGAAAGGTACTTAATTTGCTTAAGCCAACCAGCAAATCATACCTTTGGTTTAGGGTTGACACCACTCCTCCACATATCCCATGTGTCTCAACTCAATCATTCCCAGAAAGTGAAACACTAGTAGAAGACGTGTTGATTTCTATAAAGTCAACCTCCTTTCAGAGAGGAGTGGGCAGGCAACAAGGGCACCATGGGAAGCTTGGGATGAATGTGTATCACTGAGGTCAGAGTAGAGATATCAGAGGCAGAGGAGGGGGCCAACGCAGAAACAAGAGAAACTGTGTCCTTATGACATTAAATGTCTATCTTTCAATTAGATCAAGTACTATCTGAAGTCAATTTACCACTATATTTTGGTTAAAGAACTCAAAAATGAATTTTATTGTCTGATCTAAAAGATTTGTCAGTTGCAACCAAAGGAGGGCAGACAACCAAGAAATGTTTTACAACAAGAAAGTGCCTGAAGTTAGTGATGGATTATATTTGGAGAAATAAGCGGAGGGTAGAAGGGGTGGGTGTGGAGGGAAGGTGGGTGTGGAGGGAAGGTGGGTGTCTAAAATCCCAATTGTTTCCACATTGGAAAGTGGACAGACTTACCTTCCAGAAATGGGCTGCCTAGACAGCACAGCCCTCTGGGGAGTCCCACTTCGTATGTGTTAAACTAGAGGTAAAATAAAAGACATCCCAGCAGAAATGCTCCAGAATATAGTATTACAATTTGCTGTTCATGGAAAGTGGTACCTCTGGTTCTGCTGTCTTCATACAGGAAGGTCACATTTTCAGCTACTTATATTACTTTGGGGTGATAAACCAATCCAAACAAATGCTGACTACATGCATTTGTGGGGGTGGGGTAATGCAAGTGAAAAGTAATCGCAACAATGGCCATGCTAAAGCCTATAGGGATAAAACTCACTAAAGCACTATTTTTCTGACATTTATTTTATTCACTCAGTTAAAGTAAAATGAGCACTTCCAGTGTGTAAGGCACTATGACAGATGCTGGAAACATGGCTAAACAATGTAAACCGTGGCCAGATCGTGTGACTTTACAAGTTGCTGGGAAGAAAAAGAACAATTCCAACTATAAATTTTAATATACAGATTTATATATTTAGAAATGTCATTCAAATATTACACCTTCTTCAGAGAAGGAAAAAAAAAGTATAGAATTAATAATGTAAAAGAATGTAATAACTATAAAAAGAAACCAAATTCTTAGTACCAGGAGGTTCTAGGAGATTGCTAATTCCAAGGCATGACATATGTTGCCAAGGACCCATGGACACCACAGGGTATCACTACACAGCTTACACGGACCTTGGTATCAGTGGCAGTCCTAAACAGTCAGTCAGCCACTGCAGTCAGAAGCAAACAAATTGTAGTATTTTGCTATATAAATAACAGCTTCTAAACTCATGAAGAATCATGCATCAAAACTTGTTGGGTATAAGTTCTCAATCTGTCTGTGGAGTAAAGTAACAGTTCATCCACTGGCACGCTGCCTCAATGGGTTATCATAGGAAACTGGCAAAATGTCTTGTTAAAACTACGTACGTGCGTGCATGCATGCGAGGTTGCTGTAGTCGTGTCTAACTCTGCGACCCTATGGACTGCAGCCCACCAGGCTCCTCTGTCCACGGGGATTCTCCAGGCAAGAATACTGGAGTGGGTTGCCATGGTCTCCTCCAGGGGATCTTCCCAAGCCAGGGATCCAACCTGCATCTCTTATGTCTCCTGCATTGGCAGGTGGGTTCTTTACCACTAGCACCACCTGGGAAGCCCACTGGAAACTGTCAAACTGTCTTATTAAAACCATGACACACTGCAAAAAATACCAAACTATGAAACTAACAACACAAAGTGTGTGGAGGGGAAATGAAATAGAGTGAGGAGAGAAATTAAATTAGTTTACCCATTAGTGACGTCATTGGTGCCTCTAGAATTTATGCTGAGGCCCAACCTGCAGGATTTTAGAAAGTGACTTTATTTGAAGAGGAGGTCTTTAAAGAGGTGATTACATTAAAGTGAAGTCATTAGAGGGAATCTTTCATAATGTGAATATAACCCAACATGACGAGTGTCCTTTTATGAGGAAGAGACACCAGGAATGCATGTGCACAGAGGAAAGGCCATGTGAAGAGGCAAGAAGGCAACCACCTGCAAGTCAAGGAGAGGCCTCGGGAGAAACCAAACCTGCCAGCACTTTCATCCTGGGCTTTTCCAGAACTGTGAGGAAATAAACTTGTTTTATAAGCCACTCAGTCTGCGGTATTTTGTTATGGTGGCCCTAGCAAACTGATACACACCCAACATCACAAATTCTGTAAAACTCTGATCATTCACTGGAGACTTTTAAATTACTGATGTTCACGATTGCCAGGGCCTGTCTTTTCAAAAATTTGCCTCTATTTTTAGGAATCTATCCTGTCCTGTAATTGCCAAAAACAGTTACATGTCCTGTAATTTGTCGAAGTTGATGACATTAACAGGATACATCAGCACTTCATAATCTTCTGCCGCGCAATGCCCCTTTGTTCTCCCTACTTCCCAAGAAACACACTCACAAACAGCACACACGCACACACAAAATGCATTATTCTTCATTTCCCACTTCTTTAAAAATAATTAAAATCCTACTAAGGTAATAACACATTTGTGTACATAAAATATGGTACAATGAAGAGGTGTACTTTAAGACTTAGCTCTGAAGTCTTTGACAGATAGCTTAAAATGTGTATAAACTTTTACGATGCTAAAGCTTAAAAGATTTCACAGAATTATATTAGACTAAATGAAATCATATTTACAGAACTTACTCTTGAAAAACTGCAAAATACAACAAATCAGGATTCAAAGAGAGATAATCTCAAGAAAAAAACATTAAGCTCTAACTGCAATGTGTATCTCAGCTTATTTTAGTACTAACCAAACTTAAAATATAAAACCCTATACAATAAAAACTAATTATTTGGCTGATTTCTTAAATATTAATGACAAACAGCAGCATATGTTCTTTTTATAGAGCCTTAGCCCTGGACTACAACCACGGTTTATTTGCCCAACATTTTAACGACGTCTTTTCATATACTAAGTCCAAAGAGAAGCAAAGAATTTTCTTAAAACAAACATTCTACCACTCTTGACAGTCAGATAAATGCTAAATTTAAACTATATTTTTAAAGATACAATCTCGTGAGATAATTTTTATTCATACTATTAAAAAGTAAAAAATATCCTTTTAAGCTAATTAGTTCTATATCTCATTTTCATGAAAGCATTGTAAGGGTATCTTTAATAATTTGAATATAATGTTCTAGTGAAAAGTTTACAGTATCCACTCCCAGCCCTCTCCCCAAGAGAAACAAATACAATTTTAAAAAAATAGGCAGACAAGATAGTTTTTGAAGGGAAATTAGCAGGTACTGGCATTGACTTTTACCTTCCAATTATGGCACACGAGCATCTTTCAGATAATTTTCCTAAGGATGTGCCTAGCAATATGTGTATTTTACAGAAAGGCTAACTTTTTTTTTTCCTAAACAAATCGAAGGTTTGTGGCAGCCCTGCACTGTCAAATGATGGTTAATATTTATTATCACTAAAAGTATTTTTTAAATTAAGGTATGTTCTTTTTAAGACATAATGCTCTTATTACAAACACTATTTTTACACTACTGTGTAAACATAACTTTTATATGCACTAGGAAACCAAAAAAAAATCGTATGACTCCTTTTATTGTGATGGTCTGGAAGCAAAACTGCAGTATCTCTGAAGAATGTCTGTAACTACAGGCAATTTTTATGTTTTTTCTTTTGGCTGTTGTTGCTTTGTTTTGTTATATTTATGGTCAACAAAGCTGGTGCATCTTAAGAATTTAAAGCATGACTTAGAAGGGATAAACTTGTAAACTCCTTTTCTTGTCCTTGCCTTTTCCATTGGAATCCAGAGCTCTCATGTAAATTAAAAATAACATGAAAGAGAAGTCAGATCTCAGGTATCCTTATGATTTTAGACAATGTGACTCTTCTGGGCCTCTGTTCCTTCATCGAGAAAATGAGGGAAGTGAAGCGGATAGTCTCTTTTTCTGCTAAACCTCAATGATTTGAGTATTACAGTACAGAATATTACATAAAAATCCTGCAGGCTCACGGGACCAGATGACATAGTGGTTTTTAATAAATCATTTTATAACAGGCTTATGAGTGCATCACAAGGTTTTTAAAACTGACAGACCTCAGGTGGACATCTCCAGGAATCAGGAAAAGGGGAAATAATGAGTCCACCTCATTAAGAAATGTTTGAGTACTTACTACACATAGTGCTTATTAGGCAAATGGTAACCATATAACTGAGACTTCTAATGTCTGTCATTTGTTTCAACTTCATCTATACCAGGAGTGTTTACAAACTCTGTCCTGTATGTAAATCCCAACCCATTACCCATTTTTGTTTAGCCCACAATACCTTGTGGTTTTCACAAAACAAGGAACTGTTTTTACAGAATATTTGTAGTTGATTTGATGATAGGGAACACTAACTCTGAATCCCAATTAAGCAATTTTAAGAATCTCAGCAAAGCTCTCTGGGCTGAGTAAACTAGCAACTAGCATGTATTATGTGATGAGTCAACTTTGATTTACTTGTGGACTTCAACTTCCCAAACATAAAAAAGTGGCTGTTCGATATGAATCAAGGATGGACTCAATAAATATGTGTTAAATGACTGACTAAACATAGTCAAGGTACACTGACAGGGGAATAAGGAAAGATAAGAAATTAAAACACTAAGTTAACAGAAAGTGGAAGTGAAGTCGCTCAGTCGTGTCTTACTCTTTGCGACCCCATGGACTGTAGCCCACCAGGCTCCTCTGTCCATGGGATTTTCCAGGCAATAGTACTGGAATGGATTGCCATTTCCTTCTCCAGGAGATCTTCCCAACCCAGGGATCGAACCCGGGTCTCCGGCACTGTAGACGGACGCTTTACCGTCTGAGCCACCAGGGAAGCGCACAGTTAACAGAAGACAGACCGTAGTTGTGTTTTGTCTCTTTCAACTACTGAGCAATAACTGGTCATTCCAGTCAGTCTGTGAAGGAAGTCTGGAAATTAAAGTAAGGTAAGAAAATAAAAATTAAGAACCTAGTTCCCTCCCACTAGCAAGAAAAGCTCTGAGTTTATTCGAATGGGAACCAACATCAGAAAGATAAACCTTACTATTCTGATTTTGGAACAGAAATGTTATAAGGACCCATAAGACTGGAACACAACTAAAACTAAAGCTACAGTTACCAAAATGAATGGAAACTTGGCTTAAAACTGAGATATCACAGGCAAAATAAAGAGAATAAGGTACCAGGTGTAACAAACTCATTGAGTTATTTAAACAAATACTACCTATAACAGTATTTATGAAACAATTTATTGGATAAGAAATATCCTTTAGTTCCTGGGGGGAAAAAAAAAAGACTAAGTCAGTAAAATCAAGACAGCTAAGCCCTAAGTGAATCAAAACAAGTGTCCACAGATTGGTTATACTCAGTAAATTCTTTGGAAGAACAGTAGTAAAAATGTGAGGAAGACTGTTCTGGTAGCAGAGATGTATGACTGATACAGATCAAGAGTCCAAGTAGAGGGAAAAATGTAAAGAGGTTAGCATTAATCCCAGTGGGCAGGCAATACGTGCGTGTTCAAATCAAGTGAAGATGACTTTAAAACCAGGTTTAAAACTCAGCAAACTGATAACACACATACACCCTCAACACACACAAATACAACATAGGTATTAGTAAATCTTGAAGACAAAACTCAAAAGAAAATGGAGTGGATATTGCTGATATGTATGAATTGAGGCAGGCTTTCCAGTTTTATTGAAAAAGGAGTAGGAACAGATTTCATCATGAAAATCTCATAGGTCAGTTTCATAGGTTAAGAGAAAATGGAAAGTAGTACAAGCCTGGAAGAGTTTCTGTTTAAAAAACAGACAAAAACACCATGTAGGTGTTTTTGTTGTAGAAACAAATCAAGAACATCACTCCATAACCAAACTCTGTCCATCCTTTAGAAGTACTCTTACCTGGTCAGGTTATGTAGACTCTCCAATGGCAAACACAGACTTTTAATAGTCTCTTATTAGAAGGTACTTCTTTCTATTTTATAGTACATGTACTTCCTTGCGAACACTGTTCAAAGTGCTCAAAACCAAAAACAAGATTCGTTATCTCTGTCATACCCATGACAAAGCTCTATTATTTTATTTAGTATAAAAATTAGGTGTCAAAGTGAGGTCTACAGACCCCTAGGTTGATCTTTAAGGGGTCCTAGAGATCAAAATTATTCCTTTTAGTATTATAAGATACTGTTATAAAATAATATGTCTTTTCCACTGAATTGATATTTATACTGCTATTACAAACCAATAGTTGGTAAAATGGCTCACATCTTAGAAAAAATCAAGGTCCTAACACTTCACTGCATTAGCAGTTATCATACTATTCACTGTCGTTGTTTAGGTGATGCTGCTGCTGCTGCTAAATCGCTTCAATTGTGTCCAACTCTGTGTGACCCCATGAACTGCAGCCTACCAGGCTCCTCCGCCCATGGGATTTTCCAGGCAAGAGAAGATTACTGGAGTGGGTTGCCACTGCCTTCTCCGGTTTATGTGCTAAGTCCTGTCTGACTCTTTTGCAACCCCATGGACCACAGCCCGCAGGGATCCTCTGTCAATGGGATTTCCCAAGCAAGAATACTGAAGTGGGTTGCCATTTCCTTTTCCAGGGGATCTTCCCAACCCAAGGGATCAAAACCACATCTCCTGCTTCTAAGGAGGCATGCTCAGTCGCTCAGTCACGTCTGACTCTCTGCAACCCATGAACTGCAGCCTGCCAAGCTCCTGGATCGAACATGCATTTCTTGCATCTCTTCCATTTCCTGCACTGGCAGGCAGATTCTTTACCACTGAGCCACCTGGGAAGCCCCTATACTATTCACTACTATACAGTTAAAAACAAAACAAAACAAAAAAAAACTCACAAAAAATTCTTCACTGAAGAGGCTCCTTGATGAAGTAAGAAAAACAATTTTATTAAAATTTTAACCTCAAAATACATCTTTGCAATATCCTCTGTAACAAAAAGCACACACACAGTACTTCTGCTGCATACTAAAACGATGGTTGTCGAAAAAACACTATGAAAATGTCTGAATTACAAGCCGAACTAGTTACTTTTTTCACGGAATACCGTTTTTACTTAAAACAACTGACAAAGTATGGTTGTTCTGACTGAGAATTTGGCAGACATTTTCTTGCAAACAAACAAAGTGAAACTGTCACTTTTAAGAAAACAACTAACAATATTTGTTGGCAAGAATAAAACTTAAGCTTTTAAGAGATAATTAGGATTTGGAAAATCTATCAGCCACCATGAGCTTCCCAATACGACTCCAGAACTTCTGTGATGAGATCAGTGGAGGTGTTAATTACTAGTTTTTTATATTGTATAATGAACATTTGGAAGATCTGTATAACTCAGTGAACAAATATTTTCCCAATGACTAGCATAAAATTATGCATGAGAAAACAATCCATTCAAAGTTCAAGAGAAATAGATTTTAATATGACAGAATACAAAAAGTTCATTGACAGAACTTCAGATCTTGTAGTGCAACTAACCCTTAAGAAACTACCCAGTTGCTGAGATATGGAATAGTATCAAAGGAGAATATCCAAATTTATTTGAAAAATGAGTCCTATTTTGATTTTAAAAATTTACAACTCTATCTTTAAAAAGCCATATTTTTTCCTAAATCCCAACTGTAACAATGTATCTCATCTTGTGAATGCAGACGCAGATGAGAGAATCCAGCTGTCTAAGCCAGAGATTAAGAGAAAGATTTTCAAACATTTAAGACAATGCATAGAAAATGTTTGTCTTGGAAATTATTTTTCATAAGACATACTATGTATATTAACATATTATAGATGGGTTTGTTATTGTTACATTAAGATGCATTGGTACTATAAAATTTCACAGTTTTAATTTCTGATGCAGCATATATTGACAGCTATAGCCCATTTAAAGAAAAGCTTTCTGGAGTCATTAATAAATTAAGAATGTAATGAGATACTAAGTCTAAAAAATGCTTGAGACCTCCTAGTATAAAAATTTATTCCTTCATGGCAATATTGGTACTAACCTTCTTTGGAAAAATTCAAGAGCTTCCCTGGGGATACAGACCTCTTACGCCACAATACTGTTCATATTGAAACGTGATGTAAATCATGATCAGTCTGATCTGTTATGTTCATATTACAATTACATTAGGTAGCCAATAAATTTATACCTAATCAACAAAAAAGGGTACTCAACAGCCGTAAACATCTTCATGCAAAAGTTCTAGTTTTGATAAAACATGAAATCTATGAGCAAAATTATGAGGGGGTGAAAATTACACATTTCCTGAGACTGTACCTCTAAATGAATTTCTTTCCAGACACAGACACTTGATTCAATAATTTTACTGAAATTCAGTTTGTCCCTCATTCAACATTTACTGAGTGCTAATACAAGTCTGGCACTGTTCTAGGTATTGAATGCAGTAACTACATAAATCTATTAATACAAAGAATTATACTGGACAGAACAGTCTTCACAGACAAATTCTAGGTCATGTTCCACTTTTTACCAAATTCTTTCATGAAAAGCTGTTCAAAAGGCGTGGAGGCTGTGGGAAGGGAGCACTGCCACCATAACACACTTCTTCCTCTAATGGTGTGGACTCCCACCATCCTGCATGTCTGCTCAACCTCATCATTTATGTTAAGAGAAATCTCTTCCCCACCAACTGAAACATGAAGCTAGCCTGTCTTTCAGTCTTTATATAACAAAATGCTAATAAATAACAATGGCTTGATGTCCTGCTTTCCAATTTATGCATTATAACAAATGCATAAATACACTGCCTTAACTCAGAATTTCTCAAATTTGAGTAGTTATCAAGTACCTTCTACAAGAAAACAAAGTAACACACTAGTCCCAAGAGTTGGTTTTTATTGTATTACCAAAATATAAATAAAAACACTATTGATAGTCCTTAACTGATAGCACTTCCAACTAAAACTTGAAAAAAAAAAAATTACCTAGCAATACCAAAGTACTATATGTGCAATGTCTATTACAGGATTAAATAAACCGTCTTAAAAGTGGCCACTCAGATCATCTAAACTATGTTGTGTATGCTATTTTAAGACTATCACATGGACAAAAATTCTTCAAATTTCTTATGGAGAAATTACTAACCCAGAATATATTTACAGATGGTGGACCTTACACACTTTGTCATCTAACAATGTGAAAAAGTGATATAAAGTGGGAGACCAAGACAAGAGAAGAAATGGCTGCTCTCAGGACTTCCTTCAATTTATCATTCCTAATACAATCTTTTAAGAAATGGTCAATAATGGTATGAGTAATGATACTACTTGTATGATTAATAAAATACAAGTCTATTTCAACACAAATGTAAATTTGTTTTTCATTTACCGGCAACTTATGTAACATATAATTCAACCTTCAAAAACATATATGCATTATGTCTCAGAAACTTTTAAAATCTGATTGGTGTTTTAATACAAATAGACATCTTACAATTTATAAATAATAGACTTTGTAAATAACTGCAAATAATATAAATCTTAGGCTTTATAAATAATTCATCACATATAAAGATGAATATAATCACATGCCTAATGAGCTGGCAAGAACAGAACAGAACACTACATTAAAAAAAAAAAAAAAGGCCAAGACACAAAGGAACTTGGGGGAGGTGTAGTGTGTCACCTAGAGGTTAATAAAGGAGTAGTGTATTCAGATCAGTTCGGTCGCTCAGTCATGTCCGACTCTTTGCGTCCCCATGAATTGCAGCATGCCAGGCCTCCCTGTCCATCACCAACTCCCGGAGTTCACTCAAACTCACGTCTATCGAGTCGGTGATGCCAACCAGCCATCTCATCCTCTGTTGTCCCCTTCTCCCCCTGCCCCCAATCCCTCCCAGCATCAGAGTCTTTTCCAATGAGTCAACTGTTCGAATGAGGTGGCCAAAGGATTGGAGTTTCAGCTTTAGAATCAGTCCTTCCAAAGAACACTCAGGATTGATCTCCTTTAGAATGGACTGGTTGGATCTCCTTGCAGTCCAAGGGACTCTCAAGAGTCTTCTCCAACACCACACTTCAAAAGCATCAATTCTTCGGCGCTCAGCTTTCTTCACAGTCCAACTCTCACATCCATACATGACCACTGGAAAAACCAAAGCCTTGACTAGACGGACCTTTGTTGGCAAAGTAATGTCTCTGCTTTTGAATATGCTATCTAGGTTGGACATAACTTTCCTTCCAAGGAGTAAGCGTCTTTTAATTTCATGGCTGCAGTCACCATCTGCAGTGATTTTGGAGCCCCCAAAAATAAAGTCTGACCCTGTTTCCACTGTTTCCCCATCTATTTCCCATGAAGTGATGGGACCGGATGCCATGATCTTCGTTTTCTGAATGTTGAGCTTTAAGCCAACTTTTTCACTCTCCACCTTCACTTTCATCAAGAGGCTTTTTAGTTCCTCTTCACTTTCTGCCCTAAGGGTGGTATCATCTGCATATCTGAGGTTATTGAGATTTCTCCCAGAAATCTTGATTCCAGCTTGTACTTCTTCCAGCCCAGCGTTTCTCATAATGTACTCTGCATAGAAGTTAAATAAGCAGGGTGACAATATACAGTCTTGATGTACTCCTTTTCCTATTTGGAACCAGTCTGTTGTTCCATGTCCAGTTCTAACTGTTGCTTCCTGACCTGCATACAGGTTTCTCAAAAGGCAGGTCAGGTGGTCTGGTATTCCCATCTCTTTCAGAATTTTCCACAGTTTATTGTGATCCACGCAGCCAAAGGCTTTGGCATAGTCAATAAAGCAGAAATAGATGTTTTTCTGGAATTCTCTTGCTTTTTCCATGATCCAGCGGATGTTGGCAATTTGATCTCTCGTTCCTCTGCCTTTTCTAAAACCAGCTTGAACATCTGGAAGTCCACGGTTCACATACTGCTGAAGCCTGGCTTGGAGAATTTTGAGCATTACTTTACTAGCGTGTGAAATGACTGCAATTGTGCGGTAGTTTGAGCATTCTTTGGCATTGCCTTTCTTTGGGATTGGAATTACCTAGAGGCTAATAATGGAGAAGGCAATGGCAACCCACTCCAGTACTCTTGCCTGGAAAATGTCATGGGTGGAGGAGCCTGGTAGGCTCCAGTCCGTGGGGCTGCACAGAGTTGGACATGACTGAGCAACTTCACTTTCACTTTTCACTTTCATGCGTTGGAGAAGGAAATGGCAACCCACTCCAGTGTTCTTGCCTGGAGAATCCCAGGGACGGGGGAGCCTGGTGGGCTACCGTCTATGGGGTCGCACAGAGTCGGACACGACTGAAGTGACTTAGCAGCAGTAGCAGCAGCAGAGGCTAATAACTAAATGAACACAAAACTATATGTTCAGGGTGAGCTGGGACAATGTCTGACTAAGGTAGAAGGTTTAGCCCTCCGGTTTTCCAAATCTGCTGTACATTATGTCATCTGGGGAACCCCGAAAAAGCCTGCTGTCTATGTAGCATCCTATACTAATTAAACCAGAATCTCTGGAGGTGGGAGCCAGACAGTAGTATTTATGAAAGATTTCCAGGTGAATACAATACACAGCAAAGTTTGGGAAGCCCTTGTTCACCCTATTGAAAGCAATCCGATAATCTGTGCAAAATGTGATGACTTAAAAGCAGCTCTTCAGATCACAGAGAAAGCACTTTCAACATCCATGTGTCCTTCTGTATCAGTTCCCTAGGGCGGCTATAACAAGGTGCCACAAACTGAGTAGCTAAAAACAACACAAGTGTATGGTCTTGGTTATGGAGGCTGAAAGTCTGAAATCGCGTTTTTGGCAGGGTCGTGTACTCTCGACGGTTCTACAGGAAGATGTCCCCTTGCCTCTTCCAGTTTTGGGTAGTGGCCCCAGGCATTTCTTGACTTGTGGCAATCTAATTCTTGTTTCCATCTTTTTAATCTGTGTTTAAATCTCCCACTTTTTATAAGGACATCTGTCACAGTGGGAAAATGACTCACCCTAAAGACCTCATCTTAATTATATCTGCAAGAACTTTATTTCCAAGTAAGATCACATTCACCAGTATCAAGCGTTATAACTTCCACACATCTTTGAAGGAACATAATTCAACCCACAATACCTAACTTTCAAAACTCCCCTAACAAATAAACCATAAAATTTAGTGGTGAGTGGTTTAATCAAGAACCCCAGCTTAGACAGAACTCAACTATGTGGCAGCTTTTAAGAGCTTAAAAGGACAACAAATCTGAAGGTACGTTAAACAGAGCATCCATCCATCTCCATCTCCTCAGTAGTTAAGACTACTCTATTATTAAACAATAAAGGTTAAAAGAATAAAGTGCCCTCAAGCTAGTTTCTTCTAGCCCTGACTATAGAACTTCTATTTTAAGACACCTTTAGCAAAGTCCAAAATTCTCTACTCCAACAATAAAGTCCCTTCTGATATATCAGCCTAAAGGTAGAGCTTATATTTCTTCCTATGCCCTTACAGTGAAGCCAAACTGGACAGCACTGTCCATCCCTGGCACTGTACTAGTTTCCTGGGCCTGCCATAACTAGGTACCACACGCAAGGTGGATTACAGCAGAAATTTACTGCCTTACAGTTTTGGAAGTCAGAAGTCCAAGCATCAAGGTGTTGGCAGGGCAATGCTCCTTCTAAAGGTGCTAAGGAAGTCTCTCTCCTAGGTTCCTTGGCTCCTGGATGCATTACTCAAGCCACCTTGCCATATCTCCATGTGGCTCTTCACGCTGTTCTTCCTCTACGTCTGTGTCCAAACTTTCTATTTTTATAAGGACATTCCCAGGTGGTGTGGTGGTAAAAGAAAAATTTTACCTGCCAATGCAGGGGACACAGGTTCGACCCCTGGTCTAGGAAGGTCCCACGTGCCAGGAGCAACTAAGCCCATATGCCACAACTATTGAGCCTGGGCTCTCAAGCCCAGGAGCCACAACTACTGAAGCCCACATGCCCTTGAGTCTATGCTCCACAACGAGAGAAGCCACCACAATGAGAAGCCTACATCCTGCAGCAAACAGGAGCCCCCTGCTCACCCCAACTATAGAAAAGGCCTAGTTGAAGAAGTTAAAAGAAGACCCAGCACAGCCAAAAATAAAAAATAAAATGTTTTTAATTTAATAACTCTTCTCCTTTCCTGCAATAGCTAATTCATCCCCACTCCAACAACTTGGACCTTAGTTATATGACATAAATTGAGTGGATGAGCTGATCAATCACAGCTTTAAGAGGTATTAGAAGTATCTGCCAGTGCTCTTACTCTTTTCTTCTGCCACAAGAATGAACATGTCGTACATGGGGTCTGTTCCAAAAGCTTGGATCTCCAAATAAGAAGACACAAAACAGAGCCACAGTCGGCCCACATTATCTACACGCAGAGATTGGAAAATAAATCTTTATTTTTGTAAACTGGTGAAATTATTTATAATCTTAAAAGAAAACTAATACACTTTGAAGTAGTATTTTGATTGCATATATCCCTAAGGGATGTAACCTAGAGACCAAAAAAAAAATCACAAAAAAAGTTTAAATTGCTTTCTGTAGTCTTATTATAGTAATTCTATTAGTATTATTAATTTGAATATTTTTATAAATATGTAACAAATAAGAAATTATGTTAAATACATCCAAAAATTTCCAAAAGAAAAAATATATACAAATAGGGCAGCAGTAAAAATCTTCTCATCTTCTCTTCATGCTATACTACTCTGTGTACCTCAAGCTGGCTACCCCTTAAGGATACACTGCAGTATGCTAGGGAGTATGAGAAGACAGAGGATAAACATGTCGCATTATCCCAGGGAACACTTTTTTTTAAATAATAAATAAGTGTGGTCATTTTACTTTTATTAAAAAATCTCTTATCTGATGGAATGTAGTTAAAAAAATTATTTTAATGTTTATGATGCAGATATATTTTTAATAAAATCATACAATACAAATCAAGCTTTAAAACCTTAGAGTAAGCTTAAATTTGAACTGAAATATAAGCAAGAATTTGTGATTTATTTCTCCTACTAAAACATACGCATTTATTTCCTTGTTCTAAAAAGGCCTCACAGCAACTAATGATAACCTAGTAGTAAATAGCACTCCATGCTTTGATTGCAGTCTCTAAATAGAAATAAAACCGCTTTAGAGGAATGACCAATTCCAGGACTGAAACAGAAAACCTGGAACATAAAGGAAACAACCAAAGGCCACGTGGGTCATGTCAAAAGGAGACAGGAACCACAATGGATTAAAACACCTCAAAAATAGTTCTTAATCCATGCGATTATAAAAATTAAAAATATATTTCACATCACTGGTCACATTCAAAGGGCATCACCAATTCATCAGTATAAAAACTGGTAACTAAAACAACTCAAGCACATACCCTGCTTTTGTTGTGAAAGTTCTGTTTCAGAATATCCCAGTACTTGACTAGGAAGAGCCCTTCTTTACAGAATTCCATCTAATCAATGCAAAAACAATGATAGGATTTTAAAAACAACAATTTTCTATCCCTAAGAAAATTAAAATGTAGGCAACAATCATTAATGGCACTATGACCACCAGGGGGAAATCCAATGTGGAATTTTATAATGGATGTATTAGACTAACTATAACTGAATTCACTTATCAACATCAACACCACAAAAAGTGACACAACCAGATGGTCCATGCCTCCAGGTGAGGCAGAAGGAAGAAAAAAGGACTTCATGATCAAAGAAAAGTGAATTTCACCACACCTCTTAACTATCACTTTAAAGAAGTTACAGGAGGACAGCAGAATGTATCAGTAATTCCACAAGGATGTGCTGTGCTTAGTGGCTCAGTCGTGTCCAACTCTTTGTGACTGTAGCCCTCCAGGCTCCTCTGTCCATGGGGATTCTCTAGGCAAGAGTACTGGAGTGGGTTGCCATGCCCTACTCCAGGAGATCTTCCCAACCCAGGGATCAAACCCAGGTCTCCTGCAAGGCAGGCAGATTCTTTACCATCTGAGCCATCAGCAAAGCCATATGACTAGCCAAATCAAGAATGTGAGGAATTTGACAAGACAAATTTATTTCTACCAATAGGTGGAAGAGACTGGAATTTAGCAACCAAAAGCAGTGTGCAGATCTTGCTTGGATTCTGTTTAAAAGCAACCATCTGAAAATGTCATTAGGGAGAAAAAAATAACAATTTTAACTCTCTTTCCCTCTTCCAGTTTCTCATCAAGCTTTCATCTTTTCCAGACCACTGTAACAGTTAGAGCCTAGTGTTTTCTCCATAAAATGAATGTGAAGGACAGGGAAATCTATAAGAATGAGGACAGTGAGTGTAAAGACAAAACAATGACTTATTTCACACTCAACATGCATCCTAGTTTTCTGACCTTGATTTGAATATGAAGTCCTGGACCTGACGCTCCTTTCTCTGAAAAGTAAACAACTGCAGAGAAGACAACTTGGTATAAATTTATCTAGACACACTCCATTTCAGCAGACTGACTATCAAACTGCTGATCAATTTTCTGCTTCTCAAGTACAGGTATAAGAACAGCCTGCTTCCCTCAATATGATGCAAAGGCATGCTGGCTACTCAATAAATAGCTAAAACACACACACACACAAAGCCTCAATAAATAGCTAACACCCCCCCACCAATAAATAGCTCACACACACACACACCCACCCCTAAGGCACAAATTAGAGGGTAAGAGTGCTTTTCTTCTCATTGCTCCCAACTTCATCTCTTTCTTGAAGAAGGAATTATTACATTTAGGGAAAAGAAAATACTGTCTTCACACAGAGACATCAACTTCAGAATCACTTTGATCTCCACTGAAAATATTAAGGAGTTGGCAGTAAGCTTTATTGAAAGTGAAAGTGAAGTCGCTCAGTCGTGTCTGACTCTTTGCGACCCTGTGGACTGTAGCCTACCAGGCTTCTCCGTCCATGGGATTCTGCAGGCAAGAATACTGGAGTGGGTTACCATTTCCTTCTCCAGGGGATCTTCCTGACCCAGGGATCGAACCCAGGTCTCCCGCATTGCAGGCAGAGGCTTTAACCTCTGAGCCACAGGGAAGCCCCAATTATTAGTATAGTAAAAAAAAAAAAAAAAAACCTTGATTACCATATGGTAAACAGATATTTCAGAGAAGGCGATGGTACCTCACTCAGTGGAGAAGGAAATGGCAACCCACTCCAGTGTTCTTGCCTGGAGAATCCCAGGGACGGGGGAGCCTGGTGGGCTGCCGTCTATGGGGTCGCATAGAGTCAGACACGACTGAAGCGACTTAGCAGCAGCAGCAAACAGATATTTAATCTTTGTTTTTAACCACAATTATACAACTAAACTTACTCTTTAGAGCAGAATTTTCTTATACAATTCTCTGAACTAAAGGAAAAGGAAACATTCTTAAAAAAAATTTAAAAAAGAAAACAGTTTTTCAGGGCATACGTCAAAACCACTCAACTTCAATTAAAATACCTATAGTTATAAGAGTAATCATTATGAAAACAATGTTACAAATAAAATGTTATATGAAAATGAATACATATGTTAGAAACAATGAGCATTTGAACCAAGTCATATAAGTTTTTAAGACTAAAACTGTTCCCACAAATCATACCTATATTCATTCTACTGCAAGGTTTTTAGGTATTTTATAGGTACTCTACTGACCTAAAGGGCTTCCCTGGTGACTCAGTGGTAAAGAATCCACCAGACAATGCAGGAGACATGAGTTTGATCCCTGGGTTGGGAAGATCCCCTGGAGAAAGAAACAGCAACCCACTCCAGTACGCTTGCCTGGAAAATTCCATGGGCAGAGGAGCCTGTCAAGCTACAGTCCGTGGGGTCACAAGAGAGTCAAACACGACTCAGTGGTTAAACAACAAATGACCTAAAAGCTCAAAATATAAATTATAATAAATAAAACACAAATCAGGAAAAAAAATCTTTATTTTAACCTCAATTACATAACTAAACTTACTTTTTAGAGCAGAATTTTCTTTGGGCCTGCTGATACAAAATAACTGTTAATTGATACAATCTATAATATATAAAATATTAGGAATCATAGGCTTTAGAGCTTAAGGGAACAGGAGAGTTTTCCCCTCCTGGTTTAGGTTGCCCTAATATTAATTATTCATTCCAAAGAAATCCCAGGGCTGATCTCCTTCAGAATGAATTGGTTGGATCTCCTTGCAGTCCAAGGGACTCTCAAGAGTCTTCTCCAACACCACACTTCAAAAGCATCAATTCTTCGGCACTCAGCTTTCTTCACAGTCCAACTCTCACATCCATACATGACCACTGGAAAAACCAAAGCCTTGACTAGACGAACCTTTGTTGGCAAAGTAATGCCTCTGCTTTTGAATATGCTATCTAGGTTGGTCATAACTTTCTTTTCAAGGAGTAAGCGTCTTTTAATTTCATGGCTGCAATCACCATCTGCAGTGATTTTGGAGCCCCAAAAAATAAAGTCTGACCCTGTTTCCACTGTTTCCCCATCTATTTGCCATGAAGTGATAGGACCAGATGCCATGATCTTAGTTTTCTGAATGTTGAGCTTTAAGCCAACTTTTTCACTCTCCTCTTTCACTTTCATCAAGAGGCTTTTTAGTTCCTCTTCACTCTCTGCCATAAGGGTGGTGTCATTTGCATATCTGAGGTTATTGATACTTCTCCTGGAAATCTTGATTCTAGCTTGTGCTTCTTCCAGCCCGGCATTTCTCATGATGTACTCTGCATGTAAGGCCTGGTGTGCTGCGATTCATGGGGTCGCAAAGAGTCAGACACGGCTGAGTGAATGAACTAACTAACTAGTATTAATTAAAACCTCAAAACATTTACGTGTAAATACACAATCATTTTCTCTTTAAAAAACTGGTTAAAAAAAAAAAACTAAGAGGGATGGTTCTAGTATTAGGTGTGAGTAGTATGCAAAACTGAAACCATGAAAACAGTGACTGCAAAATGGAGATGAAAACAAAGCATCTGCTATTTCCAAAACTTATACAGAGATATGGGCTGAGAGAGGAAGAGCAAGAAGATCAAACAAAGAACTTCATCCCCTTTCTGAGTTTCTGGGTACTCAATCAGTTATCACAGGGTTATCTAACTTTGGAAAGGTTTTCAATCTATTCACAGCCAGTAGGGAGGAGTCTGGAATTATTTCCCTTTGGACTGTTCTATATTGAAGAAGCATATTGTGTTGAAACTCAAGACTGCCAGAACTGAAAGAATGTTCCTCATTTCCATTATGTGATGGAAATGGGTTTACCTCTTTTTTGTCTTCTCTTACATTAGAGGTAAAGGAAGCTTTCAGAGTGATACTTAAAAGAATAGTAAAAAAGCAGCAAGAGGTAACAGCAGCAAATGAAAATGTTCATTTCAAAATTAATTTTTTATTTACATAGACCACTACTCTACAGAAACAATACTGGATCATATAATAGGATGATCCATAGGGTACGTTAGATTTTTCAAACATCATGGTGATTCAGTTAACAAGTACTGAACTCTAGGAATGACAGTTTATTTGTGTTCACTAAAAAATGCAAGCTATATGACAGCAGACACTTAATCCTTAACATTCACTACTATTGTGCCTGAAATAACAGTTTGATTCATAAAAGACACCCAATGATTGACTGTTGACCAAATGAATAAATGTTTCCCAGTAGGTCAGTGATGTTTTAAAAAGACCAAACAATGATCTCCAATGATGATTAAAATTCAGTGTTCCCTCTCATCTACTCCAATACTGATCTCTACTACTCTCTCAATTTCAGTAACTTGTATCTCCATTTCTTTGGGGTGGGGTGAGGTGCGGGGGACCGTGACACTATGTATGAAGGGAAAAAGGCCGCGTTCCAATTTCTAGCCTAACAGTCTTACTTAGTGTGATGTGTCAAAATCACCTGTGCAGCTGCTTCAAAGTAATGTTATAAATTTTGTGCCTACCAGGAAAAGTCTTAATTAAGTTTTAGCAAGTAAGACATACAGCCCAGGCATGTCTATCTTAACAAGTTCCCCATGTCATACAAACCATGCTTGCATCACACTACATATTTCAAAATCTTTAAATCCTGTAACTGTAAACAAAACAAAGTACACACACCCTCTTTTTCACTGTGTTCGTGCTAAGTCACTTCAGTGTGGCCAACTCTATGCGACCCCATGGACTGTAGCCCGCCAGGCGCCTCTGTCCATGGGATTCTCTGGGTAAGAATACTGGAGTGGGTTGCCATTTCCTTCTCCAGATGTTCCCGACCCAGGGATCGAACCTGTGTCTCTTTCATCTACCTGCACTGGCAGGTGGGTTCTTTACCACTAAGCTACCAGGGAAGCCCTGGTGCTAGTTTTTCACTGTAAACTCCTTATATCTTTGATCTACTCAGTTTCTATAACTGAACGGGTTTTCAAGACCATCTCACATTACTCCAGCTTCTCAGTATCCTCCAATTCCACATCATTCACCTGAACTGTATCTCCATTCCCTCCATTTTCATGCAGATCAGACATTTCAACACAAATGCTATCATCATGACATTTAACTATTTTGGTGTCTAAAACTATTTTGTTCCTCTGAGGTATTTTGCAATCGTTTTACTACATTTTTAACTTCCTTCTCAAATTCGCAGTTACCGATTTTCAAAAACTTTGTAAGGATTCTATCTCACTCAAAGCCCCTTAATTTCAGGTGGCTTTACTTCTTCGGTAAAAATTATTAGGACTTTCTGTTTTTTTGCTCACTTCAAAAACCTTTATTTTTATTCATCCTATTGTTCTGTGCTGACTGAAGAAGTAGTAGAAAAAGATACGAAAGAGAAAAAGTAGTCTCCATCACAGAAGCTGTTGGGTCTTCTAGATATATTATATTATTAGCAAATATCACCAGCCCTTCATAAAGGAATTTAATATAGTAGTGGCCAATAAAAAACAACAGCTTTTCTCTGCTCCAGTAATACACACCTATAAATAGAGATGAGAAAACACTCTACTTAAAAGACCAAAAATTTTTAAATATTTACAAAGGAAATGAACAAAAAAGGCACAGATTTAAATGACCAAACATTATATTCAATTGAAAAATACAACGTTATCCCCATGTAGTGCAAGTGGAAATGTAAAAAAGAAAAAAATCCTTGGAAAACAATCTGGCAATTCTTATTAAAAGTAAAAATATTAGACTGGAAAAAGAAGAATTTGCCTTTTTTGTTTTTTGTTCAAATGTGGTCACACAGTTGTAATGTCACAGAGTTCAACTAAGATGTATACTGTACAATACAGAGAGGTAAAAACACAAATTCCTAAGGATGTTTATATAAGAAGACTGGGTTTTAATGGCAAAAAGGTTAGTATAGTGAATGCCCATTAAGGGGAAGAATCAAAACAAGATCGTGGTACATTCATGATATTCATGGATTGTAAAGTCATTAAAAACAATAAACTCATGGAGCTGAAGCTCCAACACTTTGGCCACTTGATATGAAGAGCTGACTTGTTAGAAAAGACCCTGATGCTGGGAAAGACTGAGGCAGGAGGAGAAGGGGACGAAAAAGGATGAGACGGCTGGATGGCATCACCAACTGGATGGACATGAGTCTGAGCAGGTTCTGGGAGTTGGTGATAGACAGGGAAGCCTGGCATGCTGCAGTCCATGGGGTCGCAAAGAGTTGGACACGACTGAGCAACTGAACTGAACTGATGGGGGAGGAAGCAAAAGAAAGAGTACATGACAAAACGTATATCTAATGCATTTAAGTAAAAGAATATGTTTAAGTATATAAAGAAGAAAATGTTTTTGTTCTTGTTAAAATTTTATGGACTCTAAAGAACTTTGTTACTAATCACCCCCAAATTCAACAGGTCTTCATATGCCTTCATTATTTCATACTACTTGCCATTTCCAGAATTTAAGATTAAAAAAAAAAACAAAACTTTAAACTTCCAACGTGACTTTCTGATTCTGTCCATTTCACTGATTTTTCTTCCTGCTCTAACAGTATATAGCGGACTTCTTTTTAGCCCTTTGACCTTCACTCCACTCCTTCAACTAAGGATCTCATCCACTCAGTTCAGTTCAGTCGCTCAGTCACGTCCGACTCTTTGTGACCCCATGAATCGCAACGCGCCAGGCCTCCCTGTCCATCACCAACTCTGGGAGTTCACTCAAACTCAAGTCCATCAAGTCAGTGATGCCATCCAACCATCTCATCCTCTGTCGTCCCCTTTTCCTCCTGCCCCCAATCCCTCCCAGCATCAGTCTTTTCTAATGAGTCAGCTCTTTGCATGAGGTGGCCAAAGTACTGAGTTTCAGCTTTAGCATCAATCCTTCCAAAGAAATCCCAGGGCTATCTCCTTCAGAATGGACTGGTTGGATCTCCTTGCAGTCCAAGGGACTCTCAAAAGTCTTCTCCAACACCACAGGTCAAAAGCATCAATTCTTTGGTGCTCAGCTTTCTTCACAGTCCAACTCTCACATCCATACATGACCACTGGAAAAACCATAGCCTTGACTAGATGGACCTTTGTTGGCAAAGTAATGTCTCTGCTTTTGAATATGCTATCTAGGTTGGTCATAACCTTCCTTCCAAGGAGTAAGCGTCTTTTAATTTCATGGCTGCAGTCACCATCTGCAGAGATTATGGAGCCCCTCAAAAATAAAGTCTGACACTGCTTCCACTGTTTCCCCATCTATTTCCCATCTGAAGAATCACAAAACCACCATCTGTCCCGCTACATGCCAAACACATACACCCATCTTTCCCATTCCAAATATTCCAATTCTAGCTGCATATGAGCCTGCTCAGTCACTCAGTCATATCCAGCTGACTCTTTGGGACCCAGGGACTATACCCCTCCATAGTCCATGGGACTCTGGGATTTTCCCAGTAAGAATACCTGGAGTGGGTTGCCACATCCTCCTCCAGGGGATCTTTCCAACCCAGATATCAAACCCACGTCTCCTACATTGGCAGGCAGATTCTTTACCTCAAGCCACCTAGGAATCCAAATTCCAGCTGACTAAAGCACAAATATCTATGTCCTTTCAGTTATCATCACTCAGCATTACTGGAGGCAACTTATGCCCTATACTTCCCAAAATGTTTCTCCTCTTGCCCATAACTATTACTAATTCTGTAATTCACTAACATTTAAATTTTAGTATTTTTTTTTTGCATTCAATTTTATATCTCGGCTTCTACCTGCTATCTCTTACCTTTAAAACACCTCTTCCAGCCATGCCTTCTTTTTTGCAGTACCTATCCCCTCTACTACTGCAATACCCTCAATGACTTCCAGGTCTCTTCATACTATCTTCAGACATCTACACATAAAATATAACGCTGCTTATGTCATATGTATTCATGACTACCTATTAGCTTCCACATTCCCTCTAACTTGTTTACAGAAGCATTTAAGTTCTCCTTGTCCAGTGTATGGTCTTCAGTATCCCTCTGAGTGTACAGCATCTTCTTCGAGTGTACTCTACATTCAAGGGAGTAAAAAATATTCTAACAAACCCCTAATTCCCACATTTATGATTTTTAAGCTCTCTGTTCCAACTACAAGTGTTAAAATTTTTTCTGTTCTTCAAATGTCATCTCCTTATGAAGACTATTCAAATGTCAACATTAAAGGTGTTTCCTCCTTTCCTCCCGTAGCCCTAAAGCATAGTTTTAGAAAAACTCTTTTCAAAGTTGGGCAGTAGTAAAAAAAAAAAAAAGAAAGAAAGAAAGAAATTTAGGTTAGAAATTAGAGTATTTGTATTTTCTTCAAATGTTATTGTTTTTGACAGTAAAACATTAAATCAAGTCATTTAACTACCCTAAGCCCCAGTTTCTTATTCTGTAAAATAGAAATAAAATCTACTCTAAAAACCTCACAGGTAGTAGAAGTGCATGAAACCAATTTATAATTTATGTGTTAACATTATTATTCTATCATTTTATATTGTGCATATTTTTCAGTCACTATCAAATTACAAGCATTTAAAAGGCAGTCTGTAGTTTACATTCTAGCACATAATAGCTATAAACAACAAGAAGATCAAACCAGTCAATCCTAAAGAAAACCAACTCTGAATATTCACAGAAAGGACTGAAAATGAAGCTCTAATACTCTGACCACCTGATGTGAAGAGCTGACTCACTGGAAAAGACCCTGATGCTTAGAACGATTGAAGGCAAAAGCAGAGGAGGCAGCAGAGGATAAAATGGTTAGATTAGCATTAGTGACTCAATGAACAAGAATTTGAGCAAATTCCATAAGACAGTGGAGGACAGAGGAACCTGGTGTGCTGCAGTCCATGGGGTCACAGAGTTGGATAAGACTGAGCAACTGAGCAACAACAATACACACACACCCCCCTCCAGAAGTCATAAAAGCCAGCCCTCCTGCATAAGAAACATCATCAAAGCACAGTTATGTACTATGCCCTTGTCAAAACAAAACATCTACAATCCTCCCCACAGATAATCTTTTCAGGAAAACAACTGTCAGATAGTATTTCTGGACCTCTGATTTAGTTCACCTGAAACACAGATAGGTAACTGGACAGGGGCCCTTTAAAATTGCTGAGAAACAGTTAAATAGGCCAAGAATTCTAGTAACGTGTGTGTGTGTGTGTGTGTATGTTCTAGTAACATATATATATATATATGTGTGTGTGTGTGTGTGTTCCAATGACATATACATATTACACATATGTAAGTGATGTAAAGTGTAACTGTGACAGCAGTATCCTGTCCAATCCAAATTTATCCAACATTCATAGCTGAGCATTAGCGCTTTTGTTTACCCAAAATTCTAAAGGTTGACATCATGGTTATTTCAGTAATATGAAACAAGAGACTTTAAAATACAAGAGAATACAAGATAAGCACGCTAATTTTGTTTAAGCAGAAAGATCTTGTTTTCTCCTACTTTTACAAAAAGCAAAATTAATGATGGACAGTGTTTATTAATGAACGAGTTAGTGGAAATGATACTTTGGTCCTACAGAAACTTATAAATCTTGAACTTACTACGAGAACTTAAAACTCCTTGAGTTACCTTAGAAAACCACACAAACCTATTAACACCGTGTCAAACCAAAAAGCAAGACAGCTACTTAAAACTTCTAAGGCTTATCCAAAGGACATAGGAACCAACCTGAAGAGGCTCTCACTAGCCAAAATCAGGACATCATGAGCATCTACACAGAAAATGATAATCTAAAACACAAATGAGTTTAAATCCATGAGTTCACAGGATAAGGCATTTTACAGCAACCATGTCACACTGCTGGCTAATATTTCTTGGGATTTTGTTATTTCACAAAAAGATTGCTCTCATATTTGGTATCACATCTGCTCTTAGATCTCATATACATACTCTTGTACTTATCTACTTATAACTCACTTTTTAAATCTAAATTTAAGATTCCCTAAGTCATCCTTGTAAGAATTTTAATCTACTGTTGCTATAATGCCTGGTAAGGCTACCGTGGTTATGGATAAGAAAACATATTACTAAGAATTTAACTCTCAAAAATAATGGTCAAATGCCAAGAAGTAGTAGCAGCAAAATAAATTCATGGGTAACTAGGCTATACTGTGGATTAAAATAGGTATGGGTGAAAAAAGAAAAATGAAAGTTAAGAATGATGACACCACCTGATGAGAGTAGCAAACCACTTTGTGCGTTCGTTTTAAAAAAAAAAAAAAAGCTCACCCTGTATGTGATGTTGCTGAGTTCCAGAAACAAACATCGGGCAGCATGACGTAACAGAAAGAGTCCTGGACTCAGTCAGGAGACTTCTGTTCTAGTCCAAGGCCTCAGTTTCCTCATCTGTAAAATGAGGGTGCTGAATTAGATAATCTGAAAGGGCTCTTCTGGCTTTAACACTGAGAGTCTATAGATGAGTTCAGGAAGAAGCAGTAAAATGTAGCACTTCTGTTAACAGTGAAGTTAACACTGCAAACAGCAGGTGGAACAGGGATGAAAACGATTTTCATAAATTTTGAACTGCTGTAAGCAATCTTTTCATAACTTTTAAGTAGATTTTTAGGATATAAAATTGTAACTTTTAAGATTTTGTAACTCTTAAAATGTTTACCTGCCTTAGTAAGTAACCTTATCATCTAAACCAGATTAGGAGTGAGTGACCAAATTATGACCTCAAAAAAGCAATTCACCTTTAGCCAATGAGACTGCCCAAGTGAAATCTTAAAAACAGTATAGGAATACCTTTGGGCTAGTAATTACTTTAGGTAATAAAATGCCTCATAACTGATCTCAATTCTCAATTAAGTAACTGAACAAAGTGTAAAATGACACAAAAAATGATTAGAGAAAATCAGACAATTAATTTTACTTGTAACAAAACAATAATTATGTTTATGATACCCTTCTTTGTTAATGAGTGTACCTTCCCTATGCATAACATTTTTCTTGTTAGCTCTCAAAACAGAACCTGACTGCTTTTGACAACAAGGTTAACTGAAATAAATGACATTTTTTTTACCGCTAGTGACAAACAGAAATATAAAGAGAAGAGTATTTTTTGTTTAAGTTTTCTACACTGAAAGAAATCAAGCTTCTCTATATATCAGTAACAAATAATGGAAAGGCTCTGGTGCCTCAAAAACTTGTGGTTTCCTAATGGCAATTTCCTAAATACAAGTAATTAACTGAGTGGTCTATGCTCTAATAAATTTTTTAAGTTCATAGATCCTCTGACACTATAGTTTACATTTACTTTTCATTTATGTTAATACTATGAATCTCACCTGGCAGACTTTTAAAACTCTAGCTATATGAGGACCAATAAACGTTATCTCTACAATCAGGAATCTATTAATATCAAAAATCTATCCTTTTAAAGGATGTAATATATATCTTTTAAAATATATAAAGATATAATGAAACAGTCTATGAAAAATTTGTTTTTAAAACTTATTTTATGCAAATCACCTAGTGATTATAAAATAACTTGGCATACACACAATCCCATTAATCATTCACTTGAACATTTCACACTGGCAATACGGCACTTAATATGTTATTCAGAATCACTAATAAAATTTTTCTCTGGCTGGTAGAAACAAAGGCAAAAATAAAGCAGCCTTGATGGTGATGAAACCTGTTCTTGGCTAGTCTTAAAATAATTGTGATATCCATGTGCCCCTGAGACAAGTGACCTGTGAAACAAACTTTCCTTCACATTAAAAATATTTTCTATTTTAATGGGAGTATTTTGACTTATAATCCTAATGAGCTGATTAAAATAAACTTACACTTAACTGCATACAGCAGATATCAGTATGGATATGGATATGGAAAGCATATTTTAGTGCACTGTTCTGCGCATAAGCTGTTTACAGCATTTACTCAAACTACCTTATTTGCCCCCTCCTCCATGACTTTTTTCAGAGACACTTAAACATTAAGCTTATTTACTAATAATAAAACTACTAGTTTTATTATAATTACTAGTGGTAGGATACTATAAGCAGCATTATTTTTAGCCACTACCATACAGACATAAACCAGCTCCTCAAAAATTCAGAACTGACTGTACTGCAGAAAACACTATCCTCTTGGTACCAAGATCAGGAATTAAATGAAAATTTGATGTTTAAATAACTAGTTGGTACGTGGCAAGAAGTCCACTGGATTGTTCCTCACTAAATTTCTATCTGTAGAACAGAAACACATTTGTAATTCTTCCTAACACTTGTGTAAGTCGGTATACAGTACAATTTTCTCAAAGACCAAAATGCTTCATTTAGATACCAATAATACAAAATTCTAGGGACAATTATAAATTGCTAAAGCTACATACAAAACAACAGCACATTTGCTTTTTTGTCTGTTTGTATTTTTGCAGCATATTTGCTTTGAGAAAGTTATAATGGAAATGGTCCCTTTTTTTTTACTGCAATACAATTGGAAAGATTAAAAAGTCAAAAGACCAAAAATAAGTCCAAATCTATTTCTGGTGTGTGTGTATGTATGTGTGTGTGTGTATATATATATATATATAAACAATTAATTATATATAACTTTTTATTTTCTAAAATGTAAATGTATTTAATAAATGCTTAATCTTGTTCAAACTTCTCATTTCAGGTTAACGGAAGAAAAACTGTCAATAGAAAGAAACAGAGATGATCAAACTAATGGCGAAAAAATCTCACAATTCATATTTCAGTATTTCATTTTTCTCTCATTTTTATCCACTTATAATTTATTCCAATATATACCTTAAAAAATTCAGTCTATCAGATTACATTTCCTAAGAGTAAGATCAGGATAAAGAATGAAAGAGTAGTTTAGAATGCTTATATTTAATACCGGATAGTATATTAATATTTTTAATATCACTATATTCATCTCTCAAAACTTTATAAAAGAATTACAAAATTCAGCAACTATGATCATCTGTTTTTTAATATAACAACTTATTAATATACAATTACCATTTTCCTAAAATACAGATTTTTTAAAATAAATTCTCATCATTCAATCTGGCTAACAATTCGAGCATTAAAATCACGCAGCATTCCTCTGCTGAAGAATTAATACAACACATTAAAAAAATGTGCCCTAAGTCATACTTTGCAATCAACAATTGGCCAATTAAAAGAACAGAAAGAGAATCTAAAAGTTTCTTCTATGAGCACTTTCAAAACTTGCTCAAAATAAGCAACTCCAGGGATTCCATTTCCCACATTCACATTTGACTCTGATCATACTATTCTAAATGATCTTCGTGAGATTTTTCTCTATCACTCTGAAGTCTTCAAATTATTATGTGTTTGTTTTGTCTTTCCACTTTCCTTGTTTATTTCTACTTCTATCTTTCCACATCCTAAACAGTTCAGAGCTCAATGCATAGGTAGAAAAATGTCACTGATAAATTCTTTAAAACATTTTCAGATTTAAAGAACTACCAATTTTTGTGAAAGCCACCAAAAACAAACAGCAGAGATATACTTCCTACTAGTATCTTTCATAGCATTTCATGATGAAAATTTCAAACCTTGAGAAAAACTCAAAGAAGTGTACAAAGAACATTTACATAGCCATCACTAAGACTTTAAGGTTAATGCTTTCTTCTATTTGTTTCACCTGTGTCTATTAACTAATCTTAATTTCTGAAGCACTTCAAAAAAAAGTTACAAGTATCAGTAAACTTCCCTCACATATACCCATATATACTTCAAACTGCCTATCATTAACTACAATAAAGTATTTAGTACAATTTTTCTTTTAAAGAAAAAATTCATACAAACTACGATAGATATGTATGGGTGCACTATTCAATGAGTTTTGACGAATGCACAAACTCAAGTAACTCAAATCCCTAACAGGACACTACCATCACCCTAGAAAGTTCCCACATGCCTTAATTCTTGTCCCCAGCAGCCATGCTTCCTATTTCTAAGCTTTGTCAATCATTTTTCCCCCAACAATAATTATCTTTGTCCCGCCCCAGCCCCAATACACAACAGATATTTGCCTGTTTTTAGTACACTGTATAAGGAATTATACATTATGTCCTGTTTCACGTAAGACTACATTCACTCAGCATGTTTCAGAGTTTAGTACAAATTGCTTCAGGTACCAATAGTTTTCTCCTTCAACTGTTGGTAATACTCTGTGATACAAATAAAGCACAGTTTCCCTATTCTCTTGCTGATACTCGAACTGGTTCCAAGTTTAGGGGTCGGCCCCAGTGTTTGACAGAGTTTATACCCAGAATTTGGTACTCGACCTCTGAGGTTCTTTCCTTTCTTAGACTTCCTCCCTCTTCCTCCTGCTGAGCTCCACTACTCTGCAGCTGCTGTGGTAATTCTCAACTATCTGATTCCTGAAGCCAGTTTAAAACTTCAAACCACCCAAGAGGAGCCTGCTCTCAGGCAGAACACCATGAACTTGGGAAACTCACCCAAGGCCACTCCAAACCAGTTTCTATTTCTGTTTGTTTGCTCTACAATGTCCTCATACTTTTTTTCATGTTGTCCAGAGATGGCTGTCAGTACTTGTGGGACCACTTGTCCAACAGGAGCCACTACTCCATTTTTGGTAATTCTAACCCCCTACTATTCTTAAAAGTACACATATTCAAAACTGCAATTGACATAACCCCCTTTCCCATGTTTCTCTCTCTCAAGACCCCGACTGAGTCAGTCAGTCCCTTTGAACCAAAGGAGCTCAACTAAACCAGAAAGAGAGGCCTCTGGGAGCTGGATCCTGTAATTCTGTATACGAACCAACACAAGTCCCAAGTTCATCCCAAGACGTGTATGCAAAACATACTCAAATAGGTAAAAGTTTCGAGAACTGAAGATAGGAGCTATTGTCAGGGTCCCACACTAAGCCTGAGGTGTGCACATGAGGAGATCCAAAGCAGCAGAATAAAGGCTTCGAAAACTGAACTCACAGTGGAACCACTGTCCGTGACACAGAAAGTTCAGTCTGGACCTGTCTAGTTTCAAACAGAATAATAATAATCTCCTGAAAGGATACAATAAAAAAGTTACTCAACATACAAAGAATCAAGAAAATCTAATTCTCAAAGAAAAAGGCAGTAACAGATGTCAATCTCAAGATGATCTAGATGTGAGAATTATCAAAGATAAGGTAGCTATTTTAATAGTCCATTCTCCATAGAGGAAGGGTAGGCACTTGAAATGATGGTAAAAACTCATAAGTAGAAAATATAAAAAGAACCAAATAGAAACTTTATAACTGAAAAATCAAGGGAAAAGTGATTTGACAAGGAAGCAAGTGTACACAAAAGAGAGCAAACACTGAATAAGAGAATAACATAAATAGATGAGAATAAAAGTCTAACTGTAATAAAAGAAAATTGTCCTGACAGTCTGTATCTTAAGCTCTTAACTGTAGTGGAGGGGGAAAAAACCTAGAGATCTCTAGTAAAGATGCTTTCAAAGTGTCAGTCGCTCATTCGTGCCCAAGCCCTTGTGACCCCATGGCCTGCAGCCCACCACGCTCCTCTTGTCTAAGGGATTCTCCAGGCAAGAATACTGGAGTGGGTTGCCATTTCCTTCTCCAGGGGATCTTCCTGACCCAGGGATCCAACTCGAGTCTCCTGCATTGGCAGGTGGATTCTTTACTGTCAGAGCCACCAGGGAAACTGATAAAGACAATTTTTCTACCTCCTCTTGAGGTCCTGTGAAAGCACTCATGATTCACCTCTGAAGAATATTCAAATTCTATAAAATTTGTATGACATAGATTAAAAGAAAACTCAACTACAAATGAGGGGATTTGGTTCAAGTTATAGGCTCTACCAAAACTAAGTGATTAGCATCCCTTCTCTAACATTTAGGTCCTCATTGTTACAAATGAGCAACGACAACTTAAGCTTTGTGATGTCGTCCCACGATCTAATTTTAGGAACTGTCTGAGGGTCATTCCAGTTTCCCCAGATCTTAATTTTTTTTTAAGTTGTTTCAAACTAGTTTACTTAGGGGTTCCATTTTCACTTCTCAATAGACTATATGTACTTCTCATATGCTTCTTCACTCACTCATCTAGTTCTGAAGGGTTTCTGAGTGTCATCCTGATTAGCTAACCACCTTCATAATAAGATTTGTTGACAAGTCCTGGATTTTCTGCTGGAGCTTTATTAATTTCAGTTACTTTTCCTGACAGAGGAGAACAGAGTTCACTAGCAGCTTTCACACTTTCCAAAGCACCAGACTCCTTGTCTGTTCAATTTTACCCCAACTTCAGGTAGATTACAGTAAACAATATCTCCCAAAAGCTTCCCGTGTAATTTCCTACTGTTCCATCATTGCTTTCTGTTGTTATCCATTCATGTTTTTCTGAGAATTTCCGCACGGACAGCAGAGCTGGGCGGGTGTGCAGCACCCAGCCGCGGCCCCAGGGGAGAGCGCTTTGGGTGCTGAGACGGGACGCTGCTGCAAACAGGAGCCCACATGCTCTGCACGGCTCGCAGGGGCCCTGAAGTTTCTCACTGCTCTAGTTACTTGTTTCTGGCAGACAAGGAGAATCTTTGCATCAGGTAGCTGTGATCAGCAAGGTACAGAACACTGTCAACAGACACACAATGCTAACCAAAGGTTTGTCAGTTTCTAGTAGACTCATGAGGAAAAAAAAAGGTTTTTAAGGTGGCAATTGACTCTAATAGTCTATTTTTATTTAATCCAATATATCCAAACAATATCATCTCTTGAGATCCAAGCAAGACTAAGATTTCACTTAGAAAACAAAAACAACTCTTCATAATCCAGTGTACATTTTATATTTACAGCATATTTGAGTTACAACTAGTCACTTTTTCAAGAGCTCAACAGTTACACGTCACTAGTTATAACTAGTCACTTTTTCAAGAGCTCAACAGTTACACATTACTAGTTACAACTAGTCACTTTTTCAAGAGCTCAACAGTTCACATCACTAGTTACAACCAGTCACTTTTTCAAGAGCTCAACAGTTACGCATCACTAGTTACAACCAGTCACTTTTTCAAGAGCTCAACAGTTACACATCACTAGTTGCAACTAGTCACTTTTTCAAGAGCTCAACAGTTACACATCACTAGTTGCAACTAGTCACTTTTTCAAGAGCTCAACAGTTACACATCACATCACTAGTGGCTGCCACGCCGCCCAGTGCAGCTGCAGACGTGGGGTGGGAGGGGGCGGGAGAGGTGAGACCAAGGTGTCGCGATGAGTTATCTGTCTGCCTCCTACACACACACACACACACACACACACACAGTATACCACTGACGGTTATGAGACCTGTCTGCCTCCTACACACACACACACATACACACACACACACACACACACAGTATACCACTGCCTCCTACACACACACACACACACACACACAGTATACCACTGACGGTTATGAGACCTGTTCTGTTACAGGCAGAAGGACAAATCAGAGAAAGCCTGGTTTTGAAATAAATTTCCATCCCTACTACAGGTAGAAACTTCAATAAAAGGGGGGGGAAAGTAGACAAATGACTTATGGATCATTTCAAAATAAATGAATTAACTTTATTTCTATGAAAAACCACTGATGATTCTATCCTACTTGCAACTGAGGGGAGAAAGTGTACAAGGAATACATTAAAAGACTTTATGAAACAAAAACATTCCTCCATCAAATGAATTAAAAGACTGGTGAAGGAAACACAAAATGTGTTTAAAAAGTACACAATATTCAATTCAGATGCTTCACTGTGATACTTAACTTCTGAAATATCAGGCAAAATATCAAATCCCCCCTTCCAATGAAAACAACAATTTGCCCTGTCTGCCAGAAACAAGTGAAAGTCGCTCAGTCCTGTCTGACTCTTTGTGACGCCATGGACTGTACAGTCCTTGGAATTCTCCAGGCCAGAATACTGGGGTGGGTAGCCTTTCCCTTCTTCAGGGGATCTTCCTAACCCAGGGATTGAACCCAGGTCTCCAGCATTGCAGGCAGATTCTTTACCAGCTGAGCCACAAGTGAAGCCAGAAAATAATAAAAAGCTTAAGAAAATTTGCAAATGCAAATATAATTTTTTTAAAAGGCCTCTACAACAATTTCATTCCTTAACTGTCCCTCATGTAATATAAAAGGCAAGACACAATCTCTGTGAGAACCCAGAATTCCACTCCAATTCCATCATGCCACAGTCCCTATCATTTCCATCTCAGAACAGAAATACAGACACGTTCTCTAAAGAGAAGAAAAAACCGTGGGAAAAGACTTGGTTTAGACTTCAGACTTTACAATTTATTATCTAAGCCATTATGAACAGGAAAAATGGTTTCCTCACTTATAAAACAGAGATGGTAACAGACTCACAGTTACACAGATATTTAAATATCTATCTACTCTCTTTCAGAACACTCATTCATCTTTCCATTGTTGGTCTGATTTTAATTTACATTTTCTTATGTGTCAAAAAACTGTAAGCTAATCAAAATGTCTTGGTGTCTCCTACATATTTAAAATATATCTCTGATTTGTTGTAAACTCATAAATCCCTACATTGAGTCATGTTTTAAAAATATCAGATTACAATGAACTCACATGATTCCACTAAAATTTAACTGGAAATGAATGTCAAGTGAGATGGTCTTTTATATATAGAAAGTAGGTAGAAAAATAAGAACACTAGCATCTTTTTAAAAAAACAGATCCTCCTGACAGGAGGAAATAGTAATCATAGCATAGGAGAAAAAATAGACATTGTGAAGAAATTCCGTTTAAAAGAATCAGGAGAAAAACCAAAGAAATGACTGAAATTAACTAGCTTGCAGAAAAGGACAGAACGTGAAGAAGAAAACAAACAGTATCTGTTAGATTTGGCAGTTTCTGTCTTTTACCTCTCAAACTTCAGTATGTTAGTTTTTCTTTGGAACAAAAAATTAAAACGCAAATGTTTTTAAAAAGCAGTATTATCCCCTGGAAAGATGGATGGATTAATGAAAAAAAGCAAGGAAAAGAAGATTCTAACTGGCTTCAATATGTCCATGAAATATGATTTGTAGTTTCAAATTCGGCTATATTGCTAGTATTGGACCAGGAGCCCAATTCTAATCAGGAGATGCAGGTTTGATCTCTAGATAGGGAAGATCTCTGGGAGAACAAATTGGCAATCCACTCCCATATTCTTGCCCGGGGGAATCCCATGGACAGAGGAGCCTAGTGCGCTACTGTCCAAAGGGTCGCAAAAAGTCAGACAAGACTGAGTAAGCAAAGCACAGCACAGCCCAACACACAACACATCCAGGATCCTAGATGTGTCAGATCCTATTAAGACTGAATTTAACATAGTATAGTCAGTGTGAGAAGTTGGAAAAACTTTATTTTGGGCTCCTTGAGACATAAAGAGCCATATTTTATTTTTGGTTGCATGGTGCCTCATACTAAGAAATTGTAGAACAGAGGCCAAGATTATATGACATATGAAGATCAATTTTTAAATTGCTACTCACCATAACAAGTTAATTATTACACCATACGGCTACTCACCATAACAACTTTTAACTATTTCACCATAACAAGTCAACTATTACATTTAATATAAGGATTAAATCCATATAAGAATCTACACTTTGCCTTCTAAATGATGCCACAATCACTCAGGTTTCATCTTGATCAGTCATATCAGCCTCACACCACACAACAAACACCTAATGGTAAAGATGAAGGCATTCAGTTAAACCCAACTCCAGGGACTTCCCTGGTGGTCCAGTGGTTAAGATTTTGCCTTCCAATCGGGGGGTGCATCCCTGGTCAGGGAGATAAGTGTTAGCTGCTCAGTCATGCCCGACTCTTTGCGACCCCATGGACTGCAGCCCACCAGGCTCCTCTGTCCATGAGATTTTCCAGGCAAGGATACTGGAGTGGGTTGCCATTTCCTTCTTCAGGGGATCCTCCCAACCCAGGAATCGAACCCAGGGGTCTCCTGCACTGCAGGCAGATTCTTTACCAACTGAACTACAAGGGAATATATACACACACACACACACACACACACACACACACACACACACTCTTTTCTTCTCCTTCATCTCTCCTTTTAGAAAACTGTAGAGTTCCCTGGTGGCTCAGATGGTAAAGAATCTGCCTGGAATTGGGGTTTGCTTCCTGGGTCAGAAGATCCCCTGGAGAAGAAAATGGCAACCCACTGAAGTATTCTTGCCTGGAGAATTCCATGTACACAGCAGCCTGGTGGGCTATAGTAAGACCCCACATATCTTGCGGTCAAAAACCCCAAATATAAAACAGAATAGTGTAACAATAGTATAACAAATTCAATAAAGAGTTTAAAAATGGTCCATATCAAAAAGAATCTTATAAAAAAAAAACATACAACTCCAATGTGCATGTGCTCTGCTTTTCTGAGTTTATCATTTATTTTGCTTTTACAGAAAATAAATCATACATTTTTCAAAGGGATACCTGCTCAGACATATGCAAAAGCACAGACACTTCTGAAAGAAATTCAGCCTGTAGCTATTATTTTCAGTTTCATCCATTCAAAGGGGAAGAAATAAAAAATCCACAAAACTAATAGAGTTTTTCACTATAACTCTCTTACTATTGACTTGAAAATTAGTTCTTCAGGGACATAAACTCTCCACCAAAATAAAATGAATACTTCACACAATCCTGTCTATACGGGCAGTACCATTCAATCTTCACATTTAGTAATACCACTTCAAAATCACGATAGTGGATGAAAATAATAATGAGTTTTTCTACAGTGAACAGAACAAATTATTTCATAGATGATATTCTTGAGAAGTGGAGAACAAAAAGTAACAGATCGTTAGCTCCTCAATACACACCACACTGCTCTTGGGGAGTTACCTCTCAAAGGGGTCTTATCCTCAGTCGAGCAAGTCATAAATTACTTTTATTAATTCTCTTAGGATAATCAAGTTCTAGGAGAAGAGATGTTAACAAAATACAGTAGGGCAATTTATGAATGAGATTAACTAATTTACACTGAGAAATGTAGTTGCAAGTAGACTAGAATATCCATTGACACAACAGCCAGTGGGCACTGGCAGCGCCCAGGCCACAAGCCCTGCTCACTGTTCTCCTTACCAAGTAGGCACTTTCTTACTGCAAACACCTGAAGGTCATCTGGTCAGTGACGTCAGGAGAGAGTACTAAGGAGCTGATGTCTTGCCCTTTCCAAAGCATAACTCCACCAATAAAGAATGGAGCTGTTGCACAAATTGCCCCTTTCGTGACCACTGAGTGGAAGAACTAAGGGGCATGTTCTACACCAGCTTCCAAAGGTCCCAACAAGAAATGGTTCCAATTGCCTAAAATATTAACCTGTATCCTGTACTCGTCTCCTTATCTTCCTTTTCTTATTTCCTTACAGGAACTTTCTGGGTTCAGCTTTCAAAAAAAATGGTTATAATCAAGGGTCTGATTCTACAGAAATCAAACCTGACAACTGGTCAGTGAGGTTTTATTCTTAGTAGGAAAATCTTGTTAAACCAAATTAAGTTTTAGAAGCAGTGCGATGACTGGAGAATTACAAAAAAAGAGAAAAGAGAAGGCCTAAAGGGACTGGTCGACAAAAATGGATAGTCTTTTATTGAAAAATGAGAATTTATCTTTGGAAGAGTTCAAAGGAAAAAACATACAAACTGCTCTAAAGCATGTGAGATGCAAATGAGAACTAAATTGAGACACCATTTTTCAACTATGAAATAAAATATGTATATATCCAAAAGGTTCGGACTATATACCGTTTACAAGTGGGAAAACAGGCACCTTCACACATTACTGGGAAAAACAGAGAATGGCATAAAGCCTAAGGAAGAGAATTTGGCAAGCTGCCTCAAAATTACATGCTCATACCTAAAACTCTCATTCATGAAACAGCTAAGCTACATCTAGGTAATGAACTGCTACTCAGCTATTATAAAAACAGAGGACTAATTCTATACAGTACTATAAAGGTGGTCTCCAAACGTTCTGTGGACTTCTATACAAAACTATACAAAACATTTAAGTTGACTTCTGAGCGTTTTTGATAGGATTCTGGTCTCTGATAGCTTCCCTGCTTTGTGACAAGACAGGGTGTTACTGAGCTCGTCTTCTATTTATACATACAAAACAAAGCGTGTGTGTGTGTGTGTGTGTGTGTGTGAGTGTGTCTAGACACCCACACACACACTCACATACACAGACTCACAGGTTTGTTTATATTTTTAAAAATAGCAACCTAAGCTAAACTTGGTTACCTATAAGGAGAAGAATCTAAGTACACACTTCATTTTGAAGTAATACCAGTGTTTTACATAAAGTTATAAACAAGATTAAATCAGTATTTTCAAACCCTAAGAATTAAAAATAAAATGAAACAAATGGACCTGATTCTGACCAAGTTGGTGGAAAAATCATATAAATGGATTTACTTTGAATGTAAACCCCAGTGGGACATGGGCAAAAGAAAAAAAATAAAATTGCTATTTTCAGTAATCATATTGGTGGTAATGGTTTAAATATATAAATATATATTTATAAATATAAAAATTATACTATGTACAATATCTTATATTAACATATTTATATCTTACACACTTTATTTTATAGTTTTAATGTTTTACACATGTTAAATACATATATAGCATTATACTAATATGTAATATAAATATACAAAAGAAACAAGTTTACGTAAATACCATTAGAAAAAGACATTATTCAGCATGAAAAAGGATGGAAATATTGAAATCAAAGAATTTAAGCTTGAAAAATTAAAATCCAAACTTTTTATCAGATGTATCACAGACACACCAGATACATATCCAGAATACAACAAATGCCCTCAGCACAAAACTGGGGCTCTACATACTGCTTCTCACTAAAAGGAACTCGACTTTCTGGAGACACGGCTGAGTTGAGGACTGAGGAAGGACACGGAGAAGATGAGCTCAGGAACATCCTGTCATGTCACAAAGCAGGGAAGCTATCAGAGACCAGAATCCTATCAAAAACGCTCAGAAGTCAACTTAAAAAGGCTCCCTAGGCTAAGACAACCTGAGTATCCTAAAGGATAAAAACTACAATGCAGTAAAAAATCAAATTATTTAAATTCACAAGCTCAGAGAGACACTTTTTGTAAAAGTTCTTTCTGGTCTACTTTTCCCAGCATTCTATGAAACAACTTAGCACTTTAAATATTGGCAGATAAACTTATGTACAAAACAGGAATAGAGCTACAGATACAGAAAACTGGTAAATAAAGGGAAGAATCAAGAATTTGGTATGCCGTTTCTGTGCAAACTGTGCCACAGAGTAACCAAATACCTAATGAGGGAAGTTTCTTTTTATAGAAATATTACAGTAATAAATAATAAGAGATGATCTAGGTAATGACCATCAATGGTCACAGAGACAAATCAATATTATACGCCTCTCCTTAAATTACTTAGTACCTCCTACAATATGTTCCGACTGCAGCACGCCAGGATTCCGTGTCCATCACCAGCTCCCAGAACTTGCTCCAACTCATGTCCATCAAGTCAGTGATGCCATCGAGCATCTCATCCTCTGTTGTCCCCTTCTCCTCCTGCCCCCAATCCCTCCCAGCACCAGGGTCTTTTCTAATGAGGTGGCCAAAGTATTAGAGCTTCAGCATCAGTCCTTCTAATGGATATTCAGGACTGATTTCCTTTAGGATGGACTGGTTGGATCTCCTTGCATTCTTGCTGTACTTGTTACTTTCCTGTGACAGTTTTTGGCTGTTGCGAGGGTTAGGGGGTTGGTTTATTTGGTTTTGGGGTAGTGTAAGGTGATGACAGTAATTTCTTAATATCACCATACATCCTTTTAATTTGAAGTTTTACAGATTGACAACAAAATTCATATATTACATTTGGTTGCTACTTACAGGTTATGCTTCACTACGTACGGCTTCTGTCACCCTACCCCCATCCCCAAATAATGCAGAAAAACCTGAATTAATCTTTTAAATCTAACTACTGATTTATTTTAAAAAGTCAAGGGAAAGAGAGGCAATAAGGATGCAATCAAGACAAATGTATTAGAAGGATAAAAAGAGGTAAAGCATAAGCCATATATAAAAATGACTTAAAAATGACTTCAGGGATTTTTCAAAAAATTGGCAAATATGCTTGAGATAGCTGAATTTAAAATACAGTCTACAAGCTGTTTCCCAAACAAAACAACACACAGGCTATGTGAGAGGTACATTACAAAGTCACTTGAAGGTAGGCGCTTAGAAGAGAGAACCAGTAGCATCACAATTGGCTCTCAGACATCCAACAGGTCTGTGCAACTTATTTCTTGGGGGAGACATACCACAAATAGCTAAGACTCCAACAACCAAGAAAAACGCACAGGTTTCAAAAGTGAACTTCAAACAAAACAGTTACTCAAAATGCTTGATGAGCTGTTTATGTGAGAAACTGTAGTGCTCCAGAAGAAACAGAAGATTTACTGATGGTTAATGAATCACCCAAGTACCATAAAGAACCCATAAATATTTCATATATGAATGAACGACCATGTCATCCTTGTGCTAGGTAGAGACAGAACAAAAATCCTTTTTTCCCCCAACATTCCCCATTACCTACTGAGGGGAAGGAGAATGGGAAAAGGGAGACTGGAGACAGGGAGAGGTCATTTTCTCATCAGCAGTAAGAATACAGAAGATAGCTCAGGCAGAGGAACTCTGACACGCTGACACGTCCATTTTTAAAATGAATCATTTCCTAGAAATATTTTCACAGATAACTTGCGTATCGCTCTCACTCATTCTGGTTCTAGTTAATTTTTAGTATTTTTTATTTCAGACAGATGCATCTATAATTTCCCACCAAGTTCCATAAAACTTAATCAGTTTCTATAGCTCCCTAATTTAATATTTAAAATGAAAATTTGACTAAAAATAATTAAAAGTTTTGATAATGCACTATAGAAAACATTGTTGTAAGACATTAATTCTTAAAAAAAATAAATAAAAATTCATAATTCATTCTATTTCCTGATCCCCCAAAAACAGAGCCATATCACTTATGTTAGGAATTACTTTTTGTAAGGTAAAAATCACTCTGATTTCTAAGTAACAGTGATGAGATCACTTAGCCTAGCTAGAATGAACATTAGAAATTTAGTCCAGTGCTATCACCTACTTTTTTAAGAGTGCTTCTGCCAAGTCACACAAGACATATGCAGCAGAGAGCGAATCCCAGTTCCCACAGTCTAGTGGTCTTTTGCTGTATCACACAGTGGACAGATTTTCATTCCACAGAGAAAAGATTCTAAACAATCTTGTTAAATAAGTAAGAATGCTTCTCCTAATAATTATCCACTTACTAAAGACAGGTAGAATTTTAGCCATTTAACTGCCCATTAACTATAAATATTATGAGAAATGTGATATGACAATTTCAGTAAGATGATGGACAAAAACACAAGAGGTATTACTGCCACTGTAACTTGAGTTTAGTACTCTTCATTCTGATAACCTCAGCAAAGACAATGGAAATCTTCAAATCAAGTGTTCTGCCTTAGAAAACAAATAAATAATCAAACATTATTTTCTAAGTACCTTAAATTACATATTTTAAAAAACAGTTCTTCAGTTTGGGAACAAATGAATTTTGTCAAACTGTGGAAAACTTAAAAATTTTTAACAGGTTCTTAAAAATAAGACAATAATAAAAAGAGCAATTAAGACAATCTCTGACAGAAGAAAAAGGAGAAATTCTTACCATTGGCAGTGCATTGATGTGGGGATGTACAACTGAGTATCTGGTACCGCCAATCACAAGTTGCTGTTGCTGAAGCTGAGGAAAAAGGAAAGTAAAATATTCAGTGCATCCTAAAACACATTCTGCTGAAAAGATTTCTCATTCCAAATTTTACAGGAAGGAAATACTATCTCTATATCTTTAAGGCCCCCACCAGAGAGTATGTTTCTCTCCCTAAGCAACTGTTGTCATAAACAGCAGCAACTTTTGAGCATGTAGTACACAGCAGGCACTGAATCATTACAACATTTCTAAAAAGTTGACACAATGAACAAAATGAGGCTCAAGAGATGAATTTGCATAAAGGAGGCACTCACCGCCATTCAACTCAACTCACGCAAATATCACCACTACTGGGCCCAGTATGGCAGGTTCCTAATCTACCAGCAAGAGCCATGAAAAACACTATAAACTTATATGTTACATATTCTGTTTAATGACTAAGAGAAAACATCACTGGTTTTGAAGCAATTTCAATCAAAATGTACTAAACTGGAAATCTCTTCAGACTTTCTATTCTACAGAGTTTACCCAGTCTTCTCAATTGCTGGGGCACAGCACATTATTTTTCAAGTCCATTGTCTGCAAGTACACAGTGGTTTTTCACACACCCTTTCAGAGTGGCAGCTTTCGGGTGAGACACTGACCAGTGCAGCTCCCACCATGGGCAAGCAGAGTGCACCTTTCTATAAGAGTACAAGCTGATGCCACACGAAGGCATGCAAGAGATTTTCTTCATACACCAAAAAGTGTTAAGCCAGTAACACTAAAAAGATAACCTGGCAAATACACCAAATATATGCAGAAAAAATGCAATCCCTTGAAATGTGCTCCTCTCTGATTTTATCTTCAATTGACTGAAACCCTCATTCTGCTGATTACCAAGGCCACACTAAATAACTTCAGTGCTATTATACAATTTTTCACGTAGCTGAGCTGTAAGAATATCTAGGAATTAAAATAATATTTATTAAACACACCACACATTTATAAGTGAAATTATAAACGGTTATATCAACATATGATATTTCACCGGCTTCTTGTGCTTCAAGACAGGTAAGTGAGCCTCAAGGCTTTCTGGCACAAAACACTGAGCTACTCAGTAGATCTTTACTAACACCTATTGGGGAAAATGTTCTATAGACATCATGATTGAATCCAAACAAAAACTAGATTACTGCTAGGTTCTGTCTACCTCAGTGTCATTTATTATGGACATCAATTATTTTACCATACAAGTTTTCGTGAATTTTTGAGCTCTAACCTATGTAGACTGGCATACATTCATTCTGCTGCCGCTGCTAAGTCACTTCAGTCGTGTCCGACTGTGTGTGACCCCATAGACGGCAGCCAACCAGGCTCCCCCATCCCTGGGATTCTCCAGGCAAGAACACTGGAGTGGGTTGCCATTTCCTTCTCCAATGCATGAAAGTGAAAAGTGAAAGTGAAGTCACTCAGTCGTGTCCGACTCTTCGTGACCCCGTGGACTGCAGCCTACCAGGCTCCTCCGTCCATGGGATTTTCCAGGCAAGAGTACTGGAGTGGGGTGCCATCGCCTTCTCCATTCTAGTTATTTATAAATAACTAATATATGCTACTGAACTTCATACAACATTCTAGATCCTTAACAGTAAGGTTCATCAGTACCAACAGTGAAATCACACTGTATGTCAAATGCGTTTCTTGAGAATCTCTAATTTTTTCATCCACCTTCTAAAATGATTAGATCAGGGAAGGTGGAAAGCTTATTCTAACTGTTTAAGTACCTGCCCTACCATTTTCTTGTTTCCTATTCTTGTTCATGTTTCTGATATTCTGTTTCTTTGTAGGAATCTTCACATTATTAGTCTATTTTATGGGGTTTGGTTAAAACTGAATAATATAATCCACAAATCTACATAATCAAATACTAGTAAACTTATAGTAATAAGCCCCAATACATGGCAATTTTCAGAAATAGAATGAGTGAATGGGCGTGCCACTGTCGCTCTGCAGAACTCCAACCCTTTGAACACCATTATGGACCATACGTTATACATGACTCTCTGATACCACAGCCAAGTTGAACCGCAGTATCAAATATTAAAAACATTTAATTTTTAAAATCTAAAATGAGCATATATGGAGTAACTAAACACTGTACTTCAATGGAGAGCTTTCACTACTAGGATGTGTACACACCCAACACACACAAACTTACACACATGTACCTTTGGGAAATACTAAATCAGATTATTCCTGTTGCTAGTCTTTACTTCCCCCTCCCTGGTTCTCTCCTCTTAATTTTTTTGTTGTGAGTCCTGTCATCACTCTCACAGAGGTCTCTAATCTCAGTTTTCTCTAAATATATTTTCTCTTCCCTTCTTTTCTTCATTCATTCATTTAGCTTTTATCAGGTGACAGCTCCTCATGGGAAAAGCCCACAAGAGTGATTTAATACTGAAGGGGTTAAATATCTGATTCTAGGAGTTGAAGGGTAAATAAATCTACGGAAAATGGTGTATTAACAACCAGGGGTCCAACCTATGCCCCTTGCAGGGGAAGCCACAGAGTCCTAACCACTGGACCACCAGGGAATTTCCAGAAACTTTTAAAAATTATACATAGGGCTATATTTTGGTTTCTGCATTAATATTTTCCTGGTCAATTCATTTTGAAAGCATCAGTTCTCCAGTGTTCAGTCTTCTTTATGGTCCAACTCTCACATCTGTACATGACTACATAGTTTGGCTAGATGGACCTTTGTCGGCAAAGTGATGTCTCTGCTTTTTAATACGGTGTCTAGGTTTGTCATAGCTTTCCTTCTGAGCAGCAAGCATCTTTTCACTGATGCTTTCAAATTGTGGTGCTGACCAAGACTCTTCAGAGTCCCTTGGAGATAAACCCAGTCAATCCTGAGGGAAATCAACACTGAATATTCATTGCAAGGACTGATGCTCGAACCTGAAGCTCCAAAACTTTGGCCATCTGCTGTCAAGAGCCACCTCACTGGAAAAGAACCCGATGCTGGGAAAGATTGAAGGCAGGAGGAGAAGGGGATGACAGAGGATGAGATGGTTAAATGCCATCATCGACTCAACAGACATGAGTTTGAGCAAACTCCAGGAGACAGTGACAGACAGGGAAGCCTAGTGTGCTGCAGTCCATGCGGCTGAAAAAAGAGTTGGACATGACTGAGGAACTGAACAACAACAACAAAGGTGACTTAATAGGATAAATATATATTAAAATATAATATATATAAATATATAATATATATTTATAAATATATATTTATATATATATATATATATATTTATATATATATTTATAAAATATATTTATAAAAATATAAAATATATATATATATATATATATATATATATATAAATATATAAAATATAATATAAATATATATTAAAACCACCTGTACTAAAGCAATTCAACTGGCCAAAAAACCCAAAACCATTATGTATCCTAAACACCTGCCTTTATAATCTCACTTGCTCAACCTCCTCTACTCTTGCTGCAGCAGATCACCCTCCCTGCTCTCAGTACTCTTTGGCTGCCATGACACTGCCCATTACTTTGGCAGAAATGTCCTTCTACTGTGGTTTTGCCCACAAACCTAGCCCATCTCTTCTTTCAAGTTTCAGCCCAAATCAGCTTCCTCCCTTGATTACTCACTTACTACTTGAGAGAAGTGCGTGTCTCCCTTACCACAACTCTGAATTGCCTCATGCTCTCCCCATGCCTCCCCTATCAGGCTTCCCCAGGCCAGGGACTGATCTGCTCATCTTGCTATCCCACCACAGAGCTAAGAACAATGCCTTGAGCATACAGTTTGTGGGATACACATGATGATAAAGTTACATAGTATCTATTATGTGCAGGAATAGGTACAAACATATTTGACAATAAAACACAGTAGAACTGAATTACAACACAAATCACAATAGCAAGGAAGAATTCAACAGGTAGTTTTGCTTTGTTTTTAATACTTAGGAGAGCCTGGCTATACCAATAATTTTAGTATCACTTCCAAGAAAGCCAATAAAGGTTGATCTTTTGCCATTAAAATAAAAAAACTATGATAAGCCACATCATAAAATCTGTGACTCTATGAACTACTTAGTGTACTACATAAACTAAACCCATGTGCTTCACTTCTTGTGATAAAATAAATGTTTGCAGGCTTTAATTTCATCTATAAACAAAAAGCTGTGCTTTTAGAATCTATAAATTTCAGAACATTTTACCTAAAATAAATGAAGTATTAATCTTAGAATGAGCTTTCAGTATAGAAACAGACACTGCTAATTCAGCAGACATACATAATCAGGCTTTTTTTAAGATGAAAAATCCTATAAAAAAACAGCATAACAGTGTATTTTGACTGATTTTCAAACATAATACCCTGCAATCTCTCGAGGCAAATTTCTTTGATTTATAAATCTCTTTTAAAAGCTAATGGATTATGAAACTTCTCCCTAAAAAAAGTAAAAAAAAATTTTTTTTTGCTTATAATTCATAGCAGTGACATAATCTAATCTAGAAACCAGTAACTAGTAACAAAAGCAAGAATGAGTAACTGGTATCTTTAAGAAATAAAAGTTACAAATGAATTTTTTAAATTTGGAGAACTGCAGGGAAATTATCTCAAGAATTAAGAGAAAATTTTATCAATCCTACCATAATCAATCTTCTTAGAAAGATTTTTGTTAAATGAACTTCTGGACAACAGAGAAGTCACAGATAAAGTTCAAATTAAACTGCTTAGCACAAGACTGAAAGCACAATAAATAATGGTGATTACCTCCAACTAGAACTTTTAAGAAAGGAATATATTTGTAAATCAAAGAGTTTCAACTTAATCTTCTCAATTACACTGATCCATTTCACACAAAATGACTTTGTTAGCTGCCTTCTTCAACATGGCAATCTCAAATAACTATACATTCATCAAAGCAAAGCATTATGTCCCTCAGTCTCCTCACCCTATTCTCATTTCTCAGGGAACCACACACAGATGTAAGCTGGGCAGCCAGAAGAGGAAGTTACTGAAAAGGGGGAAGGAGCTGTGATAGAGGATTATCTTAAGAAAACTGACCCTGAGATCAGGCCCACAGGCAGAGCAGTTAGGCCAAACACAACGTACCCATCACTGCCTCTGATTTCCACTTCACTTTGTTATTTAAGTGATTTAGGGGAAATGAATTTTATTATGATCCCAAATTTTCTAAAAATAAGAAATATGCAGGAACACAAACGCAAAGCAAAATATAAACATGCACTGGTGTCTAGCCATTCAACTATTAACTTCAGTTAGGTTAGTTTCACTGGCAGTATCACATGTGGTTCAATTCTGTATTACATTTATATTTAAAAAAAAAAAAAAAAAAACCCACTATGGGCAGAAAACAAAAAGACTCAAGGGCCCCAAAATATGCCTGTCAGGAAGTAAGCAATCCATTTAAAGACAATAAAAACAATAGATTCATACTAAGCCACAGAGATTTTTAAATTAAAGTTTGGTTTGGGCAGTTCCGAGTGTTATTAAAAGTAAAGTTTATTTTTAGGCACTAACATCCACTCATCAAAAGCTTTCAGGCCACTAACTTTCAAAGTAGAGAATCTGAATATGAGAAAAGGCTCAGAATCAAATTTAAGCTCTGATGCTAGAGAGGTGATACAAAAATGTATTGTTGCCCATTACTTTTTTAAAAACTGAGTACATCAACATTATGTAACTGTTAGCTAATTTATTTTCCTAAAAAAAAAAAAGTCACTAGATTAATGGTGCATCTGTAACTTAAGCTGCCTTAGAAATATGACAGATTTGACATTGTTTTCTTTAAAAAAGCTGATAGCAGCTAAATCATTTTTTTAAAAATAGTTTAAGGGGAAGAAACAAGTAAAAGGTAAATGGAAACAATAAAATAGCGTAAGGATCTAAGAAATAATGACACTGAAAAAAAATTAAACTTTCCCTATTTGCCTAAAACCACACAAGCAGATGTGTGACACGGAACGAGTCAGAAAAACTGACATAATTCCTAGATCTTATTAGATTTCTTACTCTTCCCAAGGGGTGAATATTTGATTCAAGATGCCAAAGAATCTGAATAGGTAATTAGGCTAGACAACACAAAAATCATTCTGCTGAACAATCCATTCCCAGCAGAAATGAAATAGCTCTGCCAGGGATGTTGAGTCTTGGATTAACTCTGTCCACAAAAATACCTTTTCAGATTCTAACTTGGGACACAGAAGGTCCTTCACTTGGATTTAATTGGTCTAGGATAGAATCTGCACATCTGTTGAATTTAAAAGCTCCTACAGGTGATTCCAATGGGCGCTGAGGACCACTGGACTATGTGGCAGGAAAGGGCAGGATGGGGAACTTTACTAGACAAATTATTCATCTATGCGGGGAGGGGGCAGGCACAGAGGGATCACATCTTTCAATAATATTAGCACTGCAAAATGAGTCCTTCTCTCATTTTAAGAACAAAAGTGGGAAACATACCATATTGAGTAGAAGTTTTATTAATTTGATTTTAAGATTAACAAAAGAAACAAAAGATGAATGATAAACTCAATTCTTCTCCCCAAAAATGAATTAGAAAAGCAAGGACAATAATAATGAGGACATCTCAGAGAGAAAAAAGACACAGACCACAAAACAGGAATTACTGCTTTAAAGAGGTACATTCATACCTTTTAAACAAAATCTGGATTATCACTCGACGTGGAAATTACTATAGTGGAATATGATAAGGTGTTTTAAGCGTGTCCTGCTAAATTCCTTCCAACTCAGCCTTCAAGTATGCTATCAGGACCACCAATAACCTCTGCGGCATCTTTGCACAAATTAGACTCCAGAAGGACAAATGAGATAAAAAGAGAAGCCATATTACAGTACCGAGGGTGAAGAGCCTAAACTATGGAAACACACAGCTCTGAAACTACAGCCAGACAACCCAAGACAAGGTACTTAACCTCTCAGTGCCTCAGTGTCCTCATCACCTGTAATATAAACTGTAATGAGAGTTGAGTACCGTAATATTTACAAACTGCTAAAGAGTGCCTGGCACAGAATTCAGATCATTTAAAAGAATACATGTAAGTAAAAAGGAGGCCTTTCCTCTGAGAAGACGACAGTCCCGATATCAGGGAAATGGCTTGGCTGAGTGTGGCCTGAATGTCAGCACCCACTTTACCCTTGGCTGTGAACTTCTGTGCAAGACACCAACTGTCCATTCATACTCTGCTGTGCTGTGTGCTATAGGCTGTAGAGTCCAGCTTTGTCTTCTGTGAGCTGATACAAGAGCTTTATATATATGCACACACAAAAGACAGTAATCGTGGACGAAAGTTCACATGAACATGACATTTACCTTGACCAATGTGACCACACAGAGTGATAATGAATATTCAGTGAAGCAGAGCCTCTCAATCACACTCCAAAACTAAGTCTTTAACTTCCAGTTTGTAATAGAAAGGAAAATGCTTAACATTTTAAAAAATTAAGAACATACCAGCAGATAATTACTAAAATGAAAATTGTCATTCTGAAGTACTCTAGACACAAAAAGAAAAAATATATTTACATGTAATTAGATATTAGGTTCAGAAATTTAAAATACTACATTTCTGTCACTAAGATTCAGAAGAGTTACTCTTGTGTCTTAAGAATATTTCCTCACATACGGAAAAGCTTCAGAACTCATTGCTTGACTTTGTATTTTTAAAATTGGTACAATCTAGACAGGACCAACAAATGTTTTGTCTTCAGTAAGCTAAAACAGATTGCTCATTCAACTACCATGTTTCTATCAGAATGGCAGTCACAAATACACCTCTTTAAGAATTCAAGGTTGTCCTGTCTTTTTAACAAAATTCATTCTCAGTATATTATAAATTGGTGGTGGTTTAGTCAGTCGCTAAGTTGTGTCCAACTCTTGAATATTATAAATTACATATTCATAATTCCAAAAAATGCCTAATTCTCATCTGATGTTGGTTTGCCAAACTGCTTTCAACTTCACCAAACTTAAAACATTTAAACCAGCAAACACACTGTGTATCTGCCTATTCCACTCTGGACACACAGACATAGGAAGAGGGACACAAAGACATACTCTTCCATACTCATTTCACTCTCAATGGAAGGATCATGAAAAGAAAGAAGACCACCTTTCTTTTGTAATTCAATATATTTAGTTCAATACAAAATATTTCTCCTCTCCCTACCCACCACCCAAATTACAATAGAGCACCAGTGGAGACTACAAGAATACAGGGCTCCATTTGACTTTGCAATTGTTGTCATGCAATGGTATAGAGGCTGACACTATGGCCAGAAAGTAAGTATTTTTGGTTTTGCAGGCCACGTAGTCTCTATCACAACCACTCAACTCCTACTACAGTGCAAGGCTGCCACAGACAATACAGAAATGAATGACTGTATTTGTTTACACTAAAACTTTACTCAAAATATACAACAACAAAAAAAGGCTACAGGCAACACTTTGGGGCCCTGAAGTAATAATGCCCAACACCAGCCAAACCTCTACCAATTGAGGACAGAGCATAACACTTGTAGGTTAAACAAAATTTTTAAAACACTTTGTAATCAAAAAAGTAACAGACCAAGCAAAAATAAATTATTCAAGTATTCTCCACTAAAATTATGTAACCATTCTATAGGAAGGAAATTTTCCAAGGCATTCAAACCTATCTTATATGCAACTATACATAGTAATTAAGTTCAATTAGAAAGGAAGAGTACTAAAACTCCAGTATTTCTCTGACATCTTCAGACCTAAAAGGCAGTGGAGGCAGAAAGGAAAGAACACAAGATTTCTACTCTTGTTCCTTAAAAACACAAGTCTTTCACATCATACCCAAACAATCATGAGCAAATCTTCAGTGTCCTCATCTGCAGAATGGGGTTATTCTATAAGGCTACACTCTGCAGAGATGGATAGCTTTACACCAAGTATGAACACAGAGCTTGGGTTACTATAAGGGAAAAAAGTAACACTATGATTTAAAAACAATTAATCCTATTAAACCCTTAAAGATGTTTATGTTTCACACAGAAATAATACTAATAAATATCAGCTACTTGTAAACTGCTTATAGAGTTCAAAAGAATAGTTAGTATTTACAGTTAAGAACAGTCTAGAGGGGCAGTCCTAAGATGGCAGAGGAATAGGAGAGGGACACCACTTTCTCCCCCACAAATTCATCAAAATATCATTTGAATGCTGAGCAAGAACAGTCTCGTATTCAAAGATTAAAAACTTAGGTTCTAAGTTAAAAAAAAAAAAAAAAACTGTTGACTTTTATGACTTACCATGAGATTATAAAAATAGCAATGGGAAGTATTAAAAAAAAAAAAAAAGTCAAACAAGAAGGAACAATGAAGGCATAGAAATAGCAAAATGGTCCTGGAAATGAACTCTCTTGGCCAGAGCCAATGGATCAAGAAAACATCTTGATCATAAGTTTCACCAATACTAGCTCATGTTCACCAAGTAGTGGGTGAGAAGAAATGAGAGTTATTTTGCATATTTTTAATTAAGAGAAAATGATATTGTATTTTAGTTTTCTAACATGGTTAGTGACAACTGAACACCAAAAATCACTTCTATAATGTGAATTAAACAGTTACTGCAAAGGATGTTTTCACATTTTCTAACAATTTTAAATCATAATTCACATATAAATCTGGGGGGAAAAAAGTAAACTGCAATTATCTTTTGAAAAACAAGTTCATAAAACTATCCACAAACAGAATAATATTTAAAACAAGTATCAATTTTCTTATCTTCTCCCACTTCTCTAATATCAAAGCAACTAAAACCTCCATCAACAGCAAAGGATCTGAAGGCAATAAATGTACTCTCTCCATCAGTGAAACATTAATCACCCAAGAAAATGCAAATTAAGATGAAAGCCTGATGCTCCTTCAGGAGACCAGGATGCAGTGCAATTTAAAGTCCATGTTCATCCCTGAACCCAAGTTAAATGGTAGTTTGCTTTCTGGGGTTTTTTTGTTTGTTTGTTTGCTTGCTTTTAATTGGTTGTTAAGATGAGATGTATCCTGCAATAGACAACAGAACTGTGAAAAAATGAAGAGGGGGCGGGAGAAAGAAGGGGAAGAAAAGTTTTATTAATCTCTCTACTACATATTGTTTATGTTAAAAGTTAGCCTTTGACCAATAGCGGAACAAAACTCACTAACGTACGTCAGTAAACAAAAATCCCTGCCCTCACAAAGTTCAAATTCCAGCAGAATTTAAAATCAAGTGTTATGTAAAAGGTGATAAATGCTACAAAAAATGAAAAAGGGAATTCCTTGGTGGTCCAAGGGTTAGAAATCTGCCCTCCCACTTCAGGGGGAACACGTCCAATCCTCAGTTGGGGAACTAAGATCTTGCATGCCGTGGTGCAGCAAATAAAAAGCAAATAAAATAAATTAAAAAGCAAGCAAACAACAACAAAAAAATTTTTTTTTAAAGAAAACTGAAAAAAATGCAAGTAGGGTAAGAAAAATCAGGACTTTTCACAGGGAAGGGAGGCGCTGACGTCCACAATGCAGCAGAAGTAGGCCGGCCAGAACCGGCTTGTATTTCAATTGAGAGCCGGTGAGGTACTCAGGAAGCTACTCTGTATTCGGAAAATCACATATGAAGATGCATCTTATCTTGATGTTGTCAGCTTAGTGTTAGAAAGAGAACCTCATATCCACAAACTATAAGTGACTTTCATGTTTCAATTACTCTAATTTTTTTCTCTGTCTGAAATATCTGTTCTTACCTACATTTACTATGTATTATGAAGCTCTAATTCCTAGGATAGATACTAGGTGTCACAAATGACAGGTTTACATAAATACTTAGCATTACATATAATATTATGAAAGCCATCACAGAAGTCATCAAATGCAAAAGAGAAACGTCATAATTGTTGCCCAGAGTCTGTTCATTCAAACTGTTTTTCATACAAGCATTCTTACAAAGTTAATATCAAAGAACTTCAAACTTTCTCAAGACGCCAGATACTAAAAAACGAAAAAAGGCCACTGAAATGGAATGCCTGATCACTTAAATCCTACTACAGTTTAGATAATAGACTCAATCTTTTAATATCCACCAAATGCTTATATTGTGCCTAGCACTACACACACTTAACTACCCCTCATCACCTTAAAATATTTTAGTTAAAAAGAACTAAACACAACTATGGATATAGACCAACATGTACTGAAATGACTAAGGGTCTCTGGTCTTGTTAGCCTTCCTCCCACCGTGTTCCATATTCTTTATTAGTGCAACAATAAACTCAGCTATAAAATCCTGGAAAAAATCAGAGTTATCTCTATAACTTGTACCTACTGTCATTTCTAAAACATAATTCTAGATCTCAAGGATGGGGGTGGTAGTCGTGGCAAGATTTGTGGAGGTCAGACTATGGCAACAAAATCTCACCTCTTCCTCAGAAGACGGGAAATAAGCCAGAAATTGTTTAAAGAATATTTTGAGGAAAACCAAAGAGGATGAAAATCTGTTGTGTGTGATTGTTCTACGGCCTTTTGATCTCAAGTCAAGGCTAACCAATCAGATGAAAAGAACTACCCTGATGATTCAGACAAGAGGAAATCATAAGACCTAAGCAGACCACAGCTGTAACCTGTTCACTCAAAGGCTACAGGACCGGAAAGCCCATCAGGGTAGCAGCAGGCCAGATGTGTCAGCAGAACATGCACTCCAGGAGCTGCTGTCTTTGCACTTCCTCCTAACCACCACCACATGACTGCTCAGGTACAAGGGTACAAGACTCACAGGAGGCTGTGGAAGCCACCCTGGCTTGGAAACCTTAAGCTGGAACCAACATCCTCTTATTTTAAGGGTCTCATGGGTATAGCTTCCAGGGGACCCAACCCATCAAGGGGCATACTCAGTCAGAAGAATGTACCACTTTCCCCTACCAGGTAGTCACTCCCACTCCAGATGCAACTCACAAATCAGGGACCATTTTGCCAGACCCCACACTGGTAATACCGTTGACATTCTGCCTTTATGTGCCACATGAAACAGAGCTGAAAATTAAACCAAGGTCATTTATCCACAGAAAGAGAAAGGTTTGGTGAACCTTTTCCTCACAACACACTTGGGTCCTTATCCCTACTCTGCCTCTAGGATATCAATGGTCTTGGGCCTGTAACTTAAACTTCTATGGGACTAATTCACCTTCTATACAAGTAATGACTGGGTTGAACTGTGAAATTGTCTTGAGTCTTAAAAAAAATAAACTAGGCTCACTGAAATACAGACTCTCAAAGGAAAGAAGGAAATACCTTCTGAGTTCTAAGAAATAAAGGCAACACAGATATTAAAACTAACTAACAAGCTAAAAAAATATCTAGGGAATTCCCTGGCAGTCCAGTGGTTACGACTCAGCACTTTCACTGCCATGGGCCCAGACAGGGAACTAAGATTCCATAAGCTGCCCACGAGATGCAGCCTCCCAATTTATTTTTTAATTTAAAATTTTAAATTAAAAAATATCTTATTAATAGCACAGAATGCTTGTTTTGAGGATATGAAGGTTAAAGCAAAGCAATGTAGTTCACAAACTTGAGGTCCAGAGGTTCAGTATTTACTAGAAGTAACAAAATAAATACTAAATTCTGCATTGCTTGCGTACTCAGTATCATTTAAATCTCAAAACAAGCTTGTACAGTAGGTATTACTATCTCTGTTTAAGAAACAAGCTAACTGGGGCTCAAAGGAATTATTAGACCAAGAACAACACTAATAAGAGGAAGAATAAGGAACATCAGGTGCTGGGTCTCTTATCAACTTCCTCTCTAGATCTCTCAAGTCCTTTTTCAAAGCCTTTGCTTCCAAAGAGTTTTCTTATTCCAACATAACAAAGAATTTGTAATGAGAGTATCACTTTACTTAAGGGGAAGAAATCTATATCCATACTCTTACTGCCATAGGTAGGATGGAATCAATACAATATGGTACCCCCACCAGGAGACAGTATAAGTACACTCACGAATAAATACAACTTTTTTGCCAGCCACACCTACCCAATTTTCCAAATACTTTTGACCTAGAGTATTCTGTACAACTAACTAGTTCTTCAAATGCCATGTAAAAAAAACAGGGGTTGGGGAGGGCAGCCATCAAGGCAAGGGAGGAGGCTAGGGAAGCACCGCTCTCCTGAAAACAAACAACAGATGCAGCATTTCCTTCTGCTGTATTATTTAACAGGATGCCCCTGAAGCAGCAGCCATTTTCCACTGAGGCAATGACTCTGATGGAATTCCTTTCACTGGGGACAATGGGATAAAAAAAGAAAGCAACTTCTTTCCTATTTTTTTTTTTATATTTGTTTAAAATAGTACTTTCAGTTACTTAAAGCCAACTGGACATCATTCTCTCCTAGATGTCCCCAAAGCATTGCAAACTTAACTACAAAAAAGAAGTGAAAGTGTTAGCTCTTCAGTCGTGTCCGACTCTATGTAACCCAAGGGACTGTAGCCTGTCAGGCTCCTCCGTCCATGGAATTCTCCAGGTAAGAGTACTGCAGTGGATAGCCATTCCCTTCTCCGGGGGATCTTCCCAACGCAGAGATCTAACCTGGGTTTCCTGCATTACAACAGGTGGACTCCTTACAGTCTGAGCCACTATATAAACATCATTCATCTCCCACCCCAAACTTGTTCCTCTTCTCATATTCTCTAGTATGGCTCTATCCTCCAGTCACTCAAGCAAGAAATATGGCTCCTTCTGCTCCCTCATCTCCTATAGCTTATTCAATCATCAAACACTATTACTTTCTATCTCTAGGGTGTTATTTCACAAACGTGTTTTCAGTTCCCCAAACCTCCCACATCCTCATGACTTAGGATGAGGTATATCCTCCAGCTAAACTTTAGATCACCCACCGAAGTTCTACCACCATTGTGGATACTTGTTTGATATGCCTATCTCCTTTCAACAGACAATACATAGCTTGAAAAATGCCCTAGAACAAAGCATAACAAATACGATCAAATATACCCTTCTCACAAAGGAGTGCTAGTGATTAAAAACTTCACCTGCACAGGTACCAAAAACTATGACAATAACATCACTGACATGTGATTCACTCATTCACAAAATCAATTTCATGAAGAACGAAGACAAATGTTAGTCTAATGCAAACCATATGTGAAATTAAGGATCCTGGAAGTATAATTTTTGTTTCAAAGGTAAAAAATTAGAACTATGGCCACTTATTAAACAACCACACTTTGCTCTGAAATACTGTATTACCCAAACACACTAGTGAACTGTAACACCGTAGTAAACCATTGAAAACTATTTCAATACAGTACCACTCTGTTACAAATAAAGATGCAAATTTTAAAATATAAAGGCTGCTCTTAAAAGGCATTTCCAGGTTTGGCTTTTTAGGACCTATGGTTTGATTTTGATCCTGTTGATCACTGCAGACCAGATCAGAGGAACTGGTAACACAAAGGAGAACTACATAAAAAGAATTATCAACAGCTGAAAGTGAATCACTGAGAAAGGTCTAAGATTTGCTATTTTTTCCCCTTCATTGTGCTACAGACATAAACTGGACAGACTTATCAAAGAAACTGGAAGGCTTACAACAGGCAGGGACTCCTTTCATCATCAGTTTCTAACCCCAAAATCCTGGAAGGATAGACATGAAGGTAGACTAATTCGCTCTACTGGCATTCTAACACTGGAAGAAATAAAATCCAAAAGAATACAGATGTGCCTTATGTGTTTACTATAATGAAGCTGTCTGTGCATTTTCAAATCTTCTAGGTTTATCTGTGCCACTATGAAACCATATCACTATCTGATACATATCATTTTTATTTCTTGCTTTCCCCTCTCAAAATAATTTGAATATTTTATGTCCTTGCTCTCTTCCAGCCACACCAAACTCCCTACTCCTTCCCACATGCATCTAATAATCCCACGCCAAGCCATTTCTTTACAACACACAACTGCTTAAGCGGGGGGGCACGCTAGTTCTTTACCATGATTCAACTGTATTAGTGCATTCGTTCAATAAATAGTCACACTGCCTTCTATTTCAGTTTTGCCCATTCGTCACCAAATTCAAGCATTTAAGGCAGAAGAAACTACACAAAGAACTAGAACTGCGACAATAATGTGACTCCACCACTTACTGAGATGATACATCAGGCTGGTTATTTTATTTCTCTAAATCTGTTTTCTCATCTGTAAAACTATAAAGAAGTGCTGCTATGAGAACTAAAGGAGAGAATGCATAACAAGCATTTAATAGCAACTGAGATATAAAAAGTAATTAATAGCAGTACTGTTCATTGGCATTTTGAAAATGGGATATCATTTTTGGATAAATATTAGATATAAATAAAAGAAAAAAGAAAGTTATCCAACAGGGAAGTAGGAGTGGGTCAAGACTTTGGCCGCTGCAAAATAATATCCATTTTTAATTAGCCTCACAATCAATCATCTATATTCAGTATTGGATTAATCAAATGTCCATATTTAAAAAAAAATATAAGTCTAACATTTTTATTCCTGTTCCCTGGCTTCCAACCAGTAGCTGAGAAGCAATGAGACTACCACATAACACAGCAACACTTAACTCCTGGGAATCACAACTTTCAGTGATGGCAAATAATGGGTAAGTTTAATAAAGCTTCAATTAAGCCTTCTTCACAATGAGACAGTATCTTTAAGTATTACCTTTATTTTTGAATGTCATATAGATTACTGAATATCTGTGTAGTTTTAAATCATTTTCTTTCTAGATAAAACATCAAAATATTTTACAAACATCAAAAATAAATCACAAACATGTAAATTGTAGTCTCCTATTCCAGAAAGTTCCTTATAGGCAGCATAAGCTCTCAGTTCTCCCTGATGTCTGCTACCATGGACAATTTAATGTCTCTATAAGTGCTATTAATATGCATCTTCCCTGGTATAGTAATAAAGATGTTAACAGTATGATTCAGTCTAACAGTGTCACTAGTAAAAGACTAATTTTACTAATTTGAAAGAAGTCAGCAAATCCCACTTGGAGTTTTAGTCAATTCTGCTTGACTTCTGTGTCAGTGACTGGAAGAAACAAAGGAAAACGGGCTATTTCGTTCAAAGGGCAGAAAAGCAGCACTGGAGAGCAGAACAGGATCAGCAGCATGAGGCGAATGTCAGCCAAGAACCAGTGAACATTCTGACCCCGTCAGTTTGCTTTTTTCTACCATGCAGGGTAAGCAGTAAACAGAAAAAAAACAAAGTCTACTTTGCTATACAACAGAAATTAACACAACCTCGTCAATCAACATCAATAAAATAAACTTTTGTATAAAGTCTAGGGTCAATGGCCTTTTATACATTTCCTAACAATATATAAATTGACTCTTTTTTTTTCTTTTCCTCACTTTTTTAATCCATTGTTCCTGGACAGAAATTCAGGACACACCAAATGCTCAAGCTATGACTGTCGTGAGCCACATACTAAGAAACTTTTTCCATTCTAAGTCAATGTAAAGCATCTATTCTTTCAAAATCACTTATCTCTTCAAACTCTCAAATGTCCTTGAACATTCATTCATTTATTCAGAGCCTATTTTAAGGACCACAGATTTTACATTGTAAAGGGTGAAAGAACAACCTAGTTAAAACCATACTACACGTGCGGGAAATGAGATGGGAATACCAGACCACCTGACCTGCCACTTGAGAAATCTGTATGCAGGTCAGGAAGCAACAGTTAGAACTTGACATGGAACAACAGACTGGTTCCAAATAGGAAAAGGAGTACATCAAGGCTGTATATTGTCACCCTGCTTATTTAACTTATATGCAGAGTACATCATGAGAAACGCTGGACTGGAAGAAGCACAAGCTGGAATCAAGACTGCCAGGAGAAATATCAATAACCTCATATATGCAGATGACACCACCCTTATGGCAGAAAGTGAAGAGGAACTAAAAAGCCTCTTGATGAAAGTGAAAGAGGAGAGTGAAAAAGTTGGCTTAAAGCTCAACATTCAGAAAACGAAGATCATGGCATCTGGTCCCATCACTTCATGGGAAATAGATGGGGAAACAGTGGAAACAGTGTCAGACTTTATTTTTTGGGGCTCCAAAATCACTGCAGATGGTGACTGTAGCCATGAAATTAAAAGACGCTTACTCCTTGGAAGGAAAGTTATGTCCAACCTAGATGGCATATTCAAAAGCAGAGACATTACTTTGCCAACAAAGGTCCGTCTAGTCAAGGCTATGGTTTTTCCTGTGGTCATGTAGGGATGTGAGAGTTGGACTGTGAAGAAGGCTGAGTGCTGAAGAATTGATGCTTTGAACTGTGGTGTTGGAGAAGACTCTTGAGAGTCCCTTGGACTGCAAGGAGATCCAACCAGTCCATTCTGAAGATCAGCCCTGGGATTTCTTTGGAAGGAATGATGCTAAAGCTGAAACTCCAGTACTTTGGCCGCCTCATGCGAAGAGTTGACTCATTGGAAAACACTCTGATGCTGGGAGGGATTGGGGGCAGGAGGAGAAGGGGAAGACAGAGGATGAGATGGCTGGATGGCATCACTGACTCGATGGACGTGAGTCTGGGTGAACTCCGGGAGCTGGTGATGGACAGGGAGGCCTGGCGTGCTGCGATTCATGGGGTCGCAAAGAGTTGGACACAACTGAGCGACTGAACTGAACACATGCAAAAATAAACTTCTAGAACTGCTTCAAACTTTAAGTCCCCACAGAAATCTCTGAATGGAGGATGACTTGGCAGATCATGGATCTCCTTGAAGTTCAATTCTACCCAGATATGTATTCCTACACTGACATGACGTATACAAGGAGAACACAGAGAAATACCAAACTTTTGTTCAGAGTATACCTAGAATAACCTTACTGCTAATTTGATCCATCTGATACCGAGAAATAATATACACACACACATACACACATACATACTCTGTGTCCAATTCCTGGCACAGAGCTCTTAAAATCCTTGTAACTTCCTAATGGTACTAACACTGGGAATGTTTTTTGTTCTAATATTTGATGCTAGATCTTGGTTTTTCACAGAGGTCTTAAATTCCTTGGAATTTGCTGGATGATAGAAATGACTTTAGTTGTAATGAGGAAACTCTCGGTGAGCTACTAGACAACTTCAGGATGGAGCTGGTCACAAAAAAGAACTCCACCATTGTCTTCCTCCAGCAGAGAGAGAGAGTGGTGACTGGGCTAAGGTCTGACCATGCTGCATGATGAAGCCTCCATCTAAGACTCAAAAGGATGGGATTCAGAGAGCCTGCTGGCTCACTGATGCATGAATGCACTAGCAAGCGCGGCTCTGCACCTCTTCCCCAGACTCTGCCTCATGCATCTCTTCCATGTGTCTGTTCATCTGTATCCTCTGCTAAACCCTTCCTTTTACAATAAACTGGTAAACATAAATAAGTGATTCCCTAAGTTCTATGAGCCATTCTAGCAAATTACCCAGCCCAAATTATCAAGTCACAGGAACCCCAATTTATAGCCAGTTGGTCAGAAGCGACAATCTAGGACCTGTGTCTGGCATCTGAAATAGGGGTAGTCTTGTTGGACTGATCCTTTTACTGGTGAGATGATGCTAACTCCAGGGAGACAGTGTCAGAATTGAAATGGACACATATTCATTACCTTCTCATGTTTTCTTTATGTCAATCTACAATGATTTTCTCTTCCCAAGCATAAATGCAAAGAATACATATTTCACAAAGACATTATCATGGACATTTCACTCAAAAGCTGAAGACAATAAATGGTATACAAAGCTCACAGACAAAGAAAGACAAAAAAAAGAAAAATATTTCCCCATAAATATATAATGGGAACCATCAAAAGAATCAAAACACAAGTTCTTCACATTGTTGTCTCTGAGGATAGGGATACTAAAGAAGTCCCCCCACCTTTTTTTCACTTTATTATATGCATTCCTCATTGTCGTTGCTGTGTCACTCAGTTGTGTCCAACTCTGTGTGACCCCATGGACTGTAGCCTGCCAGGCTCCTCTGCCCATGTGATTTCCCAGGCAAGAATAATGGAGTAGATTGTCATTTCCTTCTCCAGAGGATCTTCCCAACCCAGGAATTAAACCCCCATCTCCTACCTGGCAAGCAGATTCCACCACTGAGCCACCTGGGAAGCCCCATGAATTCTTACTTCCAAGGTTTTTTTTTTAAAGCACTGAAATTTCTGATTTTCTAAGTCATCCAAAGCCAGAAAATTAAATTCCCGTCATGTAAATAACAAATATTAACTATACATATGTCTTTTGTACACCCCCATCACTGGTAATTTGATAATTTAATAAGATTTAATATAAATTTTATGTAGAAAATTTTTAAGTATTTACCAATGTTTTAAAATTTAACTGCTAGTACAGAATAACTTATAAATTTGATGGTTTTTATTAAAGGAAATTAAATGTCCTTTCCAATTAAACCTAAAAACCTGGTCATGGAATCTTTTTCCAAAGTCATGAACAGACTGCTAGACAAAATCAAAATATGACTTGTCATATTCCCCTTTCACTGATCAAAGCAAAGCCCATAATCAAAGGGGGAAGGAGAAACAGAGTAAGTAGAAAGACTTTAGGGAAATTTTAGAAGAATCCGTTTGTGATTTATCTTTTTATTGGGCTTAATTCATAATTAATTATTACTGGGATTAATTATGCATTATGCTGTGAAATACCGAATTTCTTTACTCATTTGATTACCATGAGTTGAGTGCCTACTGTAAGCCAGGATCATTTCCAATGATAAAAACAGAGCAGTAAAGAAAATTCCCTTAAGTTTATATTTTAGTAAAAGAAGAAGAGAACAAATAATTATGAGTACGTTATAATATATGGGGACTGTCTTGTCTCAGTTTCTAAAAACAAGAGTAAATACTTAGTTTTAGCACTGTAACCATTCAGGTTCACTGACTGCAAATACAAGAAAGAAACTCCAGAAAACAGGATTTACTGAAATCATTAGCTCAGAAAAACCTGGATAGTCAGATTTTGAAATAAAGAAACCACAGCAGTTTTATGGATCAAGAATATTCCCACTCAGCCCAATTAAGTTTGTTCCTGGAATTTGTTTCAACAACTTGTGGTCAAATACGGTCCCATGGCTCTTCTATTCCCAATGAATGACTGGATTCACACATAATTAAGACTCCCATTGATTTTATTTATAGGTAGGTAAATAAACAGAAATGAGTGGAGGGTGAAAGGTTATCAATCCTGAGGCAGAGAGATCTACAAAGAACAATTATTTGTATACCATTTCTCCTGCCACAGGACGGGACTGTTGAAATCTGCTCTAAATAGACAATCTCACGCACTGCGTCGTGATGTGCTGCTGGTTTACCTCTCAGTTCAGGCGACAGCACTGGCTACCAACTTTGAGGATTATTTTAGTTTACTTCCAAAACCATTTATTGTTCCTGCAGCATCAACAGAAGCTCCAAAATCAACTGACATGCACAAACATTCCAAAAATCTCCTTGGGCCTGTATTTCAACCTCTCGCATTTTCTTCCAGGTCATTTTATTTGCAGTGTTTTGTCCTTGCCCTTTCCTTCCATTAAGTCTTGGTATTTCTAACACCAAATTTCTGGAAGGAGAGGATTGAGGACTCTCCTCTACAACAAAAAGACCCTAGGCTCCCTAAGCAAACAATCCACAAACCATCATTCCAAAATGCGGCATAAGGTGAATCTAGTTATATTCCAATACATATCTCACCAAACTTCATTCAAATAACTGAGAGGGCCATTTTCCTACTCCACAACTCTAAATGCCAACATCCTACTTACAGGGCCTAGACCAGACAACCTCAGTTTCTCACTGCTTTCCAACATGCATCCCTTCTTATTCTGTGATAGAGTAGGTTTATTCTCAATGGTGCCCTCTTTAATTTAGTATGCTTATTCTAACAGCTTCCACTTTCCTTCTTGTCCCATCCAGAGCCTATCCATTTTTCAAGATCCAGCTCTATTCCTTCCTGCTCAAAGTCCTTCCTTAATATTCCTACCTATCAGTGATGTTCCTCCTCTCGGAAGAACACTGATATACAAGTCATTTTACAGTGCTGGAAAATACAGCCCAGACAGATGAAGTGATCTACCCCAATTTAAACAACAAGTCAAAGACAGAAAAGTGAAAGTGAAGTCACTCAGTCCTGTAGCCCAACAGGCTCCTCCCTCCATGGGATTTTCCAGGCAAGAATACTGGAGTGGGTTACCATTTCCTTCTCCAGGGGATCTTCCCTACCCAGGGATCGAACCCAGGTCTCCCGCATTGCAGGCAGATGTTTTAACCTCTGAGCCACCAGGGAAGCCCCAAAAACAGAAGCTGGAATATAATCCAGGTCTTTAAACTCAAAAGACTAAGGTTTATCATTAGTTCTTGCAATCTTCTCACTCTAATCTTACTTCCCACGCTAATCTTACCATATTGCTTCACCCTTAAAAATTTCTCATGGATTCTCTACAGATCACAGGTCAAGTGTAATCTTCTTTAATGTTTCTTTTTGACAGCTCTAATTCATATTAATTTCCCTCTTTTCCAAATCTACTGCATTTAAATCAGTATCTCACAATATAGCAACTTTTTACTCCACATATGTTATCTCATTTAATCCCCAGAACAATTTGAAAAGGCAGGAATATATTTGTCACCTTTACAAACGGCCCTAAGATGTTAAGATGCTTACATTCAAACAATTACAGTAGCTCCTCCACCAAGAGCTGCTATTTAGAACTATGTCACCACCTCCAAAGTATATGCTCTTTAAATACAACGTATTTCTTTTTTGTTTTCCTTCTCACCACACACACATACAGAGTGGAAATTATGCTGAGATGACAGATAAGCAATTCTTTCTTTGTAACTAGAACTCAGACTCTTAATTTTTGATCCAGAATTCTTTCAATTATAACCGATAGCTTTTGTTTGTTAAAGGATTTCATCCTTTTCTTTAAAACCACAGTCAACATAATCTGAACGCGTTTCTGAGGAAGCAAACCCAAACTGAGGAATATTCTTCAAAACTGTCAATGTCAATATAGTAAGACACAAAGAAAGTCTGAGGCCAGACTAAAGATTAGTCAGTGTGTGATCTTGGACTAGATCCTGTATCAGAGTAAACAAGTGTTAGAAAGATCATTTCAACAATTAGCAAAATTTGAACATGAAACACATTAAGTAACAGTATGTATCAATATCAATACCCCTAAATTAGACCATCGCACTATGGTTACTGTAACAGGAGAATGTACTTGTTCTTAAGAAATACATACAAGCACTGAGAGATAAAAAAATCATGATTCTCAAATGGTTCAGCTAAAGTAAGAATAATGAGAATAAAAAATAATGATAAAAGAGACGATGAATAATAATATAAAACAGAATGTACAAAAATGTCCAAAGCTGGTAAATCTATTTGAAAGGTATACAAGAGTTCAAATTTACAGAAAAGGTGAAAAAAGATATTACTGAAAGAGGAATGGATGGGCATATTCCAATATTTTCTGGGAAGGCCCAGATAACTCGTATTTTAGGTTTGGGGGGCCTTCGGGTCCCTGTCACAATTACTCAGTGCTGTCACTGTAGCACAAAGACAGACAACAACATAAACAAATGGGCTTAGTGTGTTTCAACAAAACTTTGTTTACAAAAAAGCAGGCCTTAGTTTTGCTGACCCTTGATACAGATGCAAAAGACTGGCCATGTGGTGGTAAATGTTGGGAACTGTGCAACAGGAACACAAAATTCACTGCATTTTCTCTTACAAGTTTTGACATTTTTCATAATAAAGATTTAAAAACAAAGCCCTTCACCGAGAAATCTTCCTATATGTCCATCTCTTCCTTCCCTTTCACAGCCTACCTCCTGCAGAGGAAAAGTCACAACTGATGTATTAATTTTCTCTTTAAATTCTAAACTCCCTGATGAAAGGGTCTAATCTGATTATTAACATAAATCTGGTGGTCTAACAGGACGATGGAGCACCGTTCATCTCTGGCTCTGAACACAAGTCTCTGCTTGGCACATGGGAGAGGAGACTGTTTCTGTGAGGTGTAAGGAAGGCAAGCCTGGTTGTGGTACAGAGCACACTGGCAGCTGTAGATGCCTTGACAGAGGCTACCACTGTGCATGTTGGACACACTTTTAGATTTTACTAGATTTTTCTTGCTAAAGAAATAAAATTGGTGGAAGCTGCAACTAATTAAGAACCTCAGATTACTAGAAACCTAGAAAAACACAGGGAGGGTTTGAAGCAATTAAAAGAACCATCCTTGTTCCCCATCCCACAGATGGAAGAAATGGGGGTAATTCCAGCATTCTAATTAATAAATGTGAAGGCAAAACCATGAAGCATGTGGAAAAACTACAGCAACATTAATAAGCAAACTTTTATTCTATTAAGAGAAGACATACTTAAAATATATCTGAACAATGTTGACAAATTAACCAAAATTCTGCTTCTGAGCACTACTGTCAAATGTATTTATTCCAAAATATTGTCTCTTAAGTAAAGTACATTCTATTAGGTGATATAGGGTGTACAACAATTCAAATATTTCCCCCTCCTCTAAAACAAGATACATGAAGACATTAACTGCTATACAAAACACATGTGGTGAACACTATAAGCCTGTGTGTCAAGGCATCTAGAACTGTTATTAAGAACATCACTCCAAGCAGGGGTAAAATAAGAAGTGAGATGACAGAATGGAGAGAACATCAAAAAGTTCAACATATTCCCTGGAAACTGCTAAGTACTAATCAAAAGCCCTTAATACTGTCATGAGATCAGCCTCTAACACAGATGTCAAATTTGGCTCTATATACTATAATTTGAACTCTTGTGCACTTGAAGAAGTCAAGACCTCTGACCTGAAATGTTAGAACATAAAATACTGCAAGTCCACCAATAGTAAAGCCACACTGTTGGAAATTCAATTTTGCGGGGCTAGCTTTCATATTGCTATTACAGTCAAGTTTGAGGAAAAGCAGAGCTTTAGGATCAATGGCTCCGGTCTAACAGAGGTAAACAGGCTGTTGCAAAGAGCAACAGGTTCTTTAAATACGTGGCAGTAGCCTGAATCAAAGCACAGATCATCACATATGTGCAGGAAAAACTGGTGGTCAGGTATCTATCTTTTCGAGCTCTTTTGCAAATAACAAATAATTAGCATCCACATCTTCACCTTCCAATTCCAATAGCATTTCTTAAATTGCAATACAGCTAACTCTTCCCTGGTGGCTCAGATGGTAAAGAATTTGCCACAATGCAGGAGATCCAGGTTCAATCCCTGGGTTGGGTAGATCCCCTGGATAAGGGAATGGCAACCCACTCCAATATTCTTGCCTAGAGAATCCCCAGGACAGAGGAGCCTGGTGGGCTACAGTCCATGGGGTGGCAAAGCGTAGAACAGGGCTGAGTGACTTAACACTTTCACTTTCACTACTTGAGTGTAGGGTACTATTTAATACAGTGAATTCCTCTCTAATAAATTAAGCTAAGTGAAAGTGAAAGTGAAGTCGCTCAGTCGTGTCGGACTCTTTGTGACCCCATGGACTGTAGCCCACCAGGCTCCTCCATCCATGGGATTCTCCAGGCAAGAGCAGTGGAGTGGGGTGCCATTTCCTCCTCCAGGGGATCTTCCCAACCCAGGGATTGAACCCAGGTCTGCCACACTGCAGGCAGACGCTTTACCCTCTGAGCCACCAGGGAAGAAAAAATTAAGCTAAGAGTGCTGTTAAACATTACAAGAAGTCAACCATAGGAAAATATCAGGTTGTGCAATATTTCCTACACATACTATCCCATACTTCACATTTATGTCTTATAGCTATAAAGTGAGAAAAAGTGAAATCTTTTTTATTAACTTGTGGAGTCACAGAAACCTGTAAACAGTAACAATCTTCAGGAGGGCCATTCAAAAGCAGGCAAAGGAAATGAAAATCTTGACAGTATACTTTAATTCAGTTCAGTTCAGTTGCTCAGTCATGTCTGACTCTTTGCAACCCCACACATAGACTGCAGCACATCAGGCTTTCCTGTCCATCACCAACTCCCAGAGCTTGCTCAAACTCATATTTGAAAAGTCTTTTCTTAATGTATAAGTAGGTTCAGGAAAAAAATTCATATACATGAAAAACAGTATTTTTACTTTAATTTTTTAACATCCAAATAATTTTCTATTGGGATATAGTCAATTAACCACATTGTGATAGTTTTAGGTGAACAGTGAGGGTACTCAGCCATACATACACATGTATCCATTCTTCCCCAAGCTCCCCTCCCATCCAGGCTGGCACATAACACTGAGCAGAGTTCCATGTGCCATAATATAGGTTTTTGTTGGTTATCCATTTTAAATATAGCAGTGTGTACATGACCTTCCCAAAGTCCTCAACTATCCCTTCCCACTGGCAACCATATGTTCGCTTTCAAAGTCTGTGAGTCTCTTTCTCAAAACATTATTTTCACTTTCTTAAACATAAAAATACACACATTAATAAAAACTTCTAAATTTAAGTCTTAAAAAGTTACAGTTACATAAAATCTTCACTTTAATTGATTTGTACCAATTACACATTGAAGCAAACCTATACCAACATCACAGAAAGAAAGCTTTTATTTTAAGCCAATTTTTCCCAACCAAAATCCAGGCTATTCTCAAAGTGAGAATTTTGGCACAGTCTTTAAAATAAAAGCCTGTAAAATGAGCAAACAAGATAAATGTTTAAAACATGAAACAGGCTAAGTTCAGTTTTTTCTATTTTAAAAGCCACTCCAAAATCTCACTTCAAAGAAATAAAGACACCTACTTTTTTCATGTTCTTAATTCTTATTTTCAGTTTGAGTCTTATCACTAAAAGGTCCTTAAATCATTCTGCCTAAAAGCCAGGTATTTAAATATATTTGCATCAATCAGCTTACATAACTAAGAGGTTTCTTTCAAACCTTACAACAAATGATTTAAATACACCTATCACAAAAGTACAAACAGGTACTAGTACATGTTCTCCTTCTCCTTAGGAGAACTCTCTTCTAATGCATCCTTCACAAAGTAACAGCATAAATTCCTCAATCAGGAAAGGTACCTTTTAGACTTTCCTGGAAGTTTAACAATGAAATTCCATTTACACTATCACAGTTTGCAGGTTTCTGAAATCTTTGGAACTTCAGTCCACAGTCAGTGAATCACCACTATGACAAATGCGATGGACTAACGCTTTGATTCTCAGTTCTCACTAACTTTTCCCTCTTGCTATAGTGTCTCGTTCCCACTGTTCATTGTTTTCTCCAACAAGCTTAGTTAAGCCAAAAAAGAAAAGAATTAGCTCAAAAAGGGGATCAGTTTTCAGGATAATGCATAATGTTGGCTAACCAAATCCTTCAAGGCAATAATCTATTTTCACTCTCTCATTTTGCTATTTGACAGGAATGTGGAAACAGATGAACCCTGAAAAGAACAACCCTTCATAAATATGAAAGCAAAGTAGAAGAGAAAAATGGAAATTCTTCAACAACCTTTGTTCCACGCAGAAATCCATTCTGTCAATTTAAGGACAAAATAACTCAACCTCTGCTTGAGTTCCTTCAATGGTGAGTGCTTTCATGTGAGGGTGCCCATTTTACTAAAGTATTAGCTCAAACTGTTACAAAGTTCTCTCCTCTCTAGCATTCAAATGCATCTACCTGTAACTTCTACTTAGGGCCTCTGCTGCTGCTACTGCTGCTAAGTGGCGTCAGTGGTGTCCGACTCTGTGCGACCCCATACACGGCAGCCCACCAGGCTCCCCTGTCCCTGGGATTCTCCAGGCAAGAACACTGGAGTGGGCTGCCATTTCCTTCTCCAATGCATGAAAGTGAAAAGCCTCTAGAGCTACACAAAACAAGCTTTTAACCTGCTCTAAATGAAAACCTTAGGTACTGGAAGGACTTTCTCTCAGTCTCATTCCCAAGTGTTCTATTTCCCATTTTAAAAAATTGTGATGTAACAATTACAAAAGCTGCTCCAGTTTGTGTCCTTCTAAAAATATGACTCCTACGATGAAACACAGTGCTTTTATTTACAGCAGTTTTTCTTCAATACTTAGTGAATTTGTTCTTATTTTAGACAACAGGAATGACAGCAGTCAGTAATAATAGACAACGGGATGACAGCAGTCAGTAAAACTCAATCTCTTAAACCACGAATAAGATCTAGGAAGTACAGATAAAAATTCACAAAATATTAATAATCAATATTCTGTAATAACCTAAGTGGGAAAAAAAATTTGAAAAAGAATCAGATCAGATCAGTCACTCAGTCGTGTCCGACTCTTTGTGACCCCATGAATTGCAGCACGCCAGGCCTCCCTGTCCATCACCAACTCCCGGAGTTCACTCAGACTCACTCTTGATGAAAGTGAAAGTGGAGAATGAAAAAGTTGGCTTAAAGCTCAACATTCAGAAAACGAAGATCATGGCATCTAGTCCCACCACTTCATGGGAAATAGATGGGGAAACAGTGGAAACAGTGTCAGACTTTATTTTTCTGGGCTCCAAAATCACTACAGATGGTGACTGCAGCCATGAAATTAAAAGATGCTTACCCCTTGGAAGGAAAGTTATGACCAACCTAGATAGCATATTCAAAAGCAGGGACATTACTTTGCCAACAAAGGTTCGTCTAGTCAAGGCTATGGTTTTTCCTGTGGTCATGTATGGATGTGAGAGTTGGACTATAAAGGAAGCTGAGCATTGAAGAATTGATGCTTTTGAACTGTGATTTTGGAGAAGACTCTTGAGAGTCCCTTGGACTGCAAGGAGATCTAACCAGTCAATCCTAAAGGAAATCAATCCTGAATATTCATTAAAAGGACTGACGCTTAAGCTGAAACTCCAATACTTTGGCCACCTAATGTGAAGCACTGACTCATTTGAAAAGACCCTGATGCTGGGAAAGATTGAATGCAGGAGGAGAAGGGGACAACAGAGGATGAGATAGTTGGATGGCATCATTGGCTCAATGGACATGAGTTTGTGTAAATTCTGGGAGGTGGTGATGGACATGGAGGCGTGGTGTCCTGCAGTACATTGGATCTCAAAGAGTTGGACACGACTAAGTGACTGAACTGAACTGATGTGCTTACTTACTTTTTGCCTTCTGGATCTATTTCCAATAGAGGGATATTGAAGTTTCCAGTTATCTCCTTGCACTTCTAAGTCTTTGCTTCGCGTACCTTGACGCTCTGTTATTAGGCATGTACATGTCAAAATTTCTATGTCTTCTTACAGAATTAAACTTTTTATCATAAATGATGCTTTTCTATATCTGTGATAACTCTCCTTGCTTCCAAGTTTGCTTTGTCTGAAATGAATATATCTCTTCTTGATTTCCTTTAATTATTGCTCTCATGGTGTATTTTTCTCCATCCATTTAGGTTTAATCTATATGTGTCTTAATATTTAAAGTAAGTTTCTTATAGACAACATACAGTTGAGTCTTGTTTTTTGATCCACTCTGACATTCTGTCTTTTCATTGGTGCTACTGGAAATCTCTGTCATGGAAGTGAACTAAAGTATATAAGATCACAAATTAAGCATCCTTGTATTAGGAATTCAGGGGTTAAGGTCCAGTGGTTCTGTGGATTTGAGGAGTGTACATATTTATTTTTTACTAATCTAAAACTGAAATTTAGCATTTCTGTTTGTTATAAAATAAGCAACAAACCACAACAGAACTGGCAGTACCTGTGGCATTGATATCTATAGAACTCACACATATTTTTATATCACATTCCCAGTTTTTACATCATGAGAAACGCTGGACTGGAAGAAACACAAGCTGGAATCAAGATTGCTGGGAGAAATATCAATATTTCTCAGATATTATCAATAAATCTCAGATATGCAGATGACACCACCCTTATGGCAGAAAGTGAAGAGGAACTAAAAAGCCTCTTGATGAAAGTGAAAGTAAAAGTGGAGAGTGAAAAAGTTGGCTTAAAGCTCAACATTCAGAAAACGAAGATCATGGCATCCGGTCCCATCACTTCATGGCAAATAGATGGGGAAACAGTGGAAACAGTGTCAGACTTTATTTTTCTGGGCTCCAAAATCACTTCAGATGGTGACTGCAGCCATGAAATTAAAAGACGCTTACTTCTTGGAAGGAAAGTTATGACCAACCTAGATAGTATATTGAAAACCAGAGACTATTTTGCCAACAAAGATCCGTCTAGTCAAGGCTATGGTTTTTCCTGTGGTCATGTATGGATGTGAGAGTTGGACTGTGAAGAAAGCTGAGTGCCGAAGAATTGATGCTTTTGAACTGTGGTGTTGGAGAAGACTCTTGAGAGTCCCTTGGACTGCAAGGAGATCCAACCAGTCCATTCTGAAGGAGATCAGCCCTGGGATTTCTTTGGAAGGAATGATGCTAGAGCTGAAACTATAGGTACATGTATATGTATAATTGAAATGAACACAACACTGTTAGTCAACAATACTCCAATATAAAATAATTTTTTTTTTAAAAATTCACAAAAATCTGTCATTGTAACAAATGGATGCTGAGACAACTGAATATCCACATGCAAAAGAATGAGGCTAAAACCCTACTTCCTATCACATAAAAATCAGTTTAAAATCGATCAGAGACCGGAGTGACATTAGATTTAAGCAATGGTTTCTTAGAGATTATACTTAAAGCAGAAGTAACAAAAGGAAAGAAAGTTAACTGCCATCAAGAAAATTTGAAACTTTTTTGCTTCAAAGAAACACAATTTAAAAAAAAATAATAAAAAGGTTATCAACAACAAAAGCCCCAGTAATAATGGTTATCAAGGATGTGTATAAGCAGTAAACCTCACACACTGCTGGTGTGAATATAAAATGCAGTCACTTTGAAAAATTCTGGCATTTCCTCAATTATTAGCATTTCATTTGAAATAATGATTAGAAAATTTTTTTAAAAACAAAAATTTCAAAAAGATTCTTAGTATAAAATTGATGTGTCATTAAAAGATTTCATAAAAATAAAAAACTTTACCAAGATATGTTTCCTTTCTATATGGTACTTACCAATGACTACAATGACCCATTTGCAAGTGTCTTTATACTTATTCCTGACAATTTAAAAAATTCACTAAATTCTTCAGTTACTAGATTTTCAAATTTTTAAGATTAAAAAAAGACATTATCCCTTACACTGACAAGAGATTTTATAATCAAACAGTTAAGTTGGAGAGCAATGACTTGTAATCAAAGTTTAGTATGGGTGATTAAAAATAATAGCTTCTAGAGGAAGACCATTTATTTACCAAAAAGTATATGCAAAATACATCACGCAAAATGCTGGGCTCGATGAAGCACAAGCTGGAATCAAGACTGCCATGAGAAATATCAATAACCTCAGAGATGCAACACCACCCTTATGGCAGAAAGCAAAAAAGAACTAAAGAAGAACTAAAGAGCCTCTTGAGGAAAGTGAAAGAGGAGAGTGAAAAAGTTGGCTTAAAAATCAACATTCAGAAAATGAAGATCATGGCATCTGGTCCCATCACTTCATGGAAAATAGATGGGGAACAATGGAAACAGTGAGAAACCATTTCTTTGGGCTCCAAAATCACTACAGATGGTGACTGTAGCCATGAAATTAAAAGCCGCTTGTTCCTTGGATGAGAAGCTATGACCAACTTAGACAGGATACTAAAAAGCAGAGACATTACTTCACCAAAAAAGGTCCGTCTAGTCAAAGCTATGGTTTTTCCAGTAGCCATGTATGGACGTGAGAGGTGGGACTATAAAGAAAGTTGAGCGCCAAAGAATTGATGCTTTTGAACTGTGGTGTTGGAGAAGACTCTTGAGAGTCTCTTGGACTGCAAGGAGATCAAACCAGTCAATCCTAAAGGAAATCAGTCCTGAATATTCACTGGAAGGACTGATCCTGAAGCTCCAATACTTTGGCCACCTGATGCAAAGAACTGACTCACTGGAAAAGACTTGATGCTGAAAAAGACTGAAGGCAGGAGGAGAAGGGGACGACAGGATGAGATGGTTGGATGGCATCACCAACACGATGGACAATGAGTTTGAGTAGGCTCCAGGAGTTGGTGATGGACAGGGAAGCCTGGCGTGCTGCAGTCCATGGGGTTGCAAAGAGTCAGACACAACTGAACAAGTGAACTTAAGCTTTACCCAATAAAGCTGATACAGATACTGCATTTTCCCCCACAAATTATGAATAGTAAATGCTTGGTTCTCTCAAAACAAGAAAATACTCATAAAGCCAAGATTGCTGGGTACCCCCCTTCCTCATCCCCAACTTCATGATTCAACTGCTAGGCCTGGGACAAGACCAGGGATTTGCATTTCTTACAAGTTATCAAAAGATGCTGATGCTGTCAGAGGCCTACTACATGATCCTGAATCATATTAACAATATTCTGCTGAGAACAAAAATTGGTAATGTTTATGATCCAATGATCATTTGTCAAACATCTTTTACCAAACAATCAGTACATGCTTCCATTAACATGCCCATGAAGTATCTTTCAAGCCTTTGCTCAGCTATTCTGCATCCATGAAGTCTTTGATTCTCCTGATGGGAAATAATTGCTTACTCCTTTGAATCCAAGCCCTTTCTTGTAACACCCATAAAATAACGATTATCAGCTTTATTTAGTTTTAGCTTTAGACAAATAATTAGTATTATTTGTCTAGCTATTTATATTCAAGACTTATACCATCTATTAAACTAAATTTCATGGTAGCCAACAAGCTCTTCAAGAGTTCTCAGCACAGGCTCTCCAAAAATACTGAATAAATACATGTTCAGTAAATAATCAGAATCAATATTTTTCATTTAATCTTTGGAAAAGAGGAAGACATAGTATGTAAGCTTTTATAGAGACATGAATTGAAAACCAAATTTTTTTCAAATGACTGTACATAATGCTAAATTATAATACTTAACAATTTAGGCACAAGATTAGGAGTAAGAACACTGCACCAGAGTCTCAAAACCTAGCTTCAACAGAAACTTAACAATATAACCCTTGAGTTGGTCAATTAACCTACTCTGCTCATAAAATGTATTCATAAAATATATTCACAATCCAAAATCAGACTATATGCTTTCAACATGAAATCTGCCAAAGACAGATTAAAATCTGTATATACCTGCTGTCCAAGTTCAATTATGTTATATTGTTTATATTAAAAGTATCTTTTATGGCACCTGACCTATATAAACAAACTCTGCTTGTATACATGGTGGTTTAGTCGCTAAGTCGTGCCCAACTCTTGAGGCCCCATGGTCTGTCTGTAGCCTGCCGGGCTCCTCTGTCCATGGGGTTCTCCAGGCAAGAACACTGGAGTGGGCTGCCATTTCCTTCTCCAGGGGATCTTCCCGACCCAGGAATTGAAGCTGTATCCTGTATTGCAGGCAGATTCTTAACTGACTGAACTACAAAGGAAGTTCCCACCAATTACCTTGAAAACAAGAATCATTCCTATGGTATCTCCAACATCAGAGAACATCACAGAACATAGCAAAGAATTTAGCAACACTTTTATGTTCTGTTATCTGAATTTTCAGCATGAGTTATAATTCTATATTTTTACATAACTCCAATGTATTATCTTTCATCTGTTTACCCAACTTTAGCAGACTATGAGCTCCTTCAAGAGAAAAAGGGGACCCAAGTGTTATTCATACCCCAATGCCTAACACAGAACCTAGTAAACAGCAGGTGCTTAAGAAATACACAAAAGCACTGTCTTTCATGATCTCACATATTCTTCTTCAAATAAGTGTGTAAGACTATTAGTATCTACACTAGCAATTTAGAGAAGAAATGAGATCCAAAGCAGTTCCAGCAACTCAAGTCCTAAATACAAGAAAAGCATACCATATTTAGAATCCTATCTATGATGAACTTCAAGATCAGAACAACAAAGGGATCACTTTCTGAAACTTATCAGGTCAATTTAAGGAGTTTTGGAGGGACAGGAAGGCTTTCCCAGATGGTGCAGTGGCAAAGAATGCACCTGCAATGCAGGAAGACTCCGGTTCAATTCCTAGGTTGGAAAGAGATCTCCTGGAGTAGGAAATGGCAACCTGCTCCAGTATTCTTGCCTGGAGAATCTCATGGACAGAGGAGCCTGGCGGGCTACAGTCCATAGGGTTGCAAAGAGTTGGACACAACCGAGCAGATACATACAGAGGGAGAGGAAGGGCTGTTTAAACACACGCAGGCAGTCCTCACTTTGTCCAGTAGTGTGGGACCACAAAAATGACTGTTAGATGAAATCAAGCTAACTAACCTTAATCTGGGGGAACTGTTGGATGACCTTTTAAAACTGTCAGTTATATAAGAGGATAAAATATAGGAGAACTAATACTCAGTACATTCTAATTCAAAAAATGAGAACAACTGTGAACCAAAGTGCTTTATTTGCCTATAAATAAACTTATCCAGTAGTTTGAATAGCACTTGTCTCCTCTAATGGTATAACTTACAATACAGAGGGAGAGCATCTTTTACATTTTATACATCTTGGGAAACTGCCATACCCTTGTCTAAATTGGGACCAGCTTCTAACATTTTATCCCCTGCACTTTCAATGTTAAAAGAGTCCCATTAGTGTGATGATTCTGCCAGCATCACTTCCTCTGGACATCGCCCTTTTCAGCACAACCACTTTCCCTCATTTATTCATAAGTCTGCCTTCATTAAGCTCCTCTCACTGCAAATCCAGAGTCTCTAGAATGGTGGCAACATTCTTTTCTTCTGTAACTCCATTTACATCTGACTCAAATATCACTTTCAGAGCTATCACTTTTCATTTCCTTATGGTACTTTCATTTTTATTGACATTAAGGTGTGGCTTAATAAAAGTTCTGTGATGTTCGGAAGACAGTAAGTAGATTTACTGAGGAAAACAAGTAAGGAGTATTATGGAGGGAAATGTTTAATGGCCATAAAAATTAATTAGGTTATGTAATTTAAAAAAAATCTACATGCCAAAACCATCCTATGCAAAATTAAAAGGTATGATTAACTGAAAAAAAGTTACATTTCCCAGATAAAAAATTAACTTCCTTCATATATAAAAAGATCTTTAAGGAAATGACCCTCCATTCAGAATGTAGGAAACAAACAGCTTACAGAAAACAAAAATTTTAAAGCCTGAAACATGAAAGGATGCTCCTAAAAATTTAAAGTTTGAAACATGAAAAGACATGTCCTGTAAGAGAAATGTAATTAAGAGTTCACCAAGAACTTCTGATGAAACCTGGATAAAACTCAGATATAATGCTGAACAAGCTATAAATAAGGACACTTACTGTATGATTTATATGAAGTATGAAAAAAATGAATTGATACTATAAGTCAAGATGACATTCACCTTTCCATAGGCTGGGGCCAAAAAGAGGAAGGAGGGAAAAAAGGTAAAACAGTGTACTAATATACAATATTTTAGAGGGAAAAAGTTGAGAGAAAGTATATTATTATTTGTATATAACATCATCTCTGGAAGGACATATAAGAAAATGAGAACACTGGTTCCTCCAAGGAGGGGAACCAAGTAGTTGCAGGAAGATTTTTCCATGTATATACTTTGGCAAAATTTAAACCTTGAGCCATGTAAAATGTTTAAATCTTCAAAATGATGACACTAAAAAATGATTACCTGAAAGAGAAGCAAAAATAGGAACCCATAAAGAGATTATCAGAGCCTAGATTAAAATAATTGCCCATCACTTCTCAGAGAAAGACTATCTAGAAATGTTTTAAAAGGAAAAGGCCACAATATTTGGGATTTAGATATACTGTGAAATTAGTTAAATTACTGCAGATTATTGTGAGGTCCGCAATACAATAGCAATAGGAAAGTATGTTTCTGAGAACAAACAGAATTTATTTAGCAAAATAGGGATGTTCAATCTCAACATTATCTTTTTTGACATGAATCCAAATGAGAGAGATGAGACAGTTCTAAATACTTAAGTAGAAAGGAAACAGAAAGAAAGAGACTAGACAGAGCCCCAGAAGCTATGTTTAATAAGGAATCAGCAAACTGTAAAGGGCAGAACATTGAATTTTTTTATATTCACACCACATAAAACGTTATGGTCGTGAGCATCCACTAAAATGTTCTTGCTATCTTCTACTTCTACTGCCTTGTACAATAAGAACTCTGGTTTGGGAGCCCCAGAGATCTAGATCCAAATCTAGCTCTGCCTGGTCATTACTAAGAACAAGTCTGAGCACGGCACTTCTGAGCCTCAGCTCCTACTTGTTTAAAATCAGGATATTACCACCTACACCTTGTAGTATTCTCATAAGGGTTAGAGAGAATGCATTTAAAAATAAAAATCAAATAACAACAAACTTTAGCACAATGTCTGGTGAATAAAAGGCACAAAAAAAGGGGGGGGCGGCATTTATTATTGCCTCCTCTGCATGTAAAAATACTGTAATTCTTTTTACAGTGTGTGCTAAGTCACTTCAGTCATGTCTGACACTTTGTGACACTGTGGACTGTAGCCTGCCAGGCTCCTCTGTCCATGGGATTCTCTAGGCAAGAAAAGAATACTGAAATGGGTTGCCACGCCCTCCTCCTGGGGATCTTCTCTACCCAGGGATCGAACCCACATCTCTCGTGTCTCCTGAATTGGCAGGCGCGTTCTTTACCACGAGCGCCACCTGGGAACCTTTTTACAGGAGACGGTTCGATTTTTTTGTGTCTAGGACACATGACAACAAACAAAAAAGGAAACCATTTTATTTGCCTAGACACAAAGACCCTTCATGATTAAGGAAGAAGAAGGGGAAGAGAATCACACTCACTTTTATACCCATTCCTTCTCATTAATCACTGCTTCCAGCCCTCAGTACTGCATGAAGTGCCTGGTCCTTCCCAAGACACTAAGGTCCCAAACTTAGAAGAAGGAAAAAAGAAAAAACCTAAATGGAAAAGGTACCTTTGGTCATTCCGAATATCCACTGTCAAATCTTAAACACTTTAAGGAAATCATTGACAACTTTCAATATAAATCCCTGCTGTAGAGGCCTTTATATTCCAGTGGAAGAGAAAGAAGGAAACATAAAAGCAGAAAGCATTCTGAGGGTTAATTTCAGCCACAGTATATTCCTAAAATAAGTTTCTTATATGGCAGCCATGCCTGGTCAGAGCACAAAGCACAGAGACGCAGACATAGAGAACAGACTTATGGGCACAGAGGGGTCAGGAGAGGGTGGGACAAACTGAGAAAGCAGCACTGAAACATATTCATTACCATATGTAAAACAGATAACTAGTGGTGGGAAGTTGCCATATGATGCAGGGAGCTCAACCTGATGGGACTGGGCAGGTAGGAGGGAGGTTTAAGAGGGAGGGAACATATAAATATGTATACTTGTGGCTGATTCACATTGTTGTATGGCAGAAATCAACACAACACAACATTGTAAAGCAATTATCCTCCAATTAAAAAAAAATACACACAAAAAACAAACATACTGATTATTAGTAAGGTTGATTTGAAACTATGGGTACAGTAAGCTTTGAATTGCTTGTACCAGCAATGTTTATTGTTCATTGTTAACAGTGTGATGGATGGTTTGCACCTGGTTTTGGTAAGACCTCCAGAGAGCTCTGCCACTGGGGCTGGTTACATAGCACAAATATGCCTTTGTTGCCAACAGGATATGAGAAGTCCCAGCTGAGACTCCACTGTCGGTTCCCTAGTTCCAGGGTGCTTCGTGCACACGCACTGATCCTGACCTGAGAAAAAGCATATCTAGTATGATCTACAGAGGCAGGCCCACTGCAGTTCACGCTCAGCCTCTTCAGGTCCACTGGTGTGAGGCAAGCTGTGGCTGTAAAGCACAACCCTACCCCAGTGCAGGTGCTGTGCTACACCCTTTTACAGCAATAAACCACAGACTAATCAGCACCATCATTTCGGTCCCTTGAGTCTTCTTTAGCAATCAAACCCTGCCTAACCGCCACTATTAGGGGAACAGGTTAAAAACAGAAAAAATAACAAACGTAATAACTGTGATGAAAAAAATAAAACAGAATGATCTGATAGTGAAATGCCATAAGAGGCACTGAGATTAGAGACTACAGCTGGGAAGGCGGCGGGCGGGGGTGTGTGTGGAGGGAAATATGAGTTAAATCCAAGCAAATGCTAACTAAGGGTGGGAGAATTCCAATAAAGTACATAGACTCTGGGATGAGAACAAGCTGGATGTAAGCAAAAGTGTGGTTCGATGGTGGTTAAGTAAGAGAAAAATGGTAGAAAATTAAATCAGATCAGAGGGCCTAATAAATGTGCATTTCAACTTTCTCACTGCCTCTATCTTTTTAAACAGTGCTTCACCCTCACTCCAACCTTTACAATGCCTCCAGAGTAAACTTTATAAAAGGTAAATATGGTCATATAATGTGGCATATTAAAATAAATGAATGTGAAATCCTGGGAATGACATTATATTTGCTTATTATCTCTCCTCTCATATCACATAGTTTCAAAATACCCTAAGGTTGAGTCACATATTTCCCCAGAATTCTGTTCACTTTTTTAAACCACACAGCATGCCCAGTATACATATTCTATGCAGGATAATGATTAAGAACCAGACACATCTTCTCTCTAGAGTTTGAAAAATATATATATACACCCCTCCGCAAACACACACACACACACAGTACTGGACATCTGTTGTTTTTGGCTGTAAGCATACAGTCTCCTTCTGGAACAACATCTAATTTTGCTTTAAAAACACAATATAGCTTCTACTGCGCCGAGTCCTGGTTGGATTTTCATTCAGCATATCTTGTCCTCCCCTGGCCAAAGAATGTAAACAATCAAAGCTAGGCAAATCAGATTCTCTTCTAGGTAACTGAATGTGAAGAGAGAAAAACTATATAGGAAAATAACTGCAGATTAGCAACTTCTGCCAAACCAGCTCATTGATTCCTATGACCCAGATCTCTTGCTCTTCAGGGTTTGTTTTTTTTTGCTTCCTTCAACCACCACATATCATTTCTCTTTCTTTGCTTCAATTTCTGTTGCTTACAACTAAAATAGCCAGAAGTCAAGAAATCAAGAGTGTGACGTAGGGTCAGCAGAAATCACACTGCAGCAGAAATCATAAAGAACAGTAGAGGAAAAACAGTAGAGGAAAAGCTGGTATCTAGTGGGAGACAAAACTGAGCTACAAAGGTAGAATACTGGACTTGGAGGCCCTGTGTTGCTGCTATTGAAGGGAAACATGAGAATTTAGTCCCTATGACTGTCATATTCTTCAAGATGTCCAATTATTCATGAAGTGAGAAAGTGGAAACAATTCGTTATGGTCAAAGCACAATTGCAACTTTCTGAAATGCTTGGCTTTGCAGCTTTAAAATGATTCTTGTTTTTCCTTTCCTCTTTTATGTATCAAATTTAACTGGAGCTAATTTGAGAGACCTTGTTCCTTGGGGAAAGAGAGGGCACACCTGTAATTTCCCAACGCGGACTTCCTTTAAGTTACTATACCTCTAATACGCTCCAGTAACATCCTTTTCATCCTGTAGGACAGTTACGCCTCTGTATTAATAAAATGTTATCTACTTCCCTAAAAGCAAGAACGTTTGAATCTCAATGCCTACTTAATAGGACAGATGGCATGTAATAAAAATAACCAAGATAATAATAAACCTTACAATTATTAAATATCTACATCATTCCTAGCACTGCTAGGCACTTTTCATTTATTTCCAATTCTCACAATCAAGGTAACAAAATATTATTATTTCCAGTTACAGCTGCAAAAACAGACTCAAAGGAAATTACCCAAAACTATTAAGCTAAAATTCCCTCAGTCTCTCAGAATCCAAACCCCTCCATCTTCCCACTTTTCCCAGAGACCAGGATTTAAACCAGAAAGTTTTTCAAACTGCAGGTTATAACCAATTATTAGATCATAAAATGAAGTTAATGGGTCATACTCTTTTTGTTAATGAAATAGATAATATGAGTGTATCACATCAAAGGCAAACACTTTGACACAACTCTGATTCCAGGGTTACACACTATACAAAGCAGCAATGTTAAATGTATGTCTCACTGTGGACCACAGACCAAAAGATTCTGAAAGCTATGTCAGAATGACTATACTCATTGTCATTATTACACTTGTATGCACTGACACATCTCAAATTTTCATCAAAAGTCTGATGTTAAAAACATTTGGGCAATAAAATCCTTCACCCAATCTCAAAGACACTACCAAAGAGGAGGAGGGGGATGGGACGGGGTTTACAAAGTGTTAAGTGAAAAGTAGTATTTGGGACATAAGTATCATATTTTTCCCCCTCCAGCAGAGTATATGCTAAAACTACACTGAACACCCATACAAGACTCAAAGAACAAAAATGTTCTAGCTATTCTTATTCCTTTCCCCCAGGTTTTTACTAAATCATTTTCAAAAACACTTCCTTACTTTTTGCTGTGCTTCACTAGAGATATCAACACAATTTTATCATTTTCCTGACCATCTTCATGAGTGACTGGATATTCTCCAATATACACTGTCTCTTTAAACAATATGTATATTCCCTAGTAGTCCAATGTTAAGACTTTGCCTTCCAATGCAGAGGATGCAGGTTCAGCCCCTGGTTGGGGAGCTAAGACCCACATGCCTAACCACCAGAAAACCAAAACCATATCCTAACAAATTCAATAAAGACTTTACAATTTAAAAAAAAAAAAGATGACTTTACTCACATGTATAACCCTATATACTAAAAAAGGGTGGGAGGGGCATTCAGAAGGTGATGGCCAGCAGGGTCACTATGGTTATGCATGTTTTCTTCTACAACAGAATAGCAATGAGCATTACAACTTAGATGGAAAATTAAATATTCTTTACTACAGGGGGCCAGGGCCGGATGATTTAGTAAATCTTCTAAGGAACACTGAGAGAGAGATGCTGTTTAAGAATGTGTTTAACAACATCAGAAGACCCCCTGGAGAAGGAAATGGCAACCCACTCCAGTATTCTTGCCTGGGAAATCCCACGGACAGAGGAACATGGTGGGCTACAGTCTATGGAGTCGCAAAAGAGTCAGACAGGACTGAGCAACTAACACTTTTTTTTTTTAAAGACTTCTCTACCTTTAAAAATTAGTCACAAATTGGCCAATTACAGTCGGAGGCAGTGGACTGAAATAGATGTCTCTCTCTCTTCTCCAGCCCAAGGTCCCCCTGAAATGACAGGAAAAAAATAATTATCTTTAAATGATAACACCGTTGCAGATCAAGAAAAGACATCACTGGACAATCATAAATTTTAAAGAATTCTGGGTATATAGAAATTATAATGGCAAGACTGGAATAAAAGAGGGAAAAAGGATGAAATCATATGTCAGACACTAAAGTCTTTTCCAGGACGAGAGAGAGAAATTCTAAGTTATAATCAAATTAATCACAACTCCCAGTAGGAGGAAACAATTAGGGGACTTCATCAGGGGGCTACATTACCCTACTCTGGACAGATGATCCCCTCCCCCCTCTCTTTGTGAACTGAGATGCAAGGGGTGGCAGCTTCTGCCTTTAAGATAGAGCCAGGGAGCTGATCTCCATAAAGAAGGCATTTCTGCCTGGGTCAGGCTTCTTATGAGAGTAGCCAGATCTGAGGGAAAAGCAGAGCAGAAAGATGGAAGGACCATCAAGCTTCCAACACTAAGAGGGAAATAAAAGGGGAAAAAGGGAAAAGGCAAAGAAAAGAGGGGCAATGGAGCAATCTGAATACTATCTGAGTGAAATCTAAAAAAGTACTACTCCACTGCATTACTTAAAGACTCCACAGTTATGCAGGCGAGAGGCACACTACCTTACCCACTCCTCAGCCACTCTCTCTCGGAGGGCTGGTCTGCTGGTCCACATCTAAGAATCTATCACCAAAACTACCACTCAACACAAAGGCCTGGTGGAGAAAGAACTACTTACTGAGGCAGACACACTTCAACCGCCAGTATCAGCCACGATTCCCCAAACATCTGAGAAAAACTTAACAGAATAAAAGAGGAGCAAGATGAACAGAGAGAAGAAAAATGTGTGTGTGTTGGGGGGCGGGGGTGGGGGTGGGGGGTGTAGTAATACATGGACAGGCAAAACTAAACACCAAATTACTTATCTATACTATAAGGCCGAAGAGATTTTCCCTTACAGGGAAGGGAAATTTACCTTACTTTCAAAGTAAAGGAAAACACACACAAAGATGATAACTGTAAGAAAATAGAAAATGTGAATTAAAATCTAAGAGGCCCAACATCCACTTACATAAGATATCCAAAAGTAGAGGGAAATTAATCCAAACAAGGGGACACATTTAACTTTCCAAGAGCTAAGGAAAAATTCAGTCATCAAATTGAAAGACATGCAATGCAACAAAAACCAAGTAAAAAAAAAAACCCATATCCAGGATGATGCTGGAGAAATTTCAGAACACTGAGAAAGGTTCCAGAAATTAGAATCACTCTAACATTCATCTTCTCATCAAAAATACAGGATGCTAAAAGATAACAGAGCAGTTTCCTCCAAATTCAAAGGGAAAAATACTTTGAAACCAGATTCCTACAGACCTTCACCAACATGTGTGTTACAAATGAATGGGTTACCAGGTAATCTGAAGAGAATTGTTGCAAACAATTTCACTCACCACACACACATTATCACTTTCTATACAGCAGCAGCAGCAGCAGCAACATACAGATATTACGACATGAAAAAGGTTGGAAAGCACTGCTCTCACAAGTCAGATTTTCCATTAAGAGTCAAAATAAAGACGTTTTTAAACATTGAAAAACTAAAATTTTACTTACCGAAAAAAAAAAAATGAAAAGATACAACACCAAGACAGAAAGGAATTCAATAAAACACAACATGATATGGAAGAAACAGTAGCAGCTGAATTATGGTATCAAAATAACATATGAATAAGAAAATAAAAGAGGATGCACTTATCGCTAGCAGTAGATAATTCTCCTCTTACAGTAAACATTTAATAAGACAGTATTGTATCTTCCTCTTCAAAAATACTACATAATAAAAAAAGTTCTTCATTTCTAAAATCATTCTATAGGAAACTAAGGCACAGAACTAAGCAGTTTTAAACTCCAATCTTTATTTTGTAAAAAATTAGGCTATCAAGTCAATAGAACGGTATGCATATAATCCCAATTACTACTAAACTGTATGTAAATGAGTCATTATTTTCACATCGATACATATCAATAATATATGTACATATAGATGATACATATATCAATGTATATACTTATATATGTGTGTATGTATATATATCATACTCCTTAGCTGCACAAAAACACATTTGAAAGGCTATACACCAAACTCTTCAGCTGTCTCTAGTGAATGGAATGAGGTCAAACTGAGAACTTTTACCTGTCACTTTATAATATACATCTGTTTAGTTAGGTCACTCATTTTCTTATGTATACATGATATATCAAAGATAAACTTACTTCTAAAAGCAGGGTCTTGAAGAGATATATGCACACCCACGTTCACAGCAGCACTTACCAAAATTGGTCAATTTTTGTGTAGCCATTTTAATATTGACAATGTAAGAAATACCACATTTTCAACACATTATGCTTTATTATTTCCATAAAGGTAAAAACACAACTGAAATGCAAAAAAAGGCTTGCGCAGTATATACAGAAAGTGCTGTGACTGATGGAATGTGTCAAAAGCAGTTTGCAAAGTTTGCTGGAGATTTCTCACTGGATGATGCTCCAGTCAGGTGGATCAGCTGAAGTAGATAGTGATCAAACTGAGACATCAAACTAAGACATAAACTGAGATCAACCAATGTTATACCAGGTGCAAGATAGCCAACATACTCAAAATATCCAGATCAAGTGTTGAAAATCATTACCCCAACTCGGTTATGTTAATTGCTTTGATGTTTGTGTTCCACAAAAATTAAGCAAAAGAAAAACCTTCTTGATCCAATGTATTTCCACAGGTGATTCTCTACTGAAACTAACAAAAATGTTCCACTTTAAAAACAAAATTTGACAGTTGATAGAAAGTGGATACTGTACAGTTACAGTGTAACAGAAGAGATCATGGGGCAAGCAACCTGAATCACCAACAACTAAAGGCCAGTCTCCATCCAAAGGTGATGCTGTGTATATGGTAGGATTGGAAGGGCATCCTCTATTATAAGCACCTTCTGGAAAACCAAACGATTAATTCCAACAAGTACTGCTCCCAATTAGAACCACTGAAAGCAGTACTAGATGAAAAGTATCCAGAATTAGTCAAGAGAAAATACATAATCTTCCATCAGGTTAATGCAAGAACATGCTTCACTGATGATCAGGCAAAAACTGTTACAGCTTGGCTAGGAAGTTGATTCACCAGCTGTATTCACCAGACATTGCACCTTCAGATACCCATTTATTACGGTCTTCATAAAATTCTCTTAATGGAAAAAAATTCAATTCCTTGGAAGACTGCAAAATCACCTGCGATAGTTTTTTTGCTCAAGGAGATAAAAAATTTTAGGGAGATAGAATTATGAAGTTGCCTAAAAATGGCAGAAGCCAGTAGAACAAAAACAGTTAATACATAGTTCAGTAAAGTCCTTGGTGAAAATGAAAAATACATCTTCTATTTTTATTTAAAAACCAAAGGAACTTTTTGCCTAACCCAATTAAAAATAAGGCACAAAGCAAATGAAAAAAAACCCAAATTAAAACATAAATGATAAATTGTGGCATCTGACATAGTCAATCCTTACTGTTCATTGATTTCATATTTGTGCAATCTGCCTACTTGCTAAATGTTATATGTAATCCCTAAAGTAATACTAATGGCATTTCTGCAATCTGTAGACAGGTGTAGAAGAGCAAAGAGTAAATTACCTAGTGAGGGTGTGTTTAGCTCTCTTCCTTACTGTTTCTGCTCTTGTTCTGTAAACAAATGTCCTCTGTGTGGTCAGTCAATTTACTGCCACATTTTTGTATTTTGGTGCTTTTCACTGGTGATTTTGCTATTCAGCATAGGGCTGAAAAGCTTTCTATTGTCCCTAAGCACAAGAAGGTGGATGTGTCTTATGGAGAAAACGTGGTAGATGGGCATCTTTCATGCAGGATTTATAATGCTGTTGGGCCATGAGTGCCATGTCAATGAATCAACTATATATTCAATAAAGTGTCTTTAAACAGAAGCACACAAAACAATTATTATTGATCCATTGACAAATCTGTTGTGACCAGAGGCTCACAGGAATGAAACTCTGTATTTCCTAGGAAGCAACAGTTCAATATTTTCTAATTCAGTGTTCACAGCAACTTTATAAACTAACTACTGTGAATAATGAGAACTGACTGTATTTATGTTTTTTTTTTTAAGGAGCAATATTATAGGGCAAAAAATTAAGTTACGTCAATCACTCCAATTTAAACTTAATGTGATTTTTAATACTTTAACGGCTAATGAAGTTTTTTATAGTACATGGTGTATGAAGGGGTAATTTATTTCTAATTAAAAATAAATATCAGCTAATCTTTATTGAATACTTATGTAACAGGCACTTAAATAAGTACTTTACAACTCACGGATAAAAAAGTGCTTAGCTCAGTACCTTGCACACAGTAAAAATTCAATAAAATCTTGGCTAATCTTATTTATAGCATTAAATTCCTACAATCACTCTGTGAGGTAAGTACATGAGGAAACCTTCAAGGTAATGGGAATCTGAGAATGTATCTAAACTGGCTGGGTTTGAATGCAGTGTAAACACAGCTCTTGAAGATGATCTCTGACAGTTCATTCAGGCTATGACAAAATTAAATTATCAAACGTGGTCGTCTGTGATGAATGTCTTTGGGGATCGAGAGGTAGCAGTAATACAAAACTATGAAAGGAATGAGGTAGGCAAACAAGGACAGCCAAGTAGGACTACAGCTTGTAACAGTGTGTAAGAGCTCAAAAAAAGAAAGTGACGTATTCACAGTGTAAATTCTTGACTCAAAGCACTGACAAAAAATAAGGCAGCTTCTAAGTATGACATGAAAGAATTTTTCTGCAAACTCTAGAGCAGCAATCAGCAAACATTTTCAATAATGTGCCAAATAGTAATTTTCTAAAGTTCATGGAAGGTCTCTGTCACAACTATCAAACTGAGAGCAGCCACAATTATACATAAATGTGGCTTGTGCTCCAATAAACCCTTACATATGAAATTCTGAATTTCATATAATTTTCATTTGCCATGAAACAGTATCATTCTTTTGACGTTTTTCCCAATTACTTTAAAATGTGAAACATATTTTTAGCTATAGGTCATCTAAAAACAAGTGCAGGCCACACCTGACCTGTACAGTGTAGCTGGCCAATCCCTACTCTAGATCTCAAGACCAAAATGCATAAAATGATTTTGTTAACTGCCTAATTATAACATCAAGTAGTACTAAGCAAGTTAAAGAAACAGGAACATACTGGTTATCAAATAGATTTATCTGCAAGAATCCTTCCTTAAAAGTCCCCAAGATCATGATATTGGGAAATCCCACTATAATCCTGTGTCATTTGTAACAGAGATCCAGAAACAACGAGCTATGGTCCAAATCTGATCCACAATGCTTTTATAAGTAAAGTTTTCTGGAAACACAGACACACCCATTCACTTATGTATTATCCATAGATGCTTCAGCACCACAATAGCTCTGCTGGGTAATTTCTTCACAGACAAGCCTAAGATATTTAATATGATGCCCTCTACAGAAAAAGTTTGCTGATCCCTAATCTACTCAATTCCAGGTATGGCATACAGTTAGGCCTGACTAAGGGAACATAAGCCACAGACTCTCAAAGTTCCCAGACCCAGAGCCCCTCAAATAAGAGAAAAGCAACCTTCAAAAACGGCTCTATGATTGCATCACCAGCACTGTGATTTTTGTCGTGGCTTTCCACAAAGGATCAACAGCCACTTATCAGAATAACCACGCATTGGGAAAGGAAAACACTCCAACCTTTTCAGGACTATAAAATCTAACTCTTAAAGTAATCCTGAGGACCCAGATAGCACCACTGTGACATATGTGTTAGAATGAAGCCAAATAATATATGAAGTTTAGGCCCAAGTCCATTTATCAGAGAGTGGAGTAATCCTCCCATCTTACAGGTATTTCTTCAGGAACTGAACATACAGCTGAAAAGGGTAGTCTCAGGCTGACTACACACTGAAAAAAGTCCACACTGATGCCAAGACACGTGGAGTAGTGGGGTAGTGTAATACCAGGAAAGGCCAGAGAGAGACCCCTGGAGCTCTCCTACCAATCAAAAATGCCATTCCTGGGGGATTATCCAAGAATCAAAAGCAGCAAGGGTTGCAACCCCTAGCAGATATTCACTTCGTACAACTGTATGGCTAATGCAGAACATAGAAAAGTTCTTAGAGAAGAAGTGTTTTAACCTTAATGACTACAAGCAAAGTTGGTAATTCAAATTAAATCTCTTTAGTGCAGCAGCACCTGGTATAAAGCTACAGTTCTGGCAAATGGTGTCTCTGTCTCTACAATCTGCTTTAATTTCACTTGGATAGCAGTACATGTTCACTATATTGCCTCGCTAAGTCAAGTTTCTACCTTCTTAGACTGTAGTTATCTCATCACACCATTCGACATCACACTGGCTCACTATACTGATAAACTCAAGCCAACAGAACCTTTTGAAAAAGAAACAGCAGTGCTCTAGATGCCTTAAAAAGACAGGTATGCCAGAAGACAGAAAATAAGTCACAAGAAAATACAAGGTCCTGACACCAGTATGAAGTTCTAGAAGCAGGTGGAGAGTGGCAATTCAGGATATTCCCTTCAAAATAAAAAGCAAGTCAATACCCACTACAACAAAAAAGCAGCAGAAAGCTTGCTGGGCCTCTGGATACTGAGAACAAGATATACTAGTTTGTGTGTGCTGCTCTATTTACTGAATAATCCGAAATCCAGCAGCTTTAAGTTTATCCCAGAGCAAAAGAAAATACCTGAGTCAATCCAGATTGCAGTACAAGTAGCTCTGGCATTTGACCATAATGACCTTCTGATGGCAATGGTGCTCCAAGGGTCAACAGATGAATGCCATAAGGAGGTACTGGCAAATCCTTTAGGAGAATCACAGCAACCCTAAGAGTTTTAGGGCCAAGTCATACTTTATTAAACTAAGACTCTCTTGAAAATACTTCTGGTACCTTTTGTACTTTGGAGAATGAACACCTAGCCACAGGTAACTATAAAACCTGAGCTGCCTGTCAGGAATTGTCATCATGGGATCCACCAAGTAAAGCTGATGCGACAGAAACGCTCCATGAAGCGTTACGATGTACACCGAGCAGGATTCAGACTGGTTGTGAAGCATGAGCAGATGGCTCACGTTTTCAGCGTGCCTATTCCTGATGCACTGCAGTCGTTTTCCTCACACGAGGCCTACTGTTACATAGGGGATTCTCTATCCTGGCTAAGAAAGAAAATATCTGACCCTGGATTACAAGTGACTCTGCACAACATGCTGGTATCACCCAAAAACTCTTTCTATCCCAGCTGCTAAGGAAGGTCAGAAAGGGAACTTCTCCCACTGGGCAGTACATCTCACAATCCACATTGTCAATAACGGGAGGCACAGTGAGGAAGCAATAATCTGGCTAGATTTCCAGGTCAGGTTCTCAAAAGACACAGGTATGGGCAGTGATTTAAGGTGAGATATATGGATGGAACTGTCAGAACTGACCAAGTGTTAAAATATTTCCGTTCCATGCAAAGGCTCACCAAAAAGTCCCAACCATGGGGAGATTCCATAATCATATGGAATCGTGCGGCAAGATAATCCATTCCTTGGAAGTCGGTCATATCTTTCACCAGCAACTTCAATGCCTAATCAGTGACCGCACAAAAATCAGCCGCAGTCATAAAACAGAGGCTCAAGAAATTGTATGAACTTGCACTTCGCAACAAGGTTGACTCAGCTACCCTGCCAATGTACCATCTTTCACTAGGTTATGACTTAGCAGCAAACAATTCTGAAAATCTTAATAGTTACAACAGTGATTCTTAAAATATTTTGGGCTGATAATTCCTTTATACCCTTAAAAAATTTCTGCTTACACGGGCTCTAACAATATTAATTACATTGGAAATTAAATTATCTTTTTTTTTTTTTTACAAATAAATAATACAGATATTTATTAGAGAATTTATCTAGTTTACTTTCAATATACTAACATTAAAAGAAAAGAGAAAAAGAAAGAGCAGAGAGTGTATCACCAAATTAGGTTGTGACCAACATCCAGACAAAGTCCCGTGTCACAGCACATCTGGGGTCCCAACTGGGAAAGGGTCCCAGGCAGTTCTTGATGCTCCATGGGTGAGACTTCAAAGATTTGTTAATCCATTTTAAAAACAATAAACCAACTACATGTTAGCACAAATAAACTTTTTATTTTAAAATAAACTACATCTTCCAAAAAACAAAACAGTAAAATTTTAAGAAGAGTTATATTTTTAAAATCTCTTTGGGCTTTGCTGGTGGTCCAGTGGTTAAGATTCCAAGCGTCCAATGCAGGGGACATGGGTTCGATCCCCAGTTGAGCAATCTGGTACCACATGCCTCATGGTGCAGTCAAAGAAAATAAAAAATAAAAATTTTAATAAAAAATAAAATCTTTAAGATCTGACTTAATAAACTATCAGATTAACATCTCTGTTGCAATACTGTTTCAGTTGAAATAAATGAGAAAAATAACTCTCAGATAAGTATTTAGAAAAGGGGGGAATATTTGATGGCTTTTTTGAATAGCTTTGAGTATCATTCTTTGACTCTATCTCAAAGCTCAACAATAGTGTCTTAAAGGTTCATTGAAGAACCTAAAACATTATAAATCAACTATACTTCAATAAGAAGACTTTTTTTAAAAAACGGTTCATTTAAGTATAGAATTGCTAATCTTATCAGTTACCTTTCATACTGTTACATTAATCCATCAGTCTGGCAACACGAGTCAGTCTTTTGCTTATGTATAATTTTGTAACATCATTCATCAGTCAGTTATAAATACTGGTCCACTGAGTTTGGTATAGCTCCCAAATGTTGGCATTTCATAATACAGTGTTAATTATTTTAAAAAACTGCCTTCACTACTATCACTAGCAAGCTCATCAGAAAAAACCTAAATACTGGGAAGCTATCAAGCTCACATTGCCTGATAATTTTCTAAAACATTAATTTACACTTGAAATCGAATTTTATCACTGGCAACAAATATTGCCAGTTGCTTTCCTTGAAGTAAAGGGTCACTTTAATTGACAAAATGTCTGTCAAACACTCACGTCAAAATAACCTCATAAATCAGTTTCAAGTGAAAATTATATTCCATAGAGGCTAGTTTGCCTCATAATTCAAATAATCACACAAGTGCTTTTCCCTGTGACAAACACATACTTCAGCATGCTGAAGTGCTTCATCAATACTTTCTGCTTCATTCAAAAACGCTTATAGAAAGATGCATACTTAAGATCAAGATTTTTTTTAATAAGTTTAATCCTCAAGTATAATTTTTTGTTTACTATAAATATATGGTGACATAGAGCACAGCTCGAAGCAACTGCAGTGATTTTTGCTAAGGCACCATCAGTTTTCTCCCCACCATTGCTTATGAACCATAGTGCAACTATCAACATAATAAAAAAGGAATTTGGTATTATTATTAAAATAGCTTTGATCCTTAAAGGGTCTTAGGCTCAACAGACAGCACGCTGAGAACTACTGTTCTATGAGGTGGTACAGTTGGTAAAGAATCCACCTGCCAATTCAATCCCTGGGTCAGGACGATCCCTTGGAGAAGGGCATGGCAACCCACTCCAGTATTCTTGCCTGGATAATTTCATGGACAGAGGAGCCCGGTGGGCTACAGTCTATGGGGTCACAACTGAGCACGTAGGCACGCACAGTTTACTAGAACAAAAACACATTTCTCATTTTTGCTATGTTGACTTTGGGTTGATTACAGGTATCATCTTCATTCTGGAATCCTGGAAAAAGAAAAAGCCTGTATCTGGCACCTGCTTTCCTCGTGACAGAGAAAAATGAGCAAAGGTCAATTCATGCAATGGCTTCCAAAGCTTCTTAGACATGACATATATCACTTCCCATCTTCCACTGACTTTGGTCAAATCCCATGGCCAAGCTTGATGTCAAGGATAAAAAGAAGTACTCCTCCCATAGGTAGGGACCCTGTAGAGAGAAACCCAATAAAGGAAGCCAACTGCTTAGAATAATATAATCTGCCGTAAGCAGCAACTGAGTCCCTTTCGCCTCCACACCAAACTGTACCATATTTCACTGTGGACAAACAGCCACCTGGTAGCAAGCTGATAACACTCAGGATCTTTCCACCATGAAGGAACTTATTTCTGTGAAATAGACACTTACTTGGCTGACGTAAACAATCTTATGCTGACTACCCTGGAAACAAGTCCATTATTTATAACCTTTTAATTTTGAACACAGAATATATTCTAGGTTCTAACAAACCAATTCACATACTAACTTAGAACAGAAACCTTTCATACATTATAGTTTTTAGGTGAGAGCTTATTACAGTTGTCTGAAGCCTAAGTACAAAAAGAAGTATATATACTAATAGTTAAGTATCTACTATTGTGGCTATCCATCATACTCATCACCACTAAAAATTTCAATAGACTTTAATTTGTGGATATTTCTACAAATTTTATGATCCAGTGCCTAATGTATTAATGTAATTTCTAATTAGCTCATGTCATCTCTAATGCAGAAATTAGAATTTAAAATTTCCAGTCTCCTTTCTAATTATGGACATAGCATAGTATTCTGCATTATGTAAATCTCCAAAAGACTTTGATTTGGAATTAAGTAACAAGGAGAATTTCCATTTTTGCTCAAACCCCACATACAGCTTTTGATGGTGGTGGCAGCAATGTTAGTCACTTTCCAGTGGTTACAATATAGAGTTCCTGCCACTGAAAAAGCACAACAGCAGTAGAATCTGCAATCAACTTGAGTCTCTGGCATTCAGAGCTCAGCAACATTAGCTTTTTCAAACCGAGTCCTGCAGTACGGTTTTGGGAAATGTTCCCTGAGGCTTGGACTAAAGTCCAATCTCCAGCACTCCCCAGTGACTCTAAGAGCTACCAAATATTCTTTAATAATTCCCTACTCTGCTTACAATAGCCAGGATGAGTTATTGTTTAGTATAAAGAACTATGATTTACAATAAGTGTAGCATTCCAATTTTACACATAAGAAAACTAAAGGTTTAGATTGGATTTCTCAGATTTGAAAGCTTAGACTTTGTTCTGTTATATTACACAAATTCTACAATTGATTACTTAAATAGGACAGGGCAGGGATTGAAACAAATTTATCAACATTCTTCTAAAGCAGGAGTTGGCAATCTATGGCGAATGGGCCAAATCCAACGTGCTTTTTCACAATTCATAAGCTAACAATAGTTTTCGCATTTTTAAATGGAAGAGGGGGATTATATTAAAAATAACATGAACTTCAAATTTCAATGTCTATCATAAATAAAAATTTATTGGAATATAGCCATGCCCATTCATTTACATATTGCCTATGGCTGCCTTCCCACTACAACAAACAGACTTCAGCAGCTGCCTAAAATATTTACTACCTGGCTCTTTACAGAAACAGTATGTTGACCTCTGCTCTAAAATTCTTCTAAAATAACTAAGGAAATGCCAATGTAAACTAATATTAAAACAGGTATATGTGTATTTCTATTGTCTTTGCTTTCGTACTTTGAGAACAGAAGATATGAAACACTGCACAATTTAGCCCATCGTAGAAGGCAATGGCACCCCACTCCAGTACTCTTGCCTGGAAAATCCCATGGACAGAGGAGCCTGGTGGGCTGCCGTCTATGGGGTCGCACAGAGTCAGACACGACTGAAGTGACTTAGCAGCAGCAGCACAATTTAGCCCATAGTTAAAAGTGAACCACAAAGTCCAATTTTCTTCAGTCACTCTCCTGCTTCTACAGCAAGGGCAAACACATCAAATTAAAATACTGTGTCACAAGTTATTTTCAGGATAATACCAAGTCACCAGGAGCCAAATGTAACTGACTATTCATGTTCTCTAGAAACTGAAAGAGCCAGCAGTAAGGGAGCCTTTTTAAAAAACAACTGGTATTAAGGTTTTCATTGGGGAGGAGGGGGAATAGGATTCAAAGATTATAGGAAAGGAGCAAGTAAGTATAGTGTCAAAAGGGCTGACATTTTTCAGAAGATAACGAGTACTCAATTCCTTAAACAAAATGAGCCCAAACAGGACACTCACAGGTAGATGATTAGAACATACAATTGCTAAGAAACATTCACAATGGGATGCCTTCTCTACATCCAAAATCCAGAGCCCAAAAGGAAAATCGACCCATCCCTGATCCTTTCTTCTGCTTTCAGCATCTACGAACTGAGTTACCTAGCCAAAGAATATTATATGCCTCTTTGAAGTACTCTGATTCAAAAATTTTTCCCCTTTCAAGTAATTTAATAACCTTTTAGGAAAAAGAAGGGCTTCCCAATGACTCACCAGTAAAGAGTTCACCTGCTAATGAAGGAGACACAGGTTTGATTCCTGGGTGGGGAAGATCCCCTGGAGAAGGAAATGGCAACCCACAGTATTCTTGCCTGGAGAATCCCATGGAAAGAGAAGCCTGGCAAGCTACAGTTTATGGGGTCGAAAAGAGTCAGACACAACTGAGCACGCATGCAGAAAAAAGAAAAAAACTTCCTATCCACTTGTAGTATTCCTTGCTCTATCTATCTCCAGCCCCCAAAATGAAGTTACCATAAGGAGTAAGTCATGTCTAAGCCTTTATGCAAGTGCCATGCAGAAAGCGACTAACAGAAAGCAGTTATCTAAAGATCCTGCAACAAAATCCAAACAGGCTCAGAATGAAGTAGAAGAAATTACTCATAAACAAGAAACAGTAAAAGTTTTATACTTTACCTTCATTTAATAATCAGGACAAAAAAAAACATTATTTTTTTAATGACGAAAAAAATTAGGACGCAAATTGGAACAACTTGTGAGAATCTGAGATTGCACCTCACCATGTAATACAGAATACAAATCTACCACTGATAAAAAGGTCTGGAACATGAGCGTGTTGTTCAGAACTTCAAATGTATTCTCTCTAGTGAATAAGGTTATATATAAATGTACTTGTTTCAAAGACAGCTCAGAAAAACTAATAATAAACTATAAGAAAAAAAGAAACAATCACAGAATCAGATATGATGCTGATTAAAGATGACATTCCGGAGAAGGCAATGGCACCCCACTCCAGTACTCTTGCCTGGAAAATCCCATGGATGGAGCAGCCTGGTAGGCTGTAGTCCATGGGGTCACCAAGAGCCGGACACGACTGAGCAACTCACTTTCACTTTTCACTTTCATGCATTGGAGAAGGAAATGGCAACCCACTCCAGTGTTCTTGCCTGGAGAATCCCAGGGACGGGGGAGCCTGGTGGGCTTCCGTCTATGGGGTCGCACAGAGTCAGACATGACTGAAGCGACTTAGCAGCAGTAGCAGCAAAGATGACATTCAACTCCTTTATTTTACCAATAATGTGGCTCTGGTGAAGAGAAAGTTGGGTCACTTGCCCAGTGTCACCATGGTATATAAAATCAAAGGTTAGTTGCTCAGTTGTGTCCGACTCTTTGCGACCTATGGCCTGCAGCCCACCAGGCTCCTCTGGTCTTGGGATTCTCCAGATAAGAATACTGGAGTGGGTTGCTATTTCCTCCTCCAGGGGATCTTCCCAACCCTGGTGGGAAACCAGGTTTCCCACATTACAGGCAGATTCTTTTTTTTTTTTTACTGTCTGACCCACCAGGGAAGCCCATATAAAATTCAACGCTGGTCAAAAAAAACAGATCCTTGACTCAGTACAGCCATACATTTCAGATCTCACCATCTCTACATAACAAGTATATTTATGTATAAACATCCTAATATGGTGTAACTCTATTGGTATGTGTCAAAAGAAATATTTAAAAAACACTTACCTTAGATTGTGTTAGGTGGTGATGTTTTACACAATAAAAGTAAACAGGCTGAGTGAGAAAACTAGCTGCTCTCTAGAACACCTGTGGTGTTTTCGATTCCCTCACCTATGGTGAAATCTCAGGATAATTTTTCACCAATCAAGAGTAAAGGGAGTTTTCCCTCTAGATACAGTCCTAAATACTGTTTTGTCCTATATACTGCTAAACACAATTGGTTTCAAGTTGACTCAAATGGTTAACTGTGAGGGACCTACATGAATAAATTAAATACAATTAAAGCAAATTAAAAATTGTTCGATTACTCAATTGGCCTGTGTTACAAAACTTCTTCCAAAGATGCTCCCAGCAGTCACACTTTTCTTTTCAGTCGCTGTGTCAAAGTCGATCAGTGGTGTCCAACTCTTTGCGACCCCATAGACTTATACAGCCCATGGAATTCTCTAGGCCAGAATACTGGAGTGGGTAGCCTTTCCCTTCTCCAGGGGATCTTCCCAACCCAGGGATGGAACCCATGTCTCCCGCATTGCAGGCCAATTCTTTACCAGCTGAGCCACAAGGGAAGCCCAAGAATACTGGTGTGCATAGCCTATCCCTTCTCCAGCAGATCTTCCTGACCCAGGGACTGAACAGGGGTCTCCTGCATTACAGGCTGATTCTTTACCAACTGAGCTATCAGGGAATCAGTTGCTATATTCACTGTGAATTATGAACCTTATTTTTCACTCCCAGACCACTATCCTTGCTCTTGTTTCTCCGAAGTCAAAGGATTTAACTAATTTGAGCCCCACTCTACTCCATATTTATTTCCCTCACCTACAAAGGCAATGTTGGCCCCAAGTTCTATGTATTTCTATCTTCTTCTACACAGATCTCTCTATTTCTATGTAGATATTTCTATTCCTCATTCACAGAGCCTCCTCTGAGTTTGATATTCAATTTACTTTGCTTCCTAAATGAACTAATATTGCTTCCATCTCCCCCTGCTTTTTTTCTGTTTTCCATACAACTTTCCTCCAAGTCTGTTTAGCTCTTGCTCTTCACAATTCCTATTCTCACATTCTTATTCTTATTCTCACATTCTACCCTGCCTGAAGACTGGTTTGCAACCAGCATATGTAACTTATTACCATCTACGGACCCAGAGAAGGTAAACTGATCTGCCGAGTAGTGCATATTTGAATAATGGAAAGGTCAAGATTTAATAAAATACAGAACTTCTTCACCACCCAAGCACACACCTTACTCAGAATATTATAAAACACTGCTTGAAAAATAATCAGAGGAGCACAGAAGAATGAAAAGAACAATGTTAACAAAATTTTATTTAAAACTAATATATAATACAAATAACAAAAGGAAATGGAAGTAGTAATGAAGCTACTGCACAAAAACACTTGTTAAAAGCTTAAGCTTTGCCAAAGACAATAAAGATGCTCAATATCATTAGGTATTTGGCTATTCCAATACTTTGGCCACCTCATGCGAAGAGTTGACTCATTGGAAAAGACTCTGATGCTGGGAGGGATTTGGGGCAGGAGGAGAAGGGGAGGACAGAGGATGAGATGGCTGGATGGCATCACTGACTCGATGGACGTGAGTCTGAGTGAACTCTGGGAGTTGGTGATGGACAGGGAGGCCTGGCGTGCTGCGACTCATGGGGTCGCCAAGAGTTGGACACGACTGAGTGACTGAACTGAAGTCAAATACCATAGTGAAATACCACCTCAGGCCCATTAGGATGGCTACTACCAAGTAAACAGAAAACAAGTCCGTGCATCAGAGTACACAACCAACAGTTAAAAGGCAACCTAGGGAATGTAAAAAAAACCTGCAAGTTATAAATCTGATATGAGATTAGTATCTGTAATATATAAAGAACTCCTACCATTCAACAATAATTTTTAAAATCTCATTTTAAAGTAAGCAAAGGATTTAACAGACATTACTGCAAATAAGATACACAAATGAAGAACAAACTTATGAAAAGATGTTCAACATCACTGATCACTAGGGAACTGCACAACAAAACAATAATATACATTAGTATGATTATTAATTTTTAAAAAGCCATACCCACAGAAAATGTGTGTTGGCAAGGAGATGGAAAAATTGAAAACTTCGTACACTGCTGGGGAATATGTAAAATGGTGTGGCTTCTATGGAAAACAGTATGGCATTTTCTCAAAAAATTAAAATTTAATTACTATATGACCCTATATTTCCACTTCTGGGCATATACTCACATCTGAAAGCAAGGTCTCTAAGACATATTTGCACATCCATGTTTCTAACAGCACAATTCACAATAACCAAAAGATGGAAGCAACACAAGTGTCCATCAAGGGACAACCGGATAAACAAATTGTGGTCTACATACAATGGAATACTATTCAACCTCAAAAAGGAAGGACATTCCGACACATACTATTATGCATAGTAACCCTGGGGAACATTCTGCTAAATGGAAGAAGCCAGTCTCAAAACGACAAATGCCTTATGATGCCACTCATGACTACTCAAATCCACAAAAACAGGTGGATGTGGGGGACTGGAAGTGGGAAAAGGGGAGGTTAGTGAGTCGTTTAATGGGTAGAGACTTAAAGTTTCAAAAGATGAAAAGAGTTCTTGAGACTGAACAGTGTACTTAACACAACTGAAAGGTATACATAAAATGGTTAGGATGGTAAAAAAATCTTTGTTGTATTGACCAAGCCACAATTAAAAATAATGTTTTCTTTTTCTTTTTTTAAAGCCAGAAAATAACAAGTGTTGGAAAGGGTTTGGATAAGGTGAAACTCTTGAACACTAAGACTATAAAATGGTACAGTCAGGATTTTCTGATGGTCCAGTGGTTAAGACCCAGCACTTCCAGTGCAAGGGGCATGGGTTCATCCCTGGCCGGGGAACCAGGATCCTAAATGCTGCATGGTGCAGCCGGAAAAAAAAAAAAAAGGTACAACCAATGAGGAAACAATATGGAGTTCCTCAGTATACAGAATTACCACTCAATCCAGCAATTCTGGGTATCTACTCAAAAACAATTGAAATCAGTGGCTCAGACATTTATATACCAATATTCAGAGAATTATATACTATATCTACATTAACCAACAGGAGGAAACCACCCAAGTGTTCATCAATAAATGAATGGATAAACAAAATGTAGTATAAACATACACAAAAGAATATTATTCAGTCATAAAGAAATAAATTCCTTTTTCACTGGAAGTCAAAGGTACAAGCTTCCAGTTATAAAATAAACTAAGTTCTGGGGATAGAACATGATGATTACAGTCAATAACACTACAGTGTATATTTGAAAGCTGCTAAGAAGATAATCTTAAAAGTTTTCATCACAAGGAAAGAAAATAAACTGTGTGAGGAGATAAACGTTAACTAAACTTATTGTAGTAATTATTTCACCATATATACATTATCAGTTCAGTCGCTCAGTCGTATCCAACTCTTTGTGACCCCATGGACTGCTGCACACCAGGCTGCCCTGTCCATCACCAACTCCTGGAACTTGCTCAAACTCATGTCCATCGAGTTGGTGATGCCATCCAACATATACCAAATCATTATGTTATACACCTTTAATTTACAGTGTTCAATTATAGTGTTATTCGTTCAGTAGTGTCTGACTTTTTGTGACCCCATTAACTATAGAGCCCACCAGGCTCCTCTGTCCATGAATTCTGCAGGCAAGAATACTGGAGTAGGTTGCCATTCCCTTCTCCAGAGGTGTTAAAGAACCTGCCTGCCAATGCAGGAGACATAAAGAGATGTGGGTTTGATCCCTGGGTGAGCAAGATCCCTGGAGGAGGGCATGACAACCCACTCCGGTATTCTTCTCTGGAGAAGCCCATGGACAAAGGGGCCTGGCAGACCACAATCCATAGGATTGCAAAGAGTTGGAACACAACTGGAGCGACTCAGCATACACGCCAGCACTGTCAATTATATTTCAATAAAACCAGGGAGAATTTTTTAAGAAGTGAAATTCTGATATATGCTGTGAAATAAGCCATACACAAAAGGACAATTACAGTATGATCGAGATACCTAGAATAGGCAAATTCTTAGAAATACAGTAGAACAAAGGTTACCAGGTGCTGAGAGAAGAGAGGAATGAGGAGGTATTACTTAATGAGTACAGTGTCTGTTTTGGATAATGAAAAAGCTCTAGAAATGGATAATGGCCCACATGACTTTTCCGGTTAATTGTATCAAACATTCAGAGATAATACCAAACCTACACAGTCTTCAAAAAAACAGAGAAGGCAAACATTTCTCAATTTATTTTCTGGAATTAGCTTTACACCAACATTACCAAAACCAGACAAAGAGAGAAAGCAAATAAACAAAAACTATAAATCAATGCTCCTTGTGAACACAGATGAAAAAAAGTCTTCATGAAGTATCAGGAAATCAAATCAACAATATAAAAAAAAGAATAGTGCATTATGACTCTGGATGCAAGCAAAGATGACTTATCACTTGAAAGAGCTAAATAACAAAGGAGAAAATATATATGATTGTCTCAGTAGATGCAGCAAAAACCTGTGACAAAATTCAACACCCATTCACAATAAACACTCTCAGTAAGCTATGAACAGAAGAAAACATACTCAGTCTGATAAAGAGTTTCGATGGAAAACTTGTAGCTAACATCATACTCAATACAGACAGAATGTTTCGCCCTCACATTTGAGAACAAGGCAAGAATGTCCTGTATCACCAACTGTAATACGTACTGGAGGTCCTAACCAGTTGAAATAAAGTAAGAAATGAAAAAAGTACAAATCAGAAAGAATAAATTATCTGTATTCACAGACAGTATGATCAGGTACGTAGAAAATTTTAAGAACTCAACCCTCCCCAAAGATGGTTTTTGGCAAAGGATAGTCTTTTTCAACAAATGGTACTGAAAAAACTGGGCATTCCCATGGGGTGGGGGCGCATGGGGGTGATGAGTTTACCTCATACTATACACAAAACTTAAATCAAAGTAATTTAATGTTTGATCCCAGACCTACATGTAAAACTCTAAAACTTCTAAAAGACATCATAGGGTAAAATTTCTTAGGATATAAAAAGTACAATCATAAAATCATAAAACAAAAAATTTATCATCTAACAATTGAAGGTGGGAGGAGAAGGGGACAACAGAGGATGAGATGGCTGGATGGCATCACCGACTCAATGGACGTGAGTTTGAGTCAACTCCAGGAGTTGGTGATGGATAGGGAGGCCTGGCATGCTGCAGTCCATGGGGTCGCAAAGAGTCAGACAGGACTGAGCAACTCAACTGAAACGACCAAATGGAGAAGGAAATGGCAACCCACTCCAGTGTTCTTGCCTGGGAAATCCCATGGACAGAGGAGCCTGGCAGGCTGCAGTCCACAGGGTTACAAAGAGTCAGACACGACTAGTGACTAAGCAAACAACCAAAATGTAAAACTTTGACTCTTCAAAAGAACGTGAAATGAATGATACAGCAAGCCATATTACTGGAAAAAGTATTCTATGTACTCCTGACAAAGGACTTACATCCACGGTATATAAAGAAAACTATAACAATTATATGAAAACATACAACCCAACAAGTAATTACTAAAATATTTAAAGAGTTCGCAAAAGATACACGAATGTCATCAATGAAATAAAAACACAAGGAGATACTATGAAATATTTACTAGAATGGCTAAGATTAAAAACACTAAAACTTTCAGGGTGGAGAAGCTGTTGGCAGGAATGTGGACTGAAATAACTACTTTAGAAAAGTTTAATAGTTCTTGTAAAATTAAACATACACATATCACTTGACCTAGCAATCCCACTCTTATGTGGAAAACAGTAAAAACATTACGTCCATACAAGGACAAATATTCATTCACAGTAGCTTTACTTCTAATAATTCAAAACGGAAAACAATATAAACGTTTCATCAACAGGTGAATGGATAAAACATTGTGATACATCCATATAATGGAATGGTACTAAGAGTGAAAAGGAACTAACTACTGACAGAGGTAACAGCATAATGAATCTTAAAACGGCAGGACGGAGGGCACAGAAGAGAAGTGCATCACTTTTTATATTGCTATCATAACAAACTACCCTGATCTAGCAGCTTGCCGCTGCTAAGTCGCTTCAGGCGTGTCCGACTCTGTGCAACCCCACAGACAGCAGCCCACCAGCCTCCCCCGTCCCTGGGATTCTCCAGGCAAGAATACTGGAGTGGAATCCAGCAGCTTAAAACAATACAAATGTATTATCTTACAGTTCTGCAGGTGAGAAGTCTGACACAGGCCTCTGCACTCAAATGAAGACCTAAGAGCAGAGCCACATTCCTCTATAGCAGCTTATGGGGGAGATCCAACTCTTTGACCTTTCCAGCTTCCAGAGGCAGCCCACATTTGTTGGCTCGAGTGCCCCCACTTCTCAATCTCTGGCTGTCCTTCAGTAGTCCCCTCTCAGACTACAACTTTAAAGGACTCGAGCAATTAGAATATGCTCACCTGTATAATCCAGGACAGTTTCCCCTTCTCAAGGCCCAAAATTTAATTACACCTGCAAAATCCCTTTTGCTACATAAGGGATTTAAGGAATTAGATCTGATAGACAGATGCCTGAAGAACTATGGACAGAGGTTTATGACACTGTACAGGAGGCAGTGATCAAGACCATCCCCAAGAAAAAGAAATGCAAAATGGTTGTCTGAGGAGGCCTTACAGATAGCTGAGAGAAGAGAAGTGAAAGGCAGAGGAGAAAATGAAAGATACACCCATCTGAATGCAGAGTTCCAAAGAATAGCAAGGAGAGATAAAGAAAGCCTTCCTCAGTGATCAGTGCAAAGAAATAGAGGAAAACAACAGAATGGGAAAGACTAGAGATCTCTTCAAGAAAATCAGATACACCAAGGGAACATTTCATGCAAAGATGGGCTCAATAAAGGACAGAAATGGTATGAACCTAACAGAACCTGAAGATATTAAGAAGAGGTGGCAAGAATACACAGAAGAACTATACAAAAAAATCTTCATGACCCAGATAATCACGACGGTGTCATCATTCACCTAGAGCCAGACATCCTGGAATGTGAAGTCAAGTGGGCCTTAGGAAGCATCACTACAAACAAAGCTAGTGGAGGTTATGGAATTCCAGTTGAACTATTCCAAATTCTAAAAGATGATGCTGTGAAAGTGCTGCACTCAATATGCCAGCAAATTTGGAAAACTCAGCAGTGGCCATATGACTGGAAAAGGTCAGTTTTCAATCCAATCCCAAAGAAAGGAAAGGCAATGCCAAAGAATGTTTAAACTGCTGCACAATTGTACTCATCTCACACGCTAGCAAAGTAATACTCAAAATTTTCCAAGCCAGGCTTCAACAGTATGTGAACTGTGAACTTCCAGATGTTCAAGCTGGATTTAGAAAAGACACAGGAACCAGAGATCAAATTGCCAACATCCTTTGGACCATAGAAAAAGCAAGAGTTACAGAAAAATATCTATTTCTGCCTTATTTACTACGCCAAAGCCTTTGACTGTGTGGATCATAACAAACTGTGGAATATTCTTAAAGAGGTGGAAATACCAGACCACCTTACCTGCCTCCTGAAAAATGTGTATGCAGGTCAAGAAGCAACGGATAGAACTGGACATGAAACAACAGATAGGTTCCAAATCAGGAAAGGAGTATGTCAAGGCTGAATTTTGTCACCCTGCTTATTTAACTTATATGCAGAGTACATCATGAGAAATGCTGGACTAGATGAAGCACAAGCTGGAATCAAGACTGCCGGGAGAAACATCAATAACCTCAGATATGAAGACTGACACCACTCTATGGCAGAAAGCGAAGAACTAAAGAGCCTCTTGATGAAAGTGAAACAGGAGAGTGAAAAAGTTGGCTTAAAACTAAACATTCGGAAAACTAAGATCATGGCATCTGGTCCCATCATTTCACAGCAAATAGGTGGAGAAACAGTGGAAACAGTGAGAGACTTTATTTTCTTGGGCTGTAATATCACTGCAGATGGTGACTGCAGCCATGAAATTAAAAGACGCTTGCTCCCTGAAAGAAAAGCTATGACCAACCTAGACAGCATATTAAAACACAGAGACATTACTATGCCGACAAAGTTCATATAGTCAAAGCTATGGTTTTTCCAGTAGTCATGTATGGATGTGAGAGTTGGACTCTAAAGAAAGCTGAGTGCCAAAGAACTGATGCTTTTGAACTGTGGTGTTGGAGAAGACTCTTGAGAGTCCCTTGGACTGTAAGGAGATCCAACCAGTCAATCCTAAAGGAAACCGGTCCTGAATATTCACTGGAAGAACTCATGCCGAAGGTGAAACTCTAATACTTTGGCCACCTGATGGGAAGAACTGACTCATTGGAAAAGACGCTGATTCTGGGAAAGACTGAAGGCAGGAGAAGGGGATGACAGAGGATGAGATGGCCGGAAGGCATCACCGACTCTATGGACATGAGTCTGAGCAAGCTCTGGGAGTTGGTCATGGACAGGGAAGCCTGGCGTGCTGTAGTCTACGGGGTTGCAAAGAGTCGGACGTGACTGAGCGACTGAACTGAACATAGGGTAAAAAATACACAGGTTCTGCAGATTAGGGTATGGACATCTTGGAGGAGGGGCCTTTATTATGCCTACCATAGAAAAGAATGGAATTGATATAAAACTTAAAAAGAAACAAAAGTAATCTGCAGGGTTAGATAGCAGATCAGGTGAAGAGCAGGATGGACCACAGTTGGTAACAAGAGAACTTTCTCTATAATGAACATGAGCCTTGGCCTGAACTAGGTGGTTATACATGTATATTTATTTGTCGAAATTCATTGAATTAAACACTTCAAATGGGTACCTTTTATTATATCTAAAGTATGCCTCCTTTATTTTAAGTCATAAATACTATCTTTAGTAAGTATTCTGTTTTAGTTGGTTCTTAACCTCCATACTCCAACCTATCTTTCTCATATACTTTTAAGTTCCCACTGTGGCAGTTTTCAGTAAAACGATCTATATGGCTAAGGAGAAAGTAATTTTTACCACTGAAGAACTAATAATAAACACTCTTGTAATACTGTTTTTAAAGAAAACTCTGCTGCAAATTCCTAGTTCAAATACAGGAACTTAGGACAAGGCTTCAAAAAATGGCAGTGGTAACAACCCTAAATTTGATATTGTACAGTAAGAAATGAATATCCTGCATGTTAATATGGTACTGCTTCTAGATAGAAGACAGTTCAGAAGTAGTAATTTAGAGGCGCTCAGAAGCCAACCTACCTGGGTGTGGCTGTGACTGGGCAATCACCTGTGGCACCACTGGACAGCGACTGACAACCTTAAGGTTATATGCTGCTGCGAAGTCACTTCAGCCGTGTCCAACTCTGTGCGACCCCACAGACGGCAGCCCACCAGGCTCCCCCGTCCCCGGGATTCTCCAGGCAAGAACACTGGAGTGGGTTGCCATTTCCTTCTCCAATGCATGAAAGTGAAAAGCGAAAGTGAAGTCGATCAGTCGTGTCTGACTCTTAGCGACCCCATGGACTGCAGCCTACCAGGCTCCTCCGTCCGTGGGATTTTCCAGGCAAGTGTACTGGAGTGGGGTGCCACTGCCTTCTCCATAAGGTTATATAAACCCAGAAAATTAGTCAACTACCTGCAGTAATACAAAACAAGTATTCTTCTTCTACACACACAAAATATAACTCAAAAAACAGGTATACCCATCTTATAGGCCACACTTAAACTACTGAGGCTAGCACTAAGAAGACATCTCTCTTCACCTCCAAAACTAAAGCTATAAAAAAAAATTAAAAAATCATCAGCATTCAAAAAGCCTCAATGTAGAAATACCCTTTTAGAGTTTTAGACCTCCTGTTCTAAAATGTAAAAATAACACGAAGAATTCTTTTTAAATTCCTGGAGTGACAAGAGTTTTTTTGTTTTGTCTATTTGTTTTTTACTTATGTGGCACCAGATAAATTTTCTCAATGGGAGAAGAGAAGAAATCCTTTTCCATCATGGGTTTAAAATGCTAGGCCTGATTCTTGCTGCTAAGGAAAGTAAATAGCTCACTTCCAAAACTGAATGAACAAGCTTCTTGAAATTATATCAGTTCTCTAATGCTAAAAAGATTCTCTCCAAAATGGTAAGTAAATTACCACTTACAGCACAATTTAAAGCATCACTTTGAAATAAGGACCCTCTATTTTAAAACAGAGCATTTTCAACACTGTTATGAGAATTGCATGATTTATTAAAGAGAAAAACCATATAAAAGTCAACATATATTTACACATATATAAACAACAAGTCTGATCAAAATTACTTGAAAACACAGAGACGTAAAATTCTCATCACATTTTTTAGTAGCATGAGTTTATATCCAGTCTCTCTTCTTCCTTAAAATAAACATTTATAATAACCCTTCCAGGTATTAAAGCTGTATAAGCCCTTAATACTCTAGTGGAAAAAGAATAGAGGGGAAAAAAGTCACCCAAATAAATGTATAATTATAATCAGTAGTAAAGCCTAAAAAAGAAAGTACTACTTCCTATGACACCAAGAAAGGCCTCTCTAAGCAAACACCACCACCGAGGCCGCCTAGCGCATGGAGCTTTGACAAAGATTGATCATGACCCTTCCCGTTTTCCAGACAAGCTAGACACTACATCTTTATAAGGACTCAAAGTTTCAGTAAAGTTTCACATACTTTAACATGCTAAATTTAGCAAGTTTAAAGTTTTCAACTAAGTCACTCTGCTGTAAAGCAAAAATTAGCACAAGACTGTAAATCAACCATGTGTGAGTGTGCTCACTCAGTCATACCCGACTCTGCAACCCCAGGGACTGTAACCCATCAGGCTCCTCTGTCTATGGAATTTTCCAGGCAAGAACACTGGAGTGGGTTGCCACTTCCTACTCCAGGGGATCTTCCCAACTTAGGGATTGAACCTGCGTCTCTTGAATCTCCTGCAGTGGCAGGCAGATTCTTTGCCACTTCAATTTAAATAAATTTTTTCAAAAGCATAATAAACGCATCAAGGTCACTGATATCACCACGTTAATGTACCTAATCTCATAGTTTAGATCTAGTTTCACTTACTAACATTAAGTAGTGGTTAAAAGCATAGCTAGAGAATCAGATTAAGTGAATCATGTGCAAATCTAAGAGAAGAGAGAAAAGAGGAATGGGAAGATACAAAAGTAAGAGTGCTTTTCTCTAGGAGCTTAGTCAAATAACATAAATTAAAGAGCTGCTGGAGGCTTTGTTCTGCTGATTTGTGGACCAAGTGAGTAGAAGTACCTAGTTTGCAGAAAGAAAGCAGAACCATATAATGTCCAAAACAGTCACCACTGAGTCCTCACTATGCTCTCAATTTCACAACATATCCTCACACCAAATTTCACAAGATACTTTCCAATCAAGCTTTTTCATCAAGCTCTCAGTTACTGGGTTTTGTAATTTTAAATTCAAGAGTCCCAAATCATACGACAAACCTAAAGTCTATGACACTCTAGAAATGTAAAAAATTATAAAGTACTTATCAGTCAAAACCAGTTAATTTTATATACAAATAAATGTACACAACACAAACACAAATGTACACAAACACATTGGTTTTAAAAATCTGATAAATGTTTAACACTGTAATTTTCCATTTCTGTTATTATCTAAGTTATGCTTTGTTGTTTTTCTGATAGTTCTGCCCACCTACTATCTCAGACACCCAAGCCAATTCCTGCCTTTCTCATTTTTCATGTGGTTATTTTAGCTGGTCTATGTGCCCTTTAAGTTTTCTTTTACCCAAAACCCTTATTAAAGAGAGATTTCTGCAAGCAGTAGGCAAACAGATTATTCCCTGCATCTACCTCACATTTTTATGTACCTTATGAACCTCATAGGTTAATTCCATTTTCAATTAGGAAAATGCAAGTCGGAGACTCTGACCTCAGCACTACACATGTACATAAAAGATAATCACTGTAAAACGGCCACCAGCACCAGACTGATTCTCCCAAGTAGCACTGGCCAAGGCTGTGAATATTCAGAAGGCAGTAAATAGCTCAGCAACATATACAGGAGAGTGGTTTTCTTGTTGCTATTGTTGCTTGTTGTTTTTTCTGTTTGTTTTTTAGCCTTTTCTGAACTATATGTTTATATATTCATGTATATACACAAAAAATTACTGAACCAGGACATTATGATTTAACTGAAGGAAATAATTCAAATTGATCAATGTAGAGAAAAATGCACTTCTCTGATTTCATACTGTATTCATTAAATGTAAGATACAGAGTCTTAAAATACAGATTTTTTTTTTTTACAATTAGTGTTGGCCAGCTAACATCACACCATACCTATGATTACACAACCAGCATCAGCATTTGCAGAATGGAGGTTAGCAACTTGGGAAGCTGAAACATTAGCTGGCCACTCTTTTACACCCTACAAATCAGAATTAAGATAAAGAGGTACAGAAGCTGGGGAATAAGAAAAGTTTACCAAGGTTCATAAAGCTAGAATAAAAAAAATAAACTAGATCTGCAGGACGTGCTCATTCACATCCAGCTCTGCAACCCCATGGACAGCAGCCACCACCCCCCTACCCCCACTCCCCTCCGCCCCACACCCCCCACACCCCTGACTCCTCAGTCCATGGAAATTTCCAGGCAAATATACTGGAGGAGCCATTTCCTCCTCCAGGGGATCTTCCTGACCCAGGGATCCAACTCAAGTCTCTTGTGTCTCCCACACTGGCAGGAGGGTTCTTTACCACTGAAGTTAGGTCTACTTAATTGCAAAGTCAGCTTAAGAGCAAAGCCTCAATGGCTTTTAGGTGTTGGTTTTTTTTTTTTGTAATTCTTTTAATACATGCTCCTCCCATCTCCCCACCAACACTCTTCCTGGTACAAAAGACAACAGAGATATACAACAGAAAGTCAAGTCAAAAGGCACCTTGGAAGTCCTACTCTAAAAGTGAAAAATTAGGGGAAATACTTTAACCAATGTATTTCATGTCTATTTTCCTCTCATTTATCTGGAAGAGTAGTATACAAAACTAAAAGTATACGGTAAAGATTATAAGAGGTAAAAAAAATCATGTCAGTTTAATAACACTTTCCCTATTATATGGGAAAACATGTGTGTGCACTCACTCACTCAGTCGTGTCCAATTCTTTGTGACTCCATACACAAAATAACAAAATATCATACGTTTGGGAACACATTAAGTTTGTTAAAATATGGTGACTTCAGAATGAAGCAAGACTTTTAAAAGTATACCACAAAACTAGGAGGCAATTTTGAAACAATTAAAATTTTAATAAAAATAAAGTCTACTTTACTTATTTAAAGTTTACTCACTGTGATTTCTGCCAGGCAATCAAAATCAAAAGACATACTACAAACCAGTAAAAAACATATTTGCAAACTCATATCACAATGGGCTTATAAACATGCACTATTAAAAACAACTCCTACAAATCAGTCCCAGATCCATCACTCAGTTAAAAAACACGTCAACAACGAACACACGAAGATACTCAACAGCATTCCTTGCCACAGAAATTCAGATTCTAATCACAATGAGATTCCACTGGAATGGCTGAAACTGCAAGGACCAAGATATGGGCAACCAAACTCTCAAACACTGTGCAAATACTGGGTAGCTGTTTGGCAGCATTCACTAAAGTTAAATAGACATATACCTATAATAACTTATAGCCCACTTAGTCCATTTCATGGAGAAGGCAATGGCACCCCACTCCAGTACTTCTGCCTAGAAAATCCCATGGACGGAGGAGCCTGGTAGGCTGCAGTCCATGGGGTCGCCAAGAGTCGGACATGACTGAGCAACTTCACTTTCACTTTTCACTTTCATGCATTGGAGAAGGAAATGGCAACCCACTCCAGGGTTCTTGCCTGGAGAATCCCAGGGACGGTGGACCCTGGTAGGCTGCCGTCTATGGGGTCACACAGAGTCGGACACGACTGAAGTGACTTAGCAGTTGGCAGTCCATTTCTAACATACTATAAAGATGTAAGTTCTTAGATCTGCCAAAACACAAATATATGAATATTCGCTGCAGTTTTATTCAAAGAGACCAAAGCTGAAAAAATCCAAGTATCTGTCAATCCACAATAAAATTAATAATGGTGTTATATTCCCATACACAGCAATGAGAAAAAACAAAACAAACACAACAGGGTGATGACTTCCAAGTTTACTAAATGTATCTACAGTTGACCCAGGACACTGTAGTGGTTGCCTTTGGTGGGAAGACTGCAGGGGGAGTACAGGAGAACCCACTGCAAGGCAAGAAATGTTCTCTGTCTTGACTGTGGTAGTTACATGAGTTTATAATATGTTAAAAATTAACATACACAACTGATTGATAGTAAGAAATCAGAAAGTGACTGCCTGAGGTAAGGAGAAAGGAAAAGGGAATGGAAAGGAAGCCTGAAGGAACTTATTTCTGGGCAGTGGAAATGCTCTAAATCTAGGATGACTTGGTTATATGGTCACATAAAAATGTCAGTTCATCAAAACTGTACAGTTAAGATCTGTTCATTTTACAGAAAATTACAGCTCAATAAAAGAAAGCTCACTGAGTTTAAAATGTGTGTACTGTACCTTATACAAGTTATACCACAACGAACAACAAAAAATGGTGAGAGAGTCCAAAATACAATGCTAGTTCACTGAAAGAAATGACCAAAGTATATAAAAAGATGCTCAAACTCACTTAAAAACATTAAATATCATCTTTACTATCATGTAAGCAAAAAGCAAAACTGTTTTATTTGGTTAACACTACACTGGCAAGAGTGTGAGCAGTTACTCACATTGGGGTCAGTGGTGTGAACTGGGGCAGCCTCTGGAGTCAGTCCAGCAGTAACTACACCACTTGTTTCCCCGTGGCTCAGTGGTAAAGAATCCGCTTGCCAAGTAGGAGATGGGGGGTTCAATCCCTGGTTGGGAAGATCCCCTGGGAGGAGGAAATGGCAACCCACTCCAGTATTCCTGCTGGGAAAATCCCATGGACAGAGGAGCCTGGCAGGCTACAGTCCGTGGGGTCGCAAAGAGTCAGACATGACGGAGTACGTACTCGCACGTGCACAATCTGTGACTCAGCAGTTCCAATTCAAGTAGTTCATCATACGAATACCCTTGAGCATACAGGCTATACACAACAAGGTTATTCACTGCAACACTGTCTGTAATAGCAGCAGGCTCAAGTAACCTAAATATCCATCAACTGGGCAAACAAGTTGAATATGTTATGGTATATCCATACAATAAAACGCCGTACCACCATTAAAAAGGGGAAGGCAACCTCTTTACATGTTGATATGAGATCTAAAATACATCAGTGAAAAAAAATAAAATACAGTAGAGTGACTAGCATGCTATCATTTGTGTTCAAAACAATACTGAGCAAAGTGCAAATTATACATGCGTTGGCTTCTTTATATACGGTATTTCTCTGGAAGGATAGGGAGAACACTGATATCCCTGTTTGGTTCCAGGAAAGTAATTGGTAGCTAGGGGGGCTGGGAAAACAGGAAGAGAAAGAACACTTCTGAGTTTTGAACAATGTGAATACATTACCCAATAAAACCATTTTCAAAGTAGTCATCAGCTTCACTTACTACACAGACGTACTTCTATAAACATGTAAAATATATAATGATCAAAGAGTCCCCCCAAAAAGTATCTGAGTCCGGATTAAAATTTTGTTGTTTTTAATCTTTAAAAAGTATCAACAGTTTGGACTGAAGTTGTTATAACTGAACAGAAAATATTCAGCACTACTTTGTCCAAGGAAATGCAGATTCTGAGTCCCACCCCAGACAGACAGTAGAAACTCTGGGGGTGGGGCTGAGTAATGTTAGAACATGTTTTAACAACTTCTCCAGGTGATCCATACTGAAGTCTGAGAACTACTGACACAGTTCTTAGTTAAGACTTGCTTCACACCTCTATCACAGCAAAAGCCTCAAGAAAGCCAACACATCCACCAAGGTGCCAGCAGGACGATCTGATCACATTACCCTCCAACTCCTTTAAAATGTCCCTCAACTCTTAAAGCTTGGCTTGCCCACAGGAATTTCACAATCTGCATCCTGCCACCACTTCCCCCATCTCCCCCAACACCACCACCCACATATGGATCTCTAGACCTACCTCACACTTCATCATCCCCAGTGGTCTTGACAATGCTATTCCTCCTCCTGGAATAGCTTCTCTCCCAACCCCTCCTCTCCACTCAATTTCACACTTAGGATCTAGTCATTTTCAAGACTTGTTCCACACTCCATCTGGCCCAATTCAGGCTTAAGTACCCATCCCATGTGTTCCTAAAAACAACCGACACTATCCTTCTCCAGTTCTTATTACTTCCTGTTCACTTGTAGTACAGTACCTGGCACATAACAGGCCCTCAGTATGTTGGAGGGGGAAAAAAGATCTGCTTTCTCACATCTAGACTCCTTGGCATCAATGACCATGTCTTATTTGACCCTGGATCCCTACTAAAAAGGTTGGCATATGAATATTTTTTAAAAGTTTGCTGAGTGAATAAATGTGGTTCAGAAACCGTAAGAAAAATCTGACACAAGCCAATAATGACACTTTATAAAATCCACATAAAGACATTACTTTCTGAATTAGAATAAAATTTTGCTGTGATTCCAATAAAAGGCAGACAGAGTTTCTTGGAGGCATGGCTGATTTCTAGGGCTAGGAAAGGAAAAATACAAGATAACCTGGCGCACCTTGCTGGTTAGAAAGAGATTAAAAAATGAAGGATGGTCATGTTGAAAGGGTGCAGAAAGCAGCCTAAATGAGTTCCCAGTGGCCAAAGCTAGAATCTGAGCAACAAAACAAGGAGTTATTAATATTAATGATATTAATTTATAACCCAAAGACCAAAATAAAAATCCATGAATCCACATGCACATAAACAATTGAAAAAATAAGTGAGTGAAAAAGAACACATTTGTACAGAAAAATCCAATTAATGTATGTAGAAGGTATGAGAGAACTAGAAAGTCACCATTAGAACACCCCAGCAATCTCTGGTGCAAACAATGCCCCACTGACGAGCGCTAAAATTACTGGGCAAAACTTTAAAGAAAAAGGCTCCCTACACATCCTTAGAGCACCTTCCCGAAATATTTCTTGATTACTATAGTAACTTCAACAATTATCCACAAGTTCTTTGATACTTTTCTCTCCAGCAGGTGGAACTTAACGTCCTTCACGTTCAAATGAGGGCTGAACTTAATGACTTACTTCTAATGAACGGAGTATGGAAAGCAGAAAAACAGTAATTTCATAATGAAGAAACCTGCTGAAATGATAATACCGTGGTTACATTAGGCTTAATAAAACATGCTGTTTAACAATTAATTTCACTTATCACTTCTTTCAGTGTGATTACTAGAAAACTTCAAATTACATGTGTGGTACTCAGTACATGATTAGATAGTTCCAGTCTAAACAATTCTGCTTGTGTGCCAAGTCGCTTCAGTCGTGTACAACTCTTTGTGATCCTATGAACCATAACCCGTCAGGTTCCTCTGTCCATGGGGTTATCCAGGCAAGAACACTGAAGTGGGTTGCCACCTCTTCCTCCAGAGGATCTTTCCGACCCAGGGACTGAACTCACATCTCTTATGTCTCCTGCATTGGCAAGCAGGTTCGTTACCACTAGCACCACCTGGGAAGCCCCTAAACAATTCTACCAATAGATAAAAGGTTAATAGCAGTCCTTATCAAGTGATCAAGGTTAATAACACCAGTAACAATGGATACCACTGTATGTAAATACGGACATATGCGCTTGATACAAAACAGGCACATCACCTCTGTGGTAGTCATCCCTGAGTATCCATAACCTCAGCCCTGTACTCTTCTGTACTGTCTAAAATTATTTCAAAATAACAGCTTTTTAAAAAGCAAAATTTATGCAATTTTAATTAAATATTAAATAGTACTCAATTTAGATTAATTTCCTAGTTATCAAACTGAGATTCTAATGACTTTTATACTAATACAAACTTTTTAAAAGCTTTGAAGAAATATGAACATGTGACTAACCTAGAAAAAATTATACCTACTAGAATCTTCATAAACTAGTAAAACTGTATCAATTCACTTTTTTTGTGACTATTCTCAAGTAAATACCTAATTCAGTTACCCCTCAGTTAAGATTCATGACGACAAGGGCAATCTCCCACTCCTTTCCTTGGTCCCCGATTTTATCCATTAGCCATTTGGACAACAAATTAGTTCCCCATCCTCAAGATCCAGTCATACCCCTGGTTCTCCACAAAAAGAAAAGCAGTAGCACGCCACAGAAAAGAAAATCTGGTTGCTCCATTCTCTCCTGAATTTCCAATTGCTTTTTTTTTTTTTTACCTCCAGAATTCAGAAATGTGGATGAGTTTGCAAGACTCTCAGAAATATGTGGTCTCATTCTCACCAATAACAGTATCAGATCAACTTTCTCCATTCAGTCCAGAGTTAGGCCTTTTCTGCTGAAACCATCATGTCATTCTTCATGCACTATATCCAGGGATAAAATACAATCCTGCAGTTAGGCTAAACGTCCTTCACTAGTTTACTGCCACAGAAGAATGTCCAAATTCTTTATCACAACAAAGAAGTCATTCCATGGTATGATCCCTACTTACCTATCCTGCCTGTTCTCATCACTCTCCAACTTTCAAAGCTTATGCTACACATAAACCAAACTGCCAGAAAAGAACAACCTGTTTGGCGTCTCTATTCCCTAACATATATCCTCTCTCCCGTTATATCACTCACATAGCTATTTTTATTGTAAATTATTTTAATATACACAGATTCTCAGTAGTTAATATGAGCAACACTTGAAACTTATTTTAGTATTTAAAAAATTACAAACGTGAACAGCATTTTCTCATAGTACTTAAGAGATATACTTTTTGGTACAACTTCTAATAAAACCTTAACTGCTGAAAAATTATTGCCGTTGACAGCAATCATACAATTAAGGGCATTAAAGAAAAATCATTCTCAAAAGTGTGTCTGATGTTATTTCTTTCAGTTTTCTCTACAGTGAAATCAGATGTAACAAATGTTCCCGAACTCAAAGATTATTGGATTAAGCAAAAGAAGTGTCTTTTCAGACATCTAAAAAATATTTTCTTTATGGCTAACTTTCCAAAGTAAGACAGTGTCAAAGAAATGCAAGCATTTTCTTTAGGAAAAAACAGTCCAGGTAATGATTAACCTGAAGAGACCAGTATAGTATATTTTCCATTTAATTTGGCTGAACACAGACTTAATTTTTAAATTATATATGCAGTATCAGGGTCAAAGAGCATTAACTCCAAAAGCAACCTCAGAGACCTGGTTCACTGTTTTAAAGATGAAGCAACTGCTGTCCAGAAAGACTATCTCTTGGGTTGCAGAAGGCTTTTTCTACACAGCTAACCATTTTATTTTAGTGAATGCTGAAATACTGCTCAAAACAGTAATTGTTTGGAATATAAAACTTGTTAATATTACATGCTAAAATTATTTAACTACCTAGTTAGGATGAAGGTTGTTATCTTCCTCAGAGATTAAAATATTCCCTAAATATGTATAATTAACCTCCTGATAACTTTCTAATAGCTGATCTCAAATACTGCCTTCTATTAGCTGTTAAATTAGCAGAAGTAATGTTAAAAACAAAACAAACATAAATAGCATCAAATTATTTGCTGTGTAACTCATTTTGAGAAGACATTCATTTGAATACTCATATTAGCCAAAGACTGAGTTCATAAAATTACAATTACCACACACACGTGTGTTATTCGCTCAGTCGTATCCAACTCTTTGCAACCCCATGAACTGCATGTAGCCTGCCAGTCTCCTCTGTCCATGGAATTCTCCAGGCAAGAATACAGGAGTGGGTTGCTATTTCCTTCTCCAGGGGATCTTCCCAACCCAGGTCTCCTGCACTGCAGGCATATTCTTTACTGTCTGAGAGACGAAAAAACCCACATGAAAGACCTCAATTGTTCATTTAAAAAATGGATTTGAGTTTGAAAAGACTGGGAACCCCGGAGCAAGAAAAGAAAAAAAGAAATGTCAATTCAGATCAACTTTCTCCCTTCAATTCAGAGCTAGGCCCTTTTCCCCATGAAACCATTTCATCATCTTTCATGCACTATATCGAGGAATAAAATATAATTTTCCAAATTGTTAAAGGAATTTTATCTGACAATCTATGGTGGATTAAAGGCACCATACCCCAACCATAAATGGAGTCACATTTTGTGAGGCAGTGACATGGGCAGCAAGAGGAAGGAGGGGAAAAGGCTGTCTGCCCAGCAGCCCCCGATTTCACTCAATTCTCATTTCCATGGCTCTCCCGCCCCCCCCGCGACAGTCCCACCAGGTACTTGAAAGCAGCCATAGTTTTGATAAGGCCTATGGCCATGGTGGACACAAATCAAACTTGCCAGGTGGCACTAGTGGTAAAGAACCTGCCTGCCAGTGCAGGAGACGCAGGTTCGATCCCTGGGTCGGGAAGATCCCCTGGAGGAGGAAATGGCAACCCACTCCAGTATTCTTGCCTGGAGAATTCTGTGGACAGAGGAGACTGGCAGGCTTCAGTCCAAGGGGTCGCAAAGAGTTGGCCACAACTGAGCACTCATGCAGGCAAGAATCTTCCAAATGAAAACCAAAAAGAGATAGCCCCTCCTCTACAGCAGGAAAAAACAGAGAATGAAAACTGGCACTGGCAAGTATTTTCCTCCCTGTGAAGAAAGCAAATCTACTATGAGAAAATGAAGCTCATCTACAAACAAATAAACAAGAGACAAGATTATTAGCAAAGACGTCTAGTAGCTTTCAAATCGGTGTGCTCCTAGTTGTCTCCTAAAGCCTAGCTGGCTCAATGCTCTTTCTTACAAATGAGTTACTTGATCCATTTTGATTCTACTCCCTTTTTGGCTTAAGCTAGTCTGAACTGTGGAGAAGGCAATGGCACCCCACTCCAGAACTCTTGCCTGGAGAATCCCATGGACGGAGGAGCCTGGTAGGCTACAGTCCATGGGGTGGCTAAGAGTCGGACATGACTGAGCAACTTCACTTTCACTTTTCACTTTCATGCATTGGAGAAGGAAATGGCAACCCACTCCAGGGTTCTTGCCTGGAGAATCCCAGGGACGGTGGACCCTGGTGGGCTGCCGTCTATGGGGTCGCACAGAGTTGGATACGACTAAAGCGACTTAGCAGCAGCAGCAGTCTAAACTGAGTTTCTAACATACATACAACTGAAAGAGATTTGAGTCATATATCAACTTTGCGAAGCTGACCATGACTCTCAAGACAGAATATCACAGGGAAATATAACTAAAGGTAAATTTCAAAATCTCCTGAACCTGTACAAAGCCTAAATGGGGGTACTCAGCCCTCATCATTTTTATTGTATGAAATACGCATCTTAAAATGAAGTATTAACCTACTAAAATCTAACATTTATGATTAACACAAGCACACATTCAAACTGGTTTATCAATTATCCATCTGTGTGTTTTTTTTTTCCCCTGTTTCAAACACTGCAAGTATATTTCTCCAAGAAAAGTAGACAGCGCTCACATATGTCCTTGGACTTCCCCAAATGGAGATTCCAAGGAAGTAAACTCTCTTCCAACCCTCCCCTAAATGCCGACCTTTTAATGAATCATTTCCACTATTCTATTGTAAGGACAAACCAGTTTAAGTCTATCAGCTGGTCACAAAACATTCCTGAGAGAACAATTCACTCAAATATTTACTGAACTACCAGGTCCTGTTTCAGGTCCTGGTGTGACAAGACAGAGCCCATCCCTGTTCTCAGGGAGTTTAAATTATAGAGGTGCATTTAAAAAGATAAATCAACAATTAAGGCTATCAGAGAGAGAGATAAGCGCTATGTGACTGAAAATGGCTAGGGAGTGGGCAGCTACTTCATTGTGACCTTTCTAAGGTCTCTCAGAGGTGAGGGCATTGGAACTGAAATCTGAATGACATAAAAAAAAAAAAAAAATTTGCCATATGACAATCTCAGGGCAAAGCCTGAGGCAGAGAGTAAAGCAATTAAGGTGTTGAGACAGGAACAAGCTTGTTCTGTGGGCGTGGAGCTGGTGTGGCTGGACACAGAGAACAAGGGGAAGGGTGCCATGAAACAGGATACCATTTGTGAGGCGGCCAAAGGGCAAGTCATGTGCTGGTGGAACCTCCACAGGCCAAGGAAAAATATTCCAATTTTATGTTAAGTATGATGGAAAACCCACAGAGAAGAGAGAAGGAAACTGACACTTTCTGAGCACTTAATATAGTGTCTACACAACAGTATGTACAAATGTCTCTGCCATGCATTCCATAAAACTATATATGCTTTCATGTAAGCTATACCATGTGTAATTAGCTTAATATTTATCAAAAGATATGCTGTTATGCACAATTTCAAAAAAAAAGCAGCCACTCTTCCTGTTACCACCAGTTCTCAGTTATCAAGTCACTTCTACATTGATTTGTCAAACCAAATGAACCAACCAATACTATCTACTACCAAAACATACATGAAGAAAATGCAAGAAAGGCAAATGAGACTAGATAAAAATAAGGCAGCCAGCTATTCACAAGAGAATATGACCCCAAAAAGGGAACAAAGCAAGTAGAGAAGAAATGAGAAAACATACCTAACACAAGAAGCAAAGAGCCTACAGATACGAAAGATTAAGCTATCTACTTAAACAAAAGTACTCTCAGACAGACAAGCAAACAAAGTGTAAAAAAACACAAAAGCTTATTCTAGGATGAATCCTGTGTTCATTCCATTTAATAGTACCCTGCCAGTTTTAACAACATTCCAAGGAAAGTGAAAATGTTCATCTTTTAAATGTACTATCCTTAGGAATTTTTCAAATCTGCTGATGAATTTTAAACTTTATTAAGTACAAGTGCTTCTTAAAACATCACTGAGATGTTGTTGCAAAACTGAAAATCTTACCTTCCCTGGTTTCCAGAGAGCAACCATCTCCCTCTGACAAAAGAATCATCTTTTATACCTCAGTAAAGCTGAAGATGGGCGGGGGGGGGCATCCTCCACTGTGGAAGGCTTCAAATGATAACAGACACATCTACCAAGATTGCTTATCTCCAAACTCCACTCCACCACCCAGTGTCTCAGATTATTCTGGACGTTTTCAACAGCAGCTAGAGGCAGAGGATGTTGCCCCAGTTCACCGTAACAAGTGGATATTACCATACCCAGTCCTATTTCTTCCATCTCTGACCCTCCTCAATCTTCCATCTCTGTCTCATCACCAAATGAAAATGTAATGCCACTGCCATCCTACACTCAGTAACAGAAACTCAGGAAAAAAGTATAGGGTAACCTCATGCTAGAATGTAGATAGCTGTAGATCAGAAGAGGAGGTCAGAATTAAGACCCAGTTTGGGCCACAGAATCACTTGCACTGCAATGCCTGGTGTAAAGAGACAAGGGGCATGGAGTGTGTTAAGCCCTAAGGGAAGGTCACGGTCAAAGAGGAGACATCAGTATATGTATCGACTGAACACACATACCAGGAGGTCAAGCAAGAAAGGCATTATCAGTATCAGGTAAAAGTTCCAATGAGGGGTGGAGGGGAGACCAAGAAAAAGTACATGAGTACCATGAACATGTGGACAAGTCCACAAAACATCCCAAAATCAAGTTTAACTGCTAATGTCAGGTCAAGGTCTTTGTTTCTTTTAATCCAGGTTTTGATCATATTCATTGTCTCTACACCAAAAACAGGATGTTAGATCATCAAGCAGACCCTCCTAAGTCTTAGAGTAAGAACATAAATCCAAAAGTCAATGAATTTGTGAAAATGGATATGTCACGCAAGTGTATGTTCCTCGGTTCTTTGTCTAGTCACAACAAAGATTTGGAGCAACGGACATTAAAGCCCTCGGCGCGTCACAGCTCTCAGGTCTTGGACAACCGTGCTACAGCTCTTAGGCAAATCATTATTACAGCTCCATTTTATTTAGAAGATAGCAGAATCCAAGACTCAAAGAGAAGACAGTGGAGGAGTGTGAGAGCGCACACACACGGCGGGGGGCGGGGGGGGGTGTCCGTGAGAAAGCACTTTGGCTCCTCCTTTTATATGTTTTTCCTCCACCTGGGCATGCCCTATGCAAATTGGGCTTAGCCAGGAGTGCTGTTTGTTCTGCCTGAAGTCTTCACTCTGGTCCTCGGACCTTCCTTTGACCTTCCTTGTCTTTTAGCCACCGCCATTTTGGACTCCTTTTCCCTATTCTACCTACCTAACAGATAGATCCCTTTTCTACTTCTGCATGTCTGAATCACTGTCTCAGAAGTCAGGGTCTATACTGGAAAACCTGTACCTCACTCAGAGAGCTTCATGGATTCAGATCAACATGAATGCAACATCTGCACTGTGCAAGGAATTGGACAGGTGCTGAGGAAAAGATGAGTGAAATGCAACTGTCTTCAAGGAAGGCCATGCGCACTGAGACAGTGTTAATCAACAATTAACACTCAGTCAAATAGAGGTGTGTGCCAGAAACAGATGACCGGTGGGCACAGGCCAGGATGTTAAATGAAGGATGTCATAGAAGGAAGCTTAATCTTCAATCAAACCGTGTAACTTCAGGTGGCCAATATGTTAAGATATGTTAGTTTTAAATAGTACAAAACAATTACCCATTATTTCCTCCCTGATGAGATGTAAGAAACTTGGTATGATGGTTACTCCTTTGTTAATAATTAACACTCTTATGAGACGCACCCAGGGTTCTTAATCCAGAGCTGTTTGCAGATTACCCCTAAAAAAGTTTATATTCACATTTATTAGCAACCAAAATTCCTTACGATTTGCATGTATACTTTACAAAAATTGGGGCATCAGAACTTCAGAATCCTAACAGAGCCTCAGAATACTACCTAAAGACATGAGCACCAATAACTGTAATTATCTATGCCCTACCATTCAGAGCAATACTTTGCTTCTGATTTTTGAGTACTGATTCTAAATCCAGTGAATAATGAAATTATTACTTGTAAAATAAAATCAGCTAACAAGTTTATAAAAGCATGTTTATAAATGAAAGAGTGTAGAAAATGAGTGCGTACCACATACTAGAGCAAGAACAATTTCCTGAAAACTTATTTTTACACCCATACACACCCTATGTTACCTATAACACAGGGTGTGTATGGCTGTAAAATACTCATGTATTTCTTAGTGAAAGCCCAATTCCAAGTTTGCAGACTGTATAACACTAGCATTGGAAATGGCTGATCATCCAAGCAGTGTCCACTGAGAGCCAGAGCACTGCTGGATCTCCCAGACTGGAGACAAAGAAGAGTGATTCCACCCCAAAAAAGCAGGAAGATTTTACTGTTTTTAAAAGGTAGTAACTTTGTTTTCTCTTGATGCATCTTATCAAGAAGTGACCAAATTCAATGTAAAACATCACAACATCACTGTAAAACAACATATGTATTAGAGACACAACAAAGCTCCGCAATACCCATCCTCATTTTAGAGTGAGCAACAAACGCTCAGTCGCCAAATCCAGTCATAGCTCTCTGAATTCGAAATGTTAACAATCCCATTCTCTGCAGTTGCCACAGAAAGCCATGACAGTTTACAGGAGAGTGTCACTTTTCTGTCTCTTTCCTCAGCTGTTGCTGTTGCAGCTAACAAAAGCACCAAGCAGTAGCTAGCATTTATTTGAGTATATCCTATATGCTGGCCCCATGACAACTGCCTTCACATTTCAATCCTCACAATTGCTCTACAGAGAAAAATTCCCATTTGTCAGAGTGGAAACCAACTGGAGTGGTTACATAACTTTCCCAAGCCATACAGCTGATAAGCTGGGGTGCTGTGTGCTGTGCTGAGTGAGTCGCTTCGGCCGTGTCTGACTCTCTGCAACCCTACAGACTATGGCAAGCCAGGGTCGATAAGCTGGAGTGACAGGATTCAAATCAGGGATGCTGAGCTCCAGAGCCTGAGCTTTTGCCACCGTAACACCCTGCAGAAAGAGTTTACTGCCAAAGATCAGACACAGAGCCTACCTAGGCCTCTCACTGCTGAAGACAGAGGCCCGGCCCTCAGGAAAGGGTGGCATCAGGTCACAGCGCAGAACGCGGTGCACATAAACAGATGCTATCTTCTCAGAGGTTGTTCCAGCTTAAGTTGAAAACTATGAGCACAAAGCAAGGCGAGACTCTTTACTGGTAAACAACTAATGAACAATCACAATTGACACAATTACAAGTGACACCAGTTGCAACCCAAAATAGTATCAAGATCTAATATAGCTCTCTCCTTGGAGTCAATAACACATTTATCCAAACTCACAAGTAATGTTAGAATCCATGCAATATCATAATCTACGATTCCACAAATCCCATTATACCACAGACTATCATAATTACTGAAATTAACTACTAAACTATGAGAACTTCCACTTTCACCCAATTTCCAAAGCCCTGACAAAACAACACTTTTGAAATCAGGCAACACTGCTGTAGCCAACATCTCTGTGCATCAGGTCAATTTCAAATTATCAACCATGGACATGACTCGAAAATCATCAGTTTGCTATCACTAAACAATTCCACTGGTCCTATGACCCAATCATGACACAGAAATAACACATTTTAATCATATTCAGTGACTAATTCTGCCAACAAATCTGAAAAATAAAAATAAGTTTTCACAAAAATATATACAGTTCCAGCTCTTTAAGAACTAACTGGAATGCATGGAAGAAATTAACAGTTTTCTGTCTTCTTTTGACAGTTCAAACTGAAAGAACTAGGAAGATAAAGAATTCTTAACTGGCTGTCTTGCTCTTTCACAACTGCTACTTTTTTTGAAATGGTAATAATAACATAGTAAAATTCAAGCAGTTCTAAAGATGAACATAAGTCTTTCCCACATCTGACCACATGATCTCCCCACCTCGACCCCACTCCCCAAACCCTGTCACTGGTCTCCTGTGTGTCCTGCTGGAGTCACCTGGAACACACAGACGCACACACCACACACAAGCACACACGCACACTCCACCCTGCGTGTCCTCTCCGTTCCTCCCCCTCTTGTTACGCTAAAATGGCAGACAACTGTATAAGATCTTTTCTGCCTCCATGTTTTTTCATTTAAATGTATCTTTGAGAAGATCTTAAAAATACTAGAAAGTTATAAACATCAAATCTAAACAAAATCTGTATAGAAACAGTACACACAAAACATCTCTCACCAGGTGTTAAAACTGGTGACCTCTGCTGGCAGGACATATAGAAGTCCAAGGTCAAAGAAGTAAAAAGGGTCTGTTAGTTTTTGCACAAGAATAGGAAAGTTATTGGTATTTCCCTGATAGAGCAACAGGCTTTACTCCAAACCCCAGTTTAAGATCTCCAAATATATATTTGCTTACTAAGGAAAACAGACAAAGGTGACTTAGGGAAAATCCATCACTTAAGTGGGTGAAAAATTTTCAAGTATACTGCATTATACATTTTAAAATAAAAGATGACAAAAAACATTGATACAGCTACAAACAGCATCTAAAAATTCACACACATATGATAAATTTTATCCTATAAAATAACCATACAGAAAATGAAAAAAATATTAAGGAAATTCATTCATTATCTATTCCCATTACCTTATTTCACAAACCAGAAGTAGATGACCCAATTGCCTTACACTGCCAGTTAATGACATCTGACAATCACAAAATAGAAACTGAACAAAATTAGTACACATTCTACCCAATTAGCCTGCTCAAATTAAGGGGAAAGCATAAAACACCTCTCCCTAACCCTTAAGTCGTGCTCCATTAGCAGCTGAATGTAACCACCAAAATATGCTATTAATTGTTAAACTCTGGCAAGGTGTTTGCTTACACTAATGTCAAGTACTTCCTATTTATTATTTTATGTAAGATGTAGATTTTTCAGTCTTCCAATATACTAAGAAAATTTAGATCTCTCTCAAAAAAATCACAAAATTAAATAACAAAATCTCAGAATTTTAATATAGGAATTGATTGTACAAGTATCGGTAGAATGAAAGAGCAAACTTTAGAAAGCATTTCATCTTATCCTCTTATACCTTTCTGGAAACTAAATGACTTAGCCATATAACTACGGTTTTGTTGGCGGGGGGGGGGGGGGGAGGCAAAAAATTCACTTAATATTGAATCCACATTAAAATGCTATCCACCATTCAGGTACATAAGCAGTTAAGAACAAAAACACAAACATCCACTAACAACCAAGGCACTGGTCACCCTGTTATGATGTCTATCACTCAGGATACAATGCAGAAGGAAGGAAGGCGGAAGGGAAGGAAGGAAGTGAGGGAGGGAAAAAGAGGAAAGCAACGGTACCAACTTTGATCTCAGACAAAGATGCAGATTGATATCTAGTCCTTAACAAAAATTCTTTGTTTTAAATTACTTAAAAACAGAAAACCTCACCTTTGTTTAAAAAAAAAAAAAAAAGTTTGAGAGTCCCTAGTACAATTTCACATAAAAATAACATAAAGATGACACTGGAATGACCATCTCTGACCCCTGACTGCTGTGTTTTCTTCTGTATTAAATTCTATCTCCTGAAAGAAATGTTCAATAAAGAGGGAAACAGGTGGCAAACTCCCCAGTTTAAACATTCAATACCTAGTCTTCTTCATTTATTCCTCAAGTTGACCATTTCACATAAATACCTTCCTTAACCCTCTGGAACTCTCCATTTACTAAAATGGAACTTCTGATCTTCCAGCATGACCCTTATGGTCTGACTGTACTATTTCTGAGCTGTGAATCCAAGCTCTCACAAAGCAGGGTAACATTCAACTTATTTTGACACTGAAACCTTCTATCTTAAAACTCTAAATGTTAAAAATTTCAAAAAGACATAATACCAAGATAGTTGCCTTTAGAATAAATCACCCAGGTGGATTGGCACCTCTTTACCACAAACTACTACTGAGAAGGGAATTCGCTGGTGGTCCAGTGGTTAAGACTCTGTACTTTGACCGAGGTGGCACGGGTTCAATCAGTAGGTGGGACACTAAGGTCCCACATGTCACATGGCCAAAAAAAAAGAAAGAAAACTACTGAAAAGAGATGGTTACAATGACATTCCTCTGGGAGACGGAACCCATTGACCCTGTATGATAGATAGTTAACACATTCATAGTAACAGCTCAAATGGGATTCCAGTGTGGTCAGAAGGCTGTCACATATAGTGAGAGCTAAAAACATAACCTTATTTAGACATACTACTGAGAAAACAATAAGCAAAAAAAACTGACAATTAGAAAATAAAATCCAAAAATCTTAAGTTTCATAACAACACAAATATAATCAGATAAAGCCAATTTAGCGTGACATGATTCCTAGACTAGGCTTTTCACCAGGACTGTGGCTACTATCCCAGGATTAAGAGAATAAAACTATCCACTTTCATTTCACTCTAAATAATGACTAGGTTCTTTTTTTCCCCTTCCTTGTCAACACTGGCAACATCAAAATTCAAATTAATGGTTATGTGACTATAGTATAACTAAACTTTGAAGGCTTAATTCAAAAAGAAGCTTGACACAGTACCAAGAGTGAAACAGGACTGTCACTGTTCTTATTTAAACATGGGCCCTCATAGAAGCAATCCATTTTATCATGAAGATAGTATAGTACAAAAGTCAAGAATTTTGCTACATACTCTATGGAAAATTGGAGAAGGAAATGGCAACCCATTCCAGTATTCTTGCCTGGAGAAACCCATGGACAGAGGAGTCTGGTGGGCTACAGTTCATGGGGTCACAAAGAGTAGGACATGACTGAGCAGCTAAGGGAAATGGTCCTTTCCTTCAAGAAATCTAATTGTAGTTGAGGCAATGTGACACATTCTCACAAAACAATAAATAATTACGGAGTCTGCGACATTCATTAAATCCAATCCAATCCCAGAGAAAAAATAGCCTGAGTCAGGATGGCCAGAAAAAGCCTCATGAAAGTGGGACTGAAAGCAGGCTATAAAAAGGACAAAGGGAAGAGCAGCACACACGAAGGCGAGCAGTGAGTATGACGAAACTGCAGTGTGTATTTGACAGGCAAGCAAGAATCCCACTTGGCGGAGAGTGGGAAATACAGCTGAACAGGTTAGAATGGAGCCTTAAAGGCCAGACTTGAAGCATATGAACTACATCCAGTTGGCAAAGGGAAGCCATAATGGGTTCTTCAGCAGGGGAACGGACATGATGAACCAATATTTAAATGAATTACACTGTTGGCAGTTAGAGAAGATAGAATGAAGGCTGCCCAAAGCACCCGGCCAGAAAAGTAAAGCAATAACCCAGAAACCTAAACCCATTCATTCATTCCTTCCTTTACCGAGAGGAGACTGCTAGTTAAGAACATGGCCTAGAAGTCAGACACGTTGGGCTCAAGTCCCTCTCAGCAACCCCTTCCTTGCTACCTGAGCCTGTTTCCAAGCAGTTGGTAATTAAAAGAGCAGTCACTCAGTCACAAGTACCTGCCAAAGCACCTTTGTGGTCCTGACACATAGAATTCTAGTAGTAGTTAACACTACTGCTGAATTAAGAGTGACAAAAAATGGGAAGGGAAAATAAGGCTCAAGGATACTTCAAAGGAACAGAACCTCCAAGCGGAACTGTCTTGATAGCAGCTGAAAATGTAGAACACTAACACAGATAAAAGGTTGAGACTGAAGGAAATAACCTACTTAAAGTAATCACTCCAATTTAAAAAGCAGATAGATCCTAGACACTGCGGATCCATCCTCGAAAAATTAAATCTCTCTTTATTTAAAGAGTTAGAAAAGGTTTCAAATGGTTCAAGCAGAATTAAAAGGTCCAAGTCCAAGCAACAGAAGAACAGCAACAAAGACACACAGAAGACCCACCACTGCCTACACCAGCCATGGAACTAAGCTTCCACTCAGTTACAACCCAGCCTCATGCTTCAGGTAAGCCTTAAGTCACAACTTCAGGAGTAAATAAACTACGCTAAGCATATGTCAACTATTTAGCCCAAGAATTCAGGAAATAAAACTGCTAAATACTTCCTATGACATTATGCCCCTACTTAAATAACAAGTAAATAAAATGTAATGCAAAGAAGCAAACTTCAAATCCAAAGCCATCATCATCCTAATCACCTTACATTTCCATAATGCTCCTTTGTCAGCTACTGCTCTCAGAAACTTACACATACTTTTTTTTTTTTTTAAACCAAAGTATCCTAATGGCTCGACAGTAAGGAATCCTCCTGCCAATGCAGGAGAAACAGGGAATATCCCCTGGAGGAGGAAATGGCAACTCATTTCCTTCCATGTATTCTTGCCTGGGGAATCCCACAGACAGAGGAGCCTGTCGGGTTACAGTCCATAGGGTCACAAGAGTCGGACATGACTTAGCAACTAAATTCAGCAATAGCTGATTTACATTGTTGTGCTAATTTCTACTGTACAACAAGTGTCTCAATTATACACACATACACATTTTATACATATATTCTTTTCCACTAAGATTTATTCCACGAGACTGGCTATAGTTCCCTGTGCTATACAGTAGTTCGCTGTGTATCCATTCTAAATGTAATAGTTTGCATCTACCAACCCCAAACTCCCAGCCCATCCGTTTCCTTCCCCCTCCCTCTTGGCAGCGGCTAGTCTGCTCTCCGTGTCTGGAAGTCTGCTCTCCGTGTCTGGAAGTCTGCTTCTGTTTTGTAGATAATTCATTTGTACCGTATTTTAGATTTCACGCATATCATACAGTATGTATCTCTTTGACTTATTCACTTAGGATGATAATCTCTAGTTGTATCACATATAATAATTCTCTTCATCTGCTCAACTCTATGAAGTTGACTGTCCCACCACACAGAGGAGCAAACTAAGACACAGTGGAGTTGCTCCCACAAGGTGATAAAACTAGTAAGGGATGAAGCCTGAGTTTGAAGCTGGGGAGTTCACCTTGAGAACGCCTGACAGAACCTGCAAGCTGCACAAAATGACTTTTATGATTTTTCTTACACGAGTTTTCAGAAATATGTGCTCTGAGGATCTGCTTTTCCTTCTTAAGTTTAAGTATGGAATCACATTTCCTTATTTCTGCTGGCAGTATGTGGAGAGGCTACATCACTGCAGTGAATCTTAAAGTCGGAAACTCAGCAGTGGACAAGAAGATTACATCTTATTACTAATAAACAGTTTTAGAGAGTTAAGCCAATGATACATGAGCCTTATGAATTTCATTTATCTACACAATGATGTGACCCAGTTAGTAGCAACCCCAATTACAGAATTATAAACTTCATTAAAAACAGTAGTTTTTCAAAGGATACCTACAGATACGACTGACAAAACTTAGGCCCAGCTAAAGTCATCTAGACATAAAACGGACTAGGGCTCAAACAAAGGTCTGAATACTAGTGCATCATTTGATCCTTCTGTGGCCTTGAACAAGTGAATTAACTTATCTTCACCTCACTGTTTTAGCATCCACAAATACTACCCAGCTCAGGATTAGACTGGGGTATGAATGACGTAGCAAAGCACCTCACACCTTTCCTAGAGTACAGCCCAAGCAGAGTTCCTTTCCTTGGACTCTTGCTAAAAGGGCTATTAATGGTACTCTTAGGGAGTCCAAACCCAGAGATGGTGAACAGTAAACCTCTCCAGCATAGCCTTTCTCACATAGGTTTGTAAATTCAAGTATCCCTTGGCAATAGAATAGTATATACCAACATATGGTCTCCAAACCAGACCACACTCTTACCAGTTGTTTGCTACACAGCCCTGGGGTCCTAGCCTTTTTGTACTGTGGCGGTGTACTGCTTTTTTTTTTTTTTTTTGCATGTTAGTGACTTACACTATAAATGTCATTTGAAATGAGTCAAATTCCATGTACTAGAAAAATATAAAGTCCCAGACAGTGTCAATATTTCTGCTATCTCTCTCCCCTGACTTACAACTATTCACATTCTTCTCAATTCTTTTTCTACAAATAACACAGAAAATGAATAAATTCAACAAATTATGTCTTCCTCAAAATATGTCAAGTCAGAAATTCTTTGTAGTAATAACTGCTGTAGTAAATTGGAGCTGAATCCCTTTATCAGCTACCCATTTGACAAGGTTGTACTTATATTTCATTGCTATATATGAACAGATATATTTGTTCAACAGGTTGTCATTCAAAAGGTCCATTAGTCTCATCTCTTATCAGTAACCCCTATGTTTATAGTCATTCTGCCCTTTCTGAATATTAGCCAGAAAGGCTCCCAGTACACAGGAAGCAGTTACTTCTTATTCTCCTCCTGGGCATGTTCTCGTGGTAATTATGATAAATCTTATGTTGAGAACAGACCTAACAAAGATCTCTGAACATGTGCAAAAAAGTTATTAAAATAGTCAACACTTCTTTGAAACAACCAATGAAAAAATATAACCTTCACAAGGGGCCATCCCATTTACCACGGGTGTTCCCCGTACTAACAACCAAAGCTGGTACACGTGGGAACAAAAAAACCTGTTATAAAACTAATGGTGACCCTTGCAACAATTTTTATGGCATTAACAAATAATTAAGTTCCTTAACAGTAAGAAAAACTTTTTCCTTGTACGTATTGTTTTCATACCCCATTCGGTTTAGTGCTTTGCCCTCTAGGTCTGATTGTAACAACTCAAATGGCAAAAAAAAAAAAAATAGTAGTCGTTTATGGATTTAATGGTTGTGATTACATATATCACATGGTGCAAGACAGCAGAATTGGGGTGAAAAAAAAACATATTCCAAAGAAGCAGGAAAACCTCGATTTAAGAGCAAAAAGTATAAACACAAATCACAAGCCTAACCACTCTCAGGCATATTTTCTGCTGCCCCTCCTCCACAGGTAAACGCTATTTCTAGAACGGCGCTCAATGATAATTTCCGAAGCTTGCTTGCCATGAACTCCCATGATACAACCCAACATACACACTGTTTTCATGGAGACAAAGCTGCCCTATTTCACCAGACTATAAACTTATTAAGAGTGAGAACATACAGTCCCAGGAAGTCAAGATTACTAAAATACACCAATGCAGCATGAGTCTGATTTAACAAAAATGAAAATAAACCACACTGGGAAAACCAAAAAGTCACTCACTGTATCTTCAGCGTGTAATCAGGATATTTATCACTTTTTTAAGTAAATGAAACCACCACCAGGGCCTCATATTATCCGACCAGATAAAGGAGTCTTAGGAAAAAAGGGGGGAGGGAAATGATTACCTAATTATATGGGGGAGGGGGAATTAAACCATTCAGACTAAAAATAACCTACATTTCACCCACCATATTTTATGAGCAAGCTTGTTTAGATCAACAGAAGGGTCTTGCCTGGAAAACCAGAAAGCCAACAGTCAACTTCCCTCAGTCAACTATAAATTATATAGGCACTAAAACTCTTCACCTTGGTGCTCGCACAGTCCACCGGTTTAAGCAAACTCCAGACACAGAAAAACCTAGTTTTTAACTTGATTCCAACACTTTAGTCATTCGTAATCACCACATTATTTTCGGGAATATCATTAGATAAGCTAAGAACGGGAGCGTTTTTTAAAAGCCATTACAACTCAAATTTTACATGAAACACACCATTTTCACAACCCAAATTTATTCTCGGTTGCCCCTGCAAAGTGATGCCTATTTCAGCAAATTAGGAACTTCCAAAAATACTGAACACGCTCACACACGCATGGCTTCCCTCGAGCTGCCATTTCAGATTAATATTTCACTGAAATAAAAGTCTGCTGCTGTTCAAAAAATGACATCGGTTGCAAAGAGGAAGTTACCGAGAAACCACCCTCACAACGTGGCCTTTACACTGTCAGAAAATAATGTGACTCTGAGCCACCCAGAACTTACCAGGAAGCTAGCAATAACTTTGCCAATTCTACACTTCTGAACCCAACTTCAAAAAGGCTCTATCAAATGCCTCCTCAAGACGCTAAAAAGCTCCAAGTTACAAATAAACACGTCCCGGAGTGCGGCCCTGCGGCCGCGCGCCCCTCCCCCCCGCACCCCCGCCCAGGACGCGCGCCCCAACAGCCGCCCCCCGCACGCCAGCCGGGGTCGCAGCGCCGGGGCCTGGGCCGCGCCGGGGGAGGGGCGCGGACTTCCATCGCAGCCCCAGGTTTCGCCAGAAAACGTGCACCGAAGCCCTCTCCCCTGCTAAAAATAGGCTATAAAGGAGTCGGCCTCATGATGGCTCCTTGATTCGATTTGCTGCAAATTCTTTCCTGAAAGCCTCCCCCACAGACACATACACACACACCACACACAAAAAGGGGGTGTAAATGCACGAAGGGTGGAAGAGGGGGAGCAGGCCGACGTGCACATTTTCGGGGACAACAACATAATAAGGGTGAGGATCCCCCGGGACCAGGAAAGGGTAGGGGGTGGGCAGGCACGTGAGCATTTCAAAGAAGCCTGGGAGAGCAAAAAGGGGGGATGGGGCACCCTAAATGCCGTCCCTCCCTCCCCTCCCCCACCAAACCCCCAGCTCCCCGAAGGGCCAAGTTGAAAAATGCATGTTCCACTTGCGCCCATCCCCCCCACCACCACCGCGGCCTGGCGCCCCCCAGACCACCGCGGCCCGCGCCCCCCGCCCCGGCCCGCGGCCGCCCCCACCCCGGGGTCCGGCCCCCGGCGCTTACCTGGAAACGGTGGCCTCCGACGCCGCTCCCCCCTCCCGGGAATGGAGGCACAAGGAAATTCCCCTCCTCGCCGCCGCCGCCACCTCCAACCACCCCCAAAATAACCCCTCCGGGGGGTGAGAGGCAATTATAACCCCGGCGAGCGGAGGGCGCGGGGGATGGGCGCCGGGCGGGCGGGGGCGGGGAGCGCGGCGCGGGTCCCCAGGTGGCGAGCGGAGGTGCTCCCGCCGCGGGGGGAGGGGCGGGGGCGCACGCGGCCGGCGGCGGGGGGAGGCGGCGCGCGGGGGAAGGGCGCGAGCGGGGAGAGGAATTGAGGCAGAAGGTAAAAGCTGTTACTAAGGGAAAGAGCCAAACGGTTCGGAGCAGCCAACGGCTCAGACACTCAACACTGGGGAGAGAGGAATGGGGACCAGCCAGGCACAAATGAGCTCGCGAGGCCCGCGGCGGCGGCGGCGGCGGCCGCGCAGCAAAACAAACCCGAGCGGCCTGCGCCGGGCGGGCGCGCGGGGGAGGGGCCGGCGGGGGAGGGGCGCGGCGGACGCGGGGAGGAGGCGGCGGCGGCGCGGCGGGGGGGGCCTTCGCCGGCCCCGCTCCTCTGCCTCCCGCCCGCCGCGGCGGCGCTGGGGGCTGGGCGGGTGCGGCGCAGGCGTTTAAAAAGAAAGCAAGACCCGCGGGCGCTCCCAGGCGCCGCCGGGCCCCCGGCCGCCCCGCCCCCACCGCCGCGCGCCGCCGGGTGCGGGGCGCCTCCGGGCCGGGTGGGGGCGGGGAGGCGCCGGTTAACTTTCCCGGGGAGGCCGGCCGGGCTCTAGCGTGGTCGGGGGCGGCCTGGCCCCGCGCGCACCCGGGCAGCGCGGCGCGGCCGGCGGGCCACACGCACGCGGTGAGCATGTGCGGAGAGCGCGGCGCAGGCATCATATGGACATTTGTTTGGGAAAAGAGCTGCTCGCACCTTTGTGTGCATAAATACATATGTTTCTCAGAAGCCTACCTGGAAAGGTGCTTTATCTGTAATAAGCGATTTTCAAAATATGATCCAGAGCACCGGATCTGTGGAGAAAACACGCGCACACAAGAAAAGGGTTTTGATACTAAACACAAAGCTGTAATTGAAGTGTTTATGCCCAAATGTACTGTGAATTAAACATATGGTGGTATTTATCGTCTGGTGGGTCTGTTTGAAAGGTTTTGTCGATCAGTTCTCGTTTTACAAAAATAAAATAATGAACTAAATGTTTGCTAAACATACATACCTCTACGGCAGCATCGACAGTAGAAGTTTATTCACTTTGTCTACTTTTTTTTGTAGCTCATCAAGGCGGTTTATAGATTATAACTTAGATTAGTGATCATGTAACAATATTGATGAGGGCAGCGGGTTGTTTTTAGAAAGGGTGGCACTTCACAGGTTTGAAACAAATGTGTTCGGTGTAAGGTCCTCAAAAAGCAGAGCTTGGGGTTTTCTAGGACCTTTGTATAAGCCTAAGGTATTAAAAAAGCACCTTACTCCTTTAACTTTAAGATTTGGCCTGAAAGAAACCTTTTTTGTTGATATTTTCAGTTACTGCTGTCTTCAGAGTAAAATAACAATTTGCAGCCTTTTTAAAAGGTTAAGGGGTTCTGTTTTCCTACTTTTGTACTTAAATATTTGGAAATTGGGGTAGTCACTATTGTAAAGCAATGGTAGTTTCCTCTCAGTATCAGAGACCTAAATTCTCACACCAAAAAAAAGTTCATTAAAACTAACTTTTACACATCTGGACTCTGGGTGGCCTAATAAGCTCAGTGATGAGACAGGTGCCCTTTTTTGGCCAAAGTCAAAGGCTCTTGCCCCTGTTGAGTTCGAGGAGCTGCTGGAGGCCTTTCCAGACCTTTGTGTGTTCTCTGGGGGAGGTGGGGAAGGAGTTAGGAAAACCATCAGAAGAGAGGGAGTGAGATTGGAAACTCCCTCCCAACCACCAGAAAGTGTTCAAAGCCTCTCTGTGGTTTGTCCTTAGAGCTATTTTCATATATGAAAGAGGGAATGTTAGATTAAACAATGTCATCCGATGGGAATTTAGATAACTGCAGGTTTCCAAAACACTGTATTGAGTGTACAGGGAAACAGCACAAAGAGAGCTGGTTTTGCATCAGAAAGATTCTGAAGCTCAGACTGACTGCAGAACTAGCACCTTTTGCAAAGGCGCTTTTCAGAAGCAGTGAAAATATAATATTTTACTTTTTTTGTCAATATTTGTAGTGAAATACATATAAATGTCACTAAGCATAATCTTCTGTTCAATTAGTAAGCTATCTCAGTACAACTAGGGTTCATTATCTGAGCCACCCAGTGAAACACATCTATCGGCCTAGCTTGAAGTTTCACATTATGCCACCGTGCGTGGGTCCTGTTCAGGCAGTAGCTACTGGAAAATCAAACCACCCATCTAGTGAATGAGGACTCCTCACACTGTTTCTTGACAGGGTCATCTCCAAACCGGGGATCCCAGACTTACCTTCCCTTGAAATGACCTCATTCCCTCCCTTCACAAGGGAGGGCCCACCCTGCCTCAGGTCCCTAAGGTCCAGGGCTTCCAGCCTGAAATTCTTAGACCCTACACCAAGCTGCTATCTTTCCTAACAGAAATTCCTAAAGTGTTATTATCACATTGGTAATAATAATCGTTTGTTTATATCCTTGAAGTTTATAAAGTATTTCTGTGCATAAATGACTTCCTTTGAATATCATGAAAATAGTCACCAAAGGTGGGGACCTGTGCCATAAACTTGTTCCAGTAAAGTGAATTTCCTCCCCTGTGCTTACTGAAGACAGACTTGAAGTGACCTTTGGACAAATAAAAGCACCCAGTGTGGAAAAGCCTTGGTTCTCCCTGTGAAGGGGTTTTAAGGGAGGCTTAGGGGCTTCCCCGGTGGCTCAGTGATAAAGGAGTCTGCCTGCAATGCAGGAGACACTGGTTCAATCCCTGGGTCCAGAAGATCCCCTGGAGGAGGAAATGGCAACCCACTCCAGTATTCTTGCCCGGAGAATCCCATAGACAGAGGAGCCTGGCGGGCTACAGTCCATGAGTAGACCCAATTTAGCAACTAAACAACAACAATCCCTTTGACTTCTATATTCCAGAACCTATCTGATATGATAAACATTGTGGCTTCAACATGAAATACTCAGATAAATGAGGCACCATACAAAGGTCACATGTATTGTTACTGCCACCCACTAATCATTCCAACACATGTAGTATACCAGATCAGAGGCCTCACCAAAATGCAATAGTTAGGCAAGAAAGCCTTGACAACAAAGAAGTAACTATTGTTACCAATTTCCAATACTTTGTCCTAATCTAAAAGCTGTCCTTATGCTTTGAATATAAATGTTAATATGTTTCTAAAAAAGAGAAATTATTGTTACTAAGAAATTTTAAAGCAAAGTGAGTGAAGTCCTTCAGGCCTGTCTGACTCTTCGTGACCCCATGGACTGCAGCCTACCAGGCTCCTCTAGCAAAGAGGCACATTATTAAGTTCTCTTGAACTTTCTAGCTAACTTTCAACAAAGAGAAACCTGGGGCCAGTAACTGTTACCAGAAGTTACATGTTTGTTATAAAATGACTAAACAAATCTTGACTTGTTTTATTTCAGTAATATTACACCCGGGGGTGTGGAATGGCAAGATAGCCTACACCTTTGCAACTTATATCACTCAGGAAATAGAACGTTTTAAAATTAAGGTGGTTTAATCCCAGAACTATAGGATCTCATTACTGTATTTTTAAAGCCACCGTGATGTTTTAAGTTGTTTACGTGAGCTGATCTATGTAATTAAAATATTCAAAACAAACTTAATAACATGAAAAAGACATCTGATACCAAAAATATGATCCTGGCACTGTAACTCTTTCTCGTATTTTTACTCACCCGGGAACTCAGTGGCTTTGTGTCTGCAGCATTTACCCTCAAGCGTCTCTCTGGCACCCTGTGATATATTTCTGTTTCATTCTGACTAGTTTGTGTAATTCTTTGTGGCTCTTCCAGTGTTCAGGGTTTGCCATCCACAGCAATGCACATCTCAGACACGCATCTCAGGATCTCAGCATACAAGCTCCTTTTCTCCATCTGTGCTTAGCAGACGACGTGTGACCTTTCCTCATCAGTGTGAACCTTGTCAGTTTTCCATGACTCTGTGACCCGATTTCATTACAACAATGAACTTTACTTGGGAGTCTTCATTTAAATTACAAAAGCGACACACAACCATCTTACAAGTATTTATGCCTCTCAGATAATGGAAATAGCAGGTCGTATCCTGCCTTTGTGATTAGTCAGAATAGAAAACCAGCCACACACAGAGCATACTGCTGTACCCATCACTTACTTATACTGACCAGCCATGTGCTTCCTTGGGCAGTGATCAAGGCCTCACGTTATGCTGATGGTTTTGCTATTCATTCAACAAACTTTTATTGAATGTTTAGTGTACCATGCATTGTTCAAGAAGTTGTTTACAGTAAACCAAACACAGCCCCTATACCCGCAAGGACTTTATGATCCAGTCCAGTCAGGAGGGGGTTGGGAGGACAGATTTCAAAAAATACGTGCGCTTCCCAGGTGGCGCTAGTGGTGAAGAACCTCCCTGCCAATGCAGGAGACATAAGAGACGCAGGTTCGACCCCTAGGTCAGGAAGATCCCTGAAGAAGGAATGGCAACCCACTCCAGTATTCTTGCCTGGAGAATCCCATGGACAGAGGAGCCTGACAGGTTACAGTCCATGAGGTCACAAAGAATCAGACACCACTGAAGTAACAGCATGGCACACATATTAGGCTATAGTTTGACTTCCATAACAAAGGCAATATAAAAAATGGTTTAAACAAGATAAAAATTTATTCTCTAACGTGGCCATTCCAATGTAAGCATTATAGAACTGGTTATGTAAAAAGGACCCAGTTTGTTCTACTAGCTCAACACATATCTTCTTACTGGTTGCCTAACAGCCTTTCTGGCTCCTGCCATCACATTCATATGCCAGTCACTGGGCTCTTTCAAGACTTGTCCTGGCAGTTGTGCTTATTACTTCCACTCAGACTCACTTGGCCAGGACTTGGGCATATGACCATACCTAAGTGCTAGTAAGTCAGGTAAATGACAGGTACCAACCTTAAATAAAAGAAGATGGGAAGATGGTTGGGAGCATATATTAGTTTAGATAGGGCTTTTAGAGGAGGCTGCTCAGTTAAGGTGACCTGTGAGCAGGAAACAAAATTGGGGGGTGAGTGGGCAAAAGCAGAAGAAGGAGGAGGGGATATCAAATACAGGAGGGTGAGAAGGTAAAAGTCTCTCAGTCATGCAAATCTTTGTGACCCCATGGACTGTAGCCTGCCAGGCTCATCTGTACATGCAATTCTCCAGGCCAGAATACTGGAGTGTGTAGCTGTTCCCTTCTCCAGGGGATCTTCCCAACCCCGGGAATAAACTCAGGTCTCCTGCACTGCAAGCAGATTCTTTACCTTCTGAGCCACCAGGGAAGCCAATACAAAAGAACAGAAGCAAAAGCTGTATTTAGGGGTAAAAATGATGCCAGTGAGCCAAGCAGTGGCCAAAGAGGGAGTCAGGAACCAGATGTGAAGTTCTTTTTCTTTTCATGAGATGGAAAGCTATCAGAAGGTTTTGAGTGGAGAAATGACTTGATCCAACTTCTCTTTTATTATGGGTAGTGTCGAGTGCAGTTGTGCAACAGTGGGAAGGGGACAACTGGTTAGGGACTAATGTAGAAATCCCAATGAGAGGGTGGCACGTGGGGGATGGTGGCAAGACCTGGTTAAAAGATGCTAAACTCTGTGTACATTTTATTTATTTTTAATTGGAGGATAATTGCTTTACAATGGTGTGTTGGTTTCTCCTGTACAACAACGTGAATCAATTATAAGTATATATATACATATATCCCTCCCTTTTGAGCCTTCCTCCCACCCCTCTAGGTTGTCTCTCTGTGTACATTTTATTTAATTTTTTAAATAATTTTGTTTATATTTAATTTATTTTATTTTTTTGGCTGTGCTGGGTCTTCACTGCTGCATGGGCTTTCTCTAGTTGTGGCAAGCAGGGGCTACTCTTCATTGTAGCAGGCTTCTCATTGCGGTGGCTTCTCTTGTGGCAGAGCACAGACTCTAGGGCTCACAGGCTTCAGCAGTTGCAGCACATGGGCTCAGTAATTGCAGCCCCCAGGCTCTAAAACACAGGCTCAGTAGTTATGGTACACAGACTTAGTTGCTCTTGACCATGTGGGATCTTCCCAAGTCAGGGATCTAACTCACATGTCCTATATTTACAGGTGGATTGTTTACCACTGAGCCACCAGGGAAGCCCTCTGTGTACATTTTAAACAAGCATCAGAAAATATACTTGTGGCATGAGAGAGAAACACAAGAGTCAAAGATGATTCTGAGATTATAGACCAAATAAGTAGAAGAATGGAATGGCCATTTATCAAGATGGAAGAGACTGGGAGAGGAGAAAGTTTATGAGGGAAAAATCAAGAGTTTTGCATTAGAGTTTGATGTGCTGATCAGACATCCCCTTGAAGACATCAAATAGGCAGCCAGAGACCCAACTCCAGTGTTCAGAGGAGGGATCAGAGCTGAAAAACATCATGTTGGGACTCATCAGTTAAGTAAGGATATTTGAAATCATAGATCTGGATACAACTGGCTAGAGAGTAAGTGTAGGCAATAAAGAGCTCTCTATTATCTTATACAGTCTCTGGCCCCAAATATCTCCCCTGCTGTTGATGGGCTCAGAAGCCTAAACGTATTTTATCACTGGTGGATGTAAGGTGACACTCTATCTGGACAAGGACATTGTTGAAAAGAAACCACAGATCATATTAATGGCTACCAGTTATTGAAGCTTGTTGCTTGTTACCAAGCACTTTTATCTTTGCTGTCCTTAATTTTCTCAAAAAACCTGGAGAGGTAAATAATATTGTTATCTCAGTTTGACTCATGAGGAAACTAAAGTAACAAGACCAAATAGCTTATGGAAGTTCATGTGCCAAATGGCAAAACAAGAATTTACACTTGAGGCTGTCTGACAGCCCTGTCTGCTCTTCCGCAGAGTGAAACCAAGCAGGTCACGGCAAGAAAGTGCAAGTCCTTCCATGAATGGAGAAGAGAGAAATGTAAAGTGGAAAAAAGGAGAAACTGCTTGAGGGAGGAACCACATCGTAATCTCAGTTATGTGACCCACAGTTTCTAGATTAGAGTCTCCAAAAATTATTTACTGAGTGCAGTGGTTATAATCAATCAACTGCATTCACTCGTTTGCACTCTGAGCTGTTAATATTAGTCCATCTACACAAGGAAGGAAGGATTACATAAGGAAGACCTTTGTGCCACTTACTCCCTGCCTCTCACCACCGCTTCCCCTGCCCCCACATGGCAATTTAGCTGTAGACTGTTCTTAAAGACAGATTTTGTGGGCAAAGAAGGCAATATACAGTAATTCAGTTTCCTTTATTACAAATTTGAAAACCTAGCTTTCCTTTAAGCTTTCAATTTCAAGTTCCATATCTAAGTCTCTCTTTTAAGTGAATGTTTACAATTTAGTTAATTAAATTCCTTTGAATTATTAAACTGCATTTATACATTTAATATATTCAATCTTTTTAAAATACTTTATTACTCAACAAACAAAAGAATCACAAGTCATGCTCATAAATATGATAAATTAATTTTAAAATAGGATGAATCTTATTCTTTTGAATATTACAAAAATACAGATTTAATAAACTCATATCTTTTCATTAGAAATCACAAATCTAAAACAATGACAGAGCTTATGGAGATAGTTTAAATTGGCATCTCGAAGATAACCTGTTAAGCATTCTAAAATGTCAAATTATCTTAAACATAAATGTTTATAAGACCAAACACAAATATGCACAAATTATTTCTAAGCATAGAATAAAAAATTTACTTTCGTAGACTTGAAAAGTTTAAGTAAGTAATGAGATACTTCTTTGTTTAACTTGATGCTTTACTGGGACTAAAACAAACATGCTTTAAATAAAAAAATTCTACTGGTCCAGATGAGTTAGGATGAGTGGCTAATCGTCCTAAGAGGTTCTGGCTGGATATGTAGACATTAGGGTAGCATTTCTCATAGCTGATAAAACATACTGAATCCTCCTTAATGCCAGTCAATGTGAATAACAAATTATCGCCTGCAAATGGCTAGTGGTCTTGCCGCCGTTCCTGTTCACAGATTCTGCCTGCATCTATTTCTTCCAAGTTATTTGTATTTGTGCCCCTACTGCTAGATTGGGGCTAGTGGTAAAGAACCCGACTGCCAACGCAGAAGACTTAAGAGACACAAGTTCAATCCTGGGTCAGGAAGATCCCCTGGAAGAGGAAATGGCAACCCACTCCTATATTCTTGCCTGGGAAATCCCAAGGACGGAAGAGCCTGGCAGGCTACAGTCCATGGGATCACAAAGAGTTGGACACGACTGAGCAACTGAACACAAAGCACAAAGCACTGCTAGACTGCTGACAAACCTAGCTGAATTCAACCAATTTATGAACTATTTCATTCTGAATTTTATTGTTTTTCATCTCTGATGAGACTACAATTCTTAAAGAAGTTAACTGTGCACTCTCTCATGTCTGTGACTGGCTCTGCAGTTCTGAACACACACACACATACACACACACACACATCTTCAATATAGCTAATGGAAAGAGAGCAGCCTTCACTTTATAAGAATATGCCAAATGCCCTCATTTAAAGATTTCTCAAACTGTGTTCCATTCATTGTGGACACATCGCATGTGGTATAGTGAATAAAAGGGTCAACATTTTAAAAGTTTGGGAAATCTCACATGTTAAAATATCTTCTAGATGTTTGCCATGTTCGTTAGCATATTAAAGACTGAGAAATTTTGCAGTGTGAAAATCTTATAAACCCACTGAACCCCGTTTTTAAAGACATATCTTTCAAAGTCTTGCCAGGCTAGCATTCTGTGAAACATATCTGGTAAATTGTGTTCAACTTGGTAAAATACCTTTAATTCTTGATCTTTTATTTGTTTACTTTTTGGAGATTCTAGCTTAGATATACAACTAAATGGACTTCCTAATACTTTCTTAGGGCTTCCCAGGTGGCTCAGTGGTAAAGAATCCACCTGCAAATGCAGTTGATGCAGGAGACATGGGTTTGATCCCTGGGTCAGGAAGATCCCCTGGAGGAGGAAATGGCAACCCCCTCCAGTATTCTTGGTTGTAGAATCCCAAGGACAGAGGAGCTTGGGCTACAGTCTGTGGGGTCACAAAGATTTGGACATGACTGAGCACACGCAATACTTCTTTTCCCCTAAACTTATCCCACCCTGCCATAGATAAAATTCAACAGTTGCAGCTCTTCCCCACAGGCGAAACTGCTCTCCCAGGGGAAAAAGGCAAGAGAAACTGTGTGTCCTGTGGCAAGTCCCCTCCAAAGAGAGAGGGGAAGTCCCTGAGTACCTTGTGCTCACTCATTTCCTTCCCGCAGGCTTGAAAGTCACTGTCCTTTGCAAAGACTCAAAGAATGCCTCCTGAGGCACAGATGCCCCCATCCTTCAGCTTTTGATGTTGTGATCTTCCTTGAGCAACACAAAGGGAAGACTGTGAATGCCAGAACCAGGTTATTGTTGAGTCAAATAAAATGCACTTGATTTTAGACACATTTAGTGATAGGAATAACCACCACAGGGCTAGGTGAAGGGTCAGAGGAACTGAGTTCTAGATTGCAGCTCCACTTAAGTTGTGTGTAATCTTAGACAAAGCATCAACCAGCTCAGCTTCCTCATTAATAAAAAGGGAGGACATGAACAGCATTGTTCCAGAGTCAGGATTCAAAACATTTCTCAGCCGCTTCTGGCCACACAACATCATCCTGCCAACTGGCAGCCTCACAGCCTATCTCCATCACTCAGTCAACATCTATCGGTGCTACCACGTGCCAGCTACTTCACAGGGCTGACGCATGCATCTAATTAAATAATGTTTGTGAAAGCGGATCACAGCCTCCTTTCAAAAGCAAAGTATTTTTAGTCATTATTATTCTGTGTAATAAAAGGTATAAAGAATAAGAGAGATGGGAAGCTTCTTAGACACATCTCACATGTTTCTTCATCTTGCCTATCCCCCTAGGGGCAGCAATATTAACTTTGAGAACAGAAGTCACTTCAAGCAATAGCCAGAGGAAGTGGAGACCTGGGCCAAGACCAGCCTGAGACACAGCTTAACCTCAAAACATCAAACAGTAGTGAGAGCGAGCATGTTATTGAGTACTTACCATGTGTTAGGTTTCTTGTTCAAAACCATTTTATGCAGATTACCATTTAATCCTGGCCATACCTGGATGAATGTGTGTGTGTGTGTGTGTGTGTGTGTGTGCATGATCAGCCCTGTTCTACCGTTTGTGACCCCATAGACTATAGCTCACCAGGCTCCTCTGTCTATGAAATTTCCCAGGCAAGAATACTGAAGTGGGTTGCCATTTCCTCCTCCAGGGCACCCTCCTGATCCAGGGATCGAACCTGCATCTCTTGTGTCTCCTCCATTGAAAGGAAGCTTCTCTATCACTGCTCACCCTGGGAAGCCCAGCTGGATGAATGAGGAGCTATTATTATCCCCTGTCTGAAGATGAGGAAACCGAATCACTGGCTGATTCAGGGACTTGCCTGAGGTTCCCTAGCTAGTAAATGTCAGCACTGGATTTTCTTTTAGGCAGATGAGTTCATGTCCTTAACCACGACTCCACACAGGGTTTGGGGTGGGAGAGAACTGCAGCTGCCAGAGAGCATTCTGGGTCACAAGCCACACCTGGAGGTCCTGGGAGGCCTGAGAGAGGAAGTCTCAGGAGCAGACATCTCCACAGCTCTTACAGGGAAGGCACAAGACCCTCAGTCTCCAGAAGCTCCTGGCTGGCAGGAGCCCTTGCCCACAGGCATTGAGAACTGGGGCACCCACAGCCTGAGGAGGGGCAGCTCCAGGGCATAGCACGAGGTGGAGTCAGGGAAGGGGGCAGGAAGAAAGGAGGGGAGGAAAGGACTGCAGTCCTCCATCCAGCTGGGGAAAGGCAGCCAGGTCAATGGGTTTGCCTTTGGGTGGGAGGATTAGCTCTACTGAGTAAATACACCTGGAGCTGAGGGCTGGGGTGGGACTTCCTCCTCCTGAGGCGTCAGAGATGAGTTACAGAGGAGTGAGGGCAGAGAAAGGGCCCTGGCAGGCTGGGAAGCTGGGGACCAAACTTACTGTAAAGGGCAAGATAGTAACTACCTAGCCCTTAGGCTTTGTGGGTCATGTTCTTTGTCTCTCCCCCTTCTCCCCCCGCACCCTCCCCGCCACCTTTTAAAAAGGTATACACAGTTCCTAGCCCAGGCTGTGACTGAATTTGATCTGCAGGTTACAGTTTTGCCAACCTTTACTCTGGGCTGCCCTCATGACTCAGACGGTAGAGAATCCATCCGCAAAGGAGGAGACCTGGGTTCCACCCTTGGCTGGAGAACATCCCCTGGAGAAGGGCATGGCCACCCAGTCCAGTATCCTTACCTGGAGAATTCCATGGACAAAAGAGCCTGGCGGGCTATAGTCCATGGGGTCACAAAGAGTCGAACACAACAGGGTGACCAACACGTTCACTTTCTTCTTTCAACTCTCACTCTAAATAAATCATCAGTAAACCTCACGTTTTACCTGAGTCTGACCCTGCCCTCCTCTCCAAAATCGGCCATTGACCTTGAACTAGGAATCTCCAAAGAATTGGAGGGACCCTGCTTGGACCTTATTCAAGGAGTTGGATGAGGAAAAGGGCGTAGGATTCTAACTCTGGTGATGCTTCGTGAAATCTGAGTGAGGTGTGTTCCTCTGAGGTGCCTGAAGACTAACTCTTTTTGGCCACCCGAAGGTTTGCTCTGGAGATGTTTATGCCATGCACAGCTGCACACGTGAGCAACTCTGCAAGAGTTAGGTCCCATGCCACATTCCATTTGAGAAGTGATGCCTGAGACGATATTGCAGAGCAATGATACTTGGTATTATTCTGTTTCAGGGAAAGTGAAGGAGCCACCTTTCCCTCTTTACCCCAGAATGGAATGTCCCGATGTTTTTGAGAAGAACCTGACCTTAGCAGGAAGAGACTGTACCTTTAAGTAAACTTGGCTCTCGGTCACAATGTCTCCTTTGAAGAGCCCAGCTATGCAATAAGGAAGTTCAGGTGTAAAAACAAGCTGCTTTACATATTTTGCTCTTAGAGGCGCAGCTCATTGTCCTACCATCTGCCCCAAACTGTCTCATATCTAGACACAGAACAGTCTTCTCTTCCCACCTTGAAGTTTAGCTAAAGCTATTCTTAACTAACACAGAGGCCGAGGTGTTTTCTGGCTGTGCTGGCTCTTCACTGCTGTGTGCGGGCCTTACCAAGTTTCGGTGAATGGGGACTGCTCTCTGCTTGTGGGGCACAAGCTTAGTTGTGGCCCCGCAGCTGTGGGCAGCAAATGTAGGGTCCCTCCTCAGACTCCCCCACTGCCCATCCTTCACCCTAGTCAGCATACATTCTACCAATAAGGGTAGCAGGGTGAGAACTTTGAGAAGTATTTTAAAAAGAGAATTATAAAACACATCCAAAATATAGAAAAAGGATTCCTTTTTCTTTAATCTTTTAAAAATATGAGATCAGGATGATAGTAATAAGTAAGATTCATGCCCACACCCTTACAATTTCTTAAGACTAATCAGTATGTGGTAAAAATTGTTTTCTAAAGCATATGCTCTTAGATATATCTCTTTATATAGACATATACATATAGCTAAATCCCTAATTAATAGAGGAAATATTTGAGGTAATAAAATGTTATAGAAATTACAGTATTGTCTTACATCATGTTTATGTTTGGTAAATATGTTAAATACTCCAGCTTGATTTAATGTAAAACTGGTACATAATAACACACAAGCAAAAGTGTATAAAAGGCCCATTACAACCAAAGTGTTTAATAAATGGTATTTCGTTATTTTTCTCAGATATGTGCCAACAAAATTGTAAAGTGCCAAGAAAAGCAGGAATGGTATTTAAGGTTCTGGCCAGCTTTGGACTTGAATTTAAGTTTTCGACCTGAAGCTTTCTGAAAATGTGTGCTTTAAAGATGATGCTGGTATCTAGAACAGATACTCCAATCAACACACATACACCCCCTACACACACACACACATACACACACACACACACACACACACACACACGAGGGAGGCAAGAAAAGAAGTATTTCGGGAGAGAGCAGGGATTCTTATATGTGAAGATTATTTCCGTGAACCACGATCCTGTGATTCAGCATTCATAAAATAAATCGTTTACAATTTGAGCAAACTAATGTCAGGTTCCTGCAGTGCTAAAGAAAATGGCTTGTGGGAGTTAATAAGAAATAGGGGCTGGAACAAGTGTGTGGAGCCTTTGTTCTGTTCCAGTGGGTTGACTGTCCTTAGAAGGCTTACAAACCACTATTTATGACTCACCTCTCCACCCACACTTCTTCTCCAAGCTCTTAATACCACTTAGGTCTTCTAGTGTTATCCTAGGATTTTAATTCCACAGTTCAGTTCAGTTCAGTCGCTCAGTCGAGTCCGACTCTTTGCGACCCCATGAACCGCAACACACCAGGCCTCCCTGTCCGTCACCAACTCCCGGAGTCCACCCAACCCAACGTCCATCGAGTCAGTGATGCCATCCAACCGTTTCATCCTCTGTCCTCCCCTTCTCCTCCTGCCCCCAATTCCTCCCAGCATCAGGATCTTTTCAAATGAGTCAGCTCTTCGCATCAGGTGGCCAGAGTATTGGAGTTTCAGCTTCCACATCAGTCCTTCCAAAGAACACCCAGGACTGATCTCCTTTAGAATGGACTGGTTGGATCTCCTTGCAGTCCAAGTGACTCTCAAGAGTCTTCTCCAACACCACAGTTCAAAAGCATCAATTCTTCGGCGCTCAGCTTTCTTCACAGTCCAACTCTCACATCCATACGTGACCACTGGAAAAACCATAGCCTTGACTAGATGGACCTTTGTTAGCAAAGTAATGTCTCTGCTTTTGAATAAGCTATCTAGGTTGGTCATAACTTTCCTTCCAAGGAGTAAGCGTCTTTTAATTTCATGGCTACAATATTTCATGGCTGCAATCACCATCCGAAGTGATTTTGGAGCCCAGAAAAATAAAGTCAGCCACTGTTTCCACTGTTTCCCCATCTGTTTGCCCTGAAGTGATGGGACCAGATGCCATGATCTTAGTTTTCTGAATGTTGAGCTTTAAGCCAACTTTTTCACTCTCCTTTTTCACTTTCATCAAGAGTCTCTTTAGTTCTTCTTCACTTTCTGCCATAAGGGTGGTGTCATCTGCATATCTGAGATTATTGATATTTCTCCCATCAGTCTTGATTCCAGCTTGTGCTTCTTCCAGCCCAGCATTTCTCATGATGTACTTTGCATATAAGTTAAATAAGCAAGGTGACAACGTACAGCCTTGATGTACTCCTTTTCCTATTTGGAACCAGTCTGTTGTTCCATGTCCAGTTCTAACTGTTGCTTCCTGACCTGCATACAGGTTTCTCAAGGCCAGTCAGGTGGTCTGGTATTCCCATCTGTTTCAGAATTTTCCACAGTTTATTGTGATCCACACAGTCAAAGGCTTTGGCATAGTCAATAAAACAGAAATAGATGTTTTTCTGGAATTCTCTTGCTTTTTCGATGATCCAGCGGATGTTGGCAATTTGATCTCTGGTTTCTCTGCCTTTTCGAAAACCAGCTTGAACATCTGGAAATTCACAGTTCACATATTGCTGAAGCCTGGCTTGGAGAATTTTGAGCATTACTTTACTAGCATGTGAGATGAGTGCAATTGTCTGGTAGTTTGAGCATTTTTTGGCATTGCCTTTCTTAGGGACTGGAATGAAAACTGACCTTTTCCAGTCCTGTGGCCTCTGCTGAGTTTTCCAAATTTGCTGGCATATTGAGTGCAGCACTTTCACAGCATCATCTTTCAGGATTTGAAATAGCTCAACTGGAATTCCATCACCTCCACTAGCTTTGTTCGTAGTGATGCTTCCTAAGGCCCACTTGACTTCACATTCCAGGATGTCTGGCTCTAGGCAAGTGATCACACCATCGTGATTATCTGGGCCATGAATATCTTTTTTGTACAGTTCTTCTGTGTATCCTTGCCACCTCTTCTTAATATCTTCTGCTTCTATTAGGTCCCTACCATTTCTGTCCTTTATTGAGTCCATCTTTGCATGAAATGTTCCCTTGGAATCTCTAATTTTCTTGAAGAGATCTCTAGTCTTTCCCATTCTATTGTTTTCCTCTATTTCTTTGCATTGATTGCTGAAGAAGGCTTTCTTATCTCTCCTTGCTATTCTTTGAAACTCTGCATTCAAATGGGTATATCTTTCCTTTTCTCCTTTGCTTTTTGCTTCCCTTTTTTCACAGCTATTTGTAAGGCCTCCTCAGACAGCCATTTTGCTTTTTTACATTTCTTTTTCTTGGGGATGGTCTTGATTCCTGTCTTCTGTATAATGTCACGAACTTCCATCCACAGTTCATCAGGTACTCTGTGTATCAGATCTCGTCCCTTAAATCTATTTCTCATTTCCACTGTATAGTCATAAGGGATTTGATTTAGGTCATACCTGAATGGTCTAATGGTTTTCTCCACCTTCTTCAATTTCAGTCTGAATTTGGCAATAAAGAATTCATGATCCTAGGATTTTAATTCCACGCCTTCCTACTATTCTCCAGTCAAATACCTTCTCTATTTGTGGGGACCCTGAGAAGGACTGACTAAGGCATGGTAGTCGAGGGTGCCTTTCACCCACACTGACCTAGGTTCTTCTAAGTGGCTGATGACTTGGTTGTCACTGAGGGGGCCTTATGTGCCCTCAGGCTCTCCTGGTCTCAGAACAAGCTTCTAGCTAGGTTCTGGCCTTGTTCTCTTTTCCTTCAGTTCAGAGCACAAAAGAACCGAAACTTGGCTTGGTTGCTCCAGGTCCAAATACTTTCTCAGATCTAACCAGTGACACCTACTTCATCCAGCTGCATTTCATCTCAGACCCCTGGGCAGGGAGGCCAGGCTACCAACCTGCCTTCCTTCACACTAGATCCTCTGCTCACAGCACTCCTCAGCCCTTCCACCAGCCCAGAACATGGGCGCAGGATGGATGCAAGCCCTCCCTGATCTGTATCGCTACCATTAGTCTAAAACTTAAAGTTCTCAACTTCTTCTTGACAACTCGTTTTCCTGGAGGCTCAGCTCTGTTTCATCCCTTCTAGTGCCTACTATCTCAACAGGTCTACTTTCTCTGACCTACGTTTCCTCGCTTCAATCCTTATTCTGCCTCTGACTCTGCTTTTCCACTTCCCTGCCTAGGTTTTCACCGAATTTACAGTTCCTCTGGGCATCTGTTTTGATTTTCAGCCCTGATTTTGATTTTGATCTCCTGCCTGAGTCTGCTTTTACCTGAGAGGTTGCTAGGGTCTGATTAATCCTTTCTTTATTCACCTGCTGTCACTCCAGGTCTGCACCTCCACAAACCTTTCATTCGCACATGTGTACACGCACAGGTGCCCACATGCACAGACACACACATACACACTGCAAAGCAAGCATTCATTCATCTCATTTGTAGCATGGCTAGGGTATGTGTATTCCTTTTCCATTAACAGGCTCTAACACTGATGATCAGGGAATATTAATGGGGAATAGAAATGGCCATTTTATCATCATAGACAGCTCCGGGGAGGTATGTAAGCAGCTGGGTAGCCTGTGACAGACTTGCCTTCCACCATCGTAGAGCTCTCCCCAACTCCACAGTTTCCTGACTTCTAGGCATCCCAAATTCTTAACACTAGACAGCTCTACTAACAGGTGTGAGCAATGCCACTCCCTCCAAGCTGGAAACAGAATAATCTCTGCCCTTTTTCTTCCTATACAACTACCTTCCCCAGCAGCAACCACTCTCTAGGATAGTTCTAGTCCTTCAAGTGACCAGTTCCAATGTCTTAGAGGGAGTTTAGTGTTTACTGGGCAACATTCTTAAATGCCACATTCTTGGAAAGAATCTCCAGCAGACACTAAGCCTTATTAGACACTGAAATGAGTTATGGAAGAAGGTTTAGCTTCTCAGTCCCTGGAGGTTTTTCAAAGCAGGACGGATTCTTATCTGTCTAGGATGATTATGTGGGATACTGCTAGGAGGCCAGGGGATAGATCGGCTCATCACCAACAAATAACACTTATTAAATTCCTGGACATTCATGCTACTGTACTTCAGTCCATACATATTAAAAAATAATTTAAAAGACACAGCCCTGGGGCTTCTTTGGTAGCTCAGTGGTAAAGAATCCACCTGGTAATGCAGGAGACATGGGTTCAATCCCTGATCCCAGAAGATCCCGCATGACTTGGAGTAACTAAGCCTGTGTGCCACAACTACTGAACCTGTGCTCTGGATCCCGGGAGCTGCAGCTACTGAAGCCCACACTCCATAGAGCCTTTGCTCCGCAGTAAGAGAAGCTATCACCACGAGGCACCTACACACTGCATCTGGAGAGTAGCCCACACAGTAACGAAGACACAGTACAGCCAATAAATAAATAAGTAGTTTTTTTTTTAAAAAGATGCAGCCCCAACTCTCAAAGAAGTTTTTAACAAATGAAATAAAAGTGTGCATGGCATACCAATAATATAATGAATGCCACCAGTGCTTTACATTCTCAAAGCATGCAGATGTCTCATTTTCTTTCTCTTCTCATACTCCTCAGTTTTGGGTTGGGACTAGGCAGAGCAATATTTGCAGTGAGCAAAGTTTTCTAGCTCATATTTTCCAATAGCTGTGAATGATGTAAAATGTGAGCAGGTATCAGAAGAATTAAGTGGGGCAGAAAGCACCAAGTGGCCTCCATTCAGTCATGCAGAAAGCATGAGGCTGTTGGATTTGGTCTTGAAGGGTTATCAATTTCTAACACCCTGGGATTCTAGGTCAAGGATCACTTTGGGTCAAAGGGGAAAAAAAGAACTGTAAGGAGGTGGGAAGAGACCAAATTATTGAGTATTTTTCCCATTAGAGTCAAAATAGTACTGGCCAGGGGTGTATGGTTTTCAGCAGACAGATAAAATGATATTCTTTGAGACCCAACCCAGTCATATAGACATCTTCTTAAGAAGTGCATGCTTTGCCCACGAACAGGTCCACCCCGCTTCCTCTAGCAAAGCACCAATGATGTGGCCCTCAGTTCATGCTGTCCAGAATGCACAGAACACAGGAGGGGCTGTTTTTACAGTCATACCTACACCCTCATGAGAAAGTCTCTTTCTGGGTTACCCACTTTGTCCTTCTCACTCATGAGACTGAGGGCCTCAGCCAGCAACCCCATGTCTTTGTATTTCTCCTGGGTGGACCAGTTAGAACTAGATATACCTTTTTCTACTGGGACCTACCACTGGTCAGAGGGAGTGGCCAGAGGGAGCAGGGTAGACGCTAGCTCTCAATTTTGCCACTTTATACCAGGCCTTCAGGCTTCCCTGGTGGCTCAGATGGTAAAGAATCTGCCTGCAATGCAGGACCTGGTTTTGATCCCTGGATCAGCCAGATTGCTTGAAGGAGGGCATGGTAACCCACTCCAGCATTCTTGCCTGGAGAATCCCATGGATAGAGGAGCCTGGAAGGCTGCAGTCCATGGGGTTGCAAAGAGAGGGACAGGACTGAGCAACTAACACTTTCACTTTTCACTTAATGAGGGGATTTTGAAAGTTCTATACATGTATGTTTCTGTACGAAGCAAATAACTGATTAAATTTGCTTAATGAGTTTCTCGAATTTCTCTACATATAGATGTGAATGAATCATATTTCAACATTATTTACTTCTAAACATAGTCCTTTTTGGCCATGAAAAGAAAAACGTGGACAACTTTCCCTCAACTTTCAGGAAAGCTGGTGTTGTATACATTAAAAGCATTGTAATGTAATTTCCATGTTCAGTTTATGGGTTACTTTCCCCTTCCAGGAATATACAGGAAATAGGGTGTGGTTAGTTTTGTGGCTCTTTCACTTCAGTGAGTTTCTTCAGCTGAGCATACCTCATGTTGCCATCCTCTTAGGCAGAGTCAGTGAACCTCTGAAAACATAATTTCTAGACTCCTCACATCTAGTGGCCTCATTGATTTTCTTATTTTTTTTAAATTAAAACATGTAAGTTGAATTTCCATAGGTAAATAATAGAAGTGTAAATTTAATTTTCCAATAATTTAGTCAAGGATTAATTGCTCAGTTAATAAAGAGTGAATAGAGTGAGTGTTAGCTTGTTTCACTCACATTAAAAAAGAGAGAGAGAGGGGAACTTTCCCGGTAGTCCAGTGGCTAAGGCTCCATGCTCCCAATGCAGGGGGTTTGGGTTTGATCCCTGCTCAGGGGACTCGATCCCACACCCTGCAACTAAAACTCGGCACAGCCAAATAAATAAATAAATAAAAGAGAGAGATTTATATGCCAAATTTGATCAATACACAATTGGTTAAGTCTTCAGTTTTATTTAGTCAACCATTTAATACATTATATAATTCATTAAATGTGTAGACTAAAACTCTAATCAATTTATCCATATACAAACATTTTAGGCTTCTAAACATATTGTACAACTATGTGATTTTCAACAGTAAAGAGTCAATCTAGGGAATCCCTGGTGGTACAGTGGTTAAAACTTGGTACTTTCATTGCTGTGGATCCAGGTCCAATCCCTGGTCTGGGAATTAAGATCCCAAAAGCTGAGCTGCATAGTCACATAATAATAATAATAATAAATATATATAACTTCTCATAAGATAAATCTTTTTCTACACATGCTGTCATTAAACAGTTGTGTTTTTTTTTTTTTTTTTTAAGTGCTGGTTTACCTATGCTCCTGACAGTTCAGGAGAAAGATTTTCAATATAGAAGGGTTGATAAAGGTTAAGTCTTCACTCAAGGAATGAATTCTCCCACCAGGAGTTTAGCAGATATTCCAGTTTCAAAGATGGGACTAATTTTATTCCTTTGTAGTCAATTGTTAAAAGCTGCTAGTTTCAGGGGGCAAATCTGTGCCAGTGAACTCTGGGTGCTCTTAAACACTCATGGGAAAAAGAAGAAGGCAGCAGAGTGTCCTTTGGCCTTATGATAAAGGATCAAGCTGATCCCATAATGCAAGAGAAGGGAGGCTGGGGCTCATTTCCTCAGGAGTAATGAGGCTTCGAGCAATTTACTCCACCAGTCTAAACATTTAATCTCTTTATTTGTTAACTGAGAATAATATCTATCTTGCAGAGCATTTGTAAATATTTTAAATATTATATATAAATTATTAATCTTACTGGTTTTCACAGTAGATGTTCAATAATTGGTAGCCGTGCATTTGAGCGTTTATCTCCTTGTCCTCCCTCCATGAGCAATAAATCCTTCAAGAATAAGAATTTTATAGCTCCTGGTGCAGATTGTCCCATGTTGCAAGTGATCAATAAATATTTGTTGAGTTGAAAATTTCATTTTTGAAAGACTTTTAAAATAATCTTGCCTTTAGAGTCTTAGGCCATTGAGTCTGACTCATCTTTCCCTTCAATTTCCTAAAATCTAACTTCCTGATGTCTAGCAGCACTTCTGACTTCTTTGGGTATCACACCATCTAACCTGACCTGGACACTTTCTCCCCAAGACTTCACATCCATTTCACAAACAGTTCTCTCTCTCTTTCTATTAGAATTAAATACAAAGTAGCAGTTCTTCTGGTTGTATCCTTTACCTTGTGAGAGATGAAATCATCAGAAAAACAAGGTACTAGTTTATCAGATGCTTTGCTTATAGCACATTGAGACTTCCAACACATGCCCTGATAGCTGAATCCCCCTTTACTACTCACTGTACCCTGCTTGCGTCAATTTTGCATTTTGTTGAGGGAATGTGAAGTTACAACATATCCTTTTGCCTTATGCTGGGCAAATATCCTATTATTAGGATAGCCCCGGCATGAAGTATCAACTTTCTCTACTCCGTTCCCCTTCTAGAACTCTCCCTCTGACTCAGATTCTGGGGTTCAATATCTGTGTACCCTTTTCCTCATCTATCCCCTAGTGAGAAGGTAAGCCCACCCTTTTGCACATGTGTATTTGTAAAGACAAAGGAGTCTTTTGTTTTAATTAATTTTTATTGGATCACAGTTGCTTTACAGTGTTGTAGTAGTTTCTACTGTAAGCAAAATTAATCAGTCATTTTGTTGTTGTTGTTCAGGGGCTGACTCTTTGTGACCCTACGGACTGCAGCACTTCAGGCTTACCTGTCCTCCACTGTCTTCTAGAGTTTGCTCAAATTCGTGTCCATTAAGTTGGTGATGTTATCTAACCATCTCATCCTCTGCAGCCCTCTTTTTCTTTTGCTTTCAGTCTTTCCCAGCAACAGGGTCTTTTCCAATGAGCTTTTCACATCAGATGGCCAAAGTATTAGAGCTTCAGCTTCAGCTTCAGTCCTTCCAATGAATAGTCAGGGTTGACTTCCCTTAGGATTGCCTGGTTTGATCTCCTTGCAGTTCAAGGGATTTTCAAGAGGCTTCTCTAATACCACAGTTTGAAAACATCAATTCTTTGGTGCTCAGCTTTCTTTATGGTCCAACAACCACATCCATACAGGACTACTGAAAAAATAATAGCTTTGACCATAGGAACCTTTGTTGGCAAAGTGATGTCTCTGCTTTTTAATATACTGTCTAGGTTTGTCTTAGCTCTCCTTCCAAGGAGCAAATGTCTTTTAATTTCAAGGCTGCAGTCACCGTCCACAGTGATTTTGGAGCCCAAGAAAATAAAATCTGCCACTGCTTCTACTTTTTCCCCTTCTGTTTGCCATGAAGTGATGGGACTGGATGCCATGATTTTAGTTTTTTAATGTTGAGTTTTAAGCCAGCTTTTTCACTCACCTCTTTCACCCTCGTCAAGAGGCTCTTGCATATATATTCATATGTTCCCTCCCCTTTGGATTTCCTTCCTGTTCAGGTCACTGCAGTGCATTAATTAGAGTTCCCTGTGTTGTACAGTATGTTCTCATCAGTTGTTTTACACATAGTATCAGTAGTGTATATATGTAAGGAAACCGTAAACAAGGTGAAAAGACAACCCTCAGAATGACAGAAGATATTTGCAAATGACAAAGCATTAATCTCCAAAATGCACAAACAGCTCATGCAGCTCAATATTAAAAAACAACCAACCCCATCAAAAGATGGGCAGAAGACCTAAATAGACATTTCTCCAAAGAAGACTTACAGGTGGCCAACAAACACATGAAAAGAAGCTCAACATCAGTAATTATTAGAGATGAAGTCTTGTCTCAGGCCTGGGCTTACTCCACTTCTACTTTGACAGTTTGGAATGTTTTCAGTTGCAAGGAACAGGAAACCAGGTTTAAAAATGACTTAGAAGAACAGAAATCCCCTCCTCCTGTTTCTCCTTTTCCTCCTCCTCCTTCTCCTGTAGCACAACAAGCAATGGAGATCCACAAGGTTAGGGTCATAGTCTCTCGTGTCCTCCTGCTGCTGCTGCTGCTGCTGCTGCTGCTAAGTCGCTTCAGTTGTGTCCAACTCTGTGTGACCCCAGAGATGGCAGCCCACCAGGCTGCCCCATCCCTGGGATTCTCCAGGCAAGAACACTGGAGTGGGTTGCCATTTCCTTCTCCAATGCATGAAAGTGAAAAGTGAAAGTGAGTCGCTCAGTCGTGTCCGGCCCTTGGCGACCCCATGGACTGCAGCCCACCAGGCTCCTCCGTCCATGGTATTTTCCAGGCAAGAGTACTGGAGTGGGGTGCCATTGCCTTCTCCGTCCTCCTGCTTGGTCCCTTCAATCCTTAAATGGCTGCCATGACTAGAGAGGTGTCACACCTGGATCCAACTAGGAGGAAAGTGTGGGATGGTACTAGTTATATCTGCCTTTTATACCAAGAGAATGAAAGCATTTTCAGAAGCCCCCAGGAAACCTCTAAATGGCCAATATGTATCACATGGACCCATCCAGCAGCAAGGATACATGGGAAAGTGAATTGCTTTTTCAAACTATTGCTTTTTTTCTTTTTCTTTGGTCTCTCCACCTGGCATGGGGATCTTAGTTCTTCAATTAGAAATCAAACTAGTGCTCCCTGCACTGTAAGCACAGAATTTTTTTTTAAAGATTTATTTATTCATTTAATTTTTGGCTATGCTGTGTCTTCATTGCTGTGTGTGGACTTTCTCTAGTTGTGGCGAGTGGGAGCTTCTGTTTGTGTTGTGTGTGGGCTTCTCATTGCGGTGGTATACACTTGTGGAGCACGGGCTCTAGGCATGTGGGCTTCACTAGTTGCAGCTCACAGACTTAGCAGCTGCAGCTCATGTGCTCTTAGTGTGCATGCTTAGTAGCTGTGGCTTGCAGGCTCAGTTGCTCTGCAGCACATTTGATCTTCCCGGACCAGGGATTGAACCCATGTTCCCTGCATTGGCAAGTGGATTCTTAACCACTAGACCACCAGGAAAGCCCAGCACAGAATCTTAATCACTGGACCACCAGGGAAGTCCTACTTTTTCAGACTTTATAGTTAAAACAGCAAAGCAGTTGGAATTACTCTTGGTCAGCCAATCAACAGTATATACCATAGATTTATGGTATAAACTTGCAGAGAGCTGACACACCACCTTTGCCAGCATTATCCTAGACTAAGGCCATTGTTATTTATGGTTCTTCTCAAAGCTAATGGCAACCAGAAAGTATTGCAGATAATAAAACCTGATACCCACCATTAAAGTCTTTGCCAAGTTGTGTTTTCCAAACTTACCAGATTAAATGAATCAGAATAAATAATCAACAGAAGTACACATTCCTAGTGATTTCGCCCAAAGAGTCTTATTCAGTTGGTCTAGGGATAGAGTTGGGATTCCCAGGTTGTGCAGTGGTAAAGAATTCTGCCAATGCAAAAGATGCAAGAAACGCGGGTTTGATCCCCGAATTGGGAAAATCCTTTGGTGTAGAAAATGGCAACCCACTCCAGTATTCTTGCCTAGAAAATTCCATGGACAGAGGAAACTGGCGGGCTACAGTCTGTGGGGTTCCAAAGAGTCAAAAATGACTAAGCACACGTGCAAGATATTTAGCAATTTACAGTTTTGAAAAACAGGCCAGTGGATTTTTCTTACCAAATTTGAAGATGATTGGTCCAAAGGATACCTCTGATTAGCTTTTCCCTGGTTATAAATATTCAGCTTCTTAGAATATTATCATGAACAGAATGATATTAACACTTTTTTCCCTTCAGATACTGCTCCACCTATTCTTTTTCTATGTCCTCATATTTTTTCTCTTGCATATTTCTCTCATAACATTCCTCTTAAAATGTTCTTCTCCAGATACATTCCCTCTACTCCCCTTCTTCTCCTGTCCCATGGCTTCACTACAAAGACTGCTTCATTTCTTGTAAATCGGTCCCAATTCAGCCTTGACCTCACCCTTTCATTTTTTTGCCTAACACCTAATATCCAACACAAGTCAATATATCTTCTTCTTTCAGTTTTACTTCTCTATTTCATTACATCGATTGGTCTCTTACAAATCTTTCTATAAAAGTCATGTGATCTCACTGAACATTTAAAAGAAAAATTCTCAAGTTACTAGGTTTACATGTAACCACATCTCTTCTAGAACATGTTATTCAGAAGTGAAGAGGGTTGTGTGCATGAACAGTACACAAAGATGTGAGCAGACTATAAGAGGCATCGAACAAGATGAGGCTGTTGAGGGCTGAAAGGGTTGGGCAAGGCACAGAGTAGAAAAAAAATTGCTTTGAATCTTGAAAAGTAGTTTATGTTTAGAAAGGCAGCAGCAGCAAAAAAAAAAAAAAAAAAAGAATTCTATAAAGGAGGGCATCGCACTATTTTTCTTCTTCACACTTAGCTTCTAACGTATTCTATATGTAACTTCTCCCTACTAGGATGTATGCTCCGTAATGCAAGAATTTTAGTGTTGTTATTTTAACTTTTAAATCCTCAGTGGAGCGTGACACAGAGTAGCTACTCAATGAATGTTTGCTGAATGTGAGTGACTGAATGAAAGAATGGTCAGATCACCTGATGGAAGCCGTGTTCATGTGGGGTTGGAGTAGAAACTGCAGTTTGTGAGTTGTAAGAACGTTGGATTTGAGGCAAGAGAGGAGTTCTCCTTTAGGCAATGGGAGAGGGAGGGAACACGATGGAACCCCTCAGCTCATCTCGCCTTATTTCTATATTTAGTGGAACTGTTGCAAAGGCACTGGGAAAGGAGGTAAAAATGCAGAAGCAAAGCTGGAGTCTTTCTTGGAAAAGGATAATTGCTGACTTGCTGGCTCCTGAGCTGTGGGCTGGCTGTTCCTCCAAGAGACAGGGGATGAAGGCACAGATCAGAGTCTAGTGTGATGGACACTGGACTCTTCTTGGGGACTAGTTTCTCTTTCTGGACCCAGGGACCACGTCTCTCACATGTGCCCCTTTGCTTCCACTGTTGCCACTTTTATCCTAATTCACAGTCTCTGCAACCTCACTTGTGGATTGTTAAAAGTGCACCTTAGGACAGCAAGCTTTCTTTATTTCAAGTCTCTCCATCCCTTCCTTCTTTATACACACACACACACACACACACACACACACACAAAGTCCTCTTCAGTGCAACAGCAATATCTGCCTCCCTAAAGGATGCTTTCATGGTGTAATTTTCCTGGTTAAGGACTACTGCAGACCTCTAGCAAACATCCCTTTAGCCCATTCCATCTTTAAGTCTAGCTTTCTCTCTCTTTCCTTCCTCCTCTCCAGCCAGTAATTGGTCTTCTCTATATACTTTCAAAGCTTCTTCTATACTAGTCAAATAATGCTTACGCATATCAATTTGATAATACACAAATGGGTCAGATATTGTCCATGCATATCTGGCCCCTTTGAACTCACTTATCCCCTGTTTTGCAGGGTCTGGAAACCTGAGAACAGCAGTTCTCATATTTCATTGCCAGCAGGGTTTCAGATACTATCTGGGCTCTGCCAACCAGATGCATTGGTGAGAGACTGCAGGCAGAAGGGAAAAAGCAGTAAGCATTGGCTTTTTCCTCTCATCATGGTGATGGGCAGCCTTTGTCACCTCACCTCCTGGGTCTCAAGACTGTGAAGTCAGTAGAGACCCAGCGCCCTCCAGACTCTAGGAGGCAGATGCTCTTTGATGCTTTGTGTAAGGATATGGCAGGCACCATCCTGCTCATTAGGGAAGATACAGAGGGAACAAATAATATGTTAGAGTAGAGGTAGCTCTTATTAACACATTTTTATGCCTCAACCTCCCCCATCATTTTAACGTGTGATTGGAAGCTACATAGCTCAGGAACTTGGACGACAACAGAGTGTTTTTAAACAGTAGATAGATGTTGACTATTAGACCGGGAGTGAATTTTTTTTTTTAATTTCACCACTTTTATCTATGACCCAAGACAGTTGGCATTTCAGTAATGTCATAATATATTATAATTGGGGCTTAAGAGATAATTATTTTGGATAATTAAATACTTTTAAAATTATTTTAGGATGATGTTTTTGTTCTGTTTTTCTCATTTGGTATTATATTGCCATAATATTAATAAAAATTTCAAGTGTGTTACTTAATACATGTTGATTTGAAAGGGAAAATTCAAGAGGAACACTTTAAATTCCTTATATGAATATACTAGGAAACATCTTTAAAATGTACTGAATTTCAAGAATGATTCTATTCTGCACACTGAAATGAAAAATAGAAGTATTTTTCCAGATAATTGGATAAAAATACATTCACAGATGTATCTAGATACTTAAATTAGATCTTTGAAGGCTTTCAAAAATTATTCTCACTTTTTTTTTCTTTTTCTTAAAATTTGAATTAAACAATTTCAATTTTTTAAGTGCACAAAGAGTATATGAATACATTCACATTACAAAAATTTGAAACAATGCAGACCAAGCAAAACTGCCTCCTGACAATGTTTCTCCCTCCTCTGAGAATAAGGATGTTAACACAATTAATAGGGCAGGAATAGAGATTCAGATGTAGAGAACATCTGTCTGTGAGCACAGTAGGGTGGGCAGGGAGGGTGGTGGGGTGAATTGGGAGATTAGGACTGACATATATACACTACCTCGTGTAAAATGGATAGTGGGAACCTGCGGTATAAGACAGGGAGCTCAGTCTGTTGCTCTGTGATGGCCTAGGTGGGTGGGATGGAGGGGTAGGGTGGGAGGGAGAGCCAAGAGGGGGAAGACATATGAATGCATATAACTGATTCACTTCTTTGTACAGTAGAGACTCACAGAACATTGTAAAGCATCTATACCCCAATTCAAAAAATAACCTATATGGGAAAAGAATCTGAAAAAGAATATATATATGACTGATTCACTGTGCAATACACGTGACGGTAACACAACATTATAAATCAACTATATTCAGAAAAACGATGTTAGCTCACTGATCCTTGCCACCATGCTTCCCAGCCCCTTCCACCATTTTACTGTAAGATTGTTATGGTTGGTAACAATTTTTGGTAACTTTTTGAATCTTTTGTAATCTTAATCAAGTCTTTTGCTCTATAGGTTGATTTTGAGATACAGGAAGTAACGAAGAACACTTACATTATCAGGACTATAAATATTGTTCACTGCAGAGATAAACAATGTGATGTGCTTTCTTCTCTGTTGTTCCAAGGTCACAGCGCTGTTGATAGCTAATACTACAATGAATTCTCCTTATCCCAGTCTACTAATTGCTCAAAATCATGCCATATTAAAAAATATTAACAGCATACCTTGTATTATGGAGTTTTGCTCTTACTTTTCCTGCTGTTTCTGATTACCTTCCTCTCACTCCTTTTTACTGCTGTGTGATAGTCTCTGACATAGGTGCAGTATAATTTACCTCATGCTTCAATATTGGTGAATACTTGACTTGTTTTCTTTTTTCCTACTATGCATAATGCTTTAACAAATGTCCTTGCTCATGCATTTTTGCATACATACACATTTCTATAGGATAGAATTCTAGAGGTAGAATTTCTGGGTTGAATGGAATGTATATTGTAATAACTACTGCCACATATCCTTCAGAAAGATATCACCATTCAAATTCCTACCAACATGACATAGGAAGGTATAACTCTTATCAGTGTTTCTGAGACTCATTCACTGTTGTGATTTTTGCCAATCTCATGAGTTAAAAGTGTCTCATTGCTGTTTTAATTTGCTTTTTCTTTGTTACTAGTGAGGTAAAGTATCTTTTCAAAATATTATTGCCACTTGGTATTTCCTTTTCAATGCTTTGTTTTTTGGTCTTTTTTATGTTTAGGATTCCTTGTATATTTTGATAATCCTTTTTCCTGTTGGACGGGTTGTAAATATATTCTCCCTGTATGTCAATTTTCTTTCAATTTTGTTTGCAGTGTCTTCTGTCAAAGAGGAGTTTAAGTTTGCCTGTAGTTAAAAATCAATCTTTTTCCTCCATAGATTTGTACTATCTTGTTTAAGATGGACTTCTCTAGTCTAAGGAAATAAATCTACTTTCCTATATGTTTGAAAATATCTGTGTATATTTTCTTTTTATATTTAACTCTTTTACCCATTGAAATGTTTTGTTTGTATGTGTGCATGAGTGTTCAGTCATGTCCAACTGTTTGAGACCCCAGGGACCACAGCCCACCAGGCTCCTCTGTCCATGGAATTTTCCAGGCAAGAATATTGGAGTGGGATCCCCTTCTCCAGGGGATCTTCCTGACCCTGGGATCAAACCCGCATCTCTTGTGTCTCCTTCATTAGCAGGCAGGTTCTTTACCAGTTGAGCCACCTGGAATCCCTTTGTTTTGTTTGTATATGGTAAGGTGATTTTCTTCATTCTGTATGTGCATATGACAAATTGTACAAATTCTCCAACTCCTAAGCAGAAAAGAGACAGGATAACATCTTCTCCTTGTGCTTTTTAAATTATGTCTTCCCACTTCTTATTTCTCTCCTACTCCTAAGGGAAAAATAGTCAGCATAGCACATTTCAATAGATCTTTCTAATGTTATGGGAAATTCCAGCACCTCCTAAGTGCCCACTCCTTTTTCTCTATGGAAGACATCAGTAGGGCTTGCCTGTATCCAGTTCTCTTCTCAGAACACAGAAGATGCCCTGATGCGATCCCATGTGATTAGTGGGGGCTGTGTAACTATTTTGGCCAATAACTTCTTAGGGGAAGAGGTGTGTAATTTACATGTCTCTTCAGATTGAGGTGTAAACTGCTTGACCTTGCAGCTTCTTTTCTGAGCCCTGTGTTGGGATGGTAGGGTACATGGAAGCAGCCTGTGTACTGAGGCATTGTGTGAGAACAGCTGCCCTGCCAACTTGCTCAACCTACAGGGGACATGTTATCATGTGTTAAGTCACTGAGATATTTGGGCTTGTTTATTACAAATCAAATGGCAGATGAGTAAAGAATGATACTGTTTCCCAGTCAACCTTGATTCTGCTCTTTTTTTTTTTTTTTAAAGTTGACACTTTGAAGTTTTGGTACTTTATTATTCAAAACAAATCATTTGCAAAATACCTTGCAACTGCTTTGAAGAACACAGATATCATTTATTCATTATTTAGATATATTTATTGAATATATACCCAGAACCAGACTCCAGACTCTGTGAATAAAATGAGAATACAAGAGTCTCAGTCTCTCCCCTCATGGAACTTGGCAGTCATCCCATTGAGAAGGCTGCACAGCGAATCGTTAAGGGTAGGGTTCCAGAACCAATGCTCTAAGTTTGAGTCTCAGCTCTGCCTCTCACTAGTAACCTAGTAAACTTAGGCAAATTAATTAACCTTTCAGTGCCTCATTTCCTCATCAATAAAATTAAGAGTAAATAAATTATTGCATGTAAAATATTTTTGAAAAACAATAGCAAAGAACAAATAATAGTTATTATCATTATTGAGACTATAAGCCTGGAATACACCAGGTGACTTGAAGGTATACAGAGATATATTCTCAAAACATGAAACCAGATCATATTCCCAGCCTAGCAATTTGCCTTTGTCTCAGCATGGCATACTCACCACCAGAAAACTAGCAGAAAATCCAAAGGCAGTAAGAAGCAGAGATTATGAAAAGTAACTTGTGTGCTCATCTCTCTATTTTTAATGTTTAATTTTTAATGTTCCAGGGCAACTGACTTAACAAAAGGTATAATCTATTTTTAGATGGCTTATAAAAGAGTGATAAGTCTAGTTTATGGACTCTGAAATTCTGAGCTTAAGACTATAAGAACTTTGTGTATTTAGCTTATGGATTCGTATCACATCCATAAGCATATACTTATAACTATGTAGACAGATACACATTAAATGGGGCCCTTTCTATGGAGGATGTCAGATTTATTTTGAAACCTGAACTTAACATTTATCTGTTACCTAAGATCACACCAGTCAGTAGCAGAGACAAGATTAGAATCATGAAATCAGCAAATGCTCTTTCCATAACAACCCGGTCTTATGGAGGAAATAACCAGCTTTGACTCACTAGAGCTGCAGTCAACACGGAAAAGATAGTAATATATTACACATGCACACATTTTTATTACCAGACTGTATAACCTTATCTTCAACTGAGGTTTCAATATTTTCTCTGTAAATACACACCACTTCCTTTGCACACCACTATAGCTAAATTATTAATAAACACAAAAGAAGGTAAAGTCTTTGGTGTAACTGTCGATCTAATATTAGGTTAATTACAGAATCTAACTTCTTTCCTGCTATTAAAAAAAAAATTCTATACATTTGTATTATTATAGCCCCTTCTAAACCACCCATCAAATCCCCAAGGGAAAGGGAAACTAACATTTATTGTGATACTTACATTTATATGCTAGGAACTGTGGAAGAGTCTTAACACAAACACAGACTTTCCACAAATACACACTTAATTTAAATATACAGATTGTGCATAATCTTATTTCAGGTTTACAGGACACACACACACACACAAAGGGCCCACAGAAATGTGTCTCAAGGAGAAAACCTGTAGCCTTTTCATCATTTTTACTCTTGCTGGTCTGAACTTGTGGTTCAACAGAATTGCTAAACTATAACATGTTACCTCTAAAGCCACAAAATGTCTGGATTTGTATGTGAGTGTTTTGTGTATATATATGTTATATAAATATGTTATGTGTATATGTTGATTATAAGCAGTATATGATTGTTGTCAAGATATGTGACATGTGATTAGCAAACTTTTGAAAAAATTTCTATGATCTTACTACTACCAAGTGAGAAAACCACAATCAATACTTTGCTGTATATCCTTCAGAATTTTTTCTGTGACTATATATATTTCGTGAATATATTTCCACGTCCAAAGTATACGGCTACACCATCTTTGTTAAAGCTCACATATTTTCCCTTGTACTATAACTGTAATTGGTATGTCAAATATCCTATTGTTGGTCAATTAAGTTGTTTCTAATTTTCTACCATCATAATGAATCTTACTGAAAGTGCTGAAACAAATTCATCAGAACAGATACCTCAATTGTCTAAGGTAAAAATCAAGTAGACAAGCCTTTGGTTCTCAGTGTTCAGTCCCTGCATTCTTCTCTCCTCAACCACAGAAATATTAATATCAAAGGAACATGGGGACTTCCCCAGTGGACCGGTGGTTAAGACTCTGTGCTCCATGGTAGGAGGCACCAGTTCAATCTCTGGTCAGGGAACTAAGATCCTCCATGCTGAGTGGTGTGGGGGCCCTCCAAAAAACAAAATAAAACAAAAACAACAATGAAACAACATAAAAAAAAATCAAAGTAATATGGATTTAGGAATGTATGGGATAACAACCTCAATTCTGGTTGCTAATTAGAATAATTACTTATTATCCATGGGATATGGATAGTTGGATTTACATCTCAATTCTGATTACTAGTTAATTTTGTGAAAGTCACATTCAGATACTCAAAAGTGGGAAACAAGTATTTTCAGAACTAAAAGTGTATTATCTTAAGTGAACAAAGCGTTATTGTTTCAATTTATCAATTACGACACATTTGGCTATGAGACTAATATTAATAATAATATGAGCCTTTTATTCAGGGATCATACTACTGTGATAGTATCTGTATCATACTATCACAGCATTTTCAGTGGACTCTTAGCAATGAAAATACATTAACACTTTCTAGCAAATATCAGCCCTGTAATGGATGATTATAATCGCTCTGTATTCTCTTCTGCACTCTAATTTATATCATCTGATACAATAAACCATTTGGCTCAGAATCAGTAATATGATGAAATCAAACTATTCCAGAAGACTTTTAAGGTGCTGAGTTGTTTTCTGCCTTGTACTTTATTTAAAATGTAATATCCCAGAATTGAAGCATCAAAGGTTACTATTACTGAGAGTCATTTATCTATAGCTTCAATAACAAGGCTAGTATCAAATATGAAGCCCATTCATAATACTCTTCAGCAAAAAAGTATCATTAAAATAACCCTAGGGTTCCAATTTAAGCTCACACGACAAAAAGAAACATTGAATTGGAATTGCCTCTGTGACCTCAATTTACTGTTTGAGCGGTTAGCATGGACAGTTAGTTAGGATTTAATTCTCTCTCCACAGGGAGAGAGAAGACCACCATGAAGTTAAAAAACTGTCGACCAAAGGTCTTTCCACTTTGGGGAAGGGAACCAATTTTTAATTCCCCCAGAGCTGAGAGATGTTAGTGACAGCGAGGAGAGCAACCGTGCCAGATTTGCTCTGTTCCCCCAGAGTCCTGAACGAACTAGCTTGTTTGATGAGATGCAATATTATACTCTGATTTATAGTAATTTGTGTGTTTGTCTTATCTTTTCCATGAGACAATATACCTCCCATGGGAGTGATTGTGTGTTTTTTGTGTCTTTGTGAAAGGATCCTGAAATGTGGAGCACGCTTTTGCACTGACGATGACCTTAATGAGTTTGGCATGACAAAGATGGGCCTAGATAGAGTAAATTAGGGTTTAGAAGTGAATTTCATTAAATTAAAACTACTGAAATACCTATGAAGGGGAGAAAAATGTTATGTTCTCAAATTAAGGGCAGACTAAGGCAGAGAGTTGAGAAGAAAAAGGGATTGCAGTGAGGTGGAGGATTTTCTGTTTTATCAACAGTTAAAAGTTGATAAAGTGGAGTAGCGGTAAAAGACTGAAGGGAAAAGGCCCGCTGTGGAAGGTACGTGGTGAATGCCTGCCCTGTCTCACTGGACTCCCACCTTCAGTAAACTCAGTCAAACAAGAGAAGGACTGCAAGAGTGGAATTTACAGGGGAAGGGCAGTGGAAATTGAGTCGGGATTCCATTTCACATTTAGTTGGTGCTGCCGTGGTTAAGAAAAGTGCTTGATAAATGGAGTGTGTGCGTGTGTGTGTGTGTGTATGTTAGTTGCTCAGTCATGTCCGACTCTGTGCAATCCCATGAACTGTAGTCCGCCAGGCTCCTCTGTCCTTGGAATTCTCCAGGCAAGAATACTGGACTGGGTAGCCATTCCATTCTCCAGAGGATCTTCATGACCCAGAGAGTAAACCCTGATCTCCTGCATTGCAGGCAGATTCTTTACCATCTGAGCCACTGGGGAAAGGGAAAATGGCCTGAGTAAGTTTTAATTCTGCAGAACAAAGAGGTCAGTGCCACAGCTGAGTAGAATAATATAGCTTCACAGACCTCACGGTAATCTCGGGGAAGGCCATGGCACTCGAACAGCACATCTCAATTATAATGGACATGGAAACTTCAGTTGAAACTGACTTAAATAAACTGCTCAGGGTGCCTGGCCCAGGCCTTGGGTGTTGGTCAGAATGGGCCAACTGCTATAACAGATGGCCCCAAGTCTCAGTGGTTTAGAGATAAAATAAATAATGAGTTTATTCTTTGCTCACGTAACAGTCTAATAGGAATCTATAGTTTCAACAGCAAGGCTAGTTTTAAATACAAAGCTCTTCAAGCTTCTCAGTACTGAAGTCCCATTGAAATAACTTAGGCTTCAATTTAAACCCCCATCACAAAGAAACCTTAGATTGGAATTAGGGGAGCAGCTCTGCCCCACTCAGGAAGTCGAAGTCCTCTGGCAGACCCTCTGCAGGTGTAAAGGAGCACCTGCTTTACTGACATAGTCAGAAGAGCCACCCCTCACTCTGCTCACAATCCACCAAGAAGCTCTTCATGGAGGGTTTCTTGCTGCAAAGGGCCTGGCCACACAGACCAGCCATACACCAAGGAGGCTGAGAGCATGAGGAATGGGGAACAGCTGGCTAGGTCTCCACCTCTCAGTAAAAATTCACTAGTTTCAATGAACTACTTCTCTCCCACCCTTGTTTATTAAAATGAGTCATCTCAGGTCTTGCACTTGGATCTTGCTGGGATTGGCTATGGTGACATAGCTCTCTGTTGAGAGAGGACAACTGTATGGAACAGGAAACGCCTGAGAGGCACAATTCCTTAATCCAAAGCAGTGTGTCGAGGATGGTGAGAAGGGGGTCTACAGGACCTAAAACCTCTGAAGTTGCGTTTATACACACTTGACTGTTGTGACTAGCAATGTGTTTTTAGCTCTCTGGCATGTCCCATGTAATATGTTATACCTACAAACACATACAAATACTTGTCCTCTGTCAGGCTTCTAAGGGCTTCTCTGGTGGCTCAGAGGTAAAAGAATCTGCCTGCAATGCAGAAGACTAGGGTTCGATCCCTAGGTTGGGAAGATCCCCTGGAGAAGGAAATGGCAACCCACTCCAGTATTCTTGCTGGGAAATTCCATGGACAGAGGAGCCTAGTGGGTTACAGTCCATTGGGTCACAGAGTCAGACATGACTGAGTGACTTTCACTTCATTTTCAGGCTTCTAAGTGCTTTAGTACTAACTCCTTAATCCTATGAGGTACACAATAGTTAGCTCCATTTTATAGCTGAGAAAACGGAGGCACAGAGAAGACAGAAAACTGCCTCTGAGTAATAGCTCATGAGTGATGGGATGGAGATTCAAAACCAGAGGTCGGGCTGGAAAGTCTGAGCTCATAACCTCCACACAGCAGGCCACCTCCCCTCCAGGAAGCCTCCCCCACCCTTTCCACACTTGAGTTTACAACCCCAGAACACTATGTACACAGCAGGGGTTTCCACAGGGGCATTTTTCTTTCACATTGCTTCTGGTTGGTAGTCACAGATGGAAATAGAGCCTGATAAGCATATATTTCAGGCTCAACAATCAAATTCCAGAAACCGTTAATCCCTGTTAGATTAGATTAAAGCAATAAAGAGAATTCCAGGCTCTGTTAGAAAAGATAGGCTGGCGTGCCTTCTACCCTTACCTACAAATCATATCCTATTCATTCATTTTATTCAACCAGTGTTTATTAAATCCCCTCAAAGGACATGAGATATAATAGTGCACAAAATAGACATGGTACCTGCTCTCATGAGCCTTGTAGCCAATAGTGGGGAGATACTTGAATCAAATAGTCTTGTCTAAAGACCTGAAAGTAACACAACATTGTAAATCAACTATATTTTAATAAAAATTAAGGGAATTCCCTGGCAGTCCAGTGGTTAGGACTCTGTACTTCCACTGCAGGGGGTCACAGGTTTGATTCTTAGGGAACTAGGATTCTGCAAGCCACACGGTGTGACCAGACAAATGAAAAAACCAAATATGCTTACAGTCTACGGCCATACCACCCTGAACATGTCTGGTCTTGTCTGATCTTGGAAGCTAAGCAGGGTAGGGCCTGGTTAGTACTTGGATGGGAAAACCAAACATGCTTACAAATAGGTAAATTAATTACAACTGTGTAAGTTCCATGAGGAAATATGAGTATACATGTACAGGGGCTTCCCAGGTGGCGCTAGTGGTAAAGAACCTGCCTGCCAATGCAGGACACATGAGACGCTGGTTTGATCCCTGGGTGGGGAAGATCTCCTGGAGGAGGGCATGGCAACCCACTCCAGTACTCTTTCCTGGAGAATCCCCATGGACAGAGGAACCTGGTGGACTACAGTCCATGGGGTTGCAAAGAGTCAGACACGACTGAAGTGACTGAGCACACACACGCATACATGTTTAGAATGGGGAATGTGAGTAAGTCTGAAGATTCAGCCAAGGGGTACTTCCCCAATATGTGACATTTGAGTAGGTAAGTAAGTCGAGGGAGGCATGATGGGGGAAAGAATATGTCAAGCAAAAGGAAGGAACATCCTGAGTAGAGGCTCTTTAGGGTGAAGGAGACAGGACTTTGGAGCCAACTGAAGACAGGTAAATGGGGCTGTCACTCAGTAAGCAAGAGAGAGGAGACATGAGGATACTACTACAGAGGGTGCTGCAGAGGCTCGCAAGCCACAGCAAGGATTTTGGTGTTTATCCCAAGAGTGACGGAAATCCAATGAAGGATTTTGAGCAGGGAAAGTGACATGATCAGATTTTCATTTTAGAAAGATTTGAGGGGTTCATAGTGGAATTAAGTAGATCCATGAAGAGGCTACTGCAATTGGCCACAGATTCTTAGACTTATACAAACAACTGCCAAATCTGTGTGTGAGTTGTCCTTGCCAGTGGCCCTTGAAACTCAGGGGACAACAAGACCTTTTCATACTGACTTGTATTTTGCTTATTTTGACATGGATATCCTATATCTCCTTGAGGTGCGGACACATTTAGGACTCCAAATATAACTTGTAAGAAGGTATTTTGTGGTTACATCTTCTTTCCCCATTATAATTTAAGATTGATAATGTGGAAGCAGTGGGTCTTATAGAGGTCATCCAGATAACTGGATAATAAAAAAATTGAAAGATTATATAAGTAGATCATTGAATATAATAAATATTTATGGTACCTATGAGTGAAAGGAAAAAGCATGTAAGAAACCATAAATGAAATTAGAGGCAATTTTAGAGTTGCTTCTTTGGGGGAAAGGAGCAAGTATTTCTCAGGAATAAGGCTGGGGTCTGACAGCCGAATCTGGAGTATTTTTCTTTTCTCATTAATGTGACCATTTAAGAACATTATTCCAGGACTGGTATGAAGTTGGACCCATTGGAGTCATGGATATTTGTCTCTGCCTTATTGATCCTCTGTCCCTAAGGTTTCGACCATAGTAAGCTTATGATGGCTTATGAGCAAGCAGAAAGGTAAAATGGGGATGTGAGGATCAAACCTGTTTCATTTAAAAACACAATCCAGAAGTTGTGCTCACACCCCAGTAACCAGGACTTAGCCACAGGAGCCAGGGGAGACTGGAAAATCTAGTCTGTTATTAGAGAAGTGAAGAACAAATATTAGAGACAGACAGCATTCTCATCCACAAGTAGGTGAGACTTGCTGCCTATTGGGGAAAATGACATTGAATAATTATACAAACTATGTAAAATAATTATGCAAAGTTATGGGTGTATAATACAATTACTATAAGTAAAAGTACAGATGCTGTTAAGGTCAATAACAAGGGAGTCAAATCTACTATGATGAAAGAACAGAGATGGGAGTGCAGTCATGGAACACTTTTATAAGTAATTAACATCAGTACTAAGGAAGACCTGAAGGAAGGTAAGGAATGAAGGGAAGAGTATTTTCAGTAGAGGCAATCAGAAGGAGCCGGTAACATTCTAGAGCAGGTTACATTCTAAAGCAGGTAACTTTGAGACTAAGCCCAGGGAGAAATGGGAGAGAAGGAATGACTCTTAGGAGACCCAAAGCAGATGGAAGGAAAGAAAAGTGGTTGGTGATGAGCATGGAGAAAAAAATTCAGTGAAGGGTTTGATTAGAGGAGCACATGATGAGATATGCCTTTAAACATCATTCCAGCTGCAAAAAGAAAAAGGTATGGGATGTGGCAAGACCAGAGGCAGAGAGACAAGGCAGCAGTTAGCCAAATAGGGACAGAAATAAAAAATCTGAGGTATTTCGAGAAATCTCAAGAGGATACATTTTCAGAGTTCTTGTCTGTCTGAAAATATCTTTATCCTACCTTCGAAACTAAATGCTAGTTTGCCTTGGCTCAAATTTTTAGACTATAAATCATTTTTTTCCCCTGGAATACTAAAGTCATCACTTTATTATCTTCTAACAATCAGTGTTGCCAATGAAGAATCTGATTCCATTCAATCCTTTTCCTTTGTGGACTGTTCTGTATCTGAAAGCTTTTAGAAGTTTCTTGTTTTCCTGAGAATCCTAAAATTTTACCAGTATTTGTGTTGGTATTAAAACAGTTTTTTTCATTAGCTCTGTTTTTTTTTTTTTTTTGTACTAAAAAAAAAAGGTACAGGTCCTTTGACTTTCTTCAGTTCTAAGAAGTTGTATTTTTCTTGTAAAAAATTCCTCATTCCTCCTCTCTAGTTCATATTTATATAATTCCTATTAATGACTGCTGGAACTTTTTAATTATCTGCAATATCCAACTATTCTATAATGTGTGATATTGACTATCCTTTTGGGTTAAGAAACATTGCTTTTGACCTTTTAGCTCATTGATTTGGTCTTCAACTGAGTCCAATTCATATTTATCCCACCTTTTGAACTTAATTTCAGAGATACTTGTTATTCATTTATAAGATACAGAATTTTTTTAAAATATAAATTTATTTATTTTAATTGGAGATTAATTACTTTACAATATTGTATTGGTTTTGCTGTATATCAACATGAATCCACCACAGATATACACGTGTTAAGATACAGATTTTGTTTTTAATAAATGAACTTTTTTTAGAGGTATAATGTACTTACCATAAACTAGTCATATTTTAAGTAAGATGTTTGTTATTGTTTTAGTTGTTGTCGTGTCTGACTCCTCTGTGACTCCGTATACTGTAGCGCACCAGGCTCCTCTGTCCATGGGATTTCCTAGGCAAGAATACTGGAAGTGGGTTGCCATTTTCTTCTCCAAGAGGATCTTCCTGACCCAGGGATAGAACCCATGTTTCCTGCATTGTCAGGTGGATTCTCTACTAGTGAGCCACCCTTTACCACTGATGCCCTAAGTAGTTAGATAGATTTTGATAAATGCATATACTCATGTGTATAGAAAAGAAAGTAAAGTCACTCAGTCGTGTCCGACTCTTTGTGACCCCATGGACTGTAGCCTACCAGGATTCTCCGTCCACGGGATTTTCCAGGCAAGAGCACCGGAGTGGGTTGCCATTTCCTTGTATAAGCTAAGTCACTTCAGTCGTGTCCGACTCTGTGCGACCCCATAGACGGCAGCCCACCAGGCTTCCCCATCCCTGGGATTCTCCAGGCAAGAACACTGGAGTGGGTTGCCATTTCCTTCTCCAATGCATGAAAGTGAAAAGTGAAAGTGAAGTCGCTCAGTCGTGTCCGACCTCAGCAACCCCATGGACTGCAGCCCACCAGGCTCGACCATCCCTGGGATTCTCCAGGCAAGAACACTGGAGTGGGTTGCCATTTCCTTCTCCTATTCCAATCAAGATATAGCTCATTTTCATCACCTCCAAATTTTCTTGTGTCTTGGTGCCATCAATAACCCCATTTTCTGCATTGTTTCCACCTTTCTTTTGTACTCTGCTCTGCAGTTTTCAGTCACCTTGGCCTTCCCTCAATTTTACTTCTGTCTAGTCAGCTCATCAACATCATTTGCTCTACTTAGGTTTTCTCTCCTCAAACTGATGTCTGGGAAGTGCCTCTAGGCAGCAAACCAGTGACTGTTGGGGCCACTTCATTTATTTCTCTTTTCTCAGAGATCATATTCTTTTATGCTTTTTATCCAGTGTCTGAAGACAGCTGTTTCATACATTTTCCCAGTTTACTGCAAGAGGATTTTTCCAGTAATAGTTATTCCAATGTGGTCATCGGTGAAAACTATCCATCTCTGGTAGATTCAAGGTGATCAGAATTTTTTTGCTATTCCTCCCATTGAGAAAAGAGAAAGTGTTAGTCACTCAGTCGAGTCTGATTCTTTTTGATCCCATGGAATGTGACCCCAGGCTGCCTCTGTTCATGGAATTCTCCAGGCAGAATTCTGGAGTGAGTTGCCATTTTCTTCTCCAGGGGATCTTCCCAACCCAGGGATCAAACATTAGTCTTCTGCATTGTAGGCAGATTCTTTACCATTTGAGCCACCAGGGAGCCCATTCCTCCCATTGAGAGACAGAATCTAATTCTCTACCTGTGAGTTTGGTTTTGCCTTAGTTTTTCTCGATCATTAAAATGTGGGCAGAAATGATATTTGTCGAATTTCCAAGAATTAGGTCCTGAGATTCCTTGCAGCTTCCATCTGGGTTTATTGGAATGTTTGCTCTGGGGAAGACAGCCACAGTGTAAGAAGTTTGAATACCCTGAGACTGTCGTGTTTACAGGCAACTTACAGGTTCTCTGGCAGTTCCAACTAAGTCCATTCTTCTAGCTTTCCCACCAAGGCAGTGAGCATGTGGATAAACCTGTCTTGCAAACTGTAGATGAGTTGATCTGTCAGCTGTGTATAACCAAGTGACATCAGTCAATGGCATAAGGAATAAAAAGTCACCCAACTGAGACCTACCCGATCCCCTGACCCCCAAATGGTGAAATATGGTAAAAATAGTTCTGTTTAGCTACAAGGTAGGTAGTTCATTATATAGCAATAGATATCTGGAATGTTGGGGGAGACATAATATAAACTACAAGATTGCTTATTTGAACAGTAATTTCCCTTAGATTGATTTTTGCTAGTTATCTTCACAAATGTTTAGTGATTCTCAATATTCTTTCAGGATTGAATAGGATATGTATCTAGGTAGAGTCTGTGAACAGCTTGATTTTGGATGTGGGGGCAGGGTTCCCTATCATTCATTTGGATCTTAAATGATCCAGTATTCTTCATTGCTTTTCTGGTCTCAGATTTTCTTGTGTCAGAAAACTCACCTTAGAGAACAATTATCTTAACAATTTGTCCTGGAGACAAGTACTTGATTCATCTCTTTTTTTCCCCCCTCTCCTATCAATATGGAGGTTTGCAGTTACCTCACTGCTCTTCTTTCTCCAGTTCCAACACTCATCACACTCCTACTCCAGGTGAATTGTTTGCTTTTGGGGGGAAACAGCGTTAGCACCCTTTACTACTTCAAAAGAAGAGGAAAAGTTCTGACTTACGTTGCTTATCTAAGGGCTACTTCTTAATGAATTGCTCTGACAATTGTGCCTAGGCTACTCATCATTTTTGTTGCCTGTAAAGTGGGCTTCCTAGGTGATGCAGTGGTAAAGAGTCTGCCTGCCAATGAAGGAAACAAAGGAGAATTGGGTTGGATTCCTGGGTGGGGAACATGCCTTAGAGAAAGAAATGGCAACCCACTCCAGTATTCTTGCCTGGAGAATCCCCATGGACAGAGGAGCCTGGCAGGCTGCAGTCCAGAGGCTTGCGAAGAGTTGGATATGACTGAGCATGTAGCTCGCACACAAACCTAAAGTATATCTGACAGGACTCTTACTTTTATGGTAGAATTATAGTCATATGTAACTTTCCATAATTAAATTACATTATAAGGAAAACATAACGAAAAACAAGAATTTAAATATGGTGGTTGATTTTTGCCTGTCATTCTATTGAATCACTTTTGTCCCAGAAGGAACAAATCTCAGATGGGAGATGTCAAACTGCTGTTCTTTCCATCACATTTAGCATCCAGGTGCCTCTTGTAGTAAAAGCATTCACCACATTTAGTATGACCGTATGATTAAAGCTATAGATTTGTACCTTCATAGCATGGTTTTTAAATGTAAGCCAAGCCTTTTTTCAGTGTTTAACCAAAGAAATATGTCTGTTCCAATGTTGAGGAAAATCACTTGTGCTGGATGCTTAAGAGATACTTTGGTTGCTCTGTGGACTTTTCTCAAGGACTTCTCAAAGATAATTTTTATTTATTCATTTTTTAAAGAAATAGATACTAATACAGTTTTTATAAAGATGCTTGTGTTGACTGGAAGAGAGTAAAGCTTCAGGTATATAATGCAACTTCCTTAAACGGAAATAGAAAAGATATAAGTTGCTACCACCGAACCGCTCTGCAGGGCGCAATCACCATCTCCCTGTGGGAGGGAAGACTTACCTGGCTGTCATCTCCCACTGGGGTGTCTTACCTGGTAGCATCATCTGTTGACAGAGAGAACACTTAAAGGTTTTTAAGGAATCTTTCTTGCCATCGCTCAGAGGTTTTTACTCCCTCTTGATCACTCTTCACTGTTATGGAGACTTTGATTATCTTTCTAACGTTCACCAGATGCAAACTAACTCGTGACCACCCTGGCACATTCCTGAGTACTGACTGTAAGAATGGATGAATCGGAGATCAATTGCCCAGGACTGTTTTTCCAGGTGTCTTACCTACTCTCCTGACAGAGCCTGGCCTCCTGAAACTATTCAACTAATGCGCACACAAGGCACCATATTATAAGTATATTAGAAAACTGCAGTGAAAATAAAACCCTCATTAATGGGACTTTTCACTATAAACAATTATTATAAAATACACATTCACTCAAGTACTTTTGTCTTATTTGTGTTTTAGGCTGGGTGGGGTTTTTGTTTGTTTGTTCTTGTTTTATTGGTTCTTATTTCCCTTCAGTTTCCCATCCACTTTGTCCCTTCCTCAAACTTCTGGTCAGGTGATGGTACATTTTTTTTTTTCAGCACAATTATCCTTTATAACTAAAAACCGGGGAAAAAAATGTAAGCTATGAAATTTGGGAGAGAAACGATAGGTGAATGTCTGCGTTCCATCTGACTTCTTTCTTTACATGTCCTCTTTGATGTTGATAAACTGGTGTCTGGACTCCTAATTATTGGCTTTCCCATAGAATTTTGGTTTGGGTTCCTCTCTTCACACCTCCATGCTTTTTTTTTTTTTTTTTTACAGTTACAGGTAGACTTCCTGCACTAGCTATCCTCTCAGACCCTAATTTTTGTCCTTGGTATTTTGTTGCTAGTTGTCACTGACCTGCCCATTTCCCGAGAGGACTGGGCAAAGCCCTCTTCCTGTGTGCATTCTCAGGGCCCTGGGGTGATGGCAGCCGCCTCTAGAGTTGACTGTGGTCTCACTCTTTTTGCTAACAGCTCCAGCTGCACAGGTCTCCTTCCTGTGCTTTGAAGTGAAATTCATGCCCAGTTTTGCTTCATAGATTTTCACATGCTTTTCTCTACCTCTAGGGCAGCCTCTTCTCCTACACTAACTCCCACACTTAGTTATCATTTTGTCAATTTCAGGTGTCCATCCAAATAACCACTTCCTCCGATAGATCTCCCCTGCATAACCCCTCTGCATAGCCCATGTCCCAGAACACTTTATGCATTTTCTGCATAGCACTCACTATGGTTTGTAACCATATATTCATTTCTATTATTGTTTGATGACTGCACTTCCTTTTTGAGACTAGTAGGCTCTTGTCCCCAATATCATGACTTTTATGGGTTTTTTTGCTCATCACTGTATTCTCAGCTACCAGCCTAGCGCCTATGTGAATTGCTGAGTGAATAAACAAAGTATAGGTATCAATAACTCTTCACTAACAACCAAGCTGTTTGAATGAAGACATTGGAATGATGAATGAGACTGATATTTGTTTATTCTTAGGTTTCTGGCATTAATAGTATTATAGTACAAACATTTATAGCATAGAACAATATGAATACAGCTATATATCTATAGCATTAGATTACCAACTTATAGAGAAATTACACGATGGTAATTTTAACATGGACACTAACTTAAAGATTTCTTAAAGTATATGTTCTGTCATAGTAATGCTGCATTTAGCAACCTTGACTTGCCTGTGTCAATGAATCACTGTTTATAAAAGAATCATGACAAGATATAGGTGGCCATTTGTATTTCTTCATATCCTTGAATTCCGCATCTGGGGATCCAACCAACTGTGGATTGAAAATATTTGGAAAAAAAATTCTGGAAATTTCCAAAAAGCAAAAGTTGAATTAGCCATGTGCTATTAACTATTTCCATAGTACTTACATTGTATTAAGTATTATAAGAAGCAATCCAGCCATGATTTAAAGTATTACTATATGGGAGGATTTGCTGTTGAGTATATGCAAACACTATGCCATTTTATATGAGGGTTGTAAGCATCTGTGGATTTGGTACTCTTGGGAGTTCCTGGAACCAGTCCCTTGCAGACACCAAGGGATGACTGTACTTTGTTTCCATTCCCTAGGCTTCATTAACTACACATAACATCAGTATAACTACATATAACATCAGTTTCCATTCCCGAGGCTTCATTAACTACATATAACATCATATAACTACATATAACATTAGGCAACAAGCATATGGCTACATTGTCAACTAGTATTGATATAATAGATTCTATGAATTTGAATTAGTCAGAATTTGCTTTATAATAGAATTGTAGAAAAGACTATTCTTCTCTGTATTATAGGCACAATATAGTACACAGGGTCTACTTAAAGTGTTGACTACTTCTATAATCCTAAAAACTTAATGGTATTTTGGCTAGGGTTCTTAGTAAAGAACAAGCAAGTCTATTGTAATTTAAGCAGCAAAATGTATTAAGCTAAATTACAGTGTTAGTGTTACTATGTGTTAGAGTTACTAACTGTTCCATTCAGTTCTAGTTTATCCTTGACATTATCAATAGCATCCCCTTCTATTCCCAAATGTGTCCTAGTTCAAATGGCAAACTGTATGATCCCCTATACAGGGCAATTGGGAGAGTTGGAGAAATGGATAAAGCTTTCAGGAACAAGACCTAGACCTCTAGGTCTAATCCACAAAACTGGATTAATGAGGGAGCTGTCATTTGTCACTACCACTGACTCTAGAACCACTCCACAGATCTGCCACTCCAAAATCATATCTCATGGATGAGAGAGGAATCCTCCATCACTCCCTGTACCTCTGGGGCTATTCACACCATCAAAATATGAACTCCTCATTCAGACCCTAGTTTCCCATAAGACAGAAATCAGAAAACTGCTTGCACCAGTTGTACAAGAGTCTGCGAAGATGTAGTTTGGGGGATTCCACCTGGGGAAAACAAGGTTGAGAAAATAGAAAACAATTAAAAACAAGAAGTGTATTTAAAATATTTTGAGCAGCTGCAAAAGACAGATGTTACCCTTTATCTGGACATACATCCATTTTCCAAACTTAAAATACTAGCAATAAAAACTGTAGTCCCACTTAATGAGGTAACAATCTCTCACACAAATAAACAAACTCATTCTTTCCCTAGATGAGGAGACTATTTAGCATAATCTTTTTAATTTAGTACAATGTTTTAATTTAATACAGTCTTTTGTAGGTCTAATATATGTAGTCATCACTACATGTTTCCTTAATCCTGTCTTGGTGTTTGTAATTTTGTTGTTGTTCAGTCGCTCAGCCCTGTCCAACTCTTTGCGACCCTGTGGACTGTAGACCTCTAGGCTCCTTTGTCCATGGTATTCTCCATGCAAGAATACTGGAGTGTGTTGCCATGCCCTCCTCCAGGAGTTCTTTCCAACTAAGGGATAGAACCCACATCTCTTATATCTCCTGCATCGGCAGGTGGGTTCTTTACCACTAGCGCTACCTGGGAAGCCTCCAATATTATAAAGTAAATGGTCTTTATTTGATGTGAATAACTTTCCTCATCAACAAATAACTAGTCCATATTACTTTTATCTTTAGGTTAGTGGTGACTCAGTTAGCTGGATTTCTTACCTATTGAGTAGACCCAAATTCCATTCATTGGGAATAGAGCCCCTGATGGCTCTTGTATGAGGTTACTCTAATTTTCCATTAATTTTTACTAGTAGACATGGAAATGTTAAGGAACATCCTATTGAAATTCTTGAGTTAAAGGAACTCTTTTGTGTTTCCATTGCATAATGGTAATTATTCCTTTCTAATCTTGCTTAACCCCACAGCCAACATGGTAATCCCCCGTGTCTGCTCTGTCAAATGACTTGAGACACTGTTGTGCCCTTGGTGGAAGTATTCCTCCCTTGAGCATCAAGAGCCTTAAACCAAAGCAGTTGAAAGTGGCAAGGATGTGAACTTAAATTCATGTTAGTGAGCCATTAAGGGAAAAGTGAGAAGTACCACTCCCATTTTGTTTCCTGCTTCCTAAGCTCATATTTCTGGCCATGGCTGAAGAAACACTATGTATTGGATGCTACTTTATGGCATATGTTGTATCCTACAAGATGTCATCCTAATTTTGTGCCATATCTTCTAATACAGGAACCAAAACTAAATCTTTAATAAGTCATTTCACTTTTGTATAAAGCCATCTGCTTATAGTTGGAAATAGTAATGTCTCCTAAATACATCAATCTGAGGTTCTAATCATTCTGCTGTAAAATAAGGTCTATGGTCAGAACCAATGTTACATAAATTATAGTGACAGAGAGTGAAGCATTTGGTCAGTTCACAGATGATATTGCTGGCAGAAACTTGGTAGACAAGATGGACAAATCCATGTCTAGAATGTATCAATTTCAGACAGCAGTGATTCCACCCTCATAATGTTGGAAGAAGCCTTATATAATTAATCTGCCATCAGGTGGCTGGTTATTCCTTTTGGGGTATGGTATCATATGGCAGGACTCATGTTTGTTCACCATTGCTTTCAAACTGGGCATTCAGCAGAAGTAATATCCAGATATCTGGGGGAAAAGAAGTCTAAGTTGTTAAGCCCATACATCAACTCTCTCTGAAACCATGACCACATTTTTTCATGAGACCGCTTAATAATTACTGGGTCACTGTGGAAAGAGGTTCACAAACCCACATGGCAGGACACCTTGTTCAGTCATCCACTGAAAGCTCCGTATAGAGTCAGTCATTTTGCATATTCACATAATGTTCTCAAACTCTAGAAGAGTTTAAAAGTCTAGATTGGTCTTTGCGGTAATCTTCCTTATCACCACCTCTCCAATCTTATTCCTCCAAGTCCTTGACTATCCAGTTGAATTATTAGGTATTGCCTATAAATTAATATAGATCTGTAGCTTATCCTGCTTTCCAGATAAATGGATCATGAGATGCCCTGTTTGAAGTTCTGCCATTGGGAATATTTACTTTTCTATATGAGCAATCAGGTCACCCCAGAGTGGGGTTGACATGATGAAGTGCTCCACTTCTATAGGTGGGGTGATTGAGCTGCATTAAAGGGGACAAATAAATACTGCTGTGTGATGTGGACAAAATGAATACTTCTACACAATAGAGGTTCCTATAGGGTGCTTTTTAGTATTTTCATTTCCAGTGGAGACAACAGTAAATTGGAATTTTTTTTTTTTTTTCTCAGTCACCTGCTTAGAGTTCTCTTAACGAGGATAGTGGTGTGGTTTGAAAGAACAAAGGCACCATGGCAGGAGTAAATGTACTCAGAAAATGAGTCATCTGCCTTTAAAACTTCTGTTTTTAGGACCTACTTGAATCAGTTCAAATAGAAATTATTTCCTGGGGATGATGGATGCTGCAAGGAATATCTGGTTTTATAGCTCAGTAGTTGAGATAAAATATAGTTCATGGTGGGTTGCTCAATTTCCATAGCCACATGTGTACTGCTCTCAAACATTTAGTCTCTACCAGGATCCAACAGCAAAGTGAGACTTACCCAGAAGGAGAATGCCATAGTTATTCACTTAAAAAGATACTGTACTTTGAAATGTGAGGGTATGCACTATAGTCTGGATCTTCCAGGGAGTCGTCTATTGCTTTGTGCCACATTGAAGGCTAGAAGACTTTCTGTGACCTGTTAATTATTTGCGGAAGCAGAGCTAAACATCATATATAATTTTTACAAAATACAAAAATTGAGCAAGCATCATTCCCCTTTCTTATGACAGTGGATGCATATTGGAATTCTTTTCTTTCCTGTTGGAGGAGACATTTTGAGACACTGATCTCCAGAAATTTCAGTCAACTGACAGGCCTCTGTATTTTTCATATCTTTTATCTTTTGATGGGGCTTGCCAGTTGGCATTAGTGGCAAAGAATCCATCTGCCAATGCAGGAGATGCAAGAGACCCAAGTTCGATTCCTGGGTTGGGAAGATCCCTGGAAAAGGAAATGGCAAGCCACTCCAGTATTCTTGCCTGGGAAATTCCATGGACAGAGGAGTCTAGTGGGCTTCAGTCTGTTGGGCTACAGAGAGCCAGACACGATTGAGCAATTAAGCACACATCTTTTGATATGTATATATTTTATGAATGTATACGGGTACGGATGTGAGAGTTGAACCATAAAGAAGGCTGAGTGTCGAAGAATTGTTGCCTTCAAATTGTGCTGGAGAAGACTCTTGAGAGTCCCTTGCACTGCAAGGAGATCAGACTAGTCAATCCTAAAGGAAATTAACTCTGAATATTCATTGGAAGGACTAATGCTGAAGCTGAAGCTCCAATGCTTTGGCCATCTGATGCAAAGAGCCAACTCATTGCAAAAGACCCTTATGCTGACAAAGATTGAAGGCAAAAGGAGAAGGGGGCAGCAGAAGATGAGATGGTTAGATAGCATCATTGACTCAATGTACATGAACCTGAGCAAACTCCAGGAGTTAGTGAAGGACAGGGAAGCCTGGCATGCTATATCCATGGGGTCACGAAGAGTCAAACACAACTTAGCAAATGAACAGCAATGGTACATACTCTTTCTGTGCACTGCATTGCATTAGCATAAAATAGTTGGTTTACAGACCACTCTGATGTTCTGTGGGCTGGATTATGGCAGTCAGCGAGTTCCTGTTGTTCTTTGGCAGTGAAGCCAGTCATGGTGTGTGTCTGTCCCTGCCAGGTGGAAACCATCTGCATCCAGTGTTCTCTGTTTACTGGGACAGAGGAAGAGACATTGGTCAGACTGAAAGGTCCGTTCTAGCTACAATGAAGGGTCTGGACTGATTTTCTCTCCTGAGTGATAGCATCCTTCAGACATGACAATCCAATTAAGTGGGAAATAACCCTTGTTGTTCTGTGAGACCTCTCTTCTGCAACGGCCAAATAGGTAAATTAGATGTGAAGTGACAGTAATCACCAGTTGTGCATCTTTTGTGTGTGTGTGTGTGTGTGCGCGTGCATCTTTTAAGTCTCCATGATTACTACAGGAATATGGTTCTGCTTTTCTTTTCTTTTTTTTGTCCACACCACATGGCATGGCCCCTTGCACTAGAAGCTCGGAATCTTAACCACTGGACCACCAGGGAAATCCCAGGACATATACAGTTCCGTCACCATAACTTTATCCAGGTTGTGGTAAACTTAAACCCTATCTGTATTAGAGTTCTCCAGAGAAACAGAGCACAATAGGATGTGTATGTGCATATTTGTGTTGTATGTATACATATAATGTGTATGTATTACATTGACCAAATGTCTGGGTATCATGGCCTAGCCTAGTGAAGTCGCTCAGTCGTGTCTGACTCTTTGCTACCCCGTGGACTGTAGCCCACCAGGCTCCTCTGTCCATGGGATTTTCCAGGCAAGAATACTGGAGTGGGTTGCCATTTCCTTCTCCTAGCTGACACATAAAATTAACCATCACGTTTTCTTTTCGTTCCCATAATACTCAGAAGCATCCTGATGGACCGTCAGTCTTCTTCCACATACCTTCCTTCTCTTCCAGAACTGCAGGGACCCTGGCAGTCCTGTGTTGTTAGGCTTCTTATTCTATAGGTTGTTGTTTAGTCTCCAAGTCGTTTCTGACTCTTTTATGATCCCATGGACTGTAGCTCACCAGGCTCCTCTGTCCATAGGACTTTCCAGGCAAGAATACTGGAGTGGGTTGCCATTTCCCTCTTCAGGGGATCTTCCCGACCCAGGGATTGAACCCGAGTCTCCTGCATTGCAGGCAGATTCTTTACCGCCGAGTTACCAGGGAAGCCCCCTTATTCTATATAACCAAGTGATAATTTAAGTAGCTGTCACCACTGCTGCCATGGGCTGGATTCTCCTTGCCTTGTAACCTAACAACATTGAATAAGCAGCTACACATTCTCATTTCCTGAAAGGTTGGTTGTCCACCATCACATCTGTCATTAATTACTCTACTGGTCAGTGTTCTTGTTTGCAAATAACAACTCACTCAAGCTAGTCTTCACTGAAATAGATTAATAAAGGATCTTAGGTAGCCTGGGGGATAACTGGGAAGGCAGAAGAAAACGTCTAAGTTTCCACAATTCAAGTCCCGAGGAACACTGAAGAACTCGTCCGATGAGGGATATGCTGTAACTGCTGCAGCTCCAGAAACAGCAGCAGCACTGGCCCGAGGAGAGTGCCCCTGGTGCCAAACCCAGTGGGTGGAGGTCTGAGAGTACAGTGCTTATGGTGTAGACACAAAAGAATGGACTAGGAACACAGCCTCCTTTCATTCTAGTTTGAAGGAACATTCATCCTAACCTGTTGAATACCTAATTTCAAAACAGTGCAGTGCTGACAATGACATTTCCAGATAATTAGGTAAGAATATAAGCATTACCATCCTCTTTAGAAGAAGGAATTCCTCAGAGTTCAAGAAAGCATTGGGTCCTCCCCAGGTGGTGCTAGTGGTAAAGAATCCACTTGCCAAATCAGGAAACACAGGAGATATGGGTTCAATCCCTGGGTTGGGAAGATCCCCTGGAGTAGGAAATGGCAACCCACTCCAGTATTTTTGCCAGGAAAATGCCATGGACAGAGAGGCCTGGCAGGCTACAGTCCATGGGGTCGCAAAGAGTCAGACACAGCTGAGCGACGAAGCACAAGTAAGCGTTATAACGACTGTAACCACACCTCTAAGCAACAACATGCTCTAGGTCATTGTGATAAAAAGGATTCTGAGATGGCCCTGAGATTCTGCCTCTGCTGTCCATACCTTCTAGAGTCCCCTCCCCTGGTGTATGGGTGGAAACAGTGAGTATGCCGGGCTATCACTCCTGTGATTACGTTACTGACCTTGAGTTAACCACAAGGGAGATTATCCTGAGTGGGCCTGACTTCCTCAAACAAGCCCCTCATAAGAAGTTAAGCATTAGTAAACTGTTTTCCTGCTGATTTGAAGACAAGCAAACTGCCAAGTTGTGAGAGATGGAGGCACATGGCTAGAACCTGGAGACCTTGGCTGACAGCCAGCAAGTCATGGGGACCTACGCTGCAGAGAGCTATATCTTTCAGACAGTCCCAGCGAGCTCAGAAGAGGGTCCCAAGCTCCAGGTGAAAACCCGGCTTGACCGACACTTTGAATTTAACCTTGTGGGAGCCTGTGCTGATAACCTAGCGTGCCTTCCTGGACTTCTGACCTACTGAACATGTGAGGGGACAATGGGTATTGTGTAAGTCACTAGCGTGTACGAACTCATTGCACAGCTATAGAAAACAAAGACAGTTGTGGTTAGGAGGAGCAACCACTGAGAGAATTTTTAATCACATAAAATGCCTCTCCAAATCTCTCCTTTGTATTTGCTTTGGGAATGGAGGCTTTCTCAGAGATACGGGGCAAGAGAAAAACAAACTTAGCAGTACATCAAGGAATCCACTGACTGCCTCTCTTCTTCAGGCATAGAATCCTTATGCTCTAATGACTTAGAGAAATAAAACCTAGATTTTGAGGTTAGTCAAAAGGCCTGCCTCCAAGTCCCAAGATCTACTACAGAACTCAGCCCATTATTGGCCCATTTAAAATAGTACCTGTACGTCAACTATACTTCAATAAAATGAAAAAAAAGATAGTAGCTATGATCACTACTGTCACATATACATACGTACAGGAAAAACTCATTATTAGTAGTACTTTTCATACTTTTTTCAGTTCTATAATTTATAGGCTCCTATTGCTTCTGCTATACATATATGTATCTTCCTGAGCACAGAAATTCTTCATGTTAAAACTCCCCAAATGTTATGTACTTCTTGTCAATTTCCAAATGAAAAAAATCATTTTGCACATCTTCTTTTTATGTCCAAATTTATTTTATTGAAATAAAATAAGACTGGATGGTAGCATAAGTATTTTTGTCTTAGTAACTGGATCTTATTTTCAATGATTGATCTGATTCACCAACAGATGACTTGATTTCAAATATTGTTTGAAAATGCCTAGTGGCTGTATAACAGAATGTTTAACCATGCTTGGTAGACCTATCCCAATTTTTCAGTTTCAAGATGTTGAAAACCTTCATATCCTCTGCTACTGTTTTCTGATCACTTAGACGTTAGAAACTGTACTTGGCTGTGAGTATTGGGAACCAGAAAAATAGAAGCTTAAATAAATGAAGGCTTTTAATCTCTTCACATTACATGAGTTGGACAGTACAGGGCTGGTATTGTCGTTTCCTGCTACCAGCATAATCTAGGTTCCTTCTGTGCTTCCACTCAGCTATGCTTAATGGATGCTTGTTATCTGATGAGCCCAAACTCACAGTGTGCCTTCGGGCATCACATCTACTCTCCGGGAAGGAAAAAGGAAAGGGCATGGAAAAATATTTTTATTTGAGTCTATACTGCTTTTAAAGAGGATTTTTAAAAGTCCCAACCAATGGCATCCACTAATATCTCATTGATCAGGACACATGGCCACTTCTATGTTTAAGAAGTTTGGTTAGTTTTGCTTTTATTGGTTAGTCACTTTGTTGTCCACCCCAAAAAAGGTGAGAATGGAGAAAATTATGAATTTTTGCCACATATAGCCTAGAGGAAAATTAGTATTATTCAAGAAGAAAAGTAATTTGAACTGTCCAACTTTGAATTGGCAAGCAACAAAACTATTTCCGCATTTGCGTGGCAGAGTTGATACTGTAAAACAATGTGATGGTACAACATGATAGTATTGTCTTGAGGCTAAAAGCTTATAAAACTCTTTAATTATTCAAAGAAAACAGCGAGTTATAAATAAATTCCACTGGAAGATCTGGCTCATAACTAAAATGGTCAAAATACAATGTACTTTGTGTGGGTTCTTTGTTAACTATTGATTCTCATTAAGTACAGATTTTTTATAGATAAGCATTTTTTTTTCTAGAGCAAGCATCAATATTAGTATTCCACTTCTTATGAACATTTATATTGCAATACACATTTACACACTGTCAAGAGATAGTACACAGATGATCAACATGATGAAAATTTTCAGTATACAGATGTGTTCCTTAAATATGAAGATACCATGTTCTTGAACTTGATTCAACTGAGAATAATCTGACTTTTAGGAACAAGCCCAGAAGAATTGGATAATTTGTTTTCCCTGCTGAGGAAGCAGGTTAGTTTCTTTGGAGTGCAATTTCAGATGGGAGGGAAATGGTGAGTGAAATGTGAGTGCTCACACTTCAGCAACAACTATCATCAGTACATCACTAGTAAAAAGATTTCTAGAAGGTAGCGTTTTTTATACCTGCTAAAGTATACTTAGTTTACTAACAAGCATGTAAAATATATTTGTGTCTTTGGTTTCCTTGCCTGTAACATGGAAAAAAACAATTGTATCTACTTCATACAATTGAAATAATTAGAAATCAACATGTAAATACATAGAATGAGATTGGAACATAATAAATGCTTAATGAGTTTGCTACTATTCGTTATTAAAGCAAATCCAAAAATAGGATTAATAACATCCGTTCTTTGTATGGAGTTAGTGTAGGTTGTCAAATGATGATTTATTCTTCCTGGTGAAGATGAGGAATGGTGAGTTAAAATTAAATTTCTGCCACCCAGCTCTTCTTGTTGTTATTGTTGGCAGTGATGAGGTCATTTCACTTTTATTCACCTGTGGGGCTTAGCAGGACTGTTGGAGAAGGACTGAGCAAGGGAGTTACAATCACTGAGTCAACAGGAATCAGCTCTCATTATCTGGACCCTCCAATTCCTCTACTTATTTGTAAAGTGTATTTTATCCTTGTTGGTTCTAAGATTTCTGCCTTTAAGTCCCAAGATTGTATATTTCCTTCTGAACCTACTACAGAGAAAGAAATCACTGCTTCCAGAAAATGTATTATGCTCTTAAGATCCCAGGCAAGGTGAAGGCTGCTGTTGTGATAGAGGTTGATGACCATTGGCAGATAGCATTATCTTAACAGAGAGATAAAATTAGTAACTACTATATTCTAAACAAGGAAACCACAGAAAGACATGCAATAAAATGTCACATTTCATTCTATGACATCTCTGTTATCAAGTGTTCAAGTTTTCATAAAGACATCTTGAAGATGGACGAGGAAAGCTGCATGATTAGAGCACGAGGCCTGAGGCTCAGCTCCACTTCTCACTGATTATGTTTCCTTCAAGAAACTTGGCATCTGTGAGGATGGCCACTGTACTCAACTAAGCAATACGGAAAATACCTTGGCTTAAAGTAGATGCTTATCTCTTTCTCTGCAGAAGCCCAGAGATAGGTAGTCCCTCTCTGGATTCAAGGTGTTACTTTGTTTCCAGCCATGTTATAGCCAGCATGAAGGAAGTAAAGGGTCAGAAGCACACACTCAATCTTTTTTAGGGCAAACTCAGGAAAATGGCACAAAGCACATCTCACATTCCATTGGCCAGAACCAGAGGTCACATGGCTGCTTCTAGCTTCAGGAGTGGCTGGGTGAGGTAGTGGTCTTTAGCTAAGTGACCATGTGTCCAGCTAAAGCTCTACTACTATGGAAGGAAAGAATGGATATTGAAAGATAACAAGCAATATGCCTTATCTGTTCCTTCCACCTCTCAGTGTTTGGGAGAGGATAAAATCATAGCCAAATAGAAAAAGCACAGGACTGGTTTTATCCCATTTTTGTGGTGTCACTGATAGGCTATGTGAATAATCCACATAGCCTGACTGTTGTGGGGAAGAAGGTGTGGACTGCAACAAGGAGGATGGGCTAAAGCGGTCTATAATTCCTGTGTATAATTGTATAAAAGGGTAATATTTTTCTCTTGGGGTTGGGAAAAATTTGCAGCTTAGGTGGGAAAGAGACTTTTCGGAAAGTGACTTTGTGTTTCTTCTTGAGAATGTGTGCATATTTTAAAAGTGACCCAGAGATTCAAAAAGTTATGAATCACTGTTATACACGTGAAACCTGTGTAATATTGCTCACCAACTATACACCTCGATAAAAATAAATAAACAAGTGACGCATATAGAAACGGAAGCAGAGATGGAGAATAAAGAGGTATAGCTTCACCTTATACTTGCAGAGTAACCCTGAAATAGACAGGATATGGAACCCTGGAACCCGTCCCAAACTGTCCTCGTGTCCCCTGCTCCCCAGTGTGGGTGATACTCTCAGAGTGCTGCTACAGCCCATCTGCCCCGTGTAGGCTGTGCATGTAGGCTGTGTGAATGTGTGTGCATGTGTGTGTTTTGGGGAATAGTGTGGGTGTGATTGGGACACATTCTAGGATAAATACAATTAATCTATGGAGTGGAGGGTCCTTATTCATATGGGGAAGGATCACGGAAGGCTCTCTCTTTGAAGACCTCAATGGACAGAAGGCAGGCTAGGGATTGGAGTTTATCCACAAGGAAACTAGTATCATGTGTTTAAAATCCGCTTTCCCTTCAGTTCTTATATTTGGCATCCAGTTGTAAATCTATTCTCTCTAATTACCCCCTGATATTCACTACAGTCTGTTCATGTAGTAGCCTATGCTAATAATAATGTAGGAAATTAAGGGATGATGAGGTGCTGAGAAGCCCGATGTTCTTGCTGACCCCATCCCTTGAGGCCAGCATCACCAATGGCAGCATTATTCCAAAGGAAAAGAGTGGTCCTCCAGTTCTAAGATCAACAGAAAAGCCATCAGAGACCAAGGCAGAGGGGTTTGGAGTCAGGTCAGTGGAGAGATAGGTGACAGCCACATGGTTTCTGGAAAGAAATGAGACAAGCCCCAGATTTTGAAGGATACACATGTAAATATTTTTTCCTGAGACAAAATGGAAGTGGGGAAAATCTCAAATATAAGTGGGGAGGATAGGGTCATAAGTAAGGGTGGTACCAACTGAGTAGAGGGCTAGGATACTTCCAGGGGGAGACACCTATGTTCCACACATGTTACACAGGACATGACAGCCAGTCTAGAGTGGATGAGTGAGGGCACTGAAGGGCCAGCAGACCCTGGAGTCCAGGCCACGCTGGGAGGAACAGCATGTTGGATAAAGCACATGCTAGGGAAGGAAACAAGGACTTGCAGGAGGCCCTGTGGGCAAAGCACGAGTCACATGGGAGTGCCTGGGCAAAAGCAGACGGTCAGGAGGCAGTGGTCAGTGGGGGAGCAGAGGTCACAACCTGAGGTCTGCCTTCCTACCCAGCCAGCAAACGTGACATTACAGTGTGATGCACCTTCAAAACCTCGAAGGCCTCAAAAGTGAATGGAAAAAAAATTTTTTTTGGTTGAAGTTTTTCTTTAATGCCAGAGAACTGACATTCCTTGATTATGATGGAAAGAGAAAACTTTTCTGACAACACTGAGACTTTCTTTGGCTTTTTATGTGATGAACGGCCCACTTAAGCTTACTCTTTATTGTCTCTATGAGAGGACATCCTTGGCCCATTCTATCCAGCAAGTATTTCCCAAACTTCCCTGACAAAGAGAATTACTTTGGTTTTACCCCAAACCAACGGAATCAGAATCGCAAAGAAGGGACTCCAAGGATCTGCATTTTTTAAAACAAGGGCTTCTGTGAATTCAGGTACACTTGGGAAATATCATGTTCTCTAAGCAGTGATTAGAATGCTATGGTGGTTCTGGAGGCAGTAAGCAGGTGTAAGTCAATGGATTTATGATGGGACACAAGAGGAGGCTGGAATTCAGGTAGAAAAGAAAGTTAAACTGAGATAAGGGACATAGACATTCTAAGAGTAGCAGAACCACAAAAACAGATTTCCAAGTTCTTTGTCTTAGTTTTGCTTTCCAGGCCTCATCTCCTCACATGCAAAATGAGAGATTACCCTACTTTCAGAGCCCTGTTGGGAAGGCCCCCTCAGGCCATTCACAATCTCCTCCTCAACCTAAGCAAACCTGCATGGATTTGCTTTGCTCATCAGGGCTTCTATATTAGTGAGTGCGTGCGTGCTCAGTTGTATCTGACTCTTTGGAACCCTATGGACTCTATCCCACCAGGCTTCTCTGTCCCATGGGATTTTCCCAACAAGAATACTGGAGTGGGTTGCCCTTTCCTTCTCTAGGAGATCTTCCTGACCCAGGGATCGAACCTGCGTCTCTTTTGTCTCCTGCATTGTCAGGTGGATTCTTTACCACTGAGCTACCTGGGAAGTCCCTTCTATATTAGGGTTTATTTGAATAAAGTGTTCACTTTTCCAAAGTTTGAAAACTGCTGCACTAAGTGATTTCTAAGGTCCTTTCAGCTCTAGGATATAAAGTGTGTCTGCCGCCACAATGCCAACAACACAGATCATTAGCACAGAAAAGAGCACCAGGGGCCTTAGGAAGCAGGTCACATTTTGAGGTCCGGATTTTTTTTTTTTTTAATATTGACTCCTGCTGTTCAAGCCTGCTGGCTTCCTTGTGTGGGCTGACATTTAACTGGAGAGGAAATAATTGTGGTATCTCCATGAATTTAGCAGCTCAACTCAAAGACAAAAATTTACCCCAGAGGTTGTTTGTCATTGTGTGGACAAAATAATAACTGGTTAGTTGTCTGAATTTTCCCTCTTTTCACTAGTTATTTTAGTATCAAGTAGCTATAATTAAACGTAAGTTCCATCGGGTGACCTGGCATAAGAACAGCTATGCATTCAGAAGCAGATGTAGCCAGCGGCAAGCCAGGTGACTGGTGGGAGAGCTTGTCAGCAGTTTAGAGATGCCACTTCCTTTATCTGGGCACTACACACCAGGACTTCTTCAGAAACAAGCATCTGTTTAAAATGCTTATAACCTTTGCTTTCCTGCTCACCCTTTAACCCAGGAAAGACTGCTAAGTGTATGTGGTGAAACTTGGGTGCAAGTCCAGCTCTATTTACTGTCTACTTCGGACAAATCACCTCTTATCTAACGTGGGGGATAATAATATCTACTCTGCAGCACTGCTGTGAGAATTAAAGAAGATAATGCATGTGAAAGCATTTTGTAAATAGCACAAAGTCTTATGAATATAAAGCAGCATTTATCATAATGAATAATGGCACCATATTCGAGCAAACAACATTAGGAAAAAAACACTATTGCATTCACAAGCTCTACAAATGCTTTTATATATAACCAGACAGTGTGCATCTATTAACACATCCATTTATTCACTCATTCACTCAGTTTCTGCCTGTATAGCACCAGTCCCTGTGGGAGACTAGAAGCAACCGAAGGGGAATAGTTAGATGAAAAATACATTTAGGGTTTGATGATTTGTTAGATGTTTGATGACAGTTCAGTGTGTGGGGGACCACTATCACATTCCAGGTACTGGGCTTCTCCCTGTGGGGATCTAAATTGTTAAGACTCTCTTTCCCCAGTGGAGAGGCTCATAGTCACAGAATGGAGACAGAGGCTCAGGCAGTCTGAAAAATCCAGTGATTATCCAGAGCTGGCCCCTAGCTTGGCAAATAAATGCTGACTGAACACAGATTTTATCTTAAGAGATTTTAATCTTAGGGTCACGTTTCAGAATGTTCATTGCTCTCCCCATTCCCCCTGTAACCACACTCAGCCATGTCTTGCCTGGATGCCCAAGAGTCCCCCAAATGCCTCGAATAAATTTCACAGTGTCTCTTCAGGGATGAGCCCAGTTTGACCTTTCAGAGTAAAATGACTAGACTCATGGACAGTGGTGTGAGGTTTTCAGAGGCTCTTTAACTGAGTGCTAAAGGGAAAATAACCTTTTTAATAAAAAATAAAAATTGGTGTGCCTCCCATTGAACATGTTCTTTTAAATTATAGTAGAAAACACTTAAGTGATTTATTACCTACACGTATTATTCTGCTGAGGAAATAAGCAAGATGAAATAGAAATAAATGGATCTAGGTGGTTTTTGGCGAGTTAACTGGGCCAGCATGTCCTTTGGTTTACCTGTATCACATTACACTAAGCTCATGTGGGCGTTAGTCACCCACATACTGATCACAGAGATCAGAGCTTTGCCTTACACACGGTCAATTCCAAACTTGCTTTACTTGCTGTTCATGAATGTAAATAAAAACAAATGTAAGCGTGACCATATAATCTCTGATAGGAAGGTTGAAACTGGATGGTAACTACTAGAGTTTTTCACTGGAGTGGAACTTTGTCCCTTGATCTATCTCACTTCTCCCAGAAAATGATGACAATGAATATGGAAGTTTTCCCCCTATGAAGTACGCCTCTCCTGCCCCATTTCTCTCTTTCTTAAGAGCTCTTAGGCCAGAGAGCATGGCATGTATTTCGCAATCCAAGGAGGTCAAACAAGGATAAAAGGCGGGGTTTCCTGCTGGGGGAGCCCTCCAAAGCCAGCAGCCTTTTCTCTGAGCCTCTGTAAGATGCTTCTCCATGTCCCCTGATGTTCTCTGTGCCCTTGACTTGAATTAGGTCTAGTGTTTCCTGCTGGGGAGCACCTGTGTGTATTTGTCCTCTTCACGTTAGAAAGACTCCACGCACTACGTGGTGTTGAAGTGGGTGCCTTCTGGTGTGTTATCAAATAATTCCTCTGAGAAAGGCCAGTTCCTCTTCCGCAGCCTCGGGGGCCGAGAGTCCTTTAGCTCTGGACACGATTTTGCTGTGCCTGCCTTAGTGCCGTGGTGCTTTGTAGTCTCCATTTGTTTATCTAACTTTTTTTTTACAGCTGTTGGATATAGACAAAATTTATACGTCCTTTCCTGCTCGTTAACACTGTACCATTAGTATAAATGGGGAAACAGTGGAAACAGTGTCAGACTTTATTTTTCTGGGCTCCAAAATCACTGCAGATGGTGACCGCAGCCATGAAATTAAAAGACGCTTACTCCTTGGAAGGAAAGTTATGACCAACCCAGATAGCACATTCAAAAGCAGAGACATTACTTTGCCAACAAAGGTCCGGCTAATCAAGGCTATGGTTTTTCCTGTGGTCATGTATGGATGTGAGAGTTGGACTATGAAGAAAGCTGAGCGCCGCAAGAATTGATGCTTTTGAACTGTGGTATTGGAGAAGACTCTTCAGAGTCCCTTGGACTGCAAGGAGATCCAACCAGTCCATTCTGAAGGAGATCAGCCCTGGGATTTCTTTGGAAGGAATGATGCTAAAGCTGAAACTCCAGTACTTTGGCCACCTCACGCGAAGAGTTGACTCATTGGAAAAGACTCTGATGCTGGGAGGGATTGAGGGCAGGAGGAGAAGGGGACAACAGAGGATGAGATGGCTGGATGGCATCACTGACTCGATGGACGTGAGTCTGAGTGAACTCCGGGAGTTGGTGATGGACAGGGAGGCCTGGTGTGCTGCGATTCATGGGGTCGCAAAGAGTCGGACACGACTGAGCAACTGATTTGATCTGATCTGATCTGTACCACTTTCTTTAAAGTATTTTTACTTCTAATAGGCTTGGTAATAGCCTTATAGCTACAAAAGGTTATGTGAAAAATATTGGAACTTGTTTAGGTCATGCATTTCTTATGATCAAATGTCATTACACGTTGTTGTTTTAGTTGCTAAGTCATGTCCGACTCTTTTGTGACCCCATGGACTGTAGCTCAACAGTCTCTTCTGTCTATGGGATTTCCTAGGCAAGAATACTGAAGTGGGTTGCCATTTCCTTCTCCAGGGAATCTTCTCCGCCCAGGGATCGAGCCCACGTCTCTGGCATCGGCAGGCAGATTCTGAGCCACCAGGGAAGCTCCCCACTACACATTAGTGATCTTATAAGAAACCTCATAATAATTCTAAGACTGAGGTTATCCTGAACACACCGTCATCACCCTTTCTTCCATATCGTTATAATAAAGGCAGTTAACATTTGCCCAAGGTATAGCAGTTCGGGGGGCTTCCTGGGTGACTCAGCGGTTAAAAGTTCGCCTGTGCTGCAGAAGATGCAGGAGATGCCACGGGTTCAAACCCTGGGTCGGGAAGATCTCCTGGAGGAGGGCATGGCAACCCATTCCAGTACTTTTGCCTAGAGAATCCCACAGACAGAGGAGGCCGGCACACCACAGTCATAGGGTCACCAGAGTTGGCCACAACTGAAGCGACTGAGCACACACGCGTAGCAGTTTGGAAAGCACTTTCCTGTTAAGCACCCATTATGTTCTTTCCACCATCATCAATGTCATTTTACAGATAGAAACGTGAGGCGTAGAGGACAAGAGATTTGCCCCGGGTTCACTCAGTGGGGTGCACAGGGAGCCAGGATTTGAGGCCAGGCTTCTGAGCATAGGGCCACAGAGGCTGCCCAACCCATGCACGTTTTCTGTTTCTCGAGATTTGGAGGTGCTGGCCAAGACCACATAATGATAAACTTATCTGAGTAGGTGGAAGGATGAAGATTTGGTTCTCATTTTTCTGCCCCTACTTGTGTGATCCTGAGCAAATCTCTTAACTCTTGAAGGCCTCAGCTTCCTTCTTTCTAATAGGAAGGGTGGAAACAGCCCAGTGTTTGTCAGTGGGGATGGCTTCATGCATGCGTTTCTAAGGTTCTGCAAATGCCTATGTGGCTTCATGGAGGTGGAGGCTGAACTCAGACCATTCTTAACTCTTGTTTTCAAATTTTGGAATTCTTTTTTTTTGGTTGCACTGGGTCTTTGCTGCTATACACAGGCTTTCTCCAGTTGCAGCGAACAGGGACTTCTCTCTTGTGGTGGTGCAGGGGCTTCTCTTGCTGCAGAGCACAGGTTCTCAGTAGTTGCATGGGTTCAGGAGATGTGGTGCATAGGCTTAGCTGCTTACGGCATGTGGAATCTTCCTGGATCAGAAATTGAACTCGTGTTCCCAGCATTGGCAGGAGGATTCCTACCCACTGTACCACCAGGAAAGTCCTATTTAAATACTATCTTAGTTCAAATGTTATCAATGTGAACTTTAATTGTATTGTAGGAGAAATCAGTCACCATGCATGAAACCAACAGAGATGTTCAAACTTGTTTTGCAAACTTAACCCCTCCCCCAACCCACTTTGGAATACCAAAGGATTAAATGTGAAGAGATCAGGAATGAATGGAAATTGGAAAGTTTCTTTAGAGAGAGTGTCAGTATGCTGCTAATACCCTCAGCCCACGGAGACGGGGAAGGAGGTGCTTTTCCCTCACTCCATGATCCATGACCAGGGCTTCTGGGAGACTGCCTGATTTGTGCTCCTGCAGTCTGAAGTGACCCTGTGGACCTGGATCTGACTCCACCTTGAGAAATCTAGATCCAGTAGCTGGCTTCCACATTGAGTGGAAGACTGTGGCTTAGGAAGTAACTGCACTCCCTTTGAAGTGTGTGCTTTTTGTGAACTACATGCAAGAAACAGATAGAGCTAGCTTGGGGCTGCCTTAGATTCTACCTAAGAGAGCTCCCTGGGGTAGCAAGGAGACCTCAGTAGAAAAGGCAGGAGGTAGGGACTGATGACAGATGTATTAGAAACCAATTCTAAAGACATTCATACCTTTATCACAGGAACAGCAAGTATAAGTCCACAGAAGAGAGAGAATCTTCCAAGGACCTAAAATATCACCCTATGAGAGAGTCAACTTGAAACACTTACTAGGCCCAGGGAGCAGCTGTATCACCCATGACACGAGTAAGATATTTTCTGCTTCTTTGTCCTTCCTTTTTCTCCTCTGACCCTTTAATTCTGGAGGTGTCACAAACTCTATCAATTAGTTGGGGCAAAGCAGGTGGAAGAAGGAGGTGGGAAGTTAAAGAAATAGCCAGCCCAAAGCCCTTCCCCACTGCCAGGCCCAGCCTAAAGCTGTCTTCACTGGGGAGTAGAGAAGCATAAACTTTGAAAGGAGCTCAGAGTTTTGGTTAAACTGGACTCATCAGATTAATAACTGAAGCGAACTTGTTTGGAGGAGTACAGTGAGCAAAGGACTTTCTCATTTTTCTGGCTAAGTCTGAGAATGACCAGCAAAGTCTGGCACTGAATACCATCCAAAGGACAAGGAGCACCAGTATGAAAGAACGAGCTTGCAGAGGTAGTGAGGAGAAAGGCATAAGGTTATTTTCTGTTACCCTTCATGGATTCTGAACACTGGTAACAATGGCAAATACACTAAAAATAACACCATTTTTCTTTGTTCCTGATAAATTGATTTGAAAAAGAGTTCTCAATTTAAAAAGCTGGAAAGTGGCAAAAACTCAATGATAGAGAAAGACACTTCCAACACGGGCATCGATGTCAGTTGGCACAGAGTGGGAAAACACTGTGGACTGTTATTTTCCCTTCCTCATTGTGTTCACATCCATTTAGATCTTATGGATGAGATTAAAGGAACTGAAATTGTTCCCTTCTCTACAAGAGGAGACGACACAACTTTGATCCTGGTCCCTCCCAGCTCCCCCCACCCCCAAACACAGAGACATTAATAAACCTTACATCTAAATTAGGGGGAGAGTGGAAGAGGAAATCAAGAAGGGGCAACAAAACTGAGGTTAAGGAACAGAAAGAGAAAGAGGAAGTTGAGGGAAAGGTTACTGTGGGCAAAGAGTTGCCTTCCAGATCAGAAAGGAGAGTTAGAGCCTCTGGAGCAAGAACAGGGGCCGCCTCTCCACTGACCAGCTCCCCCAGCACTGCTTTCCCCCTCTGCCCTTTGCTCCCACTCTCTGGGGGATGGTGGGAACACCCCACTTGAACGATCCTGCCCACAATTCCAAACACATCCTTGGCCTCTGTACAACTGCTTAGGTTCTCACCTACCTCCCCTTCCAGTGTCTCTCCTCTCTTATTTACTCCCTGAGGGTCTTACCAAAGTCCCGCCCCCAAGGCTTGTTTCTCATCTAGACGGACAATGACACAGGGTCCCCAATAGCTGCTATAACACAGTGCATCTTATAATACCAATTATATTTGCTGCCAAGCAATAAACATTTCCTTTGCTTTTCCACACAAAACGCTTTATTGTCTCCATGTAGTCCACAGCTTGGAAGAGAGCTCAAGAGCGGTTAAAACGCTGCCCACGGGCTGCAAGGAGAGGCTCAGGCCGAAGCCCTGACTCCGGATGGGTACAGAGGGCCCCCTCAGGGGCCTCTGGGCTGCCAAGGATCTAGTCCTCATCTTCTTGATGAGTTTCACGTGCTCGCGGGCGCGCGTGGAGAGCTCCAGGAAGAAGGAGCGGGCGGTCTGCACGGCAGGACGGAGGGCATGCAGGTCCAAAAGCACTCGGCTTGGTTCTTCTCCCGGGCCACGGAGGTTTCCACAGCACCCAGGGTCTTGCCTCACTCATCATGGGACAGCAGGTGCGCCACACTGGTTTGGCATCTTCCGGAAATGCCGGGCGCCCTGGCACTTGTCCTCGGCCGGTTGGTGGACATCCCCACTCCTTCCAAGGCACCGAGTCACGGTGGAAATAGAGGCACTGGGAAAGGTAAGTGTAGCAGCCCCCTTAGATGCGGGCCGACCTGGGGGTTACCGTGGCCTTGCGCTTGGTGGAATAACTCTGACGAACCTGGGAGTTCCTGGTTGATGTAAGGAGCTCAGCTCAAACAGACTAACAAACAAAACAAAAAGCCAGTGTTGGCTGGTCCTGGAGGCCGAGGATGACTAAGTGCTTTGTTCCAAAGGTTGAGGCTGGAAAGTAGGCTGGAAGTTGGAGGGTGCCGGGAGGCTGGAGCAAGGGGCGGCCTTGGGCCTGTGGGATCCAAACACTGTTGAAGCAAGAGACAGATTAGCGGGCGCAGGGCGCTCTGCCGAAAGCAGTTTTATATTAAAGCAAACTTGGGTGTATTATGGTGTAGAATATAAAATGAGCATGAATGTCGAATCCAACAGGAGACTTGATTGATCAGTGTCGAGCCTTTAGCTGTTTCGAGGTCCATTCACTCAGATCCTCAGGGCTCTCTGTTCACCCTGCTCTGCTGCTGGAGGTGTTTTCCTGGAAGTTCTTCAGGAAATCTGGCCTCCTTTGTTTCCCTTCTTAGGAGCATCTGAATTGGGAACAACAAAGAGTATTCAAGAACCAAAGAAATGGAGCTTTACAGATAAAAATTAAGGTAGTTTGATGGGAGGTGGAAGAGATCTATTGGTGGTTGTGTGAAGCAACTCTCATTTCATATATTCTGCCAACTGATGGGGCCAGCTCTGTTTAGAAATCTCTGTGTGGGCCAGGTAATACAAATAGGAAAGATTTTATGAGAGTTTATTAGATCGGCTTTCTCCAAGATACGTTTCATGAGATTCTAGTCTGGTAAAATGTCTCAAAAGGGAGATGCCATCTTGGAAATGCAACAAGTATAAAGATGTTAATGGTTACTAGAAAGCAGGCAGCAAAACAGACAAGTTTGTTTGACCCAGCATTGCCCAAATATAGTGTATATATATATATATATATATATATATATACACACACACACACACACATATATATATGTAACTTTTTTATAACTCCGTTGTAATACTTTAGAATTATACTGGGGGAAACATGCTTAGGGAAACACCATGCAGTCTAGAAGTTACCAATCTTTTCCTCACCCAGGACCCCTTTTTTAGTTTTCCCTATTTATTTCGTGTTTTAAACATTTTTCCTAGTAAATAAACCCATACTTATCTCCTTCAAATGACGTTTGTGTAAGCAGAGGAATGTGTAAGCAATGTTCCCTGCTGCAGATTCCTTCGTTTTGGCTCTCAACCTGTCTCTGTCCCTAGGTCCACTCTGCTGTGGGTACTCAGTTTGCATATTATAACCTGGTAACAGTCTGAGCCCTCGGTTTCATCAGAGAAATGCATATGATATCATCAACAGCCAATCAGAACTTTTGAGCAACGTGATGTAGACAGTTGTCAGACTGAAATGATATAATTCTAGCCCCAAAGAAAAAAGATGTTATAGTTAACTTGTGTAAATAAATGTGCAGTGCTTATATAGTTGTCTTTAGAAGTTTAAAAATATTTAAAATAGCTCCAGGATGTCTTGCTAACTTCACAGATCCCTCATCATCCAGGTATTACATGTTTAGATGTACAATGGGCCATTTTACAGATGTTATTATTGCACTTCTATGATGTGTTACATTTGTATTCAGAGTTCTATTGCTGTAAAGATAACTTCTTATTAGATAAATCTCAAATCATAAAAAGTGATAATGTATTACAAAAAGTATGAGAAAGTAAGGAAATTGTGGAGCATGACAAACCCTGTGGTCTTAAAGCAGAAATTTTTATTCCCAGTTAGTTGAATATGAAGACTTTAGAAGAATCATATCTTTGTATTGTATATTACATGTGACAAAGTGCTTCTCCCATCAATCATCTCAATTCTCCCAGCAGTCAGGTGATGTTATCAGTAGACAATGTGGCGTTGGCCACATTATATGATTTTTAGAAGTTTTTGGTTACAGATGTTAGAAACATGAATTACCTTCTGCAAGAAAGAAAGGTTACTGGTGGGGTTTTTTTTTTTTTAATATAGACTTCTAGGAAGCATTGAATAATCAAAACACAGGACGAACAGAGGTGCGACTGAGTTATAAATACTTCGAGCCAGGGACTAGAAAGTTGTCAAGATTTTTCTCAATCTCACATGCCTCTCTGGGCATTTACTCTCTGGGCTTTACTCTCTCTCATTTTAGACTGCCTTTCTCTACTTGGTGGAAGACTTGTTTACCAGAAGTACCTGAGTTTTATATCTTAAGTATAGAGCCACTGGAGAGAGATTAGTTCAACTCATAGCTCATTCCAAGGCTACAAGCCACAAAAAGGACTGTGGATCAGCTTAAGTCCAGTGCTTAGCTGAAAAGGAATGAACAGTAACCAAGGAGCTGGGGCCTGATGTACCCTTACAGTGGCTCCTGTGGTAAAAAAATGTAGATGGGGAGGAGTTGTGAGAGTGGAGGTGGAGAGGGAATTGATTCTTAGACAAGATGTGCTAGGCAAATAATTCTGTAGGTGTGTATTCCGTATCATGCACTAGAGGCCTGTCAGCAAAACCCCTAAGCCCACATTAACTGAATTTATGCTCAACTACATCAGGGGAAAGATCAGATAATAATAGAAATTGCACGGGTTGTTACCCTCAAGGAGGCCAAATCTTCCCCATCTCATACCAAAAGAAATTAAGCCATGTTCTGTTCGGGCCTGGGGTAAACATGGCAGAGGTTTGTTCTTGAGCTCCCATTTTAAGGGAAGGCTAGTTAGGAAAACTATGAGAAAATAACTCATGACCCAAGGAAGGGAGGACATCTCTGTGCCTGAACTATTTCCTTATATGACAACTGACAGTGAGATAAGGATGAAGGTTTTGGCTGGACTTTGAACTGTAGTTACCTAACCCATTACCTTCTCAGGAAGGTCTGTCTGTCCCCAGATAGCTCAACCTCTTTTCCAGGAGGGAGGAGGAGCAGAAAAAGATATAGGAAGAAGAGCAACCATTCTAGGAATTAAAAAGAGGAATTGTTTGGGTAGGAATTGGTTCTCAGGCAGGTGTCGGATGTATACAACTTTAACGCTGTATGTAGTTGTAGAACCAGAAATCTATTCTTTAGGAACTTGCAACTTATTTGAATTATCTATAATCATTTCCTTTTATTTACCTTGAAAGTGACTGCAAATTTCAGCTGTGCTAAGGGGAACTTACCGCCTCCCCACTCCTCCCCCTAAACTCTCTGCCTTTCTGTGCCCATATTCTGAGTAGAGTGCAATATCCTTGGAGCTGGTTTTTGTGATGACATAAAGAGGCCAAGGGCCAAGAGAAACTCCCCCTTTTGTGATTGGAAGTGGTGGTATGAAGAGGAGGCTGTGTAGAAAGGTGTGATAGTTAATTCTGTGTGACAACTTGGCTAGGCTGTGGTGCTCAGATAGTTGGTCAAACATTATTCTGGATGTTTTTGTGAAGGTTTTTTTTTTTCTTTTGAGGAGATGAATATTTAAATTGGTGGACTTTGAGGAAAGCAGATTGGCCTCCCTGATGTGTGTAGACCTCATCCAAATAGTTGAAGGCTTGAGTATAATAAAGGCTGACCTCCCTGAGCAGGAAGGAATTCTACCAGCTTACTGTCTTGTATTCTTTCCTGGGTCTTTGGCCTGCCCTGTAGATTTTGGACTTACCAGTCCTCTGCAGTCGCATAAACACACACACACACACACACACACATACACCCTGTTGGATCTGTTTCTGTGGATAACTCTGACTAATACAAAAGTTTTTCTTACAACTAAACTTTACACAGAGATTGCCCAGTCAGAGCTCTTAAATCACAGAGGCTAATTTTGAACAATGTGGGTGGACCTGGAGAGTATTATGCTTAGTGAAATAAATCAGAGAAAGACAAATATTCTGTTATCATTTACAGGTGGACTCTAAAAAATAAAACAAATGTATGTACATAACAAAGCAGACTCGCAGATTAGATAACAAACTAGTGGTTACCAGTGGGGAGAAGGAAGGGGAGAGGGGGCAAGATAGGGGTAGAGGATGAAGAGACACAAACTACAATGTATAAAATAAGCAACAAGGATATATTATACAGCACAGGGAAATATAGCCATTATTTTGTAATAACTTTAAATGGATTGTAATCTATAAACATTGAATCATTGTGTCATATACCTGAAAACAATATAATATTGTAAACCAACTTCAATAAAAAAAAAATTGCGGAGGCTGTACTTAGCCCTGTTCTTAAAAAATGTAATGAGAGAGAAGAAATTAATTACCAAAGTATCAGTGACTATTTATCATTTATTGAGGGCGTCTTTCTACTAGATCTTAAAGTCCAGCAAGGTGGAATTTAGCTGTGTAGGGAAAGGGGGTTCCAGATTAATAGAAAAACTTGTATGCGAGCATGTAGGTATGTGAGGAGGGAGTGGGCAAGTTTGGTAGGTACCCAGGAAATATGAAAAGATTTTAGAAATATTATACTGGAAAACATTTGTATGGCCTTAATGGCCAGGCTAAAGAAGCCTTTTCTGTATAGGCAAATAGAAGTCAATGAGGCTTTTTGAGTGAGGGAGTGAAATATTTGGAGGAGAGGAAACTGGCAGTGTGACAGTGATTTGAAAGATAAAGATTGAGAGTAAGAAGTCCATTTGGAAAATTGTTGTAATTTACTCTATATTAATACCTTTAGTCTTTTATTCACCAGACACTTAGGGAACCCCTGTTAGTGCCAGATGTGCACCTTACAGAGAAATAGGATGGTAACTGTGCCTCTGAAGACTCCACCCTTCTGGAAGGACATACGTGTGATGGAAGAAATGTGAGCCATGCTCATGGAAGCATTTCCCAGCCTCAGCCCCTAGTACCTAGGTCAGAGCCCTGACCCACAGCAGTTTTGGACATAGAACTGAGAGGTCAGAATTTTTTAGGATGCCTCATAAAGTAGTACAAAGTATTTTTGTACCTTTTGTGTTAACTGCTCAGTTGTGTCCAACTCTTTGTGATCCCATGGACTGTAGCTCAGTAGGCTCCTCTGTTCATGAAATTCTCCAGGCAAGAATACTGGAGTGGGTTGCCACTTCCTTCTGCAGAGGATCTTGCCGACCCAGGGATCAAACCCAGGTCTCCCGCATTGCAGACAGAGCCACCAGTGACTCAGCGGTATAAAGAATTCGCCTGCCAATACAGGAGATGTGGGTTCCATCCCTGGGTTGGGAAGACCCCAGAGAAAGAAATGGCAACCCACTCTAGTATTCTTGCCTGGAAAATCCCATGGACAGAGGAGTCTGGTGGGCTACAGTTGACGGGGTTGCAAAGAGTTGGACAGGACCTAGATACTAAACAACAAATACATATATTGGTAAACTTGGCGCTCCTGACTCAGATGATGGGCTCCATGAACATAAGAGATTGGACTTGGACCTGCAAGCCAGAACACAGTCTTTACTTATCTTTCATCTCCACAAAGCATGTGTTTATTCTTTTTGCACAAAAGCCCAGCCTAACGTGCCCTGCCCGTTTTCTGAAGGACTGACCACTTTTGCACAGCTGTGTGTCCTGTAAGCGCCCTCCTCTGAAGGGGCAGGCGTGCAGAGCAGGGCACATGCTCCCTAAGCTGGCCCACAGAGCATCTCTGAGGCCCAGTGATAAGAGCAGAGTCACGGCCCGTGGTGCCAGGGCTCAGCGCAGGGCTGGGAGGGGTGTTCATTTCGGTCACTCATTCACCCGGAAAGACTCAGCACTATCTTACAAGCCTGGTTTCTGAGAAGTCAGGCAATCTGATTGCACTTTATGACTTGGGCAATGATATGTTCTGAGGGCTCATAAAAATTAATCCAGAAACATGCTACAAAGCTGACACCTTTGAAATGAAAGAATGAGCAGAGGCTTTCTTTCTATTTGAGGCCAGGATCGGCCGTGCTGCTTGTAGGGTCACAAGGTGCCGAGGAGGGCAAGAGGCTGCTGCTGCTGCTTTTCCTTGTGACAACTGGAGTGCCTGACTCCTCCAAAAAGGGCCCCTTCTGCCACCATAGACACAGATAACTGAATAGTTGTCGTGGGAGTGGCAAAAACTGCCTTTTGAGAGCTTTCTAGAGTGTCTCCCAATATGGTTCTTCCTCTAGTCCCTACTTTCAATGAAATAAAAATAATTGTTTTGAAAGTACTAATAGCTGTCTTTTACTTAGGACCTATTATGTACCAACTTATTTACACACGTTGTCTTTTTAGTTACTACTATCTCATATTGTGGAGAAGGCAATGGCACTCCACTCCAGTACTCTTGCCTGGAAAATCCCATGGACGGAGGAGCCTAGTGGGCTGCAGTTCATGGGGTCGCCAAGAGTCAGACACGACTGAGCGACTTCACTTTCACTTTTCACTTTCATACATTGGAGAAGGAAATGGCAACCCACTCCAGTGTTCTTGCCTGGAGAATCCCAGGGACGGGGGAGCCTGGTGGGCTGCTGTTTATGGGGTCGCACAGAGTCAGACACGACTGAAGCGACTTAGCAGCAGCAGCATCTCATATTGTGTTCAGTATTATTATCCCCTAAGAATCAGATAGAAGAACTCGTCAAGGTCCACAGCCAGAAAATGAGGGAGTCTGTGTACAAACTTAGATCTACCTACTGCCACTGCCCACACTTATGAATTCTGTCTTTCTTAGGACAGTATCTGTGTCATTTTAATTTATTTACTGTGGCGGTAAAACGCAAATCCTGCAATCATATATGTTCAGTGGAAGGTCTAATTTTCTTCCTTCTAAACATTCTCTAGCTCTCTCTGTTGAGAAAGAGTACAGGGGAAGATACAGAAAGAAGTTTGAGTCATCCTTTTAAAATACTGTGTTAGATTTTTAATAGCAAGACAATAACTATGGAGCAACTTGATAGTTTTAGAAATTGAAATTTTATATGAAAAACAAGTGAAGAATGACTGGATATATTCCCATTGTTGTCAAGATCTTTGTATATTAGTTCCTAGTATTTTTTAAAGAAAAATTGCTTTATTGTTTTAAAAATAATTCAAACTATTCAGAAAAGTAAAAATAAAAAGTAAGAGTGAGTCAACTGGAATGCCACCACCCATAAATGGCCACAGTTAGACAATGGATGGACCTGGATTTTTCTATGTGTAGTCAAGTAGATTAACTATAAAAATGGTATCATGATATAAATGCTATTTCTCTAAGAAAATGTTTCTACTCCATTAGGAGTATTTCCTAACTATCCTTCTGAGGTTGTAAAGGGGTTGTGAAGAAGGTTTAAAGATATTTCCCCCCAGTTTTAGGTGTGTAGAATAAAGACACCAACATTATCACTTTTCCATCTCCCCTTTGCCCATCTCTCAAATGCTCTTATAGTATTATTTTTAAATTATCCAGATTGATAGTGTTTATATTCTGTAATTATAATTTCATTGTTTTAACTTTATTTAAATGGAAGTATTGTTTCCCACCTGTCTTTGTACTATAATTTCTTTGATCTTTAATTCATCTCTTATTTGTTTGGATTTCATTGTCAGATAATTTTTTCGAAAGGGGCACATTAGCATCATATTCCTGGTTCTTTCATTTTTAAAAATATGTTTTTAAAAATCTTTATTTGTTTATTTGGCTGCAGCCGGTCTTGGTTGTGGCATGCAGGGTCTTCAGTTGCTCCAGGCGAACGCTTAGTTGCATCACGTGGGATCCAGTTCCCTGCTGCTGCTGCTAAGTCACTTCAGTCGTGTCCGATTCTGTGTGACCCCATAGACGTCAGCCCACGAGGCTCCCCCATCCCTGGGATTCTCCAGGCAAGAACACTGGAGTGGATCCAGAGATCAAACCCCAGGCCCCCCTGCATTGGGAGCATGGAGTCTAGCCACTGGACCAAACCACCAGGGAGGTCCCAAAATGTCTGTTGTTTTTCCACTAGAAAGATCTGACTGAATGAATGATGCTGATTAGCTTCTTTTCACTAGAATTTTGTGGCTTCTTTTCACTAGAATATTTCTCTTGTCTTCTGCTGTTGTATGTTATTGGAAGACATATGAGATGAGGCTGGCCTGATTTTTTTTTTTCTTCCTTGTAGGTGTATTAGAGGTTTTCAGAGAAACAGAACCAAAAAGACATATAGATGGATAGATAACCTATATGTAAAATATTTATATAGAGATTTATTATAAAGAATTGACTCTGTGATTACGGAGTCTGAGAAGTTCCAAGTGGGAGACCCAGGAGAACTGAAGTGTGGTCCATTCTGAGTCCACAGGCCTGAGAAGTAGGAGAGCTGATGGTGTGGGGTCATCTGAAAGTCAGCAGGCTCAAAACCCAAGAAGAGCCATTGTTTCAGTCCAAGTCCAAATGCTGGAAATGATGAATGTTCTAGCTCAAGCAGTCCGGCAGGCAGAGTTCCTTCTTACTCGGCATTTTTGTTCTATTTAGGTCTTCAGTTGACTGCACTGGAGGCACCCATCTTGGAGAAGGCAGTCTGTTTTACTCCGTCTACCTATTCAAAGGTTGATCTCATCTAGAAACAACACGCTTTTAGACATACCCAGAATAATGTTTAACCAAATGTCTGGGCAACCATGGTGTTGTTGAGTTGATACATAAATTAACCATTGTAGTAGCAATATGCTAAAACTAAAGGATTCTTCTTTCTTCTTGATGCTCAGTAGCCACCCCAGGTAGTTCTATATTGAGCCTTCTGTATCAGATTTTCTTGGAACTGATTTGCATATTCAGTTTTTTTTTTTTTCACTTGGGATGAGGGTATGAGGGATTTTTTTTTTTTTTGGCTATTATATCTTTCACTACAGCTTCTGCTTCATTTGTGTTGATAGTTTCTATAGCACAGAGACATCAATTACCATTATTTGGGGTTTTTATCTTTTATCTTCTCTATTAATGCTGTTTTAATTGAACTTTTATTTTGTTTTAAAATTTCATATTCAGCGGTGTCTATTCTTCCTTGTTATCTCTGGTTTATCAATTAGTTCTGTGATAATATTATTTCAGCTGAATCTTCTTTTTACATTTGTGCTGTAATCATCTTATCTTTGAGCTCATGCTTTATTGAAGGCTTATTCTTCTTAAGTTATGCTATGAAAGAAAGTGGAAGTGTGTCCGCTCAGTTGTGTCCGACTCTGCAACCACGTGGGCTGCTAGCCTGCCAGGCTCCTCTGTCCGTGAATTTCTCTAGGCAAGAATACTGGAGTGGATTGCCATTTCTTTTTTCAAGGGATTTTCCTGACCCAGGGATCAAACCTGGGTCTCCTGCATCACAGGCAGATTCTTTACCATCTGAGCCACTTATGGAGATGATGTTATGCTATAGCATGAAGCAAATGTTAATGATGTTAATGATTTCCTTCTAGATATTTTCTGTTCTTTCTTCCTCCCTTCCTTTCTTCTTCCTCTGTATTATGTTTTCAGGGTTTCCATTACATTTATTTTCAGTCTGTCTACACTTGCCTCCGTTACAGTGTGGGAGTCTTCTTTACCTGATTCCCATGTGACTTCCTCTCTGAGCAAGGATTCCTAGTGGAGTACATTTTTCTTCTATTTATTTTATGAAGCTGATGTGACTTTGAGGGTCTCATCTTTGGGTCCATAGCTGAGTTAGATCAGCTCTCTCTTGTTTCAGAATCTTCTCTTTGTTTCTCTGGCCATGAATTTTTGATATATGGCATCAGCTCACACCCCTTTCTTTGCTCAGTTGTCCTTGGTAAACGTATGCCTAGGAATGGTTTTAAATATGTATTTGCCAAAATATAATGTGTTGGGGGTGGGAAATTCTTCCATTTGTTCCCTTTTATATCTTTTTTAGAAGTCTTAACCCAGAAGTTGGAATAACATAAGAAGGAACTAAATGAAGTAATTGACTTACATTTAAGTCAGAGCAACCTTTAAATAAAAAATATTATTAAATTCAGGGAACACCATCTTAGTATGACACAGGAGACGTGTTGTACGGGAGAAAGAACTAAACTGAGTGTCAGGTAACCTTAAATTCTAGCCCTTAGCTCAAGCACATACAGTGGAAACTGGGGAAAGCCCTTGATTTCTTTGACCATATAAAATGGGATGATACCATGACTGCTTCATAGAATTACTTGAGGCTCAAAAAAGACAAAAGGGCTTTGTAAATAGTAAAGTGACACTTAATAAGACAAAGTGAAAGTGTTAGTCACTCAGTCGTGTCTGACTCTTTGCAACCCCATGGACTGTATGTAGCCTGCCAGGCTCCTTCTCTGTCCATGAAATTCTTCAGGCAAGAATACTGGGAGTGGGTAGCCATTCCCTTATCCAGAGGATCTTCCTGACCCTGGGATAGAACCCAGGTCTCCTGCATTGCAGACAGATTCTTTACCATCTGAGCCACCAGGGAAGCCCAATATAAGAATTTGTCATTATTTTATTATTATTATTATTATTGAGTCTTTATTTGTAGAGATTATCCTGAAGATAGTTAGATGAGAGTTCTTAGGAAGGTGGGTGGGGAGGGTTGGCTAAAGGTTAAGCTTGGCAGTTTGCATTTTCCTTGATAGGGAGAGGGAATGTGCATAGTTGGAAGGATATTTTCAACTTATTCCATATTCCATCTCTCATTTCCATTGAGAAGTAATAGGTTTAGACATTTACCCAACTGAAGACAGATAACTAAGTCTCTCTTGTAGCTCTGTTTTTGTGAATAGGTATAAAATGTCCTAGCAATCCTTGAATTAAAGAATTAATAGTATTAGACCTATATTAATACATTTTTATGGTTCCTTTTGGATTTTAAGAGATTTGCGCTATCATTTTTAATTTTGAATAAGATTCTTTTCAAAATATAGGCACAAAAATATATTCTCTACTGATTCAAAGGAGAACTGTGAAAGCTTTGATCACAAGTCAGACTGAGTAATAAACCTTATTTATAATAATGCTAAACCTGAGTCATATATGTCAAATAATTAATTTGCCTATGAGTGTAATTTTGAAAACTAAAATTTTATTTATTCAACTTCAACATTATTGATTTTTTAAAAAATTCATGTTTAAAAATGCACATTTAAAAAAAGCAGTTGATACACAGGACTAGGTTTCATATCCTCACACATGCTAGAAGGTAAAATAAGCTCATTGACATCACTGATCTTGCCTTCCGCTCTATTCATGCTTTCAAAATAACCTTGCTTTGGGTAGAAGCAAGATTGGATTGAAGAGTTTTAAGAGAAACCATTTATATAGTGATCACAATTTTTAATTTTATTTTGAAAAGTTGATAATATTGCTTTAACCCTCATTTAGACTGCTCTAACAAAAAAACCTATAATATAAAATATGGAGCTCAGTCGCAGCCACAGAAAGGGAGTAATAAGATACCAAGTAGGGGACCAAACATTTGTAGCTACTGGCGTGAGATGGAATGATGAAGCTGGTCAGACCTAAGCATGCTCTCATACTTGAACGGCAGCTGCACTGTTCACAGGTTTGGTGCTGCTGCCATCGTAAGTCTTACCTGTGTTAATGAATCCTCTCAACACTTGAATGTTTACCCCAGAAACAGTATTCCTACTGCTATAGTTCAGGGAACCATACACTGAAATTTATAGCTAAGTTCTGCCGTATATTTTAGCTGTGTTTGTTTTTAGGACACACATTATATCGAAATAAAAAATCACATTATTTGGAATTATCCCTTATATGTCTGTTTTCTTTACTACATATCAGCATAATCATTTCAAATCTGAGACAGAGATTGAAAATGGAGTATTTGATTTCAATTTACAGTAATGAAGGCCATTATCACAGAATTTATTTTACTATCTTTCCACTATTAAAATGAAAAGGAAAAAGGGAGAAAGAGGCCTTTTCAGAAGAATAAGATATTTCTTCAGCCTTCAGCTTATTTGGCAGGATATGCAGGGTGTGGCATTTTTAATTCACTGAAACTAATAAGTTGTTTTTATTTCAAATTCAGCACGTCCGAAGTGCATTGGGTTGTCTTCATGTATCAGAAACCCCCAAATGGCTAATACAGTTTAAGGAAAACAAATGCTAATGAATATTAATGGAAATATCAGCTCAAATACCTAATATTTACTTTCATCCTGGGTAAAAAAAAATAGATTTGTGGTTAGGTTTGTCAAGACACGCTCACTATGCTTTTTTGCCTTTCTTCACTCTTTTTTCCTGGTCGTTTTCATAAGCTTCCCATATTTTTCTATTCTCAGCAGCTTGCTGAAATTAATTGTGAGTGAAAAATCTAGAGTTCAATCACGGGTCAGTAGCTTGGTGTTATTCTCCTCCTCAGTTCTCCGTCTGGGCAGGAGGAATTCTGGGCGGGAGTGGGTTACCCAAAGTGCTGTGAGCCACTCATGCCTCAGGACCCACTGCGGGATGGCAGCGGGGGATCTAGGCTCTCCCACCCCCACTTCAACCAGAGCACTGTTACTGTTCTGTTTATTATACTCAGCTTAACCAATAAGGCTCTGGATTTAAAAGAGGTTTTGCTGAGAAAAAAATCAACAAAACCCGAAACCCATTGTTATCTGTTTTGGGTTCACTTTTTTACTATTTGTTTTTGAATTGAGTATTTTATGACAATTTCATCTTTTTTACTACCTTATTAGCCATATCTCTGTTTTATGGTATTTAAGTGGTTTCTTTATGGCTTATAATATATGTCTTTAAATTATCACCGTCTACCTTTAGGGGACACAATTCTACTTTGCATGTAGTGTACCAACCTTATTACACTATATTTTCATTTCTTTGTTCCCAGGCTTTTTAAAATGTCATACATTTAAAGTGTCAATATATTGTACTCCCACAATACATGGTTATTTTTGCTTTAAACAATCAATTGTCTATTAATGATACTTTCACAAAGCTGATGAAGAATTTTCATATTTACCAGTGTATTTTCCACTTCTGATGCTCTTCATTCCTTTGTGTAGACATAGATTTCCATATAGTATCATTTCCCTTCTTGTTAAAATGCTTTTTTTAAAAAACACTTATTGTAATGCATGTCTGTCTGCTGATGATAAAGCTGTTTTGTGTTTGAAAACCTTTGTATTTTGCCTTCATTTTTGAAAGATACTTTCAGTGGTAAAGTATTCCAGGCTGACACTTTCTTCTTCAGTGCTTTAAAGCTGATGCCCTAGTATCTTTTAGATTGTGTTGTTTCCAATGAGAAATCTTTCATATACACATACACATATATGAAAATATATATTTGTTCTGCATTTTGTCTCTGTGTTTTCTAATAATCACTGGTCTTAAGTAATTTGATTATAATGTGCTTTGGTGTAGTTTTTTCTTGCACTTGAGTTTTTTTTTTTTTTCTCAGTTTCTGAATCTGTGAGTTAATAGTTTTTATCAAATTTGGAAAGATTTTAACCATTATTTTTTGCTGCCCCACCTTTGGGGATTCGCATATTAGTCCTGTTCAAGTTATCCCACAGCTCAGTGAAAGTCTATTTATTTTTCAGACTTTTTATCTAACTGTGTTTGATTTTGGAGAGTTTCTATTGTTATGTATTCAATTCCACTAATGTTCTCTTCTGCAAAGTCTAATCTGTCATTATTTCTTTCTTGTATGTTTTTCATCTTAGATACTGCAATTTTCATCTCCAGAAACTCATTTTGAGTCTTTGTATATTCCATGTCTCTAGTTAGCATGTTTAATTGTTCCTATAGCTTCTTGAACACATAGAATACAATTATAATATTAATAACTATTATAATATCCTTATCTAGTAAATATATCATCTGTATGACTTGCTGGTCAGTTTTGATTGATTGATATTTCCAGTCTTCATGGTTCAAAGTTTTTGTTTCTTTTCTTGCTTTGTAACTTCTGGTTTGATGCCTGACATGTGATTTTTACCATGTTGGATGTTTTAATATTCCTATATTCTTAAGCTTTCTTCATGTTGTGCCTAAATTCTTTTGAGACAACAGCTGCTTTTGTGGCTGGCTTGAAAAACTTTGTTAAGCAGGACCAAAGCAATGTTTAATTTAGGACTAGTTAGTCCCCTTTTGAGTATTCTCACTGACACCCCCATGAATTACGAGGCTTTTTAATTTGGCTAATGGAAACAGGCAATTATCTCAGCCCACCTGGAATAGTACCCTATTTTATTCCCTTTCATACTTTCAGTTTCATTTTATGCTTTTATTTTATCCTCACCTGATGCAGTAATCAGTACTCAGCTGAACGTCAAGAGTTACAGCTCTGCCCATGTCCAGCTCTTTTCCCTCTGGAAATCTGTCTTGTCAGCCCTAGATGCTTTGGCTAGATTCTGTGTGTGTGTGTCACACTCACAATTCTGTCTCCTCAACTTAGGGAGACAGTCAGGCTCCACTTGGTTTCCCCTCGCTCTGCCAAGCCTGGAAATTTTTCTAGGCACAAAGCTAAGGCAATCATATAATCATAGTGCCAGTCTTATTTATTTCCCATCTTTCAAGGATCACTGTTCTTTGTTCCTGATGACCAGAGTTTTTTGAACCATTGTTCCATATGAAGAAATGTTTGTTTGTTTCAGGATAAATTCACTTATAGTCATTCCAAGGAGTGGGGAGGTGGGATTGGTTCCAAGTCCCATCCCCCCTTCCTGTGGATACCAAAGTCTGTAGATTCTCAGGTCTTATATAAAATGGTACGTCCTTCTATATATTTTAAAGCATCTGTAGATTACTTGTAATACTTAACGAAATGTAAATGTTATATAAATAGTTGACTGTGGGCAGCAAAATCAAGTTTTGAGTTTGGAATTTTCTGGAACTGTTTTCCTGAATATTTTCAACGTGCAATTGATTAAATCTTTGGATGTGGAGCTCAGAAACACTGCACCAACTATATTGTTATATCACATTGTTCAGAGTTCTTTGAGGTATTATTCTTGAGAGGAAAAGATGACCTGAATAAGACAAAGCCATTGATAATACAATACAATATATACATTTTAAAAATGTTTCATGGGCTCTCTGGAGCTTGTTACCTAATTAAGGAATAAGAGACATTATCCAGCCCTCACAATCATATGATTATTGGGTGGCAGTTGCATCTTCTGAGTTTAGGAGCCCAAAAGAAAGAAGTGGGTTGGATGTAGAGTGAGGGAAAAGAGTTTCTGTGGGTCATCGGGATGAAGATGAGCAGGAGGCTAGTAGAAATATGGATCTGAAGCTCAGGAAGGAGAGAGAATGGCTAAAACGATAGATGCTGGAGAAATCCTCATAAAGGCCAGTGCCCAACAGAAGAGAACTATTTTAAGTTTTGTGAATAGAAATTAAACGTGAACAACTTGGTAATAGATAAAATCCTTCCAGTCTAAAAGGATTTATGTATATTAACAGTGGGCTCTATTTGCTACAGTGTGTTGTGTGTGTGGGTGCATGCACTGGTGGTCATGTTTTCTTTTCCCCTATTAGACAGAAAGGAAACAAAAACTTCAACCCTAAAGAATATTTTGTAACATCCTATCATATAGACTAGCATCTCCAACTCTTCTTTAGAATTTGTAACAATAAGTAAAAAGAGTAGACTAAATGATCTGCTTTTCTCCCAGTTTCTAAAATCACCTGTTTGCAGGCCAATATAACATATATCAAGCTTCCTGTATCGTACCCGTGGCAGATGCATGTTGATGTATGGCAAAACCAATACAATATTGTAAAGTAAAAAAAAAGAAAAGAATGGAAATAACAGAGGAAAAATTCAATAAACTAAACTCAATAACTGGAGCTAAATGAATAAAAGATATACAATTAAAATAAGAGGAAAAAAAGGTTTTAAGAAATAATCAGACCTTCAAAGACTTGTGAGATAATATTCAAAGGTCTAACAATATGTTAATTGAATGTGAAAGAGAATATACTTTAAAAAGTAATGACTAAAAATTTCCTCACTTTGATGAAGACATTAGCTTACTGACTCAAGAAGGTCAGCAAACCCTACATAGGATAAATACAAAGAAAATGATCTCTAAAAACCAAAGATACAGAAAAAACTTGAATGCAACCAAAGACACATGACACATAATTGACAGAGTAACAATAATTCCAGTCAACTAACTTCTCATAGAAAACATGAAAGCCAGAAATCAACAGACCAACATCTTCAAATTACTAGGGAAATTTTCAACTCAGAATTCTCAGTATATGCTACAAAACAAACACAAAAATATTTTTCAGATAAAATAAAATCAAGAAAATGTATCACCAGCAGACCTTTACTATCAGAAATGCTAAAGGAGTTTCTTAAAGTAGCAAAAAAATAATACCAGACAGAAGGTCTTTAGGAAGGAATGAAGAGTGTTGGAAATAATAAATATGTGGGTAAATACAAAAATAAAATAATAACACGTATCAAAAATTTGTATAAGAATACTGAAAAAAAATGACAGGTACTTTGATATATCATGTAGCTTTTGAATTCGCTGGAATTAAATGAATAAACGATACTATTATTAATATAAGTCTCATGGTACTTCAAGACTTGGCTCAAGTTGAAACTTTCAGTATTATAAATTTTTGCTTTCAGTATTACAGATTTCTCCAGTCAGTGGTTTGGAACCTGTGTCAAAAGGATGAGAAAATATAGGGTAAAACCTATTCATCTAAAATAGCAGTTCAACAATTTATGTAGAAATGAGATACATTTAATTTAGATTATATGAGAACTTGGATCAGTGTATTTCTATCATTAGGAGAAAAATTCAGGACTTGGTATTGTATCATACAGCTGTCAGGCCACACTAGTCACACTTGATCATCTTATTATCAACTCTACGCCAGTCAATTGGAAAAATCAGCATTTTAAAGATAGTTTTATATTTTCAGGGACACAAAAAAACTAAATATCGGAGGAAGGTCAGTCAGTAGTCCAGTGCCACCTAATTTTTTTTTTGGTCAGCTTATGAAAATGTCTCTATGTTTCTCATATTTTGGGGGAGGAAATCAATAGCAGCTATAAATCTTCTGCTTTTACTTTAAATCATTTTTCCAGCTTCATTGAGGTATAATTGACAAATAAAATTGTATATATTTAAAGTTTGCAATGCAATGATTTGACATATGTATGCATTGTGAAATGATTACCACAATCAAGTTGATTAACACATCTGTCATATGGTTACCTTTGTGTGGGTGTGTGGTGAGAATGCTTAACATGTATTCTCTTTATGCTACCTAATATCCTTGCACTATATTTAGCAGGAAGTCCAGCTGACCTTCATTAGGCCCCAGCGCCTCTGAAATCGCAATAGTCTTGGTGCTAATTGGGCAAGTCAGTTATTTGAATGGGGACAGTAGTCTGTGTAGTGTTCCTTCAGCTCCAGGGTATCTCTGGAGCTAATTTTTAAAGGTTAATCTTGAAGCTTTAACTTTTCTTAGGGAATGCCTTCTTGTAAGCAAGTTTATATCTACCATGCAAATTTAATAATTTGGCTGAAAAGGAACCAAATCTACTCAGAGAGAGAAGCTCAACCTGATTTACAAATGGAACTGAAGTGTCAGGCTTGATGACAGAATTCTGGAGAACGTGCAATTTAGAGCATGACGTTTGATTTAGTTTACTTCATTTTTGTCTTTTTAGTACTTTAGAACCAGCAGTACATGGTACCCAGAACAATTAGATACTTAGCAACACAGTTCATAATGAAGCTTAATTGTTTCCTAATTTCATTTATTATTTGGTTAAGAAAATCAGGTGTTTGTCTCTCATACTGTTGCAGTAAAGTAGTATCTCATGAAATACTACATTGTGTGTGTGTGTGTGTGCGCGCGCGCACGTTCATGCGTGCATGTTTTAGGAGAAAGGAAGAAAACTGAAGCTTCTTACTGAAAATTTAACAATTTAATTCACTTTGGATACAAATCATTCTAAAACATTCTACATAATTTCTTGTTCTTTGTAACATGATGAGAAAGAAAAAATTCCTGAATTTTTTCAGGAAAGATAAATTCCTGTATCTCCTGCCATATAAAAACGGATCCATTTTTGCATTTTCTCAAACTTTGTGCCATTTGCATGCAGAGTTGTACAGTAGGAATTATTTAAAACACATTCGATGTAAACTAATAATCTCAGGCTTGTTCAAGATGTTTAATATGAACACTATTTTCCAATAGGGCCTCTGACTTTTATTTCAATAACGTTATTACAGAGGAAACACTGTAAACACTGAATTTTAATTCCAACAAGGCATTTGATAAGTCTCTTAAGATATCATTTTGAGCAAAATGGAAAAATATTAGTAAGACCAGGGTTAATTTAGGTGTATTTTAACTGAAGAAATGACCACAAGAGTTTCTAAAAAATTAAAATAATACTGTGTGCTTTTCCCTTATTAAAAAAACTGTATGTGTTATCTGTAGACACTTTGGAAAATATAGCCAACTACAAGAAAGAAAATGAAAACCACAAACAATAGCAAATCCAAACCCACATTTAGCCACTCTCCACATTTTGGTATATATGTTAATGTAAAATGAAATGATGCCTTTCATTTCTTCTGGGAATCTTTTTTTTTTCTACTTAGTACATCATGAACATGTTTCCATGTCCCTGTTTTCTTCCAACATCATTTATAGAAATGCATGGCATTTTATCAGGTGGAGATACTTTAGTACATTTACCAAATCCTCTGTTGGTGCTTACAGTGTTTTTGTTGTTAAGGTCAGGACATTATATTGAACTTTTTAAAGACCTTTTTAACATCTATTAAGTCGATTAAATGATTTTTCTCCATTAACTTTTTGTCATGGTGAAGTATTTTAAATTTCAAATCACTTTTGCATTTCTGGAAACTCCCTTATTTGGTTATGGTGTTTATTTTTCTTTCATTTTAATTATGAAAATTTTCAAACAGACTTCAAAATGTAGGGAATAACGTAATGAACCCTTATATAATCTGTACCCAAATCCCATAATTATTAGCATTCTCGATTCAGCTCTTCTCTCCTACCCTTTTTGGTGGAATGTTTTAAAGCAAACTCTAGGACCATTTTCTGTTTTACCCCTTAATACTATGATGTGGCTTTCTAACAGATAAGGACTTTAAAAATGCAAGCACAATGGCATTATGATATCTAACAAAAAGTACCAGTTAACACTATTTTCTTAGAGACATCTAATAATTTATCCAAGCTGTTTCTCTAATTGCCACCAATATTGGGCTTTTTTGAACTGTTGGTTTAAGAAGTCTCTTAATCAGCAAGAGTCTCTTAATCAACAAGAGCACATTTCATGCTTTGTTGAAGAAATGGGGTCATTTCTTGACTCTCCTGCATTCAAGATTCAGCTGACTGCATCCTGTGGTTGTAAACAGTCTCCTTTCCCCTGCATTTCCTACAACTGGTAGTTAGACCTAGAGGCTTGATTAGATGAAAGTTCAAGTTTTAAGCAAGAATATGTCAAGAGTGAGCTGTAGCCTTGATTTTATACCACATGAGGAGGCACATGCAATTTGGTTCTTCTGTTTTTTAATGATTGATCAGTGGTTTCTGGCACTGCAGCCTGATTCCTCCATTTACGGGGTCCTCATCATTTGTGGATCCTTTCTGTCCAGTGCTAGATTTGATTGGCCACTATTTTATTTAGGTTTTTTTTTTATCTGCAGTTCATAAGTGAGCTAGTTCTCTTGATTTCTTTCTGTGCATTATCTTTGACAGGTACAGGCAACAGGATTAAAGAGTAGAGAGTCCAAAGAGGATGGTGCTTTGATGTCAGGCAACCTGGTTTCTATCTCAGAAGGCTCTAATCACCTGTCTGAGATAGGCACAGAACTCGAATGCCTGAGGGAGAAACTGGCAAGAATATGATCAGAACCAAATCAGATTCCTGTCCTGAGAAAAGGGAACATAATTTAGAGTGTTCTCCAATGTTCAGGCAACTTCAGTCTCTTGCTAGTCACTGGGGTCTTGATTTCCAGGTCTATTTAGTGTTAAGAGACTCTGAGGTAGGGGGAACCATGCAGAAGAGCCCCCTCCAGTCTGGCTAGGATACACTTTCTCATATCCGGAAATATAAAAGGGCATTTCATTCTTTTTAAAAAAATTTACTTATTTTAATTGGAAGATAATTACTTTACAATACTGTGATGGTTTTTGCCATACGTCAACGTGAATCAGCCATAGATATACATGTATCCCCACATCCTGAGCCCCCCTCCCACCTCAGGATAGGACACCCTATCCCTCCAGGTTGTCCCAGAGCATCAGCTTTGAGTGCCCTGCTTCATGCATCAAACTTGCGCTGGTCATCTATTTCATTCTTTCTAGATAACAAACAAGCCTTTTGAATGGGTGTTGTTTTAGGATTTCAACTATTCACTATTTTTTTCCTCACTGTTTACTGCCTGGAGGTTTTATTTCCTTTGCTGGTTATAATCTAAGAAATATTTCTCTCTGTCAAAAGTCTGACTTCTTGAGAGAAAAGATATTACATTTTACATACACATGTGCACGCGCATATGATTGTGTACTTGGGGTGGTTTTAGCAGTTGACATCCTGAGGCTTAAAGGGAGGGAGTTAAAAGATGACTTTCAGAGGTAAGGTCTTTGGGGCTACAGGACACATCCAGTCAGTAGGGAGACCTTTGCTCTACGTTTCCCTTCCTTCATTGTGATCTTGACCTGGGGCCTCTGGTTGCTTCTTTTTAAAATATTCTTTATTTATTTATTGTTTTGGCCAAGCCGTGTAGCATGTGGGATCTTAGTTCCCCAATCAGGGATCGAACCTGTGCCCCCAGCAGTGGAAGAGAGAAGTCCCTACCACTGGACCATCAGGAAAGCACCCCTCCAGCTTCTTTATCTAGTTTCCCTGGTGGCTCAGATGGTAAAGAATCTGCCTGCAATGCAGAAGATCTGGGTTTGATCCCTGGGTTGGGAAGATCCCCTGGAGGAGGGCATGGCAACCCACTCCAGTATTCTTGCCTGGAGAATCCCCATGGACAGAGGAGCCTGGCAGGCTATAGTCCATGGGGTTGCACAGAGTCGGACACGACTGAGCGACTCAGCACAGCACAGCTTCTTTATCATTCCTTATTGCTAAAATACTGAAACTTTAGTTAATGTGCTTTAACAATGTTCTGGACCAACCTCAGCCAATAATTTCATTCTGATATCCAGGCAGGTTCATTACTGAGGTTAATTTAAGACATAGTTTCCAAGCATGCCTCCTTTGTTCAGTCATTACTTGATCAACAGTCACTGAACCTTCTTGGACCAAGCACTGGTTTATGCTGAGCATATACCAAGTTGAATAGATGTGTTTCCTGCTTTCCAGCAAAGAGATAGATCTAAGCAAATAATTACAACATATTACAAGATATGAACGTGGAAGTATGGAGAAGGAGAAACTAATTCTCTCTGGGGAAGGTGATATTTCTCTTGAGTTCTAATGATTTTTCTGCTCTTCCCAAACCTCAAATGTCTACTTTCAGTGGGGCAACTTAATCTGTTCCTCTTGTTTGGAGCAAGAAGAAAATCTAGATAAAGTACCTCTAGAAAGATTAACCATCTAGGAAAGCAGTATCCTTTCTCAGTATTCCTGTATTCTGTCCTAATGCAAAAAAACTTCCTCTTCTACCTCATGTGTAGAGCAATGGCCCAAAAGACTGTTATAATGAGCAACAGTTCACATTCAGAGTGGTGCTATTGTCCCTTTTTTTGCACATCAGTATGTTCACTGGACTTTTTTTCTCTCTTCAGTCTTTTTCCTGTTGCCTGACAGTTACTAAAGCTATGTGACTAGTTACTTGACTGAAGTTAGAGAGGGGTCAGAGCACCCTTCAAAATAAGAGCCTGTTGGAAATATATTAGGAGGAGGCCTGTGATGGTACTGTGAATAACCATATTATCTTGATCTTGCCCATCTTATTATTTTGCTTGTTCCCTATCTGCAGAAGCAAGGATGACACTAAACTCAAGTCCCTGTCTCCCAGTGTAATGGAAAGTTGCCATCTCCACCTCTGTGGGATGAACACAATAAGCAATGGAAAAAAAAATGTATTTCTGAGAAGTTTTCCATTGTGTGTTTATCCACAATAGGAATTGCAGTATCCATGGTGGTGGGAGCTCCCTTTCACCTCACCTTTCAGTGAAGCCTGCAGATGGGAACTCTGTCATGCGTCAAGTACAAGTCCTACTTGGGGGTAGGTCACAGAAGTAAAATGGCAAACAAAAGAAGAACACATTATTGGTATGCTCACTGTTCTATTTTGAAAATACCTCAGTTGTACAGAACATTTAGGATGCTTGTAAATGTCACATTCCCAAGGAAGCCCAGTGTTCTAACATTTTTTTCAAAATAATGTTGCCACACGTCTGTCTGCCCAAATCGCACTTCTCATCATGATATTCGACAGAACCAGGAAGTTCACACTTCAGTCTAAAGGTTGACCTACATGACCCCTCCACCAAAAGACAGGAAGTGGCTCACTGTGTTTTTATAGCACATGATCTGAGAAGAGGAAAGCATTTTCTGTAATGGGCACATGCTGAGACTGCAGGTTTTGAAAAAAGTCATTGTTTTGACTTCCTGACACTCACATGTAAACAGTGCTTTTAGTCTCTGCTCTCAGCACTCTAGGACGGGATATGTATCCTGTTTCTGTGTTTGAGGAGGAAGATGAGACGCTGGGTAAATTGCTGCTTGGTAGACTGACATACAGTTATGTGACCCCCAAGGGAAATCGAGGTTTCACACTATCTAGGGATAGAAAGATGTCAAATTCTGCAGGAAGTTTAATTCTTTAAAATTCTGAATAATAAAATGTTTTCAAATATTAAATATTTTCATTTTAGCTCATGTTTCAAAGATTTTTACTATCAACCTTTAATTTATATGCTGGCATCTGTCATGGTCTAGTAAGGAAAAAGAAACCACAGTAGGTATTTCAAACAGAGGGTATTCAATACAAGGGATTAATAGCCTGAAAGCAAGGAAAAGGATGGTAAGCTAACCCAGAGATCAGTAAACCAGAAGTAGCTACCATCCCTAGGCTGGGAGGACAAAAAAAGACAAAGGCGGGGACAGCAGAAGTGGCGAGCAGGGGCCGGGGCTGCTGTCTCCGTGGGAGTGTGTGGGAGAGGCCACAGCTGAGATGTGCTGAGACGAGAGGGTGGGGTGCCTCACGGCTGGCTGGGGCAGCTGGGGCTTCTGAGAGTTGCGTGGCTGTGTCCAGGCCCCACGGGGGTTCCGAACCGTGCCAAAAGACTAGTACTGGAGTCTTTGCTGCCTGTTTGTGCTGGAGAGATGCTGAAGCAGTTGGAAGCAGGGGAAATCTCTTCTCCTCCCTTCCAGTCTCCCCCCACAGTGCCTGTCTCTGGCAGAATCTAACTGGAACACTGGCAAGAGAATCTTAGAAGTATGGTCCTCATATCCCCAGCCCCAGAGTCATGGGGCCCTGTGCAGAAAGTTGAGAGACAATACATGAATAAATGATCACAAATATACCTCCCTTGGCTACCAGTTCTGCACACCCTCTCTTCTACCCATTTTAAAACTTCTACTGGACAATAAGAACAATACCAGACTTCTGTCTAGCGAGTTATAACTTCTTTTATAAAAATATACTTTCATCTCCTTACCCTCAAAATGGAGTCACAAATCTCCAGTGCTCTTCATACCTATCTTCGGTGATTTTAATTATCTTTTTTTTTTTCATTAAAGACTATTATAAATTTAATTGTCACTAACACTATTTGTATAAAATAATAAGGAATTAGGATAAAGAAAATGAATGGAAACAAGTGAGGAAGAAACAGTTCATATCTGCTACTTTATTTCTGGAACTGGTCACAAATCCTCAAATGATATTTATAAATTCTCTTTCCTACCATCCATTCTATAGTCCTTTTGCCTTTAACCAGCTGGTCAGTGTTTTTTACCTGGTGAGGTGACCCAAACCTTTATTCTTGGGTCTAAATTATTTTTCAGTCCTGTCTGTTTTGCACATGATAAATGACTAAGAGATGGTTTTGAGAGTCCTTTCAGTTCTAGACCTAGTTTCTCCTGCCAGCACTGTGTAGCAACCAGTACAGATCAACAGAATCAATCACCCCAACCAAATATAGTAACTCCTTCCTTTGGTTCAGTGATATGAGGAACCCAGGTTGCCAGATGGCAGTCTCAGTTTCCAATTCAATAGAAACACTGTCTTCTCATAGGATGTAAACTCTCTAACAAGAGCACATTACATAAAGTTGTGAGAGTAGGAAGCAAAAATTCAGTAAGTGGATTATTAAGGGTAATAGAGGAACTACTGTTATTTTCATCTTTTTACTCCAGATCCATGGATTCTTACTCTGGAAGAAAAAAGCACCATTTATTGGTCACTGGTTTGCCATTTAAACCATTGTTTAGGGTTTTATTTATTTGGCTGCATCAGGTCTCAGTTATGGCACACAGGCTCTGGGGCATGTGGTCTCAGTAGTCATGAAGCACAGGCTTAGTTGCTCTGTGGCATATGGAATCTTAGTTCCCCAACCAGAGATCGAACCCATGTCCCCTGCATTGCCAAGTGGATTTTCAACCACTGGACCACCAGGGAAGTCCCTACTGGTCACTGGTTTAAGGCTACACTGCATCCTGTAGGACTGCGTACCTCACAAGGTGATCTCTCGGTTAGACCCGTAAATGAATATTTTGGAGGCCAGGCCACCTTCCTCTCAGGCCACCTGCTTCAAGGGATGAGTGGCAATACCAGTAAGTCCCATGGGCATGTACCCATTCATTGCTGCACTTTTCTGGCTGTGAAGTGAGCTGTTTAAATCGGAAGCAATTTATGTGGATGCCAAGAAAGAGAATAAAGCAGCCCATAAGCCGGTGGATCCTGTGTTCACAGAAGTCTTGCAAGCAGAGAAAACAAATCAGTGTCCAGAATAAGTGCCTATCCCAGTGAAGACTTGTAGCCCCTCCACTATGGAAGGGGTGCAGCAGAGCTGGTGGCTAAATTGCCCCCTTCCTCACCACACGGCGCTACAACAGGAACCAGGATTTCTTCTGCTATTGTCAGCTTGAGCACTTGGTAGTGCCCCCCAGATTGCTGGTAACCTGGTCATGACTGGGGATGGGAACTCCCTGTTGATGGGCCTGCATGCAACATCCATTCCTGATGTCATTCACGTCTTGTGTACACAGACCTATTGACTAAGTCCCTGGGTGTTTGGAGAAAGAACCTGACAGGCATCCACTGGATAGGTTTTCTTTTCTACCTGATTATTGAGTGTGTGTGTGTGTTAGTCGCTCAGTCATGTCTGACTCTTTGTGACCCCCAATCTCCATCCATGGGATTTTCCAAGCAAGAACACTGGAGTGGGTTGCCATTCCCTTCTCCAGAGGACCTTCCTGACCTAGGGATCGAACATGGGTCTCTCACATTGCAGGCAGGCTCTTCACTGTCTGAGCCACTAGGGAAGACTTTGATTATTGAGAGCTCCATCTAAAGCATGTGCTTTTGTGAGCATTCTCACAACATGTAAAGCATCCATGTGAATATCCTCACGCTCGTGCCAGTTTAAGAGGTCTGTCAACAGACTGCTTTGCTGTCTTTCCATCCTTTCTTTCCAAACCTGCGATGATCCAGCCTAACCGTTAGTCGTTATCCCTGAAGCAGTGTAGGCCTGTCTGTATCTTGGCCCATCTCTCAGTCCAGTCCAGGCAGACACTGTGATATATTACATCAAGATTTTCTCACTGAGAGGATTTCCCTTTGTCAGTGTTTTTGTTTTTGTTTTTTAAGCACACTCCTGAGCTATAGTGTTCTATTCCTCCTTTGTCAGTATATCGAGAAAAAACATCTGTAAGCCAGATCCTTCCTTGGTCATTTGTTCACAGGCAGAGCTCCATGAAAACCTAGTGTTAGTTGAAGGAAAGATGGCAGCGCAGCAGAAGAGTGTGCCACAAAAGCCTGAGTTGTCAGCACTTCTGACATTATTGTTGCTTTGGGATGTGTTTCAGCCTAATTTTACATATACCATTTCCACTGGGTGATGAAGTGTTGCTGTACATGCTTAATTTTGTAACCTAATGAATCAGGTAACACCCAGTCAGTTACAGGCAGCTCAAGTCACAGGGCTGGGGGTTCATTCCCTGTAAGGTCCAGTAGTGAGGCAGGAGCACTTTTGCCAAAGAACAGTTATCTGGGAAAGAGGACCCCTCTGAACTTTAAATTCTCAGGGTGTGCGCCTTGGTTATCCTTTGGAGGTTTGCATGCGTTCCGTACAGGATCCCTGTTTCCCAAGGAAGCATCCGGTGCTACTGGATCTGCTGGCTCATAAGGCCTGTGAAGCAGTATAGCTTGTGTGGGGTTAGTCTATGGCCTACCTCCTGGGCCAGTTGCAGAGCCTTCTTTTACCTGGTCACCACCCAATTCTGGCTACATTAACTAGTTTGTTCAGAGCAGCACAGTCAGAGGTGCCATACATTGCCTCCAAAATACAGAGGGCCATCATATGGTCAAAATTATTCTTGGTTACAACTTTCCTTTCATTCCGAGAGAATATGATCCAGAATACTGGGTTCCTAGGAACTTCATCTAGGTGGCTGAGTCCTAGCTTTCAAGAGTTGGTATTTAATACTTGTCCCTTTTGGTAAGTGTGTGTCTTAGGCACCTAATGCAAGGCATGCTACTATTGCTCATCTGTTTCAAACATCATGATGTCCCCTATGCAGTGAACCAGTTTGATCTCTTGGGATCAAGGTCCCTGCAGACGGGATTATGCCCAGAGACTTGACATAGCCCTAAGACAAGATGATGAGGGTGTTCTCTGGTAGCCCTTTCATTTTTAAATTGATGCCAAGTAAAAAGCATTTGTTAGATTAACAGCTGCCCAACTATAGTACCATCATACAGAAGTTTGCATTTGAGCTTAAGAGGTAATGGGAGAATAATTGGAATAAAGTTCTTCACAATTGGTACAATGTGGGAATATGTGGTATGCAATGTAGTAGTTGGTCCAAACATGGAAGAAATTTTAAAAAGTATATCAAGATATGATTACTGGGTCTTTGTTTGAAAAGGACAACATTATATAACTTTTGTGCCATTCTTTGCTCATTATAAAACACTATTACATCTTTTGAGGATAACATAGAAGATATATAAAATCAAAATGGAAAACAGACTAAAAACATAATGAAAAGTGTTCTTAATAGACTTGTACATAAAACAGTCAGGCTAAAGTGTATTCCTATTGAGTAGATGAGGAAAGTGAGACTTTCTATTTTTAGGTGCTTATTTGAGTACTCACAACTGATCAGTAATAGACTTTCAAATCAAAACCAGAGCTTGATATGTTGATATAGGTGATCGTGTTAGGCTATGTACATATGTTTGCATAATTAAAAGGTCAATTTTCATATTCTTGTTTTATTTTCTCTTTTATTTTCCTACTCCCTAAACTCTATCCTAGGAACAGAAGCAGAGAGAAGGAGGAACTCTTTTAAGACTGTGAAAGAATTGGTGGCCTTTGATTTGTTCTTCAAGTAGCAGAGATCTGTCCCCAGCTCTCTTGAAGCATCCTGAGGAAGAACTTGGAGAGCAGTGACTGTGTGGCCCCCCCAGAGAGACTGGATCTTAGAGGCTGGGCTTTTCAGCCCTGGCAAAGAATTCAGAGCAAGCTTGGCAGGAGTCAGCAGAGCTGAACTTAAGAGAGTGTCAGCGCTTGGACAGTGAGCACAGGTGTGGTGACTGGTGTGGACTGAAGACAAAGGGGCTTCATCCAAGTGATGTCATCTAGGTAAGTTCCCAGAGGCCTTCTCACAATACCTAGAGGCCCAGTGAGCTGATGACTTATCTTCAAATCTGTTTTGATTTTGGAGCAAAATGAAATATTGTGACATTTTGCATAAACCCTTGTGTGTGGACTCAAAGTCCTGCCTCCTCTGCATATATTTGTTTTGGGGGCACAGAGGCGAACGTAGGGCAGCAGTAAGGCTGGAACTGTGATTCTGGGTATCAGAGAGCTTGAAAATTTGCTTCATATCACCAAGGGCTTAAAGGGAGCAGAGTGGCCTTGCGTGCACCTTAATATCACTCTCCAGCCAACGTGCTTTCAGTTTATTATTGGTATGTGCCAGTGGCTGATTCACTTAGCTGTTTGGAAGAGAGTGCTAATGAGGCCAAGGTCAGGGTTCTCATTTCCATACAGGCAAATACTCTTAGTGAGAGAGAGCTTCAACTTCAGTCACCACAGATTAAATCCCTCATCGGCACGACTGCCTTACAGATACATGAGCTGGGTGATGAGAGGTCAGGCGAGAGGGTGTGAACGAGTCGGCATAAAGCCTCACCACCTCCCATGGCAAGAACTCAAAACAGATGTCTTGTAGAGACCCCTGAAATCTGTGTGAGTGCTCACAAAGGAGCCACCTGAACTAATTCACCAAAAGAGGAATATGTCGAACCAAGTGCCTCTGGTTTCTGAATAGAGTCTGAGGTGGCAAAAGGCTCTATCATCCGCTGGTTTAGTGCCATATCTGATCGGCACTAAATATTTCACTTGTGCACATGGTGTGGTATAACTTATAAAAATAACACAGCTTTTAAGAAGCATGTTAAAAATTCTGCAAAATGAAGCTGAGGATCTTAAGATTACATTTTAAATAAAAATTCTGTAAAGGAATCCATATTTAGAAGATACACAGTATTCATAAGATTTTTTTTCCCGTTATTGTGGTATAACTTATGTATGATACAGTAGTCTTTAGGGCTTAGTGCAGTGAATTTGGGCAATTGTATAAACCCATGTAATCACCACTCAGAACACGATATAGAACATGTTGTCATTCCAGAAGGTTCCTTTTGGCTCTTTCCCAGTCAGTTCCTCCTCTCCTTTCCCAGGTGACCACTGTTCTGTCACCGTAGGTTATTTTTGCCTTTTCTTGAACTTCATTTGGAGAAGAAAATGGCAACCCACTCCAGTAATCTTGCCTGGAGAATTCCATGGACAGAGGAGCCTGACAGGCTACAGTCCATGGGTTGCAAAGAGTCAGGCATGACTGAGCACCTATCACTCAACTATCACTCACTGAATTTCATTTAGATGTAATCAATCAGTGTGATAATAATAATAATCAAACACTTTTTTGGTGTCTAGCATTTTTCACTCAACATAACATTTTTGAGGTTCATATGTGTTATTACGTTGCACCAGAAGGTTATTTCTTTTTATTTTTGGTGTAAAGTTATTACAATTTGTCCATCATCCTGTTGATGAATATTTGGGTTATTTCTTGTTTTCAACTATTAGGATTAAGGCTTCTATAAACATCTTTGTAAAGTTATTAAAATTCATTTTTAAATTCCCATTTTTCCATGGTAAACCTCTGAGAACAGAAGTTCTTATGATAACTCCACAATCTCGTTCATGATTCTTTCACTTTGCTTTGATTTTCTTTAATTGTTATTGAGATCCAGGAGTTTAAAAAAGCAAAATTTCCCCAAGTGGTGGGTAAGTTATAGGTATAGGACTGAGAAGTACAAACAAAACGGCAGGTTCCATGCACCCAGGTGGGCATCAACTTCAACTTCCTGAGTGGCGCCTGGTTAAATCAAACATGCTTGCTTTTCCATCCTGCTTTCCAAAGCTTTTCCTGTTTGCCAATATGAGTTCATTCAGTTTGTTTGTTTGTTCAACCAAAATTTGTCAGACTCTTATTATATATTTGTTGGGCTTGAGCTGACTTTGCATTCATGACAGCAAGGGTTACATTTGAATCAGAACTCAGACAATAATGTTTGGTCTGCCCAGCACAATGCCAAGCACATAATGGAATTGAAATGTGTGTTTTTGAGTGAATGAAGGAACTCCCAGTTTAGTGTGGAGATTGCCCCGAATACAAATAAACTGGTATAGTGAAAATATGGAGAGAGTACTGTAGAAATATCTGGAGCATAAATATATGTTCTTGTTTTTACCCGAGCCCATTTGGTCTTATTGCTCTAAAGACACTTTCTCTGTTGGACTGTAATTTGTCTATGTATGGCTTTCTCCCCCATTTTGGGGCAGAACAGAGAATGTTTCCTATTAGTCTTGGTATCTCTAGCCCTCGGCCTATGGCCTGACACTCAGAACAGAGTCACTAATTCTGTATAATTTCCCCCACACACCCCTGCAAAAAAAAAAAAAAAATTAATCAGGAAAAGGGACATTTGAGATGGGCTTGGAGAGGAGACCCTGGTGGTAGAGGGTGGTGAGGGATGGTTCCAAACAGCGAGAAATCATGGTCCTTTGGGTACCAATCGTTTTCTCTCTTGGAAGATGGTCCCATTTAATTTCCTGAATCACTGTCATGATTTTGGATCTCTTTTAGCAATTCAGTTTTAATTAACTTTTTAAAAGCCCTTACTACATACACATCTACATAGCAAAATGGTCCTGAGCCAAGATTTTTTTCTTATATAATGTTATGTTCTTCTCATTTCTTTGAACAATTATTCTGTTGAATTCCTTGAATACAAAAGAAGAATATAACAAAAACAAAATAGTTGCCTAACATTTCAACAGAGGTTTTTATCCTGCATAGAATGAATAAAGAGAATTGTTATTATTATGACTTTTAGCCATTCCAGGTGGAAGGATGATCTATTTTTCAAATAATTTTTTAAAATTAAATGATTTCTTCTTCATAATTGGTGATCAAATTCAGCTAACATAATTTATCATTGAGCTGTATGCATTGCATTGGTTTAAAGAGAATATTAACAAAAAAATTAGAATCTCTTTATTTCATTTATTATACCAGTGGAAACCCACATAAGGATTCAGGAAGAGTATTTTATCCTTTTTCCTTTAGACTTACAGACTTTGAGTAAATTGCATAGGAAACTTTTCTCATTGAATGTTGGAGGTCATCTTTTAGTAAGCATGGCACAGAATGATTCTGGGCATTACGAATTCTAGGATATAAATTACAAGAGCTTGAAGATAGGAATGACTTTTGTAGGCAATGCATTGCACAAGGAGCAGAGTGGAAATGTCATCACTTATGTTTTATTTTGGAGAAGATCATCTTCTCAATTCTTTCAGTTCCTACTTTGCTTTCATAGATTTTGACATAAAATCTCATATTCTTTGTAGATACAACATAGAAGTCTAATGTTTCAGAATTTAGAATAAAACTTTCATTCTATGCTTTTAATAAGATCTTAAAGCATTTAGGAAGCATTAATTAAGCTTTACAAAGCAACTCTAAGATGATTTGATCAATTCAAAAACAGTTATAAAGTTTGTACTCAGCTTTCAATTACTGTATGTCCTAGTGGAGAAAAAGCACAGATAATACCCCCAAAACATTTCTATTGATTGAACAGTGGTACAGATATTTTTAAAAATGTGGCTAGTCCAAAATCCTTTATATTTTATCAGAATGTGTTACATGATTTTTAATGAAATCATATGAAATATACTATCATATTTATGCTTTAATTAAATGAAATTTATGGTAAAGTCATCTCCTTGTATATATTCTGATTACTGAAAGGAAGAAATAGCTGTGTGTCAGGCTGATTGTCAGAAGTGGTCCAGAGATGTGTGTTTTTGTCTGCAAAGTGAAATCACCTATAGAAGGTTGCATTTCATATTACTTTAGAGATCAGAGAGCTCTCGTCCTAGATAAACCACATCAGCATGAGACCAGCTCATTTGGTAGGTAAAAATGAGGTCTACTATAGTGACAGATAATTTGCTGGCAATGGTTAATAATGTTACTATTTACAATTGAGAGGAAAGAGAGGGGCAATGAAATTTTTTTTACAATGAAAGAATGTTTGAGTAAGTTATGTCCCATCTACCTCATGTCATGCAACGACCACTAAAAAATTGTAACTAGGTGACAACAATCTCAACCGAGAGAGACAGCGCTTCTTCTAGGCTATGTCTTTCTCTAGTTCTTGTTTCTGGGTTGGATGCCCCTTCTGCCTGAGATTGAATGCGACCTATTGTCTGTATATTCTTCATTATAGTTCCTCTGAGAGATCCTGTGCTGTTTGACAGTTGGGACCATGGCAATATTATTAATCATTTTATTTCCAAATCCTAGCCAAGTATTTGGCCCATGGTTGAGTGTGTGTTAATTGCTCAGTTGTGTCCAACTCATTGTGACCCCACGAACTGTAACCTGTCAGGCTCCTCTGTTCATGGCATTTCCCAGGCAAGAATACTGGAGTGGGTTGCTATTTTCCTTCTCCAGGGGATCTTCCTGACCCAGGGATTGAACCTGGGTCTCCTGCATTGCAGGCAGATTCTTTACTGTCTGATCCATCAGGGAAGCCCATGATTATCACTCACTAAATACTAATTTCAGTCAAAAAGGATGTTACGATTAATAATACCAAAAAAAGGGGCTTCCCAGGTGGCTTCAGTGGTAAAGAATCTGGTTGCCAGTGCAGGAGATGCAGGATACACAGGTTCCCTGGGTTTGAAAGATCCCCTGGAGGAGGGCATGGCAATCCACTCCAGTATTCTTGCCTGGAGAATCCCATGGACAGAGGAGCCTGGAGGGCTACAGGCCATAGGGTCACAAAGAATCAGACATGACTGAACAACTAACACTTTCACTTTTACAATTATGTATCTATTTGTGTGATCTTATTTTTTTTTGCTGCTGCCTCCATGTAGGCAAACACTATGCATTTTTGTCTTGTTTTGTCATTGCTACTCTATCCTCAAGCTTAGCACAGGATCTGTTACATAATATGCATGTGTATATATTTCTTGCCTGGATAAATGAATTCATTTGTGTTCATGCATGCATTCCCAGTAGGACTGGGTTAGCAGGTAGAATGATCACACAGAGCTTCACCAATGGGGAAGAAAGCAGGAGCACAGTTATCAAATGAATATGAGTTGGGGGCCAGAAAAGGACGCCATAGATGTTGAGACTCAGAATCAGGGGTCAGGGTTACCTGTCTCTCTTGCCTAAGGGGACAGTGGGTCCAGGGCCTTTTGGTTTAGGGCTGAGCAAAGATGTGTTCACAGGTGGGCTTTCAGCAGTGTGCAGAGGTCTTGGGACCCTGTGGTCTGGAAGCCACAGAGGGCTGACGTAGTGTGTTTTGAACATGTTTGGTTCAGTTCATCACTAAGCTCAGAAGGAGTGCATGCAAGGTTCTTTTTCTCCCCTTCCCTACCTCAGCCTGTAATAAGATATCTGAAGTCAAGGAAACCCCAACAATCATCCAAAAACTTCACCACCACCCCAGCCCTGCTTCTCCAAACAGCATTAGTGTTCTTTTTGCCTGATACACACACACACACTCATGAGGTGGAAATTTGTAGGTTTGTGCACAGAAAGCATGTTGGGAAAGCAATACTCGGAGTCCTTCCCCTTCCTTGAGCAGGCCTTCACAAAAGAAAGCTTTCTGTTACTTCTGCAGGAAGTTGCGGAGGGAGGCCTAATAGGATTCTTTTGCACACAGCTCGCCCTGTGCCGAGGTGAATCATACATTTCTCTGATCAAGGCTTGCTGTCAGTGACTCAGGCCTCTCACGGTGTCCCCTGTACCCTTACCCTGGGCTGCCTCTCAGCTGTGGCGCGCAGCCGCTCTCATTCACAGGAGGGCAGATGCCGTCTTCCAGTCAAGTTCTCTCTCCAATAAACCACTCTGCTTAGGGCTCACCCTGGTGTGATAAAACTGTGGCGGGCCTAATAATAGAAACCACAAATCCTGCCTGCCAATCCTGCATTCTAACCTCTAATCCACTTGTAGCAAGGACAAATGTTTTCAGGAAAATAAAATGACTCTGCGTAGAGCACAGTGACACAACGGCCCCCGTTGTCAAAATTTCCACCCAAAAGCCTAGAAACAAGGGGCTGGCTTCTACACTCCTCTCCTCAGTCGCCATATACCTGGTTTCAGCCTTCCTCTAATTTCTAATACAGCCTGAGTGACAAAAGCAATGAAAAAGAAAATGAAAAGAGGACACGGGCAGGAGGAGGAAAGATACATACAATTTCATCATTGTTACAACTTATTTAACGATGGGAATTTGTCTTCTGTCATTCAGTACAAGGCAGAGAGCCCAATGGAAGTTCGGTGTTAGATGAATAGGACTCTCACGTTAATCAAACGGAAAGTTGGCTACGTGGGTGGATTCCTTAACTGAGTGATTGGATTTGAGGACCTGCGGCAGCCAGCACAGTGGAAAGTATCCTCAGAAAACCCAAGAGTGAGTCCCAGCTCACCACCCACCAATCAGATCTGGTTCCGAGAGACAATTTATTTCATCCCTCCAGCCTCGGAACTCTCATCTCTAAAACAGTGTTGAAAGTAACAGACCTATTGGCTGCACAGAGCTGATGTTGAACCGTGGTGAGAGAGAATGTCTAGGAAATGCTGTGTAAACTGTAAATCTGTCTGTAACTAGGAGGAATGATTATCACTGGACACAGATCCATCGATTGTTTCTGATTGGCTGTACACAGAATTAAAGGCCCCCAGAAAATAGCTCAGCCTTCCTCTCTAGCTTCGGGACAGAGCTTCAACACTATTCTACTCAAACCTTGCCTCTCACCCTTCAGTCCTGAGGGTCTCCAAAGACCTCTGGCTCTCAGTTAACTGTTACACCCCCAGCCAGCGGTAGGGCAGGAGTTCCTGGTTTGATTTGTGTTTTAACCAGCTCGGCCCTGCTGCGGCTTGGTCACCAGTGTGCTGTCACAAAGACACAAACCAGAGTGGAATTAAACACAAACTATGGTGAGAGAGGAGTTCTGAGAAGAATGTGATTTAACAAATGAGCTATGTGAACAGGACTCGGAAAACTGTGACTGCAGACTTCTCTCAGGAGCTCGAACTTTCTCAGTTTTGAAACACCACATTTACTTAGCCTGGTGGTGAGTGTCAGTGAATTAACAATGTGCACTGAAGTCTCTCAGCTGGCAGTGTGATAAAATTTAAAATATTTTTCTTGTTCAGTATCATGTTAGAATTTTCATGGCATTAATGAAAGGACGTGATGCAATGGAAAAGGATCTGCTTGCTGATACAGGAGATACAAGAGTCTCAGATTCGACCCCTGGGTCAGGAAGATCCCCTGGAGAAGAAATTGGCAACCAACTCCAGTATTCTTGCCTGGAGAATTCCGTGGACGGAGAAGCCTGACGTTCTACAGTCCATAGGGTCGCAAAGAGTCAGATATGACTGGGAATACACACACACAGAATGAAATGAATAGTAACGCTGTTAGGAAGAGAAAAGTGTTAGTAGCACCCAGGTCTCCTGCATTGCAGGCGGATTCTTTACCATCTGAGCCACCAGGGGTTGAATGTATTTTCAGGGAGTTTTGGGGCGGTTCATTCTTCTCTTTTGAAATGCATGACAATAGATTTATAATTGAAGAAATAAAGAAAGAGGTCAGGAACAATCAGCACCTGATCATTGGAAGACAGCCACTTACTTTTTTTTTCTTTATAGATAACATTTTAGTAGTTTCTTGTATATCTTTCTGATATTTTTATACATATCCAAGCAAATACAAATACATAATCATATGTATATGAATACATCTCCCCTTCCCCCCACTTCTCAAAAGGTGAGTCATCCAGTATTTTATGTCAGAACACTTACAGCCCTGTTCAAGTAATAATAATAAAACAGCTATAAGAGAGTAGATGTTTTTGGCCTAGACTTTGGCTGGTTATAACTTCTGAATGTGAGAGTCTTGGTGGTTACAGATACATATCTTGCTGTAGTACTTGCTAATCAGAACCAATCATTTCCCTTGGTTCCCAGAGGCTACCAAATAATATACATTTGCCTTTACCCTGCTCTGCAGTGAAAATAAAATCAGAAGAGAAAGAAGAAGATATGAAGTGGAACAGTGTGGTTGGGAAATTCCCACACCTTTACCCTAGAAAAAAAAAAAAGAAAGAAACTTGCTTATAAGTAAGGCCAAAGGGAATATTAAATGCATACAGTATGAGTCAAAGTACATCCTCTTAACATTTATTCATCAAAGTGGATCGTTGATCTTGGCTGCATATGTGAAATTTAAGGGTAGCAGCCTGGGCTCTCTGTCAGTGCCTTTGTATCAAAAACCACAAGTGTCTGAGTTCTTACTGCTTAAGTGCCTAGATTCTAGGATGTTTTGGTTCTGTTTTTTTTTTTTTTTTTATCTTGTTTTTGGCTCTTGAGAATCCAAAGAATGATTTCTTAACAAAAAATAAGACTAGCCAATAAAGGAAGAAAAATCAGAAAATTCCTCCATGATTTAAGACAAGATTTAAATATTTTTTCAGTCTTTTCTTTCTCCAAGCAGATTTAATTTAGAAGTATGAACCAAGAAAAATTACAACATTGTGCTCTGGCCAGCTTGCTTCAGATAATAGCTTGTGTGACCAGTGGAAGTCTTGGGGGAAGGGAAATTCAGAGAGTAACGAGGAACTTCTCTGTCATCTCAGGGTTTCACAATACACACAGGACACATTTGTAGCTGGCCCTCCGTTAGCCCAAAAGATTAGCTAATCCCTTGTTTCACCATAAAATGCATTTTCAGTGGAAGGTCCTGAACTGTATGCAAAGAGTCAGTGTGGCAGGCTCACATTTCTCCTGAATCACAGTTGAAACATGCTGTGTACTGTTGATGCAGAGTTGGGCGGTCAGGGACCTGGGGTGGCTCCTAGGGGTGTGCTGGGTGGACCTGAGCCTCTCCTAGCCCACCAGTGGAGCAAGCCGAGTCCCATGTCTAGGGCGCCCTGTGAATCCTGCAACACTGTTCTTAGAGGAGTATCAGATTCCTGAAGCCCAGAGTTGGATTAACTGTCCAGGTACTTCAGCCAAATTCTGACCCAAATAAATACATCCTGTTGATATAACCTTTCACTTCTGTATAGTGGAACCGTGACCTCCTGTTGCTCCTAGAGACAAGATAAGCAGTTACATCCTACCCTAGTGCTTTTGAAATGCCTTTACCAATAGCCTGAAGCCTGCTTCATCATTTGTGGGTTGCCCACTGGCTCTTTTTTCTCTAGACATAGTCATTTATTTCAAAAGTGCTGGATGGAGTTTTTGAAATTATAATTATTTAAATTTTATTTTAATTTAAAGAATTTATCACAGATTTATTATGCTAGAAGACACTTTAGAGATCATCTAGTCCAATGGTCCAGTGCCTTATATTTTAAATATAAAGACATGGAGAGTCCAGAGAAGTTAAGTGCCTTGCTCAAGGTCACTCAGCTAGTTAGCTCTAGTAAATTTGCCGTGAGTGCACAGGCTGAATTCCTAGACTGTACCTTCAGGTTCCATGTTTCCATAGCACCTCAGTAAACAAAGGCCCTAACTAAGAGAGCAGTTTTGTCACATGTATGACGCCTAGCACTTTTCGCTTCTAAGATGTGGTGGGGATCCTACCAAGAATGCCCGTGGCCTGAGATCAGCTCAGACGGTCAGCTGCTCACAGAGTTTCCTGTGTGCTGAGGCACCATAACAGCTGGGGCCTATCAGTCACATTTGTCTTTCTGAAAAAACCCCATAACGAAGCTGTAATTTAGCATAGATTCCAAATCACACAAATGACCAAAGTCATATGCTTTGCCCATCTTGCACCAGAAAGTTCTCTCTCTATATATAAAATACAAAAATATTAAATAAATTCTAGGAGTAATTAGGGTGAAGGGAAAATTGTTTTAGTTTTGATAGGAAAATAATAAATCAGATGTGTACATAGATATATTGGGCTTCCCTTGTGACTCAGCTGGTAAAGAATTCACCTGCAATGTGGGAGACCTGGGTTCAATCCCTGGGTTGGGAAGATCCCTTGGAGAAGGGAAAGGCTACCCACTCCAGTATTCTGACCTGGAGAATTCCATGGACTGTATAGGCCATGGGGTCACAAAGAGTCAGACACGACTGAGTGACTTTCATACACATCACATAAGTATCACAGAGTCCTTGTTCAGTGTTACCCTTGTTAACCTTCTGGCAAGGGGTATCAGCTTTGGTTTTAAGTTGCTTAGTGGCCTTAGCAAAGTGGGACAGATGATTTATTGTAAGATTCGGAATATTCATAAGATTAAAAAAATCAAGTCTTTTATTCATAAAGACTGGGGAGAGGTTCTTCCCTTAATACTATCCTCTCAGTAGATATAACAGTGAATTTCTTACAGATGTGTCTCATTATATTCCTCAGTGTAAGCCAAAGGCACAACTCACGCAAAGTAGAAAACGTGTTTCCAGGATATTGAATGTGGGTGCAAAACAGTGGATCTAAGTACACACCGAGATGTTTAGAAATCTGTGGATTATACATCCTTCAGCAAAGCTTCTGTAGCTACTATCCCTTAAGATTATTTTAGAATAATTACTGGGCAGCAAAGAAAGAATTAAATAGTCCAGTAAAGACAATGGTTCCTGAGGCCAAGGCTACTCATGATCCCTGTATGGTCATGCCATTCAAGATGGCTGTCCTCTTGCTCTCTGTCCATCGCCTGCTTGACCAGCCCTGCTTCACCAACACAACTACCTAGTCCTTTTAATTAGAGGGATTAACCAAAACTGCCTGGGCGCTTGGCCCTGCTCCAGACCCTGGTTTCCCAGGTAAATGATGAGCCCACCTCACATCAGTTCCCCCTATGAATAGTAGCCTCCTTCTTTCCTAGGTAGTGACGATTGCTGCCATGTTGTGCCTGCTACAGGCTGTACACTGTGGGGCTGTCACTCCAGGACCTGTTGATACAGGTCCTGTATCCTGGACACATAAGATCCCCTGACCAATAAATTGTTGATGGCCCTGTTGCTGTATCCAGGTTCTTTCTTTGGTCTCAAGGCATCTGCAAGGCTTGCCGGCCTGCAGAGTATAGCCCAACAGTCCCCAGTATCTTTGTCCACTGCTTCTTTTTGTACCGCAGCTAGACAACGTTTCTCAGTTGCATAGGCAGTAGGTGTAATCATGTGAATGAACTTGCCTGGCCCATCTTTGTTCCATTCTTTCTCCTTTCCCATATATCCAAGGAGTTCCAGAGGACTTCAAATATCTTGAGGAGGCCAGAGCTATAAGATGGAAGGAGCCTGGGTCCCTGAATGACTGAAGAGTCTGTCATGAATACACAGTGGATTCTGACATAAGGAAGAGACAAACTTTTACTTACTGAGTTTGGGGTTCCTTTGTTTCAGCAGCTAGCATTATATTAAACAATGTAATCTTCATATTTCAAACTATAAGTTACACTGATGAGGCAGATGCCTTCCTAATCAATCACACCTCTTTATGTTGAAAACAACCAATCACCCAAACAAATTACTGGTTTTTTCAAGACCGTGTCATTTGACTTCCATTAGTCTCTAGGAAGAGTTCCAGGAAAACATCTGCTTCATTGACTATGCTAAAGCCTTTGATTATGTGAAAAGCTATGACAAACCTAGACAGCGTATTAAAAAGGAGAGACATCATTTTGCCAACAAAGGTTCACATAGTGAGTGCTATGGTTTTTCTGGTAGTCATGTATGATTGTGAGAATTGGACCATAAAGAAGGCTGAGTACTGAAGAACTGATGCTTTTGAATTGTGGTGCTAGAGAAGACTGTTAGAGTCCCTTAGACAGCAAGGAGATCAAGCCAGTCAATCCTAAAGGAAATCAACCTGAATATTCATTGGAAGGGACTAATGCTGAAGCTCCAATACTTCAGCCACCTGATGGGAAGAGCTGACTCATTGGAAAAGATGCTGATGCTGGGAAAGATTGAAGGCAGGAGGAGAAGGGGGCAGCAGAGGATGAGATGGTTAGGTAGCATCACTGAATGGACATGAGTTTGAGCAAACTCCAGGAGATAGTGGAGGACAGGGAAGCCCGTCATGCTGCAGTCCATGGGGTTTCAAAGAGTCTGACCGATCTTAGTGACTAAACAATAAGCAAGTCTCTAGGAAATGGATTAGTTTGGGAATCAGACTGCCTGGGCTTGAAACTTAACTTTGCCATCTTGTGTGCCTTGGACAAGGTACCTGACTTTCCTAAGTGTCAGATTCCCCCATCTGTAAAAAGGGGATAATATTGGCCCTGGAGAAGGGAATAGCAACCCACCTCCAGTATTCTTCCCTGGAAAATTCCATGGATAGAGGAGTCTGGTGGGCTAAGTCCATGGGGTCACAAAGAGTTGGACATGAATGAGTGGCTAACATTCTCAGGGTTGTTGGAGAAAGTGTTTAGCTGGAATTTGGCATCTAGCAAGCACATGATTGATGCTAGCTCACAATGTTGCTGTTCTTCAGAAGTGTGTACTCATTTATTGGCTTACACAAGGAAGGCCCAAGGCAGGACAAGCTGAGTCTGTGCAAAGCTGTCTAAGTTTCTAGCAGAAAAGCTGTTCAGAGCATCCATGCTCTCCATCCCACCCCACCTTCTTCTATGTTGCCTGCCCCTGCTTTGTGAAGCAGAGCTATAGCCCATTCAAAATTCAGACTTGAAAGCAAGCTGTCACAATCTGCTGAGACCTACTCAATCCATCTAAAAATTTTTGAACAACTTTCATATGATCCTTCTGGACAAAGAAGATGAAATAACAGTAATAATCTCTCTCAACAAGTAGAGGCTTTTGAGTGTATATTCTTTTTTAAAAAATTTTTAACTCAAAAAGCCTAAGATGATTCTATCAGAGAATTTTTTGATGTTGGAAAAGTCTTATAGTATTCCTTGATAAGGCATGGAAAAATTGTTTCTGGATCTTCTGGGAAGATCATTTTGCCAAAATAGACATTTTTGTGTTGAAACAGGAAATAACTCCATTTTTGCGCTAGGTAAATCTTTCTTGAGGTATTTAGTGTCTTTTTTCCCTTGCCCCTGACTGGAAATACAAACATAGCTAGAGTCTTGGCTAATAATAACATCACGATGTGCACAGACCTGGCCTTCCTCAACAGCTTGCTGAGTTATTTGTGTCAGAAAGGATTTTATCATAAGTACATTTCTTCTATTGCCGTCACATGATGCACCATTGAATTTCCCATCACACAGACGTTCTAATCTCATTTACAGTCACAGAGGTTGAAAATAGATAATTAATCAGCATCTAAGTACCTTACAATCTGTAAAGTAAACCAGATATGGCCAGCCTGAAAGCACTTTGGAGCATTGTGGGAGCTCTGGACTGGGGGCTAGTCAGCTGTTAATGAGTCCCATGACTTTCCAGCACTCCTGGGTTTCTCTGTGATCCAGAGAAACTGAGTTTGTTTCCCTCAGTATCTCTCCAGTCCTCTGGTAGGAGGAGAAGCATCATAGCTATAAGTATTTCAGTGTCATTGACAATATTGCCTTCTTTATTTATGACGCAAAACAGACTAGGGTCACATACAGGATTGATATGGCTTTTTCTGAACCTAGGAAGAATGTCTGGGGAGAGCTGCCAGTCTCCTTGTTCTTAATTCTCTTTGATTCCACCAAATGCTCCCAGAGCAACAAGTTATACTGGAACTGAACTGGGTTACTTTACTCTTGTTTCTTCTTCCCCCTGCATTCCTCCCTTCCTCTCTCTCTTCATTCATGCATTTTTACATTTAATTCCCATGGCAGTAAATGAAACTTCTTTGAGAATATCTGCTAGGCAAGTAGTGAAATAAGTGACTGAATATAACTTTATGACCTGACTTTGTTTGAGCCCCTCACCAGTTCCTTAAATCTGTTTAGAATCGAGCTATTTAGTTCATCTGACTAGTTGACAACTAACTCATTAGTAGTTATTCTTTATCGCAGGATTCCCCTTCACTCATCAAGTGTTCTGTGAATATAACTGGGAACAGAGGGGCACTTGAGGATGGATTTAGAGAACTGCAGGCACCTTTACATTTGTAGGATGCTGACAAACAGAAAAATGCAAATTGAAAACAAATGGGGTAATTTATAAAACTGAAGTTCTTTGACTCAAAGATGAGGCTTTACCAAGGAAAGTGGAAGGGCGGAGTTGTGTTTCCTGTTCAAGAACTGGCTGGGTCGTGTCGTCTACGTGCCATCTGAGAGAATGTTTCATAACAGGAGGAGCCCTGCAATGCAGGCAAGACCCAGCCTGACCATACAAGATGTAACACCTCCAGCTCGAACCCAGGTCAACACAAACCTCAGTTGTAACTCGGCTCCCAGCCTGTCTGATTTCCGTCATAGCGCTCAGTGTGATGTGCCATTTTCTAGTTTTATTATTTTGGAGAACTGGAAGTGAACTGATAGCTGAGAGCTACGTCCAGCTGCACTCTCCCATTCAGTACCATGTGCAGTGGGGTGCTCGGTGTGCTGGGATCTGAAGGTCCCTGTACTCTAGGTTTCAGTTCTGTTGCTGTTATTGTTGTTGTCCTTACTGTTTTGCTGTCAATGGTGGCAGAGGTTATTGGATAGGCCTTGGCCAGCTCCCGAGGGTTGCTGCTTTGCCCAGTGACCGTATCTTTCCTGTTAACATGCTGATCATACTTGGAAATTATGAGTCAGTGAAATGTAGCTGTGAGCCGTGGGGGTGGGTAGATTACCAGAGAAAGTGCAGCCAAAACTTCCTGTACCAACTCAGGGTCATTATCTTTGGGGGAAGATAGGGACTCACTCTGGCAATAGGAACAACTATACTCAGCTGGCATGTGTTGTGTTCAAAATGGATTTAAGGAGAGGACAGGGGCACACACAAAAAAGGAAACCCATGAAAGTTCCTTTTGTGGACATTGGGGTGGAGTTTTGCGAGCCTGTTATAATATCACTGTTATTGACACCTTCCACTTGCTATTAGTTGGTGAGACTCATTAACTATTCACATTGGTCTGCCCTCATTCAACTCCTAGCAACCGCAGTTACAGTCCTATTTAAAATAATAGAGTGAGATTGGTAACATTACTGATTTAACAGGAAATTAGAAGACTTACATTCACAGAGCTTAGGTAATTGACACCAACAGCACTTTTCTTGTAATTTATGCACTCTGATTGATTTCATTCCCTAGCTAGTCCTAAAAGAATCTCTGAAGCATATTCAGCCATCAGATTACTGTGCAAAAGAATTAAATGAGTATTACCCTGCTTGCTATCTATTCCAGAGCTGGTGAAAAGTTTCCAAGTGGTTTGGAGCTCAGGAATCAGTCTAAAATTATAACGCTAATACAAAAGAGTTCAGCCTCAGAGCATTTCTTTGTGACAGCTGTGAATTTATATGAAGAAATCTTACTGATAAAAAGAGCACAATTACAAATGGGTCATTTGTTTGTGCTCTCAAGAGTATTTTTATAAACTTATGTTGATACGTATTCCCTGGAATATCCTAAAAAAACATTTGCTTACCTCTAATAATGTTGTTTATAAATGACCCATTTCCAGATGTTCCTTCAGGGTGGTATTTGCATAATAATATATGACCATGCTTCATCCCACCCCCACAAATAATTAACAATGCTAAGAACAGGATATGTTTGATAAATGAGGAAGAAACACTAAATCCATGTATTCTACTCTGGAAATTTCATGAAACAATGGCGAAGAGAGGCAATAAACCTACAGTGTTCAAATAAATCATTGTTATTATTTTTTGGCTATTTACTTAGCAGAATAGGCACATTTGGGATCTACCTGCCTATTTCTCTAGCTTCAGATGCCACCATGTTCCCTCGTACTTTTATTCAATCATGTGGGACTGTCCAGAATTCCTCACGTACATTACCTGTCTTCTGTACTGGGACTGCTACACTGGCTCTTTCTTCTTCCTGACATGTCCTTCTGCTTCTTCACCTAATAACAACTGCTCATCCTTCAAAACCGAGTTCAAAGGTCACTGCCTCCAAAATCTCTGTAATTCCAAAATCTCTTTCAAGTCCTCATCCTCCGTGCTCCCTTGGTGGCCCATGACTGAGCCCATCCTAAACTTTGTTTCACAACAGTATTAATGTGATTCTTGTGTTTATCGTTCCATCAGACTGTAAGTTCCTTGAGGGCAGAGATCACAAGTTAGTTAACTTGTGAATTACAGCAGCTGTATTGAAGAAGGAAATGGCAACCCACTCCAGTATTCTTGCCTGAAAAATCCCATGGACAGAGGAGCCTGGTGGGCTACAGTCCATGGAGTGGCAGAGCCAGACATGATTGAGTGCACATTATAGCATGCACAGCAGCTATAATACTTGACACAGAATGGTGGTTGATCAGTGCTTACCAAATGATTTGTGAAAGTAGAAAGCAATCCTTTGAAAGGCCAAGTTTATGTGATGCTACCATTTTTAAGTTAAACCTGAAATTCAGTTCTAACACTTTTTATCATATACACGCACATGCACGAGTGATTACTGATGAGCATGCAGTTTGAATAGTAACTGTGTCTACACTCTCAAACTGGCTAAAATTCCCTAAGAAATTTTAGGGATGCTTAGCCCTTCCCAGGTATAGCTCACAGAGTTCTTAGATTCCCAGTTGTGCAAGGACTCCAGAAATACCCTGGGCTTAAGACTTTTCGTGGTAGACACGGGGGAACAAGGAGGCCCGGAGGTCTAGTAGTGTCTGAAGTTTGGAGTGGGCATCCTCCACCTCAAGAAGGATGGGCTCAGTTCCATCATCCATTCTCATCCTCACCTCTCCCTGCCTGTGGAGACCAGAAAGCTAAGAATAACATTTCTCAGAGTCCTTTGCAGCTAGGGTTCCATCAGATAAACTCAAGATTTAATTTCGAGGTAAGAGATGCAGGTGTGAAGATGTGGTAACGATGGCCTGGTTCTAGAGCTAGTCGCTGAGTTGTGGCCTCATAATCCAGTAGGAGGGCTCTTGATTCAGCAACTTCTGGAAACAGACTTCTCCCCATGGGGTGGAGGCAGTTGGTTCTAGGGTCTGGGAGTTGTGCTTGAAACATCAGCCAGCCTAGAGCAATGTTTTTCAAACTATAAATAATACAGTCTATTTAGTGCTATGGAACAAGCATTAAGAAAGATAGAAATTATATAGAATAAAATAAAATGGAATAGAAAAAAAAGTATATTGTCCCTAGTAAAGGTTAATTTGTTTTATGCAACTAATATTTCAGGGTCATACATGCGTGTACCTACATTTACATATGTGTATTCTGAGTCACAACATAAAATATATTTCTAGCTATGAGTTTTAGTCACAGAAGTTCAAGAACATCTGGCTTAGAGCCTAACCTCTGGCATTTTCAATAATCTTCTTAATCCTTTCCTTTTAAAACTATCCAGAAGGATTTTTTTTTTTTTTAATCAGGAGAACATCTGTTCTACTGCCCATCAGGCAGCATAAAGGTATATAGATTTTCTTTCTTTTTTTTTTAAAGCTGTTGGTTGCACAAAGAGGTGCATGGCATTTTATTTGAACCAAGTTACCGTCTATGTTTTTTAGGGACTCCCTAATAACTTCTTTAATAAAAACAAGATAAAAGTGTTAGATATGAGTGTATGTTTGGGGATTCCTAAATTTTTCTGGTTTCACAAAATGTTTTAGGTACCACAGGGGGAAATTTATGCTTGAACCATCCTAACAAACTCCTTGAGAAGCCCTCTTTCCTCTCTGGCCTTTCTTGGTGAGAGGGGGCTGGAACCCTGCCTGAAAAGATCAGTCCATACCTACATGCTTCCAGGATCTGGGGTTCCTGATACACAGCTTGGAAGGGAACATCCCTGGAGATGGCCCTGCTCCAAGCTTCTTAGGAGGGACTGACCCAGGGTTACCATCAAGATAGTCATAGGTGTTGGGTTAAGTGGGCCCGCAAAATTGTTTTAATATGATAAAGAATCAAAATAAAGATATGACAGCTGTGGAGAAGAAAAATCCAGTGAAGATCAAGACAGGAACTGGTTTAAATCCTCTCTTAATTGCTGCTCTGGGCAAAAAGTCAGCTGATCACCTAGGATCGAAAGAAATTCAGTAACCCCACAATTCTTCTGACTCTTTGTAATTAACTTAATGCTGCTTTTATGCCAGTCTTTTGCTTAGAGGCCATCCTGACCAGGGGCCTGGGTGTCCCCACGGAGAGGAACTGGATAGCTGGTGGACAATAGGCAGAAGAGGGGTTATTCTCTGTGCTTTCACCCTGTTTGTATTTCATATCATGTATAAGTATTGCCTAGTTAAAAGCAAATTAAATAGCCCCAACACTTGTTCCCCACTCCATATTCTCAGCTGATGACTTGTTTTTTCACTACAGGGAGAAAAGTGGAAAATCCAAAGATATTCTACACATTCCCATAGTCAGTCAGTCAGTTCAGTTGCTCAGTCGTGTCTGACTCTTTGAGACACCATGGACTGCAGCACGCCAGGCCTCCCTTCTATCACCAACTCCCGGAGTTTACTCACACTCACGTCCATTGAGTTGGTGATGCCATCCAACCATCTCATCCTCTGTCATCCCCGTCTCCTCTTGCCTTCAATCTTTCCCAGCATCAGGGTCTTTTCCAATGAGTTGGTTCTTCCCATCAGGTGGCCAAAGTATTGGAGTTTCAGCTTCAACATCAGTCCTTCCAATTCACATTCAGGACTGATTTCCTTTAGGAGGGACTGGTTGGATCTCTTTGCTGTCCAAGGGACTCTCAAGAGTCTTCTCAACTAATGCCTAAAACAGTGCCTGAAATGCTGTGGCCAACTTCCTACATGTGTGCTGAGTGACAGCAGGCTTTCTACAGCCTCCCAGGGTTCTCCCGGAGCCTGTGTTGAAAATCCCTCAACAGTCTCCACGTGCTGCCCTGAGCACATGGCGTCCATCTCTACAGGGACCTCGTCTCCCATTCGAGCCATCATCATCCTCACCACATACTTTTTTTTTTTTGGCTGCGCTTAGTTTCCTGAACAGGGATAGAACACCAGGCCCTGGCCTTGGAAGCCCCAGGTCCTCACCACTGGACCACCAGGGAATTCCCCTGACCGCATTCTTTAATGCAGCTCCTTTCTCAACTCTCAGTTAAGCCTTCTCTATTCTTTCCAATTCCTCAGCCATGTTGTCTCCTTTTAACACCTTGATGTTATTTAGGACCAGTAACAACGTCAGTAAAACAAATGAGAGAGTTTTGTTTCATACCATGTTGAAGCTCTCTCAGCCTGTACATGGTGCCCTACACATAGCAGACACTCAGTATATGCCTTTTGACTGACTAAGGACATCTGTATAAATGCATGTAAAATTCAGTGACTGGAAATGCTGTGGGAAAAGGGGGACTTGAGTTCCCCCTCCCTCAGCCCGTCTCATGGAAATCTGAATTTCTTAAGTGAAATTTAAGAGAGCCTCGGGCCCACTCTCCTTATTTCTGCCAAGTGTTAATTATGTGTGGAATCTAAGGGGACTTCCGAGTGTAGATTATGTGGGGTATTATGAGGGGACATTTACAAAGACAGCTGTGCTGCAGGAAGACATTTTTTTCCCTCAATTTTCGAAGACCTAAAGTTCTCTGATTTGCTTTTGGGGACTAGATCTTTTTGCTCATATGTTTCATTTGTGCTCACTGAAAAAGGAGAGCATATTTCCAAGAAAAACAGTTTGATTAGCTCTTTGCTTTATTGGGATTAAAAAAGAAATGGGAAATTCACAATCATTTTCTCTGAACTGTAACTGCTGACATATAGCTCCCAAAATTGCTTGATCTTCATTTACCAAAAAAACTAACCATTAGTGTATAAGAATATCTCACTCCAAAATATTTGTAAAAGTATTATTTTTTAAAAAAAACCTTAACATGGGGAGTGACCATGATGTAATGGGATAAACCAGACAGACTATTGTCTGTCCTGTGTAGTCACTTGGGAGACTACTTTCTCCAGCATAAATGTTTATTCCAACTTTGCTGTCATTGCTCAGAAAATGAGACTGGGTTGCCTGTGAAGCCTTTCCCCCAGCAATATAAGGAAAATCACCCATCTTTTTATAGTCACACGTCATTTTTTTTTTTAATCTTAATCTAAGCTATATTCGCTGATCATGTACCTCATTCAACAAAATTGGCACCAGATAATTTTGGACTGTTTCCCCAAAATCAAACCAAGCAGTGAACCTTTTCTAACATTGAAACTATTAGGAAAAGCAAGTGATACAGGTCCTGAAGGTGATTTCGAAAGAAGAGGTGTGAGATTGTTTTCAGTAATGGAAGAAGTGTATGGCCGACCGGGGTAGGTTTTTTCATTGGTACAACACTCATTTTGCTGTGGCAGAGCTCTCTAAAATCAGTCTCCTCATCTTATATTCACATCTGATATCTGAAAACTCACTTTGAACTGAGAATATGATCTTAGTGGATGAAGACTTTGGGCCATTTCTTAAAATTTGGGAGAGAACTTACGTGCCACCAAATTGAAAGAAAGGCGAATAACAGAAAACATCATTAAAAAGTGCTAGATGGTGGGAAGTATCTGGATTCAAACTTTGCTTCACTAGAAACTGTATGCTCCTTTGGATTGGTTATGTGGCTTCCTTAAGGCTCTGTTTCCTGGTCTGTATGATGGTGGTCTAGTAAATGGGCACTTATGTAAATCACTTAGTATAGAGTGTGGCAAATATTTGGATATTAGGCACTCAAAAATTGTTGTTTTCCTTCTTTTCATTGGAGAACAAAACACAATTTATCAGAAAGAAGGGCCTTAAAAGTCCCAAGTGCTACTACTCCCAGCTTATCAGCTAGGTGAACTTGCCCAAGTCATTCAAACTTTCTGAAGAGCAGTTTTCAAATTACCTTTGTAAAATTATGATATCTGTTGCGGTGGTTAATTTTATGGGTCAACTTGGCTGGGTCACAGTGTCCAGATATTTGGTCAGACATTATTCTGGATGTTTCTGTGAGGGTATTTCTGGATGAGATTAACATTTAAATTGGATGGATTCTGAGTAAAGCAGATGGCCCCCCATAAATGTAGTTGGGCCTCATCCTATCAGTTGAAGCCCTGAATAGAAAAAAAGATAGATTTTCCCCAAGTGAGAAAGGATTTTGTTAGCAGATGACCTCTGGACTCGAATAGCAACATCAGCTCTTCCCTGCATTTCCAGTCTCACATCCCACGCAGTAGAGGCCTCCGTTATCCTGAGAGTCAATTCCTTAAACTGAATCTCACTCTCCACATATGCACATGCTATTGGTTCTGTTCCTTGGAGAACCCTGACTAATACATTGACCTTAAAGATTTTGGGGGCGCCATAGGGAAGAGAAAAGGAAGCCAAATATGGGAACACTGTCTGCCACAGGTCTGGATCACGGCATCAGCTTAGGAAGCATCCCTTTTCTTTGCTTTTTCTTTCCCTTTGCTTGGTGAGCTTCAGTTTTCTCATCTGGAAAAATGAAGATGTTTACACTCACTAGATAATGTCTAAAGTTGCTTCCAGCTGTGAAAATCTGTGTATCTATATGAAACTCCTTGCTTTGGGCCATAGCATTCAGATACAGTCATGGCCAAATTGGGTTTCTGCCAAAGAAGAAAGGCATGTGGGAGGTACAAAGACTATTTATGTAAAAACAAACCCTCTCTGGGGTGTGCCAAGTGTTCGGGGGATTAACGGGGAACTCCTGGTAGCCCTATAAATATTCTTACAAGCCTGAGTGATCTCTCGGTAGTTGGGGGAAGCTGAGTGTGATCTCTTACTCTGTGCAGAAGTAACTGGGGAAAGTACCTACTTTACCTTTTTAGTGCCTTTATGTGAGTATCTGCAAACACACTCAAGGGACCAAACTGCAGAGAGGAGAATCATTTGATGGATTCTAAAGAATCTATGGAATCAGGTTGAACAGCAATACTGACCTGAGATCTCTGAAAAATTCAAATCCAATATGGTATTCGTTAGAAGAAAAGAAGTGCCCCAGATTGTGTTTTAACTGTGTTTTTAGCAATTCACTGGAAATGCTCCCTAGTGAATTTCAGGACATAAGTGTTATTTCCTTTCTTAACCAGTGAAGTGGCTAGATACTTAAACATACTGGCTAGAGTACTTTAGGTCTTTGAGTTTTTAGATGAAATGGCTGGAAAAATCCTTTGTCAGCTCTGTGGTGCTATGTAAGGGTAAGTGATTATTATTCTTACAATACATGCTCCAAGTGATACCTGTAGTTTGAGGCTCAGGTGAAAGAAGTCTGAGGTCCTCCTTCCCACCATCTGTGGTCCATGTACTCTTTCTAGCACACATGGGGAGCCCTTGTCAGGTAGGCCAGTAAGTGAACTTAGCAACCACTCTGACATCTTGAATGGAGAGATTCAGACAAGGCTGGTTGCTCATTAGTTCAGCTGCCCACAGCCTGCCACCAGGGCTCTGGGCCACTCAGCTCTACCCTACTGTACTCCACGGTGTATCCAGAGCCATTTGAGGCACAATCACTGTCAGAGTCCCCAGCTTAAAAAGGATTAATGCTACTCCATTGCATGCAAAATAAAATCCAAACAACTTAGCATAGCATACGAGACCTTTAAGAAGCATGGCTTCCAGTTATTTCTCCAGTTCTAGTTCTGCTGTGATTATTGCCCAGTCTTAACAGCAGAGTTCTAAACTCCGGTCTATACACTTTCATTCTCAAATTCCATATTTATTCAGCAAATATTCAACACATGCCTACTAATAAGGGTCAAGTACAGTTCTCCGTGCTGGGGATATATCAGTAAATAAATCTGAGTCTACAGTGTAGAGGCAGACAGATGATAAACATTATATAGCAAATTAGAAAGTGACGAGACCTATGAGAAAACTGGAGCAAGATGGGGAGCTTTACTTGTACTGAGAGTGGGAATCGGGGGTGATGGCGTAGACCTCTCTGAGAAGATAAGGTGATGTTTCAGTTAGAGCATAGTTGCAATAAGAGCTAGCTGACACAGGGGCAAACTATGCAGACATCTTAGAAAACTGCCTTCCAGGCAGAGGCTGGGGCCATCTCAAAGGTTGTGACACAGAGAATGGCTGTTGCTTTGGAGAAGCAGTGAAAAGGCTGGTGTGCTGGAATGGCAATGAGAAAGCAAGAGAGTTAAACTGGTTGGCCGGTAGGTGGTGGGACCCGATGGAGTCTTAAATGACACCGTTGGGACTTCGACTTTCACTCTGAGTGAAACGGAAAGGCATGGGAGGGTTTTGTGCAAGAGTGACACGACCGGACGTATTTTCAAAGGCCCCCTCTGTCTGCCGTGCTGTGGACAGGCTGAAGTGCAGGAAGGGGAAGACCAGCTGGGAAGCTGTTGCGATAGTCAGGTGAGAGAGGATTATGATTTAGACCAAGGCAACAGCGGTGGAAGTGCTAAGAGGTAGTCGGACTAGGAATCTATTTAAAAGGGAAACCTACAGGATTTGGATGTGAAATGCTTCCCCATTCAGGAGACAGAAGAGGGGTAGAGTGGAGGAATCAGCAAGGAGATTGGGACAGTACAGTCAGTAAGTGGGGAGACAAAACAGTAGAGGGCACCTTCCTGGGTATCAAGTAAAGAAAGTATTTCCAGGAGTCAGTGATCACTTACATCAGATGCAGCTGATCCATTCAGTATGATGAGCCTGGAAATTCGACAGTTGACTTTAACAATATTGAGATCATTGGCAACCTTGAGGAAAGCAGTTGTAGTAGAGTAGTTTGGGGCAGAAACATAATTGGTGGTAAGCAGGAGAGAATGGGAGGAGAGGAATTGAAGACAGTGAGTCACAATGACCCTGAGCACTGTTTAGCAATAAAAGGAGCAGGATAATAAGGAATAGCCGGAGGGTGAATGGGTCAAGAAAGGGTTCTGTGAACATACTGGGTAGTTGATGACTTCCTGCCTTTTGAGGTGCCCTTCTTCTGGAGTCTACCGGGAGATCCTCCTCTTTCCCTTGAGCTAATTTGACAACGTCTACACTCCACTTTCCCTAACATTCATCATTTATCAAAAAAGACTTCCTCTGTGTCTGCTCTGAAATAGATACTGTTCAGTGAACTCATCAATGAACAGTGAGTAAGCCTGATAAGAGCTCTGCCTTCCCAGAGGTTATATTCCAATGTGGATACAGAGAATACAGAGGCAAACAAATAAAGACGTAAGGTTGCAGAGGTCACAAACTGAGTGATGTGAGAGAAGGCAAGATGCGGTGGTTGTGAAAGCCTCTCTAGGGAGTGAAACCTGATGGATACTGCTATGGACTGAATTTTTGTGTCCCGCCAAATTCATATGCTAACACCCCAATTCCCGATATGATGGTATTTGGAGGTGGGGCCTTTGGGAGGTAACGAGGTCACAGGTGTGGAGCCCTCAGGAACGGTATTAGTGCCCTTCAAAGAAGAGACACGAGGGAGATGCTTCTTCCTCACCCATGTCAGGACATAGCAGGCAGACTGATGTCTGCATACAAGAAAGTGGGCCCCCACCAGACACTGAATCTGCCGGCCCCTTAACTTGGACTTTCCTAGCCTCCAGAACTGTGAGAAATAAATTTCCCGTGTGTAAGCCACCCAGTCTTGGTATGTTTGTTACAGCAGCCAGAATGAACTAAGACAGATATGGAGGGGCCAGTCCCAGGAAGGGCCAGAAGAGTCTTCTAGGCAGAGGGAATCATTTCCAAGGGTATACACCTTAAGGAAGGAAGAGGTGGGGGTGGTAGAAGAAGAAAAAGAGGTCTCCTGTGGCTGGTGTGGTGTGAGTTGGGGAAGGTGGTATGATTGGGTAAAGGGACCAGATTATAAAAGGTCTAAGAGGCCTGAGGAGGGGAGTCAGTAAGAGGTGAGGGGACTTGGTTGAGCTGTGTCAGTGCAGATGGGTAGAAAGACATGGGTAGATATAGCTTTTGGAGGTAAACAAGTTTATGGGCTGTATGTGGTAAGTGGAGAAAAGAACAAAGCAAGGAGCGGTCCTTTGGTGTAAGCTCCAGGTGGATGTGGTACCATCCACATCTCTATAAGAGAAAGCTATCTGGAGGAGGGAGGCAGGGAGACGATGTGGGGGTGGGAGCAGATACTGGTTGGACAGCAAGAGGGTGGCATCCAGGAAGCCTCTTGAGAGTGAGTGTGTCAAGAAGCTGGAGGTAGTCAAGCAGGTAGTGTGCTGCTGAGAGATGATGAGGGGTGGAGACTGAGAAATCTAATGTGAACTCCTCAGTAGTAGCTCTCAAAGCTTGTCTAACATTAGTTCTTTCCAGCCTTTCTCCGTTATTTGTCAGATTGTTAGAGATTTGGGGCCTTCTTTTTATAAATATAAATTCACTTCTGTATCCCTGAGCTCAACAGGGTCCTTGAAAACAGAGTGGATTGCATGGAGAGTTCCAGATTGAAAATAACCCTGGGAAGGAAACACCCCAAGGTGCTATCACTTGAGAGATCAGCTGCCAAATGCCAGAGGGAGTTGGGAGGGCCCCTTACTGCTCCCTGGTGTATAACAGGTTCCATTCAGTGTCACACAGGCTGAAAAGTGTCCTGTCTTCTGGGAGCTAGAAAGGGTGTTCATGATAAGGCAGGGTGGGGGCCTGACTCACACAATTAGCCGGGCTTTTGTCTTTGGATCTGCCTGGAAGTGACTCATAGGCTGGGGAAAAAAAAAAAAACCTTTTGGAAACAAATGAGGGGGGAAAAAAAGGAGGTTAAGCACTACAGTATTTTATTCTCTGATAAAACGTGGATCTGTTGTCCCATAAATGTTGAATACTGTACATTTCTTCAGCTTCTCTCCAACAAAAACCCAGGGGGAATTATTAAGCCTGACAATTCACTCATTTTCTCTAAGATTTTTATTAAATACAATTTAGAGGGGATAAAGTTTCTTCTCTTTGCTCTTCCTATTCACTGGAATAAACCCTAATTACCACCAGGGCAGAAGAAATGGGCTTCCAGGAGACTGCAGGCATAGGTAATGTTTCCCCTTTCAGTGAACCAGTGGAAGGCTCCCCCTCCAACAGCCTCCAGGACACTTCCTGTGCACTCATGTCACTCAGTTCATTATGAAGAGCATTTAGGGAGCACCGTGTTATGAGGCACTGACTGTGGGGGGCGGGGGCGGGGCGTAAAAGACACAGTTCTGCCCTCTGGGGGTTTATGGTAGCGGTAGAGAGCTAGTCTGGAACTCAGCTACGATAATGTACAAGTCAGAATAATAAATGCCATGTTGGTATATTATTAGGACTTTTTTGGTTACAAGTACTAAAAATGCAAACTGAATTAAACAACAAGAGGAATTTGTTGTAAAAACTCCTGGGCTGTCACAAAGAATCAGGGACAGAGGAAGGAGCAGGGCCAACAGCAGACCTCCCTTGGTGCTCCACCTTGGCAGCCTGTCCCTGTTCCCGGCCCTCTACCTCTGTCTTCAGGTTGGCCTTTCCTCCACTTGATCAGAAAGTGGTCACAGAGAAGGTTCCCAACATTATAACATTTTGCAGCTTTAGCCCCAGGGAGAAATTGACTTTTTCACTTCCAGTTTCAAAATTCTCCAAGGGGGCTTCTGATTGGACTAAAAGTGTCAGCTCTTCACTTTTGGACCACGTGCAAGGTGGCAGAGGGGAGGATTTGGGAAAAGGCCGTGAACGCGCTTAGGTCAGAGGCACATTCCCCAGGGCACCCCAACCCTGGTAGTAAAGTGCCTCTTCCCAGGGCCGCCGTGGAGGGAGGGGGGCGCTGAGAGTCAGTGGGCTCTAGAGAGCCCGGAGGGTAAGGGGAACAGCGGGCCCCACACTCCAGCAAACCACCGTGGGACTCTGGCCTGACAAAGGACACTGCTAGTGCGGGCAAAGGACTGGAAATATTCGAAGGCTGGTGTCTGTTATGAAATCCGGCTTTCATTTAATCCTCCCAACAGTGACTGCGGGGATTACCGCTTCCCGCTTTCCACGGATAAAGGATACAGAGAGGTTAAGCACTCTGTCTACATACACACAGCTAATAAGGGGTAGAATAGGACTGGGAACCAGGGGCCCCGCCTGGGGCTTCCATGAACAAACCTGGTGGGGCAGGGAATGCGGGGAGAGGCAGGCTGCAGCTCTGAGGAGGAGCAGTCCGGCCCTGGGGCGTTGGGTTGAAGTTCTGCGGACCTGGACTTCTGGGAGGGTTTCAGCAGGGAGGGAGTGAGGGAGCTGCGCCAGCGGGCAGCGGTCTAGGTGCCTCTGGGTCTAGGGCCCAGAGGTGCCCCCAGCGAAGCTGGGTGGGCGGGAGGGCGGAGGGCCAGCAGGAGCTGCTAGGCCTGAAAGGGAGGCAGAGGCCTGGTGGGGAAGGCCACGCCCCAGCTTGGAGTGCTTATCCCCAGATCCCGGCCTCCAAATGCTATTCCATTTAAGGGCAGCCTGGCCCGGTTCACACCTAGTCTTGAGGATGACTGGACGCCCTGTGGTCGGTTTGCAGGGTGAGAACAGGAACCCACAACCCGGCACCTGCACTCCCAGCGCCATAAAGGAAGCCAGTCACATCCCATAAAATGTCACCACCACTGAGGTGCAATTTCCAAGGGGATCTCTAGCAGAGGGCAATACCCTGCGGCCGGCGACCCCCGCATCTGCGAATTCACCGCAGCTGGGGCGGCAGGCTCTGGTGCAGGGTAGGGGAAGGGCAGGGGCCCCCTTTCTAGCCCTCTGCTCCCCGTTTTGTAATGCAGCTCGGCCACGTGGTGAAAGCTGCTGGGGGAGAGGGGGAGGGTGGTGGTTGTCAGAGGGGGTGGCCTGAGCGATTTCTGCCGGAGGGGTGTTTGACCAAACGTAAAGAGCTCAGGAGCAGGAGCCCGGAGCCGAGCCCGGGCTGGGCCGCGGTCACCGACGCCGCCTTGGTGGAGCCTGAGCGCTGAGCCGCTGCTGCCCCTCCCCCTCGCCTGGTCCGCGAGCCCATTTTCGCTTGGCCGGTCCCCGCGCTGCCGGATGGATCGCGCCCCACCCCCGCTCCTCTGCTCAGTCATTCAGACTTGGAAAGTCAATAACACGCTGACATCATCAGGGGTTTGTGTATTATTACACGGCTACTTTCCAGAGTACCTGGCATTATCTAAGAGAGGAGCACTCCGGCTGCCCCAGGGAGGGCCTGGGACGTGGGCCTGGGAAGGGGCGACTACCCACGCCAGGCCTTTTCCTCCTTGGGAGCATCTTCAGGGCACCGATTAGAAACAGATTATGAGCTTTTGCTGCGCTAAATGCAGAGGCACTTTAGTTATCGATACAGGCTTCATTTTGGCTGGGGGTGTACTTATAAATCATTCCTAAGTGACCTCTATTTCTACCGAAGACATCCACTTGGTCTTTAAGAAGCATTTTTAGTGATCCTCACAAAGGAAAAAAAGGCATCTTTTATGACAGGAAGCCAAAGCTGATTCTTTTGAGACTCTTGGGGTTTGTGTGTGCGAATCTCTATTATGTAATCGCCATCACGGGTGATTAGGTCTTCTCTTTCCCTTCAGGGTTGGCTCGGGTGGTTTGGTTGCTTGTTTTTCTTAAGCCTCATGCAGAGCAAACACATACATAAAAAAACATGTCCCAGATTTACGGTGCAAAACTACTCTCCAAGCAAACTGCCTTAGAAGAGTGTCTCATTTTGAAGGAGGGAAATGATGAATTTGTTGATAATGAAGACTCCTTATCTTACTACTCTGGCATTTCCTTTTCCTAGAATGAGCTTTTAAGAATCATTTAATGTTTTAGATATTCTCTTCCCTCCCTCCTGTTGTAATGGTCCTTATAATGGCTTAAATAACTAATTGTATAATTACTGCACTTTGTTCTGTGGATACACACACAAACACCTCTCAGTTAAAATATGTAAAACTTACACAACATGGTACCTTTTCTGTTTGGTCAAACAGGCTCTTCTCTTCCACACACAGGGCTAATCCCATTTAAATTTTCTTAAATTTTAAATAGTCAAAAATGGCAACCAGCCGGGAACTGGCTATCTGGAGACTTAGAAGGGGAGTGCAGTTCTTCCCGGCCTGATCACATCCTTCTGTACCCCTGGCTGGGACTGATCACTCACTGATATGAAATACGTTGGAGCTGCCTGGGGACTGGGGAGGAAGCAAAGCAGCCATGTTTCTCAGCAGTGTAGCGCTTTGCCTCTGTGCCCTTGATCATTTCAGGAGAACTTGTGGTGGATCATGACCACTTCCCTCTGGAGGGTTTGAGGGAAAAATTTCCCTACCACGTGTGCACTTCTAAAATCGCCTCCACCGGCTTGCCCTACAGCTCTGCCGCCCCCACCTACTATTTTACGCTGGAAATTTCTGAGGTCCAGGCAGCTGGTGAGGTCCAGCTCTCCACAATGGTTCAGTAGGTGTTAGGGTGCAATGGGTGGGATTCTCCCCCTACTAGTGCACTGCATATTTAGGGGGTTTCCCTCAGCTCCTTAGAGAGGAGTGTGCAGACTGGAGAGTCTGACCCTTTGGTTGTCGAGATGAAGAGGCACTCACATCTTGAAGCACTTATGTTTTCTAGGCTGCCTGCCCTCCGGCCTTTGTCTAAGCCCCTTCTAGGCATGACTGACCCAAATAGAGGGCCTCACTAGACAAGGAAGTCAGCCATCTTGTTCTGGATGTTGAGCTTTGATATTAATAGCGGGCAACTAACTTCCTGTCCCAGAGCTTCTGCCTAAGCAGGGGAAGACAAAGGTCAGAGGACCACTTGGGTAGAAGCACCAGGGCAGGAAGCTGGTTGCTAGCTATGTAAGCTTCAGAACTAGGTGGCTGACACCTTTGCTGAGCATGGAGCCCGTACTGGCTAGGAAGAGGGGAGAACTCAGTGCAATGGAACTAAGCTGGGGAGACCGAGAAGCAAGATTCTTGGTCCTAGAGGAGCTTACGTTCCAAGAGGCAGACACACAGACATCAGCCAGAGAGCATGCCCTTGGCACAGACATGAGAGGTCCCTGTGTACCGGTGAGGGGAGGAGGAGGAATTCCAGGTGACCTGTGGCATCTGGCCACTCCTCCCACAACTGACCCTGGAAGAAATTTGGTGGCCTGATGGGCCCAGAAACAGTCCTGCAGGAGTGAAGGGGTGTTTCCTCCATTCCTCTGGGGAAGAGAGGTTAGCTTCTAGGCCTTTATTAGCAGACATCTGTCAGTTGGTTAGAACTGGGTACATTTTAACTCATAGGCTTATGTCTTTTCAGGTAGTAATGTGAAGATTACAGAGACTAACATTCAACTATCAAGCCCTGATTTGGTTTAGATAGACGCTTTGCTTTGATAAGAGCTTCTCAGGTGGCACAATGGTAAAGAATTCGGCTGCCAATGCAGGAGATGCAGGTTCAATCCTTGGGTTGGGAAGATGCCCTAGAGAAGGGAATGTCAACCTACTCCAGTATTCCTGCCTGGAAAATTCCATGGATAGAGGAGCCTGGCAGAGTGTAATCCATGGGGTCGCCAAGAGTCAGACATGACTGAGCAGTTTATTTTATCATATCACATGATATGATTTACTTTGATAAAAGACACGACAGAGGTTAAACTATCTGTGGGCAAGATTTGTAATCCATTGCTCACTGAGATTTTTGTTAAAAAATTAGAGAAATAAATTACAAAATATATAAAAATGCAAGGCCAATTTTTTGTTACTAGAGACAAAATTATATTCACAGAATTACTGTCTAGATGTTTCTCAGTGTTATTCTCAGTTGCTATGCACATCTCATCTGGAATGTAACAAACAGTTCTTGGATATAGGGTGCACTTTGAGGAGCAGGAAACGGAGACTGCATACTGGAGGTTTAGGGGCTACATTCATCTCAGGTTTGTGTGCAGCTTGGCCCAAACAGTTTTTTAAAAAAATGGATTAAAAATCCAGAGATTATCACATAAAAACCCAGGTTTCCCTAAAAGGTGAAAAGCTTCCTTCAACTCAAGCCATGTTAATGGTTGGGTAGAGCTGAGCAGAGCTGCCCCTTTAAGCCCAGGACGCAGCCTGCTGTTGGTCACAGTCCCAGCCTACCCCTAGGAAGGGTCACTCATTTGAACTACATGCTTGTCGTGGCTACAAAGAGCATTTGAATCTGTGTACTCCTCCTAAAGGTTTCCCCTTGAGACAGACTGCATGAGTATTTCCTGTCCTTATCACAGGGAAAGACCACTCTGCAAAGGGCAAAGGACCCCAACCCAGGCAATGAGGTGCTGAGAATAGAGGCAGTGGCGTTAGTACAGTTTCTGTGAAGCCTCGTGTGCCCCCAAATATTCTCTCTGGATTAGAGGATAGCATGCTTCAAACTATATGGCTTAAAGTCTTTAGGCGCATGCAGCTGCTATTTTGAGGAGTATAAAATTCATTTAATAATTTATAAATGTTTTTGCTAATGGTTACTACTAGTTTTTATGACTTAATTTTCCTGAGTTAATAGATACAGAAAGTAAAACTACTACTGCCTTTAAAAAAAATGTTCAAGAGGGGATGCTCCCTATGAAAAAAGTTGGCGGGCTGCTGTTTGCATAAGTGTCATCTTCAGACTCTTGTTCATGTACCCTCTAAAAATGACAGCTACAGTTTTGCAACGTAAGTTGAAGTTGTTGCAGAGGATAGAATATCTAGTGTACTACAAACATTTAGAATAAAACTATCACTTTAAAAAATATGTCCAGTGGGATGCAAATACTATAGCCATCAGATACCCATTATCATTTACGTAAAAAATACATGAACAAGCTTGTCTTAAACACTGGAAGACTTTATATGTTTTGTGTTGTTTTGTTTTTCCTTCTTGACTGTTTATGGCTATCCTTATAGGGTCAACAAAATAAATATAAGTTTTAATTTAAAAATTCTATGTGATTACATGGCTTTAAGTGTTAATTTTTATTGATTATGTGTTATAGTAAAATGAATATGGCTTTTCTTCCAATTAGCTTATCCATGGATGACTACTGCTGCCTATTACTAGAGTGAGCATTAATTCTATTCTAGTTTTTGCTCATACACTTGTGTGTGCACAAGAAATGTTATCAGATGACGAGGTAAATGGAAATGGAGGTTGTTTTTAATAGGAATACCATCTTCACATTTCTAGTTTGCAGTTCTTTCTTTATCTCCTTCCAAATCATTTGGTAAAGATCTCATTTTGGGCTTGCCAAAAATCAACTGTGATTAGATCATACTTTAAATTATTTGGGATGCAAGAAATAAGCCTTACTCTGTAGCCTATTCAGAGTTTGTGGTCCCCCACCCCCATTCATATGTTGAAACCTGCTTTTCAGTGTGCTGTATTTTGAAGTGGTACCTTGGGTGGTGATTAGGTCATGAGGCTGAAGTCTTCAGGAATGATATTAGAACCCGTGTAAAGGAGACCCCATAGAGAGCCCTCACTCCTTCTGCCATGTGAGGGCACCATGAAAAGATGGCCATCCATGAACCAAAGTAGGTTCATGTCAGACACCGAGTCTACTGGTGTCTTGATCTTGAACTATCAGCCCCCAGAAATGTAAGAAATAAATTCTGTTGTTTATAAAGCACCTAGTCTATGGTATGATATTATAGCAGCATGAGTTGAGATACCACCTGACTAGCAAAGGCATTTATTTCAAGTCATTAAAATTAAAGGCATTTATTTCAAGTCATTAAAGGCATTTATTTCAAGCAGATACCACCTGACTAGCATTTATTTCAAGCAGATACCACCTGACTAGCAAAGGCATTTATTTCAAGTCATTAAAATTAAAATTTGCTTCCTTTATATCTATCTATTCTAAGCCTTAAGTCTTCCTTTGCTCTGCGTATGTTCTGCCTCAGGGCAGTAAAGTTGAGAACAGGCATAAGGTATGCATTTCATTTTGCTTTTTTTTCCTAGGTAGTAGAAATTTTACTTATTATATTTCTGCTTGTCTATGTTGTTTAATTTTTTAAATTGAGATATAATTGACATATAGTATTATGTTAGTTTCAGGTACAAATGTAATGACGTGATATTTGTATGTTTTGTGAAGTGACTGCCACAATTAGTCTAGTTAACATCCACGAGCACATATAGTTACTTTTTTTTTCTTCCGATGAAAACTTTTAAGACCTCCTCTGTTAGCAACTTTCAGATACGCAGTATACTATTAACTCTAGTCACCATGCTGTACATCACATTCCCAGGACCTATTTATCTTATAATTGGAAGTTTGTGCTCTTTGACCACCTTCACTCATTTCCTCCTCCTCCACCCCCACCTCTGGCAACCACCAATCTGTTCCCTGTATCTATGAGTCTGTCTGTGTGTGTGTGTTTTGTATATTTTTAGTTTCCAAATATAAGTGAGATCATATGGTATTTGTCTTAGTCTGACTTATTCACTTAGCATAATGCCCCAAGGTCTGTCCATGTTGTTGCAACTGGCAAGATTTCCTTGTTTTTTATGGCTGAATAATTCTTTCTTTTTTTGGGGGGTATGCATTTCTTTAGCAAAGTATTAATAGAAGATAGGGAGATGGTGAGGTTACCCTAACATCAAATTCTTTCTCGGCCAGATAGTACTGACAGAAGTTGAGGAAATTGATGATCTTAAAACTTCCCTTTTTTGTGTACCTCTTGGAAGGTCTTCATGTACCTACAGGAGTGCGTGTGTATGTACCCCAGCTTGAAGTTGGCTGCCCTAGAAGAAAGTCGGGCCTGGGCACTTGAGAGAAAGGGAGATACTGGGCGCTCTACACTACCAGTGATTGCACTAATTACATCCCATGGGTTTTGAGTTGTTATGTTTTCGTTGTCATTTGTTTCTAGGAATTTTTTTATTTCCCTTTTGACTTCTTTGGTAACCTGTTCATTATTTAGAAACATATTGTTTAATCTCCCTGCGTTTGTGTTTTTTACAGTTTTTTTTTTTTTTTTTTTTTCCTGTAATTGATATCTAGTCTCATAGCGCTGTGGTCAGAAAAGATGTTGATACGATTTCAATTTTCTTAAATTTACTGAGGTTTGATTTGTGATCCAAGATGTAGTCTATCCTGGAGAATGTTCTCTGTGCCTTTGAGAAGAAGGTGTATTCTTCTGCGTTTGGATGGAATATCCTGAAAATATCAATGAGATCCATCTCATCTAATGTATTACTTAAGACTTGTGTTTTCTTATTACTTTTCTGTTTTGATGATCTGTCCTTTGGTGTAAGTGGGGTGTTAAAGTCTCCTATTATTGTGTTACTGTCAATTTCTCCTTTTATGTCTGTTAGTGTGTTATGCCTTATATTTTGAGGTGCTCCTATGTTGGGTGCATGCTGCTGCTGCTGCTAAGTCGCTTCAGTCGTGTCTGACTCTGTGTGACCCCATAGACAGCAGCCCACCAGGCTCCTCTGTCCCTGGGATTCTCCAGGCAAGAATACTGGAGTGGGTTGCCATACCTTTCTCCGATGCATGCATGCATGAAAAGTCGCTTCAGTCGTGTCCGACTTTCTGCGATCCTATGGACAGCAGCCCACCAGGCTCCTCCATCCATAGGATTCTCTAGGCAACAATACTGGAGTGGGTTGCCATTTCCTTCTCCATGTTGGGTGCACAGATATTTACACTTGTATGTCTTCTTCTTGGGTTGATCTCTTGATTATTATGTAGTGTCCTTCCTTATCTCTTGTAATATCCTTTATTTTAAGGTCTGTTCTGTCTGATATGAGGATTGCTACTCCAGCTTTCTTTTGCTTCCTATTTGCATGGAATGTATTTTTCCATCCTTTCACTTTCAGTCTATATGTGTCTTTAGGTCTGAAGTGAGTTTCTTGTAGACAGCATATATATGGGTCTTGTTTTTGTATCCATTCAGCCAGTCTTTGTCTTTTGGTTGGAGCATTTAATCCATTTACATTAAAAGTAATCATTGATATATTTGTTCCCATTGCCATTTTCATAATTTTTGGGGATTTGTTTTGTAGATCTTTTTCTTCTCTTGTATTTCTTGACTATATAAATCCCTTTAACATTTGTTGTAAAGCTGGTTTGATGGTACTGAATTTTCTTAACTTTTGCTTGTCTGAAAAGCTTTTTATTTCTCCATCAATTTTGAATGAGATCCTTGCTGGGTACAGTCATTTTGGTTGTAGATTTTTCCCTTTCAGTACTTTAAATATATCCTGCCATTCCCTTCTGCCCTGCAGAGTTTCTGCTGAAAGATCAGCTGTTAAACATATGGACTTTCCCTTGTATGTTACTTGTTGCTTTTCTCTTGATGCTTTTAATATTCTTTCTTTGTGTTTAATCTTTATTAGTTTGATTAGTATGTGTCTTGGTGTGTTTCTCCTTGGGTTTATCCTGTATGAGACTCTGTATAAGAAGAAAGGCAGTGCCAAAGAATGCTCAAACTACTGCACAATTGCACTCATCTCACACGCTAGTAAAGTAATGCTCAAAATTCTCCAAGCCAGACTTCAACAATACATGAACCATGAATTTCCAGATGTTCAAGCTGGTTTTCAAAAAGGCAGAGGAACCAGAGATCAAATTGCCAACATCCGCTGGATCATGGATAAAGCAAGAGAATTCCAGAAAAACATCTATTTCTGCTTTATTGACTATGCCAAAGCCTTTGACTGTGTGGATCACAAGAAACTGTGGAAAATTCTGAAAGAGATGGGAATACCAGACCACCTGATGTGCCTCTTGAGAAACCTGTACTCGGGTCAGGAAGCAACAGTTAGAACTGGACATGGAACAACAGACTGGTTCCAAATAGGAAAAGGAGTACATCAAGGCTGTATATTGTCACCCTGCTTGTTTAACTTACATGCAGAGTACATCATGAGAAACGCTGGGCTGGAAGAAGCACAAGCTGGAATCAAGATTGCCGGGAGAAATATCAATAACCTCAGATATGCAGATGACACCACCCTTATGGCAGAAAGTGAAGAGGAACTAAAGAGCCTCTTGATGAAAGTGAAAGAGGAGAGTTAAAAAGTTGACTTAAAGCTCAACATGCAGAAAACAAAGATCATGACATCTGGTCCCATCACTTCATGGCAAATAGACCGGGAAACAGTGGAAACCATGGCAGACTTTATTTTTCTGGCTCCAAAATCACTGCAGATGGTGACTGCAGCCATGAAATAAAAAGACACTTACTCCTTGGAAGAAAAGTTATGACTAACCTGTGAAGTGAAAGTGAAAGTCTCTCAGTCGTGTCCGACTCTTTGTGACCCCATAGACTACACAGACCATGGAATTCTCCAGGCCAGAATACTGGAGTGGGTAGCCTTTCCCTTCTCTAGGGGATCTTCCCAACCCAGGGATCAAACCCATGTCTCCCTCATTGCAGGCAGATTCTTTACCAGCTGAGCCACAAAGGAAGCCCAACCTAGACAGCATATTAAGAAGTAGAGACATCGCCTTGCCAGCAAAGGTCCATCTAGTCAAGGCCATGGTTTTTCCAGTAGTCATGTATGGATGTGAGAGTTGGACTATAAAGAAAGCTGAGCACAGAAGAATTGATACTTTTGAACTGTGGTGTTGGAGAAGACTCTTGAGTCCCTTGGACTGCAAGGAAATCCAAGCTGTCCATCCTAAAGGAAATCAGTCCTGAATGTTCATTGGAAGGACTGATGTTGAAGCTGAAACTCCAATACTTTGGCCACCTGATGCGAAGAGCTGACTCATTTGAAAAGACCTTGATGCTGGGAAAGATTGAAGGCAGGAGGAGAAGGGGACGACAGAGGATAAAATGGTTGGATGGCATCACCGACTCAATGGACATGACTTTGAGTAAACTCTGGGAGTTGGTGATGGACAGGAAGGCCTGGGGTGCTGCAGTCCAGGGGGTTGCAAAGAGTCAGACACAACTGAGTGACTGAACTGAACTGAACTGAGAAGGATATGGCAGCCCACTCCAGTATTCTTGCCTGGAGAAGCCCCCTGACAGAGATGCCTGGCAGGCCACAGTTCACAGCGTCACAAAGAGTTGGAACCGACCAAAGCCACCCTGTGTGCATAGATGCAAGACTTTTTTTGGCCGTGGCAGCTCTGCTCCAATGAGGGTTGAGCGTGAAGGTGGCACAGCTGCTTGGGTCGCAGAGACCCTGCTGGCACAAAGTGTGCAGGGACACGGACTGCCTCAGCGCAGGAGTGATGGCCCTATCAGTCTTTTTCTAGCCTCTGGAAGCTGGCAATTAGAAGGCCTCTTTGGCTAGTCTTTCTCCACTGCTCCACCCATTCAGGCACTTAAAGAGGCCTCCTGGCTGGGATGTTTCTCTGTTGTTCTGCTTGTTAGGTGCTTGAAGGGCCAGCCTCTCTACTGTTCAGTTGCGGGTGTTGACGTGTGGGGGGAGAGAGGCTATGGTGATGGCTCCAGCCCTTACTCATGACTCAGCAGTATTGCCTTGCTTCCATGGCTTCTTGGCTTTCCTCCACAGGCATTTCTCACGTCCCCTTGGTCTGTCTCCCAGCAGTCAACAGCAGCCCTCACCCTGAAATTGCTCCACAATCCCTATGCTCCAGCTCCCAGTTGTTGCACCTTCTAGGGGACCTGCGTCCCTCTCCAGGGTATGTATGGCTGTAGCAAGGATTGTCTGATTCTCATTCCATTTAGGCTGTCACAGATCAGCTGCTTCACTCTCAGTCTCAAATGTTTCTCCTCTGACCCAGACAGTTGCCCCAGTGTGGGGATCGGACCCCTGCTTCAGTTCCCCCACCCACTGAAGGCAGCTCCAGTCCTACCAATACTCCTGTTTCTCCCCCTAGTTCCTTCATCCTATGGAGTTTTGCGTGATTCTATGTATTCTTTTTTGATGGTCAGGTACTTCTGCCCGCTCTTGGCTAGTGTTCTGCATGCACTTCTGTGTCTGAAGGTGTATTCATGATGTATCTGTGAGGATAGATGTACTCCACGTCCACCTGCTCCTCCACCATCTTGCTCCCTCCTGCACTAATTACAAATTCATTATGTTGGGATTGTGGGCACAGCTATGTCTTTGGGCCTATTCTATGAGAGCTCCTTCCACATTTCCAGTAAGGAAACTGTGAAGGGCATCTTTGCTGAGAGCGTCTGGCTCCTTGCAAGGGCTGCTGGCGGCTGGTTAGACTGGCACCAGTAACGTGGGCTTTCACAAGTTACTCTTAGGTTGTCATCAACCAGGTTCTTCCTTTTTCATGGAGAGTCTAGAGAGAATTGTTCTCCTCCACTTCACCTTTATTCATAAACCCCTAGTCTTACTTAAGAACAATTCCTCTTTCTTCCTAGGCGTAGTCAGTTGTTTCCCGATCCCAACCTCCTTCTCCATCCCCAAGTGCACAAAAACTTTCTTCCCAATTTGTTGTTGTTTTGAAGGAAAGCCAGGAATTTTTAGAGGTGATTGCTGATAATTTTCAGAAGTGTCCTCTTTGTTCTTCATATCCTTTTTCTTCTCCTTGGTTTGGGACTATGTGAAAATTTTGCATATGAGCTAAATTTGCTTCTGGAGGGTAAGGCAGTCCTCACTGCTTCTGGCCATTTAATTTAATCTCATCAATGAGAATTTTGAGGGCCTTAAGCAGTCAGGTCCACTCTTGAGGTACCCTACGGGTTTGGGTCTGTTAGAGAATACATCTGAGAACTTTAGTCTTGGACAATTGAAACACGTAAAATAATTTTAAGCCAAAGTTAATCTCTTACAGGTCTACTGGAAGGTTTCTCATCTGGGATCATGCTGGATTTTTCTAGTTATTTCATCCCGTACCAGAAGGGTTCAATTGCCTCAAATTTGGGGGAAAGGAAAGAGAATGGTGGGGAATTTTAAAAAATAAATTTTTGTTGAAATCTTTGAGGATCCAACCTATGCCAAGCATTTTGTGTAGTTTGTCTCATTAAATCCAACATTCATGTGAGGTTGGTGTTATCACCCCTTGTTGCAGTGATGAAAGTCTCAGGAAGCAGGGAGGCTCAACACTTATACTATCCTTTGCTCTTTGTTTGCCTGATTGACCCTGGCAATACTTTGAACTCAACCTTAGCTGCCCAATATATAAGGAAGAACAAAAGTTGGACAGATATCTGCTTTATAAAATTGTGTGTATGTAATTGTTGTTGTTGTTCAGTTGCTAAGTCATGTCTGACTCTTTGTGACTCTATGGACTGTAGCCTGCCAGACTCCTTTGCCCATGGGATTTCCCAGGCAAGAATACTAGAGTGGGTTGCCATTGCCTTTCTAGGGGATCTTGCTGACCCAGGTATTGAACTGGTGTCTCCTACATTGCAGGTAGATTCTTTACCACTGAGATACTAGGGAAGCCTGCATATATAATTATATGTGAGTAAATTTTTCTAGGGTAACATCAAGGTATCGCAAAGTGAAGTTTATCTAATCCTTCTGGTCCCTAAACGACATTGGATTTTTAGTTCATCAAGGGAAATTCAACACTAATAATATCTCCTAAAATATTTTGTTTGATGTTTTCCATACCATTTAGGTTTGTTATGTATCTTCCAAAGTAGTTAAGGAGATGTTTAATTTATCTAATACGATTGACATTTAAAATCCCAGGAAAAGAATGAATCCACACTAATTGAATCAGAATAAATAAGTATACAGCTCTTAAGATATTGAACACTTTGCCTACACTGGCACTGGTGTCCTTCAGAGTAGCAAAGCTAAGTAGACTCTGGCTTCTTTTAAGTTTTTGAACTTTTAAATTTTTATTTTTTGGCCATGTGGCATCTTAGTTTCCCGAACAGGAATTGAACCTGTGTCCCCTGCATTGGAAGTATGGAGTTTTAACCCTAGGATCACCAGGGAAGTCCTAAGTAGACTCTGGCTTTATCCAACAAGAGGGTAAACCCAGGAGAGAGAAGAGTTTGATCAGAGAGATGAGTCTGGTTTTAGACATACTGAGCTTAAGTAGCTTCTGGAATAAACAAAAGATGATGCCCATTGGACCTAAGGTTCTGAAACTCAGCAGGAGAGCTAGATTGTGATAGTCATTCACATATACAGGGTGACTGAATCTACTGGAGAGGATAATATCACTTGGAGAGTGTGTACAAGGAGAAGAGAGTCAGAAAACAGACCCAGGGCTCATATTAAACTAATACTTAAAGAAGAGCCAGCAAAAGAGATTGAGAATAAATAGCCAGAGAAGAGTGAAAGCCAAAAAACAATGTTCTTTCTTTTTTTTGCAAGGTATTTAAGGGTAATGGGAGAGTTAAACAGTATTGAAAGTAGGCTAGGGATCACAGCAGCAAAAACCACTGAATTTGGCTTAAGGTAAGGAGATCACTAGCCATATTGGCAGGAGTGGTTCCTGGGAGAAGTAGGGACAGGTGCGAAACTGCTGTGGTGGAAGGAAGTGATGGTGAGGCTGAGGAGGCAGTGATTGGACATAGTTTTGTTTTTTTTTTTTAATTTGAAGAACTTTTAAAGGTTGCTTTCCATTTATAGTTATTATAAAATTGTGAATATGTTTCCTATGGTGTACAGTGCATCCTTCAGCCTATCTCACACCCAGTAGTTTTTATCTTCCACTCTCCTGCCTCTATATTGCTATCCCCCCGCCGTACACACACAGGTAACCACAACTATTTTGTTCTCTATATCTGTGCATCTGCTTCTTGTTTTGTTACAGTCACTAGATTGTTTTATTTTTTAGATTCCACATATAAATGATATCTTACACTATTTGTCTTTCTCTGTTTATTTCACTTATCATAATGCCCTCCAAATCCATCCATGTTGCTATAAATGGCAAAATTTTGCTTTTTCATGGCTGAAGAGTATTCCATTGTATGTATAGACCACATCTTCTCTATCCATTCATCTGTTGATGGACACTGTTTGCTCTCATATTTTGTCAATTATAAATAATGCTTCTATGAACATTGGGGCACATGCCTATTTTTGAATAAGTGTTTTATATATATATATATATATATAAATATATATAAATATATATATATATATATATATATATATATATACGTACACCCAGGAGTTGAATTGCTGGGTCATATGGTAGTTCCTGTTTTTTTTTCTCAGTTTTTGGAGAGACCTTCCTACTGTTTTTCACAGTGGCTGAACCAATCTACATTTCCACTAACTGTGTAGGAAGTTTCCCTTTTCTCTACATCCTTGCCAACATTTGTTACTTGAGTTGGACATAGCTTTTTAATTAAGTTTGAGTTTCAAAGGGCAGTGGTTGTAAGAGAATTTTTTTTTTAAGGAGACTGCATGTTTACAATGCTGATGATGATACAGAGCCAGAAGAGAGGATGAGCTGAAAGGTGTGAAGAGAGCGGGGACATGTTATGGATTGAAGTGGGAGAAGATGTCAGAAAGGATGCACGGGGGGACTCCACTCTTCTTTTTACATGCTGTGAAAGAATTAAACATGGCAATCAGTGCATCTCTTTTGTTGCCCTCGCAGGTTGGTGGTCTGTCTAATGTACTCACTAGTTTTGGAGCTGTTGCACGAAGCAGCACTATACATATTTAGTTCTCTATTGCCACTACTTAAGTCACTTTCTTATTTAAAACATTGAAAAAAAATATATGCTTGCTTATTTATGTAAGACTTAGTTTTTTTTTTTTTTTTAAACTCACTTTCTGTACTTGGTAGGCATTTACATTTTAGTCCTTGTTTATTCCATCAAAAAAGTTAATATACTTTTTTAAGACAACAGTTAATATGTTTTTTTAAGACAGAAGGATCAGGCTGCATTTGTAAAAGAAAAAAATCCCCAAGGCGAGGAATGAAGGATGAAGGAAAGTGGTTCTTATCAAGGCTCAGGTCTGTATTTAGTCTCTCCAGATGCATGGCAGTTTCATCAGTCGATCCGGAAACCACCCAGGTGCATCATTAGCTGACTTCACTTTCCAGGTCAGCTGTGCTGGTTTGGCCACATCCAGACAAGATTTTAAATTTCTTATTTCCACAGAGAAATTTAAAGACTGACAGTCGATGTGTTCAGAATCCCCACATTACATACACACAACCCTCAATATGCTGTAGAGATATTAAATTATACTGACTCATAAGAAGAGTAGACAATTTTTAGAGGTTATTCATGGATTTCTTTAGCTTGCTGTTTTTTGCCGATTGGCTTGACCCTCATAGACCCATTTTGCCCTGTGTTTCCTCCCATAGAACGTGGACTAGTTATCAGTCTGCCACAGTCAGAGTACAGGCAGTTGTATAAACTGAATACACCGTGATCCATAGAACCGTTAGCACCCTAATTGAATCCACTTACTAGCCTTTCTTGTCAGCTCATGCTCCTGAAATGATGTACAAGAATATGAATACATATCCAGAGCTAGAAAGTTCAAGATGATGGAATTCCATGCACAAATTTCCGGCTAGAGTTACCGACTGACTGGCAGGATGTCTTCATTCAAATTGGTTTTACTGGTCAAATTTTCAGTTGAAGCCTGTGAGAAATCTGCCAAAATGAAGAGTAAAAAATCAGGCGCCCACCTGACATACAGTTGGGAAGGATTCTAATCGATTATTATTTGTGGGGCAGCTCTTCAGTTGGTAACCAGGCCCGTTCAGTTCTATTTTAGAAGACCTCTTTCGTCTACCCAGTTTCTCCATTCCTTCCTTTACCGCCTGTCTGTGCCTTCACCTCTTGTCTGCTAGTTATTGCCAAGGCTTTCATCTGGTCCTTTTGCTTCTAGTCTCTCCCAACATCAATCCAGCTAGGTCAGGGGAGTATTTTATAAATCACTCCTTCCCTCATATCATTTTCATGTTTAAAAATCTTTGTGCTTTGATACCGCTTCCTGAATCAAGTAGGAATCTTTATTTTGACTAAAAATCACTTATTAGCATAACCAAGATAGTGTGCCTGGATTAAAAATGACATCAAAAGTGGTGAGACTAGGTTCCTTCTAGGAAACATAAAGTAAGAAAGACATTAAGGAACTGTAAGAAATGAGAAAGATCTTGGTTCAAGTTAGTGTCATCAGATCCTGAAGCTTACATGACTTGGGGGACTCTAAGAAAACAGAATAGAAAATATATAATTACAAAATTAGATATAGGTCTTGGAAGGGGTCAGTGAAGTGAGGGGCCTTGAAGCTAAAGCTTTATTAGCTTTATGCTGCTACTACTAAGCCGCTTCAGTTGTGTCTGACTCTGTGCGACCCCATAGACGGCAGCCCACCAGGCTCCTCTGTCCCTGGGATTCTCCAGGCAAGAACACTGGAGTGGGTTGCCATTTCCTTCTCCAATGCATGAAAGTGAAAAGTGAAAGTGAAGTCGCTCAGTTGTGCCCGACTCTTAGCGACCCCATGGACTGGAGCCTACCAGGCTCCTCTGTCCATGGATTTTCCAGGCAAGAGTACTGGAGTGGGGTGCCATTGCTTTCTCCTTATTTGCTTTATAGTGAATATGTTTCTGAGTCAAACAAACGTGGCTTAATAGCTAAGTTTGTCTTAAATTTTCGTATTTGGACCAAAGTGATGTATTTGCATGCTGTCAAATAGTGCAGAAAAGTTCAGGGTGAGAAGCAGTATTCGCTGATCCCCAGCCCTCTTTATCCTTAGTTCCTTTCCCAGAGACAAAGAGACAAACTGTTTTAACTCTATTGTTCCTCTGCTGTTTATCCCTAAAGGTGTAATAATACATGCTTATACTTTTTTCTTCCAACAACACAAGAGAAGACTCTATGCATGGACATCACCAGATGGTCAAAACCGAAATCATATTGATTATATTCTTTGCAGCCAAAGATGGAGAAGCTCTATACAGTCAGCAAAAACAAGACCAGGAGCTGACTGTGGCTCAGACCATGAACTCCTTATACCAAATTCAAACTTAAATTGAAGAAAGTAGGGAAAACCACTAGACCATTCAGGTATGACCTAAATCAAATCCCTTATGATTATACAGTGGAAGTGAGAAATAGATTTAAGGGCCTAGATCTGATAGAGTGCCTGATGAACTATGGAATGAGGTTCGTGACATTGTACAGGAGACAGGGATCAAGACCATCCCCATAGAAAAGAAATGCAAAAAAAGCAAAATGGCTGTCTGGGGAGGCCTTACAAATAGCTGTGAAAGAACAGCGAAAAGCAAAGGAGAAAAGGAAAGATATAAACATCTGAATGCAGAGTTCCAAAGAATAGCAAGAAGAGATAAGAAAGCCTTCTTCAGCGATCAATGCAAAGAAATAGAGGAAAACAACAGAATGGGAAAGACTAGGGATCTCTTCAAGAAAATCAGAGATGCCAAAGGAACATTTCATGCAAAGATGAGCTTGATAAGGACAGAAATGGTATGGACTTAACAGAAGCAGAAGATATCAAGGAGAGATGGCAAGAATACACAGAAGAACTGTACAAAAAAGATCTTCACGACCCAGATAATCACGATGGTGTGATCACTGACCTAGAGACAGATATCCTGGAATGTGAAGTCAAGTGGGCCTTAGAAAACATCACTACGAACAAAGCTAGTGGAGGTGATAGAATTCCAGTTGAGCTATTCCAAATCCTGAAAGATGATGCTGTGAAAGTGCTGCACTCAATATGCCAGCAAATTTGGAAAACTCAGCAGTGGCCACAGGACTGGAAAAGGTCAGTTTTCATTCTATTTCCAAAGAAAGGCAATGCCAAAGAATGTTCAAACTACCGCACAATTGCACTCATCTCACACACTAGTAAAGTAATGCTCAAAATTCTCCAAGCCAGGCTTCAGCAATATGTGAACCATGAACTTCCTGATGTTCAAGCTGGTTTTAGAAAAGGCAGAGGAAGCAGAGATCAAATTGCCAACATCCGCTGGATCATGGAAAAAGCAAGAGAGTTCCAGAAAAACATCTATTTCTGCTTTACTGACTATGCCAAAGCCTTTGACTGTGTGGATCACAAGAAACTGTGGAAAATTCTGAAAGAGATGGGAATACCAGACCACCTGATCTGCCTCTTGAGAAATCTGTATGCAGGTCAGGAAGCAACAGTTAGAACTGGACATGGAACAACAGACTGGTTCCAAATAGGAAAAGGAGTTCGTCAAGGCTGTATATTGTCACCCTGTTTATTTAACTTATATGCAGAGTACATCATGAGAAACGCTGGACTGGAAGAAACACAAGCTGGAATCAAGATTGCCGGGAGAAATCTCAATAACCTCAGATATGCAGATGACACCACCCTTATGGCAGAAAGTGAAGAGGAACTCAAAAGCCTCCTGATGAAAGTGAAAGAGGAGAGTGACAAAGTTGGCTTAAAGCTCAACATTCAGAAAACGAAGATCATGGCATCCAGTCCCATCACTTCATGGGAAATAGATGGGGAAACAGTGGAAACAGTGGCAGACTTTATTTTGGGGGGCTCCAAAATCGCTGCAGATGGTGACTGCAGCCATGAAATTAAAAGATGCTTACTCCTTGGAAGAAAAGTTATGACCAACCTAGATAGCATATTCAAAAGCAGAGACATTACTTTGCCAACAAAGGTTCGTCTAGTCAAGGCTATGGTTTTTCCAGTGGTCATGTATGGATGTGAGAGTTGGACTGTGAAGAAGGCTGAGCGCCAAAGAATTGATTCTTTTGAAGTGTGGTGTTGGAGAAGACTTTTGAGAGTCCCTTGGACTGCAAGGAGATCCAACCAGTCCATTCTGAAGGAGATCAGCCCTGGGATTTCTTTGGAAGGAATGATGCTAAAGCTGAAACTCCAGTACTTTGGCCACCTCATGCGAAGAGTTGACTCATTGGAAAAGACTCTGATGCTGGGAGGGATTGGGGGCAAGAGGAGAAGGGGACAACAGAGGATAAGATGGCTGGATGGCATCACTGACTCGATGGACGTGGGTCTGAGTGAACTCCGGGAGTTGGTGATGGATAGGGAGGCCTGGTGTGCTGCGATTCATGGGGTCACAAAGAGTCAGACATAACTGAGCGACTGATCTGATCTAATCTGATACTTTTTTCTTGATTGAAAATTAGTGTTAATCACTCAGTTGTGCCCAACTCTTTGTGACCCTATGGACTGTACCCTGCCAGGCATCTCTGTCCAGGGATTCTCCAGGCAAGAATACTGGAATGGGTTGCCATTCCCTTCTCCAGGGGATCTTCCTGACCCAGGGATCGAACCTGGGTCTTCTGCATTGCAGGCAGATTACCATTTGAGCCAAATTTAAATAGTATTCATTGACTCCTTGGTATGACATGAGAATTTATCTTATTTTATGCCACTCTTTCCCAGTATTTAGTAGTGATGTTATTGTTTTTAGTTCTAGTCTGTAGTAACTTAGACTGGTGACTAACTTTTAACTCTCGTATAATTCAGAAATGTTTCCGTATGCCACTCGCATGAAGCATCTCTTCTCTGCTGGCTTCTTTGTTCCTTCCTTTGCACAACAGGGTCAAAGTACCTCTGTCTTCCAGCCCTCTCCTGTTTGTGTATTTCAGTCCTTGCCATCCTTCAAAGCCCAGGTCAATTCTTACCTCGTCCACAAATGTCAGCTGTTCCAATATACTTTGGTATGTCTTTCTGAATGCTTCTCATTTGACTTCTGCAACACACAATTTAGTGCGTAATTATAAAGCTTATTGTTTGTTTTTGAGCCCAGCCCTCTCCTGCTCCCTGGAGCTTATCATTGTATCTCCTGGAAGGTTGGCTGTCAATAACTGTTTATTGAACTGAATCATTCTGTTCTCTAATTGTTTCAGGTTTGTGCATCTTACCTGCCTTACTTCATTAAAAACTTTATATGCTTTTGTATTTCCCCAAAGTGTTAAACATAGAGTAGGCACTCAACGATAAATAGTGCATAATTCTGCTCTTTTGCTTAACCCACACCTCTCTTTTTTTTTAAATTAATTTTTATTGGAGTATAGTTGCTTTACAATGTTGTGTTAGTTTGTCCTGTACAAGAAAATGAATCAGCCATACATTTGCATATGTGCCCTCCGTTGGGACTTCTTCCCATTCAGGTCACCGCAGTGCCTTAAGTAGAGTTCCCTGTGCTCACCAGTTGTCTATTTTATACACAGTATCAATGGTGTACGTGTGTCAGTCCCAATTCCTCTCCACCTTTCCCCCTTGGTATCCACATATTTGTTCTCTATATCTGTGTCTCTGTATAAAAGTGAATACGTATATAGACTCAGAAAATAAATCATAATATTATAAATTGTTAAAAGTTGAAAAATATTGCAAAATAATAACAAAATATTTTTATTAATTAGCTGCCAGGTATGCCTCTCTATATGGCTTTAAAACCTATCCTTTAAGGCAATTTTCATGTGTAATCTTATTAATTATTACAAACCATAAATGTAGCTCTTTTTTAGCTTTGAAATTCAGTTTAAAAATCTTATTTTTCTATTTATAAGTCCAGTAAATTTTAATCACATTTGGGGGAGACTTTGACTAATGCTTGGTTCCATTTACATATTTAAACCTGAAATAGTTTAAATTTCATTTATAATTTAAATATGCTTAATTTTCTTTGGATAGACTATGATTTATTCCTAAGTACTTAAAAAATTATTGTTAATCTAACAAATCAAATTCACAGATATGGAAACACTAAAATCTCTTAAATTTTCCAGTGTTATAGTATTTTCACAATCACAACTCTTAATGACTCAGTTACATATTTTAAATTAGAACTACAAGGTTGAACTATATTTGAAGAGGCCAAATTACCATGTGAATATTTAAAATTTCAAATTTACATGTATCACTTAACACAAAATTATAAATATAGATTTGATTTTGTTAAGCATTTATTAAATTAAAAAATTCCTGAAGATTAAAAGATGCTATTCATTATAGGGAAAAATATGTGTTACTCAGATGAGTTTGGGGCTTGACTTCCCACTTGATTTTGGAACTTGCCTTGTCAGCTTGTTGAAGGTACTTAATGCCTGGAAATGTTGTTATTATTTAGTTGCTGCTGCTGCTGCTAAGTTGCTTGAGTCGTGTCTGACTCTGTGCGACTCCATAGACGGCAGCCCACCAGGCTCCCCCGTCCCTGGGATTCTCCAGGCAGGAACACTGGAGTGGGCTGCCATTTCTAGGCCATGTCTAATTCTTTTGCTTCCCTGTGGACTGTAGCCCACCAGGCTCATCTGTGCATGGAATTTCCCAGGCAAGAATACTGGAGTGGGTGGCCTTTTTCTTCTCCAAGGGATCTTCCTTACTCAGGGATCTACCCTGGGTCTCCTTCATTAGAGGCGGATTCTTTACCCCTGAGCCACCAGGGAAGCCCATCTGGAGATGCTGGCTTGGACATAAGTAAATCCTCATCTGGGACCAAAATGGTGTGGTGAGCCTCTTTTCATAGTTGCTGGATGAATGGCCTCCTTTTAGAGTGATCTCAGCTGGAGTCTACTGGATTCAACTAAACGTTTTTCTAGCGCTGTCTATGTGAAAGTGAAAATGTTAGTCACTCAGTCATGTCCGACTCTTTGGGACCCCATGGACTATATAGCCCACTGGGGTCCTTTGTCCATGGAATTCTCCAGGCAAGAATACTGGGGTAGATAGCAATTCCTTTCTTCAGGGGATCTTCCTGACCCAAGCATCAAACTCATGTCTCCTGCATTCCAGCCAGATTCTTTACCTTTCGAGCCACCAGGGAAGCTGGCTGTCAGTATGGGAAGTCTGCTGTCTGACTTCTGTAGTTGTAATCTGTAATATCTAATTGTACCAAGCTAAGCCAGGGGCTCAGGTAGCAACCTTGCTTAATTGGACTTTTCATTGCTTTAGCTCTTAAGATACATAAGATTCTTTTCATCTAACTCTAAAGAACTTTGAACCAGAGAGAATCATGCATTCTTCTAATATATTTCTTATCTAGAAAATCCACAATTTCTACACATTATCATCCAGTCTTAGCTTTGACTGGTTTTGTGGTCCCAATATTTAAGAACATTTTGTAACCAAATGTGAACTGGGTATAGATTTATAAAGTCTAGAAGTGGGCACTTTGTACAAGCCAGTGATATTACTCTGCCCAGTTCTTCCATGCTGCAGAGGGGAACAGAGAGCTAATGATGCAGCAGAATATGGTCCCAACTAAGTTGTTTACAACTATAAAGTCTATAAAAGGACACAGCTGTGCTGCTTCTGAAACTTTGTCTAGAGGTCAGGAGAGTGGCTTATGTCCTACAGGGTAGTTTGCATAAAATGGAATGCATATCTATCTCGCTTAGGGTGGTATCCTCAATGCCCAGGACAGTGTGATGTAGGGTATTAATCAAAATATTCTGAATGGATGGATGGATGCCAGGCAGGTTGCATTAGGCAGGTCTTCTCCTGTGGATGTGAATAACACATGTAGAAGGCTGTTCATCTGATTGCCATTGGCATGGAGTTAGACCCCAGTAAACTGCAAAATTCATAAGTGGAACAGAAAAAGCTGACTCACTTGGGAAGGAGCTGGGATGGTTTTATAAAAACCAAGATAATGCAGCAGAATAATAGCAATGACAACAAAGTAAAAGCCCTAAGTAAGGCTTGGCTGTCATAGGCAAGGAGACCCTTAATTGTGCCCTTGACATAATGAGTATGATGTGTGAATTACATTTTTTAAAAAGTGATCCTGGTTTTCTCCAGTTGGTCTCTGTTATTTTCTCGTGAACATAGATGAGTGTAACCTCTGCTGAAGACACCAGTGAGGACACGCAGGCAGGCAGGACACCTTGTTCTTGCTTGTGATCACTGAAACAGCAAGTTTTCAGTCTGGTTTTTCTCCCTAGGCTCTCTTAAATGTCATACCAAGTAACACTGTAGACAGAAAGCTAAAGCAGTGATGGAGATTCTAACACAGCATATGGGTTCCTATTTTCTTACTGTAGTCCTTGCTCTATAGCCATGGGGAAAAAGACAATTGAACAGGGAATAAACATATAGAATAAAATCTTGGTTATCCAGAGGCAAAGAATACATGAATTCTGTGGGGGTGTTGTGTGAAGAGGAATCATAGGAATTACATGATGGTGTGTGAGTGCAGGGGAGATTAAAAGGTATTTCTTAGGTGGACATAGGATTTTAGGAACTGCTAAATCAGAAAGAAGATGATGCCTTAGTTACAGGGTTGGCTCTGAGGGACTTGTGGAAAGACTGACTGAATGAGGCAGCCTTGGAGGGTACGGAGGCAACTGCTGGGCAGTGAGAGAAATGAGAGAACTTACTTTTATTTATTATTTTTTTAAAGGAGCATTAGTCTTTAATGTTGGTCTTCCCTGGTGCTCAGTGGCAAAGAATCCACTTGCCAATGCAGGAAACATAAAAGATGTGGGTTCGATCACTGGGTTGGGAAGATCCTCTGGGGAAGGAAATGGCAACCCACTCCAATCTTCTTGCCTGGACAGTTCCATGGACAGAGAAACATGGCAGGTTACAGTCTATGGGGTTGCGAAAGAGTTGTACACGACTTAGCGACTAAACAAGTCTTTAATGTTAAGGAGATTGGATCTTAACGCGTATGAAAGGTCAAACCAAAAAGTACTGCTTGGAGCACCAGTTGTATGGAGGCACTGCAGCATTCTGTATTTTCCCCTAATGTTCACAGTTGCTTCTTCTGAAATGAACATAGGAGGAAGAAGAAGAGTTTAGACTATGTCTGTGCAACTTGGCTATTTTTGCCAAGGGAGCAAAGGTAGTCCAAGACTGAGCCAGCCTGGAGAAACCAATGCATTTGTGGCCTCTCCTCCACTGCTATTTTTACTCTTATAAACTAAAGCTGAAGTACTATGACACAGTAGCCATAACACTCCCTACGGCTCTTCACAATATGGCAATTACTGAAATGACTTCTTTCCCATTATGCGGCCAAAAAGCAGTGAGATCATGAGGTAGGCAGCAAGAGCAAACAGTATTTAATTGGTTCTAGAAGGGCGCGGTGGGAATAAAGAATCCTTCTTTTCAACTCTGAGGTTTAAATACATGACCATAACCAAAAAATGCAGAGATGATGCTGCGCACCGAACAGGCCCACACTTCTTTGCTAATAAAGTCATTTTAATCTAATGAAAAAAAGCCACCAAATAAAGTGACAGAACAGTGACTAGAACAGTGACTTAGGGAGTGATTACTCTGAAGCAAATGCAGACCTGGTACTGCCTTGCCCGGACAGGCAGAGCCTTTCTGCCTCCTTCCAAGCCACACCCTCTTCGCACTTTGACCTCCATCCCACCCCACCCCCTTCCGCTGAGCTGGCTTGACCAGGCAGCTTTCCCTGGCTGTTCTCCCAGAGGCGACCAGACCTCCTGTGCAGCTTCACCTCTTCCCTGGAGAAACCCAGCTTTTAGCAACCAGAGAATGTTGAATATGGTCCCCAGAGCTGTGGCTTTCCCCAGCTGGCCTAGAGTCTGGGGTAACAGACTGTTTATGAAGACGAGTGCCAGGTTCCTTGATCTTGATAATGATAGATGGAAAAAGTTCACGGTGTTATTCTGTGTTGTTGTGACATGAGATCAAAGATAAGCCGCGTTCCATCTTGAGATAGGGAGGGCTATTTTGGAAATGTTTCTCGAACGATTTTTCAGCCTTTCTCATTTCATTTGAGTTTTCTCTGTAAAACTACCTTTTTTTTCCTTCTTGCTTTTATTATGGGGATAAAAGAAAAAGTAAAATAAGTTGACCACAAGGATGAACTAGTGAATTTTAACAGGGAACAAAACAGTGATTTTGGAGTAAGAGGTTTTCCTCCTGCCATCTGAAGGCAGAGCCTTCACATGATAACTTTTGTAAACCCAAATGACATAAAGCGAAGAGGCAAATACCCTGGAACACATCCTGTTAACGTAGACACAGAATAAATCGAGGTGAAGCCCAGATGCTCATGGACTCAGTTCCCAGCCATGACGACTGGATGCTGAGATGCTGTGTGGTTCCCGGGGAAGGAGCCTGACGGTACGGCTCTTGCCACTGGGGGCTGTGCACTGCCTCTGTAACAGCTCACTGCAAAACAAATGCTGGATGCTAGAAGCGAATATTCTCTTTAGATTTCTTTCGGTTAGCAAAAACAGATAGCAACGTAGATCTTGTAAAAGAGAAGCGGCATAAAGCAAACTTTGGAAAAGTGGAGATACCTGTTTTCTGCATAGATGGGCTGATAGCTGGGTTCTACCATTGTTACCTGGTTTGGGGACCATGGGCAAGCCCCGTTTCCTCATCTGTACCCTAGAGATAATAATTCAGCTTCAATGAGATGGTTTATTAAGAGTGCAGACTGAGTTGGAAAAGATCACAGAAAGACCAGTTTCGTTGGCTGAGAGGCACTGACTCCATTTGCAGTGGACATCCCTTACTTTCTAGATGCCTCTGTGTCAGGGGATTCCCGTCTTGTCACTTAGGCAGGAAAGTCCCTTCTTATTATGTGGGTTGCAGGGGTGTGGGAAGATTTCTCTTCTCACTGCTGTGACAGTGAGGGTTAGGGGAGTCCCTTTTCACCCCTTTAATATGGATGGGAAAAGGGGGAAAAGAAAATGTGGGGAGAGGCAGCGTGGTTCAGAGGTTCATGGGACTGGAAGCACATTCTCTTCTTGGCGTCAGTTTTGTGCTTGTGCTGGTGGGAGTGCTGGCCTGACGTGCATTTTACTAAAGGCTGATCCCCAGTCCCGTCTCCCCAGAAATCTTTAAATGTCAGTAGTATCAACACTGTGCTGGCTTCTTGCTCCTGTGTCTCTCCTCTTCTCATCAGTTGTGGGTCTCAATTCCTATTGGCAGGATATGCCAACGATGTGGAAACAATCCTGTTCTTAGATAAGGGAGATGTAAGAAACTTAGCCTCAATCCTCACACACAGCACACTAGATAATAACACTCATCCTTGAGGGGCTTGCTGCCTGGTGGGAAGAACTGAGTACAGGGACACAGCTGTGATGCGGGAGAATCTGTGGGCATGTGGCAGACTCGGGACTTCCAAGGGTGGATGTTGAGCTGGCTGTTGTGTTCAAAGTGTTCGTATTTAGGAGGTAACTACAGGCAAAATGTACAGATTTTGAAGCATTAGAATGTACTTGTTAACTGAATCCAGGGGAGCTGATGACATTGCCCAGGAAGAAAGGAGAGAACTATGCTTCTCAATCTTGGCTATGTATAAGAAAACTTTGGGGATCCTACCTGCATAGCCTCTGACTTAAAAATAGGTATAGGAGACAATTGAGGTATCAGGATTTTTTTTTTTTTTTAAAGCTCTTTAGGTGATTTTAATGTGCAGCCAGGTTGAAAATCATAGCTGTGTTTTTCCCTTGCTTCCCCATTTTCCTCTTCTCTTGGTGCTTCAGAGCTTCACAACCTGAGCTGCGCCATCACCTGGAGAGATTTTGGAACTCCAGATGCCCCTATGATACCCCAGATCAATCACAATAGGAATTTCTAGGGGTGGGACTCAGGCATTAGTAAATTCAAAGTCTAGGTGATTCCGTTGTGCAGCCCATGCTGAGAAGATGCCAGTGAAGGAGTACATGTGGATGTCAGGAGGATACTAAGTTAGCAAAGCTGACCAAGTGGTAGGCTCAGCGTTGAGCTGAGGAAGACTGGTGCCTTCTCTACAGTGTTACAAGAAGTAATGATTGTGTCTCATCCCTGATTTTAAAGAGGTGCTTCCAACACTTCCTGATAATAGAGACTATTTAGGGAAGCTTGCTTTTCTTCTCCTTTTACCGTAAGTTTGTGTTATGTTGAATTTTATCAGACACTTTCCCCATATGTATTAAAATAGTCACATGGCTTTCTTTTTAAAATCTGTTAATGTGCTGAGTTCCATGACAAATTTTCTAATATTAAACTATCCCTGTGTTCCTTAGTTACAAGCAACTTGATCATGGTACATTATCTCTTGTTTTCACTATTCCATTTGACCTTGCTAGTATGTTATTTGACATTCTTGCATCTTTTTTCATGAATTAGAAATCAGAAAGTTGTCCTTCTCCTAATGCTGGCGTTGTTTTGGGGTCAGGATGGTTCCGATTGTGTAAAATGACTTGGGGGCATGTTCCTTCTTTTTATAGTTCCTGGAAGAAATTGTAAAAGATGATTTCTTCCTTCAAAGTTTGGGAGAGTTTCTGTGTAAAACCATCTGACCCCACTGTTTTCGTTGTGGGAACATTTTTAAATGTTGCATCAGTTTCTTTAAGAATTTTAATACTATTCAGGCTTTGCATTTTTGCTTAAAACAATCTCAGGAAGGTGTATTTTTCTAGCTTTCAACTTCCTTTATTCCTTTATCTATTTCAAAAGCCTGAACAAACAGATTATCTTCATTTTTTCAATTAACATTGACTCTGAACACACTGAAAGGTGGCTCTGCTTCCTCTGAAGCTGCTTGACAAGGTTGCTAATGGAACTCCAGGAGGCCGGCTCCAAAGAATTCCTTTTAGTTCTTTTGACCTTTATGCTTTATTTTGAGACTGTTTACAGGCCATTGCTTCCTAAGACTTTCTAGTCCTTGGCTTCCATGACAAAATTCTTTATTTTTATTAATAAAATATTTTATTTTTCTAACACTTTGTCATTGAAATTCAATTCATATTTTTTACTTAAAACTCAACTAGTTTGAATGAGTTACATATCAAATACTCAATAGACATGCTTCATATAGTGGGTTGCATATTAAACAGCAGAGGTCTAGACCGAGAAAAATTCTTGATGCAAGTGTTAAAGTATTAGTTGCTAATCAAAAGGTCAAAGTCAACATTTATTATAAAGCTATGAAACACTGAGTATTTTTTAAAGAACAAATGTGTGTGTTTGTGTGTATGCACACGTGGTTAGTCATGTCCAACTCTGCGACCCTGTGAACTGCAGCCCACCAGGCTCCTCTGTCCATGGGATTCCCTAGGCAAGAATACTGGAGTGGGTTACCATTTCCTCCTCCAGGACAAAAATCTTTTCTGATCTTCTATCTCTGATTATATTCTAAAAATCTCGTTCATAAACCCCTTCCTCTTTGTCTCCTACCTTGTGAATACTGACATTTTCAGATTTCTCATTCTAAGTTCACTTCTCTTTTCATTCTATACAATCTCCTCAGATCATCTTATCTACTCTAATGATTTAAACATTACCCAGGCTAGGTCCAGATTTTGTGGGGTCTGAAGGTTGTACAACTCTGGGGTCTCTCTCTCTCTCTTTTCATTCCATATTTAATGATTTATTTATCAAAATCACGTATGGGGTCTCTCTTTACGGAAAGTGTACAAAATTAAGCACAGGGCCTCATCCAGAAAACTAAGTTGCCTGAAACTTAAGCTTTATTAAAATTAGAGTAAATGTATCCTTTTCTATGTCTACAGATAGATGACTCCCAAGTTGACAAGTCTTCTCTTAGATATTTCTTCCATCTACTTCCTTTTCTCTATCCCTTTGTAATGTCCTCTGTATCTCTTGATGTTTTGCAAAGGACTCCTAATATATTTTCCAGCATCCATCTTTGTGCTGCTCAAAAGCCATCCTCTGCACTGTCACAAAAATGCTCACAAAATAAAATCTAACCATGCTACTTTTCTGCTTCAATTCTTTTGATAAAATAAGTGGAAAATAATTAAAGATGTGATGTAATTATCTCATTTCTCCACTGAAGAAAGACCTGAGTTTTCAGATTTAAAAATCACAACACTTGCATATAGTTAACTTCTTGTAAAATTTCCTACAGGTGCCCTAATCTTTATTCTGTCCTCAACCTTTGCTTCCACCAAACACCCAAAACAATAGCAATGTTTTACCTACAAAAGATTAAAAAGCACAGTGCCTTGGATTTCCAATCTGCCAGTATGTAGAAAATAAAAAACAACAAACACTGTCTGTGGGATTCGAAGGGGTATAAACAGTCAAAACTTTAATACCAACTAAATCATTTATAAATGAGAGAAATAGAAATGCAGGATCTTATAAAAAGAATACCAGTCACATATGCTTTCTAGAAATAAAGATGATTCTCTGTATTATTTTAGTCTACCTTGTCCCATTTACAATGGAACGTTCTGTGCCCAGATATGTCATGAGATTGGATAACACTGCAATAGCTACTGTATTGTAGCCAGGACAAACAGAGCAGCATCACTTAACACTCTCCAAAGACCTAGTAGTTCAGCAACATTGTAAGATGAAGTGACTTCTGAAGGCTAGGTTAGGGGGACTAACTACTATTTTAAAATCTTATTTCAATGAAAACATTTATTTCCAGTTTCCATGCATCTAAGTTAATTTTTGGAGCATGATATAGAAATACCTGAAGTAATTTGTTTTTCTGTAATACAGATGATGGCTTTGGCTTGAACACATTATGATGTATAGCCAAGATTCATATTCTTGATATTTAAAATATCCACATATTTATGAGGACTGTGAAGAAAGCTGAATGCCAAAGAATTGATGCTTTTGAACTGTGGTGCTGGAGAAGACTCTTGCGAGTCCCTTGGACTGCAAGGAGATCCAACCAGTCCATTCTGAAGGAGACCAGTCGTGGGTGTTCATTGGAAGGACTGATGCTGAGGCTGAAACTCTAATACTTTGGCCACCTGATGCGAAGAGCTGACTTATTTGAAAAGACCCTGATGCTGGGAGGGATTGGGGGCAGGAGGAGAAGGGGACAACAGAAGATGAGATGGCTGGATGGCATCACCAACTCGATGGACATGAGTTTGAATGAACTCCGGGAGTTGGTGATGGACAGGGAGGCCTGGCGTGCTGTGATTCATGGGGTCGCAAAGAGTCAGACACGACTGAGTGACTGAACTGAACTGAACTGAAATACTGTTTTCCAGAAAGAATTTATTTTATTCCTTGCAACTTCTCCAAAACAGTAAAATGTTTAGAGATCAGACTCTGAGTCTGTTTCAAAGTGTGACATCCAAGAATTGGCTTTGTTTTGACACCAGTTGGCATTTCTTTTTGTTTCTGGATTGTCTTGGGTCTGAATTATCATAGCAAATAGCTCTCTTAAATCAATAGGAAGCAAGTATGAAGATTTAGAAATTAATATTTATATTTTAACATGATAAATAATTTAATACTGTCCCAAATAACAGTCATGTATGGCACCAGTGACTTTCCCAGAATTGCACTTTATTTATAGAAATATCTGGGTATTACACATTCAGAGTAACTTGCAAGTAATTTCAGTGCTCAAACAATTTTTCTTTATGGGGAGATTTTAGCTATTTTGCTTTTTTGGTTGTTACACAGAAATGGTTATGTTGGTGTCTGTGTGTGTGCTTACAGGTGACGCCATTCTAAACCAGATTCCACATCCAAGGCAGAAATACTTTTACCAGGTAAAATTCTGGTAACAGGGTTAACAGGGGGGAACAAATAAAGGTGGGTGCAGTTAACTCCTATGGTGAGCAGTGGTGTATATAAATGGGTTGTACGTTGAACCTTACTTTTTAACTTTTTCTCTTTTAAAATTCTTCCTCTTCTCAAGTCTGAGAGAAAGAAAAAGAGAACTGGTTGTTTCTTAGCGGACATCCTATTAAAAAAACATGGGGAGTTGTAAAAGCTGTTGTACGTTTTTCTAAGGGCTCAAGTTACTAGAAATCTTGAGAAAGTTTGGTTTTTGGAGCACTTAGTGTTTGTTCTCCATTAAACCAATGGAAAGAGAAGGGTTGAAAGAGCTGTGTCAAATGTCAGATGATCCTATTGTTAGGGTCCTGGGCTGAAGTGGCTGGAAAGGACCAGGCATTCAGCAGGCTCAGCTTCTAAGTTAGGCATTGGTCTCATGTTTTCCTCCTTTTTAGTTGCGAGACTTAGGGAAAAAAAATAATCTGGGCCAGGAAGAGCCAGGCAGGATGGATCATGTACACAAAGGAAGGTCTCATCCTGCAACTTTGTTTGGTTTCAACATAACCTCAGTGAAACCAGGAAAGATTTATGTGACCTGAGATTTCTTATGCTGGGGATCTGTCGCATCCTAGTTCTGTGCAACCTGGAAAAAATTCCTAAAATTCTAACACTATTTTGATAAGTCCCCACAGCAATCTCTTTACTATAATGTGACTAATAAAACATGAATGTCGGAGGGTGTTTTGGGTTTGTCACCTGTGGCTCCTTTTCTTTTTTCCAGTCTTCTCCGTCAGTTCAGTTCAGTCCTCAGTCTCGTCCCACTCTTTGTGACCCCATGGACTGCAGCACGCCAGGCCTCCCCGTCCATCACCAACTCCTGGAGTTTACTCAAACTCATGTCCATTGAGTCGGTGATGCCATCCAACCATCTCATCCTCTGTCATCCCATTCTCCTCCCGCCTTCAATCTTTCCCAGCATCAAGGTCTTTTCCAATGAGTCAGTTCTTCGTATCAGGTGGCCAAAGTATTGGAGTTTCAGCTTCGGCGTCAGTCCTTCCAATGAATATTCAGGACTAATTTCCTTTAGGATGGACTGCTTGGATCTCCTTGCAGTCCAAGAGACTCTCAAAGAGTCTTCAACACCACAGTTCAAAAGCATCAATTCTTTGGTGCTCAGCTTTCTTTATAGTCCAATTCTCACATCCATACATGACTACTGGAAAAACCATAGCTTTGACTAGATGGAACTTTGTTGGCAAAGTAATGTCTCTGCTTTTTAATATGCTGTCTAGGTTGGTCATAGCTTTTCTTCCAAGGAGCAAGTGTCTTTTAATTTCATGGCTGTGGTCACCATCTGCAGTGATTTTGAAGCCCCCCCCAAAAAAGTCTGTCACTGTATTCACTGTTTCCCCATCTATTTGCCATGAATTGATGGGACCAGATGCCATGATCTTCGTTTTCTGAATGTTGAGTTTTAAGCCAACTTTTTCACTTTCCTTTTCACTTTCATCAAGAGGCTCTTTAGTTCTTCTTCACTTTCTGCCATAAGGGTGGTGTCATCTGCATATCTGAGGTCATTGATATTTCTCCTGGCAATCTCGATTCCAGTTTGTGCTTCATCCAGCCCAGGGTTTCTCATGACGTACTCTGCATAGAAGTTAAATAAGCACGGTGACAGTATACAGCCTTGACGTACTCCTTTCACTATTTGAAACCAGTCTGTTCCATGTCCAGTTCTAACCATTGCTTCCTGACCTGCATACAGATTTCTCAAGAGGCAGGTCAGGTGGTCTGGTATTCCCTTCTCTTTAAGAATTTTCCAGAGTTTGTTGTGATCCACACAGTCAAAGGCTTTGGCATAGTCAATAAAGCAGAAGTAGATATTTTTCTGGAACTCTCTTGCTTTTTCAATGATCCAACGAATGTTGGCAATTTGATCTCTGGTTCCTCTGCCTTTTCTAAATCTGGAAGTTTAGAAAGTTCTAAACTTTCTGGAAGTTCTTGGTTCACATACTGTTGAAGCCATTCTTTTCAGTAATCATCATTATTACTTAATTGACTTTATTTATGTCTTCTACTCCCTAGGCACATAAAAAGTATCTTGCAGTCGGGTTCCTTGAAGACTGGGAAGGTTGAAAGTAGTGATATGAATCTTACTGTCTTTAACCTCACCTCATTATGCAAGCAAATAGTTTCCTTATCTGTTCATTAGTACAGTCTAAGGTTATCTATGAGCAGTACCCATGCTGCCAAATTTTAAGCTTAATCTGATATTATCGTCTTGGAACTTTGGCCAGAACGCTAGCCAGTGACCTTGTATTGACATATTTCTGCCAACTTTGGGCTTCCTGAGTACAGAAAGTGTAAGTAACTCATTAGATAATCTCAAAAACCATCTCAACTATGAGGTGTTCCTTAAAAGTCATAAATGGTTCAAGTAAAATTGATTAGATAAAGTTCTTGTGGTTGAAATTTTATTGCTGTGCAGTTCATAATCATCCAGAGAAGTATTAAGAAAATTGTGTGTTACTGTGTGGCCCTTTGACAGAGAGACTCACCTGAGTCAGCTGTGGCTGGACCACTCTTCCTAGAAGCACAAGGAATGGGACTCAGCTTTGGCTGAGGGAGTGTGTACCTTGGTATGCAAGGCATTGCAGGGTTTACGTATCCAGTTACCAGGGATGGGAGGAAGCCTGTACTATCTCTGTTCTAGTCTATGACCCTTTGCCACTTACTTTCCTTGAATAAAAAGGTAACATTTTTAGGATTTGACTAGAGGGTGGCAAGAGTGTCCTTAACCTAGATCAGGCCAAGGGTGGGTAATGGCTGCTGTTCTCACGTACAGGGTGCATTCTCTGTGCCTAGTAGTTTGAGGTTTACAACTATTACGTCTAAAACCTACACCAGTGCAAATATAATCAGCACTATTTTATGGGTGAGGAAAGAGTGGAGAAGGGACTGAATCCTGAATGTGCAAGTCACCTCCTGAAACGGCTCTGAAAAAAATGACTGGATTAACTGGAAGTGATGAACCAGAAATGACTACATTACATTGCTTGCATTAAAAAGTAGGGCACTTGAAAATAGCAATAAAAATTGAGCTTTAGAGGGTAAAGGTTTTATTTTTTGCACACAAGTGGTTGAGATTTGTGGTTCGTGTTGACTACATATATACCTTTATGTGGCTCTTACCTCATCAAATACTTACTGAGTGTCTCTCATGTATGTGGCATTTTGCTAAAGTAGGGGCTTCCATTCGTAGTTCATCGTCAAGTGACTTGAAGGGCTTTCTCGTCCCACCTGTGTGTCTGATAACTCCTATTCATACTTGAAGAAGCAGCTCACACTGCATTTCCTCTTTGAAGCCCTGCCTGAATGCACCAATCAGACGTTAATTAACCCTTGCTGTATATTTCTGTCTGTAGTATATCTATTATGTAACTTATCCCACTGACCCTGTTTATTTGTGAACATTCCTGTCCCTTCCTGCTGGTTGTGAATTCTGTGCCACAGGGACCAGTACCTCCCTGATCTCTCCCAACACACACACTAATTCCCCAGTGGTTATGTCAGGCTGGCTCTTAGTGCAACATAGAGGTTCAATAAAACTTGCTCAATGCATGAATGACTGTATACCAGTGAAGCAGAAAGTTATTCTACTTCAAAGTCACTCACAATTAGAAAAGGTATGATTAAATTGAGCACTCACTGCCCCAAACTTTACCTACATTATCTAACTGAATCTGACTGCAACTCTATTAGGTTGGTATTATTTCCTTGGCTCTTTCTATAAAACTATGCTCATTTGAGCAATCTCCAGGAGACGGTGAAGGACAGGGAAGCCTGGTGTGCTGCAGTCCATGGGATCTCAAAGAGTTGGACACAACTGAATGACTGAACAACAAAAACACAGGCACGAAGTGGCAAGCCCAGCATCACTGAGCTAGTAGGCAGTGGAACCAGAAAGAAACCTAGGCTGCCTGACTCTGAAACCCTGCTGACTCCACTAAGTTACACTGAGTCCCATAAAAAAAGATGACTGACAGCAGTGTTATAATCTCTTTGCTTCTTGAAATTTTTTTCAACAACATACAATAGCATGTTGTACATACACTGACTTTCCCAGTGCTGGGTACATGCCACCTGTTAGCATTTCACTGGTGACAAAATATATCTGAATATCCTTCTATAATACATATGTAATAATACAGTCAGCATCCACCAAGCTTTCAGGCATGCTAAAGAGGAGAACACACACAAAATGTCCGAAATGTCCTGAGAGCCTTAGACTTTAGACTCAAGCATTTCCAGGAAAATGCCCAAGTGCCTCGTGGATCGGACAGGCAGATCTGAGTGTATTTATTTTGATAAACCTAATCCCAGAGAAATCTGAGCTGAATTTAAATTCTCAGTCCCTCAGTAGGGAGAGATATGCAGCCTGAAGATAAACACGGAAGACAGAACACCCGTGTGGGAGGCTTCCCTGGGATGGAGGATATTAACTCAGGGAAATCGCGAGCCCTTATTTGGATAAACAGTTCCCGCAGGGCAGAAATGACACGTCTCCCCATAACTCCTGGCTCACAGTGTACGGTGCTCACCAGACCTGCTCGGTAAGTTTTTTTAGCTGACAGAGCGTTAGCCGTTGTCACGTACATCAGCTGGAGCCCTACCCCAAAAGGATATTGTCATAAAAAATTGACAACTCCAGATTTGAAAATAAAGTATAGATTTTGTTCAGGAGGGTTAAGGGAGAGAAGATGCTGGGGAATCAAGAATATCTGCATACAAATCTAGACATCATCTTTTCAAGAGATTGTAACAGCTTGGAGGAGAAAGCGGCGTAGCTCTATTAATAGTTGGTGAAATGGCAGGGCATACACTCTGTAGCGTAGCTCCATATGGTGAGGGGGAAGACGACATCTTTTATTACCACACCTTCCCCAGCAGCTACACTGATAGCCTTGTAGTGAAGAGCTACCACAGGCACCCTGCAAAATGACAGAAGCCCCACCGCACCCACAAGTGCCAGATTGTATTCTTCTCCGAAGAGAGCAGGGAAATTCCACCCATAATGTGATCACATCCATGTAGTTTTCCCGTGTGTGCGAAGGTCAATCTACCGCCTAAGATTCTACAGCTGAAATAAAAGGGAACTGGGCATTTGTCTGCAGGCAGGAAGGGAAATACAAGGAGAACCTCAGTTCTCATAAACCAGCCATGAAGGGTCATTCTTTCTTTATCAAAGCTATTAATCTTTTTAGCTCTTTGAATTAACCCACTTGAGTCTTTGAAACAATAAAAATGTTTGAGAATCTTGGAAGAACCAAGGAAAGCATCTGCTTTCCTTTTTAAATCAAGAATGCTAAGATTATTGCAGATATATGACATTAACATTAAATGTTATGTTTGTTTCAAAAGCTATGCATAGTGATGATAGAAATAATTTGAAAAGACAAGAAATTTTAAGAAATACTGATATTCCCATACCTAATAGATAATCGCATGTGTGTATGCATTTAGTTGTGTCTGACTCTTTGTGACCCCATGATTGTAGCCCGCCAAGCTCCCTTTATGTGGAATTTCCCAAGTAAGTATACTGGAGTATACTTACTCCAGTATTTCTTCTCCAGGGAATCTTCCTAACCCAGGGATCAAACCCATGTCTCTTGAGTCACCTGCATTGGCACATGGGTTCTTTACCAGGTGAGCCACCAGGGAAGCCAATTACTCTTAAAAATTAGGTGAATATAATTATGGACTCATGAAAATGGACTTATGTGCTGTGAATATTGTTTTGTAACATTTTTTTTACTTAATAGGTTGGGAACAAATCTCCATGACAGTATTTATTTTTTAATTAAAATAAAATGACATAAGACATGTTCACATATTGTATTCTATCAAGGCATGTATTTTAATGTCATAATATATTTAACTAGTGTTTTATTTTTAGAAATACAAGATTTTACTGTTTCAGTAAGCAAGCTTAAGCAACCTTTAAAAATGGTTCCCTTGATCCAGAAAATGCCACAAAATCCTGCAAATCAGGAGGTTCAGATCTTCATTTTCAATTTAAGAACATGTGTGAAACTGCCCGGCCATTAAGTGTATGCATATCCAAAAAGCCACCAAGTATCTGAATGATGTCCCTTTACAGAAGTAATGTGTGCCATTCCGGCGTTATTACAGTGGAAGTGATAGCTGTACAGATCAAACGGTAGGGCTGGACGCAGGGTTCAGATCAGATCAGTTGCTCAGTCGTGTCTGACTCTTTGTGACCCCATGAATCGCAGCACGCCAGGCCTCCCTGTCCATCACCAACTCCCGGAGTTCACTCAGACTCACGTCCATCGAGTCAGTGATGCCATCCAGCCATCTCATCCTCTGTCCTCCCCTTCTCCTCCTGCCCCCAATCCCTCCCAGCATCAGAGTCTTTTCCAATGAGTCAACTCTTCGCATGAGGTGGCCAAAGTACTGGAGTTTCAGCTTTAGCATCATTCCTTCCAAAGAAATCCTAGGGCTGATCTCCTTCAGAATGGACTGGTTGGATCTCCGTGCAGTCCAAGGGACTCTCAAGAGTCTTCTCCAACACCACAGTTCAAAACAACAATTCTTCAGCGCTCAGCCTTCTTCACAGTCCAACTCTCACATCCATACATGACCACTGGAAAAACCATAGCCTTGACTAGACGAACCTTTGTTGGCAAAGTAATGTCTCTGCTTTTGAATGTGCTATCTAGGTTGGTCATAACTTTTCTTCCAAGGAGTAAGCATCTTTTAATTTCATGGCTGCAGTCACCATCTGCAGTGATTTTGGAGCCCCCCAAAATAAAGTCTGCCACTGTTTCCACTGTTTCCCCATCTATTTCCCATGAAGTGATGGGACTGGATGCCATGATCTTCGTTTTCTGAATGTTGAGCTTTAAGCCCACTTTTTCACTCTCCACTTTCACTTTCATCAAGAGGCTTTTGAGTTCCTCTTCACTTTCTGCCATAAGGGTGGTGTCATCTGCATATCTGAGGTTATTGATATTTCTCCCAGCAATCTTGATTCCAGCTTGTGTTTCTTCCAGTCCAGCGTTTCTCATGATGTACTCTGCATATAAGTTAAATAAACAGGGTAACAATATACAGCCTTGATGTACTCCTTTTCCTATTTGGAACCAGTCTGTTGTTCCATGTCCAGTTCTAACTGTTGCTTCCTGACCTGCATACAAATTTCTCAAAAGGCAGATCAGGTGGTCTGGTATTCCCATCTCTTTCAGAATTTTCCACAGTTTATTGTGTTCCACAAGTCAAAGGCTTTGGCATAGTCAATAAAGCAGAAATAGATGTTTTTCTGGAACTCTCTTGCTTTTTCCATGATCCAGCAGATGTTGGCAATTTGATCTCTGGTTCTTCTGCCTTTTCTAAAACCAGCTTGAACATCAGGAAGTTCACGGTTCACATATTGCTGAAGCCTGGCTTGGAGAATTTTGAGCATTACTTTACTAGAGTGTGAGATGAATGCAATTTTGCAGTAGTTTGAGCATTCTTTGGCATTGCCTTTCTTTGGGATTGGAATGAAAACTGACCTTTTCCAGTCCTGTGGCCACTGCTGAGTTTTCCAAATTTGCTGGCATATTGAGTGCAGCACTTTCACAGCATCATCTTTCAGGATTTGAAATAGCTCAACTGGAATTCCATCACCTCCACTAGCTTTGTTCGTAGTGATACTTTCTAAGGCCCACTTGACTTCACATTCCAGGATGTCTGGCTCTAGGTGAGTGCTCACACCATCGTGATTATCTGGGTCATGAAGATCTTTTTTGTACAGTTCTTCTTTGTATTCTTGCCATCTCTTATTAATATATTCTGCTTCTGTTAGGTCCATACCATTTCTGTCCTTTATCGAGCTCATCTTTGCATGAAATATTCCTTTGGCATCTCTGATTTTCTTGAAGAGATCCCTAGTCTTTCCCATTCTGTTGTTTTCCTCTATTTCTTTGCATTGATCATTGGTGGCCCAGAAAGAGTGGTGAATTTTTATTGCACATGTTCAAAAATTCAGAGAGCAATGCTGAACTTAATGGTTTAGATGTAGAGTCTTTGGTCATTGAGCACATCCAAGTGAACAAAGCTCCCAAGATGTAGCATAGAACTTAGAAAGCTCCTGGTCGGATCAGCCCATACAAGAGTTCTCCCTGCCACATGGAGATGATCCTTACTGAAAAAGAGCAGGTTGTTCCTAAACCAGAAGAGGAGGTTGCACAAAAGAAAAAGATATCCTGGGAGAAACTAATGAGATGAAAACTTACAGCCTGGGAATAAATGCTGCAGAAAAATAAATGCAGATAAAGTTAAGAAATAGAAGATTTCCCCACATTTCCCCCTGCTATTATAAACAATGTAAAAAGTTACCAATGGACATATATTATTTATTAATCATTATCTATCTCTATTTCCTTAGGATTACTTATTACAGTTGGAATTACTAGTTTATAGGAGATGAGCTTTCTGAAGCCTTTCCTCATTGCTTCCAGAGTGGCTATGCCTGGCTTTATCCCATCCATAGTGCATGAACCTGTGTGAAGGAGGGGATGGGGTTTCATATAAAAGTTGCAAAGAGTGTTTTTTCTCTTCAAGCATGTATTTCTTCAATGTGAATTGCATGATTTATATCCTTTGATTCTGTATTTTTTCTATTGGGATATTTGCCTTTTATTTTTGATTTACAAAATCTCTGTGTGGCAATTAATACCTTTTCATCTGACACATATGAAGGAATTCTCATTTTGTTATTTGCTTTTGAAATGTGTGTGTATACAGTCAATCTCATTATTGATGGGTTCTGCATTTGCAAATGTGCCTACTCACTAAAATTTCCTTGTAACCCCAAATCAATATTTGTGGTGTTTTTGTGGTCACTGGTGGACATGTGCAGAGCAGCAAAAATCTGAATTGCATGACATGATAGTTCTCAGCTGAGGTCCAATGAGGCAACCCTCAACCTTCTTGATTCACCTCTGTAAACAAGTGTCCTTTTCATAGTCTATTTAGTGCCATGTTTTCCACATTTTGATGCTTTTTTGTTGGTGATTTTGTAGTGCAAAAGTGTTACCTGGTGTTCCTTAGTGCAAGAAGGCTGTGATGTGTCTCTCAGAGAAAATGCATGTTAGTTAAGCTTTGTTCAGACATGACTTATATTAGATGTTGGCCATGAATTCAGTTGGACTGTAGCCCACAAGGCTTCTCTGTCCTTGGGATTTCCCCAGCAAGAATACTGGCATGGGTTGCCATTTCCTTCTCCAAGGGATCTTCCTGACCCATGGATTGAACCCAGGTCTCCTGCATTGCAGGTGGATTATTTACCAACTGAGCCACCAAGGATAAGCCCCAATGAATCAACAATGTATTTTAAATAAAGTCTCTTTAAACAGACACACATATAAGGCTATGTATTAATTGGTTGACAAAAATATTGGAGTCAGAGGTTTGCAGGAACCTAGGGCTCTCTTTCCCCCAGGAACAATGCTAACTCAGTGTTCACAGTGGCATTATAGAACATTAGGTACACGATGTAGCTAAAGAGTTGAATATATATGAATATATGTATTTTTTTTTCTCCATCACATGAAAACATTTTCAGTTTTGCCTACTCAAATATTTCAGTCTGTTCTTTGTGGATTGTGCCTTGGTGTTGTGCTTATTATTGGGAGAAGATTTCTTCTCTGCTCTTCATATTTTCTACGTGGGGTCACCTCTGCTGGAGAAACACACCTGGCTTCTCTTTGGGCTACACTTACCTGAGTGGTGTATTTGGGAGAAGAGGCAGCCCCCTTTTACCCTTGGCCTTGAATCTGTCTGCCTTCTGCAAATAGCACACATCCTCTGATCCTTGTTTTATAGCGTGGCTCCCTGAGGTGCAGGTCTGCAGGTGGTTAGAACTGCTGGTAACTGAAAGAGTCAATGTCTGGTCTACAGTAGGAACAGGTCTGCTGTCATTACTGACTTAAGCTATGTACCTACCAAGTCGCTTCAGTCGTGTCTGACTCTGTGCGACCCCATGGACCGCAGCCTACCAGGCTTCTCCGTCCATGGGATTCTCCAGGCAAGAACACTGGAGTGGGTTGCCATTTCCTTCTCCAATGCATGAAAGTGGAAAGTGAAAGTGAAGTCACTTAGTCATGTCTGACTCTTAGCGACTCCATGGACTGCAGCCCACCAACCTCCTCCATCCATGGGATTTTCCAGGCAACAGTACTGGAGTGGGGTGCCATTGCCTTCTCCCAAGCTATGTACCTGGTATCTGCTTTATCAGTGAAAGTGTTCATCATCTCTCTGACATCTGGGTCTATCTCTCAGTTGGTTACAAACCAGGGAAAGGAGGAGTGGGTTTGTTTTTTTTTTTTTTCAATTTTTTTTTTGCCACACAGTGTGTGGGATCTTAGTTCCCCAACCAGGGATTGAACCCGTGCCTTCTACATTGGAAGCATGGAGTCCCAACCACTGGACAGCCAGGGAAGTCCCAGGAGTGTCTTTGTAGTAGCCCTCTTCACATAAAAAGTTCTTTTTACTTAAAAAATTATGCAGATATTCACATATGGTTTCTTCTTCTAGTTCTTCTTTGACTCTTTTTTTTTCACTCTAAAGTTTTGGTTTCAGGGTAGCTGATACTGCTGTTGGATTTCTTGGTTTCTAAACCAGGCATTGCCATCCAGGGAAAGGGAACAGATCCTGTTAGCCCCCGGATCTGGGGTGGGGGCAGTTCTTCTCTTGTTCTGACCAGCCTTATTTTCTGAAGTCTGAGCCCAGCTCCTCTTTACCTTGGCTTGATATCAGACAGAATTTTTAATCTGGATTCTTGAAGTGGTTGACACTCAGCCTGTTTTGACACGGCCACTGTCTCTTATTCCCATTGACTCAGTTCTTTGAAATTCATGTTCTCACCCCTCCTTTCCTGCATCAATATCCCTTAGCTCTTTAGGCGTTTGACTCAGATTTGGGCCAAAGTTTGGCAGTGACTTTGTTCAAACTTAGTCTCAAAGTCCCAAATTTCTATTTTCTAAGGTCCTATTAACTTCACATTGATTTTTTTGCCCTAACTGCCATCACCCGTTGCTTTCTGTGTGCTGGGTGGCAGCAACTTGTGTACTCTTGCCTCGTGGGATGTAAACATGACACATATGCCCAGTTTTGCTCAGGCACTGTGATGGCTTTGTAGATGTCATGGATCTCTTAGCATGGGATCCAGCTATAGGGTATGTGGGCAGCTGCCCTATTTCGCTCGTCGGGATTACTGTGGTGGGGACCACCACTCCAGGGAGAGGATCGAAGGCTCTAAGACAGTGTGTTCAGGAAGAAGCTAGGACTAGTACTCCATTCACCTGACATTACCAGTACTGGTCCTGAAGCCTGGCCTGTGCCCAGAGTCATGGATATTCTTTTTCTGTCAATCAAATTACACGGGCGGCCTGTCAGACTGCTACCCAGAAGGGTTCTGCGAACACCACCATCAGAACCAGGAGTGGCTACACTCAGCTTTGGGATGGGTTCCTGTGACTTAGCCCAGGTTATGGACATTGACTGGTTTGGCACTGACTCGTTGTGCTGTCCAGGTATTTGTTAGGTAGCTGTAAGTGGGACCCAGTGGGGATGTGGCACAAATCTTTAGCTGTGGCTTCCACCTGGATGGTTAGACTGATGTACCCTGGATTTTCCCTGGGCAGGGAAGAATCTGCCCTGGTCTTAACAATTGCCGGCCCCCTCTCCTCAATGCCAAATAGGCATGTTCTGTTTTCCAGTAGTTTGATCATTTGGCCACCATCTTTGTCCCTTCCATTGGCCTGGAGGACATTGTAACTCACATGAAAGTCCTAACTAAATTCATCCAGCAAGACTTCATTGGTAGCCAGCAAAGCTTGTCCTTACTGAACGCTGAAATGTCTCAAGTAAGAAAAGCTGTATTCCAAAATAGAAGACAGCTCGCAAAGAGACACCTTAGCTGTTATCCAAGCAGAATATTGCATGTTGTTACCCAATGAATCTGCTCAGGTATCATCTTCATTAAATTACATGAGGAAACAAGTGAAGACCCTGAGTGATCTGACCTGAGGGGACTTAGTAAATCAGTGGTTTAGGCCATGGGGCTCTTGGTGGAAAGAATTGTTACTGATTTGGGGCATCACCTTAATTTGTGTTTTCTCTTGCACATACCTATATTGTTACTGTTGTATATGCCTCCACTGCATCCAGACAGCTGCCAAACAAATCACGTGGCTCAGTAAGGTTGAGAAGTGATTGGAATATTGCTGAAGCAAAATGCTTCAGCCAGAGTTTCAGATGGCTGTTTTTCTTCATATACTGCTTGGGATAAATAAACATAATTTGAATAATATACACTGAGCTCTGGTGGGGGGTCAGAGAGTGGGCGTATAACCTTATGTGTACATTTTCCCCTGGGCATATTAAATGAATATTAAATTTGGTTTATTGAAAAGGCTCTGGAAACAACAAATTTTTTTGAAAATTGAAACCCCTACTGTGTTTTCTTCGTGTCTTCTACAATTAAGATGTTTGTCACTTCAGTGATCTGTCTTATTTTAAAATTAAGGGAAGCAACCAAAAGAATGCGGCCACAAAATTAAAAGGCACTTGCTCCTTGGAAGAAAAGTTATGACAATTCTAGACAGTGTATTAAAAAACAGAGACATCACTTTGCTAACAAGTGTCTGTATAGTCAAAGCTATGGTTTTTCTAGTAGTTGTATGGATGTGAGAGTTGGATCACAAAGAAGCACTGAAGAATTGATGCTTTCGAACTGTGGTGCTAGAGAAGACTCTCGAGAGTCCCGTGGACTGCAAGAAGATCAAACCAGACAATCCTAAAGGAAATCAACCCTGAATATTCATTGGAAGGACTGATGCTGAAGCTGAAACTCCAATACTTTGGCCACCTGATGAGAAGAGCCGACTCCTTGGAAAAGACCCTGATGCTGGGAAAGATTGAGGGCAGGAGGAGAAGGGGGCGACAGAGGATGAGACGGTTGGATGGCATCACCGACTCAATGGGCCTGAGTTTGAACAGACTCTGGGAAACAATGAAGGACAGGGAAGCCTGGTATGCTGCAGTCCATGGGGTCGCAGGTGAGCAACAACTGATTGAATAAATGAATAAATTGGGACAAAGAGACAAGTCTTTCTTACAGTATAACTCCTAGATGCTGCACTCCATAAGTAATATATATAGATATTTCCCTCTCCAGGAAATTCTCACCCGCCACCCCCCTTGAATGTGGAGTGGACTTAGTGACTCTCTTCCAAACAATAAATAAAAGAAAGGAAGATACAGTAAACTGCGAGTGGGGAAACTTGGCAAACGCTACCTTAACCAAGGATGGACTAATGGCACTGGTGATGTCATATGCACATTTGGTACCCTGTTATGGAGTGATGAGAAGGGAACTTCAACTCTGTATTGTTGTTTTCCCTAAAACCCTGTCGCCCCAGTCTAATCTTGAGAGAAAAAATAGGAAAGAAACTCAGATTGTAGAACATGTGACAGGGTATCTGACCAGTGCTGAAGACCGTCAAAGTCTTAAAAAACAAGGCAAGACTGAGAAACTCACACATCAGGGAAAACTGCAGTAATTCAAAGTAATGTGGTACCAGAGGGTGGATCCTGGACAAAGAAGGAAGTAAGCAAAAACTGGTGGCATCTATATAAAGTCTAGAGTTTAATTAATAGCAGTCTATCAATGTCAGTTTCTTAGTTTTTTATTTAGGTTTTAAATTTTGATGAATGTACCATCATAATGGGGAAACTGGGTAAGGGGATTTGGGAACTTTCTCTGTTTCTTTTACAACCTTTCTCTGAATCTAAAATTATTCCCGGGACTTCCCTGGTGGTCCAGTGGTTAAGAATCCGACTTGTAATTCAGGCAATGTGTGTTCGAACCATGGTCACAGAACTAAGATCCCACGTGCTGCAAGGCCCTAAGCTCATACATCAAAACTAGAGACTGCAGTGCAACTGAAGATCCCACATGCTACAACTAAGACCCAATGTAGCCAAAGAAATAAGTATTAAAAAAATTAAACATCCCGAAATAATTCACTTGAAAAATAAGGGAAGAAGATACGTTGGTCACTTTCTTTTTTAAAACCACAGTCAAATGACGAAAACACCTTCAAAGGTAGAGAGGGGAAAATGAGTCTTTGTGAATTGTTTCATATAGGGAAATTCTTGCTGTAATACACATCTATTCTACCAAAAACTTTCCACAGGAGAAAGCACTAAACAAGGAAAAAAAATGGAAAGAAAACATACGTATTTTGTGGGTTCTGTAATCTATGCTAGCATTGTTTACAAAATAAAGGTGAATTTCTTTTCTGTGGTAAAACTTAGCCACACAAGGATTGGTAAATCTTTCCCTTTTTAAAAAGCACCATTGCCTTGCTTTTTTGGAAAAGCTTTCCCTTGTGGCTCAGCTGGTAAAGAATCCACCTGCAATGTGGGAGACCTGGGTTTGATCCTTGGATTGGGAAGATCCCCTGGAGAAGGGAAAGGCTACCCACTCCAGTATTCTGGCCTGGAGAATTCCATGGACTGTATAGTCTGTGGGGATACGAAGAGTCGGACACAACTGAATGACTTTCATTTCACTTTAGTTATTACTTTCCTGGATTTAACAACTAAGGCTTTGGTGATCTGTGAGGACAGTGGATTAAATAACCCCTTTATTATTCAACAAGTAGAATATATATTTTTGGCAGACGTTCACTTTTAAATATTCAATGTGGAATTAAAAAAAAAAAAAAGAATGGTAGACAATTTTCTGGCAATTTACCATGATGTGAGGAGAGAAAAGGTGAATTCTCTTGCGTGCAGACTAAAAATACTCTTAGCCCAATCACCATTCTAGAGATGTGATTAGGCAGGGAAGGAAATTTTATAGTGTTTACCTCTTTGATTTTTTCATTTGCAGTCCAGCATCAGCTCAGTGTACAGATCAGTTTTCATCCTTAAATGTGCATGAAACCAAACCGGGGTTTTTGCAGAGCTCTAATTGCTGTATGATTTGATGTTACTGTGCAGTGAAGCTGTGCTAGTTAATTGTTTTCCTGACTAAATTTCCATCTCTTTCCCCCACCCCGCCCCCATTCTGCCCAAAGGAACCTATAAAGCAAAAAACAAACAAACAAAAAATCTCTCAGAAGAGCATCTTTCATTTTCAGAAGCATCATTTGCAGTGGGTAGCAGCCCCGTCGTAATGTGGGCGATAATGATGATGGATAATTGTAATTCTTAAGTGGTTTCAGCTTATGGTTATTAGGGGCAGGAGCAAGGCAAAGATGGATATGTGGAAGAAAAATATGGTTTACTCTGCTTTAATTGCTTTTTCCAGCATTTTGAACAATAGAATGAGAAAGTCATTTCTGCATCTCTTGCTGATTCTATTCTAGGGTGGGTACGTGACTTTGGATTACAGCCGATTGGAACGTTGTGTGATGTGCAATATGATTACTGGAGGAGAATTCATGGAAACAAATTAGATATTTGATTAACCACTTTAAATAATGATCGATTTCTATGGCTTCCTGTACACTGCCTTTTTCATACTAATCAGTAGCTCAGGCCATATATAAACAATAGCCTTCTGTAATAAATAATTGCATTGTAGAGTGCTAGTTAAATTTAGAAGTTTCTATTTTATTGGAGTTCTCACTCATAAAATGTAGTGCCAAATAGTAATTGAGATGGAGTTTAGAGACTCATAATGCTTTGCTTCACAATCCAACCCAGGAATTGTTTCTCCCTGAAGACCCGTAGACAGAGATTCCCCTGGGTAATGATGGATGGCGGAGGAAGACCAGGATGGGAGACCGGGGCGGGGGAAAGAGAAAAAGGGTCTAAATGAGACTGGACGGGAGCAGAGGAAGGGGAGTGGAGAAAAAAAAAACTTGAGATGGCAGGTTGCCTCTTTCAGATCCTAGTAAGCCAATTTAATATAAATGGGCAGGCAGCAAGGAAGAGCCAATTGGAAGAGCCTGAGAAGTAGGCCCTGTGTCCTCGGGAGAGCGGAATGTCTCAGACAATAAGATGGGAGATTTATTATGAAGAAACAAAATGTGCTGTTTTCCTCTCCCTGGTGTTTCTAAAGTCCTTAGCCTGACAGGAGAATGTAGGCTCTGCGGTTAGCTCTGGTTGCCTCGGGAACATCCCTTGCTGCTTTGAGACTCAGTGTCTACTGGCTATGAATCAATTAGCTCCTTGCCCCTATCCCCAAGGAGAAGTGTATTCCCTTACTCTTCAGATACTTCCATCATCATCTCCAAGAAAAATGAAGATCTCCCAGGTGGCTGGAAGCAGACGGGAAATTGGAGCTTTGTTACATTAGTCTTTATAATCGGAAGGTGTGCCCTCCCTCCCAGTGCAGAGTGAGAAACAATAGTCGTCACAGCAGAGCCATCTGGAAGGGTGAGGCTTACGGTTGAAAAACATGTAGCAACTGTATTTTGAACATTCTGGACAGACCTCAATAAATGTGCTTTCAAAACTGTGACTTAGAATATGACTGGGAAATTAAGACCCACATGGGAAGGGAAAGAATCAAACGAAGTCCAATTGGTAAGTAAGAACAGTAAAACTTTGGACCTGCTTCTGCAAAACCATTAAGTTGTATGGTCTTGGAAAAATTGTTCCTCCTTTCTTGGAGTATCTGTCAGCCTCTCTTAAGCCAACCAGAATGATGAGAGAACTCTAATATTAGTTCAGGACAACTATGGCTAGTTGTGTCTACCATCTTTCTTCTCTTCTTCCCAACCTGGAATGAGTTCTTTCCATTTTTGCTCTTAATTGAATTTTACCTTACCTTAATTGAATTCTGCCTCTGCTGTAACAAACCCCACTCTCAGTGTTCTCTTCCTTTTTTGAACTTCACTTGGCACTGCCAAATGATCTGATTATAAGGATTCTTTCATTTTTAATGAGTGGCTTATCTTTCCAGCTAAGGAGTAAATTCTTTGAGAGCAACAAACAGATCTTGGTTTCTTTTATGGTTTCACTAGTACACTTGTCATAGTGATGAACTCATGGGTGATGACTAAAAAATACTTGTTGGCCAAGGGATTGATTCAGAACCGTGAAGGAAATGTGCTGCTGTTTCCAATCTAGCACAGGACATTTTCTTACGGAAGGTATAATCGTTTAGGAAAAGTGTTAGAATGATCATGCATCATTAAGTTCCAAATGATTGTTCGGACATGGGGTGATGTGCTTAATCAGTCTTTCAATCAGGATCCAACCAGGGGAATCTTGAACACATTTTCACATATTTTCTCCACGATCTGAGCAAGGCCCTAAGCAGAGCACCTCTCATGTGATTCCTCTTCGAGCAAATTTACTTTCCTCTGGGACACCCCTTTCCTTTGCTGACCATTTGGAACAGACCAGGCAACCTGGTTTTGCTGGGGCTGTATTATTGAATTAACAATTAAAGATTTAAATGACTTGAATAGGGTAGCTTTGGGAGTATTTCCATACTGTTGAAATGGTGATGATGGTGAAGTTGTTGATGGACAGGGAGGCCTGGTGTGCTGCAGTCCATGGGGTCACAAAGAGTTGGACACAATTGAGAGACTGAACTGAACTGAATTGGGAGCATTTAGGAGCCCCCTCCAAAGTGAAATCACTTAATGATTTGTAGACCTGGGATAAACTTGGTACCAAAAAGCATAATTATGATTTGCAGTTCAAACTGCAAGAGACCCAAGCCAGTGCCAACACACGGCTCAGTCTTGCATGTATATAGTCATGTAAGTCATGTCTTTTAGAACACTGCAGCCTAGAATGATGGCCTAGAATGATGTCTCCAGAATGCCTAATAGAAGTCCCAGGTTCAAGCCTTCAGCAGCAGCATGAATGGAAACCCAGTCCTCAGAGTTCTTTCTTTCTTACTGACAGGGTCTCCAGGATGGTTCACATGTTTTTCAGGGTAGCTTTAATGTTCTTCTGTTTGTTAACATGAGGTCATCATTCATCCTGTTCACATATACCATGGCTTTGCTAGTTCCTATGTTGTTACTGCCTCTGTGAACCCAACTGATCATAGGGTTCCTCCAGGTACTGCCTTGTTGATCAGCTTTGAGCTTCTGACTTGGAATTCAGTGACTTTGTAGGTGTCATGTGTCTTTTCCAATTCATTAAAAAAGCAACTGATTATTTGGCTATTATACATTCATTCATTTAGCATCTCATTCCATAAGAGACTAGAGACGGTATAATGAATGAAGGAAGGAATAAAATGAATAAGCTTTGGGAATCAGGACCAAAGGAGAATATAGGCAAGAAATAAGCAAGGAGTGAACATAGTATACCAAAAGACTTATTACAAACTGTGGTCCTGGAAAGTCTCTCGGTGTGGGGTATAAATTTGGCTCAGCAATTCCTAGCAGCCATAACAAAGATGGAAAACAAATAGAAACAGGGTTTACTCTGTTCACATTTACAAATAAAGTGATTGTTTAGGAGAATACAGCTTTTCCAGACACTGAGAGTAACAGGCATTGTTTCCCCATGGGTCTTGGTAAGGAGAATACTGTGTCAAGGTAGTGGATGGTGCCTTCCACAGCATCTTTGTGTTAGATGTGTTTTGTCCTTCAACACTAGATTATAATGTCCTTCAATGTCAAGCTGATGACTGTACAGCTTGCTCGTGTTCTTCCCTGATCCAAGGCTGAAATTTGAAATGTCTGGGGGGATTGACAGACTGTATATTCTCCAGACACCCTCCCATCAATATTATTTTGGGCAAGTGCTTCCCTTCTGGTCTTAACTCCTAAGAGGCAATATAGTGAGTGGTTAAGCATGCAGGCTCTGGAATCAGACTCCCTGGGTTCAAGACCCTCAGTTTCTTTATCATGAAAAAAGGTTAATGCATTCCTCTGGGAGATGTTATCAGTATGAAATGAAATAGTGCATGTAAAGTGCTAAGTGTTGGGAGTACTCAGTAAATGTGAGCCTTTACAATTAGACCACAGAGAGGCTTTACAGTCTCTGTGCCTCTCAGGGGAACATAGTTCACCTTTTTAATTCACCTCTGTTTTGTCGCCTCAGGTGTGGGAAGGGAATCAGAATGCCACCATATGTCCTTGACTCCTCTTACAGGGTCCAGACAGGGTCCCCAGATTGAGCTCATGGGCTGAATCTTTTGTCCCTTTTGAAGGGACACCTTGTCCATTTAGTACCCATGGCAGGTGTTTAAGGGACAGCCCTTTTCTCTTTGTTGGAGAATTTTCAGAGCTGAGTTTTTTTTTGTGAATATATCCCTTCATTCTACATGAAGTTTATCAATTTATTTTATTAAGAAAACTCTGGTTAGTCTGCCTTGATCTACCTATATTCCTGAGAGTAAGCTTTCTTTTGGGACTTCTTAGGTGGTGCAGTGGTAAAGAATCCACCTGCCGATGCAGGAGACACGGGTTCAATCCCTGGGTTGGGAAGACCCCTGGAGAAGGAAATGGCAACCCACTCCAGTATTCTTGCCTGAGAAATCCCATGGATAGAAGAGCCTAGCAGGTATAGTCCATGGAGTCGCAAAAGAGTCAGACAGTAAACAACAAATAACTTAATGTAGCAGCTGTTCAGACAAATGATCCTCATCAAGGAGAGTGAGAGTCTGAGAATGCAAATTAGTACTAAGGCTAGTATTCTCATGAAGTTGCAGATGTTTGTCAGGATGCTCTTCACCTTTGAAAAAGTAGAGATTTTATTTTTCTTACCGTTGCTCACTGTCTTTTTTTTTTTTTTTTGAGTTGAATAAATTTGTAGTCAGGATCAGATGACTGGAGCATAAGTTTTGGTTTCTTTCATATACTTTGGTGACTGTGTTACTTTAAGGAGGTCACTGTATTCCCTGAGGCCTTGTCTTCCTCATCTATAAAAAGGAAGAGTTGAATTTTATTAGATTTTCTTGAATTCCAAAATGTTATGATTTGTTGTGATTTTTATGATGACCCGGAGGGAACACACACAGGTTCCTATAAAGCCTTTCTTGTTGCCCTCTTTCAAATTCAGAAAAATGCCCTGGATCAGAGCCACCGGCAGGGTAACTTCCACCTTCAGTTTGGAAATATTTGTTCTGCAATTTCTTATTTTACTGAATTATTTGAGACTGTAAGAAGGCCGTTGAATTTCTTTGGGCCTTAATCTGCTGTATCTGTAAGATACTGTGTTTTTATTGCTGTATGACAGTCTTGATGTCTTCTGGATGAAAAAATTAACTCTTTGTTTTATTTGTTAACGTCAACGTTAACAAATAAATAGAGATAGGGATGCTGTGAAGTATTGTTTCCTTAGTAGGCTGTACACAACAGTACTACCTCCTAATAACCTCCTATAGGCAAATCTTTTCCATTTCCTGGACGGAAGCACCTAGAATTGCACTATTTATCTTTGCTTTAGGAATTTCCTCTCTCTCTAGGATGCCCCTTAACCAGCTCTGCCTCCATGTTTAAATTTTTCTCCCTTTGCCAGTCAAGGTGGTCTTAGTCATGCATGTGTCTGTAGCATTTGCAGGGCTCTATTCCAAAGTGCTCCTGTTCTCGGGCCTGTCCTACCAATACTTTTCTGAGCAGAGAGACGGCATTCGGCTCACCCAGAAACCCAACTCCAAGGCCATGGAAATTTTCTACTGAAAAGTCTCAGAAGTTCCGAGGACCCAAAATGTTTCAAATAAAAGCACTCTCAAAACAGGCAATCCAGAGAGTAGCTAATTCTTTCATTTGACCTAGAAGCTATCACTACCATTAGACTAGGTCTGCTCCTGTTGCTTTGGGAATGCCAGAAGACTTGCCAAATCATGCTTGTATAGTCTTTGGCTACCTTGAGCTCACACCTTAGAAAAGATACAATTCTCAGCACTAGCTTAATATCTCATTTCTTCTTTTTTTTTTTTCTTTTTTAATAAGCTGTCTATTTTAAGAATATATTTTCTTAGTCTTTTTCTTGGTGATAAGATGGGGGTGGGAAAAATAGTCACACTTGAACATAATATCTTATTTCCTCAGGGCAGCTGGTTGCAAATTAAGCAGGAATATTGTAAAATAGCAGGTGGATATTTACCCACAAACAACAGGGAACTGAGGAAACAGAGAAGAGCCTCAGTAAAGAAGTTGTTAATGTCAATAAGAAAATGATTAGCGACTTGGGTTGTCTTCATGCAATGGTTTTATCCCCATATTTTGCAGAAAAGCCCTAACCTGTTGTTTTCCAACTCTTCCTATATTTAAGGTAAATCCACTCATATCTTCAGTTGTACTTGCACTTACTTTGAAGGTTCAGGAATAGCTGGTTCAGGTGGGTTGGAAAATCTTTGACGTTTCCATCCCTCATTGATCCCGTGTTATCCTCTCTCTGAGTCCTCTCTGCCTTTGCAGCCTGAGTTTGTCATTTCCTCTCTGTGCTCTGTCAGTACAGTACAGTTGCTCAGTCATGTACTACTCTTTGTGGCCCATGGACTGTAGCCTGCCAGGTTTCTCTGTCCATGGAATTCTCTAGGCAAGAACACCATGCTCCCTCACTCCGTGCTTATTTCTATCATGGCACTGATTGTGGCAAGTGGTAATTATTGTTTAATGTGTCTGTCTCCCTCACTGTTAGCTCTTCAAGGGCAGAGAAACTGGCAGATGGAAATGCTCAACCTTGGGTGAAGGAATCAATATGTGAATGAATGAGTGAATGATGAAAGAGTGAGTTATTTCCTATTAGCAGCTGCCTTTCTGAGCTGCTCCCTATCACCATGGAGACCCTCAAAATTTGGTGTTAGGGTGATCACCTCAGTTCAGCATACAGTCAAAGTATTGCTCTGTCCCATGATCTACAGTGAGGCTGTAGCTGCAAGTTGTAAGCAATCTGTCCTTACAGCCTTTTTCACGACGGTTGAAGGTGAATTCCCCCCTCACTTAGCAGTCCATGGGGCATGGCCAGCTGGCTTGTCACAGCCACAGCCTGCAGTGAGGCTTGGCTGCATCTGCTCTGTGACTTGGAAGCTCCTGACCCTGTACTCCACATCCCAGGGAGACCTGGAGCTGTTGGGTCATGGATGAAGGAGGCAGTTTTGGGAGATGAAAGGGTCGACTTTTCCAGCTGGCCCAAAAGAAGTTTGAAGTTCGTAACTAACTTAGTACCTCACCCTAACAGACACTTACTGAATGTCTTAGGGTGAGTGATTGAATGAATCCCAGTTCCAGACTGCTGACCTCATCTTAGACCAAAGCAAATTCATTCTCTCCCACAGAGCACTCCAGACCCCCTGATGCTTTTGCTGAATTCTTGGCTGTTATTAACTATAGGAAACCAGTGTTCAACTTGCTCTGATATAATACAGGTTCCAATGTGCTTTATGTGGGTAATGATACTGGATATCAGGGGAAACCTGACTTTACCATGTAATTTCCCCTTGGGTTTCTCATGGACTCCACTCTGTGCAGGCGAATCTTAGATAAGGTTACGTCAGGCCTCTGAATAGTTTAGAGAGTGAGTGATGCCAAGAGATGTTGGATTTTGTTTGGTGTCTCACTTAGGGATACTGTGCAGCTCAGTGGGGAACATCACAGACATGACGCAGGCCTAGCTTGGATCCCATGATCACTTTATACTTTGGAACAGCTCTTCTGCTCAAAGTTCTGTTTGCCGCAGAAAATTCCTCCTCTGAACCTGTCCTCTAGTTGTTTTCGACTCAAGGTTAAATGTTTTTGTGACATTTATTTATTTTTTAAAAAGGGTGTCCTCTCTATTTTTTAATGAGAATGGCATGTTTAACGAAAAACTTGTCTTGTTTGTGTTAGGCCTTGAAGAACACCAAATATAAGGGAGAAAATTGTACCTTGGGGCAAGTAACCCTGCAGATTTTCTCATAAGGTTGAGTTTGTTAATTGACTGGCTCATTTATAGAGAGCCTGTGTACAAAGCGCTAGGCAGGAAATGGGGATGCGGTGAGCTCTGGCTCTGGACTCAGCCCTCAAGGGCTTCATTATTTAATACAGCAGATAAGGCATGGATATAAGTGACTATTTTACAGAACAGGTCATAGTTGGGGCCAAAGACAAATATAAAATACAATGGAATTACAGAGAACACAGACAAAGCTGTCTGCTGGGAAAAACAGGGATGAGCCATGGAAGATATGGGCCTTGAAGGATGAGTAGAAATGGTAGGCAGGACGTTCCATGACAAAGTGGAAAAACAAGAATGCACGTTTTCATTTGGCTTAAGTTATAGTTTGACCAGAGGGAAGAGGCAGAGAGAAAAAGACAGACGCACACACAGAGACAGGGTGAGAGAGAGAGAGAGAGAGAAACGGAGATAGACAGAAATGAATCGATCTTAGGGCCCTGGGGCCAGAACTACTGGATTAAACTACCACAAAACCCGTCTAACTTCTGTTCTTCCAGTTACATGAGAAAATATTTCCTTCTGTTTAGACCAGTTTGAGTTGGGATTTCTGTTAGTTGTTATAGAAATTATCCCAACTGATGATAACATTTTATTGGAAAGAGAGATTGAAGGCAGAATGTTGAGGAATGTAGACAATATTTCAAAGGCTATGTGGAGCCATTACGCTTTTGCAGCTGAGGAATGAGGTAATTAAAATTTTAAGAAGATTAATCCAGCAGATGTACATCGGCTAGTTTAGAAGAGGGAAGAGAATATCCATAAGGAGGTGGTACCCTTACTAAAAAAGTCTCCACGTGTGGAATTATAGTGATTAGAGAATCTAGTCTTCATCTTGCATCAAGTGAAATTTTGCATATGAAAATATAAAATGAATAAGGAGAGATCCTAGATAAGCAAACTTCCATTTCACCCTTTTCATACTGTTTGTGGGTTCTCAAGGCAAGAATACTGAAGAGTTTGCCATTCCCTTCTCCAGGGGACCACGTTTTGTCATAACTGTCCACCAGGACCCATCCAGCTTGGGTGGCCCAACGCGACATGGCTCATAGTTTCAGTAAGTTACACAAAGCTGTGGTCCATTTGATCATTTTGGTTAGTTTTCTATGATTGATGCGAAGAGCCGATTCATTAGAAAAGACCCTGATGCTGGGAAAGATTGAGGGCAGGAGGAGAAGGGTGCCACAGAGGATGAGATGGTTGGATGGCATACCGACGCAATAGACATGAGTTTGAGCAAACTCCGGGAGATGGTGAAGGACAGGGAAGCCTGGTGTGCTGCAGTTCATGGGGTTGCAAAGAGTCGGACATGAGTGAGCGACTGAAAAACAATAATGAGGATTAACATAAGCTCCAATAAATTTAGTTGCATTGGTATTTGCTACTTGTTTTAATTACTAAGAGGCTTGGAATGGGAGATTAAAACATGTTTCCATAGGCAGCATGAGGTCTACTAGCTTGAATAGACTGGTGATTTTAGATACCGATTCAGTAGACACTGAGGAAACAAACATATATCTGATTCTGAAAAGGCAAACAAAAGAAACAGGTAATAGGTGGCTCAGACTGTAAGGAATCTGCCTGCAACACAGGGTTTGATCCATGGGTCAGGAAGATTCCCTGGAGGAGGAAATGGCAACCCACTCCAGTATTCTTGCCTGAAGAATCCCATGGACAGAGGCGCTTGGAACACTACATTCCATAGGATCACAAAGAGTCAGATACAACTGAGCGACTAACACCTGCACTTCACTTTCAAAAACACTTTTGGAAATATTTAAAATATAAAGGACTTTGATCTTTAATTTTTGTTGACTTATGACTTGAAAAAAAAGATTGTTCAGATAAAACAAGGAATTGAATGAATGAATTAGAATGGGGAAACTATGCTTTTGAAGAGTGACAATTCAAAAGAAAAATGTTGAATGTTGATAATATCTGTGAATGTTATCTGTGGCTGTGTGCTGAAAACTGGTATGCTATGTTCCCCTATGTTTGCTTTAATCTAATTTTAACATAACAAGTTGTAAAAGTAGTATTTTCTATTCAAATAGGAGAGGGAAATATAGGACTGAGACTTTTCCTGCCTGGGCTGCTTTGGGGACTTCCCCAAAATGCCAAACCCATGTACCTCAGCTTGTCCCGTCTTGCTTTATTTCTAAACTTTTTATTTTTGAATGATTTTAGATATATAGTTAAGTTGCAAAATACTAATAGCATAGAGTCTCATATGCCTTCCACCCAGCTTTCTCTATATCAGTTTTTATCTTATATAACCATGTAACAATTATTTAAACTGAGAATTTAATATCACAATAATCCTATTAGTTCAGCTGCTAACTTTATTTGAATTTCCCCAGTTCCTCCACTAGCGTTCTTTAGTTCCTTGAGGAGCCAGTCCAGGAACCCCATTACCCTTGCTGTCATGTCTCCTTTGTCTCTTGCAATCTACGAAAGTCCCTCAGTCTTCTCCTCTTTCACGACCTTGACACTCTTAAGGAGAACTGGTAGCCTACAGACTTTATCTTTCAATTTGAGTTTGGTGTGTTGCCATGGTGAGATGGAAGTCGTGCCTTTTGGGCAAGAGTACTGCAGAAGTCATATCGTGTATCTCACATAGGATATCACATCAGAGTTCATTCATGGTATTCATGTGTCTCATTGCTGATCATGTTAGCTTCGATCATGTCATTAAAGTGCTGTCTGCCAGTCATCTCCATGGTAAAGCTACTGTTTTCCCCATGGTGAAAAGTGCAAGTGTTAGTCAGTTAGTGTCCTACTCTTTGTGATCCTATGGACTGTAGTCTACCAGGCTCCTCTTGTCCATGGGATTTTCCAGGCAAGAATACTGAAGTGTGTTGCCATTTCCTTCTCCAGGGGATCTTCCCGACCAAGGCATTGAACTCAGGTCTCCCGCATTGCCCGCCGATTCTTTACCGTCTGACCCACAATAACTATTTTGAGGGATATCCTTTGAGACAATGCACCTGTTCTATTCTTGAGATTTCACCCACAAATTTGAGCATCCAGGGTGGATCTAGCCTGCAGCAGTTATTATTGTATTTTTCTGATCGTGACTTTTCTCTCCTCCTCATTTCTTCTGCTTTATTACTTGAGATTCTGTTGTGAGGGATGATATTGATTTTTGATAATTACCTGATACAATTTACCTATGACTTCTCAAGGAGCATTTGCATTGAAAGTAACATTATCATGATTTTTTTTTTTTGCTTATTGCAAACACAATATAAATTCAATACAAAAAGCCAAAGATACACAGGTTAAAAAAATACCTCACAAACAACAATCTTAATATATTAGAGTCCATCTTTTCACATGTTTTGCTATATATCTATGCACACGTATGAACAAAAGTAGATTATGCTGTGCATGCCAGTTTATAAACCTGCTTCTTTCCCTTGATGGTTCAGTTCAGTTCAGTTCAGTCGCTCAGTCATGTCCGACTCTTTGCGACCCCATGAACCATAGCACGCCAGGCCTCGCTGTCCATCACCAACTCCCGGAGTCCACCCAAACCATGTCCATTGAGTCGGTGATGCCATCCAACCATCTCATCCTCTGTCGTCCCCTTCTCCTCCTGCCCCCAATCTTTCGCAGCATCAAGATCTTTTCAAATGAGTCAGCTCTTCGCATCAGGTGGCCAAAGTATTGGAGTTTCAACTACAACATCAGTCTTTCCAATGAACACTCAGGACTGATATCTTTTAGGAAGGACTGGTTGGATCTCCTTGCACTCCAAGGGACTCTCAAGAGTTTTCTCCAACACCACAGTTCAAAAGCATCAATTCTTCAGTGCTCAGCTTTCTTTATAGTCCAACTCTGACATCCATACATGACCACTGGAAAAGCCATAGCCTTGACTAGACAGAACCTTTGTTGACAAAATAATGTCTCTGCTTTTTAATATGCTGTCTAGGTTGGTCATAACTTTCCTTCCAAGGAGTAAGCGTCTTTTAATTTCATGGCTGCATCATGAATATCCTTCTATAGCAAAATGTATATATTTCCCTAACATTTTTAAAGGACAGCTTAATATTCATTATATGGATGTGTCATAGTTTTTTAAAGGTATCACCTAGTATTAGTTTCATTGCATTTTAGCTTTTGCCTTTTACAAACAGTGGTATACCTTGCAGCATCATCTTTCAGCATCATGCTGCAGGCATTTCTATACTTGAGCTCATTTTTTTCTTTGTAACAGCCTTTTGCAATGGCTATTACCATTATCCCCATTTCACATCCAGGGTGTTGAAGTTCATTTAGAAATTTGTCCAAAGTTTCATTCAGCCCATCAGTGGAATCAGGGCCTGAATCCAGATTCTATTGATTTGAAGGATCGGCTCTTAACTGCTACACTATATTGATCTATTTAATTACTACGTTATGGAAATTTTGAAACCTAAAATTTCTAGTTAAGAAGGTATGCACATTTTAAAGACTTTTGGTACATAGTATATAATTGCCTTCTAGAAAAGCCACTCATATTTACTTCTGTTCCCCATACAGGGGTCGGTGTGTGTGCTTATGCACAATGCCTAAGTACGCATAAGTGCACAATGGCAATATTGGCTTTTATAGTTTCCAAAAAAAACTTCTTTGTTAAGGAAAAGTGAAAAAGTGAAGTTCTCAGTCGTGTCTGACTCTTTGTGACCCCATGGACTATACCTGCCAGGCTCCTCCATCCATGGGATTCTCCAGGCAAGAATACTCGAGTGGGTTGCCATTTCAAAGTTTTGATTTATTTATTTATGGCTGTATTGGGTCTTCGTTGCTGTGTGGGTTTTTCTCTAGTTGTGGCAAGCAGGAGCTACTCTTTGGTTGTGGTGTGCAGGCTTCTCATTGAGATGGCTTCTCTTACTGTGGAGCACAGGCTTTGGGGTGCAAGGGCTTCAGTAGTTAGTATGTGGGCTCAGTAGTGTGACTCCCGGGCTCTAGAGCAGAAGCTCAACAGTTGTGGTGCACGGGCTTAGTTGCTCCACAGCACGTGGGATCTTCCTGGATCAAGGATCGAACCAGTGTCTTCTGAATTGGCAGGCAGATTCTTTACCACTGAGCCCCCATGGAAGCCCAAGGAAGTGTTTTAAAGGGGACTGTCCACTTAGAGGAACGTCTGGTGTGGTTGTTCTTGGCTTCCCAAACTTCTCCTTGGCTGCCTGATCCAGAATTCCAGGCTTAGAGGCGTGGAGCACAAAGAAGACAATTGTTGAGCATGTAAGTGAATGACGGAATGCACAGATACACCTGCCTCTGCTGGTGGCCTCAGCTGGGCCATTTCCCACTGCAGTGGCTCTAGAGGGAGCTCTCAGGGAGTGGCCATGCTTTTGGCTTGGCCTCAATGAAAGGAGGGACCTTGTCCACTTGAAGAGAAGAGAGTAAACAAAGCCCAAGAGATGGCTTTTTCCTTCCCAGTCACACACTCAGATGTGCAAAATTGTCTTATCTTCTTACAATAAATGTAATTTCTGACGCAGCAGAAAGTTTTGAGTTGAGTCATTTCTGTGTAAACTCAGTCTAATTCAGATACTTCTTGGCAAGTTCCGGTTTGTAATTCAGTCACATTCAAATTAGAACCCCTCGGAATTTTTTTTTGTCTTCCTCCTTGTTCTCCCTTGGGTGGATTCCAATCACTTAGATGTTTGTGCAACTGCCTTGGTGATCTTGGAGCAGGACACTTCTGCCTCTTCACTTCGACTTCGTCTCAGACTTTTGCTGTCCATTCTCTACAGACACACCCTGGGTGACCCTGGATTGTCTGTCAGGTGCCCGGGCTCCCGGGCTCTTCTTGCCCAGATGCAGTCTTATGTGCACATAAATGCTGTATGATCCAGACCTCCCACCTTCTTCAGATGAACTTTCTTCCTTCCAGCTTTAGCACTTCCTGTCAGCATCTGTAATTTTGTAGCTTTTTTGTCCTCCTAGGAGCCCAAGGCATCCTTCCTTATAAATACATTTACAGCGCAAAGCGCAGAAAAAATATTTTCTCAAGTCACACGGTCTGATTTTGATTCAGAAAAATCTGCTCATTATACCTAGCACTGACTTTGAAATATAGGGGGCTATAGAGATATTGCTTCAGAGAGTCAATGGATAGATTTTTATCCATCCAATTCACACATAAATGCAGCTGCACGTTTCTCTCAGTTGGACTCATATTGTCGGCACAAATGTTCATTTTGATATATGAGTGCCTCCTTGGCATTCATGGATTTAACATTTCCAGTTTGAACTATTTGCAGATGACCCAGAAGATTTATGATGCACAGAGCAGTTTGTTCTTCTGCTCAAGCGCAGATTTGAGGCGCATGCTGTCTGGCTGCAGTGACCCAGGAGTCGCTGAGCTGATGTGTGAACTTTGCTGGTGGCCCAGCGTCCCTCTCTTGCAGGTTTACTCTTTCCATTCCTCCTTACATACTCCATGATTTTCATTAAGCAGCTGATTACAATGTCTTAGTTCCTTTCACTGAATTTAACCGAGAAATTGTTGTGTACTGTGGTAGAATTCATGGATCTAGGCACTCAGTAGGTATGCACATGTATTCCTTAGGGAAATAACTGCGGGAGTTGCGGGGGCTTCTGCACTATAGTTTACCCCCCACTGTCAACACAGCCCACCTTCCGCCAGGAATCCTGGTGTGCTTGCAGAAACGCCCCCAGGAATGCAGGAATGTAGGGATGCAGGAGAGGCCAGTCTGAGCACCTGGGAGTGGCCAGAGATCATTTCGTGCTTCTGTGCAAGGTGAGGGGGCAGTCTGGGAACCCCACAGCCTGGGCTTCTCCCCTCTGAAGCCAATAAAGTGCCCAGAAGCCTGAGTTGATAAAGTGAACAGATGAGGGGTTGAGGGGACAGCCTGCAGACTCTAGCCTCCCAACCGGGAAATTCTGGGTAGCCTGTGGCCAAGGCAGAGCTTCTCAGGTAATCCACCTGCCAATGCAGGAGTCACATAAGACGGGGTTGCATCCCTGGGTCAGAAAGATCCCTGGAGAAGGAAATGGCAACCCACTTCAATATTCTTGCCTGCTAAATCCCCTGGGACAGAGGAGCCTGACGGGCTACAGTCCACAGGGTTACAAGAGTTGGACATGACTTAGCAACCAAACAAAACAACAACAATGGCCAAAACCAGCTTTCTGTTCACCAGGACCCCACCTTTGACTCTCACTCCTGGTTCCTAGAAGGTACCCAAGTATTTCAGTATAACAGAGTGTCTGGGGATTAGAAAGCCTATCTTCACTTAGAAACATCTTGACTGAAAAAATTGGGGAGGATGACAACAGGGAGAGCAGTCTGCTCCCAGGTATCCACAGAATGCTTTCTAGATCTGAACCAAGACAGCTGAGAAGAGTCCTAATGGAACCTGCCTGCAGTGGGGAGCAGACGCTGTGACCTGAGCTTGTCAATGTTCCTCAGTGATTATATGCTGCTGAGAGAGCAGCTATTTTATTTTAAATATATGGGGGGGGGGTGGGCGGAGAACAAAAATGTTTTGGCAATTAAAATACACGCTTCAAGGAACTGTTTCAAACCATATTTTCGGCTTCTCCTTTTAACTGAAAATATTAGAGATGATTATGAATTTTCACTAATGTCATTTTCCCATACTCTGCTCTTGACCGTCTTTTGTTTTAAATTGAATTAGGCAAGCTGCTGATTCAGAACAACACCTAATTATTTTTGCAGTCCTTTCATTCTATAAACATTTATTAAGCACTTATTAGTTGCAGGGCACTGTGCCAAGTATAAGCGGGAGGAAACCAAATGAATGAAATGAAGTCTCAGCCCCAGAGAGATTTGTGGTTCAGTAGGAGAGATATAAAATATGATTAAAAATAACAAATATTTAATACTGGGTAGAAACCATATGAATATGTGTGGGTCTTAAATGTAAATCTGCTGAGACACTTGGGTTGTGGAGTGAGAAGCTGAGCCTGGATAATGCAAACAAAATGAGCCTTCCTCACAGCTAGCAATGTGCCCCAATGAAAGGACCTTCTGAGCGTTTTTCAAAGTCTGGTTGGAAGAATACCCTCCCCATAAGAATAACATGGAGTGCTTGCTAAAAGGCACACAAGCCTCTCCATAGCCTGAAAGGGGATCTCCAAGGCAGGACCCAATGCTCTGCCCCTGCCTGTGGGTTTTTCCATAAAGTGGACTGTGGTGTCCTCTATTGTTCAGTCACTAAGTCGTGTCTGTCCATGGGATTTCCTCCCAAGAATACTGGAGTGGTTGCCATTTCCTTCTCCAGGGGATCTTCATCTTCCTGACCCAGGGACTCACGTCTCCTGCATTGCGGGAGGATTCTTTACCTCTGAGCCACGTGGGAAGCCCTTTTTAGACCCATGTATTTGGGTATATGGGATTTGGCATGGCAAAAGGTCTGCAGGCATCTGGAAACAGTGCTCTGAGCATTCTTATCTGGAAACAGCCCCCGAACTTTGTCTGGTATACAAAGATTTTAAAACTTAAGATGCATCCCTTAAATCTCTAAATTGAATATAAATTTTTCTGAGCCCCCTCTACTTTGCTGGTGGAAGACTCTACCTCTGATTGCCTTTTCTCTGAGACTGCACAGAAATGGAGTTTATTAGGGGCTCACGGGGCAGAAGAGGTTGGCCATTGGTCCACGTGCTATCCTTGTTACTCCTCCGTGCTTGGGGCTTATCTCCTGGCTGTTTATACTAGGAGTTCAGGCATACATTTTCCTCCTAACTGCTTGGGGTTCCACTACCTGCTGAGCTCTCAGACTGTCTCTCTTCTACAGGCATACTGTGATGTAGGAGTGATGTATGAAGAAGGGCCTGTCTCTACACATGCATGAATTCCCTACCCCCTGAACAACTCAAATCCAAAGAAAAAAGCCTTCTTCTCATGCTCCTCAGCTCTCATCTCCAGAATGCTGAGTCTTGCTGCCTCAGCCTAAAAAATATTAAGCAATTTTCTCTCTTTCCAAATCTCATCAACCCCTCTATACTGAGGGGAGATATCAGAGCAGTTTCTCTTCCTGAATGAAATATACAAGACCTGACACATTCAGAAGTACAGTACTCTCCTCTTTGGGGGACTAGGACTGAGCTGGGAGGGGTTAGGAAAAGGAGATGCAAATATCAGTGAATTTCTTTTGTAGTAACACGCCCATTTGTTTCCTTCTGTACCAGTTCCTGCAAGGGAATGCCCCAGCTGCTTCCTGGTTGACCTGAGTCCATCCTTCTTTAGAAACTAACTAGTTCTCTTGCTGCAGACAAAAATTAGGAAGGGATGAGCCCTGCGGAAACAGTGGATGTCCGTACACTATTTGAAGAACTATATTGGAATCCTTAGTCTTTTCAAGTGAAATCTGTTTTTTTCTTGCCCATTGTTCTCCAGAGTGTTATTTGGATATGACAAGGTAGTTCCAGACAGAACATTGAAGGGCCTTGCACTTAGGAGTCTGGACTGGACTGTATTTTCTAAGCAACAGAGAGCTTTGTGCAGGAAGTGAAACAAGTGGACTTTTATACTGGGTAACTAACTCAGGCAGCAGTGAGGAGGATGGATTAAAAGAAGAATCTGGAGGTGGGAGCCTGTTGTTAGCAATGGCAACAATTTACACAATCCTGGTTCAGATTCTTTATGCACATCCCTGCCTATCTCTCTAGATTGTGATCTCCTCAAAGATAGGGATTATAAGATTCAATTTTTATTTCCTCCTCCCCCAACCCCTTAAAGTCTCAAATATATTTTCACATTTTTTGACACAATTCATATTGATTGAATTAGATTGCCCCCAAATGAGCTCTTTGAATAAGAACACTGAAAAATAGAGAATCTCCATTTTCACAAAATTATCACAGTGGTGTACTGTTGGGGTGAAAGGAGGGCCCTTTATTTTGGCAGTAAAACTGATGACAGCTGTAAACCTTTCTTCTCCTCCCCTTCGTACTAGCACCTAGAAACTAATTCTCTACTCTGTTTTATAATATATATTCATGACAATAGAATATTAAATCCACATTCCAAAGTCGTAAATATTATAAACCACGTTTTTACATGGTATTGCATAGCCACTGTCTTTTGTAGCAATTTGGCATGGAATTATAAGTAGTGTGCATTAAATCTCATATGCTCTATAATTTTTTTATCTCTTCATTTGTATGCATATATTTTATAATCATTCATTCTGGTAATAAACCCCACAGGATTTTAAATTGAACTGAAGTCCCAGATGCTTTAAAAGAATTTATGTTGCATAATTGTACTGGTTTGCCTGAAAACAAACAATAATGTATGACTTAAATATTCTACCCAGGAGGGGAGTCAAACTCTTCCTTAAAATTCCCTGCCTTCTATTGACTTGTAAGAAAAGATCCCACAAGCCAAAGTGAGTATAAAAATGATGGGGCAGAGGAAAGAGAGACAGTAGTGGCTTTTTGACAATTCCGATGTCTAGAACCACATGCATACTTCAAGTGAAAATATTTATGAATAGCTATAGAACTTACTCCCCAGCTGGGGGTGAGGGGATTAGCATATTGACACAAATGTTTACGGAAGGCAAAGGAGGAAAACTGTTCTTCCAGTGGGAATATCTGAGTGGGCCAAGGTAGAAGAAATGTTTGTACTTTTAAATTTGTTATCTATTGCTGTACAACATGGAGAAGGAAATAGCAACCCACTCCAATGTTCTTGCCTGAAGAATCCCAGGGATAGGGGAGCTTGGTGGGCTGTCGTCTATGGGGTCGAACAGAGTCGGACACGACTGAAGCGACTTAGCAGCAGCAGCAGCTGTACAACAAATTATACCTAAACACAGCAGCTTAAAATAACTTTTTTTTTTTCCTGTGGATGAGGAATCTGGGAGCAGTTTAGCTAGGGGTTTCTAGTCTTGGGTGTCTAAAAAGGTTGCATACAAGTGTTTGCCAGGACTGCAGTCTCAATCTGAACACTCACTTGGCGAAGGAGTCTTTTCTAAGCTCACTTGCATTGTTGTGGATGGACTATTTCCTGGTTGGCTGTTGGCTGGAGACTTTAGTGCCTTACCACATGAGCCTCTCTGTAGGTACCCAAGTGTTTTCATGACATAAAAGTTGGCTTTCCCTGGACTTTATGATCCAAAACAGATGGGGGAAGGGGCTAGTAATGCACTTAAGACAGAAATTGCATTTTTAAAATAACTTACCCAGACCAACTCAGGTACAGTGGGAGAGCATACAACACAGGAATATGAATATGAGCAGGTGGGGATCATTGGTGGCCACCTTAGCAGCTGACTACCCCAGTGCTAGACTTGGCAGGGGCAGTGACTCAGGACCACATCCTGAAGATGGCTCTGAATCATGTGCTTGGCTGATGAAGGCCAAAGAAGAAGGGAGAAGGTTGAGGTAACAAGACGCTCTCAGCTGCCCTCCCTTCTCATCATCTATCCACTGCCACACCTCTACGGCTTTCACTGTATGCAAGGTCTTGAAAATTTCATCACAGGCTGACACTAGTTGATGGGTTGGTATTCATCAACTGATTTGCATTTGGAAACTGTTGGTACAGTTTAATAGGAACACATAGGTCATAGAAGGTCACAGCAAGTCATCAAGTTACAAGATGAGAAATCAGCATTATTAGATCATTCATTCATTGAACAAATATTTGGTGAGCAGGACTGTCACCCAGAGAAGGCAATGACACCCCACTCCAGTACTCTTGCCTGGAAAATCCCATGGACGGAGGAGCCTGGTAGGCTGCAGTCCATGGGGTCGCTAAGAGTCAGACACGACTGAGCGACCTCACTTTCACTTTTCACTTTCATGCATTGGAGAAGGAAATGGCAGCCCACTCCAGTGTTCTTGCCTGGAGAATCCCAGGGACGGGGGAGCCTGGTGGGCTTCCGTCTATGGGGTCGCACAGAGTTGGACACAACTGAAGTGACTTAGTAGTAGTAGTAGGACTGTCACCAATTTATAAATATCAAACAATTTGTTCAAGATTACTGATTAATAAAGTTAATATTATTAAAGAGTTAGTTAATTGCAGAATTGGGTAAACAAAAGGCAGTGATCTGTCTATGTATACCCCTTTGCCTTTCAAATTGGACAGATTGTGGGAAATTAAATACAGTTATTAAACATGTAGAAGCAAGACTTCGTGAATTTTTCAAAGAAGGAATCATGGCCAATTTAAACCTATGGGGTAAAAAAGGTTAAGCTAGCTATGGCTATTCAAATTTTAAAAAATTGCTTTTGCCAAGGTACTAAAATACAAAACTTGAATCATTTTCATTAAATTAAATCTTTAAAATTTTTTCAGTGTTTTCTTCTTATAGACATGCCTTTTATAAATGCATGTATATGGAAAACCCTTTTATTTCAAGGAAGACTGCTTAGATAGCTATGTTTCTGGTCACAGCAATTTCTCCCCTCATTCTTCAAGGCATTGTATCATTTCTGTGGGTGCCTGGAAATTTTCTAATTCTTAGGATTTCTGATCATGAACAAATTTCATTCAGGTGCTGCTTCTCCTCAAATAAAAAAGTTTGAATAAAACCTTTATCTTGGTTTGACAGAGAGGAAAAAGTAAAGGGAGAGGTGTCCCAATTCTCTCTGTTTCTATTAACTTGAAGCAGAAGCTTTGCCTGTGGAAAGGAAGATATTCTGATGGCGGAGACTGGGGAGATTAAGTGGCTTTCACACCACCATGTAGGATGGTATTCACCGAGTATCTAGATAACCCGATTTCCAGATGTGCACCGAGCTCTGTGCTCTACTCTGGGCTGTCAGTATAGCGCTGGTGTCCTCTGGGGCCCTCCCCTACTTACCGGCAACTTACAGTGCAAGTGATTTGCACTTTAATGGAGCTGCAGAGTCTGTGAAATTCATTCCTCTGCATTCCATTCCCATTGCCTATAGCTTATGTTTAAAGTTGTTAATGTGTCTCTGGGTCATTTCCTCCTTCTTCAATGCATTTATAGGATTGGAGGATTTACATGAATTATACTTGGCTTTAAATTATGAAAAATTTAACAAATACAGAAAAGAACATAAATACAAACTAAAATGACCAGTAATTCCATTTCTCAAAGAAAACCACTGTTAGAATTTTGGCATATTCCCTTCTCCCTACTAAGACATTTCAGTTATGTCCGTCTCTGTGCGACCCCATAGACGGCAGCCCACCAGGCTCCCTGGTCCCTGGGATTCTCCAGGCAAGAACACTGGAGTGGGTTGCCATTTCCTTCTCCAATGCATGAAAGTGAAAAGTGAAAGTGAGGTCGCTCAGTCGTGTCCGACCCTCAGCGACCCCATGGACTGCAGTTTTCCAGGCTCCTCTGTCCATGGGATTTTCCAGGCAAGAGTACTGGAGTGGGATGCCATTCCCTTCTCTGGCCCTTCTTTTCCCCACAGCTCTGCAAAATGGAAAGAAAAAAAAAATGCTATTTAGAATAGCAGTGACTACAGAAGCTTCTGCATTCTATAGGAGTGGCATAGTTCATCTCTGGTGAGGGTTTTTGTGTGTGTGTGTGTGTTTTTTAAATAGGCTAGCAGTAGTTCAGGAATAATTCTGATTCTGGACATTAGAATCCAAATCAGCCCCATATGTAAAAAAACTAAATTTAAGACTTGATATATATGGTGGTATTGAGTTGGCCAAAAAGTTCATTCAGGTTTTTTTGAAGGAACTTTTTGGCTAATCCAATATTAGTCTACAAACAACTTGCAAGAAGTAAAAATTAGCACTCCATTCAAGGGACAAAAACGAGGAAACGGTAATTCATTCAAATTGCAATATTGTTTCTATTTAAATTGCACTATTCTACAGCAGCTACCTCTGTTTATGGTCATGCCCATTCAGGCTATAGCAATAACAATGTTATTTTTCATTGTGATCAAGAACTGAGGAGGGGAAAAGGAGAGAGCTTTACTGAGCTATGACACAATTAAGATTTTACATTGTAATGTCTCTTTGGTTTGTTGTGTTTTGTCAAAGATGTCTCTGGTTATCTATTGTTTTTATTATTTCCAGTTGTCCTAATTATTGCTCTCATTTGATTTTAATTCAGCTTTCAAAGAGGAGCTGGCTTGCCAGGTGGTTATTATTTTTTTCTAAATTCTTTCAGCTCTAATTAAAAACGATGTCCAAAGAAAGTCATTATTTCAACATTTACTTGTACCATGTTTATGACCCCATTGAAGAGGGGAGTCACGTGTTCCATATGCTGATTTCGATTGTTGGCACTGCCACCCGTGCCTAAGGAGTGAAGAAATAATACAACCTTTCAGAATGTATGTGCCTTTTTTCCTAAAAGAAAAATGTTGTATTCTTAATTGGAAATAAACTATTGAAGTAAGACGAATGTTGCCTATGAGTGCCCTTAGAAAAATAATTCCAGCTGACATTCACTGTTTGCTAGTACTTTTAGTTTTCACAAACTAGAGTTTTCTCTTGGTTGCCTTTTAATAATCAACAAAGTTAGTGAAAGAGGAATAAAAGACTGAATCTTGAGGCAAAAGGAATATGAGGCCAAGTTCAGCTCCATAGGCTTTGATGGGTCAGTTATTTTTTCTGTGGGACGTGAAGCAAATGAAATGGCTGCTCTTTATTTTTAAATAACAGAAAAATTAAAGTCCGCACAGCAGTTTTCCTTTGGAAAACTTTGCTCCATCAGCGTTCTTCCCAGACTTGCCTTGTTGGCAGGAGGAACCTAGGTCACCTCAGTCCCCTTTGGAGCCAAGTTCCTCGCTCTTTGCTCTGGGCCCTGCACGCCCCTTCACCCACTTCCTCTGGCCGCTCTGTCTCAATCGAGGTCAAGTTACCTTTCACCCCTCCTTCAAGGGATTTCCAAAGCTGGTTGCTCAATGGTGGGTGGGACTCTGAGACACGAGAATTATTCCTTTGAAAGTCAGCCTGCAGCTTCTCCGTGTGGGCAAACATTTTACGATGAAGTCCACAGCCATGTTACCCAAGAAGGGCAGAGTCTGCAGGACACATCAGCGCTGCTTCTAATAATTAGACACATCTGAAATCTATCCCAAGCAGGTGAAAGTGAAAGTGAAGTCGCTCAGTCGTGTCTGACTCTGTGACCCCATGGACTGTAGCCCACCAGGCTCCTCCATCCATGGAATTTTCTAGGCAAGAGAACTAGAGTGGGTTGCCATTTCCTTCTCCAGGGGATCTTCCCAACACGTGAAAGAGCCAATCACATTTCTGATGCTTTCTGCCTGCCTTTCTCAGTGCACACATAATAAGAAGGCTTTGCAAGAGGGGTGTGTGTGAAGGTGGAGGTCCTGAGTCCTGGTGTCCTCCTCTGAACACCCGGCTCCTCTCAGTGGGGTGGATGTAATGGCTCATTGCATTTTCCAAAGTGCTAGTTACAAAGTAGTTGTCAATAAATATGAGTTTGCTGCCCTTCCCCCTTAGCTAAATATTCGACTCCCAGATCTCTAGGGAGGGCCAGTGAAGAGCGCATGTACGTCTGTGGGTATGACTGTTGTCACACGATGCCTGTTCCGTGTGTGCTTAGTTGCTCAGTTGTGCCGACCTGCTCCGTGAGGTCTCTGCTAGGTTCATCATTAGAAATGAAAGTCATGATTGAAAAAAAAAAAAAAAACGGGCAGAAAGAACAGTTTTCTAGGAATGCTTGGGCTGTCGTGGCCATTTTATCCTTTTAAAAAAGAACCCTAAGGCTAGATTGGACTTCCCAGGTGGTGCATTGTTAAAGAACCTACCTGCGAAAGCAGGAGACAGAAGAGGCATGGATTTGATCCCTGGGTGTGGACGATCCCCTGGAGGAGGGCATGGCAACCCACTCCAGTATTCTTGCCTGGAGAATCCCACAGAGGAGCCTGGCAGGCCACTGTCCATAGGGTCTCAAAGAGTTGGACATGACTGAGCGACTTAGCAAAGCACAACACAAGGCTAGGTTATAGACGTGACCTCTTTCCTCTCTGGGAAATAGGAGCAAGTTTTCTGGAAGAAGCAGGGCAAAGCATAAAAATTCCTAGACCCAGAATTGTAAAATATATTTCAGAACTGGTCTAGATCTAGCTTTCAATACATGCCCCCTGACACAAAAAAAGGGTGCCTTCACTTCATACCTCCCAGACAGCACAGCCACAAGCATCCATGGACACCCATACTTCCTGCAAGAGCAAGGCCAAAGTTGACCACCTCATCTGCTCCCTTTGCTGTGTTGTGACCAAGAAGGTCTCCGTCCTAACCAGAGAAACTCTTCTTAACTGTAGAACTGAGAATCCTGCCTGCTCTCCCTCAGTGAGCACCCACCACCCGGCCTAATGAATGGAGAGAAGGCCACAGTTGGGTTGGTTCCTGTTATTCTTCATTTATAGAACTTGGATCCTCTATATACAGAATAGCCAAGCACTTTGAAACACCTATCTCTCTAGCTTCCCTACTCTCATCATCTGGAAGTGAGGGCTTTTTTTAAGAGTCTCTGGTTCCTGGCCCTGTGATCCAGGAGTGAGTCTTAGAGACTATTTCTATAGCACAGCCTGGGGAGAAATGGTTGCCTAACCCTGAATTTACATAAAAAGATAATTCTGTACTCCCTTGGGATTACTAATTTTTTAAAAGTGTGCTTAAAGCTATTTTAGCCCATGTTAATGGTACAACAGCCTTTGTGAATAAAAGTGAAGTGTAATTATTTGATAATCACCTGAAGCAGCTTTCCCCTCTGCCTGCTTACCTCCAGCACATCTTCAGGTCTCAGCTCTCATGTCCCCTCCTCAAGGAGGCCTTCTCTGACTCCCTAGGCCAGGTTACTTCCCTCTGCAGCACTTAACCTTTATTAATATTAAAGACTTCCCTGTGTCAAAGAGACAGCAAAGAGACTTCAGAATCCTCTGATTCACGTTGGAATCTTGGCTCTGTCTCTTACTTGCTTTGTGACATTGGGCGATTTATTTAACTTTGCTATGTTTCTGTCTTAGTCCATTCGGGCTGCTAGAACAGATCCCAGACCAGGTGACTTACAAACAACAAACATTTGGTTTTTGTAGTTCTGGAGCCTGGAGGTGCAAGAGCAGGATGACGGCCTGGGGGTGGTTCTGGTGGAGGTGCTTTTCTGGGCCCTCCTCGTGCCTTGTCTTCCCAAGAGGAAGCAAAAAGATGGCTCTCTGGGGCCTCTTTTATCTTCATGCACTAATCCTATTCAGGAGAGCTCCATCCCATGACTTGATCACCCCCGAAAGGCCTCACTTCCTAAGGCCATCACACTGGAGTTTATAATTTCAACATGTAAATTTTGGAGGGAGAAAAAATAGTCTATAGAATAGGCAGTCACTTCACTGTGTAATGGGGAATCCCTATTACATGTCATATGAGATCATGCTCGCCACCCTGGCTTATATCAGAGACAAATAGACACATAAAGGACAATACAAGTTTACATTAAAAAAAAAATGCTTGTTTACTGGCAGGTATAGATTTCCTTTTTAAGAATTTGGCAATATGAATATATTATGATCTGAATTCCTACTGGACATTATTTTTCTTTTATTTCTACTCATACTAATAAGCAATATTTTAATTTTTGACATGCTGTTTTCCTCATACATCTCTGTCTTGTTTGTCAATTTTATTTCCCATATCTTTGAAAATGGACTTTGCCCTTAGCTATGGTGTCTCAGATGGTAAAGAATCTGCCTGCAGTGTAGGAGATCCAGATTTGATTCCTGGTTTGGGAAGATCTCCTGGAGAAGGGAATGGTTACCCATTCTGGTATTCTTGCCTGGAGAGTTCCGTGTACAGAAGAGCCTGGTGGGCTATAGTTCAAGGGGTTGCACAGAGTTGGACATGACTGAATGACTAACACTTTCACTTCTTTAGTTACTTTTCCAGGTCTGTTCATTTTTTTTTTTTTTTTACTTGTTTTATATAGAATTGTGTCTGCTTTTCTTTTTCCACTTCTTGACTCGTATTACTTTTCTTCATCAGAGCTCTTGAGCCCAATATACCATCTGTCTCCTCCTCCTATTTTAGCCATCTCAGATCTTTTATAGACTCATAGCCTCAACATGACAGAGTTGAATAGGACCTTAGAGAACCAAGGCTAGTGCCATCATTTTACAGATGAGAAAATTGAGCCACAGAAAGAGAAGTAATTTGCCCAGCATGGTGGAACTAGTTCTTGGAAGGGCTGGGGTCAGACCTCTGGACTCTTAATCTAGTCCATTCTGCAATGGGCCATGCCACACCACTTTGCATTCACATCACTCAAGTCTTTCATTTTCTGTAACACATTATAAACTCTCTTTTACAAGAGAACATTAACATTTCCTTTAAGAAACTAAGATCAGCAAGATTTTTCTGCTCTCTTTTCTCTTAAGGAATATATTTAGGTTGCTTTTTAGGTCTGAACTGGGTCTATAGACTAAATTGTTTGGTGTGGTTAGACTCATATTCTGCTAGAAAATAGGCAAAGCATATTGTGCAATGCTCCGCTCAGATAGTTGGCAATGATGCCCCCAGTTTCTAGACTACATGGAAACACTGAGATCCAACATTTGGCTTTTCTGAAATGAATTTTAGATAATCTTTCTCTGGGTCATTCTCTCAAAGATTACTTTTGTAGTTATATGGAAAAAGAAATGGTACAATGTTACTGATTTTAAGTGGAAGCTGGATTAAAAATCTGAGGCCTCATCATATATTTTGGCAGGCCAATTCACAAGCAGAGTAAGTTTGCAAATAGAATTAACTAACTGAAACGGATAAGAAACATTTACGGCTTTGCTGTGGTATAAAAGACTAGGCTGGCTGCCTTTTAGAGAAGTTATATAAATATATGGATGGACAAGGTCATTCATTCTCCCTGAAGGCTGCATAGTGGTCCGTTCAAAAGGAAAAAAGTCATCCTCCGCTTATGTATACAATATATCAGAAAGACGTTACATTTGTTAATCAACCCCAAATAATCACTAATGCATGCCATTACAAAAACCTAATGAATGAAACACCAATGGTGTAAAGAAAAAGGGAGCTTTATGTTCAAAGCATAGAATATGGTGCAAGCCAGAGATTGCTAAATTTATGTAGTAGCCATTTTTTAAACTCATCTAAATGTCACTGCAAAAACACTGTATCACAGCAGAAACTAGTCTTTTCCCATGCAAAATGTGGCATCGTCTAAGGCCCCTTTATTAAGATCCCTGCTACTGGAGGCACTCGCCGATATTGTGGGTGTCTTCTTAAAGACTAATGAAAGGGGCACAATTCCAAGCCCTCTTATCATCCGATTGACACATACATTATTTATTACAGATTTTGTCAATAGGCTGAAAGATTGGAAGGCTTTTTTTTTTTAACTGAACAACTGGTTTACAATAATGTGATTCAATATCAGGTATGGAGCAACCCAGGGCATACCTCTCTTTTTATAGTGCAGTAAACAAGGTGTCAAACTCATGTGATGAACCAGATGGGGAAAGAACCTGCCCCTTTAACGGCTTTCAATAGTGGTTTAGCTAGTTACTTAAACTATAAAGCAAGCATTAAAAAGGCTACTCTTGTCAGATTTCTTGTTCTTATGTGGCCAAAATTTATAGCTATGGGAAAAGAAAATTAAGCCGGCTGAAGGGGATGGCTCTGTGGCTTTTATCAGAGTCATTTTAACTTTTCTCCATCTTACAGCAATACTTTGCTCTGAAAAGTTGCAAATGTTGCCACCTGCAAGTGTAACTGAATTGGTGGTGTGTATTCATGCAGTGATGCTCTGATGCCTGTAGGAACTCCCAGAAAGCAGGGGTGATGGTCAAAATATCTAACAACTGATAGCATACAGGTTCTGACCAATTCAGCTGTACCCTGGCTGGGATGCTTTACGTGCAGGCTAAACAGAAGCCCTGTTGTAGTATCTTGGAATTCGTGGGGGGACTGTCCGTAGCAGTAGCTGGGAGTCCTCCTTTCTGGGTCTACCAAATTTGTGATGACGCTCAGATGACTCAGAATATGGGGATTACCCAAGAGTTGCTTATTCAGTGTGTAATTTTGTTTTATGATTAAAAAAGACACAGGGATAGCATAACATGTTGGCAAGAGCTCTGTATGAGATGACCACAAGATTCTGAATTCCTGTCCTAATCCTGCTCCTCACCAGCTGCTTGATGGTGGATGATACACATGGTCTCCTACTTAACTGTGGAATGAAGGTGCTGGACTAAAATTCCTTTCTGTTCCATGGTTCATTGCAGCTTAGCACTCATGCCTGCTCATAGATCATTAATAAAACCTTCCAGCTTTTTGAACTGTGAAAGTGCACAGTCTCCTTTTAGTGGAAATTTGTTATGCAAGTCACCCCAGAGATGTAACTTTTCTCTACCTTCATGTAATCCATAGTGTTGGTTATTGAGTACTATTAAGATTATAAGTAATATTATCAGGTTAGCCATTTAGAGTTCTCCTACATCTTGAGTCCTCAATATCATGCCACATGAAATCGGCACAATTTTTTTTTTTCAGTTGTATTTTTTTGATGTGGACTATTTTAAAAGTTTCTATTCAGTGTGTCACAATATTGCTTCTGTTTTGTGTTTTGGTTTCCTGGCCAAGAGGCATGTAGGATCTTAGCTCCCGGACTGGGGATCAAACTCGCACCCCCAGCACTGGAAGGTGAAGTCCTAAGCACTGGGCTGCCATGGAAGTCCTGACTCAGTTTCTTAAATGCAAACCGTTGTATGTCTGGGGTTCAAACCATGTCTCTAGAGGAGAAATGACACATGGGCAGAAAGCTTTGAAGCCAGCGTGCTGGAGTTATCTCCTTTATATGCTGGGGTCTTATTGCGCAGATTGTTAAAGAGGAATAAGTAGACTAATTTTGTAATGTTTCATGCATCTCTTAAAAGCAGCATGTTTATCTTTTACTATAAAGAGGGGGATGCAGGAACTTCTGTTATTAATGCCTTTTGTCCTGTTGCCATGCTGGCCACCAACAACCACCTCCCTTGCCCCTTCCTGCCACTACATTTACTGAGAGTTAAAAATGCCCATTTCCTAAAAATCATGGCAAGGAAGAAGCCTTGTCCCTGCCTTATTCACACGTGGGTAGGTAGACAGGACTTGCTTGCCAAGTCCAAATCTTTGTGTGGGGTAAATTACTCCTTACGCTGATCATAAAATAAGCATCTGACATTTCCTGCAAATGCTCTATTTCTTCATACAGAATTAACCTGCCAAAAACATTGTGTTTACAATCTAAATATTTGGATCATAAGCCAAAAGGCTGGGGGAGTCTGTCTTCCTCCATATTTTTGCACAGTAATGTGTCCAATAAATGTTAATTACAATAATAATAAATAATCGAAAAAGAACATGTTGAGGGGGAAAGTGTGAGGAGTCAGGAATGGTAAATTGCATTAGTTATGAGAATTATTTAAAGGAAAAAATGAAAAAATGCCTCCTGACTGCCCGTCCCACCGCAGACATTTTCCTAGTTTTAGAGCCCAGAGAACAAGAGAGGTGGGGATTGAAAAGACAACCAGAGGGCTTAGGCAGGCACTATTACAGTCAAGGGGTGTGCAGCCTCCTAAAGGTCTAATGGGTGTTACATTTGGTCCAGAGACAGATCCCAGAGCACTGTCTCTGGAATTGGGAAGGCTTGGGTTCTGATCCCAGGTTCTAATAAATCTAAGTGCCCTCTCTCCAAACCTACTTCCTTATCTATAAAACAGGGTTGAATGGCTTCTGTCAGGGCTTTTATGAGTGTTCACTGAGGTTGTGCACAGAAAGTACTTGGCATGATCCCTGATCATAGTGAGCACTCAAGGAATGTAGCTGTGATGGTGATGGTCATTGGAATTCCCCCTCCTTTAACTGACAGCTACGCTGGGCCTGCTCTGCTGCCCTAGGCAAGCCTTCTGTCACGCCTTCGCCCCTGCGGAGGGATGCCTGCTTCATTTCTGGACCATACGTCTCCTTTTCTGAGACAGTCTCAGTTTCAAATACTCTGACCCATCAACTCCACAAATCAATAAAAATAACTGAGAAATCCTAGTATTTGATAAATAGTAACTGAATGACTCAGGGCAAGTAATATAATAACAATATATGTGTCACAAAAATTGAGTCATAGTCTGAAGGAACTCAGGAACTAATGAGGATACATGTGCATGCTAGCCCACATCTCATACAGTTATGTGTATACATGTGCTGGTATTTTCAAGTTGGGGAATACTGTACTTATAAAATCCTGCTGACCTGGGGGCCATGGAAGGGTGAAGGGAGGGCAGTGGGGGTGGGCGACAGTGCCTCTTCCCAGATGCTATTAAATGTGGTTAGGAAACTTAAGTCAGTTCAAAATGGTTTCAGAGGGCTAGAACTATTTTCTTTTAAATTTACATTTTATTTTAACATCAAAACAAATGTGTAGTGAACCAACAAGGATTCACTTACTGTATAATGCAGTGAACTCTGTTCAACCTTATGTGGCAGCTGGATGGGAGGGGAGTTTAGGAGAGACTGGGTACATATATATGTTTGGCCAAGTTCCTTCACTGTTTACCTGAGACTATAACAACATTATTAATCAGCTATATTCCAATATAAAATAAAAAGTCAAAACAAATGTGAAGTGATGGCCACAACTTGATTGGATAAGACATTTTATAAGAAATTATAAAATCAGAATTTTATAAAAAATTTCATCTCAGGAACTATGTCTAGAGTTTTGATTTGAAAATTATGGTTCACATATTGATAATCACATATTGATAATTCACCTGGCTCAGACGGTAAAGCATCTGCTTACACTGTGGGAGACCCGGGTTTGATCCCTGGGTGGGGAAGATCCTCTGGAGAAGGAAATGGCAACCCACTCCAGTACTCTTGCCTGGAAAATCCCATGGACTGAGGAGCCTGGTAGGCTACAGTCCATGGGGTCGCAAAGAGTCGGACATGACTGAGTGTTCACTTCACTTCATTGATAATCAAAATTCCTGAAACAGAGGAGTCTGTCAATACCAAAGACATATAAAGGAAGATGCAACGTGTTTATTTCTGCACTGATGGCCACAAAGTATGGGTGACTCATGTTCAACAGAATGATAATGGAGTTGCCTTCTTAAGCCAGTGACTAATTGCAACAAGCCTTAGAAAGCCACTTAAAAAGCTGTGCTTTGTTTATAGTGTTTATTTCTTTGATTTAAAAATGGTTCTAATTGCAAAACTCTCCCAGGGCACATGTTCAAATTGTTAATACATCATGTATATGGAAAGTAAGCTAGGATAGCAACTAAATAATATTAAGAGCAAATAATTACCTTAGTACCAACCCACTGTGCCAGACCAACTAGAATAAAAAGATGTTGAACGTGAGGACTTCCTTCTTGGCTTTGTGTTTACACATGGTGATAAGGGTAAGGGACCCACAGAACTTTGTGCTATGGCACCTTTCTGGGGGTTGAGGTAGAAATTTCACTAATAATGAATGAGACTAACCATCTTTAGTAGTTGTTATTGTTGTTCATTTGCTAAGTTGTGTCTGACTTTTTGCAACTCCATGGAGTGTAGCATGCCAGGCTTCTCCATCTTCCACTATTTCCTGGAGTTTTCTCAAATTCATGTCCATTGAGTTGGTGATACTATATTACCATCTTGTCCTCGGTCGCCCCCTTCTCCTCCTGCCCTCAATCTTTCCCAGCATCAAGGTCTTTTCAAATGAGTCAACTCTTCACATCACGTGGCCAAAGTATTGGAGCTTCAGCTTCAGCATCAGTCCTTCCAATGGGTATTCAGGGTTGATTTCCTTTAGGATTGACTAGTTTGATCTCCTTGCTGTCCAAGGGACTCTCAAGAGTCTTCTCCAACACCACAATTTGAAATCATCAATTCTTTGGCGCTCATCCTTCTTTATGGTCCAACTCTCACATTTGTACATGACTACTAGAAAAACCATGGCTTTGACTATATGCTATCTAGCTTTTTCGTAGCTTTCCTTCCAAGGAGCTAGTGTTTCTTAATTTCATGGCTGCAATTACCCTCCACAGTGATTTGAGAATCCAAAAAGTACAGTCTATCTTATTGGAAAATAAGTAGACTAACCCAATAAAACCAAGGCCTCCAAACTATTGCTGTTTTATTTTTTAAATTTATTTTTATAAAAGACTTCAAAGAGAGGCTCTAATAAAAAATATTTAGAGACTATATCTTTTCCAATAGTTTTAGAATCACTAGCTAAGAACATTTTTCTGTGCTTACTTTACCTATTTACTAAAGTAAATAGATTTCTATCGCTTAATCGAAACTAAAAACTACTGGCATTTTAAATCCCAGTTCTACAGGTTTTGGAGATTTATTGAACTATAAGCTTTCTAGTTAAAAGGGACCTTAAACATCTTCTCTTTCAAATGAGAACAAAAAGAAGTATATTTTATACTGTAACCCAGTTCACACACATGTATATACAAACACAGACATGCACTCATACACATAACTGAAATAAAGCTGAACAAAATAATATTTTACTTTCTGCATGATGTATGTGCTGATATTTCCTATTCTATTTTATGAAAAATATTACTGGTCACTAACACACTAAATTGATTTTCTAGTTGATAATGGAGGGGTGTATGTGCCACGCGCTGAGTTCAGCCCTTATCCTCTGCTTGACGCATCTCCAATCCCTTGCTTCCCCCAATTGTAGGAGCAGTGATCCAATGGGATGTATCCAATTATCTGTCACTGAAGCCAGGGTGTTATGACGATTCAAGCAGGAGGGCACAAAGTAAGTTAGGAAGGCTGGTATGGAACCAGAAGTGGAGTGAGTGCCTGAGGGCAGAAGGAAGCCTGGTAGACAGTGATGGAGCCTCAGGCTGGGTTGGGAAGAATGTTTTGAGCATCCTTAGAGGTCTTCAGTGCTGGCAGTTTTCTGGGTGTCTTTGAGCTCCAATTCCCTCACCCTGAGCAAGACTCTCCAAGGGAAACCAATGCTGCTGCCTAAATGTCACGGCTGAAACCATGGTGTTCCCTCACCCCCAGGATCATATTCTTCCTGATGTAGTAATTAATAGCAGGGATAATAGTAGCAATGATGATAAAAGCAGCAACAATAATAAAAACAACAATAACCTCCATGATTTCTTGGTTGATTTTGTTGTACAGTATGTTATATATATTATCTAACTTAATTTTTGCACAAATTCTTTGAATTAGGTCAGGGGTCCCTGACCCCCTGTTAGGAACCTGACTTCACAACAGGAGGTGACCAGCGGGCAGAAACCAAAACCTTCCCCACTCCCCTGGTCTGTGGACAAATTGCCTTTCATGGAAACAGATCCCTGGTGCCAGAAAAGTTGGGGACCACTGAATTAGGCGGTACTTCCTCCATTTTACAAATGAACACATGGAGGTGGGTAAAGATGAAACCAGCAAGGGGCAGAACAAGGATGTGAGCTTCAGTTTGTGTGATCCGAGGTATCTATTCCACCTCAGCACATTTGTCTTAAGGAACTGGCCGGGTGACCTTTTGATCTGAGGGAGTGTGTTCCCGAGGAAGCGTGTCTCCTTCTCATTTCAGAATTTCCTGTGTTTTCTGGAGCACTGCATCTAAAACCAATTTATATATCCTGTTTTTCCACAGACATGTAGAGAAAGCAGACTAAAGATAGTAACCCTTCTTTCAAAGAATGTTTTTTGAATAGAGAAAGTATAGCATTTTCTAAATTGAAAGCACCCATCTATTTGCATATCACCAGCAAAGATACAAGCTAATGTTTATGGGGGTCAAAAAATCCATGCATTGTGTTTGCATGTCTATTTTCACAAGATATGATTTAAGAAAAATCTTCAGTAAATCAGAGTGTGAACAGAACAGAGCTTTTATTTTGAAAATGAAAAATGGGAAATTAAACATAAATTATGAAAGGCAGACATACTTTTATTTACTTAGTGCAGTATTATAATCACTGTGATTTAGGTCATAGGCTTTACTTAAATGAAAAACCTTGGGAATATAAGTGTAAGTTCAACTCTTTAATTTGCTAATTATACTTTCCCTTGATAGAATGAGGCTTATCATTTGTGTGGGTGGTGTTTTAATATGCTACTTTATTAATATGAGAAGAAGAGGCTATAAAATGGTGCAGTATTCCTGCTTCATATACAGATATTTTAAGCCTGAAGTTAGTAATTATGAATAAAATTAAAACCCATTGCAGATTAGTTATAGAAAATAATATATAGACTTAATTATATCTTCCAGGTAGCAGTTGTTTATTCTGTTCCATACTATTCATCATTAGAAAATGAAATACTTGACAAAGCAGTAAATTTGAAAAAGAAAGATAGTAGTAGAATTACAGGCCTTTAGAGCTGGGACAGGGTATCTTAAAGGTAACCTACTTTTTGTTGTTGTTGTTTTATAAACTGGGAAACAGAGGCTGAGAGAACTCAGGTAATTCACACAGCTCACACAGCAGGGAAGTGGAAAGTCCCTGCTCGGAGGGCCAGCATGTCCTTATGTCCAGGCCTCAGGCAGTTGTTATTCAACCAATTAGCTTGGGCAGACTCTGGATCATAAAGCAAAAAAGGGCTTTGATAATAGCAACCAAGAGACAAAAAAGCAAAATCACATGTCCTTCCTGATGGAATCACACAAAGGTGTTTTCTCCAGTGTTTCAGTTTACATATATCCTCTGGCACTATGTAAATCCAATATATTTCCTATGCCACTTGTTTCCTATGCCACACATCACAAGAAATCTGCTTTCCCATGAATTAATCGTGAAAGGACTACTGACCTCAGGGGTGGCTTGACAAAAGAACCATTAAGCACCCCAACTCTTCGTAGTTATGCATATGAGCCTGGAGTTAAAATAAGGACCTTTTCTCTCTAAGCTGATGACCTGCTTGTGAATAAACAGAATCTCTAACAGTGAGCCTCAACACATGGTTTTCTAGACATGTGAGCCACTTGTTTTTGAAATAGAGTGACATACTGAAAGCCTCAGGGGAAAATAGCACTTAAAACATAAGAACACAGCAATTCCTGTTGAGCAATCCATTCCTATCCGTGAAGCAGAGCCGGAACCATATGTGTTAATGGCCTACGTCGTGCACACGGGGCTATGATGGATGAGATACTGAATGCAAGTGCCGCTGAAAGAAATTACAGATGAAAACACCAAGCCAACCCTATCCTCCTGAGAAACTCAGACCTTAAATGCCCACTGACTTTTTTCTCTTTCATAAATGCCCAGAATAATAGCTACCTTTTTTGAACAGTCTTCACTGTGTACCAGCTACCTTTAGCTTGTTAAGTGAGCCTCTGAGAGAGTCTTTATTACCCCAATTTTACAGGTGAGACTTGAATAATTTGCTACAATGCTATAGAGCTGACTTAAACCCAGGTGTATTGAGAAACAGAATTATCCATTTGAAACAAATGAAAAGTAGCATTTTCACTATTATTATTATTACCTTTTAGATATAGTTAACTTTATGACCGTAGTTAGTCTTTCCCCTGACATTAGCTTACCAGCCTAGTCAGCAGCAGAGGAATTGATGGGATCTGGAAATGTGGCATTAATTCTAGACCTCTTTCTGAGTTGAAAAATGTTGAAGCTCAGGCAGCAACCTCTATTTAGCCATTTGGATGAATGTACTGTTATTTTATAATAAAATGTTTATGTGCTTTTTTATGTCAGAAATGTGCTTAGTTATTTGGTGGCTTTCTGACTAGTGGATGACATAGTAGCTCTTCAGCTGGTTAAGGCTGATTATCTCCAGTTTATAGCTCTAGAGCCTAATTAATTTGCACATTCCATACAGAATTTGGAGGAGAAAATTCTTAAAAGTTAATGGGCTGGTTTTATATTTAGTCAATATATCTTTAGTACAATGCTGGTCAACAATGTTTCATGTTACATAGCTTAGTGCAATAATAATAGTAAAAGAGAAGTTGTTGATGGCTATAACTAAGGTTTACATTCTAGCTCAAAGCTTTTTCTGTTTCTTTATAATGAGCTTGATCTTCCTGAATAGAGGTGGGGGTGGCGGGTAAATAAGCTAGAAAAGTAGGTGATTAGAGTCTGATTGAGAAATTTGGTGTTGGAGTTAGTTCTGTGTTCAAATTCTTACATCGCCACTTTTTAGAGTTATTTAACCCTGAAGTTTGAACTGTCTGTGCCCAGGTTTACACATCTCTAAAATGGGGATGACAATGACTATCAGGGTTTTGCAAAGCCTGAATGTGCTCGGTTTGGCCTAAACCAATGTCTCAGGAGCTTATATAAAAAAATTGGAAACTGCTTCTTAAAAGGGAGGTTCTGCCTTTGCCTGCTCCAGCATCTGAAAGCAAACAGCTTGGCCAAGAGTCCATGGTTGTTCTTAGGCTGTTTCCCTGGCCCCCTGGTCATAGAGCTCATTGTTTGGGCTGTACTTATCAGGGATACAAGGAAATATGATGTAGATTTTAAATTCTGTGATTTGGGCACAGATTTTTTCATTTTCATATCAGCTTGTGTTATATTGCACACACCATGGTTGCATGGTAAATATGTATTGATTTTATTTAGCTATGGTACAAGGCAGAGTTTTTGTTTCCTGGCTATGTGTTAGGGATGGTAATAGGTAGGTGAGTCTGCATGGTGGAGAACATGGGGCATATGGGAAGGGAAAAAGAAATGAATATTCCCAAGAACATGCTTGTGAAATAAGATTTCCCTATAAACCTAATGCTGTTATAAAAAGTAAACCTAATAAACATTAATTCAACTAATATAAATTTGAAGCTTGTGGAAATTTGATGTAAGTTGAACTATATTGTACTTTGGTAACTTTTAGCTTGTCCAACAGAACGAAGCATTTTTGAAGCAATTATTTTCATATTAAAGCTGGGCTAATTGCACATCACTTTTATTCATTTCTCTCTACTTGGCAACACTCAAACTAAGCTAATTTGAGTTAGTGGATGCAGGATATTAAAAACTTCTAAAGCTAAGTTTCTTTAAAATCCTAAAAATTATAGAGACACATAACTTACAGTTTTTCTGTCAAAAATGAAGAGAGCCTAAAATCTTTTTTTAAAAACACGCTGATGGTTCAAGACAAAGCTATGAACACCTTTAGGGAAAAGCCAACTGATTGGGTGGAAGCCAGTGGATTTTACAAGTTTTTGTAAAGATTTCTTCAGGTGACACTTTATTGGAAATGTGTTTTTTTCTTTTTTCTAACAGCAGTGATAATTTTGTAGATAAACTGTAGCTCAGATGCTTATTCATACTTTAAACAACTTCTTGAGATACTATGATTGCCTTGAGAATAGATTTCTCCACTATGACATACTGAACACTTTCTGTTTTAGATTATAATTACCTTGAAGTGATCTATTAGAAAAATTTGGATTCTTCTAGTGCCAGAGGAAAGGATGAATAAATTAAACATATACACAAATGTGGAAAGAAATAGGGAGAAAAAGGAAATAAGAGTAGACAAAGAAGAACCTGACAACCCCATTTTGAAATATAAGAAAATGACGTTTTAGATTTGAGTGTGGTTTTGACTGAGCTCAAAGAGTTCTCTTATTCTTCTTAACAAGTAATCACTAGTTTTGGTTCTGCTGATGTTACTGGCACACGCATGGGTAAGAGTTTGCAGAAAGAAATCATAGGGATTTCCAGGAAAGGTGACCTCACCACAGAAGCCAAGAGGCTGAGAAAGACTTCAGGGCTGGGCGGCTAAGTTCACTGTATGAATTCTTGTGGATATCCTTAATACTTTGTAAACAAAGCCAGACTTGCAACAGAACGGAAGCAATGAACAAAGGCAAGTAGGAGACTGTGGTTGAGTCCTGTTAATTGTAACTTTGGATGCATCATTTTACTTCTCAAGGCCTCAATTCCTTTTGACACAATGTGGCAATTGGACTTAACAGATGTCTAAGTGCCACGCACCTCCCACCTGCTGTGCTCTGGGGTGGCTAGGCCCCTAGTAACCCCATCACCATTATGCAAGATCAAAGCTTAGAGTCTTGCACCACCACTTGCTGGGGCAGCCCCTTTGTTAACCCTGAAAAAAGAGAATATGGAGGGAGAATTGCATAGCAATAGAGAAAATTTCGAATTAGACCTCACCCCTCTTCAATAAATTAGAGGATTTTTCTTTTATCTCCTTGTATACTTGCATCAGCTAAAAAAATAAAGTTCTTTATTATTAATAATAAAAGCAGTCAACATCTCTTGTGTGGTTACTGTGAGCTAGGAGAGATGCTATGGAATTTATGTCCTCGGTCTCATTTGTTTCTCTCAATAATCTTTTAAAGGAGACGCTAGCTTGTCCCCATTTTTATAGACAGATAAATTGGGAACTTAGAGACAGCATGGTCAACCCAAATTCCCTTGACCATTAATGGCAGATCTCATGTTCAAACTCAGTTTATTTGCAGAGCCTGTGCTAGTAACCACTTGTTTACCCTGCCTTTTAAAGTCTCCTGGTCCGTTTTATTTACATTTCTATTATATTCATTTTGATGTTGTGATACTACTAATTCTTAATAAGCCTACCGCTTTCAAGTCAGCTTTCTTTTTCTTGAATTTAAAAGTAGGACATATGTTTATTGAAGAAGATGTGGACATTATGGGCACATTAAAAGAAATAAAGATTGCTTGTAATCCAAAAGCAAAAATAGTCTTGTGGTCCGACCAAATGCAAGTTACATAAATGGAGGTATGAATCACCTGACGCAGTTCCATAGCTTCCCACAAATGGGAAGATCATGTGTCCTATAAAGAAAATGCCTTTGTTAAGTGGAAAAAAACAAAAAAAGAAAGGCGATGAGAAATTGTATCTCAGCCCCAACAGGTCCTATGGAAAAATAATGCATGGGCACAAGCAAATGGAAATTCTTTAATTCGTTAGATGGCAGGATTATGGTCAATGACCCTTTTCTCTTCCACTGGGTATCCCATTAATGTTGTTTATGTACTGAGAAAAAAATAGATAATAATTAAAAAAAAAAAACAAAGAAATGGAGTTCTTCATTACTGTATTCCTTGTAAGAACTGGGTTTCCTCCTGCTGAGGAAGAGCAGAGAAGTTGGAGTTACCTGTAACACGCAAGACGGTGCTCATGTCAGAGAGGAGCTAATTCGTGTTTCTCAAAGATCCCCGTGCGCCACGCTTTGTATGAATAAGAAAAGGAAGTGCAGTATTTGGATTACGTTGCCTCGATTACTCCTTGTGTAAGCAGTATGGATATTTCTGACTGTCCTTTTGATTCTAGTTGAAGCTGCTTGCCACAGGCATCTCTTAGGAGATTGCTTTGTGATTTATGCAGGTCTAAAGGAGACCAAGGATCATTTATCTTCAAACCAGGAAAGAGATGAAAGCAGCTCGGTAGTAAAATTTCCTGTGGAGTTAGATGAGAGCATCAAAGGGAAAAATGTCATTGTTTCATGAAAAACTAGGAAACGTGAGTCAGTTTTTAATGTCACAGATATTTTCCCGTGAAGAGTTCACATTTTAAAAAATTCTCCACTGAAGGATAGAAACAACTGAAGCAGTGAATTAGCATGATTCAAAAGCTGCACAACAAAACATGGCCCTTTTCAGAAAGTTAAAATGAAAATAGAGGATAAAGTGGTGAAAGCCATAAGCTGCCTTAACTCATTTATAATTATTTTTCCCATAGTTAAATCTATTTTCTGCCTTTGCTTAAATATTTGAGTAATGTTCTTACTTTAAAAGGAAGAAAATATTCCTCAAAAATGGATGCTTCCTGTAGCTTGCACATTCTTTGTTCCTTCACATTCCTCTTCATGGCGTTGTGCTCATTGACAGCCTCTTTAAAAATGGTGCTTCTCCGACTGGTCCATGCTGTCTGCTAATTTGTACCATGGTCTCTGTGTTTGGTATGTTGAGGCCTAGGCTCTTTAAATGCATTCCGCAGATTCAGAGATATTTAAAACACTATGATGTCTGGAGAAAAAAAAAATGTTGTGATCAGGCCGTTTGTCACCGTGCATAGGAATATTAGATTCCCACCAGACAGAAAAGATATTATGGGTTTTTCTCTGGCTACTGTACATGCCATAAGTAAAACAATGATGCATGAAGTTGAACAGACTGCCAAAAATAGATCAGGAGGAAAAATTTCTCCTATGACAATTGGCTGTGATCCTAGGGATTTTCCCTTTTACTCTGAAACCTTGCATAAGAATATTTCTTTTTCTCTCTCTCTCTTTTCTCTTTTCTCTTGATTCCTTTCTTCTTTTCTTATTTCCTCCCCTCCTCCCTTCTCTGCCTTCATTCTTTCATTTTTTCTTTCTTTCCTCCTCCTTCCCTCTCTGTCTCTTTATCTTTCCTTCCTTCTTTCTTTCCTTGAACACACTGTGACTTTTGCTTTGAAATCTTCAGCAAACTAATAGCAAAACTGGAGTGTGGGTTCATCCATTTAGAATAAAGAGTCACTGCATTGGCTTTCCAGGGAAACATGTTCTTCTCACTCCTAAATCTCAAATCTCCATTCCTGACTCAGAAGAGCCTGGCAGTCTTGGGGTGATGCCATTTCTAAAAGAAATAGAAATAATTGAGAAGAGAAAGGAGTTCTTCCAAATGTATATGCTCTGGCCAGAAACATCATTACTACACAGCTAGAGATTTACAGCTAAACTCAGACATCAAGAGCATCGAGAAAATACCACCACTACACCACTGTCATAACCAAAACCTCAAAACCAAAAACTCTGAAACTCCTCGGAGCATCAGTATAGGTCAGCTAGACAGTGCTGTCTACACAGTTATCATTCATAAACATGTGGAGTGTCTAGAAGTTGACGCCACCTGGAATCGTCCTAGCTGTAGTAGAAATGTAGGAATTTGGGTGCAGTACGATATGTGGGCTCTGGCAACCAAGAGAATTCTGACACAGCATGTTAACTTTTAAGCAAGTTACTCTTTTTTTTTTTTTTTAAAGCCTCAAGCTCCTCATCTGTGAAGTTCTTCGCCCCTGCTCTGAAACCCTAGAGAAGTTGTGGTTTATACTATCCCACTGGCTCTCTTTTCCTGCTGGTTAGCTTTCTTTGCATTTATACCTTGTGTTTCAACTCATATTGTGGGAGCCTGTGTTTTTTGTACTCTTTAAAGGGCCTGGCATGGTCCTTTTTATTCAGAATGACAGTATCAGATGAGATCTAGGAGAGCATGGCTTTCAGTAATTTTAAATTGGGTTTGAAACTTCCAAACTGATGAAAAGGTGGGGATAGAATGTGAGCCAGTGTATTTGTGTTTCTCCCTAACAGTGGCAGCCCCGGGGGTGCCTGGAGTGGTAGAAATGATGGAAAGGAGGTCAGAGACCTCTATGAAGTGTAGACAGAGAACTGACAAGTTGCGTAAAGGGCATGAAGGAAGAAGTGGGGAAAGATGTGTGCTAGTTTAGATCTGGACAGGGAAGATGCTAGTACCTTGAGCAGAAATAAGAACGACAGGTGGACACACAGGTTCTAGATTTGCAGTTCTCAACGTAGGGGTCAGGGATATGTGTGCGTGTTGCTGGTTGACAGAGAGTTAAGAATGCAATTAGGAGCTAGGGAAGAGACCATGGTTAGAGAGACTTAGGACTGACATATATCAGGTGGGTGTTGAAGCTGTGGAATTAGATGAGATCACCTAGGGAGAGAGTAGGAAGAGAAGAGAGGTCAGAGAAAAGACTTTTGGGTGAGGCTTTTGTTTCACCAGCAGGAAGGAAAATAGAAGCCAGTAGAAGTGGTTTTGTAGAACAAAAATCTTGGAGAGATTTTTCTTTGTCTCTCTGGAGGGAAACTTAATAAATCCTTGGAGAAATGGTTTCTCTAAATTACTATATGTCTCACTTACATACATGCATGTATGCATTTGCCTAAAAGACTATTTTGCAGGATGCAAATGTCAAAAGTGGAAAGATTGGGAGAGGCCTTGTGGTTAACTTGTAGAAACAAAGATAGGGCTGAACAATTTTTCAAAAGGCAAGAAAAACCAAAGGCGGAGCAAATGACCATAGAGGCACAGACACTTCCTACAAGATCTGGGTGTCATTGGCAGGCAGAGTTAGCCATGGACCATCATCAGGCACTTAAGTTCAGTTGAAGGACACTTTTTTTTTTTTTTTTTTTGCCATTCCAAAACTATTCCCCACTTTTTTAGGGAGGGGGTTTAACTTTGGAACATTCTCAATTGTTCAAATGTTCCTTTTTTGGGGTACTGGGTATTGGAATTTTTTTTTAACCTACACTATTCTCTTTACTTGGGTTTAATGTTACATCATCCATGTGAGAGGCGTGTCACCACTCCTTTAAACAGGTGAAGAAACTGAAGTCTGGACAGCTACCCAAAGTCTTATGGAGTTCACAGGTGGCTGGACTAGGATTATTCCTGATAACAAACTGTAGGTCCTTCTTTCCACCACACTTTACTGAGACTCATTAGTGATAGCCCTTGGACTTGAGCATCCATTCAGGGTATTGCTAAGGTACAGACTTTAGTGCAAGTGAGAGCTGGTTGGAAGCCCAACTTTCTCACTTATCAGCTGTGTGCATCACTTGACCTCTTCAGGTTTCATTTTTCCATGTGTGTAAAACAGAATGATATTTATTTTGTAAGGCTATTGAGAGAATTAGAGGTCATGTTTATGAAGCTCCGACAGTATAGCCCAGCAGGCTCCTCTGTCCATGGGATTCTCCAGATAAGAATACTGGAGTGGATTGCCATTTCCTTTTCCAAGGGATCTTCTCGACCCAGGGATCAAACCCAAGTCTCCTGCATTGCAGGCAGATTCTTTACGCACTGAGCCACCAGGGAAGCCCATTAACAGGATAGGCACTTGTTTAAGGAAAAAGAACGAATTGGAAGGCACAGTGATGGTTTTCAGGGCAGGGAGCACTTCTCCCAATGTTTTACTCCCCCCGTGCTGTTTTCCCGTTTTTCTCATGTGCCAACCATCCACACGCCACTGAGGGCATAGTAGATGCTCTGTAAATAATTAAATTCCATTAAGCTTCAATTCTATGCCATGGACGCAAGCAGGTTCTGCCAGCCATGGCCTTGAGTGTGGAAATTTCAGTGCGGCACAGGGTGGGACAAGGGGAGGGGGGAGGAGGAGCTGGCCGTGTTTACATTTGCAGCAGAGGCGACTGTGAAGAGGGAAGCACTTCTATTTCCCCTGTGAACTGGCCGTGCATTTTGCTGGAGCAGCTGCTAATGGAAAATAATAAAACCCATTTTCGTCAGGCAGTATCTGGAACACTTACAGGTCAATTCAATGCTCAAAACAGATTGTTACAGAGCACATTAGTTCGTCATCAACATCCACTTTGGTCGAGGGATTTTTGCCATTGGAAATTGAATTTATAGGTCATGGTCTGTTATGATTCCTGAAAATCATTGAATCTTTGTAAGTTAGGGGAAGCATATAACCAATTATTATAAATGAGCACACACAATCTTTCCATTTGTTAAAGTCACAAAGGTAGCAAATTATGCTGTGGAAGAATTGAGAACTAGGGCAGCTGCAAAAATATGACTTCACTAATATTAAACCTATGTTCTTCCTATTAATTAAAAAATTTGGTCTCAGTTCCATAGTAAATCCCATCCCAGTCAGGAGGGAATGTCAGCCCTGTTTTTGTTTTTTTTTTTAAACACTAAAGCCAGTGTATGAGATGAAATTCAAGGTGCGTTTATTTGCTGCTGCTCCCATACTTAAGTGCACTTGTATTGGGACAATTGTTTCCAACCAGAGTTAAATGAAGTCAGCTGGAATTTCTAAACACAATACCTATAATGTGGTTGCCTGGTCTGGTGGAAAGAACTCTGCCTGGTCATGAGGTGCTAACTTGTCTAACTGTTGGATTGTGGGCAAGTCGCTTAACTTCTCTGGACCTTAGTTCTCTCCCTTCAACGTAAGCATTTTGGACTGGATGTTCTCTAAGAACATTTTTCTGTCTATTTCAAACATTGTTCTTGTTTTCTTCTAATTACATGAAAACATATATGTATTCATGGTGAACCAAAATAAAGAACAAAAGAGAAAATCAAACATATAATGCTATAATGCAGAGATACATACAGTTAACATTTCAGTGTATATTCTTCCAGCCTTTCTATGTTCACACACATACATGTACATATAGTTGTGTACGTTTAAATATACACCAAAAATGAAATCATTCTCTGTACACACCATTTTGATACCTCCCCTTTTTCATTTAACAATGTGAACATCTTTGTGTCATGGTTTTTCAAAATGAAATTCCAGTGTCTGAATAGGCCATTAAGTTCTTTACCAATCCCCTATGAATAGATAGCTCAGTATTTTTCAATCCCTTGCAGTTTTGCACAGTGTTATGATGAAAATCTTCATGGCTAAATCTCTGTAAATACTTCTTGTCTTAGGATAAGTTGCCCCAAACAGAAGTGGTGGCTTGAGAGGGACATGTTTCTTAGGTGTTGAATACATTTCTGAACTCATGTCAAGTTTTAATTCTGTGGTGCGCTTTGTCTTTGGAGACAATGAATTCCAGCTAGACTCAGGCATCCTCTGAGCATAAACGCTCCCTTATGATTAGGCACGTCTGGGTGCACTCACACAGTTACATATTTACAGGTGGGCACTGTTGATATGCCATTTGGTGATTCCTGGGAAGAACTGCAGTGTACATTTATATGGCCATCTTTCTTGCTTTCTCCCTGGGGTTATTAAAGAAAAAAATGTCACTATACAGTTCTCAGTTTCCAGAGACTTTCCAATGGACTATCTAAGACCCTTAGCTCCAATAGTTTGAGAGTATTCAGTTTCTCTTAACACATTTACTGAGCACCTACTATGTGATTAGTGATGAAGTCTTTGACATTAAGAAGCACAGTGTTTGGGAAAAAGAACTGCATAACTGACCCAGCAGACCTACAGGGTCAGCGTGAGTGGTATGGCCTTAGCAGCAGCGCTGTAGGCATTGAGAAAAGTCTGGATATCCTGCAGAGAAGGGAGAAAGGGAAATGAATGAGGCCTCTGAAGATGCTGTCTTTGATAGCCCTTGACAGAGAAGAACCACCTCAAGTTAGCATAGCAAATAGGGTTATATTTACTGACTACTATTACCTGGAGAGGGCTTTCTTCTGCCTGTAATGCAGGAGATGGGGGTTTGATCACTGGGTCAGCAAGTTCCCTGGAGTTGGCACGACAACCCACACCAGAATTCTTGCCTGGAGAATCTCATGGACAGAGGAGCCTGGTAGGCTACAGTCCATGGTGTTTCCAAAGAGTTGGACATGACTGAGTGATTATCACTTTCACTTTTTACTGAATCAGCCCCTAGGAAGACCAGGGATTCTTTTGTTTTCTTCTCTCTGTGGGTTGGCTTTATTCTCAAAATTCTCTTAAGTTAGTGGCTGGAATTAGGGCTGCTAGATGCTTGTGCTTACATCTTTAAAGTCTTAAGTTCAGAGGGAAAAAAGGGCTCTTTCCCAGTTCTAGTTTGAAAAATCCTAAGCAGCACTCTTATTGGGGTGATGGGCCTGTGTGGGAAGAGGCATGGGGACAAGAGGAGAAATCATGATTGGCCAGCTTGTATCAGATGTCCATACCTGTGGTCAGGAGTTGTTGCTATCATCTTAAGTGAAGGACAAAGGTCATGTGGTGTAGAATCTAAAAAAGCTGAGTTCATAGAAGCAAAGTAGAATGGTGGGGCTGGAAGTTGGGGAGAGGGGATAAATGGTGTACAGACTTCCAGTTGTAAGAGGAATAAGTTCTAGGGATCTAACATATAGCATGGTGGCTATAGTTGACAATACTGTACTGTACGCTTGGGACTTCCCAGGTGGCGCTCGTGGTAAAGAACCTGCCCACTAATGCAGGAGATGTAAGAGACTTGTGGTCAATCCCTGAGTAGGGAAGGTCCCCTGGAGGAGGGCACGGCAATCCACTCCAGTATTCCTGCCTGGAGAATTCCATGAATAAAGGAGTCTGCAGGGCTATAGTCCATGGGGTTACAAATAGTTGAACATGACTGAAGCGACAGCATGCACGCACCATATATTTGAAAGTTACAAAGAATAGACTTTAGATGTTCTCACCTTAATAATAATCAAAATGGTAGTTAGGTGAAGGGTATGTTAACCTTATTGTGTAAACACTTTGCAATATATATCGATACATGTATCAAATCATATTGTAGACCTTCAGTTCAGTTCAGTCACTCAGTCGTGTCCAACTCTTTGCAACCCCATGGACTGCAGCACGTCAGGCTTCCCTGTCCATCGCCAACTCCCCAAGCCTGCTCAAACTTATGTCCATCGCATTGGTGATGCTATCCAACCATCTCATCCTCTGTTGTCCCCTTTGCCTCCCTCCTTCAATCCTTCCCAGCATCAGGGTCTTTTCCAGTGATTCAATTCTTTGAATCAGGTGGCCAAAGTATTGGAGTTTCAGCTTCAGCATCAGCCTTTCCAATGAATATTCAGGACTGATTTCCTTTAGGATTGACTGGTTTGATCTCCTTGCAGTTCAAGGGACTCTCAAGAATCTTCTTCAACACCACAGTTCAAAAGCATCAATTTTTTGGCACTCAGCTTTCTTTATAGTCCAACTCTCACATCCATACATGACTACTGGAAAAACCATAGCTTTGACTAAACAGACCTTTGTTGGCAAAAACATGTCTCTGATTTTTAGTATGCTGTCTAGGTTGGTCATAGCTTTTCTTCCAAGGAGCAAACATCTTTTAATTTCATGGCTGCAGTCACTATCTGCAGTGATTTTGGAGCCCCTCAAAATAAAGTCTGTCACTGTTTCCATTGTTTCCCCATCTATTTGCCATGAAGTGATAGGACCAGATGTCATGATCGTCATTTTTTGAATGTTTAGTTTCAAGCCAGCTTTTTCACTCTCCTCTTTTACTTTCATCAAGAGGCTCTTCAGTTCTTCACTTTCTGTCATAAGGGTGGTGTCATCTGCATATCTGAGGTTATTGATATTTCTCCTGGCAATCTTGATTCCAGCTTGTGTTTCATCCAGCCTGGCATTTATTTCACTTGATGTACTCTGCATAAAAGTTAAATAAGCAGGGTGATAATGTACAGCCTTGACGTACTCCTTTCCCAATTTGGAACCAGTCCGTTGTTCCACATCCAGTTTTAACTGTTGTTTCTTGAGCTGCATACAGATCTCTCAGGAGGCAGTTCAGGTGGTCTGGTATTCCCATCTCTTGAAGAACTTTCCACAGTTTGTTGTGATCTATACAGTCAAAGGCTTTGGCATGGTCAATAAAGCAGAAGTAGATGCTTTTCTGGAATTCTCCGCTTTTTCTGTGATCCAACAGATGTTGGCAATTTGATCTCTGGTTCCTTAAAGTTATACAATATTGTGTCAGTTATATCTCAGTAAAACTGAGAAGAAAAAGAGGGAAAACAGTGCTTCTGCTGCTGCTGCTAAGTCGCTTCAGTCGTGTCCAACTCTGTGCGACCCCATAGACGGCAGCCCACCAGGCTCCCCCGTCCCTGGGATTCTCCAGGCAAGAACACTGGAATGGGTTGCCATTTACTTCTCCAATGCAGGAAAGTGAAAAGTGAAAGTGAAATCGCTCAGTCGTGTCCTCAGCGACCCCAGGGACTGTAGTCTACCAAGCTCGTCCATCCATGGGATTTTCCAGGCAAGAGTACTGGAGCGGGGTGCCATTGCTGGGCAGGCTAAAACATGAATAGCATTTAAGATGGGAAGACTTTATATGGAAAAAAATTTTAATAGACCATGTCAGTAGGAGGTGATCAAAATATATGAATTGAATAAACAATTGAATGAAAGGACATGCAAAGAAGTAGAAGAGAAAGTTTCTTCTTTGATTGGCAGAATTTTACATTAGTTATTCATTTCATCTTCATGCAGTCTTTCAGAAGTATGTTCACATTTTGCAGATAAAGAGAGTGAAGAGGTTAAATCAAAGCACTTCATTAATATGTAACATGATTCTAACATAACTGATAAAATTCTTCTAAAGCCATGACGCATGGAGCTGTCTTAGGCAGAGTTAGGTTAAAAAATCAAAGGAAAACAAAACAAGCAAACAACAATAAGCTAATATATAAGCAAAAAAAGAAATAGTTTCACAATAACTGAATCTTGGATTTCTCGAATGCCAAAAAGATGAATCCCTGTGATGTTCTGTGACTTCACTGTGCACTTACTTGTTTTGACCCTTGTCTCTCTCAGTGCTCCTGACCTAGTTTATGGGCGCTAGTCCTTCTCTGCCCTGCCCCCATGCTGAGTCTGCATTCTAAAGCCCCAGATAACTAGTCTTGAAGAGTAAGACTTTCCCTGGACTTAGCTGGAAGACAAGCTAGAATCTGTTTTGATGGGTGAGCGGGGAAAGACTGTGAAAACTTTTGCATTTCTAATTTGGTCATAGTACACTTTTTAGTGCAACTGTGATTCTGACTCAGATCTCTTTCCAAGATTTGCGTGCGTGCGTGCGTGCGTGCGTGTGTGTGTGTGTGTGTGTGTGTGTGTGTGTTTTACTCCCCTCCTCCATTTTGTCTGGGGAGAGCAGTGGAATGACATGAGAAAAGGCTGATTAGCCCAGTCCAGCTTTCTTGATCTCTGCTGTACTAAAATACATAATCCCTGGCACTTCAGTTCAGTTCAGTTCAGTCGCTCAGTCGTGTCCGACTCTTTGCGACCCCATGAATTGCAGCACGCCAGGCCTCCCTGTCCATCACAAACTTCCGGAGTTCACCCAAACTCAAGTCCATCGAGTCAGTGATGTCATCCAGCCATCTTATCCTCTGGCGTCCCCTTCTCCTGCCCTCAATCCCTCCCAGCATCAGAGTCTTTTCCAGTGAGTCAGCTTTTCACATGAGGTGGCCACAGTACTGGAGTTTCAGCTTCAGCGTCATTCCCTCCAAAGAAATCCCAGGGCTGATCTCCTTTAGAATGGACTGGTTGGATCTCCTTGTAGTCCAAGGGACTCTCAAGAGTCTTCTCCAACACCACAGTTCAAAAGCATCAATTCTTCGGCACTCAGCCTTCTTCACAGTCCAACTCTCACATCCATACATGACTACTGGAAAAACTATAGCCTTGACTAGACGGACCTTTGTTGGCAAAGTAATGTCTCTGCTTTTGAATATGCTGTCTAGGTTGGTCATAACTTTTCTTCCAAGGAGTAAGAGTCTTTTAATTTCATGGCTGCAGTCACTATCTGCAGTGATTTTGGAGCCAAAAAAAATAAAGTCTGACACTGTTTCCACTGTTTCCCCATCTATTTCCCATGAAGTGATGGGACCAGATGCCATGATCTTAGTTTTCTGAATGTTGAGCTTTAAGCCAACTTTTTTACTCTCCACTTTCACTTTCATCAAGAGCACTTAATAGAATACAAATGATTTAGAGTAATCTGTACTTCTCATTGTTTCTGTTTTACTTAGGTTAGCTCAGCATATTCGGTTCCCTCAGCCTGGGTACCCTCTCCCTGCTTGTTGTCTGGTGGATCCTTACTCATCTCTGAAAGCCTGGCTGATGTGTTGTCTGCTCTGTGATGCCTTTTCTTAGGACTCACGGAATGCCACGCGTTTGTCTTTTTTAAACATAATTTAATTTATCTTTGGCAGTGCTGGGTCTTCTCTGCTGCATGGGCTACTCTCTAGTTGTGATGCTGGGGGCTTCTCCTTGTGGTGGCTTCTCTTGTGAAGCACAGGCTCTAGGCGCTTGGGCTCAGTAGTTGTAGCTCCTGGGCTCTAGACCACAGGCTCAATAGTTGTGGCACATGGGCCTAGATGCTCTGTGGCGTGTGCGACCTTCTCTGATCAGGGATCAAATCCGTGTCTCCTAAAGTTTTTTGTTTTTTTTTTAACTACTGAGCCACTGGGGAAGCCCCGTGCATGTGTCTTTACTGTTGACTTATCACGGTTTATTGTAATTATTGTTTACTCATTTGGCAACTCCAAGAAGGTGCTTCTCTAGGGTGGGGACTGCACCTTATTCATCTATGCATTCTCCAGTGTCCAGCATGGCTCCTGCCACTTAGTAGGTATGCAGACATTTTCTGAATCAGTAAAAATTTACTTGGTGGTTCCTATATGTAGTGGAGGGCTGTGGACCCAAAGGAATGTTCAGTAACATTAACTGATTTATCCTAGATCAGGAGAGACATGCTGTATGTCCCTGAGCAGGGGATGACATGATAAAATTCATGGTTCAGAAATGGACGTGGCAAGTGGCAAGTGAGATTTTCAGGCCTTGAGAGTAATTGCCAGTGGTTTTGATGTTCTTCTGTAGCTTTGGGGAAACAAATGGACCTGATGGGAAAGAAGCTTTTCTGGAACCTTCTCAGAGGTAGCTGGTACTGATTCAGCAAGAAAAGGCTTTGGAGAAGACCCTCACACGTTACCTCCCTTGGCCAGGTTGGGAGAATAAGAAGGAAGGAGCTCTTTTTTTCCTGAATGAAGTGCCAGGAACTCTGTACTGACCTATCCTCTCCTTTTGATTTCTTGTGCTGTGTCTCCCTTCTGCTTCAGGTGTGTACTGGCGTACACTCCATGACTGAAGGTACTATTGACAATGTCCGACTCTGCAACCCCATGGACTGTAGCCCACCAGGCTCCTCTGTGCATGGTATTTTCCCAGCAGGAATACTAGAGTGGGTTGCCATTTCCTTCTCCAGGAGGTCTTTCTGACTCAGGGACTGAACCCAGGTCTCCTGCATTATAGGCATATTCTTTACCATCTGAGCCACCAGGGAAGCCCACTGCTGACAGTAGGGTCTGATCTATCTTATATTTACAACTCCACAAATTTTTCTTAATATGAAATTAGTTCTTTTATAATTGGCTCCATTTGACACAATAATTTCCGCCATCCTGTGAGGACTCTTTAGAGTTTCTAGAGCTGGATTGCTGTCACCTGGACCATCACACATGAGTCTTGCCAGCCTGTCATGGCACATTCTAGAGTTCTGTCTTTTCAGGTGAAACCACCAAGGCAAAATTTATAGATGATGATCAGATAAAACTGAGATTCAGTGATGTTAAATGATTACTTAAGGTTGTACAGCTCTAGGAGAAACCCCAGATTTAAAAAACACATTTCAGGAGAAACTGGAAAAAGGGATACTGGTGAAAAAATGATGAGGTTAGAATTGTTTAGGGTTATTTAAAACTCAAGAAAGAGTCTGCATGTCTACTACTCTGTATGTGCTGAATGATGCCAACCACTGAAGTCATTCAAGAAAATTCTAGGACTTAAGAGTTTTTGTTTGACAGAATTAACTCTCTTGGCAGGAATTATAGTTTGTTCAGTATTAATGGCCTTAATTTACACAATTTGGGGTTGGTTTTTAGCTGGATATTGTTGTTTGCAAATGTGTAATTTCCTTCAGATTAAAACATTAACATGACATAATATGATCTTAAGTTCCAATTTGCACATCATTTATCTGAGCATTTATTTATAAAGATGAAAGATTCAGTCTGGGTAATCAAGCTTTTATGGGGTATCATTATGTGTTACATGTGTTCTAGGGGATAAAGATACATCAAAGATCTAGACCCTGTCCTCAAGGAGCTCATGGTTCAGAGGAGGGTCAGAAACTTCTCCTGTGGTTGTAGCAGTGACAGGGTTATGCACAGGGCGCTTAGAGAAGTGTGGAGGAGGTGGAAATAGCCCTACTGGGAAATCTGGGAGAAAACCGAGTTATGTTTTGAAGAATGTAAGAGAGTTATTTGGGTAAAGGAAGATGGAAAGAATGTCACATAGACAAGAACAAGGAGATAGATGTAAACAGATGCTATTTTAACATGAGTCATCAACCAAATTAACAGCAGAATGTTTTATCTATTTTGGAGAAGTTTTCATTTACTTCTAATCATATAGTTTATATGTTCAGGAAAACCTCTTTTCCCCTTATTTCTCTGATCTGGGTGCCTTTGCTCTTGCCCTTTCATTCTATTCATATTAGATGAACATCATCAATTCTCAATAGGGAAGATAATATTATAACCAGGAAAAAAATAAAGCCAACATTGATTAAAATTTCACGCTGAAAGGATTTGAGGCAGTTTGTTTCAGATTCATGTAAATTGAATGTATAGAAATGATGTACCACAATGTCCAATGTGAAAAGTCAACTGGAAAATGCTTAGGTTTAGGTTTTGCATCTGATATTAGGTTATTTCTGTTTTGTGGCTTACCCACTTCCCAAAGCTCATATTCCACAATAAGTTGACCATGACTATTTCAATACTAGCAGCTACAATTTTAGAGACACCCATAGAGTTTTGAATTCAGATAGATGTGACTTGTAATCAGTTTTACCTCACTTCTGTTTTAACTTTGAACTTATAGCTTCTCTGAACTTTAGTTTCCCTATTCACAGAATGGGAGAGACATACTTAAGTCTGTTTTGGGATTAAATGAAGTCTTAGTAATGCTAAGTACAGTACCTGGAACATAATAGGTGGTGAATGAATTTATATTTGCTACTCTGATTCCCTCGAGTATCATATTGCTTAGGGAATAAATATATGACCTCCAGAGTGTCCAACTTCATAGTCAAAAGTACAAATTAGTCACCAGGGTGAAAAGCTCAATTGCTCTGTTGGTCGGTAAGAGCAGAAAGTTTAGAAGTCCAGTCTGCCCTCTCCAATGACTCAATTCTTTCTCAGTTATATATACAGATATTTTCTGGGTTTGTCAATTTCTCACAGGCCATCTGGTCCAGCTTTGTCCTGTTGTGATATGCTTGCCTGGTGGCTGTGGGTGTCGGCTAAAGCTAGCATGAATACGCTGAATGTGAAGTGGAGGAGGCCTGAGACGTTGTCAGCTGATCAAGTGGCAGTGGCAGCCTGGGAGGCATTACCCCTGCAATAACTGCAGTACTTCCGTGGGGGAGCGGTCGCTAACAATTCCTCAGTGTTCCTGGCACTTCTCTCACCAAAGCAGAGAGACCAACCAACCAACCAACCAGACTCAATTTTCCTCCTCACTAAATAAACAATACATTGTTAAAATATTTTGGTGGGCAAACAAGGTGCTGTAGGAGTTGCTTGGTCCCCCATAGCTCATGGCATTCCAGGGCAGCATAATTCTATTTAGCAGGGCTGAGAATCAGTCTCTCATCTCTCAGAGGGGAACCAAGTGCTAAGATGGCAGGGCTTTTCAGCTACATGAATAGGAATCACCAGCCCCTCCCTTAGCATGGTCAAGGGTTGGGATTCAATAGCAAAATTTCCTGGCAGGACCTTGACTTCATCTTTATCTTGCCAGCCCAGGGGTTATAATTGGAGAAGCACTAGTTCTTCCCTTGGCAGAACTGGGGCTGGGGTCCTATCCTGGGGGTGTTGGAGCTGGTATGATATGGTGAGCTTAAACTATAACTCACCAGAGTTCATGGTTGGGGAAGTTTTTGTCTCCCCTGGTGCAGTTGGTGAGGGTGGGGTCCATGCCTTGTGGGTGACTGAAATTGATTACTTTAAGTGCCCAGCAGTGACTGGTTACTGTGGCTATATGTGGGTGACTGATTCCTTTTTAAGAAGCCAGCTTGCAAGTAACCACGGATAAGGGAACCCCTACTACTTTCACATACATAAAATACTGACACATATATAAATACATGTACATAAAATATTGGTGTTACAGTTTTATATTAAAACTAGAATTGCTTGGTTCCATTTTGTTAGCCATTAAATATAAAATTTATTTCCCCCCCTTTAAGCAAAATATAACTGGGGAGTTTCCTTGGCATCCTGATTTTGATCCCTAGGCTTGTAGTAGGACCTTGGTAGCTGCAATGGTAATAGATCTGATAATAATTCATAGCATCTTTAATAAATATATAGAGGCAAGACCCTGTGGACTTTAAGGTAGTCCATCCATCCGCTCATTCATTCATAAAACCTATATTTACTCAAGATCTGCAGATTACTTGGAGCAGACTTATGGACAAATACTACTTGAGGAATTAATAGTCTGCTTGCAGAGAAAGGAAGTTGAGCCCACAACTGTAACCAACATAGTAATACATGCTGCAACAGAAACAACTGCGAAGTTCTCCTGGAGTATACAGGTGGGAGTAACTCATGTGGTCCTGAATAACTGGGGAACACTTCTCAGTAGATATGCTATTCAAGTTAGGCCTTGAAACGTGAATAAGAGTGAAGAATTCTCTGCAAAGGCAGCATAATTTGTGCAAAGGTCTGGAGGCTGGGAAATTGAGGATTTAGCTTTCCAGTCATTATAGTCAAGGAAGTCAAGTATGAAACTGGTTGAAAATGGGTGTTGGGTTAGCCAACCTGGAGGGCCTACCATGGTAGGCGTTGTTATTCCCATAGAGATGACATAAAGTTCAGGAGGCTAAGTTAACTTGCTTCTGGTCTCATAGCTGGTGTCACAGCTGGATTCCAAGCTCACTTAATCTAACTCAAAAATCTATATGGGTTCCACTACTCCACATAGTCCTCTTCTCAAAATTTTAGAGTTTAATTCAATTCAGTCTGTCTACTGGGTATGTACTAATGCTCAAAACACTATATTGGGATCACAGATGGACACATAGATAAACAAAATATTGTTCCTGCTTTCCAGGAATCAATCAGCTTGATGGAAAGAGATGTTCATATATCACCTATTCAGGGTAGATCTTGATGACTAATGTCACTGGGGCATATGCAATAAGTTGTGGGCTGGGGAGAGAGAAAGGAATTCTGCCTCCGTGATTCTGAGAAAGCTCCCTGGAGGAGGAGAGATTTTATTTGGGTCATCTGTTTGTAAATATTTATTTTATAAAAATTGTGGGTTTTGTTTTTTAAACCTTAGTTAACTTTAACATCATGTCTCAGCTCATTTCAGGTATAAATAGTAAGCAGCTATTCCCGTCTCCAGGGAATTTTCCTAACCCAGGGATTGAACCTGGATCTCCTGCATTTCAGGCAAATTCTTTACCGTCTGAGCCACCAGGGAAGCCCTTAACTTTAGTGTCTTGTCTGAGGTTATTTCAGGTTTAGTTTGTGTCTGGAAACTAACGCAGAGACATAATCTTTGAAAATAAATCAACTGACAATGTTTTCTGTTTTTATTTTAATATCGCCAAAAAACTCCATGATCTTGTACTTTAAATCAAAACGATATCTAGTCTACCAGATTAAAATTCATGAAGTGAAACATTCTAAAACAGTAATGAACACAAGGCAATTTAATATGTGTAACCCATTATATATTTTCCTAAACAAGTTAGAGTGTCAGGTTGCATTCCATAAAGAAAAGTTTTTATATTTAATTACACAGGAATAAAATGACAGAGGAACCATTTTTTTTTTTTACCCTGACACCTAAGATAATGTAATGTATTGTTCTTTCAGTGGGAGAAAAATTAGTTATAATGAACTTGTAATGGAAGTGAAGTGAGAATATTTTAATTAAAGAACTTAGCAAAAAAAAATCAAAAGATAGCAGAGCAAAGGACATGATCAGAATGTTCACAAAAGAGACAAAACAAATACATGTAAAAAAATTGAGCAATAGAGAAATGCATGGTAAAACAAGAAGCTGTTAGTTTCTTTTTGTCTGTTAAATTAGTAAAGAATTAAAAAGGAGAAATCCTCTGGCAAGAATTTGGTAAGACTGGGAGCTCATATGCTTGTTGTAGGACTGCAAAGTGTTTTTATCTTCCCAGGAGCAATCAGATAGTATATATCAAGAACTGAAAAGCACAATATTTAACCCAGTCATTCTGTATCTAGAAATAGAAATTCTCCTAAGGAAATAATTTGAAATGTGATGAAGATGAATGCACAAAGATATTTTATTACAGAATTAATTATAATAAAAATAAAAATGCAAATATCCGCTAATAGGGGAGTGGTTAAGTACATTACAATATTACATGATATAATGATCTAGCCATTATGAAAAACATTTTGAAAATTTCATGATGTAATGAAATATGGGAAAATTCTGATGTAATGTTATATGTATAAATAGTACCATTACAACTGTAAAAAAAAAATCCTGTCTGGAAGGAGACATCAAAATGTTATTAGTTCTTATTGAGTTGTGGCATTTGGCAAATTTTGTTTTATATATATTCTAAATTTTCTACATTGAGTACATGTGATATTTATGATAGAAAAGAAGAATGATAACAAGCCTGGGCTCTGAGTCTGTCAAATGAGACCAGTGTTCTTAAATTTCTCTGAGAAACCAGCTTTGCTGCCAAGCCTCATAGGCAGATGACAGTTGGGGCTTGAAGGTGTCTGTTCAGAACTTTCTGTTGGGGAGACAGTGGCTGCTACCATTCATCTTTAGACATCTGCCACCACAGGGTTCTTGAAGAAAACCTCCGAGGATCGCTTATTTGAAAGGCGAGGCAAGACAGTCTATGGCAGCCACTACTGAGACCTCTCCTGTTTCTCCCTGCAGTTAGCATGGTGGCTCTCCTGGTCTGGTCCAGCAGTGGAGCAGAGTTGTGTGCAGTGAGCTCGGGACCCAAAAGCGCTGTGAGGTCTCTGTGCTGTTTTAGAAGACAGCTTTACAGAGTGTCAGCACCCACGGCTGGAGGAGGGCATTAGCATCTTGATGTGACTATTGCGTCCTGGAAGAGCCCTGCACCCCACCAGCAGGCGAACTCGGGGCTGACTCTGAGCAGACGATGCTACCAGGGAGGTCAGACAACCCAGGAGCTGTGACAGGGAAGCAGGCCTAGCATGGGCAGCCTTGACTTCCCGACATTACCCAGCCCTCCCAAGTCAGTCCCCAACAAGTGTCTTCCCATGTCCATCAGGCCAATAGAATGTGTCCAAGTTCAGTTCAGAAGCAAAACAAATCTTCTTTAATCAAATAATGGCCAAGTTGGGGCTGTCTTTCTAAAGCACGAGGTCTCCCTGCAGGCAGTAGCGGGGGGTGCATGTGCGCACGTGTGTGTGTGTGTGTGTGTGTGTGTGTGGTGGGGGGTGGGGTGAATTCTCTGGCTGTGCTGCTCACGTGCCAGATTGCAGTGCCCAGCACAGCATCTCTGCACACGGCCTGCCTCCAAGCTAGGTGTCGGGTGCAGCCTCTCTGCACACGGCCCCTGAGCTGGGGTGAACCAGGCACAGATGTTTCACATGAGGAACTGAAATCACTGGTGCTGAGGTGCCCTGTAAGCAAGTGAAACTAGACAAGGACCAAAGGAAAAGAGAAAAGGTTAGATAGAGTTCATTTTATTACCCAGGTTCCACTTTTATTTTCCGGGAATTCTTAGTGGGCTTGGCGGGTAACAGCAAGTCTTGTCTGTGACTGCTCTCCAAATGGCATCAGCCAAGTTTGCTTGATAGGACTGGTTTTGTTCAATCTGTTGAATCCATCCAGGCAGTTATAATAATAAGGATGGTCAGCACATATGCCGGGCCCTTTACCTATGGTATTTAATTTAACTGCATCTTTGCCACCGTCCTATGGGGGCGATGTCATTATCCTCGTCTCACAGGTGAGGAAACGGGTCTAAGTCTCAGTTACAAGACAGCAGATCTAAGATTCAAGGTTGAGTCCTTGCAGTTCCAAAGCCTATCACGCTCATAACCAGTACACTCACGTCTCCCAAACTTAAGTCGTTTTAAATGTGTCACTATTTTTACCAAAGCCATGTATCATTAATTTTTCTTTAAGTCAATTTATTTTTGTTTTCCATTAAATTTAGCCTTATCCTAAGCAATAATGGGAATGGAATCATGAGTTTAATGTATTATGCGTGTGTGTTGTGTGTATGTTTCAAATGCTTAGACTTAAAAAAAAAAAAACAATTTCAACAGAGGTTTAATCCCTGAACCTTTTAAAATACTTGCAACAGCAGAAGATGTGTACCATTTGGGGAAAATACATTGAAGCTGCTTTCCTTAGACTGGACCAAAAATGCTAATAGGCTACTAACCAGTTGCTGTTCTTATTAGTAGTTTTATCTTCCTGCCTTTGGTAGAATTGGCCCAGTGCTAATTGCTTCTCGACGTACTTATCCCAAGGCACATGGTTGCTCAAAGGAAGCTGCCATCTCCTCTGGTTTTCCTTTCAGAGCTAGGATGTCCAGCACACGCTGAACTCAGACACTCGCGGCCTTGCACGGGGGCCGTCCAGCCTATGAACCAAGCATGTCAGGCCTTAAGAGATGAGAATAGTGGGTCTGGCTCATTTGTAAGCAGCTCGATGACTTCCATTTAATACTAAAATTTGCAGTGTCATTTTGGGGAGGAGATGGGGAAGCCCCGAGGACCACTTTCTTTTACTTTATTGTGTGGGACCTGGCAAGATAGCTGAATCCCGTCAGACATGCGCTCAGCCATGAAACATTTACCTGTGAGAAGATCTCTCAGGGAAAAATGAGTATCACTTCACCTCTATGCTATACATGGATGACACTTTCACTATGGTAGTGCTCTATGCAGACAATCTGAGAAAAATCTGGAAGGCTGCTAACTTGCTGCGTGTACAGAGCCTTGAACCAGGAATTGGTAGGCCTTAGCTCTTGTACCAGCTCTTTTCATCTTCTCCAGGCTTCTGTTTCCTGCTCTGGAACAGTACCTCCCTCCCCAGGGTGCTGAAGTGTACCCTGAGGATGTGAAAGTGAACAGTCATCTGGAATCTCTCTGCTGAGGTCGTCACTATGACTCATCTATGTCTAAAATCAGGGGGTCAGAGCCATGGATTTCGTACTGTTTTCCAGCCTGTGCACATCGCCTGGGCTTGTTGGTTAGCTGAGTAAATAAGATTGATGGTGGCATCTTCTGTTTTTATTAAGCTTCAGAAACTTGTCCGTGAGATATGGCATTGGTCTCTGCACTGAGGCAGGATCAGGAGAGGAATGAAGGAACATGCAGGATAGGCCAGTCGTCTTCACCCTGAGGAAAATGGAAGGAAACCAGTGTGGCCAGGAAGGGAAACAGCACCAGGGATAACCACCAAATATTTTGGTCATTGGTCCAAAAAACCGGAAATGTGCTGAAAAAATAGGCGGTTAAATTCAGTTATTCCAAGACTCTGTATTCTGATGAGATGGCAGTAAGGAGTCATTTGACCTTTATTTGTGGTCATCCTGTCTGGAGAAATTTAACTTTGGCGGCATGTTAACCCTGAACAGCCTCCTGATCTAGGCAATGATTTTAATAACAGTTACTATGCTTCTTCTAGGAATAGTTTATGTGAAGCACTGTGACAGGAAAATTAGGTCTCTGAACTCCTCACTACCGTGCTTTCCGGTGGGCAGCATCACTACCATTTTATTGACAAGAAGTTTGGGCGGAAGGTTCAACCCCATTTCTGAGGCGGCTTAATCAGCAGCAGAGCCAGGATGCAAGAGTTTGGTCTGCCTCCCACACTTGTGCTTGTTGTAGGCTACTTTTCTCTACACTCAGTAATTCTTCTGGAGGTGTTAAGGTTTAACCTGGCTTTTGTTGACCTGAGTGCCAAGCCTTGACAGTCCATTAAGAGAACTAAGGAAAAACATGTCACTGAATAAGAAGTCTGAAGTTTATTACATTAGTTATCATACAAATAGATTTTGGAAATCACTTATCTAATTAACCATTATGATTATTAGTCAGTTGTTTCTATGGAGACAACTCTATCTTATTACTCAAAATAGACACTTGTTTATGCACGTATTTCTGTGCATTCTAGACATCAGCACGTGCAGTTCTGGCAACGGGAGGAAGGACTCCTATTCTTTGAGCGTGACGTCTGTAGGCTAACCTGAGTCCTATCTTGTTAATACTCCTAGTTGACCACCTCTGGCTCAGCCCTCCTCAGTGTCACAGCTGGAGAGCAGTGGCTCTCAAAAGTGGCTATACTTCGGAGTCATTGGGAAGTGATTGTCCATGCCCAGAACATCAGCATCCCGGCGGGTGAGAACCAGGGATCAGCACTCTTAAAATTCCCCAGGTGTCTCTAACGCTGAGTGCCAAGCGCTTTCAGTGTAATCGGTTGCAAGTATTTCTACACAAATACGCACGAAACTCTCTCTGCAGGCATGCCAGAACATGAAACAGTGATTCTCTAACCAGGTTGTACACTGGAATCACCTGTGGAGGAGGGGCTCAAAACCTACATGGTGGCTGGACCCCATTCTCACCAGATGTTTTAGTAAGTGGTCCCTGGAGGGGGCAGCTCAAACATCAGTATTTTTTAAAAAAGGCCCTCCACGTCATGCTAATAAGCAACCAGGTTTTGAAGCACTGACTCACACCTACTAATCTTGGGAGGAGGCCTCTGGCCCAAGTTTATTGTGTTTCCACTACATTAATTTATAGTAAGACCTGATGCTTTTCAATAGATATCTTCCAGGTTTAACATTAAGAGTTCAATAGGAAAAAATTAAATTTAAATAAAATTTTTCAGCTGCATAGGGGTGAACATCTTGCCAGCTTAGCTATTGAATACTGGTAGTGTCAATTATTAAGGAAGTCGTATTGGGTATCTGTGAGGGACAGGGAGGTCTAGTTTAGTTTTTCTATTTGGCCTGTTTCCTATAATTTGAAGCCCATTTCCCTCATAGAAATGAAGAGCTTAAAACAACAAAAGCAACAACAAATCAATGACCATAGCACATTATGTTAGAAAGTTAAAAATGCTCAAGCTGTTTAATAATGTAAAATAACCATGCTTATATTAACTGTTCAATAGTAAGCAGCTATCTGTCATTTGAATTTCTTCCCATTATTTCAGCCCAATGGTAATTCTTTCACTTTTAGTGTGTGTAGCTTGCCTGTTTATTCCCTTTCCCTCTTCAGATTATAATAGTTCTGAGTCCACAGTGGCTCCTTTATCATCGTGAGAGAGAAGTTTTCTAATGACTCAGATTTCTAAATTAAACCTAAAATGTTTACTGCAAAGATGCCAGGCACACATTATGCATCACTGTTGCTATACAATAATATAATTCAGATAGAAATTACTTTTGCAAACGGCAATCAATTTTTGCTACTACTTCTTGCTTTCTTGACAATCTGGTCAGTGGACTGTGGAAAGTGCTTTTACTTGATTACTTACGTTGTTGATAATCATTGTGGTTTTTGGCAGAGCTAAGGCATTATTTCACAGACCTGCATTGCAATGGGGAATGGGTGTAACTTTAAAACCCAGCCAGAGTTCCTGTGGCTTTAGCCAACACCAAGGAATGTACAAACTCAAGCACAATTCTTATGAGACTTCATTATTTTTTTATGGTGGTTTGCCATGGGCCAGTCCACACAAGGGGACAGGGTAAGCAAATATGGAACCATGGAGGTCTGAGGTTCCTCTACAGCTCAAAGAGTCTTATACTGTGGAGGCCTCTGTTCTATATGGGGACATAAAGAACACCCTGTGTGTCTCACCTAATGCCCAGGACACATATCCTTTCACTTGGAACTTTGGATTTGAAAGGAAGGAAGCATGTTTAAAAATGTGTGTGTGTGTGTGTGTGTGTATGTATATATTCCAAAACCTATGATGCCACTTGTTTATCTTCCAAAGACAGAGAGAACCACTACTGCAGGCCGAAGGCTTTATTTGGATCTAAATGTTGAAAAAGGAATAAAAGAAACAGAGACCTGAAATGTGGCAGATACCTTTTTTGGAAGTGACTTTATGAGAATAAAGAATGATGGAAAGAAGCAGAGCTATATTGAATGATTGCTTTATCACATTTTGCCAACTCCTATCCTTGACTTTTCAACTTTTTAAACATTTCAAACAAATCAGCTATTCCGTGGTTGAATTCTCCGGGAAGAAATTGACTCTGATTAGTCCAAAACCACCTCAGCAGCCAACTGAAAGACTAGAACTAGTTTAATTTCTTAAAAAATCAACAAGGGTATAAAGTCAGTTATAAAGTGGAATATCTGTCTTGCTAGAACCTAAGCTAAGACCTCTAATTCCTTTTAGATAAGTCAGTGAACAGCTGTCAGATATGTGAACAGATTTTGGACACTTGAGAACTGTGACTTGGAACCAGTGGCCTGGAGGTCCTCTGTCCTTATCCGCGCACCCCTGAGCCACCTGCTTTGGCACAATACACAGTCATTATACACATGGCATCACCCAGTTGTGAGAATCCACTGGTGTGTTTTTAGAATTTCCAGTATTTTTCTAGTTCAGGTGGCACTTACTTTGGACTGCTTTTGGTCTCTATGTCCCCATCCTATTTAGTGACACCACCATCCATCAAGTCACTAAAATCAGAAACTGTCATTATCTTTTAGTTGATAAGCCTTGTCTATCTACCTCTGTGCCTCATGAGTCCCTCGTCTTGTCTGTTACCATCACCTGACTTCAGGCTTCTTCTTGAATAGCCACATAGCTTTTTCACTCACCCCCCCAAGCATCCTTTCTTCACCTTGCTGCCAGATTTTCATCTTAAACCAGAGATCAAATGTTATTGCAGTGCTTAAGTTTTTCTTTGTCTCCTTGATTATGTTCTGATTCCTTCTGTTATTCCTCACCCTGGTCATCTAAGACTGCTCTGGTCGCCCTGCCTTCCGACTGATGTGCTTTCTGACTCACGTGCCTCCTGATTCACATGCCTCCTGATTCACATGCCTCCTCTTCTCAGCTCTGGTTTTACTGGGTTGCCTTTTCTTCTAATGGCATATGTTTCCATACGTTTCTGTGTTTATAGCCAGTTGCTCCTGCTGTTTGTTCTGCCTACAATTCCCTTCCTCTTTTTCTTGAGAGATCATAGCTCACTCCTCTTGCAAAGCCCACATCAAATACCCCTGCTCAGAAGTCTATTCTGCCTCATGAGACATGGGATACTCCTTTTAACACTTAGGTGTATCTGTTGTCATACTCCTCCCCAGGCCTACTCATTCCATAAATATTTGTGTATTTATGTGATTTTAACATGAGTTCCCTAGAGACCAGACCTTTTTTTCACCCTTATCTTCCTAGTAATTGGCACTGCATCTGTCCACGGTAGAGGCTCCATCAATATTAGATTGAATTAGCATTATGAGGGCTCCTCTGCTAGCTCAGTTGGTAAAGAATCTGCCTGTAATGCAGGAGACCCAGGTTCGATTCCTGGGTTGGGAAGATACCCTGGAGGAGGAAATAGCAATCCACTCTATTTTTTTTTTTTCTTTTTCTTTTTTTTTTTTTTGCAATCCACTCTAGTATCCTTGCCTGGAAGATCCCATGGACAGAGGAGCCTGGCGGGCTACAGTCCATGGGGTCAAAAGAGTTGGACATGACTTAGCGACTAAACCACCAGAATTATGAAGCACAGCCTTTCTACATGGTAGCTCCTGGAAGCACTGCAGATTGGGAGATGGAGATTCCAGCCCAATTCCCTATCAGACCTGCCATTGTATCTTACATGGGTTGATCTGTATGCCCCTTGAATTCTTTTTGAGCTTAAAAATTGAGAGTAAGTCTAAAAGTGGCCAGCTACTTCTTTCCTGTGCTGTTTGCTCCATCTGGCCTCTTCATGAACTCTCACGTCTTCTATTAATAATCATTTCTTCTTATTGCCTCACCTTTGCTCTTGTGTCGGTACTGCCATAGCCACTCCAAAGGCCAGCTTACCTTGCACTTCTACTTCCAGTCTTGCCTGAACCTTCCAGTCTAGATTTTCTTTTGTTGAACCTCTCTAGGACTTTAGAATCTCTTTCCTACTATTCATGATTTTATTACATATAGATTTATACTGTTTGATAGCTATTTGACTACGTAAGTTTTTTTTTCTGCTCAGTTCAACTGAGGACTACTATAGTGTATAGCATAGGGTTTTAAGACCCTGATGCTGGGAAAGACTGAAGGCGGAGGAGAAGGGGGCAACGGAGGATGAGATAGTTGGATGACATCATCGACACAATGGACATGAGTTTGACCAAACTCCAGGAGATAGTGAAGGACAGGAAGCCTGGCATACTGCAGTCCATCGGGTTGCAAAGAGTTGGACACGACCTAACTACAGAACGACAAGCTTGATGTTGTTGCCAACAGAGGCATTCCAGTGTCTTTCCTGGAGGCCTTGGATTTGCTGTACCAGATATGTACACATCTGCTTAAACTTCAGATATAAAATGGGAAACATAATAGCACCTATCATATAGAATACAGAAGAGAAAATATATCTGAAACACTTTTGTACCTGATGAATGTCTTGGTAAGTGATAGTTATTATTGTTAAGAACAGTTTTAATCAGAACCTGTTGAAACTGTTTTATCTTCTATCCAAAGCCTACATAAGTAATGACTGATCCTTTGAGGTCTTTATCATGTTGCTGGATAATTATGATGACTAGTTTGGCAAACAGTCAGGTCATGCTTGGTTCTCCATTGCTCCACACAGAGTGCAGAATGGCCAATGCAGGTACTGACATCGTGGTTTGTGCAGTGGTGTCTTGTGGCCCAAATGAACCACAAGAGCTTATGAATTGTCCTAAAACACACAAAATGTGATTCATTAGACATTAATAAACAGAGTATATTTTTGGTGCTATCATACCCAGACTATAAGGTAATTGAAATAAATCTGAGACATATCTCCTGAAAGAGGTCTACTCAATCTTCAGCCAAAGGAGGAAAAAAAACCTACAACCCTATCTCCACAACACAATGACATAGGAAGTATTTGTTTTTAAAACCATTTCATTGTGCTTTCTTAATTTCTCATATCTCATCTCAGAAACTCAGAATTAACATGGCAAAAGTCCATTGCTTTGAGTTTAGGAAAAAACAATATAATTTTTCTCTATCTTTCATAGACTTTGCTTGTTGGGCCAGAAGCCCGACTCAATTGGACACAGCTGCACTCTGAACTTACATCACTAGTTAACATTTCCACTTCGAAGCATTCATTTGGCTTATTTGTTCCAGAAGGTTTTCTGTTCCCTGAGTAAATGTTTCGCTATGCTGTACCCACAGATTCATAAACTAGTTCAGTGGCTGATTTTTTAAGACTGTGGTTTAAAGAGCCCATGACCTATTGAAAAAGCTGCATCTATTTTCACCATTGGATATGAGGCCTGCCCTATACCCTGTTTCAGTATAAGTTAGGTTTTGTCTTTGGCCCTGAATTTCCACCTGTGAGGCTATTTTCTACCCGGAGAGAGTTAAATCTGCAGAGTTCATCTGGTGTCTCGTTCTTAACTGTACCCTAGTCCTTCTTAAGGCGTTAATAGTTCAGTGGTAACTCACTCCAGTATTATTGCCTGAAAAATCCCATGGATAGAGGAGCCTGGTTGGTTATAGTCCATGGGGTTGCAAAGAATTAGACATGACTTAGCAACGAAGCAAAAGTCATTATGATTGCTCATTCATACATGAAGCTTGTGAGACTGAAATTTGGAACTATTTTAAGATTTTTTATAGAAAAAGGATGACCTGGGTGAATCAGGTTTTATGATAGAAATGATTTTATCCATTATGGTATTTGAGGCAACAGGCTTTGATCCTTATTTCCCAAGTTGAATTTGTCTTTCTAAACTTACTATGGGCTTCCCTGGTGACTCAGACAGTAAAGAATCTGCCTGCGATGTAGGAGATCTGGGTTTGATCCCTCGGTTGGGAAGATCACCCAGAGAAGGAAATGGCAACCCACTCCACAATTCTTCCCTGGAGAATCCCATGGACAGAGAAGCCTGGCAGGCTACAGTCCATGGAGTTACGAAGAGTCGTACACGACTGAGCAACTAGCACTTTCACTTTCCACCATGCCTAGCTGGGAAACCTTAATTATGTTACTGAAGTCCTCTGGGATTCAATATTACCATCTAGAAAAATGAAGATAATAATAACACCTACCTGTTAGGTGGCTGTAACGCTGGTACCCAGTAAACACAAAAAATACTTACTATAGGCTTCTGTTGGTGTGTTTCTCATGAAGAAAGACCAAGATTCAAGTACTTGGTCCTTGATTTGGAGTTGTTCATTGACTAAAACCCGGGCAGTATAGAAGAAGTAAGCCTAGCAGTAGGAGAGCACCTAAATGCTGGAACTACTCACTGCAGGGTGGCAGGAGGAACTGGGGGTTGGGAAAGCTTGGGACAGTACAGGAGCACACTGCTGGTGACTATCATTCTGTTGGTGGGACTCGGCATCTCTGTGTGCAAACACCCTCTATTTCACAGATGAAGCAACTGAGACCTTGTCATATGTCTCACTTCTCTGCTTCAGTGAGATTCAGGGTATGGGGAAGATGATTTCCATGTTTCCCTCCTTTTCACTTTAATCCCTACTGAATATTGGGACAGATTTTATCCAGTACACCAGACGTGTATATTACCTACCAGACGTGCTTCAGAGGTGGCGAGAATTGTCCTCTAATGGACAAACAGGATGTGGTTGTGTGGGGCAGTGAGACTGGCTGGAGAACTCCCTAAGCTGCATGCCAAGTTGCTCTGCTGACACCTAGCTGAGGCCAGACAAGCCTGCCCAAGGCCAGGGCCCTGGCTAAGGAAGGGTGGGTCCTGGGAGCTTACTGCTATGACACATAGCATCCACATCACTGGTTCCTTGAGTCATGTTGCCACTTGTTCCTCCACTTCCAGTTCTCCTGTTCTCAGGCATGCCCAGCCAATGACTGGGTCAACAGTTGAGGTCTGTAAACCTTGCAGACCTTTCTCAGGGATTAAAGGGCTGCCCATTTGTGGCTACTGTGGTGCCTGGCGCATTCTCCAGGATGGCCGTGCATAGGAAATATACTTCTACAGTGGAGACTATCTAGTATTTTATGTTGACATTGGTGTGTGGTCCCTATGGAATATTGGTAAGATGAGGAAAATAGAGGGCATGACATTTTAATACATGTCAAGATGTCTTTAAGGGATGAGAAAAGCCTCTAATTAGCTAGCACCTATTTGGAATGATTCCATATGTTATGTGTTAAGACACTGTTGGAGAGCTTGGCCAGAGTTATACTCCTGCATTTTTAGAGTACTTGTAAAGAGGAGTGTTTTCTCCATGAGGATGTGAGTTACTTTGGGAGACTTGGTTATTTCTTCTTAAGAGTCTAATAGCATCGTTCAGTAGAACTTTTTGTGATAATAGTTACATTCTGTAATTAGCCGCTAGCCTCATATGGCTCTTGGGTGCCTTGAAATATGGCTAGTATGACTGCGAATGGGATTTTTAGTTTCTTTAATTTTAATTAAACAGCCAGTGTGAATATTACCTACCATACTGGACAGCACAGGAGTGCAATACTACTGCCTAATTTATGGGCAGCATACCCAATCATTATATGTTAAATTGAATTGAACTTACATTCTTTAGGGCACTTGCTAAAAGATACCTGTATAATATGGTTTTCAAATTTATAGCATAATTTATTTTCAGTAAGTCTAGATTTTCTATTCATATAACACTTTAACTAAAAACTTATTCTAATCCAAACCTAAACCGTCATTATTACTATTGCAGTGTTTTGAGACCCCTGGGCTTGGGGAAAGGAGAATCCCGACAGTGATGCATGACTGTTTTGCTATTTCCATAAATAATACTTTATAGATCCTCTCTGCCTTCCACAGGGCTTCCTAGATCATTTCCCAGTGAAACTGGGAAACTGGATATTTCTTATCTCCACTGTCTCTCGGCTGCGTGTGCGGGGGGGAAGAGAGTGAGTAGCACTTGCCATTGAGAGATGTCTAGGTTTGAATCCCCATCTGCAACTTTGGAAAAATCATTTAAATCTTTATAACTTCAGTTTTTCTTATCAAATGAGAATGAACTGAATTCTTTCAGCCCTAGGTGTCTTTCAGAGCTGAAGCATAAGAATCTTTGATTTAAAATGTGTGTAAATCTTTCTGAGCTGTGAAACACTCTACAAATATTTATGGCCATGGCTATTGTTGTTTTTTATCTCAACTGAAACTGGAGCATTTATTTTGGCCTCCATGGCATATTTTTCCACTCCCAAAACTAACTATTCAGCCACTGCCTGTGATAGAGCCTTATCACTGAAAATATTCAGGATTTAATATACTATATTATATGCCTCATAATCATGAAGTAGCATCTGTTAAATGCCAGTCTGCATGGTATAGAGCTGATCTTTGTGTAGTAGATTGGTTAAATGAAGCCAACTTTTCTGTGGTAGGAGAAAATTTGAAGAGTTCCCACTCACATTCAATATTGGCTTGATGATATACTTGCTTCCTGAGATAAGGAGAAATCTTGGTTCTGGTCCTACCTACAAGGTAGATTTATTGCATGAACTGCAAATTTTGTTTAACCTACATATAGATTGTCTAGAGAGGAAACTAAGTCTGTGATAGCAATTTTTGATCTGTCAGGTGATTGTACCTGGATTTCTTAATCTGCCTTTAAACTTGAAGATAAGGGGCATACCTAGTTCTTCATTCTTTCTGAAAACCGTGCTCCTGGAATCAATTGTTTAGAAGTATAGTACATATATAGTGAGTTGCTATTACAACTCATGCTACATGAAGATATGGACTTCCTCAGTGGCTGGCTCAGTGGTAGAGAATCCACCTGCCTTGCAGGAGATGCATTCCTGGGTCAGGAAGATTTCCTGGAGGAGGGCATGGCAACCCACTCCAGTATTCCTGCCTGGAGAATCCCATGAACAGAGCAGACTGGCGGGCTCTATCCATAGTGTCGCAAAGAGCTGGACATGACTGAAGTGACTGAGCATGCATGCTCATGCAGATACACAAGGAAAAATGTAACTTCTGTATTTTTCTGTAGCTTATCTGAGCTTTCTCTTGAATTTTTAATCTGTTGGGCAATAAAGAATGTATCATTATCATTTGCTGTATAAAAAATTACCCTCAAGGGCTGCAGTTTAAAACAATAAATATTTATTATCTCATGACTTCTAGGTCATTAATCTGGGTGTGACTTTGCTTGGTCATCTGGTTCAGGGTCTTTTAGAAGGCTGCATTCAAGGTGTCATCTAGGGCTAGATCTAGGATGACCAACTGTATGGGGTTGCTCAAGACTGAGTGGTTTCCTGGGATGTGGGACTTCATTGCTCATACTGGGAAAGTCTTGGGAAAACTGAGATGAATTGGTTACTTTCCTTGAGTTTCATCTGACATCTAGACTGAGGGATAATCTTTCAAGCTCATCCATGTCAGGTGGCAGGATTTAGTTCCTTATGAGTTGTAGGACAGAGGTCCTCAGCTTTTTCTTAGCTATTGTTCAGAAGCTTCCCTTAGATCCTCATCACATGGACCTCTCCATTGTGCAGCTTACAGCATGGTAGCTTGTTTCGTTAGAACAAGCAAAGGTGAGAAGAAAAGCGAGCAAACTGGAAACCAGAGTCTCTTTTAAATCAGATCTTTGAAGTTCCAACCCAACATTTCTGCTGTATTGCATGTGAGAAGAAAGTCATTAGGTCCAAAGAATACGCAAGCACAGTGAATTATTCAAGGCAGAAAATAGGGAGACATCTTAAGGAGCTGCCACTACAAGGGAAAAATAGTAAAATGTAGTCCATTTGGCAAATATGGGTAACAGTAATTTTGCAGTAATCATTCAGAATTTAAACTTTTCTTCTCTTCCTTTTCTGAGATGGCTTCTCAGTATATAGCAAGAAGAAGATCTACTGACCTCATGGCCATGGGAAAGAGGGACCTCAGACCATCTGTGCTGCCCTGGCTCCTCTGTTCTCTGCAGCAAGGTCCTTTTTATGCCTGGTGACTGCTGTTCAACAGCTGAAGTTGGCAGCTGGTGGACACATGCTCTGTAATCTCATGATTCAGTAGGGGCTTGACTGTCCTCTCTGCTGATTTGGTGTCCTGTCCATTCTTGTCTCTCCCACCTGACCCTCTAGCCTAGCAGCTCCCCTGAGGCCCTTACAGTAACCCTCTGGTAAATTCTCCACCCAGTATCATCAGATGTAGCCTGTTTCCTTTCTCAGGGCATGTGGAAACTTCTAGATGGTCTTGAGGTCATATGAGGGCTGAGGGCGACTCCAAGGGGCTAAACTGAGCTTTCCTTCCGGCGCCCCACCTCCGCCTTCCCCACATACTCACACCATTCAAACAGTGTTCCCCGGATGCAGCTATTCTGTGACAACTTGCTCTGAGTCCCAAATGAGAAAGGAGGCAAAAGCACCTCCTATTTGCATACACCTCATTCTAGGCTCCCACCCCCATTTTGGGGGAGGGGCGGGCGTGGGGTGCGGAGGAGGCTGTGATGTTCAGTCCCATGTGCAGGCTCCTATACCCCAGGCACATGTTAGACCTGCCACTCATGGGCCAGGTCTGGCTCTTGCTGTGTTAAATGAGGTCAGGACAACTTGGAGTGGTTTTCTTTCCTTTCTTTTTTCCCTCTCTTCCCAAAGGTTGGCTTTCATGACTGTTGTCTTGAAGTGGATTTGTAAACGTCAGATTTATGACCCAAAGATGATCAATGGCCTCTTATTCCTTGCAGCAGTAAGCCTTTGGCTTGGCTGGTATGTCAGAGCTGCAGAGGAACATAATTTAAGGGGGAAAGTGTATTCAAAATGCCAAAAATACTATCCCCATTATATGCTTTGGGTTTTATAGCTGCAGGTGACTTCTTGGAGTGACTGACAGCCCTGGGTTGAGGTTCAAGGGCCTACTCATTCTAAAAATGGAGGAATTATTTTAAAAAAATGCTTTTCTAGTGGTAGTGCTATGAATCCAATATTTTAGTGCCCCAAACAGAGGTTTTCTGTGGGGTTAACCCCACAGATTGAAAGAACTGAAAAAAAGTGTATGTTTGTGTGTGGAGATGAGGGGAGGGGTGCTTAAAAAGGGAACAAGGACCGAAAGTGAAATGTAGGCTGCAGGGAAAATAGAAAGCATAAAATGTACATAGTGGGAACAAAATGGTTAATAGTTCTTCTCTTCCTAACCCTCCCAAGCAGCTGCATCCAGGGAGGGAAGTTTGCCATGGAAACACAGGAAGTATCAGTGATCTGGGCAACAAGGGAAGCTTTTCTTGTTCTATCCAAACTGGAAGTAGCTCCCTTCCCACCAAAATGCCTGGGGCTATACAACACTTCTCTTTGCGGTGGCACAGGATGTAGAGACTGAGTGCTATTTATGGCAGCAGGCAGCCAGAGATGGCAGTTTGTAGAATACACTTAGAGGAAGAACATACTCTGAAAAATAGAGTTGATGAGGAATTTGAATTAAAGGTGAGCTTTGAGTAATTACAGATAGAGAGATAGCATTAAATAATTGACTTTATTTAACACAGGAGAGTGTCTTGACACAGGAGAGTGGCCGTTTTAACCCAGAGGGAGAGACACAGACACATACAGAGAGGGGTTCAGCGTCAAGCAGTGTAAGAGTTGGATCCGAAAGAGGAAGGACTTGTAAATAGGACCACAGCAGAGATACTTCCCTCAGCCACACCTGGACATGGATTATGAAAAATTTCTTAGTGATGAGGGATTGTAAATTAACATCAGCCCTACACTGAATTAAATATACATTAAACTGCACATAACATTCAGTTTAAGGTATTTGAATATGAATTGTTTATAGTTTTTTTTCCACTATGGGATTTGAGTGATTCTCAATGCATTCCTTTTTATTTAATTTTTAAATGAAATCTGCAGTTAAAGACCCCTCCTGATAATGTTATGTCTGTTGCTTCACTGGGAGTGTCTAAATAATAAATTTGGGTACACAGTGTGACCCAACCAGGCTAACAGCTCCCCTTACAGAATGCAGCTAACTGAAGCTCACCCCCACTCTGATATACCATGATTTACAAATGCAAAGGACAAAGGGAAAAAGGCACAAGATGAGAGAGGCTGACTGAGATACAAGATCAAAGGAGGAAGTGCAGAAGAGAGTGAGCAGGTAAAGGGTAGCATGACTATTGAGGGTCGAGAGAATCTGTAAAGCTGTGGATGGATCTGGGAGGAAGGGCCTTGCATAAGTTAGATGTGCTTTTGCTTTTGGCTGAAGAATGAGGAAGGGATGTTTGAGGGATGAGGAATGGTTATGGTAGTGGGCTGAAAGGGCATTGATTCTGTCCTGGCTTCAAAGACAGTTGGTACAAGTTCTTGGGAGAAAATACTAGCAAAAGCAGAAGAAACTGTTTTTCTCTGTGACCCAAGTGAAATGGTGGAGTGGGCATTCCTTCCAGTAATAGACTTGAATAGTGTTCCTCCCGGCCATCTTGGGCTTCCCTGATAGCTCAGGTGGTAAAGAATCCGCCTGCAATGCAGGAGACCCCAGTTCGATTCCTGGGTTGGGAAGACCTGCTGGAGAAGGGATAGGCTACCCACTCCAGTATTCCTGGGCTTCCCTTGTGGCTCAGCTGGTAAAGAATCTACCTGGGTTCGACTCCTGGGTTGGGAAGATCCCTTGGAGAAGGGAAAGGCTACCCACTCCGGTATTCTGTCCTGGAGAATTCCATGGGCTGTATAGTCCATGGGGTTGCAAAGAGCTGGATACGACTGACTTGCACTTTCAGGCATCTTGAAGAATTGCTGCTGCTGTCTCATTAGAAGGCAGCCTTCTCCTGAGGGAGCACCTGTAACTGAAGTAGTGATGAGGCATTGCCCTTGGGCGACTTCTTGAGGCCATCTGCCAAAGTGGGGATGGAGGGCAGCTTTGGATCAGAAGAGGAAGCTGAGGGGGTCATCCATGGTGAGGCACTTGTAAGAGTTCACGTGGCACCACCTGAAAACACGTAGTTATAATTAGACCAAAGTTCCTGGGATGCTGTGTAAAAACGTAGAGTCATATATCAATGGTATACTTTTGTACAGCATTTCTATTAATATACCCCTTCTGTACCAGGCTTCCCAGCTGGTGCAGTGGTAAAGAATCTACCTGCCAATGCTGCTGCTGCTGCTAAGTCGCTTCAGTCGTGTCCGACTCTGTGCGACCCCATAGACAGCAGCCCACCAGGCTCCTCCATCCATGGGATTTTCCAGACAAGAGTACTGGAGTGGGGTGCCATTGCCTCAATCCCTGGATTGGGAAGATCCCCTGGAGGAGGAAACAGCAATCCACTTCAGTATTCTTGCCTGGGAAATCCTATGGATGGAGGAGCCTGGGAGGCTACGGTTTCTGGTGTCACAAAGAGTCAGACACGACTGAGTGACTGAGCACATAGCACACTGCGTTCTAGAAGCATGCTATTGTCTCCATTTCAATAATTAAGAAACTGAGGCTTAGCAGTTAAATAATGTGCTTACTGTATTAAAATGAAAAGTTTTAAAGCCAGGATTTAAATCACTATTTATCTGCCTACAAAACTTATTTATGTTGCCCACTATGCTCAATGAGCCCTTCGGTGCTTCTCTGCCAGGCCAGTATAATCCCAGAAGCAGTTGAAGTAAGAACTTTAAAAGGGCAGGTCATGTGCCAGATCTCACACACTTGGGAGATAATGGCCAAATCAGCTGGAAATGTCAACAGAATCCTGAGGACAGTGGCTCTAGGTACAGATCACATAGTCTCTGGTTAATGGGAGGAGGAATTTTTTGGCTAAGCAAAACCTGAATATGGGTAAGTTTGCTCATGGTTGTATGATCAAGTGTTTGGGCACTACATGTGTTAAGGGTGGGTATTGATTGGTTCACCAGTGGTGGTTATCTTGGCCAAGTTGCTTAACTTGCCTAAAATCCATTTTCCGTCTATAAGATGAAGAATATGAAAGCATGTGTTTTCTAGGATTATTGTGAGAATTCACCACAAATACATACTGTGGCAGATTATATTTTCCAAAGATGACCACACCAGTATACATACCCCAATCCCACACGTGTTTCTTAAATGTGACTGACATTCTCCCACTAAAAGTTGAGGTCTATATTCACTGTTTGACTCTGGGCTGACCTGAGTTCTCTGGTCAATGGATATGGCAGGAGTGATGCTATGTGACTTCCAAGGCTTGGTCGTAAAAATGATTCAGTGTCCACCTGTTCCCTTTCTTAGGCTATTTGCCTTTAGAACACAGCTATCGTGCTGTAAGGAAGCACAGACCAACTCACATGCAGAGGTCAACATGGAGAGCAAACACGGCCCCCTGTAGACAGTCATCACCAAACACCAGACATCAGTGAAGGAGCTTTCTGACCATTCAGGTTCCTAGCCTTTGAATCTTCCGTCGGCAGCTCCAGAGAGCAGAGCCCAGCTGCTCCTACTGTGTCCCATCCAAATTCCTGACCCGCAGTATCAGTGAGCATGACTCATTACTGTTCTGTGCCACTAAATTTGGGGGTAATTTGTTATGCATCCATAGTAACTGGAACAGACTATGATACCATGTAAATCATACAAAAGAAAAATAAGATAGCTAGGGAATTTAAGTACCCCATTTCCTATTCATTAAGTTAATATGCATTTGCTAGAGCAAGTGTACTCAATCAAGAGTCATTCTGGAATCTAACAACTTCGTCACCAAATTGTCAGGGATATACAACGAAAACAGAGAAAGAGACACAGTGATACTTTTTATCTACAGATTAAACATGGTCTCTGGGCCCTTTTAACTTTTTGACAGAGAAAACAAACTTCTGTTTGCTGATCTCTAACAAATATTTTAGCTGAGTGCTCACAGATTTACTTTTAACTAAAGCTCTGTTCAGGAATGAGGAAATTCTAATAAGTAGCTCAGGGGTGGCTAACCTTAGCTCCTGTAGTAATAATAAAACTTTATATTTACTTGGGGTTTTTACATCCTTAATCTCAAGTGGGATTTTTTAATTCCTTTGTGCAGATTTAGCATAGAGGCATATAGTAGCCATAGAATATAATGTGTGTGTGTTTGCTTCTCCTTGCAGCTGTTGGGGTATGTGAGTGTGTGCATACCAAAGAGAAATATGTGCAACTGAGGATGAAACAAAGAAACTAGTGACCACTTTTGGCACCTATGTACTTGTATTAAGAAATACAGCTCTGGGATAGAACCCTGAGAGGATTTGTAAATTGGCACTTGCCCAGTTGCTATGTGGTTACAAGGCAACCGTCTCACTCTTGGAGAAATAAATACCATGGAAGCATTGGGCAGGCAAAGAAAGACATTATATAGTTGCTTAAAGATTCTGAAGGTCCAAGGTTTTACTTTAATTGCAAGCTGACAGGCTAGCCTGCAATAGTTTCAAGGATGCAGTAGAGTTGAGACTGAGTCAGAGGCAAAGGACGTATGTTACTCACTCACAGCAATAGCAGGAGCTGGAGAATCAGCATTTTATACCAGTTCCTAGGTCGTAGTTCTCATGGGATGTCTTGAAGAGCGCAGACAATACCTGTAAACACAGTGAGTTTGTTATAGGAAAAGAACAGGGTTTGTTAGGGAACTTGCATCTGGTGTAATATGCAGTCAACATGCTTGATCTTTGCTTCAGGGAGAGGCATTTTCTTTATTATAAACTGGACAGTAAGCATGCCTGCCCTTTGCTTCATGGGGAAACACTATCTCTATCTTTCAAGGCTGTAAGTAAACCTGATCTTTGCTCTTGAGGAAGATATATCCATATTTTAAGGCTGTTTGCTATATGAGTATGCTTGAAAAAATATTTCAAAACAAAGGGAAGTCAATATCTGTGCAAACGAGAAGTGCAGAAATATTGAGATTCAAGGAAAATTGTCTCCCAGTAGTAATTCCCAGTCATCAAAGATCTAAAGAAATTGCAGCACAACTTATGCTTTGTTCAGTGATCAAAGGTCAATTACATCTATATGCATTAGAGAAAGTATAGATATTAATGTGTGCACTGTAATTTGGATTTGCATATTTTTTTCCATCTGGACTGTCCTTCAGGGTGGTCCCCATCACTGAGACAGCAGACAGCCTTAAAAACATTGTTTCCTTTGAGTTCAAGTTTATCTTTTCCTGTTGGTTTGGGGATTAGGTGACTGTTGAGACTCTGAACGCCATAATTCACAATGACACTGTGAAGTGAGTAGAGTAAGAGGAAATTACTCCATGGCTGGTATGAGGAAAGAGAAAACGAGAGTGACAGACTGGGGGTGGCAAGTGCAGAAAGGTAGTAACAAAAGCTGCTTCTGAGACTTGCCTAGAAGAGTAAAGGAGGCTTATTGGGGCTCAGCTGCTTTGGGTTAAAGAGGATGTTAATCGCTCACTACTTTCAAATATATTTTCAGCCATTTTACTGCTCTGCTAATTGGCTGCATCCTTGTGGAAAAAAAACTAGACAAACAGCTTATTGGCCCAGGCAGGTGCCAAGAAAGATTGTTTTGTTTTGTTTTGTTTTTGCCTGAGCTCTTGCTGGGAAAAAAAATGTCCTTGACAAATTAACATCCAAATTATACCATATTTGTGGACTAAAAATCATGCTACTAAGAAATGTCATATGCATTCATCTCTGGCTAGTGAATTACCAGGGACATTGGGAGAAGCAAATACAAAGCCACTCTGAATGACTGCTTTCACAGCCCAGGTTGCAAAGGAATCCAAAGATTTGGACTCAAGATGAGCTCACAATAGAAAATTATAAGGTAAGAATCCATCATAGGCAGTAACTTAAGATAGAGACAATAAAACAATTTTGTTTCAAATAATTAGATAAAAAGAGATAAAACCTATGAGAAAAGAATAAGATAAAATGAAAAATATATAAGAAAACTTGGAAAAAAACAAAAAAATCAACAGCCAAATAAATAGTTGAATTCTGCTGCTGGCCAGGATGGGATTACCTGTTTCTTTCTTAGTGGTAACAGTTGACACTCTGGACAAAGCATGACAAACAAGCACCTGAGAACCCTGGAAATTTAGCAGAAGCAGACAGATTGGGGAAAGGAGTCAAAGTTTGAAGGAGTGACCTATACAGAAGTAAATTTGTGATTTTTTTCCTCTCAAGTTCTCCATCTTGCATTGAGATCTCCAATTGCAGAACTCTAGCTACTTTTTTTTTTTTTAATTTTAAGCTTTTTATTTTATATTGGAGTATAGCTGATTATACTTTACAGGAGACTCAGTGTTAAAGAATCCATCTGTAATGCAGGAGACTTGGGTTTGATCTGTGGGTTGGGAAGATCCCCTGCAGAAGGGAGTGCCACTCCACTCTAGTATTCTTGCCTGGAGACTTCCATGGACAGAGGAGCCTGGTAGGTTATGCTCCATGGGATCACAGAGTTGTACACAACTAACACATTCACATAGGTGATTAACAATGTTGTAATAGTTTCGAGTGAACAGCAAAAGGGATAGCCATACATATGCATGTATCCATTCTCCACCTGCTCCCCTCCTATTTGGGCTGCTATATAACACTGAACAAGTTCCATGTTAAACACTAAGATGAGATCTTTCTGGCCAGTTCTGAAAAAGGGATACCAGAGAGGATGTGGAGAATGTCAGAGGAGAGAGTGGAAGAAAGGGACCCCTAATTATGTCTTTGAACCAGAACTAATTCCAGGCTCATGCTGGACTTGGGCAAGCATGGGGCGGGTACCTAAAGCAGTATGGCGGCAGCTTTGAAACCTGAACTCGTAGCGGAGCCACTGCCCAGGGAGAGTGAGACAGACTTGTGTTCTAGACCTAACCGAGTTGATTGTCTGTAAAACAAACAAATTCTCCAAGACTTTAGCAGGACCTAATGTTTTACAACAAAACTCATAACGTCCAACATAAAGTTAAAAATTACCCTAATGCCAAAAACAAAAAAGACCCCAGGAAAATGTGACCAATTTTTAAGGGAAAAAGACAATAAACACAAAATTCCAAGATGACCCAGAGTTTAGAGAGCAAAGACTCTTAACTCAGATATTACTATGCTTCATATCAAGATATAAGCACTCAATGAATGGAAAGATAGAAGTTTTATGCTGAGAAATAAGAAACTATAAAATAGAACCATGTAGAAATATTAGAACTGAAGTACAATATCAGAAATTAGAAAAGAATCCATGGATTATCTCAGCAGCAGAATGCAGATGACCAGTCAGTGAACTTAAAAGGTAGATCAATAGTAATTGTTCAATCTTAGTTGTTGTCATTGTTTGGGTACTGAGTTGTGTTCAACTCTTTTGTGACCCCATGGACTGTTTCTCACCAGATTCCTCTGTCCATGGGATTTCCTGGAGTGGGTTGTCATTTCCTTTTCCAGGTTATCTTTCTGATTCAAAAATAGAACCCATGTCTCCTGCTTGGCAGGTGAATTCTTTGCTGCTGAGCCAACAGGGAAACCCTTCCAATCTTAACAACACAGCAAACAAACAAACACATATTAAAACAAAAAAAAAGAAAAGAAAAATAACCTAAAAATGAACAGAGGCATAGGGACTTTGGAGACAATAGTAATATGTCTATCATTTTCATCATTTGAGTTCCAGAAGGAAAGGAAAGAGATTGGTACAGAAAAAAAAAATATTGAAGAAATAATTACTGAAATGATCCCAAATTTGAGAGACAGAAATTTACAGATTTAAGAAGTTCAGCAAAACCCAAACAGGATACACACAAAGAAAAATGAGCCCAGATATATCATAATCAAATTGCTGCAAACCCAAAATAGGAAAAAATAAATCTTGAAATAATACATTCTGTGCAAAGAGACAACAATTTGAATAGCCAAAGATTTCTCTTAGGTCATGAAGGTCAGAAAACTGTGGAACTATATATTTAAAGTGCTAAAAAAAAAAAAGAATACTGCCAATCCAGAGTTCTGTGTTCAGTAAAAATATGTCAAGAAGGAAGAAACTCTTAGAAAAGAAGGAAACTATTAGAAAACTAAGAGTTTATTACCAGCAAATCTGGTCTAAAAGAAACACTAAAGGAAGTTAATTAGGCTGAGGGGAAATGATACTGCAGGGAAACTTAGAACTTGAGGAATGAAAGAACAATAAAAATAGCGAATATCTGGGGAAATTTAAGGCTGTCCTCAAGTTCTTCAAATTACAACAGTTGAGAGCAAAAATTATAACTGTGGTGGAATTATCAATGTATATAGATATAAAGCATATGACAGCTATAACATAAAAGGAAGAAAGCAAACAGATCTATATGGTTGTACCATATTTTACTTGAAGCGCTAAAATATTAAATCAAAATAGACTAAAAATTAGATATGCTCTTTTGTTTGTATGGCAGCCATGAAAAATTATGCAGTTTATGCAATTATAGTCCAGGCATCAATGCAAGTTTAAATAGAATACCAAAAAACATTAAAAAATAACCAAATAAGCTTCATACGATTGTAAAATAGTTATTGACCTAGTAACTCAGTACATGGCTTAATCATCTGGCTGACAACTGAAAAAAAAATATAATAAATTGAAAGCTAAATATAAGAAAATTGTCAGAGACACAGCAAAAAGAGATAAAGCAATCAATTTTGTTGACAAGGTGAGGCAAATGTCTTTTGAAAGGTTTAAAAGAGTATCTAAAGTGAATTAACTGAGTAATATAATCATTCATCAGTGTTTTCAGTTTCATAAGCGTTAGTTCACTGCTTATATTTTTAAAAAGTTTATAAAATATTTGTTAATGCCTTGAGTTTGGACCCTCTGCATGGGATGGGATTTTTGTTTTTATGCATTTTTATATTTCTATGCACTAAAAGGTGATAACGTAGTACTGTATAGAAATATACAACAAACTGTGGGAAATTCTTAAAGAGATGGGAATACCAAACCACCTTACCTGCCTCCTGAGAAACCTGTATGCAGGTCAAGAAAGCAGCAGTTAGAACAGGACATCAAACAACGGACTGGTTCCAAATTTGGATAGGAGTACATCAAGGCTTCTTGTCATCTGTACTGTCACCTGCTTATTTAACTTACATGCAGAGTACATCATGCGAGATGCCAGGCTAGATGAAACACAAGCTGAAATCAAGATTGCTGGGAGAAATATCAATAACCTCAGATATGCAGATGACGCCACTCATGGCAGAAAGCAAAGAAGAACTAAAGAGCTTCTTGATGAAAGTGAAAGAGGAGAGTGAAAAAACTGGCTTAAAACTCAACATTAAAAAAAACCAAGACCATGGCATCCGGTTCCGTCACTTCCTGGCAAATAGATGGGGAAACAATGGAAACAGTGACAGAATTTATTTTCTTGGGCTTCAAAATCACTGCAGATGGTGACTGCAGCCACAAAATTAAAAGATGCTTGCTCCTTGGAAAAAAAACTATGACAAATCTAGACAGTGTATTAAAAAGCAGAGACACCCACAAAGGTCTGTCTAGTCAAAGCTATGGTTTTTCCAGTAGTCATGGTTATGGGTGTGAGAACTGAACCATAAAGAAAGCTGAGCACCGAAGAATTGATGCTTTAGAACTGTGGAGTTGGAGAAGACTCTTGAGAGTCCTTTGGACTGCACAGAGATCAAACCAGTCAATCCTAAAGGAAATGAATCTGAATATTCATTGGAAGGACTGATGCTGAAGCTCCAGTACCTTGGTCACGTGATGTGAAGAGCTGACTCATTGGAAAAGTTCTTGGTGCTGGGAAAGACTGAAGGCAAAAGGAGAAGAAGATGGCAGAGGATGAGATGGTTGGATGGCATCATCAACTCCATGGATATGAATTTGAGTGAGCTCTGGGAGTTGGTGATGAACAGGTAAGCCTGACATGCTGCAGTCCACAGGGTTGCAAAGAGTCAGACATGACTGAGTAACTGAACTGAACTGAACTGAGAAAGTGATAAAATGATACTGTTGTTTTGGGATCTGCTTTGAAGTATGAAGAAAACTTGGCTATGCTGTTTTCCAAGTTGTCCTCATTCTTGTGGGCATAAATATCTGTTGTTACTAATTTGAGGAAAGTGATTCTATAATTTCTGCATCTACCTAATATGAATTGCAAAATTCCTTGGCAATACTTTAAATTCATTCAGCAACTCAAAAGGACATGAGTCACCAGGCTGAATGTGGAGACCAGCCAAGTCTTGGTGGGATCATAACAATGTGCTCACCTCTTGCTTTGAGGGAGCTGCCTGCTGGGAAGAGCAGAGGAGCCCCTGGGTGAAACAGCTCTCTGTGCATCTGGGGAGGGAGGCTGTGCTTAAAATGCACTGGAAACAGAATTTGGCAGTGATGGGATACTTGTAAGTTTTAGAGAGTAAGAATTAAGGTTGCCCAATGTTAGCAGGTTACATGGTAGTCAAACAGGAACAAGGTCAGTTTTCATTCCAACCCAAAAGACAGGCTATGCCAAAGAATATTCAAACTACCATACAGTTGTGCTCATCTCACATGCTAGCAAGATTATGCTCAAAATCCTTCAAGCTAGGCTTTAGTGGTACATGAACAGAGACCATCCAGATGTACAAACTGGGTTTAGAAAAGGCAGAGGAGCCAGAGATCAAATTGCAGCATTTACTGGATCATAGAGAAAGCAAGAGAATTCCAGAAAAATATCTACTTTGGCTTTATTGACTATGCTAAAGCCTTTGACTATGTGGATCATAACAAACTGTGGAAAATTCTTAAAGAGATGGGAGTACCAGACCACCTTACCTGCCTCCTCAGAAACCTGTATGCGAGTTAAGCAGCATCAGTTAGAGCCAGCCATGGAACAACAGACTTACTCAAACTTGGGAAAGGAGTGTGTCATTGTCATCCTGCTTATTTAACATACATGCAGAGTACATCATGCGAAATGCTGGGCTGGATGAATCACAAACTGGAATCAAGATTGCTGGGAGAAATATCAGCAACCTCAGATATGCAGATAACACCACCCTTATGGCAGAAAGTGAAGAAGAACTAAAGAGCCTCTTGATGAAAGTGAAAGAGGAAAGTGAAAAAGTTGGCTTAAAACTCAACATTCAGAAAACTAAGATCATGGCATCCGGTCCCATCACTTCATGGCAAATAGATGGGGAAACAGTGGAAACAGTGGTTGACTTTATTTTTTTGGTCTCCAAAATCACTGCAGATGGTGACTGTAGCCATGAAATTAAAAGATGCTTGCTCCTTGGAAGAAAAGCTATGACCAACCTAGACAGAATATTAAAAAGCAGAGACATTACTTTGCCAACAAGGGTCTGTCTAGTCAAAGCTATTGCTTTTCCAGTAGTCATGTATGGATGTGTGAGTTGGACTATAAAGAAAGCTGAGCAATGAAGAATTGATGCTTTTGAACTGTGATATTGGAGAAGACTCTTGGTCCCTTGGACTGCAAGGGGGTCCAACCAGTCCATCCTAAAGGAAATCAGTCCTGGGTGTTCATTGGAAGGAATGATGTTGAAGCTGAAACTCCAATACTTTGGCCACCTGATGCGAAGAACTGACTCATTTGAAAATACCCTGATACTGGGAAAGATTAAAGGCGGGAGGAGAAGGGGACAACAGAGGATGAGATGGTTGGATGGCATCACCGACTCAATGGAGATGAGTTTGAGTAAACTCCAGGAGTTGGTGATAGACAGGGAGGCCTGGTGTGCTGTGGTTCATGGGGTCACGAAGAGTTGGACTCGACTGAGTGACTGAACTGAACTGAACTGATGCTGGAAAAGATTGTAGACAAAAGTAGAAGGGGGTGACAGAGGATGAGATGGTTAGATAACATCACTGACTCAATGAAAATGAATTTGAGCAAACTCTGGGAGATGGTGGAGGACAGAGGAGCCTGGCATGCTTCATTCCATGGGGTCACAAAGAGTCGGACATGACTTAGCAACTGAACAGCAACAATAGCAAACAGGAGCAAATGCTGTAATAAGAAATAGAACAAATTTGTTATTTATCTAACCAACCACTGTTCTTCTCTTTAATCCTCTCAGCAACCCTGAATGGCAAACAATATCGTAAACACCTTAGTGATGAGGAAACTGAGGTTCAGGGAAAGATGAAGCCAAGATTCTGTGACAGATGTGTCTGGCTCCAAAGCCTTTCTGTTACAACCTATGTAATTCTTGGCATTATTGATGTCAGTGGACATCTAAATAGGTAACACTTGTTTTCTGTTCAGGTGTTTGTAATATACAGGTGTGTGTGTGCGCTCAGTCACTTCAGTTGTGTCCAGCTCTTTGTGACTCTATGGATTGTAGCCCACCAGGCTCCTCTGCCCATGGGGTTCTCCAGGCAAGCATACTGGAGTGGGTTGCCATGCTCTCCTCCAGGGGATCTTCCCCACCCAGGGATTGAACCAGCATCTCCTGTGGCTCCTGTATTGCAGGCAAATTCTTTACCACTGTGCCACTGGGGAAGCCCATATACATATAAACCTACCTATAGGAATTTTTGAATTATATCTGTAATGAAAAATGTTTGTATTTAAATGAGACATAGTTCAGTGTGCAGTGCCGCTATTGTCCACGTCATAGATTCACTTTGATGGAGCATCTTCTTAAGACCCTCTTACCTAGTGAAGGGGTCTGCGTCTAGCTTTAGGGAACAGGGTTGGATTATATTCATTACCCTGTGTGGCAGGCTTTGTGTGGAAGTCTATTGTTAGCCTATCCATCACAGTTCATGTTATGTGTGTGCACACACACATACATCCTATCACTGTCTCAGATTCTGTGAAGTTAAATAAGTCAGTAGATAGCGGAGGTTAGTTATCTGTTTACTCTAGAGCTCTAGTAAGGAAGTGCCAATAGGTGATCATAAACCTAAGCCCTCCAGAGAACACCAGGCCTTGGTAAGCTGAGCAGCTGGTGGATCCATCCTGTGTTTGTGCATAAGGCAGGGAGATGTCTAAAAGGTGTGTTTCAGGAGATTCTAAAAAGCCATTATAGTGGCCTCTTTATAGTACAACACATACCATTGGACTAATATTTACCTAATGAGCCCTATGTATTAGGTAACTCACTGGGCTCTAGGACAGAGAAGACTGGCATGCTGCAGTCCACGGAGTCACAAAGAGTTGGACATGACCGAGCGACTGAACGACAACTGTGTACAACAGAGATGAAGAAGTCAGAGTCTATGACTTCTCAGCTCTCCCTATCCAGTGACAAAGAAGGACCAGAAAGAAAATAACCATCAGGGTTGTAGGCTGCGCAAGGACCCAGGTCAGCACATACCTAGTGCTGTGAGGTGAGGTGAGAGGGGAAAGCCATGGAAAACTGCAGGAAGATATTAAAGTTGGATGTTATGGTTCAGTTAGAATTCACCAGGGTTAAGAGAACACAGGGCATTACAGGCAGAGGGAAGTGTCGGGGCAGAGCAGTGGAGTGAACTCTGCTCCTGGCCAGTGAGGAGTGCGTGGCTTGAGCTTCAGAGAGTTTGGAGAGGATGGGATAGAAATGTGGAAGCGGAGGCCAGAAAGGGTCAGAGGCCACATCACAAGGAATATAGCTTTATCTTGTTGGCTGCAGTTAGGGTGATGATAAAATTGATGGTTTAAACTGGGATGATTTTGAGAGTAAAGAGGAGATGCTAAAAATCTTTGGAATTTAAAATTTTGAATATTCATTTATCATAAACATGATTCTATTAAGTTTTTTGAAGAGAAAATCCCTTATTAAAATATGAAAAACATTTGTTTTTGAAAAACAAAAAATATGAAAAAAATCTTGTATATTAAAGTAAAAATTAAAAATTGCTTTATGTGAACAATAAAAATAATATAAGAAAAAGCAAAAATTATTCTTACTATAGCCACATATTTTAATCTGCCTGTTTATAACTACCTTGAATACCATGCCATTAGTATTTTTCTGAGGTTATATTTTTCCATATAATCTTATTTTTAATGTTTTAATAAAACAGCAGTGTTTAAAGCTCCTTTTTATGGTATGTAGATTACAATGTTTGATAACTCCAATGAACACTTCTCTTTTTTTAATTGAGAAAATACTTTTCCTGCAGGCACTGAGAAATGTTCAAAACAAATTATGCTAAATGGAGGATATTCTCAATTCAATTTTTTTCATATTAAAATGTGTAAACATCTCTGGCTGTTTTCTTCTTTTCAGTGTATCTTTCTTCAGCAAATTTTTTATGAGATAAAATTCATCAAACAAGTTGTTTCTGTTTATGATGTTTTTGAATTTTTGCCAAATATAAATGTTGCAAATTATCAGCTTTCTGAAATTTCATTATGTTTCAGAACAGAATAAAATTTATTCAATGAAAAATAGTAGCTTACCAAATGACACTCCCTACAAGAAATATATTTTAAAGGACAATTATAGAATTTCAAAACAAACCTACATACCTTTAAGCCCTTGTCATTTAAGTAATTCAGTTTTTGCTTTGCTTTTGGAGGGGAAGTTTCAATGACTTCCTTGTAAGCTTTGTCTTTAGAAATCAAAATTCACTAAAAACTTCAAAAACTGATTTTTTTTTTTTTTACATTTTCAGTACTTTATTTTCAACTAGTTTTGATTAAAATGCAAACAAAAATTAGACTGCTTGTTTACAATAAAGTTCAATTCCATTTTAGGACACTTAGGTTAACATAAAGAAAAAAGACTATTCAAAGGCTCAAACATTTTTAATATCCAATTGAATGCAGGCAGCAAGGCAAAAAAGTATGTATTGTCATGTGAAATAATGTTTTTGTTTTCATACCTGTCATTACAAATTTTTATGCAGTTAAATCATTTAAACAATGTTTATAAGGGTACAGTTCAGTTCAGTTCAGTCGCTCAGTCGTGTCTGACTCTTTGCAACCTCATGGACTGCAGCACGCCAGGCCTCCCTGTCCATCACCAAATCCCGGAATTTACCCAGACTCATGTCCATCAAGTCGGTGATGCCATCCAGCCATCTCCTCCTCTGTCATCCCCTTTTCCTCATGCCTTCGTTCTTTTAATTTTGCAGCTGCAGTCACCGTCTGCAGTGATTTTGGAGCCCAAGAAAATAAAATCTGTCACTTTTCCCCCTATCTATTGGCTATAAAGTGATGGTACCAGTTGCCAAAATCTTCGTTTTTTGAATGTTGAGTTTTAAGCCAACTTTTTCACTCTTCTCTTTCACCCTCATCAAGAAGTTGTTTAGTTCCTCTTTGCTTTCTGCTATTAGAATGATATCACCTGCGTATTTGAAGTTGCTGTTATTTCTCTCAGCAGTTTTGATTCCAGCTTGTGATTCATCCAGCCTGGCGTTTCATTAACAAACAATAAAATATACATTATAACAAATAATAAAATACATTATACAATAAATGGCAAACTTTTGCAATAAGAATATTCAGACTGTTCTTTACATGCTTTTTGTCAGAGTTGCTCAGTTTCTTTTTCCTGCACGTATTTTCATTTATATTTATTTATTTTCATGTTTCCCACTTGACTATACATGTGTTAGTCTGTGACATCTTATACCTTGAATGCAGTGTCTCTGAGCTGGAAGGAGTTAACTAACTTCCAAATATGTCAAAGAGCAGTTCGATTTATGAATGAATTATGAATCCTGTCTGCTGGCCTTGGAAGGGAGATATTTTTTAAGTTGGGTTTTGAAGGGATTGGGAATGGAAAGTTGGTTTATCACTGGTTATTGCTCAGATTTAACCAAATGTCGAGGTAAATCTTCTCATTGCATGTGATTCTCACATAGAACCAGAAGAGTCTCTGGGTTTATAAAGTTCAATTTAACCACTCAGTCGTGTCCAACTCTTTATGACCCCATGGACTCCAGTATGCCAGGCTTCCCTGTCTGTCTATCACCAACTCCTGGAGCTTACTCAAACTTATGTCCATTGAGTCGGTGATGCCATCCAACCATCTCATCCTCTGTCGTCCCCTTTTCTTCCTGCCTTCAATCTTTCCCAGCATCAGTCTTTTCCAATGAGTCAGTTCTTCGCATCAGGTGGCCAAAGTATTGGAGTTTCAGCATCAACATCAGTCCTTCCAGTGAATATTCAGGATTGATTTCCTTTAGGATGGACTGGTTGGATCTCCTTGCAGTCCAAGGGACGCTCAAGTGTCTTCTCCAACACCACAGTTCAAAAGCATCAATTCTTTAGCACTCAGCTTTCCTTATAGTCCAACTCTCACATACATACATGACTACTGGAAAAACCATAGCTTTGACTAGATGGACCTTTGTTGGCAAAATAATGTCTCTGCTTTTTAATATGCTGTCTAGGTTGATCATAACTTTTCTTCCAAGGAGCAAGCATCTTTTAATTTCATGGCTACAGTCACCATCTGCAGTGATTTTGAAGCCCCCCAAATAATAATAAATTATAAAGTAGAGGTCCATTAAACATGCTATGACTTATTTTAATACAATTATTAATATCAATTTGGCAAAAAGTTCAAATCTAAGACTAGTGCTTAACTTGATGGGACACTCAGAGACAGAAACCAAGACTGTCTTCAGTAAATGGAAGCGTATTTTCTCTGTCTGGAAAGTACTGCTACAAGTTTTAAGCAAGGAAATCCCATCATAAGATTTGTGCTTTATAGGATAGATTCGGAATTCAGGCAGTGAGCAGTAAAGTTATGGTAGAAAGAATTTATAAAATGCAAGTTCAAAGATTTTGGGCAATAGTAAGCAATTGTATGCTTTTAATAACTTTACTGTAGTTAATTTGGGGCTTCCCTGGTGGCTCAGATGGTAAAGAATCTCCCTGCATTCAGGAGATCTGGGTTCGATGCCTGGGTTGGGAAGATCCCTTGGAGAAGTGACTGGCTACCTACTCCAGTATTCCTGCCTGGAGAATTCCATGGACAGAGGAGCCTTGTGGCTACAGTCCATGGGGTCGCAAAGAGTTAGACATGACTGAGTTACTAACACTTTCACTTTCATAGTTAGTTTAGTGTGTGGTTAGTGTTACCTGGAAACTGGAGAATAGGATTGAGTAGAAATGTAACTTAGACAGGAACATTTTAACAGAGACTCAAGGTGAGGTGGCACTAGAGTACATAGCAGTCTTAACAGGAGTCAGAAATAAAAGGTGTCTGTCAGAGATGATTGCCTTTTGATCCCCAGTAACCATCTTCCTCTTTCTGTAATAGAATTCCTGGTTTTCAGCTGCACACATGTTATCTCAACCTCTTTTGAAAGGGGGTAGTGCAATATAACTAGCTTTTGGCTAATACATGCCACCAGGAATTCAGTACAGTTCCTGGAAGCATTTTGAAAGGGAGAGTAAATCCCCCATCCATCCTCTTCCTCACTGTCTGGGATGCAGAAATGATTGCAGAGCTCAAGCAGCCAACCTGGGTCATTAGTCCAGGAAGCTGCATGCTAAGAATGGAGGAGCATCAAGAGAAAAACATCAGAAGAAAGAAAGTTTGAGTCCTTGTGTTCTGTGACCCTGGACATCTTCCTCCCAAATTTGTTTCACATGAAAAAGAAATGAAATTCTGACTGTGTCATAGATAGTGTTTAAGCCATTATCATTTGGGTTGTCCTTTATATCTGCTGCAGATGGTGATTGCAGCCATGAAATTAAAAGACGCTTACTCCTTGGAAGGAAAGTTATGACCAACCCAGATAGCATATTCAAAAGCAGAGACATTACTTTGCCAACAAAGGTCCGTCTAGTCAAGGCTATGGTTTTTCCTGTGGTCATGTATGGATGTGAGAGTTGGACTGTGAAGAAGGCTGAGCGCTGAAGAATTGATGCTTTTGAACTGTGGTGTTGGAGAAGACTCTTGCAAGTCCCTTGGACTGCAAAGAGATCCAACCAGTCCATTCTGAAGGAAATCAGCCCTGGGATTTCTTTGGAAGGAATGATGCTGAAGCTGAAACTCCAGTACTTTGGCCACCTCATGCGAAGAGTTGACTCATTGGAAAAGACTCTGATGCTGGGAGGGATTGGGGGCAGGAGGAGAAGGGGACGACAGAGGATGAGATGGCTGGATGGTATCACTGACTTGATGGACGTGAGTCTGAGTGAACTCCGGGAGATGGTGATGGACAGGGAGGCCTGGCGTGCTGCGATTCGTGGGGTCGTGAAGAGTCGGACACGACTGAGCGACTGAACTGAACTGAACTTACATCTGCTGAACTTAATTCTAACTGGCATGAGTTATAATTATTAATTATAACATAATAAAATATTCACTTAAGAAAAGCTTTATATAACTTTATATTTGACCTTTATAAAACTTTTAGACAGGTAGAACAGATGAACTTCCTTTTAGAGAACAAACTGAGTTTCATATGTGATAATTTGCTTAGGGTCACATAGCTAGATAGGAATAGATCTAATATGTAATTTGAGGCCACTCACTTCAGATTCAGTTACCTTGTTAAATGTGGAGTTGGCACAGCACTGATAATGAAGAGAGGAGCTTTGTAAGGGGAAGAGGGAAATCATGAAATGTGAATTTTATTCAGGACTAGTATAAAAAATATGCAAAATATCAGATATATAAAAGTTAAAGGGTATATGCAAAGTGGTATAGTTCACTTAATGCCTTATGTGCTTAATAAATAATGAATAAAAATGTCTTTGTTGGTATTTTCATGACTTATATCAACACTTTAAGATTCTGAGACAGAGCTTCATGGCACGTTAATGTAGGCAAGTGGGTATTTTGTAATTTAAAATTCTTGAGGGTGATGAACTTCATGCAGCTTGGAGTTTTGTTTTTAGGCAATATTCCATTAATATGTACCTATTAGAGTAGCAGTCACATTAATTTTTTACCTTGAGAGATTAAAAATGAGCAAGGGAATATGAGTCATCTTTCTGTACTAGCATCAAACCTCAGCTGTGCTAAAATATGTTAATCTAATGGTAGGTTGGGGGATCTAAAAATCTAATACATTATTGGTTGGAAGAAATTCTAGTTATCTCTTTTATAGGCTCCAGTAACCTGAAAATATATTCTGGTTTATATTTACATATCATTTTTTTAAACCAATTTGATTCAATTATGAAGCTAATTCTCTACAGCATGAAGGCAATTATTTTCATTGCCAGTAAAATTTATTTAGAAGAATTAGTAAGTTCAAACTGAAAGGTTTGTTTAGAGGCAAAGTTCTCATCAAGTCTAAGATAATTACATGTTTTTAATGTTCTGTAAGCCAAAGGGTGGAAGGGGACAAGAAGAGATCTTTTGTTAGTCTTCTCAGTATTTTATGGGACATTCCAGGGGTTTCTTTAAGGTCCCCTCAACGTGCAGTTTCAAAATGTGATAACTATGTAACACTCAATAATAAGTGGCCTGGAAAATACTCACTTTACTTGACTAATCCGTCTAGAGACGCTTGGGATGACAGGTCATGAATTGATCTTCTGGGATTATGTCAGTGTTTAACCATGCCAACGGATCATGTAAACCCACTGAGAATCGAAGAGAAGGAAAAATATAAAAATTTCTAATGTTGCAAAATAACTATTGTTATATTATCAATTTTATTTGTTTATTTTTTTATATTATCAATTTTAAAATTATTTTTAATATATGTATTTACTATGTTAATCACTATATCTTATGACAAAATTTTTGACATGTTGGAAAGAATATTTAAGTGGGATGTACCATTATTTCTCTTTAGAAATATATCCTGATGAATATGTCCCCTGTGCTTTTTAAAACCATCACATGTCCATGCTACAAGATAGTTTTGAAAGAGTTAAAAGCTCCCCAGAGAAGTCCAGAGGCTACAGTTAATTATTAGCAAGTTCTCTTCTTATTAGATGCTTTTTTAAGATTAAGAAAAATCACTGCTCCTATTTTCCTGTGTTCAAAAGTCATATAAAGGCTCAATGCCTCAGAATGCTGATGGTCGCCTATGGGGAAATACATTGCCAGGACTTGCAACTTTATCATGTATTTTTTATGTATGCTTAAAGGTTACATTGTGAGCTTAAACGTCTGTTAGTATTCGCAACACAGGGGACAGCTAAATCACCAATATTACCTAATTCTAAGTTTTCCTTCTGTTATAAACAACTCTGAGAACATAATGTTTCAGTGCTATTAGCCACAGAAGTTGCTCCTGGCCCTTTGCTGACATTTTCCAATGATAGCGATAGTGACAACAATCGGAAATAGGTTATTTTTAAATTTTAGAGCAAAATATTGAAATGATCCTAAGAGACTAAAACTTATATGTGAGGTGGTTCAGGGAAGCTAATTCCCAGAGGGGTAAAACCCTGAACTTGTAATAGAACTATGGAATTGGTCACTTTCTAGCTAAAGCTGTTGGACCCAGTCTGCAGCATTACTGGAAATGTCACAGACATTCAAGATTTATTTGTGTTCTATGGAAAGCCTCAAGTCTTTGAGCATCTGTGGAGCACCTGCTTCTCTTAGAGCAGAGGACGTGCAGACACAGGACTGGGATGATGCTCTCTGGCACTCAGTGAGGGCCTTCTGGCAACGTGTCTGGTGCCCAGAATGTGGCTGAAGTACATTTACCTTTGGTCCTGATGAAGCCATGGGTGCGCTGGTGGCATGCTCAGGGACAGTCTCAGTGCTTATTTGAAATAAGGCAATGGCATCTGGGAGCATCTGGAGGATGGTCCTTTGAAAGAGTGCTGGCTTACTTAGGAGGAAAGAAAGTCCCAGTTGCAGTGTTTCTGTCTGTGAAGTTGAGGGGAAGCAGCACTTTCAGTTCTCTGCCTTTTCTTCTCATATGACCTGATACACACGCTCAGTCGCTTCAGTTGTGTCGGACTCTGTGCAACGCTATGAACTTCAGCCTGCCAGGCTCCTCTGTCCATAGGATTCTTCAGGTAGGGATAGTGGAGTGGGTGGCTGTGCCCTCCTCCAGGGGATCTTTCTGATGCAGCCATCAAACTCATGTCTGTTACTTCTACCTGCATTGGCAGGTGGGTTCTTTACCACTGGCACCATCTGGGAAGCCCTCTGATACACACACATTGCTGGTGGATTCCCTACTGTCTGAGCCACCAGGGAAGCCCACACATATTTACTCAAATACAAAACAAGCATAAAGAGTTCTAACGGGGAACTTTTTCGCCTGTCTTCTTTACTGTCTCCCCTAACAGAAAGTAGACAGCTAGATAAATAATTGTAGGCTCTTGGAGATTCACAGTGATTGCAGTAGTGTGCTGTGGTCCTAACGAGGCAGAGGTGAGAGGGACAGGGAATCAGGCGATGATGCAGGAATTGCTATGAGGTCTTCTCTAGATAGTTCCAGAGAGATGAGGTCAGCTGGGAGGTGGATCATCTCCACTGAGCCTTGTGAATTGGAGTTGGGGTTTCTCTGATGGTTCTTTCAGCCTCTCAAGTGGTTGAGGGTTGTGATTTATGTTGTGTGATGCTTGGAAAATCTCTAGTCATCACAAAAAACAGTACTTTTTCTCCTTTGTTTTCATGAAGTGGTCATCTTAAACATGCTGATAAAGATATTTCAGCAAGGCCTGAAGCCAGATGGGCATGTTCTGCCTGGGAGCCATTACCTGACTCAGGCTGTAAGCTTCTCATGGATTCATCTCTGTTCAGCTTTCTTAACACTCATCTGGTCCTGTGGGGTTAGTTATGTCTGCCTCTGTGTTCTTGAAGCACTTGCCACATTGAACACTAACTTTGTTTTTTATCTTTCTCCTATTGGATTGTGAGCTGCTTAAGATCAGAGACTTTTGATTTATTTATATTTATATAAATTATAAACATATTAGTGCCTAGCAGTGCTTACGCATAGTTGATATAAATAAGTGAATGTTCCAGAGTAACCTTTTGATATAGTTTGTAATTTTACTTATAAAGCAAAGGGCTTACCATAGAAATTTTGGAAAATGTAGATAATGAGAATAAAATAAAATAATATTATACTGTTACTCAGAGTGAGCATTGCAAACATTGATACATATCCTGCCAAGCTTTATTCTAGGTTTGTGACTGTAAATTTAAAAATAAAAGAAAAAGAAAAAAATGGCATTATATAACACACTGTCTTACAAGCTGCTTAAAGTACCATTATATCGTGAATATTTTTCCATATCACATATTCCTCTCTTAGTGCTCTTCTACTATAGGGTTCTACTCAAGAGTTCTTGACTTCCTTTTTATGAATGTAGGATAACTTACATGACCATTCTTCTATTTTTGGAAATTTGTGTGAGTTCCAATATTTCTCATGGACAAAGATTACCACAGTGAGCACCTGTGTGCATCCCTAGTAACTTAGGATAAATTCCTGGTAGTGCAACTGCAGACAGAAATACCCAAATTGCAGATAAATACCCCGTGGTGTGTCGCTGGATCGTATGATAGTTCCATTGCTAAGTTTTTGAGGAGCCTCCATACCGTTTCCTATAATAGCTGCATTCCTGTTAACATTCACATCAACAGTGCACAAACATTCTTGCAAATGCTTCTCATTTCTTATCTTTTCCGTAGTGGCTGTTCCAACACTACATGTGTGAGTTGCTATCCCTTTGTGTTTTTTCGTTTCCATTTCTGATGGTTAATAATATTGAGCATCTTTTGCTCCACCTGTTTGGCATCTGTATGTCTTCTTTCGGATAAAGTGCATTCAGATCTTTTGCCCATTTTTAAATTGGATTGTTTTTTAACTATTGAGCTTTATGAGTTTTTTAATATATTTTAGATTCTAGCCCCTTATCAATATATGATCTGCAAATATTTTATCCCATTCAGTAGGTTACCTTTTCAGTTTGTTGATTGTTTCCTTTGCTGTGCTGAAGCTTTTTATTTTGACATAGTCCTACTTATTTAATTTTTTGCTTTTGCTTTTGGTGTCGCTTAAAACAAACAAACAAACAAACAAACAAACAAAAACACTGCCAAGTCTGACATCAAGGAGTTTACTATTTATTTTCTTCTAGGAGATTTATGATGTTAGGTCTTATATTCAAGTCATTTATTCATTTTCAGTTATTTTTGAGTATAATGAAATGTGTACGATAGTGGTTGAATTTCATTCTTTTACATGTGATTGTTCAGTTTTCCCAGTAACATTTATTGAAGACATTGTCTTTACCCCAGAGTATGTTCTTGCTTTCTTTGTTGTTTTTATGCCAGTACCAAAATGTTTTATAATAGTACCGTACTGTAGCTTTGTAATGTAATTTGAAATCAGGGAGCATAATGTCTCCAGATATTTTCTTCTTAAGACTGCTTTAGCTATCTGGGATTTTTTTATGACCCCATACAAATTTTAGAATTGTTATATTCCTTTGAAAAATGCCATTGGAATTTTGAAAAGGGTCAAATTGAATCTGTAGATTGCTTTAGGAAGTATGGAGCACTTTAACAATATTGATTCTTTCAATCTATGAGGACAGAATATGTTTCCATTTATTTACATCTTCTTCAATTTCTTTCATTAATGTCTTAAAGTTTTCAGTATATAGATCTTTCACGTCATTGGTTAGATTTATTCATAGATGCAACTAGGAATTCTTTTTATTCTTTTATTCTTTTTGATGCAACTCTACATGGGGTTGTTTTATTTCTGATAGTTATTAATTTATAGAAATACAATGGATTTTTGTGTATTGATTTGTATATTGCAATTTTACTGAATTTATTCCAACAGTTTTTTGATGGCGTCTTTAGGGTTTTCTGTATATAATATATCATCTGTGAATAGTGATAGTTTTACTACTTCCTTTGCAATTTGGATGCTATTTCATTCCTTCCTTACTCCCTCTCTTCCTCCCTCCCTCTCCTTCCCTACCTAGGACTTGTAATACTATGTTGAATGGAAGTCACAGGATGGGCATCCTTGTCTTGTTCCTGATCTTAGAGGAAAGGTTTTGACTTTTCACTGCTGAGTATGATGTTAGCATTAGGTTTGTCATATGTGGCCTTCATTATGTTGAAATACATTCATTCTATCCCCCTTTGTTGAGAATTTTTATCATAAATGGATGATGAAGTTTGTCATATGCTTTTTATGCATCTGTTGAGATGATCACAAGATTTTTATTCTACATTCTGTCAGTGTGTGGTATATCATGTTGATATACCTGTGGGTGTTGAACCATCCTTGGATCCCTGGAATAAGTCACACTATCATGAAGTATGATCCTTTTAATTAACCATTGAATTTAGTTTGCTAACATTGTGTCAAGGGTTTTTGCATCTTTGTTCAACAGGGATTGTTGTTGTTTAGTTGCTCAGTCATGTCTGACTCTTTGAAACTCCATGGACGGTAGCCCGTCAGGCTTCTCTGTCCATGGAATTCTCCAGGCAAGAATACTGGAGTGGATTTCTTTCTCCAGGGGATCTTCCCAACTCAGGGATAGAACCCAGGTCTCCTGCATTGGCAGGAGGATTCTTTACCACTGAGCCCTGGGAAGCCCATTCAACAGGGATATTGACCTGTAATTTTCTTTTCTTTGATATCCTTGTCTGGTTCTGTTATCAGGATAATGCTAGGGAGTATATATATTTTAAAAATATTTGGTTACATTAAATTTATAACTTACATTCTTACCAGTAGCGTATTTACTGATCATTTTAACTGAAACTCTTACCAGTAGCATATTTACTGGTAAGAATGTAAGTCATTATAAATTTAATGTAACCAAATATTTTTAAAATATATATACTCCCCAGCATTATCCTGATAACAGAACCAGACAAGGATGTCAAATACTAGGTGTTGTTATATAATATATACATGTAAAAGTGGAGTCACTCAGTCGTGTCTGACTCTTTGCGACCCCATGGACTGTAGCCTACCAGGCTCCTCTGTCCATGGATTTTCCAGGCAATAGTGCAGGAGTGGATTGCCATTTCCTTCTCCAGGGTATCTTCCCGACCCAGGGATCGAATCCGGGTCTCCTGTATTGTAGACAGACGCTTTACCATCTGAGCCACCAGGGAAGTCATGTAAAAATTTGTCAATTTAAAAGTCGAAAAACCACGTAGAATTAAGATGACAAAATGTTGTATCACTGAAATTATCCACAAAGACTTAGCATTGCTGGAACCTGGGAGTATATCTGGGGGCACCAGGCATCAGCTTAAAATCTGTTGATGGTATAGCTACTGGCAACAAGGAAGAAGGATTTTCCAGTTAAGGGCTGGTGTAGCAGGGTCAGAGAAGTTTAGGAGGAGAAGACAGGGAACATCTCTGGGAAGTCTAGGACCTAAATGGGCCAGATGGTGACCATGGTGGTGACCATCTCTGAGCCTAAGGAAGAGATACTGAGTCAGTTCAGGGAACAATTTGGGCAGGAGTGAGGAACCAAAGAAAAGACATGTTATGCCAAATATTGAGAAATCAGGATCAAGACTGGAAATGTATGAAAGGAATAAATCTGGAAGATAAGGCTTTAGAAGCCTACACTTGAGCTGAAAGTAGAAGTTGGATCAGGGCTTCTGAGCAGGTGGAATGTTGATCTTGTTCTGAAGACAAAGGAGAGATGACCTTTTCATCAGATCAGTCAAGGCTGGCTTAGAGTTTTGGCTTTGCCACCCACTCTGTGACTTTGAACATGGCATAGAGGCTTGAGTCTCAAGTTTCTCTCTGTTTAAAAAAAGGATGACTTAACAGTTCAGTTAAAATGATCTCTAAGATTTCTTCCAGCCCAGAAACCCTCTGCCTCTATTTCAAATGAAAACATTGTGGGGAGGTGGGGGAGGTATTGGGGTGGTGAGGATGTTGTGCAGCCATGGATTTAGCTTATATTTAGATTTATGCTTTGGAGTTATTACTTCTGACAACAAATCATCACCCAGAAGTCCACTAATACATTGAAACGACTGCTCTGTTTTGAAATTCTAAACTGTGATGCTGCTCAGTTTACTTGAATGAACAGCGGTGATATAATCAGCTGCAAATATTTCTTTTCTACGCAAGACATCTGTCATGTTCGACTCCTAACAGTGATCCGTATACGCGGAAAGTTGTGCCGTCAAGCATTTTCATTTCTCTGTAGTCCTTGTCACTAATGAGAACTTTGAGTTGAAAGGGACTGGAAAGCTAAGGAAAGTGTGGGACCAAAACCCCAGCAAATGTAAAGCGACAACTGCTTAATTTCAAGCGACACTTTTCCATGTTTGGATTTTCCGGCACTATGAGTGGAGATGTTTGCCACTGGAAAGTCAAAATGCCTGCAAAAAGAAATGCCCAGTTTTCAAATATCTGGTCTGTACCATTTATTTTTAATACTAAATGTGACACAGTGTAATGTCCTATCGATTAAATTAAACTGCATGGGTGAGGGAGATAGAATTTCAATCGAATTCTTAGATGAAAAATGAGCTGCTTGTCGCAGAGTTTTCCTGGCAATCGTCTAACATCCTGATAGATATTGGCTGGCTCCACTTAAACAGCTGGAACCTTGCAGCCATCAAGCTATGTCTATATGAGGGGCAACCCCCACACATACACAGGGGAAAAAATCTTGGGCCTTTAAAGAAGAGGGAAAGGATTTCTTGGCTAGTGGGGGCTTTAATAATTTTTTTTTCTGCATGTGATGGACATCTTTTGACAATTTTGCATGCTTTTTTGGTGAAGTCATTATGATGTGCTGCACAGCTGCAACGTATGTTTAGAAGATGCATTTTACACTCAGTTCTTCTACCACCAACAGCCTAGGAAACAAGGAAGCCTATTCATCTTGCTATCTGCTGTTTAAATAATGTTACTGTGTTTGGGGCTGCTTGTGTGCTAAGTTGTCTCAGTTGTATCTGGCTCTTTGTGCACCTAGGACTGTAGCCCACCAGGCTCCTCTGTCCATGGGATTCTCCAGGCAAGAATACTGGAGTGAGTTGCCAGGCCCTCCTTCAGGGTATCTTCCTGACCCAGGGATCAAATATGCGTCTCTTATGTCTCCTGAATTGGCAGGCAGGTTCTTTACCACTAGTGCCACCTGGGAAGCTGGTGTCATCCAAATATGATGCTGTAGGAAGGTGTTAACAAAATGTAATATCCTAAGAAGACATTTCTGGTGAGATAACAGCAGTTCAAAGGGGAATGATACTTGTGTTAGTGTCATTTATTTTGTTCCTTGTCCCCACGAGGTGGGATAAGAATAATGTTTTGCACAGATCTAGATTTCTGCACAAGGAGGATGGGGTAGGGTGAGAACCTCCTCAGTGACTCTTAGCTCAGAAATTCTTCCTTTGTGGAAACTTAGGACAAAATGAATAAACTTCTTCTGGAATGTGATGATACCTGGGAGACAGAGACATAGTGTGAGGTCATTTGGGGCCCAACAGCTATGCTCAATTGAATTAGAATTATAACCAGTGAGGTCATTGATTTTGGACCAATGCTGATAGGGTGTGGTTCCCTAGAGAGTACCGAAGGCCTACTACCCATCTTTTGGGATATGGTCAAAGATGAAATACAGCCTGGAGAAATCAGACCAAGAGCATCATGGGAAGGGAGCACAGCCTGCAAAGCCAAGTGACAGTGTGTATCTCTGGAAGCAGAGCCCAGCACTGAGGTATGCATGCATGACGTGCTGGAGACAGAGGAGGCATGAATTTCCCTAGGAGGACAGCAAGGAGGGCCTTGTCAGCTCTGTAAAGCAGTGCATGAAGTGCAAAAGCAAAGAGACAAAGATAGATTGAATATGCAAAAATACAACCAGTAATAGCAGTAGCAGTGATAGGAACAACTAGAGCAGTCAGCTCTGTGCATTGGCAACTGAGCTTAAATAAATTCAGGAGTAAACTATGATAAACTTGGACTCCAAAGGAAAGATGCAAAGAGAAACACAGAATAGATTATGATATAGTTATATAGAGAATACCGGGCAGTCATTTAAAAGAAGATATAGTTGATAAACAAAATGAAAAGACAATCTGTGGACTGGGAGAAAATATTTGGAAATGATGTGACCAACATAGGCTTAATTTCTAAAATATAAAAACAGTGCATACAACACAATATAAAGAAAAACCCAAGCAAAAAATGGGCAGAACACATAAACAGATGTTTCTCCAAAGGTATACAGATGGCCAACAGACACATGAAAAGATGCTAAACATCACTAATTATTAGAGAAATGCAAATCAAAACTGCAATGAGGTATTGCCTCATACCAGTAAGAAGGCCATCATCAAAAAGTCTATAAATAATCAGTGCTGGAGAGGGTGTGGAAGAAAAAGGAACCCTCTGATATTGTTGATGGGAATGTAAATTATTGCAGCTACTATGGAAAACAGTATGGAGGTTCCTCAAAAAATTAAAAATAGCACTACCATATGATCGAGCAATCCCATTCCTGGGAATGAATCCAGAAAATGCTAATTTGAGAAGATGCATGCACCCCCAATGTTCATTGCAGCACTATTTACAATAGCCAAGACATGGAAGCAACCTAAATGCCCGTTAACAGGTGAACAGGTAAAGAAGATGTGGTATATATCTACAATGAAATATTGCTTAGACATAAAAAAAGAATGAAATAATACCATTTGTAGCAACATGATAGTCTTAGAGACTATCATACTAGGTGAAGGAAGTCAGATAGAGAAAGACAAATACATGATATCACTTATATATTGTTGTTCAGTCGCTTAATTGTGTCTGACTCTGCGACCCCATGCACTGCAGCACGCCAGGCTTCCCTGTCCTTCACTATCTCTCGGAGTTTGCTCAGACTTGTGTCCATTGAGTTGGTGATGCCATCCAACCATCTCGTCTTCTGTTGTCCCCTTTTCCTGCTGCCCTCAGTCTTATCCAGCATTAGGGTCCTTTCTAATAAGTCAGCTCTTCATATCAGGTGGCCAAAGTATTGGAGCTTTGGCTTCAGCATCAATCCTTCCAATGAATATTCAGGGTTGATTTCCTTTAGGATTGACTGGTTTGAGCTCCTTGCTCTCCTCTCAAGAGTCTTCTCCAACACCAGACTTCAAAGGCATCATTCTTAGGAGCTCAGCCTTCTTTATGGTCTAACTCTCACAGCCATACATGACTACTGGAAAAACCACAGCTTTGACGAACCTTTGTTGGCAAAATAATGTCTCTGCTTTTTAATATGCTGTCTAGGTTGGTCATAGCTTTTCTTCCAAGGAGCAAGTGTCTTTTAATTTCATGGCTGTAGTCACCATCTGCAGTGATTTTGGAGCCCAAGAAAATAAATCACTTATATGTGGGATCTTAAAAAATGATACAAATGAACTCATTTACAAAACAGAAGCAGACTCACAGACACAGAATACAAATTTATGGTTACCAAAAAGGAATTGTGGTGCTGGAGAAGACTCTTGAGAGTCCCTTGGACTTCAAGGAGATCAAATCAGTCAGTCCTAAAGGAAATCAGCCCTGAATATTCATTGAAAGGATGATGCTGAAGCTGAAGCTCCAATACTTTGACCACCTGATGTGAAGAGCCGACTCATTGGAAAAGACCCTGATGCTGGGAAAGATTGAGGGCCGGAGGAGAAGGGGGCGACAGAGGATGAGATGGTTGGATGGCATCACTGACTCAATGGACATAAGTTTGAGCAAGCTCCAGGAGATGGTGAAGAACAGGGAAGCCTGACATGCTGCTGTTCATGGGATTGCAGAGTCGGACACAACTGAACGACTGAACAACAACAAACAACAACAGCAACAAAGGGCAAAGTGGGAGCGGGAGGGATAAATTAGAAACCTGGGATTAGCAGATATACACTACTATATGTAACATAGACAAACAATGAGGACCTGCAGGAAACTGTATCCAATATCTTGTAATAACCTATAATAGAAAATAATCTGATCAATAATTTATATAGATATATATGTAATTTGTATATGTATAACTGAATCACTTTGCTGTATACCTGAAATTAACAAAAATTGTAAATCAACTATTATTTCAATTAAAAAATCAAGATAACAGCAAAAAAATTGTTTGTTTTCATATAAATGTCAGACATATTTCAGTTGAAAACATGTTACAGATGGTATACTATGATCAATTTGTAAAAATCTGTATATATAAGTTTGTGTAAATGTGTTGTATGAATACATGTGTGATTATGCATCTATGCACATCATGTTTTTCTATGTGTATATATTTTTAAGTAATATAAGGAATATTTTTGAAATTTCTGCAGCCTGCCAATAGTGATTTCCTCTAGGAAACAGATCATAAAAGATCAAGCTGGGCTGGAGAAAGGATAGGAAGGAATAAGAAAGTGTTGCTTTTAACTTTTTCTTATATTGTTTGCATTTTTTTTTCCATGAGCATGTAATGATAACAATAATAATGATGTTGATAATGGCAACAATAAATTACAAAGACCTAGAACTGTTTCTTATCTAGTCAAAGGAAGCTAGAAGAATTTAACAGTCACTTGGTGACAGACACATAATTCATCCAGCAGGTGCTGCTCATTAGAAAGTGCTAGAGAGTGGGTTAAATTATGTTTTGAGGGTACTTGGAAATGATATTGAGTGTTTTCATCTCTCAGTAAATTTTTTTTTTTAATTAATTTCCAAAGTCCTAACTAGACCTCACTTGCCACAATTATGAACACTTTGGCAGAGTTGACCCTGGCCAACTTTGTCACATTGATGTGTGTGTCCAGGTAGGGCCTTGTTGATCCTGTCTGGGGTGTTTGGCGTCATACAGATTCCAGCCACATAACTGGTGCCTGAACTGGGGCTGGCTCTTCAGTCAAGTCAGTATTATATAGGGAAGAGGGGGTGCTGCCAGCTCAGCAGATCACTGAAACGGGATGTGAACACAATGGAACACTTTGGCTGACCTCTTATCCTTTCAACGCAGGAATATCTCACTCAGTGTATCAGTGGATTTGTGTTTCCACTTCAAGTGTGAAAGAACATGAACTACTTTCATAGCTTCTTAGGCAGGAAGGAGGGAGACATTTCTTAAAAGCTATTCCTGAATGTCTTCCTCTTGTGATTAGAAGGGAGGAGGCAGCCTAGGGCTGGGGGCGGATAACATTCTTCAGCGTCTGACTGGGCTGCCAGCCCAAAAATCTTTCTTTTTTTTTCCTTCTCCTGCACCATATGGATACAGGAAAAATATAAAGAATGTGTTCCCTGCCCTTGAGGAATTTATAATCTGGTTGGGGGGCAGCCAAGCCGCTGCTGGGTAGCCTTGGATCAACTGCACCATGAGCTGGTGTGAGGCTTGTGCTGTCCCAGCAGGCCCCAGCTGTTCCCTTTCTGGGGGTCCAGCTCTGAGCCAGGCCACAGGTCAGTGGGCCACAGGGGGAGGCACTATCACATTTCTCTTGTTTTGTAACATTGGTTTTGGCCACAGTTATAGAAATTTCTCAAACTAAAAGCTTCTGGTGAACTCTCTCTGGTTCAAGTTAGTAAGCTACATCATTAATAAATGGTTGTAGAACCCTGTTTTTCTTGAGAGATATATAAAGATGCAAACAAATACACACACGCATGCATGCATAGACTAGAAATTATAAAACCGATCTTTTTGGTGGTCGTAGCATCTTAGAATTGGAAAAGATTTTAGAAATCACCAGACAAGCCCTGTTGTTTTAACTTTGCAATAATGAAGCAAAGGCACGTGGTTTATCCATGGTGGGCATTTAATAAATAGATGGTATTTTCTAGTTTCTAAAGCAGTATTCTTTCTCATGGTAGAATTTGGGAATGCCTGGTAATGTGGACTAAATTCGTGTTTTGTTGCTGTTGTTCAGTCCCTAAGTTGCGTCTGCCTCTTTGTGATCCCATGGACTGTGGCACGCCAGGCTCCTCCGTCCTCTACTATCTCCCAGACTTTGCTCAGATTCATATCTGTAGAGTCAGTGATGCTATCTAACCATTTTATCTCTGCCACCCCCTTCTCCTTTTGCCTTTCATCTTTCCCAGCATCAGAGTCTTTTCCAGTGAGTCGGATCTTTGCATCATGTGACCAAAGTATTGTAGTTTCAGCTTCAGCATCAGTCCTTCCAGTGAATATTCAGGGTTGATTCCCTTTAGGACTGACTGGTTTGATCTCCTTGCTGTCCAAGGGACTCTAAAGAGTCTTCTCCAGCACAATTCAAGACTCTCAGTTCTTTGGCATGTGGCCTTGCTAACCTTTGTCAGCAAAGTGATGTCTCTGCTTTTTTAATATGCTGTCTAGGTTTGTCATAGCTTTTCTTCCAAGGAGCAAAGATAGTTTGATTTTGTGGCTGTAGCCACTGTCCACAGTCATTTTGGAGTCCAAGAAAATAAAATCTATTGCTGTTTCCACTTTTCCCTCTTCTGTTTGCCACGAAGTGATGGGACCAGGTGCCATGATCTTAGTTTTTTTTAATGTGTTTTAAGCCAGCCTTTTCACCCTTCTCTTTCACCTCCATTAAGAAGCTCTTTAGTTCCTCTTCACTTTCTGCCAGTAGGGTGGTATCATCTGCATATCTGAGGTTGTTGATATTTCTCCCTGCATTGTTGATTCCATCCTGTGATTCACTTAGCCAGACATTTTGCATGATGGACTCTGCATGTAAGTTAAATAAGCATGGTGACAATATATAGCCTTGACATACGTCTTTCCCAACTTTGAACCAGTCTATTGTTCCATGTCCAGTTATAGCTGTTGCTTCTCGACCTTCAAGGAGATCCAACCAGTCCATTCTGAAGGAGATCAGTCCTGGGTGTTCATTGGAAGGACCCATGCTGAAGCTGAAACTCCAATACTTTGGCCACTTCATGCAAAGAGTTGACTCATTGGAAAAGACTCTGATGCTGGGAGGGATTGGGGGCAGGAGGAGAAGGGGACGACAGAGGATGAGATGGCTGGATGGCATCACCGACTCGATGCACATGAGTTTGAGTGAACTCCAGGAGTTGGTGATGGACAGGGAGGCCTGGCGTGCTGCAGTTCATGGGGTCGAAAAGAGTCAGACACAACTGAGCGACTGACCTGAACTGAACTGACCTGCATACAGGTTTCTGAGGAGACAGATAAGGTGGTCTGGTATTCCCATCTCTTTAAGAATTTTCCAGTTTGTTTTGACCCACACAGTCAAAGGCTTTAGTGTAGTCAATGAAGTAGATGTTTTTCTGGAATTTCCTTGCTTTCTCTATGATCCAGTGGATGTTGGGAATTTGATCTCTGGTTCCTCTGCCTTTTCTAAAGCCAGCTTGTATATTTGGAAGTTCTTGGTTCATATATGGCTGAAGCCTAGCTTGAAGATAGCGTCACCTTGCTAGCATGTGAAAGGAATGCAACTGTATGATAGCTTGAACATTCTTATGCATTGAGCTCTTTTGGGGTTGGAATGAAAACTGACCTTTTCCAAGTTTGTGTTAGTTCAGTGTATTTCAAATGAGAAGAGATGAATTTCCAAGTGATATCTTCATTTTTACTTATGTGATTACTTATTGTCAACATGGGCAGCTGGCAAATGAAAAGTTAATCTCCTTTATGTTTTATCTCTCTCAGGCAGGAGAACAGAGATAAAATGGGCTGAGTCAGAGTTGGGGAAGAACAAGGGCCTGGATCTAGAAATTAGACAACCAGTCAGAACAAATTAGAGACTGACATAGGCTTGTAAGTTGGAGAGAGGCAGGTAACAGTAAGTGGAAGGGGAAGAGGGCAAGCACTGGTAGCCATGAGGTCCACCAGAGACAGCAGGGAGCAGGGATCTGACGTGAAGACAGCCAGCAAGACTCCAGCTCAAAAAGGAACTATGCCCAAGACAAGGAGTCAGCCATGGGGAACCAGGCAAGTCCCCAGCTCCTAAAGTGGTTGCTGACACCAGGGCTTAGTTATGGAGGTGAAGGGGCATAGAGGCCTTCCTACATCAACAGTAAGACTGACTTGATAAAGAGTTTAGAAACCATCAGCCTAAGATTCTTTCATTTCCTCTAGTCCCTTAAAAGATTCTGGTATAAGGTTTAAGTCAGCAGGGATTCCAGGCTAGGGCAGAGGGGATAATGCTCAGAGTTTGGAAATGGATGAATTAAGACCACCTAACAATTCAATACAGAAGAAATGAGAAGAGAACAGGTCCAAGGTCAGTAAGATTTGACTTTGCAGCCTAGTTCTTCTCTACATTAAAGTTTCTTTAAAAAATGTTACTAATTTGAATGGCTATTGGTCAATGTATAGACAATGGAACAAACTTTGGAGGTAAGATTGTTGTAAGTGCTATAAAAAGGGTGAATCAGAGTGCTTAACTTGGTGGGGGATTAGTGAAGGCATCTAAAAGAAGGGCAGATTCTCAATAGGGACCCAAAGGACTTGTTTGGAGTTGGGGAGAGTGGTGTCAAGACAGGGGGAGCGATAAGGATGCAAGAATTTTAATGAGAAGATGGAGTGGGAGTATAAAAGTGAGGAGCTGCTGCTGCTGCTGCTAAGTCACTTCAGTTGTCTCCGACTCTGTTTGACCCCATAGACGGCAGCCTACTAGGCTCCTCTGTCCCTGGGATTATCCAGGCAAGAACACTAGAGTGGGTTGCCATTTCCTTCTCCAATGCATGAAAGTGAAAAGTGAAAAGTGAAAGTGAAGTCGCTCAGTCGTGCCTGACTCTTAGCGACCCCACGGACTGCAGCCTACTAGGCTCCTCCGTCCATGGAATTTTCCAGGCAAGAGTGTTGGAGTGGGTTGCCATTGCCTTCTCTAAAGTGAGGACAGCAAGCCTTATTAAAACTTGGCTCAGAAGGAAAGAAAAAAATGAGATAGGGAGGTAGTCTGAAGACCTATTTTCCTTCAGACTTTTGACATAATGAATACTCTGCTGTTGCTGTTGCTAAGTCGCTTCAGTTGTGTCTGACTCTGTTCCACCCCATAGATGGCAGCCCACCAGGCTCCCCCGTCCCTGGGATTCTCCAGGCAAGAACACTGGAGTGGGTTGCCATTTCCTTCTCCAATGCATGAAAGTGAGAAGTGAAAGTGAAGTCGCTCAGTTGTGTCCAACTCTTTGCAACCCCATGGACTGCAGCCTACCAGGCTCCTCTGTCCATGGGATTCTCCAGGCAAGAGTACTGGAGTGGGTTGCCATTGCCTTCTCCTACATCAGTTCAAAAAGCTTATTTCTCCTGCTGGGTTGGTCGGTGGGTTTGTAACCCCTTCTTGGGGAGTTACTGATGAATTACTCAGTGAAGGGGGAAGGGCTTGTGTTTTCTGACTGTTTTCAAATCCTTGAAAGCCCAGAGATTTGGCCTTTGCTTCTTTCTATCTTGGGCTTCCCTTGTGGCTCAGCTGGTAAATAATCCTCCTACAATGCCGGAGACCTGGCTTCCATCCCTGGGTTGGGAAGATCCCCTGGAGAAGGGAAAGGCTACCCACTATAGTATTCTGGCCTGGAGAATTCCATGGACTCTATAGTCCATGGGGTTGCAAAGAGTTGGACAGGACTGAGCGACTTTTATTTTCTTTCTATCTAACACTTTTCTTCATCACTGAAGAATACATATGATAGGTGATGAAGAACTGGTTGCTAAGTATGTAGAAAATAATTTTTTTTCATCCTTGAATTAGAAAAAAGAAAAAAAAAAAACCTAAAATGAAGGATCTTGGAGGGATTTAGAAAAAGAGTTTCTACCCACCCCCCATTACTTTGGGGTTTATGAAGTCTGTGAGTGGTTCATTGTCATTGAATGCTCTTTGCAAAAAGGGGTGAGTTGGTGAAGGATATTTCAAGGAAAGATGGATAAAGAAAAGTCAGCAAATGCCTGAAAGTAGATCTCAGCACGTCCATGTCTAGGAGGGTCATGAAACTATATCAGAACATGTACATGTTGTATTTGGTTCTGCATACTTTCAGCTATTAGTACTCACATACAGATTGTATGGTGTGATATAGCCAGATGATAGAGGCCAACTGGCCCTGGAAAATCAATCATCTGAGGAAGCTGACAGCAAGAGTTTTCCATGTCATGGAGCTTAGTGGTAAAGAACCCTGCACCTTTTTATTTTTTAAACTACATTGACAAATATCCCCTCAAATAAATTAACATTCCCTCTCTGACTCATCTGATGGGAAGAATCAGTTCACAGACCAGTATGTGGGCTAATCCACATGGTCAAAAATTACAGGGAATGTCTCATTTCCCCGTAAGTTAACAAGTGATGGGGAGAAGGAAGTCATTCCATCTATCACCCTACCCTGCCTTTTAAACACCATTTGCCCTACATTCTTGGTGTTAGGGTAATCATAAAAGTGAAAGTGTGCGACCCCATGGACTGTAGCCCACAAGGCTCCTCTGTCTATGAGGTTCTCCAGGCAAGAATACTGGAGTGTGTAGCCATTCCCTTCTCCAGGGGATCTTCCTGACCCAGGGATTAAAACCAGGTCTCCTGCATTACAGGCAGATTCTTCATCGTTTGAGATATCTGAGAAGTTGGGTAATCATAAATGTGCTAAATATGCACTGAGATAGTAGTAAATAGAGAATAGGGGAAAGGGGGCTAGGAAGAGGAAAGGATTGGGAAGATACTTCATTAGTCAACATATTTTGCCTAAAGGTCACGGAATAAGTCCAAGCAGAACATTCTCCATCACAGAGGCAATTATTGGACACCTTGCATGTGTGCTCAGTTGCTAAGTTCTGTCCCACTCTTTGTGACCCCATGGACTGTAGCCCACCAGGCTCCTCTGTCCATGAGATTTTCCAGGCAAAAATACTGGAATGGATTGCCAATTCCTCCTTCCAGGGTGTCTTCCTAACTCATGGATCGAACCCAAGTCTCCTGTGTCTCCTGCATTGGTAGGCAGATTTTTTTTATCACTGAGCCACCTGGGAAGCCCAGGACCATTGGACATTTTATATTCAATAAAAAATACTTTAAAAATACAATTTTGAATACATTTGCACAGGGATAAATTTTAAAATGATGAATTATTTATTCATATCTGTTCCTTTCATGAAGAGCATTTGTAACCCATTAGATAGAGATTATTTCTCTATATCATAAGCAATTCACCAGGTAAAGACAGTAAGTCTTAGCTAACTTGGATGAGGGAAGAAAATAATGTTTATACAAGGCATTTAGTTTATGAAAATATAAATCTTTTGCTTTACAGCTCTTATTAACTATTATTGTCCAACAAAATGAATCAATTGGCTTTAGCTGTAGGTGGCTTGTTTACCAACTGCCTGTTCTTCTCCTGACAAATGTAATTTCAAATGAGGATTAGAAATAACTGCCCTGAAATCCATGTAATTTGGCTTTGCTTCTGGTAAAGGTTATGGTATAATTAGCTGATTCATGACACACTGTAAGTATCATATCAGAAAATAAAACCCTTTGGAAACAAATGACAGATGATGTACAAACAGATAGCCTAGCAATGTAAACAGTAGGGGGAATTCATTAAGTGTCTGCTAAAAGCATTTGATTTAATTTTGCTTATCTTTTATGAGATTTTTTTAAAATGTATAAACCAAAATGACAAATGATAATTATCTTGAAGGCATGTGGCATGATAAATCCAAAAATACATGATGTATTTTCTTATTTTTTTTAGAGACTCTTTTTGGCTTATTTGTTGTATTACAAAAAGATATGATTTTTTTTATCCATTGATTATTTCCCGGGAGGTACCATAATTTAGGTCTCAAGAATTAAATAGACTGGCACAATCATCAAATGACAATGAGCCATCCATGGTGTTGGGACATCAATCTAATAACATAAAAACTATTGGTTTTGAAAAATCTTACGCTCTTTTAGTGTAATTACCATTTCCATTTGTATAAAACTGAGGTTAATTTATGATGGGTTTATTTCTAGCCAATCTTGCTAATGTTCCAGGACTTTTCATATTCTGTATCATTTGATATGTATTGTCATAAAGCTTTTATATTTTTCAAACACTTCAGCAGTTTTATGCATTGAGTTTGTTATTAAATGTCATTGTGTCACTTTATGGGATCCTATTTAAAGAAAGTTAGTAGCTAAGGAAAGAAATGAGAAACATTTATAATTCGACCCCAACTAAACTCAAGGGCAATATGGGACTTGGTAAAGAGAATTTATAAATTTCTCAGGTACTCTTCATAAAAATAAAGCCAAAGCACAAGAAAACAAAAAGAAAACCGAAGATGAAAACAAACCAAATAAAAATTTTACTTGGTAATCACTTAATACCAGATGCTGGGTTTTATGAGTATGAAATTCTAGACAAAGTATCATGTTCTGGAACAGCCCTTCCTATATTTCACAGTCATTTAAAGGCTAGCTTGAATATTCCTTTCTCTACCCCTGAGGCAGAATTAGGGACATCCATGCCCATATCATAGAATTTGTTCATACTATTTTTTCTCACATGGTCATTTGGTTAGTTTTGTATTTGACTGACACCCACTCAGACTGGAATTCATAAAGAACAAAGACTTTGCTTTACCCATCCATGTTTTTCCAGCGTCTAAGACCTGGTGCATGGAAAGAGCTCAGTCAGTTTTGAAATAGCAGTTTTTGCAACTTCAGGTCTTATGCAATGATGACACAGTTCTTAATAACATGAGAAAGGAAAGGTTTAATTGGATCATTCCCTCCCAATAACTGCCTAAATGGTTTAGTGACAGTATGGCTGTGTGTACTAGAAGAAATGGAGGAGAGATTTGTCATTAATTTAGTGTGTTATAAATAATGCGAGACAAGGAATTTATACAATACAAATATGTGAAGCCTTTTCCATTTAAGACTTTCCAGGATCAAAGAGATTTTGTGCAAAATTAATTATTATCTATTATTATTATTATTTTTACTTCCCTAATTGTTTCAGCTATCTTTTTTTCAAATCAGTTGTAGTTGATGTCTTCCCTGAGAAAAGGCAAGTTGAACTCTCTTTCATTGGCCTCAGGACAAGCTGTGTAAGTAGTCACTATTGTGGTATATACTCTGAGAAATATCAAAATACTCTTGTCCCAAAATATTTCCTGGGATTCGTCCTTTTGTGATGACATGCTCCTCTTTGAGGAAAAAAATGGAGAGGTTTGGAATATTTTTTCGACTGGTCTTCAGAATCGGTTCCCCAGCCCTTATTTGGCTCTGGTTGCTAGGGGTGGCCCCTTCTGGCAGAAGATTTAATCCTGATCTGAGAGTACCCATCTGACTCTGGAGCTTCTCTGTTCATCTGATTTTCACTTTACACTTCTAAGAAGGAAGGCCTCTTGTTTCCACTCAGCCACTATCACCTCTCACCTGGGGTGGGAGTGCACCCCCTAGTTCCTCCCATGGTCGTATCTTCCTGTTATCTCCCCCTTGGTTTGCCTCACTCTTTGAGTTACTTTCTGGGCTCCTACAGGCATTTGGGTTAGTACTCTGCACTGTGTCTCTGACTTGTAAATCTGTTCTTTAGGACAGTCATGCTTTCCATATGATGATTGCTGCCATTCATAAAATAATATTTAGACCCCAGCTGGTCATACTGAAAGTGAGATAATCAACTGTTGTGCTCATAGTTGAGCTTCACAGGAAGAGTATATCCTTTTATTGTTTTCTTTTATTGAAGTAATGGTTAACATAAAGATGAGGCTACAGTTGGCAACTGTACTTGAAGATTATGCGGTTTCCGCACTCAGTTGGGTGAAGCCAAAACCGCAGATAGAAATAAACACAAGTTGTGAGAAGATGGAACTTCATACAGTACTTGGGGAGGGTTTCCAGGGAAATTGTGTCAGCGACACCCTGGACCTTCTTTAGGTGGCTTTAATTCCCTCAGCCCTATTCGTGAGCCAGAAAGCATCTTGAGTGGATGCCCAGCAGCTCTTTTTCATCCTCTTCCCCAGAAAAGAAGATACAGGGAAGAATTAGGAGGCGCATATTTGCTGGTTTTCTTTTTCTTTTTAAAGTCTCATTGCAATCTTAAGAAGTACACTTCCTGTCTTTGCAATACACAAATCACTTTGCTCTCTTTTAGGAATGGCCTACTAGGAGAAAAAAATTACAGGTCAGTATTCTACTTTTATCTAAGTTGTAATAGTTACTCTTGGTATTTAAGGAGAATAGTTAAAGAAAACAGTTTTAAATGGGCATACAGGTTAAAGAGATAGATGCTTTAGCAATGAAAATGAACAAAATGATTTAACACTTTGAAGAATCACATTCTGATCTCATTCTTATACATGCCATCAGTAAATGAAGTTTGAGATGCATTCTGTTTATGACTGATTTGTTCACAAAGAACACTAGAGCCTTGAAAGAAGTTGTGTTTTTGGTTTGTTTCTTTGCAGCTGAACCAGAGGGGATGAGCACAGGGAACAGAAAGACAGTTCAGGTGTGGTTCCTTCGTGTCCTTTACACCGCCTTGTTCTTACATGTGGTGTTTATGAGTTATGAGGAAGGTAATATTTAGACGGATCCTTGGAAGGCGGATCAGCATGTCCTTGGAAAAGTTCACTTCTAAAGAACTTTGTAAGTTGGCCAAAGAAAAGATTACTGGACTTTAGGCATCTTGGAGATGAGGAAGTGGCCTCTGTGGTCAACAGCAAGAGCACGATTTTGATGGGTGAGGCTGGTGAATGCTGTCTGGCTTCCAGAAAGTCTGGACAGAAGAGGGCAGACGCTTTGAGAGAAAAGAGAATGGAGACAGTCTTTCTGTTTTTCCTGCCTTCACTGCTAATGGAAATTGGGTGTTTATTGGGGAGCCCATGTGTCATATTTATGTACAGCAATAATGGTAGAGAAGAATTAGTGGCATCAGTAGTAGGGAGCCTTGGGCCTGGGGAAGTACTCCAGACAGTACCAAATGCCTTTTGGTAAACCATGACATTGCCACAAAAGTGTTGTGTCACAGAATCTTAAGAATCCTCAGCTGTGTCAATATATTTTTTTATGGTTAATTTCATAGTTTTTAAAATTAAAGATTTTTCTTATTGCAAGAACAAGTTTTTATTCTTTGAATTATACATGTGAAAGTACAGAAAAAGAAGGCTAAAAACACTTGTAATCCCACTCAGAAGAGTTAAGTTTGGAGTGGATATTTCCCTGCTTGAGGATACCTTTGTTAACGTTCTTCATTTAATAGTATACCTTGGACATAATTCTTATGGATCGTTGCTCAACTAAGTTATATCTGAGTGCTCTATAGTTTTTTTGTTTGTTTTCTTCTGCAGAATTCAGAAAATGTGATCAACATTCTTAGATGAGGGGAGGTGGACCCATGGCCAGGGCAGAAAGTTGGAATAGAGGACCATTGAAGTATGAAATGTTATTTTGGTGTTGATTTTAAGATGAATATCTTGTTTTTCGCTATCCAACCCAAAAACCCTAAGTAAAAAGAAAAATAAAACAAAAGCACCCAGTTCACAATGGGGAAATTTGGTCTTTTATTTGGAACAAGTGGTTATTTGGAAACTTGAAGTGAGAAAGGAGGAGTTGTAGGAGAAGGGGAAGCTCTTCCTCTGGGTTTAGCCCTTTGCAATCCATGCTTTCTCCATCTCACTGGCCACTTCTTTTGTTCCTTTCACACAGACCACTTGTCAACCTCCTGTCCTTGAGTTTCTCTACAGGTGGATCTGAACTTGGACTAATTTCCAAATTGATACAAAGCTCAAATTGCATCCCTCTTTTGTTAGTTTTACGTTGGAGAGGTTCACACTGCTCACAGAAGAACATCCCATTTTGTACTCTGACATTCAAAGCCTATCTATTACTGGTCTTTTCCAAATTCATTCATTCATTCTACATGTTTTTAAGCACCTGTTCTAAGTACTGAAGACAGACAGTGAGCATGACTCGGTTTTTTTTCTTACCATTTGTCTAAGGCCCTCAGAGACTCATGCTCTAGGCTGCTGCTCTCTGGACCTTATCGCCTGCCATTTTCCCTGCTCTTTTTTCAAACCCTCAGTTAAAATCCCTTAGAACACACCTTAAACTCCACCTCCTTCATGAAGCTGTCTGTGATACTTCTAGCCAGGATTATTCTTGCCTTCTTCTGAGTTCCCTTAAATGCCAGTGTCTTCTCTTTGGTGACTGACTACACTTTACCTTGTATTATAGTCTTTTCTGAATATGTGTCATCTGTCCTGCCAATCAGTTAAGCTCTTTGAGAGCAAAAATTACCTTTCATTTATCTTTCTTTTTTCTCTTCCTAGAGGATAGTAAAGCACAGTGATTAAGAGTTGGGGCATTATGGTCAGATAAATCTGGACCTAAATCTGGGCTCTACCAACTTATCAGCTGCATTGCCTTAGGCAGGTTACTCACTCACCTCAGTTTCCTCATCTGTAAAATGGGAATACTAGTTGCTCAGAAATTTGCTTGTAAGAATTAAGATAATTTAGGTACAGTGATGAACACTTTCCTGACACAAAAGTTCTTGGTAAACTTTGCATCATTGTCCCTCAGTGTGTATTTGCTAAGTGACTGAGTTAGCAGTTGATCTCTTAAGTAGCTCAGGATCAGTACCTGCTGTGTACATGAACCTTTCTGTATTCATCTTTGTTTATAAAGTATTGTTTGAAAAGTTGAATTATCTGAAATCTTGTTTCTTCATTTTTACCATCCATAAATAGACTGTCCAACTTTATTCTTTCTCACATATTCCCCTTGTGTTTGGATATTAATAGTAAAACCAATGCTAAGTGGTGACTGTAAAATGAATATAAGCAGCCAACATCTCTATAGAATTTTTTAAAAGATCATCTGATAGCAGTGCTTTTGCCTACATTTCCCCTAGGAAAAGAACTCAGCCTGAAGAGTGACAAGGCTCTTCTTGGAAGCCCCAGAGACATCACAGCTCTGACAGAGATAGACACAGGTCTCATGGTGCAGCCTAATTTCACCATGAAGCAGAGCAAAGACACCTTCTTCCAGTTTGTTCTCTTTCGAAAGGCAAGACAGCCATGTTACAAATATTCAACAATTTTTACTGATGGGGAAAAGGTCTGGCTCTGTGTCCCATGAACACAGGAGAAGGCCATGGTGTTGGAATGAAGACAGTGTGAGTTTCTGCATTAAGTTAGTAGAGATGACAACGTGCCTAAAATCTGGATGAGGTGTCAGAGTGGGAACAGGTTGGATGATGATGTAATCCAGGTTCTCAGTTTAAAATGAGAGGAGGTTAAGGGACCAACATCACATGCTGCTTGCAAAGGGCAATACAGAGTGGTTGCTGGGGTCACACAGCTGGAAGCCAGACTGTTGGGGGCAGGAGAGCCCTCCATCTGCCAGCTATGGACCCCTGGGTAGTGACTTACCCTCTGTGTGTCCTGGCTTCCTTCCATGAAAGAGAGGAGTAATAGTACTTACTTCATAAGTGTGGAATGAGGGTGGAATCACTTAATGTATGCAAAGCATTTAGAACTTAGGCTGCCCCATGGTGAGTATTCAGCATGTATTAGCTGTTGGTGGTGGTGGAAGATGGAGAAGAGCCCAGTCCTATGCCCTCTGAAGCAGGAGATAGGTTACCCCTGGTGCACAGAGAATTGCTATTTGGGGATTATGTGGCAGTGAGGGGCTAAGGTAAGGTGTGGGATGGGAGGGATGGGCTGAAGGTGGTCCTTTAAATGAGTAGAGAGCTGTGCGCATGGCGCACTTTGAAGACTGGGGGAGACATCCTCCATTAAAAACTTTCTAGTGTTATAGTCCCTGAAATCCCATCTTTGAACAACTTTTTTGGTCCAATCATGGTTTCTTCTTGGCAGTTGTCATTTACAGTGAAGACCCTTGGTCATGGGGTTAAGGATGACCTCAAATTATTAACATATTAGCACAAAACTTAAACTAGTTTATTCAAGGCTTTGAAAATTTGAGACTTCTGAGGGAGGTGCTGGATGCTAGAAGAGTACAAAAAAGGAGGGGTCGAAGTCAACATCAACCCCATCTTAATTTTTTTTCCTGGACTTGAAGGACTGAGAAGGGCAAGGGTAGGGCATGACAGGCCTCTTGGGTGCCGGGCTTGGTTTTTCTATGACAGAGACAACTTAGAGTGGCCCCCCCAGACTCAAGCCCTGACCACCACTATGCTACTAAGACCATGATAATGACTCCTGATGCCTGATACCTGGAACACCAGAGATTCATGGAAGTAGAAGAAACTGCCTCAAAATTGAGGGGAGTGTATAGTTCTGCCCTTAAAACTTGCTTGCTATCAGTATGTTATACGTGAACAAATTCATATAGTTGCTTTATGGTGCACAAAATGGTATTTTAGCTGCCACAATGGATTAGAAACCGAGAATCTTCTTATTCATTCTTACAGTACATTTTAAAATTGCTAAGTCAATGCATATTCTAAATTAAGACTAGAAAGAAAAGAATCTTTGGGCGAAATTCTGTATGTCAGACTTGATCAAGAATTGAAATTGTATAGAGAGATTTGGAAACATCTGGTAATGTGTTATTAATAAGCTAGCAGAAATGAATCAACAGTTCTAACTGAGAAACATTAATTTGCATAAAACACTAAATAAGAGTGCATAATATACATTTTTCATCATATACAATAATTGTGCAATCCAGACATTTAAAAACATACCAACCAAGCAGGAAATTTGTACGTTGTTGAAAACTAGATTAAATTTATAAATGAAGAGAAAAATCTGTTTTTTTAAGCATTATGTTTATTATATTTTGCAAATAAATTACAATATTAACTGTGGTACAGAAACAGCAGAAATAAATCAATTCTACATCCTCTTGAAGTGAAACAATTGTTCCTTGCTGCTAATAAATAGAACATGAATGCATAGTTAACAACATACGTCAGACCTCTATTCAGACTTACATACTGAAACACAAGCAAACTCTGAGTTTGAGTTTTATAATCTGAGCTAGATGTTTTATAAGAAATCTGCATATCATTTGGTATGCATCCTAAAGTGTCGAGTTGCAGGAGAATGACTGGACATGCTGTGGAGAGTCAGTCGAGTGGCCGTGGAGTAGGCTGCTCACTTCACAACATCCTAACCATATGTGTGGTTAGGAGCCACACAGAACGGCCAGCTGTGCTTGTCTCTTCCCAGCTCTGTATTCAGTGCAGATGCCCATTGGTAGCTTGGGGTTGGCTATGATGGAAGGATTTACACCAAGGGAAATGGCATCATGCTATGAATTAGGGCTTGTATTTGTGAAGAGATAATTGTGAAAAATTTTTAAAGATTTATTCATTTATTTATTTTCGGCTGCACAGAGTCTTCCTTGCTGTGCTCAGGCTTTCTCTAGTTGCAGTGAGTGGGGGTTCCTCTCTAGTTGCGGTGTGAGGGCTTCTCATTGCGATGGCTTCTCTGGTTGCAGAGCGTGGGCTTGAGGCCCGTGGGCTTCAGTAGTTGTGGCACATGGGCTTAGTTGCTCCATGTCACGTGGGATCTTCTAAGACCAGGGATTGAACCCATATCCCCTGCAGGGGAATTCTTAACCACTGTACCACCAGGGAAGTCCCTAATTGTGAAATATTAAAAAAAAAAATCTGTTCTGTGTGACCATGAGCAAGTTGCTAAGCCTCTTTGGTCCTTTGTTTCTTTATCTCTAAAATGGAAGAATGTAATATTTCAACCTTGTATGATTTTGATGTGATCTAAATGAGATAATTCATACAATTTCTTACTATCTGCCACATGGTTCTTAATAAGTGTTAGAGTGATTATATTTGGGACCACCAATGTTTTATGTCTTCTAGTGGGAAAATGAACCTGGCAAGTTCTTTTTTTGGTAAATGAGGATGAATCACAAGAGTTAAATGTTTATTGAATATTTGTTATGTGCCAGGCACTATTCTAAGCACATCCTATATATTATTAAATCCCCACCACAGCTCAATGAGAGAGGTACTCATTTTATCCCCATTTCTAAAATGATGAGAGTGAGGTTTGGTAAGGAACTTACTCAAGATGTAAATAGTAAGTGGTAAATCTGGGATATGAACCCTAGTAGTTTAGCTCTGGATTGCATGCTCTTAAGACTGTATACTCTTATGCTGCTAGTAAAGTCTCATAGAACATTAGAAAAGGACAGGACCTTAGTTCAGCCTGGTCCAAGGCATTGTGTTTACAGATGAGGGGAAGAGACAGATAGACTTGCCCAAGGTCAGATACAAGCTTTTGTGTTTCCTGATTCCAGTTCAGCCCTCTATTTGTTTAAAAAGGAGATAGCAAAACAGTTGGGGCTTCCCAGCTGGCACAGTGGTAAGGAGTCCCCTTGCCAACACAGGAGATGCAAGAGACGTGGGTTCAATATCTGGGTGGGGAAGATCCCCTGGATTAGGAAATGGAAACTTGCTCCAACATTCTTGCCTGAAAAATTCCATGGATAGAGAAGCCTGGTGGACTATAGAGAAACCTGGTGGACCCGGTCGCAAAGAATCAGACACGACTGAGTGACTGAGCACACGGCACAAGACACAGTTGTTGATTAGTCACTCAGTCGTGTCCAACTCATTGGCCACCCCATGGACTGTAGTCCGCCAGGCTCCTCTGTCCATGGCATTTCTGAGGCAAGAATACTGGAGTGGGTTGCCATTTTCCTTCTCCAGGGGATCTTTCTGACTCAGGGATTGAACCCACATATCCTGCTTGGAAGGTAGATTCTTTACCACTGAGCCACCTGGGAAACCCAGCAAGATAGTGCTTACACTCAAATATAAGTGGGAAAAGCATGCATGCTGGACTGGAATCTGAAAAAACAAGGAATATGTGAAAAAATATCTGGTGTTCTGTGGTCTGTCTCATTCTATGCATGCTAAGTCACTTCAATCATGTCCGACTCTTTGAGACCCTATGGACTGTAGCCCACCAGGTTCCTCTGTTCATGGGATTCTCCAGGCAAGAATACTGCCGTGGGTTGCTATGCCCTCCTCCAGGGCATCTTCCCATCCAGGGATTGAACCTGCATGTCTTAGGTCTCCTGCCTTGGCTGGTGGTTCTTTACTACTAGTGCCACCCACCTAAGGATTAGTTTTCCTTCCCTGGGCTAGACAATGTGTCTTTTAAAAGCTCCAGTGAAATGGGGTTGTCATTGGAGCAAGAGTCAGAAGCTGGTTAAAGGGCTTCATAGAAACTTTTAAAGATGTTTCAGAGGAATTGGTGGAAATACTCAGACCTTATGTAGGAAGAAAATGCACTGCTTTTCAGTCCCTTTGGCTTGAAGGAGGAAAACTTCTCAGTGTCAAGCATCCTCCCCTGCCAGCTCTCATTCCTTCTGATACTGGAGCTGCTTGTTTATGTTGGCCTGAGTGTGGGTGTAGTGGGGGATGGGATGTGAGTAGGTGGATGGACGGCCTGTTTTCAGGACCAAGAAAGCAGATGTGACACCTTGATGGCAAAACTTTGATCACAGTCTGACGTGGAGATGAATCTTATTAATCCTTACTAGGCAATTGTCCCAGCCCAGGTAATCTTGTTAGATGTTAAACCATGGGCAGGCCTGCTCTTCAATGCCCTATGGGAAGGAGGCTTCCTAAACTAAGACATAGTCATTCTTCCTAGTACACAATCTATAGCTATGTCAGTAGAACAAAATTCAGTAAACTTTTGGTATAACTTGCTCAGGAAAATAAGTGGTAATTATTTTCTATTTTTATAGGTGGGGAAAATGTTATATGATGATTGCAGATACTGCGTGACACTTTGTATAGAAGTTTGGTTTGGGTCAGGCTGAGGAGTCTTAGGCAGGGGAGAGTCTAGAGGCAGAGGGTGGGATGAGGTAAATGCAAAGAGACCTAGTTCTATGAGGGCAGCTAAGATCCTTATCTTAGTTTCTAGAAGCAGAGCCTGAGACAGGGATTCTTGAGCACATGATTTATTGAAGTGCTTTATTTATTGAAGTGATTTATTTATTTATTTATTTCTCTATCTAAGAAGGATATACTTAGCTGGAGTCTAGCCTCATGGGGACCTGTGATGAACTGTGGGTAACAAATTGCACCCCAGAGATGGCTGCCCCTCAAGGCAAGGAGCTAGCTTTTGTGCCCCAGGTACTCATTCATTGGCCATTGGCCTAACTTCCATAACTTCCAAGGGAGGCAGCTCCATTTGGCTAGGGCACTTCTCTGAGGGGATTTCCCTCATGGTTCAGTGGTAAAGAATCCGCCTGCCAATGCAGGAGAGGCATGTTCAATCCCTGAATTGGGAAGATTCCCAGGAGAAGGAAATGGCAACTCTTTCCAGTATTCTTGCCTGGGAAATCCCATGGACAGAGGAACCTGGCAAGCTACCGTCCATGCAGTTGCAAAGAGTGGAACATGACTGAGCAAGTGATTAATGACAAGTTCTCTGAGATGGGCAAGCTGTGCATCTTTTGTATCCATTAGTCAATAAGCCAGGGCTGGATGTATCACCTGGCGCAAGTATTACAGGCACACAGCCAGGAATACCAAGATGTGTAGTTTTGGGACTTTGTGTCCAGTCAAAATTGTGCTGGGGAAAAGGGTTTTGAGGTCCCCACTGGAAATGCTAAACAGTGGAACAGACAGGTTTCAGAGCAGACTGCAGCAGCTGGAGTCAACCAGCCCCTAATGGGATTCAGGTTGCCTGGGTATTGGCAGTGAGTGGCTGGAGGGTCACACAGGAATCTGGGATCAGGGGTTGCCCACTTATCTGCTGCTCAAGTGCTGCCTAGAAAATCCTCTTGGAGTTTGTTGGCTACTAAAGGGGTCATTACTGTTTTAGGATTTGGGAATTCTCTAATGTTTTGTCAGCAGGGAACCTGGGGACTGAGTGGGATTCCGTTTTTCCAGGGGGCTGTGATGGTGGTCTCGGGGTAGTGATGGTGCTGGTGCTATGAGTGTGAAGTGGAAGGGGGAGGAAGGAGGACGGAGTCTCAGCTCTGGACTTAAGCTTCACCCTTGTCCTTCTGAACAGAGGCTGAAGTCTCTATCCTGGCTGAGTCTGAGTCCTGGCCACTTAACGATGGTACAGCTTGGGACAAGTTGCTTAACCTATCTGTGCGTCTCTTTCTCCACCACCAAAGTAACATCAAAAATAGTTAACTTGTGGTTACTGTGAGGACTCTATAAGCTAATATATTTGAAGTTTATTGCATGTAGTCAGTGCCAATAAATCGTACGGATATTATTATTAGCTGTTAATGGATTTAGTTAGTAGTGAAAAATTGAATCTCTCTCTCCCCTTCTCTCCCTCTGCTTCCTATAAATCATATTCTCTGAATGTGTTCACATTATAGTTTAATATCTAAACATAAGGGAACTCTGAAAAAAGAAAGAGAATTTGGAACGTCACAAAATAACAGATATTTAACGTACATTTTCCTGCATATTTTATTGCCATTCAGTGTGGTAATTGTCTTTTATTCTTTATGCTTGCATTTGTGAAACCAATTTGGGGGTCATGAGAGCCCAGGAGATGAAGAAAGTGCTCCTTGGTTACCATGTAAGGGGCTGGCAAAATTTGACTTTGAATTAGCCAGGTTAAAATGAGCTTGTATTTTAATAAAATAACAATAAGACAGTTTAGGCAGCTGGGGAGTGGGAATTGTTTTGAATTACATACTCTTTGGAGAAAAAAGAGCTGTGATCAGAATAACAAGGTTTTACTGTACATCACATATTGTATGAATTCTGCTGTCTCTTAGAAATACCCTTTGTGTCTTTAGTCTTTTATGATTGTCGTGCCATTCTGGGAGCCACTCAGTCCTTTGTGTTATTCTATTGTCAGCCATCATGAAATAATTGAGATGACAATTATTTGCTTGTTTGGTTTCAAAAGTTTTCTGTGTTTAATCCCTTCTATTGTCTGCCTCATGGTACCATGGTGTGATATATCATGTCTGCCTAGATTATAAGAACAAAAAGAGTCATGCTTTTATGCTCCCCCACCCCGACCCCCCCAGGAGAAGTCCCTTCTTAAACAGAGTTTACTGGAGATATATTAAAAGTACTATGAAAGTGAAGTCGCTCAGTCGTGTCCGATCCTTTGTGACCCCATGGGCAGTAGCCTGCACCAGGCTCCTCCGTCCATGGGATTTTCTAGGCAAGAGTACTGGAGTGGGTTGCCATTTCCTTCTCCAGGGAATCTTCCTGACCCAGGGATCAAACCCAGGTCTCCCGCATTGTAGACAGATGCTTTACCATCTGAGCCACCTGGGAAGTCCTAAAAGTACTATAGTGAACATTAAAAATAGTTGCAGCTATCCATGACTCAGAAAGTTTATACACACCAAGATGGTAGATGAGGTCAAAGTCTCCCATGGGGTTTTTCAGTCTAATTTTATAAACCTCAAATCAAAGCAGATAGATTGACAGTGAGAGATAGGACTTGAGATTAGACTTGTTAGAAAACTCAGGAAACATGGTAGGTATTGCAAACATTACCACTTACCAGTTACTTAACTCTTCTGAGTCCCCTTATTTGTGTAAAAAAAAATAGCCCCAAAACCAAAAAGAGGGATTGGGAAATAATAGTTTTTGCCTCATGGAGTTATTTTGAGGCTCCAATGAGATGATGCAGGTAAAAGCACTAAGCCTGGTACATGATAAGGGCTCCTTAAATAGTAATGTTGTATTTCAGGATGGTTTCAGCCCTGGCTGCATTCTCCTGGGTGTGCCTAACTACCAGCATTTGCTCAGAATCAGAACTCTGGATTGCAGGTGATGCGAAGGTCTGTTTCCTTCCTTGGCTTTCTGGGCTGACCTCCCAGTTCTGCTCCCTCGCCTGACTCTGAGAGGGTTTCCCCTGTGGCTCAGCTGGTAAAGCATCTGCCTGCAATGTGGAAGACCTGGGTTTGATCCCTGGGTTGGGAAGATCCTCTGGAGAAGGGAAAGGCTACCCACTCCAGTATTCTGGCCTAGAGAATATATATAGTCCATGGGGTCGCAAAAAGTCAGACACGACTGAACCACTTTCACTTCACTGACTCTGAGAGTTGCATGGGCACAGATGGGAAAGAGCCATTGACTGTTACAAATGTCCATTGGGATGTGAAGGAAGAGTCTGATCCTGAATTTTGCATTTGAAACAGTTGCTTAAATCTGTTATTCTAGAAACACATGTGCTTATGTAAACACGTGCATGTACTATGCACATCCACATGTAAAGCTCAGATATTGTCCACAGGAGAACAAAATATCTTGATGAAAATGAATAATTCAGCTAATCACCCAGATGTGTTAGCTATATGGTGCTGCGCAGCTGGCTGATCTGAAACAGATAGCTGTTTGGTGACTTGCAAATAAAGCATGAAGATAATAGAATCTCCCTTTTTTCCTCCAGATTTTTGGCATCACTTAGACATAATCTAAATGATATGGCAACATATGGTAAAATCTCTCACATTCAAAGGCATACAAGCAGCTAGCTAACACTTTCTACTAAAAAAACTTGCTCATAGGTATTTTGATGAATCTAAAATTCTTACAAAGCACATCGTTTGAAAGAAATATGGCAGCGAAACAAACTGCTGCATTCAAAGCAGGGGTATTGAAAGGCGTCAGGCAAACACTTTTAACCTCATGTTTGTGTGCAGTCTGGTCAAAATAGAATAGATTTTCTTTTATGGAAGGAGTTTCAAAAGGGGCGAAAAGACAAAGATTCAGTGTTTGAAGGAAATCCTTCAGGTTTGCCTAAACTTTGGCATCTAGCTATTCTCATTAAATAAGCATTTTTGGCTTCTGATGTGTCCAGTTTGAAGGAACCAGTTCAATGTTATGCTTTGAAATTAATTACTGTGGAAAGTCTTTGTAAATGTGACTGTGAAATAGAAATCAAGTTAGACCGGAAGCAAAGTGAATGAGCGGGAAGCTAAAATAAATACCATGGCAGCATGTGAGAGGTGGAAGTTAAGTTTTTAGACCATCAGTATGTTAGTTTTAATTCCCAGATTCAAATCTTTAAGAGCTTTTCTGAAGCTAATGGGATGATTGATGTTCCAGGGAAAGAAGAAAACCAGTGTGCTGGATTTTTCATTCTAGGTGCAGAGTTTTAAAGAATTATGGAGTGTAAGAATTGAATGAGACTAAGAGAACAGCTCGGAGAAGGCAATGGCACCACACTCCAGTACTCTTGCCTGGAAAATCCCGTGGGCGGAGGATCCTGGTGGGCTGCAGTCCATGGGGTTGCTAAGAGTTGGACACGACTGAGTGACTTCACTTTCACTTTTCACTTTCATGCATTGGAGAAGGAAATGGCAACCCACTCCAGTGTTCTTGCCTGGAGCATCCCAGGGACGGGGGAGCCTGGTGGGCCGCTGTCTATGGGGTCGCATAGAGTCGGACACGACTGAAGCGACTTAGCAAGAGAACAGCTATCCAGGGTCACAAGTATAGATGCTCTAGAGCCCATGCAAGTAATTCATGGGAATGAAGCTGGGCAGCGAGTAGGCACATAAGCACACAATGAGTAGCTCCACGCATCACTCGGGAAAGGTGGGAACATTCCGGTGCAAAGAATCAGCTCCAGTTTATTGCTGCCATGCAGGAAGCTGACCCAACCTTAGCAGCTGCTCCAACTTTTCAAGAAAATCTGGAATTCTAGGTTTTATGGAATGTTTCCACAATATTTATGATTTTTCTCATTCAGTGATCAGCCTACTGATCTCCAGCTTGCTGTTTTTCATCTAGTCTAACCACACATCTTAATAGATGTGGAAGCCAGCCTGAGAGAAGTGAGTGCCTTGCTGAAAGTCCAATGGCTAGGTGGCAGCACTGGAACTCGAACCCAGATCACCTCCCTTTTCTGCTGCATTATTGCCACGGTGAGCATAGCATTCTACCCGTAACAGGATTCAACAAGGGATTGCTAGATAATTTCCATGGATTAGTAAAGGTTTTCATAACTATGCTCTAGCACACCCCCGAAGGGCTTCCCTAGTGGCTCAGTGCTAAAGAATCCTCCTGCCAGTGCAGAAGACACCAGTTCAGTCCCTGGGTTGGAAATTCCCCTGGAGGAGGAAATGGCAACCCACTCCGGTATTCTTGCCTGGGAAATCCTATGGACAGAGAAGCCTGGTGGGGTACAGTCCATGGGGTTGCAAAGAGTCAGACACAACTGAGCGACTAAACAACAGCAACAGCAATAATACCCCTGACACTATCCCTAAGATACTTAACACATTTTTGTCATTTGTCTTTCTTTTTAAATGTTGTTTCAATTTTTCTTTGTATTACTTCATTCAGCTCATTTTTTCTTTACTGTATTTAATATTTTTCTCTTCGTTGAACAATGCTTCCATACTCTCTGTATTTCACATATATCATCCAAGTTTCTGTATTTGGCTCTTATTCCTTAGAACTCAGTCTCTCAAGGTCTGAAAGTATCTTTAATTGATTATATCTTTTCTGTATATTGCTATGTACTCATTAGAGGGGATAAAATTTAAATTTGTAAATTGGAACATTAGGCTAATGGAGTCAGTTGTTGTTGTTGTTAGTCAGTTGCTCAATTGTGTCTGACTCTTTGTGACCCAATGCACTGTTGCACACCAGGCTTCCCTGTCCTTCCCCATCTCCTGGAGCTTGCTCAAACTCATGTGCATTGAGTCGATGATGCCATCCAACCATCTCATCCTCTGTCAGCCCCCTTCTCCTCCTGCCCTCAATCTTTCCCAGCATTAGGGGCTTTTCCAATGAATTGGCTCTTCGTCTCTGGTGGCCAGAGTATTGGAGCTTCAGCTTCAGCATCAGTCCTTCCAGTGAAGATTCAGGGTTGATTTCCCTTAGGATGGACTGGTTTGATCTCCTTGCTGTCCAAGGGAGTCAGTTAGCAAATCCATTTTCCATGAAGGATGCCACTGTGTACTCCTCAGAGAATATGAGGAGAATGTCCACCTGTCTTCAAGCCTTCAGATCTTGAATTCAGTGCCTGTAAGAGAAGAAGCACTTATACAGAGAGATAAATATATACTCTGGCTGGGACTTCTTTCTGTGACTTCAAATAATTTTTGGAAAACTTTGTTTCCAAAGGCATAAGGTACAGAGAAAGGAAAACTACTCTTGTGAAGACATAAGGGTGAAACAGTAAGGAGTCTATTACTATGGAGCTGTTAGCCACACTCACACACGTAGAAACCAGACTAGGAACTCCGTTGTTCACACTTGTATTTAGGCTTGATGGGAAACTATGCTGTGATTCTGTTACTGAGCGTCTCCTCCATTTGAAGAGCACTTAGTTCCCAAAGGACTTCCACATGGTACTTTTCTTATTTTATCATGGGAAACCTGAGGCTCAGAGAAGGTGAGTTTTTGTCATTGCTCAATACTTCACAGACCAGTCATAGAAAGAGAGAGACTAGAACTTGATCAGCTCCATTGCTCTTTCTCTGAGCTCTCTCTCAGCTTTGGGGTTGTTCTCACTAGCCTCCATGTCACGACGATCCATGTTAGATGACCTGCTGAAACAATTATGCACATTCGCCTACCCTAGGTAGTGCCATTAAAGACAATGGCTATCCATGGAAGTGATTAAATATATTAATAAAAGATCTCTAACTCTCAGACTCTAAATTCTTTGTGCATGAGGACTGTTATGGTAAGAAAAGGAAGAAATGTTTTCCTGAGTGGGATTTTCATACTAGCAAATTGGCTGTTCTGTCTTAAATTCATATTGTTACTAACTGGCCTTAGAATTTGTGTTCTGGGCTGTGCATATGCTAAGTAGCAATTTTCCCTACTTGTTTGATTATGGAATAGCACACACATTTTACCTTATGAAAAAAAGAAACAGCTTGTGCTGCCTCAGGAAGAAACATCTCATCTAATAATTATGCTTTGAGACATTGGCATAGCTAGATGCTGACCCATGAGCAGGCCAGGGAAAGAAACATGGAAAAAGCAGTTTTGTTCTGGGCTTTTTCCTCAACTGGATTTAAAAACAAACATCCTTAGAGCAAAGCACTGAAGGGTGAGAGGCAGCAAAGCGGCAGATTATTAAAGCATTCATCATACAATTGCAGGCAGGCCCAGGAAGGGTACCAGTCTTGCCAGGGCTGTCTGGATGAAAACTTCTTGTAAATGTTCAAGAGTCCCCAGAAGAACTCTCTAGGCAGGAGAAAGGGAAGGGCTGAGTGACTCCCTTGCAACTCTGCTTCAATAGTTTCTGAACTGTAGCTTCTGAAACCTTTCAAGGAAAGGGTCAGTTACATGTGGGAGGTTGAGCTTTGGGGATTGGAAGACTGGATATTTAGCATTACTTCAGTGATGGTATCCTGAGCATGGATTTTTATATACTTGTTCATTTATATGATTGAGAACTAAGTGTGTACAATGTCAGGTGCTTTTTCTTGTCTGATGAAATGATGGAATATGTCTTTTTGTATTTATAGATTCACTTTTAATTTTAAGTCTGATTAACTTATACTGTAATTCAGTTCAGTTCCTATAGGAATGTAGTAAATTTTTGCTTTAGTCTCAGTACAATGTCTGGTCAAATTGTCTATTTGGTTTCAACTTTGGCCTTGACCTTTAAGGCTAAGTAACCAGGGTCTTTAATGTTGCTGATGAAATCTCTGAAGTTGGGATGATCAATGACTGAGTGACTGTATTAGTTATCATCATGTATAATGTACATGATAAAATCAGTAGTAGGCACAAAGCATGTCTATCTGAATAACCTCATAAGATACAGATAAGTATGCTATACGTAAGGGACTTTATATATTGAAATTTCCACTTAAAATACAAGTGTATGTTAATTATCATAAGAATATTTCAGTTATTGATCATAAATATTGATAATTTCATGAACAAAACAGCTAAGAACCTTCCAATAACTAGGGCTATAAATTGACAGTTAACAGACAGTAGATTAGCTCCCTGGCTTTAAGGGTTTATATGCTATTTGAACCAGCATATGTTTATAGGCAAATAAATGATACAAAAAAACATAAGAATAAAGGTTGCATTATATCATAGTTAGCTTCTTTGTAGAACTGTTTGCATTGCAAAAACTAAACAAAACTTTAACAATGGTATTTGATTTTTAGTTATTTCAGTTCAGTTCAGTTTGGTCGCTCAGTTGTGTCCAACTCTTTGCAACCCCATGAATCGCAGCACGCCAGGCCTCCCTGTCCATCACCAACTCCCGGAGTTCACTCAAACTCACGTCCATTGAGTTGGTGATGCCATCCAGCCATCTTATCCTCTGTCGTCCCCTTCTCCTCCTGCCCCCAATCCCTCCCAGCATCAGGGTCTTTTCCAGTGAGTCAACTCTTCACACGAGGTGGCCAAAGTATTGGAGTTTCAGCCTCAGCATTAGTCCTTTCAATGAACACCCAGGACTGATCTCCTTTAGGATGGACTGGTTGGATCTCCTTGCAGTCCAAGGGACTCTCAAGAATCTTCTCCAACACCACAGTTCAAAACCATCAATTCTTCGGCACTCAGCTTTCTTCACAGTCCAAGTCTCACATCCATACATGACCACTGGAAAAACCATAGCTTTGACTAGACGGACCTTTGTTGGCAAAGTAATATGTCTGCTTTTTAATGTGCTATCTAGGTTGGTCATAACTTTCCTTCCAAAGAGTAAGTGTCTTTTAATTTCATGGCTGCAGTCACCATCTGCAGTGATTTTAGAGCCCAAAAAATAAAGTCTGACACTGTTTCCACTGTTTCCCCATCTATTTCCCAGGAAGTGATGGGACCAGATGCCATGATCTTCGTTTTCTGAATGTTGAGTTTTAAGCCAACTTTTTCACTCTCCACTTTCACTTTCATCAAGAGGCTTTTTAGTTTCTCCTCACTTTCTGCCATAAGGGTGGTGTCATCTGCATATCTGAGATTACTGATATTTCTCCTGGCAATCTTGATTCCAGCTTGTGCTTCTTCCAGCTCAGCATTTCTCATGATGTACTCTGCATATAAGTTAAATAAGCAGGGTGACAATATACAGCCTTCATGTACTCCAATTTGGAACCAGTCTGTTGTTCCATGTCCAGTTCTAACTGTTGCTTCCTGACCTGCATACAAATTTCTCAAGAGGCAGGTCAGGTGGTCTGGTATTCCCATCTCTTGAAGAATTTTCCCCAGTTGATTGTGATCCACACAGTCAAAGGCTTTGGCATAGTCAATAAAGCAGAAATAGATGTTTTTCTGGAATTCTCTTGCTTTTTTTGATGATCCAGCGGATGTTGGCAATTTGATCTCTGGTTCCTCTGCCTTTTCTAAAACCAGGTTGAACATCTGGAAGTTCATGGTTCACGTATTATTTAAATGTGAATTTTTTCCAAAAACAGTCCTGTTTAGGAAATTCTTCAAAGAGATATCATTATTTCTGCCAAATTTTAAAAGTCTGATTAGTAGCATTTTTAAAGTCAAGCTTATTAAGATATGATCTATGTATAGGGAAAGCTGCCCATTGTACATATACAGTTCAATGAGTTTTGACAAATGTAAAATAGTCATGTAATCATCATCACAATAAAAATCTAGACTATGTCTGTAATTAGTTTCCTCAGGCTGCCACTCCATAGTACCACAGATTAGGTGACTTAAACAAAGGAAGTGTGTCTTCTCAGTTCTGGAAGCTCTTCAACACATTTGTGGTAGGATAGTTTAGCTCATCATTTTTCCATCAGCCCAGAAAGTTCCCTTGTGCCCCTTTCCAGTCAGTCCTCTTTCCTGAGCCCAGCCCTTGACAATTCATTGATATTTCCCATCCCTATAGTCTGTGTTTCCCAGCTGTCTGTGCTGAGGCTTACTTGCCTGCCACATGGGAGCAGTGGCAGCATCCTGGTGCAGGGGTCTCCCTAGTGTAGGACCACACACATGCAGATGGGGGTCCAGACCCCAGCACTGTGAGTGTCTTCAGAGTTGGCTGGGTTGCTGAGCTGGACACACACACACACTCTCTCACCAGGACCAGCTAGCTGTGTCAGCCACATGTCTACCTCCTGGGTTACTCAGCACAGAGCATCCCTCCTAGTGTCAAGGTACCTGGAAGAAAGATGGGGTGATGACAATAAGGTTGCTAGGTGAAGTTGAGTAGCTGATTCTGGTCTAGGCAAGAAAAGCCTAGTGGTCAACCTTTCTCAAAAAGGTGCACATTTCCAGTATCCAGAGGGCTGGGCAATCTTCACTGACTGCCCCTTTCCTCGGGGCCAAGGATATCATCCTCCTTGTAAGAGGTCTTTCTTCAGATAAGGTGATTGATGAAATTATATCTTAAATAATACTAATGGCCATTGCCATTTGCAGACTATTCATAACATGACAGATATCAGTTCAAATGCTTTTAGGTAAGTTATAGTGAATTCCTGCACTAGTATAATTTTTCTCATTTAGCTGGGTCTTATTAAAATTTGTTGTTGTTCAGGCATTCAATTGTGTCTGACTTTTTACACCCCCAGGGACTGCAGCATACCAGGCGTCCCTGTCCTTCATTATCTCCCAGAGTTTGCTCAAAGTTACGTCCGTTGAGTCGATGATGCCGTCCAACCAGCTCATCCTCTGTCACTCTCTTCTTCTCCTGCCCTCAATCTTCTCCTGCATCAGGGCATTTTCCAATGAACTAGCTCTTCGCATCAGGTGATCAAAGTATTGGAGCTTCGGCTTTGGCATCAGTCCTTCCAACGAATATTCATGGTAGATTTTCTTTAGGATTGGCTGGTTTGATCTTCTTGCTGTTCAAGGGACTCTCAAGGGCCTTCTCCAGCACAATTCAAAAGCATCAATTCTTAGGCACTTAATCTTCTTTATGGTCCAGCTCTCACATCTGTACGTGACTACTAGAAAAACTATAGCTTTGACTATATGGACCTTTGTTGACAACGCAATGTCTCTCTAATTTTGTATGTATGTATTTCTCTGCTTTTGGAAACACATAAATGGAAGTTTAATGTGCTTGAGGCATTTGCCCAACTCTTACATCCTTTTTATATTCAAACTTATTTTCTGATACAGACAACCTAATGTGATATTGGACTTCCCAGATTTTCTCATTGTTTACTTTAGAGGTGTCATGAAAATCATCTTCATGAATTCCCCCCATCCTTGCCTTCAACAGAGGTCAAGCTGCCCTGAGCCTATGACGAGGAAGAAGATGGAGGATGAGATGCTAATGATGATAAATGATAAACATAAAATCACTTCCTGCCTTTTTTTCTAGAACATACTACAACAAATAAGATATTTAAAAATTTGTGGTCTCATTTTTTCCCTCTAAGCACAGTTTGTATTGATCTTTCTAAAGGAAACCCTCCAATATGGGTCCTGTGTAACTGGAAGACACCAGAGAAGTTCCTTTGTTTTTAACATCATAACATTTCAGAGAGAAACATCTTAGCCTGAAGACAGTGGAATTAATAAAATTATTTTTTTAAAACAAATGAAGAAGCTGAAGCCAGGGAAATTTCCATAACTTGATCAGAGTCATAGAAACTGCTTCCTGACTGACTGGTTCTCAATTTCCTGCCTGTTCTATGCTTCCATCCCACCTCTCAGAAGTAGCTGCTAAGTCTGACTCTGTGCGACCCCATAGACGGCAGCCCACCAAGGCTCCTCTGTCCCTGGGATTCTCCAGGCAAGAACACTGGAGTGGGTTGCCATTTCCTTCTCCAATGCATGAAAGTGAAAAGTGAAAGGGAAGTTGCTCAGTCGTGTCGGACTCCTAGCAACCCCATGGACTGCAGCCTACCAAGCTCCTCCATCCATGGGATTTTCCAGGCAAGAGTACTGGAGTGGAGTGCTACTGCCTTCTCCGTCTCAGAAGTAGAGGTAGGTGAAATTCCCACCATTGGAGTTAAATTTTTTTTTCTGGTCTAAGGCAGCATTGACATATGGGATTCATTTTATGTTCCAACTTGAATATATTTGAAATGGTTACCAAAAGCACTATGTTGAGCAGAATTTTGAATGTATACCTGGGCTTAATGTGAAAGGGTGTCATAATCGTTTTCTGGTGTCTGAGTATAGGTTGGGAATAGTGGCAGCATCTGTATCTGCCAATCCTGGGGTAAGGCAGTGCCACGCCAGTTTTTTGTTTTTTTTTTTTAAGAAACATCGTTCAGAATAATACATTAATGTTAACTTGTAAATATATCTTATCATCTGTTAGTAACTACTGGAGCTAGGTGAGATTTGAAGAAGAAGAAGACCTATGGATCTGGCACATGGAGTTGCTCTTAGATGACAGACTCAGTTGGGGAAAGGCAGAAGTGATGGGTGGGAATCTGGGCCAGCAAGAACTGTCAGTGCGGAACGAGTGCCTTGGTCTATAGCAGAGCTGTGGCTAGTGCCAACAAGCAGAAAGGATTCAGAAATCAGAGGTGGGAAGGTGCTAGAGTGACCGATTGTCCCAGTTTTAACACAGTGGTAGTCCCGGGCAAACTAGATGGATTGGCTATACTGGAAAGCACAAACAGAACTTTGGCCTATGTCATAGCTTAAAGTGAACACACTATTTGGTCAGTGCATTATCAAGCTATTGCTGTGATCATGCTACGTACCAAACAACCCCCCAATTCTTAGTGGTTTGAAACCACCAGCACTTCTCTTTTTTGGTTCTATAGACCTGCTGCAGTTTGGACTCAGGCAGACTGTAGTTTGAGAACTACAGGTTTCTGCTGTGTGACTGTCATTCTCTTTGCACCTATGACTTTTAGAACAATTTCTTCTTATAGAAATGGATTGGGCAAGAGACCAATGCAAATTGTGCAGATATGCTTAAAGCCTTGGCTTGTGTCAAATACACTAAAGTTCCATTGGCTTAAGCAAAGTCATGTGGCCAAACTCAGTATCAATGGGGTAGAGAAACATACCCCACTTTTAATGATGCCATATCCTGTTTAGTCATGTGGCAAAGTTCATGGATGGATATTCCTTCAATAAAGAGGGAGTAAGGCCTGGGACCACTATTCAATCTATGAAGTCAGTAAGTAATCTGTGTCCAGACCCAAACAAGTGTATCCATATTTCTCCAGCACCGGCATATTAGGTGCCCCATAACTGTGTGAAAAATGAATGAATACCTCTAAAATAGGATTTTCTTATAATAAAGTGGTTCATGTTCCCATTTTTTCAAAAGTTGTCTGGCCCCTTTATTATTAGATGTTAGGAGCCTCCTGAGGGATGCTGTAGGTCAGATGTCCTAAATGGCTGTTAGGAAATCTTTCCTTCTCTTGTCCAGGAGTTTTTCCCCCTCTGCATTTCTCATCCTCCAGTTAGATGGCAGGCTCCTGGAAGCCTGGAGAAGTATGAGAGGTGTCCTGGCCCTTTCCAAACCAGGAAGACATAGTGACCTGCGTGTTCCAGGGACTGGTGCTAATTGTCCCCTCCAACGCTCTTCCTCAACACCTTACCTCCCCCCACCCACCCCCAGGGGTTGGCACATGGCTGGCTTGTGTTCCTAGAATACTGCTTGACTTGAAGATGAGGCTTGTGACTTAAAACCTTTTTATATTTCAGAATTAAATGCAGACATAATCACTACCCTTTCTTCCCCCACCGTCTGTCCCCACAGCCATTGTGTATGTGTGTGTGTAGTGTATTTGCTGAAATCATTTTAAATGTTTGCTATGATCCTGGTATTACATTTCCAATTTTGGATACTTTTGATTTTTTTTTTTTTTAACTAAGCAATGAAAAGAACTGTTAGATGTGGAGAGAAAAATACTTGAAAAGTTAGCCTAATATTAGACGATCTTGTATGGAAGCTGAGCCTTCTCTGGCACACAGAGGAATTCAGAAGTGTCTGTGTCCCTTAGCAAGCACTCAGGTATTCTTTTATATTTAGGATCCAAAGTACCCAGGAAAGAGTCACAGATCACCTTAGGTCAAACCTAGCTTTCAGCTCTGAAGACTTCCAGCACAGACATCTGAGCTTGTTGCACAGCAGAAGCCACAGTTTCCTTTCAAGCTTAAAAATGTATTCAGCAGCTCAGAATGAAGCCGCAGGACTGAGCCAACTGTGCTCCATGTATAGGCACAGGGCACTCCTCTTTACATAAAGCTGAGGGGACATGGCTGAACACAGAGTCTCTCCTATTTAACATAGACCCGTTCCTGAAGAGTTTGCTGTGCCAACATTCACTTTTAAATTTTGAAATTGTATTTGGAATTAATTGTTGCTGTGCACTAAGAACTTGGCCTAAAGAAAATCCTCCCAAGTCTTAAAAAAGAAAAAGACTTGGCTGTGTCATAAATTTCATCATGTAGAATTGTCCTTTTTCACCGACTTCAATAAAAGACTGGAGGAGACTTTTGAAAAAATGTGTGGCCTCTAAATGATGTAATACCACATGACAGCAAGAGAGAAGAAATAGGATGTTAATAGCACTTAAAAAGAATTACAGATCGTAAAGGCTTTCCTTGGATGCTGATCCATAGATGTTGTTTTGTGACGTATTGCTGATCTGTATTAAAATCCCAGGGACAAAACTGGGGTAGGGTCAGCCCAGGGATTTGCTTTCCTGCTATTGAAGTGTTTCAGAATTTTGATTCCTCCTTTCTCTTTACCTCCCATTGGTCCAGCCAGGTACATTGCAAGAACATTTCTGAGTTCTTTTCAGCACTTGAGACCTTTTTTCTATCTTCAAACCTTGAGGAATATAACACATTCTTGTCATTATCAATAAATCACAGTGACTGATTTTTCCCTGGGTGAATGTCTTCAGGGGGTTCCTGTGTAGTTAGAAAAGAGTAACTTCCCTTCCCCCACCGCATGTGATCACTGTTGTTGACATGTATAAATCATTTCATGTTTATTTTGTATTTGATGCAAAGAGCCAACTCATTGGAAAAGACCCTGATACTGGGAAGGAGTGAGGGCAGGAGGAGAAGAGGGTGACAAAGGATAAGATGGTTGGATGGCATTACCAACTTAGGGGACATGAGTTTGAGCAAACTCTGGGAGATTGTGAAGGACAGGGAAGCCTGGTGTGCTGCAGTCCATGGGGTCACAAAGAGCTGGATATGACTTAGTGACTGAACAACAGTTTGCTTCCACCGTCTCTGTTCTCTGATTAACTTGGTCAGTCACTCTTTATACCTTGTAAGATGGACCTAATGATACCTGCTGTACCAAATAGTGGGGTAGTTCTGTGTCCTTCATGGAAATTGGAAATGTGGGATGTTGTTGAGTTGTTCCAAGGATTGGGTATCTATTGGTATTAGTGGGAAGGGGCCAGAGATGCTTAATATTCAGCAATGCACAGGACAGTCCCACATAATAACTGGTTGCACTCCAAATAAGAACATTGCGAACAGATATGAACATTTTGTGAAAAGTTTAGCATGGCATTTGAATGCAGTTCATAGCTCATGTCAAGTACTGATGCCTTGTAATGAGACTGACTTCAGTTACGCTCTTACCCATCTGCAAGAGGACACCTCTTTCTTGCTACTTGTTGTGAGACCAGTGGGTTCATCTTCTATTCATCTAAGCTCATTTAAGAAAACGACACTTCTAGTAATCACTATGATAAAAGTAACTATTCTTCAAGGAGCACGTAATCATTCTCTAGGTACAGAACAAGGAAATTTTCATGCTTTAACCCATTTCTTCTTCAGGACAAACCTTGGAGCAGATGATAAGATTATCTAGTGCAGATGAGGAAGTTTTGGCTACCAAATCTTGCTAACTTTATTTCCAATCAAGAATCAGAGTTTCAAGGGGTGGAGAGGGTGGCTCGTTCCTTGGGCGACAAAGTGTGGTTCCTCTCCTCTCTTTGCTTCCCCTAGCCCTTCCCCTACTAAAAACAAACAAGATTAAGCAAATAAGCAAGAAAACCAAAGTGTGAGCTCTTTAATAAAGGCATTCAGGGCCACCAGTTTAGTCTGCACACATATAGTGTTCTTCCTGTTTCTGGAGATCACCCAACAGGTGAGGCCTTGGTTTGATCAGGGCTCCCTGGAGCAGTGTGGTGTGACATTCCCTGGAATCCCTAATGGTATCATTTGTCTGAAATGTACCAGGTTTCTGACTCCAGCACGTACCGCATGATGTATCATGATGATTGGGACACTCATCTGGGACACTCCCAGCCATACTGGGGAGGCTGCTTGAAGCTTGGTCCTAATCTGGCAGATGGGGTCAAGATGGCTCCCAGAATCTTTATGTGTTAAATATAACAGGAATCTGTAAACATTCCCTTTGAGTGTTTTGCTCTAGAAATTTGTAAACTGGGAGATGTCTGTAAGATGAGTTATTTAATCTTATAAATATTTTTCTCTATGTAAAGAGGAACTGCTTTATATAAAGATCAACCTTAATTAGAAGAACATATGATGTCATTATGGTATGGGTTTGTTGAAAGCCTAATAATTGGATTATCATTGTGGGCTGTCATTAAGTAGAACATCACTCTAGATTACAGCAGTGACTTAACTTGAGTCAAAGAGCATTTTCTGAATTTGTTTTTCCCAGAGAGTCAGGCCACCCTCTTGACTGAAGTAATGTTTTTTTGTGGTATGTATATAAGGATGTGTGCCATGTCCACATTTATCCATTTTTATTCCAATGAATAAGAAAAGCTGCTTTTTAATCTATTTAATTCATTTTCACAGATCAGTGCATTTGCAAGAGTGGAGAGCAGAGACATGAGGTGAAATGGGGAGTCCTGACAAAAGCAATTGACAAAGGCACGGTTTATAATAAATGAGAATCTTGGAATTCTACTGCCAAATTATGCAGACCTTTCCAGAAAGAGTAAGTCAAAGTGGCTCGGATAACTGGCTCACAATTAACAGTGACAAAGAGCAGCATTGCTCCAGTCCTGCCTCTTCTATTGGTTTCCCTGTGGGTGTCCCTTTTGGGACTTCTCAGGTGGCTCAGCAGTAAAGAATCTGCCTGCCAATGCAGGATATGCAGGTTCGATCCCTGGGTCGGAAGATCCCCTGTGAAAAAAAAAGAAGATCCCCTGGAGAAGGAAATGGCAACCAACTCTTGCATTCTTGTCTGAAAAATCCCATGGATAGAGGAGCCTGGTGGGCTATAGTCCATAGGGTCACAAAGATTCCAACATGACTTAGCAACTAAACAACAACAACAAAGCCAGGAAATGTTGCAAAAATACCTTAGTTGGACCCAAGTGAGTTAGAATGATTAGTTCAGTCATTATCAGGACTTTGACAACAAAAGAGGCACTCAAGGCCACACAAGGAAAAATATTCCATGGTAAAAGGAAGTAAATGTCAGTAGTACAATGCTTACGATTTTGTACCTGAGAGTTCAAACAATGAGACCTGAATGACTCAAAGATGTTCTTATAACCACACAAATGTGTACTCTGGGGTCCTGGGCATAATGAGACTGTGGCCAGTCCAGTGTTCCAACCCCATCCTGGATCTCTGCCCCTGGTGTCCTGTTGAGCTTCCGCCTGGATCCATCCTGCCTCCTTTCATTTCTGGCACAACTCTGTTGTTTTCCAGTCCAGAACCCAAAGCAGCCCTTGCAAATCAGAGTGCCATATGGATAGGGAAGAAGGTAACATTGAGCCATCTCATTTATCCTCACAGCATTAGTTTGAGGTAGGGAAGGACAAGAGTTAAAAAATGACATCATAGAGAGACACAGTGAAGCAGGAAGAAATCAAGGACTGAGGTCAGGAAATGGTGGTGTTTGAGGACAAAGCCCCAAGGCTTCTAACAGCCAGTCTTAGGCTCTTGGACAGGATGAAACTGCTAGCATACTACAGGGAAACAGAAAAACTATGTTAGTAGTTTTTGCTTGTTCGTTTTTAATAATCCGTAGGCCACATCCCAGCTAAAGTTAGTGGGTAAATAGAACCTATTTCTCTCTTTGTAGCATTTGTCAAGTCAGATTTTTTTTTTTTTTTTTAAGCACCTTGCTTGGTCAAAAGCATCTGGAAAAATGGCCAAACCATTTTTTCTCACCATTTCCCTTTAGTTCTGACAAAATAGGATTGCAAACTGAGAATGAGGATTGCTGCTCTGGTCCCCAGGTCCCCAGGACTGCCTTGCAGGACTGAGCCAGCTTTGTCTGTTTAAGATGAGTGCTCACCTGGGTGCCACCAGGGAAGAGATCTTGCGACACAGGTGAGACAGCACAGCCCTCCCACCCAGGCTCCATCCCCAAGTGCTCAGCTCAAGGGTTCTATAAGGATTCCCAGAGATGGAGCATTTGCTGGCAGAAATATTGTTGACATGAAAGAGCCAGTGCCAAGATTTTAGGATGCTTATATAGCTCATGTCCATTGCAGTGGTCTTGGATCTCTCCCTCTTAATTGCCATTCCTTGTCTCTCGCTAGAAGCCTCTTACATTGAATCTCTTGATGGTAGAACATTGTAATGCAAAGGAACAATCTTTGGGCTGGGAGCTCTGAGACCAACATTCTTTTTGATGGATTAAATATATATATTTTTTCATTGTTAGGCCATTTGTCTGGTAGGTTGAGAGATGGCTCTTGATTTTATCTTGGGAAATTTCCTTTTTAATTGAAAACACTGGTCCTCACCTTTAAGATCTTCCTATTTTAAGGAAGAAAAACAGACCTCGATATTCTTAGTTAATGTTTGCAGAATGACTTTCGGGTGATTAGTGGAAGAGTTCCTTCTGCCTGTCAAGTTGATCCAATTTCAGTGACTTAGTTTTTTAAACTCATTGAATCACCTTGTTTTGTCTTTGTGGCACAGTCATTGCTAATTGTAGACTCTCAGAGCTAAGGGGACTTGGAGTTCAGTTCTTTTTGTAGATAAGGACATTCAGATCCAGACACATAGCTGCATTTGCTGGTGTGTAAGAGACATCCTTCCCCAGTGTAGCAAGCAAAAATTTCCTCGCATCTTATGAGTCATGGTTGCTGACTGAAGGAAGATGTAAATATCAAATTTGCTTTAGAGCAGTTATGTCATCAGAAGAGAAAATACGTTATTTCGTTCACATAACTATAGTATAACGCATTTCCAATAGAAAATTAGAAGTTGTGAGTATATATGCTGCTGCTGCTAAGTCAGTTCAGTCGTGTCCGACTCTATGCGACCCCATAGACGGCAGCCCACCAGGCTCCCCCGTCCCTGGGGTTCTCCAGGCAAGAACACTGGAGTGGGTTGCCATTTCCTTCTCCAATGCATGAAAGTGAAAATGAAAGGGAAGTTGCTCAGTCATGTCCAACCCTCAGCGACCCCATGGACCGCAGCTTTCCAGGCTCCTTCGTCCATGGGAGTTTCCAGGCAAGAGTACTGGAGTGGGGTGCCATTGCCTTCTCCGTGTGAGTAAATATAGTAATATGTAATCTGAAAAAGGTAAATTCTGAAAAATAATTGTGTTCATGCATGCTGTTGCTTATCACTTCCAATAAATATGTAATGAAAGTACAGAAAATACCCCCTCCCCTGAAGTCTTCAGTGACATTATGCATGCATCGTGCACATGAGTAAATATGTTCAGTAACCTTTTAAAATCTCACGTAACCCGACTGTGCTTTGCAAACACCCAGGGCCCCTTCAGAAAGAGTCACTTGTAAACAATTTTCAGAACTGTGAAAAGGATTTCAAAAGGTTTTTTTTTTTTTTCTCCTTTACCAAAGAAAGCCTTGTGAGAGGAGGAGGAGCAGGCGGGGGTGGGGAGTGTTAGAGATAAGAGCTGCTGCTGCTGCTAAAACCCCACACCCAGTGGCTGGTTAGTGATTCAGTGTAGAGGGCAATTGAGAGAGAAGCTCAGCTGGTGCCTTGAAAAAAAAAAATAGAGTGCAAGTCTGTTCTCAGCAAGTAATAGCCTCCATCATTTTAACCTGGGCCAAGTGGGTGGAACTGCCCCTCCCCCCTAGCCCCCGCAGTCCTCTGGCTGCCCTTGACTTTCATTCATTCTGATTTTACCAGCACAGAACAAAGACAGGGCACTGGGAGGCAAGGTGGGAACTGCCCCAGGCCTCACTCTAGGCCCAGATCTGAATGGGAAGTGGGCTATTAGTCCCTGAAATTGCTCTCTGGGTTTTCCTTGGCCTGTATGGTTCTTTTTTGTACTTATATACTTTTTTCTTTTTCTTTTTTTAATAACTTGGTTTTGAATTGACCAGCAGACCTGTCTGTTTGCTCAGCTTGATCTAAATTGGCTTTTGGTTCAAACTTCAGGTGGTTTTTCAGTTTGACTCTGCTCCTCTCTCTCCAGGAAGACAAGTTCGCCCATATTTAGCATCTTTGCTGACAGAGAACCAGCAGGCTTGCTGTTTGAATCTACATCTGAATGTACCGTTTGGCCAAAAAAAAAAAAAAAGATCACTCTTTTAGGTTCGTGGAATTTGGTTGCTTTATTTTTGGCCACAGTGCTTCTCTGTCATGTTGTTTTACATTTCTCTGGAATTCTCTCTTCTGTGGCTCTTTCAGCAAATTTTCTCTGCGTTGCCAGCTTTTATGAACAAATGGGAGACAGCCTGAGTTCTGCAGTGTTCATCAATACTGGAACCTGAAGCACCTATGGGGGGTGCCCCACACAGAGATACTGTCTCTGGAGGACTGCGTCTTGAAAACAGAATTATCACTTACTCTCCTAAATCAGTCAATCCTGCACCTTTCGCAGTGTGTCAGTGGTGAACCTGTGTATGCTCCTAATAAAGTAATAATTAATCATTACCACTCAGATGCAGTATCACATATTAACAGGGGTAGTTCAAAACAATCCACAGAATGTAAAGGATACAAGCCAGTAACTCTCCTTCCCATAAGATAATTTCAAGGAACATTTTTCTGTAAACTTAATTTTGGGATTCTATATTTGATTTCATGTTGATAAATTTGGGAGAACAGAGGTTCACAAAAATTGTGCTTTAGAGAATTGCCCGAGTAATTGTGGTTAGGTATTGATCTAGGTTAGAAGTTGTAGCTGAAACCCGGTGGCCCGAGCGGATGGACAGAGAGAGGCAGTGTAAAGAGTGACTGCTGCTAAAGAGAAAGCACAGCTTGACAGGAAAATGGCCCAAACAGATTTTATTCAGCAACTATTGCAGTAGGGGTAAAGAGACCTCAATATAGAACTGGGCTCAGTTCTAAAGACATCATGGACAAGGCAGGATTTATAGCCAAGGAGCAGGGTGGGGTCAGTGGGTGGAAAATTACTGAGAGCAAGCCTGGGATGGGGAAGGATGTTGGTTAAACAGACCTGACAGGATTCTTGAAGGCAGGCCAGGGCGATCAGGTATCACTCAGTGAATGAAGAATTTGATCAGATAGAGAGGGTGATCAGATATGAGGATGAGGGATTCTCTAAATTGACTTAAGCAAGACTCTTGCTAAAACTGATGGTTCAGGCACAAGAAGGAGGGACGCCAGGACTGAGGCCCAGAGGGCTCAGAGGAGCCCCATTAAAGTTTCATCAAGGACAGAATTTTGTCGCTGCAAAGATGTCTGATTATGGCTTTAACTGGGCTAGATTGCTTTAATATATTGTGGTTAAAATTTGTTTTTTTTTTTCTTTCTTGCTGACCTTTGTATGTGGGTGGGAAAGGAGAAAGTTGGTGTTCACAGTCACTCACAGAACTTAGCAGATACAACCTTTTTCTTTTTTTATTTTAATTGATTTTTTTTTTTTTTTTTTGGCTGCACTATGTGGCTTGTAGCAGGATCTGAGTTCCCAAACCAGGGACTGAACCTGGGCCATGGTAGGGAAAGCGCTGGATTGCCAGGGAGCTCCCTACAATCTTACAACTGCATTTTCTGGAACAGTCTCTCCCCTTTGGTTCCCAGGGCAGGGGAAGAGACTAGAGAGCTGTGCAAAGGCTTTTCATTGACTCACCCAGAAGGGACACGGCCACTTCCTCTCACAACTCATTGGCTAGAACCAGTTACATCACCCCACGATGGCACCCCACTCCAGTACTCTTGCCTGGAAAATCCCATGGACGGAGGAGCCTGGTAGGCTGCAGTCCATGGGGTCGCGAAGAGTCGGACATGACTGAGTGACTTCCCTTTCACTTTTCACTTTCATGCATTGGAGAAGGAAATGACAACCCACTCTAATGTTCTTGCCTGGAGAATCCCAGGGATGGGGGACTGGGCTGCTGTCTATGGGGTCGCACAGAGTCGGACACGACTGAAGTGACTTAGCAGCAGTAGCAGTTACATCACCTCACCTAATATTAGACCTGGGAGCTGGGAAGAGTATGTGATAGTGAAAGTCCCTCAGTTGTGTCCAACTGTTTTTGACCCCATGGACGATACAGTCCATGGAATTCTCCAGGCCAGAATACTGGAGTGGGTAGTGTGTGCTGTGGGGAGGATTCATGCCTTTTTAGAGAAGTGGGGGCTTGCTAATTACCAATTGGATCCAAAAAGTCGACCCATGGCAATGGGGCCTCCTCCAACTCCACATTTCAGTGTGTTAGCTGATACCCGTTCCTCTACATCTTCGATCACCTCAGGTAAATTAATACCACCTATTCTTCAGGTCTGGTGGTTCACATGGTAAAGAATCTGCCTGCAATGCAGGAGACCAGGGTTTGATCCCTGGGTCCAGAAGATCCTCTGGAGAAGGAAATGGCAACCCACTCTAGTATTCTTGACTGAAGAGTCTCATGGATAGAGGAGCCTAATGGGCCAAAATCCATGAGGTCCAAAAGAGGCGGACATGACTGAATGACTAACAGTAACAGCTTTTCCCTTCGCCAGGGGATCTTTCCAACCCAGGGATCAAACCCTGGCCTCCTGCATTGCAGGCGGATTTAGAAGTTCACTTAATGAGGATTGTTGTGTGTTCTATATTTACACTTATACATGTATGTTATACATGCCTTCCGTTGCCTTTAGGAGCAAGGTCAAAAGAAATATTGCAAATATTTGCAAATATTGCAAACAAGAACAGGAAAAGGCTTAATTCTTAAATGTGTCTTGTTGTAGTTTTAATTCAGCCCAATTATTAGAACATATTTAAACCATCAAGCAAAATAGTTACATGGACCTTCCTTACCCCAGGCACAAAAGCTTTCAAATAATGGATGTGGATATTTCCTATTTCCAGGAATGTCCTTTGAACTTTTGTTCAGAGAACATCTTGAAAGGGAACAATTTAGGGATATTCTTTTCAGAGTGCCCACTTTGCCAGGAAGTGCTCTAGGAAGGGATTATGAACTGTATCTGGGAGGTGCATTAGTTTAGCAGTAGTGGTTAAGGGCTTCCCAGGTGGCTCAGTGGTAAAGAACACACCTGCCGGTGCAGGAGACGTGGGTTCTATCCCTGGGTCCAGAAGATCCCCTGGAGAAGAAAAGGGCAACCCACTCCAGTATTCTTTTCTGGGAAAGCCCATGGACAGAGAGCCTGGTGGTCTACAGTCCATGGGGCTGCAGAAGAGTGGGGCAGGACTGAACGACTAAGCAGCAACAGTGGTGCTTCAGGCCACATCGATACATGTAGATACATGTATGTATACGCATGTATGTATATGTGTGTATACAGTTGACCCTTGAACAATATAGAGGTTAGGGGCACCAGCCCTGCATGCAGTAACCCCCTCCCCCTGTATAATTTATAATCAGCCTTTCACATTCCAGTTCCTGCACACCTGCAAATTCAACCAATCCTAGATCATGAAGCACTTAGCACTTAAGTACTGAAAAAAGTTCACATATGAGTGGACCCGTGCAGTTCTGTGTTGCTCACTGGTCAGTGGTTATGTGTGTATGCATCATATGTGCGTGTATAAAGTTGTAGGTGGGCTGTGCTTCCTACAGCACGGCACAGCCCAGTGACTCCTGATTTACCCAGCTCGTTTACTAATTTTGTTATCTGATGGGACTCCTGGACTGGCTAACCCTGTGGAAACGGGCGACGAAAGCCCCTCCCTGGGGCTCTTGCTCTAAAAGAAACTGGTTGCCTTTTAGTAGTTTCTCAGCAAACAATGAAGAGATTTACTAGTTATTTCAGAGAAATGAGTGAATAAATTGGACATGTGGTGCAAATTATGCTAACTCTGGCAGCATTGGACATTTAAAAGGTCAAAAAAAGTCTCTATTATGGTAAAAGGAAAATTACAATTATGTAAATAGGAAGTTTCACTATATTACTTGTGTTAATCTCTTATCTCCAAAGGAGTAAATGGTTTTAGTGTATGGTATACAACACAGAACCATTAAGTCCGTGAAAGCAGTATTTACTGAGAGAAATAGGAAAGTCTAATTTAATTTAAAACCAGTGCATCCTGGGGAGCATCTGGCTTTTCCATATCATGCTTCAGAGCCATGAAGTGGAGCAGGCAAGGGTCCCCTGATGCATGTGAAGCAGTGAGGCCCACTCAGAGATGAGCCCTCAAAGACCTACAGGGTAGTATCCATGTTCTGATGCTTTTGGAGCGAGGCCATTTTCTCTTGAACCAAAACACACAATTGGGAACAGAAAAAATTTTGATATCCACATGTCAAGTCGGTTAGAATTAACTAGTTTGCTGAGCAGCTGAGCCAGATTTTACAAACTTGAGCTCGTTTGGGGTCCTAGATTCCTTCCTGGCATGCTGATTTTCAAGCTGGTGCCCATTATGCTGCTCATATTAAAATGCTATGAAAGCAAAGCATTTTGTGTTGAGTAGTTGAGCAAACTCTATTATACGGTAATTATACTATCAGTATAGAATCTAATTTTATATGGTGGAGGGGGTTTTAACCAAATGCAAGAGGAAAACTAACGAACAGAATTTTTTCTTTATCACTATGGGATGGTAAAATTACAGAACTGTGCTCACTTGGGAGGCTATTTTTAAACCTATTTCTACTAAATAAAATTAACTCCAATTTTGCTGTATTTTAATAAAACTTAGCCACTGTAAAAATAAATGTAAATTGTAGGGGGTTGCCTCTATCTGATGCTTGTTGACCAGGGAAAAATGCCTCTGTCAGTGACCAATCATAGGCACACTTGCTCCATTACACATACTATTTTAAGCGTCATTGGGATATTAGGCCTCAGGTTACAAGTGAGTAGGACCATCTCAGATGTAATTTCTTGCTAACATTGGTGACTTGGAAGATGTGGAAGGGGGAGGGGAAGACCTTGTTAGCTATGGAATCAACTGAGAAACTCAGGTTACTTATGAATTAATGAGATTGGTTATATCATTTATTGGATTTAATTAAATACTTCTTATTAAATGCCTGCCATGTGCAGGGCATTCCATTAGGGACTGGAGATGAGTAAGAGTAGGGAATATATAATCTACTGTGCATCATTTGTATTTGTTTATTGGTTGCTATATAAGTATTAAGAATCAAAGTAATTACAAAGAAAGGGATTATCCAGTACATGGATTATCCAAGCTCTTTACAGCTCCTTTTCCTCTGACTACTTTACAGCTCACATCTACCTCTTCAGGGAGAAAGATGAAAAAATAAATGAAAACAAAACAGTAAAGCTTATTTTCTGCTTGTTAGGAAACCTGGGAAACTGGGCAGTTGGGAGCAAGAAAATGTACCAGTTAAGAGTTATTAACTTAGTGGTTTTTCTTTGTTGTTTGATGCTATTGACAGATAAATAATGTACATATGCATTCATTTGTTATACACATGATATATTTCCAAAGATATTCATGTATGCAAACATATGGATATTAAGAATATACAGTACACATCCTGCACATGCTTAGGGTTGTGTGATGCATAACGTCTGTTCTGTTACAGCTAATGCAAGAGAAGAAGCAAATCTAGTAATCAGATTTCAGTCTGCATTTCCACAGTAAAGGGCTGTTATTTGTTTAAAGCTCTACACTTGGATGCAGAGTCAACAACATGAATTTATGGTCCTGGAAATGTGTGGCTTGCACAATCAAACATACTTATGGAAAACAGATTTTCATTTATTTAGTAAGTATTAATGGTATTCCCAGTTATTCAGTGGTAAAGAATCTGCCTGGCAATGCAGGGGATGCTGGAGACACAGGTTCCATCTCTGGGTCTGGAAGATCCCCTGGAGAAGGAAATGGCAACACTTTCCAGTATTCTCACTTGGATAAACCCATGGACAGAGGAGCCTGGTGGGCTACAGTCCATGGGGTCACATGAAATCAGACACAATTGAGCATCTGAGCATGCACAATGCACAATGCATTAATATACATTGGGAAACTTAGCCAAAAAAATCTTTATAATAAAATGAAATTGAAAACTAGATGGACTCATACACTACATTGTCCTTTTCTGACACACATCAGTGGTGGCAAGTCTTCTGCCAAAAAATATGCCATTTTTTTTTTACTGGCGTCATCTACACTGGATTTTACTTTTTTTTTTTTCCCCTCAAACTTGAAACTCTACTTCCAGCAGGAATTGTGGCCCCCCAGTTGGCCAGAATCTCAGAGAAGGGGCTACCTCTGGGGAGAGGGTCAGGCCAAAAGGGGAGGTTGCTATTTCCTACCCTTTTCTTTTACATCAAATGGCCTCCTCCCCTCAAGAGGAAACTTGATAAGTCTTGTAGTCCAGAGCTCTTCCCTTCAAAATTTGATCCTCTTTTAAGCCAAGGGTTTCCAATCTTTTGAGATATGAATGATGCACTTTTCAGCCTAAAAATGTTCATGAATTCCTAAATGATAGCAGATTTCAGATTTATATCATCCTTTCAAGCCATGATCCTAGAGAAAGAACTCCCTCCTCCCCATACTCAGGAAAGTTATGGGAAAGATTCTTATTAATTTGGGTCACATACCCATTCATTCCTCAAAAGTCAGATTCAGCTCTCTGGGCAGAATCAGCCCAAACTGAACCACATAGAATGGGGCTCAGACAAAAAAAAAAGCAATTCTTTTAACCAGAATAAAGGAGATGTGATGATGAGCTGGCAAAAAAGTGTATGTTTACCCACATTTACAAAAGTGCTTTGAAAAATGATGTAACAATATACAAATGCATAGCATTGATTTCCTTCTTTTGTTCTGCTATAGATTTAAAATAATGCTTAAAAATCAAGCATTATGTTCAATGTAGCATACATGTTAACATTGTGCTCTACGTTCAGTTCAGTTCAGTTCAGTTGCTTATGTGTCCGACTCTTTGCGACCCCATGAATTGCAGCACACCAGGCCTCCCTGTCCATCACCATCTCCCGGAGTTCACTCAAACTCACGTCCATTGAGTTGGTGATGCCATCCAGCCATCCCATCCTCTGTCATCCCCTTCTCCTCCTGCCCCCAATTCCTCCCAGCATCAGAGTCTTTTCCAATGAGTCAACTCTTCACATGAGGTGGCCAAAGTACTGGAGTTTCAGCTTTAGCATCATTCCTTCCAAAGAACACCCAGGACTGATCTCCTTTAGAATGGACTGGTTGGATCTCCTTGCAGTCCAAGGGACTCTCAAGAGTCTTCTCCAACACCACAGTTCAAAAGCATCAATTCTTCGGCGCTCAGCTTTCTTTACAGTCCAACTCTCACATCCATACATGACTACTGGAAAAACCATAGCTTTGACTAGATGGACCTTTGTTGTCAAAGTAATGTCTCTGCTTTTGAATATGCTATCTAGGTTGGTCATAACTTTCCTTCCAAAGAGTAAGTGTCTTTTAATTTCATGGCTGCAGTCACCATCTGCAGTGATTTTAGAGCCCCCCAAAATAAAGTCTGCCACTGTTTCCACTGTTTCCCCATCTATTTCCCATGAAGTGATGGGACCAGATGCCATGATCTTCTTTTTCTGAATGTTGAGCTGTAAGCCAACTTTTTCACTCTCCTCTTTCACTTTCATCAACAGGCTTTTTAGTTCCTCTTCACTTTCTGCCATAAGGGTGGTGTCATCTGCATGTCTGAGGTTATTGATATTTCTCCCACCATTCTTGATTCCAGCTTGTGCTTCTTCCAGGCCAGCGTTTCTCATGATGTACTCTGCATAGAAGTTAAATAAGCAGGGTGACAATATACAGCCTTGATGTACTCCTTTTCCTATTTGGAACCGGTCTGTTCTTCCATGTCCAGTTCTAACTGTTGCTTCCTGACCTGCATATAGGTTTCTCAAGAGGCAGGTCAGGTGGTCTGGTATTCCCATCTCTTGAAGAATTTTCCCCAGTTGATTGTGATCCCCACAGTCAAAGGCTTTGGCATAGTAAATAAAGCAGAAATAGATGTTTTTCTGGAACTCTCTTGCTTTTTTGATGATTCAGTGGATGTTGGCAATTTGATCTCTGGTTCCTCTGCCTTTTCTAAAACCAGCTTGAACATCAGGAAGTTCACGGTTCACATATTGCTGAAGCCTGGCTTGGAGAATTTTGAGCATTACTTTACTAGCGTGTGAGATGACTGCAATTGTGCGGTAGTTTGAGCATTCTTTGGCATTGCCTTTCTCTGGGATTGGAATGAAAACTGACCTTTTCCAGTCCTGTGGCCACTGCTGAGTTTTCCAAATTTGCTGGCATATTGAGTACAGCACTTTCACAGCATCATCTTTCAGGATTTGAAATAGCTCAACTGGAATTCCATCACCTCCACTAGCTTTGTCCGTAGTGATGCTTTCTAAGGCCCACTTGACTTCACATTCCAGGATGTCTGGCTCTAGGTCAGTGATCACACCATTGTGATTATCTTGGTCATGAAGATCTTTTTTGTACAGTTCTTCTGTGTATTCTTGCCACCTCTTCTTAATATCTTCTGCTTCTGTTAGGTCCATACCATTTCTGTCCTTTATCGAGCCCATCTTAACTGTTTTTAATGCACTAGGTCAGATGCCAACTAGCTTTTAAGAAGAAAAGTCCCGGTACATTTCTCTTTGATTTCCTATCAATCTTGATTTGTCCAGAATGTTCCAAAATTGCCTCTGACCAAAGAGAGTCAGTCCTCGATATCCTTAGGTATTCTTTCTTGCTTTTTCTCTTATTACCATATAGTGTTATTGTGGAGGACTGGTCGCACACAAACCAGTGATATTTGTCTCTTCCTTGTATTAAATCTGCTGCTTCACCCTTGCCAGAGCTTCAGTGGGTTGTCTCAGACTCCAGAGTTCCAGCTCACATGCACAAATACTATTTATTAACACTTAGGCCAGGAAGGAATGATTTCCAATTTCAGTTTAATGCCGTGCAGGAGCTGGGGTTTCCTATGGGGTTTTTGGCCAACGGGGTAGATTATAATACCATAGCCTCTGTTTCTGGTAAGTTCTCCTCTGGGAATCTTGGGGTCCTCCCTTGATACTAGACCTTGAGCATGCCCTGCAGTCTTTGCCCAGTAGTGTCTATACCTTTGAGTTTTGGTAGGAACCTGAGTGCTTTTCTCTCAGAAGGCATTTTTAAAGTGAATTGATTTATCTTATCATATACTCAAGAGAGGAATTGCTTTTCCTTCTCAGGTCTTTGTGAAGGGGACATTTTTTTCTCAGGGCAAGGGGATACTTTTTAACTTTTAATTTTTACAGAACAGCCAGGCTACTCTTACAAGAACAGCAACATTTTCCCCAAGGAGAGTTTCTCTTTTGAGATGGTGGAAGACTGGCATAATTCTTTAAAAAAATCTCCCTCTCTGGGCATCCTCTTAACACAAAGGTAAACCTGGATTTCTGCCTCAAGGTTGCACCCCCTGACGTGTTCCCCATGTTTATAAATGAATGGTATCTCTTCCTACCAAGATGACCAAGGCAAAAGCTGGAAGTCAGATCTGAGTCTTCTTTCTTTTCAACTTCCTAACTTCATTCAAGCCATTAGCAAGTGTTGTCATTTCTTCTTCCCATTATCAACTGATTCCGTTTCCTTCCATCCCCATTCACACAAACTTAATCTCTCCTCTGGATTGCTACGACAGGTCCTTCTGACCCAGTGTCCATAGTGCAGCTGGGCTTTCAGTTCAGTTCAGTTTAGTCACTCAGTCGTGTCTGACTCTTTGTGACTCCATGGACTTTAGCACAGCAGGCTTCCCTGTCCATCACCAACTCCTGGAGCTTGCTCAAACTCATGTCCATCTATTCGGTGATGCCATCCAACCATCTCATCCTCTGTCGTCTCCTTCTCCTGCTTTCAATCTTTCCCAGCATCAGGTGGCCAAAGTATTGGAGCTTCAGCTTCAGCATCAGTGCTTCCAATGAATATTCAGGGTGGATTTCCTTTAGGATTGAGTGGTTTGGTCTCCTTGCAGTCCAAGGGACTCTCAAGAGTCTTCTCCAACACACCACAGTTCAAAAGCATCAATTCTTCCACTCTCAGTCTTCTCTATGGTCCAACTCTCACATCCATACATGACTACCAGAAAAAAAAAAAGCTTTGACTAGACAGACCTTTGTTGGCAAAGTAATGTCTCTGCTTTTTAATATGTTATCTAGGTTTGCCATAGCTTTCACTGAAGTGCAAATGTGATCATGTGATTTCCTTACATACAACTTACAGGTGGCTTCTCATTTTCTTCAGGCAGGATTCCAGAAATAGTGCAGCATCTTTCTCATCTCTCTCACCTGTCTCTCACTATTTCCTTTATCACAATCATTGTTCTGCTTATACCAAGCCCTCACTTTATATAGGGCCCTGGACTGACTTCTGGACCCATTGATTGTGCAGTTCTATTCTCTGGAAATGTCACTCCTCAGATCCCCTTCCTTCACATTATATATATTTCTACCTAGGTTCAGATTTCTGACATCCCCCAGCTGGGCTGAAATGCCCCTACCATGGATCCTCTGTGTTCTCTACCACAACACCCTGTTCATCATTACTCTTCAAATTGCCTTTCCTGCCAACAAGACAGTGAGCTGCATGAAGACACCAGCTATGTCTGCTCTGGCACTGTCGTGCTCCCAGAGGTTAGAACCCACCTGGTACATAATGGACACCCATTACGTATTTACTGTAGCAAATACATTAATATGTCTTGGAAGGCAGCATGGTCCAGGGGAGAGAGTTTTCACTGACAGTCAGGAGGTATAAATTCTGTGATTTTTTTTTCACTCCCTGTATGACTTGTGTGTAAGATGCTATATTAATTTTCCTCCTGGAGGAGGGTCACTCCCTGTTGGGGTAGAATCTGGTCCTTAGTCAGGGATGCCTGGCTGAGAGCTGAACTCTGGAGGCAGTGCTCAGCAGCTCATTTTGATTCACTCTCACATTTTCTACCTGTGGCTCTAACTATGAAGGGAAAATGTGAATGCTCTTGCATGCTCCTCAAAATATGAAAAAAAAAAAGTATCTGAAGGCCCCTGAGTGAGATGACTGATTAGGCTAACTCTGAATTTCCAGTACACTAGAATTGAAATAATAGTCCCAGAGGTAAAATTATACAACAGGAATAATGTTGCAAGCTGATAACACTAACTTTCTGTCCTAAGGATGGTCTCTTTTCCTTCTGGAAACCATATTTCCACCAATAACATTCAGAAAGCTGCTTATCTGGGCTGGAGTTCATGTGATTAGGTTAGAAATGGGCTATGCTGGCAGTGGCTATTTGTACTGATTTCTCCTTTTAAAAAAAAATGCATTTAGAAAATGATTCAGTTCCTGTACAGCAAAATACCTATCTATTTTTTTACAGTGCATTTTTAAAATGGCAAATCATAAACTATTGACCTTAAGAGAAATTCAATGAATCATTAAAATGCTTCTGCTCACAAGCCCAGTTCTGACTAATTCCTCACACTTGGCATTATCAGATATATTAAGACTTTAGTCACCGTTACCAACCACCTAAATATTGCACACCCTGGCAGCCTTTTGCTAAATGTAAACCTCTGAATCAGGGCGATAGGATTTTCTTTTGGCATTATATGTATTATTTATCTGTTTATTTTCTGGGATAGAGGGCATGGAACCCAAATGCCTGGTTTCTCTGCAGCCTATGTGCTGGAGCATGCACATTTGCAGAGAGGCACTCCAGTGTTCTTGCCTAGAGAATCCCACGGACAGAGGAGCCTGGCAGGCTACAGGGTTGCAGAGTTGGACACCACTGAGCAACTGAGCACTCCCGTCTGGAGAATGACTGGTGGGCCTCTGACATGGGGGAAGTGAATAATAGAAGGGTTGATGGAGCCAAGACTGCCACTCTCAGACTCGTATCATTTTGGGGTGGGATGTGAAGATAAATGCTTAAACAATGTTTTATTTTACTTTTTGGATGGTGGTGATTTTAAAACTTCAGTCACTTGAATTAGAAAGTGATTATCTCTCACTTTAACAATTCAAATACTGCAGATATCTCTAAGGTAACAAAAGTCTTCTTGGGCTTCCCTGGTGGCTCAGTGGTAAAGAATCTGATTGCCAATGCAGAAGACAGAAGTTTGATCCATGGTCTGGGAAGATCCCACATGCCATGGAGCAACTAAACCCATATTCCACAACTATGGAATCTGGGAGCTGCAGCTACTGAGCCCAGGTGTCCCAGTTCCTGAAGCACATATACCCTAGAGCCCGTGCTCTGCACCAAGAGAAGCCACCACAATGAGAAGATCGTGCATCGCCATGAAGAGTAGCCCCTGTTCACCACAACCAGAGAGAAGCTTGTGCAGCAACGAAGACCCAGTGCCATCAAAAATAAACAGAGTCACTGAAGATTTTTTTAAAACGTCTTCTAAGTTGCCTCCTCTCCCACTCATATGCCATCATATACTCTTCTAAGTTTTATTTTGTTGTAATTATCGGCACATATATGGCATCTTTGTTTTCTTTCTATTTAAAAATATTTATATAAGAGGCTCATACTAAACATACTGTAACTTGCTTCATTTGTTTATTTAGCCACTTATCTCTCTCTCTGCTCATTAGCTTAATGTCTTGGATTTCTGCAGTGTTCTCTTTTCTGAACTCCGTTATGGGACCTGTGCTCTGTGCCGTGAATCTGGCTTTTGTGGACCTATTGTGTTCCATGTTCACTACTTCAGTTGTGCTCTTGTTTTCTCTCTCCAACCGGATTTAAGGACAAAGATGGCATCATCCTTCTCTCAGTGCTTACCACTTAGTAACTGATCGTTTAGAGCTGTTTTTAACCAACTCTTAGGGCTGAATTTCAGTTTAATTTAAACAGGTTCCTTTTTGCAGGCACACGCTTTGAAGTCATGCGTTTTGTATTCTCTGGCCATGAACCAATTACCACACCTACTTGTAGAGCTAAATATTTGTGCACCCAAAGTGAAGCAGATAATTATGCAATTACTCAGATAATTCACAGGAAGACAGGAGTCTGCCTGAATGACTCAGGTGATCCTGGCTACTGTATCGTATATTAAAGGAAGCAAATTCTTTCCTTTATTAAGATGTTTCAAAGTATGGGGATGAACCCTCTTGGGGATGGAGTGAATTTTGTGGGTAAGCAAGAATTCTTTGTTAAAGGCTTTCCAGGTAATTGTGAAAGTCACCTTCTCTAGTTGAAGATTATTGTCACAGAAAGTGATTATGAAGGCTGGCACTGTGCTGGTGGTTGGGAAGGCAGTTGTGAGTAAAAAACACATAAGGTGTCTGTTCTCATAAGGCTTACAGTCTGTATGAGTTTCCTAGAGTTGCTGTAACAAAGTGCTACAAACTGGGTAGCTTAAAACAACAGATGTCTTTTTATTTTTTTAAATTAAGGCAGAGTATGGTAGAGTTACAATATTATATTAATTTCAGGTGTATGACGTGGTAATTCAGTATTTTTATAGATTCCATTCCATGCAAAATTATTATAAAATATTGGCTGTATTTCCTGTGCCATACATTACATCACTGTAACTTATTTATTTTATACCTAGTAGTTTGTACCTGTTAATATTCTTCACCTATTTTGGCCCTCTTCTGTCATTCTCGGAACCACTGATTTGTTCTCTGTATCTATAAGTTTATTTCTGTTTTGTTATATTTGTTCATTTAAACAACAGAAATTTATCCTCTCACATTCCTGGAGGTGAAAAATTCCAAAACCAAACTGTCATAGGGGCCATGCTCCCTCTAAGGCCTCTAGGGCAGGACATATACTTGTCTGTCTTCATGTCTGGAAGCCCCAGATGTTCCTTGGCTTCTGGTAGCATAACACCAATCTGTCTCCATCTTCACATGAACATCTTCCCTTTGCATCTCTGTCTTCACTGGTGCTCTCTCTGTGTCCTGTGAGCAAAATTCTCTCTAATAAGGACACTAGTTGTATTGGATTAAGGCTAACCCTGACCTCATCTTAACTTATTTAAATTTGCAAAGTCCCAGACACAAATAAGATCACATTTGTAGGTGTTGAGTGGGAAGAACTTCAATTTATTTATTTTTTTTGAGGGAACACAATGCAACTCATAACAGAGTCTAAGGTTTTACTCCAGTGGGGCAGACAGACATTTATTCAAATCATCAGAGAGACAGATAGAGTATAACCAAGAGGACTTACAGAGGAGAGTGACAGGGTGCTCTAGCATCTCATACAATGAGGATTAGACCTGGTCTGGTTTCTGGGGCAAGTAGGCTTGGGCTGAGTAAGTATTAACTAGGGGCACAGGGGAAGGCAGAGCAATCAGCATATGTGGCAATACCCCAAGAGAAGGATGTAAACACCAAAGAAACTAATGGGATTGGAATGGAGAGAGCAAAGGGCTGAGATGAGGATGATCAGTGCTCAAGAGGTGAGCCATTATCAGACCATGCAGGGCCTGGAGATCAATGCTGGGCATCTGTATCCTCATCCTAAGACAGGCAAGAAGCTGGTGAAGGGTTTAAGCTATGCTGGAGGTTGGGAGGCAATGATGCCTTAAGGGTGAACTCATCCGATTTGCATGTCATAACCATCTGTAAAGAGGAAAGATTTTGGAAAAAAAAAACAACATACTTGAAGGATGAAGCAAAATAGAAATTGGGGGTCAATTGGACATGAAGAGAACCTAGTTAAGGTTGGTGTGAAGGTTCCTGACCTGAGAAATCTGGTGAGGGAGGGAGCCCTGGAAGATGACCCCACTGGGGAAGGAAGATTATGAAAGGAGCTTCTTTTGAAGTGACATTAAGACATCCAACAAGAGACAGCAAGCAGGCCCTGGATATACAGGGCCTTGTTTGAGGCAGCTAACAATTTGTTCAGTAACTGAAATTTTGTACAGCCCTGAACAAATATATCGGGTGGAAGTCTGGTTTATCCTTCTCAAGCCAAGGGGAGGATTCTGAGCCTCAAGGCTTCCAAAACAGATTTTAAAAACACAGGACAGATCATTCCCTTCTAGCTATAATAAGTGTAATTCTGGCAGCTACCATTGGACAATGTTTGGGAGAGTCTGCTAAGGGGTAAAAAGGCCCAATGAGTGGAATGTTTTAGACATGGCTAACTCAGGGGATGGAAAGTGAAAGTGAAAGTTGCTTAGTAATGTCCAACTCTTCGAGACCCCATGGACTGTAGCCAGTCAAGAATACTGGAATGGGTTGCCATTCCCTTTTCCAGGGGATCTTCCTGACCCAGCAAACCCAGGTTGCTGCATTGCAACCACCAGGGAAATCTGAGCCACCAGGGAAATGGACCGCAATTCAACAATTTTTAATTTTTCCATGAAATATATTACTAAAAATAACAGGGTGAGTAATTAGTGATCCCTAGTTACTGTTTTTTGTTTGTTTTTGTTTTGTATCACAGATCAAGATTAAAATACTTCTGGAAAAGGCAAGTGAAAGACCACTTCCTTTAACCTTACAAGCATCTTCTCAACATAACATAACATTAGTTTTCTTTCTGCCTCTTGAAAACATCTGCTATCTCTCACCTAAAAAATTTCTCAGCATTTTCCCTCAGCCCGGGAGGCCTTTGTAATTTGAGTATTAAAAACATTTGTTGCCCTTTTTCTTGCTGCTTAAATTCATCTAGGCTCATGGGCCAATGTCTTCCTTACTCAGCTATTGTGCTCAGGATCTCGCTAATTAGCTAGCTCTCTCCTGCAAGAGAGCTCATTGCTTTTTCTTGGGGCTGATGTCACTCCCCGAGCTAGGAAGCTCCACACTGTCTTTTATTTCTAGAGTCTCTTTCTTGCACCCCACCTTGCTTTGATTATTCAGACTTTTCCTAAGACCGAAAGAGAAAAGCTGATAATGTATTTCTTTCTCTAAAAGCTGTCTCTAATCCTGAGATAATTTCTTTCCAACTGGGAGAAAAGTTACCTTAGCAACTAAGCAACTAATTGACTCAATTAACTTTTCCCCTCCTCCTTTATCAATATTCAATTAACATTAAATCGCTTCTTTGCTATGCTCTGTAGTTTAATAACCTTCTAAGCAAATAGCTGAAGTGGACCATGGACTGCAAGTAGCTGGATGAAGAATGTCTCAGAGGGGATGAAATGTTTTGGAAGGAGAGTTGTGGCAAACCTAGACAGCTTATTAAAAAGCAGAGACATCACTTTGCCCACAAAGGTCCATATAGTCAAAGCTATGGTTTTTTTACATATTCATGTATGAATATGAGAGTTGGATCATAAAAAAGGCTGAGCGCTGAAGAATTGATGCTTTCGAACTGTGAGACTCTTGAGAGGACTCTTGAGAGTTCATTGGACTGCAAGGAGATCCAACCAATTAATCCTAAAGGAAATCCACCCTGAATATTCATTCTAAGGACTGATGCTCCAATAGTTTGGCCACCGGATGTGAAGAGCTGACTCATTGGAAAAGACCCTGATGCTGGAAAAAACTGAAGGCAAAAGGAGAAGGGGGTGGCAGAGGATGAGATGATTAGATAGCATTACTGATTCAATGGACATGAATTTGAGCAAACTCCAGGAGATAGTGAAGGGCAGAGGAGCCTGGTGTGCTGTAGTCCATGGGGTCACAGTCAGCTATGACTTAGTGACCAAGCAACAGCAAAAGACTCAGAACCTGAAGCCATCTTCTTCATTCCCCACCTTCTCTTGGTGTTATTTTAAGACTCCTGGATGCAGTTTAGACGAAGCTGTTGGGAATGGAGGGGAAAGGGACGAAACTCTGAAGTGACCAAGATTAATTTTCTAGCAGTCAGTAAAATGGGCCTCAGGACCAGAAACAGGTCCTGTGTTTTGCCTATAAGGAAAAACAGAGTTACATGTTTTGAATTTTGAGTTTATGGACAAGAGATTCATATTATTGTCAAAAGTAATAGAGGGCAATGAAGGAACACCTACCAAATTAAACAAAACAAAACAAAACCAACAATAGCAACTGTAAAGCCAAGAAATAAAAAGTGGGACTTTCCCTAAAAGGATCAAAGGAGAAATGAGCTGGATACTAGCCTTATTCCTGTAAGCTGGTTTGGAAATCCATATACTTTTCTCACCTTCTCCAAATGCAGAAACAAGTTGCTCAATTGAAAATTCTCAGTGCTACATCCATGACTGCATTTGCTTCTTTAACCTCATTATCACCTGCCCCAGACAGTTTCTCTAGCCTGAACATAGGCATATACTTCTTATGTACATCATCCTTTCTGGGAATGAATGGGGGTAAGAATAAATGCATTTATTTTATTCTGTTATATTAATCATTTAAGCAAAATGAGTGAATAGATACATAAAAATTGGAAAATCATCTCAGTGACCCTTGTTGGGTGCTTGCTGCTGCTGCTGCTGCTAAGTCGCTTCAGTCATGTCCGACTCTGTGCGACCCCAGAGGCGGCAGCCCACCAGGCTCCCCCATCCCTGGGATTCTCCAGGTAAGAATACTGGAGCGGGTTGCCATTTCCTTCTCCAATGCATGAAAGTGAAAAGTGAAAGTGAAGTCACTCAGTCGTGTCTGACTCTTCGAGACCCCATGGACTGTAGCCCACCAGGCTCCTCCATCCATGGGATTTGCCAGGCAACAGTACTGGAGTGGGGTGCTCTTGCCTTCTCCGACAAGAGTGCATAGGTAGGTTTAAAGATCCCTCAGTCATGTCTGACTCTTTGCGACCCCATAGACTGTAGCACACTAGGCTCCTCTGTCCATGGAATTCTCCAGGCAAGAATACTGGAGTGGGTTGCCATTTCCTTCTGTCATATTCCGTGTACTCTGATGATCTCATTAAGAACACCCTAGGAAGTAGATGCTATTGCCCTCATCTTACAAATGAAGGAATCTAGGCTTGAAAATGTATGTACCTCAGTTAACGCTACACACTGAGTCACTAAAGTTCTGGGATTTGGATCCAGATCAGTTGAATGCTAAAGATATTTATTCAGTTACTGTCTATGCTGTCTGCATGATCAGGGAAGAGAAATTATTTCCCTAATTAAGCACATGCCTTCCAATGCCATGTCCAGGGACACTCTGACCTTGGCAAATGATCAAATGAAGCTCATGCATACAGAGGTACAAGTCACATGTGTGTAAAAGAACCTGATCCTACATAAACTTCCAATAGTGAGATTCATCTTTCTGTCCATTGTATGAAATAGCTGTGAATATACTGTTTGTTTATGAGCAGCAACCCTGGGACTCAGAACTGCTGGATTTAGCAAATAAAATGACAAGGTGAGCATTTAAATTTCAGATAAACAACAAAAAATGCTTAGTGTATGTATATTCTTTGCAATATTTGGGATATACTTATATTTTAAAAAAATCATTATTTATCTGAAATTCAAATTTTACTAGGTGTCCTGCATTTTATCAGGCACTACAGGGACTAGATTCAGTCACTCCAAAGCATGTGCTTCCTTCTTCTTCACTGTCTTGCCTAATAATGAGCCCTATTACTCTGGTGTAGAGCAGAAAAAACATATCACATACACAGCTCTCCCAAATACACCTGTGATCCAGAGCAATTCCCTGGAGGACAGCAATGTGGGGGGTCTTGCCTTGGACTGGTCTTTCCTAGCACCTCCTCTCTCCCACTTGGAGCTCCCTGGTTGGAGAGTCGCATGTTGCCAACAATGCTTGTTTCTCCTCCTATTTCTCTCTCATCTGTATTTCTCTCCCTAACCCTAAATACGCGCATTACTGCCTTCGCATTTGGTACTGATTATGCATAAGGCTGGGGTCAGTATTTGGAACTGGAAAGACTCATGGATATTGTTTCACAGTGAAGAAACTGAGGGCCTCATACATACATACACATGCATTGTTTATTATAAGTTGCACAGCTAGAAAGAGGCAGGACTGCTGTGGGAACTGATGGTCAGCCAGGAATTTTTCTGCTTTGGGTGACTCTGCTTTACCACACTGTGGGACAAGTTCTACTTCTCTGCTTATATCCCCTTCTCTGATGGTGATGATGATAACTATTACGACAATAATTGATCTCTTCAGTCCTAAGGATTTTATACATTTTTTTTTCATCTAATAGTTCGTATAACGGGTAAGTTAAATGCTGTGAGTTGCTAAGTTTGATCCACTAGATTTTCATACTGCTAACTCTCATTTTTACTCTCCCCAAGAATACCTCAAGAACAACAGAGCCCATCTTGAAATAAGTTACAGTAATTTGCAGAGCGTTTGAGAAGTATGTATTTGTGCTTGTTAAGCCTGACAACTCTTTCAGCTTCTTGTTTCCAAGGAGTGGGTCGATACCGCAGTTGGAGAGGCAGCCTATCTAACTCTGGTACTGAGCCGACATGCACAGTCCTCAGAGGCTCCCTAGACTTCCCTCCTTTCATTTTCTGTTTACACCAGCATGCTTTGCAACTTGTGTGTATTTATTTTATTGCTTTGAAAAATTGAAGATATTTGAGTGTGTATTGTTTTTAAGGAAGAATATAATACAAACACTCAGAAGAATTTCTTTAATGTTACACATTTGCAAATAACTTTGTTTGATATGATTAATTTATAGAATATGGCTTCCCTTGTGGCTCAGACAGTAAAGAATCTGCCTGTAATGCAGGAGACCCAGGTTCGATCCCTAGGTCTTGAAGATCCCCTGGGAAGGGAATGGCAACCCACTCCAATATTCTTACCTGAAGAAATCCATGGACAGAGAAGACTGGCCACAGTCCATGGGGTCACAAAGAGTCAGACATAATTGAGTGACTAATACTTCCTTAATCACATGATTAATTTGGAAAGAACTTACAATTTATTGGACTGCATGGGAATATAATGGTTACTACCATTTATTGAGTATCTGCTGGATCACTGAAAAAGCAAGAGAGTTCCAGAAAAACATCTATTTCTGCTTTATTAAGACTATGCCAAAGCCTTTGACTGTGTGAATCACAATCAACTGGGGAAAATTCTTCAAGAGATGAGAATACCAGACCACCTGACCTGCCTCTTGAGAAACCTATATGCAGGTCAGGAAGCAACGGTTAGAACTGGACATGGAACAACAGACTGGTTCCAAATGGGAAAAGGAATACGTCAAGGCTGTATATTGTCACCCTGCTTATTTAACTTCTATACAGAGTACATCATGAGAAACGCTGGCCTGGAAGAAGCACAAGCTGGAATCAAGATTGCCAGGAGAAATATCAATAACCTCAGATATGCAGATGACACCACCTTTAAGGCAGAAAGTGAAGAGGAACTAAAAAGCCTCTTGATGAAAGTGAAAGTGGAGAGTGAAAAAGTTGGCTTAAAGCTCAACATTCAGAAAACGAAGATCATGACATCTGGGGTCATCACTTCATGGTAAATAGATGGGGAAACAGTGGAAACAGTGTCAGATTTTATTTTTCTGGGCTCCAAAATGACTGCAGATGGTGATTGAAGCTATGAAATTAAAAGACGCTTACTCCTTGGAAGGAAAGTTATGACCAACCTAGATAGCATATTCAAAAGCAGAGACATTACTTTGACAACAAAGGTCTGTCTAGTCAAGGCTAAGGCCTTTCCTGTGGTCATGTATGGATGTGAGAGTTGGACTGTGAAGAAAGCTGAGCACTGAAGAATTGATGCTTTTGAACTGTGGTGTTGGAGAAGGCTCTTGAGAGTCCCTTGGACTGCAAGGAGATCCAACCAGTCCATCGTAAAGGAGATCAGCCCTGGGATTTCTTTGGAAGGAATGATGCTAAAGCTGAAACTCCAATACTTTGGCCACCTCATGTGAAGAGTTGACTCATTGGAAAAGACCTTGATGCTAGGAGGGATTGGGGGCAGGAGGAGAAGGGGATAACAGAGGATGAGATGGCTGGATGGCATCACCGACTTGATGGACATGAGTTTGAGTGAACTCCGGGAGTTGATGATGGACAGGGAGGCCTGGCGTGCTGCAATTCATGGGGTTGCAAAGAGTCGGACACAACTGAGTGACTGAACTGAACTGAACTATGGGCTAGACACCATGTAAGATGTGTTACCTAGTCTACTTCTAGTTTCCAACAACTGCGGAAATGTAGCTGTTTTTGTCCCAGTTTCACAACATAGAAAATGTGAGTCTCTGAAGGGTTAAGGAATTTCCCCATGAGCATATAGGAAGTGGAAAGGTTGAGTATTCAACTTGGAGCAGTCCAACTTGAAAGTCAGTATGCTTTCCAAATACTGTTTAAAAAGAAGTTGTGTAGTTTATGTTTGTGGAAATACTTTCTCTCCTCTTAGACTTTAACAATGTCCATCAGCATGTTAAAGACTCTAAAATTCCTGCAACAAAGAAGTCTATTGGACTTTTTAAAATTTATATATTTATTATTTTTGGCTGTGCTGGGTCTTTGTTGCTGAGTGGGCTTTTCGCTAGCTGTAGTGAGTGGGGCCTACTCTTTAGTTGCAGTGTACGGGCTTCTCATTAAGGTGGCTTCTCTTACTGTACCGCATGGCTCTAGAGCATGTGGGCTTCAGTGGTTGTGGCATTTGGGCTCTGTAGTTGCGGCCCTGGGCTCTAGTGCACAGGCTCAGTAGTTGTGGTACGTGGGCTTAGTTGTTTAGTGGAATCCTCCTGGACCAGGGAGCAAACCCATGTCTCCTGCACTGGCAGGTAGATTCTTTACCACTGAGTCACCATGGAAGTCCTGTTTGACTTTTTGAAGCTCAGAGTTTGCATATAGAACTTTTTTGATGAAAGAAGTTTTTTTTGTTTTTTTTTTTTAAAAGGTACATCTATTAACACTGTAGGGACCAAGTATGCAATTACTTTACCCCTCCCATGGTAGGGGCCATGGGTATATCCAGGATTACAGAGGACTTAACACACTGCCAATGGAGGCTCAATTAATGACTTTAAGAGGAACAACTGCAATATAGAAAAGAAAATTAAGGAGCAAGAAAAATATGGTAATATTTTGAAATATCTGAAATGCTGTCATGTGAAAGACTGCTGCTGCTGCTAAGTCGCTTCAGTCGTGTCTGACTCTGTGTGACCCCATAGACGGCAGCCCACCAGGCTCCCCTGTCCCTGGGATTCTCCAGGCAAGAACACTGGAGTGGATTGCCATTTCCTTCTCCAAAACATGAAAGTGAAAAGTGAAAGTGAAGTCGCTCAGTCGTGTCCCACTCTTCGTGACCCCATGGACTGCAGCCCACCAGGCTCCTCCGTCCATGGGATTTTCCAGGCAAGAGGACTAGATTGCATCAAAAAAGTCCATGCCTGCATGCATGCTTAGTTGCTTCAGTCATGTCTGACTCTCTGTGACTCCACGTAGCTGGGGAGGCTCCTCTGTCCATGGGATTCTCCAGGAAGAATACTGAAGTGGCTTGCCATTCCTAGAGTGGGTTGCCCTCCTCCAAGGGATCTTCCCCACCCAGGGATCAAACCCATGTCTCCTGCGTCTCCTGCATTACAGGTGGATTCTTTACTGCTGAGCCACTGGGGAAGCCTTCCACGGTCTATAAGGGGTAGAAATAGAGCCAGTGCTTAGATGACACAGGGAAGTAGATTTTGGTTTTACTTAGGAACTTCGTAACACAACTGCCAAAAAATGAACTAGACCCATTATTGGAAGTAAAGGACTGTAAATGCCATGGCTACTTGGTGAAAATAGCTGAGTGCTTGAACTAGATAACCTTTAAGAGTTTTGCCATCTATGATTCTGTTTGTATTTAAACTGGTTAACCTCATTCAAAATATATCAATTTAATGATGAGCTGTTGATCCACTAGTTTATATTTGTCTCTATAAATATAAAATTAGCCAATTGTATCATTCGTTTGTTCAGTCACTGTTGTATCCGAAGCTTTGCGACCCCATGTAGCACTTGAAGCTTCACTGTACTTCACCATCTCCTGGAGTTTGCTTAAACTATGTCCACTGAGTCATGTTGCTATCTAACCATCTCATCCTCTGTCGCCCCCTTCTCCTCCTGCCCTCAGTCTTTCCCAGCATCAGGGTCTTTTCCAGTGAGTTGGCTTTTCATGTCAGGTGCCCAAAGTATTGGCCAATTGTATAATAAACAACAAATTATATGCCTGATTTAAAAAAAAAAAAAAACAAAAAAAACTAATTTCTGACAGTGCATACTGCAGGATATTGATATCAAAGTCCACATTTTTCCAGAAAGGATGTTCTTTCTTAGTATGTGTTTCACTTTACAGGCATTGGTTACTGACCTAATCAGGGGCTATGGGATTAGGAGCAGTGCTGATGAGGTAAGGGGAGTGATTTTCTGGGCTGTTAGTGTGTCAAGGGGGGTGCTTTTGATCTGGGTGGATAATAACAAATTTCTGAGAGGCTAGGTCTAGGTTAACAGGTAAAGTTTCAAATCTTTTTGTTTTACTTAAGTAAACTCACATTAAATATATTAAAAGTATTTATAATTACATATGTTACCCAAACTCTCAGAGAGGAAATTGTGAAAACATTAATAACTCTGTAGTCCCTAGGAATGTAAACACCCATCTTGACCGAAAACATTAGAACACCTTCAGGGTGTAGAGGATTTGGGAGTTTTGTTGCTATTTATGGGACACAGTGATGTGATGATGTACTTGATTCCATTAGATAAGCTACAAACAATTTCAAGGTCAGGAAGTATGACTGTCTTATGTGAAAGTCACTCAGTCGTGTCCGACTCTGCGACTGCATGGAATATATGGTCAATTGAATTCTCCAGGCCAGAATACTGGAGTGGGGTAGCCGTTCCTTTCTCCAGGGGATCTTCTTAACCCAGGGATCGAACCCGGGTCTCACACATTGCAGGCAGATTTTTTACCAGCTGAGCCACCAGTGAGGCCCAAGAATACTTGAGTGGGTAGCCTATCCCTCCTCTAGTGGATCTTCCCAACCCAGAAATCAAACCGGGTCTCCTGCATTGCAGGCTGATTCTTTACCAGCTGAACTACCAGGGAATCCCTATGACTGTCTTATATGCATATGTTATAAAACCATGACCACAAGTATGAATATAACCCAAGCTACAAAACTTTTTTTTTCCTATTAATGTGTATTTGCTGCCTTTTGTTTTCTGATGTTTATTAATTTGCCAGCAGGCACTGAAGTTTTGAAAAATTATGAAAAAGACTGAGTAATCTGAGTGCTAGGTTTTCAATCCCAAGTTCCCTTTTGCAGGAAATTCCATACACTATTGGATGTCTGAGGATTCCTTGGGAGTGTTTTCATGTCCTGATCCTCTCTCCTCACTGTCTTCCTCCTCCTCCGCTAGCCATACTCTGAACCGCTGTCCCCGTTTCAGTTCAATGGATTCTTGTTACTCAGTGTGCCCCACCATCACCAGTAGGTTGGTATTTCCTGGTCCCACCTCACCCTGCTGAATCAGAATCAGAATTTCAGCTGGTTCCCCAGGGATTTGCACCTACATTTAAGTTCGAGAAGCTCTGTTCTGGGTCACCTTTTGGCATCTCACAAAGATGTTCTTTCCTTGTCCTTCTTTGTCCCAAGCATGGGCCAGGGGCTTCCTTGTCCCTGTTGATGGGGTAGCGAACTAAGGGCTTCCAGGGACTAAGGTGGAAAACCAAAGAGTAGATTTAGGGCATCTCTGCTCGCAACCTTGCCCAGGCATTTTATAAGATCCTATAGTGGCTGTCTCTCTCCTTAAACCTTAGTTTAATGCTGTGTTTTTAGGGTCTACTTGTAACTCAAATTAAAGTCACCTTTTTCATATGTTTTCCTCTTAAAACCTAGGGCTTTAAGTCTTCTGCCTCTGATACCCTCAGAGTATGCCCCGCATTAACATCATAACCTCCTTTGTCCCCAGTCCATTTTCCTGGGCACTTTATCTCTCTTAGCTCAGCTTCTCCCTCTAGGCCTCAGCCACCTATAATCACAAGTCTCGTTTCAGTGTTTTCTCAAGCAAAACAGTGGACTTCCTCCAAGGATAAATCATATGCTATATTGAAAGGTGGAGACAGTTGTGGGAAGAGTTAAAATGAATACATATGTATATATGTATACATGTGCACATGTTTGGTGTGTATATCTTTCTGTATTTTAAGTAGATAAAAACGGAAAACCTTTTTTTTAAAACAAATTCAGAAAAGAGTACTGTTATTTAGATTCCAAGTTTTATGGAGCGTACTGTTTCAAAAGAATTGTCTTATTCTTTTAGTTACATTGCCTAGTTTAGGTTTCTGAATTTATATTTCAGGTGATAAAGCTAAATTATCTCAGAGTTGCTCAGGAGATAGACATCGTTTTGTCTTAAAAGAGATTTGAAGTTAAAATTCAGACCTCGTTTCTACTGTCTTTGCGTCAGTAATTTTAGAGGTCCTATTACTTTATTCACTTTTTCTTTAGCTACAATATGAGACATTTGAGGGTGGGCACTGGGTTTTTTCATTGAGTACTTTTGGGGCTTTTTGTATGTGTCGTCTCATTTTGCATTAATCACTTTAACATATTTGTGATGTTGTACAACAGAGTTCCAATGAGTTGCTTCTTTGACCACCTTATGCGAAGGGCCAACTCATTGGAAAAGACCCTGATGCTGAGAAAAATTGAGGGCAGGAAGAGAAGGGGGTGACAGAGGATGAGATGGTTGGATGGCATCATTGACTCAATGGACATGAGTTTGCGCAAACTCCAGGAGACAGATAAGGACAGGGAAGCCTGGCGTGCTGCAGTCCTTGGGGTTGCAAAGAGTTGGACAAGAGTTAGTAACTGAACAATAACAACAGTACAACATTTTTTGATGCTATTTATTTTAAAGTCAATCAATCAACAGATATTAATTGAACTCCTGCTATGTACCAGAGTCCTGGCCTTAAAGAGCCTAAGTTCAGTAAGCAGGACAACTCATTTTGTAGATAAAGACAATGAAGCTATAAGAATCTAAGTGTCCCGTCCATGGTCAGCCAGTTAGTAAGATCAAAGCCAGGCTGGAACCTAGTCTGACTCTGAGGGTTATGCCCTCTTTATAATGCAGGATTGAGTTGTATAGCCTGTAGCTTTTCGGTCAATGTTTATGTAATAAGCGGTGAATAAATTGTTTGGAAGAAATATATTTATAAGCTGCTAGGGAGTGTAAACAGAGACCTCAGGGACATATTCAAAAAGTAAAATATTCTAATTATTAGATTAAGAAAGGTATCCACCCCCCTTTTCTGAGAATCAAAAAAAAAAAAAAGAGAGAGAGAGAGAGAAAGAAAGAAAACATAAAGGGAAATAGAGGGAAGAGGAAGGGATGTTAACATGGATGCTCAGGGCAGACTCTAGGTCAGTTCCATGATTTTCAACTCCCAAAGCTTCTGGTGGTGTCTGCTGAGGTATCCAGGAGCACTTGGTGTGAGAAAAACCAGGTTCTGAGAGCCCTGAAGGTTTTATCATTCTGGAGGCCTTCTTTCTGAAAAAGAGCATAAAGTTCCAAATGAAGCAAATAGGAACAGAGTCTTAAAAGGCGCTTGCATAAGTTAGAGGTTCTGAAGGTTAAGCATCATCAGCTCATCAGCTTTAAGGTAAATCCCCCTCTGAGAGGATCTGGTATATGAAGGACTGAGTGGGATGTGTGGGTTTAGATGTTGCAAAGCAGAGACCACGTACAGCTGCTGAATGTAGGAACCAGGAAGTGGGGAGAGGAGCTGGTATGAGAACTCAAGCTCCCATTAATTAGCAGAAATGTGGAGAGGGCTTTGGACCTCCTTACAGAATTGAATTGGGGGTGTGGGTATCAGGGGTGGATGGGGTTGAGTCAATCTTATCTACAGCTCTCAAGAGACTCCTTTGTATTATCAGTTCTTTTTAAAATAAATTAACAAATGAAATACTATTTATTTTCATGCCTTCTATGCTCCAATCAAATTGGGATACTCATTGTTTTAATAATGTTCACTAATATAATTATATGCCTGAATAATTCAGACTGATAACATGGTGCATTATAGGAAAGTTCCTGATGGATATGAGAAAATTATTAGGGAATTTGAACTAAAGGGAATGGTGACTGATTCTCAAAGTGAAGAATGATAATACCTTTTATGGGAAGGAATTTAATGGACCAATCATTGTTAGGTACAAAATTAATTTATACAGAAAATCTTTCTGAGCCTTGGCCCTGTTCTAGACATTAGCAATAAAAATAATATTAATAAGACAAAAATTCTTCCCTCATAGAGAAAACAGACCAGTTAGTGGCTATATCAGTATTTGGGGGCAAGGCAATAGGATAGGATGGAAAAATCACTGTAGTAAGGAGATCCAAAATTCTTTCAGAAATCTTGCCATTAACTAGAGGTATGAGCTTGGTAAAGTCACATTTGCAATGGCTTCTTTCATGGAGTGACAGAGAAGTGAGGAAGGGAGTATGTGTCATGATCATTCCTGCAGGAATGTGAATCTTGTGTGGAAGATAGAGGAAGATGAAGGATTCATAGCCTGTAATTGTCATGGGAGCTATTGAAACTCATCATCTGGCATGTTATATGTGGTACCAACAGGTTGAGTAATATGCTGGCAGAGGATATGTATACTTTGGATAATTGGGCCTTGGTTACTTAAATTCACTGGCCATTGTAGTGGAGATTAGCTAGCTGTTATCCAAGACTGTTTCCTCTTCCCCTTGAACACACAGTAGAATGGTTTCCCAGCCTGTCTTGCTCTTGAATATGCTGATCTGAATGAGCCCTGAACAATGGAAGGTGTATCCAGAAGGACTTGCTTGTAAGAACTACCCACATGGAATGCTTCATATTCTTTTTGCTGCAAAGGAAGTCTTGAAAGTTTTGCAAGGTAATGAATGAGATAGTCAGTAGAAGGCATCTGTGTCCCTGAACCACAACTTGGAGATTAAGAATTTGCTGTTATTGTTTAGTCATGTCAGACTCCTTTGTGACTCCATGAGCTGTGGCCCTCCAGGCTCCTCTGTCCATGCCATTTTCTAGGCAGGAATACTGGAGTGGGTTATCATTTTCTTCTTCAGGGTATCTTCCTGACCCGAGGATTGAACCCATGTCTCTAGCATTGCAGGCAGATTCTTTATCACTGAGCCACCAGGGAAGCCAGACTAGGAATAGATGTCTACTTTTCAGGTGGCTCAGTGGTAAAGAATCCACCTGCCAGTGTAGGAGATGCAAGAGGCTCAGATTTGATCCTTGGGTTGGGAAGATCCCCTGGAGTAAGAAATGGCAACCCACTCCAGTTGTCTGGAGAATCCCATGGACAGAGGATCCTGGCGGGCTGCAGTCCATGGGGTCATAAAGACTCAGTCAAAACTGAGAACACACACACACAACACAATCGAGAATACCTATTTGGCTCATGTGTGAGAAAGAAATGTCTGTTTTGTTAATAACTAAGATTTTAAGTTTGTTTTTATAAAGGCTAATTATCCTAATTCAGAGGTCAATAGTCTATGGCCCATAGGTCAAATCTGGCTTATGGCTTGCTTTTTCAGTCTGTGAAAAACTGTTTTTTTTTACATTTAAAAAAATTGAAATATCATCTATTTAAGATATTATATAAATTAATTTCAGGTATACAGCAAAGTGATTAAGTTTTTTTTCAGAATATATTCCATTATAGGTTATTGCAAGATATTGAATATAGTTCCCTGTGCTATACAGTCAGTCTTTGTTGCTTATCTACTTTATGTCCAGTAGTTTGTATCTGTTAATCCCACACTGCTAATTTGATCACCTCTCCCTCCCTCTCCCTTTTGGTAACCATTGTTTTCTCTGAATGTGAGTCTTTATATTTTTAAAAGGTTGTTTTATAAAAAAGAATATACAACAGAGACCATATGTGGCCCACAAAATCTAAAATATTTACTGTCTGGCTCTTTATAGAAAACGTTTACCAATCCCTGTTTAACCAATACAGAAATTTCATATGGCAGAGACTTTGGATTCTAGGCTGATAGAAAGTCTCCTACTTACAAATAGTTTTTAACATATAAATGTGTATAATATATTGAAAAAGAAACCATAGACTTCCACTTCTAGAAAAAAAAGAAAAAGGAATAACAGGGGCTGGTTTTATCTTCCAAAATGAAACAATTAAGAGGAAAAAAAAAAACCTCTGAATGTATATTTGGTTTTTAAGACTATGAATTACCAGGCAATGAAGAACAGTGATCCCTGAAAGATGGGAAACAAATGAGGTGAGTTCAGTTTATTGCTTGGAGAAAATTGCTACACCTTGTTACAAAGAAGGAGACCCTTGGAGGTTCCTGACAACCTCTTTGAGTGTATCTTCAATGGTGGGGGGAATCCCCATATTTCCTTCCATATGGAGGAAATCATGGAGGAGACTAAAGTCACCACCCAGAAAAGCAGACATGAGAGCTAGGGAGAGAATTGGCTTTGCTTGAGATTCTGGTTGAGTCCAGTTGTTCCTGAGAACCAGTGATAGGCCTGACCTTTCTTTTTTTCTCTTTTCTTATACTCTGTGTGCTATTAACTTTCTCATTTGTCAAGTTACTTTAAATTAGGCTTCTCTCATACTAAATACTTTAACAGTTTACTATGTATTTAAGAAAGTGATTTCTAATATCCCTTTCTTTCAGTGCCTGAGATCTTGGGATAATACTGAGTCAACAATTGGTATGGGTTTTACCAAATCAACACTTTCCTTTAATATGTTTATGAAATACCCACTAAGCCCAAGGCATTCTGTTTTTTGCTGAAAGACATTCTTATCAGGAGTGCATTTAAGCAGCCACTCAATTTTGAACAACTAAGTAATTTTGAGGCTCCCCACTGTAAATAATTTTGCAGCAAAACTCCCAGGTGTACATTGCTGAAAAAAAAGAGATGAAACCCCAAATTGAACTCATTAGAATTATGTGACCACAGGGAAATGAGAAGCATCCAATGATAACTTTTATTTTCTTAGAATCCTTTGGATTCTAAATCAACTGTGGACTAGAAACTGGTTCCTAGACTTTATCTTTTATGGTAATGTACACCATAATCAAGAGAATGTTTTTTGGTTCCGAGGAATTTTAATTTAATAAAACACTCTGAATTCAGTCATCCATTTCTTCCTCTGTTGTTGCAAACCAGTGGGAGGTAAAGAAATCCAGCACATGTTGTAGCTCTTCCTTACAGTGTTTTTGTTTTGTTTTTAATTTGCCTTTTGTGTTGTATATTGCAGCTGATGGATTATTTTTCTCAGTGGTTTAAGGGGTAAAAATAGGTCTTCCCTGTCATTGGAGGGCCCTTTTTCTAGAGTGTGGTGCTGCTTCTAAACAGTCCCTCTTACCCCTCATGCAGGTTGAATAGCCCCGAGGAAAACATCTTAGGAATGATTAGATTGTGGCAGGGTAGAGTGCTAATAAACAAAGAATCGGTAGTTAATAAACATCTACGAAGTGAGATGTAGTTAGAAAATCTGTAACTGATATTCACATATAAAGCTACTTCAGCCTCTAAACTTATTAAGATATTCTTTAGAAATTTATAACATCATGAAAAAATATGCTTTTGCAAAAGTTTTAAAATTTTGTTGTTTTTTCCTCTTTTGGAGTAAATAAAAAATTGTTTCTCCACTTTTGCCTAAATAATAGTGTCTGATAAGAACTTTTATAGCTCATCAGTCTAGAGGATCCCAGTATTTTGTATACCGAAGTACCATGTTTGTCACATTTATCATATTTATCAAAGTGTTATCCTGCCTAAGACTTTTTGCTGATATTAGAATACCTTACTTCTCCATTTCTCTCTCTCCAGTGAGAATCTAGCTGTGATTAATACCCCTTTCCCCCTCATCATTTTTTTAATAATACAAGTAATACATTTGTCATTGTATAAATGTGAAGAAATGAACTAAAAAAATAAATCACTCCTCATTTCCGTACCCAGTGATGTCTGTTGTTAACCTATTAGTAAGGTTAATATGAAGAGGAATTAAAAAGCCTCTTGATGAAAGTGAAAGTGGAGAGTGAAAAAGTTGGCTTAAAGCTCAACATTCAGAAAACGAAGATCATGGCATCCAGTCCCATCACTTCATGGGAAATAGATGGAGAAACAGTGGAAACAGTGGCAGACTTTATTTTTGGGGGGCTCCAAAATCACTGCAGATGGTGACTGCAGCCATGAAATGAAAAGACGCTTACTCCTTGGAAGGAAAGTTATGACCAACCTAGATAGCATATTCAAAAGCAGAGACATTACTTTGACAACAAAGGTCTGTCTAGTCAAGGCTATGGTTTTTCCTGTGGTCATGTATGGATGTGAGAGTTGGACTGTGAAGAAGGCTGAGCGCCGAAGAATTGATGCTTTTGAACTGTGGTGTTGGAGAAGACTCTTGAGAGTCCCTTGGACTACAAGGAGATCCAACCAGTCCATTCTGAAGGAGATCAGCCCTGGGATTTCTTTGGAAGGAATGATGCTAAAGCTGAAACTCCAGTCCTTTGGCCACCTCATGCGAAGAGTTGACTCACTGGAAAAGACTCTGATGCTGGGAGGGATTGGGGGCAGGAGGAGAAGGGGACAACAGAGGATGAGATGGCTGGATGGCATCACTGACTTGATGGACGTGAGTCTGAGTGAACTCCGAGAGCTGGTGATGGACAGGGAGGCCTGGCGTGCTGCGATTTATGGGCTCGCAAAGAGTCGGACACGACTGGGCGACTGAACTGAACTGACTGAATATCCTATTATTTCCTTTTCTTCACCAACTCCTCCTGTTTTTATTTCCCTTCCCTTTTTCTTTCTCTCTTTCTCTTACACATGTATGCACTCATGTATAATGTGTGCTTTGTTGTGTAAACTGCAGTAGAATTGAACTCTTTATCCCGTATCATAGAAGTTTCAATATCATCAAAAACACACAGAGTATCACCTCTAATGACGATCTAATGCTGCACAGGGTTTTACTGTGCAGTTATGCTTCAGTGTAGCTTCAGAAATACATAAAATATTAGTGAGTTGAGGAATGGTTTTCAGAATGTCAGCTAGTCATCCTTTCTCAGACTTGGCTATTCATTTCCGCCTAGGAAAGCAAGACACTAAATTTACCCAGAACACTACACAGGAGTGGTGTATGGGATTGAAAAATACTTGAGACAGTAATTTAGGAGATGAGAATCAAAGGATTGCCCTGAGACAAATTGCAAAATAGGAGAAACTGACTTTTGAGACTCAGCTTTCTCATCTGTAACTTGGGATTAATATCAGTATCATAAGAGTGTAATGAGGACAGATATTAGAATAAGAATGAGAAAGTATCAGCCACTGAGACTGACATCTAAAAAGACATCAGCAGATACTACTGTCCTACCGTCCTGCTCTGAGTTTTTATTTTCTCTCCTCCCTGCTTTGTCAATTCTTTTCTTGTTTTTCTCTGGTCCCCAGGGATCCTATATTTATCCTCACTATGAAAAGCCCAGCTTTCAGCTCCTTCCTTCAGTACTACACATGTCAGTAGTTATTAGGTGCTTGAAGAACATTTTAACAGGTAGTAGGTGATGTTCTGACTGGAATTTCAGATGTTTGGCATTGGGCTGGTGAGATTTATCCCCAGTCAGTGGGGATTTATTTACCTTGCTTACCGTGCATGAGTTTTCCATGATGGCCAATAATAACAAGGTTGGTCTTCAAAATATTTAACCAACTGGTTCTTCCTCATCAGCCTGGATGTTGACAGAAAACAACTAGTTTGGCCAGACAGTCTGTAGTGGATGTATGTTGACCTTGGTAAATCACTTTACAGACCCTTGAGTTCTTTACTCTGTTATCTGGGCAATGTACCTTTGTGCTAGTAGCTGTGGGGTGGTGGAAAGAATCTGAGATTTGAAAACATTATATTCAAATCCTGACTCTGCCATTTCCTAGCTGTGTAATTCAGGCCTCAGTTTTCTCATTTCTAAAGGAGCATTATCATATGTACTTTCCAGGGTTGGTTGGTTTGTTTTTGGTGAGACCCAAAAGAGATTTTTCTATGGAATTGCTTCATAAGGAGAGAAATTAGTTGTGATTCAGGAGTTCCAGTTCTCTGTATGTGACAAAGATAGCACCAACAGTGCACCCAAACTACAATGAGGAAAGATTCCAAATTTAGTGTAAAATGAAGTTTCATATTTCAAGTCTTAGTGAGATGTATATTTCTGTGTTTGAGCCTCTTTCTCACCTATGAAATAAGGGTTTGTCCTCAATTATTGCTAAGGTTCCTTCCAACCCTTTCAAATCTATACTGTCAGGAGCCACGGCTTTTTACTAGGCAATCTCTTTGGGGATGTGTCTTCTTTGCCAGGCTGGTCAGACTCATTTTAACTGAGTACAGCTGCTTCAAGGCCAGGCTCAAGCGATTCTGGTCTGAACCCATGAGTGGCCCAGAAAATGAGAGAGGCAGACAAAGGTTTCAGGTTTCTCAATCAAAGCTTCCTGCGGCTGTACCAGCTATTGTGTCTGCTTTCCCAGCTGACTCAACCCTGACCTGTCATGCTGTGCCTGATATTTATATTTCTGGAAATGGTTAGCCACATTACTAGGTAATAAGGTTGCAAATTCCAAGTGTCCCCTGTAATTCAGGTCAGATGTTGTCCTGGGAGTGGGTGGGAAGGCAGAAAGCCCAAAATTGAGGTTGCTTTGCTTGAGGGCAGATGACGAGATCATGCCTGGCTGGCTACAGTATTCCGCGGTAGTTGTTTGTACTTTGGGAAAGGACCTACTGAGCTCTTAGCTCAAGTTTTCTTGTTCATGATTTAGATTTATGTCACACTTGAATTTTTTCAGTTCTTAGTGCCTCATATTTAATGGAATTTGCCTTTAAAAAGCAGAATATTAGTATGGGAATAGAACCAAGAGGTTAAATAATTCAACTCACTCTTTCAAGGTGAGGGGAGACACACAGAGAAGACTTCCTTGACTCAGCTCAGGGCCACAGAGCTGCTAAGTGGAAGAGTCAGGCCTGAAAGGCCCAGTTCCTGATTCTAAGTTGATTGCTTGATTCAGAATCCTTTTCCAGGCTGCTTCCTGTTTGGTGGTTTGTCCTTGGACACCTCTGATGTTCTCAGTTGGCCTCATTCCATCTGTTTGTTCCAAATAAGCACTGTTGTTCCCAACATACTCATCCCGGGACATGATCTGCATACAGGGATCTAAAAGTGCTCAGGGTGTGGCAAAACAAACCAACAAAGCACAAAAAACAAACCCTGGAAAGGAGGGGAAAGACAGAGGCATAATACGGACCAGAGCGTAGGTTGCTGAAGGTGACAGAATTCTCACTGACACGGATGCAGATCCATTGGCTCAGTCAAGACAGTGATATATTTTAAGTCTTTCCATGGGGTGCCCAGGGAGGTGAACCAGCTGCCTCCTCTGCTTTGCTGCTTTGTCCTGGGACCTGGAGGTGGAGGGTTTGTCACTTATAAGTCCCCACCAACACCTCCTCTCAGACCTTTCAGATTCTGCCAGGAACCAACTTGTAACTGCTGGAGCCGTCTAGTCAGCCTCAGGTTCCTGACATCTGGTAATGGGGAGGAACAAAGGGAAGGAGGCCAAGTAGGGAACAGATGAGCTTTGTGGCTGGAAAGTGAACCAGAGCATGAACAGTGGCCCTGGCAGGGAGATGCAGAGACACGCACTCAGATGACGCATGTCCTGACACATCTCACACTCTCACCAGTACACTCACACACAGCAGTGGGAGGCAGGGAGAGCCCCCTAGGCCGTGGTACTTCCGAACTCATGTTACCTTCTCCAGCACCGCCATGAAGGTGGCTAACCTGGCATGTACTCCACCACCTTGGAGATCCACAAGCCTCTGCAGAAGAGCATGGAGTCCAGGAGGGAACCCTGCATGGTCTGGTCTGCATGGTTTCCAAGTCCCCCAGAATGGGAACCACCTGTACCTCTTGCCCGGCATGCAGTTTCTACCATTTCCCAAGTCTTGGGAGGAACTGATGGGGCTTGGGCATCTCCTTTAGCAAGCAATGAAAATGATTCTGAGAATGAAGCATGTTTAGGGGAACACTGATGAAGAAGGAGGAGCCTGGGCCTTGGGATCCAACGAACCTGAGTTTTGAAGCCAGCTTCATCCAGTAGGTGCTTTATAATCTTGAACTAGAGTTTTCAGAACTGTAACTGAGAGGCCGTACTGTGAAGAGGTCAAGGGTGTAGCTTGTGGAGCTAGAGTGCCTAGGTTTGAAATCTTGATTCAGTTCTTTGCAGGCCTGTGACAATAGGCAAGCTATTTAATTTTTCACTGCCATTTCCAACCTATAAAGCAGTATGATGATTAGAGAACTTTTCTCATTTTTATGAAGACTGAGTTATTACATTAATTTACTCAGAAATGTACCTGATTCATTGTAAAGACCATATAGGCACTTGCAGTTCATATTAGACAATGGATGATGATATTATGTTTTCGTCTTTGGTTAAGGTTTGTGCATATAAGATAATGTAGATAAATTACCTGTTATGAAACTGATGCTCAATAAACAGTATATCCTTATTAAAAGCAGGCTACCTAACAATGGTCTATATGAGACCTTATTATTATATTGCTAACTAATTACTGAACTACTTAAGAGACCCCAGGAAAAAGGAATGTTGAGAAGGGTCTTTCTCAAGCCCAGTTTATCAGTCATACTCCAGCTGAAAGTATCAAGCACTATACCTCCTCTAAGGAGAGAAAAATACATCCACTGTCTGTGCATGAGCAATACTGAGGACAATTTCAGAGCCCTGGACAACTGTTATTAGTTCAAGTCAACTCAGATCCTGGTAAAAAATTAAATAGATTTGAAAACCCTAGCTCATTTGAAAACTGCTAAAATGCATGAGAATAGCTCCGGAAATCCCATCTGTTTTATATTTACAGAACTCCTAGTTCCTTTGGTCTGGGCACAACTGACTCACTTTTCATTGTGTTCCTATGGCACAGTGTCTTGTCATTTCTGAAGGAACCAAACAGCAGGTTGTGTGCATGAGTAATGTGCATGCCCACTCTTTGAAATTGATAAGGCTGTCTAAGGATTTGATTACTTGTGATTTGCATGGCCAAGAGATGATATAATATAGCAAAGTTACAGTTCTTCTTTTTTAGTGTTACGTTGTGATGTCTAATCCATGTCTATCCCCTTTCTTTTGCTCACATATACACTGAGGGACTGCAGTCAGCAAGGATTCTAAGACTATATCTGGCTGTCTCCTAGTTCCAGCACTTAGTAGCCATGTGACCTTGGACAAATTAATTAATTAATTCCTCTCTGCCCCAGTTTTCTCATCTATAGAAAGGTTGAGTAAGAGTACCTGCCAGTATTATTTGATTAATTAACACTACCTTTGGCAGTACCTCCCAAATCTTAGAACAGTAAATGTTTATTTCTTGCTCACATCACAGCCTAATGGGAGTCACAAGTTTATCCTGGGTTGCTGCCTTCCAAGAAGTGATTGGATCTAGACATCTTCCATTATGGGACTTGCATCATTCACTACGGTCATGCCATCTATTTAAATCTAAAGTAATTAAAATATTAAAATTGAGTTATGCTAATTAGATCAGTAATGCTTCTTCAGTGGCGCTGAAGAAGCTGAAGTTGAACAGTTCTATGAGGACCTATAAGACCTTCTAGAACTAACACCCAAAAAAGATGTCCTCTTCATTATAGGGTACTGGAATACAAAAGTAGGAAGTCAAGAGCTACCTGGAGTAACAGGCAAATTTGGCCTTCGAGGACAAAACAAAGCAGATCAAAGGCTAACAGAGTTTTGCCAAGAATGCAGTGGTCATAGCAAACACCCTCTTCCAACAACACAAGAGACAACTCTACACATGACATCATCAGATGGTCAATACCAAAGTCAAATTCATAATGTTTTTTGCGGCCAAAGATGGAGAAGCTCTATACAGTCAGTAAAAACAAGACCGGGACCTGACTGTGGCTCAGATCATGAACTCCTTATTCCCAAATTCAGACTTAAATTGAAGAAAGTAGGGAAAACCACTAGACCATTCAGGTATGACTTAAAATCCCTTATGATTATACAGTGGAAGTGAGAAATAGATTCAAGAGATTAGATCTGAGAAAGTGCCTGAAGAACTATGGACGGAGGTTCGTGACATTGTACAGGAGGCAGTGATCAAGACCATCCCTAAGAAAAGAAATGCAAAACGCAAAATGATTATCTGAGGAGGTTTACAAATAGCTGAGAAAAGAAGAGAAGCTAAAGGCAAAGGAGAAAAAAAAGATATACCCATTTGAATGCAGAGTTCCAAAGAATAGCAAGGAGAGATAAGAAAGCCTTCCTCAGCAATCAATGCAAATAAATAGAAGAAAACAATAGAATGGGAAAGAATAGAGATCTCTTTAAAAAAATTAGAGATACCAGGAGAACATTTCATGCAAAATGGGCATAGTAAAGGACAGAAATGGTATGGACCTAACAGAAGCAGAAGATATTAAGAAGAGGTGGCAAGAATACACAGAAGAACTGTACAAAAGAGATCTTCATGACCCAGATAACCACGATGGTGTGATCACTGACCTAGAGCCAGATATCCTGGAATGTGAAGTCAAGTGGGCCTTAGAAAGCATCACTACGAACAAAGCTAGTGGAGGTGATGGAATTCCAGTTGAGCTATTTCAAATCCTGAAAGATGATGCTGTGAAAGTGCTGCACTCAAATACGCCAGCAAATTTGGAAAACTCAGCAGTGGCCACAGGACTGGAAAAGGTCAGTTTTCATTCCAATCCCAAAGTAAAGCAATGCCAAAGAATGTTCAAACTACCACACAATTGTACTCATCTCACACGCTAGCAAAGTAACGCTCAAAATTTTCTGAGCCAGGCTTCCACAGTAAGTGAACTGTGAATTTCCAGATACTCAAGCTGAATTTAGAAAAGGCAGAGGAACCAGAGATCAAATTGCCAACATCTGCTGGATCATGGAAAAAGCAAGAGAGTTCCAGAAAAACATCTACTTTTGCTTTATTGACTATGCCAAAGCCTTTGACTGTATGGATTGCAACAAACTGTGGAAAATTCTTCAAGAGATGGGAGTACCAGAACACCTTACCTGCCTTCTGAGAAATCTGTATGCAGGTCAAGAAGCAACAGTTAGAACTGGACATGGAACAACAGACTGGTTCCAAATCGGGAAAGGAGTATGTCAAGGCTGTATATTGTCACCCTGCTTATTTAACTTATAGGCAGAGTACATCATGAGAAATTGGGCTGAATGAAGCACAAGCTGGAATCAAGATTGCTGGGAGAAATATCAATAGCCTCAGATATGCAGATGACACCACCCTTAATGGCAGAAAGTGAAAAAGAACTAAAGAGCCTCTTGATGAAAGTGAAAGAGGAGAGTGAAAAAGTTGTCTTAAAACTCAACATTCAGAAAACTAAGATCATGGCATCCTGTTGCATCACTTCACGGCAAACAGATGGGGAAAAAATGGAAACGGTGAGAGACTTTATTTTTGGGGGGCTCCAAAATCACTACAGATGGTCACTGCAGCCATGAAATTAAAAGACGCTTACTCCTTGGAAAAAAAGCTATGACCAACCTAGACAGCATATTAAACAGCAGAGACATTACTTTGCCAACAAAGATCTGTCTATTCAAAGCTGTAGTTTTTCCAGTAGTCTTGAATGGATGTGAAAGTTGGACTGTAAAGAAAGCTGAGTGCCGAAGAATTGATGCTTTTGAACTGTGGTGTTGGAGAAGACTCTTGAGAGTACCTTGGGCTGCAAGGAGATCCAACTAGTCCATCCTAAAAGAAATCAGACCTGAATATTCATTGGAAGGACTAATGCTGAAGCTGAAAGTCAATTACTTTGGCCACCTGATGTGAAGAACTGACTCATTTGAAAAGACCCTGATGCTGGGAAAGATTGAAGGCAGGAGGAAAAGGGGACGACAGAGGATGGAATTATTAGATGGCATCACCGATGCGATGGACATGAATTTGAGTAGGCTCCGGGAGTTGGTGATGGACAGGGAAGCCTGGCATGCTGCAGTCCATGGGGTCACAAAGAGCTGGACACGACTGAGCGACTGAACCGAACTGTATTAGATCTTAAGTGCTCAGGAATGAAATATGTCTGGTGGTTACCATATTGGACAGCGCTGTCCTAGGGTTCCTTGGAATTTTCCACTGTATCATCTCCATTAAGCCAGCTGCTGATGCTGCTGCTAAGTCGCTTCAGTCGTGTCCGACTCTGTGCGACCCCACAGACAAGCCCTCCAGGAATCTTGCAGGACAGAAGGAAAAGGCTTCAGGAGTTTCTCTCCACTCTGTCATACTAACTTTAGGGCCTGGTTATCAGTAGATCAAAGGATTTTCTTTTCTGAATTTATAAGACATCATATAATCTGAGTTCTTAAGGCTTGCATTTTGATATTCTACAAAATTAAAGAAAATGCTCTCCCTTTTTCTTGATATATCCTGCTCTCAAGTCTGTTGCCTTGATGAAAAATCTTATTTTGAATATCAGAAGCTGAATAGTATCTTGATTTTTCTCTTTCCTTTCCTTATGTAATACCATAAAAGGCAGCCTCAGAGCCTGAGGAGAGGATCATCTACTGGAAATGCAGAAGGGAAAAGCACATTAACATTTTTTATTCTGTTTCCCTGTTAGCCCATTTTGCCTGTTTACACTGATCCCTGCTTCTTTCACAGGAATCACCTCTAGCTATTCTCTTCTTAAGGGTTAATACTGTGGTAATAGGACCTAAATAACTAACTGGCACCATGTGCCTAAGACTCAGACTGTGAGATCATATAATGAAAATAAAATCAACTTATTTAACCAATAAGTGACAAGGGATCTATCAGATTGGTATTTTGGCACTATATATATATCCAATTACATGACTATTATTTCATTTGAATTATCTCATTTTTCAGGAAGTTGCATCCTGACCTCAGGGACACAGTCTCTGGTTGTCTTTCCAACATTATTTTCTGCCTCTTCAAAGTCATGACTAGGGAATATGTTAGGAATTTTCCATTTAAATAATAATTTTGCCTCAACAATAGTATAATAATGTTTTATTCATTTTTTAAACACATCATTTGACTCTTCTGCCCTCATTGTTATAATTTGATTGTATGTTTGGCTCAGGCTGGAGGGAAACACTGAGTGAGGAGGCCTTTGCTATTTTAGGATAACCAGCCAGCTAAAGTTGATTTTCATTTGGTGGATCCCAACTGCAAAAGAGTTAGTGAACTTGTCACTGGATCTTTTATTCTGAAGAATCGTATAGTGTTGTTACTACGTGTTTAATTCAATTAACTGACTGAGCACTTGCTACATGCAGAGTTGCACAGTGGAAAACTAAAAAAAAAGAATCCTGTCGCATTATCGGTTATTTCCTTCACAGCACTTATTGCATTATCTAATTATCTTGTTTGTTTGTTTCTTTACACACTGTCTATCTTGTCCACTGGAAATGCAGAGACTTTTTTTTTTATTACTATAAAACTAGCACCTGGCACATTGCCTGGAACACAGAGGTTTCAAAATACAGTTTTTTATCTGACTCAAGAAAAGATGCTTATATTTTCTGGTAAGAGAATATTACCTGATTCTCCCACTTTTCCCATTTTTCAAACCTCTGCCTCATTAAATCACATTCATCTTAGCCTTAAGCTGCTCTTCTCTCCTCTAATATCTCAGTGGTTACTGCTGGTCTTATTATTCAATGCACTATTATATACCAATCTGTAATCTCTTTAAAAAATTATGTATCTTTAATTGGAGGATAATTGCTTTACAATGTTGTATTGGTTTCTGCCATCCATCAACGTGAATCAGCCATAGGTATACATATGTCACCTCCCTCTTGAACCTCCCTCCGACCTCCCACCCCATCCTACCCATCTAGGTTCTGTGATCTCTTTTTTATTCTCACTTAATTTATGCTTCTTTTTATTTATTTTCTTATTGATATATGCAACAGAATTTTGTTGCAAGTATTACTCATTATAATGATTGCTGTGAGCTTCTTGAGATCAGTGGACTGAGAGTATTGTTTTTCCTATGGAATCTTAGCAACTGACCCTGTACTGTGTCAATGAATAGGTGGATAAGGGATGACTTTGTCCATATCTCTAAAGATGAAGACCAATTTGACCTGAGACCCATTTTGGAGTTTTTCCTCAGCTGTACATGTGTCCTTAGGTAAGCCCCCGATATCAGCGTTGCCTCAGAGATTTTCCCCGTTTTGTCCCTCCTCTTGGCTCTTAGATGGACATTCGTTGTCTACTGAATGGAGAACAGATTTGCTGTCCAGGGTCAGCGCTGTGCTTAAGATGGAAATGGGAGCAATTCAGTTTCTGAGGGAGATTGTACTCAAGCCCTCCTGACAATCTAGGGGCCTGGTCACTTGTACAGGCCACAGGCTATGTGGCTCAGGCCTTGGCTCCATCAGGGTGGCATTGTCCAGTATGTGAAACCACTGGGTTCTTTTTGGGAAGAGAACACTCTCTGTGTCTCCAAACCATGTTGTGATTGTCCAACACAGCCTCAAATATCCAAGCCTTATTAAACTGAAGACTCAGAGAGAATGTGAGTGCATGCTCATTAACTTAAGTACCTGGTATACATATAGGGCACTAGGTCAGGGTCTATGCCAGGACAAGGTGCAGGCTCCCAGTGCCCTGGAATTGTATTGGATATCTACAGCAAAGGCATCACTGAAGACTCCTCTACAGGGGAGTGGACATTGCTAGGGTTTTCCTGTAAGTCATGGGCGTATTCTCCCTGGACATTTAGCACCAAGATTTTTGTACCAACTTGTGAAGCAGTGCCAAGTTCTATTGCCTGAGAGCTCCTTAAAAGTTTGCTCAGATGCTGACGGAAGCAATCAAAGCATGGGTTCTGTTTATTCTTTTGCTTCTTTTTTCTTTTTGCAAATGAGAACCAGAAGTGTAAATGTTCCATACCAATAGAACGAGATTGTATCAAAAACCACACCTTTTGCCCACATACACAACTCCCGTGCACATTCATTGGTTTTAATCACACCGGCTTCCTGGGCTTTCTGCCCTGCTAGGTCTGTCAGTGGGAATCTGCTCTGCTTGTCTGTCTTGCTCCAGGGCACCTTTCTGACGAGAACTGGATGGACTCACTTGGCTGGGTCATTTAGACGTTTGTGGCTTGCACACTCCAGTGTGATTCCAGCTGTCCCAGCTACTGGTTTCTTCCCAGGAAGTGGGAGAAGACTTTGACCCTTTGTGTTCTGACAAGAGACATTAGGGCCGTAATTTAATTGGTTTTCCCAAAGTTAGGCAGTAGAGGCCTGCAATCTAAGAGGATTCAGTATTGCTTAAACCAATTTGATTTTGTGTTCTGGCTCATCAGCCGCTTTTACACTCGGCAGCCTAGGGAGAATGGACTGTTGTGAAAGTCTATGCCTGACTTTGGGTGGTGGCTTCCCCTTCCCTGTAGATGGCTTCTAGAAATGCTTCAGATGTTGCTGAATGCTCCAGGTATAGTTTCGCTACTCAGACACATCCAGACAAGCCTTTCTGACTCACTACATTGATTCCTGTTGAGAAGTTGCAAGGCTGGACAAATGACCCTGAAATACGGTTTTGCTTTCCTCGTAATTATCCATCTAACTTCACAGGAAGTGGGTGTTTGGTTGCTGAAGACAAAGAGGTGCTCTTCACCCTTATGCTCCTGACTGGAGCCTTGCCATTTTTGTCGGTCCATTAAAAACACACTCAGGCAAGAGTAGGATAGGATGTGTATACCTGCAGGTCTCTCACACATAGGCAACAATGTGTGTCGTTGGTATGTGAGGCTGGCTTCATAGAGGAGGTGACCCTCCGAGGCAATTCTCAGATCAGATATTGACAAACTCTGGAACCTAATGCATTTCTTAAGACATTCTCTTAGTGTCTCCTGTGGAGACCTGGCCTGCTTTGCCAGGGGTCACATTTAGGGCACATGTAACTCTCAGACCTTCCAAAGCCACAGTTCATTTCCTGTTGACTTCTAGCATCCTCTGCCTTCTTAAAGGTTTTCTCTTCAGCCCCACTCCTCATTAGTATAATGCTGTCCTTGGTTTTTCTAGCTCCTTTCCAGCCCTTCACAGTTCTTCCCTGGGCTTTTGAATATTTTCATTTTTGTTTTTTTCCTGGACATATTTTTTTTAGGTTTCCTGGTCTTCTCTTTCTTGTAACTCCGTGGAAGGGGACTTGTCTTTTCTTTCAGAATAGGTTTCTCATGTTTAATACTCTACTTTCCTACTGGGTTGGAAAAGCTGTGTTGGAAGCTTTGCTCTGACGCAGTTCAATCACATTTTGGCTGGAAACATTTTACACATTAAAATGATGAAGAATGATTTCATTTGCCAGTCTAAGCAAAAATCTCTAAAATGGAAAAGAAAAAGAAAAAACAAAAAGATCTTTCTGAAGCTACTGAATATGAAAAAGACTCTTGAATATGTAAAAGATCTTAGAACACTGCAGGGTAGGACCATGCTGGGGTAAATGAGCCTTAGGGAAGCCTCTTGTTTGGGCCACTTTGTCCTTGACTTTGAAAGGCATTCATTTTCTGCTGAGTAGCTCTTTTTACCCTGAGCTCTTCTGGTGTATAGTCTTTGCGTCTATCTTAGGAGGCAGGGGTCATTTAAAATGCTTCCAGTTGAAAATTGATATCATGGAATAACTCCAACCTTACACACATTTTTAAAGTAGGTTATTAGTCTCCTGACATCTCAGGGGGTAGCCACACAGCCTCTTGCTGCCCTGTAGCAAGGTTTGGTGAACCAAGGAGGAGACTGGACCTCTTCAGTCATGAGGTGCAAACTCTGGTTCCTGCAATAATATCTTGTGGCAATATTTCCACATCTACGTTGGAGTGTCTTTTATCTTATGCCTGGCTTCACTTGGGAGTCTGTTTAGTGAAGGGCAGATTTGTGGTGACTTGTCATGTCTTTGAGACTTTTGAGAACAGGCCTCTCCAGAAAGGTTGTCCTCAAAGATAGAATGACTTCTTTCTCCCTTTGCTAGGACTGACTGCCAGATCTCACCAGGTTTCACACCCAGTTGTGGAGAGTGCCAGTTCTGTCAGCTTTGCACAGGCAACTCCATCACTCACTGCTCTCTCTGCATCGATGCAATTATCTGTTTACCCTTCAGACACTTTTCTGAACTGGCAAGCCTATCGGGGTTGTTACTCTTCAGTCGCTAAGTTGTGTCTGACTTTGCGATCCCATGAACTCCAGTGCGCCAGGCTCTCCTGTCCTTTACTATCTCCCTGAGTTTGCTTAAACTCATGCCCATTGAGTCGGTGATGCTATCCAACCATCTCATCCCCCGTCATCCCCTTCTCCTCCTACCCTCAATCTTTCCCAGCATCAGGGTCTTTTCCAATGTGTTGGCTCATCACATCAGGTGGCCAAAGTATTGGAGCTTCAGCTTCAACATCAGTCCTTCCAATGAATATTCAGGGTTGATTTCCTTTAGGATCCTCTAATTTGTCTCCTTGTTATCCAAGGGACTCTTAAGAGTCTTCTCCACTGCCACAGTTACCCAGTTTTTAATGATACTACAGCCTTGTTATACCTGGCAATATCAATGAACTTCCATTTCAATTCAGTTACATTGCAACTTATATATTGCTGCCTTCCAGGTGCCAGGCTTGTGTTAAACACTGGCAGTGGGAAGAAAAGAAGCATAGTCCTTACTCTCATGGAATTTAGAGCAAGCTTAATTTTTTCATATTTATAAACTTGGCCCTGACAAAGTAAGATGCCATCCTGTAGTGCTAAAATTGCATGTCCTTCCATCCAGAATAGTTCAATTGTATTACATGAGTGTTTTAAAACAGACTCGGCCTGTCTGTTCTATAATCAGAAATGTAAACTAATTCATGTTATGAGTATTATGTGAAATCGAACTCAACTAATAAATTATAGGAATACTTGCTAGTAATCAAATGTGAGAGAGCCTTCTCCAACTGTTGGAAGTAAAGATGAAGGAAGAAATGAGGTAAGGACTGAATGAGAGCAGGGAGTATACCGAAAAACCCACTTCAAGTAGTTATTACAAAGCAGACTGGAAACAAAACAAAAAGCTCCATTCTTTTTGGTTCAGAAACCATTGTTGGCAAGGGCTGTTAATTCCACATCCAAAAACTTGTTTCCTCTAGCCTGACTTCCAGAATGCAGTTATGTTGGAAACTACTCTGCTGATTAAGTTTTTAAACCACTCCCTCTTCTGAGGGAAGAAACATATTTTATGAACACAAGTCAGCTCTTGTTCATTTTATATTTTAATATTGAAACCCTTGCACGTCTTTAAATTGACTCAATAAATCCTCATTTATGATCCTTGACAAGTGAACCCAAGATTGTAAGCAAAGGACAGACAGGAAAAGTTGGTGGGAAAGAGCTGAAAAAGGAAAAGTTAGGATAGGAGATGGAAGAAGGGGAAATGCCATGTGTGGGTCTGTCCTGAGGGGTGGATCTTAGGATAGTTTGAGAAACATTTGGGTAAATGTTTCAACATTTGGGTAAAGCCCATAACAAGTACTGTTTCCTTTCTGCACAAGCTCATCATAGCTCTTTGTGTCTCCTCTACCTTTAAGAAGATTTCCATACCTCCTGACACATGTACCTGTAATGTATCAAATGAATGTCTCTGAAATACTGAGTTTAAAGGAATATCACAGCAAAAGAAGATTAAAAATCTATTAAAGTTTGCCTGTAGTTTGCACTGAGGTGGGAAAGGGAGTAAGTATATGTTGCTGTTTCCCCAGGATCCTCTAGAAAAATTACCTCTAGAATGATCTGGGGGATGAGGTCCCCTAATGATCTTTGATAGACTTGGGGAGAGGTATCTTAAGCTAGTTTCTTGTGTTACTAACTTACATGATGACTTCTTGATCTTAATTTTATATTTTATTTATCATCTAACATGGCATCATTCTTTAAATTTATTGGAACATATAATTTTCTTCTTAATTCCAGAGAAAATGCTTACTTGTTGTAGGACATTTGAAAAATTCAGAAAAGTCCAGCTAAGAAGTAAAATCACCCACTTTCAGCAATATCCACTGTTAATATTTTTCATTTATCTTGCCAGTCTATGGTTATATTTTCTTTCGCTTACCCAATTCATTTTGATGATATTTTTATCCTTTGGCTAAAATTCCTGGAGAAGGAAATGGCAATCCACTCCAGTATTCTTGCCTGGAGAATCCCATGGACATAGGAGCCTGAAAGGCTATAGCCCATAGGGTTGCGCAGAGTCAGACATGACTGAGCGACTAACATTTTGGCTAAAATGGATAAAATGACTTTAACCAGTGAGCTCCAAGTGACTATAAAATGTTTATTAATTACTTGCTCAGTAGACTTTAGTGGAATTTGCAAATCCTTTTAGGAAACCAAAGATACCTGCAGTCATCATTCTTTGGGGAAATCAGTCAGCTTATTCCTCTTCCTCCCAATTTTATTGGCATATAACTGACATGTAATATTGTGTAAGTTCAGGGCTTCCCTGGTGGTTCAGATGGTAAAGAATCTGCCTGCAATGCAGGAGACCCAGGTTTGATCCCTGAACTAGGAAGATCCCCTGGAAAAGGGAATGGCAACACACTCCAGTAGTCTTGCCTGGAGAATCCCAAGAATAGAGGAGCCTGGCGGGCTATAGGCCATGGGGTCACAAAGAGTAGGACACAACTGAGCAACTAACACTGTCAGTTTCACTTTCATTGTGTAAGTTTAGGGTGTACAATGGGATGATTTGATACAGGTATATGTTGTGAAATGTTTAGCACAATAAGGATACCTAACACATTCTTCACTTCACATAATTTCCCCTTAGTTGCTATTGTTGTTATGTTGAAAAAATTTAAATCTATTGTCATAGAAACTTTCAAGTGTACAATGTAGAATTATTAATGATAGTCATCATTCTGTAAACTAGAAGACTGGATTTTATTCCTCTTTTATCTGGAAGTTTGTTCCCACTGACCAGCATCTTCTCACTCCCTCCATCCCTAGCTCCTGGCAACCACCTTTCTACTCTTTGCTTATATGAGTTTAGCTTTTTTTGATTTTCCATAAATGTGAGATCATATGGTATCATATGGTATTTGATTTTTCTTGTCTGACCTATTTCACTTAGCACAATGTCCTCAAAGTTTATCCATGTTGTTGCAAATGGCAGGAGTTTTTTCTTCTTCTTTTATTTGGCTGAATAATAGTCCATTATATGTGTGTACTTGCTTGTGTTGCTCAGTTATGTCCAACTCTTTGCCACCCTGTGGATGGACTGTCACCCTCCAGGCTCCTCTGTCCATAGGATTTTCCTGGCAAGAATTCTGTAGTGGGTGGCCATTTCCTTCTCCAGGGGGTCTTCCTGACCCAGAGATAGAACCCATGTCTCCTGTGTTGCAAGCTGATTCTTTTCTGCTGAGCCACTGGAGAAATCCATTAGTCCATTAAATGTATATTGTTGTTCAGTCACTAAGTCATGTCTGACACTTTGTGACCTCATGGACTACAGCATACCAGGCTTCCCTGTCCTTAACCATCTCGAGGAGTTTGCTCAAAGTCATGTCCATTGAGTCAGTGATGCCATCCAGCCATCTCATCCTCTGTTACCCCCTTCTCCTGCTGACTTCAATTTTTCCCAGCATCAGGGTCTTTTCCAAAAAGTTGGTTATTTGCATCAGGTGGCCAAGTACTGGGGCTTCAGCCTCAGCATCAATCCTTCCAAAGAGTATTCAGAGTTGATTTTCTTTAGGATTTACTGGTTTGATCTTCTTGCTGTCCAAGGGACTCTCAAGAGTCTTCTCCAGCACCACAATTCGAAAGCACCAATTCTTTGGAGCTCAGCCTTCTTTATGGTCTAACTCCCATATCGGTAAACCATAGCTTTGACTATACAGACCTTTGTTGGCAAAGTGGTGTTCTGCCTTTTAAGACACTGTCTAGGTTTGTCATAACTTTTCCTCCAAGGAACAAGTGTCGTTTAATTTTGTGGCTGCAGTCGCCTTCTGCAGTGATTTTGGAACCCAAGAATATAAAATTTGCCACATTTTCTTTATCCATGCATCTGTCAATGGACACCTGGGTTGTTTCCATGTCTTGGCTATTATGAATAATGCTGTAGTGAACATGGGAATACAGATATCTCTTTAATATAGTGATTTCATTTCCTTCGGTCATGTACCCAGAAGTAGAATTTCTTGATGTTATGATATTTCTAGTGTTAATTTTTTTGAGGAACCTCCATACTATTTTTTCTTAGCAGCTGTACCAGTTTACATTTCTTCCCATAGTGCACAAGGATTACCTTTTCTCCGCATCCTTCTCAGTACTTTTTATCCGTGTCTTTTTTTGATAATAGCCTTTCTAACAGATGTGGTTTTGATTTGCATTTCTCTGATAATTAATGATGTTGAACACTTTTTCATATACCTGTTGATCATCTGTATGTCTTTGGTGCTTTCATGTTGGGTGTTATATGTATTTATAATTGTATATCCTCTTGATGAATTGGTCCTTTTATCATTTATAATGATCTTCTTTGTCTCTCATTACAGTTTTTGACTTAGTGTATATTTTTGTCTGATATATATATAGCTAACCCTCTTCTCTTTTGCTTTCCATTTGCATGTACACTTATGTATATTTTTTGGGCTGAAGTGAGTCTCTAACTGGCAGCATATAGTATGGTGTTGTGTGTGTGTATTTTAAATCTGTTTAGCCACTCTACACTGTTTGACTGGAGAACTTAGTTATTCTCTTCCTTGCTATCTCATCCTGTGGCTGATATTGGTAGCCCATGCCTTCCTTCCTTGCTCCAAGCTGCCTCTATACATCTTAACTTTGTTGGTCTCAGAGCATGGTAAAACTTATGTGAATCCCTTATGCAGTGTCTGGGAAGGCTGGGGAAGTTGGTCACTCAACCCCACTCTCCCTTTCCCAGTGAGGAGAAATCTCTCCAGTCAGGAAGTTCCCTCTTGATACTGAGCAATGCCTTCCTGGGGGATAGGTTGGGAAAGGGAAAATGAAGCTATTCTTTGTTTTCTGTGCAGTTTTTCTTAAGTGTTGTTGTTGTTAGACTATTTTGCCGAGGTTCCCTGAGTGGACTCCTGAGCTCTCCCAGAGCTATTTTTGTTCATGAACAGATGTCTAATTGTTGATCTTTGTGAGGATGGAGGCTGGTGTCTCCTACTCTACTGTTTTGGTGATATCCCAGTCAGCTTAATCTTAATATCGCAAATCAGAGACCCTGTGTAAGCACAAAATATGCACTATCTGGCTTTTAAGTTTTTTCCCCTCAACTTCTACATTTTTCTCTAAATTGATACATTTTTATCTCTTGCAGCAATAGTAAGATAAGAGAAGTTACAGTGAACTTGGAGTCAGAGAATCTGAGATTAAGTCCTGGTTAGGTTACTTAAGAGCTTTAGGACATGCAGCCAAATGAGCAAATTTATCTGGGCCACAGATTTGTCATCTGTAAACTGGGGATGATAAAGCTCACTCTAAAGGTTTTCTGGGGTAGGAAGGGAGTTGGAGGGTACAGCAAATGAGAGGACATATGTGGGTCAAAAGCAAACTGATAAGTATTGTACTGATGTAAAGTATTCTTGTTATCTTCAACTATGAAAATACATTTTTCCTTGGAGATGTTTCAGATGAATTGCTCAAAAACATGTGATCAGTTTTCAAATGATGATTCCCCATGTTACAACTCTCTAGGAAATAGAAGCCATTTTGTTTCAGGAGAATTTCTCAAACATTTCTGTACTAATTAAAATAACTCTTTGAGGTCCAACAGGCAGAACTGGCTCAAGAGTTTAAAGGGACTGCCAAGGCAAGTAGTCAAGTGTGTCTGTGGTACCAAGAGACTTGTGACTTCCTGTTACTTGGTCCTTTTTTTAATTAACAAGCACTGTTCCTCTGTTGCAGCCAGCACACACCCTTGCCAGCAAGCTGCTTTTCAGTTTGAACCCGTCCTGAACGTAGGAATATAAGAGGAAACACTTTCAGACAGCACCAAGACCTAATCACTTCCGGGTAACTGGGAAATTTATCATCTTCTCTGAAATGCGTCCTGGCTTTTTCGAGGGTGGAGACTGAGTCTGTGGAGCTGCTCCAGGAGCCAGAGCTGCTGAATCCCCTCTTCCACTTTCTGTTGCAAACAATAAAGGCTGCTTGTATCATACAAAAAAAATATAAGTAAAATGCATCAGCTGTAATTCCCTGATAGCATCTCTCTGGGAGTATCTCTTTGAAGTCTCTGAGTATCAACACATACCCTCTCCACCCCTCATAGTAATTGAATCCTTTCAAGCATTTTTTTTTCCCTAAACTTTTCTGACAATATCAACCATTGCAGGAATAACCTGGAACATTAGTATCACCCTGTATAATTTTAAATTAGGTATTCCTTAGACTGTATGTGCAGAGAAGGCAATGGCACCCCACTCCAGTACTCTTGCCTGGAAAATCCCATGGACGGAGGAGCCTGGTAGGCTGCAGTCCATGGGGCGCTAAGAGTCGGAAACGACTGAGCGACTCCACTTTCTCTTTTTACTTTCATGCATTGGAGAAGGAAATGGCAACCCACTCCATTGTTCTTGCCTGGAGAATCCCAGGGACGGGGCAGCCTGGTGGGCTGCCGTCTATGGGGTCACACAGAGTCGGACACGACTGAAGTGACTTAGCATAGCATAGTATAGCATAGCATAGCATAGCATAGCATAGACTGTATGTGAGCCATAGTTCATTTGTTAAATATAGTTTTATAGATGTTGAAACTGAGACACAAGAGAGAATAAATGACTTGCCACAGGATATAGCAGGTGATAGGTGATTCAAAGAATTCTGATACTCTGTCCTCTTTTAGGTCCCAGGCCTACAATTTTGAAATCGTAAAAAGGCATCTTAACCTCCACCTCTTTTAAGACACTATATTTCTCTTCCTTGTTATCTCATCCTTATTTTCTCTTGTTCTTTAGTATCTGGCATTCTGTATTCAGATTTCTGTTCTACTTTGGCTTCCTTCATTGTCAGATTGTTATTCATTTATGTTTCTTTCATTCTCATTTACCTTGTGAAATTTAACCATATTTCATCTTCATTGAAGTTTCAGTCTCTGTGTTGAGTGTTACTTGCACAGTGACTCTAGTGAATTTAAGAAAATTTCTGTGTGTGTGTGTGTGTGTGTATTGGGGTGAGTAACAGCATAAATACTTTTGTATTTGTTAGTGCACACTTAGAAGATTGCAGGAAAGGGAAATAGAGCAGAGAACATTGGAAGAGCAAAGAATTAACCATTCACTAATAAAAGGTTGAGTCATTGGCAAAAGGGAAGAGATCACTCTAGAGAATCAGGGAAATAATTAGGTCCCAGGAGGCAGAAAGTCTGATCCAGATGGTGGGAGCTCCAGGGGAGGGTAAATCAGGCATCAGGGAGAGATAAAAGAGGGAGGAAGGAGGATATGCAGTAGGCTGGAATCCAACAATTGTGTGCTGGGACAGTAGGAATGTACGAGGAAATACTTTCACAAAGCTCTGAAAACGAACCGTTTTTAGTTAAATGGGGGAAATCCTTAATAATAGGTGTGGTGTTGGAGCGTCTGGAAAGCTGATCCTCTATTGAGAGTTGAACTATATTTCTGTAGATTCCTATATCTTTGCTAGATTTATTTCATGTGCTTTGGTCTTGTTCCAGCAAACTATTCTGTAAGCTCTTTGAGGTCAGGGATCATGTTTTAGTTTCTTCCAAAGCCCCTCACACAGTGCTGAGATCATGATAAGAGTTCATTAAATTCTTAAGAACAGATTTAGTATCTAATACTTATTAGTGGAAAAGGCAAACATCAGATTTGCCCTTTGAAATGAGCAGTTTATTACTTAGAGGTTGTACAGTCTTTTTTTTTTTTGCCACTGAAAACAATGAGAAAACCAGCAAAGTGAGTCCATAAGCTCTTAGCTAGCTTGGTAGAACCCTCCTTATACATAGGGAGTGAGCCCCGCCCTGCCTCCCCCCTCCCCCACCTTGCCATAACCCCCTCTTCCAAACATATGCACAGTAAGAGATGAAGTGAGATGGGGTGAACTAAACTGGTCTGTTCTATAGAAAGAACTCCATCTCTACATATTCCAATCCAAAAATCAGTTAACAGAATTGTTGCCCAATGATTGATACTTAATATGTTAGTTATTAGGGAATCATGTTTGCATGTCAGAACTTTTAAGGAATCCTAAAATAGCCAACTCAAATATTCTATTTAGTGGTTTCTTGTTCCCCCACCTCCCTACTCCACTTTATAAATGTTGAACCATATGTTTCAGAACATACAGCTGTCCTTGTTCAGAATAGCCCAAAATAGCTTGATTCCCCTGCACCTCTCTGGGTGCTAAGTCTATTTACATTTCAAATTGCATGAGGGAAGTGCCTGGTTTTACATAGATTTTTTTTCCCTTGTCAGCAACTTTTCTATAATTTTAACTTAGTTCAACTGACTAACCTAAACTTTCAGAGTAGTTCCATTAATCAACTACTACCTCTCAGGTGCTCAGTCTTCCTGTCATTATCTCACCATTTCATGACTAAAAAGAAAGTTCTCTGTGAAGGACCTCAAGAACTCTCTTGGCCCTGTGCAGAACTGGGTAAGGTTATTTTGGCATGCAGGAGTATTCTGAACAACTTTTGAAGTGAACTGAGAAAAAGATGTCACACTCATGAATCAGAGATCCTCTTCAAATTTGATTTGCCCAGAACCAGTATGGTAAGGCATCAGCAAGAATGAGGACTCCTATCTTTTCTGATTCTTCATTGGATCAATGAACTAACATATTCTCCCAAATGGTTTCCTAGTGAAGTGCAGGCTCCAAGAACTAAGCTGATTAAGTGCAAAATAAATGATTGTTTAAGGCTCATTGGAAAAGGAGTGCTGCAAAGATTCTACTGCCAGAGATTATCTGAGATGATGTCATGCTGTGGAAATACTAAGGTGACACTCTGCGTATTAGAGATTTTTTGTTTGTTTGGTTTGACATCTTATGGAAAAGCATAGGTCATATGATCAAGGATATTTCTTCAGAATAAGACTTGAAATGATCACATGCTGACCAGTTATTTATTGTCTCCTATGCTATTTCCCACTTCTAACACCTCTGGACATGAACTCAATGCCTTATCTTAGAAATTCTCTCTCTTTCTGCTAGTGCAGGTGTTACCCATTTCTCAATGTCAGTTTAGATCTGTCCTCTAAAGCCTTCTCCTATTGTCTCCCTCAATGTGATTATTTTCCTCTTTGAAACACTTACAGCCCTATTATCCTTAGAATTCCTCTGATACTTGACTTTTATGACATTATATTATTCGACTATTACCTGGAACAACAGACTGGTTCCAAATAGGGAAAGGAATACATCAAGGCTATACATTGTCACTCTGCTTATTTAACTTATATGCAGAGTACATCATGAGAAATACTGGGCTGGATGAAGCACATCCCAGAATCAAGATTGCCGGGAGAAATATCAATAACCTCAGATATGCAGATGATGCCACCCTTATGGGAGAAAGCGAAGAAGAACTAAAGAGCCTCTTGATGAAAGTGAAAGAGGAGGATGAAAAAGTTGGCTTAAAACTCAACATTAAGAAAACTAAGATCATGGTATCTGGCCCCATCACTTCATGGTGAATAGATGGGGAAACAGTGACAGAATTTATTTTTTGGGGCTCCAAAATTACTGCAGATGGTGACTGCAGCCATGAAATTAAAAGATGCTTGCTCCTTGGAAGAAAAGCTATGACCAACCTAGACAACATATTAAAAAGCAGAGACATTATTTTGCCAACAAAGGTCCATCTATTCAAAGCTGTAGTTTTTCCAGTAGTCATGTATGGATGTGAGAGTTGGCTACAAAGAAAGCTGAGTGCCTAAGAATTGAGGCTTTTGAACTGTGGTGTTGGAGAAGATTCTTGAGAGTCCCTTGGACTGCAAGGAGATCCAACCAGTCCATCCTAAAGGAAATCAGTCCTGAATATTCATTGGAAGGACTGATGCTGAAGCTGAAACTCCAATACTTTGGCCACCTGATGTGAAGAACTGACTCATTGGAAAAGACTCTGATGCTGGGAAAGATTGAAGGCAGGAGGAAAAGCGGATGACAGAGGATGAGATGGTTGGATGGTATCACTGACTCAATGGAGATGAGTTTGAGTAAACTCCAGAAGTTGGTGATGGACAGGGAGGCCTGGTGTGCTGCAGTCCATGGGGTTGCAAAGAGCTGGACATGACTGAGCAACTGAACTGAACCTATGTATATAGTAATGTGCACAAATCTTAAGTACCAGTGCTGTCAGTTGGATCAAGATATGAAACATTTCCATCTCCTATTAAAGATATTGGCTTTATTTTTGTGTTGTTTGTTCATCAGTATGAATTGTAAAAGCTGCCGGGGCAGAGATCACATATCTCAAGATCAAGGCAGAAGACAGATGGCATACTCAAAGAGGCCTGACTGACATAGCAAAGGACCTGTCTACAGAAGTTTGGGAATCAACAATGAATCATGAGGCATCCAGAGACTAGAAACGGTTGGAAATGATTACTAGCCCTAGGTCTGAAGGGAAAAGGGACTTTTACTTATTGTGAAGCTGTAGTGAAAGCTTGAGCCTCTCAGAAGTAAAATGAATCTCTGACAGCAATTATAACCTAAAGCATCATGACCATGGTCTGAATCTGAGCCAAACAAGGAGGGAGCCTGGAGAGAAAGACTGACTTCCACTCAGGCAGTCCTTGGCTCTTTTGCTAATGCCTTCCACTGGCCATACCCAACTGTAAACCTGAGAGTGAGGGGACTCACCCATGCAGTCAATAGAGGTCAACCTCCCTGAGAACAAACCATGGCAGAAAAAGGTGGAGAATGGATTTGGAAGCACAAAGGGCAAACAGACAATAACCAGAGAAGACTACCTTTTCTTCTATGTCCACTCTAGCGCTTGGCATATTGTCTTGCTCAAAAGAAATGCTGGATTTCTTACATATTGCTTGACCTATTAACAATTTATAGACAGATAATTGCTTTTATTGAAAATTATGTGTCAGCCATAGCAAATGCCCAGTTCTTTAAAATGAATGGTAGCTGCCAGCTCTGAGTTCAAAGACTGTTTGGAATTATCAGACCTGGAAAAGGAAAAAGGTGAAAGGATGGCTTTTCTCCAAAACTGTGTGCTTACTCCTTGGAAGGAAAGTTATGACCAACCTAGATAGCATATTGAAAAGCAGAGATATTACTTTGCCAACAAAGGTCTGTCCAGTCAAGGCTATGGTTTTTCCAGTGGTCATGTATGGATGTGAGAGTTGGACTATGAAGAAAGCTGAGCGCCGAAGAATTGATGCTTTTGAACTGTGGTGCTGGAGAAGACTCTTGCGAGTCCCTTGGACTGCAAAAAGATCCAACCAGTCCATCCTAAAGGAGACCAGTCCTGGGTGTTCATTGGAAGGACTGATGCTGAGGCTGAAACTCCAGTACTTTGGCCACCTCATGCAAAGAGTTGACTCATTGGAAAAGACTCTGATGCTGGGAGGGATTAGGGGCAGGAGGAGAAGGGGACGACAGAGGATGAGGTGGCTGAGTGGCATCACTGACTCAATGGACGTGAGTCTGAGTGAACTCCGGGAGCTGGTGATGGACAGGGAGGCCTGGCGTGCTGCAATTCATGGGGTCGCAAAGAGTCGGACACGACTGAGTGACTGAACTGAACTGAACTGAACTGTGCTGCTGATTCAGGGTTTCAGGGATACCTAACAACTTCTGGTTTCACTGTAGTCTTTTTATCACCAGTGTTAGGATCACTCACGTACCTCACAAACACTTGTTAATGCAATTGTTGCATTAGCTCTCTTTTTAATGCAATTAAATTAAAAGTTGAAAATACTTCCTATATAACATTGGTAGGGAAAATATCATGACTTAGATCTCTCAGTGTTGTTTAGCTGGTGGTGCCTGTTTCGTAACAGTGGTGAGTGTGGCTCTTGACATATTGTGGGATTTTGATGAGAAAGCACTTAACTTCTCTGTGGGTCTGCAAGATGAGGACCATCGCGTCATTTAATGGGAAATATTTCTTGTAGAATTTGTGTTCATCTTCAGAAGAAGTTTCTCAGTGGTGTTATATAAATGGAAATTTTCTCCTGAGCAGATATTTAATCAGTACTTACTGAAGAATATTAAGTGATGCCATTTTGTCCAAAATTGAAATTAAACTCTTGGCAAACTTCAGCATGTTTTGGAAGCAGAGAGAAGGATCTGCTGGAGGCTTCCACTTAGTTTCAGAAGAAAGCAGAACAAATCAGAATCCTAAAAGAGTATATCACCCAGGAGTCCTGTGGAGCCAAGGTAAAGCTTTTGTGAATCTGGGCTCTCTTTTATCTTATTTCCTATTCATTTGTTCCAAGGAAATCTAACTTGTCAGGAGGCTTGAAGATAATGGTTATCCCTGGTGATACCTTGTGCTGATTTTAAAGATGTCTCAACTCAAGCACCTGGTTGAGAAAGAAGCCAGGCAATGACTTTACACTTAGCCTTGTGGGAGGAAAGCTGCTTACTGGTTCCTGTGAACACCCGTATCACACTGGAATTCTTTGTTTCACCTGTCGCTGTCCTTGTGTGACTTCATGCAGTGCTTCTTGTTTGAGGTTGTGAACCACAGTTTACCTTTGTTCATATCACTTGAGCTCTCACAAAGTTGAGCTCATCAGCTGAGGGCATCTTCTCCCTGCCTTCTGAAATCTCTCCCCTCTTCGTCTGCTGTGACCTTAGCCCGTTCTCTGACTTGTTCATCTCCACCTCACAGTCTGCTCCTTGGTGTTCTGACAGGTGGTGTGGTGCCGAGTCCTCTGGTTCAGGTTTGGCCTTTACCTTAGACACAGTTCTCATGTTTGCCGTTCTGTATTATGTGCTGGGAAAAGCTTCCACAACTTGCTTCATCTGGCCCCTTACTAGGAAAAGAGCAAAAGACTAGCCTTAAAAAAAAAACAAAACAAAACACTGTACAAACGGTTTTAATAGCTTAATTCAGGAGAAAATTTTGAGTGTTACCAAAAGAGATGGAGAACTCTGCTGTGGTAGGTGATATGCTGAAAAAAAAATTCTAGATTCTTAGCTTTGAATATAATTTACTGAAAGAGGGAGAGAAGGATGAAGGAGGGATGGGAGGTGGGGGGGAATGAAGGGTGAGGAGAGAGAGAGGGGGGAATAATTCCTTTTGGTGAAGCAGCAAGGAGAGAATACTATAGTCTTTCTAGCTCAGTGTGTTTCTGAGCTCCATTGTTTCATCGAAGGCAAACATAAAGAAATAACAACCTAAGAAAAACCCAAGGAAGCAAACATCCTTGGAAAGTATACACATGCATTCAAACCACTGCTTAGATGATCTCTGCCAGGGGTTGCCCTGCTTTACTGCACATAAACGATAGCGTTAATGCCACAGTTGGTGTGTAGCAGCTGATAATTCTCCCTGTGGTGTGCTTCCGGAACTTGAAAACAAAGTCAGGTTAAATTCCCTTTGATATGTAAAAGAAACATTCTACTTATAGCTACCTAAATAGTTTGTGCAGTCACTTCTAATGAAGTAGTTCTTAAGTCTTTAAAATGTTCAAGGATCCTTACAAGAATCGATCTTGAAGAAGAAATGATTGGAATGTAACTGGAATCTGTATTTGATTTAAGTTGTGAGTAACTTGTAATAGTGTATGGATGACAGACCAGTTTTCTAAGCCCTCTCCTGTTTGTGTATTAGAATTGAGTGAAATAGTGACTAGAGGAGAGAGGACTCAGATAGGCGGGTCAGCACATATCCTTGGACTGGAGGGGGGAAATTGGTTAGGCTGCTCTGGCTTAATGACATCCACCTCCTTTGTTCTATTTCTAAAGTCACCAGGAGCCTTCTGATCTGTAATTTGATTTCCTGTGTAGCTTTACCTACCAGAAGGGAGTGTGCAGACCGCTGGCCTCGCTCCTGGACCAAGCCGTGTCTCTAGATCTAAATTAATAAATTGGCATCCTGTTTAGTAAATCAGCCTCTAGGTTTCCTTCACATGAATCTGACACCAGAGATGTGTCATCTCTGGAAAAGCTTAAACATCAGTCAGTGGGATCCAGGAAGGTACTCTGCACAGGGGTGAGGTAGGGTGGGGACAGACATATATGTATTTACATAGAAAGAAATCTGTGGGTTTTTTTAAATTCTCAAAAGGGACCTGAGACTGAAAGCTGAAGATCTCCTGACATATTGAAGCTGAGGCCACACCTGGGCCTGGAGTGGACTCTTTCCAGAAACTGACACAGGAAAGTCTCTGCCCAAAGCTATCAGTGACTCTTTCATCACATCTTATCACATCTTTTAGATGAGGTAGATTGTACTCTTCTGGGAGTCTAAAGGGCTTGATTCAGTCTTTTAAAGGAAGTAAATTATTCCAATGCCCCGGAGCAACATTTTACAGAACTGTCCTCACAAACCCAGTGATTCCACTACTGTGCTCTGAGCAGGCTCTCCCTGCTTAGGTTAAATGCAGACTGTTCAGTTTAAAAAAAAAATGAAAAGAAACTCCAGAAATTGAGAGAAGAGATGGAAAGAGGCTGGAGGGAAAGAAAACACATCTTATCTGGGCAAGGAAAGGAACTCACATAATTCTATGAGGTATTATTTTACTGGGTAGCTTTACGGAGTTTACCTTGACAGGCATTTCAGTTTCTGACTTTATTTTCTTAATGTCGTAAGACAAGTTCATGTTTTAGGAAAATCATCACTCTGCACAAGATATATACAGCTATTTCCCCATGGTTAGAGCACAATGAGGAAACCCTCAATACGTTCTAAGTGCTAATAACAAAAGAAGTAAGACTCAGAAGACAAGGAAAAATGAAACTCAAAATTCTTGCTTTGTATTTGTGAAAAAATCTTCTTAGGAAGTAGTCAAGAATTGTATTAAATGCATCATCAACTCTGGGCCCACAGGGACAAATTATTAGTAATTTTTTAAAAACCTGAGACTGATAATCAGATTATAAAGGGGTTGGTTGAGAAACACAATAATCAGTTCAGGCAATTCTAGTGCACTGAGCACATCTGGATTGAGGAGGGGAGCTTAGCTGACCTACCACAGCAGGGCCAGGAGTGAGTGTCCTAGAAGGGCAGAGAGAAAGGGAGCCGTATTTAGCTGCACAGCTCCCCCACCTGTGTAGGTGGGCAGTGGTTTGTTTCACAAGCACAAACCCAGTGGCTTTCCAGGCTAAACGACCAACACATTTTTACTACAGAAATATAAAAATGACCAGGCTAACAACAGCAAAAATAACATCTCAGCCAACAATCCAGAATGTTTACCCTTGTTTGGAAGCCATTCAAATTCTGAGCAGTTATATGGATTTCTGAATGGATACATTTATAAGCTAAATGAGTCAAATACATGTCCACCTAAACTAAGTAAATTGGGGACTGGAGTGATTTTTGTAATTGAATATTAATCTTTGACCGTGGAAGTTTACGATGTAACCCTATCAAGTCTAGTTCAGCTTTTTTGGAACAGTAAAAAGTACCCCTGGGAATGATGAAAGCTGTTGAAATTGTGGTCACTGGATTAAAAAAAAATTTTTTTTTCCCCTGGGAGCCAGGGGTCATTTCCTCCATCTTGCCCTCTCCAGGTTCAGATTGCTGCTTCCCTTCTGAGCAGTATGGAAAGTTAAGTGTGGAATAACAAGTTTTTTCAAGTCAAATGCAAACAATTCCACCTTAAAATAGCAGAACTCACCTTAAGGCAGCTTTTGGCAGCCTGCCAGAGCAGGGCATGAAAGCTGCACTTTAATCAAAAGGATGTACATTCTTTATTCAGGCTGTGGAAAGAACAGCTGGGAAGAGACTTTTTATTGATTCTTTTTATTCCCTCTCCTCTTCATCCCTGCTCCCACCCTTTCTAACAAACACATTTAAAATTTACTGGCAGTCAGGTGTTGTTTTTTTTTTTTTTTAATTTTCTGAAACTTGTTGGAATAAAAACTTTCCCCCTCTCCAAGAGCCTCATAATTTGAGTGCCCTAATGGGGGCCTATGAGCCGCACCCTGATATTGCTTTTACTTTGGCTGGGTCCCTGATGGCTCAGATGGTAAAGAATCTGTCTGAAGTACCGGAGACCCAGGTTTGATCCCTGGGTCAGCAAGATCATCTGGAGAAGGGAATGGCTACCCACTTTAGTATTCTTGCCTGGAGAATTCCATGGACAGAGGAGCCTGGTGGGGTACAATCCATGGAGTCGAAAGGAGTCAGACACAACTGAGCAACTAACACTTTCACACTGGCTGAAACCAGAGCCAGGCAACCTTAGCTAAGCAGAGATTCCCCAGAGGAAACGGTCTGGGCAGAATGAGAGGCTATTTCCTCAGGGCCTGGGTGGAACAGCCCAGTTTCAGTCCAGGATTGAGGATGCTCTGGTTTTAAGAGATGAAGATACTAAAAATCAAAACTCTATCCCTTAGTAATGTAAGTACTTGCAGGGAATATGAAAGGTGGACTGTAATTGCATGTAATTTTTTTACTGCTGGATCAAGAGAGAAGGAACTTGAGGGATGCATCAGATATGGGTCTGTCAGCACACATGGACAGTAATCACTAATGCCAGCAATCATTTCTGAAGACAGAGGACCACAGAATAGTATGGACGCTACATGATGAGTATTAAAAATAATATTTGTAGGCTTTGGGGACCACACAGTACGTGAGGAGCAGTGTATCACTTTAGCAGACATAATCAACCTGTTTGTCATATGTGAAAACAGAGATGCATATGGGGGCTCTGAACATCAAATCCTATTTTCAGACCTGTTTGGTTTGGCCTTAATAGCATCCTTTAACAAGTTTTTACATAAGTGCTAATATTTAAAATTGGGGAATTCCCGTTTAAATTCTGCTTTTCAGCTTATCTTGAAAGATTAGTTATCTGGCATGTGGGGTATATACTTTCAGATGAAAATTTGGTTGCTGGATCTAGATAACAGGTCCATCAGGTGGGGGAAGTGGTAGGTAGATTGCCAGGCCTAGTCTTCCTGCCTACAGGGTTGCCTGCTTAGGTAAGCATTTTATTTTACAGACACTGGAGCAAATTAATTTGTGTAGCAAGGATCTACTGAGCATCCTTTACCTGTGTGCAAATTCTGTTAGGGTGCATGCCTGCTAAGTCTCTTCTGTTGTGTCCGACTCTTTGCCACCCTATGGAGTGTAGCCCGCCAGGTTTCTCTGTCCATGGCATTTCCCAGGCAAGAATACTGGAGTGGGTTTTCATTTTCCTCCCTCAGGCAATCTTTCTGATACTAGGATCAAACCTGTGTCTCTTATGGCTCCTGCATTGGCAGGCTGGTTCTTTACTATTAGCACCACATGGAAAGCCCAGGTAGTTTCCAGTCAAAAGTTTTCCATGGTTCTCTGTTGCCAATACAATAAAGTCCAAACCCTTTAGTTTGAAATGAAATCTCTTACCTTTTGGTATCGGAGAGGCAATGGCACCCCACTCCAGTACTCTTGCTTGGAAAATCCCATGGACGGAGGAGCCTGGTAGGCTGCAGTTCATGGGGTCGCTGAGAGTCGGACACAACTGAGCGACTTCACTTTCGCTTTTCACTTTCATGCATTGGAGAAGGAAATGGCAACCCACTCCAGTGTTCTTGCCTGGAGAATCCCAGGGACGAGGGAGCCTGGTGGGCTGCCGTCTATGGGGTCGCTAGGAGTCAGACATGACTGAGCGACTTCACTTTCGCTTTTCACTTTCATGCATTGGAGAAGGAAATGGCAACCTACTCCAGTGTTCTTGCCTGGAGAATCCCAGGGATGAGGGAGCCTGGTGGGCTGCCGTCTCTGGGGTCCCACAGAGTGGGACACGACTGAAGCGACTTAGCAGCAGCAGCAGCAGCAGCAGCAGGAGCAACCTCTGGTATCATTCAGTAATTCTGGGTTCTCATCTCACATGCTGGAGAATGCCCTATCTTCTCACTTCACTGGTTTGTTATTCCTCATTCGCTTCCTACTGCCTCTCCTCTGAGTTGGTGCTGTTGACAGTTCTTGTTCTAGCTTCTTCCACGTATTTGTCTATGGAAGTCCTCCCCCTCTGCAGGGTCCAGGTCAAGCCTGAGGCATCTAAGACAGTGATACTCAAAGTCTGTGAGAGGAAAGGCCCATTTCCTTCTTTTTCTTGTCCTCCTTTCTTTTCCTTTCTTTTACAATTTCCAATCTACTTAACAGACATACAAAGTACAAGTTGTAATTTTTTACTGTCAGATTCAGCAGATGTAATTTTACTTTGTCAATAGCTATGAATGATTCTAAATGTTTTTTCTCAATTTCTGAATTTATTTCATATGTAACCAGCACCTGTCCTTGAACACACTTTGAATAGCTTTAATCAGATACGCTCAGATAAACTAATCTCCTTGTTATCTGCATCACAAAGAACTGAGTCTATACCTCCACCCCAGCAGAGACTGTATTAGAGCTTTTAACTCTCTACCTATTCCATTTTATTTATTTATTTTTTTTATTTTTATTTTTTTACCTATTCCATTTTAAACTTCAGGAGGACAAGAGCTCTGTTGAACCTGTTACACTCATTTTGTCCCCTCTGGGTCTGTTGTAAGGGAAAGGGCTTAGTAAGTGTTGGATTTTCAGCACTGTTGCCAGGAAGTTGCCAGGAGAGGATTAAAATTCTTTAGCTTTCAAGGAGCTTATGACAATATGAAGAGAGAACTAACCTGCATAAAGCCACTGTAAATAATTCACACAATAAATATGTGCTGAAGTTTGTGATATATCTAAAGAAAATGGTATTGTTGTTGTTTAGTTGCTAAGTCATGTTTGACTCTTTGCGATCCCATGGATTGTAGCCCACCAGGCTCCTCTGTCTGTGGGATTTCCCAGGCAATAATACTAGAGTGGGTTGCCATTTCCTTCCTGAGGGGATCTTCCTGACCCAGGGATTGAACCCTGTATGCTGCTTGGCAGGTGGACTCTTTACCACTGAGCCACCTGAGAAGCCCATGAAAATGGTGTAGATAAGTAGAAAATAGATTGCTCAATGGAAGTTTGACCAGTCTTAGAAAATTTTACTAGAACTTGAGAGACACATTCCCATTGAAGATGGCAGTGTAAGCAGAGACCTCCCTGGGCAAGGGGCTCTGGCTTCAGTTTGCTCCTCTTCACAGTGAGGGGTTGGATTAGAGGACCTCTCTGATCCCTATGATGGTATGTTTTTAAATGAAAGTGACAACACTGTACATCTACTATGTTTATAGCGGTAGACAATAATTAGAATGTACGTGTCCTTTCATCTTTTCTCCAAGTCTTCCATTAGATGAAAATCCAGCTCTGACTTATTTCTTTGTAACCAAATCTCTATATAACATGATGACAAACCTGACCCAAGGAGGAAGTGGCAACCCACTCCAGTGTTCTTGCCAGGAGAATCCCAGGGACAGGCAGCCTGGCAGGCTGCAGTCCGTGGGGTCACAAAGGGTTGGACGTGACCAAGTGACTGAGCACACGTGTGAGTGCACATGCACACACACACACACACACACACACACTCAAATTAACATTCATTCTCATATGCTGAAATAAAAATGGCGAAGGAACTCAACATTCCTTGGAGTTTGTGATAATGGGATTGACTGGTTCTGCCTAGGTCTTTTCCTACACTTCTCTTCATTTTATTGGCAAAGAGGATTATTGTAGCACAGGCTTAAAGCCTACTTGGGGGATCTACGCAGAGCCAACCGACCTGGAAAGTCTTTTGTTTTGCCCTTCCTTTCACTGCCTTCCAGATAAGTAAGGTGAGACGGTTCAGTTCCCTGAAATAGCGCAGAGGGACCAGTCACTGCCTCTGGGTGTAGATACCTCCTTTTTCTCTTTTGACTGTGGCCCAGGAAAATGGACCCGCTCTTTTAGTCACACAAGCCACTTCATTTACTTGGTTAGGGGAATGGTAGACTAGTCACAAGGGTAGAAAGTTAGAAATGTGTGTGTTTATTTTCTCCTTCCTTCCCCACTGAGCTCTTGGAACTGGTGTAGAAAGAGAAGAGTAAACTGCATCTGTCCCCTTGGGAGGCAGAAAGCCTGAGAGTAGTGTGGTTCAGAGGAAGAGATGTATGCATAGGCGTTTGATAATCATCAAAAGACCATTAGAAGCTCATTGATGAAAAACTCACTGCAGACTTCATTGAAAACTTAGATGCTTAGATATATTTGAAGGGGGAGCCAAATGGACAAACACATTATATGTTTTTCATCTATGATTGGCATTAGAACTGAATTACATAGTATGAAAGAAATAATATTAATTTCTTCACTATGCTTTGTAAAACTATGTATTATGTAAATATGTTATTTGCATTATTTTCAATGCATAAAGCTATGTCTTAGATTCAATGAATGCTTATTTTTCACTTATGAATTGTGACTATAGATCATTTTATGAAAGAGGCTAACACACTCTGGAATGTATTAATCCTGGTGTATCTATTAAACAAAGTATGTGTTTATCCAATGATATTATACTGATGACTTTTTATATGACAGTTACTTGGGCCAATAATGATAGTGTAACTGAAAATATACTTTTATGATACCATGCTTCACAGGCTGTTCTTAAATATTATGGATTCTTTTTATCTTTATAAATACCATCTGTTATAATCCCCATTTTACAGATGAGGAAACAAAGGCACAAGCTATTGGTATCTTAGACTTGGTTATAGCAATGAAATTATAGGTCTTAACAAAATTGGGTGAAAATAGAGAAGAAAATCTAGAACCTCACTGAAGAAGCAATATCTGAATTGGACTGTGAAACTTGAGTGGGAATTTTCCATATATATATAAACCTGTATTTCTCAAATGGAAAGTGAGTATCAGACATACTCATCCCTTGTGTCTATTCTGTTACTTCGCATTAGAGGTGCTATGTATTCTCATGCAGAATGGGAGATCCCTGTAGGTTATCATCCCCTATCCTCAGAAACCGGCACGGTGTCTTTGCAGTGAATTGTTGGAAAATGCTTATTTAAATGAGTTGAATTAAGTCAATGGATTTTGATCTTCCCATAGTGATACAACAGTGGCAAAGAGATGATTCCTTTCTGTAAGCACCCTTCAGAGACAACGTGTTTATATACTTATGAGGCTGAATAAGTCAGATTCCTGTTCCCATGTTGGTTGAATACTGGCTATGCCACTAGGTTTCATGCATTTAACTTGCCCTGGTAAGATATAAGGAGATGTTGCCTAGAGAGAATTCAGATGAAAAGATAAACTGCAGCATACAAAGTAAACTGCGATTACACAGAAATGTGAGATTGCACCCAACTTGATTTTAACATGTGGGCAAGAATCATGTGTTCCTACGTAATCCGTTTTAGTTTAAGTGTTTAAGTGGACTTAAATATGACCCAGAGTGGAAACGAGCTGGGAAAACATTTTAAACAGTAAGGCACCATATGAAACACCATGATACTCAGCGATCTTTTCTACTTTGTCCAAATCCCACATACCCTTCAAGTCTCAGCTCTCATCCTGCCTGCTTCCTGAAATCTGTCCTCACTTCTTGATTGTAATTAATATGTCCTTTCCCAATTAATATGTCCTTTCTCTGAATGCCCAGAGCACCTTATCTTACTTTTCCTAAGCTATGTAGCACCATACTTTGTTCAAACTTATTTTTTATGGGTCTCTTCTTCCTACCTATCACCATATATTATGCCCCGTGAAAGTAGAATCTTTGTATCTTTATCTTTGTTTCTTCACACTGTGTCTGACACTGGACCTTATTGATACTGGGTTTTTAATACCTGATTGTTGAAAACAAATGATACAACTATGACAAAGCAATGGGTAATAAACAACTCCTTTCTAAATTATGAGACAGATTTTTTTCTTCATGAACGTGCAGCCATGCAAGTCTAGAGATAGAAATGAACGTAGGTTTATTTTTGTTGTGTTTGTTTTTATCTCAGTCAAAACGTCTAATCTACCATGCTGATGCCTTATGCACAGATGGAACCTTATCATGCATACAAGTCTCTGAAGGAAATAATTTTTGTTTAAACTTCGCCTTAGAAACTTCAAGGGAATTCAGAACAGGATTTCTTTAATGATCTTGCTGTATTGTATTACTGATTGCCAAGCCGAAAAATGTTTGGCAGAACTTTGGGCTTTGGAGGTTTTGGATGTCTTCCAGTTAATCTGCCTCAGGATTTTGGAATACAAATAAATGAGTTCCAGTTGAAACTTTTTTTTTTTAATCTAAGCTGCCAGGCCTTTATTTCCCTCCCATGTGAACATTTTGGTACAGAAATACCAATCAAGCAGAAAGAAGATAATCAGTCAGTATTTTCAGAGGTTATTAATGGCCTTGGTTTAGAAGAACAACATGAGAATGAATGGTTTAAAACTTCGTGTTTCTTAATAGTAACTGACTGTTGGCTCTTGGCATTTATTTTCCAGGATGTTTTCCCCAATTTGTGTTTGGGAGAGGAGGACAAGGGTGTTCTTTGCCACTTTGATTCTGCCAGGAGGAAGATTCTGAATGTACCTTTGTTAGACATTACACACTTAGCTTTGTTTTACTTTTCTTGTCTGGGAGCCAAATATTTTTTAAGTCACTCAACATTCTACTGAGGCATGCTAGTCACTGAGTGTGATTACAAAGTGAAGTTTAATGCACATTAAAAAGAGGCATGGCTGGGAGTTTCTATGTGTACCACCCCCAGTGAAATAATTTGGGTGAGTGATACAACTTTGGTCATCTCCATAAACCTCAGTGCCTGTTCCTGGTGAGTTCTGAGGAAAGCACTTTTTTCTTTTTTTTTTTTTAATTAAGGAAAAGATAAAGAAAGCACTGACTCCCATCTACTCTATACACGCAACACACACAGACACTCCACATGCTCATGTTTGTAGCACAAGTAGTCTTTGTATGAGTCCTTGGCTATGACACATTGTCTGTGTCTGGGGCAGCCAGGTAACCTAGCAAACATTTGAAAAGTGGGGGCAAAGTGGGGAGGCGCAACAGCTTTTAATTTTAAGAAATCCCTATTACCAAGCCCTCTACTGACTTTTATCTTTGATTATTATGCATTTGTAATAAAAAATATAGCCACACCATAAAATGTACATTGTATCACTGAAGGAAAATAACATGAACTTCAAAATTTTCCTCTGAAGTTTCAGATTGAGGTGTTTTTTTTTTTTTTCATTTTGGTTCGTGGGAAGACCAATACTTCTCAAAGTATAGTTGAGAGATGCTAGATTAGAAGAGACTTCAATTAAATAAAATTTTGAATTATATATATATTTTTAAGAAAAGTTTTCAGTCCATGTAGGAGATACTGATAGGAAAACGCATGTTTTTAATGTTTCAGATGATCTTTCTTCTTCTAAAGTAGTGTTGAGCCTGTCCCCTCATCTGTGAGCTCTCCTTACAGGCTCATAGGAACCAAGCAGCTTGTTCCATCAGCCGCATTGCCAACTTGGGTATGGGCTGGTCGAACAGGTAGGCAAGTGACCTGGTGCCTAGAAATGGGCCTGACCTCTCACTCTAACAGGATCTGAGACACTTCACTCAGCTCTGGTTTCCCAGCATTCTTTTTGACAGCTCAGAATAAAATCTCAGGTAATGTGAGCAAGAATCTTCAATGGATGCTGAAACCAATGAGTGAAGTTTTCATGGGGACCATCACCACACCTCCCCCAGACTGCTTCCTCATCGAAAGGGAGGAACATGGCTGTGCGGTAGAGGTATCTGTCTGTCCTCACCTTGACTTCCTGGGTGCACTTGACCCCACTTTTGATGGAAAGCCTGAGCCTTTGTGAAGATCCAGATATGGTACAATATGCAGTAGCAGTGTCACCTATGACATATTCTTGCCAACAGTGAATTTATTCAGGCTTCAGATATAACTTCTACTTCCAAGGGAATACAGAAGCTAGAGGAACAACTTAACTAGCACCAAAGGAAATAAAATCCAAAAGGCAGCTCATTCTGTAGATAATTACTATAGACTTTTCAACAATTAATGCCATGCTACAAAAAGAGAGGAGGAGATGTTTTAAAATTGCACAATGAGCAAATACCATCTATGATCCTTCAAATGATGCTGATTTGGACAAACCAGCTATAAGAAAAGATATTTTTGGAACAGTTTGGGAAATTTGAGTATGGCGTTAGGGAATTACTAATTAGTTTTGTCAGGTGTGATAATGGTATTGTGTTTATATAAGAAAATATCCTTATTTAGATATGCATGCTAAAATATTAGGAAGTGAAATATTATGTGTGCTAAGTTAAAATGTTTTAACCAAAAAATTAAAGCAATTAGGGCCAACTGCTAATAACTTATAAATCTGGATGATGGTATGAGTATACATATACATATGTGTGCGTGTTCAATCTCTCAGTCATGTCTGACTCTTTGTGACCCCATGAACTGTAGCCTGCCAGGCTTCTCTGTCCATGGGATTCTCCAGGCGAGAAGAGTGGGTGGCCATTTCCTCCTCCAGGGGATCATCCCAACCAAGAGTCAAACCCCCATCTCCTGCATTGGTAAGTAGATTATTTACTACTGAGCCACCTGGGAAACATATACATATACATATACATACACATACAAATATACATATACATACACATACACATATACATATACATTTACATACACGTATACATACACATACACATACACATATACATACACATACACATATACATATACATACACATACACATATACATACACATACACATATACATACACATACACATATACATATACATACACATACACATACACATATACATACACATACACATATACATATACATATACATACACATATACATATACATACACATACACATAGGCTTCCCAGGTAGTGCTAGTGTTAAAGAACCCACCTGCCAGTGCAGGAGGTGTAAGAGATGTGAGTTCAATCCCTGGATCAGGGGTGTCCCCTGGAGGGGGAAATGGCAACCCACCTACAATCCATAGGGTTGCAAAGAGTCAGACACAACTGAAGCAACTTAGCATGCACACATACATATATATATACATATTCAGTTTTTATACTTTTAGTATTTTTGACGGAGAGGACAATGGCACCCCACTCTAGTACTCCTGCCTGGAAAATCCCATGGATGGAGGAGCCTGGTAGGCTGTAGTCCATGGGGTCGCTAAGAGTTGGACACGACTGAGCGACTTCACTTTCACTTTTCACTTTCATGCATTGGAGAAGGAAATGGCAACCCACTCCAGGGTTCTTGCCTGGAGAATCCCAGGGACGGGGGAGCCTGGTGGGCTGCCGTCTATGGGGTCGCACAGAGTCGGACATGACTGAAGTGACTTAGCAGCAGCAGCAGTATTTTTGAAATTTTTGTAATTAAAAAGCATAAAATTCTTTATAAGACTGAATCAGTCTTAGGTCAGAAAACCCTTGGCTGTAGTCCCAGTTCTCCCATGTACTTTTTGAAGAGCAGGGTTAAACCACTATGGCCTGTGCTCAGTGTCTTCATCAGCAAAATGATGATAGCAACAGTATCAGCTTTGTTGGATTGTTGTGGGGATAAAATGAACCAACTCCAATGAAGTGCTTATAACAGTGACTGGCATGTAGTGAGCTCTCAACAAAGGTTAGCTGTAATTCCTTCATGTAGGAGGAGTCAGTTGGAATTAGGTTTGAATCCTGGCTCTGTCTTTTATTAGCTATGCTGCCTTGAGCTGTTTGCTTAACCTCACTGAAACTCAGTTTTCATTTTTTAAAATAGAGGTCCTAATACTGCTAGGATTGTGGTAGGATTAATCACAGAATACATACAAAGTTGCTAACACATCGTTACCACTTAATAGATAGTGGTTCGACTATTTCAGAGGCCTCCATTTCCTTACCGAATGCACGGCTCATACTGGAATGCTCTGACACTTAGCTATACGGGCAGAAAGCTGACAGCTTAGCAAGGGGCATTTGGGGATGATCATTTGGTCTCCACTTACCTTGAGACAAACTTCGTGTCACACTGGCACTGGCCACCGTGTATACATGGGGGCCTTGCACCAGGTAAAGACCTCAACTTTGATGGGACAGAGTGGGATAGAGTTCACAGGGCAGGTGCAGGAGAAGATCTGGGCTTTTACATGGACATAAAATGTGAGTAAGATCCAGAAGAAAGAAAAGACATTAGTGAATTGGGAAGTCTGGTTCATGTTTATTTCCACCTCAACCTGTCTGAGGAGTTTGAAATCACCTGTGAAGATGAAAGCACTTTCATCATAGCCTTCATCTAAAATAGGCATTTGCAGCCAGCAGACTGATTTCTCTAGATGTTCTGTGATGCTCTGGCCAGCTCTACTGTTTCTCAGTGTGGGACTTAAAAAGTTGAGAGGATCTGGGGACTACTAGCCCTTACAAGGTAACCATCATCACAGAGGATAGCATTTCTAATACTCAGTTCTTATGGTTGAATAGTCTTTTGATGATCTTATTAGAGTAACATATTTATAATTTTCTGAGTTCCCTTTTTTTCCTTTCCTCTAGGTAGCTGTATTTTCTTCCCATTTTAGATACCACAGGACTTATGACCTACCTCCTTCTCCATTATTAAATTCTGCTGATAGGAAAACATGTGTTCCTAGGAATTTATTTGCTGCTGTTGTTGATTTGCTAAGTTGTGTCCGACTCTTTGCAACCCCATGGATTGCAGCATGTCAGGCTCCTCTGTCCTCCACTACTCTCAGAGTTTGCTCAAATTCATGTTTATTAAGTTGGTGATGCTGTTCAACCATCTCATCCTCTGCCCCCTCTCGTCTTTTTGCCTTCAATCTTTCCCAGCATCTGGGTCTTTTCCAATGAGATGGCTCTTCACATCTGGTGGCCAAAATACTAGAGCTTCAGCTTCAGCATCAGTCCTTCCAGTGAATAGTCCTGGTTGATTTCATTTAGGATTGACTGATTTGATCTTATATAAGATGTGAAAGCCTGGAAACAGATCAAAGCATATGCCCAAGCAATGGGAAGTAAATAGTTAAAGGCAAACTAACTAAAAAAAACGAATCTATTATGTTTTTATGACTTCTGAGATAGAAATGTGAATCCAGGTTCATCAACATCTTTTGTTTTCATTTCCTTGGACACAAGGCAATACATCTTCTAGGTAAGACGATGCAGTGGAGTTCTGGCCAGTTGGAGTGATATGTTCTGTTCTAGGAATGGCCCATAAAAGCTGCTGTGGGTGATCATATCTCTTTATCTGCCTTTCTTTCTCATCAGCTGGCTTGAAAGAAAGAACTTTAAAGGTCAATATGAGGGTGGAACCACAGGTTGAAGGGACCTGGGTTCATAAATGACTCTGTGAAGTGGAATACCCCCACCCCCAGCTCCCGTTAATCCACAGTGGGCTGTGATATGAGCAAGAAGTATAATTTTATTATGTTAAGCTGCTGTCATTTGGGAGTTGTTACAGAAGTTAGGCTACCTCGAATAATATAGCCCTTTTGACAGCTAAGCCCTTCTTCAGCTGCTAAGTAGGGCAGGGACATTATTTATTTCTAAATCACATATTTCTTTCTTTCTTTTTTTTACTATCAGCAACTTTTAAAGTAAGAAAACAGAAGCTACATAAAGATACAAGTTTTCTCAACAGTCCCTTCCTCTGTAAACAGTATGACCAGGGTGTTCATTAAACCTCATTTGTTCAACACACTGACTCTGTGAAGATCTTGAGAGATAAAGAAACTGAGATTCAAAGAGGTTAAGTAACATGGACAGGATCACACAGCTACTGTTTGCTTTGGATTCAGGATTAAAACTTGCATTTTTTTTTTCCCCACTACAATGTTCATGTTATTTTCACTATAATGTGCTCCTTTTAAGAAAAGAGCAGTCAAGACAGAGAGTGTACACAGAAGGAGTGTACTTCTTCTGGATTGGTAGCAAAACCTTGAAGAAATATAACTGGGTACCAGGCTATGGGCTTTACTGGTGGCTCAGTGGTATAGAATCTACCTGCGATTCAGGAGTGGCAGGAGCCACAGGTTCCATCCCTACATCAGGAAGATCTCCTGGAAGGGGGTATGGCAACTCACTCCAGTATTCTTGCCTGGAGAATCCTATGGACAGAGAAGCCTGGCAGGCTACAGTCCATAGGGTTGCAGAGAGTTAGGCACGACTGAAGCAACTTAGCACACACACACGCCAAGTTATACTTCAAAAACTCTATGACAAATAATAAAACAGATGAAAGAAAAGGAGAGGATAATCATGAATCCAGACCATAAGATTGGGTTCCTAGGATCCAAGGCTAAAAATTGAATCCAGAAGTTTTTAATGTTTCTGTTATCAGTTATTAGGTTTCATTTAAATTATTTAATAAAAAATTGTTCTTTACCCAGAGTGTCTGAGGTTATTATTCTCAAATTCCTTTTTATTTCAAGTTAATGGAGCTAAACCCTAAAGGTGTGCATATTACTCAGGGTTTTCCAGAGAGACAGAACCAGCAGGAGATTGTCTATCAAGAGATATTTGTTTTAAGGAAGTGGTTCATGTGATTGTGTGGCTAGCAAGTCTGAAATCTTCAGGGTAGACTGGCAGACTGGAGACCCAGTGACGAGTTGATATTGCTGCTTGAGTATAATGGCAGCCTGGAGGCAGAATTCCCTTTCCCTGTAGGACCTTGGTCTTTTTCTCTTAAGACCTTTAACTGATTAAATGAGGTCCATCCACATTATGGAAAGTAATCTGCTTTATTCAAAGTATTCTAATTCAAATGTTAATCTCATCTTAAAGAAAACTTCATAGCAACATCCAGACTGATGTTTGACCAAATGTCTGGGTACTGTAACCTAAATAAAGCGACACACAAAATTAACCATCATAGGGTATTAGTTACAAACAAAATACCCAAATCTATTTAGAGCCTAATTAACATGTTCAGTTATTGGATTGGTTGTACTCTTTCTGAATGGGATAACCCTATTTTTCCCTGTCTGGTAGAAAGATAAAGAATGGCAGCATCTTTGACACACACAAATAGGAGCTTGGTTAAGCACTGAAGCAAACTCTAAATATTTTATTTATGTATTTTTATCAGAGTATAATTGCTTTACAGTGTTGTGTTGGTTGCTGCTGTGCAATGAAGTGAATCAGCTATCAGATCAGATCAGATCAGTTGCTCAGTCGTGTCCGACTCTTTGCTACCCCATGAATCACAGCACACCAGGCCTCCCTGTCCATCACCAACTCCCAGGAGTTCACTCAGACTCAGGTCCATCAAGTCAGTGATGCCATCCAGCCATCTCATCCTCTGTCGTCCCCTTCTCCTCCTGCCCCCAATCCCTCCCAGCATCAGAGTCTTTTCCAATGAGTCAACTCTTTGCATGAGGTGGCCAAAGTACTGGAGTTTCAGCTTTAGCATCTTTCCTTCCAAAGAACACCCAGGGCTGATCTCCTTCAGAATGGACTGGTTGGATCTCCTTGCAGTCCAAGGGACTCTCAAGAGTCTTCTCTAACACCACAGTTCAAAAGCATCAATTCTTCGGTGCTCAGCCTTCTTCACAGTCCAACTCTCACATCCATACATGACCACAGGAAAAACCATAGCCTTGACTAGACGAACCTTTGTTGTCAAAGTAATGTCTCTGCTTTTGAGTATGCTATCTAGGTTGGTCATAACTTTCCTTCCAAGGAGTAAGCATCTTTTAATTTCATGGCTGCAGTCACCATCTGCAGTGATTTTGGAGCCCAGAAAAATAATGAACCTCCCTCGCTATCCCCACCCCTCATCCTACCTCTCTAGGTCATCACAGAGCACTGAGCTGAGCTTCCCGTGCTTTATAGCAGGTTTCCACTAGCTATCTGTTTTACACATGGTAGTGTATATATGGCAATTCTGATCTCACAGTTTCACAGTTGTTTGTTTCATCCTTGCCTCCCTGCCCCCTGCCCCTCACCCCCACCCCCAACCTCCTGGCATGTCCACATGTCCTTCTCTACGTCTGTGTCTCTATTCCTGCCCTGGAAATAGGTTTCTCTGTACCATTTTTCTAGATTCCACATATATGTGTCAATATATGATATTTATTTTTTTCTTTCTGACTTACTTCACTCTGCATGACAGACTCTAGGTCCATCCACATCTCTATAAATGACCCAATTTCTTTCCTTTTTATGGCTGAGCACTCTAAACATTAAAGTCAAAGTCATTTTAAGCATCATCCAAGAGATGAGCAAAAAATATCCTGGGCTGTGAGCCTTGCCTATTCCACCTACACTGAACATCTCTTCACCAGTAGCCGCTCTGCCTCCCTTCCTGTCCCCAAGCAGTTCTCAATACCCACTGAATTCAAAGCTGCAGCTGCTTGCTTCATGCTTAGTTTTTCTCTGTGGTTTTTGGCCTCTCATCTTTGTGTGGTTCAGTTGCAACGTATTTCTCCTTTAATAGTCCAGATGAGTCCTATCGTGTCATGTCGCATTCTGGTATTCCTTCATCTGTGGGGCTTCTCTGCCGCTTTTCACTCCTCTAGCAGTCACATCCCTTGTGGAACTTCCACCCTTATACAACCAATAATAATTTCGCCCATGAAAATTGCCACGTGTTGGCATAGTTTTCCTTTTGCATTACTGGGAATATGAAAAAATGCACTACACACATCTTTTAGTGAAGTTGTAATAAAAGTTTAATTAATAGAAAATACCATGTAACACATAAATTCCCTGGTGACATAATGGTAAATAATCCATCTGCAATGCAGGAGACCTGGGTTCGATCTCTGGGTAAGGAAGATCCCTTGGAGGAGGAAATGGCAACTCACTCCAGTATTCTTGCCTGGGAAATCCCATGGACAGAGGAGCCTGTGGGTTATAGTCCTTGGGGTCACAAGAGTCAGACACGACTTAGCTACTAATCCACCACCACCACCACCACCACCGTGTATGCATAAATTTATCATGAATTGACGGTATTAAGTATTGAGAGTCAGCCATATCTGAGAAAAACAAAAGAAAAACAAGCAAAAACCCTTCATCCTCATATCTTTTTGTGTCATTTTGTGATTCAGGAGTCAGACTTCACAAGTGTCACAGGTCTTGTCTGAAAGTGCTGATCTCTGACCCCTTTGGCACCTCGGTATCACAGTGTCTGCTCCGCCTCCTCCTGCATCTATCACATGCATCATATACTGGAATGTATACAGCAAGCCCCTCTCAGGGACTCTGCCATTGTTTCCATTTTTGTATTTTTAATATGCCTCCAACCAGCTACCTAAGGCTTGTACTAATATGTTCTGCAGTTGCCTACTGATAATCTTTTCTGTGTGGTGTCATTGTTGGTTACTCATCTGGAGTTTTCCAAATGTAAGGCAGTCTGTCTTTGCCAATTCTAGAAAGCAGGGAAGGGATTTACTTTATTTTTTGCTGGTGATCAAACCATCCTTTTCTTTGTTTTATTCTCTAGGCAGTGAATTACTTCCTATTTCCATCTGTAACATGATTAACTGTTTCATTCTAAAATCCAATAAACATTATTTCCACAATGAGTTGTAGATTTGTTGAAATTTGGAACTGTGTTTCGTATTTGTTGAGTATCTTTACAAAGCAGGATTAGCGATTCTCTATTTGGTGGATTCTCAATTTAGAGGCTCAATTGCTATTTGTTTTGAATGATTTTCTGTCAAATTAATAACTGGGCAGCACCTATGCAAAGTATGTTAAAATGTTTTCTTTCAGATTATTAAAGCACTCAAATTTGATTGAGACAGGATTTATGTAAAGGAGAAAATAACCATCATAGAAAAAGTATTCCTAATCATTGGTTTTTTGTTTTGTCTTGTAGCAGGAAGAAACCTAAAGAGTCATTCAAGGAAAATGAATTCCATTTACCTGGTTCACCATTCAGTTCAGTTCAGTCGCTCAGTCGTGTCCGACTCTTTGCGACCCCATGAATCACAGCACGCCAGGCCTCCCTGTCCATCACCAACTCCCGGAGTTCACTCAGACTCAAGTCCATCAAGTCAGTGATGCCATCCAGCCATCTCATCCTCTGTCGTCCCCTTCTCCTCCTGCCCCCAATCCCTCTCAGCATCAGTCTTTTCCAATGAGTCAACTCTTTGCGTGAGGTGGCCAAAGTACTGGAGTTTCAGCTTTAGCATCATTCCTTCCAAAGAAATCCCAGGGCTGATCTCCTTCAGAATGGACTGGTTGGATCTTTTTGCAGTCCAAGGGACTCTCAAGAGTCTTCTCCAACACCACAGTTCAAAAGCATCAATTCTTCGGTGCTCAGCCTTCTTCACAGTCCAACTCTCACATCCATACATGACCACAGGAAAAACCATAGCCTTGACTAGACGAACCTTTGTTGGCAAAGTAATGTCTCTGCTTTTGAATGTGCTATCTAGGTTGGTCATAATTTTCCTTCCAAGGAGTAAGCGTCTTTTAATTTCATGGCTGCAGTCACCATCTGCAGTGATTTTGGAGCCCAAAACAATAAAGTCTGACATTGTTTCCACTGTTTCCCCATCTATTTCCCATGAAGTGATGGGACCGGATGCCATGATCTTCGTTTTCTGAATGTTGAGCTTTAAGCCAACTTTTTCACTCTGCACTTTCACTTTCATCAAGAGGCTTTTGAGTTCCTCTTCACTTTCTGCCACAAGGGTGGTGTCATCTGCATATCTGAGGTGATTGCTATTTCTCCCGGCAATCTTGATTCCAGCTTGTGTTTCTTCCAGTCCAGCGTTTCTCATGATGTACTCTGCATATAAGTTAAATAAACAGGGTGACAATATACAGCCTTGATGAACTCCTTTTCCTATTTGGAACCAGCCTGTTGTTCCATGTCCAGTTCTAACTGTTGCTTCCTGACCTGCATACAAATTTCTCAAGAGGCAGGTCAGGTGGTCTGGTATTCCCATCTCTTGAAGAATTTTCCACAGTTTTTTGTGATCCACACAGTCAAAGGCTTTGGCATAGTCAATAAAGCAGAAATAGATGTTTTTCTGGAACTCTCTTGCTTTTTGGATGATCCAGCAGATGTTGGCAATTTGATCTCTGTTTCCTCTGCCTTTTCTAAAACCATCTTGAACATCAGGAAGTTTACGGTTCACGTATTGCTGAAGCCTGGCTTGGAGAATTTTGAGCATTACTTTACTAGCATGTGAGATGAGTGCAATTGTGCGGTAGTTTGAGCATTCTTTGGCATTGCCTTTCTTTGAGATTGGAATGAAAACTGACCTTTTCCAGTCCTGTGGCCACTGCTGAGTTTTCCAAATTTGCTGGCATATTGAGTGTAGCACATTCACAGCATCATCTTTCAGGATTTGAAATAGCTCAACTGGAATTAGATTCTCTTTCAATAAGTGTTTGAATGAAAAGTATGTTTCTGGAAACACATGATTAGCTGAATGATAACCAAAATGATCACAGGCTTAGTCATTGTTGGCTTCACAGGACAAGACAAGTTTAGGAGGCCAAAGTGAAAGTGAAAGTCACTCAGTCATGTCCAACTCTTTGCAACCCCATGGACTATACAATCCATGGAATTCTTCAGTCCAGAATATTGGAGTGGGTAGCCTTTCCCTTCTCCAGGGGATCTTCCCAACCCAGGGATTGAACTCAGGTCTCCTGTATTGCAGGTGGATTCTTTACCAGCTGAGCTATCAGGGAAGCCCTAGGAGGCCAAAGTCAGTGCAAAAAAGAGGATGGGGGGGTGGTCCTTTCTAGTTATAACTGTAAAGATGTCAAGAGTAAGCTTTGGGAAGAGGAGATATAATTGTAACAGGGGCAGGGGGGACCGGCTGTTAGCAAGGTGCTGTTAGCAAACAGCTGTTATAAATCCTGCTCCACTGCAGTTGGCATTGCAGTGCCCCCTTCCACTCCCCTTCCTCTATATTAAAGAAGCTTGAATTCTGACTGGGAGAAGATGGTTCTTGAGACACTAGTCTGCCATCTTCTCAGTCCTCTGGCTTTCTGAATAAAGCTGTTATTCCTTGCCCCAACAATTCCTCTTCCAATTTATTTGCCTATCATGTGATGCACAGAATGAGCTTGGACTTAGTATCATTATCCTTATTTTTCAAAAAGAGCAAGTAGCACTTGAAGACATTCAAACATTTGCCCATAATTTCATAATAGGTGAATAAGAATGGAGGCCAGCCCCAGCTCTTTTTTTTTTTCCCCAGGGCAGTGTGTGTTTTCCTGTTCTGGACTCCATGGAGAATAACTCCACTGTCTCAGTTCTCTGGAGCACATTATTATCCACGGACCAGTGGTTTTCAGGATTTTCAGCAATAATTAAGGTATCTCTGTGGAGCGGCTGGGATAGTGGGAGCAATGAAAATCCCCTCATACAAGGAAAAGAAAAGCCAATAGCAGAGCAGGAAAAGCAAAGAGGGAGAAGAAAAAAGATAAACAGATGAAATATCTGTTTATCTAGAATGATTAGTAATGTTTATTTTGGTCAACAGCTACCCTTTGTCTCATTCATGGTCAAAAAATTCTTAAAAACATCATATAACACTAAAATGAAATTGAGCATAATTTATTTTGCATTATTATCAAAATCTTATTTTTAAATCTAATTATTACTGGGAATCTTTAAGAAAATCTGGCCCTGTTGAGTCTGGGTAGATTGATTTGACTATATCCAGTGCACCAAGGACAGTTATTTCAGATGCCATCTGTTTTTATGAACTGTCATGCCCTGCCCTGCCCCACTGTTTCCAATTTATTACTTCAACTGAAAAGAGAAAACATTTCTGTGAAAGGGGAAGCAGGAAATTCCAATGGATAAGCAACAGTTGGAGTGCTAACCTGTCATTTGGATGGAAAAAATGCTGCTGTTGACACATCTTTTCCTTGTTCTTGACACAAATTAGGTAACTCCCTGATGTACTGTCTCTTCACAGAACTGGTGGGAGTGTGATAAATGTCTATGCGGTGTGTAAAGATATTCATAAAAAAGAATTATGATTTGAAAAATGTCCTTTTCTCACAATAGAAAGAATAACTCATGTTCTACATAATTTGCACCTATATACTTTGTTGTTGTAAATCCTGGTTTGCTCAATAAGCTGAAGTTCATTTCTTCACTATGAATCTTGAATCCAACATTGATGAATCAAAAGGATCAAAGAGGAGCAAAGCTTCTATACTTTATATATAATAGTTATACAGGTCCACTTCAGTGAGTCTGTTTTACAACAACCACTTCAGTTAAATGATTTGTTTTTGCCTCTCAAAATTAATTTTAGAATTCTGATACTTTAGTAAGGTAAGACTCAAAAGGACTTTTTATTCCTGTGTTTCCTGAAAGATAGCCCAGATATATGGAAAAATACCCTTATTTTGATAATTTAAAAATATATAATATCTGGTTTTGATAATTGATTATGTTGATATAAGATGCCAACATTAGGAGAAGACAGGTGAAGGGAATGAAAAGTTAAAAGGAAAAAAATGTATTAAACTCCCACCATGCGGTTGGTACATGGTGGTGAATAAGCAGGCAGAATCCATCATTTTCTCCTCTCCTCACTTGGTTATGAAGTTAGCATTTAATCATACCAAAGTTTTTACCACTGCAAGTGAAGCCTTTGTATGTCTTATTCTCTTCTAGAAAACCTAAGTTTTCCCACTTATTGAGCACTTATACTCAGTTAAGCATTTATTCCTAAATGTTTTCCATATTTCATTGCTTTATCTTTATAACACATTGTTGTTCAGTCATTAAGTCATGTCTGACTCTTTGTGACCACTTGGACTGGAGCACGCCAGGTTTCCCTGTCTATCACCAACTCCTGGAGCTTGCTCAAACTCATGTCCATCAAGTCGGTGATGCCATCCAGCCATCTCATTCTCTGTAGTCCCCTTCTCTTCCCACCTTCAATCTTTCCCAGCATCAGGGTCTTTTCCAATGAGTCAGTTCTTTGCATCAGGTGGCCAAAGTATTGGAGCTTCAGCTTCAGCATCAGTCCTTCCAATGAATATTCAGGACTGAGTTCCTCTAGGATTGACTGGTTGGATCTCCTTGTAGTCCAAGGGACTCTCAAGAGTCTTCTCCAACACCACAGTTCAAAAGCGTCAATTCTTCCACACTCAGCCTTCTTTACGGTCCAACTCTCACATTCATACATGACTACTGCAAAAACCATAGCTTTGACTATAGCACACCTATAGAGTAAGTATTATATCACCCAAGTTTTGCATATGAGGAAACTAGGGTGAGAAGAAGCTAAATGAGTTTCCCCATAAAACTGAGTGGCCAAACTTGGACTTTACTTGAGTTTGTCTGAACCCATAGGGTGTTGTCATCTCATCTCACAGTCCTCCACTGATAAGAATCATCTCTGTGCTAGGTCCTTTCAGACCTCAGTCTGTTTCTGCAGAGCCCCATTCTGGTACCATTTGTTACATATGTGCACTCCTACCTCTTCACTATGGTCCACCTAGCAGAACCGCAGACTGGATTATAGTTTCTGAATCATGGTTTGGCTAATGTAGAAGGGCTTATGAGAATGGGTACAGATCCAACATTAAGGGTTAGAAAATGCCAGTGCATTCTGATGGAAATCATATAAATAACAAAGCCTGTTCATGTCAGTGAAGAGTCTACTTTTTTGAAAGTACTTATACTTTTTTGAAACTTCCACCATCCCTTGATGACCTCTGGTCTTCTCGAGCCAGGCTTATGTTTCCAGTCACTCTTTGAAGTCAGAAAATAAAGAAATCCTTGAATTATATTCCTCATCAGTTATAAACTTAACTGCTTAACTCATGCAAAAATTAGACCCGGGCTGCCTAGGTTGTCTGGCCTACAGAATACATTGGTTCTTTTCGTCTCAACAAGATAGACATTTGAGGGTATCAAGGGGACAAAAAGAAGACAAGGTTCTACTTTATTACCATGGAACACAAAGTTCTGCAATTACTCACAGTCTCTCAATCTCTGCATGAAGGTGGATATTCTAAAGGCTCCTGGGCCACCGAGTGGTTGTCGCTCCCTTAGTAATTGGGGCAGATAATGGCCAGAAGAGGTGCCTGTGGTTGTATAGCCCAGTCTCTGTTCATAGTAGGAGTGTGGGCAGATTTCTCTCTGGATTCAGTCAGACAAGGCTGTGGTTCTTCCAGGAAGCAGATTGCTACTGTCAAAGACACTGAATATTTTCTTCTGTTGCTTGGCTGTTAAGGAGTTTAGTTCCAAATTTAAGTCTCTACCATGTTGTCCTCAACTTAGTTCTGACTTCATCTTACTTTCCCATTCTTATTTTTGATTAATCTTGATTTTTAAATTAAAAATGCTTTTATACTTTACATAATTAATCTTGACTTTTTAATTAAAAATGGTTTTATACTTTACATATCTCTGAAAGTAACCTCAAATCCCTTTGCGAATGAGGCTGGATGTAAATAATCAATGTTATTAATAAATAATACTTGAACAGCTTCATCCTTATCTCTTGAATGAAGTAATCTATTGTCTTTACTTCTCTCCAAATAATTGTACTGTAAAAATTCAATGAAAACTTTTTTTTCTTTTTTGGGGGCAGAACTGGGACCAATTATGGTAAAATCTAAATTCAGTGATCCTTATAAAAATTGTGCAGGTTATGTTTATATCTCAGAAATAGAACAAATAGCTATATTGGACATTTTTATAGTTCTTGAAATCAAATGTTTCGTTCTAAAGAACTTAATAAATTATAACTACTACCAACGAATGAGGTGGTTGAATCATTGCATCTTTGCCAGAACTGGGATTCATAACTTTACTGTTTTCTACATTAATAATATATCCCAGTCATTTCTAAGGTTGGTTTCTCATATTAGGGACCATGAATTTCTGGGAGAATTTATAGTTTCTGAAAAAGTTCTTGGTTTCAGAAAATGATTTTGCTAGAAAAGAGCAATCAGGTCAGTCTTCTGAAATCAGTCTTCAGCTCTACAATTTAAATGTAGAGATCCTGGTTAAGAAATAAGAACAACACTTAAAGAGATGAAAATGCATGCCAAGAGGAAAGCTAGGGAAAGCTAATCCTTTCCAGTTAGTAGAAAAGAAGGCTGAGGGATAAAATATGATAAAGTTTTATGTAAGGCATTTCATACTGGTTTACTGGATAAATTAATGAATATATCAGTCAACTAATTTATGTTTCTTCTTTTTTTTTAATTTATGTTTCTAAAGATCATACTTTTAACAGTATTTATTCATTTTAGGTAAAAATTGGTAAAACCAAATGAAACTTGTATTATATAGACTGCATTAACATCTTTTGTCTGGCTGCTTTGTTTTCAATGGGAAAATCACAGTACAATAACATAAGACCATATCATTTCAAACCTTTATGTTTTTTTGTTTGCTTGTTTTATTTTTATTTATTTATTTAATTTTAATTGGAGGCTGATTACTTTACAATATTGTGATGTTTTCTGCCACACATTCACATGAATCAGCCATGGGTGTACATGTGTTCCCCATTCTGAACCTCCCTCCCATGTCCCTCCCCATCCCATCCCTCAGGATTGTCCCAATGGACCAGCCCTGAGCACCCTGTCTCATACATCGAACCTGGACTGGCGATCTATTTCACATATGATAATATACATGTTTCAATGCTATTCTCTCAAATCAAATCATACCCTCGCCTTCTCCCACAGAGTCCAAAAGTTTGTTCTTTACATCTGTGTCTCCTTCACTGTCTTGCATATAGGGTCATCGTTACCATCTTTCTAAATTCCATATATATGTGTTAATATACTGTAGTGGTGTTTTTCTTTCTGACTTACTTCGCTCTGTATAATAGGCTCCAGTTCATCCACTTCATTAGAACTGGTTCAAATGCATTCTTTTTAATAGCTGAGTAATATTCCATTGTGTATATGCACCACAGCTTTCTAAGCCATTCATCTGCCAATGGACATCTAGGTTGTCTCTGTGTCCTGGTTATTACAAACAGTGCTGCGGTGAACATTGGGGTACACGTGTCTCTTTCAATTCTGGTTTTCTTAGTGTGTATGACCAGCAGTGGGATTGCTGGGTCATATGGCAGTTCTATTTCCAGTTTTTTAAGGAATCTCCACACAGTTCTCCATAGTGGCTGTACTAGTTTGCATTCCCACCAATAGTGTCAGAGCATTTCTTTTTCTCCACACCCTCTCCAGCATTTATTGTTTGTAGACTTTTTGATAGCAGCCATTCTGACCAGCATGAGATGGTACCTTGTTGCAGTTTTAATTTGCATTTCTCTGATAATGTCCCACTTCATGGGAAATAGATGGGGAAACAGTGGAAACAGTGTCAGACTTTATTTTGGGGGGCTCCAAAATCACTGCAGATGGTGATTGCAGCCATGAAATTAAAAGACGCTTACTCCTTGGAAGGAAAGTTATGACCAACATAGATAGCATATTAAAAAGCAGAGACATTACTTTGCCAACAAAGATCTATCTAGTCAAGGCTATGGTTTTTCCAGTGGTCATGTGTGGATGTGAGAGTTGGACTGTGAAGAAAGCTGAGTGCCAAAGAATTGATGCTTTTGAACTGTGGTGTTGGAAAAGACTCTTGAGAGTTCCCGTGGACTGCAAGGAGATCCAGCCAGTCCATCCTAAAGGAGACCAGTCCTGTGTATTCATTGGAAGGACTGATGCTGAGGCTGAAACTCCAGTACTTTGGCCACCTCATGTGAAGAGTTGACTCACTGGAAAAGACCCTGATACTGGGAAAAATTGAAGGCAGGAGGAGAAGGGGACGACAGAGGATGAGATGGCTGGATGGGATCACTGACTTGATGGACATGAGTTTGGGTGAACTCCAGGAGTTAGTGATGTACAAGGGAGGGCTGGCATGCTGCAATTCATGGGGTCGCAAAGAGTCGGACATGACTGAGTGACTGAGCTGATAATGAGTGATGTTGAGCATCTTTTCATGTGTTTGTTAGCCATCTGTATGTATTCTTTGGAGGAATGTCTGTTTAGTTCTTTGGCCCATTTTTTGATTGGGTCACTTATTTTTCTGGAATTGAGCTTCAGGAGTTGCTTGTATATTTTTTGAGATTAATTGTTTGTCAGTTGCTTCATTTATTATTATTTTCTCCCATTCTGAAGGCTGTCTTTTCATTTTGCTTATAATTTCCTTCATTGTGCAAAAGCTTTTAAATTTAATTAGGTCCCATTTGTTTATTTTTGCTTTTATTTCCATTACTCTGGGAGGTGGGTCATAGAGGATCCTGCTATGATTTACGTCAGAGAGTGTTTTGCCTATGTTTTCCTCTAGGAGTTTTATACGTTCTGGTCTTACATTTAGATCTTTAATCCATTTTGAGTTTACTTTTGTGTATGGTATTAGAAAATGTTCTAGTTTCATTCTTTTGTAAGTGGTTGACCAGTTTTCCCAGCACCACTTGTTAAAGAGATTGTCCTTTCTCCATTGTATATTCTTGCCACCTTTGTCAAAGATAAGGTGTCCATAGGTGCATGGATTTATCTCTGGGCTTTCTATTTTGTTCTATTGATCTATATTTCTGTCTTTGTGCCAGTACCATACTGTCTTGATGACTGTGGCTTTGTAGTAGAGCCTGAAGTCAGGCAGGTTGATTCCTCCAGTTCCATTCTTCTTTCCAAAGATTGCTTTGGCTATTTGAGGTTTTTTGTATTTCCATACAAGTTGTGAAATTATTTGGTCTCAGTTCATTTCAGTTCAGTTGCTCAGTCGTGTCCGACTCTTTGTGACCCCATGAATTGCAGCATGCCAGGCCTCCATGTCCATCACCAACTTCTGGAGTTCACCCAAACTCATGTGCATCAAGTTGGTGATGCCATCCACCCATCTCATCTTCTGTTGTCCCCTTCTCCTCCTGCCCCCAATCCCTCCCAGCATCAGGGTCTTTTCCAGTGAGTCAACTCTTCACATGAGGTGGCCAAATTATTGGAGTTTCAGCCTCAGCATCAGTCCTTCCAATGAACACCCAGGACTGGTTTCCTTTAGGATGGACTAGTTGGATCTCCTTGCAGTCCAAGGGACTCTCATGAGTCTTCTCTAGCACCACAGTTCAAAAGCATCGATTGTTCATCGCTCAGCTTTCTTCACAGTCCAACTCTCACATCCATACCTGACCACTGGAAAAACCATAGCCTTGACCAGATGGACCTTTGTTGGCAAAGTAGTATCTCTGCTTTTTAATATTCTATCTATGTTGGTCATAACTTTCCTTCCAAGGAGTAAGCGTCTTTTAATTTCATGGCTGCAGTCAGCATCTGCAGTGATTTTGGAGCCCCCCAAAATAAAGTCTGACACTGTTTCCCCTGTTTCTCCAACTATTTGCCATGAAGTGATGGGACCAGATGCTGTGGTCTTCATTTTCTGAATGTTAAGCTTTAAGCCAACTTTTTCACTCTCCACTTTCACTTTCATCAAGAGGTTTTTTAGTTCCTCTTCACTTTCTACCATAAAAGTGGTGTCATCTGCATATCTGAGGTTATCGATATTTCTCCCAGCAATCTTGATTCCAGCTTGTGCTTCTTCCAGTCCAGCGTTTCTCATGATGTACTCTGCATAGAAGTTAAATAAGCAGAGTGACAATATACAGCCTTGACGTACTCCTTTTCCTATTTGGAACCAGTCTGTTGTTCCATGTCCAGTTCTAACTGTTGCTTCCTGACCTGCATACAGGTTTCTCAAGAGGAAGGTCAGGTGCTTTGGTATTCCTATCTCTTTCAGAATTTTCCCCAGTTGATTGTGATCCACACAGTCAAAGGCTTTGGCATAGTCAATAAAGCAGAAATAGATGTTTTTCTGGAACTCTCTTGCTTTTTTGATGATTCAGTGGATGTTGGCAATTTGATCTCTGGTTCCTCTGCCTTTTCTAAAACCAGCTTGAACATCAGGAAGTTCACGGTTCACATATTGCTGAAGCCTGGCTTGGAGAATTTTGAGCATTACTTTACCTGGTGGTTCAGACTTCCTTGGTGGCTCAGATGGTAAAGCGTCTGTCTACAATGCGGGAGACCCGGGTTCAATCCCTGGGTGGGGAAGATCTCCTAGAATAGGAAATGGCAACCCACTCCAGTATTCTTGCCTGGAAAATCCCATGGACGGAGGAGCCTGGTGGGCTACAGTCCATGGGGTCTCAAAGAGTCAGACACGACTGAGCAACTTCACATATCAGATGGTAAAGCGTCTGCCTGCAATGTGGGAGACCCGGGTTTGTTTCCTGGGTCAGGAGTATCCCCTGGAGAAGGAAATGGGACCCACTCCAATATTCTTGCCTGGAAAATCCCATGGACTGAGGAGCCTGGTAGGCTACACACCATTGGGTCGCAAAGAGTTGAACACGACTGAGCAACTTCAATTTCACTTTCACTTTACTAGCATGTGAGATGAGTGCAATTTTGCAGTAGTTTGAGCATTCTTTGGCATTGCCTTTCTTTGGGATTGGAATGAAAACTGACTTTTCCAGTCCTGTGGCCACTGCTGAGTTTTCCAAATTTGCTGGAAGATTGAGTGCGGCACTTTCACAGCATCATCTTTCAGGATTTGAAATAGCTCAACTGGAATTCCATCATCTCCACTAACTTTGTTCGTAGTGATGCTTTCTAAGGCCCACTTGACTTCACATTCCAGGATGTCTGGCTCTATGTGAGTGATCACACCGTTGTGATCATCTGGATCATGAAGATCTTTTTTGTATAGTTCTTCTGTGTATTCTTGCCACTTCTTCTTAATATCTTTTTCTGTTAGGTCCATACCATTTCTGTCCTTTATCTAGCCCATCTTTGCATGAAATTTTCCCTTGGTATCTCTAATTTTCTTGCAGAAATCTCTAGTCTTTTCCATTGTGTTGTTTTCCTCTGTTTCTTTGCATTGATCGTTGAGGAAGGCTTTCTTATCTCTCCCTGATTTCTTTGGAACTCTGCATTCAAGTGGGAATGTCTTTCCTTTTCTCCTTTGCTCTTCACTTCTCTTCTTTTCACAGCTATTTGTAAGGCCTCCTCAGACAGCCATTTTGCTTTTTTGCATTTCTTTTCCAGGTCTTGATCCCTGTCTCCTGTACAATGTCACAAACCTCCATCCATAGTTCATCAGGCACTCTATCTATCAGATCTAGTCCCTTAAATCTATTTGTCATTTCCACTGTATAGTCAATAAGGGATTTGATTTAGGTCATACCTAAATCATCTAGTGGTTTTCCCTACTGTCTTCAATTTAAATCTGATTTTGGCAATAAGGAGTTCATGATCTGAGCCACAGTCAGCTCCTGGTCTTATTTTTGCTGACTGGATAGAGCTTCTCCATCTTTGGCTGCAAAGAATATAATCAATCTGATTTCAGTATTGGCTATCTGGTGATGTCCATGTGTAGAGTCTTCTCTTGTGTTGTTGGAAGAGGGTGTTTGCTATGATCAGACCAGTGTGTTCTCTTAGAAAAACTCTATTAGCCTTTGCCCTGCTCCATTCCATATTCCAACGCCAAATTTGCCTATTATTCCAGGTGTTTCTTGACTTCCTCGTTGGTAGCTTGATAGGGATTGCATTGAATCTATAGATTGCTTTGGGTAGTATACTCATTTTCACTATATTGATTCTTCCAATCCGTGAACATGGATTATTTCTCCATCTATTTGTGTCATCTTTGATTTCTTCCATCAGTGTTTTATAGTTTTCTATATATAGGTCTTTTGTTTCTTTAGGTAGATTTATTCCTATTTTATTCTTTTCATTGCAATGGTGAATGGAATCGTTTCCTTAATTTCTCTTTATGTTTTCTCATTGTTAGTGTATAGGAATGCAAGGGATTTCTGTGTGTTAATTTTATACCCTTCAACTTTACTATAATCATTGATTAGCTCTAGTAATCTTTTTGGTGGAGTCTTAGGGTTTTCTATGTAGAGGATCATGTCATCTTCAAACAGTGAGAGTTTTACTTCTTCTTTTCCAATTTGGATTCCTTTTATTTCTTTTTCTTCTCTCATTGCTGTGGTTAAAACTTCCAAAACTATGTTGAATAGTAGTGATGAGATTGTGCATCCTTGTCTTGTTCCTGACTTTAGGGAAAATGCTTTCAATTTTTCACCATTGAAGATTATGTTTGCTGTGGGCTTATCATATATGGCTTTTATTATGTTGAAGTATGTTCCTTCTATGCCTGCTTTCTGGAGGGTTTTTATCATAAATGGATGTTGAATTTTGTCAAAGGCTTTCTCTGCATCTATTGAGATAATCATATGGTTTTATCTTTCAATTTGTTAATGTGGTGTATCATATTGATTGATTGGTGAATATTGAAGAATCCTTGCATCCCTGGGATAAAGCTCACTTGGTCATGATGTATGATCTTTTTAATATGTTGTTGGATTCTGTTTGCTAGAATTTTGTTAAGGGTTTTTGCATCTTTGTTCATCAGTGATATTGATCTGTAGTTTTCTTTTTTTGTGGCATCTTTGTCTGGTTTTGGTATTAGGTGATGCTGGCCTCACCTAGTAGAATGAGTTTGTAAGTTTACCTTCCTCTGCAATTTTCTGGAAGAGTTTTAGTAGGATAGGTGTTAGCTCTTCTCTGAATTTCTGGTAGAATTCAGCTGTGAAGCCATCTGGTCCTGGGCTTTTGTTTGTCGGAAGATTTCTGATTACAGTTTCGATTTCTGCGATTGTGATGGGTTTGTTAAGATTTTCTAATTCTTCCTGGTTCAGTTTTGGAAAGTTATAGTTTTCTAAGAATTTGTCCATTTCTTCCAAGTTGTCCATTTTATTGGCATATAGTTGCTGATAATAGTCTCTTATGATCCTTTGTATTTCTGTGTTGTCTGTTGTGATTTCTCCATTTTCATTTCTAATTTTGTTGATTTGATTCTTTTCCCTTTTTTTCTTGATGAGTCTGGCTAATGGTTTGTCTATTTTATTTATCTTCTCAAAGAACCACCTTTTAGCTTTGTTGATTTTGGCTATGGTCTCCTTTGATTCTTTTGCATTTATTTCTGCCCTTTTATGATTTCTTTCCTTCTACTAACCCTGGGGTGCTTCATTTCTTCTTTTTCTAGTTGCTTTAGGTGTCAGTTCAGTTCAGTTCAGATCTGTCGCTCAGTCGTGTCTGACTCTTTGCGACCCCATGAATCGCAGCACGCCAGGCCTCCCTGTCCATCACCAACTCCCGGAGTTCACTCAGACCCACATCCACCGAGTCAGTGATGCCATCCAGCCATCTCACCCTCTGTCGTTCCCTTCTTCTCCTGCCCCCAGTCACTCCCAGCATCAGAGTCTTTTTCAACAAGTCAACTCTTTGCATGAGGTGGCCAAAGTATTGGAGTTTCAGCTTTAGCATCATTCCTTCCAAAGAAATCCCAGGGCTGATTTCCTTCAGAATGGACTGGTTGGATCTCCTTGCAGTCCACGGGAACTCTCAAGAGTCTTCTCCAACACCACAGTTCAAAAGCATCAATTCTTTGGTGCTCAGCCTTCTTCACAGTCCAACTCTCACATCCATACATGACCACAGGAAAAACCATAGCTTTGACTAGACGGACCTTTGTTGGCAAAGTAATGTCTCTGCTTTTGAATATGCTATCTAGGTTGGTCATAACTTTCCTTCCAAGGAGTAAGCGTTTTTTAATTTAATGGCTGCAGTCACCATCTGCAGTGATTTTGGAGCCCCCCAAAATAAAGTCTGACACTGTTTCCACTGTTTCCCCATCTATTTTCCATGAAGTGATGGGACCGGATGCTGTGATCTTCGTTTTCTGAATGTAGAGCTTTAAGCCAACTTTTTCACTCTCCACTTTCACTTTCATCAAGAGGTTTTTAGTTCCTCTTCACTTTCTGCCATAAGGGTGGTGTCATCTGCATATCTGAGGTTATTGAGATTTCTCCCGGCAATCTTGATTCCAGCTTGTTCTTCCAGTCCAGCGTTTCTCAAGATGTACTCTGCATATAAGTTAAATAAGCAGGGTGACAATATACAGCCTTGACATACTCCTTTTCCTATTTGGAACCAGTCTGTTGTTTCATGTCTAGTTCTAACTGTTGCTTCCTGACCTGCATACAGATTTCTCAAGAGGCAGGTCAGGTGGTCTGGTATTCCCATCTCTTTCAGAATTTCCCACAGTTTTGTGTGATCCACACAGTGTAGAGTGAAGTTATTGATTTGATTTTTCTCCTGTTTCTTGAGGTAGGCTTGTATTGCTATGAACTTTCTCCTTAGCACTGCTTTTACTGAATCTGATAGGTTTTGGGTTGTTGTGTTTTCATTTTCATTTGTTTCTATGCATATTTTAGTTTCTTTTTTTATTTCTTCTGAGATTCATTGGTTATTCAGAAGTGTGTTGTTTAGCCTCCATATGTTTTGTGTATTTAATAGTTTTTTTTCCTGTAGTTGACATCTAACCTTATTGCACTGTAATCAGAAAAGATGTTTGAAATTATTTCAATTTTTTTGAATTTACCAAGGCTAGATTTATGGCCCAGGATGTGATCTCTCTTGGAAAAGGTTCTGTGTGCGCTTGAGAAAAAGGTGAAATTCATTGTTTTGGGGTGAGATGTCCTATAGATATCAATTAAATCTAACTGGTCCATTGTATCATTTAAAGTTTTTGTTTCCTTGCTAATTTTCTGTTTAGTTGATCTATCCATAGGTGTGAGTTGGGTATTAAAGTCTGCCACTATTATTGTGTTAATAATAATTTCCCCTTTCGTAGTTGTTAGCATTTGCCTTACATATTGTGGTGCTCCTGTGTTGGGTGCATATATATTTATAATTAGTTATATCTTCTTCTTGGATTGATCCTTTGATCATTATGTAGTGTCCTTCTTTGTCTCTTTTCACAGCCTTTATTTTAAAGTCTATTTTATCAGATATGAATATTGTAGTTCCTGCTTTCTTTTGGTCTCCATTTGCGTGAAATATCTTTTTCCAGCCCTTCACTTTTAGTCTGTATGTGTCCCTAGGTTTTAAGTGGGTGTCTTGCAGACAGCATATATAAGGGTCTTGTTTTTGTATCCATTCAGCCAGTCTTTGTTTTTTGGTTGGGGCATTCAACCCATTTACATTTAAGGTAATTATTGATAAGTATGATTCCATTGTTGTTTCGGGTTCAAGTTTATAAACATTTTCTGTGTTTCCTGTCTAGAGAAGATCCTTTAGCATTTGTTGAAGAGCTGGTTTGGTGGTGCCGAATTTTCTCAGCTGTTGCTTGTCTGTAAAGCTTTTGATTTCTCCTTCATATTTGAATGAGATCCTTGCTGGGTACAGTAATGTGGGTTGTAGGTTTTTCTCTTTCATAACTTTAAGTATGTCCTGCCATTCCCTTCTGGCTTGAAGAGTTTCTACTGAAAGATAAGCTGTTATCCTTAGGGGAATCCCCTGGTGAGTTATTTGTTGTTTTTCCCTTGCTGCTTTTAATATTTGTTCTTTGTGTTTGATCTTCATTAATTTGATTAATATGTGTCTTGGGGTGTTTCACCTTGGGTTTATCCTGTTTGGGACTCTGGATTTCTTGGGCTTGGGTGGCTATTTCCTTCCCCATTTTATGGAAGTTTTCAACTATTATTTCAAGTATTTTCTCATGGCCTTTCTTTTTGTCTTTTTCTTCTAGGACTCCTATGATTCGAATGTTGGGGCATTTAACACTGTCCCAGAGATCTCTGAGGTTTTCCTCATTTCTTTAAATTCTTTTTTCTTTTTTCCTCTCTGCTTCATTTATTTCCACCGTTCTATCTTCCACCTTATTTATCCTATCTTCTGCCTCAGTTATTCTACTGTTGGTCCCCTCCAGAGTGCTTTTGATCTCAGTTATTTAATTATTCATTATTGATTTACTCCTTTTTATTTCTTCTAGGTCCTTCTTAAACTTTTCTTGCATCTTCTCAATCCTTGTCTCCAGACTATTTATCTGTAACTCCATTTTGTTTTCAAGATTTTGGATCATTTTTACTATCATCATTCTGAATTCTTTTTCAGGTAGACTCCCTATCTTCTCCTCTTTTGTTTGGTTTGGTGGGCTTTTATCATGTTCTTTTATCTGCTGAATATTTCTCTGCCTTTTCATCTTGTTTAGGTTGCTGTGTTTGGGGTGGCCTTTCTGTATGCTGGAAGTTTGTGGTTCCTCTTTATTGTGGAGGTTCCTCCCTGTGGGTGGGGTTGGACAAGTGTCTTGTTAAAGTTTCCTGGTTAGGGAAGCTTGTGTTGGTGTTCTGGTTGGTAGAGCTGGATCTCTTCTCTCTGGAGTGCAATGAAGTGTACAGTAGTGAGTTTTGAGGTGTCTGTGGGTTTGGTGTGACTTTTGGCTGCCTGTATTTTAATGCTCAGGGTTATGTTCCTGCATTGTAGGAGATTTAGCTTGGTATGTCTTGCTCTGAAACTTGTTGGCTCTTGGGTGGAGCTTGGTTTCAGTGCAGGTATGGAGGCTTTTGGATGAACTCTTGTTGATTAATGTTCCCTGGAGTCAGGAGTTTTCTGGTGTTCTCAAGTTTTGGATTTAAGCCTCCTGCCTCTGGCTTTCAGTCTTATTCTTGCAATAGCCTCAAGACCTCTCCATCCATACAGCACCAATGATAAAACATCTAGGTTAATGGTGAAAAGATTCTCTACAGTGAGGGACACCCAGAGAGGTTCACAAAGTTACATGGAGAAGGGAAGAGGATGGAGGGAGATAGAGATGACCAGGAGGAGAAGGGGTGGGGGTCAAAAAGGGAGAGAGCAGTCTAGCCAGTTATCAATTCCCTGTTTTCTCTCCACAGTCTGGAACACTCAGAGAGTTTCACGGAGTTCCATAGACAAGAGAAGAGGGAGAAAGGAGGTAGAGGTGACCAGGAGCAGAGGAGGGGGAATCAAAGGAGAGAGACCAATCTAGCCAGTGGTCAGTTCCTTAAGTGTTCTACACAGCCTGGAACACCCAAAGAGATTCACAGAGTTAAGCAGAGAAGAGAAGGGGGAGGAAAGAGATAGAGGTGACCTATGGGAGAAAAAGGAGAGTCAAAAGGGGAGATAGCAATCAAGCCAGTAATCCCACTCCTAAGTAAAAATGGGTACTGAAGATTGGATTCTTAAAGGTACAAAATTGATAACAGATACCAAAAGGCAAAGATTAAACATCTAGAGTAGAGGTTAGACTCTCAAAAATACAATATTTACAAAACAAAACAAAATCGCAAAAGTTATTAAAAAAATATGAAATTTGCTTTAAAAATAAGGTCTTTTTTTGGCAAGGTAATAGGTTTTAAAAATGAAAATTAAAGGAGTAATAAAGAACTTAAAAATAGAAAAAAAATTTAAAATTAAAAAATGATAATAGTAAAATATATCTAGGGATTTCTCTGGAGCTGTTGAGGGCAGTGTGGGGTCAGTTCAGTTCAGATAGTCCCTTGTTCCAGTTTATACTTCTCAAGGTCTATAGGACCCTTCCAATGTAGTCAATGCTAACTACAGGGTTTTACTCTGTTGCACCTGTCATTTCCAAAGCAGTTCCCTCTTCTTTGTTTATTTTGGCTTCCTCTGTTTGCAAGTCTCTTCAGTATCTAACTTCTACCCTGACATAAGGGGGCGAAAGTGAAAGTGAAAGTAAAGTCACTCAGTCATATCTGACTCTTTGCAACCCCAGGGACTGTAGCCTATCAGGCTCCTCCATCCATGGGATTTTCCAGGCAAGAGTGCTGGAGTGGATTGCCATTTCCTTCTCCAGGGGATCTTCCCGACCCAGGAATTGAACCTGGGTCTCCCACATTGCAGGCAGATGCTTTACCATCTAAGCCACCAGTGTGGTGAAGGTGGTCATTTATTTATTTAGGCTAACTTGTTCAATTGTGCTGCAGGGAGGGAGGGACACTGCAAACAAATATCACTGGCATGTGTGGGGAGTGCTTGCAGTGTCTGGGCCACACTGGGTTTGCCCCCACTCACGGCGTGTGTGCTTTCCTGGTCTACACTGCTCAGGCTCCAGGTTGCTCTGTAGGGGAACTGTCTAAAGCAGGCCCTGGGTTGCGTGCACTTCCCAGGTCTAAGCTGCTCAGGTTCAGGTTCTCAGGTACTCCACAAAGGCACAGCTCAGTAGAGTCTGTGTTTTGTGCCCTTCTCAGGTCAGAGCAGCTCAGGTGACCAGGTACTTGGTGACCACACTCTCCATGGGTGGGGGGGTGCATCTTATCACCTCCCCAGTCCTGGCTGCTCAGCTTCCCAGGTGCAAGGCGGGAGTACTGTCTCAGGTGTGCTGTGTGTCTCCTCTGGGGAGCTGATCTCTGGCTGTGACCCTCCTGGCAGATAACCATCCAGGATCCCAGGAAGACTTGGTTAGCAACTGGGAGCCTACTTGCAGTTTGGTGGAGGATGCTGTCTCTGGGGCCGAGTTTGCCCCTTGCCTTCCAGTGTTGCCTCTGGTGGCGGATGGGCCAGTCTGCTGCCGGCTAGCTCTCCTCTGGTACTCACTCAGTCCTTTGTTCTGTGAGCGGCCTGGCAGTGCCTTAGGTTAGAGCTTTTCGTGGGAAATGTCTCTCTCTCCTCCCTCCCCCCACCCCTTTTTTTTTCTCTCTCTCTGGCTAGCCCACAGTTTGAGTTGCTATCTCAGGTTAGTTCCTTCAGATTGCCCGCCGGGCATTCAGACCCGGTCCTTACCCTAAGCAATGCAGCCCGAGCCTCCCTGTTTAGCCCCCACTTGCTGGTGGCGGATGGAAGCGTCTGGGCTACTTCTCTGCTGGGAGTTGCGGTTAGGCGCGTAATCTGTGGGTTTTATTTATTTATTTTTTCCTCCTGGTTATGTTGCCCTCTTAGATTCCAAAACACCCCACAGAACCGCTGGTGAGAGGGTTTCCTGGTGTTCGGAAACTTCTCTTTTACAACTCCCTCCTTGGGATGGGTCTCCATCTCTAACTCTTTTGTCTCTCTTTTTATCTTTTATATTTTGTCCTACCTCCTTTAGAAGAAAATGGGCTGCCTTTCTGGGTGCTTGGTGTCCTCTGCCAGCATTCAAAAGTTGTTTTGTGGTATTTGCTCAGTGTTCAAATGATCTTTCAATGAATTTGTGGGGGAGAAAGTGGTCTCCCCATCTTTTTCCTTTGCCATCTTAGGACCACCCCCTTTTATGTTTTTATAAAGGAAAAATTAATCCATTTGTTCTAAATTGATTTTCACTTAAGTCATTACAATGTGGTATTGTAAAGACAGCTCCATGTCAAAAGAAACTTCTGGATTTTTTAATACAATCATTTTTGTCAGTTTTTGCCAACAATAAAATGAATTAGAGAACCAGAAGTCTTTGCAAAGTGGAGGCAAGTTGTTTGAACAAGTTCTATACTTGAAGTTGTAAACCTTTCTATTTTTAACCAGGACACAGCTCTGAAAATGAAAATAGAGGATATTCAAAACATGGACAGCACAAAGTTAATGAAAGAGTGTGTTTCTGAAGCCAATATTTTCATCATGTCATCACTTAATAAAAACAATGCATCTCCTCATTCTTCTCTACTTTCCCACAGAAAGAGTCCATCTGTGAAAAGGCTGATTCAGCTCAGCTGAATACATCATTGTTGCCAAAAGGAAGTTGTACCTGGTAGGAGAGACAAACAAGGGCAGCACATTATGAATAGGTATATTATGGGCCTAAGCGTAGTATTAGGGTTTCAGAGTGCTATGGGCTATGGACAGGGAAAAGATTAACTTGGCAGCAAATTGAGGACACTTTGATGGAAGAAGTGAGGGCATTAATTTTAACACCTTAGCTGAATAGCTAGGTTCATGGTTTTACTGTTTGCTAGCTGAACCAGGATGATGAGATAGTAGGAACTGTGAAATTTGGGCTTCTCTTGAATGGAAGGGCCATGGAATGCAGACATGTGCCTCTGGCAGGTGACAAGAGGGATGAGGGACAAGCAAAGTGGGGACAAAGTGGAGATAAGAGAATGGTCAAGGCCGGTTTCTTTGACTTTGTGATTGTACTTCTTTAATTAAGAAGAATATCTCTGCACTTTTCTTCCAGTCTTTCTGTCTCCAGTAATGATATCCTTCTCTGCCCACCTAGAATCCTCCCCAACCCATTTCTTCAAGGCTGAGCTCACAGATTATCTGTTCTGTGAAGATTTCTCTTACCCTTCAGGCAGAATTTCCTACTAGCTCCTTGGAGGTTTTAATAGAACTGTAGATTTTAAAATAAAGAAGATCAAAAGCATCTACATCTTGGAATTATGCCAAAAATGATTTTAAAAATTAACATATGATTTTTTTCCCTAAATATGGCATTATAATAACTGAATACTCATTATGCTGGAATTCCCAGCACACAGTGGTGGTGATCCTGTGGGCTACCACATCCATGGTGACGGAGAGGATGGGCTGGACTCCTCAGTAAGGCGTTGGCAGTCTTCCAGGTGATGTGTAAGGTAGGAAGGTTCTGGGTCATTCTCAGTCACAGGGCTCCTTTGGAATGAAGGAGGGTTCATTAAGCCAGAGTGGGTTAACACCTAGATATGCCATTAAAACCATCTTTTACAACATTTTGGTTCAACTTTTATTCTGCCTTAGCACTTCTCACATTGTTTAAAGTGTGGTCCAGAATAGTTGTATCTTATATGGGTTTAACTTATGCATTTTGAGGAGGTCATGGGAAGAAGGTGAGGGGAGAGAGCAGACCAAAAGGATATGAAAAAGGGAAAGCAATAGTGACAAGTCTCCTGGAAAAGTGTGTATCTGTCAAAATGGGGAGTGGGTTTACACTGGGATACACGAATCTCACCCTATGTTAGCTGACGGAGTTTCCTGGGCTTTTGTCATTGGTTGTCTCTCTGTGCTATAAAAGAATCTAGTGTTTAATATTTACTTTTCCACATATTACGAACCTGAATACAGGACTGTGAATTGCTTCACTAAGAAGCCAAAGTATAATCATTTCTAACACTGGAGGAAAACCCAGCTCTTTTTTAAATGATTTTTTTTTTTCAAATGAAATTTCGCATAGCATTTTTGTTTCAGTTTTTGTTGTAGATGCTGGCTCTAGAAAACAACCCCAAGTTAAAGGCAGTTCCGCTGGAATCTACTAGATGCTGAGTGCTTCACAGGCAGGGACCACACCTTATTACCGGCCATGTTTGTGTTCTGTGCTCCTAGCACAGAGGAGTCTTAATTAACACTGGCTGATTACTGAGATCATCTCTTCTATAGCTTCAGAAGAGCTCTCCCTTCACCCACCTTCCTCTTAGACTCATGATAGTTATTGACCCAAATGACCTTCTATTTGTGCATTGTACTCTGTGCTCTCTGAGCAGGCAATTTGCTCCCTTTAGGTTCATCCACAGGAAATAATTAACCCCTTCCAACCAGTGCCTTAAACGTGTGCAGCTGGATATAATGCTTGCTTTGACCACACCTTCTGCTTCTCTCCTAATTAACTTAGTAAGAATGATAAGGTGCTCTAGAGAGAAGCCTGGTCCTCAGTCTTTCCTTCCAGATGAACTGAGAGGGCAGGAGTCACAAGGAAGAAGGGTAAATTTGGAAGGACTGTGGAGTCTCTACCTCTTTTAGCTCTTCCTGGATCTTCGTTGAAATGAAGCTGTTGTCTGGGGCGTGGAAAAGGTTAACTCACTTTCTCTTCATTCTCCCTCCCCCTAACTGCCAATTGATGGTTGCTGTGGGTGCAGGCTCAGCCTGGGAGAGCTTATGGGGCTCCTGCTTAATTGTTTGGAAGCTAAAAACAGACCTGGAACAGTGAGAAGCAAATTGTTTCCTGGGTGCATGTTCCGTGAGCTCTGTTTAAATCACGCCAAGCCTCCCCCTATCATTTTTTAAATGAGGTGGGGCTTATGTAATTAAGTAAATAAATGAAAACACAGAAAATCAAGAGGAAGGAAAACTGTTTCTCCTTGCAATACAAATGATTTTCGGACAGCTCATTTACTAATTGCCAGGCAGTCAGTCTCTTTTCAGTCTCTTCTCTCCATTACCAGCTTAGCCCTCGTGCTGTGGGGGGTGGGGCACTGGGTAGGGTACTCTCCATGGGCTGATTCAGAGCCCCCTCCATGCCTCCCATCTGCTGCTACTGAGAGCATTGCTCCAGCCTGGCAAGCCATCCGTGGGTGCTGTCACGGGAACTCAGACAGCTGCTGACAAACATCCACCCTGAATTTGACTAGCGCTACAGCTGTGGGAGGGTCTTTGGCTTAGCAGTATCCATCAGAGGTATTTTCAGAGACCAGTGTAATAAAAAATGGTTCTCGCTGCCGTATTAACAGGCAACCTCTGTGTACCCATGTTTGAGAACCATACTTGGTATCATAATGTACATTGATGGTAGCAACTCAAGTTGTCAGGTCCAGTAAAAGCCAGAAACAGAACAGCATAAAATTTATTGGCTGAATGGTTTTGAAGCAAGACATGCTTCCGGCATCAAAGGAGACGAAATTTATGCTAACAATGAAAATCATTGCAAATCTGGGTTATTAAAACCAATATTATATTTTGTAAAAGCCATATGAACCCAAATAACGGGCTTTAAGAAGACCAAGTGATTCTAAAGGACGTTAGACAAAAAGAGCAATTTAACTGTAAATTGGCATAATGGTACCAAACCAGGGTTGCTCATTTCCTCTCTATAATTTTTATATGGTGGTTGGGGGATAAATGGTTTTTTACATGGAGGAGAAACAGCAGGCTCAGAGTACATGGAAAATTCAGGTGGTGGTCATAAATATATCTACCACACTTTATTTTAATTGGACAGCCTAATCTCCTCAGGAAATGAAGCAAAAGGTTTGGATTCTTTCAGCTGGTAGATTTTGAGAAGATTTTCCAAAATTCAGTCTTTTATTTTTCTTACTGTTTTTCATGTATCTGTAAAAAACCAACACTGAGCGAATACTCTTGCAGCAGCACCTGCTTTCATGTATATTTATTGTATCAGGTGGAAACCCCTAAGCATAAGAACTCTGTAGGACTAACTAATAAGGATGACTGCAGACCCTGCCACAATGATAAAGCAAAAAGGGGCATTTTGAGTCGGTTTTAATGTATATACCATTCGTTCAAATGGATAAGAATTTTCTCACAACTTTGAAGACATTTCTATAAAATATATATTTTTTTTGCCTTGGGAAAATTTTTAGCAGTAAAAAAATGAAGAAAGAAAGTGGTCAAAAAGAAAAGATAGGTATTTACTTTCCTTCTGCCCCCAGGTATAAATACTCTCTCGAATAAGTTGTGTCTTTTCTTAGATGATAGAAATGAAGATGTAAAAGTCTACCCAATATTAGTTTACTTGAAATTACTATTTCAAAATGAAGAAAATAGAGCAAAGACCCATAGTGAAAAAAAGGTCACCCCCAACAATCAGATTTAAAATCTAGCAGTGAAACTAGGTTCAGTGAAGCATTCAACTAAAATGTTTAGTGCTCAGAATGTCAAAGTATAATTTTCAAAAAACTAAAACATGACTTTCATGCAAATATAGAATAATCACATGCTAAAGATATTATCTAGCTCATTAATTAATGAGAAAGACAATAAACTCACAAAGCTGCTTCAAAGGAGCTTGTGAGGAGCTGGTTGTTTGTAGGCAATGTAATAAGGGAATGTTAAGTTAGACTGCTGCATTAGAATTAAACTGTGAGTCATCAACAGTACAAGAAACTGTAACATTTGAGGTTATTTTCCTCTCAAACAGAAATTATTGCTTCTGTACCAGAAACAGGGCTACAAAGTAACATGTAACTTCATAGAACCTAGGCCTTTAATTGAGATTTTAAATACCAAAATCTCACCATGGTAGATTATTTTAGAAAATTAAGTAATCCCAGACCAAAAAGGCTTGTTAAACACCATTTCAGTGTGACTTTGAAACAATGTGCACTTATCCTCCTGTCCTTGTTTGCGAGTTATGGATGACTTTTCTTAACAAGTGACATAAGGAATTCTCAATTTACCACCTAATCATCTGTTACAGTTTTTTGACAGCAGGATGCTTGGTAAAAATGACATTTTAATCAAGTATCTGTCAACCCTTTGTCACTTCCTTGGTTCTTTCAATATTGGTAGTTGGTGCTTGTATACTTTGCAGCTTATGAATTAAGCTCTCTGAACCTTGCAACTCTTAGCAACCTGGCTTGCTGAGCTGGAAGAACCTTCAGTGACAGTAAGAATTTAACGCTGCAGTGACATGCAAGGATGCTCGAATATTGTGATGTAAGCCACCCCCTATTCCCGTCCTTCTCCCGTCACATACACACACACACACACACACACGCACAGCCTCACTCTGTGGGAGTGATGAATGTAGATAATTATATGAGCACAGAGGAAGCGTGCCTCCTCCAAGAAGAAGCTAACCGTCCTTTGGGTTTCCTGATTAGCTCAGTGATGGAGCTACAGGCTCCTTGCCTTGTTGACTATTTCCACTTCTCTGAGAAACCAGAGGTCCCCAGAACAGCTTCACCTGTGATCTTTGTAAAATGTAAATTCAATCATGTCACCCTCATGTTAATGTCAATCAGTGGCTCCCCATTACCCTCAGGATACAGTCCAAATTCCTAACCTGACTTACAAGGTCTGGCCCCTCTTCTCTCCTTCCATCCTCAAACCTCTTCTCTTCTTCTCTTGTACCTTTTCCCTTCTAACATATGAATTTGTTTTAGTTTTTCAAATGTGTCCTGTTCTCATTAACCCCTGTACACAGGCTGTGTTTTCTCTCTGGGTAGTTCATAGTCCTCAGGGCCAGTCTTCAGAAAATCTTGTGAATTTCACCCAAAGGTCATTGTTTGCCCTTTAGCATAATATTCAATACATTTTTTCTTTGAGCTGGAAATATTTGCAAGACAACAGAAGAGAGTTGGTAGATCAGGAAATTACAGGAATGACATAGATGTTGCACGCTAAGATTTTGGCCGGCATCTGATTAAGTCGCTCATGGCCATTTCTGAGAACAACATGGAGGGATATAGATTGGATCATAGTGCTGAGTGAGATTTGTAACACAGAACCTCAAGGAGGCATAAATTGCCAATAGCGTGCTTGAGGGAGGTCTCTGTTATTGCCATTATTTGCAGGCCATTGTTTTCATAAATGTTTTGCCTCAATGGCAGGCTGCTGGGACGAAGTTAATATTAACATGTAAAATATCAACATGAAGATTAGTTAACAAAATGTTCCTGGCATATTGAAATAATGAGTTACATCTAACCAGAAAAATTTTATGTGGATGATCACAATGAAATAGCACAGTGATAGGATAGAGTGGGAACAGGAAAGAGATTTGGAATGAACATTGGTGAGTCTAACTGAAAGTAAATTCCACACGAGTCCCCAGGATGACATGACTTCCAAAAAATAGTAGGATTTCTTGGCTGAATTGATGAAAGCATAGTATTTATATCAATGTGGATTTTAGTGTTGTTTTTTTTTTTTTTTTTCTGACTTGCTCAATTCAGAGATAGGAATCTATGTTTGGATTCAGGCATTATATTTCAGGATGTTGGAAAACTGGAGTGTGTCCAGAGGAATGTGCATGGGATGGAAAGGTGGCTGAAAACTTTGTGGTGGGAGGGTTGGGGAAAGATAATCTTCATTACTGAGCTTGAAAACAAGAATGGGAATATCATAACTGTTTTCAAGTATTTGGAGGGGTAGTACATGGATGAAGGATTTATTTTATTTGGTGTGGCTCCTGAGGCAAAGCTAAAACCAATGAAGCAAAGTAGTAGTTAGTCAAAGCAGCTTAATATAGATAGCTCCCTACCAATGGAGAGAGCATCACAAAACCAAGCTGTCTCGGGAAGTATGAGCTCCTTGTCACTGAAAATATTCAGAGACCAGACAACCAATGATTTGTTGGGAATGTAATAGGCTTCGCAGTATTTGGGAGAGGCTGTTGAACAATCATGCTTTAATATTTTCCAACTTTTACATAATGACTGTCTCCTCATTGAGATCTGTATTTTACATAGCACATACACTTAAATATATATAATGGAACAGGTTTTACAACAGCTGCTTATATAACTAGTGCGGTATAACCTGAAAAACCCATATTCTGATGAAAAATTGGTGTCACACTGTCTGACTGTGTGGTCTCAGGCAAATCATATCATTTCTCTGAATTCCCATCTTGTGAACTGAAAAATATAGGACTAATATTTTTAGTTGAGATGAAACAACATAAAACATGGATTTGGATTAAAAATGTAAATAACGTGTATGGCAAAACCTGTCACAATATTGTGAAGTAATTATCCTCCAATTAAAATAAAGCAAAAAAGCACACAAAAAAGAAAAAAAAATCTATAAGTAATGTTTTGAAATAAGCTAAGAGAAAATGATCAGACAGTGAAGGTCACAGAGATTCAGATGAAGGCTGGATCCTTGGGAGCTGGGTAATAACAGCAGTTAATTCAGTGTTTGCTATGTGCCAGGTACTGTTCAAAGTGCTGCTACATGCATTAGCTCATTTTATCCTTGCCAGAACCCCATGAGGAAACCTAGCCACAGAGGAGGTAAGTGACTTCCAAGGTCCCATGGCGATAGCCAAGTCAGGAAATGAACCCAGGCAGTCTGTCTCCAGAGTCTGTACACTTATTTTCTTTACTGACTGTGAAGAAGATGTCACAGCTGAGCAGTGTTTGACCCACCTTGTGGTTGCAGTTGAGGCCAAAGTCAATCCTACTGAAAGTTCTGGAGTTGAGATGGCCCTTCAGAACTGTCCCAACTTTTGAGAATGGGGGTTGGTACATCAACCCGAGATTACACCTGGGACCACCAGTAGCTGATGACTGGCTGATAGGCCTGGACTGGAGGACAGTGTCCAGTGAGGAAGGCAGCTGGAGGGTATAGCAGCCGATACTCTCAGCACCTAGGGAACTGGTCGGTGCACGGTTGAAGAGGGGTCTTAGCAGAGCATCACAGAATCTACTAGACCCAGTGCAGATAAGGGTGTTGACAGTGATGGTGAAGATGATGACGATGATTGTTCACCAAGGCTTTCCAATGTGACAGACTCTAAGTACTAAGTTGGCCAAGAAGTTCGTTTTGTTTTTTTCCAGAGATCTAAAACCTGAACAAACTTTTTTGGCTAACTCAATATTTTATTCATACTACCTCAATTAATCCTCATAGTGCTCCTGTGTAGAAGGTGCTTCTATTAATCTTTTGCAGTAAAGGAACTGAAGCACAAAAAGATTTGGTAACTGGGGCAACAGCCATTTAATGGGCAAAATGGGGATTTTTTTATTTTTAAAGAAAGCACCTATTTTTAAATTTACATCCAGTAAAATTCACTCTCTTTGTTATTGTTCAGTCATGTCCAACTCTTTGTGATCCCATGGACTGAGCATGCCAGGCTTCCCTGTCCTTCACTATCTCCTGGAGCTGGCTCAAACTCACTTACATTAAGTTGGTGGTGCCATCCAACCATCTTATCCTCTGTCAACCCCTTCTCCTCCTGACCTCTTTGGCAGCATCCGGGTCTTTTTCACTGAGTTGGCTTTTCACATCAGGTGGCCAAAGTATTAGAAGTTAGCTTCAGCATCAGTCCTTCCAGTGAATATTCGGGGTTGATTTCTTTTAGGATTGATGGTTTGATCTCCTTGCTGTCCAAGGGACTCTCAATAGTCTTCTCCAGCATCACAATTCAAAAGAATCAATTCTTTGGCATTCAGCTTTCTTTATGGTCCAACTCTCAAATCCGTACATGACTCCACTTTCTTTGACATACATTTATATGAGTTTTGACAAATGACAAGTGACTTGTGGATGTAGAATTTTCCCATCCCCACTGCAAATTCTCCAGACCCTTTCTAGTCAACCCATACTCTTGCATTCAGGTCTAGCAACCACTGATCTGTTTTGCTCTTATAAACTTGCCTTTTCCAAAATATCATTTAGATGGAATAATCACACAGTATATAGGGCTTACCAGGTGGTGCTAGTGGTAAAGAATCTACCTGCCAATGCAGGAGATGTAAGAGATGTGGGTTTGATCTTTGGGTTGGGAAGATCCGCTGGAGAAGGTCATGGAATTATACCCACTCCAGTATTCTTGCCTGGAGAACCCATGGACAGAGGACTCTGGAGGGCTACAGTCCATAGGGTCACAGAGAGTTGCACACAACTGAAGTGACTTAGCACACATGGTATATAGTCTTTTGTATTTGACTTCTTTCACTTGTTGTAATTGATGCATTTGGGATTCACACATGTTATTGTGTGTATCAGTGCAGAGTTGGAATTAGAAGTCACATCCCTGACTCCAGAGCTCATGCTCTAACCACTGTGTCTCTATGCTTCCCCAGGGCAAGTCCAGTGAGTTGACATGTGATAGTGCCTCTTCTGGAGTAGACACAATTGTTAATTAGTTTCTAACTCTCCTTTTAGTAACTCTGTTAGAAATTGCTCTGGATTATTCATTTATAACAAAATGTTGCAATGAGAAAAACCATGCAGTGGTCTTTGGCGGAATTAATTAATCACTATAGTTTCTTATGATCTTCAGTTGGTTGCCCATTACTAACTTTGTTTATAAGTTTACCATGTTTTTTCCAGTGTTGAGAAAGAAGATAATTTAGATTTATGGTGTGTCTCTGATCCTGCCATGTGCTGTTAATAAATTTGTTGGGGAGTATCTGTTCTTTGGTGCCACACTCCCCAAAAAAGATGTGAGTGTTATAAGTCCACAAGCTTGAATATGCAAAGCCAAAACTTTTCTTTATATCTGAAATTTACCCTGGAGTCTCTTACTCTGCTTTTAATTGAAAACTTTCTGTTGTCACTTCGACAACATTCCCTTCTAGTTTAAATCTTTGTTTCTTTTGGTTTAATATTCGGTCTAATCAGAATTTTCCTCCCTTTCTTTCTGCTTTCCCTTAGTCGCTGGCAGATTATTATGGCATAGGAGAAAGGTCATCAGGTTTTCTGTCTTCCTCTGATGGCTCTTGTGCTCTAAGTGGAGTCTCCTTCCATTTGCTCTTTGGTCTCCCAAAGACCTACACTCTATAAACTCCTTGTGGCAAATGCAGTGAATTTAGATGTGATGTTGCCTCTTCTGGTGTGGATACGAACACTATTTAGTTTCTAACTCTCCTATTAGTGACTCTAGTAGAATTTGTTATGGATATTTCATTTGTAACAAATGCCGGGTTTATGCCGTCTGTATCCTTTACCCCAGAACCATGAGTCATCACCTCCCTCAGCCACTTCTATAACTCATTTTTTTGGTAGTGTGGGGGTGGGGGTGTCCCTCCTCTGAAACTCCCAGCTGTTTTCCATGTACTGCCCTGTGGAAGACATTACTTTGGGGACTGACCGGGGGGTCTGCCGTGTGTTTTCTCCCTTCAGCCCTGGGAAACTTACAGTCCATGTTGGACACAGGGCTTTTCTGTGAGCTAAGTGTCTGAAACACATTGTGGGAAGCCCGGAAATCTCAAAGCCTCTTCTGCTCTGAGATCCCTGCTCTCACCTGTGACTTCTGGTGTGGACACAACTGTGGTTCCCAAATGTCAATCCGGAGAGAGGGCAGTGTGCCCAGTGAGTCTTCAGGTCCTCTGGCACATGAGCCTCTCAGACTTTTAGCTCTTCCCCAAGTGGTCCCAATACTGCTCTTTGGCTGTCCGGTTCCCTGCTCAAGTTTTCCCATTTTATAAATGCTTGTTCTGAGTCTTACAGGATTTGACTTTTGATAGTCAAAGATAAATCTTCAGAATCTCCAGAAGTTTTGTTTGTTTATTTGTTTGCCTTGGGTGCCTGCCTCTGCTAATTTCATGAATGAACTTTGGAAAAAAGTACCCTATTTTCCCAATGCAGCCCCGCTTACCCACTATAGACTACTGGGATGGGGTGGGAGGGTGGAAGAAAGGATTCTGAGAAGAAATTTACAAATGTTGCCATTATCTTGGGTAGGAGAGGACCTGGAAAGGTGGTTAGCACTGGCATTGGGGAAGAGGTGGGGTGGTGGTGGTGACTGTTGGTGGTGGAGCTTGACAGGCCTCCCCATGTGATTCTGACATAGCCCTAAGGACCTCATTTTCTATCAGTGCTTACAAATATCTTTCATTGTGTGATACATTCTTGTATCAAGTTGATCAAAGGTTGTTGCTCCCTATTCTTCTGGGCACTCATTTTTTCCTTCTATCCTTAATGAATACAAGGACCATATTTGTCTTGCTCAGCATGAATTTTCCAAATTTAGCAGTGAGTCATGTGGTAGGTACTCTGAACATTCTTATTGTGGATGGTGAGAATGACAACTAGCTTTGGCTTTGGGAAAAAAATTGTATCCAAGACAATTAAGGAAGTCATGCTATTATGATTTGGAAGGAAAGACAATTATGGGTTAGGAAGAGGGAAGGGGAAAGGGGGAAATGATTTCTACTTAGAGAGGCTCATATTTTGAAACCCAGGATGGCCCAGAGTGTTAAATTATGTTTCCTTGGGACTGAGAAGTTTCTAAGGTCTAATGTCTAGAACTCTGCCTCTGCTTTCCCCTCTCAGTCCCTCTGCAATAAGACGGAGTCCTGTGTGGGCACTGGGCTGTCCAGTCCAAGCATCAGCAGTGATCATCTGCCGTCCAACTGGAGATTAGATTGGGGTCTATGGAATAGCCTTCCTCGAGCCAGGGGCCAGCTTCCCCAAAGGAGTCTCCTCTACAGAGGCCATGGACCCCAGCCTAGTGTCACCCAAATCACCTCACAGAGAGAAAGCACAAAAGAGGGAAACAATCCTAAATAAGAAGGTTGTTTTCCCCAAATAAAGAGGCATTTTTTCTCTCATGATTTCCCTCATTATTTCTTACTCTTAAAAGTAATAATAATCATGGAACTGCAATGTCTGCTTGGTCAACTTCAGATTGGTTATATGACTCTTGTTTTTGTTGTTGTTATATGACATTTTAGGCTACTTTCTACACCAGAGGAATAAAGAGAAATTCAGTGCAAATTCTTTTAAATTCTGTAGCACTCTTCTTACATTTTTCTCTACATCTCAGTTTTTGAAAGCAGTTCGATGGTGACTTATTGGCTATAGTATCGTAACAACCCTATGTCAGATTTTTACATTTCCTTACAAAAGACATCTTGTGTAATTGATTTTCCAGTCAGGAAGTAGTACGTCATAAGCCACTAGTCAATGCCAAATTAGACAAAAAAAAAGAAAAAGAAAATTTGATCTAGTTTTTACATGTTTTATCTACTTGAGATATTTAAGTATGTTATTCTTTTTTCTTTTTGATTACATAAGCAAAGATATTTTGCAGTCTGCCATTTTATTTATTTACAACAAAGTTGTTGAAACTAATCTTTTTCTTTTATGGTTGTGTGGGAAAGATGTGCTACTCTTTAAGATCATTGAAGCTTAAAATATTAGCTTGTAACTTTGTTGATGAGTTGCAGTAGTTTGGTAAAAACCTTTGTGAATATTAAAAATTCAAGAAAGTATGGTTAACAATATGTTTCCATCATTATAATAAAATACAGATGTGAAATTAATGATATTCTAATTTGGAGCTTAATTTGATGGAAAGCACAGAGTGACAACATATTGTCACCCTGCTTATTTAACTTATATGTAGAGTACATCATGAGAAATGCTGGGCTGGAAGAAGCACAAGCTGGAATCAAGATTGCCAGGAGAAATATCAATAACCTCAGATATGCAGATGACACCACCCTTATGGCAGAAAGTGAAGAGGAACTAAAAAGCCTCTTGATGAAAGTGAAAGTGGAGAGTGAAAAAGTTGGCTTAAAGCTCAACATTCAGAAAACTAAGATCATGGCATCTGGGCCCATCACTTCATGGGAAATACATGGGAAATAGTGGAAACAGTGTCAGATTTTATTTTTTTGGGCTCCAAAATCACTGCAGATGGTGATTGCAGCTGTGAAATTAAAAGACATTTACTCCTTGGAAGGAAAGTTATGACCAACCTAGATAGCATATTCAAAAGCAGAGACATTATTTTGCCAACCAAGGTTTGTCTAGTCAAGGCTATGGTTTTTCCTGTGGTCATGTATGGATGTGAGAGTTGGACTGTGAAGAAAGCTGAGCACTGAAGAACTGATGCTTTTGAACTGTGGTGTTGGAGAGGACTCTTGAGAGTCCCCTGGACTACAAGGAGATCCAACCAGTCCATTCTAAAGGATATCAGTCCTGGGTGTTCTTTGGAAGGAATGATGCTAAAGCTGAAATTCCAATACTTTGGCCACTGCATGCGAAGAGTTGACTCTATGGAAAAGACCCTGATGCTGGGAGGGATTGGGGGCAGGAGGGGAAGGGGATGACAGAGGATGAGATGGCTGGATGGGATCACCAATTCGATGGACATGAGTTTGGGTGAACTCTGGGAGTTGGTAATGGACAGGGAGGCCTGGTGTGCTCAATTCATGGGGTCGCAAAGAGTCGGACATGACTGAGCAACTGAACTGAACTGAACACAGTCAAACCTTCTCAAATGTTTGTTGAATTCTAATTCTGAGCAAGGCTAAACTCTAGAGAATGAAACAGTTAACCAGGTCCATTTCCTGCCCTCAGTGAATGTATTATTTAAAGAGAGGATAAGATAGAAAGGCAACTCTCATCAGAAGCAAGGTGGGAAATGGCACATAACATAAGGGATTTGGAAAAGGCATGTACCACTTCTAGCAAGAGATAAAAGAAGACTCTGGGAGGAGCTGGTGGCCTTCAAGTTATTTCTGGAAGAATGATATGTGAAGGGAATCCTTCTGGAGAACAGTGTGTGAAGTACATGTAGTTTAAAGATCACTTGTATTTCACGTTTTTATGGAGTAAAAGACACTTTAAAGCTTGGCCTAGGGACTTAACCAGAGATAAATGCACTCTGGCTACAGAATCCCCCTGGACATCTTGTGCCATTTTGACCTGAGGGTACTCACGCTTGCTGATCCCTCTGCCTGGAATTATTGTGGTTTAGTTGCTAAGTTGTGTTTGACTCTTTTGTGATACCGTGGATGGTAGCCAGCCAGACTCCTCTGTTCATGGGATTTTCCAGGCAAGAATACTGAACTGGGTTGCAATTTCTTTCTCCAGGGGATCTTCCTGAGCAAGGGATCAAACCCACCTCTCCTGCATTGGCAGGTGAATTCTTTACCACTGAGCCACCAGGGAAGCGTGACTCTGCTATACTCATTTCCATATAATATACTATATCATTCTCACGGATATTAATTTACCTGTTGTCCCTCACTAAAGCGTATGCTCAGAAAGGCATGGATATTTTGTTTCTTACCCCTAAAACCTGTAACAGTGCTTGGTGCATAGAGTGCATTCAGTAGATATTTATAGCACCATTGAGTGAAAGAACAAATGTAAGAGAAATACAGTGGTTCCAAACAGTTCACTTTGAAACAATTATTTTAGATGGCAACACAGTTCTAAGGTGAGGATGCATGTTCTTTGCAGGTGGCAGGCAGCTTTTGTCTGATGGCAGCTGTGATCACCTGTGTAACCGCGGGTAAGTCACCTGACCCTGTCGTGTCTCAGTTTCTGCATTTGTAAAGTAGGACAACTAAGTCCCTGCCTCATAGGATTATTGAGTTATTATTTTACATGTGTCTGGTATAGAGCAGTTGCTATAGAAGTGTTTGCTATGATTATTTACTTTTTAATGGACTTGAGTTTGACTCGTCTATCCAGTATGTCTTGAAAGACTCTGAGGACAAACCAGATACTTTGGGCTTTTCTTCAAACATTTTCACTATTTCCTTCTGCATGGACTATGCAGGCTTTTACCCAAACACTTGTCTTTAAGCCTCCCCACCTTTAGCACCTCACTCTGATCGGGTAAATTTTTCTCATCTTAAATTCCCTCATCTTCTTTGTGCCCACACTTTTGGGCATGGAGTATGTACTCAGCATGCCTCTCTGTTCATCATTGTCTTCTTTGGCTCTGATATTTCTCCTTGCCTTTCTGTTCCAAGGTATAATCTATTCCTTTGTTCTTCATTGCACTAAATAGAACTGAATTTCATCATTCTGCAACACCCAGTCATTGCCATATGCCTTTCTGTCCCTGACCATGAAATCTATTCTTTATTCTTTATCTGTCATGCAAACAGACAAAACGAGAAACAAAAGCCATGCGTAAATGTTTTTAATTGCCATTTTATCTGCTTAAACGGATGATGAGAAAATGCCGCTCTCTTCTTATTCAAAGTTTTGCTTTATTTGGCCTCTCCCTACTTTCATTTTCTCAATTTAAACCTAAGAATCTAATAGAACCTCAACTGTTTCTTTTAGATGTTGAAATTAAGTGTTTTTATGAAGTTGAGTTTCTGACTATCAGTGTGTCCAGTGGCTCTTGAGCAACACTTCAAGATTTGTCTCTTTCCCATTCCAGAACCTGGAGGTCAAGGAAAACAGGTCCACAGAGGCTCAACTTCCAGGTCAGGTCCTTCTGGTATGGGGAACTGGATGCATCCCCATGACCTTCCTACCCTGGCCACTGGGGAGCTCAAGGCTGCTGCCCACAGTTTCTGTACTTCAGAGAGTGCAGAAAAGCTGCCTCTAGGTAAGAAGTGGGTCCTGTCAGTAGCAGGGACTCATTTTAGGTACTTAACAAAATGGAAAAAAAAATGTTAAACCAATATTATTTTCATATAAAAGACCCTCCTTTTTGCTGTGATGCATTCTTGGGTTCAGCAGCCAAAAGTGGAAAAGTGAAAAATGGGCTATCTTTTCTCTTATAGACTATGTTCACTCCGTAGCTGACAGTAAGTTAAAAATACTTGGCTGGTGAGAAAGGTGAGAAATGGATGATTCAGTCCTTCCAAATTAAGAACCTGCTGCTGAAATGGAAGGCTGGTCAGATCCAGTGTTGCAAGATGTTGTTTTCAGGTTCTTTCCTAGGAGGCAAAATTCAAAGTAGTGAGAAGCAGTTCCTGTCTGTATCGAGACATCAAAACCTTTGTAAAAGTGACAAAAAATGTCAATGTGATATTTTTGTAGAAAGAATTTAACTTCCTCATAATTAGAAACACTAGGGAGAACACATAACATGGGAGTTCTTGTGGCTAACTTGGGCCCTGTTTGCTTAACACTTTCCTCTCATCGGGTGCTTTATCTCATTTTAGATGCTACGTAAGACGTGTCTGTGACCCTGGCCTGTTTGCCTTCCCACAGGCGGCTTATTCTTTTGCTCCTGTTCAGGCAAAGTGTTCATTGTGCTTATGAATACCTCCTCACTTTTCTTAATGCATTGTTTCAAACAGTTCTCCTTGGCATTCAGAGGTGAATTTTGACTTCGTGTTTTTCTAATGCTGACACATCAGGCTCCATTGGGTTGAGAGCTCCTACTTTTTGACTATTAACTTCTATTTCCTCACCTCTTCTATTGTCCTTTTTGCCAAAACCAACTTCCGTTTTATTTTTTTAAATGAATGTTTATTTTAGAGTTATTTTAGAAAAATACAGAAAAAACAGAAATATGGTCCAGGGAGTTTCCATGGCCCAGTTTCCCCTGTTGTTAGAATGTGACATTACTATGGCATACTTGAACCCATGTTGATATGTTACTTTTAACTAAAGTCCATACTGTGACCTTAGTTTTTTCTTAATGTCATTCTCCCATTCCAGAATCCCCTCCAGGACACCACATTACGTTCAGAAATCATGTTTCTGTAGGCTCCTTTGATTGTGACAGTTTTTTTTTTGGTTTTGTTTTTTAAAAAAAGCTCTTCTCGTTTTTGAAGATCCTGACACTTTTGGAAAGTCCTACTAGGGATTTCGTAGAATATCCCTCAATTGGGATGTATTTGTTTTCCTCATGAGTAGACTAGGTTATGAGTTTTATGCCAAAATAAAAACAAAACAAACAAGAAAAACACACAGAGAAATAATACACTGTACTCATTACATCTTACCAAGGGTCCATGGTGTGAATGTGACTTATCACTGGTGTTCGCCTTAATTAACTGATGGAGGTAGTGTTTGCCAGATCTCTCCACTGTAAAGTTTTTCTCCCCACCCCAACCTCCCTTCTTTCACAGTATATACTCTTCCTTCCTTTGGAAAGAAGTTACTGTGCACAACTCATACTTAAGGAGTGAATGGGGAATTATGCTCAGCCTCGTTAAGGGTAAAGTATCTATGGAAATTATTTGAAATTCTTCTGCAAGGGAGATTGGTCTATTTTCCTCCATTCATTCACTATTTAATATTTTAAAATTTAATATCAGTATGTATACATGATTATACATTTTGTATTTTTGGTTATAGTCCAACACTACTATATGTTGTTGCTCAAATGGGGAACCAACTTTATCTTTAAAGAATAATTTGTGAGTACCCCTCCCTTAACATTCTTGATTATTTTAAGCTGGATGGTATGGTTTAGAGTTTAAACCATATCAACTCAGTTCTAGACAGCTGTTTACAAGGTTTCCTTTCAGGTCCTTCCCTTCTTTTCTCTTCCATAATCTTAGCCATTTATAAAAATTCTTTATGTATAGAACCATGCTATGGAAAAGCTTCAAGTTTTAGAAAGCTGCACAAGCTCCTTGAATAACCACCTACCCTCAACTCCATTTTGCCAATTTAGTTAGTTTTCATCATGTCTTCAATGCAGCATCTTTAACACTGGCACTCAATAGAAATGAAATGGTAATTAATACCAGGCATGAAATATTCTCAGTTGAGAAAATATTGCATAGAAACAAGAGACATAAAGGTATGACAGTTATTTTCTTTCATAGCTGGTTCATTTTGAACTTTCTAGATACAAAAGATAGAACATCATGTTGTCCAAAATATAATGAAAATCTATTTCCAGAAGTCTTTTTAAGGGCAAAGGGACATTTTCAGCCCATAAATCTGTTGCCTGATGTAGATTTTTTCTTTATTATATTTTTCAAGTTCATCTTGTGCCAAAAATGCCTGTGTGACCCCATGTGATTGAGATTCTGAATTTTCACTTTCCTACCACACCCAACCAGTTGGTTCCTTTGCCTGAGTAAGGGATGGCTTGTAATTATTTGACTAAAATGTTCCATCTATTATAATGGTCTTCCCTTTTGAGTTACCAGACACACATGCCATTCCAGTTATTAGAAATGGAGGTCAGAAAATCTGTACTTCCTCCCTAGACAAAGTTACCCTTTTAAATGTTATTCCCTAGTTGTCTGGAATCCAGCATTCTTTAGGAACAATTTCCACCTTGTTCTACGGCAGTCACTGGAATACTTTGCCCGAGAAAGAAATGACTCTTGTTTCATCCTGGCTACCTTATGGTGGGTCTCCTCAGTATCTGTGATGCATGGTATTTGCAAAACCAGACCACTTTCCTATGACTCCATGGGGCTTCCCAGTTTATTACTGCTCTGACCTAGCCCTTCCAATGTTAAGCGATGGTGTATGACACATTTACGTGCTCTGCAGTGTTGATCGTTTTTCAAAGTTCCATGGCTCATTTCACAAAGAAATTGAAAGTGACAGACTAGTAGGTATTTTCTTTGGGGCCCATTTATGTAAATGTTTTCAGATTGCTATCTGATTACTCACTTTTGAGTCCAGGAGTGTGTAGAGTACACAAACATACAGCTGATTGTGTAGTGTCAGAGTTAGCACTAGGGAAATGGGGCTGGTGCTTGCAAAGGTGCGACCTTCTCAGCGTGGGAGGCTGACTGCCTAACACAGCAGACAACACTCATGTTAGAGGCTTATATGTGCCTGATCTCTTAGTTTCAGGTCAAGAGATCTTGGAGAAAGACTTTGGGTTTGGGGATCTATTGTTCTGAGCTCCAGTTCTGGCTTTGCCTCCAACTGGTTTTGAAATCAATGACAAGCCACTTAAACTCTCTAGACCACTGCTGCCTTTATTGCAACTAAGCAGATTAGACTAAGACACTTTTAGCGCTAAGGTCCTATGATCCTTTAAAAGATTTAAAAAAATGTTCACATAGGTGCCTTATTTGCCAGATTAACATAGGATTGAATTTTGTGGATATTAAAAAATAAATAAATAAAGATAGGTTTAACCATCTCTCTGTTACTAAAAACACAAGCAAGATAAAAGAATAAAATGGCTTTGAGTGCATTCCTTCCACACAGGTTTGTTGCATGCACAGTACTAAGAATACAATAGTGAATAATACAGAGTTCCTGCCCTCAAACGTCATAAAGTTTAGACATGAAACATGTCAGCCCTTCCCCCTCTTTTCTATACTCCTACCCTCTCCTGAAGGAAACCTTGACCTGGCATCAACTCTCTGGTTGGCTTTTTCCAAAAGCTCCAATATCCCAGGGTTGCAGATGGGTGGGGCTTTAGGAGCTAAAGTGAACAAGAGATTTGAACTGTGGTGCTGGAGAAGACTCTTGAAGAGTTCCTTGGATAGCAAGGAGATCAAACCAGTCAATCCTAAAGGAAATCAACTCTGAATATTCATTGGAAGGACTGATGCTGAAGTTGAAGCTCTAATACTTTGGCCATCTGATGAGAAGGGCCAATTCATTGGAAAAGACCCTGATGCTAAAAAAGATGGAGGGTAGGAGGAGAAGGGGATGACAAAGGATGAGATGGTTGGATGGCATCATTGACTCAATGGACATGATTTTGAGCAAACTTCGGGAGATAGTGAAGGACAGGGAAGCCTGGCGTGCTGCAGTCTATGGGGCTGCAGAGTCGGACATGACTGACTGAACAATAATAACCTAAAAGTGACGGTTCCTCTCGTCTCAGCATTGTCAGGTTTGTGGACGATATATCATTATCCATCCCATTTCTTACCTAGCTCCCAAGCTGTTAGCATATACAGTGCCTTTTTGCAGATAAGGAAATGTATCCCCTCTAGACAAACTGCAGATATGTGGCTCTTCTGTGGACCAAGTAGGGAAAGGTCCCCTTCCTACAGACTAATTGAGCCTTTCGTCAGGGTACATTGTGCCTTGAGCACCATCTCAGCCCCCTGCCTGGCCCCTCAGAGGATGCCCCATAGAACCTACACCACTGCCCCGTGCAGCCTTGCCAGCAATCCCCTAAGAGCCTCCCTTAGGACGACGCTGCTCCACAGACATTTACCAGGAAGGATGTGCTCTCTTGAAGTTGCTATCCTAACAGCACCAGGCGGTTAAGACTGTGTCTATTTCTTCATGTTTAAAATACGGCACCATATGTGTGAGTTGCCTCAGGGTTTGGGTGACAAGGCATTCTATTTTTGTCAGATTGTTCTGGTTTTTACTCCTTTTTTTCCCCACAGTGTCCTGAGAAGTCCTTCTGAGTAGCAATGTGTCCCCTTTGAAAAATCAAACCATGCCTGGAGGGTCATAGCCCTTGAAATGAGACTAGTGGAATGTTTAGAACCCAGCAGCTGATGGCTCTCTGAAAGCCTGATTCTCTACCATAAGCATTTTGTTTTAATTGGTCTGTGAGTTTAGGCTGATGTGACTAAGTGATCAATCAGGTTTGAATTATGAGATATTAAAAAATGGGATTAGAGAAGAAAAAAAAGCATTTGGCAGATTGACCACAGGACAGGAGAGCTGAAACGTCTTCATCTAACCATTGGATACTTGCTTTTTATTTTTTTCTCTATCCCTTGAATGCTAAGTCATAACAAAACCTACTTAGATGTACTTCCTTGCTCATGTTTCATTGGAATTCATTTTGCAATTCCCCTTCTGTTTTGATCCAGAGTTCTTTTCTTTCTATCAAACACAGTAAGCCAGAAATTCTGCCTGACATGAAACATTCAAGAACCAATGAATGCCTGCTATCTAGAAAAGTGAAATGAAACTATTGAGCTCTTGCTACCTATAGACAGTGTTAATATAGTCTTTGGAAAAAACAAAACACAAAACATGAGTTTTAACACTGATAGGTAACATTAGTTCCATTTAAACATTAGCTACTCTGTTCCTATTTGTACAGTTAAATGGGAGGTTGGCCAAGGAGGGCATTTCAGCATGTGGATTTTTGCCCCCTTCTTTTCGAATGGTTATTAGTGGGAGGAAGTCCTTGGGTCATCTCAGGCCGGTAACTGAAACTGCTTGAGACAGACATTCTTCCAGGGTCTGGAAAGGTTAGGAATTGGGTAAACTTATCAAGCTTGGCTGGTTTTCCAGTTGACTGGCTGTGTCTGAGGTAAATATGGGTGCTCTGCAAAATGTGAAGTCCTGCCACTCATTTACAAAGATCTAGGAGCTTGGTTTTGTTTTTTAAAAGGTTGATTTTGTTTCTGAACTTTGGTCAAACATATAAAATGAGTATGAATTGGCTCCTCAACTCTGGGAGCAGGAAGTATTGTATTTCTTCATGTTCAAATAAATTTGGCTGTGTTCCCTCCTGACCCAGCAAGGATGTTGAGAATTTAATCTCATCTGTTTTTGCCTTGCAACTTCTTTTGGTCATTTGAGTAATTTGAGGGTCTTATACGTTCCAGAAAACTTGAGGAAGGGCCTCTGGTCTGGCTGCTGAAGTGGCTCATTGAAAAGCATAGGTTTGGTGGTACAGTGTACATGTGAAACTTGGCCACTAGATCTTTAGTCTCTGCTGAGTTGCAGGGCCCAGGTTTTAGATCTAGTCTTCATGTTACCTCAGTAGCACCCACACATTGCCTGGGCATCGAGTCCACTGGGATAGAGTCATGTCTTTCAGAAACTTCTGGACTTTTCCCATCTTGAATGATTCAGTTGTTTACTTTGAAAACCTAAACATCTGAAACTCTCTTCCTTGGGGTGACATCTAGGTTACAAATCCTTGCTTTTCTCTTGAGACGAAGATTAAGGAAAAGTAGCTCTCATTCTTTCACATTAGACTCACAAGCAAAGTTAAATTCCAAATCCATATTCTCTGCCATATTTCCTTTCTTAGTTTTTTTTTTTTTCTATATTCTTGAATCACTGAGTAAGCTGCTAGCATACATAGTTAAGTGTTAGATCATCAGGAAATAGTCTCTGATGCCTGTGATAATGTTGTTGTTGTCGTGTGTTTTTTCTTTCTTTTTTCATAGGGGAAAGTATGAAGTCATCTTTCTCATTGCTCTCCTCTTGAAGTCCAAGAGCAAAGTACTTCTAAAGAGCAGGGTTTGTGGTTCACATGGAATGTAAATAGCTCAAATGGCCCCACTTCCAAGAAGCCTTCTTTAACCCTAAGGCTGAATGAAGGAAGTGTATTCTGTTTTCTACTGTATTCCCAGCAATACTTTGAGCATTCTTTTAAAATAAATTAATCGCACATACTCCCCCACTCTAGGGAGAGCTCTGATTTCTCTTCTCATTCATTCCAAGAAAAAAGGTCAATACCAAGGACTGTATTGGACCAAGTTCCTTTTCAAGAGGGGGTGGTGTAAATTTCGATTTGAATAGAGAAGATAGAAGACTCTTTATACTTTGTGTGACCTCTGGTCTGTTTAATGTCTTTGCTTTAGAGCCATGCTTTAGGTCCTATCTTGATTCATTAATTTATTTACTCACTTAACAACTTTCTTTAGGGCGCTATGCTTCAGACGTTGTCTAGACCTTGGGAATAGTGCAGAGATAATTCAGCCAATATTCTATCCTCCTTGCCTATACTTTAGTGGACTGTCTCTCTTGGAATTGACATGGTACAGTGAGATTGCCTTGGGCCTGCCTGAGTCTTAGGGTACCCCAAGAAGGCTAACTGGGAAGCTGGATTGTTTATTCAGAAAAGTAGTCATTATCCATATTTTTGCTTTTATAGGCTACTCAGAGAGTCTTGCCTGATGGTTCAGATGGTAAAGAATCTGTCTGTAATGCAGGAGACCTGCGTTTAATCTCTGGGTTGGGAAGATCCCCTGGAGAAGGGAATGGCTATTCACTTCAGTGTTCTTGCCTGGAGAATTCCACGGACAGAGGAACCTGGCAGTCTATAGTTCATGAGGTCGCAAAGAGTCGGACTATCATCACTTACTCACAAGAGCTTATAGCTCAGTAGTTGTCTGTCTTGGCCCACCTTTGTTTTGAGCAGTAAGTATAGAGCATCTGCCATGTGCATGGGGATCAATCTTGAAATTGATAAAATCCCTGAGTCATGAAGACCATGTACATTTACACAGCTAGCACATTTCTGTGATCATATCTCCCCTGGAAACCCCAAGGTCCTGGATCTGCAGAAGGAAGCCAATTCCTGATCTAGAATCCATCACCCTCTTTTTCCAGACCATTTTAGAGCCCAAACTACTAACAATGAAAAATAACATTGCTTCCATCATTCGCTCACTGTGTTATCTGCCTAACTAGATTCTAGTGGGCAGACACCTTGTCTTAACTCTGGTATCCTGGGCACATTTAGCAAGATACCTTATTCATTGTGGACTGAATGAATGCAGAGATACATGCAGAGGAAAACAGAATGGTGCTGAAATCGTTCTCTTCTGCATTTTAAATGGCTCTCAATTTGTTCTGAACTAAATGATAATTTTGAATTTAGGAAAATATTTGGCTGTGGGGAAAATAGATGAATAAATATTGAAACATTTTGTTTACTCAAGGTGCTGGGCTAGGAACTGTGGATTACAAAACAATGAGCTGACCTAGATTTGGGGTTTAATGTGTATGGCAGGGCAGATGAGTCACATGCAAACAATGAGATTTAATTAAGATTATTTATATATTTATTTTTGAAACGTGTTTTTTTTAAGCATCACAGTAGTGGTCACTGCTTTACCTATGGTTGTGAGTGCAGATGAAGTTTGAGATTTGCAGTTGTTTGAAAAGAGACACTTGCGTCCTTCATGAGAACTAAAAGTCAACCAGATGGCAGGAATATACAATGTTTGGGTGAGAGTTGAAGGATGGAAGCAAAGCTTGGGTCCTGTTTTCTTCTCTCTCTCTCTTTTTTTAAATTTTCTTTTTCTGTTTTTCAGCTGAGCCAGGCAGCATGCATAATCTTAGTTTTCCAACCAGGGATCAAACCTGTGCCCCCTACAGTGGAAGCCAGAGTCCTAATCCCTGGACCACCAGGGAAGTCCTTTGTTTTCCTCTCTGCTCGGTACCTTGGATGATCTGGTTTCAGAGGAACCCAAAGAGAACTTGGCTTGTTTTCTCTTATCTTTCCCTCCCCTGCTGTGTTCTTGTGTATCAGTCGCTCAGTTGTGTCTAACTCGTTGTGACCCCATGGACTGCAGCCTGCCAGGCCCCTCTGTCCATGGCATTCTCCAGGCAAGATTACTGGAGTGGATTGCCATTTCCTACTCCAGGGATCTTCCCAGCCCAGGGATTGAACCCAGGTTTCCTACACTGCAGGTGAATTCTTTACTGTCTAATCCACCAAGGAAGCCCTCCTTGTTCTTAAAAGAGTCTATTTTTGTTTCCCTAGTTAGAATGTTTGTACTCTGTTATTTTGTATACATTTTCATTCTGATTTGGGTTGCCTAATTCTAGTATTTTACCTATATTCTGTACAATGTCCTCTATTGCTTTCAAACTTGTCTTTATGGTAGTATTTCTCTGATTTGTACAATTTCCTGTTATTTAAAATACCGCATGTTAGGTCATTGCCTTGAATTTCATCATCTAGAAATTGTCTCTGGTTAAAGCTATACCAGGTCAGAAAAATCTGGCTATATGACATTTTAATAAAATATAAACATACACCTTGGGGGTCATTGCTTACTTGTGAGATTCCAGGGCTCAGAAGTTTGGAGAGGGCTACAACCTTGGATAGAAGATGAAGACTGTTTTAGAAACAGCGTCACTCTGTGCCACTGTGGTAATCAAGGGCAGGATTGAGCAAATTAACAGTACATGCTGTCTTCTTACCCTGTCTTTTAATATGGTCAAGATATGGCAGGTGAATTCTCTACACATTTACATTTTTTTTTTTTAAACTAGAAAGCCATAGGGAAGGAGAGAGTTCATGGCTACCCCAGAAGACATGGTAAACATTCAAAACACCTGATCTGTTTCTGCGGTTCATCTGGAAGAGATGGCACTGCATACAGGAAGGACTGTGACCCAAATTCATTCAAAGATATGACTCTGCACATTTTTCCTGCACAGTGCTGTGCTTCAACTTTTCATTTTTTGAGGGGATGGTGTTCAAAGTGACATTTAGGATATATGCCTGATTTTTGCTCAGCTCTCAGCAGATCTGGAATCTTTCATCTTTGAGATGGGTTCATATCTATGGATTAATGACAATCACCGACCCATAGCAAATGCTGGCAAAATTTTTGCAAACATGGGCCAAATTTTAGTTTTATTATAGAATGTAAAGTCAGAGCTGGCTTTGAGTTTTGTACTAACATATCATACAAAACTAATTTACAGTTCTTCCAGATGGGTTCAGAGTCTATGGCATGCTGCCTGCTACTCTAAAACGTACTTAGTAGAGAGGATGATAGTGAGGGAGGGAGTCTAGTTTGTTCCTAAGTGGGAAAATATGAAAGCTTTGCAATTTATGGCAATAAAGACTTGAATTTTTAAAAAATTACCACTGTAACAGCACCTTATCTAAATAGTTTCAAGGGAAATGGCAGAGAACCAATATTTTACAGAATGAGTCACACCAGGCTTTGTGCTCTGTGCATGATGTGTATTATCTTATTTGTTATTGCTGTACTGTATGAAGTGGGTATCTGTTTTCATTTTTAACTGGAAATTCATTTACCTCTGACTTCTATAAATCATTTCTTTGTCTTTGTTACATATCAGATATGTGTGCGTATGTGCTATCTGTTAAACAAAAACATACTTTGTTGGCACGGAGTCAAAAATATCTTCCGGATAGAAGCTGACTCAGCTTGATTCTGTCTCCAGTTTCTGTGCAGGGCTGTGGTCTACAGTGGTGCAGGTTGCTTACTGGATGAGTCCCTGGTCAGGGAACAAGTGGGGGTATATTACAAACCCCAGTCCACTCACTGTACTATGTGCTTTGGTCTAGATCATGTCTGCTGGGAGAAAGGGGCACCTTTTGCTAGTTGATTCATCTATGTTTGCAGTGATTCTGCTGATGTGGATTCCTCAGAACAAATGAGCAACCCAGGAAAGGAACTTTGAAACTCTAGGTAATATCCTGTTCATCCTGGCATCTTTGGGTGTTTGTCTCTTCATTTCCCCCTTCTCTATCAGGCATCTTGGGACTCTCCCTTAGAAATCCATTAGTCTTGACTGCTGATCTCACTCTGGCACTAGCCTGGGAAAATGGCTGGATGAAGGATTCTGGCCTTCCTGTCTCCCTCTCTTCACTTCCCGCTGGGCATGGAGACCTGGCACTGATGCAATGGCAGTTTGCCCTTGGTAGGTAGTACTCTTTATGAATGGCTTAGTGAATATTCATGTTATTCTTTTCTTATATCCTTTCCCCTAAAGCTGCATGGATAGTCAAGAAAGTGTGTACACACACACACACACACACACACACACACATTTAAAACCCCAGAGTTTCAAACTTTGGAAAATAGTGTAAAGAAAAAATTGATTAAAGTGCTGTCAGTTCTTTAGTAAATTTACTAAGCTGCATAGATAAATCAGTGTTAAAATATACAAAGAGAAAGGGATTGCTGTAAGTTAATTTTAAAATATTTATTAAACATCTGCTTGATTCTTGGTGTGTTACATGCAGGAATGGAATACAAAAAAAATTATGTTGTGAACATGGGCTTATGACTTAGTTTAAAGAGATATGAAAACCATCAGTGTAATATATCTTATATATAATCTAAGTGTTGGGAAACAGGGACCCCATGGCACCAGATATGTTCTTCAAGCTCCGACTCTTATGTCCCCAGCCATCTTGCAAAGTCGGCTAACTCCTGGCCTTCATTTCCCTTATCTGTGAGTGAGACTTGGCGTTCTGTAATATCTTCCTCCCAGGCTGTTGTGTGCCTGGAATAAGATAATGCTTGCACGATACTTTAAAACTTCTAAGGCTCTTTATATATTGAAGGTTTAATGGTCCTTACAAAGAAAGATGAAAGAATTGCTGATAATTTATTTCAAAAAAAATAATTTTTTCTTTTTAAATAACATGTTTTGTGTGAAAAAAGTGCAGAGACTAAGGTATAAAGTAAAAGAAAAAAAAAAAAACAAAACCCCAATCAACTGTATACTCCCAGTGATAATCATGTTTAGCATTTGATGTATGATTTTTTAAATCTTTACAAGTTTACATTAATTTATTAAAATTGAGGTACTATTATGTACAATTCTAAACCTACCCTACTTCCATCTTTGTATTAGTTTAAGATTTACAGAAAGCACATGGGCAGTTATTGTTATGGGCTCTCAGCAAATTGCTGCTGCTGCTGCTAAGTCGCTTCAGTTGTGTCCGACTCTGTGCGACCCCACAGACGGCAGCCCACCAGGCTCCCCCGTCCCTGGGATTCTCCAGGCAAGAACATCAGAGTGGGTTGCCATTTCCTTCTCCAGTGCATGAAAGTGAAAGGTGAAAGTGAAGTCGCTCAGTCGTGTCCGACTCTTAGCGACCCCATGGACTGCAGCCTACCAGGCTCCTCCATCCATGGGATTTTCCAAACAAGAGTACTGGAGTGGGATGCCATTGCCTTCTCCGTAGCAAATATCAGTTTTAGATATATCAATAGTTCAATGATTTCACACAGTAGCACTTCCTAACATGACTTTTGTTGGATTTATACACAAAATTGATACATTCTTATAGAGAATGCCCAATGCAGCAGGCCTGGGTTCCATCCCAGGTCAGGCCCTTGGATGCCTCAACTAAGACCTGGTGCAGCCAGATAAATAAATAAATTCAATAAATATTAAATCCACCTCTTACCTATCACTTTGTCTCTCACTGAATCCTTTCTGCAATGAGACATCAAGAACCTGAGCTTTATTCAGTCTGGAGACCACGTGTGATCTCAGTGGAAAGATGTGGGTTTAAGTTGCAATATGGGTTACATGGTTTCAGCATGATAAAATAAGGAAACGCTAAAAACCCTGGCTCCTTTTCAGTGCTACTCCCCTTGTTAAGGGGTGGATTTCCTCGTGCTATGGTGTAAATATAACTTTTAAAATACTGGAGAACTTCCCAAGTATTCAGACAGTGTAAAGATTTTGGAAAAAATAATTACCTGGAAGTTTAACTCATGCAAAATGGACTTTTTTTTTTTTAAATATATGGATGCTTTTCTTAATACAAGGCACACTAGGAGTTTCAAATCATATATGCTTTAAAAAAGACTGTTTCCCAGGGACACTAGTAAGTACACATGTTTCCTTTGGGCCATTTGATTTGTATCATTTGCCTCATCTTGGTTAATTACACTAGTATGCTCATAGTTATATAAATTGTCTTAGGTGACTTGATACTCTTGTTTTCAATTCTGATCAAATGTAAATTGGCAACACATTCCTTATGGGCATATCATTGTCCTCTTTTAAACCAATTCTATCTTGAAATAAAACAAATGAAATGAAGACACTTGTAATTACAACCTCGATAGGTTTTATCTTATCACACCTTCAAGATTTCATGCCTTTCTATCTAGGTCCTGTCTTCCCCTCCCCCCTCTCAGTTCCTTTTCCTCTCTAGGTCAGGTTAACAATGGAAAAAACCTCACAAGGATATTCAGAGGGTGAGAAAATGTTAGGATGGATCTGAACCTCTTTATTAATAGTGAGTTGCATAATAAATGCCCTGGGGTTGGTAGGTTTTACTGCGTCTGTTAAACATTAACAGTACTTGTACTTTCTGGGATATTGTTGAAGCCTGGATACTGCTCAGCCAATCACAAAGAAACAGGTTTCCATGGAAGCAATAGCACGGATTCATTTCATTCTCAATGGAATCCACACAGCAAGACAGATCTGTAAAAATAACCCATGTAAAATTGAAGCAAAATATTTCTGGGTATTTGTTTTATGCCTTTCAGTGTGTGTGTGTCTGTTTTCCATTTAAAAAATAATCTAAAAATATCTGGGCACTCATGAGAGCTCCCAAGGAAGCTAAAGCTCTTAGCCCAGCCTGGTTGTTTGTTGTTCTTCTTCTGAGCATACATACCTGTGTGTTTGAAGGGCACAACCCTTCCTTGTTTATTTACATTCTTGAACAAAAACATTTTAGGCCAAACTTTATCATGAAACACAGAATATTCTGAATGTGTGGTGAACAATAGACTATTTAAAATAATATTTATATATCAATAATAAAAAAACGTAATTAATGATTTTTGATGCTCCTATATGATAGGCTTTGAACACTGAAACTTGGTACTATAGGAAGCTTTATTTTATAGGTGAAAATGGAAGCTCAGAGGGTGCAAGGAACCTCTTCAAGGCTGCAGAGTTTGAGTGGCAGAACTTGGTTTGCAGTCCGGGTTTACCTGGTTGGCAGATGCTATAATCCCAAATTACTATGCCATGTTTTTATTTTCATGAAGAAGAGCATCAGTATTATTTAACTGTTCCTGAAGTCAAAACACAGGCTATATCTCCATTCATATATACACACATTGATGTACATATATATATATATATTCACACACTAAACCCTGCTCTCTCCTTTTGCCATTGCTCTTATAACAAGCAGTGTATTTTTTTAGCTCTAACAACACTTATTCTACTGCAGTGACTGTGTTTATCTGTTTCCTCAGGGCTGGGCTCTGAGCCCTGCTGATCATCGATGGATTTAGGCTGATCTGGATATTTCCAGAGGCTAGGACTCTGCTTGGCAGAGTCCTACTTTGTATTAACAGAGTTGATTTAGAATCTAGTAGAGTTTGAATGACAAGCAAAAAAAAAAAAATATATATATATATATTTTGTTTTACATAAACCCTTAGCTGAAGCAAAATTGGAGCCAGGGGAATGTTTGAATAAATGAAAACTTTTTGCTGTTCTATTCCCTGAACCAAGAAATGTGCCTGGTACACTTGAATAAATGAGATAAATATCTTGGAAGTATTTTAGAAGCGTTATTCTTCATTCTTCACATTTTACTATATTAATATAAAACATTTATCTAATTAGTATTTATTAAAACAGGTCCTCTAAAATTGAAAATTGTCTGAGTACTTTGAAGTAATAAAGAGGAAATAGAGTGTCCTAATAAGACAGTTTCTTCCTCTATTATTTTTAATTCTTGAACTTGTTTGGCTGACACACCAACAATTCATATGTTGGTTAACATTGAGGAATCAAGTTCTTTCAATGTTCAGTCTTTTAAAGATGCATTTTATGATTCAGAGCTCTCTGAAAACCATTTCTTACTTGGTAATTGTGTTATTCCCCTCCCTATCATAATGAACAGAGTCTATCGGATGTGACCTAACCTTTCCTTTATGACTCAGCACCATCACTCTATTATTTGTAAACTGTAGGGTTGTAGAGTGATGTCCTTGGGTGTCAGAGCTTGTATAGTCCCCATCTGCTTAATTTCTTTTTTTATTTCCCTTCCATCATCTCCGATCATTTGCACTGGTTTATCTGGTTCTGCTTCATAAATACAGTCCATTATATGTGTAATTCCATGTCTTCTGTTTGCTAAGGCTGATCTATGGGTTTCATGGGGTAGTAGATAGGTCAGTAAGTTTAATCAGCTACGGTAAGATGAACCCCTGAATATTTCAATTAGCTCTGGCCTATAGGCTTCAGGGTAAATCCATTTATCTTCCTCTGTAAAATGTATGAGCTTGGTTTAAGTGCATTCCTTATCAGTGCTAGAGTCTTTTTTCAATTGTTATCATTGTTTCAATTTTCAAGAAGGAACGTGTATTTGGTTGAGTTCTATAGACTGTCTGCTGAATATGTGAGACTGTTATAATCTGCAACAAAGACTATAATCTACTTTGTTATTTTGAAGGGGAGACATTTCAAAGGCAGCTTCCTTTGGGGACGTTTCTAGGAATAGTAACTTGACATATGTGGGAATATATGTGTATATGTATATATAGAGATATATGTATTTATATAGTTCTGTGAATTCACTTATATTCTATATTGTTTCTGAAAAGATTTAAGGTAACAGTAGTGACAACAGAAAAGGGAAAAAAATGGGTAAAGTTCATGAGCTTATGTAATAGATGTCAACACTTACCTTGTGTTAACTTGGCAGCCTGTTAATTTGTAGTTCTTTTTGCTCATAACTATCTTCAAATTATTCATGGGATTGTGGCAGGATGTCCCTCGGTTATGAGTAACCTTGGAGGCTGGTGTGGCTTGGTCACAATCTTGAGGAAGTTCAGTTTTATTTTTTAAATTGTCTAGATGCATTTTTTTTTTTTTTGAAGGAGAGTCTAAAGGATACCACAGACCAAAATAGTGTTTTTGACTATTAAGTTATAAGAAGCAGTTGAGATAATCAGAAATAAAGGAGCCAGGGGTCCGAAGGGAAATGACTCGGGCATTCTTGAAAAGATATCAGCTAGTGCAGCTGTTATATTTCTTTCTGGCCTGGTGCTGAAGTTTTGCCGTGAGAGGTCTTGCAGTGTTGATCTGACCAGGGTAGTTGCTGTTTTAAAACAATTTGATAGCCAGGTTTCCAGATCTGACAGAAAATAGTAGCTGAGATTCCTGATGTATTTTAAAGGGCTGCTGCTGCTGCTAAGTCACTTCAGTCGTGTCCGACTCTGTGTGACCCCATAGACAGCAGCCCACCAGGCTCTGCCATCCCTGGGATTCTCCAGGCAAGAACACTGGAGTAGGGTGCCATTGCCTTCTCCGATTTTAAAGGGCAGTAAAAGTTAATTTGCCCTGTGATCATCTCCTCAGTGGTCTTACTTCACTTTAAAATTTTCATGGTTAGAGGTACTCTGCTGGATAAAAATGGATAAAGTCCATGGGCCTACATAATAGTCACCAACATTTACCTCTTATTAACTTGGCAACCTGGTAATTTGTAGTTTATTTTTGCTCATGTGTGATTGTTTAGTCACTAAGTTGTGTCTGATTCTTTGCGACCCCATGAACTGTAGCCCGCCAGGCTCCTCTGTCCATGGGATTTCCCAGACAAGAATACTGGAGGGGGTTGCCATTTCATCCTCCAAGGGATTTTTCTGACCCAGGGATCGAACCCAGGTCTCTTGCATTTCAGATGGTCTCCTGCATTGCAGGCAGATTCTTTACCGACTAAGCCACAGGGAAGTCCCTAACTACCTTCAAACTGTTTGTGGGATTGTGGCAGGGTGTCCCTCAGTTATAAGTAAGAAGGCAAGGCAATATTTTGCCTGAATATACAATTTAGGTATATTCAGGTAACAAGATGATGTTTTCCCTGCTGCTGCTGCTGCTGCTGCTGCTGCTAAGTCACTTCAGTCGTGTCTGACTCTGTGCGACCCCCATAGACGGCAGCCCACCAGGCTCTGCCATCCCTGGGATTCTCCAGGCAAGAATACTGGAGTGGGTTGCCATTTCCTTCTCCATCGTGTGAAAGTGAAAACTGAAAGTGAAGTCGCTTAGTCGCATCCGACTTATAGCAACCCCAAATATACCATTAATGCCCTTTCTGAAAGTGAAAGTGAAGTCGCTGTAGCCTACCAGGCTCCTCCATCCATGGGATTTTCCAGGCAAGAGTACTGGAGTGGGTTGCTATTTCCTTCTCCAAATGCCCTTTCTGAACACACAAGCAAATTAACAAATTTAGGCAGCTTTCACCAGCCAAGAGTGGAGTGTGGCTGATCGAGATGCAAGATGAGAACATTTAAGATGGGCATGTCTGAAGTAAGAGGCGGTGTCCTAGGAAGACGTGGGAAGTGAGGGCTGACTGGGTGGGGAAAAGACAAAGCCATTGGACACCTGGCAGTGCATGTGCTGACTGCAGGAAGATGACGAAAGGAGAGATGAGGGAGTGAGGACTGCTCGACAGTTGTGCTCCAGGCTCGTTCCACTTTTTGGGGAAACATAAATGAGCTAAGAGTAAAGAAATCATGCCTTTGATTATTCTTGACCTTTTCCAATTAGGTTGTACAATAATTTAAAAGTAATAACTCCCTCTGCTTCCTGACTCAACATCCCAGCTAATTAGCTAAATCCTTTTGACCTCTGCTTGGTGACTCATCTTTGCTTCTGATTCTGAGACCATACTGGTTTACAACTAAAAACATTTAAAGAAACTTAGTACTGAATGTCTTTTCCTTGTTTTGCTTCAATCTTGTGACCTAGTTTTAGATTTTTTTCTCTGTTATTGAGGTTAGATGATCACCTTGCATAGAAGATGTAATAACCAAATCCCTGTTCAGTTTGTTTATTCATTTACCAAGTATTTATCAGATATTTGCTAGGTGTCTGGTACTGTACTCAGAACCAGAAACACAAAGACAAATGACACATGGCCATTGTTCTTCAGAAGTTACCTTTAGTGCCAGAGAACTTGCCTTTATACTCAGGAGGGCTCCCAGGGCCCTTTATGACTGGAGTCCAGCCTGCTGCTAGGAAGCTTCTATCTTCCTCACTCACTTCCCTTTCCCTGAGTTTGGAGATCTGCTCCAGAACCCCATTTGTTGATTGAATCAAACTTTCATGCCATAGGAGTTTGTACATAGAATGTTTTCTGGAGAAAAAATTAATTTAAATATATTTGGAGACTCTCCAGAAAAGTTTTGAATTGTTTCCTGTTTGTTCCAAGGGTTGTATATTTTTCCTCATTGCCTTCACAGAGAAAGGTGAGTGGGTTCAATTCAATGCAAGAAACAACCATTTTAAGGTATCTGCATCATTATATATACATCATACACATATACATATATGCATGTATAGTATATACACATGTATATGCACAAATTCACATGTATACATATACAGGTAAGTATACATGTATATAAATGCATATATAGGCATGCATTTAGGTATGTATGCTAAGTTGCTTCAGTCGTGTCTGACTGTATGGCCCTATGGACTGCAGCCTGCCAGGCTTCTCTGTCCATGGGATTCTCCAGGAAAGAATACTGGAGTGGGTTGCCATGCCCTCCTCCAGGGGGTCTTCCTGACCCATGGATTGGACCTGCATCTCTTATGTCTCCTGTACTGCCAGGCAGGTTCTTTACCCCTAGCACCATCTGGGAGGCCCTTAGGTATGTATACATACATATATATATATATGTACACACATACACACACCACATCTTTTGTATCCATTCCTCCACTGATGGGCATTTGGGTTGTTTCTATATCTTGGCTATTGTGAATAATGCTGCAATAAACATGAAATTCACACATCTCTCTGAAATCCTGTTTTTGTATCCTTTGAGTATATGACCAGAAGTGGAATTCCTGGATCATATGGTAGATCTATTTTTATTTTTGGGGGGAACCTCCATATTGTTTTCCATAGTGGTTGGGCCAATTGACATTTCCACTAGCAGTTTACCAAGGGTTCCCGTTTTACCACATCCTCACCAGTCTTCTTGATAAATAGCCATTCCAGCAGGAGTGAGGTGATATCTAATTGTGGTTTTGATTTGCATTTCCTTGATGATTAGTGATGTTGAACATATTTTCATGTACCTAGGGGACATTTTGATGTCCTCTTTGGAAAAATATCTACTTAGATCTACCCATTTAAAAATCAGATTATTATTTATTTGTTAATTTGTATCAGTTCTTATAAATTTTGGGTATTAACCTCTTATCCAATATGTGGTTTGCAAAAATTTTCTCCCATTCTGTATGTAGTATTTTCATTTTAATTGTTTCTTTTACTGCGTGGAAGCTTTTGAATGTGATGCAGTTCTATGTGTTGATTTTTGCTTTTGTTTTTTTGTGCTTTTGGCCCAAGCACAATAGCAAGAAGTTTCTTTTCAATGCTTTCTTCTAGGATTTTTATGGTTTCAGCTCTTATGTTTAAGTTTCCAGTGATCTATTTCAAGTTAATTTTTGTGAGTGGTATGAGATTGGGATCCAGTTTTATTGTTCTACATATGTTGCTTCAGTTTTCCCAGCACCATTTATTGAAGAGACTGTCTTTTCCCCTTTGGGTGTTCTTGGCACCCTTATCAAATAGTAGTTAACTGCATATGCTGGGATTTAATTCTGGGCTGTCTATTTTGTCTAGGTGTCTATTGTGGTGGGAGTACCATACTGGTTTTATTATCATGGCTTTATAATATGGTTTGAAATCTGGATGCATAATATCTCTAACTTTGTTCTTTTTTCTTAGAATTGCTTTGGTTATTCAGGATCTTTTGTGGTTCTACACAAATGTTAGGATTGTCTCTTCTATTTTTGTGAAGAATGCCTTTGTTATTTTGATGGGAATGTTGGTGAATCTGAAGATGACATTTAAACAATATTATTTCGTCTGATTCAGGGACAGAGGATGTCTTTCCATTTGTTCATGTCTTCTTTGATTTCTTTCAGAAGTTCTGTAGTTTCCATTGTAGAGAGAGATGGATAGTTTTTCATTGCACATGACTGACTCCTTTTAGTGGGCTAGAGCTGCTGCCAAGAGCTGGCTACCCAGCTACAGGTCAGGTTTGTCAGCCTTCATTCTGTGTGGCTGCTTCTCCCAGTGGAATGAGAGCAGAAGTGATGTAGTCACATGTAGGCCCAGGTGGTTAAGAAGTAGAAGGTGTCTTCATGATTTCTGCTCCCGTGTATAGAGAATCCAGCACAGGAAACCATGATGGTCCTTGGGAATGAAATCATAAGATGAGAGGAGTCAATTCCAGAAATACCACCTAGGGGATAGTCACCTCTCCTTGAAGAGCACCCAATTATAGGATTGAGAAATAAACCTGTAAAGTGTCAAACATCTAGGAGTTGAGAATATCTGTTACTGCAATTCGGAGAAGGCAATGGCACCCCACTCCAGTACTCTTGCCTGGAAAAATCCCATGGACAGAGGAGCCTGGTGGGCTTCAGTCCATGGGGTCACTAAGAATCGGACACAACTGAGCGACTTCACTTTTCCTTTTCACTTTCATGCATTGGAGAAGGAAATGGCAACCCGCTCCAGTGTTCTTGCCTGGAGAATCCCAGGGACGGGGGAACCTGTGGGCTGCCGTCTATGGGGTCGCACAGAGTCGGACACAACTGAAGCCACTTAGCAGCAGCAGTTACTGCAGTTAGCATTCTGCACCTCATCCTGTCGGCTTAGTACAAATCACAAACCTAAGCACTTTAGGTGACACAAAGATGAGTCAGAAGCATCCAGAAGTTTGAAGGAAGGAATGCAAACAATTGTAAGACAAAGTGAAAGTGAAAGTCACTCAGTTGTGTCCAACTCTTTGTGACTCCATGGCCTATACAGTCCATGGAATTCTCTAGGCCAGAATACTGGAGTGGGTAGCCTTTCCTTCTCCAGGGGATCTTCCCAACTCAGGGACCAAACCCAGGTCTCCTGAATTGCAGGTGGGTTCTTTACCAGCTGAGTCACAAGGGAAGCCCAAAGCAGATTTTAATCATTTAGAATTTTAATAAGACTCTTTGAATTGCAAGTGACAGGCATCCAATTTAAACTAGCTTTATCAAAGAGGGAATTTATTAGCAGAATGCTCATATTACTGATAAAAAGATTGAAAAACCAACAAGGATATAATTGTTTCCTGGAAGAAACTGGGACCAGGGACTTACATGCTGCTAATACTCATTCCTTATAGATCAGTTATGGCCAGAGGAGCAAAGCTGTGGGAGAACTGGTAGCTCCGGTGGATACCACAGGACTAGTTGAGGGGCTGGGAGAGCAATACTCAGAAGTAAAGAAAGGCTCTTTTATTCTCAAAGAAAGGAAAAGGTATTTAGCAGACAAAATAATTGGTTTCCTCTACAGATGGAGTAATTATTTGCAAATTCACCTTTTTTTTTGTTTGTTTTGTTTAGTGTGTTTTGCATTGTTAACATTTCCTGTTTTTATGACTGGCTCTTGAGCTTGAATTAGATCTTTCCTTTTTGTTCCTCTGTCTTCCCCCATGTCCAGGACTGTCTTGTATATAATAGGAATTAAACAATTTTTTTTTATTGGTTGAGAAAATGTAATTAGAGAAGTACAGTGGATTTGGGTCTCTGTATGTTGTCTTGATGCAGACACTCCCTTTTCTTCACCAAATCCTGCTCCTCTACATGAAATTGCAACTCTAGCTAGCAGTGGTTTCTGAACATGCTTTGTAAGTATCCACCTCTGATATGTTCTCCCTACTCTTGCTTCCCTTGGGAGCCTAGTCTCCTCCTCCCAACCAGTCTAAGGTCCACCACCCATACCTGATTAGATACAAGGCAAATACCACCCCCGCTGTGAGGCCTTCCCAGCCCATCACATGACACAGAGGTTTTTCTTCCTCTGAACTCCTCACTCTACTGTCTATTAACTGGTGACCATGTCTTCTTGCATTGTCCTTGTGTAGTTTCACACTGTTACATTTTGTGAACAATTAACATTTTTAAATAATTAAACATATCATTTAAATTTTGATTTTATTTTCCAACTAGATTGTGAATTATTTGAAGAATAGGAACAATCTCTCATGCCTTCTATAGTGGTTGATGAAATAGCTTAAATGGTAGGCTTCTGATAAATCTTTGCAAACAGATTGAATTAATTCTTATTTCCAGTTTCAAGGCTGTTATCCCATATACAGCACAGCTAAGAGTCTGCAAATATTCACATGAATACAGTGCTTTTTAAATGAATATTTTTTCCTTTCATTTTTAAATTAAAGGGCTCTGCCAAATGGTTGAGTCGAACATATCAGCGCTCTATTATTATTATTATCTTTCCATTTCTTTAAGATACAACCCTTAGGGATAATGAAACCTATTGCACAGAGTGAAACCAGTCAGGCTGCTTATTGACTTTGCAGAGAAGCAGTTTCTATAAAATTGTAAATGGTAATCATTAATTAGACTGCTTTTCCTACATTGCCCTGTGTAGTGGTGGATGGTATATGTGGTAATCTGAATGTGATATGTATGAAAAGCACAGGATGTGTAAAAGAAGGTGAGAAAAAGCTGGGCTGCAGAAGATGAAAAGCTACTACAGCTTCTGAGAGGATGCAATATGTGAAGATTAGACAATGCCTCGACTCTGAAGGCGGGTAGAGCAGGTTGGGCGCTTTAAATAATTTTAAACAGTTTCCCTCACTGTTTCCTTACCCTCAGCCGCACCACACACCATTTGCTTCTAGCATTCGGCCCAAGGTCTTGTGCTTTCTGGAATCTCTCTGCTGCCCTCATTGGCTTCTTTTCAGTCATGATTGTCCCTTATTTGCAAATGACGCAAAGATTAGAGAAGGTTTCTTATTTTGTGTTTTTTTTTTTTTAAATAAGATTCTGAAAAGGCTCTATCTGCTGTTGAAATAAACAACTCTTGGCTTTAGAGACATATCTGCTCTCAACTTCTCAAAAATTATTCTCATTAATTGCTCAAAATGTACTATAACATAGAGTTTGATATTTGAGGAATTCATAGACTAATGAAAGGTTAAAAAAAGAAATGACTTTAGAGTCTATCTTGTTCACATCCCCTGTTTTAAAAATTAAAAATTCCAATTCTGTGTAGAAAAAGGGGCAAAAAAAAAAAAAAAAAGAGAAAGTAGAGTGCAACACTAACAACCACACATTTACAACTGAAGCACACATCTTAAACTTGAAATTCAATTTAAAATTTATATTACCAATCCAACAAGTAAAAATGGTGGCCCAGGTATATTTGTGGTATTGTCCTACATTTTAGTTTGCTTGGTTTGTTAGTCAGAAAGTAAGCTGTTGAAATCTCCACAGATAAGGGACTGTGAGTTCAGATTCCTTGTGGGATGTGGTTTTAGTATGTTAATGGACTGGCCCACCCAGATCTGGGGTAGAATGGCCATAACATCCCCTCTCTTAGATTTTTTGTCTCACTGCACTGAAAACCAGCCTATTTTAACTTATTTAAAAATTATAATTCTACATTTTCTATTCAAAATATTATAGCTATTTAATTTCAGGAGATATGCTTTCTAATTTTATGCTTTTCAAAGTTCCCACCATTGTTGTTGCTCTCTAGTCCCTAGGTCGTGTCTGACTCTTTTGCAACCCCATGAACTGTAGCCTGCCAGGCTCCTCTGTTCATGGGATTTCCCAGGCAACAATATTGGAGTGGGTTGCCATTTCCTTCTCCAGGGGATCTTCCCGACTCAAGGATGTAACCCAGGTCTCCAGCATTGGCAGGTGAATTTTTTTTTTTTTTTTTTTTTTTACCACTGAGCCACCTGGGAAGCTCCAGGAAAGCACTAGAAGATATTAACTGCATATAGTTGGTGCTGATATGATGATATGAACCACCACACCTCGTTTTTCTTTTCCAGCAACAGTGGTTAACATTTATTGAATTTTTAGCATGAGCCACATTGTTTGCTTATGTCAGTCATCACAGTGATTCCAGGGAGTGAGGTGCTGGTTATTTTTTCCATTTTATTGATGCTGAAACTAAGGCTTAGAGAGGTTACGCAGTTCATTAGGTTTGAATCCAGACTGACACCAAGCCCACCTACTATTATGCTATGGTAATTTTTTAGACAAAGTGTTGGGTAAGGAGACTATCACCCTTGTATCTAACCCCAGAGCACATGAAATAGAGCACAGGCACTCAAGGGATGTTCTGTCCTTCTGGGTGACCCGGGATGAAAAGGAGAGTAGAATTAGGTATGTAGATGATTGTCCCTTTTGAGTTGTGACTTTCTTTGTCACTTCTACCCCTGAGCACTGGTGCTCTGGGAGTCACCGTGGAAACTCAGGGTCCAGCTCCAGCTTCTCTCTGCTATTCAAATCTAGATAAGGACAAGGGGTCACCCTTGTAAATGATTAATGTGTTTCCACTTGAAAAGTATTTTCCCGTTTGCTGCCATTACCTCCCTGCCAAGTAAATGTATATGATAGAGTGCCTGAATTTTTCAGGTTAGCCAAATATTCTGTCCTGTTTTCCCTTCATAGTCCTCAAAGGTCAATAGTTTGGCATTCAAACTATTATCTTAAGGATTGACTAAAGGCAGTCCCAGAAGCTATGCAAAAATCCTCTGTGATATGGAATCTAGAAAAATGGTATTGATAAACCTATTTGAAGGGAAGGAATGGAGACACAGAGACAGAGGACAGACTTGCAGACACAGTGGGGGAAGGAGACAGTGGATGAGTGGAGGGGGTGGCTTCAGCATATATACAGTATCCTGTGTAAAACAGATAGCTGGTGGGAGGCTGCTACATAACACAGGGAGTGTTGCCTGGTGCTCTGTGATGACCTAGAGTGGTGGGGTGGGGGAGGAGAGGGAGGCTCAAGAGGGAGGGGATCTATGTATAATTATGGCTAGCTCGCATTGTTGTATGGCAGAAACCAACACAACATTGTAAAGCAATTTTCCTACAATTAAAAAATAAAGTCCTTTATGACAGATGAGGTTTTGATTTTTGGTTTGGAAAAATGTGCTTAGAGAAGCAGCCTTCACACATTCTTCTCTAGACTTGACTCTTTAGTCTGAATTGCAGGAACACCTGTTTCATTGCAGTTTCAAGTTCACATCCAGATGTGTCTGGTGCCATGGTCAGTTCCCCCACAGCTGTGGTGCCTGGCAAGCAGGTTGCAGCTCATTGGCGTATCTCTCTGGGGAATGGGTGTTTTATTTATAGGCAGTGGGAGTTCACGGTGAAGAACGAAGTCTCGGTGGTTGCATTTTCTTTCTCATGGTATTGATAAATAAAGCCCAGCATTCCCTTCCAAACAGTGTTTCCAGAACCTGAACTCATGTATTCAGTAAGTGGACCAGGTTCTTCCTCAGCGCCAGTGCCTTCTTTTATAGACTCTCTTAATTAGGCTATTTCAGGGTAATGAGATGTCTGTGCCTGTCAGCTGAGGGAGCCAACAACTCTGCTTCCATTCACTGCAGAGAAACAAACTCAGGGGCAGCTGGGAGTGAGATTTGAAGGCAGTGCCAGCCCCACCTGACCTGCCTCTGCCAGGGCCCAACAGGTGGGATGAGGAGTGCGGTATCCTGGTTCTCTTTTGCTCTTCCCTCCAAGAGTGGGTCCATGGGAAGTCTGGTGGGATAGATGTCTACTCATCATCCCTAACACTAACACATGTTCACAATGGTCTACACACTTTGCCTTGATCCTTTGACGTTTGCCTCATTCAGTATTTCTAGGGGTCCTGTGAAGGAGGGCCTGTTACTATTCCAGTTTGGAGAGGAGGCAGTCGAAGCACAGAGGGGCTCAGTGACTTGCTGCAGGTCACAGGGCTGGGAAAGCGGCAGTGCTGAGATGTGATCTCAGTTGGTGTGAGAGAGAGAGCTCCTTTGTTCCCTGGGTCCCAGGGAACTCTGCAGGGCCTGACCCACTGGGTGTGGTCCTTATGCCATTTCAAAGGGAGATGTAAGCTGTGCCAGGAAGACAAAGGACTGAGGGTGTTCCCTGCACTGTACTCTGTGGCACAAATTCTCACGGTGCACTTCCCAGCCCCACGCAGTCCAACCGTGCGGGAGGTCCCCTCTCCCTGGCAGCTCTGGGCTAGGCCACAGCCTCCAGCAGAGAACTGAAACCAGGCTGCCTCTGAAAATAGAGGACGTGGGCAAAGAGGTGGCGGGTTCCTTTCCTTGCTGAGTAGGCACAGTGCCAACTCCTCCTGGAAGAACTTTCCTGTCTTCTTTTCTCCTTGACCCAGCAGGAGAGGACAGCTGAGTCTCCAGGCAATTCTTCACTGACTTTGAACACCGAGTCCTGTTCTAGAGAGATGAGAGGCTGCACATTTATGTTGGGGTGAACTCTGAAAGGTCAGTCTTCCCTTTTTAGAATAAAAATCTTGCTTTTTACCTCATGCGTTGTCCCACTGGCCTTGTGTGTATTAGTATGTGAAGAGTAGGCTAAAGAAGAAACGCCAGAAACCTCATTTAGAGTTTTGGATAACATTCGGAGTTAGGTTTGTCTGTTGAAAGAATGCTTGATATGGGATGGTCAAAAACAGGATGACTCTCCTGTTCTGACTTTGAGGTCACTTTTTCTTGGTCAGTGGGCAGCGGCTTTTCCCCACCCTTCAGGTGGGACTGAAGAAAGCACAGGGCGTGCATTTCTCTGAGAGTGTTCTGAGACGTCTGTCTGTCTATCCATGTGGGAGCTTCCCTTTTGCAAAGTTTTACTCCATTCACTGGAGGACAAGCCACAGGGTTTCTGCAGGCCTACCTGAGTAACACAGTTGTACAAAAGGTGCATCTTATGTTGGGAAAAGATAGCAGCCTTGTTCCCACAGCTCTATAAAACTCAATGCTCCAGATGGCCATCCTGCCTCACTCCTTCAGAGCAGAGGCAACCCCCAGATTCAGGGTCATGGCAAAGCCATGTTTCAGAGTGTCCCTGTACCACGGCAGTCATGATCTGGGGGTCCTGTTAGATATGTATTTATATATATATTTGTGTACATAGCTGTGTATGTATGCATACACACTATATATACATATATACACATACATATGAAATACATCTGAAAGAACTAGGTTCTATGTTTATGTAAATAGTACCAGAATGGGTAACAGCTATTTTCCTTTATGAATGGGTTGTGAGAAGAAAAACTACCAATGAAACTCATAAAAGAAGGACTGAGAATGGTGTTTTCAATTTCCTTGGTGTAAAGTCATTTCCCCCAGATTAAATTGTCTGTCACTACCTTCCTGGCTGGTTTCTCTCAGATTAGATTTCTTGGAGTCCTCTCGAATTCATTTCTATGTTTTGGATGCTTTATTAACTGTATATGGCTGACACTTAATTTTATTGATAGAATTTGGTAAACATTAACAGATTACATGCTTCCCTTCTCCCTTCCCCTCATCCCACATGACTCCTCTATGCTTTCCCCACCTTGGCACCAGAGACAAGAACACTTATTACTTTGTTTTATAGTCATCCTGAAAATAGGCACCAGCTCCCGTGTGTGTAGCATACAGAATTCTAATGAGCACAGAGCCAGCTCTTCAGTCCTCCACTCTGATTTGAGCAGGGTGATGTCAACCTGTCTAGGAAGTATTGAATTGATTTTAAAATTGCTTTCAGGGTGAGTAAATTGGTGGGACCATGCGTTACCCTCAGGCTGCCCTACACTCAGTCACAATTCCCTGTTTATCTGAAGACCAGAATTATTAGAAACCATCTGAATAGATGCCCTTCAAAATATAAGTCGAGGGAATGTTGGTTTTGTCTTAAGCCTCAATTTTATAAGTTGCCATTATCTTCAGTTTAAAATTGTCAAACATATTTAGCTTCCAGTTTGAGTATTTTCTTTCTAATTCTAGGATTTGATTCATTTACTAAAACCGGGAATTGCTCTTTTGAATCATCTCTTCTATCCCTCCCTCTTTCCAGCATCTTCCTCCTACATGTTTCTTGGAGTACATTTTGGTGCTTCAGCATAAAGAGCACTATATAATGTTTTCTTTGATTCCCATTCTGCCATGCAAAATGAAAAGCCCTAGCATCCAGTATGTGAAAAACTGACATTGTGAGCTATTTGTAAAAACAGGCTATATTCAGCAAGACACTGTCTTGCTGAATATCAAAGCCAGATAAACTCTCTCCATACCAAAAAACCAAGGACAATGACAATGAAAATTCCAACCCCAATACATCACCAAATGCATGACAACTCTTCCTTCAACTCTCTAAAATATGGTTAGGTTTTTAGATTGCTACTGCTAAACCGTTTGCTTTTCTTCTTGCAATCTGCTTTCCAACTTGCTAGTTTAGCTAGTGATTAATGAGTTAATTAGTAAAGATTTATAAAGTTCTTTGAAGAATAAACATACTATTTACTGTGAACCTGCCTTTTATAACATTAGATTAAAGCCACTTTAAGCTACTTACAAAAACCCAAAACTGAAACCTTTAAAATTTAACTACAGTGACTTCAGAAATTTTATTAGCCTTTTAAATACCTGACTCCAGTAACTCACCTGGACTTCCCAGGTGGTGTAGTGGTAAAGAATTCTCCTGCCAATGCAGAAGATGGAAGAGACATGGGTTCCATCCCTGGGTTGGGAAGATCCCCTGAAGGAGAAAATGGTAACCCACTCCAGTATTCTTGCCTGGGAGATCCCATGAACAGAGGAGCCTGGGGGATACAGTCCATGGGGTTGCAAAGAGTCAGACATGACTGAGCACACAGCACACATACATTTGCACTTAGGATTACCTTTCACTTAATCTCAGTAACTCAAGGTTTTGATTTTTTGGTTTTTAGTTGATTGGACCCTTTCTGCTGGAGAAAATTCCCAGCACATATTCTTTAACAATGACCATTAATTACTATAAGTATTCCTGAGATTACCCTCCTCCCACTGAAGCAAATCTGACTACTGAATAATTTGTTAAGCCATATGAGGTATACAAGAAAATGTATGATTTATTATTTGTCCCCAAAGAACTTATAGTACACATAATTCAAAACAGTAATTCATAATATAAGACAGAATTTGATGTGTCAAATGAATGGTGTAAAAAAGTTGATGTCCTGGGAGTTGTTGTTCAGTTGCTAAATTGTGTCCAACTCTTTTTGACCACATGGACTGCAGCATGCCAGGCTTCCTTGCCTTCACTATCTCCTGGAGTTTGCTCAAATTTATGTCGTTGAGTCAGTCAAGCTATCTGACCATCTCATCCTCTGCTGCCCTGTTCTTCTCCTGCTCTCAATCTTTCCCAGCATTAGGGTCTTTTCCAATGAGTTGGCTCTTTGCATCTGGTAGCTGAAATATTGGAGTTTCAGTTTCAGCATCAGTCCTTCCAATAAATATTTAGGGTTGATTTCCTTTAAGATTGACTGATTTGATCTCCTCACACTCCAAGGAATTCTCAGCAGTCTTCTCCAGCACCACAATTTAAAAGCATCAACTCTTTGGTGCTCAGCCTTCTTTATAATCCAACTCTCACATTGGCACATGACTACTGGAAAAACCATAGCTTTGACTATATGGACTTTTGTCAGAAAAATTATATATCTCTGCTTTTTAATATGCTGTCTAGGTTCGTCATAACTTTCCTTCCAAGGAGCAGGTGTCTTTTAATTTCATCACTCCAGTCATCATCTGCAGTGATTTTGGAGCCCTAGAAAATAAAATCTGGGAGTAGGGAGAAAGATCTTTTTTTTGTGGGTTGCTTTGTTTCCCAAAGGAACTCAACAGAGGCAGGACTTTGAGTTGGTCTTGGAAGGACTCAGTCTTTGTGGAAGTGGAGCTTATTCCAGGCTAAAGGAGAGCTGACAATAACAAAGGTACTCCTGACACATGCTTAGGAGTTAGTGCATAGATGGGCCTGACTTGAAGGCTGGTTCATTCAAGTAAGAATAAGTTTGGAAAAAACATCAAGGTAGAGAATATCTCAAGGTGCAGGCTGAGGAAAATTATGTTTAACTTTGTTGTTGTTGTTGTTCAGTCGCTAAGTCCCGTCTGACACTTTGCAATCCCGTGGACTATTAGCACGCCAGGCTTCTCTGTTGTTCACTGTCTCATGGAGCTTGCTGAAACTCATGTCCATTGAGTCGGTGATGCTATCCAACCATCTCATTCTCTGTCATCTCCTTCTCCTCTCGCCTTCAATCTTTCCCAGCATCAGGATCTTTTCCAGTGAGTCAGCTCTTCACATTGGGTGGCCAGAGTAATGAAGCTTCAGCTTCAGCATCAGTCCCTCCAATGAATGTTCAGGATTGATTTCCTTTAGGATTAATTGGTTTGATCTCTTTGTAGTCCAAGGGACTCTCAAGAATCTTCTCCAATATTGCAGTTCCAAAGCATCAATTCTTCAGTGCTCAGCCTTCTTTATGGTTCAACTCTTATATCCATGCATGACTACTGGAAAAACTATTCTTTGACTATACAGACCTTTGTTGACAAAGTGCTGTCTCTGCTTTTTAATATACTGTCTAAGTTTGTCATAGCTTTTCTTCCAAGGAGCTAGCGTCTTTTAATTTCATGGCTGTAGTTACCATCTGCAGTGATTTAAAACAGTCTCTCACTATTTCCATTGTTTCCCATCTATTTGCCATGAAATGATTGGACTGGATGCCATGATCTTCATTTTTTGAATGTTGAGTTTTAAGCCAGCTTTTTCATTCTCCTCTTTCACCTCATACCTAGAGTTTTCAAGCAAAGAAATTATTAAATCCTTTATTTCACCACTTTGAAAGTGGTGGAAAAGTAAATCTTATCTGTAAAATAATTAGTCAACCCAGAGTATAGGATACAATCTAGAGTATAGGACTTATACCAGTTCAGAACAAAAGGGAAATTAAAACTCAAAACAGTGCCTGGAGTGGGTGTAGCATGTATTTAGTCCTCCTCCTTTTCCAATAATTATAAGGTGGTGACTTTGAGGGGTTCCTAAATCTTTCAGAATGCCCTCCACATAGCAGTGTTCAATATCTGGGGATGGATATATGAATAAATAGCTATTTTGTTGGTGAACATAATAAGATGAACAAGAGCCATCATGTAAAACCTGGAAAGAAATTGCCTTTATATAACTTACTTTCTGTTTCATTAGGGATTAACTCATTTTTATCTACATTTGATGTGAGGCTGGACAAGAAAGCAGATCCTTTTTACTCTGCATTTAAAAGGTAAATGAAGAGCACAGAGTAAACAAATGAAAGCAAACAGAAAACCAAGTTAAACCAAACAAAAGCCTGACATGTCCTACATGTTAACAAACCGAAATAATGTATTGTTGATTGGCTGTCCCTTGGGAGAAAAAGTAGCTAAACAACCTCTTGAAGAAGGACATTAAATGTTTTCCAGGTGGCTTTTATTCTGTCAGAACCCATTATGGTGAATGGGGATATATATTTACAGGCTGCTAATATCCAGCTGATAAGAAACCATATCTGAATTATTTCTAAGTGTCCTGGGAGCCCAGAGGCAGCTAAAAGCATCTCTGCTCATATGTCACTTTCAATCAATTGCAGCTGTTACCTGAGTTGTCATTTACCCATAATCAAGAACTAGGACTTGAACCTGAATCAAGCTTCAATTTTCTTGCACTTGAAATTCTCAAAACAGTCAAAAACTAAATGTAGTCAGTATTAGTTATATGATGACTTGCCTTTTAAGAGTACTAGATAATTCAGCAGTAAATTTTGGAATAAATACTCAAGACCCAAAATGATTTCTAATCTTGAGTAGTAGTTTTATTATTTGTCTCTTTCTGCAAATATGGGTTTTCTTTCAATGAAGATTTCATTTCTGGTATAATTACTAAGATCAGAGTTTGTGTATTGTTGTCATATATAAGGGGTTTAGTAAAGTCAGGGAGCATGGATTAAATCTTACTTTATTTGATTAATATTAAATATCATTTATTTTTATTACATAGGTTTCTTCTGAAGAACAAAACCCTGGAGTTGCGTTTAGGAACTCAGGGCAGTTAAGCCATGTAACCTCTCTGATTTTCAGGTTTTGCATCTAGTCTATAAAATAAAGCGTTGAACTAAATGATAGCTAAGGCCTATTAAATTACTAATTCTAATATTATTTATGATCCTGTGATTTCAGCTGGTTTCCGTCGTAACTGGTGGCTACCTCTAGAAGTTCAAACCTGAAAGGAGGTAGTGCATTTGCATTCATTCATTCATCAGCCATAGAGCTTGGGATTCAACGTGGCAAAGCCTGCTTACAGGCACATTATGTGATTCCTCTTTTGCAGCCATTTGCCTCATTTGTTTACAGTGGTTGTTCTCAAAACGGTGGTCCCTGGACCAGCACTGTTAGTGTCATGTGGGGACTTGCTATTAATAAAGACACAGATTCTCAGGTGCTGTCCCAGACCTACTGAATCAGGAACTCTGCAGTTACAGCCCAGCTATCTGGGTTTTAACAAGTCCTCTAAGTGTTGCTGATGCATGTTATTTTAGTTTATTTTATTTTTCATGTTAAAATTTGATGACCTGCGGTTAAAATTGTAGGTTCAAACTCTGAGGTGTTAATTCTGTACCCTGACCCTACCTCACATTATTGTTATAAATTCTTCCATTATTTATCAGATTGGAAGAAATGCTTAGCTGGCTCAGCTCTATTGCAACTTGCAGATCTTGAACTATTCATTTAGATTGAGGTGTTTTTCAGTACCCTTCAAAGGCATCTATTGCTCTAATTCACAGCTCTATACAAATGAAATTCTGTCTTTCCTGACTCCTCAGTGATACCCTGTTTTTGCTTAGACCTATTTCCTTACTATACACTTCACTTATCCTTATTCTTTCCCATCTCCATTTCTTGGCTCATACTATTTTCTCCTGGAATAAATTCTGGATTTTCTCTCTGCTGCTGCTGCTAAGTTGCTTTAGTCGTGTCCGACTCTGTGCAATCTCATAGACGGCAGCCCACCGGGCTCCCCTGTCCCTGGGATTCTCCAGGCAAGAACACTGGAGTGGGTTGCCATTTCCTTCTCCAATGCATGAAAGTGAAAAGTCAAAGGGAAGTCGCTCAGTCGTGTTCTACTCCTAGTGACCCCATGGACTGCAGCCTACCAGGCTCCTCCGTCCATGGGGTTTGCCAGGCAAGAGTACTGGAGTGGGTTGCCATTGCCTTCTCCAGGACTTTCTCTCTACCAATCTAAATTGATCTAAACTTGCAGATAATTACTATCTCTAAGAAGCTTTTCCTTAATCTCACCCTATAGGCACTCCTCCCATTAAAATAAAAAAAAATTCTGTCTCTTGAATACCCTTAAATGTATCACCTAGAACAGCATTCCTCAAATGGAGTTATACATCTCAGTCACCTGAAAGAGGTCTTTAAAAGTATAAATTCCTATGTGCCCCTACCATTGACCTACTGAATCAGAATCTCTTGGGTGAAGGTTTTTACCCAACAACCTTTAGCCTGGTTCTTAGTAGATCCACATTGCAGCTGGAAAAGGTGTTCAGAAATCACTGAACTAGAAGAGGGGTTGGGACACCAGTTCTGGTAAATATTTTGGGCTGATGAGCCATACAGTCTCTCACAATTATGAATCCACCATCAATCTCAACACAGCTGTTACAGTACAAAAGCAGTCATAGATGATATTTAAACAAATGGGTTCAACTTTATTTACAAAAAATATGGTCCAGGAGCTATAGTTTTCTGATCCCTGAGCTAGATTAATATTTAATTTAGTAAAAATCAACTACAGTGTCTAAACTGTTACTCTACACTCAGTAGGTACTTTTGGGAAGAACTAATAATAATAAATAAAGGAATCCAAAGTAATGTACTTAGTGGACCATTTTAAATTTGAATGAGACGATAATTGCAAAGTAATGCTCCTAGATGATCTTGACTAAAATCATGCTGACATATGGAAACTCTTGGTGGTCTGGGGAGAGGGAAGCATGGAGTATACATCTGAATTCTAATTAAGCCTGATCATTTCTTGGTTATCCATCTATAAATTATATTCTACCTAATTGACTTCCTGACCGAGGTTTGGTTGAAGAGTAATTTGTTTAATGTTTTGAAAAGGCTACATAGATGCTGAGTGTTATTGCAGAACAAGGTTTCTAAGGAAGAACCAAGAATTAGCAGCTCTAAATGCCCAACCCCCACCCGTTGTTTTTTTTGTTTGTTTTTTTTCCTGATTCCTGACAAAAGCTTTAGTTAAATGTCTCCTGGAAAGTGGCACTTTGCCCCTAACTCAAATGTCACTCTGCTCTCCCATTTTACTCAGGAAAACCTCAAATACATTGTGTGGGTGATACTGAAAGACGTCAGGATCAAAGTATATTTCAAGTTGCTAAGAGGAAGCAGATGTTCGTTTTAGCTGGGCAAAAGATCCTCAGAGTTTCCAGTGAAATATAAACTTCTTGAAGGCCCCGTGGGATCTATGCCTTAAAATGTCATGGTTTTGTTTACCCTTCTCATATGCAAAGCAGTGGTGAGATGTGTTGTTCTGGGAGAGATAGAGGGAAGTTAATGAGCTGGAAACAATAAGGAACTCTATACTTGGAAAAAAATTGGAACGGATGTTGTCCTTAAAAAAAAAATAGAACAAGATTAGAATAGTCATTTCCCTCCATTCTGCTTTACATTTATACATATTTTTAAACATCTATCTCTGAATTATTCTGGTTGGCTGGAATACCAATTAGTTTTCTTTAATACTTTTTGCTCTCATCTTTTTCCAAATAGAATAAGAAGTTTTTTCTTATCCTTTAGAGATTGTACCTTTCTCAGTATAGTTGGTAACCAAGAGATAGTTGCAAAGTAAAGAATAGTTGGTGGCTTTTAAACTTCAGCTGAAGCCAAAGTATGAAACTAATGCTTTGAAGAGTGATCTGAATGCAGACAATTATAATTTTCAGCCAGAAAAGATGCCCAGAGACTTGTTATTTTTTCCTGATCACAGGGAATCAGGTAAAATGCTGTGGTAAAATGCTAAACAAATGTAATATTTTGTGTATTGTATTTTCTTAAACACTTGAGAAGAAGGTAAGCCAAGGAGGATGAGGGATTCTCCAAGGTGCAAGACCAGCCTAAAGCTGAGAAGGGAAGAGGGGAAGCAACTGCAGTGTTCTCGGTTCCTGAATTGCTTCAGAATCATTTCTATGTTAAGGTCACTATTGTGAGTGGTGAGCTTGTTTTTTCTATTTACTCTTTCTGGGTAAATCAATGAGGGATTAATTGGTCAAAATTGAAATACAACTATAATGTCTATGCTGCTAAGCATATAATTAATGAATTTGGTTTTCTACACATTTTGTTGAAGTTTGTTAATTTAGTCCTAGATCCTGGTGCCATCATGGGGAACTAAGACAGATATGAATAGGCTAGGAAGACTACAAAAAGACTACAGCTTTTTCTAGGGCATTTATCTGAGCGATTGTAAGGAAGCCTGGCTGGTCTTCATTTTGTAAGGCAGAGGGAGGAAAGAACATCTATTACATTTGAGTGATACAAAGACATCTTACACTATAAGCAGCTCACTTCTAGGAACCAGATCTTAATCACATTCTCATGCCCAGACCTGGCAGAGAGAAGAACACTGTGAAGGTTCTTTGCTGGAAGAATGCCTACCACGTATTAAGGCACAGAGTAGAATTAAAAGCCCATCTGTGAAATAGTAATGACAGTTACTTGCCTGTCTTTACATCTCATCTCAAGGAAATGGATGAATTATTTCACCTTGTTAAGAAAAGTGCCATAGAGTCAAGATGCAATAGAGCTGGAAGGTACCCTCATTATTCCAGTTTTGTAGATGAAGGAATTGAGATTCAAAAAAGAAAAATTTTCCCTGAACACCATTTTGGTTGTGGTTCTCACAAACATTTATGTAGAGCTTGTCCATTTGCACAGTTTATTTTATTTTCATTGCCTCTGTTTGATCCCACTAACAACCCTGCCATGTACAGCAGTTCCACTGCACCCATGAGTGCCACGATTGGTTCGATCTACAAGTGTGAAGATACCAAGGGATGACTATATGTTGCCATTTTATTAAGGGACTTACTGATTTGAGTATCTCAGTCTAACTCATCTGGAACCACTTCCCCAGACACAGAGGGACTTGTATACTGTTACAATAATAAATTCACCTTATAGATGAGAACACTGGGCTTTCGGGAGATGAAGTGAAGCATCATTTTTGCCTTCACCCTCTCTTCATTCCTTGTATCTACTCAATCATTTAACCCAGTGGAGACTGACTCGTAACTATTGCTGGAGTCTTCTCGTGTTTGCATATTCCCACTACCCCTGCTACAGAACAAAGCACCTTACATTTTCCTCTTGATGACAGTGACAGCTCATTATTCACCTACTTGATACCAGATTTGACCCTGACCCCAACCCTGTTTCCTGAATATTCTAAAACAAAGATAAGATCACATTACTGCTCGTTTTAAAACTTTGAGTAAATCCCAGAGTGCATGTCACTAATGCATGACAGAAATTTCCTTTAGATCCTCTGCCTATGTATTTTGCCACAGCACTCACACATCCTGTTCTTGTTCTCCTCTTCCTTGTCTATAGGCCGTTTCCTGTTTTATAGTTCTCAATGGGTCAGCTGATGACGGGAGAGCAGGACAGGGAACATCTCTTTCAACTTGCAGATGCATTCATTGAATTCATTTAAATCTCTGTTAGCTAGCCTTGTGCCAGATATTTTATTAGACACTCAATAAAGTTTTCCTGAATGAATGGTTGATTGAAAGATGGATTCCTTTGCTGCTGCTGCTGCTGCTGCTGCTAAATCACTTCAGTCATGTCCGACTCTGTGCGACCCCATAGACGGCAGCCCACCAGGCTCCCCTGTCCCTGGGATTCTCCAGGCAAGAACACTGGAGTGGGTTGCCATTTCCTTCTCCAATGCTTGTAAGTGAAAAGTGAAAGTGAAGTCGCCCAGTCGTGTCCGACTCTTAGCCACCCCATGGACTGTAGCCTACCAGGCTCCTCTGTCCATGGGATTTGCCAGGCAAGAGTACTGGAGTGGGGTGCCATTGCCTTTTCTGATGGATTCCTTTAGTTCCATTCAAAGCCAAATTTCCAATATCTTTGTTTACTGATGGCAAGAGGTATGATTTACTCTCCCCAGAATTCTTGACATGTAATGTGATCAAAATGGAGGTTTCATTTGGGGATTTTTTCCTCTAAATCTTTTCTAATAATCTTTAATCAGTTTGTATTTGTTTGTAGATATTAGGTTGGCCATCTCTTGTAGAATATATGTATGAGTGTATATGTATATATATATACACAGTTGTGTCCAGTTGTATCTGACTCTTGTGATCCCATGGACTGCAGCATGCCAGGCTTCTCCATGCCTCACCATCTCCTGGTTTGCCCAAGTTCTTGTCCATTGTATCAGTGATGCTATCCAATCATCTCATCCTCTGACACCCGCTTCTCCTTCTGCCCTCAATCTTTACCAGCATCAGGGACTTTTCCAGTGAGTCGGCTGTTCACATCAGATGACCCAAATACTGGAGCTTCAGCTTCAGCATCAGTCCTTCCAGTGAATATTCAGGGTTGATTTCCTTTAGGATTGACTGGTTTGATCTCCTTGCTGTCCAAGAGACTCTCAGGAGTCTTCTGCACACAGTTCAAAGGCATCAATTCTTTGATGCTCTACCTTCTTTATGGTCCAGCTCTAACAACTGTATGTGATTACTGGGAAAACCATATCCTTGACTATATGGACCTTTGTCTGTATAGAGTCTGGCAGAGTGATGACTCTGCTTTTCAACACACTGACTAGATTTGTCATAGCTTTCCTGCCACAAAGCAATCATCTTCTGATTTCATGGCTGCAGTCACCATTCACAGTGATTCTAGAGCCTAAGAAGAGGAAATCTGTCATTGCTTCCACCGTTTCCCCTTCTATTTGCCATGAAGTCATGGGGTTGCAAAGAATCAGACACGACTGAGCGACTTCACTTTCACTTTTCACTTTCATGTGTTGGAGAAGGAAATGGCAACCCACTCCAGCGTTCTTGCCTGGAGAATCCCAGGGACAGCAGAGCCTGGTGCCCTGCTGTCTATGGGGTCGCACAGAGTCGGACACGACTGAAGTGACTTAGCAGCAGCAGCAATGGGGTTGGATGCCATGATCTTGTTTTGTTTTTTTTTTTTTTTTTAATATTTAGTCTTAAGCCAGATTTTTCACTCTCCTCCTTCACCCTCATCAAAAAGTTCTTTAGTTCCTCTTTGCTTTCTGCCATTAGAGTGGTGTCATCTGCATATCTGAGGTTGTTGATGTTTCTCCTGCCTATCTTGATTCCAGCTTGTAATTCATCAAGCCTGACATTTCTCATGATGTGGTTAGTGTGTAAGTTAAATAAACAGGGTAATAACAGACAGCCCTTTTGTACTCCTTTCTCAATCCTCAGCCAGTCAGTTTTCCGTACAGAGTTCTAACTGTTGCTTCTTGACCTACATACAAGTTTCTCAGGAGACAGGTAAGATGGTCTGGTATTCTCATCTTTTTAAGAGCTTTCCATAGTTTGTTATGACTCACACAGTCAAAGGCTTTAGCTTAGTCAATGAAACAGAGGTAGATGTTTTCCTGAAATTCCCTTGCTTTCTCTATGATCCAGCAGATGTTGGCAATTTGATTTCTGGTTCCTCTGCCTTTTCTAAACTCACCTTGGACATCTGGAAATTTTTGGCTCGAGTAATGCTAAAGCCTAGCATGCAAGATTTTAAGCATGACCTTAATAGCATGGGAGATGAGTACAATTGTCTGATGGTTTGCACATTCTTTAGTACTGCCCTTCTTGGGAATTGGAGCACAAGGCAGTGATCCATGAAGGGGCTATATAAATATATATATATCCCTTAATAATTTTACTTTTAAGGGTATTTAATGAATATACTATTAATACTACTGATTTATTAAATCTGGTTGTGAACTTGTATGAATTAACAGTAGATAGGATTTTTATATGAATTTTACAGATGTTACTTCTATTTTGAAATATGAAACATTTTAATATATATCTATTGTTATGTTGCAAATGAAGATTTCATTTCATTCATTGTTTGAGATGTGAAAAGAAGGACACCTTTTTCATTAGCCTTCTATCTTATCATGTTAATATGGACATTTACTTTTAGCAGTGATTACTGAGTTCTTCTTTCTGGTGAATGTATTAACAAGTGTGTCAGTATTTTTCTCCTTTAATCTTCAGGATATGGGTCTATTAATTTCTTAATTGACCTCCAATGTGCTTGAAAATTAGGAATAATAAACACGTACAAATTAATGCCTGTTTATATTGAACAGAAAAATATTTTGGATTGAACAGACTTTTGGCTTGTATATTGTTCATATAATTTGTTCAATTTTTTTACATTAGCTTTTTAAAACAAAGGCATGAAAAATTTGCATATGTAAATGATGAGAAGTATTTTTTTCCTTACTGATCTTATACCTTTGATTTTATTTTATCTACTCTTTGGTTGGCATTGATATGCCTTTTATTAGCACTTTTCTTTTCACTTCCAAAATGTTGGCCAGCTATGCTAGGTTTGAATATTCCCCTTTTGATGGTGCTCTTAAAGCTAATGGAGGTGAGAGTGTCAGGGAAGGAGGAGGAAGGTGTCCTTGGAGGGTTAACTTGGAGGACATGACCCAACCAGCTGAGTTGGTTCAGAATTGGGCACAATTGTGCATATCAGCCTGGACCCTCTTGATACCTGAGGGGGTGTCTCTTGGATTGGGATGAGACTGTGAAGAACAGATGATAGCAAATCTGGGTATGGAGCCTACACCTGATGCAGATGGTATATTGTATGAGGTAGGGTGCATTATTAAAACCGAATCCAAGGATCAAGAAGTGTGGCTCATTGTCTTGATGAGTCATAGCATAAGTGGCAACTTCTAGTCTTATGTGTGCCCTGTTAGTTCTTGAGCTAATTCTGACAGAACAAAGGGTATTTTGTTACAGCTACCTCCCCCTCGGCCACCTGCAGCCCAGATTAAGTGATTTCTATAATCGAAGTCTGTTGACCTAGCTGTGCCTGCCCTGTGACACTGGTCCTTTTTGATGCCTGCAGTGCAACCTCTAACCTGCTCACCACCTGCACCAGGCTCTGCAGTACAGCCTGTGAAGCGCATCCCCTGAGTGACAGCACTTCCTACCATACCCCTACTCCACAGCATGTTTGTCTGGCTGACCCTTGTTGTCTTTCTGCCTAAGGTTGCATTGCTGAATCCTAATTTATTTACCAAACACCAAGTCAGAACCATGTAGTATTCTGTAGCACACCATTAGCCCCAGATGTTTATTGGGGTGCTAACATATGTAGACCACTCCCCCAGGATGATGGCTGCTGACTGGGTCTGTCTCCACTACACCTTTCAGACAACCCAGAACTCAAATACTGGGTCTTGTCCCTTTCGATCTTCTTGCCTTTGCCCAGAGCTTGTTGCTGCAGTAGGGTCAGTTACCCTAGTCCCTGTTCTAAGTGATTAGTTGTCTCTGCCAGCTCCTCCTAACTTCCTTCCTCCCATATTCCTGTATATTCGTTATGACTCCTGCCCAAGTTACCTTAAATTCTGAAGGTTCTAAACCCGATTAGTGTGCTTGGTTTGTCCATTGATTTGTAGGTGACAAATATATGTCAAATGGATTTGTCCCCAGAGGGCAGAAAATAATATGTTCTAGAAGCAAAGAAACCTTTGGGAGCCTTAGGCATGCATGAAGTTTTCAGTAGCCCATGAGCTTTGTTATCTTACTTTTAATGTACTTGTTTTTCTTACCTATCATAAGATTGCTGCCATCAAAAGCCTTGTTGTTATTATGTGTCAGGGCTTTAAAAACTCTGATACATAATTACTCTGGTTAGCAGCAGAGTAGAGTCATAGTCCAAACAGATAAATTAAGCACAAGGCCCTTGGATGTGAGGTCTTGCCTCAAGTGTCACAGACTGTCTATAAACCCCCTGTCTGAAAGTGGGTAGAGGTGGTCTGAGATGTAGTGACTTGTGCCTGTGTATAATGGGCCCCACAAATGATACCAGGGCTGGAGGATGACCAGGCAACCAGATTGTGCCACTGTTCTGAGTGGAATAACATCTGAGGGGGTTCAGGAGGTAAGGTGAATTAGATCACTGGGAAAGTACAAGCAAGAGGTGAGTGACTTGGAAGTTTCAGGTGAACACTAAAGATCAGAGAATACGCATTTGATTACTGGAGGTGCTTTAGGTTATATATATATATATATTTTTTATTTTGCTCTTAACTTTGCTATCAAATTATCCCAACAGATGAAATTAAGAAAGTGAATGTTTTTTTTTTCTAATTTAGATTTTCCAAAAGTGAATTCCAAGAATCAGCTGTGTCAGTGTCCCTCGCAAAAATGCACATTTTCATGCCCCGCCTGAGACCTGCTGAATAAGACTATGAAGGATGGCATCTGTGGATCTGTCCTGATCCTGTGTACTCTGAAATTTGAGAATTATCTAGGACCATTTAATTTTGTCCCATCAGGGCAAGTTTCTGAGAACCTTGTGTATATATCAAGTAGAATGGGCTCTATTTAGAACAAGAAGCCAGTGACATAGTTTTCAATCATTTGGGGGTATGGGGAAATGCTTTTACCCCATAAATGTATTTTTGACCATCAGAGATTTAAATAAGCTTAGGTCTACTGTGAGGAGGTCATGGACAGACAGGTAGGCAGAGGGGATGATAGAAGATCTGGGAGCATCCTGAGGAGCCAGAAAGACTCAGAAGTTTCTTAGGAATCAGTTCAGTTCAGTTCAGTTGCTCAGTTGTGTCCAAATCTTTGGGACCCCCTGAACCCCATGAACCCCATGAACCGCACGCCAGGCCTCCCTGTCCATCACCAACTCCCGGGATTTACCCAAACTCATGTCCTTTGAGTCAGTGATACCATCCAACCATCTCATCCTCTGTCGTCCCCTTCTCCTCCCGCCCTCAACCCTTCCCAGCATCTGGGTCTTTTCAAATGAGTCAGCTCTTTGCATCAGGTGGCCAAAGTATTGGAGTTTCAGCTTCAACATCAGAAAGACACCCAAACTGGTATTTGTTAGGGCTTGCAAGTGGTGAACCCTAAAATAGCTTGCCTGGGTTTAAATTTATAACTTACCACCTCAGAATTTTTTGAGGGTTGTATGGAGCTACTCCACCAGAAATTATTGTCTATGAACGTCCTCATCAAAGAATTCAAATTCACTAGAATCTGAGGGTTGGAAAGAAAATAGAACCACATAAAGTGGGATCCAGGGTCTGAAAACAGGGTTATGGATCCACTGGTTGACAGAAAGGAGTTTCGTGTAGCTGAGGAATAATTATCTAGATATGTAGAGTGCAGTATGGTAGTTACTAGCTAGTAGTAGCAGTTAAACTTATTAAAATTAAGTAATAATAACATTTCAGTTAAGTCACACTAGCACATTTCAAGTACTCAGTAGCCACGCCTGGCTATCTCATTGGATAGTGTAGATACAGAACATTTCCATCATTGCAGAAAATTCCGTTGCACAGCACTAATCTAGATGAACTAGTTTTGGTGGGGATGGGAAGAAGGAATGTTTTGATCTGCTGCAAGTCACTAGCTAGTACAGGGTGGAGAATGTGGACCAGTGAAACCAAGGTAGCCTAAGTGCAGAAAGGATAGTCTAATTCTCAGTGAACCAGGTTTGGCTACTTTCAACCTGGAAAGCCTGAGCATCTATATAGTGTCATTCCAGTTTGTATCTGAGCCAGTTCCCAGGGTGAATTCTGATGCTCTTCTGATTCTATTGAAAATCTTCTTTGTTGTTTGAAAAAGGTAACGCAGAGGGGTAAGGGAGGCCGTCAGGGAAGAGTGCCTGTTAATGAATCAGGCGGCTTGCCCTGTTAGTTGCTAATCAGGAACCGACTGGACTTCCCATTTTGGTTGGACAAGCTAAGTCCCTCCAGAGGTCCATGTAAATGCTAATCTATCCAAAGAATGCAGATTTGGAAGGGACTAGGGAAGAAGGCAGGCGCTTACTTCATTCAAGCAACCCAGAGAATCCAGGTTCTGAGACTGAGTTGGGCTTAGTTAGCCAAATCCACCAAAATTCAAGGGAAGAAAGAATCCCAGGGCAGTTGGATCAGCCAGAATTCTCTCCAGTGATGATGAGTATGTGGAAAGAAGAGTGAAACAAGAGGGTAAACCAGATGTTTTTAGAGAAAATAGCTCTCTTTGTTTTTGTTCAGTTTCCAGGACTCTGATATGAGTACATTTGAAAGGAGCTGTGCTTGGGAAGGGGTGTAGCACCAGAGAGTCAAAGCCAGCTTTTCCCCAGATAACTACGACCTTTTTTTCACAGGCCAAGCCTGTCTGACAGTCTCATTCTGTATGAGTTCCTTCCCAGGAGACTCTTCAGTTCCTGAAGCAAACAGACTCCTGGCAGCCCACCGTTCCAGGCAGCCAGACATGGCTGAATATTAGTGGCAAACGAGGTAGCTGGAACTCCTGCTGTGATAAGATTCACTGGCAGCCTACCACATGCCAGGAACTTGCAGGGATATTATTTAGTTGATTCCTCATAATGAACCTATGAGAGAGGAATCATAATCTCCATTCCACAAAGAACCAAACTGAGGTTTCCAGAAGTCAGATAATTTGCTTGAGGTTCCTGAACTATACTAGTGGATAGAAGATTTGAACCCAAGTATATTTGATATCAAAGCCCACCCACATTTCTGCTACTGAACTACATTATCAGTTGGACCTAATAGTTAGTCCTTAAAGTTTGAGGCCTAGCTCTTCTCATTGTAGGATTTTGCTTTAGAAGAAAGGAGGGATTTTAGAGGGGCAAGATATGATGATTAATTTTATATGTCAGTTTGACTAGATCAGTTTGGTCAGACACTATTTTGGGTGTTTCTGCCAAGGATGAGATAAACATTTTAATTAGTAAAGCAAATTGTTCTCTATAATATGGTGGACTTTGTCTAATCACTTGAAGGTCTTAATAGAACAAAAGGAATGACTTTCCTGAGCAAGAGGGAATTCTCCAGCAGACTGCCTTCACACTTTATCTGAAACATCAGCTCTCTGGGTCTCCAGCCTGCTGGCTCACATGGCAGATTTGGACTTTCTAGCTTCAAGGAAACGGCAACCTACTCCAGTGTTTTTGCCTGGAGAATCCCAGGGACGGGGGAGCCTGGTGGGCTGCCGTCTATGGGATCGCACAGAGTCGGACATGACTGAAGCGACTTAGCAGCAGCAGCTTCTATAATCATATGTACCTATTCTTTAAAATAAATCAATTTATATATAAATATTCATAGCTTATTGATTCTCTTTCTCTGGAGAACCCTGACTAATACACAAGGGATAGAGGGAGAGTGAGGCTTTCCCATATGAAACAAAATTCAGGAGGTTGGATCTTGACAGGCACCCCTACCTTAGTTTTAGTTATTAAAATACTCCCCAAAGCACTTAAAATTAAAATTTTATACATTTAGAAATTAAAAGGAATGCGTAGAAATAATTTCAAATGGAAACCAAGTATGAATCTCTTTTGCCTAGGCCTCTGTCTTTTCCCACATGGAAGATTCAGAATTTCAGGAGGTTAACCTAAATTTATACAGCTGAAATTGACAGTGATTCTGCAAGCCAAAGAATGATCTTATTTTGTGAGTGAAGTATGAACGTTAACTAAAAATTCAACATATGAGAGAGCTACTGGAACAGACTTGGAAACATCCTCCAGTTTGTACACCGGTCAACACGATGCCAAGTCTGAACCAGGCCTCTGGGGAGAGCTGCAAGCAGAGCTCCCACACCCACTCCTTTCACAGTACAGTTGACCCTTAAACAACATGGGTTTGAACTGTGTGGATCCCTTTATACCTGGATTTTTTTTCACAAGTAAATACTACCCTACTTCACAGCCCTGGTGCTGTGTGCTTAGTGACTCAGTCGTGTCTGACTCTTTGTGACCACATAGACTATAGCCAGCAAGGCTCCTCTGTCCATGGGATTCGCCATGGAGATTACTGGAGTGGGTAGCCATTTGCTTCTTTAGGGATCTTTCTGAACCAGGGATTGAACCCAAGTCTTCTGCATTGCAGGTGGATTCTTTACCATCTGAGCTACCAGGGAAGCACTCCCATGGCCCTTAGTTGTTTGAATTCTCAGATATACATGTGCAGATTCAGAGGAACCACAATAACAAGGGCTGACTATAAGTTATATGTGGATTTTTGACTGTGAGGAGGGCTGTCTCTCTGAACACTTGAGGTTGTTCAAGGGTCAACTAGAGTTTGTCTCTGTTTGTGTTGTTGTCTGGAATCATCATAATGGAGTCATCAAAGTCATCATCCATCATTTACATCTTTTTGCCTCTGTGAATCTCCCACTTGGAGCAGTGATCCAGTTAAATGAATTTATTTTATGATTTTCTAAGTTAACCACGGAGGATTTAAATCAGCTTTGTAACCAACAACAACAACACAGAGGGAAGCTGTTAAAATTTTTGAAGAGGGGTAAAAAAAGAAAGAAAGGCTCACTTTAAATGTATTATGAAAGGAAGAAAGAATTGTAGATTTCCATGTTTAGTGCAATAAATTTTTTCCATAGAAATTTAACAATAAATCGTATTGAGGATCTAAATCTGAGAAGCTTATATAGGTTTTTGTTAAACCAGAGTGTATTTTCACATGGAATGGACTAAGCCATTCTTTTAGAACATAATCCTTACATTAAATCAAGAAGAGTTTATATAAAGATATGGATTGTGTATCTCACATATGCAAGATCTTTGATGCAAGCCTTCTCATCAAGTCCCACATCCATTGCATCAGCAAGCTCCGTTGCTTCTGTCCTTAAGTCCACTGACCTGTTTCTGTTTCCACTGTAAATACTTAATCCAGTTACCGTTATCTTTCCATTTACAGGATCATCTCCTAACACGTGGCTCCCCTATCGCATGCCATGTTTATTTCCTTGGTAGCAGTCAGCACACTTTGTACTTATTAAGTGAAATTGTTTATTAATTTGTTTGTTTGCCTGGGCATGTATACTCTTAGTTCCTTGATATGAGACCCAGCTGCCTTGTTTAGTACAATAGTTTTATCTATGGTTTCACTTTCTGTGGTTTCAGTTACCCATGGTCAACTGAGGTTTGAAAATGTTAAATGGAAAATTTCGGAAATAAACAATGCATGTTTTAAATTATATGCTATTCTGAGCAGCTCTGCAGCCCTCCTGCTCTGTCCTGCCTGGGACGTGAATGGGACATGAATTATTCCTTTATCCAATGTATCTTACCCTTTAGTCACTTAGTAGCCACTGGTTATTAGATTGACTGTTGTGGTGTCATGGTGCTTATGTTCAAGTCACCCTTATTTTATCTAAGAATGGCCCCCAAATGCAAGAGTAGTCATGCTGGCAATTCAGATATGATGAAGAGAAGCTGTAGAGCTTCCTTTAAGTAAAAAGGTGACAGTTCTGGACCTACTAAGGAAAGAAAAACAGTCATATGCTGAGATGCTAAGATCTACAGTATGAATGAACCTTCTATCTGTGAAATTTTGAAGAAAGAAAAAGAAATCTGTGCTAGTTCTGCTGTTGGAATTCAAAATGCAAAAGTTATGGTCACAGTGTTTAAGTGCTTAGTTAAGATGAAAAAGACATTAAATTTGAATAATAAGATATTTTGAGAGATAGCATTTATATAACTTTTGTTCCAGTATACTCTTATAATCTTTCAATTTTATTATTAATTGTTAACCTCCTACTGTGCTAATTTATAAATTAAACTTTATTGTAGGTATGTATATATAGAAAAAACAGTGTACAAGGAGTTCATTACTCTCTGTAGTTTCAGGTCTCCAGTGAGGGTTTGGGAATGTAGGCCCTGTGGATAAGGGGGAACTACTGTGGTGTAGACTTGGTGTCTGGGGCAGAGTTGATGCCCAGTAAGTATTTGTTTGAATGGAAAATTTACAACACACATGAATGAGGAAGTAGTTGTTTTTAATAAAGAGCTCACCAGAACTTTCTTTTTTTTTTAATGATAAACTACATTTTTGGTCATTTAATGTATTTTATACACATAGATATAATTCACATGAAAATTTTAAAGAGTCTATCTCTGATATAATGCAAAGTGCCTCTGAAATTATTTTACAATAGGTTGAATTCTGACTTTTGTTTCAAATATATACTTACGCTCTTCCTGACTTAAAATGGAAAAAAAAAGTACATCCATTTGTATCTGTCTGTCTTTCCTTCCTTTCTTCCATCCATCTATCTATCTATTTCCCAGGCTCCCTATAACATATTTGCACATAGAAATACCTTCTTTTAGGTTATACAAGTATTTAAGAAAATTTCTTGAGCACTGAAATTTTGTAAATCAAATTATAGTATGATTTATATTTGACTGATACTCTTTTTGACTGATTTTCTATTGGATGTAATTTCTAATTGCTATCCTCTATCCCAGTCAAATTTGTAAAACAACTCAGAATTATTTTTTAAATAAAAAGTTATTAGGCAATGAGGACACTTTTCACCTCCTGCATCTACTGATTCTTGATTATATTTAAATTTTTCTCGTACCATATTCTTTTCTGAAGGCAAATCTCATCTAGTTCCTCTCTCCTTGTAGGATTTTACAACACAAATGAAAAATGTAGGTTGCGATGCAACAATGAATAAAATGATTTTGAGGGTTATGTTCTCTGTTACATAGACTTACAGAAACAAACAAACAAAGAAACTCCTATATGTGTTTAAGTCCCTGACTTGGGGATTTGTTTGAAGTCTAATTCCCACGCCAGTCTCAGGATGCTCTGGCTTCTGTTGTGGGTGTTGAACTGGCACAGATTCTGTATGCATTACTTACACCTTCCTTGGGGTCTGTACTGAAAGCCTTGTGGATTTAGAAATGGATTAACACTGGCATTTGGGGTATTACAGATGGAACACCATGGAACTTTATTTCAAATAAACACAATGCATGTATTTCATTTGTCTTTTCAGTGGTTCATAAAGGTGAAAAAGAAAAAATATTCTGCTACTTCTGTTGAAATTAAATTATAGAAATTATATGATTATGATTTTAAGGATTTAGTTTCACCCATTTACATAATAGATTTCTCATGATCGACTAAGTTAATATTAATTCTTTGGACTAAAATGTTTTAATGTGTTTTTTGCCAAGATCTGTTATTCATTGAAAGCAGACAAGGTATCAGCTAATTATGTTTCTTTACAAGTTTGGCTGAGATATTTAAGTGAGCTGTAGGCCTACTTATTTTATTAGCCTAAGTACTCAAATCTGATTAATATTTGGACAGTATTTAGTTAGTAGTGTGAAAAAGACTTTTGAAAATTAACCCTGTCATATTTTAGGAAGCAGTTAAAAATGTGAAGTAGAATAACCTCTAAACTGTCTTCACAGAACAACTAAAGAATTAGCTCAATTTAAAATAAATCATAAGTCATTTAGGAAAGAACAGTTGAAATGCATGCGTGTGATGTAGTTTTGTGGGAAAAAATAGTCACTGAAACCAACAGATGTGAATACAGATCCTGGCTCCATCATAATGCTAGGGGTTCAACCCTTGTGTAAGTTATAGAACTTTCCTGAGTTTCAGCTTTTTCAGTTGTTAAATGAGGATAATCCTACCTATCTTACAGACTCACTGTGATATAATGAGATACATATGTGAAGGTGCCTAGCAAGAATAGAATTGCAAGATATAAAGGAAGGCATGAAATAGGAAGGGAAAGGATGAAGGATGCCAAAGTGAAGGGAAGGAGTCTCTTCTTCACTCCAAGCATCCCTAAAACCCTTTACCCCAGACCCTTTCCCTTCCAGTGGCTCACCTTTTCTCCTGTCAGTGACCATCTGCCTTCTCTAACATACAGTCAGTGGGATAAAGGACATGTGATACATACATACAGTGGAATATTAGCCCTAGAAAGGAATGAATCTGAGTCTAGAGCCTGTTATACAGAGTGAAGTAAGTCAGAAAGAGAGAAACAAATATCGTATGTTAATGCACATATGTGGAATCTAGAAAAATGATACTCATGAACATATTTTCAGGGCAGGAATAGAGACACAGATCTAGAAAATGGACTTGTGAACTTAGCAGGATAAAGAGAAGGTGGGATGAATTGAGGGAGTGGCACTGTCATTAACATATATGAACTTCCCTGGTGGCTCAGATGGTAAAGCATCTGCCTGCAATGCAGGAGACCTGGGTTTGATCCCTGAGTTGGGAAGATCCCACAGAGAAAGGAATGGCTACCCACTCCAGTGCTCTTGCCTAGAGAATCCCATGGACAGGGTAGCCTGGTGGGCTACAGTCCATGGGGTCGCAAAGAGTTGGACATGACTGAGTGATTAAGCACATTAACATGTATATGCTACCATGTGTAAAATAGCTAGCTAGTGGGAGCTCAGCTTGGTGCTCTGTGATGACCTAGAGGGGTGGGATGGAGAGGTGGGAGGGAGGCCCAGGAGGGAGGGGATATATGTATGTTTATGACTGATTCACCTTGCTGTATGGCAGACACCAACACAACATTGTGAAGCAATTATTACTCAAGTTACTCAAATCTGCATAACAAAGGCCCTGACAGTGAGGACAAGTAGAACTCTTCAGTGGCTTCCTGGTAAGGGTACAGGGCAGTCTTCTGCATGGATAAAACTTACTAACGCATATATATGGAATTTAGAAAGATGGTAACAATAACCCTGTATACGAGACAGCAAAAGAGACACTGATGTATAGAACAGTCTTTTGGACTCTGTGGGAGAGGGAAAGGGTGGGATGATTTGGGAGAATGGCATTGAAACATGTACAATATCATATATGAAACGAGTCGCCAGTCCAGGTTCGATGCACGATACTGGATGCTTGGGGCTGGTGCACTGGGAGGACCCAGAGGGATGGTATGGGGAGGGAGGAGGGAGGAGGGTTCAGGATGGGGAACACATGTATACCTGTGGTGGATTCATTTTGATATATGGCAAAACCAATACAGTATTGTAAAGTTAAAAAATAAAATAAAAAGTAAAAAAAAAAACAAACTTGCTTCCTCGTTTTCCTATCTTCCTTTTTTTTTTTTTTTCCCTTTTAAAATCAGACCAGAATAAGATTGCCATCTTAACTCTTCATGAGCTGATGGCTTTTTAGTTAGAGGGGGTTTAGGCCACAACTGTCCTATAGAAACAGGAAACAGGTGTGAACCACATATGTGATTTTGTTTCCTACTAACCACATGAAAATAAAACATAAAAAGAGATTAATTTTAATAATCTTTTATATTCAACCCAACATATCCAAAATATTTATCACTTCATTCTGTAATCAATATTATAAAATTACTGTGCATCCTTTTTTTTTTTTTTTTTTTGCATTTCAATTTGGACTAACCACATTTCAAGTGCTCAGTAACCACATGTGTCTAGTGACTACCATATTGCATGTGTCTGTATGTGTGTGTGTTTAGTCCTGTCTGACTCTTCACAACCCCATAGACTTATAGCCTGCTAGGCTCCTCTGTCCATGGAATTTTCTGGGCAAGGATACTGGAGTGGGTTGCCATTTCCTACTCCAAGGCAACCCAGGGATTGAACCCGCATCTCCTGCATTGGCAGGAGGATTCTTTACCTTTGTGCCATCTGTATGGTGACCTACGCCTTACCATATGGCATAGGTCAGGTTTAAGACTAATTCTTCCCCTTCCCTTTCTGCCCCACCCTGACCTCCCTTAAAGCTGTCTGAGAAATTTAGGAATAAGCTAAATCACCAACCCCAGATTTTGTCAGGAGAGTGAGATGCAAACAGACAGTAAATTATCCAGTATTGTTGTCCAGCTGGTGAGTGCCACAGCCAGAGCTCAAACTCAGTTTTTCTTGATTCAATTTGTTGTTTCTTCCAATTAAACATCTAATTTATGGATTACAATTTATAAACAGAACTATTGGAGCTCAGATAAATGAAGTCACAGTGTGTTTCACCGAGAGGAATTGATAAATTCCTCAAGGAATAAAATGACAGGTTCCTGACACGATTATGTGATTGAGTGGGTAATGCACTGGCTCCTTAATACCATAAGAACCTATTCTCCTGAATTTTATGGAAAAAGAAACCTAGAGGCCTGATTTGCCATGGGAAAAAAAAGTCTATAAAAATCCTTTAATATGGCATCCTCACATTGATGTTGATGACTCTTGCATCATATATAGTACATAGTACATATAGTACATAGTACTATACTTGGCTCATAGAATCTCATAAACATTTGCTAAATCGCATTAAGCATTAGTAAATAGGAGATCAAAGCTAGAAGTAGTATTGGAAACCATCTAGTGTAAACTTTACAGAAGACAGTGGTGGCAAAGTGCCCAATAATTCAACAAATTGTAGTACCTTCTCCCTCCCTTTAATGTTTCAGATCAGAGAAGTGACTTGCTCAAGGTCATACAGCCACTAATTTCTAGAATTGCAGGTCTCTGTATATGCCTAGTGACTTTTTAAAAGCATAACTTCAATTCCTCTAATTAGACAGAATTGAATCCATATCTAAGCCATGTCTTGTGAATGGAGGGAGTTTGGAACCTCAAGATATGACATCTAAATTGGAAATTTAGAAAGCATTTACTGAGCCTGAGAGAATTATCTGTTTCTTGAGAGTGCTGTTAAAAAGCTACAAGAATGCAGTTATTTTGGATTTGTTTTAGTGCTCTTGTATTTTTAGAATTTCCCCATAAACACCTCCCTTGAGGAATATCGGCACTTGGCATGCCGTGGTACCTCAGGATGCCTTTAGCAGATGCAGTTGACAATTTGATAGAACATCTGGATTCGTGTGTTTCTGAGAAAGCCCAGGTGCCTATTCAAGATATTCTTGCTTTTTGACTCTTCAGTTTGGCTAATTCTTCCCTTCTTTCTTGAGCACAAGCAGACTTCCTAGCACAGAACCGGGCCACCTGTCAGGATGGAGTTATTTCTGCCCAAACACACGGCTAGGTTCCAGACTGCCAGTTGTTCAATACAGACTCTTTGTTCAGATAATTGAGGGCATGTTTATAAAGCAAGGGCCATAACAGCAAGGGCTGTGGAGTGGCATCCACGCTGAGAAGTTTGATGAAATCAGGCCTCCATATAACTTAGTCTAGCATGGTGATGTTGCTCTGAGAAGTGAGGTGGAAGAAAATATCCCCAGGATAAAAAAGAACAGGATGAAAAATCCTGGTTAAAAAAAAAAAGAAAAACAAACAAGATATGGATTTTTTTCCTTCCCAGACAGATTGTTAAATAGGCTTTACTTGTTCATTGGGGTCTGGTAATGAAAGTTGACAGGATATTAAGGTTATTTCAGGTTCTACTGTCTCCCAGGGTCACATAAGCCTTCTGTTATGCATGTTAATCCATCTCAGCATTCCTGCCAGGAACTGCCTAAGTAGGGCAATCGGTTTAGTATGCACCCTTCCCTTTTACAGTTTAGTTGAGAGGCAAAACCTACCAAATAGCAGAATATTCATTGAAAATCAGATGATGTTTTTCTATTCTGAAGACACAGCATCAAAATTTGTGATTAATAAATGATGCATCCGACTGCTATTTCCTCAGAAATGCAAATCAAAAAGAAGAAAGCCACATCTCCCTCCTCTCCCCATTTCTTTTTTGGTACATGCATGTGCACACATGCTCAGGTGTGCATCTGTGAAGGTACATAAAACTAAACGTTGAATTTAACTATCATAGACCGGAAATGCTGGTTGGCTCCTGCCAAGTCCAACTTGTATTCTGTCTTTCTTCCTCTTTAGGCCTACCACTTCATCGTCTGCAAACTCACCACCAAATATCCCATTAGCTATGGAAGGGGAACAACATCAGAAAGAAAATACTGGAGATATAATTAAATCTTGGTGAAAGGGAGATTGCAGAGGTGTGATTCTAGAACTAATCCTTTAGTAATGATGTGTTCCCCCTCCACAAGAGGGGCTTCTTGGTGGGGACATTCCCACACCATGGACAGAAGAGCCTGGCAGGCTACAGTCCATGGGGTCGCAGAGTCACTAAACAACAACAAAGAAACACCAACAGACATTATACTGGACAAATCCTTGAAGGAGACTGTAAACTTTTGTGATTATAAAATAACCAGAACTATTCTCATGGTTGTTGCTATTTCAACCTTAAATCGATTGTTTTCCACAACTGATGACTGTCACGGCAACAGCAAAGGGTTTGGAATTCATTTGATTGTTAGAATCCAGCCTTACCACTTACTAAATGTGTGGTCACAAGGAAGATCCTTAACCTCTCTAAGCCTCAGTTTTCTCATATATAAATAAAATGGGAATAATTGTACCTACATCTTAGGATTCTTACAAAGGTAAATGAAATATACGTACTCTTTGGCTCTGTAATTGGTGATCTTTTAATGGTCACTACAGTAATGATGAAGACAAATAAAAATTCAAGATTAGTTCTAGTGAACTGTTGCCGCCTTTTGTCTGCTTCTTAAGGGTTATGACATTATACCAGAGCAAGGTGCTATGTGCCCTAGCCTAAATGGTCAGTGCAGAAGGAAAAAATACCCCTTTTTACCCACATTTATCTTTGAACAAAACCATAAAAATAGGTTCCATTCTCTTCTCTTCTGATAAAAGCAAAATGTATTCACTCTAAGTGGCTATTAGAGGGCCAATCTCTGTATAGCCCATTCTATATAATAGGTACTCAAAACTCATTCACTCTATAATGGCTTAATATTTTCTGTACAGTGACTAGTGGTGTTGGAGGCTCCTAATAAAACATTACATCAACTCTCGTACCTCAGAATCTTTGAGGCAGATGTTTTCGTAACATCCTGTAAATACTCCAATTGTCTCAAACGGCTGAGATTTCACCTTTGTACCATTTTCAGAAATGTGCCCATTGAGTAATGGGCCTGTCGAATCTGTTTGACGTTTATTGGTGCTCAATGTGTAGGAAGGTTGGGAGATGTAGCAGAGCACACTCTAAATAAATCAATGGAAGAAAGCAAAGTAAATCACAGGGGGAAATTACAGTGTCCAAATCATTTATACACTGGTGATTACCATTTCACCTGGGTCCAACTGATGTCACACAAGAGTCTCTAAAGCCCTTGGAATCATTCGTCAACCCGCGTAAGCCTGCTCATCCAACACTTCCACGCTGCATCGCCTGTGGCAGCAGCGACTTACAATAGTCTAGTACAGGCAGATTAGTTAGCAAGGAGGGGAACATGTGGAGTAGAAAATGGATTAGATTTAGAGAGGTTCTGCTACCATTTCTGCTCTATGTCTTCTTAGGGAAGTCACTGTACATCTCTGGACCTCAGTTTCCTTAACAAGAAAATGTACGTGTATCTATGTGTTTTTGGAAGTATGTGTGTAGAAGATTGGTTGTAATTTGCATAGTTTTGAAAAGATCAGAGCCTCTGTTTCATTATTATCTAACTCAGAACTTAATATAGAAAACTGATAAAAACAGAATTTATGTTTGGGCAAAGGGACCCAGAGCAGACTGAACTTTTACCTATTTCCTATGGCAATTCCAAACAGACTTTCATAAATACCTAGAGTTCTCCTATCTATGTGTGATTACATGGTCTGTGAAGCCCTACCAACTCTAATTTTATTTGAGTCGATGGCAAATTCACCTGCACAGATACAATGTTGGATTTATGCAAATAATTTATTAGTTTTTAATTTATTAATTATTTTGCAAGTTATGAAAATAATTTATCAAGTCTTTATAGTAGTTGGTTTCAAGTCTCATGAGTCTGTAGTTTAAGTTCCTTTATATTTTACTAATTTAAAATAATAAAAATGTCCTTTGTGTATTGTTCCCACCACCTGTATTATTCTTATAACAAATGGCTAAATTGTGTTCATTTAAAACTCTAAGCTCCTTAGAGAGTCTGTTTCCAGTTAGGATGGTGAAAGTCCCAAGAGACTGTTGCGCTCATCCTGGTAATGAGAATAAGCTGGATCATCTACAAAGTCATAGATTTGTCCCCCATTAGGGACTTGAGGATTCTAAGAAACCTAAATGAATCACATTCCAGGAAACACAAGTTTTTCCTAGAAGAGCAGAGATAATCAGAGATGCCTTCAAACTAGTGGAGGAATGGGAGGTGGGGTGAATCTGACACAGACTGGGGTAAGGAAAAATCCGGCAATTACACTTCTTGGAATTTACCCAAAGAAACTGAACACTTCTGTCCACACAAAAACCTGCACATATTTATAGCAGGTTTATTCGTAATTGCCAGAACTTGGAAGCAACCAGGATATCCTTCAGTAGGTGAATAGATAATCTGTTGTACATACAGACAATGGAATATTATTTGGTGCTAAAAAGAAATGAGTTTATTAAGCCATAAAAAAACATGAAGAGATCTTAGATACGTATGTTGAGTGAAAGAAGCCAATTTGAAGATGTTATATATGGTATGATTCAAAATTATGGAGATGGTGAAAAGATCTGGGATTGCCAGAGTTTTGCAGTCAGAGGGATAAGTAGGCAGAGCACAGAGGATTTTTAGGGCAGTAAAAACACTCTGTATGACACCTAATGATAGATTCATGGTATTATACATTATAGAATATAATACAACACCAAGAGTGAACTGCAATGTAAACTATGGACTTCAGGTGATTATGGAGGGTCAGTGTAGGTTCACCAGTGATAACAAATGTACCACTCTGGTGAGGGTGCTGGTAATGAACGAAGCTCTCCATGGTTTGGGGCAGAGTGATATATTGGAAATCTCTGTACATTCCTCTCAGTTATGCTATAAACCTAAAACTGCTCAAACAAAAAAAAAGTCTTTAGACAATAATCATGTAAATATATTAAGGTATTAATGGAAAAGATGAATAAGAAACATGAATATGAACAGGGAGTCTTAGCAGAGAAATTGTAACAACAACGAAGACAAATAGAAATGTTGTAAGTGAAAAAAATAAGAGGGAGGGGACATATGTATATCTATGGCTGATTCATGTTGATGTTTGGCAGAAACCAACACAGTTCTGTAAAGCCATTATCCCTTCAATTGAAAAATAAGTAACTTAAAAAAATTATTTGATGGGATTAATACACCATGGTGATTTGTGTCCTTTTTAAAAGTAGTTTCTTTAAAAGTTACAATATATGTTTATATGTTATCCCAGTCTACCTTCAGACCACATTAAACTAGTTTACCAGCAGTGTAAAAACCTTACAACCGTAAAATTTTCTTTATACCTCTCTTATTCTTCTTGCTCATGTTATCATACATTTTACTTTTAGATATGTTAAAACCTTCAGATCATTGTTATTAATTTGCTTAAATGGTCAACAGATCGATTCAGGCTTTTCTTTTTTTTTTTTTGGTGTACCGTGTCTTTGTTGCAGCATGTAGGATTTTAGTTCCTGAGCCAGGAGTTGAACCCATGCCCCCTGCATTGGGAGTGTGGAATCTTAACCACTGGACCCCCAGGAAAGTCCCTAGGCCCTTCTTTCAAGTATCTTTCATCTTTTATTCAACATATTCAATCTTTCCTCAACCCCCTACATGTGGAATATAGTCATAATAACTGTTTTAATGTCCCTGTCTATTAATTTTATCATGTGTCATTTCTGGGTCAGTTTTAATTGATTGATTTTCCCTCTAGTTATGGATTGTATTTTCCTTCTTTGTGTGCCAGGTAGCTTTTGACTGGATGCCAGGCATTGTGAATTTAACCTTGTTGAGTGCTGTAGGCTTTTGTATTTCCATGCATATTATTGAGCTTTCTTTTGAAACATAGTTAAGTTACTTGGAAACAATTTGATCTTCATGGATGTTACTTTTAAAAGGTGAAATGAGAGCTGCATTTGATCTAGAGTTAGTTTTTCCCAGAACTGAGGCAAGGCCTGTCTTAGTACTTTAACCCAGAAGTTAGTTGGCAAATGTTTCTGTAAAGGACCAGGTGGTAAATATTTTAGGCTTTGTGAGCCATCTAGTTTCAGCTTTAACTACTCAACTCTATCATTAACTACTCAACTCTGTCATTGAAAGAAAACAGAAAATGCGTAAAGAAATGAGGGTAGCTGTATTCCAATAAAACTTTATTTACAAAAATAGGTGGCAGGCTACATTTGGCTTGGGAGCTATAGTTGCCTACCCTAATCAACCAAGCTTGATTAATGAGGTTTTCTCCCCTGGCTGTGCGGAACAGACATTATTCCTGGCCCTGATTGAATTCCGGGTGCTATTTTCTGGATTCTCTTTGAGTAGTGTCCTCACTCTTATTTGTTCAGCAGTACTTGGCGGAATAATTAAGGGGGATCCTTTCCCTGCAAACTTTGGGATTTTTCTTTCTGTGCAGTGCGCTCTCTCCCCTGTAATCTGCTCTGTGAACTGTTGGCACTCTGGCTTTCCTGAATTCCCTTCTCTATTTCCTCAACTCAGGTAGTCTGCCCTTTCTGCACCATGGTCTGTAATCTTTTTCCAGAGGGTGAATTGGGGCACTCAAAATAGTTTCCACCTTTTTGCCTCCCAGGTCTCAGGGATTGCTCTTCTTCTTTGCTTGATATCCAATATCTTGGAAGCTGGTCTTTATAGAATTTTAAGTGGTAGGGTAAAGCTGGTCCCTTTTATTTTATCTTTGCCAGAAAGTAACAATATCCCCCTGGAGAAGGAAATGGCAACCCGCTCCAGTATTCTTGCATGGAAAATTCTATGGACAGAGGAGACTGGCTGTCTGTAGTCCATGGGGCCACCAAGAGTTTTCATGATACATGAAGCTATGTCCATGAATTATTTCCCCCTGCTGCTGCTGCTGCTAAGTCGCTTCAGTCGTGTCCGACTCTGTGCGACCCCATAGACGGCAGCCCACCAGGCTCCCCCGTAGAGCTCTCTTCTGTAAGCAAAAATAAGCATCAAGCACACAACAGATGAATTTATCCATCTGTAAGAATAACACTATCTTAGAGAATGACTGGGAATTAAGTTATTGGAGAAGACTTGGGGAGTGTGCTTCCCAGGTGGTGCTAGTGGTAAAGAATCCGCCTGTCAATGCAGGGACATAGGAGACCTGGGTTTGATCCCTGGGTCAGGAAGATTCCCCTGGAGAAAGAAATGGCAACCCACCCCAGTATTCTTGCCTGAGAAATCCCATGTACAGAGGAGTCTGGTGGGCTACAGCCCATGGGGTCCTGAAGAGTCAGACATGACTGAGCACAAGCATGATGTGGAATATGCAGGTCTAATCAATCACTGTAGTATATGTTCAGAAATTAATGGTAACTGCAGAAGCTACAAAATGATCAATTAAGGTATAGCCTATCTCTCTAAAGTATTTATTAATCCTATTTATTACTATTATTTCAATCTCCACCTTTGACCCTAGAGCTGACCCTCCTTTAATGACAAAGGAAAAATTCTTTTTCCTCTCTCTTTTCATCTAGCATATAGAATGGGCATAAGAATATTTTAAAAATTTCTCAGGTAATTCTAATGTACAGCCAGGTGGTGTTAATATAACTGCATGCTGAATAACACTAATTGAAGTAGCATCTCATAGAAGAAAACACCCGATTTCAAACTGTGGCAATCATGAAAATTTTTTTTCATTCAGTAAGTGTTTACTAAAGGCTTTCTATGTACAGAACAGGTGCCCAGTGGGTATAGAATGAATAAAGGCATGGTCACTGTTCTGAGAATGCTTACCATCTAGTTGGGGAAACAAATACATGTGAAATAATTGAGCAAAAACGCAGGCTGTGGATAATTAGCTCTGGAATGGAGTGGACAAACAGCATGCTGCTGCTAAATCGCTTCAGTCGTGTCCGACTCTGTGCGGCCCCAGAGACGACGGCCCACCAGGCTCCCCCGTCCCTGGGATTCTCCAGGCAAGAACACTGGAGTGGGTTGCCATTCCCTTCTCCAGACAAATAGTATAGTCTATAAAAATTCAGGAAAGCAGAAAGTCAGAACAATCTGAAGTAGTCAAGGCAGGCTTTGTCAGAATTGGCATTTTTCTTCAAATAAAACATTTTGAAAGTCTATTAATAAGAAAACAGAAATTCTTACTTGCCAGGGACATCCTTTCTTTCTCAATTTAAGATGGATCAATGGAAACTTTGAGAACTAGTTTACACAGTACAATTAATGCTAATGATTTCCAAAAAAAGTGTCTCAGTAATTTACTTGTGTCTTCAATGTCTAGAAATTCTGTTGGCAATTTAAAAATGTTCTTTTTCCTAAAAGAAGCATATCTGATACTAGTATTATTATTATTTTATTTGAGATGAAAAGGGAGGGATACTTAACACCTAAAACTAATTAAGTGTTTTATTTTTTTGAAATCCAAGAAAGTTTTGTCATAAACACATCTCCCTATTTTCAACATGTGCCTTTATTAAAAGAAAATTTTAGTCCACATTTTCCTGATTTATTTGACCTAAATAGTGCTTTGTGAAAACTATTCAATTTTTGATCGAATTTAGCTTTTCAAAGAGCTTTAGGTCTATCTATCTATATTGATCTCTCTATCTCCTTTCAGAAAACCAAGAAATGTTTTCCCAGGAGCAGAAGCAGATGGAGACCCAAAAGATCAGATCAAAAATGTAAGCAGAGCTCTCCTCTTATCCCCATTTCCACTTCCCTTCCAAATCCCATTTGGAAGGCTGGCCCTCTTGTTTGGTGTCCTTTGCCTCCTCTGACAATGGTAAAAGGAGGCCTTTTTAAAATAGAAGCAGTGGTGCAGCACATCCTGTTCAAGGAACAGCAGTGTCTGCACTTTGTGTCTAATGCGTGAAGCAGCTGTCTGAGTTGCTTGCCCCCAAATTGCCTTTGGATAGAAGTAAACAAACATGGACATCCAATGGAGTATATTTGAAACTGACCTCTGAGGCCATCTATTTTAAGCAGATTGTAATTTTGCAAAAGACATGGCCCCATTCCAAATGTTTATTTAGTGTTGAATGGTTTCCAATTGGCTGGTTGGTCAGCTTTTTTTTTTTTTTTGATGGTGTTGAAAACAAAGATACCAATAATAGATGTTGGATTTGCACTCATCTCGGTGTACAGCTATTCATTTTTGGAGGTGCCAGAATAAAAATTCATTATGGGGAGAGAGAGGCAAATAAGTCTGGCCATATGGCAGCTGGTTTTGTGGCAACCATTATTATTTCTACCCCTCACACCTGGATGTTAACGTTGTTTAGGAAAGAGTGTTAAAGTCCCTGCCAGCATAGTTCTTTTTTATAGACTGCATACTGTGTGCAAAGCACTGGGCTGAACTTCCTGCACATGATCTGCTTTTGCCCTCACAATGACCAGAAGCAGCAAGTGTTATTACCCTCATTTTAGAGATGAGGAAACTGCACTTCAGAGACCTCCAGCTGTAAGTTTGAAGTGAGGGTTAGTCCCAAGGTTTGATTCCAGAAGTTACTGTCACTTTATTTCATGAAAGATCCACATTAACCAGATTTCCCCTCTCCTGCTTATGTGCTTATGCTGTAGCAATTCTTTCCCCTTCTACCTGTCCCTGGTATGAATTTTGGCTCCAGGATGTGACAAAGTGGATGCCTAAGGATGAATATATTTTTTTTAAGTGGTAGCATTTATTATCCAAGTACAAAAGAAAGAGTCCTTCAGGGGATTGTACATGTGACCATATTTTCCTACACATATTTAGAAAGGAGACTAAAAAAACGAAAGCAAAAATTAAAAAAAAAAAACCTCACAACTCTTCTTGCATATCATTCATCTCACTTCCCTTTGTGCACCAAATGTTAATTTGCTTCTAGAAGAGACTTCTTTAAAGAGAACCTTGGGTTAAAAAGAGCTATAGGTTAAACTAACTGCATCTTGGCTACTGAAACTGGTCCTTGGGTGCAGAAGTGAGATTTACTCAGCCTTTTTCTCTCCCTAGTTTTGGGTCTCTTTCACTGAGGCATATGAATCATCAATTTTGAGACAGCTCTTGAGGACTTTCTGTCCCAGACATCTAGAGTCACCTCCTAATGGCAAACCATTGTGAGCCAAAATGCCAAGTGCTCTTGTGCTTACAAGTCACAGCCTTCTCTGTGTAATCATCTTGGAATTACTTTCACAGCCTAAGTTCTGCGTCCGTGCAAGTGTTTTCCTCTAAGCAGCACTTTTAGGAACTTGAGGAATTGCTGAAGGTAGGGAAAAGTTTTAGGAGATCTAGATTCTAATTAACTTTTCCTGTAATTAACAGTCACCATCCCCTCTGTGCATGCAACTGAGACTCTCAAAGATAAAGGGAAGCACTGAGGAAGATAGCAGCCCAGGCTCAAAAAGCTCACAGAATTCTTCCCCTTACCAAGATTTTCTTTTAAAGTTTTTTTTGATGTGGACCATTTTTAAAGTCCCTGTTGAATCTGTTATTATATTTCTTCTGTTCCATGCTGTGTGTTTGTTTTGTTTATTTGACTGTGAGGTATGTCACAGATCCCACTGTCCTAGGTCCCTGACCAGGGATTGAACCTGTAGCCACTGCATTAGAAGGCGAAGTCCCAGCCACTGGACCACCAGGGAAGTCTCCCCATTTCCCAGGATTTTAAAGTGAAAATCATCCTAGGAATATGGGTTGCATGAGAAGGAAGGGGAAAAATGATGATTTTTTTAAAAAAGCATAAACTAGATGTTATCTTTCTCTGCAGAACTGAATAACTTTGTCATATATTAGTGAATAGATTTTCTCAATATCCCATGACATCTGTGCCTTCTTTTCTATGATGTTTAATAGTTTATTGCTGGATAGATGAGGGTTAAATATCCCAGTGCACCAATCAACTTCTCCTGTTTCCTCTTTTCTCCATTCTTTTCTGTCCAATAGACTTACCTTCCCCAAGCTCCTGGAATAGACTTTTCAGATTCTAGCTGCTCTTCATGGTGTCTGCATCACCCAGCAATTACCAGTTCTTTCCTCTTTACCTACTGAAATCCTTCCTATCCTTTGAGGCGTATTTCAAACATCACCTCCCCTCATAACGTGCTTTACACAAAATACTCCTCCAGTGGATAGTCTCGATAAATTTTCTTGGTTACTCTTGCCATAGTTAATGGTTTTCACTTTTCCAGACTGGATGGACTTCCTGTTAACTTTCTGTCTCTTCTGACTCTCATTCCAACTCTCTCTTTCAGTTTATGGGTTATACAACTTGAGTATGATCTTTCCAGTCAACAAATCTCTGTCTCCTCCGCATAAGTTGCCTCTTTGACCACTTTGACTATATTCATTCCAAGACTGCATTTTAAGGTTTCAGTGCCTTTGCCTCTGAAATCCTCTTTCTAGCACATCCTCTCATTTCCCTCTTACTCACTTATTGCTGTGGTTTCAGTCCTAGCATGCAGCAGTTTCTTTTGCTATAGAGTCTTCTTTTCAGCATCTTTCCCCTCCCATTCCTTCTGCACAGTTCACCTTCTTGTGTTATCCCTCTTCCCTAAATCACTTTTTTCCTCCCAACTGTCAATCATGTGTCCAACTTAGCCTAGTTAAGTGTGCTTCTAAGGCAGTACTTTTCTCCCTCTCCACCTTCCGACTGCTAGGCAGTTAATGTCCCTCATCTTGGCTTTGCCTTCTAAAAGCTTCTGCTGCCTCTGTCAAATACACAAGCTGTCCACCTGCCATGGCCTGTTGTGTCCAACAGACCTTGTATTAATACTAATGGAGTTAGGATTGATGCCCACCATCAGAAGAGCCACATAAGCACTCAGAGCCCAGGATAAAACTTGAGTTCAGTTGTGTTTGATTTCCACTGCCATACAGCTGCTCCCCTTCATCTGCTGGGAGTCCCTAGGTACAACCTGCCAAGACCACTGCCCACCCAGGTTCTTAACCACTCAATGAGGTCATTTTTGATTCTGAATTGTTTTGTTTCCTGGTGCCTCTCTGAGTTGCTCACTGCTATATTGTTTGCCCTTCTTTCTGCCTGACTACTGGGGCCTTGAGCTCTTCCTGCCTCCTCTTGCCTCTGAACCATTTCCTCCCATTCTCAGACTGCTCTCCTGGTTCATCTTCCCCTTTATAAGAATATGGTTTGCTCTTGCCTTTACTGTCCACTTAGGCCTTCGGGCCCTGTCTGACTTCCTGGGCTTCTGGCTTCCATTGCCTGTACAGATCCTCATCTCAGATCAATTTAATGACTGCATATCAAGCACTTACTATATATAATTCACTGTGTGATTTGTGTCAGAGATATAAAAATAAGTAATACAAGTACTTTGTCACAAGGAATTACAGTGTAATGTAAGGGTGATTTATTTGTACAAGGCAGACTATGATACATTCCCTAAATGAGATTCAAGAAAGTGAAAGGTGAAGTTCAATGTGTGTGTGTGTGTGTGTGTGTGTGTTGGGTTCTGGGTAGTGGTGAACAGGACAGTTTGCTTGGAACAGGTGACATGTAGGACTGATTTGAAGATGAATAGGGACATAGCCAAAGAAATACATGTTTGGACAGAGAGTTAAGTTTGGCTAGACTTGCAGTAGTATTTTTCAAAAGGAAGATACTACTATTTTACAGAAGTCACCCGCCACTTCTGTGACAGGTGCTTGGGATGCTGAACGTTCCACTCATTAAATGACACTGTGACCTCCAGTCACTGAGGTAAACAAACACAACTCTGACACAATTTCCAGATGCCTTGGGGATGGTACCATCCTCCTGAGCAAATCGCTGCACCATGGATGGCATATGGGAAAATCCAGAAAGATCTACTCAACTGAGGAGTTTCTGCCAAAGTAGGATTGAGTGAGAAGCTACTGAAAATCTTTAAACATGGATGACAGTCTCTAAGATACTCTTTGGAAAGCATTAGAATATTACTCTGGCAGTGAAATAGAGGACAGCAAACAAGAGAGCCTGGATTAGGGGGTGGGAAGAGTCAGAGGCTGTTGAGTAATGCAAATAAGGGATGATAGCAAATTATGCTGGATACATACATACAATGTTGCCTTCATTGGGTAAGACAACTAGTTGGATATGGGGGATAAGGGGAGTTGAGTCAACAGTGATTCTCAGGTTTTGAACCTGGTGGCTAGAGGGGCCATATACAGAAATAGGGAGGTCAGAAGGAGGAGTTGGTTTCAGGGCAAGATGATGAGCTCAGTTTGAAGCCTGTTGTGTTTGTGCAACCCAAGAGGACACTGAGTGACCGGAGTGGTGCCACCAAAGACCAGTGGCCACTTAATGAATATAAATTATGCTACTTGAAAGGCTATGTTTTTAAGGTCTTTGAGACAAATTGTTTCTTAAGCCCATCACACACTGCCACCCTCTAGTCACTTTGCATCAGCCAGCCTCCTCATCTTCCTCTTTTCTTTTCTCTCCCTTTCTCCCTCCCTCCTTCTCTCCCTTCCTTCATTTCCTCTTTCTTTTTCTTTCTTAACAATGAACTTTCATCCCAGTTCAGATCAGAATGCTCCTCAAATTGAAATCAGCATTTTGAATTAGTGACTGAGCTTTTTAATAAAATATTAGGTAATGGATGTACCAGGAATGAACTAAAAAAGATGCAAGCTTTTCTTAATGATTTCAGCTTTATTCCCTGGTGTCTCTCACCGAAGAAAGGTCATGAACAACAAGGCACAGACACATTGGATCCAGAATTGCTAAAGTAAGTTTTCTCCTCCAGCAGAGTCCCTGAGGATATTGAATCTGGCTGAGCTGTTCAAGGTTTCATATTCTCCCCCTAAGTAAATTAAATCAGGAGCACATCTCATCACAGAGATCCACACAAAAGCCTGCTATACCTTTTTGGCAAGCAGTGCTGGAAATGGAGCTTTTAGAAATTCTAAAAGCCTGCCTCCTCCAACCATCTGCGTTTGGCTGGTCCAGCTGCGTCCATGGCAGGGGTGGGGACGGGACCACGGTGGCAAATTTCATCCATGTCTGAGCCAAACAAAACCCAGATGGGCTCCTTTCAACATTTTCTCTCTTTTGCTCAGTGACTTGGTGTGTATTTCTTCCCCGAAGCAGCCAGTGATCCTTCTGGGAGTGAGTGGTTATCTAACCTTTTTCCCCCAATGTTGAACGTGCTTTAAGTGTGAGGGTAAATGAATACAAATAGGAACGTGTTGGGAAGATACAGTAGGGAAGCCTTCTGTGGCTCTGCGAGAAGATACAAATGCCGGCTTAATTAGAAAATCAATCTTGCTGTCCGGCTGATTGATTACAATCCTCTGCTGGAGGTGGGAAAGAGTCGAGTCATGACGAGATAATTTTTTCCTATTACTAAAAGGAGGCCTAATGTACATCTCTAAGCAATTCAGCGTGAAGAACTTGTTAAAAACACACCACCTTTTCCCTCTTGTTAATTGAATCTTCGAGGGAGAAGAGGAGCAATCACATAGTTTGCATTTGTGAAAACTCTTATATTTTTTTTTCCTAAGGATCCCTGAGTTCTGAGAGGTGATTTAATAACTTTATTTCTAAAAAATGGAGATTTTTTTTTATAGGATGGAGGATGGACACCTGCTTACCACATCCACAGAACACTGGCTTAAGTGATAGGGTTTATATCCCTGGAGGAAAGAGTTTACATGTTTGATGATCAGTTTACATCTCTTGGCCCTCATCAGTATCCTCATCAAAACACACTGTGAGGGTAAAAGTCAGATGTTATTTTGTCTACTTGGGTTTCCCTGGTGGCACAGATGGTAAGGAATCCAGCTATAATGCAGGAGACCTGGGTTCGATCCCTGGGTCAGGAAGATCCCCTAGAGAAGTGAGTGGTTACCTACTCCAGTATTCTTGTCTGGAGAATTCCACAGAGGAGCCTGGTGGGATACAGTCCATGGAGTTACAAAGAATTGGACGCGATTGAGCAACTAACAACTTTCACTTTTCAGATGAGAAAATAGGCTGTGAGAGTTTAACCTGACCAAGATCACATGGATGGTGAACAGAGGAGCCTGGAAGAAAAGCGATCTGTACTGCAAACCCCAGCATTTCCCACATACTGCTCGGCTTCTAAAGAAAGTCAGCAAGAGTAGCTGACCCATCTGTGTTCTCTCTCTTGCCTTCTATTGGTTCTGTGGTCAGATCTGCTTTTCATGCCCCATCCTGCACACATTCTAAATCCAGAAGATAAGTTTTGATTGAACAGAGTTCTCATAGTTCTGATCTGCATTTCTCATATTTCCAGTCTTGAAAAGGCAAAGCTTCTTCCTTCAATTGTGGAGCGCCATCAGCCATCTCTCTATTGCTTAACTCTTCTACTTTATTTGTCATTTCGCAAATGTGAATAATGATGCAGCTATAGCTCTCTTCCCCTAAGGATGATCTCTACTGATACTCTTTCTGCAGAAAAGCCTCTGAAAACACTTGCTGCAAATGAAATTGGAAGAAAGATTTTAGAAACCTTCCTAGCTTAAAGGATACTAAGAAAAAAGACTTCAGGTCTAGGAGATCCTAGAAGAATGTCCTCTGCTACTTAGAAACCCTTTCCTTGGGTTCTTTCTTGTCCCACAGTATCTCACTTATTCAATAGGTTTTTATTCCAGGCTTTCCCCCAACCCATATTGACCCTTAATCTTGAGCTAAAACATTTTCTCCCTCATTTCAGTGAAGTTTTGCAATTCAGGCATTTCATGCACTCTCACATGTGGATTACATTTGTACTATTTAATCATTTCCAAAAGCCCACAGTCAAGACCAAGCTTATTAGTTAAATGGAACCAACGTTCTCTGGGCAGTGTTCATCCCAAACTTCATTTTATGAGAAACACAGTGAGGCTTGTTATTAAAATCAAGAGATATTATTTGTTTCAACGGTCAAAGACTGCAAGAATAATGAAATTATGCAATAATTTTAAGATTTCATTTTGGGTACTCACTTCAGCATAATGAACTTTATTATATAATGCTGCAATCATTAAAATAAACCCTTAAAAACAGACTCAGAGAAGGCCATCAGCCATCATTCCATCAAACTCACCTAACTAAAAGAAAAAGAGCAGATGTGACTTCTGTAGCATCATGTATATGGAAATCTCTGACCTATAAAAGAAACGTATACTTTATAAGGAGCATTTATTTGAGGTACCTGTGTTTTCTTCACTCTGTGATCCTCTAGGTGTGGTGCTAAAAGGCAGTGAAATATCTTGAGTACTGGAAGCAGAAGGAAGAATGCCCAAACCCAGAGCTGTTGAGAACAGTGTGTGTGTGTTTGTATGTGTATGTGAGAATTCAAGGAGAACAATACAATTTCAGTGTATTCTGTACATTGTAGGCTTTTACCACTGTTGTGTGGAACACACTTTGCATATTTTTGGGTAGAGCTTAATTATTATGATTTTACTTCCGAAGCCGAAGGTTGTGCTATTCAACCCAATTTACGAATGGGGAAACTGAGGCGAGAGACAGTAGATCATTTCCCCAAGGTCACACAGATAAGTCTTGGCACATCCAGGAGATCGTTCCTGTGCTCTAACTGTAAAGCTTGTGCTTTAACCTGCTGTGTACAGTATACTGTCTGTAATTATACATATAGAAATAACCAATGGGAAAAGAAACGTGGTACTTGAATTTGACACTGTCTCACAAAGTATGTTGCCTACGGATTCATGTATAAAAATCAACTGTTAATTTGAAAACTGGTGATGGTTTGGGTTTCGTTTGCTCTGAGGCTTGATGTGTGCGTGTGTACTAAGTCACTTCAGTCATGTCTGACTCTTTGCAACCCCACAGACCATATAGCCCTCCAGGTTCCTCTGTCCATGGAATTCTCCAGGCAAGAATACTAGAATGGGTTGCCAGTCCCCTCTCTAGGGGATCTTCCTGACCCAGGGGTTGAACCAGGTCTCCTGCATTGTGGACAGATTTTTTACCATCTTCCTTTACCAGGGAAGCCCTGAGGCTTGGTAGAGCTCATAAAATACAGCTGATTCTTAAAAATGTCTTTCCCTTAAGTATGGAGGTATAAAAATGTTTAAAATGTGTTAAAATTTTGAGGTAAATTAGCCATGGATTTATGACACAATAATATTTTCAAACGCTCCAAAATTTTACGGAGGGCTTCACATTTCAGTGATATTTCTTTAAATACAAAGAACTTCATGGAACATCTTGAGATAAGATTCCTACCTTAAGATTTTGCCTCCCCCTTTCTTCTTTGGTTTTGAGAGAAATCAGAATTTGCTCACTTTGTGTTATCACTGACCTTGTAAACATACTTAAGGTAAAAATGATGGCAGAATCAACTCAGAATACTTGAACCTTAGGAGGTGGGGTTTGGCAAAAACATAGCCTGTTGAAGAACAAAACTAGATGGTTTTAGGAATCTGTAGTAGTCCCTTGCACTGTCATATGCTTAGGAAATATTTATTAACATTTTTGGAAATGACTAAGATCCTCTTGGTTAGACTAGTGTTTTCTCTATTTGTGGTTTTGTATTTATTTCTGAGTAATCCCAGATAACAATGGTAAACCAAAAAATCAGGCAACAAACCCTTTGAGTATACTAGTTTTATGCAAATTTAGATGGTATTATGAGAAAAGAATGTAGATCACTCCTGAAAAAGAAAAGGAAGGTTAAACGTTTCCACAGCATCTTTGGCCTCAAATGCAACTCAGTCTACACTCCTCTCCCAAATCCCATTTGCAGTGTTTGTCATGTGATGTGGGAAATCACTGGGAAGACCTGTGGAGGTGTCATATGTCAATAACTGCTGCAGATGGCCAGACACTTAAGTTTATTTTCTCAGTGACTCTTTCCCAAACCAGTGAGTGAGCTAGGAGAGACATCACTGCTCACATTTCACAGAAAAGTTCACAGAGATGTTAATAACATATTCAATATATATGAATAGCAATAGTATCATCAGGAGTTGACTCTAAGATTGCTCCATTCCAAAGCCCAGCCTCTTTTCACTTTTCGTGAATTTCTCTACATTTCATGAATGTTTCTAGTGACTATTTTATACTTGCCTCCTTCTTTTAGAAGAGCGAGTGTGAGACTATAAGGTTTGGATAAGAGAGTAACATTGAATAGGCAAGGTAAGATTGAGCCATTTATAGGCTCAACTAGAGATTTCATAAATAGCTACAATTGACAGATTTCAACTGCAGACAGATGGTAGTTTTGGCAAGGATCAGCTCAATTCCTCGAAGGTAGTTCTGTGCTACCAGAGCTGGTCTGCTCTACACTCCTTTGGGCTGGCTCAGCATGGAGTACGATGAGGAGGTTTCATCTGGCTGGACTGAATCTTAATATTTCACAATGTCAGAAATGAAATGAAAGGAAAGCTAATATACTTTGTATGTTACTTCCTCTTCCTAGAGATATTATCACAAAGGGACCTGGAATGTAGGTTGAAGAGATATATACTTGAAATTCCTATCTTCTCTCAGTAATTATTGATACTTGTGGCCAGCACAGATTCAACTTATTTTTAGATCAAATATACAGTTGGTAAACGAACTATATTTTAGGCTTGAATTAAACTCATTTTTCCTTCCAGTCTGTCCCAAATCTAATTGATTGGGCACCTTTCCACTTCATATTCTTGTTTATTTAGAGGAAATATAATACATATGTTTCACATTCATTTATATTTAATTTATCAAACTGCTATTTGGCAAGCAGCATATGGTGTCTCCTAGAAGATTCTTGAGGTGCTTACGATAAGATTTGGCTCTGCTAATCAGGACATGGAGAAGGGCATGGCAACCGACTCCACTATTCTTGCCTGGAGAATCCCATGGATGGAGGATCCTGGTGGGCTACAGTCCACGGGGTCACAAAGAGTTGGACATGGCTGAAGTGACTTAGCACGCACACACGCAATCAGGACATAGTATGATGTCTGGAGAGAAACAAAGTTCCCAAAGGGCTCTAAGTCAGCTCAAAGCTCCATTCAAAACTGGTTATGAAAGACTGAGTTTAGAAGAGTTCTTTTGTACAATTCACTGCTCTCTGAAACAGCCAGGAGAGATTGCTGGATAAAGGGTTACTGGACTCCTCAAACAGCTTGGTTTAATGTTTATCGTCCAGCCACAAATGAACAGATTGATAAATATACTATTTTATTTATGCACTATATACTAAACATTATGTGCTCTGCATACATAGTAAGTAGAACATTAAGGATTTGACTACATAAAAATTAAAAGTATATGATTAACTGGTAAGTAATATTGGCAACAAATGTGCCAAAGGCTAGTATATTTAATAAATGCAAAAGTATATTTGAAAATAATAATGTAAATATCCCACTAGAAAAATGAATACGACAGAAGGAAACACATGTAAACACACACACATATAAATGGGAAATTAACTTGTGCAAAAAATTTGGTTTTATTAATACTCAAATGATACAAATTAAAACAAAATGAGATATAATTTTTAAACTAGCAAATTTGCAAAATAATGTTAAAACATTAAATGCTACCAGGAGTTTTTTTTTTTAACATAATCTGTAGGTTGAATTGCAAACTAGTATAATTTTCCTAGGAATGCATTTAACAATATGAATAACATTCTTAAAAGAGTTCATGTCCTTTCATGCAATAATTTTACTTCTAGGAATCTGTCCAAAGTTGTGGGCAAAGATTTATATGCAAAAGTATTTATTGCATTGCTGTTTCTAATATTAAAAATAAAAAAAGCCAACTTTTCTAATAATGGAATTAAGTTATGGCTAAACAGGGTATATTGCATAAGCTATTATTCATTTACTAATATCACACTATAGCATTTAATGTCATGAGGAAATGCTATTGTATAAATGAGAAAAAACAGAAAATGAACTCATATATGATTCTAACTTTGCAAAAATAAAACCAGATACACAAATGCATGAAAATATGTATTAAAAGAAACCAGTTGTTATCAATTATGTGATTTTATTTTTATTCTTTATAATTTTCTGCCTTTTAAAAATAATGAGCATGTGTTAACTTTATAATCATAAAACATTAAATATTGCTTATAGCGAAGGAATTCTTTGAATTTCCAGTAGGCTAAAGCAGTAGAAGTGGTATATTCATCAAAAACTGATATGGTGTTTTTTGGGTTTTTTTGATGTCCATTAAATAACTCTCCTTTTCTCATGTTTTCATGGCAATAGTGGCGCCAGCTTTGAAAAGATCTATAAATGAAGCTTTGTTTTCATACAAAAATGATAATCTAGAAGAAAACGCATTCACTCTACCTAGTCAGTTAGAAAAAATCTCCCACAATTCATGTTAGAAAAATTTTCTGATTTCTGAATAAAATTTAGTTGGAAATTTCTTTAGGTACCTTCAGTTGATTGAGTTCAGTTCAGTCGCTCAGTCATGTCTGACTCTGCGACCGCATGGACTGCAGCATGCCAGGCTTCCCTGTCCACCACTAACTCCCTTAGCTTAAAGGAAAATAGTTATTTGAATAAGCCAGTTATCTTAAAAAAATTTTTTACATCTTTTCAGAAGGTATTTCCCCCATGAGTTTAGACTTGATTGACTTGATTTATCTACCTTATTAGGGAGAAGGGAATTTGGATACACAGCATAAGAAGATATAGTTGAGAAACTGGAAACTTTTTACAAACAAAATCTAGTCTGGAGAGATAACAGGATGTGGGAGTGAATTAAAACCTGGGGTTGCATTTTAGTTCTGCCACCTCAAAGATGTGTGAGCCTGTTCCATCAGGCTATAGTTCTCATCTACCTCAAAGGGTTCTTGTGAGGAATACATGTATATGTGTGAATTGTTATTGTTATCATACAATCTATGGAAGATGTACTAGAAATCAAGCTCCTGTTTTATCTTAATATTGATGAGTTGGACCAGAAGTTTCTTGGTAGAAGTTTCTTGGTAGAAGTCATCGAAACTTGTTAGAAGTCACTGAAACTTTCACTCCAATCTTTACAAATGTCCCCAGAAATTTTAATTTATGCTAAGAAGTATGGATGCCATACTTTTTGTTTGCTGGTAGTCCTACTGTCCAATCGCTCTGAATGCCCTGAAGATCAAATATTCTTTAAAATATATGTTTTTATATTTACAGTAAACTCTAAAAGAAATGAAATAGTCCACACATCTATTTTATAGCCACCTCATGTTTGTGTGCACCTTAATTTAAAAATAAATCAACCAGCTGAATGTAATATTTGTGAAGAAAACTTATCATTTTATAATTTTTAAAAGTTAGAAATAAAAAGTGCTCTGGATCAAAGTGTGTAGTGAAGAAGCCATGTCTCAGCTCGAGGAGCTTAGTGGATGGGCTTGCAGAGACAGACCCTCAAGAGAAAGTAGAGTCTGCCTGTGGGAAAAGCAGTTGACAACTATTTGTCACAACAACACACAGTAGGATATTTTTTTACCTCACTGCGAGGCTTGTGGGATCTCAGTTCCCTGACCAGGGTTCAAACCTGGGCCCTTGGCAGTGAGAACACAGAGTCCTAAACACTGTGCTGCAAGGGAATTCCCCCACAACTGGATTTTACACTCCAGGCAGTAGATGTTGGACAACCCCAGCCAAGGAGAACCAAGAGTTATCAGTTTAAATTCATGAAATGGCAAAGACATTTCTGGAAAAAAAATTGAACTTTTTTTTCCCTTGATAGCAGATTCAAATAAAAGGTCAGGAATGCTCATAGACACTGAGGCAGGCCAGATGTAGAGGGAAAACCAGGACCTCTTGTTTGCTTCTTTGTTTATGCTTCCTGTAAGTTGAATTTGGGCTTCTTAATAAGAACTTACATTTTGTTTAATTTCTGTTCTTACTGAGGTTTCTTTTTGTATGATAAGATAGTATAAGCATAATTTTCTTAATAATGACTGATTTTTTATGCATATAAACTTCAAGTGGGAAGTATGTATTCTATTTTAAAAATGTGAATTGAGTAACATGACAAAGAGCATTGTGCTACTCCAGAGATTCATTATAGAATTAGTGAGCCTCTGGAATATTTCAATCTAGAAGCCGTTAGGTGGGGATGAGCAGGAGTGACTACTGAACAGGAAGGAGGTGAGGTGGCAGAGTCGGGGTGGGGCAGGCTGGGACATCAGAACCTGAGTAAGGTGGAGGCATCCTCGTGAAGGTGGGGAAACTGGCAGCATCAGGAGACTGAGTACATATAGGGAGACTGACACAATAAGTAAATAAATTAATGATGGTTTTATGCTATTTAAGAAGAAAGTTATAAATGTAGTAGAGGAAAAAAATGCAATGAACCGTGTGATATTAGATTGGAATCGGAGGTCTGATGTGAACTCATTGTTACACACGCACACACACTCACACACACAACCCTTTAGCTTCCTAGCTCTGGTCATTGAGAGGCCCCCTGAGCCCTGGCATCCCAGTCACAATAAGCACCTCTAGTGGCCAAATCTTGATTTCAAAGTACCATTCTTTACTAAAAGAAGCTGTGATTGTTTGGAGAAATGACTGATTCCAAGACTGGGCCAGAGAAGGTATAAAAGAAACCTGGAATATCTTATTGCCCTAGGATGTAGGAAGTACTCAAAGGATGGTGGAACATGATGACAGAAACCTCTATGAAAGGACTCACATGAGCACTGGATAATCTGAACTTCAAAATAGATAATCTTAGTAAAGGATTATAACTCATTGAATAAAATAGGCTCCTTGAGTCCATACTAATACATCAATGGACAAATAATTGAGAAAGGTGGATGCTGACTAATGAAAGTAGAAAGAATATTTACATTAGAAAATTACCATTTGGCAACCATTACAGTAGTAACTAAGCCAGGAAACATCTATGAGTATTAGAACCAAGGGAGTAAAAGTTTGATGAGGAGAAAATATAGTCTCAAAGAAGTACCTACTATGAAGTATTTACATATTAATAAAAAAAAGAGTAACTTGAATAAACCTGGGCGATACCATCTTAATCCAATTATCAAAGTTAACCTTACCAGAAAAGAGACACAAGAAATTGTGACCACTTTATAGGACTTCTGAGACTTTACTGCCAAAGATAGATAACCTCGATTTAATCATGAGAAAACATCAGGCAGATTCAAATTGAGGGACATTCTACAAATAACTGGCATGCAGTTTTCATCAAGGACTTGGATATTATAGAAAGACTGGGGAGCTATTCCATATTGAAGGAGACTAGAGACACAAAGAACTAGATGTTTAAGTCTGTACTGGATCCTTTTGCTATGAACAAACAACATTATTGGAAAACTCAGTGAAAATTGAATGGGGTCTGATATTAGATGTTTTGTTGTTGTTCAGTCACTAAGTGGTGTCCAACTCTTTGCGACTGCATGGACTGCAGCACGCCAAGCTTCTCTGCCCTTCACTATCTCTCGGAGTTTGCTCAAACTCATGTCAATGATACCATCCAACCATCTCATCCTCTGTCACCCCCTTCTTCTGCCCTCAATCTCTCCCAGCATCACAGTCTTTTCCAGTGAGTTGGCTCTTTGCATCAGGTGGCCAAAGTATTGGAGCTTCTTCATCAGTCCTTCCAATGATTATTCAAGGTTGATTTTCTTTAGGATTGACTGGTATATTAGAGACAGTAGTCCTGTATCATGTTAATTTCCCCATTTCAATGGCTTTATTTTAATTATGCAGAAGAATGCCTTTGTCTGGAGGAAATTTATGCTAAATTCTTGAGGAGTTATATGATAGTATGTTGGTAACTTTAAAATGGTTTAGGAAAAAAACAATTTTTGTACTGTGTTTGCAGCATTTTTATAATTCTAAAATAATTTCAAAATAAAAATTAGCTTTAGTCTGAAAAAAATGAATAAGAAGTGCCCTCTGTCCTCAGAGAGGCTATTGTATAGTTGAAGGGCCATGACAACAAAGGTGAAGTCAGCAGGGTAAAGAGGGAGGCAGTCTGGTGACATGGTTACTTTTTGGGCTCTGGAGCCAAATGGCCCATCTCCAATAGTAGCCCTGCCATTACCAGCCAGGAGACCTTAAGGGGATGGAATAAAGTTTGAGGGACTCAGTTTTCTTCTCTATAAAAAGTGGATGATAATAGTATAACCTTATAGGGTAATGTGAAGTTTATAGAGCATAAGGCAAGTGCATAATACATGATAGCAATTATATTACTGCTGCTGCTAAGTCACGTCAGTCGTGTCCGACTCTGTGTGACCCCACAGACGGCAGCCCACCAGGCTCCCCCATCCCTGGGGTTCTCCAGGCAAGAACACTGGAGTGGGTTGCCATTTCCTTCTCCAATGCAGGAAAGTGAAAAGTGAAAGTGAAGTTGCTCAGTCATGTCCGACTTTTAGCGACCCCATGGACTGCAGCCTTCCAGGCTCCTCCATCCATGGGATTTTCCAGGCAAGAGTACTGGAGTGGGGTGCCATTCCCTTCTCCATATTACTAGTTATTGGCAATTAAACTCATGATTATTTGTAGTCAGAGAGATGCATCTAAATTCAAGCCCTGCCACTTTCTATGTGACCTTGAGCAAGTTACTCATTTTTCTAAGGTTCAGGTTCCCCACTGAAAACAGAAATAATGATCATGTTAATGAGTACCAGTAACAGAATAGGTGTGAGAATTAAATAAGATAATGCAAAATGCTTAGCACTTTCTAAGCACTTTCTAAATGTGTTATTGTCGCATAAATACAAGATGAAATATTAATAGAATAAATTCCATCAGATAAATTAAAAGCATGTGGCAGTTCTGAGAAGAAGGAAAAACCATCTGGGTAGAAGTAAGGGAAAAGCACTAGGTTGTAGAATTCTCTGGAACAACTGAGAAGTTTTTACTCTGATTAACAGATGCTAAGACTAGAAGTAGGGCAGGAGCAGTAGGAAAGAGGAAGAAGGAATGTGGTGGTCAAGGGAGAAACAAGAGTCATTTGTGATCTCTCAGCATTAACAGACAACATGCAGCCAGGAAGGAAGAGCCAGTGTGTGGAAAAGACACTGGATTAAAGTGTTGAGGGGATGCAGCAGGAAATGAAATTGGCTCTAGAGAGAGATTTCTTTTCTAGAGAAAAGGAGACTGGAATGAGCAAGTGTAGATGCTGAGCTGATGATGGAAGTCTATGAGCAAATGAGATTTCCAAGAAGGACTGCCCAAGAGATAAGGAAGGAAGAGGTAGGGGCAGAACCAGGGAAAATGCCTTCATTTAGGGAGGGCGAAGGGAGGATGGAAGTGTTGGGTAGGTGTGAGGGTGAGGAAGAGAGAGAAGTGGTGAATGAATTAGGAAGATGCTAAGTAAGAGGCAAGGGGTAGCTTCATTCAGAGAAAGAATGCAGAGGGTTGAGAAGAATAAAGGGTGGGAGAAAGATACTATATTATTTACCTAGCTGGTTGTTGCCAAGTTGCAGGAAGGAAGTAAAAGCCAGACTCCCAGGGGTTAAGTGCCAGGGAGAGCATATCTGAGTAAAAGGGGCAGGACTTGGAGGAAACTTCTTGGAATTCTAATGCCAAGGCAGACATACCAGGAAGCAGATAAGCTTTCAGTTTCAATCCCCTCACTCTCCCAGACCTTTCCCAGGGCCTAGGATGTACTAGCAGTGCCTTTCTATGGTTATGTAATCTGTAAAACTTACACACTGAAGATATTTGACTTTGTCTGTTTAACAAAATCCCACAGACTAGGTGGCTTAAACAACAGAAATGTATTTATCACGGTTCTGAAGGCTGGGAACTCTAGTCAGTACCAACATGGTCAGGTGGAGCCCTCTTCCTGGTGTGCAAGATAGCATCGTGTCTCCCTATTTTCTCACAATGTGGGGGTGGGAGGGATGAAGGAGAGAGGGAAAGACAGAGAGATCCTCTTGTATAAAAGCATTAGTTTTAGGGATTCCTTGGCAGTCCAGTGGTTAAGACTTCACTTTCCATTGCAAGGGGTGTGGGTTCAATCCCTGGTCAGGGAGATAAGATCCCAGATGATTTGCAGTGAAAAAATAAAAACATAAAACAGAAACAATATTGTAACAAATTCAATAAAAAGTTTTAAAAATGGTCCACATCAAAAAAATCTTTAGAAAAACATTAGTCTCATTAGGAGATCTCCACCCTCATGACCCAATCTAGCCTAATTTCTTCCCAAAGCACCAGCTTCCAAATACCATCACACTGGAAATTAGGCTTTCAACACAGGAATTCTGGAGGAAGACAAACATTCAGTCTATGCCAATGTTTAAGTACAGTAAAAGACTATTGTATCTTTCTGTTTAGGCCCTCCTTTACTCACAGTTCCCCTTTGTTGTGAACAGCATTTCAGTATCTGCTTAGGGAACTAGGGTTAGGGTGTATGGGAATATACTGCGAAGTTCACACAGAGGTAACATATAGTTAAGTTACTGCTAATAGTCTCAGGAATTCTCCCTCCACCCACTGGGGCCTGACTCATCCAGGGATGACATCAAGTGTGAATGTGCCTTTTGACACCTGGCATTAGGAAAACTGTGGTGGAGAAAAGGGTTGAAATGCATAGCACCAGAAGCTAGTGTGTGAAACGTCCTTTTAATTATAAGATGTGTGAAATTGCAAGAAGAGGATCCGTTTTTTGTCAAGGCCCAGTCAAAATGCACATTCTCCCCTATCAGATAAGATAACCTAAAATTCATAATATACCTCTGTGATGAGACATCAGTGACAAATTGGTTAGTGGGTTGTCAGTTCAAAGAAGATTTAAGATTAGTCATAGCACACACACACACATTTTTGAAATGTTCTGAAATGTTTCAACTCAGGATTGAAAGAAACTTCATAAAGAATTTTTACAAATTGGAGACAAAAATTCTGCAGGCTTACATATTGCCAGTAATGGAGTAGGAAGCTAAAACTTTCTGTACTGTAAAAATGAAAACATTAAAAAAAAATTAACTATACTGAAAAGACAGATTGAATCTTTGCCAAATAAGGAAGCAATCAAAGAGAATGCAGATTAAAAAATGAGAGGGAAAATGTTGCAGAGACCAGACAGTTAATAAATGTTTACATTATTTATTACATTATTTTTATATGTATTACACTAATATATTTGTAGCGTTTGTTTTTTAAAATTGTAATTTTTTGCATTGTTCTCATTCTAAGTAAATATTCACTTTTGTACTTTTGTTTATAAGTTTGAATTCTTTATTTTAAACAGCCCTCCTACTTCCAAATTGTATAACCTGCAAGCCCCACAAAACCTGGATCTTCCTCATATAACAACTGTGCTTTTTTCCTTAGGTTTACTCATGCTTGAACAGAAAACCTAGGATGTCAGCTTTGGGCTAAAACAGATATTAAATATTTTTCATCATTAGTAATTTTTAGATGAGAGGTGACATGAGCATTTTACAGGCAAAAGGGAAGGAGCTAGCTGGAAGTTGTTCAGTCACTAAGTTGTGTCCGACTCTTTGCCACCCCAGGGACTGCAGCACGCCAGGCTTCCCTGTCCTTCACTATCTTCCACAGTTTTCTCAGATTCATGTCCACTGAGTTGATGATGCTATCTAACCATCTCACCCTCTGCCTCCCCCTTCTCCTTTTGCCTTCAATGTTTCCCAGCATCAGGGTCTTTTCCAGTGAGTCAGCTCTTTGCATCAGGTGGCCGAAGTATTGGTGCTTTAGCTTCAGCATCAATCCTTCTAATGAATATTCAGGGTTGATTTCTTTTAGGATTGACTGATTTGATCACTTTGCTGTCCAAAGGACTCTCAAGAGTCTTCTCTAACACTATAATTAGAAAGCATCAGTTCTTCAGTGTTCGGCCTTCTTTATAGTCCAACTCTCACATCCTTATATGACTACTAGAAAAACCATAGCTTTGACTATATGGACCTTTGCTGGCAAAGTGATATCTTTGCTTTTTAATATGTTATCTAGGTTTGTCATAGTTTTCCTTCCAGGGAGCAAGTGTCTTTTAATTTCACGGCTAAAATACCACTGTGACAAGGACATTGTTGGAACAGATCTTATTTTGTGAGGATGAGTTGGAGTTGAGAGAACAGCTTTCAAAAGCAAGCACAGACAGTAGTGAAGAAAGAAAGAGAGGGAGTAGACTCTGAATTAGTGTGGAGGGCGGTAGGGGTGTTCCAGTCCTATGACCTTAATCTTCCAGTTCATGAAGGAGGCCAGGTCGTCACCTAAGTACCAGAAGTGGGTGGTTATAGGGATTTCCAATGCTTGAGCATGTCATTAAGAACTGTTTTGCAAACTGAAACTGTGAAACAGCAGTGATGAACCTTTTGTCATCTTTCCAAACTCTGTCTGTTATTCCTAAGACACAGCACCCAGAGACAATCCCATGGGCCTGGGAATAGCCCTATATTTTCCCTATTCTAGTGTCAGAATGATGAGAGAATAAATCTGAGGAAATGACGCAAGGTTAGTGAGGAGACCGTCGGGTGGGGAACTTGAGTTGTTGCCTTGAGGAAAGGCACAAGGATTTATTTATATATGGCCTTATCCCACACAGGATTTAAGGCTGCTTACAGGAATGCATGCAGTAAAATAGCAAGATGTGGTCCATAAATAAAAAATCAAGGCTGGCAAAGGCATAAAATATAGAAGAGCAGACTTCAGATGTGGCTTGTCAGGGGTCTTGAAGTAACTGAAGGGGTTGCCATGTGGATGCGAATTTAGGGTTATTTGGTTCAAGAGCAGTAGGGGTGGGGTGGAGGATGGGGAGGGGATACAGTGAGGCGTGTATCAGCACAGCATAAAGTGAGACTTTCTAACAAGTGCAGCTGTTTCACAGAGGAATGGAAGTCATGAACTCCTCCTCCAGGAGGAGTTAAGGAGGCAATTAAACAGAGCTAGGTAGCTCTTTTCTGGCCTGCTATGAGATCCAGCTGATGCAGTGGGTGGACTGGCCCCTGATGTGCCCTAAAGGTCAGCATTTAATGATCAAATGAAAGGAACTGTTCTAAACAATGTGCTATAAGTAACGAACTATTCTAAAATATTCCACACGATAATAAAAACTTGTCAACAGTCATACTGTGTATTTTTTATGACCTGCAGTGTTGTTGCCCACCTTTAAATGCCATTGCAGATTGCAAACCCAAAATTTCTAAAGCAGAAATGAATAAACCCTGCATGAAGGAGGGGTGGAGTGAGAAGTTCATGGGTTATACCCCATCATCATTCTCTGAGTCATCATTGGCAGCTTGCAGAGCTGGTGGTATCCCTTCACATAACATTCAACAATGGCTCTTGTTCCCTATCATCTGTCAGGCCCAATGGTAGACCCTGGGGAGACGATAATGTTTCAAAAAGACACAACCCCTGCTTTCACAGTGATGGTTGCTTAGTGGAAAAATGACATTAATAAAAATAATCACATCTATATACTTAGAAAGTCTAATTTGTTGTTCAGTCCCTGATCATGTCCAACTCTTTGTAACCCCATGGACCAGGCCTCCCTGTACATCACTATCTCCCAGGGTTTGCATAAACTCATATCTATTGAGTTGGTGATGGTATCTAACCATCTTATCCTCTATCTCCCTCTTCTGCTTCTGCCTTCAGTCTTTCCCAGCATCAGGGTCTTTTCCAATGAGTCAGCTTTTCACGTTAGGTGGCCAAAGTATTAGAGCTTCTGCTTCAGCATCAGCCCTTCCTATGAATATTCAGGGTTGATTTCCTTTAGGATTGACTCATTTGATCTCCCTGTAGTCCAAGGGACTCTCAAGAGTCTTCTCCAGCACCTTCTAAAGCATCAATTCTTCAGTGCTCAGCCTCCTTTATGGTCCAACTCTCACATCAGTACATACCTCCTGAAAAAACCATAGCTTTGACTATATGGACCTTTGTCAGCAAAGTGATGTCTTTGCTTTTAATATACTGTCTGGGTATGACACAGCTTTCTTTCCAAGGACCAAGCATCTTATAATTTTATGGCAGCAGTCACCGTCCACTGTGATTTTGGAGTTCAAGAAAATAAAATTTGTTACTACTGTTTCTGCTTCTACTTGCCATGAAGTGATAGGGCCAGATCTTAGTTTTTTGAATGTTGAGTTTTAAGCCAGCTTTTTCACTTTCTTTTTTCACTCTCATCAAGAGGCTCTTTAGTTATTCTTTGCTTTCTGCCATTAGGGTGGTATCATCTGCGTATATGAGGTTGTTGATATTTCTCCCAGCAATCTTTATTCCAGTCTGTGATTCATCCAGCTCAGCATTTCTCATGATGTACTTTGCATATAAGATAAATAAGCAGGATGACAATATACAGCCCCGACATATTCCTTCCCCAATTTTGAACCATTTTTCAATGTCTATTGCTTGTTGTCCATTGTCCCATGTCCAGTTCTAACTGTTGCTTCTTGACCTGCATACAGGTTTCTCAGGAGACAGGTAAGGTAGGTATTCCCTTCTCTTTAAGAATTTTCCACAATTTGTTGTGATCCACACAGTCAAAGGCTTTAGTGTAGTAGATGAAACAGATGTTTCTGGAATTCTCTTACTTTCTCTATGATCCAGCGAGGCAATTTGATCTCTGGTTCCTCTGCGTTCTCACAATCCAGCTTGTGCATCTGGAAGTTCTCAGTTCATGTACTGCTGAATCCTAGCGTGAAGGATTTTGAATATAACCTTACCAGTATGCAAAATGAGTGCAATTGTCTGGCATTTTGAACATTCTTTAGCACTGCTCTTTTTTGGGATTGGAATGAAAACTGACCTTTTCCAGTTTTGTGGCTACTGTTGAGTTTTCCAAATTTGCTGTCATATTGTGAGTGAAAGTTGCTCAATCATGTCCAACTGTTTGCAACCCCATGGACTATGAAGTCCATGGAATTCTCTAGGCCAGAACACTGGAGTGGGTAGCCTTTCCTTTCTCCCGGGGATCTTCCCAACCCAGCGATCGAACCCAGGTCTCCCGCATTGCAGGCAGATTCTTTACCAACTGAGCCACAAGGGAAGCCCCTTGCTGGCATATTGAGTTCCTACACCTGATGATATACAACGTGTTCTTCCTTCATGCTATAGCATGTCTTATAAAGCTATCCACTATCCTAGAATACCCTTCTCTTTCTTCATAATGCCTATTAGGCCTTATTGAGCTTTTTAAAATCCTAAAAGATGCTGCTGCTAATAATGCTAATTAGGCATTATGAAGAAAGAGAAGGGTATTCTAGGATAGTGGATAGCTTTGTAAGACGTGCTATAGCATGAAGGGAGAACATGTTGTATATCATCAAGTGTAGGAAAGTGTGTGGCAGGGAAGAGTGATCAGAGGGAGGTGTTTCCAGCTGCAGGGATGATGTAAGTGAAGCCTCAGAAACATAAGGAAGGCTCAGAAACATAAGGGATTATTTGAAGAATTTTGTGGCCAGGGTGGCATGAGTCCAGGAGAGAGGGTCCAGGCTGTGCTCAGAGGATTTCTGTCTTTATCCTAATGGTAATGGAAGCCCTTTGGTTTTACTGAAGAGAGAAATATGGTCACATTGATATTTTGTTGTTTCGTTTACATGTATGGAATCATTTTAGCTTTGGAGTAGGGTCTAGAATGGGGAGTAGAACAAGAATAAAGGTAGCAAGACTATTCTGTAGGCTGCATGAGCACTCAAGATAAGAAATGGGAGTGATATGGGCAAAGATGGAGAGAAATGACAGTTTCCTAAAGGCGAACATGGGATAAGAATGAGCAGGATTTGGTGATGGGTTGGATGGGAGATAAGGGTGTGGGAGGGGAAATGGTATCAGAGATGACTCCAGCACCTCAACAGATAAGTGTTCCATCCACTGATGGGGTGCACCATGATAGGGCTGGTCTGAGACACTGGCTGACAGGAGAGACCTTCTTGACTTACTTGGTTAAGGGTTAGAAAAGGCAACCAGTTTAACTGATTCAAATTCGGTTCAACTCAGTGTATTTCCATTCTATCCAATCCAGTTAGATTATGGAGCAGCTACCAAATAAGGCTCCATGACTGATGCAGACAAGTGTGAGTGGCTCTCAACATGGTTGCACGGTCTTCTCTTCTACTTGATGGCTGTTTGCATGACCAAAGGTCCCCACGCAAAGTGCCAAGTGCCTACAGAGACAGAAATGAAATGCCACCATAACACAGCACCTAGTACCCCTCACAGAGGGCTTGACTGACTTGCAGGAAGATTGGACTGGCTTTTTCTAAAGTTGGGAATGAGGCTTCATAGGGTGCCTTTGAGGGGACGGGGCAAGGACTGATGTGAATGTGGGCAAACCTCTGATATCCTGTCATTGGTCAACCCTGACCAAGCGCAGGGGATTAGAGTATGTACACATGTTCTTAGCCCTGACTTCCTCTCAAACTGCCAGGTGCTTCTTAAGGGATTCTGTGCTCATGTCCTCATTTCCATGGACAATAAGCACTCTCTAATGAGCCCATCTGTGTTTTAAAACAGCTAGTTGGAAAGGATCTGATAGCTGGGAATTTTCTGACAAAGGCAGTGCATACCTCTATGTATCTGGGGCTGATTGTTCTACCACAGCCACCTGAGGTTACAAGTGGAAAGCAGGAGCCCCAGCTTCCTCTTTCAGCCATGTCGGGTATCTATACACACCTTTCCTATGACCCTGATGTGTCCCAACTTCTCAAAGTGCCACTGCCACTCCCCTCCAAAACCCACTCAGAATTTCAGGATAAGCACCATAATCTAAATGCAAATACTTCTGGGAGAACTCCTGTGCTTAATCTAATTTTGGATCTTAATAATAGTGACTGACCCTTGTACACTCAACCCCACTTTCAAAATGTGCTTCTCTAAGTGTTTCATTTAATGCCCAGACAGTCTTGTGGGGTCGGTATCATTATAATCATCCATAGCAGGATATCTCCAGACCACTAGGTTGTGGCCGAGCTGGGACTCTGCATTTCATGTTTCCACCTCTCTACCAGTTGTTCCTTCTGAATAAAGCAAACAGATCTGTTTGGGGAGGGGGAGCTTGAAAATGTTGTGAGCAGAGAGGATTTTCCCATTATCCCTTGAAGTCACACAACATAGGCAGCTGTCGAGTTCTCCCCACTTAATGGTAGTCCAGCTGTCAGCACAATAGCTAAGAGTACAGGATGTAAAGGGAAATAGGCCTGTATTTGCATATTGATCTTTAACCTCCTGTGTGTGACCTTGAGCAAATGATTACAAATTAGGACAGTACAAAAAGGGACAGCAATCATAGGGCTGTTGTAAGGAATAAATGAATTAATATATATGTATACATATACATGGGGCTTCCCTGATGGCTCAGTGGAAAAGAATCTGCCTGCCAATGCAGGAGAGACACACGTTCAACCCCTGGGTTGGGAAGATCCCCCAGAGTAGGAAATGGCTACCCAATCCAGTATTCTTGCCTGGAGAATTCCATGGACAGAGGAGCCTGGCTTGCTGCAGTCCGTGGGGTCACAAAAGAGTTGGACATGACTTAGCGACTGAACCACCACAACAAATACATACATACATGTACACATACACACACACAAACGTATACATATATGCCATAGTTGCTGAATCATAGTAAATACTTTTAAAGTATTATTGTGGAGGCAGTGTTTTTGCAGCCTTGTTCCAGGGCCCAGATTTTGGGCTGACCTCAATTTGAACAGGGGAGGCAAATAACTGAAGTGCTGTTTTGCTCCAGGTTGATTGGAAATGACTGATTGGAATACTGTGTAGAGAAGGTTACTGAGGTTTACTCTGAGATCAGCTGAAATTAATTGGTGTTCCTGTATGCGTGCTCTGTAGTTTTGCCCTTTCTTGAGACCCGTTGGCCGAGTCTGTCAGTCTGTGCCTTTGCTTTGTAGCCTGAGTGTCTGCCTTAGGCGTTTGCTCAGATTTTTTCTGTCAGGACCAGTCCGGCTATGTTCAAACTCGGTGCAGTTTCCAGCTCACAGGGCCACTGCCTGCTTGGGTGAGAGCAAAGGATTTAATGAATAAGAACTATGTATGGATGGGTTCTAACAAGAGGGGTTAGCAGGCTGATTCAAAAATAACTATACCGCAGCAACTCTGGGTGAGCAACACATGCTGTATATTTCCATCCAAATAAAAGACATTCATTTTGAAGACCCTGGAACAGCTGTAACTTGAGATTCCCACAAATGCTTGGAAAACTGTCAGTCCTTTCTGAGTGGCAGTAGATATAGAAGCAAGAATGCCAGTAAGAATATAAAACTGATCCTGTGGAATAGGGCATGGGTTAGCCTTGCAAGAAGCCAGCATTCCGGAGCACTGCTCTGGCTTTCAAGTATTTTGGGGACAGTATTTTTATGAAGTTTACTGATTAAACATTTTCTGATCTCTCTTCTAAAAGAATTACAGAAATACAATAATTATTATGAATGATCTCTTAGAGTAGGGCTTATCAAAGATTCCATTCTGTGATCTGCAGAGAATTCTAACAATGTGCTATGTTTTTCTTTTGCTTCTACCAAATTTATCAATGTCTCAGGTCATTATTTGCCTGATCACAACAACATGCGTTCATGAATATGTATTAGCTAAAATCCTGCAATTTTATGTGTTAATTTGCTCATGTCTTTAGGTGTTTATAGCAATTAAATGAGACCTTGATAAATTTAGAGGAAACAAAAAAAAAAGCTTTGATATTATGAGTGCTTATGTGCTTGAATTGCAGGCTGTGAGATAAATTATGTTTTGTGCAACTATTAACTCATTTATGGGTTTATTAAATATTTTCCCATTTGGTTACATTTCTTCTTAGAAAACAGTCTCTTCTTGACTGCATTGTTTGGTCTTTCTTGTGTTCATTTTAGTCTGTGAATGCGGCTAATCCTTATCTTGGCTAATGTGAATTAGGTGTGTTGTCCTGTTGGGGACCTATCCAGGAGCCTGGAAATTTATTTGTAATGAGTCAGGGTAGCCACGGGGCAGGCTGCTCAGGGGTCAGAGTTCTGTCTCAATCCCACCTAGTAGGGGGGTACCCAGGTGGAAAGGGATGCATTGCTAGCAGAGGTCGCCAGTGAAGAAGGGGCCGGTGACTGAGTTCTGGCTGCCTGAGAAAGAAAACCTGGGAGTTGTGATAGCCCTACCAAGCCCAGTGGTGTGTAATTCCAGTGGTGATGTTCCAAGGGCTTGGTAGAGTAGGGATTTGGAGTGGGGTCCAGAGAAAAAGTACTGGGACTCCCAATTCCATCCTGAAAGTTGGGACATAGCAGGGTGGAAATGACATCAAGGCCCAACGGAATGAGAGTGGCAATGACTTGGTCACAGACCACAACTCCAGGAAGAGATGGGGTGGGGTTGCCAGATTTAACAAATAAAGATACAGGACATCAGGTAAATCCAAATTTCAGATAAATACTTTTGAGTCAGTAGGTCCCATGTATTATTTAGACATACTCATACTAAAAATTTATTTATTGCTTATCTGAAATTTATCAGGGCATCCTATATTTTATTTGGCAGCCCTAGGTGTGTATACGGGACACTGTTCAGCACTTGTGTGCCTGAGGAAGCCTTACTCATCTGGATGGAGGGGCTGGCTGCGGGTGGGGAGAGAAAGTTGGAGCAGGGCTGCTGTGTTTTGTGTGTGTGTGCGTGTGTGTATGACAGAGAAAGAGAAAGAAGAACTAAGAGACTAATACTGAATAATTTTATGTTGGCTTTAAGACCCACTTATTTTCATAATTTTCCGTCTCTTTTTGCAGGGCAGGGGTTCGGTTTGCTTTGCAAGTACAAGATACATTTGGCCTGTGTCAGAGACAGGATATTTGTTGGTCTGTAGTGTGAAACTGGCAAAGTTGTGTGTATCCAAAGCAATGCCATCTTATTGAGAATGAAAATTTCAATCCCCCAAAATGGTTGTCCAGATTGCAGTGAACACGTGAATATCTGGAAACATTTGGATGATTGCTATCCTTTGCATAAAAATCCGCATGACTGACTCTATTTTTCCATTTTTATCCATGTATTTTAGAATAATGTAGACAGCTGAAGAGGTTCATCTCCAAGAGAGAATACATAACCATCATGAGGTAGGAAAATTTCAAAACTACTTCTTGATATTTTTCTTCCGTCTTTATGGTTTGTGTTTATTCTTTTTAATGATTTTATTGATCTCTGGTTCTCATCTCACCCCCTGCCCAGGGCCAAGCGCAGAGCTTGGCACATATTAGATGCTGAATAAACTTTTAAAATGAATAGATGGGTAAATTCATATATTTATTCTTAAATAATATATGGTGGTTCAGATGGTTAAGAATCTGCATGCAATGTAGGAGACCCGGGCTTGATTTCTGGGTTGGGAAGATCCCCTGGAGGAGGGCATGGCAACTCACTCCGGTATTTTTGCCTGGTGAATCACATGGACAGAGGAGCCTGGTGGGCTACAGTCTATGGGGTCACAGAGTTGGACATGACTGATCGGGTAACACGTTCACAGCACACAGAGATTATACTAAGGATTGAAAAACTATTAATTTCAAAGGGAAAAGAACACATATTTATTGACTATGCACTGTGAGACAGGGACTGGGCCAGACACTATATGTGTCTATGTACACATACACCCGCATATGCAGATTTATGTACTACTGCAGTCTCCTTGTGAGTAAGCACTCAGTTCAGTTCAGTTCAGTCGCTCAGTCATGTCCGAATCCTTGCGACCCCATGAACTGTAGCATACCAGGCCTCCCTGTCCATCACCAACTCCCGGAGTTCACTCAAACTCATGTCCATCGAGTTGGTGATGCCATCCAGCCATCTCAAGCATTAGTAGTCTCATTATACATTTGTGACGACACAGCGGTTGAGTGTATTCTGAAGATCCTCATCTAATAAGAAGCAGGGCTGGGACATGTGAACCCTCTGTGTGAGCTATTAACATCTCCACTGATGCCGTGCACCTTCCTGGACTAACCTGCAGTCCTTGCTCTTGCTTTAGTAGGTCTCATATCACTTTGAGAATTTGAATAAAGCCAGGTTCCTCTCCCAGAAACACGAACATAGAAAGGAATACTCCCAATTTTACAAGCACTGTGGGTTCATCGAGCATCCCTGATTAAGGACCTCATAATTAGGATACAGAGTTCTTTCTGGGAGGTCACGGCTGACCTCCTGAACATCAGTTTCAGGATCAACCTGAAACTGATGTGGCCACAGCCCAGTTCTCTGACAGCCCTGTTCAAGACCCTTCCCTTATGGAGGCTAGAGGCCCGGATATCCTCTTTTCATGCAAGATCTGTTCATCCCTCAGGGAGCCAATGTGCTTCTTTCATTCTACCAATAACTGTATATTAAATACATTAATATTCAAAAATACAGATTTTATGATTCTTAATTTTATTGTTTTAGTGATTGAAAGTGAAAGTGTTAGTCCCTCAGTCATGTCCAACTCTTTACGGCAACCTCCTGGATTATACTGGGTATGGAATTCTCCAGGAAGAACACTGGATTGGGTTTCCATTCTCTTCTCCAGGAGATCTTCCCAACCCAGGGATCAAACCTGGGTCTCCTACATTGCTGGCAGATTCTTTACCATCTAAGCCACCAGGTATGCCCCTGTTGATTAGAAAATTAATGGATAATAGTCACCCAAATAAAATTATGTACAATGTCAGGAGTACAGCAATGACCAAAACAAATGTGGTCCCTACCTAGAGGCAGAGCCACTATGAAGCGAAAGAATATTCAGCTTTGTGGCCCCACTAACTCGAGCCCTTTGGAGGTCCTAGGAGAGGCCTTAGGAAAGGATTCACATAATTGATTGTTATGTTTTATGTAAAATATGCACAGTAAGGTATTTCTGTATGGTTTTTCTTAAAAAACTGGTCCCCTTCACCAACCATGGAAGCTCAAGTGCCTGCATCTCCCTGTCAGTGTCCTCATGGAGCTTTGTGAAGAAGGACTGACATTTGATGGAGGAGCAAAAGACGGATGGATTCAGGGTTGGGGGAGTGCTGGGTAGCTGCTCCTAGGGGATTTGGTCTTTTTGTGAGGTGGGCCGTTGAAACTGAGATCCGAAAGATGGTTGTTTTGGTTTGGTTTGTTTGTCAAGGAAGGAGCTGCATTAGCAGGTGGAGGGGACTACGGGTGACAAGGCCTGGGCCAGGAGCGGGCAGGGCTGGTGTGAGACCTGAATTGGGTAACCCATGACTGGTGGGCACAGAGAATGAGGGGAGACTGGTGGGCGAGGAAGCTGAGAAGAGTGAGCAGTTTCCCTAGGATCCTATAGGACTCGTTAACCGTTTTGAACCTATTCCAAGAATAGTGAGGACCTGCTAAAGGGGAGTTACATGGTCAGATTTGTATGCTAAGAACACACTCTGGTTGTTGGGTCGAGAATAGATTTTCTTTTTTTTTTTTTTAATTTTTGATCTCTGGAAACACTGTTTTGAACACAGCTAAAGAAATGAAATATTCCTTAGTGCAATGAGGGGAAAATTCTCTCAAAGGCCATGCACCTCAGTATACAAGAGGACAGAGTGCCCTGGACAGCATCTCACACACTGAATCAGAAGGGCAGGTGGATCAGGGTACCAGGGAACAGCCTGGAGCATCTGTGCTGTTGGTGGTGGTGGGTGTGGGGCTTTCCTGGCACCCTTGGTTCTGCATCACAGTTGACATCAGGTTGGAAGCAGTGAAGATTGAGGGAGACTATAGAAAACCAAACATCTCAAATCCACAGCTGGTGATAAGGATGCAGGTGGTGTCAATGCTAGTGTCAAAAATAATGCCACTCTTTAAGATGCCTTTCAAGCAAAAGTGAGCTTGTACATGGAAGGACCAGTGGGAGGGAGTTTGAGGGAGAATGGATACACGTAATATGCATGACTGAGTCCTTTGCTGCCCACCTGAAACTCTCACGACATTGTTAATTAGCTATGCTCCAATACAAAATAAGGTTTAAAAAACACAAAAGCAGTTCATCCAGCAGACTGCATATAGTAGATTTCCACACTTCACCAAGGCATGTTGCTCTCACCTCTTCCCAATAGCTTCCTCCATTCCTTACCCGGTTAGACTGGGTTTGCCCCAGACTTTGCTCTGCTACTGTTCCTCTGGAATTGTTCATAGTTTGTTAATATCAGAGAGAATCCCTGATATTGACTTGGCCCAGCAGTGATTCTGTCTGTGAGATGCTATTGTATGGGTTATGACAGAACAATGCCTCACTGATTAGACCTGTACACATGTCTGAAGACGGTGTTTGGGGACCTAATGCCCAACTATCCCTCATGGCACAAAATCAGTTCCACAGAATTTAGCCGCCAAGGTCCAGCTCAGTGGGACCAGCTGACCAAGAAGTATGGTAATCATTTTTATTAGGGTGTATTTATTGTGTGTGTTAGTTGTTCGGTCGTGTCCAACTTTTTGTGGCCCCATGGACCAAATAGCCTGCTAGACTCCTCTGACCATGAAATTCTCCAGGCAAGAATACAGGAATGGTTTGCTGTTCCCTTCTCCAGGGGATCTTCCAGATGCAGAGATTGAATCCAGGTCTCCTGCATTGCAGATAGTTTCTTTAACACCTGAACCACCAGGGAAGCCCATGTATTTATTAAGTGAAGGAATTATATAATACATATTTAGATGAAAACGAAGTGTTCATGCTTAAAGGGTAATGAACACTTGTCCATAAAATCAACAGATATACAACATTTCATTTATGATGATGCTAGATAAGTAAGGAAGTAGGATTACAATAGCATATCTTATTTGCCTACATTAAAGCAATCTTGGGAGACTAACGCAGGCTCCACATTGCCTATAGTCTAATACAAATATAAGCACCTAGGATTAAAAATCTTCTGGCAAGTCAGGAGTGAGGCTTTCAATGTTCTTATCATCTATCAACCTGGAAAGCTTTTCTTAGTTTTTCTGTTTGGGGGAGGAGTTTTATATTTGTGTACTTGTCAAGTTGAGTGAGGTTTTGAAAAGTCAAAGGAAGGAAAAGGAGCTGATAGTCACTGTCGTGGGGGGAGGAAAGCTAAGGTAGGGGAACCAGAAGGGCATGGGAGGGAGGTGGGTGTGGGGAAGGGAGGCTAACTAGAGGCTGCTGTCAGCCCTAACCTGTTGCCTTCATCCCTGGGAGCCGGCCCTGTCCCTGCTCTCTGCGACAACGACAGAGCGTTTGGGAGGCTCTGCAGTCAGTCCACACGGCATGATAGGTGTCCCTGCCATTTTCTTGTGTGTCACCAGAGAAAGACATTCTCCTCCCTGGAGTCCACAGGAGTCCACGTGCTCTGCTTGTGGGGAAGTGGACACTTGGTCCCATTTTTGTACTTTTAAAAAATTGGCCAGTGATGAGTCACAATTTCATCAACTTCTCTGATATGAGAAGCCATAGATGGAAGTACACAGAAATTATTTCTTTAATGTGATGTCCTTTCTATATGGCAGTGAAATGACTTTCCTGCCATCAGGAGATACATGTTCTTTGAATTATTTTTATAGTCATAAAGGAAGATCTGTAAAAGGCTGTCTGTATCTGATAGCTCTGCTTTTATTGATTCTCTTCAGAATTATATCATACCTTGAAATGTTGGGGAGCGGGAAAAGAGATCAAAAATATTCTGATTGTCTGTGAGTGCTTTACAGAATTAGTTGGTGTGAATTATAATTTCTAAACCCTGTTGTTCAAGCAATGTAAACTTCCACATATTCTGAATAGCATAATTCCTATTTTGAGCCCCTGTCTTGTGCCAAGAACTTAGTCTCAGTTAATGTGGGGTTTCTGACCCCATTTTCCCTGGACTGGCATATAAGCTCTTGAGAAAAAATTGCTAGTATACTGCTGGTGTGGGGCTGTTGGATGTTGGAGAGGGCTTTGCGGTCCGTCTGGTCTTTAGCACCATGTAAGTACTACCAGAATGAAAAGCCAAGTGACCCACCCACCTAACCAGCCTCTGGGTTGCCATTCACAAGGTCTCGTCTTACTGTTCCTGGACATTTTGCTCCTCCTGAGTCACTCTGGCTTACAGGGACCCTGTGATGCTGTAGGAGTCCAGAGCTACTTATTTTATCTTGTCTGTAACGCTGGGTATTTAAAGTATTATTTTCCATTTACAAAGGACAGATATTCAATTCAAATTAATTTTAGCAAAAGAGGAGAACTAATTGTCTATATAACTGCAAACCCTGGCGTTTCAGTCACAGTGGGATCCAGGTGATATATGACTCTTTTTTTAATCTATTGACTCTGTTTTCCTTTGTTTTAACCCCCAACAATGTATGTTTTGGGTGGGCCCTTCATCTAGCAATCTCAAAGGCAGAGAGGTCCTTTTCATCTCAGCATCCTAATAATTCCAAAAAAGTACCCTGATTGCCCCTGTTTGGGTTGTATCTACTGTTAGACTCCAATAAGCTTGGACTGTATATTTCCCCCAGGGGTTGCCAGTACAGGATCCTGTGATTATGAACCTCTCTAGAGTCCCAGAAATGAGGAAAAGGCAGATCCAAGATGAAACAATGGAGCAAGGAGTAAAAAGCAAACCAATGGCCACTGTTTGGCAAGTATGAGTTTCTGAGTTAGGTGCTATGTAGTTCTTTCTCTGCCATGGTGAAGTGAATCCATGTCCGAGAATGGGCTAAAGGGCTAACATTTCTTTTTAATTGCAGGCGCTGTGCTGAGTACATTGAATGCATCATATCCTTAGCTGTTACTGGATTCAGCCATTTTAGGAGACAGACATCACCCAACAGGGTGAACTAGACCTCGTGTGAAAGGAAAGTCCTTACTTCCTAAGCATTCACAGCTCCCATTTCACACACTACTCTTGATCTCTTTCTTCTGATCTGTCTCAGTGATATTCCACCACTTACCCCTCCAGTTTTGTTGTACCAACTGGCCATCTCCCAAAAGCTTCCAACCTCCTCTCCCCTTCTGCCTGATAGTTCCAAGTATAGAACCCCACCCTCACCCTTGCTGACTTACTCTGTGGGTCATTCACACTAAATTTTCAAGGTGGCCCCGACATCATATATTTGTTGGTTCCATAGAACTGGCATTCTCTGAGGTAAATAGTTATCACAGTTTTATATCTAGGTTTCCAAGAAGTAAAGGACCTTTTCAAGAGACATATATCTAGATATAATTAACATGAATATGGAGTTAAACCCAAAACCTGATTATAAATTCACCAGACACTATCTTAGATTAATATGCACGAAGCCCTTGTAAGTCCTTGAAAATTTGGCAAATCAAGATTGAATTTTTGGTTTAGTTGATAAAGAAATTGCAGCCTGATGATATTCCTGGGTGATGCTCTTTCCTGAATTTTGAGTTCAGAAAAGAAGAATGAAATTTAAGGATACAAGGAAACTGACTCATTATGAAGATTTGTTCTGTTTTTGAGAATGGTGCTTCCCAGAATTGTGCAATATGCCACATAAGCAGTATTGCCTCATGGCCCTGAAAAGAAAGGAATAATTACAAATTTCATTTAAAATAGATCACCATTTATTTTAATTATATGATTTGCTTAAAGAAAGTTAGGCTTAAGAGCTTACTTGTGTTACTTATAAATGTATATCTTATATTAAAATTCAAAGTAACAGCAATATATCTGTGATCTACTTGAGCCCTGCAATTTCTCATATCTGATTAATTTGCCTATAGAGTATCAGACTGTTGATTCTCTGTAAAGACACGGCTTTCTGATTCTAAGGATAAAAATTATATAAGCATCAGAATCCAACGGCTTCTTTTATTTCAAACCACTCTTCACATTTTGACAAGTTAAGCACAAATGAATCATAAATGTACAGATTAAATTCCTGTTGGAATACAAATGGGTTTAAATTGGAGGAAGAAAAAGTGGTTGGTCAAATGCATCCCTATTTTGCTGAGTGGAGAACTTTCAAAAAATAGCTTAGTGTTTGAAAAATCTAAACATGCCCTAATAAAACCACGAATGTGAATATTTCCATATTTTAGTGTTCTGTTTCCATTTAAAAGTCAAAATAGTTTAATGAGCATGTTTAGAAAGAAATTCTCTCCTTTTCCCTAATTAGTGGTTTTTCTTGTCTGGCATCCCTTATAGTTTTACTTGAAGTTCTTCACTTCATCATCTGTAGTCAAATAAAAGCATAAGCTGACTCTGCCTGATTAAGACTGTGACTGCCTCTGTGTGAGCTCCATGGTTTACCTAGGCAAGAAATTTCTCTGCTTGTTTGCAACCACCACACAACAGGAACACATTAGTTGGGTCATTGAGTGAAAACCATCAACAAGACACACTTACAAAGGATGAGAAAAATACACTGCTGCTTATCTGCTCTACATTCCATATTCTTTAATAATGTGATCTGACTTGGGCTGGGTGTATTGAGAAAGCAATGAGAAGGATGAGAGAAAAATAAAGTAAATAACCCTAAGGAAACTAAGTTACCCATCTAAGTAAAAGAGGGTAACCCTTGCAGACTGAGATAAAATAAGTACTTTATCCCAGAAGCAGAAACCATGTATTTATTGAAGCCTCTTACTGGATGAGAAGGGGCTTCCCTGGTGCTCAATCATTAAAGAATCCCCCTGCAATGCAGGAGACGTGGGTTTAACCCCTGAGATGGGAAGGTCCCCTGGAGAAGGAATGGCAACCCCCTTTAGTATTCTTGCTTGGGAAATCCCATGGACAGAGGAGCCTGACTAGCTGGGTCACAGGAGTCAGACATGACTTAGTGAGTAAACCACCACAACCACTAGGAGATAAAGTTAGCAATTCATCTTCCTAGGAGATGAGCAGAACTCAATTGGCATGTGGGCAAAAAAGGTAGTGGGGGAGGGGATGGGGAGTGCTGAAAACAGCAAGAAAGAAATAGGTGATGATTTAGCTTGGTCACATAGTCAAGCACTTAGTCCAGGAAGAGGCAGCTTGGGGAAAGCCAAGTTCTTGAAAAGGCAGAGCAGGGAGATGCCCACAAATAAAAAGATATTTAAATAAGAGGCCCATTTCTTGGTAGCTGCAATTATTTTTTACTGATAGAGTACAATCAATTGTGAGTATTGCAGAGCCCTTGCTGTTAAGAATCATGCTTTTAAGAGCCATGGGGTAAGACTTTGTCTCAGTAGAGTAGGAAGCTTAAAGAAATATTGAGATGAAGCCTATCTAGCAAAGAATCAGTCAGTCAGTTCAGTCACTCAGTCATGTCCAACTCTTTGCAACCCTATGGACTGCAGCATGCCAGGGTTCCCTGTCCGTCACCAACTCACAGAGCTTGCTCAAACTCATGTCCGTGGAGTCAGTGATGCCATCCAACCATCTCATCCTCTGTCATCCCCTTCTCTTCCTGCCTTCAATTTTTTCCAGTATCAGGGTCTTTTCCAATGAGTCAATTCTTCGAATCAGGTGGCCAAAGTATTGGAGCTTCAGCTTTAGCATCAGTCCTTCCAATGAATATTCAGGGTTGATTTCCTTTAGGATTAACTGGTTTGATCTCCTTGCAGTCCAAGGGACTCTCAAGAGCCTTCTCCAACACCCCAGTTCAAAATCATCAATTCTTCAGTGCTCAGCATTCTTTATGGTCCAACTCTCACATCCATACATGACTACTGGAAAAACCATAGCATTGACTACACAGACCTTTGTCAGCAAAGTAATGTCTCTGCTTTTTAATATGCTGTCAAGATTGGCCATAGCTTTTCTTCCAAGGAACAAACATCTTTTAATTTCATGGCTGCAGTCACAATCTACAATGATTTTTGGAGCCCCCCCAAAATAAAGTTTTTCACTGTTTCCATTGTTTCCCCATCTATTTGCCAGGAATTGATGGGACTGGATGCCATGATCTTAGTTTTTTGAATTTTGAGTTTTAATCTAGCTTTTTCACTCTTCTCTTTCACTTCATCAAGATGCTCTTCAGTTCCTCTTCACTTTCTGCCATAAGGGTGGTGTCATCTGCGTATCTGAGGTTATTGATATTTCCCCCAGCAATCTTGATTCCAGCTTGTGTTTCATCTAGGGCAGCATTTCGCATATTGTACTCTGCATTTAAGTTAAATAAGCAGGGTGACAATATACAGCCTTGACGTATTCTTTTCCCAATTTGGAACCAGTCTGTTGTTCCATGCCCAGTTCTAACTGTTGTTTCTTGACCTGCATACAGATTTCTAAGGAGGCAGGGCAGGTGGTCTGGCATTCCCATCTCTTGAAGAATTTTCCACAGTTTGTTGTGATCCACATAGTCAAAGGCTTTGGAGAGTCAATAAAGCAGAAGTAGATGTTTTTCTGGAACTCTCTTGTGTTTTCTGTGATCTGAAGGATGTTGGCAATTTGGTCTCTGGTTCCTCTGCCTTTCTAAACCAAGCTTGTACATCTGGAAGTTCTTGGTTCATGTACTGTTGAAGCCTCACCTGAGAATTTTGAGCATTACTTTACTAGCATGTGAGATGAATGGAATTGTGAAGTAGTTTGAACCTTCTTGGGCATTGCCTTTCTTTGGGATTGGAATGAAAACTGACCTTTCCCAGTCCTGTGGCCACTGCTGAGTTTTCCCATTTTGCTGGCATATTGAATACAGCACTTTCACAGCATCATCTTTTAGGATTTGAAATAGCTCAACTGGAATTCCATCACCTCCACTATCTTTGTTTATAGTGATGCTTCCTGAGGCCCACTTGACTTCACACTCCAGGATGTCTGGCTCTAGGTGAGTGATCACACCGTCGTGGTTATCTGGGTCATGAAGATCTTTTTTGTATAGTTCTTCTGTGTATTGTTGCCACCTCTTCTTAACATCTTCTGCTTCTATTAGGTCCATACCATTTCTGTCCTTTATTGAGCTCATCTTTGCATGAAATGTTCCCTTGGTATCTCTAATTTTCTTGAAGAGATCTCTGCTGCAGCTAAGTCACTTCAGTCATGTTCGACTTTGTGCCACCTGGTAGACGGCAGCCCACCAGGCTCCCCCGTCCCTGGGATTCTCCAGGCAAGAACACTGGAGTGGGTTGCCATTTCCTTCTCCAATGCATGAAAGTGAAAAGTGAAAGTGAAGTCGCTCAGTCGTGTCCGATTCCCAGCGACCCCATGGACTGCAGCCCACCAGGCTCCTCTGTCCATGAGATTTTCCAGGCAAGAGTATTGGAGTGGGGTGCCATTGCCTTCTCCAGGAGATTTCTAGTCGTTCCCATTCTATTGTTTTCCTCTATTTCTTTGCATTGATCACTGAGGAAGGCTTTCTTATCCCTCCTTGCTGTTCTTTGGAACTCTGCACTCAGATGGGTATATCTGTATATCTTTCCTTTTCTACTTTGCCTTTAGCTTCTCTTCTTTTCTCAGCTGTTGGTAAGGCCTTGTCAGATGACCATTTTGCCTTTTTGCTTTTGTTTTTCTTGGCAGTTGTCTTGATCACTGCCTCCTGAACAATGTCACGAACCTCTGTCCATATTTCTTCAGGCACTCTATCAATCTAATCCCTTTTTTCTAGCAAAGAATACTGAGACTGAATCCATATACACTGACATCAAATTTACTACTAACTTTTGATTTTCAATATCACCTTGGAGACCAGCTATATTATTTTCAATATCTGGGCTAATTTCTCTTTACATTTCCCAAGCAGCCTTCTGCACCTAACCCTGAGTTTTTGTCGTGTTTGAGGGATATTTATAAATATATATATAAAATAAATAAATAAATTCTGGGGGAATTCAAGCGAGTGGAGGGGAGAATGTCACTCTTTTTGTCCTCTATGTAAACTGGAGCTGAGGGATGTCCAGACTGTATTAAAAGGGCTCTTTTCAGAGTCATCTGGAACCTTGAGGAAAGTGTTCTGCTTTTGTGTTTGGGTGGCCTGCAAGCCCTCCAGCCATCAACCTACCTATTACAGGAAATCTCTTTGTCAACTCAGCTTCTGCCCTCAGTCAGCTTTGTTCATTTACTCCTAGAATTTGCAGGTAGAGTCTTCAACAGCCAGATCATTAGATAACTTCTTAAGGGGTAGATGTTGCTATCTGATATAAAGGAACTATTGTACAAAGCACATTTAGTTATAATTATTACAAAGACAAAATGAAGAAAATTAGTTCCTTTCCTAGAGATTTTTGGATAAACTTATTTGGAGATTCACCTGATGGTAAGTGTCTACTATGACCATGTAGTCATGTGGAGGCTGATGAGTGCTTTTCTATTTAGATATCTGAGTAAAACTCTAGGGAAACAGTTGGATGTAATAAACAGAACATTGGCCCTAAATGGAACCTGATAAGCCGTGAGTTTAAATCCTAGCCTTGTCACTCAGTAATTCTGAGACATTAAGCAAGTTACTTTTAAACTCCTTGGCTCTCAGTTTCTTCATCTGTAAAATGGAGATAATAGCTCTCTAGATAAGTACTGGGAGAGATGATATAAATGGGTCAGCGGGCACCCATTGGGCTTGCAACAAAGATTGGTTTCCTTTCCTTCTTTCTTTCTTCCAAGTGTCCTCACCTGTAGAAAATAATTTTTTTACCAGTGTTTTTCAAAAGGCTAAAAATTCACCCAAACTTCATGGGCATAAAAGGACTCCACCAAATAACCCTTTAACAAGCAGTCCCATAAAAGCATCTGGAAGAGATATATTATTTCTTTTAAAGAGCATAGGGTTTAGCAACAGAAAAGTTACAGAGAACAATGTTTTTCAAGCAGTGGTTTTAAAGTGGCTGGGAGGTCAAGTCACAAATAATCTAAGGTCCCTTCCAGCTCTAAAATTCTGTTATTTCATGAAATTGCAACAGTAGCTACAAACCAAGGCTTCCCTTTATGACTCAGAAAGGATTGCAGGCTCTGGTCTGGCTACTTGGCATACCAAAGATTTGATTAAAAACCCACCACCTTCAAATATTAGCTTTGGGATTAGCAAATCAAATAAATGCATGTGGAAAAAAAAAAAACAAATAAATGCATGTGATAGCTTAGTCAGATGTGGTTAAGTTGTTTTTGTCTGCCAGTACATTCTGAGAGAGTAACCAATAGCTAAGCAAACTAGCCAGCAGTCCATGAAGCTGAGAACAGGGAAAGGGGGTTTTCCCAGCCCAGTCTCTTTATATCTTGATTACTGATTGCCATAGTCTATGTGAGGGAATTGAGCTATATGTAAAATAAGAGATCTTTGGGTAAAATTGATAAAGGTGTCTAGTTCTGAAACTAAGAACTCTCAAGAAAATCCAAACAAGGATGTTGGGGTAAAAATGATTTTAATTTCTTTTAAAAATAGAATTAATTTCCATTTAGATGAATTTTAGAAAAAAAAATGAGTTCTAGAAAACGTGGTTTTGCAACACTAAGCATTATTTGAAACAATTTATTTTCAGTGGTTATTTCAAGATGAGAAATGGAATGTAAACACTCAGGATATGACAATATCTCTTGTAAGGAGTGAGTGAGTATGTGTGTGTATGTTGGGAGGATGTCTTCCTTTGAGAGGATAAATTTTTTCCTCTTGCCTTTGGAGTTTATTCTATTGCTAGAAAATACCGCAAGTTTTAAATATCATTTCATTCTATGAAAACATGGATTCAAAAGTCACCTTTTCCACACTGGGGGTTAGGGAGAATCTAAGTAATTAAGTAACAATAACACAGATTGCTAAAGATACTTCAAAATCAAGATATTCCTGCCTAGGGAAGTAACAGCCTGTAGCAACAGACAGCTGCCAAGACAAGCATGCTTTGAGGACCTACTGTACGCTGGGTTCTGCTTTGACACTTGAGAAGGAACTGAAACCCTGGAGCTCTGTCAGTGCCCCCAGATGGTGCTCTAATTTACAGAAAAAGAAAATACTGTTAGGGGGAAATGGAGTCTTCTACGCAAACCTGAGCGGATGAGAGATCTAATTTAGGTGAAGCAACATTACATAGTATTCAAAACTAGTGAAAAAGGAATTTGCTTAATTGTAGGAAATGGCAACCCACTCCAGTGTTCTTGCCTGGAGAATCCAAGGGACGACGGAGCCTGGTGGGCTGCCGTCTGTGGGGTTGCACAGAGTCAGACACAACTGAAGCGACTTAGCAGCAGCAGCAGCAGCAGCAGTGACTTTTTAGACTTTGGAATATTCACCTTCAATAAATTTCTACTGAGTGCCTACCACGTTAAAAAAACTGGGAGGGTATAAAAGAATGATAAAACATGTTTCTGCCTTTTATTATAGTCTAGAAGGGCAGAATATTTATTGTTGCTTTAATTGAATGCTATGTATAATTATTAATGGTATAATTTTTCCAGCTAAATTTTCATAGGTATGTATGTAAGAAAGTTATTTGATGGTTTTAGCTTTACAAAAGTAAACAAACAAAACTTAAAAGATATCAATCAATAAACGAAACTGGAAATAGAAAAAAAACAACTGGGAGAGAGTACACGAAAATGTTCTTAGTGATGTTTTTATCGTGGTGGAAACATGAGTGATTTTGGTTTTCACTTTTATTTTTTTAGAATAAGCCTACATTTCTTATATACTTTATTTTGTGTTTTTTAACAAGTTTTTGCTACTTTTTAGCTTCTCTGGGTCTTCATTGCTGCATGGGCTCTCTCTTGCTGTGGCGAGCAGGGGTTGCTCTTTGTCGCAGTGTTCGGCCTTCTTATTGTGGTGACTTCCTTGCAGTGGAGCACAGGCTCTAGGAGCTGGGGCTTCAGTAGCTGTAGCACTCGGGCTCAGGAGTCGCAGCTCACAAGCTTAGTTGCTGCATGGCATGTGGAATCTTCCCAGACCAGGAATTGAACCCATGTACTCTGAATTGGCAAGCAGATTCTTATCCACTGGATCACCAGGGAAGCCCCTCTTGTATACATTAAAATATAAAAATTCCTTAGAAGAAGGATATGAAGGAGGAAATAAAGTTAAGGAAGATGAGAAGAAGGAAGGAAGAAAGGGAAAGGAAATAAATCACACTTGAGAAAGAATATTTTTCTTTCTGTTACTCACACTTCTGAGAACGCTGGCTATGTAGGCCATAAACCCACAGCTGCTCATCTTTTCATGTGAAAGTTGTCAGGTTTTCCCCAGATGTGGCAGAGATTATGCAGCCATGGGTGATTAACATCTGGAGGGAATGGACAGATAGACATCTAACTTGAGTACCACAGAAAGAGTTAGAATGATAGAATGGTTAAAGGAAATGGGAGGCTGACCTTACAGCTGTTAGCTCAAACAAATTAGAAGCAAGTGAAAGTCCAGGTGAAAGAGATTGGGCCCAGGAAGTGACAAGTAGATGAGGATGGGGTCTAGGACAGAGGCCTAGGGAGGAGCACTGCTGGGGAAAAGGCTGGCCACGTGCCATGTGATTGAAGCGCATGGATGGGAGAGTGATCACCAGGTTGAAGTAAGGCTTGGGGTCTGAATCACCTGCTAGAATGATAGCTAAAGTTTCTTGTGGTGCTGTCACAGACTCCTTGCCAAGTTAGAACTCCCAAGGGAAGCCTCAAAGGACTTTTATTAGGGGAAACACTTCAGAACAACCTGCCTATTGGGAAAGGTTGAGATCTGCCCCTGAGTTCTGCTTCTCCTGCGCAGAGGCCACCTATGTCTCATTTAGGTCATCTCTGCTGCCGCACACAGTCCTTCAGATGCATTAATTATTGCAGGATACCTTTCCAGAATTGCTGCATGAGTTGTAGTTCAGTTTTTTCTCCCAAACCTAGGTTTCTGTAGAGCACTGTCAGACTGAAATTCAGTTAGCTTCCATGCTATATGTGGGCTAAGTGGTATGGTACTGAAACTGATGGGTTGGAGATACGTTTTAAAAACCAGAGTATTCCACAGAAACATCTAGATTTCTGATATTGGTTGATAAATTGGAAAATCTGTTAACATTAGGCCCTGACTCCTGCAAAGTTACAATGCCATAGAGCTGAAAAAATGACATTCATTCATCTCCTTCTTTCTGTGTGACTGGACTGTTTTCCAAAGGGATTATTTTGCTTACTAATAAACAGAGACAGTTAGGAGCAAACAGCCTTCTTCCTCCTCTGGACATGAGGTTTCCATGACTCCTGAAACTCTAACATTATCTGGGTCCACGAAGGCAGTAAATTGAGCACAAGATATTCGGCTGAGGGTGGATGGGTAGAAAGGTGAAAAGAACTTGGGTCCCTCATGGCATCATTGAGCCATTCAATTAACCTGCCCTAGAGCCATCATCGGAGAAGGCAATGGCACCCCACTCCAGTACTCTTGCCTGGAAAATCCCATGGATGGAGAAGTCTGGTGGGCTGCAGTCCATGAGGTGGCTAAGAGTCGGACACGACTGAGTGACTTCCCTTTCACTTTTCACTTTATGCATTGGAGAAGGAAATGGCAACCCATTCCAGTGTTCTTGCCTGGAGAATCCCAGGGATGGTGGAGCCTGGTGGGCTGCTGTCTATGGGGTCGCACAGAGTCGGACACGACTGAAGTGACTTAGCAGTAGCAGTAGCAGAGCCATCATATTGTCAGATTTCTTGTTAAGATGATGTATTTTGTTGATTCTATGTTGCACTTTCTTTTTATAGTTCAACATCTCTGAAATAAGAATGGATTTTGCCATGGTAATACCTTACAATCACTGCTGGCCAGAGGTGGTCCTGACATGGTTGTCATTGCTGTGAATGTGTCAAATTGATCATTATTCCCCAGGCCATGACTGACAGCTGCAGCTCCTTGACAGTTGAGTCAACAAACCATTGAAGGACCTTCATGTTAGGGATCTTGTTTTCTGTCTGAACAACTTCCATTGATACCTTCTGGAGAGATAAAGTAAACACCACTATCAAAACTTCCATAATGAATGTCGGTGTTTGGAAGAAAATTCAAGAGACAATAGTGGAACAATTTTTCAAAAATGCTATATCACCAACACTTTGGATATCACAGAGGATAATATTGGGTAGAAAAAATATGGCTGTTGATGGCTCTGAATTTAAAAATGATTCAGAAGTTTCAAAATCTGAAAATGAAAATGTCTTAAGAATATGAACTATATATATTTGATTTATGGCTATATATACTTATACTTCTAATGTATATTGTATATGTGTTATATGATAAAATATATTTATACATTTTACAGTTCTCTTTCAATAGGTATAAAATTTTAAAAAATTAAGTCATTAGGATTGTGTCAATCCTAATTGGCAGTGTTTTTTTTCCTTCTCTCTTCTTTAGTAGTTCATAAAATGGCATGTGTTCCAATTGGCTTCTTACATTTGACAGAATCACTAAATTCTTTGTTGTTAAAGTTGTGGTCTTCTCTCTCTTGCAGTCAAACTTCCACAATGATGTAGCGTATATTTTATGAATATTTTACATGTAGTACCTTTCATTTTGGGTTTTCTATGTGGCACTAGTGGTAAAGAATCCACCTGCCAATGCAGGAGACACGCATTTGATCCCTGGATTGGGAAGATCCCCTGGTGTAGGAAATGGCAACTCAGTCCAATATTCTTGCCTGGAAAACTCCATGGGCAGAGGAGCCTGGTGGGCTACAGTCCACGGGGCCACGGAGTCAGACACGATTGAGCGACTGAGCACACACTCACACGCAGCTTTCATTTTAGCTCCCTTAAGGAAAAGGAGTAGAATAGGTTAGTATCCCTGACGTGTGGGAATCTGAGTTCTCCATCTGGTCTCTTCATAAACAATAGATACAAGTAGTGACAGGACTACTCTCTTGTTAGTGTAAGCGTATGATGAGTAGGGTGAGCAAGGGGAGGCTTGCCTCTCTGTGAGCTCAGAAAATATCCCTACATCCTCCCTTCTGCAAAGACTTCTCACTGTTCAACAACCAATAGTTGTGCTCCTGTGTTAACAAGGAGTATCTTCTGGAAACGAAAATGTGCCAGCGTCCTTGCCAATAGATCTCTTAATTAGCTTGCTGATACTCTTAGCAACTGATTTAGCTATTGTGCTAGAAATGAATTATTTGAGTTCTTTTTTCCCACAGCACCCCCTTTATGCTCTCTGACTGTTGTAGGATCATGGTGCTCTTTGATTAGCCTGTCATAATTTCCTAAAGTAAGCAAACATTTGAGAAAATGCCCACGGCACCTTACTGCATTGCTTAAACTTGCTGCTAATTCTGTTATTCCTTGATACCTAGCTCTAATTATACCACTTATTTATTCTACAGCTATGCCTTTTCTTTTGGTGTATTTCATCCTTATAGACAAGATTAGTTGCCTCCCTTCAAAGAAACTTCACCATGGGCGTTACTTGTTGGGAGAAGAAATATTTCCTACTTTTCAACCCGTGCATGTCCCAGTCATTCATGCCTGAGAAGTGTTCACTGCAACATGGGTCTTTAAGAGTAACTAAGCAGGGACTGGGAGTTCCATCCTTGTGATAAGTACATGTTTCCTGTTAAACGCAAGTTCTTCATTTGAAAAGGTTGAATAGAATGCTATTTTGAAGAAGAATTCCAGTTAAATTTAGTGTCATAAAAAATTCAGTCCAAGAATAGTTCCTGGCTTTGAGCCTGTGAATTGGATGTGTCTTCATTCACTAAGCATTTCCTGCAGTGTTTGTCCTGTGAACACATATGATGGCTTTATTGGTTTTAATAGTATTTGTCTTTCCTTCTAAAATGACTTTTCTAAATTTTATTACTGCCAAACAAGCAGGACCTTGTTTTTATTTTAATTTTTAAGTTTCTGTCAATTGTTTAGCCAACTTCTATCATAAAGTTGGGCTGCTGTAGTCCCTACTGTTACCTTCATCCCTGTCTAGAAGCCATATCTGCTCTTCTTCTCAGTACTTCAAAGGAGATAGCCTTAAAAGACAACCCTCTGTATTTTTGCTAACAGTTCATTAGATTTTAAGGACTGGAAAGTCTACCAATGTCCTATCCGTCTCTCTGACCTGCCTTATGTCTCCTCGGGCTTCTCCTGCTCAGCTCTTCCTTTGTTCCTTAAAGACTGCTGGAGGAAAACTTCTGAGTCTTTAATGCATATTTGGTGCTCCTGGGCCCTGCCCTAGATGTCTTGCAGACATGATCCTGCTTAATCCTTCCAACTGCCTTAAAGGTAACTATTATTATGCCAAAGTAATTAGACAACTAGCCTCAGGTTACTCAGCCAATTAATGACAAAGCTAAAGTTTACAACCTCATTTGCCTGACTGAAAAACTCTCTCTCTAGTTATGAAAGTAATATTCAGAACCTCCTAAAGAATATATTAATTTTGAGGGGATGTGGAATTTCTAGTCCACTTCACTTTCCTTTTTTTCTACTGTTTGTTAGGCACTAGGGACTCAAAACCAGAGAAGGCAATGGCACCCCACTCCAGTACACTTGCCTGGAAAAATCCCATGGATGGAGGAGCCTGGTGGGCTACGGTCCATGGGGTCTCTAAGAGTCGGACATGACTGAGCGACTTCACTTTAACTTTCCTTATATTCCTGACATAGAAACACAAGAATGACCATGTCCCTGAGCTTCATTCTCCACATATTTGGTGTGTGATATTTTCTTATATTTTACTTCAAATTTTACTACATCTAAGATATTGGTACCAGTTTTTTTGTGTTAATTTCTAAATTAACTTCTCTCCAAAATTTGTCATCAATACATCTCTTGTCATAATTCTGCCAAAGTATCAGGATTTCATGAGAGACTCTGTTTTATAGTCCCGATTAAAATTCTTGGCTCTCTATCTGAAACACAACGACAGGCATCTGAGGGTGTTGTGTGGGGTAATAGGCCATCTTTCAGGCTTCTTTGGACTGAAACTATATACCAAAAATAAACCTAACTTAATACAGTATGTGATATGGAAATGCTAACGTCAGTGTTTGTATAGGAATCAATGCATCTGGTCAATTGATGAGGTTGCTGAGAAAAGCCTTGAAAATAACAAGAGCAAGGTAAATAGGTCAAATTTGTCAAATTCTGCAGCAGAGTCTTCATTGGACAGGCAGGGCAGCTGCCGATTGCTCCTGTGATTCCTCCAACTCAGCTGAATGTTCACAGTCTTTGGGATTCTACTCCAAAAGTGCAAAATTATGGGATAATTTAATTCTGGGATCAGTCAGCTTCAGGATAGGAAGATCTGCTCTTGAATATTGTGAACTCAGAGTTACACTAAAGAAGAACCCAGTCACCCTAGGGAACAAATCAACTAACATACTTGGAAGAGAAAGGAGGACAATTTTTATGTGACTTTTAGCAAATTTGCTCATTATCTCTTTAATATTTTCTGGGCTGTTGACAGTGATGAGTATATCAAATTAATTCTTGGATGGCTTGCTAGACTGACTGAGTTTGGATCTCTAGGAGCTGTAAGCAAAAGCTCATCTAATCCAGTTGGATCAATTCCTCCTCTCCCATCCTCTGTGTATCCCCTGACTGTTACCCTCAACTGCCGTAATTAAACATTCTTGTTTCTTGGCACTGTGTGGACCAGAGAGTGTCTCAGTGTGAAGTCTGCCCATGGGATACTATGGAAGTCTGAAAGTGTATGGAAAATTACATGTTTGTGAACAGATTTTCATCTTTCTGGAGAGAAAGATCATAGCTTTTATCAGATTCTGAAAGATCCTATGACACTAATGGTAACAAACATTGGTTTCAAAAAATTACTCATTTAATGAATATTTCTTTTTTTCCTCTTGTTGTGTGGAAGGCTATCCCTTGTAATATTAACGAGCTCAGACTCTAAGTGCTTAGGATACATTGGTGAACAAACTAGATTGCTGTCTGTCTAACAACCCCTGTCCCATCACAAGTTTAAGTTCAAACAAGACAGTAAGATAATTAGAAACCATCAAAGTGGATGGGCCAAGAACTTGCTAATAGTGGTGAAGAATGAACACTGCTACTAGATGGATACTTACTGTAAAATTTGTGGGTTTTAAAAAATTTGTATATATTGATTTTGGAAAAACTTTTAATTGGCGTTTCTCCCCCTTGGAGATAGTTGGGGAGTCCCGTGGCATTTCTTTGTCATTCTGCTTGCTGAGTTTGTACAGATGTCCAAGTAGTGTCCAGCTTGCACATCATTCTATCAAGCACCTGGCTGCTGCATGCAACATGAGAGCTCATGCTATCCATCCACACTGACAAGAGAGGAAACGAGAGGCATGGACCTTGACAAGTTCTGTCGCATCCAAAAATGAAATTGATTCAGGCCACTGAAAAACTCCAAGCTCTTTCATTAATAGGCCCTGGGAAGCCACAATAAATCAGCCTATTAGGGAGCAACAAGGGTGCAAATTGGTGTCTCAGTTAATGTGGATAAAGATTTCAGTGCACACTGCATATATCAAAAATTTAACACACGCTGTTTGCAGAGTTTTAATGAATACAAAAAGCTCGATTGCTGAAAACCAACACAACCCAGGCCTTACTTCATTTAACTGTCAATAAAATTGTCTCTTATTTTATTTTCTAATGGTTTATCAATACTGGTAATTTGCCACTGGTTATAAAAGGGAGGATGGGGGAAGGGAAGGAAAGGAATTTAAATAAGCCCAGCTAACTAGAAAAGAGCTTGGTGGGCTGTTTTTCTGCATAAGTTAATGACCAGATGATATGAGGAAGTGAAACCTCCATTTCTTAGACTACAAATATCAACTTTACTTGGAAAAAATACATTAGGTCAGTGGCGCACTTTGCTCGGTAAATCTGTTACTGCTGTTTGATAAAGGGTGTTAAAGCATTGTAATCTAGCCTTTCTTAAAGAAGTTCAGATTAAGGAAAAAATGGCTTCACTTTATTTTTTTTTCTCCCAGTGGAATATGGCTGCAACGTGAAGTTTTCCAACAGAAGCCAAATGCAAGGTCTCACCTGCCATAACTGCTTTCTATAAAATACAGAATAAAGCCCTAAAGACCTTTTCTGAAGCACGGGAGGAAACACCATCCTTGTACCCGAAATGAACAAGTCTTGCCCATTTTTCCAGTGTAGTATGGGAATGGCTTCTAATCATTGTTCTTACCTATATAATTACATAGTGTGTAAAGAGAAGGACATTTTTATATTTCTCTGGATGCTATTTATATAGTTTTTTGAAAAACAGATTCATGATGATGACATAACCATGAGAACTCGTTCATTGATTGATTCATTCAATAAACATTTGTGTCAGGTTAATAGATTAAGTTAATGTAGAAATTAACCTGTGCCTTACTTTAGTATTTTTATTATTTTCTTGCTCTAGCATACTTGTTAGAAAGTGGATGAAGAAGTATTTTTATCCTTCACCTACAGAAGAAAGGCAACCAGATTCCTGTGTTCTCAAGTTTAGACTTCTTTGTCTTTTCTTCTCCTGTCCATTCCCCTCCTCCCCTCTCTCCTCCTCCTCCTTTCCTTTCTATTTCCTTTTTCCTCTGAGGCTAGCGAGGATACAGAAATTTGAGTTCTTTACTTAATCCCTTTGGAGATATTTCTAGGCACTAAAAGGAATGCGTCTGAAATACTCTACCTTTGGCATAGGCCTATCCCCTGATCATGTTTTTGCCTTCCAGAGGTGATAGCACCTTGGAAGGAGGATGGCCACCTTGGTAATTTAGGTGGTTACCCTCATATGCTGCCACCTTGAAAGCAAGGGGAAAGAGATCTCTGAGGGCCAGACAAAGGCGAGTAGAGAGGATGACAGCCCCCTCACCCTCCTAGAGGAGCAGAAAAAACAATGTCTGAGGTAAGTGATGCTGACAGATGACCAGAGAGTGAGCACCCACTTTCATGGACTGCCTGGGGAGTCCAAGGGAGGAGGAAGATGCCCCAATAAATGACTACACTGTTTTCATCATCAATTGACAATTGAGGAATCAGAGCAGAACAAGGTTTGTTTTAGAACTGTTAAGAATTGTCACACTCCTTAGAACCTGTGTTGTGCAGCAATTTCTATTTATGACCCACTTATTGAGCATCTTTTTTGAGCTAAGCCTTATGCTAGGCAGATGGAAAGATCCACTACCTTCCCTCAAGGGAATCTGAGTCTAGTGGGGAAGGCAGACAAATGAGCAGAGAACTGAAGCACCACCGGAAGGATTCTCTTGTGGTGTGAGCCAGAGGCAAGGAAAATGCAGAGGAGGGGCGGCTGAGTCTGCTTGCTCCTTGAAGAAGGGTGATAGGGGAGGAGAGGAAGGGCAATTCAAAATGATGGATCAGCATTTGCAAAGCTACAGCCTGTGGAAGGCGGCCCTGTGTCAGGGACCAGCAAGAAGTTCCGTGTATGTGTGGGGGCTGCTGTATCGTACCTGGTGTCCAGTGATAAGAGCGGAGGCCCCCCACAGTCTTGGGTAATGAGTGACATCAATTTAAAGAGCACTTTAGAGGAGTTTTTGCCCAAGGAAACAGGAATGCTTGAAATCATACAGCTTACATATGAAAGACATTTGATAGAGGACTTCTCCAAATTTGACAAAAGTACTAAAAATGAAATGACATTGCTAATAGTAAGTTGTGAGGGTGAAATAAATTTTCTAAATAATAATCATAAATTATCATTAATAAGTAAATTTTGATCGACTATGTTATAGGGAAAACTGAATTATCTTCCCAGTATATAAAAGGCTATTACAGAATTTTGTCATAAGAAGATTACACAGCCAAAAATGTAGAATACATTTGACCCAATGTAGAATACATTAAACCCAATGTGTTTATAGAGATTTGCCAAACAGGTAATGAAAACAAATCTTGCATTGCTTTTTCCTGTTTGTATATGTGTGTGTGTGTATGGTATTTCTGGTATTAGTTGGCTTTGAAAATTGGTATTTTTTTCTGCTTTTGCTCTTCATTTAAAATATTCTGCCGGGGTCCAGCCCCGGCTGATCCAGGGTATTCGAAGGAGAGACGGCGTCGGCGACCTATTTACATATTCATCAAAGATATAAAGAGTAATAGATTGAGGATAGCTCAGTAGGAAAATTCAGTGGAGAAAAGAGGCTGAGTGGCTTGGTTTATGTGGAAAATCAATATAACCTGTGACATCAGGTTAGCTCTGACCACGGAGGCCGCAGGTGCCCTCTCGAATAGCGGAAGGTGCCCCACCTTAGACACCTTCTCGAGTGGATCTTAGAAGCCCAGGCAAATAAATGGTCGCAGAGGACCTCCGCGCTCCAGATGGAGACTCAGCTGGAAGTTAAGGAGAAAAATGACATGGGGAGACCAAGCTTTGGCAAGCAAGGCCCGTAGCTTTATTTTCAACAGGGGCTTTTATACCCTAAGTTACACATAGAGGATAATAGGGGATGCAAAGTCAGCAGTCTTTGATCCTTATCAAAAACCAGGGTTTCTTTCCTGCAAATTTATCGTATACAAATGGTTTAGGTGATTTACATCATCTTCTATTAATATTTTATGACTCTTGACAAAGGTTTGTCAACCGTAAGACTTAATTTCTCTAAGAGTAATTATTTTAAGGTTTGGCGCCATCTTCCGAAGGTGTTAGATAAAATTGCATTCCTATAGTGCAGAGGTGCAATGGGTTTACAACAAAGGAAAGAATTTATTACCTTAAGGGTCTAAAGTTGCTAACACCGAGGCCACTACTTATTTTTTCTACATACCAACTATATTAATTAATACACATTCAAGGATACAATACAGGGGATGTGGAAACTTGGCAGCAAGCATTGGCTCATCTATGAAATCTTTTACTAGTTTTATTCTGACAGTTTCTAGCTTTCTGAGAGGCTCTAAGCTATTTGAATATCTTAAGCTTCCAGTGCCTCTCGAGGCTGGGAGACTGTAAACAATCGTATGCATAGCTGTAGGAGTCCGGGTAAACTTGTCAGGCAAGTTAGAGAGCTATCTGAGGGGTTTGGATTTAAACACTCCTAATTGCCCAGGAACTTTATTAATTGGAGCTGTAAGTTAACTCTTTGACAGAGAGAGCAAGATGGTGGTGGGGGACAGCCCCCGGTAAAGTCAGAGGTGAGAGCACAAAGCAATAAAGTAGGCAGACTTTGGTTTTTTTTTTGGGGTAGATGCTCGAGAATATCCAGGGGGACTCCTGAGGCTCGATCCCGCCTTTGCGTATGCTGAGCCTCCTTCCTCATGACCTTTGTCACGAGCGGAATGCCTCTCGCCGGCTCCCGGCAATATTAGGTGCCCTACTTTGTGTTACATTTTGTGTTATCATGTGTTACATTTTGTGTTATCATTATTATAAAGAAGCTCCCCCAACCCCACAAACTGTGTAAGTTTCAGGTCCCCCCCTACCCAAACTGACCTTTAGGTTAGAACAGATATGGGAAGGGTAGGCGGGGACCAGTTTGGAATCTGTGCTTCAAGAAATGGTGGAGAACCTTCATGTTCACCTGAGGCTTCACATCTATTCATATTGTTGAAGAGGAAACTTGGCCCAGAGACATCAAGTGACTTTCGAAGTTCTCAGAGTCTGTTGGTAGCAAAGCCAAGAGTAGGACTCCAATTCTTGCTTCTCTGGTATGTCTTCCTTTTCTTCCCCCCCTTCCTCTCCCCCTTTAGCTCCCCTTCCCTCCTCCTTATCATCATCATTATCAAAAGGTAAAGGCAGGGTCACAAACAAGCTGATGTATTTGTTTTGGCTGCACAGTGTTTAAGAAATAACTCATGCTTTCTTCTATTCAGATGGTTCCTTCCACTCCCATCTCCTTCACTCAGGTGACAGATATGTTTGTCCGGTGTAGCTTGAAAAGGCATCTGGGCAAGGGCAACAGTACTTGGAGAGCAGAGAGGCTTTAAGGCTCAAGCTCAAGACCGTCTTCCTGCACAGCTCTGCTAGGAGACGTGTGCTCCCACACGAACGTGCCATAGCAGTATCCAGCAGTGACTCTGGTCTTTGTGCTATGCTAAGTTGCTTCAGTTGTGTCCGACTCTTTGTGATCCTATGGACTGTTAGTCTGCCAGGCTCCTATGTCCATGGAATTCTTCAGGCAAGAATACTGGAGTGGGCTGCCACACCCTTCTTCAGGGGATCTTCCTGACCCAGGGATCAAACCCCCATCTCTTATGTCTACCTGCATTGTCAGGTGGGTTCTGGGTAGGAAAGGAAAAAAAGTCACATTTTACCTGTTGATCATCCTCAGATTGTGGTGGAAGCCAGCCATGCTGGGTGTGTGTGAATGTGCAGTCCTGGGCAGGGGAAACTGAAACAAGAGGAGTGAAGACTCTTTGAGGGGCAGTGCTGCGTGTTGTTAGGATGGCAGGCCCAGGTAAAGAATACCTTGGCGAGGGACCACTTGTATTTAGTTTCAGCCCTTGGCCACACCCCCCTAACCTTTTAGTTTCTGAAGAAAATGCAATAATTGCAGGCGTTCTCAAGATAGCAAATGGCCCAAGAGCTGGTATGTTTTAAATTATGAAGGCAACTAAAAATTCAATAATGAAAGACATGAGTCCAAACCATTAAACTGGTGTAAAATTCTGGCTGATATACATAGAGGACAGTCTTATTAGTCATTAGCCAGTTGACACCAAGGCATAACACTTTTAAAAAGGGGAATGGATTTGGCCCCATTCAGTTCTCTTGTGATATCAGACTCTAGACCCTTCTGTAAGGCACCTGAAACTACTTTGTTTAGGGACAAACATTATGACCTAGATATTATGACCTCTGTATTGTTCTTAAGAAAGTCTATATTTACCTAAGACTTCAACTACATGCCATGTTGAATTTTAGTACCTCAAATCCACATAACAACCTTACCCTCTTTTTATTCTGTAAGTGAAGAACCTGAGGCCTAGAGAAGTTATTACAATCCAAGGCTACACACTTTGCCAGTAACAGCAGAGTTAGGATGATAACTCAGTTCTGTCTTGTTCCAAAGCCATCATATACTGCTTGAGCACAACTGCCATAAAGGAAAGTCAAAGACAATGAGTACTAGCAAGTGGTACTCTTCTGAGGGTCTGTGTTGCACCTGGGTAGAGTCCATGGGACTCAGGTCATCACCCTGCAGGCTAGTTCATTATATTTAGTTCTATGCTCTGTGAAGCTTACATAGATGGGCTGGGGTCTACCATAATGTTCAATGACTACCTGCTCCTGAACATTATTGATATTTCCTTCCTCCTACGGACATCTGGACCATCAGGGAACACGGTCACTGAGCCACCTTGTGAGAATCTCTGAGGGCTGTATCCACCCCCCCCCCAACTTAGTATCTAAAGATTTGGGAGACCCCATCCTCCTTTGCCGCCACCATTCTTGTATCCCTACCCAGGAGACGCTTTGCCCACATACCTTCTCTTTTCTTTGTCAGCCTCTCAGAATAGGAGTTGCCTATAGTGAACAGACTAGCTGCTGTCTTAGAACTTGATGTATTTTATGTGAATGACTTCTAAATATACAAAACAGTTGACAGTCACAAATTCTAAATTCTATGAGGAAATCAAGGCCCTGTCCCTCACAAGCCCTCACTACAGTCTTACAAGGAGAGGAGCTCAGATATGAATCAAAAATGGAGTTGAGTCATGGACACATAATGTTGCCTCCAAAATTGGAGGTGAAATTTTAAGCAAGAGATGTAAAGCTGTTATAAGTACAGCAGAGGCAAAATTCTCTAAGTCACTTTGGGTTCTATCTTGCATCTTACTTTTTTCCCCCAGCAATTGCAGAAGCGCAAGACAAAGACTGTGTAGTGATAAAGAGGGTATGCTCCACATTGGCGGTATCAGTGTGAACTCATGATTTCCAAACCATTTGTGTGTATACATGCATGTGTGACCACATCAATGTGTATATGTATCTATACAGATATGTGTATATATATACCCAAGAGTATCAGTTCAGTTCAGTTCAGTCACTCAGTCGTGTCTGACTCTGCGACCCCATGGACCGCAGCATGCCAGGCCTCCCTGTCCATCACCAACTCCTAGAGTCCACCCAAACCCATATCCATTGAGTACCTGATGCCATCCAACCATCTCATCCTCTGTCGTCCCCTTCTCCTCCTGCCCTCACACTTTCCCAGCATCAGGGTCTTTTACAATGAGTTAGTTCTTCGCATCAGATGGCCAAAGGATTGGAGTTTCAGCTTCAGCATCAGTCCTTCCAATGAATATTCAGGACTGATTTCCTTTAGGATGAACTGGTTGGATTTCCTTGCAGTCCAAGGGACCCTCAAGAGTCTTCTCCAACACCGTAGTTCAAAACCATCAATTCTTCTGCCCTCAGCTTTCTTTATAGTCCAACTCTCACATCCATACATGACTACTGGAAAAACCACAGCTTTGACTAGACGGACCTTTGTTAGCAAAGTAACGTCTCTGCTTTTTAATATGCTGTCAACGTTGGTCATAACTTTTCTCCCAAGGAGTAAGTGTCTTTTAATTTCATGGCTGCAGTCACCATCTGCAGTGATTTTGGAGCCCCCCAAAATAAAGTCTGCCACTGTTTCCACTGTTTCTCCATCTATTTGCCATGAAGTGATGGGACTGGGTGCAATGATCTTAGGTATTTGAATGTTGAGCTTTAAGCCAACTTTTTCACTCTCCTCTTTCACTTTCATCAAGAGGCTCTTTAGTTCCTTTTCACTTTCTGCCATAAGGGTGGTGTCACCTGCATATCTGAGGTTATTGATATTTCTCCCGGCAATCTTGATTCCAGCTTGTGCTTCATCTAGTGCAGTGTTTCTCATGATGTACTCTGCATGTAAGTTAAATAAGCAGGGTGACAATATACAGCCTTGATGTACTCCTTTTCCTATTTGGAACCAGCCTGTTGTTCCATGTCCAGTTCTAACTGTTGCTTCCTGACCTGCATACAGATTTCTCAAGAGGCAGGGCAGGTGGTCTGGTATTCCCATCTACACAAAGACTTTGGCATAGTCAATAAAGCAGAAGTAGATGTTTTTCTGGAACTCTCTTGGTTTTTCAATGATCCAGTGGATGTTGGCAATTTGATCTCTGGATCCTCTGCCTTTTCTAAATCCAACTTGAACATCTAGAAGTTCACGGTTCACATATTATTGAAACCTGGCTTGGAGAATTTTGAGTGTTATTTATTAGCTAGCATGTGAGATGAGTGCAATTGTGCAGTAGTTTGAGCAATCTTTGGCATTGCCTTTCTAAGGGATTGTAATGAAAACTGACTGTTTCCAGTCCTGTGGCCACTACCAAGTTTTCCAAATTTGCTGGCATATTGAGTGCAGTGCTTTCACAGCATCATCTTTTAGGATTTGAAATAGCTTAACTGGAATTCTATCATCTCCACTAGCTTTGTATGTAGTGATGCTTCCTAAAGTCCACTTGACTTCACATTACAAGAGTATATCTGTGTATATATCAACACATGCATGTGTTTTCTAGCTCCATCTGCCCAAAGGAACTAGAAGCAAAAAAAAAAAAAAGAAAGAAAGAAAGAAAGAAACTCTCAGTATCAGTGAGCACACCCAGTGCTCAGATCTTGTCTCCTAATATCATTTTCCACTAAAATACCAAGGACTCCTCAGACAAATCTATGGCCAAAGCAGGTAATATTCTAGAGGTTCCTGGAATATCTTGTTATGCCAGAAAATAAGGAAATGTTTTTAAAAAATGATGAGGATATATCATAAGGATAAAAGAAAGCTTGAAATATTAATAGCTCCCACTGACCAAGGTTGAAACAATTTGAAAATATAAAAGGAGCATATGAATATAAACCACTAAAAAATAGAAATTCATGTAATTGTATTGATAATAAATACATAATTAATAGAGGAAAAAGGAGGACTTGCAGAATGTCAAGATCTGATCAGTAAATGTGAAGGGATTATAAGCCTTAGAAAGTAATCATTTTATAATCATCTTCAAGAATGGTTCAGGCAAAAATCATCAATGGCTACTCAATTCAGGGGGTTGTTTGTATGAGGAGCAGAATATTTTCATGTTCTTAAACTGACTTCTCAACCAATTGCTTATTAGTTTCAAAGGAATAGTTGTAACTATATGTTGTAGAAAACTGACAATGTCTTGGTTAGGTAAAGAAAGTTAAATCCTCAGTGAAGAGCAATAAACATTGTGAGCTTCCAGAATGTGGTACCAGGAGATCACAGTATCATTTATGGATATTCTGGCCGGAAATGCATTACCTACATGAGAAAACATCTGACAAACCTCAAATCAGGTATTTTGTACAAAAAAAAAAAAAAAGAAAGAAAGGCATGATATTCTTCAAAACATCATTGTCATAAAAAAAAAAAAAGAAAGGCTGTAGAAATGTTTTAGATGAAAGGAAACTAAAGAAACATGACAACTAAATGCAGACCCACTACTAGACTAACTACTATCTTAGAGAGAGAAAAAAAAGCTATTGAAGACGTTTTTGGGTCAATTGAGAAAATTGCATTATAGATAGAGATTAGATTAAAATTTTCTATTAATATTAAATTTACTGAATTAGATAACTGTGATGTTGTTATATAGGAGAATATCTCTCTAAGGAAAGATGCTTTCAATTATTTAAGGGCAAATGAGCATGATGTACCCAGCTTGCTTCCAGCTGGTTCAGGAAAAATATATATAATGCTCATTGGGCATGAAATATACAAAGTTTATATATCAATAGAGGTGAAAAAGAGGTGTACAGAAAAAGAAAATAGGGTAATGTTAACAATAGGCCAGTCTAAGTAAAGAATATCAAGTGCTTTTGTATGATTTCTATCCGTGATAACTTTTGTAACTGAAAAGTTATTTACAAATCAAGAATTGGGAGAGAGAGCAAGAAAGAGGGATATCCAGCATTGATTATTATGGTTCCGAATCTGGCTATTTTCCTATCTATGTGAACTTAAGCAACTTTTGTAACCTCTCTGTGCCTCTGTTTCCTCAACTGCAAAGTTAAAGCGATAGAGCCTTCCCTTGATTTTTTTGTGGGAAATAAAAAAGGTAATAAAAGTGTTTACTGTTATTAATTTGGATGTCTTTTCACTAAAGAGTTGTCTTAGTCTTGGGAGATAAATTAGGATGGATGTAAGGCTTGGGATGAGAGGCTCAAAGCAAGATATGGAGGGAGGTCTGTAGGCTGGGACTTGAACTGAAGATGCTTGAGAAGCCTCCGAGAAAAGGCTCGTTCAGATCGTCTGCATCCCAAATTCAGAATGTTAGAGCTACAGGCAGAGGTACAAGTTAAGAGTGTACATAAATACTCACTTTGAACCCAGTGGTGGCAATTGTGATCATTGTTTAGATTCACAAGCTTTATGGTCTTTCTAGAAAATAAAGTCTGAAAGAACCGGAGTCTCTGGGGGGGGGGGGGGGGGTGAATATTTCCCTATAACAAAAGCAGCAGTGAAAATAAATTTGGTGCTTAGAAATAGGACAATTATAAATAAACCTAGTACAAGTTCTCCCAAAACAGAGGTTGCTTTGTAAAGAATTCTGTCAGTTAATGAGATGCTTAAATGACAGTATCAGGCAAGAGGAGAAAAATGTTGGCAGAGTGCTTAAGAGGTTGAAGGCCAATTCTGTTGTGCCCACGTTGGTTTCCTAATTTGGGTAGTTTCTCTCACAAGCTCCTTATTTGAAGACGACTTTGGCAGTGTTATGATTAGAAACATAATGCATTCCACATGTGCCTGGAAGCCCGAGAGGCCAAATTTCAGGGGTTTTCGTGATGACTGCCAAGGCAGTCCCCTGGAAAGCCACCTTGCTGTGACCCTGGATCAAGGCACAGCTTCCCTGGCTGGTTGTGAATAGTGACTCTTAGAGGGAGCGGGGCAGGGGCTTGACCACCTTTGTTTAGCCCTCTTCTCTGTGCTTGCCCTCCTGCGGGTCTGAGAGAGGGCAGGAACTCCAGGAAGGCATCGATTTGTGCCTGAGGGTGTGGGAGTAGAGAGGGCTTCATGGAACCCTTCTCCTTCTGCTTCCTACCTCACTTCCCCCCTGACCTTTTCAGCTGGTACATTATTACATAGTAGAACACTTCTCTCTCCCCTGGGCAGAGCACTGTGGTGAGCAAGAGGCCCAGGCATAAACTGAAATTGCTTGGCTCAGCTGCTTATTGGCTTGGGACTTGGGAAGAATTGGTTAGCCTCTCAGCACCTCAGTTTTCTCAGCTGCAAATGGGGTAATTCCTCCAAGGTAGTGGTAAGGATGAGAGGAGGTGACGAGCATGAATTGTCTAGAACCCAGCCTAGGTGCCTAGTGGATGGCTGTCAGCACCATTCTCCTAGCACCTGAGAAGAGGCACAGACTGCCCTTTCTAACTCAGTGCTTCGGGGTCAGCTTCCAGGTCCTAGCATAATCTGTGATTATAAATTTACCCTCAGAGGCCCATTGGCTGATGGTTTGTACTAACTCCTCTTCTTTATGGCTTTAGTAGTCCTAACCCCCTGAAATAGCAAACCAAGCTGAACCTGATCATTCCGATGTAATCAATATTTGGCTTGCAGTACATCTCTGCTTAAAATGTTATCTATTCAAATCATACTCACACCCGATTTACATTTCTTTCTAGCCTTTGAAGAAGACTCATTTCTTTTTCTAGGAGTCAGATTCGACCAGTCCTCAATAAATAAGAAACTCATAGATGTTTTCAGAGTCCAATAAGTCTCATGTTATAATATATATAGATAAATATATATGTATATGTATTTTAAAGTCACTCAGTCGTGTTCGACTCTTTGTGACCCCATGGACTGTAGTCTACCAGGCTCCTCAGTCCATGGAATTTTCCAGGCAAGAATACTGGAGTGGGCTGCCATTTCCTTCTCCAGAGGATCTTCCCAACCCAGGGATTGAACTTGGGTTTCCTGCATTGCAGGCAGATGCTTTACTGTCTGAGCCACCAGGGGAAGAAGTATATTAAGATATATATCATATTAATTTTTTTTTTAATAAAACCAGACCTTGTGGTAGTTGTTTTCATATTTTCAGTTGAGTCTAAAGCCTTAATGGTTTGAATGAATTATTCCCCATCTTCTTCTTATCCTGTGCAACTATATGAAGCTCTGTGAGTTCATGACTGGTTAGAAATGTGTATAAAATTCTCTTACCAACTGCCAGTCAGAAGTATTACAACAAAAGAACTTGTTTTAGAGTTAAAAGAGCTTGATTTGTGTCTTAGCTTTACCACTTACTAGATCAACAACCTCAGGCAAGTAAATTCACTTCTCTGAGCCTCAATTTCATCTAGAAAATGGAGATTAAAAATATCCTTGACCAGGGTAGTGTTGAGGATTAGAAGTAGTACTGTCAAAGGAATGTTGGTAAAGTGCATGCCAATGGTAGTTTAATTTATTGTATTTATTGATCTTTTTCACTGTGCAGCCGAGGATTTTCCGAAGAGACAGAAAATATGATTTGTCTTCAACATATGGCAATTTTTAAGTTAGACCCTATGCATTTTCTTATTTAGTCCAACCTTCTCAGCTGATGACTAGGGCTTAAACCTTTATGCTTCTCTACTGATTCAATAACGTAATAGCATCTGCCTCTTTTGAAAGACAATGAGCCAATAAGAGAATCCTCTGCACTCCAGGCAGGAAATGTGTTCGGGACATCTAAGGTAGCACATGTATTGTTAGTATTATTCACCTGGATCATTTTTTGTGCTGATACAGTAACATCATCACCACCCAAAGTGGAAAAAAATAAATTATTTATAGCTTTGCATACTCATGCTGGGTCCAGAAAACATTTGTGAATAGTGAGGACTTGGGCTGAACTCTCCAAAGGAACAATGAAGGGGGTCAGAGTACAGTGGAAAGGAGACCTGTGGGGATCAGCTTCCAACTGCATTATAGCAAAATGAATAATTCAAGAATATTGTTTTGGATCAGATATCCCTTTCAGCATCTTTAAAAACCTTTCTTTCTATAGAAGGATTGCATATCTATTCAATATCATGTCAAGGATTCTTTCTTGACTATAGCACTGCACGATAGCAAAATGAAGTAGGTGAATGTTTCAGAGAGATGATAATGTGTTCATTACAGCAAAATATTTATTTCAGTTATGATCTCTAAACACTTGAAAGGTATGTTTTGAATTCAGTAATGTCTAGTATTTTATTCACTTGATTTTCCATCTTGGTTATAAGCATTAGGATAAGGGTAGGAAAATGAGATCCATGCACCAGATCATCAATAAATGTTTTAGTCTGTTATACTTTTTCTAATTTCAAGCATTTTATTTTTGTAGCCAATAATGCCCTTTAGAACACTGTTTAGAGAACTTCTCTAAACTTATAGTTTAGATAAGATCCCTTTCCAAAAGGATCAAGCCAGTGAATCCTAACGGAAATCAACCCTGACTATTCATTGGAAGAACTGATGCTGAAGCTGAAGCTCCAATACTTTGGCCACCTGATGTGAAGAGCCAACTCATTGGAAAAGACCCCTACACTGGGAAAGATTGAGGGCAGGAAGAGAAGGGGGTGACAGAGGATGAAATGGTTGGATGGCATCACTGACTCAATGGATATGAGTTTGAGCAAGCTCCAGGAGACAGTGAAGGACAGGGAAGCCTGGTGTGCTGCAGTCCATGGAGTCGCAGAGTCGCACTCAACTCAGTTACTGAACAACAACAACAGAAAGACACACTTGATAGATTGATAAAATATATATGTATAAGAGAATGAAGACATTTTATCAGCCAACTTTTCTCTTGGGAGAGAACTGTTTGGAAGACACTGATGACCTGTCAGATTAGAAGAAAAATCCCCAAAGCATACATAAATCACCAGGATGATCCCTAAACTGCCATGCACAGGGCAAGGAAAGAGATCTGTGTTGCTCCTGAAGGGACAAGAGGAATGTGAAGGGGAAAACAGGGTAAGAGTAGATGACACAGGTGAGTGAAAGTCTTGAGTAATGTGTGTTGTCCGATTTGCGCTTTCCCTCTGACTCCATCATCTTCTAGCCATCTCCAGTAATACATTTTTCCAAATGCTTAATAGTGTGGATTTCTGGTGGCAGCCAGTGATGGAAATGAGCCTGGGTGACAGAGGGTGAAGAGTGCTGAGCCAGAGATGCTTGGAGGCATCAGATGATAGCTGGGTTACAGAGACACCAAAACAGAAAATGAAGCCCAAGAAAAGGCAGAAAATAAATTCCGTAATACTTCACAGTTGTTTAGAGATGTCTGTGATTTGCTTCTAGCCCTGGCTTGGAGTTCCTGAGAGCCATTGTATAGAAAGGGAAGTATGGTTAGTTCCATAGCTCTTGTTTTCAGAAAATAAAAGGTCTTACTATCCTCAAGAATTTTTTCCAATTTTATTTCTGGAAGGAGTTTCTTAGGCAAGTCTTTCCACAAAAGATCTCAAGTGGCATAAGAAAAAAAAATTGCCTTCAAAAATAGTTTTATAGTCAATGTAGAAACAGATTTTATGTGGCTGCTCCTAGATCTACCTTGATTCCAGTATGGGACATGAAAGCTAATACACAAACCTGAGAGAACTCTTTGAAGGACTGAATTAATCTGGTCTGAGTCTGAAGCTGTCTGTAGTGGAAGTTTGTGGCTGGTTTGCTAGAGTCATTCCATTCCAGTTGATTAGTCTAAGCCAATCAAGGTCGTTCCTTTCCCCTTGCCTGTGAATCCTCCACAGTCACGCTCTGACCTAATGCTGGGCGCTGAGAAGCAAGAGGAGATTTAGAGAACTTCTGGGAAAGGCTCTCTCCATCTCAAGTAGGAAATACAGAGAGACAGCATCTCTCCTTTCATGGGATATGGTCGATTGTGATGTGGTCTAGTCCTGTGCAAGCTAATGTATGTCCTTACTGTTTGTCAGCTTGAATTGGAGATTGTTTTCCTCACAGTCAAGAACATTTTGACTGATATATATCTTTCAATAATCTGCCATGACCCAACGATAAAACAATGGAAGCCATTATAGAAGGACAAAGAAAAGCAAGTGGGTGAGGTCATGACCCATCCTGCGGCTTACCTCTCTAATCAGCCTTACCTTTTACCATTCTCCACCCACTACTATACTTTTGTGCTTCAGGGGTATTAAACTTGTTTTCTCTTGCCATGATTCTTTTACAAACTATCCTCTTCCCAGAACAGTTCTCCACCTGCTTGAGTGAGTATACACACCCATACCTCCAGCCTGGCTACTTCCGCTCATCCTTCATTCTTCCAAGTTCATTCTGATACTGCTTCCGCCAGTTGGGATAGTGAGAAGCTCCTTTGACATGCATCCCAACCCCTGCTTGTTTAGGATACCAGAGATAGGAAGTCTCTAAGTTAGCCCCAGGGAATTCCCACTCCCTGGTATATATGCCCTTGTGCAATCTTTTCCTTTTAATGTGAGCTGGACCTGTGACTCACTTGTAATGAATGAAATATAGAAAAAGGATATGCATTCCTAACTTATGCTGTCGCTTCCAGGATAAAGTTACAGAAAAGAAGGTGACTTTTGTCTCCAGCACCCTTTCTTACTCTCCGACTCTCTCTTGTGCCATTGATTGCGCGAGGTTCCGAAGCATTTATAGGGAGGCCTACATGGTGAGGAACTGAGGCCTGCCAGCAACCATGTCAGTGACCTTGGAAATAAATCTTTTGAGGCCTGTAAAAAATCACGTGGGGCTTCCCTGGTGGCTCAGGGGTGAAGAATCCACTTACAATGCAGGAGACGTATGTTCAATCCCTGGGTCAAGAAGATTCCCCTGGAGAAGGGAATGGCTACCCATTCCAGTATTCTTGCCTGAAAAATCCCATGGACAGGGGAGGCTGGTGGGCTGTAGTCTGTGGGGTCGCAAGAGTTGGACATGATTTAGTGACTAAACAACACCAACTATTATACAGAGTGAAGTAAGCCAGAAAGAAAAACACCAGTACAGTATACGAGTGCATATATATGGAGTTTAGAAAGATGTTAACGATAACCCTACATGCAAGACAGCAAAAGAGACACAGATGTAAAGAACGGTCTTTTGGAGAGACCGTTGGAAGAAGGCAAGGGTGGGATGATTTGAGAGAATAGCATTGAAACATGTATATTATCATATGTGAAACAGATCGCCAGTCCAGTTTCGATGCATGAGACAGGGTGCTCAGGGCTGGTGCACTGGGATGACCCAGAGGGATGGGATGGGGAGGGAGAAGGGAAGGGGGTTCAGGATGGGGAACATATGTACACCCATGGCTGATTCATGTCAATGTATGGCACAAACCACTACAATATTGTAAAGTAATTAGCCTCCAATTAAAATAAATAAATTAAATAAAAACACAAAAATCATATCAGTGAGCTGGGAAACAGATGATACCTATCCTTAGTTGGGGCTTCAGATGACACTATAGCATTTTCTTGGCTACCGTCTTGAGTCAGAGTTACCCAGCTAGGCCATGCCTGAATTCTTGATCCAAATAACTTGTGAGATAGTAAAGTGTGTTGTCTTGAGATGCTAAATTTTAGGGTAATTTGCTATACAGCATAGGTAGTAAATATCCTTTCCTGATTTGCCATAGAAATCTACTGCTCCTCCTTCATCATACCACTTACCACTCTTTGTCGTAATTATCTGGTTATTTGTTTGGCCACTTCACTAGGTTGTAAGTTCTGTGAGGATGGGGGCGTTGTCTGTCTTGTGTGCCACTGTATCTTTAGCAAGTAACCCTGAACTTGGTACATGAAATATGCTGACACTCACTGAGTAATGATGGAAGGCTGGACTCTAAAATATGTGGCAGACATGGATGTGGAAGTGGAAATTTGGGTCAAGGAGATGCATACCATAGAGAAAGGCAGTGAAATTTATACCAAATTATAAAATTATTATTAATCCAACAAATTTGTAAACAGACTAACAACTAAGATGGTGCCAACAGATAAAATGGCATTTTAAATATGATACCCTGACAGTTAGCCCCAAGATGCCTACTGTGGTAAGAGAGGAGAGAAGGCATGAACAGATATAAAAGCACTGACCTATCAGTGTCAATCCTGTCTTCCTACTGACCACCACCTGACCTCTCTGGGCCTCAATTACTCATTGGTAAGTGAAAGGCTGTTTCATATTCTTAAAGATCCCTCTAAGCTCTAATATTCAGCTTTATATAGAATATTATTCTATAGACACTGACCTCAAATTATTTCAGAGCACTGGTCCTTAGTCTTCTGGTTTTTCCATCTATTGGGTCTGAGAGATATAATGCGCATTACTCTGAGACAGTCATTTTGCAGCCTGTGGGAGGAAAGGCTCACATCACATTATGGGCCTGTCAGAATTTCTGGGTAAACATGTAGTGTGAAAAAATTTCCTGGATGATTCTAACCTGCTCAATACTCACTTGTGAAAATTTTTGAGGTAATGCATACAGAAAGATCAACAGTTATGGTCTACATACTGGACATTCTGCTCTGATACAGTGAATGTGGTAGAACTTAACTAAATGTCCAGTGAAAGCTTCAAGGAAACAGCTGAAAAATAAGCAGAAAAATGTAACAAGAAACCCTTGCTGGTAGAGTTGCTGTTGGAAGATGGACGTTAGAAACCCCATCACAAAGTTTCCTATTTTTCCGGGAGCTGAAATACTTTCAACATATGAGCTGGTAATATATCATGGTTGACAATAATTTAGAAGGTGGTACTTCAAGGCGTTTACCCATGACAACCTGGAGCCTTCTGTATCTACAGGAGATTATTGTCAATATCCTTAACTAGAAAAGCACCTGCTGCTCTAATTAGTTTACAGCATATACTTTTGAGATATAGTAATAATAATAGCCAGCATTATTTAATCCTTTCATTTTTCAGAAGGCTTTCCATCATTGTGTTATCCTCACAGTATACCTGTTAAGTAAGCAGTGCAGGTGTCCTGAAAGTAATGTTTTCCCTGCAGGTTTACTGACTTCCTCATTCAATGTACACGTTAATCCAGAGCTCCCTGTGTATCATGGTCTCCCTGGGGATGTGATTCCAAATGAGACATGGTTCATATTTGGGGGCTCAGAATCCAGAAGAAGAGGAAAACATGTAAGCAGATGATTGCAGTGCTGTCAGGTACTAGCTTTCTTTGACATTAGTGACCTGTGCCTCTACTCCACACCTGACACATACCTAGAACCACACAGGAGTGGTGGACTAGACAGAAACATTCCAAGGCTGGAACAAACATCCTTTTATTCACACCCCATTCCATGATGGAAAATAATTGTTTTTCTGTACTTTTGTGCTTTGTTTCTTTTCCAAAGCCACAAGCTCCCTAAACTTAAGACACGATGCTCACTGGTTAGGGATGCCACTTCTCATAGGTACCGATGTTCCTTTCACCAGTTAGAAAGTCCCTCTCATAGAAGTAGTGCTTCAGTTTAGAAGCTCAATAAACAAGATGGGGGAAGTTTTAATCATCAGAAGAGGTCTTTCGTATGCTCGGACCCTGTTATACTGGCTCTTTAGGGTCAAATATACACATCTCTTCCCAACTCAGTTTCCAGAGAGAAAAGATTGGTAGCTTAAAATTGTCAATGGTGGGAATATTTTCAAAATGGAATCTGGCAAACCCTCCACATTGTAACTTTTTCTCCTAGAGAGGCAGTTGTTAAACATTTACCGGCACACCACTGACTGGAGTGCCTTGTCCTTCACCTGGGCTTGATTAAGTTGATGGATTTACTAAACTATTCTGCATATGATATGCATAATAGCCTCTTAATTTGGGTTTGAATGTAATTATACAGACTGTATTAATTTCTTTCCCCCTCCTCCCACATACGTGGGTTAAAATTCCCTTAATTAGGGATGTAAATTTATGCAAAATAACAAACAATTCGGGTTTTATGGTGAGAACCCTAGAACACTAATAGCACTGCAATCTTGATTATGTAGCCAACAAACCAATGCTCGTTCAAAACCACTTTCCTACACTGCCCACCTACAGAAAATCCATGGGACTAAAATGAGCTTTTCTCCTATTATTGGCAAATATGTATCTTTCTTCTTGTTGGAAAAAAGAAACCAAAAATCAAATAAGAACAGAAAAAATGCAGATGTGTTCATTTTGAAGATTTTGTAAATCATCAATTTAGAGGTTCAGTGACCAGTTCTATTTCTTCAGTACATATTCCCAACCAAGTCACCTCTCCAGAAGGATTTCCCTGTTCCTGACAATAGTTTGCTTCCCTAGTAACTACACTGGAAGCTTCAGTGTCATCCAGGTACTCACTACAGTGGTAGGCCCATAGAAGAGATTCAGTACATAGATGCAGAATAGATCAATTTTTAAAAATGTCTTCTTCTTTATAATCCCATGCAACAAACCAACAAGTCTGCAGGTTTTCCTGCTAAACTGTTCACTTCTCCTTCACTGCTGATACTGTTCTAACTTTTCCAGCTACTTGTAGAAAAACATCTATTTCTGCTTTATTGACTATGCCAAAGCCTTCGACTTTGTGGATCACAATAAACTGTGGAAAATTCTAAAAGAGATGGGAATACCAGACCACCTGGCCTGCCTCTTGAGAAATCTGTATGCAGATCAGGAAGCAACAGTTAGAACTGGACATGGAACAACAGACTGGTTCCAAATAGGAAAAGGAGTACGTCAAGGCTGTATATTGTCACCCTGTTTATTTAACTTATATGCAGAGTACATCATGAGAAACACTGGACTGGAAGAAACACAAGCTGGAATCAAGATTGCCAGGAGAAATATCAATAACCTCAGATATGCAGATGACACCACCCTTATGGCAGAAAGTGAAGAGGAACTAAAAAGCCTGTTGATGAAAGTGAAAGTGGAGAGTGAAAAAGTTGGCCTAAAGCTCAACGTTCAGAAAATGAAGATCATGGCATCCGGTCCCATCACTTCATGGAAAATAGATGGGGAAACAGGGGAAACAGTGTCAGACTTTATTTTTCTGGGCTCCAAAATCACTACAGATGGTGATTGCAGCCGTGAAATTAAAAGACGCTTACTCCTTGGAAGGAAAGTTATGACCAACCTAGACAGCATATTCAAAAGCAGAGACATTACTTTGCCAACAAGGTCCGTCTAGTCAAGGCTATGGTTTTTCCTGTGGTCATGTATGGATGTGAGAGTTGGACTGTGAAGAAGGCTGAGCACCAAAGAATTGATGCTTTTGAACTGTGGTGATGGAGAAGACTCTTGAGAGTCCCTTGGACTGCAAGGAGATCCAACCAGTCCATTCTGAAGGAGATCAGCCCTGGGATTTCTTTGGAAGGAATGATGCTACAGCTGTAACTCCAGTACTTTGGCCACCTCATGCGAAGAGTTGACTCATTGGAAAAGACTCTGATGCTGGGAGGGATTGGGGGCAGGAGGAGAAGGGGATGACAGAGGGTGAGATGACTGGATGGCATCACTGACTCGATGGACATGAGTCTGAGTGAACTCTGGGAGTTGGTGATGGACAGGGAGGCCTGGCATGCTGCGATTCATGGGGTCGCAAAGAGACACGACTGAGCGACTGATCTGATCTGTCTTATGCTGGTCTATCTCTACTTTCAAGCTTTTATTCAACAGGCTTTAACTGAGTGTGTGTTTCGTTGCAAGTACTGAGCTTGGGATGAAAATGAATCAGACATTCTACCTTCAAGGTGGGAGAGACACAAATAGATGAAAAACACTGTCTCTGCAATATGACAAGGGGTATACCCAGGGCAAACATCGAACACTGTAAAAACAGAAAGGAGGGGGATTGGGATTATTTCAAGTGGTGGGGAATCTTGAGTTTTATAGTATGTCTTGAGTTTTGTTGTGAGAACAAGATGGGAAGAAATAGCCTGGGAAGAAAGGAAATACAGCATATTAGGTCTTGAGTAAAAGCTGACTCAGGAGGAAGATTTAGATTCACTGTTAAATTCTGCTTGCCACTCTTTGAGTGACCTTAGGCAGATTACCTCAACTCATTGTGCCTTAGTTGCCTCACGTGCAAAAGGGGATCATCTACCTTATAAAATTGTGAGAACTAAAGGTGCTAATGAATGCAAGTTTTTTGTGATAGAGCCTGTGTGTATGTGCTTAGTTACTCAGTTGTGTCTGACTCTCTGTGACCCCCAGGGCTGTAGCCTGCCGGACTCCTCTGTCCATGGGATTCTCCAGGCAAGAATACTGGAATGGGTAGGCATTTCCCTTCTCCTGGGGATCTTCCTGACCTAGGGATTGAACTCAGGTCTCCTGCATTGTGGGTGGATTCTTTACTGTCTGGGCCACCAGGGAATGTTCAAGAAATGCTAGCTATTCTTATTATTCCAGGAAAAGAGGATAGCCTTTGAAAAATTATGTGAATGAGAAACAAATATGATCTGTTTCAGGAAGGGCAGACTTACATTACAGCTGGGTATAACACTGGGTATTGGTTGCACAGTGGTGAAAGGTAAGGCTGGAATGGCAGGCAGGAGCCAGGATCTGAAGGACTTTGTGTGCCATGATCAATTCTTTGGGCTTTAACCTAGAGGTGGTAGAGATCCACTGAAGGATTTTGAAGGGGAAAATGACTCACTGCTAAACTAAACATTGTTTTTTTTTGTTTTGTTTTTTTGTTTGTTTGTTTGTTTTGCCATTTTCTGGCCCAATATTGTCAAAGAGAAATAGAGCTGGATGGTTGTTAATGATGGCATGACACTACTGCAGTAGGGGAGAGAGACATATAAACTCAACTCAACTCCACTGAAACAAAAGGTGAGAGGCCTTTTTAATGCTGGAGAGTGCTGAAGGACAAGTACTGAAGGACATTGTAGGGGTAGGGTGGGGCTTGGGGTGGTGTTGGTTGATGTGATTAGGGCATCTGTGTTCACTAACTGGTGCTTAGCAAAATTAGGCTCCTACTCACTAGAGACTGGGCAACAGGACCCCTCCCTTTCCTGATGATTTCATTTCAAAGGGATGGCTCCTTGAAAAATTTATTCCTGGACTATGGAAGATACATCTCAGAGGGACAGAGAAAGGATTTTTAATCTCAAGTTTTCTACAGAAAATGCCCAAAGAAGAGGAAGTTGAGAGGTCTGTAGTCAGATTTTGGCTGAAACAGTGAATTCTTGTGACAGTGTTGATCCTTCTCAGCTAGGCATTCTGAGGGACTGGAGTCATCCTAGGCATATATGCTCAGGCTGGTAGAAGTCATATTAGAGTTTGTTTAAGTGTCCTAGTGTGTAGGGGTGGACAATATTGTTTGGGCTGAGAGTCTGCAGTTCCTATAAGTCATGGTTGAGGACCAGGTGAGGAAGCAGCTCAGAGGAACCTGACTAAAATTTGATCAAGGAGAGAATACCCTCCTGTAGCTCTCTTTCCTACCATATGACATCTAATGGCCCCTTCAAAATCCGGTCCCACCTGCCTGGGAAACCTAATCAATTAGTCTCCCACACGGTTTGTATTGTGTGCTCAAGTGCAGCTTGGAACAGCCCCTCCCATGTCCTGCTCTCATTTTCATCTCTGGGTTTTGCTTCTGTTGTTCTCATTCTCCCCGCCTCCTGCATCCTTTTCACCCCTCAGAGATTCATTCAGTGAAGGCCCTGAATCTCCAGTCTTATTTGATATCTTTAGGTCTTTTTTATGAACTTTAAAACTTAGTCTCCTTGCCACACAAATTAGCATTTAATTATCTTGCATATTGTGTTTGGAACATATGAAATTTTTTTTTCCAGAATTATGGCCTTTATTTTTTCCCTTAATTATTCAATAAAGGTTCCTTAAAAAAAGTAATGGCCTCATTCAGTGAGGAACATGTGGAATTTTGAAAAGATACTGGGCCTAGAGTTCAGAGGGATTTGATTCTCAATTTTTCTACTGACCAGCTGTTTGAATATGTCTCATCTCTGAGCTTTAATTTCTTTATCTGTAAAATAGTGAGGATTCATTCCAATTATGGTTATGATTAAGTTAGGTGACATTATATTTGCAAAAGTGCCTAACACTGTGCATGGCCCAAGGTTCATTTATAATAGATATTTATTGAATCTTTTTATCATTTTTATGTATATTAATTGTCTCCCTAATTTGATTTTAGATTCTTTTAGAGCCAACAAACATGGCCTATATTCTTTCCCACAGTCTCAGAGTGTTGAGTACATAGTAGGCACCCAATAAACTCTGGCTGAAGGAACTGATTAATTGCACACTTGGAAGGAAATGGCTGATTGTGTGGTGTATTCTGTGAAGAGTTTAACAGATGCTCAGTAAGGAAATGAGTCCTCCAGACACCTACCAAATAGAGGCTGAAATTACACAGTTCTAGGAAGTACTAGTTTAGATTAATGGCCTTTTGATCTTCAAAGACTCCCCAACAACCTTTAAAACACTAGGGCATTCTAAGCAGAAGTCAGAAAAAAAGCTAGGAACCAGATACAACTATGAGTAACCCTGAAAAAACTAAAAGTCAGGCCCAGCATAAAAATGCAATCAGAACTGGGGTTCCTCATCCCCTCACTCCCTTTTTGTTGAGCTTCCTCAGAGTAATTTGCTTCTAAACATCCCCATGTTATAAATGAATAGAACATCAGATGCTGAGAGTGATTTATTATTCATCATGAATAGCAGGTGAATGAAATAATTTAACAACCACTAATCTCTAAAAGGGACCCACTCATTTTTAATCATCTCATATGACATGTGATCACTCATTCACATACATCCCCCTGAGCTCATCCCTCTGCAAGGAAGCCTTAGCGGGCAGCAGAATGCTGTGTATGTACTTCTGTGACATGAGTATATCATTAGGTGAATATTACAGTCTGTGGGATCAGGACTATGTTTTTGTGTGGTGTGACAACTTGACACAATCCATACACATGTCACCTTTTGCATCCCATTAGTATCGAGGGAGCCCACAAATGCTAATACGGCATAGTGATAATTATACAGCTCACAGTTCTGAGCCTGGGATTAGAAATGGCAGCCGTGTTGATGGATATAAATTGCGGTGGTTTTGTCACATAAGAGAGGCTACTAAGGGAATGGTAGCTTGGAGATAATCTTTGTCATGAGAATGAGTCTCAAGCATTTAGAATAGGAAGCATTTCCTATCCTAATTATAATCATGCTGGGGAATATTGTACTAGTTATTTTTGAGGCACAGGAGAGTGTAGAATGTCTGGTGCATTTGGCGAATTTCTTTTTTCTAGACATACCAATTGTATATCTAGGAATTTAAGGGAGGTAAAATCAAGTTTTGCTGTAATTATTAATCCACACATCCTGTGATAAAGGGCAGAGGAGAAAATACAACTGATTAGGAGGCCAGTTAAATTGGCCAGTTAATCTACTTGGGTTCTGGTACAAAAATTAATAATGATGGTTAACAGTGCCTACTACTTTTGACTGCCCGCCATATGCTAGGCACTGTTCACACATTATTGTATTTAATTCTCATCACAGTTCTGTGGGGTAGGCAATGTTATCCCTACGTATAAATGAAGAAATGCATTCACTCAGCCTTTGGCTATATCAGTGTCAACAAAACAGTTTAGGAAAAAGCTTTGAATGCAATCATATAGCTTATCTTGAAAATAATAAGTTTAAAATCATCTCCATTTTTTAAAAAAAATCTGTATGTGTTTCAGATATAACTCCAGTGGAATTATTATTCTAGAGAGATTATTATTTATATTATTACTCTATTATTATTTCTACTATTACATTATTCTTATTTTTAGTGGAATTATTATTTCTAGCATAATCTCTAAAAAATGGAATACTCCTCTGTGCTGAGGTTTAGTAGATCAATGTATATAAGTGTGTATCTGAATCACTTGAGAGGAGAGGACTTCTTCATTTGTGGATTTCTGATTCATCAGGTCTGTGGTGGGGGCAGGATGAGATTCTGCACTTCTCATCACTTCCACAGTCATGCTGATACTGCTGGTCCAAGCACTCAGATGGATGGGACTGTTAAGTGAGAGAGACTGAAAGCAATCTCTTCTATGAAGCAGCCATCATTCTGGTTTTGAAATTAAAGAAGCCATAGCTTAAAAAAAAAAAAACAAAAAAAAACCTTCTTCTTTAATGAGAGTGGAGTAAATTCTTTTTTTCTCTGTGAGTCGTGTTTACCAAGGTGGAATCAGTATTTTTTTAAACTGCTCTTCAGAATCATTCACATTTAATCCAGATTTTCATTGGTCTTTTACATTAGACCATTCCTGATGAACTACATTGGTCTTTAGTTTGATTTTGAGTGAAGTAAAAGAGTAACCAACACTCTTCCAAACTTCTAAGAAGTATACGCAGATTAAAGTAATTTGGAAAAAAAAGAATAGGTGATAAAATGGGTGGGACAGGAAAGACCATTCTGTTGGCTGTTGCCAAGGCGTTTGATTGGCAGTTTGCTGGAGAGCACTAAGGATTGTAGACCATGTATTACTTAGAATGTTCAGAAGTTATACTTTGTGTGAAAAATGCTAAATATATATATGGCTATATGGTTCCCAGGAATGGTTCCATCTTTGACTTGAACGTTTATCTTCAGTGGAATGAAGGCTTTATATGTGTCAGAATGAGAAGTTGTGTCCTTATGGAAGGCATTTCTATTAGCACATACTGCTGGGGGGAACCACAAACCCTTGTATTACTCCTTCTCATGAAAGACTTTGTATTTCATAAGAATTTTATAAGAATTGTTGGCATTTTATACAAATGATTTTCATTATGAGGCCAGTGGAGAAGGTTTGATCTTATCAAACCTTAGATAATGTCATATGCCCACTGGAAGCCAGTCAGTCGCCTGGAGGCAGCTGATAGTCAACAAAAGAGAAGTTCTGGCATCAAGCTGAGCTGGGTTTGCATTATGACTCTGCCTCTCTTTGGCCAGGAAACCTTGGAGAATCACCATCTCTGAGCCTCAGTATCTTCCTCTTCAAAACAAGGACAAAAATCACAATCTCAAAAGATTAGTGTAAGGGTAAATGCTGTGCCCTGAGTACAGGACCTCATTCCAAGTAAACACTCTGTAAAGGTTGTTTTCTTTTCTCCTTTGCATGTACCAAATATATGAGCATTTCAGACATAACTGCAAGCCACACTTTTCCTGGTCAACCATGCCTGCTGTATGAGAGGTTGCTATTGACATACTTTATTAACAATGTTTAAACTATGTGTTCTCACCCTCTGTTATATCAAAGTCAGCAAAAGCTAGTTTAGAAAAGGAAAATTGGAGTTCAGTCACACAGCTCTTTGAAAATAAAAAGCTTGAGACCCCTTCTCCTGTTTCCTTCTCCCCCCTTATTCTCTCCTCCTCTTCCTCTTCTTCTTTACCTCCTTTCCCTGTCCCTCTTCTCTCTTCATCTTTTCCATTTTTCAATGTCAATCTTTATATTCAGATAAAAATTTAGTGGAATTATTTAATTTATAAATACAATCTATAAGAAAACAAATTATCTTCTGTTCAAAAACCAAAGAAAGCTAAAAACCTTAATTGGCTTTCTAATGTATTTAGTTATATATATTTTTGTTCATTCAAAAATTATGCCCACATCATACAGTTCCTCACAGCAAGCCAATTCCAGTCTTCTGATAAACAAGAGCACTTCTTTCAAAGGTTTCTTTCAGATTTAAGAAGACTTAAATATGAAAAGCCAATATGGTGGAATAAATTCTTTTTCCTCCTTAAAAAAGTGTGTACCAGAGGATCCAAGATCATTCTTCCCATTTAAAGAACCACTATGAAATCAGTTTTTCCAAGATTAGTGATTCAATAAGGCAAAAGGCCTTAATCCGATTTTCTTTTAGAGTCTTTTGCCATGCATTTGTCATAGTTTTTCTTTTTAGAAAACTTAAGTGATTCTGAAAACAGTCTCTAATCTGTCTTTTCTCTTTGCCCCAAAACTTTCAATTTGATAATTCAAAATACTTGTTTAAAATGTGGACCACTTATGGAACTAGGGGAGGATTAGTATTTGGAAAAAAGGTTAAAGGCATAAGATTTGGTTTTCTGAAGTTCCTTTGAAAGGTCGAGTCAGAGCAAGAATCTGACCCCTGTCTGTATTTCTTTAACTTGGCAACCACATTGCTTCCAAGTGAAAACTATAGTGTGCTGGGTCACCAAAAAGGTTGAAGTGGTGACATTTTACAGGTGAGGACTAAGATAAGAGTGATAAAATTACTCTGCCTAGGAGTTCAAAGCATTCATCAAATCTCTTATGTATTTGGGAACCTTTATTCTCTCATCACATATACATATTTTAAAGTTCTAATGGTCTAGGACACTTTCAATTTTTCACCTTCAAGATCACAAGCCAAATTTTAGGCCTTCATTTGCATGACCAGGAAAACTACTTTCCTCTATATGTGGCTTGTCCCCTGCTTACCACCTCTTAATTTGAATGAACTAGTTTGCATATAGGAGAAGGCGATGGCACCCCACTCCAGCACTCCTGCCTGGAAAATCCCATGGACGGAGGAGCCTGGTGGGCTGCAGTCCATGGGGTCGCTAAGAGTCGGACACGACTGAGTGACTTCACTTTCACTTTTCACTTTCATGCATTGGAGAAGGAAATGGCAACCCCCTCCAGTGTTCTTGCCTGGAGAATCCCAGGGACAGGGGAGCCTGGTGGGCTGCCGTCTCTGGGGTCACACAGAGTCGGACACAACTGAAGTGACTTAGCAGCAGCAGCAGTTTGCATGTAAGAATTTTCCCTTAAAGGTGAACACTTTGTCACGTTTTCATATTTTCCTTTCTGATGAGCCTCTACATTTTCTCCTCCCTGTTTCTCCATGAAAACCTGCCTTTTCTACCTCTGTTGTGGACTTCCTGGACAGCTTTCGAATTCCTGGCTACCTCTTTGAGAATGGGGGTCTGCCAGAGGCAGCCCATAGTCCCATCTGCTTCTGTGAATTAAAGTTCTCTTAGACAGTTTTTCTTTCCTATTTCTACTTTATCCCAAACCAGTGATTACCTATTCCAAGGTTTTCTCCATCCAGTCAGATCAGTGCAAGAGGGGAAATCGCTCTTCTCCAGGCTTCCCTGGTAGCTCAGATGGAATTTGCGTGGAATGTGGGATACCTGGGTTCAATCCCTGGGTTGGGAAGATCCCCAGGAGAAGGGAACAGCTACCCACTCCAGTATTACTTGCTGGAGAATTCCAGAGACAGAGAAGCCCGGTGAGCTATAGTCCATGGAGTTGCTAAAAGTCAGACACTACTGAGCAACTTTCAAAAAAAAAAAAAAAAGAATTATGATGTAGTTTTCTTAGATCCTTTGTATCTCTCCAAAAACGTTTCTTTTTTCCTTGTTTATTTGCTTTTCTGTTTTTAAATCAAGAACAGATGCTGAGACTTTTTCAAGAATAAATAAATAAAAAGGTAGTTTTCTACCACACATCATGGCCTTCCTAGGTGGTTCAGTGGTAGAGAATCTGCCTGCCAATGCAGGAGACACAGGTTTCATCCACTGGATCAAGAAGGTCTCCTGGAAGAGGAAATGGCAACCCACTCTAGTATTCTTGCCTGAAAAATCCCGTGGACAGAGGAGCCTGGCGGGCCACAGTCCATAGGGTCGCAAAGAGTTGGACAAGACTAAGCGTGCACGCAAGCACCATACATTGTAAGGAGACCCCAAAGCCTACATTTTGACTGCTAGCAAACAGATGTTAAAATAATCTGGAACTTTTCCCACATGTAAGTTAAAGCACTACAGACAGTTCTAATACTGAAAGTTCCCTGCGTTGCTGTCACAGTTACGACTTTGCAGCCTTTGTGTTTGACCTTACTGAATACTTTACTTTTCCAGTATTATTTGGCAAATCTAGTTAATTAATAGTCTTATCTTCATGGGAGTTAAGTCTGTCCTCCTCAGGCTTTATTAAGAGATCAGCTGAGAAAAGAACAAGGAAAAAGTCTGCTTCAGGCACAGAGAAATATAAAGGATTATGACATTACTTTGAAGATGTTAAGTGGTCTTTTTTCCAGTTCCTATTTTTCCCAAATAGTACATTAGCTTTTAATGGATAAGTAAGAAAAATAGTAGGTAGTATTGAAGACACTTCTATTTGGGCCAGATTTTTTTTTTTCTATAGTAGCTGTAGGGCTTTTAAATAATTCAAATTGCATGTGCTTCTCTTTACAATATGTTCTCCTTTCCAAATCATCTGGCTATTATGAGAGAAATATTTGGATAACCAGCTGCTCTTCTTCTTTTTGAAAGGGTGAATTTCTTCTATAAGCAGAGCACCTCTAATATTCCTGTGAGGAAATATAAAAATGTTCATGCCAACTGCAAAGCTTCCAACTTAAAATTCCTTAGAGTATTATACAAAGCAAGAAGAAATGTATATAGGAAAAACAGCAGTGTTTTGGACAAAGGTTAATAGGATTGTTCTTATTCTGGGCTTACCCTTGGGTTTCCAGGGTAAAAAGGTTGCTTATGAACTGTCCATTTGAGTTCTAACAACTTCTAAGAATTTTCCTAGGCTAATTTATTATTACAAAAATTAGCCAAACAGTCTCACTTAGTGATACTTGAAATTATGTGCTGTGTTAGATTCTGGAAGGAGGTAGATTGCATTGTTTCTTGAAAAATTATCTTTTTGTTAACAGGAGCTTTCCTATTCCTGGTTTCTCTACACTCTTTTATGTTTTCTGTAAAACTCCAGATGAGCCTTTCTCACTTATTATAGGACTCTTTTTGCTTACAATTTAGAGATCTAACTGGCTGGGTTGACTGCATCACAGATGTGTCTTCTAGTGATCAACCCTGTGATTTACTCTGGAGCAACATAGCTCTAAGCTTTGTGGTTGAACTTTCCAATTGACAAGGCAGGAAGGATAAGGTGGGCTTGTGGAGATATTTTCATGTATTACACATGCAGTCTCAGTTTGCATAAATATTAAAAACTCTTCTGCTACTCATGGTAGTTTTTTGAGTTAGGTTATTTCCTCCTCTCAAGGAATAAATATAAGATTATTGATGCATTTTGCCATCGAATAAAGACAAATTTACTATCACTTTTATATTAACCTGTTCTCATCCTCAGCATCATCATATTAGTTGCAAAACATAGTAATTAACAATCCTTTTTGTTCATTATGTTGAGAGAATCCTTTTAGAAGAGGGCTATGTTTTAAAATATTCGATGCACCATTCTTCCCTGTCTCTGAATTGCTTCTTCACTTCAAGCCTGATGACAAAAGTAGGAACTGCAGCTTCTAGCATTCTTTCACTGATTTTTACTTTCACTAACATGTGTTAAGAAATATCACCTAACTTAAAGGTAAAGCAAAGGAAGGATGACATGCCCTTTTGATGTCATATCAGAGCCTTGTTTAACAGGCTTACCCAAAGATTATTGATTATTCAGGAGAATTTACCTTTGTTGGATTATATCTAGTTATTGATTAAAAACCCATTCTCTGTGAAGTTGCATATTTATTAGTAGATTTTTATCTAGTAAAAATGCAAATGATTTCTTCTTGGTAGAAAAGATAACCCCAAAGGTGATAGCTTTATTGCTCTGTAGGATATTAACTAGTTCTGTATCTAACCCTATTCATTCAAATATTTTTTCCTCCCATGCCTGTGTAACCCTGGTTCTTCATTTCTCCTTTGAACCATCTATACTGTGTGACTGGTTCTTTCCTTAATGAGGTAAATAATTGTTTGCCACATGCTTATTTTATATTTGTGTGAGTTATGTTTTATAATTTCTTGAAAATTATACTTTGACATGTGCCATTCAAGATGCATACATATACATGTATATTTAAAATGTGATAGTTTTTGCTTGATAGGAGTCAATCAAGGGAAGCAATCACTAACTAGTTGAGACAAATGAAAACCTTATATAAATCTATTTTAGTACCCAGACTGCTTCAAGGACAGACCCAATCTCATTATTTAAAATATTGGTTTTCTGACAATATGTTAAGGAATTATCTTGGGTTCAATGTGACAGATGGAGGATCCTTAAGGCATGCTACCCTTAGTAGTGCAATTAGCAGAAACGGAGTGAAGCAGCCACCTTTATCCAGTGAGATTTTTGAAAAACTGTTGATTACTGTGGCTTGCATGAGAAGATAACAATTCCTTTAATGTCTTCAACAACTATGTGGTCTATAAGTGGAGCTGAGTTCATTTGTTCAAACAAACAAACCAATATATAGCAGTACCTGACTCCTTCACCTAATTAAGCATGGAATGAGTCCTCTTGTTCATTGTTGCTGCTGTTGCTTTCATTTTCCACATGACTGGTTTTTAAAAAATATTTTTAAATGTTTTTAATGGGTGGTACATTATGAATGAATGTTTAAAAAGTCAAAACCATATAAAAATATACTCAGTGAATACTTTAATTTTATCACTGACCCCATCGTACCACCTTCTTCAGAGGTAACCAGTGATTAGCTTTTAAAATATATGTCCAGATTTTATTTATGAAAATATTAGCAAATATGAGCACATTCTTATTTTTCTCTCATTCTACACATGAAGTCGTGAGATGTACACATTGCTCGACACCTTGGCCTGCCCCCGCTTTTTTTACTTAATATAGATATATTGGCAATCTTTTCTTACCAATACATAAAATACTTTCTCCCTCCTCCCCCTCTTTTTAACACAATGTGGTCTCATCAGGTGGCCCTAGTTGTAAAGAACCCACCTGTCAACCCACCTGCAGGAGATGTAAGAGATGCAGGTTCAATCCCTGGGCCAGGAAGATCCCCTGGGGAAGGAAATGGCAACCCCCTCCAGTATCCTTGCCTGGAGAATCCCACGTATAGAGGAGCCCAGCGGGCTATGGTCCATAAGTTTGCAGAGGGTCAGACACAACTGAAGCGACAGCACACACACACGGCTTCATCAAAGTAACAAATGATAACTTTAGTAATTAAATCCCAGGTGAATGTGTAAGATACCATTCAATTCACTAAACATTTAAAATAACAGTCAGTATTCTAGTGCTGGAGGTGCAAATATATGTTAAGGCATAAACCCAGTCCTTAAGGAACTCACATCTTACTAATAGAAATTAGAACATAACTAAGATACAGTGTGTTTAGCACTATGAAAGAAACATTTCTTACATGCAATGGAAAGGTACTCCAAGAAGTGATTAATTCTGCCCTGAAGGTGTGGGAGAGGTGACAAAGAAAACCAGAAACGTGACATTTGAGCAAGGTCTTAAAATAGGAGTATGAAGTACAAAAGAACCATTTCTTAGTCTAAATGACTGACCCAGTTCACAATTTTTGAAAGAATTTGGCTGTGATTACCCTTTTTTAATTCTCTCCCATTTGTCTGCCCTAGGGTTTCAGGACAAGTAATTTTAAGTCTGCCTGGTGTTTACATCTTTAAAAGCATTTGTGGATCGTCTCACTTTTAATCATCGGTCTGCCTGATCTAACGTACAGACTTTCATCTTCCCTCCTGTACCAGCCATTCTTCTTAAACCAATCATGAGTGTAGTCTCTTCCAGGCTTTCCAGACTGCATGATACCACTTTGTATTCTGAAAAACAGATGTTCAAATGCAGCCCTTTTCTAAATCTGAATATAAACAACTCCGTGGTGGTAGAAGGTTCCCTACCTTTCCAGCGACTCCTGCCAGGTTAGTCCATTTGCACATTTCATTCCCAATCTATTTATCCCAATGTAATAGCTTAGTCATCTGGCTCTCAAGCTAAATAAGAGCTCTTCAAATGCCAACCCTGAGAACTCCTCCCAGTATGAGTTGCAAGCCATTTATTTTCATTTGTTTACAGGCTTTTCAATCTTTCAGCCGGCTTTTCAACCGTGAGATAGTGTCCATATAGATGTCAATTTTTATTAATCTCCTAAGTAATTTTAAAGCCCTACACAAGATGTTTTTCTGAAGTCCTTATACACCTGCTACTCTGCTCTCTCACACCCCTTAATCATGTAATTCTCTAGAAATGACCTATCAAGTATGATAAAGCTTTTTGCTCATGATTTGCATTTTATTCCACCTTTCCTCTTCTTTTGCTGACCCCAGATCTGTGCTCTGCAACCGCAATGACACTTAGTGGTCAAGCTAGAATTTTGGCCACCTAATGAGGCACTGTTATACTTCACCAACTATAGGGACACCATGGAGTATAATATTTTTAAAAATCCCCTTTTCCAAGATTCTTACCAGTCTGGAAATTGGCTGGACCTCTGTTATTACTCTCAGCTCAGAGCAATCAGCAGAGAGCCTCAAATACAAAGACAGAGTGTGTCACCCTCTTGAACTGCCACCTTCGATCGAAGAACAAGAAAATCTTATACAGTATAGAGCTCAAGGTTAAATTGTTCTTACAAAAATCTGGCAGTTTTGCCCCACATGTATCAATTCTTTGAATGTTTCAAATACTATTAAGATAGCACACTGTTAAATCACAACTCCAAGTACCCTCATCCTCTTTTCTCTGCTTTATTTTTCTACATAGTATTAACCCAATCTAATATGCCATATATTTCAAATAAATTTCATTTTGTTCCCCCCAACTTGAAGAGGGAAGGGACTTTCTGACCAGCTTTCTGTATGTTCATATTTCAGAGAAATGCCTTACATATAAAAATTTCACTGTGTAGTTCAATGACTGAATAAATTAACATATAGTACAGAGATTGAATTTCAGTTACTTAAATGTTATTGTCCTCCACTTAGTCTATTTTTTTTGTCTCTGGTGATACACTTCCCATTGCCTCCCATATGTCTTGTGTCCTTTCAAATACTTCCTAGATACCTTTTCCCTCTAGGAAGCTTTCTTGGGTTGCCACATAGAGTTCCGCTGCTGCTAAGTCGCTTCAGTCGTGTCCGACTCTGTGCGACCCCAGAGACGGCAGCCCACCAGGCTTCCCCGTCCCTGGGATTCTCCAGGCAAGGACACTGGAGTGGGTTGCCATTTCCTTCTCCAATGCATGAAAGTGAAAAGTGAAAGTGAAGTCGCTCAGTCATTCCCGACTCTTAGCGACCCCATGGACTGCAGCCTACCAGGCTCCTCTGTCCATGGGATTTTCCAGGCAAGAGTACTGGAGTGGGGTGCCACTGCCTTATCCGGCCACGTAGAGTTCAACCCCCCTCAATTCTCAGTTGATTGTTTTTGTTGCTTAGACTTTGAGAATAGCAATGCTTTCATATGGGGCTAGCTGGTGTTCCAAAGGCCCTGATACACTTTAGAACTGGGTGGTAAGAGCAGCTGGATTGTTATTTCTCCTGTATCAGCCCAACTCAGTGTAGGAAGAAAACCATTGTTTGGTTTCTATAGTTCAGGAGCAAACTGTGTAAGCAGACTGGTGCCTTGGTTTTAGGGGCAATCCAGTTGGTACTAGGTTTAAATCCCAGCAGTCTTTACCATCTCTGTGATGTGAAAGTGAAGTCACTCAGTCGTGGCCGACTCTTTGCGACCCCATGGACTGTAGCCTACCAGGCTTCTCTGTCCATGGGATTCTCCAGGCAAGAATACTGGAGTGGGTTGCCATTTCCTTCTCCAGGGGATCTTCCCGACCCAGGGATCTAACCTGGGTCTTCCGCATTGGAGGCAGATGCTTTAACCTCTGAGCCACCAGGGAAGCCTTCTGTGATGTGAGGCGGTTGTTAAAAATATTCTGTGCTCTAACACTTTCATCTTTAAGACAAAGATAATCATGCTTCCCTTGCAAGATGATTGCGAGGACCAGATATAATAAATACCAAACAACATACTTGACAAATTGACATGGCCACTACCTGGCTATTATTATTATAATCATTGCTACTTCTACTGTTATTATATCATTTCCTCTGTGCTTTGATTCCCCACTTACCTCCACTCCAATCTAAGATACTGATAATAAGTATCTAAGATAATATTTAGCTATTTCAATTTGAGATTATACTTTTCATACATTCATTCATTTAACAAGCATTTATTGAGAGTCTCACATATACCAAGCACAGTCCTGATTGCAAGAAATACAAAGACAAATACATGTTAGTCCTTCTACCTTCAGAGCCAGTAGTGTGTAGTATTCATTTATTCATTCATCAGATAGTTCAACAAATATTTATTGAACTTCAACTGTGCTCTAGGCTGAGTGATAGAGACTAGGAGTATGTCAGGGAAAAAATCAGATGGGGATTGCATTCTAGTAGAGACAGACAGACAATAAGCAAGATAGTCAAGTAAATTCTGTAGTATGTTATAATGTGATAAGGGCTATGGGAACATAGTGGAGCACGGTAAGGGGGCTCAAGAGTGCTCAGTGTGTGTTTTTGTGGGAGCTTTGCAATCTTAAATCAAGGAAGAATTTCCTTCAAATATGACATTTGAGAAGAGACTCAAGGAAATGAAGGAATAAGCTACAAGGATATTTGGGGGAAGAGCATTTCAGCAGAGGGAACATGAAAAGCTAGAGCAGAGAGTGATGTATAATGTACCAAAACAGAAGGCTGATCACTGTAGAGTCAGCAGCAGAGGCTAGAGTCAATTTCCCTGCTTGTTGCTAGTGTAGGTGGACTGGGATCTGAGGGATGGATCATGTGACATGGTCCTGATGGAATTCCCTGGATAGTTGTCACAGAGTGAGGTCAGGCTTTCACGTTTGCCGGGGTCCAGCCCCGGCTGATCCAGGGTATTCAAAGCAGGGATGGCTTCGGCGAGGATCAGGATACAATAGCTTCAATTAGATATTAATTAGAGATGTAAAGAGTAATAGAATAAGGATAGCTCAGTAGGAGAATTCAGTGGAGAAAAGAGGCTGAGTAGCTTGGTTTACGCGGGAGACCAATAAAACTTCAAGACAAGAAGTTTGTACCACTTACGTAGGCTGCAGACGTCCTTCCATTCTCCCGAAGGAGAGGAGACACTGAGGCCTCCCCGGTCAGATCTTAGAAGCCCAGGCGTAATTAGTAAGCATGGCGGGTTCCGCGCTCCAGATGGAGACTCAGCCAGAGTGAGAGAGAGAACGACATGGGGAGACCAGTCTTTTGAGGAACTGATCCCAATTCTTTATTTTCCATGGTCTACTTTTAGACACTGAGATGTTATGCAAAAGTCACGTGGGGTCAGCAGTCCTGACTTTTATCAAAGTCAGGTGCTTCATACAAATGTATACAGAGGTCTTAGGGGTGTTACATCATCTTCTGGCCAGGGGGCCTGCTGACAATTTATGACCCTCTCCTTGTGACAGTGGTCAGTCAACCAGGACACTTATTTCTCCAGGGGTGATTATTCTTAAAACAGACACCACCCAAATAAAGTTACATTCCTATAGGGTGAGGGTATAGTGGGTTTTAGTTAAGGAAAGAATTTACTTAGCCTAAGGTCTAATGTGATTAATATCAAAGGTTAATACTTATTTCTTCTATATATTCATTAATGTGTGTAAGGGCAGGGGATATGGAGACTTAGCAACAAACATTGGCTCAACAAAAGAAAAACCCTTCACCAATACAATTTTTAATCAGCCCATTATACTAATAGTTTTCTAACTTTTCTAAGGAACCTGTTTTTAGAAGGTTTAAAGCATCTCGTGCCTCTCATGGTTGGGAGGCTGTGAGCAATCACATGTGGCCGGACAAGCCTGTCAGGCAGGCCAGAGAACCTTCAGAGGAGTTTGTAGGTTAAAACACTCTTGTCACGCCCAGTTTTTATTAACTGGAGCTCTAGGTTAACTCCTTCTCTGAAAGAGGTGGTGGGGGACAGCCCCCTGTAAAGTCAGAGGTGTAGGTGGGAGCACAAAGTAGTAAAGCAGGCAGGCTCTGGTTATGGGGGTAGATGCTCAAGGATTTCCAGGGGGACTCCTGAGGCTGGATCCCGCCTTTGCGTATGTCGAGGCTCTTTCCTCATGACCTTTGCCACGGGCTGAGTGCCTCACTCTGGCCCCCAACACATGTTGAACCATGTTTTTTTTTTTTTTTTCTTTTTTCTCCCATTGCAGTCAGGTTGGTGCTCTAGCCCCTGGATACTTTGAATTATATGCCCTACTTTGGGGTTCTGGAGCAAGATATATTTCTGGAGGGTTTCCTATCAATCTCTACTCTAACTGCTGCTAGTTTAGGTCTTAATTTTTTCCCCCCAGTTTAGGTCTTAATGCTTATTCCCCCAGCCTCTCTTCCTCTGAAAAGTCAGGTGACGACTCTTAACATGCCATGCAGGCTTCTATCTCCACTGTTCTTTTCTTCCTGGCTTTACTCCCAGATTCCTCTTGGCAGGGAGACTGAGGCTCCTCTGCTTCCTCCCTGTCTCCATCAGTTTATTTTTGCTATAACAGCAGAAGGAACAGACTACTGCATTGCAGTGTGATTGTGATGGAAAAAATGGTGGCATGGGCATGCAGGGCCCAGGAAAGATACAGAAAATGCATTTTCTATTGTCCAAGTTTCAGTCATTTTCTATCATTTCTTTGACCTAACTGCTTAGCTGTGCTCTCATCCTAAACCCAAGGTGGTGGTAGTAAGGGTGCTTTCTTCATAGTCGGAAAGGATAGATCTGGAAAAAAGAGAGGAAGCCATGGGTAATGTGTTTACTCATAACACCTAACAACCCACTTCCAGTTAGTTATTTTTTCCATGCCTGTGGCACCAGGGTTCTCTATTTTAATGATTTTTCTATCCAGTAGAAAAATGCTGTCACCAGAAGTTAGAATTACCACTCAGCTCACAGGAAAGATGAGATTCCCTCCTGGCCTTCTGGTTTTCATGTCACTAGTCCAAATAAAGAAAAGAGAGAGAGAAAAAGGAAAATGTTTCTCTTTCTTGGAACAATAGTCTGAATTTTCAGGGAATGCTAAGATTGAATTGGGCAGCATAAGGGAGATGTAGGAATTGCCCTGGGGTGCTACACAGACTACCATAGTGAAAGTGTCAGTCGCTTAGTCATGTGTGACTTTTTGCGACCCCATGGACTGTAACCCACCAGGCTCCTCTGTCCATGGGATTATCCCAGCAGAATACTATATCCAGTGGTAAATTTTATCTAGTGGGTAGATAAAACCTCCTTGTTACTAGCCCTTCAATCTTGCTTCATAAAGGTCACTAATAGCTTCTGCTAATATGTAAGTATGGCTCTTTACCTCAACCAGCTTCCCTTTCAGTCTAAATGTATACTGATGGTTTTGAGATTCTGTGTACTGGTCATCTTTGTCTTCCTGAGTCCTTTACAGCCACACCTGCGTGCAAACATCGATCTCTTCAGATTAATGTACAAAACTCAGATACTTTTTCTTCTCAGATATCTTGGGCCACTTTTCTTAACATACTTGGAAGTAGCTAATTTCTGTGATTAAAAACAAGACCAGTTTATCTGACTGGTATTTACAAGATCAGTAAATTCAATCAAGGTTTAAATTGAGCAGTTAATATTTACCTGTGTTTACACTGATTTCCTTTTTCCTCCCAGTTTTCAACCATCTGTTTTCAAAGAGGAAGTAACCATAGTTGAGCCTTTTTAATTGGATCAATTGGATTGACCTGACATGAAGAAATTTTATGTCCTTTGAAAATTTAGTCACATTTTGTTGTTCAGTTCGGTTCAGTTGCTCAGTCGTGTCCAACTCTTTGTGACCCCATGGACTGCAGCATACCAGGCCTCCCTGTCCATCACCAAATCCCAGAGTTTACTCAAACTCATGTCCATTGAGTCAGTGATGCCATCCAACCGTCTCATCCTCTGTCATCCCCTTTTCCTCCCGCCTTCAATCTTTCTCAGCATCAGGATCTTTTCCAGTGAGTCAGTTCTTTGCATCAGGTGGCCAAAGTATTGGAGTTTCAGCTTCAGCATCAGTCCTTCCAATGAATCTTCTGGACTGATTTCCTTTAGGATGGACTGGTTTGATCTCCTTGCTGTCCAAGAGACTCTCAAGAGTCTTCTCCAGCACCACAGTTCAAAGCATCAATTCTTCTGTGCTCAGCTTTCTTTATAGTCCAACTCTCACATCCATACATGGACTACTGGAAAAACCAGGGCTTTGACAAGACGGACCTTTGTTGGCAAAGTTATGTCCCTGCTTTTTTTGTTGTTGTTAGGCTTAAGATAATCTCAAATATAAAAAGTACACTCTAAAAATATTTGGGAGTTTTGCAGTCTCCAGACAAGTTAACAAAATATATATTTTATATTTAATAGTACTTTATTAAATATAAATATATAATGCTCACATCTTAAGTTACGTGTTGATGACTTTTAACTTATCTATATCCTCTCATAACCATTTATAGATACCGGTATAAATTGTTTCCATTGCCCCAGAAAGTCCGAGCATGCTTCTTTTCAGGCCATGCACCATCTGAGAGGATGCTGCCATTCTAACTTCTATTCCCATAGATTAGTTTTACCTCTTCTTAAACTTCCTGAAGTAAGTTGACATTATCTTTATTACCTCCACCATAGTTTGGCTTCAGGTCAAACAACAGGGAGGGAACACAGCCCCTCCCATCAACAGAAAATTGGATGAAAGATTTACTGAGCACAGCTCCACCCATCAGAACAAGACCCAGTTTCCCCCTCTGTCAGTCTCTCCCATCAGGAAGCTTCCATAAGCCTCTTATCCTTATCCCTCAAGGGGCAGACAGAATGAAAACCACAATCACAGAAAACTAATCAAACTGATCACATGGATCACAGCCTTGTCTAACCCATTGAAACTATGAGCCATGCCGTGTAGGGCCATGCAAGATGGACGGGTCATGGTGGAGAGTTCTGACAAAAACGTGGTTCCACTGGAAAAGGCAATGGCAAACCACTTCAGTATTCTTGCCTCGAGAACATCATGAACAACATGAAAAGGCAAAAAGATAGAATACTGAAAGATTAACTCCCCAGGTCGGTAGGTGCCCAATATGCTACAGGAGGTCAGTGGAGAAATAACTCCAGAAAGGATGAAGAGATGGGACCAAAGCAAAAACAGCTCCACGTTGTGGATGTGACTGGTGATAGAAGCAAGGTCTGATACTGTAAAGAACAATATTGCATAGGAACCTGGAATGTTAGGTCCATAAATCAAGGTAAATTGGAAGTGGTCAAACAGGAGATGGCAAGAGTGAATATCAACATTTTAGGAATCAGTGAACTAAAATGGAATGGGTGAATTTAACTCGGATGACCGTTATATCTACTACTGTGGGCAAGAATCCCTTAGAAGAAATGGAGTAGCCCTCATAGTCAACAGAAGAATCTAACATGCAGTACTTGGATGCAATCTCAAAAACAACAGAATTATCTCTGTTCATTTCCAAGGCAAACAATCCAATATCACAGTAATACAAGTCTATGCCCCAACCACTAATGCCGAAGAAGCTGAAGTTGAACAGTTCAATGAAGATCTACAGGAACTTCTAGAACTAAAACTAAAGGAAAAGATATCTTTACATTATAGGGGACTGGAATGTAAAAGTAAGATGTCAAGAGCTACCTTGAGTAACAGGCAAATTTTGCCTTGGAGTGCAAAATGAAGCAGGGCAAAGGCTAACAGAGTTCTGCCAAGAGAATGCACTGGTCATAACAAACACTGTCTTCCAACAATACAAGAGAAGACTCTACACATGGACATCACCAGATGGTCAATACCAAAATCAGATTGATATATTCTTTGGACTGAAGGTGGAAAAGCTCTATACAGTCAGCAAAACAAGACTGAGAGCTCACTGTGGCTCAGATCATGAATTCCTTATTGCCAAATTCAGACTTAAATTGAAGAAAGTAGGCAAAACAACTAGGCCATTTAGGTATGACCTAAATCAAATCCCTTACGATTATACAGTGGAAGTGACAAATAAATTCAAGGGATTAGATGTGATAGAGTGCCTGAAGAATTATGGATGGAGGTTCTTCACATTGTACAGGAGGCAGTGACCAAGATCATCCCTAAGAAAAAGAAATTTAAAAAGGCAAAATGGTTGTCTGAGGAGGCCTTACAAATAGCTGAGAAAAGAAGAGAAACTAAAGGCAAAGGAGAAAAGGAAAAATATGCCAATTTGAATGAAGAGTTCCAAAGAATAGCAAGGAGAAATAAGAAAGCCTTCCTCAGCGATCAATGCAAAGAAATAGAGGAAAACAATAGAATGGGAAAGACTAAAGATCTTCTCAAGAAAATTAGAGATACCAAGGGAATATTTCATGGAAAGATGGGTACAATAAAGGATAGAAACAGTATAGACCTAACAGAAGCAGAAGATATTAAGAAGGGGTGGCAAGAAGACACAGAAGAACTATACAAAAAAGATCTTTATGACCCAGATAACCACGATGGTGTGATCATTCACCTTGATCCAGAAATCCTGGAATGCAAAGTCAAGTGGGCCTTAAGAAGCATCACTATGAACAAAGCTAGTGGAGGTGATGGAAAACCAGTTGAGCTATTTCAAATCATAAAAGATGATGCTGTGAAAGTGTTGCACTCAATATGCCAGCAAATTTGGAAAACTCAGCAGTGGCCACAGGACTGGAAAAGTCAGTTTTCACTACAGTCCCAAAGAAAGGCAATGCCAAAGAATGTTCAAACTACTGCACAATTGCTGTCACTCATCTCACACAGTAGCAAAGTATTGCTCAAAATTCTCCAAGTCATGCTTCAACAGTATGTGAACTGTGAACTTCCAGATGTTCAAGCTGGATTTAGAAAGGCAGAGGAACCAGAGATCAAGTTGTCAACATCTTTTGGATCATCGAAAAAGCAAGAAAGTTCCAGAAAAATATCTACTTCTGCTTTATTGACTGCCAAAGCCTTTGATTGTGTAGATCACAACAAACTATGGAAAATTCTTCAAGAGATGGAAATACCAGACCACCTTACCTGCCTCCTGAAAAATATGTATGCAGGTCAAGAAACAACAGTTTAAACCGGACGAAGAACAATGGACTGGTTCCAAATTGGGAAAGGAGTACGTCAAGGCTGTATATCATCACTCTGCTTATTTAACTTATATGTAGAGTACATCATGCTAAATGTTGGGCTGGAAAAAGCAGAAGCTGGAATCAAGATTGCCCAGAGAAATATCAATAACCTCAGATATGCAGATGGCACCACCCTTATGGCAGAAACCAAAGAAGAATTTAAGAGCCTCTGATCAAAGTGAAAGAGGAAAGTGAAAAAGCTGGCTTAAAACTCAACATTCAGAAAACTAAGGTCATGGCATCTGGTCCCATCACTTCATGGCAAATAGATGGGGAAAAATTGGAAATAGTGACTGACTTTAGTTTTTTGGGCTCCAAAATCACTGCAAATGGTGACTGCAGCTATGAAATTAAAAGACGCTTGTTTCTTGGAAGTAAAGTTATGACCAACCTAGACAGCATATTAAAAAGCAGATACATTACTTTGCAACAAAGATTCATGTAGTCAAAGCTATGGTTTTTCCAGTAGTCATGTACGGATGTGCGAGTTGGACTATAAAGACAGCTGAGTGCCTAAGAATTGATGGTTTTTGAACTGTGGTGTTGGAGAAGACTCTTGAGAGTCCCTTGGACTGCAAGGAGATCCGACCAGACAATCCTAAAGGAAATCAGTCCTGAATATTCATTGGAAGGACTGTTGCTGAAGCTGAAACTCCAATACTTTGGCTGCCTGATGCGAAGAACTGACTCTTTGTAAAAGACCCTGATGCTGGGAAAGATTGAAGGCAGGAGGAGAAGGGGACGACAGAGGATGAAATGGTTGGAATGCATCATTAACTCGATGGACATGAGTTTGAGTAAACTCTGGGAGTTGGTGATGGACAGGAAAGCCTGGCATGCTACAGTCCATGGTGTCACAAAGAGTCAGATAAGTGAATGAGTGAACTGAACTGAACTGAGCTTCTTGAACTTGGAATAGGAAATGGCAATTCATTTTCCAATATTCTTGGCTGGTAAATTCCATGGACAGAGCAGCCAGGCAGACTACAGTCTATAGGGTTGCAAGGAGACCCGGGTTCGATCCCTGGGTCGGGAAGGTCCTCTGGAGAAGGAAATGGCAATCCACTCCAGTACTCTTGCCTGGAAAATCCCATGGATGGAGGAGCATGGTAGGCTACAAGTCCATGGGGTCGAAAAGAGTCGGACACGACAGAGCAACTTCACTTGGTCTTGAGCACGCACTTGCGCTTCTTACATTACATAAAATAATAGAGTATATGTATTTTTTCTGACATTTCATTTGGTTTAGCATTTTTGAGGTTTATCTATATTATTGTAGTAGTAATTTTCTTTTTTCCATTTGTTTAGCAGTTGTACTGATAGTATTCTATTGTGTGGATATACATAATATTTATCAATTCTCTAGTTCATGAACCAGATTTGGATTTTTCCAATTTTAGACAATAGAATAAGCTGCTATAAACATTCTTTGTAAAAGATATTTTAAATGAGCACAATCATTAATTTTTCTTGGTTGTATACCTAAGAATGAAATTGTTGGATCATAAGGTGTATTTAACTTTTTAATAAACTGTCAAATCATTTCCAAAGTGGTTGTACTGTTTTATAATTCTGTCACAGTGGAAGAATGTTCTAGATGCCAACACTTCATACATGCCAACACTTGTAGTTATTCTAGTTGGAAGCATGTTTATATTTTGAGGTATTAGAGAATATACATTGTTACTGAAGTCAAAGAAAGAGGAGGTAAGCATCAAAAAAAAAGGACTTATAGGGGAAAAAAAGTACTGGGTTTGGGGAGAAAAGTTTCACATTTGAAGACTTTCAATTAACATCTCAAAGTCATGCCATAACTTGTATTTTTCGCTTTAGTCATGAATTAAAACAAAATAAGAAAATAAAAGGACAGCCTAGGACTTTTCACAAAAAGTTAGTATCTGGCATGAAGAACACTAGCTAGCAAAAAAGAAAATAAATTTTGTATTTACTTTAACTGATTATTCTTTTTTTGATTCTTTCGATTTTTATCACTCTAGGCTCTCTACTGGAATGCTCTTCTAGGCTTTCTCTTCTCTTAACTCCTAGACGTAACTCATGTATTATTTCTTACGGGCAAATTTCCTGACCCTAACTTGTGAGGCTGGCCCTAAACAATGTCAACCTTTACCACAAATATGAAATAAATTTATATTTTCTAAGAGGTGTGTTATTTTTGCATAAAGTAGGGATAATACATGATATGACTTTTGGTTATGAGTTGGCACTAAAATTTTAATCTAGATTTGTCATATTTTAAACTGGCATTAGAGTTCTTAACTCCAATGATCTTTTTGAAAACGTGAAAAAAAAGACTAAATTTTTTTTGCTTTTTAAAAATCTTTTTATTTTATATTGAAGTATAGCCAATTAACAGTGTTTTAATAGTTTCAGTTGCACAGCAAAATGACTCAGTCATCCATATTCATGTACATAGTCCCCCCAAACTTGAGTTTTTAAAACTAATTGAGGGGGAAAAAAGTCCTACGTACTATAGTCAGTCAATGATGGTACTCACAAAAATGCCTTGCCTTTGAGTCTTGTGTCTTGTATACTTACCATTCATGTTTAACTTGTTCTTTGCACGCCTGTCTCTGTATGGGGTTTAATGGCCATCTTGGTAACTGATTATATCTCAGTCTCCATCGCCAAGGCCCAGTATGGCCTTGTTGTTTAGTCACTCAGTCATGTCTGACTCTTTGAAAACTTCATGCGTTGTAACCCGCCAGGCTCCTCCGTCTATGGGATTCTCCAGGCAAGAAAACTGGAGTGGGTTGCCATTTCCTTCCCCAGGGGAAAATCTTCCTGACCCAGGGTTCAACCCCACTTCTCCTGCATTGGCAGGCAGATTCTTTACCACCGGGAAGCCCAGTATGGTATCTATCACATATTAACTGATAATAAATTTTTGTGGAAAGACTGTATTGAATGAAGAAAATGAGAGAGACGTACACTGCTTTTAAGTCTGAAGCCCCACGAGCAATGCATGTTACTTTTGCAGAGCTTAGTCAAGAGGAGAAAATTCAGGGTGTCTGGACAGTTATTTTCTGCTTAGTCCTGGTCATAGATACAATGTCTGAATAAACACTGAGCAGTCATGCTATATACTTATACTTAAGAGACTGTACACAAATGTTTATGTGTCAAAATATTTTGTTACTAATTATAGATTGATGAACTTTAATAATCTATTCTTTATTTAATAATAATGTGAAGATTGATGGATTTTGCAACTTTAATATTCTATCCCTGTGAAACAGCAAATAATTAAAAGTACAATATTTGCTATCTTCCCTCTTATCCAGTCTAAGTTATATTCAGCCACTGGTCTGTGATGTTAAAATCATTACCCTCAGTTACTTAGGGAAAACTGCTAAAATCAGTTTCAAGGAAGGTAGAGTGAAATGGTGAATCCAATTTATAAATTCTTGGAAAGTTCTGAAAAATATTCTTCTCTTTAAGTATAAAAGAGATGAAGCAAGGGTCCAGATTTAATTTAAGTAACTTTTCTCTTTGAATAAGTTGTTTGTATGATAACTGAAGAATGCTGAGCGCTGAAGAATTGATGCTTTTGAACTGTGGTGTTGGAGAAGACTCTTGAGAGTCCCTTGGATTGCAAGGAGATCCAACCAGTCCATTGTGAAGGAGATCAGCCCTGGGATTTCTTTGGAAGGAATGATGCTACAGCTGAAACTCCAGTACTTTGGCCACCTCATGCGAAGAGTTGACTCATTGGAAAAGACTCTGATGCTGGGAGGGATTGGGGGCAGGAGGAAAAGGGGATGACAGAGGATGAGATGGCTGGATGGCATCACTGACTCGATGGACATGAGTCTGAGTGAACTCTGGGAGTTGGTGATGGACAGGAAGGCCTGGTGTGCTGCGATTCATGGGGTCGCAAAGAGTCGGACACAACTGAGCAACTGAACTGAACTGATATTCAGTTATAAAGAAAACTATTTTTCCAGACTTTGGGGCAGTGTTTTAGGTAGGAAAAATATGTTTTATAATGTGATTCTCCTTCTAGAATTATTCATATCTGTGTAGGGTATTTGGCAGGTACTGAACACACTCCATTGTATCTCAGAAGAGAGCAAGAGATAATGATGAGTCAGCACAAGCAGTTCCAAATTGAAACATTCAGAGAGTCACTGTATTTCCCTTGTTCTCAGTAAGCACTGCCAGTGTTTATTTCAAAAATAAAATAAAAGTTCAGGACTCTGAATGTGTCAGCAACATGCCTTTTCTCTAAACAGATTATGTTGCAATATTTTCCTGATGATTCAAAACTATAAACTTAAATTTAATTAAAAAGACATCAAACTACAATAAATTTGCACCAGAACTTCATTTATGTATCTTGTCTGAAATTAGGCCATTTCATTAATCGCTCTTCATGCCAAAGACAGCAGTTCCTGTTAGTCTGTAAACATTCTTTAAACATTACATGTGGTTTCTTGGTGTTTGCTGTCATTTTGAGCATTATGCTTTCTATTCTTTACCTACTTTGGTAAATTAAGGATTTGGGTTTAAATTTATTTACCCTAAAAGGCTGTGATTAACATGGAGAAGTCAAAGGAAAATAGCTCAAAAGAAGTCTCAACAAATACTCAATATTTAATAATTTAGCAATAATATTTATTATGAATAATTCTCATTCTAGAGAAGGTGAGTGAAGAATATGTACTTCAGTTCAGTCACTCAGTTGTGTCTGACTCTTTGCGGACTATGTACTTACTACAGCTTGATGATAAATACTTAAAATACGAGAAACACTTCTTAGACATACTTATTTCTAGCATTTACCTGGTATTGATGATGCATTGATAATGCTTCAGTGGATGGGCATATGTTTTGGTGGATGTGCCAAAAAAAGTATATCAGCTGTTAGAAAACAAGACTGACTTTTCTTCATCTATTTTCTTTTTTCTTTATGTATTTGATCCCATTACATCTCATTTTCCCCATTTGTTCAATGGCAATAATAAAGCTTTCTTTCTTTTTTTTTTTTTCATGGTCATGTTGGCTATAGGGCTCATACAAAATAATGTCTATAGATAGCTCAAAAGTCATGACATGCTACATAATTATATTAGACTTCATGTTAATGCTGAGTAATATAATATCTCTTACCCTACTCTTCTTGTAGTAATTTTTACTTCCTCATTTACTCCAAATGGATCCAAATAGGGTCTCTGTAAATTACCTATGAGGGCAGGAGGATTCTGGAAGCATACTTATCCATATAGGAAACAGAGGTTAGAAAGATTATAAAAGAAGAAAAGAGGAGGAGAGCTGTTTTCCTTTACCTCTAAATTTCTTGCAAGTATTTACTTGTAAAGAGAAGTGGATAATAATGAGGAAAGGATGTAAGACGTTATTTCTCTAAACCTCTAAAGAAAAGACTGCTGCTGCTAAGTCGCTTCAGTCGTGTCTAACTCTGTGCGACCCCATAGATGACAGCCCACCAGGCTCCACCATCCCTGGGATTTTCCAGGCTAGAACACTGGAGTGGGTTGCCATTTCCTTCTCCAATTCATGAAAGTGAAAAGTGAAAGTGAAGTTGCTCAGTCGTGTCCGACTCTCAGCGACCCCATGGACTGCAGCCCACCAGGCTCCTCCATCTGTGGCATTTTCCAGGCAAGAGTACTGGAGTGGGTTGCCATTGCCTACTCCGAAGAAAAGACTAGATCCTATTTTTCAGAGGAAACTTTATGCTAACCCACAATATATGAAGGAGATAAGAGGTTTACACAGCACTGTCACCAACCCTTTCCTATTTCTCAGTGCCAAACGCCCAAAAGCTGTCAGAAGAATGTGAGGACTCAGCAGAGAACAGACTGAAATTCACTACCCTAGCCATGTCTACCAGGGTACTGTGGCTAGGAAGGGGTAGAGGTATGAAGAGGGCAGGGTAGAGGGTGAAAGGATGAGCTAAGATTTAACGGAGTATCTGTTATGAGCCAGACATGACACAGATGTCATTATGTGTAAGCTGTACAATATCCATGCAGTGAAAGTGAAAGCGGACATTCAAGGAGGTTGCATCCCTAGGTTTATACTGGATAATGGAACCTGCAGGGGTCCAGCCCCAGTGGATCCAGGGAATTCAAAGGGGAGACGGCTTCGGCGATCAGGAAACAACAGCTTATTTAAATGTTAATTAAAGATATAAAGAGTGGTTAAATAAGGATAGCTCAGTGAGGAAATTCAGTGGAGAAAAGAGGCTGAATAATTCAGCCAGAAGGTGAGAGAAAGAACGACATGGGGAGACCAAGTTTTGGGGAACAAGGCCCACACTTTATTTTCCAAAGTAGTTTTTATACCTTAAGTTATGCATAGAGGGTAATGGGGGAAGGGGTAGAGTCATGCAGTAAGCCAGGCTTTCTTCCTGCAAACTTATCCTATGCAAAAGTTTAGGTGATTTGCATCATCTTCTGGCCCGGAGGCCTGTTAACATTTTAAGACCCTTTCTTCAGAAAACTTATTTTTCTCTAAAGGTGATTAATCAAGCGCCACCCTCCAAAAGCATTAGATAAAGTTTCATTCCTATAGGGCAAAGGTGTGGTGGGCTATAACAAGAAAAAGAATTAACTCATGGGTCCAAGGTTACAAACATTAAAGCTACTACTTACACCAATTATATTAATCAATACACTGCCAGGGACATAGCAGGTAAGGGATATGGAAACTTAGCAGCAAACACTGGCCCAACAAGTGAAAAACCCTTCACCAATACAATTTCTAATCAATCTTTTAACTGCTCAAAGGAATCTGTATTTAGAGAGTTTAGAATATCTCATGCCTCTCACAGCTGGGAGGCTCTGAACAATCACATGTGGCCGGAAAAACCTATTCAGGCAGGCTAGAGGACTTCCAAAGGAGTTTGTAGGTTGAAACACTATCACACCCAGGAATTATTAACTGGAGCTGTAAGTTAACTCTTTTTTCAGAGAGAGGTAGTGGGGGACAGCCCCCTGTAAAGTCAGAGGTGTAGGTGAAAGCACAAAGCAGAAAGTAGGCAGACTCTGGTTTTGGGGGTAGATGCTCGAGAATTTCCAGGGGGACTCCTGAGGCTCGATCCCGCCTTTGTGTATGCCGAGCCTCCTTCCTCGTGACCTTTGCCACGAGTGGAGCTCCTCACCGCCGGCTCCTGGCAGGAACCAGTATTCAAACTAAGGTTTGTTTCCAAAGACTGTTCTTTGGTTGAGGCAGAAACTCAGTAATGTTTGGCTGCAGCCCCTAATACTATGTTTTGGGAAAAATAGGTGCTTTTGTATTCCACATGGAGTGAAATGTCACAGCATTTAGCTGAAGAGGATAGCATAGTGTTGGTAAATCAGATGGATCCACTTTGTATCACCCCTTTCTCTCCATAAAATCTTTGCATTGCCTCTACAAGCTATCTGGAAGGTGGGCATTGCATTTTATTTGTCTTTTGTTTAAACCAAGAAGTAAAAGTAATTTGCTAGGTTGGTAGTGTAAAATACAAATTACAGATGAGATGAGCCAACAATTTGGCTGTCTCTAAATTTGTTTATGAGAGACTTTTAGTAAAAAAAATCTTTTGTCTTGTAATACAAAGAACGGCAGTAATTTTGATGGTGATGTTGAATAAAATGTATGCAAAAGAGATATTGCCATGAGATAACTGTATTTACCTCAGTGGTGGTACAGTGGTAAGGATCTGCCTGCAAATGCAGGAGCCACAGGAGACATGGGTTCGATCTCTGGATTGGGAAGATCCCCTGGTGGAGGAAATGGCAACCCACTCAAGTATTCTTGCCAGGAAAATCCCATGGACAGAGGAGCCTGGTGGGCTACAGTCCATGGGGTCACAAAGAGTTGGACATGACTGAGTATGCATGCACCAACTATGTTTAGACTAATACTCAACCCACACTTATGTACAAGCATTTCCTGTCAGTGTTACAAAATGGAGATATCGCTTAGGTGAACTGAACCAAAGGTAACAAAGAAAGAGAAATGATTTCCTATTCTGACCCTAAAATCAGGGTGTAAATTTGTTCTTTAAAAATGAAGCTTAGCAACTTCGGTTTCTATCCATGACAGAGTAACTTGTACCAATCCAGACCTCCTGCCAAACACAACTATAAAACTGAACAAAGTGTCCAAGACAACTTTTTTCCAGGCATTAAAAAAATGGTCAATGAAGGACTGCAAGCCCTGAGAAGTTGGCCTCCTCATGGACCCAGGGTTCCTTTCCACTGGGTTCCTTTCTTGCTGCTGTGCAGGGAGGTGGAGCCAAGAAGAGCTGAAGTCTCAGTGACTGGTCTCAATGGGGACCAGTCTTAACACATGTAGAATTGGAATCCCAGAGAAAGAAGAGAAAGAGAAGAGAGTATAAAATGTGTTTGAAGAAGTAGTGCCCTCCAAATCCTCAGATTTCAAGGACCCTCTCAATTTCTAAATCCAAGAAGCTGAACAAATAAAACCATACCATAGAATATCATATTCAAGCTGCTGAAAACTAAACAGAAAAAATATATTAGTTCTGGGAACAAGGATACAAACTTTTTTTTATCAGAGCAGTAGAGACCTGAATACAATTAAAAAAGATTTTTAAAGTGTTGAAAGAGGGGAAAATATATGAATCTAAAATTCTATCATTAAATTGTAGAAAATTCTAAAATTCTGTGGAAATTGTGGAAAGCAGAGTGATGTCTCCCCTCCCCAAAATGCCAAACCCTAATCACCAGAAGCTGTGAATATGTTACTTTATATGACAAAATGGACTTTACAGATGTGATTAAGGTTACAGGCTTTGAGATGGGGAGAGATTATTCCGAATTATCTAGGCAGCAAATATAATCACATGTAATCAAATATAATCATCATCCTTAAAAGCGGAGGCTTTCCCAGCTATGGGGAGATATGACTGTGGAATAAGAATCAGAGAAATGCGGGTAGCTGGCTATGAAGATGGTTATGAGCCAAGGGAATGCATTCAGCCTGTAAAAGCTTGGAAAGGCAAAGGCATGAATTCTCTCCCAGAGCCTCTAGAAAGAACACAGCCCCCTCCAGCTTGCTTTTTGCCCAGTGAGACACAAGCTGGTCTTCTGAACTCTAAAATAATATTTGCTGCTTTAAGCCACTACCTTGTGGTAATTTGTTATGGTAGCAACACAAAACTGATGTAATATCCTTCAAATATTGAAGAGAAATTCATATTTAGCAGACTTGTATTACAAGACATTTTCACAAAGCAAGAGGTGAGAGAATTAGTCATCAGAAGAAATAAGCTACAAGAAACACTAAAGGAAATTCTTCCTGGTGAAGGGAAAAGATCAGATCTATGGGGTTGAATGACTAGCACTGGAAACGGTAAATCTGTCCTTTGTTGCTGGTATTATTGTTGGATAGGAGTAATACTCTTCCAACTCTATATCCTGAGTGGAATCTAGAAGTCAGCAAATGCCCCATAAATGCAATGGCACCAGTTGCAAGTGAAAGAATGATAAAAGAGAGTCCCTGCCAAAAACATAAGAAAGCTGGTATAGCTACATTGACATCAGACAAGTGGACTTTCAGATCAGGAGCAAGACCAGAGGTAAAGAGAGTACTTTGAAATGACAAAGGGGCCACTTTGTCAGTAAGGCATAAAAATCTTTAATGTGTAGGCACCTAATCAGAGAACTTAAAAGTACATGAACCAAAAATCTAACAGAACTGTAACAGGAAAATAGACAAGTCTGTAATTTCACTTAGATATTTTAGAAGCCTTTTCTCAGTGACTGACAGCACAAGCTGACAGGAAAATTCAATAAGAATATAGATACAGAATATCTGAACAATATCACCAGTCACCTGAACCTAGTTACTATTCATAGACCCCTATACTCAGTAATTGCAGAATATACACCTCTTTTAAGTCCTCATGGAATAGTCACCTAGATCATATGCTGGACCTTAATATAAATCTCAATCAATTTAAAAGGACTTAAAGTGTACAGAGTATGTTTCCTTAACTAGTATAACTTAATTATAAATCAATAACAACATTATATCAAGGAAATTTTCATGTACTTAGAAATTAAACAAGACACTTCCAAATAATCCATGGATCAAAGAAGTACTCACCAAGAGAAATCAGACAATATTTTGAACCAAATGATAATAGAAAGCACCACATATCAAAATTTGAGATGCAGCTAGAGTGGTTCTTAGAGGGAAATTTGTAGATTAAAATGCTTACAATGGTAAGAAAGAAAAAATTAAAAAAAATCAGTCACATTCTAATACTCAATAAATTATTAGTTTTTAATCCCTATTAGTGGTATCATCTGGAGAAGGCAATGGCACCCCACTCCAGTACTCTTGCCTGGAAAATCCCATGGACGGAGAAGCCTGGTGGGCTGCAGTCCATGGGGTCGCTAGGAGTTGGACACGACTGAGCGACTTCACTTTCACTTTTCACTTTCATGCATTGGAGAAGGAAATGGCAACCCACTCCAGTGTTCTTGCCTGGAGAATCCCAGGGACGGGGGAGCCTGGTGGGCTGCAGTCTATGGGGTCTCGAAGAGTCGGACACGACTGAGCGACTTCACTTTCACTTTTCACTTTCATGCACTGGAGAAGGAAATGGCAACCCACTCCAGGGTTCTTGCCTGGAGAATCCCAGGGACGGGGAGCCTGGTGGGCTGCCGTCTCTGGGGTCGCACAGAGTCGGACAGGACTGAAGCGACTTAGCAAAGCAAAGCAAAAGTGGTATCATCTATATAGGAGGTTTGGCAAACATAGTTTAGAAAGCTTTTTAAAAATCTGTACCTGCGCTGTATGTTAATACTACCTGTAGTATTTATGATCAATGATCATTCTTAAACTTGACAAGGAATTTCATGAGCATAGATCCCATCTCCTGGTGAAGGAAAAGAGCTAAGAGACCAGCTTCCATCTTTTCTCTCCACCACTCTATCTTTTGGTTCAGTTTCCTCATCTGAAAAGAAAAATATATCTGGTTTATGTATTCCAAAAAATTGTTCTGGAAAATGAAGCACTATTTAAATCTAAAATGTTAAATGCCAAAAAAGTTGAGATGATTATGATCATCAATGAATGGAGCTATAAAATATTCCTGCCTCTATCTTTTATTTACTGCTTGTTTCAAGGACACTACCATTCTCTCTGATTTTTAAATGTGACCTTGAACTCAGTAAAAGTTTTGATATTACAGATCTTCTGTGGTGGCTTCCCTGGTGGCTCCGATGATAAAGAATCCTCTCTCCTGTAATGCAAGAGACTGGGTTCTATCCCTGAGTTGAAAGATCCCCTGGAGAAGGGAATGGCAACCCATCCCAGTATTCTTGCCTAGAGAATCCCATGGACAGAGGAGCCTGGCAGGCTAAAATTCATGGGGTGGCAAAGAGTTGGACATGACTGATGGACTAACACTTTCACTTTCATGGATATCACTGCAAAACTAGGCTGGAAAAGAAAAACTATCTGGCTACTACAGTTAGGTGCCTGCGTCACTTCTGTGGCCAGTGATACCTGTTAAGTTCCATTCACAAACTCCTTCAACTGATCTCTCTCTAGTTTCCAGCTTCAGTTACTCCACTTAGATCTAAAATTTTGGGTTCCACGTCATGCCTTTGGGTATGTGATCATACAGTACTTGTGCACTGAATGTTTTTCAGAATTTCTTATCTGGAAATCCTATTATGATCCCATCTATTTCTAGTTCAGGCATCCTCTTCCTCAGGAGACCTTTCTTGAATCTTCTAATGAGCTGACTCTCCCACCTCCTAGTCCTACAGAATTCCTCACGGAGTGCAGTCCTGGAGTCCTCCACACTGTGCTGTGTTGTCTGTGTGAGAGTCTGCCTCTGTTAACAGACTCTGAGTTCTACAAGGGAAGGGCCATATTTTATTCATTTTTGTACCCATAAGGTATAGAAACTTCCCTGGTGGCTCAACGGTAAAGAATCTGCCTGCCAATGAAGGAGATGCAGGAGATCTGGGTCCAATCCCTGGGCTCGGAAGATCCCCTGGGGGAGGGCATGGCCACCCACTCCAGTTTTCTTGTCTGGAGAATCCCAAGGACAGAGGAGCCTGATGGGCTATGGCCCATGGGGTTGCAAAGAGTCAGACATGACTGAGCAAACACACAGGTGTAATATAGCACCTAGTGAATATCAATAAATATTCACTGAGTTTCTAAAAATTGAATTTATTTGGTTATATTTATGAATCTTGAACATATAGTGGCTAGAAGCAAAACTTTTAAAAAGCCATAAGGAAATTATGGAATTTTCAGAGCTTTTTAAAAAATATATATATACTTTCCACTAAATATTAAAAGTATTAATAAAATATTAAAATTAATATAAATGAAAATTCAGAAGCATTTTTCTTTCAATAAACTTGATATATGGAAATCTTATATTTATGGGGTTAAAATGGAAAACTTGGAAGTGATTCTTCATTTAATAAAAGAGTCTTTGTTTTAAAAATAAGACATAAGATTACCTTAAATGGTGAACTGTTTGTAGACATTAACCTAACCAAAAGGATGTTTAAAATGCCTATTTGCCAGGAATGTGTGATATGCACAAAGTTAAGTATATCTGTATCTTAATAGAATGTGTTCTTCGTGCCTGCAAGATTTTCCTTAAATTTTAGAAGCATAGGATGTATTTCAGAAAGATTATATATTATTTCAACTAAAATTTTCAAAGTGGGATTGATTGCCATGACTACTTCAACCAATATGGGGAAATTGGAAGAATATCTCAACAGGAAAAAAGCAGGAACTGCCAAAGCCCAAAATAAGTTCCTCCGAGAATTGGGGAGTCTTGGCCTTGACAGGATACAGAACAGGAATTTTCCCTTTGCTTAGCAATTTGGGCTACATCCCAAACTGTGGGCAAATAGTGATAGCTGTTTCACATTCTAAAGAGAGACACTAAACATGTCCTTCATAGAATGTGCTAAGATGTGGTCTAGTCATCAACTGCTGTCACTTCAAAGAACACATGTAACATTCTGGAGATTCATTAGAGGCTAATTTCTTACGGAAATTTGTAGGAATAGAGAGAGCATTGTGGTGAGGGAGGCTAAGCAGCTATGACCTCATATTTAGTCAAGTGAGAAGACTGCAGGAAACATCTTTCAAGAAAAGATGGTGAGGAGAGACATGCTTGCTAGCTGGGAAGATGCTGTTAACACAGAATGTGAGAAATTCCTTGGGAGAGTTGGAAATGTGTCCTCCAGGGCAATGTTTTCAATGGACTGTTACTTGGATAAAATGTAGTAAAACTGAATTTCAAAAAAAATGAAATAACAAAACTTCACTGATTATACACCCTGTGTACTTGTGTCAAATTGTTATAAACATTTCTAAAGAGTATAGCACTCTTAATTTCTCTACTTATTTTTTCATAAATTGGTAACAGACTATTCAGGGAACAGCATGGAATATGCAGACCTCAGGTTAAGTAGCACTGCTCTAGATCAAAGCTTTACTTGGAAAGCCAGTTAAAATGCTCATTCTGAGCTCTGGAGAGGAGCTTTGAGTTGGAGGAGAGATTAAAGTTTTGATATTTGATTAGATTTTTTTTTTTTTTTTTTAGTTCCCCCAAAGTTCTATTGTCCCTGAAATTAAGCAAAAAGTTGTAGAATATGCCCAAGATTCACTGAGTGGTAGAGAAGGTAAACATGACAGCAAGTTTGAGAAAGGTTTTAGAGACAAATTGGAATTTTGTTTGTTCCCCATCCTTCCAATCTCATTTAATAAACTGGCTCATGTTGCATAAACGATGGTCATTTGGATGCCCTGTTTGTCACATCTTTACTCAGCAGCCTGACACTGGCTACATTGCCAGGAACTGCCAACCAACTTTTCCAAGACACATTTCAGAATTTAATATTTCCATATCATTAAATTATCTTTTTTAAAACTTTCTGTATGTTTGTCTTGTTCCTTTGTTTATGGCAGAAAATTTCAAGCCATTAGCTTTGGAATCTCTCTTGTTCTGAATGGAATGGGCTCAGAAGGTGGAGATGATTGAAGGAAATTGGTTAGCATGCTACTGATTGCAAGTAATAGAAACCCAGGTGCCAAATGTCTTAAATGACAGTAATATCTCACTTGCTAACTCCTAAGAAGAGTGGGCCTCGGGGCTATTGTACCATGCTGTGCTGTGCTTAGTCGCTCAATAATGTCCGACTCTTTGTGACCCCATGGACTGTAGCCGTCCAGGCTCCTCTGTCCATGGGAATTCTCCAGGCAAGAATACTCGGAGTGGGTTGCCATTCCCTCCTTGAGAGGATCTTCCTAACCTAGTGATCAAACCCAGGTCTCCCGCATTGCAGGTAGATTCTTTACTGTTTTGCCTCAGTGTTATCAAAATGATATTAAGCATCTTAAAAAAAAATAAAAAACTTTCTGTATTTTCCTATTCTTTGAGTTTGCTTCATCTTAATACTGGTAGAAAGAAGGCTGAATCATTTCTAAGCAGCCAATTTGTGGGCAATAATACTCAGATGTGGAAGAAAGAGTCTCTGCTTATGCCTCTCTCTTTTTCTAGAATCCCCCATCAGCCTTTTCTTACATTTTCTTGTTCAGCATTGGATCACATTCCCATTCCCAAATCAATTTTTGGCAAAGAAGATGGAATTAGCCACATTCCACTGAGTCTGACCCTGGAGTTGAGGTGCATAGGGAGGAAAGTTGGGACTTAGAAAAAATTAATTCTGCTCAGAAAAGGAAAGAAAAGGGAGTAGGTGCTGGGTAAGCACCAATATTGTTCCTCAAAGAACATATGTAGGTTTCTAATCTCAGTGAAAGTGTCCTTTCAGTGGATAGAGAGCTACGACACACTGTATGATGGGATGTGTCTGTCTAAGGTGAACTAGGCAGTGTATGGATGCAGCCCAGTTACGGAAACTGCTGTCTGAGTGACGTGACATTGTATGCATCATCACAAAGGCGCAGATTATGAAACGGCTCATACCTAGACTGGTTTTAAATTTGAAGGCCTCTCTAAGAAGACATGGTATTTCAGTGGAGGGTCTTTATAAAAAGTAGATCTCTCAGATACCGAATCGCCTTAATTTTGCACTAGATAACCATGTCCTTGTTAGATGTGTCACACTGAAGTTTTAAAACGCCTTCTTTTAGTTGTATGAAACCTTTGCTTTGAACTAGGGTAAGAAAAGAAGAAGTATGTTTTTATGAATTTGGTTGTTTTCCTGTCATTGTTATAAGTGGAAAGTTATGAACATTTTAAGAAATACTGTCTTTTTTAAGTGGTTGATTGTCAAATCACTATAGTTATGCCCTGAGATAGAGGTGAAATCTTTCTAAAACCTTCAACTCTAGAAGATTAGATAAGCTTATGGGGTTTTTAAGCATATTTTTCTAGCACTAATTTCTTTAAACTTTTCTTAGAGCCATAATGTATAATTCTCATTTTTCCTGCATAATACCTGAGCATGATAGTATGGTTGGAAATTTCATTCTACCAGGTCTATTATTCTACACAGTGATAAATATATTTAATGTTAGACGAATGCCTTTTCCCCCAAATACTTGGGGAAAAATTTCACTCCTTTTGTTTCAGGAAGGGGGACCCCCTTCCAGGGCCTGAAACTGGACTCTCATCTAACACTCAGAAATGAATTGTCCAAGGAGACACATGTGCTGACAAAGCAAGAGATTTTATTGGAGAAGGACATCCAGGTGAATAGTAGGGTAAGGGAACCCGGGAGAACTGCTTTGCCACTTGGCTCGCAGTCTCGGGTTTTATGGTGATGGGATTAGTTTCCTGGTTGTCTTTAGCCAATCATTCTGACTCAGAGTCCTTCCTGTTGGTGCAAGCCTTGTTCAGCCAAGATAGATGCCAGCAAGAAGGATTCTGGGAGGTGATTGGACATGTGGTGTCTCCTTTTGACCTTTCCCAAACTCTTCTGGTTGGTGGTGGCTTATTAGTTCTGTGTTCCTTATCAGGACCTCCTGTTGTAAAACAACTCAAGCAGATGGTTACTATGGTGACTGGTGGGCGGTCTCAGTCAGTGTGCTTCCCCGAACACTTTTACTGGCAGTTTATATTAATGTTCCTTACCTTGAATGACAAATATAGAAGAAAGAGAAATTCCAAAAGAAAGACATTGGTTTTTTTTTTCTTTTTTTTTTTTTAGAAGATATTTTTCTCCCATAATTCTTCTTGGTTACATGGCTTAGTTTTAAGTTCCCATCTTCTCCGTCTTTATTTCTTGTTTACTCCAGTAATGCAACTTGACCTTGACTTTAAGGTCAAAGCATTTTCAGACTGTGCAGGCAGCAGAGAAGAGAAAAAATCAATGTGAAGCATATTAGAGAAGAATAAGGGTAAAAGTAATGCAGAAGTGCTGGGAAGTCATGTAGGAATTAGAAACAACTGAGGTAATACTGTCAGTACTTGGATATATACTACACGGAGATTTTTTTCCACAGGAGTAGGTTAGAATTATGGTAATTTGAGGCCAATTTTCAAAGCCTTTGTGGAAGCTAAAAATTGCTTTTGACATGTAAAAATGAGACTTCTGTTTCATTTGCACCTCCCCCAAACTTGTTTTTCCTTCTCTTTTTGTCTTGAAGGCAGGCGAGCAGCCAGTCCATAGTCCTGGTAGGGCACATAAGTTTAGGAATGCTTCTTGAGGCTTCATAGCTGAAAACTGCACTGAAAACAATTTTGAGGTCTTTTATAGCAGCATTGAAAGTAAACCTAGTTTTGAATGAGAACATATTTTGATTTTATAAAGATTTATACCCCATGTAAAAACTAAAATGGATTGACTAGAATCATGGTGAACATTTTGATCATCAAACTATCCATGTAGCCCTTCTAGAATCCAGCTACAGACCTTGGAAAGAAAGAAAACAAAATGTTAGATTAACTGTCATTTATGACCGAGTGTATCTTCCCTTTTCTTCTTTATTTACCATTGGATTCAAACACAAATGAGGCATAGAAAGAAAAAAATCCCACTGTGTGTTGAAGCTTGTTGTTGTTTAGTTGCTAAGTCATGTCCGACTCTTTTGCAAGCCCATGGAATGTAGCCTCCCAGGCTCCTCTGTCCATAGAATTTTCTTGCCAAGAATACTGGAATGGGGTGCCATTTCCTTTTGCAAGGGATCTTCCCAACTTAATAATCAAATCTGGATCTCCTGCATTGGCAGGCAGATTCTATATCACTGCGCCATCTGGGACCATTGAAAAATAGAGTTTGTCTGATTTTAAGTTATTATTAAGCCTAAACAGATACTGTTGTATTATCTGTAAAATGTAAAACATTTTCTTAAGAAGGTTAATATTAAATATATGGCCATTTCTCTAAAAATCTATAAATGTGTTCTCCTTTTGGAATGGCAACCCACTCCAGTATTCTTGCCTGGAGAATCCCATGGACAGAGCAGCCTGGCAGGCTATAATCCACGGGGTTGCAAAGAGTTGACACAACTGAAGCAGTTTAGCACGCAGCATAACAACATACTTGGGATAGAGAGACTTGTTCAATAACTCAGATTATTAGACATATATGTTAGGGATGATTATGTCTAAAGTGAAGTCTTTATCATCTAACATTCTTTCAAAGCTTGTTGCTTTTGTACTCACCTCACACACTAAATTCTATAAACGCACAGCAAGAATGCACTGAGAACAGAGCTCTGGGTTGGCTCACTGATAACCATAAATGTCAGTTACTGGCAGAAATGGATGTTGATGATTTTGCCCATATTACAGCTGAAAGTGAGGAAGATTGAAAAGCACTTCCCCCCCCTTAGGAAGCATTTGAAATAATTCCCTGGGGGGGAAAAAAAAAATCTATATTATGGGCTGAGTAGGAGATGATACAAGTTAAGCCATTACTTTGATCAGTAGAGTAAGTTCAAAGATTGTTTCAGCTACATATTATCTTACATCTACATCTAATTTCAAATTTGACGGTCTCCCTTAAAGAGTCAAAAAAGACAGGATCTTCCAAGCTGAGTCAAATATGTGCATCTTAATTCATGGAAAATCAGCTGGGAAACAAGAAAGAGTCTCTCCACTAACATTGATTTTTCTTATATTTATTTTTTCAGTCTGAACACTCCAGGCAAAAATTCACTTGGCTTCAACTAATTTGCAAATACCATCATTCACTGCTGTTTTGCTACCCATTCCTCAAATCTCAATTAAATGTGATGACAGTTTACTTGCTAGAAACACAGAAAGGTTCTTTCCCAACCAGAGGTCTTCACTCATTTCCTGCTAGTGGACTTGGCAAGCAGAGTCAAAACATCCATTACCGAGTCTGAGTTTTAATTTGGAAGGTTATTGCCAAAGTCAGCTAAATAATTATAAAATCCTTTAAAAATGCAAACGGAAACAGAAATGTATAGTAACAGCTGAGAACAATCTATATATCATGAAACCTGTTTACAATGGATTTTTGAAAGAGTGAATTGTAGATTGCTAGTTTCCCTAACATTCTGAGTCACCCCTAGGATGAACTAAAAACAATCTTCTCTCTGTAACTATGTTATGTGTTAAAACCAAAAACAATAAAAAATTACTCTGCAAATCTTGATACTCTGGTTCTGACACCACATTCCTTGTAAAACTGAAAGTGAGGAGTGAGATGAGACACAGTTTTGGCCTAAAAAAACTGCCAGTTGAGGAAGAAAAGAAAGTATGGCTTACTTTTCTCTTATTTCTTCTACATGAATAAATTAATATAAATATAATTAAATATAAACTTTGTGTGGTATTTCTTTGAGATGAGACCTAAATAAATCATAGAATGTTAGAAGTATCCCTTTGTTATGATGGGTACCCACTTCATGTTAACAGGTACTCAACAAATGTTAGCTACAAAGGATAAAAAACAATCAAGAGGTTTTTTTGACCGAGACCAACTGGTCAATCTGCTTCTCTGCAGCTGAAAAACTGAAGCCCAAGTGGTTAAGACACTCATCTGACTGGTACAGTGGGTGACCAGCAGTTCAAAATAGTAACTCCTCATCTCACCACTGTCACAGAACCTCTTTAGGCCTCAGCTCATCACTTGATAAAAAGAGTCACTCTTCTTGCCCAAGGGTTATTGATCAAGGATAATAAAGTTTTTGAGAATTTTTTTTCAAACTTTAATTCATGGTACAGTGCTTTGCATGTAGCAGGCACCTCATAAATTCTCGAGGATGGAATTCGTCAAATAGCTGTGGTGAGGGCTGGCTCTGATTCACTCCTCAAAGCTCACTGTGCAGGCTGGGACCCTTTACTCAGGCATATGCAAGAAGCACCTCTGACTTTCGTATAGGTAACAACATGGGGGTGCAAACACCTGCTCTGTGGGAACAGAGAAGGGTGGCCTCCACCTGGTTGTGGAGTGCCATGATGGAGACAACTTTTCTTTTGTCGGAAGTGCTCTGCTTGCCCCTGCTGTGAACTTCCACTGAAATATTTAGAAGGCAAGTCTTCTCTGCCAACCTACCTGCTCGGACAACTTTCATTTCACCTGCTTTTCTTTCTAAGACAGAAAAATCAGTTGTCAGGTATTTCCCCTGCATGGTGTCTTCCAGTCCTGGAGCAAGAACTAGGGGCAGACTGGCTGGCCTCTATTGCCTGCCTGGCTCCTTTCCTGGCTGGTGTGTGTTGTCTGGGAGGACTGGCTTATATAGGAACATAGAGGAGATGTGGCAAAGGGCAACTGGCTCTGAAAGTGAGAAAAAAAGAAAATATTGGAAACTCACTTAATACTGAAATGTTTTGGGGGGGTCTTATACCCCCTGGTCTTTGTTTTGGCTGGCCTTAGGGATAGGTTGTGTGATTTGCTGATGTAAACAAAAAAGTCTATTCTGGCTTTCTTTGTCAATAATCACATTACACAGTTTGGCTAAATGAGGTTTTAAAAAGGGAAAGACACTGGGAATGTTTGTAGAGAGTTCAGTGAGTAGAGATGGGCAGGACTTCAGCCACTTCCATCTTGCTCTCTGCCTTTACTCTCGCTGTTTCTCTTTTTCCCATCCTTCTTTCCCCAGTAATCACTAGGCTCCCAGCACCACCGTTGCAGGATATCCTTGGTGCCTATCTGGAGAGAGAAGGAGGAAAAGTAGAGTTAGAAGAGAAGGGAAGCAAAAGATAGGGAAGGATACCATCACAAACAGCTTTGCAGTGCGCAAATCCTTGAACATATCTATTGAATGATGGTCTTATCTTAACTCCAAGTAGTTCTTTAACATCATGGCTTATCAATACTCATGAACTCCTAGAACAAGGGATTAGTGCATTGTGGTCCAGCGAATAAGCAACACACAGAAATCCTAGATTTGTGAAACCGTGTGGCCACTGGAGTTATATGAGCTGTATGATCGATGTCAATTCTCTTTGTCTCTCTGAGCCTCAGCTTCTCATTTACTAGACAGGGATAATGCCCATTCTGTTTTTTTCACAAAGTATCTCATCACAAAGAAATGGTTCATGGTTTATGAAACCATAAAGCGTGATGCCACTTAAGGATATACAATAATTTATAATTTTATTTCTATTTTATCTTACAGAAGAATTTATAAACTGAATGTAGAGTTAAACTTCGATTCTGCAGTGGATAGACATTTTGCTGGCCATAAGTTCTATTCACTCAAATGGGTGTGTCCTTCCCTGAAAAGGTTACCCAGGCATTTCTGTGGACTGCATTTGGTACCTTATGTGCCTTTATAGGTCCAGTCCTGGGCTCCTGCCACTCCTTGGCATCAGCCTCTACCCATCTGAAGAACAGAGCCTTGCCCGACAGTCTGACCCCAAAGCCCTCCATGGGCCATGCTTGAGGCCCATAAGTTGGCTGTCTCCTGGGAAATAAGTAGGGAAGGTCTTCCTGATTTTTCTGTTGCTTTTAGTCGCTTAGTCTAGCCTACCAGGCTCCTCTGTCCATTGGGTTTCCCAGGCAAGAATACTAGAGTGGATTTCCATTTCCTTCTCCAGGGGATCTTCCCATCCCAGGGATTGAATCTGCATCTTCTGCATTGTCAGGTGGATTCTTTACAACTAAGCCTCTGAAGCCCTGCTTTTGCTATTGCAGCTGGTTAAATGGGCCCTCTGTAGCGAGTGGGGGGAGCATGGTGTCCTTGACACATCGAGCTCCGGGGATGGGGCTGTTGTTGTAGCACTAGGGCCGGCCGTTGTTCCAAATCCCCCCCTCTCACTCACTCTCCACCACATGGCTGAGGTAGGTTTGTCCCGTCACACTCCTCTGGAACACTTTCCCTCAGAAATGCTGCAAAATCCTCCCGGCACTATAGCTTCCTTTATACCCTACATCCTTAGTCCTTTGTGTATTTCTGTATGCATTTGACCCTCAACTGGGAATATAATTTGAAAATTTTTAAGAGATTCTTCATCTACCATATAAATCACCAGATGGATACAAACAACTTAATGGACAGACTTCTTCTAAAGCTAAACGCCAGATATATCTGTACTGAAGTTCCAGGTGAGTTGGGACTGTCTTCTCTCACCCTGTCCATACTTATTATGGTGAAACCTCCTCTGAATGGCTTCACAATAAGCCCTTTACACTTAAACAGATTAACAGAAATCTTTTAATTACAGTCTCAGAGAATTATATAATGTCTTTTATTTTTCCAAGGCCCATCCCTAGGAGTTTACATTTAAGGTGGTGAAAGTTTAAAAAAAAGAGTATGTGAAAGTGTAATATTCTTTTATGTTGCCAAGGAACTAAATAAAGCCAAATCACTAGTTAATAAATTAGGAAGAAACTGGTTCTTTACGAAATAGGAATCACGGGACTTAAAATAAATTTTTGTTATTGGCAAAGATTTTATTTCCATGTGTCTTCTAGCATATGGCTTCAAAAATTCATAAATCATTCTCACCATTTAACTTGAAACTGTAAATAGTTCATTCACTTGATCATATCTATATTATTCAATATTAGCATTGTATAAGGTGTTAAATAGAATCTATTCATTAGAAACTTAGTATCTATACCCAAAGATTAATTTATTAATCCTGTCACTTGGCATATATTTATTGAGTGTTTATTATGTGCTAGATGCTGGAGTGACAGAAAATGAACACGATGTAGGTTCTGCCTTGAGGGGTAGCAGGTGACTTCCTCCAAACCCTATATTACTGTGTCATAACATTCAGGAGTCAGCCAGGAGTTATATTGATCATAAATCAATAACCTCATTTCAGGGATCCAGCACAGATATGGCAAATAAAGCCCAGGCCTGCCCTGGGCAGTATTGACTGAAGCAACAAATGACTTCTAATAGCAGGAGGGAATGAGTAATTTTACTACAAGAATAAAAGAAAATTCCCCTTTCTCTCAAGCCTTTGCACTTAAATGGCATTTGAATTTCTTAAGAATCCACAGAGTTTTTTTTAAAGCTCCATCCATTAATGGTTTATTTGGCTTCTTCAGGCCAGATCTGGGAGGTGTTATCTTAGGGAACAGAGTAGGTGTGAGAGGATAATAGTCTTTTAGTTGCAGTGGGGAAACTGATCATACAGTTTGCCATTTCTCCTTAATTTGTTGTCATAGTTTCTGGACAATATGAAAGCTAACATTTTCAAGCTCTGAAAGACTTGGAAGTCTCAGGGTTGTTGAGGCAGTGTGACAAAATGGTTAGAAACCCAGCTTTTAGGACAGTTGGCTTGGGTTCCAATTCCAGCTGTGCCATGTGCTCAAGGGGTGATCTTGGCAAGTTACCAAACTTCTGAGTGTCTGGTTTCTTCACCAGTAACATCCAGTAATAATAGTTGTATTATCTTTTAGGGTTTTTGTGAGGATTAAATGGTGACCTTAAATTCTTAGTACAGTGCCAGCCCATGATAAATGCTATGCCAGCCATAATTGTATCCTCGCTCTTAAAGTATAAAGATAATCTTGAAGACCTTCTCATTCTCTTTTTTCCCCATAAAGCCACTAGCTAAGTTTGAAGTATATAATAATGAGATCAGATGATTACATGGGAAATAAAAGATATTTCTCAAACATGAGCAAAATTATGAATAACCTATAGAGTAATTAAAATTGTGATTTAGTGGTAACAATTTAAGGAAATTTACCAATTTAACACATTTGGGAATGATATTTAATCAAGAAAGTCTTGAATTTGATGCTACTTATTTACTTATATTATTGTATTTTACATATCTGTTTATTATGTTCATGAACACCTGTTTGGCTTGAAAATAATTTAAGACAGCTCACAAAGATGCATATTATATAACAAGATAATATTAAATTGAAATTAGTAGGGAAAATTATACACAGCGAAAATAAAGGTATAACTAAAAGAGGACAACCTTTGTATATGAAATTGTGCCTTGAAGAACCATGTACTTGCTGTTTCTGGTGCATCAAGTTGGTTTTAAGATGTCTAGTGGACTACTTTAAGAAAAGAAATGCAAGTGATAATACATTTCATTAAGGTCAGTATGTGAAACAAGTAAGTTGCTCAGGCAAAAGACAATCATTACTGATACTGTGATCAGAGTATTTCTAACATGTTTCTCAGTTTAAAATTCATTAGAAATTTAGAATATGGTCATTAATACATTTGTAGAGTAAGTGTTTACTTAGCCCCTACTCATAGAAATTACTGTGTTAGGTGCTACAAAGAACAGGGAGATGTCTAAAACTGTCTCTGCTCCCAAGACTATGCATCCAGTACAGTATAAGTAGTACATTAATAAACTGAGGTAGATGCTATTGATGGGGTGGTACATACATGGTGTTCAAAGGAGCAATTTAAGTCTCATAGCAACTTATGGATGATCCCAGGAGAAGATATTGTAACAAGTTAATTCTTTTTACTTTCTAATATTTATATTAACTATGTTAATTTCTAATGGTGGTTTTTGAGTAACTAATCTTGAATTGGGATTTTGGAAGCCACAGAATGCACTATAATAATGCACAGCCAACTCAGAACTACTGAAGGTAATTGGGGGAAGATTTGGTATAGATACTAGAAACCTGTGGATAGTTCTATCCCTTGACCCTGTATACGACTTAAATCGTGAACTTACAAATTGGGTCTCAAACCTCACACTAATTCTTCATCACAAATTGTCCAAAGTTGGTTTTACAGTTTTCAGAGAGAGCAAAGCAAAAATCTACTCTTTTCCTGAAGGGTATGCTCATTCATTCTACACTTTTGTTTAGCATTATTGGTATTTATTTGTTATGTTGTTGGGGTAATACTGGGCATAGAATTACAGCAAAAGTGAAATTTGATTCTTTTCTGAAGGGAAGGAATTCATTGTTTAAGTGGGGAGATAGCTGTATAAACAGATAATGAGGGCAGCATAACTAGGACCAATAGGGATATGGAAGAAAAGGCCACATTCAGCTGGCATTTGAGTTAGTTTTTGAAAGATGAATATTTTACCAGGTGGAGATTGTATTATATGCATCCCAGGGAGGGGAAATGTTCTCAGACTGCCTCCCAGCCTATCAACTTAATATTTCCTAAGTACCTATCATGGAGAAGGCAATGGCACCCCACTCCAGTACTCTTGCCTGGAAAATCCCATGGACGGAGGAGCCTGGTAGGCTGCAGTCCATGGGGTCATGAAGAGTCAGACACAACTGAGTGACTTCACTTTCACTTTTTACTTGCATGAAATGGCAACCCACTCCAGTATTCTTGCCTGGAGAATCCCAGGGACGGGGGAGCCCGGTGGGCTGCCATTTATGGGGTCGCACAGAGTCGGACACGACTGAAGCAACTTAGCAGCAGTAGCAGCAGCAAGTACCTATCAAGGATTCAGTGTGGGGTTAGGTGGTGTGTGATTATGAAGAAATAGAAGATGACTTCTATTAGTCTTCAGAATGTCTGCTTGTAATGAGTAAATTACATTTTCCACACACTTCTGACAATGACTAAGAGGTCATGACTATAGATCCTAATGGTGTGTTACAACATGAATTCTGTGGATTACAGAAGAACATGATTATGCAAGTCAGAGGACCAGGGCAAGCCTCCCAGATGGAGTAGGGCCTGATCTGTTCTTGGAAAACTGGGCTGGGATTTGGTTTGTGGAGAGCATGCTTCAGCAATCCAGCCACAAACATCTTTTGAGTGCCTACCATGTGTCAGGTTCATGAAGAAGGAAGCAGTGTGGGGGTCAAGAAAAAACTGTGATTGAAAAAGTGTGAATTTGTGAGAAAATCTGGCTAGACCAGTGAGGTGGAGTGAGAAATTGTAGGAAAACAGTACAGAGGAAAACAAGGTTGGGTGATGCCACTGGAGCTGGATTAAAGGGTGTTCTGAAAGGCAGGGGCTTTCATATTTGCAATTTATCAAAATGGGGTACCACTGAAGGTTTTTCAGGCTGGGAGGAAGCTAATTAAAGAAGGACATAAAATTCATTTTCTTCATGGAATATAATAGCTGGAAGGAATTGTAAAGATTCCTTCTCTCATCACCCCCTCCAGATTCTCATCCCACTGCCATCATTCAACAGAGAAAACAGTTACAGCCTAAAGAGGTTATATAATGTGCTTACGCCCAAATACAGTAATCTTGTCTCCATTTCATGCTCCTTCTCTGCATCTCAGTGGTGTGTGTGTTCTATAGGCTGACTGGCAGGACACTAAAGGGAGAAGAAGCCTCAGTGAATGCAGCATCCTGGTTTAGGACCACCCAGGTTGAATGTGGAAGGGAAGGCAGGACTCAGCCTATGCTACAGTTGTTGAGGCCCAAGGCAGGCTGCCCCCAAATGTGCCTTAATGGCATATTGACTGTTTTGAACTAAAGTTACTTGAGAAACAGTTGATGGAAAAAAAAAATGATATAAAAAAAAAACTACTCAGACCCTGCACCCTCTTTCACCCTGAAAGTCGGAACTAAATCTTCCATGTGAAGATGTCTGCTTTCTACCAGAAGGATAAAAAGCATCTTTATCACCAGAGTTAGGGTATTCAAGGCTAACAAAGCTGTATAAACAAACTTTGTTTTTCATCAGTCTGCTACCCCAAGCACAAGCCCCTTTGTTTTGCTAGATCTTCATTAATAATTGTTTCTTTGTCTAAAAATGATATATAAACAGCCTGCTTTGGTCATTTCAGGGATTCCATTGCTATGAGATCTCCTTGCATTCAAATTAAATTTCTTTTCCTGCTGTTAATCTGTCTCATGTCAATTTAATTATTATTAGGTCAGCTAAAAGAACTCAAGAGGGATGGGAAGGGGGATTTATCCTGCCCCAGTAGTTGGAATAGTTGGCAGGACATTGGCTGGACCCTGATTCCCCCTTCCCAACCCCAGGCTGCCATAGCTGAGAGATCCTGGAACCTCTAGCAAAAGCCAGTAGCAAATAATAGCTTCTTCACACATCAGCTTCCCTGATTCTGCCTGTGGGGTCTGAAGGAAGGGAAAAGTCATGAGAGTCCTTTTTCTCTCATTCTAAATTTAAATTAGCAGGAGAAAATATCTGTGGAACTGGTTCTTGGGGACCTAGTGACTCTGATATTTGGTAAATGAGTACTCTCAATTTTTATTGATATTTTCCTCCCTAAGATGGTCACTGCTTTTCTTTGTCTGTGTCTAATGTGTCATTTGTCATAAGAAGGAAGGACCATAGGGAAGAACATCAGGCACAGGCCCTTCATACACTTGCTGTCCAAGCTGGCCCCACACACAGACTGGTAAGATAACAGTTTCCTCCAGACCTGCCTCTGTTTAGGTAGGCTTTGCTGTATACCGCGTATGTGAGAACTGTATGAGGTTTTTTCTTCCATCTGGTTCTGTGTCCTGAGAGCTTGGCTCTGTGATGACTGGGTATATTCTGTCTGATCTTTGCATCCAGAGGATGTACTGGGATGCATCTGGTAGCCAGTTGAATAGACTAGGGTTTCACAACACAGTGTCATAAGCAGCACTCTGTTTGGCCATTCTAGCTCTCACGGGAATTTGTCATAAGGCATTCTAGTTCTTATGGAGCTTTTGTCATCTCAAGTTTGTTGCTTGTTTGTGATGGAAATCTTAAGGGAAATCAACCCTGAATATTCACTGGAAGGACTGATGCTGAAGCTGAAGCTCCAGTATTTGGGTCATCTGATGTGAACAGCTGACTCATTGGAAAAGTCCCTGATGCTGGGAAAGATTGAGGGCAGAAGGAAAAGAGGGTGTCAAAGGATGAGATGGCTGGATGGCATCACTGATGCAATGGACATGAACTTGGGCAAACTCCAGGAGATGGTGAGGAACAGGGAGGCCTGGCATGCTGCACTCCTTGGGGTTGCAAAGAGTCAAACATGAACTGGGTGACTGCACAACAACAGTGGTGGAAAAGTCCCATTCCAGTAGCACCTGCCTGGTGCCACAGATTGACAGGTGTATGACTGGAGGGATACCACATTCTCAGGGGAAACTGGAGATACCATCTTCTCTATACCATTCTTACCCCCTGTAGCAATGAAGGGCTTTTACTTTTTTAAATTAACTCTGAGAGTGAACTTTCTTGATCTTGTGAGAGAAAGACATACTCTGTGAGATGTCTTTCACATCTTTGGTTAAGCCATAAAAAAGCTTATTAGTTTGAGTTGCTATTTGAAATTAACATAAGATCCTACTCATCAATGACCAAATGATAGATCCTTGAAATTGGCTATATTTGAAAGAAAAAAAAAAACAAAGTTGAGTGCTCTCACAATAAACAGCTGTCATAGTAGTATTTATGGGAGGATAAGATTGAAAGAAAACCACACAGGCATAACAACAAGTCTTAGGGAATCCCTTATTAAGATAAAAGAACGGAAATTAAATTTAAAGATCCAATGTAAATCCCCCTTCTTAAAAAAATTCTCCATCTTCTCAGCAATTCTTCAGGCTCTTGTAGAAATAAGAGATTGATCATCAGGAAGCCAATATTCAAGGACTAATAGAAACAACTGTCTTTATCTTATGAGTCTCTATAGAGACAGAAGCGTTCTCTATAGAGTTCTTGCCCAAACTCTATATTTTACAGCCATCTTATGATTATTAATCAAATGAAAATTAAGATCCTAAAACTCTTCCACAAATAAGAAAGGATTTTATGTATTTGAGTGAGTGAAGTTTATTTATTCCAACCATTATTTATAAACTAGTGAGTTGTTATTGATTCATTACTAAAGTTTTAAAATGAAAACTATGATATATCTCTGTCTGTGACTACCTGTATGTTTATGTATGTACATTGTGAATATTTTCTACCTTTAAATGTTATTGTCAAAATTAACTTGTAGAAGGGCTCTATTTAATTAGCTTAAAGATAAGTATCTATAAATTAAGTACAGTTGATCCTTGAACAATACAGGTTTGAACTGCATGGGTCCTCTTATATGCAGACTTTTTTCAATAAATATATACTCCATACTACATCACTCATGGTTGGTTGAATCCACAGATGTGAAACCAAGGATATGGAGGGCCAAGAGTTAAGTTGTACATGGTTTTTTATTTCGTGGGGTGTCAGCACTTCTAACCTTCACATTGTTCAAGGGTTAACTATATTTCTAAATCTCAGAGATAAAATAAAAACTAACCCAAATTTTTTGAGCTCACATGATCTCGGATGCATGTTCAGTCCCTCAGTTGTGTCCAACTCTTTACAACCCCATGGACTGTAATCCTAGCCCTCCAGGCTTTTTTGTCTATGGAATTTTCCAGGGAAGAATTTTCTACCCCAGGGCATCTTTCCTACCCAGGGAGAACCTTCATCACTTGTGTCTTCTGCATTGGCAGGAGAATTCTTTACCACCTGGGAATCCCATGATCTAGGGTAATCTTTGGTAAATAAAAGCTAATTTTAAGCTCGTTGCTTTAATTAATACAGGAATATCTTCAGTGTTATCAGCATCAAATATAATGCAGATAAACAACTTCTGTTCTGTCTGGGTTAAGTAGTCAAATGCTCTCATGTCTCTGTTGCAAAGTTTGCCAAAATAGCAACAACAACAAAACTGAAGATGGTGACTGACTGCCAGTGTCCAAGATGACTGACAGAAGAGGGCCCAGTTAGGATAAACAAGGATAGTAAATGAAAGATGTTTAACAAATTCAAACACAAGAATATTTGTAAATAGTGTTGAAAGGAAGTTAGGAACAGGTATTTAGATTTGATAATTTTAAAAAGTTAATTAGTCCTTATATTAACAAAATTGTTCTTGGTAGACTCTCAACTGCCCCTAGGGATATGGTGTATACCTTTGACTGTGCCTTGAACAAAAGTTACTTGGACACTTACATTTTAGCCTTCAGGGATCAAATGAGACCTTAGAAAACAACTAGACTTTAAATAACCTGGAGTAGACCACATAAAATTATTCCTTAGTATAAATAAAGAATATATGCTTTAAATAATTTAATTACCTTTTTCTAACTTTGGTTGTCCTTATAATTTCTGCACAGTGTGTAATTACAGAATGCATACTTAAGGCTATTTATGTGCTAATATATGTTTCTTTTTTCATGTACATTTATTATTAATACTTACATTTTTTCTCATTTAAATGTTTTGGTGTGTGTTTATAACGAAGATAGTGAATATTCATAAACTCCATTCACATAACTGCACAGTAATTTTTCATTCGTTTAAGCTGAGTTGGGATTTATCTATATGGCTTATATGATTACATTTGAGGAAGGCTAAGTAGCAGAAATATTATAACATAGACAATGGTATTAACATATTCAGATCTGCAACTCAGCCCTCCCTGCTTTACACATGTAATTAGGTTGTTTCCATGGTAATGATCTAATTATGGACTTCTCCTTGGCCTTGTGTAATCACATTTGCTGCATTTTGGCAGAGATGTTTTCCTTATTTTGTTGAACTGCAACACTTGACAAGATGTTCTCGCTTAAGAGGAATAATGATTTTTCTTGGGAGAAAAAAGAAAAAAGCAAAAACAGTTCCTTCAAAGGTGATTTGAAAAGGATTATACATATTTGACAAATCATGCCAGCATTAAAATATCTATTACCCTTGAAAGCCTGATCTATTTTTATCTTTTATGTGTGTGTCATTACTTATGGAACTCTTAGGAGCTTCTGATTTTTAAAAATCATGCATGCTATTTAAGTATATTATTTTCATGGGGCTTAGGAACTTGAAGGAAATGTTAGGTCAAGAAAGAGAAAGCTTCAGAGATCTTGGCAAAAAGAGAACTGGAGACTGTATTCAGTGAGAATATTATATTGCAATTGGCAAGGCTATTCATGAAAAGATATTTGATTAAGGTTGCTATGGCAGTAGGAAACACCTGAAAAAATCAATTAAGGCTTATTTCAGCAGGAATTCAAATGCAGTCCTTTATTCACATGCAGAAGAAGACAGGAGGCCAAGTGCTTGTAGGAGAGACAGCTTTATTATCACGTGATCCCCTCTGAAAACTCTGGAATATTACAAGAATAAAAGTTTACCTCTTTTATATGTATAAAATGCCACTGTGCTATATATACAGCATTTTGTATGGGGGACTTTATAGCTGGAAGAATACATATACTGAGTGGTGCAGGCTCCTTCCTCTGAGAGTTATCAAGGTTTATGGGCTCCAAATGGCACAGTGTCTGGGTACCAGTAACCCTGGACTAGTCATTGAAAGCACTCTCCTTTAGGTGTAATAGAGATAACTGTAAATCCAAAATTAGTGGATTTTGGATTTACAGTTATCTCCAGCTTATTGAATTTAGATATCTGAATATCATTTTGCAGGGAATAGAGTGGGTAGATATAGGGTTTATTTTTTGTAACCTAATTGAAAATTAAAGGGCATAAATATAGTATGGTGCTTGATAATAATCATAATAATAACTAATTTTCTATTTATAGCAAAGCAACCTTCATAAAATATCATATGGTTTGGTTTTAGACTTATATAATGTTATTTTCCTAGGGGGAAATGATACTAATGAAATATTTAGTTATTATTTGAAGATAACTAACAGGAATGTTTATTTCCTTCTTTACATGTATTCATTCTTTGAAAAAATATTTATTTACTAACTTATGATGCACTGGGCACTGTACAAGGTCCTGGGAATAAGCAATGAATCCTACAGACACAATCGCTGCTCTCAAGTTATTTATTTTTTGTAGAGAAAACAGGAAAGAGGACAGGCTAATTTCAACAGTGGGCAAAACAGTCCACTGTAGGGAGTCACTGGAGGAAATGGGAGCATAGAAGAAGGGGTGTGATGGGTCCAGCATTGGGAGCGTGGATCAGCAGCTGAAAACAACCACCAGTAGGACAGTCAAAAGAGATCCTGGGCAGTGAGAGAGGGGATGATGAGAGATGAGACTGGAGCACACACAGAGCATCAAAACACTTGTAAATCATGCCCACAAGCTGGGCTCCCAGCACAATTGGAATCCATTAAAAGGCTTCAAGCAAGGGAACAACATGGTCTGATTGGCGATGCCTGCTGCTGCTACTTTTGGCATCGAGTTTTGAAGCAGTGATTTTAGAAGAATCAAGCCAACGCTTTACATTCTGAAATACACAGACTATGAACTGTGACTTTAACAGTGTGGTCTTCCTGAGCCAGTTTCCCTCCCGAGGACACTGCATAGTCCTTCACAAGGGCATTCTGAGTTCTGTTCCTTTACAATGATGTGGTTTGTTTTGTGTTTGTAGACAGACTTGTGTACAATGTAAATACACAGGTATGTAGGAGTGAATTTTCTTTGATTAGTCAGAACCCTGTCCTATCCACCAGCTGGTTGGTTAGAGACTCCGTTCAGTGCAGTCAGTTCAGTGACTCAGTCATGTCCAACTCTTTTCGACCCCAAATGGATTGCAGCACGCCAGACTTCCCTGTCCATCACCAACTCCCAGAGTTTACACAAACTCATGTCCATTGAACTGGTGATGCCATGCAACCATCTCATCCTCTGTCGTCCCCTTCTCCTCCCGCCTTCAATCTTTCCCAGCATCACGGTCCTTTCCAGTGAGTCAGTTCTTTGCATCAGGAGGCCAAAGTATTAGAGTTTCAGCTTCAGCATCAGTCCTTCCAATGAATATTCAGGACTGATTTCCTTTAGGATTGACTGGTTGGATCTCCTTGCTGTCCAAGATTCTCAAGAGTCTTCTCCAACACCACAGTTCAAAAGCATCAATTCTTCTGCGCTCAGCTTTCTTTATAGTCCAACTCTCACATCCATACATGACTACTGGAAAAACCATAACTTTGACTAGATGGACCTTTGTTGGCAAAATGATGTCTCTGCTTTTTAATAAGCTGTCTAGGTTGGTCATAGCTTTTCTTCCAAGGAGCAGTGTCTTTTAATTTCATGGCTGCAATCACCATCTGTAGTGATTTTGGTTGCTCAGTCATGTCCAACTCTTTGTGACCCCATGGACTGTAGCCTACCAGGCTCCTCAGTCCATGGGATTTTCCAGGCAAGAGTACTGGAGTGGGTTGCCAATTCCTTCTCAGGAGGATCTTCCTGACCCAGGGATTGAATCCAGGTCTCCCACATTGTAGGCAGATGCTTTACAGTCTGAGTCACCAGGGAAATCAGAAACTCTAGATATCTTTATTCTCCCCATGAAGCTCCACTCCCAGTAGGTCAAGCCAGAAGTGTGCTGGGGCCTGCCACAGAGAAGGATGTGGGTTTGCATGAGTCATGGTGGATGAGAGTGAATGATGGTTTGAAGAAGGAGTCATAAAGCATTGGAAGCATGGCAGTGAATGGCTTTCATCTTCTCTGCTCTTTTTTTGATTACACTAAGGACAGTTTTTTATACAGAAGCATATAGCGAGTGGCAGTGTTTTAAGTACTTTAAGGCCACAGTTAAAATAAAGCAGCTCTTGCTCTGTTTGGTGGACAAATCTCCCAAACATGGAAAGAACAGAAATATGCTGCTGTGAGTCAGAAATATGCCTAAGGGAAAAGGAAGGTTGGAAATCTGTTATTTAGTTATAGAATACATTTTCTCTTAAGGGTTTCCTGGGGAATGTAGGCCTGAAATTTGGTATTCTCATAAGGAAATTTGACAATATTTTCCAATGACCAATTTTGCCTACTAGAACAATGCTAACTTAAAGAATTCTTTGTGTTTAATATTGGTGTATAGGTAATATTGATGTATTGAAGAAAGGTTATCATGCATTTATGCAATAAGTACTACATTTATTTACTAAGTACTTAGCATCTGTCAGATACTTGGTATAACTGAATTTAAAAAGTCATGCTCAGAAGTTCATTGTAGACTGTATAGTTAAATGTAAGATAGTGTAATAAGTATGGTTACAAAATATGCTTAGAGGAACACAGGTAAGGATATTTAGTGTAACTTTGTGGGTTGGAGCAGGAGGTAATTAGCTGGATTGCAATCTTTGTCTCCAAAATTCTTAATGTTGTTGCTTAGTTGCTCAATAGTGTCCAACTCTATGTGGCCCTGTAAACTGTAGCCCCACAGGCTCCTCTGTCCATGGGATTATCCAGGCGAGAATACTGAAGTGGGTTGCCATGTTTTCCTCCAGGGGATCTTCCCGACCCAGGGATCCAGCCTGCATCTCCCACATTGGCAATCAGATTCTTTACTGCTGAGCCACCTGAAAAGCCCAAAGTGCTTAATAGTTTAAATCTCATTCTAGTAAAACTATGCCATATGAAAACCATGGAGTAACCAAGAGAACTCAGGAGTTAATAGAAAATTAAATATTTAGGAAAATCCCTTGAAACTAGTCATGTTGGTAGAAAAAGCAAGAGAATTCCAGAGAAACCTCTATTTCTGCTTCATTGACTACGCTAAAGCCTTTGACTATGTGGATCACAACAAACTGTGGAAAATTCTTGAAGAGTTGGGAATACCGGATCACCTTACCTGCTTCCTGAGAAATCTGTATGCAGGTCAAGAAGCAACAGTTAGAACTGTTAGAAACAGTTCCATTCCTGTTTGGAACAAGTTCATGGAACAGTGAACTGGTTCCATATTGGAAAAGGGGAACATCAAGGCTGTATATCATCACCTTGCTTATTTAGCTTATATGCAGAGTACATCATGTGAAATGCCAGGCTGGATGTAGCACAAGCTGGAATCAAGATTTCTGGGAGAAATATCAATAACCTCAGATATGCAGATGACACCACCCTAATGGCAGAAAGTGAAGAGGAACTAAAGAGTCTCTTGATGAAAGTGAAAGAAGAGAGTGAAAAAGCTGGCTTAAAGCTCAACATTCAAAAAACTAAGATCATGGGAGAGAACAAGATGGCGGAGGAGTAGGTGGATGTGGAGTAGATCTCTCTCCACGGATGCATCAGGAATACACCTCCAGACACAGAAATGAATGCATAACACCAGCTGAGAGCAGACAGGAGTATCTGACCAACAGAAAAGAATATGTCGAGCCACGCAAAACTTGGTAGGATGAAGGAACTAGGGGAAAAACAAGAGTGTTAGTAGGACTGGACCTGCCCTTGGCAGGTGGGGGAACTGAAGCAGGGGTCTGATTCCCACATCGGGGCAATTGTCTGCGTCAGAGGAGAAACACTGAAGGCTGAGAGTGAAACAGCTTATCTGTGACAGCCTAAATGGAATGAGAATCAGACAGTCCTTGCCGCAGCCATACATACTCTGGACAGGGATGCTGGTTCCCTGGAAGGTGCAGTGACTGGTTGCTGGAGTTTAGGGACTGTGGAGCAACCCAGGGCACAAGCTGCTGTTAACTGTGGAGAGAGGGATTGAGAGGATGTGAGGGAGGAGATGGTGGTGGGAAATGCCTGTGAAGGAAAGCCGGGCAGCCATGGAAGCAAGGCAATACTACTGAGTATATGTAGTGGGTGGAGCCATCACCATAGCCTCTCTCTGCCCACAAGCCAGCATTGGCAGCTTAACAATAGAGAGGCTGGCCCATCAAACACCTGACCACTGAACTACAGAGTAGGACCCTACCTAGGATGCCCCTTTAAATGCCTGATGTGCCAGTCTACAGAGTAGGCCCCCTCTATGTGCCGAATGCGCTGAACAACAGAGAAGGACCCCAGGCAAGGGAGCCCTTTAAGTGCCTGAATGGGTGGAACTAAGGTTAAAGACTGGCCAAAGAGGCCTTCTAATAACCAGCTACAAGAGGCTCGAAAAAAAGACTCTGATAGGGCCATAACTCCTGTGGCAGAGGCAGTCCATTTCCCTAAACACTCGGTGCTGCCAGGGTCCCTGCAAGCCAAGCAGCTGTGCCACCTTCACACTCAACTGTCACTGGGGCAGAGCTGCCACAGGCAAAAAAAGCCTTGTGTCTATGCATGCAGGGTCACTTTGGTAGCATCTGATTCTTTGCAAGCCTGTAGACTGTGGCCTGCCAGGCTTCTCTGTCAGGGAGTGGTGTTCTCCTGGCAAGAATACTGGAGCGTATTGGCCAATACTGGTTGCCATACCCTTCTAGAGCACTATATTTCCTGCTGCCCTAGCCGCCAACTCCCCTGAGTACCTGGTGCTGCCAGAACCCCTGCGACCCAAGCAGCTGCATCACCTCCATACATGGCTCTCACAGGGGCAAACCCAAGTCCTCTAGGGCAGATCAGAAATAAACCCCAGTGGACGACCCACATGCTGAGGTAGAAATAAAAACACAGTTGAAACCCAGGGATAGTCTGGCTAAGGAAGAAAACCCAAAACCTTCCCACCAGCTGTACAAGCTGCAGATTAAATCCATATGATAAACTAGGCAGACTCTGTGTCTATGGAATATACAAAAGATCATTGAAAGTGCCCACAAAAGAAAACGCACTAGTTCTGATAGCTGTGGACATTGGAGGCAAGAACACACAGGAGTAGGACCAGATTAGAATCTGAGCTGCCCCCATAGCAGGTCCAGAGGTCAGCACAGTGTTGGAGGGCATCCTAGGGAGATGAGGTGGATTGTGACTTCCAGAGAGGGAAAGGACTCTGACAGCCGTGACTTAAGAAAAACATTTATTATTCTTGTCTTGACTTGTTCTGTAGATTCTTTTGGATTTATTTTTTCCTCCCCTCCTCTGTTGTAGTTGTAATTTTATTGGCACTATGAAATACAATTAAGTTTTTGAGCTATTTTTTTTTCTCAGTCACATTTTTTTATTGTTGTTATAAACCTCTGCCTCTTTTGTAGTTCTGTGGAGTTTTCCTTTTTTTTTTTTTTCTGTTTTTAATTTTTTAAACCTATTATTATTTTTTCTACATGTATTCCTTTATTTGCTTTTCCTACTGTTCTTTTCCCCTTGCTGTTAATATTTAATGTATATAAATCTTCTTTATCTATCTCTATTTAACTTTGCATATCTATTCTTCCTTTCTTTTCTTTCTTTCCTTTCCTCTCAACGTATTTGTTAGTTTTATTTTCATTGCTTTATTCCCCAATTGGCACCTTGCTTTAGTTTTGTTTTCCAGTTTCTGCTTTAGTTAGTTTTGTTCTTAACTGCTGAATACAATTTTTGGTTTCCTTTGTTTGCTGGGTCAATCTACTGTACTTTATTTTTGTTGGACTGTTTTGACTTTGCCCATGGGTGTATATGTATATGTGTATATTACATTCTTTTAATTATTATTTGCCTGATTTTGTAACTGCCATTTGTCTGGGTCATCTTTGGTTTCTCGTTTTTGGATATTTGTTTTAATCTCACTTAATGCCATAACAAACCACTTGTGGAATCTTCATTCCTGACCAGAGATCAAGCCCTGAGCCTTTGGAGTGGGAGCACTGACTCCAAGACCCTAGACTACCAGAGAACTAACACCAGAGAGTATCAAATAGTTAGAACTCACACAAAGGAAACCACTGGAATACAAAACCTGGCATTGCACAACCACCAGGAGCACCCTGTGCAGGATGCCTCCTTTAAACGAAAAACAAAACAAAAATACAAACCCAGTCATCAGCAGACAGGATTACCACCTCACTCAGCCTTGCCCATCAGAGGAAAAACAAACAAATAAACAAAAACTCAGCACAAATCTCACCCTATAGGAAGCTTACACAAACCACTGGACCAAACTTAGGAGGGCAAAAACCAAAAGGAAGAAAGAATTCAACCTTGAAGCCTGCAAAAAAGAGATAACTCAAACACAATAAGTTAAAAGAAAATAATGAAAAGGTAGAGAAATACTACACAAATGAAGGAACAAACTAGAAACATAGAAGTCCAAATAAGTGAAGAGGAGATAGGCAAGCTGCCTGAAAAAGAATACAGAATAATGATAGTAAAGATGATCAAAAACCTTGAAAACAAAATGGAGAAAATGTAAGAGTCAATTAACAAAGACCTACAAGAATTAAAGAATAAACACAAACAACACAACTGCTGAAATTAAAAATACTCTAGAAGGAATCAATAGCAGAATATCTGAAGCAGAAGAACGGATCAGTGAGCTGGAAGATAAAATGGTGGAAATAACTTCTGAAGAGCACAATAAAGTAAAAAGAAGGAAAAGAGCTGAGGATAGTCTCAGAGACCTCTGGGACAATATCAGATGCACCAACCATCAAACTATAGGGGTCCCAGAAGCAGAAGAGAAAAGGAAAGTGTATGAGAAAATTTTTGAGGAGATTACAGTTGAAAATTTCCCCAACATGGAAAAGGAAATAATCAATCAAGTCCAAAATGCACAAAGAGTTCCATACAGGATAAACCCAGGGAGAAACATGCCAGGACACATACTGATCAAACTAACAAAGATTAAACACAAAGAAAGAATATTAAAAGTAGCAAGGGAGAAGCAACAAGTAACATACAAGGGAAACCCCATATGCTTAACAGCTGATCTTTCAGCAGAAACTCTGCAGGCCAGAACAGAATGGCAGAATATATTTAAAGTACTGAAAGGCAAAAATTCACAACCAAGATTACTGTACCTGGCAAGGATCTCATTTAAAAGTGATGAAGAAATAAAAAGCTTTTCAGATAAGCAAAAGTTAAGAGAATTCAGTACCACCAAACCAGCTTTACAACAAATGTTAAAGGGATTTATATCGTCAAGAAATACAAGAGAAGAAAAAAGATCTACACAATCAACCCCAAACAATTAAGAAAATGGCAATGAAGTGAAGTGAAGTGAAGTCACTCAGTTGTGTCCGACTCTTTGCAACCCCATGGACTGTAGCCTATCAGGCTTCTCCGTCCATGGGATTTTCCAGGCAAGAGTGCTGGAGTGGATTGCCATTTCCTTCTCCAAGAAAATGGCAATAGGAACATATATATCAATAATTACTTTAAATATAAATGGATTAAATGCTCCAACCAAAAGACACAGACTGGCATCCATTCAGCCAGTCTGTGTCTTTTGGTTGGAGCATTTAATCCGTTTATGCTGTCTACAGGCTTCCCTGGTGGCTCAGAGGCTAAAGCATCTGCTTCCAATGCGGGAGACCCAGCTTTGATCCCTGGGTCAGGAAGATCCCCTGGAGAAGGAAATGGCAACCCACTCCAGTATTCTTGCCTAGAGAATCCCATGGAAGGACAGCCTGGTAGGCTACAGTCCATAGGGTTGCAAATAGTTGGACATGACTGAGCGACTTCCCTTTCACTTTCAGACCTCAAGACACATATAGACTGAAAGTGAGAGGATGGAAAAATATATTCCATGCAAATGGGAAGCAAAAGAAAGCTGGAATACCGGTCCTCATAACAGACAAAATAGACCTTAAAATAAAGAAGATTACAAGAGATAAGGAAGGACACTACATAATGATCAAGGGCTCAATCCAAGAGGAAGACATAAAAATTGTAAATATCTATGCACCCAAAATAGGAGCACCTCAATACATAAGACAATCACTAAGAGACATAAAAGGAGAAATCGACAGTAACACAGTAATAGCAGGCAACTTTAACACCACACTCTCACCAATGGACAGATCATCAAAATAGAAAATTAGTAAGGAAACACAAATCTTAAGTGATACATTAGATGAGATGGATCTCGTTGATATCGTCAGGGTATTCCATCCAAATGCAGAAGAATACACTTTCTTCTCAAGCGCACATGGAACATTCTCCAGGATAGACCACATTTTGGGTCACAAATCAAACCTCAGTAAATTTAAGAAAATTTAAATCGTATCAAGCAAAAGAACTGTACACATAAAATAATTAGACACTGATAAAAGAAACAAAGATGACACAAACAGATGGAGAGATAATCCATGTTCCTGGGAAGGAAGAATCAATATTGTGAAAATCACTATGTTACCAAATACAATCTACAGATTCAATGTGATCCCTATCAAATTACCAATGGCATTTTTCACAGAACTAGAACAAAAAATTTTCACAATTCATATGGAAACACAAAAGACCCCAAATAGCCAAAGCAGCCTTGAAAAAGAAGAATGGAGCTGGAGGAATCAACCTTCCTGACTTCAGATTATACTACAAAGCTACAGTCATCAAAACAATATGGTACTGGCACAAAAACAGAAATATAGACCAATGGAACAAGATAGAAAGTCCAGGAATAAACCCATGCACCTATGGGTAACTTATTTTTGACAAAGGAGGCAAGAATATACAGTGGGGCAAAGACAGCCTCTTCAATAAATGGTGCTGGGGAAACTGGACAGCTACATGTAAAAGGATGAAATTAGAACACTTCCTAACACCATACATGAAGATAAACTCAAAATGGATTAAAGACCTAAATGTAAGACCAGAAACTATAAAACTCTTAGAGGAAAACATAGACAGAACACTTGATGACATAAATTAAAGCAAGATCCTCTATGACCTACCTCCTAGAGTAACGGAAATAAAAACAAAAACAAGTGGGACCTGATTAAACTTAAAAGCTTTTGCACAGCAAAGAATACTATAAGCAAGGTGAAAAGACAACCCTCACAATGGGAGAAAATAGTAGCAAATGAAACAACTGACAAAGGATTAATTTCCAAAATATACAAGCAGCTCATACAATTCAATCCCAGAAAAGCAAACAGCCCAATCAGAAAGTGGGAAAAAGACCTAAACAGACATTTATCCAAAGCAGACATACATTTGGCTAACAAACACATGAAAAGATACTTAACATCATTTATTATTAGAGAAATGCGAATCATAACTGCAATGAGATATCACCTCATACCAGTCAGTATGGCCATCATTAAAAAATCTGCAGTAAATGTTGGAGAGTGTGTGGAGAAAAGGGAATGCCCTTGCACTCTTGTTGGGAATGTAAATTGATATACTCACTATGGAAGACAGCATGTAGATTCCTTAAAAAACTAGGAATAAAACCACCACCTGACCCAGCAATCCCACTCCTAGGCATATACCCTGAGGAAACCAAAACTGAAAAAGACACATGTATCCCATTGTTCATTGAAGCACTATTTATAATAGCTAAAACATGGAAGCAACCTAGATGTCCATTGACAGATGAATGGATAAAGAGGTTGTGGTACATACACACAGTGGGATATTACTCAGCCATAAAAAAGAATACCTTTGAATCAATTCTGATAAGGCGGATGAACCTAGAACCTATTATACAGAGTGAAGTGATTCAGAAAGAGAAGGATAAATATTGTATTCTAAGACGTATTTATGGAATCTATAAAAATGATGCTGAAGAATTTATTTACAGGGCAGCAATGGAGAAACAGACATAGAGAATAAACTTATGGACATGGGGAGAGGGGAGAAAAGGGTGAGATGTATGGAAAGAGTAACATGGAAACTTATATTACCATATGTAAAATAGATAGCCAATGGGAATTTGCTATATGGCTCAGGAAGCTCAAACAGTGGCTCTGTATTAACCTAGATGGGTGGGTTGGGGAGGGAGATGGGATTGAGGTTCAAAAGGGAGGGGACATATGTATACCTATGGCTGATTCATGTTGAGGTTTGACAGAAAACAACAAAATTCTGTAAAGCAATTATCCTTCAATAAAACAAACAAACAAACAAAATCTAAGATCATGGCATCTGGTCACATCACTTCATGACAAATAGATGGGTAAAAATGGAAATAGTGACAGACTTAATTTTCTTGGGCTCCAAAATCACTGCAGATGGTGATGGCAGCCATGAAATTAAAGACGCTTGCTCCTTGGAAGAAAAACTATGACAAACCTAGACAATATATTAAAAGGCAGAGCCATTACTTTGCTGACAAAGGTCTGTCTAGTCAAAGCTATGTTTTTTCCAGTAGTCATGTAGGAATGTGAGAGTTGGACCATAATGAAAGGTGAGCACTGAAGAACTGATGCTTTTGAACTGTGGTGTTGGAGAAGACTCCTGAGAGTTCTTTGGACTGCAAGGAGATCAAAGCAGTCAATCCTAAAGAAAATCAGTCCTGAATAGTCATTGGATGGACTGATGGTGAAGCTGAAACTCCAATACTTTGGCCAACTAATGCAAAGAACTGACTCATTGGAAAAGACCTTGTTGCTGGGAAATACTGAAGGCAGGAGGAGAAGGCGCCAACAGAGGATGAGATGGTTAGATAGAATCACCAACTCAATGGACATGAGTTTGAGCAAGCTCTGGAAAATAGTGAAGGACAGGGAAGCCTTACATGCTGCAGTTCATGGGGTCACAAAGAGTCAAATGCAACTGAGCAACCAAATGGAACTGAACTAAAGGTGATCGAATTGGTCTCTTAGTTATCCATATATTAATTCAACACATGTTGAGTCTCTATATTCCAGGCACTATTCCCAAGCTTGCAATTACAGAGATAAACAAAATTGGCCATATTTTCTGGCTACCTTAGGACTTAATTTGTAGGGGATGCCATGACTTAAGAATTCTACCTTCTCTGCTTTGTGTAAAGACAATTGTGTTATTCAGATGTACAGCAAAGTGATTCAGTTTACATATATATATACTGCTGCTGCTGCTGCTGCTAAGTCACTTCAGTTGTGTCTGACTCTGTGCAACCCCATAGACAGCAGCCCACCAGGCTCCCCAATCCCTGGGATTCTCCAGGCAAGAATACTGGAGTGGGGTGCCATTGCCTTCTCCACTATATATATATAAACAAACAAACAAACAAACAAATATATATATATATATATGCTGCTAAGTCGTGTCAGTCGTGTCCGACTCTGTGCGACCCCATAGACGGCAGCCCACCAGGCTTCCCCGTCCCTGGGATTCTCCAAGCAAGAACACTGGAGTGGGTTGCCATTCCCTTCTCCAATGCATGAAAGTGAAAAGTCAAAGTGAAGTCGCTCAGTCGTGTCTGACTCTAGCGACCCCATGGACTACAGCCTATCAGGCTCCTCCGTCCATGGGATTTTCCAGGCAAAAGTACTGGAGTGCGGTGCCATTGCCTTCTCTGATATATATATACATATACACACACACATACATACACACATACATACATACATATATATAACTTTTCAGATTATTTTCCTTTATACGTTATTGTAAGATATTGAATATAGTTCCCTGTGTTATATAGTAAATCCTTATTGCCTATCTATTTTATTTATAGTAGTTTGTTAATTCTATATTCCTAACTTATCTCTAACCCCTCCCTTTCCCCTTGGTAATCATAAGTTTGTTTTCTCTGTCTGTGAGCCTGTTTCTGTTTTGTATATCAATTCATTTTAATCTTATTTAGATTCCCTATATAGTGCTATCAGGCTTCCCTGGTGGCTCAGCTGTAAAGAACCTGTCTGACAATGCAGGAGCCGCAGGAGATGCAAGTTTGATCCCTGGGTGGAGAAGTTCAGCTGGAGGAGGAAATGGCAACCCACTCCAGTATTCCTGCCTGGGAAATCCCATGGCCAGGAGAGGGCTATAGTCCACAGGGCCACAAAGAGTCAGACAAGACTGAGCGTGAGAATGATGATGATATAGTGATATCATATTTTTGACTTTCTCTGCTTGATTAATTTCATTAGTGTGATATTCTCTAGGTCCTTCCATGTTGCAAATGGCAATGATTCATTCTTATATAATGGCTGAATAACGTTTCATTCTCTGTGTGTGGGTATGTGTGTGTGTATATATATATATATATATATATATATATATATATAACATCTTCTTTATCCATTCATCTGTTGATGGACATTTAAGTTGCTCTCATGTATTGGCTATTGTAAATAGTGCTACCATGAACATTGGGATGCATGTATCTTTTCAAGTTAAAGTTTTCATTTTTCCTATATATATGCCTGGGAAAGGGATTGTTAGATTAAAATGTAGCTCTTTTTGCAGTTTTTAAGGAAGTTCCATATTGTTTTTCATAATGGCTGCATCAATTTACATTCCAACAACAGTGTAGGAATGTAAATGCTGGTTCCCTCTAGCATTTATTATTTGCAGACTTTTTTAGGATAGCCATTCTGACTGATGTGAAGTGACACCTCACTGTGATTTTGATTTGTATTTCTCTAAAATTACTAATGTTTTGTGTGCCTGTTGGCCATCTGTATGTCTTCTTTGGAGAAATATCTATTTAGACCTTCTCCCCACTTTTTGATTGGGTTGTTTGGGGGTTTTCTTGTAATTTTAAAAAATTTTTTATACAATTTTAAAGGTTATACTTCACTTATAGTATAGAAGAACCAGCTCGTTTGAATTCCAGTAAGGTCTATATTTTTATTCCAAGCTGCATTCTAGACCCTTCAAATAGCTGAGAAAACTCCACAGGTGAGAGTTCATTCTATTATGAGCAGACCATCACCATTTGCCATAAACAGTATCAGAACCTGATGGGAAATCTAACACAAAAAATATTCCCGTGGACAGCAGTAAATGTGATTGTGAAGAATATTGGCTGAATTAGATTATTCACTAAAAATTGATCAAAATATTCCTCCCCTCTTCTATGATTGATTTTTTGCATCCATAGATGTATGGATTGACTCCAGAAATAAAAAGTGCCAAAGTAGCACTATCTTATACAATTTTGTTACCTAAAAGAAACTTAAATATAGCTCTTGTATCCAGATTTTTTTTTTAAATGGTACATTAGGTGAAGTCCAGACATCAGCAAAAGTCATATGAATTAGGCACTTAGAAGCCTTACCAGGTCTCACTCAACACTACAAAGACTATGTGTCAAAGAGAATGGCTGCAAATTAAAGCTGACACACGGCAGCTGTGACTATAGCCAACCTCTAAGCCTAATCTGTTTCCCTGTCTTTCAGTTAAGCTCAGTGATGTGATCCATAAATCCAGATAGTTACAGCTACTAGACAGATTAGTGTTTCTTCTGGTCTGTGTCATTTCCTCCAGATATCATGGCTGTTAGTTCAATGTTACTACGGTCACATTTCCCCCAATCCAGTGATTGCCACCTTTGCTAGTGTGGTTCAACTCTGAACCCTCCCCTGAGCCCTTCTTCCTGCCTGCCAGGATGCCCCTGGGGTCACAGCTGCCTATGCCCATTGCAGAGTGTGGTCTCAGGCCTGGGGGGAGGCCATGGTCTGCTCTGTGGAGTATCGTTTTATTCAGGACTTATAGCCCTTGAGGAAGCACTTTGCCATCTATGTTTGTTTTGTGTTGGATCAAATCAGTGAATAAGTGGAAGACTTCTTCAAATGTCTCTCTTTCCACCTGTCTTTTTCCCCCATTGAACACCTCCCCAAACTTTGGCCTCCTACCCACCCCCCACCCTCATTTACCTCTTCTACCATTTCTCCTTTATCCTTCTCTCTTGTCCCCTTTTCCTTCTTCCAAATATCTCTACAGAATCTTGCTATGCCTGGAACATACAGAGGTCTGAGGCATACAAAGATAAATAGGATGAACTTTGTTTCTCAAATGTGTGCCTTTCTGGTCCTCTGGTGTTTATTTCTGCAGACTGTTGGGGGGTGGTCTCAAGTTACCACCCCTGCCAATATCCTCAGTGCTCTTCTTCTCCATCTGCATGCTTTAAACCTCCCTTTACAGCCTGCAGTCTCTAAGGTAACACACTGATGAGGAATAACTGTCAAACAGCATGAAGATATTTAATGATGGTTTAAAAAGAGCTGGGGAATAAAGTCGTATGAGAAATTTGTTACATATTTAATTTAGGAAAGATTGTTACAGTATCAGGGGAGGAAAGGAAGAAAATATATTGCTCCCCATAAAAACGCAGTAAAAGATAAAGCACAAACAGCCCCTCTGTTATGTTGAAATATTATCGTTCTGTGATTAAACAGAGGCAGCAAGGTGGTTTCTGTTCAGCACTTGTGCCAGGGAGGCGTGGGGGAGGGAAAAAGGCATCAAGGTTGTAGGTTTGAATCTTTCCTAGAGCTCCAAGGAAACTAGGGAAAATAAAACGCAGACAAAGCACGGTGGCACAGGGATTCTGAAGGTCTTCAGAGGAGGAGCATTAGTAGTTGGTGAGACAGATGGGCCATGAAATGAATTTATATTTCAGACCATTGTAACATGTATTTTTTTTCTTAAGTTTGACAGCAGTAACAAGAAGCAAGATCACATTATTATTATTTTTTCAATGTACAAAGCCTAATATTATGTCTCTTCTATCCTGGGAATCTGAGAAAAGAACCAGCTTGTGAATAAGTCAGTCTGGAATGTCCAGATAGCTCTGTCAATTTTGGCTCCGTTTTTTAGCACGTTCCCTTACGAGGGTGGACGGCACTTGTGTGTGAGGCTTCAGAAAGTGGCAGGCATTTCCTCCTTCATCACTCATTTGGACTACTGAACCTGGGATCAATAAATATTCCATTACTGCATTATTTGTGGCTAACTATAAACAATTTCTATCATTAAATCTTTGCCTTTTAGTTGTCCCTCATTAGCAAGGGATCAAATTTCAGATCCCAGTCTGGGTCATGCCCAGAATTAAAGAAAAGCAATGTATGAGAATGTTTATCCACATGTGTATTTATATTTTATATCAAAATAGATACAAAATGAAAAGTATTCTTGTATCTAATAGTTTCAGAGTGTTGCAGTTTTAAAAGTCACCTTGAACTTCATTTTAGATGATATGGTGACATGGGAAAAGCACTGGATGGTGCTTAGGTGAGTTTGGGTTCTTACTGCGTTTATTTCTGTCTCTAATAACCAGTTGTGTGATCTGCAAAGTAGGTCATCTGCCCCAATTTATTTATTTGTAAAATGAATGGATTGGAGTGGGTGATGCTTACGTTTCTCTCTAGCTCCTACATTCAGTGAGTAGAAGAGGATTGTAGGAAGGGGTGGTAGATGACATGTGGAAACAGGAAGTTACCAGAAAAACATGGAAGAAACCACTTACTTTAGTTGCTTTTGGGGGTGGAAAGTACAAGTGTGAGGTGCGATGTATTTGTTCTAACATGGCTTTAAGTTTTGGTTATACTTATATTATTTTTAAATTAAAAAAAATTAAAAATGCACATCTGTCACACTGTGTGATTACATTTAAATAGCATCCTTTGCTGATGTTCAGTATTCATATTAGGTAGGGTTAATGAAAGTTGTATTAAATCAGAGTGCTCCCTGGAAGTTCCACATTGGTTGTGAATGTTGTTTGATTGACTCTTGCCTAGTAAAGAGGCAATTCTACCTGAGAGAATACAAGTTGAATCAGACTTACAAGATTGCCTGTGAGCAGGAGACAATGGAAGATAAGTTTTATTTAGTACACATTGTTGTTTTTGTTTTGTCTTGTTACTGTTTTGCTTTTGAGGGGGATTGAATGCTTTATGGGATTCTGCTGTAATTTACCAGAGTCCTCACCACCTGGCCTCCTCTGCTTGACCTCTGTCCCCTGGAGGTTTAAATGGGTAGCATCCAGCCTCAGGAAATGTTGAGCTAGGCGACAGTTACCAAGCAGCAGTCACATGCCAGGTGCGGTGAATGGCAGTGGGGATAACTCTTGAGCAGACATCTAGGATCAGCTGCTCCCCAGTGGAGCTCCTGTTCTAGTGAAGACACTGGCACCAACATCTTTTCACAAATACTTAAATAATGACGAGTGTGTGAAGGAGCCCTGCAGTGTGCTGTGCCTGAGTCTAACCGGAGAATCTGATTACATCTGAGAGCAAAGGATGGCTTTCCTCAAGGAAAAAATTTTTAAGCTGAGACCTGAAATACAAGTATAAATCATTTGGTGGAGAATGAATTTTGAATAAGAGATGAAGGCATGGAGGTGGTGAGTATGTAAGTTTGAAAATGGAGAGTTGATGTTTTGAGTGACACTGGTCAGTTCAGTTCAATCCAGTCGCTCAGTCGTGTCCAACTCTTTGTGACCCCATGAACTGCAGCATACACCAGACTTCCTTGTCCATCATCAACTCCCGGAGCTTGCTCAAACTTGTGTCCATCAAGTGGGTGATGCCATCCAACCATCTCATCCTCTGTCATCCCATTCTCCTCCTGCCTTCTATCTTTCCCAGCATCAGGATCTTTTCCAATGAGTCAGTTCTTCGCATCAGGTGGCCAAAGTATTGGAGTTTCAGCTTCAGTATCAGTCCTTCCAATGAATATTCAGGACTGATTTCCTTTAGGATGGACTGGTTAGATCTCCTTGCAGTCCAAGGGACTCTCAAGAGTCTTCTCCAACACCACAGTTCAAAAGCATCAATTCTTTGGTGCTCAGTTTTCTTTCAGAGAAGGCAATGGCAACCGACTCCAGTACTCTTGCCTGGAAAATCCCATGGATGGAGGAGCCTGGTAGGCTGCAGTCCATGGGGTCGCTAAGAGTCGGGCACGACTGAGCGACTTCACTTTCACTTTCACTTTCACTTTCTTTATAGTCCAACTCTCACATCCATACATGACTACTAGAAAAAAACATAACTTTGACTAGATGGACCTTTGTAGGCAAAGTAATGTCTCTGCCTTTTAATATGCTGTCTAGGTTGGTCAAAGCTTTTCATCCAAGGAGCAAGCGTCTTTTAATTTCATGGCTTCAGTCACCATCTGCAGTGGTTTTTGGAGCCCCCAAAATAGTCTGTTTCTGTTTCCATTGTTTCCCCATCTATTTGCCATGAAGTGATGGGACTGTTGCCATTATCTTTGCTTTCTGAATGTTGAGTTTTAAACCAAATTTTCACTCTCCTCTTTCACTTTCATCAATTCCTTCAATTCCTCTTTGCTTTCTGCCATAAGCAGGTTGACAATATACAGCCTTGACGTATTCCTTTCCCAATTTGGAACCAGTCCGTTGTTCTACGTCTGGTTTTAACTGTTGTTTCTTGACCTGCATACAGATTTCTCAGGAGGGAGGTAAGGTGGTCTGGTATTCCGATCTCTTGAAAAATTTTCCATAATTTTTTGTGATCCACACAGTCAAAGGCTTTGACATAGTCAATAAAGCAGTTGTCTTTCTGGAAATCTCTTGCTTTTTCTATGATCCAACCAATGTTGGCGATTTAATCTCTGGTTCCTTTACCTTTTCTAAATCCAGTTTGAACATCTGAAAGTTCATGGTTCATGTACTGTTGAAGCCTGGCTTAGAGAATTTTGAGCATTACTTTGCTAGCATGTGCTGCTGCTGTGAAGTAGCATCAGTCGTGTCTGACTCTGTGTGACCCCATAGACGGCAGCCCACCAGGCTCCCCGGTCCCTGGGACTCTCTAGGCAAGAACACTGGAGTGGGTTGCCATTTCTTTCTCCAATGCATAAAAAGTGAAAAGTGAAAGTGAAGTCACTCAGTCATGTCCAACTCTTAGTGACCCCATGGACTGCAGCCTACCAGGCTCCTCTGTCCATGGGATTTTCCAGGCAAGAGTACTGGAGTGAGTTGCCATTGCCTTCTCCATGTGAGATGAGTGTAATTGTGTGGTAGTTTGAACATTCTTTGGCATTGTCTTTCTTTGGGAGTGGAATGAACACTGACCTTTTCCAGTCCTGTGGCCACTGCTGAGTTTCCAAATTTGCTGGCATACTGAGTGCAGCACATTAACAACATCATCTTTTAGGATTTGAAATAGCTCAGTTGGAATTACATCACCTCAACTATCTTTATTATTCGTAGTGATGCTTCCTAAGGCCCACTTGACTTTGCATTCCAGGATGTCTGGCTCTAGGTGGTTGATCACACCAACATGGTTTTCTGGGTCATGAAAATCTCTTTTGTATAGTTCTTCTGTGTATTGTTGCCACCTCTTCTTAATATCTTCTGCTTCTATTAGGTCCATACCATTTCTGTCCTTTATTGTGCTCATCTTTGCATGAAATGTTCCCTTGATATCTCTAATTTTCTTAAAGAGATCTCTGGTCTTTCCCATTTTATTGTTTTCCTCTGTTTCTTTGCATTGATCACTGAGGAAGGCTTTCTTATCTCTTCTTGCTATTCTTTGGAACTCTGCATTCAGATGGGTATATCTTTCCTTTTGTCCTTTGCCGTTCACTTCTCTTCTTTTCTCAGCTATTTGTAAGGCTTCCTCAGACAATCATTTTGCATTTTTGCATTTCTTTTTCTTGGGGATGGTGTTGATCACTGCCTTCTGTACAATGTCATGAACCTCTGCCCATAGTTCTTCAGGCACTCTGTCTATCAGATCTAATCCCTTGAATCTATTTGTCACTTCCACTGTATAATTGTAAGGGATTTGATTTAGGTCATACATAAATGGTCTAGTGGTTTTCCCTACTTTCTTCAATTTAAGTCTGAATTTGGCAATAAGGAGTTCAGGATCTGAGCCACAGTCAGCTCCCAGTCTTGTTTTGCTAACTGTATAGAGCTTTTCCACCTTCGGTGCAAATAATATAATCAATCCGATTTTGGTATTGACCATCTGGTGATGTCCATGTGTAGAGTCTTCTCTTGTGTTGTTAGAAGAGGGTTTTTGCTATAACCAGTGCGTTCTCTTGGCAAAACTCTGTTAACCTTTGCCCTGCTTCGTTTTGTACTTCAGAGCCAAATTTGCTTGTTATTCCAGGTACCTCTTGACTTCCTGCTTTTGCATTCCTGTCCCCTATAATGAAAATGACATATTTTTTGGGTGTTAGTTCTAGAAGTTCTTGTATATCTTCATAAAACTGTTCAATTTCAGCTTCTTTGGCTTTAATGGTTGGGGCATAGACTTGGATTACTGTGATATTGAATGGTTTGCCTTGGAAATGAACAGAGATCATTCTGTCATTTTTGAGATTGCACCCAAGAATTGTATTTTGGACTATTTGTTAACTATGAGGACTACTCTATTTCTTCTAAGGGATTCTTGCCCACAGTAGTAGATATAACGGTCATCTCAGTTAAATTCACCCATTCCTGTTCATTTTAGTTCACTGATTCCTAAAATGTTGATGTTCACTCTTGCCATCTCCTGTTTGACCTCCAATTTACCTTGATTCGTGCACCTAACATTTCAGGTTCATATGCAATATTGTTCTTTACAGCATTGGACTTTACTTCCATCACCAGTCACATCCACAATGGGGTGTTGTTTTTGCTTTGGTTCCTTCTCTGCATTCTTTCTGGAGTTATTTCTCCACTCTTCTCCAGTAGCATATTGGGCATCTACTGACCTGGGGAGTTCATCTTTCAGTGTCCTATCTTTTTGCCTTTTCATACTGTTCATGGGTATCTCAAGGCAAGAATACTGAAGTGGTTTGCCATTCTCTTCTCCAGGGGACCATGTTTTGTTAGAACTCTCCACCATGACCCATCCATCTTGGGTGGCTGTACATGACATGACTCATAGTTTCTTTGAGTTAGACAAGCTGTGGTCCATGTGATCAGTTTGATTAGTTTTCTGTGATTTTGGTTCTCATTCTGTCTGCCCTCTGATGGATAAGGATAAGAGGCTTATGGAAGCTTTCTGATGGGGGAGACTAACTTGGGGGGAAACTGGGTCTTGCTTGATGGGCGGGGCCATGCTCAATAAATCTTTGATCCAATTTTCTGTTGATGAGAGGGGCTGTTTTCCCTCCCTGTTGTGTGACCTGAGACCAAACTATGGTGGAGGTAATTAAGATAATGGTCACCTCCTTCAAAAGGTCCCATGCATGTACTGCTGCACTCAGTGCCCCCAACCCTGCACCAGGCTACCGCCAACCCATGCCTCCACTGGAGACACCTGGATACTCACAGGCAAGTCTGGGTCAGTCTCTTGTGGGGTCACTGCTCCTTTCTCCTGGGTCCTAGTGCGCACAAGGTTTTGTTTGTGCCCTCCAAGAGTCTGTTTCCCCAGTCCTATGTAAGTTCTGGTGGCTCGATGGTGGGGTTAATGGTGACCTCCTCCAAGAGGGCTTATGCCACACCCAGGTCTGCCACACCTAGAGCCACTCCCCCTGCAGCAGGTCACTGCTGATCCATACCTCTGCAGGAGACACTCAAACACTCAAAGGCAAGTTTTGCTCAGTCTCTGTGGTGTCTACTGGTTTGCACAAGGTTTTGTTTGAGTGCTCTGAGCGTCTCTGGTGGGTATGGGAGTTTACTCACACAAGATGGAGTAGAAGGATGTGTGCTCATCTTTTCCTGCAAGAACTCCAAAATTACAACTCGCTGCTGAACAACCACTGACAGGAGAATGTTGGATCCCACCAAAAAGAGCCCCACATCCTAGGGCAAAGGAGAAGCCCCAGCAATATGGTAAGAGGGTCAAAATTGCATTTAGAACCAAACCCCATACCCGCCAGAGATGCTCAGAGGGTTCAAACAAAACCTTGTGCACACCAGGACTAAGAGTAGCATAGATCAAAAACCCATCTTTGTGCCTGTATCTTCAAAACACGTTAGTAAAGAGCTGAGTTTGAAAGAAAAGAAAAAAAAGAGGAACAAGTTTTTCCCATTGTTTCCCCTGAAACTTGTGTCTTGCCCCTTACTCAACTTTCCCATTTAGGTCCATGAGTGATTCACAGATTCTCTGAGGTATGTGGGCCAGCAAACCCACCCTGCACAGCTCTCCAGTCTCCAGACCCCAGTCCCTCCTCCTGTGGAATGTGTTTGCCTTCTTCCACTTCCTTTCCTTTCTTCTTGCTCCCTCTTCTGAGGCCTTTGTGCCTCTCCAGTGGTCTTTCACAGTGGAGTCTGAACTACTGTCTTTGCCTGGAGAGGCCTCCATTCCCCTTTCTCCATGCCAAGTTTAAGGTGCATCTTCCTGAAGCACTTCTTCATGTAGGCTGACCCTTTCAGTGGATGTCTTTGGCCTCTTGTCACCTAAAGAGTAAAGGCTCAACCTCTTAATCTTCCACTAAGGTCCTATACAACCATGGGAGCTTAAGTCCTTATTTCCCACCTGAGTTTTTCAACATGGACACACTGGAGAAAACAAATAATCTGGTGTCATGGTGAGCATTTTGAAAGAAAACACAGGGTAACAAAAACATACATTTGGGAGAAGGACATAATTCTTTTACTCTAATATCCTAGTCTGACAGAACTTTCTTTTTGTATATTCTTTTTGCTTATATGCACACACACCTAACACATATCCATTAGGTGTAATAGACCTTTGGATTCTGCTTATTATACCTTGTAGTGTATTGTATTTTCCAAGATGACTGCAGCATGATCTTCCATTCATCATGCTCTTCTTCTGATATGACATTTACACTCCTATTGAGGAGAAATGATTACATTCACTCCCTTTGTGTTTTTGAATCTGGATTGGTCTGTGACTATAGCCAAAGTTATGCTATGCAGTTTCTGATATTAGGTCATGAAAAGTAATGTGGCTTCTGCATATATTTCTTGGGGTGCTTCCCAGGTGGTGCTAGTGGCAAAAGAATCTGCCTGCCAGTGCAGGAAATGCAAGAAACCTGAGTTTCATCCCTGGGTTGGGAAGATCCCCTGGAGTAGGAAATGGCAACCCACTCCAGTATTCTTGTCTGGGAAATCCCATGGACAGAGGAACATGGTGGGTTACAGTCTACAGGGTCACAAAGAGTCAGACATGACTGAGCAACCAAGCACTTGCTTTTGAAATATAGGTGCCATGTCATGAGGATGCACAGCATACATGGAGAAGCCATGCAGAGAGGCCGTGTGTACATGTTATGGGCAAGAGCCTTATATGAGGTCTCAGTCCAAAGCCAGCATTAACTGTGGCCTCACTAAACTTGTCAGTGAGGAAGCCTTGTATATATTCCAACACCAGCTACTGGCTGGTGAGACCCACAGAAAGAGACCCACAGAAAGAACTGTCTGGCTGAGCCCAGTCAACTTAAAGAATAATGAAAAAGTGATTGTTGTTGTAAGCCACTTAGTTTTGGGATGCTTAATTATTACAGCAGTGGATACTGTAAACCAGTAAAATGTAGGCATAATTTTAAATTAGAGCTTATCCTAAGAAAAAATTTCAAGGACTTCCCTGGTGGTCCGGTGGTTGAGAGTCTGCTTACCAGTGCAAGGGACATAGGTTTGATCTCTGGTCTGGGAAGGTTCCACATGCAGTAGGGGTGGCTGAGTCCATGAGCTATGACTATGCAGCCCATTCTCCCTTGAGCCTATGCTCTGCAGCAAGAGAAGCCACCATAATAAGCTGTGCACCCACAACTAGAGAGTAGCCCCAGCTCACCACATCTAGAGCAAGCCTGCTTGCACAGCAATGGAGACCCAGCTCAGCCAAAAAGAATTTCGTAAAAAAAGAAAAAGTTTCAAAAGGCACAAGAAATGCTTTATTTCAAATACGCCAGCATTATATATAACCTGAAAATTATGGGGAAAGAAAACCGGATGTCTAATTTTTGTTTTTGTTTTTGCATATCTTGCTTTTTACTGCTTAGCTTATCAACTCCTTGAAGGCAGGGATGATTTTTTAAACTTGACACAAAGTACATTCCTCTACATTATATTATTTTTTGATAGAGTGATATAGTCTATAAAAATTTATTTATGATTTATTTTCATAACTTTTCAAGGGACCTTAAAATTCTTTCATTTTACTCTTTCAAAACCTTGTCTCAATTTATGGGTGAGGTTAAGTCTTGCTTTAAGGTCGCAGAGGTATGAAGTGGTAGTGCTGGGTCAGACTTCCTAACTTGAATCCTCGGATGTCTTTCACTCCACCAGAGGGGCTCTTTGTTCTCAGTTTTTTTTCCTCACAATACTTGTAGGAACATATTGGATATTCTTGTAGTCCAGGGAGGGCTTTGTCTTGCTCTGTAGTCTTGATGTGTTTTTGAATAGCCTTGCTGAAGCTCTATAGAATTCAACAGCTCAAAACAGGAGTAAAAATGGGAAAAGTGGCCATTGACCTTGCTGGGGGTTATATTTTAGGCTTAGCGATAATGTATCAGAAAGGTTCCACCCTGGACTGCCTTAAGTTTTCTTGTGAAATACAAAGATGGCTAGTTGCTCTGGTATTGTAATAACTGATCATTGCAAAGACTGAGAATAAAAAGAAAGATAATACAAAAGCACCCCTTGTAGAGTCAAGCAAACCTGGATTAGAAGCCTGACTCTTGTTACAGGTTCTGTGACTTTGAACCAGAGGATGAGATGTTTAGACAGTATCACCAACTCAATGGACATGAATTTGAACAAACTCCAGGAGATAGTGGAAGATAGAGCAGCCTGTGTGCTGCAGTTCATGGAGTTGCAAAGTGTCAGACACGACTTAGTGACTGAGCAACAACAACAGCAACTGACCTCTCAGGGCTTCAGTTTCCTCACCTCTTAAGTGGAAAACATACTTGTTCACCCCTCACTGGGTGCTGAGAGGAAAAACATGAGATGATGTATATAAAATCCTATCCATAATGCATGGCTCATAATAAACAGTGAATATTTAGGAATTTTTCATATACAAGTGGTGGCTCAGATGGTAAAGAATCTGCCTGCAATGAGGGGGACCTAGGTTCTATCCCTGGGTGGGAACATTCTCTGGAGAAAGGAATGGCAACCCACTCCAGTATTCTTGCCTGGAGAATCCCATGGACAGAAGAGCCTGGTGGACTATACAGTCCATGGGGTTGCAAAGAGTCACACATGACTGAGTGATGAACACAACATTTTCATATACAACAGAAAAAAGACTTTAGTAGTTTATCGTATATATAACAGCCATTTTAGTTAAACACTTTTGTTTTACATATGAGCTTAAATGTCACATGCAGCTATCTAGATTCTCATTCAAGGTTTTTGTGTGACCTTGGGCAACAAATCACTTTGTAACTCTGGGCCACGAGGAAGATTTGGCTAGAGAATTTCTAAGATCCCTATTTTTTGAATTTAAAGCTGTGAGTTTTAAATAGTAACTTTTATATAACATTAAACCATTTTGGGTTTGTCAATCTTCTAATTGGTTTCCTTATAATTACCACATAGTTTGTCTTTGAAATAGTGGGTGACCTTCTGCCATTCTCATATTTGATTTGATTTGCTAACAGTTGGAAGATGTTTACCCTCTGCAAACATTTCATTAGTAATGGCCACAATCTTTACAGTATCATTGCATATTTGCTAAGAATTCAATCGTTTCTCCATCCTCATGGTGTGACTTTCAGTTGGGCAGTGCATTTTAGAAGATTTAAGAAGCTATTTTTAAGTTCATGCTGGCTTTCTGCTGGTGGTGTCCAGCCTTGTCTACCAAATAGTGTGCCTGTCACCTTCATTTATTTAGTTGCAATTAAATAAACTAAAATCACAGATGACATGTGTGATTTATGGGGGTTACCATTTGCAAAGTTATAATATCAATAATCCTATAAGTTTGTTATGTTATAGTATCAGTAATCCTATAAATTTGATATTATTTTCCCCATTATAGATGAAAAACTAAGCCTCAGTTTATAATTTACAAATATAGATAAACAGGAATGAGTAATTTCAGAGCTGAGTCTCTAAACCTTGTCTTGGTTCTGGAGATGGCCCATTCTACTATATTATATGGTTCCTTGTTGGAGAAATTCAGGGACAATCATGATATATAGGTTGAGGAGAAAATTGCTAGTATCTTTAAATATGTCCCTTGATTATAAATGAACATATCAGAAAAGTAGAAGTGGGCATATGTCAGAAACATAACTAGAAGGTGATCAGGAAAAGAACAATCTCTAAAAATGATAACTTTCAACAATTAAAAAAAGTTAATATTACAGTTGTCAAAATTATGATGAAGATATTTCAGAGGCTGAACTGGCAGTAACACCAGAGATACTAAGAGAAGGTGTAAAAGTGTACTTCTGCCTTTTTTCCATCTTCAGACCCTGCAGACCCCACCTTCTGGCTTGTGCCTGCCCTGTCACTCCAAGGCTAGATCTGTACAACCGAACTACACCTCTGGGTTGAGTGACTGGCAGAGTAGAGGTGTAATTATTCTAGTATGATAAATCAGAGCAATGTGATAAGTGCAGGGTAAGGGTAATTAAGCAACACAGGGAAAATTGCTATGGCCAAGGGGTAGGAGACTTCTCTGAGTTTCAGTTCCCTTTCATCTTGCTGTCTATGATATAACAGTAAAATGTGTCCTACTGATTATAAAGTGAGACTAGACATCAGTCCTGAGATTGATGCTGCTGAATATACTCATATGTAACATCAGATCTAAGCCTTAATTTCTTTATTTACTTAGCCAGGAATTAGAAATTGGAAAAAGTCATCTCATAAGTGATATTGTGTTGGTTGCTCAGTCATTTATGACTCTTTGCAACCCCATGGACTATAGTCCACCAGACTCCTCTGTCCAAGGAATTTCCCAGGCAAGGATACTGAAGTGGGTTGCCATTACCTTCTCCAATAAGAGATAGTACTTACCATAAAAACCAGAAATGAACTTCCTGTCTTCTCACATGTACCTTCATAAGGAAGAGCTGTGGGATGCAATATGGATTTGAGAGTTCAGAGAGACATGGAAAGGCAGATAGGGAATTAACTGAGAGATGTACATAAAACAAGCAGGGGGAACCAGAGCGGCTTTGTTGAGTAGTTAGGATGCTAATGCATTTTTTACACCATTTCTAGTCTTTGTAATAGCCCTGAAATTCCCTGAAATTGACAGACATGGAATTTGGGGTTCAAGCAGATTAAGAAATGTGCTTAAGGACCCTTAGTAATAATCAAGAGAACGCTTTTTTTTTTTTTTTTTTTTTTGCCATTAGAAGCAGGCATGGATTGGTAGGGGGAGTCTCTTGACTAAAGAGTGGGGTAGACGCCATCTACCTCCCTCTCACCCTATGGCAGGCCCTAGTAAAGATAAAGAAAAGGTAACAAAAGTGAAAATTTTGAAAGGGTTGGAAAATTTGAGAAGGAGCATAGAATATTGGCTGTTGGGGATCTCTGACTTCTTAGTGTTTTGATTGCAGATTGTTGGGTTGGAAGCTTTGTGGCTCCTGCAAGAGTGAACTCCTTAAACACTTTTCAAGTGAGGTGGGTCCTGGGTGACTGATTTCTTTGGGGCTAGGAAACTTCTGGCAAGGCAGTCTTGCTTGGTTCTGTAGAGCAGAATATGTCCAAAGACAAAGGAGGCTGGAGCATCTGCCTGGGGCAATTACAGTGCAAGGTCTAAAGAGAGAGAGAATGCTACGTAATTCACCAGGTGGAAACCTGGGACTCAAGACAGGTGCTTTGTCTAGGAATAAAGCATTGGTGTTTGCTCTGCTGTAAAAACCGAGATGTGGTGTGGACTAGGTGGAATGAGGCATCCTAGCTCTGGCTACATTTATTTTTAAAGTGTATATTTTAAAAAGCGATATTTTTCAGAGAACTAGAACAAATAATTTCACAATTTGTATGGAAATACAAAAAACCTCGAATAGCCAAAGCAATCTTGAGAAAGAAGAATGGAACTGAAGGAATCAACCTGCCTGACTTCAGTCTCTACTACAAAGCGACAGTCATCAAGACAGTATGGTACTGGCACAAAGACAGAAATATAGATCAATGAAACAAAATAGAAAGCCCAGAGATAAATCCACACACCTATGGACACCTTATCTTTGACAAAAGAGGCAAGAATATACAATGGAGAAAAGACAATCTCTTTAACAAATGGTTCTGGGAAAACTGGTCAACCACTTGGAAAAGAATGAAACTAGAACACTTTCTCGGAGAAGGCAATGGCACCCCACTCCAGTACTCTTGCCTGGAAAATCCCATGGACAGAGGAGCCTGGTAGGCTGCAGTCCATGGGGTCGCTAGGAGTCAGGAACGACTGAGTGACTTCACTTTCACTTTTCACTTTCATGCATTGGAGAAGGAAATGGCAACCCATTCCAGTGTTCTTGCCTGGAGAATCCCAGGGACGGGGGAGCCTGCTGTGCTGCCATCTCTGGGGTCGCACAGAGTCGGACAAGACTGAAGCGACTTAGCAGCAGCAGCAGCAGAACATTTTCTAACACCATACACAAAAATAAACTCAAAGTGGATTAAAGATCTAAACATAAGACCAGAAACTATAAAATAGAGGAAAACATAGGCAAAACACTCTCCAACATAAACCACAGCAGGATCTCTATGACCCACCTCCAAGAATATTGGAAATAAAAGCAAAAATAAACAAATGGGACCTAATTAAAATTAAAAGCTTCTGCACAAGAAAGGAAACTATAAGCAAGGTGAAAAGACAGCTTTCACGATGGGAGAAAATAATAGCAAACAAAGCAACAGACAAAGAATTAATCTCAAAAATATACAAGCAACTCCTGCAGCTCAATTCCAGAAAAATAAACGACCCAATCAAAAAGTGGGCCAAAGAACTAAACAGACATTTCTCCAAAGAAGACATACAGATGGCTAACAAACACATGAAAAGATGCTCAACATCACTTATTATCAGAGAAATGCAAATCAAAACCACAATGAGGTACCATCTCACGCCGGTTAGAATGGCTGCTATCCAAAACTCTACAAGCAATAAATGCTGGAGAGGGTGTGGAGAAAAGGGAACCCTCTTACACTGTTGGCGGGAATGCAAACTAGTACAACCACTATGGAAAACAGTGTGGAGATTTCTTACAAAACTGGAAATAGAACTGCCATACGACCCAGCAATCCCACTGCTGACCATACACACCAAGGAAACCAGAATTGAAGGAGACATGTGTACCCCAGTGTTCATTGCAGCACTGTTTATAATAGCCAGGACATGGAAGCAACCTAGATGTCCATTAGCGGACGAATGGAGAAGCGAACAGTGGTACATATACACAATGGCTGAGTATTACTCAGCCATTAATAAGAATACATTTGAATCCATTCTAATGAGGTGGATGAAACTGGAGCCTATTATACGGAGTGAAGTAAGCCAGAAAGAAAAACACCAATACAGTATACTAACACATATATATGGAATTTAGAAAGATGGTGATAATAACCCTGTATGCGAGACAGCAAAAGAGTCACAGATGTGTAGAACAGTCTTTTGGACTCTGTGGAACGGAGCGAGGGGGGGATGATATGGGAGAATGGCATTGAAATATGTAAATTATCACATGTGAAACGAGTTGCCAGTCCAGGTTCAATGCATGATACAGGGTGCTCGGGGCTGGTGCACTGGGATGACCCAGAGGGATGGGATGGGGAGGGAGGTGGGAGGAGGGTTCAGGATGGGGAACACATATACACCCATGGCAGATTCATGATGATGTATGGCAAAACCAATACAATATTGTAAAGTAAAAAAAATAAATTAATTAATTAAAAATAAATAAATAAAAAGGGAAGATACAGAAAAGGATGTTCAGTTGTATAGATTCAGTTATATTGATTCATGTGCATTCTCTATGGTATAATCAACATAAAATAGTTGTTATATACACAGACATAAGCTATAATAATTTAACACTCATTTGGCATGTGACCTATAATGTATGTATTTTCAATGTGGAGTGTTTATTCAGCTGGGACTTCCCAGGTGCACTAAAGAACCCACCTGCCAGTGAAGGAGATGTTCAATCCCTGGGTTGGGAAGATCCCCTGGAGGAAGGCATGGCAACTCACTCCAACATTCTTGCCTGGAGAATCCCATGGACAGAGGATCCTCGTGGGCTACCATCCATGGGGCTGAAAGAGTTGGACACGACTGAAGTGACTTAGCATGCACACATGTTTATTGAGTTATAGAAATAATCTCAAGGTAATGAGAAAACAAGCCACAGACAAGGAGAAAATATTTGCAAAAGACATATCTGATTAAGTACTATTACCCAAAATATACAAAATATTTTTAAAACTCAATAATTAGAAAATAATCTGATTAAAAATTTGGGAAAGATGTAAACAGACATCTCACCAAACTACAAAGATGGCCAATAATCATTTGAAAAGATGCTCTGCATCAGAAGTCATCAGAGAAATGCAAGTCCAGACAACACTGAGATAGCACTACCTACCTATTAGAATTGCTGAAATTGAGAACTTAGACACCAAATGCTGGTGACAATGTGGGGTGACAGGAACTTTGATTTTATTGCTGGCACGAAAGCAAAATGGTACAGCCACTTCAAAAGAGAGTTTGGCAGTTTCTTACAAAAAGAAACATACTCTTACTGCAAGATTCAGCAATTGTATTCCTTGATATTTACCCAAGTGAGTTAAAAACTGATGTCCACATAAAAACCCTGGTGGTCCAGTGGTTAGGACTCAGCACGTTCACTGCCCGGGCCCGGGTTTGATCCCCGGTCAGAAAGGTAAGATTCTGCAAGCTTTGCTGTGTGGTCAAAAAATGACAAACCTGCATGTGAGTGTTTATAATGACTGTATTAATAACTGCCAAAACTTTGAAATTGTCCTTTAATAGGTGAATGGATAAACGGTGGTACACCTAGACAACGGAATATTATTTAACACTAAAAAGATATGAGCTATCAAACCATGAAAAGACATGGAAACTTAAATACGTATTGCTAAGTGAAAGAAACCAATCTGAAAAGGGTACTTACCATATGATTTCAACTATCATACATATGATTTCAACTATCATTTCAACTAATCATACTTACCGTATGATTTTAACGGTCTGGAGAAGGTGAAACCATGGAAAGAGTAAAAAGATCAGTAGCTACTAGCAGTTGGTGAGGAAGAAGATATAAACTGGTATAGCACAGAAGACTTTTAGGGCAGTGAAACTATTCTGTATGATGGCATAATGGTGGATACATGTCTTTATACATTAGTCTAATGTTGAGATTCTACTGCTTACTTTAGAATATGTCTTTATTATTCATTCAACAATTATTCATGGAGCGCCTACTACTTATCAGGCATTGTTCTTGGCACTGAAGATACAGTAGTGACTCAGACAAAAATTCTTACCCTAATGGAGCTTATGTTCCACCTAGAGTAGGAAAAGATTCAGAAAATAAGTAAAGTAAATAAGTATATTATATAGTATCTTGGGTGCATGCATGCTAAGTTGCTTCAGTTGTGTCCGACTCTTTGTGACCCAATGAAATGTAGCCTGCCAGGCTCCTCTGTCCATGGGATTCTCCAGGCAAGAATATTGGAGTGGATTGCCATGCCCTCCTTCAGGGGATTTCCCTAACCCAGGAATGGAACCTGCATCTCTTACGTCTCTCCTGCATTGGCAGACAGGTTCTTTATCACTGATGCCACCTGGAAGCCCATATAGTATCTTAGGCGTTAATAAATGCTGTGGAAGAATACAAGCAAGGAAAGACGAAGAGAGAGGACATGGATGAGGAGAAAGAAATAGGAGAGGGGGTTAGGATGTATTCCTCTTTTAAAGACAGCATTGAGGGAAGCCCTGTTTTTGACACTTAGGGAAGACCTGAAGGAGGTAAGAAAATTAGCCATGTAGATATTTTGCAGCAAGGTATTTGGGGCAGATGGAACAGCAAATAATTGTTATGAGGTTTAAGACCTGCCTCCTGAAAAATCTGTATGCAGGTCAGGAAGCAACAGTTAGAACTGGACATGGAAAAACAGACTGGTTCCAAATCAGGAAAGGAGTACATCAAGGCTATATATTGTCAACCTGCTTATTTAACTTACATGCACAGTACATCATAAGAAACGCTGGGCTAGATGAAGCACAAACTAAAATCAAGATTGCCGGGAGAAATATCAATAACGTCAGATATGCAGATGACACCACCCTTATGGCAGAAAGTGAAGAAGAACTAAAGAGGCTCTTGATGAAAGTGGAAGGAGAGTGAAAAAGTTGGCTTAAAACTCAACATTCAGAAAACAAAGATCATGGCATCCAGTCCCATCACTTCATGGCAAATAGATGGGGAAACAATGGAAGCAGTGACAGACTTTATTTTTCTGGGCTCCAAAATCACTGCAGATGGTGACTGCAGCTATGAAATTAAAAGACACTTACTCCTTGGAAGAAAAGCTATGACCAACCTAGACAGCATATTAAAAAGCAGAGGCATTACTTTGCCAACAAAGGTCCATCTAGTCAAAGCTACACTTTTACCAGTAGTCTTGAATGGATGTGAGAACTGGACTATAAAGAAAGCTGAGCACCTAAGAATTGATGCTTTTGAACTGTGGTGTTGGAGAAGACTCTTGAGAGTCCCTTGGACTGCAAGGAGATCCAACCAGTCCATCCTAAAGGAAATTAGTCCTGAATGTTCATTCCAAGGACTGATGCTGAAGCTGAAACTCCAGTACTTTGGCCGACTAATGGAAGAGCTGACTCATTGGAAAAGACCCTGATGCTGGGAAAGACTGAGGGCAGGAGGAGAAGGGACGACAGAGGGTGAGATGGCTGGATGGCGTCACCGACTCAATGGATGTGAGCTTGAGTCAACTCTGGGAGTTGGTGATAGACAGGGAGGCCTGGCGTACTGCAGTCCATGGGGTCGCAAAGGGTCAGACGTGACTGAGTGACTGAACTGAACACTTCATGACTGAACTGAACTGAACTGAGGAGGAAATTGTAGTTGGAGTAGAGTTAGTGTGGGAGAGCTGATCATAATGGAAGGTCAAGTAAGGTCAGGTCAGGTAATAAGGAGTCGGCTAGGTCAGGTAGGGCCTTGTTGGCTGATAGGATGAACTGGCCTTTAGATGGGGAAACAGTGGAAACAGTGCCAGACTTTATTTTTGGGGGCTCCAAAATCACTGCAGATGGTGACTGCAGCCATGAAATTAAAAGACGCTTACTCCTTGGAAGGAAAGTTATGACCAACCTAGATAGTATATTCAAAAGCAGAGACATTACTTTGCCAACAAATGTTCATCTAGTCAAGACTACGGTTTTTCCTGTGGTCATGTATGGATGTGAGAGTTGGACTGTGAAGAAGGCTGAGCACCGAAGAACTGATGCTTTTGAACTGCGGTGTTGGAGAAGACTCTTGAGAGTCCCTTGGACTGCAAGGAGATCCAACCAGTCCGTTCTGAATGAGATCAGCCCTGGGATTTCTTTGGAAGGAATGATGCTAAAGCTGAAACTCCAGTACGTTGGCCACCTCATGCGAAGAGTTGACTCATTGGAAAAGACTCTGATGCTGGGAGGGATTGGGGGCAGGAAGAGAAGGGGACGACAGAGGATGAGATGGCTGGATGGCATCGCTGACTCAATGGACGTGAGTCTAAGTGAACTCTGGGAGTTGGTGATGGACAGGGAGGCCTGGCGTGCTGCGATTCATGGGGTCGCAAAGAGTCGGACACGACTGAGCGACTGATCTGATCTGAGGAAGTTATTTGAGAGTTTTGAGCAAGAGTCACATGTTTTGACTTATGTTTTAACATAACCACTGTTGTTGTTTGGAGAATAGACAGTAAGTGGAGAGGGTTAAAATATGAAGAAGAGACAATAAGGGTAGAGTTTAAACAGGGAGATTTAGCCATTTTAATAACCTGGATGAGTCATAAGTTTTGCTCACACCTGAGAGACAGTGGTGGAGGTAGACAGCAGTGATCAGATGCTGATTATATTGTAAAAAGGAGGCTGATGAGATTTGCTATTTGCTAGTGGATTGAGTGTGGAATATAAAAGTCAGTGTGGAGTCAGGATGATTCCAAGTTTTGGGGTGAGTAACTTATAGTATGGTGTTGGCATTAATTGCAATCAGGTAGACTTGGGAAGAAGCAGGTTTTATGGGGATCAAGAGGTCAGGAGTTTGGTTTTTAGACATGTTAAGTTTGATACATTTTCTATCCAGATGGAGATTTGAATACAGGTTTGGAGTACAGGAACAGGTCTAGACTAGAGATATTTATTTGGCAGTTGTTAGCTTAAATATACTATCTAAGGCTGTGAGTCTGATTGAGATCACAATGAGCTGGTACCGGGGTGTGTTGAAAGTACAGAGTCTTTGAACACTCTGCAAGAGAAAGAAAGCAAAGGGGTGACAGTGATTTCTTTGTACATATTTTAATGTAATCATCTTTAATGTGATATTTTAGTTTGCTCTGTTAAACTTAGCAATTATATCATGAACATTATCCCATTTTAGTATGTATTCTACAATGTTACTTTTTGTAAAATACAAATTAGGGGTTTATTTTCTTAACATAGAGTTGATGCAATATCACTTCTAATAACTATCTTATGAATAAATCATAACACATACAACAATGTGTTGCATATACATCATAACACATGCAACCTTTTGTCACACTTTTGAGTTGTCTATACTTTCCCCAAATTACAATGTACTTATTGTATGCTGAATGAATATTCTTATATATACATATTAGAATATGTCTTCATTTCTTTAGGATACATTTCCAGAAGTGGAATTGTTGGATCTTTTGTTGAATTTTATCAGGTTTCTTTCCCCGGAAAAGTTATAATAAGAAATTATTACAAGAAAAAACTATTTCTCTACACCTTCCCCAAACTAGTTTCTATCCATCTTTCTGGTCTCTGCCAATCTGAGAGATGAAAATGATCAATATATAAATATACAATTTTATCATTTCACCTTAGTATATTTTTATGATTAGCAATGCAGTGGAGTAATATTTTCATGCTTACTGGTGATTTATAGAGATGATTTCTTCTGCTTCTCAGCTATGGCCCAGTAGTAGTGTGTGAAGATGACCACAGAGCACTTTCTGCCCCTCCTCTCCTCTATCAGTGCAGCCTAGCTTGACAGTGGCTCTCGTTGGTGTTAATAGCAGGATCAGCTGCACTTAGTATCTTCATCTTTGTATCTCCAGTGAATATGATTGCCCTTGGGGGGCCCATTCCTTGTAAGTTTGCTGTTTATCAACCCCACCACCTCAACAGTATATAGAAGAATGAAGTGAAGTCTCTGCTAATATTCTGCCCCAAATCTAAATTCAGGGGTCAAGAAGAAAGGATCTTTAAGTTAGACCCAGCCAAAAATTAGTCAGCAGTAATATACTGCAATTCATACACTTTTTTCCCCCCCATTTAAGAAATTCTCTGTTGCGATTGTCCTGTAGTTAACTTCTAGAGGTAATTTTAGGCAAAGTTAATACCATGATTTTTATATATTGGAGAAACAAACCACAGTTGGAGCTTGGCAAACAATTTCAACTATTTCTTTTTTTTCCCTGAGTGTTTCAGACAAAGCCAAAAGTATTCTGTGCCAAGCCTCTGCCCCTTCAAATTCTAACCCCTGTGTATTTACTAAGAAATCTAAGCTGCCTGATTCTGGTGCCTTTACCCTTAAATTGTCAAATGCAGTTTATTAAGACATGCTTGGTGTTGAAAAGAATTCAGGGCTTTCTCTTTTATACCAAACCAGGATATCTCATTGTTGGCTGTAAACAGAATTGAACCTCAAAAGGATGAAATTCAATCTGAAAATTTCAAACTCATGAGCTAAGAGAATAACTGTTTTGGCATTTCCTTTTCTTCTAGTTATTATTTTTATTTTATTCTCAGCTTTTATTAAAAAAGAAGAAAGTAAGGTTTTATAGGAAACATATTGACCAACTACATTTCAATTCATAAAGACTAAGTCAGAATTAAAAGCCTGAACCTTCTGATTTTTCAAGAGGCTTCTGAGAGAACTGAAGTGAAATTATATCATTAATAGCATTTTCAAGGGGCCTGTTCCAAAACACTGGCTGACATTTTCCTTTATTACGTATTGATGATATTTGAATTATTTATCCTTTGTGAGGTGTCCCAAAATAGACCTGATAAATAAACAAAATTTCATAAGTTATATTACTTCAAGTCTTTAGCAACCCTGATATACCCTTAGAATTCTTAATAGTTTATTTTAAAAATTTAATTATTACTTGATTATTTGACTATGATATTGCTGTTTCTTAGTAAATTTGTGTTTAAAGAGTCAATCTTTAAGTGAGGAATTTAGGAATGTTTACTTATTTACCCAAAGGAATTAAAGGAAATTCTCAAAAAAAAAAAAAAAAAAAATCCTACCACTAGAACAATATTAAAAGGCAAAACTCAGGACCAGGTGGTGCTGGGACTTTTGTCGTATCTTTGGAACTGGATGCCTTAGGCATCAATTAACTTAGTTTTCCAACATCCCTCTATTTTTTACTTTTAAAAAATTTATTTTACTGTGGTAATAATACTTAATGTGAGATCTACTCTCTTCATTTGTAATGTGTATAGTCCAGTATTGTTAGCTATAGGCATAATGTTGTATAGCAGATCCCTAGAAGTTATTTATCTTGTTAGTTGAAACTTTATACCCATTGATTGGACTTCCCAGGTGGCTCAGCAGTAAAGAATCTGCCTTCCAATGCAGGAGACACAAGAAATGTGAGTTCGATCCCTGGGTTGGGAAGATCCCCTGGAATAGGAAATGACAATCCACTCAGTATTCTTGCCTGAAAAGTCCCATGGACAGAGAAGCCTTGCAGCTACAGTCAGGGGGTCACAAAGAGTTAGAAATGACTGAGCACGCACACACACACACCCACTGAGTAGCAATTTCCCCTCTTCTCTTCCCTTCAACCCCTGATAACCACCATTCTATATCATATATATATATATATATATTTACACACACATTGCTGCTGCTGCTGCTGCTAAGTCGCCTCAGTCGTGTCCGACTCTGTGCGACCCAAGAGACGGCAGCCCACCAGGCTCCCCCGTCCCTGGGATTCTCCAGGCAAGAACACTAGAGTGGCTTGCCATTTCCTTCTCCAATGCAGGAAAGTGAAACGTGAAAGTGAAGCCGCTCAGGTTGTCTATTTCAAAGTTACACAGTCATGTCCGACTCCTAGCGACCCCATTGTCTGAAGTCTACAGGCTCCTCCGTGCATGGGATTTTCCAGGCAAGAGTACTGGAGTGGGGTGCCATTGCCTTCTCTGTTACACACACACACTACATTGTAATATATATGCATACTACATTAGTGAAAGTGTTAGTCGTTCAGTCGTATTGGACTTTTTGTGACCCATGGACTGAAGCCTTATATATATATATATATATATATATATATATATATATATATATAAAATCACACTTTCTTTATTCATTCATCTATTCATCAATATTTACAACTAAAGATTTGTATAGTGATCTCTCCAAAGAATACATACAAATACCCAACAAGTATATGAACAGGTGAACAATAAATATATGATGTCTAGTATAACTAATTCTTATGCAAATGCAAATCAGAACCATACTGAGCTACTGCTCACACCTGTTAGGATGGCTATTGTCAAAAGAACAAAAGACAAATGCTGGTCAGGATTGGAGAAATTGAAAGGCTTGTACATGGTTGGTAGGAAAGTAAAATGGTGCAGCTGCTGTGTAAAACAGTGTGGAGTGCCTCAAAAAATTAGAAATAGAACTACCATATGATCTAGCAACCCTATTCCTGGTTATTTATCCAAAAGAATCGAAATCAAGATCTTGAAGAGATATCAGCCCCCCATTGTTCATGGCTACTCTTTAAAATTTTCTTTAATTAGCAAAAATCTAACTTTACTAACAGAGAAGGCAATGGCACCCCACTCCAGTACTCTTGCCTGGAAAATCCCATGGACAGAGCAGCCTGGTGGGCTGCAGTCCATGAAGTCGCTAAGAGTCAGACATGACTGAGCGACTTCACTTTCACTTTTCACTTTCATGCATTGGAGAAGGAAATGGCAAGCCACTCCAGTGTTCTTGCCTGGAGAATCCCAGGGACAGGGGAGCCTGGTGGGCTGCCGTCTATGGGGTCGCACAGAGTCAGACACAACTGAAGCAACTTAGCAGCAGCAGCAACTTTACTAAAATAATAGTTTTGTGGTAACATTTAAAAATGGTTTTTGTTTACTTTTTCTGTTTCAAGATGGCAGAGTAAACACAATGTGTGGTCTGTCTCTTCAGTGCAAATATTAGGAAGAATAGGAAAGATTTTTGTTTGTTTGTGTTAGTGATTAAATATATAGCACACACTTGAGGTATTCCCAGGAGAAGGGAGATATCGTAGTCTATGAAAGGAAGTAATAAACCAAGAGGAAACAGAATAAGACACTTCATAGCAGAGTCCGTGGAAGCAATAGGCAGGAGGCAATCTAGGGACAGCAATGTCACTGTCTACCTCCAAGTAGGAGCAAAGAGCATGGGACTTTGGGTGTAGAGACAAGGCAGTGCTGTTGGAGACTGGTGTTGAACTAGAAGTAAAAGGAAACTTCATTCCTGGAAGACCAACCCTGCAGGTACTCAGCCTAGTGGTACATCAACCTTTCCCTTGACCCCACTAATATATATGGGAGACACTGCTGTGCAAGCTTGCAGTAACTCCCAACCCCTCTCTGCAGATAAGCTGAGCAAATAGATTCAGAAATTACTTTAAAAGAGATAGGCAGCCAAAAAATACAATAAATTTAATTAATATCCAGAGATATGTAAAGGATACCATTTTAGATATAAAATAGGAATAAATCATTAGGAAAAAGAATTAGAAATCTTGGAAATAAAAACTGTAATCATTAAAAGTTGTTATAGATGAGCTACAAGAAATATATGCTCATTCTAGAAAGCTGAGAAATTACTGAAAGTTATTAAAAAGTTGGAAAGATCACCCATAAATTTCTTGTTCAAAGATTACTGCTGTTAATGTTTAAGCAAATTTCTTTCTAGTCATTTTCTCTTCACATTTTTACAAAATATCATACTGAATATATTATTTCTACCCGATATTTTTCCCAGAACAGTTTAGGAGAAAGACAATTTAAGATGCTACTAGATACCATTTTAACTAATTAATTAATTTCATATTATTCACTGATTTTTGTCCATACATAAAACCTTTTGGAACATGTTATTATAATGCTTTGGATTAACAAGAAGTCCAAAAATAGGGCCTGTGCTTGACCCTTTAACAATATAGTGGCTTCTTTGTTGTCTTCTTTTTCACATTAAGTTTGGCAATGATGTGAGCACATGCTTTCCCTTTAAATGTAGAGCCTTTTTTTCATGCTTAATATTTATGACTCTTATAATTACTCTTATAAAAGATCCACTATTACTAGAAACTTCAGCTCTTGGGTTAATAATCCTGCATTTTAATGAGCTCTAGGTAATTACACTTTGAAGTCCAAGGCTTCTTTTCAAAAATTGTAAATTGAGGTTCTTCTTTTCATAACTATGTAATTTTAATTTCATGTTGAAAAACAGTGAAAATTTGCACATTATAGCACAACTGTAATTTTAGAGGGAAAAATCAGTAATAGACTAGGGAAAAATCAGTAATAGACTATGTAATTTTAATTCAGGTCACTTCTACACAAGGGTAGTCAAAATAAACTGAGAACATTTTTCTTCAGAAGCTACAGAATTAATCTATTCCTCACCTTGAAAAAATAGCGTGTGGATAGGGAGACCTGTAAAACAGGTTGGTTCTCTACTTTATAAAAATGGTTTTGTCTATGCCAAGTCTCACTAATGTTAAACGGAAAATAGATATTTTAGTTGCTAGCTTTTCTCTGAGCAGGTACTGGCAGCCACCCACACACTACCAGAACCATGAGAGTTTGAAACATAAAGAAGACACATTTTACTTTTCCCACATAAGCTCATTCCATGCTGCCAGTCAATCTTCCTTATGACTGGTGTCTCTACCTTCTTCCTCCAAAATCCCACTGTATTTTCCCGAATCTCAAGATTTTGTACCAGGTGGTTTCTAGATATTTAAAATTGTGATCACGATGCCAGACAAATATAATTTTTTTGCCCTGTTTTGAGAGCAAGGGAGTTGAATGCGTTCATGCTTCCTTTCCACAGGGATACCCTGGTGGCTCAGACAGTAAAGAATCTGCCTGCAGTGCAGGAGACCCAGGTTCAATCCCTGAGTTGAGAAGATCCCCTGGAGAAGGAAATGGCTACCCACTCCAGTATTCTTGCCTAGAAAATCCCATAGACAGAGGAGCCTGGCGGGCTGCAGTCCATGGGGTTGCAAAGAATTGGGCACTGAGTGACGAACACTTTCACTTTCCTCAGGTGTCCAAGCAGCTGGCGTTGGAATGAATAAAATGCTGGAGGGAGAGCCTTGAGATGAAGTCAGTGTGCCTGGGATGATTCTGCCCTGTAGTGTTGTCTCTTTGTATTAGATGAGAGATTATAAACAACTTGTGGCAGAAACTTAGGCTTACAGATCTTTCATCTCCTTCTCAGCTCTCATCACAGTATCTTGTACTTAATTTGGTGGATAAAAGCAAGCTTATAAAATGTATGAGCTAGACTTGTGCCTCTATAATTTGATTGTCTAACCTTAAGTTATTTCACTTCTCCAAGCCTCAGTTTTCATCTCTGTATAAGAGGGATAATAACAGCACCTCCCCATGATTATGTCTTAATAGTAATCGTGGTTATGATTAGAAAAGTAATAAAATCTGTATAAAGTGTTTAGCATAGTGACTCTAAGTGTTTGATAGAAAGTTATTGTTAAAGTAATAGTGGCATTGACTCTGCTTAGAAATAAATACTTACTGATGTATTGAAAAATTTATCTTTCTTCCAAGGGTTTATGCTGCTTTATATTGAATATGCCTTTGAAATAATCAGAAGTTATCTTTTGGTTAGATACTTTTGTTGGCATACTTTCCACATGTAAGTAATTGGAAGGATTAGTTGTTATATAAGAAATATTTAAGGAAGTCCCTTCTTAACCAGTCAGGTAACTGATAGCATTCTCACTAATGCCTGTAATATAGGACCGAATGAAGATCAGATTCATAGTAAAGAGATCTGTATGAGGCAGCTTAACTGTCTAGAGAGTTTGCCAAATAAACGTCACTTTTATGAGGTCAAATTAAAAAAGATATTTTTACTGAAAACATATGCTTCATTTCCTTGAGCTGCCTCACTATCACGTCACAGATTATTTACCTTTATAAAGAGTTCTTATTGGGGGAAGGGATTTACTTTACACAGAAATTAACTAAAGCAAAAATTTCTCCTTCAGCCTACTGAATTTATGAATTGGCCTTTTGACTAAAACTAACCTCTTGTCCCTAGTTATATTTACGAGACTTGAACAAGATGACTAGAGCTTTGCGGCTCTCTTATTAAACATTAAAAATACCTAAATTGAGCAAAAAATACAAAAAACAAAATTTATTCTGTCTCCTAATTTTTTCTGATGCATTTGTAGTATGAATCAGACTGGATAAAGCCTGTTACAAATTTGAGATAGTAGCCTTTTGAATGGACACTCTTAAGAGCAATATTTTTTAGATTTAATGAATAATGAAAATTTTACTGATGCAGGGCCTCCTATTTCTAATTGTTCCTATGTTAATTAAGTCAATTTAAAAATAACTTTTCTTATAAAATGCAAGGGACAGCACAAACATGAAGGTTTATGTAAACTTTAATTAGACATATGGAAAAACACATCAGCATTTTAAAAAGAGAAATATACTTAAGGAACAAATACACAATTTCTTAAAAGCTTACTCATGCTGACCCACTAAACAATGTCAAGAGAAAGTCAAAACTCAAACCACTAGAAAATTGGTTCTGTGCCATTAGAAAATTGGTGCAATCTAGAGTGTCAAGCAAGCAGCTCTGAGCAAAATCTGTGCTCCAAATGCAATTACACCACAATAATAATAATAATAATTATGTGTTTTTATTATATTGTAACCTGAATTTCTCCAGACCTCTCCAGCCTGTGAATATAAATGAGGTCACCCTATTAGTCATTATTCAAATTACTCTGGCTCATTGCCTCCACCTGTATAATAGAGCTCTCTGAAGTCTTCCTCAGTTATTTCCCTAGATGTGCTCACCTCCAGGTTTGCCCTTGCTAAATCCCATATCCTGCTGCTGCTCTGCTATTAATGATTCTCTAAGAACCATAGTCTCTTTCACTGTCCTTGTCTGCTGCTCTCCCCCTGAGTACTGTGGGTGCCTCCACTATTCCAAGGAATTGAGTCAGCACTGTGCCCAAGGCCCTTTTGCTATTCAATGACAAAGTGTAGGGAGAATGGCTGTGTCCGCATTGGATTGTTCTCTGTAAGTAGGGGTTCACAGTGGTCTTGATGCGGCACAGCTCTTTCCTGGGGCTTTACTGATCTAATGGGATGCAGACAGGAGTCTGATGGGCCAGGGCCAGCAGTAACAGATTTCTTCAAAGATCGTGTCTTTTTTTTTTTTTTTCCCCCTAAATCAGGTTCTCATGCACACTATTCCCATACATATTGAACTTTGAACAACTTTACTATACCTCTATGTCTAGCCGTTGTCATAATCATTAGACAGATAACACACTAAACACTTAGGGTAGGTCAGGGAATGCTGTATAAGACACATAGTTCTTACAATTTTATGAGTAGGTAATTATTATTATCCCCAATTTTCAAATGAGGAAACTGAAGCCTAGAAAATTTAACTAAAATATCCAGGAGCATAGAACTAGTAAATGTTAGAATTACATTTCAGGGAAATATGAATCTTAAATTTGATGCAACTTGGGGAGCACATTAGAATAATAATAGTGCTAGTATTATTCTTCCCTCCTTTATGTACAAGGTGCTTTTTTCAGGTACTATCTTAATGAATCATTATGAACACACCAAGAAACAATAATCTCAAGGAGTTGTAAAGATAAAGAAACAAGGTAACAAGGAATAAGTAATTTTCCCAACTTCCCCATCTGGAAAAGGGGAGAACCATAGTATGAATTTATGTATGTCTGGTTCTAAAGACCTTTGATATATACGAAGTCCTCACAGAAATTACTTTTTACCTCCTTTATGTATAGTTGGGGACTGGATTTTGTCTTCTTAAAGTGTTTGGACTTCTGAGTACAGCTCTTAATATAGCAATTTATTGCTGTGTGCTGTTGAACAAGTTACTTAAGTGTTCCAAATTTTAGTTTCTTCCTCTGTGAAATGGGGATGATTATAACAGGGCCTACCTCACAGGGCTGTTGTAAAGATGCAATGAAATAATTCTTGTAGACATCACTGTTCCCGGTAGGTAGAAAGTGCCCAGACTAAAGTCATCAAATTGTGATTATCATTTAGCAAAATCAAAGCTTTCCTGTAAATCTTTAAAGAAATTTCACATCTTTAATTCCAAACAGCTATTTAAGTTAGTTTCCACACGAAGAAAGCAATTCTGTACAGCTGAAGAGTGGGAATTCTCTTCACAAGTTAAGACTGGGAAGGCAGGTCTATGACCCTGCCTCCAGCAGAGAGACTGCTTAAATAACAATTCTAAATAGATTGTGATCCTTGCAGATGAGGAGGTCATGAGCTGAAAGGAAGACTTTGTAGATAAAATTGTAGCTAAATGAGGAGAGGCAAGGTGTCTCTTGAAAAGGAATTTTAGCAGCTGTAGGCTTTGTGGTATTTGAGACCTTTAGAGAAATTCTTTACATTTTAATGAAAACCAATCAGATGTGATCAGAGCAAAAACAAAGGTACAATTCACCTCTTCAGGTTTTGATTTTTCTTTTTAACTTCTCTGTCATTTGTGTGAATGACTGGCAGACTTACTTCAGTGTTCAGAGGCTATAACCATAAAAGTGTGTATTTAAAAACAGAGTGTGTATGAGTAAAATAGATAAAGGACATTAAGAGGCACAAACTTCAGTTACAACATAAATCAGTTATGGGGATGAAGTGTACAGCATGGGAAATACTGTCAATAACCATATAAATCTTTGTATAGTGATAGATGGTAACTAGACTTATTGTGTAATGCTTAGATATACTGAATAGCTATCTTGTGCACCAGGAAGTAATCTAGTGTTGTAGGTCAATTATACTTCAAAAACTAAGAAGCAAACTCTTAGAAAAAGAGATCTGATTTATGGTAACCAGAGGCAGGGAGTAGGGGAGGAGTACTTGGGTGAAGGAAGGTGAACAAAAGTTACAAACTATAATATTCAGAGGTTAAAAAAAAGTGTGAATATTTATGTAATTACCAGTAAAAGTGAGAAAAAGAATATGTGACTAAAATATAATAAACCACAATTTAAAAAATCTTGATAAGGCAGTACCATTTCTTTTCTTTTTTTGGATCTCTTTCTTTTCCTGTTTTTCTTTTTGGTCAGATTACATTATCCTCTAGAAACTGGCCTCACACAAGCTATTCAACTTTGTCTGTACAAGGTACTGCACAAATCTTGCCACACACACTGTGCTCTGTTGCCTGCCAGTGCTTCAAAGCCCAGTTCAAGTCTCCACTACTCGAAGAAGTTGGCTTTGACTATTTTAAAAGATTTTTCTATTTATTTTGGCTGTGCTGGGTCTTCCTTGCTGCTTGGGCTTTTTCTCTAGTTACAACAAGCAGGGGCGACTCTCTAGTCCTAGTGTGCAGGCTTCTTGTTGCTGTAGTTTCTCTTATTGCATAGCATGGACTCTAGGTGCATGGGCTTCAGTAGCCGTGGCACATGGACTCGGTAGTTGTGAATCCCAGGCTCATTCATTGTGATTCATGGGCTTCATTGTTCTGAGGGATCTTCCAGGACCAAGGATCAAACCCATGTCTCCTGAATTGGCATGTGGATTCTTTACCACTGAGCCACCAGGGAAGCCCTTGGTTTTGACTACTTTAAGCATTTGTATAAAGTGGACAAAAATATCGACTGTAAAGTAAAACTTGTCTTAGTTCAAATCTTGGATTTGCCATTTACGGACTAACTTCACTTAACCTCTCTCAGTCTCAGTTTCCTCATCTTTGGAATAATAATGTTTCACAGAATTTTGTCATGATTAAGCATAATAGGCACCCCACTCCAGTACTCTTGCCTGGAAAATCCCATGGACAGAGGAGCCTGGTAGGCTGCAGTCTATGGGGTCACGGAGAGTCAGATACAACTGAGCAACTTCACTTTCTCTTTTCGCTTTCATGCATTGGAGAAGGAAATGGCAACCTACTCCGTGTTCTTGCCTGGAGAATCCCAGGGACGGGGGAGCCTGGTGAGCTGCCGTCTATGGGGTCGCACAGAGTCGGACACAACTGAAGCGACTTAGCAGCAGCAGCAGCAATAGTAACTATCTCTATTAAATATCTCTTATTGCTCTTATTTCACCTTTAATCATAACTGTATAGTTTAGATATAGGCTTTCAATACTGGTCTTAGTGGATTAATATGTATCAGACTTAATATAAAACTAAACTATATGAAACAAGCATTTTCAGTCATCAGACAACATAACACAGGACTGTGATCACTGACAGAAAGGAAACACATGAGGTGAGCTCCATATTCTCCTGTGCTTCTTCCATGGGGACACTTTCAAAATTACAGTCCCAAATTGTAGAGGCCAAAGAGAGAACAGTGGTCTCATGAGATGTAGGAAACAGAGAATATAGATTGGGGCTGCTGAAGCAGTTGGAATTTGTGGAGCAGGATAGTGAAGAAAGGGACTATTCCAGAGAAAGAACTCCAGAAATCTGCACTGGGAAAGCTCTTGAGTCTTTTTTTTTTTTTTTTTCTAATTTTATTTTATTTTTAAACTTTACATAATTGTATTAGTTTTGCCAAATATCAAAATGAATCCGCCACAGGTATATATGTGTTCCCCATCCCGAACCCTCCTCCCTCCTCCCTCCCCATACCATCCCTCTGGGCCGTCCAGTGCACCAGCCCCAAGCATCCAGCATCGTGCATCGAACCTGGACTGGCAACTCGTTTCCTACATGATATTTTACATGTTTCAATGCCATTCTCCCAAATCTTCCCACCCTCTCCCTCTCCCACAGAGTCCGTAAGACTGTTCTATACATCAGTGTCTCTTTTGCTGTCTCGTATACAGAGTTATTGTTACCATCTTTCTAAATTCCATATATATGCGTTAGTATACTGTATTTATTACAAGCAACTCCTACAGCTCAACTCCAGAAAAATAAACGACCCAATCAAAAAATGGGCCAAAGAACTAAATAGACATTTCTCCAAAGAAGACATACAGATGGCTAACAAACACATGAAAAGATGCTCAACATCACTCATTATCAGAGAAATGCAAATCAAAACCACTATGAGGTACCATTTCACACCAGTCAGAATGGCTGCGATCCAAAAGTCTACAAATAATAAATGCTGGAGAGGGTGTGGAGAAAAGGGAACCCTCTTACACTGTTGGTGGGAATGCAACCTAGTACAGCCACTATGGAGAACAGTGTGGAGATTCCTTAAAAAACTGGAAATAGAACTGCCTTATGATCCAGCAATCCCACTGCTAGGCATACACACTGAGGAAACCAGAAGGGAAAGAGACATGTGTACCCCAATGTTCATCGCAGCACTGTTTATAATAGCCAGGACATGGAAGCAACCTAGATGCCCATCAGCAGATGAATGGATAAGAAAGCTGTGGTACATATACACAATGGAGTATTACTCAGCCATTAAAAAGAATACATTTGAATCAGTTCTAATGAGGTGGATGAAACTGGAGCCTATTATACAGAGTGAAGTAAGCCAGAAGCTCTTGAGTCTTTGGCTGAATACTAAGATATGTACATATAGGTATAATTCTGCGAGGTCTGGGAGAGAATGGCTACTGTGTGTATGAACTCAGCAGTGTAATTATAAAGATTTCACTGTGCTAAGATGTGAGAGTTGGACTGTGAAGAAAGCTGAGCACCAAAGAATTGATGCTTTTGAACTGTGGTGTTGGAGGAGACTCTTGAGAGTCCCTTGGACTGCAAGGAGATCCAACCAGTCCATTCTAAAGGACATCAGTCCTGGGTGTTATTTGGAAGGAATGATGCTAAAGCTGAAACTCCAGTACTTTGGCCACCTCATGCGAAGAGTTGACTCATTGGAAAAGACTCTGATGCTGGGAGGGATTGGGGGCAGGAGGAGAAGGGGATGCCAGAGGATGAGATGGCTGGATGGCATCACCACCTTGATGCACGTGAGTCTGAGTGAACTCCGGGAGTTGGTGATGGACAGGGAGGCCTGGCGTGCTGTGATTCATGGGGTCGCAAAGAGTCGGACACGACTGAGAGACTGAACTGAGCTGAATTGAACTGAAGAGACCTTGGGGCTTCCCTGCTGGGTCAGTAGTAAAGAATCCACCTGCCAATACAGGAGATATGGGTTCAACCTCTGGGTTGGGAAGATCCCCTGGAGAAGGAAATAGCAACCCACTCCAGTGTTCTTGCCTGGGAAATCTTATGGACAGAGTAATCTGGTGGGCTATAGTCCATGGGGTCTCACAAGGGTCTAGCAGAACTTAGCGACTAAATAACAAGAATAGCAAGAGAACTTGAAGTCCAACTAGCCAGACTGAAACCTGGGAACTCACTTGAACCTAGAAAGGCCTTGCTTTAGGAATATAAGGACTACTCTAGACCCAGCTTAATAAAATCTAAATGTAAGTCTCAATAAAATCAAGATAATCAAGTAAATTAGTTGGCAAGTAAAACAAAATGTAAAATTCTTGAAAGGGAAATGATAAAACTTCAGAATTTCAACAAAATTTTCAGAGCTATGAAGAAACAGGAAAATGTGACCCACAACCAGGAGAAAAATGGTCAATGGAGATTAATGTAGAGATATTACAGATATTGGCATTATATGGCAATTTACTGAATTTACTGAAATTTACTGACAGTTTACAAATTACTGAAATAGCCTTTTAAAATTTGTTCAAGAATTTAAAAGACAGGTAAAATAAGTGAATAGATGGAGCAAGCAGGCAAAGAAATGAAAACTATAAAAAAGAACCAAGTGAAAATTCCAGACTGGATACTTGCAAGATATAAAAGAATAACTGTTGAATGGGCTTAACAGTAGTTGGATATTAAAAAAGAAAAATAAATTTGTGAGCTTAAAGTGTAAAGAATTTATCTAAACTAAAGTACAGAGAGAATAAAGGGCTGAACATAAACGAACAGGTCCTCAGTGGCCTACTGGACAATTTCAAGTGGTGGTCTGAACATACACATAATTAGAGCTATAAAAAGAGAAGAAACAAATTGGAGCAAAATAAAAAAGATTTGAACATATATGATGAAAATTTATCAAATATGATAAAAATATCAACTTAAAAAATCAGTAAACTCAATGAATTCTAAGAAGCATCAGCACAAAAAAGACAAAACCTAAGAAATTTGTAATCAAATGTATGAAAACCAAAAACAAAGAGAAAATCTTAGGAGCACACAGAAAAAAAAAAAAAGAGAGAGAGAGAGATAACCTTCCAAAGATCAAAGGTAAATTGAACACAAGCTTTTTATAAAAAACAAAGTAATCTAGAAGACAGTGGGGCCACATTTCTAAAGTGTTGAAAGAAAAGAATTTCATGAATCTAGAATTGTATGTGCAATAAAATATTCTTTAAAGTTGAAGATAAAATAATGACACTATCAAATACATGCTGAGAGAATTTATCACAAGCAGGTCTGTACTATAAAAATATTAAATTTCTTCTGTCTGAAGAGTAATAATAGCAAATGGAATTCAGATCATACAAAGGAATAAAGAGTACCTGAAATGATAAGTATCTAGAAAATAGAAATACATTTTCATTTAAAATTATCTTAATTATAATTACTATCTAAAACAAAAGAGTAAACCAAAATAAAAGATAGGTTTTATAACATATGTAGGTATGAAATATATGACAACAGCTACTGCAGAAGATAGAAGAAATTAAATGGAAGCATACTATTGTGATGTTCTTATATGTGAAGAGATTTTACATTAATTCATAATAGATTAAGTTAGGATACATATTGTAATCTAGATATTATTAAAGCTCTAAATAAATCAGAAAGAATATTTGGAGCTACAAAAGATTCAATGTATCCAACAGAAGGCAGGAAAAAAATAAAACTAAGTAAGACAAAAAGAAAAAATGGCAAGAAAACAGACTTAAAACCATATTCATATATGTTTTAAATGTAATTAGAGTAAACTCTATAATTAAATGGCAACAATGTGAGATTGATTAAAAGAGCATGATCCAGCTATATGCACTATGACTTAGATAAAAAGCAAAATAACATATTATGAAAACACTAATCACAAGAAAGCTGGAGTGACTTTACTGATGTTAGATAAAATAGATTTCAGGACAAAGAACATGAAATAACGAGAGACATCTAAAAGGTCAAATGACCAAGATGGAATAATAAGACATAAAAATCTTAAATGTTTCTGCAACTGATAAACTTCAAAATGCACAAGGCAAGAATATACAGAATTAAATGAAGAAATAGACAAATCCATAATATGACTTCCAGATTTTAATTTTCCTTTCTATTACAAATACAAAATACCCAGTGAATATATATGAGTTAAATAATATTTTACTTGAATTAGGTCTTCCCTGGTGGCTCAGATCGTAAGGAATCTTCCTGCAACACAGAAGACCTGGATTCAATCTCTGGGTCAGGAAGATCCCCTGGAGGAGGAAATGGCAACCCATTCCAGTATTCTTGCCTGGAGAATCCCATGGATGGAGGAGCCTGACAAGCTACAGTCCATGTGGTCACAAAGAGTCAGACACGGCTGAATGACTAACACTCTCACTTAATTGAATTAACATAACTAATATTTACAAGAAATTACATCCTACTCCTGTGCAATATTTATATATATATATACACACATATACACATTATATTCCAGAAAATATACAACATTTATGAAGATAAAAATATGCTGGGTCATAGAGAAATTCATAAATTTAAAAGTATCTTCTCCCACCACATTGGAGTTGAATTAGAAATCAATAAGAAAAACACACAAGCATTTACAAATATTTATAAATTAAAAAGCATATCCAAATAACTCATTTGTCAAGAAAGAGATCAAAATTAATATTTAGAACATTTTAAACTAAATTAAAATAAAAGTACAGCATATCAAAATTTGTGGGATGCCACAATAAGTGTTTAGTAGGAAATTTATACATTTAAATGCTTAGACTAGAAAATAACAATAATTTACAATCAATACTCTAAGCTTCTACCTTAAGAAGCTAGAAAAAGAACAAATTAAATACAAAATAAGTACAAAGAAGGAAATAGTAAAGATAGGGGTAGAAATCAATGAAGTAGTAAACAGACAAACAATAGGGAAAATCAATAAAACAAAACACTGGTTCCTGGAAAAGATCAATAAAATGGATAAACCACTAACAAGATAGCTTAAGAAAGAAAAAAAAATAACTGCAAATGTTCATAATTAAATAGGAGATGTGTCTCTTATTCTATTGACATTAAGAGAATTAAATATTATAATTTTTATAATTCAACAATTTAGCTGAACAAATTCCTCAAAAAATGTAAATCACTAACACTGGTACAAGAAAATGAAAATATCTTAATAGATACACATATATCAAAGATAATGAATCTATATTTAATAACATTCCCATGGCATGGACTCTGTTGAACCTAGGGGCAGTCAGTGTAAGGTTTCGGTATGAATCTAAAGACCTAAGAACCAGGAGCATCCACATCCAAGAGCAGGGGAAGATGGATGTCCCAGTTAGAGCAGAGAGAACAAATTCACTCTTCTTTCTTCTTTTTGTTCTATTCAGGACCTCAGTGGATTGGATGTTGCCCCCGCCCCTCCTCACATAGGTAAGGGTAATGTTCTTTCCTCAGTCTGTCAGTTGAAATGCTAATATATTCTGAAACACTCACATAGACTCACCCAGAAATTATATTTTATCAGCTATCTGGACACCCTATAGCACAGTCAAATTGTCACATATATTTAACCATCATACCCTATGAAAACCCACATAAGAAAAGAAAAATAAACTTTAGTTGCCACCTCACACCATATACAAAAGTTAGTTTGGGATGGATTTTAGACTTAAACCTAAAAGCTAAAAAGAAATATTTAAAAACTTCTAGAAGAAAACATATTCATGACCTTGGAGTAAATATCCATTTCTCAAAAACTCTTTTCATCAAAAGAAACAGTTCTGAAAATTAATAGGCAAGCCACAGGCTAAGAGAAAACACTTGCAATCTCATATGTAACAAGGCATATGTAAAGAATGTATGTAGGGGTTTCCCTGGTGGTTCAGTGGCTAGGACTGTGCTCCCAGCGCAGGGTTCCGGTTTGCATCCCTGGTCAGGGAACTAGATCCCACATGCCACAGCTAAGAATGGGCACAGGTGCACAAAAAAAGGGGGAAAAAACCCCAATATATTTAGAATTCCAAGAATTAACAGACAAAAAAGCTGGTTAAAATGGGGAAAAGGTATGAAAAAACACTTCAAAAGGGAAAATGTACAAATGGCCTGTAAGCATATGAACAAGTGTTCAACATTATTATTTTTCAGGGAACACAAATGAAAAGATTGACAAATTCTAAGAAGTATAGAAAATAAACAGAATTCTTAAATATTGCTGATGGAAGTGTAAAAATTTTGGGGAGTTGTTTATAGAGTTAAACATGTTGCAACTCAAGAATTTTGCTCCTAGGTATTTGTCCAAGATAAATGAAATATATATACACAAAGACTTTCATGAGGATACTTATAATTCTTTATTCATAATAGCTCACAGTTAAGAAATTTGGGATGATTTGGGAGAATGGTATTGAAATACGTATAATATCATATATGAAATGAGTCGCCAGTCCAGGTTCGATGCACGATACTGGATGCTTGGGGCTGGTGCACTGGGACGACCCAGAGGGATGGTATGGGGAGGGAGGAGGGAGGAGGGTTCAGGATGAGGAACACATGTATACCTGTGGCGGATTCATTTTGATATTTAGCAAAACCAACACAATATTGTAAAGTTTAAAAATAAAATAAAATAAAATAAAAGAAATTAACCAATACATCCACTGACAGGAGAATGGGATAAATTATGGTATATTCATACAATGGACTATTCAGTTCAGTTCAATTCAGTCGCTCAGTCGTGTCTGACTCTTTGCGACTCCATGAATCGCAGCATGCCAGGCCTCCCTGTCCATCACCAACTCCTGGAGTTCACTCAGACTTACGTCCATCGAGTCAGTGATGCCATCCAGCCGTCTCATCCTCTGTCGTCCCCTTCTCCTCCTGCCCCCAATCCCTCCCAGCATCAGAGTCTTTTCCAATGAGTCAGCTCTTCACATGAGGTGGCCAAAGTACTGGAGTTTCAGCTTTAGCATCATTCCTTCCAAAGAAATCCCAGGGCTGACTATTACTCTACAATAAAAAGAACTACTGATACAGAAAAAACCAAGGATGAATCTCAAAGCCATAATGCTGAACAAATAAAATGGCTGACACAAAAGAATATATACCATATATTCTTCATATATTCATATACCATGTGGTTCTATTTATATGAAGCTATGCATGTGAGTGTGCTCAGTCACTTCAGATTCTTTGTGACCCCATAGACTGTAGCCCACCAGGCTCCTCTGTCCATGGGGATTCTCCAGGCAAGAATACTGGAGTGGGTTGCCATGCCTTCCTTTAAGGGATTTCCCAACCCAGGGATAGAACCCACATCTCCTGTGTCTTTTGCAGGTGGATTCCTCACCACTAGCACCACCTGGGAAGCCCATAAGAAGCTATAGGCTAGGTTAATCTAATACAGAGTGATGGAGAACAGCAGTTGCCTCTGCAAAGTGGGAGAATGGGATTGACTGAGAGAGATTTCTAACTTTTGAAGAATGTGGTATTTTCCATAGGCGTATTCATTTGTCAAATTCATCAAACTCTACACCCTGCATAAATTATTAATATATTTCAATAAAAAGTTTATTTTTAATCTAAATAGATACCACATTGTATTTTATTATATTTTAAAACAAATATTGCTTTGCTTTTAAGTACATACGTTTAAAAATGCGTAAGTTAAGTGACGTTTTGTAGGAATTTCAGGCACATGGGAAGTATATCTAGGTTTTAACAAAGTTGAGCTCATAGTACTGTAGTTGTAAAGCGAATATTTGTTGATTGGTAAAGAATTTTTCAAAATCATCATATTTTGTGTCATGTAGGATTCTATTAGATATGGTGTTAGTGAGAGAGGAGGGGTCAGATAGAAGCTTTAATCACACTAACAAGGCCTTTATAAACCTAGAGAAATAGAAAGAAGGAAAATGTAGGGTCATTTTATTAAGGGGAAAGCATAATATTTTGGAATAGGGTCATGTCTTAGTCATGTTGGGTTTTTCTATATCTAATACTGCCTGGCACACAGTAGAAATTTAGTGTATATTTGGGAGAATATGAAATAACCAAGTCCCTATGGCAACCCTATCGTTTTTTAAGACCAAGTTTTATACTGTGTCCCAGAGCAAGTTACTTAAAACATAAATTGAGCCTCCAAACAACAAAGCCAGGTTTGAAGCAGGGATTTAAATTGCATGTTGCTAAGAAATACTGTCTGATAATTTGGTTTCTTAGCTCAAGGAGCATACCTCTCTAGCTTATCCTCTTTCTTTCTAGATGAGTTAGGACCAGTTTCCATGCAACTGGCCTGATATTTTCCTCTTTTTTAGAACTGAGTATGGTGTGTGAAAAGGAAGTGGGAAAAGAACAACTGCACTGATATAGAAGTTCATGTTGAATATGGGTAGAAATGACATTGGTTAGCCTGTAGTTATTTCTAATTCTCTTCCTCTTTATTCAATACATGTTTATTAAGGAGTGAACTATAAGTAAGCAATGCAGAGTGCTAGGACTTAAAAATGAATAAAGGGAGGGTTCCAGTCTGTGAAGTTACAGACCAGAGGGAAAAATCAAGATAAATCATTGAACAGATGATTAGTCAGAGTTAACTCTATTATTTTTATCAAGTAATCTCTATATTAATAATTACCACCACAAATAGGGCATCTGTCTGGTACTTAGGTATTTTACCATTTATACACTCAGGGTAAGTATTCTCATTTCAGAGCAGTGGAAAACAAGGTGTAGAGACCATAGGCCTCAGACCCAGCAGGGGAGGAATCAGGATTTGAACCCATGCTGTGTGACTTCATAGTCTGTCTTTTAAAGAGAGTCCAAGATGGACTTTAGCCAGACTTCTCATCCCGCACCAATGCATCACTTTATAAACCATGCCCAGGGTAAAAGACTTCAAAGGAACTTGCAGCTCATTTTCCCTCGCTTTGATAATTTTTACTTTATACTTTCTTAAACTCCAACAAATAATTACCAAACAACACACAAAGCAGGGGGGAAGGTCAGACTTGTTTTGTGTTAGCCATGTGTTTCCGTTTAAGATTTCCGTGTGAGGAGATGATGGCGGTTGGGAGCAGCACACATGTGGTGTCTTTGCACATAACGTCACGTGCTGGGTCCCGTCCTACTGGGGCGCCTCAACTGCTCTTTGAAACTGTGCTTCCTGCTTACCAGTGTCATGCAAAGGTTTTCTCTATCCCAACTCCATCGCCATGACAATTAGAGTAGACTGTTGGCTAGGGCTCTAAGAGCCTTGTGTGCTGTCCAATGTTACAAACATGTTTTGGCTCTCTATTACATTAAGATACTGGCCTGGATGCTAGGGTGTGGGGGTGAGCTGCAGTTCTTGGTCCCTTGAGTAGTTTTTTTTTGGTATGGAAGACCCTCTGGTGGTTAAGGGCAAGAGGCCAAGAGAAGTCAGAGGACAATCTTGTGAGAAAGCAACTTGAAGAGGAATATTACTGCCAAAGAGGAGCTGACTTCTGGTGGAAAAAATGAAGAAGTTGAACTACTGACTCTGTTATGCAGGTTTTATTTACCAATGCACTGCTGTTTATTCCTCAACACAACGTGACAGATGTGTATTTTTAAATTAAAAAAATAATACGTGTATGCATGCTAAGTTGCTTCAATTGTGTCCAACTCTATGCCACCCTATGGACTGTAGCCTGCCAGGCTCCTTTGTCCATGGGATTTTCCAGGCAATACTGGAATGGGTAAAAAATAATACAAGTATCACTGAAAGTTAAAATTATATTAGATCATATACACTTTGCCTCATGCTCCCACTTTCCATCCTCAAGAAAAACCAGAGTAAAAGATTTCTTCTGTAGTTTTCTGATGACTTCCTAATTAAATATATGTGTATCTCTCTGTGAATGTGTCCTTTATTTTTATACAAATGGGGATACACTAAAACAGACTGTTCTGGACCTAACATTTTTCACTTTACTATATATCTCAGAATAATTTCCTTGACAGTAAGTATACTTTCCTTTTTTTTTTTAATGGTTACACAGTTTACAACATATGTTTTGGAACTTTGAGGGGATCCAGTAAATGGTACCCCTCTTCCCTCATCAACTGCCCTAGGTTCTGAACAATTTGAGAAGACAACAAATGGATGCCACATTGAGGCTGCTGATTTAATTTTATTTCAGATAGAGGCCAGGTGGGAGTCAGGGGTTTTATGTACTAGTCAGGGGCTTCCTTGGTGGCTCAGTTGGTAAAGAATCTGCCTGAAGTGCAGGAGACCCAGGTTTGATCCCTGGGTCAGGAAGATCCCCTGGAGAAGGAAATGGCTACCCACTCCAGTATTCTTGCCTGGAAAATCCCATGTACAGAGGAGCCTGGTGGGCTGCAGTCCATGGGATCGCAAAGAGTTGGGCATGACTGAGCGACTAACACTTTTAGGCCGGTTTGTTAATACTGAACCCATCTGTGTAGCCTAGCACAGTTGCCCAAATGAAGAGTAAAGGTGATTTAAGACCTATCACTTAGATATGTTATGCCACCTTCCCAGGGGTGGAGGGACCAAAGAGTAGAAAGGCCACTAACAGAGTGCTTAAAAAATTCCTTTCCATGGAAATCAGGAATGGGGAGAAGGCACTCCTCTCTGATGGTTTGGATAAAATATCCTTGATTGGGCTAGTACCCTACTGACGGATGTTTAGGTTACCTCCATTCCTGCTACTGGTTATACATGTTTGTTATTATCTTTTTATACCAAATGAAATAGGCTCTAAGAGGTTAAGTGTTCAGGGTGAGAACTAGCGAGAGGCAGAGCAGAATTCTGATTCACTTTTGATGTCATGGCCAAGGGCTCTTTCCATTCTCCACAGCCCCTACTCTTCACTCAATTACTAACGTGTATGAAACATCAGTAACAGCCTACAAGTCCGTGTTAGCTAAATTCTAATAATTTGTCACAATCCTTATGTGAGGGATTTGAGGCAGGAATCATGTTCTCCATTTTACAGAAAAGGAAACTAAGTTTCAGAGAGGTTGTTACTTCCTTACCTAGCATCACTAGTTAATGGCGAGTTTTAAGAGTCAACCTCCACTGTTCGCACTTCAGGTTCTTCTCCTTCACTTTAGAGAGCCTTGAACCAGGCAGAAAAATGTGGAGCGCAGACCAAGAGGAGGGAGCAGTGCTATCAAAGGCATGTTGGTGGGAAAAGGGTCTAAGAATTTTCTCTATGAGTGACAAAAGCTCTCTTTCTAATGTGTAGATTATGGCTTTCTTAGATATGCCTATATGTGGTCTGTGCATCAGAACTGCCTGGGACATGTATGTAAATAGAAAGTTGTATGCCTCACTCAGGGAACGAAATCAGGAACCTGCATTTTGATGAGGTACCTAGGATGTTCTGATGGATGTTAGTCTATGAATCAGGGCAGGGATGCTTAGGGAATTGTTTAAAAAGTTTTAAGTCTTTGGGGATATAGTGCATGACTCAGAATTGTTTCTTGAGGTAGTGTGTTGATGCTGAAAGAACATGGACTTTGAAATTAACTAAACTTAAGTTGATTCCTATTCTACCATCATTAGCTGAATCAACTGGGGAAAGTGACAAACTGATTGAATCTCAGGTAGGGCGTGTACAGCACAATTGGCTATGAGGATTAATCGAGATCACACAGAAAAAGCCTGCCCTTCGCCCTCCATAACTGTTACTTCCTTTCCATTTATTCTTTTAGATTTTTTTTCCAATAATCTTATTCATCTCCTCTACCTGTGACTTCTCTGAATGCTTTATCTTCCCATTGCTATCACTTAAGTTCCCTGCTATAGAAAAGAGCACAGATGCCCAACAGGATGAGGCTTGCTTTAATCTGGCTGCTGCGTTGATGAGCCTTGTTCTCCACTTGTTCTATAAGATACCTGGAATGAGATAAGCAAAGTACAATTACTGTGTCTCTTCTCAGAGGACAGGATTTATTAACAAAGAGTTACATTAAGAAGGTTTGCACTAGAATGGGGTTTTGCTCATTTTCCCTAAATGTCTTATCTTCAGTGACCCAGATAATCATGATGATGTGATCACTGACCTAGAGCCAGACATCCTGGAATGTGAAGTTAAGTGGGCCTTAGAAAGCATCACTATGAACAAAGCTAGTGGAGGTGATGGAATTCCAGTTGAGCTATTTCAAATCCTGAAAGATGATGCTGTAAAAGTGCTGCACTCAATATGCCAGCAAATTTAGAAAACTCAGCAGTGGCCACAGGACTGGAAAAGGTCAGTTTTCATTCCAATCCCAAAGAAAGGCAATGCCAAAGAATGCTCAAACTACTGCACAATTGTACTCTTCTTACATGCTAGTAAAGTAATGCTCAAAATTCTCCAAGCCAGGCTTCAGCAATATGTGAACTGTGAATTTCCTGATGTTCATGCTGGTTTTAGAAAAGGCAGAGGAACCAGAGATCAAATTGCCAACATCCGCTGAATCATGAAAAAAGCAAGAAAATTCCAGAAAAACATCTATTTCTGCTTTATTGACTATGCCAAAGCCTTTGACTGTGTGGATCACAATAGACTGTGGGAAATTCTGAAAGAGATGGGAATGCCAGACCACCTGACCTGCCTCTTGAGAAATCTGTATGCAGGTCAAGAAGCAACAGTGAGAACTGGACATGGAACAACAGACTGGTTCCAAATAGGAAAAGGAGTACGTCAAGGCTGTATATTGTCACCCTGCTTATTTAACTTATATGCAGAGTACATCATGAGAAACGCTGGGCTGGAGGAAGCACAAGCTTGAATCAAGATTGCCGGGAGAAATATCAATAACCTCAGATATGCAGATGACACCACCCTTATGGCAGAAAGTGAAGAAGAACTAAAAAGCCTCTTGATGAAAGTGAAAGCGGAGAGTGAAAAAGTTGGCTTAAAGCTCAACATTCAGAAAACGAAGATCATGACATCCGGTCCCATCACTTCATGGCAAATAGATGGGGAAACAGTGGGAGCAGTGTCAGACTTTATTTTTTTGGGCTCCAAAATCACTGCAGATGGTGTCTGCAGCCATGAAATTAAAAGACGCTTACTCCTTGGAAGGAAAGTTATGACCAACCTAGATAGCATATTCAAAAGCAGAAACATTACTTTGCCAGCAAAGGTCCGTCTAGTCAAGACTATGGTTTTTCCAGTAGTCATGTATGGATGTGAGAGTTGGACTGTGAAGAAAGCTGAGTGACGAAGAATTGATGCTTTTGAACTGTGGTGTTGGAGAAGACTCTGGAGAGTCCCTTGGACTGCAGGGAGATCCTACTAGTTCATTCTGAAGGAGATCAGCCCTGGGATTTCTTTGGAGGGAATGATGCTAAAGCTGAAACTCCAGTACTTTGGCCACCTCATGCGAAGAGTTGACTCATTGGGAAAGACTCTGATGCTGGGAGGGATTGGGGGCAGGAGGAGAAGGGGACAACAGAGAATGAGATGGCTGGATGGCATCACTGACTCAATGGACGTGAGTCTGAATGAACTCCGGGAGTTGGTGATGGACAGGGAGGCCTGGCGTGCTGCGATTCATGGGGTCGCAAAGAGTCGGACACGACTGAGCGACTGAACTGAACTGAACTGGAGGCAAGCTTCATAGGTAGGTCCTTCTCTTTTTCCTTCGATACCTCCCTCTTCTCTGTTGTGTCTACCCTTTGCTACCAGGGCCCACCTGTGAAAATCTCCAGGTCACGATTTTTCTTCCCTCTTGCCTTGGCTTCCAATCTGGCCTCTAACCTCAGAAGAGTACATGATTTAAAATAGTCCCCAAAGGGGCTTCATGATAGCAATAGCTGGCTGTACTAATTATACTTGTGTGCTTTTTTTTTTTTTGAAAGGAGGCTATTCAAGTCCTAAAACAAAATTAAAGAGAAAAATGGAAAACTTACATATCTTAGTAGTTTAGAATGGGAACAAGGGAGGGGATGAGATTCAAAGGGAAATAAGAACTGAGACACTACATAACCTGCTGATGGCTAAGACACACTACAAACATAGTCGCCTTTACAGGCAGAAAAGCAAGATACACGACTAGAAAGAAACAAATATTCTTACGGCAAAAGGTAAAGAAATATTTAAAAATCAAAATTGTATGATGTATATGGTTCTAGAACCAATTGATGTGAAATTATACTTTGTCTTGCAAACCTCAGTGTATAACTGACCCGAATTTTTATCTCATAGAAAATAATTCATTCATCATAAACAATCATTTTAAAAGAAAAATAGCAGAGAAAGTATACTCATAAAAATTACTTTTTTTTCTTGTAGCAAAATGAATACACACATTTGTAGTTGGATATTTAGAAAGCATGAAGAAAAGGAGAAAGGAAAAAGCACAGATAAAATAAAACATCCCCAAGGATAATCACTGTGTATGTTTTGATGTATGTATGTATCTATTCATCAAGTAAACTTGGAGGAATCAGAAATGGAATCATAATGTAGACACTTTTATTTTGCTCAAAAATATAGCATACACCAGTACTTCTCAAACATTAATGTGCCTGGGAATCATTTGGGGACTTTGCTAAATTGCAGATTCTGATTCAGTAGGTCTGAGTGGTGCCTGAAACTCTTCATACCTGCATATCTAACAGGCTCCCAGACAATGCAGCGCCCATGCTGCCACACCAGAGAGCACCCTTTGAAATGAAGCAGGTGTGTACACCATTCTGTGTCATTACTGATTCTTTACAAACATATTTTTAATTGCTGCAAATATTCCATTATTCCATATACGTAAGTCAACAAGCCATTATGTCTAGTTAGGTTTATTCCTTTATTTTTACTATATTACAGAAGAAACTATGATCAACATTCATAAAGAAAAATCTTAATGCAATTCCATTGTGATTTCTTTCAAGTAATTTCCTTAAAATGGAAGTGTTTCATCAAAATTATTCTGAATTTTAAGGCATTTCAACATATTGTTAGCTAGCTGTTGAGGGGCAGGTAAAAAACAAAACAATTTTGAAGAGTGCATGTTAACTAAATAGTTATATTACCCTGACCTGAAAAAATTTTCAGCTTGTCCCCTTATCCTCTCCTTAGGGAGAAGTCGGTTCCATCTCTATGGTAACCCCATCACTTTCCCTTGTCTCTTTCTCAGTATTCTGTTACCATTACTGGTGTTTGCTGACAAGGGTGTCTGCCCCTAGCTGGCCGGTGTATTAGCCTCAGTGCCAAGCACCCTGCTAGACACTCAGGAAATGATAGAAGAATGAATAGCCAAGTGAAAGCACGTCTTTCCATACATAAATACTTGTTAGAGCACTGTAGGGGGGCTGTATGAGTTTCTTTCCTAACACATTAGATACTTTGGTAATAAAACCCAACACATGTTAAAACCCAAACATGAAAAATTATTTGCTGCTTTTTATAGAAAATCAACCACAACAGCCTTTGGTATTAAATGATTTCCTTTTATAAAGCAGCCCATGTCTGTGCATATATGGTTACAGTTTCAAAGCTATGTGTACCAAAACCTGTGAGCCATTATCCTACTAAGAGCTTTAGTAACAGCATTATGTGGTAACACTTATATAGTATTTTGGTATAATAATACTCATGATATAATAACATATAATATCTTGCAAATCTATCCCATATGGATTGTGCCCTTATAATTATCATGGATTTATTTTGCATTTTTTGATTTTTAAGGATATTATATTAAATATTATTTATCCTGATTATCAAAGGTTTTTGCACCCCCTTAAATTTTTTACCTACAGTGAATGACTCTCATGCCTTACCCTAGTTCTGGCCCTATAGGTTAACTGTAACTTAAGATTTTTAAGTAAGTGAAATTTATAACTTAAAATTTGTATACTTTTAAGTATTATTATTCAATCATATAATATTTTCTTGATTGGCCACCATGTATTTAATTATTTTTCTCCTAGGTGTTCTATCTAATCAAGCACCTGTTCAAGTCACTGCCTCTGTGGGGTTGGCAGGAATTGGTGCTTGGTTTCTACAGGCAACAGACAGGGAGATTTTTGAGACAGAGCTATTCATACTAATACTTACCTTGGTCAGTTCAGGGTTCTTCCTTTTGTTCAATGATTGACTTATGAAATATGTTTGGCACCTACTGTATGTGATAACAACAGTGATAGGTAAATGTTACGTATGAAAAAATAAGTAAAACATGATACTTACCTTCAAGTTTTTCTGCATTTGATAGTGGAACCAGGCACCTTAAGATAAAATTAAATCCAGGGTTTAAATGGATGCAGGGAGGGAAGACAGGGACACCTGGAATGCAGGGAAGATGCTTTATTCACACCTAAGCTGTCTCTTCCAGAAGAACTGGGTTCTGTGCATCTGTTACACTCAAAACTAACTCTCTCACTATACTGCCAACACCTCCCCCGCTTTTAGTCTATAGCCATTATCCTGGGAGGACTTTAGATGCTTTGGCCAATGCTCATTTAATCTAAGTGAAGTTTTACAAAACAAAACCTGGAGTGTATTTGTATGAGCAGGAAGTATTGCTGTATTGAAGCCCATATGGCATCATGCTTAGGTTGAGAATCACCATGTCTGCTGAATTATGTTATCACTGACTTCGAAGTTATCATTGATGAGCAGCAGCTGTTGCCAGGAATAGTAAATCACATCCCACGATTTTATAAGAACTGGTGGTGTGGCTTTTCAAAGAGCTCATTTTTAATAGAAGGCATAAGTCATCACCCATACTATTTATAGGATGGGTATAGATTGATTTGGGCTTCTCTGGTGGCTCAGAGGTTAAAGAATCTGCCTGCAATGCAGGAGACCAGAGTTTGATCCCTGGATCAAGAAGATGCCCTGGAGAAGGCAATGGCTACCCAGTCCAGTATTCTTGCCTGGAGAGTTCCATGGACAAAGGAGCTACAGTCCATGGGGGTTGCAAAGAGTCGGACATGATTCTGAGACTAACACTTTCACTTTCAGAGACTGATTTACATTTTTTATTTTTGGAGATATTAATTTGATTTCAAAATATTTATTGAATGTTCACTATGTGCCCAAATCCTTATTTTCAAATAGCTTAAATAACTTTTGGGGAAAATATATGTCCACAACCATCCAGTGTTCAAAGTTCAATGTTTCATGTGTTAAGAACAGATTCAAGTAGTTTGTTATGGGAGAGAGAGGGATAAACAATTAAGTGATATTTATCAACACTGGTGATGGGGAGAAAAGAGGACTCTGTTGCTGCTGCTGCTATGTCGCTTCAGTCGTGTTCAACTCTGTGCGACCCCAGAGACGGCAGCCCACCAGGCTCCCCCATCCCTGGGATTCTCCAGGCAAGAACACTGGAGTGGGTTGCCATTTCTTTCTCCAATGCATGAAAGTGAAAAATCAAAGTGAAGTCGCTCAGTCGTGTGCGACTCTTCGAGACCCCATGGACTGCAACCTACCAGGCTCCTCCATCCATGGGATTTTCCAGGCAAGAGTACTGGAGTGAGGTGCCATCGCCTTCTCCAAAAGAGGACCCTAAGAGGGCATTTGTGTTGGGTTTTGATGTCTGTGCAGGTTTGGTTTTGTCGTGTTTTGTTTAGAAAGTAAAATAGGGAAAAGAGTTCAATGCTAAGAAGATAGCATGGGCTCCAGAATCATGAAAATAAATGCCAGTTCACAGCATTGGGAAGTAATTAGGTGTTGCTGTTGGTCAGTGCTGCTTAATCCTGGCTGCACTCTAGAATCACCTGGGGAGCTTTAAGAATACTGATGCCTGAGTTTCACCCCCAGAGGTCCTGATTTAACTGGTCTTTGGTATGGCTTATGCATCAGAATTTTAATTTTAAATATTATTCTAATATGCAGCCAAAATTGAAAACCTCTGCTATAGAGTAATATATTTAGGTTGGTGCTATGAGGCAGAAAAACATGAAAATATATCATATTTTCTTGGGCTGAAATATCCTTGTACTGAAGTTCTTACAAAGGAACACAGAGAATTTAAAGGAATATGCTTTTTAAGTCTGTGTGTTAGAAATGAAGAATCAGAGATCTAATTTACATTTACAAATGAAAAAATGAGATAGTCAAAGAAGGCTTATGACTTTAGCAACAGGACAAGTCCCTAGAACTCACCATGAGAAAGGGCAGGGTTTGAGATAAGGAGAGAGAAAATTGATTAAAGAAGCAAAGGAATGTTACTGAAAAGAGAAGTCAGTTCTTTTGGTTTTTCTGATGGCTGTTTTGGCTTGAATTGTGAATATATGGAAACTTTACCTTAAATTACTCCTTTTACCTTTTATTTCCATCAACTACCAAATGTAGATACTGGAGCGGGTTGCCATTTCCTTTTCCACGGGATCTTCCCCACATGGATCAAGCCCATGTCTCCTGTGTCTCCTGCATTTCAGGCAAATTCTTTACCAATGAACCACTTGGGAAGCCTATAAAGGATAGGAACCCACAAAGGGAGTGAATTGCCTTGGTGGGTGGGCTTTTTGCAGATTAGCTGGTGGGGAAGGCCTCTGCCACTGTGATATCCCTTCTCACTTCATTACTCTTCCAGGATCAAAACTTCCTGGCATCTTGAATGGGTCTTGCCTTCTCACCATTCAAGTCCTATCAATTCCACCTCACCACAGCTCCCACCTTCTGTCAGACGAGTTGATCAGAAAGGAAACAAAATGAAACATTCCTCCCCAAATATTGGATAAATAAAAATGCCCTTTGGGAATCTTTTTCTCTTAAAAGATAAATACTTCCAAGCTAGTATATCTTAACTTTTAAACTGTTCTAGCACTCAACTCAGAGAAGGCAATGGCAACCCACTCCAGTACTCTTGCATGGAAAATCCCATGGACGGAGGGGCCTGGTAGGCTGCAGTCCATGGGGTCACTAGGAGTCAGATACGACTGAGCGACTTCACTTTCACTTTTCACTTTCATGCATTGGAGAAGGAAATGGCAACCCACTCCAGAGTTCTTGCCTGGAGAATCCCAGGGACGGGGAGCCTGGTGGGCTGCTGTCTATGGGGTCACGCAGAGTTGGACACGACTGAAGCGACTTAGCAGCAGCAGCAGCAGCAGCAGCACTCAACCATGCTTCAAATCCTTTCATTCATGCCACATTCTCCCCATTCCCTGATGTAGTGATAATTCCTCAAACTCGACTGTGAACTTCGTAAGGTCTGGAAAGCACCTTGCACAGTGCTGGATATGTATTTATTAAATGTTGATTGAAAATTACCCTAAATGCTTCCCAGCACAGAGTTCCTATTCTGCTTCCCTTTATGCCCATCCTTTCAACATGTTAGCCGAGTAACACTTTGACATCTGGGCCCCAGGATATTGTTTCCATTGAACTGTGGCCTTTGATTGAAAGATCAAGTCTTTCTGACACTTAATTTTCATTAACTTTCTGCCTTTCCACGTTCTGTAGTATTGTCCAACTTCATTCTAGTTCCCCAAATAAAAGAAAAAAATTGGCATATATGTGTACATATATATATATATATATTTTTTTTTTTTTTTTTCCTGTAGTAAATACCTGAGTTCTAATGAGTGGCTGACTCTTGCATGAAATATATCAACATCAACCAGCTGATCTGCCTCAGAAACAGTCTACTATGGACCCTCACTCAAAAGGACCATCTTATTTTCACACATAAAGAGGCGGTTTAACAATCACGGTAAAATCATACATTGACCATGACATAGAAAGAGTGAGCTTGCATCTATCTTCTCTTTTCTATTCTCACTATTTCAATTGAGGTCCTAATCGCTACCACTTTTTTTTTTTTTTTTTTAAAGATCACTTCCTAGTTTCTCTATTTCCTAAGATATCATGTCTTCAGTTCAGTTCAGTCGCTCAGTCGTGTCCGACTCTTTGCGACCCCATGAATCGCAGCATGCCAGGCCTCTCTGTCCATCACAAACTCCCGGAGTTCACTCAGACTCAAGTCCATCGAGTCAGTGATGCCATCCAGCCATCTCATCCTCTGGCGTCCCCTTCTCCTCCTGCCCCCAATCCCTCCCAGCATCAGAGTCTTTCCCAATGAGTCAGTTCTTCGCATGAGGTGGCCAAAGTACTGGAGTTTCAGCTTCAGCATCATTCCCTCCAAAGAAATCCCAGGGCTGATCTCCTTCAGAATGGACTGGTTGGATCTCCTTGCAGTCCAAGGGACTCTCAAGAGTCTTCTCCAACACCACAGTTCAAAAGCATCAATTCTTCTGCGCTCAGCCTTCTTCACAGTCCAACTCTCACATCCATACATGACCACAGGAAAAATCATAGCCTTGACTAGACAGACCTTTTGTCCTTAAAACATATAACTGATAAATTTTTCTTAAATATAGTTCTGATAGCCATTTTCTTACTCAAAATGTTTCAGTGGATCTTTCTGACTTAAATATGTCCATCTGACTTGATATTTATTGGAACCTCATACTCTGAGTCCATTTTCCCTCCAGACTGTCTCACTGACTTCTACTAGGTAACAGCCAAAGGTGCCTACTTGGTGTACTTCTTGTGTAGCACACTCCATCCTTGTTCCTGGGTTTGTCTTTGCTGCTTCTTTCTTATGAACCATCTGCATTCCCACCAAGAACATTTACTCATCCTTAAGGGTTCACAGTTAACTCTTTCATGAAGCTTTCCCCAATTCCTGCAGATAATCATGACTCCTCACTTTTGCTAATCTCTTCATTGAGTTTTCTTTGTATTTCTCTCAAGTCCCTCAATCTGGCTTATTTTATAAAAGTCTATACTTAGTGAAGAGGAAGCCTCTTGATGAAAGTGAAAGTGGAGAGTGGAAAAGTTGGCTTAAAGCTCAACATTCAGAAAACGAAGATCATGGCATCCAGTCCTATCACTTCATGGGACATAGATGGGGAAACAGTGGAAACAGTGTCAGACTTTATTTTTGGGGGCTCTAAAATCACTGCGGATGGTGACTGCAGCCATGAAATTAAAAGACGCTTACTCCTTGGAAGGAAAGTTATGACCAACCTAGATAGCATATTCAAAAGCAGAGACATTACTTTGCCAACAAAGGTCCATCTAGTCAAGGCTATGGTTTTTCCAGTAGTCATGTATGGATGTGAGAGTTGGACTGTGAAGAAAGCTGAGAGCCGAAGAATTGATGCTTTTGAAGTGTGGTGTTGGAGAAGACTCTTGAGAGTCCCTTGGACTGCAAGGAGATCCAACCAGTCCATTCTGAAGGAGATCAGCCCTGGGATTTCTTTGGAGGGAATGATGCTAAAGCTGTAACTCCAGTACTTTGGCCACCTCATGCGAAGAGTTGACTCATTGGAAAAGACTCTGATGCTGAGAGGGATTGGGGGCAGGAGGAGAAGGGGACGCCAGAGGATGAGATGGCTGGATGGCATCACTGACTCGATGGACTTGAGTCTGAATGAACTCCGGGAGTTGGTGATGGACGGGGAGGCCTGGCATGCTGCAATTCATGGGGTCGCAAAGAGTAGGACATGACTGAGCAACTGAACTGAACTGAACTGATAATTATCCTACAATGTTTCCGGGATGGTAGGTACCTTGGGACTGTAGCACTGTGGATTGAACACAATGGACATGTCCCAGGTATTTGAAGTGTTTCATTAAAATGCAGTAAAAAAAAGAAATTAAGCCTGAGAGGGATGAGATACATTGTCATATATATGAAGTATTAAGAAGGAGACCTGATGGGGAGGCACTGGAATTATCTAGGTAATATTTAGAGAGCTTTTATCGTTATAATTTGATGTCTAAACTCTCATCACCTCCCATCTCCATAAACAGACTCACTACACACACACACACACACACGTACACACACACACATGTACACACATACATGGATATATATGGGAACCTTTGTTCAGCAAGAAAGATAAGCAGGATTAAATTCACTAGATTAAAAAGAATCTAACATCATTTACACACAAATAGCATTTAGTGAGTAAGAAAAAATCATTAACATTTATGTATAGCAAACAGTTACAATTCCTTCACTGTTGCAAAACTTTCTGCTGAATTTTTTTTTAAAAACATATGATTGTGTATTTGAGAAGAAAAAAATGTATTCCAGTTATACCTGGTAGAATGTGGAAAAAAAAGTAATCTGGACATACTGAAAATAAAGATGAAAAAAGTTCTGAACAGCTTCTGTTCTGTACACAGCAAAACTATGAACACTTGAACATTTAGTGACATCTGGACAGAAAGGGTAAGCCAGAAAAACAATTTGTCTTTTGTGACACATTTTTGAGATGGATCCAAGGAGCAACTTTTGGGGACAAAATAACAAATGAGTGTTTTATGTTGGACAGAGTATTTTATTCCTTCTTTTGCAGAGCTGCAACTCAGTAACTCCATCCCCTGTAATTGCTGGTGCTTAACTCTCAGAAACACTTCACTGGTTGAAAGACATGGCTCATCTGGAAGCTTCCCCTTGACAACTAACATTGCTATGGCTAGTTTTGTTGCCTTTAATGATAGTCCTAGTAAAAGTTGAGAGTCTTTGGTGTGTAATGTTAACAACCAAAAATGCCATTTCTAATATCTTCTGTAGTAAATAGTGAAAGAGCTAACGGCGCTTCCTTTAAGTTATCCCAGGTGTGTCAGTGATTCTCCTTTGCAGCTTTCGTTATTGATAAAAAAACAAAAAGAAACCAAATACTGAATTAACTATAAAAACTAAAAGTTTTTGATACATGGACCAGGTATTTAGTTGCCTAATGAAATGAAGAGAGAGTTAAGAGAAAGTGAAGATTAAATTTATAAGGTGATTTAACTTTTTTAATCACCAGCACATTAACATATATAGATCTTCCCCAGCTTACAATGGGGTTCTTGTTACATCCTGATAAATCCATTATAAGGAGAAAATATCTTAAGACAAAAATGCATTTACTATACTTAACCTGCTGAACATCACAGCTTAGTCTAGCCTACCCTAAACATACTTGGAATGCTTATTTTAGCCTGCTGCTGCTGCTGCTAAGTCGCTTCAGTCGTGTCCGACTCTGTGAGCTCCCCCGTCCCTGGGATTCTCCAGGCAAGAACACTGGAGTGGGTTGCCATGTCCTTCTCCAATGCATGAAAATGAAAAATGAAAGTGAAGTCGCTCAATTGTATCTGACTCCTAGCAACCCCATGGACTGCAGCCTACCAGGCTCCTCCATCCATGGGATTCTCCAGGCAAGAGTACTGGAGTGGGGTGCCATTGCCTTCTCCATATTTTAGCCTAGAGTTGGGTAAAATTATCTATTACAAAGCCCATTTTTATAATAAAGTGTTATGTAATTTACTGAATACTTTACTGAATGTGATAAACTAGTTGTATGGCTATAGAATGATTATATCAGTTGTTTCCCCTCACAATCACTGGCTGACTGGGAGCTGCAGCTCACTACCCTGCCCCAGCATCACAAAAGAGAATAGTACCGTATATTGCAAGCCTGGGTAAAAGATCCAAATTCAAAATTCAAATCACTGTTTCTACTGAACATATAGTGCTTTTGCGCCATCATAAAATGAAAAAATTGCAAGTCAAGGACCATCTGTTCCTATTGTTTTTAATGAATATTTATTTTCTTTTGAAATATTTATTCACTTATTTATTCATTTGGCTGTGCCAGGTCTTAGTTGCAGCACGAGGGATCTTCCTTGAGGCCTGTGGAATCTTGGTTGCGGTGTGTGGGATCTAGTTCCCTATCCAAGGATCAAATCCGGGCCCCCTGCATTTCAGGGAAGTCCCTGTGCCTGCTCTTAAACTGTGCCTCCTCATTGGTGGTCCTCTGGGTTGACTCAAGTCCTTGGATGGTGAGAGTTACTACCAAAGCCTCTGCCGGCATCTTTGCCTCTCACCTCACCCTGCTCATATCCACTGTCTACTCTGCTGCCATAAATATCTCAAAAAGGAAGTTGAGTCCTGTCAGCTTCTGAAGTCCTTCTGAAGCTTTCTCTCCCTCAGGCCACACAAGGCCTGAGAAGGTCTGACCCTGCCGTAGCTCTCACAGCTTCCGCTCCTGCGCCCTGGCACCAACCACAGTCTGCTGGGTAGTGTCTCCTTCATCTGCGATGCTCTCTGACTTTTACGTTCTCTCCCGAATGTTCTTCTCCTTCCTCCTTGCTCCGTGCTGCTTCCTACTCAACCCTTTAGTCTATCACTTCTTCAGAGTTGCCTTCTTGCTGTCCAGCATGTATCCACAGCCTCTCTTGATTCTTCCCTCATACCTCTTACCCCACCACAGCATCATGGCACACTTCTTGTCTCCCCAGATAGGCAATGAGCTCCACGAGGACCCTTGGTGATGCCTTTTTTTTTTTTCTTCTATCAACATTTCCTAAGACAGGACAGTTAATTGAGGAGGTGTTCATATGTTTGTTGAAGTAAGCTCCACTCTATTCTAAATTACTTAAAATTGCCTCATATATTTTACACAGTATCCCCCCTCTTCCCACTGTTCCTTTTCTAAACTACACCTCTTTTGTACCAAATCCAAAACAAATAAAATAAATTAAAAAAAAAACTTACAGGGGGAATATATTCAACATGTTCATAAGGGGTACAAGACCACAGACAACTCAGGTTTAGGTAGCTTTTTTCGTTTTCTCACACAGCGAATATCACTGAAATCAGTAGCAGGGCTCTTCTGATCCATTCATTTCAGTTGTTACTTTCAATTAAACTGATCACAGACTACACTCCATGGAGGGGTGATCAGAAAAGTGGATACTTGTGTGTCTCTGACAAAAATACTCTAACCGCTCCTGTATATGATCTCAGGTTACCCTAAGAATATTTTGGAAGATTTTTCTGTGGCTGAATGTGCAGTCACAGTCCACAGCCTGGAGAAGAAATCACATACTTGGAGACTGTGCTCCAAGAAGTATTATTGATGGTGATGAAAATGTTCTCAGAGAGAGCAATAAATCAGGGTCTATTTGACCCACCTCATGAACTGCTCCACATTAGGTTTCTACAGTAAATACTGCTCCATGTGGTCACTATCTCTTCCCATTCTTCAGGACACATATATGTACATGGCCAGTACACACACACACACACACACACATACACACACACACACACTGCAGCAAGATTTCAGTAGGAAATAATCCAGCCAGGAAATATGGCTATGGTGAAAACAGATTCTATTTTAATAAAAGCCCTGAAACTTTTATTTCAGGAAATGATATCAGGAAAAGCAGTTGTTGCAGTTTGAGTGAGTGAGTTTGCCATTAATTAATAAGAAAATCACTGTCGGTAGTTTGAACAATAGGCATTATTATAATTAACATTTGCCTTCTTTTTAATGAGATAAAACTATAATTCTTAACAGTGAATTATGGTTGACAGATGAAGAAGCTAACTCTTACATTCTTTAAGGAAAAGTAACTAAGGATTCCTGTTTGTTATTAATATAGTCCCTCTCTCGGTACATTCCTTCCTTTTAGGATCTAGGTTCTTTGAGATGTGAAAGTATCTATTGCTGCTGCAGAGACACTGGTTAAAATTCTGTTACCCAAGTAAGTGGTTTTGTCTAGACTGAGATATTTTGTTATTGTTAAAAAAAAAAAAAAAGTGACCCTGGCCCAAATATTGTTTTATTTGAGGCACAATCTTTTTTGGAGTGGATCTATTTCGAAAGGGTTTTTACTGGTATCAAAAAGGGTGCACTTTAAGGCTGTTTGATCTTCCCTCGACCTGGCAGAACTATGAGTGGTTTTTGATGAACCAAGCACCCAGCAGATGGGGTGGGAGTGGATAAAAATGCAGGGTCAGGGCTAGGCACAGAGATGGGCACAGGAAGCAGCCAGAGCTGATGTTGTTGGTACCTCCCATGTTTCAGGACCAGGAAATAGAGGCTTTCTCAGGCTTTCTTTCATTTTGTGTAATCCTCACCAAGAACTTGCAACAGATATTGTATTGTCCCCTTTTACATGTGAAGAATCAGAGGCTCCTGGAGATGGAGAGGTTTGTTCACACAGGCCTTGCTTGGCAGAGGCAGGGCTTAAACCAGGTACTTTGAAGCAGTGCTCTTCCTTATAGCCTACAACATGTGACATTCTCTACAGCAGACTTGGGGGGTCACTGTACTGGGATTTCCTTCATCTCTGACACTGACTGGGTGGCACTGTGCAAGCCACTTAACCTCTCAGGATTTGTCTCCTCAGCCTTCAGCACAGATAACAATGCCCCCTCTGTGTTCCCTGTAGGGGTGTGGTGATGGCCCAACCAAATAACACACATCAGAAATCACTAGTGAAGTACAAAGCATCAAAAGAATAGAAAGTTATCATTAGACCTACAGCCCTTGGCCCACACCTGAAGAATGGGATATCAAGAAAAAATAAAGCAATTTGAGAGACACTGGTTTAGGGGTCTATAAACTTACAGTCACAATTGCAGAAAGATTTTTTTTTGCTGTGAGAGTCCATTAATTATAGATTCCATTCTTCAGTGCATGGCTTATCTTACATACAATTAATTATTCCATAAATCAAATAAGCAACTTGTTGGCAAATGACATCTGCAATCTTTAAGCTGACAGCAAAATATATGGCATACCATAAATATCACAAGCTCACTTTTATTTTCTAGACATTTTGGTGCTGGTACTGAGGAACAGATTGTTACTGTGGAAAAACACTTGTGCTTCCTGCTGATGGCAGAACATGCCTAGCCCTCTCAGCAGCTCAGAAGACAGCTCTTTAAGTTCTGACCTCAGGCCACCAGGCCCAAAGGACAAGTTAAAACAGAAGTGGAATAACTGAGACTTCAGTGAAATGATTTTGTCAGGACCAGCTAACACTTTGTTCTGAGAGCCATGGCCTCTGAATACTACTGTACTGATTCTATGTGATCCTGATTCCTCCTTCTGTTAAAAGCACCTGGAATAGTGCCTGGTACATAGTAGGTACGCAACAGCAGTTGGCCTCAGTTTCTAATCATAAGCCATCTGCCTTCAGCTTCCTCAGTGCTGGTGACTGATTGCTTCTCCCTTTTCTACCGCACTTGACCTTCAGGGCACTGAACCACATGAAGACCCTGCTCCATCTATATTGAGCCTTAGCCAAGGGTCCTGGTTGTCTCCTAGGTTTCCACCTGTTCCTGGCTGTCTGACTCTCTCTACCCTCTCCTGGAAGCACTTTATTCAGGGTGATACTTTGGGTAAAGCAATTGTGGTTGGTTGGGCTTGATGGAATACAGTCACTCTGGATGGCTTAGTCTCATGTATTTTAACATCACTCATAAGATATTAATATCTTTGTCCACTTCTTAACAAGGTCAGAACTTCTTAATAGGGAAACTTGCAATGGAATCTATTCTTGACCTAGAGAAGTATAAATAATTTTCAGTTATTGAATCTGGCAACTTATCCATGTATTGGTAAATTATAAAATATCTCTTCCAGTATTTACCATTCTATTATCCTTTGGTTCTTTTCTCTGTATACATTAGTATATCAGTTAAAATGGAAATGTTAATGTATTTGAAACTTTCATTTTTTCTCTAGAAACTATAAACTGCTGTGTGTGGTAATACAGAATATCATTGCAATCTATCATGACTTGTATCTCATAGATTCTAACATGTATCTTTTTACATGTTACCATCTCTGAAATTGGCTGCATCTTACAACTGAAGGAATCATAGTAATGGATAGTATTTTTTCTTTTATAGGAAGGTGATATATCATGCAACCAATGGTACTTTAGAACTGATGAAAAGTAATTTAAGTCTAGTCATAGCTAAAGTTTTAAATTCATATTTGGTAGATATTGTGTGATATCTGGTTCAGGCTCATTCTATCTTTTTTGCTGTGTTTTTCTGTACTACATAAGCTACAATACTTAAAAATTTCCCAGACTTCAATATTGCTGGAGTTCTGGCTGAAAACTTGTTCAGTTGCTAAGTCATGTCTGACTTTTTGCAACCCCATGGACTGCAGCACTCCAAACTTCCCTGTCCTTCACTATCTCCCAAAATTTGTTCAAACTCATTTCCATTGAGTCAGTGATGCCATCCAACCATCTCATCCTCTGTCTCCCCTTTCTCTTCTTGCCCTCAATCTTTCCCAGCATAAACTCTTTTCCATCAAGTCAGTTTTTCGCATCAGATAGCCAAAGTATTGGGGTTTCAGCTTCAGCATCAGTCCTTCCAATGAATATTCAGGGTTGATTTCCTTTGGGATTGACCTGTTCAATCTTCTTGCAGTCCACAGGACTCTCAAGAGTCTTCTCCAGCACCACAGTTTGAAAACATCAATTTTTGTTAAATAGATGAGCACACAAAACTTGGAAGGTGAAAATGAGACAAAGGGTGTCTTCATGTTCCCTTCGAGTGTGTGTTTCTGGCAAACAGGGTCTTGAAGACAACATGTTCCTTTGCAGGAGCATTCCAATGGCTCTTTCTCAGCTTTCTGGGACCGAGAGGCACCTGTGGAAGTGGCAGGAGGAGCTTTATAGAGCTGATTCCAGCTTCCTCATCTCTGGATCACTACTCTGTGGTGTGCTCTCTGGCTCAGCGTTTCTAAGTGGGATCAGAATTCCTGGTAGGTGAGTTGTGTGGTATTCTGGGAGCAATTTCTGGAGAATTTCTAATCCTTACAACAATTTATTATGAACATCTAATTCTCTATATTGTATAACTGCTTGCTTAAAATACTTGTGTGTTTTGGTTTCCTCTACCGTGGTGACTGATAGTTACAACAGATTATTAAATACACTGTAAAACAAATCAAGGTATCAAAGGGATGAGGACTTTTACCTATTTTCTTTACATTCATTCTAGCTATTTTTTAGACCTACTGTAGAATCATCAGGGTTTGTCATGATGGTTGAAGTAAACAATATAATGCAAATGATTTCCTTTAGAGAAACCAAAGCACTTAGTATTTTCATAACCTCATTATATATCTACAGAAGAAACATTATTGTTTCAGTAACATCCTCAGTTTCTTTATTTAAGGCTGAGATGCATAAGCAAACAAGTGGGTGGACATATAAATAGTTTATCATTAAATTATGGGAAAAAAGAAGCATGAAATCACATTAATCTCCTCACTTGTCATTAAGAGGAAATAGAGTTTAAAGAAAAAAGAAAAAACACCCTCCAATATAGGATATCAACATGAACTGTCAGTCTGACCTTAAGTAACTCATTTATTTCGTTTTGACGCAGAAGTTTTTTTCTATAAAATGTGGCGAATATGACCTGTCACTCACTTTGGTTTCGAGGATATTGTCAAGAAGAATATTAGATAATTCCTTTGCATATAGTTGGGAAAAATCTTGTAAGTGTTGGGTATTATTAAACTTGGATTATGTACTGTTAGTATTATTTTTATTTCTAAGGCTTCATAAAGCATCATCAAAAATTGAAATTAAACATATATAGGTGATTGATCTTATTAAATAGAGCACAATTCTTTCAGAATTACAGTTTCAGTCTACACAGGAAAGAGTTCTGACCATATACGCAATAATAAAATATATTCCAAGGTTAAACCAGAACTTCTCTGAAACCCATTAGGGATCAGTTCAAAGCTAAAAATAATTTACTAATAAATGTTCCTCACTTTAAGTTTCATTCTCTGAATTTATTAAAAGGTACATCTTAAAGACCAGTAATTTTCAGGTTGACTGTCACAGTTTTATCTAAGTTTTTTTTTTTTAATTTAAATGTATTTATTTTAATTGGATGATAATTAGTTTACAATATTGTATTGGTTTTGCATCAGTCAGTCAATTCAGTCGCTCATGTCCGACTCTTTGCGACCCCATGAATAGCAGTACGCCAGGCCTCCCTGTCCATCACCAACTCCTGGAGTTCATTCAGACTCAATTCCATCAAGTCAGTGATGCCATCCAGCCATCTCATCCTCTGGCGTCCCCTTCTCCTCCTGCCCCCAATCCCTCCCAGCATCAGAGTCTTTTCCAATGAGTCAGTTCTTCGCATGAGGTGGCCAAAGTCCTGGAGTTTCAGCTTTAGCATCATTCCCTCCAAAGAAATCCCAGGGCTGATCTCCTTCAGAATGGACTGGTTGGATCTCCTTGCAGTCCAAGGGACTCTCAAGAGTCTTCTCCAATACCACAGTTCAAAAGCATCAATTCTTCTGCGCTCAGCTTTCTTCACAGTCCAACTCTCTCATCCATACATGACCACTGGAAAAACCATAGCCTTGACTAGACGGACTTTTGTTGGCAAAGTAATATCTCTGCTTTTCAATATGCTATCTAGGTTGGTCATGACTTTTCTTCCAAGGAGTAAGCATCTTTTAATTTCATGGCTGCAGTCACCATCTGCAGTGATTTTGGAGCCCCAAAAAATAAAGTCTGACACTGTTTCCACTGTTTTCCCATCTATTTCCATTGAAGTGATGGGGCCAGATGCCATGATCTTCGTTTTCTGAATGTTGAGTTTTAAGTCAACTTTTTCACTCTCCTCTTTCACCTTCATCAAGAGGCTTTTTAGTTCCTCTTCACTTTCTGCCGTAAGGGTGGTGACATCTGCATATCTGAGGTTATTGATATTTCTCCCGGCAGTCTTGATGCCATACATCAACATGAATCTGCCATGGGTGTACACGTGCTCCCCATCCTGAACCCCCCTCCCACCTCCCTCCCTGTACCATCCCTCTGGGTCTTCCTAGTGCACCAGCCCCGAGCATCCTGTATCCTGCAATTGAACCTACCTTTTTTAGTTTGTAGATTTGTGATGCTTAAGCTGCTGCTGCTGCTAAGTCGCTTGAGTCATGTCCGACTCTGTGCAACCCCATAGACAGCAGCCCACCAGGCTCCCCTGTCCCTGGGATCCTCCAGGCAAGAACACTGGAGTGGGTTGCCATTTCCTTCTCCAATGCATGTAAGTGAAAAGTGAAAGTGAAGTCACGCAGTTGTGTCCGACTTTTTGTGATGCTTAAACCACATACCAATATGCTTCTTGAAAACTTTCCTTTAGGAAAGTGTATCAATAATATTGAACAAAGGGAGAAAAGTCAGCCACATATCTTTTCCTTAAAATTTTATTTTCATTTCTATTGTCTATTATAAAATTAAATTGGTGCCTTTGGTTGGTTATCTGCTGTGTTATATTCATTCAGGGCTCATCCAGGGCTAGATAGCCAAGGAGTCAATTTAAATATTAGGAGAAAAGTAATTTAAACTTTTTTTAGTTTTTAATTAGAGGATAATTGTTTTACAGTGTTATGCTGGTTTTATAGTACAACAACATGAATCAGTCACAATTATAAATAGTGTTTGACTGTTTCTCTATTTCCCGTGTGAGAATAAATGTATTTCTTTTAATCTGAAGTTATGGAAGAGACATATTACTTGAGTTATATATATATATATACACACACATACATATATATTTAAAGGTCAAGAATAGAAACCTCAAGAAGGTTACATTTCTATTGCAAATTCTTGCAAAGTAGTTTAATGTGACAGTTAGATACACAAACTGTGCAAATGCCTGCCTGAGCTCAAATTCTGCCACATCCAAAGGTATTAATTAGTTGGATGACCTCTGATGAATTACATAACTTTGCTGCATTTCTCAACTTGTAAAAAGAGAAAATAATCATCTATTTTTTAGAGTCCTCATTGGCATTAATTGAATTAATTCATTTTAAAAGTCTTGAAACAAAGCCTGCTTCCTGCAGGTGCTCAATAAATTATTATTTCCTTTAGTGGAGTCACTTTTTACAGTATATAATACTGTGTTACTTCCTTGTCTACATGGCTACATATTTAGAAACTAGACTTCTCACATAATCAAGGTCAAATGAAAATGATTTCTTCTATATCAAGCATAAAAGATTATATTAAATAATAAAAATCAAGGCACTATGAAATAATCACTAATAAGCTCAAGGATTGGACTTGCCCTTAATGTTGCTACAAATATGTGCCTATGATTTTCTGTGCAGTCAGCATACATGAAAAGTTCAGTTGTGTTTGACTCTTTGTGACCCCATGGACTCCTCTGTCCATGGGATTTTCCAGGCAAGAATACTGGAGTGAGATGCCATTCCCTTCTCCAAGGGATCTTCCTAACCCAGGGATCAAACTCAGGTCTCTATGGCTCCTGTATTGGCAGGCAGGTTCTTTACCACTAGCACCACCTGGGGAGCCCCCGTGAAAAGCAGTAAAATAATAATAAATCTAGACATTGCTAACTATAATATAACATATATATATATATATATAAAAGTATATAACATACTACAAATGTATGGATTTGAAAACAATCACTTGGTTACATTTCTCAGCTTTCATACAGTGGATTACTAAATTGCTGGGCTATAGAGACAGTACTTCTCCCCAAAGCCATATCCACTGAACTTTAACCTTTCAGGATGTTCCATGTTAAAACAAAGTATGGGGGGAAGGAGCTCACAAATAATTTAAATACTTGAGGAAAATTGCATGCCATCTTCTTTCTTGCAAATTTACATTATTTATTAGTATATTCAAGTCTTGAACAGTGTCAGACTTCATTTTTCTGGGCTCCAAAATCGCTGCAGATGGTGATTGCAGCCATGAAATTAAAAGACACTTACTCCTTGGAAGGAAAGTTATGACCAACCTAGATAGCATATTCAAAAGCAGAGACATTACTTTGCCAACAAAGGTTCGTCTAGTCAAGGCTATGGTTTTTCCTGTGGTCATGTATGGATGTGAGAGTTGGACTGTGAAGAAAGCTGAGCACCGAAGAATTGATGCTTTTGAACTGTGGTGTTGGAGAAGACTCTGGAGAGTCCCTTGGACTGCAAGGAGATCCAACCAGTCCATTCTAAAGGAGATCAGCCCTGGGATTTCTTTGGAAGGACTGATGCTAAAGCTGAAACTCCAGTACTTTGGCCACCTCATGTGAAGAGTTGACTCATTGGAAAAGACTCTGATGCTGGGAGGGATTGGGGACAGGAGGAGAAGGGGATGAGATGGCTGGATGGCATCACTGACTCGATGGATGTGAGTCTGAGTGAACTCCGGGAGTTGGTGATGGACAGGGAGGCCGGGCGTGCTGCAATTCATGGGGTCACAAAGAGTCGTTCACGACTGAGTGACTGAACTGAAATCTTGAAATAAAGAAACCTGTTTAATCATGTTTAATCCATTTTCCCTAAATATTTTATCATAAGATTTTTGTTCTCATTACTTTATTGGGGAACTTGACTTGGATTATCAAATTTCATAGACTATTTGCTTGTTAAAGTAAGGCCAACATTGCCTGATTCCTCCTGAAAGTAGCCAAGTCCTGGTCCTGGCTGTGAGCTGTTTTCTTTTATTTGGCTTTTAATTGAATGGTTGACTGATATTTTAAATTGAATTTTTGATTTCTCTTCCCCCTGAGTCTTAGTTCATCAGGAAGAAAGGATCTTAAACATCAGAAAGTGTTGGAGCAGGGACCTTAACTGGGATTGTCCATGCTTGGGAATCAAACCCTTATAAATACTTTGTATTTATTACAATCTTGTCTCTGACTCAGAACTTGATGTTTAATTCCTTTGAGTTTCTTTTCTTCATATATAAATTGAAAGAAATATAGAATAAATCAATCCTCTCTCCTTTACAGGTGCTTTAAGATGAAATGAGGTAATAAATGTTAAATTGCTTTAACAGTGGGGAAAAAAATCAATGAAAATATTCGTAGTACAGATGCCATTCTTTCTGTCGGAACTGCAACCATGGAAGTGAAAAAGTCTGTATCATGTGGGAAGTGACAATAATCATGTTATCCAGAGGTGACTATTATAGAAGAGCCATTAAAAGTATGTTCAAATTGTCCCAGGTGTAAATGTAAAACTTTTCACTGTGCCTTTTAAAATTAGAAAATATTAATATGTTGCATTGCTCTAGATGGTTTAGGCATGTGCAATGTTTTCCTAAAATTAAATGTACTGTCTTTTTCTCCTAGTTCTTATGGTTGAGTGACTTACTGTTCAGTGGTTCCATTTCATTTATTTGGTAGTGGTGTTTCTGATATTCCTTTGGTTTCTTTTTCCTTCCCACTCAGAGTCTGTCTATCATATCATGAGGCCTTCAAAAACTGTGACTAAGTCAAGAAAGTCCTGGATTTGCTCTTAGAAATACTGAATTCAAGGCTTCTATCTGTGGTATGCCCAGGTTCACTTGGATATAAACATAAAGGGTGGCTATAGTCGTGTCCGACTCTGTGCGACGCCATAGACGGCAGCCCACCAGGCTCCCCCATCCCTGGGATTCTCCAGGCAAGAACCCTGGAGTGGGTTGCCATTTCCTTCTCCAAGATAGAATGTGATAAAAGAGCACAATGAATTTCAAAGTACCATTGACATTTAAAATTTTTTATATCTTTGATATTATATACCAATTCCTACCTATATTAACCCCTTCAGGATAGAAATCAGATGATTTGGAATGTTCATTATGTCCTTTTAGCCTTGCCATTTAGATCCTAATCTTAAAGTTTAGTACATATTACAAGATAGTATGCATGAGAGACTAGATATAATCTACCAAAACCTTAAACATCAAGTAAAGAAAAATGTGATAGGGGTGCTAATAGTTACACACTAGAAAAAGTACTCTAAATGCTGCCCATGATGTACTGGACTAGTCTAGGTCTTGAGAATGTAAGGAAGTATAAGATTTACACATTTGAAAAGGCCGATAATTACCAAACCTAGAAAGAGAAGGGAGTAGGGAATTCCAGACATGAGTAAAGAGGTAGAAGTGGAAATACATATGTACTACTCAGATCCTATAAGTTTAGGTGCTCTATTTTTTTCTTGGAAATTATTGGGAAAGGATAGATTGTAATTATTTTATTTATTTTGGGAGAGATAATTATATTTCTGAACTTCCTGAGCTTCATAAAATCAATAAAGGGTTCATGAACTATGGCTAAACATGATTCAGAAGCAGATTTTTAACCACCTGCTCCTTCATTTGGCAACATTAAGGAGCAGTGCTTCTGGTGTTCCATAGAAATTGAAGTTGTGGGTGAATGAACTATAATTAAGGAGGAGCCATGCACTAGGATTGAACCAAGGTTTTATATTAATAGCAGAATTCTGTTCCATCCTAATTAGTATAATGCACTCATCCTACAAACATGTATTGAATGTCTTCTGAAAATGAGACTCGCTTTTGACATCACTAAGATCTCCACATATCAAAGAAAAAAATCCTAATACTAGCTATTCTAAAACTCATTTTGAAATAACATATCAAGAAAGAGTAGAAACAAAGTAGACAAAATAAAACTCTTGGTTCAAATAGACATAGATCCCTGAAGTTCCTTAAATGCAAAAACTGGAAGATTCCTTATAGATTTTCTACTCCAGTGGCCTCACTTTGAAGACAAGAGAAGTTTGTAGTATAGTCTGAAATCAGGGAGACTGACTTCTCCAGACTCCTGTTTGCCTGTCTCAAGACTGCTTTGGCTATTTGACATCTTTTGTGTTTCTATACAAATTGTAAAACTTTCTGTTCTTATAAAGCTACAGTAATTAAGACCGCATGGTACTGGCACAAAAACAAATATAGATCAATAGAACAGGATAGAAAGCCCAGAGATATACCCACACACCTACAATTACTTAATCTAATGCAAAGGAGGCAAAAATAGACAATAGAAAAAAGACAGTCTCTTTAGTAAGTAGTGCTGGGAAAACTGGATAATTACATGTAAAAGAATGAAATTAGAATATTCCCTAATGGCATACACAAAAATAAACTCAAAATGGATTAAATATCTGAATGTAAGGCCAGACAGTATAAAACTCCTAGAGGAAAACAGGCAGAACACTCCTTGACAAATCACAGCAGATCTTTTTTGACCCACCTCCTAGAGTAATGAAAATAGAAACAAAAATAAACAAATAGGACCTAATTAAGCTTAAAAGCTTTTGCATAGCAAAGGAAACCATAAGCAAGATGAAAAGATAACCCACAGAATAGGAGAAAGTATTTGCAAGTGAAGTAATGGACAGGGGATTAATCTCCAAAATAACAAACAGCTCATGTAACTCAATACACAAAAAACAAACAACCAAATCAAAAACTGGACAGAATATATAAATAGATATTTCTCCAAATAACACATACAGATGGCCAACAAACATATGAAAAGATGCTCAACACTATTAGAGAAATGTAAATCAAAACTACAATTAGTTATCACCTCACATCCATCAGAATGGACATCATAAAAAATCTACAAACAATAAATGCTGGAGACGTTGTGGAGAAAAGGGAACCAACCCTATTATACTGTTGAGAATGTAAACTGGTTACAGCCACTATGGAGACCAATATGGAGATTCTTCAAATAACTAAAAATAGAACTGCTACATGACCCGGCCATCCCATTCCTTGGTATATACCTGGAGAAATTCATAATTAAAAAGATACATGCACTCCAATATTCACTGCAGCACTGCTTACAATAACTAGTACATAGAAGCAACTTAAATGTCCATCAACAGAAGAATGGATGAAGAAGATGTGGTATATCTATCTATCTATCTATCTATAAGAATATTACTCAGCCATAAAAAGGAACAATATTGTACTATTTGCAGAATTGTGAATGGACCTACAGACTGTCATAAAGAGTGACGTAAGTCAAAAAGAGAAAAACAAATGTCATATAATACCATTTATATGTGGAATTTACAAAAATGTTACAGATGAACTTATTTGCAAAGCAGAAATAGAGAAACAGATGTAGAGAACAAACTTACAGACACCAAGGGGGAAAGGAGGGTAGGATGGATTGGGAGATTGGGATTGATATATATACGCGACTGCTGCTGCTGCTGCTAAGTCGCTTCAGTCGTGTCCGACTCTGTGCGACCCCGGAGATGGCAGCCCAACAGGCTCCCCCGTCCCTGGGATTCTCCAGGCAAGAACACTGGAGTGGGTTGCCATTTCAAGTGAAAGTGAAGTCGCTGAGTCGTGTCTGACTCCTAGTGACCCCATGACCTGCAGCCCACCAGACTCCTCCATCCATGGGATTTTCCAGGCAAGAGTACTGGAGTGGGGTGCCATTGCCTTCTCCGATATATACACTACTATATATAAAACAGATAACGAATGTGAACCAACTGTAGCACAGGGAACTCCACTCAATGCTCTGTGGTGACCTAAATGGGAAGAAAATCTAAAAAAGAGGGGATATATGTACAACTGATTTACCTTGCTGTACAGCAGAAACTAACACAACATTGTAAAGCAACTATACTCCAATAAAAGTTTATTTATTATTCATAATGAATATTAAAATAAATTTATTAGAAATAATCTATATGCCAATAAAAATTAAAAACAAAATCAGAAAAGAATAAGGATGAGAGCTCAGAGAACTGAAGCCAGTTCTCAAATCTAATACTAGTTGCAAAATCGGTAACAGACTCATTTCACTAGAGTTCTAGTCCAGTTGCATTTTTTGAGTCCTACACCACTACTCTTAATAACAGGCAAACTGTTTAATATATTTAGATCCAAGATGTCTTCAGTTCTTCCTGTGTATTTGGTGGAGGTGAGGAAGGAAGGGGAGACTTGGGAGGCAGTGGAAGATAATAGAAATTTCACAGTCCTGTATGTACTGAGTGCTGTGCTAGGTACTTCCATTCCTGAACTCTAAATCCTTGTAACAATTCTGAGATAAGTCAGATAAAAGTCATCGCCATTTTCTAGATGAGGAAAATGAGGCCCAGAGAAGCTAGGAAATGTACTCAGATGCACATATTTTATGAGTGATGGACTAAGGGTCTAAACTTTTTTCCTGGCTCCAAATTCTTTGCTCTTTTCACTGTACCTTAATTATTGCCTGTTTTAGAGAGTGTTGTACATTTCTTCATAAACAAGCCCAATTTTTGCCTGCCACCTGGTTTTTATGACTGTCCAGATTGATTTTTGTTTTAAATTTACATTTCGCAACTGTGGGCTTTTTTTCCTTTCCATTTATCTCTCGTCTCAGTCAGGAGGTTGGAAAAAATGAGAAATATGCTGGTTTTGTTTGGACTGAGAACATTCCAAAATATTTGGCTGTACCTCAAAACCCTGTTAAAATAATATTATTTATAACTTTCTGCTTGGTCAATTTTATTTCAAGTCAGGCTGTTTCCCACAGGAGACTTTTCTTTCTCCCTAATAGTAAGTTTGCTGCTTGAAAGCCTTAACACAAAACATTTTCCAAGACTCAGGTCCTTGCCTTCCTGATGAATGGAAACTTGTTAGACAATAGCCTCAACCACTGTGAAGCAGTTAATCTCAGGATCTCACCCTCAGGAGCTGCAGCATGGAGTGTTGGTGAGGAGAATGCCATCTGTTTACACATGAGCCATGGACTCACTAAGCATGATCTGTCCAGTGCACATAGGTTGCATTTCAGAGCTGGTCTTTGATGTCGAATGCTGTTTTCCAGATTGCCTTCTAAGGAACACAGTTAATTTCTACATTTCTCCTCAGTAAGGCTATTATTGTTAGCAGATTTGTTCAGCTGCCTTAGCAGCTTGGGATGTTTCATTGACTTTTGAGCAGATGATTTGATTTTCAGGCAGAGATGACGGAAGAGGTAGCTAGCAGAATCATTACAAGGGAACACCCACCGCAAATTGTGGAGAGGCAGGCTTTTGACAAGGCAGACCTCAAGGGGGAGACCTGTCTTTGCCTCGATATATAATAAAATGCTGTCTAAAACTGATGGCAAAGCAATGTGAATCATAGAGGCCAAGGACTTGTTAAACAAATACGGCTTCTCTGAAAGCCCATTCCATTTTCGACAAAAATGATGGTCAGTGAAGTGGCAATTGTCACAGTGAAATGACAATGCTTTGCTCCCAGGAGCAGTTCATCCACAGGGAATATGGGCAGAGAGACTGAATAATTAACCCAGAAAGCAGTTATGTAACTGGTTCCATTCCACAGCTTGCAGACTTGTGGCTTTATTTCAGACTTTTGAGACATTCCTACCCCAGCAGTTGCCAGTGACCACCATTACATTGCTTCATCTCCCTGTCTCTCTGGCAGCTAAATGCCTATTGATTTTCCCTGAACCCCACGCTCTCTTCATAACAGGAAGATCTGGTGGATATCATGTCAAATACAAAGGAAAGCCTCTGCCAGCCTGCACATTAGAACATGGTGTTTTAAAAGAAATGTGAAATATCGATGCAATTATAAATCAATAAAACCCTAGGGGAATGAGAATCTCATTTGAGAGAAGATCTTTAAGTTTTCTCTCTCTCTCTCTCTTTTTTTGTTGTTGTTGTCAAGAAAATCTGGATGAGCGAATGAAATTTATAAAGTAAAAACTATCAACAAAGTATTCTGTGCTGTTGCTGGGTCTGAGAAAAAGAAGACCACACATGCAGTATGATATGTGAAATGACACATATTGATATATCAGTTATGGGGTCAAAAATATCTCTCCCTTTTCACTTATGTTTTTGGTTGTTACCCCAAATTGTTATTATTTAAATTATTTTGCTCATGCTTTTCTCTTACATTATTTTCCAAATTCCTTATGTTCTCCTCATTTTGCCCTCTGTATTCTAGAAATATTTGTGGATTTCCAGGATACATTTTCGTGTCTTAGAAGCTTGTGCTAGTTTGCTTAACATAACTGCTATAATTCATGATTTGGAACCAGTTGGAGAACTGTGTTGTAACAGGGCTGCAGAGCTTCCACTAAGGCACATGGCCAAATCAGAGACAAGTCCGAGGGCATCACTAATGAGAGGAAAGTAGTAAGGCATAAAAAGTTGCACAAAGATTGAAATCCATTAAATTGGGTGGGGCTTCAGCAAGCAAATTTATCAGGCACCATGGTCTGGATCTGCCCTTCATCATGGCAGAGTTGTTTCTTATGCTAGACATAGATAATAGTGGCCAACTTCTTACAGAAGTTCTGAACCTGGTGAAGGAAAATGTAGAAGCATGAGAGAAGGATGGGAAGAAGGAAAGAAGTGGGAGAGAAATGGAAAATGGTTTGAGACTGTTGAAATGGGAGAAAATATCTTGGTTTTTTTACTTCATTTCTAAGGAATCACAGTTACAGAGACAAAAATGTAATGATCACTTATCCATAATTATGACAAAAATTGTGAGATTTATTATCCAAGGAGTATAAAGATAAGAAAGTATGAGCACAATCACAGTTGTGATGGTAGTAAGCATCACTGCATCATCGCCAAGGCTTTGTGGCAATGTGTTTGTAGTTTGTATTGTTTCTTTTTCTGTTAATTAAAAAACTGGTACATTTAAAAATAATTACTCAAGATTAATGCCTATAACTTATGTTTCACAGTTTAGTTGCTTTCACGTGCTTTTGAAATTTTTCTCATATTTGCAACTACAACTTACTTTGAACTTCCAGAAAATTCAAAGGAAGGAAGAGTCTGTATACTGACCTGCCGCTGACTCCCACAGCCCCAACTCTCATACCACATAAGTAATGCCCCTTGTATGTTGCTCTACTTTAGTTTACATCTTGATGGAAAATGAGAGGTGGTGTATCCAGTTCTGGAAACTTCCTTAGAAATTTAGCCATCATGGGCAAAATACAAAATTATTCCTCCAAACAGCAGTATGCTACCATGAGGACAGGGTACTTTTCTTCTTTTTTTGTCTCCTGCTTAGTTAGAATTTTTATATATTATTTACTTTCATAAAAATTGTAATACAACTGTACTAGCCACAGGACTGGAAAAGGTCAGTTTTCATTCCAATCCCAAAGAAAGGCAATGCCAAAGAATGCTCAAACTACTGCACAATTGCACTCATCTCACACGCTAGTAAAGTAATGCTCAAAATTCTCCAAGCCAGGCTTCAGCAATACATGAACGGTGAACTTCCTGATGTTCAAGCTGGTTTTAGAAAAGGCAGAGGAACCAGAGATCAAATTGTCAATATCCGCTGGATCATGGAAAAAGCAAGAAAGTTCCAGAAAAACATCTATTTCTGCTTTACTGACTATGCCAAAGCCTTTGACTATGTGGATCACAATAGACTGTGGGAAATTCTGAAAGAGATAGGAATACCAGACCACCTGACCTGCCTCTTGAGAAATCTGTACGCAGGTCAGGAAGCAACAGTGAGAACTGGACATGGAACAACGGACTGGTTCCAAATAGGAAAGGAGTACGTCAAGGCTGTATATTGTCACCCTGCTTATTTAACATCTATGCAGAGAACATCATGAGAAACGCTGGACTGGAAGAAACACAAGCTGGAATCAAGATTGCTGGGAGAAATATCAATAACCTCAGATATGCAGATGACACCACCCTTATGGCAGAAAGTGAAGAGGAACTCAAAAGCCTCTTGATGAAAGTGAAAGTGGAGAGTGAAACAGTTGGCTTAAAGCTCAACATTCAGAAAACGAAGATCATGGCATCCGGTCCCATCACTTCATGGGGAATAGATGGGGAAACAGTGGAAACAGTGTCAGACTTTATTTTTCTGGGCTCCAAAATCACTGCAGATGGTGATTGCAGCCATGAAATTAAAAGACACTTACTCCTTGGAAGGAAAGTTATGACCAACCTGGATAGCATATTCAAAAGCAGAGACATTACTTTGCCAACAAAGGTCCATCTAGTCAAGGCTATGGTTTTTCCTGTGGTCATGTATGGATGTGAGAGTTGGACTGTGAAGAAGGCTGAGTGCCGAAGAATTGATGCTTTTGAACTGTGGTGTTAGAGAAGACTCTTGAGAGTCCCTTGCACTGTAAGGAGATCCAACCAGTCCATTCTAAAGGAGATCAGCCCTGGGATTTCTTTGGAAGGAATGATGCTGAAACTGAAACTCCAGTACTTTGGCCACCTCATGCGAAGAGTTGACTCATTGGAAAAGACTCTGATGCTGGGAGGGATTGGGGGCAGGAGGAGAAGGGGACGCCAGAGGATGAGATGGCTGGATGGCATCACTGACTTGATGGACGTGAGTCTGAGTGAACTCCGGGAGTTGGTGATGGACAGGGAGGCCTGGCGTGCTGCGATTCATGGGGTCGAAAAGAGCGGACACGACTGAGCGACTGAACTGAACTGAACTGAGGGATGATTATAAAATACAGACTGTGATGGGGGAAAGATATCACCTTGTTTGATGTAATAGTCAGATGGAATATTTATAAAAATTATAATCTGTACTTTTCCTAAAAGTTATAGTTAATGCAAGAACTGCTGCTGCTGCTGCTGAGTCACTTCAGTCGTGTCCGACTCTGTGGGACCTCATAGACGGCAGCCCACCAGGCTCCACCGTCCCTGGGATTCTCCCAAGAACACTGGAGTGGGTTGCCATTTCCTTCTCCAATGTGTGAAAGTGAAAAGTTAAAGTGAAATCTCTCAGTTGTGTCCAATTCTTAGTGACCCCATGGACTGCAGCCTACCAGGGTCCTCCGTCAATGGGATTTTCCAGGCAAGAGTACCGGAGTGTGGTGCCATTGCCTTCTCTAAACATTCTTAAATATTGTATAGTGGCTTTGTTTTAGAAAATTTGTTCTGAGTTGTTCATAGAAATTACATAGATATCAGAAATTACACATATATTTGAGTTGGGATATTCCTGCAGAATAAGACAGCATACACAATCCTGAGTCTACACTAAAATTTGAAGTAAATAGATCTTTCCTTATGGTAGAGGCAAAGAAAAACATAAGGATTGTTTTTATATTTGTAATTTCAAATGGAAGCATCACTTAATGAAGCTAACTTTGCCAAAGGCCCACTTAATGATATTTACTTGGCTTAGGAAAATAGTATAAGAGACCCATTTGCCTTGGAAGGCTAGGAAGGAATTAAAATAGAGAAGAATTTGCCCTTCCAAAGGAAATTATTCAGTTGTCTAGATCTGAAATTTTTAGGTGATCATTCTGTATTCTCTGAAGTGACTGAGTCACATAGGTCTAAATTCACCATGGAAAATGCATTTAGACATATCCTGAATTATTTAGAGAGAAGCTCAATACTTCTATTACTAAAGAGGGGTATACAGGAAACCTTATGTAGTCAGTATCGGATGCAATAGTAACATTGGTGGAAAGTATCACCTTCAGTGAGTTGGACTGGTAAAATCTACGCATAAAAGATTTGATGAACACTACTACTGCTGCTAAGTCACTTCAGTCGTGTCTGACTCTGTGCGACCCCATAGATGGCAGCCCACCAGGCTGTCCTGTCCCTGGAATTTTCCAGGCAAGAACACTGGAGTGGGTTGCTATTTCCTTCTCCAATGCATGAAAGTGAAAAGTGAAAGTGAAGTCACTCAGTCGTGTCCGACTCTTCACAACCCCACAGATTGCAGCCCACCAGGCTCCTCCGCCCATGGAATTTTCCAGGCAAGAGTAATGGAGTGGGGTGCCATTGCCTTCTCCATTGATGAACACTACTTCTGGGTAAATCAAAAGACACCTGTAAATGTAGAAATTAAACACCTTGATAACACCTAAAATTCTAATCATGGAGACTTCTTAGAAAAGCAGAATTGGAATGTGATTGTGGTGTAGTAATTTTGAATTTATCCGATTTTATGATATACTTTTGTATGAAGTAAGTGTTAAAAGAAGAGAGATGGTTATATTGGAATCATTAAAAAGAGTTTTCAAGATGTAACGTTTGTCAGAATATCTCCAGTACGCAAGGAAAAAGATGTTCTTGCTAGTCTTCCAAATTCCTCAGACCTTTTGACAAGCAAATGCAAATGTGTGGATAAATGCATCTGACCTTTACAGTTTGATGACACACACTAAGACCAGCTACCTCAAGCAAGTTACTAATTATGATTTAGCTTCCCATGCGTATTGTCCTGTAGAAGAAACTCTGACTGACTGATGTGAACTTCCTTATCTTTTCTGGCAAATCTTTTTTGTCATTTGTAGATTGATAGTTAACTTGGTGACTATTGGTGGTTTGATTAGTGGGAGTTGATTTCTCTGAGCCAGATCAATCCTAGGTATAATGACAACATTGAGTTTTAAAGTTGAAGTGCTGGTGACCCCATAGAAATACCAACTTTGGTCTTCCTTAGGTGACCAGGAGGCTTTTCTGAGGTTAGTGTACTTTTGTCTTTCACTGAGCGCCAAGTATTGTCAAGCTCAGTAAACTGATTTCCCAGTGAGGAGCACAGAGTTAGAGAAAGATTGAAGTAGTATAAAACTACGTTTGAAAAACCCCAGATGCTAAGGAAAAAGAGATTGTGAGATGATAGAATATTGGATAAAGTAAAAGAAGAAAAGAATTTTATTATACTTCGTATTCTTTGTACTTTCAACATTTTGTTTTTCACTATGGGGCTTCTCAGGTGGTGCTAGTGGTAAAGAACCCGCCTGCCAATGCAGGAGAATTAAAAGATACTGGTTCAACCCCTAGGTCGGGAAGATCCCCTGGAGGAGGAAATGGCAACCCACTCCAGTATTCTTTCCTGGAAAATCTCATGGACAGAGAAGCCTGATGGGCTATAGTCCATGGGATCTCAAAGAGTCAGACATGACTAAAGTGACTTAACACACAGATTATATATGATAAAAATACATTGCAATTTGAATGTAAAAATTTAAATGAAATCAGAATGATGAAATAAATAGAATATTGATGCTTAATTATTCCCAGTCCTTAAGCTGGAAATTTATAGCTGATATTTACCTATGTTTAAACTAACATCTTATGTTTACACTGACATCTTCTGAGTGATTCAGATATAATTAACATTTACTGGGTACCTAGCATGCACAGGTACTGTGACCAGCTTGTTATACACTACACATAATAAAATTTGACCAAAACAACTGGTCAATTTAATCAAAGCAGTATTTGGAAGGCATGCTGTTCTTTAGGGCTTCCCATATGGTACAGCAGTAAAGAATCTGCCTACCAACGCAGAAGATGCAAAAAACACAAGTTTAATTCCTGGGTTGGGAAGATCCCCTGGAGTAGGAAATGGCACCCCACTCCAGTGTTCTTGCTTGTGAAATTCCATGGACAGGGGAGCCTGGTGGGCTACAGTCCCTGGCGTCACGAAGAGTCGGGCATGATTGAGCATGCCCTCGTACATGCAAACAGTTGTTCTTTCATCTTGAGGCTCTCTTTTAAATGACCTCCAAAAAACTAATTAATTTAGTTCTTCTTTCCTAATGCTCACATAATGGAACATCAGTCCCTTATTTCATCTTTTTTTTTTTTTTTCCAATGGGAAAACAATAAGAAGTCTGACTGGGTTCTTCACTATTCAGGGGAGTGACTGATGCAGCACCTGAAGGGACACAGCCTGCCAAGGGGTTTAAGTACTAACCAAAGAGCCCAAGTCAACAGCTTGAGAGCCTCAGGCAGGGATAGTTTTATCTCTTTGTATTAAAAGAAGTAACAGTTTTCATTTATCTTTCTTCTGTGTCAAATGTATTAAGTTAATGAGATTTTTAAAATGTCTCCTGTAAGTGTGGTCAGTGTCCTCCTTCCCTTCATCTAGGTGACCTGATCCTTCCAGGGCTACTTTGGATCCTTCCATTATTGTCCTTTGTCTCATAGCAGGTGGTCTGCCTGTCCAGACAGGTTGTCTAGAGGTGCATCTTTGCTTTGAGTCAAGCTGATTTCTTTTTCCCACCCTACTTTTATTTAGATACATCCTATTTTAAATATTGATGCCTTCTTGGTAATTTTGTGAATTTTATGTTTCCATTATTTTGTATAATGGAATGCTTTTAAGTCAAACTATAGTATTGGGGAAGGAGGCAATCTGGTATTACTAAATGACTTTAATCAAAGTAGCTGTCATAATGAGTCTGACCTCAATTTGGCAATTTTAAAAAACATAACTTTTGAATCTGTAGATTACCTTCAGTAGTATGGTCATTTTAACAATATTAATTCTTCCAATTCATGACCATGGTATATCTTTCCATCTCTTTGTGTCATCTCTAATTTCTTTCATTGGTGTTTTGCATATAGGTTTTTTTACCTCCTTAGTTAAATTTATTACTAGGTATTTTAGTATTTTTGATGTGATCACAACTGAGGTTGTTTTCACTTTCTAATAGTTAGAAATGCAACAGATTTCCTTATACTTATCTTGTATCCTGCAACCTTACTGAATCCATTGATGAATTATAATAGCTTTTTGGTAGCATGTTTAGGATTTTCTGTATCTGTCATCTGCAAATAATGACAGTTTTACTCATTCCTCTCCAATTTGGGTTGCTCTTAATTCTTTTTCTTATCTGATAGCTGTGGTTAGGTCTTCCAGTACAATGTTAAACAGAAGTAGCAAGAATGAGCATTCTTATCTTCTTCCTGACCTTAGAGGAAAAGCTTTCATATTTTCACTGTTGAGTATGATGTTAGCTGTAGGTTTATGATATATGACTTTTATTATCTTGAGGTTGTTGTTCAGTTGCCCAGTCATGTTTGACTATTTTCAACCCCACAGACTGAAGCATGCCAGGCTTCCCTGTTCCTCACCTGAAGTCTGCCCAAGATCATGTCCATTGCATCAGTGATGCCGTCCAGCCATCTCATCCTCTGATGCCCTCTTCTTCTTCTGCCCTCAATCTTTCCCAGCATCAGAGAGTTTTCCAATGCTCACACCAGGTAAGCAAAATACTGGAGCTACAGCTTCAGCATCAGTTCTTCCAATAAGTAGTCAGGGTTTGTTTCCCTTAAGATTGACTGGTTTGAACCCAATCAAAAAGTGGGGAAAAAGACCTAAACAGACATTTCTCCAAAGAAGACATACAGATGGCTAACAAACACATGAAAAGATTCTCAACATCGCTCATTATTAGAGAAATGCAAATAAAAAACTACAGTGAGATATCACCCCACACCAGTCAGAATGGCCATCATCAAAAAGTCTACAAACAATAAATGCTGGAGAGGGTGTGGAGAAAAGGGAACACTCTTGCACTGTTGGTGGGAATGTAATTGATTTGGCCACTATGGAAGACGGTATGGAGATACCTTAAAAAACTAGGAATAAAAGCATCATTTGATCCAGCAATCCCACTCCTAGTCATATACTCTGAGGAAACCAAAATTGAAAAAGACACATGTATTCCATTGTTCCTTGTGGCACTCTTTACAATGGCTAGAAAATGGAAGCAACTTAGATGTCCATTGACAGATGAATGAATAAAGAAGTTGTGGTACATATACACAATGGAATATTACTCAGCCATAAAAAGGAACACATTTGAATCAGTTCTAATGAGGTGGATGAGCCTAGAACCTATTATACAGAGTGAAGTAAGTCAGAAAGAGAAAGATAAATATCATATACTGATGCATATATATGGAATCTAGAAAAATGGTACTGAAGAATTTATCTACAGGGCAGCAATGGAGAAACAGACATAGAGAACAGACTTATGGACATGGGAGAGGGGAGGAGAGGGTGAGATGTATGGAGAGAGTAACATGGAAACTTACATTACCATATGTAAAATAGACAGCCAACAGGAATTTGCTATATGTCTCAGGAAGCTCAAACAGGGGCTCTATATCAACCTAGAGGGGTGGCATGGGGAGGGAGATGGGAGGGAGGTTCAAAAGGGAGGGGATATATGTATACCTATGGCTGATTCATGTTGAGGTTTGACAGAAAACAACAAAATTCTGTAAAGCAATTATCCTTCAATTAAAAAAAATAAATTAAAAAAAATATTGACTGGTTTGATCTCCTTGCTGTCCAAGGGACTTTCAGGAGTCTTCTCCAGCACCACAGTTCAAAGGCATAGTTGCCTTTATACTCACTCTGTTGAAAGTTTTTTTTTTTTTTTTTTTTTTATGACTGGATGTTGAATTTTGTCAAAAGCTTTTCCTTCATCTACTGAATTTATTATATGATTTTTATTCGTCAGTTTGTTAATGTGCCATATTACACTGATTGATCTGCAGATACTGAACCATCCTTGCATCCCTGTGATAAATCCTATATGATCATGGTGTATAATCCTTTTAACATATTGTTGAATTCACTTTCCATATATTTTTGTTGAGGATTTTTGCATCAGTATTCATCAATGATATGGGCCTGTCTGTGTTTTTCTTTTTTTGTGGTATCTTTGTCTGTTTTTGGTATCAGGGTGATGCTGGCTCCATAGAATGAGTTTAGAAGCATTCCTTCTGCAATTTTTAAAAAAATTTTGAGAGGATAGGTGTTAACTTTTCTCTAATTGTTTGGTAGAATCAATCTGTGAAGCCATCTGGTCCTGGACTTTTGTGTGTTGGGAGGATTTCTTTTTATTTTTACTGATTCAATTTCATTACTAGTAATTGGTCTGTTTATATTTTCTATTTCTTTCTGGTTCAGTGTCAGAAGAGTGAACATTTCTAGGAATTTTTCCATTTATTCTAGATTGTCCATTTTATTGGTGTATGATTGTTCATAGTAATCTCTTATGATCTTTTGTATTTCTCTACCATCAGTTGTAACTTCTTTCTCATTTTTGATTTTATGAATTTGGGCCCCATCTCTGTTTTCTTGCTAAATCTGACTAAATGTTCATCACTTTTGTTTGCAGACGTAACAAAACAGAAGCAGAGTTATAGATGCAGAGAACAAACAAGTGGTTACCAAAGCAGAGGAGAGTGAGGAGAGGAAAGAAATATGAGGAGGATTAAGAGGTACAAATTTCCAGTCAGAATAAATGAGTCACAGGTATGAAAGGTGGGGTATATTGTCAATAACTGTGGTACTGTATTGTAGCTAGGTTTAACCGTGATAATCATTTTGAAATGTATGAAGTAAGGCGAAGTGAAGTGAAGTCACTCAGTCGTGTCTGACTCTTTGTCACCCCACAGACTGTGGCCCACCAGGTTCCTCCATCCATGGAATTTTCCAGGCAAGAGTACTGGAGTGGGTTGCCATTTCCTTCTCCAGGGGATCTTCCTGACCCAGAACTTGAACCCAGGTCTCCCACATTGCAGGCAGACACTTTACCATTTGAGCCACCAGGGAAGCATATAGAAATACAAAATCACTATGTTGTGTAGCAGAAAACAGCATAGTGTTGTAGGTCAATTATACTTCAACAACAGACAAATATACAAAAACAGATCAAATTCATGGTTACCAGAGGTGAGAAGGGGTCGCAGAATTAGATGAAGGCAGCCAAAAGGCACAAACCAGAAAAAAATGCATTTGAGTTAAAGTTCTTTTGTAAAATTAAGACTATTTACTGTGGGGAAAAAGCAAGGAATAATTTTATTCTCACTTTGGTATGCAGTCAAATTTAAGTAGCATTGCTATGATAGAAGTGGTTTGGAATTCAGATAGGGCTCCATTTTTAGCTTTACTCTTAAGTGACAGTAAGGTGATCACTTTAACTCTCTATTTCTTAGTTTCCTTTCCTAAAAAGATGTGACTGACTTAAATGATTTTTTTAGGATTTCTATCAGTTCTAAGACTCTATAAGGCATGCTGTTATATATCAAAGTCCTTTATACATAAAAGAATATTCTGAAAGTACAGTTGTGTAGAGAGACATGAGATGCATTAAAATAAAGTGGAATGGAGCAACATTACTATCTTGGACTCACATGTTGTATATATGATTATATGCTATCATGAGCTTCAAATAGCATCAACGAGGCCAGTTTGAGAAGGTGCATTATCTCCTCTTTTGTTGAAAGCAATACTGCCTAATGGAACTACAATGTGAGCCATATATGGCTCATATATAGATTATATATGAGCTCATATAGATTATATATATATATATAGTAGTTCCATTTAGTTTATGTATATATACTATATATATATATGTAGTTCCATTTAGATTATATATATATATATATATAATCTAAATTTTTAGTAATCACATTAAAATGAAAATTAAATGAGATTAATTTTGCTATTTATTTTATTTAAATTGATAAATATAAAACATTATTTCTTGAACATGTAATCAATGTAAACAATTTTAATGTGATATTTTGCATTCATAAGGGGGGAAAAAACTAAGTCTAAGAAGTCTGGTACATATTGTATACTTATAGCATATCTACATTTGGATTAGACTCATGTCAATAGCAACATGCAACTAGTAGCTACAATATTGGGGAGTGTAAATCTATTGTTTTATTCTAATCATAACTTAAAAAATTATGTACTAAAAAGATATGAAGAAAACTTCCTCCTAGCTTTGTATTCAGTTGAATTTCAGTTAATCATTTGAGATCATTGTGTTTGCCCAGGTTTTGACAGTAAGGCCAGTTTCACAAGAGCACAAACTGCAGGAGTGTCAGTCATCTTTTAGGGAATGTAGGTTGTGCAATGAATACCAATTATATGGCCTCCATGACAAGGGCTGTGATGGCTTTGCCTAGAGTTTCAATAATGGAGTCGACTTGAACTAGAAAGTGACATATTTCATTGTGTTCACTGCAAAACTGATACCTTATCAGAAAAACTATTTTTCTAGTGTCTCTAGAATATTGACCACTGTAAACAGATTTATAAAAGTTTCACATATACTGCATAGTTCTTTCTGCAAACCCCAAAGCAGAAAAAGTCCAGATTTGTGCTTTATTGCAAATATTTTGCACAATATTGGACTGAGAGCTTGAATAGAGATGTTACATAATAATTAGCTTTTTGAGCAAAAGCATTTAAAAACATTTTCTTCACTATTTGTTCCATATTTCTATTTTAAAATAGAAATATGAGATGTTTGGGGACATTCTCAGTAGAGAAGAGCTAGAGCTTGGTTTGAATCTGGTTTTAAATATGCTGAAGCTTCCATTCATGAAGTTCATGTTAATTAACAGAGACTGTCTCTGTGAAATGTATCTGTCACATGAGTTAAATTCATATCAACTTCTTTGTAGAATTTTAAACTTAAAAAGTATCTTTAAAATGGATTAATCTTCACCTTATAGATATGTGGCGAGTTTACAATGAATGATAAATATAGTGCATCCAGTGAGTGAAAGACATCAGAATTCTAACTCTTCACTCCAGTGTTAATTTAAGACCTAAGTTTCTTCAAATTCTTGAACTTCACAAGGGTTATGGAATTTCAAGATACTTAAACATCAAGGAGTTAAGCAGACATAAACTGTTACATATAGGGACCTTAAGATTTCTTCTAGTCAGCAGTTCCTAACTCTGGTACTTAGATCAAGATTGTGCTGGAGTCATCTACAATGCTGATTATTAGCATGAATTTCTGGCTTGTCTCCTCACCTTCCAATCAGGGACTTTCAGAGCAGGTCTTGGGACTATAATTTTTAATCAAAGCCCTCAGGTGATCTGTAGAGTCAGATTAGAGAATCCTGTCTTGTGTTCCCAGGTGGCACTAGAGGTGAAGAACTCACCTGCCAATGCAAGAGACATAAGACGTGGGTTCAATCCCTGGGTCTGAAAGATCCCCTGCAGGAGGGCATGGCAACTCACTCCAGTATTCTTGCCTGGAGAATCCCATGGACAGAAGAGCCTGGTGGACTACAGTGCATAGGATTGCAAGGAGTCAGACATGAATGAAGCGACTTAGCGCACACGTCCTGTGTTCTACAACTGAGAAAATATAAAATGGGAGAATTTCTAGTATTTGCCTTATATCTTGAGGCCACAAATGTCAGGCTTAGGATTAGAAGCTATTTGAGTGTTTGCCTAAATGACCTTGTCCCCTCTAATAATATTCCATACCATATATTGAACTAATTAAGGAGAAGAAAAAGGGACATATTGTAGGCATATTTTCAGCAATGAAGATTTTTAAAAATGGGTTTACTTGGTTTAAAATTAGCCAAACAGATTTCCTTTAACCCAGTTATTGATATTTTGCTTAATCAAGCTATCAAATTTTATAATAGAGTTCTTCAGAAAATCTTGCAAGCAAGTTTTCCTAAGCCCTTCTTTCATTTTTAAGGTATATGAGTTCTAAGATATTGTGAGATGATGCCCATATATTTTCTGCAGCAGCTGGAATCGTTTAGGTAGGTTTATGTAAATTTTATGCAAATGTAACACATTTTATGCCCCCAAACTTATGGCGATCATAACTATTTTATTCACCAAAACTTGGCCTTCAGCAAGATCCTACTGAGGACTGATGATCTATGCAGCTTCCTTCTGCTTGGATTTTTGTGACATTTATCATCACCCTACTTGGATACTTGAAGACTTACAGTACGTGCATTTAGGGTTGAAATAAAACTCTGATTTTCCTCCAACCCAGGCTAAATTATTTACCACAAACATTTAGAGACTCTTTCCTTGGAGTTTCTTTTCTAGTTTCCCAGCACTACTCATCTTGATTCATTTTTGCCACAAAATAACAATTGTTTAGATTAGAATTTTACTATGTAAAAAGACACACCCCAGTATATATAGAAAGTCTTACCAAATTTTATTAGATTTAAGAGTAACTGTTTGCCAACAGCTAAATTTAGAAAAAGTAAGTTCCTGACAATACAGTTCTAGAGGAAATTTTAAGAGGTGATGATTTCATTAATTTTCAGAGTTTTATAGCCAGCTGGCAAAGGTTTTTCTATAACACTGTAGCTTACTGTCTTTGAAATTACTTTCTTTCTTAAATTAACCTGACTTAAAATGAGATAAAATTGGCGTCTGTATAATCTCAAAAGTATATTAACCAACTTAGATAATGGTACCCTCAGTTTATAACTGCTGCAATGTACTCTGTAAAAAGAGATTGATATTAGGAACATTTATAGATCTGTGTATTAGTTTTATCGACAGACAAATAACACTTAAAAATGGAATCATATATACCTAATCTTCTAGCCTTAAAGAAGAATTACCCATTTAAGTTATCAGTTCCTAGTTGTCCCACTTATGAGGATGGATAGACCACCAAGCTTGGAGCCAGAGGAACCAGATTCAGGTAATGGTCCTATCACTTTACTTATGTGACTTTAGGTTGGTAACAGAATTTCCCTGGGTCTCTGTTTCTTCAGCTCCAAAGTGGAAACATTAATACTAATGTTGCCTTCTTCACATGGTATTATAAAAGTAAAATTATGTGAGTGACAAGAGGAGAAATTGTGTTCCCCAGAATTTTAAGGGGTTTGTCTCATGGAGAGAGAACAAGTCAGAGTAAGTGGTTAGACACAGAATGTACACACCCGACAGTGTGTGCAGGGGAGAGTCCTGAATTAAGATGATCATATCTGAGCAGCAGGAGGGAGAGAGAGCAAAGAATACCAGGGAAGGGAGAACATGGTGGAAAGGAAATGGCCAGGTGCCATAAGTATAACCACTCCTGGGACAGAAAGGTTTAGAGAGTGTTTACGAGTGGATGGATGGATGGAATGAATGATCAGTGGTTGGACAAAAGAATCAACAGATGGATGGACAGACATATTCAGTAAGTCCCTGCACCAAGTTTTAAGAAAGTCATTAGTCAAGACCTAGTTTGGAGTGACTGCTCAATGGGCAAAGGAGTCCTCAGGGAGGCCCAGAATTCTTCAGGCTTAACATGTAAAATTTTTTTTCAGTTTTAACACAAGTGCCAGGTATTTCTGTTTTTTAAATATGTCTAATGGTGTGTGAGCTGACTACTTCAGGGGAAACCTGATGCCACTGCTAGAAGTCCTAGCCTTCTTCAGGTTATTTTAAAATCTTGATCCTAGTGACTGCTGCCTTGGATCCTAATTCTGTCTTCACAGTTGCAGAGCACTTTCTCTCCCTTTGACACAGGGTTGCATTTCTTTAAGCAATGGGCTTGATGCCTGGATAAGGGTGGAGAACTATATTGTGTGTGTCAGCTCATGAATGTCAGCACTTTGAACCTCTGGAAAACATTACAAGTCATGTTAAATATGGAGTATTGAGAGTTAATTCCTACTTTTTCTAATATTCTCCAAATTAGAGAACATACAAGTCATGCATTATTTATGAGTCAAGTTCTCCCTGAAGGAGCAAACAGGCCTATGAAAGCCTATTTTACCTATGACATTTATGAAGTAGAGCACCAGGTTATTTTGTAATATTGTGGCTCTATAGTATTGTGTTTTCATAGAGAATTGAAACTATCATCAAAAACTTATCTTCCACTTTGTCAGTGATATGAAGGGTGAATCTTGTATCCTAGACATTCATCATTTATTCCTTTAACATTCACCCACATTTTATTTATATATTTATACATCATTCATTAATCAAACACTCACTTATTAGGCATTTGGCTAGGGGTCAGTGCTAGAGAGATGGGGTAGAGTGGGACATGGTTTTTGGCCTAAAACATGGTGGTCAGTTGTCTAACATAAGAGGCCACATTGAGGTATCAAGAATAGAACTGAGGAAAAGGATTGGGGAACAAATAATAAGGAACTTACCAACTCGATGGACCTGAGTTTGAGCAAGCTCCAGGAGTTGGTGATGGACAGGGAGGCCTGGCATGCCACAGTCCTTGGGGTCGCAAAGAGATGGACGTGACTGAAGTGAACTGAACTAAATAAGTAACTACTGGGTGATGGAAGGAAAATGGCATTTGAAGTAGAAATACTAAGGTGATTCAAGAGTGTCAGTATGAAGGTGTGATCCACCAAAGTTATAAACCTATAGCTTTGGGAGAACCATATTGCTCTAGATTCTTTATCTACCATAAAAGAAAACTGAGGTCTTGCAGGGGCATAGGGCAAGTCATGGTCCCCTGGGGACTAGATCTTCTCAATCCATACCCAAGGTTTAGATATAGTCCCAGATGACCTCATCTTGTTAGTGGAAAGCATCAGGAAACTAGTGAATGCCTATTTCCTGCAGTATTTTGTTTTATTGTATTGTGATGGTATCTACAGTTGCATACCTTTTATTTCTATTATAAACAAATTATCTCATAGAATAATTACCTTTTCAAATACTTTTAATTGTGCCTAGTTCTCTCCATATAAAGCCTTTTTTTTCAGTCCCTCTTCTAATAACATTCTCTGGATGGCATCTTTAATTTTCCAGATCAGTTGTTTACTAACAGTATCCTAAGAGTTTATGTACTCTAAAGGTTACCTTGCTAATTTTTAAAAGCTAGGATACCTTGAAGAATTTTCTAGTTTAGGTCTCCAGCAATATCTGGCAAAACTATATGTCATTCTATGACTAATTTCAGTGAGAGATATTTAATAAGTTTATTTTTATTTATTTTTCTATTGAAGTATAGTTGATTTGATTTAGGTCATCCTGATGCTAAAGCTGAAGCTACAATACTTTGGCCATGTGATACAAAGAACCGACTCTTTGGAAGAGACCCTGATGTTGGGAAGGACAGGAGGACAAGAGGAGGATGGGATGACAGAGGATGAGGTGGTAGGATGGCATCACTGACTCAATGGACATGAGTTTGAGCAAAGTCTGGGAGACAGTGAAGGACAGGGAAGTCTGGAGAGCCGCAGTCCATGGGGTTGCAAAGAGACATACATGACTTAGCAACTAAACAAACATAGTTGATTTGCAATATTAGTTTCAAGGGTACAGCATGGTGATTAAATATTTTTATAGATTTTATTCCATTAAAAATTATTACAAAATAATTTATATATTGCACTATGCTGTAATATATTCTTGTTGCTTATCTATTTTATACACTATTATTATTCAGTCACTAAGTTGTGTATGACTTTCTGTGACTCTATGGACTGCAGCACTCCAGGATCCCCTGTTCTTCAGAATTTGCTCAAATTCATGTGAATAGCTATCTAACCATTTTATACATGGTTGTTTGTATCTCTTAATTCTGTACCCCTGCATGTGTGCATGCTAAGTTGCTTCAGTTGTATCTGACTCTTTGTGACCCAATGAACTGTAGCCTGCCAGATTCTTCCATCCATGGGATTGTCCAGGCAAGAATACTGGAGTGAGTCACCATGCCCTCCTCCAGGGGATCTCCTGACCCAAGGATTGAACCTGCCTCTCTTATGTCTCCTGCATTGGCCGATGGGTTCTTTTACTACTAGCACTACCTGGGAAGCCCTCTCATACCCCTGTCTTCCCCAAGCCCTTTTCCCTTTCCCCACTGGTTTCTACTAGTTTCTTTTCTATATTCATGAATCTATTTCTGTCTTGTTATGTTCATTCACTTTATTCCATATATAGGTGACAACATACAGTATTTGTTTTCTCTGTCTGACATTTGATTAAGCATAATACTCTCTAGGGCCATCCATGTTGCTTCAAATAGCAGAATTTGATTCTTTCTTTATGGCTGAATATATATTTATCCATTCATCTGCTGATGGACATTTGGATTGCTTGCATATCTTGGCTGTTATAAAGAATGTTGCTGTAAACATTGGAGTGGATCTATTTTTTCATATTAGTTCTTTCTTTCTTTCTGGTAAAGAATCTGCCTGCAATGTGGGAGACCTGGGTTTGATCCCTGGGTTGGGAATATCCCCTGGAGAAGGGAATGGCTACCCATTCTAGTATTCTGGCCTGGAGAATTTTGTGGGCAGAGAAGCCTGTCAGGCTACAGTCCATGGGGTCTCAAAGAGTTGGACCTGACTGAGCGACTTTCACTTCACTTCATATATATGTGTGTGTGTATATATATACACACACCCAGCAGTCGAATTGTTGGATCCAACGGTAGTTCTATTTTTAATTTTATTGAGCAACTTCCATATTGTTTTTCAAGTGACAGGGCCAATTTACATTCCTACCAAATATACCAGGGTTTCATTTTGTCCACATCCTCAAAAACATTTATTTGCATACTTTTTGATGATAGCCATTTTGACAGGTGACACTGTGGTTTTGATTTGCATTTCTCTAATAATTAGTGATGTTTAGCATCATCGCATGTGACTGTTAGTCATCTGTATGTCTTCTTTGGAAAAATGTCTATTCTGGTCTTCTGCCCATTTTGTAATCTGGTTGTTTGTTTGTTGATATTGAGTTGAATCAGCTGGTTTTATTTTTTGAATATTAACCTTTTGTAGGTCATACCATTTGTAGATATTTTCTCCCATTATGTCAATTGTTTTGTTGGTAACTTTCTATGCTGTGAAAAAAGCCTTAAATTTAATTAGGTTTCACTGCTTTTCCAACCAGCAAAGTGACTTCCCTGTGTTAGACCAGGCCTGGGGTGTCCATTATGTGGCTGTAATAGCTCACTACCCAGAGTATATTCTCCACCCATTTCATCTCTCTTTTCCTATGAGTAATTTTCTGGGGGCACAGGTCCCAAACTGACTGTTTCTCTTTCCTTCCTACCTGGTTCCATGTGGATCTTTCTTACAGCTTTGGTTGACCAGGAGTCTTTCAGTCAGTTCCCAATTAGCATTTAATGAGAACTGTTCCACATTTAGGTGTATTTTTTGATGTATTTTTTGATGGTTGGAGGTGAGTTCCATGTCTCCTATTTCACCAACTTGATCAATTGATAATTGTTTATTTTTATGATATACTGAAGTTTACAGTTTTCTAACAAAGAGTGATATGATCTAAATTACCAAGCAACCAAGAATTTAAATGAAGAGGTTAAAAAAAATGACCATTAGTCTAATCCCCATACTATCCATTTGAGCATCAAATTCCACAAATCTTGTTTACAAAGTCTTTACTTTTTTCCCTCTCTTTAAAGACAATATCAGCCTCAGAGAACCTGGTAAATTAGTAGACCAAAGGGAATTCTAACCTTTTGATTTTTAGTCTCATTTCTCCATATGATGCCAATGTGGACATAGGGGGCCCATGCACACATCAAAGAAGATCATACTAAAGATAGAAAAAGGAAAAATAAGAAGGAAATGAGGAAAGAAAATTGAAAAAAAGAAAACAGTAATCTCCCCTTTGGTGAGCTCTGGATATAAATAAGGGTGAGGTTAAAAAGTGAGTCATTATTCCATTGCCTAATCCTTTTGTGGGGTAAAACAATGATGCTATGAAATAGATGCTGTTAAAGAGGCATTTATGTGACTATTAGCCTCTGGAACAATAGACAGGCAGCAGTGTGTTGTTCTGGAGAATATTCAAAGAGGAGGAGTCATTTTGTCCTTTTAAAAATTTAATATCTTTTTTTTTTCTTTCCTGTATCATTTGAAAGAGGCTCCTTTTTTCCTTTTCTTAAGCAAAGTAAGTATTTTTCCCTAGCAGGTAGTGAGTGAATTCTTTTTGCCAGCAGGAAGAAAAGCAATTTTTTGAATGCCAAAAATAGCTCCTTTGTGTGAATATATAACATCGCCAAAGACATTCTCGAGAAGAAAGGAAAGAGTCATGATCTGAATTAATATTTTTAAAATATACAGTCAGTGGAATGTTAGCAATATAACAGAAACACATTGATAATGAATAGACTGAAAAGAAACAAGTGATCTGATCTATAATCAAAACAGCCCCCCAAATCTGAAAGTTTCTCCTGTTTGCAATGCTTCTGGCTTTTTGTGTGGTCTCAGAATGATAATTCATCACCCAAGACCATGTCTATGGGACATAGGTGTTTCTAGTCATCCTATTTACTTCAAGACATTTCTTCCCTTCCATTCCTTCTATTACCTTTTTTCTATGCAACATGCAAAGAACAGCTATGACCAACCTAGACAGCATATTAAAAAGCAGAGACATTAGTTTGCCAACAAAAGTCTGTCTGGTCAAAGCTATGGTTTTTCCAGTAGTCATGTATGGATGTGAGAGTTGGAGTATAAAGAAACCTGAGCACTGAAGAATTGATGCTTTTGAACTGTGGTATGGGAGAAGACTCTTGAGAGTCCCTTGGACTGCAAGGAGATCAAACCAGTGAATCCTGAAAGGAAATCAGTCCTGAATATTCATTGGAATGACTGATGCTGAAACTCCAATACTTTGGCCATCTGATGTGAAGAACTGACTCATTGGGAAAGACCCTGATTCTGGGAAAGACTGAAGGCAGGAGGGGAAGAGGACAACAGAGGATGAGATGGTTGGATGGCATCACTGACTCAATGGACATGAGTTTGAGCAAGCTCCAGTAGTTGGTGATGGACCGGGAAGCCTGGCATGCTGCAGTCTATGGGGTCACAAAGAGTCAGACACGAATGAACAACTGAACTGAACTGATACAACATTGCCAAGTAAGCAAAGCATTTGCAAATATTTTCTCTCAATCTGTGGGATGTCCTTTTGGTTTTTTTATTTTTATTTTTTTTAATAGTTTCCTTGACTGCAAAAGCTTTTGAGTTTATGTAGGACCCATTTGTTTATTAGTGGTGGTGGTTATCTATTGCTTTTACCCACCAAGTATCACTTCCTGTTTTATTGAGTTACACTTCCTTTTTCTTTGAAGAACTTACGACCCTTGTTCTATGTGATTTTTGTGGCGCTGTGAGCCCAGCTGTCCTGCCTTTCTTCCCACTAGTCAATAGACATGTGAGCAAGCTTAAACAGTGAGATAATCTCCCATAAATTTGAATCTTGAGTTGTTGTTGTTGAGTCGCTGAGTCATGTCCGACTCTTTGTAACTCCATGGACTGCAGCATGCCAGGCTCCTCTGTTCTCCACCATCTCTGGAAGTTTGTTCAAATTCCATTAAATCAGTGGTGCAATCTAACCACCTCATACTCTGTCACCCCCTTCTCCTTTTGCTTTCGATCTTTCCCAACATCAGGGTCTTTTCCAATGAGTCTGCTGTTTACATCAAGTGGCCAAAGTATTGGAGTTTCAGCATTAGCATCAGTCCTTCCAATGAATATTCAGGGTTTATTTCCTTTAGGATTGACTGATTTGATCTCCTTGAAGTCCAAGGGACTCTCAAGAGTCTACTCCAGCACCACAATTCAAAAGCATCAATTCTTTGGTTCTCAGCCTTCTTTATGGACCAACTGTAATATCCATACATGACTACTTGAAAAAACATAGCTTTGACTCTATTGATCTTTGTTGGCAAAGTGATAGCTCTGCTTTTTAATATGCTGTTGAGATTTGTCATAGCTTTCTTTCTAAGCAGCAAATATCTTTTAATTTCATGGCTGCAGTTGTCATTTGCAATGATTTTGGAGCCCCTCAACAAAGCTAGTGAAGATGATGGAATTCCAGCTGAGCTATTTCAAATCCTGAAAGATGATGCTGTGAAAGTGCTGCACTCAATATGCCAGCAAATTTGGAAAACTCAGCAGTGGCCACAGGGCTGGAAAAGGTCAGTTTTCATCCCAATCCCAAAGAAAGGCAATGCCAAAGAATGTTCAAACTACCACACAATTGCACTCGTCTCACACGCTAGTAAAGTAACCCTTAAAATTCTGCAAGCCAAGCTTCAGGAATACATGAACCATGAACTTCCAGATGTTCAAGTTGGTTTTAGAAAAGGCAGAGCAACCAGAGGTCAAATTGCCAACATCTGCTGGATCATGGAAAAAGCAAGAGAGTTCCCGAAAAACATCTATTTCTGCTTTCTTGACTATGCCAAAGCCTTTGACCATGTGGATCACAATAAACTGTGGAAAGTTCTGAAAGAGATGGGAATACCAGACCACATGACCTGCCTCTTGAGAAACCTGTATTCAGGTCAGGAAGCAACAGTTAAAACTGGACATGGACAACAGACTGGTTCCAAACAGGAAAAGGAATACATCAAGGCTGTATATTGTCATCCTACTTATTTAACTTAAATGCAAGTACATCATGAGAAATGCTGGGCTGGAGGAAGCACAAGCTGGAATCAAGATTGTCGGGAGAAATATCAATAACCTCAGATATGCAGAAAATGAGGAAGAACTAAAGAGTCTCTTGATGAAAGTAAAAGCAGAGAGTGAAAAAGTTGGCTTAAAGCTCAACATTCAGAAAACTAAGATCATGGCATCCCGTCCCATCACTTCATGGCAAATAGATGGGGAAACAGTGGACACAGTGGCTGACTTTATTTATTTATTTTTTTGAGCTTCAAAATCATTGCAGATGGTGATTGCAGCCATGAAATTAAAAGACTCTTGTTCATCGGAAGGAAAGTTATGACCAACCTGCTGCTGCTGCTAAGTTGCTTCAGTCGTGTCTGACTCTGTGCAACCCCATAGATAGCGGCCCACCAGGCTCCCCCATCCCTGGGATTCTCCAGGCAAGAATACTGGAGTGGGTTGCCATTTCCTTCTCCAATGGAGGAAAGTGAAAATTAAAAGTGAAGTCGCTCAGTCGTGTCCCACCCTTAGCAATCCCATGGACTGCAGCCTACCAGGCTCCTCCATCCATGGAATTTTCCAGGCAAGAGTACTGGAGTGGGGTGCCATTGCCTTCTCCATATGACCAACCTAGACAGCATATTAAAAAGCAGACATTACTTTGCCAACAAAGGTCTGTCTTGTCAAGGCTATTGTTTTTCCAGTAGTCACGTATGGATGTGAGAGTTGGAGTATAAAGAAAGCTGAGAGCTGAAGAATTGATTCTTTTGAACTGTGGTGTTGGAGAAGACTCTTGAGAGTCCCTTGGACTACAAGGAGATCCAACCAGTCCATCCTAAAGGAGATCAGTCCTAGGTGTTCATTGGAAGGACTGATGCTGAAGCTGAAACTCCAATCTTTTGGCCACCTGATGTGAATAACTGACTCATTTGAAAAGGCCCTGATGCTGGGAAAGATTGAGGGTGGGAGAAGGGAATGACAGAGGATGAGATGGTTGGATGGCATCACCGACTCAATGGCCATGAGTCTGGGTAAACTCTGGGAGTTGCTGATGGACAGGGCTGCTGTTCATGGGGTCTCAAAGAGTGGGACACAACTGAGTGACTGAACTGAACTGAATGGTGTTAGAAAATGTTCTAGTTTCATTCTTTTACAAGTGGTTGACCAGTTTTCCCAGCACCACTTGTTAAAGAGATTGTCTTTTCTCCATTATATATTCTTGCCTCCTTTGTCAAAGATAAGGTGTCCATAGGTGCATGGATTTATCTCTGGGCTTTCTATTTTGTTCCATTGATCTATATTTCTGTATACTGTGTTGATGACTGTAGCTTTGTAGTATAGTCTGAAGTCAGACAAGTTGATTCCTCCAGTTTCATTCTTCTTTCTCAAGATTGCTTTGACTCTTCAAGGTTTTTTGGAATTTCCATATAAACTGTGAAATCATTTGTTCTAGTTCTCTGAAAAATACCATTGGTAGCTTGATGGGGATTGCATTGAATCTATAGATTGCTTTGGGTAGTATACTCATTTTCACTATATTGATTCTTCCAATCCATGAACATGGTATATTTATCCATCTATTTGTGTCATTTGATTTCTTTCATTAGTGTTTTATAGTTTTCTATATATAGGTCTTTTGTTTCTTTAGGTAGATTTATTCCTAAGTATTTTGTTCTTTTTGATGCAATGGTGAATGGAATTGTTTCCTTAATTTCTCTTTCTATTTTCTCATTGTTAGTGTATAGGAATGCAAGAGATTTCTGTGCATTAATTTTATATCCTGCAACTTTACTACGTTCATTAATTAGCTCTAGTAATTTTCTGGTGGAGTCTTTAGGGTTTTCTATGTAGAGGATCATGTCATCTGCAAACAGTGAGAGTTTTACATCTTCTTTTCCAATCTGGGTTCCCTTTATTTCTTTTCTTCTCTTATTGCTGTGGCTAAAACTTCCAAAACTATGTTGACTAGCAGTGGTGAGAGTGGGCAACCTTGTCTTGTTTCTGACTTTATGGGAAATGCTTTCAATTTTTCACCATTGAGGATAATGTTTGCTGTGGGTTTATCATATATGGCTTTTATTATGTTGAGGTATGTTCCTTCTATGCCTGCTTTCTGGAGGGTTTTTATCATAAATGGATGTTGAATTTTGTCAAAGGCTTTCTCTGCATCTACTGAGATAATCATATGGTTTTTACCTTTCAATTTGTTAATGTGGTGTATCACATTGATTGATTTGTGAATGTTGAAGAACCCTTGCATTAATTAAACAGTTTCTAATGTTTGTTTTCATGGGCTAAAGTCATGCTTGTGAATTTCAATTTGTCTTCTATCTTATCCACTTTATATCAATCTTCCCTTTCCAACTGCTTGTGTTGAACTCCCAAGCTGCAGTGTCAAACTATAGACAACAGCCTTATGGAGGCTGATTAAGCATCTCTCAGAATTGTGTAATGTCAGATATTATTTTTAAAAAAGCCTGTCTCTCTATTTATCTATCAACATCAATCTATTGATCTATCATCTATCTATCTAATCTACCAAGTCTATCTATTCTAAAGGGTTTCCTTGTCTAAATATTGCATGAACTCTACCTCCTGGATAATGCACATTTTGACATCTATAAGTGGTTCTGCCACAACAAAACTTAAAATGTGGGAATGGCTTCAGAAACAGGCAGAGTGTAGAAGTAGGAAACACTGTAAGAATTTTGAGGATAGTGTGGGTGAAAACTTCAAAATGCTTTGAACATACTATTCATAGAATTTTGAATTTTGTAGAGACTGATAGTGAAGACTTAGAAGAATGAGAGAGAAATCTTGGAAGTTGCAGTAAAGGGCAGATATTAGCAGTACCTTCACTTTTGATAATATGGAAACTAGGAAATGTGCCTAATAAACTGGAGGCTCTAGCTAAGGAGATTTCCAAGCAAAGCGTTTTGATAACACCTGGTTTCTTCTTGCTACTTGAAATAAAATGTGAGATGAGAGAGAGGAAGAGAAACTCAGCAAAGAGCTATCAAACCAAGAGAAGGCATACATGATGGTTTGAAAGCTCTCAGACTCTTCAGATGTTCCAAGATGATAAAACTGAAGAAGAAAAAAAACAAAAAAAAAAAACACGGTTTCTCTGAACAAACATCAAATCTAGGGTAACTTTAGGAAAACATTGTATGAAGGAAGAGATAAAGTTCAGAGTGTAACTACCATATCTTTTATTAAGATCTTTAAAAGATCTATTAAATTCCATCTATTAAAAAGATTGATGCTTTTGAACTGTGGTGTTGGAAAGGACTCTTGAGAGTCCCTTGGACTTCAAGGAGATAAACCACTCAATTGTGAAGGAATCAGTCCTGAATATTCATTGGAAGGACTGATGCTACAGCTGAAACTCCAATACTTCAGCCACCTGATGTGAACAACTGACTGACAGGGAAGCCTGGTGTGCTGCAGTCCATGGGGTCTCAAAGAGTCAGACATGACTGAGTGACTGAACTGGACTAAAAAGATCTGAGGTAGTGCCTCAAAGAACCTTCCAACAGACTAAGGCCCATTGAAGGAATTAAGTACATTCCAAGGAACCTCTCAATCAAATAGTAGGGTTTCTAGGAATTTTCAGGACATTGTCCTTTAGTTATCTCCAAAGAATCCCTAAAAAGGGAGGGGTTTATCCAGAAGAGGTTTGTGGGTATGCTTTTTGTCTACTGGATTTGACATCAAGAAGTTCTATAGGAAACTCACAAAGTTGTTAAATATAGGCAGAAGCATTGCTGGTTTGGACTGAGAGAGCAGAGATAGTATTAATGGGGAGAGACTGACCTTTGAATCACCAGAATTTTAACACGTGCTGCATTTTATGAAAATGGAGAGATGACTCAGAGGGTAGAACCAGGAGCCTTGTGGACAAAGTAGAGAAACATGAAGAGTTATTTCTGATATGAGATCTAGTCAAGAGCTTCTAATATTTGCCTGGCTGAATTTCAGAACTTCCATAGAACTAATTAATTCCTCTGTGTCTCTCACCCACCACTTTGAACAAGACTGTCAATAGTGGTTATTTTATGCCTGTCCTGCCATTACATGCTGGGTGAGTGGGGTAGGGAGACAGGTTATTTGTTTCTTTTGTCTCGTAGGTCTACAAGCCTCAAAGAACTGTACTAAAAGATTTTACTTGAGGAAGCTCATCCATTCTTGGGCTTTATTTAGATGATGAGATATAGTGCTTTGAGCTGATGTTGAGGTGAGATATGAATTTTGAGATCTTTGGGGACAATAAAAATTTATTTTGTATTTCAGGGGGATAAAAATCACTGAGATCCAGAGGATAGATTATAGGTAGTTTCTGTTAATATGTGGCTCCCCAGTTATCCTTGCCTACTGGGATTCTCACTCTTATGTAATCTCTTCCTGTTAAGAGTGGTCTGGGCTTTTTGACTCACTTCTCATAAGTAAAATACAGCAGAAGTGATGAGATGTCAATTCTGAGATGAGATAATAAAAGACTGATTTTCATCTGTGAAACTCTCTCACTATTTTGAATGGCTCACTCTGGGGAAAGCCAACTTCCATGTCAGGAGGCAGCCCTGTGGTGGGTTCCACAGAAGTGAGCTTGAAAGCAGACTTTCTGAGACTTGCCAACAGTCATGTGAATAAGCTTGGCTCCTCCCCAGTCAATCCTTGAGATGACTGCAGCCTCAGCCAAAACTGAATGTACTTCATAACAAAATCTAAGGCAGATCTCACCAGGTGATCTGCTCTTGGATTTCTGAACTATAAAACCTGTTGGATAATAAGTGTTTTGCAATTTTAGCCTCTAAATGGTAGGATAATTTATTATGCAGAAATGGATCAAAATACGTTTGTGTTCTAGAGGATGTATCAGTATAAATACTGATACATACTTGTATGTGTTCAGTCGCTCAGTTGGGTCTGACTCTTTGTACCCCCATGAACTGTATGTAGCCCACCAGGCTCTGCTGTCCATGGAATCTTCTAGGCAAGAATACTGGAGTAGGTGGCCATTTCCTACTCTAAGGGATCTTCATGACCCAGGGAAGAGAGACCTGTGTCTCTTGCGCCTCTTGCATTTTGCAGATAGATTCTTTACCACTGCGCTACCTGGGAATCCATTCTAGAGAATAAACCGCACTAAAATATTCTAATTGCTGGTATGCAATATTTTATGAAGAGGCAATTCCAGTCCATTTAATAGGATGACATTGTCAATGAATCCTTTAGTCACCTTTTGAAGAGGACCAACCTCAAGTTGATCTTCTACCTCTCCACTATCTTACTTTATATTTTGCTTAATTCTTTTAAATATAAAATGATAGCTAAAAAAGGCATGATGGGTATGATGTTCCCTTCATATGATGTTCCCGTTGAGTATTCCAGGTTAGAATACTCAAAGGTAAAATGGGTTGGATTAGTATTTAACCATAGCTAACCTTTACCTTTATGGTATGCTATATCTGTACCAGGCACTGTGGAAATTGCTTTATATTATCATTTTAGGTAATTCTCATAACTACCCTTTGGAGTAGATATCCTTATTACTCCTAATTTAGGGAGATTTGCCAAATGTCACATATTGGTAGAAGGTGGATTTGAAATTTGAGCTCAGGGCCTGCCTGTCTTTAAGGCCTGAGTTCTTAATCACTCTAGGCCAGGAAGATTTCCTGTGCCTAAAATACACTATTAAACAGGGTGAAATCTTTTCATGTCCCAATGCTGATGAAACAGAACCAGGGTTATCCCTTTCAGTGTCTGTACGGAGGCAGCCTGAGGTGGGTTTTGAATCCAAAGAGGCCCCTTTGCCAAACCTGAGGCTATGATGATTTTGAAGGGAGGGGCGATTATCCAAGCTGAAATCAACTGTCACCAGATTATAGCCTTTACCCCTAAGAAAACTTTGGCTAATCTTAAATGTTGTCCAGAATGTGGGAGATATTTGAACTGGACAGTTATACTGGTTTTTAGTATCAGTAGCACATGATCCTAAGGACTCCATCTCAGAGTTTATAGAGACATTGGGTTGACTAGAACCAAAACTCCAAAACAGCCTGTACCCAAGACCATCACCACACTCTTTTTCACAAGGGAAAAGGGAGCTGGCATTTATTTTAAACTGTCATGTGTTAGAGCATTTATAACAAGCCTTACGTGTTTAGGGTCATTCTGACAAATGTCCTTGACTCACTTGTATGTTATTTTTAAAAGACAATTGAAATAAAATACAATGGACATAATATTAACAACTTTCTGTTCTACTTGAGAAAGCAAATCTTTTTTAAGAATTTGGCATTAGTACCATTTTTAAAAATGGAATTTTAGTTAAAGTTCTTAACTATTTATTTGTAATTGCTTTTTCCTCTAATTCTCCAGCAAACTTATTGTTTTTACAATTGAATTCCATTTATCTCTCACTTTTAAATTTTAGCATAATTTAAAAAAATAATTGTTGGAAAATACAATCCCTGTGTTTTTGGTCAACTTTCTCGTACTCAGACTATGGATTAATTAACAGAGTGATGATCAGGCCAAAGTTTATCTTATTACACCAGAGTTTTTAGGTCATTTTCAGTTTTCTTATTTTTTCTTTTCAGATTTTCACTTGAAAAGAAAGTTAATTGGGAAATACCAGCAAAGTTTGTTTGTTTTTTTTCCTTCCTCTTTTAGCTACTCAACTGCCAACTGCCAAGTCTTTCTGATTTCTTTATCAGATATGCACAAGATACAGGGCAATTGTGACTGTCTCTGGAGTTGGCAATAGTTAAATGGAATTATAGAGAATGATTCAAACCAACATGTATTTTGTGGAGTCTTTTGATTACACACAGCTTTCTTTGAGACATAAAAACCTCTTGAAGGATTAGCTTGCTAGAGAGAATTACCATTTTGGAAGATTTGTGTCACATTTCAATGATAAAATTATTCCCCCAAAAATGCTCTCTGTAAATAATCTCTAAATTCTCACAAACATCTGAGCTCTTGTGGGCCAGAATCAGGGCACAATTTGCATAAATTAAGCATACACATAAATATACTTGCATTTCATAATCCAAAGGTCTCTAGATTGTGTTATGTTTCTCTCTGGAAAATTTTATCAGAGTAACTACCATCTATTCAGAAAAGCCTGTGATATAGACCCTGAAAATATTATTGTGGATACCTTATTTTATTTAACCACTTATGTATCACAGCTATGTTTAAGGTGGCAGCTGAGTTAATTTAGTTAAAATCTAAATATGTTGTATGTATCTTTTCCTCAATAATCTAGTGCGAAATACAAAGTTTATTTTTTTCCCTTAACAACTTAAGGTGCCTAAATTGTGTATTATAGACAAATTACTCTAATGATAACTCTTCTGATAAATATAAGCACTCTTTTTTCTTTCAAGTAGAATTTTGCATATTGCTACTGTTAGCTCATCAACAAATTCTATGAAAGTGTTTTTATCAGAATATCTAATCTGCTGATAGAAAATTTTGTTCTGTTTCTGTCTTAATAGAATTTCAATCATAAAGTATTAGTGCTGGAAAGTAACTTGGAAAAAATTATGTGCAATTGGTTTCTCATCAGAAATTGTCCAGAGAGATTGAGCAATTTTGCATGTTTAGCTAATGACAAACCACTGTAACCAGAAAGCAAAATGGGACCTAAATGCTATCTTCTCTGTGAAGTTGAAGTCCATGTCAAACAAAAATCTCACTTTGGAAACTCGCCTTGCAAATTAGCTCAGTAATTGTAGGCAAGGCCAAGTGATCTTGGCTTACAGTCTCCCAACAAGACATTTCATAGAGGAGAGGGAGCAGAGTGAATTTGTGCTATGCTTTCCTATCTAAACCCTCCTTGGGCAGGCTCCCACCTTACAGCTTTCCAATCCCAGTGTACATTGGGGTGAGACATTTTGGAGAGGTCAGTTTGGAATATGAAATGCTCTATGACAGGAAGAATTCAGAGAATGTGCTTGTGTAAATAGGAGAGTGGTGCCACTGTGACTAGGATGAGGGTGGGTATGATGAAGAGGTAGGTGGAGAGGAGAAGGGAGAGATGTGATACTCCTGAAAATAATTTGCTCCCATGTCACCCCTGTAAAACGCATCTCCCTTAAATCAGGCAGGCATAATGAATGGTGTGATAGCCAATAGCCTGCACAGTTATAAAACATGGCCTGTCATCCTAGAGATGGCCCATTACCACTCACTAAAACAGTCTGTCACGGTGCTGCTCCAGGGCTATTCATTTTTCATGACCCTCTTGGCGATGTGATGGGGATTTCCTGAAACCATGTTCAGATCCCCACCCAGCAAGTGCTGCACATTAATACCCTCTGATTCCTTTCTTCCAAAGGTTATCACGTGTTAGTTTTATGTGTACGTGTGTGTGTGTGCGCGCCCCAGAAAACACAGAAACAAAGAAATACAGCAAAGACTAAGCTCGGCTTTGCTGGAAACACAGATTGTTCATAAAGATTGGCTAGAATTTAATTTTAGGATATTAGGAAAGTTCAAAGTATACAGTTTAATGGATAGGAGGTAAGAAATTTTTAAAAGCCGTTCAAAATTATCTCACCATTCTCAAGGCTCAAATTCCACATCATGGAAGGCACATTTTAGCATGGCAATTTCAGCAAAGCAGGGCCTTCTGATTTGCTGGCTGCTTCAAATAACAGTTGTCCCTTTGATAGTATTGACACCTATCTCCTTTCACAATCTAGTGCTTCTCCTGCACTCTGTAACATAGCCCATCTGTTTTTTAGGGCCACTGTCATAAGGAAGACTGCAAGAGTGAAGAAAGGTCTGATTGATCACAAGGTCCTATCAAATGTCAAAGCTGGCCCTGGCTGACCTCCCATCTATTCAGAGCTGCTTTGATTTAATCTCCAAACTGGCTTCTTCTCCAGGCTGTGAGTTCTATCAGCAACCCATGTGTCAGCATTGAGATATGACCTGCTTCACGCTCCATTCATCTCATTTGAAGAACGGAAATTAAACTGGAGGGTCGAAGAGGGGAACTGTTCAGAATACACACACACATTAACTGAAGTCTTTTGTGTAGATGCATTATAGGAGTTTGAACAGCCATTAAAAATTATATTAAAATGAAATTGGTCTTTACTCTACTGAAATGGTTTAGGCCTTTTCCTCCCATCACCACCCACTTCATCTATTCTTCTTTCTTCCCTCCCCAATTTGTAATAACCATAGGAACCTGATCTCATTAAGGTTCAAAGTAAAAGGAAAGAATTTTTACAATATTTCAGTTTCTTTTAAAAGGTATTCTTTAGAAAATTCATTTATTGTCTGCAATTTGCACAATAAATATTTTTTTTAAAAAGATACACAAAGCTGGTAACCTGACTAATGGGCATGTAAACTGCTTTGTTTACCATTATTGATTTTTTGTTTTTGTTTTTGTTTCACCTTAAAGGTTTCAAAAATCTAATTAAAACTCAAACTTGGGGAATAGTTCTCTCTCTCAGGACACAGTGCCATAGTATAAATCTATATATCCTTAGTTGCAGTTTTCTTTTTATTTCTAAATTCCCCTTGCTCTTCTCATTGGCCCTTTTATACTATTAATGAAGGCCAGTAACTAAGTAAAAGCTTGATTCTTTATAGATTTGTTTGGTATTCAGTTCAGTTCAGTTGCTCAGTCATGTCCGACTCTTTGCGACCCCATGGACTTCTTGTTTGGTATAGTATACTCAAAAGTAAACTCTATTTCATTTATTAACAGCGTCCCAAAACTGTATTTTAGGCATGTTGGGAAAGTTAATTAAATTTATTTCTGTTTATTTGTTTGTTTATACAATCATGTATTTGTTATTTGAACTCTGTACTAAAATGGCATCCAGTTAGGGAAATCATTTTTTTTTTTGCTAAGAAAATACATTTTACATTATACTAATAGTGAGGAAATGGCAAGCCACTCTAGCATTCTTGCCTGGAGAATCCCATGGACAGAAGAATCTGATGGGCTACAGTCCATAGAGTCACAAAGAGTTGGAAACAGCTGACCATGCACACATGCATGCCATAGTAGTACATGTTCAATATCAAAAAAGCAATCAGCAAAGACAGGTGAGGAGACCAAAAGAGAGAGGGCAAGAGGGAAATAGAGGATAGTAGACAACCAGAATAAATACTATTGACCAGGGTACATAAATACTATTTATTTATTTACTTATAGGGTAAATAAATACTATTGACCAACATTAGTATTTAGGGTTATCTTTCCTTTTCTGTATATGCACACTTTTTATTTCCTTTATGTGAAATAATACTGTTCCTTCTTGGGAGGAGACAATGTTTTCATTTGTTTTGGTCATTCTCTTTTATGTCTATCTAATATGATATCTTTGTAGAAGTGAATATTTTGTTTTGTTAATATTATATTGACAGCCATTTAGGTTTTCTAAAATTTTTGCAACTATAATGTATTGCATAAACGTATTTTTAGGTTTCCATGATTTTCTTCAAAATTCTCTACTTTTGGAAAAAGGATGTGCCCAATTTAATATTCATAGTCAAAAATATTATCTTTTTCCTCTTATGGTTTTTCATTTGAATGCTGATGCTGCTGCTAAGTCGCTTCAGTTGTGTCCGACTCTTAGCAACCCCATGGACTGCAGCCCACCAGGCTCCTCCATCCATGGGATTTTCCAGGCAAGAGTACTGGAGTGGGCTGCCATAGCCACTTGGAAATAACTTTTCTTCCTAAATAATCATATGTGTTTTCTTTAGTATATATTACTTGTTTTATATTTAATATATGTGCTAGAGAGTAAGTATTATGGTGAATGGTAATGCTTGGTTGTTGCTGTTATTGTTTGCTTGCTAAGTCATATCCAACTCTTTTGAAACCCTATGTACTGTAGTCCGCCAGGCTCCTCTGTCCATGGAATTCTCCAGGCAAGAATACTGGAATGGGTTGCTGTTCCCCTCTCTAGGGGATCTTCCCAATACAGGAATCAAACCCATGGCTCCTACAGCATCTGCTGCATTGCAAGCGGATTCTTTGCTGCTGAGCCACCAGGGAGGAATAATGCTCTTTCTCCATAAACCGTTTGACATGACTTATGGAAAGCTTTCAAACTCTCATTATATGAAAGAAAGACTTTGAGCATCTGTGGCATTTAAAGAATGTCATTTAAGCATTCAGTTTTGCACATAGGAAAGCAAGAAAACATGAGATGATTGTATTTCCCTTGTATTGCTTCTCAGTAAAATCCTCCCTGCATATCTTTATGCAAATATCTTATTACTCAAGGCAGAATGTATTGGAAAAAATGAATTTTTTGCAAGTTAATTTATTCTTTCCAATGCAGGGTGGAAAATGGGTTCATTACTCTAATACAACACTTGGCAATAGAACTGCAGTGATGGATATGTTGTATATCTTCACTGTTCAATACAGTAGCCACTGGCTACCTGTGGCTACTGAATGTGTGAAACACAATTAATGCAACTGAGGAACTGAATAGTTAATTTTATGTGATTTAAATTCAAAATTTAAAATCAATTAGCCACATCTGGCCAGTGGCTATCTTGAATAATACAGCTTTAATAATTTTTCCATTATTTGAGCCCCTATAATGGTTTGTGAAACATTGTAGATGTTTACCTAGTTACTCAGGTCCACTTCATTGAAGAATAAATATTAGATAATGAAGAATTTATAACCATGGAATATAATAAGAAGAAAGATAACAAAAAGTACTTTTGCATTGAGAGACATTTTTCACAATTTCTTTCAGGGAAGAGAATTGAAAATTTCAACAAGGCAAAAGTTATGAAAGTGTCTTCATGGAACCTTTGGGTATGATGAATTAGCAAAGATGATTTGAGTTCTAAGATCTGGCTCGGACCCTAACTACCTATCAACCTGGAGTAAGTCATTTTGATGGCCTTAGGTACTTAATATGTAGTCACCTGTGGGATCACTGCTCCTTTCCTCTGGGTCTTGGTGTGCACAAGATTTTGTTTGTGTCCTCCAAGACTGGAGTCTTGTTTTCCCCCAGTACTGTGGAATTTTTACGGTCATATCCCGCTGGCCTTCAAGACAGATTCCCTGGAGATTCCCAGTCCCTTTGTCAATTCCTCTGGTTGGGAAGCCTGACCTGGGGTTCAGAACCTTCATGACAGTGGGAGAACTTCTTTGATATTATTGTTTTCCAGTTTATGGGTCACCTACCCAGTGGGTATCAGATTTGATTTTATCATGATTGCACCCCTCTTATCCTCTCCCTGCGGCTTCTTTGTCTTTGGACATGGGGTATCTTTTTTTGATAGGTTTCAGTGTCCTCCTGTCAATGATTGTTCAACAGCTAGTTGCAGTTTTGGTTCTCTTGCAGGAGGAGATGAGCACATGTCCTTTTACTCCGCCATCTTGAACCAGAAGTCTAGTTGCTTGATATTCATAATAAGGGGATTGGAGTAAGTTATTTTCTTTGTTCTTACTGCAGATAAATTATGTGAATATTTTCTGTCCTATATTCAGAATTAAGTGCTACATTTCCCTTCATATTTCAATGCTGTGTATAAGCACCTGGTGCCAGATGTCTTGTAGGTATTCCATAAGTATTCATTGAATGGATGCACTTAGTTTTCTCCCTGTGTCAGCAGCAACTTTCACTGCCCATGCTTATAGTTTGATATTTTTCATACTCAGGCATGACCAAAGTTTTTAGGCATTGGCTAGTTTTGATGCAGGAGAAATATTTGGTTACAGAGTGGTGGAGGGTCACTGGGCACAGCACTCTGGTCTCAAGTTGCTAAAAAATCTACTTCCAGAGATGGCCAGGGAAGTGTGAGATTCCAGAACTTGGCTGACCTTCCTAAAGGAAACCACTTGGGATGCTCCCAAAGGCCTGAATCAGGTGCACTGAGGTGATGATGGGAGGATAGCAGAAGGGCCAGAGTATAACTGGGACATGCATCACATATGACTTTTCTGAAAAGGAGTTTCCATACCTCAGCAATAATAACTACCTTGATCACTCAAGGCAAGAACAATTAAATTTTTCTTCTTTTATATTCTGACACTTATTATATTTTTTGCTTGTAAGGTATTTAATGTCACCCTCTTTGGCATACAGCTAATTTTTAATGTGTGATGTCTTTTTAATCTAATGAGACTGTTAGCTTCAGCAAAGACATAGACACAACCTTTATTCCTGGCATACAGTCCTCTGTATCTCACAAATCCCAAACCAGTGTAATTTACCCTCCCCCAACCCCTGCCTTCTCCAAGATCAAAAGATGAAAAAATATTGTCTAAACAGGAAAGCATTGTACAGACCTCCATAGTTTTTATTATGGTAATTGATGTGTGGGTGATAATTGCTCATATTCCTGCTATATAATCTCCTTCAGGAACTCAGCAGCTGGGTAATATTTTCTAGACTCACTATAGATGCTTTGAAATCTCAGAGTTTCTAGGACTTCGATCCTACAGGAATATGTAAGGAAATTCATTTTACTTTTCACCGAGAAGAGATAATATTAAAAATTAATGACCATTTCAGTCCTCTGGGATGCAATATAATTCAAGGGAGAGGAGGAGGTCTGTCACTATCTTTTTCAAGGGCAATTCACAACAACACTTGGAGTGATAAATTCCTGAAGCTTGATATTTTTCTCCCTATTGTAGAATATGAGTGTTGACAATGGCTTCTTTTAAAAGTAGCAATATTTCATTTTAAATTAGTCCATCTGTTTGAGAAAAAAAAAAGAACAGTGTATAGTAAGAGCTACATAGCTGTTTCTATCCTTTCTTCTCATGAATTTCACAACTAAAACTTTATCTTAAAGAAATAGCTCAATAGAAACAAAATCTAAGGGAATGAATACTTTGTACTTATCTATAATAGAAAGAACTCAGAAGCAATTTAGATGCCTAATATTAGGGAAATGCCTAAAAAAAATTATCAGATCAGATCAGTCGCTCAGTCGTGTCCGACCCTTTGTGACCCCATGAATCGCAGCATGCCAGGCCTCCCTGTCCATCACCAACTCCCGGAGTTCACTGAGACTCACGTCCATCAGTCAGTGATGCCATCCAGCCATCTCATCCTCTGTCGTCCCCTTCTCCTCCTGCCCCCAATCCCTCCCAGCATCAGAGTCTTTTCCAATGAGTCAACTCTTTGAATCAGGTGGCCAAAGTACTGGAGTTTCAGCTTTAGCATCATTCCTTCCAAAGAAATCCCAGGGCTGATCTCCTTCAGAATGGACTGGTTGGATCTCCTTGCAGTCCAAGGGACTCTCAAGAGTCTTCTCCAACACCACAGTTCAAAAGCATCAATTCTTCAGCGCTCAGCCTTCTTCACAGTCCAACTCTCACATCCATACATGACTACTGGAAAAACCATAGCCTTGACTAGACAACTTTTGTTGGCAAAGTAATGTCTCTGCTTTTGAATATGCTATCTAGGTTGGTCATAACTTTCCTTCCAAGGAGTAAGTGTCTTTTAATTTCATGGCTACAGTCACCATCTGTAGTGATTTTGGAGCCCTGAAAAATAAAATCTGACACTGCTCCCACTGTTTCCCCATCTATTTCCCATGAAGTGGTGGGACCGGATGCCATAATCTTCATTTTCTGAATGTTGAGCTTTAAGCCGTTTCACTCTCCTCTTTCACTTTCATCAAGAGGCTTTTGAGTTCCTCTTCACTTTCTGCCATAAGGGTGGTGTCATCTGCATATCTGAGGTTATTGATATTTCTCCCAGCAATCTTGATTCCAGCTTGTGTTTCTTCCAGTCCAGCATTTCTCATGATGTACTCTGCATATAAGTTAAATAAACAGGGTGACAATATACAGCCTTGACGAACTCCTTTTCCTATTTGGAACCAGTCTATTGTTCCATGTCCAGTTCTAACTGTTGCTTCCTGACCTGCATACAGATTTCTCAAGAGGCAGATCAGGTGTTCTGGTATTCCCATCTCTTTCAGGATTTTGCACAGTTTATTGTGATCCACACAGTCAAAGGCTTTGGCATAGTCAATAAAGCAGAAATAGATGTTTTTCTGGAACTCTCTTGCTTTTTCCATGATCCAGCAGATGTTGGCAATTTCATCTCTGGTTCCTCTGCCTTTTCTGAAACCAGCTTGAACATCAGGAAGTTCACGGTTCACATATTGCTGAAGCCTGGCTTGGAGAATTTTGAGCATTATTTTACTAGCATGTGAGATGAGTGCAATTGTGTGGTAGTTTGAGCATTCTTTGGCATTGCCTTTCTTTGGGATTGGAATGAAAACTGACCTTTTCCAGTCCTGTGGCCACTGCTGAGTTTTCCAAATTTGTTGGCATATTGAGTGCAGTACTTTCACAGCATCATCTTTCAGGATTTGAAATAGCTCAACTGGAATTCCATCACCTCCACTAGCTTTGTTCGTAGTGATGCTTTCTAAGGCCCACTTGACTTCACATTCCAGGATGTCTGGCTCTAGGTCAGTTATCACACCATCGTGATTATCTGGGTCGTGAAGATCTTTTTTGTACAATTCTTCTGTGTATTCTTGCCATCTCTTCTTAGTATCTTCTGCTTCTCTTAGGTCCATACCATTTCTGTCCTTTATCAAGCTCATCTTTGCATGAAATGTTCCTTTGGTATCTCTGATTTTCTTGAAGAGATCCCTAGTCTTTCCCATTCTGTTGTTTTCCTCTATTTCTTTGCATTGATCACTGAAGAAGGCTTTCTTATCTCTTCTTGCTATTCTTTGGAACTCTGCATTCAGATGTTTATATCTTTCCTTTTCTCCTTTGCTTTTCACTTCTCTTCTTTTCACAGCTATTTGTAAGGCCTCCCCAGACAGCCATTTTGCTTTTTTGCATTTCTTTTCTATGGGAATGGTCTTGATCTCCTGTACAATGTCATGAACCTCATTCCATAGCTTATCAGGCACTCTATCTATCAGATCTAGGCCCTTAAATCTATTTCTCACTTCCACTGTATAATCATAAGGGATTTGATTTAGGTCATACCTGAATGGTCTAGTGGTTTTCTTCAATTTAAGTCTGAATTTGGCAAGAAGGAGTTCATGGTCTGAGCCACAGTCAGCTCTTGGTCTTGTTTTTGCTGACTGTATAGAGCTTCTCCATCTTTGACTGCAAAGAATATAATCAATCTGATTTCAGTGTTGACCATCTGGTGATGTCCATGTATAGAGTCTTCTCTTGTGTTGTTGGAAGAGGGTGTTTGTTATGACCTGTGCATTTTCTTGGCAAAACTCTATTAGTCTTTGCCCTGCTTCATTCTGTATTTCAAGGCCAAATTTGCCTGTTACTCCAGGTGTTTCTTGACTTCCTACTTTTGCATTCCAGTCCCCTATAATGAAAAGGACATCTTTTTGGGTGTTAGTTCTAAAAGGTCTTGTAGGTCTTCATAGAACCGTTCAACTTCAGCTTCTTCAGTGTTACTGGTTGGGGCATAGATTTGGATTACTGTGATATTGAATGGTTTGCTTTGGAAATGAACAGAGATCATTCTGTCGTTTTTGAGATTGCATCCAAGTACTGCATTTCGGACTCTTTTGTTGACCATGATGGCCACCCCATTTCTTCTGAGGGATTCCTGCCCACAGTAGTAGATATAATGGTCATCTGAGTTAAATTCACCCATTCCAGTCCATTTCAGTTCGCTGATTCCTAGAATGTCGACATTCACTCTTGCCATCTCTTGTCTGACCACTTCCAATTTGCCTTGATTCATGGACCTGACATTCCAGGTTCCTATGCAATATTGCTCTTTACAGCATCGGACCTTGCTTCTATCACCAGTCAGATCCACAGCTGGGTATTGTTTTTGCTTTGGCTCCATCCCTTCATTCTTTCTGGAGTTATTTCTCCACTGATCTCCAGTAGCATATTGGGCACCTACTGACCTGGGGAGTTTCTCTTTCAGTATCCTCTCATTTTGCCTTTTCATACTGTTCATGGGATTCTCAAGGCAAGAATACTGAAGTGGTTTGCCATTCCCTTCTCCAGTGGACCACATTCTGTCAGACCTCTCCACCATGACCCACCCGTTTTGGGTTGCCCCATAGGCATTGCTTAGTTTCATTGAGTTAGACAAGGCTGTGGTCCTAGTGTGATTAGATTGACTAGATTTCTGTGAGTATAGTTTCAGTGTGTCTGCCCTCTGATGCCCTCTTGCAACACCTACCATCTTACTTGGGTTTCTCTTACCTTGGGCGTGGGATATCTCTTCACGACTGCTCCAGCAAAGCACAGCCAATGCTCCTTACCTTGGATGAGGGGTATCTTCTCACCGCCGCCCTTCCTGACCTTCAACGTGGGATAGCTCCTCTAAGCCCTCCTGTGCCCGCGCAGCCACGGCTCCTTGGATGTGGGGTTGGTCCTCCCGGCCACTGCCCCTGGCCTCGGTCGTGGGGTGCCTAAAAAAAAAACTAGCAATAACACATATTAGAAAGATGTTAACATTTAGCATTTTAGAGCCCAAACCTATACATAGAAAAATATTTTTGCTATAATCATGTGAAAAATGAAAAAGCAGAATGCAGTATTTGTACTCAAGTCCATTAGATGTCTATATATGTATGGACAGTAACGTTTCCCAAATATAAAGAGTGACTCATTCCATAGAAGGTTTCTATTTTCTAAAGAACACAGGCTTGGGATTAGAGGAAGATTTGAATTTCACCTCTTGCCACAAGCTTGTGACACTGGCAAATTATGGAAACTCTGAATATACATTTCCTCATTAGCTAAGTTTTTGTGTTTTGTTTTTTTTTGGTAAAAATTCCATTAGCAAATCCACTTAAAGAATCTAGTAGAAACTCAGTACCATTATTCCCTTTCCCTATACTAAATACTTGAAACTTTCTTGGAATAATAAATTTTACTCAAATTAATTTTTATAGAAATTTCAATATCCTTGTTTTGGACCCCACTGAGAATTTTTAGTAGGCTATTAGAAATTAATGTGGTAACTCTTATACAGTTGGTCAATATTCTTTATTTTTGAATGAATTTCAAAAGAATATTAATATCCTGGATTGGAGATCAGTTTCTATATATAATTGAAAATGTAAAGCTAAGGATAACATATTAATTGTGATCGTTAATATTATGTGTCAGCTTGACTGGTCACAGGGTGCCCAGATGAAATAGTGTTTCTGGGTGTTATCTGTGAGGATGTATCTAGATGAGGTTAGCATTCGAATCAGTGGACTCAGGCAAGTGGGTTGCCTTCCTCAATGTAGGTGGCCATAGTCCAAAACGTTGAAGACCTGAACTGAACAAAAGATGGAGGAAGGAAGAACTCATCTCTCTTAATTCTTTTTACCTGTCTCACTGCTTAAGCTGGGATATCCCTTCTCCTGTTCTCTCCTCTCCTGTCCTCTCATCTCTTCTGACCCTCAGACTAGAATTTACACCATAGGCTATCCTGATTTTCAGGCATTTAGAATTAGACTGAATGACACCGTAGCTTTCTTGGGTCTCTAGTTTGCATTGGGTATTCCTAATCAATCACTTATAAGAAGCAAGGAGCTAGGTGTCACTTTATATGATACTTTTTGAACGTTTTTGGAAATTTAACCAATATAATGACATTGGCTTCTAATATAGTTGACAAAGTGACAAAAGAAAAAGATGAGCTCAGGGATTCAAATAAATAACCTAAGAACTTCTATGTATATCCTGAAGGACCCTTATCTCCTATAGTACAGAGCTGAATTTTGCTGAAAATCAAATGTAGAGCCTCATCCTGCAACTACTGAATTATAATGTAAGTTGAACTCCCAGATTCACAGGGTGTCTCCTGATGAAGTGAGGGCATTTATTGGGAAATAATTGGGTTATTAGTTGGGATGGGGACATGCATGAAGATGCTAATGAAGCTGGGGACACTGGACCACTAAATTCTGGTGAATCTCTACCAGAGTCTGCTCAGGACCCACTTCCATCACCCTCTTTACTTTTAGACTTTAACTAGGCTCGAGTCTTGGTAGGTCCTTAAATATGAGGTATAATATGTGACCAGTAAAAAGATGCATTATACTCCAAAAGAACTACTCAAGTTTTCCAATTTATACAGACAGAGATATAGGGAACATGTATGGGAATGGATGCAAGGATGTGGGATAATTGTAGAAAGAATGTAAAGTTGAATCAGGCTAAATATATTGATATGGGCTCACTAGGTAAAGATCCTACTTTCGATGTCATAGCTTGGGGAGTTTGTTGTTATTTAGTTGCTAAGATATGTCCAACTCCTTTGTAACCCCCATAGACTGTAGCCTGACAGGCTCTTCTGTCCATGGGATTTCCCAGGCAAGAATACTGGAGTGAGCTGCCATTTCCTTTTCCAGGGGATACTCCTGAATCGGGGATTGAACTTGTGTCTCCTGCATTGGCAGGCAAATTCTATACCACTGAGCCACCAGGGAAGCCCCCTGGGGGTTAGAAGGGCTCTGAAAGTTTCTTGGGTTGGTTGACTGAAATATGGACCAAAAGATGACCCACTATGAGTGAATTGAAAATGCCTGGGTTTAATGAATGTAGAGGAGGGTATTCAAAGGCTTAAGGAGATTGGAATGTTAGAATGAATTTGTCATTTAAGACCTATTAGTCTATTATGGAAGGGTCCAGAAGACACAACTTTAACCAGTACTGTGAGAAATAAATTTGTGGGGTGAGTCCCAGAATCCTTAAAAAGCTTTGTGATCACACTTCTCTGTAGGCCAGACCTCACAGGGAGAACTGCAACTGCTGAACTGGGAAACCTAAATGCAACAGGAATAACTGGGTCTCAGTGTGGCAGGGACCAAGTGGTGGCACCAACTGCCAAAGGCAGGTGGGCATCATTGCCATAGTGGACAATGGAGTCAAAGCAGCAGTGAGAAGAGTCTGACTCACTCAGTCCTATAGTGTTGGTAAAATAATCATAGTGTTCCTAGGTATGAAATATTGATAGGGAACCTACAAATTCTTACTTGATCTGTAGAATCAGAAAAGTTCTGGTCAAGAGATCAAGTGTAACCTGAATTATAAAACCAAAGAGTTATAGACTCTCAATCAGTTGACAGACTTGAGTTAGTTTACAGATCCAGAGTCCTTTGAATGAAGGGGAAGGTGGATTCCTTTGAGGTAAGACCCTTGGTACACTACCAAAGTTATGCAGCTAATCTTTTCCCCAGTCTTTCCTATGACTTTTCTTTTTTTAACCAGGGTAACTCTATGTTAGGGAAAAAAAAAATAATTGGACCTTTTGGGGGCTATTGGACACTGACTTTAAACAGACACTAATTCCAGGAACTTCAAGCCATCACTGTGCCCCACCAGTTTGCAAAGGAGTTTATAGAGATCAGATGAGCAATGGAGTTTTAGCTCAAGTCCATCTTACAGCAGGTCCCGTGGGTCCCAGAACCCATCTTGTGGTTATTTCCCCAGTTGCAGAATGCATAATTTTAATAGACATACTGAATAGCTGACAAGATCTCCACATTGGTCCCCTGACTGATGGAATAAGGGCTATTATTGTGGGAAAGGCCAAGTGAAAGTCTTTAGAACTTCCCCTATCTAGCAAAATAGTAAATCAAAAGCAACACTGCATTCCTGGAGAGATTGCAGAGATCAGTGCCACCATCAAGGACTTGAAGGATTCAGAGATGGTGATTCCCACCACATGTCCATTCAGCTCTCCCATTTGACCTGTGCAGAAGGCAGATGGAGTTTGGAGAATGACAGTGGGTTATCAGAAGTTTAACTATGTGTGACTCCAAATTGTGCCTGCTGGACCAGATATGGTTCTTTAGCTTGAGCAAATTAACACATTCCCTGGTACCTGATATGCTGTTACTGAGCTGGCAAATGCCTTTTTCTCCAACTTAGTGTGCTTCTACCTGGCAAGGCAAGCCATACACCTTCACTCACTGCTCTACTTCAGGGGTGTATCAGCTCTTCAGACCAGTGTCATAATTTAGTTTGTAGGAATCTTTATTTCTTTCCCTTCCCCAAGATACCACACTAGTCAATCACACTGATGACATTATGCTGTTGGATCTAGAGAGCAAGAAGTAGCAACCAATCTAAACTCATTGGTATTTGTATGTCAACTTGAGTTTATATGTAAACTCAAGATATTTGTATGTCAGAAGGTAGGAAATAAATCTCACTACAATTCATGGATCTTCTGTCTACCTCAGTGAAATTTATAAGGTTCCATTGAAGGGAGGGGGGCATGTAGAGGTATCTTTTCTAAGGTAAAGGATAAGCTGTTATGTCTGACCCTTCCTACAACCCACAAAGAGTCACAGTACCTATTAGGCTTCTTTGAATTTTGGAGACAACATATTTCTTATTTGGCTGTGGTACTCAAGCCCATTTACCAAGTGACCCCAAAACCTAGTCATTTTACATAGAATCTAGAACAAGAAAAGAGTCTGCAACAGGTCCAAGTTGCTTCACCACTTATGGCATATGATCCAGAAAATCCAATGGTGCTTGAATTATCAGTGTTAGACAGGGATGGGGTTTGTCTTTCAAGATATGAAGATAAAGGTGTATTATTATATTTATATACACTTATCCCACAATTAGAAATCTAGTTAAGTGAAATTTGGTAAGTTAGGAAGAACAAGGGTGTGCTAAGGGTAAGTGAAGTCGCTCAGTCATGTCCGACTCTTTGCAACCCTATGGGCTGTAGCCTACCAAGCTTCTCAGTCCATGGGATTTTCCAGGCAAGAGTACTGGAATGGGTTGCCATTTCCTTCTCTAGGGGATCTTCCCAACCCAGGGTTCGAACCCAGGTCTCCCACAATGTAGGCAGACGCTTTACCCTCTGAGCCACCAGCGAAGCCCAAGGGTGTGCTAATCCAGAATTAATACAAAAAGAGAATACTAGTATGGCTAACTTGGATTATGTGAATCACTGACAAGGAACACTGACTGATAATTTTCTAGAATTCCTACAAGTAACAGTGAAAAGCAATAGCAAATAAGATACATGCTACAGAGTACTAAAAAAACAAAACAAAACTAAACTAAACTAGAGCAGTATTTAAGCAAGAGATACTCAAATGAAATATTGAAAAGAATTTAGCCTAATTAATAATTATGCTGTAGATGGACAAAAGCTAAAATGTTACCCTAAAAATAATTTACAGTCTCAGTACTTCTTGTGTTTTAGAATTCTTCTTGAATTTTCATAATGTATGGTGCTTATTCTCCAAATGGGTTTGTGAGGCCAATACAAGATTTTAAAATGTGTCCAAATTAAAATTTTGGATCTTCATGTAATTTCCAATCACTGATTAGATCAGTCACAGCATCATATTTTCCTCTAGATGATAGATATGAAGCCCTTTTAGAGATCAAGTCATGATGGAGAGGTCTCACATACCTAAAGGTAAATTATAACACAGGTCTTTAGGATTCTGGAGCAAGGTCCTGCCATTTTCTGCAGATAATGACTCTTCTTTTGAGAAGCAGCTCTTGGCCTGCTGCTGGATGTTAGCAGAGACTAAATACTTAACCATGGACTACCAAATTACTACAGAACCTAAGCTATCCTTCATGTACTGGGTGTTATTTGACCCACCAAGCCACAAAGTTGGGCATGCATGGCAACATCTGTCATCAAATGGAAGTAGTATATATGTGATTGGGCCCAAGCAGGCCCTGAAGGCATAAGAAAATAGTTACATAAAGAAGCAGCCCAAATGACCATGGTCCCCATTCCTGTTACATGGCCTTCTCTTGTCTGACCTGCACGTGTGGCTTCATGGGGAGTTCTCTAAGATCAGCTGACAGAGGAAAAGAAGACGTAGGCCTGATTTACAGATGATTCTGCACAATATGCAGGTATCACCTGCAAATGAACAGCTGTAGTACAGTAGTTCCTCACTGAAACATCCCTAAAGGACAATGGTTGAAGGGAAATCCTTCAGTGGTAGTTGCTTCTAGAACTTAGAGAGTGCACTGTGTTGTTCACTTTGCTTGGAAAGAGAAGTAGTTTGACTTGTGGTTATATACTGCTTCATGGCCTGTAGCCAGTGATTTGGCTGGATAGTCAGGGACTTAGAAGGACAATTATTAGAATATTAGTGACAAAAAAATGCGGTAAAGGTATGTGGATAGATCTCTCTGAATGGGCAACAAACGTGAAAATGTTTGTGTTCCAAGTGAATGCTCATCAAAGGGTAGTATCAGCAGAGAACTTTATCAGGTGGATAGGATGACTTGTTTTGTTAATTCCAGTCTGTCTTTCCCCAGCCACTCTTGTCTTCATCCAATGGGCTTGGGAACAAAGTGGGCATGGTGGCAGTGGTGGAGGTTATGTGTGGACTCAGCAACATGGACTTGCACTCACTAAGGCAGAGATGGCCACTGGCAAGGCTAGTGCCCAAGTCCCCAGTAGCAGAGAAACCAATACTGACATGGCACTGTTCCCAGGGTGATCAGCTGGCTGCCTAGTGGGAGGTTGACTACATCGGATAGATTTCATTATGGAAGGGGCATTATTTTGTTCTTACTAGAATATAAAGTTATTCTGGTTGCAGATCTGTCTTCCCTGCACACAATGTTTCTCTGCCAAAACTACCATTCACAGACTTCTAAAATGTCTTCTATTTTGAAGACATTAGCCTACCAGGCTCCTCTGTCCATGGGATTTTCCAGGCAATAGTACTGGAGTGGATTGCCATTTCCTTTTTCAATTTTGAAGAACAGAATAGAATAGAATTCCACACAGCACTGGTTCTGATCAAGAAACTCACTTCACAGTGAAGTGTAGCAATGGGCCCACGCTCATGGGTTCACTGGTCTTACTGTGTTCCTCACCACATGAAGCAGCTGGCCTAAAAGAGCAGCAGAATGGTCTTTTGAAGACTAAGTTCCAGTATCAGCTAGGTTGTAATACTTTGCAGGGCTGGGGCAAGATTTTCTAGAAGACTGTTTTTGTTCTGAATCAATGTTCAATATATGGGGCTATTTCTCTGAGGGCCAGGATTCGGGTATATTGGAATTAACAGTTGGAAATGGGAGTGGCACCACTCAGTATTACTCCTACTGACCCACCAACAAACTCCTATTCAAACAGCTTTACGCTCTGCTGGCTTAGAGGTCTTAGTTCCAGAGGGAGAAATCCTCCCACCAGGAGACACAATAATGATTCACTTGAACTGGAATTTAGAATATCACTTGACCACCTTAGGCTCTTTGCACCTCTGAATCAAATCTGAATCTGAACTTGCAGGCAAATAACATGCCTTGGTTTAACGTAAAGGAAGGTATTCAAAGAAAGGAGGCAAAGACAAGTAAATTCAAAGGCAAAGAAGGGAGTTAACATGTGGCCCTGGTGATTGATCCCAACTACTAAGGGGAAATAGGCTATTACTCTACCATGAAGGTTACAAGGTGTGTGAATGAAATACAGAGGATGCCTTAGGTCATCTCTTAGTATTACCATTCTTTGTAATTAAGGTCAGTGGAAACTGCAACACCTCAGTCCAGGCAGGACTACAATGGCCCAGACCCTTAGGAAGGAAAGTTTGAGTTACATCGCCAAATAAATGACCATGACCTACTGAGATACTTGATGAAGGTAAAGGGAATTCAGTGTGAGTAGTGGAAGAAGGTACCTATAAATACCAGCTATGACTACATGAACAGATACAGAAATGACTAGAATTGTCTTTAGTAATTCCTTCTTATTTTGCTACGAATACATTTGTGCATATGGTATGTGTGTAGAAATACTTATTTTTTTTCTTTCATTCCCTTATCATGTAACATAAGATGCACTGGCTTTATGTCATAGCATTTAAGTATTGCTAATTTTACATTATAACATTTAGGTTATGAGATATCAAGGAGAACAGTAAATGTCACTCAACAAATTTATCTCCTCTTCTGGGCAAGGAATTGTTGGACTTTTAGTTTTATGAAGGATGGTTCTATCAAGTTAGGCATACATTTGACCTTCTTATTGTCTTTATTTGGAGATTAAGTATGTTTTTAAAAGATATGTATGGGTACCAGGTTGACCAGGGGTGAAATTGTGATGACTAATTTTATTTGTCAACTTGATTGGCTGTGGAGTGCCCAGATTAAACATTATTTCCAGATATGTCTGAAAAAATGTGGATGAACGTAATTTAATCTATTGGTTCTTTTTCCCTGGAGAAGCCTAACATATAACTGATCTTGACTATGAACTATTGCAATTTGCATTTGTTTTTCCCATATTGTTGACCTTAAGTTCTGGAACACTTATTACGTACTTTTTGTTAACCTTCTTGGAGTGCCTCCCCATGGATTTCAGGATGAAATGACTCCTAAACAAAAGGCAATCTCAGGACACTTAGAAACTCACTACATAGTAAAGATGACTGCTTTAAAGAAATTTCTCTTATAAATGAATAATGAAGGTGATGCTGGACAAAATGACTTATGCCATTTAGCAGTAGGGGCCAGAGAGGACAAGAGAAGACCAAACAAGAGAATTAAAATTTTTTTTGTCAAGTCAGTCTATGCCTTGTACCCATGCCTAATTACAAAAGGAAATTAGAAACAAGTACATGTATATTACTGCATGTATTAATGTAGAATTTAATTGGTTTAGAGTAAATTAATGGCTGCTTGCAATATTTCTGGCAATTTTTTATAAGCTGTGTAATTTTAAATTGGTTTCTTGAAAATGCTGGATAAAACATTTTAATTCACACATTGCTTTAAGGAATTGATTTGGGGATAATAAAATATAATGAAATGTGTTACCTCAGATGGATGTAAGTTCTATTTGCTCTGCCTTTTTTTTTTAACTTTAATGCAAATAATGAGTATGCTGCTAGGATATTTAGAAGAGCTGTAACTGTTTGAAAGTTATCTCTCTCTCTCTCTTTCCATTGGACAAACTATAGCTAGTTTAAAATTCTATTTTCTTAAAGCAGTCAAGAACAAGGAAAATCCTCTAGGGCTTTTCTGTTTATCCAAGAAAATTTATATGTGAAATTGAAAGGCAAGGAGGTATAAAAATCTGGCAACTCAGCAAGGAAATTATTATATAAGTCTAGAAATCAGGACATTTGCATTTGGGCCACTAAGGAGAAATTCCATGAATTGTCAGCTGGTTTGTGATAGCAACAGGTTTATATATGACCAACTGTGAAACTGAGATGATGAGTGTTGCTTTTATCTAGTGTGAAAATTAACTGTGAGTATATCTTGGAAACAATGATAGTTATTCGTCTAAGATGTTCAAGAAAAATAAAGTAGAGGTGCTTATTGCATGCTAAGTCACTTCAGTCATGTCCAACTCTGTGCGACCCCATAGACGGCAGCCTACCAGGCTCCCCCGTCCCTGGGGTTCTCCAGGCAAGAATACTGGAGTGGGTTGCCATTTCCTTCTCCAATGCATGAAAGTGAAAAGCGAAAGTGAAGTCGCTCAGTCGTGTCTGACTCTTAGCGACCCCATGGACTGCAGCCTACCAAGCTCCTCCATCCATGGGATTTTCCAGGCAAGAGTACTGGAGTGGGGAGGTACTTATTAGTAGAGCAATAAATTTTCTCAAACCCTTTTTTTTCCCTTTCCATCATAATCCTATATTTTATGTATTCCTTTCTGAGGTATTTAATTTTCTCATGCCGATTCTTTTCTGATACCTTCAGCTGGGAAGCCTGTTCTAAGAAAAGCTTTTCCCAATTCTACCTTCCTTCTGCTTGGTCTCACTGAAGTTTGCACTTCTGTTATGAAATTAATCACATTACATATCACATATTTTCACATATTAATTTAACTCTGCCATTAGATATGAACTCACAAACTAAGATCATTTTTAATTGGTAATTCATTTTGTCAAGTGGATATATATTTCATTTTGGGGACTTGGAGTATTAGTAAGTAAGAAGACAAGGTTCTCTTTTATTATTTTGATTTTAATCAGCGGAGTCATTGTGGCACATTTAAAGTCACATCATAAAAGCATCTTCCTCTTCTGCTACTTCTAAAGCTATCTATGGACTCCTGATTTTTTGTTTCTAATCTTACCTTCCAGTAGTTTCATTTCTGCTTATTAGCTGGAAACTTGGAGACCCTTAGAGAGTGAGAGTGGAATGTGTCTTCCTTTAATTTTTTATTTGTATTTATTTCTCTTTTTTTGCAGAGAGTTTTCTCCAGTGCTTTTAGGCTTCTTCACTGCCACCTTTTTACAGAGACAGGACAGGTAATATTTATTTTATTTCATTAAAAATGAAGTTCAGAGACTCTAAGTTGCTTGCATTCATGGACTAAAAAACCCAGAATTTTGATTCCTACTCTTTATTCCCCAAATTCAGTATTTTTTCATTCTATGAAAACCTTGCACAGCATATCATCATCTTAGAATATTTTCTCAGTAAACTTAGAGGTACACAGTATTAGATACTATGGAATGAACTGGTTCAGTAACTCTGTGTTATGCTGATCCTATTGCACTTAACTGGACATGGAACAACAGACTGGTTCCAAATAGGAAAAGGAGTACATCAAGGCTGTATATTGTCACCCTGCTTATTTAACTTATATGCAGAGTACATCATGAGAAATGCTGGACTGGATGAAGCACAAGCTGCAATCAAGATTTCTGGGAGAAATATCAATAACTTCAGATATGCAGATGACACCACCCTTATGGCAGAAAGTGAAGAACTAAAGAGCCTCCTGATGAAAGTGAAAGAGGACAGTGAAAAAGTTGGCTTAAAGCTCAACATTCAGAGAACTAAGATCATGGCATCCGGTTCCATCACTTAATGGCAAATAGATGGGAAAACAGGGGACGCAGTGGCTGACTTTATTTTTTGGGGCTCCAAAATCACTGCAGATGGTGATTGCAACCATGAAAATAAAAGACACTTACCCCACAGCCAACATTATCCTCAATGGTGAAAATTTGAAAGCATTTCCTCTAAAGTCAGGAACAAGACAAGGGTGCCCACTTTCACCATTACTATTCAACATAGTTTTGGAAGTTTTGGCCACAGCAATCAGAGAAGAAAAAGAAATAAAAGGAATTCAAATTGGAAAAGAAGAAGTAAAACTCTCACTGTTAGCCGATGACATGATCCTCTACATAGAAAACCCTAAAGACTCCACCAGAAAATTACTAGAACTAATCAATGAATATAGTAAAGTTGCAGGATATAAAATCAACACACAGAAATCCCTTGCATTCCTATACACTAATAAGGAGAAAATAGAAAGAGAAATTAAGGAAACAATTCCATTCACCATTGCAACAAAAAGAATAAAATACTTAGGAATATATCTACCTAAAGAAACTAAAGACCTATATATAGAAAACTATAAAACACTGGTGAAAGAAATCAAAGAAGACACTAATAGATGGAGAAATATACCATGTTCATGGATTGGAAGAATCAATATAGTGAAAATGAGTATACTACCCAAAGCAATTTATAGATTCAATGCAATCCCTATCAAGCTACCAACAGTATTCTTCACAGAGCTAGAACAAATAATTTCACAATTTGTATGGAAACACAAAAAAACCTCAAATAGCCAAAGCGACCAACCTAGATAGCATATTCAAAAGCAGAGGCATTACTTTACCAACAAAGGTTCATCTAGTCAAGGCTCTGGTTTTTCCTGTGGTCATGTATGGATGTGAGAGTTGGACTGTGAAGAAGGTTGAGCACCGAAGAATTGATGGTTTTGAACTGTGGTGTTGGAGAAGACTCTTGAGAGTCCCGTGGACTGCAAGTACAGTCCATCCTAAAGGAGATCAGTCCTGGGTGTTCATTGGAAGGACTGATTTTGAAGCTGAAACTCCAATACTTTGGCCACCTGATGTGAAGAACTGATTCATTTGAAAAGACCCTGATGCTGGGAAAGATTGAGGGTGTGAGGAGAAGGGGATGAGTGCCAAAGAATTGATGCTTTTGAACTGTAGTGTTGGAGAAGACTCTGGAGAGTCCCTTGGACTGCAAGGAGATCCAACCAGTCCATTCTAAAGGAGGTCAGCCCTGGGATTTCTTTGGAAGGAATGATGCTAAAGCTGAAGCTCCAGTACTTTGGCCACCTCATGCGAAGAGTTGACTCATTGGAAAAGACTCTGATGCTGGGAGGGATTGGGGGCAGGAGGAGAAGGGGACGACAAAGGATGAGATGGCTGGATGGCATCACTGACTCGATGGATGTGAGTCTGAGTGAACTCCGGGAGTTGGTGATGGACAGGGAGGCCTGGCGTGCTGTGATTCATGGGGTCGCAAAGAGTTGGACACGACTGAGCAACTGATCTGATCTGATCTGATCTTGAGAAAGAAGAATGCAACTGGAGGAATCAACCTGCCTGACTTCAGGCTCTACTACAAAGCCACAGTCATCAAGACAGTATGGTACTGGCACAAAGACAGAAATATAGATCAATGGAACAAAATAGAAAGCCCAGAGATAAATCCACACACCTATGGACACCTTATCTTTGACAAAGGAGGCAAGAATATACAATGGATTAAAGACAATCTCTTTAACAAGTGGTGCTTGGAAAACTGGTCAACCACTTGTAAAAGAATGAAACTAGAGCACTTTCTAACACCATACACAAAAATAAACTCAAAATGGATTAAAGATCTAAACGTAAGACCAGAAACTATAAAACTCATAGAGGAGAACATAGGCAAAACACTCTCGGACATACATCACAGCAGGATCCTCTATGACCCACCTCCCAGAATATTGGGAATAAAAGCAAAAATAAACAAATGGGACCTAATTAAACTTAAAAGCTTCTGCACAACAAAGGAAGCTATAAACTATAAGACAGCCTTCAGAATGGGACAAAATAATAGCAAATGAAGCAACAGACAAACAACTAATCTCAAAAATATACAAGCAACCCCTACAGGTCAATTCCAGAAAAATAAATGACCCAATCAAAAAATAGGCCAAAGAACTAAATAGTCATTTCTCCAAAGAAGACATACAGATGGCTAACAAACACATGAAAAGATGCTCAACATCACTCATTATCAGAGAAATGCAAATCAAAACCACTATGAGGTACCATTTCACGCCAGTCAGAATGGCTGCGATCCAAAAGTCTACAAGCAGTAAATGCTGGAGAGGGTGTGGAGAAAAGGGAACCCTCTTACACTGTTGGCGGGAATGCAAACTAGTACAGCCACTATGGAGAACAGTGTGGAGAGTCCTTAAAAAACTGGAAATAGAACTGCCATACGACACAGCAATCCCACTGTTGGGCATACACACTGAGGAAACCAGAATTGAAAGACACGTGTACCCCAATGTTCATCGCAGCACTGTTTATAATAGCCAGGACATGGAAGCAACCTAGATGTCCATCAACAGATGAATGGATAAGAAAGCAGTGGTACATATACACAATGGAGTATTACTCAGCCATTCAAAAGACTACATTTGAATCGGTTCTAATGAGGTGGACGAAACTGGAGCCTATTATACAGAGTGAAGTAAGCCAGAAAGAAAAACACCAATACAGTATACTAATGCATATATATGGAATTTAGAAAGATGGTAACAATAACCCTGTATATGAGACAGCGAAAGAGACACTGATGTATAAAACAGTCTTTTGGACTCTGTGGGAGAGGGAGAGGGTGGGATGATTTGGGAGAATGGCATTGAAATATGTATAATATCGTATATGAAATGAGTCGCCAGTCCAGGTTCGCACGATACTGGATGTCGGGGCTGGTGCACTGGGACGACCCAGAGGGATGGTATGGGAAGGGAGGAGGTAGGAGGGTTCAGGATGGGGAACACATGTATACCTGTGGCATATTCATTTTGATATATGGCAAAACCAATACAATATTGTAAAGTTAAATAAAATAAAATTTAAAAAAAAATAAATAAAAATAAATAAATAAAGACACTTACTCCTTGGAAGGAAAGTTATGACCAACCTAGATAGCATATTGAAAAGCAGAGACATTTCTTTGTCAACAAAGGTCCGTCTAGTCAAGGCTATGGTTTTTCCTGTGGTCATGTATGGATGTGAGAGTTGGACTGTGAAGAAGGTTGAGCGCAGAAGAATTGATGGTTTTGAACTGCGGTGTTGGAGAAGACTCTCGAGAGTCCCTTGGACTGCAAGTACAGTCCATCCTAAAGGAGATCAGTCCTGGGTGTTCATTGGAAGGACTGATGTTGAAGCTGAAACTCCAATACTTTGGCCACCTGATGTGAAGAACTGATTCATTTGAAAAGACCCTGATGCTGGGAAAGATTGAGGGTGTGAGGAGAAGGGGATGACAGGATGAGATGGTTGGATGGCATCACCGACTCAATGGCTATGAATTTTGGTAAACTCTGGGAGTTGGTGATGGACAGGGAGGCCTGGCATGCTGCAGTTGATGGGGTTGCAAAGAGTTGGACACGACTGAGCAACTGAACTTAACTGAACTGATTGCACTTAAAATCCAAGAGATGTTCATATTCATCAACAGACTAAGGTCTGTTTATCTAAAGTTTGAATAGTTTTTAAATTTAATTGATTTGTCAGTGCAACTGATCTTCTTAGTTATTCTTGGCACATCAATGTAGTGATTAAAATAATAGCAATCTGTAGGAGTGCAGATTAGGTATATGTCCATTTTAAACTTTGCTGTAATTCACAGAGCCATTTATGTATGTTTAGTACCAGATCAATTTATATGACCAGATTTAAACTGGATAATCTGTGACATTTGCCTTCAGAGACACATGTCATCAATGACTAGCTTGAATTTTCAAGACCCAGTCTTAGAAGGCTGTTAATACTCCTATACTTTCACTAGTCATATAATTTAGGTATTATCATGTTCAAAGATAAATTTAACTCAATCTTAGAAAATGAAGATCATTAAGAGGTTAATACACTTGATACAACCAAGCATCTTTCACTTGTATGTAGAAAAACCTCACAGAATCTAGAAGAGACATATAAACCAAAAGATATCAGTCACAGCAAAGACAGGACCTAAACCCAATATGGGAGTCTCTTCTTTCTATTTTACTGAAATCAAGATCTTCTAGAAAGTGAACATAACACTTCTTTCTCTGCTCCAGTCAGAAGTTGGAGGTTGATTTTCAGATGTGGATGCTAACCTTGTCTACCTTAACTGAACTTGCATATTTAAGGCTTTCCAACCTGACCATTCCATGGTAAGAAAAGTTCTACCTATATCTGGATTCCTGGCTTGTGTCTGATTATTTCTTTTTCCTTTCCAGTAACAAGAATACTAACAATTTGATATCAGTCATATCCAATCTGCTTCACCTTGGAGTACAGTCTCTGATCATTTCAGAGTCCTCTTCCTTCTCTGGGCATTTGAACTTGGTCCCTTTTGGTCAATACTATTGCATTCTCCTTCTGTGTTATTTAGAAATCTTTTGATTACAATAATGAAAAACTGATTTAGACTGGCATGGAGTATAACCAAGTGTATCCAAGCCTGAAGAATAATTAACACAGGGATGTAAATTGCCACAGACACTTTTTCTCTTGTCTTTGCTTCTCTGTTCACATCTACATCTTTATTTTTTCTTATTGCAGACTGGACTTCTTTGTGTTCCAGTTGCTGTGACAGGAAGTGGTTTTTGTATTAATTTCCTAAGAATTCATCACTTCCTTTCAGGTCAACAGCTAAAATGAGGAGGAATCTCTTAGATCTGTACTGTTTCCAGAGAAAAGTGATTTGTTAAGCTGGGATCAGATGCCTCCTCCAAGACCAACCAAGTGTAACTGAGGGTAGGGTTACATTATTCTATCAGGGAAAGCCCTATAGTAACTATGTGGACGTAGATCATTTTAGCAGGATGAGGGGTAATTGGTAGTTTCTAGAAAACAATGAGACTGTTTTCAGGGGAGATCTTGTGTCCTGTACAATAGCCCTCTATGACATCTTTTTCTCAATTGCTCCATAATTTTTCTAAGAATCATGGGCTTTCTGGTCTGTACTGAAAGTGACCAAAATTTGAGTAGTTTGATGCTACTTTGCTTTAAATCTCTTCTAGGTTAGTGGTGTAACATCTATCTTGTATTTTGAAAGTGAAATGTTATTTTTAGTGTTTTCAGCTCTCAAAATTAGCTCAAAAATGATAGCTTCCACAGCCAGCATTTCTTTATCTTTTACACAGAAAAACAAAACTTAGGTTTCTGTCTTCTCTCTTTTCGCTTCTGCTTTAGCATCTCCTCTTAATTAAGGAAAAATTCTAAATAAACCTGGTGGTCAAACCTGGTGAGGTTTCAACCTTAACACTACCAGCTCGCAAAGAAAATATATGAAGTCTACACTGTATAATTTTCTAAAGATTACACTTCCACTGGACTTTGAAGATATCAAGTTTTATTTTTGCTTTGATCTTATATTCTTTAGTACACTTTACCCCTTTCCTTTCTAAAAGCTATTGTGTGATGCTAAAATTTTAGTCACACTCTTATTGTCTTCCATGAATCATTGTGTGATAAAGAACTAGCAACATACTCACAAAGTACTAATTTAATAACTGTTGATGAACTCTAGTTAAAATATCTTAACTTGAATTATAATTAGAGTCATGAAAACACTCAGCAACTTTTCAAACACATGTACACTTGGCTGTAGTAATTGATAACCATAGAATTAATTATTAGAATCTTCAAGCTACAAGCTCATTAAAACGAAGACAGTATTCAGGAATATGTTAACTTTTTGGCTTATTATGGTATTAGTTAGTTAGTTAGTTCAGTTGCTCAGTCATGTCCAACTCTTTGTGACCCCATGAATCGCAGCACACCAGGCCTCCTTGTCCATCACCAACTCCCAGAGTCTACTCAGACTCATGTCCATCAAGTTGGTGATGCCATCCAGCCATCTCATCCTCTGTTGTCCCCTTCTCCTCCTGCCCCAATCCCTTCCAGCATCAGGGTCTTTTCCAATGAGTCAACTCTTCACATGAGGTGGCCAAAGTATTGGAGTTTCAGCTTTAGCATCAGTCCTTCCAATGAACATCCAGGACTGATCTCCTTTAGAATGGATTTGTTGGACCTCCTTGCAGTCCAAGGGACTCTCAGGAGTCTTCTCCAACACCACAGTTCAATAGCATCAATTCTTCGGCACTCAGTTTTGTTCACAGTCCAACTCTCACATCCATACATGACCACTGGAAAAACCATAGCCTTGGCTAGATGGACCTTTGTAGAGTGGTTGCCAATTCTGGCACATAAGAATTCATTGGAACACTATTTAAAAATACATTTTCTTAAACTCTATTCAAGACCTACTGAATGAGAATCTTGGGGAGGGATTTTAATGCTTCTCAGATCTTGATGGTCAGGTAAAGTAGAAATCATTGATTTCTATAGAAGCTCTACTTCTACCTATAAGTGAATTCCAGGGAGTCATTCTACTTACAGGCATAACATTGGCTGAGCAAAATTCAACCTCACTGATAGGTCCAGAGAGAGTTACCCTCTCAGTGTATCCCCATAATCCAGCCCCAGGTTGTTCTGCTACTTTATTCTTCTTTGTTTCCACTTGACAATTTTTTCAGAAAATTTTCCTATATCAGGGACAACTCTAGCAAAGTTGGAAGAAAGAGACTGGCTCCTCTCCACGTTCAAAGTCTGAACTGACCTGAGAGGTGAGAGCCATATCGTGTTCAATTTGGCTGCAGAGTATCCATGAGTTGAAGTGAGAGGAGTGCCAAGGGACAGGGGCTGCCTGTCTCCTAGCCTCTGGGGCTTTTTCCTGTCTTCAGCCAGGACCACTTACACTCTTGCCTGTAGCTTCAGCCCTATCTCATTTCTTAAGACCAATCTGAAAAAGTATGGAGATTTAGCCCAACCTTTCAGAGATCACTGTCAGCCTGGCCCTGATGTTGTGGTCTGACTCTGATAGCCAAGTTTCAGCCTCATTCTGTACATCAGAGTCTCTATCTTGGCAGCCTGCTTGATACTTCAGTCTTTCCAGATCACATTTTTCAAAAAATGTTGTATGAGAAACACTTCACCAAAGTCTTTCAAAGTATATTGTCACCCTGCTTATTAAACTTATATGCAGAGTACTTCATGAGAAATGCCAGGCTGGATGAAGCACAAGCTGGAATCAAGGTGGCTGGGAGAAATATCAATAACCTCAGATATGCAGATGACACCACCCTTATGGCAGAAAGCAAAGAAGAACTAAAGAGCCTCTTGATGAAGGTGAAAGAGGAGAGTGAAAAAGTTGCCTTAAAACTCAACATTAAGAAAACTTGGATCATGGCATCCGGTCCCACATTTCATGGCAAATAGATGGGGAAACAATGGAAACAGTGACAGACTTTTTTTGGAGGGTCTTCAAAATCACTGCAGATGGTGACTGAAGCCATGAAATTAAAAGACGCTTGCTCCTTGGAAGCAAAGCTATTTCCAACCTAGACAGCATATTAAAAAACAGAGACATTACTTTATCAACAAAGGTCCGTCTAGTCAAAGCTATGGTTTTTCCAGTAGTCACATATGGATATGAGAGTTGGACTACAAAGAAAGCTGAGTACTGAAGAATTGATGCTTTTGAACTGTGATGTTGGAGAAGACTCTTGAGAGTCCCTTGGATTGCAAGGATATCCAACCAGTCAATCCTAAAGGAAATCAGTCCTGAATATCCATTGAAACGACTGATGGTGAAGCTGAAACTCTAGTACTTTGGCCACCTAATGTGAAAAACTGACTGATTGGAAAAGACCCTGATGCTGGGAAACATTGAAGGAGAAGGGGACAGCAGAGGATGAGATGGTTGGATGGCATCACTGACTTCACGGACATGAGTTTGAGTAGGCCCCGGGAGTTGGTGATGGACAGGCAAGTCTGGTGTTTTGCAGTCCATGGGGTCGTGAAGAGTCAGATATGATTGAGTGATTGAACTGACTGATGTCAGTGAATGTTTTGCCTATGTTCTCTTCTAGGGGTTTTATCCTGTCATGTCTTATATTTAAGTCTTTAAGCTATTTTGAGTTTATTTTTATGTATCATGTGAAGGAGTGTTCTAATTTCATTGATTTACATGTGATTTACACAACAGAGCTACTAACACACTTATGGTTCCATATAAATTTTAGGATTATTTGTTCATGTTCTGTGAAAAGTGTCATGGGTAATTTGATTAGAGACCACATTAAATCTGTATATTGCTTTGGGTACTATGGCCATTTTAACAATATTAATTCTTCCTATCCAAGAACATGGAATATCTTTTCATTTCTTTAAATCATCTTCAATTTCCTTTATCAGTGTTTTATAGTTCTCATCATAGAAATTGTTCACCACCTTGGTCATTTTTTTTATGTGGCTTTAAATGGGCTTTTTTTTCCTTCCCTTTCTGACATTTAATTGTTAAATGTGTAAAGTAATGAACATATTTCTGTATGTTAATCTTGTATCCTGCTGCCTTACTGAATTCATTTATCAGTTCTAGTAGTTTTTGTGTGGAGTCTTTATGGCTTTCAAAATATAGTATCATGTCATCTGTAAAACAATGATTTTGCCTCTTTGCTTTTAATTTGGGTACCTTTGATTTTTTTTTTTCTTTTTCTTGTCTGATTGCTGTAGCTAAGACTGCCAATACTATCTTGAACACAGAAGTGGTGAGAGTAGGCATCCTTGTTCTCTTCCAGGTTTTAGTGGGAAGGCTTTCAGCTTTTCACCATTGATTATTATATTGACTGTAGTTTTGTTATAAATAGCTTTTATTATATTATTTATTATATTTTATATATTATATTATATTATATTATATTTAGATATGTTCCCTTGAGGCTCAGATGGGAAAGAATCTACCTGCAAAGAAGGAGACCTGGGTTCAATCCCTAGGTTGGGAAGATCCCCTGGAGAAGGGAATGGCTATCCCATCCAGTATTCTTGCCTGGAAAATTCCATAGACAGAGGACCCTGGCAGGTTCATGGATATGCAAAGTCAGACACAATTGAGTGACTAACACTTTCACTTTTACGTGTTCCCTTTATACCCACTTTGGTAAGAATTTTTATCATGAATGGATGTTCAATTTGATCAAATGCTTTTCTGCATCTATTGAGATGATCATACGGTTTTTCTCTTTTATTTTTTTAATGTGGAGTATCACATTGATCAATATGCAATTTTGAACCACATTTGTGACCCTGGGATGAATTCATTTCAATCATGGTATATGATCTTTTTTTGGGTCGTTGGGTTCAGTTTCCTAATATTTTGTTAAGAATTTTTGCATCTATAGTCATCAAAGATATTAGCTTGTTACTTTCTTTTCTAATAGTGGTTTTGTCTGGTTTGGTATCAGGGTGATGGCGGCTTCATAGAATGGCTTGAGAGTGTTCCCTCCTTTTCAGGCTTTTGGAGGAGTTTGATAGGGATTGATATAATTTCTCTTTTGTATATTTGGTAGAGTAACCTAGTGAAGCTGTCTGGTCCTAGACTTTTGTTTTCAGGTAGTTTTCATTATTATTATTGTTACAAATTCTATTTCCAATAAGTGCATTTTAAAATAAGAGGTTAGTCAAGAGTTTCACATATTCTTTAATGTATAAATCCTTAAATTCCATATACCTCTCTGTAGCTTATGTTTCTGGTGATTTTCCATTGTCATTATCATTCTGAATTTTGGGTGAAAGTGTTGTACAGCACAGTATTTGTACATTTCCATTTTAGCCAACATTCATAAGGTATAACCTTTGAATTTGGCCAGTGGTACATTGTGCATGTACAAATTTTGGTTATAGGATATTCTAATACCCTAATCAAAATTATGTTTTATATTGCATTCTGGGAAAAATAAATGGCATTACTAACTGTCCCCATCCAGAAACATTACAAAATGCAACTCATTCTATGAATGGCAATTAATTTTTATTATTACTATTGTAATTATTTATTATCCCCATTAAGGGCAATTAATATGATATATTACTACTAATAATTTAAATGGCTATAATAATCATAAGACCATCTGGAATTTTCAAGGTACTTTTCTTTAAAGGGCCCAAATAGGACAAAAAATAATGAATTAGGTTCTGAAAAACATTTCCTACATGTTCTTCCAGTTGTTATTTATAGAAGCATATATTTATCTATGTGGTAGCATGTAGAATAATTTCTTTATTCTCTCAAAGCTGAATAAAAATTAGAAAGTTAGGATAAGGGTTTTATTTTAAATCAGATCAAATTGTCATAAAATACCTTCATGGGTAGAACTAATAAAATTGTGTTCTTGTAGAATAATCAGATCTGGCTTCAGCAATTCCCATTTACAGTGATATTAAAGTTATATAGCAAAGCTAAAATTTCTGCAAAATATCCTCTGCACCAGAGCTGACATGAGTTAGAACTGGTAAATCACAATGGTCATTCAACTTAGGCACAAATTATAAGTGATTTATTTAGAGGTCTTAAATCTGGGAAGAAGTTTTATACCTTGACTATATTTAAAGGATGTTTCTGATTTTATGAATGCTAATTACAAAAAATTATAATATAACTCATCTGCATTGTCACTAAACTGCCTAGAGACACTCTCACAAGTTCTCTCACCTGAGTAAGTATGCTATCCTAGCATACGACAATGCCAAGAGTGAATAAGGCTAACTTTTTCAAATAATGGCATTGTTAAATTATAAAGAGAGATGATGAGATTCTTCCAAATCTATTTGATGAATGTAATAAAAATAATATTTTAAATATGCCGCAAGCAAGTATATTTGTGGCTGAATTGCATTATATTTATAAACATAACTGTTATATAGATATATAAACTATATGTGGTTATAATAGTTATTTGAGGATATAATTGTAGGTATGCCTATTATTTTTGTGGGAGTAGAAATGGTTCTCCAGTAGAATTGGGAAAATAACATCTAATTTTTGTAATCCTTTATATGCACCATTTTTCTATCCTTGAGAGATTTTTTTTAATACCTAGAATTTTTTACAATAGGATTTTCTTTAGCCATAATGGTCAGAGATCTCCACTTGCAATTACCATATTACTTATGAGTATGTATATTATGATATTAAATACTTTAATTAAAGAGGGCAGGTCGGAAGGGTAGAGTTCCGTAAAACCAGATGTATGTTTAAAGGTCAGTGGGTACGCTATGCAAATACATCAAGGCTGAAAGAACATGACCATTGTCCCTGAATGTCCAACTAGCCATCCCTGGTGATGGCACTGGTGGGAACCTCTCCATTTGATTATCTATTCATTCCTCAATTACTATTGACATCACCATGTACAAGGTGCTGGATACAAGGGTTAGAAAGAACAAACAAGGGCTTTTTCTTTAAAGGAGCACATAGACTAGAGGGAGAGGCATACATAGCAATAACTTTGGTGCCAGCTAGAACGTATAATAGATACAGCACAGCCTTCGGAGCCAGACTGGTTGTGTTTTAAATCTCACTCTGTCATTAGTTAACTGTGTGACTTTAGAGGAAAGTCACTTAATCTCTTTCTTCAGTTTCATCATCTGTAAAATGGGGATGCAACTGAAGAAACTTAGCATATCCTGATAGTTTACAGTGAAAATTAAATGAGTTAGTATATGGGACATATGTTAATATGGTTGGACCTTATTAATTTTGGTGAGCCAGCCATACAAAACTGGTGTTTTTGTAGTCAAAAACTGTTGAGTAAGCAATACACCAAAAACACTGACAGTGAAACATTCATAAATTGAACTTCATCAAATGTCAATACTCTGCTGTGCTGTGCTCAGTCATATCTGACTCTTTGCCACCCCATGGACTGTAGCCTACCAGACTCCTCTGTCCATGGAATTTTCTGGGCAAGAATGCTGGAGTGGGTTGCCATTTCCTTTTACAGGGGATCTTCCCCACCCATGGATTGTACTCACAGCTCTTGCATCTCCTGCATTGGCAGGCAGATTCTTTACCACTGCACCACTTGGGAAGCACTCTACTCATCAAAAAAATGCCATTATGAGTGTGAAACAGATGGAGAAAAAGTATTAAAAGTAGTGAAACACCACAATAACCTTGAAAGAGAGTCAAAAGTCCCATATGGTCAGCATCCCAGGGGAAAGCAGGGCAATATCCCATGTCATGTGGGTTTCCTCATCACAGGGCAAACAGATCAATTTTGAAATGTGTCCAAAGTCAAGCAAAGAATGGCAGCTTCTCTACCAAGAACAGAGTGACCTTTAGTTTGTGCTCAGTCTATGGTGATAGATGTCTTTCCAGGTCCAGTCTGATGATGATCAGGTTGTAGCATTGGGGGTGGGACTGCCAATCAGTCTCATCAGAGAGCACGTGTTTACTGTGAGCATCTACATGAGTGACCCACACACTTGATCAGCGGCTGTAATTTGTTTCCACAGTGCCTGGCGACAAAGAGGAGTGTTTTTACCCTGCCAGTCTTAGTTTTCCCAGGGGCAGATGAAATATTAGGTTACTGGTAACAAAACAGGAGTCAGTAAAAATATAACAGGGTTCCTCCAGGAGATGATTGTCTAGAGTTCTTAGAAGCATCTGAAGTTCCATAGCTGGTGCTAAGGTGGAATTGGCAGAGTAGACCCGTGGGTACCATCATGTTTGATCTTAGCTGAACTATTAGTGAAGTAGGCCCATTTTTTTAAGAAAAAAATTTCCCTCAAAGAGAGAGCTGCCACTTTTTCATATAAAGCCAAGATATCACGGGTACCATTTCCATTTGGCCAGGATGCTTGTTGGACCCTGCCCAACCTGTTTGCTATGGAGTCCGAGTTCAACCACCCCAAAATGAGAGTATCAGGCTGTATGCGTGTTATTTCCGTTTGTCAGATATTCAAATGTCAGCGCTCCAGGAAAGCCCAGACAGAAACTGATAATTAGCTTCTAAAGCAGTAGATGTGGCTTGCTTATGGAGGTGGCCCCCAAGGGATCATCCACATGGAGACTGCCTTATTTTGTCTGTGACTCCCATTGGTGAAATCATCAGTCACAGATTTTTTTCTTTCCAAGAGGTCACAGGACTATGGGGCTTCAAAGATGGAAAGTGTACCACAGCTTGCTGGACAGCTTCCCACACAGCCTCTTGCCTGGGGCCCCTTTCAAAAAATGTCACTTGCAAGTTGGATGACATAAAAGGCCAAGTCAAATGCTCGGATGAGGCATGTGCTGTCTCAGTAGCAAAGAGTACAGCAAGGTACTAAACTTCTCTTTGTCAGGTGGCAGTTTGAAGACAATTTTTCCTTGACCCCCAGAGGGATTTGAGCATTGTAAATCTGCTCACTTAATCTCAAGAAACTTTATTTGGTAAGTATGCTCCTGAATATTGTTTTGTTAATAATATCACTCTCCCCCTACCTGCTGGGGGCAGTCAAAGCTGTTATGACTGATGCTTTTGATTCTCTAGAGCTAGTGGGGCATTATCTGAATGAAACCTTTGGGAAGGGTCACTTGTACTAAATCCCAGTCCACCTACTGGTGGCATAAAACGGGAGAGTTTGGGTATCACTGGAGGAGTGGCTTGTCACTAAAGGTGGGTTAGGATGCAGTGTATATGTCATTCACCTACTGCTCTACCTGCCACTCTTCTTGAAATGGAAGATTCCACCTGGCACTTATGGGATGGGAAAGGATCCAAGATATTGTTTTTCAGTTCCCCTTTTTCTAGGGGATTTCGGGATTTCTAGGGGATTTCGGGATTTCTAGGGGAACTGAAAGGATCCAAGATATGTAGAAGTAAAAACATCTATGCATTAAAATATTTAAATGGCCTCACTCACAAGACTACTTTATCTTCCCTTTCCCACTCTAAACTCTGCCCAATCTGGGTGTCTTTAGCTTTGAAGTGTCTCTAATAGGACAGTAACTTGGTTGCCTATCTCCAATAGAATTAAAATAGTTTAAATTTCTTCTATTTCTTATCTTTGAGTCATTTTTTTATTATCAAGTAGGTTATCTTTGGGCCTACCTGGTGATTCAGCAGTAAAGAATCTGCCTGCCAATGCAGGAGACTCAGGTTTGATTCCTCGGTCAGCAAGATCCCCTGGAGAAAGAAATATCACCCACTCCAGTATTCTTGCCTGGGAAATCCCATGGACAGAGGAGCCTGATGGGCTACAGTCCATGGGGTTGCAAAGAGTCAGACACTAAACAACAAGGTCATCTTCTTCTTCAACATTGTAAACCATCTAGGATATAAAGTGCCTAAATAATTGTCAATGCCTTGTCTATGGTTGCACATGTTTTATGCCCATCAAATTCCTATGTTGAAGTCCTAACCCTTAAGACCTCAGAATGTGACTTTATTTGTTGGTAGGGCCTTTACAAGTACATTCAAAGTTAAAGTGAGGTTATTTAGATAGGGTTTAATCCAATATGACTGATGCCCTTAAAAAGGGGGGGGGGTAGTTCAGACACAGAGGCACACATAGAGGGAAGATGACATGAAGAGATACAAGGAGGAGATAGACATCTACAAGCCAAGGAGCGAGAGCAAACAGACCCTTGCCTCATAGAGCTCAGAATGGGCAGGCTCGTCAGTACCTTTATTTGGGGCTTCTTTTGGCCTCCACAACCATGGGACAATGAATTTCTTTTGTTTAAGCCACATAATTTGTGGTACTTTGTTGTAACAGCCCTCACTGACTAATACACCATGGGGACATAACTTTATCCGGAAAATCTCCCAAGAGAGGCCAAACATCCCTGTATTAATAGTAGCCAAAACCCACTGTAAAATAGCTCTTAAAAACATTTACTTTTCTCTCTGAATTGATATTGCTTTGGCATAATAGATTGTAGGAGGGAATTGAAGCCCAAGAGAGATTATTTCTTAATCATCATTGCCACCGCCACGCTCACATCACCCACTTGAACCAGCAGAATTTCCAACAAATCACCTAATTTCTGCCCCAAATGGTCATAGACTTCTCTCCTTTCATACTTAGTGTAGGTGTTTGTCTCTGTAGTTGTTATCTGAAAGAGGTGGAAACTTCTTACAATGTTGTATGTCAGATTTAACAGAGAAATCCCCTCCTAGAAAAAAGGGGAACAAATGAACTTAGTTTCCATTACTCCTCCTGCACCCACTTCCCCATTTCTGTCTCATTAACAGTGAATAAAGTGGGGACCATTTATTGTCCACCTCTCCATACATTTTGTTCAGTGTTCTGCTGATTGCCATGAACTTCCCTCATCTCCCAGTAACTGAGGGAAGGCCTCCCAAGGCCTTCATCCTTCCTATTTCAGAAAACAAATATTGTCAGCAGCAACCCCATCCTGGTGCCCTCCACACACTTCAGGCTCCCGTTTTATAGGATTGTTTGGTGACCTTAGCTCCTCTTCCTGCAGCTAGCTTCTATTATTTTTTCATATTTTAATCATCTAGTGTTCATTTGGAAGTGTTTTGATTGATACCTACAATCACACACTTCACCTTGAACATGACTTTGATGGAGTGTTGGATGTGTAAGCATAGTCTCCTTGTGCGTAATTTTGCCCTTGATTGTTGTCTGTAACTCCCTATGCATCATGGCCTTACTTGGTCTCTTGATTTACAGTTTCGGTGATTACTTCCCTTGGTAATTAAAGTCTTTGGTTGGATATATTCATCTCATCACCAATGATTCCTTCTAAAGTAAATGTATAATAAATAATCACTTTGATACTGTTAGTCACGTCTGTGTTTTATTGTGCTTCTTAAGTTTTCCTCAACGTCAGATGATCTGTGTATAATTTTCATCATATTTCTTCTTCCTGCCCTATGAAGACCTGTGACAGGAAATATTTTATCATGTGCATGTGGTGTTTTAACTGCATAGCTATCGCTTGGTCTAGAAGTGTGTGTTATAGCAGGGAGCAGAATTTAGCAGGCAGGTGGGTGACTTTGGATAAATAATCTTATTTACCAAAATTTACTAATACTTCCTGCCCTATCTTCCATGCTTGACCTTGACAACCACCAATCTGTTCTTTTTACAATGTTGTCATTTCAAAATTCGATTAAAAATAGAATCTTGAAGTAACCTTTTCAGATTGACTTTTTTTTTCACCAACATAATTCTTTGAAAATTCAGCCAAGTTGTTGTGTATATCAATAGTTTGTTCCTTTTTATTGCTGAGTAATATTCTATAGTCTGGATATAGTATGGACTGTTTAACCATCTACTTTTTGAAGGATATCTGAGTTATTTGCAATTTTGAGTTATTACAAATAAAACTGCTATGAACTGTTATGCACAGATTTGCATTATAACATACCTGGGTTTCATTTTATTCATGTATGACGAGGCCAACAGATCAGAAGACATTGTCATTGAAAAGATAGATTATTACTCACAGTTCCAAGAGGAAGAGAGCATCCCATGCTGTGCAAGGTCACACAAGATAATAGTAAGCTCAGTGGAAGGCAGAAAGAGAGTGCAGAGAAGCTGCAGGAAGACCTTTATGATAGTTTTCAAGAGAAAGAGTGGGAAAAGTAAGCTTAAGCAAACACACCCAGTTAGGGCTGGTTAATTTAAATAATTTCAGTAAGTTCTAGGGTACAAAGGTTGCCTGATGGCTGACTTTGGGGTGATTAGGGCAGGAGAATAATGTCTAAGAATTGTGAGAGCTGCCACGAAGCAGATCACCACACTGAGGGTTTGGCTTTTGGATTAATTCTTTTGCATATGAAAGTGAGGCTCCAAGGAGAGTGTTTTGGTCTCAGGAGGAATCTACAAACCATTAACCAACCACCAGAGAGGCAGTCAACTGCTAGTCAGCAAGGCTCCAGATGTCAAAACATCAGAAGCAGAAAACAGGGTTAATAGAAGGTTTTTGTGTGAACTTAAGTTTTCATTTCTCTGCATTGAATGCCCAGGACTGCAATTGCTAGATCACATGGTACTTGCATTTTGGGTTTGTGAGAACTGCCAAACTACTTCCAGAGAGGCTGAGCAATTTTACATTACCACCAGCTATGTTGGGGTGATTAAATTTCTCCAAACCTATAGATTTCAAGACGTGTATTGTTAAATGAATTATTAACATTTCAGGCTTTTTTGTAAGTCACTTCAATGTGTTTTTTAATTGGTGAGTGCAGTGCGCAGTACACTGAGCTGGGACCTATGAAAGATCCCAAGGTGAAACAGGAATATGACTTTGCTCCAGGAGCCTTCATTTCCCAGTGGAAGCAAACCTATAAGTGATAAACAAGAAAGAATAAAAATAGGCGATACATGGAGGTTCAGCCACTGTGGAGTGTAGATGTAGTGGAAGGGCCATTAATTCTGGGGGTGTCAATGGGAGGCCTGATGGAGGTAGTAATTTCTCAGCTGTCATTGAAAAGTGAGTATGATTGAGAAAGTTGAGAAAAAAAGGTAGAAAAGGCATCGAGCTTTAAAAATACTTTGTGTGCTGGGCTTCTCAGGTGGTTCAGTGGTAAAGAATCCACCTGCCAATGCAGGAGATGCAGGTTCAATCCCTGGGTCATGAAGATCCCCTGGAAAGGGAAATGGCCACCCACTCCAGTATTCCTGCCTAGAAAATCCCATAGACAGAGGAGCCTGCAGGGCTACAGTCCAAGGGGCTGCAAAAGAGTCAGACAGGACAGTGACTGAGCACACATGTAGCCCTGGAGTGCTCTCATAGGATTAGAACACTAAGATCATGAAGGGATAGACTGAGCACCACTGAGAAACAGACCTGGAGAAAGACCCTGAGGAAACGCAAATGACCTAAGTAGGAACAGGACTTTTTTGGTAGCTAACGAGAAGTCACTGAAGTTGCAAAGGATGGAAACAATTTGATCTGCGTTTGAGATATCATCAAAGTTATAGTGAAACGTTGTAAGATCAAAAGTGGAGAGGTTTGAGCAGAAGCTATTGTGATAGTTGGGAAAGAAAAACAGGGTTAATAGAAGGTTTTTGTGTGAACTTAAGTTTTCATTTCTCTGCATTGAATGCCCAGGACTGCAATTGCTGGATAGTTGCAGCAATGAAAGGTCAAATATTTTCACCTCCTCATCACACTTGTTCTTGTCTGTTCTCTCATTAGAGCCATCCTTTTGTTGCTTTCCGTTATTTTCTGACTTACTTGCAAGGAACATGCATTATTTGTTAAACTTTAAAAACACAAAAGAAAGTACCACAAAGACACAATGTTCTTGTGTTTTTAAAGTTTAACAAATAATGCATGTTCCTTGCAAGTAAGTCAGAAAATAATGGAAAGCAAGCAACAGTAATTACTCATAATCTCTTTACTGAGAAATAGCCATAATGAACATTTTGTAATATGTTTTAAAGATTTGTTCATAATCTCTATCTGTATGCATGTTTACATGTATAATTTTGAGCAGATATTAGTCATGTTGTATATAATGTTTGTTTTTCAATTTATAATATAGTATGTCATCTTTTAGGCTTATAAATGTACTTATTTAGAATTACATGAAATTATTTCCATTGAGTGGAAATACCACAAAGTCAACCCCTCCTACCTGAAGAATATTGAGATAGTTTTGCTTGATTTCACTTGATTTTTTACCTTTTCTAATAGTGTTCTTTTTATTTAAGCACCTTGCAGATTTGGAATCAGTATAAGGTTCAGTGTCTGTGGTTTCTCTCTCTTGCCCATGTCCATGGAAGGAGTAGGACCTCCAGATAAGGTGTTCTGAGATGCCCAACTCTAGCTTGTACTGGTATGCAACATCAGGTAGCCTTGCCCCACCTCTTGAATGCTGAGGTTGAATTATAAAGCAGTAAGCTTGTGGTAGTCTAGCTGCTACAGGGTTTACTCAGGGTCTTTTACCCCATGTTGATCTCCCAAAAACTGAACTGTGCATTAAATTTTCCAGAGATCTTTTTTTTACAAATGAAGATGCTAGAAGCCAACCATAAAAACTGGGGATTCAGTAGGTCTGGAATGGAGTCAGGAAACTATATTATTTTTACCCTTCCCCAGTTAATTTGACCATACAGCCAAGGTGAGATCCGTGGTTCTGTACCTTTCTTTCTATTCTTCTGGCACAACTTCCTCTGCTGGCTACGTTTGCTAAAGGAATGATACATCATGCTAAGGTGGGGCTGAGTGATGGTGGCTTGATGCATTCTTTTATGGGAGAGTCAGTGTCTTCAACTGAAAAGGAATCAGGCTCCTAATGACTGACAGGTTTGGGGCAGAGATAGTTTTGAAAAAAGGAGTGTTCATGAAAGCCTTTAAATAGGAGACTGGGCTATAATGGATATCCTACCAGGTGCCGGTCTTCCATTTTCCAAAATTATTTACTGATCTCTCTAATTGGGTGATGAAGACTTTGACAGCCCTCTTTCCTGAAGGAGGTAAAAATGGACATCTGGGTGCACATGACTGTCTCCTTTATGAGCCCATGTTTTACTCAGGTAGGTTGACACTATGGCCCTGAAGGAAGACAAAGAGGAAGCACTTCAAAAGGGACAAAAGGGCAGTCAGGAAGGCTCTGGTTGCTGAGGACCAATTTTGCCCTCAAGGTTATTTTCCTTGGGGAAGACTCTCCGATGCTGCACCAAGGGCATTGTCCTGAGGATCATTTGAGCAGGTGTGCAGAAATGTGGCAGACTCGCACCATCAGCAGAGGCTGTGCCATCACTGTACACTGATTACTGCCATTACTGATCAAGAGCCAGAGTGTGTGCCTTTTCCCCATGCTTGGCCTTTTTGGTCATCCCTGCCAGCTCAGAGTAGAGATGTGCCCTCCTCACTCATGACTCTTGTTCATGTTCCCATCAGGACAAAGACAGTTTGCAAATCTCTCTGTAATCCATTTTGCTGCATCCTTTGCAGCCCTGCCTTGCCTTCCTCCTAGGGTCTGTATGCAAATCAGACCTAAGCTAACCCCCTTCCTTAATTCTGCTTCACTTGCCTGAGGAAACATTTCCTTCATGATGGCCCAGAACCAGCTCCAGTCTTTTGCCAGTTCCAGTACAGATCTGACATTTTTCTCTGTGTGCAAAAAGGAGAAAAGAACTTGCAGTTCAAGCTACATGCTTATCCTTTAAACCTCAAGTAAATTCCTTGGCACAGGTTATTTTTCCCAGGATCCAAAGAAAAATGCTAGCATTTTACTAATGCTTACTGGCACCTTGAAAGCATCAGATTAAAATAAAATGGTTAGTTACACTCTAAAGAATGGAGCAAGATTTGCAGCATCAATATTCATCTCACAAAATCTGTGTGGCAATAACATGGCATTAAAAAAAAACGAAGTTATTGCAAAAAAAGGATGTTGTTACAACAGAGAATCGATACGTCCTGTTTGAGAAATCAACACTGTGACTTCATCTCATCATTTATAATGTATTAGCTAAAAGGTCTAAACTGTCTCAATCAGGAGACGCGCCTTGAGTTCTCTGCTTGAGGATTTGAAGTGGTGAAAGTAATTATAGCAGCATTCATTTATTACCTACTGTTGTTCAGGTATTCTGCTTAAGTCACTCTCATTTAACTTCATAATGTCTCTGGAAGGGAAGTTGTCACACCCCCATTTTACAGATGACAAGGTCTCAGAGCTTTCCTGATAGCTCAGTTGGTAAAGAATCTGCCTCCAATGCAGGAGACCCTAGTCCAATTCCTGGGTCAGGAAGATCCGCTGGAGAAGGGGTAGTCTACCCTCTCCAGTATTCTGGCCTGGAGAATTCCATTTACTGTATAGTCCATGTGGTTGCAAAGAGTCGGACATGACTAAGCCAACTTTCACTTTCAAGAAAAACCAGTGGTCAGAGTTAACACTAATCAGAAGAGACTCCCTGTGGCCTCTGCATTTGCTCAGTACACCCCCGGCCATCCCCAGAGTCCTGGTGGTTCACTCATTTACAGTCTTCTCAAGTTGTGTGTTCAGCGTGCTGCAGCTGGACTATTTTTTGTTATATTTCTCTTTCTCTCTACTTTGTGCAACATTAACATGTCAGAAGCATGTCCATCAGCTCTCCTAGACGTGATCATCATGCCTATTGTTGATGGTTGTTGGAAAATTGGATAGAGGGTTCAAAATAAGAAAAGACCAAAACAGACAATAAGGGACAGAGGTTGATTTGCCAGATCTCAGCACTCAGAAAAGGATGTGTGTTTACAGAGTAAAATTGAGCAAATCAAGCCAGGATGACTTTATTCTTAGCACTTAACCTGCTGTATTTTAGGAGCTCAAATTCTCTTTTCAACTAAATCAAACACAGAGAAACATCTTAATAGCATTTTAAAGGTATGTAAACACAAACTAGAAAGAAAAGAATTCACTTCCTCTCCTTTCATCTGGAGAGAACCACTCAATGTTTTAGACAGAGTGGGAAGGATAGGAGGGAGGGAGAGAAAGTGAGCAAGTTGGGTAGCAAGATAGATGGAAATAGAAACATTTCATAAAATAGAGATCACAGATTATACATGACTATCTTTTATTCTCAGTTTTTAGCATTTTTCCATGTCGTCATCTGGAGAAGGCAATGGCAACCCTCTCCAGTACTCTTGCCTGGAGAATCCCATGGACTCAGGAGCCTGGTAGGGTGCAGTCCGTGGGGTCGCTAAGAGTCGGACAGGACTGAAGACTTCACTTTCACTTTTCACTTTAATGCATTGGAGAAGGCAATGGCAACCCACTCCAGTGTTCTTGCCTGGAGAATCCCATGGACGCAGGAGCCTGGCGGGCTGCCGTCTACGGGGTCGCACAGAGTCGGACACGACTGAAGCGACTTAGCAGCAGCAGCAGCAGCATGTCATCATTGCTTGGAAATATATTTTCAATAAACTAATACTATTTCATTGTATGAAGAAGCAACTAATTTAATGCTTGTGCTGTTTGAAGGCATTTACAGTATTTCAAGCCTTTTTCTCCTTTTTCTATTATAAATAACACGTCAGTGAACATCCTTAAATAAGTATCTTCATCCACATTTTAAACTATTTCCTTACAATAGATTCTTAGGCATATAATTATGGCTTTTTTTCACCATTCATGGCTCTTGATATATGTTATCAAATTGTTTTCCAAGAATTGGTACTGATAAACGCTACCAACAGTGTTTAAAAATGACTGACTTAAGATATTATTATTTTAAAATATTGACAAGTGTGAAAACTATTATTTTGTAAACATTTTACATTTTGTTTCTTTAATTACTGCGTTTGAACACTGTCCTCGTATTTAATTAGCAATTGTATCTCTTTTGTAAATTATCTGTTCAAGTCTCAAGTCACTTTTATTAGTAGATTTTCCTCTCATTGTCTTTGGCTATTAATTTCTTATTGTAATTTATTTTGCCAATTTGTAATCTGTCTTTCAACTTTACTTAATACAAATTTTCAGGTATATTAAAAAGCTAAATATAAAATAAATGGAACCAAGAAAGCTCTAGGTAAATTTTGAACTGCTATTTAATGGCGGATAATTCTTTTAAGTGTAATCATAATAAGAGAAATTACGAAGAGGAAGGTCAAATTGAACTGCAACCAAATGTAAACCATTTGCTTTTCAAAACAATTTCAACATATAGTATGTGATATACAATTACAGAACTGAATGTAAAATATAATTACTGTTTTTAAAAAACAAGTACATAATGTCAAATTAGTTTCCAAACTAGTTATATCCGTTTATAGTCTCCCTTTGCAGGAAACAATTGTGATAGTGAATCAATTATATATTTAATAATGCTCATAGCAATGTGATTTGCAATCATCAAAAACTGAAGAGTGCTCTCCATACCCGTTAAACATGGAAATGGAGAAATTACACGTCTTCATCTGCTGGGACAGTTAGAGTAGTGACAATGGATGAGCTGGAACTGCACACATCACGGATGAATCTCATAAATACAAAGGAAACCAAAAGAAAGCAAGACACACAGAATACAGACAGTATGATTCTATTTATATAGAGTTCATGCACAACTAAACAGGAGACTGCTGGAGACAAATATAGATGTCATCAAGCTGGGAAGAAAAGCCCCCAAAGTGGTAAGCACAAGACACTTTTGTTTAGATTACTGCTTTTCTATCCTGGCTGCACATTAGAAGTAACTGGGGAGCTTTAAAATAATACACTGAGGCCCAGGACCCAGCCCAGAACAATTAAATTAGAATCACTCTATTCAATGGCTTAGCTAAGAGTTACAGTAAACACATACTTAGCGCATCACTGAGGAAATTAGGGTCATCCTCTCTCACTACCTCAAGGTCTTTGCTTCTGCAATTATTCCCTCTCTCTCCTGCAGGATTAATTTCATCCTCACTACTGGGTTACTCTCTTTGGTATATGCACAAGCCTTAGTATTAGCTATTTTAAAAGAAACAATAAAACAATGAAATAAAGAACAGTCCCTTGACATTATGTCTTCCTCATTCCATCTACTGTTTTTTTTTTTTTTTCTCTCTCTCTGCTTTTTTATAGCCACTGTCCTGGAAACAATTATCCACACCTCCTCTTTCTACTTCTTTATTTCATCACCCTCTCCACCCACTTTACCCAGGCTTGCATCCCCAGAGGTGCCCCCACACAGCTTTCATTAAGTTCAGCAACAATAGCTGCCATCCTGCTGCTGCTGCTAAGTCACTTCAGTCATGTCCAACTCTGTGCGACCCCATAGCTGGCAGCCCACCAGGCTCCCCTGTCCCTGGGATTCTCCAGGCAAGAACACTGGAGTGGGTTGCCATTTCCTTCTCCAATGCATGAAAGTGAAAAGTGAAAGTGAAGTCACTCAGTCGTGTCAGACTCTTCTCGACCCCATGGACTGCAGCCTACCAGGCTCCTCCAGCCATGGGATTTTCCAGGCAAGAGAACTGGAGTGGGGTGCCATTGCCTTCTCTGAGCCGCCATCCTACCAGACTCTATAGTTGATTCTTTGGCTTCATCATGTTGCACCCTCCTGCCTCACCATCACTGCTCGAGCTGGGCTTTTTCTCCTCCTGACCTTGAAATATTGGCCTACACCCTCGGCTTAGTGCTTGGCCCTCTTCTTTAACTGTTCTCTTTCTTCATGTAAGCTCATCCTATCCCATGGCCTTTCAGTATCATCTACATGTTTTTGGTTCTCAATCATTTATCTTCAACTTTTTTGTTTTCTCTAAACTTGGACTAACATATCCAACTGTCTATTCTGCATATTTACTTATACAAACTAATATTTCATTTCATGCCCAAACTAACTTCTACCATGCACCTTGTTGCTTAGAATAAAAAGCAGCAACATTTCATTGATCAGCAAATATTCTTTGGTAGGCCTTCAGATTGCTTCCTTGGTGGCTCAATTAGTAAATTATCCACCTATAATTCAGGAGACCCAATTTCGATCCCTGGGTTTGGAAGATACTCTGGAGAAGGAAATGGCTATCCACTCCAGTATTCCTGCCTGGGAAATCTCATGGACAAGAGGAGATTCTCTTCCCTACCTTAAAAGAAAACCAGCTCCAAAACAAATTGGGGACTTCATCTCAATCTCTGCTGTATCCATAGTATGTATTCATTTATGGCTGTACTGGGTCTTGGTTGCTGTGTGGGGGCCTTCTCTAGTTGTGGAGAGCAGGGGCTTCTCTCTGATTGCGGTGCACAGGCTTCTTATTCTGATGGCTTCTCCTGTTGAGGAGTCCAGGCTCTAGGCATGCATGTGGGCTGAGTAGTTGTGGTGCATGGGTGTAGTTGCTCACGGCATGTGGAATCTTCTTGGCATAGGGATTGGACCAGTGTCGCCTACATGGCAGGGCAGATTCTTAATCTCTGGACCAGCAGAGAAGCCCTATCCTTAGTATTTACAGTAGCGCCTGACGATTGGAAAGGTCACAATAAGTATGGGAATGGAGAAATAAATACAGCAACACATAAAAACAGACTTTCTACTTTTTAATGTTGTATTTGAGTGTCTGTGGTTTTTACTTAGGCTGGATAAGATTTTTCAATTTTATTTGCAACCTTTAATCACCACCTAATTGAAAGTGTTGCAGTTCAAACCCTGCGTATTAAACATTTGATTTGTTTATTATCCCTTCATAGAAAAAAGCATAGCTGAAGAAATGCTCATAAAGCAGTTTCTCCCATCTCTAAGGCCACACCTCCTCACCTGAAGTGTTGTTGTTGTTGTTCAGTCACTAAGCTGTTTCAGGCTCTTTGCAACCTCATAGACTGCAACACACCAGGCTCCGCTTGAAGTATGCCTGCCTATACATTTTGCTGCTTCTGGTTTTAACCACAAACCCCTACCTGTGTATTTCCTGCCACAGAGATGTTTGTCATTTACTTGCCACCCTTGCTACACTCACACTTATCTACTTCCCGCAAATGTTACTCTCTTCATCATCCTTCATGGCTCTGTAAAAACATGCATTCTCTTAGCTTCTGTCTAAGATCTGAAAGTACAGGCATATTAACAGAAACTTTTTTTTCTTTCTCCCCTATATGACTTCCCAGGCTCTGCCATTGTGGACCCATCTTTTGAAAGAGAGCTTAAGAGATTAATATTGACAATTTGAACCAGATGGCCTAGAGACACCGGGAGATATTTCGCTAGCTGTAATTCTGGTTTCAATCAAGATCTTAATTAACAGCATTGTTCTTATTTATTATACAATTGTCATTATGTGGTGTTACACTGATTATACTTTATACATGTTCTGTTCTTTAGGTGAACAGTTCACTTGAGTATAACGAGGAAAATACAAAATGTTATTTTAAAATATAAATGTACCTAATTTAAATGTTCCTGTAGTGAATTAAATGGCAATTTTGTGCTGTTCTTAAGAGAAAGGATTTACACCTACACTATAAATTATAAAGCAAGCTACAGTGTTCCTAGCACCCACTTCATGCTGTTTCTGTTAAGAATTCCCAGAAGGGGCTCTTAGAATATACCGGCGATTAAGTGAATTATAGTACATTCTGAAGGATTGTATAATACCACAGAGAAATAAAAACAAAGCACAAAACATATATTTAAATTGTAAAAAAAAAAGTTACTTCAAAAATTGAGATATGTTTGATGGTTCATTCTTCATATTAATGTAGGATTTCTGTCCCCATTCCCTACTGAGTGCTTCAAAAGGCAACATTTAATGATGTTTTTTTCTGGGTGGCTGACTACAAAATGTCAAAAGAGCAAATGTCACCCTTGGCTTGTGGTATTTGTACACACAAAAAATTAATGACAGTCTAAAATATCATTATATTACCATGAAAATAAAAATATTACTGCAACAAATTACCAAAAGGGAGAAATACTATCCTTGCTTTTTTGTATTTTAAATAAATAAAGTAGACAGGAGGTAGAATCATATATTACAGAATCATAGGAAAAGAATTATTCCTTTGAAATTATCCTCATTCACTCCTGGCCTGCAGATCTTTGCCCAGATACTGAAGTCCTGTCCATCTTTCAGGGTTGTGAGCAATGACACCCATTGTCCACTGAATTGATGCTTTCCTGGATTTACCTTTTGGAATCATCTCTCTCTTTTCTCCCTCCATCATCTCCATTTTTGCACAGCTTTTTTATCTCACTCTTTTTTGGCATTCCCCATAGTGTTTCCATGTTTTCTATTATCTGGTGGGATCCTTCAGGGCAGAGACTATAGTTATTTATTTTGCTATTAAATTTGCCACCATAGGATTTGTTTGTAGTAGGTGATCCCTGAAAATAATAATTGAATGACATTGGTTTCATTACCATTAGGTATCAATAAAATGCCTCATCAGATTCAAGGAGTTCTATAACTCTTAACTATAGAGTTTTACAACAAATTAAGCAATAATAAAGAAAATCAACCCTGAATATTCTTTGGAAGAACTGGTGCTGAAGCTGAAGCTCCAATGATTTGGCCACCTGATGTGAAGAGCCAACTCATAGGAAAATACCCTGATACTGGGAAAGATTAAGGGCAGGAGTAGAAGAGGGACAACAGAGGACAAAATGGTTGGATGGAATCTTTGGCTCAATGGACATGAGTTTGCGCAAACTCTAGGAGATAGTGAATGACAGGGCAGCCTGGTGTGTTGCAGTTCATGGGGTCGCAAAGAGTTGGGCACAATGTAGTGACTGAACAAAACAACAAAATAATAATCACTGAATGCTTTTTATGTTTAAGATACTAACCCCTGTGGGAAAAGAAAGACAGCAAATAATTTATGAAGTGTGTAGTCATGATGGGGAAAGCTTGAAGGTGGCGGGGAACAAAATTTGCCACCCCAAAATGTCTCTTTGGCACCAAATTACTTTGATCTGAAAACAAAAGACCTAAGAGAAAAGGAGGAAACTTTGATCTTCTCCATAGATGCCTAACAGAATGTGGATCTCTGTCCTGTTCCAGGAAGGCAGCTATCATCATTGATAATTATAGTGTGAACTAGGTGTGGTAGACAAAAAGGAACCTAACAAAATCAGTTAAAATTCCTCTATGTCCTATTGCCTTCCTTTCCTACAGGCCAGTTCTTGATATAATGTCTAGAAACCTTCTAAGTTCTTTGGCTTAAACTGACCAGTGCTAATACATTTAAGAAGATCCTGCTTTTACCCCAAGATAGAGTAATTCAAAGTTTGCATCTTCTGAAGCCTCCCATTTCCTGATATGTCTCTTAATTACATAGGCTCCTCCTACCTCCATTGTTTATATGTTGACTAAACCAGGATGTTTGCCTTGTAAAGTTTCCCACAATCTTGATTTTCTGCCTGTGTCTCTATGGTATTGTTCAATATGTTTTTGTTTCCTATATTTTCTGTAAGTTTGGTAGTTAAGTATAGAAACTTTGTTGTTGTTCAGTTTCTTGGTCATGTCATGTGGCCTCATGGACTGCAGCACAACATGCTTCCCTGTCCTTCACCGTTTCCCAGAGTGTGCTCAAACTTATGTCCATTGAATCAGTGATGCCATCCAACCATCTCATCCTCTGTCGTCCCCTTCTCCTCCTGCCTTCAATCTTTCCCAGCATCAAGGTCTTTTCCAATGAGTCTACTCTTCACATCAGGTGGCCAAAGTATTGGAGCTTCAGCTTCAGCATCAGTCCTTCCAATGAATATTCAAGGGTGATTTCCTTTAGGATTGACTGGTTAGATCTCTTTGCTGTCCAAAAGATTCTCAAGAGTCTTCTCCAGCCCCACAGTTCGAAGGCAGAGTTGTATTTGAGACTTTGGCAAGAATAGTTCTTAGGTAGTATTCTAGCAGGGACCAATAATATATGGTTCTTAGTTTTAGTGGGAGATGTTAGTAGTCATCGATATTCATCAGCTAGAGTGAATATTTCATTAGGCTTTGCAAAATATTAATATTTTAATTCTATTAGTTGAAATAATCATCTAAGAAAAAACTTCTTATATTTTTACTATTTGTTTCCAGAAAAGGGAGGAAAAATATTTAAGTTTTTCTCTATATTTCCTAGTTATCAAAATAGTGACTTAATTCCATAACATCTCTCAAAGATACCATTCAAAGATGACTAATTAGTTATTATCTTAATATCATTATAAATGTATAGATTTAATAATATTAGATATGAATTGATACATCACAGTTGTTATTCAATTAGTGCTTAAATATCCTTGCTTTGGCAACTGGAAACTTCTTCAGTTGGCTCCTGAAAGTTTTTGACATGATTACAGTAGATGTCTTGCTTTCTGTTGTAACACAGGTGTGGTTTTGTGATTTATAATAAGAAACATATATTTGGTTTTTGTCCTGTTTCTGGCACAGAGTTCTTAAAACCCTTGATGTTTCCTAACTGATGAAAGCTATAAAGGTGTCTTTTGTTATGTTAATGAAGTTGTTTTTTGAATGCTCCTTGGTCACAAGTCACCTAAGGAAAGGGGCTTGTCACCAGAGGAAGCAGCAATGTGATTAAAGAGTTGAAACTTTCACTCTCGCCTCTGGCCTCCAGAGAGGGGAAAGGGGCTGGAGATAGAGTTCAGTTACCAATGGTCAGTAGTTTAATAAGTCGTGCCTGGGTAATGAAAAAATCCAAAAGGAGAGCATTCAGAGAACGTCTGGGTTTGTGAACATGTGGAGGTGCTGGGGAGTGGCCCATTTGGAGAGGTTGTGGATGCTCCACATCCTTTCCCCAAACCTTACCTTATGCATCTCTTCCATGTGACTGTTCCTGAGTTATATCTTTTTATAACAAATCAATAAGCTAGTAAGTAAAATGTTTCTCTGAAAACTATGAGCTACTCTAGCAAATTAACCAGGAAGCAGTCATCAGAACCTCCCGTAGTAGGTTGGTCAGAAGCACAGTTACAATCTGGATTTGTGATTGGTGTCTGAAATTGGGGAGGGGGCAATCTTATAGGAGTGAGACTTTAACACTTAATATATGTTAATATATGTTCAGGTATATGGTGTCAGAATTGAGTTGAATTGTAGGATACCCAGCTGATGTGGGAGAATTATATGGTAGTATGGGGAACTTCCCAACACATATGTTGAAAAGGGGTACAAAATTTTTAACAGTGTTTCAAGAATCAGTCATTTCTTCAAAAGAGGCAGGCATTTCTCCATGAAAAATGGTATTTGGCTACTTTAGTTACTGTTGTATCTCTAGTACCTAATACAGTGTCTGGCAAATAATTGGTGTCATTAAAATTTCTTGACATATATTTAAAACTTAAAATGATGGTTAAAAGAAAAAAAAATCAATTCAGATTTCTATTTTCTGCCTACCTGGAATTATGTGGAGAAGATTTACCCTCCCACCTGAATTACTAAAACATAAGCAAAATTAAAATGGGCAAATTATAAAACAATGATTCTCAAAACATTGGACAATAGACAACAAAGCACACTGGTCTCTAAGAGACAGTACTCAAACTAGATGAGCTCTCTGATTACCTTAGCTTACTTTCTTAAGAAAGTTTCCAGCACAATGCACAGTGTGGGAAGCCCAAGAAGAGCATGACAGACTTTGCTGATGAGCCTGAGTTGAAAGTTTGGGGAGATAAAGATGGTTAGAGTCCATAAGGCAGAGTGTCAGAGGAGAGAGAAGAGAGGAGATATTGACCCCAAAAGACATAGATGGCAGAAATAGTAGACAAAGACATTAAAATAATTATGTAATCGAACACTAGACATTCATGAAGCTAGAGAAATGATTGAATAGGCTAAGTGGAAAAAAAATAAAAGATATAAAAATAGATACACATAAAACTTCTGGAGATGCAAATGAAAATATTTGAGATGAAAAATAAACACACAGAATGGAATTAGTGGCAGATTATACGTTGAAGAAAAAAATATTTAGTGACCATGAATGCATAAGGATAGAAACCATTGAAATGAAACATATAGGGAAAGCAAACATACAAAGTGGACAGAGCATCCTACAAATCAGTGAAATGTAGGGAAAATTAAAACAACCTATAGATGTAATCTCTGAAAGAAGGTAGTGAAGCAGAAAATATATTTGAAGAAATGATGGCTGAAATATTTTAAAAGTTGATAAAATTATAAATTCACAGCTTCGAGAAGCTCAACCAAACCCAAGAACAAGAAACTTGAAGAAAATTTTACCAAAGTCATGGTAATAAAATTGAGTAAAAATAGTGATCAAAAGCAGGAAAGCAGCTGGAAAAGACACGTTACATTTAGAATAAATATAATGGAGACAGCAAGTTTCTTATCAAAACCAGTACAAACTAGAAAACAGTCAAACAACTGAAGTACAAAAACTGACAGCATAGAACTAAAGTATAAAAACTGACAGCATAAAACTCCTAACCAAGCAAAAATATTTTTCAAAAATGACGGCAATATACTTTTCAGACATACTAAAGCTAAAATAATTCATCACTAGCAGACTCACACTATAAGAAATGTTAAAGGAAGTTCATCAAGAAGAAGAAAATCATCCGAGATGAGAATCTGAATATATACAATGAAGGAATAGCATCAAAAATGGTAAAATAAAATTGATTTTTAAAGCAAAAGTAATAACAAAGTACTATGGTATTTATAATGTGTAGAAATTATATGTATGATAATAATAAAAATTTGGGAGGAGAGAAATTAAGGTTATTATTATAAGGTTCTTATAATAATGTGAGGTAGTATAGTATTACCTGAGGTTAAATTTTGACAAGATGCATTCTGTGAGCTCTAGGCAATGAGTAAAATAGTAATAGTTATTGCAATAAGCAAGCAAAGATATACAATAAAATTATAAAATTTACTTAATGCCAGAGTCCAGCTCCAGCAGCCAGGGAATCAGACTGAAGGGGTGAGCGGTGTCGGCAGACAATGCTGTAGCCTCTGACTCATAGTACGGAACTACATGTTTATTTCAAGCTTCAGGTTTTCTTTTATACTTTGACAAACGCATTAGGTCAGAGGTTTGACATTTTTAGTTTTCCCCATCCAGATTTATTGTCTCCGGAAATCATTGTTGTCCTTCAAACAGAGTTCCTGCTTCAATGATTCTCTCAGAATCGGCTTTACTATCTATTATCTACTTTCTCTTATGTGTCCTATACTTAATTTGTGATTACATTGTAACTCATGCAACATTCCTCAGTTTATTTATCTTTCTAAATCCTGTTTGCCCCTAGCATCTTAAGATCATTATCTCCTAAAAAAGCTTCTAGCTATTCTTAATTATTCCTAAACCCTAAACTCAGCAAACTTCTTTTGCCATAAATATTTCCCTCACAAACAGGTCTCAGACAACAATCCTTCCCATGGCCTCAAGCTGCGGCCTACGTGCTCATCCTGGGACATTCTTTGTAAAGATCCTTGAACAAATGTCAATGGTTATTTTATAGATTATTTTCTGGACACAACTGCTGAAGGCTTTGTGCTTTCTCATGCTTCTCTCAAGCACCTTAATATTCTTTCCAGCCAACTCAACTGAAGAAAGGAAAGAACAAGTCAGAATCACAAGGCCTAACTCCTTCATCCCAGGTCTGTGCCTGCGGGACAAGGAGAGGAGGGTTGGGGGCCATGCCTCCATTTTGTCAGTAATGCCTAATGTGGCTCCCAACAACTTAATCCAGAAGAAAGCTGTAAAATAAGTGAAAAAGAGCAAAATGGATAAATAGAAAACAAATAGCAAGATAGACTTAAACCCTTACCACCTATCTTATAAATGGCCTAAATATCCAAAGAAAAGGCATAGACCACCATATTGGATTAAGACTAAGTAAGTAAAGCACAAACCAGATAAAGGCATACCTTGGAGATATTATTGGTTTTGTTCCAGACCACTTCAATAAAGAACAATAAAGCAAGTCACATGAATTTCTTTTTGTTTGTTTCCCAGGGCAAATAAAACAATAAACTATAGTCTATTAAGTTTGCAATAGAATTATGTCTAAAAAATTGTACATATCTTAATTTAAAAATACTTTATTGCTGAAAAAAACCCCAAAAAACTACCATCATCTGAAAATCCAGGGTTGCCACAAACCTCCAATTTGTAAAAAAACAAAACAACAAAAAAAAAACCTTTCCCTTTTACCTGCTTCTATTTTGGTTAGATAGTTTTTCTTGAGAAATGGACAAGGATGTCAAGTTAGCAGTGACTCTGCCCTCCAAATGTGAATTTCTCAGCCCTAAGTGCACCCAGGAGGGAGAACAATACCTGCAATCTGGCAACCAGCAGACTGCAGCCACTCCCTATGGTGGTGGTGGTGGTGTTCAGTTGCTCATTCCAGTGTATTCTTGACTCTTGGCCAACCCACGGACTACAGCACGCCAGGTTTCCTGTCATTCACCATCTCCTGGAGTTTGCTCAAACTCATGTCCATTGAGTTGGTGATGCCATCCAACCATCTCGTCCTCTGTTGTCCCCTTCTCCTGTCTTCAATCTTTCCAAGCATCAGGGTCTTTTCTAATGACTCAGCTCTTCTCATCAGGTGACCAAAGTATTGGAACTTTGGCTACAGCATCAGTTCTTCCAATAGATAGTCAGGAGTGATTTCCTCTAGGATTGACTGGTTTGATCTCCTTGCAGTCCAAGGGACTCTCTGGAGTCTCCTCCCATACCACAGTTCAAAAGCATCAATTCTTCGGTGCTCAGTATTCTTTACAGTCCAACTCTCACATCCATATGTGACTACTGGAAAAATCATATCTTTGACTACATGGACCTTTGTTGGCAAAGTGATGTCTCTGCTTTTTAATATGCTGTCTATGTTGGTCATAGCTTTTCTTCCAAGGAGCAAGTGTCTTTTAATTTCATGGCTGCAGTCACCATCTGCAGTGATTTTGGAGCCCCCAAAATAAAGTCTGTCACTGTTTCCATTGTTTTCCCATCTATTTGCCATGAAGTGATGAAGCCAGATGCCATGATCTTCATATTTTGAATGTTGAGTTTTAAGCCAGCTTTTTCACTCTCCTCTTTCACCTTCATCAAGAGGCTGTTTAGTTCTTCCTTTTCTTCCATAAAGGTGGTGTCATATGCATATCTGAGGTCATTGATATTTCTCCCTGCAGTCTTGATTCCAGCTTGTACTTCATCCAGCCCAGCATTTTGCATAATGTATTCTACATATAAGTTAAATAAGCAGAGTGAGAGTATACAGCCTTGACGTACTGCTTTCCCAATTTGGAGTCAGTCCTTTGTTCCATGTCCGGTTGTAACTGTTGCTTCTTTACCTGCATACAGCTTTCTCAGGAAGCAGGTAAGGTGGCCTGATATTCCCATCTCTTGAAGAATTTTCTACAGTTTGCTGTGATTCACATAGTCAAAGGCTTTAGCGTAGTCAATGAAGCAGAAGTAGATATTTTTCTGGAATTCTTTTGCTTTTTCTATGATCCAACAGATACCTTTTCTAAATCCAGCTTGAACATCTGGAATTTCTTGGTTCATGTACTGTTGAAGCCTAGCTTGAAGAATTTTGAGCATTACTTTGCTAGTGTGTGAAATGAGTGCAATTGTGTGGTAGTTTGAACATTCTTTGGCATTACCTTTCTTTGGGATTGGAGTGAAAACTGACCTTTTCCAGTCCTGTGACCATTGCTGAGTTTTCCAAATTTGCTGGCATATTGAGTGCAGTACTTTAACAGAATCAGAACACTGAGGAACTCAGGATGTGAAAAATTCAGGATTCTAGCCCAGATAGCTGAGATGCAAATGAAAGGAGCATTTCAGTGAGCCCAGATGGTAGCATCTTCCCTTACATAAAAAAATGCTAAATTCCTTAACTTGGAATATCTGGTTTCCTTTGAAAGTGAAAAGTGAAAGTGAAAGTCATTCAGTTGAGTCCGGCTCTTTGTGACGCCATGTACTATACAACCCATGGAATTCTCCAGGTCAGAATACTGGAGTGGGTAGCCTTTCCCTTCTCCAGGGGATCTTCTCAATCCAGGGATCAAACTCAGGTCTCCTGCATTGCAGGCAGATCTTTACCAGCTGAGCCACATTTAACAGTAATCTTTTGATATTCAGGCTACCTGCCCTTTGTTGTAAGCTTCTATATAACCTAGTTCCTCCCTTGCCTCCTCAGAGCAGTTCTCTCAGGGTTTCTTGAGATGCTGTCTCCCAGGCTCGAAGTCCTAAAAATTCCCACCAAGTATGTAATTCTCAACTTTCAGGTTGTGACTGTTTTTTGACATTCTGAAGACAGAAATTTAGCTGTTTGGTCCAATAAAATTGGGTTGCTGAAGATTCCTCCCCGGTTGATAATTTTATTAATCGATAGGTTAATTCTAGCTCTGCATTCCAGAATCTTGGACTCAAAGGCTCATTGGAACTCCCTTGTCAAGTCTCAGGACTGTTAACTCAGCTGAAAAAAGTACTGAGCATCCACTGTGTTTGGCACCATGCTGGGCACTGGCTATATCACAGTGAACAAGATAGACCTTCATCAGAAGAACTCACTTTAACTTAAAGTGCACAAAGCAGAAATATATAGCAGAGCAACACTTAGTGATTATTTAAAATGATGGTGAGTATATTTTCTTGCCTCACTAAATTTACAAAATAAGCTAAGAACAATCTAGCTAAGAAGTGATGCCTACATAAACCAAGACCTCCAGGTTCTAACTTTTCTGTGCTTCTATAACTGACAAATTCTCTGTGGGTAAAATATTCTGTCTTTAGAAATGTTCATACAGTTAATCTGGCCTTCCTCATACCCTGCAGGCTTGTGAGTCATTCTCTGCCTTTGAAACAATGGTGCATATTTCTGCTCTGCTCTGCTTTGATCTCTCAGTTTTACTCTCAGAGCCAGTCTTGTTGTCTCATTTCTAAGTTCTTCGGAGCATCATTTTATAGATTCCTGTATTCACAACCCTCAGAAGAAGTTTGAGCTCTTTTCTATTCCTTTCTAAGAGTGGACTTTGGCATTAATGTCCTTAAGTAAATGTATTATAGATTTAACACATTCCTTCTAATATTACTCTGTGTATCCAGCTACTTGGAAGTGGTGGTATTTCAACTCAGTCCTATTAAAAGCTATTAGTGATGATTACTAGAATAGATATTGCTAATGTAGTAGCTGTTTTGGCCTATAGAAATAAGTAGGATTTGGGCAGTAGTTTTACCTTTATGAAATGAGATGTGAATACTCAAATCTTTTATGATTGCCATTGTAGCTTTATTGAGACTAAGAGTTTAAATTTACTTTTAGCAAGAGCCAATTAAGTAGTAGAAAGAAAATGAAATTGTATTTTATTCCAGATAACCGAATAGATGCTTTCTGATTCTATTTTTAAAGAAATTCCTTTTAAAGCAGACTTTTGGATCTGGGAGTCTTGAAGTTGTCATTTGACTTAACATCTTGTCTCTACACATTTCTATGACCAGACAACTATTGTTTAAAAATCTTTATTGGAATATAGTTGCTTTACAATATTGTTAGTTTCTGCTATACAGCAAAGTGAATCAGTTATATGTATGCAAATATCCCCTCTTTTTCAAATTTTCTTTCCATTTAGATCACCACAGAGCACTGAGTAGAGTTCCCTGTGCTATAAAATAGTTACTAATTTTATACATAGTTGTGTATATACATCAATTCCAATATCCCAATTCATCCCATCCTCTTCCCTCCTTGGTATCCATACATTTGTTTTCTACACCTGTGTCTCTATTTCTGCTTTGCAAATAAGATCATCTGTACCACTTTTCTAGATTCCACATATAAACAATAATTTTTCCTTTAAAGAGTCTAGAGATGGAAGTTCCCCATGTCCCTTATATACTGTTTTCAAGTTTAGTTTCCCTATATAGTGCTTCTGTGTTCAAGAAACTCACAGTCTTATGGAGAAGACAAATATGTCCATTCACAATTAAATATAGTGAGGCACATATTAATACAGGGATGTAGCAAATCCTCTGGGAGCACAGAGTCAGACAGCGTTTCACAAAGAAATCTTGGGGAAATATGGAAAACTTTAGAATTTGCAAGTGCTTTTTGCACGGACTGTGTAAACCTTCCAATTTTAGTACACATGCTATAACACATGTTCTTTCTATGTTGTTAAACTTAATGCTGAGGTGGGAAGAGACACTAATTTCCTCTCATCAACTTCTCTTACCTGTAGAGATTCATATACATCCATGGATCTCACAAAGAATAATTATAATAAATTTCTAGATCTCTGCTGGAGAGGAAAAGAAAGGGACTTATTTTCATCAACAGGCAGTATTCAACATGTCTCAAGTTTGAAGGCTCAGCAGATTATCAATGTAACCAAGCCTAACTTAGCAAGAATTGATTAAATGAACTCTGTCATCTGAAAGTTTCTTTTCTTTTCTTTCTCTTTCATGCTCAGAGGTACAAATGTTTGAATCCCAAAGCACCATGACAGTGATTTCTCTCTCAAAATGTCTGGGGTCTCCAGCCTTGATATGTTTATTTATTGAAGATTCAGGTATGGATAGGGCCATAGAATCCTTCTGAAATCACCCTAAATGCCAAGAGACCATTTTTCCAATTGAATCTTTATGCTGTAATTTGAATGTCCTAACTAAGTGGCCTTTTTCTTGCAGTGTAAATGGGATTGTCCAGCTGTCAGAGGATACTGCTCTTTGGTACCCAAATAATTAGACCAAGAGGGAGGTTAACAGAGAATGTACTTAAGTGTTTGAGTAAACAGCTCCCTTACGATCCTTTTTATCTTGTTGTCCAATATATTATTTGATGAGAAATAATGAATCATTTCTTTCTGGCTTCATAGATTTCCTTCAGTGTTTTACTGAGCTCCAGTTCTCATTTTCCCAGCTATAGTTTTGGTGCCAGATACTGCTGCCTGGCAGAAATCTATCCTTGTTTTTTCATAGAACCCCACTTGGTTCATGGTGTCAATGTATGCAGCTAAAATCCACATCAATTCCCCAAGTACCCTTATAATAAAGGGTGCTCATACAACACTGTCCTAGTAAGTGGAAGTCACAAGGTAGCAGGGATTCCCAGATGGCACAGTAGTAAAAATCTGCCTTGACAATGCAGGAGCTGCAGGAGATGTAGGTTTGATCCCTGGGTCTGGAAGATCCCTTGGAGGAGGAAATGGCAACCCACTCCATTATTCTTGCCTGGAAAATCCCATGGACAGGAGTCTGGAGGGCTACAGTCCATAGGGTTACAAAGAGTTGGACATGACTGAGCATGTATGCTCCAGGTAGCACTGCTGCACACCTATTGTTTTCTTGATAAAATAGGATCAATTTAGCTTATATGAGTCTTTTGCCCTTCACATTTTACCACGTCTTTGGAGTACAGGATTGATGACCAGTAGGAGGGAGTCACATCTGCAATCAAGGGAATTGAAACCACAGTCTAAAACGAGCAGATCAGATGTTATTGGAGGCCCCATTCTGCCATGACATCCTTGGGCAGCCACACCAGTGCTGGATTGTTTCAACCGCTTATGTAAATAGCAAATCATGATTTGATTGAGTCATTATGGTTGAGTTTCTGTTACCTGTAACTGAAAGCACTGCTTTTCTACTGATTGACTACTTTTCCCTTTTCTTTGGATAGGCCATTTAGTATTATAGAAAGAGAACCTTTGATGTTTGATACACCTTGATTCAAATTCCAATTCTGCCTCTTATTAGCCTGATCCTGGACAAGTCATTTTACTGATGAATTAGTTTTCTTCTATAAAAAACAAATATAATACCTTGCTCTTAGAATTGTTACAGTACTAAAAAGGATAGTTATATCAAGACATTTAAAAATAATGTATTCAAAAAAGTTCTTTCTGGTGTCATCTCATTAAAACATCATTATTATCATCATCCATAAGTATTTGTTAATTCTGCAGAAGACTTTGCTTGAAGCCCATTTAGGATAAGTTCCTAGAATTCTACCTTATCACACAATGAAAAATACAAAACCTAAATTGTGAAAAAAAGAGCCATTGTTTTCTCATAAACAAAAGATATAAAAAAGTATAGATCTTAAAAAATTCTGGTTGATTTATATTCTATCCTTAATCTCTATTTCCTAAAAATTGATGTCAGGAAAATATCCATGGGGAAAGAAATGGATATCAGCTACCACAAACCACCAAAAAGTAGATCTCTTCAAAGTGAAAATTTTGAAATCCTTTTAGAAAAGAGTATAATTCCCTTCATCCTAGGTGGCAGGAAGCACAGAAGAGAAGTAAGAAATTTAGATTCCAGTACCCCTGGGTTCTAAACTCAGTACCATTACTTACTAGGCCTGTGACCTTGGCCAGGTTCTAGATTAGGGAGCTTCAGCTTCTCTTAGTGGACCTGTATTACTTATTTTAAAAGATCATACATATTAAGTATCTGATATATTTCTTTAGCACAAAACAAATACTTAATTTTCAAACAGAGCTATTATTATTTTAAATAAATACAGGGGGAGGAATAGATGTTTATACCATCATGTGCTGTGGGCCATTCTAAAGCAACTGTGCTGCTGACCATAAAACCTCCAATTACAATAGACTGTAGAACCAGAAGCTTTCAGAGTCTGTGTTATACTATGTAAATCTAACAGTCTAAAAAACTCAAGTCTTTTTTGGAGGCCACAGTTAGCGTCTCATCAATTTTCCTAAAACATCTCAAATTGCTTCTACATCCTTGTCCATTAAAAAAATTCACTCCATGGAAACCTTTTGAAATATTCTTCCTCTCCCTCAAATTGACAATAAAAGAGAAAATGGCCTTTAGTAATCTTAAACATAATTTAATTTTAAAATTTCTAGATATTTCTTTTCTGTTAAAAATTGAAAGGGAGGGATGGAGGAAGGTAGGAAAGAGGGAAGGAAGGAAGGAGAGTAGAAGTGAAGGGAAGAAGGAAAAGATTTATATTAGGATGATACTTGAGGGCAAATGTGTCTGCAGTAGAACTGCTCTAAGATATACTTCTGCTGAGTGACTGAGAAGATCCTATCTGCCGTGGGGAATAATACTAATTAGTGCTCACCACTGCTGGTTTCCGGAAGCCAATCACCACCAGTACAAGTGGAAGGAGAAACAGCACCATACATCTCTGAGATTGTTCCATCCACTGCTACAAATGGCCAACAACTAAGCAGAATGTTTGCTTAAAATTGTTGTCAATTACTTGTAAGTAAGGATTTTAAAGAATATCTTACTGAGTTCAAACTGTGTCATTAATGCTAAATTATGATATCATGCCACCAAAGTGAAAAAAATATTAATATATCTGCTGACATATTACCATTATCCAAAATCTGTATCTATTAAGAATGCTACTGATGGTCATTTCCTACAGGAAAACCATCTGTCAGCATAATGTGACAGGATGTGGTTTTATTAGGCATAGTGCCGTTAATGCACTGATTAGAACTCAGAAAGTGTCTTACAGATAATATTTGAAGAGCAACTATTTATTGATGAATCAGATTCCAAGACATGTTACCAAGCCCAAGCTTGCTCTGGTTGCTGCACAACATGCCAGGGAGATGAGTTGTTGGGGCAAGGAAAAAGACTGTAATCAGAAAGCCAGCAGAGAAGATGGCAGACTAGAGTCTCAAAAAAACACATCTTGTCCCAGACTGGATTCAAGATCTTGTTATACAGAGGAGGGCAAGGGGAAGGGGCTCACTGCCATATGGACCAATAGCTTAGCAGGACCAATAACATCACCCCTTGACAGTTGCTTTCTTTGGGGTGGAGCTTGAGCAGAGACCCACTGCAGCATGCATAAACGGCTGCTATAGGTGGCAACTGCCTCCACCTCCCATTTTATTGTTGTTGTTTAGTCGCTAAGTCATGTCTGACTGTGACCTCATGGACTGTAGCCCACCAGGCTTATCTGTTCATGGGATTTTCCAGGTAAGAATATGGAAGTGGGTTGCCATTTCCTTCTCCAAGGTTATCTTTCCAACCCAGGAATGGGACCTGAGCCTCCTGCATTGGAAGGCTGATTCTTTACCACTGAGCCACCAGAGAAACCTACACCATTACATACAGACCCCCAAAAGAAACTGCAGAAGGGAGAATTTATTTTGGAGTTTCAGTAAAAATAATGAGAATAATTCATGCCTATTCATTATTTTACTTAGAGGTCTTTACTCTCCTGAACTGCAACAGAAATTCTTGCAGTTCTACCGAGTATTTTATTTTTGAAGTGATTACATTTCTTTCCACTTATAGTTTATTTAATCTTTGATTAAATAGAGCATCCCTGGCAGCACTCTACTTTTCTTTCTTTTTTTGTTTTTTAGTATAAGGATGCCTATAATGGAAATGTGAACTGAGTGTTGTTATAAAGAAGAAAATCTTTAAAGGGCTTCAGAGAAGAGGTGCAGTTTGCAGCAAGTCTTTAAGATGAATAATAGATTCTGAAGAGGCAAAATACAAGAAATCAGATCATGAACAGAGTCACGTTCAGAGAGTGGTGAGAAGTCCAATGTAATTGTAGTACAGAGGACAGACAGAAGTGGAAAGACGTGGGAAAGTGGAGGAGGGGTGGAAAGATAGGCCTTAAAAGGTAAATTGGAGATAGACTGTGTTACTGAAACTAACATGGCAATATCATCAACCAGTACCACCATTTATTTAGCACTTACTCTGCTAGGTGTGATAAGCATCATATATAATTTAATAATCTTAAGTGCTCTCTTAGGTGCGTTATTAACATCTCCATTTGATGAATGAAGAGGCTGAGCCATAGAAAAGTTACTTCCCCAAGATCACACAGCTAGTAAGGGATGAAGTCATAATTCAGCCCAGTTCTGTGGGATTCCAAAGCCCATTTGCTTAACTGTTCAGTATATTGTTTCCCAGTATGCTGTGGAGATTCTTCTGGTCTACACCAAGATGTATGCACATTATCCTTTAGGCATGAAAAAATCAATGGAGGGCTTCAGGCAGGAAAGTGATGAGATATAGAGGACAGTGTGACAGTCAAAGCGACATGGGACTGTTTCCTAAGCTATCTGTATTGATATATCTATATTAATACGTATACATACATACATATATATATATCATATTCATATATATTCAGCTATAGCTCTGTATCTATATTCATATCTACTGTTTGGCAGTAAAGAATATAGAGTAGATTGAAATAAACCCTAAATTTCTATGTTTGGATACTAGTTGAATTATAGACCATTAAACCAAGAAAATAATGTAAGAAAATCAAGATAAGAGATAATGAAATTCATTTTGTACATGTTGAATTAGAAATACTTATAAAGCACTAAAGACAGTTAGCATTTGGATATCTTTCTTTAAGCTCACTGTCTTTCAGGCTCACACTATGCAGAATTGAAAATGTTTCTTTTCCAGGATCTAAACTTGGAGTCTGAAGTGAGATCAATGACAGTGCCTTTAAACACTATGACTGTCCACCTCTGAAACGCATTAAGCACCAGGGTTTATGACTGGTTACACAGGACATGAGAAGGAATATGTCTCCCATCTCCCTCTGGCTCCAGGACTGGTATAAAAGAGAATAGAGTTCCCCAGCCATGTCCTTCTCACTCTATTAGCCGACAGGCTCCTTGGGACATAGAGGGGGCATTTCAAAGACTTGCTTTAGAATCCACAGAGGAGCTTTTAAAACAATGACTTCTTGAACCTGAACTTAATGAGTCCTGTATATCAGAATCAGGAATATAAATTCTTAAAAAGCTCTACAAATAGTAAAAAGAGTAACTAGCATTTCTAATAACAAATATATATTGAGCATTTAAGGCTGTCCTTTTCTAAGTGCTATAAATGAATTCACATAATTAATCCTCCCTACAACCCTGGGAGATTTTTCTAAGGATTTAGCCACTCATGAGCTGGTTTGGTCTATCTCACTCATATCCACTTGCTTTTCTGCTATAGTATACATGTTTAGTCGCTTCAGTCATGTCTGAAATAATGGTAAAACAACCTTCTGAATATTGTTTGCATGTTTTTCTCATATGCTTAGATTACGATAACTGCTTAGTCACAGTATAATTCTGATGGAAAGCAACCATGTACTGACATTAATCCATTGCAGATTTATGTTAATGCTGCTGCCCTATATGTATCTTTACTAACATATTCTACAAGAAACATTTGTTCATGCCTGGTATTAACGGAATAACGTGCTAAGTGCTCAGGATACATAAGTAAAGTAATATATAGTCTCCTTGCCCTGGAGAAACTAAACAAATAAACAGATAATCTTCATTTCTCACCAGCTTTTATTCTCTTCCATAATTTTGTATCCCAAAGGGGTCTTTTTCTCCTGTGTCTCCCCTGTTCAGGCTTCCCTGGTGGCTCAGCTGGTAAAGAATCTGCCTTCAATGTGGGAGAATTGGGTTCGATCCCTGGGTTGGGAAGATTCCCTAGAAAAGGGAATGGCTACCCACTCCAGTTTTCTGGCCTGGAGAATAACATGGACTGTGTAGTCCATGGGGTCACAAAGAGTTGGACACGACTGAGTGACTTTCACTCATATGTGACAATCCAATCAGGAAAGGGTTTGAGGTATCTGAACATCTAAATTAATCTTTTAAAATATATATCATCTTCCCACCACTCACATCATTGCAATTATGGTTCCTTCTTATCTCCTGTCCCCAATCTCAAACTCCAGGAAACCCCAAAGGGAAATTAGAAATTAACAAGATATAATAAAACCAAATTGGAAAAGTCAGAACAAATAGAGTTCTAAAAGACAAATGTTGGTGTCAATCAAAGCCTTAAGCAGGCCAAATTAGCCAAATCAGTGTGAGCAACCTAAAAGCAGTAGGATTATATAAGGCAAAATCAAGAAACCGAGACCTAGAGAGGCTCAGACTCACAGATACAGAACATAGGCAAGTGTAATCACCTAATAGAGCCTGAGGATAGGGACTGATGGGCAGGGAAATGACAAGGTCCTGACCCTTTCTCTATTCATGGCTTAATGCAAATATTCAGCTTTGTTCAAATACAGACATTGGTAATAAAAGCTGACAATGCCAAATTATATGAAAAATATTTTGCAAAACTGGACATTCCAAATAAGACTGAAAAATGGCAACAATCCTGAGTTGCCTCTCAATGTAAGGGAATTTTTTGCTTTGTCCCTAGTTAATTCTCTGAAGGATCAAATTGTTTTTAACGTGTCATGGTGGTGGGTAACTAGATTTTTTTATTATGTGAATGGGGATAGAATCCATAGAAGGGTGCCTTAGGAAAATAGATTTCATCTCCATATAATGATAGTAATAATCCTAATAATATAGTTACATTTATTAATTTAAAATGTTTATTAAATATCTATGATATACCAGGTCCTGTTCTAGGTATTAGAGCTATACAACCAATTATGACAGACAAAAATATCGTTTCTCATAAAGTTCATATTATATTCTACACCATGCATTTAGGTGTTTTCCATGCTATGAATTCATAGAAACATGTATTTAATAAATAGGCACATGAATCCAAGGGGATATAGCAGTAAGCAAGACAGATATAGTCCATGAAGAGCCTACTGCAGGGGGTTGAATTCTTGCCTACCGCAAGAATTTTAGAATTCTTTCAAAACAATAAATATGTAATTTAAAATGATGACTAATGCTCCCAAGGGAAAGGCATGCTGTTATGAAAATGCATAAAACTTTAGTTTAGGTAGCAAGGTCAGGAAAGGAAAGGCTTTGCAATGAAAATGACAATCAAGCTGAAACCTAAAGAATATAAAGGAATTATTTGGGGAAAGAAGTGAGGGAAGATGGTTTCAGGCATATGCATGGAAGCAGCAAAGAGATTAAACTGTTCAGAAACTGAGGAAGGCTCGTGATGTGCAGAGAAGGGGAGAGTGGTGACAGATGAGGTGGGAACAGTAGGCAGAGGCCAGGTCTTGCCGGGTCTGACTGGCTATAGTGTGGAGTTTGGAATTTCTCTTAAATACTCTGAGAAGTTCTGAGTATGTTTTCTACAGGAAGTGGTCTGATTTAATTTGGATTTTACATGATCGTTTGTGATTTGTGGAAGGAGAGTTTCTTGCTCTTTAACATCCTCCTTTCCTTAGGACCATTTTTTGGAATCCTGGCTGACCCTGAAGCTAGGATAATAAATTCAAGATAAGGAAGAGACAGAGATAACTTTTAGGAACAGTAAGAGAAAGCCCAACTTGACAGTGGACACAATCTTCTCATTAATCTTCACTTGCCCACTCTACTCCCATTCCCCATGCCTATCTAGGCAGATTGGAACCCAATGGAACCAAGCAAACGTCACTTCATATCAGGAAATGAGGAGAAAAAGATAGGAGACTGGGAGGTTGGAAAAAAAGAGGTTAAGGAGAAGAGAAGACATCCATAGAAGGTTTGTTTTGTAATGAATGGAAGGACATGTCCCACTCTGCCCAGAACAGACATGAAAAATAGGGAACATAAGGACTCTAACTTACTGAGGGTCCATGGAAGAGGATGAATTGAAAGAGTAGAGGAGCCATTCTGGCCCTCCCACCACTGTAGACCCTGCATGGATTGGAGACTGTAGAAAACTAAATTGAATTGGAAGCATCTCAAGGAAATGACAACCACTATAAACAGACAAATAGGGTTTCCCAGGTGGTGCTAGTGGTAGAGTCTACTTGCCAATGCAGGAGACACTGGTTCAATGCTTGGGTGAGAAAGATCCCTTGAAGTAGGAAATGGAAACCCATTCCAGTATTCTTGCCTAGAAAATCCCATGGGTACAGGAGCCTGGCAGGCAACAGTCCATAAGGCTGCAAAGAGTTGGACATCAATCACTATGTGACTGAGCACATAATAAAAGTAGTACTTACTGATAGTTTCCATGCACCCAGAGTAATTTGCCAGTGTTAACACATTAGATCCTGCAACCACACTCAGAGGTAGGAACTATTACTATTCCTACTTTATGGAGGAATTAATGGAGGCACAGTGAGAATAGAGAATTTGCCCAAGGTCATTAAATTAGAAAGTGGGATTTATGTAAAAGTCATATTTTCTATTCTCTGTACCGCATCCAATACTTGAACTATTTCAAATCCTAAAAGATGGTGCTGTTAATGTGGTGCACTCATTATGCCAGCAAATTTGGAAAACTCAGCAGTGTCCACAAGACTGGAAAAGGTCAGTTTTCATTCTAATCCCAAAGAAAGAGAATGCCAAAGAATGGTCAAACTACCACACAATTGCACTCATCTCACACACTAGCTGGAGAAGGCAATGGCACCCCACTCCAGTACTCTTGCCTGGAAAATCCCATGGACAGAGGATCCTGGCAGGCTGCAGTCCCTGGGGTCGCTAAGAGTCGGACACGACTGAGTGACTTCACTTTCACTTTCAATTTCATGCATTGGAGAAGGAAATGGCAACCCACTCCAGTGTCCTTGCCTGGAGAATCCCAGGGATGGGGGAGCCTGGTGGGCTGCCGTCTATAGGGTCGTTCAGAGTTGGACACGACTGAAGTGACTTAGCAACAGCAGCAGCACACACTAGCAAAGTAATGCTAAAAATTCTCCAAGACAGGCTTCAACAGTATGTGAACTGTGAACTTCCAGATATTCAAGTTGGACTTACAAAAGTAAGAGGAACCAGAGATCAAATTGCCAGTGATCCATTGATGATCTGTTGAATCATTGAAAAAGCAAGAGAGTTCCAGAAAAACATCTATTTCTGCTTTATTGACTATGCCAGTGTTTGACTGTGAGGATCACAAAAAAAAAAAAAATGTGGAAAATTCTTAAAGATATGAGAATACCAGCCCACCTGACCTGCTTCCTGAAAAATCTGTATGCATGTCAAGAAGCAACAGTTAGAACCGGACATGGAACAACAGACTGGTTTCAAATTGGGAAAGGAGTACATCAAGGCTGTATATTGGCACCCTGCTTATTTAACTTATATACAGAGTACATCATGTGAAATGCTGGGCTGGATGAAGCACAAGCTGGAATCAAGATTGCTGGGAGAAATATCAATAACCTAAGATATGCAGATGACACCACCTTTATGGCAGAAAGCGAAGAAGACCTCAAGAGCCTCTTGATGAAAGTGAAAGAGGATAGTGAAAAAGTTGGCTCAAAACTCAGCATTCAGAAAACTAAGATCATGGCATCTGGTCCCATCTCTTCATGGCAAATAAATGTGGAGACAATGGAAGCAATGAAAGACTATTTTCTTGGGCTCCAAAATCACTGCAGATGGTGACTGCAGCCATGAAATTAAAAGATGCTTGTTCCTTGGAAGAAAAGCTATGGTCAACCTAGACAGCATATTAAAAAGCAGAGACACACTTTATCAACAAAGGTCTGTCTAGTCAAAGCTATGGTTTTTCCAGTAGACACGTATGGTTGTGAGAGTTGGAACATAGATAAGGCTGAATGCTGAAGAATTGATGCTTTTGAACAGTGGTGTTGGAGAACACTCTTGAGAGTACCTTGGATTGCAAGATCAAACCAGTCAGTCCTAAAGCAAATCAACCCTGAATATTCATTGAAAGGACTCATGCTGAAGCCGAAACTCTAATACTTTGGCCACCTGATGCAAAGAACTGACTCATTGGAAAAGAACCTGATGCTGGGAAAGATTGAAGGCAGGAGGAGAAGGGGATGACAGAGGATGAGATGGTTGAATGACATCACTGACTTGATGGACATGCGTTTGAGCAAACTCCGGGAGTTGGTGATGGACAGTGAAAGCTGGAGTGCTTCAGTCCATGGGGTCACCAAGAGTCGGACACGACTGAGTGACTGAATTGAACTGAACCACATCCACTGCATTCTACCCACTGCCCCCGACCCTGACCTCATATTAGTTTCAGGATTCATTTCCATTAGTGGGCTGATTTTTCAAAGTGCCATGGCTTCGTTCACAACAGAATCAGGATATAGTCAAACAATGTGAAATTGCAGAAATGGTGTCCTTGACAGCCTTCTCTGATTTGCCTGTGCTCCACTTCAATCAGCTATGAGAACACTCGGGTAGGATTCCTCTGGGCTAATGATGAATAACTAATGTAACTGATCATTCCTTTCAGAGACCACTGATAGTTCTAGTGCCAGGCACATGTTACAATTCTTATGGATGATTTAGTTTTGATTAATGTTTCATCATGTTTTCATAGTTTTCAGGAAATATATTTTAGTTCTTAGATTTCCAAGGAACTGTATGCCTCAAGATGAAATGATGAAACCATAGAAAACAGCTGCCATGAAGACAGTCATTATTGCTACTGGAAAATGTAGGGTATGGATCTGAATTGAAGATTAAGCTCTTTTCTCCCTCATTGAAGTAAGCTTTTCTGCATTAGTTGAATGCCTCCCTGAGTCACTACAAAATGTAGCCACTCAACCAGTGTTATGGAAATATTTGGAACATTAAAAAACAAAAGATGTTATAAGAGGCATCAGCACTTAGAAAAAAAGTACATATTTAATTTCTACAATTGTAATTTTTATAATTTCTTTGTAATTATTTCTAATGTATATATATGGATAACCAGCTAAATATTTTTATTAGGAATCTGTATACTTTTGTTATTGTTGTTCAATCACTAAGTCTTGTCCAACTCTTTATGACCCATAGACTGCAGCATGCCAGGCTCACCTGTCCTTTACTAAGTCCTGAAGTTTGTTCTGATTCATGTCTAATGAGTTAGTAATGCTATCTAACCATATGTAACCATCTTTTCCTCTGTTGCCCCTTTCTCCTGCTCTCAATCTTTCCCAGCATCAGGGTCTTTTCCAATGAGTCAGTTCTTTGCATGAGGTGATCAAAGTATTGGAGCTTCAGCTTCAGCAGTCCTTTCAATGAATATTCAGGGTTGATTTCCTTTAGGATTGACTGTTTTTATCTCCTTGCAGTCCAAGCAACTCTGGAGTCTTCTCCCATACCACAGTTCAAAAGCATCGAATCTTTGGCATTCAGCCTTCTTTATGGTCCAACTTTTATATCCATACATGACTACTGGAGAAACCATAGATTTAACCACATACTTACCCACACACTGTTTTGCTACTATGGATCTCTAATTGGTATAGTACTACAACCTAATGCAGTCTCTATTACATACAATATAAATTATGCTTGGCATGAGGTAAATAGGGACACAAATACCCCATCTTTAAACATGGGGTCAGGGAGCAGGTATACCAACAATTTAGTTAGAATTCAAAATAAATGAAGTAATCTTATAAAATAGGTTGAATGAAAGGTCTGAGGGGCTGCAAAGAAGGCAGAGTTAAGAGAGATGGAATTTCCTGAAGAAGGTGCTGTTAAACAGAATCTTGAATAATGGTCTGGATCTCAAGTGTACAATAACTGCAAATACTAAGTCTTTAAGAAATATTGGCTGTATCAATGTGATTAAAAATCTAGTGGGTGGTACAGCCATTTTGAAAGACAGTTTGACCATTTATTATATATATATAATACATATATTATACATTCTTGCCACACAAACCAGCAATTGTACTGCTTGGCAATTACCCAAAGAGTTGATAACTTATATGGACACAAGAATCTGCACATGAATGTTTATAGCAGATTTATTCATAATTGCCGAAGTTTGGAATCAACCAAAATGTCTTAAAGTGGGAGGATAGATAAGTGAATGTTCATATATCCAAAAATGCAATCTTATTCAACACTAAAAAGAAATGGGCTATCAAGTCACAAAAATACATGGGGGAAACTTAAATGTATGGTACTAAGTGAGAGAAACAAATCTGAAAAGGCTACATCCTGCCTGATTCCAATTATATGACAAAGGGGAAAAGGTAAAACCATGGAGACAGGAGAAAGTTCAGTGGTTGCCAACAGTGAGGGGAGGGATGAAGAGGTGTAGTTCAGAGGGTTATTAGGGCAGTGAAAATATTCTTTATGAGGCTATTATGTTGGATGCATTATACACCTGTCCAAACCCATAGACTCTACAACACCAAGAGTAAATCATAATGCACACTACAGACTTTTGGTGATTATGGTTTGTCAATGTAATTTCATCAATTGTAACAAATGTATCACTCTGGTAGGAAATACTGATAATGGGAGTAGTTTACATGTGTACCATTGGGGAATATATGTACCTGTCTCTCAATTTTATTGCAAAACTAAAACTGTTCTAAAAAAAAAAAAAAGGTTTTTTTTTGTTTTTTGTTTTTTTGTAAATAAGAAAATCTAGTGGCAAAGAAAAGAAAGATGAAGCGTTCAGGAAGGGACCAATGGGAACAGTATTCTGAACAGAGAGATCATTTCCCTGTATCCTTTTAGTAAGAATACAGACCTGTAGTGAGACTAAAGAAGACTTAACTGAATTACACACTGTGGCTTTCGGAAAGTGGAGAAACAATTGGCTATGCTTTGACACATGTAAGAAGTGTGATATTAGGAAGGATGTGTGAACATAATTTCAAAGATGTGATTATTTTCTATCTTTCTATGTCTCAGGCAATGGCTGTACCATCCATTCAGCTGAACAAATCAGATTCCTAGAATTGTCCTCGACATGCCGTGAGTTCTGTTGACATTATGTCCCGGTGCTAGGAAACAGTCCATTTCTCCATATCCCCACCACCTCTAGTCTTTGCACATTAGATTCTTAAAATTCCTTCTAAATAGTTTCTTTTCATCCAGCCAGACTCTTAACTCTGTTCTCTACTTTGCAATTAAAGTGATCTTTTAAAAAAGCCTATCTTCTTTGGTAAAACTCTTAACTGGTTTGTCCTTAACATGGTACAAAAATTCTTCATGATGTGTTCCCTGCCTCCATATCCAGTCTTATTTCACACCATTCTCATATATCATTATAAATTGTCTTTCAATGGACTAACTTACATTTAAATCTATGTGTGTGTGCTTAGTCTCTCAGTCGTGTCTGAGTCTTTGCAACTCCATGGACTCTAGCCTACCACAGTCCTCTGTCTGTAGAAATTTCCAGGCAAGAAAACTGAAATAGGTTGCTATTTCCTCCTCCAGTGGCTCTTCCTGACCCAGGGATCAACCCTGCATCTCCTGTGTCTCCTACATTGGCAGACAGATTCTTAACCACTGAACCACGGGGAAAGCCCTACATTTGTATATGTTTGTGTAATTAATTTTTCTCTTTCTTACCAGGGGAAACCATAAACTTATATGAACTCTGCCTCTAACTTTGCATCCCAGTTGTATGATTCTGAGAAGTTACTTAAACTTTTAAACTTTATCATTCTGTTTCTTCATCTTAAAAGAAAATAGAATGGAAATATCTATTGAGTGATTTTATAGATTAAATGGAACAATAGTCACAAGAGTTCTGAGAACAATGCCTGACATAGTACATGCTCAATAGATCAGACCTGCTAGATACAGAATGTCAATGCATGTAACAAAATCTGGTTCTGCATTTCATTGATTTGCATGATGCCTGACCCAGTTGTATAATCCCTCAATGAATATTTTTAAATAAACAAGTAATAAATGATGTAAGTTCAAGAGTGTACACTCAGTTACACAATGGAATACCATTTCATATTTATGGAATTTAAAAGCTAATATACATATCTATGGGCTTCCCTGGTAGCTCAGCTGGTAAAGATTCCACCTGCAATGCAGGAGACCCTAGTTCGATTCCTGGGTCAGAAAGATCTGCTGGAGAAGGGATAGGCTACCCACTCTGGTATTCTTGGGCTTCCCTGGTGGCTCAGCTGGTAGAGAATCCACCTGCAATTCAGGAAACCTGGGTTCAATCCCTAGGTTGGAAAGATCCCCTGGAAAAAAGAAGTTACCCACTCCAGTATTCTGGCCTGGAGACTTCCATGGACTGTATAGTTCACGGGGTCACAAAGAGTTGGATGCAACTGAGTGACTTTCGCTTTCATAGATGTCTACAATATTGACAAGGAGTCCAACTGAATTCTGTATTTGAGTCTTAAAAGATGATAATTTAGGTGTAAATTCTTAGTCCACCTGCCAACGCAGGAGACACAGGAGATGCAGGTTCAATCCCTGGTCGGGAAAGATCCCCTGGAAAAGGAAATGACAACCCACTCCAGTATTCTTGCTTGAAAAATTCCATGGACAGAAGAGCCTGGTGGGCTACAGTCCATGGAGTTTCAAAGAGTTGACAGTACTGAGTAGGCATGCATATCTTAGGCTTGCAGGTCAAGAGAAACAAATTTTGGTGATATTTAAATTAAGCTCATTTGGGAATATTGGTTTTCCATAACTAGACTCACAAGACATGGCTATAAAAACAAGAGTCCTAATTTATTGGCTTAAAATGAGAGATTTAACTATACAATGTATATGACAGTTTATATTTTATTTGCAAATCTTCCCTTTCTTAGGATAGTCTATATGAAAAGCAAATATTATAGAAAATGTATTTGTTAGTCATGAAGTCAGAGCAAAGGGCATAGTTGGATAATGTTTGTAACTGGTGACAGTAAGCTAGTCATGGATATTATGATCCAGTCGTCTTCACTTTATGAACAAAATGACAATAGACACATTAACTCCCCATGAATTGTCCTGACCCAGTCGTGATTTTGGTGATAGTGTATCTTTTGCTAGACGATACACAGGCAACTTATTTGTGTTTATTGTTTTCTTTTTTCAGATTTTTGCTTAGACTGACATTTCTATGACTATTAAGTCAGAAGAAAACAACTTGATCTTTCTTTATTAGACTGAGACATTTCCTAAATCTTCTCTGTCATAGTTCTACAGATTGATTTTAGGGTAGTGTTATTGTTGTTATTGTTATTTGGCCTTTTAACTAAGTTAATCCCATTCTTTATGTTGAGGCTTTCTGTTCTCATTCTGGAGAAATTTGCTGATGTCTACAATATGCTGAATACTATCATAATATTAAATAGTTGACTTTTCCAGTATCTTATCATTTCATGTTTGGGCTATTTTTTATATTTGGACATTTCATTGTTATAGTTGTTGTTTTTAATGTTTCCTTATTATGATAATCAGAAAGGAACCTTCCAAAATTCAACTGAGGGAGATTTGCAGAATAACAGAAAAGAAAAGAATGTGCAGATGTGATGGCAGTATTTTATTCTATTTTTAATTGGAGGATAATAGCTTTACAATATTGTGTTGGTCTCTGTCACACATTAACATGAATCAGCCATAGGTATACATGAGTCCCCTCCCTCTTAAACCTCCTTCCCACCTCTCACCCCATTCCACCCCTCTAGGTCATCACAGAGCACCAGGTTGAGCTCCCTGCATCATACGGCAACTTCCCACTGGTTGTCTATTTTACATACGGTACTGTATATGTTTCCATGCTGCTCTCAATTCGTGCCGCACTCTTCTTACCCAACTGTGTCTACAACTCTGTTGTTCATGTCTGAGTCTCCATTGCTGGGTGGCAGCATTTCAGATGTACCTGCCCTGGAGCTTTATTTGCACAGAAGCTAAGACTCAGGCAAGGATGCTGATTTCTTAAGTTTACAGTTGTCAGGGAATTGACTTTTATTTAAAAGGAAATAATTGTTCTCTCTTTATGAATAAATCCTCATGAATTATCTTGAAGCCTTTTAGTTTTCCTTATCATTGGATTACAGGAAGAAATGTCATTTTATAGTCTTAATGAGTATTTATGTGAAAGATGGCTTTAAAGTTACTAAAGATAGATATAGTAAAATTTCCATATTTTTAGACTAATCAGGGAGAAGCTAAGCTAGTTTAAATGTAATGAAAGGTCTGAAATTATTTTTATTATTTTCAAGTGTAGCAGTAACTAAAACACTCTAACTCCAGGCCTATTAGTGAGACATAGCAAACTGTTTGTAGTTAGCATACTGGTTGCTCTAAGATGCAATTAAATATCCAAATAATATTCTAAAGGACACTTGAAAGAACAAACAGGATTTTTACTATTGATTTTTCAAACCTGTTTTCCAAAATTGTACAAAATTATATTTTGTCTAAAAATCAAAATTATATATTACATAATTATATAAAACTATATCTTGTTTTAAAATTGTCACAAGCTTCAAATTTGTAAGGATGTAAGCTATAGTAAAACTTTGAAGGTGTAAAGTTGAAACAGTTATTTTTTTGAAATAGCAGCTTCATGTATTTTATGGTCTTCTGAGTTTTTAATGTCTGTACAGCTCTAATTATGATTACAATTGCTGGCTCAGTTAAAGTTGAATGCATGATTATGTGGGAGGATTTTAGGTAATAAGTTAGAAATTTTAACTCAGTAATTGCCAGTGATTAATTCTGTTTTTTCAGACTGTTTTCTGTTTGAATTTGAAAAGTTGGTTTATTATTTCCTTGAACTGTAATTGCTTCTAAATTATGTACAAGGCTCTAAGTTCTAAGTTAATTATATCCTAGTGAGCTCTTTTAAATCAAACCTAGAAGTTTCAAGGTGTACACATCTTAAGAACCCGTTAAATCCTTTAACATGTGTCTGGGTAAAGAACGGCCATGCATGATTGATGACTGGTTTTTGAAGCTCTTTCAATTCTATGGTGCCAGTCATTAAAGGCATTGAAGTTCATCTCTATTGAAGAATTTATAGAGATTCAAAAAATTATAATTATGCTGGTGAATCTCTGGTCAAGGCTTTTTTATCCCAACTTCTTTAGAAAACACAAGCTCCTGGTCTGAACTGAAAAAAATGTAGGCATAGAAAGTGTCAGGTCACAATCGTTTTACTTAACCTGCACTCATTAAATTTCCAAAATGGAAAACAAAGTAGCATAATGAAAAGAATGAGAAATCCTGAAGGCTAAAGTTGACATATGTCATGATGATATCACAATTAATTTGTAAAATAAATGAAATGTCCTTCCATTTACCTGCTCATTTATTCATATTAAAAGTGGTATGGAGTTTTAACTCAAGAGTACATGTATAATACTCATTCACTTTTCATTCTTCTGGTGATGTATAGAAATAAGAACTTAAAAAAATACATATAAACCTTAAACAATGGCATGAATCATGAGACAGGGTTAATTACGGAGTGGAAAAGGAGAGAGACAAATACATTTCTGGAAGACTAAAGACAGTTGAGGACATGATGACAATTTGAAAATTAAAACAGAGCCAAAAGAGCCATTTTTCATAATATGCACAGTGAAATTTCAGTGGAGTCAGAAGCCTAGCTTCCTGAGTAAAGACAAGAAAGACTAAAAACTTGAAAACATGGGACAAATTGATGTCTTTTTGAACAGCTGCCCCAGGTGGCCTTCACATACATATCCTTAATTCACCTGTAAAAACAAACAAAAATACTTGCTTGTTTTGTACTTTCTATTAGCAATGCTGGATGTTGATAAATAAAGCTATTCATATGGAAACTTTTTAAACAGAATTTTTGAGACTCAACTGAAGTATTGATCTAGGGTGAAAGCAAAAGTGATATTTTTAGACATGTAAGAATCTGTAAATTTGATTTTGTATCCACCTTTTCTGAGGAAATTATTCGAGAATCTATATCAGAAAAATGGAATAAAACAAAAAAATATATAAAATAAATAAATTAGCCTTGGGAAGAAACAATCATGATACTAAAATGAAAGCTTTAAAACAGATCTGGAGAAAAATAATCAGGGATCAAAAAATAAATATGATTAAAATAAATGATGAGGTGGAGAATTTTTGGCAGATATGCAGAAATAAGAAAAGCATCAAGTGGAAATTCTGAAATGGAAAATGACTGAATTTAATAATTAAATGAATCAGTTTAACACCAGAATAGAAACAGCAAATAGAAAATTAGTGACAGAATTAGTGGTCCTGATATATCAGAAGAAAATATGCAGACTAAAGAATAGGAAAATCAAAGGATGGAACATAAGGCACAGCCAATACGAATTTTCATGTTTAACATATGTGTAAATGGAGTTCAAGGAGAAGAGATAGGAAGAATGGGATAAAAAAATGTATTTGAAAAGATAATGGCTGAGAATTTTCCCCAAATTGTTCAAAGACATCAAATCACATATTCAAAAACTTCGTGACCCTAAACAAAGTTAAAAGACTAAACAAAATATTTTAGCTTATAAAAGCATGGTGTTGAAAAACAAATATTAAAAGAACTTTGAATCAGCCAGAAGAAAATGGTACATTACATTTAAAGAACAGTAAAAACAGAAAATAACTTTGAACACAAAAGATAAAGTCAAAGTACAATGAAATGATATCTTCAAAGTACTGATGGGAGGGAATAAAGCCCTCTGGTCTAGAATTCTGTAATCATTGAAAATATTATTCAAAAATGAGAAAAAGTAAAGATTTAGATAATAGCAAAAGAAATATTGATGTAATTTAGCAGCAGTAGAATTACATTAAAGAAAATACTGAAGGGCATTCTTCCTACAGAGAAGTCATTGAGATTCTAAAAGAAAACAAGAACAATAGAAAATATGTGAGTGCATATAAATGTTAATTTTTAAAAACAAAAATAATTTTATGGGGATATATAGTCTATATAATATGATATATATCTATAGTATATGCCTTTATATAATGTTGAATATACATATATAATATCCAAGAATAAAACAAAAAAGTTAGAAGAAAGTAAAAGCAGTTGCCATATTCTAAAGTTTTTGAAAATCAACAATACTTATTTCTATATAGACTTAAATAAGTTAAGAATATATGTGGGCATTTCCAGGAAAATAACAGGATACTAAAAACACATAATTAACAAGTTAATATGTGCAGAAATATGAGCAAAAAGTTAGTAGATATATTACAATGTGAGTTTAAAGAATAAACACTACAAAAGTAACAAGAACAGGAAAAAAATGAAAACAGATATTACAATCAGAAAATCAATAACAAAATGGTACATATAATTCCAACTGTTTCAAATGTTAAATGTTATTTTAAATAAGCACTCTAATTAAAAGGCAAAGATTATCAGAGTCAGTAAAATGCGTCTGTGTGTTCGTGTGTGTATATGCTCAGTCATGTCTGACTCTGCCACCCCATGGACTATAACCTGCCAGGCTCCTCTGTCCATGAAATTTTCCGATCAAGAATACTGAAGTAGGTTGCCATTTCCTACTCCAGGGGATCTTCCCGACCCAGGGATCAAACCTGCATCTCTTATGTCTCCTGCACCGACAGGCGGACTCTTTCTACTGCACCACCTGGGAAGGCCCAAAGATTTAACAGGTGATAGGCGTATTTCAGCTCGTTAATAGGTGTATTCCAACGGTGGTGCTGGAGAAGACTCCTGAGAGTCCCTTGGAGAGCAAGGAGATCAAACCAGTCAATCTTAAAGGGAATTAACTCCAAATACTCTTTGGAAAGACTAATGCTGAAGCTGATGTTTCAATACTTTGGCCATATAATGGGAAGAGCTGACTCATTGGAAAAAATCCTGATGCTGGGAAAGATTGAAGGCAGAAGGAGAAGAGGGTGACAGAGAATGTGATAGTTGAATGGCATTACTGATTCAGCAGACTTGAACTTGGGCAAATTCCGAGAAATGGTGAGAAACAGGGAAGCCTGGCATGCTACAGTCCATGAGGTTGTGAAGAGTCGGACACAACTTGGCGACTGAAGAACAACAACAACAAATTCAAATACCAAATTCATCAAATTGCGTTTAATAGATGCAGGGTTTTTTTGGTCCTAACTTATTCCCCAATAAAAATGATTTTAAAAGCCCCACCAAAGTATACTCAGAGAATGTAGAAAGAAGATAAGAACATATGTCAGAGAAAAAAATTAACCAAATAAAAGCCCAGTGTGTGACAGAAAAGCAATAAAGCTATCAGTTCAGTTCAGTTAAGTCATTCAGTCGTGTCTGACTCTTTGCGACCCCATGAATCGCAGCACGCCAGGCCTCCCTGTCCATCACCAACTCCCGGAGTTCACCCAAACTCATGTGCATCTAGTCTGTGATGCCATCCAGCCATCTCATCCTCTGTCGTCCCCTTCTCCTCCTGCCCCCAATCCCTCCCAGCATCAGGGTCTTTTCCAATGAGTCAACTCTTCACATGAGGTGGCCAAAGTACTGGAGTTTCAGCTTTAGCATCAGTCCTTCCAATGAACACCCAGGGCTGATCTCCTTCAGAATGGACTGGTTGGATCTCCTTGCAGTCCAAGGGACTCTCAAGAGTCTTCTCCAACACCACACTTCAAAAGCATCAATTCTTCGGCACTCAGCTTTCTTCACAGTCCAACTCTCTCATCCATACATGACCACTGGAAAAACCATAGCCTTGACTAGACGGACCTTTGTTGGCAAAGTAATATCTCCGCTTTTGAATATGCTATCTAGGTTGGTCATAACCTTCCTTCCAAGGAGTAAGCGTCTTTTAATTTCATGGCTGCAGTCACCATCTGCAGTGATTTTGGAGCCCCCCAAAATAAAGTCTGACACTGTTTCCACTGTTTCCCCATCTATTTCCCATGAAGTGTTGGGACCAGATGCCATGATCTTAGTTTTCTGAATGTTGAGCTTTATGCCAACTTTTTCACTCTCCTCTTTCACTTTCATCAAGAGGCTTTTTAGTTCTTCTTCAATTTCTGCCATAAGGGTGGTGTCATCTGAATAGACGACCCTTTGTTAAAACAAATACAGTTGATAAACTTCTGGCAATAATGATCAAGGAATGATGAGAAGGTACAAAAAACCAATATCAGGAATGAAAAAAGACATTATTTCATATCATATAAATATTTTAAGTCATTTTAAGAAACAATGGATATATTTGAAATTTTGGATAAAGTAGGCAATGTTTTTAGAAAAACACAGCTCATCAAAACAGACAGAATAAGAAACAGAAAATCTGGATCATCTTATATTTACAAAAGAAATGAAATTTGTGATTAAAAATGACCCACAAAGAAAATTCCAGTCACATATCGCTTGACCTGTTATATTTGCCAAACATCACAGGTTAGGAAAAGAGGAACATTTTCCAATTTCTTTTATGAGGCAAGTACAATCTTGATATTAAACATGATAAGACCATCCCAATAAATGAAAATAATGAATTAATCTCAAAAGAACAGAAATGTTAAAATCAAATGAAATGTTAGCAGATCAAATCCAGAAAAATATAAGAGAATAAGGCATTATGAGCAAGTTGGATTTATTTGACGAATATAAGTTTGGTTTAACATTTGAGATTAGCCAACTTAATTAAATACATTAATAGAATAAAGAAAATAGCTAAACAAACTGAACAAATTTTATAAAATTCAATAAATATTTATACCAGTTCAGTTGCTTGGTCGTGTCCAACTCTTTGCGACCCCATGGATTGCAGCTTGCTAGGCTTCCCTGTCAACTCCTGGAGCTTCCTCAAACTCATGTCCATCAAGTCAGTGATGCCATTCAACCATCTCATCCTCTGTCACCCGCTTCTCCTGCCTTCAATCTTTCCCAGCATTTGGGTCTTTTCCAGTGAGTCAGTTCTTCACATGAGGTGGCCAAGTATTGGAGTTTCAGTTTCAGCATGAGTCCTTCCAACGAATATTCAGGACTGATTTCCTTTAGGATTGACTGGTTGGATCTCCTTGCAGTCCAAGGGACTCTCAAGAGTCTTCTCTAACACCACAGTTCAAAAGCATCAATTCTTCACCACTCAGTTTTCTTTTTAGTCCAACTCTCACATCCATACATGACTACTGAAAAACCATAACTTTGACTAGATGGACTTTTGTTGGCAAAGTAATATCTCTGCTTTTTAGTATGCTATCTAGATTGGTCACAGCTTTTCTTCCAAGGAGCATGCATCTTTTAATTTCATGGCTTCAGTTACCATCTGCAGTGATTTTGGAGCCCCCCAAAATAGTCTGCCACTATTTCCATACATCTATTTGCCATTAAATGATGGGACTGGATGCTATGATCTTAGTTTTCTGAATGTTGAGTTTTAAGCCAGATTTTTCACTCTCTTCTTTCACTTTCTCGAGAGGCTCGTTAGTTCTTCTTTGATTTCTGCCATAAGGATGGTGCCATCTGCATATCTGAGGTTATTGATATTTCTCCCAGCAATCTTGATTCCAGCTTGTGCTTCGTCCAGCCCAGCATTTCACATGATGTACTCTGCATATAAGTTAAATAAGCAGAGTAACAATACACAGCCTTGACGAACTCCTTTTCCTATTTGGAACCAGTCTGTTGTTCCATGTCCAGTTCTAACTGTTGCTTTTTGACCTGCATACAGATTTCCCAAGAGGCAGGTCAAATGGTCTGGTATTCCCATCTATTGAAGAATCTTCCAACAGTTTGTTGTGATCCACACAGTCAAAGGCTTTGGCATAGTCAATAAAGCAGAAGTAAATGTTTTTCTGGAATTCTCTTGCTTTTTCCATGATCTAATGGATGTTTGCAGATATAAACCATGACAAAACTCAAAATAGAAGTTCAGTTCTATAGTATGATACAGAAAATTTACCAAAAACAAACAAATGATAACTTCATATTTAACTGTAGAATATTTAAAGTTTTCTTCCAGATGTTGTGGAGAAGATAAAAATCCCTGCTATCACTGCTTCATATGACATCACACAGGAAATTCTCAGCAAGACTTAGTGTGGTCAAAAACACTTTCTAAAAATAGACAAAGTAAAAAGTAAAGTTTTGGGCATTCTTTGTCCCATAGAGATGTCAGAAAATAACATAATTATGAAAAATTGTAGGTGTAGAGTGAGGTAAATCATTGTATTTCAAATTAGAGAGTCAGTGATAATGTATTTAAATAAGTAAGACTATTGAGACTAATTGAGACTACCAGTCTTCCCTTGTAGTTCAGCCGATAAAGAATCTGCCTGCAATGCAGGAGACAGAGTTCGATCTCCGGGTTGGAAAGAGCCCCTGGAGAAGGAAATGGCAAACCACTCCAGTATCCTTGTCCGGAAAATCCCTTGAACAGAGGAGCCTGGTGGGCTACAGTCCATGGACTCACATAGAGTCGGACACAACTGAGCCATGAACACTTTCACTTTTTCATTGAGACTAAGGGAATTTATATCAGTAGTCTTAGAAGTAAAAACAGGAAATTCCCTAGTGGTCCAGTGGTTGACTGTGCTTTCACTGCTTTCACTGGCCAAGAAAAAAAGTAAAACCAGTAAGAATTAAGAGTTGACTTTAGGATAGAAGACCAGAGTCGGGGGAAGGTGGAATGTAATACTGTAGTTTTCCTCATAAGTTTTTTTTTAATTTGTTCATTTTATAACATACTGAAGTTTTTATTGAAATTATTTTAAAATAATATATCATGGTACTGTTGAAAGTTTGCATGCCTTTGAAAGAGTTGGCTTTGGATCCAAATCCTGCTCTACCACTTATTAATTGGTGACATTTACTATGTTACTTAAACTTCTGAGCAGAATGTTGTTTTTATAAAGATTATTTGCAATAAATATTCAGAAACTGTACAGATCAGATCAAATCAGTCGCTTAGTCATGTCCAACTCTTTGAGACCTCATGAATCGCAGCATGCCAGGCCTCCCTGTCCATCACCAACTCCCAGAGTTCACGCAGACTCACGTCCATCGAGTCAGTGATGCCATCCAGCCATCTCATCCTCTGTCGTCCCCTTCTCCTCCTGCCCCCTATCCCTCCCAGCATCAGAGTCTTTTCCAATAAGTCAACTCTTCACATGAGGTGGCCAAAGTATTGGAGTTTCAGCTTTAGTATCATTCCTTCCAAAGAAATCCCAGGGCTGATTTCCTTTAGAATGGACTGGTAGGGTCTCCTTGCAGTCCAAGGGACTCTCAAGAGTCTTCTCTAACACCACAGTTCAAAAGCATCAATTCTTCGGCGCTCAGCCTTCTTCACAGTCCAATTCTCACATCCATACATGACCACAGGAAAAACCATAGCCTTGACTAGACGAACCTTTGTTGGCAAAGTAATGTCTCTGCTTTTGAATATGCTATCTAGGTTGGTCATAACTTTCCTTCCAAAGAGTAAGCGTCTTTTAATTTCATGGCTGCAGTCACCATCTGTAGTGATTTTGGAGCCCAGAAAAATAAAGTCTGACACTGTTTTCACTGTTTCCCCATCTATTTCCCATGAAGTGATGGGACCAGAGGCCATGATCTTCATTTTCTAAATGTTGAGCTTTAAGCCAACTTTTTCACTCTCCACTTTCACCTCTCCTCTTCGCTTTCTGCCATAAGGGTGGTGTCATCTGCATATCTGAGGTTATTGATATTTCTCCCAGCAATCTTGATTCCAGCTTGTGTTTCTTCCAGTCCAGCGTTTCTCATGACGTACTCTGCATATAAGTTAAATAAACAGGGTGACAATATACAGCCTTGACGAACTCCTTTTCCTATTTGGAACCAGTCTGTTGTTCCATGTCCAGTTCTAACTGTTGCTCCCTGACCTGCATACAAATTTCTCAAGAGGCAGATCAGGTGGTCTGGTATTCCCATCTCTTTCAGGATTTTGCACAGTTTATTGTGATCCACACAGTCAAAGGCTTTGGCATAGTCAGTAAAGCAGAAATAGATGTTTTTCTGGAACTCTCTTGCTTTTTCCATGATCCAGTGGATGTTGGCAATTTGATCTCTGGTTCCTCTGCCTTTCCTAAAACCAGCTTGAACATCAGGAAGTTCATGGTTCACGTATTGCTAAAGCCTGGCTTGGAGAATTTTGAGCATTACTTTACTAGCGTGTGAGATGAGTGCAATTGTGTGGTAGTTTGAGCATTCTTTGGCATTGCCTTTCTTTGGGATTGGAATGAAAACTGACATTTTCCAGTCCTGTGGCCACTGCTGAGTTTTCCAAATTTGCTGGCATATTGAGTGCAGTACTTTCACAGCATCATCTTTCAGGATTTGGAATAGCTCGACTGGAATTCCATCACCTCCACTAGCTTTGTTCGTAGTGATGCTTTCTAAGGCCACTTGACTTCACATTCCAGGATGTCTGGCTCTAGGTCAGTGATCACACCATCGTGATTATCTGGGTCATGAAGATCTTTTTTGTACAGTGCTTCTGTGTATTCTTGCCACCTCTTCTTAATATCTTCTGCTTCTGTTAGGTCCATACCATTTCTGTCCTTTATCGAGCTCATCTTTGCATGAAATGTTCCTTTGGTATCTCTGATTTTCTTGAAGAGATCCCTAGTCTTTCCCATTCTGTTGTTTTCCTCTATTTCTTTGCAGTAATCGTTAAAGAAGGCTTTCTTATCTCTTCTTGCTATTCTTTGGAACTCTGCATTCAGATGTTTATATCTTTCCTTTTCTCCTTTGCTTTTCGCTTCTCTTCTTTTCACAGCTATTTGTAAGGCCTCCCCAGACAGCCATTTTGCTTTTTTGCATTTCTTTTCCATGGGAATGGTCTTGATCCCTGTCTCCTGTGCAATGTCATGAACCTCATTCCATAGCTTATCAGGCACTCTATCTATCAGATCTAGTCCCTTAAATCTATTTCTCACTTCCACTGTATAATCATAAGGGATTTGATTTAGGTCATACCTGAATGGTCTAGTGGTTTTCCCTACTTTCTTCAATTTCAGTCTAAATTTGGCAAGAAGGAGTTCATGGTCTGAGCCACAGTCAGCTCCTGGTCTTGTTTTTTTTGACTGTATAGAGCTTCTCCATCTTTGACTGCAAAGAATAGAATCAATCTGATTTCGGTGTTGACCATCTGGTGATGTCCATGTATACAGCCTTCTCTTGTGTTTTTGGAAGAAGGTGTTTGTTATGACCAGTGCATTTTCTTGGCAAAACTCTATTAGTCTTTGCCCTGCTTCATTCCTTATTCCAAGGCCAAATTTGCCTGTTACTCCAGGTGTTTCTTGAATTCCTACTTTTGCATTCCAGTCCCCCATAATGAAAAGGACATCTTTTTGGGTGTTAGTTCTAAAAGGTCTTGTAGGTCTTCATAGAACCGTTCAACTTCAGCTTCTTCAGCATTACTGGTTGGGGCATAGATTTGGATTACTGTGATATTGAATGGTTTGCTTTGGAAATGAACAGAGATCATTCTGTCGTTTTTGAGATTGCATCCAAGTACTGCATTTTGGACTCTTTTGTTGACCATGATGGCCCCATTTCTTCTGAGGGATTCCTGCCCACAGTAGTAGATATAATGGTCATCTGAGTTAAATTCACCCATTCCAGTCCATTTCAGTTCGCTGATTCCTAGAATGTCGACATTCACTCTTGCCATCTCTTGTCTGACCACTTCCAATTTGCCTTGATTCATGGACCTGACATTCCAGGTTCCTATGCAATATTGCTCTTTACAGCATCGGACCTTGCTTCTATCACCAGTCAGATCCACAGCTGGGTATTGTTTTTGCTATGGCTCCATCCCTTCATTCTTTCTGGAGTTATTTCTCCACTGATCTCCAGTAGCATATTGGGCACCTACTGACCTGGGGAGTTTCTCTTTCAGTATCCTCTCATTTTGCCTTTTCATACTGTTCATGGGGTTCTCAAGGCAAGAATACTGAAGTGGTTTGCCATTCCCTTCTCCAGTGGACCACATTCTGTCAGAAACTGTACATTTACCTCATATATACCTTATATATATTTTATAATTTTTTCATTTAATAATATTTTATAAATTATTTCTTTGTCAATAAATACAATTCTACAACATTGTTTTTAAATGTCAAAAGAATAACCCATTATATACAAATTGTAATTTTTTCATTCAACACTTTAAGTTTAGCAGCATATTTAGTTTTCATATTTTTTTGCAATGATAAAAAGCGCTGTAGTAAACATTCTGAAAAATAATTTTGGCTTATATCTTAGGAATGTTGCTTCAGCATTAAGTGTTAGAAGTGGAACCCCTAAACCATAAAATATGTGCATTATTAAGGTGTTTATTTCAAATTACCCTCAAGAAATATTGTAAAAATGTTCCCTTCACTGCTGATGCATGATATATAAGTACCTGCATTCCTGTTACATTAACACATTATTATATTTTACTATATTTTGCCAATATCATATGTTTTAAAATTTTTTGTCTTTTGAAAATTATTAAGTACTGTAGAATTTAAAGAATCTTTCATTCAATAAAAAAGTAAAAATTTTATAAACAAAATAAATTAAAAACATATTTCCTCCCATATTAATCTATCTATAATCTAGTTGTATATATCTGCATGTATACTTTTAAATTTTTATTTTACATTATGTTTTAATATATTGTTCTCATTTATCAATCTTATTTTTCAGTATATTCTTAGCTGTTCTCAATGACACATACACAAATAATATTAAATGTGCCAGGATTTTATTAATTCATTCATTTATTCCATCAGGCATGTGCTTTGACAAGATGTAGTGGCAATGTGAATGGTTGTAGTATTTCCCAAAAACAGATTAAATTTCTCTAATTACTGCAAGTATACTTAGGAAAAGTTGAGCAGTTTAAACAGGAGAAATCTAGAACAAAAAGTGTATTGGGGCATATTTTTCTAGATCTTGTATATTACAAAGTGTACTTCTATTACTTTTATACTTGACAAATTTATTATTATGAAATTTTGAGATTCCAAACATTTTTACCCAAACCTCAGTGGCATTGATCCCTTATCTTCTAGCATTTAGTAAAAGGTTAGTTTATATACTCTGGAAAACAGATGACACAGAGTGAAAGGAGGAAAAGGTTTATTGGTAGGTAAGCCTCTGAAGATAGTGGGAAGGAAGCAGAATTGGGCAGGCAAAGCATTCAGATCACGATATGGATCTGAAATTTGTGAAAGGAAAGAAGGAAGGAAACATTATTGAGTAGGGAGAGCCTCAGACTGTGATATATCTGACAAAGTCTTGGCCAGAGCTGTGTAAAGCTGCAAAAAAGTTCCACTAAAAAGTCTTAAGTTGCGCAGAAATTCTTCTCATTCTCTTAACAAGGTCTTTTGCAGAGCAATAGGTCTCTTCCTTCCTTCCTTCTTTCCTCTCTCTGTGTTTCCTTTTTCTTTCCATTTTTTATCCTTTGGGCCATGCTTTTTGTGTCGTATCTAAGAACTCTTTGCTTAACCCAAAGGCTGCAGATTTTCTACTATGTTTTCTAATAAAAATTTAATTTTTTTTCTTTTACATGTAGATCTATGATTCATTTTAACTTAACTTTTATATAAGGTGTGAAATATGGGTCCAGGTTCTTTTTGTTGTTGCTGTTCCTTTTTGGCATATGGGTGTTCTATTGTTCTCGAAATTACCCAACTTTTCTCCAGTGAAGTTTTCCTGTTGTATACCAAGTTACCATATGTGTAGGTCTGTTTCTAGACACTGAATTTCATCACGCCAATAAAACACTCTTTCAATTATCATAGCTTTATAATGTTTTGATATTGTAGGCAAACCCCATACCTCATATATTTTCCTTCAAAACTTTTTGATTCTTCTAGACTCTTTAATTTTTCTCTTTGAGTTTTAAAACTACTTTGTCACATACCATAAAAATATAGGAATTTTTGTCTCTCTTGACCCAAAAAGGTCACAGTTTCTAGATATTTGTCATTATATAGTGTGCTAGTGTTGACTGAAAACTTTTCCTGAAATGGGACAGAACTGTATGGTTTTCTGCATGTGAGTTAGCCACAGTATTATAAATAAATAGCTGGGAAAAATTAAATTTTAATTCAGTTAACAGACTTAAATTAGTAGATAGTGTGTGGGAGTTAATATCGCTATGATAATATTTTTCCATCCTTGAATTTTATATATTTGCCATTTATTCAGGTCTGTTTTATAACCTTCAAAAGTTTAATAATCTCCCCAAATGTCTTACACCTTTTGATAGGTTTATTTCTAGATATCTATAGTGTTTTTTTAATGTTAGTCAACTACTTTTTAACGTTTGATTTTCTAAATGATTATTGCCAGTGTACAAGTTAACTTTTATATTCATCTTGTATTCAACAATACTGGAAAATGTTCTAACTAGTTCTAATAATTCATTCTAGATTCCTATTGACTTTCTAAGTTGATAATCTTGTTTTCATGAATACTCACATTTTCTGTACCTCTCCTTTTATATCTTATTTTTTTGTCTTTTTCCTGTTCCTTTCTCTCCTTCTGTCAAATATTCTAGTGAAATGTTGCTTAATAGTGACAGTGAGAGTTGCAGTTTGTCCTTGACATTAGTTGGAAAGTTTCTAAAGTTTCAATAAAAGTAAGGCATACTTTACTATATATTTGATTGACACCCTTTAATACATTAGGAAAGTTCTCATCTATTATTTGTTAGGAGTTTGTCGGTTTATGATGAAAAAATATTGCACGTGTGTGCTCATTCGTGTTCAACTCTTTGCAATCCCGTGGACTGTACCCGCCAGGCTTCTCTGTCCATGGAATTTCCCAGCAAGAATACTGGAATGGGCTGCCGTTTCCTCCTCCAGGGGATGTTCCTGACCCAGGAATTGAACCTGCATCTCCTACATTGGCAGGCAGATTCTTTATCACTGAGCCACCAGGGAAGCTGGAAAAAATATTACATAATATCAAATACTAAATCAATATAGTAAAACAAACAATTATATTTTTCCTGATTACTGATATACTTATTTCTATACTGTGTTTTTTAAACTTCTCTTTTTACAGGATTTTTTTTTTTTCTCTTTTTACAGGTTTTTTTTTTTTTTCTCTGTAAATGATACATTCTAGAGCTCATTTTGGACTTACTGAATTGATAGCTCGTTAAAGGATAAGGCATGGAGCAGAAATCTATGTTAAGAAAGAGAACATTTCCAGGTCAAGTTGATGATAAGAGAGGTTCTAAAACTACATCTGCAGAACAATGTCCTAGCTTCTTGCTCCTTAAAAAGAGAACAATCCATTCATGATGACTTTTGCTTATTTCTCCAAGCCTCATTGCTTGCCCTTCTATCCCATGTTTTGTGTTCACGCAAGGCTTGGACACGACTGAGCGACTTTACTTACTTACTTAAGGCTGAATTGCTTTGGCATATGCTGTACTCTCAGTCTAAATGCTTTTCCTTTATCAGTGCTCCCAGATATGGCTGATATTTACAGATCTTCCTGCACTTACGATAGAATTATGTTCTGAAAAACCCATCATACTATGTTAAGTTGAAAATGCATTTAAAACACCTAATCTATCCAAAATCATGGCTTAGCCTAGCCTACCTTAAATGCACTCAAAACATTTACATTAACCCACCATTGGCTGAAATCATCTAACATATAACCTGTTTTAAAATAAAGTATTGACTATCTCATTCAATTAATGAAATACTGTACTGAAAGTGAAAAACAGGTGGTTGTCTGGGTACAGAATCACTGTAAATGTGTCAAATCTTTCCCCTCCTGACTGGGAACTGCCACTCTCTGCCCTGCCCAGCATCACAAGAGAATGTCTACTGCATATTACTTGCCAAGGAAAAGAACAAAATTCAAAATTGGAATTACAGTTTCTACTGAATGTATAGCACTTTCACACCACAATGAAGTCAGAATATCATTAAGCTGAATCATCGTAAATCAGACAGTCTTTACTCTTCATTTAATGGCAGCTTAGTTGAGTCAACTTGGGTTAGGCTGAGGATGAATCTGTAGTCTGTCTCTCCATCACACCACAGGACATTAGAAATCCCTGCTCAGGGACTCTGTCATTTCTTTGAGGAAGGGACTTGTGCCTATTCTCCAGTGAAATCCCAGCGCTTAGAGTAGTGTGGACACACGGTCACTGTGCAATGAAAGCTTCTGAAATGGAACCAATTCTTTTAATGCAGAATGCTCAGAATTGAACTCCCTTTTTCAGGGCCCTCATCTGTATTATCTGGGCATGCTCCAAACTCTGACTGTGACATTAGGTCTTCTCCATTGCTTTTCAGTAATGCCAAATGCTTATTTGATGTACTGGCACTATTTTTCCTCAGAGGGAGTTTGAAACATATCTCTGAAGACAGTTAACTGTTTCACTGCAGCAATATCTTTGAGTGGGAACACATTCATAGCCAACGCATAACCTTTCTGTGGAGGGTGTATGTGGAAGGACATGGGAGAATATATCTCTGTGTTTTCATAGATAGAAGCATTGAAATGCTGTGGAGTTTTATTTTTTCCCATTATATCCCGTAACATCCAGTGACAAGCATTTTGAAAAACGGTCACATATAAAAGAATAGTGTGGGGAAAATTTTTAATGTTTAAAAAAATTATCAATATTTGGTTACAGATGCCCAATTTCTATTAGGAAACAAAGTACATCTGTGCCCTTGTTATTTCTCAGTACTCAGTTTGAATTAGTGAACCTGGCTGTTGTGCTTCCTGCTCCATTCCCATTATAGTGTGAGGTTCTGATAAGCAAGACATGCAGTTCTCTTTGTCCTCATGAATAAGCTTTATTTAGATAGTCACCCACAACAGCATATGAATATGATAGTGATCAGTCATATTTAGTCATTGTGGATCATTAAGTCCTAGCATGTCATTAAAATAGGAAATCTGCTCTTTAAAAGCATTGATGTTACTTTGCTAAGCAATTTTTAAAAAATACGTAGAACTGAAGCTGTTAACTAACTGTTCTGACTGATGAAAAAATGTTCCAAATCAGGACCAAGAAGGATTTCCAAATACTCACTGTGAGCCCTGCTATCTGGAGCAGCTTTGAGCTTTGCCTGCTCTTAACCAACAATAAACATTCCTTAAAGTTTTATAGATCTCTGAAATTTATAGATTTCGCTTATAACATGCATTTTCTTGTGTAATTCACTCAACACACTATTGATGAAGGACATTTTCATTATTTCCATTTATGCAAATATGTAACTTGGCCAACTTGACTCAAAAGTATTAAGGCTAAAGTACAAACTTGGGTCGGGTGAACCCTGCACTGGGGTCCATTCATTGCATCACCACCAAACTCAATCAACTCATGCTGTGGTAGTGATAGTACACGCTGCTGCTGCTGCTAAGTCGCTTCAGTCGGGTCCGACTCTGTGCGACCCCGTAGACGGCAGCCCACCAGGCTCCCCTGTCCCTGGGATTCTCCAGGCAAGACCACTGGAGTGGGTTGCCATTGCCTTCTCCAATGCATCAAAGTGAAAAGTGAAAGTGAAGTCGCTCAGCCGTGTCTGACTCTTAGCGATCCCATGGACTGCAGCCCACCAGGCTCCTCTATCCATGGGACGTTTTAATTTTAGATACTGTAGTATAATATAGTCTAAATTACTGGTGAGAGGGTGGAAACATGACTCTCCCAACTTTTTCTTGTCCTGCGATTTATCTTGGAATTTTCACAGACTGTCATTGGTATAACAGATGAAAACAAACAACATGTTTCTATCAAACTCTATTCACAGGGAAAATGGTATGATACTTCCCCTAACAGAGACTCAGAGACCAGGATGAGAGTCTTATATGTACTCTGCATCATAACAAGGAAAATAGATTTACTTTGAGTTTCTGATCTCACCTAAAAAAATAAATTATATAACATTCTCTCTGTGCACTAGTTCTATCTCACATTTATTTTATTGGCAATGCATGCAACTTCTGATGGGAACATTTGTTTCTGGAACTAGTTTGACCAAATTATAAATGCCTCCAATGGAACAGCTTGTGCTAATAAATAGATTTCCCTCTCACTTCAAAACCTACTGCTACAAGGTTTTTAAAGAGCATTTATCAGAAACCCCTAGACAATCCTCCAACTTCAATTGAACCAATTAATTTTATGCAATGAAAAATCTGAGGGAAGTCTCTTGACTGCCTCTCTGACACTTTATATTCTGTGATATTTTATTTTTAGCAATAAGTTTTTGAGAGAGTAATAGACATGACTTTTTTTAAGTGGTGTGTGGGACTCCAACCTACATTTTTTTTTGTTGTTTGTTAGCAGTATTCTCCTGCCTAACACCCACTTGCATTTTGAAGTCTTACCTCATTGTGTCATAACCATGATATGTCATTCTTCATTTAAAAAATTTGAAAAAGAAATCAGGTTATGGAGAAAGATATTAAAAATACCTGTTACATAGTAGAGTTTTGTGTATTTTTATCGCACCTTAGCCACAAGTATCTTATTCAACTGGGAAGAGAGACTTTAAAACTTAAGATAAAATGTATATATATTTTTTACATTATGATGTTTGTGCTCAAAGTACGTAAAACCATTTATTTTTTTCAATATTTTTTAAAACTACAGAAGTGTATTTGTCAGATAAATATTATATGTTTGGTTCTGATGGGTATCAGATAATATAAAGGGTCTCATCTCCTTAGATCTTTACCTTCTGAGAATAGAATGCCTATCATTATTTTTATTATATTATTATGCAGTTGTTACCCAGGAGGTCCATTTTGTTTTCAGCTTTTCAGGACTTACTTTATAAAAGCTATAGAACATTTAAAATCAAAACTTTAAGGAGGCAGCAGGGTGCTATCTAAATATTCAGCCCTATAAACTACATAGTTACAGTCATCTGTGTGCATACCCACACTCTCTGCCTTTGTTTCCACAGAAGAGGTGTCTGTCCATCACTGACTAATGCTTCCACTATGGGTCTGAACCACATGTCTTCCAACTAAAACTAGCCCCAGCACATTTTCTCTCCCATCTTTAATTATTTTCTCTCACTAATATTTTCAACAACTGTCTTCAACATATTCAAATTTCTCCTTAACTAAGGCCAAAAAAAGGCAATTGATTCCTTTCTCATTCTGATCCATCTACCTTTCTCCTTTACTTTACAGCCAAGATTCTTGAAAGAGTACATTTTATACTTTCCCTAGTACCTTATATGTCATTTACTGTTTTTTAAAGCATACAACTCTATATGTAATTTTTTTCCAGATTTATTGAGATATGATTGATATAAAACATTGTATAAGTTTAAGGTTTACATTGTGATGATTTGGTATGCTTTTATATTGAAAAATGATTACCAGAGTAGAGTTAGTTAACACTTCTATTACCTCACATAATTACTTTTTTATAGTGAGAACATTTAAGATCTACTCTTAGCAACTTTCAAGTATATGGTAAAATAGTATTAACTGTAATCACTATGCTGTAAAAGATTCCCAGAACTTACTTATGTTAGAACTGGAAATCTGTACCCTTTAACTGACATCTCCCTATTCCTGAGAGTGACCCCTGACCTCTGGCTACCACCATAATATGTTCCTGGGAGCTTAGATTTTTTTTAGATTCCACATATAAGTTATAGCATACAGTATTTGTCTTTCTCTGTCTGACTTAATTCCCTTGAGGGCAAAGTGCCCTCAAGTTCCATCCTAGGATCCATATCACAAATGGCAAGATTTCCTTCTTTTTCAAAGCTGAATAATATTCTATTTTTTATATTTATATATATATATAACATATATATGTTATATATATTTAACATCTTCATGATCCATTCATCCTCTGATGGACATTCAAGTTGTTTTGGTATCTTGGCTACTGTAAACAATATTTCATTGAACATGGAAGTGCAGATAGCTCTTCGAGATCCTGACTTTATTTCCACTGGATATTTACCCAGAAGTGGACTGCTGGATCACATTGATAGTTCTATTTTTAATTATCTGAAGAACCTTCATACTGCTTTCCACAGTGGCTCTACCAATTTACATTCCCACAACAGTGCACAAGGGTTCCCTTTTTTCTACATCATCAGCAACACTTATCTCTTTTGTTTCTGATAATTGCTGTTCTAAAAAGTATGAGATGATATCTCATTGTGGTTTTAATTCACATTTCCCTGATAATTAGTGATTTTGAACATTTCCTCACATACTTGTCGTTAATTTGTATATATTCTTTGGAAAAATACCTATTTAGTTCCTCTGCCTGTTTTGTAACTGGATTATTGTTGTTTTGTTTGTTTGTTTACTATTTAGTTGTCTGAGTTTCCTATACACTTTGGATATTAACCCTTTATCAGCTAGATGGTTTGTAGATATTATCTTTCATTGCTTAGTTTGTCTTTTTGTTTTTATTTTGTTGATTGTTTCTTTTCTGTGCAGAAGCTTTTTAGTTTGATGTATGTAGTCCCACATATTTATTTTTGCTTTTGTGGCTTGTGCTTTTTGTAATATCAGAAAAATTTTTGCCAAGATGTACTTTGAGAAGCATTTTTCCCTGTGTTTCCTTCTTGGAGTTTTAAGATTTCAGGTCTTATATATAAGTCTTTAACCTACTTCAAGTTAGTTTTTGTGAATGGTTTATGAAAGGGGTCCAATATCTGCATATGAATTACAGTAATAATTTCAAACAATTGTGCATGTGCATATAGTTTTCTCAACACCGTTTATTTAAGATACTATCCTTTTCCCATTGAGTATTCTTGGCTACCTTGTCAGTTATTTTCAACTGTCTTCTAAAGTGAGTAAGATAAAAAATGTTTTATATTTATACTCATTTTTACCATTTTTAGTATTCCATTTTATTTTGTGGGTTCCCCTTGTGGCTCAATTAATAAAGAATCTGCCTGCAATATGGGACACCTGGGTTTGATCCCTGGGTAGGGAAGATCCCCTGGAGAAGGGAATGGCTACCCATTCCAGTATTCTGGCCTGGAGAATTCTGTGAAATGTATAGTCCATGGGGTCACCAAGAGTCAGACAGGACTGAGCAACTTTCACTTTCACTTTATTTTGTATAAATCTAGTTTTTTATAGTACTAAACCTTCTGCCTAAAGAACTTCCTTTAATGCTCCTAGGACAGGTCTTCTGGCAAAGAATTCTCTCTGCAGTTGTTGGTATGAAAAGAAAAAAAAAATTTGTCTTTACTTCAGAAAGATAACTTTATTTGGTATACAGTTATGGGTTGACAATTTCTGTATCTTCAAAGGCTTTTAAGATGTTACTCCATTGCTTTCTTCTTTGATGTATTCTTATCTTTGTTTCTTTACATGTAATGTTTCCCTTTTCTCTGCCTTCAAGGTATTTTCTTTTCTTTCTGGGGGTAGTTTAAGCAGTTAGCTGGACTGGAAGAAATACAAGCTGGAATCAAGATTGCCGGGAAAAATATCAATAACCTCAGATATGTAGATGACACCACCCTTATGGCAGAAAGTGAAGAGGAACTCAAAAGCCTCTTGATGAAAATGAAAGTGGAGAGTGAAAAAGTTGGCTTAAAGCTCAACATTCAGAAAACGAAGATCATGGCATCCGGTCCCATCACTTCATGGGACCGGATGGGGAAACAGAAATAAATAAACAGACTTTATTTTTCTGGGCTCCAAAATCACTGCAGATGGTGACTGCAGCCATGAAATTAAAAGACACTTACTCCTTGGAAGGAAAGTTATGACCAACCTAGATAGCATATTCAAAAGCAGAGACATTACTTTGTCAACAAATGTTCGTCTAGTCAAGGCTATGGTTTTTCCTGTGGTCATGTATGGATGTGAGAGTTGGACTGTGAGAGTTGGACTTTGGCTGAGCGCCAAAGAATTGATGCTTTTGAATTGTGGTGTTGGAGAAGACTCTTGAGAGTCCCTTGGACTGCAAGGAGATCCAACCAGTCCATTCTGAAGGAGATCAGCCCTGGGATTTCTTTGGAAGGAACAATGCTAAAGCTGAAACTCCAGTACTTTGGCCACCTCATGCGAACAGTTGACTCATTGGGAAAGACTCTGTTGCTGGGAGGGATTGGGGGCAAGAGGAGAAGGGGACGCCAGAGGATGAGATGGCTGGATGGCATCACTGACTCAATGGACGTGGGTCTGGGTGAACTCCAGGAGTTGGTGATGGACAGGGAGGCCTGGCCTGCTGCGATTCATGGGGTCGCAAAGAGTCGGACACAACTGAGCGACTGATCTGATCTGATATATATATGTTGCTAAGTCGCTTCAGTCGTGTCTGACTCTGTGTGACCCCATAGATGGCAGTCCACCAGGCTCCGCTGTCCCTGGGATTCTCCAGGCAAGAGTGTACACACACACACACACACACACACACACACACACACATACACACACATGAATCTTCAGACACTTCTGAATCTTAGATCTGTGGTTTGTTTACTTCCTTTAATTTTGAAAATTTCCCAACCATTACCTCTTTAAATATGTATTCTATCACACTCTCTCTGTCTCTTTTGGGAGATGATCTGTGATACATGCATATTAGGTCAATTGATATTGTTGATATTGATCATGGTTCTTGGTTGCCCTGTTCTCTCTCTCTTTTTCTTTTCTTCTTTCCTTCCCTTCCTCCCTCTTCCTTTCCTTTCTTCCTGCACTTTTTTCTTTCTTTCTTTTCCCTCTCTCTCTCTTTCATATCTATTTACTTTTCATTTTGGATTTTTTTTAACCTATCTTCTCATTCACTGGCTATTTTTCAGTAGTATCAAGTCTTCTGATAAGTACAGAGAAGGAAATCTTTACCTTTGACTGTTTTTTCTTTTTCACTAGCATGCTCTCAACCTTTTAAACATAATTTCTTTCTCTCCCTAAATTTTATCTGTTCCTGTATGTGATTTATTTCTTCTGCTGGATACTTTAACATATTAATCATGACTATTATCCACCTGATTGTTCAGATATCCAAGTAATTCCTCTGATTTTCTTAATTGCTTTAACTATTGAAAATGGAATTTTCTTGAACCATTGTGTGCTTACAGTTTTTGACTGAAATGATTCAGTTCAGTTCAGTTCAGTTGCTCATTCATGTCCGACTCTTTGCAACTCTATGGACCACAGCACGCCAGGCTTCCCTGTCTATCACCAACTCCTAAAGCTTACTCAGATTCATATCCTTTGAGTCAGTGATGCTGTCCAACCTTCTCATCCTCTGCCGTCCCCTTCTCCTCCTGCCTTCAATCTTTCCCTGCAACAAAGTCTTTTCCAATGAGTCAGTTTTTTGTATCAGGTGGCCAAAATATTGGAGTTTCAGCTTCAATATTAGTCCTTCCAATGAATATCAGGGTTGATGTCCTTTAGGATGGACTAGTTGGATCTCTTTCCAGTCCAAGAGACTCTCAACAGTCTTCTCCAACACAACAGTTCAAAAGCATCAATTCTTTGGTGCTCAGTTTTCTTTATAGTCCAACTCTCACATGCATACACGACTACTGGAAAAACCATAGCTTTGACTAGACAGACCTTTGTTGGCAAAATAATGTCTCTGCTTTTTAATATGCTGTCTAGGTTGACCATAGCTTTTCTTCCAAAGAGCAAGCATCTTTTAATTTCAAGGCTGCAGTCACCATCTGCAGTGATTTTGGAGCCCCTCAAAATAAAGTCTCTCTACTTCCATTGTCTCCCCATTTATTTGCCATGAAGTGATGGGACTGGATGCTGTGATCTTAGTTTTCTGAATGTTCAGTTTTAAGCCAACTTTTTCACTCTCCTCTTTCACTTTCATGGAGAGGCTCTTGGGTTCTTCTTTGCTTTCTGCCATAAGGGTGGTGTCATTTGCGTATCTGACATCATTGATATTTCTCCCGGCAATCTTGATTCCAGCTTGTGCTTCATCCAGCCTGGCATTTAAACAGGGTGACAATATACAGCCTTGATGTACTCTTTTCCCAATTTGGAACCAGTCTGTTGTTCCATGTCCAGTTCTAACTGTTGCTTCTTGATCTGCATACAGATTTCTCAGGAGGCAGGTCAGGTGGTCTGGTATTCCCATCTCTTTCATAATTTTCCACAATTTGTTGTGATCCACACAGTCAAGGGTTTTGGCATAGTCAATAAAGCAGAAGTAGATGTTTTTCTGGAACTCTTTTGCTTTTTCAATGATCCAACGGATGTAGGCAATTTGATCTCTGGTTCCTCTGCTTTTTCTAAATCTAGCTTGAACATCTGGAAATTCAGAGTTCACATACTGTTGAAGACTGGCTTAGAAAATTTTGAGTATTACTTTGTAAGTGTGTGAGATGAGTGGAATTGTATGGTAGTTTGAACATTTTTTGGCATTGCCTTTCTTTGGGATTGGAATGAAAACTGACATTTTCCAGTCCTGGAACCACTGCTCAGTTTTCCAAATTTGCTGGCATATTGAGTGCAGTACTTTCACAGCATCATCTTTTAGGATTTGAAATAGCTCGACTGGAATTCCATCATCTCCACTAGCTTTGTTCCTAGTGATGCTTCCTAAGGCCTACTTGACTTCACATTCCAGGATGTCTAGCTGTAGGTCAGTGATCACACCATCGTGATTATCTTGGTCATGAAGATCTTTTTTGTATAGTTCTTCTGTGTATTCTTGCCACCTCTTCTTAATATCTTCTACTTCTATTAGGTCCTTACCATTTCTGTCCTTTATTGAGCCCATCTTTGCATGAAATGATCCCTTGGTATCTCTAATTTTCTTGAAGAGATGTCTAATCTTTTCCATTCTGTTGTTTTCCTCTATTTCTTTACATTGATCACTGAGGAGGCTTTCTTATCTCTCCTTACCATTATTTGGAACTCTGTATTCAAATGGGTATATCTTTCCTTTTCTCCTTTACCTTTCATATCTCTTCTTTTCTCAGCTATTTGTAAGGCCTCCTCAGACAACCATTTTGCCTTTTTGCTTTTCTTTTTCTTGGGGATGGTCTTGATCATTGCCTCTGGTACAATGTCATGAACCTCTGTCCATAGTTCATTAGACACTCTGCCTATCAGATCTAATCCCTTGAATTGTATAATCGTAAGGGATTTGATTTAGGTCATACCTGAGTGGTTTAGTGGTTTTCCCTACCTTCTTCAATTTAAGTCTGAATTTGGCAATAAGGAGTTCATGATCTGAGCCACAGTCAGCTCCCTGTCTTGTTTTTGCTGACTGTATAGAGATTCTCCATCTTTGGGTGCAAAGAATATAATCAATCTGATCAGTGTTGACTGTCTGGTGGTCCATGTGTAGAGTCTTCTCTTGTGTTGTTGGAAGAGGGTGTTTCCTATTGACCAGTGTGTTCTCTTGGCAAAACTCTATTAGCCTTTGCCCTGCTTCATTTTGTACTCCAAGGCCAAACTTGCCTGTTACTTCAGGTATCTCTTGACTTCCTACTTTTGCATTCCTGTCCCCTATAATGAAAAGGGCATCTTTTTTTGAGTGCTAGTTCTAGAAGTCATAGAACTGTTCAACTTCAGTTTTTTCAACATTACTGGTCGGGGCATAGACTTGAATTACTGTGATATTGAATGGTTTGCCTTGGAAATGAACAGAGATCATTCTGTCAGTATTGAGATGGCACCCAGTTACTGCATTTTGAACTCTTGTTGAGTATGAGGGCTACTCCATTTCTTCTAAGGGATTCTTACCCACAGTAATAGGCGTAATGGTCATCTAAATTAAACTCACCCATTCTGGTTCATTTTAGTTCACTGATTCCTAAAATGTTGATATTCACTCTTGCCATCTCTTGTTTGACCACTTCCAACTTGATTCATGGGCCTAACCTTCCAGGTTTTTATGCAGTATTGCTCTTTGCAACATCAGACTTTATTACCGTCACCAGTCACATCAACAACTGGGTGTTGTTTTTGCTTTGGCTGCATCTCTTCATTCTTTCTGGAGGTATTTCTCCACTCTTCTCCAGTAGCATATTGGGCACCTACTGACCTGTGGAGTTCATCTTTTAATGTACTATCTTTTTGCCTTTTCATGCTGTTCATGGGATTCTCAAACAAGAATACTGAAGTGGTTTGCCATTCCCTTCTCCAGTGGGCCATGTTTGGTCAGAACTCTCCACCATGATCCGTCTGTCTTGGGTGGCCCTACACAACATAGCTCATAGTTTCACTGAGTTAGACAAGTTAGAATGATTAACATTGTAAAAAAGAGCTACAGAATCTGAGATAAATAGCATTTATGAAGTAAATGGTAAAGCCCCCCTGCCCTCCTTTTACTTCTCTTTCCTTCAATAAAGTTTTTGGTGTGGGAAGTGGATTCCATAGCTGAGCTGAGCTTGGTGGAGCTGCTTCTCATATATCATAGGCTTCTGGTCTTCCAGTGTTTGACTTCCATTAGCTAGTACTTAGTTTGGTGCCTGGGAAGCTGAAAGATCTTTCTCAGAGTTCACATTCTGTTCTCAGGTTTTGATGGTCCCTGCAGAGCTGTGCCACAGAGGGCATTTTTCTCCAAGCTCCAGTCCAGTGGTACTTTGTGCTTATTATTCACAGCTAGATTTCTCATGGAGGTGGGGCACTTTTACTTTCCTGGTCAGTTTTAGGCAGGTTTGTGTGCCTGAGCCTCTAAAGTTGGGCTTTTTTTCCATCCCTGCTCCTTTTTTGGGTGTGCTTCAGCAGAGGTGTTTCACCTTTCCTGCAGTAATAGCAGATCTGTTTTTTGAAGTGTGTAGGATGCTGGGTTCAAGGAGGAGGAGATTTGCTTCTACTTCTATCTCAGCACGATGGGTCTCTGGCTGTGTCCTCAGGAGGACAGGCTCCCCGATCTCTTTCCCAGAGGCAGACAGGTTTGACTTCTACCTCAGAAGCAATGTGGCTTCCCTGGTGGTTCTGAACAGCGGTAAAGAATCCTCCTGTCAATGCAGGAGATACAGGTCCGATCCCTGGGTCCAGAATACCCACTGGGGAAGCAAATTGCAACCCACTCCAGTATTCTTGCCTGCGAAATCACATGAACAAGATGCCTGGCTGGCTACAGTCCATGGGGTTGCAGAGTCAGACATGACTAAGCAACTAAACAACAACAGAAGTATTGCATCTCTGCTGTTCCCTAAGAGGAGGGAGTTTATATCCCTTCCCTGGCAGATGAAGGCTTTTGTTTTGTAACAAAGAACACTTCAGGGAAGTAGGCTTAGCTTTACCCTGGCCATTAGCAGCTGTTGTTCACTTCCCTCATACCTGTGCAAAGCTCCACCTCATTTGCCCTGCCTCCATTTTTTCTGGGAGTATCTGATGGAAGCCTGTAGAAAAGAGAGTGTGAGTGAGTGTGAACTTCCCTTGTGTCTACCAGCTATCTTAACTGAAGCATGGGGTCACACATGGGGTGCTAAGCATTTGTTAAACTTTAGCTGATTTCTTTTTATGCACTTGTTGTTTTATGTCCAATACTCTTCCTAAGGTAAATAAGTTTGTGTGGCCTGGCTCTTTTGGGAGAAGGCTTGTCCTTATTTAGAATTCAGTTTACTTGATTGTTTTATGACCTCAGCTCTCTAAGGAGCTCAAGAAAAATGATTATTTTGTTTATTATATGGCTTTTCTCAGGGTTAGAGAAGGAGTGCTGTTCTGCATCTTTCAACATCTTCCAGGAAAAGTAAGCTTTCAGCCAATGCCAGTACAGTGGGAGTGCATAACAAAATTTACAAGCATGCTTGCACTATTTCCCTAGCCTGTTCCTGGAGCTTGTACCCCCCTTTTATTTTACTGTCTTACTAGTGGGAAAGGAAAGTCAAGTGTGAGTCACTCAGTCTTGTCTGACTCTTTGCAACCCCAAGGACTGCAGCCCACCAGGCTCCTCTGTCCATGGGTTTTTCCAGGAGAATACTAGAGTGGGTTGCCATTTCCTTCTCCAGGGGCTTTTCCCAACCCAAGAAATGAACCAAGATCTCCTGCATTGTAGACAGATTCTTTACTATCTGAGGCACCTGGGAACTATGCAGCAACTGGCCAGTGGTAAATGTAGAGGAAGCCTTTCATAGGCTGTGGATTAGGAAGGACACTGTTTATAATTATTTAAGTCTATTTTATTATAAATTTAAAGATATAATGTTTTCTTTCTCTTTTGACGGAGAAGGCAATGGCACCCCACTCCAGTACTCTTGCCTGGAAAATCCCATGGATGGAGGAGCCTGGTAGGCTGCAGTCCATGGGGTCGCTGAGAGTCGGACACGACTAAGCGACTTCACTTTCACTTTTCACTTTCATGTATTGGAGAAGGAAATGGCAACCCACTCCAGTGTTCTTGCCTGGAGAATCCCAGGGATGGGGGAGCCTGGTGGGCTGCTGTCTATGGGGTCACACAGAGTTGGACACGACTGAAGTGACTTAGCATAGCATTCTCTTTTGAACAATACGGTAGATAGCCAGGGTATCAATCAAATGATAAATTAGGCAAGTGTGAAAAGAGAACAGATGGAAAAAAGCAGGAAAGATAGATGCTGATTCAGACTAATTTAGACGAGTTAGAACAATTTGGGAAATGAAATTTTATCAGGTTAGACAACTCTCTCTCTCTGTCATCACCTTGGCAAGTATTAGAAAAAGGGGTGGTTTGGTAGAATATGTCTCCAACCACAAAATATAACAACTTTGAAGATTAAGATATCTGATATCCAGCTCTACAAATGTGGTGATAAATATAAGTGACATTTAGCCCTCTTAATAGCATAAATAACTCTCACAAACGTGGAGCCAGATTTTCTGCTGAAAAATGTAAGTTTTGGGTTTTACATGGATTTGTTAACTCTTCACAACTAAACGTAGAAAGCAATTGACTTTATAGGCAAAATGTTAGGAATGTGAATCCTGTGTCTTTCAAACCTGTTTGAATTAGGTGCCTGGTTGTAGATTTTTCTGCTAGGTCATTTGACATCTCCCACACAGTTTTTAAATATTGTAATGAGAGACTCAGCTTCTATTAGGTCCATACCATTTCTGTCCTTTATCGAGCCCATCTTTGTATGAAATGTTCCCTTGGTATCTCTAATTTTCTTGAAGAGATCTCTAGTCTTTCCCATTCTGTTGTTTTCCTCTATTTCTTTGCATTGATCGCTGAGGAAGGCTTTCTTATCTCTCCTTGCTATTCTTTGAAACTCTGTATTCAAATGGGTATATCTTTCCTTTTCTCCTTTGCTTTTCACTTCTCTTCTTTTCACAGCTATTTGTAAGGCCTCCCCAGACAGCCATTTTGCTTTTTTGCATTTCTTTTCCATGGGAATGGATGGTCTTGATCCCTGTCTCCTGTACAATGTCACGAACCTCATTCCATAGTTCATCAGGCACTCTATCAGATCTAGGCCCTTAAATCTGTTTCTCACTTCCACTGTATAATCATAAGGGATTTGATTTAGGTCATACCTGAGTGGTCTAGTGGTTTTCCCTACTTTCTTCAATTTCAGTCTGAATTTGGCAATAAGGAGCTCATGATCTGAGCCATAGTCAGCTCCCAGTCTTGTTTTTGCTGACTGTATAGAGCTTCTCCATCTTTGACTGCAAAGAATAGAATCAATCTGATTTCGGTGTTGACTGTCTGGTGATGTCCATGTGTAGAGTCTTCTCTTGTGTTGTTGGAAGAAGTTGTTGTCTTCCAACACTGACAAGAGAACCAGTGTGTTCTCTTGTCAAAACTCTATTAGCCTTTGTCTTGCTTCATTCCATATTCCAAGGCCAAATTTGCCTGTTACTCCATGTGTTTCTTGAATTCCTACTTTTGCATTCCAGTCCCCTATAAAGAAAAGGACATCTTTTTGGGGTGTTAGTTCTAAAAGGTCTTGTAGGTCTTCATAGAACCATTCAACTTCAGCTTCTTCAGCATTATTGGTTGGGGCATAGACTTGGATTACTGTGATATTGAATGGTTTGCCTTGGAAATGAACAGAGATCATTCTGTCGTTTTTGAGATTGCATCCAAGTACTGTATTTCGGACTCTTTTGTTGACCATGATGGCTACTCCATTTCTTCTAAGGGATTCCTGCCCACAGTAGTAGATATAAGGGTCATCTGAGTTAAATTCACCCATTCCAGTCCATTTTAGTTCGCTGATTCCTAGAATGTCGATGTTCACTCTTGCCATCTCCTGTTTGACCACTTCCAATTTGCCTTGATTCATGGACCTGACATTCCAGGTTCCTATGCAATATTGCTCTTTATAGCATCGGACCTTGCTTCTATCACCAGTCAGATCCACAGCTGGGTACTGTTTTTGCTTTGGCTTCATTCCTTCATTCTTTCTGGAGTTATTTCTCCACTGATCTCCAGTAGCATATTGGGCACCTACTGACCTGGGGAGTTTCTCTTTCAGTATCCTCTCATTTTGCCTTTTCATACTGTTCATGGGGTTCTCAAGGCAAGAATACTGAAGTGGTTTGCCATTCCCTTCTCCAGTGGACCACATTCTGTCAGACCTCTCCACCATGACCCACCCATCTTGGGTGGCCCCATGGGCATGGCTTAGTTTCATTGAGTTAGACCAGGCTGTGATCCTAGTGTGATTAGATTGACTAGTTTTCTCTGATTGTGGTTTCAGTGTGTCTGCCTTCTGATGCCTCTTGCGACACCTACCATCTTACTTGGGTTTCTCTTACCTCGGACGTGGGGTATCTTTTCACGGCTGCTCCAGCAAAGCACAGCCACTGCTCCTTACCTTGGACAAGGGGTATCTCCTCACCGCTGCCCCTCCTGACCTTGAAAGTGGAATAGCTCCTCTGGTTCCAAATAAGAAAAGGAGTACATCAAGGCTGTATATTGTCACCTTTCTTATTTAACTTATATGCAGAGTATATCATGAGAAACGCTGGGCTGGAAGAAGCACAAGCTGGAATCAAGATTGCCAGGAGAAATATCAATAACCTCAGATATGCAGATGACACTACCCTTATGGCAGAAAGTGAAGAAGAACTAAAGAACCTCTTTATGAAAGTGAAAGTGGAGAGTGAAAAAGTTGACTTAAAGCTCAACATTCAGAAAACTAAGATCATGGCATCCGATCCCATCACTTCATGGGAAATAGATGGGGAAACAGTGGAAACAGTGTCAGACTTTATTTTTTTGGGCTCCAAAATCACTGCAGATGGTGACTGCAGCCATGAAATTAACAGACGCTTACTCCTTGGAAGGAAAGTTATGACCAACCTAGATAGCATATTAAAAAGCAGAGACATTACTTTGCCAACAAAGGTTCCTCTAGTCAAGGCTGTGGTTTTTCCAGTGGTCATGTATGGATGTGAGAGTTGGACTGTGAAGAAAGCTGAGCGCTGAAGAATTGATGCTTTTGAAGTGTGGTGTTGGAGAAGACTCTTGAGAGTCCCTTGGACTGCAAGGAGATCCAACCAGTCCATTCTGAAGGAGATCAGCCCTGGGATTTCTTTGGAAGGAACGATGCTAAAGCTGAAACTCCAGTACCCTGGCCACCTCATGCAAAGAGTTGACTCATTAGGAAAGACTCTGATGCTGGGAGGGATTGGGGGCAGGAGGAGAAGGGGATGACAGAGGATGAGATGGCTGGATGGCATCACTGACTCGATGGACATGAGTCTGAGTGAACTCCGGGAGTTGGTGATGGACAGGAAGGACTGGCATGCTGTGATTCATGGGGTCACACAAGAGTTGGACACGTCTGAGCAACTGAACTGAACTGAACTGAACTGAATGAGAGACTCAGGTAAACCTTAAGCCCAACCCAAAAGAAGAGATTTTGGATTGCAACAGGAAGCCTGAGACGACTATGGAGAGGAAAAATGATGGCAATCCTGCTCCTTCTCTAAGAAGGTTGTTTGCATTAGAAGTTTAGGTTACTTTTCACACTGGCTGAGACAGCCTTCAGCTTCTTTTCTGACACCCAGACTCTATCACTGCCTCTTTAGTGGACTCCCTGATTACAACAGCTTCCATACAAAATGCTGGGACTAAGTTACCACCAGAATTTCTATAGTCACACTTAAGGTCTACTTCTGTTATAGCAAAAACAGCTTCTCTAAAAGAACCATCAACCAAAGAATATAAGTGTGAGCAACCTCTTCTTGACAAGGTCATTTCTAGTCTTCAAAATGTTCCAGAGAAGTAATTTCTAAGAATGTTCTGAATGTAGGCTCATAGAAAGGGTTCTGCATTTTTAGAGTTGAAGGGATATTATTGATTATTTAGTCTATGCAGTGTCTGAATATCCTTAGGAATGCACACTCAAGCTTTATTTAGATGTATCTTGTTTATAACAGATGTATCTTGTTATAAACAATCTGGATATACAATTATTTAGGGCTCTTTGGGTAGAAACCAATCACCAGTAGTTTTAAGAAGAAGGTTAGATACTGTTTTGTGGCATCTTTTTAAGCAAAGAAAGCAAATTTTCTAAATAATTGAAAATAAAATTCTTCTGTAAACATGGTCAATTAGTAGCCAGCATACCCAACCATCCTATAAACTCTACCACATCTTGGCTTTATGGTTTTTCTTTAGTGTTAAGACTACGTGTGAGACTTAGTTGCTCCGTCGTGTCTGACTCTTTGTGACCCCAAGGATCCTCTGCCCTTGGACAGAGGAGCCTAGCCCGCCAGGCTCCTCTGTCCATGGAATTCTCCAGGCAAGAACGCTGGAGTGGGTTGCCATTCCCCTCTCCAAGGGATTTTGTGACCCAGGGGTCAAACCCCACGTCCTGCATTGCAGTCAGATGCTGTACCATCTGAGCCATCAGGGAAGCCTGTTAAGACTATATCTAGAATGAAAGATTCAGTCAAGACAAATACAATATGACGTCAGGAGAATTCAGCTGCCTACGTGTGTGCAGGCTAAGTCACTTCAGTCATGTCCAACTCTTTGTGACCCCATAGACTGTAGCCCACTAGACTGTCCATGGGATTCTCCAAGCAAGAATACTGAAGTGAATTGCCATGCCCTCCTCCAGAGGATCTTTCCCATCAAGGGATCCACCCCCATCTTTGGCATCTCCTGCACTGACAGGCAGGTTCTTTACCACTAGCACCATCTGGCCGGCAAGGAAGGGGAGACTACCTTATCAGAATTGGGTCACAAAGAGACTTCCAATCTAGTGCTTAGACAGAGTGCTCTATAATAATCCAATGTAGGGGACATTTCTTAACGGAAAATGTGTGGTTAGACTTTTAAACTATAGTCTTGTGACACAGTAAGTGTTTCTAAAATATTTTAGTATCCATTTGAGAATCACTGAACTGTGAAATCTATTTCATACATGTTTTACTAATCTATAAGTCTGGTGTCAAACATCCAATAAGGACATCAAAAGCAATTGTAGTAGCCATTTCCAGTGTATATCTCTTTGATTATGTCATCACTCCTTCCCATGTCATATTATTCATCCCTCTAGTTCAATAAATGTATGTTAATGAAAATAGTAAAAACAATGGATGGTGAATAGAGGGAAGGCTGATGGCTGTCAGTCTGGGCAAAGGGAGATTGAGGTCAGCTGTTCAAACTGGACTTCTCTGGTCTCTGAGAAAACAGCACTTTTCTATTTTTCCTAATAAATGAGGAAGCTTACAGATTTTTATTATCTTGAACAATCAATAGATGTTTTAAATACATCTTTTCCTTGATATAAGAGAATATGTAATAGAAAAAATGGCACTGGTTCTTCAGCCTAAAATTCCATTTGGAGAGAAACTTAAAGTACGATTCAATGTATAATTGTCTTATACAGACTAACTTCTTTGAATCAGTCTCAAAAACAAAATAAAAACACTCTCCCCCCACCTAGCCCCTCCCGCCCCCCAACAACAACAACAACAAAAACAGTAGATACAAAGAAACAAATTAGACCTGGAACTGTTTTGGTGCTTTATTTTAAAGAAAGACCATACAAGGTCGTATTAAAGACTTGGTCAAAAGAGCCATTTTTCATTTTTTCCTGGCCTCAATAAAAACTCAAATCAATATTCTGTATGATCTCATCTACAAGGATATATAGAAGTTTAAAAAAAAAACATTCAAAAAAAGATTTAACTGTGTTCATTACACTAAACATAAACTAGGATTTGGCTCAATCTGTTTTGAAAGGATCTTCGGCATTAAAGGTTAAAACAAAAAGAAGCCTCTAGTTAACCTTCAATTAACTATAGCTGCCTGGGACTTTCTTATTAATCAAGATTTTACTCTTGCATTATTTTTATGACATTCAATTTTATTTGGTTTCTTCAATATATTTCTCAGAGGTAAAATAGCTCTCTTTTATAGGTGAAAATCAAATCAAAATGTAGAAGGCTTCCAGTGTGACCTTCATAAAGTCATCTCCCTGAGGTTCTTTTCTTATTTTTAAAATGACAATAATGAGGTCTCGTCCACTGTGCCGTGGAAAAAATGGAATAAATTTGTGCAGAGAAGGAGGATAGTGTTGAAAAGATTAAAGTTTTGGGGGTCCAGAAAGACATAGATTCCACCAAGTATGGGCTTTCTGACATTAGACAAGGTATTGATCTCTTTGAGCCTCTGTTTCCTCATCAATAAAATAAACATATAAATCCTAATTGGAACATTGGCATGTTATATGAGCTCATGTATGTACAGGACTGGTATATAAAACACACACGAAAAAGATAGCTGCTATGTTCTGATTGTGTCTTCCCAAAATTCATATGTCAAATTGTAATGACCAATTCTAGTACTATTTAGAGGTGAGGTCTTTGGAAGGTTATTAGGGCATGAGGGTAAAGCCCTCAAGAATGGGATTAGTACCCTTATTGGTGGTAGTGGTTTGGTTGCTAAGTAGTGTCTGACTCTTGCGATCCCATGGACTGTAGCCTGCCAGGCTTCTCTGTCCATGGCATTCTCCAGGCACAAATACTGGAGTGGGTTTCCATTTCCTTCTCCAGGGTATCTTTCCAACCCAAGGATGGAACCCGGGTCTCCTGCATAGCAGGCAAATTCTTTACCGACTGAACTATGAGGGAAACCCCATATTAAAACAAAGTGAAACTTAGAATGGTCCCTCACCCCTATAGCCATATGAGATTTGCAAAAAGATTTAGTCTGGGAAGCAGGCTCTCACCAGACATAAAATCTGCTGGCACCATGATATCAGACTTTGTAGCCTCCAGAACTGTGAAAAATAACTATTGTTTTATAAGACACCTCATCTCTGGTATTACAGCAACCCACATGGAATAAGACAATAGCTGAAGAGGAGACCCTTACTATGTCTGCGAGGAAGAGAACCAGCACTCGACTTTGTGTGTTTTTAGTTAAGTTCAGTCACTCAGTTGAGTCCAACTCTTTGTGACCCCATGGACTGCAGCACACCAGGCTTCCCAGTATATCACCAAATCGTGGAGCTTGCTCAAATTCATGTCCATTCAGTCGATGATGCCATCCAACCATCTCATCCTCTGTCATCCCATTCTCCTCCTGCCTATGATCTTTTCCTGCATCAGGGCCTTTTTCAATGAGTCAGTTTTCTGCATCACGTGGCCAAAGTATTGGAGCTTCAGCTTCAGTATCAGTCCTTCCAATGAACATTCAGGACTAATTTCCTTTAGAATTTACTGGTTTGATTTCCTTGCAGTCCAAGGAACTGTCAAGAGTCTTCTCCAACTTCTCCAGTTCAAAATCATCAATTGTTTGGCTCTCAGTTTTCTTTATATTCCAACTCTCACAACCATACATGATTACTGGAAAAACCATAGCTTTGACTAGATGGACTTTGTTGGCAAAGTAACATCTCTGCTTTTTAACATGCAGTATGGGTTGGTCATAGCTTTTCTTTCACAGAGCAAGCATCTTTTAATTTCATGGCTGCAGCCACAATCTGCAGTGATTTTGCAGCCTCCCAAAATACAGTCTGTCATTTTTTTCATTGTTTTCGCATCTATTTGCCATGAAGTGAGGGGACCGGATGCCACGATCTTAGATTTTTACATGTTGAGTTTTTTTTTTTTTTTTTTTACATGTTGAGTTTTAAGGCAACATTTTCACGCTTCTCTTTCACTTTCATCAAGAGGCTCTTCAGTTCCTCTTTGCTTTCTGCCATAAGGGTGTTATAATCTGCATACCTAAGGTTACTGATATTTTTCTCTGCAAGCTTGATTCCAACTTGTGTCTCATTCAGCCAGGCATTTTGCATGATGTACTCTGCAAATCAGTAAAATAAACAGGATGACAATATACAACCTTGACATACTATTTCCCAATTTGGAACCAGTCCACTGTGTGTTTTAGTTTAATATTAATTTTTGTCTCCTCCAGAAAAGGTTCTTTCTCTATACTCCGTGTCCATATCTGTAATCAGTTCAGTTCAGTTCAGTTATTCAATCAGTCCGACTCTTTGTGACCCCCATGGACTGCAGCATGCCAGGCCTCCCTATCCATCACCAACTCCTGAAGTTTACTCAAACTCATGTTCATTGAGTTGGTGATGCCATCCAACCATCTCATCCTCTGTTATTCCCTTCTCCTCCCACCTTCAATCTTTCCAGCATCAGAGTCTTTTCCAATGAGTCAGTTCTTCACATCAGGTGGCCAAAGTATTGGAGTTTCAGCTTCAACATCAGTCCTACCAATGAATAATCAGGGCTGATCTCCTTTAGGATAGACTGGTTGGATCTCCTTGCAGTCCAAGGGACTCTCAAGAATCTTCTCCAACACCACAGTTCAAAAGCATCAATTCTTTGACACTCAGCTTTCTTTATAGTCCAACTCTCACATCCATACATGACTACTGGAAAAACCATAGCCTTGATTAGATGGACATTTGTTGGCAAAGTAATGTCTCTGCTTTTGAATATGCTGTCCAGGTTGGTCAAAACTCTTCTTCCAAGGAGTAAGCATCTTTTAATTACGTGGCTTCAGTTACCATCTGCAGTGATTTTGGAGCCCCAAAAATAAACTCTGACACTGTTTCCACTGTTTCCCTATCTATTTGCCATTAAGTGATGGGACCACAAGCCATGATCTTAGTTTTCTGAATGTTGAATTTTAAGCTAACTTTTTCACTCTCTTCTTTCACTTTCATCAAGAGGCTCTTTAGTTCTTCTTCACTTTCTGCCATAAGGGTGGTGTCATCTGCATATCTGAGGTTATTGATATTTCTCCTGGCAAACATGATTCCAGCTTGTGCTTCATCTTGCCTAGAGTTTCTCTTGATGTATTCTGCATATAAGTTAAATAAGCAGGGTGACAATATACAGCCTTGATGTATTTCTTTCCAATTTGGAACCAGTCTATTGTTCCATGTCCTGTTCTAACTGTTGCTTCCTGACCTGCATACAGATTTCTCAAGAGGCAGATCAGGTGGTCTGGTATTCCTATCTTTTGTTGAATTTTAATCTGGTATTCCTATCTCTTGATGAGCTTAAAGCTCAACATTCAGAAAACTAAGATCATGGCCTATGGTCCCATCACTTCATGGCAAATAGATGGAGAAACAACGGAAACAGTGACAGACTTTATTTTGGTGGGGGCTGCAAAATCATGGAGATGGTGACTGAAACCATGAAAGATGCTTACTCCTTGGAAGTAAAGCTATGATGATCCTGGACAGCATATTAAAAAGCAGAGACATTACTTTGCCAACAAAGTAATAGTTGTTGCCATCTAATCAAGGCTATGGTTTTTCCAGTAGTCATGTATGGATGTGAGAGTTGGACTATAAGGAATGGTGAATGTCTAAGAACTGATGCTTTTCAACTATGGTTTTGGAGAAGACTCTTGAGAGTCCCTTGAACTGCAAGGAGATCCAACCAGTCCCTCCTAAAGGAAATCAATCCTGAATATTCATTGGAAGGACTGATGCTGAAGATGAAACTCCAATACTTTGGCCTCCTTATGCGAAGAACTGACTCATTTAAAAGACTCTGATGCTGGAAAGATTGAAGGCAGGAGTAGAAGGGGATGACACAGGGTGAGATAGTTGGACGACATCACTGACTCTATGGACATGAGTTCGAGTAAACTCTGGGAGTTGGTGATGGATAGGGAGGCCTGGCGTGCTGCAGTTCATGGGATTGCAATGAGTCAGACATGACTGAGCCACTGAACTGAAATTAACTGATACCTGAATGGTCTAGTGGTTTTTCCTACTTTTTCAATTTAAATCTGAATTTGGCAATAAAGAGGTCATTATCTGAGCCACCGTCAGCCCCCGGTCTTGCTTTTGCTGACTCTATAGAGCTTCTCCATCTTTAGCTGCAAAGAATATAATCAATCTGATTTCAGTATTGACCATCTGGTGATGTTCACGTGTAGCATCTTCTCTTGTGTTGTTGCAAGAGGGTGTTTGCTATGATCAATGTGTTCTCTTGGCAAAACTCTATTAGCCGTTGACCTACTTCATTCTGTACTCCAAGGCCAAATTTGCCTGTTACTCCAGGTGTTTCTTGACTTCCTACTTTTGCATTCCAGTCCCCTATAATGAAAAGGGAACTGTAATCACATTCTCTAAATCATATCTGTAATTGCACACTCTAAAACTAGTTTCCCACCTGAAAAGATTTGAATCCTTTTAAAAAGTATACTGATCCAGAGTGAGTTAGGATCTGCAGGACCTCACCACATACTTTTGTTTCTTTCAGAGAAATGGCAAAAGGATGTAGTGTTGGGAGGGAAAGTCATAGTTATACCCTAAAGCAGTGATTTCCATCAAATTTACCCAGATAGCTCTTAAAAATTCCCAGATACAGGGTCCCACCTCTGAGTCAAAAAATCTGAAGGATATCAGTAAAGTTTGTTTTTTCTAGTGACTTTTTTGTAACTGTGGTAAAATATACATAAAACTTACCATTTTAACAATTTTTAAATGTAAAATTTACTGGTATTAAGCACATTCACATTTTGATGCAAACATTTTACCATCCATATCTAGAACTCTTCTCATCTTGCAGAACTGAAACTCTATACCTTCATTTGCCCTTCTCCCAGCCCCTGGGCAGCTATTATTCCATTTCCAGCCACTATGAATTTGGTTACTCTAGTTATTTTATACAGGCAGAATCATACAGTATTTGTTCTTTTGTGACTGGCTTATTCCATTTAGCATGTTTCCCATAGTCCTTCATGTTGTAGTATGAGCCAGCATTTTCTTCCTGTTAAAGGCTGAATTATTTTCTATTGTTTGTGTGTGTAATATTTTGCTTGTCCATCCATCCATGATTGGACACTTCCCGAAATGACTTTTAAAAAATATGAAATTCTTTACAAATTTGTTTGTCATCCTTGCCCAGGCACCATGCTAATCTCTGATTGTTGCAGTTTTAGTGTACTGTTGCCAAACTCAGAACTCCAAGTAGTTTTGAGAAGCACCAATAAGGCAGTTTTTTCTAGCTGCAGGTTGGTGGAATATTAAGTCAATTTACTTGATGACCAGTATTTTACAAGGACACAGAATAGGAGAAAATACAACTAAAATTTGTAATAATAAGTCAATGTATTATTTCAAATATTTGTTTCTGTATCTATGCATGTTTGTTGCAAAGGAGGGTGGCATGTGTACTATGTGAGGATATAAACTCGTTGCTTTTAGTTGCATTTCTTATAGTTGCTCTCAATCAAAAAAATGTGAAAGCCACCTGAGAATCAGAATGCAGAATATGATTATATGATAAGTAAGTTGACACCATGTTCTCAGCTTGAAACATGCTATAAAATTACAATAGCCATGATTTTACTGTGAATATATTCAAAATAAGAGAACCTGAAAAGAGAAAAGATTGAGAAATGTCTTCTATGAATTGATTTGGACTCCACAGTTCAGAGAGGTCTGCGTGTTGCTTATTAATGAATCATTTTCATAATACAGTATCAGGAGTTATATATGAATTTGGCCTCTCTCTGATACACTAAGCTTTTATAGACTCCAGAAGTAGATAAAGAATTGCTAATGGCAGTAATGAAGAGATGTGAATGCCACCAGCAATTCAGGATTTGGTTCCAGCTCAGGAAACACACCACCAAAATCAAAATTAATTTCCCCTTTGGCATTTTTCTCAACCATATGTGGTTTTTAAATTATTGTGGTAACTTGTCTCAGTGTATTGAAAATATACAGGATATATTTATTTAAGATAAATATGATTTTGCCTGGAATGTTTTCTGAAATAATAGCACACAATATGCATCAGAAAATAAGGCAATTATATACTAATATAACTGTTTTTGAATTGTATTTGGTTCTGCCAGAATTTATAAAAGATATATGTTTAACAGATGTAAATGTTTTTATTAGATCATATGGAACATAATCATTCATCTGCCTTTTAAAGACGTGTGGAACTCCTTTTCATCACAAGAAGTGTTATTTCTGTATTGCCTTAGATGTTCAGTATATGACTCTATCTCAAATCCTCTGTGAGTTGCCTGATGCTGACACTGGCATTAATACAGGCAAGCATAGTATTCCTAAGTAACCAAATATCATCCTTTGTTTTAATTCACAAGGAAGATGCTGGGATAGATGAATGAATGGAAAGATATATGATAGATAGTATTAATATATAAAAGGGTAAGTTAAATATACAATTAAAATTTTTAAAAATATAGATACAGACTTTCAATGCATAATGAGAATTATGTTCATAATTATGATACCTACTTGTGTTTAAGAAAACTTTATATCATGTATCTTCATTGATCCTCAGTGCTATGTAAAAAAGACCAAACTGTACACATTTTAAAAAAGAAAAACCAGATACAGACATTAACAACCTTACCAACTCACAAACCAGGGATATATCAGAAGCAGGAATCAGTTCCTGAGGACTGACTTTCAGTCCAGGTATTATTTTACTAAACTGCTGCATGAAGCATCATCATTATTGTTTATTTTGTTCTTGTTATTGTTGTTCAGTCACTCAGTCCGACTCTTTGTGACTTCATGGACTGCAGCAAGCCAGGCTTCCCTGTCGTTCACCATCTTCCGGAGATTGCTTAAAATCTTGCTTAAAACTTTGTTTTTGAAATCTCTCAATTTCAGGACAAGGCACTTTGGCCAATTAGTTAAGCTCTGATTTAAAAATTATTGATAATTATCACAAATTACTAGATAAGAACTACAGAGCAAAAATAATTTTATTCTTTATTTTGCAAACATGTGCTCAGTGGAGCTTCCCAAATCAGAGTGTTTCAGAATCAGCTACAGGGTCCTGAACAGCACACAGACTTGTGTGTTGCTCAGTAATCTCTCTTCTCCTAAAGGTCTACAGTTGATCGGGGTGCCTAGGTAGGTTTGAGAACTGCTGCTTTAGAAAACTACTTTGAATGGCATTAAAACATGTATAATATCATATAAGAAACGAATCGCCAGTCCAGGTTCGATGCAGGATACAGGAAGCTTGGGGCTGGTGCACTGGGATGACCCAGAGGGATGGTATGGGGAGGGAGGTGGGAGGAGGGTTCTGGATGGGGAACACGTGTACACCCACGGTGGATGCATGTTGATGTATGGCAAAACCAATACAATATTGTAAAGTATAATAATAATAATAATAAAATAAAATAAAAGGGAGGGAATGTAAAAAAAAGAAAAATACTTTGGAGTAATTTTGGTGAAATACCTATAAGGAAAATCAAATAAAAGATAATAACATGTTTTATTTACCTCCCATAGGCCACAAGTCTGAAGAAAATGCTGGTTTTGATTAGCCAAAAGTTTATAGAAATAGGAGATTTTTTGTTTAAGAAAAACAAAACATAATTATGAAGACAAAATTAGTTATAAAAAGGAGTATTTACTACCAAATTATTACAAATACATTTTTAAAAAGCTTTAAAGCACAAATATCTGCCTGACATAGTGCTGTGCTTAACAATATCCTGAAATCACTCTCCATTAGTTCATAAATATCTTCCTCTTTCCTTTTAAATAAAAGAATATCCATTGTGTGGATGTATTATACCATAATTATTCAACAACTTATGAGTGGGCATTTAGGATGTTTCCAATATTTTCAATCACAGTTAAAACAAGCTTCTGTATTACATATTTTCATATTATTTGAGATGTATCTTCAGGAAAAACTCCTGGAAGTTGAGTCACTGGGTCAAAATGTAAACACGAATGTAGTTACTTTAGATGTTGTAAAATGACATCCCAGAAGAATTGTACCAATTTTCTTTCCATCAGCAATATGTGAAAGTGCCTGTGTCCCCACAACCCTGCAAAAGAGGATGCTATTTTTTAAATTTTTTTTACCAGTGTGACAGGTGAGAGATGACATCTTAATGTAGTTTTAATTTGCATTTCTCATGAGTGAAGTGAACATTTATTCATATGTTTAAAGGTTATTTTTATAAATTTCTTGTGAATTGATAAGACAGTTTTTAAAATAGAGGATTGAAATATTCAGGTTTTTTACCTAGGTGTGATAAATATACTATCAAATTCTATATGCTGATTTTTAACTCCATAAAATACATTTCAAAATTACCATAAATAGTGCAATTATAAGATTAAACTACTGATAATGACTTGTTATTTTCTTGCTGAATGATAAATCTTAAAGGTATGTATCTTAACTTTATAATTCACAAAGCCAGACTAGAAAAGAAAAAGAATGAACCAATTCCATCAATATACAATGATAAAATTAGGAATATTTGCTAAGGAGTCAATCCTTCCCCTTCATGGATCACAGCCTTGTTGTGGCAAAGGGGCTTGTGTATCTCAATAAAACTATGAGCCATGCTGTGCAGGGCCACCCAAGACAGACAGGTCATGGTTAAGCGTTCTGACAATACGTGGTTCAAGGCTGGTGGAAATGGCAATCCACTCCTGTATTCTTTGCTGGAAATCCTCATGAACAGCATGAAAAGGCAAAAAGATATGAGGCTGTAGGATGAGCTCCCCAGGTTGGAAGATGTCCAATATGCTACTGGGGAAAAGCAGAGGGCATTACTAATAGCTCCAGAACGAATGAACTGGCTGGGCTAAAGTAGAAACAGTCCTCAGTTGTAGATGTGTCTGGTGGTGAAAGTAAAGTTCAATGCTGTAAAGAACAATATTGCATAGGAACCTGGAATATTAGGTCCATGAATCAAGGTAAACTGGATATGATCAAACAGGAGATAGCAAGACTGAACATCAACATCTTAGGAATCAGTGAACTAAAATGGATGGGAATGGGTGAATTTAATCAGATGACAATTATACCTACTACCATTGACAAGAATCCCTTAGAAAAAGTGGAATAGCCCTCAGAGTCAACGAAAGAGTCTGAAATGCAGTTCTTGGATGAAATCTCAAGAGAAAACGTGATCTCAGTTTGTTTCCAAGGCAAAGCATTCAACATCACAGAAATCTAGGTCTATGCTGTATACTGTCACTCTGCTTATTAAACTTCCATGCAGAGTATATTGTGCGAAATGCCAGGCTGGGTGAAGCTTAAGCTGGAATCAAGATTGCCAGGAGAAATATCAATAACCCCAGATATACAGATGACACTACCCTAATGGCAGAAAGCAGAGAGGGACTAAAGAGCCCCTTGATGAAGGTGAAAGAAGAAAGTGAAAAAGCTGGCTTGAAACTCAACAGCATTACAAAAAACTAAGATCATTGCATCTGGTCCCATCATTTCATGCAAATAGAAAGAAAAAGTAGAAGCAGTGACAGATTTTCTTTTTTGGGGATCTAATATCATTGTGGATGGTGACCACAGCCATGTCATTAAAAACATTTGGTCCTTGGATGAAAAGCTATGACAAACCTAGGCAGCATATTAAAAAGCAGAGACATCACTTTGCTGACAAAGGTCCATATAGACAAAGCTATGGGTTTTCCAATAGTCATGTATGAACGTGAGAGTTGGACCATAAAGAAGCTTGAGCACTGAAGAACTGATGTTTTCAAATTGTGGTACTGGAGAAGACTCTTGAGAATCACTTGGACTGGGAGGAGATCAAACCAGTCAGTCCTAAAGGAAATCAACCCTGAATATTCATTGGAAGGACTGATGCTGAAGCTGAAACTCCAATATTTTGGCTACCTGATGCGAAGAGCAGACTCATTGAAAAAGACCTTTATGCTGGGAAAGATTGAAAGCAAATGGAGAAGTGGGTGGCAGACGATGAGATGGTTAGATAGCATCACCAACTCAATGGACATGAATTTGAGCAACTCTGACAGATAGTGAAGGAGAGATGAGCCTGGACTGCTGTAGTCCATGGGGTCTCAAAGAGTCACACGACTTGACTAAACAACAGCAAAGTCAATCATAGGTAGTGACATTCATTACAGTATTTTAAAACCTTTTTAAACATATTTAGCCATTCTAGTATATGACTGAAATGACTTCTAAAATCTAGAAATGTTTCACTATTTTTTGTAATATTCTGCTAATAGGGCCACAAAATAAATGTTCTTCAAAACACCATTTCAGTGTTCTGTATTAACATTGCTTATTTTTATTTAAAACTATTTACTGTTTGGTATTTATTCAAACAGTTTCCCTTCTAATAACAGCACATTTACTTTTGTGGGTACGAATGATGCTCTGTATTTTGTGTTGTGTGTCTGTGTATTATCAAGAACCTAAATGCTTTCAATCACATATATTACCTTAGTCAAAACTGATCTTGGAAGATTGTTTGTGAAACATGTAAGACTAACAGTAAAATACTTTGTTGTTTGCCCTTAAAATAGAAAGGGTAGATTTTATAATCTCTTTACACATTTGAAAAAGATTGTGGTGTCAAGCAAAGTTTTTGGCTATGCTCATCAAATGAACAGTAATAATGGATGATTTCAAGCAAATTATGTTTTTCTAGAAAGTATTCCACTGTCAAAAGGACATGATGGTAATTTTCTAGGGTAATTTTCTAATAGATATAGCTAAGTTCCCCATGGACTGTAGCCTGCCAGCCTCCTCTATCCGTGGGATTCTCCAGTCAGGAATACTGGAATGGGTTGCATTTCCTTCTACAGGGGATCTTCCCCACGTGGATCAAACATGTGTCTCCTGCATTGCAGGCAGATTCTTTACCATCTAAGCGACCAGAGAAGCTCAAAGCTCCCCAGTTTTGTATTTTTACCAACTCTTTAAGTTTTATAAATGCAATTTGTTTTATTGGGCAGGCCAGAATTCTATTTGTTGCATCTGAGTTGGGCATTTGATAGGAGCAATTATTTTTTATTCCCATTATTCTGATCAACAATTGAAATATTTACTTATTGAAGAAATCATTTGATCTATTTACACTGTATTTGATAAGAATAACTTTTTGTTCATTTTAACCTATAATTTTTAAATAAAAATAAAGACCCTGCTCAAAGTGGTTTATTTATAAGAAGTTTAATTTTCACTGTATTCAGCTTTTCTAAAGTTCAACAAATTATTATTTTGCAGTTTAAAATTTTTCTTTATAACAGTTTTCTTTTATTAGCCCAGTATATTTTCTACTTCAACTATGATTTGACGTATTAATTTGCATTGATCTGAAAGACTAGAAAATAGCATAGTTTCATTCAAAGTATATAGAATATGAATATATTTTCTTTAAAATGTAAATTAAATCAAATGCAAGAAAGTGAAAACTTCAAAGAATTTTTACGTTTTCAAAACAGTTCTTTACAAAAAATATTTACAATGTCTAAACTCAAAGTATAAATCATATTTAATATGTTATAATTTCAAGTCAAAACAATTTTAACATTTGAATTTTAGAATTTAATAGCAAAATTGAGGGCTTCCCTGTGGCTCAGCTGGTAAAGAATCCACCTGCAATGAGCGAGATCTGGGTTCAATCCCTGAGTTGGGAAGATCTCCCAGAGATCTTAATCATAAAGATCTTAACCCTTTACAGGGGGTTAATCTTGTAAAAAACTTTTATAAAAATGAGACTACTAGCAATTCTATTTTCCAAGATAAAAAATCAGTATCTCCATATGCATATGCAAAATTAGCACAGCGTGCCTTGTCTAATATTGTAAAATGTTCTTCACCCACTACGTGCACCTGTTGCAAATGTCATGGTGACGCGTCAGTAATTTCAGAAACATGATTTGGAGCAATGAGAGAGGCTGAAAAAATATTTTCAGGATGTTTGTTACTAGTTGGAAGCTGCTTCTTCATCATCTACAGCATTCAAGCTCTCTGAGAGGAAGGATGGATTTATCTTTCCTTTTACCTGAGTGCCTCCACCACTCAATTCTTCCTGGTACTCCAAAGCAGTGTCTGTTCCCTGTGTCTGCAGCACAGAACTCACTCATGCGATTCAGGTTCAAAAGCTTTTTGTTTTGAGGACATGGGGAAGAGATGTAGAGGAGCTCTTCCCTGGAGTCTGAGCATAGTTGGTTACAAGAGTAGCATTGCATGTTGGTGCATTTCTGTTGCTGGCCATTGCAGTCTTAGGTTTCCCTAAAGTGTGGGCTCAAAACAGAGCCTGTCATCTGGATCTCAGTGCAGTAATGGAGAATAAAGAGAAGAGAATATTCACAAAATTATTTTGACTCCATATGCTTGTCACAGGTAGCGTGGAAGAATTGCTCTGTCCTTTTCAATGGAAACTGCCTTTAATGGAACAGCAGGACTGTTCCCACCTGTCCATCTTCTCTCACTGGATTGTATTTTTTTTTTTGGAAAATACATGTACATTTGCTTTGTATGTGGATGAAGAAATCACATTCAATAATCAGTGTTTGTTTTTTCAGATAATTAACACTGTAGTTTGGAAAAAAATATTTTATAGTATATTTTATTAGCCCAACAGAACTACTTTCATGTCCATGCTCAAAAATGTTTATTAATAAGGCAATTTGTTTTACTTAGGGGTAAAAACAAAGAATTCAATGATGTTTATCTCTTTCAAAAGGTTCACTGGCCTTTAAGTAAAAGTTGAACAACTTTGTTATTTTGAAGAACTCTAAAAGGAGAAAGCTTAAAAATGAAAAAAAAAAAAGTCACTATTTAAGATGTATTCAGGTATCAGCAACCCAAAAAGAAAGATTAAAGCCAGTTAATTATTCTCCCAGGTGCTTTACACAGTGAATTTGTTGGTTAGGTTCAAAAACCTGGCTGGAGCTCATTTCTTTCAAGTCTTTCTCTCCTTTCTAGAACTTCAGACTCCTAATTAAACAGTTTCTACTTCGGGTAATATTTACAAATGAGTCAGTGCTTAAGAGAATTCACTGATCCTAATTGGGATTCAGATCTCCAAGAGATCTGTCATTTCCACATTCTTAAAAACTGCCGAATCACTGGGGCTCAATCACCAATACACATAATTATTTTAAATTTCTAATAATGTTTCTAATTTGAAAAAATTAAGAATTACTCAGAATCCAAATGTGTTGAGAACATCAATCTTCACATTACCAGGCTCCTGCTGACACACTGAGAACAGGAATTGAGCCAGTGATGGGACATGAATTAGTATTTCTGTCTCGCTACTAGACAGAGACCAGGCTGAGTCAGTCCTCCCAGATCAAAGCAGAGGCAGGGTAGAACCATTTGTTCTGCTGCTCCAGAGGCTGGCAGACTAATCCTAATCTGGGCCAGATCTTCATGGAATACCCTGTGGTCCCCAATGTTCAAGGCAAGACTCTTTATTAAGAGATTGGAGGAATTATTTCATGGTATTGTGCCCACCATTGACTTGAGCTGTCACAAAACTAAAAGTCTGTGACCTATTACTGCTATAGCAATAGTCTGCAATAACCCACTGGATTTCCTCCAAATGTCTATTTGCAAGCTAAGGAGGAACTAAAGAGGCAACCAGTATACTTGACGTACATTTTAGAAGTAGTGTGAATGTGAAGGGTAGCAGAATATGTCATCCCAGGACATACTACGTTGACATAAGGATTATACTGAGCTGAAAGTAATTGAGAAGAAGCAGATACAAGAAAAGCTCTCTGACCTCCCTCTATTTGCCTAAAAGCAGTGCATGCATTTGTAAAGGTTTCTGCACTCCCCTCTCTACCAGAAGGGACAGAAGTTAATCACTGAAGACAACCCGGACTCTTAACAGCCCAGAGACAGCACCAGAGTAATCTACCTAACAGGCTTTGCTAAAACTAGTTCTCACCTACCATTGGTTGCCCAGTCTATTTCTTCCTGCAGTTTGCCACCTCAAGATCCTTTGTCTTTTGACTTTTATTAAAATCTCTTCTTTTGTTAAGGTACTGTATAAGCCCAGGCTCTAACAACCTTTTGAGTCACTCATCACTAAATGCTCCCATGTGTCTGCAATATGCACATGTTAATAAATTGTTTCTCTTATTTATCTGTCTTTTGTCAGTCTAACCTGACATTTACCTGGAGAACCTAAGGTGGTAGAGGAAATTTTTTCCCCTCTTACAAAAAGATTATTAGGGAAGACCTGGTTCAAGTTCTTGACTCGGCCACTTAGCCGTCACATCACTGTCAGTCACTCAGCCACTATGAGCCTCAGATTCCTCATCTGTAAGGTGGGAACAAGAGTTATTGACCTCCCTGGCAGGATTATTGTGAAAGATGAGATCATGCACATAAGAATTCTTTATAAACTTTGAATGATAAGGACACCTTATCTTTGACAAAGGAGGCAAGAATATACAATGGATTAAAGACAATCTCTTTAACAAGTGGTGCTGGGAAAACTGGTCAACCACTTGTAAAAGAATGAAACTAGAACACTTTCTAATACCATACACAAAAATAAACTCAAAATGGATTAAAGATCTCAACGTAAGACCAGAAACTATAAAACTCATAGAGGAGAACATAGGCAAAACACTCTCCGACATACATCACAGCAGGATCCTCTATGACCCACCTCCCAGAATATTGGAAATAAAAGCAAAAATAAACAAATGGGACCTAATTAAACTTAAAAGCTCCTGCACAACAAAGAAAACTATTAGCAAGGTGAAAAGGCAGCCTTCAGAATGGGAGAAAATAATAGCATATGAAGCAACGGACAAACAACTAATCTCAAAAATATACAAGCAACTCCTACAGCTCAACTCCAGAAAAATAAATGACCCAATCAAAAAATGGGCCAAAGAACTAAATAGACATTTCTCCAAAGAAGACATACAGATGGCTAACAAACACATGAAAAGATGCTCAACATCACTCATTATCAGAGAAATGCAAATCAAAACCACTATGAGGTACCATTTCACACCAGTCAGAATGGCTGCGATCCATAAGTCTACAAGCAATAAATGCTGGAGAGGGTGTGGAGAAAAGGGAACTCCTTTACACTGTTGGTGGGAATGCAAACCAGTACAGCCACTATGGAAAACAGTGTGGAGATTCCTTAAAAAACTGGAAATAGAACTGCCTTATGATCCAGCAATCCCACTGCTGGGCATACACACTGAGGAAACCAGAAGGGAAAGAGACACGTGTACCCCAATGTTCATCGCAGCACTGTTTATAATAGCCAGGACATGGAAGCAACCTAGATGCCCATCAGCAGATGAATGGATAAGAAAGCTGTGGTACATATACACAATGGAGTATTACTCAGCCATTAAAAAGAAAACATTTGAATCAGTTCTAATGAGGTGGATGAAACTGGAACCTATTATACAGAGTGAAGTAAGCCAGAAAGAAAAATACCAGTGCAGTATACTAACGCATATATATGGAATTTAGAAAGATGGAAACAATAACCTTGTGTATGAGACAGCAAAAGAGACACTGATGTATAGATCAGTCTTATGGACTCTGTGGGAGAGGGAGAGGGTGGGGAGATTTGGGAGAATGGCATTGAAACATGTATAATATCATGTATGAAACGAATCACCAGTCCAGGTTCGATGCACGATACTGGATGCTTGGGGCTGGTGCACTGGGACGACCCAGAGGGAGGGTATGGGGAGGGACGAGGGAGGAGGGTTCAGGATGGGGAACACAGGTATACCTGTGGCAGATTCATTTCGATATTTGGCAAAACTAATACAATATTGTAAAGTTTAAAAATAAAATAAAATTAAAAAAAAAAAAAAGAAAAAAAAGGCTAAGCTTTTTTGTTTCCTCTCTGCAAGTTCCTTAAATGTAGGAGTCATGGCTTATTCAATGTAAAGTAGATTTTTTTGTTATAAGTAAATTTATCTTTGGCAATTTTAGTGGTTTGTTTCTCTCTTTTTGTTTTCTCTTTCTGGGAACTCTTTAGACTTACCTTTGTGCTGGCTCTTCCCATCTCTCAAAATATGCCTTGGAGAAATATACAACTGCAACCTCTGGCATCTTTATCATAACACAGGCAGACTCAGGCTTGAGACGTGCTGGAAGTTCAGTGCACAGGTCACAAGGGAAGAAAGGCTGGGCTGAATGAACCTTGTTTTAAGCAAAGTAACATAGCTATAGATGCTGGACCAGGACTGGAATGAATATCCAGTGATTAAAAAAGAGGAGCAAATTAGCCTTCCTTCAGATGAATATGCACTGAAGAAGGTTACAGGTAATTGAATATCAAAGCCTGGTGAGGCAGTGACAACACCTTCGGATGATCCATCAGCCTGAAGTGGGAGGTTTGCTTTAGGAACCAGGTCATAAGGAATCCTAAATTTTTCATAGGCCAGAGTTTAATTTTCAGTGTACAAAGTTAATTGAAACATATTTTACTTTATTTTTAACTTAATGTTTTGTACAGTTGTTTCTTGTCAACAAATGTGTTCTTGAGTTTCTAAATTTAAAAACTTGCTAGTATTTTACATGTCTTTAAATATTCATGGTTGCCTTAATTAGTATATTTCATAAATTAATATCCCTTCACCATTTTTTGTTTTATTGAAAAATATCTTAGCGTTTCTTCTTTTTTTCTCACATTAATTCTTATGCATTGTTTTATAAGAGGCATATGGTTTGATTTTGCTTTTACTCACTGTGAAAAATTCCGTCTTTTATGAGGGTGGCTCAGCCTACTCGCAATTATTATTATATCTGATATTTTGGTCTTAATTGTCTCATCTTTTCAAATGCTATATACGTATATTCTTCTTTATTATTTTCTTTTTATAAACAAGTTGTGTTTCATTTGTTTTACTTTCCTCTGTAACTTCAGCTGAAACCTCCGTTTTATAATTCTGAAAGAAGGAACACCTTTGTGTACTACAAATTTTCATATTTCTATGGTAATCAAACTCAAAGATTAAATGATACATTTTAAAATATTCCATAGTGAAAATGAGGAATTGATTTCATTTTAGTTCCTTCTTTCTCTCATTGCTCTGCCATGATTTCCTTGCCTCACTTTTTAGTATATGTTTCTATAAATAGAACTCAGATGATGGGTAGGGTGTTATTCTTATATTACCTTTTATTTTAAGAAATCCCTTTATATTTACTTCTTTTGTTAGTTGCTAAGTTGTGTCCAGCTTTTTGCAACCCCATGGACTACAGTCCGCCACACTCCTCTGTCCCTGGGATCTCCCAGGCAAGAATACTGGAGTGGATTGCCATTTCCTTCTCCAGGGTATCTTCCCAACCCAGGGATCAAACCTGTGTCTCCAGCCTTGGCAGAAGGATTCTTTACACCTGAGCCCCCAGAGGCTTCCCAATATACTTACTTTATTACCCTATATTAAACTATATTTATTTATTAAACTATATTTATTTATTACCCTATATTAAACTATAGTTAGTTTTAGCTCTATGTTTGACATGTTCGAGTGCTCACCACTGTCTTTTTTAAACAGATCCATAATCTTGAACTCTTACATTGATCATTTTTCAGTAAGCTGGGATACACTTTCAAGGTTTTCTTTCAAGAAGTGCTGATAAAGGATCTATCTCCTGAGTCTTTCTATAGCTGAAAGTATCTCTATGCTATGAAGGGAAACTTAACTGCATATGAAATTCCTTGCCAAAAAATGTTCTTTTCTTCCTCAAATGTGAGTACATATAATTTTATTTTCTTCTACATTTATTTTACTGAGGAGAAATTTGCAGTTTTCTTTCCTTTTTATGATAAGCAGTTTTTTAAGTGTGTTTTTCTTTTTTCTGTTCATTTATTCTACAGATATTTATTGAGCAACTCATACATGCCAGGTTCTTTTCTTGTCCCTGGAAACATGTTGCAGAATAAAGTCGACAAACATGCCTATTCTTGTGGGACTACATGTTTTTTCTCTCTTAAATGCTTGCCTGATTTAAAATTTTAATAATGTATTTAATTTTCATCCTTGAATGTGTTCTGTTTGACCTATCTTTTCAATTATCTTTGGACTAAAGCTAAGGTAGCTTTCTAAAAAGAGCAAAAACAAATGTATTTTCAAATTCTGGACTGTTCTTTCTACTTATGCCTCAATTATTCAGATTTCCTCTCTGGGAGAACCTAGGATTTTTGGTTGAATCTTTATTCTCCATTATTAATATCATTTTTCCTCTAAAATATTTTATAAACTCACATGCTTTTGGTATTCTAAGAATACTACAAATTAACTACTTCACATGACTTATTAGATTTCTGAATCGAATTACCATTCGATGTTTCATTTTCAGGCTTTATTTTGTGCTGCCTGTAGGTTTAGTTTTACTGAAATTTTCATTTTGAGCCATCTTTTTATCTCTTCATATTTCCTTTTTTCTTCTACTGATTCATCAGTGATTTTTGTCCATTTAAATGTTATTGAACTGAAATATATATACAGAAAAGTATGTGGATCAAAAATACGTCCTGGTGAATTTTTACATCCTTATGCACACTTGTGAAACCAGCTCCAAGTGCAAGATTCACACCACCACCAACCTTCAGATCAACATCAGTACCCTTCATGCTCTTTTCTAGTCACTATTCCCCTCAAAAGTCACCCTATAACCTTTTAATTCGATATTTTTTTGCTTCCTTATAATTTATTCTTCTTTTTAGTAGATGTTATATTTTCTTGTATCACAGGGAAGATGCAAAATATTACTCTAAAATTTTCTCCAATTTGCAATCTTGAAATTAATGTAGACTGATGAGGTTCCTGAAATAATAGTACTCTGGGACCTGCACTTTCACAAAATGACTAGAATTCCCACATATATTAAGGTTTGATTAACAGTGCCCTAGAAAACTTTTGAGAAACATTGGTGCCTGGCCTTATCCTCTTAAGTTTTTTTAGCGTGAAACCATATATTAGTGTTTTTATTACTACCATAACAAATTACCACACACATCATGGCTTACAGAAACACTGATTTGTTATTTCATCGTTCTGTATGTCAGAAGTCCAGTGGGCTCAGCTGGTTCCCCTGCTCCACGTCTGTAAGGCCCTGTGAAGTTGTGGGCAGGGCTGCGTTCTTTGTGGAGGCCCTGGGGAGATCTCTTCCGGACTGATTCACGTTGTTGGCAGAACTCATTTCCATGTAGCTGTGGAACTGAGAACCCTGTGTCTCTGCTGGCTGAGGCTGGGTATCCTGGTCAATTTCTAGGGGCCTCTGCATGCCTTTGTTCTTGGCCTCTGTCCTCACAGTCAGCAATGATGGGTTGAGTCCTTCTGGTGCTTAAGTTCTTTCTGATCTCCATTTCCACCTCATCTGCCCTGACTTCTTCTGTGCAGTATACCTCTGCTTCTGCCTTCCTTAGCTGCTTTTCGGAGCCCATGTAATGACATGGGAATACCTGGATTCTCCAGGATAATCTATTTTTAAAATTAGTTGATCAGTAAATAGCCTTTAATTTCATCTAAAAAAAAAAAGTTTTGCAACCATGCTGATATTAGTGTTTGATCAGATAACTAGGTTATGGGAATGGTGTGTGTGTGTGTGTGTGCGTGTATATGTATATGCATGCACATGTGTTTGGGGTGCATCTTTAGAATTCTACCTACCTCAAGCCATCTTTAGGGGCTTCTAATGTGTAAACAGGGTTGAGTATCACTAGAGCAGACCTTCGATTTCTGATCTATGAAGACAGTAGTAGATGGTTTCCCACTTTTCTTTCAGGAATGTTGGAGTGCTTTGTTTTATAAAGTTAAAAAAGGAAGAATATACACACATACAGACTCACACACACATATATACACACATTAATCTTTTTCTCAATTGACATTGGTTTTATCTTAAAAGGAATGTCTTCAGGGGTTGTTTGTAGATGTTTGCACTTGGACATCATCACAGACTATCTATGTATGGGTGTAAGCCTAGCGGGAATTGGGGAGAGGCAATTATCAGGCTAATGTAATACCAAATTAAGCCAGAAATCTCCACTCCTTATTGAAGCTGAGATTTTACTACTTTAATTTTGATTTTCCATTTTTCAACCAAGAAAAGCAAGACTTGCAGAGATTAAAGGCTTTTGCAAAGGCACATATATATCATGAAAGGAGTCATCTGACCTGCTAAAAAAATGAACCTTTAACATTTACCTTCTGGGGAAATGAGCTATATTTTGTGCAATCTACTTTTATTTCCTTTGAATCTCTAATACATCATTTTAACTTGAGAGGGGAAAATAAGCAATTCAGTCTAAAATATGCATCTTTGACAGAGCTTGTTAAATTTCTGTCTGAACAGAGGTGTTTGAAGGTGGTGAAGCCCTGTGTGCACTTTGCAGAGTAGCTTTTAGCAAAAAAAGGAAGAGGTTAGGTTTGAATCCAGCACAAAAGTTCAGGGTATTGAGATGTGAGATTTCATAACCCAGGTTCAGGACTAAGCCATTCTATTAATAACTCTCTGGATCTTAGAGACAATATTTTAAGAAAATTGTGAGTATTTTTGCTTTTAAAGATCTTTTTAGAAAAATAAAGCCATTTTTTATGGTCCCCTTCTCCATTGGTAAGCCTTGTTTAAGTCAGTGTTTTCTCTGTTTTTGCTGAACTATGAATTGGCATATTTAAACAGTGCAAATTCTTAATCATCAGTGGTAACAGGGAAAGGGGAAAATTTAGACCTTTCAAATCCCTTGATAATAATTTTAGCTACACACAGAAAAAAAATATACTGTGCCTATCATTCCTGGCTCTTTAGACCCAGCCTATTCACACGCCCAGCTTGCTTAGCACTCACAAGGGCTAGCTCATGACTTTGGAATAACTCACATACTATTACTGATTCTTTTATTTCTGGTTTATTTACTTCACTCTTTTCTCTATGACCCTGAAGTTTGAGTTCCCAATTTACTATTGTATTTAAACCTTTGATCTCCTAAAGTTAAATGATCTTTCTGATCCTCTCTCTTGTCACCTTGGACCTTGGCACTATGGCAGTTTTTACTTATTAATTTCTAATGCATTAGTATCTATCTCTTATTTTCTTGGTGAGGACTTCAGACCCCACTTCTGACTGCAGTAGGTAATCTCAGATCAGTGACTTGGCCAGTTGTAGTCAGTGTTTGAAAAGTAAAAGTGAAGAGCTATTTGGTCATTCCTGACCAATCACAAGAATTGATAAAAGGGATCTGAAGTTGATCACTTTATTCTTATTTACACCTTAATTATCCACTTAGTTTAGAAAGCAATGGTATGGATAATAGCTATGTTGCCTTCTATATTCAATCTTGTAATTATACCGGTATATCCTAGGCCAGCATTAGTACTGAATGCTAAAGTCACAGTTTTTGAACTAAAAAGAGAAGACTTTAGTGATTCAGTGACCTGGTCTAGTATTTGGTTCATGGGATGCCCAACCCCCTAGGGAGCTACCACAGGAGGTTAGGGTAGGAGAAAGACAGATGGTAAATGAGAGGTAACCTGGGAAGGATGAGGAACCCTCACCCCATTCCAGTAGGAGCATCTCAGCTACCTCGTTTGCACATGTAAATTCCAAGAAAGGTTTTTGTTTGAACAAAGACTATCATTAACTAAAAATATTGACAGCTATGGACCTAGTTCAATCTATCATTCTCCACTTGAGGAAACAGGGGCCAAAGAAGTGAAGTAGCTAAGATCATGAGAAAGCCAAAGTCTCTCAGCTCTCAACCAGGATGCTTCCTACTGGTCCACAAACAATTTTATCAAATGGTTTCCACAAGCCATTAAATGATGGCAGTCAAAAAATCCTCATGCTTCTCTGGGTAAAGTGATAAATAATAATATATGGAGTTCGTGTTTACAAATTGTGGATAAATCTTCTAATTTTATGTTTATATAAGAAGCCCAGAGTATTTTTGTTAATTCTCAGAAATTAATGAATATTTCACTGTTTATCATTCCATAAAAAATTTAGGTGCAAGATGAAGAGAATACCTAGATAAATGAGATGTGTTTCCAGACTCTAAGTAGTTATTTGTTTAATGATAGAATCTGTTTTGGGTGAAAAAAAAAATCACAGAGCCCAAGAAACATAAAGATTGTAGGCAGTGTAATATAATTTGTTTGAGTACAGTTTAATTAATTTTAAATAATTTGAAGTATAAATATTGTAGCATGAACAAATGAATAATGTTAATATGTAATATTTCCACTTAGTTGATGACAATTTTTGTAATCGTCTACAGTAGCTTAGACATGAAATTATAGAAATGGAATTATAAATATATTAGGTGGTAAATGCCATGATTATATACATTTCCATTACTCAAAACTATGTCATATTTTCTTTTTTCAATTTTTTCTGAATTTCCTTAAAATATTTGCAAAAAATAGTGTTTGATTGCTGCTAAATTGCATCCCATACTTCCTAATATATGAAGCTAAATCTTGAGTCAGTTGCTATCAATAGTTAATTTACATAATTAATTCCTAAGTACAGTGGATTCACTTGGTGAAAATCCTGTATATATTCATGTATAAGTATTGTATTATACTAATTCATTTACTAATTTGATAAATAATTTACTCAGATTTTTCTGCTTTCTGTGTTAGGAACTAAGTTCTTTCCTCTTGAGCTCACAGCCTGGTTGCAGGTTCTTCTAGCTTACATTTTCTTCTTCAAATGAAAATAATGAATTATGCACGGGAAAAAAGATGATGTCAAGAAATTATAAATATATAAATACATAATGAAAGGAAACGCTCTCATTATAAAGCAAACATCATTCCAGAATAAAATACACCACGGATGTTCTTGAATTAGAAGAAAAAATATGCTCTTTTGCTGTGCAAACAGATGGGGATAAAGAGCCATTTGATATATTTAAAGAGCCATTAAAAAAGTAACTATTATATAAAATGAAATCTTGTGTTGGATAGATTTATCAGCCACCAAGCTAAGGTAGGAGCAACAGAATCTGTAACTCAAAATGAAATCAACATATTTGCTTCTCAGTGAAGGTGGCAAAGGGAGCCTCACTGACTCATTTGCAAACTTATACATAGTAATGTCTGTTTTCGTATTTGCTCTTTCTTACCTCCCTAATGTGGCATCATCTAGATTGCCTCCAGGTAATCATGCACAGGAGACCACTTTGGGGGAAGTTATCAGCCCTCCAGTGAAGGAAATCAAACTGATCAAGGGAAAGTAAGTGATGCATTGAATTGTTTCATAATGACATTCATTTCTCAGTGACCTTCCACCATGCAATCTGATTTTTTTTAAAAAGTCAGCACAGTGTGCAACTCTCTCAGTGAGTGTGGGGAGGAAAAAATAAATGAGGTGTTAGCAAGGAAGCTTTCAACATGTCTCCTGGCCAGAGATTTAGGTCATGAGAGTTGAAATAATTTTGAGCCTTGGTGCTCTGCACTGCTATTAAACACCAGTTAGTCTGTAGATGTGTCCTCAGCTGGCAGATGAAAAGGTCTAGAGTTCAGATTGTTTCAAGAAGTCATAATGAAGCCACAAGATCCATGTTCTTTATGAGAGAAATGTCAGCTCTGGAAAGTCTCTTAAACTGTAAAGGACACTTCATTACATAGAAGAACTGACTTAATATACTTTGCAAATGACTTCATAACATTCAATTTTGAGAATCATTTCCATTCTTTTATTCACAGTACATAGGGAAATTAGCTGAAATATTTATCTTTGCTTCTCTCTAAGTTTTATAGCACTAGTCAAAAACTAATTAGACTCTGGCAATTAAATCCTGCATTCATGCTTCTCTTTTTTCTCAAGGAATTTTACTTGTTATGCAACTTCCTATATTGCAGAGAGTGGCCTATTTAACTTGAAGGATTTTAGTTTAGTTGTTCTTTTTTTTTAATGTCAAGCTTATTCACTTTTTTTTTTCTTAAGTATTTGACAGGTACTTAGGAAAAGAGGAAATGGAAGAGGCCAATCATCAACACAAGTAAGCACCTAATAAAACATGATCCACAGAAATGCAAGGAAGATTTCTCATCGTGTCAGGTCACTGAGTAGGTAGGAGCTCTCTCCAAAATCAGCGGCACACCTTCCTTCTAGCTGACAAGGCAAGAACTGCTGTGGGGCAAGATCATGTATAATATTAACCTGTAAATTCAGATCAAGTAGGGGGTCCCTTCTCACCTGACAAAGAATTTTAAAGTGTGTCTGCATGACTTGCTTCCATTAGCATTTCTTCCATTTGGGATTGCACCATCTGGTTGTGGGTTCTTTTGTGTGATAGAGGGGTCTTGGGCTATTCCCAAAGAAGGGAACCTTCCTGTATTAGAAAGTCTCAGCAGTGTGTGAGTTAGTTTCACTCTGCTCTTAGCCTAGGAGAAAAATTCTTCCTTTCCTTTGATGTTTCTTTTTTTTTCCCCCCCGCTCTGGGGGTAGGGCAGGAATTCCCTATAGCCATCTGTGTGGCAAGATCATCAGGGTGAAGATTAAGATGTGAATAAAATCATCTATACCATTTTTCTAGAATCAACATACTGTGTTAATATATTTGTTTTTTCTTTCTGACTTACTTCACTCTGTATGACCGTCTCTCAGTCCATCCTAGATGATCCTATTTTCAAAGCAGAAATAGAGACACAGACATAAGAGAACAAATATATGGACACCAAGGGGAAAAGATAGGGAGTGGGAGGTATTCAGAGACTGATATTGACACATATACACTATTGTTATTATGTGTAAGATAGATAACTAATGAGAACATATTGTATAGCACAGGGAACTCTTCTTAATGCACTACGATGACCTGAATGAAAGAGAAATCTAAAAGGGAGGAGATACATGTATATGTATAGCTGATTAAACTTTCTGTACAGTAGAAACTAAAACATTGTAAAACAACTATACTCAAAAATAATTAATTTAAAAATAAATAAAAAGAGACAGGAACAAAAGAGATTTATATGTGAGTCTACCATAAATTTCCAAAGAGCCTTTTTATTTATTTATTTATTTAGTCTGGGTTTTTGACTAAAGGTCAAATATTTTCCCTGTGGCTTTCCTGTGATTTGGTCCACCTCACCAGAGCTGGGGGTTCCACAGAATGGTTTGTGGTGATAGTCACAGGAAGGTATTTTGAAGTAGTGGATCTTCTGTTCAAATTTCCTTTTGGAATCTGAGAGTAGGAAGATACTTGCTAAATATTGGAGACCCGGAATCCCAAAGAGCTCTAACTTCTTCAGCAATTTCAACAATATTAACTTTCCTCAAAATAGATGGAAACAATGAAAAAAAAAACATTACCGTAAGCCACACCAGGTACATGCTTGATTACTCTTAGAGTCAATCTGTATCAGTGAGCTAAGACTGTGCATGCATACTCAATCACTTTCGTTATGTCTGACTGTTTGTGCCTCTAGGGACTGTAGCCTTCAAGGCACCTCTGTCCGTGGAATTCTCCAGACAAGAATACTGGAGTGGGTTGCCATGCCTTTCTCCAAGGGATCTTCCTGACCCAAGGATCAAATTAGCATCTCCTGCATCTCCTGCCTTGCAGGCAGATTCTTTACCCACTGAGCCACCTTGGGAAGTTAGACTACTGAGTTGTAAATACAGAGATATGTAGAAATTACATCTAAGGTTTGTAATGAAATATGTTAAGAAAGACAGAGAAGACACTGGCCCTGTTCTCCTTTTTAATTTTTTTTAAATGTTTACGTAATTTAAAGACTACTTTCCATTTACAATTATTACAAAATATTTCCTATACTTCACATAGTGTGGGGCTTCCCAGATGGTGCTAGTGGTAAAGAGCCCATGCACCAGTGCAGGAGGCGTAAGAGATGTGTGTTCCATCCCTAGTTTGGGAAGGTATCCTAGAGGAGGACATGGCAACCCACTTCAGTATTCTTGCCTGGAGAATCCCTTGGACAGAGGAGCCTAGTGGGCTATGTTCCATAGGGTCACACAAAGTCAGATGAAACTAAAAAGACTTAGCATGCACGCACCCCATGTATACAATATTTCCTTGAGTCTATCTTGTGGTCCTGTTTTCTGTACACTTCCATCCTAGTCATAGATATAATTCAGTATGAGAAAAGAGCTTCAGAAGTCAGAGCTAGAACCATACTCATGTATAGACAGTACAAAATTTTATTTTTTCATTTAACCACTAATCAAATATGTTGGTGTCCTCTCTTTCAAGTCACTGCTTGATCCTGTGAATAATGTAAAGATAAATCAGATATGGTTCACGGAGTTGCTTATCTATAAACGGAATAAAATACTTACCTGAATAATAAGACTACCATCACATCAGATCAGATCAGTTGCTCAGTCGTGTCCGACTCTTTGCGACCCCATGAATCGCAGCACGCCAGGCCTCCCTGTCCATCACCAACTCTCGGAGTTCACTCAGACTCACGTCCATCAAGTCAGTGATGCCATCCAGCCATCTCATCCTCTGTCGTCCCTTCTCCTCCTGCCCCCAATCCCTCCCAGCATCAGAGTCTTTTCCAATGAGTCAATTCTTCGCATGAGGTGGCCAAAGTATTGGAGTTTCAGCTTTAGCATCATTCCTTCCAAAGAAATCCCAGAGCTGATCTGCTTCAGAATGGACTGGTTGGATCTCCTTGCAGTCCAAGGGACTCTCCAGAGTCTTCTCCAACACCACAATTCAAAAGCATCAATTCTTCAGTGCTCAGCTTTCTTCACAGTCCAACTCTCACATCCATACATGACCACAGGAAAAACCATAGCCTTGACTAGACGAACCTTTGTTGGCAAAGTAACGTCTCTGCTTTTGAATATGCTATCTAGGTTGGTCATAACTTTCCTTCCAAGGAGTAAGCGTCTTTTAATTTCATGGCTGCAGTCACCATCTGCAGTGATTTTGGAGCCCAGAAAAATAAAGTCTGACACTGTTTCCACTGTTTCCCCATCTATTTCCCATGAAGTGTTGGGACCAGATGCCATGATCTTCGTTTTCTGAACGTTGAGCTTTAAGCAAACTTTTTCACTCTCCACTTTCACTTTCATCAAGAGGCTTTTGAGTTCCTCTTCACTTTCTGCCATAAGGGTGGTGTCATCTGCATATCTGAGGTGATTGATATTTCTCCCGGCAATTTTATTCCAGCTTGTGTTTCTTCCAGTCCAGCGTTTCTCATGATGTACTCTGCATATAAGTTAAATAAACAGGGTGACAATATACAGCCTTGATGAACTCCTTTTCCTATTTGGAACCAGTCTGTTGTTTAAGGGAAATACAGGTCAAGGACTGTGGAAGGAAGGAATTTGAACTAAGCCTTGAAAGCTGGGTCAAAGAGAAAAGGGGCATTTTGTTAAAGACAATGTGTGTAAAGCCTATTTGTAAATGAATAGCATTAGAAAATGTCAGCAATTTTTGAAATTTAGGAAGATCTAATTTTTGGTAAGGAGATTCCAAGATGGCCACCAAGATTCCTGCTCCCTGGGTCCATGCTGTATATACTCCCCTTTCTAGAACGTGAAAGAAGCCTGATAATACAGTACTTGTCATTCTATGATTAGGTTGCTAACATGGGAAAAGATGAAGGGATTTTTGTAGATATAATTAAGGTCCCTAAGTACTTTACTTTGAGTTAATGTGCTGATTTTCATTTTTCACTTCCTCTTTCTTCTATTTTGACAAAGTTCAATTCTCATTCTCACCCGTTCTTAGTCTTACTCTGATAAACTACCCAGAAGTGAAAATACTCGGAGGTACCAAACAAAAAACAAAACAAATGCTTGAAATAGTGGGGTCTGCCAGTAATTCTGTCATGGTCAGTAGTGGTAGGGTTCCCCATCTTTTCCCGTCTTATTCATATTTGGGTTAAGGCAAAGGTTGGCATTAGAAACAAGATTTTGACCTGAGTCAAGGTCACAGGATTTCATAAATTGGCTGGTAGAATTAATGATGCTTCATTTTGTTCAGTAAACTAGCTTCTTCCGTCTCCTAAATTTTGTCCAATACTGCATCTCTATGAGAATTGGTCCTAACGGTAAGAAGTGTTGAAGGTTGTGGTATCTCTTTTTCATCCAGCCATTAAATTTATGCCAGTGCTCAATATCTTCCTTTAACTTAGAATTAGAGTAATTAAAATTTGTAAAAAGTGTGCTGGTAAATACCAGTCTCTTCAGAGTGCCTTATCTGCACTTTTGCCATTTCAAACTTGAGAGCTTAGAAAGCATTTTCATGGGTCTCTGTTTCTTTCTGTATTTTGGGGGTGCATCCTACATGATTTCAAAGAAAAAGAAAAGAAAGCTTTGCTTCCAACAGATTATTAAATATTTGAGAAAAAGGGACTCCTGTGGGAGGCAACTTGATATTTTGTACTTCATTGAAAGCTTAAAAAGTTGTTCAGACTCATAGAAGAGTATTACCATCTACTTCAGCCAAAAATTTTTGATTATTGAATACTTTAATATTTAATGTTTAATCTTTTGTGGTCACAGGGAAAACTATATATCTAAATAGACAGGTAGTTGTTGCAGCTACATATAATGAGATGATCAATAAAAGACTTTCAAGCATAAAGCTGCATTAGGATAAAATACTGAGGGAGAAAAATGGAGATATGAGTTTAAGGACAAAAGTGAGTGATGTGAAAATTCTGACTGTTCAAGTGCATTTAGATGGATTATTGTGGTTATCAAATTATTTTTTTTTATTTCATTGAATACATATAAAGTAATATAATAATTATATAATAAACATGATTATGTTTATTAAAGGCATAAATATTTAGAATTACATTGTTATAATAATTTGAACTTGTAATAAAATTTTTTCAAGACCAACTTAAAAATAAATGAGAGGATATGTGGTTTTGTAGTGCTCTTCTAGAGGATCTGTGGACAGAAACTTTCAAGTCTCAAGGTGAGAGAGACAGTGTTGGAAAGGTAATTTAGTGCATTTTAGCCTGCTGGGGAAAAGCACAGAAATTGTATTCAGTAAGAAAGAGCGAATAAAAGACAGTTTGAGAAGAGTGACATTTTTTACTGAGGATGCCCTGATGGAGTCCCTCATAGTTGCCATACACTTTGTAAGGCTCTGGGATCCAAACTGTGCTTCAGGAGGGTCTAAGTGTTGTACAAATCAAACTTCATGATATAAGCAAATGTTTCACTATTGACTTCACTTGGAGAATCAATTTTAGAGTCATTTTTGTTGACTGTATGTTTGATTACCCCTATGGGTATGGTCCAACCCTTCTGAGCAACACTGAGGGCAATATTAGAGGCTAGCACCATCTCAGGCCAACTTACCCAGGGAAACAGTGGAGCTAGGGAGCACCTAATTACCCCAGTCCTGAATTTATGGACCCCCAAGCAGATAAGCATCACTGACTCAATGGACGTGAGTTTGAGCAAGCTCCAGAAGATGGTGAAGGACAGGGAACCCTGGCATACTGCAGCCCATGGGGTCACAAAGAGTAGGACACAACTGAGTGACTGAACAAAAAAGCAGATAAGTAAAAGAGGCCAAATATGGGGAGGGAAATGCTATGTAACTCTATTCCTATACTGACTTGACCACAACCAGTGGATAAAGAAGAGATCAGCATTCCCCAGAGCTGAATGCTTATGTTAACCATTTTATATAGATGTCAAATTCTTATTCTTCATTATGTCATTTTTTGTGTGTGGTACAAACCTCTCCTCTACTTTTCCCTAAACCTTTTATCAAGGAGTTGATTAGATCTAGTATCTTATTGCCTCTTATTACTTACTGGGTTCATTTATTTGCTTATTTTCTCATAATATCACAAATATTCTGATATCATAATGGATAAGGATCCCCATTGTCATTATTTTCAGAGGATAACAAGAGCTATTCATCCTCAGTTGGATTTTCTGCTTCAATAGATAAAATCTATGTGCTTAATTTGTCCCACTTGTATGATAGCAAACTTTATACGGTGTAAACTTCCTTATTCTGACTTGCTTTCCAAAAGGTATTGCTAACTTAACATGTAACCTAGAATTCACTCTTTTGCAAATTCTCTAATTGCTAAATGCCTTTCTCCTTTATCTAGTAATGAATTCACCTTTTGATAAATGATGCCTTTATCATTTTCCAATTCATAAAATGAAGATGACTATGGTGGCTCAGCAGTAAAGAATCTACCTGCCAAAGCAGGAGATGTGGGTTTGATCCCTGGGTCAGGAAGATCTCCTGCAGAAGGAGATGGCAACCCACTCCAGTATTCTTGCCTGAGAAATCCCATAGACAGTGGAGCCTTGTGGGCTATAGTCCATGGGGTCACATAAGAGTGGGACACAAGTTAAAACTAAACAACACCAGCTAAATAGTAGCAGTCAACCAATTTATTAGAATGTGATCTGCACATCCTACTACTTTTTTTTTTAAATGAACTGTAAAGATTTACTCTCTTAACAACTTTCAAATATACAACATCATTAACCATAGTTACCATGCTATACATTACATCACCAGGTGTTCTTTATTTTATAACTGGAAGTTTGTACCTTTTGACCACCTTCACTCATTTTGCCCTCACCTGAACCCCTTCTGCCTCTGGCAATCACCAATTTGTTTTCTCTTTATATGAATCTTTGTTTTTTTTCAGATTCCACATATAAGTGAAATCATTCAGTATTTGTCTTTCTCTGTCTGACTTACTTTACTTAGTGTAATGCCCTGAAGTTTCATCCATAGTGTCCCAAATAGCAGGATTTCTTTCTTTTTTATAGATGAAAAATATTACATTTTACATATCATATTTTCCTCAACTTAAGTTGTATTCATGTCTTCCTATTGTAAATAATGCTGCAGTGAACTTGGGGGTGCAGCTTATCTCTTCGGTATAATTATTTCATTACCTTCAGAAATACCTAGAAGTGGGATCGCTGGATCATAATGGTAGTTCTAATTTTAATTTTTTGAGGAAACTTCATCCTGTTTTCCATAGTAGCTGCACCAGTTTCATTCATTCCTACCAACAATGAACATGGATTCTCCTTTCTCCACATCCAAGCCAATGCTTGTTATTTCTTGTCATTTTGATGATAGTCATTTTAACAGATGTAAGGTAAAATCTCATTTTTTTAATTTATTTTTTTATTGAAGGATAATTGTTTTACAGAATTTTGTTGTTTTCTGTCAAACCTCAACATGAATCAGCCATAGGTATACATATATCCCCTCCCTTTTAAACCCCCTTCCCATCTCCCTCCCCATCCCACCCCCTCTAGGTTGACAGAGAGTCCCTGTTTGAGTTTCCTGAGCCATAGAGCAAATTCCTGCTGGCTATCTATTTTACATATGGTAATGTAAGTTTCTGTTACTCTTTCTATACATCTCACTCTCTCCTCCCCTCTCCGCATGTCCATAAGTCTATTCTCTATGTCTGTTTCTCCATTGCTACCCTGTAAATAAATACTTCAGTACCATTTTTATAGATTCTGTATATGTGTGTTAGAACACGATATTTATCTCTCTCTTTCTGACCCACTTCTCTCTGTATAATAGGTTCTAGGTTCATCCACCTCATCAGAACTGACTCAAATGCATTCCTTTTTATGGCTGAGTAATATTCTGTTGTGTATACGTACCACAACTTCTTTATCCATTCCTCTGTCGGTGAGCATCTAGGTTGCTTCCATGTTCTAGCTATTGTAAATAATGCTGCAATGAACAATGGGATACATGTGTCTTCTTCAATTTTGATTTCCTCAAGGAATATGCCTAGGAGTGGAATAGGAGTCAGATGGTGGTTTTCTTCCTAGTTTTTCAAGGAGTCTCCATACCATCTTTCATAGTGACTGTATCAATTTACATTCCCAGCAACAGTGTAAGAGCATTCCCTTTTCTATACACCTTCTCCAGCATTTATTGTTTGTAGACTTTTTGTTGATGGCCATTCTGATCAGTGTGAGGTGATACCTCATTGTAGTTTTGATTTGCATTTCTCTAACAATGAGTGATGCTGAGCATCTTTTCATGTGTTTGTTAGCCATCTGTATGTCTTTTTTAGAGAAATGTCTGTTTGGGTCTTTTTGCCACTTTTTGATTGGGTTGTTTGTTTTTCTGGCATTGAGTTGCATGAGCTGCTTGTATATTTTGGAAATTAATCCTTTGACAGTTGTTTCCTTTGGTATTATTTTCTCCCATTCTGAGAGTTGTCTTTTCACCTTACTTATAGTTTCCTTTGCTGTGAAAAAGCTTTTAAGTTTAATCTGGTCCCACTTGTTTACTTTTGTTTTTATCTCTAGGAGGTGGGTCATAGAGGATCTTGCTTTGATTTATGTCATCGAGTGTTCTACCTATGTTTTCCTCTAAGAGTTTTATAGTTTCTGGTCTTACATTTAGGTTTTTAATCCATTTTGAGTTTATCTTTGTATATGGTGTTAGGAAGTTTTCTAATTTTGTCATTTTACATATAGCTGTCTAGTTTTCCCAGCAACATTTATTGAAGAGGCTGTCTTTGCCCCATTGTATATTCTTGCCTCCTTTGTAAAAAATAAGGTACCTATAGGTGCATTGGTTTATTTCTTGGCTTTCTATCTTGTTCCATTGGTCTCTAGTTCTGTTTTTGTGCCAGTAACATACTGTCTTGATGACTGTAGCTAATCTGAAGTCAGAAAGGTTGATTCTTCCAGCTCCATTCTTCTTTCTCAAGACTGCTTTGGCTATTTGGGGTCTTTTGTGTTTCCATATGAATTGTGAAACTTTTTGTTCTAGTTCTGTGAAAAAATGCCATTGGTAAACTGAAAGGGATTGCATTGAATCTGTAGATTGCATTTGGCAGTATAGTCATTTTCACAATATTGATTCTTCCTACCCAGAACATGGAGTATCTCTCCATCTGTTTGTGTTGTCTTTGATTTCTTTCATCAGTGTCTTCTAATTTTCTGTGTACAGTTCTTTTGTCTCCTTAGCTAAGTTTATTCCTAGGTATTTAATTCTTTTTGTTGCAATGGTGAATGGCATTGATTCCTTAATTTCTCTTTCTGATTTTTCATTGTTAGCACATAGAAATGCAAGTGATTTCTGTGTATTGATTTTGTATCCTGCAACTTTGCTAACTTCACTGATTAGCTCTAGTAATTTTATGATAGTATCTTTAGGGTTTTCTGTGTACAGTATCATGTCATCTGCAAACAGTGAGGGCTTTAGTTCTTTTCCAGTCTGGATTCTTTTTACTTCTTTTTCTTCTCTGATTGCTGTAGCTAGGAGTTCTAGAACTATTTTGAATAATAGTGGTGAAAGTGGACACCCTTGTCTTGTTCCTCGTCTTAGGGGGAATGCTTTTATTTTTTCACCATTGAGAATAATGTTTGCTGTAGGCTTATCATATATGGCCTTTACTATGTTGAGGTAAGTTCCTTCTATGCCCATTTTTAAATAGTTTTAATCATAAATGGGTGCTGAATTTTGTCAAAGGCTTTTTTTTCTGCATCTATTGAGATTATCATATGGTTTTTATCTTACAATTTTTATTTTTTTTTATTTTATTTTATTTTTAAACTTTACAATATTGTATTGGTTTTGCCAAATATTGAAATGAATCTGCCACAGGTATATATGGTATATCATATTGATTGATTTGAATGTTCTGAAGAATCCTTGCATTCTTTGAATAAACCAAACTTGATCATGGTGTATGAGCTTTTTGATGTGTTGCTGAATTCTGTTTGCTAAAATTTTGTTGAGGATTTTTGCATCTATGTTCACCAGTGATATTGGCCAGTAGTTTTCTTTTTTTGTGTTGTTTGTCTGGTTTTGGTATAAGGGTGATGGTGGCCTTGTAGAATGAGTTTGGAAGTGTTCCTTCCTCTGCAATTTTTTGAAAGAATTTTAGAAGGATAGGCATTAGCTCTTCTCTAAATGTTTGATAGAATTCTCCTGTGCAGCCATCAGGTCCTGAGCTTTCTTTTTCTGGGAGATTTTTGATCACAGCTTCAATTACAGTGCTTGTAATTGAATTGTTCATAATTTCTATTTCTTCCTGGTTCAGTCTTGGAAGATTGAATTTTTCTAAGAATCTTTCCATTTCTTCCAGGTTATCTATTTTACTGCCATATAATTGTTCATAATAGTCTTCTTCTCAAAAAACCAGCTTTTAGTTTTATTAATCTTTACTATTATTTCTTTCATTTCTTTTTATTTATTTCTGCTTGGATCTTTATGATTTCTTTCCTTCTACTAATTTTGGGGTTTTTTGTTGTTCTTCTTCTTTTTCCAGTTGCTTTCGGTATAAAATTAGGTTGTCTATTTGATGTTTTTCTTGTTTCTTGAGGTCAGATTGTATTGCTATAAACTTCCTGCTTAGGACTGCTTTTGCTGCATCCTGTAGGTTTTGAGTTGTATTTTCATTGTCATTTGTTTGTAGAAAATTTTTGATTTCCCTTTTGATTTCTTCAGTACCCTGTTAGTTATTTAGAAATGGTGTTGTTTAATCTCCATGTGTGTCAGGGTCCAGCCCCGGTGGATCCAGGGAATTCGAAGTGGGGACAGCGTCGGCGAGGATCAGGAAACAATTGCTTAATTAAACGTTAATTAAGGATATAAAGAGTGGTTAAATAAGGATAGCTCAGTGAGAAAATTTAGTGGAGAAAAGAGGCTGAATAATTCAGCCAGAAGATGAGAGAAAGAACAACATGGGGAGACTAAGCTTCGGTGAACAAGGCCCGCACTTTATTTTCCAAAGTAGTTTTTATACCTTAAGTTATGCATAGAGGATAATGGGGGAAGGGGTAGAGTCATGCAGTAAGCCAGGCTTTCTTCCTGCAAACTTATCATATGCAAAAGTTTAGGTGATTTGCATCATCTTCTGGCCCGGAGGCCTGTTAACATTTTTTTTTTTTTTTTCTCCTGTTAACATTTTAAGACCCTTTCTTCAGAAAACTTATTTTTCTCTAAAGGTGATTAGTCAGGCGCCACCCTCCAAAAGCGTTAGATAAAGTTGCATTTCTATAGGGCAAAGGTGTGGTGGGCTATAACAAGAAAAAGAATTAACTCAAGGGTCCAAGGTTACAAACATTAAAGCTACTACTTACACCAATTATATTAATCAGTATACTGCTAGGGACACAGCAGGTAAGGGATATGGAGACTTAGCAGCAAACATTGGCCCAACAAGTGAAAAACCCTTCACCAATACAATTTCTAATCAATTCTTTTAACTGTTCAAAGGAATCTGTATTTAGACAGTTTAGAACATCTCATGCCTCTCACAGTTGGGAGGCTGTGAACAATCACATGTGGCCGGAAAAACCTATTCAGGCAGGCTAGAGGACTTCAAAGGAGTTTGTAAGTTGAAACAGTGTCACACCCAGGAATTATTAACTGGAGCTGTAAGTTAACTCTTTTCAGAGAGAGGTAGTGGGGGACAGCCCCCCGTAAAGTCAGAGGTGTAGGTGAGAACACAAAGCAGAAAGTAGGCAGACTCTGGTTTTGGGGGTAGATGCTCGAGAATTTCCAGGGGGACTTCTGAGGCTCGATCCCGCCTTTGCGTATGCCGAGCCTCCTTCCTCATGACCTTTGCCATGGGCAGAGTTCCTCATGCTGGCTCCCGGCACATGTGTTTGTGTTTCTTACAGTTTTTTTTTTTTTTTTTTTGTAATTGATATCTAGTCTCATAGCGTTGTGGTCAGAGAACATGCTTAATATGATTTCAGTTTTCTTAAATTTACTAAGGTTTGATTTGTGACCCAAGATGTGGTCTACCCTGGAGAATGTTCCATGTGCACTTGAGAAGGAGGTGTATTCTTCTGCATTTGGATGGAATGTCCTGAAGATGTCAATGAGATGCATCTCATCTAATGTATCATTTAAAACTTGTGTTTCCTCATTAATTTTCTGCTTTTTGATCTGTCCATTGGTGTGAGTGGGGTCTTAAAGTCTCTTACTATTATTGTGTTACTGTCAATTTCTTCTTTTATGTCTGTTAGTGTTTGTCTTGTGCATTGAGGTGCTCCTATGTCAGATGCATAGATATTTACAATCATTATGTCTTCTTTTTGGATTGATCCCTTGATCATTATGTAGTATCCTTCCTTATCTCTTGTAGTCTTTATTTTAAGGTCTATATTATCTTAAATGAGTATTGGTACTCCAGCTTTCTTTTGCTTCCTATTTGCATGGAATATATTTTTCCATCCTCTCACTTTCAGTCTATATGTGTCTTGAGGTCTGAAGTGGGTTTCTTGTAGACAGCATATATATGGGTCTTATTTTTGTATCCATTCAGCCAGTCTGTGTCTTTTGGTTGGAGCATTTAATCCATTTACATTTAAAGTAATTATTGATATATATGTTCCTATTGCCATTTTCTTAATTGTTTGAGGTTGATTTTGTAGATATTTTTTCTTCTCCTGTATTTCTTGACTATATAATTCCATTTAACATTTATTGTAAAGCTGATTTGGTGGTACTGAATTCTCTTAACTTTTGCTTGTCTGAAAAGCTTTTTATTTCTCCATTAATTTTGAATGAGATCCTTGCTGGGTACAGTAATCTTGGTTATAGATCTTTCCCTTTCAGTACTTTAAATATATCCCACCATTCTATTCTGGCCTGCAGAGTTTCTGTTGAAAGATCAGCTGTTAAGCAAGTGGTTTCACTTGTATGTTACTTGTTGCTTTTCCCTTGCTGCTTTTAGTATTCTGTCTTTATGTTTAGTCTTTGTTAGTTTGATTAGTATGTGTCTTGGTGTGTTTTTCCTTGGGTTTATCCTGTATAGAACTCCTTGTGCCTCTTGGACTTGATTGACTATTTCCTTTTTCATGTTGGGGAAATTTTCAACTATAATCTCTTCAACAATTTTTTCATACCCTTTCTTTTTCTATTCTTCTTCTGGAACTTCTATAATTTGAATGTTGGTGCGTTTATTATGGTCCCAGGATTCTCTGAGACTATCCTCAGTTCTTTTCATTCTTTTTAATTATTCTGCTCTTCAGAAGTTTATTTCCACCATTTTATCTTCCAGCTCACTGATCTGCTCTTCTCCTTCAGATAGTCTGCTATTGATTCCTTCTAGAATATTTTTAATTTCAATAATTGTGTGGTTTGTCTCTGCATGTTTATTCTTTAATTCCTCCGGGTCTTGGTTAATTGAGTCTTGCATTTTCTCCATTTTGTTTTCAAGGGTTTTGATCATCTTTACTATCATTATTCTGAATTCTTTTTCAGGTAATTTGCCTATTTCCTCTTCATTTATTTGGACTTCTGTGTTTCTAGTTTGTTCTGTCACTTGTGTACTATTTCTCTGCCTTTCCTTTTTTTTTTTAACTTATTTTGTTTGAGGTCTCCTTTTCCCAGGCTTCAAGATTGAATTCTTTCTTCCTTTTGGTTTCTGCCCTCCTAAGGTTTGTCCAGGGTTTGTGTAAGCTTCTTAGAGGGTGAGATTTGTGCTGAGTTTTTGTTTGTTTTTCCTCTGATGGGCAAGGCTGAGTGTGGTGGTAATCCTGTCTGCTGATGATTGAGTTTGTATTTTTGTTTTGTTTATTGTTTGGAGGAGGCAACCTGCACAGGGTGCTACTGGTGGCTGGGTGGTGCCAGGTCTTGTATCCCAATGGTTTCCTTTGTGTGAGTTCTCACTATTTGATACCCCCTAGGGTTAGTTTTCTGGCAGTCTAGGGTCTTGGAGTCAGTGCTCCAACTCCAAAGGCTCATGGCTCGCTCTCGCTTCACAGAGAGAGAGAGATGAGGCAGCCGTTCCCTCCAGTTATAAAGAAGGTCTAAGGCCACCCCTGGACGTCTCTGGTGGCTCAGATGGTAAAGAATCTGCCTGTCTGAAGCAAGGTCCTGGAGCTATACCTCACTGTGTGCAGCTGATGGCAGTCAGGATATGGTGGCCACATCCTACCACTTTAAAAAGAGCTATACTTTTCAAGATTAAAGGAGGGATTTGGAAAGGCCTGTCAGTGGAGGCAAGTGGAAGTTGTGTTTTTCCATGAAAAGTGAAATAAATACACTTCCTTGGATGATTTTAAAAGGTATGTTTCTTGCTATTCCCCATAGACCTGGAACAGAAGCATGCATCTAAGAGGCTGAAAAAATAGCTGAGATCCTCCAAGGGGGAATGGGGGGATGCAATTTTAATATACAGTAGTATCCTTCTCCTCAGATGCTATTTATACTTTAATACTGCAAAATGCTAAAGCATTAGTGACTCTTTAAATGTGGGTAAAACATCTACTACTTATATAGATCAGGGCTGTTTTCTCCACTGGGTGCTTTATCAGCTGACAGATTGGTTGGTAGCTGGCAAGCCCTCATTTGTCTCTTAATTTAATATGAGGCTAAATCAAATATTGCTCTTTACCAATAGAAAGACTTCATCAAAGCTCTGTAACTTGGTCACATGCAGCTTAATAAGATGGAATTCTGTTATCATAATTGGTTTGTTTCTTCACAATTAGATATTCTTCCAGAAATTTTCAGTGTCATTTGTTGCTCACCTTTCTGTTTAAAATCCATTGATTGTCTTGTTTGGGGCTATATGCCTAGATATCCAGAAAACAAAACAAAAGAATGAGGTTATTACCACAGCTGAATCACCATTCATTGCTGCAAGTATCATTTTCTGACACTGAGATCTGAAAAGGATCACCACACAGGATGTAACTATACTATATATGTGTGGGAACTTTAAAAGAGGTGTGCTTTTCTTCACACAAAGACAGTTTAAAATAACAGTTTATTAAAGGAAAATGCAACTTTTGGCAGAGTGTGTTTTATATAGCCCCAGATTTATATAAACTTTATTTTTCCTTGATGACACTAAGTAATGGATTGTATAGTGTATATTTTGATGCCTCTGTTAAGAAGATAGATTTGAATTATTCTCAGTTACTAGTTCCCTAAAGTCTAATAGCATAATCTGCACTGCTGCTGCTAAGTTGCTTCAGTCGTGTCCGACTCTGTGCAACCCAATAGACGGCAGTCCACCAGGCTCCCCTGTCCCTGGGATTCTCCAGGCAAGAACATTGGAGTGGGCTGCCATTTCCTTCTCCAATGCAGGAAAGTGAAAAGTGAAAGTGAAGTCGCTCCATCGTGTCTGACTCTTAGCGACCCCATGGACTGCAGCCTACCAGGCTCCTCCGTCCATGGGATTTTCCAGGCAAGAGTACTGGAGTGGGGTGCCATGGCCTTCACTAGAAAACTGGAAATGGTAGTTACACTTGGTAAATTTTTGTCTTATCAAAATCTTGTTTGCTCTCATAAAATAGACTTGTCTTCCTGTTTCATATTTAATTTTGTACATATTGTGGACCAAAGTTTTGCATTTTAATTGCCTAGTTATAATAGTTGAATGACCAAATAAATTCCCTTCCCAAATCCATCCCACTAATTACCCACTTTGCTGTTTGTATAAAAGTGTACACATTCATGTTGCTGTAAGATTTATTCTTTACCCATCTGACATAAATGCATAGCAAATATAGTTGAGTACAGATGACAATAAATGTTTCATTTTCTAAATTCTAAAATTTAATTTGTCATTTGAGGAAGAAACTTAAAAGTGGGAATGCTTGGAATGAATTTACTTGCAGACTTAATTAGGAGAAAAAAGCCTAGGATTTAAAAAGAAATGCAGAATAATAAACCTTAAAAATTGATCAATAGAAATTTATTATTTAAGGAAAATTTTCTTCAAACTGTAGAAGTTTTATGACTGGAAAAAATTGTCAAATTCCAATATAATGTGCTATAGGATAACAATATACTCTAGAATGAAATTTTTTATTAATGTAATGTTGAAAATTGCACCCATAATTCTTGGATGCACAAGTTGACCCTGGATTTATCAAATGCAAAGAAAATCTCACAGATAGTATGCAAAGAGAGACAATAGTTTTGGTACCCTGTTATTATTTTTTTCATTTGGTCATAGAATTTTCTAGAGAGTCTTATCTGGATAGGAAAGGAAAGGAGACTTAGAGTAATTGCTGCTTGCTTGAAGTAATAGATGGCCCATGTGGCTCAGTGGTAAAGAATCCTCCTGCCAATACAGGAGACACAGGGTCAATCCCTGGGTCAGGAAGATTTCCCTGGAGAAAGAAATGGCAATCTGCTCTAGTATTCTTGCCTGGAAAATCCCACGGACAGAGGAGCCTGGCAGGCTACAGACCATGGGGTCACAGAGAGTCATACCTGTGTGCTAATTCTTTCTAAAAAATAATAATAATAATAATGAGCATATTGTTCTTAATTAAAGAAGACTCTGTCTTAATTAAAGAAGATTCTTTCTTGTAAGATAAAAACCAACATTTTCCTATTGTGTTCTATGTATATATGTTAACTATGTATTTATCCCAAATTGCAAATTTTAAGGACACAAGGGTAATATACAATAAAGTTAGAAGTAGGTATAATTTTAATTTACTTCTCTGTATTTGAAAGTTCAACAAGAAGCAAATATTACCTTTATAACCAGTAAAAATAAAGATAGTAACACGTCTGAAAAATAAAAATAGTAAATTCTGCTTAGTGTAAAAATGGACCTCTAAGCAGAGACTAGCTGAACTTTCCTCTTTTCTGTGCTGAAATGATATGCTGTTTGTTATATTCTCTACAGATAGCAAATGGTCCATGGACAAAGAGCAAACACTCTTGTCACAGCTGTATTCATTTTAAACAGATCCAGAGAATATTTATTATAGAACAAACATGGGCAGTGTTTTTTTTTTTAATTTTTTTTTAAAGATTAAGCTAAATACCACTGATTAACTATTGGTTTTATAGTGACTAGTAGCACTCTGTGGATAAGAACATAGTCTTTCAGAAATCTAAGTATGCTATTTTATATACTCTTTTAGTTAGAGAAATATAACCAGTGAATATATGTTCTAAATAATAAAGTAGCTCTCTCATTCTTTTTCTGTGGATTGGCATTTTGGAATTGTCATCATCAAATAAAGACATAACTATGTAATTTTTATATTTTATTCTGCAATTACGGGAATGTATGACATTTGCAGAAAGATTATCTTGTGAAAAGATTACACACAAATATTCTAAAATTGCTACTGTCCTTATGTATAGATTATTTCAGTATTTCTTTGTCTTTGTCTCATAGCCTGCTGGGTAAATTTAATGTCCACAAATTTTGGTGCGTGAATGATTTTAGGAGCTTATGTTTTGGGTAAACATTTTAATTTGGGGATATAAGACAGATAAATATGCCTAATTATTTTTATATTTAATGCAAATATAAAACTTTATTATTTAAAAGCACAACTTTCTTTTAAGGAAAATTGGTCCTTAAATAAAGTCTAAGGGCTTCCCTGTGGCTCAGATGGTAAAGCGTTTACCTGCAATGAGGGAGACCCAGGTTCAATCCCTGGGTCGGGAAGATCCCCTGGAGAAGGAAATGGCAACCCACTCCACTACTCTTGCCTGAAAAACTCCATGGACTGTCTCCTGAGGAGCCTGGTAGCTGACAGTCCATGGGGTTGCAAAGAGTCGGACACGACTAAGCGACTTCATTTTCACTTTCAAGGGTAGTAGCTTACTGGGCTATTAATAGAGCCCCTTCATGTGAACACTTGGATCAGTTTTGGATATTCAGATGTGTTCCTGGAGCTGAGTTCAAAAGATGAGGGCAGAAAGATGAATATCATAGTGAAGAGATGTCTGGGAGGGATGGAAAGGGCAAAGGTCCTTCCTTTGCCCAGAATGAGGGCTGAGAGAGAGGGGAACCAGCAATATCACAAAAGCCTGTGTGCTCCACAGGGTCATTTATCTGATGGAAAATTCCCATTATGGGCTAAATGAAAGTGCTTCTGAAATAGGAAAAGCTAATATTCAATTACAGTTCTTAACCTTTTGTAGATAAATTGTACTTTGATCCATTATCATTTTGTAATAATAAATGTAATAATAATAATAATAGCTTGGCTGAGGGGAGAGGTGGTGGGAGAGTGGATGGAAGACATGGGGGAGGGGGAGGATACCCTGGCACAGTCTTCGAGACTTCTGGGGTTGAGGCCTGGGACCAAGAAGGGAAGTATTTGTGTGTATGTATGTGTGTGTGTGTGTGTGTGTGTGTGAGTGAGTGAAAGAGTAAGAGGGAGTTTGTGTGTGTGCAAGCATGTGTGTCTTCTCCAGGACCAGTATACCCTTTGTATGTATGCATGTTTTTGTAAAACAAGAAAAAAAAATGGAAAAAAAATCTGAACAATAAATGTTTTATTTGCTTTAAAAAAAAAAAAAAGCTTTTCACACAAAAGTTTTCTATGAGTAATGTTTTTTAGCTTCCATTTTTACTAATGACCATGATCAAGGCCTTAGAAAGCATCATTATGAACAAAGCTAGTGGAGGTGATGGAATTCCAGTTGACCTATTCCAAATCCTGAAAGATGATACTGTGAAAGTGCTGCACTCAATATGCCAGCAAATTTGGAAAACTCAGCAGTGGCCACAGGACTGGAAAAGGTCAGTTTTCATTCCAATCCCAAAGAAAGGCAATGCCAAAGAATGCTCAAACTACCACACAATTGCACTCATCTCACACACTAGTAAAGTAATGCTCAAAATTCTCCAAGCCAGGCTTCAGCAGTACGTGAACCGTGAACTTCCTGATGTTCAAGCTGGTTTTAGAAAAGGCAGAGGAACTAGAGATCAAATTGCCAACATCCGCTGGATCATGGAAAAAGCAAGAGAGTTCCAGAAAAACATCTATTTCTGCATTATTGACTATGCCAAAGCCTTTGACTGTGTGGATCACAATAAACTGTGGAAAAGTCTGAAAGGGATGGGAATACCAGACCACCTGATTTGCCTCTTGAGAAATTTGTATGCAGACAGGAAGCAACAGTTAGAACTGGACATGGAACAACAGACTGGTTCCAAATAGGAAAAGGAGTTCATCAAGGCTGTATATTGTCACCCTGTTTATTTAACTTATATGCAGAGTACATCATGAGAAACCCTGGACTGGAAGAAACACAAGCTGGAATCAAGATTGCCAGGAGAAATATCAATCACCTCAGATATGCAGATGACACCACCCTTATGGCAGAAAGTGAAGAGGAACTCAAAAGCCTCCAGATGAAAGTGAAAGAGGAGAGTGAAAAAGTTGGCTTAAAGCTCAACATTCTTAGAAAACGAAGATCATGGCATCCGGTCCCATCACTTCGTGGGAAATAGATGGGGAAACAGTGGAAACAGTGTCAGACTTTATTTTTCTGGGCTCCAAAATCACTGCAGATGGTGACTGCAGCCATGAAATTAAAAGACGCTTACTCCTTGGAAGGAAAGTTATGACCAACCTAGATAGCATATTAAAAAGCAGAGACATTACTTTGCCAACAAAGGTTCGTCTAGTCAAGGCTATGGTTTTTCCTGTGGTCATGTATGGATGTGAGAGTTGGACTGTGAAGAAAGCTGAGCACTGAAGAATTGATGCTTTTGAAGTGTGGTGTTGGAGAAGACTCTTGAGAGTCCCTTGGACTGCAAGGAGATCCAACCAGTCCATTCTGAAGCATATCAGCCCTGGGATTTCTTTGGAAGGACTGATGCTAAAGCTGAAACTCCAGTACTTTGGCCACCTCATGCGAAGAGTTGACTCATTGGAAAAGACTCTGATGCTGGGAGGGATTGGAGGCAGGAGGAGAAGGGGATGACAGAGGATGAGATGGCTGGATGGCATCACTGACTCGATGGACATGAGTCTGGGTGAACTCTGGGAGTTGGTGATGGACAGGGAGGCCTGGCGTGCTGCGATTCATGGGGTCGCAAAGAGTCGGACACAACTGAGCGACTGATCTGATCTGATCTGATGATCAAGTGCCCTGTTTTATATTGATACAATGAAGATAATGTATAACACATAAGACAGCCAGATAGTTCTTAAAGTAATTCTGTAGAAGCAAGGGTTAGGGTTAGAAGTGTCCGTAAAGAACAAGCTCCTAGAAGTTTGCAGAAATCTTTAGTGGGACACTAGTCTTTCTTAAGGTTGTGTGTGGGTTCTTAGTTGCTCAGTTGTGTCTGACTCTTTGTGACCCCGTGGACTGCAGCCTCCCAGGCTTCTCTGTCCATGGGGATTCTCCAGGGAAAAATACTGGAGTGGGTTACTATGCTCTCTTCCAGGGGATCTTCCCAACCCAGGGATCAAAGCCACGTCTCTCACATTTCAGGTAGATTCTTTACCATATAAGACACCAGAGAAGTCCAGGAATACTGGAGTGAGTAGCCCATCCCTTCTCCATGACATCAATAGGGAAAGGGCTGAAGGCAATAATGCTTTCTTTTAAAAAGTCTGGTAACTGCAGTTGACATGTTTCATAAATATTTAAAATCATAGGAAATCATGACATAGATAGGTTTGAAGTTTGAATTCTGCAGTTGCTTCAAAAATCACCCATAAAAACCTTCCAAAACCAGTGTCTTGGCATTTCATGCTGGCCCTTTTCCCATCTGAAATATGCATTCCTTCATCTTTTTGTTAAATAGCTATCATGTACCTACTCTATATGAGACACTGTGTTAGGCCCAGGAAATGCAAACAAAAATAAGGCATTGTTATTCTCATAAAGGGGGCTTCCCAGGTGGCTCAGTGGTAAAGAATCCTCCTGCCAATGCAGGAGTGGCAGGAGACATGGGTTTGGTCCCAAGGTTGGGAAGATCCCCTGGAGAAGGATATAGCAACCCACTCCAGTATTCTGAATAAACCAAAGACAAATATGTTTCTTTCTTAAGAGAAAGATTCAATGTTGTAAAGATATTATTTATCTCAAATTACTGTATAAACTCAATGCAGTTTTAGTAAAATTTACAATAGGGCCTTTTCTGAACTTTATGAATTGATTTTAAGATTTTTTCTGTAAGTGTAATTATTTATAATAGCCAAGAAATATTTAGAACTCATCAAGCTATTTATTTTAACATTGTTTATAAAAGCAACAACAAAATCCCAAACCTTAAAGGTTGATTATGAAACACTAATCAGTTACTGAGACACACTATGAATGCTACAGAACAGTAAAAAATGGTAATAATTTTAATGATATATGTGAAAACAAAATGTCAGTATTGGATAATGCAAACCTAAAAATATGAATACATGAGGACAAAATAGATAACACGAAAACATAGTGTTAGAGATGAAGATAAAATTTTTTAATCTTAAAATGTCTCATAGAGTTGATATATCATTTTCAATACAACAAAGATTAAAAAAAACAGCAAGTTGGATCATAAGAGATTTATAATACAGAAACATTAATCAAAAATTTATTTTTCTTCCAAAGTCATATAGTTTAGAATGCTATTTTCATTTAAAAGAAATAGAGTGATAAATAATTACCATGAGTTTATTCTCCCATGTGGCCATCCCATGTCCTTAGCCATGAATCTTGGTGCCCTCCCAGTTTCTTTGTGGGAATGGCTAAGTTAAGATCTCTCACATTTCTATTGTACGTAGAATCATAGCAGCTTAAATTCTAAAAGAAATGCTTCAGGATTTTGTAATTTAACCTTTTACCTTGAGATTTAATCTTTACATTTAATCTTTTTAAAGCTTCTGCTTGAAGATTTACCAAGATCTGTAAGTCTGTTTGGTGAGGCTGACCATGCCCTGTAGGATGAGCCTAACGACAAATTTTCCTGTGTACTGAACAAAATCTTCGCTATTTATTTGGTTTTGCCCTTTGTTCCTGGTTTTGTCCTGTGGCCCTGGGTTTGTCCTTTTGAATACAGAGAAGTGCTACTTCATCTAGTAGGCCTCCAGGTGTTTGATGCCAGTTTAATGTTGTCCTTCCCTGTTGCTCAGCTGGCAAAGAATCTGCCTGCCATGCAGGAGGCCTGGGTTCGATCCCTGGGTTGGGAAGATCCCCTGGAGAAGGGAAAGGCTACTCACTCCAGTATTCTGGTCTGGAGAATTCCATGGACTGTATAGTCCATGGGGTCACAAAGAGTCTGACATGGCTGAGTGACTTTCACTTTCATCATCTCAACATTTTCAACCTCTCCAACCCTTTCTCATGTAACATTGCTCATCCCTCAATATTTTCTTCACCTTCTTTGATAGCTACTTTAGTATCACATATCCAAATAAATATGCTGTCCAGATGTAGACCAACCACGGTAGAGGACAATAGCAATGTTATAAATTCTGCACATGAAAGAGTGAAAGTCATGTCTGACTCTTTGTAACCCCATTGTGACCCCATGGACTGTAGCCTGTCAGGCTCCTCTGTCCATGGGATTCTCCAGGCAAGAATACTGGAGTAGGTAGCCATTCCCTTCTTCAGGGGGTCTTCCTGACCCAGGGATTGAACATAATGTAGTTTAAAATTGTACTTTAAAAAAAATAATTTTGGACTCATGCAGACTTGCTGTTGTTCCTAAGCACATGTTGGTATTTTTCAAATGAACTACTTAAGTTATACTTCATCTGTTCCACAACTGAGAAAATTACGTTTAAGGACCACAGGTGGATCTGAACTGTATCTCTAATTTAGTCTTACTAGTTTTTAGTCTTTTGAAGTAATTTTAAATATAGACTGAGACTCAACATACTACCTGGCTAACTCAGTTTTTATTTATCAGCAAATTTAAATGGCATACCATTTAGTCTTTCAAGTTAGTAACCAAAATATTGAACTGATCAAGATGACATTGCCTTGTCACTAGAAAAGACCAGGTTGGTATGATAGCTATTGTTAGTTTGTTCAGCTTCAACCTAACTCCACTGTACTCTTGTCCAGTTCACACTTTTTTTTTATCAGAGTCTCAAGAATATCATGAGACTTTATTAAATCTCCTCCTATAGGAAAAAATATAAACTGGAAGATTTGGGGATTTTCTTTTTAAAAGCAACATGATTTGTTTTCTCAAATGCAGTGTTACATGGAATCATAATTTATAGAACATAAAAAATATGAGTCTACTTTAGTTGATATATGGGTAGAAAGATTGGACACCTAAAATCATCACCTCCATTCCTCTCCAGCTCTTCCTAAACTGTGGCTGCCCACAAGACTCAGGGGTGCAAGGAAAACATTTGATGACACTGATCTGCAGCATCCCATCATATCTATAAGGAGAGTCAGCCTCACTACAAAGGAAATGAGACTAATTAGGTATGGCATAAGCTGAAGGAGCACACACTTATACTTTGGGATCAACTCTTCTCTTTGAAATATCCTCAGAGCCTGTTTAATGCTTTTATTAGATAATAGAATGTCTAAGAGAAATACTTCCAAGCTTACTGGTCTAGACATTCTATTTTTATAATAGCAAAGTTATAATTAACACAAAGGCTAGATCCTGGTGTCTGTTACATCCTTTTACAACTCCAAGATAAAATACTTAAAAATATCTTAATAGATATTACAATGGCACAGGAAACTAAAAATAAGAAAAGACCACATGTTACTGTGTGAGGGGAATTTCCAATGACTTGGAATACACATTCCTGTGTAGACACAGTCAACTTACTGTACCAGAATTGCATGGACAGCTGCATCCCCAGTGTCTGCTCCTAACTTTGTGACTTAAAGTTTATGTTGAACAGAAAATGTGGCAGCCAACCAAACCCTGATACACGAGAACTTTGTTAGAAAATATATAATATATCCAGGATGCTAATGCCAAAATACATGAAAGAAACAATCTACTGAGTCTTTTTTTTTCTTAAGTGAACATCTGCTTGTAAAATCACACCAGTGTAATAATAGAATAAAAATTTGGAATGATGTATGATTGTAGGATATAGGCAGACTATAAATGAACAATTTGTGATGATACACAAAAGCCCAGTAATGCATATCCTTGGTTTTTTTTTTTCTTTTTCAAGTGTAACAAAAAATCCATAATCTACAATTGATTTGGGAAATCAATTTTTTTCCATTAAAAGAAGCTTTCTGGGAATTCCCTGGCAGTCCAGTGGATTTTAAATTTCATTTATTTCTTACCATACTTTATTTCATTTCCCATGTTTATATGCTAAATCTATTTTTTTCATGATTTTTACTTCTTTAACGTTAAATTGTAATTGGAAATGGCATTAGTCTGGAATAGGTGAAGTCCTTGACATTACAGAAGAATGATGTTCCACTGTATGAGTCTCACGCACCTTCCTCCAATTTTCTCAGCAATTCTCTTTTTATCTAATTTTATTCAGAAGTTATTATTTCTGGAATAAAAGATGATGGAGAGTAGAGAAAGGAGAAAGTATGCATTATATCCTGTATTATGCAGTTACTCAGGAAGAGGTTTGTATGTGGTGCTGGGTGAGCGATAGTGTGGACCATTTAAGTAGTGTACTGTTCAATATAGTTTTTTATTTACTTCCCTTATACAAAAAGAATTACAGTACCTCTGACTCTTTACTATAGTTAGATAGGCTAATTAGAGGAAAAGGCATTTCCCTAGTGGAACAGATGACACTTTCTTTCTCCTTCCAACACAATAGAGGCTGAACGCATTATCTCACACAGTACTGCAGGCAGGCTTGATCTGAAAGCAAGAATTCAACAGTATGTGATATATGCTAAGTATCTGGATAGGTGTAATACCTGTAATCGTTAATCTGTAAAATAAAGCATCAGTATAGAAGTTTCGTGGATGGGTAAACAGGGTAATATTAAATGACATGGCATACAATTTATGGAAAGGCTTTTCAATATCAAGGTAAATAAGAATTATCCTAAGATTCAGAAAGAGAACATACTTCAAAAATAATTTTCTATAAGAAGTGGAAAATTCTTTGACAATATTTTCCTTACTCTCCTAATAAAAGTGTAATAATAATATGTCCAATATGAAACAGAAACAGAGGCCAGTATTAATTATGTCTTTGGCTGCAAGTAACAATTTTGATGTGGGATAGCATAGACAATAAACACATTGTTTTCTCATATAACTAGAAGTATGGAAGTGAAGTGGATGGTATTGTAAGCTTATTGCATTTGCCAAGTTGTCATCAGGGCCTCTATATTCTTCCAACCTAATTGCGTTGATTCCTTGTTTTGAAGATGACTTACCTCATGGTGTCAAGATGGCTGCAGCGGTTCTACATGTCACTCCACACACATTAATGTGAACATGATAGAAAGAGATGACTCTTGCTAAGTCTCTTTGGTATGGGAGAAAAACATTGTGCAACACCTCCCAGCTGATTTCTCTTCAAATGGACCTGAATTGAATTATATGATATGAATGTTCCTCAGGAATTTACTGAGATGGGGAGTGAAACAACTATAACTGGTTTGAACAAATTATCTGGGGAAATTATGACATCCATTGCAGGACTCTAAGGAGAGAAAAAAAAGTAGTGGGTTATAGAAGGAAACTACTGATAATAGAAAAATTAGAATTTCGATTGGAAACAATAAAGGAATGAAATTGAGAAAACTGAACTGGTGATAATAAGCTAAGAAACCCTTCTAGTTTTCTGAATAAAAATGAACGTGAAAGTCACTCAGTCTGTCCAACTCTTTGCGAACCCATAGACTACACAGTCCATGGAATTCTCCAGGCCAGAATACTGGAGTGGGTAGCCTTTCCCTTCTCCAGGGTATCTTCCCAACCCAGGGATAAAACCCAGCTCTTCCATATTGCAGGCTTCTATATTGCATATTGCTTCCATATTGCAGTTCTGAATAAAAGAACAAAGAAATTATAGAAAGTGAAAAAAGTTATGAAAGACAGAGTAGTGACTAAGAATTGTGCTTATTATGATAAAGCAAAGAGGAAAAAAAAAACCAAGAAAAAGAGACTAATCAGACTTAGGAAATAACATATTCATGAGGTGAAAGTAAACTTGAGCCTGTAGATTTAGCAATGACCCCACAGACCCCAGTTAAAATGAGTAGTGAGAGACATGCACTTTTACATAGCTATTCAAGGAAATTTTTAAAAAATCACATAAAAAGGGACAAAATTATCCTAGTCTCAGACTTTCATTGTATGGTATTAAATTATAAAAAAAAAAAAAACACAGTGTCTATAGAATTTTCAAAAGAAAAAATCAGACCCAAGAATTCTAAGTGTAGCACTATAGCCAATCTAGTTTGAAAGCAATAGCTGTGTTAAAGGGCTCTGAAAATACAATCCTTTTTTTCCTTTTCTTGAAACTGAAGATACACTTAAGTGAATAACTCAAGATAAAGAAAAAGCCTGGCATTTAACTTTGTTGAAGTTAAGTGCCAGGGACTCAAGATTCATATACTCATCTAAGATGTCATGCAAATGTAAAGATAGGAGAAGAATTTTCGTAGGTATTAAAAGCTCCATTAAACATTAAACTTATGTATTCTTTCAAAAAAAGACATTTTTCAGTCCTCTTAAGAAGCTAAGAATATTAACCTGGTAATATAAAAGGATGATTGTGAGATTTAAAAGAAACTTATGGAATAATTAAAAATAACTATGGTAGTGTGATTTTTTCTGGGCTCCAAAATCACTGCAGATGGTGACTGCAGCCATGAAATTAAAAGACACTTACTCCTTGGAAGGAAAGTTATGACCAACCTAGACAGCATATTAAAAAGCAGAGACATTACTTTGCCAACAAAGATCCATCTAGTCAAGGCTATGGTTTTTCCAGTGGTCATGTATGGATGTTGGAGTTGGACTATAAAGAAAGCTGAGCGCTGAAGAATTGATGCTTTTGAACTGTGGTGCTGGAGAAGACTCTTGAGAGTCCCTTGGACTGCAAGGAGATCCAACCAGTCCATCCTAAAGGAGATCAGTCCTGGGTGTTCATTGGAAGGACTGATGCTGAAGCTGAAACTCCAGTACTTTGGCCACCTCATGCCAAGAGTTGACTCATTGGAAAAGACTCTGATGCTGGGAGGGATTGGAGGCAGGAGGAGAAGGGGATGACAGAGGATGAGATGGCTGGATGGCATCACCAGCTTGATGGACATGGGTTTGGGTGAACTCCTGGAGTTGGTGATGGACAGGGAGGCCTGGTGTGCTGCGGTTCATGAGGTCGCAGAGTCAGACACGACTGAACGACTGAACTGAACTGAGTGTGATTATTCAATTGAATGCAAAATTTAAAAATAATTATCAAAAATGGGTTCTATATAGCAAAGCAACATAAAATAATAAGCCAAATCCATAACTCTTATTTTAAAAATGAACAGAACTGAAAAATGGGTAGAAAAAGAATGTCATGAGTGATAAATTCCTATAGCAGAGAAGTGACTCAAGTTCATAATTTCTTTTTATCCTTGGACAATATAGAAATACGAGTTTAGAAGTATATGATAAATGTTATTACTCATAAAATTAAGAAAAACAACTCTTCAAACTACTACAGAATAAAACAGTAAATAAAGTAGCACAAATAAAAATAAAAACAAAGTGTATGGAAGCACATCAAAATAGAAGCTGTAAAACAAAATAAGAAATATAATACCAATCCTTTCAATAATAGTTATAAATGTGAAGTTAAAATAAATGATTTCTGCTGCACATCAAAGGATGACTATAAGAAGTTATACCAAGGATATATCAGAAAATCCCAAGCAAAACAAGAAATTCAATTATTGGTATCAGATAAAATATCTAAATCAAGAATAACAGAAATTGGATTTTTTTTAATTGATAATATTTTCCACTTTAAAACAAAATAAAATATGCAAGCATTGTGTAGAAACATTAACCAAAAAGTGACAATTAATATAAGGGAAAGAATAACAACAGGGGAATTGAAAATGGCTAATAAACATATCAAAACTCTTCTACTTCATGGAGATTCAAAGGAATGTAAATCAAAAAAACAAGATAACACTTCTTTGTCTTAAATTGCAAAATCTTAAGTAATAGTGATACTAAATTCATTTGAGGATTCCCTGGTAAAGCATTCTCATATATGTACATTGAATCAAACTCCGAAAAGTAGTTAAATAATGTGCATTAGAGACCAACCTAGATAGCATATTGAAAAGCAGAGACATTACTTTGCCAACAAAGGTCCATCTAGTCAAGGTTATGGTTTTTCCAGTGGTCATGTGTGGATGTGAAAGTTGGACTGTGAAGAAAGCTGAGCGCCGAAGAATTGATGCTTTTGAACTGTGGTGTTGGAGAAGACTCCTGAGAGTCCCTTGGACTGCAAGGAGATCCAACCAGTCCATTCTAAAGGAGATCAGCCCTGGGTGTTCTTTGGAGGAAATGATGCTAAAGCTGAAGCTCCAGTACTTTGGCCACCTCATGCGAAGAGTTGACTCATTGGAAAAGACTCTGATGCTGGGAGGGATTGGGGGCAGGAGGAAAAGGGGATGACAGAGGATGAGACGGCTGGATGCCATTACTGACTCGATGGACATGAGTTTGAGTGAACTCCGAGAGTTGGTGATGGACAGGGAGGCCTGGCGTGCTGTGATTCATGGGGTCACAAGGAGTAGGACACAACTGAGTGACTGAACCAAACTGAGGGACCTTTTATAGAGTCATTTTACCCCAAATTTTAATAAAGAAATAAATCCTAAGGCAAAATCTGAAAAAGTAACAAATATCTGTATGTAATGATATCCATCATACTTTATTTGTACCAGTGAAAAATTGGAAACAAATATCACTTAGAGGAAAAATATATATAATTTAAAAACTATATAGTATCATGTCATGTATAGAGTTATGAAAGAGATGTTTTTGAAGAGTTATCATTGCATTGAAAAATGTTCATGATTTAATGCTAAAGTCAGGAAAATCCAACGAACAATTAATTGTGTAGTCTATGTTATCACAACTACATAAAAATGCATATACAGTTTCAGAAAGGAACTCTGCCAAAGTGGTAATCACACTTGTCTCTGAAAGCTAAAATTATAGATAATTTCTTTTTACTTCCTATGAGCTTTCTATATGTCCTAAATTTCCTATTTCCAACATGTATTATTTTAATAAAGAGAAAACAAAATAATAGTTGGATAGAAAAAAATTGTTCTTTTACTCCAATTCCAATTTCTTCCATCCTTTGCTGCTGCTGCTGCTAAGTCGCTTCAGTCGTGTCCGACTCTGTGCGACCCCATAGACGGCAACCCACCAGGCTCCCCCGTCCCTGGGGTTCTCCAGGCAAGAACACTGGAGTGGCTTGCCACTTCCTTCTCCAATGCATGAAAGTGAAAGGTGAAAGTGAAGTCGCTCAGTCGTGTCCGACTCTTAGGGACCCCATGGACTGTAGCCCACCAGGCTCCTCCATCCATGGGATTTTCCAGGCAAGAGTATTGGAGTGGGGTGCCATTGCCTTCTCCCTTCCATCCTTTAGGAGTTCTCAAATACTGGGATTGTTTTGTAATTAAATCTCTAGTTCTTTCACTCCATTGAAAAGTAATTTTTTTCTAAGGCTGGAGGATTAAAAACGCTTTAGATTTTCACTCTATCTCCTTGCCTGTCTTGGTTTTCAACTTCCTCCTAACCATATTTGCTCTCCTTTGGATACTCTCCAGATCCTTCTCTGGTTGTAGAGGATGAAAACTAAATAGGAGTTAGCTGAGTCTTGTTTGCTATTTGTCATGCCATTAGCATGAGTGGGCTGCAGTCTATGGGGTTTCACAGAGTCGGACACAACTGAAGCGACCACACATGAAAGTCACAATTGTACCATGTGTTATCAGCAAACTTCCTACCTTCATCTCCTCCTTGCTCTGAACTCAGCAAAAAGAAAAAATGTCCACTATTTTGCCTTTGAAAAGTTTTTGTAAACTGGAGCTTATTTGAAATATTCAAACTCCTTCTAGACATCCAAATCAGTCTTCTGATTTAATCTTTAATTTTATGTCCCCTTTTCCTTGAATCCCCTTCCCATTTCCTTTACAATCTGAGCTCATCAGAAAGTTTCCTTTGCAACTATTAATGGTTTTGTATCTGTCCCCTTTAAAATAGATCAGTTTGTTTACCAATCACACACCCTTTGGTCCACACATGAAAGTCACAATTGCTAACCTGTTTTCTCTTCCCTGGGTGGGGAAGATCCCCTGCAGAAGGAAATGGCAACCCTCTCCAGTATTCCTGCCTGGGAAATCCCATAGACAGAGGAGCCTGGCAGGCTACAGTCCATGGGGTCACAAAAGAGTTGGACACAATTTAGCGATTAAACAAGGACGACAACAACAATAAACAATCTACTTTACTGAATCCATCCATTTAAATGCTAATCCCATCCAGAAATAGACACAGATAGAAACAATGTTTAATTTGGACATCAGTCAAGTTGACACATGAGAGTAACTATCCCATATTCCTGGAGCTTATTTCCCCTCACCATCCCCTCTCATATTGGGTACTTGGATTTCAACTTCCTTAGAAGTATCTTCCATAGCTCTAAATCCTCTGAAGTATTGTTTTTGCCAATGTATATGGTGGATCATTGTGTGTATGTGTCTATGTATGTGGGTGTATGTCGTGTGTATATGGTTACATACGTTTGTGTAGCAAAAGACAAAGTATTTTGCTTGTTTCCCAGCAGTGTCCTCTGCTTTGGTCTGGAATCTTTTGTGATCAAATAATCAGAATTTAGTTTTCTTGGGTGTCAAAATCCTCATGGTCCTCCATCATACTGCGTGACTAAGGACATCAGACTCTGGAAACATGAGGTTGCAGGTGTTCAGTCTTGGGCCTTTCCGCTTCCCTCCCACCGCTGTGGTCACTTCCTCTTCTGTTCCAGAGTTCACTCACTTCATCTTTCTGACTTTCTCCCATGCCTCCACCCTCATCTCGAATCTGTTGGCTAAATTTGGATCTGTCATTTTAAGGTGCAGTCATCCCTAAGAACAAGACTTTATATCACCTTTTGCTTCCTTCTCTTAACTACTGCAGGTCATTGCATCAACCCTGGTTCAGTGCTGAATGGCCTGAATGGTGTCATATGTGAATATTATCTGACACCCAATAAAGGGGGATCATTTCCAGAAAGCTTCATTTATTTACCCCTTGTACATCAGAAAATGGAGGAGGGCATAGCAACCCACTAGTAGTCTTGCCTGGAGAATCCCATGGACAGAGGAACCTGGCAGGCTACAGTCCAGGGGTCCTGAAGAGTCACACATGACTAAAGTGACTGAGTATGCACATTAGAAAATGCACCTTCTCTATATGTTAAAAAAAAAAAAAAACTTTCTTGAAATCTGTTACACAGTTGATACATTATTATTATTAACATATTTTCCTAATATTTTTATTGTGCTAATCACTGTCCTAAGTGTTTTATAAGGAGTCAACTCATTCAGTTATCATAGCAACTCAATGAATGAATTACTTTTATCATTTCTATTTGCAGAAAAGGAAACTGAGGCATTAGAGTGATTAAGTACCTGTCCAAGGCTATCCCTCCAGCTAGTTTCAGAGGCATAATTTGAATCGTTCAAGTTGGGCTCCAGAGGTATACCCTTAATAACTGCAACTATTATCTCTCTCTTCTTACATTGTTATAAACTCAAAAGATGGTATAATCATTTTCTCCCCAGGTTCCCATCACTTCTATGCCTTCATCAGTTCTCATTGTCGATTGGAATTAGGTGCCAATAGCGTTTCCTCTCACTGCTGCCTTTATCACCTCAGCCTTTTGAGCAATGAAACCATCAGCAGGGCATGTCAAGAACTTTTTGATACTCTGCCTTTAGCAGAATAAGGCTTCCAGCAGCTTTATTGATAGTTGAAGCTACTTTATGTTGCCTCAGCACCAGTTTTGTGATTTATTGATCATTTACTTTTAATCTCAAAGCTCTGAAGTGTGCTTCTAAAACAGCATCAATATCTTTTTTTTTTTCATTTTAGCCAGATCATATACTTCCACTTTATAAACTATAAATTTCCATCTAGGTTAATACTGTGTTTATATACATAGCCACTTCATATTTGTGTTACTTCTGAGTTTCTCTGACTAGCCTCACAATCTCACTTAAGACTAACTTTTCTATTTCCTTGATTTGAAAAATCTTTCTCTCTTTATCTCGAGTCCAGGATGAATCCCAGGCTGCAAACGTGTGCATGTAAGTGACTCCTAGACATCTTCACACTCAGGTACCTCAAATGCATTGGACTCTTTCCCCATAACTTCTTTTTATTTTTGGTCACATGCATGCAGGATCTTAATTCCCCCATCAGGGATCGAACCTGTGCCCCTTGCAGTGGAAGCTCAGTGTCCTAACTTCTGGACACCAGGAAATTCCCTAACGTCCTTCTCTTATCCCAAGTATTCCTTCCTATCTTTTACCATGTCCCCATTGTCCCATTAAGATATATTGGTCCCACTTATCTGCTCATCTTCGTGAGAAAACATATGAACATAATTGTTGGTTATCATCACTCCCATTTTCACTTCTCACACCCTGTTCTCCACTCAAGTAGGGTTCTGTCCTCACGACCCAAACTGACACTGCCCCGTGAGCATTACAGACTTTCATATTGGCAAAACCAATAGTTACTTTTCTTCGCTCACTACACTTTATCTCTTAGGCACATTTGATGCAGTTATTTACTTACTTCTCCTTTTGGTTTTTATAATGCCATTGTTCCATGAATTTCTTATTCTCATATTCTTTCCTTGTTCTCAGGCTTTTTGGCTGGCTATTCCTTGAGTTGGCTTCTAAATATTGAAAGTTCCCCAAATTGAGTCCTTCCTTATTAGTTTTTTATTGCAGCTATGAAAAATGACCACAAACTTAGTGGCTTAAAACAGCAAAAAATGTATTCGCTTACAGTTCAGAAGTCTGACACAGGTCTCCCTGGACTAAAATCAACGTATCGTCAGGGCTGTGTTCCTTTCTGAAGGCTCTCATAAAGAACTATTTTCTTATATTTTCCAGCTTGTGGCTTCTCCCATCCCCCATTTTCAAGTCTCTTGAATCTCTCCCCAAACCTCTTTTCATGGTCTGGCTGTCTCAGACCACAGCCAAGAAAAGTTCTCCACTTTGAAGCCTCATATGTTTACCTTAGGCCCACTTGGATAATCAGGGAAAATTTCCCCATCTCAAAAGCCGTAAATTAATCATATCCGCAAAGTCCCTTGTGTTATGTAAGGTAACACATTCCAAAATTCTGTGGATTAAGACCGGAAATCATTGGGATCCCATTATTCTACCTACAACAGTAGCCCTCTTTGCTTTTCTCTATGGAGGAGATTCTCTGAATCCTACAGTTTGAAATGCCATCTGTGTGATGCCACTCACATTTACATACCTAGCGTTGACTCCTCTGAGATTTCAACTCACATGTCCAAAGCCCAACTGAACTAACATCGTCCCTCTTTTTTCCCCCAAACTTCATTACTCCCACAAATCAAAGCCATCACAATCCCATCAGAACAAGAATTACATTTTGGTGGCCTTCTCTGCCCTCTTGCTTTTATCTGCAATTCTAATTGCAAAGGTTTTAATAGGCACCTTCACTTATTTCGTTCACTGTCTCCACTACAGCCACCCTAGACAAGGCTGCAGGGTCAGCAGTCCCCTAACGGCAGCTGCTACTTCTCTCTTGACGCCCTAATATTCACCTGGCATTAAAAAAAAAAAAAAAAAAACTTACAAAAGAGTCACAGTAATGTTTTAAAATAGTGAATGAGATTATTTTATTTCTCTGTTTAACACCCTCCAGTACCTTCTCATTTTTTCTTTTTTTCTTTTTGGCCACGCTGTGTGGCATGCAAGATTTTAGTTCCCCAACCCAAGGATCAAAGTCTGGCCCCCTGCATTGAAAGCATGGAGTGTTAACCACTGGACCACCAGGGAAGTCCCTCATTACATTTTTTAAAGTCCTCTACAAAGCTCCTCAGGACCTACTTCTTTGACTTCATCTTCTACCACGCTCCTCCTCTTCCACTGAGTTTCAGCCACACCACCAGGGTTCAATCTATTCCTGGAGCATGATAAACTTGTGTCTTGCCTCAGGACTGTGCACTTTGTCTGGAACCCTCATTTCCAGATCTTTACAGAACTGGGTGATGTTTGTCATTAAGTCTTAGCTTAGGCCCTTTCCCACCACGATACTGTCATCTGAATTACTCTGCTGCTGCTGCTAAGTCGCTTCAGTCATGTCCGACTCTGTGCGACCCCATTGACAGCAGCCCACCAGGCTCCTCTGTCCATGGGATTCTCTAGGCAAGAACACTGGAGTGGGTTGCCATTTCCTCCTCCAATGCATGAAAGTGAAAAGTCAAAGTGAAGTTGCTCAGTCGTGTCCAACTCCTAGCAACCCCATGGACTGCAGCCCACCAGGCTCCTCCATCCATGGGATGTTCCAGGCAAGAGTACTGGAGTGGGGTGCCATTGCCTTCTCCACTGAATTACTCTACCCGCACTTTTATTTTCTGTCCTATGACTCTCTTTTAATTCCTTACCACTGATCACTATCTTATTTATTTGTATCAGTGTCACTGGAATGAACTTTACATAAAATAAATACACATATTTTATGTACACAATTTGATCAGTTTCGACAAATACATACACTTGAATAGCTACAACCTCAATTAAGAGGTAGAACATTTTCATCACCTCAGAAAGCTTGCAAACGCTTCTTAGCAGTCAAGCCCCCATGACTATCCAGGGAGCTTCTGATCTGATTTTTTGTAGTTACTGATCTCATCAGTTTTCTTGTTCCAGAGTATCTGTCAAATCGAAATAGGTAATTTGAAAATGTTTAGTAGCTCATATAGCTTTCTTCTAGAATGCCAAACAACTTCATAACTCTAGAGTCTGTTTCCTTTTGCTGAATATGTTTTCCAGTTTCATCCTTGATGTAGCAGCAGTTCATTCTTTCCTATTGGTGGGCAGTATTTTATTTTACAAAAACACAATAATTTGTTTACCCATTCTCCCGTTGATGTTGCACTATTTCCAGATTTTAGCTGCTTTGAGAAAAGCTACTATGAACCTTCATGCACCAGTCTTTTTAATACATGTTTATCTTTTAGGTGATACAGGAAGTTAATATTTAAGTTTATCAGAAACTGCCTACCTGCTTTCCAAAGTGTTTGATCCATTTTATACTACCTCCAGCTTTGTGTAAGAGTTCTAGTTGTTCCACACCCTTTCCAATACTTTGTATTTAGTCTTTTGTTTTGTTTTGGACATTCTAGTTATATCCTGTAGGGGCTTTTATTTTCATTTTATTGATGACTAATAATGTTGAATACCTTTTAAAATGTGTGTTGGTCATTTGTATATCTTTTGCATAGAGTCTTTTGCAGAATTTTCTCTTTTAAAAAATGTAGTCTTCTGTGGGGAGAAAGGACACTTAGGGAATTTGGGATCAACATGTTACATACTGCTGTATTTAAAATGGATAACCAACAAGGCCCTACTATATAGCACAGGGAAATCTGCTCATTATCATGTGACAGCCTGGATGGGAGCGAAGTTTGGGGAATAATGGATACATGTATATGTATGGCTGAGTTCTTTTGCTGTCCACCTGAAAATAAAAAATGTTAAAAAAAAACTGTCTTCTAATTGTTCCATTGTAAGACTTCCATATATATTCTGTATATGAGTCTTTGTCATGTATGTGTTGCAAATATTTTCTCCATTACTGTTGCTTGGTTCTTAATTTTCTTAATAATATATTTTGAAGGACAGAGCTTTTAAGTTTGATGAAATTCAATATATATTTTTTCCTTTTTGGTTATTGTTTTTTGTGTCCTCTTTGTAAAATTTTTGTTTACTCATTGTATCAAAAATTTTCTCCAGTGTTTTCTTCCTAAAATTTATGTAGTCTTTATGTTTACAGCCATTTCTCTCATGCTCTCTTTGTTTTTCTCTTATTTTACCTCTTTTCCTCATTTCTTTGTTCTCCTTTCTTTCTCATATGCTCATGTGAAAGTTAGAGCACTCTGATCTCAGTTTTCACCTTATTTCTCTTTCTCTAATGCCTGTCAGCAAAACAAAGGTAGTAGCAGCAAAACCTGAAGAAGATGTTTTCATTTTTAAAAGGCAGGAGGTGGAATGAAAAAGGCAGGATTATATATAGTTCTTTTTTTTTTCTTTCACTTCTTTTGCACAAGAATTACCTCTTTGGACAAGAAATTACATTGCAAAAGGAATATTCTTGGAGAGCAGAGGGCTCAGAAGGGTGTGAGAAAATGGTGAAAAGCAGGATGATAAAAGAAGGGGATGTAGACCAGAGCCAGAGAGACATGTGCCTCCGTTTACAATGAATGGCCCCAAAAGAAACAGTGAGTAGTGTGACATCTGGAACCCATTCTGTGTTATCTGTATCTTGTTTTTATATCCAATTCTTTTTTCCCATGGCCAGGGCAGACCAACCTGACCAATGGGGAAATAAAAAGTAATATCACAAGTACAGTGTGACTGTCTTATTTCTACCCTCTTTTTTTGACAGGATCTCCTGCTACCCTCCATTCTCCCTGTTCACCTTGTAGAACCCCCCTAGAGTCACCTTGTTTATTGGGTTCACAGCCCCAGTCCTAATGGGTACACTACTTTCCTCTTCTGTTATGCTAGCTCTGCCTTCTGAGGTGATGTCTGCTGCCTTTGAGGCCCTTTGGAAGTGCCTACCATTACAATAAACTGTGGAAAATTCTGAAAGAGATGGGAATACCAGACCACCTGACCTGCCTCTTGAGAAACCTATATGCAGGTCAGGAAGCAACAGTTAGAACTGGACATGGAACAACAGACTGGTTCCAAGTAGGAAAAGGAGAACGTCAAGGCTGTATATTGACACCCTGCTTACTTAACTTATATGCAGAGTACATCATGAGAAACCCTGAGCTGGAAGAAGCACAAGCTGGAATCAAGATTGCTGGGAGAAATATCAATAACTTCTGATATGCAGATGACTTAACTTATATGCAGAGTACATCATGAGAAACCCTGGGCTGGAAGAAGCACAAGCTGGAATCAAGATTGCTGGGAGAAATATCAATAACTTCTGATATGCAGATGACACCATCCTTATGGCAGAAAGTGAAGAGGAAGTAAAAGCCTCGTGTTGAAAGTGAAAGAGGAGAGTGAAAAAGTTGGCTTAAAGCTCAACATTCAGAAAACGAAGATCATGGCATCTGGTCCCATCACTTCATGGCAAATAGATGAGGAGACAGTGGAAACAGTGTCAGACTTTATTTTTTTGGACTCCAAAATCACTGCAGATGGTGATTGCAGCCATGAAATTAAAAGACGCTTACTCCTTGGAAGGAAAGTTATGACCAACCTAGATAGTATTTTGAAAAGCAGAGATATTACTTTGCCATCAAAGTTCTGTCTAGTCAAGGCTATGGTTTTTCCAGTGGTCATGTATGGATGTTAGAGTTGGACTGTGAAGAAAGCTGAGTGCTGAAGAATTGATGGTTTTGAACTGTGGTGTTGGAGAAGACTCTTGAGAGTCACTCGGACTGCAAGGAGATCCAATCAGTCCATTCTAAAGGATATCAGTCCTGGGTGTTCTTTGGAAGGACTGATGCTGAAGCTGAAACTCTAGTCCTTTGGCCACCTCATGCGAAGAGTTGACTCATTGGAAAAGACCCTGTTGCTGGGAGGGATTGGGGGCAGGAGGAGAAGGGGATGACAGAGGATGAGATGGCTGGATGGCATCACCGACTCGATGGACATGAGTTTGAGTGAACTCCTGGAGTTGGTGATGGACAGGGAGGCCTGATCAGCTGTGATTCATGGGGTCGCAAAGAGTCGGACACTACTGAGCGACTGAACTGACTGACTGACTGACCATTACTATTCACATAGTTTTCTACCTCAGCTTGCCAGAACAGTGCTGTGCCAAAGCCCTGATGTTCTGAAGCTCTTCTGCTCTGCCAAAAAAATACTGCTGCACTACTAATATATTAGATCTCCTGAGTCAGCAAGATCAGCCTGCATTTTCTGCTCATCTAGAAAGAATTCCTCTTCCTTAGCTCTGTGTTATAAACTCCTCTGTCTGGGTCCTAAAACCAGTTTATTCCATACTCACAGTTTCTTAGGAAAACAATTCTTTACACCTGACTTACATCTTTCTCTTCCCAGACAAGACTCCTTTACTCCAAATCTCTGGACCCTTACTTTTCCCCCTGAGGTTCCAGGTTAGGAGAATAAGCAGAGGGACAGACAATGCCCTAACTCACAATTTTCTCTTCCAGAATATGGTGCTGTGAGTGGACCGCATGCAAACATGTCCCTCTTTCCTTAGGAAGAGTTCTTTGTCAGAAGCACTTCAGCACCAAGGGCATCCCCTGTCCTTTCGTCCATTCATGCTCAGCCATTCAAGCTCATTTTAACTAAACTGTTTTAAAAGAGGTATGCAAGTCTCAATCTATCATGTGGTATCTGTTGCTACGATTGATTAATCTCTTTTGTTTTCTTGTATAGTACTGAGTTAACAGATGATTTATTGTATGGTTTTGGGTAGATACTTGGTTTAAATGAACTCTAAATGAAAACTGTAGACAATATTCTGGTTATATTGGGTAAATAGCACATACTAAAGGCTGATGCAATCAGCTTTTTCCTTCATTCTTTCCTTCTTCCTTCCTTCCCTCTCTTTCTTCCTCCTTCCCTCCCTTCCTTCCTTCTTACTATTTTCTCCTTTGCAAAGTCATTTGTTGATAGCAGCAGAATTCCACATTAGCCTTGTCAGCCATATGAATGGTTAACATGGTTATCTCAATATGGAGTCATCTACCACCCTGTGAGTTGCATTTCCCTTGGCTGGTGATGGATAACTCCCATATGCTAGAATCTGTGGGTCACCACTGTTGTCTGTGACAATGCTGAAGGAAGTCACTGTTTCTTCTAAGGTTGAACTTCATCCTCCATGACCTGTTTCTTAATCTTTTTTTCATTATTACCCTCCCTTTCCAGCCCTCCACTTCACTAGGAGCCTTTTTAGTTTTTTTTCCCCCCTAATTACCTCCTCCATCCCCTGTGGTATTTCATTACCACCTATGCACTGTTTATCTGTTTGCACACCATAGTCCTTCAACTATTGTAAAAACTAAGCTTTTTTTTTTTTTCCATACATACTATTCCCACTGGAACTGGGGATTTTTACCACTGGGGCAGTATTAGTTTCCATGTAGAACTCATGCTCTGAAAAGAATGGTGTGGATGCCAGATGGCTGTGATGATGCTAAGTATCTTTTTCTTTTCTTTCCTTTTTTTTGAGGAAGGCTTTTGATATAACAGAATGATTAGAAACTTGAGAGACAGGAGTCCTGATTTTGCCATCACCAGCTGTACGATCTTAGGAAAACATCTCTGAGCTTTATTTCATCAAAAGTAAAGTGTGGGAAAATGTACTTTGTTTATAAGGCTGTTTGAGGATTATTAAAATCCCTATGCAATTCTTAGTACAATGCCTCTCATGTAAGTTTAATTCCCCAATTAGTTTATATTGGTCAACTCATCAATTTATTGACACCAAGTACTCTCCATCTTCTTGAAATCATACATCATCCTGTATTATTTCACACACTGTCTGTTATGTCCAATTACACAAAATGCTGAAACTTATAAAGACCTTAAAACAAGCTCATTTTCCCTTCTAGAGGGGAAAATAGCTAATATTTACAGCTTTCCCAGCCCAGATCAGGTCAGGCAGAGTGTCAGGCAGAACATAGACAAGTGAAGGAAGCAGTTCCAAAGGTATCCATATGTCCTGGGTCTCAAACTGAATAACTTTTTTGGTTTCTACTGGAAATTTTGGAGTTGGCTCAGTAAAATCCATTTTTATACTTCACATAGCTATTTATAGTATTTTTGTACTTCAAATAGTTATTTGAAACAACTATTCACCAGAGAGTCTTGGGAACTTTCTTTTAAGCCTGCATTTAAACCTTCTTAATCCTCGCTACTCAAACTATGATCCACAGACAGCAGCTCCAGCATCCCCTGGGAGCTTGTTAGAAGTGTAGAATCTCAAGTCACATCCAAGAGCTACTGAATCAGGATCTTCATTTCAATAAGAATCCCAGCTCATCTGTATGCACAGCAAAGTTTGAGAAACATTTTGCATAATCACTTTTCTTCCTCTAACTGCATCCAATGATTATTAATCTTTTAATAACCCATAATGAATGCTATTTACAAATATTATTACCTATTCATACCTATTAACACTATTAACTAAGTAACACTATTAACTAAGTGCCAAGCCCAACCTTCTTCAATACATGTATTTTTGAACACACCCATAGAGTGATCATAAATTTTGGTATATTTATGACTCACCTGGGAAGCCTGCCAAAAATTCAGGAGGCTACTTACAGAGACAGGGATTCATTAGATCTGAGATGACATCCAAGATCTCAATTTTCCACAGTCACTTAAGATTTTGCAAGTGGTCCATGGACCATGGTTTATGAAAAATGGTGTTATACTCTAAAATTTATTAAAAAAAAAAAAACACCTCCCTTTCCCTTTCTTATCCCTCTAATCATGCTAATAGATGATATAGGGCTTTCCAGGTGGCTCAGTGGTAAAGAATCTGCTTGCCAATGCAGGAGACACAGGAGACATGGGTTCAATCCCCGGGTTGGGAAGATCCCCTGGAGGAGGAAATGGCAACCCGCTCCAGTATTCTTGACCTCAAAATTGCATGGACAGAGGAGCGTGGTGGGCTACAGTTCACGGGGTTGCAAAGAGTCAGACACAACTGAGCAACTGACCTCTCAGCCACCCATAGAGGTATATATTAAAAGTGTAGAAAGACCAGGAAACACACCAAATCAACCTTTGTAGAACATTTTATGGTCTGATTATGCTGTTCTCATTCTCTCTGTTTGATGTTGTAACTCTGCTCTGGAAAAGAACATGAGAGCATGGCTGAGGCTGCAGAAAACATATTGCAATGCTCAATGAAGGGAAGTGATTTCTATCACTTTCTCTCTAATCAATGAGAACTACAAAGATTTATAAATATTTATTATAATATTGATAACTATTTTTATAATTGTGAGAGAAAGGATAAGGGTAAAGTTAAAAAAAATTGATATGTCACAATGCTTAAAGGAGAATTTTAAAGTAATTCTTAACCTAGCAGTATACACTATTTTGTACATGTTGGGCAGTAAGTAATTAATTGATAGTCATAGTTTACTGATTGTTCTTTCCACCAGAATTAAGGTAATTGGTAAAATGCATTAGAAGTCTTTCAGAAGTTGATGTACAAACAAGAAAAGGCTGTAATAGAAGTACAAAGTACAATTTTAAAGATATCAGACAGAGTTTCCCATCTTCATTGAGAAACAGAAGCTGAAGAGTAATCACCTTATATAGTTTTCTTTTAGAAAGACTAAAATTTAGTAATGTATGGATGTGAGAGTTGGACTACAAAGAAAGCTGAGCACCGAAGAATTGATGCTTTTGAAGTGTGGTGTTAGAGAAGACTCTTGAGAGTCCCTTGGACTGCAAGGAGATCCAACCAGTCTATTCTAAAGGAAATCAGTCCTGAATATTCATTGGAAGGACTGATGCTGAAGCTGAAACTCCAATACTTTGGCTACATGATGTGAAGAACTGACTCACTAGAAAAGACGCTGATACTGGGAAATATTGAAGTTGGGAGGAGAAGGGGACGACAAAGAATGAGATGGTTGGATGGCACCACTGACTCCATGGACATGAGTTTGAGTAAGCTCCAGGAATTGGTGATGGACAGGGAAGCCTGCCGTGCTGCAGTCCATAGGGGTTGCAAAGAGTTGGACATGACTGAGCAATGAACTGAACTGAAAATGTGTTTATCAATGGCTGTTACTTAGAGATATAACTGGAAATACAGTAGCAAAAGTTAGTAGCACGTATTTTATGAAAGGATTGAATAATCTATATATTTAATACTATATAAAAGACTTTTATGATCAATGGAAAATCTCCATCAGGTAGGAAAACCATGGCCGGTGGGAATATTTGACATTTAACCATATTGGAACTATCTTGGGAGCAGATATTGCAAATTTGACTTGAGTTACTAGAGTGACCCTTGGAGATTCTTTTTGAAGAATAATATCTTCTTTAAGACTAAACTTAATCAGAAATTGTGGAAACAAGAATTATGTTTGAGTATTTATCTATATATCCGGAGGAAGTATAAGTACCTTTAAGGTCTCTTATCTATTTAAATCCAGTTTTATTCACAGGATTCTGTGTGGACATTTCTGGAAGCTATTTCACAGTTGTTTAGTGAAGAGATATAGGACTAAGTCAAAAATCTGGGGGTCACAAGGAAGCAGATGGACTATTTAAGGCAGATATAGGAAGGAGACTATAAACCCTGAGAAAGGATTTGTTTCATCATTGGTTGTTATTAGAAAGCAGTTCCCATCACCTGTCCTCATCAGGAAAGCCCTCTTACTTTTCTATAAAGAAGTGGTTATTAAAATTAAGATTACTGGTAGTACTGCCAAGGAACGGCATCAGGTTTTCCTAATCCTTATAATGTGATTGATAAGAATCACACAGTGTCCTGGGGAAATGATTTGATTGACATTTCCTCTGGTGCACCTTTGTTAAAATGTTTGGATCAGCTTTAAGGGAATTGTGTTTTATTTTGGCTAAGCAGAGAAACTGTGTTTTCTTTTAATTTCCAGGGGTACATGTTTTTCCTTGTCCACATCTGTTTCCAAATAGAACGATTACTCACATCAGCCTTTTGGATTTTTTTTTTTTTAATATTATGATGTACACCTTCCAAACATCTTCATGTTTACAGGTAGACCAACAGAGGGGAGCTTAAGAGTGGGTCTCTTAAGCTGGGTCTCTCAGCTGCCCTTGTATCCTAGTTATCAGAGATGTCCAGTGGACCCCAGTAGTTGGTGTTTATGCGGCTTTGTTCAAACTCTGGCAATGGGAAAATTTCCTCATCATATCATGGTCACACCAGTTACAGATATGAATATCTGCTGGATAATACAGAAGATTTTTTTCTTTGAAACTTATGGTTAAGGGGTAGATTTAATGAAACCTGGATAAAAGAAGTCAAAGTTAGGTTTTATTTACATTGGGTTTGTTTAAAAAATTCTTAGAATTAGAAGGACCTACTGAGTGAATTTATAAATAAAAGTAAGATAAGAGTGGTTAGCATTAAAGAAGAAACAGAGCAGTGAGACTGAGAGCCACAGAGAAATTTAGAACACTTTGTTAACTTATACAGAAAATAGCTTTGCTAAAAAAAAAAAATAGAGTTTCTCCTACAGTTATTGACATTTTTCCAAAATCAGAAGCAAGAAACTCTTTGAATTTCAAGTGAGAGTTTTACTTAGGGTTATGGTTGCAGTGGGGCCTCTGGAAAATAGGGATACATATCTTTCCTAACAGGGAGTGAGATGGCATCTTCAGTGGGGTACCAATGTGTTATAGGGAATACTTTATGACCTAGACATGTTGGAATGTGCAATATACCCTAAGATATGGGACCTATAGGTGAGAATGTTTAAGCAGGTTTGAGAGAGATAAAAGAGACGCCAAGTTAAGGTCATTATGAGCAACTAAGGCTATGGCCCATGGCCTGTAAAGAAATTGAGAATGAAATAGTTATTATAAAATAAGCTGCATTGCAAGGCTATACAGCTCTTTTAAAGTATGCAGATGCTATTAAATGCATGGACTATTTTATATAATATAAAAGTATTCCATGCTGCTATTTAAGTCTGATATTGTTCCCCACATTTAATTCATAGTTTTCTGCAGGGAGGCTCAGCAGTAAATGATTAACATAGTCCTCAGCAAGCCAGAGTCATTGAAAATGATAGTTGGTTACTTTCATTAAAATTAAGAAACTAGGCAAAGCCCCAGAATTCTTTCACAGGAAGTGACTGAGAAGCACAGACCTCATCACTGAGGACCACCCTATCAAGAGAGGAAACATATGTGTTCATCTTTACTATCCTTGGAACCTAGTGCAGTACAAGGTACATAGATTTGTTGTTTTGTTTGGCAATGAATTTTGTGTGTGCATGTCCCAGAATGGACCAGTATAATGGTTTCTTGTTAATGCTAAATTGAAGTCTTAGTGTAATATCCTTTAAAACATTCTGTGTGCTCCTCCTTCTCATCCCCCAAAAAGCTGAAATGGGAAATATATAAATTTAGAAAAAGGAAAATAAATTAGAGTGGCAAATGAAAAAGCAAGACAAACCCCAAATACGTTTCTGTATGGGAAAAAAAGCCAAATCAATAATAACAGGAGCGTTAACATACCTAATTTAACATGATACTTAGAATCGGGGCAGTGGGTTAAATTGTAACATTGGTGTTTAGTAAAAAGAATTCATTTGCATGAAGAAATCAGAGCTGTCATCAACTGCTATTATAGTTCTAGTAAGTCTTTAAATTTTCGTCTTTTTGCTTTGTACTTTTCCATTACACACGGCACATTATAACCAGATCAGTGGAGTAGCCAAGAGAGCAGAATTTATATTGCAAAATGAACGCTGATGGTTAATAGCTGAGCAGGATAATGAGCCACAATTCTGGTGGAGAGTCCAAGCTTACACAGATTGTTCAAGTCTAAACAGTGACCCTCCCAAGGCTGATGATTTCCTCAGTACTCCCAGATGGCCCAGGCTGTAGGAGGCCTCGTAAATCAACCCTTGCTGTAACTGCTGCTGCTGGAAATGAGGAGAAGCAGCTGCGTAGATTTTCCTCTGTGATGTGAGGATGGCACGGATCACTCCACTTAGCTTCCAGCATGATTCCATTCATGGTGAGGTTGGGTACATTCTAAACAGCTTTTCCTCTTCGTGACAGTCTTTAGCCAAATCCGTGTTCCAAAACCAGAACATTTTACCTAGGCATAAATTATTTATGTTTTCTTGCACAATGGATAGTGAGAGGATGAGCAATACAGTAGTGAAGGGCGAGATTCCTGGTAATGACAATAGCTTGTGTTTATTAGGTGCTTTCTGTGAGCAAGGCATTAGGTTAAGCCCCTTTAGTGCATGCTGCCATTTAATCCTAACAAAATTCTAATGAGTTAAATACCATTCTAATCCTCATATTAATGAGAAAGAAAATGAGCTTTATAAAGGTTAAATAACTTGCTCAAGTAGCAGAACTGAGATTTGAACCCAAATCTTGTCTGATCCCAAATCCCATGCTTTTAACCACAGTATACTGGTTTTCCTTGAAAAGGAGCAAGAGAGAACTAAAATTTGTTACTATGGTCTATCTGGGCAATGCTTTAATGTCTTGCTTTACTACAATATGATTCTTTTAGAATTCAGTGAAGCTAAGACCCATTTGGTAGATTTCCTTCTGTTTCCCGAGAAAGGAAGAGATCAGAATGAAAGCTCATCCTTTGGCAGGACATGATTGTACTCCTTGCCTCTCAGCATTTGACCCACATTTTCAGGCTCAAGTTAAATGTCATCTTCCCTAAGTAAACTTTTCCAACAGAACCCTCACCTGCAAAGTCAATATTAAGCACTCTTTCCTGCATAGTCACCACCACACCTTATACATATCATTTCCTCTCTTCTCTGCATCTCAAACATTTCTAGAGGGCAAATGTAGATTCATTTCCAAAGCACAACTCTAGGATGAGAAAAGATTGTAGTACTGAGTTAAATCTTATTGAAATCGTATAGTTAGATGTTTTTATTGACAATTTTAAAGTGCCTAAGGAAAAAACAAAGACCCAGTCAAAACTGATTAATTTGTATAAAGTAATTTGATCCCGGAACAGATGCCTTTACCCAGGTGAGTCATTTGTCACATGGGTACCAGGTGAGAGACGATTATGTTCAGGTTCACAATAGTGTAGAGAAGTACCATGGGCACATGTTGGCTGCTGCTGATGGGCCAGCACCTCTTCTTTCATTTATTGGAGTTAATTCAAGCACTCATTCAGAAAACATCATTTGTATACTGTGCCCTAAGTTGGGTAGTGACCAGAAGACTGAAGTGGTTTTTCAGGAGAGGTAAATTACCAAGATGAACATAATGGCAAAAGTCTCTATTTTCAAAGGACTCATTTTCTATTAGAGAAAATATGCAGACTTTTGCTTCTACCTATGTGCTGTGCTGTGCTTGCCACTCAGTCGTGTCGGACTCTTTGTGACCCCACAGACTGTAGCCCACCAGGCTGCTCTGTCCATAGGGATTCTCCAGGCAAGAATATGGGAGTGGATTGCCATGCCCTTTTCCAGGGGATCTTCCCAACCCAGGTCTTCTACATTCCAGGTGTATTTTTTACATCTGAGCCACCAGGGAAGCCCAAGAATACTGGAGTGGGTAGCCTATCCCTTCTCCAGGGGAACTTCCTGACCCAGGAGTTGAACCAGGGTCTCCTGCATTGCAGGCAGATTCTTTGCCAGCTGAGCTACCAGGGAAGCCCTTGCTTCCACCTATATTTAGTGTTTATTTTGTTCTGACTTATCACAGAAACAATTTTTTGTTAAACACTTGACAGTCTATGAAGCACTATCACATTCATTTATTGTTTCATTTATGTTCAAGAAAGGCCCCCAACCAGCATCTTACTGATGCTGAAGACCTAACACTTTGCTATTTCTTGTATCCAGTTCCCAGGAATTAGAGGCAATCAGTGGATGGTCATGCTAATTTAAGATCATACTGATGACATAGAGAAGAGGTTGAGCTTTTGTTATAAACATCAAAGGAGCATGTTCTAAGCTAGACTTCTCTATTGTAATAGATCAGTCTCTGGTTCCATTTTTAGCTCTTAGTCTAAAGGAAAAAATAAAATATTTTCTACCTTAAAAAACACCCATATTGAAACTGCAGCACTTCTTTTATGCTCGATCACAGTTTCTCATTGTAATGCTGTCTTCCTATTGAGATGCTGCACCTCAGGCCATTTCTGCACAATTGTAACCAACTGTCATCAATAAAGTCAAGAAAACAAGACAGAAGATTTTTTACTGTGGTTGTAGTTTTGTTTTGTTTTCAAGAAAGAAAAGCAGAAGACAGGTAACTTTGACAACCAGGAAAAAAAGCTTTTACAGATAAATGGCATGTTTACATCCATTTTTTTCCGCTATCATAAAAGCACCCAAATCAGTTTCCTCCTTCTAATTGATAACAGTGGACCGTATTTGAGAGAATGGCACATTGCTTTGAGGATCAGTTGAGTCAATTTTATTAACGCTTAAAGGGGTGATAGGAGATTAATGTTTGCCTTCTTGGCACTGACTGTGCCAGCCTCCTCCTGAGAAGGAAGCACAATATCACTCACTGAGCAGAGACAGTAAAGATGAGTTCTGCAACCAGTTGGACCCTGAGGGTCACATACCCCAGTGACAGTGCTGTCAATACAACCGTATCCCACCAAATAATAATGCAGTCTTAAATTTAAGTATAGCTCCAGGTCAGATCATTTCTCTTTTGAAATAGCAATTGACTCACCAACCATGGGGAAAAAAATTGTGATTTTGGAAACAAGCCAAAAAGTTAAGGCATATATGCTTGCTCAACAATGAATATTCTCCTCCAAAATGGACATGACTCATTAGTACTATTAGCACCAAAATATTCCCCACCACCCAAGTCCTAGTAAAGAAGTAAAAATATTGATAAAGGTGAAGTGGTTCATCACTTTCATTAAAAGAGGAACAGGTAAAAGTGCGTATCCAGGTTTTCAATTGGTTTGTTTCTACTTTCCAAATCCAAAGAAATGAAAAGATTATGAAATTCTATCATTTGAACAGATAGGAGAGCTTGTCAGACATTCAGCCAGTGAAATATCAGTTGAAAGCGATAATTAAATTATTTCCATTTAAAAATGTCATTTTCTATATGAGGAATAACATTCTGAGGATGGTGACCTTTTCTCTCTCATTAGGCTCAGAGAAAATAAGCAGATAGAGAGCACAAGCTATTTAGATTAGATGAGGAAGACTTTTTTGATGAGGGGAGGACACTAAATGGGAAAAACTTTCTCACAAATTCTTGAAAACTAGGCGATATTTTCTGTTCAGTCAGTCAGTCAGAAAGTTCAGTTGCTCAGTCGTATCCAACTCTTTGTGACCCCATGAATTACAGCATGCCAGGCCTCCCTGTCCATCACAAACTCCCAGAGTTCACTCAAACTCATGTCCATCGAGTCGGTGATGCCATCCAGCCATCTCATCCTCTGTCATCCCCTTCTCCTCCTGCCCCCAATCCCTCCCAGCAACAGGGTCTTTTCCAATGAGTCAACTCTTGGCATGAGGTGGCCAAAGTATTGGAGTTTCAGCTTTAGCATCAGTCCTTCCAATGAACACCCAGGACTGATCTCCGTTAGGATGGACTGGTTGGATCTCCTTGCAGTCCAAGGGACTCTCAAGAGTCTTCTCCAACACCACAGTTCAAAAGCATCAATTCTTCGGCACTCAGCTTTCTTCACAGTCCAACTCTCACATCCATACATGACCACTGGAAAAACTATAGCCTTGACTAGATGGACCTTTGTTGGCAAGGTAATGTCTCTGCTTTTGAATATGCTATCTAGGTTGGTCATAACTTTCCTTCCAAGGGGTAAACGTCTTTTAATTTCATGGCTGTAATCACCATCTACAGTGATTTTGGAGCCCAAAAAAGTCTGACGCTGTTTCCACTGTTTCCCCATCTATTTCCCATGAAGTGATGGGACCAGATGCCATGATCTTAGTTTTCTGAATTTTGAGCTTTAAGCCAACTTTTTCACTCTCCTCTTTTACTTTCAACAAGAGGCTTTTTAGTTCCTCTTCACTTTCTGCCATAAGGGTGGTGTCATCTGCATATCAGAGGTTATTGATATTTCTCCCAGCAATCTTGATTCCAGCTTGTGCTTCTTCCAGCCCAGGGTTTCTCATGATGTACTCTGCATAGAAGTTAAATAAGCAGGGTGACAATATACAGCCTTGATGTACTCCTTTTCCTATTTGGAACCAGTTTGTTGTTCCATGTCCAGTTCTAACTGTTGCTTCCTGACCTGCATATAGGTTTCTCAAGAGGCAGGTCAGGTGGTCTGGTATTCCCATCTCTTTCAGAATTTTCCACAGTTTATTGTGATTTGCACAGTCAAAGGCTTTGGCATAGTTAGAATGTGTTTAACTGCAGTTTTAATTAGGTAGGGATGAAGAAAATCTTTCTTAAAAAGAATATTTTAGCTCCATAACTCTTTTTAAGATTAATCTTCCTGTTTTGAAATAATTATGGATTCACATGCAGTTGTAGAAAAGAGATACCACCCTTTATCCTGTAGAAGGACATGGCAACCCCAGTATTACCCTTTCCCTTCCTCTCTATCCCTAACACTTGCCAACCACTAATTTCTTTGCATTTCTAAAATTTTGTGACTTCAAAAGTGCTATATAAATTGAATCATCCATGATGTGGCCTGTGGCAGTGCTTTTCATTCAGCTTGATTCCCTGAAGATTCATCTAAGTTGTTCCTTTTTATTGCTGAGTAAAATTTTGTGGTGTATGTACCACGATTCATATAGCCATTCACCCACCTCAGGACATCAGGGTTGTTTACAAGTCTAGGCTATTTTGAATAAAGTTTTTATAGACATTCACTTATAGATTTTTAAAAAGTATTTATTTATTATTTTGTGGCTGCATTGGGTCTCAGTTGCGGCATGCAGGATCGTTCCATTGTGGCCTGTGGGCTTCTCTCGAGTTGTGGTGCCTGGGCTCTCTAGTGTGCGGCTGTGGCACACAGGTTTAGTCATTCTGAGGCACGTGGGATCCTAGTTACCTGGCCAGGGGTTGAACCTGTATCCCCTGCATTGGGAGGCAGATTCTTAACCTCTTAACTGCCACAGAAGTCCCCACCTACAGATTTTTATGTGAACATAAGATTTTATTTCTCAGGGGTAAATGCCCAGGAAAGCAGTTTTTGAATTGTATAGTAATTGGGCATTTGGTTTTACAAGAAACTGCCAAAGTGTTTTCCAGGGTGACTGTACCATTTCAATTTTCACCAGCAATATACGAGTGATCCTGTTTCTCCACAGTTACTGCTATCATTAATTTTTCTTTCAATCATTCTGATAGGTGTATAGTGATATCTCACTGGGGTTGGTTTTAGTCTTCCTTTCCCTAATGGCTAATTAGTCTGAATATATTTTTAGTTTAAGTGAAAATCATGTGTATACCCTCTGGTGAAATATTAGTTCATGTCTTGTGCTTACTTTCTGATTGGATTGTTTGATATTTACTGCTGAGTTTTTAAAGTTTCTTTACATATTCTAGTTTCTAATACTCTGTCAGATATGTAATTCAAAAATATTTTCTTCGATTGGGTAGCCTGTCTTTTCATTCTCTTAATGAAAATCTTTAATGAGAGTCTTCAGAGTTCAAATGTTTTAAAACTTTGCTGTGATTCAAGTTATCACAAATTTTTCCTTTTATGGTTCATGTCTATGATCACTTAGTCTAGCACTAGATCCTGAAAATTTTCTATTTTTTCCTGAAAATTTTACAGTGTAAGATTTTACATTTACATCCATGATTCATTTTGAGTTAATTTTTGTATAAGATGTGTGGCTTTGGTGAGGGTTCATTTTTTTACCTGTGAATATGGACTTTTCTAGGACCATTTGTTGAAAAAACTATCTTTCCTCCATTGCGTTACTTTTGTAACTTTAGAATGCCACAACTTTTAACACTAGAGAAGACACAAATTTAGCTAAATTTTCATATATTTAAGAAAAATACTTGTTCAAGCTCAGAGAGTGCTAATTCTGAGTGTAGGCATTCTTCTCTGCTCTTTACATGTAACTTAAATAATGAATAATGTAACTTTATTCATTTCGTAGCTCAGTCGGAAAAGAATCTGCCTGCAGTTCAGGAGACCTGGGTTCGATCCCTGGGTCGGGAAGATCCCCTGGAGAAGGAAATGGCAACCCAATCCAGTAATCTTGCCTAGAGAATCCCAGGGACGGGAGAGCCTGGTGGGCTGCCGTCTATGGGGTCGCACAGAGTTGGACACGACTGAAGTGACTTAGCAGCAGCAGTAGCAGCCAGTATCCTTGCCTGGAAAATCCCGTGGAGGAGGAGCGTGGTGGGCTGCAGTCCATGGGGTCGCAAAGAGTCAGGCACGACTGAGTGACTAACACTTCATTTCACTCATTTAATTGCTTCAGCAAATTATAATTCATTTAATTACCTTAATAATTCTTTGAGGTAGGTATTTTTTGTTCCCATTTTAAAGATAAGGAACCTGGAACACTGCCAGGTTAAATGATTTGCTTAAAATCACAACGCTGGTAAATTGGTAGCTAGGATTTGAACACAGACAAGGTATCCCTTGAGACTGTGCTATTTACTTTTGTGAGAACTGTATCCAGGTTTAGCAAAATACTCAACATTTTGCCATTTTCCTCACTGTTACCCCAAGGTATTTGAACTAGTGTAGGAATGAAAGACTTTTCCACGCATCCCTCTTTTTAGGTATCCTGTGTTTGATGTATTATTTATGTTAAAACCCTCATTATCTGTGAAAACACAATGGAAGAATCCAAAAGCATCCCATTATTTTTTAAATTTGGAGTCTGTTCCACAAGTTGAACTTCTAGATGTTGACACCTTGACCTTCCTGTTACCTGCCAACCAACTCTTCCCCCTCAGGGCTTAAAAAAAAAACACAGAAATCCACTGGGGAATTCCAGTGCTACTGTCATTAGCCAGTAACAGAGCTCGGGGCTGGCTACAGAAAGCAACTCTTTTTTTTTTTTTTTTAAAGTTTGTCCTTTCAAGTTTGCTTCCTGGTTTCTTACGGTAAACACAGCCAAGTGTTCATGAAAAATGAAGGCAATGTAGAAGGAAACAATGTTAGCAATGCTGTAAGGGATAAATGAAAAATGGAGAGGCAGAATTCCCATTTTATTTCAAACACAGGAAGAAAAATAGGATTTTAAAATATAAACAATGGCAGATTATTTGTAAAAATTATACTTTTAATAAAAACAAAATACCTTATTTTTACTGTAAGAGCACTTTGGAATTTTTATTTCAAAAAGTATTTCTGAAGTTGCATAATCTGACACAGATGAAACAGCTCCTTCTCAAATGTGAAGTCAAACTGACATGGGTTACAGGAAAGCTGTTAAACTGAATTTGAAGAATTCCTTATTATTCTATTTATCTGTTTATGAAGTAACTTCTCGTGTTTTCTTAAGTGAGGGGCGCTGAACTAAGAATGGTGCTTGTGGTGTTCTGTCTTCTTGAAAACAGGAAAATGGGATAAAATATAACTGAAATGTTTTTGAAGTCTCAAAAAGAAAACGAGTTGGTATGATCTTAAAGTCCCAGATGTTTTAAAGTTGTACTTTTGATTTTCAAATGTGTCTCCAAACTAGATTTCCAAACCTCCTGAGATGTTTCTGTCACTAAAATTGGATAGATTTGTGCATGTTACATATCCAAGATTGTTTAGGAATTTCAGGATCATGTCTACAATTGATAAACCTGCTACGAGGTAGTGATCATGGGGTTTATGGAATATAAACCACATAATTAGTTACTTCTGAAGTCACAGATAAATGAAATAAATATACAGCACTTTGGAATCTTCAATCAGCTTCTTGCTCCTTTTCCTACCCCTGTCTGCTCCACACTCTTGGTCTTTCTTCTGCTCTTTTTTGTTTTATGCCTCACCTCTGTATGTGGAGAATTCATGCCATATGTGAAAATAATAGTGCCTGCATGTGTGCTCAGTCACGTCCAGCTCTTTGTGATCCCACAGACCTGTGGCCCACCAAGCTCCTCTGTCCATGGAATTTTCCACGCAAGAATACTGGAATGGGTTGCCGTTTCCTCATTCAGGGTGTCTTTCCAACCCAGGGATTGAACCCACATCTCTTGTGTCTCCTGCATTGGCAGGTGGATTCTTTACCACTCAACCACCTGAGAACCTGAAAAAAAAAAATAGGAATATTTAATTAAATTTTTAGATTTATCTATATTTATATGTAAAAGAAATTCTGAGTTACAAATTCATTTAGTGTAAAGGTCCCTGATGAAGCAGAAATAGTGAACATTATATTTTATAATTTTTAAAGGATTCCCAGAAATGCAAAGAAAACAAAGTCAAAGCTGTTCTTACTGACTTAGGCTATAGGAAATATAAGGTGTTAGAAAAAGGCTAGCTTTTTCAACAATTAATCTTCTCCCTGTTTTCATTCTCTTCTGATAGAAAGGCTCAATATTACAACAAGACATTCTAACCATGTAGGTCATTTGTGTTTTGGATTTCTTTATGAAAATCTGTGAGGGCAAAAGTAAAACAGAGTGTCATACATAAAGCCATGTCTCTTGAGAGACTCATTGGTGAGACCATCTCAAGATAATCAATTAGATAATTTGTTCTTCTTTATTAAATACTGATACAGTTACGACCTTCCAAATGGCCTACTTGCTTTGGTAAAGCCTAGGTTTTTACAGGACCCTTGAGTGACCCTTTTAAAATGTAAACTAGATCATGTCAACTCAAAACCTTCCAATGGCTTTGAATTTCACTCAGAATAAAATCCAGAGTCCTTTCAGCGGTGTTACGTGTCCTACACAGCGTGCGTCTCATGTCCCACTGATCTCATTTTCTCTCCCTTAGCATCTTCAAGTTTGCTCATCCATCTGCCGGAATGCTTTCCACACAATATGCCCCCCCAGGTTCTCTTATCTCTTTCAGGTCCTTGGTCAGCTGTCCCTTTCTCACAGAAATCTTCCTCGGCTGCTTCACACAACCACTCTCCACTCAGACTCCTACCGTTTCTTATTTCCCTGGCTTTAGTTTTCTCCTTAGTACTTTTCAAAATATAACACAGAATATATTACATATTTATCTAGTTTTTAGTTGTTTGTGTTGTTTTATTTTTTCTATTCCCTACTAAAATATAAATCCAAAAATGGTAGAAATTTCTAGCTTACTAGTAATGTTTTTAAGCATACAAACAGGTTTTTGGTGCATGGAATGGTCTCAGTAGGTATCTGTGGATGAATGCTTACTAGGTGAGGAAGTCTTCTTTCAACAAAAACTGAAAGCAACCTGCCATTTCTCATTTAATATTTAAAAAGAACTAGGGACAGAGGAAAGCAGAACAGGCAAGATCACTGGTTGGATACCTATAATTAAAATTTCAAAAAAATGTTATTCTTGTAGTTTCCTACTTTAGGATATAATTATGAGAGAGGCCTATAGGTGTACCTAAATTAGTAAGTCACTAATTGAAATTTCTCTTTCTACTTTGCTACAGGAAACAAGGCAGTTACAGAGTCTCAGTCCAGAGAACAGTGTCACATTGATTCCATAAAACAGAATTTGGCTTGGAGGGAGTTTTGCCCCACACATGCTAGTTGAGCAAAAACTGTATAAGTGGCTTTGCAGTTGCATAGATTGGGTTTCATTCCCAACAAGCCATTATCTATGTGCATGTTTAAGGTGATAGTGCTTTCTTAATTTCAGTTCTTTTCTTCCTTAATAAATGGGAATACTATCAGTGTTACATTAGGTTCCTAGGGTTGCTGTAACAGACTACTACAGACTTGATGGATTTAAAAAGTTAAGAAATTTATTCTCTCACAGTTTTAGAGTTCAGAAGCCACCTAATCAGTATTTCTGGTCTGAAATCAAGGTGCTGAGAGGACGGTGCACTTTTTGGAACTCTAGCTTTGAACAGGTTCCTACCTCTTCCTACTTCTTGTGACTGCTGGCATTCCATGCTAATGTCTGCCTCTAGCTTCGTATTGCCTTCTCTCCTTTTGTCTGTATTACCTCCCTCTTCTCTCTTAGAAAATACAAGTGATTGACTTTTGGGCCACCCAGATGGTCTAGAACCATCTCATCATCTCAAAATCCTAATTTAGGTAAATCTTCAAAGACTGTTTCCAATAAGGTAGCATACACAGGTTCTGGGGATTCGGGTGTGGATCTGTTTCAAGGGACCCCTTTTTAGCCTAGTGTAGAAGTCCTCTAAGGATTGTTTTATAATGCCTGGCATATTTTATGAGTTTAATAACTTTCCCTTTACTTTTCCCTCCCTTCCTCTTGATCTGCCTATCTCCCATAGCGCCACCTCCCACCCTCAAGCTCCATAAAACTGAAGCAGGCGATGCCTGCCCTTGACATCCCCACTGCCTTTCAGTCCTTCCTCCCATTCATAGTCAAAAACATTTATTTATGAGTTATTGGGACTTCCCTAGTGGCTCAGAGTGTAAAGAATCTGCCTGCACTGCAGAAGACCCAGATTCAATCCCTGGTTCGGGAAGATCCCCTGGAGAAGGATGTGGCAACCCACTCCAGTATTCTTGCCTGGGAAATCAAAATGCAATGGCCTTGACCTCAGCAGGATTTAAAAAAAAAAAAAAGAAATATTTTCTATCCACAAGCAGCTTACATTCTGGTGTGGGAGGTGGATCGTTAAACAATCACTTGTAATAAAGAAAGAGAGTAGGTATATGATTAGCACAGAAGTATCTGTAATGCACAATAAAATAATAAACTGACTAGTAATTGTTATTGAAAGGTAGGGACTAGAGAAACTATCTTGAAGCCAGTGAACTGGGCCTTGAAGATCAGAAGGATATGATGTTGGAAGAATTTTTAGGTTGGAGAAAGCACAGAGGAGAACATTCCTTATTTTCTCTGGAAAATCAGTATCTCCCCACTTCCCTCTGCCTGCCCTACACAGTCCTATGGCTCAGCCCGTCCAAACCTACTCTTTCTTCAGAGCATCACGTGAGAAAATACTCTCTTCTCTCAATAGCCCCACAATTAGCTGTTTTAATCTGGGTGTTAAAAGGAAACTAATATGATTAATCTAATTCACTATATGTTATGTGTAGCTGTGAGCTCCTCAAATCTCCTAGTCAAAAGAGGAGTTAAATAAATTTCTGTTGGGGTTTTATGCCATGTAAAATTATATCCATGCAGAGTATGTTCCTAAATCACTTCTATTAAGAAAGATTACTGTAAACTAAGAAAATAATAAGCATAGAAAATATTTCAAATGAGAAAAATGCTTAATTAAGCAGCAAAGATTCTGAGCTATAGAAGACCACTTCATTATTTTTTATTCTCCATCATGCCAATGTTGTCAGGAGAAGAGAATTCTGCCTCCCAGTCTCATTCCTAGCCCATCCTCCAAAAAGAGGAAAGAAAAGAAAAAAACCCTTGTTTTTAATTTTCTCTTCACATTTTCTAAGAGGCAACTTGGGAAGCAATGGGCAGAAACAAATCACGCAACCTTCCCCTTTTTTTCAGCTAATTCAGAATGAATTGGATTTACACAAGCAACAGTGCTTAAGCAAAACTGTTCCTATGGTTACACAGAAGGCTTTCTAAATGTGGCACAAGATGCAGGCAGCCAAAATGACTTGACTGTTTATGTTAAATATGAAGTCTATTCCCTATTGAAATTTAATGATCTACTAGCTGCATTTTAGCAGCTTGCACCCTGATAAAATTAACATTTCGAATACATTTGGAAAGATAAATTGCTTTAGCAATTGGCAACTATTCACTCATTTTTATTTGATCACATCAGTGTTTCAGATGAAAGCATTTCCCCCTGTACTATTAGAAATTGGGTCTACAAATTATCCTCATCTCTGGGCCTCTAAATCCCCGAACACATTTTATTATCTTTTTGCAGGTTAGCTGGTGCCAGATGTTAGACCTCACACTTGGGAAGAGAGCACAGAAAAAAAAAAAAATTTTTTTTTTCTTTTATAGCAACCTGAGAGAATCAACATTGATTCTTATTGGATCTCTCGAGCCATCCAGTAGTGCTCAAATCCAACAAGGTGAACAGTTCAGATGGGGTGAAGTCTTCCCCACCTCCTCCTACTTCTGCTGAATGAGAAAGACAATCTGTCTGTTTTGAAAAGCTGACAGGAAATTGGAGCTGAGAAAGATATATTCACTGCATATTTTAGCTGACACCATTCAAATTTACGACATGAAGGCATTCCTTGATGTCTGTTACTAGGAACCTCCCATTCAGCAAAAACAGAAAATAAAAGCAGCCTACAGGATGCCACCTTCATATATTTTTTTAATATGTTTAATTCAATTCAACTAATATTTATTGAGCATCTGCTATAGACCAGGCATGCATAAAGGACCATGGCCATGGAAATAGACAAAGTTCCTGAACACACACAGCCTTTGATCAAGTAGAAGAGATGGTAATAAATCATGTTATGTCAAGTCTATCTTCTCAATAACTGACTGTGTATCTCCATATCATCTTTACCGTCTTCCATCAATGTAACTGCTTCCCAGGTAGCTCAGTGTTAAAGAATTTACCTGCCAGGCAGGAGACTTGGATTTGATCCCCTTGTCAGGAAGATCCTCTGCAGAAGGAAATGGCAACCCATTCCAGTGTTCTTGCCTGGATAATCTCATCGACAGAGGAGCCTGGCAGGCCACAGTCCATGGGGTCGCAAAAGAGTAGGGTATGATGTGACTTAGCAACTGAAGAACAACCACCACCAATGCAATCATGCTACACAAAAGGATTTTACTAAAGATCTGAGTTATTAGGGAAGGTTTATTGTACCCGTATCACTCAGAGTAGAAGATCCTGACACATTTCCCCTAAATCACTCCTCTGTAAGGTCACCCACTGGGCGATTTCTTCTCCTTTCCCTCTTTCTCTGTGCTGTGCTGTGCTTAGTCACTCAGTCATATCCGACTCTTTGCAACTCCATAGACTGTAGTCTGCCAGGCTTCTCTGTCCATGCGGAATTCTCCACGCAAGAATACTGGAGTGGGTTGCCATGCCCTCCTCCAGGGGATCTTCCCAACCCAGGGATCGAACCCAGGTCTCCTGCATTGCAGGCAGATTCTTTACCATCTGAGCCACTAGGGAAGCCTGAGAATACTGGAGTGGGTAGCCTAACCCTTCTTCAGGGTATCTTCCCAACCCAGGAATTGCACTGGGGTCTCCTGGATTGCAGGTGGATTCTTTACCACCAGGGAAGATCTTCTCTTTCTCTGCAGAGCCCCAGTTCACTGTTTTCTGTCTCCTTCCCCCAGAACCCCTCCATCAAAATAGATTTATGCTCAGAAAAAGTGTCTGCTTTTCAATTCAACACCCAAGTCTTCATTTTCTATAACCAAGAAGTATGAACCTTGTATTTTGATAGATGAATTAATTCTATGACATTCAGCTACAACACATTTAAATCCCTGAAACACAAATTTATCAAAACTTTTGTAGTCTTCCCTTGGTAAAAACAAAATATTTCATCCTAAATAGAAAATTGGACAAGCTGGACATTTAATAATAGTTTAATTATAATATATCTCTTGAGATGAATGTACTTAACAAATCTGACTCTAGAGAATTTCAGTATGTTTGAAGAAATTTATTTTGAATTGGCGAATAGAAATATATTCATCACATATTGATTCCGTTGTCAGGTTAATTCCCAAATTTAAGTTACCTTTTAGAGTGCTTTAATTAGTCATTCTAGAAGTTATTTCTTATGATCATTATTATTAATATTTTTGTTGAAAATTTTTGTAAATTTCTCCCTTTGGAACATTTATCGAGTGAGTAAAAGATGCAAATGTGTCTTTTATTTTGGGGGAAAAAAGCTTTAAGAATCTATTTGTTCTTTCAGAATAAGTTTAAGAGACTAGTATCCAAAATATGAGACACTTTCTGAAATATTTGTCTAGGACTTTACAGATGATGTCCTGAAGTCTGACACTGAGTTTCAAAGGTGATCTCTATCTTTGTGAGAGAGTACATTTTAACATATAGTTAAACGTATACGTTTAGTTTAGAGGAATTCTAGTTGGTGTTTTACAGCTTGGGGCATATTTTAGAGGAAACCTGCTCCTCCCACCCCATTCTTCTAAGAATATGAGGATTCTTGGGAAAGACCTGATAATTTCTTAGGCAAAGTACAGAATATTATCCCCAAATCCAGCTTCTACACCATCTATTATTCACCAAAAGTTTTCCCTTTTTCTCCCTTATTTGTGTTTAAAATGAGCCCAAAGTCTACTAGAATGTTGTTCTGATTAGGAATTTATTTCTAATAATTAGTAATATTAGACATCTTTTCCTATCCACTCGAATAACCATTTAAAAATTAATTTCTAGATCAAGAGTTGAGCTAGATGCAAATTACTTTCTCCTCAGAGAATAATTCTTCATACAGCTCCATAACAGTAGATCTTGGATATAAAACCACAGAGTTGGTTCTTCATTCTATAAGAATGGCTCATGTAGAAGATGTGAAATTTTTAGTATAAAAGTGAAATTATCAAACCTGACTTTGGACAGATTGGAAGAAGACTGTTGTTCAGTCATTAAGTCATGTCCAGCTCTTTGCTACCCCATGGACTGTAGCATGCCAGCCTTCCCAGTCCTTCACTCTCTCCCGGAGTTTGTTCAGCCTCTTGTCCATTGACTTGGTGATGCCATCCAACCAGCTCATCCTATTTTGCCCCCTTCTCCTTCTGCCTGCAATCTTTCCCAGCATCAGGATCTTTTCCAATGAGTCGGCTCCTTACATCAGGTGGCCAATGTATTGGAGCTTCAGCTTCAGTATCAGTCCTTTCAATTAATATTCAGGGTTGATTTCCTTTAGGATTGACTGGTTTGATTTCCTTCCTGTCCAAGGGACTATCAAGAGTCTTCTCCAGCAGTACACTTTGAGAAAAGGTTACAGAGGACATCATAGAAATAACAATATGGGGTTATGAACATGAATGCCATGCCAAGTCAGTCAGCTACATGGTTTTCGCTGCAGAAGACAGATTCATTTCTATGTAACCAAATGCCAAGTAGAGCATAGGTCTACAAAAAAAAAAATTGTTTTTCCAAGAAATGATGAATCATTCTCCTGTCCTAAATTCACTATTTCAAATTCAAACAGGAATAATATTATACAGTATCTTGGAAGACATATCTGTTCTTTCCACTCTTGTCCTCTGCCCTTTTTATTTTGAAAGTTGGGTAGGGGGGATGCTATCAGTGAGTGCCAGATGGATATTAAAATAATGCCTCTAAAATATTGATATCTCAAGTACAAATATAAGGAAACTTATTTAATAATTGCTTCTGATGTGCAATTTAGGAGATTTAAGTAACATTTTCATGGGGTAGAAACAGTTAATTTTCCAGGACTAATTTCCAGAGTTCCCATCAACAGTCCATGCATAACATAATGTAAGATGTATTTAAATACCCAAAAGTAATTTCATCAGGCAATGAGCCATAGTTTCTTTTCCGTTTGTTCTTAGTCAGAACACACTCACTGGTTCACTCAGCATCCATCACTTTTATTTTGTATCAGATACTCATTGTCTGAAGTAATAATGGATAAGTGATCCGAAGAATAGAGTATTGCTTTGAACGGCTGACACATTGCAGAATGCTGTGTTATGCAGCACTGTACTGCTAGCCAAAGTACCCACGTTCAGCTCTGAGCTCTTTGCAGATAGCATGCCATTGCTCCCACATTTCTGTATAAAATGTATTGTATAGTGGGTGATTAAAAATGGAAGGCTTTCTCATTTTATTCAGTAGAGTAATAAATGGTATCAATATATGCTGTGTTTAATTTTAATCATATCCCTACCTATACATGTTTTTCATGAAGCATAGTTAAAATCTTGCTTTTTATTTCTTTGATGTAAAGTGTTTTTAAATAGTAACCATTTTGAGACAACAAAATAGACTTCTTTTCTGTTTTTATGTGAATTGTTTGGGATGCAAATTTGCATCAAGTAAAATTAAAGTTCTTCAGGGGGAAAAAAAAAAAAAACTATCTCACCAAAATGCTACTGGTTAATCAGTAAAGAAGACGGTCAAGGAAACACCTTTTGCCATTTTAGAAAGAATCTGAATATGTGATTATTTTCAAATGCGCTCACATTAAACACAAGAACACAAACCCAGGAGAGATCTGTCTTCATCATCTGTCTAACGATGACATCATTACATGAATGCTGTGGCAAAGTAGACACAGTTTACTACAGAAAACAGATAAGACACTTTTTTTTTCTTGTTGCCACACAAAAGGCAAAAATATGGGTGTATTTTGAAATATGGGAAATATATATATATATGCATATATATATGTGTGTGTGTAAGTATAATTTTTAAGAGATACAGACCCCAAAGTTTCAATTAAATGGAGTCTTCAGTTCAGGGAGAAGATAGGGTATATTGGTTAATTGAATTTGTAAGTCACCAGATTGTGAGAATCCCATTGGCCTTATGGAGTTGTATATGCTCTTTCCTTATACATGGTTAGACACAAATATTGGTTTTCTCTGCTGCTTTATTGCATACAGTATAGAGCCTATGTCTGCATCTTTCACTATTTGGAAACTTGAATTTCTTCAGGGTACTAACTGTAACCAGCAGCCTAGATCCAAGATTTCCCTTTCCAAACCACATATCAGACCCCAGTAAGTGAGAGAAGTAGGGAAATAGACCTAAGCTACAATGTTGTTCTGTGAGTGGATGCAATATAAAAAGATGTGCAGTATTGTAAAATTGTCTGGGTATCTTAAAAATATTGTTTTCTAGACTTGAAGTTGTGGGAGATTACATAAAATGCCTACTCCCTTATGGTATTTTTGCTTGCTCTTACTAAATATTAGTATTACAATTTACTTCTCCACACTACAGATTGAGTGTGTCCATTATTCCAGTGTGGTTTATGGAAAGTTCTTTCTAGTTGAGTTGTAGACAGTTGATGCTTTTCTATAATTATATTTATAAAAGGTCATAAACAGTCTCTATCTCTGCTTGGAAATGCCTTGACTATCTTCTAGAAATTTGTAATAGGAATAGTCATTTAACCATAAAGACTTTTCTTGACCTGTAATATTAGCTAAGATTTTAATTGGATAGTTTGCTGCATGATAACATAAAATGAATATATTTCATTAATTTTGGTATTGACAGTGTTTAAATATTTGAACACAATTCCCACTGAAATTCACTTACATTCAGCACTCAACAGTTACTATCTCTCTCTTTCTGGTGAGGCAAATTCTGCTGACCTTTATATTAGAAAATGACACGATTGCCTTCCCATCACAGGAGGGTACTCCACTTGCTTTTCCATTAGTGTGAGTGGACTCACATGGATCCGTGTGCACGCTCCTGTTGTGTCTCCCTTGTGGCTGAGCACACCGTTTCTGAAATGTGGGCCAAGGTAAGGAGCAGTATGGATGGCTGAGCACTGCTGTGTTCTGTGCTGGAAAGTGTTTAGGCTCCGGTATTATCCGGTTATTTGAATAGATCTCTTAACCAGCCAGTCTTCTGTCTTCTCCTCCGAACTGAGTAACTGAGAATAGGTTATTCTATGTTCATAGAGAATTTTTTGATGACTGTATATGACCATATTTTTGTCTCTTCCCCTCAAAAAAATGTTATTAAGAAAATCTTCATCTGTAAAGATGATAAAAATAATATAATACAATGGTCACTTTTATACTCCCCACCTAGATTCAAAAACTATCAATATTTTTCCATATTCACTTTATTTTTATAAATAAAATTTATAAATTTTATTTGAAAGTAATTTGCAGAGCCATTTGAAAGTAATTTGCAGACATTGTGACATTTTAAGAAATTCAGCATGAAAGCTCTAAGAATATGGATGTTGTTCAACATAACTATAATATACAACTTTAAAAAGTAATTACCTTAAAGTTCCTTTTATCCAAGTCATATTCAAATATCTCCATTTGTCTCAAAATTGGATTTTATAGTTCTCTTTCTCCCATCTGCACTAAGGATCTCATTATGTGCCTCACATTACATATAATTATTACTCAAGACAGCTTATAGTGTCATAAATTGCATGAGCTTTAACATGACAGTAGTTTTTCCTTCAGGAACAGCTAATTAAGAAAATGCATAATTGCAAAATTAAGTTCGTGAATAAGAATCCCTAGTACATGGTAGTTGTTTAACATTTCCTTGCTACATATGTGAATTTAGTAATGTCTTTAGTCAACATTGCATTTCACTAAGCACAACTGCAACTGAATATATTTGTGAAACAATAAGACATTACTGCATGAGGGGCATTTTAAAGTCAGTCTATTCTGAAAGAGATGGGAATACCAGACCACCTGATCTGCCTCTTGAGAAATTTGTATGCAGGTCAGGAAGCAACAGTGAGAACTGGACATGGAACAACAGACTGGTTTCAAATAGGAAAAGGAGTTCATCAAGGCTGTATATTGTCACCCTGTTTATTTAACTTATATGCAGAGTATGTCATGAGAAATGCTGGACTGGAAGAAACACAAGCTGGAATCAAGATTGCCGGGAGAAATATCAGTCACCTCAGATATGCAGATGACACCACCCTTATGGCAGAAAGTGAAGAGGAACTCAAAAGCCTCTTGATGAAAGTGAAAGTGGAGAGTGAGAAAGTTGGCTTAAAGCTCAACATTCAGAAAACGAAGATCATGGCATCTGGTCCCACCACTTCATGGGAAATAGATGGGGAAACACTGGAAACAGTGTCAGACTTTATTTTTCTGGGCTCCAAAATCACTGCAGATGGTGATTACAGCCATGAAATTAAAAGACGCTTACTCCTTGGAAGGAAAGTTATGACCAACCTAGATAGCTTACTCAAAAGCAGAGACATTACTTTGCCAACAAAGGTTGTGCTAGTCAGGGCTATGGTTTTTCCAGTGGTCATGTATGGATGTGAGAGTTGGACTGGGAAGAAGGCTGAGCACCGAAGAATTGATGCTTTTGAAGTGTGGTGTTGGAGAAGACTCTTGAGAGTCCCTTGGACTGCAAGGAGATCCAACTAGTCCATTCTGAAGGAGATCAGCCCTGGGATTTCTTTGGAGGGAATGATGCTGAAGCTGAAACTCCAGTACTTTGGCCACCTCATGCAAAGAGTTGACTCATTGGAAAAGACTCTGATACTGGGAGGGATTGGGGGCAGGAGGAAAAGGGGACGCCAGAGGATGAGATGGCTGGATGCCATCACTGACTCGATGGACATGAGTCTGAGTAAACTCCGGGGGTTGGTGATGGACAGGGAGGCCTGGCGTGCTGCGATTCATGGGGTCGCAAAGAGTCGGACACGACTGAGCAACTGATCTGATCTGATCTGATAGCCTAATAAAAGCTAATATGACTTGATCATTTGTTTTGCACCTGGTATGATGCCAAGCACTGAGTACTATTATCTCATTTAATCTTCACAGTAAGCCCATGGGGTACCATTTTATAGATGTAGAGACTGAGCAAATTAAGTATTTTGCTAAAGATTTCAGAGTTGATAAGAGAAATAATCTCCATATAAACGATCTTGAGGGCTGATCATATATGATGCATGCCTGCCTGCCAATTTGCTTCAATCCTGTCCGACTCTTGGGACCCTATGGGCCATAGCCTGTCAGGCTCCTCTGTCCATGGGATTTCCCAAGAAAGAATACTGGAGTAGGTTGCCATTTCCTCCTCCAGGGGATCTTTCCATCCCAGGGATCAAGAATACTGGAGTGGGTTGCCATTTCCTCCTTCAGGAGATCTTCCCAATCCAGGGATCGAACCCCGGTCTCTTATTTCTCCTACAGTAGCAGGGGAGCTCTTCATCACTAGCGCCACCTGGGAAGCCAGTGATTTACAAGTCAGTACTTGCTGTATGAAGGGGTGCCATCTGCCCTTTTGCAGTTCTTTCTTAGCCCCACCTAGCAGACAGGTTGCTCCCTGTGGATCCATGCAAACATCCCAGCAGAAGCACTCTCAAGCATTCTGCTTAATTATTCCTGTCTCCTTAAGGGAACTTTTACTTCTGTAAGGAAGCCCTTTGAAATACGAAGGATCAGTACACAGTTTTTTTGTTCAGAGACAACTTTGAGCAAGGTCATGTCTGTTTCCTGAATGGACAGGGTTAGGATCAGAAAACTGGATGGTTTCCCAGCTCGAAGAGAGCCAAGTTTTCACTGTGTCATTTCATTATTCTCTTTGAAGTAAATTCCCAGAAAATCAGACACACCCATATCCAATGTTAAGTACAAAACATTTCCTAAAGCCAACTGGGCATGATTCAGGAGTTTGCCACCATTGTGGAACGTCCCTACCTTTGTTCCCTTCTATTAATGGAGATAATCGCATATTTCCTGTGACTTCAGGGAGTGAAGTTTAATTCAGCACAGCCATTTTAGTGCAAAGGATCCTGAGTTGTAAAGAGGAGAAATCAGAAAAAGTAAAAGATCAACATTACCTAACATCTGGTCCCATCATAACTGCAGAGTTTAGTCTGTTTTTTCAACCTGCCAGTATAGACTGTTTCTTGTATTTATGGCTTCGTTTCCCATGAAGTGAATGTTTTATTATTGATTCTATAAATTAGCCATATGCTAATTTAAAATTCATGTAGTCAAACTCTTACAGAGAAAATTTTTCCTAAAAATGTGAGTGGATGTATTGAAAAAAATACCTCCCAGAAAGATATCTGACCTGAATTTGTTCTTTTGTGGATTTAACTTTAAATCTGCCAACATATTTTTTAAGTAAACTGTATTAAATGTCAATAAAAAGTCAACGTTAATCATGAGTGATCGCTCCTCTGTGTGAGAAAAATGATTCTTATGGATATAAAAAACTCTGTATGAGTTGCTTTATAAACAACTTATGGAGAAATCAAGCGAGGTTTCACAAAAAATGAAATGTGGAATCAGTCCCATTACTTTGTAGTCACCCAGTTTGTAAACGCTCTGAATGCCTTCATTTGGGGACCTCAGTAAATACTAAGCAGGGAAGCAATTTCCTATCCTGTCTAGTCAGGGTGTCATTACTGCTGCAGAGTCTCTGAGCTAATAAGCTCACAGGAAAACACAACCCACCACAACTTGAAATAGGCTTTTGCTCTCCTGGCTCCTCTTTATCTTATGACTTAAATTGTTGTGTAACCTACTGAAAATCTAGGAATATTAGCTCTCAGTTACCACTTATTCAACCTTAACCTTTCCTCTCACAAATGCCAAGAAGTCCTAGCAGGTCTAATCAGCATATTTTATTTTGCCCTTTTCCATAAGTTATTTGATGGTGTTGATTTGCTGCTAAAGGAAGTTTAAAAAAAAAAAATCCACCAGCCTTTGGATGTATCTCAGTCCCTTAGGGAAAATAGCATTTTGTATCACTTCTTGTTGGGCTGTTTTCAATAGTTATGTTCCCATTTTGGAAGTCCTTTGGGAAAGTTTACTTGTACCATTCACATGTCTTTCATTTATTAAAATACAAAATAAATACCAGTTATTAATGTCCAAATACTTATTACCCTTGGCATCAAGCCTTCTTTCATGCTACTGAACAGTCATTTCTGTCACTACACAGCATGATATAAGTCCTATGTGAAAACATTCACTTCTTGGTTTCCAAGTAACCACACTCATTTTGCTCCAACTTCACTGGCTTTTCCTTTTCAGGCTTCTTAACTGACTCCTCTTTGTCCTCTAAACCTAAGAGTGGGTTAGCACTCAATTCTGTATCTCCTCTTCTCTAGAGACAGCCACTCCTTGGGAAAGCTCCTCATTCTTCTATGTCATTTCATGTCTTAATGGTGATAACTCTCAAAGTTTTATCTCATTTGGAGCTATGAGCTCTAGAGTAATATACATAACTTCTCATTCAACATCTTAGCTATCTGTAAGATTTTACAAATTTATTACAGCCAAAAAAAACTCTTGATATTTTCTCCAGAAGTTTTCTTTCTCTAGACTTCTCCTTTTGGTAAAATGCACCACCACTCAGGGATTCCCAGATGGCACAGTGGTAAAGAGTCTGCCTGCCAGTGCTTAAGACACAGGGGATGCAGGTTTGATCCCTGGGTTGGGACCATCCCTTGGAGGAGGAAATGGCAACCTGCTCCTGTATGCTTGCCTGGAGAATCCCATGGACAGAGGAGCCTGGCAGACTATATATAGTACGTGGGAGTCACAAGAAGTCGGACACAACTGAGTGACTGAGCACATATACAAACTACCATTTAACCAAGTGGTCAAGCCAAATTACATAGGCATTCTTGGTTTCTCTGTTTCCTTTGGTTTCCATATACAGTACAAACCTTGTCATCTCTACTTCCAAATTTTATCTGGAAGTTGTCCCCTGTCTCCACTGATCTTTCACCCAGGTTCCATTGTCTCTTCCCGTACACTACTGAAATAGCCCAATGGCTGGTTTCTAGCTCCCACTCTTTGCCCTCACCAGTCTATACTTTGTACAACAGAGTGATTTAAAAAATTAATGTACATACGATGATGTAACTTTCCTGCTCAAAACACTAAAATAGCTTTCCATTAGCAAGCAAGGAAAATATAACCTCCTGACTGTAGCCTACAAAGCCTTGCATGACCCCCTCCCCTCATCTCCTCCCGCTTTCCCCTCACTCACTCTGTGCAGCCACTCTGTACTACCTGCTTCTCTTCAAACACACCAAAGCTGCCCCTGCCTCATGCACTTACACTCACTGCTCCCTCTCCTCTGATCTCCCTGTGGTTCCTCCTTTATGTCATTAAGGACCATATTGAAATACCATTTTTGAGAATTTATTCCTGCTCCCTCCCCCTGTGAAACTGTCTCTCCAGGTGATCTCAGACTCCACAAGTTGCTTTAGTTTTCTTCATGCCATTACTATGGCCTGGAAATATTATTTATTTTGATAAGTTATCCATTGCCTGCCTTCTTCACTAGAATGGGAGCTTAATGAGGGCAGTGACTTTGCCTCAGACAAAGACCCTGTGATTCCCACACCAGGAATGGTGCCTGACATAATATTCACTTAATAGCATCTGTTGAATAAATGAGTAACTGGTCAGGAGTCTGGGTAAATAAAATCATTTAACACATCATACGACTTGTTTTGTTGCCCTTGAGGAATCACTATTTTCTGTTTGTTTATTAGTTTTTATATCAGTGGTTTATTAACTTTTAAAAAAAAGGCATACCTATACTCTTGCAGAGAGAAAAATGTCTGGATAGATGTGATTTTAAAAAGATTATTGCTGAACAATTAGATTTATATCATTACTTATTTACTGGAAGGTTTTTAATTTTTTGGGGGGGGATGTCCAAATCTTCAAAGGATTATGGCAATGAGCCTTAAACTTCAATGTTTATAATCATCAGCTAGGGGAGCTAGCTGGTAAATCTGGTATTTGGTTCTAAATCCTGACTTAAGAAAACAAAAACAAACCCTTGGTGACCTTGATGCAGCTGTTCCTTGAACTACTTTGAGAAATACTGAGCTTTGAGGTTTGTAACTTCTTTCATAAGTTTGAGAAAACTAGATACATACCTATCTGACTTATCTTTAACAGAGAACCAGATTTTGACACTTAGGTGCCTGCTACTGGGTTCCCAGAGACCACAGCTAAAAGTCATGTGGGTATCTTGTCAATCAAGAGGAAGCCCCAGAGATGAGTAAATTATAACTGAAAGCTTTTCAGCCATTAAAAAGAGTACATTTGAATCAGTTCTAATGAGGTGGATGAAACTGGAGCCTATCATACAGAGTGAAGTAAGCCAGAAAAAAAAATACCAATACAGTATACTAACGCATATATATGGAATTTAGAAAGAAGGTAACGATAACCCTGTATGCAAGACAGCAAAAGAGACACAGATGTATTGAACAGTCTTTTGGACTCTGTGGGAGAGAGCGAGGGTGGGATGATATGGGAGAATAGCATTGAAACATGTATAATATCATATGTGAAACGAATCGCCAGTCCAGGTTTGATGCATGATACAGGGTGCTCAGGGCTGGTGCACTGGGATGACCCAGAGGGATGGGATGGGGAGGGAGGTGGAAGGGGGGTTCAGGATGGGGAACACATGTACACTCATGGTGGATTCAAGTCAATGTATGGCAAAACCAATACAATATTGTAAAGTAAAAGAAATTAATTAATTAATTAAAAAAAAAACAAAACTGAAAGCTTCTTGACACTCTGTTGTCAAGACCAAGTGGAAAGCATATGCAGGAAAGCAGAGATGTAGCCAAGGAAGCCAGAAGACCAGGAAGACAATTAGAGGGGAGGTCACAAACAATTGGAATACAACTGTGCAACTGAGCAGCGGCAGCAGAAGAAGCTTAGGGTGGGAGCAGAGACATTCCTGAATGTCTCTTCAGAAATGTCTCCTTCAGAAACTGCCTGAGTCAGCTTCCCTTAGGCTAATAGGAGCAGTACAGGGACAGGTTAAACTGCCCTGGTGGTGACAATGGGATCCTTAGAATTTTGCACCTCCCTGTTAGTGCATAAGAAATATGCTGTAAGGATATGCAATAGAGACCCCTCTCGTGGTCAGCAAGCCCACCCCCGACTCTTGATTCCCAGGTCACTCAGAGTGAGAATTAGACCAAGAGTTTTGGCCAAGTAGACAGAGTCATGGATATTTGTAGTATGCATACATACTGTGATGTGACAGGCAAACTGGGAGTTAGGTGGGGATAGAGGAAGAGGATTTTTTTTTCAACTTGACATATATTCTGCAATTTCAGTTATTGAGAGCATGCCATCTCAGTGTTATTAGTAACACTTATCCTCATTTTCCAATTCTGTAAATTTAGATGGAACAATTTAAATACTTTTAATTTTTGCTTTCATATTACCGCAAGCCATTTCCTGATTATCTGTTTGTGGTCTTTTGCAGTGTAATAGTAATTTTAATAAAAGCTCTTACTGACATTCTTTGAAAGCTTGTGGAGGAGGAAACTGAGGCTCGGGAACTTGGGTGATTTTCCCAGGGTTGTATAGCCATTAAATATCAGAACTGGGATTCAAAACTAGGTCTGTCTGATCAAAGTCTGTGCCTTGGCTGGGCTGCTTGGACAAAGCCTGGCTTCCCCTCTCTGCTGACCATCCAGTGTACCCTCCACTACCAGCTGGGGGTGCCAGAAGCCCATCCCCCACCTCCACTCCCCACCCCCAGAAGTTGCATCTAGTCACCAAAATGCTGAATTCTAGGAGTGAGGCGAACTGAAACTGCCCCTTGTCCTGAAGGTGAACATTCTGGTCTATCTGATAATGTGAGCGTCAGGCTGAGGCCTTGAATCTGCCCGTGTTCGGCCAATCTGTCTGACTGGACATTTGACTGCTTCTTTGTTCCTTATCATTCACACTCTGAAAACTGAGCCTAGCCCAGAGCTCTAGCTATTGCACTTTGGTTACCTAGCACTTTTGCCCAGTTCTTGATAATAATTTTCCTTGGTAAGAGTCACTGGTTCCAATATCATACCAATGACTCCATAATGACTTTGCTTGTCTATACTTTGGACATCTACTGTTTGCCAATCATTAGCCCTTCTAGAAACCTTGACACTACCTGTATCCTACTCTATCAAGATATAACATTATTTCACTGTGCACAGGATTCTCTACATTTTCTGGAATACTGTGATTTGTGTTAGGGACACCCATGCCTTTAAGTCTGATTTGTGGACAAGAACTGGTCAAAGATGGGATCTTGGTTACTGTTTAAAGCTAGCTTGCTTGAGAAAATAGGTCAGTCTTATTCCTTTCAGTGACCGAGGCCAACAAAGTGGAACAAGAAATGATTTTACAGTCAAGGTGAAGGTGAGTTCAGGTGTCTGGATAAGATACACTTCAAATAGTGTTTATGCTATCTAGATGTCATCCTCAGGAAACCGAGCTTGGAAGAAATCTGCTTCCTTCCATTGCCTGGCTAAATAGATAGGACACAAAAGGAAATCCTGATATAGAACTACACCTGTGTGTGTGTTTGTGTATGTATGTGTGTGTTAGTTGCTCAGTTGTGGCCGACTCTTTGTGACCCCACAGACTGTAGCCAGCCAGGCTTCTCTGTCCATGGAATTCTCCAGGGAAGAATGCTGGAGTGGATTGTCATTCCCTTCTACAGAGGAACTTCCCAACCCAGGGATCAAACCCTGGTCTTCTGCCTCACAGGCAGGTTCTTTACCGTTTGTACTACAGGGAAGTTAATGCAGAGAAACACAGAATCCTGGACGGAAAGTAGAATAAGACTTTTCCATTTTTTTCTCATCCCCTCCCCCCTTCATCCTTTAGCAGAGTTTATTATAGTGACTCGTTGTCAGCTTTCCGTGGAAAGCTGGAACCTGGGAGGGCGTCGGGTCTCTTCTGCACTATTGTATCCCCTGCTGGATGTAAAACATATGCTCTGTCATTGTCAGTTACTGGAGACAACCCATCAGTGAATGTTTAAAGGAACAAAATACCCACAAATTAGCAAATAAACTGTACTGAAGGAAAGATAGGTCCTGACTCAGTTCTCAAATAGTGGATGTGGTGCCCTTAAGTCTTGTTAAAACCATCTACACAATCATTATGAGCCAAGAGTATAATGATAAGCAATAGAAATTTGCTCTTCATATGCACACAGCACTTTTCAAATGACAACTGTAAAATTTCTCGCTAAGGTTCTTAAAGCCCAGAAATAGTTCTATTTGAGGTCTATGCCAAAAGGATGGTTGCATTTAATACATGACTTGCTAAAAGCCATCTAAAGACTCCCTTTCTATTTTTCCCCCTCGCTCTTCTTTCTACCCATGGAGGGGAAGACCAGGTACCATAGTGCAAAATTCTTCTATAGCATCAGTCCTGGAATTACCTGGCTTTGGTGCATTTGTACATAGCAATTCTAATGTAACAGCCAGAATTTTCCCCCTCCTGTTTATTTCTCTGAAGCTGTAATAAGCAATCCTGTGTGACATTGCCTGTGGAGCGGTTGCCAGGCAGCAGAAAGAGATCTGCAGCAGGAGGCGGGAGAGCTGGGGGAGCAGGAGAAGAGAAGGCAAGAGAGGAGGAGGGGATGAGGGCTGAGCTGGTGGGGGCTGGGCTCTGAATCTGCTGAGCCAGAGTTCCATCCCCTTGTCATCTTTCACGTTCCAGGCACATAATGAGCCAATAAGCTAAACCTTAGAGGGAAAATAAAGATGGAAAAGAAACAGTTGAATGTTGTCATTAAACAGGGTGTCAGAAATGTTTTTCATTTGATGAAGAAAAGGTTTCAGATGATTTTTGCTTATTTCTGCTGAACTTTGCTTCTTGGTAAATGTGGCTACAGATGTCATGACAGGGCTGGCTTCTCAGTGGTCCTGCTTTGCTCTAAAACAACAAACAGTTAGCATGTAAAGTCTTCCGGCACTGCGTATGGGGACACACACATTATAACTGGGAAGGTTTCAACATTTGTCGTGGTGGGGAAAAGTAAAACACAAAGAAAGGTGCTCAGCCTTTTATGGAATATTAAGTTTGGGGAAACTTCTTCGTGCCTGAGCCAGGAGGTCATTTAAAGTGTCTCCAGAGGCTGGCCATCTCCCTGTGAGCCTTTCTGTAGTTGGTGAAATTGGGAGCTGCATCTTTTGGCTTCATCAGAATCTTGCTCTAATGAGACTAAAACGATTGGACTGGGATCCGAGCAGAGGGGTGGGGGCAGATGGCACACAGGTCCCCGCATGCTGGCCTGGATGTCCCCCAGCACAATGTGTCTTGCCTTTTGCCAGCCTTCCAAGCTGTCTAAGACTAGTTGGACACTCTCCAGTGGTAACAGACAATGATTTTTATTTAGATGTTTGATTATTCTTGTTAATCAAATAGAACCAGAACAGAAGGTTTGTTCAAAACAAACAATGTATTTACAGATAGCTTTGTTTGGTGGATGTACATTTTAAGCCTCTGAAGTTGCTAGTCATCCTTCTCAGAAGCTGCACATCCACCATCTGGAAGGAAAAAAAAAATGGGACAAAGCCTGTTAAAATGGCAAGATGAGCCGAATGAATTTGGATTCACGTAATGATGATCAAGTTTCTTTTTTGCTTTATCAATGGGACCTGGGGGTGGGAGTGGAAAGTAAACTGAGGATGAGCAGCTCTGAAGATTGTGAGGAAAAACAGCTGGGGCGCCTCAATGGTCCCTCACTGTCCACTCAGGCTTGTTTTTCCTGTTCAGTGGCCTGGCCTTTTCATCCCAACTAAGGTCATCATCAACTCAATGGACATGCGTTTGAGCAAACTCCGGGAAATGGTGAAGGACAGGGAATTCTGGCATGCTGCAGTCCACGGGGTCACAAACATTAGGACACAACTTAGCGACTGAACAACAACAAGGTCATGAATAAATCAATCAAGGGTAGCCAGTGATTTTTCTGCACATTTTAGGAGGATGATAATGTATCAGAAGAAAAATACTCTTTAGCCACAAGCCACACAAAGAGATAAGAAGGAAATTCAGTTGTGGAACAAATCAGAGAGCTGAAATGACTGAAAATAAACAAACCAAATCCACCAGAGAACCAGAGCTGGATGCGGGGACAAGCTCTCTCTGCTGTATCCCAGAAGGCCAACACTTTTTCCGAAGGAACTACAAAATATTTACAGACGTCTGACAGTTCTCACGGCAACACAGTTGGAGCATGGCCACTCGAGCTCGCTGGAATGTCCTGTGATTGAGGTTTTGTCTATATTGCTCAGCAGGAGAAACTAATCAGGGAAGCTGTTGGTTCGCCCGACCACTTGGGTTAACGACAGTCTCCACAGAGCCTCCTTGGAAACTGAAGATGAAATATCACACTATTTCATGTGAAATTGCATTTTTAATCAGAGTAAAAGAAAATACTCTCAAGTCAGCCTTGTAGTTGTGCCACATTGGAAATTTCTATCAAACTATAATCATTCTTCGTTTTTTCCTCTTTATTTAATAGATTTTATCTCCTAAAGTCTGGTTTTTATTATATCAAAGTTATACATGTATTACAGATTGTTAAGGGGACTTCTCCTAGTCTTGTTTGAGATTCCAAAGTTAACAGCAGTAGATGATATAATCCCCATATGTTAACGAGAGAAGATAGACTATATATGTAGGACTTGCTAGAGGTGGTCAAAACCCAATACTGTGGGCTTTGCACCATCATCTACCTCCTTCCTAGATATAGGAGATTTCTCACATAACTAGAGATCTTTTTTATAATAGAGTTGACTATAACGTGAATGTCTAGCATTGCTCCTTCATTTCCTCATTCTTCTCCATCTCAAACCATACAGGAGGGTTCATGAGACTAATGTCACCATGGGAATGGAACATTATAATGGAATCCTTGATGGAAACTGACTGATGTCTCTGGGAGTTTGGGAAGTCATGTGTTTGGAGAGCAGCAGCTTTTGGCATTGTATTTTTCCAAAGCAAAACAAAGGCCTCATCCTGAACCATGAAGGAAGAAATACAGGAGGGTGGAAAAGACAAATTACTAGCCCTAAGACAAGGGTTCTGGTCCAATTAAAATTTCAAGTGAAATACATTTGATGGATTTAACTCTGTTGGAATAGATTAAACAGATTCCATTTTCTACATGCAAGTAATGCTTAAGAAAGAAAGTGAAGTCGCTTAGTCATGTCCAGCTCTTTGCAACCCCATGGACTGTAGCCTACCAGGCTCCTCCGTTCATGAGATTTTCCAGGCAAGGGTACTGGAATGGGTTGCCATTTCCTTCTCCAGGGGATCTTCCCAGCCCAGGGATCAAACCCAGGTCTCCTGCATTGTGGACAGACACTTTACTGTCTGAGCCACTAGGGAAGCCCCGCCAATAATTCTTAGGGAAGGACTAAGGACCGGAAGAGGAAATCAAATGCACAGCCTCCTTATAAACACACCTGTGCACAGTACCTATAATGTACACATAATAGTGGATCTTTCCTCATGTGGTTTAGATTGTCAAAAGAGGGTTAACACAATTTACAATGGGGTTGTGTTTTTTTATTTGCAGTGCAAATAGGAAAGTACTTTTCATCCAGAACCTTTCCAGTGCAGAAGCAACACATAATTTTCAGAGTAGGAAGGATAAAGAAAATGGAATCTGCATCTTCCTTTGAAGAACCCAGCCCTAGATGCCAAGAATAACAGAACAAACAGATTCCTGTGAGAGGATAAGCAGCTCTTCGATCCAGGGAGCTTTGTCATTTTTCGACTCCAGCACATTTTTCATAGTTTGCCACAGTGATCTTCAAATGGATAAATGGGTATGGTCAGAAGCAAGTTAATTCCAATCTAGTCCCTTTTTTAAGGATAACAGATATCCTCAAAGAGAAGTGGCAAAAGGCAATGGTAGATGAAGGTAATAAAAGCAACCTGAAAATGAATGGATTCAGAAACCTATTAAAGTAAAGCATGGCTTTAAAAGATTTTTGAAATTATTCACATGTCACACTCCTGGAAAAACAATGGTTTCTCTCAGCCATTCCTTCTTAAATGTTTTGTTTTTGTTTCCAGAAATAACAGGTTTAATTAAATGTGCAAGATACACTCAAGTGATCCAGACTAATGCACGCAGGGATTTCAAAGTCTCTTGGAAGATTTTAGGAAGGATTTTGATTTGCCAGGCTCAGATACTAATGGGGAAAGCTGGTCTTCAGGGAAAGAGCATGAGCACTGTGTATGGCTCTGTTACTACTGTCAAAGCCAGTTATTACATTATTGGGAAAGAATGGTTTCAAAAGTATCTAACATTAAGTAAACTGGAAAGGAAATTAACTGTATTAAACTCCTTATATGTGCCAGGGTACTCTCACATGCATTATTTCAATTAAATTTTAAAACCACCCAAAGGAAATTGATCTTATTGCCCCATTTTTAAGATTCATAAGCCAAGAATCTGTGAAAGCCAGGAATAGTAGCGTGTCCAAACCCAGGGCATCTGATGGCAGCTCCAATGCTCTTTCCATTACATTGACTTATCCTCTATGCTAATGAAGATGCATGATCAGGAAATGCTGCCCCTGATCAGAAGGTCAAGGTGGTGATGCACTAAAAATATGCCACTCTTTTAATCCAGAACAATACTATCCTTGAACAACCCTGTTAGAACACATTTATCTGTTAAGGATTATAAACCAACATCAAGCATTCAACATGATTCAACAGGAACAGTCACAAAATGTAGACAAGTGTGATTTACTGAACTTGAATACACATGTTAGTTTCAGGAACACATAATGTGACCTTAAGAATTAATTTTATGTGAGGGGGAAAAGACAGAGAAAGGTTGAGTGAGAATTGCAAATCAATCAAGGCCACTGGTGCTACTTCAAAATGTTGCTGTGTATCTGTGATTAGACATTTGAAAGCAGGCTAAATAAAAGTCTTAAGCTTTATAAGGAATAAATGCATTGTATATTTCACAACTAGTACTGTCTTCTTATGAGCCACAAAGATAATGAAAGCAGCTAAGTACATATTGTAGGTAGGCTGGCCAGCCTCTATTTTATTTGTTACACAGAATAGCACCCTGGCAAGTCACTTGGATGTTTAACACTGGACTTTGAGTCTGGTGACTTGGCCTTCAGTCCTTTTGTCACCATTAACGTGAGATTTTTTTTCAAGTGAATTAGTCATTCTTGGCTTTATTTTCTTAGATGCTTTATGGAAATGTGCTTTAACATATATTAGTATTCTTGCCTGGAGAATCCCAGGGACAGAGGAGCCTGTTGGGCTGCCGTCTATGGGGTCGCACAGAGTCGGATACGACTGATGTGACTTAGCAGCAGCAGCAGCATTTATGAGAGTTTAGTAAGTGCATTCACAATATGTGTTGTTAAACGAATTAGTAAAATAATGAGTTGGTTTAATTTTTTTCAAAGGAACCATAATGATCTAACTTTTTATTAACTGGGATTTATTGAACATGTCCAACAACTAGGCTCTTCCAGAAGACTTTATGCCAAAGTAAATAAAAGGGTGAGTGAGTTCTCCTCAGAGTTCTCTGCCAAGGACACATAGCATGTCAGATTTTTCCAACGAAACAAATGTGACTTGAAATAGGATATACAATGTGAACAGAAAGGAGTATAGATTTACAAATAAGCTAGAGCATCCACATACTACTTCCAATTAATAACGTGTCATGTTATAGAAAGGCTGCTGGGTCAGGAGTGAGCAGATAAATGTGATTTGTTACTGGTTCTAGCATTAAATAGCTCCAAGCCTTTGGTTGTCATTTATTTCCTCTGGTTCTTGGTTTCCTCAGCTATAAAATGAACTGTAGCATGGTACTGAAGAGGTAAAATGAGGGGTGGGCCAAAATGTCAGACAGTCAAGAAGAAGCAGACATTTAAGGAAAATACACATTCTGAGGGAAAAAGCACCATATTCAGCCAAACAGAAAGATTGACACCCATGTAATTACACTAATGTAGCAAATAGAAGGAAAATTTCAAATAATTTTATGTTTGTCTATAAAGTAAGGATTAAATAGTGTGAAAAACAATCAGAGATCTTTGAAATTACTCCAAATAGTCTTCTTAGCCTAAGTTTACTTATACAAAAAACAGGGATTCAGAATAACTACATTGTAAGGAACTGGGTGAAAAGAAAATAAGACAAGATAGCAAATATGAATTTAAATATTATTCAACTGCTATAAAAAGGTGAACATATGAATACACAGATATTGAAAAATGAGTTTTAATATACTATTACATTAAAAATATAGAATAATACATAGTCAGATAGCCTTATATATATTTATATATATATGGAAATGTATTAACACAATTTTGGAAACTGTTTCTCACTGGGAAAGCTATTAGGATTGGATATTTGGGTGAGGGTAGTGATGTAAAAAGGATTTGTATATTTATTATATGTGCTTTGCATTGTGTACCCATTGAGAACATATGCATGCATTACATTGCACCATTATTATTTTTGGGGGGGTACACATAAAGAAAGAAAAAAAACAACATGGGCTATAGGTCAGGTAGCACTGGGATTTACCCTAACCCTGTTCCTTGTTAGTGCTGTATATTTGGATAAGTTAATTAGCTTATTTCACTAAATTTTTCTTATCTGCAGAACAGAGATGAAAATAACCACTTTCAAGTGTTGTTGTAAGGATTAAAGATAATGTATGTAAAGCACCTGAAACATATTTGAAATTTAATAAATTGTAATCATTATATGAAGATAGGTGAGATAATCTTGGTTTTATTTTGTGGATCAATGAAGTGAATTTTTATCAGAATCCTTTATTGCCTGATACAAACTCCTCTCCTCCTTCTCATTTCCCCAGTTAAAAAAGAAATCAGAGAACTGGAAAGAAGAGGGAAAGAAGAGGCAATAACTGAGGAGGCAGTCCATTCTTCCTGTAACTGGGAAACCTTCTCTGGCAGCTCAATGGGCTACATTATCATAGAGGAAATGTAAAAGTTTAAGGGTCTTTACTCTTAAGAAACCTATAGACAGCAGGTGAAAGAAGCACTGTAAATGTGTGTAGACTGAGTCTAGGAAGCTTCCTGAAGGTAGATTTTAGCATATTGTTACACAATTCTACATCTCCCCCTCATGACGTTTTCCTCCCCTTTTTCCCACTCCCCCTTGGGAGATGAACTCAAAAGTAGAAAGGCTGTGGTTTGAGGCAGCTGGTCATCCAACCCACAAGTCTCAGCTACCCCCATCAAGGTCAAATCATGTAAAATCCCTTTCAATCTTTGATACGGTCCTGGCATGAAAAGCAAATAAAACACAACTGACATCAAAGTGAAGACTTAGGAGGTACTCCAACTCCTGAAAATTTTTATAATGATGGTTCAGAAGAAAGATTGGTATTTTAGTGGAAGGAAGAAGAATGGTTGCAATGTCAAGGCCTGTTGTCAATGGAACAAATAGGTATTTTTGCTGTGAGTTTTTAAAAACTTACAGATGAAAATGGGCTTCCCTGGTAGCTCAGCTGGTAAAGAATCTTCCTGCAATATAGGAGACCCAGGTTTGACTCCTGGGTCAGGAAGATCCACAGGAGAAGGGATAGGCTATACACTCCAGTATTCTTGGGCTTCCCTGGTGGCTCAGCTGGTAAAGAATCCACCTGCAATGCAGGAGACCTGGGTCCGATCACTGGGTTGGGAAGATCCCCTAGAGAAAGGAAAGGCTACCCACTTCAGTAGTCCTGGAGAATTCTATAGACTGAATAGTTCGTGGGGTTGCAAAGAGTCAGACAAATGAAAATAGCTCAGAGCTCCTTTACTTAAGAAAGGAGATGACCCTGCTATATGTAATGGTGAATGCTCTCTGAAACTCTACACCTCTCTGTTTAGGATTAGGGTCATAGACATACTTTGTCAAATTTCTTATTTGATTCCTATTTACTCAGGAGTCACCCCTAGCTTCCCTAGTATATAAAGAAAAATATATTTCTTCTTGCAAGGAGTGGGGCTATGCAAGCAGAATATGGCCTGACTTTCAGCCTCACTTACCCCTTTGGTCTGGCTTTTTTGTGCAGTGAATAACCAGCGCAACTCGGTACAGCTACCCTATCCTCGTATATCCAAAGTACCGATCAACCTAGAACACATGCTGTGTTTTCCCATCTTTGTATCTTTGTTCCTGTCATTTCCTTCCTCTGAGCTCAAAACTGGCCTTTGATCTCAAGACAACTAATAGAACTATGGTAAATGTTTCAAAAGAAATTCTCCAAAAAATAAAATCTTATGGGTTAGGTACTCTTGTCACTTCTTCCAGGTGAAAAGCAAACAAACAAACAAAAAAAATTTGAGAATCACTAAGTTATTTACCCAAGGTCACACAGATAGTTAGTAACAGGCCAAGTTTGGAACCCAGGTTTCTACAGCTCAGAAGCCCAATTTTTAACACCACTACTTTTTAGTCCCTTTCTAATGACAAGATGTGATTAACATTCAAGCATTTTAATGAAAATTCCAGTTGCATACTTGATTTGAGTAAAAGGAAGACTATTAAGGAATCATGTGAATTGCCCAAATAAAAGAAATTATTGGAAGTAATCATAGCACATAGACATCTTATAGATATTAAAAGAAATTCCTACAGCCTACCTCATTGATGGAAAGTGGTTACAATTTCAACCTACCTCCAATTCAGAATTCAAATAATTCTTTCTGCCATCATCTGAGACACCCTGTTGAACTGACCTCCAGTCTCTGAGTTAAGTATTTCTATGGTAAAGATCATGGTCCTCATGTTGGTTGACATAGAAATAAACCCTCCATATGAACTACTTCTTAACTCTAAGCCCAAGAAGGACAAGAGACTGTAAAATGAGCTGCTTGAATTGGAGAAAAATATACTCTACACTTTACTCTTCATCAAAACTCACTCTGACACTAAATTATTAAATAAACTGTTGGGAAATGAAGCTCAGAAAAAGGAAAAAAGAAAAAGCCTAATTTCCAACTCAAGATCAAAGAAGCTCAGTCAGCCAGAAAATAGTCAGATTGTTAGGACAGTGCTTGAAAGCAATTCTCCATCTCATCTGCTTTGGAAAGATTAGCAAATTAATCACATGGAAAAATGAAGGAACAGAAGGTATAAAGCTATACACAACAAACAAACATAAAAAAGACATTTTAAACACAAAATCAAAAGCTGAAAGAATCAAGGTAAGTGTAAGCAAAACTCTACCCTAAAATACTTTTTTCATACGCAATGGAAAATTTTAGAAAATAGAGGTTATCTTCTCTTGTGGCAATAAAGAAAGTGAGGTGAGTTTTGTAGCAATTGCTAGTACTATTTGCCAGACATTTTTGGTTCTCCACTTTCCTGCATGCTCCTTAGGACTAAGTTTCCTCTCTTGATACTTGAGTGGAGGCATGTAACTAGATTGGGCCCATGAATTCTACTCAGAAGATGCATTATATGGTGGCTTGATCATTTACGTGACATTGACAGACCATGCAAAGCTTTTGTTATCCTTTAGTACAGAACTGACAATGTTTTCAGATTCATCACTGTCCTTGTGTAGCTACAATGAACAAGACCCCACTAATAACCTAAGACAGTCATGTACAGTGGGCCAGAAATAAATTTTGTTATTTTAAGAATTGGAATTTTGGTATTTGCTGCTGCAATATAAACTATTCTATCCTAACTAATAAGACAAACATTAAATGAGATTGAGCAACAATGAAAACAGAAACTGAACAACTGATATCATTGTTAAAGTTAGCATTTACTAGAAATATGAAGTAAAACAATAAAAACTACAGAGCATACTAAAATGCAAGACAAAAAGGTAAATATGAAAGGTAGAACCTGGAAACATAATTTGTGAAAATTAAGAATTACGGGTAAAGACAAAAACGTGGCAAATAATCGAATAAAGTAATCTTTTCAGGTAGAAGAAATGACTTTTTTGGGGAAAAAAAGCTCTTCATATATCAAGAGAAATTATTAAACATAAAAAACAACAAAGTGACTTATGAAAATCCATTAACCAATCAGAAAAAAAAAATCTGAGACTGGGCAAAAGTTTATCAATAAAACACAAGCAAATTTTAAACATCTAAAACAATCTATGTTTTAAAAAAGAGGAATGACTAAATAATGCTGATTCTACCTTATGCAGTATTATATATCTGTTAAAATTACTGTTTTGAAGATCAAATAAAAATAGGGTAAAACTATATCATCTAATGTAAAAATTTTAAAGTGGAACCCATAGACTTATGTTTCTCTATAAACAAAAGTTTGTGTAAGTTTTGCATTTTAAATTAGCAGGAAAGTGAAATTTTAAAAACACATCATGTTAGCACTTTGAAACAGGAGATTATTATCACAATATTTATTGTAACAATAAACTATAGTAAGCATTTAAGTTAATGTACCAAGACTCAAGAGCATAAAGAAAGGCTACTTTATTTCTTGAAGACTTGCTTTAAATGAGACAGGTATTATGCCTTACTAAGTAATATGATAAAGCCTAAAGTTTACTTTTTGGGGGTTCCAAAATCACTGCAGATGGTGATTGCAGCCATGAAATTAAAAGATGCTTACTCCTTGGAAGGAAAGTTATGACCAACCTAGACAGCATATTAAAAAGCAGAGACATTACTTTGCCAACAAAGGTCCGTCTAGTCAAAACTTTGGTTTTTCCAGTAGTCATGTATGGATGTGAGAGTTGAACTATAAAGAAAGCTGAGCACTGAAGGAATTGATGCTTTTGAACTGTGGTGTTGGAGAAGACTCTTGAGAGTCCCTTGGACTGCAAGGAGATCCAACCAGTCCATCCTAAAGGAAATCAGTCCTGAATATTCATTGGAAGGACTGATGCTGAAGCTGAAACTCCAATCCTTTGGCCACCTGATTTGAAGAGCTGACTCATTTGAAAAGACCCTCATGCTGGGAAAGATTGAAGGCAGGAGGAGAAGGGGACGACAGAGGATGAGATGGTTGGATGGCATCACTGACTCAAAGGACATGAGTTTGAGTAAATTCCTGGGGTTGGTGATGGACAGGAAAGCCTGGCGTGCTGCAGTCCATGAGGTCGCAGAGTTGGACAGGACTGAGTGACTGAACTGAACTTAAAGTTTCATAAGGAATTATTTCTAGCTTTTCTTCCTATAACAGACATATTCTATAACAATTGTTATTTATTGTTAATAAGAGAAATATGAATGTGTAAGAACAGTACAGTAAAATTAATCAATTTTAAGAAAAAATATTTAATTCTTATGAAAACTAATTAACCACTTTGCAGTGTTTCTGCTATCATTATATTTTTTTATTACAGGATGGTCTAATTCCTTTTAAGATGGTTTTTAATTTGGAGTGGTGGTAGTGACACATCCCACTGATGTATTTGAGCTATGTGTAGAATGTTTCCGTTTGAAGAGTAAAACTTGCTGATGCAAGGCGAAACCCCAGAAAGCCTCAGAAGCTAGAGGAAGATAGTAATTGTTGGATTCTTAGATCCTGAGGTTATATACAATTTCTACATTTGCTTTAGGCTTTTAAGTAGAGTCACATCCTTAGGCACTTAAAATATATGCTACTGTCACTATTACTGATAATATCTGTAATGAGTCCTGAGCGCACAAAACCAGTGCCACCCGCCTACAAAGATAAATATGCTTTGGTCTAGTGGTCATAACAGATTGCAAAGGCTGCTGCATATACCTCAAAATAAATCACTGACTTCAAAATCAAGGCTAAATGGCTTCTCTGCTCAGGACATAATGTGATGCACATTCAACATAATTTTCTTTTATTGAAAAAATTTATATTATGAATAAATACATTACATGATGGAAGGAAATGCACTAAAATTTAAATGTGGATATTACTGGGAAGTGACTTTTACTTTCTTCATTTGTTTTACCGATTTTCTGTAACAGCTATAAACATATGAATTACTTTTGTGATAAAAATTAAAATTAAGCTACAAAAATGTTCAACATAAAAATGAAAAGAACGTTATCAGTGTTTTTTTTAAAAGAATTTATTTTATATAGTTTTTACTGAAATAAATATGTGTGTGTGTGTGTGTGTGTGTATGGTATAAGTTTCATTCCAGATTTTGGGACAAGACCTTCTAAATAAATCACTTTTTGATGTAAAATACTTTGTTAATATTATCACTCCATCTTGCACACCCACTCCCCCTTCCCATCTTAGTCTAGCTGCAGAATGTTTGGTATTTCATTATATTGCAAGAGGGCTGGTGAGCAAAACTACACAGGTAGACTCCTTCACTAAGTTTTATGTAGTAAGGTTTCTTTCCTTCACATATGCTGCATAGATAGGCTCTTGTTAGCTTTCTACCCCCTGCAGTCATCTTCAAGGACTTAATGTTGACTAGGCACTCTTCCCCTTGTGAATATGGAAGGTTTATTTCAGATCACATCTTGTCATTTTCAGTGATTTTAATGAATTATGAAAGTCTAATCTTGTAAGACTCCTCCACCCACATCTTCCCCCAGCTCCCTACACTTTGCATTTCCCATTGCCTCTGGGCCTGAAGTTTCATTCATTTGAAAACTGTTCTTGGAAAGATCTCCCCTCCTCCAGCTGTTAATCTGTCATTAATGGGCCATAAGTCATTCAGATATACTGCACTATTATGCAACCTCAACAGAGTGGAAAAAATCATTTGCTTTCCTGTCAATGTAAAAACTTTTATCTTCTTTGACAGTTTTATTCAGAAAACCTCAGCTTTATTTTAATTTGATTCTAATGATGGTTTTCAGAAAATGATTTTGAGTAAATAAAAGTTTAGAGCAATGACAGCTGTCATGATTTCTGTGGTAGTTTCTTTCAAGGAATATTTTTTGAAAAGTTGCATTTCAGATACAGGGCATCATTTTTGGCACAGTGGATGGCAGTTAATTATTCAGAGCTGGTAATGTGGTAGTATTTACTCAGTGGGGAATTTACATGAGGAAGGCCCATATTGTTTTACCTCGTCTCTTTCCTAGCTAGAACTTTCTTGAGCAAAGCAGATTTACATACATCCCCATAACTTTGAACTTAGAGCAATTGTTGATTGTCCTTACAAGGTGAAATGACCTTCACATTCTCTATTCATAAAAATAATGAGCTGAAATGCATACAGGATGCAGTGGACTAATGAAATGGCTTTTGGGTCCATTTTTACTCTGAACTGCTGTGTTAAAACCAAGGGTGAAGGTATATATAACAATCTGAGATTGCTTTATTTGTGAACTTCATTAATGAAATTAAGCATAATTATGGCCCTCCCTACATTTTCAAACTCATTTTCATTTAATGGAGAAATATTAACCACATTTGACCTAACAAATCTGTAATAAATTTATGCTTGCTTAGTAGTGGTTAAAATACAAAGACCAAAACCTACATTCTGGAGAGAATTGTATTTGGAAATATTTGCATCAACTTTTCACAAAGCAACATGACGAGCCGAAGTCTACATTAGCCCAAATAATGAGCTATTTAATGGCAGTTCATTAAGTTACTGATAATTATGCTTCTTGAGAAAGAGGGTAGTGATAGCTGAGGAAGCAAAGGTATGACATCTGCACATTTCCAGTCTTAAGAGTTCTATGTATGAGCAAGCTGAGAAATCCATCATCCTACAACAGCTAAATTAATAGCATGTTAAATGATTTTAAGACTGCCTTGTGGTTTCAAAGGAACAGCTAAGATCAGCTCAGGAATGAACATTAATGTAAAAAACAAGGTGGACTTTTTCCTCTCAAAGCTTATATTGTTTCAGACTTGCAATGATATAAAACAGATAATAAGTATAATGCCAGAGAGGAATAGTTCTTTTGTTTGTTTTGCTTGTTTACCTGGATGGAGGCAAGGTGAATGATGGCTGTCGTGGGACTGCTGAAGAGGAAGCGTTGCAGAGAAATGTCTTTCAATATTACAGAGATTTGTTTCAAATTGTTAACTTGCAGCAATGTGTCATCTCTGAGGAAGTCAACATATACCAATATAAGATGATGCTAAGTACGAAGTTCTATATTTTGCAATTTTGTTATTAGGAATTAAGCAACAATGGAGAAAGTTCTTTTCTTCCTTTTATTTTTTTATTTTTCCAGATTGCATCTTAATGCTAAATTCCTCAGGCTTTACTGAGGAAAAATACATTAGTGAGAGGATTATGTTCCCTTTCCCCCCTAATTATTTTAAACTGACAAGTTCAAATCCAACAAGGAAGCTTTTCTAAATCTGAAAATGTTTCTCATCTGAAGATCTAAAGGCCCTAATAGTTTATAAGCTCTGCCTGCATAATTTAGGCAGGATGGTAAACACAGCTTCGAGAAATTTTAAGCCATGCTTTCTAGACAGCATTAGCTTTTATCCTCACTAGATGAGATCTTATACCAGACTGAATTGTTCCATTGTATGGAAACAAAAACCATACAGATTTAGCAAATGTTAAAAAGCACATTAACTTCACCATAGTTAAGAAAAGACTTAACATATTCACTATTTAACTAAAAGATACACACTGGACAACCATCTCTCATTCTTGTAGATAAATATTTTGTTAATTAACACAAGTGGAAGTTTCCTTAGCAAAAATCTAATAAGTGGCAGGATATGCCATCAGAGTAACCTAGGAAAGGGGTACTCTGATGTCAACTATAATTTGTTTGCTTTTTTGTTTAACTATGTCCATTTAATATCTTTCTGTCTGTTTAGCTTGAGTGAGGGCAGTTTATCATTGCACCAAATGTCCTTCCCTCCCCTGTGGGAGAGATGGGCTCTGCAGGATCAAACCTCTGGACCTCATTAGTGAGCATCAGACAGAGTGAGAAGGAAGAGGGCGAATCATTCCTTCTCATGCACAGGCATGGTGATGTTACCCAGCTGTGGTCCCTCCAGACATCACAACAGATACATCAGTTCCCAGCTGAGCATTTCCAGGGTTAGAGCCGGCAGACAGAAAAAAGAGAAACACTTGTTAACCACCCAGTCCTTAGGGACCAATTCCATATTTACACACACAGGGATTGTGAGCAATCATATTGTTTTGATTCATTCTGGGAATACTTTTTAAATGTTACTTAGAGGTCCTGAGAACCTGTTTAAATACTTACAGATTTTTCAGTTCCATTGTCCTTTGTGATTTTTCAGAATTTGTTTTCAATTAGTTTGGAGAGTGAAAATCTGGTTTGGAATTTATGCAATCTTGGTAACTACTCAGGTGTTCACTGCCAATACATATATATATATATATATATATATATATATATTTTTTTTTTTTTTTTTTTTTTTTTAAGCCACAAAGCAAAAGGGCTTGTTGGAAGAAGCACCTTTAAATAAATATATTATTTTCAATGTATAAATAGAATCACTTGGAATAATCTCTCTGAGATAACACAGTGTTCTTTCTAGTCTTGATAATTCTCTGCTTTACCCTGGAGGACATTGTCTTTCTTGTTCACAGTTAGACGAACATGAAGAAACAAAATAAAAATTATTATAATTTATTAATAGGTACTGTATTTGCAGTACTTAATTTGATTTGAATAATAAATATATGATACTACTTTTTATCTTTGTTTTACAGATCAAGAAACTGAGTCACAAAGACAAAGATTTGATGGCAGTCTGCCTGACTCCAAATCCTGGGCTTCCACTCCACAATGTTTGAATCTAAGACAATATCCTGCTAAATGACGGAACCCATCCATCTCTTCCTTCCCAAGCACTCTGCATGCCTGGTGATAAGTGGAGAACTGCTTTCTTTCAGTTTGCTCTTTAAATGACTGACATAATCACATAGTGAGTAAAGACATGACTTGAAGTTTGACTGAACCTGGGTTTCCAGCTCTTCTTCTTACTGGCTGTGACCTTTGGTGAGTTACTTAGTTTTTCTTAGCTTCAGTTTCTTGGTCTATAAAAAAAGGGGATTATAATTCTTGTCTCATAGCGTTGTTTTAAAGATTAGTAAGATAATATATACAAGATATTTAGCACAGTGATAAGCCCTGAATAAATGGTAGCCTTTTTGTAATAAAATATAATTTTTAAACATTGGAGTTTCTTATGACTCCAGTTTCACCCTTTTTCTACTGTCATCTGCATCTGCTAAGCTGTCTCCTATATCCAATCTGGAACTTGCATTCAAAGCCTTTATCTTTCAAGGCCAAGAGCTCAAGATGGCTAGAACGCCCAAGGGACCAAATTCTGGAAGTTGCCTAAGACGCCTCACTATCTTCAACCCCCACCCATGATCAAGTCATCCTATTGATTCTTATTTCCAGTGCCCATTTATCACCACTGCTACAACTTTGGATCCGATGGCAAACTTCTTTATTCTGCCTCATTGTTTCCTCTTGACTAGAATTCCTGCCTCAAATCTCACCTGGTTTCATTCCTTTGTCCATTCTGCTATGAGAGAGATAGTAATTATACATATCTTACACCTATCTATATAATTCTATTATCCCTTGTTATAATAGCTCCCCATTCTCCTGTGAGTTGCACACATTTTAGGGAACGTGAACGTGTTCGCTGGACACTAAAGAAGAAAATATTGTGTTTTTTTTTTTCTTTTTTTTCTTTTATTCTAACAACTATTTTGTATATGTTTGGGCTTCCCTTGTGGCTCAGCTGGTAAAGAATCTACCTGCAATGAGTGTAGACTTGGGTTCGAACCCTGGGTTGGGAAGATCCCCTAGAGAAGGAAAGGCTACCCACTCAAAACATACATTTTTTAACATATGTAGTATAGTCATAAACTTGTACATATGAGTAATAGTTAATTTTATATGTCTCCTTGGCTAGGCCACTGCACTTAGATATTTGATCAAACATGTCTGGCTGTTACTGTGAATATTTTTTTTAAGATAAAATTAACTTGTAAGTAAGTAGATTTACGGTAAAGAAAATTACCCTCCATCATGTGGGTGGTCTTCATCCAATCCTGTGAAAGCTTTAAGAGAAAACCTGACCTCCCCTAAGGGAGGAAGAATTGTGCCAGCAGAGTGCTAAATCAAATCTTCACTAGTACTTAGCCTGCCAGTCTGCCCTGCAGATTTTGGACTTAACAGCCTCCACAATCATGAGTCAATTCCTTAAAATAAATCTATCTTTCTCACCTGTATACCTATCCTTTTGGTTCTAGAGAACCCTGACTACTACAGTATTTTTAAAATACATATGGTGTTCTCAAAAGCTTTTCAAAACCGCTGTTATTAAGCTTTTTTTAACCTGCGTTTTTTTTTTTTTTCTAGGTGTTTTATAGTTTCAAGTCTTCCATTTAAGTCATGAATTGCAGGCTGAACCCTTACATTCAAAAGTGCTTGTGGTTATCTAAATACATATGATTCTTTAAAAAAAAAAAAAAAACAAACTATTTGTACTGGGGTAGAGCTGATTAACAATGCTGTGATAGTTTCAGGTCAACAGTGAAGGGACTCAGCCGCACACGTACAAGAATCCATTCTCCCCCAGACTTCCCTCCCATCCAGGCTGCCACATAACATGGAGCAGAGTTCCGTGCGTTGTACAGTACAACTTATTGGTTATTCAGTTCAACTATAGCAGTCTGTACATGTCCATCCCAAGCTCCCTAACTATCCCTTCCTTCCAACCTTCCTCTGACATCCATAAGCTCATTCTCCAAGTCTCTTTCTGCTTTGTAAGTTTATTATATAAACAATTCTTGAATGCTTTTGCAGTTGCTGTAGTTTTTCTCTGCCTATAATTCTACTCCCAAACTTCTCTTGGTGCATTTGTGTAAAGAACTCGTCATCTTCCTTGGACTCGGTTCAAGTACCCCCTTTTCTGGGAAACATCTAAATCCCCCAGACACACTGTTTTCCCCTTGGCTCTGTTTTCCTTGTGCCTCATTTATTTCGATTGTCCTATTAATTTGCAGGTAGCTCTTGTAACGTCTACTTCATTAGATTGTGAGGTTCTTAAGAAGAGATTGTTTTCCTATCCTTTTTATATTTTCAATATCCAAATAGAGTAGATAAATATATAGTGAATTGACTCTCATGGGTGCGTAACTGTGTAATGTTCACAGAAATACTTGATTTTGCATGGAAAAAAGACACAGTCTAAAGCTAAAAAAGAACTATATTTTCTGCAAATCTAAATCCCTCAGCCTACATATGAGGATCATGAAGACACAGAGGGGTAACTTTGCCTTATCATAAATCCAGGGAGGGATGAGCCAGATAACTGTAGTTTGGTTTTTATATGGTCCAGAGCTCTTTGCACTACTCCTGTTCTAAGGTTGGATGGATGTATTTCCAGGTGAGTATACACTGGTAAAAGTTTGTTCTCTGAGAACCTGCATGTTCCTAAAATATATACACAGGAGTGTGGAGTATGTAATTACACACCCATCAATACTCATGAGAAAATAGTGAAAACCTAAGTGCCAGCCTGCTCGTCACCAGAGAAAGAGCTGTTGTAACTTCTTACCCAGTCTCCCAACAGAAATCAAACTGTGTAGATGAGCTGATCTTTTAGGCAATGATTTTTCCTCTAGTTATGCTATTTTCAAAGGTGAGAGCCAAGAAGGAGTACCCGATTATTTTTTAAAGGATAATTCTCTTTTCAGCATTAAAGTTTTGAGTTACAAAAAGAGTCCTGTAAAAACTGTTTAGTAGTGACTTCCCTGGTGGTTCAGGGGTTAAGAATCCACCTTGAAATGCAGACAACATGGGTTTGATACCTGGTGAGGGAATTAAGATCCCACATGCCATGGAGCAACTAAGCCCATGCACCACAGCTATAGAGCCTGTGAGCTGCAATGGTAATGAAGATCCCACGTACCACAGGAAAGACCTAATGCAGCCAAATAATATTTTTTCAATATGTGAATATGCACAAGCAACTGTATTTTACCTAAAACCTTAGTTCCCTTACTCAAATCGGTCTTTTTGGGGCTTCATCTACTCACAGAACCTCAACTCTCTATCTCAAACCATTGTCTCAAACCACTTTTCCCCCAAACAGCCAACAGTTTTTTGGAACTTTCTCCAATCATGTCCATAGCTAATCACATTTCTTTTTCTCCATTATCGATTTCTCTCCCTGTGTTTGTTCTTTTAGGATCTCTTCAGCTCAGTTCAGGTCATCACCAACTAGTTTCCAAATGAATGAATCTATGCCTGAACAAGGAAGCCAGGCATAGATTCTCTTTCCTTTCTATCATCCCTCCAGTATACACTCCCCTTCATAATTATTTTCTTATTTATACAAATGACACCACTATTACCTCAGATTGTCAAGAAAATTTTGGAATTAGTTTTCCCCACCAAAACCAGATATAAGCCTCAGTCCCTCTGATACATGTACATTGCTCTCAAATGGTTTTCTAATCTCTATATGATCCTGGGACTTGATGGGCATTCCCTTTATGACTTTGGGTACAGACAAGTTCTTCTGTTGCTATTTTTTGGGATGGAGTCTTCTGCCTTTTCAGACCAAGAAACCAACTCCAATTCTGTCTCTTCTAGATATATTGCCCATCACTGGAGGGAAAATTTGCTGATGTGATTGGTCAGAGCTTAGGAATCACAGTTATTCTGACCATAGCTATTATGTCCTAAAAATGAACATTTTAAGAGTTAGTCCCTTTTGTGCTTACTTGTATTATGTGACAAGTATACTTAAGTATACTTAATTCTTGAAGTAGACCTGGTTAAGTGATTCTTTTTTCTATGCTCTCTCTCCCATGCTGAGAACTGTGAATTAAGCTTTGGTCTGTGCTACGAACACAATCATCTCAGATAGAAAGAAGAGGAAATCAGTAGTCTTATTTAAGCCATATGTAGCAACTCATTTTTACAGAGACTCTCTCGGTCTCTCTCTCTCTCTCTCTTTCTCTCTCAGTCTCTCTCTCTCTCTCTCTCTATATATATATATATATATATATATATATTTGATATATTAACTTATTTTTGTGTGTACTGGGTCTTCATTTTTGTGCAGACTTTTTTTAGTTGCAATGAGCAGGAGCTACTCCCTAGCTACTCTAGTTGCACTGTTCTAGCTCTCTAGTTGCAGTGTTCGGGCATCTCATTTTGGTGGCTTCTCTTGTTGCAGAACACAGGCTCTAGGGCACATGGCTTCAGTAGTTATGGTATGTGGGCTCAGTTGTTGTGGCTCCTGGACTCTAGAGCACAGGCTCAATAGTTGTTGTGCTTGGGCTTAGTTGCTCTGAGACATGTGGGGCCTTCCTGGATAAGGGATCAAACCTGTGTCTCCTGCATTGGCAGGCAGATTCTTTACCACTGAGCCACCAAAAAAGCCCCAAAGACTATATATTTTTGAAAAATATATGTTTATCTATTTTTTCCTTCCAGTTTTAGTGAGATACAATTGACATAGCACTGTGTAAGTTTAAGGTGTACAACATAATGATTTAACTTACGTACATCATGTCCCTGATAGCTCCATTGGTAAAGAATCCACCTGCAATGCAGGAGACCCCTGTTTGATTCCTGGGTCAGGACGATCCCCTGGAGAAGGGATAGGCTACCCACTCCAGTATTCTTGAGCTTCCCTTGTGGCTAAGCTGGTAAAGAATCTGCCTGCAATGTGGGAAACTCTAGTATTCTGGCCTGGAGAATTCCACGGACTCTATAGTCCATGGGATTGCAAAGAGTTGGACATGACTGAATGACTTTCACTTTTTTTTGGCTTCCCTTATAGCTCAGTTGGTAAAGAATCTGCCTGTAATGCTGCTGCTGCTGCTAAGTCACTTCAGTCGTGTCCGACTCTGTGTGACCCCATAGACGGCAGCCCACCAGGCTCCCCCGTCCCTGGGATTCTCCAGGCAAGAACACTGGAGTGGGTTGCCATTTCCTTCTCCAGTGCATGAAAATGAAAAGTCAAAATGAAGTCGTTTAGTTGTGTTCAACTCTTCGAGACCCCATGGACTGCAGCCTACCAGGATCCTCCATCCGTGGGATTTTCCAGGCAAGAGTACTGGAGTGGGGTGCCATTGCCTTCTCCAGAGACCCCAGTTCAATTCCTGGATCGGGAAGATCCACTGGAGAAGGGATAGTCTACCCACTCCAGTATTCTTGGGCTTCCCCTGAGGCTCAGCTGGTAAAGAATCTGCCTGCAATGCAGGAGACCTGGGTTCGAGCCAGGCCAGAATACTAGAGTTTCCCACATTGCAGGCAGATTCTTTACCAGCTTAGCCACAAGGGAAGCCCAAGAATACCTGAGTGGGTAGCCTATCCCTTCTCCAGGGGATCGTCCTGACCCAGGAATCAAACAGGGGTCGCCTGCATTGCAGGTGGATTCTTTACCAACGGAGCTATCAGGGACATGATGTACGTAAGTTAAATCATTATGCTGTACACCTTAAACTTATACAGTGCTATGTCGATTGTATCTCACTAAAACTGGAAGGAAAAAATAAATAAAAAAATATTTTTCAAAAATATATTTTTGGGTTGGGAAGATCCCCTGGAGAAGGAAAGGCTACCCACTTCAGTATTCTGGCCTGGAGAATTCCATGGACTCTATAGTCCGTGGGGTCGCGAAGAGTTGGACATGACTAAACGACTTTCACTTTCACATCATGTGATGATTATTATAATAAGTTTAGTGAACATCTATCATTTTGTATAGATATACAAAGAAATTAAAAAATGTGTGGTGAGAACTTTTAGGATTCACTCTGTTAATAACTTTTATATGTAACATATTTATGTTGTGTGAATACATCACATCTGAAGTTTGTAGTAACTTTTGACTGCCTTCATCCAATTCCCCATCCCCCGACCCCATGCCACTAGTAACCACATATCTGGTCTCTTTTTCCATAAGTTTGTTTGTTTGTTTTGAAATACAATTGACCTACAATACTGTGTTAGTTCCTGTTGTACAATGTAGTGATTTTTTTTCTATAAATGATCGCTGTGATAACTCTAGTTACAATATTTGTGTCCATGTTAAGTTGTTCAGTCGTGTCTGACTCTTTGTGACCCTATGGACTGTTGCCCACTGGGTTCCTCTGTCCATGAGATTCTCCAGGCAAGACTACTGGAGTGGATTGCCATGCTTTCCTCCAGGGGATCTTCCAGACCCAGGGATCAAACCTGTGTCTCCTATGTTTCCTGCATTGGCAGGTGGGTTCTTTTACCACTAGTGCCACCTGGGAAGCCCCAGTTACTATAGGTCACCCTACAAAAATATTACTTAGTTATTGACTATTTTCCCCACACTATATATTTCACACCCATGATTCATTTATTTTGCAACTAGTAGTTTGTACCTTTTAATCTCCCTCACTTATTTCTTGCCCATCCAGACTCATCTCTCCTCTGGAAAATACCTGATTGTTCTCTATATCTATGACTGTTTTGTTATTTTTATTCAGTTGTTTTGTTTTTTAGATTCAAATCATATAATAGTTGTCTTTATCTGTCTGACTCTGGCTGCAGTGCCCTAGGGATCCAGGGGACTGATTTAAGTAATATAGATGTAGTTTTCCAAATGTGATGAAAAAACTTAATGAATAAATCCAAGAGGCTAAATAAAACCCAATTTGATATGCAAAGTAACCAATATATTTATTATCAAGTTTTTAATAGATTAAAAAAAAAAAACCTTTTTCTTTCTTTTTTTTTTTTTTTTTGGTGGTGTCCTGTCTTCTTTGCTGCATGTGGGCTTTCTCTAGTTGCAGTGAGCAGGGACTACTCTGTAGTAATGGTGCACAGGCTTCTCATTGCAGTGGCTTCTCTTGTTGCAGAGCACAGGCTCTTGGGAGCCAGGGCTTCCGTAGTTGCTGCACACAGGCTTAGTTGCTCATTGTCATGTAGAATCTTTCCAGATACAGGGTTGAACCCATGTCCCCTGCATTGGCAGCTGGACTCAATCACTGGACCACCGGGCAAGTCCTCGTTATCAAACTTCTGAAATACAACTATGTAAAACACAATCTTAAAAATACCTGGAGGGAAAAACACATATTACACATAAGAGGACAATGATTCAAATGAGGTCTGAATTTTTATGTGAAACCATGCAAGCCAAGATGGAATGATATCTTAAATGTTGAATGAAAAGAGCTGTCAACCTAGACTTCTATATCCAGTGAAAATATTCCTCAAATATGAAGGCAAAATATAGTCATTTTCTGACTGATGAAAGCTGGGAGACTCTAGGCAGCAGTTGAACATTGAAAGAAATGTAAAAGGAAAATGTTCACAGAATAAAAGGCATAGTAGATGGAAATTTGAATCTGTACAAGGAAATGTGAAGTTCTGGAAATGATAAATGAGTAAGCATAATATAGTTTAAATTTTTTTTACTTTAAAAGATAATTAACTTTTTAAAACAAAAATGACAAAAATACATTGTGACTTTAAATATATATATAGAAGTAAAATGTGTGCAAAAATGCACAAAAAAAGGTGAGGCAGAAAAGAACATATATTGTCATAAAGTTTGTATTTTATACTTGAAGTGATACAATAGTATTTGAAGATAAGATATAATATACATATTGTAAACACTAGAGAAAGCACAAACATACACAAAAAGCATAGCGAAACAAAGAGGTGTAACTAAATATCAACTGAGGAGTGAAATGGAGTATTGAAGAATACTCAGTTAATGCAAAATAAAGCTGTAAAGGAAGAGAAATAGCAAAAGAACAGATGCACAAATAGGAAACAAACTGGCAGGCTTAAACCAATCATAGCAAGAATTATATTAAAAGTAAATAGACTAGGGGCTCCTCCAATATGGCAGAGTAGTTGCTAAAGCGTGGCGTTGCCTCACAGATAACCTCTATAAGCTCTAGACAAGATACAAAACAGACAAAAAACAGTGCCTGAAGGCAATGAAGAGCTAACAACAAAGGTAGCCAGATTCTGAAGGTAAGTAGACACTTGAAAAAGGCAGTCGCACAGGGTGAGAACAGGGTTTTATACCTTTTATCTTGAAGGTAAGGGAAATTTGGCACTGCGTGGGGTGACTCAATCTTTATTAAAGAAAATATATAGCCTTTATAATCTGAAGAACCTGAGGGTAGAGTCTAAGGTTTCCCAGCTACCTAGACAGAAATGTGCATTCTGATCAAGAGAGATGCAGTGGCAGCTCTGACTTGCTGGTTTGAATTCTACCCAGATCTCTCACTTACCTCTGAAACAAGTATGTGAAACAGACCAGTTAAAGACAAAAAACTGAACTAAGATTTGAGGTGCTACCAAGAAAGAGAGTTTGCAATTTAAGACAAATGTGAAAATTCCAGATTTTCTACAATATGACATTCAAAATAGCTAGGATTTAATTTAAGATAAGGCAGGAAAATGTATCCAAGAGCAAGATAAAATAAGAATCAATGAAGACCAACCATGAAATGATTCAGCTCTTGGAATTAACATACATGGATGTCAAAGGACTGTTATAATTAACCTCAAGGATGTAAAGAAAATCATACTCAAGTGAATGAAAAGAGGACACCTCAGCAGAAAAAAAAAATGTGTAAAATAATAAATGGAAGTTGTAGCACTGAAAAATACAATACATTAAAATAAAGAAGATCACTGATGGAATGATCAGTAAAAAGAACATGACAAAATAAACAAACACTAAGCTTGAAAATAGAGAAATAGAAACATATATATTTTGAAGTATGGAGAAAACAAAACAAACAAACAAAAAATGTAAAGAACAGACCTTCACAGACATTTAGAACAATCAGGTGTTCAAAGTGTTAGTTGCTCAGTCATCTTCAACTTTTTGTGACCCCATGGACTGTAGCCTGCAAGGCTCCTTTGTCCATGGAATTCTCCAGGCAAGAATACTAGAATGGGGTTCCATTCCCTTCTCCAGGGGATCTTCCCAACCCAGGGATCGAACCTGGGCCTCCTGCATTGCAGGTAGATTCTTTATCATCTGAGACACCAGGGAAGCCCCGATATCAAAGGACTAACATTTGGAAGTAGAATCCCAGAAGCAGAAGAGTATGAGAAAAGGACAGATAAAATATTCAATGAAATAATGGCTGAAAATCCTGAATTTTATAAAAAGTATAATTTATAAATTCAAGAAAACTGTCAGTCCCAAGCAGGGCAAATACACAGAAAATCATACCTGGAAGCTTCACAGTCCAGCATCTGAAACCACCCCTCCCCCACAAAAAAGACAATCTTGAAGCAGCCAAAGAAAAATGACACATTGTAGAGTGAACGATAATTGGACAAATGAAGACCCAAAGGCAGTAGGGAAACATTTTGCTAAAGGAGGAAAACAACAACAAAAAACTTGTCCACTCAAAGTATTCAACAAAATGCCTATCAAGAAAGAAACAGGAAAAGATATTTTCACATAAAAATAAAAACTTACAGAATTTAACCTCAGTAGACCTGCATTACCAAAAAACAAAACAAAACAAAACAAAATGGTGAGGGAAGTTCTTCATTACAAAATAATACCAAATATAACAAGAAAGCAATGGCAACCCACTCCAGTACTCTTGCCTGGAAAATCCCATGGACGGAGGAGCCTGGTAGGCTACAGTCCATGGGGTCACGAAGAGTTGGACACGACTGAGCGACTTCACTTTCACTTTTCACTTTCATGCACTGGAGAAGGAAATGGCAACCCACTCCAGTATTCTTGCCTGGAGAATCCCAAGGACGGGAGCCTGGTGGGCTGACGTCTATGGGGTTGCACAGAGTCGGACAGGACTAAAGTGACATAGCAGCAACAAGAAAGAAACAACAAAGAAAGTAACTAACAAACTAGTGGTTACCAGTGGGGAGAAAGAAGTGGGGAAGGGCGAAAGAGGGCTATGGGAGTAAGTGAAAGTTTTAGTTGCTCAGTCGTGTCCAACTCTTTGTGACCCTGTGGACTATAGCCGGCCAGGCTCCTCTGTCCATGAAATTTTAGAGGCAAGAATATTGGAGTGGGTAGCCATTCATGTCTCCAGATGACCTTCCCAACTCAGGATTGAACCTGGGTCTCCTGCACTGCAGGCAAATTCTTTGCTGTCTGAGCCACTGAGAAAATTCCTATGGGAATAGAGATACAAACTATTATGTATAAAATAAGCTATAAGGATGCACAGCACAAGGACTGTAGCCAATATTTTGTTATCACTATAAATGAAGTGTAACTGTTAAAAATAATATCAAATGAAAACTCAGGTCTTCAGGAAAGAATTGAGGTTGTCTCAAATGATAAATATCTTGGTAAATTGAAAAGCCTATTTCTTTTATCTTAATTTCTAAAAATATTTCAGTTCAGTTCAATTCAGTCTATTAGTCATGTCCAACTCTTTGTGACCCCATGAACCACAGCATACCAGGCCTCCCTGTACATCACCAACTCCTGGAGTCTACCTAAACCCACGTCCATTGAGTCGCTGATGCCATCCAACCATCTCATCCTCTGTCATCCCCTTCTCCTCCTGCCCTCAATCTTTCCCAGCATCAGGGTCTTTTCAAATGAGTCAGCTCTTCTCAACAGGTGGCCAAAGGATTAGAGTTTCAGCTTCAGCATCAGTCCTTCCAATGAACACCCAGGACTGATCTCCTTTAGGATGGACTGGTTGGATCTCCTTGCAGTCCAAGGGACTCTCAAGAGTCTTTTCCAATACCACAGTTCAAAAGCATCAATTCTTTGGCACTCAGCTTTCTTTATAGTCCAACTCACATCCATGCATGACCACTGGAAAAACCATAGCTTTGACTAGACAGATCTTTGTTGACAAAGTAATGTCCTCTCTTTTTAATACGCTGTCTAGGTTGATCATAACTTTCCTTCCAAGGAGTAAATGTCTTTCAATTTCATGGCTGCAATCACCACCTGCAGTGATTTCAGAGCCCCCCAAAAATAAAGTCAGCCACTGTTTCCATTGTTTCCCCATCTATTTGCCATGAATTGACAGGACCAGATGCCATGATCTTAGTTTTCTGAATGTTGAGCTTTAAGCCAACTTTTTCACTCTCCTCTTTCACTTTAGTAGTAAGCAAATTAAAAATATAACATTGGGGGGTATTTAATGGATTTAGATGTAACGCATATGACAAGTATAGTATGAGGGACTAGGGAGAAGAAAATGGATCAAAATAAAATACACTGCAAGGTTTTGAGAACTATTACAATATTCACTCTGAGTAGACTGCGAGAAGTTAAGAATATATGTTGCTATTCCTGGCACATCCACTAAAATGAATGCAAAAAGGTATAATTAAAAAGTCAGTACATAAATTGAAATTACTTTTCAAAACTGTGAGTACATTAAATATTCTAATTATAGGACAGAGATTATCAGATACAATAAAGAAAGTAAACACAAAAATTTTTCTGCTTATAAGAGTCACACATTATAAAGACAGATATATTTTTAAAGTACCATGCAAATGCTAATTATAAGAAAGATATAGTAACAATTTTAATATATAAGAGAAAGAAGGTTTACTAGAGATAAAGAAGAATATTTCATAATGATGAAAATAACAATTTATCAAGAAATCCTAACAATAATAAATATGTATATATCTAATAGCAGTTTCACAATAATGCAAGCAAATTTTGACAGAAAGTAAAGGATAAACAGATTAACCTGAAATCATAATAGAAGATTTCAAAACTTCCCTCTTAGTAAATGATAAAATTAATTTAAAAAAAATTGATAAGAACATTAAAAAAAGTTGAAAATATTTATCAACCAACTTGATTGAATTGACAGTTATGGAGTGCTACATCTAACAACCTGCAGAATATTAATTTCTTTCAAGTGTGTACAGAACCCTTATCAAAATAAAACATATTTTGGGCCATTTTAAAAGTCTCAATTCCAAATACTGAAATTATACCAAGTGCATTTTATTCAGTTCAGTCACTCAGTCATGTTCACCTCTTTGCAACCCCATGGACTGCTGCTTTGTTGACTATGCCAAAGCCTTTGACTGTGTGGATCACAATAAACTGGAAAATTCTGAAAGAGATGGTGAGAGAGTCAGTTCCTAGGCAGGTTGATAGGGAGTCTAGGGGTCCCCAAAGACAGAGGGGTCTGGAATTCTCAAGGAGGAAAAAAAGACAAACTTTTTTTCTTTCTCCACATTCCTTAGGATTATATACCAATAATGTATCCTGCCTAAGGACAGTCTTTGGATTCAACCTTCTGTTATTTTAAAATGTTAATTATGGGAGTATACCTGGTCTTTACAAGGATGTATCTTGCCTGAGGACAGTGTTATCTTAAAATGTAAATTATGGGAGTAGGTCGGAGGAGGTCTTTACAACCTCCAGACATTCTTTGGATTATATAACTTCATTGTTAACACTAGCAAGCGGGTACTCTTTCTACCCCCTTCTGAAGCCTATGTCAGAAGCTTTCTCTATCTCCTTTATACTTTAATAAAACTTTATTACACAAAAGCTCTGAGCGATCAAGCCTCGTCTCTGGCCCCGGATTGAATTCTTCTCCTCCGGGGGCCAAGAATCCTGATGTATTCGCGTGATTCAACAACAACCTTTCAATGGGAACATCAGACCACCTGACCTGCCTCTTGAGAAACGTGTATGTAGGTCAGGAAGCAGCAGTTTGAACTGGACATGGAACAACAGACTGGTTCCAAATAGGAAGAGGAGTACGTCAAGGCTGTATATTGTCACCCTGCTTATTTAACTTCTATGCAGAGTACATCATGAGAAACACTGGGCTGGATGAAGCACAAGCTGGAATCAAGATTGCTGGGAGAATTATCAATAACCTCAGATATGCAGATGATACCCACCTTATGGCAGAAAGTGAAGAGGAACTAAAAAGCCTCTTGATGAAAGTGAAAGAGGAGAGTGAAAAAGTTGGCTTAAAGCTCAACATTCAGAAAACAGATCATGGCATCCGGTCCCATCACTTCATGGCAAATAGATGGGGAAACAGTGGAAACAGTGGCTGACTTTATTTTTCTGGGCTCCAGAATCTCTGAAGATAGTGATTGCAGCCATGAAATTAAAAGATGCTTACTCCTTGGAAGGAAAGTTATGACCAACCTAGACAGCGTATTAAAAAGCAGAGACATTACTTTGTCAAACAAGGTCTGTCTAGTCAAGTCTATGGTTTTTCCAGTGGTCATGTATGGATGTGAGTTGGACTATAAAGAAAGCTGAGTGCCAAAAAATTGATGCTTTTGAGCTGGGTGTTGGAAAAGACTCTTGAGAGTCCCTTGGACTGCAAGGAGATCCAACCAGTCCATCCTAAAGGAGATCAGTCCTGGGTGTTCATTGGAAGGACTGATGCTGAAGCTGAAACTCTAATCCTTTGGCCACCTGTTGAGAAGAGCTGACTCATTTGAAAAGACCCTGATGCTGGGAAAGATTGAGGGCATTAGGAGAAGGGGATGACAGAGGATAAGATGGTTGGATGGCATCAGCAACTCAATGGACATGGGTTTAAGTAGACTCCAGGAGTTGGTGATGGACAGGGAGGTCTGGCGTGCTGTGGTTCATGGGGTCACAAAGAGTTGGACACGACTGAACGACTGAACTGAACTGAACTGGACTGCAGCATTCCAGGCCTCCCTGTCTATCACCAGCTCCCAGAGTTTACTCAAACTCATGTCCTTTGAGATGGTGATGCCATCTAACCATCTCATCCTCTCTGGAATTAAGGTTGTTGGTGGTTTAGTTGCTAAGTCATGTCTGACTGTAGCTTGCCAGACTTCTTTGTCCATGGGATTTCACAGGCAAGAATACTAGAGTGGGTTGCCATTTCCTTCTCCAGGGGATCTTCCCAATCTGGGGATCAAACGTGGATCTCCTGCATTACAGGCAGATTCCTTATCATCTGGCCACAAGGGAATTAAGACTAATCAATTAAAAAAAAAAAAAAGGACATCCAAAAAGTCCTCAAATGTTGGAAACTAACCAACTCAGGTCAAAGAAACATATGGTTTAAAGAAGAAATCATAAAGAACATACAAAATGTTCTAAGCTGACCTAAGAAGTGAAGTGAAAGTCATTCAGTCGTATCTGACTCTAGCAATCCCATGGACTATACAGTCCATGGATTTCTCCAGGCCAGAATACTGGAGTGGGTAGCCTTTCCCTTCTCCAGGGGATCTTACCAACACAGGGGTCGAACCCAGGTCTCCTGCATTGAAGGTGGATCCTTTACCAGCTGAGCCACAAGGGAAGCCCAAGAATACTGGAGTGGATAATCTATCCCTTCTCCAGGGGATCTTCCCGACTCAGGAATTTAACCAGGGTCTCCTGCGTTGCAGGTGGATTCTTTACCAAATGAACCTTACAGCATAAGAAGCTTGAAAAAAGACAGGCAAATTCAAATCAAAGTGTGTAGAATAATGAAAATAATTAAAAGATCAGAAATTAATTAAATAAATAAATAAACAATAGAGAAAATTGATGAAATCTAATAGGGTTCTTTGAAAATGTTATCAAAATTGATAAACTCTCTATCCATATTCATCAAGAAAAAAATGAAATGCACAAAATTACTGAAGTCCAGAGTGAAAATGAGGATTCTAGTATAAATTTTTTCAGTATTAAAAAGATAAATATTAAGAACAATTTGAGTCAATAAGCTGCGCAATTTTGATGACATAGACAAAATTTCTGGGAAAAAATAAGATTAAAGAAGAAAACATAAATTTTGTCTAGATAAGTGTCTATTAGTGAAATATAACTGGTAATTAAAAACATTCTCAGAAAATTTCAGACCTATCTTGTTTCACCTAAATTTCCACAAAAATTTAAGCAATAAATAATAAATATCCTACATAAACTTATTTACAAAATAGAATGGAACACTTCACAATTTCATTTCTTAGAGTCAGCGTTATTCCAATATCTAACACAGATGGAGATATTACAATGAAGTAAATCTCTAGAATGAAATCCCTCATAACAAAAAAATATCTAACAAAACAACAGCAATAAAACAACACACACACAACATAATGGAGGGATTTATCTCATTTATAAAGTTCAGCACAAAAAAGTCAATGTAATTCACAACTTAAACAGAAAACTTGAGCAAACTAGAAAATATATAAACACCACAATAAATGCACAGGCAACATGTGACAAAATCCCAAACTCATTTGAATCAAAACTCTAAACTAAGAAGAAACAAAATGACTTCGTTATGATAATAAGAAAAAATCTATAGCTGTATCATATCTAATGATGAACACTTTTTGCTTAAGATAGAGAATTGGACCAGGCTAGGCTAATTTCTTTATCACTTCTACTTTCTGGGCTTCCCTGGTGGCTAGGATGGTAAAGAATCTTCCCGCAATGTGGGATACATGGGTCTGATCCCTCCACCAGAGAAGGGAATGGCTACACATTCCAATATTCTTCTAATTTAAGTTGTAGCCAGTGAAATAAACTAAGAAGAAGAAAGTCATGCAGGTTGGAAGGAAGAAGCAAAGCTGTCTTTATTTCAAGACAGTATGATAATATGAAGTGAAGTGCAGAGAAAGTTGCTCAGTCATGTCTGACTCTTTGCGACCCCATGGACTGTAGCCATGGACTCTTGTCCAAGGAATTCTCCAGGTCAGAATACTGGAGTGGGTAGCCGTTCCCTTCTCCAGGGGATCTGCCCAACCCAGGGATCAAATTCAGGTCTCCCACATCACAGGTGAATTCTTTACCATTTGAGTCACCAGGGAAGCCCTTATGATAGTATATGTAGAAATTTTAAGCAGTCCACAAAGCAGCTACTTGAACTAATAAGTGAATTTAGCAAAATTAAAGGATACAAGGTCAGTTTATTTCTGTATGATAGTGCTGAAGGGAAATTGATGACTTAAATAGAGATATGTTGTTGTTCAAGCCGCTTCAGGCATGTCTGCTTCTTTGTGACCCCATGGACTGTAGCCTGCCAGGCTCCACTGTCCATGGGGTTTTCCAGGCAAGAATACTGGAGTGGGTTGCCACTTCCTTCTCCATAAATAGAGATATATATCATGCTTATATGTTTTGAAAAATTCAGAACTGTTAAGATGTCACTTCTCCCCAAATTGAACTGTAGTTTCAACACAATCTTAATCAAAATCCAATACATTTTTAAAAGATGGAAATCACCAAGTTATTTTTAAATTTACATGGAAATGAAATACAGAACTCTTTTAAATCTTGCAAAAGGAAACAATGAAGTTTCAGTACTTATAAATGACTTGCTGCTGCTGCTGCTGCTGCTAAGTCACTTCAGTCGTGTCCAACTCTGTGCGACCCCAGAGATGGCAGCCCACCAGGCCCTGCCATCCCTGAGATTCTCCAGGCAAGAACACTGGAGTGGGTTGCCATTTCCTCCTCCAATGCATGAAAGTGAAAAGTGAAAGTGAAGTCATTCAGTTGTGTCGACTCTTAGCGATCCCATGGACTGCAGCCCACCAGGCTCCTCCATCCATGGGATTTTCCAGGCAAGAGTACTGGAGTGGGTTGCCATTGCCTTCTCTGATAAATGATTTGGGACTCCTTAAAAAGCTAAAGAGGGCTTCCCTGGTAGTTCAGTTGGTAAACAATCTATCTGCAATCTAGGAGACCTTGCTTCGATTCCTGGGTCAGGAAGATACCCTGGAAAAGGGATAGGCTACCCACTTCAGTATTCTTGGGTTTCCCTAGTGGCTCAGATGGTAAAGAATCACCCTGCAATGCAGGAAACCTAGGTTAGATCCCTGGGTTGGGAAGATCTCCTGGAGGAGGGCATGGCAATCCACTCTCGTATTCTTGCCTGGAGAATCCTCATGGACAGAGGAGCTTGGTGGGCTACAGTCCACGGGATTGCAAAGAGTCGGACACAACTGAGCAACTAAGCACAGTGCAAAAAGCTAAAGAGAGTAGGCTTTTGATATAAACATAAACAGATAAATGGAGTAGGGAAACAGTCATACTTTCATTGTGAAGTTTCAACTAAGACTCTAGGTCATTTCAATGGCAGAGTGTCTTTTCAACAAACAACATTGAAATATAGGATTGTGATATGGGAGAGATACTTTGCCTCAGACTTCACTTCATATTTAAAATCTAGCTTGAGATGGATCTCAGAACTAAATAAAAAAAGCCAAAACTATAAAGCTTCTGGAAAAATTTGAATAATATTTTCATTATCTTGAGATATATAAATATTTCTTCATCAGGACAGAAAAAGAAATAATCATAAGAGAAAAATTGTTAAAATACACATGAACAAAATTAAGCTCTTCTGATTATCAAGAGACTGTTCAGTAAGTGTATACATAAGCTACAGACTGGCAGAAAATATTTGCAGCCCATAAATTTGACAAGGAATTCATATCCAAAATAAACCAAAACTCCTACAATTCAATAAAAATAAAGACAACTAGTCCAATCAAAGCATGAATAAAATATTTGTGGTTGCCTTCATGGGAGGATGGTGAATTTATCATTAACTAGGATTTTTATGGGGTGTTAAAATTATCTATGGACTTCCTAGTGGTAAAGAATCTGCCTGCCAATTCAAGAGATGCAAGAGACATAAGTTCCATCCCTGGGTCTGGAAGATCCCCTGGAGTAGGAAATGGCACCCCACTCCAGTATTCTTGCCTGAAATATTCCATAGTCAGGGGAGCCTGGGCTACATTCCATGGGGTTGCAAAGAGTTGGACAAGACTGAGCAACTGAGCACAAAATTAGCTCATCTTGATCTGTACGCATTACATTGGTGTCTGCTATTGTGCTGCTGCTGCTGCTGCTAAGTCGATTCAGTCGTGTCCAGCTCTGTGCGACTCCATAGACGGTAGCCCACCAGGCTCCCCGTCCCTGGGATTCTCCAGGCAAGAACACTGGAGTGGGTTGCCATTTCCTTCTCCAATGCATGAAAGTGAAAAGTGAAAGTGAAGTTGCTCAGTCGTGTCTGACTCTTAGTGACCCCATGGACTGCAGCCCACCAGGCTCCTCCATCCATGGGATTTTCCAGGCAAGAGTACTGGAGTGGGGTGCCATTGCCTTCTCCGTCTGCTATTGTGAGAACTCGTCAAATGGTACACTTAAGATCTTTGCCTCTCTTTTTGTAAATTATACATGAATAGAAAAAAAAATGTTAATTTTTAAAAATTTGCTGCGATAACCTGTAATGATTTCCTCTTTTGTATAATGAAAATTAATAAGTCAAATAATTTATTAAAATAGAAATGCAGCTCGTTTGAAAAGATGATCAATGTAACAATAGGTGCTTAAATCTAGAAAGCCTGTTTGTAGAGAACAAAACTGTCATAGAGCTTAAGTTATGGTAAATACTATTGTTTTGCTGTAGTTAGTGAAAGGGCTTTCTTCTCATTTAATAAGAAACACATACCCATTCAGTTTTCACCTGCTTATGCAATAATAAAGTAGCATTTTAAGACGATGAAAAATGATTCTTTTGGGCAGTATGATGTAGCAAAAAGAACAATGGACTGAAGTCAGGAGGTCTGAACTGTATTCTTGGCACTGGCACTTTGTAACTGAGTATTGAACCCTGTAGAAATCCCCAGCGTCTCTGGCCTTTCCTTTCCTCATTTACAAAATGAAGTGATTGAACTGAACGACCTCCAAGGCCCTTCCTCCCTCTAACATTCTGTGATCTATGATCCATCCCTTGAACTATGACCATAGGTGTCCTCTGCTTTGACATTTTAATATGTCAGGGCACTTGCGCTTGTTTTCATTCATTATGTTACTATTCAAAGTTCAAATTCAAGAAGCTATTTTGAGAATATTAGAGAAATAAATTAATTTTAGTTGATATTTATTTTCCTGTTAGCACATTATTTGTTATTAAGGCCACATAAAGAACTAATCATTCCTGATCTGATTCCAGAGCCATAGTGTATATTACAATAACATAAATCATATTAATGTGAATGTGAGATTAATTTCAAAAAGAGAAAATTTATACTCTCGCTTAGTATTTACATATTTAATGCTATGAATTTATTTCTTATTCATGGTAATAACTTTAATTACAATAAATTCAGTTTATATTCATATAGATGTCACACACTCCTAGAATTTAGCATTTATAATATATAAATAAATGGCCTCTAGCCTTGTACTCTCACATTTCATATGTAGTTACTCAAATGAATAGTCACACAATCAACAAACTATTAAACCAGGAAAAATAATCTGGTAGTTACAAATTATTGATTTTTGTCACAGTATCAATATATATATTTTCTTACCTCTGGCGTTTATTTAGTAATTTCATATAATGAATTAGTTACTAATACCCAATGGCCCACCTGGAAATTATTGTGATCTAGGTTCAACACTTTAAGAAGCTGGTTTAAAAGGGCTGAATACTCAGTGAAATCAGTGTTTCTATTAACATATAATCTGGCTCCATTTATGCCCTCACCTCTCCTAATTCTGATGAGAGAAAATGTGCAAAGGATTAAATTTTTTAAAAATCAAGCTACCAGAAAATGGGTTGAAATCTCAGTTGTACCATTTAAAATAGTCTTACTTAAGGCAAAAATCCCGGGTTGGGCAGTGGTGAATCCACCTACCAATGCAGGAGACACAGGAGACTTGGATTTGATCCCTGGGTCGAAAAGATCACCTGGAGGAAGAATGGCCTGGACAGTTCCACAGACAGAGGAGCCTGGTGGGCTACAGTCCCTGGGGCCACAAAGAGTCAGACACGATTGAGCATGCACACACTTTAGGCAAGTTTTTCAACCCCCTTATATCCATAATATGCAGGTAACATTCAAATGTGGTTCTATTTGTGAATATACCTGGAACTCTTAGGTGGTGGTTGTTGTTGTTGTTTAGTTGCTAAGGCCTGTCTTGACTCTGCGACCCAACAGACTGCAACACACCAGGCTTCCCTGTCCTTTACTCTCACCCAGAGTTTGCTCAAGTTCATAACCCCTGAGTTGGTGATGCTGTCTAACCATCTCATCTTCTGCCACCCTCTTCTCCTTTTGCCTTCAGTCTTTCCCAGCATCAGAGTCTTTTCCAGTGAATTGGCTTTTCTCATCAGGCAGCCAAAGTACTGGAGTTACAGCTTCAGTATCAATCTTTGAATGAGTATTCAGGGTTGATTTCCTTTAGAATTGACTGGTTTGATCTCCTTGCAGTCCAAGGGACTCTCAAGAGTCTTCTCCAGCACAATTCAAAAGCATCAATTCTTAGGCACTCAGCCTTCTTTATAATCCAACTCTCATATCCATACATGACTACAGGAAAAACCATAGCTATGACCATGCAGATCTTTGACTACACGGACTATACCTGCAACACTATAGGCAATCAATCAGTATTACTTGGATATGGATCTGCATCCTATGTCTTTGGTCTGATGGGGCTTCCCAGGTGGCACTAGTGGTAAAGAGCCTGCCTGTCAATTCAGGAGACTTAAGAAACGTGGGTTTGATCCCTAGGTCGAGAAGGTCCCCTGGAGTACGGCATGGCAACCCACTCCAGTATTCTTGCCTGGAGAATCCTCATGGACAGAGGAGCCTGGTGGGCTACAGTCCATAGGGTCACAAAGAGTTGGACACAAGTGAAGTGACTTAGCAAGCACACACACTTCCGTCTAATGCTGACCTTCTGTTTTCTCAATTCCTTGATTTACAACTCCTCTATTAGAGGAAAAACTTTTCCTGTATTACCTCCCTCCATGTTCTCATTAATTTCCTATCCAGACCACTCATATATATCCCTCCTCCATCAACCAGGCTCCCAACTCCAAAACAGTGGGTCCTTTGGCTTCCACCATTGAAGGTAAGCCAGTGTACCTCCTCGGACTCTTCTTGAAGAACCTTTGCTTCCTACCTTGACTGGAACTCTGAAAGTATTGCCCTTCCTTGATGATATTGCAACCCTCAAAATACTACTGCAGGAAATTCTTCCTTCTCAGTCCTTTTTACTCCTTAATTAGACCACTGAACTAGCTTTCTCATTGGCATCCTCCATTTCCTCATAATCCATCATTTGTATTGCCCCTGATTCATTCCTGAATCATGCCTGATGCCATTCTGTGGCTCAAAGACCTCTGTTGACTTCTTATGGCTAACATGAGATACTAAAATTTTTTATATGAGTTTCAAAGACCTCCATTAATCTGGTTCAGACCTACGTGTCTAATCTTAATTTCTATATCTACTTACAAACCTTTTGTTTTAGTCAAACTGAACTGCTGTTTGTATGCCTTCCTTCTTTCTATCTTTGTGGTCATGTTCATGTCCTCCCTACCAAGAATTCTTTTTCTACTAACTCCACATGACCAAATGATGCCCATTTGTCACATATTAACTTAAATTCAACCCCTTCCTGAAGTTTTCTTGGACCACTGCTGCAAATAATTTCTTTCCATGGCGTCTTAGTTCTGCCCCTTTCATGGCCCTCGAAAGTTTCCACCTGCACTTATCTACTGAGACTGATGTATTATCACTGTATGTATTCCTTGAACAGAACTCATATATGATTCAGTTGTGACCACCTAAAAACAGCAAATTTGGAAAACTCAGCAGTGGCCCCAAGTCTAGAAAAGGTCAGCTTTCTTTCCAATCCCAAAGAAAGGCAATGCCAAAGAATGCTCAAACTACCACACAACTGCACTTATCTCACATGCTAGTAAAGTAATGCTCAAAATTCTCCAAGCCACGCTTCAGCAATACGTGAACCATGAACTTCCAGATGTTCAAGCTGGTTTTAGAAAAGGCAGAGGAACCAGAAATCAAATTGCCAACATCCAATGGATCATTGGAAAAGCAAGAGAGTTCCAGAAAAACATCTATTTCTGCTTTATTGACTATACCAAAGCTTTTGACTGTGTGGATCACAATAAACTGTGGAAAATTCTGAAAGAGATGGGAATACCAGACCACCTGACCTGCCTCTTGAGAAACCTGTATGCAGGTCAGGAAGCAACAGTTAGAGAACTGGACATGGAACAACAGAGTGGTTCCAAAGAGAAAAAGGAGTACGTCAAGGCTGCACATTGTCACCCTGCTTATTTAACTTATATGCAGAGTACATCATGAGAAATGCTGGGCTGGAGGAAGCACAAGCTGGAATCAAGATTGCTGGGGGAAATATCAGTAACCTCAGATATGCAGATGACACCACCCTTAAGGCAAAAAGTGAAGAACTAAAGAGCCTTTTGATGAAAGTGAAAGAGGAGAGTGAAAAATTTGGCTTAAAGCTCAACATTAAGAAAACTAAGATCATGGCATCTGATCCCATTCCTTCATGGCAAATAGATGGGAAACAGTGGAAACAGTGGCTGACTTTATTTTTGGGGGCTCCAAAATCACTGCAGATGGTGACTGAAGCCATGAAATTAAAAGACACTTACTCCTTTGAAGGAAAATTATGACCAACCTAGACAGCATGTTAAAAAGCAGAGACATTACTTTGCCAACAAAGGTCCATCTAGTCAAGGTTATGGTTTTTCCAGTGGTCATGTATGGATGTGAGAGTTGGACTATAAAGAAAGCTGAGTGCCAAAGAATTGATGCTTTTGAAGTGTGTTGTTGGAGAAGACTCTTGAGGGTCTCTTGGACTACAAGGAGATCCAATCAGTCCATCCTAAAGGAGATCATTCCTGGGTGTTCACTGGAAGGACTGATGTTGAAGCTGAAACTCCAATCCTTTGGCCACTTGATGTGAAGAGCTGACTCATTTGAAAAGACCCTGATTCTGGGAAAGATTGAGGGCAGGAGGACAAGGGGACGACAGAGTATGAGATGGTTGGATGGCATCAGCGACTCATTGGACGTGGGTTTAGGTAGACTCTGGGCATGGGTGATGGACAGGGAGCCCTGGCGTGCTGCAATTCATTGGGTCACAAAAAGTCGGACATGACTGAGTGACTGAACTGAACTGAAAAACATAGCACAATTTTTTATAGAAAACAACTTCTTCAAAAAATGAATGAAATAAAATAGGTCTATCTTATTAAAACAGTTTCTCATAAGCTTTGCTGAAAGGTTATTTGCTGCAGGAAACAGAAATTTAATACATCTATAAAAGAACCCCAGTGTAGCTAAATTTGGCAAAAAGAGTGAATTTATTATTAAGGTATAGGACATTTCAAGTACAGTATGGGCTGTGAGTAGCAGAACTCAGGAATGAACTGTAACGAAAGGCTGGTACACTTGGGGAAACTGGGAAATCATTTCTCTCTATCTCTCATTTATTATTCTCTCTGAGTATCCAATATTATTTGATCTTTCTCTGAAACCTGACTTTTTTTTCTTTTCAACCCATAGTTCAGATCTTGGCTACAACAACTTTCAAATTTTAACTTCTTCTATTAAAGGAATATCCATAGTACAACTCAAATCTCTGAGCTATAATTCCACATTAGTAGGGAAGGACTTTAATGTACCTGGTATGGATCAAGTACCTATCCTTAATCTTGTCATCTTTGATTAGAAAGCAGAGCCCAATTATAATATGTTTCTGGAGGAACTGCCCTTTCCCCAAATTGCAGATTATTATAGTTTGCTCCATGATACCTCTTTGCACCCAAGAATGTTTATGATCATTTGCATCTTTAGAAACAAGTAGCTCCTTCAGAATAATGTATGTATGGCACAAGCAACCCAGTGGGTGGCCATATCAGTGCTAGACTTCTTAAGCAGTCTACAAAATATGAAAATGTATAAGCCACTATTCTGTAGTTTTGCATGATGGCTAGTCTTTCAAAAATATTTTTCTGAAGTACTATCCCTTTGCATTTTGTTCCAGGAGCATTAATTCAATCATTGGAGCCATTACTATTGAAAAGTTCAAGTCAGAGTTATAGCTTTTAGTGAAAACTCATGAAATCATTTTGACTTCTTGAAGCTGTTTATCTTTGAAACTGGCAGAAGATCACTTTTGTCACTGAGCCAGTTCCAGAAATAGCCCCTAATCTTAAAATGAAGATAGAATCATCCAGCAAGATGTAAAGAATCATTATTCTTCCATAGGCTAGAGGACAGCTGACCTCCAGTGTAGGATTTTGTAAGTCTGAAAAGGAAGGTAAACTGGTTTCTTGTAAATATAAATTATTTTGGCTATGAAGTGTCCATTGGTTTTGGCAGCCATTTTCTGGCTTGATTGGAATTTTTTTTAATCCCTGAATCTCTCTGATCCTTTTCTCTGGCAAGAAGAAAATTAAGTAAGGCAAAGTGATCAAAGAAACCAAGTGTCAGAGGAAGGCAGGATGCTTCTTACATGAGGTCAAGGTGAGAGGCAAGGAACTGAGGGCAGGTTCAGAAGTTGTTTCCTGGAGTTGGGAGAAGGAAGGAGAGAAAGTCCAGCTGGGATTAGATGACGAACCAGATCCTGGGGAGTCTGAATATTGATAACTAAGGTCATGAAGAGGAGACAGGCAAAAAGGAAATCTGAGAATGAAAGGTAGTAGAGAAGGCAATGGCACCCCACTCCAGCACTCTTGCCTGGAAAATCCCATGGACAGAGGAGCCTGGTAGGCTGCAGTCCATGGGGTCGCTAAGAGTCGGATACGACTGAGCACTGAGCGTCTTCACTTTCACTTTTCACTTTCATGCATTGGAGAAGGAAATGGCAACCCACTCCAGTGTTCTTGCCTGGAGAATCCCAGGGACGGAGGAGCCTGGTGGGCTGCCATCTATGGGGTTGCACAGAGTCGGACATGACTGAAGCAACTTAGCAGCAGTAGCAGCAGAGAAAGCAAATGGGTGGTTGTTCATAGAAAACTCAGTGGGATGTTATTGATGGTTTAATAAAATTACAGTATCTAAATTTTTGTTTAGTCCTTTATATCAGTTAATAATGGATTCAGCTGCAACAACTGAAACTTTCAAACAGGAAATGATTTATGCCTATAAACACAAACTTCAATGTGGACAAACAAGGGCTGGTGACAATTCAATGATGCCATGTGGGATCCAAGATATTTCTGCCTTTCCGCTCAGTCATCCTTAGAATATAGGTCTTTAACTTATGGTGGTCACCTCTTGGGAGCAAAATGGCTGCTATACCTTCAGAACCTTTATTGTCTGCATTCTAAACAGAAGAAAATAAGAAGACTGAATATCCTAAATAGAATTGTGGCACTATTAGTTAGCAGGAAGAAGAGAATAAAATTAGAGGAGGTAACTGGAGATATTTGTCTTACCCTGCCTTAATCAACTAAATCTATGTCTTTTTTTTCCACTGAAAGGTGAAGGTAAATTATAAAATGAGGCTGATAAATGGCATATAACCTGTTCTGGAAAGAGAGACTTGGCATTGCCTGGGTTAAGCTCCCCTACTCTCTACTCCATTTTCAAAGATAAGTAAAGTATTGCACTACAGATAGCTTCTACAAGGCCTGAAAATCACTATAACTGAATCCCCTGCACATCAGTCTTGAAAGAGGAAGCGAGAAGAAGGTAGATCGGAAATACAGAAACACAGGTGTTTAGGAAAGAAATAACCTGTTGTGTGGTGTGACCAACATGTATCCATTGGATTGGTGATAAAATAGGAAACCATGGTGCTGGGAAAAGGTGAATTACAGAGGACAATGTCTAAGTGGTTTGGACCTTTTCTATGGCAACAGAGAACTTGTGAGGAGTTTTGAGCAGTAGAATACAGAAAGAGCCAGAATCCTGAACAGGTAGATGCTACTGCTAAGTCACTTCAGTCGTGTCTGACTCTGTGCAACCCCATAGACGGCAGCCCACCAGGCTCCCCCGTCCCTGGGATTCTCCAGGCAAGAACACTGGAGTGGGTTGCCCTTTCCTTCTCCAATGCATGAAAGTGAAAAGTGAAAGTGAAGTCGCTCAGTCACGTCTGACCCTCAGCAACCCCATGGACTGCAGCCTTCCAGGCTCCTCCGTCCATGGGATTTTCCAGGCAACAGTGCTGGAGTGGGGTGCCATTGCCTTCTCCGGAACAGGTAGATGAGGTGATGGCAAAGAGCACCCATATTTTTTTCATCCATGTACTAACTCTGAACATTTGAACTCAGAGTGAAAACTTTAAAAATATACTTGCTATTAAAGTTTCAACATCAGATTTCATAGAATGTCACAATTTATGAATCAGATATTCTTATGTCAGAGTAGCTTTTCTTTGTGTGAGGTGTGTGTGTGTGCGTGCATGCTCAGTCATGTCTGACTCTTTGCGACCCCCTGGACCATACCCCACCAGGTTCTTCTGTCCATGGAATTTTCCAGGCAGGAATACTGGGGTGGGTTGCCATGCCCTCCTCCAGAGGATCTTCCCAACCCAGGAGTCAAACTGGCGTCTCCTGTGTCTCCTGTATTGGCAGACAGATTATTTACCATTGCACCACCTAGGAAGCCCAGGTTTTCTTTATATCCTTACCTAAATTTAAAGTGTTTTTTCTTCTTTGTTTATAGAAGAATCACAGGTCAATACTCAGTAATATTCAACATAAAATAGGTTCAGTTTGGTCCATAATTAGAGGACAAATTGGAAGAAAAATCATGCTTCAGAAAGATCTCTGTTCCACCAGCACCTTGAATTTTCACAAGTGGTATAACTACATCAGGTCTGGGGCCATCTTCATATGAAGGAATTTGTCCAGTGACAAACTACAAACTCTACTGGGAACAAAATCATCTCCTATGTTTGAAATAGACCACACAGCAGTTGTTGACAAGCCAAAGACACATTGCTTTTTCCCCAAAGGAAGCAAAGGCCCAGATCTTTACACCAAGCCAAGATCCATAGAAAGGATCGAATGAGGGCTTTAATCAATTTAGGTTTCTTTTCCAAGAGCGAAGTTAAATACATTGGCATTGCTTGAATTTTAATTTAAGGACAGAGGACACAAAACATTGTTTATTTTGTTTAATGTTAGTGTTCAAGAAGATATGTAATTCTCTGGAAGGCTGTGACAGTTACTTTTTTATTATGTTGAGAATAAAAACTAGCTCAATTCAACAGATGTAGATTTCGAATCTGCCATTTGTATGGTACAAACTGTGTTAACTCAGGAATTTAGTAATTTTCTGGGACTTTGGGTTTTATCTATGAAATGGAATATATATATATATTTCTTACCTCCATTAAAGAATTTCTTTGTTTCTTTCAAGAAATATTCAATTTTATCTTTGAAATTACTTCAAGTGTGAATAGAGAAAGCAGTTTCCTAAATAATGTGACTTAAAAAATAAAATAGATTCCTCTGGATATCTGAGCATGTAGTCAGGTGAAATATTAATACATAACTTCGATAATTATAAACCCATTCAAATTCCAAGCAACATAGTATGTTTTATGTGACTCAGAGAGTGATGCTGAGAGCAAACAGGATTCATGTTCAGACATACCTTTAATGCCTTTTGTTGCATTTTTATTCTTTTAGATCAATTAATTACCAATGAACACCTTAGTCTAGTTTTACTGACAATCAGATACATACAATAAACAAAACTTGGGAAGGTGAGGACCAGAACACAGAATGGTTCTGATGAGATGAGTGAGTGAAGGCTTCCTATTTTCACCTTTAGACTCTAATGCTTATGTGTTTGCTCTGAATTTTCTCAGATCCAATGTAACAATGACATTTCTTAAAATATTGTACTGTGTTTTTTAAACCTTTCAGCTTTATGCTATTCTTAACAAGGGGGTTGTTCCCAATGTCTCATAAAAATTTCTGTGAAATTTGTCTGAGCTATAGGAAACCAACAGCAAGAAAGGATTTTATCAGAATTGGCAGATTCATTTATGTTTGTTTGCCCTAATAGTATTTCTCCTAAAAGAGGGCTAGAAAGCAAAACGATGGCTCCTCAATTTCTCCTGGGGAAAGAGAAGGAAAGATGTTTGAAAGTGCCTTTTTAAGTGTAGTAACTTTGCAATAAAACAAGAGAGCTTATTTTCTGCTCATGCTTTTAAAACCCAAGAGAGTCCTTCTGAAAGCAACATGGCAATATAAGCTGACTCCCAAAGTGTCGCCTACTTTTCCCTCTAGTGAGGCCTTCTAAAGGAAATCACCCAAAGTGGACCCACAGGTCTGTGTATGAAGATATTTACTATAGAATTAGTAGGAATAGAAAGGAGAAGGAAATGGCAACCCACTCCAGTATTCTTGCCTGGAGAATCCCATTGGAGGAGCCTGGTGGGCTACAGTCCATGGGGTCGCAAAGAGTCGGACACGACTGAGCAACTTAACTAACTAAAGGAAATATTGTAAAAAATCTGTCAAAATGTTTGAGAATGCTTAGTTTTTAGTTTGAGAATTAGAATCTTTTATTCTACTAAGTGGGCTTCCCAGGTGGTGCTAGTGGCAAACAACCCACCTGCCAATGCAGGAGATATAAGAGATGTGGGTTCGTTCCCTGGGTCGGGAAGATCCCCTGGAGGAGGCTATGGCAACCCACTCCAGTCTTCTTGCCTGGAGAATCCCATGGACAGAGGGTCCTGGTGGGCTACAGTCCACAGGATCACAAAGAGTCAGACACAACTGAAGTGACTTAGCACTTAAACATTCTATTAGCTATTATACATCCAAAAAAAATTTTTTTGTACTTAAATGGGCTTCCACATCAACAATAAAACTTAGCAATCCTTTTATGGTGTAGGTGCTGCTTTTTGGATATCCTAATGCTCAGAAAAAGTGGCCAGAAATGTGTTTAAGTGTGGAGAGAGAGAGAGAGTGTGTGTGTGTGCCCACGCGCACGTGCATCTGCGCACAAGACAGAGAGGAAAGAGATAGAAAAAGAAACTGTTGATGGTATGTTTAATTCTATGGAATACCTGCAATATATTATATATGGGCAGGTAAATGGTAAATACTGAGATATGCATAATGATTTTTTAAAAATATGCTCTAACTTCAAAGAATCCAGAAAGGCAGCAGTGGGAGTTGGGGAAGACTCTTCCTTAGTTCAGAAGCATTCCAATGTGATTTGAGGAGACACAACCACACATTTCTATGGGTTTAGCCATCTGTCATCCCCTGCACTTTGCTTCTGAACACAAAAGTTCTAAGGTAAAGGGCACAGTGAACAGAGTCCAGGAAGTTCCACAGCACTTGTCTGTGGGCAAATATTTTTGCATAGATGTTCTGTTTTTTAAAGATGAGTTAAAAGATAAAATGCAAATGAGAGTCACAAAAAATAATGCAAAACAAGCAAGAAGAAACATTATTCTGAAAAATCAAAGAGTAAAACAGATCTCTGAAATTGATTAACTGAAAGAACCAAGAGAAACCCTTCTGGGTATTCACAATAGAATAAGCAAAGATTGTGGATAGAATAGAATGAGGCAGTTATAAGAAGAAATCATACTGAGAAAAAACAGTAAGAAGAATGGCAAAGTAAATATATTGAGATTAAAAATAACAGTTAAAAGATAGAAAAGGGTAAACTAAAAATATTGGCACCAAAATTTCAGTAGAAGTCTAAAACTCTGTGTAGAAAAGTTAGCCAGGCAGCATAACAGAAAGAAAAAAAAAAAAGAATTATGTGAAGTACAACTTGCATGTTCTCCCATGCAAAAAGGTATAAACATTGTAGATGTTCCCCAAGTATAAGCCCCATAAAATAAGGCAAAAACCAAGAATAAAAATATAAATTAAAAAAATTAGTGACTATAATTGTTTTGAGAGAGCATGCATGCTAAGTCGCTTCAGTCCTGTCTGACTCTGTGCAACCCTATGGACTGCAGCCTGCCAGGCTCCTCTGTCCATGGGATTCTCCAGGCAATAATAATGGAGTGGGTTGCCATGCCCTCCTCCAGGGGATCTTTTCCACCCAGGGTTTAATCCATGTCTCTCATGTCTCCTGCATTGGCAGGTAGGTTTTTTTTTTTTTTTTTTTTTTTTTTTACCACTAGCCCCTTGAGAGAGAGAAAGAGATAATTGGGTTGGACAGATGAGTCATACTCTTTCAAGAACCTTTGATGAAAAGAAAACCACATCAGGACTCTTTTTGCAAAATTACTTTAAAGATAAAATTCTACAGATATTTAGATAGGACAAACACAAAACAACTGCTACTACCGCAATAATAAAAATCACTTTAACTAGACAAGGTTTTTTCCTTTCTTCAGTTCAGTTCAGTTCAGTTGCTCAGTCATGTCTGACTCTTTGTGACCCCATGGACTGTAGCATGCCAGGCTTCCTTTCTTACAAAATGTCTAAGTACTACTGTAAGACACTATTCTGAAAAATCAGAATTTGAAGAATAAATGTCACAAGTCATGCATTTTATTTTAAACTAACTTGACCTTTGTGGTCGAAGCAATAGGAAAAATCGGCAGACAAACATATAAAAACTCAGAGAAGTCACAGCACATCTGAATTTCTTGAAAAACCCAGAGGAGGTAATCAAATACATATTAAATTCTTATCTGAAGAGTAGTCAAGGAATATTGTTTCAGTCTAAACTCCAAAAATAAGTAATGTTTAAATATGGCTCTTGTAGAGCTCAGCAGTAACTAAAAATGAGTTAATAATGGAATAGGGAATAGTATGTCATTTTAAATTTAAATATGCTTCTATTGATCATTTTGATGATAATATTTTTTCTGTTATAACTCATGCTAAGTGAACCTGTCATAAAGTGGCATAATTATAATTTTCTTATAATGAATTATAAAAACTGAAGATAAATTTAATTTTTGTAGACTAATGACATAAAAGAATATTCATGACTTGTTAAGAAAAAAAGCAGAAAACAAGAGACCATAAAAATCACAACCTGTAAAGTGTGCTTGTAAACACACACACACACAAAGCATCTGTAAGTTGATCATGGGATTGGGGGTTATTTTTATTATTCTTGTCTTTTTAAAATTTTCAGAATTTCCTTAATGACTATATGTCCCTATGATAATCAGAAAAAAATTATCAAATTGATGATTTAATTTAATTAAAATGTACATATTTACAGGATTTTAAATAATTCAGGCAAAAATTTCTGCTGTTTTGCTAGCATATTATGTAAAAATAGCTAGACGTATATTCTACAATTTTGATGACTGTCATTGGAATGAACATATATTAAACACATTAAATACATGCTATGTAGTTCATGTCATCATTATTTAAGATTTTTGCTCAAATAAGCCTTAAAAATCATGGAAAACAATTTATCCACTCATACATTTTTAATTAATTATCCTTAGTTGCAAGAAATATAATTTCCAGTGCTTTGGAAATATTGAAATGTTAAAAATAAGAGTGTCATATCCTTTTTTAAATTATATCCAATAAAATCTAATAGAATAGGCTAAGTAGAATATAAATGCCTTAGTAACAGTATTCATTTAAAAATAGAACTCTTCTATCAGGGACAGAAATTGTATATAATCATTCTTTCTGCTTGAATTTATTTCCATTCCACTTTTCCCATGTATTTTTATTCTAATTTTTCTATTCTCAAAAATTTTTACTAATCTCTCCTTTAGGTCTGAGACAGAAAATAAAAATGAATATCAATTTTCATGTAGAAGTATTTTAATTTTCATCTGAATATAGGGTTTAAATGTTGAAATTGTTTTTATTTCTAGATTGATTTACTTACTAATAATTTGCTAATTTACTAATAATTATTACTACACAATTGATCAAAAAGACCCATATAAAACAAAACGATGGATAACAAACATATTGAGTCATTATAAATATATATTTTCATAAAATATACATGGTGAATATTTTAGATAATGCTCATCATGTGTAGAGACTTTCTGTATTGTTATTAATGAATATATTTATTGTTGAAATAAGATTGCTTTAAACATCAATTCTAATCCTTTGTTTCATTTTTTATAAATAAAAATTACTAAGAAAAAGGTAAGTAGTTAAATAAGTAGATGGGATGGGAAGAAATTTTATTATGTACTGTTATTCAATTATTTGAACTTATTCCAAATTATATGTCAAAGAAATTCTAAGTACTCTATCATCAAAATTATATTTAATGATCTAGAGTGAGTAATTTAATATGTCTTCCTTCAATTTTGTTGGAAATACAATAAAAAAACCACCTGACTTGTGAAGACACTTGTTATCCAATCAGAAGAGCTACTCACTTTCCTATCATATGGAAAGCAAACCAAGTACCTTTTATAGACTTCAATTTCTTATTAATTGTAGTGCTAAGTATTACTCTTTCACACAGAGGCCACCGTATTTAGCCTAATATACAATAATAGTGCCTCCAAGGAATCAAATATTGATAATGCCACTATTTTTGCTGATATGCAACTTTTTAAAATGGAATCAATAGCCACAATTGTAACAGACAATATTTTTATCAATACTATGAAATTACCATGATTCACTTTATAGTCAGTCCCCTCTCTTCAACCCCAGGTCCTAGCAACTACTCATCTGATTTCTGTCTCTAAAACTTAGACTTTTCCTAACAGTGTATATGGGCTTCCCTGGTGGCCCAGCAGGTAAAGAATCCACCTTCAGTGCAGGAGATGGAAGTTCAGTCCCTGGGTTGGGAAGATCCCCTGGAGAAGCAAATGGCTACCCACTCCAGTATTTTTACCTAGAGAATCCCATGGACAGAGGAGCCTGGCAGACTACAGTCCATGGGGTTGCAGAGTCGTACATGACTTAGCGACTAAACAACAACAAAAAGTGTATATAAATGAAATAATTCAGTATTAGTCTTTTGCACCTGGCTCCTTTCACTTAAAAATTGCTTGAAATTCATCACTTTTTTCATGATATCAATAATTCTTTTATGTTGCTGAATAATACTATGACTCACCACACTGTGTTTATTCCATTCACCAGACGTGTATTTGGGTTGTTTCTAGTTAGAAGCCAAGGCGAATAGTTTCCATGAACATTTGAGATAGGAGTTTTCATTTCTCTTGTGAAAATGCCTGGGGATGGGATTGCTACATTTGGGTCCTTGGGGTGGGTTTGGAATACATTTTTATTTCTTCCATTTAAAATGTGGAATATTATCATCCCAGTATTTTCTAGCCAACATATTTTAAAGAAAATATTGGATTCAAATAACAAGGGATGCTTATTTCAGCATCACTTATTTTGATGCTTATTCAGCATCAAATCACAGCTCTCAAGGGCAAATGTTTCCAATTACAGGTGTCGATTACTGCCAGAGTGCTGTTCACATGAATAGCCCCATGCAGCAGCTAAACGGTGAGTAGCAGGAATAATTTTATTTAAAGAGAGTTTATAATACTATGAGAAAACATGAGAGAATATAGTTAATAAAGTTGAAATAACATATATTCTATAAAAATAAGCCATATTGTCAAGCTTACACAGACTACATTGAGAAAAAATGCTTTTGATACATTAAATTAAAAAATGAAGTTATATAGTAGTTATGGGGGAAATTTTCTTTAAAAATGTTAGATATGTGTCCACAAAACACTATCTCTGGGAGGGGAATTTTACATGATTTTTATTTTTTATTTTGTACATTTTTACCTTATCCATTTTTTCTATAATGAGGATCTGTATTTTTATAATGAAAACAAAAAAGAAATCTTAACATTTTATCTAATCTTCAGATGATAAGGTTTTCAAAGTAAAAAAAAATTCATAAAGAAAAAGACTGATAAATATAACTTGTGAAAAATCAGACATGACTAAGCAGATGAACAACAACAAAATATGTCATATGTACCATTAACAATTTTAAAGGCAAATCACATGCATACTGAGGTAGCATATTTAATTTGTAGGGAACTTATAATAATATGTAAAACAAGGCCCCAAGAGAAAAATATTCCTATAGAAAAATAGGTAAAGACTAGACAGTTTACTAAACAAATACAAGTAGATAATAACATGGAAGAGAATGCTGATATTAAAATAAATTCACACTAAAACAAGACATTGCTTTTCAACCACTGTAGTGGCAAAAACTAATAAAGTAATAACTTTATTAGTTATTTGAGATGACTGGGGTAACGAGCCACAGAAGTGAAACTCAGATCCAATGGAGGTAAGAGGTCAGAACAAAAAACTACCAGTGGGTCATGGGGATAGAGAAGGTGGAAATGTCCATCTCATATGGCTTTCCAATGCATGTCGGATGAGATGCAAGCCATTTTCATTTAAATACTAAGGTAAGTAGTGACCGCATAAATCCCTAGGAAAATACATAATCCAACATCTAATTTGATTTTCTTTTAAATTTTATTTATTTATCTTGGCTGTGCTGGGTCTTCGTTGGGGCACGGGCTTTGTCTAGTTGCAGAGAGCAGTGACTCTAGTTGCAGTGCATGACCTCCTTTTTGTGCTGGTTTCCTTGTTGTGGTGCACAGGCTGTAGGGCATGTGGGCTTCAGTAGTTGCAGTTCCAAGACTCTAGAGCACAGGCTCAATAGTTGTGGTGCTCGGGCTTAGTTGTTCAGCAGCATATGGGATTTTCGTGGACCAGGGATTGAACCTATATCTTCTGCAATGGCAGGTGGATTCTCTACTACTGAGCCACCAGGGAAGCCCCCTGATATTTATTTATGCCTATAAATTTCCTCTACCATTTTTCATTGTTCATTTATTTGTATTAGTTTTGCTTTTAACCATATATTTGTACTTTTTAACATATTACTTCCCTGGTGGCTCAGGAGTAAGGAATCTGTCTGCCAATGCAAGAGATGTGGGTTCAATTCCTGTGTGGGGAAGATCCCCTGGAGAAGGAAATGACAACCCACTCCTGTATTCTTGCCTGGGAAATCCCACGGATCCCTTGGGAAGTCTGAAACTATTACCATGACAGACAGGAGTAGACAGTCTAGAAATGTTTCCTTGTCCAAGTGGAAAAAGATAAAAATAAGTGAATTAAAAAAAAACAACCACAAAACTTAAACATGGGGAAGTGTGGTAGAGAAGAATAAGGAGTAATTTCAGTCCTGAGGTACAAGCATCTGAACTTAGAAAATTTTGACTCCTGTGGCATTTCTTAGAGTTTAAAATAAGTGCTTGGTAGGTGGTAAGAAATTTGAAAGTCTGTGTCTTCTTAGGAATATATGGGACAAACTAGGAGTTTGTCTACTTTAACTCTTTTTTTTCCTGAGTAATAAATCTTGATTGGATATTGTGACTATTTAGCTGTGATAAAGCCAAAACCAGTAATGAATATAATCATTTATTGAGTGTCTACTAAATAACATTATTGGATCATGGAGGAAGCAAGGGAGTTTCAGAGAAAAAACAAACAAACAAACTTCTGCTTCATTGACTACACTAGTTTGAACTGGACATAGAACAATAGACTAATTCAACGTGGGAAAGGAGTACATCAGGGCTGTATGTTGTCAACCTGCTTATCTAACTTATCAACACAGGGATTGAACCCAGGTCTCCCACATTGCAGGTGGATTCTTTACCATCTGAGCCACCAGGAAAACACCATATACAGGGTACATCATGTGAAATGCAGGGCTGGATGAATCACAAGCTGGAATCAAGACTGCTGTGAGAAATATCAATAACCTCAGATATACAGATGATACCACCCTAATGGCAGGAAACTAAGAGGAACTAAAGAGCCGAAAGTGAAAGAGGAGAGTGAAAAAGCTGGCTTAAATCTCAACATTCAGAAAACTAAGATCATGACATCCAGTCCCATCACCTCATGGCAAACAGATGGGGAAACAGTGACCGATTTTATTTCCTTGGCCTCCAAAATCACTGCAGACAGTGACTGCAGCCATGAAATTAAAATACTCTTGCTCTTTGGAAGAAAGGCTATGACAAACCTAGACAGTGTATTGAAAAGCAGAGACATCACTTTATCCACAAAGGTTCATATAGTCATGGACAGCAAGAAGAACAAAGAGGTCAATCCTAAAGGGAATCAACTCTGAATATTCATTAGAAGGACTGATGCTGAAGCTGAAGCTCCAGTACTTTGGCCACAAGTTGCAAAGAGCCAACTTAATGAAAAGACCCAGGTGCTGGGAACAATAGAAGGCAGGAGGAGAACGGGACAACAGAGGGTAAGATGGTTGGATGGCATCATCAACTGAATGAACATCAGTTTGAGCAAACTCCAGGATATAGTGAAGGACAAGGAAGCCTAGCGTGCTGCAGTCCATGGGGTCACAAAGAGTCAGACAAGACTGAGTGACTGAACAATAGCAAAAGTCTGACTGTGTGGAACTGTGAGAAATTCTTAAAGAGATGGGAATACCAGACCTACTTACCCATGTCCTAAGAAACCTGTATGCATGTCAAGAAGCAACAGTTAGAACCAGACATGGAACAACTCACTGGTTCAAAATTGGGAAAGAGTATGGCAAGGCTGTACATTGTCACCCTGCTTATTTAACTTATATGCAGAGCACATCATCGGAAATGCTGGGCTGGATGAATCACAAGTTAGAACCAAGATTGCAGGGAGAAATATCAACAACCTCATATATGCAGATGATACCATTCTAATGACAGTAAGTGAAGAGAAACTAAAGAAGCTCTGGATGAGGGTGAAAGAGGAGAGTGAAAAAGCAGGCTTGAAACTCAACATTCAAAAACTTAAGATCATGGCACCCAGTCCCATCATGGCAAATAGAAGGGGAAAAATTGGAAACAGTGACAGATATTATTTTCTTGGACTCCAAAATCACTGTGGACAGTGAGTGCAGCCATGAAATTAAAAGATGCTTATTCCTTGGAAGGAAAGCTAAGGCAAACCTAGACAGCATATCAAAAAGCAAAGACATCACTTTTCCAATAAAGGTCCATATATTCAAAGCTATGGTTTTCCAGTAGTCATGTATCGATATGAGAGTTGGACCATAAAGAAGGCTGAGTGCTAAAGAATTGATGTTTTCAAATTGTGCTGGAGAAGACTCTCGAGAGTTGCTTGGACTGCAAGGAGGTCAAACCCAGTCAATCCTAAAGGAATTCAATCCTGAATATTCATTGAAAGGACTGATGCTAAAGCTGAAGCTTCAATATTTTGGCCACCTGATGTAAAGAGCCAGCCAAGTCATTGGGAAAGACCCTAATGCTGGTAAAGATTGAAGGCAAAAGGAGAAGGGGACAGCAGAGGACGAGATGGTTAGATGGCATCACTGACTCAATGGGCATGAATTTTGAGCAAATTTCAGGAAATAGTGGAGGACAGAGGAACCTGGTGTGCTACAATCCAGGGGGTCACAAAGAGTCAGACATGACTTGAACAACACCAATAAATCATATTCTTTATTTGCATACCTTATATATTTATTTTCTATTCTTCTTAACATCCCTGTGAAATAGGCTGCACAGTGGGTATTTTCTCTCTTTTACAGATGAAGGGACAATTGTTTAGTGATAGAAAGTACTTCATCTGATGTCGTCAGGCTAACTATATGGTAGAGGAAGTTTCCCTGGCTCTGAGCCCAGGGTTACTTTTGTCATATCACACCAAGCTGCTTTCAGATTTATTATTTATATCCCCACTCCTCTATATGTTGAAGGAAATAGTGACCCACTCCAGTACTCTTGCCTAGAAAATCCTGTGGATGGAGAAGCCTGGTAGGCTATAGTCCATGGGGTTGCAAAGAGTTGGACACGACTGAGTGACTAAACTTTCACTTTCACTTTCTTCTATCTGTTGAACAGGAATAACAGTCCAATCCATTCAACTTCTGGGATGCTTTCATTTGAGACTTTTCCAACCAGCTCCTGTGTCCTTATGACACAGAAGCATGTGCTATAGTCCTGGCCTGGCTGGTAATACTCCTCTGTACGAAGCTTCAGACAGAAGTCTGTATTCTAAATAACTGAACCAGCTCTAGTTTAAATGGAAGAAGAATGTATTGGGAGGATAGAAACCATTGGGAAGGAAAAAGAACTGGACTAAGAAAATAGCTTAGAACCACCAAAAGCCACCAAATCAAGAACCCAACCAGAATCGATGCATCAGGCACAGTGGTATGGAATCACTCCATAGATGTTTACTTCCTCCACCTAGTTCTCTGTTCTCCATGAATAGTCTCTAAGTCCCTCTAAAAGCACTCCTTCAAGATCTTAAGTCCTGGGTGGAAAGATCCCTTTGTCAATCCTAAATCGCATATTCTTTTTCCAGCTTCCAAAAGGACAGAGCTAGAAATTTACCCTCTTTGGTTTCTCTAGTGTGATGGGACCTCATCAAGAATCAAACTTCATGTCAATGTATGGCAAAACCACTACAATATTGTAAAGTAATTAGCCTCCAATTAAATAAATTTATATTTTTTAAAAAAACGTAGATTTTTGGAAGTTAGACAAATTCCATGACTTTAACAGAGAGTAAATATGTGCATCTGATCACATCTTCCTTTGTCATGAAGTTAAGCACCTAGAGTTTAAAATTTAAGACACTTCTTCTCTCCCATGTTCCAACATAGATACAGGCATGTATACACATATTCTGAATGTCCCATGTGACTCTGAGCAGATGACCTTACTCCAGCTTGTATGCATCCTCAGTTATTAAAAAGGCACTTTATTCCTAACAAGGAGGCTAGAAGGATTTATGGCAACAATGACTTTGAACACCTGCATATTAAAAGAGCAATGCTCTAAGGCAGTTGAGAAGTGTTTCTCACTTTATAATTTTGGTGCATAGATGTTATCCTGTAGCTGCTTTAGAGTTCTTAACTCAAAAATATGTTTCCATCAACATATTACAATGTGCTTAACTGTAGTGAAAAAGAGTTCTATAAAAAAACAGAAATGTAGGGAATTCCCTCATGGTCCATAGGACTTCACACTTTCATTGCCAAGGTCTCAGGTTCAATCCCTGCTCACAAGCTGTATGATGAAGCCAAAATAAATTTTTAAATGATGTATTTCTTATAAAACACAAAACAAAACAAAACACAGAAGTGTGGAACCAAATGAGACACATCACTCTCAAATGAAGACCAGCCTTGGAGAAACCAGTCCTGATGTGTTGTTGGCCTTATGTACATATGGAAAGATAAACCATGGGTGGGGACACCTTAGGACAACTTGGCAGCCCTGCTCTGTCCAAGCTTTCATTCTTTGTGTTCTTACATTCCAGTTCAAATATTGATGACTGACCAGTTCACAAACATGCTGTTGTCTTAATACATGCAAATATCATTAATGAATGAAACAAGTGAAAAGATATATTCCAAATTAAAAATACCATGATTTTTCTAAACAAAATAAAACTAAGATTCACCTATAAATCCTTTGGGAAAACGGAGGAAGTGAGAAGGAAAAGGTTACAATATATTTTAAAACAGTAACTTGACTATGGAACAGATTTATGATCACATAAAATTTTTAAATAGCATAAGAGCTTAGTCTCCTGGACATGACAGTCTGAGGACATTTACAATTTTATTTTAAAAAAATAAAAAGCTCTTCTTGAGCTCCTGTGGCACCAAAGATGCCCTGAAACCTCAATAAAAAAATCTATTTTTACACTTTTACATGGGAGAGAAAAGATTGAAAAGAATATATAGAGCATATAATACCAGAACCAACCTGCATATCTGAGTTGTAAATATCTTGAATAGGTGTTCCTGAAAAGAACACAAATGAAATTGTCAGTTGCTGAAGCTGATGCAAGGAACACACTATTGAACTCCATTGATTGGTATAATTCCTTAAAATTTGTGGTAATATTCCACATGTCACACTCCCAAGTGTTGTCTGTTGATGTTTCTTGGCCCAGATGGGAGATGAAATTGTCTTAGTCAAAAAGTCCTCTTTCTTTTTCTAATATTAGGAAAAAAAAATTCCCTTCCTACAAAATAAGTAGATTTAAAGTAAACTTTGCCTTAACAGAACTCAAATAATTTGAACATAGTTTGTTTGAAGATATGTTAACGCTTACTGGGATCAAACAAGGGATCGAACCTATGTCTCCTGTGTCTCTGCATTGGCAGGTGATTTCTTTACCACTGAGCTACCAGGTAAGTATATGTGTGTGTGTGTGTGTGTGTGTATGTATGTATATGTATACACACACACACACACACACCTATACCTATTTGGGTAAAACACTAGGGCCCTGAAAATTGTATGGAAGCATTCCAAAGTATTCTGAAGTCTTACATGTCTTGAACCAGTCTACCAGTTTGTGTGTTTATTTATATACCACACCAGCATTTTTATACTGTGGTCCTTTTTGCTCTTAGCTCATTACTGGTCCCCTAGGACTTATGCACCTCTCTGAGGATAGCCTTACTGGTGCCCTTGCTGCTGCCATGCACCACTGGAATGACAGCCATGCTCGGCAAGGTACCCTTTCCTGATGTCCCCAGAGCTGCCAGCCCTCCAGGGGCCAGAGCAGTCTGTGTTCTGTGCAGAGATGAGAAAAATGACCTTCTTCCACACTGGTTCAAATCTTCATTTCCAGAAGACCTACTCATCTTTTGTGTCCTGATGTCATACAAAGACCTATGTAAAAAACACCTCTGCTTACACACCTACCTTTCCTAACTACGGTATTTAAAAATAAAAGCCTGTGGCTAGCAGGGCACGGGGCTGGCAGGGCATGCATAGCTTGTTGCCCTCTAGTTCCTCACTTCTCTCTCTTTTCCTGCAGCACAAAAGAGCCCAAATCAAAGGGTGCCTATCAGTGCTTCAGGCAATAGAGTCACTGAGACGAGGGCATGTGAAATGCAGTGGTCCCACTGGTGTAATATGAGCTCGGACTTATACCCTGTGCAAACACAGTGTTAGCTATACATAATGTGTGCATACATATACGCATATATATGTATATGTGTGCTTCTCTGCATGTCTTGTTGTCCATGCTATTAAGTCGATTAAGTTGGGTCTGACTCTTTTGCCACCCTATGGACTGTAGCCCACCAGGCTCCTCTGTCCATGGGATTTCCCAGGCAAGAATACTAGAGTGAGTTGCCATTTCCTTCTCCAGGGGAATCTTAGGGATCAAACCCACGTCTCCTGCATTGGCAGGCAAACTCTTTACCACCGAGCCCCCTGGGAAGCCCTCTCTGCCTATGTACTTACTCTAAATTCAAAGTTGTAGATTTGAGACTTGGATCACCTTTTACCAGCTGTGTAAACCTGGGCAATCACTTAGCCTGTCAGAATATCAGTTTCTTCATCTGTAAATGGGGAATTTCAGTAGATCCATAGTATTTACAAATTTAATGTTCATGGACTCAAGCCTGTGCAAGTGACCATGATGGACCGTGACATGGTAATTTGTAATCTTACTGAGGCATGAAATTGAGGCTCATGTTCCAAGGGGCTGTTGTGCAGAAATGAGCCAGTTAGCTAGGGCATAAGTCTTGTTAACTGCTCCGTAGGCAACTAGCCACATGGTTCATTGTTTTCTGCTTGACCCTGTGTACACAGTAAGTCTCTTGAAGCAATTAAGAAAGAAGTGTGTGGCTTTGTAGATGGAAAACACAACCAGCTGCTGCTGATGATAGATAGAAATGAAAAAAACACATGAAGATGTTCAATCTAATGAACAATGAAAACGAATCAATGAAATAAATCTAATGAACCAATGAAAAACAAATTCTTAAGAATTTTTTCTTATATGCATCCTAAAAGAATGTTGAAAAGTAACATGCCCCTTTACATATTTTAAATTGACATGTTAAATTTACTGTCATAAGTTTAAATACTTGAAAAATGATGTAATTTTAGCATGCTATAAATACAGGCAATTTTAAATAAAACTATTATGTCATTTCTTAAGTTGGTTCCAAAGAATTCTTATATCATAATGACTTGATAACTACTGTTATCCATTACAAAAACACATGGACAAGCTCTTTGTAAGAGAATGTTATATCAATTTACCTCCTTAAACTCATATTTTCATTCCATGTACCCTCAGAATTTTATCTTAGTAACATACATATTATATTTGAAAGTCTATTACTGATCACTCTATCATATTCCTTTTTTTTTTTAACTTTATATAATTGTATTAGTTTTGCCAAATATCAAAATGAATCCGCCACAGGTATACATGTGTTCCCCATCCTAGACCCTCCTCCCTCCTCCCTCCCCATACCATCCCTCTGGGTCGTCCCAGTGCACTAGCCCCAAGCATCCAGTATCGTGCATCATATTCCTTTACAGTATCATATTCCTTTACAACAGAAATATTTACATTTAATTTTTTTTATTTCTTGGGACCACAAAATTCTATTTAAAATATATTTTGAGTTTAATTGTTGTTATAATTTATAGTAGTATGCAATAGACTGGAGAAGGCAATGGCACCCCACTCCAGTACTCTTGCCTGGAAAATCCCACGGACAGAGGAGCCTGGTAGGCTAGAGTCCCTGAGGTCATGAGGAGTCAGACACAACTGAGTGACTTCATTTTCACTTTCATGCATTAGAGAAGGAAATGGCAACCCACTCCAGTGTTGTTGCCTGGAGAATCCCAGGGATGGAGGAGCCTGGTGGGCTGCCATCTATGGGGTTGCACAGAGTTGGACACTACTGAAGTGACCTAGCAGCAGCAGCAGCAGCAGTGTGCAATAGATAGAAACAAAATACATAGTATAGTTCAATGTTATTCACATAAGAGAAAACAATTACTGGAAATCTGTATCTTAAGATAATACAAAGCTTCTATCTGTGGATGAATATGAATTGCTACTAGACTAAGCCAAAATTCAGCATTAATTCTACTCCTGTTTTTGTTTTCATAGACGGAAGTGCTAAAAAATGTTGCCCATAAAAAAATACAGAAGGAGATAGACATTATGAATATTGACATCCAATTCTTAGAACACTTTCCAAGTTATGTACCTAGTGATTTATCATTCAAAATTATTTTAATAACATATAAGCCAACAGCTTCATTAGAATTTCCATCAATTTTGTTGAAAGACACAAGTATCAGATTTAAAAAGAATTATTGCCTATTAATTTAGATCATTCACTTTCCTAGTACATAAAATAATATTTCAAATTGTCCTAATATTAGACATTCAGATTTTTCTATTCTATGACAACACACCATGATAACATTAGGAGTAGGTGAGAGATATGCTTTTTTTCATAAAGTGAAAATTAAAGAGTTATAAAAGACGAAATTGGAGAGAAGACCTGTTTGAGATGTAAGTTGTCAAGCAAACTGATTTTAAGAAACTGTGTCTTTGGAAGTTTATGCTCTGGAAATTGCTTTCCTAAAACTATTAAGTATGCACACATTCCTTGGGAAGTCTCCACACTCCGGTTTGAAGACCTCCATTGTCAGTTAAATGGTAATGATAGAGTATACTGTAATAACTTTATATGTGGCACTCACTCTGTACTTGTAGAACTGCTTTAAAAAATTTACTGCTTCTTTGCATTTAATGGCTGAAATGTGATGTTATTCGAGATTCTCAAGTATGAGATTCCCACAAATCTTGGGACATATCCCTAGTGAATACAGTACCTATGGCCACACCATAAAGCATTGCTCTGATAAAGTAAGTGAGATGAAGTGGGCAGAAGAGTTGTATCAATTGCAAAGCACCATAAACGTGTTCTGATATAGAAAGAATTGGCCTCCTTATAAGGAGAGGAAACACTGATGGCTTGGGAAGACCTGTGCAATGAGGTAAGAGCTCTAGGAAACTATTTAGCAGCTGATGAGTCCAAGCAAAGATGTTACTATAGGACAATAGCTACAGAAGCAGAAAGTAAATTTTACATCTGGCAAACCAAATAAAGAAGACTTACTTTTTTTTTTTTTTTAAAGAAGGATTAGGGCTGTGTTTTTTGCAACCCAACCTGATCAGCTGAGCCATCTGTGACTAAAGGCTAGTTCTGAGGTAGGAGACAGAATCTGTATTTGGAAGTACATCGAGTTTCCATGATTATTTTGCATTTTCTTTTTTTTGTTTGTTTGTTTTGTGTTTCCCTAATGACATTTAATTTCTTGTAAATGTCTAAGTGTACTTTTGCTGAAGTCAGAAGAAAATATCTTTAAATCCTTTGAAGCCCATATTATATCAGAGATCAGAATGCCTCTAGAGAGCAGATACCAGTAATCTCCTCACTGGCTCTGTGCTTCCTCTCTCATCTCCTTCCAACCTATTCTCCACACAGCTGCACGGATGAGTTTTTTAAAGTGAAAATATAATACATTCTCTCCTCTCCTTAAAGCCTCCTTTCCACACTGTGCTCAGATAAAGCTTAAGAAGTTATGTGGCCTAAAGTAGTGGTGTGTTGAGACAGGTTTGTACAGGCCTACAAGTTATTGTTAAATTTTGTGAGCTAATGGCCAAACTCATCAGAAACAGAATTATGTAGCCTTACAATTAAATAAATCATATAAAAAGAAAGATAATGAATAGCCAAAATTTATCACGCCTTAATTACTTTACATTTAATGGTTACTATTGTTCTTAAAGGAAATCAACCCTGAATATTCATTGGAAGGACTGATGCTGAAGCTCCAATACTTTGGCCACTTGATGCAAGGTGCCAACTCATTGGAAAAGACCTTGATGCTGGGAAAGATTGAAGGCAGTAGGAGAAAAGGGCACAGAGGATAAGATGGTTGGATGGCATCACTGAACCAATGGACATGAGTTTGAGCAAACTCCAGGAATATAATGAAGAACAAGGAAGCCTGGTGTGCTGCAGTCCATGGGGTCGGAAGAAGTCAGACTTAGCGACTTAATGTTCTTAGCAACTGAATGTTCTTAAGGTTATACAACACATTAAAAGATGAGTCCCACAGGTCAGTAGGTGTCCAATATTCTACTGGAGAAAGGCAAGAAATGGCTCCAGAAAGAATGAAGAGGCTGAGCCAAAGGGGAAAGGATGCCCAGTTGTGGATGTGTTTTGTGATGAAAGTAAAGTCCAATGCTGCTATAAAGAACAATATTGCATAGGAACCTGGAATGTTAAGTCCATGAATCAAGGTAAATTGGATGTGATCAAACAGGAGATGTCAAGAGTGAACACTGACATTTTAGGAATCAGTGAACTAAAATGAATGGGAATGGGCGAATTTAATTCAAATGACCATTGTAGCTATTACTGTGGACAAGAAGCCCTTAGAAGAAATGGAGTAGCCCTCATAGTCAACAAAAGAGTCTGAAATGCAGTACTTGGATGCAATCTCAAAAACCACAGAATGATCTCTGTTCCTTTCCAAGGCAAACCATTCAATATCACAGTAATCCAAGTCTATGCCCTAGCCCAATGACGAAGAAGCTGAAATTGAACAGTTCTATGATGACCTAAAAGACCTTCTGTGTGTTAGTCGCTCAGTCATGCCCTACTCTTTGCGATCCCATGGACTGAAGCCCACCAGGCTCCTCTGTATGTGAGAATCTCCAGGCAAGAATACTGAAGTGGGTTGCCATTTCCTTCTCCAGGGGATCTTCCCAACCCAGGGATCGAACCTGGGTCTCCTGCACTGCAGGCAGATTCTTTACTGACTGAGCTACAAGGGAAGCCCCAAAAGACCTTCTAGAACACCAAAAAAAAAATATATATATATATATATATCCTTTTCATCCTAGAGGACCGGAATGCAAAAGTAGGAAATCAAGAGATACCTGAAATAGCAGGCAAGTTTGGCCTTAGAGTGCAAAATGAAGTTAGACAAAGGCTAACAGAGTTTTGCCAAGAAACTCTGTTCTTTTCTAGAACAGAGATGAGAAGAGGTGAGAAAATAAAGTAAAAAGGCCATTAATCTTGCAAGTATCTCCTAGAATCGCAGGCCTCAGAAGAGGATGTATTAATTTCTTCCTTCCTGCCATCTACAGGTGGATAGGGTTCTGACCAAAGGAACTTTGGTTTAACAGTCAGGCAAAGAGGCAGGGTTTTCTGAGGCAGGGCTTTTATGTATGATTATAATAACAAAAACAATAAAAAGCAAGTCAAAGAAATAGTTCCAATATGAAGTCAGAATTGGCTCTTCCCTGCAACACCTCATGTTTCATAAGACCAAGCACACAGTTCATATCCTTTAGGAATTTTACTTCTCTGCTCCCAAATACACTGGGAGATTTTGTTTCTTCAATAATTAAGCGTGCAGGGTGCCTGACATTCATATATATACATAATTGTCCTAATTGATTAAACTTTTCAAATGACACAGTAAATTATAAAAATAATATTTTGCTTAGATACCCAGTAGCACTTGGAAAATAAAGTAACACTCAGGTAATTTAAAGTTAATATTCTCTGAGTCCAATTGTTATAGTATTATAGGACTTCTCCTGAACTGCATCAAGGGATCTGAAAATTAAATTATATTCTTTTCAGCACTGCCAGTAATAAGGCTTTGACAATCATAATCTGTCAATTTGCCTGATAGAACATAAGGCAGAATAGCATTCGGTTTAGTTTTTCTGTTTCAGTATTGACTTTCAGATCTTTTTTGAGAAGAGGCTGTGCTTCACAAGCCCATCAGTAGAAATATGAAACCATTTTATAGCTATTTTTCTCACAGACTTTCCTCATACCTTTAAGAGCAGAATTTGAAAGACAAAGATGTTTATACACTTGTTAGATTCTAAGTAGGGAATAAAGCTTTGGCTAACATAAAATCAAGACTGTTTTAAAATATTCTTATCAAAGAACAAAACAAAACCCAATCCAACCAAACAAACCCAAGATTTATGTTAAACACCCTCTGCTCCAAATAATAAGGACATTTTAAATTTTGTTGATACAGTCATTTTAATTTACTGGGTCGCAACATGCCTTTGAACTATGGTGTTGGAGAAGACTCTTGAGAGTCCCTTGGACTACAAGGAGATCCAACCAGTCCATTCTGAAGGAGATCAGCCATGGGATTTCTTTGGAAGGAATGATTCTAAAGCTGAATCTCCAGTACTTTGGCCACCTCATGTGAAGAGTTAACTCATTGGAAAAGACTCTGATGCTGGGAGGGATTGGGGGCAGGAGGAGAAGGGGATGACAGAGGATGAGATGGCTGGATGGCATCACCAACTCGATGGACGTGAGTTTGAGTGAACTCCGGGAGTTGGTGATGGACAGGGAGGCCTGGCGTGCTGTGATTCATGGGGTCTCAAAGAGTCGGACATGACTGAGCTACTGAACTGAACTGAACTGAACTGAATAACAAAGGTAGCTTATCTGAACATGTAAGATTCATATAAGAGCTAAGGAAAGTCTTTAAGTGAAAAGCAGACCACAAGGTTCGAGGGGCTGTATGCACTAGTCAATGTTAAGAAGATGGAAAGTGAAAGCATCAGCAAGTCCTGTGGACTATAGCTCCAAACTCTATTGTGAATATATCCATTGTTCTCCATCTTAATACTACTAGCTCTGGTCAGGTCACCCTCATCTGTTGCCTGGCATCAGCTAAGGCGCATTGACCATCACCCTAAAAGACCTCATGATTGTCACAACACAACAGCTGCATTTTATTTCCCACATAGAAGCCAGGGGCACTGTGTAAAAATATTAATCAGATAGTGTTACTTTTCTGTCTAAAATTACCTAACATCTTTGTATTGCCCTTAGAATAAAATACAACCTCTGTGCTGTGGTCCACATGGACCTACAAAATTTGGTTCCTACTGACTTTTCTACCTCGAATTACCCACTCTCTCCATTTCTCTGTCTTATCTAGCCTCACTGTCCTTTTTTGTTCCTCCAATTTGTCAAGTTCATTCCTGCCTTGGAGGCTTTGCACTAATTGATCCCATTTCTCAGATGGTATAGCTCCGTCTTTCCTTGGTTGTCTCTTTCTCATTGGCTGAAATCTTAAGTCCTCTATCAGGCACCCTGAAACATTCTATAAAAATGTTATTTCTTAGTACCAGATTACTTTATTTAATTTTATATTACTTCTTACATAAAACTATTTTTGTTTATTGTCTCTTCATGTAGAAGGTATACTCCACAAGAACAAGAAATTTGTAGGTCTTAATCATTTCAGTCAGAATATACAGTGTCTAGAATAGTTTCTTGCAAATCCAAAGGCCTCAAATCTACTGGGTAATTGTGTTTAAAAGGAAAAGGAGGTGAGAAAGGTTGGTTCTGATTCTTGGGAAATTAGGAGTCAGAAAGTATAGAACAATGATGCTAAGGATGTCAGGTACTGAATTACAACATTTCTAAGAAGAAAATTGAGAATCCATAGTAGACAGGCTTTCATAGGTCTTGCATCAGTGTCTTTTGGGACCTTGGGAAATGCCAAGTACCAAAAAACTAGGCAGAAAGAAAACAGAAACTTGACCTGTTTTTCAAAGAGCATTTGCGAAGAAATTAGGGAACATCTCATGGGTCAAAATAGTGCCTGGTTTTGCCATTTAGGGGCATAGAGGTTTGCACCTGTTATGTTTCAGAACACAGGTTGTTATCTAAGGCCTCACTTTTAGCAACTGCCCACTGTTGCTAATAGGGGAGCCAAAGAAGTCTGTAGCCTAAAGCTAACTTGATGCTTATTCTGAACATATCTGCTGGGGCAAATAGAAATTATATCACAACTTGGTGGATCAAATTTGAGGTATTGCACTAGACTTCATGGTTGAAATATTTCTACTAAAATATTTAATTTGACTTCAGTGATTTAGTGAATTTCCTAACATGTGCCATGCTTTATAGAATATTAGGTTGTTTGTTAGTCATGGGCTATCTCAATTATGTAGTTGATTGAGTTTTCAACTCTCATTCAGCTGTTTTGACCAGTTCAAAGAATGCTATTCTCTAATCAATGCTTCTGCCCCCTTCAGTTCAGTTCAGTCCTTCAGTCGTGTCCGACTCTTTGCAACCCCTCTGCCCCCTTATATTGTGCTATTTGTAATGAGCAATTCTGACTATCTACTAAAACTGGATAATATTTCTTATTTCTCCTAACCCACCAGGCTGTTGCCTAAGGAATGCAGTAGAATCTCTTCCTAAATGTGTGAGCCTGAATTTTTAAAAGTCATGCATTGATTATTTCTATTTTTTTAAACACTGGTGAATTTTATTATAACAAGAGGATCACAAGTATTTTCAGCTCATCTAAGTATTATCAGAATTTCTTCCTTTTTCCAAAGCAACCGTTTGAGTTGGGTTGTAGATACATTAAAATATGTACAGCGCCATCTTTTGATGGCTATCACTGGAAAAAAATTACAATCATTGACATCCGTCACTTTAGCTTTTGCGAGCTTTTTAAAAATGATGACAGCCTACAACCTCCCAAACACAGACTAGTGTTTCCCGTCACACTGTCACATATATTTTATTGTTGTCGTTTTTAGGTGAGACTGGGCTGCCTTGTGATCACTGAAATGTCAGGGGGGAAAAATCACTTTCTACCACAAAGAGAAAAATTAAATATTCTAAGAGAAACCTTAAAAATTCAAAGAAGTGACTCTCTGCTTGATGACACCATGATCACAGGGATGACTTTCGTTAGTGTTAATGGTAGTTTTGGATACACTGATAGGTGAGATTGCTCGCGGAAGTTTCATCTGTCTTCTCTGATTTGTATGTATAGAGCAAAGACAATGGCTATTAGTTTTAAAAGAAAAAGTATAAAATGCAAACAACTATTTTATTTAGTACAAATCTATGAATGCACTTAATACATTTATATATTTAAGTATTTAGTACAAATCTATCTATGCATGACCATATATAAATGACAGAGCCTCTCTGGGCATTACTCTCCTTAATTCCTAAGTTAACCAGATAATTAAAAAAAAAAAATTCTTTCACCTAGAAAGCTCTATGATCTTGCCTGTTGTTACTAAATTATCACAGTGTTTAGCACCTAACTGTATCAAATGGAAAAGCAGATGTCAATTTAACATCACATCACTAATTTGATAAAAATGTCCACACCTATGGGAACCAGGGAGAGGCGGAAAGAATGGTAGATCATTTTTCCTCAGGAATTCCAAGGGAGACAAGAATTTTCCTTTGTGGGACCACAGGAAGTGTTTGGGGTGGTAAAGAGAAGGAATAAGTTCTTTCACTTTTTATGAGATAATGTTTAAAAAACATTTTCTACTCCAAAGAGCGTAAAGGATTAGACCCAGGCAGAAAGCAGCTGTCTTCCTAGGCTGTGGAAAGAGGTCTGAGTTCAGAAAGAGAGGTGAAAGAGAGTGAAAAATAAGTAGTATTGAAAGAGATACTGGTTTAGAATATTCCATTTTAAAAATTAAATGAAGGCATTACACTCCTTATTTAAGAACCTCTGTGAAACCAAGTAAATGTGAATATAAGCAAACAAGCATGTCACAAACTGCTAAACAAAATGGACAAAGAAAAAAATGCATATTACCTTAGAGAAGCAGCAATAAAACCGAAGGCTAATTTCCAACAATAACCATGGAATCCAGGATACAATGCCCCAAGGGTCTTTCAAGTTCTGGGGTGGGGGTGGGTTGGAATGCCAACCTAGAATTTTATTCACAGCCCGAAGAGTCTTTCAAATGAAGGCAAAATAAAGACATTTTTACAGAGAATGTGTTGACAATAGACCTGCACTTCAGTAAATATTAAATGAATATTAAATGGAGTTCTTTGGGAAGATTGATTATCTTGAAAGCATGAAATTGCAGGAAAGAATGAAGAGCACCAGAAATGGGAAAATAAGTTAGTAAATATCTATCTCCATGGATTATTTCAAGACCTTAGTAAGAAGAAAAGACTTGCTAATTATAAAAATATGCAGATGTAAACTAGATGACAAAAATAATACCTTAAAAGGCAAAAGGTATGGAGTTAAAATGTTATAAAAGTCTATTGTTTAGGAAGTAGCAAATGTATATTACATTATATTACATTGTATATGTATATTTACAGCAAATTTTATTAAATGAAAGATGAATATTGTAACTCCCAGAGTAATTTCTAAGGAAATGCTAAAATTAGGGCTTCCCAGTTGGCACTAGGGGTAAAGAATCTGCCTGTCAGTGTAGGAGATGCAAGAGACATTGGTTTGATCCCTGTGTTGAGGAGTTACAGCAAAATATATTAAATGAAGGGTGAATATTGTAACTCCCAGAGTAATTTCTCAGGAAATACTAAAAGTATATATAAATTATATGGTAATGAAGTAGAAAAAAGTGGAATAATTTTAAAAATCCCTGTTTAGTTCAAAAAAGCAAGAATGTATTAATAAGCAAAGAAGATAGTAGAAAAATAGAAAACAACTAACAACATGGAAGGCTTAAACCCAAATATAACTGTCACTACATTAACTATGATAGAGTCAAATTCCAATTAATAATCAAAGATTGTAAGCAGGATAAAAACAAAGTACAAATACACTGGGTTATGAGAGCCACAACAAAAATATAGTATACATAGCCTAAAAGTGCAAAGATGGAAAAAAAATGTATCTTGTGAGAACCAGCCAAAAGGCAGATGGGAGAGGCTGTATAATATTAGACAAACATCTTTTGACACAAAAATATTACTAGAAATAGATGCATTTAATACTAATAATAAATTCAATAAGAAGATATAATATTGTCTTTTGTATATATACCTAATTACATAGTTTCAAAACATGTTTAATAATAATTGACAGAACCAAAAGGAAAAATATACATTTCCACAATTATATGAGAGCTTTAACACACTCTTCTTTAATTAATAGAATAAGAAGGCAAAATATAATTAAAGGACTATAGAAAATATGAACAGACCTATTAACAAACTTGATCTCAGTGACATGTATAGATGACTACACTTCCAAGTGCAGAATAAACATTCTATTCAAGTGCACATGAAATGCTTACCAATATAGACCAGTATGCTAGGTCAGAAAACATTTCAACAAATAAGAAGGGTTGGGATCATAAACAGCACATTGTGTTCCCTGACCACAGTGGAGATAAACTAGAAACCCATAACTGAAAAATAATTTACAAAGAGATCAAAAGTAGCCCTTGATATCCAGAACTGGCCTGACACAGCAGGCCTCAGTGTAAAAGCTCCTGGTGCTCACAGCTAGGCCATGTGGTTCTCTGGTTAGAGAAAAACAATCTCACAGTATATCAACATCAGACAGGATCACTATGAGACTGTGATGGAGTGAGGCAAGGGAATCTACTTCATGATTTTGTCTAAATACAGATAAAAACAAGGTCAGTGTGCAAACAACAAAACACCAACATCCCCTACTTCCCACTAAGGTGAGTGATTACTGCTGCTTTGTAAATTATAGCTGCAGCCCCTCTCCCAGACTACCCTGCATATAGATATAATTTATTGTAATAGTCAATCATAAAATTGTTCCTTTTTTTATAGTACTTTATCTAGGATAAACCCTCACTTCTTTGAGCCTTCTCCAAAATTACTCAGTGAAACACTAATGCTATAATTGGTCCTTTCTAACACCTTCTTGGGGCTTCCTTGGTGGCTCAGACAGTAAAGCGTCTGCCTGCAATGAGGGAGACCCAGGTTCAATTCCTGGGTCAAGAAGATCCCCTGGAGAAGGAAATGGCAATCCACTCCAGCACTCTTGCCTGGAAAATCCCATGGACGGAGGAGCCTGATAGGCTACAGTCCATGGGGTTGCAAAGAGTCGGACACGACTGAGCGATAGTAATCTTGATCTTGAACACCTTCTTGGGTTTCCCAGGTGGTGCCGTTAAAGAATCTGCCTGCCAATGTAGGAGACACAAGAAACATGAGTACGATCCCTGGGTTGGTTCCTCTCTTCCTCTGGAGAAGGAAATGGCAACCCACTCTGGTATTTTTGCCTAGGAAATTCCATGGACAGAGGAGCTTGGTGGGCTACAATCCACGGGGTCACAAAGTATTGGACAAGACTCAGCATGCGTGCACACACGCAACACCTTCTTACTAAGATGCCCCATAGCTCCCCATGATATAAGTGCTGTAGTGAATAACAAGCCCAACTGGCTCAACTACAGATGTTAACCTGACTGTCTCTGGCTTCAATGCATTGACAGTTAAATCTCCAAATCTTTGAAAAATAAGCAGCATACTTCTTAATAAGCCATTGTCAACAAAAATATTACAATGAATTAAAATATATTTTTATTTGGATGATAATAAAAATATCAAAATGTTTTTGGATTCAGTTAAAGTGTTCTTATGGAGAAGGAATGGCAATGCACTCCAGTATTCTTGCCTGGGAAACCCCAGGGACAGAGAAGTCTGGCAGGCTACAGTCCATGGGGTCAAGAAAGAGTCAGATACAACTTAGCAACAACAAAGGGTGCTAAAGGAAAGGAAAGTCTCTAGTATCTACAGCTGTAACAACCATCAAACACAGCTTAGCTCTTAGGCAGCTTAGCATAAACTTCTCACCAGAAGTCTAATCACCTCAGTTTCTGTTACCCAATACATCAATCCAGCTTTCAATAAAAATCTGAGGGATACTATAAAAGGCAAGAAAAAGACACAAGCTGGAGAAACATAGCAAACTTTAGATCCAGACTCAAATACTATTTAACACAGATTTTGGAATTATCAAATAATGGATTTAAAATAACTATGATTAAGATATTCAGGGCCTTAATAGAAAAGTAAACAACATGCAAAATAAGTAAATAACCCCAGAAAGATAGAAGATCTAAGAAAGAATACAAAGAAAATGCTATAAATGAAAAACACGGTAACAAAATAAAGAATATCTTTGATGGACTTATAAGTAAACTGGATATATTCAAGGAAAGAATCAGCTCGCTTAAAGATATGTCAATAGAATTTCCCAAAGTGAAATGCAGAGAGGAAAAAAAGTGAAAGCAAAGGAATACAGTGTTCAAGAATTTTGGGACAATTACAAAAGTTATAAAATAATAATGAGACTACTGGAAATAGAAGAGATAAAAGAACAGAAGAATTAGTTAAATAATAACATAGATTTTTTTTTCCAAATTCTCTAATGGCAGACACCAAACCACAGGTCCAAAAGCTCAAGAGGACATTAAGCAGGGTAAATACTGAAAAAACCTTACATCTAGGCATATTATATCTAATGATATCTGTGATAAATATTTAAAGAATGAAAAAAGTTACTAGTCTAGAATTCAAATGAGAAGGAGAAATAATTTCTCAAACAAAAACTGAGAAATTTGTTGCCAGTAGACCTGTTTTGCAAGACATATTAAGAGACTTCTTCAGAGAGAGGGAAAATGATGTCAGAAATATGGATCTGCTGAAAAAAGGAAAATATTAGAATAAATGAAAGTAAAATACAATGTTTAATTTTTCTTAGTCTTAATTGAACTGATAACTCTGTGTTCAAAGTAATAGTACCAATAATGTATTAGGTGATTATAGCATACGGACAAGTGACAAGACTGACACAACCATACAAGGGATAGCAGGGAGGAATTGAAAACATTTTGTTACAAAGTACCTGTTCCATTCATGAAGCAGTATAGCATTCCATGGACATAAACACAGATTTGTTATAAATGCATATTGCCAACTCTAAGACAAACTCTTAAAAATCAAAAATAAAGAATAATTGATAAGCTAAAATGAGAGAGAAAATAGGTTAGATAGTAGATTAAAAAGTGAGAAACAAAGAACAGTGCAATGAATAGAAAACAGAACATAGTAGATATTAATCCAACTGTACCAACTGCTTTAAATGTGAGGGATCTAAATGCTCTAGTTTAGAAACAGAGACTGCTATATTGAATCAAAGAAACAAAACACACCTACAGGTTGTCTGCAAGAAATTCACTTTAAATACAAAAGCAAAATAAGTTGAAAATAAAAGAATGGAGAAAGATATGCCACGTTAATACCAACTAAGGGAAATCTAGAATGGTTGTATTAATTTCAGACAAGTCAGAATTCAGAATGAGGAAAATGATCAGGGATAAATTGGGGAATTACACAATAGTAAAGGGGTCAGTTCTCCAAGAAGGCACAAAGATTTTTAATGTGCATGTGTCTAACAACAGAACATAAAAATAAGTGTAGCAAAAACAGCAGATAGACAAATCCACTCACAATTGGATACCTGAATACCTATTTATCAGTAATTGGTTGATTCATCAGGCAGAAAATCAGTAAGAATATAGTTGAGCTGAACAGCATCATTAATCAACTAGATATAATTGACATTCATAGAAAAAAAATACATACAACCAAAACAAAATGTATGTTCATCTCAAATTCACAGAAAATATCCACTATAATAGATCACATATTGGGCCACAAAACACACTGTAACAAATTCAGAAGAACAGAAATCATACAAAGTATGCTGTCAGACTGCAATGGGCAGAAATCAGCAATGGAAAGATAGCTGGAAGGTGACCAAATAAAGATAATTAGAGCAGAAACCAATGAAATTTAAACAAAAGTCACTGGTCACCTGAAACTATCACAACATTGTTAACTGGCTATACCCCAACACAAAATGTTTTTCTCATTAAAAAACTAAATTAATAAAAATATAAATATCAATGGGGAAAATCAGTGAAATCAAAAGCTCTTTTTTTATAAAGATTTTTTTAAAATTAATAAACCTCTAGTCAAGCTAATCACCACCACCAATAACAAAAGACACAAATTATTAATTCAAGAAATGAAAAAGGAGCATTACTATTTATTCCTTGGACATTAAAAGAATAATGCAATAATATTATTAACAATTCTATGCCCACTGATTTGATAACATAGATGAAGTGGACAACTTCCTTAAAAAATAAACATTACCAAAATTACTCAAGGAGAAATATACAATTTGAGTAGATTTATGTCTACTAGCAAGATTGAACTAATAGAATATAGGACCCACAAGGCTAAGATGATTTCATAAATGAGTTCTACCAAACATTTAAGGAACAATTGATACCAATTCTCCACAATCTCACCCAGAAAACAGAAGAAAGGAAAAGATTTCCTAACATTCTATGAGGCCAGCATCCAACTAATACCACAATAAGATAAAGATTTATTAGAGAGACTTCTTTGGGGTCCAGTGAATAAGACTCCATGCTCCCAATGCAGGGGTCCTGGGTTCGATCCCTGATTAAGGAAACTAAATCCCACATGACTCAAAACTAAGATTTCCTGTTCCACAATGAAAGAACTCACGTGACCCAGCTAAGACCTGGCACAGTCAGATAAATAAATAAATATTTTAAAAAGATCTTATAAGAAAGGAAAACTACACACCAGTGTATCTCATGAACATAGATGTAATACTTGTCAACAAAATATCATCAAATCAAATCTAATATATATATATATAAATATACACCACGACAGAGAGATTTATTCCAAGTATTCAAGCTAGTTCAACATTCAGAAACCAAATGATGCAATCCGTACATCAGTAGGTTAAGGGGAAAAAAAATCATCTGATCACATGATAAAGAAGAAAAAGTGTTTGATCAATAATCAAAAGATTCAGCAAAAGCACTTGTCAAAATCCAACATCCAGTCACAATAAGAACCCTCAGTGAATTAAGAATGGAAAGAAACTTCCTCAATTTGATAAAAAGGTCGAAAGCCTACAGCCATATCATACATAGTGATGAGAAAATAGATTCTTTCTCTCTGTGATTAAGAACAAGGCTAGGGTATCTGCCTCTTACAACTTTAATTCAACATTAACTGGAGGTTCTAGTAAATTCAATAAGATAAGACAGAAAAAGAAAAAGTATATATATATGTTGGGAAAGAAGAAATAAAACTGTCTTTGTTTGCAGATAACATAATCCTAGGAAATTAACAAAGAATCAGCAACAACAACAAAATCCCTGTACTGAATAAATGATTATAGCAGCCTTTCACGATACACGCTTGCATGTTCAGTCTGTCTGACTCTGTGCAACCCAGTGGACTGTAACCCACCAGGCTCCTCAGAGTGGGTTGTCATGCCCTCCTCCACAGGATCTTCCTGACCCAAGGATCAAACCTGAGTCTCCTGCATAGCAGGTGGATTTACTGCTAAGCCACCTGGGAGACCCAGCCTTTCAGGATACAAGATTAAAATACAAAATCACTTACTTTTTTGTACACCTTCAAGGAACAATTGGGAAATTAAAAAACACTATGCCATTTAAATTTGCACATAAAAAGAGAAGTACCTAAGAACAAGCTTGACAAAACAAGTACAGAATCTGTACCAGACAATATCCAAACTAACAAAGGAAACAAAGAAGATTTAAATAATTGGAGAGATATTCCCTGTTCATGGCCTAAATATGAATTCTTCATTGCGTATATACTGTATATACTTAGTATTTATACTATTATATATACTAAGACTTCAATTCTTCCCAATGCAAACTCAAAATCTCAGCAAGTTATTTTGCAGATATGGAAAAAAGGATTCTAAGCTATATGTGGAAAGACCAAACTCTGAGAATATGCTGCATAATACTGAAGAAAAAAAGTGTAGGAAGACTGACATTACCTGACTGTAAGACTTACTGCCATGCTACAGTAATCAAGACAGCATGATAATGGAAAAATAGTCTAAAAGGTCAATGGAACAGAATTGTGAACTTGGAAGTAGACACACACACAAATATAACCAAGTCATCTTTGACAATGAAGCAAAAGCAATTCAGTGTCAAAGGATAAAGTTTTCAAAAACTGGTGCTAGAACAATTTGGACATCAATACAAAAAAAATCTCAATAAAGAACTTACAGTTTTCACAAAAAAAGACTCAAAATGAGTTAGAGACCTAAATATAAATTTAAAAATGATAAAACTTCTAGAAGATAACATAAGAGAAATGATAGGGACAGTGGATTTTAGATATAATACCAAAAGAATAATCCTTGAAAGAAAATAATGATGATTTGGACCTTATTAAAGTTAAATACTTTTTCCTCTATAAAGGGCACTGTTATGAGAATAAAAAGAGAAACCATAGGTTTGGAGAAAATATTTGTAGAACACATATCTGATGAAGGGTTGTTATCTAAAACATAAAAATCTAGTAAAACTCAACAATAGGAAAATGAACAACTTGATTAAAAAACAGACAAAAGATCTGAACAGACATCTCACCAAAGAAGATATACAGATAACAAATAAGTATATGAAAAGATGCTCTGCATTATATACCCTTCAAGAATTACAAAATAAAATGATATCACTATATGACTATTAGAATAGCCAAAGCCCAAAACATTGAAAATACCAGTGAAGACGTGGAGGCACCAGATTTCATATTTATCGCTGAGGGGAATGCAAAAACGGTACAGCCACTTTGGAAGATGATTTGACAGTTTCTCGCAATGCTAAATAAGAGTTTTATTCTATGATCCAGCAATTGTTCTCTTTGGTATCTACCCAAATGAGCTGAAAACTTACATTCACACAAAACCTGCACATGAAATTTTACAGTAATTTTATTCATAATTGTCAAAACTTGGAAACAACTTATGGTATATTATACAATGGATATTATCCAATGATAAAATGTATGAGCTATGAAGCAACAGAAGATATGGAGGAATCTAAAACATTTTTTGCTAAGTGAAAGAAGGCAGTGTGAAAAGGATACATACTGAATGAATCCAAATATACATCTGGAAACACCTGGAAAAGGAAAAACTGTAGCGATAATAAAAAGATCAGTAGTTTCCAAGAACCCAGGAAGAAGGTAAAAAAAAGGAAGGAAATGGATAAGGTGGAAGCGATTTGTAGGGCATTAAATTGAAAAAAAAAAAGATTGAGGGCAGGAGGAGAAGGGGACGACAGAAGATGGATGGTTGGATCACCGACTCAATGGACATGGGTTTGGGTGGATTCTGGGAGTTGGTGATGGACAGGGAGGCCTGGTGTGCTGCGGTTCATGGGGTTGCAAAGAGTCGGACACGACTGAGCGACTGAACTGAACTGAACTGAAAGTTATTCTCTATAATCATTGTAATGGCAGATAAACCACATCATGCACTAGTCAAAACTTATGGAACTATACAACAAAAAGAGTGAAACAATGTAAAATATGAACTCTAATTAATAAATGTCAATATTGATTCATTAATTGTAATGTGTTGCCATACTAATGCTAGAAAGTTAACAATAGGGGAAACTTTGTATGGGTGTTTTGGGGAAAGTATATAGGAATACTCTGTAGTATCTGCTTAATTGTTATGTAGATATACAACTCTTTCATAAAGTGTAGTTTAGTACAATTTTTTTTAATTGGTAGGGAGATGTCATTATATAAATGGAAAGAATTATATCCAAAATAACATAGAGATTTTGATTTGGCAGATAACATGAAAGATGAAATTTATTCCTGGAAAAACAATATGCTGTATATTTTTCATTGTGGAGGGAATAACATAACAGTTGCTATAAAATTTACATAACTAGAATTTAAAGTAACCATGCTACATATTTATTTTACAGAATAGTTTATTTTCAGATGATGTTTAACGCAGAGAGAAATAATAGTTGCTATGTTACCATGCATTGTTTAATTTTACTACTAAGCTAAAATATAAATGCAGTGAGAATGAGCATCAATCCATATAAAACACAGTATTCCAAGTAAATGGCGTTTGCTTTTACTCAGTGTTAGCTAATAGTCCAATTCAGTCTGGTTATGAAAGAGCATAATGTGGTTAGCAGGTTTTTCTACCTACTTCAGGAGTCAGACTAAAGTTCCTCATAAAATTGAATTTGGGTATTAGGCAACAGGAAATGTGGCTTCTGATAACTGAGTTACTTTAAACCCTGAAGCAGTCACTGGGACATTTTGTCCATTAAGTTTACAGATGGCAAAGTAGATATGCTATTCACAGCTGCATGCATGAGGATATGACATCTTTGTCTATATTAATCTCATGGATCGCTTGATGTGACTCATTCAACCTCTCTTTCTATTCCATGAAAAGGAAGCTAACTAGCAAGACTTATTATGATGGCTTTTAAATAGATCCACACACTGTCCCTGTCAACTCTTAAAATTTTTTAGAAGGAAATAGAAATACTCATTTCATTTTACTAAATAATTGGGTCAAACAGAGGTTACTTTTTGTGATTTAATTTCCCTTCATAATCATAGGAAGGCAGTCAAAAACTAAATCTAACACCATGCAAATGAGCCAAAAAGGAGTGTATTTGATGCATGTGTTCCTGACAAGTTTTTATCTTCAGTGGCAGTAGACAAGATATTAAAAGTATCATGGAAATTGAATTTCAGGAAAATACATTGGCTGGAATTATTCAGAATTCCTAGCCAAAAAAAAAAAAACAAACAAAAAAACACTTTAGAAGAGCTTAATCATTTATTTTGTTTGAACTCAATAATCATAAGCCAACAATAAATCAGGAAATCTGCTCAGCCATCTGGATCTGACCTATAAGTTTCAATCATCACAAATCTGTGTGCTGTGGTGAGCATCCAAGGTTACAGAACAAATCGTGATGGGCATATTCAGTGAGGCAACACGATCTGCACTTCACCAGCGCCAACAAAAATAAAAAACATCTAATCAGAACTAATAGAACAGTTATCAATAAGTAAGATAAAACACAAATAGTGATGCCTGGTATATATGAAACAGCATGAGCATACGATACCAGCCTTAAACAAAAGAAGCATTTTATGACCGAGAACTTGCAGCAGCCTGTTGAGAACCTGGAGGATCTTAGAGACTTCAGCAAACCATGGAGAAAAATTTGAAAACTCTATTCTGAAAACTGGGAGCCAAGTTCTCACATGTGAAAAAGCATGCATAAAAAAAAAAGAATATTAAACTGTGTATAGATTTGAGCTGAGAGATAAGGTCTGAAGGTCTGCATCATGCTCAAAGATATCTTCTCTTTCTATGCATCTTCAGTTGCACTTTAAAGGTGTTTAAGCCTCTTAAACCGAAACTACTTGATCTCTAAAAGTACTTTTAGATGATAAAGCAACTCAGTTTAGCCTTACAAGCTCATTTTTAAAAATTACATTCATCTGTTTACACAGTCTATTTCTGATGTGTCTTGCCACAAACCCCAAAGTAAAAATGTTCACTGACTGACTTTCATCTTCAAAATTTCACATATTGGAGGGCAATCCAGGGCAACATTTAATTTTAAAAAGGAGAGCTCACACTCTAATACACAGAGGGAAATAAGTGGTGAAATAACACTTATAGGCTTATAAATGGCAAATGTGTCTGAAGTGGGCAGAGCATGCTGCTTTCATATCCTGGGAAAGAAATAAAAAATGTGCCAACAAGAATAGCACTGAGAATTCCTGAGGGGTAGAAGCACTGGTATTAGTAAAATCATTCGACTGCCTATTAAGCAAGTACCAATTAGGTTCATGGAATCTAAGAGATGAAAGAAGTTATAGAGATGATCTCATCCATCATTCTCAACCTTCGTGAGAATAATGACAGTGTGAGATAGTTTGAAAAGATGCTCTGTTCCTCCAAAAAAAAAAGTATGCCTCCTAGAATGCACTTCCTCGTGTAGTCTCCTCCCACAAATGGGACGTGGAGTCCCTAGTCCAGCTGCCCAGCTGGCCACATAGAGCCCTTCCTGTATACCTGATCCACAAAATCATGAGCAATATAAGATGGTTGTTTTAAGCCAGTAGATTTTGGAAAGGTTAGTTTTGCAGGAAAAAAAACAAAACCACAATGACTTTTTCAGTTCAAAATGTACCATGCAGGCCTACATGATCATTGTATTAACACTCATTCACAGAAAAAAAAAAACCTAATAAAAAGAAGAAATGCTTTTTTAAAATCCTAGTAATAATACACCAATTCTCTTGACTTTTTTTTTAGATGAAGATATTGAGAGCCACAGAAGTTATATGAATACTCTAGGTTTCCACACTTAGTGACCTAGTCAGAGCTACAACTCCTTGCTAGTGATTTCCAAATTAATGTCTTTATATTAATCCTAGGGGGTCTTTACATTTTGAGTCTTCAATTATTTGTGGCTTTCTGTCAGAAGTATACTAACTTTAGTTCCCATTTATTAAAAATCCTCAAAATTCTCTCTGATGATGTTGTTGTTGTTCAGTCGCTCAGCTGTGTCCGACTCTTTGAGACCCCATGGACTGCAGCACATCGGGCTTCCCTATCCTTTACTATCTCCGAGTTTGTTCAAACTCATACCTATTGAGTTGGTGATGCCATCCCACCATCTCATCCTCTGTCACCCCTTCTGTTTTGGCCCTTAATCTTTCCCAGCATCATTGTCTTTTCCAGTGAGTCAGCTCTTCACATCAGGTGGCCAAAGTATTGGAGCTTCAGCTTCAGCAACAGTCCTTCCAGTGAATACTCAGGGTTGATTTCTTTTAGGATTGACTGGTTTGATCTCCTGGCTGTCCAAAGGACTCTCAAGAGTCTTCTCCAACACCACAGCATCGATTCTTCAGTGCTCAGTCTTCTTTATGGTCCAACTCTCACATCCATACATGACTACTGGAAAAACCATAGCTGTGACAATACGGATATTTGTGGGCAAAGTGATGTCTCTGCTTTTTAATATGCTATCTAGGTTTGTCATAGCTTTTCTTCCAAGGAGCAAGCATCTTTTAATTTCATGGCTGAAGTCACCATCCACAGTAATTTTGGAGCCCAGGAAAACAAAGTCTCAATGTTTCCATTGTTTCCCCATCTATTTGCCACAAAATGATGGGATCAGATTGCATGATCTTAGTTTTTTGAATGCTGAGTTTCAAGCCAGCTTTTTCACTCTCCTCTTTCACCTTCATAAAGAGGCTCTTTAGTTCTTCTTCACTTTTTGCCATGGTGTCATTTGCATATCTGAGGTTATTGATATTTCTCCCAGCAATCTTGATTCCAGCTTGTGTTTCATCCAGCCCAGCATTTCTCATGATGTTCTCTGCATATAAGTTAAATAAGCAGGGTGACAATATACAGCCTTGATGCACCCTTTTCCCAATTTTGAACCAGTTTGTTTCATGTCTGGTTCAAACTGTTGCTTCTTGACCTGCATACAGATTTCTCAGGAGGCAGGTAAGGTGGTCTGGTATTCCCATCTCCTTAGGAATTTTCCACAGTTTGTTGTAATTCACACAGTCGAAGGCTTTAGTGTAGTCAATGAAGCAGAAGTAGATATTTTTCTGGAATTCTCTTGCTTTTTCTGTGACCCAACGGATGTTGGCAATTTGATCTCTGGTTCCTCTGTCTTTTCTAAATCCAGCTTGAACATCTGTAAGTTCTTGGTTCACGTACTGCTAAAGCTTTGCTTGAAGGATTTTGAGCATTACCTTGCTAGCATGTGAATTGAGTGCAATTGTACAGTAGTTTGAACATTCTTTGGCATTGACCTTTCTTTGGGATTGGAATGAAAACTGACTTTTTCCAGTCCTGTGGCCACTGCTGAGTTTTCCAAATTTGCTGGCATATTGAGTGCAGCACTTTAACAGTGTCATCTTTTAAGATTTGAAATAGCTCAGCTGGAATTCCGTCACCTCCACTAGCTTTGTTTTCAGTAATTCTTCCCAAAGCTCACTTGACTTCACACTCCAGGATGTCTGGCTCTAGGTTACTGATCACACCATCGTGGATATCCAGGTCATTAACGTCTTTTTTGTATAGTTCTTCTGTGTATTCTTGCTACGTCTTCTTAATATCTTCTGGTTCTGTTAGGTCTGTTCCTCTCTAGGTTTCATATCTACTCTTATTTTTGCTGGGTCAGCCTTGTTCTGTATGCTGTGGGAATTATCAGTGGCCCAAGTAACCGAACTCTTTTACATTCTCCTATTTCCAATGGTGAGCAATGCAAATATCTTGCCAAATTACATTTCTTATGCATGTTACTGCTAAACATCATTCAATCATTTGCATGGAAAACTTTACAGGAGCTCAGCTTAGGTGAATCTGAATATGCCTATTTTTCTTTTAGAGTAGAATGAAGAGTTGCAAACAAGTCATAAAACTGTAAAAGCAATTTCAGGAGTCCATCCTGATTGTTCCCACTGTGAAATAGAAAGAAACATCAGGGTTTCAAAAACATTCCTGTACACAAGGATATATCAGTAACTATTTATTGAACATTCCTGCAGAAAATGTTCTGTAGACTGGGGAGAACTCTACAGTGGTCTGATGAGTTATTTACAGAGGTCTCAAGGCAGGCTGTTGTTATTCCTTCTGAATATGAGTTCCTTAACAGCAAATCCAATAGTATAAAAAAGTAATTTATGGAAGACCCTCCTATTAATTTGTTGTCACTGTTACAACCATTAGGTCCATATAATTATGAAAATGCAATTCTGAAAAAGACCTTACCCATCTCATTTTATCCACAAGAAAATATAAACCTATATATAAAGAAGGTTAGTTGCTATAGACTTCTAATGATTGTCAGGGTCAAGTATAGACATTAGACCTCTTAATCCCAACCTTGGGTTTATGTGTTTATGTCTAGTACACTCTTGCAAAGAGCAATGGTAATTAGTTAGTGACAGGAAATAATAAAAACAAACAAAGCCTGGGAAGGTCAGGATGGGGAAAACATGTACACCCATGACTGATTCATGTGAATGTATGGCAAAAACCACCACAATATTGTAAAGTAATTACCCTCCAATTAAAATTTAAAAAAATTTTTTTTAAGTAAAAATAAAGTTTAAATAATAGGTAGTTCCCTAAACAGCATTTTATAACATCAGGATTGTGTAGTCTGATTAAGCTGTCCTTTGGTAAACGACAATGCTTTCAAGGAATTCCAGCAACACTAATCACAATCATTGCAATGCCTAATCTCTGTTCACGGGCGTCCCAAGTTGCTCAGTGGTAAAGAATCTCCTTGCCAAACAGGAGACACGGCTTCAATCCCTGGATCAGGAAGATCCCCTGGAGAAGGAAATGGCAACCCACTCCAGTATTATTGCCTGGGAAATCCCATGGACAGAGGAGGCTGGCGAGCTACAGTCCATGAGGTCACAAAAAGTCAGGCATGACTTAATGACTAAACAGCAGCCGTAGCAGCAGCAACCTTTATTAAGGGTTGCCTCTGGACCAAAGTCACTTGTAAAAGGTAATAAAACACTCTACTGTGTCTATTCATCAGACTTCTATGGGGATGGCATGCTGCTGCTGCTGCTGCTGCTGCTGCTGCTGCTAAGTTGCTTCAGTCGTGTCCGACTCTGTGCGACCCCAGAGATGGCAGCCCACCAGGCTCCCCTGTCCCTGGGATTCTCCAGGCAAGAACACTGGAGTGGGTTGCCATTTCCTTCTCCAATATATGAAAGTGAAAAGTGAAAGTGAATTCGCTCAGTCGTGTCCGATGGCATAACTTTCCTGAAATACAAAGAAAATTATTTATTCATATAAATGAATAAAATATAAATTATGTTTATTGGCAGCCAGAGGGATGAGTCCAAGAGGAGGTTACTTATAATTCTAAAGACAGTGACTGTTCTTCAGCCTCTGCTCTGTGGCAGGGCTCATTAGTTGTTTTCTGTAAATTGCATCGAATTCTCACATCATTCTTGTGGTTTAGCTATTTCTTATTTTCTCTTTGATGTATGAGGAAACTGAATATGGAAGAGATTAGAAGCTTGCCTACTATTAAATGATTAGGAAGTGTTGGAGGCAAGAAGTAAACTTAAGTCTGAATTTAAAGCCCATGGTGTTTTCCCATGATGCCAAACACCCTTGACTAATCTCAAGCTAAATAGTTAACCTTATTGACTACTTAGCAGGGAGTTTGTCCTTACATTTCTCTACCTTTCAAAAGAAGTATCCAGATTCAGCAAAAATTAATTGTCCTCCTGTGAATTCCTAGCCTCTGTTATGAGAAGAGTAAAAATGTCCAGAAAAAAATGTCCACACATATGTGAAAACTTGATTTATTACAAAGGTGACTCAAATAGTAGAGGTTACAATTTGTGTGCTTTTGTTATCAATAAATAACATTGGGTCAATTGAATAGCTATAGAAAAATTATCTGGATCTCACACTGAATCAAAAAATAAATATTAAAATGATAGTTATCAGAGAAGAATGGTGGATATCATAGAAGAATGACATTGGAGTAAGAGGAAGTTTACTGAATAGAACATTTAAGCAGCAATCATAATGTAAAATTTTTATAAACTGAAATATATTAAAGCTTAAATTGTCTGTCTATTAAAAGATGAAATTATGAAATGAATAGGTAAAGCACAGATTTGGAGAAGATATTTTCAATGTGTTTAAATAACAAAGTCCTTCTGCTCAGAATATATACGATCTATAAAGATTCATAAGTAAAAGACAGCCAAATATGATTCTGGACAGAAGTCTTGGACATCTGCGTTATGAATAAGGAAATCCAAATGATTTGTAAGCCTATAAAAAATGCCCAATATCATTAGTCATCAGGGAAATGGAAATAAAAGCTAAAGAAGATACCACTACACACCCTAGCCAAAATGATTTTTTATTTTAAAGTAAATTAAGCATGTGTTAGTGGGGATGGATGAGGCATAACTGGAAATCTCATGCAGTGCTGCTCAGATTGTAAATTGGAAACACTTTGGCTGTATCTACCAAAACTAAGTCAATCCTCAAGGAAATCAACCTGAATATTCATTGAAAGGACTGATGCTGAAGCTAAAGCTTCAATATTTTGACCACCTGATGCAAAGAGCTGTCTCATCAGAAAAGACCTTGATGCTGGGAAAGATTGAGGACAAGAGGAGAAGGAGGAGACAGAGGATGAGTTGGTTGGATGGCATCACCAACTCGATAGACATGAGTTTGATCAAACTCCAGGACAGTGAAGGACAGGGAAGCCAGGCGTGCTGCAGTCCATGGGGTTGCAAAGAGTCAGACACTACTTAACAATTGAACAACAACCATAAAAGCTAAATATACACATCTTTTATCACCCTCTAATTCTATTTCAAAATACATATCCACAAGCATGTTTTCATTTCTACACAAAATACATGAATGAAAATGCTCATAACAACACTAACCATAACTTCCCCAAATAGGAAGCAATCCAAATGTAAATCAGCAGTAGAATGGGAAAACACATGATGGTGTATTCAAACAATGGAATACTGTACAGAAATGAAAATAGATAAAAATTGCTATGCTTGCTTCTTGGAGGGAAAGCTACAATAAACGTAGACAGTGTATTAAAAAGCAGAGACATCACTTTTCCCACAAAGATTTGTATAGTCAAAGCTGTGGTTTTTCCAGTAGTCCTGTGGATATGTGAGTTGGACCATAAAGAAGACTGAGCACTGAGGAATTGATGCTTTTGAATTGTGGTGCTGGAGAAGACTCTTGAGAGTCCCTTAGACTGTAAGGATATCACATCAGTTAATCCTAAAGGAAATCAACCTTGACTATTGCAAGGACTGATGCTAAAGCTGAAGGTCCAATACTTTGGCCACCTGCTGGGAAGAGCTGCCTCGCTGGAAAAGAACCTAATGCTGAGAAAGATTGAAGGCAAAAGGAGAAGGAGACAGCAGAGGATGGGATGGTTAGATAGCATCATAGACTCAATGGACATGAATTTGAGCAAACTCTAGGAGATAGTGAAAGACAGGAGAGCCTGATGTGCTGCAGTCTATGATATCACAAAGAGTCAGATACCACTTAGAGACTGAACAACAACAGCAAAACGTTCTATATGCAACTATGTGGGTAAATTTCACAAAAATAATGTTGAATAGAAGAAGCCAGAGTCAAAGATTATATGCTGTTATGATTACATTTATAAAAGTTTTACAAACAGGTAAACCTAACTGATGGAGTTAGAAGTCAGGATAATGGTTAATCTTTGGGGAGGAAGGGAGTATGAACCCCTCACAGTGGGAACGACACAAGCAGATTTAGTGGTGCTGCCCAGATTGTATTTCTTGATTAAGGTGATTATTATATAGGCATGTATGCTTTAAAATATTCATCAAACTGTACACTTGTGGCATGTACACATACACACATGCACGTGTCATATATTAATAAAAAGTTTATGAAAAATAAAAGAATCAGACTCCGTGTGACCCCAGTGTTGAAAAAAAAAACCAAAAAACAATTTGGCTTGCCTATATATGTATGAATCTAGATCATTTTGAATTGGAGGTCTCAACACATGTGTTAAAAGTTCTAGTTTAAGAATTAGAAATTTAAGTTCATACTCTTCTTGGTAAATGTTTCCATTTTTTCCGAGTAAGGCAAACTAGCCAGTTATTTAGAACTTTAGGCTTTGATTTATGTTAACGAATATTGAAATATATAGTCTCAAGTCTTAAATTTATTGGTAAATTTATCAGACTTAGGTGTTCACAGGTTGTTTTCCCACTGTAAATGTTAGGAATAACTTTATAAATTATAAATTCTGAATCAGTTAGGATTATTTTTTTTAACATCATGTCAAAGAAACCTACCCACAGTGGCTAAAATAAATAGGCACTATTTTTCTCATGTAACAAGAAGTTCAGACAAAGCAGGACTCGCCAGGGCTGCTGCAGAGGCTTCATCTGAAGTTATCAGGTTTCTATTTTCCTTCCAGCTTTTTACTTTGTAACCCTTTACTGCTTTTCTTCTTATGCTTGAATCCTTAGTATCCAGTCTTCTACCCATGTACTAAGCAGAAAAAAAACAATATAGAATGAAGGAGGAGGGAGGGAACTCCTGAATTAGGAAAATAAAAAATTTCTCAGAAATTCACCATCTTCTGCTGGGTCTCCTGCCCAGATGTAAGACAGTAAAGAAAGGTGTTATTTTGCTGAGCTCAATGCTCTTCCAAACCAAACTGGGTTCTTTTGGTGACAACTAAAAAGAGCTTCCCTTGTGGCTCAACTGGTAAAGAATCTGCCTGCAATGCGGGAGACCTGGGTTCAATCCCTGGGTTGGAAAGATCCCCTGGAGAAGGGAAAGGGTACGCACTCCAGTATTCTGGCCTGGAGAATTTAATGGACTATTCAGTCCTTGGGGTCGCAAAGAATTGGACACGACTGAGCGACTTTCACTAAGGAGTGAGCAGATATTGGGTAGGCAATGAGCAGCATCTATTACAGCCAAGTTTTCTTACTCCCCCAAACCAGTAGGAATTGCTGACAGTCTCTCTCAGTATCTGACATCAGGGTGCAAATCTATTTTTTATTAGTTTCAAAGAGCAATTTGAATATGGAATAATTTGGTTATACTTTCTGCAGAAAACCTGACTCAGACCCTTTTTCAGATGTAATTTTTTGGAGAGTGGTATATTTTAAATGCTAATGATAGCATTATAGCAATTCTGTTTCCCTGTGACATTTCAAAGGGAACATTTTTTCCAAGTAAACATTAATGGATCATTTACATACACAGCAAAGAAATAACTACTGTTCCATTTAAAGGAGTTTTTCCCAACCTATAATAAACTGCTATTTTAAATGAAACTTTAAGTTTAATAAGATCTAAGGGCATTTTTGGTAAAAATATGTGCTGAGTTGGTAAAAGATTAGTTAATAATTCAAAAGTATATTATGAATTTTTTCTACCTCTACTAAAATAGTTTCAGTAATCTAAAAAGAAAAAAATATTTGTGTTCCATATGTTTTCAGGGAATAGGCTAAGATCAACATTTATATGCAACTTGCATACTCATTCTAGGGAAGCTATTTATAAGTTTTGATGATTTACAAAGATGATTAAAGAAATAATTAATAAAGCTTGAGTTGTATAAGGGGAAATGCCAGGAAGTCTTGAGAGATAAAATGGTCCTCTCAGAACTAAAACATAGAAACATCTATGTTTTGGAAAAGCTGTGATTTCCTACTTCACAAATTCTTTTTCAAAGAAAATAACTCTCTTTATTAAGAAGAATTTTTTTAAAATAATTGCTTATACAATTAAAAAATGGATGTTTGAGGTCCTGGGGCAAAGACCTCGATCCATCCGAGTTATGAAACTTTCCAAAAGGGTTAGAGATCCCCACAGTAGGTGCCCATCCCTCATGTCTGTGCTTCTGGTCCAAACTCCTGATTTGTATTCTGATTCCTCTAGAGCTGAAAGCTCCTCCTGAGGCCCACCTCTGGTCTAGGCTCACCCCTCTGCTTCCTCTCCAGACCCTGAATTCACTTGCTAAGATCCTGAGTAAAATCTGGCAGGTTTCCTAACAACCCTCAAGCCACCAGGCACCAAAGTCAAAGAAGTAGGAGTACTTTTCCTAAATGAACATGAGCGCTGCATGGCAACCGGCTACAGCTCAGTGAGCTCACAGGAGCCTAGCCCACGATATACCTGCTTCAAAGCAATGAGATTTTTGCCAAACCAAGCTAACAGAATCTTATCTTCTCTCAGAGCACTTTCCTTCCCACAATTATCGAATTTTGGATTCTGCATTTAGCGTGTGTCTCTCTCCAAACTTAAGTCCTCTTGTTGTGCATGGAGCATTCACCATCTCCCTCAGGACCAGTCCAACCACAGAGGCTGTGACCCATGCAGTTCCATAAGGCCCTGCTCTCAGGAGTGCCCCACGCTTGGTTTAATGCTGCATGACCAGCTTACTGAAATTTTCAAGAATTCTGTCTTTGAACCTGAGTTTTGTAAGTGAGGCCTGAGAGGCTAATGGGGCATGACTGGTGAGCAGGGAGATACCCCACGCGGCAGACATGCAGGGTCAGGCCTGGGGCTTCGCAGGCAGTGGCAGGCACCAAGCATGGGCATGGCTTCCCAGCGCAGATGCACTTGTCTAGGGACGGTGCATATGCACGGGGCAGAGAGGGGCCCAGGTCAATTATAGTGGCAGTGGCCGCAGAAGCAGAGGCAGTGCAGCATTCACAGCTGTGCGCCAGAGGTAGGGCTCCTCATGGGAGCAGCCCTGGGACTCATGGTGGGAGGCTGGCCCCAAGGCCTGTCTCTGCAGCATCTGTACCAATCAATATTCACTCTGCAGACTTCTCAGTGACAGGAACTGCAGATGCTTGGATAGTAAACTTTGTCAGTGTTGTTGTTGTTTTATTGCCAAGTCATGACCTACTCTTTTGCGCCCCTGTGGACTGTAGCCCGCCAGGCTCCTCTGTCCATAGCATTTCCCAGGCCAGAATACTGGAATGGGTTGTCATTCCTTTCCCCAGGGATCTTCCTGACTCAGGGATCGAACCCACATCTCCTGCATTGGCAGGCAGATTCTTTACCACTGTGCCGTCTGGGAAGCCCTCAAACTTTGTCAGTAAATTGGTACAATATAATAGCATGTACATGGACATTGCAGGTGTCAATTTCTCAGGAAGTAAATAACCCAGGGAATTATTAGAACTCTTCAGTGAGTTTAGAATCTCTGGCTTTGAATACAGCCACAGTATTGCAAAGCAAATTTCCACAAGCTTAGAAATAAAAATTCAGTGTGGTAGTTGCATTTGAAAGAAAAGAACGCTATTGTTATATGAAGCTTTGAATGAACTAATTTTAACATGGAAGATAATTTTGTAATTAAATGTTCCTTATAACTGAAGATACAATAGAATGTGTAAACAGGTGTTTTGAATTCTATACAAATCATGGAGCCACTTTTGAATTCTTATACAGAAAGTTATAAGAAATGTCACAAGAAACTTTAAAATGTCATAATTTAAAATTTATATTTAAAATTAAGATTATATAAAAGTGAAGAATTACAAAGAATTTTAATTCTTTGTATGAAAAATTAAATCTCTTTAGAAAAATTGCTCCAAAAGAATTATTAGTTCTACATGCAGTAAAATTTATGTTTAAAAATGACTTAGAAATTTATCCTAGAGTTATCACATATTAAAAAATATTATTGTGTTGGATCAGAAGAATCATCTCAAAATTTAAAAATTATTAAAAATTATTTATAATCTTGCATTTGACAAGAGCACTGATACAGTTTATAATTACATCATGAAAATAAAATTATTAAAAGTATATAATTTGATGACTTAACAAAAGAATTTGTAGAAAAGTAAGCCAGAAAAATTTTATGCTAAATGAACACCACATTTTAAAAGTCTTATTGTTTATATTATTGTATACAATTATCCCTGATAGTTGAATTGGTAAAGAATGCACCTGCAATGCAGGAGGCCCTGGTTCGATCTCTGGGTTGGGAAGATCCCCTGGAGAAGGGAAAGGTTACCCATTCCAGTATTCTGGCCTGGAGAATTCCATGGACTGCATAGGCCATGAGGTCGCAAAGAGTCAGATATAACTGATCGACATTCACTTTCATAAAACTAAATATCTTTTATATTTATATGCTTCTGTTTTTCATGCATCACTATTATTCCCTCATGTTACATAAGTAACAACATTTTAAAGGTAAAAATTTTGTATTCTAGTATTTCTAATGGCACTTTGTTCCTGCATTTTGAGCAAGGGACACACATTTTCATTTTGCTCTGAGTCCTGCAAATCATGTAGCTAACCCTGGTTTGAACACTATGATGTTGATTCTGTACCCTTCTCTTCCACACCTCCACTCTCACAGCCTTGGAGCCTGTCTACTTCTCTTGCCTACTAATTCTGCACCTTCATGATTCACTCCAGCCAGCTGATTGAGTCACAGCATGTTATTCTAGCTATAATGGCATATTTGCAATCATTTTGAACATTTACCATTTGCTAAACCCTTTACAAATAGTATCACCACATTCGCTCTGCAAGATAGGTATCTTAGCTTAATTTTATATTTAGGGAAGTAAAGGCTTAAAGTGATTAAATGTTTTCTAATGCTTAAGAATGAGCTGAATTCTGAAGAAGAGCACTGAAGAATTGATGCTTTTGAACTGTGGTGTTGGAGAAGACTTTTGAGAGTCCCTTGGACAGCAAGGAGATCAAACCAGTCCATCCTAAAGGAAAACAGCCCTGAATATTTGTTGGAAGGACTGATATTGAAGCTGAAACTCCAATACTTTGGCCACCTGATGCCAACTCATTGGAAAGACCCTCACACTGTGGAAGATTGAGGCAGGAGGGGTAGGGAACAACAGAGGATGAGATAGTTGCATGGCATCACCAACTCAATGGACATGAGTTTGAGTAAACTCTGGGAGTTGGTAATGGACAGGGAGGCCTGGCATGATGGAGGAGCCTGGTGGGCTGCAGTCCATGGGGTCACTAAGAGTCTGGCACAACTGAGCGACTTCACTCTCACTTTTCACTTTCATGCATTGGAGAAAGAAATGGCAACCCACTCCAGTGTTCTTGCCTGGAGAATCCCAGGGACGGGGGAGCCTGGTGGGCTGTCGTCTATGGGGTCGCACAGAGTCAGACATGACTGAAGCAACTTAGCAGCAGCATACATACATATATGTATGTATATATATAAAGTGATCACTTTTCTGTACACCTGAAACGTTTTAAATTAACTGTACCTCAATTAAAAATATACACATCCTTTAGGAAGTCTTACCTGACCCTCTGTCTCTCACATCATAGAACTGACCACACATCTGGCCTCAGCTTTCACCCTGCGTTATTCTTTCACAGGCTGTATAACACCAGTCCGCTTAAACAGAGATGCAACCATAGCTGAATTTACCTTCATATTCCTAGCACTTAGCCCAGTTCAATCAATGAATAAATGATGAACACACAAACCAATAATAATGAGAAGAAACACCTCCCCCTTACACTGGTGAATTGTTCCTACTTCTACTGCATTAATTCAGTAGATAACCTTTTCTGTCCTATTCTTAGTGCTTTTTATGTGACACTCCATTTATACCTGAAAACAATGCCATGTTCATGATACTGTTATTTCTTTCAACACTGGGGGAAACTGAGAGTTGGAGAGAGGAAGTAAATTGTCTGCGTTTATGCAGCTACTGCAAGAGAGAGGTGTAAATTGAACTCAGATACTTTTAACTCCAAAGCCTGTACTCTTCAAAAATAGGTTTATTTCCTGTGCTCTTTATTTGTTAAAGCACTTGTCCCATGTAATATACTGCTCTCGTATTTAAGTCACTATGTAATTCAGCTTTTCTGTCTTAGAAAATTGGCTGAGGTTCAATGGGACTAAAACACGGTCTGTGTGTCTCCTTCCTCTGTCAAATTAGAGATCACCTCTCTTGTCTGATTCCTCACTACTTTCCCTAGATCCAAGTTTGCACATTTTTCTCTTTGGCTCTGTACCTGGTCATGGAATCTAAGCACATAAGGAAAGGGGAGGAAGGCCAGCATCCTCCTTAAACCCAACCAGATTCTCCCCAGCAGAATGGCATACTCAGAGACCTCTGAATTCTCAGTAATTGCACAGCTTCCATGCTTCTCCTGGTTCTTTCCCTACATTCTGTATTCTCTCTCTCTCTCTTTCTCTCTCTCTGGAGCTGATAACAGCAAATAGAAAATAGCTGAAAAGACCTGCCTAATTTTACTTTTGGACACATAATAGCTAACTTCAGAATATCTACAATTTATTTGTGGTTGAATAAGAGATATAGAAGGAAATGAAGAGAGAAGAAAAGATACAGGGCAAGTCCTGGCTCTTTTTACCATGAGAATTCAAATTTGTAATTGAAATGACCTCTTTAGCTAGCTTCTCATAAAATCTTTCTCTACGACATTTGATTTGAATTTGATATTTGGTAATAAATCTCTTTTTAATACTGAATAGGTTAAGTACTGCATTTAAGGAATGTTCTCAAAAGATGAATCATTTACAATTGTCTTAATGTTTATGAGATACTAATAAGGGGTAAATTTGCAATTAAGGCTGTATTTTATATGAATTTAAATACAAGGCTAATATTTATATGTAGTGAGAGCAATTCCTCCTTTCGAATGGTAATTCCTTTTCTTCAATGAACAGCTCAGCCTCTGTAGAGCCCTCCATCATTTGTCAGATTTAACAACCCAGAGTAAATAGCTCTCTGAGAAGTAACTACAGGTCCAGCTTGTTGATCCCAATTTGTCAAATGTTGCAATGAAGAAAGTGCTAAGCCTTCAGGAAGGATGTGAGGAGATTTGTAATTTATCTGAAACACTATACTAATACTCAGAAATAGATTTTCTATCTTGCATCTATATAGTTTCTCTTGACATAGGAGTGGGATTTGTTATATTATTTGTCACAATGGAATCTTCCTAGTCATCTGCCATTCTAATGTTATTTTTAAGTGAGGGTTCATTGAGAGAAATATTGTTAAATTGTGCCTTTTTTGAGGCATAAAAGACACAAGAAGAATAAAATAGATTAAACCATAAACTTAGTTTATAGCAAAGGCAAGATTAGTTTTCATAAATGATTGGCAACCCACTTCACTATATACCAAATAATAGAAACAAGAATGTTTGAGGATACAATGATCAAAGAGAATTTCCACATAAAGCCAGATAATAGCTAGATAGCACTTTTAAAATTTAGTCAAGATTTGGATGTTTTCATATGTTTGCGAATGCGAAACAACCCTTAATAACTTCTAATTTCAGTTATAATCTGAAATTAAGGTCTTCTTGGTTTATTAGAATTATTGTTTCATGTTAATAAGAAAATGTGCTTTTTAACAGATATATCAAGTGTATCTGTCATTTAACGTCTCCAGATAGGTGGCCAATTATTGTTTCTCTGAAACCCTCACGTATTTCCTCAGCAAAGCCAAGGAAATCAGTTAAAGTTCTATAGATTATTTTTCACAGCATAGCTATAAACAGAATATAGCATTGCTAAGTTTCTATAGACAATAAGCCAAGCTCACCTTTACTATACAGACTTGTTATTATATACATATTGCTGCTGCTGCTACTAAATCACTTCAGTCGTGTCCGACTCTGTGCGACCCCATAGACGGCAGCCCACCAGGCTCTGCCATCCCTGGGATTCCCCAGGCAAGAATACTGGAGTGGGTTGCCATTTCCTTCTCCAATGCATGCATGCATGCTAAGTCGCTTCAGTCGTGTCTGACTCTGCGACCCTATGGATAGCAGCCCATCAGGCTCTTCAGACCATGGGATTCTCTAGGCAAGAACACTGGAATGGGTTGCCATTTCCTTCTCCAATATATACATTTTGAGGGGATCAGAATTGAAAGTAGGGCACTATTAAACAGAGAAATTAATATTTATCTTAACTTAGGTATAATCAGATCAGATCAGTCACTCAGTCGTGTCCGACTCTTTGCAACCCCATGAATTGCAGCACGCCAGGCCTCCCTGTCCATCACCAACTCCTGGAGTTCACTCAGACAGAAAATGGTATTAATAGGAATTAATGGGAAATAAATTAATTCCTGAATTAGTAGGAAGCAAAGTTTCTATTTAGGAGTCTTCTTAATGTGTGTATGTATATATATATATGTATGTATGTGTATATACACACATATATATATGATGAGTACTGTTCATCTATGCATGTGAACTTCATATACATACCATGGGGAAAGTTAGATTCTGTATTACCATCCAACCCATTCTCAATGGAATCTATTAAACAACAGGGGCCCAAGAACTGTTTTTTTTACTCAATCTTTTACTCAAAAATTAAGTTATTTAATGGGCCAGGAACATTAGGAAAACAGGGACATAAAAATGGAGAGAGCAAAATTCATATTAAAAAGGGATTTATAATCTAGTGGAAGAAAGAAGGCAGGACCACAATACAAGACCAAATCAGGGAAAGAAGAACAATTAAAGTGCTATAGATATTTAGGTCAGTGAGAGATCACCTGTTGGATAACAGTGGTGGATTGAAAATAGAACATGAAGGCAATGGATTTATAGAACACTTGATGTGATGAATATGAAAAAGAGTAATTGGATTCAATACTTTTTTGAAAATTATCAGAACACATTTAAGATCAGTTACCTTGAATTTATAATCTATAAACTTGTGAGTATCTAAAAATATGCAGAAGCCTAGGACTATAGTTAATACTGTATTGCATATTTGAAATTTGATGAAGAGTAAATCTCAGATGCTCTCACCACACCAAAAAATGGTATCTTGAAAAGTATGTGAGGGGATGGATATATTAATTAACTTGATTAGGATAATGATTTCATCATGTAACTGTTTTGTATCTAAACATCATATTGTACACCTTAAAAATTGTATATATATATATTTGCCAATTATTCCTCAGAAAAGCCAGGAGAAAATTAAGAAGCCCAGGATGGGGAATGGAAAAGAGCAGAAATTGTTGATGATTTAGAGATGGGGATTGACAGAACAGGAATGGAGGTAAGTCAAGGAAAAAAATTCTTGGTGATGTCTGGATATTGTTGAGCCAAGTAGATATAAGTACAGCCTTGGTTGGAGAACAAGTGAGTTTAGAAAAAATGTGATGACTTTGGGAAAAAATAGAATAAACAAAGGAGTGTGATCATATGAAGATGAAGAATGGGTTCTATGATATTGACAACAGGGTGAGGAAGTGGAAGATTAAAAAGTGTCCTTATAAGGATAAGCTTCTCCACACATTTCCCAAGAAAAGAGGAAATGCATGTCACAGAGGTAAAGCTTGTAGAAGGAATAACTTTCATTGTTCTCTTAAAGGAGAAACAGCAACTTCTTCCAAGGTAAAATCAGGAAAAAGCCTACTTGGCACAGCCCCTTCCATGAGGCTCCTGAAAAGCAGGGATTCTTTTCTTATTTGAAAGGACTTCATTTCTGTGAGGGAAAGTTTAATTCATGAGGAAAAGCAGTAGGAATCCCATTATGCTTAAACCTATGCTACATTCTCCTTTAGCACCGACAATAATAAATCTTTGCCTGTCTGATGTCTTTATAAGTTTCTCATGTAATTCTGAACTCGAAACAGAATGTAATTATTAACTCCCTAAATACCAAAAACCATGATGTAAAAAGCTTCTGAGGTGAAGAAATTGTGTGAATAGTGATATATCCAGTGTGTGGTCAGTGAGATGACCTATGTTAGAGAAGAAGGTCATTGAGAAGGAGGAGCTCAAGACTCTCTGAACTAATTAATGTATAGAAAAATTATTAACATGATGCTAAAGTCCTAGAGGAAGATTTCAGAAACTAAGCAGGTCAAGAAATATGGGAGTGGATTTTCCTGGTAATCCAGTGGTTATGAATCTGCCTTCCAATTCTGGGGACACGGGTTTGATCCCTGATCTGGGAAGACCCCACATGCTGCAGGACAACTAAGCCTCTGTGCTTCAGCTGCCGAAGCCTGTGAGCCTAGAGCCTGTGCTAGGCTACGAGAGAAACCACCGCAGTAAGCCTGTGCCCTGCAATGTAGAGTAGCCCTCACTCGCCGCAACTACAGGAAGCCCATGCAGCAGTGAAAAATAATAAAAATAGTAAATTAAAAATAAATAAATATATTTTTTAACATAGGGGAGTGCATCTAGATGATGGACAGAGAAGAACCAATAAAATGCTTGTGAGGGTATGAAACAATGAGAGATACCATACATTAGTGGTAAGAGTATGCATTGATACAATAAGATTTGGCATTATCTGGTAAAGTTAAAGATGTGCATATCCCATGACCCAGTAGTTCTACCTCTAGGTATCTATCTTCCAGAAGCACCTGCACATTGAAGCAAACACGTTTAAGTACATTTATAGAAGTTTTGTCAGAAACAGTAAAAAAAAAAAAAATGTCAAAAGCTGCTATTATCGATTGCACTACTAAATTCTAATAGTGTGAAATATTATACAGCATAACTGACTGACTAAACCTCAACTCTACTTAACAGCATAGTTTTGAACTAAAGAAGCAAGATATAATATTAAGTATAATTTCATTTAAAAAATAAAAAACAGGCAATATAATCTATATTTTATCAATCACCCTTGACATTTGCTTTTTTCCATGACCATTTCTGGGCTTCTCAATATTTTTTGAGAAGATCATAAATTTATAGATTATAAATTCAGGCTGTCATTTTAATGTGCTCTCATCATTATTTAATCTATTATCGTGAAAATTATAGTTTATGTAAAAAAATTATCTGAGATAAAGAGAGTCACTTTATAATGATAGAAAAATAATGAAACAAAGCAAAGAACATGAGTTACACTGTTGAAGCAACTTAGTCATTTATCTCTAAAATTGTTAAGTGACTTTCCCAAGATTACGTAGCTGAAATAGAGCTAAAATTTAATTCAGGCAGCTTTGTTCTTGATCGATGGTTCTCAAACTTGAGTGTATGTAGCAGAATCGCTTGGAGGTGTTGTTCAAACTCAGAATGCTGGGCTCGTCCCCACAGTTTCTGATTCAGTGGGTCTGATACAGGACCTGAGATTTTGAACTCCTAACAAGCTTTCAGGTAATACAGATCCTGCTACTCTGGAGACCACGGTTTGAGGAGAACAATGATTTAGATAATGAGAATAGTAAGCATAATTTAACAGGACATACACACACACAAATACTTAAAAGAGTAATGACTTTAAACAGGCAAAAGTACTTCAGAGTGATTGGCATATAATAGTTATGGGATAAATGTCACTTATTATTATTACTCAGTGAGTGTTGAGTTCACCTTGAATCGTCAGGTGGAAGTCCTCTATGATATGCCATGATACTCCCCTTACCCACTGCATCTTTGTAGGGTCTTCATCTTTTGATGAAGATGGGCAGGTTCCTTTCCCCTGGCTCTTCTCATTCTTCAGAACAGAGACTCTAAGAGACTCACAAACTGCTCTGTTGCCACTAGAGATTGCCTTCAATGGAATATCTTCGACCTGTTGCTGTTAAACAGCAACCCCCCAGCAAGGCTGAGGATGAGAAGAGCTAAAGGATTCAAAGGGTCAGAGTTCCATCCTGCTGCATTAAAATTAACATCTGATCAAGCCACTGCCTCCTTAAAAATCCTTCAATGGCTGCTGATCACTCCCAGGAAAAAAGACTCATCTTTCCTGTGACTTGCCCTTACCAACCTATTCAGCCTCACTACACATTGCTCTCCTGTTTCCCAGTCTTTCCTGGATCCCTCTGAATCTAGGGGTCCCTCCTGCTTCAGGATTTTGGTCATACTGTTCCCTCTGGCATGACCACTCTTTGATCCCATGACTTTTTTGTTCTACTCATTCTTCCACTATCAGGTCAACCATTATTTCATCAGGAAAACCTTCTATAACACCCTAGATTAGTTCAAATCACTTTGCTTTTTGCTCTTGAAGCAACTTCATCTTTTATTTCAGAGCATTTATCATGGTTTGTAATTGTGTATTTAGGTGTGTGATGATTTGATTACTGTTTAATTATTTCACTAACAACATTATTTAACAGAATTTTCTGTGATAATGCAAATGTTTTATAATATAAAATGCTTAAGAATATGAATAATGTGACTTCAGAACTGAATTTTAGAGCTTCCCTGGTGGTCTAGTGATTAAGAATTCACCTTCCAATGCAGAGGACATGGCTGTGATCCCTGGTCCAGATCCCACATGCCAAGGAGCAACTAGCCCATGTACCACAACTACTGAGTCCACACCCTAGGGTCCATGCACCCCACCAAAAGAAGCCACCACAGTGAGAAGCATGCACACCCAAACAAAGAGTAGTCCCCTTTAGTTGCAACTAGAGAAAGCCCATGAGCAGCAGCAAAGACCCAGAACTGCCATAAATAAATAAATAAATTCTTAAAAAGAAAAGGCTGAATTTTAGATTTTATTTAATTTTAATATCTGCATGTGACTATAGCTACCATGTATATATTAAAATTAAATAAAACCTAAAATTCATTTTTTTAAGATATATTTATTTATGTTGTGCTGGGTCTTTTAATGGCCGAAAGGGAAAAGGAACTAAAGACCTTCTTGATGAGGGTGAAAGAGGAGAGTGAAAAATCTGGCTTAAAATCCAACATTCAAAAAACTAAGATCATGGCATCTGGTCCCATCACTTCATGGCAAATAAAAGGGGAAACAGTGGAAGCAGTGATTTCTTGGGCTCCAAAAGGTGACTGCAGCCTTGAGATTAAAAGACACTTGCTCCTTGGAAGGAAAGCCATGACAAACTAGACAGTGCATTAAAAAGCAGAGACATCACTTTGCCAACAAAGATCCATATAGTTAAAGCTATGGTTTTTCCAGTAGTGAGGTATGGATGTAAGAGTTGGCCCATAAAGAAGGCTGAGTGCCAAAGAATTGATGCTTTTGAACTGTGATGTTGGAGAAAACTCTTGAGAGTCCTTTGAATTGCAAGATGATCAAACCAGTCAATCCTAAAGGAAACCAACCCTGAATATTCATGGGAAGGACTGATGTTGGAGCTGAAACTCTAATACTTTGGCCACCTGATGCGAACAGCCAACTCACTGGAAAAGACTCTGATGCTGGAAGAGATTGAGGGCAGCAGGATAAGTGGATGACAGAGGATGAAATGGTCAGATGGCATCACCGACACAATGGACATGAGTTTGAGCAAGCTCTGGGAGATAGTGAAGGACAGGGAAGCCTGGTGTGCTGCACTCCATGCATGGGGTCCCAAAGAGTCTGATTAAGACTTAGCAACTGAACACAACAATGGCTACCATACAGGGAGCAGAGTGCTGGACCGTGAGTTCCATAAGGAAAGGAACACTGACAATGCAGTCCGTTTCTGCATCCCAGCTTCTATCACATGTGTGGCAAGTAATATGACCTCAGGAAATATTTATAAAGTGAATGATCCCTCTAATGTCCAGATATTTTAATACTATAAAGGGGTTGAAAACCATCTTTTCTTTCTTTTTCAGTTATTTCCAAAAATCTTTCTTTTTTATCCCTATAGAAAATCAAGTAAAACATTAATGATACTAAGAATTTATATCTGTTTGATGTTCTGAATTGCCTACACCTTGCAAAAGAAAAAGTTGGCCTATAGATAAATAACATCTACTGTTCCAGCCCACTGTAAAATTCTCTACAATTAAAGTTATTTTTTGGCAATTTTTTTTCTCTTGAATTAGATTTTTCCTTTAAGTGGTTCCTATTTCTCCTTTCTTCAGATGGAACATTTGATAGTTTTATACCATCACTTGAAAATTTTAAATTATTCTTTCTTTTTGAATAAAGAATTAATTTAGGACACATAAAGTATGTTAAAGTAGAAAAATTGTCATATGTGATTATAATTTGTAAGTAAGTAGTCCTTTATTTTTAAATATTACACTGGGTATTTACATTTCCAAAAGTTATCTAAAAGCATTCAATGATAAGGAAATTACTTGAATTAAAAATGCTATCTCAATGTTTGAAATCTAATTGTTATTATGTGGGTGGATAACCTTGAGGTAAAAACCCAAAACTATCTAACCCCTTAGTCACACTCAGGCTATTGAGTGAATTTGTCCATTAGTACTACTATCAAGAATATACAGAAAAAAACAAATGCCTTTCTCTTTAAGAGGAAGATTACCTAATAAACCCACTAGTCCTAACTTCCTTGAAGACTGTGAGGTTCAGGAGGACATCACTAACTCCACTTTGATGGCAGAGGTTTACTTTGGCAGATATTCTAAAGAAACACTTCCTCATCTTCTTGTTTAGATATAACTCTTTCCTGAGTTTGAGATTGGGATCAGAGGGACTCTGCTTCAGACTGTTTATTAGAGGGGTAGGATTATATTTCTGGGTCTGCTCAGTCTATTTAAAGTTCATCTTGCTTAGCTTTCTGTAGCAAGTTAGCCAGAAAAAAAAAAATAATAATCTTAAATTCTCACAAATACCTTATTATTTTTGTATATTCTTTGAACCTCTAAAAAAGTACCTTTCCATGCCAGTGTGTCTTTTTTTCATACACCTAGAATTTGTTTTCAGAATATGAACCATAAGAAGGTTACCACTGTGAGGATTAAATATTACAAATAAGATTAATGTGAAGGGTTAAACTTTAAGATCAAGATATAACAGATTAAACAAAGATGTATAGAGTCAAATTGAAGAGACAGATGTGTTCTAAGTTAGGCAAGAATGGATTATCCTCAATTAAATGGTCAATGTAAAATACAATGTGGACTGAGAAAAAGGAAAACTGTAACAGCAATTGTTGCAGTATGCATTCCTGGGAACTGAACTCTACTATTTCCTTGGCTTGGCATCCTATAGGAGGGGAGAATTTGCTCCCCAAGAAATCACTGGGCATTTAAAATGACTTCATATTCAACTTGCCTGCAGGGAAAAATGTATAGAAAGCCTAGTACAGCTATCTGTATCTCTTGATAGCTACATTCCTAATAACTAATACATGACTCTGCACACTGTTTGTATCAACATCATCAGGTTTCTGAGCTGCAATCTTGATGGTCAGTTCTGAATCAAGTACATTTCCCTGGTTGATAGGGTTGCCAGATTCAGCAGATAAAATTCAGAGTACCCATTAAATTAGAATTTAAGATAAATAATAAATATCATAGAGTATGGTTATAGTAAAAAAAAATGGCTCATTGTTTATTTAAACTTCAAACTAAACTGGGCAAACTGTATTCTATCTGGTAACCCAACCTGGTGAGGATCTGTATAAGTGACCAACTTGTCTCATTTACAAGGCATCTTTTGGCATCACACCAGTAGGAGCAAATACTTGCAGTGCCATAGAGCTTATGATTCTTTCCATCCACTATTTCATTTGAATTTCACAATGAACCTGATCTGGTGTCCATAACTACCGTGTGTTGATTGTCACTAGAATAAAGAAGCCTTCTGACATCTAGTTTACTCCTTTTACCATCTGACTGCTTCTCTTAGTAGAAGTATTATTTCAAAGCTTCTCAGTAGCTATATCTATTTTATCCCTTGCCTCTTACCTTGAACTCTTTCTCTAATATTGCTATCAAAAAGCCAATCACTTTGTTTGCTTCCTGATTAGTATTGAAGTGCACTGGAATATATACTTTTCAAGGGACTATAACAAATGGAAATAGTGTTTCTAAAATAAATATGCCTACCATACACAAAAATAAATTAAAAATGGCTTAAAGACTTAAACATAAGACATTGACACCATAAAACTCCAGAAGAAAACACAGGTGAAACATTCTCTGACATAAATCCTACAAATGTTTTCTTAGGTTGGTCTCCCAGGGCAATAGAAATGGGACCTAATCAAATTTATAAGTCTTTGCACAGCAAAATAAACTATAAATAAAATGAAAAGACAGAGGGGAGAAAACCATTTGCAAACAACGTGACTGACAAAGACTTAATTTCCAAAATATACAAACAGCTCATACAACTCAACAACAAAAACCAAACAACCCAATCAAAAAAATAAGCAGAAGACCTAAACAGACATTTCCCCAAAGAAGAAATACAAATGACCAATAGGCACATGAAAAGACGTTCAACATTTTTAATTACTAGAGAAGTGAAAATCAAAACTGCAAGGAGGTACCATCTCTGAACCTTGTGAGGTTCTGCACTTCTCTAATAATTTAATGATGGTCACAAGGACCATAATTATAAAGTCTACAAATAATAAATGCTAGAGAGGATATGGAGAAAAAGGAACTCTTCTACACTGCTGGTGGGAATGTAAGTTGATACAGTCACTATGGAAAACAGTATGGCGATTTCCCAGAAAACTAAAAATAAAATTACCATATGATCCAGCAATGCAACTCCCGGGTATATACCCAAACAAAACTCTAATCCAAAAAGATACATGCACCTCTATGTTCACAGCAGCACTATTAACAATAACCAAGACATGGAAACAAATATTTATTAACAGATGAATAGATAAAGAAGACATGGTACATACATACAATGGAATACTACTCAGCCATGAAAAAGAGCAAAATAATGTCATTTGCAAAAACATGGATGCAACTTATTGTACTATGTGAAATAAGTCAGAAAGAGAAAGACAAATACCATATGATATCACTTATATGTGGGACCTAAAATACGACACAGATGAACCTGTGAAACAGAAACAGACTCTCAGAACTAGAGTACAGGTTTGTTGTTACCAAGGGAGAGAGTGTTGGGGGGAGGAATGGACTGGGAGGTTGGGGTTAGCAGATGTAAGCTGTTATATATAAAAACTGGATGAACAACAAGGTCCTACTATGTAGCACAGAGAACTCTATTCAGTATCCTATGATAAACCATAATGGAAAAGAATATTAAAAAAAGAATACATGTATATGTATAACTGAGTCATTTTGCTGTACAGTGCTAATTAACACATTATGTCAGCTGTTCTTCAATTAAAAAAACCAAAACACAAACAAAAACATACATCTGCAAGTAAACTTTTGGACTTGACAAATCTTGGCTTTGGACAAACCTGCAAGTAAACTCTGGACTGGACAAACCTTGGCCATGCAACTAATGAGTATCATTATTTTTTAATTCAGAAGTCGTTTTTGCCCTACCTCTCCCCACATACTGAAGATTACCAAGACTGTTGTTTCAGTCTTTCTTTCCAACCTTTTTCTCAAGAAAACACCTTTTAGAACAAATAATCTAAAATAAAAAACACTGAGTAACGTACTGAAGTTAAATGAATGCATATGGTCAGCCTGTAGTGAAGAACGTTATGGTACATTGTTGTTTAGAATGCAATCATTTCCAATTCTTCCAAAAGATGACATTTGATCACAATGTCAGACAGAAGGTTCTAGGAATATTTTGTAAGATTTTTTTTAAACTTATTTAGATGATAGATAAATGACAGAATGAGAATGAAGCATTGAAGGCAGTGAACCATCTCTGAGCAGGGAGAAGGACACACAAGAGACAGCATGATTCAGCATATTTGCAGGGAAGTTAAATTAATATGCGGCCAGCAGGTCTATTGAGAAGCAGGACTGGTGGCTTCAGCGTCTGAAATCTGTCCCCAGTTCTAATGACTCATTTTGTGACTCTGTGCAACTTATTAACTTCTCTTTATTCTAATCCCAGCTGCTGGAAACGAGATTTAATAATATACAATTCACAGGAGGTTATGATCCTAAGTCATTAATGCAAGAATCTGTAGAGAGAATATATTATTAGCTGGTAGAGAGGTGGTGATAAAAGTAATTCTGAAAGACAACGTTTGGAACTGTGGAGACAGTAACAAAATAAATGTGTAATGCCACAACTTTGGTTTAAAAAGCTTAGGATCAAGAACTTGAGTTAGTGAAGACATAGACAGTGGAGAGCCACTGTAGAGAGCAGGGACAAAGCCAAGTTGAATGATGGCAGGTGGAAGGCTTGTTTCCAGCACCACTGCATCTCCCTAGGTCCTCTGCCCCTTTGCATCTCTACTCCATACACACCATTCTACTGAGGGGTTTTTCTCTTTCTCTTTGACACCCTGAGCTTAAAGCTTATTCTGTGATTCTTTATTTATACGAAAGTAGTAAGTTGCTGCTGCTACTGCTAAGTCGTTTCAGTTGTGTCCGACTCTGTGCAACCCCATAGACGGCAGCCCACCAGGCTCCTCCGTCCCTGGGATTCTCCAAGCAAGGACACTGGAGTGGGTTGCCATGTCCTTCTCCAATGCATGAAAGTGAAAGTAAAGTCGCTCAGTCGTGTCTGACTCTTAGCGACCCCATGGACTGCAGCCCACCAGGTTCCTCCATCCATGGAATTTTCCAGGCAAGAGTAAAAAGGGTGTTATTTTATAAGCTGGCACCAGAATGCCTTATGAGAAAAGAATATTTTTGGTTTAACATTGGAGAAAGAAAGGTGAAGCTGGCAAGAATACGTAGGAGAGAGACAACAATTTTTCAAAGAAATGACATTGTGAAGTGAAGAAGGAATTGCGAGGCAGGAGAAAGGGAATACAGAGGACTGAAGGAAAGCCAGCATCCAGGGTGGTAGAAGGAGAGATACTTTGTAAGTATTTAGATATCAAATGTTTGTTCTTAAACTGTTCATATTATTGTGTTATAGGACCACCCATGCTGAGTCCTTTTGTGTTTTAATCTCTGTGCATGGAAATGAAGGAAATGGGTCCCAAATTCAGGCCTAGGTCACAACAGGAGAGCATGGATAGCTCGTGAATGAAGCAGAAATGATGCCTAAATTTAATTAATATAGAGAAAATAGGCTTTTGAAGCTAAAGATAACTAAGAAGAAGTGTAAATACTTCACCTCCTCCAGAAATTCCAGAACAGTTGGGAACAAGGCTTTCTACACCAACAGGAAATAGTTTAAGCACATTGTGCTTTAATCTTCACAGACTGGTTACATCAACAACTCTAGGATTTTCTTGTGCTATCAGGACTCTCTCTGGTTCTGTGGGGTGTAAGGCAGAAAGCTGGCCAGGACCCATGCCCTTCTGCATCTTCCCAATCTACATCTCCCCTTATCTGCTTCTAGTGGCAACTTCAGAAAAGAGTTCCTTGGAATTGCACAGATGGGGGGAAAAAATTGTTTTGAACAGTTGGAAAGTCATTCACCTAAAGCCTCAATTCTTGCAGGGTTATTTTTATTTTAATACAGATTTAATAAAATGATAAAAGCTTTATGGGATAATTTCATGAGCAAGTCTTTCCATGGTCATGGGGAAAATTGGAAAAAATGTGAGTGGGTTGGAGCTGGAAGATGATAAACTAGGCAAGGAATCCATGGGGTAATACCAGGGATCTGAAGTCCTCCCAACAGCCTGAGACAGTCCCTGGAGGAGCAATTTTTAAATTACATTTTAAAAGAAAAAGAGAATAGATTTTAGAAAAAAAAACTGCATACTATAAATTCTGTTGATGATCTTTATTGTATTCTGACACAAGAATGCCTGATAAAAAGCATTAAATATTATAAACTGTTCACTGAAGATACAGCAGCTATGACTTATCCCAATTATTGTTTTTTAGGCTTATATTAAATTTTATTTTTTAAGGAGAGGTATTAGGTTTTGCTGAGGAATGTTAATAATTTTTTAAGGGGGAGGTAAGACACAGGAATCAAGAAACTCTTCATATAAGAAAAGGTGTAATTTTTCACTTAAAAAATTAAGATTTTATTCTTGTTCCTTTACTCCCTTCAAATTGCTGTTTTTAGAGGCTACTTAACATTTCTTAAACTTCTTTTTCAAAGATGATGTCTTTGAGAACTGAGTTCAGGATTTTCAAGTTTCTATCATTTGGTGCTGGCAGAGAAGATCTCACTTTTAAAAATGATTTTTAAATGACAGCCTCACAGCTGATCTTTAAATAGCCTCTTTCCATTTCTGAAGAATTGCCTTGGAGTTCAAACAAAATGAGTCACCCAAGGAAAAAAATCACAAGTCATTTTTATGCATCATCCAGAGCAGAAATTTAATTTAATGGCACTGATATAGGAGAGCGCCTTCATGCTGTAATTTAAAGAGTCTGTTCCTTTACTTTTTTTTTTAGATTTTTTTTTAATGTGGACTTTTTTTAAAGTCTCTATTGAATTTGTTACAATATTGCTTCTGTTTTATGTTTTAGTGTTTTGGGCACAAGGTATGTGGGATCTTAGCTCCCTAACCAGGTAGCAAACCCACACCCCCTGCATTGGAAGGTGAAGCCTTAACCACTGGACCACCAAGGAAATCTGTTCCTTTACTTTTAAGACAGCAACAAGTTCAGTTATCTATGCAGATGAAATAATAATCAATGGTGAATAATCCTGGTGCTCATGTATATCTGGAAAGGGGGTGCTATGGCAAGGAAAGGGGGATAGACATACTACCAGAAGGAAAAATAATTCTAGAATGCAATTTGAGGACCATCTTTAGAGTTCTTCCCTTGTAGCTGGGACTGGAGCAGTCTCACTTCACTACAGCTTCTGCTTCACCCTCTGCTTTTCTTCTTGGAATGCTCTCTCTTTGGGAAAATGGAGGGTGGTAAATCAGGAACTTGAAATGGTTCAGACTTTCTTTCAAAGTTCAAACTGGTTACCCCATCACATCTGTTGTCTTCATGTTACAGAGAATATATCCGGGAACAGAACTCTGATCGAAGTCCTTATGACCCTTTCAATTATGGGGCTGTGCAGGTCCTTTCCTTGACTCCCAAGCTCAAGGACGCATCCATAATGGACGGTAGGTTTACCTGTGTCTATTCACATTCCCAAGTGCCTCAAGAGGAAAATTTACACTTTTAGACTAAGTGGCAATACTGTTTCATGGGCTCTTGGTTCCATTTTGAAATGATCTCTATGGTTCGCTATTTTAATTCAACAGGACACATTTTAAGAATATATGGCACATGCTGCTGCTGCTGCTGCTAAGTCACGTCAGTCGTGTCCGACTCTGTGCGTCCCCATAGACGGCAGCCCACCAGGCTCCCCTATCCCTGGGATTCTCCAGGCAAGAACACTAGAGTGGGTTGCCATTTCCTTCTCCAATGCATGAAAGTGAAACGTGAAAGTGAAGTTGCTCAGTCATGTCCGACTCAGCGACCCCATGGACTGCAGCCCACCAGGCTCCTCCAGCCATGGGATTTTCCAGGCAAGAGCACTGGAGTGCCTTTGCCTTCTCTGATATGGCACATGAAACTATAGTTAAGAAATACTTGAATTCTATAGCATACCAGACCACTGTATCTGACTCCTGAGAAATTGTATGCAGGTCAAGAAGCAACAGTTAGAACTGGATATGGAACAACAGACTGGTTCCAAATTGGGAAAGAAGTACGTCAGACTGTATATTGTCACCCTGCTTATTTAACTTACATACAGAGTACATCATGCAAAATGCCAGGCTGGATGAAGCACAAGCTGGAATGAAAATTGCCGGGAGAAATATCAATAAGCTCAGATATGGAGATGACACCACTGTTATGGCAGAAAGTGAAGAGGAACTCTTGATGAAAGTGAAAGAAGAGAGTGGAAAAGCTGGCTTAAAACTCAACATTCAAAAAACTAAGATCATGGCATCTGATCTCATCACATCATGGCAAATAGATGGGGAAACAATGGAAACAGTAACAAAGTTTATTTTCTTGGGCTCCAAAATCACTGCAGGTGGTGACTGCAGCCATGAAATTAAAAGACACTTGCTCCTTGGAAGAAAAGCTATGACCAATCTAGACAGCATATTAAAAAGCAGAAACATTACTTCGCTGACAAAGTTCATATAGTCAAAGCTATGGTTTTTCCATTAGTCATGTATGGATGTGAGAGTTGGACCATAAAGAAAGCTGAGCGCTGAAGAATTGATGCTTTTGAACTGTGGTGTTGAACACTCTTGAGATTCCCTTGGACTGCAAGGAGATCAAATCAGTCAATCCTAAAAGAAATTAGTCTTGAATATTCATGGGAAGGACTGATGCTGAAGCTGAAACTCCAATACTTTGGCCACCTGATACAGAGAACTGACTCATTGGGAAAGACCCTGATGCTGGGAAAGATTGAAGGCATGAGGGAAAGGGGATGACCGAGGATAAGATGGTTGGATGCTCTGGGAGTTGGTGATGGACAGAGAGGCTTGGCGTGCTGCAGTCCATGGGGTCACGAGTCAGACATGACTGAATGACTGAAATGAACTGATAGCCAATTAATAATGTCATGATAGCAGGTGAACAGAGAAGGCACCCAGCTATACATATATGTGTATCCATTCTCCCCCAACTCTCCTTTCACCCAGGCTGCCAAATAACACTGAGAAGAGTTCTATGTGCTATTATTATTATTATCGTAGAATTGAGCATGAAGTAAATCATTTGATTATGTTCAACAGACATAAGTATTTACAGTTTGCTAGTCATTTCAAAATACATTAGCCCTTTACTCACAAATATCAAGTAAGCATATCTAAGACCTATTATTTTATTTCCATTATATAGAAGCCTAAGGTATATTAGCAAATAGTGGAGACAGGATTGAGACTCAAGGGGATCTGAGTTGATTTTAAAGTTACAAGTAATAATACTTCCAACAATATCACATTTAAATTTAAAATAAAATTGAAAATTCTTTATAGGATTATTAATATAAACCAATGAATATAAAAACAATACAATCAAGAAAAAATAATATGGAAAAACAAACCTTCCTATAGTCATGATTAGTATAACTCCTAAATGGTGCTGTTTTAAATGTCTTTGCTAATAATTTTGTGAAAAAACAAAGGATTATGGAAAAGGAAAATATTAGCATAATACTAGGTAGAACTTAAGAATGTCATTCCTGGGCTCGTACATGCATCATTCCAGCCTTTCCCCTCATCTTCACAGATCCGTTTCCCCTGTATGTCTGTGTCCAAATCTCCCTCGTCTATAAGGAGACTGCCTCTTGCAGGAGTGTCCACTCTAATCCAGTATGAACTCAACTTAATTACACCTGAAAATTGTGGTGCTAGAGATTTTTGAGTCCCTCAGATTGCAAAGGAGATCAAACCAGTCAATCCTAAAGGAAATCAGCCCTGAATATTCATTGGAAAGACTGATGCTGAAGCTAAAGCCCCAGTACTCTGGCCATCTAATGCAAAGAGCCGACTCATTGGAAAAGACCCTAATGCTGGGAAAGACCAAAGGCAGGAGAAGAAGGGGTGACCGAGGATAAGATGGTGTGATGCATCACTGACTCAATGGACATGAGTTTAAGCAAGCTCTGGAAAATAGTGAAGGACAGGGAAGCCTGACATGCTGCAGAACATGAGGTCACAAAGAGTCTGATACGACTGAGTGACTGAACAACAACAGGTTCTAGATAGACATGAATTTGGGGAGGACACTCTTTACCTCAGCAAACTATGCTTTTAGAGATGTGGAAACTGAAGTCCAGATACACTGATTTTTTTCAGATCATTCAGAGAAACAAAATGGAATTTAAAACCAAAATTTCTGACTTCAATTCTCTGTTGTTTCTACAATACCATAAAGTATCAAAGAAAGTTTTCTGATGTAATATACTTTTATTTGACCCCTTATATAAAACCTGTAAAAAAATAAAAGCAACCTAAACCAAGTATTACCTATATTTTCACTAAGGAAAAGAGCCATGGCATCCTTGAACTCCCTGCCTCTTCTATTTGTTCCCATAGCAACCTGTTATATGTCTTTAATATGTGTTATTTGCCTGATTATTTATCTGTTTCTACTAAAAGCTAAGCAAAACATCATTCACTACTGATGGCTCAGGTTAATGAGATGGAGAGGGAGGCAAAGGTCTTGCCAGCATCATACAAGTTAGATGCAAATCTTGCACTTGAACCCAGTCTCAGCCACCTTGACTTCATCTTACAGTATCTCCTCTAGGAACATAACCTCTCCCCGTAGGCTCAGAGCCACTTATCTATTGGCATCACCAGGCACAGTGTCTACAATTGATAAACTTTATAAAAAAACAACAAAATGTGTGAAACCTGAAAAAATAATATCAGCTACAAAATAATAAAAGAACATTGTAAAACTAAAAGTAATAAGTATTCTAATTAAATTGTGATAAAATTTAATAAGGCTTCCCAGGTGGTGTAGTGGTAAAGAGTCCTCCTATCAATGCAGGAGATGCAAGAGATGCAAGTTCAATCCTGGAGGGAGAGATTCCCTGGAGGAGGAAATGGCATCCTGCTCCAGAAATTCCATAATCTTGCCCGGAAAATTCCATGAACAGAGGAGCCTGGGGGCTACAGTCCATGGGGCTGCAACAAGTCGAACATGACTGAGCACACACATACCACATCATCATAAAATATAACAACTTAACTAAATAGCTACAACAATTATTACAGAAATAAATATGCAAGTTTGGATTGATCTGGAACTAAGGATTTATTTATTATAACATAGGCTGGGAGACGTTCTCCAACAGTTAAGAATCCCTTGGGGCTGTAAAGACCCTAAAAAGGCCGTGATGATCACATTAAAATCAATCCTATTTATGAGAATAAAAAGAACTTTCAGATTGTCTGGTATATGAGATGGAACAGTGTGAACAGTCCTTTTCTTCTTGTATCACATGTAAAGTAGATTCTTCTTATTATTATATAACCATCTTAGGCTCAGTAACACTGCATTTGGTGAGGTCACCACGTACTATTTGTGGCTCACTTAATCCCAGTGTCCCTCCCAGGGATAGGCCTGACAGAGAAATGTTTTCATCTTCGTGATTTTCCTGTGAATTTTTTGATCCAATTATCTTTTAATCTTTTGCTACACAGTGTGTTGGGAAGACAACTTGGCAGCTAGGGCCCTTCTCTATAATGACAATTAGCCCAAGAGACAAGAGAGCTGAAAATATTTTAAACCAAAGACAGTCATTCTGAATAGAAGAAAGCTTTATTATTTATTATTACTTAATTCTCTGTTCCAGATGATACCCAGATAGAAAAGACAACTAGATTTTTAAGAATGTTATCAATGTTCTTCATGAGAACTAATTTTAGTTCCAGTCCCCCCTGGTCTCCCATCCATGGAATAAAAGTCTTATTATTCCTTTTTTCCTTAAACATTTCATAACATCCAAATCTCCTACATTAAAGTGGATGACACTGTTCCCATGTTGGGGAATCTTACGACTCTTATTGGTGCTGAGTGTTTACTTTGGTTAACCACAGTCAAAGCCAGGGATGTAAGTGACTCCACACTGTCTTTCAACATCTCAGCCCTCTCTTGACCTCCCATCCTTCCTTCTCCAGGCCAACTTTCTCAGGCCGTGCTTTCAAGCACCTCTCATTAACCTCCTCAACCCCCTCAGCTCTTTGTCCTCCCCTCACACAAACTCCACTAATCCCTACAGTCTCAGGATCTGTCAGGATCTGCTTCTACACAAAGTCAACAGACCAGCACTCAGTTAGCCCTTGCAATTTGCCTTGGAGGATCCTGCTTCTTTTAAACCTCCTCACTTATCTTCAGTCATCAGCCCATTTTTTCTCTGTGCTTATCCAAATTTTCCCTTCCAGCCCTCATCCCCATACTCATTCTCATCAAATAGCTTACCACCTTTGTATCAAGATCAGGCCTGAGACATCTCAAGATTCCTTCCCAATTCCTAGAACTCTCCCTAGAGCCACACCTCACCTTCAGGCTGAGAAAAAGGCATCACACCCCTTCATGCTGGTAAAGCTCCCATCTGTGCCCTTCACTGCATCCATCCTTGTATGTTTCTGTCGGCTAGTCTCTGAAGTCACAACCAAACAGACCATAGAATTCTTGCTCCAAGGACAGTAAGAGAGACAGATAGGCCAGAGAACAGACATATATAGCATAGCATGTGTCATTTTGCTCTTTTTTTAAATTTTATTATTTTTTTTCACATATGATAATATACCATTATTTTCAATGGTTTCAATGCCATTCTCCCAAATCATCCCACCCTCGCCCTCTCCCACAGAGTCCAAAGACTGTTCTATACATCTGTGTCTCTTTTGCTGTCTTGCATATAGGGTTATCATTACCATCTTTATAAATTCCATATATATGCATTAATATACTGTATTGGTGTTTTTCTTTCTGGCTTACTTCACTTTGTATAATAAGCTCCAGTTTCATCCACCTCATTAGAACTGATTCAAATGTATTCTTTTTCATCTTTTTTTTTTTTTTTTTTCAACTTTGAGTATCTACTTTAGAAAGTTGGGGCCAGAAAATTGTCCCAGAGAAGACATTACCCAGACCAACCATGCAGGATAAGGAAGAACTAATTTGGATTTAAAAAGGAGTAGGGGAGAAGATTATCTCGCGCAGAGTGAACAGAAACTATAATGGCACAGAATCTTGAAATCTTGAGTTATGTGGGTTGAGAGAAAAGATATGCAGCAGGATAAGTACTCAATAATACAACTCCAAAATATGGCATACAGAATAAGAAGCTTATGTTTTATACTGATAACCCTGGGGAGCCACTGAAAGTTTCTAGTTCTGAGAAGGGTCCAATCATATTCACATTGTAGAAAGTACACCTAGATGCAATGTGTGAGATAGATTGCAGTGGGACAGATGGAAGGCTTGAAGTTGGAGGAAGACTGGCTACTAAAACTACAGTAACCTAGGCTGAGAAAGACAATAGTTTGAGGTTATACCTTGCTGTCATGGAGCAGCAGTGGAGGGAAGCCTTCACATGGGTGCCAATACCCTCAAGTGTCAGGCACTAAATTACTTAATCTCTAGTATGGATGTAAATGTGAGTGCCTTGGCCTTGTGAAGGTTGAGCAACAGATGCCACTGCTGAAAGAAAGTGTTAGTCGCTCAGTCACGTCTGACTGTTTACAACCCCATGGACTCTAGCCCACCAGGCTCCTCTGTCCATGGAATTCTCCAGGCAAGAGTACTGGAGTAGGTTGCCATTTCCTTCTCTAGGGGATCTTCCCAACCTAGGGATCAAACCTGGGTCTCCTGCACTGCAGGCCGATTCTTTACCATCTGAGCCACCAGGGATGCCCCACCACTATTAAAAGCCAGAGCTAAAGAAAAGAAAAACTGTAAACCCCAGAGGAACCAAAAGTACTCAGGATTTCTAAGTCTACCTGAAGTACTGACAAGGTCAATTGTGAGTGAGTAAATGTATGTCCATGTGCCTGTGTGTACGTGTGTGTGTGTGGAAAGGGTGTAGATTAACAGAGTCGATGTTCCTACAAAAACCGGTTGAGGTTATGGGGAAGAGGGAGTTATGGCAACTGATCTTATGTTAATTTACAAGTTTTTTTCCTGGAACACATCCTCAGAAGATGGAAAAGAATGTGTGTCATTCAGTGTAGTATCCTTGTCAACTGAGTATCCAAGTAGGAAGACCAATGATATATGCTATGAGGAAACCCTGACTTTAGAATGTCTTCAGTAGGATATCCCTGGCTAAAGATTTATCTGTGATAAGTTAACCAGAATATCTGGACTTACAAGATGTGACTCACCACAGAATTTCATATCAGCTGATGCTGGGAAAGATTGAAGGCAGGAGGAGAAGGGGACAGCAGAGGACAAGGTGTTTGGATGGCATCACTGACTCAATGGACCTGAGTTTGAGCAGCTCTGGGAGAAGGTGAAGGACAGGGAAGCCTGGCGTGCTGCAGTCCATGGGGGTCACAAAGAGTCGGCCATGACTGAGAGATTGAACCACAACTACCACCCTGAGGTATTATGGGCATTTTTCATAATTTGCACACATTCTGCTATGTGGAATCACAATCACACTTATAGACCTCACTTCTTCTGAGCCAAAGATACATGTTTCCTGCAGGAAGAAATGATCTGGCTGGCCACCCTAGATGTCCCAGATTCTAACCTATCCTCTCTGTGCCTCTTAATAAGCTTTACCCTTGAACTTAATAGTAATGCTTGGTATTGGCAAAGCTTTACTTAATAGTAAAGTTTGATAAGATTTGTGAATCCAGTTTAACAACACAGTTCTGTGCATTACATCAGAACAGAACTAGTGAAATACTTTTTATTAATCATATGTGCCTAGTTTTATCTATACAATTGTTTGTTCTGGGAAAAGCAAATTATACTTAAATTTTCTGGTCTAATCTGTTCTAAATCAAATGATTCTTATCTATTCAGATTTCTGACTGAGCAGTCCAACTGAATGTGAATTTTTTTTTTTCCATATTCACCATGTTTGCTTTATTTATTTATTTTTTTATAACAGATGTTTTTTTTTTTATTTTACAATATTATATTGGTTTTGCCATACATCAACATGAATCCATGAATTTTTATCTACAGAATCTATCAAGCTATCTCCACTAACTCAGACAAGGTGAAGGTAGTTTTAGCCCCTGCCCCAAACAAGATAATTCCTGACTTGTTTTCAATGCATTATCAGTGCAAACAAAATGTACTTTAGTGCATGTCTTCATAATCTTATTTTCATGTCCCAACTGGAAGGGATCACATGTACTAGAGTAAAAATATCTGCAGAAATTCTCTTCAATGCAAAGCAAGTATAGGCATTGCTTTAAACCCACAAGATGAAGCAAGCAAAGCTAGGCTTTCTTCTCTAGGGCAATTTAGGCTAACAGTAAAGCAATTACTGCCTGTAGCAGAAGAAAGCTGTCCCCACAAGTAGGCAGCTGGGGAGCTGTGAATTAGCTTTTCAACACCTGAAACATAAGTCAGAGGAAGATAATGGCTCTGCTTTGAGAATAAGAAGAAAAGCCTGGGGTTAGATGAGGTCCCTTTCTTCACAGTAATTTTGCACATTTTAATAATTAGTAGTACATCAATATTTATGTTATCACAATAAAGAGGCATATGGGGGGGAGGTGTTTAATCCTTTGCATATTCTGTTCACAGTTGTCCAAGACTAGTGAGATGTCTGTGTCAGGGCAGGGACATTTCCTCTGTTAAGGCTCTCTAAATCATTGCATACTGCCTGGGAGAAATTAGGCCACTTTTAAAGTTCTAAGTTGGCAACTCTAGACCTAAAATGTGATGCTTATCTTAAACTGCATGTGCATTTCATGGAATTGTGCCTGGTGACCTTTTCAGTACATTAGTGAAGACTAAAGGGTATTCTTGATACCATCTACTTCAGTGGTTTTCAAACATTAGTGTCCTTTGGATTCACTTGGGCTTCACCCAGTACTGATTCAGTAGGTTTGGAGTGGGGCCCCTGAATTTGCACTTTGCCATCTTCCCTGGTGGTTCAGATGGTAAAGAATCTGCCTGCAATGTGAGAGATCCAGGTTCGATCCCTGCATTGAGAAGATCCCCTGGAGAACAAAATGGCAACCCACTCCAATATTCTTGCCTGGAGAATTCCATGGACAGAGGAGCCTGGTCATGGGGCCACAGTACCACAGGGTTGTAAAGTGTCAGACACAACTAAATGACTAACACTCGAATTTGCATTTCTAACAAATTTTCAGGTGAAGATCATGCTGGTTGTCCAGCAACTACACTTTGAGAAACATGGGTCTGTTGTATACCAGGGTCCCCTATCATGGTTGCAGACTTCCCAGCTGGCTTACTTGCCAATGCAGGAGACGCAGGAGATGCAGGTTTGATCTCTGGATCAGGAAGATTCCCTGGAGGAGGAAGTGGCAAACCACTCCAGCATTCTTGCGGAGATAATCCTGTGGACAGAGGAGCCTGGTGGGCTAAGGTCCATGGAGTCACAAAGAGTCAGACATGACTGAAGCGACTAAGCATGCACACACACCATGGTTGCACAGAAGTATTACCTGGAGGACTTTAAAATACTAAAGCAACCAATCTAAAAGAGGGCCCTGTGGCCAAAACTAGAATAATCTGAGTAACAAAATATAGTTTTGGATTATAATCCAAAGCATAGAATAAATATCCATGAATCTGTATATAAATCTTTATATAAATAAAGGGCTAAATAAGTAAATGAATGTGGAAGAAGCAACAAATCCTCCTTGTGAAAATTTTGAAATAATTCATATCGATAGTTCTGGCTGCAGGAGATGAATCCAAACTCCTCCCCTACCCAATCTTTTGTGCCCTCAAAAATTAGAATACAGCAAGTTTGAAGGCAGTCCAGAATAACTGTACAATGGAAACACTGGGCAGGTGATCAAGGTCTAGGCCTCATCCTCAGTGGGAAGCCAGGCTGATGGCATTTACTCCCTCATGTATGGTGAAGGCACTTCACCTCTGTGATATTCTTTCCCAAAATATATAACCCCAGTGTAACCATGAGAAAACCATCAAAAAGCCCCAACTGAAGGACATTCTTCAAAACAGCTGGTCAATACTCACCAAAAGCTTTAAATTCATGAGTATCAGTGGAATACTGAGAAAGTATCATAAAGCTGGCAAGATGCAGGAGACACAGTGATAAAATGTATCCTCACTGGGACTCTGGAAAACAAAAAAGGACATGAGTAGAAATGACAATGAAATAAAAAAGTCTGGAGGTTAGTTAATACTAAGGTACTAATGCTCACTTCTTAGTTGTGACAAATATACCATGGAGGTAATATCAGAGGGGAAACTCAGTGAGGGGCATGTGGGATCCCTCTGTACTATATTTTCAACTTATCTATAAATCTGAGACTGTTCCAAAAAATTGTTTCTTTTAAAAATATTAATGCCCAGGAAACACCACAGCCAAATCAAATCAGAATCTCTGTGATTCAAATGGGTATTATTGGTATCATTTTAAGTCCCCAGATAATCCTCATATGCAACCAAACTTGGGAACCACTGATTTAGAACTAAGTTAATGACTTCCCCACAAAAGTCTTCACTTGGTTTGCATGGTAATTGGTACTGAAACAATTAGCTACTTTTTGTGTTTCTCAAGAAAACATTTCTTTTTGTTTGAATTAATCAGCTGTGCAAAATGTTAGCAATAGGCACTTAAAATAAAAAAGCAAGTAGAAACAGAATAAATTCATATAGTGATTTGTAAATATTACATCCCAGAGTGTAATATGAGGTCCAAGTGCCTCCCAACTATTCTTTTACACCATCTTTATACTTCAGTGGGAAAGAGCTGTGGGGCCTGGGAAGAATTTTGTGACAAACAGAATTTAAGCAGCTTAATTACATGAGAACACTTTGTACCTGGCAAGTCATGTGCAAGTGACAGATATGTCTCTGTGGTATGTCTATAAAGTCTATACACCAAAGTGCCTACAGCTTCCCTGGTGGCTCAGATGGTAAGGAATCTGCCAATAATATGGGAAGCATAAGAGATGCGGGTTTGATCCCTGGGTTGGGAAGGTTCCCCTGGAGAAGGGCATGGCTACCCACTCCAGTATTCTTGCCTGGAGAATCCATGGACAGAGGAGCCTGGCGAGCTCTAGTCCATTCGGTCACAAAGAGTCGGACCTGACTAACACTTTCACTTTTGCACCCCAAAGTGCAAACTCTCCCTTCTAATTCCAGTTAATTTTGAAAGGAATTAAACTCCATTGTAGCCTCTGTCACATTTTTTAATCTCTATATTGCGTGAGTAAATAGTCCCAATAAGGATATGCCAAGAGCAAATAATAATTCTATCAGTCACTCAAATAAGAGATACATTTTAACTTTTAGTTTTAAAAAAGGACTTGTTACACCAAGACAGCTGATGTTGGAAAGACTGTAACTATTCAACTGGCTGTTTGAGTATCTTCAATGCTCCCTCTTTCCTAGTGTTTAGTTTTTCAGACCCAGCCTTTGACCTCTGGAGAGTCATGAGGAAAGGAATTAGTAGTTGAAATTCTTCCAGTGAAGTGGAAAAATTTTATGGCTTCTGGCCTGACACTGTGAGTCAGTTCACTTGGGTAATCCAGTTCTTTGATTTCTGCAGGTCTGGAGGACACCATGCCAAATGATGCCATTCTATCTCTTCCACACCCTTTGGTTAATCTTTGTAGATTATATACCCACTGGCAATTTGGAGGGAAGGATGAAATCTATAATTGATGCGACTACAGGTAATATCAGAAAGTTTGACATTTGTCCCCATGGCAACTTTTATTGACATTACAAGCAAACACAGAAATCTAGAAAGATCCCAGGGAGTTGCATCATTCAAGTAGTGAAGATCTGGGAACACAATGTATCTTTTTTATGGTTACTGTATTTTTTATCTCTTGTGAAGGAGTTTCCCATAATCTTTAAGGGCAATTGAAAGCGTTATTACAGTTTTAGAGAACATTTCTATGGCTTCTAGAAATTCAAAGATAGAGCGAGGAAAATGTCAACATGTTTTTTTGTTCATAGAAAACCTCTTACTCAGTGTTCACGCCTTATTCAAGACCCAGCCTTAAGGATTCTGTTTCCATAGCAGGTCATGTGAATTTGCCCCAACTCTGTTGCCAGGCATTATTGACTGAGCCTGAAAGAGGACATCTGGTTAAAGATGACTTACTAATTTCCTCTCCTGGACGTCTTCAATTTGGATGCAGAAATTCTGCTTAGTGTCTTAGAAGCTTGAAGTGTGATGCCTACTATGGTCCCTCAGAAACAGAAATAGGTTGTTTGCAGAAAGGCAAGGAGAGGTTGGATGCTCAGAAAGATGCCCGAGAGGAAGTGGGTGGTAAATGTGCAAATGGAGGGGATAAAGGAGGAGGAGGAGCAGGAAAAGGAGACTGAAAGAGACCAATGGAGACTAACTCAGCCCCTAACTGCTTGCTTCTTGCATTTCTTACACTTTCACAAATTACCCTTGTATGCTAGTAAGACTTACTTATTTTCTTCTGTGTTTTAATCCAATCTAGATGGATTTATTACTCTCAGGAAATGATTCTTAAGGGAATATGCACATATCTGGTAATTGAAGCATTCCTTCCAAACTATGACAGTGCTTCTTATGTGGTATTTGATAACATTTTTGATGAATAAATTAAAGTTCCTATGAATAAACATGTATTCTGCACTTTACTACATGATATGTATATGTGTACATAAACTATGTATATACATATGTATGTGTGTGCATATATGTGTGTCCTGTTTTTTAGGAAGCCCCTTAAATTCAACTAATTACATTTAACTATTAAAGAAGTTAATTTATGTGCAGAACTCGAAACAATTTCCCACATATGACATATAGTAAGCATTCAAAACTATCATAACTTATTATTATAAAGCTTATTATCATAAGCCTATCATAATGATTATAGCATACAATAAGCATGCAAAGCTATTGTTATTATTATCATTACTATTTATATCATTATTACTAGAAAGATGGTTTAGTTCCTAGAAATCTTGTTAGAAGAGTGACCTACAAACCTGAAAGGGCAAATCTACTTTTTCAAGGACCACTAAACTATTTATACTTAGAAAACAAATCCGCAAAGATCAGCATACCAAAACACAAAGCCTGGAATGAGGTTTTTCCCCCACTAAGGAGCCAGGTAAGTGGTGGAATATGTTGAGAAAGGTTGGGTAAAGCTGAGATTAAGTGCTGCATAGCTGTTGTTTGGCAACATAAGAAGACGTTGACCAAGACCCTGTGACCTCCAAACACCTGGTGCTGTTTCATAAAAGCTATGAAGAGACTGCTGGGCATCCCCTTTGGAAGACGTATGAGAACAGCATGGGGTGGAGACTTGATGCTGCCAGAAACCTGAGAAATATGAAGAAGCACTCAAGTCAAATGCTTCCTTGATTTCTGCTAAGGCTGAATGTGGCCAAAGAAACAAGAATTATAAGAGTGTATCCTTTTCATTATACAGCCATTTAAATTTACTCTCTTAACCATTAGGATACTTAAGATAATCATGTATTATTATTTAATGTGCTTTCTAGGAGTTTAAGAATGTCTTAGAATAAGTATGGGTAAATGTTCTGTAAACTCTCAGATAGTAAATACTTTAGGCTTTGTGAACCACTGTTTCTCTTTCGCAGCTCCTTACCTTTTGATGCTATGATATCACAAAGCAACCTTAGATAACACCTCGTTAAATGAATGTGGCTGGGTCCCAATAAAATTTTATTTACAAAAATAGGTGATGAGCTGGATTTGGCCTATGGAATACAGTGTGCCAATCCTTGTCTTAGAAAATTTCAATCACGTTTCCCCTGCAACTTTTATTCCTAGTGAATATTAACAAGGGAAATTGCTAGAAACTTCAGAATTGCTTATTCTCTAATGGTTCATAGAGAAAGTCCACAGCACTAGAGCATGTATCTAGAAGGACAAAGGCAAGTGGTTGGAATGGTCAGCTTCAGGTCATGTGTCCATAGAGGCATGAAGAGAAAAGGGAAGAACAGAGATGGGAGGTGCCATGGCCCAAGTTTTTGTACAAGTGGGTACAAAACTTCAGGTACAAGTGGGTCTTCAGTAAATCTAGTACAGAAAACAGAACTATAACAGGTCGAGCAGAGATATTCCTGCCAAGGTACATGTGGAGAAAGGCAATTTCATAGGAAAAACTCAGTGAATAAGATTCACCAACCAAAGGGGAATGGCTTTGGTCCTCACATAGGGCAGAGTCACTGAAGTGTGAATACCACAAAGACAGAGGATATACCTCTTCCTAGATGTGAGGCCCCAACACAGAGCCTGTGCTCAGAAAATGCTTAACAAATGATTGTTCAAGTGTATCCAATCAAGTGGCATCAAGAAACACAATCCAACCATATCAACAGGGCATTTAGGTGGTGGTCATCATTGAATCTTTTGTCTATATGTAAAAGATGTCCCGGAGAAGGCAATGGCACCCCACTCCAGTGGCGTAGAAAAAACGCTTGCCTGGAAAATCCCATGGATGGAGGAGCCTGGTAGGCTGTAGACCATGGGGTCGCTAAGAGTCGGACACGACTGAGTGACTTCACTTTCACTTTTCACTTTCATGCATTGGAGAAGGAAATGGCAACCCACTCCAGTGTTCTTGCCTGGAGAATCCCAGGGACGGGCGAGCTTGGTGGGCTGCCATCTCTGGGGTGGCACAGAGTCAGAGACAACTGAGGTAACTTAGCAGTAGCAGTAGCAGAAGATGTCTAGTCAAAAGATGGCAGTATAAGAACAGGGTCTAGTCCTAGAAAGTAGAAAAACAAAGACTTACCAGAACCTTGTAAACAGCTTGTGGTGAAGAATGGGATTTCAGTCTTCAAAATGAGAGCTAACTAGAGCAGTAGATAAAACAAGGAGGAAAAATCCTGGCAGAACAGGTTCTTTCTGCCTCATCAGGCCAACATCAGAAGAGAAACAACCATAGGAATTAATGTGTCTTTTGGTAAAACATGGACATTTTATGTCTACAGTACTGGATTCCCAATATGGTTAAAAACAAATGGAATTTAGAGGGGAAGAGAAGTCTCTTTAGAAGAGAAGAGACTTCCAAACTAAGAAGAGATTCTTAGCTCTGAAACTCAGTAAAGTCAGCGATACACTATCACAATTCTCAGGGCTGATTATCATGGAAGAATAGTTTGTAGATATATCCTTATGGATATAGCCGGTAGTTGAGCGCTTTCCAGGTGGTTCAGTGGTAAATAATTCATCTGCCAATTCAGGAGACACAGGAGACATCGGTTCGATCCCTGGGTTGGGAAGATCCCCTAGAAAAGTAAGTGGCAACTGACTCTAGTATTCTTGCTTGGAGAATCCCATGAACAGAGGAGGCTGGTAGGCTACAGTCCATGGGGGTCACAAAGAGTCAGACACAACTGAGCAACTGGGCACACAAATAGCCAATAGTGAGGACTGAGACGTTGTTACTAAAATATAATCAATAAGATCGTGGACCTTAGAATATGATAACCTTGGATTTGAATGTTGACTCTGCCACTTATTGGCTCTAACACATTTAGCTTAGCTCTTAGGTTTAACATAATTATCCTAAGTTGGCTTGCCTGTAAAATGGGCATAATAATAGCATCTATTTAATAAAGTTACTGTAAATACTTGAGAAAAATATGCAGAGAGTTTAATGTCTGGCTACATAGTAATTGATCAATAAAGAAAATACTTTAGGAAGAAAAAAACTAGTCAAGATATGAGTTTGGCATTTCTTACCTTTGTATTTGTTAAAGTACATCTAGATTTCTGAAATCTAGGAGCGCTAAGCCCATTTTTATATTTTTACATTCTCTACTCTGGCAAGAGTCAACACTCTTGGACTTAGCAACTTTTGCTAAAGGCAATTTCCAGAGTAGATTGAGTGCCTCCAGCAAATCTGAAACCAATCTATGGATTTGAGTTGAAGCTTAGAGGCTGCTCCACCACAGGGTAGACTGTCAATTTTTCAGCCTGAAGAAAAATAAATGAACTCCAGTATTGCAAGGAGAAACTCTTTTTCTTCCTAAAACTTTCTCAAAATCAGCAATTTTTCTCTTAGATTTTTCCTAAAGCCATGAAATGAGTCAAGCATGAAACAGTCGCCTTAGAAGGCTATTTGTCAGAATAGTCTTGTTATGGTTTTTAACTGAACCTTTGGAGAAGTCAAAAGAACACTAGATTGTCCCAGTATTTGGTTTATTAGTGGATTCATCAAACTGAAGCTTTTATTCTTTAGGATTTTATGGGGCACAGTGACCCCCTCCAACCAAGGAGTCCAACTGGACAGAAGATAGCAGAGGTCACAGAACGAGGACAGCATGCTTAGTCTCCCACATCTCCCTGGACACATCAGGCTTCAGGCTTATTTCATAGAAAAATGTTCTTTATTTGTCTACCAAGTAATTAATCAGAGAGTAATTAGCGGCCATGAAATTAAATGACGTTTGCTCCTTGGAAGAAAAGCTATGACCAACCTAGACAGCATATTAGAGCAGAGACATTACTTTTCCAACAAAGGTCTGTCTAGTCAAAGCTATGGTTTTTCCAGTAGTCTTGTATGGATCTGAGAGTTGGACTATAAAGAAAGTTGAGCAGCAAAGAACTGATGCTTTTGAACTGTGGTGTTGAAAAAGACTCTTGAGAGTCCCTTGAACTGCAAGGAGATCAAACCAGCTCATCCAAAAGGAAATCAGTCCTGAATATTCATTGGAAGGACTGAGGCTGAAGCTGAAATTTCAATACTTTGGCCACCTGATGTGAAGAGCTGACTAATTGGAAAAGACCCTGATACTGGGAAAGATTGAAGGCGGGAGAAGAAAGGGATAAAGAGAATGAGATTGTTGGATGGCATCACCGACATGATGGACATGAGTTTGAGTAGGCTCCAGAAGTTGGTGATGGACAAGGATGCCTGGCATGCTGCAGTCCATGGTGTCACAAAGAGTTGGACACAACTGAGTGACGGCACTGAAGTGAAATAGCATTAGTAAATGACATTGCCTGATGCTAACTGCCTTTTGGAGAAAATCAAAACCAGAACTCAAGTGCTATGAAATCTTGTGACAAATGGCATTTTCTTTTTTTCCATATTTTTCTAGATGTAAGGTGATTTGGGCTTCCAGCTGTATTCCATTGCTACTGCTAAGTCACTTCAGTCGTGTCCGACTCTGTGCGTCCCCATAGACGGCAGCCCACCAGGCTCCCCTATCCCTGGGATTCTCCAGGAAAGAACACTGGAGTGGGTTGCCATTTCCTTCTCCAATTAAACACTTCAAATATGTCTTCACTGTGATTATATGGACGAAGGGGCCCGGTAGGCTGCAGACCCATGAGGTCGCTAAGGGTCGGACATGACTGAGCGATTTCACTTTGACTTTTCACTTTCATGCACTGGAGAAGGAACGGCAACCCACTCCAGTGTTCTTGCCTGGAGAATCCCAGGGACGGGGGAGCCTGGTGGGCTGTCGTCTATGGGGTCACACAGAGTTGGACACGACTGAAGCGACTTAGCAGCAGCAGCAGCAGCAAAACATCTTCTAAACTACCTGTGTGATAATATTTAATTCATACCAAATTTAGATATCATCTTTAGTTCCCTGAATTGAGAGGAAAAAAGTTAAATGAGAAAGAAAACAAAACTTTTAGTTTCCACGTTCACTTATTTGAAATGACTGAACACAAGATCCACATAGCCCTGAGGCAACACGTAAATTATGCTTTCAGTTTTCAAGATCAATATGGTAATTTGTCATTAAACAGTCACTCAAAAGGAAAATATCAACAGCACAAGGACATTTCATCTGAATTTTCTCTTGGACCTCCTTTATCAGAATCAGTGGTGATAGTTTGGCCCTATATAGAACTTAATTAGAATATCTGGAGTTGGGACTCAGGAATCTGTTACTTGACAAATATTCTATCTGATTCTTGAACACTATGCTAAGTCATTTCAGTCGTGTCCGACTCTGTGCGGCCGCATAGATGGTAGCCCACCAGGCTCCCCCGTCCCTGGGATTCTCCAGGCAAGAACACTGGAGTGGGTTGCCATTTCCTTCTCCAGTGCATGAAAGTGAAAAGTGAAAGGGAAGTCGCTCAGTCGTGTCCAACCCTCAGCAACCCCATGGACTGCAGCCTTCCAGGCTCCTCCATCCATGGGATTTTCCAGGGAAGAGTACTGGAGTGGGGTGCCATTGCCTTCTCCGCTATAGGAGAGCCAAAATTAGCAATTCTAATCTGATACTAGATTCAATAGTCAAAGAATGGGATTTTAAAAACAGAATTACATAAACTTTACAATTTATTTTTGTCCATAATCTTTGGCAGTATAATATAATTAAAATCAACATTATGGTATTATACAAAGTGTTGTTTTATTATATTAAAAGTTTATATTACTAATTTCTTAAAACCAGATAATTTTTTAAAATTTTGAATCAAATATGCAATGTATGTATCTTTTCTTACAGATACCATATGTTATATCTAACTTGAAAATTCCAAAAATAATGACCTTCCTTTCACTAAAAAAAAATGGCAAAATTTAATAAAGATATCTGAAACTATGATCGAGCACTAGGTCAAGGTACTGATCCCTCAGAGAAGAACAGAGAAAGTGAGCCCTAGAATTTCCCCAGCTTTACTTCAGTAGATATTTCCATGAGTTCAGTGCTGGCAGAATAGAAGGAAGCGAAGAAAGATAGTTTTGTTGATTGAAGAAATAAAAAGATTCCAGTGTGAGAAGGCTGCGGCAGTAAGAATTTCAGGCCAGGAAACTGGAAGGAGGGTGTTATGCAGAAAAAGTACTCCAGAAGTCTGCTGCAGGGGTCTCCTTAGGTCTGTTGCTGAATACCAAGTTTTATGTGCATCAAGTAAAGCTCTGTGATGCAATGCAAAAATAAGCCAAGTAAATTAAATACTACCAACTACTGGGAGGAGTCAGGTACATGATTCCTGACCTCACACTGGAGTAGGAGATATTCCTCTTCCAACCAGAGAGAGAACTCAGGGTATTCATTAGAGTCCACAGAGTAGCAAATCTTAATTGTGATGCTAAACTAGTCCTAGAAAAGAAGGATATTCTGTAACCTTCCTAAAAGAGATTAAAATTAATCTAAAAGGATCAAGTTGATTGGCAAGTAACTTACCTGCCTGCCAAAATAAACTTCAACATTTTTAAGACAACAAAATCCATATATGTCTATGTGGATTATTTTTTCTATCTCCATACAACATCATAATGACCAGCATCTGACTCAAAATTAAGAGATATATAAAGATATAGGAAAAAAATTCTGTACATGGAACAGACATAGAAAAGACATAAAAAAATTAGTAGACAAGGACTTAAAAATTGTATATATAAGATTAAAAAATTAACTGTGTGGGCTTAATAGCATGCTTGTATTTGGTACTGAGTAGATCAGTAAACTTAAAGACATAACAATAGAAACCATCTAAATTGAAGCACAGGCAGAGAAAAATAAAATGACAAGAAAAGAAAATAGAAAAGAAAAGAAATGTAAAAAGCTTTAGTGATTTGTAGAGCAATATCAAGTGGTCAAATATACATGGCACTTAAGTACAGATAAAAAAGAAAGAAAATGTCAAAACAATGTGTAAAAAAATAATGGCTAAATTATTTTCAATTTTATGAAAATCCAAGAAGCTTGATGAACTTGAAGCAAGATGAACAAAGAAAACCATACCAATGAATGTGCTGAACACAGTGATACAGTACAGAGAAAATGTCAAAGCTGTCAGAGAAAGAAGAGAGGATACATACTGGAGAACAAAGATAGGAAATATCTCTGACTTTTCATCAAAAAGGAAAAAAAAAACTCAATCAGTAGACAATGGAAAAACAATCTTTAAAATGCTGAAAACAATCATTCAGAATTTCAAATGCAGCAAAAATTTTCTTCAAAGATAAAAAAGCATTTTCATACAAACATTACATAAGAGAATTTGGCATCAGCAAATTTGCACTACAAGATATGTTGAAGAAAGTCCTTCAGATGGGAAGCTAGATCATCCTAAAGGAATAAAGAGGGTGAGAAATGTTGGAAGTGTGAAAACATATTGTCTCATGTTAAAAATTCTTTAGATGTGATGCTATAGCATTATACTCATAACAATGAATTGTAAGATATATAGCAGTAAAACACATGATAACAGGAGCACAATGAATAGGAGGGAGAAACAAGAATATTGTAAAGGTTCATGCATCATACATGAAGTGCCATAATAATATTTGAAGATAGTGGTATTTAAAATTGCATGTTGTAAATCTTAGAGCAACCACTTAAAAACAAGACAGAGGTACAGCTTATAAGTCAAGAATGGGCATAAAACTAAGTGATTACTCAGCCTGAAAGGAGAAAAATGAAGAACAGATTCAAAAAATGTAAAACAAATACTATAGAATGCCTCTAGACTTAAACAACTTCAGATCAAAAAGATAAATATAAATTTATATATTCTGAGTAAAAGGCAGTAATGGTTAGACTGATAAAAAGACAATAACCAACTACATTGTTTAACAGAAATGTATTTAAATATAGAAGAGACATTTTTAAAGTAAAATGATGAAACATGCTATACAATACAACTTACTCATCAGAGGAAAGCGGTAGTGGCTATTGAATTTTAGAAAACAGACATCAGGGCAAGGAATTTAACCATTCTTATAGAGACAGGTTTAATAACAGTAAAAGAGTTGATTAAGAAGAATAAAAATCCTAAATGGTATATACCTAAGAGAACAATTCCAGAATTCGTGAAGCAAATACTGAACAGCTAGAAGGAGAAATAAACAAATACATAATTACAGCATGGATCTTCAACAGCCTTTGCTCAGTAAAACAAACTGCCAGTGTATCAGCAAAGGTAAAGATGATATGAATAGCACTCTCCAGCCACTGACCTAATAGGCCATTACAGACCACTTCACCCAATAATAGCAGAATACACATCGCTTTCAAGTGCACACAAAACTTTAAGAGATCATAGGATGAGTCATAAAACAAATCTCAATGAATTTGAAAATAATCAAATTGAAACAATATATAAGCTGACCATAATGGAAATAAATTTTAAGAAAGACACATGAAAAGTTCCCAAATATGTAAATATCACATTTTGAAATAATGGAAATGTTCTATACATTTGTCGAACATGATGACTTATATTTTAAAATTGGCACATTTTGTTGTATGTAAAAAACAATTTCACTAATTTGACTCATTAATGAAAAGTACACCAAAAAATTGACTTATTTGATCTTTTTAAAGTATAGTTGGGCCTCCATATCCAGAGAATTCGTGGATACCTAGGGTTGACTGCACTCGCCATGTTATGTAAGGAACTTGTATCTGCTGAGCGTTTGGTGTTTGCAGGGGAGCCTGGAACCAATTCCCCAGCAGATACTGAGTGACCACTACAGTATAAGCTTTTTGTTGGTCTTATGTTCAATCAACAATTAGTATATTCTGCCCTCGGCTCTACTTTCAGCATCTGGCTCAAATTTAGTTTATGCTGTCAAGGATCCTGGGACTCCTGTGCCATGCAGTCTCAAAAGCAGGGTAAGTTCTCTGAGAGGACTGACGGTGGAGCAAGGAATGATCACACAAACCTCTCTGTGTTAAAGCTAAATCACAAACCCAAAACTTTTTACTATTTCTTGCATATTAGTAGGGCTTCCTTGTTGGCTCAATGGTAAATAATCTTCCTGCAATGCAGGCATCCTGGATTTGATCCCTGGGTTGGAAAGATCCCCTGGAGAAGGGAATGGCTACCCACTCCAGTATTCTTGCCTGAAGAATTCTGTGAACAGAGGAGCCTCCAGGACTATAGTGGGATACAGGCAAGATTTATTGTGTGTATTCTCTTCTTTTTTCTTTCCATTTCATTTGGATATTATCTACTAGCTTTCCCATTTGCTAATCTCTTCTATTTTAATCTGCTATTGAAATCCAGTTTGAGCTCTTAATTTCAATTATTTACTTTTTATATCTAGAACTTTCATTTTATTCTCTTTTAACATAAATTCCTCTCTGGTGAAATACTTTGTCTTGTCAAATGTGTTCTTGAACATATGAATTAAAGTTCTTTAAAGGTCCATTCCTATGTACTCAAAAAAAAAAGTCACATATTTCTAATATATGTTTGTAATACATGTATAAGTATATTTTTTAAAGAAGAATTTAATCTATAGTTACAACAGAGCAGTGGCTGGATATGTACTCCAAGGGTAGGTGGAGAAAAGTGACTATCAAGAGATACGTGGAAATACTCTGGGGAGAAGTATATGTTCTCTATCTTGATTATGGTGGATGTTACACTTTCAGACTTTTCTTTTGGTCTTATTCTTATTAACAACTCTGCTAGTTATTAATCTAATGCTAGATATTTTATATAAAATATAGCTAAGATACTCATTTATTCATGCATGCATTCATTCTAACAATATCAAATGCTTACAACATTCCAGTTCTTTCACTGGGGATCCAGCAACGAACAGGACGAGTACAGCTTCTGTCTGTAGAGCCTTGGGTGCCTGGTGGTCCGAGTTCCCATAGTTCTTTGGGCTTTCTAGACGTCTCATGCTTTTTGGGACTGTGTCAAGTCTTAGTTGCGGCTCCTTGCATCATGTGGGATCTTTCATTGTGGCACACAGTCTTAGTTTCTCTGAAGCCTTTGGGAATCTTGGATCCATGACTAGGGATCAAACCCACGTCCCCTACATTGCAAAGCAAACCCTTAACCACTGGACCGCCAGGAAAGTCCCTCTCACACTCTTATTTATGCAAAATCCCATGTTCTTCTATCTGTATATTCAAATTCAAAGTTGACTTTTTTCAAAGTCAACTTTAAATGCCACAGTTTCCATGAATCCTTCCTGTGTTGGAAGTAATCTTAGTCTGAGCTCTCATATTAAATTAACTGTTCCTCTAATGGCATTTGTATAACCTACCTTGCATTATTCATGAGGTAGGCCATCTGAGTAGACTTCAAACTCCTTAAGTGTAAGGATGTTGTCTTACCAACTCTTCTATGTATGCCAGTATTTAGAAAAGTGCCTGGGTCATAGTAATACATAGATATTTATTAAATATGGAATTTATTAAATATGGAATTATTGAATGGATCCATGAATATGTCATTGTAATCTATGTCAAATCATGATCTGCTTTTAACATTCTAAAATTCACCAGATTCAGTACTTCTCATTACTGAATCTGAGTCACTTATAACCCTACCATATCTAATTCTAGCTTGCAGCTTCTGTAATGCTGTATGCTCACAAGCCAGATAATCAAGCTTCTTAAGGACTATGTATTAAATAAATGTGATTAGGCATTTAGGGAGGGCATGATGACTTTTCATATGTCAAAGCATGACTTCAGAGTTTGGGCTTTAAATCCAAATGCCTAGGAGGACTATTTTGTCAACATCCCCATTTGGAGCTATATTTTGAAGACTAGACAATGGTTTTCAGACGTCTGACCTCCATAAAAAATATGCTTTTTCTGCCTTGCTAGAAAAAGCATTCCTTTTATAGAAAATAGCCATTCTAACACTGGGTATGTGTCCTCTCTTACAAATGAATGCTGGTGTTGAGGACTCAGAACTAGACAGCTGTCACAGCACCACTGAGGATTCCTCTAAATTGTAGCAGATGGTGCTACTTATTTGGCCATCTAATGCTATTCTGAAGTACCAGTTGGCCAACTGCTGTGGTGGAAGTATGAAAATAGGAGATGTATTTAGAGTCAGAAGATCCAAGCATACATGTTTGGGGACACAGAGTTTAAATGGACGTGCAAAAACTGTAGCTAGCAAATGGCCAAGCCAGATCCATTAGAGGGTGTGGGGGAAAGCCCCTCCCCTCAGATGAAAGCAGTTATGGAAAATACAGCCTCGTAGGTTGGCTGTATTGGAATCTCATCCATGCCTTTCCCCCAGAGATGCACACACGCTCACGGAGAAACTCACATATGTGTGTGCGCACGTGTGCACATGCACACACACACAGCACATGTATTCCTACACATACAGTTGCTAAGCAGTCTGCAACTTAAATTTAACACTACTTAGGAACTGTCTGACTGGAGAAGGAAATGGCAACCCACTCTAGTATTCTTGCCTGGAGAAGCCCAGGGACAGAGGAGCCTGCTGGGTACTGTCTATGGGGTCACACAGAGTCGGACACGACTGACGTGACTTAGCAGCAGCAGCAGGAACTGTCTGGGTCAGCTGCGGCTGGTCTGTGGAAGTATGCTCTACACGTGTCAGTGGCTTACCTCAGAAGTGAGAGACTTTCTGGACTCTATCTTTAGGGTGGCAGCTGCAGTCCTATGGAGCTTTGATCATTGTACGGCAATCTGGATTTCTGTGTCACAGGGATATCAAATATTCTGGCCGTGTCTTTGACCATTTCCACAGCTGCTATGGCTCACCCCTTATCAGGATTAAATCTGGTTAATAAACACTCTGCTTACCACTGCCCAGAGTACAATTTGTAAGTCCTTTTTTAACTCTAATTTATAGCATTAACTATTTACATATAGTGTTTAGTTAGATAGCTTACAAGAGCTATTAAATAGAATACTAGTGCACTGTAAACTCTTTTTGTAAAGCCAATAAATTCCTATTATGTATATAGTGAGCTTCTTACTTGAGAAAAATGAACTAATTAAATTATTTAACTGAACAGCAATTTAAATTGGTGCATTACCAAAAAGAAGGTAACTTAAGAAGTGAAAAATACACAGAAAACTTGGAGGCCTAGTTTTTCCAAAACTATTTCCAAGCCTCTGTATTGGAGGCATAGCATATATGTGACACATGAATTTGAAACAACAAAATGCAAATTAAAATATCTGTAAATAAACCTAAATAAATAAACGGCTCAGCTTTGCATGACATCAGTAAAAGCATATGAGACTGTCATGGAGAAAAAAACCTTTAAAGCAGAGAAAGAGTGCTTATCATGAGGAAGAAAAAGATCTCAAAATTCATCAAGATCAAAGGCAAACTAAAAATTAAAGCAGCAATAAATGCATATATATGTACATATAGGGATAGGCTACCCACTGCAGTATTCTTGGGCTTTCTGTGTGGCTCAGCTGGTAAAGAATCTGCCTGCAATGTAAGAGACCCGGTTTCAATCCCTGGGTTGGAAATATCCCCTGGAGAAGGGAATGGCTACGCATTCCAGTATTCTGGCCTGAAGAATTCCATGGACTGTATAATCCAAGAGGTTGCAAAGAGTCGGACATGACTGAGCAACTTATACTTGCTACCTTCATGTAGGTACAAAAATTCTTATAATAAAACTGACAGTTATCCCAGAATGAACTCACAGAATGAAATAAGTAAAACATTTTAAAATGAAACCAAGGGAGGATATTGGTTCCAGAAGAGGTGTGTTGGGGGACACTCAGCTTCCGAAGTGCCTTGGGGACCAGTGAGCTAGAACCAGAGAGGCATGTGAAGGCTTTTCTCCTCGTGGGAGAAAATATTATCAAGGATCTCTCTACCAAATTATCTTTTGAGCAGGTTCTAAATCCTTCAAAGGCCTGTAAGAAAATTTAGAGGTCAACATGTCTTTTGCGCCATTAGGACAGTAAGAGCCAGCAGAAAGAGGAACACTGTTGGTTGTCAGCATTTATCAACACAATCTCTTGTCTGACAGCCACGGTCATAACTGATTCTCTCTCATCCAAGGTTAACTCTTGGCCCTAACTTGAGATTTATGGTCCAAATTGTTTAAATCCTATTAATTTCTTTTCATGGAATAATCTATCGCTGACTTGCTACCTAGCATATTTGAGGTCCACTCCATCTTCCATCCTTTGCTACCATCCACCTATCCAGTCGATGAATTAGACTGGATACCCAATACATAAATTGTTATTTACATTTCTGATTTCCTTTTATATTTCAAACTTCTAAACTACGGATATGTTAAAGCCCTTCCACACCATCTGGAAAAATTTCTATACATACGGAGCCAACAATAGTAAAATCACAGTATACTCAGATAAAATTAATGAACTGGACTTACAGAATCTGTGTTGTAATGGTTAATATTTATAAAGTATTAAGGAAGAAGCACTGTTTTAACAATTTACATAGTTTAACTCATTTAATCCTATAACACCTCTTTAACATAAGTAACAATAACCTAATTTTACTAAAGAAGAAACTGAAAGACAAACAGGTTAAATGATATACCTACTAGTATCTTGAACCAGACATCAAATTGCCAACATCTGTTGGATCATAGAAAAGCAAGGGAATTTCAGAAAATATCTACTTCTGCTTCACTGACTAAGCTAAAGCCTTTGACTGTATGCATCACAACAAACTGTGGAAAATTATTAAAGAGATGGGAATACAAGACAACTTTACCTGCCTCTTGAGAAATCTGTATGCAGTACAAGAAGCAATAGTTAGAATTGGACATAGAACAATACACTTGTTCCAATTGGAAAAGAAGTGTGTCAAGGCTTGTCACCCTGCTTATTTAACTTATATAAAGAGTACATCATGTTGAATGCCAGCTGGATGAATCACAAGCTGGAATCAAGATTGCCAGGAGAAATACCAACAACCTCAGCTATGCAGAAGATACCACTCTAAAGGCAGAAAGTGAAGAGGAATTAAAGATCCTCTTGATGAGGGTGAAAGAGGAGAGTGAAAAAGCTGGCTTAAAACTCAGCATTCAAAAAACTAAGATCATGGCATCAGGTCCCATCACTTCATGGCAAATAGATGGGGGCCAAGTGGAAATAGTGACAGCTTTTATTTTCTTGGGCTCCAAAATCACTGTGGATGGTGACTGCAGCCATGAAATTAAAAGACACTTGCTGCTTGGAACAAAAGCTATGACAAACCTAGACAGTGTATTAAAAAGCAGAGACATCAGTTTGTCGACAAAATTCCTTTTAGTTGAAGCTATGATTTTCAGGTACAGCTTTAGTTCGATTACACACAAAGTTTCAAAGCAAGGCATATGTTCACAGAAGTTATATATCCATATCAGTTCAGTTCAGTCGCTCAGTTGTGTCCGACTCTTTGCAATCCCATGGACTGCAAAACATCAGGCCTCCCTGTCTGTCACCAACTCCCGGAGGTTACTCAAGCTCATGTCCACTGAGTTGGTGATGCCATCCAATCATCTCATCCGCTGTCATCCCCTTCTCTTCCTGTCTTCAATCTTTTCCAGCATCAGGGTCTTCTCCAATGAGTCAGTTCTTCACATCAGGTGGCCAAAGAATTGGAATTTCAGCTTCAACATCAGTCCTTCCAATGAATATTCAGGACTGATTTCCTTTAGGATGGATTGGTTGGATCTCCTTGCAGCCCAAGGGACTCTCAAGAGTTTTCTCCAACACCACAGTTCAAAAGCATCGATTTTTCCACACTCAGCTTTCTCTATACTCCAACTCTCACATCCATACATGACTACTGGAAAAACCATAGCTTTGACTAAATGGACCTTTGTTGGCAAAGTAATGTCTCTGCTTTTTAATATGCTGTCGAGGTTGGTCATTGGAGAAGGAAATGGAAACCCACTCCAGTATTGCCTGCAGAATCCAAGGAATGGAGGAGCCGGTGGGCTGCCATCTATGGGGTCGCACAGTGTCAGACACGACTGAAGCAACTTAGCAGCAGTAGCAGCAGGTTGGTCATAACTTTTCTTCCAAGGAGCAAGCATCTTTTAATTTCAAGGCTGCAGTCATGATCTGCAGTGATTTTGGAGCCCAAAATAGAGTCTGTCACTGTTTCCACTGTTTCCCCAACTATTTGCCATGAAGAGATGGGAACAGATGCCATGATCTTAGTTTTCTGAATGTTGAGCTTTAAGCCAAATTTTTCACTCTCCCCTTCCACTTTCATCAAGAGGCTCTTTAGTGCTTCTTCACCTTCTGCCATAAGGGTGGTGTCATCTGCATATCTGAAGTTATTGATATTTCTCCCAGCAATCTTGATTCCAACTTGTGCTTCCTCCAGCCCAGCATTTCTCATGATGTACTCTGCATTTAAGTTAAATAAGCAGAGTGACAATACACAGCCTTGACGTACTCCTTTCCCTATTTGGAACCAGTCTTTTATTCCATGTCCAGTTCTAACTGTTGCTTCCTGACCTGCAAATAAATTTCTCAAGAGGCAGGTAAGGTGGTTAGGTATTTCCATCTCTTTAAGAATTTTCCACAGTTTGTGGTGATACATACAGTCAACATTCAGAAAACTAAGATCATGGCATCCAGTCCCATCACTTCATGGCAAATAGAAGGGGAAACAGTGGAAACAGTGGCTGACTTTGTTTTGGGGGGCTCCAAAATCACTGCAGATGGGGACTGCAGCCATGAAATTAAAAGATGCTTACCCCTTGGAGGAAAGTTATGACTAACCTAGATAGCATATTAAAAAGCAGAGACATTACTTTGTCCACAAAAGTCCATCTAGTCAAGGCTATGGTTTTTCCAGTAGTCATGTATGGATGTGAAAGTTTGACTATAAAGAAAGCTGAGTACAGAAGAATTGATTATTTTGAACTCTGGTATTGGAGAAGACTTTTGAGAGTCTCTTGGACAGTAAGGAGATCCAACCAGTCCATCCTAAAGGAAATCAGTCCTGGGTGTTCATTGGAAGGACTGATGTTGAAGCTGAAACTCCACTACTTTGGCCACCTGATGTGAAGAACTGACTCATTTGAAAAGATCCTGATGCTGGGAAAGATTGAAGGCAGAAAGAGAAGGGGATGACAGAGGATGAGATGGTTAGATGGCATAACCAACTCAGTGGACATGAGTTTGGGTAAACTGCGGGAGATGGTGATGGACAGGGAGGCCTGTCGTGTTGTGGTTCATGGGGTCGTGAAGAGTCAGACATGACTGAGTGACTGAACTGAACTGAACTGAACGGAAAAGTCAAAGGCTTTGCCATAGTCAATAAAGCAGAACGGAAAAGTCAAAGGCTTTGCCATAGTCAATAAAGCAGAAATAGATGTTTTTCTGGAATTCTCTTGCCTTTTTGATGATCCAACAGATGTTGGCAATCTGATCTCTTGTTCCTCTGTCTTTTCTAAATTCAGCTTGAACATCTGGAAGTTCACAGTTCACATATTATTGAAGCCTGGCTTGGAGAATTTTGAGAGTTACATTACTAGCATGTGAGATGAGTGCAATTGTGCGGTAGTTGAGCATTCTTTGGCATTGCCTTTCTTTGGAATTGGAATGAAAACTGACCTTTTCCAGTCCTGTGGCCACTGCTGAGTTTTCCAAATTCACTGGCATACTGAGTGCAGCACTTTCACAGCATCATCTTTTAGGACTTGAAATAGCTCAGCTGGAATTCCATCACCTCCACTGATGCTAAGTCACTTCAGTCATGTCCGACTCTGTGCAACCCTGTTGACGGCAGCCCACCAGGATCCCCCGTCCCTGGGATTCTCCAGGCAAGAACACTGGAGTGGGTTGCCATTTCCTTATTCAATGCATGAAAGTGAAAAGTAAAAGTGAAGTCGCTCAGTCATATCCGACTCTTAGCAACCCATGGACTGCAGCCTACCAGGCTCCTCTGTCCATGGGATTTTCCAGGCAAGAGTACTGGAGTGGGTTGCCATTGCCTTCTCCTCCACTAGCTTTGTTCATAGTGATGCTTCCTAAGGCCCACTTGACTTCACATTCCAGGATGTTTTGTTCTACGTGAGTGATCACACCATCATGGTTATCTGGGTCATGAAGGTCTTTTCTATGTACTTCTTCTGTGTATTCTTGCCACCTCTTCTTAATATCTTCTGCTTCTGTTAGGTCCCTACCATTTCTATCCTTTATTGTGCCCATCTTTGCATGAAATATCCCCTTGGCACCTCTAATTTTCTTGAAGAGATCTCTAGTCTTTCCCAACTACTGTTTTCCTCTATTTCTTTGCATTGATTGCTGAGGAAGGCTTTCTTACCTCTCCTTGCTATTCTTTGGAACTCTATATTCAAATGGGTGTATCTTTCCTTTTCTCCTTTGCCTTTCACTTCTCTTCTTTTCTCAGCTATTTGTAAGGCCTCCTCAGACAACCATTTTGCCTTTTTGCATTTCTATTTTGGGGGGATGGTCTTGATCCCTGCCTCCTGTAATATCATGAACCTCCACCCATAGTTCTTCAGGCACTCTATCAGGTCTAATCCCTTAAATCTATTTCTCACTTCCACTGTATAATCATGAGGGATTTTATTTAGGTCATACCTGAACGATTTAGTTGTTTTGCCTACTTTCTTCAATTTAAGTTTGAATTTGGCAATAAGGAGTTCATGATCTGAGCCACAGTCAGCTCCCAGTCTTGTTTTTGCTGAGTGCATAGGGCTTCTCCATCTTTGGCTGCAAAGAATATAATCAATCTGATTTCGGTGTTGACCATTTGGTGATGTCCATGTGTAGAGTCTTCTCTTGTGTTGTTGGAAGTGGATGTTTGCTATGACCAGTGAGTTCTCTCGGCAAAACTCTGTTAGCCTTTGCCCTGCTTCAGTCTGTACTCCAAAGCCAAATTTGCCTGGTACTCCAGGGATCTCTTGACTTCCTACTTTTGCATTCCAACCCCTATAATGAAAAGGACATCTTTCGGGGGTGTTAGTTCTAGAAGGTCTTGTAGGTCCTCATAGAACCATTCAACTTCAGCTTCTTTAGCATTTCTGGTCAGGGCATAGACTTGGATTACCGTGATATTGAATGGTTTGCCTTGGAAAGGAACAGAGATCATTCTGTTGTTTTTGAGGTCGCATCCAAGTACTGCATTTCAGACTTTTGTTGCCTATGAGGGCTACTCCATTTCTTCTAAGGGATTCTTGCCCACAGTCATAGATATATTCAACTGAGTTAAATTCACCCATTCCAGTCCATTTTAGTTCACTGATTCCTAAAATGTCAATGTTCACTCTTGCCATCTCCTGTTTGACCATTTCCAATTTGCCTTGATTCATGGACCTGACATTCCAGGTTCCTATGCAATATTGCTCTTTACCACATCAGACTTTACTTCCATCACCAGTCACATCCACAAGACAGAACTGTGTTTGAGTGTGTTCTGTGGAGGTACGGGTCAGCAGTGGACTGCTGCAGGGGCAGGGGCTCTGGGTGATGCAGACGTGGGTGTGGCATAAGCCCTCTCAGAGGAGGTTGCCATTAACCCCACCAGAGAGCTGCCAGAACTTACACAGGACTGGGAAACAGACTCTTGGAGGGCATAAACAGAACCTTGTGTGCACCAAATCCAGGAGAAAGTCAGTGACCCTACAAAAGACTGACCCATGTTTGCCCTTGAGTGTCCAGGAGTCTCTGGAGGAGGTGTGGGTTGGCGGTGGCTTGCTGCAGGGTTAGGGGCACTGAGTGTAGCAGTACCTGCATGGTACCTTTTGAAGGAGTTTGCCATGACCTTCATTACCTCCACCATAGTTTGGCCCCAGGTAAATAGCAGGGAGGGAACACAGACCCACCCATCAACAGAAAATTGGATTAAACTTTTACTTAGCACCCCACCCATCAGAACAAGACCCATTTTCCCCCTCTGTCAGTCTCTCCCTTCAGGAAGGTTCCATGAGCCTCTTATCCTTCTCCATCAGAGGGCAGTGGCGGATTCATTTTGATATTTGGCAAAACTAATACAATTATGTAAAGTTTAAAAATAAAATAAAATTAAAAAAAAAAAGAAGAAGAAAACCACAATCACAGAAAACCAACCAATCTGATCACATGGACCACACCCTTGTCTAACTCAATGAAACTATGACCCATGCCATGTAGGGCCACCCAAGATGGACAGGTCATGGTGAAGAGTTCTGACAAAACGTGGACCACTGGAGAAAGGAATGGCAAACCACTTCAGTATTCTTGCCTTGAGAACCCCATGAACAGAATGAAAAGGCAAAAAGATAGGACACTGAAAGATGAACTCCCCAGGTTGGTAGGTGCCCAATATGCTACTGGAGATCAGTGGAGAAATAACTTCAGAAAGAATGAAGAGATGGAGCAAATGAAAAAACAACACCCATAGGATAGCTTAGTTACATAATTGGGATTCTTGTTTATAGCAAAGGAATAAATAGATGGTTTTCTTGTGCTGCATATAGTGAAAGTCCATGTCTGACTGATGAGGGAAGTGCTAATGAAACATTGCATGAATTAGGTGAGATAGCAAGGTTGTATGGTGGGTTTTAGTAACCTCAAATTAATCACTAATTAGTACTGTAGTTCATTTTATAAAGACTGTGCAGTCATTCTGATTTCCTGGGGTGAAGGCCAGTCTTAGGGAAAGGGCAGGTTGATAAATGTAACTGGACATAAGCAAGTAAATACTTTACATGATGGTTTGAATGTTTGTGTCCCCCCAAATTCATATATTGAAAAACCTAGTACCTTATGTGATAGCATTAGGAGGTGGGTCTTTGGGAGGTGATTAGGTTACAAGTTAGCGCCCTTATTAAAAGAGGATGAAGATGGCTCCCTTTCCCTTTCCACCATCTGAGAATACAATTGAGAAGTCAGTAGTCTGCAGCTTAGAAGAGGGTCCCTGACCTTGGATATTCAGCCTCCAGAACTTTGAGAGACAAATTTCTGCTGTTTGTAAGGCACCTTATTTTGTTATAGGAGATCAAATGGACTAAGACAGTGGGCAATCATTTTTTACTTATGTTTTTCATATAACAAGTGAAAATTGCTCAGTCATGTCCTACTCTTTGCAACCCCATGGACTATACAGTCATTTAATTCTCCAGGCCAGAATACTGGAGTGGGTAACCTTTCCCTTCTCCAGGGGATCTTCCCAACCCAGGGATCAAATCCAGGTCTTCCATATTGCAGGTGAATTCTTTACTAGCTGAGCCACATGGGAAACCCAAGAATATTGGAGTGGGTAGCCTATCACTTCTTCAGGGGATCTTCCCAACCCAGGAATTGAACTGCCTGCCTTGCAGGAGGATTCTTTACCAGATGAGCCACAAGGGAAGTCCACCAGGTGTTTTGTAAGCTTGTATATCTTGGAGTTATTCTGGGTAGTCATCTCATAAAGGGAGTGCTAGGATTGATACTAGAAATATTGTTGAAATCAGGAACATATTTGGAATGAGTGAGGTTGTTCCAAGTTGATAGTAGATGGCATTGTGTAGAAAATATTCACAGTTTCATGTTTTTGCCCACTCAGAGCTTTCTAAGCAAAGATTGCCAGGAACTCGGGTTAAAGAATGACTGAATAGCAATCCTATAGAAAAATAGAGACCACTAGAAAAATATAAAAATTTATTTTTCTGAACGCTTTCATTTAAAATTCATAGAGTGATAAAATCTGGAGCCATTTGTTTACATTTTAAAAGGTTGTTGTTATAAATACCTGGGAATCTTCCCCATCTCCTCCAAGACAGGATTTGTTTCCACTTGAGAGCAAAATTTTTTCTCCTTGTCTCTGGGAGACAAGTTCCTATAGAAGTCTGAAATCTATAGTTTTGGGATTGCTTGTCTATATTGTAAAATCCCCTTTTGTACAGGTAGGAGGTATCTTCCTCTGGTGGAGGAAAGAGTGCTAATACTGGGATTGCTATGTAAGTAAACCAATTTGCTTTTCTCTGATGCAGAGGGGCCTCCATTGGTAGCTCAGCTGGTAAAGAATCTGCCTGCAATGCAGGAGACCCCAGTGATTCCTGGGTCAGGACTAACCCGGCAACTATTCACCTGGAGAAGGGATAGGCTACTCATTCCAGTATTCTTGGGCTTCGCTGGTGGCTCAGACAGTAAAGAATCTGCCTGTAATGTGGAAGACCTGGGTTTGATCCCTGGGTTGGGAAGATCCCCTGGAGGAGGGCATTGCAACCCACTCCAGTATTCTTGCCTGGATAATCCCCATGGACAGAGGAGCCTGGGGGATGCAGTCCATGGGGGTCACAAAGAATCAGACATGACTGAGCGACTAAGCACAACAACAATTGATGCAGGAACCTCCAGCATTAAAAATGCAGGTATTCACCAACATTGTAAAGCAACTATACTCCAAAAAAGATTAAGGCCAAAGACAAAAATATAGAAAGCATCAGAAATTTTTTAATGTAGGTATTAAAAATTTACCAGTTATTTTATAAATAATAACATTCCAAGTTCTGACTAGCCAGTCTCTTTGTTCTGCACGAATGGCTCCTAGAACAAAGACTTCCTCGATTTGTTTGTGCAAGATTGTTAATAAGTGTTACTTGAGTAAAAGGTCACATAATTAAATAAGTTTGAGAAACAGGGTATACTATATCACTCTCTGGGAGACTTAAATTGGATTCTGCAAGCTTTTATAGTAAAGAAACATGTTCAATCTTGACTTAGGACTTAGAAATTAGAAATACCATTGTATAATGACCTCATAACATTTTTTATCCCCCTAAAGATGCCAAAAAGTATATCCAGAAATTAGCACCCTGTTCATAGGTATATTTTCTGCCTAAATGTTCAGGAAGCATTACTAGTGTTATCTCTTGTCCCATTCTCCTCAGAGTCTTAGAAAGTCATTCTATTGACCCTCTAGAAGGCACCTACTATTCACAAAAGAAGTGCTTCCAACATTGACAGCACATTAGAATCATCCCAGCAACTTAAAAAATACCAATGCCCCAAACCATACCAATTAAGAGAGCCTCTGAGGATGTCTGGGAATCTGTAAGATTTAAAAGCTTCCCAGGTGACTCTATATGAAGGCAGGCTTAAGAACCACTGACACAGAGCAGTGGTTATCCAACATTAATGAACGCAGGCATCACCCACATGTGAATGCAGGGAGCTGCAAAGCTTATTGTTCAGCAGGTCTGGGATGGGCTAGAAGTCTTTAAAAAAAAAAAAAAACCTCCAGATGATTCTGATGCAATTCCTCCATGGCCACACTTTGTGATACATTGATATGCGCTGAATCTACCATTCTGCCTGCTTCGTGCCAGTTAATCAAGAATCCCGTCTTCTAGAAAACCATGATATTCCAGTTCTCTCTGTGGTACTCCTTAATCCACTTCTACTTTCAGACACACGGGATTTTAAATTACTTTAAAATTCTAAGAGCAATATCCAGACTCATTTTATGTGTCTCTGGCAGAACTCTGTATGGAGGTGAGCAACATGCCCTCCAGCAGCTGGACTCAGCTGCAAGAAAAGCCCAGCCACTCTTGGAGTATTTCCCCGTGACAGTTCATAAATCTGGAGTCTCAGGGCAATCACTCTACCTGTAAAACACCTTCTCTACATCGCAGTCATAAATGAAAGTCAGACATGAACAAGTAGGAATTTCTTTCAGAAAACATGGCTAAGCTTCCACCCTTGGTGGTGACTGGGTAGCTCCCATCGGACAAGCTCCTATAAATAACTATAAACTTTGGACAGAATAATATAAAACAACTACCCAAGGCACCAGAGTGAAAATAACACTTCCCAGATATGAGACAGCAATACAACAGAAATACATAGAAAAATAAATAGTATGAGGTAAGGTTCCCATTTTAATGGCTAAGAGTAGGACACAGTTGGCTAAAATCCAGAGTGGCTAAAATCCAGAAAGATACCCCAGCTTAGTAAGGGACAAGAATACAGAACATGGGGGCATCCACAGTAACTAGATACTGAAGCAGAGAATCTTAGGAAGAAGAGAGGAACAGAAGAGTCCCAAATCCTGTAAATAATTCTGCTCAAATTTCTAGCTTACCCCAAACTACACATTCAAGAGGGCAGATTCTAAGCAGCCCGTTTAAGGCTAAAAACAATTGAAACTATGGAACTATGAATTCAGAGCTTGAGTTTGAGTTCTCTTTATAGGAATAGAATCTAAAGTCTGTACCACACATAATATCCAATATATATTCCAAAAGTACATGATATATTAAAAGTAGGAATATATGATCCATTTGCATCAGAAAACAATCAACAAAGCCCAAACTCAAAATAATGCAGATGTTGGAATTACCAGGCAAGGGTTTTTAAGCAGCTACTTTAAATATGCTCAATAAAGTAAGGGAAAATATGCTTTCATTTTGTGAAAAAGTAGGAAATATCAGAGAAAAACAGATATATAATCAAGAACCAAATGGAATTTCTTGAAATAAAAACAGAAACACAATATCTGATATAAAACACTCAATGTGCTTAACATTAGAAAAAAATGTCTAAAGAAAGCATTATTGAATTTAAAAAATAGTAGAAATTATCAGACCTGAAGAAGTACAAGAGAAAATGTGTTAATAATGCCTCAGGAGTCTGTGGGACAATACAAAAAGGTATAAAATACATATTATTGGAATCTTATAGGGACTTTCAGATAAACTATAAAGATATAAGAGCCAAAGATTTCCCAAATTTGATGAAAGACAAATTTATAAAGATTTAGGCAGAGTAAGTACAAACAAATGCCTTCAAGTATATCAGTCATACTGCTAATGACCAAAGATTAAGAGATAATAAATCTGGAAAGCAGCCAGAGAAAAATAACACATTGAACACAGAAAAACAAAAATTCAAACACTGGCTTATCAGAAAAAATTGAGACCCAAAGATAGCTGACCTGTGCAAAAGATGGCCCATAAAAAGACATGGGAGTGAGAATAAGGAAAAATACAATAATTTAACAGAATTACAGAGGTGATAATGAAAATATTGGACACTCAAGATTATATGATGCAGTCAAACATTACAGATGAATATGAAATGTAAGAATGAAAATTTCACCATAAGCCATAAAAACGATAGAGAATGATGTATATTAGTATGGCATGTTTACCATAGGGTATATTACGATACAGTGATATCTGAATTTGAACTTGTACAAAACATGTTTCTCCCATATGTGGTACCATATAAAAAAACCTATGCGCTATGCTTCTACACCTACTCCCCTTTCCAAACTATACAAGTACTTTCATCTATCTAATAGGAGTGGCTCTCTAATCCTAGTTCTCTATTTTTATAATATAGCTATATATTTCAAAAACCTCTAAAATATTTATGTGCTTTAACATAATAATTTCAGTTTGATTAATTTAGTCCAGATAAATATTTACTCACAGGATAGTCACCAGACTTTACTTACACAAATTTTTTAGGAAAAACAGCAGAAGTACAGGCATAATTTAATGACTATGGGAGATTTTCAAAGTGAAAAAACCTACCACTAAAAAATTATGTGTGTCAAAGCTTTTTTTCCCATGATGTATGAAAATGTTTACGGCATGAAGTTGAATTTTTTAAAGAATTCCCATTAACACTGTCTGTTATGTTAAAAACATAACTGGAAAGAAAATGGCAAAATGTCCATACTGCCTGTCTCTGGGTTGTGGAATAATCGTTTGGCTTTGTTGAGTTCTGATTCTCTCTACTTTGTGGGTAACTTACAAATGTTTTACAAGGACCATGTATTACTTTACAACAGAAAATAAAAGGATAAAAAATAAACTTGATTCCTAGAAAAACCTACGCCGCGTTCAGCTGTGAGTTGCCACTGAAGTAATGAGGTGTGGGTGGGAAGTTGGAGTCAGGGGCAACAGTGGATCAGAAACTAAACAGGGAATCAAAACTCCAGTCTTGTACTGCCAGTAGTGTGAGAGCCGGGACACTCAGGATTTAGGGAAATCAGAAAACTGGCAGTCACAGACTAATGATATATAAGCAAAGGAAAATCAGGTGGATAAAATAGGATAGGTGATTATGCATTCAAATTTAAAGTGAGAAACAAGAGAAGAATAAAAATCACAAGGAGAGTCAAGGAGGGAGCAAGGAGATGTTGAGGGTGAGTGTCCTCAGCATAAGACTTTACATGTGGTCTTGGTTAGAATAGAAACCAATCTAAGGATTTGGTCAGTTCAGAGTCCACACAGGAAAGCAGGTAGATCAGCAAACCCAATGGGAAAAGCAGTAAAGACAAAGTGTGGATTTCAGTAGTCTCTTATGTAGCCAACACCAGAGAAGAAGGGAGGAGGAGAGAGAAGGAGGGAGACAGAGAATGAACTTAAGAGTCCCTGGAAATTGTTGCATAAAGAAGCAAACCAGTGCAGAAATCGGGGCACTGGGACTCTACTTATCTGTAACATAGCTTCCTCACAGGCATATAATCTAAAATGTTATTATTGATGAAAGGATATGTTAAATCCTAGATTATATGTATTTAACATATGTAGTAAATATGAGGCTTATAAACTACAAAACATTTATTTTACAGTCAAAGAATAATCTATATTCTGTTTCCATTATGGAAATGTGTAGACATTTATTATATTTCTCAGACTACAGTTCTCTAAAATACTTCCAATTATGTCCTTGCTAACATTCTATTTGAGATGTGCCAAGTATGAGAACTTGCTGACTACATACTCTTGATCTATTATAGATGTCTGCTGCAGGGTCATCCTTTGGAGGGCTCACAAGCACACAACTGAAAATTTACAATCTATTATTCACCTACAACTAATGCAAAGTGAACAGGGGATCTGTAGATACTGACCCATGTCTTCCCAGCTTTTCACAAAAACAGAGAGATGCCCTGGCCCCAACACTGCACCTGTAATTTCCCACATGCCAATGTCAATAACAGAAAAAAAGTCCCTATGACAATTTCTTTCAATTTGGGATTTATCTCAATCAGATATATCATTAGTAATATTCAGTTCATTTAAAATTAACCACATCTTCTGTTCAAGTAATGCTGCTGGAATTGACCTAGCATGTCTGCAAAGATAATAAGATTAAGGTGAATGGAGTAATGAATAGTATAACACGGCCTAATTGTATACCATACTCCCATCCACCTTAATTTGAGAAAAAAGCAGAAACTGGATGGAATTCAAAAGGCAGCAGATTGAAAATGGATAAAAAGACTTTTTATGTGGTGCATAATCAGCTTTCAGAATTCACTGCTGCAGGATATTTCTCAGGCTAAAATTTAGTAAAGTTTCAAGATAAGAATAAGAATGGCATCTGTGGGTACACTAGCTGGATGTGAATTTATGGAAGCTATCAATCCTCATGCTGGTAGCCATAAAGTCATCACCAGCTGGTGCTGGGATGGAAACCCTCCCTGTGGTATCCCACTGCACTACGGGCCAGATGCATGATGTGCTGTTGTTGTTGTTGTTGTACAAAGACAAAAAAAAAAACAGAAAGCCTGAGGCATTAGCCTTTGCCAAAGGAAAGATTGTGCATGTGATGGAAACTTTCAAGAAAGCCCTGTGCTGTGTTCATTGAGTCTCATAGTACCCTCTTCTATCTGTTTTTTGATTAAATGACATTTTCCCCCATCTTGATAAAACACAATGATTCTTCTTTTCCACGGAGTTTATTCAATGTTATCACTGAATTAGTGTATACTTCATTTGTTAGAAATGCAAGTAATCTCTGCTGTGAATATCCAGACTCCCATTCACTTAATAGTGGCAGGTCCCAGTCGTCCCCCTTTTAAAGTGGTAACAATGGCAATGGTGGTGACTGGCGGCTTTTGTTAATGTACAGCATGGCAGGTCTATTTGTTGGCATTCTCCCTGACATCCTGAGCCCCTTAATTCTGTCTGACAGATTCAGGCCATGCTCCAGATCTCACAAAAGAGGTGAGAGAGAATATTGATCTGCCTGTTACTGTTGGTGATTTACTGTTCCATTCCTTTAGCAAATTTAAACACACATGCACACATATGAACACGCATCACTGAGGTCACAGCTGCTAGATGGCAGAGTAATGAGTGATTATTTTTTATCTCTCCTAAGCTCTGTAAGTAACTTCTCTTGTGGATTCATGATAGTCCTGCAGATTAAGTCAAATAAATAATATCTTCTCACCTTAAGATCAAAGAGTTTAAACATGGTAATAAACATCTGCTTAAAATAGAAACTCATACATATTGAAAGCTTGCAGAAAGCTTTTCTGACCATTCTACAGTCTACAACAACTTGAAGTATGTCATTTTGGAGTATTCTGACAAAGTGTAAATAATGCACAAGGTAGGGAATTCCCTGGTGGTCCAGAGGGAAAGAATAGGCCTTGCAGGTTCAAACCCTAGTTGGGAAAATATGGGCTCATATGCCATGGAGCCACTAGGCCCATGTAACACAGCTAAGGACTAAGCCCATGTGCCACAACCAAGATAAGACACAACCGAATAAACAGTAAATATTTGAAAATCATGAAGCTGTTTCTTCCCCGGGGCCCGAATGGTCATGATAGCTATCACAAGTCTTAAATGATGCTGCATAAGGACAGTCTGCTCATTCTAGGATGTTGCCATTGTATAAAAGGCTTTTGAACTTATTTCTCTCCTACCCCAAATTCCTGTTTCTTCATTGTTTTGTATAGTTACATCATTTTTAGCCTTAAAATATGGTATAAGAAAGTTATATTATTGTATTAGTGTGCTCATGCTGGGGTAACAATATAGCAGAGACCGGGTAACTTACAAAACAGAGGTGTATTTTCTCATGATTCTAGAGGCTGGCAGTCTGAGACCAAGGTTCCAGCAGGGGTGGTTTCTAGTGAGGCCTCTTTTACTGGTTTGCAGATGGTCACCTTACTGTATCCTCACGTGGTTTTTGCTCTGTGTGTGCACAGAGAGAGTGGACTCTGGCGTCTCTTCTCATTATTTGAACACCAATACTATCAGATCAGGACTCCATTCTTATGACCTCATTTAATATTACTCACGTCCTTAAGGTTCCTACCTCCAGGTATAGTTATAATGTGGGATTAGAATTGTAAAAGAACTTTAGGAGAACATCAGATCAGATCAGATCAGTCGCTCAGTTGTGTCCGACTCTTTGCGACCCCATGAATCGCAGCACGCCAGGCCTCCCTGTCCATCACCAACCCCCGGAGTTCACTCAGACTCACGTCCATCGAGTCAGTGATGTCATCCAGCCATCTCATCCTCTGTCATCCCCTTCTCCTCCTGCCCCCTATCCCTCCCAGCATCAGGGTCTTTTCCAATGAGTCAACTCTTCTCATGAGGTGGCCAAAGTACTGGAGTTTCAGCTTTAACATCATTCCTTCCAAAGAAATCCTAGGGCTGATCTCCTTCAGAATGGACTGGTTGGATCTCCTTGCAGTCCAAGGGACTCTCAAGAGTCTTCTCCAACACCACAGTTCAAAAGCATCAATTCTTCGGCGCTCAGCCTTCTTCACAGTCCAACTCTCACATCCATACATGACAACAGGAAAAACCATAGCCTTGACTAGACGGACCTTTGTTGGCAAAGTAATGTCTCTGCTTTTGAATATGCTATCTAGGTTGGTCATAACTTTCCTTCCAAGGAGTAAGCGTCTCTTAATTTCATGGCTGCAGTCACCATCTGCAGTGATTTTGGAGCCCAGAAAAATAAAGTCTGACACTGTTTCCACTGTTTCCCCATCTATTCCCCATGAAGTGATGGGACCGGATGCCATGATCTTCGTTTTCTGATGTTGAGCTTTAAGCCAACTTTTTCACTCTCCTCTTTCACCTTCATCAAGAGGCTTTTGAGTTCCTCTTCACTTTCTGCCATTAAGGGTGGTGTCATCTGCATATCTGAGGTTATTGATATTTCTCCCGGCAATCTTGATTCCAGCTTGTGCTTCTTCCAGTCCAGCGTTGCTCATGATGTACTCTGCATATAAGTTAAATAAACAGGGTGACAATATACAGCCTTGACGAACTCCTTTTCCTATTTGGAACCAGTCTGTTGTTCCATGTCCAGTTCTGTTGCTTCCTGACCTGCATACAAATTTCTCAAGAGGCAGATCAGGTGGTCTGGTATTCCCATCTCTTTCAGAATTTTCCACAGTTTATTGTGATCCACACAGTCAAAGGCTTTGGCATAGTCAATAAAGCAGAAATAGATGTTTTTCTGGAACTCTCTTGCTTTTTCCATGATCCAGCAGATGTTGGCAATTTGATCTCTGGTTCTTCTGCCTTTTCTAAAACCAGCTTGAACATCAGGAAGTTCACGGTTCACATATTGCTGAAGGAGAACATAATACAGTCCATAGTAGCCATCTTGTTTATTTGGCTTGATCTCTCCAAATTTATTTTGCCTGTATAAACAAATATCACATTTCCTCTTGAGATAGATGACACTTATTACTTAGATAAGTGTCAGTTCTTAGAACAACATATCATAGGCTCTTAAGGCAATTTCAAAAGAAGTTCTAGACAAGTGTTGAAAAAATGTAGCATTAGCCAGACTAAATAGTTTCCTAAAATGTTTATATTCTTATCTAGAGAGAATAAATTATAAGAATGAATTATTTTTATTTGTTTCCTGGTGGCCCAGAGGGTAAAGCATCTGCCTACAATGCAGGAGACCTAGGTTCAATCCCCAGGTCGGGAAGATCCCCTAGAGAAGGAAATGGCAACCCACTTCAGTACTCTTGCCTGGAAAATCCCATGGATTGAGAAGCCTGGTAGGCTACAGTCCATGGGGTCGCAAAGAGTCAGACACGACTGAGTGACTTCACTTTCACTTTACTTTCACTTATCCTACCAATACTTCATTATTTGAAAGGAAAATGTAAATATCCCTTTGCTAATAGCAACTATAAACTCTGGACAAAATATTAAAAGCAATGTCTTGAGGGCAGATTCTAAAAAGAAGTTTTCACTAGAAGAAAATATAAATAATACAGTGTATGTTTTCTGTCCCTATGGATTTGGCTCAGTGAAGAGTGGATAAAATTCTTATATTCTGATAGAAATCCCTCTGTTTTGGTGTCCTGAGGAATCAAAGAATGGAGCCAGAAACCAGAAATGGTAGAGAATGTGAGGGAATCATGGAAGACAGAGATGGACAAGGGAATCTTCAAATTGTGTAAATAAACTCTGTGCTGGTCTCTGGATGAGCCTGAACTGTGGGTGCCTGGGGGAAGCTACCAGCAGATCAGCCCAATATGAAAGAATTAAATTTAGATTCGAGATGTCACCCACCATAGGTGAGCCAGAATTTGCAATTGAATCTGACCAAGTCAAATACCTGCAGAAACAAAAGTATTCATTACACTTGAAGGAATACAGCAGAATCTACAGCCTACATTTACAATGTTTAAGATACAACCCAAATTATGTTACATACAGATAACCAAGAAAATATGAGTGATTTTCACAGGGAAAGACAATCAACAGAGCCCAATCTTGAGATGATTCAAAGTTGTAATTATAAGACAATGACTTTAAAGCAGATGATATAGATGAATATTCAATTCAGTGAGGTAAAATAAAATACACTTGTGAAAAAACAAAAGATAGGAAATACTAGCAGATAAAGAGAATACATACAAAACAACCAAACAGAAATTTTAGAAGCAAAAAATACAGTGCTAGAAATCAAATGTCTTTAATTGGACTTAATAGAATGGAGATTACAAAGGAAAATATTCAGTGCACTTGAAAGATAGGTCAATAGAAGTTATTTAGTCTGAACAAAAGAGAGAAAACAGATTAAAAATAAAAATAAATGGCCACAAAGACCTATAGTTGATCAAAATATCCACCATATGTGAAGATGTAGTCCAAAAAGAAAAAGAGACTAAAATGGACAGAAAAAAGTCTAAAAGAATGACTGAAAAGTTCACAAATTTTGTGAATGGAAGATTCTAAAAGCTAAGCAAATTTCAAGCAGAATTACTACCAAAAAAAAAAAAAAAAAAGAAACAAAACAAAACACTACTCCTTATCTACCAAGAATTAACACATTATACTCAAACTAGTGGCAAATGAAAGATAAGAAAAAAAAATCTTAAGAAAATTGAAATTATTATTTAAAATTAACAAGTAAAAGAAAAATAGTTGAGAGGAAAAGATATGAACAGATACTCATAGAAGATAAAACCAAAAATGGTCAATAAAAAAACAAGTATATGTTATTTATTAATAATCAAGGAGATTCTAATTAGGTGACAGTAAGATAACATTTTATTTCCAAAAGATGAGCAAAAATTAAGATACCTGACAATATAATCTCTAAGTAAGAATGAAGATTTATGGAACTCACATTGCTGTGAGAGGTAAATTGGTAAAACCGTGTTACATAGAAATTTTACAAGATCATATAAATTAAAGATGCAAATATACTACTCTAGCAATTTTACTTACAGACATATACATAGAACATTTATTTTACAAATGCATAGTATTATGCGTAAATATATTTTACAACATTGCTGATAATATAAAATATCATCAAAAGGGATGAATCTATTATGTTATCTTCACAAAAAGAATATTATATGGCAGTGAAACAAAACTTAAAGCAGCTGTTTTTATAGATCAAAATAAGTATATCTCACAAGCATAATGTTAAAAAAAACTGCATTTATATAAAAATTTTAAACATATACTATGAAACTATACAATTAACCCTTGAACAACATGGGTTTGAACTGCATAGGTCCACTTATATGTGAATTTTTTTCAATAAATTAGCAAAATTTTTGAATATTTGCAACAATTTTTAAAAACCCAGAGATGAATTGGCATAGCCTAGTAATATAAAAAAAAATTAAGAAAAGTTAGGTATGTCATGAATGCATAAAATATATGTAGATACTAGTCTGATCATTTGTTACCAAACATATACACAAATGTGTTATAAAAAGTTAAACTTCATGAAAATATGCATGAAACATTTACAGACTATGAATGATGCAATTAACAGTGGAGAGAAGTGTAAACAAGTATAAAGATGCAGTATTAAATCATAATTGCATAAACTGTAGTCTATACTATACCACTGTAATAATTATGTAGCCACCTTCTATTGTAGTGAGCTCAAGTGTTGGGAGTAACTGCTTATAACATGGTATGATGCTAACAATCTCCATGTGAGCAGTTTGTCTCTTCAGTAAATTGCATACGGCAGTAGAAGGTGATCTCTCACAGTTCTTCTGTATTATTCATCATGTTTGGTGCAATACCGTAAATCTTGAATAGAACCATGGAATGCAGATGAAGTGCCACTAGTGATACTGGTATTCCCAAGAAGCAGAGAAAAGTCATGACATTAAAGAAAAAGTTGAGTTGCTTGATGTGTACCATAGATAGAGGTCTGTAGCTGTGTTTGCACATCATTTCAAGATAAAGATAAATTTAACATGAGAACCGTTGGGAAAAAAAGAATATTCATGAAGCCATCACTACAGTTACTCCAGTGGGTGTGAAAACTGCATTATTTTGAAATACATTTTGCTCTTGTATTCAAAATGCAACTTTTATGTGGGGACAGGATTGACATACCTATGGACATAAGAAAGATATACTGATGGACTCTTGTATAATTTGAGAAAAATTGAAGTCATTATATGACAAACAGCAAAGTGAAGGAGAAGGATATACACCTGGAGAATTCAATGCCGGTAAAAGGGTGGTTTGATCATTTTAGGAAGAGGTTTGGCTTTAAAAATGTTAAGATAACAGGAGAAGCAGCTTCTGTTGACCAAGAGGCAGCAGAGGAGTTATTAGATGCCATTAAAAAAAAATCATCAAGAATAAAGGATATCTGTGTGAACAGACTTTTTATGCAGATGAAAATTCCCCTATTATGGAAAAAGAAATTGCCATAAGGATATTTGTTAGTAACAAAGAGAAGTGTACATCATCATTTATGTCAGGAAGGGATAAGCTAACTTGACTCTTTTGTGCACACACAACTGGTTTATGATCCAGGCCACCCTTATAGTCTCTAAGCCTTGAAGGAAAAAATTATACAACAGCTGTGGTCTATTGGTTGTGTAACAGGAAGGCTTGGGCAATGAGAACTTTTTCTTGAAGTTTTTATTCAAGGGAAAAAAAAAAGGCTTTTTCTTGAATGGCTCCACTGATGCTTTGTCCCTGAAATCAGGAAGCATCTTGACAGTAAGGCACTGCTTGAAGTTTTTTTTTTTTTTTTTTAATATTGGACAATGCCCTTGGCCATCCAGAATTCTATGAGATTAACAATAAAGTCATCAAAGTGGTCTACCTGCCCCCACTGCAATCTCTAATTTTGCCCCTAGATCAGGGGGTCATAGGACATTTAAGGTCATTACACATGGTACTCTATGGGAAAGACTGTCAGCGTTATGGAAGAAAACACTGACAGAGTATATGAATGTCTGTAAGGATTACACCATTGAAGATGCCATCATTGTTACAGAAAAAGCCGTGAAAGCCATTAAGATTGAAACAATAAATTCTTGCTGGAGAAAACTGTGTCCAGATGCTGTGCATGACTTCACAGGATTTATGGCAGAGCCAATCAAGGAAATCATGGAGGAGACTGTGGATGTTGGGGGAAAAAAAAATATATGTGCTGTGGGGAAAGGGTTTCAGGATATGCATCTTGGAGAAATTCAAGACCAAATAGAAATCACCCCAAAGGAATTAATAGAAGAGGACCTGATGGAGATGAGGGCTCCTGAACCAGTGCCAAATGATGAGAAGAAGACATAGAGAAAAACAACACCAGGACACAAACTGACACCAGACAATCAGGCAGAAGGGTTCCAGTTATTCAAGACTGCTTTTGACTCTCTTTAATGACATGGACCCTTCTATAATATTGGCACTGAAACTAAAGTAAATAATGGGAGGAGAATTGGTACCATATTGAAACATTTTGAGAGAACTTAAAAAGCAAAAAGTCAGACAGAAATTACGATATATTTCCCGAAATTTACACATACTGTGCCAGCCTCTTCTGCACACCCTTCCATCTCCTCCACTTCTTCCACTCTGCCACCCCTGAGGCAGCAAGGCCAACCCCTCCTCCCCAGGTTGTTGAAAATGAGGATGGTGAGGATGAAGGACCCACTTCCACTTAATGAATAATAAATAAGTATCACGACAGTTAATAAAATTATGTTGTGCATGTGTATGTTGTCTTGTGAAAATCTGATAACTGTATGGCAAGAATGGTATGAGACAATTTTGTGTTATCATCATTGTCACCTAAATACTTATCATTCAGAACACTGTAAGCAAAATTTGCGTTGAAATAGATAGCTTCTCCTTCCATAGGCACAAGGAGAGTGATATTTAATACAAATTAATTGTATGTTATTTTTCTTACAGTTTTGTAACTTTGCTTTCAAAGAATTGCATTACTGTACAGCATGCCTCTCTCTCTTGTAACTGGTGAGACTACCTATCAGCCCATCATTACAGGTAAGTGGGGTTTTTTTTTTACTATAATGATGTTTCTAATACTGTTAGAATACCATAAATATTTTATAACAACTCATTCTTTAACATATAAACTAGGCTACCATAGAATAGTCATGTTGTTTCTTGATTATCAGTGCATGAATCATTATACCTGTAAATAAATATGAATTTCTTTTTCACATCATCTTTATACTTTTGATTCTAGTGTTTGTAATACTTATAACATCTACAATGTTTGTACCATATAAGATAATATTGATGCAAGTATTGACAGATAATTCATCTTGAAAACAGATGATGTAAACTTAAGGTATCAATAAGTATAATACAGTATTGTTGTTTTCTTTTTGATTTTCTTTCCTCTAGCTTATTGTAAGAATACAGGATATAAGATATACATAAAATATATATATGTGTGTGTGTTAATACATAAACACATACAAAATATGTGTTAATAGACTCCCTATATTGACATTATGGTTTCCAGTCAATAGTAGGCTGTTTATCATTAAGTTTGGGGGCAGTCAAAAGTTATATGTGCACTTTGAACTGTGCAGTAGTCAGCACTCCTACCCCATGCATTGTTCCAGGGTCAATTGTACATTGTATGTATGTGTCCATATATCTATAGTAAAATTATCAACAAATTCATAAAATTTTAATAATAAACACTAAATTCAGTATAGTGATTTTTTAAAGGGGGCTGATCCAACCAATGGAGGAGTCACAGCATAGGAAGGAGAACAGTCAAGGCTGTTAAACTGATCCAGTAAGACAGAATCACTTGAACTCAAAAATTAGAGAGCTGAAATCTAAACCCTGAGTTTTTTAAAAAAATTAACCAGTTGAACCTAATCCATTAGTTAGAGCTCTCATAATTAATAAGCAAATGTATCACTTTTCATTATGTGAAAATCCTCAAACTGAGATTGAACTTCCCTTGTTATCAGACAAAAGGAGGCCCTGTCTCCTCACCTTGTTGCAAGGCTATGTAACAGCACTCATCTGTCATCAGTTTTTATAACTAAACAAACCACACAGTTATTTACATAAAGTTCAACACGAAGCAGCAATGAGAAAACATATCAATGTACTGGATTTGATGATAGCTTAACTTCTGCAAAATATTTGAGTCACGCGATTTTGGCAGCTAAAAATCTTTTCCGCATGTTGATCTTTTTCTAATATATAACCCTGAGAAGTGAGACTTCATTAATATCGTTTGCAAACTCAATATCTGGATACATCTATTCTACCAACATTTCATTTTAAATAGCACACTTCACACCTGAAAATTGCCTATCTTGATATGCTGCTGCTGCTGCTAAGTCACTTCAGTCGTGTCCGACTCTGTGCGACCCCATAGATGGCAGCCCACCAGGCTCCCCCATCCCTGGGATTCTCCAGGCATGAACACTGGAGTGGGTTGCCATTTTCTTCTCCAATGCATGAAAGTGAAAAGTGAAAGTGAAGTCGCTCTAACTTCCTAACAATTCTCTGCACATATTTCAGTGTGATGCTTATCATCCAGAGGTCTTAGAATGTTCAGTCATGTCAACACACTAAACATGTATATTTATATATGCATGTGCACATACACACACACACACACACACACACATATAGGAGTAGAAAATGACATCCCACTCCAGTATCCTTGTCTGGAAAATCCCAAGGACAGAAGAACTGGAGGGCCTCAGTCCATGGGGTTGCAAAGAGTCAGACACGACTGAATGACTGAGCATGCATGCAGGTACATGGTTTGCTATGTCCTCCTCCAGGGGATCTTTCCAACCCAGGGACTGAACTCACACCTCCTGTACATCTTTCTTTGCAGGCAATTCTTTACCACTAAGCCACCTGGGATGGAGAAGGAAATGGCAATCCACTCCAGTGTTCTTGCCTTGAGAATCCCAGGGACAGGGGAGCCTGGTGGGCTGCTGCCTATGGGGTTGCACAGAGTTGGACACGACTGAAGCGACTTAGCAGCAGCAGCAGAGCCACCGGGGAAGTGTGTGTGTGTGTGTGTGTGTGTGTGTGAGAGAGAGAGAGAGAGAGTGTGTACAAAGATACTGAAAACTCTTTATTCAGTAGTTTACAGATTTTCTTCTTCATAACTAATGCTTGGGATGAAGTGCCTCAAAATCTACTGGAGGTAAAATAGAAAAGCAAAGAGATTAAAAAAATGCTATTAGTCTTGTTCTACTCTATTTATAAAGGAAAGCTCAGATATATGATTACTGGGGTTTCCTATATACACTATTCCAGTGAGGAAAAGAAGTTTCAAAAACTACTACTTTGCACATGCAATTGGAGCTCCAACCTAAACTAAGCGTAAGAGCTTATTCAGAGCATGACATTCTGTGAGTCAAGATTGAAACCAATGAGTAATTATTCTAAAGGAAACTTCACTGTTGAGAAAAAAATGTTTTCAAACTCAGATCTAAAACAAAAATTATAGAGCATAGAATAAAGACAAATGCTGAAAAAAAAACTGTAGTAATTTGAAGAACTTAACAGCAATGGAACAGAGCTATATGTATTTTAAATCTGTTATATCCAAGAATACACAATTAGATGTATAAACAAAAATAATTGATTTTAAAAAGTATCAATGTGAAATCCAGTAGAAAAATAGTCATAAAAATAAGACATCAGTAGACTATACATAGGAGAATGGCACATATAAAAAGAAAATTTTTACTTGGATTGAAAGACTGAAAAAATCTTTCAAAATGCATCACAGATAATACTAGAAAAAATACAACAAAATTTGGGACACTGAAAATAATAAAAGTTTCAGATCCTGCTAAAGGCAGTCCCTGAATATATGAATAGAAACAACGGGATTGAAGTAAAAGGATAATATATATTGTTTCTTTTGAGATAAATCAAAATACGTATGCTCAAACTGAGTTGGCTCAGTATGTGTCAATAGTATAACTGAGAATTTTAAGAAAAATTTTGAAGAAAAATGGCATATAACTAAAGAGGAATTAAAATCTTGATACATATATATTTATGTACTTTCAGCTTCAAATTCACTCTTGGTTACCTGGTATGTGAAAATAGAGATGGACTCTTTAAAATATTTTTCTTTACCAGTTGGTATGATGTTAAACTTTGAGGCATGGCAGAAGATGTACAAATAGCAAATATGCACATGAGAATTTGGAACCTTTACTTCTAGGAATGGAATCAATGGACATTTTCCTTTTCCTTCTGCAAAGTATAACCAAAAACGTTAGACATAATTTATTAAAGAAACTGAAGAGACTCTAAATGGTGGAGAGAAGACAGACGGACTGGCAACCTCAGAACCTGAGGAACAATATGGTGAGGAGTTCCCTTAGTTTTCTTTTCAACGCATATATCCCAGTCTTAGAAGCCAGCAGCCTGGAAATATCTAAAGGCACCAACGAACTGAAAGCTTCCATGAGAGGCTGTTCCTTCTAGCCAAAGGGCAGGGAATGGGTAGTCTAGCAAGAGAGAAAACTTCAAAATAATAACCACTCTACTTTAAGCAAACACCACTGAAACAGCTGTGTCCCTACCTGCACCATTACCAGCAAAGGCCAGTGGGAAGTTTAGACTTCTGCTTTCAAGAGGCTGTAATGAGACACCCAATACCTTGCCAAGTTGGTATGAGAGAAGGCGACGTGGGAAGCCAGGGCTTTCATCCCTTTCAGCTGATAGCAAGGTAACATTTCTTTTCTTCAGTATTAGTGGGACCATGTAGGTAGCCTGGAATTCCACCATCACTCAAGAGTATCACTCATGATGCCCTCCTGCGTTGGAGTCACCGGAAGCCTAGTGAAGAGTCAGGACTTTCCCAATTGCTTAGTGGTAATGAGACTGCCCCAAGTAGACTGTCAGTGGAGACCACAAATACGCATAAAACTCTCATCCCCGGAACGTGGTGGGTGTAAATGAAGGTTGAGTAGGAAATCTACATTTCCTTTGCCACCTGTCAATTATTTGCCTTTGCCAATTCTCCAGGTCAAACTACTGCAGTGGGTAACCTTTCCCTTCTCTAGGGGATCTTCCCAACCCAGGGATTGAACCGAATCTCCCGCATCACAGGTAGATTCTTTACCAACTCAGTTATCAGGAAAGCCTTGCCATCTGACATTAATGCAAAAGCACCCCTGCTGAAAAAGCTATAAGAAAAGACACACTCAAAGGTAATGCAGATAAGTGAAAGTGAAGTCGCTCAGTCGTGCCCGACTCTTAGCAACCCCATGGACTGCAGCCTACCAGGTTCCTCCGTCCATGGGATTTTCCAGGCAAGAGTACTGGAGTGGGGTGCCATTGCCTTCTCTGACATGTTTTGGTACATTTACATATAAATCATTTCTTTGAAGCAATTGTAAACAGTACTGAATTTGAAAAAAATTTGGTTTCTACTTATTGTCAGTAAATAGAAAATACATAAAAATTCATTTTTTATTGCTCATATATCTTAGTGAACTAATACAGTAGTTCTAGAAATTTTGTTGTAGGTTTTTTGGAGTCTTCTATGTAGACAATCATATGATCTGCAGATTTCTATTTCCTCTAATTTGTGCTTTTATATATATTTTTTTTCTTGCAGTGACTACAGTTTGTAGTAGTTGTAGTCGTAAAAAGTATTCAAATTACCCAAAGTAAGGCAGCAAAGAGAAAACAGTGATGAAAAAGTAGGTGTGGGGGGGGGTGGTGGTGCGGGGAAGCAGGCATAAGCTTTGATAAAACAATAATTACCAATGTAAATCATCTAAATACACCAATTAAAAGACAGAGATTGACAGAGTAAAGTAATATGGCTCATCTATATGTTGTCTCTAAGAAACTCACTTAAATATAGCAATATAGATAAGTTTAAAAGTAAAGACAGAAAAAAATATGTCACACAACATTGATCAAAGGAAAGTTTAGTTCAGTTAAGTCGCTCAGTCCTGTCTGACTCTTTGGGACCCCATGAACAGCAGCATGCCAGGCCTCTCTGTCTATCACCAACTCTTGGAGTCTACCCAAACCTATGTCCATTGAGTCCGTGATGCCATCTCATCCTCTGTCGTCCCCTTCTCCTCCTGCCCTCAATCTTTGCCAGCATCAGGGTCTTCTCTAATGAGTCAGCCCTTCGCATCAGGTGGCCAAAGGATTGGAGTTTCAGCTTCAATGTCAGTCCTTCCAATGAACACCCAGGACTGATCTCCTTTAGGATGGAGTGGTTGGATCTCCTTGCAGTTCAAGGGACTCTCAAGAGTCTTCTCCAACACCACAGTTCAAAAGCATCAATTCTTTGGCGCTCACATTCTTTATAGTCTAACTGTCACATCCATAGATGACTACTGGAAAAACCGTAGCCTTGATTATACGGACCTTTGTTGACAAAGTAATGTCTCTGCTTTTTAAAATGCTGTCTAGGTTGGTCATAACTTTCCTTCCAAGGAGTAAGCGTCTTTTAATTTCATGGCTGCAATTACCATCTGCAGTGATTTGGAGCTGAAAAAAATAGTCAGCCATTGTTTCCTCATCTATTTGCTATGAAGTGATGGGACCAGATGCCATGATCTTCGTTTTCTGAATGTTGAGCTTTAAGCCAACTTTTTCACTCTCCTCTTCCACTTTCATCAAGACGCTCTTTAGTTCTTCTTCACTTTCTTCCATAAGGGTGGTGTCATCTGTGTATCTGAGGTTACTGATATTTCTCTCGGCAATCTTGATTCCAGCTTGTGCTTCATCCAGCCCAACGTTTCTCATGATGTACTCTGCATAGAAGTTAAATAAGTAGGATGACAATATTCAGCCTTGACGTACTCCTTTTCCTATTTGGAACCAGTCTGTTGTTCCATGCCCAGTTCTAACTGTTGCTTCCTGACCTGCATACAGATGTCTCAGGAGGCAGGTCAGGTGGTCTGGTATTCCCATTTCCTTCAGAATTTTCCACAGTTTATTGTGATCCACACAGTCAAAGGCTTTGGCATAGTCAATAAAACAGAAATAGATGTTTTTCTGAAACTCTCTTGCTTTTTTGATGATCTTACAGATGGTGGAGATTTGATCTCTGGTTCCTCTGCCTTTTCTAAAATCAGCTTGAACATCCGGAAGTTCACTGTTCACATATTGCTGAAGCCTGGCTTGGAGAATTTTGAGCATTAGTTTACTAGCGTGTGAGATGAGTGCAATCGTGTGGTAGTTTGAGCCTTCTTTGGCATTGCCTTTCTTTGGGATTGGAATGAAAACTGACCTTTTCCAGTTCTGTGGCTACTGCTGAGTTTTCCAAATTTGCTGACATATTGAGCAAAGGAACGTAGGAATGGCTATATTAATGCCAGGTAAAGTAGACTTTAGACATAATAAAAGTGTTTATCCACTGAAAATACATAGCAGTCTTAAATCTGTATGCACCAAAAACAGATTTGCAAAATATATGAAATACTGATATAACTGGAAGGAGAAAATTTAAAAGCTTATAATTATAGTTAGAAACTTCAATACCCTTCACAAAAGAATTTATAGAACATACAATCAGCAAGAATATGAAGTACTTCAACAACACCATCGAGTAACATCTATAACAGCAAATTACACATATACCAAGATAGATTATATGCTGGATCATAAAATAAATCTCAAAGGAGTGTGTTCAGCTATCATAGAATCAAACTAGAAATCAATAATGTAAGATAACAGGAAACAAACACTTGGAAACAAAACAACACACTTTAATCCATGGGTCAAAGAGGAAGTCTCAAGGGAAATAAAATAGTTTGAACTGAATGAAAGTGAAAACAGTACTTACCACAGCGGGCAGGACACGGCTAAAATAGTGCTGAAAGGAAAATTTATAGCACTAAATGCGTATATTAGACAAGAAGAGCCTGTAATTTAACCTCCCACTTCAAGAACCTAGAGAAAAAGTGCAAAATAAACCCAAAACAAGGAAAATAAAGGAAATATAAGAAAAGAAATCAATAAAATTTATGGCATAAAAATATTAGAGAAAGTAAATGAAACAAATAAATGGTGCTTTGAAAACATCGATAAATTGGCAAATTTCTACCAAGACTGAGAAAGAAGAAAAGAGTATACACAAATTAACAATTTCAGAAATGAAGCAGGTGGTATCGTTACAGATTCTGCAAACATGGAAAGGACAAAAAAGGAAGGCTATGAACAACTCCAGGGCTTTCTTGGTGGAGCAGTGGTAAAGAATTCACCTGCAGTGCAGGAGACAACGGTTCCATCCCTGGGTTGGGAAGATCCCCTGGAGAGGGAAAGTGGCAACCTACTCCAGTATTCTTGCCTGGGAAACTCCATGGACACAGAAGCCCGGCGGGCTACAATCCATGGGATTGCAAAGAGTTGGACATGATTTAGCCACTAAACAACAACACAACAATGAACAACTCCACATACACAAACTTGACAACTTAGACAAAATGTACCAACTCTTCAAAAGCTAATAACTACTATAACTCACTCAATGTGAAATAAATAACTTAAATAGTATTATTAATAAGAACATTTAATATGAAATGTATTCATTAATTCACTTTTCATATAAATAAGTCAATAAATGTGACTTTTTGAATTGATCTTGGTTGTTTTTACTCATTTGCTTATGTATTTATTTCTGGCAACGATTTTCACAGCTTGGGACCCTAGCAGTTTGTACAGATGTAACCTCAGATGCATTGAATTAAATGATATGATATGATATATTATGATATAATATATGATATGTTATATTATGTATTATATTATGTTATATGATTTCAAATAGTGCACTTCTCTACTGATAAAGAAATGGTAACCATATGAAATAAAAAGCTCTCCTAAAAAGAGCAGAATAAGCAGACAATCTCTTCTATGGGTTCATTCCTTTGATCTTGCTTTAAAAAAAAAAAAAAGGCACTTTGTTTCTCATGGTTGCTTCCTTTCAAGTGAACCAGCAGATGCCCTTTGAACCCCTATTCATGGCAAGACTGTGCTTTCACAAAAGGCTATTATCTGGAAGCTTCCTTATCAGTGCCACGGTAAGCTCCTGGACCATATTATCATTGTCTCCAGACTGAGAAGAAAAAATGGACAACAGTAACAACTAAGTTTTAAGTTCTTAAAAGTCTTTTAAAGTTACAGGCAACCACGGGCCTAAAACAAAACATAACAGAAGCCCACTCATCCTTTCATATATTCTGGCAAGAACAGCTGAAACAAAATGTCACGCACTTAACTGGTATGTGGAAGCCTAGAATGTAAATATGAAAAGTGTAAGAATTTTTATAGCTTTCCAACTATGGGAGATAAGTAGTATCTTTGTAATGCGAAGAGAGCCATTTTCATTATCACAGGGCCTTGACAAGTAGCTTCCCACACAGCTTATCAAGCCGAATGCCACTAATACAGCCAGAATACTGATTCTATTCATGCTTTTGTTATGTCTGAAGGGTGAATTTCATGCAGTGGGTGAAATGAATGCACTGACAAACTGATAGGTCTCCAAAATGGCTATTGATAAAAAACAAGGTTGATAAACAGATTCTCAGCTTTCTGCATGGCTTTGGGAACACTTATTTTTCACCGTGACAGGAATTATTGTCGTCTCTATGCCCTTCCCAATAAAGCCACAGTCCCTATTACTCTCATCAAATTGTGACTTTTGACTTCAGTTTGTCCTACAAAGGATGACTCTTTCTACATATTCCAGGCCTGGTCGGGTTTTAAAAGTAGAACAGAAGCAGATATGACAACCTATATTTGAGTAATGCTTGGTCACTTATAAATGGCTTTCATGTTCACTATCCTGTCTTAAGTGTTAGTCGCTCAGTCGTGCCCGACTCTTTGCGACCCCATAGATTCAAGCCCACCAGGCTCCTCTGTCCATGAGATTTTCCAGGCAAGGATACCGAAGTGGGTTGCCATTTCCTCCTCCAGGGATCCTGTCTTAGCCCCCTGCAACTGTGAACTGGAACTGTTATCTCAGTTAACAGATAAGAAATTGAGGGAGGGAGTGGAGATGGTGAGCACTTACCCGAGATCCCAGGTCTTTTTCTATGATTTCTGTCTGCTTGGGTTTTGTTTCTTTTATTTTCATACAGAGTGGCCTGGCTGCAACGGGAACCTAGAAACTTTGTAGGCGCAGCTCAACTCTGTTGTCTTCCCACTGCATTCTTTGGTTTTCTTGATTCTAATGTTTTCAACACATCACCTTTTGACCTCATGACTCCATTTCTCCTTTCATTATAGACTTGGCCTATATAACAATTCCAGCACACCAGAAACCCTGGATATGTATTTGCTGAAAGAATAAAAGACCAAATAAAAGGATGAATATAAATATATAACAAGTTGTTTATGTGTTTATTCGATGCTTAAGTATCAGGTGCTCTTTCTCTGATTCAGTAATTACTTTTTGTCCTTAAGATGTTACTCTAGGGGTGAGTGCAATTATTTGGTGAATGGTTACAGGATAAAATGTTACCAAATAAAACATCATCACTTTATATAATAAAATCTTTTTTTCTCTCCTTTGCCAAAAATACAGTTCAAAGTAAAAAGGAGTTTGGAATTTTTATTTATTTTGCACTACAGAAGTCAAACAATATAAATCATGTGAATGCATAGACACGCACATAACTCCAACTATCCTATGTACTTTTCCATTTTCCCTTCTGAAATTGTTTCTGTCAATATTTTTGATTTAGATCCAACCAAAAGGGGAGAAAAAGAAAGATTTAATCAGAAGATTGTCAAATGCCTGCATATGCCTAAGAATTAGTGGATATTATAGTATTTTAAGTCTGATATGTATAATTCTTGGAAAGGCATCTTTTATAGGCATTTTTTTCTAGAAATTTATTTACTCACAGGAATTTTAGACACAGTTTCATATTTTCAGCCATTATCTACTTGTGTTGCATATGTGTATTGTGCAGTCCTTCCTGCATACCAGTTGATGGCCTAAACATTAAATAATATGAAGAACTACTTAAAAAATTAAACATCAAAGTTTAGAAATGAGATTCCAGGCATTGCAGACACAGAACTGGACTATTTAAACAATAAAAGTCTGAAGATTCTTTCAGGCTACTTGTAGGTTCAAGGGTTTAAAGTCTGCATGAGTTAATGAGTAACTTAAATATTCAGTTTCACAGAATCTTGAGGGTCAGTGAGTTGCCTTATCTCTGGGAAGGAGGATATGGTTCTTCCTGTGCTTAATGACCCTGAAGGGCATGGCAACCCACTCCAATATTCTTGCCTAGAGAATCCCATGGGCAGAGGAGCCTGGCAGGCTAGAGTCCATGGGGTCTCAGAGTCAGACCCGACTGAAGTGACTTAGCACACACGTACGTGCTTAATGATGCTGACGGTTACTTCTTCATATGACTAATTATGAAAACATATTCATGAAAAGTGTGCCTTTAAATTGTGAATTATTTAAAGGTTTACACAGCCTGGTTTCACATTTCCTTACCTGCCTTGTCTTCTTCCATTCTACTAAGCTCCAGCTAGCCCAAACTACAGCCCTTCCTCTGCTCTCAAACGGTTAGTCAACGGGACTGTTTGTTTGAGATGTGTATCATTTCCTTCTGTATGTCCTTCTCCAGTTATATATCTTTCTCTACCACAACACTCCAGAAGAGCAAAGATTCAATCATATAAATTTAAGCTCCTTCCTTCTAAAACCTAAAGTCCCTCCAGCTTAGACTGGTTATTTTAAGTCACAGCAAGAGTCCAACAGTTAAGTAGAGCTCTGTACATTTGTGATATGCAAAAAAACAAATAGGATGAATAAATTATAGTTCATTATATCTGAAATTAGCAAAACCTATAAACAATTTCTCTCTGGAACAGAATGGGTCAGAACAGAGTATTTAACATCATAATTCCCATAGAGCAGGTGATTGACTAAATAGTTCCTTTATCAACCAGTTTAATCTGCTTATTTTTTTAGTTACTGAATTCTGAAAGTCAAATGGTCTTCTTTCCTACCTGTCTCCTCCACACTGTGTGATATTGGTGGGGTCAGGGAGAGCAGACAAAAGGGGGCAACTTATTAAAAAATGATTCTGCTTCTTATTCATGAACCGAGAGTGAGGAAGTAATTCAAGAAAGGTGCTCAGGGACAAGTGAGTTGCACTGAGGTATTTTCAAAGAGTATGGATTAGAAACTGAAATTATAATTAGAAGTAAAAATAGTTCATTGGTAAATTAAAGGGAAAAAACAAAAGGAATTCAATTGTGATTCATGTTGTAAAAAACTATTATATGAAAAGCCAAATTGCGAAACAGAAAAAAAACAGAGATCTTTATTAGCATTGCGAAATATCACTTTATAGATATCATGACGGGGTCATGAGCCCAAGGACTTTTTAGAAGTCAGGTTGAATAAATAAACCAACAAATATTGTCTGAGTTTTTACTATAAGCAATTATTAAATAATAAATTAGATGATGCATATACATACACATACACACACCCCAAGAATATATTTTAAACATAATGAATCAGTTAATTTATTTGGGTTTAACAACATTTCCGTTTAGCTTAGATTTGAAATAATAATTATGATACAAATAATAATATTCCATTGTTTTTTGTTTGCTGTTTATGTTATGCACTTTATGTGAGTTTTATTTCATCCCCAGCTATCAATTCTACCAGGTAGAAGGTAAAATCTTTACTTTATGGCTGAGAAAATAGACATGAAGAGATTTAAGACTCTTGTTTAAGTTCATTTGACTAGTAAACATCAGATCTGGACTTGAATCCATGTTGTTCTGACCTGATTTGAAAACCAGAGTCTTTACAACATCATGCTACCTCTCCTTGGAGGAAGTGTTAGTACTATCAGATTTTGATCACAAAGTTATATAAATATTAGTTTTGATGGTCTAAAACAAGTATGTTTGGATTAATTGGTATCTAGATGGATAAAATTATTTTAAAGTAAATCTAAGGAGATGCGTCTAATTGCCATAATTCCATGTTAAAAGATGATTTGCATGTACATATTTTCTAGTTTAAGCAATATAGAGTAATAATTACTTGGATGACAAATTTCATTAAAGATGTTTTAAATAACTGGATGGCATTTGGCTAGCACAGTATGTAATAAATGTCTTATTGAATTTAAATTAATTCCTATTTGAGCACCAAATTTAAACTACAATCTTGCTGATAAAGTAGGAAAACCTAAACTGTAATGGGTTAGCATGCAGAATTACTCAATGGGATCTGTGACTCCACATTTCTAACAAGAAAAAACTGATGCTACAGAGGTGAGGACAGTACTGTGAATAGCAATACTTTACAGTTTACCTATAATTTTAGTACATGCAAGACTCTGTACCTTCACAAGGATTTTCCATGACCTCCAACTTGAATGCCCTTTATCTTGATCTCTACTTGTTGAAATTCTATCCACCCATCCAACCATCCATCCATCCAGTTATCCAACACCATTTTCCAAAGGTGCATTTCTTGGTCATTTCTTCATTTTTTGGCCACACCACGTGATATACGGGCTCTTAGTTCCCCGACTAGGAATTGAACCTGTGCCCCATGCACTTGAAGCATGTTTTCTTAACCACTGGAGCACCAGGGACGTCCCGATTCCTTGGTGATTTCTTCATGAAAATATTCATACTGACTTTAACATCTTCCTACATTTCAGGTGATCCACCCGAAAAATCTGCTCAGGTTAGTTTCCTAGCTAATCCTCAGACTGTTCTACAAACATGCAATTCAAATGATGAACGGTTCTCAGTTCTGGCTTCTTATTAGAGTTTTTTAAAGCATAAAATCTAGGAGCATCCTGCGAAGTCTGATTCAAGAGCTAGATCTGGAATAAGGCAAAGACTGATATTAAAAAAAAAAAAAACTTTCACTGATTCAAATGTGAAGTCAAACTTAAGATAAATTGATTCCTCTATGGAACCACACCAATCTTGGTTTAGATTCCAGTACTGGTAGTTGAAAAGACATTTTCACAGGTGGTTTATCATGGTGACTAAGGTGGGGATCACATACTCTACAGACATTAGAATGATCTGTTGAACATTTAGCACATTCAACTGCACGCCTGGACACACCTGGACACAGTTTACAATTTATTACATTTTGTAAGAAATAAAGAATTTTAACAAAGGTTGTTAACAAAACTTAATTTTAAAGAAGGGAAAGAGGGGAGGAAAGGACAAGGCTATATCAGTCCTTGCAAGAGACTACAAAATAGTACCAGCCACTTTCCTATACTATGTTCTTCTGTGGCCCAGCAATGACTGCTCTACTATGGATAGCTTCTCGATTCCCTTCTAGAGTGGTTTTTCATGAAGTTAGTCATGGAACATGGATCATCTAGCAGACGTCTTGTAGATGTCTGTGGTTAGTCATGAAATATATGAAGTACTAATTACAAACACTTTATATGGGAAACTAAGCTGAAAGAGCAGGAAGGTTCAGAATGGCAACTAGTTGATGAAAAGAAGGGAGCGCTATAGGAGCTGGGAAGGAATTCCTGTGCTTGGGAGTGCCTATGAACACAATGAGGAGTGTGTGTGTGTATGTGAGACAGGGACAGACAGACAGAAAGGTTCTACAGGGGTACTCCAAAGGATAAGGGTCCTAGACTTGATCAAACACTAACACCCCACTTCTGATGCATCAGTCACATCTAACCCTGTTGTCCCTGATCAGTTTCCAAGTTACAAGAGACAATCTAGTCCAACTGAAATTTATATTTCTGACATAGCACTGCATTATTCTGTCTGTCTTTTTAAAAAGATTCTTTCCATATCTCTGCACTAAAGTGCAGGAATGAGAGAGGGTCTGTGTCTCACTCAGTTTTGAATATGCCAAGGTACTTGGTTCAGTTTATTTCATATAACTGGTATGAAATAAACATTGTTCTTCACCTCTGTAAATACTGCATCATCATAACTTTTGATTTGGACATCTATGTCTTTCCTTCCTATACTTCTCTTTTGCACATGATCTTTTTCAAGACTGAAAGGCAACTGCCCTAAAACAAAATAGAATTCTGATCCTTGCCTTTCTTGCCTTGCAAACTCATAAAGCTCCTTCAAAATATAATCACATTTGTCCTCCTCTCTGAAGCTATCTCTAGCATCTAAGCTATCTACCTGTGTACCACAGCTAGATCTTGGATCTGCTTCGATTGGTGAAATATCAGATTTTATTTTACTTATTTAATTATATGTCAGTGTCTCACTAAACCGTTGGTTTCTGGGGTAAAGGGATCACTCCATTCACCACTGCATCACCAGTAGTTCACCTGGCACAATTCCTGGGACATGGTAGGTACTCATACGCGTCTACTGAATTGAAATGAGTATCTTGGTATAAAACACACACCCAGTTCTGTGTATTATATGTAATGGATGCTTCACTAAAATTTCTTATTATATAAAGCTTGGAAGAAAGATAAAAAGAAGTTTTAGTACTCACTAGAAAATAACTTAGGCTTCTCAGGCAGCATAGTAAAGAATCTGCCTGGCAATGTAGGAGACATAAAAGACATGGGTGGGTTCAACCCCTGGGTCAGGAAGATCCTCTGGGGGAGGGCATGGCAACCCAATCCAGTATTCTTGCCTGGAGTATCCCGTGGACAGAGGAATCTGGTGGGCTACAGTCCATAGGGTAACAAAGAGTCAGACACAAGCCTGAAGCAACTCAGCACGCACACACAGAAAACAACTTACCCATAATTAAACACATTTCCTGTGTTGCTAAAGTTCATTTTACTCCATAAATAATAGAACTTTGGTTTTGCTCTTAAATCTTGACTCTAGTGAGAAAATGGGACAATCTCCCTATGTTGTAATTACTATAATGATAAGACTCACGTGAAAAAAAATCTTCTCAGTCAGCCAGGACATGGGCTAAGATACATTTCCATCTATTAACTTTGGGTTAAGTTCTTTTTGCCTTGCTAGACAGGTGGCAACTGCTTTTGTGCTCCTCTGAATATGAATAGCTTCTAAAATTTTAATCTCAAATGACGTTTCAGTAGTTCCAGGGTGACAGACAGTTAACAGAAAGAAGAGTTTGCTTGCCAAAAGGTGATGGATTCAGCGAAGCCATGAAGCATCTTTAAGAAGACATGGCCATTTTCCATGTCATTAGCTAACTCCCTACTTCCAACAAACATCATTTCCATCTTGCTTAGAATGGGTTGCCTACCATTTTCTTTCACCAAGATGATTCCCTTAAACAGACATAGCAATGTGAATCTACATATAAAGGAGAAATATTGAATGAAATACAGATGAAGTTATAACCAGCAATGCCCCCCAAATATCTGTCTATTTTCTCTCTTAGATGGTGGTTTTCAGGACAGGTCTTAAGAGAGGGTGATTTGGTTATCTAAGTAGGGTGAATTCTGCATAGAAGGGCAGACAATTTTCCTCTCCAGTCTCTGTACCATATTCATAGTTCACATTCAGTTCCCCTCTAAAAAGTGAATGATTCTGGAAAAGGAGACAAATTAAGCCTTATCAGTATTTTATGTTTTCTTTAGGCATTATTCTATCACACAATTTTATGAGAAATACTCTTGATGATAAAAATATGAAGAGCATACGATCTCATCAAATTCCCAGCAAAATGTGATGAGACGAACATACTCTGCAGAGGGAAGGAAGGCGGGGGTGGCCATGTAGGCAGAAGGCTTTGATAAACTTTGATAAACTTCTACTATTTTGCAATCCTACCATAGGCCAATCTTTTTATAAACAAACAGTAACAATAATGTACTTTAAAATTCATTTCCTTGGAGTGTATTAGCTTTTCTATAAAATAAGTCTCACAGACTTCTCAGGAGGAAAGAACCAAAAACATCCCATTTACAGAAGCTAAGTCATAATAAATAGCTTTCATTGAGGACTGACTTAGTGCCAAAGAAGGCACTTTACATGAATTATTTTATAAATAGGTATTCTTTCAAGCAGTTCACCAGTTTTACATACCTGCACTAGAGTAATGAGTAGAAAAGATAATCATAAGTCCCTGTTCTTGTAGATCTTGGGCCATAAATCATACACTTAATGGGTAAATACATTATGTATGTTAGAGGTTTTATTGTAGTGCTATGGAAAAGCACTACTAGGACAGGGTAAGGAGGATGAGGAGTAAGAAGGAAAATTTGACTGGCACATAAACGGAGTGAGGGAAGAACCCGAGGAGACATCTGGGGTACATGTGTGCCAGGCAGAGGGAAGAGCTAGATCAAAGGCCCCAAGCCAGGACAGACCTGCTATGCTGGACAAGAACTGGGAGGCAAGAGTGAATGGAGTCAGGGGATCCATGAGCAAGGCAGGTTGTAGGAACAGAGTTTAGTGGGAGGAGAAGGGAGATGACACAGGGCTATGTAGGTCTTCGTAAGTAAAGGCTTTGCTTTTACTCTGAGGTAAATGCAGAACTCGCAAGGTTTCTAGCAGTCACAGTAACACGACCATCTTAAGTTTTCTAAGTCCTGTAGGAGGTGAGAGGTGATGACTTTTTGGGTGAGGGTGAGAGCAGGAGACATGTTTGGAATCTGGTGATATTTGAAAGTGGAACCAGTATGATTTCCTGATGGTTGCAAGATAGAAGACTGTAAGATGACTTCAAGGTCTGAACAACTAGAGGGAGGAGTTTCCATTGATTATATTGTGAAGGTGATAAGGTTTGGATAAAAATCAGAGTCAGTTTTGGACTTAAGTCCGAGTTGTCTACTATACACCCAAGAGGAGGTGGCAAGCAACCTGGTGAATATTCAAGTCTGGAGTTCAAGAATGAGTTCTGGGTTGGAAACAAAAATGTGTAGCTATTTCACCTATGTATTGTATTAATATGTATACATATGAAGTGAGGGCAGATAAAGAGAAGAGGGGTGAGTACTGAGTCATAAGCACTCCATGGAGAAAGGAGAAATTAACTATGTTAAAGGCTGCTTTTGAATTAAAGTACTAAGATGATAATTAAGAAATGACCTTTGTCTTTAGCAATATAGAGGTAATGGAGGTTGTTAAGAGAATATTTGATGCAACAAAGGAAGAAAACTTCATTGGAGGCTTTAAGATAATTTTTTAATGCATTTATGGCCCATATGCCTGTGTGTGTGCTCAGTCACTTCAGTCTCATGTCCGACTCTTTCCAACCCTGTGGACTATAGCCTGCCAGGCTCCTCTGTCCTTGGGATTCTCCAGGGAAGAATACTGGAGTGAGCTGCCGTGCCCTCCTCCAGGGGGTCCTCCCATACCAGGGATCCACCCAGGTTTCCTGCATTGCAGGTGGATTCTTTACTGCTGAAACACTGGGGAAGCCACTTTATGGCCCATATCAGTTCAGTTTAGTTGAGTAGCTCAGTCGTGTCCGACTCTTCACAACCCCATGGACCACAGCATGCCAGGTCTCCCTGTCCATTACCAACTCCCAGAGTTTACTCAAGCTCATCTCCATTGAGCCGGTGACGCCATCCAACCATCTCATCCTCTGTTGTCCCCTTCTCCTCCTGCCTTCAATCTTTCCCAGGATCAGGGTCTTTTCAAATGAGTCAGCTCTTCGCATCAGGTGGCCAAAGGACTGGAGTTTCAGCTTCAACATCAGTCCTTCCAATGAACACCCAGGATTGATCTCCTTTAGGATGGACTGGTTGGGTCTCCTTGCTGTCCAAGGGACTCTCAAGAGTCTTCTCCAACACCACAGTTCAAAAGCATGAATTCTTTGGCACTCAGCTTTCTTTATAGTCCAACTCTCACATCCATACATGACCACTGGAAAAACCATAGCCTTGACTATACGGACCTTTGTTGGCAAAGTAATGTCTCTGGTTTTTAATATGCTATCTAGGTTGGTTGTAACTTTCCTTCCAAGGAGTAAGTGTCTTTTAATTTCATGGCTGCAATCACCATCTGCCATGATTTTGGAGCCAAGAAAAATAAAGTCTGACACTGTTTCCACTGTTTCCCCATCTATTTGCCATGAAGTGATGGAACTGGATGCCATGATCTTAGTTTTCTGAATGTTGAGCTTTAAGCCAAATTTTTCACTCTCCTCTTTCACTTTCATCAAGAGGCTCTTTAGTTCTTCACTTTCTGCCATAAGAGTGGTATCATCTGCATATCTGATGTTATTGATATTTCTCCCAACAATCCTGATTCCAGCTTATGCTTCATCTAGCCCAGTGTTTTTCATGATGTACTCTGCATATAAGTTAAATAAGCAGGGTGACAGTATACAGCCTTGACATACTCCTTTTCCTGTTTGCAACCAGTCTGTTGTTCCATGTCCAGTTCCAACTGTTGCTTCCTGACCTGCATACAGATTTCTCAAGAGGCAGGTCAGGTGGTGTGGTATTCCCATCTCTTTCAGAATTTTCCACAGTTTATCGTGATCCACACAGATAGTATACATTAAATAAAGATGTTCTTGGAATTCAAGTAGGAGGAAAATTAAGAGAGTGTTTCATTTATTCTTTTGTAGCCACCTGACCTAATATTGTATGGGAAACATTGTATTATAGTGGTTAAGGGTGTGAGTTCCAGAGGGACCAACTGCCAGGCTTCCCCAGGTAATGACTCCACCAATTACGTGATCAAACAGTAGTCAGATTCCTTAATCTAACTAATATGCTGCATGATAACAACACCCCTCCCATAATCATTAGCTATAGGCAGTAGCCCATGTGCCAGCAAAGGCTTCCTGGTGGCTCAGACAGTAAAGAATCTGCCTGCAATACAGGAGACTGAGGTTTGATGCCTGTGTTGGGAAATGTCCTGGAAGAGGGAATGGCAACCTCTTTAGTATTCTTGCCTGAAGAACTCCAGGGACAGAGAAGCCTGGCGGGCTACATACACTCCATGAGGTTGCAAAGAGTCAGACATAACCGAGCAACTAACACTTTCACTCTTCCATGTGCCATGTAAGGTTCCTCTTTTGTGTACGCTCATTAAGATTTAAATGACAACCACTTGTATACATGATGAAACTTACACAATAATGCCCATGTCTGTGGATTTTTAACATGAATCAAAAAGTGATTTAGGCTAGAGCTTTCATGAAAGCAGAAATCATGAAAGATTGACAGAAGGAGTTGGTGCCTGAAACAGTTCAAGTGCATATGCATATTAAGCAGCAATTACATTCAGAAGTCACCATATGTATGCTTTTGCACAACCCTAAAAATCTGTCTCACAGCAGCCTGCATGTTAGTTATCTCTGAGCTTAGGTTAAGGATTCAAAGAGAGTTCTCATATCCATTCCCAACAATATGCCCAGTATCACAATGAAAATGATGCTACTGAGATGTGACACACTCAGAATGGATATAAAGTAATTTAATAGGTTATGTGCCAAAACAAAGTATTAATATTCATCTCATTCCTTTCAAATTCCAATCTCAAACATACTTTATAAGTTTTATTACAAATATCTCCACTACATAAGGAATATGGGGCCTCTCACTTAATCAACATCAGGTCTATCTGCATGAAGATGGTCCTTGAAAGGCTGAATTTTTTTTTCCCCCTTTATAAAAGTAAAAGCATCTTCCTACTCAGAACAAGGCTTCAGAAGGAGAGTCAATAGATCAATCCCAGTCATAAGCAATTTTCATTTATCCTTGCCAGTCACCCTGGGTTCCAGGCTATCCAAAGACCGCCAGGCTGATTTGGTGAGTCTCTGTCAAGGGAGAGATTATGTTTTCTACAGTTCAGCTAGAAAAGAAGCCAAGTTTATTATCTGTCTATCCTGTTAGGTAACAAACTGTCTGTATATTCATCTTTCTCTCTTTTTCAATCCCTCTGTGCTGTTTTCAGTGAAACTGCTAACAAATTTCTGCTGACAGTTCCTGAAGTCTTCTAAGGTAATTAAACCTGCCTTTCAGCAAAATAAGTCACCATATTACAGGGTTGGAAATTTACAGAACCATGGCATAGACACAGGCTGAAGTCGTGTCTTCTCAATTTCAGCATTGCTTCTGCTGCAATTGGAGAAGGAAATTAACAGTAATTACCATCTAAATTAGTTATATAATACTGTGTGCATCTCATGAGTACATTATGTTCTGAGCAGGCAAAGAGAATAAAATCATTCAGAAAATAGAATAGTTTTCAGGTAGGTGGGCTAATCCTGATTCATGTGACCAAGGAGAAGAAAATAAAGCAAGAAACTCTTCCATGAATAAAATATGTTTATTAAAAATCAGCTTGGTATTGAGAGATTGCTTTGCAGTGGATCTGGTTCTCATCTGCAGGCTCTATGTACAATGGGAACAGAGAGCTCTGTCTAGGAAATTGGGAAAGTGTATAAGACATCTAAGTTTTATACATTTTAAGGTGGAAGAGAGGGAAGAAGAGAACATTAGGACCTTTTTGTCCAAACTTCTCATTTTGCAGAATACTGAGGCCTGAATAAGTGAGTGAAGTGAAGTCACTCAGTCGTGTCCGACTCTTTGCGATCCCATGAACTGTAGCCTACCAAGCTTCTCTGTCCGTGGGATTTTCCAGGCAACAGTACTGGAGTGGGTTGCCATTTCCTTCTCCAGAGGATCTTCCCAACCCAGGGATCAAACTTGAGTCTCCTGCATTGCAGACAGCCGCTTTACCCTCTGAGCCACCAGAGAAGCCCTGAGGTGTGAATACTGAATTCATTTGACTGTTGATTCCTGGAAATATTCTTTTTTTAAGTGTCAGAAAATAACAGAGTCTTGACAGATCCATTGCTTCTTAGAGAAGGAATCAGCAAAGATTTCCCTGGTTATTCTAATCCACAAATTCCTGGTATTATTTTGAATCCTTGGATCTTAAGCATCAGTCTCCAGCTCAGGCACCCACTCTCCCAAGCATGCACCCGAGAGATCTTAACACTCTCCTGTCTATGACACAGCCTGAGCCTGTATTCCATACATTTTACACTTTCTTGCTAGTCACCCTGGCTTCAAGGCTATCAATTTTATTGGCTTTAAAAACTTTCTATAGGCCAGTAACTTGAAACTGGATTTCTGCAGCTCAAATATTGCCTTTGAGCTCCCATCCCAACTACTTGACTTGGCATTCATTGCTGCTTAGAAGTTTCACAGGCATCTCAAACTTCACATGCCCTAAACTGAACTCCCTTAACTCCACCTTGGTTAATAGCTGAGAATCATAAATCATTATGTTCAATTTCTACATTAAAAAAAAGAATAATACATAGGTTTATTTATATCTAACCAAAATTATTTAATAAAAAGACATGGCATTTTTTAATAAAAATACATGGCATTATTTAATAAAAAGATAATGCAAAAGTCTTGGCATTTCACAATTTTCTTTGCAATTAAACATTTCCTCTTCAGATAATCTAAAACCTTCATATCTGATATTTCTTCCTTAACGTATTTATTGGTAAGTACACTTTGTTCTTGAGTCTTCTTTTCTTTCAAAATGTATCTACTTGGGTGAGTGTTGGTTGAATGAATATATGTACTCATATATAAAAAAATAAACATGTTAAGGAAGAAATATCAGATATGAAGGTTTCAGATTGTTTGAAGAGGAAATGTTTAATTGCAAAGAAAATTGTGAAATGCCAAGACTGTCTTTTTATTAAATAATTTCACTTAGATATAAATAAATCTACTTACTGTTCTTTTTTAACTTAGAAATTGGGACATAATGATTTATGATTCTCAGCTATTAACCAAGGTGGAATAAAGAGATCTCAGCTAAGGTATGTGAAGTTTGCAATGCCTGTGAAACTTCTAAGCAGCAATGAATGCCAAGTTAAGTAGTTGGGATGGGAGCTCAAAGGCAATATATATTACCCTTCCAGATAACATTCTATAAGCCATTCACAGGGCTTGACTGCTTGACTCTTAGGTACTTTGTAAGCCATAGTGACAATACTTTTATGCAGTATGTAGGTGCCATATTATACAGTCCCTCCATTCATCTTATGGAAAGATTAATCTAAATATACAGATTAAATTGAAATTTGATAAATGCTTCAAAGCAACAAAAAATTTTTAGAACAATCAGGGAACTTGATTCATCTGATTCTATGTTCCAAGAGACAAGCCTTAAAGGAAACAAGCCTTTTATGTACCACCACATAAAATTTTCTGCTTAACCTTTAAATGATCTTTGTATTATGCAACCGTGCTCATATCCACCCAAGGATCATAAGAAATAATTTAACACACAGATTTGGAGGAAGCAAATGCGAAGTCTGAGCTTTAGGAGAAAAAGTACTGCAGGTCAACATTTTTGTGGTGAAGAAAAGCAAGGCACTGAGAAGTGTGGAGGTAATTAGTGTTGCTGTTTTGAACTTTGTGTTGTAAGACTCTCTCTAAACCATGTGGGTGGAAACAGCAGAGGTTCAGATTGAATAGGAACTGCAATTCTCTGCAATCCTGTGCAAGAACATCTTGTTTTTCATTTCAGAATTTGGTAAACAAGTTTGCTCCTGCATTAAATAGACACTGGTGACACTGCCTTGCAGGAATTCTGCAGCAGATGTTTGAAAACACACAGACCTTCAAAGCCATACGTAAATCACACTCCCTCAGAAACTAATAATCCTGTTATTACTCAGAATCATGTCCTGCTTCTTATTTCAGTCTTCCTGGTCATTGTAAGAGATGGATGGCTTTCCATGTTTACCTTGGAGAGAAATAGAAAAAGGTGAAGACGAAACTAGGCTGAGTCTTGGCTTTAAAATTACCATCTAGAAATTGCTCCCTAACAGCCAACTAAATACCTTAGATTTGATGTTTTCAATGCTGCCCACAACAGTCAGCTGAAAATGAAAATTTTGGTCAACATACTAATTGCTTTGTTTTTACTAGATATTTTACTAGACGACATGTTTGATCAAAAATAAGGAACAGCAAAACTAGTATGTCGAGTGACATAGCTTGCCAAGCAACATCTTTGACTTCCTAAATGCATTATTTAAAATAATCCTCAGAATAACTTTATTGCACAAATGACAAGAGAGGCATCGCTTTGCCAACAAAGGTCCGTGTAGTCAAAGCTATGGGTTTTTCAGTAGTCATGTACGGATGTGAGACTTGGACCATAAAGGAGGCAGAGCACTGAAGAAGTGATGCTTTCTGACTGTGGTGTGTTGGAGTAGACTCTTGAGAGTCCCTTGTCCAGCAAGGAGATCAAATCAGTCAATCCTAAAGGAAATCAACCCTGAATATTCATTGGAAGGACTGATGCTGAATTTGAAGCTCCAATTCTTTGGCCTCCTGATGCAAAGAGCCAACTTTTCAGAAAAGACCTTGATGCTGGGGGAGACTGTGGGCAGGAAGAGAAGGGGACAACAGAGGATGAGATAATTAGATGGTCTCACTGACTCAATGGACATGAGTTTGAGCAAACTCTGGGAGTTGGTGAAGGACAGGGAAGGCTGGTGAGCTGCAGTCCCTGGGGTTGCAAAAGTCAGACGTGACTTAGTGACTGAACAAAAACAACACCAAATGACAACAAAGTTTCACAATTTGAGGTAGTAGAGATGTAACGCTATCGCACAAAAGTGTGGTGAACTTTTATAAAGCCCTTTTAAACTTTTAAGTGGAAAAAAATATTTTATAGAGAAGATTCTGGGCTTCCCAAGTGGCCCTAGTGGTAAAGAACCTGTCTGCCAATGCAGAAGAAGAGACTAGTTTTCTATGCCTGGGTCAGGAAAAACCCCCTGGGGGAGGGCGTGGCAACCCAATCCAGTATTCTTGCCAGAAGAATCCATGAACAGAGGAGCCTGGCAGGCTATCGTCCTAGGGTCACAAAGAGTTGGACACGACTGAAGCAACTGAGCAAGAACGTACACAAGAGAGGCTTCTGTGAAGCTAAGAGAACATTGTTTTATCACTAAAATGTCATGATAGTTGAGATAAGGAAATTATACTGTGATGCCGTGCTTTATGTCAAAGAAATTTTTGAAAGCACAGAATGTCATGAAAAGTTTAATAATTATCTCATGATACTGACTCATGACATAACAAGTGGAAAAAAGTAGAAAATTTTCACCCCCAGTTTCCTTTTCCCTCAATATTTTTATCTTCAGTTATGTATCAGATGTTCTTTATACAGATATGAGATAATAATTCATGGAATATATCTCCTTCAAAGTAGAAACTAAATAATAACTCACATAAGTTTTAAAAAGTATGGAAATAGGAAATCTGGCTTTACTCATGACTGGTTATAGACAAAAATGTGAATAAATCATATTCAATCTTTATTTTTTATAGATAGGGGTAGGTTGTATAATGGGAAAGAAACATAATAAAAGAATTCGAGGGTTAGAACTCTAGAGAATGGAAGAGAAAAAAAAGAAGTTGTCCTGCCTCCCATGTATGTCTGTGTGTGTTTGAGTGTATTCAACATTCATATTATTAAAGAGTAGAAACTTTGGGGTGGGGTATATTTCCATTGCTTTTCAAATATACATATGAATTATGGGAGTACATATCAGAAAAAAGGAAAAAATTCATTCTTAACTTTCAATCTGTTGATAACACTTATTAATATTTTGCTATATTTCTTTCCAGTTTTATACCTTCCCTAATAATAAATAGCAAATTGATAAGTAATTTCTTCATGTTTATAAATAACCATTTAAAAACCCTTTAATGAATGCATAGCATTTCAATCTCAGTATGTAGGTGAACTCTACTGATTGACTCCTTTGTCATTAGAGACTTAGATTATTTCAAATCTTTTTTTATCATATATAAATATTCTTATGGCTAAATCTTCTTGCATAGCCTTATTTGTATAGATCCAACTTTCCTAGGTCTGAGAATATGTACATACTAAGGTTGTATTATCTATTGGAAATTACTTTCTCAAAAAACCTAAGCCATGAATTCTCCTTATACTGGTATTAAGAATCCCCCATACTGATCTTCATTTTATCTGAATTCCCCATATAGGCAAGGTGATACAGCAGCAAAGAATCTGCCTGCCAATGCAGGAGACACAGTTTTGATCCCTGGGTTGGGAAGATTCCCTGGAGAAGGAAATGGCAATCCACTCCAGTATTCTTGCCTGGAAAATCCCAAGGACAGAGGAGCCTGATGGGCTATAGTCCATGGGGTTGCAAAGAGTCAGACACAACTTAACAACAACTGCATAACATTTGTTTTTGGTGGCAGTTTACATGTAACATAGTTTTCATGAACTAATGAATATTTATCAATAATCCAACAGACAAAAACGCATCAGAGATCTACTGCCACCTTTATGGGTTGCATGGAAATATAAAACTCAGGCCTATTTTTTGAAACTTTATAGTTAGTGGCGGATCAGCAAATAAAGAAGCATATAAGTGCCATGATAGAAATACACACAAAGGCAAAAGGAAGGTGCACAATTAACTCAAATGGGGGTTGGGAACATTTCCTAGAGCAGAAGGTGCTAAATGTGACTTTTTAAGAAAAAAGAGGACTTAGGGTAAAGGGACTTACAAGCAAAGAGAACTTTAAGCCCAAAGGCCCAGGAAGATGAGAGAGAATGACCCCACTGTGGGAATGAATCTTGATGATAAAACTGAAGCAAAGGCCTGTACTGAGCAGTAGAGGTTAGTCAACCAGGGAGGGCAGTTGTCCAACTGTGCGAGCTTGAGGAATTTGTACTTTACCCCAAAAACCACAGAGTGCTGTCTCTGCTAACCTAATGAGGAGGCTAAAAAAATAATTTAAGACTTTGTGTTTAATTGACAGAAATGGGCAAAAAGCCAAAAGCCAATTGGCTCTACATAGGTCTCTGGATATTATTGGTTCTGCTGAGTCTATGTTACAAAAAGATTTTCAAATCAAAGTGAACAGGAATGATTTCCTGAAGTTTTGACTTCCCTCAGCAAACTATTACTAGCTAAAATACTTATCATTTATCTCCCCATTAGGCTGTGAGCTCTTTCAAAACTGGGCCTAGGCCTGACTCAGAGAAGACATTCACTAAACACCTATTGAGTGGGTGCTCTACTTCTTTCTCTATTGTTTTAAGATTATTCATCATCTCTAGCCATACTTCCCTCTACTCAGCTGTGTTCTTGATTTTCTCCACAATTTCTTTTTATGTAAAAAACGTAAATGAAATAAAAGAAGAGGAGGATGGACTCTAGAAGAGAATTAGAGACAGTGATTGAAGGACCATCTAACTTGGCAGATGAGAAATTTCATCCAATGGTGTTGAGTACTTATCTATGTTCCATGGCCAGATACAACAGCAGTGATGTTTATCACATTGTACACCAAACACTATGTGCTATATCAGCTCATTTACCCTGTAACAAACCTGGCAAGGTAGAGATTATTGCTCCTCTTTTACAAATAAGTGAGATATGGAGAATTTAAGAAATTGATCCAGGTTCACAGAGCTATCAGCAGAGCCAAGAATTGAGCCCAATCTTTCTCTGATTCATATATTCCTTCTCTCAATGGGGTGCTCTTCATGATGTGGTTCATGGACTGGCAACACCAGGAAGCTTTTTAGAGATTCTGTGTCTTAAGCCCAACTTCAAATGTAATGAAATGGAATCTATAGTTTAACAAGATCCCCATGTGATTTTACTCGCTCACTAAAATTAGAGAAACACTGTTCTAAACCACTATCTTATACAAGTGGGATTCTTAGCTAAAATGTAAGTTAAGGAATGGATATTATAATAAAAATTTATAATGTTTTATATCTTTATCTTGGTAGTGGTTACACAGATATATGTATATACTATTTAGATATATACACATTATGCACTTTACCAGGTGTATATGTAAATAAAAATAATAGATCTATAAGCATATATATTAACTAAACAATCTTTTTCAGAGTACGTATGCTGGAAGAGTCCTGTGCTAGACACTGAAGATTAAGCACCAGAGAAAGAGAGGGAGGGAAGGGGAGAAAGAAATATTGAGAAAGAAGAGCAGTTTCTACATGGAATATAGTGTCAGGAATGGGACACGGGTAACACACAAAATATTATAAAACAAATTTATAATTAAAGGGAAGAACATATAGACAGTATATAACAAGAAGATCTAATTTAGATTGAGAGAATCAGAAAAAGTCTCATTGAAAAAAATGACATTTAAAATGAGATCTAAAATATAAACGGGAATTATCTTGATGAATAGTCTGCTGCTGCTGCTGCTAAGTTGCTTCAGTTGCGTCCGACTCTGTGAGACCCCATAGACAGCAGCCCATCAGGCTCCCCGTCCCTGGGATTCTCCAGGCCAAGAATACTGGAGTGGGTAGCCATTTTCTTCTCCAATGCATGAAAGTTAAAAGTGAAAGTGAAATCGCTCAGTCATGCCTGACTCTTAGCGACCCCATGGACTGCAGCCTGCCAGGCTCCTCTGTCCATGGGATTTTCCAGGCAAGAGTACTAGAGTGGGTTGCCATTGCCTTCTCCATGATGAATAGTCTAGGAAATAGTTTTTCAGGCAAAAGGAATGGCATTTTTGCAGGTGCTGAGTTGGGAGAAGTTGTGGGGCCTTTGTGCACACATAAGAAGGCATGATACCTAAAGTACAGCAGGTAAGAAGAATGGCCAGAGGTGATGCTGAAGAGGCAGGTAGGGGAATAGCACCTACAAATGTTTCAATATCAACATGAGAAGGAGTTTAAGGGTTTTTTTTTTTTTTTCTAACTTAACAGACACTACTGAAGGTTTTTTAAAGCTGGAAAGTAATATTGTATAGCTAACATTAAACAGTTTAATGGCCACTAGCGAGAGAATATTTTGAAGGAAAAGAATAATGGATTGGGAAGAACAGTTAAGAAGCTACGCAGTATCCTAGGCAATATTAATCATGGCGTAGGGCTTCCCTGGTGGCTCAGAGGGTAAAGCGCCTGCCTGTAATGCAGGACACCTGGGTTCGATCCCTGAGTCGGGAAGATCCCCTGGAGAAGGAAATGGCAACTCACTCCAGTACTTTTGCCTGGAAAATTCCATGGACAGAGGAGCCTGGTAGGCTACAGTCCATGGGATCGCAAAAAGTCGGACAAGACTGAACAACTTCACTCTGGATTTGGATCTTGATGGAGAGATGGAGAGATCTATATGAACTAAAAACGTGTTTTGGAGTATGCTCAATAGCTCTTGTGATTGAATGTGGGTGGTAAGGGAAACATAATAGTTGAGGAGTCCTGGGTTTCTGGAGAGCATTGGAAGTAGGGAGAAGGCAATGGCACCCCACTCCAGTACTCTTGCCTGGAAAATCCCATGGATGGAGGAGCCTGGTGGGCTGCAGTCCATGGGGTCGCTAAGTGTCGGACACAACTGAACGATTTCACTTTCACTTTTTCACTTTCATGCATTGGAGAAGGAAATGGCAACCCACTCCAGTGTTCTTGCCTGGAGAATCGCAGAGGCAGGAGAGCCTGGTGGACTGACGTCTATGGGGTCACATAGAGTCGGACATGACTGAAGTGACTTAGCAGCAAGGGGTTGAAAGTACAATTTTAGTTTGAGATAAGTTAAATGTGAGATGCTCTTAAGAAATCTAAGTGGCAAGCCAAGCAACAGTTGGATATATAAGTTTGGAGATCAGAAGGGAAATCTGAATTGGAATGAAACTTTCAAATCATTAGTCTAAGTAGGGGTGGGGTAATAAGAAAATAGAAGGTCCATAATCAATACATAAGTAAAGTAACTACCTTCTAACCTTTGATACATATTAGCGATCTGATGCACATTCCCCAAGATGTATGAATTAAATCAGTTAACTAAAACTCTAAAACCAACAATCTTGTAGAGTCTCAAAAATCAAAATTTGAACCTAGGGAGAGGTTATGCATAGAATCTCTGGACTGCAGGCTTCTTGAGGACAGGCAGCCATACAATTCCCTGCACATTTTCTTGCAAATGGTAAATGGTCATTGAAAAGTCAAAGTGTTAGCCACTCTGTCATGTCTGACTCTTTGCCACCCCATGGACTGTAACTCTCCAGGCTCCTCTGCCCATGGAATTCTCCAGGCAAGAATACTGGAGTGGGTTGCCATCCTCTTCTCCAGGGGATCTTCCCAACCTGGGGATCAAACCCAGGTCTTACACATGACAGGCAGATTCTTTACCATCTGAGCCACCAGGGACCCCAGTAAATAAAGTCAAACAAGCAAGCTAAGAAACCTATCAATATGGAACACAGTGTACTGTTAAATTGAAACTAGTGCGATACTTTCCTGGCATTGCTATGAATTTTGGGCAAGTCACTTAAAATGTCTGAGTCTCAGTTTCCACATTTGGAATATGTTGGAAATAAAGCAGATGAGCTCTGAGACCCTGTCCAGTTGTAAGTTAGAATATCCTGCATGAACAGTGCTGCAATGTACTTGCTCTCCTCCACAAATCTAGGACATGAGGAGGGCACACACAAATGGGGATATTGGAGATAAAGTATCTTAGAGCTGTCTAATCTACTCAGAAAATATGTGCAAATGATCAGATTCTAGCCACTCTGGTGCCTACTCCTGGTGCTTTCTACTGCTTACAGCCTGGTAGACTTTGAAAGGTCCATTAAATAGCAGTTGAGAAATTACTGTCTGGGCAGTCCAGCATCATTTATTTTCTTTCTCCATTGATTGCCTCTGATCCTTTATCAAAGATTGTTTGAACGTATTTGTGTGAGTATATTTTTGGACTTTCTATTTTCTTTTATTAATCTATTTATCTAACTCTTTTGCCAACAGTATGCTGTCTTAATCACTGCTGCTTTATAATAAGTCTTGAAGTCAAATAGTATCTGCCCTCCAACTTCGTTCTTCTTTAGTATCATACTGTCTATTCTAGATCTTTTGTCTTTCCCTATAAACTTTAGGATAGGTTTGTCAAATATCCACCAACTAACTTTCTGGAATTTTGATTGCAATTGCATTGAATCAATCTATCAAATTGGAAAAAGAATACATCTTGAAAATATTGTATCTTCCCAATCATGAACACCGAAAAGTTCTCTATTTATTCAGAACTTTGGTTTCTTTCATCAGAGTTTTATTTTTTAACATAAAGATTCTGTACATAATTTATTAGACATATACCTGAGTTATTTATTTTTTGATGTTACTGTAAATCACAATACATTTTTTATTTCAAATTCCAGTTGTTCATTTCTGATATATAGAAAAACAATGACACCATGGACTGTAGCCCACCAGGCTTCTCTGTCCATGGAATTCTCCAGGCAAGAATATTGGAGGGGGTAGCCATTCTCTTCTTCAGAGCATTTTCTTGACCCAGGGTTTGAACTTGGGTTTCCCACATAGTAGGCAGATTCTTTACCATCTGAGCCACCAGGGAAGCCCAACTTTTGTACATTAAACTTATATCCTACAAACTTGCTACAATCACTTAGTTGAAGGAGTTTTTTGTCACTCTTTCAGATTTTCTGGATAGACAATTTGTCATCTGTGAACAAAGACAATGTGATTTCTTTCTAATCTACACACCTTTAATTTTCTATTTTTGTCAGTTGTGCTAACTAGACCTTATAGTGTGATGTTGGATAGGAATATTGTGAGGGGACTCAAAATAGTTATTTTTATTATCCATGACTGGAGATCCAGAATCATATTCAGATTTGGATTTTGAAAGCTGTGATTTTAAACAACCATTTTAATAAAGGCATTACTCTTATAAATCACTCAACATATCTTATTTCTTATATTTCTAATAAAAATGTACTTCTTAAATAATTTATCATTTCAGATAAAATGGTTTTCTACCTGTGTGAATTTTCAGGAAAATGCTTCATTCCTTTTCCAGTCTATTCTACTGTCATGAATATTTCTATGGTGACTATTAATTTTGCCAAAGTCTCTTTAAAAAGTCTGTTGATAAAATGATTTATGATCCTGTTACTAAATGATATGTATGTGACTGGTATTGGCACAAAATGTAATAAAGAGATCAAGGTATTTTAGCCACTTGAATGTTTTAGGAGGACTTAAGGTAGAGATTCCAGGCTCTTTGTTTTCCTATTAAAAAATGTATTGGCCACCAGTTAGATGGAATATTAAGTCATACAGAAGACAATATTCCATAATTATTTAAAAAGTCATGTACTACATTCCTAATGTAAGTTAGTATCAGTATAGGATTATAAACTCTAATCAAAAAGAAAGACTTTGGAGATTCAAAACAAATTGTCTTTAAGAAATGAACATTGATAAAAAGAAAATCTAGCTGTATATGAATTGAAAGAGTTGACATGATGGTTCTTTCCTGTCAGTCTGTAGCTTTATATATCTATATAAGAAGGATACAGCAGTTGCCATGGCAAAATTCTGGCTCTGTTGAATCTGGAAACTGGTGTATAAGCCTAGAATTTGATGAAACTATGCAATTTGAAGCAAACAAGCATATTTTACACAGTCATTCACCTTATGCTGGTTTACAGTCTGAAATATACAGCTGTTTCCTTTCACACAAAAGAATAGACATTTGAGTTGAAGAAACACTAAATATTCTTGAAATCACAGACTTAAATTTTAATATCATGAATCTAATAGTGTAGGGCATATAAATTATTGAGCAAGAATTTAAGGAAATTATTTATGCCTCTTTTCCAAAAGCTGATTTTATAAGCAAAGCTGTCATCTCATTAATAAGAATATAATGTTTTCTCTGCCTTTACATCATAGAATATAAAATGTAGTTTCAAATCATTTTCAGTAAAATGAGGTACATTGCATATATTATCCACAGGTCTCCAGCTGGGGTAACTTTTAAAGCTTTTTGGTCATTGGAATTCATTTGTATTCATCTAAATATTCAGGACTTTAATTAATGCATGGTATTCATGTCGATGACATATACTCTATAAAAGTTTAATTGTCATTCTGCATTAATTAAGCTTGAATTAATGAATACTTTCAAAGTTTTGCAACAGTTGAATCACCAGTTCCCATCAAGCGTGACTGAGGCAAAATTACCTCATTCTGAATGCTAAAACCGCGCACACACACACACACACAAGCAAGAAGAGCAATACACAGAAAATTTCAGTCAATTATAACATTGAAGTAGCTGAGTGCATTGGCAGAAATGCCAAATTCCAGGTAGAATTAAATCTAAAATCAATATCATTTGCTTTTAAGTCTAAATAAACTAATGTTTTTCCACATAATTTTCATCATTATGTAAAAAGTTTTAGACATTGCAGCATGAAACTTGCTTATATCCCCATGCTGGGAAAGGGATCTACATTAAAGGTTGAATTTCTGACCGCCTTAAGGGTGGTAGGTGAATGGGCCTGATGTGGCTCAGTATACACCAACCCCAAATATGGCAACTTGGCATACTGATTAATATTTTAAGCTGAGGGAATTTGAGAAATGGTGTGTACAGAAGGGACTTTCTGATCTTCCCCTAAAGCAGATCATAAAATCCTCATGTAAGTGGCCTCCTTCTTATACCTGGAGGAAGGGAGCAGTCTCATCTCCAAGACGCCAAGAAGAAATCTGAACAAACAAGCCTTACCGTTTCCCCTAGTTTACTGCACTAACTTATACTCTTTTTGTCCTATAACATTTTCCTACAAATGTTCACTCTTCATCAAATCTAGCATAAAAACACTCAGGCTTAACCAATTCTTTGGCTCTTCATTTCTTTATGAAGACTCCTATGTCACATCAAATTTTTACTAAATAAGTGTGTATACTTTTCTCTTATTAATTTGTCTTTTGTTACGGGGCCCCTTTCTAAGCTTAGAAAGTAGAAAAGCAGAAGAAAAATATAGTTTTGTCCCCTATAGGATCTAGGATAAACTAATATGGTAATGCTGATACCCATCTTATTTAATTCCAGTGCCAATTCTTAAAGGGTTCTCCTCTCCAGAGGCATCAGAAGTGAGATTTAAAGGGTTACAGTGACTCATCCAAGTTGCCAAAGGAGAAGAAGAAGTAGATGCAATAGTTCTTGTTCTAAATGTAATTACCCTGTCCCCACTGGAAACAAATTCCTTATTGCAAAATTCAGACTTAAATTGAAGAAAGTAGGGAAAACCACTAGGCCATCCAGGTATGACCTAAATCAAATCCCTTATGATTATACAGTGGAAGTGAGAAATAGATTCAAGGGATTAGATCTGATAGACAGAATGCCTGAAGAACTCTGGATAGAGACGGTGATCAAAACCATTCCCAAGAAAAAGAAACACGAAATGGTTATCTGAGGAGGCCTTACAAATAGCTAAGAAGAGAAGCAAAAGGCAAAGGAGAAAAGGAAAGATATACCCATCTGAATGCAGAGTTCCAAAGAATAGCAAGGGGACATAAGAAAGCCTTCCTCAGTGATCAATGCAAAGAAATAGAGGAAAACAATAGAATGGGAAAGACTAGAGAACACTTCAATAAAGTTAGAGATAACAAGGGAACATTTCATGCAAAGATAGGCACAATAAAGGACAGAAATGGTATGGTCCTAACAGAAACAGAAGATATTAAGAAGAGGTGGCAAGAATACACAGAAGAGATATGCAAACAAGATCTTAATGATCCAGTAACCACGATGGTGTGATCATTCAGCTAGAGCCAGACATCTTGGAGTGCAAAGTCAAGTGGCCCCTAAGAAGCATCCCTACAAACAAAGCTAGTGGAAGTGATGAAATTCCAGCTTAGCTATTTCAAATCCTAAAAGATGATGCTATTAAAGGGCTATACTCAATATGCCAGCAAATTTGGAGAACTCAGCAGTGGCCACAGGACTGAAAAATGTCAGTTTTCATTCTAATCCCAAAGAAGGGCAGTGCCATAGAATACTCAAACTACTGCACAATTGTACTCATTTCATATGCTAACAAATTAATGCTCAAAATTCTCAAAGCTAGGCTTCAATAGTCTATGAACTGAGAACTTCCGGATGTTCAAGCTGGATTTACAAAAGGCAGAGGAACCAGAGATCAACTTGCCAACATCCACTGAATCATGGAGTACATCAGGTCTGTATATTGTCACCTTGATTATTTAACTTATATGCAGAGTACATCATAAGAAATGCCAGGCTGGGTGAAGCACAAGCTGAAATCAAGATTGCCAGGAGAAATATTAATAACCTCAGATGTGCAAATGACACCAATCTTATGGTAGAAAGCAAAGAGGAGCTAAAGAGTCTCTTGACTCTTTAGGTGGAAGGTGGAAGTAGAGAGTGAAAAAGCTGGCTTAAAACTCAACATCCAAAAAACTAAGATCACAGCATCCAGTTCCATCACATCATGGCAAATAGATGGGGAAACAATGGCAACAGTGAGAGACTTTATTTTCTTGAGCTCCAAAATCACTGCAGATGGTGACTGTAGCCATGAAATTAAAAGATGCTTGCTCCTTGGAATAAAAGCTAGACAATGTATGACAAACCTAGACAGTGTATTAAAAAGCAGAGACATTACTTTGCCAACAAAGGTGCATCTAGTCAAACCTATGGTTTTTTCCAGTGGTCATGTATGGGTGTGAGAGCTGGACCATAAAGAAGGCTGAGTGCTGAAGCACGAATGCTCTTGAACTGTGGTGTCGGAGAAGACTCTTGAGAGTCCCTTGAACTGCAAGGATTTCAAACCAGTCAATCCTAAAGGAAACTCATCCTGAATGTTCATTGGAAGGACCAATGCTGAAACTGAAGCTCCAATACTTTGGCCATCTTATGTTAAGAGTTGACTCATTAGAAAAGATCCTGATGCTGGGAAAGATTGAAGGCAGAAAGAGAAGGGGATGACAGAGGATGAGATGATTGGATGGCATTACTGACTCAATGGACATGAGTCTGAGCAAGCTCCAGGAGATGGTAAAGGACAGAGAAGCCTGGAGTGCTGCAATCCATGGGGTCACAAAGATTCTGACATGACCGAGTGACTAAACAACACTGGATAACTAATCCTGGTTTTGAATAAGAGAAAGGATAATGGAGATAAAAACCATCAATATAGCCTACTGTCTACATTAAGCATGACTTTACTATTTTATTGTCCTCATCAAAGAAATTTCAGTATGCTAGCAAACTGCAATTCAGGAAGATAAAAGTTGTTAACCCCTTTATTCCTCATTCCAAGAACTTCAAATTTTCAATAGAAAGCATCAAACAATAATTTGTACTCCAAATCTCTGAGTCACCACACCCTTGCCTCAAAATCCTCCTCTTCCTGTGTCTATGAATTCTAAGCTATTAATCATGATCTTAACCCACACCCAACAAAAGATGCCTCCCCCACACCTCTTGTCCACATTGAAAGACAAGTTTTTCAATATGATTTCAGAATAATGCACCAGACCTCAAAATCTCAATAAATACCCCAATATTGTTTTTCTCCCCTCTGAAATGCTACTAAAATTATTGAGATGGTATTGTCCCTTACCATGGTAAACAATAAACACTCTGTCTTATTAACAAATTATTTTGGTGATATTTTGGGGAGCTTGATTTTGACAGACGGGGAAGTTGACTTAGGCTAACCTAGAAGAAAACATGAGTTTACTTCAGAAATACTGAATCTGAGTTCCATGTGGAAGTTACAGATAGAAACAGTTCTTTGCCTTGCAAAATTATCTCAGAAATGATGGTGTTTCCTCTAAACCCCGAATCCAAATCTGAGTTTAATATCTGTGGAAACAGAGAACTCTGTGCATACCTCATCATATCATCTTACAAAGAATCTATGTGGCTTGGCAGCATTGATGAGGCGTAAGAATAAAATAGAACTTTATTACTCCTACACAAGACGGAACATCACCATTAGCACTGAGTGCACCTGAGCAGACTCCCATCCCATCTCCCCCTGCTGCTTCTCCCAGCCCCTAGTGATCATAACACTGTCCTGTTTTGTCATTAAGAGCTGCTTTTTTAAATAAAACTCAGAATAACTTTATCATATGCTTATGTCTGGCTCTAACATGCTTTTAAATTCATTTCAGCCTATAGAAAATGGAATTGCATGTTTTTCCTCCCTTTAACACTGAATGTGATGTTGCCAAGATTTACCTGAGTTGTATTGATAGATAGCTATAGTGCTTTCATTTTTACCGTTGTTTCCATAGCATTTTTCACACATGACAGAGGAGAAACACATTACAGCCATGTTTGAGATGATTACCTTAGAAAGATAGAAATTCTTCTTAGGGAGAAAAAAAGGAAAAAAAATTACTTTTCTTTAGGATGACACTCTGATTATTGACCTTAGTTGATTGTGAAAGGAGAGGCCTCTGTATTAAGATAAAAAAAGGGGAGCCTGAGACAAAGGAGCTATGTTGCCTTGCTTAAGCAGGGGCGGCGGGGGGCCTGAGACAAAGGAGCTATATTGCCTTGCTTATGCAGGGGCAGTGAGGGTGGGGTGTGTGTGGTCAGGGCTGTGGGTTAAGACTGGAGAGGGATAACACCTTGGGAGAGAGGAGGTTCCCAGCACCAATCTGCAGGCTGAGATTCTGTGGAGAAAGATATCAAAGAGAAAATGCCTGTGAAACAGCTCACTGTTTCCCCTTCTGGCTTTCTTCAGTTTCCCCTCCATTTATACCTAATATTTATGTCTGTTACTAGCAAGAACCTGTGTTTGTAGGCCTTGCAAATGAAAGAGGAAAGAAAAGGCAGTCATGATCGCTAGGGCAGGGTTGTGTGGGGACAAGACAGGAGCTTCTGGAGGGAACGTGAGGCCACTAACACTGGGTGGGAATTTGGAGCAGGTGCTCACCAGGCATATGAAAGAGGCCTGGGACTGCTCAAAACTGGGGAGTACAGGGGGTTACTAAACATCCCGCAGTATGTAAGATGAGGGCCAAATCCATATTGTCTGGAGATTGAAGAAATGTGTGAGTTAGACTCCAAAATGCTAGGGGAATTACAGACTGACAGTTACACAGTGAAATGAAAATACTGGATTTTCTGTCTTCCCCACTGGAACTCTAAGGACTGGTTTATGCTTGCTCTCTCCTTATGTATCTGTGTTGATATATCATGAGTAAATGAATGAATGGATGAGAGGAATAAATAACCTCTGGAACAGAAGCAAAGATTCAAGAAAGATCAAAGCTGATACAGATTTAGAGGTCATCTACCTAGAATTTACAATGAGTTGCAGATAAAAGAGAAAAGGCCATACAGAAAGGAGAAAGGAGCCCTTTGGGAATAAATGTATTATGTAGGAAGTGAGAGTCTGTATTCTGCAGCCCCCACACAGTATCCACCAGTCCTGCTGAATTGATCATCAGGCTGATCCTTGCTCTAACCTCCGACTCATGGAAACTATTTGCATTAAGTCATTTTTCACTGAACAGATATTTTGGCTGCCATGTCCATGGGATTCTCCAGGCAAGAATACTGGAGTGAGTTGCCATGCTCTCTGCCAGGGATCTTCCCCACCCAGGGATTGAAACCACGTCTCCTGCATGGCAGGCAGATTCTTTACTGCTGAGCTACTGGGGAAACCTGAACTTGCAGGTTACCAGTCCCAGACTGGGTCTGCGTTTCCTTGAAGAGTTTCATTTTGTTTCTGTTCTTAAATCTCATTGTCTCTAGGTCCACTGTTCACTATGATTCCTGAAAGAGGATTTATGACAAAATCTCCCTGATCATCCTAGCTGGCCAGTGTCCAGTTCCAAATGGAATATTCAAAATTGAAGATGCATTAGAGGAGTAATTATATATTACAGAGAATAAAATATCTGCTGTCTTGATCTCCGAAGAAACAAATATTCGTCTCCTGAGAGACAAAACAATCAGAATGTTCTCTAGAATATAATCAGCTTAAACCTTGCATTCAGACTTGGCACAGAGGAAAACTCCTGTCTTGCTCCCTAAGTGTGATCTGTGGGCCAGCAGCCCTGATATTGCCTCATTAGAACTACTGACCCCCAGATCCCGTTTCAGACCTACTGAATCAGGATTTTCATCTTTATAAAATTCCCAGATACTGAGTATGCACATACATTTTTAAGAAGCATTATTCAGTTAGAGTACTAAAGAGCAGCCTCAGAGTCCGCCTCAGGGACAGTGAAGGCCCGTGGAAGACCCTAGGCGGGGGTAGACCATCTAACCCTCTCCCACCTCCCCAACACCAGAACAGGGTAGCTTTGGTCTGATTTTTTAAGTGTGGATGTTCCATTTTAAACTTTAAAAATGTAATCTCTCACTTGGAGAATATTTGAAAACTACCACTCAATGTGGCAATCAGAACCATGATGAGTCTAAAAGCACCCTGGAGTGCTTCTGAAACTGCAGCCTGGGTCTCCTGGTGGAGAGATCCATATATATTGGGATAGCCCAAAAGTTCATTCAAATTTTTCCCCAAGATCCTATGGGAAAATCCAAACGAACATTTTGGCCATCCCAATATATTTACACTTGTTTTGTCTGGAGTCTTAATTCTTAATACCTTATACTAACTTTAAAATACATATCTTCCTTCCCTTCACTCAGTCATGTCCGACTCTTTGCAACCCCATAGACAGTACCCTACCAGGCTCCGCTGTCCATGGGATTTTCCAGGCTAGAATACTGGAGTGGGCTGCCATTTCCTTCTCCAGGGGATCTTCCCAACCCAGGGATCAAACCCGGGTCTCCTGCATTGCAGACAGATGCTTTACCGTCTGAGCCACCAGAGAAGCCCCATAAAATACATATAGATGCCATTAAAATGAATGAAGCAGATTCATTTACAAGTAGAAATTAAAAAATGAAGAAAAAGGGAGCTAATACCAGTTTGGTGATGATCAGCAAATGGAGGAACAGAGAAGGAAGAATACTAACTCAAATCTAAATCATAGAAGCTGGCTGGAATAAGAAAAGTTTTCCACTTACAGAGAGTCATCGGCAGTAAATATTCAGAGAGGAGAAGCAAGAAAAAATGTGTTCTAGGAGATGTTGCAATGTGACTTTCAGGCACTTCTTTTGCTCTGGGTTTATTTGTCTGTCCCAGGAAGTAGTTTGGTGGGTTATGTCATTTTATAGCCATAATAACATTCTGAGCCAAACCAGCTGCCTCGGACTGTTGCTGTGACCTCAAATGCAACAGATGAGGACTGAAAAAGGAACATTAGATTTGGCAATTATGCAGTTATTGGTGACTGTGGAGAGAGCAGTTCTAGTTGAGCAATAAGGATGAACACCAAACTGCTACAGGCTTAGAAAGAGAAGATAGCAGGATGGAAAATTTAGATACTCTTTCACTCTAAAGAAAAGTTTTCTAAGAAAGGGGGGGAGGGGGTTGGTGGGAAGAGCAATTTGAAGAGATATCAGACTTAGGGATGAATTTTTTTTTTTTAAGGTGGTGAAAACCTAAGCAAAAATTTTAATTGAGGAAAACACAAACAATATAGAAGGGTGAAAAAATAAGGGAGCTGATGATGGAACTATTTCTAATAGTAGCTTCAGTGACATGAGTGGAAAGAATGGGATCATTTCTGCTCTTTTCAATGGACGCCAACTATTTTATTATTAATTTTAACATGTGGTAAAATTGAATTTTTTCAGTGAATATCTGTATACTCACAGCTCTTTCTACCATTAAAGTTTTAGCCTGTTGTTTACATATATATCCATCTTTCTACACTTCAATTCTGCCATTTATTTCTTTCTTTATTTTAGAGTTGATTTTCAGTTGGAGAATAATTGCTTTACAATATTGTGTTGGTTTCTATTGATTAGAGTTTAATATTTGTTTATAATGCTTTTTGAGTAAAATTTATATGCAGTGAAATAAAACCTCCTGTGTACATTTACTACATTTTGATAAATGCACATGTCTATATAACCCAAACCCCTGTCAAGATAAAAAACCTTTCTCATTCCTCCAGGACGTTTCTTCATGTCTTACATGCATGTCCAACTCTGTGTGACCCCATGGATTGTATCCCGCCAGGCTCCTCTGTCCATGAAATTCTCCAGGCAAGAATACTAGAGTGGGTTGCCATGCCCTCCTCCAGGGGATCTTCCTGACCCAGAGATCAAACCTGCATCTCTTGCATCTCCTGCATTGGCAGACAAGTTCTTTACCTCTAGTGCCACCTGGAAAGCCCTTCTTCATGTCTATTCCCAGTCAATTCTCATCTACCTCCCCTCCCCCACCACTCAGAGTCAACCACTATTGTGATCTTCTGATGTTTTTCCAAATAGATTACATTGGCTTTTTCTAGAACTTCACATAAATTAGATAGCACAGTATTGATCGATTTTTACAGGCCTTTTTGACCAATTCTTTTGAGGGTCATTTGTATTGCTGAATGGATCAGTATATTCCTCTTCACTGTTGAGTAGTATTCCATTGTTGAGCCATCCTCCCAGTGATAGACACTAGTACAACTAAAACTGCTATCAACATTTTTGTAAAAGTGTTTTTGGAAACCTGTATTTTCATGTATCTCAGATAAACATTTACGAGCAGGACTGCTGGGTTTAGGGTGGTTGTAGCTTCAAAGAAACTGGCATACTTTTTCCCAAACTAGCTGTATTAATACCATTTTACAGTCTCCACAATAATGTATATGAGCTCCACCTTCTCCAAATTCTCTCCTTATCTGACGTTTTTAGTCTTGCTTTTTCGCTGAGTGTACGGTGGTATCCCATTGTGCTGACAATGTGGGGCATGGGTGTTTATTTTTTGCTATCGGAAGGTAACCCCTCATAACACTCATACAACAATATTATAGCACTTTTAACAGAAGATTGCAATTGTTACTCTGTAAATTTGTCACCTCACCTAGCATAAACTCACAGACAGGGGCCATGTTGCATTAGGGTCTATTTTTGCATAGCATTCAGCCCAGCGACTGTGTTCAGTAGATGTGGTTTAATTTAATTGAATCAAACGTGTTCCTGCTGGCAATTTTATCAGTGGAGAAGCCAGCATGGAAGCTTCTCTCTCCCCTTCTCTTCATTTTTTAGAGGATCAGTTGGCCATTGGCAGTGTGAGTAAAAGAAGGATGACAGTCACAGTGGGGAAAAACAGCATGGCATGTTCCCACAGAAGACAGATATGGGCTGTCAGTCTACTCTGCCTAATATTTAGACATACATTGCAGAGCAGAAACTTGCCTAGAGATGGAAGTTTCAAGTTGTTTTTATCAATTTTATTTCAGCCATCTGGACTTTTGCTAATAGATACTGGAGACAAGTATAATGTGGACAATAATCAGAAAGTAAAACACAGCTTCCAGGGAATAACAAAGGGTATTTTATTTCCTTAAAAATAGCATGAAGCTGTATGCTAAAGGCTGTTTTATTTGAATATAGTAATTCATAAGAAACACAGTGAAATTCTTGAAGCAAATTATTGCTCCAGTAACATATTGAACACACACACAACACAACAACGACACAGCTTTGACTCAGAAGCATCCTAAAATAGTCATGTACTACTTCTGAATTCATTCATAGAGGACTGAAGTATTTTTTTTTTTTTGTCAATTCACTTCCAAGAGCACTTGGATGAATAGCAAACTTCCTAAAAAGGTATAAAGATGATAAATACAGAGTGATTTGTGGTTTTATATAAACCAAGAAATTATTTTGCTCTAATAATAAAATGTGTGGTATGTCAGAAGCATTTTCAAGGGAAAATATTATTATTGGCATCATAACCTAAACACTTGTAGTCTATTTTATGCTAGAGCAGTATTTTTTAAGCACTTCCTGGATATTAATATATAGCATGTATGCAGGTGGCTTTAGTGGTTTAAAAAAAACAACAAACCTGCCTGCCAATGAAGGAGATGTAAGAGATGCAGGTTCGATCCCTGGATTGGGAAAATGCCCTGGAGAAGAGCATGGCAACCCACTCCAGTATTCCTGCCTGGAGAATCCCACGGACATAGGAGCCTGGTGGGCTATAGTCCATGAGGTTGAAAAGAATCAGACACGACTGAAGCAACTTAGCACAGAGCATCAATACCTTACACATGCCCTTCAGAATACAATGTCTAAGAAAGAAGCAACTTTGCCTAGCAGAGTGTTTTTGATGCTTCTTCTCCATTCCTCTATTAGATGTATAAGATGGAGCTCTAATCAGGAAATAGGGGAAGTGGTAATGAAAAAAATGTTGAATGCCCACTGTGCCAGGGTCTGTTGTTAGTCCATAAAAAGGTATTCTCTCTAGAGACTGTTGATGCGAAAGGGGCTGTGTTTGGTAGCCTTCCTAGCATCCAAGAGTAGCCAGATATTGATTCATAGCAGAGGCCTGTGAACAAAAGTGTTGTGCTTACCTCCATGCCAAGACTTTTAAAAGGAAGATGAGGCTTCTCCATTGTCTTCTTTTCCCTAGACCCTAGAAGAGGATTCCAAGGTACAGGCACAAATTTGGAAGAACCAAACAAAGTTCCCAAACCACATGGAGTGGAAAGCAGCCTCGTTAATAGCAACACTTGTCTTGGACTATAACATGAGTGAGGACTTTAATTTAGTAAGCTCCCAAAGTTTTACCAATTACAAAACCAGTTACCTCAGTGACACGAACGATTTGACCAAATGCACACAGGTAGGAAAAGAAAAGGGGAAGACTAAGATTCTGAGCCAGATTTGCTGGTTCCAAAATCGAAACACTACCAATCCACCCCATATATCCCTATAAATTGTAATATAAAATTTTCCCAAGTGTAATGCTCTTCAGAAATAAATAAGTTCAAACTTGTTAATTTTATAAAAGAAAACCTGCAGTAAGTGATTCAACTAGGGTCACAGAGGTCTTTAAGCAACACATTTGGGAAAGTGGATCCAATATTCTTTTTGTTATTCCATAATATAGACGTGAGCAATATTTACTGAAAGAATATTCAACACATAGGTCACTTGATGCAAGGAGCCGATCCTCTTTCTATTTAGAATGTATCCCTTACTTCATTACAAACATTTCGCCACTGTTTACTTATCTAGGACAGGAAGAGTTGTGTATATATACTTTCTCTGCTTGTTTATCTTGTGTGTCTTCTGCTTTCTGTATTTGGATATCTTCTACTCGTTTGAATCAGTCACTTTTTGCCATTATGTTTTCATAATGTCATGCATAAAATATGGTAGAGTAAAAACAAAGCTCTTCAACATAGAATCATAAATTGTAGGCACTAGGAACAAGTTTATAGTTCTTATAAACTTATTTTAAAGATAAGAAAACTGAAGCTTAGGAATTTGAAATAATTTTTCCAAATGTATAAAACTAATTATTAACAAGGCTAAAGTAACTATATTATGAATAATATCTGCCCTTTTTTTCCACTTTACATTCTCAAGTGAAAAATAAAATACTAATTTTAGAACTAACATAAATACACTAAAGTCAAAATCAAGAAACTCGAAATTTAAGAGAAATACTAAAGCAGTCCTTGTCAATTTAGATATTCTTCATGATAAGGAGAAGAAGCCATGGTTATCAAAGAAAGTGTGAGAAAAAGTTATGTAAAATTGGCACTAATATTCACTAATAAATGTTTGGAATAAAAATAGTTCCATTACTAACATTTCAAATAACAATTATCTCTATTACATTAATGATTCTGTTGTGCTTTAAGTATTTCCACAACTACTAAAAGAAGGTTTTGTTCTAGCTACCAAATATAAGCTGCATTATTTTTTCCTTTTCCTCACACAATTCCCATAAAGTATCATCACACTGTTGTGGAAAGAACAAAACCTCCCACAAGACTCTTGCTCATTGTGCATTTACCAGAAAAGTGGTAGAATCTATGTGCAACATTTGTTTCCAATTTCACTTTAAGGAACCAGGATGTGAAGTCATAAATCATGAGTCTCCATAGCCATCCAGCAGGAGGAATCCTGGAGTGCTCAATTAGCCCAAAGCTTCTGCTGGTGGGATTCACATCAGTCCCCCAACAGTGGGTGTTTGATGGAAAAGTCTTTCCAGAGGCTTCTGAAAATGCCATTGCTAACCTACCAAAGATATAATTAAAGCATGTATTGGTCTTCCAGACTGAAAATGAGCAGTTATTTCACCCTACTATTCAAAGAAGGCAATGGCAACCCACTCCAGTACTCTTGCCTGGAGAATCCCAGGGACTGCGGAGCCTGGTGGGCTGCCGTCTATGGGGTCGAACAGAGTCAGACACAACTGAAGCGACTTAGCAGCAGCAGCATTCAAAGTCTGACAAATGCAAAGAAACAGAGAGCTGTAAGAGTTCTATGATTGGGCATGGAAAACTGGGATAGAAGAGCTGTGAAAGACTTCAAGACAAAAAGAGGAGTGAGCTATAAAATTGACTATCACAATTAGGCATATCTTTCTTTTCAGCTCACTGTGTGTGGTGGATCTAAGGTCGCATGTTGAAAGGCACTGTTTGGGGTGTGTTTTGTTTGATAAAACAGAGAAACTAAGTACAAAAAGGCATAATAGCAGATATAATTAAGACTGAGCTTCCCAGGTGGCACAGTGGTAACGAGTTCTCCTGCCAATGCTGGAGACACAAGAGACAAGGCTTCAATCCCTGGGTCAGGAAGATCCTGTGGAGGAGGAAATGGTAACCCACTCCATCATTCTTGCCTGGAGACATGGACACAAGAGTCTGACGAGCTACAGTTCATAGTGTTGTGAAGAGTTGGACACAACTGAGCACACAGCACACGTACATAAAGAGTCCAGTTAAACTGGGAAGGAGAAAACTGAGCTCTAACTTTATAAAGCCATAATCTGATAATTTAGTGGGGGACAACATATCCAAAATACCAGAGTCAAATTTGTTTGTGATATATGCTGGAAAAGGTGAGAATCTACTATCTAATTTTACTTCTCTTAATTCTGTATTTATGAAGCTATTTTTCAGTCATATCCAAAGCTGGAAAACTCCAACTTGTACCTCAGAGACCACTTACTTCCCCCTCTTCCCTAAAGGACAAAAATCTGGAGTAGAAACAGGACATTTACAGAATGTTAAGTTATTGATTTGGAAGAGTCAATCAGGAAAGCTTGTCTTATCATATCCTCTCATTTTTTAGTTACCTGGATTCAGGTACCTTCCTCGGTTAAGCGCTTCTACTACTCTATATCTCTACCCTGCAACACTCTTAATGTCTCTTTGACACAGCTATTTATCTTAAGGAGTTATAGAGTCTGAGGGTCCCAATCTCTACTTTAACAGACATCCTCCCCTAATATTCAAGTTATAAATTATTTCTGTCTAACTAACATATAGTGTGTGCTATGTTGCTTCAGTCACGTCTGACTCTTTGCAACCCTGTGGACTGTAGCTTGCCAGGCTCCTCTGTCATGGGATTCTCCAGGCAAGAATACTGGAGTGGGTTGCCATTTCCTTCTCCAGAAGATCTTCCCAACCCAGGAATTGAACAGGGTCTCCTATGGCTCCTTTATAGACAGACTGGTTCTTTACCACTAGCGCCACCTGAGAAGACCAATTTACATATAGACGCTGTTTTTTGTTTGTTTATTTTTAAGAAAGGGAGGAGATTTGAAGTTGTATGCAGGATCTGAGCTTTGAGACTATTAGGGCATTTAGCAATTTGAGTACACTGCCAGTGACTATAAAAGGAGCAGATGCAAGGGTTTCCAAAACTTTAGAAACGATGTCTTGCCTATAAACTCAGCAACAGAAAGTGGCCTACCCAGATGTTTGGCTCCCAGTGGCCATTTCAACACTTTGTGTTAAGTCACTGTTGGCTAACAACATAGCCACAGAGCAGGGCTGGCCAGTCACCTGACTATGACAGTGAGTAGGAATGGCAAAGGAAAGCACCTGCAAGTTATCAGTAAGCTCTTGCCTCCAGTAATCAGACATCTAGTCTCTTTTAATAAAGACTAAAAACAACGACAAAAATCACGAGAAAAACTCTGGCCTCCACAGCAGTGCTACACACAACACTCATTGGGAAAAAAAAGAAGACAAAATAATAGAAAAATATATCCAACATATCAATGTGGTCGTGAAATAATGTAATGGGAGTTGGATACTTTACAAGTATAATTGTCCTTATGGGATGTGATTCTATGAATGCGAGAATAGAAAGTGGCTGTCATTATCTTGTTAACTGCTTCAGTTAATACAACAGGATGCTTACTTTCATCTGAGCATCACGGATTGTTTTGATGCAATATGATGCTGGAACACAGATGTCAGACAAATTATGCCTTTTAGCTCTGGCCCAGGCCTTTCTAAGTTCCATGGAAATGTGGGCTGATTTTTCATTCCAAATTGGCTAGAGTAAAGCAGGGAGGATTCTGAAGGAGGCATCTTTGCAAGAAGAGTGTCTCTCACGATTTAATTTCCATAGCAATTTAAGGAAATGATGTGGGGGCGGGGACCAGGCAGCAAGTTGGTAGAATAATTGCTCAGATTTGACAGGGTGTGAGAGAGCTGAAAGCACACAGTTTCGTGTGCATAAAATTAACCTCCACGCATTTCCAAAATGGCCTCTTTATTCTCAAATATATTGTCAACATCTATGGATAGCTATTCCTAAGCTGAGTGGCATCATGACAGGTCAGAAAATGCCACAGGGCATAACAATATATATTTTTCATACCTAATCTAAAATTCCTTAAAACATCAAGTAAGGTGGCTTTAAAATATGTACTGACAGCTCTCAAAGATTATACACTTGCAGTTACTTCTGCCTTCTATTTTATTAGAAATTCAAGATGACAATAGTAAAAATAAAATCTAAATATGGCTATACATTAAGATGATTTTTTTTACACTGAAACATGGAATTCACACATTTTTTAAATGGTAAGAATTTGGTTGTTAGACAGAATTTAGCCTTTATGAGATAGTCTGTGTCTATCAATATGACTATATATGTTACACAGAAAATATAAAGGCAAAAAATATGTAAAATATTAACCATGAAGCTGGGTGAAAAAGTGACTAGAGCACTGTCTTTGAAATCAGATGCATAGAGATATTTATCCCAGTTCTGCTAGTCATCAGTAATGAGAATTGGGTGAATCCTGGCATTCCAGGAGGGTAAATAGCGGTAATGCTGCTGCTGCTGCTGCTGCTAAGTCGCTTCAGTCGTGTCTGACTCTGTGCAACACCATAGACAGCAGCCCACCAGGCTCCCCCGTCCCTGGGATTCTCCAGGGAAGAACACTGGAGTGGGTTGCCATTTCCTTCTCCAATGCATGAAAGTGAAAAGTGAAAGTGAAGTTGCTCAGTCATGTCCGACTCCTAGCGACCCCATGGACTGCAGCCTACCAGGCTCCTCTGTCCGTGGGATTTTCCAGGCAAGAGTACTGGAGTGGGGTGCCATTGCCTTCTCCGAAATAGCAGTAATAATACTACCTTACAAGATCACCATGAAACTCAGTATCAACATAAGTGAAATTTTATTCATAAGACTAGATTATTGAATGCACTTGATAATGTTTATTGTGTATTATCACCTCTAAAGAATCATATACTTTTTCATTCTGCCTACCTTGTTGTGCTGTGCTTAGTCACTCAATCATGTCTGACTCTTTGTGACCCCATGGACTGTAGCCTGCCAGTCTTCTTTGTCCATGGGGATTCTCCAGGCAAGACTTCTGGAGTGGGTTGCTATGCCCTCCTCCAGGGGATCTTCCCAACCCAGGGATTGAACTCAGGTCTTCTACATTGCAAGCGGATTTTTTTACCATCTAAGTCACTAGGAAAGCTCAAGCATACTGGAGTGGGTAGCCTATCTCTTTACCAGGGAATCTTCCCGACCCAGGAATCAAACCAAGGTCTCCTGCATTACAGGTGGATTGTTTGCCAGCTGAGCTACCAAGGAACCCTCTGCCTACCTTGTACAGCTTGAAAACTACATTACAATTTAAGTGGATCAGTTTGTGACTTCTACTTTTTCTATCATTAAAAAAATTGTCAACTTTAGGTGAAACAAGGTAAACTAAATTATAATTTTTAGCTTGACAATGGGCTCCCCTGGTGGCTCAGATGGTAAAGAATCTGCCTGAAATGCAGGTAGACCCAGGTTTAATCCCTGGGTTGGGAAGACTCTCTGGAGAAGGGAATGACTATACACTCCAGTATTTTTGCCTGGAGAATTCCATGGACAAAGGACTCTGGCAGACAAAAGTCCATGGGGTTTCAAAGAGTCAGGCACAACTGATCGACTAACACTTTCACTTCCAACTTGATAATATAACATATTTGCTGACTCACTAGTTTGTGTGTTAGAAACACAAATTGAGGGGGCAGTCCTAAGATGGCAGAGGACTAGGACGGGGAGATCACTTTCTCCCCCACAAATTCATCAAAAGATCAATTGAACGCTGAGCAAATTCCACAAAACAACCTCTGAAAGCTGGCAGAGGATACCAGGCATCCAGAAAAGGCAGCCCATTCTCTTCAAAAGGAGGTAGGACAAAACATAAAAGATAAAAAGAGGGACAAAAGAGTTAGGGATGGAGACCCATCCAGGGGAGGGAGTCGTGAAGGAGGAGAAGTTTCCACACAGGAGGAAATCCTCTTAAGAGCAGGTCTGTGGGGAGTTTTAGAATCTCAGAGGGCAACCTTCAGTTCAGTTCAGTTCAGGCACTCAGTCGTGTCTAACTCTTTGCAACCCCATGAATCTCAGCACGCCAGGCCTCCCTGTCCATCACCAACTCCCAGAGTTCACTCAGACTCAGGTCCATCAAGTCAGTGATGGGGAGGAAAAAAAAAAAACCCCACAGATTATGCACCTAACTGCAACTCCCAGCGGAGTTGGGAGTCTGCCAGCAGAGGGTGGGAGCTGAACAGGGAGGTGTGGGCTGCATGCTTAGGGTAAGGACTGGGCCTGAATTCCCTGAGGACCTAACATGAGATAGCAACCCAAAATGTGGGATAGCCAGAGAGAAGGAAAAAGAGAGAGAAGACTTTCCCGCAAAAAGCTCTAACCTAAGGCACTGCCAGTCTTGCTCACAAAACAAAGGACTGAGCAAATACCAGAGGAGAGCTAGCCAGCTGCAGACCGGCCTCTCCCCCTGCTGGAGGCAGAGAGGCAGGTGGGCGGCAGCCAGAGCTGGAAGGTGAGGGGCAATCTTGGCCCCAGAGATGGCATACTCCACCAGGATGCCACCTGCCACCAAGCAGGCTCCCAGTTGCTAACCAAGTCTTCCTGGGATCCTGGATGGTTGACAGGGGCACAGTCATAGATCAGCTCCCCAGAGGAGACACACAGCACACCTGAGACAGCGTTCTCGCTGCGCACCCAGGAAACCAAGTGGCCGGGATCATGGAGGTGATAAGACACACCGCACACCTGGGAGAGCGCTCTCTCCAAGCACCTGGTCACCTGAGCTGCTCGGACCTGGGAAGGGCACAAAACGCAGACCCATCTGAGTCTGTGCCTTTGTGGAGTACCCAAGAACCTGAACCTGAGCATCTTAGACCTGGGAAGTGCACGCAACCCAGGGCCTGCTTTAGACAGTTCCCCTGAAGAGCAACCTGGAGCCTGAGCAGTGTAGACTGGGAAAGCACACACGCCATGAGCGGGGGCAAACCCAGTGTGGCCCAGACACTGCGAGCACTCCCCACACACGCCAGTGATATTTGTTTGCAGTGTTCACCACCCCCAACCCCCACAGCACAACTGAACAAGCGAACCTAAATAAGTGACCACCTTCCCCACCTTGTGTCGGGGCAGAAATTAGACACTGAAGAGACTTGCAATGGAGAAAAGACAATCTCTTTTACAAGTGGTGCTGGGAAAACTGGTCAGCCACTTGTAAAAGAATGAAACTAGAACACTTTCTAACACCATACACAAAAATAAACTCAAAATGGATTAAAGACCTAAATGTAAGACCAGATACTATAAAACTCCTGGAGGAAATAATAGGCAAAACACTCTCTGACATAAATCACAGGAGGATCCTCTATGACCCACCTCCCAGAGTAATGGAAATAAAAGCAAAAATAAATGGGACCTAATTAAACTTAAAAGCTTTTGCACAATGAAGGAAACTATAAGCAAGGTGAAAAGATAGCCTTCAGAATGGGAGAAAATAATAGCAAACGAAGCAAATGACAAAAAATTAATCTCTAAAATATACAAGCAGCTCCTGCAGCTCAATTCCAGAAAAATAAACAACCCAATCAAAAAATGGGCCAAAGAACTAAACAGATATTTCTCCAAAGAAGACATACAGATGGCTAACAAACGAAAATATGCTCAACATCACTCATTATCAGAGAAATACAAATCAAAACCACAGCGAGGTAAATCTCACGCCAGTCAGAATGGCTGCTATCAAAAAGTCTACAAACAATAAATGCTGGAGAAGGTGCAGAGAAAAGGGAACCCTCTTACACTGTTAGTGGGAATGCAAACTAGTACAGCCATTATGGAGAACAGTGTGGAGATTCCTTAAAAATGGGAAATAGAACTGCCATGTGACCCAGAAATCCCACTGCCTGGCATACACACCAAGGAAACCAGAATTGAAAGAGACATATGTACCCCATTGTTCAATGCAGCACTGTTTACAATAGCCAGGACATGGAAGCAACCTAGATGTCCATCAGCAGACGAATGGATACTAAAACAGTGGTACATATACACAATGGAATATTACTCAGCTATTAAAAAGAATGCATTTGAATCAGTTCTAATGAGGTGGATGAAACTGGAGCCTATTATACAGAGTGAAGTAAGTCAGAAAGAAACCAATACAGTATATTAACACATATATATGGAATTTAGGGGCTTCCCTGGTGGCTCAGAGGTTAAAGCATCTGCCTGCAATGCAGGAGACTTGGGTTTGATCCCTGGGTCGGGAAGATCCCCTGGAGAAGGAAATGGCAACCCACTCTAGTGTTCTTGCCTGGAGAATCCCATGGACGGAGGATCCTGGTGGGCTATAGTCCATGAGCAGATGGTAACAATGACCCTATATGTGAGACAGCAAAAGAGATACAGATGCAAAGAACAGACTTTTGGACTCTGTGAGAGAAGGTGAGTGTGGGATGATTTGAAAGAATAGCATTGAAACATGTATATTACCATATGTGAAACAGATCACCAGTCCAGGTTCGATGCATGAGACAGGGTGCTCAGGGCCCACGCACTGGGATGACCCTCAGGGATGGGATGGGGAGGGAGGTGGGAGGAGGGTTCAGAATGGGGAATACATGTACACCCATGGTTGATTCATGTCAATGTATGGCAAAAACCACTACAATATTGTAGAATAATTAGCCTCCAGTTAAAATAAATAAATTAATTTAAAAAATAAAAAATAAATTCCAGATGGCTCAGTAATATAAATGTAAAAATAAAATTATGAAAGTAAAACACACACACATACAAACTGAATTCTTCTGAGACAAACAGCTTGAAACCTAAATTCAAAATTAGGTAAGGTATTTCACCCATGATTAAATGAATATTGATTGAATGAATCAAAAGACCTTTAAAAAAAACAGAGTCAAGGAAATAGCCTTCAAAGAAACTAATATTTTAGGTGAATGGTTTAATTTTGGAAGCAAAAAAGCTCAATTTGAATCACTTCACTCCTCTGGTTTAAATGGCTATAGGGCTGTCCATTACATATGGAAAAATTTATTCAAATTCTTATCTGGACCTTCAAGTCTGCCTGTAGCTCTGTCTCATTGGGTTTCCTGCCTCTATTCACCACACATCTTTCATATAAAGCAATGTCACTAGAAATGAGCTTCTTATTTTACCCACATCTTAATTTAAGATCTCTGTGGATGTGATAATTATGTTTAACTTTTTCCAGAATCACCTTTCCCATTATCATGTCATGTCCACATGTTTAAACCATATACTTTTCTACAATAAGGCTCAGACGGTAAAGCATCTGCCTACAATGCAGGAGACCTGGGTTCGATCCCTGGGGTTGGGAAGTTCCCCTGGAGAAGGAAATGGCAACCCACTCCAGTATTCTTGCCTGGAAAATCCCATGGACGAAGGAGTCTGGTAGGCTACAGTCCATGAGGTCGCAAAGAGTCGGACACGACTGAGCAACTTCACTTCACTTCACAATACCAGTAGAAATACCACCTTTCCCACGAGTCCATCTTAAATTCACATCCCTTCTCTGAACTTCTATAGAAACCCTGTATCTCTTTCATTTGATGGATTATGATTAGAGATTATATCTCTTTTCCTTGTGTTATTTTATTTATTTATGTGTTTGTCTACTAAATTGTGGTTTTCTACTAAACTACTCTTCCAGAGCAGGAACTGTGTGACTGATCTTGATGTAAAGGGGTATTGCTACTTTCATTACCATATAGGGCTCCTGGTTCAATAAATGTTTCATTACTGATGAATGAATGAGTTAATAAATGAATGAATGAACAAGTTGATGAATAAAAATTGGTGTATAAATACCAAAAAAATTGTTAGAGCCAAAAGAAAACAAAATTTATACTCCAACAATATTTACCTTGTCTCATTCCCCAGTGTGTATCTTTTGCTCTCTTTGAATGGTGGAAATTATCATTCAAACTAGTTTGGTTGTGATTTTCCCTTTTCATTATTTAGCAGCTGTGAGAGAATAAAGGAAAAAAGCATTCTACTGCATTATCCACGTGCTGTTTCTGAGTGTTAAGTAACTACAGACTAATTTTGCTATCTTTCTTTCAGATAACTTAATTTTTAGATTTTTGCAATAATTAACATTGATCTTTCTCTATAAGAGAGTGTTTTGCATATCACACCACTTAAAAAGCCTTGTTAATGACTTCTCATTGGTATAGATTACAAAATATTTCCCAACAACAACAGAAGGAATTGTTTCAATATACTTAGGAAGGTGACAAGTGTCTAACTGTAGGTGACTCAATATCAAATACCAAAACAAATTCACTTTTAAAAATAACAAACCAAATAGCTAAGTTCTGATAACTAGATGGTACCTGACAAAGATCAGAAAATTAGTAGATGGTATCTGTTAAAAATTTTATCTCCAAGATGTCATTCATTTTAATGAACTTATGAGGACTATTATCAACTAATGTGTTAAATGTAGCAACAAAGTAATGATCCTTGGGGAGCAAAGGTTAAATATAAGCAAAACTTTACCTGTTTACCCAACAATATGGATGTGAAAATAGTTCTTAATGAGGGTACTTTGAGTACTTAACAATTGTTAAAATTAACCTTTCTAAAAAAATTTGGTTGTTGTCGGTTTAAAAATGTGTCACTGTTCCCATGCTTAGTATGCACCAGGCAGTATTCTAACCATCTTACACCTAGTAATGCATTTAACGCTTACAACCACCTATGAAATATGAGTATTATTATTCCCACTTTAAGATTTGGAAATTGACAAATAAAGAGGCTTCCCCAGTGGCTCAGCAGTAAAGAATCCGCCCGATATGCAGGAGCTGCAGAAGATGTAGTTTTGATTCCTGGGTTGGGAAGATCCTCTGGAGAAGGGCATGGCAACTTACTCCAGTATTCTTGCCTGGAGGATCCCATGGATAGAGGAGTCTGGCGGGCTATAGAGTCACAAAGCGTCGAACACGACTGAAGCAACTTAGCACAGCACATAGAGGATCATTTCCTAAATTGTGGAGCTATTAATAATAGACATTAACTGATATCCATTTTTAAAAAGAAATACATTTTCATTGCTAGTCTAGCCTCCTGTGTTGTACTACTAGTCTCTTAAGTAAGATTTTCTTCCTGCCCGTAGGCCTATAACCCTCAGCTTTATATCTCAATACTCCTTCCAAAACCTCCTCAGAGATTCTCTATGTTTACTAATAAATTTCCACAGGGACCCCTCTCAGGATATTTGCAATACCAAGAAAAAGAAAAAGTTCTTGAATACAATCAGTTTAGTTTTAATACCAACAGATGAAGTAAGGAATAACATTCATTGTTATCCATGGGACAGGGACATTTCCAGGGCTTCTGAAATCACTTGTACAACTTACAATCCTTGACCTAGGGATTCAGTTGACTCAGTCATCACTGTGTCACACTTCACAAAAGGGAAATGATATTGTAATTAAAGACAATGTCTTTTATTAAAAGATCATTATGGCAATGAGCAGTTGCATTGCCCAAGTTTTTGCCTCTGACAAGGGCATTGCCTCTGTCCAACCCACACAGCACAGAGACACAAGCAAAGATGACTCCTGTCCCACAGTACACACTTAAAATTAAGAGCCCCCACTGGTGTGATCACTCAGTGCAGACCCCACACCTGGCATTTTCCTCAAAACAACCTTAAACCCAATAGGTTTAATTAATTTACCTAAGAATCCACACCTAATTTTAAGAGACATTTGAACATTAAGTCTATCTGGCTTTAATACCCTGTGGGAACCAAGGCTTCTTGATGTCTTTCTCCAAACAAAGTCCCCTACCTTTGATACATATCAAGATACAATCTCCCTGGTGTGTTAAAATATCATAATTAGTGCATCCCTGACATATTTAGTCAGTTACATAACATTATGAAGCTGTAGTTAAGCTTGAAAAAAATAATGAAACATTTTCTTCGCTGGCGCTAAATATTTCATTTTGTTCCATTTTACTTTGGTTGTGCTTTCAAAGTCCTCTTGAAATTTGGGGCACTGGTTTGAAACTGATTTGATTATGGGATACACAGTTAATTGATTTTTGCATTTGAATTAATTGCATAAATGTTCAAAGAAGTTTTAAAAGAATTGTGCTCAGTTAAAATTGATGCCAGGGGAGACATCGCAGTTCATAATATGAACAGTATTATTGTATTTCTAAAGAGATTTTCCTCCCTTCAAAACCTTTGGATATACAAGCATGTGACAAATTCTGCAATGGTGGCTCTTAGCCAGGTAAATCTTCATCATATGTTCTGAGGCAAATGTCTCTGTAGATCCATTGATTGCAACCATCAAGAGTTTGCTAAAAACAGGAATGAAATAGCTATAAAATAACAGATGTTTGTTTTATCTTTCTTCAAGCAGACACCATTGTAGCTTATACTCTCTTTGAAATAACTACAGCAGCATGCTCTAATCATAGTGCAAACCCAGTGCAGTCATAGAGTGCTCCAGAAGAAACCTGCATACAAATTAATTCACCCGACTCAACTCTCAAGAACAACACATATGACTAAAATATGAAAGGCATTGTAATATCCATTTTGCAGATGAAGAAACTGAGCTTTGTAAATGCTAACAACTTATTCCTGACCATAAAACTAGTAAGGGAAATGAATCTATGTTTTGTATAATAGGTTGTGGACACTGGTGTATAATAATCACAGTTTTAACTATGCACAGGTCCTCAAGAAAAGGCACAATTTGTACAAATTCATAAATTTTTTGGTTAAAACCTTGAAAACACTTTGGATATTTAAGACATACTCAGGTGTAAATTGGTTACCAGTGAGTAGACATAGTTACTTCCCAGAAGCTGCATCTCATCTTAGTATTTCACTTTTTGTTATTTACTGCTTATCTCATGAAAAGTAAAAGTGTTAGTCACTCAGATGTGTCCGACTCTTTGTGACCCCATGGACTGTAGCCTGACAGGTTCATCTGTCCATGGGGATTCTCCAGGCAAGAATACTGGAGTGGCTTGCCATTCCCGTCTCCAGGGCATCTTCCCAACCCAAGGACTGAACCCAGGTCTCCTGCATTGCAAGTAGATTCTTTACCATCTAAACCACCAGGGAAGTCCACTGATATCACAAGGATCTGAATAAATCAAACACATACTCTAGCTTATTCATTCTCCAAAAATAGAGCTACTATGTGACTCTGTGCCAAGGCTCTATGAGATGTGGGAGATGCAGTGGTGAGCAATGCTGACTCAGTCCCTGGATTGAAGAAGCTTGCAGCTCAGGACCAGCCATTAGGTAATAAATTAGTGACAAAGCATAATGAGAATTATAAGAGATGATTTTCAGGGAGCAGCAAGATCCAACCTAGGTACTGACCAGGATATTTCTCCCTGTGAAAACTGAGACATGAAGATTAAACAGAAGTTGGGCAGTTTAAAGAGAGGAGGGCAGAATAATATCTCTTTAATTTTGGTTTTACTGTTTATTGGTAGGAAAACATAGTATAATAATAGTGTTTATAAATTTAGGAATATGTGATGGTCTCGGGATGTATTGGGCTTCCCTGGCGGACCAGTGGTAAAGAATCTGCCTGCTAATGCAGTAGCTGCAAAGCAAGTTCTACACCTGGATTGGGAAGATCTACTAGACAAGGAAATGGCAACCCACTCCAGTATCCTTGCCTGGTAAATCCCATGGACAGAGGAGCCTAGTGGGCTAAATGGGGTCACAAAAGAATAGAACATGACTTAGCAACTAAATAGCAGCAGTAAGATGTACCATGGTGAATGAATGTCTAGATTCTAGCCTGAGATTCCTTCTATCTATTAATACTTAACTAAATTGGTTAGAACACGGTGCACTTACAAAATCAGAAATTGCATTTTTAAATGATGATGTTTTCTTGTTATACAATCTGTGATCATAACTCTGTCATAAGAAAGACTGCTAAGAAAATGTGGATGGAAGGGAAAATTTCCATTGCCAATGCTGGGGAGAAAATGTAGTACATTTTCCAAATTTGAAAGTACAGAAAATTTGAAGTACAGATGCTAGTGACATCATATACTCTTCTGTTTACCTTAAAAACATCAGCTTATTATACAGTTTATATACACACCATAAAACACAGTCAGAGTCTTGTATGTCTTTTGGTAGTGTTTGGAACAAAGAATTCATGTTAATGTGTACTGCTTCTTATAAACATTCTAATTTTTTCAAAGTGTCACTAAGCATTTTTGCAAGTTTTCACTATATGTGTCTGAATATTCAGTAGTTATAGTACTATATTTTACATAACATCTGTTGAAAATATCATTATGTAGCATAGTGAAATTGTAATTGATAACATATTTTAAAAAGTCAAATCTAAATTTAAAATTTCTTTTCTGAATAATGGACAATACCAGCTCAAAACCAAGGATTACAGTCAGGGAAAGGGAGTATAGTTAACACAAATCACAAAATGGTATGTACAAAAGACATTATATTTTTAACATATACCTCAAATTATTATTATTGTTCAAAATATTTGACTTTAAAATCCAAGAGTAATTCTTTAGAATGTTACCAAGTTTGTAACAGAACGTCGAAATTGGATGCAACATTTTATACTCAACTCCCTCATTTCATAAATGAGAAAACAGAGATTCAAAAGTGAGTGATGTAACTAAGTTCACAGGACTGATTAGCATTAATGTCGAGAGGACTCACATATTTTGATTCAGTGTCGAGTCATTGGGGGTTACCAGGCTACCAGCTTTATATTTCACACAAAGATAAAAATATTTCCAAGCAGACTCTAAGATGATTCTTCCACCATTTTGAATGCATGTCTGTAGCCTGGAGAAGGAAATGGCAACCCACTCCAGTGTTCTTGCCTGGAGAACCCCAGGGACGGGGGAGCCTGGTAAGTTGCCGTCTATGGGGTCGCACAGAGTCGGACACGACTGAAGTGACTTAGCAGCACTTAGCAGTCTGGTGGGCTACAGTCCATGGGGTCACAAAAGAGTTGAACATGACTTAGCAACTAAACAACAATAACCACAGTAGTGTTTGCATAGTTCATGTATAACAGTGGAAAAGATAACTCACAACAAAGGAAAACTCAAAGCATGTTGATTATTGTTTTTGACCTTTGTTGATACCAGGATGGTTACAAAAATATTTGAGAGTCATTGTAAAGGTGTCTTATGTCCCTTTATTGAAGAATAAAAATGGACAAAGCTGATGAAAAGTCAGAGATATCAATGTTCTTGACTACTCTATACTTATCTGTCCATCTATCTGTCTGCCTCCATGCTGTAATGAACAGTTTGCAAGGAAATTGAAAATTATTGTATTGCCATGTGTAGAAAAATAATTATTATAATCTTCTAAACTGAGTAGTTAAATCATTTTTTGATGGCTGTCATGAAAGTCAGAGGATCATAAGATTTTTGTTGTTGTTGCTCTTGGTCATACCCATTTCAGCTGATTATGTTGCCCATTTTATTGTTGCATGGAATGAGTGGAAGTAGCTCTAAAACCCCTTCAATGCAAGACAAGGAAGACACTGAATCTGTCCAAAGTATTGGCATGTAAACAAAATAATCCTGAAAGTTAACATGCAAAATCAACAACAACAAAAGAAACACTCAAGATAATGTAGCAGAATGCCTTGCATGTGGATGGGAAGTATTGATGGAGGCTTTTGCTGGCAATACTTTCTTGAAAGACCTTTCATCTAGGAGGGCAGAGCATGGCAACAGTGATGAGTGTGCAACTGTAGGTCAGTCATGGGGCTGACGGAGGACCGAATGCAGGTCTGGGACAGAGGCTTTTACTGCAAATCTAGCAGGAACTGGGAATCAGGAAGGTATAGGACACAGTCTTACCTGAGGAGTCACAGGCAGAAGACCAATTACTAGAACCGCAGTACAACAATAAGACTAAAGAGGGAGGTGAGCCTAGGTTTAAGAAAAGAGGAGGGCTCCTGGCAATAGCAGTGCCTGAGTATACAAGCATATGCTCAGATAGGTGGGATTTAACTTGTTCTATCCTCACAGCTTTGTGTCTAAATCATAGTGCCAAAGAATGGCACCCATTCAAAAATCTGTTCCCATCTTATATACAAGTAAGTCATGTGGATATGTAAGTCATCTTATATACAAGTGGATATATAAGTCATCTTATATACAAATATATAAGTCATCTTATATACAAGTAAGTCATGTGGATATGCACCTGTGTATGCATTTGCACGAGGACTTCGCAGGTGGCACAGTGGTAAAGAGTTCTCCTGCCAATGCAGGAAACACAGGAGATGTGGATTCCATCCCTGACTTGGAAAATCCCCTGGAGGATGGCATGGCAACCCACCCTATACTCTTGCCTGGAGAATCCCATTGATAGAGGAACCTGGAGGGCTACAGTCCATGGGTCACAAAGTGTCAGACATGACTCAATACACAGCACACACACACATTTGCACCTAGGATTACCTTTCACCTAATCTCAATTTCTTCATATTTTTCTTTAGAGTTTTATAGGTTCCCCTTTCTGTCTTATATCTGACCATCACCACTGTTTATAAATACCAATAAGAAAATCAGTTCTAAAGCCATCGTGTAATTAATTTTGTGAATGGAATTTTCTTTATCCCCAGTAGTTATCTGACAAATTAAAATTTGGTAACTGTGTTGATATAAAAAAAAAAAAAGAGACTGAATTCAGGACGACTACTGCATAATGATTACTGACCACGTTGTAATAAATACCTCAATGATGCATGCCTTTAAGTAGATGGCTTAATTGTAGTATCTTTTTCTCAACATGATAGCCAGAAATAAATGAACTAAAAACGTAAGTAAATAGAAAAACATGTCTTTGAGTTTCTGAGTTATATTTTAATATGACTACACTATATTTTCAAATATGTATACTAGGTCAAAGGTACTAACTTGTAAAAGTCATTCCTAGAGCAAGCTGGTCACACAAAGTAATATTAAGATATTTCTCCAAAGAAATCAAGGCAATTTTTTCACTGAACTTAACTAAGCCTTTTGTAAGAGAGATAGGAAAAGAATATAAGGATTCCCACTACATGAATAAAAAGATGAAATTATTTATATGGAAAGAATTCCAAATCTATATAAATGCACAAAGCTAAACCAATTCAAAATGTAACACTCAACTGCATTTTTAACTTTTTATAACCTAATTGATTTATAAACCAATGGATCACATTGCCAGTTGGAGACAAAATATTTCATGTCTTTTCCTGCTGTAGCTCAAACTCAATTTAAAGGATAAAAAGGCAGTATCTATTTGGAGTAAGAGAAATATATAAATTCAAACACAAGGATGCAATTTTTCCTATTGAAGTAGCAAAATATCTTAAATCATAATAATGTAAGAACATGAGAAATATATACAAATACAATCCTGATTAAGGTGTAATTAACATTTTTTGGAAGAGCAAGATTCTTAGGTCTATAATATTCAATCCAGTTATTTTAACTCAGGATATAACCTTAGAAACTAATTAGATATGTGGACATGGGTATATATAAAAATATATTCACTGATGTGTTATTCAATATCTAATACTTTGTTTTTTAAACATTCTGATACATCCATGTAATGGGATACTATTAAAGTATTAAACATTTGTAGTCTATGTAATGTGTGCTTAGTCGTTCAGTTGTGTCCTATGTAATGGGGGCTTAGTTGCTCAGTCATGTTCTACTCTTTGTGAGCCCATGGACTGTAGCCCACCTGGCTCCTCTGTCCATGGGGATTCTCCAGGCAAGAATACCGGAGTGGCTTGCCATGCCCTCCTCCAGGGGATCTTCCCAACCCAGGGATGGAACCCAGGTCTCCTGAATTACTGGTGGATTCTTTACCATCTGAGCCACCAGGGAAACCCATACTATATCATAAAATGATATAATAGTACCAAAAACAAGATACAAAATAGCATATGCGTGACTTAATGTTTCTTTGGTTGCAAGCAACAGAAACAAATGTTATCTAATTTAAGCCAAAGATTATGATGCAGAAGGAGGGGAGGATGGAGGAAGGGGTGGAAGAGGAAGAGGAGAAGGGCTAGGCAAAGGGGAGCTGAAGAATCAGACTCAGTAGAAGCAGTTTGGGAAACCAGGGAGGGAAAGCTAATTTTCAGCTGCATCCATTTACCACTACGTGGCTCAAATAGTTGTTTTTTTTTTTTTTTTTCTGTCTTTGAATCACTGTATTCAAAGTGTCAAGAAAGAGAATGGTGTAGTTTGAGTCAAGCATATACCACTTAGCTAGAGCAACTTCACTGTAATTCTACCAATCCTGTGTATTACAAAAAAAGTTTTGGGTTTTTTTGTGAAATAACTGGAACATCCGCCCCCAGTAAAGGAAGTAATGTGATAATACTTGTTCTTTCCTTATTTTTTTGGTTTCCAAGTTTCATACATTGAATATTATCTGTTTTCAGAAAAGTAACATTAATTTATTTGAAAAGAATGGTTCACAGAACAGAGCAAGGCTGGCTTAGATAGGAATTGTGTTTATTCCTGTCTTTACTTATAACTAACTGAGCCTATTCCTGAATGTGGAAATCAGTATTTATTATATTCTTTTAAATACGGAGTTTATTCTTTTGTCTAAAACGGTACTATTTACATAAAATGTCTCACTAGTAATTGCTTTGCCCTTTCTCTTATATGTTCCCAGGCTGCTCTTTTTTCTTTTGTTTTTAATGTACAATTGAAATGTGATATCTTATTTTGGAACCAGCATATCAACCTTCTATCTAAAAGTTCCACTGCTAAGTTAAGATACAACAAAGTATAGCTTTTTTTCCACCTTTAAAATGTATCTTTTGTTAATACCAATTGATTACCAGAATATTTCATAGAAAATAACTGTCTTTTTAATTAACTGTGGGCCGTTTTTCAAATAATAATACTTTTTTTCAGGTTTAGATTTAGGGCTGATTTTGATACATTTTGATCATGATACATTTGCTTTTTTCATTAAACATGGAACAGAGCAGTCAACTCAAAAACAAATTCCAAAGGAATTTGACAGGGTTTGAAAACTGTTTTTGAAGTTTATTGGAAAGAAATCTCTTAATCCAGGATCACTGCCTTAGGTGATTGTAAGAAAGATGACTAGACCATGAAGAAACTAGCCAGGGAAGTAATAAAAAGGCTGTTTTTCCATCTTTTGAAGGACTGGAATGGAAAGAGAAAATAATATTTACCAGAGGTGAATAATTGGAATTGATTTACATGGAACATTTTAAAAATCTACTCTTTTTAATCTTTTAGATATATAGAACCTGCTCAAAATTAGGAACAGGAATATTAACAGTAGATACAGCTATCAGTTAAGATATTTTTTACCCATTAGGTATGTTTAATCATTTTTTATCTTTAATCTTAGAATGATAATTCTATAATTATAATTTTTAAACATTAAAATTCTTCATGGTATTAACCAAGTGTTATGCTGGTATGGTAGAAGCATCACAGGCTAGAAGCCCAAATAATCTTATTATTCTGCCATTTTCTGGCTTGATCACCTTGGATTCTTTATCTTGCTGTTTCCTTTAGTAAATATATATATACACACATACACACACACACACACACACACACAAGTATATAAAATACTGACTGTGCCATTCACAACTCATATGGTAATTATGTGAATTAGATGAAATGTAAATATGAAAATAGGCCTTCCAGGTGTCTCAGTGGTAAAGATTCCATCTGCTAACGCAGGAGATGCAGAAGACTTGGGTTTGATCCCCAGCTCAAGAAGATCCCCTGGATGAGGAAATGGCAACCCCACAGGTATTCTCCCCTGGAAAATTCCATGGACAGAGGAGCCTGGAGAGCCACAATCCAGGGTGTCTCAAAGAGTAGGACACAACTAAGCAACTGAACACACACAAATATGAAAATGCAGGAAAAGCTGTAAATTTTAATAGACAGGTAAGGTGATACTACTGTTACTGTCATTATCATTATTATTAAGCATAAAATGAGAAACTTCGCTTCCAAATTATCTTTGGTTTCTTAACTACAGATATTTATCATTGTAAACTCTAGTACTTTAAAAATGAAGTGATTGAGCATCACTAATAGTGTTCTTGATATCAATGAGGGAAGATATTATGTAAATATTATGAGTTTTGATTCATATACATTTTTAATTGATTAAAAAGCTTTCTTTCAAAAATCTATGACATTTTGGGCAGCTTCCTATAAATTCTTTATGATTGTAGTGCTTGTGAAAGGAGACAGACTGACAGTACCAGTAACTATTTATCTTCAGGAAAAGGCATCAGCAATTAAAACTTCTAAAGGCCTTGGGGAAGCACTGCCTCACAACAGAAAGACTGTGGTCTGGTCTCCACGGGCTGTTTAATTCTGCAGGGACGTCTAGAAAGGGCCTCATTTGCACTAGCGGTTTTCACGTCACAACCCATTAAGAGTTGAAATGGAGTCTGCCAATGTGCTTTATAGGCTGCGGGACAGTGCTGGATAGCAACAGTGAGACACAGCAAGCCCTGGAATGGAAAGACTTCTGCCAAGTCAGGCTGCCTGAGGCTGGTGGATAAATCAGGTCATCTCTAGAGGGGCCTGTCTTACCAACCAGGGGGTAGCAGCTTTTTCTATGAAGGGCCAGATGGTAACTAGTTTAGGCTTTATACGCTACATACAACCTCTGTCCCCTAATCATTCTCTCTCTCTCTTCATCCTTGACCCCCACTGTGTATGCGTGTGTTTTTTTTACAACCCTTTCAAAATATAAGAACCATTTTAGGCCAGAAGTCCTACAGAAACAGGTCATGAGAGTTAACTCCACATGTAAATCCACTACAGTACCAACCAGGACAAACCAATATGAACAACCAAACAGAGGGACAAGTAGGAATATCTTCTATACTTTTTCTAATAACACACTAGATGAGCCCAACAAATACCATGTAATATAGTAGCTGTCTGGAAGCTACTTAGATAACCTGAAGAACAGAACCAGGTCATAGGTCTGAAACTGTCTTTAAGGGTAGAATTTGGCCTGCCACCTAGTCTGTGGACTGCTGTGATAGACAAAGACACTTGTTCACGTAAGATGTGATTTAGTGACTCCCAAAATACACTGTATCTCTCTCCAACCTCCTTAAGCTTCCTCAAACTTCTGCTCACATATACATACATTTTAATAATTAGAGCCTCATACTTCTGGCTTCAATTCCCCTTCCTAACATGAAGACTGTGTATCAGTAAAAAATTTAAAACCCCTACCATCACTTGTGATTTAAATATGCCCATTACCGTTTAAAAAGATTAAACCTGCCCACACCTCACTCTTCCACTGCACTACTCCCCAGTTGGGATGCAAAAGCAAAACGAGTCACATACAACTGTGGATATCCCAGACAGTCACTCAGAGCCCCTTTTGTCTGCGCTCTGCTGGAGTCTGGAGCTTGCCTCTTTTCTCAGGTCCTGAGTCCTAAAACCTTTCTTCCCATATCTAAAGCTCCTTTGATTCAGTCAACCTTGGTCTCCTACGTTTCACTTTTGGTCCTTGACTCTTGAATTTATCTTGTCTTCTCTGGATTTAGCATTTTCTAACATCCTGAATGTTAGGAAATGCATCCTAAATCAGAGAAGGCAATGGCACCCCACTCCAGTACTCTTGCCTGGAAAATCCCATGGACGGAGGAGCCTGGTGGACTGCAGTCCATGAGGTCCAGGGGGTTGCAAAGAGTTGGACACGACTGAGTGACTTCACTTTCACTTCTCACTTTCATGCATTGGAGAAGGAAATGGCAACCCACTCCAGTGTTCTTGCCTGGAGAATCCCAGGGACGGGGGAGCCTGGTGGGCTGCCGTCTCTGGGGTCACACAGAGTCGGACACGACTGAAGCGACTTAGCAGCAGCAGCAGCAGCAGCAACATCCTAAATGAGACTCAAATAACAGAATTCACCTTACCAAATGAGAACTAATTACAGATAATTAGTTAGGGGCCAGCATATAAGTGCTCAGAAATCAAAACTTATCATTAGGATGAAAAGAACTTCAGAGTTCCAAATGTCAGCGAGGTAGTGGTGAAGAGGTTGGAAGTTTTCTGCATTCACTCCTTCTTTGTTGGAGTGCAAAAGAAGAAGAATAAAGAAAATAGTTCTTTCTATAACTCAGAGTCACCCCAGCTCTGTTATTCAAATTAGTGCCAAAAAGTTCTATACAAAGAGTAGAAAAAGTTTTGCTTAGTTGTCTAAGGATTATAGGTCTTCCCGGGTGGCACTAGTGGTAAAGAATCCGCCTGCCAATGCAGGTTAGGTCTAAGAGACAAAGGTTCGATCCCTGCCTCAGGAAGATCCCCTGGAGGAAGGCAGGGCAACCGACACCAGTAATCTTGCCTGGAGAATCCCATGGACAGAGGAGCCTGGCAATCTGCAGTCCACAGGGTCACACAGAGTTGAACAAGACTGAAGTGACTTAGCACACATGCGCTAAGAATTACAAATACAAATATTGAAAGAACCTAGAGAGCAGCAGCCACAATGTACTTCTGTCTAAAAAGGTCTTTATCTCTTACAGATCCTGATTTCAGTTGTTTTGGATATATATCCAGAAGGAGGATTGCTAGATCATATTTGTACTCTTTTTTTATTTTATTTTTTTGAGGAAACTTCAACTGTTTTGCATAGCAGTTGCCCCATATTATGTTCCCACCCACAGTGTACAAGGGTTTCAGTTTCTCCACATTCTGGACAACACTTATTATTAATACCTTTTGATCATTGATAATATTTACAATGTTATGGCCCTCTCTAAGTAGCAGAAGTCTGCTCAAACAATTTCTGTAATATAAGACCCTTGGAGACTAATGAAGTCTGGAGAGAATCACATAGTGTCACGGTACCTTGGTAGCTCCACTCCAGAGGGCTGAGTTCAGGTATTCCCCAAGCCTTTCATGGCTCCCTCCAACCCGCATTAATACATGGTCTTTAAACTAGAAGTGTAGGGGCTTGCTGAAGAGCAGCCACTCACGGTCAAGGGCACTTCTTATGATTCTAGTCATCCCTGGGAGGCACAAGGTGAGAGGGGGAGCAATTCTGGATCATTGTGAGGGACAGAACGTGACCCTCGACAGACTTTTATCCCCTACCCCAAACTGTATGAGAAGCCAAGTAAACTGTGTGTTAGGGGAATTTGTAAAAGAGGAGCTCTTCCTTGGAAGAGATGTTAATTTGTGATCAATAAAGGTAAAAGGGCCTCTTTCAGAGTGTTTAAGTGGAATTCAATAGGTAAATATACACACCACTCTTTCATATTCTGTCACAAATGGTAAACCTAAAATATTCAGGACACTTACTACATCCTCTGCAAAGAATACTCTTCCATCTCTTATCCCTTTTTTATTTATCAGGTTAAATTTATCAATTTAAATGTCCCCAACGTCTGAGAACTCTTCTGACTCTCTAAGGCAGTAGTTACCCTCATCTGTATTCATACACTAATTTATATATCACTTTGCATTTTATTTATTATTTTTTTTAATCTTTTTATCTTAATTTTTTTTTGGTCATACTGCAGGGCAGGTGGGATCTTAGTTGTCCAACCAGGAATCAAATCTGTATTCCATGCAGTGGGAGCACAGAGTCCTAACCACTGGACAGCCGGGGAAGCCCCTTAATTTGTATTTTAGTTATCATTAAACATTCATGTTTTCCCAACGTTATAAACATTATAAAGCTCTCTGTGATCAAGACAACATGTGTAATATTTATATTTGTGTCTTAGCTGACTCATTATAGAAATGCAATGTATATTTAGTTGACAAAGGAAATAATCTGCATAAAATGTAGGGAGGGATCAAAATTGAGAGAGAATTTCCCCAAATCTTAGAGATTCAGTTAGCATCACAGAAGTTGTAAATCTCAAGGATAACTACACTTTGCTTTCAAAAGGTTGCACTTGACAAGGATTCTCTTACTTCAATCACCAGCTATCATCTTAAAACATAGCCCATTTCATGATAAAATAGCTTATTTTGAGGCATGTTTATTATATAATTGTGATCTCTACTGATATGAAGGTTTAGAATTGTGTCCTCATAAAATAAAACAGGACAAGGAATAAAGAACTGCGTGGTTTTGACAATCCGAGTTAATGACCCAGATTCCTTTATTGTTAGACACACAGAGCTTCATCACTCAGTGAGTGCTATAGGAAGAGAAATCTGAGGAGATTTCATGCCAAAACAGGTCAGCTGACCAATATTTCAGCTTCAAACTTTTCCCAGTATCTTTAACCTGTTTAGAGAGTGTTTAATAACACTAGTCATTTAGCACTTGGTGTCTCTAAAGTTCTTTAAAACACTAAATAATCAATCATCTCCCAACTCCCTGCAAGATGGGGAAGAATTATCATTCTGCCTTTACAGATGGAATATTTGAAATGTAAAATAGCATATTCAAGGCCAGACAGGAACTCAGCACCATGATTAAATAAAAACTCTGAGTTCCCAACATCCAAGCCTTGGCAAAGGAATTTGTCACATTGCCTTTTTATAGAGAAAGCTTGGAAACCCGGGAGGAGGATGCAGAAGAGAGAACTATGAATTTTAAAACATATGGAAATCTTTTTCATTTAGACTGAAGTTAACAGGTAATCAGCTCAATTCCTCCCCCTCCTGCCCATGAGTACCTAGCTGTCAGACCAGCAAAATAGGTGACTTGAAGGACCAATGCAGGCTGAATACTGATAGAAAGGGCAAGAGAAAAATTAAGGTACAGGGAGGTCTATATGCTCTTATCTGTGCCTTTGGGGAGTTAACAAAAAGTATTAGTGCTAGCAAAGCATTTACCTACTTTGGGCTATTCTCTACACTGAGAATAGTTTTATGACCCATGGCAGAATTTTAGAACCAATTTAAGGACGTTGTTCATCCAGGCAGGTCTTCTTTGCTCCAGGCTCCTGGATTCACACTCCTGGTAGCAAGTGCTTATATCACTCTGGCTCAGTTTAATGACTAACAAATGACAAACTAGATGTGTCTCACAAATCAGCACTGGACAAGAGTTTGGATCTTCCTTGCCTCACATAAGTCCAAAGTTTATTTTACAAATTCATAGCAAGGACAGTCTATATCCCCAGGAAGTAATCTATCTTCCCACATACGTGCTCAGGCTTTAATAGCTGATAAGAGAGTTGTGGGATAAAGTGAGCATTGGCCATAAATGAAATGCTCTCTTCTGGTGTTCCTCATTCGGGCACTATCTGACCTTCGGTGGCTTCTGATTCTGTGACATGAGGTGGAATTACTGGAGAGGCACAGTAAGGACCCTGAGAGGAAGTTACAGTGGCTCTCTGTTCAGATGATTTGGAATATCAAGAATCCAGGATGCTAACTGTCCTCGGCAGAGAAGGCAATGGCACCTCACTCCAGTGTTCTTGCCTGGAGAATCCCAGGGATGGGGGTATCTGGTGGGCTGCCGTCTATGGGGTCACACAGACTGAGCACGACTGAAGTGAGTTACAGCAGCAGCAGCAGCAACTGTCCCTGGAGTATCTCTCACCTGCTTGCCCACTTGACACACCTTTACAATCAATAAAGGGAGAAATGGATAAGATGGAGCTGTGGCCTCCAGCTGGCCAGAGATGGGATGCTCACAGCTATCTGACCCTTGCTGACAGATAAGATAGTTCAGTTCAGTTCAGTCACTCAGTCGTGTCCAACTCTTTGCGACTTCATGGACTGCAGCATGCCAGGCCCCCCTGTCCATCACCAACTCCTGGAGTTTACTCAGACTCACGTCCTTTGAGTTGGTGATGCCATCCAACCATCTCATCCTCTGTCATCCCCTTCTTGTCCAACCTTTAATCTTTCCCATCATCAGGGACTTTTCTAATGAATCAGTTTTTCGCATCAGGTGGCCAAAGTATTGGAGTTTCAGCTTCAACATCAGTCCTACCAATGAATATTCAGGACTGATTTCCTTTAGGATGAATTGGTTGGATCGCCTTGCAGTCCAAGGGACTCTGAAGAGTCTTCTCCAACAGAACAGTTCAAAAGCATCAATTCTTCAATGCTCAGCTTTCTTTATAGTCCAACTCTCACATCCATACATGACCACTGGAAAAATCATAGCCTTGAGTAGATGGACTTTTGTTGGCAAAGTAATGTCTCTGCTTTTTAATATGCTGTCTACGTTGGCCATAACTTTTCTTCCAAGAAGCAAGTGTCTTTTAATTTCATGGCTGCAATCACCATCTGCAGTGATTTTGGAGCCCCCCAAAATAAAGTCTCTCACTGTTTCCATTGTTAGCCCATCTATTTGCCATCAAGCGATGGGACCAGATGCCATGATCTTAATTTTCTGAATGTTGAGTTTTAAGCCAACTTTTTCACTCTCCTCTTCCACTTTCATCAAGAGGCTCTTTAGTTCTTCTTCACTTTCTGCCATAAGGGTGGTGTCATCTGCATATCTAAGGTTATTAATATTTCTCCTGGAAATCTTGATTCCAGCTTGTGCTTTATCTAGCCCAGCATTTCTCATGATGTACTCTGCATATAAGTTAAATAAGCAGAGTTAAATAAGCATATAAGTTAAATATACAGCCTTGACATATTACTTTCCTGATTTGGTACCAGTCTGTTGTTCCATGTCCAGTTCTAACTGTTGCTTCCTGACCTGCATACAGATTTCTCAAGATAAGGATCACAAAAATAAGAGTATACCTTCCTGCCTAAGAGTGGCATAGTTTGCATAGCATTTTCATATCTTCCTTAAGACCCCATGAGAGGAGCAGGGCATGGGTTATTATCTCCATTTGTCAGATGAAACTAAGGTTTATTAGCATTCTGTGACTTTCTCAGAGTTGTACAGGTACTTAGTGGTTAATGGATGGATGGAACAGGAGGATGGAACTTCAGAAGTTCCAATGGCTCCATCTTTTTTCTGTGTGCAGGCATGTTTGTGCAATTAGCTATTCATCTTGTTCTTGTCTTCAAATCACAGCAGCCTATGCTCAGTCAAATGAGAGACAGAGAGATCTACATGATCTCTTGGGATCCTTCCAGTGCCAGATATCCATCACCACATGGGTGCTATAGCCCTCTGAGAACCAACCCAAGAATTTAGGAAATGTATTTTCACATCCCTTCCATATTACTTTTATAGGAGCAACAATTACAGCCTTTTAGTGGAGACCAAGACATCATACAGGTTTGCCAGTTGGTTCATTGGTAAAGAATCTACTGCAATGCAGGAGACACAGGTTCAACCCCAGAGTCAGGAAGATCCAGTGCAGAAGGAAATGGTAACCCACTCCAATATTTTGTCTAGGAAATCCCATGGACAGAGGAGCCTGGCAGTGTAGAGTCCCTGGGGTCTCAAAAGAGTCGGACACAGCTTAATGACTAAAACAACAACAACAACAAGACATCATATTCCATGCATAATTATGAATTGTCATAACACGACTGAAGCGACTTAGCAGCAGCAACATAACACTCAATATTTATGTATTTATTCAAGTATGAATAGTATGTGCCAGGAGTGAGGAGCTCACAGTCTAACAGGGAAGACAAGCACTAAATGAATAAATGCACAATGACTTAACTTCAAACAATGATATTTAATAAATAACAATGCCGTGGATACTGGCCAATATGGGATGAACTTCTTATCAATAAACAAACTCCAAGTTGTAGGAGGAAATCATAGAAGAAAAAGTCCCTTTTGTGGATAATGATTTCCACTATTTGTGGAGTTGACAGAAAAAAAAAAAAGTACTTAGGCTACAAGCTATTTTCAAAATCTTAAAAATGACCCTGTGGGCTCCATGCCATTTGCCCCTAAGCGATTAAAGGTTTCTCCAGACCCTTCTGTCACTCTGGACAGGTGACTGACTTACAGCTCAGGTGTGCATTTGCCTGCTTAAATCTGCCACTGTTCCAAACAGCTTGCCATGCTCTATATATAGAGATGACTTCACCCTCTGTTGGAACTCAGCAGCTGTTCAGCAGTGCACACTGATATGCTACAAAGACTTGGGCCATATCTAATTGAGCACTTCAATACTGCAGAGATAGGCGCCTTGGAAATATTTAGATAAAATGCCTTTAGCCAGATGGAAGCTGGCCAGGACACTAGGATAAAATCTTCCTCTCACAGAGCTGCCAGTACATCCTGATGGGGAGGGAGATCAAGAGAGATGCTCCATCAAGAGAGATGCTGCCGTGTCCCACCCACCCCTTCTGCTGTAAACACGACACAAAGAATAACAGGGGATGGGAGAAATTGGCACTTTGCAGTTTCCTCCCCTCTCCATGGCAGACCAAACATAGCCTACCCTCTGTGAAAACAATCTGAATGGTGGTAGTGCCCACATGTCAGAAAGGTGCCCAGTTTCAAGATTTCCTCCACAAGACTGTGCCCCGCCCCCCACTTCCAGTTCATAGATTTCTAGCCCTGGAAGTTAATTGGTGAATATTGTTCGATCAGGTGTTGCCATCCCACTGTTTCTAAATGAATTAGTTGTTCAAAATACAAACTTATTTTTAAAGCTTAACAATACCAGAAAACATGTCAAAAAGTGATAAAGATTGAAATTACTTTTTAAAAGGTGAAACAAAATCCTTCAAACTAGGCAAAAATTTACTGTTGACCATTTCAACATCTTAAGCCAAAAATGAAGCTGTAAAGTTTCACAGGAACTTTTCTTTGTTTTTTCACATCCATAAATCATTAAGTATTTTCCAAAGAAACAAGAGAACACTACAAGATGAAGCACATGAACAAAGCTGAGTATCATCTGTATGTGAATGCTGAGGCACACTAAAAAGAGCAAAACCTACCGTTGCTTAAGAAAAACATAATGGGGTTTATTATACTTAAAAGACCTTGTTATTGACACTACAGGAGGGTGGACATTTATTCTTTCCATCACAGACTACCATTTGAGGTAAGACAAAAATAACTGAGAGGTGGATTTTCAGTTATTAGGAACATATTTTGTGTCCACATATCCTCACATATTAACTTTCAATTCTCACCAACACACTGAGGGATAGATATTATCAGCTCCACTTAAAAGTCAGGGAAAACTCGGAAAGGTTAAATGGCTTATTCAAAGTCCTGGCATTTATTGCAGAGTCTAGGTTTAATTCCAGACCACTTGATTCCAATATCCACCTGCCCACTGTCTATTTTTGTACAGGTGAATAGGTTAGGCACTTTTTTAAACCTTTTTATATAGTTGAAAGAATCATGAGAGGAATAATATTTTGTGACAAAAAAATTATATGAAACTCAAATTTTAGTATTTATAAATCAAATTTTACTGGAACAGAGCCATTGTAATTTTTTTTACATATCTTCAGTGACTGCTTTTGCATAAGGGCAGAACTAAGTAGTTATGATAGATACTGAACAATACATAAAAGAAACAAAGAAAAGAAGCACTTCTTGGCTCAATCAAATATGGGCTCAATAAATGCAACATAATTAGTTCTTTATTTTTAATAAAGGAAGCGTAGATGAGATCTAGAATACTTAGAACATCATAACAGTAATGACAAAGATGGATTCTATACTCAAGCCATAGCCATATGTTATTATAGGAGGAAAGTTCCCCAAAGAATGCCCAATGCTTAAATAAAAGATTTCCTGCACTAAATTGGATAGATTGGCATGATTCACTATATCTTACTACCTTATCTCACCCAAATATTTAAAGATTTAATTTGTGCAAGCAAAAATTGTGATGCCTTGTCCAAGTTTGAGTAAACACACATAAACACAGTTTTGTGCTTGCTCAGTTGCTTCAGTCATGTCCAACTCTTTGCGACCCCATGGACTGTAGCCCGCCAGGCTCCTCTGTCCATGGGAGTCTCCAGTCAAGAATACTGGAGTGGGTTACCATGCCCTCCTCCAGAGGATCTTCCTGACCCAGGGATCTAACCCATGTCTCCTGTTTCTCCTACACTGCAGGCAGATTCTTTACCTCAGAGCCACCAGGGAAGCCCCAGCACTAAGGTAGATTAGTATAAACACTAGAACTGTAATAACTATATTTGTTTGTTGTTATATATTTTCATTTTATAAACTTATTATTTTATGCACTTTACTGTTTCAGGCCATGCTAGGGGGCCTGATTTTTTCTGACAGTGATGGAGAATGATTGAAGACTTTCAAATAAGGGAGTGACTTGGGGACTCTAGTAGGAAAGTGGTCAGCAGATGAAGACCAGTCCACAAAGGCTCTAAGTATACAGGTAGAAGAGGTAAATCAAATGCCATCAGAGAAAACAGATTAGAAAATTCAAGAGGCAGAATAATAATATGTAGTATCAAATGTAGCAGAAAAATCTGTAAGGCAAGAACTGAAAAATATCATTGGATCGGTCACTGAGAAGGGCATTGGTGACTTGCGAAGGCTAGTTCCAGAGGAATGGTGAGGCCAAGCTTTAGACTGCAAAAGATGAAACGGTGACTTAGAGGATATTACAGATTATTTTTACCAGAGCTTTGGAGGACCATAGAAGAGAGATCTGACACTTCCTTAAAGAAGATGCAAAGACAAAGATTTTTCTTGTTTCTTTTTCTTTTCTTTTTCCTTTCTTATAAGAAATACTCATGTTTATAGGCTGATGAGGATAAGCCCAAAAAAAAAAGAAAAAAGAAAACAGACGATTAAAAATATCAGTTGAAGAGGCTGAATATCTAATGGAGCATGTTGTACTGAAGTGGGTGAAGGTGGGGCCATAACACTGCCAGAATTTAGATCTGAACAAAAAGTAGGGTATCCTTTCTTCTGATACTAGAGTGAGGAAGTGATTTTGATGGCAGATGTACAGTAGCCTGTTAGGCTTTATGTGAGAAGGACTCAGAGTTATGGCCTTGGTTTTCTAGATGAAGGAGGCAGGTTCACTGATGGAAAATAAGACATGGGAGTTGAATGGGTTTGAGAAAACTGGTGATTCCTGTAAAGAGTAGATGCTGCCAATATAAAGGCAAATATTTCCTTCCTTTAGTTTCCTGTCACTATCATTTGAACACTATGTCAGCATCCAAGAATTTCAAAAGGGACTTTCTCTCAGTGACCTTAAATATTCGTCCCTATTTTATCTGATGTTTCTTCATGACTTTCTTTTGTTCTGTCCTTTTGTACATTACTTTCCACCTTCTGCTTATCATATATTTTTGTTCCCAAGATTATATAACTTTAGGGAATTATTTTGTTCATGTAATTCTGTTACCAATTTCAATCACTGCTTAATTCTCCCTGGACATTCTGTTTTGGATTATCTTCATTTTACAAGTGTCTTTTTGTGGTTAGAGAGTTCCTTTTTCAGCTTTATGCAAGATTTAAATTTAAACGCCTTGTTTTTAAGATCTTACCATGAAAAAAAAAGGCTCCCATTTTTAACATTATACTGACCTCTAGAGTACAAAAGCTTGAATATCAGTAACAGAAAAAAAATAGCAAGATAATTGACATGGAAACCCTTATTTTTAAAACTCTAGTAAACCTTATTAGAAGTTTCCCAGGTGGCTCAGTGGTAAAGAATCTGCTTGCCGATGTAGGAAACTCAGGAGACGTGGGTTCAATCTTGAGTGGGTCAGGACTGTGGGTCAGGAAGATGCCCCAGAGGAGAACATGGTGACCCACTCCAGTATTCTTGCCTGAAGAATCCCATGGACAGAGGTACCTGGCGGGCTGCACTCCATAAAGTCATGAAGAGTTGGACTCAACTAAGCACATAACACATGCACGGTAATCCTTCTTAGAGGAGTATGCATTCAGAAGAAAACTTTTTTTACTTAAATACATAACTGAAATAATTGAATTTTCATACATGGTCTCATAGGAAACATACCAAGAAAATCTCTACACAGACTTAGCCATAACATAATATTTTGGAACAGGATTTACTTAGAAATAAATACCGTAAAATTCTACTTCACATTTATACACTGTCTCTTCTCTAAAGAAGTCAAGGGATTTCTCTGGTGGTCTAGTGGTTAAGACTTCACCTTCCAGTGCAGAAGGTATGGGTTTAATCCCTGGTTGGGGAGCTAAACCTGGATTACTGTTATTGAATGGTTTGCCTTGAAAACAAACAGAGATCATTCTGTCGTGTTTGAGATTGCATCCAAGTACTGCATTAGGACTCTTTCGTTGACTATGTGGCTACTCCATTTCTTCTAAGGGATTCTTGCCCACAGTAGTAGATATTAGGGTCATCTGAGTTAAATTCACCCATTCCAGTCTGTTTTAGTTCACTGATTCCTAAAATGTACATAATCACTCTTGCCATCTCCTGTATGACCACTTCCAATTTGCCTTGATTCATGGGCCTAACATTCAGGGTTCCTATGTAATATTGCTCTTTAAGCATAGGATTTTACATCCTTCACCTGTCACATCCACTGGGAAAAAAAGACTAGAGATCTCTTCAAGAAAACTAGAGATACCAAGGGAACATTTCATGCAAAGATGAATACAATAAAGGACAGGAATGGTATGGACCTAACCGAAGCAGAAGATATTAAGAAGAGGTGGCAAGAATACACAGAAGAACTATACAGATTTTCATGACCCAGATAACTACGATGATTTGATCACTAACCTATAGCCAGACATCCTGGAATGCAAAGTCAAGTGGGCCTTAGGAAGCATCACTACAAATAAAGCTAGTGGAGATGATGGATTTCCAGTTGAGCTATTTCAAATTCTAAAAGATGATGCTGTGAAAGTGTTGCACTTGATATGCCAGCAAATTTGGAAAACTCAGCAGTGGCCACAGGACTGGAAAAGGTCAGTTTTCATTGCAATACCAAACAAGGCAATGCCAAAGAATGTTCAAACTACCGCACAGTTACATTCATCTCACACGCTGCTGCTGCTAAGTCACTTCAGTCGTGTCCGACTCTGTGCGACCCCATAGACAGCAGCCCTCCAGGCTCCCCCATCCCTGGGATTCTCCAGGCAAGAACATTGGAGTGGGTTGCCATTTCCTTCTCCAATGCATGAAAGTGAAAAGTGAAAGTGAAGTCTCACATGCTAGCAAAGTAATTCTCAAAATTCTCCAAGCCAGGCTTCAACAGTACATGAAATATGAATTTCCAGATGTTTAACTAGATTTAGAAAAGGCAGAGGAACCAGAGATCAAATTGCCAACATCTGTTGGATCATCGAAAAAGTAAGACAGTTCCAGAAAAACATTTACTTTTGCTTTATTGACTACGCCAAAGCCTTTGACTGCGTGGATCACAACAAACTGTGGAAAATTGTTCAAGAGACAGGACTACCAGACCAGCTGACCTGCTTCTGAAAATCTGTATGCAGGTCAGAAAGCAACAGTTAGAACTGGACATGGAACAACAGACTGGTTCCAAATAGGAAAAGGAGTACGTCAAGGCTGTATATTGTCACCCTGCTTATTTAACTTATATGCAGAGTACATCATGAGAAACGCTGGGCTGGATGAAGCAGAAGCTGGAATCAAGATTTCCAGGAGAAATATCAATAACCTCAGATATGCAGATGACACCCTTATGGCAGCAAGCAAAGAAGCACTAAAGAGCCTCTTGATGAAAGTGAAAGAAGAAAGTGAAAAAGTTGGCTTAAAACTTCACATTCAGGAAACTAAGATCATGGCATCTGGTCCCATCACTTCATGGCAAATAAATGGGGAAACACTGGAAACAGTGGCTGACTTTATTTTTTGGGGTTCCAAAATCACTGCAGATGGTGATTGCAGCCATGAAATTAAAAGACGCTTACTCCTTGGAAGGAAAGTTATGACCAACCTAGACAGAGTATTCAAAAGCAGAGACATTACTTTGCCAACAAAGGTCCATAGAGTTAAGGTTATGGTTTTTCCAGTAGTCATGTATGGATGTGAGAGTTGGACTATAAAGAAAGCTAACGGCCAAAGAATTGATGCTTTTGAACTGTTTTGTTGGAGAAGACTCTTGAGAGTCCCTTGGACTGAAAGAAGATCCAACCAGTCAATCCTAAAGCAGATCAGTCCTGAATGTTCATTTGAAGGACTGATATTGAAGCTGAAACTCCAATACTTCGGCCACCTGATGCAAAGAACTGACTCATTTAAAAAGACCCTGATGTTGGGAAGGATTGAAGGTGGGTGGAAAAGGGGACTACAGAGGTTGAGATGGTGTGATGGCATCACCGATGCAATGGACATGAGTTTAAGTGTGCTCCAGGAGTTGGTGGTGGACAGCGAAGCCTGGCATACTGTAGTCCATGGGGTTGCAAAGAGTCAGACATGAGTGACTGAACTGAACTGAGTTGGGGAGCTAAGACCCCACATACCTTTCCACAACAAAACATAAAACAGAAGCTATATTGTAAAAAACTGTAAAAAAATTCAATAAGACTTTTAAAAATAAATAAATAAAGGAAGTCAAGATCTTAAAAAGCAAAACAAGAAAGGAAGAAAATTACCTAATTTTATAGAGATACGAAGAATGGTAGAGGAGTTAGGACTGTCACAAAATCAAGATTGAATAAAAGAAAAAGAGTATAAATTAAATTGGAGAATATTCTCTGTTACCATTTTTGTCCATCCCTCATGTTGTAAATAAAAATTTAGAGGCCCAAATAGGAAATTTGTGATTTACCAAATAAGATCTCCTGGCTTCTCTTTCAATATTTCCCTTATGTAATACAATCTCTCCTACTAGAAGGAGACTTGGGAGGAGAACCACCACGATTCCCATTGACAACAAAAGGTAGTCCCAGTGATAATGAGAAGGGGTATATACACTCAGCTTAAGCTTCATGGTGCTCCGGGAAAATACCACTAAAGGTAAAACTAGGGAGAACCGTATGCTTTCTGAACTCTGCTGCCCGACAAAGCCCTTTTGCCCAGGGAGCCCCAAGGCCATGAAGAGATCAACACCAGATATACTTCTGAAACAAACCAGAAAATGTATATACTTCTGAAACAAACCAGAAAATTTCAGGTGTCATTTAGCAAAAAACAAAAAAAGTGAAAATATAATGTCTTGGTATACAAGCACGTACTTGTTTAATTTAGCCTTCTCAACAATCAAAAACCTAAACAGTGATAGTCCTGTTTTACAAATGAAAGTTTCAAGGAGTTAAATAATGTAGGTTTCACACTGGTTTGAAATGGTTAAACTGACATTTGAAGCCTGGCTATCTCATTTTTAAGTTTCATCTACCCACTCTTTCTTTGGCAGGGAATATCTCATCGTGAGTATTTCAGCACTCAGGCAAGACATGACTAATGATGACCTGTTTAGTGGTAAGCTCTGTTGCTTTTCTGAACAATCTTTCATATTTACTAGGTTTGAAATCAGCCACTAGAAGAACTCTTAAACCACTGGGTTTATTGGCCTTGATGGGATATAGGGATGACTATTAGCATGAAGCAATTTCCCATGAGTATACCCCAAGGCTGTTCTAGGAGCTTGGCAGTAGGAAGCCTGTTTCTCAAAATGCTGTCAGTCTCAAAGTGAGACATCACTTTAAAGTATATCTGATTTCAGTAAAACCATAGACTGATCCTCTTTTCTTTCACTTCAACCATCAAATACCACACAGTTCACATCCCAGCACCCAGACTCCCCTCCCCCAACATATGTACCTTGAAATCACTCACTACATCCTCAGACTGGGAAACCATGGACACAGGGTCAACCCTGGGTGTGACCTGAGCTGGGAGACAGGTTTGTCTTCACCCTCTATAACCTACATTTTCTCTATTTTTCTTCCATATCATACCACTCAAGGTCTCGTAAACCAATGCATTCTTATTCTGATCCCTATAAATCCATCTTACCAAAGTTTAAAATTATGTCAAAATGTAAATGGCAGACAAAATCATCATCTATTATCAACCCAAAATCTATATATTACAGGTTCAAATAATTTTAGGCAAAAGGGAAAAAAATCCATCATGGTGATTGTGGCTTTTTTATAGAGATGACAAGCTTTGATGTCATCTTCTACAGGAGAGCCTCTGTACAATGATCTCAGTGATTCCAGTGGGTCACAAGAGGCTTATTCTCAAAAAAGTGTACAAAAGGAAAAAAAGATCTTATTTTTTAAACTTAGAGAGAAAACAGAGGAAAGACAAGAATCCCTCACATTTGCACTATATACTTCAGGGGGGAAAAGAGCAACTCAGTATTTATTGGGTACCCATAATAAGTCACTCACTCTAATAATGCTCCCATATGTGCTATCTGATTTAATCTGATTTTACTTTTCGTTCAAATTCTATAATAGAGGTAATTTCTCCCATTGTAATTTTTCAGAACCACGCAGGTTTTGAATATCAGAATTGAAAATGGAATTCAAATTGGTTGTCAACTCTCCTTTCCCTAATGCCACCTATAAGTGAACTAGTGGCAGAGTCAGACACAGCTGAGCCCACAGCACATGAGGGAGCTAGTGGGTTTCTCTGTTGATAGCCTTGCATCTGAGAAGTCTCAGCACTATCTTCCGGAGTATTTGTTCTAGACTCAAGCTGCTTGGGTCCAACCCCAGCTAAACTGGTATGACTCTGGGAGAGATACTTAACCTCTTTGAGCCTTAGATATCATTTTTTTTTTTAAGCAAAAGAGTGATAACTGTACCTACTTACAGGATTGTAGTGAGGATTAACTGTAATAAATCACATGAAATGATTAGCGTGGCAGCTCAATAACTTAGCTATTGTGACCATTACCCCCAGGTTGGATGATCTGTAGGCTTTTTCACATGCTTAGTCTTACTGAGTGGAGAGGCTGCAGAAACGTTGTGATAAGAATTCACAGGAAGCCTCAGGAAAAAAAGAGCTGTGCCTGATTCTGCTCTTGGAGCAGGAATGGGATTGAAGACACCAAGTATTCAACAAAGAGGCTGTCCAGGACATGGGTGATAAATATCTCCCCTAGTGTTTTGCACAGAATGGTGCCATAAAAATGACTCAATCAAATAAATAAATAAATTAGAGAATCACTAGAAGACCTCCTAATATGGATCCTATATTAGCTGAAAGTGTTAGTCACTCAGTCATGTCCAAATCTCTGTGACCCTATGACAAACAGCCTGCCAGGCTCCTCTGTCCATGGAATTCTCCAGGCAAGAACACTGAAGTGGTTAGCTATTTCCTTCTCCAGGGAATCTTCCTGACTCACGGATTGAACCCAGGTCTCCTGAATTGGCATCCAAATTCTTTACTGGCTGAGCCATCAGGGAAGCTCTATATTAGCTAAACTTAGTTTCAAATTTCCTGATTCCTCTTTCTCAGCTTTCTAATAAGAGCTCACAACAAACCCTTTCTCTAAAATTTCAGTAGATCTCAAGGGAAAGACATCTTTAAAATGCAATGCCTTTCTTAGTGTACAGTGTGATAGGCCAAGTGGACTTTTGGACAGCCCTAAAATCCCATGACTCTAAGGTTGGAACATGTTCTGCTTCAATCAGTCACTCCAAATGGAACATATTTGTAGGATGTTGGACATGGCATTGTACATAGCAGCAGAGCCATCTAATTCACTTTTAAAACACCAAAAGACAATTAAAAGATGCTTACTCCTTGGAAGGAAAGTTATGACCAACCTAGATAGCATATTCAAAAGCAGAGACATTACTTTGCCAACAAAAGTCCGGCTAGTCAAGGCTATGGTTTTTCCAGTGGTCATGTATGGATGTGAGAGTTGGACTGTGAAGAAAGCTAAGCGCCAAAGAATTGATGCTTTTGAACTGTGGTGTTGGAGAAGACTCTTGAGAGTCCCTTGGACTGCAAGAAGATCCAACCAGTCCATTCTGAAGATCAGCTCTGGGTGTTCTTTGGAAGGAATGATGCTAAAGCTGACACTCCAGTCTTTTGGCCACCTCATGCGAAGAGTTGACTCATTGGCAAAGACTCTGATGGTGGGAGGGATTGGGGGCAGGAGGAGAAGGGGATGCCAGAGGATGAGATGGCTGGATGGCATCACCGACTCAATGGACGTGAGTTTGAGTGAACTCTGGGAGTTGGTGATGGACAGGAAGGCCTGGTGTGCTGCGATTCATGGGGTCGCAAAGAGTCAGACATGACTGAGCGACTGAATTGACTGACTGACTGACTGACTGAGAACATCAAATATGTGGCTTGTCCACAGTAAGTTCAAGCCAGAGTATTAAATTTTCAATATAAAAATCATCTTTTCTAGTCTTTGAGCTTTGTCTTCCACCTTTGAAAGGCTGCCAAGTTAGTTTAAGAAGCAGGCATATATATTTTTTTAATTTTATTTTATTTTTAAACTTTACATAATTGTATTAGTTTTTGCCAAATATCAAAATGAATCCGCCACAGGTATACATGTGTTCCCCATCCTGAACCCTCCTCCCTCCTCCCTCCCCATACAAGTTAGTTTAAGAAGCAGGCATATATTTTTAAAAGAGAAAAAAGATCTTTACTCAGAAGATATATATATAAGATATATATAAGATATATTTACAGACCTTCGATTGAAGACCTTCGATTGAAGGGACTTGGGAAAGTAAAAAAGTTAGAAAAGTCTCTTCTGAGCAACATTAGAGACAATTATTGACAATGCTATAAAAAACAAAATCCAGCAATAAACAGCTGTTTAGATAAGAAGCGAATCAATAGACTGGAGCTTTAGTTGCTCTTTTTACTTCCTTTTCCAAGACTAGGAAAAGCCAAATTGTTTCATATTGTCGTTGCTGTTCAGTCACTAACCATGTCTGACTCTGAGACCACATGGACTGCAACATGCCAGGCTCCTCTGTCATCCACTATCTCCTAGAGTTTGCTTAAATTCACGTCCATTGAGTAGAGGATGCTATCTAACTATCTCACCCTCTGCCGCCCTCTTGTCCTTTTGCCTTCAATCTTTCCCAGTATCAGGATCTTTTTCAATGAGTTGGCTCTTCACATTGGTGGCCAAAGTATTGGAGCTTCAGCTTCAGCATCAGTCCTTCCAATGAATATTCAGGGTTGATTTCCTTTCAGATTGACTGGTTTGATCCCCTTGCAGTCCAAGGGACTCTTAAAGAGTATTCTCCAACCCTACAATTCAAAAATATCAATTCTTTGGTGCTCAGTCTTCTTTATTGTCCAACTCTTACATCCATACATAACTACTGGAAAAACCATAGCTTTGACTAGATGAACCTTTGTCAGCCAAGTGACATCTCTGCTTTTGAGTGCACTGTTTGTGTTTGTCATAGCTTTCCTCCCAAAGAGCAAAAGTCTTTTAATTTCATGGCTGCAGTCACTGTCCACAGTGATTTTGGAGCCCAAGAAAGTAAAATCTGTTATTTTTTTCCCACTTTTTCCCCTTCAACTTGCCATGAAGTGATGGGACTGGATACCATGACCTTAGTTTTTTGAATGTTGAGTTTTAAGCCAGCTTTTTCACTCTCCTCTTTGACCCTCATCAAGAGGCTTTTTAGTTCCTCTTCACTTTATGCCTTTAGAGTGATATCATCTGCATATCTGAGGTTGATATTTCTCCTAGCAATCTTGATTCCAGCTTGTGATTCATTCAGCCTGGCATTTCACATGGTGTACTCTGCATATAGGGCTTCCCCATGTGGTGCTAGTGATAAAGAACCTGCCTGACAATGGAGGAGACGTAAGAGACGTGGGTTCAATCCCTGAATTGGGAAGATCCCCTGGAAGAGGGCATAGCAATCTACTCCAGTATTCTTGCCTGGAGAATCCCATGGACAGAGGAGTCTGGTGGGCTACTGTCTATAGTTTTGCAAACAGTAGGACGTGACTGAAGTGACTTAGCACACATGTACTCTACATTTAAGTTAAATAAACAGGGTGACAATATACAGCCTTATCATACTCCTTTCCGAATTTTGAACCAGTCAGTTTTTCCATTTTTTTCTAACTGTTGCTTCTTGACCTGCACACAGGCTTTTCAGGAGACAGATAAGGTAGTTTGGTACTACCATCTCTTTAAGAATTTTCCACGGTTTGTTGTGATCCACACAGTCAAATACTTTTGTGTAGTCAATGAAGTAGAAGTAAATGTTTTTCTGAAACTGTTTTCTGGAATTCTTTTATATTCATTATTATTCCTTATATTTCATGTATACACCTAGAGGTGCCATGGTATATGCTGAGGTTCAAGAGAGAAGAAGGTAAAGAGTAAATCAGATGGAAGTTAATCCAGGAAACATTCAGGAAAGGCAACATATATACTTTTGGAATTGGAGTTGGTTACAAACAGATATTACTCTGCCTACAAAGGTCCATATAGTCAAGGCTATGGTCTTCCCAGTGGTCATGTACAAGTTGTGAGAGCTGGGCCATAAAGAAGGCAGAACACCAAAGAATCGACGCCTTTGAACTGTGGTGCAGAAGAAGACTCCTGAGAGTCCCTTGGACAGCAAGGAGATCAAACCAGTCAATCTTAAGGGAAGTCAACCCTGAGTATTCACTGGAATAACTGAAGCTGAAGCTCCAGTACTTTGGTCATCTGATGAGAACAGACGACTCATTGGGAAAGTCCCTGATCCTGGGAAAGATTGAGGGCAGAAGAAGAGAGCATCAGAGGATGGCATCACCAATGCAATGAACAGGAACTTGGGCAAACACCGGGAAATGGTGAGGGACAGGGAGGCCTGGTGTGCTGCAGTCCATGGGGTCACAAAGAATCGGAAATGACTGAGTGACTGAACAGCAATGGAGATATAGTTTCAGAACTATATGTTGCAGAATTGTGAGCATCACAAAACAGAAAATTATGAGCCATATCTCATTATTGACCAAGAAGAGCATCTGGCAAGGCTCAGTGAGTCTACTTGAATAAATAAATGTTCCCCCAAAGACCTAAAGCCCACCTTTCAGAGAATTTCTGCGACATTAGTTTTCTGTAGAGCACACTTTGGGAACCACTGATATATTGCTATATGAATATGATACTAAATTTATATTGATATGTGAGAATAAAATTATTACTTATATACTTGTAGGGCTTATCATTCATTTTCAAGTAATTTCGCTCATTTAATTTTCAAAATTACACTATTAGTTCAGTATTAAAATATTAATTTCAAAGATACAGAAACAAAATCTAAGAAAGATTAAACAATTTGCCCAAAATCTTTTGGGCAAAGTAATCATACACAGAACCAAGACTCAGGGCTAGACCTTTAGGATTAAATCCTGTGCTATTTCCAGCAATGACAGCAGTGACTAAGCAGGAAAAGAAGGCTTTGGGAATATATAGCAGCTTTCTCCTAAAGAGTATAACTATGTTACGTGCACAGTCTCATCACTCTCTCAATATTTCAGAAGGAAGACAAATGATCGCATTTTTCATTTTGCCGCAGTCTTTCTTCTGTTTCCCTTCACATTAGACTCCAAACAATATTTACTGTTCCTTCAAGAAAGTACAGTCTACAGATCCAATTAAACTGAATGATCCTTTTGTCCACTGTTTATGGATTAAACTGAATGCCCCTGAAAGGCTGAAACAAGCAGTGGACAAATTGGTCACCCATGCTGATATTATTGGCAACATTCACCAACTGAATACATGTAGCTCTGACCTGCTTAAATTACTTGGAGTTAGATCCTGTTTCTGTTGTCAAAGTTCTCCAGGAGGAGACAGAAATCACTAGGTTGAGTGTCAAATGACTTTAAATAAGAAAAACTGTAATCTTTTTAAAATGGGCAACAAGGTGAAGGCTTTTAGGAAAATAAAACCCAAACAGAATTAGTCCAGAAACATTTGAGGATTCTGTAATTGAAGAACAGATGTGCAACAAAAACCAATCAGAATGACTGTTGCAAGTATTTTAGCAAACTGTTTCTCATCTCTGAATCCAGTTTCCCCTCTTTAAAACACGGTTCCTGATGTTGATTTACCTTGTGGAGTAGCAAAGGTTAGGTGAAAGCATATGTAGTACCCAGTAAATGTCCAGGACTCTCTTTGTTTTATTTTTCCTGATACATGGGCTCATCATTTGAAGATAATGTCATTGAATTTCAGGCAAATGCCTTGATATGATGATGAGTTTTGCCTCCAAGAGAAACTGAATGCTCTAAAACACTGCACGCTGGGGGTGGAGGTGGGGAGTAGGGAGATGAAGTGGGAGTTTACATTGTTTGTGATGATACTTTTTCATTCTGATTTTGGAAGAGAGACTGTGGCATCCACAACGATTTTATGATCTGTTATTTCTTTGTGTCTAAGGTTCTTTGGATCTTTGAAAGCCATGAGTGTTTATATCTAAATAAGAATCTGAAGCTAGCCTGGAGAATCTGAAGCAGAAGGAATCAGTTTTCTGCTGTTTAGTCTCCAGTGGGAACAGAAGGGCCCAGCAAACCTTTACAGAATATTCTCTTTTCCTGATAGTGCAAAAAAGCAGAAAAATCAGTAACATGATCTTGAAACCTGAACAATGACCTTTAGGAAATGTCAAAGTGAGTATGGCACACTGACTATGGAAAGAGGGATACTCTTGTGAATGAGGATTTTTCCCAGAAAGCATTACTTTGAAAGCATGAGGTTAAAGCAATGAGTTTGTGATCACAAAATAAAATATTTATGCCAAGAGCACAGCATTAAAGGATAGACATGCTGAGAATAAAGGAAATTTTAAAATATTATCCTATGTTTCTTAGTTATTAAGATACATGAGTATGTATGCATCTGATTACATAGAGGGTATAATTTCAAAATGGATTCCATACAATTTATTTCCAAGCTTCAAAATTTTATATTTTTGCTAATTAAAAAATGAAAATGTATGTGAAGACACATAACAGGTATGATTGTGGGGCTTGCTGAGACATATTATGCATATTTAACTCACTTTCCAACATAGCAAATTCCTCAGCTCAAAGTAAAAGGATCCTACATAGATTCCATAGTAGAGCATTTTCTGTTTGTTTAGAAATATTAGAGGTCAGTTCATAGCTAGAATTAATGCATAAAGATTTCTTTTACTTTTTATTTATATATTATTTAGTTCTTACGTATAAACATTGCTGTTTCTGACTACCTTATCCCCTACAAATAAAGCTTCAAATATTAGAAAACATTTCAAAATAAAAATGTAGATTTTGTCAATTTGCAGAGTGATTGTTTTGGTGTTAATAGATTCTTATTAAACTTCAAACAAGCCATCTCATTTCTGACAAAAGCCCCTGGCAATTAAAGAGTATAAATCTCTGAAGGGGAAGAGAAAAATACAGAGAAAGAGCTTCAAACCCAGTAGAGAAGGAAAGAGAGAGCAATGCCCATTATATCCTTTTTTTTTCCCCTCATTTTAACTCAATTCCTCTTTGGTCAAAGGTTAAAGACATTTTCTTTGGGTGTTTAGGGCTTCTAAAATAAAGAAGGATGAGTTAATTCTCTTCCTTTTAATTATCACAGTGTATAAGTACACATTCACAGTGACCTTTACATGGTCAAAAGCCAAAGAAAGCGCTTTTGATGTATAAGTATTTACTGTAAGCAAATTCAAAAAGTCTTATTTCTGTGTGCCCTGGATCTTACTTTCAAGTTAAAAGAATTTCAAGTCAATAAAATGTATATCCCTAATTAAAATTTCACATTAATCAGAAAATAGGACCTGGTCTGCTCCTTCCAGAACCCAGGACCAAAGCCCCCCACTGGGAATGTGGGCTGAGCCTTAAGACCATCACTGGGCTGTGAAGATCAAGATGGCAGAGAGAGCTCAGTTTCCCCCAAGACACATCAAAAATCCATCTGTTGATACATAGGAGAAACTTATGGAAAACAAACTGAAAACTGGCAGAAAATCTCTTCCACAACAAAGGCTATGAGGAAAGATCACAGAGTCAGGTTAGAAGGGAAGAGAAATATTAGGTCAGGACTTACACATCCCCCAGGCCCCCAGGAGGGGACTCACAAGGGTAGAGGGATTACAAAGATTCCGAGATCCTCCCTGGGGAGTGAGGGGTTTACCTCAGATGTTGGGATCCCATCCCAGTGATCCAACACCAGGATGGTGGGTCCCACTAGCTGGTATGAAAACCAGTGAGATTTACAGGAGGCTGGTAGAAACCCAGAACCCATTTATGAAAAGTGTACACACATTCTCCCCATCCACCCCCCACATACATGTGTCTCTACGTTGTTCTCAAACAAATATTTTATATTTTGCCCAGTTTTTTGTTTAGTTTCAATAAGTGGCTTAGAAAGACCTCCACAGTCTGCCATACTGGAAAACATCAAAAGTTGCATGATTTGTTAAGCTTATATTGCAACCCCATGGACTGTAGCCTGCCAGGCTCCTCTGTCCATAGGATTTCCCAGACAAGAATACTGGAGTGGGTTGCCATTCCCTTCTCCAGGGGATCTTCCCCACTCAGGATCGACCCCACTGGGTCTCCTGTATTGCAGGTGGATTGTTTACCAAATGAGCCACCAGAGAAGCCGTAAGTTTATGAGCACAATATAATATTTAACTATAGTATTACCATTCAATGGTTAATTCCAGAAAGTCAGAGAGATAATCAAATAAAATATTACCTATTCTAATCAAATTAATTATACCATACACCTCGGTACAGCTTTTATTATTTTGAAATATGTACTAATTATTATTCTCATAAGAAAAGATATTTTCCAAAGCATCATATATAAATACTAGAGAGAAATTTTTGATGTAGATGTATCACAACCTACCCCTAGTATCCAACCTACATATGTTATGTACGTACTCTCATACATGAATTGTTATTAGATTTGCTAAAAGCTTGTTGTATAGATTTTTTTTTTCTGTCTTGTAGAAAAATGGCTCTTGTAATGACAAAGTCAGCATATTTCTATTGCTCTGTTCTTTCTTGTTAGTTTATACTTTTATCATTATTATTATGATCTTTTTTTCCCCATATGTTTGAATTATTTCTAATTTTGATTCTTAACTGTTTGATTCATATATATTTACTTCTTAAATTTATATAAAAATTGTAATGCCACAAACTAGTCATGATCACATCATGTCCATATTGTTAATTCCTAAAATAATTTGTCATATTGTATGTTATATCTTACTTTTATATGTTCTTTTCTAAATATTCTACAGTGATAATTGTGTTTGGTTTACTTTTTAATATGTGGTTAGGTTAAATTTAGAGTGAATATTTTTCCCCATTTTTCAGGCTCAACTGAAATATACAAGTTACTTTCTGATGAGCTATTAAAAACAATATTCTTCACATTCTGACACTCCTAACCCATGACTAAATGAGATTTAGAATTATCATCTGGAAATAGATGCATCATTTTGTTTAGAGGGTAAAATGTTTAGTTCAATCTTTCACCCTCAATGGCTATTTTTATTTTGCTCTTCTCTATTGCTTGCTCCTGGGGAAATGAGCTGCTATGTTGTAAGTGAGCTTAGAAGTGGATCTGAGACCTTCCAATAGACAAGAAAGTGAGCTTGAAAATGGATCCCCTTTCATTTGAACCTTGAGATGGCTGCAGACCTGACCAACACCTAAATAACTACCTTGTTTGAAACCGTGAACTGAGACAACTCAGCTAAACCATTGAGGATTACTGACCCACACAATCTATGAGATAAAAAAATGTTTGCTTCTTCAAGCCACTTCATTTTTAGAGCAATTTGTTACATAGAAATAGATAACTAGTACATCTTCCATTTCTTTTTTTATTTTATTTTTAAACTTTACATAATTGTATTAGTTTTGCCAAATATCAAAATGAATCCGCAACAGGTGTACATGTGTCAAATTAAAAAAAAATCCCAAGTGAGACAGCAATGTATGGGGGAAAGAGAATAAGACTAAACCAAGTAAAAGTTAAAGCAAAATTGTGGTCAACTCTCAACTGTCTTTAAGTAGAGAAATCAGAGATGCTAGTCTCCTAAGAGAAGGTGATTAAGAACCCTGGCTACCAGTCCTTCTGATTAGGAAGAGACAATCCAGTGCTGGGAACTAGAAGAGATGAATAGAGTTAAGTGTATAGTCTACGGCCCCAAAACGCTGCTCTACTCATGAACCAAATCTACGGCTATGGCCTCTCCTTCGCAATCCTGCATGTCCATGAGCTGTCTCATGGAATTGTCTCTTGCTTCTTTACAGACTGCTGGTTGACATCTGCTCTCAGTTGAGCTTCAGGTTCATGGTAACGCTCTGTGTTCCAATCAGTTCTGTCCTTACATGTATTTGGCACAAGAAATTATAGTTTTAATTGCATCCAAAAGCTGAAATTCCTGAGAAGGATATTTATTTAAAACCACAAAAGAAATGCTATCAAATCCTTTGGGAATAATTCTCAGGAGAGTTACATTTCCTGTCATGTGCTTTATCTCTTTCACAATATAAAAGATGAGATTTTTTTTTTCCTTCTGGAGTGTTTTAAGATCTCTGACATCTAGTTTAAAAGTGATGAACGTGCAACTTCAGTAATATCTTGCTTTAGTGGTGGGAAACATCAATTGATGGAGCTATGCCTGTGATGTTCATCCTAGTTAGTGCACTCTATCATAACCACATGTTTCCTGTTAAAATTTGGATTTGGTCCTGTCACTTGACTTGTGGAGAATAGGTTATCTTGTTTCAAAAATATCTTTGCCAACTATCAGTCATCATTAGTGGAAACATCTTTTTTTTGCTTCCTGCTTCATCCTGTCTAATAATTCAATAAGCATACTTTCTCAATCATGTCTTTGTTGTCTTTTCTTGGCTTATTCTGCTTTGCTCCAATTTTTCATCTTAGTGTAGTTGCTCCCAATGCTAGTGCCTTTTGAAAAATTGACATAAAGCTCCCTTCCCTCTCTGCTTTCATTCTCTCCACTTGCCAAGTCAGGGATCCTGGAGCCCAGAATAGATAACTTTATTTCCATTTGTAAAAGACCACCTATGAATATCTAGAGATGTATGATTATAAATAAGAGAGGTACTTGGGGAAATGTTCATCAGCCGGTTGCTCTCAAAAGGCAGTTGGGCAGGCTATTATATAAGAGCTCAGGCTTCACCATGAGTGGACCTGGGTTTTCACTGTAATTTTGCTATTTAATAGTGTGGCCTTAGGGAAAATTTTAAATGCTTTCTGGGTATGAGATTCCTTACATATTAAACAGTATTTACCTAGATATTGCTTTGAGTTTTACATGCCATAATGTATGTTCAGATCAGATCAGATCAGTCACTCAGTTGAGTCCGACTCTTTGCGACCCCATGAATCGCAGCACACCCGGCCTCCCTGTCCATCACCAACTCCCAGAGTTCACTCAGACTCACATCCATCGAGTCAGTGATGCCATCCAGCCATCTCATCCTCTAGCATCCCCTTCTCCTCCTGCCCCCAATCCCTCCCAGCATCAGAGTCTTTTCCAATGAGTCAACTCTTCGTATGAGGTAGCATCATTCCTTCCAAAGAAATCCCAGGGCTGATCTCCTTCAGAATGGACTGGTTGGATCTCCTTGCAGTCCAAGGGACTCTCAAGAGTCTTCTCCAACACCACAGTTCAAAAGCATCAATTCTTCAGCGCTCAGCCTTCTTCACAGTCCAACTCTCACATCCAGAGCACAGGAAAAACCATAGCCTTGAGTAGACGAACCTTTGTTGGCAATGTCTCTGCTTTTGAATATGCTATCTAGGTTGGTCATAACTTTCCTTCCAAGGAGTAAGCGTCTTTTAATTTCATGGCTGCAGTCACCATCTGCAGTGATTTGGGAGCCCAAAAAAATAAAGTCTGCCACTGTTTCCAGTTTCCCCATCTATTTCCCATGAAGTGATGGGACCGGATGCCATGATCTTCGTTTTCTGAATGTTGAGCTTTAAGCCAACTTTGTCACTCTCCTCTTTCACTTTCATCAAGAGGCTTTTTAGTTCCTCTTCACTTTCTGCCATAAGCATGGTGTCATCTGCATATCTGAGGTTATTGATATTTCTCCCGGCAATCTTGATTCCAGCTTGTGTTTCTTCCAGTCCAGTGTTTCTTCCAGTCCAGCGTTTCTCATGATGTACTCTGCATATAAGTTAAATAAGCAGGGTGACAATATACAGCCTTGACGTACTCCTTTTCCTATTTGGAACCAGTCTGTTGTTCCATGTCCAGTTCTAACTGTTGCTTCCTGACCTGCATACAAATTTCTCAAGAGGCAGATCAGGTGGTCTGGTATTCCCATCTCTTTCAGAATTTTCCACAGTTGATTGTGATCCACACAGTCAAAGGCTTTGGCATAGTCAATGAAGCAGAAATAGATGTTTTTCTGGAACTCTCTTGCTTTTTCCATGATCCAGCGGATGTTGGCAATTTAATCTCTGGTTCCTCTGCCTTTTCTAAAACCAGCTTGAACATCAGGAAGTTCACGGTTCATAAATTGCTGAAGCCTGGCTTCGAGAATTTTGAGCATTACTTTACTAGCGTGTGTGATGAGGGCAATTGTGCGGTAGTTTGAGCATTCTTTGGCATTGCCTTTCTTTGTGATTGGATGAAAACTGACCTTTTCCAGTCCTGTGGCCACTGCTGAGTTTTCCAAATTTGCTGGCATATTGAGTGCAGCACTTTCACAGCATCATCTTTCAGGATTTGGAATAGCTCAACTGGAATTCTATCACCTCCACTAGCTTTGTTCGTAGTGATGCTTTCTAAGGCCCACTTGACTTCACATTCCAGGATGTCTGGCTCTAGGTCAGTGATCACACCATCGTGATTATCTGGGTCATGAAGATCTTTTTTGTACAGTTCTGTGTATTCTTGCCATCTCTTCTTAAGTGCTTTTAAAAGAGTCTGGAATATAATAAATGCTCAATAAATATCAGCCTTGCCTCCCCCCAAACAAGTTGGTTTGCCAGGTATGCTGTTATATTATAGGCTTTTCTGTAATGAGATATACATTCTCTGTCATTAAATATACAAGGATGGAATTTAGCTTGTAAGACAAACATATTTAGGAAATTATGAAGCTCATTTTATAGGATTTACTTCAGGTATTTGTGGACACACAGTTGGCTGATGAGTAATGTATAACCACCTATTGTTAAATGGGTGCTCTATTATCAAGAAATGCATAATGTCTGATAGGTAGATAGTTAGATGATAGCTAGATAGCTAGATAAAATCATGAGATCACAGAATTTGAAAAATTAAAAAGATCTGAAAAAATTAGTAATGCAACCCCTAAAGTTACAGATGGAGAGGGGAGGGATGAGGCTGAGTTTATAAAAACGCAGTTCTCCCAAATTCCATTCCTGCACTATTTCCACTGTGCCAGTAGGTGGTCTGTAGATGTTTCCATAGAATCCTGCAATCAAATAACACCAAAGAATTTATAATCCTTTGCAACTATTTGTACAACAAAAAAACATTTAAAGAATTTGAATTTGTAAGTCTACTTACAGGAGATCATTACAGATTAGCTGCTTTTTTGATACAGCAAAGGATTTTGCCTGAACTATATACACTCCTCATTTGACTCCTTTTGATCATTGTGGGTAGGACAATAAATGGCCTTTGGAGATGAAAATGGATTTGAAGCATTCAACCACACACAATCAAAATGTGTTGAAAGTAATAAGTTCACTTATCAAGTAAAATTCCCAAAGTGTATAACCTTCTCTAGGCCAGTATGCTAAGCCTTTTGGCAAAGTTTATTAGCATTTTAAAAACACTAGAATGAAAAAAGAAGTCTCCCTGATTTCAGATTCAACTAGAATGTACTGAATATCAACTATGTTTCAGGGACTTTAAGGAACACTTTTTACACATATAATTTTAATTAATTTTATAACTGTATGGAGCCAGTGGAATTTATATGTAACTGTTGATAAAACTGATGTTCACAAAATCAAATTATTTATCTAGAATTACAGATATTCAAGTGAGTGAGTTAGGTTTGCAACCTAAATTTCAATTTCAAGTGTGATGTATTATACTATAATTGCCTCAGAAAACCTCTTGGGTTTTTGTGTTTGTTTTTACCAAGAAAAAACAATATTAAAAAATGTTCAGCAAAATAAAAACAAATCAAATATAATCCTATTACTCTGGTATAGCTTTGTGTTTCTGAGTGTATTTCCAAGTGATATTTATCCAAAGGCATTCATAATTTTACACAGGTCTAATCCCAATGTCTGCTCACTTTTATTATCATTCTGACTTTTGAGTATGTCACCATGTTTTTGCAAGTGTTTTTTACTATTTTTATGCGTGTAAATAAAAATAATAATTGTCCTTTGTTGGACAATGATTTATTCTATATTCCATTAACACTGAATATTTAATAGATTAATGAACAATTCGTGAATATAGTTTTTTCCTTTCGTTTGAATAATTTTTATGATAAATTTCCACTAATTAGAATCCTGAGTTCAAGAATATGGCTTTTTTTCTCTTTATATTTACTGACATATTTTTGTTGTGCTGTTCAGTCTCTTAGGTTGTGTCTGACTCTTTGTGACCCCATGGACTGCAACATGCCAGGCTTCTCTGTCCTCCACTATCTCCCAGAGTTTACTCAGACTCATGTCCATTGAGTCAGTGATGCTATCTGACCATCTCATGCTCTGCTACCCCCTTCTCCTTTTGCCTTCAACCTTTCCCAGCATCAGAATCTTTTTCCAATGAGACAACTCTTCACATCAGGTGGCCAAAGCATTGGAGCTTCAGCTTCAGCATCAGTTCTTCCAATGAATATTCAGGGCTGATTTCCTTTAGGATTGACTGGTTCAATCTCCTTGCAGTTCAAGGGATTCTCCAGAGTCTTCTCCAGCACCACAGCTTCTTTATGATTCAACTCTCACATCCATACATGACTACTGGAAAAGCCATAGCTTTGACTATAAGGACCCTTGTCAGCAAGGTGATGTCTCTGCTATTTAAAAAAAAAAATTATATAAATTTATACTTTATTATTGACCAATCTTGCTCCAATATCTACAATGTTGGAAGAATAAAAAATAACCAAAAATAGAATGAAAATGTCCACTCATTTGTGGCAGTTGACACATAGAGGACCACATACCCAGAAGGTTCTGGTGCTTGGTTTAATACTCTGTTGTTACCATCTTCAAAATTTTAATAATTTCATTTTTGACCTTGTGATTTGTAAGTGAAGCCCAATGAGACAATAAAGCAAAAGAAACAGGATCAAAAGATGATAGCATGTCTGCAGTTCCTTGGCCCCTCATTTGCACATAGCAGCATATAGCATTCCCCATGTCTTATGATCACAAAGTTCTGATGCACCTACAATGCGTGGGAGCTATGTGAAATTCAAATAAAGGTAAGCCCACTAAGCTTATGCCTGAGCGGGGATGCTAACAGCCCTGAGAAATCACATCTTTTCAATCAAATCAGAATTTGCTTCAAATGCAGAAGAAGGCAGTACACTCTAAGAAAGATGAGCCACCTAGGAACTCTATCATATCATTTCTTATCCGTGTTCCATTCCTGTAATAGCCAACCATTTGCACTGGAAATGATGATGGTAAGAAAATGAAAGATACGTCAACCCATAGTTCTTTTTTTTTCAGTCTTTCCTTACATGTAAATAAGCTGAAGATGGTGTCGATGGAATGTGCAAATGTCAAGAAATTTAAAAAAAAGCAAAACAGTTGCTTAGGGTTGTGCATCATATTCATCCTCTTGGTAAAAACGATAAAAAAATGCAGGTATGAACTATGGAAATACAAATTGTGCAGTTTTAGTGAGCTGTGTATAAATCAAATGTTCTTATATTTATATATAAACAGTGAAATTCATGCTAACTTAAAATTTTTAATTTTCCATACTTAGAACAGCATTATGTAGCAAATAAAAAAAGAAAGAGAATGCTTTCTATTTTAATACACTTAATGTTACTTTTTTCCTGCTTTTTGAACCAGGAGCCCTATATTTTCCCTTTGCACTGAGGCCTGCAAATTATGTAGCCAGTCCTGTCTTTAAGTATTGAGAAGCTGTCAAGTTTATGGTAGCGGATACATGTTTTCAAAATTCTGATTTTAACTTGAAAGCTCAGTTTTTATCATTGGCCACAAATACTGTCAGTTGCTTGCCTTGAAGTGACAGGCTCACTTCATTTTTTCTTGAGAAAATGTCTGCCAAATACTCAAGTCTGAATAACCATAGCTTCTTTCAAGCAAGAACAGTATTTCATTTTGAAATGAGGGGGAGAGTTCAGCTCTCAACAATTGCACAATGAAATAGCCATCATCTTTGGTATACAGCAGAGCTGCTTTATGCATATTTTTTCACAACAATATTAAAAAGACTTGTACTCAAAAATTGAGGTTGAATAAAATTAATAATTTATACTGCTCTATCCAAGGCCTTTTTCCCCCTTTCCTGTATATGTATGACAATGAAGAAATCTCTACCAGTATTGTTTATTGCTACTACTTTGATTCCAGGTAAGACTTCTACTTTGATTCCAGGTAAGCAGTGTATCCTCCCATGGTATTTGCATCATCTGTGTAAATGTCAACACATTTTTTTTTTAAACTACATGATTTTTTAGTATTATTATGACAATTTTGATAACACGACCTCTGGAAAGAGGGTCTCTGGGGCCTTCAGAGGTTTACAAACCACACCAAGAATAACTCCGCTAGTTGATTTATTGTAAAGGGGAAAATATCATATGTTATTTGAAATGTATTTTGTACTTAAATAAGAAATTAAGCTTCACTAAATCTTTAATCTGCAAATGGACACCAGAACCCTCATTTTTGCATGTCAAATGAATATCTATCCCACATAAAAAGGTAAAATATACTAAGGGAAGAATGAGATTTCCTCAGTCCAAAGAGCTTGACAGTGATAACCTTACTCTTTGGTTCTTTTGATAACCTTACGCTTTCGTTCTTTTACTCTTCATATTTTCACTTATGATGTCAATAGTGTTTGTCTATTCTCTTATGCTTTTGAGCTGGCTAATCCCCACAAAAATGGTCAGAGACCTTGAAATATTTCTGCCAAGAAATAAGAAGCTAAAACTAATAAAGAAATCAAGAATCAAGAAACCAAATCAAACTGAAACGATAGAGCTGGCACTTCCACTCCTTAAGTGAGCTTGTCTTTTGTCATGATATGAGGTTAAAATCCATAATGAACTAATCAGATATGATCAGAAGTCAGTCAAATTGTTCCAAAGTATCAAAAAAACTATTTGATAGTGAAGGATGATGAATAACCCTAAAAAGTATATACTCTATTTGAAACTTTAAAGATATATGTATACATATAACCCCTGTCTATAGTAAAACCATGAGTATTTTCACTTATAAAAATTAGATAAATTAAATAAAATTATGTAAATGCAAGTAAAAAGATTATCAATGATGTAGTGCATTAGGATCTAAGGATTATTATTGAATCAGTTCTACACACATGAAGTTCATAGAGAAGAAACAAGAGTACTCCAAGCAAATAATAAAAAAAAAACCTAGTATAATAATACCAATATTAGACAAAATAGAATTTAAGAAAAATTGTTAATAGAAGAACATAAAATCCTGATAAAAGAACAACTCATAAAGAAAATACAATAATCATGAATGTGTATCACTAAAACTATAATCTTGAAATATATGAAGCAAAATCAACATGATGGAGAAATTGACAAATCTACAAAATGGGAAAATTTTTTTATCTCTCTTTCTGAAATTGATAGATAAAACAAATTAAAAATAATCAAGAACATTGGGAAAATGACCAACACTGGTAGTAAGCAAGTGTTAATAATCTAATAAAATTTGACATACAGTTGACCCTTGAACAATGTGGGGTTAGGGGTGCTGATCCTGTGAGCAGTTGAAAATACACCTATGTTATAGTCAGCCCTCTGCACCTGTGGTTCTTCTAACCCACTGGATCCAATACCTACACACCATGTAGGACTGTAGTATTTACAACTGAAAAAAATCTGCTTAAAAGTGGGCCCACACAGTTCAAACCCATGTTGTTCAAGGGTCAAGTGTATTCAGTTTCCTACCCAGCACTAGGAAATGGGTATTCATTTAACTATTACAACAAAAAAATTTAGAACAATCTAAATGTTCACTAAAAAGAAACAAGATGAAAAAAATACATTCAACCATTAATATGTTCAACCATTTATATTGTTTCAATATTTTTAAGCGAAGAAAAAATGAAGACGGGACAATGCATATAGTTTAACATGCTTGTGCGTGTGTGAGTGCGTGCTAAGTTGCTTCAGTCATGTCTGACTCTTTGCAACCCTATGGACTGTAACCCACTGGCTCCTCTGTCCATGGGATTCTCCAGGCAAGAATACTGGAGTGGGTTGCCATGGCCTCCTCCAGGGGATCTTCCCAACCCAGGGATCAAACCCACATCTCTTATGTCTCCTGCATTGACAGGTGGGTTCTTTACCACTAGTGCCACCTGGAAAGCCCATAGTTTAACATGTGCATGTAAAAAATAAATCACACATACCAACAAAATATGTTTGAAAATAACTTTATGACAGGTGCTAATTCAACTATTGATAATAATTACTCTTGAGAAAGGACAAAGAAAAAGATTTACATTTTAATCATTTGCATTGTTTGAAATTTTTATGACAAGGAAGTATGTAAATATAATAGGTATAATAGAGACAGAGAAGAAGAAAGTGTGGCTTTCCCTATCCCTGGGTAATGGTAGGATGCTGCAGCAGAAAGCAAGCTCTGTATTGGCAAGACTGTGGAGAAAGAGGTGGTCTCATAATGTGAAAGTGTAAACTAATATAAGAGAAGGAAATTTGTTAGTACCAATGATCATTGACATCATCTAAATGTTTTCTGGTTAACAGTTGTATATTGATTTGTATTAAATCAAACTCATTCCTAATAGTCACAGAAGTAAAAATCAATTTATAAAAGGTTACAATTGATGTCAGTAAAAGACAGAGGGTTTGTACAATTAGTAAATACATTTAAGTTCTATCATAAATGTATTTTGAAGGGGCAGGGTAGGGAATGGTTCTCCTGAGAAAAGGAATACCTCTGACATCATGCTATACAAATCTGATGAAATATGGAATGATTATGCTTTATTTTTTCTGTAAATACTCTTTTAGCAGAAAGTATTCATTGTTCCAAAATCATTACTTTCCTGGGCTCCAAAATCACTGTGGATGGTGACTGCAGCCATGAAATTAAAAGATGCTTGTTCTTTGGAAGAAAAGCTATGACAACCTAGATGGCATATTAAAAAGCAGAGACGTCACTTTTCCCACAAAGGTCTATATAGTCCAAGTCCAAAAACCATGGTTTTTCCGGTAATCATGTATGGATGTGAGATTTGGACCATAAAGAAAACTGACCACTGAAGAACTGATGCTTTTGAACTGTGATGTTGGAGAAGACTCTTGAGAGTACTTTGGACTACAAGGAGATCAAACCAGTCGGTCCTAAAGGAAATCAACCTTAAAATACATGAAAAGATCTTTAGGAGAGTTATGACAAAATTGTAATATCCCTAACATTAACCTGGCTTCAATTCAGTATTATTTCATTTAAAATGTGATAAACCAGCAGCAAAGAGCTAGTTATTAATCGGTCAATATTACACTAAAATAACTGTTTACAAATGTTTGAATCTGTATTTGAGGACTGTTAGAGGATAATCTTAAAGAAAACATCAAAGGTATTTTGAGAAAAGGATTAAAAAGTGTGAGAAAATAATTATTTGCCTCTATAAACAGAGCAGAAAAAAATTAATGAACATAAATCCAGAAAAAAGGAAAGAAAATAAGTTCCAGTACATCCACATAAGCCAAAGTCTTTCAAACAAGCCGAAATTTCAAAGAACATTCACAGACCAAATATCAGCTTTAGGAAAAATAATGAAATGTAATGACAACTAGCAAGTGAAAGAAAAGAACACCTTATTTTCCATATATAATGTCAGTTTAATCCCAATATATCCCAATATTTAAGAAACAAAACCTGTGAGCTTTTAAAAATAAAGATATGGAAAAGAAAATCTAAATGATAATTGGGAAAATTTTATTTTATATTATCAACAGGAGATGATACATTAGTACTTCATTTCAAGGAAACAGATTCTAATTTCATGCACAGATGTTTTGGAAAAATCAATAGGTCACAAGCTGTTATTTGACTAAATTGGCCCTTTCTTTGAACTGAAAACCAACTGTTTGCCTGCCAGAAAGGAGGACTCTTTATAAATGAATAAGTAAACAAATGGAAAAAATAAGAATGGATGAATGCATGAAGATGAATATATTTTCAAGTTCTATTAGATATTAAATATAATAGTCATTAAAAATAATGAATTTTTTTGAAATTAGAAAGAGAAATAATAATAAAAAAAAACCTGTTTCTCTGATAAAAGTCCCTAAATAAGAACCAAAACATAGTTGGGAATACACAGATGGTACAGGGTATTAATGAAGTATACAAATAAATAGAGCAAAGAAAAGAACTGATTTAAATATAAGGAGAGATTAACTGGCCATTACACAAAATAAAGGACCTCGAGTTTGTAATCAAACCAAATCTATTTTCTTCTATTTAAATTCCAAACTAATTGAGAGTTAGGACTTCTGATGCAATAATTGATGAACACAGATCAAAAGGAGTTATAAGTAAAGGGACAGTTCTGAGAGCCCAAAATGACAGCTGAGTATGACAGAAATGCCAAAAGAAAAAGCTCAAATTTCTTGCATCTCTAAACACTGAAATGGCTGACTGTTTCTTTCTCAGCATGAGATGTTTAGATGTCTGAGAATTTATTACACAGATAGAAACATAATCCTTTTTTTTCAGTTGGCATTAAGCAAGGGAGAGTCTCTCATATAGAGCCAATTCTAACTTTTTAATCTCAAGGCAATGAGTCTTAATTATTCCCTGTAAATTAATTATTTGAGAAAAAATAGCAGGCACTAGAGTGGGCCACAGTCACGAGACACTGGGAAGAGTTGATGGGCAGCTGGCCTATTACCAGTGAAGGAGGAAAGCCTTTGGCCTGAGTCAAATTTTATCCAACTCACTTGTTAGATCCTGTTTAAAAAAAATCAGAGAAGCATGGAAATTATGTAGTATAGCCAAAGGAAATATTTATGATACAGTAAAATTTCAAAACTAGTATATACACTATGATGACAAGCATTCAAGGACATCATAAATGTGAAAAAAAAAAAGACTAGAAGGAATTACAGAAAACTTTTTAACAAATGGACTGGGTTAGTGGGATTATGCAACTTTTTTCCTTTGCAGTACTTAAGCAACTTTTTTGATGATGTAATGTCATTATTAAAGTCTTTAAATTTAATGAAAAAAATCATTTTAAGATTATTTAGATTGAAGGAGACTATTGTTCATTAAAAAAATACCAGTGTGCAACTTGAATTCTCCCCAAAGGGTTTACATTTTAAAACGGATAGACAAAACTAACAAGTACATGTTTCCAATCACAAATGACAGGACCTTGACTTGCTATCTATAATATTATTCACATTGTTTAAAATAAAAATTAGTCAGAGTTATAGTTATTTTGTTTCAGTTTTTTATTTTGTCTTACTGCAAAGCTAGAGATGCTAGACAAACTGGTAGACATAATAATTTCTTACCCATATAGAGGTATTAAAAGTCATAAAATAATAGCAAGTAAATTGCTAAGCCTTGCAGTACCACTAGAGAATAACACAGTAGCAAAGCTTCTTTTGGGCTCCCCAGGTGGCTCAGCAGTAAACAATCTGCCTGCCAATGCTGAGATGTGAGTTTGATCCCCAGGTCTGGAACATACCCTGGGCAAGGAAATGGCAACCTACTCCAGTATTCTTGCTTGGAAAATTCCATGGACAGAGAAGCCTGGAGGGTTACAGTCCATGGGGCAAAGAGTCAGACATGACTTAGTGACTAAACAACAACAATACAAAAAGTTTCTTTCACAGACTCTTTATCTATAAATTCCCATAGATCTGACAACCAGGGCAACTATGTCCATCACCAACAGATGCCTATGAAGTTGTGCCTAATCATTTTCATCTGTGTATTTATCTAATGGCCTGTATACTTGCTGTGTTTGTGTTTATTTTGGGTGGTGTGTTACAAACATCATTAGCTTTCTTATAAGGTACACTAACTACCATACCGTTCATAAAATAAATAAGCTACCAAGACACATTGTGCAGCACAAGAAATATAGCCAGTATTTTATAACTATGAAGGGAGCCTATAAAGTTTTGAATCACTATGATGAACACTTGAAATTAGCATAATATTGTAAATCGACTATACATCAGTTTTTAAAAGGTGGTAAAAATACTGTAAGTTGTAGGAGGTGGTACTGATGGTGTTGTTACGCTTTAGTAAATGGATTTGTGAATAGCCTTTCAGATAACCATCTATTAATAATAGAAAGACCCAATTAGATAGTATAGTTACTCAATGAAAAAAGGAGTTAGAGAAAAGTAAGCTATGGCCTGGGAAAAACAGGAGATATGAGAGACAGAAAATAAGCTGGGGGAGTTAAACTCACACATGTAGGATAATGACAGAGGAACAGTAAAATCAGGGGGAGACCTATCTGAAAGTGCATCGAGCTTTGTCATTAACTCCAAGCATCATATTTATAGGAGGACTGGTGATATGGAGAAATGGAGCATTTTTAAGGACAAACAGAAGTTTGTTTAAAGTCACACTGAATTTTTCAGTTTTGAAGAAATTTCCAGAGAAGCTTTCTTGTAGGACGTTTGAACTAAAGGGCTGGAGCTTGATGGAGAGATTTGGCAAAAGATCAGGATTTAAGAGCAACTGATTATAGATGAAGATTTAAAACAAAAATAAAGGACAGCAGCTTCTACAAAGTGAAGTTTTAGAACAGAAGGTCAAGGGATAAAATTGGAATCTTCTGATTGTTGACAGACTGGAGGAGAATGAGGAGCTAGAGATAGTGGAAAGGAGTAAAAGAAAAAGGGAGGAGTAGGGTAAAAGGGAGTTTGGGAAGGACTGAATCTGTCAACAGAACAATAGCACTGAGCTATCAAGGAGTATACAGCACAAGAATTATATAGCACAATGGGAGCTGGAAACCTTCCAGCCATCACACAAGAATAAGCTTCACATATTTCGGACTTTCAACCTCCATTTGAGGATATTAGGTTTGGCCCCTTCACTGGATATTCGATGCTTATGAGGTGGTTTAGACAAATTAATGACCACTTCCACATGGTTCTATATAAGCCTCATGGGAAGAATAAAACAGCTGGAGAAACTGCTTCCAGGGCCTTGTCGAAGTTAACTCATGGATTGAAAGATGAATCATTAGTTTATATCTATCATTGCCAAAATCATTATTTTTGTCCAATTGGCTTTGAAACAACCCCTGTTAAGGTGAATAAAGCATTTAGCAGGGGTCCCCTCATACCACAGGAAGCAGAATATTGTATCTTAATTGGAGAATCAAGCAGAAAAATTCTGCTATTCACTGTACAAAATGGGCAGATATTATTACTGATCTAAACACTCAAAATCCAGAATGTTTATATATCTGGCCCCTAGAGAGGGGGCTGCAGTATCAAAAGACAAAGAAGGTTGGAGGAAATTTGCACTGCATCCTAGCATTCCAGAGACTTGGCTGGCAAAGATTTGGCCTTTGGAACTTTCCATTTGGAACCATTAGACAGGAATCACAGCCTCTAACACATGCCCAGGGAATTGCCAAATCTGAGACTGAAGACAACATCTCCAAGAAGCAGCACGGGCGCCTGGGCCAGTCTTTCAGTGCTAGTTTCCATCAGGACTCGACATGGAAAAAGATGTCCAGTATCTACAAGAGAAGGAACAGTGGCTACCTACCATGGTTACAGTGATTACAGGAATGATTGATGACGCTGGGTACCTACAGTGGCTGTCACACACAAAGCTGGTCTATGCAGGACTGCATTAAGGCAGTATGAGATTTTAAGTCTACGTTAAATAGGAACAGATCTTGTGGTACAAAGCATAACCTTGTAGATCCTCCAGTAAATAAGCTTGTGTATGATTGTGCTGTGCTGTGCTTAGTTCTCAGTCATGTCTGACTCTTCGCGACCCCATGGACTGTAGCTCATCAGGCTCCTCTGTCGATGGGGATCCTCCAGGCAAGCATACTGGAGTGGGTTGCCATGCCCTCCTGCAGGGGATCTTCCCAACCCAGGGATCGAACCTAGGTCTCCTGCATTGCAGGCAGATTCTTTACCATCTGAGCCACTAGGGTGATTTCAGATACATAAACAAATAGGCACAGATATTTTTGTCCTTTTAAAGTTAAGAATATGAAACATTCTGGACAGTTTTGCAAGGTCCAATAAAATTACATATAAACAAATCAGACACAGTTTCACTCAATACCATCACGATTTGAAATACTTAAGCATGAAGTGTTTTCTTATGACTAGACCCCCAGATATTTGTGCAGTTCTATTCCTAAGCTCAAATTTTAAGGTACTAACTCTTTGCCCTTAAAAAAAAATTGGGGCTGTTGACTTCTAGTTTTTCTCTTGTGGTTAAAGCCCATTTAAAACAATTTAGTGAGTCTAGAAATTCTTTTTACTTGTAGTAGTATCTTGCCTGCCTCATATTTTTCCTTATTAACTTTCTCAGGATTCTCAATAAAGAGGCAAAAGAGAAAAGACTCCAGGCACTGATCTTTTCTGCTGGTGCAGATGGGTGACTTAGTGCCTCACCTCAGATGTTCAGGATCTTCTTGGTATGTTGTTGTTATATGTTGACGAGAACTTTAGGTCTTGACTTCTGTAAGTCTACAATAAACCTTGGTTTAGGGATAGGGTAAACAAACAAGTGGGTTTCCCTGGTGGCCCAGTGGTAAAGAACCAAACTGTCAATGCAAGAGACGTGGGTTTGATCCCTGGGTTGGGAAGATCCCCTGGAAAAGGAAATGGCAACCCACTCCAGTATTCTTGCCTGGGAAATCCCATGGACAGAGGAGGCTGGCGGGCTACAGTCCATGGGGTCGCAAAGAGTTGGACACAACTTAGCCACTAAAACAACAAAAACAACATCAAGGAATAAGGGGCTTCCCCGATGACTCAGCGGGTAGAGAATCTGCCTGCAATGCAGGAGACACAGGAAACATAGATTCGATCCGGGGTCCAGAAGATCCCCTGGAGGAGCGCATGGTGACCCACTCCAGCATTTTTGCCTAGAGAATCCCATGGACAGAGGAGCCTGATGGGCTACAGTCCATAGGGTCACAAAGAGTCAGACTTGGCTGAAGTGACTTAGCACGCATGCACGTAAGGAATTCACTATGGCTGCAGCATAAAGTATGTGTCAGAAAATGTATTCAGCAAAGAAAGCAAATGCCACCTTCCTTAAAAAGGATTCTAGGTTAATGGCAGGAATAACTTTTGTTACTCACCCTAGTAATAGCTTCTGTGAGAGCTACATCATTTTATATGCTTCAAGACATGGTCCTGTATTCCTCTGCAGGCACCCCTCCCCCTCCACTGCACATGCTTGATGTGTATTGACAAAAACTAAGTAGAACTGAATCTTGTTACAGCTGGCTGGGTATAAAGTGCTTTTTATTATGCAAACTTCTCCCTGCCAGTGTTTACCCACCAAACATAAATTGAAGAGCTAGTTAAGCACTTATGTAACAAACAGGAGGAGTCAACCAATGCAATTCTGAATCTCTTTTTTAAAATATTTTTTAAACTAAAGGATAGCCTTATTATAATTGTTTGGAGAAATGTTCTCCAGCTTACACCTTCCTTTTAAATATATAATAAAGTGCCAAAGAGTCTTCTTTTGCAGACAAAATCAATGCTCCTAGCTATAAGACATGAAAGGTAAAGTTATTTTATTTTCTGTGAATAAATTTGAAAGTACTGATACTTGCTGGAAATATTTGTTTACCAGGTCTCTTGCCAATTCATGTATATATTCATTCAACAACATTTTACTATATATTATACCACTTAAGTACCAAGAACCATGCAATGTATCTGACATAATAGGCAGTGAAAACAGAAACAGTCCCTAATCATGTTTAGCTCAAAGTTAAATAACACAAATAAATATATAAACACTGAAATTTTTTGTAGAAAAGGAAAATGTGAATTTTTGAGAGCATAACACATATATTTTAAAAATTAGCCTGATTTGGAGATTGGTGAGAGCTTTCCTTAAAAATTATATTTAAGTTATAATCTAAACATCGAGTAAGCGTTAACTTGAAGGAGAAATAAGACTCTTCCAGACCAAGTCTACTGGGAATTTGCTAAGACAGATTCCAGGTGCTCTCACCACACACAAAAACAGATAACTATGTGAGGAATGAGATATTAATTAGCAATTATTTCACTGGGTGCTCAGGTGCTTCAGCACTGACTCTTTGCAATCCTAGGGACTGCAGTCCACTAGGCTCCTCTGTGCGTGGGATTCTCCAGGCAAGAATACCGGAGTGGGTTGCCATGCCCTCCTCCAGGGAATCTTCCCAACCCAGGGATCAAACCCATGTCTCCTGTATTGCAGGCAGATTATTAGTGCTGAACCACCAGGGGAGCCCAATCATTTCATTATGTAAATGTAAATGTACATTTACAATATACACTTTATGTGTATACAGTTTTCATTTTAAAAAGATTAAGTGGGGAGATGCTGTGGCTACAGGAAACTGGCAATGTTATCTTTATGTACTTATCCTCATCATATGCCTTTGTAATTGGAGTGCAGAATGATGTGGTGGAGCTCCCTGTGGTCTTCTAAGAATGATATAAATCAGAGATCATAGGATAAATAGGCTTCACCTTGAGAAAGGAGTCAGATTACTTCCTGCCAGTAGATCAAGGGGGAGCTCTTTCTTTAAGGAATTCTGTAAGGGGCCCTCTACCAATTCTGTTTCCTTTAAGTCTTCATTCTCAGAAAAGAAATGGATCTAGCAAAAGTCTCCCACCAGGACACAGAAAGCAGGAAGATTTCTTTGGCAGTTTCCAAAAAGGAAGATGTTAGTATGAGACCACATCAAGTGATTGGTTTTAAACATCCAAAAAAAAAAATACCTTGTCCTAGACTAAATAAAAATGAGGCAGCATAAGGCAGTAAAAGTACTTAACTTTCTCAGGTTTATGAATGAAGATTCAGAGCTAAAGAAGCAATGAACAGCCACAAAGATGTCGTCTAGGCCTTTTTGTGCCAGGAGAACTCAAGCACAAGGAAACATATTATCCTTTCCTTCAGAGAGTGACAGAGAATGATATTTTTTGACTGCCTATTGAATTTATTTCATTTTCTTAATGTAGCATCTCTCAGTACATGATTTCACATTTGTTTATGCTCATGTAGCCAACTGTGCATTTTTACAGAAAGAGATCCGAGCTTTGAAAAAGAAGCAACATTTTTCACCAAAATGTAAATTCCTGAACAGATCGCTCTTCCCTGAAATATAAAATGTGAATAACAATTTTTCTTTTAACATTTTGTAAAAGCCTTGTAATGGTTATCTCTCAAGCAGCTAAACTCAAACGAGGTTCTCTCTACAGATCAAATCACTTCAATGAGCCAAACAGGGCAACAGAAATGTCAGTAATTGCTATCCTTTTATCTGAAGTCCTGTCTTTATGAGTTAAAAAAAAAAAAAATCAAACTAGTCTTCAAAATCTCATCAAAGAAAATCAATCAAATGTGATAGCCAAAATGGTATTACAGAATCTGTTTTCATTTTTGATTAAAGTTTACATAAAGCTATTCAGAATCCAGACTTACTGCTATCTAAAATTTTAAATCATCCAAATGCTGTTGTGTGCTAAGAGTGTGCTTGCACACAGATGGAAAGTCCAAAAGAGGCATATTCCCTCTGACAACTGGTTCGGTGAATTCTTGAATGATCACAAAGAATTTATGTTGCTGTCCCTGTGGCCCAAACCTCTACTGTGTGAGCACCCCATGGATTTGTAGCAATCAACTCGCCAAGAAGACCCCTGTAAAGCATTCTATCAGTTCTCAGAGTTTTCTTCTCCCTCACTTTTTTCCACTATTATTGATAGGGAGAGTTTTTCCCTCATTAATAGCTCACATTCAATTCTCATGCTCCTTTTGGTAAAGCTTCTCTTGCATCAAGGCTGTTAGAAGGAGTGGTGCACATCAGGCAATGCCTGTTTCATTCCCTGTGAGCATCAAACAACTGTCATTCTGCTAAATGAGTTGTCATTAGGCAGAGCTGTCTGGAGCCACACAGAAAGAAATCTAACTTAAGTAATGACTGTTGCAGGGGCCCTGATAGAGTTTAGAGGCTAGGGGTCCCCTTCCCCCACTTCCCAGTACCTTAAGCAGTCTTTCTAGAGTGGGGATGTGTGTCCTGGGACTGGTGACCTCAAATTACCTCTGAAATGTGGCACAGTACTTCACCTCTAGCATGAATATTCCCTCTTCTCAGCCAGCATTATTGGCAGGCACCTCATACACTGCCAAGCATGTACCAGAGTTGGGAATGATGATTAAGTTAGGATGACTTGCAAATATAAATTAGTAATGGTATCCTTAATTCACTTTAGAATTTCTGTGGGAAATTATGGCCTCGGCTTCCTTGGTCTTCTTTTATAGTTTTATTATGGTAATTTCAATATTAACCCCCAATTCAGACTTTATCATACTAATGAATATTCAACCCCCACACCTGTCTCTCTTTCTTTCATATAAATGGTACATTTTCATATGCCCATATTTCATTTTCTCATGCCAAAATGTGTATTTTGTGGTTTATTGCTTTTCTATTGAACTCCTAAATTTGGACAAAATTAAAAAATAATCATATTTGTGAAGTAAGAACTTTTCTAAAGATGAAAAGGTTATCACACATTGATTCAAAAAAGCATTAATTATTAATAGATCCCTCTGAGAACAGTTGTTCCCCAGATGAAGTCTTTCACTACTTAGAGGCTTACAAAAATATTAATGGAAATCTTCAAGTTACTTTAAATATTTCAAAAGTTAGTATTTATGTACTTGCCCAAAACAAGACTGCCTATAATGGACTAACTAAAATGTCAAGTTTCTTTCTTTTGGCTGGAGTTATATCATTCCTTCAAAATTCTCAAGGTGATCTCAGCAATTTTACCATTCCTCCCATGGATATATTATTGTACATAATATCTCAGTTCAGTTCAGTTCAGTTCAGTCGCTCAGTCGTGTCCAACTCTTTGTGACCCCATGAATCACAGTATGCCAGGCCTCCCTGTCCATCACCAACTCCCGGAGTTCACTCAGACTCACATCCATCGACATAATATCTACTGATATGCTACTGTTGTTGTTGTCATTTAGTCGCTAAGTCGTGTCCAATTCTTTTGTGACCCCATGGACCATAGCCTGCCAAGCTCCTCTGTCCATAGGATTTCCCAGGCAAGAATATTGGAGTGTGAGCCATTTCCTTCGCCAGGGAATCTTCCTGACCCAGGGATCAAACCTGCGTTTCCTGCTTGGCTGGTGGATTCTTTCCCACTGGAGCTGCCTGGGAAGCCCACTGATATGCTCTATATCATAACTAAATGAATCCTTGATTACAGCTATGTGCATTAATTTTCACATAATACCTAATAACTTTATTACATAGCATAGTCAGGATAAGAATATTAACCTTGAATATAGAGGAATTTGTGAAAAAACAAAGTTTGCAATCCCTTTACAAGAGTCATCAGCTAGTTAGTGAAGAGCAGAGAGCAGCAGTGCTGTCTGGAGATGAGGAGCTGGGCTGTCACCCAGGCTCCCCTACCAGCCCCTTCATCAATTTCTCAATATTTATCAACTTCACAATATTCAGTGCAAATATAAATCTGGGTAAAGTGACAGTCACTATGTCAGGTATCTCTATGAACATTTATCTCAGGCTGGTGATAAGCTCTTACTGGCATTCACACTTTTTAAAAGAAAAGTGAGGAAATGAATTATATTAAATAAATGTAACTTGTTGAACAAAATCTTTCAGAGTATAAACTCCACTGATGAGGGATTAAGAATAACAAAAGGGGTCTTGGAAGGTAGAAAGTGTGAGATTCAGCATTCTAATCTATTTACTCATGATCATTTTTATTTTTTATTGAGATATAATTGGCAAATAACATTGTATTAGTTTTGTGTGTACAACATAGTGATTTCATATATGTGTATATTACAAAATGATTATCACAATGTGCATATTTTTTAAACCAGACTACTTTAGCTAGCAAAACTTGCTTGCAGGTGCATAATAGATCTTAAATATTGTGGTTATGCATTACCACAATAGTTAACATTCATTTATCAGTTGTAATAGTTACAATTATTTTTCTTATGATGAAAACATTTAAGTTCTATTTTCTTAATAACTTACAAATATACAATACAGTATCATTAACTACTATCATGTTGTATATTACATACATTACATAAGTAAGTTATACTTACTTATAACTGGAAGTTTGTACCTTTTTGACAACCATGGAATGAGTGAAGGTGGTTAATGATCATTTTTATCTCTAACTTTTGTTCTTGATAAGGTGGAGAAAATGCAGAAAACTACAGAGAAGAATATAACAGCCTATATTTAAACCCTCACCGAATTAATGGAAGTTTATATTCTGTCATTTTTTGCTTAATTTATTTTATAAAATAACAAAGCTTTTTAAGTTAACATTAAAACCCTTTTTGATCTCTCATGCAATCCCAGTTCCCACATTTCTTCCCCAAACTCAACCATTGCCATGAATTTATATCTTCCTAATGAAGTCACAAAGAGTCAGACACGACTTAGCAGCTAAACACAACAATGTTTTGAAGCTTTTGTTGAATATATTCGTGTGTCCCTAAATAGTATATATTATTGCTTTATGTGAATTTTAAATTTTACCCAAATGCTATCATACTTTAGATATTACTTGGCACTTTGCTTTTATTAAACTCAACATTGTGTTTTAAATCACTTAGGTTTAGTTTTATTTTATTATTGAATAGTAATTATACCACAATTTATCTTAATGTTCTTACTAATGGACATTCAGGTTATTTCCTAATTTTTTGGGCTACAAACAATACTGCACTAAAAATAGTTATGTGTGTCTCCTGACACACATGTCTAGGAAGCAAGATGCTTAGGTAAAAATACAACAAATTCAAAGCCTTCCAATGGTTCTAGGATAAAAATCCACAGGGTTTAGATGATAAAAAGAGCTCATTAAAGCAAGCATGGGAGAGAAACAACATTATCTCTTTTGGTAACAGAACAGTCTTGATGAGGAGGTTAATATGTTTTAAATGGTGTCTTTACAAAATACATTAAATAGAACTAAGGAAAAATACATTTAATTTTTGATTACAGAATATCACTCCTTTCTGTAAGAGAAAACCATTCAAAGCAGGTAAAGTGATTACAGAAATATTCAGTTTCCGACAAGAGCGTGTTCTCACTCTTGCATCCTCCCTTCTGGATCTGGCCTGAGTTCTGAATTTTCAGCATCACCTCTCCAGCGTAGTCCCTCCACTCTAGCCAAACCGCCCCACTTACCACACTCTAAGCAAAACTTCTATTGATACTTCACCTCTTCCATGCCTTTGCTCCTGGTGTGCCCAGCCTGGAGAGCCCCTGCCCCAGTTCATGGCGGTTTTTCTCTCCTTTCCATTCCTGTAATCTTAGTCTGAGCATCTCACTCATACTTAATCACTGGCATCTTTGTTGCAAGTGACATATGTTTTGACATAATGCAAATCAGGTCTTCAAGATCTCAGCCAAGCAGTTTTCAGATTCTGCTGCCTTCAAGTTAAAGGGTTGTATAACAATGATACATTTATCCTAGTCTTTTTCCTCAGAGGCAGAACTTTTCTTTCAAGGTTTTGTGAGTCATAACAATGGTACCCATGTTAATGAGACTACTGTATTATAATAAACATAACCAGCATTTGTGAATAGTTTCCTATGGCTCCAGGTCTGTGCTAAATATTCGATATGTACTATTTCATCAATTCTTAAATGGCTCTGAAGAAATGAAGGCGCAGAGAGATTAAATAAGTTGCTTTAGGTCACACAGCTGGTAGGCAGTTGAGTCAGGCTTCAAACACAAGTCTGTCTCATTTCGCAGCCTGATCACTTTACATTGCCTTCCCTGTTAATAATTAAAGAAATATGTTCCCTTTCTCTATAGAAAGCTATTTAAAAGTACAATATCCAAGGAAGGAAAAGCAGCAGGGAGGAGTAACGAGAGTGTTGAATCTGGATCCACTTCACCTTGAGTTCAAATTCTACCTCTATTATTTACTAGCAGCATGCAGAGTTATTCTTACAGTCCTAGTTTCTTTAAGATAGAATGTCCCCCAAGATCCTTGTCTGCTGATACACAAATAATATGCAGTCTTTGTAGATTTTCTTATTCTGTGTTGTCATAGCATTTGTTGCATTTCTCTGTTTCAGTAGCTATATCATATCATTCTTCTGTATATTTTTTCATTATATTCATTTTTTACCTACTTGATATGTTGGGGGCTTCCCAGGTGGCACAGTGGTAAAAGAATCTGCCTACCTAAGAATAAAACCACCATATGACCCAACAATGCCACGTTTAGGCAAATACCCTGAGGAAACCAGAACTGCAAAAGACACATGTACTCCAATGTTCATTGCAGTACTATTTACAATAGCTAAGACATGGAAGCAACCTAGGTGTCCATCAGCAGATGAATGGATAAAGAAACTGTGGTACAGATACACAATGGAATACTACCCAGCCTTAAAAAGGAAGGCATTTGAATCAGTTCTAATGAGGTGGATGAATCTAGAGCCTATTATACAGAGTTAGATAAGTCAGAAAAAGAAAAACAAATATCATATATTAATGTGTGAATCTAGAAAGATGGTACTGATGAGCCTACTTGTAGAGCAGCAATGAAGATGCACACATAGACAACAGACTTGTGGACAAAGGTGGGAGGGAGGAAGGAGAGGGTGAGCTGAATGGAGAAAGTATTATGGAAGCATATACATTACCATGTGTAAAATAGATAACCAGTGGAAATTTGCTGTATGACTCAGGGAATTCAAACTAGGGCTCTGTAACAACCTAGAGGGGTGGGTAAGAGTGGGAGGTAAGAGGGAGATTAAAGAGGGAGGGGACATGTGTACACCCATGGCTAATTCATGCTGATGTATGGCAGAAGTCAAACCAATATTATAAGGCACTTATCCTTCAATTAAAAATAAATACATAAAAAAAGAATCTGCCTGCCAATGAAGGAGACACAGCAGGTGCAGCTTCAACCCCTGGGTCAAGAAGATCTCCTGGAGAAAGAAATGGCAACCCATTCCAGTATTCTTGCCTAGAAAATTATATGGACAGAGGAGCCTGACAGGCTCAAGTTCATGGGGTCACAAAGAGTCAGACACGACTAAGCATGCATGTGTGCACAATGCCAGATACACGAACACAATGGTGAAATTCACACAATAGCCCTGCTCTCATAGAACTTAGATTCCAACAGAGAGTGAGAGAGATAGTTAAATAAGAACAGATTTTTTAAAAATACCTTTATAAAAATATAAAGCTAGATAAATTCTATATAAAGAGCTAAAATTTGGGTGATAGAGAGCAATTTGCTAGTTATTTTAGACTGAGGAATAAGGAAAGACATCTCTGAGAAAGTGAAATTTAAGCTACTAAATGAATCACAAGAAGGATTTTAGCCTTGCAAATATTGGGTGAGAGGAAGTCTCAAGTAGAGGAAAGAGCTAGTAGAAAGAACCCAGGTTCTTGCCCTACTGGACCATGAGCTCCACCCAGAACCACTTTTATGCGTTTCTGATTGCTTCCCTATGGTGTATTTTAGCATGCTACTCTATTCTTTATTAATGAACCGCTGCTGAAATAATGTGTGCGATAAATCATATAATTTCTCTGCTTAAAATCTTTCAGTGACTTCTTATTGGATGCAGAATAAAGTCCAAAACTGTAATGTGAAAGCTTTAAGAAAATAAGAATCACACATGTCTGGTTTGCCCTATTTCCAAGCCCTGGCATGAAGTAAATGCTGTACTCATAGAACAACAATAAACAAACATGCAAAAGAACCTGAGCTCTGTATCCCAGTCCTTCAGTTCCCCTCAAGGGATTACGACTCACTTTCCTGTTTATATTTTAAACCACTCCCTTACCAGTGCTGGCCCTTTGCCATTCAGCATATGCATTTTTTTTCTACCTGAAAAACAAAACCAACTGACAGTAACAACAAAAAAATATTTCCATTAGCTGGCACATTCTTCCTTCCTGAGTGACACAGATTCACTTGTCATTCACACTTGGAATGTTGTTTCTATCCACATTTGTAAGTTGTCCTAACATACCAGGTGGCAAACTGGTAAAGAATCTGCCTTCAATGCAGGAGACATGAGTTCAATCCCTGGGTCAGGAAGAGGAAATGGCAACCCACTCCATTCTTCTTGCCTGGAAAATTCCATGGAGAGAGGAGCCTGGTGGGCTGCAGTCCATGAAGTTGCAAAGAGTCAGACATGACTGAGCAACTGAGCAGGCACATCTAACGTACATAACCACCTAATCAATGAGCGTATTTTTTTTCTCACCTTACTAGACTACTAGACTTCCTCTGATGCTGCCAATCTCATGTTCCTGTATTTCACAGAACATTGCTTCTGATAAAGAAACTCACTTCACAGCAAAAGAAGTGTGCAATGGGCCTATGGTCATGGAGTTCGCCATTATATCTTACTATGATCTTCACCTCCCTGAAGCAGCTGGTTTAAGAGACTGGTGAAATGGACTTATTACAGTTCCAGTTAAGTGGCAATTCTTTGCAAGACTGGGGCAAAGTTCTCTAGAAGGCTGTGTATGCTTTGAATCAGCATCCAATATATGATATTACACCTCCAAAAGCCAGGATGCAGGGGTCCAGAAATCAAAGAATAGAAATGGGAAAGGACCATTCAGTAATACCCCTCGTGACCCACCAGCAACATTTTTGCTTCCTGTTCCTGTGACTTTATCCTCTGCTGGCCTAGAGAGCTTAGATCCAGAGAGAGGAATGCTTCCACCAGGAGACACAACAATGATCCATTGAACTGGAAGTTAAGACTGCTCCCTGGCCATTTTGGAGCACCCCTCAAATAAAGTCTGTCACTGTCTCCATTGTTTCCCCATCTATTTGCCATGAACTGATGAGGCCAGATGCCATGGTCTTTAGTATTCTGAATGTTGAATTTTAAGCCAACTTTTTCACTCTCCTCTTTCACTTTCATCAAGAGGCTCTTTAGTTCTTCTTTGCTTTCTTTCATAAGGGTGGTGTCATCTGCATATCTAAGGTTATTGATATTTCTCCTGGCAATCTTGATTCCAGCTTGTGCTTTATCCAGTCCAGCATTTCTCATTATGTACTCTGCATATAAGTTAAATAAGCAGGGTGACAATATACAGCCTTGACGTTCTCCTTTCCCGATTTGGAACCAGTCTGTTGTTCAATGTCCAGTTCTGTTACTTCTTGACCTGCATACCGATTTCTCAGGAGGCAGGTAAGGTGGTCTGGTATTCCCGTCTCTTTCAGAATTTTCCACAGTTTGTTGTGTTCCACACAGTCAAAGGCTTTGGCATAGTTAATAAAGCAGAAGTGGATGTTTTTCTGGAACTCTCTTGCTTTTTCAATGATCCAATTGATGCTGGCAATTTGATCTCTGGTTCCTCTGCCTTTTCTAAATCCAGCTTGAACATGTGGAAGTTCACAGTTCACGTATGGTTGAAGCCTGGCTTGGAGAATTTTGAGTATTACTTTGCTAGTGTGTGAGATGAGTGCAATTGTGCAGTAGTTTGAGTATTCTTTGGTATTGCCTTTCTTGACTGGAATGAAAACTGATTATTTGGGCGAGGGGTCGGGGGGGGAGCTCCAAAATCACTGCAGATGGTGACTGCAGCCATGAAATTAAAAGACGCTTGCTCCTTGGAAGAAAAGCTATGACCAACCTAGACAGCATATTAAAAAGCAAAGACATTACTTTGCCAACAAAGGTCCATCTAGTCAAAGCTATGGTTTTTCCAGTAGTCATGTATGTATGTGAGAGTTGGACTATAAAGAAAGCTGAGTGCCAAAGAATTGATGCTTTTGAACCATGGTGTTGGAGAAGACTCTTGAGAGTCCCTTGGACAGCAAGGAAATTGAACCAGTCCATCCTAAAGGAAATCAATCCTGAATATTCATTGGAAGGACAGATGCTGAAGGTGAAACTCTAATATTTTGGCCACCTGTTGCAAAGAACTGACTCATTTGAAAAGACCCTGATCCTGGGAAAGATTGAAGGCACAAGGAGAAGGGGACAACAGAGGATGAGATGGTTGGATGGCATCATCGACTCAATGGACATGAGTTTGAATAAACTCCAGGAGCTGGTGATGGACAGGGAAGCCTGGCATGCTGCAGTCCATGAAGTCGCAAAGAGTCGGACACAAGTGAGCAACTGAACTCAACTGAACTGGCCATATTGAATTCCTTATGCTTATAAACCAACAGGCAAATAAGAGTCATGGTGTTGGCTGGTATGATTATTCCTGAATATTACAAAGAAATTACTATTACTCCATCATGGAGATAGGGAAGAGTGCACGTGGAATCAATACAAAAGATCTCTTAGGACATCTCCTAGTATTAACATGCCCCGTAATTAATGTGAAGGGAAACTACAGCAACCCAACCCAGGCAGGACTGCAAATGGTGCAGGCCTTTCAGGATTGAAGATTAGAATCACCCTATCAGGTGAAGAAGCATGTTAGTTGAAGTGTTTGCTGAAGGCAAAGGAAATATAGAATGGGTAGTAGAAGTTATAAACACCAGCTAGACTACGTGACCGCTTATGGAAATGAGAACTATAATTGTCATGAGTATTTCCTCCTAATTTTCCTATGCATATGCTTGTGTGTGTGTGTATATGTATGTATGCGTATATATGTATATTATATGCCTTTCCTGGTGACTGTATGTATATGGCTTTCCTGGTGACTCAGACAGTGAAGAATCTGCCTGCAATGTGTAAGAACCAAGTTTGATCCTTGGGTCAGAAAGATCCCCTGGAAGGGAATGGCAACCCACCCCAGTATTCTTGCCTGGAGAACTCCATAACAAAGACTACAGTCCATGGGGTTGCAAAGAGTTGGACACGACTGAGCAACTGACACACTTATTCTATTTCTCTGGAAAATCCTAACATATTCCCTCTTTCCTAAACTTTTGGTTTTCCTTTTATTTCTCCAGTTACCCATTAATCTTCCTCATGAGTTGTTCACTCCTCACTTTCCTGCCCTAAGTAATTTATGCTCATCTCTTTGTTCTTTTTGATTTATGCATAATACCTGAAGAAATAAACCCAAACTCATAGCAACACCTAATGCCTATATAACTATAATACTCATATCTTACTGTTACCCTAGGTATTGTCTGTATGTCACAGACCTGTATAATAATGGTCATTATTTACTGATTGCTTATCACAATATAGGAACTGAGCTTAAAACTTTACAAATGCTTTTTATTTCTCCAAACTTCTGAAGTAGAGGAATAATTATTTTCATTTTACACAGGAGGAAACAAGGGCTTTGACAGGTTAATCGTTTTGCCCAAGACTACACAAATAGGGACAAATCTGGTCTTTGAATACAAGTTGCCTGACTTTGGAGTCCATGGTCTTAAGCACTATATTATGTTGCTTTATATTCAAGGGTTATTTAAGTTAAATTCTTTCATGCATCTTAATTGCAAATTGTGTTGAATATAATTCATAAGGATCCAAAACTGAATATCATGTATTCAGAAAAGATTTTCCTAAAAATATGCTTCTGCCTAAGGAAACCTTATGTTTTACTGTTCTATTTGTTTAAAATTGCTTATCTGTGCATTTCTTCACAAAGCTTTTCTTGGAAGAAGAACCTTCAGGATAAAACAAAACCTATTAAAGCACAGAATGTATCTGCTTTGATCAATGGTTCAGGATAAAATTTCCAGCCTGGATTTTTGTTTTGTTTGGTTTTGTTTTACTTTGCTCTTGGTTAATGCTCTAGTGGGCTCTTTACACCAGGAAATGGTGGATAATCAGTTTATTAATGAATGAATTTCTTTTCTCTAAGGAAGTAGATGAGACAGACATATGGAGAAGAGATGCTTAACCAGGTTATTAGACAAATGGATCAAACATTCAAGTGTATAAAGGCAAAGCAAAATGCTGAAACAGAGAGTGGGTAAGGGCATGGGGCTGCAATTAGATATGAGTTCCGCAGCCAGCTTGAAATTTGACCATGGGAAATCATTTACACAAGGTTGCTCCATATTTGCATGTGTCATATTCCTCATGTATAATGATAGTAATAGCTACTTCTTAAGATTCTTGTAAGTGGTAATAAGATCTGCTGTGGGTAAGATAGTGCCTTGAAAAGTGAGAGTGTTAGTCACTCAGTCATGTCGACTCTTTGTGACCCCACGAACAGTAACCTGCCAGGCTCCTCTGTCCATGGAATTCTCCAGGCAAGAATACAGGAGAAGAATCCCTTCTCCAGGGGATCTTCCCAACCCAGGGATGGAACCCAGGTTTCCCTCATTGCAGGCAGATTTCTTTACCATCTGAGCCACCAAGAAAGCCTTACACACAGTAAATATTCAACCAAAGTTGGCTGGGTTATTATTACCTATGCATTCTTAACATCCACCTACTCTGAATGCTCTACCATGAGACCACATGCCAGGCAGTCATGGCTGCTGTCCGTAGCATTGCAGTGTATTCTATCAGACATGCCATCTGGTTTAGATAAAGATATTAGTATATGTTTCTAATTCCACCTTAGAAGAGGAAGCATGCTAGTGAGCCATGACTGCTTAATGACAGGAAAACCACCTGGAATCCCTACACACTTAGCAAGGTGTGGCAACATTAACAGTTTGTGTAGAATAGAGAAAAATTAGACTTAACTCTATCTTGTTTCAGTCTCATACCTGACTTAATCAAACTGTCTGAATATATAAACAGCATGAAGATTGAAAAGCAAGCCCAGGGAAATCCAGAGAAATATTTTGTATTTTTACATAGACTTTTTCATGGGCTTCCCAAGTGGCGCTAGAGGTAAAGAATCCGCCTGCCAATGAAGGAGACAAAAGAGACTCCGGTTCCAGAAGACCCCCAGAGGAGGGTGTGGCAGCCCACTCCAGTATTCTTGCTTGGAGAATCCCCATGGACAGAGAAGCCTGGGGGGCTACAGCACATAGGGTTGCACAGAGTCAGATACAACTGAAGCAACTTAGCACACACACTTGGATGGTAAAAATAGTCATCCAAATTTATCTACAGTAATTATATTTCACATCTGTATTTACTGTGTATGGTACTTTTTCTGTACATACTAGTTAATTTGATCCTTATAAAAATACTGTAGGCTAAGGAAACTACCATTTACCTATCACCAATTTATATGTTCTAAATATTTTCATTCTTGGAAGTTTGGTATAAATTTTCTGATTTCATGGTTAGTGTGCCACAAAGAGCATTCGCTCCAAAGTTTCCTCATTTAAGAGACTATGACTTTCTCCTAGGATACTTTTATGCTGTAATAAAGTCCTAATTAATGGATTTATCCATTTACTGTATAATAACAATGACAACATTAGGTTGTGCAAATCCAAGAGCTTCGTATTACTGAGTTAGCATGTATTTTCCCATTCTGTCTAGGTTCTCTAGCCCCAAAACACTTTTAGTCATGAGCTTCACTATTAAAACATGATCTCTCAGGAAGTGCTTACAAAATGTTAAAGGAAGACACAGAAGGAGGAAAGAGGAAACTGATGGCTCAGGGAAAAATTGCCTAACTTCCCTTTCTCCTGTGGCACCATTCTTTCCATTTTCCCTACAGAGGCCCTCACGTTTCCAAATCAGGTTCCTTTTGACCAACACACAGCAAGAAGCCAAAATGCTAAGATGCCGAGTTTGTAGCACAAGAGGGTTTATTCACAAGGCAGCTAAGTGAGGAGATAGCAGTACACATCAGAGACTTGGGGTATTTGTGAGATGGAGAATAAAGAAACAGGGTGTCTGAGATGTGGCGAGCATGGGAAAAAGTGATCAGAAAAGGTGCAGACTCTTGGTTCTACACAGGCATACCTAGGGACAGGCCCTGCACATTCAAAAGATTACCGTGCACACACATATGCCCTGTGGAAGGGTCAGTGGTGCCATCCAGTATTAACCAGCTCCGCTCAAACAAGATACAGCTGACTAACTCCAAGTTCCCAGGAAAACAACTCAGGCCAGCGTCCTGCTTAGGCTGTGTGCTGCTTGAAGGGCATCCTTGCCTTTTGTGGCAACAATTAAAACCTCCTTGATTAGTGAAGGCAGGTTAAAGGTGAAATGGGTTTGACTAATGATTACCTGTGGTTTTACTCAAGCTGCCAGCATTCTAGCCACTCTCCTAGACCTGACCCTCCTTTAGCTGAAATTTAAGATGCCCCTAAGTACAGAGGACACATCACTGATTCCATGCAGTTCTGTAGAAACAGCTGACTAGGGACCACTTGGCAGGATTGTTCAAGATGCTCTTGGCAACGTGTTTGATATCTCGTCCCGGGAGCTCCCAAATAGGTCTCTCTGGCCTGTGACATCCTCTCTCAATGCAGCTACAGCTTTGTGCATCTCCTTTGGGGAGGAAGCACCTCACAACCAGCTGTTCCCTCAGTGCATCTCTGACCTTGATCTGGGTCACAGATCAGTGAACCAATCTTGCATCCCTCAGTGCCTCTAAGTTCCATGCACCCACACAAAATCAGGATGAGAACTCAGTGTTCTTTCACATATTTTGAGCAAAAATAAAACCCTCAACTTTGTACATAGCAAAAATAATGCAAATCTTCCCCAAATCTAATAAATGCAAATCTTTCTCAATCTAGTAAACCTATATTTGAGACAACAAGTAAGTTCATCCAAATGGATGTTTATTTTCAAATCGCTGAATGCATATGTAAAAACCACCATTTTCCCACACACTAGAAAATTCTATGATTAATACTATCAACATCATTTGAAATTCAAGTTTACTAATATGCTCTTTACTCTTGCACAAAAACTCAAAGTCCCATTCTGACAAGGTTGGACGTGCTTCTTTTGTAGAAGAGATTAATTATATTTACATAAAGAAATAGAAAACAATATTAGCATGACATTTTCCCCTCTACTTTGAAGACTCACTTTTCATATAACTGTTTGTGACTGTCTCCTTTTAGGGGTCAGTGCAATTCTAAAAGATTTCAGCTGACTCAGAAAAAAAAAAGTGTCATTGGGTTCAATTAAGATGTGTCCAAATTAGCACACTTTTTTTCTTATCTCACTGTGAAATATACTCAAGAGTAACCCTGTGGGCTTTGGAAGGAAGTTCCATTTCTGGTTGTCCTCCTGTCATCACTATTGCTCTCACTGTGTGTCTGGAAGTAAATGGAAGGGGGATCCTTAATAGAGAGAAGCTGTTCTCATTCTAATTTCCGGACCAAGTACCCCCAGGGCATCAAATTCTGATTCCCTGAGAGTGACACCACAGCCTCTGCCTTTAGGAAAGCAATGCTGGTTCAAAACTCAAGGAATCCACTCACCCACCTTAACTAATAAAACCGGCACATGTATAGCACTTTCACAGAAATACCTTTCACATATATTATGTGAAATCTGTCCCCAAACCTAATGAAGTGGATATTTTAAAGATTAAAAGTCTCTTACTATATGTCCAATAAAGTAAATCATGAAGGTGACTTATCAAGTCAGACAGCACATTAGTGGTGGAGATAGGATTCAAAGCCAGACATTAGACTAAAGGAAAGGCCATCTTGCTATGGCCCTGCCCCACCCCCTCTTTTAGAGTAGTAACATGCCTGAATATAACCTATTGTATCACTCTGTGTACTGCTATATTATATCATTATGTACCTGCATGCCTGTGAAGTAGTAGATCATCAGATCTTCTGTGTAGAGAAACATACATGCAAGCATACACACACACACATTTGGGTATGTCCCCTGAATGTGTATAATGCATACACATATACATACCACACAAAATTCTATCCCAAGATTCACTTTCTAAGAAGCAGTGTTCTTACAGATTGTTATTTGTATTATCATGAGATTTTTTTTTATTGAATAGTGACCACAGTATGAGTGGTCAAACAATCTTTATGCTAAGTTTGTGCTAAGGAACCACCATCAGTAAATCTAGATCCCCCCTCCATATACCAACTACCCTTCGATTAACTGCACTGATCCAATTAAAGAATGTATTGAATGGAACTGAATCATAGAGTCAGAAAGTGGAGCATTTCTTTCACTTTCAAAAAGTGAAAGCTTTTTATATAAGATCATTACATCATTTTCATTGTTTCCTTGTAGGAAGAGAAAGAATAGTATTTGTTTAACATGTTCTAATACAAAGAGAACTTTAGCACAGAATATCTGGTTCAATCTTCCCATTCACCAATAAAATTAAAAAGTAGCTGTGGTTTTTTTTTAATCCCATTTCCCAGATGAGGCCCAGAGACCCTAAATAAATGGCCCATGTCCTCATACTGATAGGTGCCACAGTCTGAATCCCAACACAGGGATCAACTCTTGAGCTAATGTGTCTTTCCTCTCACCACCCCACATGCCAGGAGTACTCCAGAAGGCGCGAGAGGGTGGGAAGCTAAACTGAGGGAATCGGGGAAGACAGGCTTGACTTGTGCAAATCCAGAGCCAAGGCAAAAGCTAGATTCCTGTGTTCTCATTTCTACTGTTGGGCTGTCTTTGCCCACCCTAACCTTGTCACAAAACAAGGGGAAGCAGATCCTGGAGAAGGAAGAAAATGAAGGGAGATACCAAGTACTCAAGAGGGTGCTCTCGTAGATCATTTACTATCTGGAACAAAGACACAGAGTGGTGGATTAGTTAAAGTTGCTTTAGTTGCCACAGTCTTTATCACCTCTTCCCCTCAACAAAGATATAATATTTATTGTAGAAAATGTGGTTTATATTCAAACACAGTTTCAACACAATCTTCTAGCTACACCCTTCCTCCAGTGCTTTCAACCAGATTATTACCCCTAAACTTCTCGCTATAGAAATGTGAGGCCATCACTTGTTCCTTTATATTACAGCTAATGCTTCTTTATTTCCTAGGGAAGTGATCCACCCCACCCTGGTATAACCCATAGTATGCTATGTGGGTAGCTATGAGAGAGTGCAAGACAGAGATTCAATTCTCAGTTATGGACAAAGGAAAGTTTATACAAAAATTAGACCAAGAAGTTGAAGTAAGAAGTGGGGAGGAGAGTAGAGGAGACTTAGAGGAGTTACGGAATATTAATAGAAATATTCCTAATGAAACTCAAGCACAGATGTACAAGGTCAGATTTCGGTGTGGGGGGGAGGAATCACTAAGGAAAAGTAAATAATTTGAGGGGGGGAAAGTTTAAAAATGTCTTCATTACAGCGACAATTTGGGGCAAAAATAAAATCAGAAGAGGAAGAGAGCTATCAGGACTTCATACGCTACAAAGCCTAAATTAGCTTTCAGTTTGGGAGAAAGTACACTACCAGACGCCAGGTTCAACCAAAATGCCTCTGGCAAAGGCAGAAACACTAACAAAGCAACCTGCAGCTGAGGAACAAATGGCTGGGCATTAAACAGAGAGGCCGGTCCTCACACACCAGCTCCTTCAAAAAGACTGATGTCTGTGCCCTGGGACATCACAGGAACTTTCCACACGTAATGTGCCTTCATGAGATCCAGAGAGCTGCCACAAACCAAACCTCTGTTCTACATCCTAGAGCCATTAAATACAATAAAATAAAATGTATATAGCACTCAAAGTACCTAAGCAAAATTTAAGCTTAAAATTTATTAAACCTGCCCTAGGATGATTTTTCCCACACACTTCAAGGAACAGGGGAATATGCGCCCAAGAATTTTGTACTGGTAAGAAAACACAACCTCAAGAACAACAGAATGAGTCAATCTTAAAGGAAATCAACCCTGAATACTCATTGGAAGGACTGATACTGAAGATGAAGCTCCAATACTTTGGCCACCTGATATGAAGAGCTAACTCATTAAAAAAGACCCAGATGCTGGGAAAGATTGAGGGTAGGAGGAAAAGGGGATGACAGATGATGAGACGGTTGGACGGTATCACTGATGCAACAGACATGAACTTGGGCAAACTCCAGGAGATGGTGAAGGACAGGGAGGCCTGGCGTGCTGCAGTCCATGGGGTCGCAAAGAATCTGACATGACTTGGCAACTGAACAAAGAAAACACAACTTATTCAGTAAAATTGTTACAATGGTCATAAAAAGGATCAAGTGTCTCATTCATTTATTTGTGTCTTCAAATATTCAAAAACACCTACCTTGTACCAGTTGGGCTCTGTGCTAGACACTGGAAATACAAAACAAATATATCTGATTTTTCAAATGATTCCTCTCAGTAGACTCTATACTGATTGAATCTGACTCAGAATCTGCTTTTGATTCGGAGCCCCAGGTTCTGATAGACCAGAGAGGGAACCAAGAAAGTTTTGAGAATAGCATCTTGGGAGAACCAGTTGCAGGAATAGGAATGGGCAGCTTGGGGATCCTGTAGGCACTTGATCTCTTCAAACATTTAAAGAGCTAATTGTCATATAGAGGGTAGGTGTGTCCTGTCAGGTCCAGAGGACAGAACCACAGAAGTCATAGAGATATTTTGACTTAATAAAAACAAGGAGCCGACAAGAATTCCCTAGTGGTCCAAATTCAATCCCTGGGTGAGGAGCAACTAAGATCTTGCGAGCTCACAGAGCAGACAACAACAGCAACAATAACAACAACACAGCTAAACAATCTAAGACAATAATAATAATAAATAAGGAGCAGAATGAGCTGCCTTAGAAAAGTGTGAATGTACTAACTGAAAATACTCAAATAGAAGCTGAATAATCATCTAATTAGAACTATCGTAAGGAGGCTTCCAGCTCTTGTCTAAATTAAATCTGTTAATCTCTGTTAGATTTTGGAAGACTCTATCTTATTGATTCTTTTTATATTGACTGTCATAAGATTAGCATTTCATAACTTTAAAATTATGCTTTATTATCTATATTGGGAATTTTTTACTGATAGGATTATAAAAATGTGGACTCAGGAAGCAATAAATACACACAACTTTGTGGATCAGGATGGAATAGGTGTCTTTAGTTCTCTAGGCTCCTGGTGAAGCCCAGGTCTCAGAAATTTATTTAAAAGTCCATTTCTCCTATTTTCACCTAAGTTTCACACTGAAAAAATAGTAAGGGTATCAATGGTACTTCCTCAAAGGGCAAGCCTAAGCATTCTTACAGTTAGGGACCACTTGGTTACTGCTTTTTAGACGGAAATAGCTCATTATCACTCGTTGGTCATGAAATACACATTTTAAGCACTTTATGGCCAAGTATGCATCATTTGTATGAATGTTACCTTATTTAATTGAATGTCTGGCCAGCCAGTTGTTATTTTGGTCCTGGGTATTACAAGCCATCTTGATGGAGGCTATCAAATTGCTTTCCAAATCTGTTGAACTGGCAGTTGTTATAGGATTAACTGGATCAACAGAGTCTAGAGAATCTGAAGTTGAATCAGAATTGGATTCGTCTACTAGATAATCTTTATCCTCTTTGGAATCATCCAAAAAATCTTTAATACTCCTGTTTCTCCTTATAAAAGTCAATTCTTTAACACTAAGAAATTTTTACTGTTTTGTTGGAGCTTTTCTGAGCACTTTAGTCTCCTTCTATAATTGGATAAATAAAAAATACAGTGTGTGGGTCTGTGTGCTCAGTCATGTGTGACTCTTTGATACCCCCTGGTATGCAGCCCACCAGGCTCCTTTGTTCATGGGATTCTCCAGGCAAGAATACTGGAGCGGGTAGCCATTTTTCTCCTCCAGGCGATCTTCCCAACCCAAGGATCGAACCCTCCTCTCCTATGTTGGCAAGTCAATTCTTCACCACTGAGCTATCTGAGAAGCCCAAAAAGTACAGTAGAAACATATAAAAATGGGTAATGGAGTGACAGAGTAGGTGTCAAATATTAATGTAATTTAGAACTATAATATTTGGAAAGTGAAAGTGAAGTCGCTCAGTCATGCTCGACTCTTTGTGACCCTCATGGACTGCAGCCTACCAGGCTCCTCCGTCCATGGGATTTTCCAGGCAAGAGTACTGGAATGGGTTGCTATTTCATTCTCTAGGGGATCTTCCCAACCTAGGGATCAAACCCGGGCCTCCCACATTGCAGGTAGATGCTTTACCGGCTGAGCCACCAGGGAAATCCAATATTTGTAAGGGTGATGCCAATCATAAGAACAGACTAGTCTGAAACAAAAGTATATGGAAAAGTTTATAATATAATCAAAAGGTGCCCCAATTAATGGTATTGGTTTCTTGGGAGAAACCTAGATTTCTACTTTTTGGCATTATAATTTTTAATCAAGATTTTTAAAATTATATATAAATAGAGTAAGCCATACTGACAGTAAGAGAATATAAATTTTTCTTTTGAATGACATCATGGTGGAGAAAGTCTTTCTGGGCATGACACCAAAAGCAGAAGCCAAAAGTAAAAGACTGATAAATGCAATTACCTAAAAATTAAGTAAAATTATCCCATATAACAACAAAGATAATAATTAAATACAAACATAAACTGGGAAAACTATTTGCAACATATTTGAGGTGAATACATAAATAGTTCTTAAAATGAATATGAAAAAGAGAAAAAAGTAACCCCCCAAATTGCCTTAGGACATGAAGAAGCAGCCAGTAAAGAAGAAATAAAAATGACTCATGTTTTAAAAGCTGACTCATTAAAAATCAAATAAATAAAAATTATAAAGACAAAACAATGTAATATTTATCTATTAGAGTGGAGGATAAAAGGATAATATCCAAGAGGTAAAGAAATAGGATCTTTCATACTCTGCTGGTGGGAGTATAATTTTTAAAACATTAATCACTCAAACAATTAATTTAAATGTTTTAAAACCTTTCTTGCATGCAGATTGCAGAGTATATTGAATCAATTAATATATCCTTGACACAGAAATTCTCTTTCTAGGAACTTATCCTAAGGGGAAAAAAAAATTAGATGTATGTAAAAGCATAAAATGAAATAGCATCCATTAAGAATTACAATGTAAGCTTACACTATTTTCATGGAGAGGTATTTATGTGATTTCCAATAATTTTCTGTTTTAAAAGATACTGCCATAAATTTCCTTCTGTATATATTGATACATTTATTCACAAAAAGAGAGTTTCTTGCTCAGGTACGATTAGTCATCCCACACCCTTACCTTCTCTATGCATAGCTGTTCATTCGTCTCACACAAATTCCAGGTCTTCTCCCTTTGAATCTGCCATTTAGGATTCTCTCTCTCTCTTTCTTTCATCTAAAATCTGGAATTAAAGGTATGATCAGTGTGTTATTGCTCACCCTGAGCCATAGCCATCAGATAAAAATAGTATTAGCTTTTGGATCAACAAATCCGTTAAACCACATGTGTAAATACAGGAGAAACACTTCTACCATTACGTCTACCTTCACTTTGGATCATGTAAGAGGCAAGCTGGGAACGTAACTCCAAACCCCTAACTAAATAACCAATCATCAGAGCCTTCCAGATGAGTTGTTTCAGTTCCTGGAGGTAGCTCAATGATAAAGAACCCTCCTGCCAATGCAGGAGACACAGAAGATGTGAGTTCAATCCCTGGGTCAAGACAATCCCCTGGAGGAGAAAATGGCAACCCACTCCAGTATTCTTGCCTGGAGAATCCCATAGACAGAGGAGCCTGGCAGGCTACAGTCCACGGGGTCGCAAAGAGTTGGACATGACTCATTGACTGAACATACATATTGAGACATCATCCCTTAAGATTTTCATGTGTAAGAATCAGCCCCTTATTTCTTTACCTTCAGATGTAATTTCATCTGTCATTGGTAGAGGGACTTGGAGGACTTGAGGAAAGTTTAAAAAGTGAAAGAAGATGTTCCCTGGTGGCTTGATGGTAAATTATCCACCTGCCAATGCAGGAGACACTGGTTTGATTCCCTGGCCCAGGAAGATCTCACATGTGGCAGGGCAACTGAGACCGTGAACCACAACTACTGAGCCTGTGCATAGAGTTCGGGGGCTGCGACTACTGAGTACACGGGCCGCAGCTAGTGAAGCCTGGGCACCCTAGAGCCCATGCTGCACAACCAGAGACGCCGCTAAATGAGAAGCCCAGGCACTACAACTCAAGAGCAGCCCCTGCTTTCCGCAACAAGAGAAAAGCCTGCACAGCAATAAAGACCCAGCACAGCCAAAAATAAATAAACAAAATTATTTTTTAAAAAGTGGGAAAAGATGACGAAAAGCTACTCACGTTTCCACACTATCCATAAAAGATCTCAGTGCCCAAGATTTAAGTCAACTACTGCCACTCTTCCTTCACCTCTAACCTCTGCCTTACCCACCTGTGTCTTCCTGTGCCCCAGTAGTGAGAACTTTTATACCTGCAGTGCCTTCCCCTATTCTCAATTCATCTTCTCTTTATTATCTTTACCAAATACCTTAACCACCTCGTGTATTCTTTGAGGACAAAGTCCTGTCTCCTAGTGTTGCCTTACTTGCTGGTTAAAGAATGCTCCTTCTATATCCTACCACTTTGAAGAATTTGGAAAAGTCACATTAAAGAGTAAGGAGACATATAAGATATATCATAATCTCATGTCCTCCTATTAATAATGAGTTTTGCCAAGGAAAAAAACAAGTATGAGGACAAAATGGAGCTTTTCTGGGGTGTCTTTTCCATAATACAATGTTAGCCACTCAGTTGTGCCCAACTCTTTGCAACACTATGGACTGTAGCCCACCAGGCTCCTCCGTCCACTGAATTCTCCAGGGAAGAACACTGGAGTAGGTAGCCATTCCCTTCTCTGGGGATCTTTCCGACCCAGGGATCAAACCTGGGTTGCAGGCAGATTGTTTACCATGTGAGCCAAGAAGCTTAGGATAAACCAAACAGGCACAAATGCATATGAATCTTAAAGCTCAGCAGCTGGGGTCCCCATTCCCACAAACTTATCAGGTAAAATTCTCTTTCTCTGAAATCCTCACTCTACTGTTCATCTATAATAGACAGAATTCTTGTCACACTTTTTAAGTCCAGACCCTACACAGACCCTGACATGCAATAAGCACTTCATAGGGTTTAATGAATTAATTAATACAAAGTAATAAGCTAAGCTGTCTCTCTTCTTTTGGGTCTTCATGAGAGGAAATGCATCAAATTTTGTATATATAAATATAAAATTTGTATATCTGGTAAAAAAGTTCAGTTGTATCTAGAATCGCTTCCTTTCCCTAAAGATGAAAGTCTCAGTTCAAGACCCAGGTGCCTAAATTTAATTAGATCCTACGTGTGGGTGCTCAGTCACTTCAATTCAGTTCAGTTGCTCAGTCGTGTCTGACTCTTTGTGACCCCATGGACTGCAGCACTCCAGGCCTCCCTGTCCATCACCAACTCCCGGAGCTTGCTCAAACTCATGTCCATTGAGTCAGTGATGCCATCCAATCATCTCATCATTTTAGGAACTAGTGAACTAAAATGGACTGAAATGGGCAAGTTTAATTCAGATAACTCTTATATCTACTACTGTGGGCAAGAACCCCTTAGAAAAAGTGGAGTAGCCTTCATAGTTAACAAAAGAGTCCAAAATGCAGTTCTTGGGTGCAATATAAAAAATGACAGAATGGTCTCTGTTCATTTCCAAGGCAAACCATTCAATATCACAGTAATCCAAGTCTTGCCCCAACCATTAACGCGGAAGAAACTGAAGTTGAACAGTTCTATGATGACCTACAAGAACTTCTAGAACTAACACCAAAGAAAGATGTCCTTTTCATCATAGGGGACTGGAATGCAAAAGTAGGAAGTCAAGAGATAACTGGAGTAACAGGCAAGTTTGGCCTTGAAGTACAAAATTAAGCAGGGCAAAGAGAGAATGCACTGGTCATAGCAAACACCCTCTTGCAACAACACAAGAGAAGACTCTACACGTGGACATTGCCAGATGGTCAACACTGAAATCAGACTGATTATATTCTTTGCCGCCAAAGATGGAGAAGCTCTATACAGTCAGCAAAAACAAGACTGGAAGCTGACTGTGGCTCAGATCATAAACTCCTTATAGCCAAATTCAGACATAAATTGAAGAAAGTAGAGAAAACCACTAGACAATTCAGGTACAACCTAAATCAAATCCCTTACAATTATACAGTGGAAGTGACGAATAGATTCAAGGGATGAGATCTGATAGACAGAGTGCCTGATGAACTATGGACGGAGGTCCATGACATTGTACAGGAAGCAGTGATCAAGACCAGCCCCAAGAAAAAGAAATGCAAAAAGGCAAAATGGTTGTCTGAGGAGGTGCCTCTTGAGAAATCTGTATGCAGGTCAGGAAGCAACAGTTAGAACTGGACATGGAACAACAGACTGGTTCCAAATAGGAAAAGGAGTACGTCAAGGCTGTATATTGTCACCCTGTTTGTTTAACTTATATGCAGGGTACATCATGAGAAACGCTGGGCTGGAAGAAACACAAGTTGGAATCAAGATTGCCGGGAGAAATATCAATAACCTCAGATATGCAGATGACACCACCCTTATGGCAGAAAGTGAAGAGGAATTAAAAAGCCTCTTGATGAAAGTTGAAAGTGGAGAGTGACAAAGTTGGCTTAAAGCTCAACATTCAGAAAATGAAGATCATGGCATCTGGTCCTATCACTTCATGGGAAATAGATGGGGAAACAGTGGAAACAGTGGCAGACTTTATTTTTGGGGGCTCCAAAATCACTGCAGATGGTGACTGCACCCATGAAATTAAAAGACGCTTACTCCTTGGAAGGAAAGTTATGACCAACCTAGACAGCATATTCAAAAGCAGAGACATTACTTTGCCAACAAAGGTCCGTCTAGTCAAGGCTATGGTTTTTCCCGTGGTCATGTGTGGATGTGAGAGTTGGACTGTGAAGAAGGCTGAGCGCCAAAGAATTGATGCTTTTGAACTGTGGTGTTGGAGAAGACTCGAGAGTCCCTTGGACTGCAAGGAGATCCAACCAGTCCATTCTGAAGGAGATAAGCCCTGGGATTTCTTTGGAAGGAATGATGCTAAAGCTGAAACTCCAGTACTTTGGCCACCTCATGCGAAGAGTTGACTCATTGGAAAAGACTCTGATGCTGGGAGGGATTGGGGGCAGGAGGAGAAGGGGACGCCAGAGGATGAGATGGCTGGATGGCATCACTGACTCGATGGATGTGAGTCTGGGTGAACTCCGGGAATTGGTGATGGACACAACGGGGAGGCCTGGCGTGCTGCGATTCATGGGATTGCAAAGAGTCGGACACGACTGAGCGACTGAACTGAACTGAACTGAGAAAAGAGAAGCTAAAGCAAAGGAGAAAAGGAAAGATATACCCATTTGAATGCAGAGTTCCAAAGAATAGCAAGGAGAGAAAGAAAGTGTTCCTCAGTGATCAATGCAAAGAAATAGAGGAAAACAATAGAATAGGAAAGACTAGAGATCTCTTCAAGAAAATTAGAGATACCAAGGGAACATTTCATGCAATGTTGGGAACAATAATGGACAGAAATGGTATGGACCTAAAAGAAGCAGAAGATATTAAGAAGAGATGGCAATAATACACGGAAGAACTATCTAAAAAAGACTTTAATGACCCAGATAACCATGATGGTGTGATCACTCACCTAGAGCCAGACATCCTGGAATGCAAAGTCAAGTGGGCCTTAGGAAGCATCACTATGAGCAAATCTAGTGGAGGTGATGGAATTCCAGTTGAGCTATTTCAAGTCCTAAAAGATGATGCTGTTAAAGTGCTGCACTCAGTATGCCAGCAAATTTGGAAAACTCAGCAGTGGTCACAGGACTGGAAAAGGTCAGTTTTTATTCCAATCCCAAAAAGGCAATGCCAAAGAATGTTCAAACTAACACACAATTGCAGTTGTGTCCAACTCTTTGAGATCCCATGGACTTCGTCCTGCCAGGATCCTCTGTCTGTAGGATTTCCCAGGCGAGAATACTGGAGTGGGTTGTCATTTTCTTCTCCAGGGGAGTTTTCCCAACCCAGGGATCCAACTTGGGTCTCCCACATTGGAGGTTAATTCTTTACCACTCAATTCTGAGCCACTGAGGAAGCCCCATGAGAACCCATAGGGAGTTTCAAAGATAATAGACTATGTCTAGGAAAAGATGATAATCTACTAAGAGACAAGTGAACTTTAAAGACATACATGACACTGACATAAACTAAATAAAGAATATAGAGAAATGTGCACATTCAAATTTAAAAGGAGGTTGCTGGAAAGATCAAGAAAGCTGATAGGTGGTAGGCTGGAGCGAGTTCACACTTTGTACCTCTCCAGGCCCTGCTCCTTGGCTATTTTCCACCACAATTAGTTATCTGGCAACCTTGCAAAATCTTAATAAAAATAACTCATAAAATTTAGTCATATCAGGAAGGTCATCAAAATGAGTGATCACAAATGTTTTGAAAGGGTCACAAGCTAAGTCAGCATTTAGGATACACTTTTGGGAAAAAAAAGTCTTATCCCCTTCATCTCCAAGGAAAACGTTACAGGGATACTGTTAGAATCTTGGTACTCTTATTCTATCCCCAACCCCCAAATCTATTAATAGCACATTGTGAAACTTGTGCCATTGCCAGGGGGTTGATAAAATCCCACAGCATTTCTTTTTTCCTTTCTCAGAAGAATACATTTTCTCTAATACTGTTCCACACATTGTCAGGCTTTCTAACCTAGTTCATACCGGAAATATTTTACCTTCAATTACTTCAGTTTTCATGACCCAAAGGACTTTAAAAAGACATAACTACAACATTTATATTAAAAATTACACTCCAGAGATTGTGTCAAGCACCTCACAGTTCACAAAACCCATTTGAACTTAGTTGTTATGGCTTTAAACTTAAAACCACCCCATGACTTGTATGGGCAAATTATGGGATTTTTTTTTTTTCCATAGTAAGGAGGAAAAAAAATTGCAGTTTAGAGAGGTTAAGGCAAATTCTCAAGGTTAACATGGCATAAATGATAAAGTGATTCTTGAAAATAGAGTGTCTGCCTCCAAAATTATGATCACCTGTATCTGTATATAGGATGCTCACCGGGAAAGAGGGACACAGTAGTGGAAACTTTCCAGCACCCCTAACTTGCAGGTCCAGAGGTCAAAGATTCACTAAACTCAGCATACTGTCACAACAAGAACTCCATTAATCATCTTTTCCTTGTTATTCTACCTTTCCCACCAGGAATGGCATGTCTCAGATAAGACTAACTACATAATTTTGGGGACAAATGCCCTGTTCCTAAGGTCTCCTCAATGCAAAACTGAAAATGATTGGAAAATGTGTTTCTGAGATTTTATTATTAACACAATGTATCCTTCTTAATTTAGGGATATTTATGTTCACCTTATACATCCAGACTTCCACTGTTACCTCGGGCGCTCACCATCCACAACAACCCATCAGATCCACCTTCTCCAGGAAGAACCCTACACACTTTTCTGCCATCTTTCCCATGACACTAAAAGAAGGCAAATAAATGACTCACAATAAGACATTAATGGTAGTTATATGATAAACGGATTTCTCTTCTGATGGCAAAAGTATTTCTTTTGTGAATCCCTAAGAAACTCACTTTTAAAACTTTTAATAAAATTAAAAGATGCTTACTCCTTGGAAGGAAAGTTATGACCAACGTAGATAGCACATTCAAAAGCAGAGACATTACTTTGCCAACAAAGGTCCGTCTAGTCAAAGCTATAGTTTTTCCAGTATTCATGTATGGATGTGAGAGTTGGAATGTGAAGAAAGCTGAGCCCCAAAGAATTGATGCTTTTGAACTGTGGTGTTGGAGAAGACTCTTGAGAGTCCCTTGGACTGCAAGGAGATCCAACCAGTCCATTTTAAAGGAGATCAGTCCTGGGTGTTCTTTGGAAGGAATGATGCTAAAGCTGAAACTCCAGTACTTTGGCCACCTCATGCGAAGAGTTGACTCATTGGAAAAGACTCTGATGCTGGGAGGGATTGAGGGCAGGAGGAGAAGGGGACAACAGAGGATGAGATGACTGGATGGCATCACTGACTTGATGGACGTGAGTCTGAGTGAACTCCGGGAGTTGATGATGGACAGGGAGGCCTGGCGTGCTGCAATTCATGGGGTCACAAAGAGTTGGACACTACGGAGTGACTGAACTGAACTGAATAAACTCACATCAGACATCAGTGACCAGCAACAAGAGGAAAAGGAGGAAATATATGGAAACAGTCTTACTAGCAGTTCTAGCTTTAAGCCTCACCATAACTATAAATCTGGTATTCTCAAGTCTACAATCCTAGTTTTATATAAATAACTTATCCATATTGCTTTTAAAGGAAATAACTACATTTTTAAGTGTTTAAACCATCACACTGAAATACTGTCTCAATAAAAATAATGAACTGTCATTCACAAATACATGCTTTCACTTTCAACATGTTGTAAGAGAAAACTGCGAAAGAATAAAAGGATTGAATTCTGTGGAAATCCCCCAGTGGATCTTCCAAGGTAAATAAAATGCCCTCTTTTCTCTGAGCCATTTTAAGCCTGATTACATTAACCTTAAAAAAAATGCTCAGAGGAAATACTATTTTAGAGAAGGTTCTGAAATTGCCATGTTTTTTTGGAACTCTGGTACCTCACGGATGACAGCATATGTCACTGTTAACCTTATATTTCTGAACGAGTGTCCAGCACAGCCTCTGAGGCCATCTGCTTTCTACAGTTGTCAGCTCTGAAAATAACATCAGATGGCTGAATCCCTGAAACATTTTTCCTACTGTTTTGATTAGAAAAGCACTTCCACCCTCATCAGTCTCTCTGTTTTAACTCAAGCACGTATTTGACAAACTTACTAGGTTTGATTCTTTAGTATATATGGTGGCCCTTAAACTCCCAGATGGCATGTGACTTTGGGGAAGTTTCGGTGCACATGCAACAGAATGCTAGTCACATTTGCTCTGCTCTCTGTTCACGGGAGGAAGAACCTGTGCTAAATAAAACCATGAGAGCAGGGATATTAGGAAGCCCATGTTTTGGTATTTTCCTTAACACTTTAACCATGCTCCTTACTCATTTAGATGTTTCCAGTTACATGATTTTCCAATATCTATTATGATTTCTTGCCTCTCTGGAGAGCTCTCTAGATGGTTCTCCTACCTGTGTCTGATGATAGAGGCACACCATCTAAAACGTGTGCTCCAATGGTGAAAACAGAATATCTGAAAATGCAGGACTATTTCATGCAGATTTATGATTCACATAGGCAAGACTACTTGAAGATGGCTGAAGCATTGTTTTTTATAAACAGAGATTTTTTTTTTAATGTCGCAAAAAGAGCAAAAAGAAAAAGAACATAGGGGGAGATGCAGAGGGAACATTACTTACTAAAGCCATTGCATTTAGTAATCTTGGAGACATGTATTAAATTGCTTTGTTTCTGAATGCAATGGAGCTCTGCAGAAATCCGCCTGTGACTTCTTTCATTGCCTTCATTCAATTTTAGATTGTTTTGAAGGTCCAGGCAGAGAGGATATGTAATTGGACATTTGTTGAATGCAGAGGAGTGAAATTGTGTCCAAAGTTATTAGCTTATCTTTGTTTGAAGAGCAAGGAGAACATTTTATTTCATCTAACTTTTTATAGCAATCAATTAATCCTTTGCTTCAAGGATGGCAACAGAATGCCTTTATTCATTTTCACGGAAACAGTGACATCTAGTGGATCATATCATTAATGCAGGGCAGCTCAAACACGGGAAAATACTCCGTGTTGGGATTGTAACTGTGTTCCTTTCATGGATCACAAACTTGCGGTGAAAGGGCTTGAGTAACTCAATGAAGCTCTGAGTCAGGCTGTGTAGGGCCCCCAAGACGGACGGGTCATAGAGAAGAGTTCTGACAAAACGTGGTCCACTGAGGGAGGAAAAGGCAACCCTCTCCAGTATTGCCTCAAGAACCCCATGAACAGTATGAAAAAGCAAAAAGATATGATACCAGAAAATGAGCCCCTCAGGTCAGAAAGTGTCCAGTATGCTACTGTGGAAAAGCAAAGAGCAATAACTAATAGCTCCAGAAAGAATGAAACATCTGGGCCGAAGCGGAAACAATGCTCAGTGATGGATGTGTCTGGTGGCGAAAGTAAAGTCCAATGCTGTAAAGAACAATATTGCAAAGGAATCTGGAAAGTTAGGTCCATTAAGAAAATAGTTTTGGGATATTCAATGCTTTATGCTCTCTTTGATTGACTTATTTGGCCCACTAACCTCTCTAGCTAGACTCTGCTTATAATTGTGGATAAAAAAAATAATAATTCAAAGAGAGTTATAGAAAACAAACAACACATCTAACCAAGTGCTTTCAGACACCCTGTAAATACATTCTTAAGGATTATTTTAGTTGAAGTTTTAATTATTATTCATATGAGCGGAAATTAGCCATGGTTCACTAAGCTTTAGTAATGAGAGAAACTAACACTTAGTATTTAGAGACCTATTTAGTCTGTCACAGTAGCTCCTAAACTTTTTTTTTCCAGAGATATAAAAAGAACTGCTTTTTCAGAAATAAAAAGGAAGCTTTTTATTTTGGACATAATTTTGATTTTTTATTTCAAAGATGATTTTAGCACTCTGACCCCCCCTCCCAAAAATCAATTCTGTGTAAGTAGCCACACTAAGTTCTGCATACAATTTTAAGGAGTTAATAAAACCAGTGAACTCCTAAACTACTAATAAAGGTTGAAACTTTGATATAGCTTCTACTAAGAAGAGAAGCAAAAAGCAAAGGAGAAAAGGAAAGATATACCCATTTGAATGCAGAGTTCCAAAGAATAGCAAGGAGAGATAAGAAAGCCTTCTTCAGCGATCAATGCAAAGAAATAGAGGAAAACAATAGAATGGGAAAGACTAGAGATCTCTTCAAGAAAATTAGAGATACCAAGGGAATATTTCATGCAAAGATGGACTTAATAAAAGACAGAAATGGTATGGACCTAACAGAATCAGAAGATATTAAGAAAAGGTGGCAAGAGTACACAGAAGAACTGTACAAAAAAGATCTTCACAACCCAGATAAGTATGATGGTGTGATTACCCACCTAGAGCCAGACATCCTGGAATGCAAAGTCAACTGAGCCTTAGGAAGCATCACTATGAGCAAATATAGTGGAGGTGATGGAATTCCAGTTGAGCTATTTCAAATCCTAAAAGATGATGCTGTTAAAGTGCTGCACTCAGTATGCCAGCAAATTTGGAAAACTCAGCAGTGGCCACAGGACTGGAAAAGGTCAGTTTTCATTCCAGTCATTAAGAAAGGCAATGCTGCAGAATGCTCAAACCACCGCACAATTGCACTCATCTCACACACTAGTAAAGTAACACTTAGAATTCTCCAAGCCAGGCTTCAGCAATATGTGAACTGTGAACTTCCAGATATTCAAACTGGTTTTAGAAAAGGCAGAGGAACCAGAGATCAAATTGATAACATCCACTGGATCATCGAAAAAGCAAGAGAGTTCCAGAAAAAACATCTATTTCTGCTTTATTGACTATGCCAAAGCCTTTGACTGTGTGGATCACAATAAACTGTGGTAAATTCCAAAAGAGATGGGAATACCAGACCACCTGACCTGCCTCTTGAGAAAACTGTACGCAGGTCAGGAAGCAACGGTTAGAGCTGGACATGGAACAACAGACTGGTTCCAAATAGGAAAAGGAGTACATCAAGGCTGTATATTGTCACCCTGCTTATTTAACTTATATGCAAAGTACATCATGAGAAATGCTGGGCTGGAAGAAGCACAAGCTGGAATCAAGATGGCTGGGAGAAAAGAAATATCAATAACCTCAGTATGCAGATGACACCACCCTTAAGGCAGAAAGTGAAGAAGAACTAAAGAGCCCCTTGATGAAAGTGAAAGAGGAGACTGAAACAATTGGCTTAAAGCTCAACATTCAGAAAACTAAGATCATGGCATCTGGTCCCATCACTTCATGGCAAATAGATGTGGAAACAGTGGCTGACTTTATCTTTTTGGGCTCCAACATCACTGCAGATGGTGACTGCAGCCATGAAATTAAAAGATGCTTACTCCTTGGAAGGAAAGTTATGACCAATCTGGACAGTATATTAAAAAGCAGAGACATTACTTTGTCAACAAAGTCTAGTCAAGGCTACGGTTTTGCCAGTAGTCATGTATGGATGTGAGAGTTGGACTCTAAAGAAAGCTGAGTGCCAAAGACTTGATGCTTTTGAACTATGGTGTTGGAGAAGACTCTTGAGAGTCCCTTGGACAGCAAGGAGATCCAACCAGTCCATCCTAAAGGAGATCAGTCCTGGGTGTACATTGGAAGGGCTGATGTTGAAGCTGAAACTCCAGTACTTTGGCCACCTGATGTGAAGAGCTGACTCATTTGAAAATACCCTGATGCTGGGAAAGATTGAAGGCAGGAGGAGAAGGGGACGACAGAGGATGAGCTGGTTGGATGGCATCACTGACTCAATGGACATGAGTTTGGGTGAACTCCAGAAGTTGGTGATGGACAGGGAGGCCTGGGGTGCTGCGGTTCATGGGGTCTCAGAGTTGGACACGACTGAGCGACTGAACTGATTGATGTACCAGACACTGTTTCAAGTTCTGTTAATATATTAACTCATCTAATTGTCACACACAGCTTTCCTAAGTAGATATTATTATTAATCTTTCCTTTTCTCAAGGAAAGGGAAACACAGAGAGATACAAATATTTGTCCAATGCTATATAGGCACTAGTAGGTATAGTTAAGATTCAGACCCAGGGAAGCTGATCTCAGAGACCAAGCTCTGTTCCTCTGAGTGGGGCCTCTCACAGAAAGGGCACTGCAGAGATGGCTAGCTGGACAGACAGAAACCTTACATGATGCTCTCAGCATGGCCAGTCTCTTTAAGCTGTCTCTCCAGACTACTTATTTTACGCTCCTCAGTTGCTCAGAGTTGCATCACAATGGATAAATATGTACTAAGTGCGGGAGAATGAGGCAGGCGGAGAAATAAGATAATATGCCTTGGAGCCTTTAAAAAGGTGATGTGCTACAAGTGTCAGTTACTAAGACTTTCAGGTCTTAGAGTGCTGGGCTGGCAGCCATTGGACCTGTATATGATTGTATATAATACTGTCAGTTCTGGGAGCTAGAGAGCTGACAGATCCTCTTTGTCCTATATGATCTTTAACCTTTGTACTCCATAAAGCTCCTTCAAAACAAACTATCTGGATTAACTCTCCTGTGTTCAAATGAAGAGAGAAGGTCTTCAACATCTGCTCCCTGGTATGCAATTCTGCTGGAAAGCAATGAGTTTATGAATCAGGGTGTATGTGCTGGATCCCCATCCTCCAAAATGTCCCTTAATCCAGCCCTGGACCATCCTACTGTAACCAACCAGGACCCTTCTCCCATATCCTCCGCTTTAGCTCCTCTCTGAAGTACCCAGATAATAGTATTTGATACAATTTCCTGAGTTGCTTTGCAGATGTGAAAACCCCCACCAAAAGGAAGATGTTAACTACTTGATGACTGTAAGCACAGAGCACGCAGCTTCCTGGAGCCTGAGGATTGATAATGTTAACCCCTGTGACCCCACTCTGTAACCTCATCATCAGCCAATCAGAGATCTGTGCGTGATCTGATCACATACACTGCAACCCCCAACTCTCTCACCTGGCTTTTAAAAAATGATTTGCTGAGGGACTTCCTTGGTGGTTCAGTGGTTTAGATTTATCCTTTCAATGCTGGAGGTGTGGGTTCGATGCCCAGTCAGGGAGCTAAGATCCCATGTATCCTGTGGCCAAAAAACCAAAACATAAAAAACAATATTGGCAATATTGTTACAAATTCAAGAGAGACTTTCAACATAGTCCACATAAAAAAATCTTAAAAAAAAAAAAAAAAAAAAGTTTTGTTGAAACCCTTCGAGGAGCTTGAGGCTTTCCAGGACTTGAGCCTTCTTGTTTCCTTGCGTGTGCACTTAGTCGCTCAGTTGTGCCCCACTCTTTGCAACCCCATGGACTGTAGCCTGTTCTGTCCAAGGCTGCTTTGTCCATGGGATTGTCCAGGCAAGAATACTGGAGTGGGTTGCCATTTTCTCCTCCAGGAATCTTCCCAAACCAGGAGTTGAACCCACATCTCCTGTGTCTCCTTGCATGACCTTCCAGTAAACCTTTCTCTGCTCCAGACTCTCAGGGTTCAGCTTGCTTGGCCTCACTCTGCATTGGGCACAGAACTTGTGTCAACACTACCTGCATCCTTTCCCAGAGCTTGCTAGGAGATGAGGGGAAGATGCTGGTGGAGGACAGCAAACCTGCTTCAGTAGAGCCCTCATTCACACCTCAGAGCATTCAGTTAGTCATTTGGAATTCATTTTCAGGTGGTAAGAGAGGGAGGTCCTCGAAAAAATCTTCCTGTTTCCAATGCATCCTTTACAAATAAACTCCCTAGTTTTTTGACCTCATCATGCATCTTTCCTTTGAAATGGAAACAGTGAAGACTTTAAAAACATTGTCTCCTCTTCTAGAGTTTTCCCTTTTCCACCTTTGGTCCGAACACAACCAAGCTAGAAAAAGGGACTGCATCACACAAATGCAGGGTCTTCCCTGGTGGCTCAGTGGTAAAGAATTCACCTACTAAGCAGGAGACACGGGTTTGATCCCTGGGTCGGGAAAATCACCTGGAGGGGGAAATCACAACCCACTCTAGTATTCTTGCCTGGGAAATCCCATGGACAGAGGAGCCTGATGGGCTACAGTCCAGGGGGTTACAAAAAGTCCAACACAAGTTAGCAACTAAGCAACACACAAATGCAACTGAGTTTGTTAAACAGAACTTCTAATGCCGGTAAAGAGGAGCAGATGTGAATGTCCTTGGATGGGAGAATGTTTTATCCAGAGTATTCTGATGAAGGTAAAAGAAAGGCACACATGTTTTCCAATTAAGAAAATGCCTGCCCAGCAATGGGTAATGCCATATGCCTAAGCCTCTTAAATGAAAATGAATGGCCAAAAGCTTTTTGATTAAAAAAAAGAATTCTTTGTAATTGTGGCCTGGTATTCTGAACTTCCAAAATATCATCCTTGCATTTCGGTCATCTCCACTATTATCTTAAGTGTGCTTAGACTATTTGATGATGTTGTCTAATTCTACAATTAATTAATCTAGGAATATTTACCCTTATCTACTTATCTTTAAAAACACCATTTTCTCATTTAAGGAGAACTTAGTGGATTTCCTGTATAGTTTTAAGTAGTTTTTAATATCCGGTGATAAAGGTCCACTGGACTATCTATTTTTTCTCACAAATTCCTGAGGGATCAAATCAAAAAGCTTTTGAAAAATCAGAATAAATTCCATCTACTAACTCACCTGTTCCTTAATCTTTTCTGAGAAATTTGCTCAATAAATTTCTTTCAAAGACTTTCAAAGACTTGCTCAATAAATATTAAAATAATAATAATAATAAAGGTCAGAGAAAGTTCACAATTACTTTCTAAAAGGAACATTTTCTTAAGTCCATCAAAGTGGAATTTTCTAACTATAGGGGAAATAAGTAGCCTCATTAAGAGAGAATTCTGCTTTCATTTGCCCAGCCCAGAATTCTCTCTTAATGAGGCTACTTATTTCCCCTAAAGTTAGAAAATTCCAGTTTGATGGACTTAAAATGTTCCTCTTAGAAAGTAATTGTGTAAAAATAAAAAAAAGAATAATTCATTGCAAAGAACTGAAATTTGAAATATGATCAGGCACATAGGACATGACTTATAAAGAACATTAGGTTAGTTCTGAGACTGAATCCCTCTTTATTAAAGACCAGTGAAGCTCCTTTACCATGGAGATTAAGGGACTGAGCTCTCTTGGGGTCTCATTCCAACTCCCTGGGTGCTATAGGGCTATTGTTCCACTAGGGCTTTTGTTAAAATCTTTAAAACTCAGTTTGAACTTTGCTTATGTACTTGCTAAACTAATAAAAACAATCTACAATGTTATAGAGTATATACATATATATGTTTTATATATATATATATGATTTTATAATAAATGTAATATATATGTAATATCATCCATTCAGGTTTTACTCTTCTAAGTGTCCTAGAAAACACTGCATTTTTATTTCATTTAGTTCTCCTTTAGTAAAACATAAACTCCATAAAGGCAAGGACATTTTTTTCCTATTCACCATTGTATCACCGGTGAAATAATGCCTGAAATAATTCCTGCTGCAGCATGTAATTTGTCAAATGAATGTATGAATGTTGAAAATATTATGGTAAATATGAAGCTCCTTTACTTGTGAAAGGACTTAAAGCTCAGCAATGTTACCTTGCCACAAAGCTATCAAAGAACAAGTCTCGTATCCAAGGTCAAATTTTTGAGACTGAAGTATAACAAACACAGTTTTATCTGACTTCAAAAGCCAAAAGATATATTCAGAGTATTAAGTCTACTGTTATAAAAAGAATTGCTTTTCTCCACATGATGAGAATTGTTAGCCTTGTCCCACTAACCTGAGTGGGACACTTGGTTTCTTGGTATATTTTATAGGGGCTCCATTCTCTCCTCCGAGATTAGGATAGGAAGCATTAAAGCTCTTTGTCAGAATACTATTCCTTCTCGATGCCCAGCTGAAAAGTGTTCTCCCACATGTGCAGGAATATGAAACTTCCCACATACCACCATTATACACCACCTCACAGCAAGAGCTCAAGACAGTATACAATTTTTAATGCCAAATACCATGTAGATTGTATTGGGTCCCTCCCCATTCCCTTGGCCACTTTCTGTTTCACACTGAATTTTTTAAATTAATTAATTAATCTTAATTGGAAGCTCGGAGAAGGCAATGGCACCCCACTCCAGTACTCTTGCCTGGAAAATCCCATGGATGGAGGAGCCTGGAAGGCTGCAGTCCATGGGGTCGCTAAGAGTCAGACACGACTGAGCGACTTCACTTTCACTTTTCACTTTCATGCATTGGAGAAGGAAAGGGCAACCCACTCCAGTGTTCTTGCCTGGAGAATCCCAGGGACGGGGAAGCCTGGTAGGCTGCCATCTATGGGGTCGCACAGAGTCGGACACGACTGAAGTGACTTAGCAGCAGTAGCAGCAGCAATTGGAGGCTAATTACTTTACAAGATTGTGGTGGGTTTTGCCATACATTGACATGAATCAGCCATGGATGTACATATGTTCCCCATTCTGAACCCCCCTCCTGCCTCCCTCCCCATCCCATCCCTCTGGGTTGTCCCAGTGCACTGGCTTTGAGTGCCCTATTTCATGCATTGAACTTGGACTGGCGATCTGTTTCACATATGGTAATATACATGTTTCAATGCTATTCTCTCAAACCATCCCACCCTCGCCTTCTCCCACAGAGTCCAAAAGTCTGTTCTTTATATCTGTGTCTCTTTTGGTGTCTCACATATGGGGTCATTGTTACCATCTGTATAAATTCCATATATATGTGTTAATATACTGTATTGGTGTTTTTATTTCTGACTTACTTCACTTTGTATAATAGGCTCCAGTTTCATCCACCTCATTAGAACAGACTCAAATGTGTTCTTTTTAATAGCTGAGTAATACTCCATTGTGTGTATGTACCATAGCTTTCACACTGGATCTTTACAGTTTTCCTGCTCTTTTCCCAGAGAAAAAGCTAGCTTCCTATCCTCAATTTTTAAAGATACAGGCTGCATTCAGAAACTGAATGATATTCAGATTAAAATCTTGTGTTCAAGATTGAGCAAAACCCAGGAAACAGTAGGACATGGATGGACCATGAGGTATTATGCTGAGCAAAATAAGTCAGATGCAGGAAGACAAATGCCGTATGATTTCACTCATATACAAATATATAACACAAACAAAATAAAACACAAAATAATGAACAAACCAAACAAAAACAAACTCATAGATACAAAGAACATAGTGGTGGTTACCAGAGGGGAAGGGGTAGGGAGGAGGATGAAATAGATGAAGGGAGTCAACCGTGTGGTAACTGGAGTGAAGAGAAAGTCGTTTAGTCATGCCCGACTCTTTGCCACCCCTATTCTAGAGTCCATAGAATTCTCCCAGCCAGATTACTGGCATGGGCAGCCTTTCCCTTCTCCAGGGGATCTTCCCAGCCGAGGGATGGAACCCAGGTCTCCCGCATTGCAAGCAGGAGCCACCAGAGCCACAAGGGAAGTGAAGGAAACAATTTTTGCTGGTGAGCATGGCCTTTCCAGGTGGCGCTAATGATAAAGAATCCACCGGCCAACGCAGGGGACATAAGAGACACGGGTTCAATCGCTGGGTCAAGAGGATACCCTGGAGGAGAGCATGGCAAACCTCTCCAGTATTCTTGCCACAGAGAATCCCATGAACAGAGGAGGCTGGTGGGCGACAGTCCATGGAGTTGAAAGAGTTGGACATGACAGCAACTGACACCCTGAACACCCTGTGCTGCAGTGAATACAGAAGTAGGGACATAATGTTGTAAGCATGAAACGTTTATAATGTTACAAATGAGTTACCTCAATAAAAAATAAAACAAATATATAAAATTAGTGTTAAAAAAAAAGTGCTTCCTGGACTGTTTGTTTGTGGGTCCTTTGTACCCCATTCATTCCTTGAGGAGGAACACTCTGGTTGAAGGAGTTGGGGCAGGTGTTTTATCCTCAAAGCTTTAACTTCCCTAACGTCTAAATTTCAGGATAAGTTAAAACCTAACTTAAAGGCTGTTATTTGATCACTGAAAATTTTTAATTTGTTGTTTTACTCTGCAGGTAATAGTATAAGCACATGTTACAAAATTCAAGAATACAAACAAATATTTAGTAAAAAATAAATGCTCTACCCACCTTTGTCTTCCAACTCTGAAACTAAGAACTATGTCTTATGAGTCCTACAGGAGAAATCCTTTGCATATTCAAACAAATTTAATTTTATTATTTTTTAAACAGTATACTTGGTGTTTCGTCTTTTTTATTTAAACCTACCAATATTTATTTAAGTCCTTTCCAAACAGGAAAGGTCACCAAAAGCTTACTCATAGTTTTGAAAAGCTGTGTGGAATTATTTCAGTACCTTAAAAAAAAATATCTTTCAAATGATATGGAAGAACAAACAGGTAAAAACATTCAAGACATTTTGAAAAGAGAATAATAGGAGAGAATTAGCATACCCAGCTATCTAAATGTTGAAATAAATTCTGAAATAATAAGTAATGCAGTGAAATATTCAAGCAAAACAGCCCACAAACACAAAAACTATTAAAAAGACCTGTGAAGAAGGCTGAGTACCGAAGAATTGATGCTTTTGAACTGTGGTGTTGGAGAAGACTCTTGAGAGTCCCTTGGACTGCAAGGAGATCCAACCAGTCCATTCTGAAGGAGATCAGCCCTGGGATTTCTTTGGAAGGAATGATGTTAAAGCTGAAACTCCAGTACTTTGGCCACCTCATGCAAAGAGTTGACTCATTGGAAAAGACTCTGATGCTGGGAGGGATTGGGGGCAAGAGAAGAGGGGGACGACAGAGGATGAGATGGCTGGATGGCATCACTGACTCAATGGATGTGAGTCTGAGTGAACTCCGGGAGTTGGTGATGGACAGGGAGGCCTGGCGTGCTGCGATTCATGGGGTTACAAAGAGTCGGACACGACTGAGCAACTGAACTGAACTAATTGAGCATATATTAAAAAATTGGTATATGAAAAAGCTATGGACATTTGGAAAAAGTTAAGTTATATAATTATCATGTCCCATATATATCCAAATGGATTGAAGAGTTAAATATAAAAGAAAAAATGAAACCATAAAAGAAGTAAAAGAACATGTAGGTAAACATCTATTTAATTTTGATCAAAAATCAGATCAAACTATAGCAAAGATCAAACTATAGCAAAATCAACTGTACCAAAGAAACTATAGGAGAATCAAAAGAAGAAACTATAAAGAAAAAAGATATATTTCTATTATTTCTATTTCTATAAGTTTATATATATAGTAAAAATTTCATTACATGAAAAAAATTAAAAAGAAAATTACAAACAGAAATATTTTGGAACATGTATGACAGACAAATGGCTAACAATCTTTATATTGAAAGAGGTCTATCCAATAGTAAGAAAAATAAAAACCACCTGATATAACTGTAAGCAAAGTACATAAGGTGGCAATCCACTAAAGAAAAGCTCATATTAGACAAACGGCCAATAAACATTTTTAACCTATATATTACTTACCAGTAATACAAAATGAAGTAATGCTACATGAACAATGAAGTGCTTTTTTTTGCCATCTGTGAAGCTGAGAAAGATAAATGCACAATTCTCAGTACTAGCAAATGCTCAGTGAAGTTGATGCTATCATATTGAAGGGTAAATCGGTATGTTATTCAAAAGCCTTAAAGTTGTGAATATTTTGTCTTGTATTTCTTAAGTTATTCTGATAAAATAATCAGATGTGTACAAAAAGATTTATGTTTTAGAATGTCCATAGAACACGGTGAAAAGTTTCAAACAAATTATATGGCCATCAGTGATGTGTTATATATACATATTTTGCTATACTGGGTAAATATTAAATTTACATTTTATAGAAAATGTAATGAGAAAAAAGTTCTCAATAAATAGAGTTAAATGAAAAAAAGATTATAAAAGTTTGTATCCAGTCCATTTAAAACATGTGTACATAAACATATACACACATGTATATATGTTCTATATAAAGATAAAGTTTTATATGAACTGCTACTTCTCTAAATGAACATGTAAAGAATAATTTTTATTTTTTTTTATTTTTTTTGTTGTTTTTTAAAGATTAATTATTTTTATTGTGGCGTAATTAACATGTAACATTGTATTAGTTTCAGGGGAACAACATAATGATTCAATACTTGTATTGGTTGGGAAGTGCAATGTTTACCCCAAGTCTAGCTAATGTCTAGGATAAAAAGAATAATTTTTAAAATTTTGTACAAAAAGTATTATCTTTATAGTCAGAAAAAGTAAAACAATGTTATTTTTGAAATCAGAATCAGAGCAAACATCTTTGACTTAGATCTAACTATTATTGTGTCACAATATTTGTATCAGACCTTTCTGGGTGTTTCTTGAATATGCATTTTCTTTAAAAAATAAAAACATGCAAACAAATAAATGTTATTTCAGATCATCTTCAGGAAGTCTCTCAGCTCTAAGATTAAAGTCCAAAGCATCCCCTGGGAGGCTGTAAATACTATTAATATATTGTTTATCTTTTATGTTTCTGCTTTGTGTTGAGGCCATTATTTAGATAAAAGTACTCATGTACACAAACACTGTTCAAACCTAATTAAGAAACTAAAATTCCAGTAAGTGTGACAATGTAGGTAGAAGGACTAGGATGGTTCCTGTTGTTATCTGTAGGCATTAGCCATGGAATTTGCAAAGATAAGTCTCCCCTAGCCAGCAAAATCTATGACATCATATGTTCAAGTTCCAATATTGGCACATAAAACAAGGATGAGGCTGGTAATCTAGGCCAAAAATTCATTTCTGAACGAATCACAATTGATTGTGCATGATTTGCCAACAATTTTTCAGTTTCTTTCATGGTTTTCTGAGAAAGTCCAAAGCCATGATTTAGCTACATTATTTGAATTGGCAACAAAGCTAGTCATGCACGAGACAATCATTACTAATGTGGTTTAGCACTCTTCAACTTATTTCTGTTTCACTTTTCCCATGTTGTTAGGACAATCAGCTCCACTCTGCTGTTCTAGTACTTCTAGCCAGGGTTCATTTCCCCAAATCAAATGAAACTGAGGCCTCCTTTAATTACATAAAGGTCTTCCTTTCCAAATCTGCTGATGCTCAGTTACCCTAAACTAAGTCAGTACCAAAGGCAGAAATACTTGCAAGTCCACTTTACATTAAGCATTTCTTATCTGGCATTTCTTGACTGATAATAGCTGATACATGCCAATATCTATCAATCCAAAATTGACTGTGGCAGTTTTACTTCCCAGGTGGTGCTAGTGGTAAAGAACCTGCCTGCCAACGCAAGAGATCCCTGGGTCAGGAAGATCCCCTGGAGGAAGGCATGGCAATCCACTCCAGTATTTTTGCTTGGAAAATCTCATGAACATAGAAGCCTGGCAGGCGATGGTCCATAGGGTCACAAAGAGCTGGACACGACTGAAGCAACTTAACAGGAGCAGCAGATTTCTACTTAAAAATGGGAATAAATGGGTTTTGGCACACTAATACTGCCACTGAGAACGAGAAGAAAAACTGAAAGATAGTAATTATCTGTTTGAAGTCAGCAGACTGCACCAACAGAGAAGAGAACTGAAAGAGCCATATACCAGAGAGAGAAATGGACTTCTGCAGTCACTTTTACCCCAGAGGCATTGATATAAGATTACAACCCTGATCTTATTGATCTCATTCCATGGGTTTTTCTACCACACACTTTTCATATTTATAATTTCTGTCCCTATAGTCAAAACTTTCAATTTTGGATATTTGTGCTGAATCTTTCGATGAAAAGGAAGTCTTTACTTCTACAGAGATGCTTCATATTCATCTTTATTAGTGCTTTTATCCAGGCCTATCATTTTTGTCACTTTACTTCTTGCACACGTTTCTGTTCTAGGCAGACTTCAGGATTTCATCATTTGAGATTCATTCTTTTATCAAAATCAGAGGAAAGCAAAACTTTTATAATTAAATAACCTGGGCAATAGGTCTTGCTATTCTCTACTTGAATTTGAAGTTCAGAAAATAGAAGACTAAAGCTGGGCTTTAAGTTAGTTAGCTAGTCATCTTATAGGGCAAATAAACATGGCCATTGTCATGGAATCAGGATCCAGATAGGAGGAAATGGGGACAGGAGAACTAGTGATGGGGCAAATTACCCCACAGAAGGACAAAGTCCCGGTGGGTAGTGGTCACAGCAGAGAATACAATAAAATAAAACAGGTGTTGTCTGAAGTTTTCCCCAGACTTAACTGCTTTCTTTCTACTCTTCATTTGTATTTTATAGACTTCTAATGGACTTCTTGATGGAGAAGAGTTAAACAGAACTTGATAGTAAATAATTTTAGTAATTTCTTAAAAAATAGTTAGCTACAGAACAAGATTTCAATTGGGTTGTCTAACCGTGTCTATAGAAGGGTTCTATAGAAGTAAGACCCACAGACTAAATTTGACCTTCCACTTGTTTTCATAAATAAAGTCATATTGTCACACAGTCATTTCTACTTCATCCTTCTCATGCTTCCATAGAGATATTTTAAGCCACAAATTTAATCTTATACTTCTTACTAAAAACCTAATAAAGGCTTCCTGTTGCTCTAAAAATCCTCTATATAGCATATAAATCTATTCCTAATATGACCCCTGCTTACCTAAACAGACTCCACGTTTATCACTCTTTCCCATTTCATATTCTTCAATTGTGCATTTACTGTATTTACTCTCTTGCTTCTGGGGCTCTGCACATATTTATCTTCGGCCTCAATTGACTCATCCCATGTCATTCTTCTGGTCCCATCATAGACAACATCATTTCCTGGTGAAAGACTCAGACACCCCGAAGTTCCATTTGTTTCCATAGAACCCAGAAAATCTGCTATCAAAAGAGATCATGTTGTTGACTGTTTTGTTTGTGGTGTATTATATATCAGGGGTTTGTAAAACCACAGCCCATAAGCTGAATCCAGACTGCTGTCTTCTTGTACTGTCCATGAGCTAAGAATAGTTTTCACTTTTTAAAATTGTTTTTAAAAACTCAAGAGTGATAGTTCATAACATGCCAAAAAGTTGTATGAAGTTAAACTTTCATTGTCCATACACACAATCTTGTTGGAACTCAGCTATACTCATTTATTTACACAGTGCTGTTCACTGGGGAAGGTGTTACAGGCATAAGGATGAAAGAGAAAATACTATCTCAGGCCTCCCAGCCTTCAGCAGCCACAATACCTTTCCCAGTGTGTGGCCCACAGAAAGCATTTAATAATTATTTATGGCTTTAATACTGTGTGAATAATAAAACTATTTTGCCTGGGAATCAGCTGCAGTTAGGTGTAGAATCCAGCCAGAGTTTTCAGTTCCCGGACAAATATTCTCTTCTACTAGGTCCACCTTCTTTCCCTATGATTTTTAGAGCAATATTATTCTTAGAACGATCATAGAATTAAAATTCCTTCCAATTTCCACATTGTCTTGGATTGTCCCTAGAACTACAGGTTCTAATATGCTGAAGTGTTCCTAAGAAAACCTCCCCTGTTATGCCCACAAAGAGTAAATAATGATAGAAGAACACTTCTGCTCCAAGCTCCACTTATTTAAAGCAGCATTTTGATAAGTTCAGGCACACCTCAAAAGCACAGCTTATATGGGAAAAGTATATAAAAGCAAGCACCGTGATTAACCATATCCAGATGGGAGAAAAATGTGTTGACATTTCAGCAAGAACAGTCTTCAAATCAAGCTCCCCCCACCTGCCCCCCCCCCCAAAAAAAACCCCTCTATTTATACTTTCTAGTCAGCCAACATTTCCAGCTGCATGGATTCTCTGGTGAACAAATAGGCCAGCGTACAAAATAAGGTCACTAAAGAAACTGCCAGTAATCACAGACTGTAATTAAGCAGTAATGACCTCAACCTAATGCTTTCTTCAGGATTAATGAATACCTGAGAAGCCAGTGGCCTGAGGCAGCCCTCATTCCATCCAGAATGCACTGGGATAAAATAAGCACGAGGACTGGAAACAAAACTGTTTCCAGCCTAAATCTTTCCCCAAAGTTACCTTTCCCATGATTATGTCATGAGAGTTGGATTTTTCTTATGACATTCATTTTGAAAAAAGGCCAAATTTAATCAAGAAAAGAGAAAGAAGAGTTTGGAATTCAAACTAATACAATTATGTAAAGTTTAAAAATAAAATAAAATTTAAAAAATTAAATTAAATTAAAAAAAACAAAACAAAAACAGTAGGGGATTTCTTTGGAATAGGGAGATGGAGGTAAGTGTGAACTATATTTAGTATTTGTTGTTCAGTCGCTAAGTCATGTCCCACTCTTTGCGACCACAATATTTAGTATATTCAGCATTAATTTTCAGCTTAATTCTGAATCATAAGGATAATAATATTAATTATATGCCAGATGATGTCCATGAATTTACCGCTTTAGTAAATGTGAAGTGAAATAATGATTAATATCAATAACTATTGTAGTCATCATTAGTATGGCTTTTTATGTCTGGGCTTAACTGGTGGGAAGAGAAGGAACAAGCAGACTATGAGGTTAGTAGGTGACTATCAAAATATCAGCCATGTTGTACTTGCTGCTTACTCTATGGCAGGCTCTTAATGGCTTTCTCTCTCTTCCCTTAGAGGTAGAACATCATTACCTCCTTTTCATAGATAATGAATCTGAGAATCAGTGAGGTTAAGTGGCTTGTCCTAGGTCATTGTAATCAGTGTAGTGGTTAGGATTCAAGCCTAGTTTTCTCTGACTGCAAGACTGGAACCTGAAATGACTGTGTGCTATGAGCTTGCTGATCTGAAAATTCTCTGTCAATCATTTAGAATAGGTTTATCAAGATAAGAATGTTAGTGGGAAAATTGAACTGTGCTGGAAGATCAAAGTTATTAACAAGCTTCTGAAAGGCCCTTTTGAGCCTCCCTGGTGGCTCAGAAGGTAAAGAATCTGCTTGCCAAGCAGGAGATGAGGGTTTGATCCCTGGGTCAGGAAGATCCCTTGGAGAAGAAAATGGCAACTCATTCCAGTATTCTTGCCTGGGAAATCCCATGGACAGAGGAGCCTGGCAGGCTACAGCCCATGGGATCACAAAAGAGTTAGACATGACTTAGCAACTAAACAACAACAACAAAAGGCCCTTTTATGTGTATAGATATCTTAGTTGGGAAAAGCTCAAGAGCGATAGGCATTTTAATGCTGGAGTCTGCTCTTTCTGCCATCCTCAGGGCTTGTTAGTGCTTCCAGGTCTTGATATGAATGTAGGAGCCTCATTGTGATCATAGGTTCCCCAAAATACCCTATAACCACACTAGCACACACCAGTCCACATGTCTGAAATTTCTTCAGTAGAAGACTAAAGTTTTGTTGTTGTTTTTTTAATGAGAGACTTAGTATGTAAATATGCCTGAGAGAGTTACCCATTGTGACTTGATTTTATTCCAAGATGGAGAAAACTGCTATTGGTAGTTTTCTTAAAGGTAAGAACAGGAAGCTAATCTTACAGCTTAAGGAATTAAGTACTATATCATAAAAAATCCTTTATACCAATACTAAAATAAGGGAGAGGAGTGGTGGGAAAGGGCATATTTATTTGTCTGCTACAGATGAACATGGAAAAGATAAAGTAACCAGATGCCTATGTCCCTATTCTCACTTCCTGGTCCCAAACTGGATATCCAGCTGTTTCTTTTCCTTAGAATGGGTGGGTCTGATGACAGAGAAAACATGAAAGATGTTTTGGACAACTAGTTGACTGCACCAAACCTTTACTTTCCTAAGGCCCACTTGACCTCACATTCTAGGATGTCTGGCTCTGGGTCTAGGTGAGTGATCACACCATCGTGATTATCTGGGTCATGAAGATCTTTTTTGTACAGTTCTTCTGTGTATTCTTGCCACCTCTTCTTAATATCTTCTGCTTCTGTTAGGTCCATACCATTTCTGTCCTTTATCGAGCCCATCTTTGCATGAAATGTTCCCTTGGTATCTCTAATTTTCTTGAAGAGATCTCTGGTCTTTCCCATTCTATTGTTTTCCTCTATTTCTTTGCGTTGATCACTGAGGAAGGCTTTCTTGCCTCTCCTTGTTATTCTTTGGAACTCTGCATTCAAATGGATATATCTTTCCATTTCTCCTTTGCTTTTCACTTCTCTTCTCTTCACAGCTATTTGTAAGGCCTCCTCAGACAGCCATTTTTCTTTTTTTGCATTTCTTTTTCTTGGGGATGGTCTTGATTCTTGTCTCCTGTACAATGTCACAAATCTTCATCCATAGTTCATCAGGCACTCTGTCTGTCAGATTTAGTCCCTTAAATCTATTTCTCATTTCCACTGTATAGTCATAAGGGATTTGATTTAGGTCATACCTGAAAGGTCTAGTGGTTTTCTCCAATTTCATCAATTTCAGTCTGAATTTGGCAATAAGGAGTTCATGATCTGAGCCACAGTCAGCTCCCGGTCTTGTTTTTGCTGACTGTATAGAGCTTCTCCATCTTTGGCTGCAAAGAACATAATCAATCTGATTTTGGTGTTGACCATCTGGTGATGTCCATGTGTAGAGTCTTCTCTTGTGTTGTTGGAAGAGGGTATTTGCTATGACCAATGCATTCTCTTGGCAGAACTCTATTAGCCTTTGTCTGCTTCATTCTGTACTCCAAGGCCAAATTTGCCTGTTACTCTAGATGTTTCTTGACTTCCTACTTTTGCATTCCAGTCCCCTATAATGAAAAAGACATCTTTTTTGGGTGTTAGTTTTAGAAGCATCACTACAAACAAAGCTAGTGGAGGTGATGGAATTCCAGTTGAGCTATTTCAAATCCTAAAAGATGATACTGTGAAAGTGCTGCACTCAATATGCCAGCAAATTTGGAAAACTCAGCAGTGGCCACAGGACTGGAAAAGGTCAGTTTTCATTCCAATCCCTAAGAAAGGCAATGCCAAAGAATGCTCAAACTACCACACAATTGCACTCATCTCACACACTAGTAAATTAATGCTCAAAATTCTCTAAGCCAGGTTTCAGCAATATGGGAACTGTGAACTTCCAGATGTTCAAGCTGGTTTTAGAAAAGGCAGAGGAACCAGAGATCAAATTGCCAACATCTGCCTAATCATCAAAAAAGCAAGAGAGTTCCAGAAAAACATCTATTTCTGCTTTATTGACTATGCCAAAACCTTGATGTGTGGATCACAAGAAACTGTGGAACATTCTGAAAGAGATGGGAATACCAGACCACCTGATCTGCCTCTTGAGAAACCTGTATGCAGGTCAGGAAGCAATGGTTAGAACTGGACATGGAATAATAGACTGGTTCCAAATAGGAAAAGGAGTACGTCAAGGCTGTATAATGTCACCCTGCTTATTTAACTTATATTCAGAGTACATCTTGAGAAACACTGGGGTGGATGAAGCACAAGCTGGAATCAAGATTGCCAGGAGAAATATCAATAACCTCAAATAAGCAGATGACACCACCCTTATGGCAGAAAGCGAAGAAGAACTAAAGAGCCTCTTGATGAAAGTGAAAGAGGAGAGTGAAACAGTTGGCTTAAAGTTCAACATTCAGAAAACTAAGATCATGGCATCCGGTCCCATCACTCTATGGCAAATAGATGGGGAAACAGTGGAAATAGAGGCTGACTTTATTTTGGAGGGCTCCAAAATCACTGCAGGTGGTGACGGCAGCCATGAAATTAAAAGATACTTAGCATATTAAAAAGCAGAGCTATTACTTTGTCAACAAAGGTCCACCTAGTCAAGGCTATGGTTTTTCCAGTAGTCATGTATGGATGGGAGAGTTGGACTATAAAGAAAGCTGAGTGCCTAAGAATTGATACTTTTGAACTGTGGTGTTGGAGAAGACTCTTGAGAGTCCCTTGGATTGCAAGGAGATACAACCAGTCCATCCTAAAGGAGATCAGTCCTGGGTGTTCATTGCTATGACTGATTTTGAAGCTGAAACTCCAATGTTTTGGCCACCTGAGTTCAACATTCAGAAACTAAGATCATGGCATCTGGTCCCATCACTTCATGGGAAATAGATGGGGAAACAGTGGAAACAGTGGCAGACTTTATTTTGAGGGGCTCCAAAATCACTGCAGATGGTGACTGCAGCCATGAAATTAAAAGACGCTTACTCCTTGGAAGGAAAGTTATGACCAACTTAGATAGCATATTCAAAAGCAGAGACATTACTTTGCCGACAAATGTCCGTCTAGTCACGGCTATGGTTTTTCCAGTGGTCATGTATGGATGTGAGAGTTGGACTGTGAAGAAAGCTGAGCACCGAAGAATTGATGCTTTTGAACTGTGGTGTTGGAGAAGAGTCTTGAGAGTCCCTTGGGCTGCAAGGACATCGAAACCAGTCCATTCTAAAGGAGATCAGCCCTGGGTGTTCTTTGGAAGGACTGATGGTAAAGCTGAAACTCCAATACTTTGGCCACCTCATGCAAAGAGTTGACTTATTAGAAAAGACTCTGAGGCTGAGAGGGATTGGGGGCAGGAGGAGAAGGGGACGACAGAGAATGAGATGGCTGGATGGCATCACTGACTCAATGGACATGAGTTTGTGTGAACTCCGGGAGTTGGTGATGGACACAACGGGGAGGCCTGGCGTGCTGCGATTCATGGGATCGCAAAGAGTCGGACATGACTGAGTGACTGAACTGAACTGATGCAAAGAGCTGAATCAGTTGAAAAGACCCTGATGCTGGGAAAGATTGAGGGCAGGAGGAGAAGGGGACGACAGGGGATGAGATGGTTGGATGGCATCACCGACTCAATGGACATGAGTTTGAGTATACTCCAGAAGTTGGTGATGGACAGGGACGCCTGGCATGCTGTTCATGGGGTCACAAAAATTCAGACATGACTGAGCAACTGAACTGAACTGAACTGAAACGTTTACTTTCACGTATGTCTTATTCTTTTAGAGGAAATGAAACCACAGAGCCTTCTCCAAAGACACAAAATGTGACACATCCATCCTACTCAAGGACTCTTCCTCAGTGTGAGAAGCAAACCTGATCCTAGTGGTCCCTTTCTTCCTTGGTGTTACATCGCTATGAGCTCAAATGACTAGCTAACTTAGGAAGACAGCCCTTGGCAACCTTCAAGCAAACAAAACTTTTCTAGCCTGGTCTCAGATACTAAGGTAAAATTATGTTTGGACTATAATATGTTTTAAGCCAAAACATACTTAGGTCTTAAACAAAACTTTATGTAAACTTATCTTACTTCTTCCAAAGGGAGAAGAATTTAAGACTCTTTAGGAGAAATTCTTGATACTTGGAGAATATTGCTTTACTGTTCCTCATTTTCAAGGTCAGGTATCACAAACACAACTAGAAAAACCTCCCATTTGGCCATGATCTACCAAATCCAGAGAGTAAAGTATAGTGAACAGAAAGAGATGAGTGAAAAAGCTATGAACATGGATGACTACCGTTACTTAATTTGCAATAAATATAAGTCTGGCAAACTTTTCAAAGTAGCTAATTATCTTACATTCAAACACAATGGCAAGACTGGGACAGAAGAGTATTAGCTTCTGAATGAGTAAAAAACCTGTTTGCAAACTGATGCTGAGGCAATAATTAAAGAGAGGAGAGGAGAAGGTGAAAAAGAAAAGAGTGTGTGTATGTGTGTGTGTGTGTGAGAGAGAGGAAGAGAGAGAAAGAGATGGGGGCTGAGAAAGGAAAAGTTACTGAATAAAGGGTTCAACAGAGAGTCACTAAATTTGATAACTTTTCTAAATGGTGAATGATTTACAATCTAAGATCTAGTCCTATTCAAGTCCCAGTCCGGGCTCCCTGGTACAAAGTGAGTGTTGAAAGAGGGAATGAAAAGGAGACAATAAAGTCCATCCTCAGCTTCTGGTTATAGAATATAGAGGAAGAGAATTACAATGATTCTAGGTCTCTCTGCTGATCTTGTTACCTAAAAGACATTTCCCTCACCCACAGCTGGTTAGCTATTAGTTTTCGAAATTGCAAAAGACCCCAGTTGGGAATTAATTAGTTTTCCAGAGGACTCAGAGAGTAGATATTTTGTCATTTTTCATTTGTATGCAATTATTACATCCCACTTAACTTCATTCTCTAAGCTACTTCATCAAGCTACTTGATGACTCTCAATCAATAGTTTGCATTTGAACCATCTGTAAAACTTAAAAAATATATATATATCCTCTCCTCATTCCAAATCTAAGGAGTAAGAGTCCTGAGGAGGGGATGTACCCATATGTGTATTGATTAAGATGTTGAGAGCATGGTATCAAATCTATTTCAGATCAATTAAGTAATCACCTAACACTTTACCTCTTTCCAAAGTGAGAGGTCAATAAAAGAATTCATAAGAAAAAATAGGCATTAATAACTTGGACACTCCACAGGCCAGAATCACAGAATCATTTTATCCTCTGTGATATATCCTCTTGATGTGTGATGTTTCTCCTTTATAAAAAGTCATGCTAGAAAGATTTTATAGCTCTTAGAGGAAACAGTTATGAGATTTACTATCATGAGCCAGTTTATATCAGAACCCTACTGAAACTATAGGTAAGTAATTTATTATTGAATTAAAGTAAAAATGATGCCACAGACCTTAATTTTCACCCATCCATCTGTTCAGTCATTGGATAATTAAGAACACTCTGCATCAGAAAGGCAGTAGGCTAGGCATGGAAAACAAGGTGATGGACCAAGATAAACCTGTTCCCTTACTGCAAAGAGCTAACAGTCAAATAGGGAAGACAGACATTAAAGGACAAATAATTTAAAATTATCCTATCTGGACTACTAAGGAAACGTTCTACATTATAATCGATTACTTTGACACTATTCGATAAGAAGTATCCAGTAAACATTGTTGATTTTCAAAATGTGGGAATATAAAGAAACTAAAATTGTCTTAAGACAGCACATCCTGGATGCTAAAGTGACTTAAAGTCATGCTGCATGAAGAACAAGAAAAAGAATAGATATGATTAGTCTAGAGAAGATAGATATTTTAGTAATCACCAGATCTCTGAATGTCAAAATATGGCAAAGGGAAATAATCTGGTTCACAGGGTCTTCAGGAGTTGAACAATGGATAAAAACAAGTGAAGGTAGATTCTATCTCAAAATGAAGAAACTTCTTTACTTGATTTTCCTAATCAGGATTATATCAAGATCCAGTGGGCTTTTCAAGAAATGATGAGATTTCCACATAGGCACAGTCTTTCATTTCTTAGCAAGGAAATTGACCTCTGGTGTCTCTGCCTTTTCTAAATACAGCTTGAAGACTAGCAGAAAAGATTTTCCACAACTACAGGTAAAAAAGAACCACAAGAAGACAGGTAGGAGGAGAAGAGAGATAGATCCATACCCCTGAGTAAGTGACCCACACCCACAGAAAGATAATCACTATTGCAAAGATTCTTTCCAAGCAGAGAGAGGTGACAGCCCCATAAAGGGTTCTCCAGCCTGGGGGGGCCTGCGTGGGGAAGATGACCTCAAAGAATATCTGGCTTAAGGCCAGCAGGGCTTGCATATGAGGGAGTCAGAGGACCGTAGGAACAGAGACCCTGAAAGGGTGCCCATGAAACCACACACACTCCAAAACCCAGAAAATAGGCAGTAATTTGAAAGGCGCCTAGATTGGACCCACTTGTTAATTTGGAGAGGCTGCTAGAGAGGCAGGAGGCGACTGAGGCTCCCCTTTGGGGACATACATACTAGTGCAGGCATTTAGGGGCCCTTTTCTATGACGGGGACATTGGTGCTGGCAATCACCATTTTGGAGTCCTCCTTCTGGCTTAATTGTGCTTCTCTAGTGGCTCAGATGGTAAAGAATCTTCTTGCAATGCAGGAGACCCAGAATTAATCCCTGCTAAAAGATTCCCTGGGGAGGGGAATGGCAACCCATTCCAGTTTTCTTGCCTGGAAAATCCCATGGACAGAGGAGCCTGGAGCCTACAGTCCACAGGGTCACAAAGAGTTGGACGCAACTCAGTGAATAACAGTTTCACTTTCACTTTCCTAGCCTATTAGTGCCAAGGGCCTACGCATTCATCAGTGAGCCAGCACCAGTCCTGGGACCCCTAGGTTCCACAGTCAGCTGTTCCAGGACCACCAGTGGGACCACCATTAAGCCAGCAGCAACCCTTGAAAATCAGGCACCACTGCCAGCCTCTCTAGGACCTGTTCACTAATGGGCCAGCAGCCTCCACACAAGAAAGAGCTGGGCAGCCAGCTGGGTCAGAGACCAGTCTTGCCTATCACTGCTTCCACAGTAGTCAGCCCTGACTACACAGCCAACATAGTGGGCACTGTATGATGGTTGTATAAGATGTCAACATTAGGAAAACTGGGTGACATTTATATGGGAACTCTCTACTATCTTTGCAAATCTTTTATATGCATAAAAATATTTCAAAGTAAAAAAATTTTTAAACGTCTATGTGTCTATAGAATATGTCAGGCAAAATGTTAAGATAAGCCTGAAGTATTCTGTGGTGCTAGAAAGGTAGCTTAAAAAAAAAACGATATAGGACCCAGTCTGAAAGAACTTTCAACAGCCACAATTTGAACATGATGAATAACAAAAAGTTGAATTACAAGCCAATGAATAAAATAAATGTCTATGTGCCAATACTAATATAAAGAAATAACTGGATTGATAACTAAATGGGATTTATAGAAGAATTCCAAACAATAAATATGAAAACTGGGAAAATGGAAAACCACTAGAGAACCATATGATAATTGCTGCAGACAATATTCACTGGCAAATGTTTAAATTAGTGTTTACAACTCCAAGGAGAAACAGGATATCTTCATACCTCCAAAGTAGATCCACAAAAATATTTTTAAATTACTATTATGGTTTTAACATATATCCACCAATTGTACTTTCCCTCTGAGGCTGGAATATGATTCTCCTTCCTTTGAGTGTGGATAGAATTTATTTACTTTTAACATATAGTATATGGAGGAGGAGAGGGAAGTAACTTCATAGTGGAGAAACCTGGAAGATACTATCTTAGCCAAGTGATCAAGTTTATAACATCGGTTATGTCATGTTGATATCATATACCTCCAATCTGACACAATGAGAAAGCACTTCAGGTCTGCGATATTTTTTCTAAAAATCAATAACTCAGTCCAATCATGAAAAAGCATCAGAAAAACCAAAAACAAGAGACACTCTACAAATTCTTCTAAAGTTTCAGGGTCATGGGGAAAAAAAAAAAGATTTGACAAACAGCTAACACATTTGATTGGAAGAGATTAAGGAGACAGGTTCTGGATTGGAGGTTGCACCTGGAAAAGTAATATTAGTAGAAAAACTGGAAAAATGAATAAAGTCTATAGTTCAGTGAAAAACATTATACCAATTTTAAGTTCCTACTTTCAGTGAATGTACCATCATAAAGTGAAATGCTAACATGCGAGAAGTTGAGTGAAAAGTAGATGGGAACCTTCTACTCTGTCTTCAGTTCAGCCTGTTCAGTTCAGTTGCTCAGTCGTGTCCAACTCTTTGTGACCCCATGGACAGCAGAAAGCCAGGCCTCCCAATCCATCACCAACTCCGGGAGTCTATTCAAACTTATGTCCATTGAGTCTGTGATGCCATCCAACCATCTCATCCTCTGTCATCCCCTTCTCCTCCTGCCTTCAATCTTTCCCAGGATCAGGGTCGTTTCAAATGAGTCAGCTCTTCGCATCAGGTAGCCCAAGTATTGGAGTTTCAGCTTTAACGTCAATCCTTCCAATGAATATTCAGGACTGATTTCCTTTAGGATGGACTAGTTGGATCTCCTTGCAGTCCAAGGGACTCTCAAGAGTCTTCTCCAACACCACAGTTCAAAAGCATCAATTCTTCAGCACTCATCTTTCTTTAGAGTCCAACTCTCATCCATACATGACCACTGGAGAAACCATAGCCTTGACCTTTGTTGGCAAAGTAATGTCTGTGCTTTTGAATATGCTGTCTAGGTTGGTCATAACTTTCCTTTCAAGGAGTAAGCTTCTTTTAATTTCATGGCTGCAATCACCATCTGCAGTGATTTTGGAGCCCAGAAAAATTAAGTCTGCCACTGTTTCCACTGTTTCCCCATCTATTTGCCATGAAGTGATGGGACCAGATGCCATGATCTTTGTTTTCTGAATGTTGAACTTTAAGCCAACTTTTTCACTCTCCTCTTTTACTTTCATCAAGAGGCTTTTTAGTTCCTCTTCACTTTCTGCCATAAGGGTGGTGTCATCTGCATATCTGAGGTTATTGGTATTTCTCCCAGCAATCTTGATTCCAGCTTGTGCTTCATCTAGCCCAGTGTTTCTCATGATGTACTCTGCATAGAAGTTAAATAAGCAGGGTGACAATATACAGCCTTGACGTTCTCCTTTCCCGATATAGAACCAGTCTGTTTTTCCATGTCCAGTTCTAACCGTTGCTTCCTGACCTACACACAGGTTTCTCAAGAGGCAGGTCAGGTGGTCTGGTATTCCCATCTCTTCCAGAATTTTCCACAGTTTATTGTGATCCACACAGTCAAAGGCTTTGTCATAGTCAATAAAGCAGAAATAGATGTTTTTCTGGAATTCTCTTGCTTTTTCAATGATTCAGTAGATGTTGGCCATTTGATTTCTTGCTCCTCTGCCTTTTCTAAAACCAGCTTGAACATCTGGAAGTTCATGGTTCACGTACTGTTGAAACCTGGCTTAGAGAATTTAGAACATTGCTTTACTAACATGTGAGATGAGTGTAGTTGTGCGGTAGTTTGAACATACTTCTGTTAATATCCATTTCTTTTTCAAAATTATAAAATAATTTTAAGTATCCCCAGTCAAAAGACATTAATAAAATTTCATAGAATATAAAAAGAAAGGTAAATTTTCCAGTAACAAAACAGATTAACACCACTTAGAGTAAGAGGAAATCAAATTAAAATTACCCTGAGATATCATTACAGTTGACCTTTGAACAACAGGGGTTGAACTGGATGGGTCCATTTATATGCAGATTTTCTTCAACAAATATATACAGCAATGCACAATCTGTATTTGTTTGGTTAAATCTGTAGATGCAGAAGTGCCAACACAGTGTGTTGACTAGGTACTTAGACAACCGTGGATTCTGATATCTGCAGTTGGTCTTAGAACCAACATCCCCACGGACACTGGTGGTCAACTGTAGCTTATCTATGGAAAGTCACATAAATGATAAAATTTAGCATCCTTAATAATGGAAATTTTTACCTTATATGCCTCCTCGTGTAATGCAAATGAAGAACACCATAGCTATAAAATATTTTGCCAGTGTTTAATCTGAATTTAATCAAGACTTTAACTTTCAGTTTATTAAAGATAAAGGAAAAAGGGAAACTAGTTAATGACCCAAAGAAGAAAACAACCAGACAAATCCAGAATTGACGGCATTCTAAGAAACAATTGCTAGGACTCAAAACTCTACATAATGGGGGGTGGGGGGAGTGGGGGAGGAAGTGAGGGGACTCTTTTAGTTTAAAAGATTCTAAAGAGATCAAATAAATACAATGCAAATTTTATTTGAATCCTAGTTTGAAAAAAATAACTTAAAAAGACATTTTTGGTATAATACAATTTGGGTAAATGTGTATAGAGACTAAGCATTAAATACTACCATGTTAGTGTTATTTTTCTGAGATTAGATAATGGTGTTACAGTTGAGGAGACTGTAATTGCTTGGGGGAGATTCATGCTGAAATATTTAGGGGTAAAATCTATTGATGCTTGCAACTTAATATAAAATGGTTAAGCCACAGAAAAAGAGAGAGAGAAAGAGAAAGAAATAATACAAAAATTGGCTAAATGTTAACTACTATAATCCAGGTCTGGATATTTGGATGAAAATGAAAGTGTTAGTCGCTCAGTCATGTCTGACTCTTGTGACCCCATGGACTATAGCCCGCCAGGCTCCTCTGCCCATGGGATTTCCCAGACAAGAATACTGAAGTGGCTTGCCATTCCTTCTCCAGGGGATCTTCCTGACCCAGGAACTGAAACCCGGTCTCCTGCACTGCAGGCAGATGCTTTACCATCTGAGCCACCAGGGGCTCCAGGTCTAGATATTTGGATATTTTTGTACTATTTTTCTCTCAACTTCTCTGTATATTTGGAAATTCTCAAAATAAACCTGAGACTGGGAAAGAACAAAAATGAAGGGTTGAAATCATATATTCCCAATTTTTTAAGTTATAAATCATGCTAGCAAAATGTAGGGCAAAATATACCCTATCATCCTACTTTAACAAGTGGTTCTTTATATATTTTCAAGGCCAGATTTGTATTTAAAATTCTCTGACTCCTTGGAGTTGTGCACTTGTAAGTTGCAGTTAGAAGTAGCTTTCTACCTTGACCTCTAGTTTCCTGTCTCACCTGCCTTCTCTTCTCAAGATTGCCATGGGAAGGAACCTCCCAGGAATACGCACTAACATTCCAGACCAGTCCTTGTCTCTGTGACTTTTACAAACAGCCACTCCTGGGCACCTTTTCAAGCCCACTTAGTGGTCCTGAGAAAAGACCCACAGGAGTCTTGGAAGCAAACCTGGAGACATTTAGAAAGGAACTTACGGGTCCTGGGAAATGGAGGCATAACCTAAAAGTGAGGCTACATGTCAAAGCACTTGCCTTTGGCCTTATGAATTCATCATCTAGGAGCTACATTCTTGTTTTATGCCAGGGTTGAAGGAAGTATTCTGCTCAATTTCCAAAAACTAGCAAGCAGTAGAATGATAGTCTAGAAGTGAGATCCCCAAACTTGCAGAAGACCAAGGGCCCTCATGACTTGCGGGGGGATGGGGGATGGCTTTCACCTTGTGTGCATACACCCACTTTTTAGCTCTTAAGTCTCTGGAAGTTCCCCTTTTTGGAAGTGAAGCACAGAGTGGCATCCACTAACCTGGTTAACTTATGCACTCCTACAACCAAACTTTCACTAACAAGAAAACCAAGGACTCCTGTGCACATCAAAGAATGCAAATGGGCCAATATCTTTGCTGATAGCATATATCACTTATTGGTCTTTGAGGGAGGAGGAAGATAGAATGCAATTTAAAATCCAGAAAAAAAATTAAATGAATGTAGTATTTGATGGATTTTTTTCATTTATTTCCAGGCATATTATGTTACATTAACAAAACAATTTTGAGAGTCTTTCTGTTTAAAATAACATGAACAGAAATAAATCCAAAATAGCAAAATACCATTTCCTTTTTAAAAGTTAAAACATTGCTTTTTCATCTTATTGTACATGGATGTAGACATTAAAGATGCCAATCATTTCAAAGCAATGAAACTGGTTCAAGTTTTTCTGACTGTGGAAGGTCTTCTCAGAACCAACTACCTTGCCTATATGATCTTTTTCGAGGCCTTTCAGCCCGAAATTGTTATAAAAGTAGGCTTTTAAAACAGCAAGTCTGTTTTATAACTTGAGCTGAAAACCAAACTAAATCATTTCCAACAGTCACTAAAACAAATAGCAGGTTACATTTTTATGCCCCTTATATTACACTATATAATTCAGAGATGTCAACAGCTATTTTCTATGCACAGTGTATGCTGTGTTGGGGTATAAGTATATTATATGCATTATTTATGCAGGCAAAAAAAAAAACCCCAAAAAACAAAAACAAAACTGGTTTCAGTATATCTCTGGGCTTAAGTAAGCATTTCAACATCTAAAAAGCATGTCTGTCTGTGAGCTCTCTCTGCTAACACAGATTGGAAATCAGGTGAAACTACACAGGAGGAGGCCTGCCTCCACTCTTTCTGTTGCCATTAGCACTGGTCTTCAGGGCACATCTTCTCTCCTGGGTTTCTATGTTTGTTTTACTCCCTGCTCTCCTGTTCCTCTGCTTAAGCCAATTTTATGAATAAGCCAGAAAACGCTCAGCACAGAAGTCTCCCTACCACCTGAAAAATGGGCTTTAATTTTGAACATCACACAGATACAGTAAGGTAAGTCATTTTTAAAAAATGATCAGCAGAATGATTTTTAAAAGAAGTAATGTTACTGTATTATAAGATATTTCTATTGAGATATTGGCTAACTTTTCCCATTTCCCAACAGGGAAATATGACTTAACTATAGGATGAAAACAAAAAACGGTGTGTGAGCATTTGGTGAAGTTCACAAAAGTACTTTTTCTCCTTTATTTATGTAACAAAAGTAAAAATGATAAGAAAACTTAAAGGCAATCAATGTGTTAATTATTTAAGCCTCAAACTTACAAGTTAGACTTTTAACATTTTACTTACTGTTACATTAGGTAAAATTGCTATTTGATAAGAAAAGTTGAATTTTTATTCTGAGGTCTTGCTTTTTGTATCCCATCATTTAATATTGGCAATAATCAGGTACTAGAACCAAAAATGACCCACATTATTAAGGAAGTGGCTGCCTATTCTAGTGATGGCCATCCATGGCAAATAAATTCAGAATAGATTTACTTGATCAAACTTTCTTTAAAATCATTGTCCTATGATTTATCTTGAATAGCATTTGAAACACTGTTGAGAAGTTAGGGAAATAAATGTATTCAGTTAGAATTCACCATGAAAATTCACGTAAATAAGCCCAAACCAAGTCTCAAGACTGCATAAATGTAAATGAAGGCCTCACCCCTAAACAAATGAAAAGGCTTTTATTCAGTTCCTCCAGGGCAACAGGGAAGATCGCCCCATTATTAACCTCCTTCACCATAAAAGCCAGCAGATGAATAAATAAGAATGGTCATTGTGGAAGAGCAAATGATAGATAAAAATGTATATTTTTGAAATGCATATGCATATTGAAAATGTGTATTTAGAATTGTCTTCAATCTCCTAATAATTCATATCTAATAAACTGCTGACAATATTCAGATGAGTTTACTTATGAAATTATTTCATGCCAGTGGGTCATAATACTAGACTTCAGTATCCATATTATAATTTGGATCCCCTCCTTTATACAATGTTAGAGGCCACTTATCCTTTATAAACCCATATTCAAAGCGGTTTCCTGACATATGGATTCTTTGGGCAATCTTAAAATAATATGATACACAGTGAAACTAAGAAATTATCTACTGAATTTTAATAAATATTTTCTCTTTTTTGAAGCTAGATATTGTTTCTTTATAACTTAAAGGTGTTTTGCATAGAACATGATGTTATTTTCTGTAATAGTTTAAAAGTGCTAAATGAGCTTTTTAAATTTATTTCTTAACTCTATTAAGAAGCCTACTAAAGAAATCATTTATAAATGTAAATCCCCAAATCGGCAACCCATAGAGTATAAATCCATCCTACTAAATTTTTGCTAGTGATAATCCACAATGAATTTTGATATAACTGTTTATAGAGATAAAATTCATACATTCTCAAGTGCCTTCAAAGTATTTTGTAAAGCATAACATGGTATTCTACTTCAATTTTACTTATGAATTCTTTCCTGAAAAAGCAAAAGAAATGCCCAGTGCTAACACTTCAAAATATAACTAGACACGCATTTTTTAAAATGATAGTCTGGGTTATTAAACTGGGCATTTAATTTTTTAAAAAAGCCAAATCTAGACTAATTGAGCTTTTGCTGGATTGAATTTCCCTAAATTGCAAATCGAGTCAGCTTTGAATAGTTAATTTATTCTTAAGCATGCCCACTTCTCCTGTTATAAAGTCCCCTAGTTTCATTCATCTGTATATTTTGTTTGTTTTAAATAAGTGAAATAAACATAATCATAGCTCAAGCTTCCTTTGTGTACCTCCAGAAGAAGAAGGAGGTACATTATGGTGCCAGTCTAGTAGTAAATGATGGAAAAAAAAATCAGGAAAGAGCAGTCACCTGTATTTGTTCAAGGAAACCTGATCCCAGTAAGCAATATTTTATAGACCTGAAGTCCCACTTACAGATTAAAAAAATCAATATACATTCCACCCAGCATGTTTGCTGTAAAACACTGCATATATTGTGGATCATGCACCATCACTTCCTCTTGCCTGCAGTGCTTGTTTCAAATATGTGTACATTTCTCACTGAGCACTAAATAACAGAATCATTACCATCATAATAATCAAGTTAGAATTTGCTGCATGTAACCTGAATTATTTAGTAGCACATCCCCCAATAACTATACTTTAGTAGAGAGCATGCTTCTCTCCAAAAAATTCATTTTTAACGTCAGAACTTGTAGTCACTAATGTGTGACAGCACATATATGACTTTTAATTATGAAAATTAGCGTGTATATGAAGGATCAAAAGAAATCTTCTAGTAAACATGGATTTAGTTTCTGTGTCTGGAGATGGATACTAAAATGTATCTAAATGTAGAGCATGATCCCCACTGTTTAGGAGTTTGTGATCTAGCTTGAGGAACTGAGGAAAATACATACAAAACAGTGAATAACAGGTTATGATACTGTCAAAAGTTTCAAAGGAGTTTTATAAAGTGCTGACACCTTAGGCATTTTAGACACATTGCACCATTGGATAAATGCCTGAACAGAATCTGGAAAGACTGAGGAGAAGAGGATCTGTTCAAATGTCACCTCCACTTTCTAGTCTTTCCTGACTGCCTTGGACACAGCTTCTTTACATAGCTTTTTGGACATAGCTTCTTTATGTTCCCAATAAACACTTTGTAAGCAGTGACACTTATTGCACTGTATCATAATTAATTACTTGTTTCCCCTCCTTAACTGCCTTTGAGCTAATAAGACTAAAGCAGGATCTTCCTCATTTTTATACTCTCTTTCCTTGTAAGTGCCTAGTAAGTGTTCACTGAATGCATTTTTTGCATGACTGGGGTGCCATACGAGCAAAAGTGGAGGGCAGAAATAAGCACAGCATGTCCAGGTTTTATTGAGAAAACTGGCTGATAGAGGAAGGATTTTTTTGTTGTTTGTTTTGTCATATGTTGAATAAAAGATCAGTCTAAATAATTAGAGAGAAGACCTAGGAGGGACTTCCTTGGTCTGCGTGCGTGCATGCTGAATCACTTCAGCCATGTCCAACTCTCTGTGACCCATGGACTGTAGCCCTCCAGGCTCCTCTGTCCATGGAATTGTCCAGGCAAGAATACTGGAGTGGGTTGTCATGCCCTCCTCCAGAGGATCTTCCCAATCCAGGAATCGAACCCATGTCTCTTACATCTCCTGCATTGGCAGGCAGGTTCTTTACCACTAGCACCATATGGGAAGCCCTGGCATTATCTTCTCTTGGCTGGTCTCACGATCCTAATTTCTCTTAGTGAACTAGGCTCATCATTGCCCAGCCCTCTGTGATTAAAAGAGAGCATTAACCAGACTTGAGATCCTTCTGGTCCTTAGAGTTCATTCTTCCCAAGATTGAGCCTGTGACATATACAAAAATTAATTTTATAAGCATTAAGCCAGCTGAGTACAAGATGAATTAGAAGACTAAGAGACTACTGGAAGATTCCTGACTAGAAAAAAATACCAGAGGAGGTTTAAAGGAAAATACGCTGGAGAAGAATGATGGGAAAAAATTGGTATTGATGCACTGTGAGGGAAGATGTTGAGGAAAGGGGAGGGATTAAGTATGACTCCACATTTCTGAAGGCAACTGCACTGTTGAAAGAAGTAAACATCGGAATAACCTATAATGGGTTTGTTACAGGGAAAAGACAGTTTATGTAAGACATGTTGAGGGTGACGGTGAGATACGTGGTGAGACAATCTCAGAAATATGAGAGAGGACCTCTGGAAATTAAATGGCAATCTAAAAGCAGGGATAGTTGATGCTGTGAGTGTGGAAAAGATTTCAAAGGCAGAAGAAAGCTCTGGACAAGGACTTGGAAGATATCTGGGTGTCTTAGAGTAAGTCACTCAATCCTTTCCCTTCTACAGAGGAGGATAATACCTTGCTCTTTACTGCATGGGGAAGTAAAGGAGGATAAGACTGCTAAGTGGTTTTGAAGACATAAGGCATTATGCAAACATATATTGTTATTTATCTCCACATTTTATTCCCTGTCCCATAATCATTTTTCATAATAAAAATAAATCAACATATGATACAGTAATAATTTTAACAACTAAATAATCACACAAGAAAACTCATGTACGTTACTGATGTGAAGAATTATTCTAATTTATGTTCTACCCTGTATCACAGAGACAGTGTAAGAAGAAATATGAAGCAATGTAATAAAAAGCATATAATTTTATTTCTGTAGTTTATTCTGTGCCAGTGTTGTGCACTGAGAATCAATGTGGGATATACGACACAGAGCATTTAAGGAACTGTTCTGTGGTTCGCGTAGCTAGCACCACATCATCTAATGTGAGATGACAGTACCATTATTGTTTTATGTCCCACTCATAGAGGACAAAAATGCAGCCAATTAAACTGCAGTATTTCATCAATTCCAATTTGGGCTCCAATTTCACAGATGTTAAAGCATAGAGGAAAGAGTACAGCTTGTAAATGATGAAATACTGAAAGTGATAGATACTAAATGCTTTTTTTCCCCCTAACCAGTGTGCAATACCACCACCCATAGGAAAGGTTATTTATAAATCCCTGTTGCAGGGGCATCACCATTTCTCTTTCGTGCAGTAGCACACTCAGTTAGGTTTGGAGTATGGGCCTATAAGTTTAAAGGCAAACAAGAAAGGAAAGAAATACTGCTCCCCAGCTATTCCCTGCTCCTTTCCATGGTCTTTCCCATTAAGAAGAATCATGGCAGGATCTGAGGACCTTCAAGCTACCCTAAAGATAGGACCACTGCTGACACCACTCAGTCTTCGGCACTATTGCCTGGGCAGGCTACTGTGACAAGAAATGATTAAGTGCTCTGGAGATTTTCAAGAGACTGGAAATTCTTCTTCACATGGAAGAGAGACTATAAAATCCAAATCAGTTGTAAAACAGACTGTCTAGTGGGCCTCGTTGAAAGTCTTATGATCAATGAGAATTCAAGATGCATTTTATTGCCTTGCTAAAATAAGTTTTACTCTACCAACATCCCCTCAAATAGAGTAAGTACCTAAACACTACAAGACATATTGTATTTTTTTCCACAATGTGTACTCAAAATTATTTCTGTTGTTTCACCCATATGTATCTCTTTAATTCAATGTTATTCCTCAAATTAATTAATAAATATAATACTGGAACCACTTATGAACCATGTTTTTCAAACCAGAAATTGCAGTATACGTAGCTAACAAAACACTCTTTTAAATGCCTTAATTATCTTCTGTATTCTAATGCCATTCCCAACCTCCAGTACTAAAGCTCTCTCTAAGGCCATATGCTGCTGCTGCTGCTGCTAAGTCGTTTCAGTCATGTCCGACTCTGTGCGACCCCATAAGACAGCAGCCCACTAGGCTCCTCTGTCCCTGGGATTCTCCAGGCAAGAACACTGGAGTGGGTTGCCATTTAATTCTCCAATGCATGAAAAGTGAAAAGTGAAAGTGAAGTTGCTCAGTCGTGCCCGACTCTTAGCGACCCCATGGACTGCAGCCTACCAGGCTCCTCCGTCCATGGGATTTTCCAGGCAAGAGTACTGGAGTGGGGTGCCATTGCCTTCTCCGCTAAGGCTGTATATCAGCATTAATACAATTAGCAGAGGCAAGTGTCACCTAAGAAGCCACCATTAAGCCCAATCCACTTTCAGTCCTTTGGATGTGAACCCCAAAAGGCTATGCGACAAACCAGCAACCAAAGGCAAAGGGAAGGGCAACACACTCATTACAGTTTTTCGCACTGAGTTTAAAATTTTCAGATAGAGTTTTCTCTAGTGGTTATCTGAGACAGTGAACCCATGAGGGCAGTGCTGAAACTCACTCATCTTTGTATTCCCAGAGCTTAACTTTGGAGCTGACACAATAAATGTTGAATGGATGAATGAACAAATGGAAAAAAAAAAAGACAAATGAGTGTTTCTCCATAGTGTATTAGATATCTACCCAAGTTAATTCACCCGTGTCACACCTGGATCAGCTCTGGGGCAGCGCATGTGTGTGTGTGCTTAGTACACTAAGGACTTTTCAGGTAGGACTGAGGAGGATAAAACTAGCCTGTTCAAGTCAGGCATCATTATCCCCATTTACTAAGAGCTTGATGCCTAGTCAGTGCATGATAGAGCTTGAAACTACTTCTGATTTTTAAGTTCTGTGTTATTTCCACTACTGCCTACTATTTCCCTGGCTAACAGGGGGCTAAACAATCAGTCAGAATATCCTAAAAAATAGAAACTGTAAAACAGCTACAAATTTCCTAAGAAATAACTCCCTGGGTTTTAAGAGTAATATCTTTAAAAGCTGGAAATCCAAAGATAAGTGAAAACGAATCGGGAACACAACAGGAAATAAGGACCCAGCATCTGAGGCAACCAACTGAAAAAGAAAGGAAACCCAACACCCGAGAGATGCCCTGGGTAAACATGGGAACAGTAATGATCCTGACAATAATAAAAGCACTTTATCTCCCACACTGGAACACATCCCAGAAGATTAAATTAGTCACCATGAAAACAGACCGTTTCTGATGCCACTAAAAGGAAACAAAAAGAAAACAAAGCAAGCCAGATAAATAACTATTTAAAGAGTAAAATAAAAAGAGGAGGCTGCATAAGACTAAAGAGGAAATTAGTACCTCAGAATACTCTCTTCCAAAATGATAAGAAACAATTTCAGACAGGCTCATACTAGTTGTTGACTATAGCTGTGTAGAGACCACTGGTAAGTGGAACAGCCCTACTTGGCCGTGATAAGTGAAACTCATATGTGCAGGTTGCAGTGAAAACCTGTGTTATAAAGGCCCAGGTCTAAACATTAGAGCCATTTGGCAATGACAATATTCTGTATGATATTGTAATGATGGATACATGTCATTATATGCATATGTCAAAATCCGTACCATGTACAACGCCGAGTGAACCTTAATGGAAAGGATAGGCTTTAGCTAATCTATGATTTTTCCTGTGGTCATGTATGGATGTGAGAGTTGGACTGTGAAGAAGGCTGAGCGCTGAAGAACTGATGCTTTTGAACTGTGGTGTTGGAGAAGACTCTTGAGAGTCCCTTGGACTGCAAGGAGATCCAACCAGTCCATTCTGAAGGAGATCAGCCCTGGGATTTCTTTGGTAGGAATGATGCTAAAGCTGAAACTCCAGTACTTTGGCCACCTCATGCGAAGAGTTGACTCATTGGAAAAGACTCTGATGCTGGGAGGGATTGGGGGAGGAGGAGAAGGGGACGACAGAGGATGAGATGGCTGGATGGCATCACTGACTCGATGGACGTGAGTCTGAGTGAACTCCGGGAGTTGGTGATGGACAGGGAGGCCTGGCGTGCTGCAATTCATGGGGTCGCAAAGAGTCAGACACGACTGAGCGACTCATCTGATCTGATTTGATCTGAATAATAATGTAAAATTGGCACATCAATTGTAACAAATGTAGCACATTAATGCAAGATGTTAATAAGTGGGGAAACAGTTACAGGGGAGGGGTACAAAAATTCTATAGCTGCTGCCCATTTCTCCATTAATAATGGAGAAATTCTCCATTTTAAAAAATTCTCCTAAAACTGCTCTAAGAAATAAAACCAATTGATTTTAAAAATTAGGGCCAATTTAAGATTGTTGTGGGCCCTAAGGCTATATCTCACATTATGTCAAATTTATTAAAATGTCCCCACACCCTACAGTAAATATTATTTTTGCTATGAAATATTTTCAGAAAACATAATTTTTATAGTATTTTTATTAAATTATTTGAGCATGACTAACTCATTTAATTTATGATCCTCAATAATCTAGCAATCATGACACATACTCAAGTTTCTTGTGAAGAAATTTAACCCACTAATTGTTCAAATAGAATAAATATTTATGAATATTAATTAACTATGAGTCCTGTTTATATAATGTTATATTTGGGACAACTAAATATTTTAAGTTTAATTTACCAAGAATTTTCATATTTGAGGGCCAATAAATTTTATCTTTCAATTCCTAAACATTTTGTAGACCCTAAAAAGCCATCAGTTCAGTTCAGTCGCTCAGTCGTGTCCGACTCTTTGCGACCCCATGAATCGCAGCACGCCAGGCCTCCCTGTCCTTCACCAACTCCCGGAGTTCACTCAGACTCACGTCCATCGAGTCAGTGATGCCATCCAGCCATCTCGTCCCTGGCATTTTATCTATATATCCATACTGCTCAGAGAATAAAATGAACCTACTTAAAGGATATATGTATATGTATATATAGTGTATAGATTTAAAGTAAGAAGGCTAAGTTATAGGCACTAGTGCAAATATATCTTTCTATGTTATTATACTTCATTTATATTTATTATATTTAATTTTTATATTCTGCCTGGTCTCAGTAACAAGTTTCTAATCTTAAAAAAAAAAACAGCAACCAGGCATGTTACTGCAGCTTCTTTTCCTATGGTATGTAACATTTTCAAACCTAGACTTGATCTTTTGTTATTTACATAACTGTACATAGGGATAATATGACACATACAATAAGACCTGTCTTATTGATGCTTCCTAGCACAAACTGTCGGGAATTTAAACAGCTTTAAAGTGCATTAAAAAAATATATTATATAAGATGAAACAAAGTAGAGTAAAGTGAAATAAGAAAGGCAACCATTTTATATTTTCCAAAAAATAGTCTGTCAGTAACTTCCTCCAGCCTTCCCCAATAGCTTTCTTCCAGAACACAAGGTAGGCGACTTTACCATAAGAAGGTAATTTAATCTAACTGTAAATGAAACTAAGTCTCATACCGTATAACACACCTGAGCATATTTTGTGAAGGAGGAGGAGCTTTTCTCAAAGAAATACCTTATTCAAAGAATGAGGATGTTCAAGTTTGAATACTTTAGTGTTCTCAGTTTAACCTAAAAGTCCAATTCTTATAAAACACCCAGGAAATCACTGTGTAGACAGGCATCAACCTAGTTATTTTATTTTCCTTCTAACTTCATCTGATCAAAAATGAAGCAACAAAAAAATGGCTTGTCTGGGTAAATCTTTGCATCAGGCTTGTGTTGGAGCCCTGTAAGGTGATATGGGGGTAAGGAATAAGAATTCAACGTAGGTGATAACGGCTTGATTAGTAAATATTCATCTATTTGTCCATTTATTGCACATTGATGGTAAGAATGTGCTCCATTCTTGACTCTAAGGATACAGAGATTAAAAGGGAACATCTCTGCTCTAAAGAAGCTCAAAATCAAGTAAAAATTATGAATAATTTTTTTATAAAATGTATATCAATATATTACAATAAAGAATGATGACTCACAAATATTTGGTATATACCAAAAGGTCCTTGATATTTGATTTTGACCAAACCATTAAGCATGGACCAAATATGCTCATGGATGTTTTTGATAGGACCAAATTTCAAGAACCTTTAGACATGAATCAAATGCTTTATGGACATTTTGAAATGTCCAAATGTTTGTGGACATTTTGAAAAGGCCTAAATATCCTACAGGGAAGAGGGATAAATATAAAGTAGAAGTATGTACAAAGCAGAGTGGCAGACCAGAGAAGAAAGAGACTAGTAACATTTGTAGAGAGTTAAGAGAATTGCTGGAAAGGGGATATTTGCGCTGGGTTTTTACAGATGAGTAAGAGTTTGCCAGATTGGAGAAAGTTCATTCCAGGTAGAAATAAAGAAGAGCATGTGTAAAGGCATGGGAATCAAAACAGAAGTCTTATATTGGGGAACTTATGTGGAGCCTGAGACTCCTGGAGCTGGGAATACATGTGTCTATTGAGCACTTGAAATACGTGTAGTGTCAAATGTTAAAATGATAATATTCTGGGTTACCTGTTGTTTTTATTTGTTCATTTGCTTGGTTTATTTGTTTTTCCTATTTTAATGTGGCTACTAGAAAGCTTAAAATTATATATTTCTATTGGACAATGTTGCTTACTCTGTTGAAAACAAAGAATTAACTATAAGAGATAAGGCTGGATAAATCTTTAGGGCCTAAGGTCATAAAGAATATTTTGTGACATAGAAAGTAGTTTTGACATGCCCTTTAGAAAAACCCCATCCATATACAGCAGCTTCCCACTAGCTATCTATTTTATACATGGTAGTGTATACGTGAGGCTCCCAGGTGGCTCGGTGATAAAGAATCCACCCAGTAATACAAGAGACACAGGTCTGATCCGTGGGTCAGGAAGATCTTCTGCAGAAGGAAAGGCCAACCCACTCTAATATTCCTGCCCAGGAAATCCCATGGACAGAGGAGCCTGGCAGGCTACAGTGCATGGGGTGGCAAAAGAATTGGACATGACCTAGCAACTAAACAACAAAAACAGCAACAGTGTATATATGTCACCTACTCTCTCAATTTATCCCACCCTCTCCTCCCCAGCCCTGTATCCACAAGTCCATTCTCTACGTCTGTGGCTCTTATTCCTGCCCTGCAAATAGGCTCTTCAGTATCATTTTTCTAGATTCCATATAGATACGTTAATAGCTCAGTGCTCTGTCATGACCTAGAGGGTGGGAAGGAGGCTCACGAAGGAGGGCATAAATGTATATATCTAGCTGACCGCATGTTGTTGTACAGCATAAACTAACACAACATGTAAAGCAATTATACTCCAATTTTTTAAAAAGAAAATAGAAAAAAGAAGAAAAAACTCATATAATAATCAAGAGCAATCTTTGGAGGTGATGTGGCAGCAACTATAGGGAACACTGCAGGCCCAGGAAAAAGTGAGAACTCTCTTGGGGAGGAGAAAGGTGAGACTCCATTGCTAACCACCTCCACTGAAGTGAGACTCCAAAGCTAACCAGAATCCAAAGTCACTGTGGCAAAGCATAGAGCTGGACCAAAGAGAAATATAATGATGTATGAGGTTGGATCTACCCTGGTGAGAAGAGGAAGATGGGTTCGACAGAACAACCAACAGCCCAGAGCACAGCATACATTGTTTTTCAGTGGCTTGCATCACAAGGTCCCAACAACAGACTGGTTTCCGAAGGAGGCAGGAAACAGTGTCTGGCTGCCTCTTACATTGAAAATACAGGCTGCCCTGGACGCGGGGACTTGGCAATGCGACCTCACTAAGGAGCACTCTTCCTGTCATTTAACACCCAACCTGCAGCAGATCCGACCTTGGCCGGTATCTGATCCTCTTCTCTGGGAATAAGCGGCAAATTTCAGGAAGTAATGTACTCAAGGCAGCAGATGGCACTCTCCTATGCCTCAGTAATGAAAGTTTTAATGAAGAAGAGAATCTGTCTTTTACAGAGACTTAAAGATTTAGGATGGCCGAGCGGTCTAAGGCGCTGCATTCAGGTCGCAGTCTCCCCTGGAGGCTTGGGTTCCTATCCCACTTCTGCCAACATGGAGTTGTGGGCTTCCCTGGTGGCTCAGAGGTAAAAGCGTCTGCCTGCAATGCAGGAGACCCCGGTTCGATCCTTCGGTCAGGAACGATACCCTGGAGAAGGAAGTGGCCACCTCCTCTAGTCCTCATGCCTAGAGAGTCCCATGGAGGGAGGAGCCTGGTAGGCTACAGTCCATGGGGTCCCAAAGAGTCTGACACGACTGAGCGACTTGACTTCACCTCACCAAAGATTTAAGGACTACATCCTTTTGCATGAGAGTTAGGGGTACTTAATCCTAAAGTCTAGAAATGTTCATACCCAATTCTAGAAAATTTACAAAGGAAATAGGATAGATAATAGAGAACGAGGAAGTAGGAAATTTATGGGCTGAGATGCACATTGCAACATCATTTATAAAATTAAAAGCAATCTAAATGTTCAGAAGTTAATGGGGAGAATTTTGTCTATCCAATCTATAGAATATCATTCAATGATCAAAATGATAGATGTGGAAAATGCTTCTTACTTAAGATTCAGTGGAAATACTGTAATTTAGGCAGGAGGTAGAGCCCCCTCCCTCCCCCCACAGGTAAAGTGATAGGGATTTACTCTATGAAGACTGAAGCTACAAGACAAGAATACCAAACAATTAAAGGAGGAGGCTGGACCCTGCCCTAACTGCATATTACTCATTCTCAAAGTCAAGAGACCTCCATGACCACACATGCACAAAAAGACTCCTTGGAGGTCAAAGGGGAGTGATGGCAAATGATACCTGTCTACCCACAGGTCTTTGCAATAGGACCTATCTTGGCTAAGAGATACATGAGCACACACGGGAGGACCCTGAGATATACCAAATATGAACTGTGAACCAGGAAAATCAAAATGATTGGCCAAAGGAATCCCATAAAAGGAATTCAAATTCCCACAACAGTGCGACTCAGTGACTCTGTCTCTGAGTCCACCCATGTGTCTATCCATGTGTACAGTACTTTCTTCCCTCCCAATAAATACTTGCTTCACTACTTTCCATCTTCATGAAAATTCTTTTCTGCAAAGCTGAAGGGTCAAGGCCCTTGTCACTGACCACTGGTCTAGGGCTAAGACCTTGTGCTTTCGCTCCCATGACCTGGCCCCAGTCTCTGCCTGGGAAACCCAAGCCCTGCTTCAGGCCGAGGCCACCAGAGATCATCATGGACAGTATGTCCATAATACAATCTTTGCTCTGTAAAATACATATAAATATATATGTAGACTGGAAATTCTGTACCAAAAAGAATGTTGCTTTAGGGTGCTAGGATTAATAATGTCTGTGCCTGTTTTTCACATGTTAAGTAAACTATCATTGTCTAGGGATTCGCAGGTGGCACAGTGGTAAAGAATCTGCCTGCCAAAGCAGTAGACACAGGAGAAAAGGGTTCGATCCCTGGGTTGGGAAGATTCCCCGGAGAAGGAAATGGCAAACCACTCCAGTAATCTTGCCTGGAAAATTCTGTGCACAGAGGAGTCTGGTTGGCTACAGTCCACGGGTTCGCAAAGATTTGGACGCACGCATGTAGACAGCATAATTGTCTAAGTAAGATATGACAGTTTCCCCTCCTAAGAGAGCCTTACCCAGAAAGCTCCTGGGTAGCCTGTGCTTTGGCTAATTTTGAAATAAGGAAAGAGAGTTGAGGTAGCTGAAGACTCCCCAAAGCTCTGCCTGGTGGTCTGGCATTGGGAATTTTTACCTATTGTATTCTTTAGAGCCTGTTTTTATTTTCCTAAACTTTTTCTCTGACACAGCATTCCTTACCTTCCTAAATGTGAAAGTCGCTCAGTCGTGTCTGACTCTTTGCAACTCCATGGACTATACAGTCCATGGAATTTTCCAGGCCAGAATATGGGAGTAGGTAGCCTTTCCCTTCTCCAGGGCATCTTCCCAACCCAGGGATTGAACCCAGATCTCCCACATTGCAGGCAGATTCTTTACTGGCTGAGCCACAAGGACTAGCCGCTCTGAAATGAGACGCTGGTGTTGGAATTGCAGACTTGTACCAAGAGCACAGGAGGTTGTAATGATGGCTGGCTGTTGGAATAGTCTTTTTCTCCCTGGTCCCTGCAGAGGGAGTTGTGGCTCTGCAGTAGGAAGAGAGATGGGTGCTTTGCTCTCCATGGCTGGGCTGCAGAGTGACTCAAGAGAGAATCTGCTGCAGCAATCCCCTTTAGGAAAGACGTGACATAGTCTCTATGAAGCCATCAGGTTTCTTATCTTGTTTTTAGTTGCTAAGTCACATCTGACTCTTTTGCAACCCCGTGGACTGTGGCCCGCCAGGCTCCTTTGTCCATAGAAGTTTCCAGGCAAGAATACTGGAGTAGGTTGCCATTTCCTTCTCCCTTTAAAAAGATTAATTCTGTTAAAATGAGGTTATTAGGGTGGCTCCTAATCCAATATGACTGATGTCCTTTTAAAAAGGGGAAATTTGGACACAAAGATAGAAGGACAGTCACATGAAGACACAGAGGGAAGCAGCCATCTTAAAGTCAAGGAAAGAGGCTACAGAGAAATCAACCTGCCAACAGGTTGATCTCAGACTCCTAGCCTCCAGAACTGTGAGGAAACACATTTCTGTTGTTTAAACCACCCAATATGTGGTATGTTGTTACAAAAGCCTTAGCAAGCCAGTGCAACTATTTCTACTTTTCTTATGCCCTTAAAATAATTCGATAAGGAAAATTGATATTATTGTTATTTTTAATGATATACAAAACATGGCCTGAAAAGAAAAAACAGAGGCACTTGGGAGTCCCAAAAACATTTAAGTTATTTTTATAAAACAAGAGGATTGCATGATGTCGGAGAACAAACCTTCATTCTAAATTCAATTCTTTCTTCTCTCTGAGGCTGTGCTAAGCAAAATATCTTTAAAGCAGAATCACAGAATATTAGAGAATGCTGTTTGAGATTATCCTCTCATTTTATAGACGAATAAATAAAAGCCTGAGGAGATATTTTTGTGTCTGTTGTACCAGGATTTATTCCTTCCTGCAATGCAATTGAAGGGGCTATAAATCAGCAAGTATTGGCAGCTATATAGCTAATTAGCTAATTAGTTGTAGTACAACCCTTACATACTAGCAGTGAACAGAATGGTCTTATTGTTTTCTATACTGAAAAAAATAAACGTTAAAATAAAAATGCTATTCTTGTGTTATAATAAAAACTATTGGCCCATTACCCTCCAATTCACAAAGAAGCACAAGGGTTTGTAAGATCTTTGCAGAATCCTCAGGATCGTCTTTAAAAATACTTAAATCTTCTATTGTGAGTTTTTTCTATTATGTCCAGTAGGTGGCACCACTTTAACCACACAAAATGAGAGCTTTGAAAAAGCCAGAGTGCTTGTGATCAGTGATTCTCAAATCTTGGTCTCTAGACCTGCAGCATCAACATTGCCAGGACACTTGACAGAAATGCAGAGTCCTGTTCCCACCCAATTATATAATCTCTAGGGGTGGGGCCTGGAAATCTGTGTTTTTAACCAGCCATCCACTGATTCTGTTGATACTATATCGTGAGTGAAAAGAAAAGTGAAAGTGTTAGTCACTCAGTGATATCTGACTCTCTGTGACCACATTAACTGTGGCCCGTCAGGCTCCTCTCTCTGTCCATGGAATTTCCCAAGCAAGAATACTACAGTGGGTTGCATTCCCACCTCCAGGGGATCTTCCCGACCGAGGGATCAAACCTGCATTTCTTACATCTCCTGTCTTGGAAGGTGGATTCTTTACCACTAGCGCCACCTGGGAAGCCCTATCTATCCTCAGTTTAAGCAAAAGTAATATATTTTCACCTGTTTGGTTTTAAGTAACAAACTTTTTCTGCTTTAATAAATATTTATCTGCTGTATTATTTTGCTCTTTGACATTAATTTACACTTGGCTTAGCTTCACCGGTGGCTAGGATGGCAAAGAATCTGCCTGCAATGCAGGAGACCTGGGTTCAATCCCTAGGTCAGGAAGACTTCCTGGAGAAGGAAATGGCTACTCACTTGATTATTCTTGCTTGGAGAATTCCATGGACAGAGGAGCCTGGCAGGCTACAGAGTATGGAGTCGTGAAGAGTCAGACACTACTGAGTGACTAACACTTTCACTTTTCCCTTTAGAAAGAAGTACTTCATTAAATATTAACTGTGACTCTTAAGAAATTGGGATTTCCAAATTACTAGTACTATCAAACAAATGTATACCACCATGGCTTCATATTCAGGGGGCTTCCCTGGTGGATCAGTGGTAAAGAAGCTGCCTGACAGTGCAGGAAACCCAAGAGATGCCAATTCAACCCCTGGGTTTGGAAGATCCCCTGGAGGAGGGCAGGGGAACCCACTCCAGTATTCTTGCCTGGAGATCCCATGGACTGAGGAGCCTGGCGGGCTACAGTCTATGTGGTTGTAAACAGTCAGACACCACTGAAGCAGCTGAGTACACAGCACTTTGTATTTGGCTCACAGAGGTTCCCATTATGAAAAGAGTTTAGTGATTTCTTTATTCTCAGATCCCCAGGTGCTGTTTTTCATAAATTCTTACAAGCACTCTACAAATGAAATACTGAATAAATGTATGTTGCACTATTTCACTGAGTCTACAAGGTTATTAAAATGCATATTTATTCCCCAAACAATAATCCAGGCTCAAGTACTTGAATAAGCATCCCTCGGGGACCTCTCTCTCCTTTGGGCAGTGGGAAGCACCTACAGCGGGGGTGAGTCAGCATGAGTGCTTATCTGGAAGGAATAGACTGCCGCTTATGCTAAGTCTTGGGGGATTTTCAGTCATTTTGTGCTATGCTCCCAGGACTCTACAACACCAGTGGAGTCTTCGATGTCTTAGCAACTCTCTGGAGGAGTTCAAGACTATTTTAAGAGACATGGTGGGTAAGGGAGCTAGGGACAAACTATGCCATTCGACTCACTCCTCTCCCAGGTTATTAACCATAATAGTCCCCACTCTGGGCTAAGACCTGGACTAGATACTTAATATTTTGTCATTTTTTCCCCTTACAAATCTACCTAAAAATATGTGTGGTAATCTCCACTTGACAGAGGAAAATAAAACCCAAGGTCAGTGGATGGTAAGGGGTATGTAAGCCAGATATGTCTAAGCTGAAGTCAGTTCTGTGTTCACCAAGATGCACTACTTCCCTACTCCATGTAAAAATATGTGTGTGTGTGTGTTTGTGTGTGTGTATTTTAATCAATAGCAAAAGTACATGTGGAAGGAAGACAAGAGGACTCTAGTGTGTGGACAACTTTGGGCCTGAGTGTGGAGCAGGGTGGAGCTTAGAGTAAAGTCAGGCCCACCGGCAGGTTACATAAATGAAAAATGTATTCCCACCTGTGCAGGTTAGTCTCCATTCGCACTGGGTGGGAGGCAGGGCCACTCTCTACCAGTCCTGTGACAGCTTTTGTACAGGGTGATCTTCTCAAGGACATGTGCACAGCAAATAGCCTTAGAAGGCAGAAACAGTGTTCCCCTCCAGGGCAGAGAGAAGGCTTGTTTTCTGACCAGGACAATGTCAATCATGTCTTCCTTGAGCATGCTGTTGGCATCCTCCGAGGGGTTTCCTGAGCTTGTTGTTCCTCAGGAGTGGCATAGCTCCGGTATCCACCAGGACCTGCTCCCACATGGCCCTCGTGGAACTTGGGACAAGGGGACTGGGCAGACAAAGCTCATACTGTCTGTAATGCTCTGAGTAATCAACTGTCCATCTGCACTTCTTGCTTCCTTACCAAGCAAATCCCCACAACTGTGCTACCCACTGCTGCTGCTCTCACCATCTGCTCCTGCACCCCGTCCATTCTCCACACTCCTCTGTCCTGGACTAGTAACTGTATCCCCAACCCCACCTCCCAGGCCTCTGGCTTCCTGGTGAGGATTGGCCAATGGGAGGTGCCAGGGGAGGATCGATACAGGTCAGAGTATTAATTTCCTTGCTCCTTCGCTGCCGCTCTGGCCATGGCTTCTGTTGGCAGTCTCTCTATCATAGCCACACAGGGCTCTCCCTTCACCCTCAGACCGAGGGAGGTAAAGAGTGTACCACTCTTGCTAGACCTTGAGCGTGTCACCATCCCTTATCGGATCCTTAGACCCTAAACCTGTGGCGCAGACGGTAAAGAATCTGCCTACAGTGGGGGAGACCTGGGATCGATCCCTTGGTTGAGAAGACCCCTAGCTGCCTACTCCAGTATTCTTGCCTGGAGAATTCCATGAACAGAGGAGCCTGGAGGGCTACAGTCCATGGGGTCACAAAGAGGCGGACATGACTGAGCAACTTTCACACACACACACACACACACACAGAGCCTGCCCAAGTCTCTGTAAACAGACTTCAGGAAAGCTATCTGCATTTAAACTCTTTTGAATGTGCCATTTTGCTTTCAAAAGTAATTGAGGGCAGTTTTTTTACAATGTGCGTGGAACACAGGTTATATATATTTACACACAAGACTACATTTTAACCTGAACTTACCTCTTCTTCCTCATCTTACCAAGTCACTGAGCCACTTTGAACTTAGAGCAGCCAGAGACCTCTACAAAGGCAAAAATATTTGCCTTGATTTCTAGCATTCTAAGAATGGTTCCAACTGAACGGTGTTACAAATGCATTTTTTCCTATTCCTAGCTATTTTTGACATAGAAGTGCTGTGGATGGGCATATTGGTAGACACAATAGAGATGTTCTCTTTACCAGTATGTTCTCTTTGCCACTGCGCATCTTCTGGCAATAGTTATCATTCCCAGTGTGTATTTAATATACTTGAAGCTTTGGTTTAGTTAAATAAAACCACAGCATTATACCAGATCACTTGGGGAACTTAGGATCACAGTTTCTAGTTGGAAGAGATTGTTAAAGATTTTAACAAAATTCCTTCATTTGATAGTCCATTTAATTCTGGAAAAAATATTGTTTAAATTCATTTTAATTTCTTTCAAAATTCATTTTTTCTTTTTAAGTAGTATTTCTACAACTCATCGAGGGGCAGCGGGGGAGCTACAAGAACAGTTCTAAAATTCCAAAGCAGTGGGAGAGCATATTACCCCAGTACCGCATATAAAGAGAAACTTAGCAAACAAACTGTTTCCTTCCGGTAATAATAATGAGGACCTTGACTGAACTGGGAAGCTATATTTGCTCTTTGTCTTCAAGTATGGGCAGGTATTAGGCTGGAGGATGGGCTGTGCAAGGACAACTCAAGCAGAGGAGACAACCCAGGCCAAGGCCTGGAGCTGAGAGAGAAGTTAATGTAGCTCCTGGGAGCTGTATCCTGGCAGTTCAGAGTTAAAGAAGCATAAAGGGTAAGCTAGAATGAGGAACAACAGAGGAAAGAATGAAATTATCTGCTTCTAGCTGTACTCCTCGGCTCTTCTCTCTATAAATGTCAACCAGCTCAGGGCTGGAGAACAGCCATAATCAATGAAATTCAGGTTCCAATTGACCAAACAATCATGATCAACCATTTGGGGATCCTTGTCTCCACTGAGTCAAGAGTAATTTAGCATCTGTTATACACTAAGCACAATGATAAGTGATCCTATCAAAATCCTAAGTAATTTTAAGTCTAATTAAATGGTCATTATGAACCAAGGTCAATGCATCTATTGAACCATCTCCACCACTGCTGTCCCTTCCAAGAACCGGTTTTTGATTCTCTTCCAGGAAGTCTAAATCCACAAAGCATCTAGAGCAATACAGTTCAAGGTAAAACTGGGTCCACATTGATGAATGTGAATCTAAACAAGGGATAACTGGCAGACAATTTAGCCCCTCCATTATCTACATCCAGTCCCATCACTTCATGGCAAATAGATAGGGAAACGGTGGAAACAGTGACAGACTTTATTTTCTTGGGCTCCAAAATCACTGCACATGGTGACTGCAGCCATGAAATTAAAAGACACTTGCTCCTTGGAAGAAAAGCTTTACCAATCTACAGAGCATATTAAAAATCAGAGACATTACTTTGCCAATGAAGGCCCATCTAGTCAAAGCTATGGTTTTTCTAGTAGTCATGTATGGATGTGAGAGTTGGACTATAAAGAAAGCTGAGCACCGAAGAATTAATCCTTTTGAACTGTGGTGTTGGATAAGACTTTTGAGAGTCCCTTGGACAGCAAGGACATCCAACCAGTCAATCCTAAAGAAAATCAGTCCTGAATATTCACTGGAAGGACTGATGATGAAGCTTAAGCTCCAATACTTTGGCTGCCTGATGTGAAGAAGTGACTCATTGGAAAAGACCCTGATGCTTGGAAAGATTGAAGGCAGGAGGAAAAGAGGAAGACAGAGGATGAGACGGTTGGATGGCATCACCAATTCTATGTACATGAGTTTGAGCAAGCTCCAGGAGTTAGTACTGGACGGGGAAGCCTGACATGCTGCAGTCCATAGGGTCGCAAAGAGTTGGACACGACTGAGCAACCGAAATGAACTGACCTACATCAGAGTCTGCCCCCACCTCTCCTCCAAATAACCAACCACACATGTAAGTAGAAACAGAATGCTTTTTATGCTATCACAATTTCAAGACCATCACCTATCACTTAACACAGTCAGACTGTCTTCTCTAAGCTTCATCTACATGGAAATGTTACCTAAGTATAATTTCTGCCTAAAATGTTGTCTTATTTCTAATGTGGAAGCTTTGAGGATGGGGAAATGGTCTCAGAAATTGGAATAAAGGTTAGAAAGAAAGAAAAAAAAAAGATGTGTCTGCTAGCCAAGAATTTGTATTGCAACTAGATACATTATTTTTAACAGTACTTAATAAGAGACAGTCTTACAGGGCCCATAGAAGGGCCACGTTTGGTTTAATGCACTACTCTCACCATTTTGAAACAGTTAGTGATTTTTGAACAAAGGGTTCAATTCCTCTTCAACTGTGCTCCATGAATTATGTAGCTGCTCTTGACTATATGTGCCATAGGAATCCTTAGAGAAGTGGTCACTGAGTGTACAACTGATCAGGGAAAGCAAATGGAATAAGACTTATACCAGGGTTAGAGTAATATTTAGGATTCAAATAATTCAGATAATATTCTTTCTGGGAAAACACTAAATAAATAGTACAGATAAATTAAAATTAAATTCTGAAATAATCTCCCAAGATGGTTCCAAAAATTAAATTAACCTGCTTTTGCCCTGCCCGTTCTTCTTTGACTTAAGTAGCTGGTAAATTGCCCTCAATCTGTGTCACTGGTTCAGCCTCTAGAAAGATTTAGTACCATAGAGAAACCAAGAAATAAGCGCCTAGTTGTCTGAGAATTCCACAAGGTGTCATCCTTGAGCTGAAATGATAAATCCAATACTGGAAGGGTTTTCATTTGAAAATTGAAGATTCCAAGCCTCCATTTTGAACTCTGTGGGTTTGGCTCTACAGTCATACAGCAAGTCCCCCTTATTGAGTACTTAGTATGAGCTAGGCTCTTAACATACATTATTTCTAATCTTTTAAATAACCTTGTATTGATCTAAGCTGGCATTTTACAATGGAAAAAGCCAAGATTCATAGACGTTAAGTTAGTTTCCCAAGGCACACATCTAATAAGTGCCAGAGTCAATATTCAAAGACAGAATTAGCTGAGCCCAAATTCTGTGCAATTTCTGCTTAACTATACAGTCTCAAAGTATCAAACAAAGAAAATAGGCAAAGGAGTTCAAAGAATGAACAAACAAATTCAGGGATCTCCCTCCTGTCCAGGCTCTCTGTTCTACACCAGCTCAGTGGCAGCCGGAGTGCTGCATGGGCATTGACTGAGCAGCTGCCCTCTCCTGAATTTGTGGGCATAACAGGAGCCCTCACCAGGACCGAACCCAGGGATATAAAGCCCTGAAAATGGGTGTTCCAGTACACCCCACCTGTTTTGACCATCATCTATTATTGTTACTTAATGTCAGAGGTGATGTTCAGAATAAGCTATGGACATGAAAACTACTATCGCCTCCAGATGTTCCTAACTGGAAAATCATCGGCACGGCTTCCTACTGTCAGGAGCCTCTCTACATGTACAAACTACCCCCACCCTCAAAGCTCTGGGGCCATTTTCCATTACTAACAAGGTAATGTGGCATTCAGTTCACTCTAATGGCTATTCTGGTCAGCACTGTAGCTGAGCCTTATCCCCAAGACAAAAACCCCTCTTTGTATCAGGTTCTTGTCATTTAGATCCAGTGCCTTGTCGTGCTGAACCTGAACCTCTTTCCTTGGGAAGGCAGTAAAAACCACAGGAAAAAATATCTCAGGCTCTGAGTTTGCATCCTTGTACCATCACTTTTGGAGAAGGCAATGGCACCCCACTCCAGTACTCTTGCCTGGAAAATCCCATGGACCGAGGAGTCTGCTAGGCTGCAGTCCATGGGGTCGCTAAGAGTCGGACACAACTGAGCGACTTCACCTTCACTTTTCACTTTCATGCAATGGAGGAAGGAAATGGCAACCCACTCCAGTGTTCTTGCCTGGAGAATCCCAGGGACGGGGAAGCCTGGTGGGCTGCCATCTGTGGGGTCGCACAGAGTCGGACACGACTGAAGCGACTTAGCAGCAGCAGTAGCAGTACCATCACTTTTACGGTGACCAACTATCCTGTTCTGCTTGTAACTGTCCTGGTTTTAGCATCAAAAATCCAGTGTCTCAGGAAATCATCAATCAAGGGTGAACTCACATGGCTAGCCACCTTAAATCCCTTCCTAACTTAGCCACCTTGAACAGGTTACCTAACCTCACACCTGACAAGGAGAATGGGCAAATTACTAACACTTAACCCCATCAGGTCATTGTGAAAATCAAATGAGGTGTGTGTGCAGTACTTAGCACAAAATAAGCATGTAAGGTACCTTAGCTGATATTATTACTCTTGACCTACTCAGCCCATAATTCTTCTAGAGTATCCAAGACTGGAAGGCTGCTCTGATCTTACAAATCTCCTCCCGAAGAGAGAATTCCTGCTCCAGAGCCTGAGACCTGGGGCCCTTCCAGATCTCACCATCTCTTGCTTTTTCCATATTGCTTGTCACTGCCCCATCAGCCATCCTACTTAAAAAGCCTCTGGGATCTTCTAGTTTTTAAGCATCAGTAACCACTCTGACAGCTCACACTTCCAAAGTCTCAGTGACCATGAGAATGTCCCTCTCAAGGAGGTACAGCCAGTGATCAAGGGGACAGTAAGGAAGGGTAGACCCCTGCTGGTGCCTAAACTTTGAAAGGGTGTACTGAAAGCACACCCTTGCTTCCATTCACTCGTATAACATGGATCTATCCTTGAGAATAATTTTTGTTGATTTGGCCAATAATTCTTTGCAATCCAACTGTATCTAATGTCCTGTGTAATTAAAGATCTTTCTCCAACCAAGCATTTAATGGCTGTCATGTTTGACTACACTTTGACACATATATCTTCATCATCCTTGCAAAGATTGCTTTTCACTACTTTATAGAAGCACTGTGCATAATTAGATTCTGTTTCACATTATAAAATACATTTTTCTTTGCAACAAGATAAAACAAAATATGATTAAATGTGTTGCCTGCTATATTTTCTTTTTCCATCTTGTGTACATTCATGTTTACGTTCAAACCCATTAAAAAACATGTACCTATTGCCTCACTTTAGGATAGCCTGCCAAGACATTCTGGCCATGTTACCTACCACTCGTGAAATCATAACCAAGAATCTACAACTGAAAATGATATGCTTCATTTCTATCTTCTAAAGAGATACTAAGAGGTTATATATCATTTTCATAGGATACCATCTTCTAAATTTTTAGACTTTGCCATTTTAAGTAAAATCAATACCTTGAGAAAATAATATCTGTATTTGTCCTTTTTCTCCTCATCCAAAATGTCTTAGTCATCAGCTGAATGCCTGATTTTCACAGGAGAGCTAGTCTGGATGATTTTCAATGCGGATTTCTGTGGAACTCAAGTATACCCTCTTCACAGGACTTGACTGGTGTTCTCACAAGACTATACAGTAGACTTCACTCTCCCACTCCAGCCCAATCTCTAATCCCTCTCTGGAAGAGGAATACAAAATAGCACCTTTGAGAGCTGCAGTCCCCAATGACTTTGGGGGAGGGACATCCCCTGTCTACACAGCAACTAGGCCTGTTCTCCCAGCTAGCTGTGTAGACCCAGTTGGAAGGAGCACCTGGAGGGTGGGGTATTAATTAGTTCAGTTGTTGAGGCTTCAACTGAGGTGTGTGCCTCTGGTGAAGCATCTGAATCTGGATTTCCAGTCTACATGTCACACAATTTAACAGAAACTCTTAGAAAATTAAGGTATTGCAATATATCTCCCTATTAACTTCCAGCCTTCAGCTTTTATGACACAGTAGTTTAAATAGAGTGGACCAAACTGGGTAAATAACAGTAGGCATGGTGAAGAATAGGTTTGTAACACTGCAATTATTTTACAATTAGGCTCTGGTTTTTGGAAGAGTCAATCAGGAAATTACATAGCAAAGATAATGATGACATGAGCTTGAAGGTAAGGTGAGAGAAGAGGACTTCCAGGTACTTCCCTTTGACATGTTCCAAGCTGACTCTCTCAGTTTCAATCAGCAGTTAAGATCACCAATACACTGTCAGGAACACCAGAGGCAACAGAAAGTACCCACCCAGTGGAATACAGGCTTATAGTCTACTTCTAAGTCAGCCAATCAGTCAATCCATTAATTAAAGAATCCTGTAAAAGTGATTTATCAACATCACACCAAGGTATATTTTCCTTGTTGTGAACATATATTCTTTAGATATCTATGGAAATGAAGCTTCCTAGGATACAGAATTCTAGACCTTTAGAATATCAGAGCTAAGGACATCAGGTAAATCACTTGTGCAGCCCTCTCATTTTAAAGATGAGAAAACAGTACAAATTGTGAAATGCAGGTTTACCAGATAGGCCTTAACCTCTCCAGCAGGTTTCAGAAATAGAAGTCTTCATTATTAGAAAGAAGAGAGGAAGGACTTCAAAGGCTTTAAATGTGATAGGCATGGAAAAAAATAAATATCCATTGCTCTTGATCTCTGAATTATTGGACAAGTTCCAATTAACTGAGGTCATCACTGAGTTTGAACTTAAACCCAAAAGGGACCAAGAAAGCTACATGATCTCTAAAGAGAAATACATGAAAATTTTCTAGCTCATCCTGCATGACTTTTTGTGCCATTACACGTTCATAAATCCTAATTTCACTCCTGTGACCTGTATCAGCACACTCCATTTGAAGTGACTCTCTTTACTAGCTTAGATCCAGCAGAGAGTTCCTAACACACCTCTATTTCTAGAGGACATGGAAACTTTCTGAATGGCAGAAAGTTTTGTGCAATCTCACATTTGTCCATTAACATCATTGTTTCAGTATCAGGGAGCCAGATTCAGGAAATTTAAGATGTTTATATGTACAAATAGCTCCCTAATAGTCTCTTTGACCAGATAGCATGAAAAAAACAAAACACTGATTTATTGCCTAGCACCATCTTGCATGTGTGTCTGCTAAGTCACTTTAGTCAAGTCCAACTCTTCAGGACTCTATGGATCATAGCCTGCCAAGTTCCTCTCTCCATGGGATTCTCCAGGCAAGAATACTGGATTGGGTTGCCATGCTCTCCTCCAAGGGATCTTCCCAACCCAGGGATCGAACCCACATCTCTTATGTCTCTTACATTGACAGGGGGGTTCTTTACTACTAGTGTCACTTGGGAAGCCCTTATCAATCATCTTATCAATCATCTTATCAATACTCAGAGGAGTTTCAACTTCTTTAAACTATTGCTCACAAGTGCTGTTATCCTGCCTATAGTTTCTTTCCTGAAAAAATTCCATTCCATTTATTCAGAAATTCTAACACTTTCATATACTCAATCTTAAACTCACCTCTGCTGGGAATAATTATTTAATAAGAAATGAATTGATGACTCTAAAGAATAGCTTAAGAGTCTGGCAACACCAGTTGTAACCAATATCCCAAACTCTAACTCTATGGATTAATCACTATCAGAAAGAAACACTATCCCACACTGAATAACATGTAACTAACAATGATATAATCCTGGTGTAGATCTTTGTATAACCTTATTTCATTTTCAGATTTGTTATATGACTTATTGTCAAACCTCTGCCCACAAAATCAAAGTTGATAGCTTTCCCTCCAAAATAAGAACATCAAAAAAGCCTTGGATCCTTCAAGGGTAGTTACAAAATAAGTTCATGCTCAGTAGAACTCCCTGATGCCTCAGTGGTAAAGAATCTACCTGTGATGCAGGAGGCACAGGAGATGCAGTTTCGATCCTTGGGTCAGGAAGAGCCTCTAGAGGAGAAAATGGCAACCCTCTCCAGTATTCTTGCCTGAAAAATCCCATGGACAGGGGAGTCTAGCAGGCTACAGTCCAAAGGGTAGCATAGAGTCAGACATGACTGAGTGACTGAACACAAGCATAGAGAAAAAAAAAAAAAACTTACCCCTATCTGACTTAGAAGAAATTTTTCCTTCCAGGCACCCATTTATTCATTGTTTAATTCATTTAACAAACTTTTAGTGATCATCTACTCTATTCCAGACACTGGGTCAATATTGGGAATTCAAAGACAAATGAGGTACATTCCTTCTCTCAAGAAGTTCATCATCAAACAGGTTAGCAAATAATCACATTGCTTTACTCACATCTATCAGTTCAGTTCAGTTCAGTCACTCAGTCGTGTCCGACTCTTTGTGACCCCATGAATCGCAGCACGCCAGGCCTCCCTGTCCATCACCAGCTCCCGGAGTTCATCTAAACTCACGTCCATCGAGTCAGTGATGCCATCCAGCCATCTCATCCTCTGTCGTCCCCTTCTCCTCCTGCCCCCCAATCCCTCCCAGCATCAGAGTCTTTTCCAATGAGTCAACTCTTCGCATGAGGTGGCCAAAGTATTGGAGTTTCAGCTTTAGCATCATTCCTTCCAAAGAAATCCCAGGGCTGATCTCCTTCAGAATGGACTGGTTGGATCTCCTTGCAGTCCAAGGGACTCTCAAGAGTCTTCTCCAACACCACAGTTCAAAAGCATCAATTCTTCGGCACTCAGCTTTCTTCACAGTCCAACTCTCACATCCATACATGACCACTGGAAAAACCATAGCCTTGACTAGACGGACCTTTCTTGGCAAAATAATGTCTCTGCTTTTCAATATGCTATCTGGTTGGTCATAACTTTCCTTCCAAGGAGTAAGTGTCTTTTAATTTCATGGCTGCAATCAGCATCTACAGTGATTTTGGAGCCTAAAAAAATAAAGTCTGACACTGTTTCCACTGTTTCCCCATCTATTTCCCATGAAGTGATGAGACCAGATGCCATGATCTTAGTTTTCTGAATGTTGAGCTTTAAGCCAGCTTTTTCACTCTCCTCTTTGACTTTCCTCAAGAGGCTTTTTAGTTCCTCTTCACTTTCTGCCATAAGCTACAGTAAATGCACTGATGACTTCAACCTAGATCAACCTTCAACCCTTTTCAGTAATAAGTGAGTTGGTATTATAATCTTTGCATATCTTCTCAAAGTCTAACAACTTCACACTTTAGATGACTCAATAGCATCTAGCCTTTTATTAAAATAATCACCCCCTTACCACAAAGGTGCCCCAAGTTATTGATTATCCAACTTCACAGCTTACAGGAATTTATAACCCACCTCCCTAAACACACATACATCTATACACACACACACAGCCTTTGTCTCATAGCCTGTCTAGTGAGTGACTCTCTTGAGTGCTCAGATTCCTCCAGTCTTCAGTAACCACACTAACAAGAGTAACAGGCAATGAGTTCACTTGTCACTCTACACCCCGAGTATACTTTAGAAATGTCAGCTAAGCCTGATGACCTCAGGAAAACTGATAATAGTTAAACCAAACCCCAGCCATAGGACTGGGGTTTAGAGGCACGAATCTTTTACTTGTAAAGACATTATAAGATCTAGAAAATAGTTATTGAGATCTTATTATGTGTCACACACTGTGTGCTGAGTATTTAGTAGGCATTATTTAAACCTCACAAAAATGCTACTGTCCCCATTTTAGAGATAACTGAGCCCAAGTGACTTGCCCAAGGCTACTGCTGCTGCTGCTGCTTCTAAGTCGCTTCAGTCATGTCCGACTCTGTGTGATCCCATAGACGGCTGCCCATCAGGCTCCCCTGTCCCTGGGATTATCCAAGCAAGAATACTGGAGTGCGTTGCCATTTCCTTCTCCAGTGCATGTTAAGTTGCTTCAGTCATGTCCGACTCTGTGTGACCCTATGGACAGCGGTCCACCAGGCTCCTCTGTCCATGGGATTCTCTAGGCAAGAATACTAGAGTGGGTTGCTATTTCCTTCTCCTGCCCAAGGCTACACAGTAGCAAGTGGTGAGGCCTTGACCAAAATTCTAACAAGCTGACTTCAAAGCCACTCTGTAAGAGGAGAGAGAAACTGCCATCCAAGATCTTAGGATGTCATTGACTTAAGATACCTGAATACTGAACTTAATACATTTCCTTTGAGGATAAGATTGTCCATAGACTGTGGTGAAAGCCAAGTATTATGGGAAATATCCATTAGCCACACTCTTTTGTCTTTGCCTTAGTAGAGCCTGATGTGTACAGACAGTCTGCTTCTAAATTCTGCTCTTTCTGCTGTACCATGATGTCTGTTTATAAAATGTATCTGCATCACAGGTATTGAAGAGAGTAAAGAGTTATGAAAGATTGGACTATGAAAATGAACTATAAAAAAAATAGATGTTCAAGTTTCATCATCACTGGCTTATTAAAGTTAACCAATTGCTTTCAACTAAATGTAGAATGTCTGTCTGATTGCATTGGAAGAACATTTTTATTCAACTTCTGAATCTTGTAATACCTTGTCTATTAATGAGGATATCATTCTGAGTGCCTCATGTTCAGGCTGGTACAGACCCCCATTTATTACCCTGAATTTCCACTAAAGTGAAGCCAAAGCTCACCATCTTTAATATCCAGAAATGAGCCTCAGAGACACATAGAACTGTGTCTAGTTGAAAGCTGTGTGTCAGACAGCCATGGGGCCCCACTATGATTAATGACACCAATATGAAGTCTCATGTCTGTCATTTGGGGGAAATGTTTGTGATGATGGCCCATTCCTCCTTTCAATTCTCACTTTCCTCTTAAGGAAGACTGCTCATTTATATCCTCTGAGGATGCTCCTAACAAGATGGATGTACCATCATATGTTTAAGGAGGGAGAGAAAAAGGCAATTGCAGGAGTTCAAGAAAAAAATGAAAGCTGAATCATTCTCAGTAATCTCCCAAATTTATATCCCTCAGTATCACAAACTGAATTACCCCTATAAACATTAGTTTAAAAAACCAACTTTTCTCTTACAGCTGCATGGTGAAGTGCCACATCTCATCCATATAGTAAGGATTTTATTTTCAATGTAATGTGCCAATGGCAGTTTCCAATGAGAAAAAGCAATTTGCTAGTCTAGCCAATTACGATTTGTCCTTGGATGAAGATGACAGCAAAGTCTGTGCCTCTGGTTCATTGAAAACATCAGAAAGATATCCCCAGTTCTCAGTTTGGTTCTCTGTGAAGTTAAGCATTAAGGAGGTGATTAAAATTCAGTTTAACTTTGGTAGCAAATCAAAGGAAAGGCATTGCTATCTGATGGTAGGAGCAGGTTTTCAGAATAGTCTGAAACAGCAGTGGCCTGCGTTTTAATTATGAGGACAATATTGAAGCTCTGTGCCTCCAGTTATGCCCTCACTAGGAAACCTTTATTCTGTACCCTGAGGGTATTAGGACTACTTGACGTATTCACACTACCACATATGGGTGTATTTAAACAGACAACCATTGCTTTACTTGATACTTCTGTTATCAAAAGATGACCCATGACTATGAATGAGAGGTTTGAAAAAAAAAAAAAATACTCCTGACTATGCCATTGATTTCCTATGTCATGATCAGAAAATCATTTTCCTTCTTTTTGCCCAAGCCATAATGTTAGAACACATCAGAGAGCTGATTTGTAAGGTTGTTATGCTGATAGAATCAGATTTTAAAAAGCAGATCTGGGATATTTGCCATTAATATGCTTTTAAAGATGAGAAAACTGAACAACTCTTGAATAATTAATTATCCAAGTCAACTCTTTTGAAGTTCATCTACCACTATTATATCAATGCAATACCAGGTCATTAGTGTGAGGATATGAGAAATTTTGCTTGATAATTAAAGACCTTTCCTATATCCTGGCCCTGGATTGATGAACAGAATGTTAAGCCTAAATTATCTGCTCCAGTTCAAGCAGCAGACAAAAGTCCTGGGGAGAAGCATGATCTGCTCATTCATTTACTAATGTAGCAAATCTCCACTGGATGTTTACTCTGTCTGGCTCAGTTGCACTAGAGGAACAAAGATGAGTAAGACTTGGTTCCTGCCTCAAAGGATTTACAGAGGAGTGAAGTGGATTTACCTGCTCTCAATGCCCTAAATGCCTGTGCCCTCACTTGGACACTCACTCTCCATATGCCTGTCTACCAGCTTTCTGTACTGGTCTCTCTGGCAGACCCACTCTATTTCATTCTTTACCCAAGTCACTTCTATTCATCATTTTAGCCTTATGTCTGGCACATGGCATTTGCTCAGTAAGGATTACTGAATTCATTATCATACAATATGAGAAATTCTTAAATAGAGAAGGAAGCAAAACATCTTTGGGGCACAGAGACCATGGTAAGGGTACCAAGGAATGCTTCACAGAAGGCTTTTGGGTTGGTGATATTTGAGATGGACTCATCTCATGAGTACAGCATGAGTACAGGTTAACGGTGAATAGGGACAACATAAGAAAAGAACTGTAGAGTGGTGAATCAGCATTAAGGAAAATCGAACCAGACAAAGGGAACATCATCTGTACATGCATGAAGATACTAATGAGGATGTGATGTTTGCAGTTTGCAAACTCAACATAGATAACATTGAGTACAGTACAGAATGGAAGGTACACTTGAGCTTCATGTCAAAGACCTTACATGTCATGTTTAGAAGTATAGATTTTTTTTCCTAAGGTGATAAGCAGTCACTGAGGGTTTATTGGCAGGTGTGTCAAATGAGATTTAGAGGCAAGATAAACACACACAGAAATAGTAAACACTCTAGCTTAAGGTGATAAAAAAAAAATTTATTATTCAATGTTGAGTAGGGCAGAGACATTCTGGAAAGCACAGAGAGTCCAGACTTGCAGGCTTTGCCCAAGATTGCTCACCTCTACTGAGTACATACTCCAGCAGCCACACCAATGAACCTGGGCAGTAGTTGACCAAACCTCCACCAATCCTTTCAAGAAAGCCTATGACCTTGGACAGAACTGAATTCCACACAACACTTCCCTTCTCACATTATTGTCTTTCAAACCAAAGTCTCACACATATTCTTCTGAATGATGGAGCCCAAGTTACATGCCAGCACCATATCTGCAAGGGAGACTGGAAAAATGAATCTCTAGCTTCCATTTAGGCGGAAAGGACCCGTAATGTCAGAAATGCCCAAACCTACAAAAGATGTTCTAAAACAGCTTTAGTTCAGTTCAGTTCAGTCACTCAGTCATATCCGACTCTTTGCAACCCCATGAATCGCAGCACGCCAGGCCTCCCTGTCCATCACCAACTCCCGGAGTTGACTCAGACTCACGTACATCGAGTCAGTGATGCCATCCAGCCATCTCATCTTCTGTTGTCCCCTTCTCCTCCTGCCCCCAATCCCTCCCAGCATCAGGGTTTTTTCCAATGAGTCAACTCTTTGCATGAGGTAGCCAAAGTATTGGAGTTTCAGCCTCAGCATCATTCCTTCCAAAGAACACCCAGGACTGATCTCCTTTAGGATGGACTAGCTGGATCTCCTTGCAGTCCAAGGGACTCTCAAGACTCTTCTCCAACACCACAGTTCAAAAGCATCAATTCTTCAGCTCTCAGTTTTCTTCACAGTCCAACTCTCAGATCCATACATGACCACTGGAAAAACCATAGCCTTGACTAGGTAGAACTTTGTTGGCAAAGTAATGTCTCTGCTTTTGAATATGCTATCTAGGTTGGTCATAACTTTCCTTCCAAGGAGTAAGTGTCCTTTAATTACATGGCTGCAGTCACCATCTGCAGTGATTTTGGAGCCCAGAAAAAAAAAAGTCTGACACTGTTTCCACTGTTTCTCCATCTGTTTGCCATGAAATGATGGGACCGGATGCCATGATCTTCGTTTTCTGAATGTTGAGCTTTAAGCCAATTGTTTCACTCTCCTCTTTCACTTTCATCAAGGGGCTCTTTAATTCTTCTTCACTTTCTGCCATAAGGGTGGTGTCATCTGCATATCTGAGGTTATTGATATTTCTCCTGGCAATCTTGATTCCAGCTTGTGCTTCTTCCAGCCCAGTGTTTCTCATGATGTACTCTGCATGAAAGTTAAATAAGCAGGGTGACAATATACAGCCTTGACGTACTCCTTTTCCTATTTGGAACCAGTCTGTTGTTCCATGTCCAGTTCTAACTGTTGCTTCCTGACCTGCATACAAATTTCTCAAGAGGCAGGTCAGGTGGTCTGGTATTCCCATCTCTTGAAGAATTTCCACAGTTTTTTGTGATCCACAGAGTCAAAGGTTTTGGCATAGTCAACAAAGCAGAAATAGATGTTTTTCTGGAACTCTTACTTTTTTGATGATCCAGCGAATGTTGGCAATTTGATCTCTGGTTCCTCTGCCTTTTCTAAAACCAGCTTTAACATCTGGAAGTTCACAGTTCACGTATTGCTAAAGCCTGGCATGGAGAATTTTGAACATTACTTTACTAGCATATGAGATGAGTGCAATTGTGCAGTAGTTTGAGCATTCTTTGGCATTGCTTTTCTTTTGGATTGGGATGAAAACTGACCTTTTCCAGTCCTATGGCCACTGCTGAGTTTTCTAAAACAATCAGTTCAGTTCAGTCCAGTCGCTCAGTCGTGTCCGACTCTTTGCGACCCCATGAACCGCAGCACGCCAGGCCTCCCTGTCCATCACCAACTCCTGGAGTTCATTCAGACTCACATCCATTGAGTCAGTGATGCCATCCAGCCATCTCATCCTCTGTCGTCCCCTTCTCCTCCTGCCCCCAATCCCTCCCAGCATCAGAGTCTTTTCCAATGAGTCAACTCTTTGCATGAGGTAGCCAAAGTATTGGAGTTTCAGCTTTAGCATCATTCCTTCCAAAGAAATCCCAGGCTGATCTCCTTCAGAATGGACTAGTTGGATCTCCTTGCAGTCCAAGGGACTCTCAAGACTCTTCTCCAACACCACAGTTCAAAAGCATCAATTCTTTGGCGCTCAGCCTTCTTCACAGTCCAGCTCTCACATCCATACATGACCACATGAAAAACCATAGCCTTGACTAGACGGACCTTTGTTGGCAAAGTAATGTCTCTGCTTTTGAATATGCTATCTAGGTTGGTCATAACTTTCCTTCCAAGGCGCAAGCGTCTTTTAATTTCATGGCTACAGTCACCATCTGCAGTGATTTTGGAGCCCAAAAAAATAAAGTCTGACACTGCTTCCACTATTTCCCCATCTATTTAGAGACCACAAATCATGAAACTGTCCCTACCATAGGGAAGAGCATAATTAGACTTACATCATAAAAAAATTGTTCAGTGTTGGCAGTGGACAGAACAGAGTAAACAGAATACAATATTCTACAGAGCAAGGATTTGGTCTGCCTTCTTAATTGCAGAAATAATAATGATTCCTTCCACATAGAAGGTACAAAACAAATTATTTTTCTGTTTGTAAAATTAAGAAAAATTTACATACAGTAAATTTCACCTTGTTTGCAAATTTTGACAAGTACATCCTATAGTATAACCACTACCACAATCAAGATGTAGACTGGTTCCATCACTCCCAAAATTTTCTCATGCTGCTCCTCTATAGTCCATCTCTCCACCCCAACTCCTGGCAACCATATACATGCAGTATGTAGCCTTCTGTGTCCAGCTTCTTTCTCTTAGTGTAATACACTTGCGATTCATCCATGTTGTGTATATCAGTAGTCCTTTTTATTGCTGAGTGGTATTCCATGGTATGGGTGTACTAAAGTTTATCGATGCCCCAGGTAAAAAAAAAATATTAGAATTGTTTCCAGTTTGAGGGATTACAAATCATTCACGCTTTTTCCATGAAGATAATTTTTCAATTCGTTTGGGTGAATACCTAGGAGTGGGAGTGCTGAGTCACATGATAAGTACATGCTTAACAATAAAAAATTGAAAAACTCTTTTCCTTGTTTTACATCTACATTCTACATTCCCATCAGCAATGTATGAGAGTTGCAGGTGCTCCACACCCTCATAAGCCCTTGGCATTGTCATTTTTAAAGCCATTCTAATAGGTGTCTACTATTAATAGTACCTTATTGTGGTTTTCATTTAATTTTCCTAAATATTAGCGACATAGAACATCTTTTCATATTCTTTTTTTTTTTTTTTTTTTTGAGGATACAATAAGATGGAGGGGGAGAAGTGAAAGGAGAGAGAAAGGCCTCTATTATAGGGATTTCTCCTCCACTCTGAGGAACTCTGAGTTTGAACATTTGAATTCACTACAGCATTTAATTTTTAAAGTCATTTTATATCCACAAACTGCCCTGGTTTGCCCAAGAATTCCATTGCTTTCTTGAGTACAGTGAAGCTGCATCAAGGTCTAATTTAGCGCAGGCTTGCAAGTTTGGGAGACTAAACCCACCCACTCTCCCCTGCCCCCGTCCTCCGAGATGTGACTCCGCTTCCTAGTTTAAGCTTAGCAATCATAATCAATCTGTAACACTGCATTAAGGTTAGAAAGGCTCAATATAAAAACAGGGTTGACTAAAGCCTGTAGGCTGTCAGGGTCATTTTGGGAATGCCAGCTCATCCCCCAGTCATACTAAGGTTTTGATGGTGATTTTAAAGACAGGTTGGTTTGAATTCCTCAGAGCTGCACACCTACTCTGTTCCTCCTCACAGTGGTTCTCATACTTGAAGGTACACAAAAATTACTTGCAGGATTTTAGGCACAAAAACTAGTAACACTGTCCTGTATGGGTGCATTAAGGGACTTCCAAAGTTAATTTTGTCACCTCTGTGCTGACTTGACACCCCAAGCCCAGGGAAACTGTGTCCCCAAGGACACTGCTTGTAGGCCTATCTTTGGGATTAATAACAATAAGGCAAGTGCAAAACCTTGCTCCATTCCTCACTCAAAAGAAGAAATTCATGAAATGTCAGTGTCTAAAAGATTTCATAAAATATCCCTTTATCCATGTCTCTCATCCAGGTTCTCTGCCCTGCCCTAGGAGGTGGGAAAGGGACACAAAGAAACTACATTAGGAAACTTTCCCAGGATTTGTTTGAGGTTTACTGAGAGACTTAGGCATCTTCACTATAGATTTGTTATTCATCTGAGCACATTTTACTGTATTTAAGAGCCTCGTTTTGTCAATATTTACAGAACTGGATGGACAAATGAAAGTCAAAGGCTCTAAAATATGGCTGGAGTCTTGAAGTCCCAGAGTCAGGGCTAGAACACATGGTGGCAAACATTGGTAAATTTGCTAAATTATGCATAGAATTCGCAAGGCACCCAACACTGGCCAGCTCCAATAAAGTGCTCCATGAAATACCAAAGGGCTTGGTGGATGAGGGTCAGAGGGTGGTGAATAGTCTGTGAACAGGTGTTAAACCACTTATTCAAGCACTCCTCCAAATGGCCTAAAAGATTTTCCCAGCATCCTCCTGCTCTCGATGAGTCACTGTGGGAATGGCAGTGAGGTTTGGAGTTGAGTTATAACCATTCAGTGAAGCATTTCCCTTCAGATGAACTCATACTATAGGTCAGGCACTGAGCTTCTGGAAGGATGCAGTGATGTGTAATATCAGACATGGTCCATGACTTCATGCCACTTACAAACTGATTCCAGTAGACCAAAGTTTGAACACACCAGTTTCCTAGTAAAGGACATTCACCTCCAATGTAGGACAAAAAAAGCAAAGTGGAGAGTCAGCAGCAGCTCTGCATCCTTTCTCTGTTCTTTCTTGAAAGTGCACCCTCTTTTCATATTCTTATTTGCCGCTAAGATACCTTTTTTGTTAAAATGTTCAAATATCTTGCCTATTATTTTTCAATAAATATTTAATTAATTTATAAATAAACTGATTTAGAGATATTTAGAAAAATAAATATATAAAGAGCTTCCCCAGTGGCTCAGTGGTAAAGAATCCACCTGCAATGCAGGAGGTGCTGGAGATGCGGATTCAATCCGTGGGTGGGGAAAATGCCCTGGAGGAGGGCATGGCAACCCACTCCAGTATGCTTGCCTGAAGAATCCCATGGACAGAGGAGTCTGTCAGGCTACAGTCCATAGATTTGCAAAGAGTCCATCAGGTTGCGAAGAGTTGGACACGACTGAAATGATTAAGCCCAGAAAAATAAAATAACCTCCACCTGGTATAACATGACATTGCTAATAAGATAGAAAGACTTCTCAGGTGTCACTGAGGTTAATGAAACCACCTGCCAATGCAGGTGACTTAAGAGATGTGGGCTCAATCCCTGGGCCAAGAAGATCCCCTGGAGGAGGGCATGGCAACCCACTCCAGTATTCTTGCCTGGAGAATCCCATGGACAGAAGAGCCTGGCAGGCTACAATCCATATAGTCTCAAAGAGGCAGACACAACTGAAGTGACAGCACACAGTGAGACAGAAAGGAGGCATTGAGGATGATTCCAAACTTTTAAGGTGAATATTGGTTAAGAAAGTTTAACTGACTGACTTAGCAAGCATAACCAAAGGTGGCTATTTCAATGCCCTCCAATTTGGGGCAGTAAAGAATCTGCCTGCAGATGGAGGCTCAGACAGTAAAGAATCTGCCCGCAATACAGGAGACTTGGGTTTGATCCCTGGGTCCGGAAGATCCCCTGGAGAAGGAAATGGCAACCCACTCCAGTATTCTTGCCTGGAAAATCCCACGGACAGAGGAGCCTGGTGGGCTATAGTCCATGGGGTCGCGGAGAGTCAGACAACTTAGCGACTAACACTTTATAGGCTTCCCTGGTAGCTCAGCTGGTAAAGAATCTGCCTACAATGTAGGAGACCCTGGTTTGATTCCTGGGTGGGTAAGATCCCCTGGAGAAGGAAACGGCTACCCACTTCAGTGTCCTAGCCTGGAGAACTCTATGGACTGTATAGTCCATGGGGTCCCAAAGAGTTGGGCATGACTGAGCGACTTTCAATTTCTTCAATTAATTTTTGTCTTTCAATAATTTGCAGTCAAATCTAAAATACACAGAATAATGTTCTTAAGTTTGGGGCATCTGCAAAAACAAGTAAACCTCAATTGTTTTTTATCTTTTGCTTGTAAGAGAAATAAATAAATCTCAAAACCCAATCCCATATCATCCCCCAGGAAATCCTGGAAGTGGCTCATTATTTCCCCCCTCTGAAAGAGTTCTAACTTAATACCAAACCAGGAGAAAGAGGAATGTGAAGCAGAAAGCTGTGGGCCCTGGAAGTTAATTAAATGGCTGATCCTTTGTAATCACCTTCTCTACAGTGAAGAATGCTGAAAAGCAAGGTTGGGAGATGGTACTATTTTGCCTCCTGAATCACAGAAGGACCAAAGTCTCTTAGACAGTAGGGGGTAGCTGGTAGCTGATAGAGGAAGAGTTCCTTTCTTTCCATGGAACTGCCAGATTGTGAAACTAAAACTGTGAGTTGCATCTGAGCCAAGACAAATCAACACTCCATGGGGTCAACTGCTGCTGAAGGGGTGAAGCTCACCCAATGGCCAGAAGCACGTGACCATCGAGGGAAGCTGGAGCCATAGGGTGCACATAGATCTGCCAGGACTGAGGGACTTCCTCAAGGATCAACTAACCGTGGTGTCCAGTTCACATGGTTCTGATAGAACTTTAGACACCAGGGCAAACCAAGAGAAGAAAACAAGTTATTGAATAAGCAACAGAACATTACTTTAGAGAAAAACATTGGCTGAAAGAAATACACTGTGCCTTGAATAAGCCCAAGAAATACTCTAAAAACTGGTGGCTATAGATTCTCTCCAATCTCAAGTGATTCTTCCGCTGGGGGAAACAATACGGAGAGGACCTCAGTGATTCCACTCCACCCCTTCAAAAATACAAATGACAGGTCACAGACGGGATTTATGACTCCCCGATACATGGGAAGTTGCTTAGTGGCATCACCGGAATTAGAACTTAGATCTGGTGATTCTACTCAGCCACTCTGTCAGCAATGTCAGCTGGGAAGAATGAAGCCTGAGCAGAGATTCCATATCTGGCACTTCCCAAAATTTTGTTCAGGGCTTTTGATGAAGCTTTTGCGTTACTCCCACTTCATCTCTGCTACCAAAAAATAAATGTTATCAAAGAAGTTATTTAATAATTTTTTAAATTTTATTTATTTAATTGAAGGATAATTGCTTTATAGAATTTTGTTGTTTTCTGTCAAGCCTCAACATGAATCAGCCATAGGTATAAAACGCATTTTCTACTTAGTATGATGAAAGTCCTATCAATATTTAGTACTAAGGGAAGAGAAAAGAAAGAGAAGAAACAAAATTAATGGAAAAGAGTCTCTGTAGCTCTGTCAGGTGCTACACTGTACACTACAAAGTACAGAATCTCTGTGCACTGTAGCACAGATGACTGCTTGTGTCCTAGATTTGCCACATGTCAGCTCATGAACTTTGGAAAATTATTTACTCTTCCTGAGGTTCAACTGGTCTGCTTCTAAAATTGATGTAATAGTGGGCTTCCCAGGTGGCTCAGTAGTAAAGAATCCACCTGCCAATGCAAGAGATGCGGGTTCGATCCCTGAGTCAGGAAGATCCCCTAGAGTAGGAAATGGCAACCCACTCCAGTATTCTTGCCTGTAGAATCTCAAGGACAGAGAGCCTGGCAGGCTACAGTGCAAAGGATCACAAAGAGTCAGACACGACTGAGTGACAAAGCACACGTACACACATTAGGGCTGTTTGATGGCTTCTCTGAATCTCTAGGATTCAGAGGGCCATACCATCTGAGCATAGAATCAGAAGCACCTGCAAGAGAGAAAGTCCCCTCTACTTAGAGCATCTGTTTTATTCTATATTAAGTAACTTTAATTATTATGATATATCAAAATAAATACACAGATAATGGATAAAAATGCAAAATTCAGAAGAATTTTATAAATTATAGGATTTTCAAAAATTTGGAGGTCACAGCAAGTCACTTGGACATGCCCTCAGACATATTCACTCTCCAACAATAGCAAAAAAGAAATCACACTCCAGTGGAGTGCTGGTGGCCGTTTAGTGAAAGGTTTTGGGAAAGGAAACACTCTGCTTAGTGTGTGGCATCCATATGGTTTCTTTACATCCTCTTGCAAGTTGTTCTAATGTGGGGGACCAGATGTCATGCATGAATTTGACACTGCTTGGAAATTATACAACTAATCAAAATTTCAAAATGACAGCATGAATGGAATGACAGGCCATCAGAGAGCCACAGAGGTGAGTGGGTGCCGTGGGGCCAGGACCAACTGAAAGAGAGGTGTGGTGAGCTTTCCAGCTGCTTTTGGACTGCAGTGGGGACAGAATTCACAGACAGAAGCCCATACTTGGTGCAGAAATGACAGTTTTAAGATCTACAACAGCCCCTTGTTACTGAGAGGGCTTAGTTTCATATTCACAAGGGCTTGTCCCTGAACTAGATAACTGTCCACATTATTCTTCTTCGGTAAATCAAAGCCATCAATTACCACCTCCTAGTGCAGCTGCTCCAGGTGCTGTAGGACAGACAGGGTTGAAAAGGAAAATCAGTGACTGTGCATGTCTCCTTTTGGAATTGTTTGCTGCCAGTGATGGTGTCAGACAACTGCTGAAGGCACTGTTTAATCCCTGCCCCATCCTGAGCTGGGACCCCAACCGAGCGCTTACCAGGGCCTGCTATTCATCACTCGGCTGCAGGTGTCTGGACCCGGAAGACCTCTACAAAGCCTTCATGGAGGTGAAGAAGCAGGATTCCCTTGACCTCCTGCTGGTTTTGCAATAATTAAAGCTTCATTCACTACTTCCCCCATTAGTCTCTTGGTTTTAATGATACTACAAACACAGGTAGGTATAATGACCAAACTCAGAGTATATGGGCTCCTACAAGCCCCAAAGGACCCAGATTAAGCTAGAAATTTCTAGAAGATAATTATGCAATGAAAGATTAAAAAGATATAGTTTTGTAAGTAGAGGTTTGAATTGTTTACAAATAGTTGTTAGTAACTATTAGAAATCATTTATTCAGACAATAAGTATTGGTATTACTACTTTAAGTCAGGCTTCCTGGCTTCCCTGGTGGCTCTGACGGCAAAGACTCTGAACACACGAGACTGGGGTTTGATCCATGGGTGGGGAAGATCCCCTGGAGAAGGAAATGGCTACCCACTCCAGTACTCTTGCCTGGGGAATCCCACGGACAGAGGAGCCTGGCGGGCTGCAGTCCAGGGGGTGGCAAAGAGTGGTACATGACTGAGCGACGAACACTTTCACTTTCACTTGAGTCAGGCATGTTTCTAACCTACACCCCAACACTCTTTGAAGATTGCGTGTAGGGACTGAACCTGAAAGAATAATAGTTTTATAAGTAAGCAATTTGTACATGCACGTAAAGAATAGGTACAAAATACTTGAGAAAATGAAAAGTATGTCTTCCCCATGACCATCATGCTCATCCCACCATTAGTAATCTATTAATTCCCCAGTAAATTTTCTCTGTGTGTGAAATGTGTGTTTAAATATAAACTAAATGATATTTTTTTCTTTTGACAAAATATTGTTACACATTTACTTAAGTTTTTCATTTAATACTATATTGTGGACATTTGTCCATAAATCATATATATCTTTTTGATTCTTTTATAGCTATATGATATTACAGTAAATTAATTTAGCATATTCAATTTCAGTTTCCTCTATCAATGCAAGTTTTAGCTGCTTCCAACTTTTCCCTATTACAAATAAGTCATCCATGAGCACCTTGCATTTATAACTTGTGCACTTGTGCGACTATCTCGGCTTGATGGTTTCTAGAAGTGAAGTTGTTGATACTATGAGTATACATAATTTAAAATTATTTTGAAAGGTTATACAAAGAGTTCTAAATTGTCCCGCCAAATACCATACTAATTTATACTCTGACTAATATTATATGGAACAGTTCAATTCCTCCCACCCATTTTAACATTGGACATTATTCATTTTGTGAAATTTTTGTCAGTCAAAAATTATTTTAAAATACACGACTTAATAAGCATTTTTGTTGTCCTAAAATAATATTTCCTAATCACTATTGGAAGCTGATCATTCTTGCATTTTGTAGGCCATTGTTATGTTTGTTCTATAAATTGTCAATCCATATGATTTACTTAGCTCTTCCATTGGGCCCAGCTCCAAAGAACAAAACTTTATCTTTTCACATTGATTTGCAGGAGCTCTTTGTAGAAATATTTACCCTTAGTCTTCCAAACATCTTTCACAAGTTAGTTTTTCTTTTTTCCCCTATTAATTCATTTTCTTCTTATTCTCTCTTCCATGTTGTGTACTTTCAATAATGTTTGCTCACCATTAACTGTTCTTATTTCAAAACAAGTCATTTAAAAGCAACTAGAAGCTCCGGTGGCTTCCCTGGTGGCTCAGTTGGTAAAGAATCAGCCTGTAATGCGGGAGACCTGGGTTTGATCCCTGTGTGGGGAAGATCCCCTGGAGAAGGAATTGAGTACCCACTCCAGTATTCTGGCTTGGAATTCAATGGACTATTCCATGGGGTCACACAGAGTCAGCGGATACAGAGGAGTGGAGTCCACTGAGAGATCCTAAGGAAAGCTGCTTAGGAGAATCCCAACTGTCAGTGCCTTCAGACCTTTTCTCTGAAGCTGCCCAGTTTTTCCAGAAAACAGTCTGTCTCTGCCTGAAAGAATTGGTGAGGTCAAAGACTTTCACAAGGGTCCTGGAAGCCCATCCAGAGAAGTAGGCTTGAGATTTTACTTTTCAGTATTCAGATTTTCATCCAATTCCCCTGTTTTCAGCCTGGGATCTCACCACTTACTGATCTCCCTAAATCAAGGGGCTCTCTGGTCTGTTCCTCCAGAATATAAGGCCACCATCTCCTACTGAACTGGGGAGGTGTATTCATCTGACTTCAACAATGAGGGGTGGGAAGCTGGGGGTCTGACTATCCTATTGGGGCCCTTCAATGAAATCTCTAGGATTCAGCCCACACTTTCTCTAATCAATATGGTCCCTGATGCCTTATTCCAGAATGGCTATAACGTTTTTCAAGATCAATTCCCGTGGGTGTTGTTGCAACCTATTCTGAAAACACCTCCATTTTTACCCCTCTCCCAGCTGTCTTTCCATCTTCTAAATACTTACTAAAATGTCATGTCCACGGTTGTTTCCTCTTATGATTCTTTTTGTTTTCATGAGTTTATGCCTTTTAAAATCCTCTACTGTTGTCTTAGTAAAATAAGGCAGGAAAAAAATGTTACAGCTCTGTGTCCAACCTTACCTGTCAACCGGAATTTTTCCAGAATGACTTGTCTTAAAAGCAGAAGTTCCTGAGAGTCTTTACTCAACAGAAGTCAAAAACAATTCTCTTTAGTTCATTTAACTCATTAATTAATGTGATGATTTTTCTCTTTGCTTTTTATTGAAGTATAACTGACTTCAATATTATATTAGTTTGGGGCATATAACATAACAATTTTATATTTTCAGACATTACAAAATATTCACCATGATGTCTTGCTACCATCTTTTACTGTACAGAGTTATTAGAATATCATTGACTATATTCCCTATGCTCTATGTTATATTTCCATGACTTATTTATTTTATAACTGGGACGTTTGTACCCCTTAATCTCCCTCACCTATTACACTCATTCCCTTTCTCTGTCAACCACTAGTTTGTTCTATGGCTCTGTTTCAGTTTCTTTATGTTTGTTCATTCTTTTTTACTTTCTAGATTCAACATATGAGTGAAATGGTTTCTGTCTTCATCTGACATTTCACTCAGCGTAATACCCAAGTCCACCCATGTTGAGTGACAACTTTTCTTAAGGAATATTTAATAAATGAACAGAAACATTGGGACCAACAGAAAAAACTCTAAACTGGATTCAATATACAGGCTTTGGTTTTGATTCTGCCAATTATTAGCCTGTATTTTTAAAGATACTCTTAAGGTGCTTCTGCTTCAGCAAAAATGGAGTTTAACTCCACAAGTACTTCTGTGATGGATATTTGAATAAAAGATGTTGAGACTGGCTGCAGGATGTTTCTGGAACACAGGGCAGTTTCCAAAGAAGGAAGGAACTCACAGGGCCCTGCCGTTTAAGACGCTGTTTCATACGGAGGCAAAACGATGCAGTAGAATTTGGGAATTTGGAATCACCGAGCCCTGTATTCAAGTCCTTGATTCATAAAACACAGCTATGCAATAGTTACGCAACTCCTGACAATTTCATTTTCCTCACCTTAAAATATAATTATAATATTTTACAGAAATGTTAAGTAGATTGAGGATCAAAATATCTGACACATAGTATATACTTGGTAACAGTGTTTATGTTTAATGTATCCTTGCTGATTGCCGCTTGGAATTCTCCCTGTAGCTACTTCTGAACAACTTTTCTGATACACCTCTGCTTTCTGAAGCCTGAGATTCTCTCTCTGTGGCCTGATGCACAGGAATCCAACCTAACTCAAGTTGGGAGCTTGGTTACAAGGTATGCTGGAATCACTAAAATATTTGTGCTACTAGATAACATGGAGTGGGGGGCTGGGAAACAGCAAGTCTGTTGGCCTGGAGGTAAAGAAATGGATCTGGTGATAGGGCTGCCCACTGGAGGTCAGCATCCAAAGGCCTTGACCAATCTGATTGTTCTTCTGTCAGCATTGAAAGGTCCAGTTCACTAGGTGAGGCACAGCTGCAGAGGTACAGATGATGCATGAGCTGTGGAATCAAGGGTGCAGAGACTTGGAGTAGGCAAGACTATTTGGAGCAGTATCAGTCTTTCTCCTAATGCGGTGACTAGGGATTAAAAAATCAATGCCTGAAGAGAGAGCAAGCAAGAAGAAGGCAGAAGGCCAGGTCCCAGCCAAGTATGCTGAGGCTATGAGGACAGGGTTGTGGTTGTGACAGGAACTTAGAAGTTCAATAAAATAAACTGAGGCAGAAAGCCAGCCAATCAGGGTGGGCATACAAGACTGGGTTAAAAGACGATGATGGCACATTATGCTTCCATGTGTCCAGGGCACCCAGCAGATCCATTTCGTAGGGAACACGCAGCCAGGATTAAATGCACTTCCTCTGGGTTCAGTGCACCGCCTGCCTGGCCCTGGATGTTTCATTCGCAGTGCAGGGCTATATCTATCACCTGGACGGCTGGGCTCGGATGTGTCAGGCAAAGGACAGGCAGAACCATTACACCTGTATTGATGTTCCTGCTCAAAGAAAGCTCTGTGCTGTGCTTAGTCACTTAGTTGTGTCCGACTCTTTGTGACCCTATGGACCACAGCCCGCCAGGCTCCTCTGTCCATGGGGATTCTCCAGGCAAGAATAATGGAGTGGGTTACCATGCCTTCCTCCAGGGGATCTTCCCAACCGAGGGGTGGAACCCAGGTCTCCCGCATTGCAGGTGGATTCTTTACCAACTGAGTCACCAGAGAAGCCCAAGGATACTGGAGTGGATAGCCTCTCCCTGCTCCAGGGGATCTTCCTGATCCAGGAATCAAACTGGGGTCTCCTAATTGCAGGTGGATTCTTTACCTGCTGAGCTACCAGGGAAGACCCAAAGAGAGCACAGCAATAGGTGATTGTATTTTACCAGAAACCAAGGGAGGATCCAGAGAAAGGACTGTGACTCTTTCAGGTATTGCACAACATACTTGAAAGAAAATTGTTACAGGAGACTTCTTCATGCTTATCTCTTGCCTAGTAATTCTCTTCCCGGAAACAGAAGTAGCTAAATGAAGAAAATAGCTAGCTTGGTGTACTGCATAAGAAAATCTCAGAATTTGAAATTAGGAGAATTTCTTGGAAGGCGTGATCCCTGGCTTTTTGAGTTCACTGAGTCTAAGCTCAGAAGCAGCCTGTCTGTCTGGGACCATATCACAGGCTCCCAACGTGTAGTTTTGTGGACATCAGGCTTTCAGTGGAAACAGAAAAGGGCACCTTTTTTTAAAAAAAAAGAAAGTTTCTTTTAATGTTGGTAATCAAGTTTATTAACATTCTCAAAGCTCATTTAACAATGAAATTTCAAAGAGCTGCTTCTTTTTCAATTACTCAAGCTGACAGGCCCATTTTTGACGTGTCATTTCTGATGGATTAGGTCAGTCAAATTGCGTTAGATTTTGAGTGTGGCTCAGCACAGCATTAGTCATATAATTGAACAGGACATACATATCGGTGATGAGTATACCAGAAATGCTGTTTTTCTGGAAGACTTATGCATCTAGATATCTATTTCTCATCTCTGATTGCTTTTCTCAAACTTCATTTTCTCTGAGGTTTGCTTTTTCTCATATTTCTCTTAGTTTCTTGGGAACATTTTCCTGCATACTTGGTTTCCTCTAGTTTGTCCACCCTGCAGAGAGAACTGATTAGGGAAAAAGCTTCTTTTCTTAGCTTACCTTGCTCAGGCTCCATGTGAACACTGCAGGAGAAGAGGGCATACATGTGTGGCTTGATTTACCTTGTCAAAATTTAAATAGCATGATTGGAGATTCCAGAATTTCTACTGCTAATCAACTTCACTTCAGGTTATTTCCCTTTAAACAACAAAAACCTATTCTGGCATCTCTTTTAAAGAAAAACCTAATGATATAATATGGGCTAATTCACAGCATAGAAAGGACAACTAAAAAATCAGTCTTCAAAAAGAACCAAAGACCTCTTGTGGGGAGATTGACTCCCATTGTGGGGATATGACTCTCATAAGAACTCCAGCATTTTCAGGCGTTGTGTTTTCTGCTCTATGTATCAATTCCAAGGGAGGTCTGATGGTCCTAATGAGTCTTTTCCCATCATTTGGCTAAGGGTGAAAAAAGCTTGATTCATCATCCTACCAAGTCTGTACTCATTGGAGGACAGGTGGCTCCCGAAGTGGTTGAGACAAGACGCTTGATCTGCAAACTTCCAGATATTCACTGCAGCCCCAAAGGAGCTGATTCCCATGAAGCCAGATCTGGTAAACAAAATGCGCTAGAATCACAGTAGTTTTGTCCCACGTGAAGCCAGTGAAGCCATTATTAAAAGTACTAAGTGATAAGAGAAGCTGAGGATGAGAGTCAAGTCACAAACTCCAAATGAAGGAGATAACAATACCTACTTTTATAGAGGACGTGTGAGGAATACATGAGATAATGCCAGCATGGCGCACACTGTAACACTCAATACTTAGTAAGCAGTCATGTGTGCTATCCTCCTTGATACAGTCCCCAGATTGTCAAGTGAACTTTATTTCCCTGCAGCTTATTCCTTTCTGATGTTTTTATGTTCTTACTCCATCTCTCCTAGCATGGAAGTTTTTCTGCATAAGAGAAGCTGTACGCAGGAGACACTGTTAGACATCTGCATAGTTAGGTTTGGAATATAAAAGCAACAAAATTGTTCATTTTGCCCCCTCTACAGAAAACCTGACCATCGCCATGCTATATACACTTCCCTCCTGTCTGTCTTCTCTCTGGACTTCAGGGCACCATATAGCGTAAAAATGTGGAATAAACATTTGACTGAAGTGGGAAGAGGGGAAGGAGTAGAGGAGAAGAAAAGTGGATGAGATCAGGAGTGACATGCATGATGAAGCTTTTTGAGAGTCTGCAGATTCTTAGAAGCCAAGGGGGAAAATAAACCTACTCAAGAACGCCCCTCACCCACAATCCTTTAGAGTCTAGCATCCTATGGTCAGGAATTTTTAATGAGCAATTGTCTTTGAAGGCACCAGACTTATAGGACCAAGACATATGGAGCTTCCTTGCTGCCCAGTTTCAGCCTAAAAACTCTGGAGAAACACTTGGTTCCTCAGCCCCAATTAGCTTCAGGCTGTTAAAATTCTCTCTCTGCTGATTGGAGAACTGCTAACAACTTTCTCTTCTCCAAAGGCCATTTAAGCTTTTAGGAGGTTGTTTTTCTACTAGGTCAATATTAATTGGAGCTGGTGCTGACATCTGTAGATATCAGAGTGACAGGCATTGAAATGACTGCTGGTCTTCCTTCTGATCTTATCCAGAAACATCTTTCCCTTGTGACTAACAGTTCTTACCTTCTCTTTCTCTATGACTGATTATAAAATTTAGCTCATTAATTGTGTTATATGGTGCTGTAAAATATCTGGGGAGAAAGTTCATATTATAGCTTGTCTGAAACCCAAAGAATATAAAGCACTGTTACTGGCAGAGGAGAGATACAATTATAGTGACTGAATTCAGGAGACAGCATGTTTTTCATAGCCTAGGGAGAGAGTACAATCTTAGGCTTTATGAAATTTTAATTAAATGAATATATAGGAGCAAATAATATATAGCAGACACAAAGCATGCAGACTTACAATTGATCCCCACTGAATTTTCTGTTCTTGAGATGCCAGAAAGGGAAATATTTGATAGATGGGCCATCTATGCGACACATGAGGCTGATACCCTCAATTTGTTTTACATACTACAGAAAAGTTGAATCTGAAACTATAGTTATATGTATCTAACTGACTATGCATAAATTTATTTAAACAATATGTTTACATAATCAAGAGAACCCTAAATACAAGGCAGTTTTTAGACCTAAATTCCTTAAATGTCCAGGATTTAATGTGCAGCTTAATTCATAATAACATTGCTATTTGAACACTTTTGGTAACCTGTTTCATAGGCTGCATCTTATAACTGGATTATAGATATCAAAACTTGGCAACTGTTATATCTAAACAAAATCTCTAAATGAGGATCAATTCCATTACCAACAAGAAAATTGGGTTTTTCCCAAATTTGTATAGTCTACCTGAAATCTTTCAGAAGACTGACTTTAATAATTAATTAGACATCATGAAGGCAATCTAGTCGACAGAGAAACAAATATTAAACTCTAGAAATACTAAAGACACTGCTTATTAATCACTATCATTAATCCTCCTGCTTAAAAATGAAAGACATAGCCATATGTTCTGGAAGCCCTATTGCTTCCAAACAGGGGTTTATCAAAAAAGTATCTGGACTACTGAAAATGTCACCTTTTGTCCTAATATTTTGGCACCAGAAAGATAACCTCACATGATATACTCTGCAACTGCATCAACCCTGCCTCATTTCAGAAAGAGTATTTGATCAGAAGTTTGAGCCTCACTCAGTCATGGCTCTGGCTTCCACTCCCAGTCACTTTGGATAAATTAATACTCCTCATCTAGGCCCTGCTTCCTTCAGCTCTGAAGGGAGATAATAGTACCTCCTCTGCTAAACCGATTTATGGTGTAAGAGCCAAAAGTGATCATAGATGGAAAAGCACCTGACAGTGATTATAGACGGTAAAACAAATGAATCTATTACACATTTGCAACCACAGTTCCTAGCTGTTGCAAATCTCTCTAAATTGTCTGGCTACCCTATTACCATCCAATAGTGAGTGTAAAGCCTTTTGGTTTGAAAATCTCTTATCGTTTTTCATTTTCTCAAGAGATAATCTCTCCAGTCTTCTTGGTATGGCTAACCAATGGAATTATGACATTTCCTGGTGTCCTGGTACACAACAGTGTACCAAGTTTTATGAGGTTATCTCCCAAACAACATTGACTTCTTTGCATCTTGCTCCTCCAGGCCCTGGCCCTCCTTCCTCTCAAATATCAATAGAACCTCACAGTTCTCAGAGAGGGAAAGCTGTCAGTGCTTTGCAATAGCTCAGGAGTCACAGTCACTTTATGTGTCAATGTGACATGTCTAGACATAACTGGCTTTATTGTTTGGATCTGCCTTGGAGATGGGGCATTGAGCGCCTTCCGGACAGGTGGTAGGTGTTACTGAATGAGATGGTTGCCATGCAGATAAACTAGGCTGGCAGGGAGAACAATTAAAATGATCTTGCTGCAATGCCAATGTTATTTTAAAATTTAATCATGCTGTAGGGTGGCTTAATGGGAATTTCTTTTCCATAATAAAGAAACCAAGCCAGATGCCAGTGCTGTGAATGAGTGTCTATCCACATGACACAAAGCAAAATGTTGTTTTGGTGATGAATCACATTGATTCATAAATGTAGACAGTAAAGCAGCATAATTCAGAACCCAAGGTTGGGTTTTCTCACTCTGATTTAAGTTTGTACTTTAGCGAAGCCAACCCAGTAATTACGAAATATCTTCACTTTTACTTACAGACTCAGCCTAAAGAGGATTATACAAGGGTGAAAGAGATACAAACACATGGGAGAACTCTAAGAAACCAATTGATCAACTTTTAACTTTGAAACAAAAGAAAATAGTCCTAATAAGCAGTAACTTCTGATCATAGTAATTAGCATGGTCCTAAGTGGAATACGGGTTTCCCAGCTGGCTCAGTGGTAAAGAACTCACCTGCAATGTGGGAGATGCTGGTTCAATCCATGGGTCAGGAAGATCCTTGGACAAGGAAATGGCAACACACTCCAGTAGTCTTACCTGAAAAATCCCATGGACAGAGGAGCCTGGCAGGCTACAGTCCATGGGTCCGCAAAAGAGCCAGACACAGCTTAGTGACTAAACAACAACAAAGTAGAATAAAAATTAGTTATCTTTATTAGGTAACACCGTTAGTATAAGACTAACTGATTTTTCACTTTTCAGTTTGTGCAAGTGAGTAGGAGCACAGAGGCTAGGATCTTTCCCTATAGAACAGGAGTCCACAATCTGTGTGTGTCCTGAGGGCCAAGTGTGGCCTGCTGATTGTTTTTATATGGTCCATATGTTTAAATAATCACTACATTTTAAAATGGTTTTTAAAAATCAAAAGAAAATAATATCTTATGACAGGTAAAAATTACATAAAAATCAAATTTGTGTCTGTAAATAACAGTTTATTGTAAAACAGCCACAGCCAGTCATTTATGCCCTTACTGTCTGGGGCTGCTTTTGCACTACAGCCGTTGAGTTGAGTAGCTGCAACAGGGACCACATGGCCGGCAAAGCCTAAAATATTTACCATCTGAAGATTTGTAGAGAATGGTTGCTAAACCAATGTCCTAAAACCATCCTGCATATTGGCGTGCGTTCTCAGTCATATCTGACTCTTTGCGACGCCATGGACTGTAGCCCACCAGGCTTCTCTGTCCATGGGATTCCTCCAGGCAAGAATACTGGCGTGGATTGCCATGGATTCTTTACCACTGTGCCACCTGGGAAGCCCTAAAACCATCCTGCTGAGATTCAAATCCTGCTCTCCACTGATTGGGTGGGTATTCTTGAGCAAGTTAGACTTCCTGTTCCTTAACTTCCTCATCTGTAAAATGAGAATTACATTAATGCTGCATAAGTTATTTGTGAGAACTAAGTAATTCAAATGTGTAAAATGTGCTTAACATAGTAAGAATTCTATAATCATTATTTGTCATTGCTATTACATTTTGTCTTCTACAAAGTTCAATGATTACAATTTATGCAGGTCTGGAAATTGTTAGGAGAGTCTTTATTAAGTGAGAAAATAACTGAAAATGCAAAATTGATTATAAACATACTGTTTTACATAAGTTCCACAAATAACAATGCATAGGAAAAAATAGTATATGTGTGTTTATTATTCATCCCATCACTCAGAAATGTTCTTAGCCAAAAGTCCTAGTATAATTTTGAAGACCATTGATCAAGACTGAAAATATAGTTAGGCAAAAACAGTTGCATTTGAGCATTGGCTATATTCCTTAGAGATAGGATTAAGGCTCTTGGAATTATTTCCCTAATAAAGTACATAATTAGGTATTGATTACTTGGCTAAAACACTAGCTGCAATTTAAACAGTTATGATCAATTGTATCCGCTCACTGTTACCTTAAATATTATAAAATACAGAACAAGTGCCTTGAAAACTAAATATATTTTAATTTCAAAATTTTGCACTAGAGGGCTTTAAACAAACACTGTCTATTCTTCTATCTTGAAGCAAATTTAATATAGGTTGAAAATATACATGTTTAAGAGAAAATAGCAAAGTAAAGGTGATGATGGAATATAATAGTCCACACAAATAAGTCCTTTGAAATTATTAATGAATGGAAAGTTAAAACTGGAAAGAGAATATGAATACAAATGTGAAGAAAGAATTCAAATGGTAAATCAATAAAGAACATAAGTGGTAAATAAATGAAAAATCACTGTTTTCATGATTAAATTAATTCTGATTAACATAAGAGATATTTGCTTATGGACTGGAAAATATCTTTTCTAAGTGATGTTAGTGCTGGGTACAATAATTACCCAAAAGATTGATGCAATGTTTCCTGGAGACCGTATTGTCTTCTATATGTTTTATACATATCAACTCAAGTCAACCTCAGAACAACCACCTAAATTCTGTATTATTATTAAAGATATTCTAACACTAATTTACTAAAATAGAAATGAGGGCCCCAAATCATATATCTAGTTGGAGACAGAGCTGGCATTTGAGCCCAAGCTGTCTGGCTCCACAGTTGTTGCTTCAAACCACTATGCTATTGGTAAAATGATATGGATACACTCATACTTTTTCAGAGGAAAAAATATATACATTGTGAGTTAAGGACAGGTAAAGAGGGGAAAAGATGGTCTCCATTTATTTCCTCTTCAACTTAACCCCTTCTAAGAGAATATGTGCTCTTAATTTACAGTTTGTCCTGGGTCAATGGTAAATATGTTTTAAATGATATTTTTAAGACAATATAGCAAAAGTCTTGCCACACATATAGTAGTAGTTTCTGTCAAGTCAGACATGCTACACAAATATGCTCAGGTTTAGGGTCAGAAGAGCAATCATGAATTAAAGTTACAAAAGAGTTTTTTGTGTGTTGATATGCAAAAGATTGGAGGGACAAATATTTTTGGAGGATTTGCCAAGTTCTGAGAGTTTAATGTGTGTGGACTTATGGTAACCTCATAACTCCATGAGTTGAGTTATTAACTCCACTTAAAAAAAGACAGCTCAGATTAGCTGAGTTATTTAAACTTAACTAAGTGGCACCCCACTCCAGTCCTCTTGCCTGGAAAATCCCATGGGCGGAGAAGCCTGGTGGGCTGCAGTCCATGGGGTCACACAGAGTCGGACACGACTGAGTGTTGTCACTTTTCACTTTCATGCATTGGAGAAGGAAATGGGAACCCACTCCAGTGTTCTTGTCTGGAGAACCCCAGGGAAGGGGGAGCCTGGTGGGCTGCCGTCTGTGGGGTCGCACAGAGTCGGACACGACTGAAGCGACTTAGCAGTAGCGCAAGCTCACACAGCTAGAAAATGTCATAACCTGGTTTATCTGAACCCAAGATCTCTATTCTTTCTGGACACAGCATTGCCTGCTCTCTAATGATTATTATCTCACTTTAATCTCTATACCATGAGGAAGTGGAATTCTGATGTGTGTTGTTGGGAGCTAGGGTATAAAACCAGGAGAGTGTGAAAGGAGGAACAAATGCAAGAGCTGGAAAGAGCATTGGAACAGAAAAGGAAGACGAGAGCCTGGATAAAAACTGGGGTCAGGAAATAGAGCTCACAGTTGGTTTTACATGTTCCTTTAGCATGACATGTGAACAGAGAAGATCAAAATGTTGAAGACAAGAAACATTGCCTAAAATGTGTCATTAATATGCTGGGAAGCAGCATAGAATGATTCCTGTCATTTGAACCACTCTATAGCTAAAACCTGATGAAAATATACAAAGAGAATGGAAATAAACACCCAGCCACTAGACAGAGCCATAAATAGGAGGAGGATGCAGATTTTCAAGAGGGGGTAAGACTCCAGCATGTGGTCAGAGATGGCTCATTAGTAAGTCAGGCTAATGGTGGGAATCCTGCCTAGTCAGCACAACTGGGAGGTAGGCCCAACCAGCAATCAGTCAGAGAACCTGCCATGAGTGGCCAGGATCCCATGATGGCAAGAATTTGGGTACAGATAACAGAACAAGAAGAACCAACTCATTGGAAAAGAATTTGATGCTGAGAAAGATTGAAGGCAGAAGGAGAAGGGGGCAACAGAGGATGAGATAGTTGGATGGCATCACTGACTCAATGGATATGAGTTTGAGCAAGCTCTGGGAGATGGTGAAGAATGGGGAAGCCTGGTGTGCTGTAGTCCATGGGGTCTCAAAGAGTCAGACACAGCTTAGTGATTGAACAACAGTAAGAGGTAAATGAAATTGCAGGTTGATTGTTACAGCTGTCTTAAGACATTTTAATAAGCTCTGTCCATATACAATGACATGTCTGGACATATCTCTCCCACTAGACTAGGAACTCTTAGAAAGCAGATGCTATGATTTATCCCAGAGAAGGCAATGGCAAGCCACTCCAGTACTCTTGCCTAGAAAATCCCATGGATGGAGGAGCCTGGTAGGCTGCAGTCCATGGGGTCGCTACAAGTCGGATGGGACTGAGCGACTTCACTTTCACTTTCACGCAATGGAGAAGGCAATGGCAACCCACTCCAGGGTTCTTGCCTGGAGAATCCCAGGGATGGCAGAGCCTGGTGGGCTGCCGTCTATGGGGTCGCACAGAGTCGGACACGACTGAAGTGACTTAGCAGCAGCAGCAGCATGATTTATCCATCTTTAAGTACCCAGACCCCGACACTGTAGATTTAATATAAATATTTTATGGAGAATGGGGAAATGAATGAAAAGAATTAATTAAATGAATTTGGTGGAAAACCATTTACTATGATTGAGTCACAGAATCCAGAATAGTCTTAGCAGTCAGGCTGGCTCGTTGCTGAATCATAAGAGCTACGAAACCAGACCTCCTACGGGTCTGTTGACTAGGGTCAGAGCTGTTGCAATGGCCTTGCAGGGCTGGGTCCTCAAGTGGGGCAAGTGGGGCTAGTGGGCCACAGTAGTAGGATACGAGGGCCCTGGAGGTGGGGAATCAACCTGTGGAATGTTGCCAGTTACAGTCATTGCTTAACTGTAGATTAACAAAATAAACTGGAGCAAGTTCAAAGAAGTGAGGCACAGTGGTGCGGGCATAGGAACCCATACTGGGAGTAGGATAATGAAAAAGCTAGGGCCATATATCTAGAAGATAGAATAATTTGTGGAGATGGTATAGCTCACTTCAAGAAGATTCTTTTCTGCCTAATATTCCAGGGCATACCTGAGACCAGTAAGTGGAAAACAAACAGGTTGACTTCACTTGCTATTAGCATGCATAAGCCCATAGCAGGGAAATTACAGGTGTCATTCCTAAATGGACAAGAATTGGTGACATTGACATGTGGAACCACATGGTCTCTGAGGTTTTTTCTTATCCAGGGTTCTGTACCTCTGATTTCTCATGTTTTGAGGACACTCATCAAAATCTCAGAAAGACAAAAATCATGTTTCAGAACAACTGGAGAGAGAGAGAGCGAGAGTGGGAGGCAAAGAGAGACAAGAAAAAGAGAGAGAAGTATATGGCATCCAGAGCTGGAGTGTCTTTCTGCAGTTTTTAATCTGGATTCAATGAATATTAATAAGGCTCTCATTCTAAACAATGTAAGCTTTCCAGAGCTTTGTGCCACTTCACTGAAGTAACATGTCCCTTATGTTGCTCTTTAACTCTAAAAAATTCTGAATCTCAAATTTCATCCATCCATGTAGTAGTCATACTTTTGCTTTTGAAATACTAATTTGCTTTAATGATCCTACTCATTACCCCCGTATATCTATGAAATAGTATGTCATACAAACTAATTAGCTGATGCCCCCATGACAAATATCATCCCTCCCTCTCAATCTCAAAGCTAATTTTAATTGTCCAGAGTCACACTGAGTCAGTGGCAGACCCAGTACGTGAACTTGGAACTCTGACATCCAAAATGGGTGCCCTGCCCTTTAAGTGTAAGGATGATGCCAAGGTCTGCTGACAGCAGGGTGTGACTTGGTGACTTTTGTTTTCTTTAGATGATGAAGCTGTATATAATCACCAGCACTCTATGACCCAATCATTCATTCATTCATTCATTCATTTATGCACTATGCTCGGCAAGTACAAGAGGAAAACACTATTCAGTTCAGTTCAGTCTCTCAGTCACGTCCAACTCTTCACAAACCCATGGACCACAGCACACCAGGCATCCCTGTCCATCACCAGCTCTTGGAGTTTACTCAAACTCATGTCCACTGAGTTGGTGATGCCATCCAATGGACTCATCCTCTGTTGTCACCTTCTCCTCCTGCCTTCAATCTTTCCCAGCTCAGGGTCTTTTCAAATGAGTCAGTTCTTTGCATCAGGTGGCCAAAGTATTAGAGTTTCAGCTTCAACATCAGTCCTTCTAATGAACACCCAGGGCTGATCTCCTTTAGGATGGACTGGTTGGATCTCCTTGCAGTCCAAGGGACTCTCAAGAGTCTTCTGCAACACCACAGTTCAAAAGCATCAATTCTTGGGCGCTCAGCTTTCTTCACAGTCCAACTCTCACATCCATACATGACTACTGGAAAAACCATAGCCTTGACTAGATGGACCTTTGTTGACAAAGTAATGCTTTTTAATATGCTGTCTAGGTTGGTCATAACTTTTCTTCCAAGGAGTAAGTGTCTTTTAATTTCATGGCTGCAGTCAACATCTGCAGTGATTTTGGAACCCCCCAAAATAAAGTCAGCCACTGTTTCCACTGTTTCCCAATCTATTTGCCATGAAGTGATGGGACCAGATGCCATGATCTTAGTTTTCTGAATGTTGAGCTTTAGGCCAACTTTTTCACTCTCCTCTTTCACTTTCATCAAGAGGCTCTTTAGTTCTTCTTCACTTTCTGCTATAAGGGTGGTGTCATCTGCATATCTGAGGTTATTGATATTGATTCCAGCTTGTGCTTCATCCAGCCCAGCATTTCTCATGATGTACTCTGCATATAAGTTAAAGAAGCAGGGTGACAATATACAGCCTTGACGTACTCCTTTTCCTATTTGGAACCAGTCTGTTGTTCCATGTCCAGTTCTAACTGGTACTTCCTGACCTGCATATCGGTTTCTCAAGAGGCAGGTCAGGTGGTCTGGTATTCCCATCTCTTGAAGAATTTTCCACAGTTGATTGTGATCCACACAGTCAAAGGCTTTGGCACAGTCAATAAAGTAGAAATAGATGTTTTTCTGGAACTCTCTTGCTTTTTCCATGATCCAGCGGATGTTGGCAATTGGATCTCTGGTTCCTCTGCCTTTTCTATATCCAGCTTGAACATCTGGAAGTTCACGGTTCATGTATTCCTGAAGCCTGGCTTGGAGAATTTTGAGCATTACTTTACTAGCATGTGAGATGAGTGCAATTGTGTGGTAGTTTGAGCATTCTTTGGCATTGCCTTTCTTTAGGATTGGAATTAAAACTGACCTTTTTCATTCCTGTGGCCACTGCTGAGTTTTCCAAATTTGCTGGCATATTGACTGCAACACTTTCACAACATCATTTTTTAGGATTTGAAATAGCTTAATTGGAATTCTATCACTTCCACTAGCTTTGTTCGTAATGATGCTTCCTAAGGCCCACTTGACTTCACACTCCAAGATGTCTGGCTCTAGGTGAATAATAACACCATCATGGTTATCTGGGTTATGATGATCTTTTTTGTACAGTTCTTCTGTGTATTCTTGCCACCTCTTCTTAATATCTTCTGCTTCTGTTAGGTCCATACCATTTCTGTCCTTTATTGAGCCCATCTTTACATGAAATATTCCCTTACTATCTCTAATTTTCTTGAAGAGATCTCTAGTCTTTCCCATTCTATTGTTTTCCTCTTTCTTTGCACTGATCACTAAGGAAGGCTTTCTTATCTCTCCTTGCTATTCTTTGGAACTCTGCATTCAAATGGGTATATCTTTCCTTTTCTCCTTTGCTTTTTGCTTCTCTTCTTTTCATAGCTATTCGTAAGGCCTCCTCAGACAGTCTTAGCCCCTACTTTCCCTGAGCCCAAAAACGTTTCCCAAAATTTAGAAAAGATGTCCAAGATCATAAGTTGAAACATGAGTAGAAATAATTTTCTAGGTGGGGGAAGATTTAGCACATAACTAGACACATTTGACAAAATGTCTAGCTTTTGTGGCAAGGCATTTATGTTATTGCTCAGTCCCTTATAATAAGACACAACTGTTTGTGACCCCATGGACTGCAGCTCATCAGGCTTCCCTGTCCTTCAACATTTCCCTGAGTTTGCTTAAACTCATGTCCACTGAGTTGGTGATGTCATCCAACCATTTCATCTTCTGTTGACCATCTCTCCTCCTGCCCTCAGTATTTCCCAGCATCAGGATCTTTACCAATGAGTTGGTTCTTCAAAACAGGTGGACAAAGTATTGGAGCTTCAGCTTTGGCATCAGTCCTTGCAATGAGTATTCACGGTTGATTTCCTTTAGGACTGACTGGTTTGATCTTCTTGCTGTGCAAGGGACTCTCAAGAGCCTTCTCTAGAACCATAGTTTGAAAGCATCCATTCTTTAGCACTCAGCCAAGGCATTGTGATGATGCTAGAATATCATGTGTGAGAAGAGTTGCCAGTCCAGGTTCGATGCACAATGCTGGATGCTTGGGGCTGGTGCACTGGGACGGCCCGGGGGGATGGTATGGGGAGGGAGGAGGGAGGAGGGTTCAGGATGGGGAACACGTGTGTGCCTGTGGCGGATTCATTTTGATGTGTGGCAAAACTAATACAATTATGTAAAGTTTAAAAATAAAATAAAATTTTAAAAAAATAACAAAAAATAAAAAAATAAATGGAGCTCAGGTTGAAGAATTGCCCCAGCACGTTCTGAATCACTAAAAATTTAAAGGCCTTTAAACTGCATGGGAGCTCAAATTCTTAAGCCTTCATGACACAACTTTTTAAAAAAATTATGTATTTATTTATTTTTGGCTGTGCTGGGTCTTCATTGCTATGCCAGCTTTTTCTCTAGTTGTGGCAAGAGGTAGCAAGCAGTTCTCTGCTCTTTGTTGCACTGTGTGGCCTTCTCGTTGTGGTGGCTTCTTTTGTTGTGGAGCACAGGCTCCAGGCTCTTGGGCTTCAATAGTTGTGTGACATGGGCTCAGTAGTTGCAGCTCCCGGGCTCTGGAGCACAGACTCAGTAGCTGTGGGGCATGGGCTTAGTTGCTCCTCGGCATGTGGGATCTTCCCGGACCAAGGACTGAACTCACATGCCCTGCGTTGGCAGGGGAATTCTTTACCTCTGAGCCACCAGGGCAGCCCCATGGCACAACTTTTCAGTTCAAACTACTTTTGAGTTTTTATCATATGACAGGAAAATTTGCATTATATCCCCAAATAACCCACAAGGAATATACGTACAGTCAAGAATCTCTCAGACTCCAAAAGGCAGGAACAAACTGACAGGTAGGATGGAACCCAGAGCTCTTGGGTTTCAAAATCCATGGTTTCTTCACTCCTCCCAGCTATTCCCCTTATAGCAGGTTAACGACAACTGAAGTGGGGGAAGTGCGTCTCCTGAAGTACGTGGGTTTAATGCTGTCTGACTGTAGTGGTTAATGTGGTTAACTCTGGAGGCCCACTGGGAGTGTGCTCAGAGCTTTGGGGCCACTCCAGGGGAGTGGATCTGTGTGCTGTCATCAAGCAGCCAGGTTCTACTAACAGCTGGAGGAGAAGGAGACCAGGAAGTTGTTTGCTTTGTATTGGGACATAGGAGACAGAGGCATCCAACACCTTTACAGTAATCTACATTCAAAGGGGACATGTTTGAAGGGGATGTGATCTAATTAATACCTTTGAGTTTTGTAAGACAGCTCGACCCTGTGGAAAGGGTGAGAGTGGGTCCAGGGGAGCAGGCTAAGCCAGCAGTTGATGACCTGGGTTTAAGTCAAGCTCTGCTGGGATGCCAGCCAGCTATAGGCTGGTTCTTTATCTATCCTGTGCTGCTGGTCAGGGAAGCCACTCAACTGCATTAGGCTTCAGGTTACCCAATAGACTTAAATGCATGGGAATGATCTGATGGCACCTTGAAATAAATGCAAACAATGCAAAAGCACTACACAAACCCTGGAGCATTATTTTTCCTTTAATATTTTAAGATTGTCTGTCAGATAGGCTTGTCAGATAGCAGCTCAGGAGGGTCTATTATCCATCCCAGATCCAAGCTCATGCTGTAGTCTGTACTGCAGCCCACCTGTGCAGGCATGCTAAGTTGCTTCAGTCGTGCCTGACTCTTTGTGACCCCGTGGACTGTAGCCTGCCGGGCTCCTCTGTCCATGGGATTCTCCAGGCAAGAATACTGGAGTGGGTTGCCATGCCCTCCTCCATGGGATCTTCCCAACAGAAATCGAACCCTCATCTCTTATGTCTCCTGTATTAGCAGGCAGTTTCTTTACCACTAGCACCACCTGGGAAGCCCATCTACCTCCATATATGCAAAGCTCATAACTAAGAATAAGACTTAGTTATCAGTATTTTCCATCTGACTGCATAATTATAAGAATTGATTAGAAAGTCTCTTTTTAGTTCATTCATATCTCCAGGGTAGACAGAGACTGAGGCAACTATAATTGCAGAGGCTAGAGAAAGTGTGAGGCTTTGAATTGGTGTATATAAAATGAAAAAAAAAAAAAAGTTGTCCAGTTAAATTAGTGTGAGTTTTTATTCACTTGTTTGTGATTCTCTATTATAGCCTTGGAGACTCATAAACAAATTTTCATGTAATCTACTTTTTCTCTTTCTCTCCACATGTGCATAAGGATGAAATTGTTATAAGGATGAAATTTCACAAACCAAAATTAATCTCCTAATATGTATTTATTCCTAATGCAATAACTGGCTAGAACATTGGAAGATTATTTGAGCCATACAATATGATCAAATAAATATGCAGGGACCTAAATTGCAGAAATGAAATCCTGACGTCTAGAAACTTCCCTCAAGATGTGGCTTAAAGAATGAATCACGGCCCAAGAAGCATAGAGTCCTAAGTATATGGCAGAATTTGACCCTATTTTATTCTTACTCGTACTTTGTAGATTAAAATAGTATTTTAACTTGAAATAAACAAATACATGTATCTGGTTTATTTCTCCCTACCCCCCAAAAGATAAGAGCAAAATAAAGTTATCTTTAGTCTGCAGCTGCTCCCGGAACCATCAAAAGATAGCACCAGTAAATAATGCAGCCCATAAAAAGCTTTGAAGTCCACAAAAGATGTTCTTCCTTTGCAAGAGGTGGGGCAGCAGCATTAAGTGAACAGAATGAGAAACAGCAAAGCCCATCATCTCTAGTGACGGTCTATGCATCTATCCACAACACGACGTTCTTAGAAATATGAGTCCCATTATTTCAGGTGCTCTGCTCACCATAAATCATTAATTTAGCAAATACAAATGGGGTTTTACCCTGAACTAGGCAGGTGGGTTTTAATAGCAGTATGAGCACAGGGGAACCAAATTCATCTATCCAGGTAAGTCAGGGGGTTCTTAAAGGAAGTGATGTTTTATGTGAGCCTGATGATCAAGTAAACAAATGTGGCACATGTTCCAAGGAGAGGGGGCAACGTGAGTCAAGTCTTTTTCAAAAATATTTATTTATTTATTTGGCTGTGCTGGGTCTTTGTTCCAGCACACAGGATCTTTAGTTGTGGCATGTGGGATCTAGTTCCCTGACCAGGGATCAAACCCGGGGCCCCCTGCATTGAGAATGTGGAGTCTCCGCCACTGGACCACCAGGGAAGTCCCAACATGAGTAAAGTCTTAAAGATACACAAGTGCATGGGAGACTCAAGTACTGGGTGATAGCTAGAGCATAAGATACCTAGCAGGGAAGGGTAGAAGATGGTGCTGGAGAAATACATGGGGATGGAAAAGTTCATATTGGAAGCTAAGGAATTTAAGCTTTAACTTGAAAGCTGTGCAGAACCATTGGAGGTTTCTATACATGAGGGTGACATGATCAAAACAGTGAGAGTTTTGTTTATTTTATCAATTTTGTTGAAGTACAATATAGATAAACTATAGGTTATAGAATAAGTGTACACTTGTAGAATTGCACAAAGTGAATGCAGCCATGCGACACAGTACAAGTAACCAGGAACTATCTAACCAGTAACCAAGTAACCAGTAATCCAGTCAAGACACAGAATACTGTCAGCTCCACAGAAGACTCCCCACATTCTCTTCCTATCATTGATAGCCCCTCCCCCTCCAAAGGTCACCACCATTCTCCTAACTTCTAATACTATTGATTAATTTTGTTGGTTTTTGAACTCCATATCAGTGGAACACCATGGTACATGTGTTCGATTCCTTTTCCTCACTATTTGTAAGATTTATACATGTTGTGGCAGAATTGAAGTTTATTCATTTACATCGTTGTATTGTATCTCATGGTACTAATATGCCACAAATTAACACTTGTAATATTGAGAGAACCATTTGGGCTATTTCCAAATTGAAACTATTAACAAGGCTGTTACGAGCATCTCACAAATCTTTTGGTATATGCTTTCATTTCTGTTGAGTACAGAAGGAGTGCATTTACTGGGTCAAATGGTATGCCATTAATCAGCTCTAGTAGATACTGCTGAACATTTGCCCAAGACCTGCTCCAATTCACACCGCCCCCAGCAGTCTATGTGAATGCCCAGTTGCTCCACCACCTCACCGATCTTGGTGTTGTCTTTTTCATTTCAGCTTTCATCCATGTGTATGGTAGTATCCTGCAGTGTATTTTGAACAGTGTGGTAGTGGAGAGAGACTAGAGGTGACCAGTTAGAGAACTGTGGAAGAAAATCAGGAATGAAGCATTGCAAGCATGGATCCAGGACAGTGCCAGTAAGAAAGTCACATCCCCTTTTGTCACCTGTCATGCACACCCAGATGAAAGAGTACGTGCAGGAACTCCACAATTCTGTGTGGAATGCTTCTCACCGTCTCATGCATACCTGCACTTTCTACCTTCAATAAGATAATTTCCGTTTATATGAAATCCTTAATCCCAAAGCCCTTTCAAATGAAGTAAAAGAAATGCAGCCCAGTCCATGTCAGTCAGCAGAAGAGAGAAAACAAAGGCCCAGGGGTGCTTTTCCCACCAGCCTGGTCAGGGCCAGGAGGCAAGGCTTGCCAGGTTGGGGAGCGCCTGCCTGCACCCCAGGCAGGCTTGTGCCCAAGTGCCAGCTCTTCATCAGACATCCAGGAGGGTGACAAGGAGCTTGTGGGGGGACCTAGGAGAGAAACTGCACCCAGCTAAGCCCCTTCACCAGGGCGACTGGGTGAGGACTAGGTGAGTTCAGTCCAGGCACCTGACTTGAGAGATGTCACTGTCCTCTGAGTAGCTTGACTAGTGATGATCACTCGCTATGGCACCAGAAAGGGTTTTGTTTGTGAATTTTAGGTGCTTTAAGACAGTTTTCAGGAAGTTGGCAGGCCATAGAATTTAGGAAACCACTTCAGAGGCCAGGGTCTGAGAGGTGTCAGAGAGGCAGTCTGCTCTTGGACCACACCCTGGGCTCCTGGGCCAGACGGAGGCAGCAGCCCCTCCAGTCAGTTCACTGTTCAATAATTTCCCTACCGTCAGCTTCAGAAACCAGTTCCGCTGGGGCACAGCTCTTTACCACCCTCACAGAGGGGCATTTCCCGAGCTGAGCCCTGACACTTGGTGTCCTGCAGGGGGTCTCCTTGGGAAGGTCTCAAAGGCAGCCCAGTCCATGTCAGTCAGCAGAAGAGAGAAAACAAAAGGCCCAGGAGTGCTTTTCCCACCAGCCTGGTCAGGGCCAGGAGGCAAGGCTGGCCTTTGTATTGATGTTATAAAATAAATAAAATAAAAAGTCCACTACTTGGAATTGGAACAGTGACGGAAGTTCATAAACGTCTTTCCTACTGGGCCATCTCACAGAACTGGAGGGTATTCTTTCTTTAGATGCATGTAAAAGTAAGCTTCTTCTCTCTTTCTTTTTTTTTGTTAACTTCTTTCAAAATGTATCTCTCAGTCCATCAATGTGTTTTTAGCTTTCCTTGTGATCCCTAAGTAATTTGAACTTTCAAGCCTGTACCTTATATTCTCTTAGCAAATCATCTCCTTTCTCAAATCTGCTGCTTTTCCTTCTGGGTTGCATTTCCTATTTCTACTGATAGCATCATTTTTGCCACCAGTCACTGACTCAGAGCCTTGGGGCATCTTTAATCCCTGCTTCTGCCTCCAACCCTGCCCACATGCTCCATCCAAGTCCTCTCACATCACATCTCACCTTCCTGCTTCTACCCTTCTGGCTCAGGTCCTCCTGCACCTTGCTAGTTCCCAGGCTGGAGTGCTCACTTCCAATGTCACCATTCTGATTGTCTCACTGAAAGTTCAACCTTCCATATACATGCATAATTTATTTTCAAATTCTTATATTTATAAATGTCAAAGGTTCTCCAGTGCTTCCAGAATAAAATGCAAACTCTGTTACATTACCTTCAAAGCCTTCTGAGTAAATGCTCTAACTCACCCTTCCAACATTTTCCACTTCTCCTCATAGGTACTTTAGAGTCTAGTCCAATAGACTTCAAATTATATATATTTTTGGAACCCTAGTGTTTATGGAAATGCTATAGAATCCATGTCAGGAACTAACAGTGGGAAAGGAGACGCTGAACAGCTAAACTTCTGTCTCTAATTTTATTATATTTATTAAATTTAATATTTATATTATACTTACTGCATACAACTATTATACTTAACTCTTACATACAAAAGTTCCACTGTTTTAAGAAAATAGTAATGAGTTGTAAACCACCACTCTCCTATAACTGCAAACTTCAGAGAGAGCTTTGAACATCCGACCCCAGGTAACCATCTTTCACCACTGTACTCTCCAGAACTGCCTGAATTGCCCTTCATTCTCCCCACTCTGCTCCATATCTCCACATCAGCATCTCTTCTAACCCCATCTTAAATGCTTGCCACTCTCCCTGAAGGAGAGGCTGCAGAAAAGCTCTGTATGTTGGCAGGTTTCTATTATGGTGCACACAGGGATCACAGGCAGGCAAGCTGGAGAATCCCCCCAAAAAGACAAAAAAGGGAAAACCTCTTTGAAGCACTCTGCCTCTCCACTGAGGCCTCTCTACTTCTTTCAAATGAAATTCTTATGTTATCAACAGAGAGGCAAACTCTGTGGTCAGAAGGCTCACTCATGTGGCCATTTCCAGCCAATCACCTTAGTTTCTATCCATGACTCTACTTTAACTCCTCATACCCATCACCCTTTTGGGGGAACGTCCTTTGAAAAGAGATTCTTACCCTTATTATAAACTTTCCCTCCCTGTATGTGCTCTCGGCTATGCCCCCCTACCCATTTATCCAGCCATCTTTCCCACCTATCTTCCATAAATTCACCCAGAACCCTCCGTCTCAGTGTTTTGAACTAGAAACCTTCACACTTGGTTGAATTCATGTTTTTGATGGAATAATTTCAAAGACTCAAAGTATCAAGTTGAATTAGGGAAGATATCTGAGGTGCAAACTGGTCAAGAGTTAAGGAAATTCAACAGATAAAAAGGACCGAGTAGGAAACTAAATGAAGAGCCAAAAGGAAATGAATCAAACCTGTGTTGGACAAAATTGAAGACAAAGCAAGCAAAAACCCTAGGTATTCTGGAAGTCAAGACAGTAGCATGAGACAGGAAAGACGAATATCTGACCTGATGCTAAAATGGGGGCAGCCCAGTCTCAGTCTTTTCCGTGGTTCTTCTGGGAATGAGCAGTTCTTACCAACAGATGTTAAAAGGAATGCCAAGGACTTAACCTGGTGTAACACCAAGTGTGGTAGCAGCAGGAAGTTCTATAATTCTTACACTACTTAAGTGAAAAAAACTATTTCCCATAGAGGCAGCATAAGATGTCATTAACTTACTTCATTCAGAAAGATTGCATTCAGATGTTATTAGACTCCTTATACAACCACAAAAATAATGAGAAAGGCAAAGATATTAACATGCAGCTAAAACCTTGTCTGTATACCCAAACCAATGTGATGACTTTTATTGATAATCAGTTGAAGTCCAGGGAGGAAAAATGGTTACTTCATTCAACAAGCATGCACTGATCAATTAAGTGATGCATTAAGAAACAGTTCCATAAAAAATGGTTGACATTGTGTATGTCTCACTGTATGTTTGTCTATGTATTCAATCAAAACTAGGAAATGTCAATAAAATAACAAGCCTTTGGCTATCATGGCCAGCCAGAATGCACTTAGATGCTCTTGATCTATGACTTCTAAGGGCCTTTGGTCTTAAAAACAAGGGACCAGAACAAAGATTTGTTTCTAAATCCACTCTTAGGAAAAATAATGAAAATAACACAGTCTGGAAAAGATGAAGCTCTATGTGTGCATACGTGTGTGTGCACTTGTCCCACTAGGGGTGAAAGGACACCAGAGCTCAGAAATGAATCACCACCTCTAGAACCGAAGCACCTGCAGCCACTAACTTCATTTCCATGGAAATGAGGTGGTTCAGCCATGCACAGAAATTAAAGTGTACAGGGGAAGAAAGTGCTAAACACAATATGAATTGCAATAGAATCTAAAATGCCAGTGGTTCTATTATTGTGTGCTTTATGGGATCATGAGGCAAAACAGTCTGGGTCATGACAGCTAAAAATCGGACCACTGAAAATCGAGTGGAAACAGTCCCATCTGGAAAAGGCTGGCATCTGTATTACAGGAAAATGGAGAGAAATAGAGAAATCTTCTCAGAAATCTATTGTTTCAACAAAGAATGCCCTTTTAAATCAGTAGGGAAATTTCTGCTACGAGAACTTGTGTCTAAATCTCCTTCTACATAGACTCTAATCTTCTGACTTTCCGTTGAGTGAATCAGCCAGCTGTGTCTGTGCCATTCTTGGGAACATTCTTGGGTATGGCAAATGTGATCAGCATGGCCACGAGATGAGAGGCTGTGGTTAAGTAGTGTGCAGGAAGCCTGCCGAGGAAGCAAAGATGGCTCGTTAGGGCCAACAATTACCTAAGGCTTTAAAAATATTCAATATTACCTAAGGACCCCTGGTCCTCCCCCAATAGCCTGCATATACTCAGGGTGAGGCTAAAAAAGATTAAGAGGGACTTTTCATGAAGACAACTTATTATTCTGAGGACCCTGAGGGGAACTGGGTTTAAGTAGGAGACGCCATGACTCCATGCAGACTTGGGAAGATCACTCAGGTGGGTTGGATGGTTCGCAATAGGAAAAGAAAAGACAGACAGCTCAGGTAGTTAGTGTATGTGTCCCTGCTCCCAGACAACAAAACCCTCCTGTTGCCCTCTGGCTACTCAGACCCAGTTCCGTGGTCCTCTGCCTCCTCTGAACTAAGCGTCAGGCTTTGGTTCAGAACTGGGGATCATAAATTAGAATTCTACAACAGTGATTTGAAACCAAGTGTGATCAGGCATGCGGGTTATGTCTGCAAGGGAGCACAGGAATTTCTTAGCAAGGAGATTTCAAATTACATCAGCAACTGATTGGGCCCCCCACCTCCTCTGCACATCCCCTACACACACCTGGAATTCTGAAACCTCCTCTTGGAGAAGCCTGTATCTTCTTCGCCACCCTCACAAGGAGGATTCAAGCCATGACCAGCTGTGAGGATGATGGGAGTGTCATTTGCTCAGGTGTGACTGGAGGCAGGAGAAGACTGAAAATCAGCTGAATGTGGGGTGGTGTCGCTCTGCTCCCTGTTTTGAAGCCCATAGAATAACTTATTCCATGTGGGCTATTGTCTTTCCCCCATTCTAAACAGAGCATTTTAGGATTTGAGGAAGAGGAGTCAAAGGATGGTTATCACTGGTTAACAGTGAATTCTATTAAGAGAGGTATTTAATCCTGATTGTGTTGCCTTTCAATAGCTTGTGAAAACAACAGGGGAGCTATGAAAGTAATTCACAAAACTAATTTGCTGCTTTGACTAACACTCTGTCTGTAAACCCATCTGACTCCTATTTCTGTGTCTTCTCCCTCATCCCCTATTTCTTCTCTTCATCTCTACCTATTCTTCACAATGACTTGCCTCTTCATCCAACTAATAACCATTTGAATAGTAAAACAATAACTAAAATTTGTCTTTATATGAAATTATCAGGTGAAAATATTCAAATTTAGACTCCAGAACATTCTATCTGCCGATATGGAGATGAACTGCATATGTGTACAAATTCTCACTGTCAACCAAAAGAAAATAAAAAAGAAAGAGAAGACTTTATCCGGGGTCCTAAGAACTGCAGTTCAGGGATTCCCAGTGGTTAAGACTTCACCTTCCAAAACAGACAATGTAGGTTTGATCCCTGGTTGGGGAGCGAAGATCCCATATGCTCTTGGCCAATAAAACAAAAACCACGGAAGCAATATTGCAACAAATTCAATAAAGACTTAAACAAAAAAGAATTGCAATCCAAGATACACAGATTTGGGTAAAACCAAAAAGAGTGTCCCAGGGAAGAGACAGGGTCAGGGGTTTATAAAGGCAAAAGCCAGAAGTTGTGCTCTGACACAGGAAAGAAAATATTTGTCCTTAAGGGATGGCTGTCAGGAGTTTTTTTAGGGTAAGTTCCGATAGGTATCTTGAGTTCCTGGCAGATGTCTTGGATGCCTTTCTTAGGAAAATACGAGGTCAAAAGGACAGATTCCATCCAGGCTGAGACTGCAGAAATCACACTTTCTCAAGGGCCTCCTGGCTCCATTTTAGACAGCTCCCTTAGCAATACCTAGTTCATTTGTATTTTATTTTCACATCACAAAGAACAGATGACTGAGTAAGAAATGAGCATACTGCCCATTCCCAGTATGATTGCACAAATGGCAGAATCCAGGAGACGGAAGGATCCGTCTCTTTTCACTTCCTAAATACATGCTCTTCTCTCTTCTCTGTGTGCCTCTGTGCATAGTTCACCATATTTAAAAAATTCTTATTTCCCATTCCCCTTTCAATTTACCATCATATGTATTTCAGCAATTTTGACATATGATAACATTTTACTGTTTAATTCACCATCTTTCTCCTGTGTGGAGATCATCGTACTGAGTTACAGGACATAATTTTTTACAAGTTTAGACTCTTATAAAAGTCTTCTCTGTCCTCTGCAAGATATAGCTTCCCTTCCCTCCCTCATTCTGTCCTGTCAACATCCTTGCCATTATTCAAGACCTAGCTCAAATCACACATTCTCTAAGAAATGTCCCTAAATCTTTGAGTCAAAATTAATCTTTTCTTTCCATTTATTTTTATAGCACTATGGACTTATATTTTTTACTCCCCCTTCCATCCAGTCATGTATTCACTCACTGTTATGAACTGAATCATGTCTCCTTCAAATTCATACACTGAAGCTCCCATTGTGACTACATTTGAAGACAGAACCTTTAAAGGAGGTAATGAAGGTAAAATAAGGTCATAAGGGCAGGGCTCTAATTCTATAGGACGGTGTCCTCGTAAGAAGAGGAAGAAACGTGTGGTGGGCGGGGCATGCACACAGAGAATGTGGTCATCTGCTAGCCTAGGAGCGAAGCCTCAGGAGAAACCAAATCTACCAACACCCTGATCTTGAACTTCCAGCCTCCAGACTGTGAGAAAATAAATTTCTGTTGTTTTAGCCACCCAGGATGTGGTGTTTTGTTATGGCAAACCTAGGAAACTAATAGGATTATCCAGCGTTCACTGTGAGCTTACTGTACCTGAGGCCTCTTCATCATGGCCCCTGTAGGACACAGCCTGATCTGCAGAAGTTACACTGATTTGTGAGACTTCTCTCCCCTGCCCCAAAGCAAGTTCTTTGTGGACAGGTCTGACTCAGAGCTGAGCACAGCCCTGTGGTAGACTAGACCCTTACTCATCTGCTGAACTCAGATGAAACCTGGCTCATGATACACATCGGCTCTGGGGAAGAGCCAGGCGTTCAGTTTGACAGACGACATTCCCTTTCCTTGCGGCGTGTCTCAGCCCCTTCTCTGAGCAGTCACACCGCACACTTCTGACATTTTCTGCCTGAGCCCTCCTGACACCTGAACTAAGAAGTTTCTGAGCTCAGGGAGTACAGTTCATGATGAGGTTTTTGGCCATGGCCACAGTTACTAGCTTTGCCTCCCACCCAGGTGACTGTCAGCCTAAGAAAGTCAACAGTGTTTTATGTCCACTACTTTTCCTCTCAGGCACACCTTGCTTTCCTTTGTACTATTTCAGGTTGTTGTCTCATTTGAAAAAGAAGAAACAAGATGTATAAAAACCCTCTCTCTTCACCCCTTTTAGCTTTTTACAGTTGACTGTGAAAGACTGTCCAAGTTCAGGAAAATTTATTTTTGCCATTTAAATAATCTAATCTTCACAAACCTTTTAACACTCAAACAAAAACCATTTAAGACACAGCAAGATAATTAATATTGAAAATAGTCTCCACAGGGGATCTGCATACCTACCCGCCCACACTTTGCATTTGGAGGAAGTATCCAGTTGTAGTTTTAAGTTGAAAGGTTTGTCTCACCAACATGAATTCTATTTTAATAAACCTTTCTTTCCACGTACTTTACAAATTGATTAATTTAACTGGCCAAATACTAATTAAAAATGCATTAGGAAATGGTTTGTATTCAACAGCTTTGCTAATATTCTTGTTAATGTTTTCAAAACCCATTGAGTCAGAAAATCAACACCATGGAGTCTATTTCTCTGCCGCAGCCTCCCTCGTACACTGTACAAACTCAATGGTGTTGATGGGAACTGCACTGGGAGACGAGAGCTGAACCAGGAGGAGGAGAGAAGTCATTATCTAAAGGCCAAATGCCACTGGAAGCATTACAAGCAAATTCAAGATGCATACAAGCATAAAAATATCCCTTCCCCTAGTATTCACCTTGACTTCCACAAATTGAGAGCTTTCAGTGGAACTGGAGCAAGACTGATAAAAACCCTACCTAGTAGGAACCCCCTGCCTCCTCCTTCCTACAAACACTGTTCCTCCCTGACCTCTCTCTGTGCCAAAATTTTTTTTTCTGCCACAGAAACAGTTCCAATTCATCTGTCCCTAAGGCAGAAGTTCTTACTCTGAAGTTCATGAGCAGGCTTGTGCAAATCTATGAACTTCCAAAACTGGGAATGTATGAACATATTTCTGGAAAGAGGATGCATAACTCTCAACAGACCTTTAAAGATATCTATGACCTTAGAAACATCAGAAATAAGAAAAATCTCTTCACCCCACAGGATGCTCTTTTCTCCCTTACTACACTCCAGTTAAACTGGCTTATTGCCTTTCACAGACAAGGTAGGCAGTGCCTTCTCCCCATCAAGCCTCTGTGCACGTGTGTCCTCAGTTCAGTTCAGTTCAGTTTAGTCGCTCAGTCATGTCCGACTCTTTGCAACCCCATGAATCGCAGCACACCAGGCCTCCCTGTCCATCACCAACTCCCGGAGTTCACCCAAACTCACGTCCATCGAGTCAGTAATGCCATCCAGCCATCTCATCCTCTGTCGTCCCCTTCTCCTCCTGCCCCCAATCCCTCCCAGCATCAGAGTCTCTTCCAATGAGTCAACTCTTCACATGAGGTGGCCAAAGTACTGGAGTTTCAGCTTTAGCATCATTCTTTTCAAAGAAATCCCAGGGCTGATCTCCTTCAGAATGGACTGGTTGGATCTCTTTGCAGTCCAAGGGACTCTCAAGAGTCTTCTCCAACACCACAGTTCAAAAGCATCAGTTCTTCGGTGCTCAGCTTTCTTCATAGTCCAACTCTCACATCCATACATGACCACTGGAAAAACCATGGCCTTGACTGGACGGACCTTTGTTGGCAAAGTAATGTCTCTGCTTTTGAATGTGCTATCTAGGTTGGTCATAACTTTTCTTCCAAGGAGTAAGCATCTTTTAATTTCATGGCTGCAGTCATGCACTCCAAAATCTGCAGTGATTTTGGAGCCCCAGAAAATAAAGTTTGAGACTGTTTCCACTGTTTTCCCATCTATTTCCCATGAAGTGGTGTGTCCTACACCCAGAATATTCTCCACGAAAAGTGAAAGTGAAGTCGCTCAGTTGTGTCCAACTCTTTGTGACCCCATGGACTGTAGCCTAACAGGCTCCTTCGTCCACGGGATTTTCCAGGCAAGAATACTGGAGTGGGTTGCCATTTCCTTCTCCAGGAGATCTTCCCAACCCAGGGATTGAACCCAGGTCTCCCATGTTGTAGGCAGACGCTTTACCATTTGAGCCACCAGGGAAGTAGAATATTCTCTACATCCGCAGTCTAATTCTCTTACTCATCCTTTGGGTATTTGCGTAACTATCAGTCTCACTGCCTCCTCCTCCACATTACTCCCCCTCTTTTCTTTCAAGACACTTATCACAGTTTATAACTTAATATCTGTGTAATTATATGACTACCATTTTGTCTCACATTAGACTGTAAGCTCCATAAGGATAGGAATCATGCCTGTCTCCTTCAACATTTTATCAGAACTTAGAACATTATATACAACTCATATTTTCTGTGTAGATGGAAAATGCATGAATAATAAATGAATTAATGAGTATCCCAAGCCCTACTTTTCACAAAGCCTCCTATATCTAAACTGACTTATGCAATCTTCTTAATTTTATGAAATTCTAAGTTCTCAAGCACATAGAGAGTGACACCATTTATTTGAACACTGTTTCTTATCACCTGCTATTTCATCTAAGTAAGTGTACTCAGCTGACCTAAGAGTTCTTTGGGATGGAGATGGGCCTTACTCTCCTTTCATAGCTCCCATCTCACTTGGCTCATTGTTGTGAACATACTAGCAAATAATCAGATGCTGTCTGATACCCCAAAGTAAGTCAGCCAACTATAGCTCAGTCTGTTCCACACTAATTTACAGTAATGATAAAGAAAACATAAGACTTGCCTCCTCAATGATCATCAGCTTTCTGAAAGCCTGGCTTTTCCTTCTCCCCTAGAACATATAGAGTGGTACATGATCCTCAGCACATTCAGCCAGCTCTACAGAGGCCGTAACGTGTAGCACAGGACTAAGCAGTCAGTAGACATATTTTCCAGAGACCTTAAAAAAGGTTTAAATAGGAAAAATATTAAGACCAGTCTGAGTTTTCTTACCTCCTTTGCTTTTCCTGAGTTGCAACTTTGCCACTTGACTTCCCTGGTGGCTCAGTGGTAAAGAATCTGCCTGCAGAGCAGGAAACCCAGGTTTGACCCCTGGGTCAGGAAGATCTCCTGGAGAAGAAAATGGCACTCCAGTTCTCTTGCCTGGAAAATCCCATGGAGAGAGGAGCCTGGCGGGCTACAGTCTATGGGGTTGCAAAAGAGTTGGGTGTAACTTAGCAGCTGAAAAACAAACTTTCCCACTCAGAAGACTGAAGAACATCACAATATCCCCCACTGGGGCACCTGACTGGGCATCCTTTAGGGCACCTGGCCCCACGTCTTACAGCTATATTTGACTCAGTTAATTTGTATCACTCAGTCCTCGTGCTCCAACAATGTGTTCTTCTCAGTTAGAAGCCTGTGATATGAACTACAGGAATAGTCCGTATCTTTCTCACTTACTTCCCAGCTTCTGTTCATGTTCAAGACAAACCTATATACTTAATCTGGCAGTAGACTGACTGATGGGTAAATTCTGGACAGGTTAGGAAGAGAGGGATCAAAATGGATTACTGTGCCTGGATGCCCAGAAACTCAGGCAATGGGCATATTTCATAACTCAATCAACAAGGACCTGAAGGCAGCATTTGTCCTGTATCATTATTTATGATCAACAAAGCAGGGGCAAAATGCACAGAATTTGTGAACCAGAAGAGATCCTGTTTAATACCCTGAAAAGATATTAAGATATTATAGCAACTATAAAGTCGGTATTGTTCTTGTGCCTTGGGATGTACCATGCACTCAGAACTAGAACAGGCAATGGTACACCTCCTTTGGGAGGTCATGATATTAAACTGTGTGTCTTTTTATTAAGGTTGGCCACATTTCTGTCTAGGAGAGCACATAACAGCACCAATTTCCAGGTAGAACATCAAACATAAAAATTCTGCAGGTAGCGCACTATGTTTTGTCACAAAATTGCCCTAGTATAAACGCCATGTATTAATTTGCTTGCGCTGCCAGAACAAGATGCCACAGATGAGAAGACTTGAACAACAGAAATCAATTTTCTCACAAGTCTAGAAAAACTATGACTTGAACTATGAGTTCAAGATCAAGGTGTCAACAAGTTGGCTTCTGAGGCCCCTCTCCTTGGGTTGCAGATGGCTATCATCTCACTGCGTTCTCACACGGTCTCCCCTTGGTCTATGTGCTGTCTGTGTCTTAATCTCTTCTTCTTATAAGGACATCAGTCATGTTGGATTAGGCCCCACCCATAAGACCTCCTTTTACCTTAATTATATCTTTAAAAGCCCTGCCTTGAAATACTCACATTCTGAGGCATTGAGGCTAGAAATTCAACACATGAATTTGGGAGAGACATAGTTCAGCCCATAACACCCTTCTTCCTTGGACTCGCATTATCTTCTCCTAACCAGTCTCTCCACACCTTCAATCCCTTCCCCATCAAAATCATACTGTGGTCAGAAATCCTTCTTAAACACAGTTCTGACCTCCTCATGCCCCTGCTTGAAAAGAAATTAAAAACAAATTGCCTGAAGACAATGGAATGAAGTCCACCCTCTAGCTAACTACACAGTGTTGCTTCAGGTTCCAGTCTCATGTGTGTCTCTTCTGTTCCCCAACTAACTGAAAACCCCGCCTTCTCTGTACAGGTCTCTCACTTTACAGCTTGTGGGCAGGTCCTTTGACCCAGACTTCTTTCTGCCCTCCTCCACCTCCATCCCAGACACATCTACCCCAAACATCCTCCACTACCACCACCCTCCAGCATCACTATCATCCATGCCATCTTTCTAAGTCCAAGTGCAATTCATTTTTAGAAGAATTCTCAAATTCTTCTTTCTGAAGGTATTCTCAAATACCTTCTTCAGGTAAATATTGTATATCTTGATACCTCCAATAGAAAGCAATAGAAGCAATGTCTCCTTCCAAACTCCTATTCTAATCAAATTAAGGCAACAATAGAATATAGAAAAAAAAAAATATGTTCTCTTCCTTGAAGACAGGATCTGTATTAATTTCCTGAGGCTTCTATAACAAATTACTACAAATTTGATAGTGTAAACAACATAAATTTATGCTGTTCTGGAGGCAAGAATTTTGAAACAAAAGTAATGGCAGGGCAGTGCTCTCTCTTGAGAAATTAGGTAGAATTAGTTTCCTTCCTTTTCCAACATCTGGGGCTGTTAGCATGTCCTGACCTATGTCCACATCATTCCAATCCCAGCCTCCTCTGCTGTCTCCCTCTGTCTGTCAAATCTCCCTCTGACTTTCTCTCATAAAGACACTTTAGTGGGTTTAGGGCCCACCCACAGAAATAACCCAGGATTCTCTCCTCTTTACAGAATTCTTAACTGTATATGCAAAAATAATGTCATAGATTTGGGGAGTTAGGATATGGGCATGTCTTTTGGGGGATCATCATTCAAACTACTATAGAATTCTCAAATCTGATCCCATATCTATATCTAAACTGTATTTAACAGTGTCTTATGTAACAGGAGTGCAACAAATACTTATGGTGTGGATGAATAACCAGTAAAGTAACCCGTTAGTTCAATCCTAACCATCGACAAATTGTTCATTGAATGAACAAACCATTAGTCTGAAATAACACAATCAGTGGATTGATTTAGTGTTGCCAAGATAAAGCTTTTACGCTTTAAAAGCATCCCTCATGCAGCACTGAAGAATTCATGCTTTTGAACCATGGTGTTGGAGAAGACTCTTGAGAGTCCCTTGGACTACAAGGAGATCCAACCAGTCAATCCTAAAGGAAATCAGTCCTGAATATTCATTGGAAGGACTGATGCTGAAGCTGAAACTCCAATACTGATACAATACTGATACAAAGAACTGACTCATTGAAAAAGACCCTGAAAATGGGAAAGATTGAAGGCAGGAAGAGAAGTGGACGACAGAGGATGAGATGGTTGGATGGCATCACCGAGTTGATGGACACGAGTTTGAGTAAGCTCTGGGAGTTGGTGATGTACAGGGAAGCCTGGCATGCTGGCCCATAGGGTCACAAAGAGTCAGACATGACTGAGCAACTAAACTGAACTGAACTGATGCAAAAAGGAAATGAAAATAATTGGTGGATCCTTGGTATAAATCTCTAAGTCAGATAAATTACTTATTGATAATTTTTACATCCTTTAAAATTTTTCATCTAGACACTTTTCAGTCTTAATCAAAGGGAATTTTTTGTATATTTTCATTACTGTTTCAATATATTCTAACACTTTAGTGCCAAGAATCCTGAAATATCTGATGACATTATTCTTATACAAAACAAAATAAAATTGACTCATATTGTTTTAATTCCACATGTTTATGAACATTTCTTACAGAGCACCCGATTTATATATTCCAATAGTAAAGTACATGTCATTAAGAATTTAAAATATAGCATCATTTTGCACGAAATCATCATTTATTTTGTAGGCAGATATTATAAATAGCATATATTGCAGCTTACAGTGGATATTTTAAAAAATAAATAAACTTTTATTTTTATTTTAGCATATCTATATTTTTGCAATGTAGAAAAACCTTTTTAAAACAATACCTTATGAGTGGGCAATACTTCATACCCTTCAACTATATTCCTGTGCTAATTTATCCCATTAAATCACTTAACAATCTTGAAAGGAAATTAAAACCCACTTTATTCAAATACCTAATCACTGACAAGGTTCCTTTCAGAATGTAGTCTTATAATGATAAAATCCCTTTCACAGAGAAGAAATATTCATCAGAACAAGTAAAGATAAAGAAAAATTTTTCTAGAGTGTCTTAAAATCCAAGATCTCTCCATTCTGTGCCAAGATAAAAAGACATGTGACCCAGAAAAAAATCAGTGGAAAAGATACATCTTTGGCATAACTGAATAATGACTTCTAGAGTTTCTGAAAGAGTCTTGGGAAACCCAAGGGCTCAGACTTAGTTGTATCTCTAAGGGGCTAAATGACTTTTCCAAAGTCACAGGGTTCTTGGAGAATCAGAACCACAATTGGAATCACCTGATTTCCAGTCCCACAAGCACACAAGGACAGTCAGAATCTGCCATAGACTTCAAGGTACATTATCAGTATTATTACAGAGAACAACCAGAAGATGAGATTGTGTAGCTCTTGTGTGTTATTTGGGTTCAGGAAGAGAAGAAATCAAGGTGTGCTGAAGGTGGCTCCTATCAACTGCAATAGTCACTTGTTAGTATCTCTTCAGCTCTGTGTTCACTGATGTCAGATTGGTAGACTGAGTGGTCAGAGTGGGAGAATTTATACCATGAGAATCAACCAACACTACAGGTTAAGCCTTTATTGGGGGAGAGGAAGAGGCTAACCACTTGTTAAGTTTTATCAACTCACCACTGCTAAACCCTCTCTTTCCCACCTCTGTAAGAGCAGTGTGTACCTTTGTTTCCCTGGCACCACATGCATCCAGCCTGGAATGCCATTGTGTTGCTTTTTCTACTGTTAGCGTGGTAAATTGCTGTTCATCTCCCAAATCTCAGCTCAAACAAGTCCTCTCCGTGTCTCTCTCTCAAACACACACATGCCCTCCGGTGTAGTCTTCTTACTGTCCCTACACTCCATAAATACTTCCACAAGGTCAAGAAAGATTGGATTGCAAACATCTTATATGTCTATCCCCTCTTACACACACACACCAGACTGTGAGCCTTTGAGGTCATAGACACAGGAGTTTCTTCCCTATGATCTCGGCACTTGATAGAGGTAAACATCTCTTGTCTTAGTGGGTAGGTCTAGAGTCAGGCCATACCTGTTTCCTCCTGTCCACCTGCTCTGGGTTGATAACTGGAACTGGTCAGATGATAGAACAGCTTGGAGGGAACTTGTGAAGGAACAAAGGAAAATAGATATCCAGGGCAGCAGAGGATCACATTTTACACATTGCCCTCTACTCCACCAGGCATCAAGGAGGCAAGAAATTGCACAAGAGAGTATCTGCTTGCTCCTATGTTAACAGTTGTGCTGTTTTGTAATTTAATTATCTCTTTATTAAATCATAGTCTTTATGGGGTTTAGGACTGTTTGCTATTTTGTTTTGTGTTCCCAGATCCATCTCAACATCTAGCCTTAGAATGAGTCCTGAGCCATTGATAGCTCCAGCTAAGGGCCACTCTCCACTTTCTGTCACCATGCTGCAGTTACCCCACCTCCCCCAAGGAATTAGAGGGAGATGTATCAGGGGGCTTTGGGGAAGAGGTAATATGGAGTGACTGAAGTGTGCCCCAATGTGGGCCCTGTGCACCCCCTGAGACTTAAACTCCAAGAATAGCTGACCTTTTATCTCTAGTCAGCATCTGGAAATGTACCTTTGATTTTAAGGAGGGCACTGCATCTTGGAAAAGAGACCTGCCACCTCCAGAAATCTCAGGTTTCTACTGGGACAGGAGGGCAACACAAGGGGTGGGACAATTAAGACATCACCTAAAAAGGAAAGAATATTCGACTCATCTCCCAAATTCAAAAAAACACAAAACCCATCAGCCTAAAGAAACTTTAGAAGTTTATGATGCAGAAATAAGTAGCTTGTGTGTGACGCATTTCCAACTTATGGCAAGGCAGCTATTAGAATGAAATGCTCTCCAATGGATGGGACCAGATTAGACTCCATTGCTACCAGCCAAACACGGTTTAGGAAGATTGGCAATTGCATGCAAATGTTAAGTGATTAGTATTACCTCCGCTGTTAGACTCTTCCCAATGGGAAGGTGACAGAGCATTCGTTTGCAATAGACTATTAGAAAAAGCAGACATGTGTCTGGGCTTTCTTTTAAAGATGTCACTTTTTCTCTGCATCTTTTCCTGGATAGTGTTAGATTATTGTTTCATCATTTATTCAGCAACATTAACTGACCATCCCCCAGTGTCAAGCAAAGTGCTTTAACCTGTAAATCAAAAATAAATAAGATACTTACCCTCAAGGAGTTTATAGACTAGTGGGAAATAAGAATAAATAAGCAATAAAAAATTACAGTAATATAGGCATGCTCAGATGCTAGAAAGCAAAAAAGACAAGACCAGCTAAATCAGACTTTGCTTTTAGCAGGGAATGTAGAGGAGAAGTGTCCAGGGGGGTGGATAAGGTGTATGGTTTTCTGGTGGAATCTGTTATTATGGTGAATCCTGAAGTATATGCAAGAATTAGACAGGCAAAGGGAGGTTGGTACACCAAGGTGTGAAGGTGAGAGAGAGTCAGGCTACAGGCAAACCATAGCTCTTCAGATAGGATAGGGGAAGAAAAAAGGCATGGGCAGGAGAGAAGCAAGGATAAGGTGGCTCCATAATTCAATCCCCAGAAAATCTGAAGAGATTCTGCCCAGCTGAGGGTTTATTTTAACCTAAAGACAAAGGTAGTATTTGAAGTAGATATTAACAATCCATTATCAGTCTGAATGTGGAATTTGTGTCTGGGATGTAGTCTATTTTTCTTTGCTTGCTTTGTTTTTGTTGGGGAGAAGGAAAATGGATAGATACTATTTATAATCCCCTCCGGTATCAGTGCTTCTCATCTCATGGGTATCAGAACCGCAAGGGACCTTAAAGATTGTTTAACTCAGTCTTTCTCCTTATTTTACAGATGAGGAAACTGACCTCTACAAAGGTCAAAAGACTCACTCAAGGTCATATAAATAATGATAGCAATAGAATCCATTTCTCTTTCATCCCAAATCCTTTGAGTCTATGAGAAAAATTTAGAAACCAGCCTGATTCTTGGAGTGAGCCTCACTTCTCAAGAAGTTAACCTCTTCTGTTAACTCTCCATTTATCAGCTTTCACTTCAGGTGCTGCCTTTGACCTACATGCTTCTCCGTATTCCATACTCCATGTTCCTTTAGTAGGTTATGAAACATCTCCTTCCTGCCCCCACTCTGTCAGATCCACTTGGCATACAAAAAGCACAGAAATAAATCCTTATCCACCAGGCATGGCTCAAAGAGGCAGGTTGCCAAGATGTGGGGGTGATACGGCTATATGTGCTTCAGCCCTCATTAAGTCATTTGGCTGGGTTTTTTAACAAAATGTAAGTAATCGTCTCTGATTTAAACATTCTCTGGAAATAGGAGACTCCCAGACCCAGATCTTTGAACTCTTTCCAGCACCACTCAGGGATCTTATCCTTTTCTTTGGCCCTCATGTCTTCCAAACAAAGGGTTCAGTCTAGTAAAATGCAAATATTTCTTGATCTAGTTTCTTCATTTCACAACTTTGAGGACATTCTTATAGTCTTTGTAAAGTTTGGTTCTCTACCATGCTTATCATTAAAAGTGAGTCAAAATAGTTTTTTTTTTTTTAAATTGTAAGCTAGGTGGAGCAGTGGTAAAGAATCTGCCTGCCAATGCAGGAGATGCAGGAGATGTGGGTTTGATCCCTGGGTCAGGAAGATGCCCTAGAGGAGGGCATGGCAACCTACTCCAATATTCTTGCCTAATAAATCCCATGGACAGAGGAGCCTGGCAGGCTACAGTCCATGGGGTCACAAAGAGTCAGACATGACTGAGCTACTGAGCATGGCAAGCTATATTTTAAGGAAGTGATTCAAATAATGGAAAATTTCAGCTAGGTTGGCTTCCTTTGACAAATCTCATATCAGAACAGTGTTCAAGAATAAAATCTAAAAGAAACCCTCCTGGAATGATGTGGAAGTGTCCTTGTTTCTTTCAAGATAAATGGCCAGAACTCTGGTATATGCATCACTTTTAAGATGGCAGCTGTGAACTTGACCATCAAAATCAGACTATAGCCTGCCCCACTTCATCCCAGCTAGTGAAGGCTGAAGAAAGTGAAATAGTTATCTATGCTTATATAGCAAGTTCAGTTATTTCTTCAAAGGTTATCTAATACATAGTAAGACTGTAAAATAAAGGAAATGAAGAATAAGAAGGAAACTCGCCAGGCTTGAATCATCCTGACACGGAGGTATACTAATAAGCCTAGCATTACAAATGTGTCCCTTGGAGAATATATTTATGTAAAACATGTCTCTTGAGATCTGGGAGTAAAATTGTTGCCATGAACTTCTCATCATGAACTTCAGATTCAAGAGTCAAACATTTGTGGTGGAAACTACATAGATGTTTTTAGGCCTGTTGCCCACAATGTCCCATAAGAGAAAATGTTATGCTGAGAGTGTGTGCGCTCATGCTCTTTACCACTGAGACTTGGATCCCTGCTTTTAGAAAATTCTCCAGGGAAAGCATTTGCCAGCTCCTTGGATTGGTTAATAAAATGGAGTTCTTTAGGATTTTCCCTTGGGCACTGTGTTCAAGAAACCAGGTACTGATTTGACGGTTATTTTAGAAATGTGATTTCCAAAACTCTCAATAGGGAAGTAATATCTTGCCTCGGTTCAGTTCAGTTCAGTTGCTTAGTCATGTCCAACTCTTTGCGACCCCATGCATTGCAGCATGCCAGACCTCTCTGTCCATCACCAACTCCCAGAGTTCACTCAAACTCAATAGGAGATGTTAATTTTTTCCACTGATACCTGGATCTAAATCTCATCTAAGATCCAGGCTTCCTACCAAGGTAGAGACACTCTTAGGTCATTCTAAAATTAAAATAATATAATTGTGAATGTTGACACAGAAAGATACAATTTAACATAGGATAGCAATGAATACAGTTCCACATATTAAGGAGTACTTTTATGGGTACTTGTAGGGAGTATGGGCGGGGTTGGAAAGATGGTGAATGATACTACTGAAGCATCAGACGGACAAGAGCACAAAGGGCTTGAAACCCATAAAGAATCTGGGATCAACTACTCCTGCCCTCAAACTCAGCCTGTGCTGTAGTCAGTGTTATCAGTGTATTTGGAGACTTTATTGCTCTCATTTATTTATGTTTGTATTTTCCTGCTAGACAGTAAGCAACATGAAGACAGAGCCTGTATCCAAGTTGTCTTTTTTTCCTCCAGTGCTAGCAAAGTGATCAAGGTAACCATCCATAAACATTACCTAGTATCAATATTTCTATTATAACGATGCAAAGTAAGGTTGTTTTAAGAACATATTTATTAGATAAATTAAGGTATGCTTTATCATTAAAAATGAATGCAAATAGATGCATGGGGAGAGAAAAAACTGGGGGAAAAAAACCCCAGATATATCCATTTTGAACTGGAGATGTAGTTAATAATGTATCCAAAAGTTTTTTAAGTTTTGAACTATTACTTCCCCAAAATCAAAGATTTAATTTTCAAAAGTAAAAAGTTGCCTACAAGAAATTTTAAAAGAACTTCAATAGGGAAACTTTGAGAGGGTGGAGGTATTATTCCAGTGCTCTTGTGTTGGAAATATGAATAAAATTTAAGTTAATAAGCAAAAAATGAGAGGGAGAGAGTGAATGCAGAGTCTGAGTATCTGCTGTGTGTGGGCGGGGCGGAGCAAATATCTGACGGGGTGGGACAAGTTTAAGCGTTTCTCACAACAGCACAGCAGTATACATTGCTCTACAAAAGTGGATGGACCCAGAGGAATGGTATGGGGAGGGAGGAGGGAGGAGGGTTCAGGATGGGAGCACATGTATACCTGTGATGGATTCATTTTGATATTTGGCAAAACTAATACAATTATGTAAAGTTTAAAAATAAAATAAAATTTAAAAAAAATAGAAAAAAAAAAGTGGATCAGAAAGGAAACTTTCACTGAACTCAGGCTACCTTGGTCACCTGAACTGAAGTAGTTCACTTCAGTCGTGTGGGATGTACAGCAAAATTCCATGCAGTAAAAGCTCTTTGCTCATTGACTTTTACATTAAAAGTAGATGAAAAGGGGAGTTAATGGATTCTGCTGTGCTGCTTGTACTAACCAGCTCCTGAAGAGTGTCATTTAGGCAGATTAATCCTATGGGTCAGTATTCCATCTGACATTCTAAACTGAATTTTACTCTATATACTGGTACGAGATTCTCCTCAACCTTATGAAGTAAAAGCAGAACTTATAGACTCTCTCCCTTACAGGAAATGTTTCATTCTTAACTCAGCCAAAACAGAAAGAGCTAAGTTCTTTGACTTTTTCATATTTGGGATCTTTGCTAACAACAAACAAATAATAATAAAATAACAAAAACAACAATGATGATGTTTTTGTTTGGTCGCTAAGTCGTGTCTGACTCTTTGCGACTCCATGCACTGTGGTATATCAGGTTCCTCGTCCTTCACTATCTCCTGGAGCTTGCTCAAATTCAAGTCCACTGAATTTGATGATGCTATCTAATCATTTCATCCTCCACCACCCCCTCTCCTCCTGCCTTCAATCTTTCCCAGCATCAGGGCCTTTTCCAATGAGTCAGCTTTTTGAAGCAGGTGGCCAAAATACTGGAGCTTCAGCAGCAGCATCAATCCTTCCAATGAATATTCAGGACTGATTTCCTTTAGGATTGATCTGTTTAATCTCCTTGCAGTCCAAGGGACTCTCAAGAGTCTTCCCCAGCACCACAATTTGAAAGCTTCAGTTCTTCAGAACTCAGGATTCTTTAATGGTCCAACTCTCACATCCATACATGACTACTGGAAAAACCATAGTGTCGACTATATGGACCTTTGTTGGTAAAGTTAATACAGTCTAGGTTTGTCATAGCTTTCCTTCCAAAGAGCAAGCATCTTTTACTTTCATGGCTGCAGTCACAATTCAAAGTGATTTTGGAGCCCAAGAAAATAAAATCTGTCATTGTTTCCATTTTCCCCCCTTCTATTTGCCATGAAGTTATAGGACTGATGCCATGATCTTGGCTTTTTTAATATTGAATTTTAAGCCAGTTTAGTCACAATCACAACCACTTTTGAGCACCTGTTATGCATCAGGAACTTTGTTAGGTGCTACTCAATAAGAATATTATTCCTGTTTTCCAGATAGGGAAAATGAGTCTCAAAACAAGTTAAAAGTATTTGCATAAGATCAGCTAGTAAATGACAGTACCAGGAGTAAATCCCTTGGTCAGTCTAGTTCTAAGCTTGAACTCTTTCTATTACGGCACTTCCATTGTTGCACCCTTTCATGTCCTTTCTAACAAAGGGTTCTGTTCAAGTCAACAGATATGGCCAGTATTTAATATGGGTCCAATCCCAATGAGGATACAGGAAAATTCACAAGCCACTGGCAGCAAGGATCTTGGTATGAGGAGTGAGCATGTTTGGGGTGATATTATGATAATCTTAGTTGAGTCATTTGGCTTTATTGAATTTATAGGGTCGCAAAGAGTCAGACATGACTGAGCGACTGAACCGAACTGAACTGAACTGAGGGGAGCAGGAGTTCAAGAGAAACAAAGCAATGCAGGGGGAAAGCACAGGTGATTTCTTTGGCCTTGCCTATAATTTCAAAGACCACAATACCATCAAAAGGAAAAATAAAACTACCAATACATACAAGATAAATGGCAACCTGAGAATATGTACATCCTATGATAAGCTCTAATATACTTGCCCCAACATATGGAGAATAGGGACTGGAACTGGGGGGAAACAGAGAAGTGTGTGAGTGTGTGTGACAGAGTGTGTGTGTGTGTGTGTGAGAATGGGGAGCAGGTGGGCTTTTGTTTGTGTGTCTCCAGCATGTTTACATGCTTAACAGTAAATACAAAGAGCATGTCATCTCTTTATATCAAGTCATATCAGCTGAGGGTTTGAGGCTCAGTCGTGTTCGACTCTTCACGACCACATGGACTCCTCTCTCCATGGAATGTTCCAGGAAAGAATAATGGAGTGGGTTGTCATTTCCTACTCCAAGGGGTCTTCCCAACCCAGGGATCAAACCATGCCTTGAGAACCCACATCTCTTGCATCTCCTGCATGGGCAATCAGATTCTTTACCACTGCACCTCCTGGGAAGTCCATTGAGACCAGTATCAGCTCTTCTTAAACTAAGAAACCCAACCACATTAATAAACATTTCTTATATATGTCCAAAAATTTGCATTTAAAAAAATATTTATTCAATTTTTTCTATATTAGAACCCATTGCTTCTTATTCATACTTAAATATGTTCTGAGTAATTTAACTTAAAATATATATATATATATATATATATATATATATTTTTTTTTTTTTTAGAAAGAAGCAGAATGTAGGCAAAAGTTCTCAAACAGAGAACTTAGATTCAAGTTCTTGCTCCAGGACATTCTAGAGACATATGTGACCTTGGGCAGTTAGTTTAGCCACTCCACTCATAATTTTCCTCCATTCCAAAATGCAGTTATTATAAAGTGTGATAGGCTCCTGACTGATTAAATAAATGAAAAGGCAATGAAACAAAACAAACATTAGACAGCATTTGTCTATCATAAAGTAATATACAACATAAGGGACTATTTTGTTATTTATTGTTTACTATGGGAGAGATTAAGAGAAGGCAATGACATGCCACTCCAGTACTCGTGCCTGGAAAATCCCAAGGATGGAGGAGCCTGGTGGGCTGCAGTCCATGGGGTCGCTGAGAGTCAGACACGACTGAGTGACTTCACTTTCACTTTTCACTTTCATGCATTGGAGAAGGAAATGGTAACCCACTCCAGTGTTCTTGCCTGGAGAATCCCAGGGACGGGGGAGCCTGGTGGGCTGCCATCTATGGGGTCTCACAGAGCCAGACTCGATTGAAGCGACTTAGCAGCAGCAGCAGCATGGGAGAGATTAATCATGCCCAGCTTAGAAGTATCTGTCTCTCATTCAATAAAATGATTTAAGTGACACTATAAATCATTCATGAGGATTCCAATATCATCAAAACATTATCTGAAAGTCAAAATTAAAATATAAAAGCATGTCTACTTTTGGTGCATGCACCAAATTCTTCTACTATCCACTAGATATAATTATTTTTAATGAGACTCTCAAGATATTTATCAAACAGTGATCAGAAATTAGATTCATTGTCTTTAAAGTAAAAGGAAAACATTTAACTGTGAGCTAAAAACTCAACTTCTTCAGTTTTTAACTGTCTTAATAAAATGAAATTTGAAAGGGAGATAGTACAGGATGATATTTAAAGCATATGATTTAAAGGATATCAAAGAAGCCTCAACCCATCCATTTGTCCTCACCCAATGGCATCACTGACTCAATGGACATGAGTCTGAGCAAACTCAGAGAGATAGTGAAGGACAGGGAAGCCTAACATGCTGTAGTCCATGGGTTCACAAAGAGTCAGACATGACTTAATGACCGAACAAATTTTCTCTCCTACTCTGATAACTTTTTGCTGTCAGCAAGTTCTTGTTTTTCATTAAATATTGTTCTCCACCATAGTTTTCTTGCATTTGTAAAAATTACTGGGGAACTCACATTACAACTTATGAAAACAAGCTGGAAAGAGACAACCAGCCAATTGACAAGAGGTGACAACTTGTTTGTAACTAGCACTTAATTGATCATTTGGAAATACTCTTTGGATTGAAAACGACAATAAAGCCAGACACTGTTCTGTGGGCCCTAGATCCATGCCTGATCCATACCATCCATCAAGGATGTAGGACAAAAGAGAGGGGTGCACTTGTCAAGAGTCGCTCTCCCCATTCCAATACACTCAGGTGAGAACACCTCAGCCCAGACTAACAATGGTTTGCTTCATGCCCCTCAGCCAACCTGGAGACTCGACAAGGACATTAAAAGCAAAAAAACATGGAGCTTTTTAAGCGGCAAGCACAATGTTCTTCTCTAATATATTTTATTTCATCTTGTTATACCACTTTTTATTTTGACCATATGAACAGAGACACTACGTAGTGGAAAGAAGTGAGGGGAAAATTGTAAAACCTCTGAAGTTTTGGGCAAATGGTTCTGTCTAGAGTTGGTTGGTCCAAACTCAGTATAACAGACTTTATTTCAAAAAGAAGACAATGAGATCCCAAAACACTGTGAACCCTAAGACAAACATATAAACTATAGGTGCCCATGGAACATCATATTCTGAAATGATGGGGCAGTTTGTACAAGCAATCTAAGTAAATATAAAAAAACATTCTTATGGCATTTCCCAGACAACCGACCTATGGGATAAGCAGAAAAGAAGTGGGAAATATTGCATGCCTCTGCTGTGTTGTCAAAGATGAAACATATGAGAGGAAAGTGTTATGAGGAAAAAGAGAGGGGAAAAGAGGGGGGAACCTATCTCTGAGTTTCATAAAAATAGCTTATTATTGATGTACACATAAAGGTCTCATATCCAACTTCTGTGCATGAATAGGTACATTAGCTGATTTTGCAAGATAGACTCCCATATCCCACTGATGAGAATCAATTGACTCGTCTAATTTATTTAACAATAGCAATACACTTAATCATCTACAGGACTGACTCAGAGCTTTTCTAAGAGGCACACATTTATCCTGACTTAGAAAATCACAAGTCCTCAATTTTCAAATAGTGCCTTGTTTGCCTCCCAAAACTATTCCTAAGACTATCTAAAAATAAAAGCTGTACCCCGTGAGGATGTTTGATTCATACATCCATGCACCAATCCTGAGTAGTAAGTGACACAGAAAGAGGGGCTCTTAAAACGCCCTTCTACAGGACATGCCCCAGGCTTGGCATGTTCAAACTGGTCACCTGGAGAGGACAAATGCTGATGGGATACCCCAGGGCCAGTGCTATGTTCACCTTCCAGAGGGGAGCCTTTAGAAGAACAAAGACTGTATTGACAAGAAGGAAAAAAACTCTAAATTCTCATATGTAATATCTGCCCACTGTCTTTTATGATGTAAGTATAAGCATTGCAAACATAGCAACATGCCTAATACAAGTATTTAATTTGAAGTATTCAGTGAAGAACAAATTACAATCATATCATAGCTTGATAGAGAAAGTACATGGCTTTTATAGTAAATTGATCTTCACGACCCAGATAATCATGATGGTGTGATCACTCACCTAGAGCCAGACATCCTGGAATGTGAAGTCAAGTGGGCCTTAGGAAGCATCACTACGAACAAAGCTAGTGGAGGTGAAGGAATTCCAGTTCACCTGTTTCAAATCCTGAAAGATGATGCTGTGAAAGTGCTGCATTCAATATGCCAGCAAATTTGGAAAACTCAGCAGTGGCCACAGGACTGGAAAAGGTCAATTTTCATTCCAATCCCAAAGAAAGGCAATGCCAAAGAATGCTCAAACCACAGCACAATTGCACTCATCTCACACGCTAGTAAAGTAGTGCTCAAAATTCTCCAAGCCAGGCTTCAGCAATACATGAACCATGAAATTCCAGATGTTCAAGCTGGTTTTAGAAAAGGCAGAGGAACCAGAGATCCAATTGCCAACATCTGCTGGATCATGGAAAAAGCAAGAGAGTTCCAGAAAAACATCTATTTCTGCTTTATTGACTATGACAAAGCCTTTGACTGTGTGGATCACAATAAACTGTGGAAAATTCTGAAAGAGATGGGAATACCAGACCCCCTGATCTGCCTCTTGAGAAACCTATATGCAAGTCAGGAAGAAACAGTTAGAACTGGACATGGAACAACAGACTGGTTCCAAATAGGAAAAGGAGTACGTCAAGGCTGTATATTGTCACCCTGCTTATTTAACTTCTATGCAGAGTGCATCATGAGAAACGCTGGACTGGAAGAAGCACAAGCTGGAATCAAGATTGCCAGGAGAAATACCAAAAACCTCAGATATGCAGATGACATCACCCTTATGGCAGACAGTGAAGAGGAACTAAAAAGCCTGTTGATGAAAGTGAAAGAGGAGAGTGAAAAAGTTGGCTTAAAGCTCAACATTCAGAAAACGAAGATCATGGCATCTGGTCCCATCACTTCATGGGAAATATATGGGTAAACAGTGGAAACAGTGTCAGACTTTATTTTTTGGACTCCAAAATCACTGCAGGTGGTGACTGCAGCCATGAAATTAAAAGACAGTTACTCCTTGGAAGGAAAGTTATGACCAACCTAAATAGCATATTCAAAAGCAGAGACATTACTTTGCCAACAAAGATTCATCTAATCAAGGCTATGGTTTTTCCAGTGGTCATGTATGGATGTGAGAGTTGGACTATGAAGAAAGCTGAGCGCCGAAGAATTGATGCTTTTGAACTGTGGTGTTGGAGAAGACTCTTCAGAGTCCCTTGGACAGCAAGGAGATCCAACCAGTCCATTCTAAAGTAGATCAGTCCTGGGTGTTCATTGGAAGGACTGATGCTAAAGCTGAAACTCCAGTACTTTGGCCACCTCATGCGAAGAGTTGACTCATTGGAAAAGATTCTGATGCTGGGAGGGATTGGGGGCAGGAGGAGAAGGGGACAACAGAGGATGAGATGGTTGGACGGTATCACTGACTCAGTGGACATGAGTTTGAGTAAACTCCGGGAGTTGGTGATGGACAGGGAGGCCTGGCATGCTGCAGTCCATGGGGTTGCAAAGAGTCGGACATGACTGAGCAACTGAACTGAACTGAACTAATGGATTTAAATCCAGATTCAGTTACTCGCTATGTGAATGCAGGTTTATTGCTCAAATTCCAAAGACTATTTCGCCTCTATACATGGATCACGGTCAATGCTAAATGAATGGACAGTATTATTTTCATTATGATTGCAGAGACTATGCTAAAGCCTTTGACTGTGTGGATCACAAAAAACTTCTTTAAGAGATGGGAAAATTCTTCAAAGGAAACTAGACCACCTTACTTGCCTCCTGAGAAATCTGTATGCATGTCAAGAAGCAACAGTTAGAACCAGACATGGAACAACAGACTGGTTCCAAACTGGGAAAGGAGTACATCAAGCCTGTATATTGTCACCCTATTATTTAACTTATATGCAGAGTTCAGTCCAATTCAATTCAGTCACTCAGTCATGTCCGACTCTTTGCGATCCCATGGACTGCAGCACGCCAGGCCTCCCTGTCCATCACCAACTCCTGGAGTTTACTCAAACTCATGTACATTGAATCAGTGATGTCATCCAACCATCTTATCCTCTGTTGTCCCCTTCTCCTCCCACCTTCCAATCGTTCCCAGCATCAGGGTCTTTACAAATGAGTCAGTTCTTTGCATCAGGTGGCCAAAATATTGGAGTTTCAGTTTCAACATCAGTCCTTCCAATGAATGTCCGGGACTGATCTCCTTTAGGATTGACTGGTTGGATCTCCTTGTAGTCCAAGGGACTCTCACGAGTCCTCCAACACCACAGTTCAAAAGCATCAATTCTTCAGCACTCAGCTTTCTTTATAGTCCAACTCTCACATCCATACATGACCACTGGAAAAACCATAGCCTTGACTGCTGCTGCTGTTGCTAAGTAGCTTCAGTCGTGTCTGACTCTGTGCGACCCCAGAGATGGCAGCCCACCAGGCTCCCCCATCCCTGGGATTCTCCAGGCAAGAACTCTGGAGTGGGTTGCCATTTCCTTCTCCAATGCATGAAAGTGAAAAGTGAAAGTGAAGTTGCTCAGTCGTGTCTGACTTCTAGTGACCCCATGGACTGCAGCCTACCAGGCTCCTCCGTTCACGGGATTTTCCAGGCAAGAGTACTGGAGTGGGTTGCCATTGCCTTCTCCAATAGCCTTGACTAGACAGACCTTTTTTGGTAAAATAACGTCTCTGCTTTTTAATATGCTGTCTAGGTTGGTTATAACTTTCCTTCCAAGGAGTAAGTGTCTTTTAATTTCATGGCTACAATCACCATCTACAGTGATGTTGGAGCCCAGAAAAACAACGTCAGCCACTGTTGCCACTGTTTCCCCATCTATTTGCCATGAAGTGATGGGACCAGATGCCATCACCTTAGTTTTTGAATGTTGAGCTTTAAGTCAACTTTTTCACTCTCCTCTTTCACTTTTATCAAGAGGCTCTTCAGTTCTTCTTCACTTTCTGCCATAAGGGTGGTGTCATCTGCATATCTGAGGTTATTGACATTTCTCCTGGCAATCTTGATTCCAGCTTGTGCTTTATCTAGCCCAGCATTTCTCATGATGTACTCTGCATATAAGTTAAATAAGCAGAGTGACAATATACAGCCTTGATGTACTCCTTTTCCTATTTGGAGCCAGTCTGTTGTTCCATGTCCAGTTCTAACTGTTGCTTCCTGACCTGCATACAGATTTCTCAAAAGGCAGGTCAGGTGGTCTGGTATTCCCATCTCTTTCAGGATTTTCCACAGTTTATTGTGATCCACACAATCAAAGGCTCTGGCATAGTCAATAAAGCAGAAATAGATGTTTTTCTGGAACATATGCAGAGTACATCATGTGAAATGCTGAACTGGATAAAGCACAAGCTGGAATCAAGACTGCAGGGAGAAATATCAATAACCTCAGATGTGCAGATGACACCACCTTTATAGTAGAAAGCAAAGAGGAACTAAAGAGCCTCTTGATGAAAGTAGAAGAGGAGAGTGAAAAAGCTGGCTTAAAACTTAACATTCAAAAAACTAAGATCATGGCTTCTGGTCCCATCATTTCATGGCAAATAGATGGGGAAACAATGGAAACAGTGAAAGACTTTGGGCGGGCTCCAAAATCACTGCAGATGGTGACTGCAGCCATGAATTAAAAGACACTTGCTCCTTGGAAGAAAAGCTATGACCAATCTAGACAACATATTAAAAAACAGAGACATTACTTTACCGACAAGGGTTCATCTAGTCAAAGCTATAGTCTTTCCAGTAGTCATGTATGGATGTAAGAGTTGGACTATAAAGAAAGCTGATCGCCAAAGAACTGATGCTTTTGAACTGTGGTGTTGGAGAAAACTCTTGAGAGTCCCTTGAACAGCAAGGAGATCCAACCAGTCCATTCTAAAGGAAATCAGTCCCGAACATTCATTTGAAGGACTGATGCTGAAGCTGAAACTCCAATACGTTGGCCACCTGATGCGAAAAACTGACTCATTTGAAAAGACCCTGATGCTGGGAAAGATCAAAGGCGGGAGGAGAAGGGGACAATAGAGGATGAGATGGTTGGATGGCATCACCAATTCTATGAACATGAGTTTGAGCAAGCTCCGGGAGTTGGTGATGGACAGGGAGGCCTGGCAGGCTACAGTCCATGGGATTACAAAGAGTTGGACACGACTGAGTGACTGAACTGAGCTGACTGATTATTGCAGTGGGATGCCAGTGCTAATATCCATTTCTAGAGAATGGAGGAGGGTCTGCATTCGTCTTGAAAGAGTAGCACCCTTTCATTCTTTTCTTGAATGGACCCTTTTCTCAGCCTTGATCTGACATAGTTTGGAATTCAGTCTTTGCAGTTAAGCAATGTTTGATTTCAACTGTACAACTGCATTTCTATTTTCAAAAAAAAAAAAAAAAACCCACAGTAATATAAAACAAAGTAGTGCTGTTGTTGTGCAGGAAGTCTCCTCCACCCTATCTTGCTCTATTCAGTGTTCTCTAAGACAAAGGCAGAACCCCCAGTACTTTTTGAATTATGTCCAGTGGTTTTCAGCAAAGGAGGTAGTGACCCGCAGAGCCATTTGGAAATGTACACAGGCCCTGATGGCTGAAACAGTGGTGGGCGGGGACAGTATTGTCAGCTGGGCAGGGAATGAGGAAGGCAAACATCTTGGAAAGTGAGGGCTGTTCCCTCACCACAGGAGACTATCAATTCCCATCTGCCATTAATACCCGCACTGAGAGAGCTCCTCACACTTGCCATTCTTCTCATTCTTGCCAGAACCCCACAAAGTAGATGAATCATTCTTGCAACACTTTCCACATGGTGCCCTCTACTCAGCTCTGCTTTAGGATGAGGGCTGCTGTGTATTCCCTTGGCTTTAACCTGGAACAAAAGACTGTCCTCTAGGGCAAGTACCACCTACCTATAAGGTCTTGTAGTCTCAAAATTGTGATAGCAAAGCAGGGCCAAGCAGAAGTCTGGGAGAAATGATTTAGCTTTTTCCCAAGGTGACACACATAAGATGGAGGACCTAGATCTACTGGACTCCAAAGACCATTTTTCTACTCTCCAACAAACTGCCTGTCAAGCAAATGATATTAATCTCCATGTAACAACAGATGCTCCATTCTAAGCACTATGGAAAATTCAAAATAAAATGAAAGCACAGTCTCTGCTCATAGGAAGCTTACATTCTGCTTGGGCCTACGAGACTACAAATCTGACACAAGTTCCAATGTGCGTTTTTTTTCCCCCACACAAAGTGATCCTTGGAACCAGCTGAGTGTCCTATAATTCAACTCTCTTCTGACAATATCTAGCCAGAGACAGCATTGCCTAGCAATGCACAATGAGCACTTGTCGCCTGTGCTTCTGGACCATTGGCATTAGGCTGGAGGTTTTATAGCCTCCCCTGGGAAGGGAACAAGACCCTCCCTTGTCCTCCTCTCTGCACTTGATTAGTTTACTAGAGCAGTTCACAGAACTCAGAGAAACATTTTACTTACTAACTTAATGGTTTATTATAAATGTATATAACTTCAGAATAGCCAAATGCTAGGTATGTGGAAAGGAGAGAAAGTTTCCATGTTCTCTGGGCTCAACATTCCCCACATCTCCACGTGCTCTGCAAACAGGAAGCATTCTGAATCCCAAATTTACATATTGACACCCTTACCACTACTACTTAAGAATGTGACCTTATTTGGAAATAGAATCATTGCAGATATAACTAGTTAATACGGGGTCACCCTGAAGTAGGGCAGGCTTTAATTCAACATGACTGGTGGACTTATAAAAGGGGAAGCTTGGGCACAGACATACACACAGGGAGCAAGCTCTACAAAGATGAAGGCAGAAATTGGGGTGATACTGTCACAAGCCAAGGAAAGGCCAAAGATTACCCGTAAATGAACAGAGCTAGGGGAGAGTCCTAGAACAGATCTTCCCCTTCAGCCTTGAGAAGGAAACAACCTTGCCTCACCTTGATCTTGGACTTCCCATCTCCAGAAGGCAATACGTTTCTGTCCTTTAAGCCATCCAGTCTGTGGCACTTCGCTAGGTCCATGCTAGGAAACTGATACATACCCCAAACTTCATCTCAGTGTTTACTGCCAGAGAAACAAAATCTGTGACAATATTATTTTAATAAAAAATTAAACTGAAAATGTTAAACAATAACGTGGCATCCCCTAAAGAGTGAAACACAATCTTAAACAAGGTTTAATGTGGACTTTTACATTAATACATAAGATTGCTGGGAGAAATATCAATAACCTGAGATATGCAGATGACACCACCCTTAAGGCAGAAAGTGAAGAGGAACTAAAGAGCCTCTTGATGAAAGTGAAAGAGGAGAGTGAAAAAGTTGGCCTAAAGCTCAACATTCAGGAAACTAAGATCATGGCATCTGGTCCCATTACTTCATGGCAAATAGATGTGGAAACTGTGGAAACAGTGTCAGACTTCATTTTTCTGGGCTCCAAAATCATTGCAGATGGGATTGCAGGCATGAAATCCTTGGAAGGAAAGTTATGACCAACCTAGACAGCATACTAAAAAGCAGAGACATTACTTTGCCAGCAAGAGTCCATCTAGTCAAGGCTATGGTTTTTCCAGTAGTCATGTATGGATGTGAGAGTTGGACTGTGAAGAAAGCTGAGCGCTGAAGAACTGATGCTTATGAGTTGGAGAAGTCTTTTGAGAGTCCCTTGGACTGCAAGGAAATCCAACCAGTCAATCCTAAAGGAGATCAGTCCCGGATATTCATCGGAAGGACTGATGTTGAAGCTGAAACTCTAATACTTGGGCCACCTGATGTAAAGAACTGACTAATTTGAAAAGACCCTGATGCTGGGAATGATTGAAGGTGGAAGGAGAAGGGGACAACAGAGGATAAGATGGTTGGATGGCATCACCGACTCAATGGACATGAGTGTGAGTAAACTCCGGGAGTTGGTGATGGACAGGGAGGCCTGGTGTGCTGCGATTCATGGGGTCGCAAAGAGTCGGACACAACTGAAAACACCTTCAGATTATTTTTAGTTTACATAATGAAAGATATTGGTAGGTATGTTTTTTAAAAGAAAGCAAGTAAAACATAAACAGAGGCCAAAACAAAAGTAGAGGAGCAGAGGCAAGAATGTGGGAAGATAATCAAAAGCATAATAACAATATTTTCCTAAAATATCAAAAGTATGGGTTAATTAAGTAACATGCAATTGCTGATTGTACTGAGTATTCATAATGTAGAGAGAAAATATGGGTAAGAAATTATGCTTTGGTCTATCTTTATATAGAAACCACTGAGTTCCAAATTATTTAATATATTCACATTATGAACTTCCTACTAAGCTTTTTCTGCTAGAGGCAGTAGTGAAGATGCTTTCTTTGTTTTAAAATGCTTAGACAAAACATAATGCAACTAATTTTTCCATACATATATAGATAATTTCTTCAAAAGTTGTATTTGTGATACACACTTGTGGTTCTGTTACCTGGTGGTGATAAAATTAGGTGTTACCAAACTGCTTCAAAGGTCTGAGTCTACCTTACTGTCACCCAAGCAGATCAAAGGTTAAAGTGGATGAAAGAAGTAAGAAAGAGAATACGGCATTTAAATATGACTGTCTGGATTCTCAGAGAAGGCAATGGCACCCCACTCCAGTACTCTTGCCTGGAAAATCCCATGGACGGAGGAGCCTGGTGAGCTGCTGTCTATGGGGTCGCACAGAGTCGGACATGAATGAGAGACTTGACTTTCACTTTTCACTTTCATGCATTGGAAAAGGAAATGGCAACCCACTCCAGTGTTCTTGCCTGGAGAATCCCAGGGATGGGGGCTGCCATCGATGGGATTGCACAGAGTCAGACATGACTGAAGCGACTTAGCAGCAGCAGCAGTCTGGATTCTATCTCAAGTAAACCTCAGATGAACATGTGACCTTAAGTAAGTTACTTCTCCTTGAGTGTTCATCGTCTCATTTGTAAACTTGAGGATTGAACCAGATAACCTCTAAATGGTGGTGGTTGTATGATTTAGTAACAGTGGACAATGAGCAAAAGAAAATAGAAAATACACATACAGAATTTAAGGGAAATGCTTGCAGAGCACCAATGTACAGCTGGAAGCCATGTCCCTCCACAGCCCATCACAAATTCTCATGCTCCAGCAGGAAAAAACCCCCCCTCTGCATGCTCAGAGTAAACTAGATCACTGATCTCACATTCCTTCTCATCCTCCAGTGGTCAAGTTATCTCCCTCAAAGGGAACCTAATGGACAACACACAATCCTTTAGGTAAATAGATCTGGGCTTGTGTAGTGCTTTTACCATAAACAAGAGGTTCCTTTGAGCATATGACATAAATTGTGTAAGAGTTTTAATCCTTGTTGCTAAAAAGAAGATGACAGTGTGAATAATATCTCAATAAAGCTAATTTTCTTTTTAAAAAGATGGCAATGCCTACCTTAAAAGGTCACTGTGAAGAGGGATCATGATATGTATAGAGAATCTGAACCTAGAAGGTAGTCAACAAATCAGCAGCTACCAAGAGTCTCCTCATGATAACACATGTTAACACTGGCATTTTAGAGTTTTTAATTCTTTCACTAGCATTTGCTTACTTAATTTTCTCAACAGAATTAATCAGTCTAGAAAGCAAATAATAAAACTAGGGAGAATTCAAAAAATATACCCACAGAGCACATAAAATCAGGAAAGTAGCTTCTCTTTCTCTCTCATGCCTCAGCTGATTGGGGAAATAAATAAATCTTCAGTAAATATTTCTGGCATCAGATGATATTTCCAAGCATTGTATTATGCCTCCAAATGCCTAAGTTAATTATGTTCATGAATTTTGGTAATTATTTGGAAAGTGTGATCCTGAATCTACTTGTAGCAACGTTGAGGACTCAATTAGGAGGGCAACAGTCTATTTGTACTCAAAATGGATCTGAAATAAGTGTCTGCTCTATATGCACTCTAATTTCACATGAAAATAGGGTGATTGGTAGAGGGTACAGGTTTATGTTAGTGAAGGGTTTTGAGGTCTTTTTAAAACCATTGAGTATTAGACCTGGGAGAAAATATAGACATATAGTAATTTTGTTGACTCATTTTTATTTGAAGTCACTGGGGCACATGGGGTGGGGATGGAGGGTTAAATGATTTATCCAAGGCCACATCTTTGTGGTGGTGCAACCTGGACTAAAATCTTCACGGCCTAACTTCCCAATTAGTCTCCTTTCCACATACTACCCGGCTTCACCATGACAAAATAAGAGAAAAAAAATAACACATTCTTCATGTTTTAGGGCCACATTAACATCTGGAAGTATAATCTTATTGTTGTTGTTGTTCAGTCACTAAGTCATGTCCGATTCTTTGAGACTGTAGCCTGCCAAGCTCCTCTGCCCATAGGGTTCTCCAGACAAGAATACTGGAGTGGGTTACCATTTCCTTCTCCAGAGTATCTTCCCAGACCAGGGATCAAACCTACATCTCCTGCATTAGCAAGCAGATTCTTTACCACTGAGCCACCAGGGAAGCGCATAACCTTATCACATAACTATGTATATTTCCTCTCATCTTCACTTTGATGTTAAAAAAATGAAAACAAGCCAGGAGATATAGGCATGCCCTAAAGAACTATGCCATATCATGGGAAGAGCCTGGGCTTTGGCTCCAGAAAGAATTGAGTTTAAATGATAGCTCAGTGCAACTCCGAGCTAGTTACTCAACCACTATGATCCTCAGTTCCCTGTGGTTCCAATGGAATGGAGACAATATCTATCTTGAGGGCTTTACAAGACAGCAGAGATTGCACATGTAAGGATTATGACATGTAGTAAGCATTCAATAAATATCAGCTATTGTTATCTCTGAGGCCTTTTCATGGTTCAGCCATTTGGTTCCCCAGTGCACCCACAAGGCAATGTGGAAAGGATTAAGAATATCAAATTGAGAAAAACCTCAGGCTCAGGTCTAACTTCCACCAGCTGTCACAGTTAAGAGATGGTGGCCTTGCTCTAGTCTTGACTCCTATCTGTCAATGGGAGCTAAATTCCACCATCTTCAACAGGTTTTAAGCTATCTGGGAGATGCTATTGTTTCCCTACTGCCTTTTCTGAGTAATACAAGAAAAACACAGTGGAGCCCAGGGCAGAGGAGAACTGCTGTCCCGTATCTCCCTCCTGTCCCTGGAAGGCTCCTCAAGGAGGCATTCTCATAAGCACCTTGAAGACCTCTACTCTGAGATATCAGGAATGTTACTGTCCTTGTATTGCTCCATTTCAAACTCATACACCTGACACAGAATCCCACCACACTCATGTGTCCAATTTCATGTGAAAAAGTCAGGTTTTTCTCAAGAAAATCAAGTTCATGTGCTTATGCAATTAAAAATAACTTCCTTGTTTACTCATTTCCTCCTCCATTTCCGAGCCCCATATTGCATGCCTTGGTTTGATTTGCAAAAGCTGCTCTCAACAACTCCTCCCCCTGACATCTCTTCATTCAAAATATAGCATGACATTAGTAACCAAAAACACATCTGCCATCTGGTGAAGTCCTATTTTTACTGCCAAGGAACCTAAAATATTAATTACCTTAAAATAGCAACACCTTTTTTTAAATTTTTACTGATCCTCTTTATCCTTTTTTGTAAATTTCTCTCAAATATAATTATTTGTCAGAAAATGTGTTGGCATGGTATTCAAGACTAAGAGAAGGTCACCCAAACACAAAAGGCTGTGGATATTCCTGCAATTTAATTATCACCCAAGTGTTTACATAAGATAAAGGCCCAAGACACATATTTAGACATTCAGAAAATAAATGATAAATACACTGTCTAGATTTACATAGAATGGGCTTTCTATCCTCAATGCTGTTACTAGAAAGCCTAAACAGTGAAGCTTTCAGCTGTTTTTTGCTTTTTGAGAAATTTGAAAATTAACACTGTGAAAGACTGCAATTGTTCCCATCCTAAGAGGTGGAATTTGTTTTTATAAATAAGGATTTGAGTTCTCCAATCAAGGAATGTGCCTGTCAGGATCAACCTACCAGTTAAAAAATTTTATTCTCAATTCCTCATCATCATCATTTACCAAGAATTTACCATGATTCTAAAATTGTACTGAGTCTTACTTGTAGTGACATTTAATTTTGACAATAACTGTACAAAGGAGATAACATCAACCTTATTTCATAAATGGGGAAGCTGAGGCACAGAGCAGTTTCTTCCCCAGTCATGAAGCTAGAACACTGCAGTTATTGCTGTTCAGTGCCTAAGTCGTGTCCAGCTCTTTGCAACCCCATGGCCTGCAGCACGCCCAGCTTCCCTGTCCTTCACTGTCTCCTGAAGTTTGCTCAAACTCATGTCCATCGAGTCAGTGATGCCATCCAACCATCTCATCCTCTGTCACCCCCTTCTCCTCTTGCCCTCAATCTTTCCCAGCATCAGGGTCTTTTCCAATGAGTTGGCTCTTCACATCAGGTGGCCAAAGTGCTGGAAATTTCAGCATTTATACTTCCAAAGAATATTCAGGGTTGATTTCCTGAATTTCCAGGGAATTTCCAGGTTTGACTAGTTTGATCTCCTTGCAATCCAAGGGACTCGCAAGAGCCTATCTTCTTCAGCACTACGATTCATGTCAATGTATGGCAAAACCCACTATAATACTGTAAAGTAATAAGCCTCCAATTAAAATAAATTAATTAATTAAAATGGAGGGGAAAAAGCATCAATTCTTTGGTGCTCAGCCTTCTTTATGGCTCAGCTCTCACTTCCATGCATGACTACTGAAAAAATCATAGCTCTGACTATACGGACCTTTATCAGCAAAGTGAACATGGGAGAACCCAATTCAAATATAGGTAAGTCTGGCTCCCAAGCTCACGGTCTCACCACTACCAGATCCCTCACTGGGAGCTTGATATCTGTGACTGATATCTTCTAGACTGTTAAGAATTCAGCTATAAATTGAAATATCCATAATTTATTTGTTAACCAAAGGACTAATAAAATGATGAGGCACTGTAAAAATCATGACATTTTTAGATACACAATTAAATCATAACACTAATAAACTTGTTGAGAGTCTAAGGCTTTTTTAAAAAATTAACTAATATGTGCTTTTTAAACTCACTGCTTGGAAGGGAGTCTTCTTTAACTGTCAGGGACTAGAGATTTCCTGCTGCTGATGTTTGCTAACACCCCAGTCAGCCTGTTAGGAACATGTTGACAACATTAAAGACAGCTGAATGTACTCATGGAAAGATTAATATTAAAAACAAGCTGGAGGGAAAGAGGGAGACTTTCTGCTGTTGTTTTTAACACAAGCCATTAGGCAAACGATGCAGTTTTCTGTTGCTCTATTTGCTTCTGAAACAAAAATGGTGGTGGATAGAGGGAGTCACGTCCCAGAGATCAGCAGCTTCAGTGTTGGGAACAGATCATTAAAATCCTCAACAGGCATCACAGGCTTCATTCAAAGGACAGAAACAGAACATGGGGAGACAATGATATGGTAAAGATTTTTTCTGTTTCCCTCTGGTCAAATTTGCCATGAGGAAAGAGACTTACAGAATAGAAAGGACACATTTGTGCATTGTAGCCTTCAAAAGGACAAGTGCTGGCTTCCCAATCATCTCCACTGTAAATACGTGACAATACGAAAATTTCATCACTTGTTCACCTTTTGGACCATTTCAACAGAGGAGGCCTCTTGCAGGTTGCTCAGAGTGAAATTGTGCCCTTCAGGCTGATTCTGTCTCCATCATGCACCCTCAGCACACTGATCCAAGCAAAAGAAAAGTAAGTGCTGGGGTTTAGTATGAGATAACAAAGGATCTTAAGGTTGAGAGGGACTGTCTAGCTCCTCCCCTGTAGGTGAAGGGAGGAAAGGATATGCCTAATTGTTACTAGCAAAGACTGGAAACTCTTAAAATTCAGCTGAAAATATAATACCCTGTGTACCTGTGTGGTACACACCAGGGAATGCACACATTTGGAGGTTCATTTTTGAGTTAAATGCCAGGCTTTTTTTTTTTAATCTATCCACAATAAATCTTGTCCTTATATACTTACCTTCATTCACTCCTTCATTTAATCATTTAATAAGTATTTACTGAGCACACACCATGTGCCAGGTACCTTTCTGGGTGATTACAATACAAAGATAAATAAGATTTTATCCATACCTTCAGGAAGCTCACATTCTAAGTCTATCCACTGTGATTAATGAACCTCTAACAAAGGAACGTACAAGATGCGGCAGAGGCAAGCACAAAGGATGTAACTCTTCCCAGGAAGGTCAAAAAGGGCTTCACCCAGAAGCAGGGCTTGAGCTGAGACCTGAAGCATGAGGAGCAGCTCAGCAGGAAGACAAAAGGCAGTGGCCCTGTCTGGGAAGGAAGTGAGTTTAGACAAAACAGCCGGTCTCTTATGCACAGTACCCTAATGAATGTAAACTTAGGGAATTCCTTATACAAGAGATGATAGGGGCTGAAAATTAGGGTACCCTAAAATACTTGGCGAATTTCCAAATAAATCACAAATCATTTTTTAATAAAAGGGTAAGACAGTTGGGAGGAGTGGTGGTATAGCATTCACCTTTCAGATAACTGCACTCTCCCATGTGTAATTCATCCCTCTAGCACCCATCTTAACCCTCTGCAGAAGTAATCAGGGGAGGTATCCTAAACAAGTATTTTCAGGTATTTAATCAGAGGCAGAATTCTGAGTTGAGAAGACCAAAAGGCTCCCCAAATGAACCACCCAGTGTGGCCTGCCCAGTTCTCCCTCTAAGAAGAGCTGCACCCTCGGCTTTTGCTCCATGCCACCTTCCTGCCTTGCCCTGCAGCACTCAGCTCTCTTTCTCACTGCAGTGCCGCATTGCTGACTCACAGCAATCTGTAACAACCCAGAACCTCACTCTCTCTTTCTGCTTCCTCACACATAGCCTGGTCTTTTCCCCATAAATATGGGCACATCTGGGCCTTGTTCCCATCCTGTGTCTACCTCTGCTCCTAGTTGGACAAAACTCATTGAGTCTTTTTCTGATCTCTTTTCTAAACCACCAAGGTCACTCTGAATTCTGAATTTATCTTTTATCAAAGTAGCAGAACCCAGTTCACACAATCTTGTCACTGGAATACTTAAATAACTTAGTCTCACTGAACTGTTTGTGTGTCATTGATTGAAACTTACCTTGGTGAGTTACCCTGGTTCTAAGACTTCTTCCCATTGAGCATCACTGCTACTTACCTCCCTGGACCACCGTTTATTTTTAAGGACCATCTCAGATTATGTTTCCAACCAGGTGTTAGAAACACACTAAGGAACTGTATGTGCTCTCAGTCATATTCCCATAAGGGTTGATATTGTGCAACAAAGCTCCATTTAGAAACATTGCCAAGATCAAGGGAAATGACATCTACAGGAAGCAAAATTGTCCTTCCGCTCTAAATGAGATTAGATTTTTTTGACAGGATTTGCTCTTGATAAGCAATAACCATAATGCTAACTAACTAGCATTTGTATGATGCTTTAGAGTGTTAAAAAATAAAACTTTCAAATAACTTAACCTAATGACATCCCTGTGTTATAAGTCCCATTTAATTGATGAAGCTGAAGTTCCAATATTTTGGTTATATGATGCGAACAGCTGACTCATTGGAGAAGACCCTGATGCTGGGAAAGACTGAAGGTAAAAGGAGAAGAGGGCAGCAGACAATGAAGTGGTTAGATAGCATCACTGACTCAATGGATATGAATTTGAGCAAACTCCAGGAGATAGCGGAGGACTGAGGAGCCTGGCAAGCTACAGTACATGGGGTCACAAAGAGTCAGACACAACTTTATGACTGAATAGCAACAATTGATGAGAAAACTGAAATATGTGGAAATTAAAGAGTTTTCCCTGATTTACATAAGAGCAAATGGCAAAACTCAGATTCAAAGGCAAGTATTCTTAGACCAAATTCTATATCAACTCTAGGGATCTGGAAATGTAAATTGTATGATGGTTTTCTCCATCAAACATGAGGATCACAGGCCTATAATTTACCATTTAATCTCAAGCATGTTTCCAGACTTCTATTAGTTTTGTTAATTGAGCTAATATCCCATCAACTGCAGCAGGCAACTATTTTATTGTCCTGGAATGTAAGCCAGCACAGCTTTTCAGGCAAGAAACAAGACCAGAAAGTGATCCTTAAAAATAAATGCTAGCCTAAGTTCATAGCAAGTGATGTTCAGTAGAATGAATTCTTGTGACCTAGGTAAGTAATGTTTGAATCAATGACATCTCAAAGAATTTAGTGAAGAAATCTGCAACATTTTTACAAATCTTTCTTTGAACTCATCTTTACTGAATTTTTGTTTCTGCCCTCCAGTCTCTTCTGTCTGCCCATTTTCAAAGAACTGGTCTGTGCTGTTTTATTATATTCAGTTTTTAGTATGTTGGTTTTAAAACACCAAGTAACAATGATTTTAAAATGGCAATAAGGAGATGAGATCAAAGGAAGTGAAATAGATCTTGAATCTTTTTTTTTAAGATAAAAGAAATAAATTAGTCCCGCATACTTTGATAAGTACAGCTAGTTGGCATGCATGTGCCTGCTAAGTCACTTCAGTCATGTCCGACTCTGTGTGACCCTATGGACTGCAGCCTGCCAGGCTCCTCTGTCCGTGCGATTCTCCAGGCAAGAATACTGGAACGGATTGCCATGCACATCTCCATGGGGATCTTCATAACTTAGCGATCGAACCTACATCTCTTAAGGCTCCTACATTGGCAGGTGGGTTCTTTACCGCCTGGGAATCCCACCAGTTGGCATAAAACTAATTTAAGGTCATAGACAAAAATGTCTGTTCTACGTGATGAAGAAAGAAGTTCAGAGACCAGATACAGACCCTGTATACCTATTTTCCAGAGTAGAGATAGGTACAGTCTCTAAGTAGTTTTTGATTACCACCACAAAAGAACAGTGGTAATAGCAATTGTATGGTTTTGAAAGAATTAGCAAAGAGAGGGTAGTGACTGTGAGACTTCCAAATGAAAGTAAAATTTGAAGTTTTCTAAGTCATTCTAGGCCCTCTCAGAGAAACAGGGCTTGATTAGTAAGCCATCACTTAACAAATGAAAGGCCAGCAGGTGTCCATCAAACTGGGCAGAATATACAGATGGAGGAGACACTGAAGCAATCTCCCAGTAGCCGCATGGGTCTGTTTGAAGCCAGGTGAATTTTGTGACCTCATATCAAGAAGGGCAAGAGTGTGAAATTCCCCTGGAATACTCAATAAATGTCTTATACAGGTAGCCTGATTTGGTCAGATGCCTCCTGTGTATGTGAATATAAGGAATTTCGTTTAGTCTCAGATAAAAGATAAAGAGTCAGCAACAAGTTTTGCAGAAGGATGCTGCAACTGTTTATTTGTGTTTCACTTTTTATAGCCTGCCATATTTTCGTCTTTGGGCATTTCTAAGGCCTTGGTTAGGCCCAAAAGGCAAAATCACTCTCATCATCTCCTTTGAAGTCTGAATACTCCTTGTGTGATACATCATTTTTTAAAATAGTATTTAAGTGTAAAAAATTAAAATATCATATGACCTATGTAAGTGTATTGAATATGTCAAAATGAGCAGAAGCACTTTCAACAGCTTTCTTCTGCATATTGCTTGAAGTTTTATCAAATGTCCTTTCACTCAGTTCTCACAAAACCTGTATGAGGTGGCCATGACATATTAGTATTTCCATGTTATGGATGGGAAAGTTGAATGTACCTGACTTTCCCAAAGGAGACATAGGTCAAAGATGGTAGCCATGAAACCCAGATTTTCCAACTACAAATCCAGTGTCTTTGCCTCTAAACCAAGCTTCTAAAGGATTACTGAAGTTTCTTATCAGGATATTCCCTCCCACTGGTTTTCTGTATTTTTTAAGGACACACAAGGATAGTTATGAAGAGTTCAACTATTGTAGCTGGTTGGTCAGGCTACATGCCTTTACTTAATATGTGCTAATTTCTAAGCTCTTGCTAATTGTACTGATAAATGAGGTTAAAAAGTAAAAAGACATACCCAACCCAGCTTCACCACTCAGTAAATGAGATACAAATAACTATAATAAAATATGTCACATTTAAAATACTGGCATAAGTAGAAGAGGAAATTCTGACTTATGCTAGATGGAGTCAGGCAAGACTTCCCAGAAAACATGATACTTGAAATGAGTTTTATAGTTAGAGGAGTATGATGTAGATTTCCATATGGTACATTTTACACACCCAAATAAACTGGACAATTGAGTAAATTAAATAAATTATTAAAATTTGTGCACGTTGAATTAGGAGAAAGCAATTAAACCCAAGTTAATGACTACAAAGCACATTAGCTATTTCTCATTCCCCTTGGAGAAGTAGCATCTGGAGCAGATGTTTTGAGGAATGGTCAAACCATCAACAATTCGATAACTAATGACCAGATAAATAAAGGGGATGGCAAAGCCATGTTTACAGGAGAACAAGAAAATCTTGCGCACCTGTGCTACATTACAATGGCAGATGGCAGAAGCTAGAATGGGAGACCAAAGAAATTACAAGAAGTGGCAAATTCAAGCAGCTGAAAAATCAGGCTCACCGACTGAACTCTTCTGAATCCATTCAGGGTCAATTTCCCCCTACACAGCCTTAGGGATGTAGTTAAAGCACTAAGGTGTCTACTCTACAAGCAACGATTGTCAAAATGTCCAATGAGTTGTTAGCCAAGAAAAGCACCCCAGCAGGACACTAGCGAATTTACATGAAGCACCATCTGCAAGGTAAAGAGTTATTCTGGGTCACTTAGCAGAGCTTCTGGAACATCTCCTCTGCCCTAACCCTCACCCCCTCAAACTGTCAGCACACAGTGGTGAAACAAAGAAGCAGGCAAAAAAACTTAGCAGATGTGGACACGATTGGCACTTCATGAAGCAGAAGGCAAGTAAAATGCATTAACAGCATCATTTGCCAAGTATGCATACGGGTCATAAAACAAAAGAGAGTTCATCTATACACAAAGAGATAAGTTTAGTCATCAACCTGAGTGAGCCTCTCAGCAGGAAGTCACAGCATCACTGTTACTAGGAAGAATAAAACCAAAGGAAGCAAGGCAGCAGCAGTCATAGTATTCATGGATTTGTTCATCTCTTCATACAGTAATTCAGTTAACATTTATTACACGTATTCTATGTGTCAGGCACAGTGGTAGACAATGGCCGAACAGAAGAAAACAGGACCCCGTTTTTGTGCTCAAGCAGCATTTCTCCAGAGCAACACTGGAGAAATACAAGGGCATATGTGGGAGGGTGGGAGCTGAGTCTAACGATGAGGACTTGCTCAGATGAAGATGAGAGGATAGGGATAAGCAGGCACCAAGGCAAAAAGAAGGCAGTCTGAGAAAAAGCAAAGAAGTATGAAACAACATCCTTTCGGGAGGGGCTAGATGCAGATGTGGATGGTGACGACCTATCTGTAAATTAAGGATAGGAAATGAAACTAAAAGAGGTAGGCAGATGTCACACAGGAACGACTTCATATATCAAGAATTTTAAACTGAGAATCCCTAATTCCTTATTTTATTTGAAATGACTTGAGTTTCACATTTAGGATATCTACTGTTAGATTTTGATAAATAGTCTTTTTATATTTAAGTAGTTTTCTATGACTACAGATATGCAGATAACACCACTCTTATGGCAGAAAGTGAAGAGGAATTAAAAAACCTCTTGATGAAAGTGAAAGAGGAGAGCAAAAAAGTTAGCTTAAAGCTCAACATTCAGAAATCGAAGATCATGGCATCTGGTGCCATCACTTCATGGGAAATAGATGGGGAAACAGTGGAAACAGTGTCAGACTTTATTTTTCTGGGCTCCAAAATCACTGCAGATGGTGACTGCAGCCATGAAATTAAAAGACGCTTACTCCTTGGAAGGAAAGTTATGACCAACCTAGATAGCATATTCAAAAGCAGAGACATTACTTTGCCAACAAAGGTCCGTCTAGTCAAGGCTATGGTTTTTCATGTGGTCATGTATGGATGTGAGAGTTGGACTGTGAAGAAAGCTGAGTGCTGAAGAATTGATGCTTTTGAACTGTGGTGTTGGAGAAGACTCTTGAGAGTCCCTTGGACTGCAAGGAGATCCAACCAGTCCATTCTGAAGGAGATCAGCCCTGCGATTTCTTTGGAAGGAATGATGCTAAAGCTGAAACTCCAGTACTTTGGCCACCTCATGTGGAGAGTTGACTCATTGGAAAAGACTCTGATGCTGGGAGGGATTGGGGGCAGGAGGAGAAGGGGACGACAGAGGATGAGATGGCTGGATGGCATCACTGACTCGATGGACGTGAGTCTGAGTGAACTCTGGGAGTTGGTGATGGACAGGGAGGCCTGGCATGCTGAGATTCATGGGGTCGCAAACAGTCGGGCACGACTGAGCGACTGAACTGAACTGAGTTTTCTTCTTTTCCCATTTTACTTAGAATTTTACTGACTGGCTGATTACTTTTATCAAATGTCTTTCAACATCGTTCAATAAGATCATATGGCTTGTTTTCCTTGAATTTGTCTTAGGCTTGTGTTAATAGATTGATGGTATGTTGCATTTCTTGAATAAAGCCGACTTTGTCACAATATATTTTGATACCTTGCTGTATTTTATTTTCTAATATTTTATTTAGAATCTTGAATCATGTTCATTAATGATCCCTGATCATTCACTCCCTCTGCATAGTTTTTGTTTCCTTTTTTTTCCCAGAAATAGCTTTATTCTCGTTTGGTATTAAATTATATTAACCTTATAAAATCAAATCAAATGATATACTCATTCGCCTATGATCTGGATTAGAAACAGCTTTATAATGACCTGTTCTTTAAGGTTGAGATAAAATTTCAGCAATGAACATGTGTTTCTGGGCTTTCTACATACCTAGATATCTAATCTCTGGTCTGATTTTCTATGATGATTGCTTTATCAAATTTTTTGTTTTATTTTTGAGTTAGCTTGTATTTGAGCCAACTTATATTTGATAGCAAATCATCCATTTCATTGGGCTTCCCTCATAACTCAGTTGGTAAATCATTTGCCTGCAATGCAGGAGACCTGGGTTTGATCCCTGGGTCGGGAAGATCCCCTGGAGAAGGAAATGGCAACCCACTCCAATATTCTTGCCTGGAGAATTCCATGGACAGAGGAGCCTGACAGGCTACAGTCCACAGGATCGCAAGAGGTGGACACAACTTAATGATGAAGCCACCATCACCACATCCATTTCGTTTTCAAATGTTTTATTTCCTTTAATTATTTTAATCTTATATATTTATAGTTATATCTTTCTCCTCACTTATATCTTACACATATTCATTTACTTTGTTCTCCTTAATCATCTCATAACAGGAAAATCTATCCCGTTAGATATTTAAGGTTTTGAATTTAGCCTTCCTCCATTTCTTATTTTCCATCTTAGTAATTTCCGCTTTTATCTTTAATTTCTGCTTCTTGCTTTTTAAAATTGCCTTTCTAGTCTCTTCAGATGCATACAATTTGCTTTACTGTTTCATCGTTCTTCTTTAATGGTAAAGACGTTTAAAGCTGTGCATCTTTAGAGTAGCAGGGTATGGCATCTAGAGTCCTTGGTATTCTCTACATAGTAACTATTTCCATTTCACTGTCCCTTGATCCAGTGATAATTCAAGACTGCTGTTGGTTTGTTTGTTTGTTTTTTCATTTTATCATCAGTGTATTATTTATTTCTAATTTCATTTGTAAGTGAAACAAAAATGTGGCTCATAAAAAATCTAATTTTTAAACATGTATAAGGTTTTCTGTGTAGCTAAGTACCTTATTATTGCTATCATTGTTGTTATTATTTTACTGTTATTATTTTAAATTTTAATCCTCTCTTTCAAAGATGGAAGCCTTTTAAAAATACTTACTGATGTGTGATGCTGCTCATCTATGATTTTGCTTATTTTTTTGTATGTTTATTCTGTCAAATTCTTAGCAATATCACGGGCTTAAAATAATGTCACTTCTTATAATATTTAAAAGTTCTTTTCTGATTTCTAGTAGTTTTTGCTTTATGTATTTACTGATTTATTTTTTAATTGATGGGAGAGTGAATATAGGCTTATGACTATTATAGCTATTTCAGAAATTATCAGTTTTACCATTACATAATGCTTATTTTTATCCTCTATGGTACTTTTAAGTTTAAATATATTGACTTTCATTAATATTGCAACCTTTGCTTTTCTTTATCCTGTATTTTCTAGGTATCTTTTTTTCTACTTCTTCATTTTCAATCTTTATCACTTTGACTTTATTTTTCTATCAATCGTATAATATATACAAGAGTGAAATTTGTTCTTAGCCCAATTTGATAGTCTCAGTCTTTTAAAGGGAAAATTATATTTGCAAATTATAAAATAAAAGTGTTTGTAATTTATGTCTTCCTTTCCACTTTATCTTATTTATTTTATATTATTTTTTCTTCTTTTTTCTTTTTTCTAGTTTTGATAGTTTAATCATGGTGTGCAGTGTGGTGGGGTTTTTGTTTGTTTGTTTGTTAGCTTGGAATTCTCTGCACTATTTCATTACATCAGAATATGTTTCCTTTCCCCATACCCACTACTCTTAAACACTGTTCTCCCACTGGAACACTGTTCCCACAACCAAGACGCTATATTTCTCATTCATTTATCCCCTTCCTTGTCCTCTATAATATGAGATTTAAAATACTTGTTCTTCTCTTCTTTTCCCTGAGAAGGGGTCCTCTGGAATGCTTGTACTCGTTCTGTCCCCCTCTGTCTCAGGCTTTTATCAGCATCCCTCTGTCAGTGTGACCATTCTGCTTCTGGTGACCTCACAGGGCACTTTCACAGCCTGGCGCCAGTCAGCCTGTCCCTATCCGTGTGTGTGTGACTGTGCGAGGGGAATGTGGGTGAAGTGTCACGGCTTCCGAAGTCTTCTCTTCTTCTACCTGCATTGCTTGTTTGTTTCATTCAGTAAATATTCACATAGCAAACAAAGCTCTTTTGGGTACTGCTATTTTAAGACAATGATGAGAAAATAATGTGAGTTCTCCCTGAAACCAGCGGATTTCAGATCTTCCTTCTGATCACAAAAAGCAATTTCTTGGTATCTTTTAAAACGTATTGCCTCTTTATCAAATTTTCCTTCTTCTGCCTCTGTAACACCTGTTTTTACCTGTTTGATTTTCTGCATTAAATCCCCATGTCTCTTATGTTTTCAGCCTCTTTATTAATATATTTTCATCCTGTACCTTGAAATATATCTTGTACTTCACTTTCCATGTTAACGGTGACCAGCCCAGACACTTCAATACCCAATAAAATAGTTTAGTTGAAATATCATGTGTTTAGTGGGCTTTCTCTCTCTCTCTCTCTCTCTCTCTCTCTCTCTCTCTCTATATATATATGTATGTATGTATGTATGTATAGGTATGTATGTATATAATGTGACTATGTAATCATGAATTATCAAATGTGTCAAAATTATTAACATCTAAGCTATCATGAAAATATGAAGAAAAGAGTAGGGTTAATTTCGGCCTTCTTAAATTCGGCAGCATGATTTTTGCCTATGCTACCTCTTCTTGGTTAAAACATGCAAAACCACTGTGTATAGTCATGCAGATCTTCTACTCTGTAATTCTGGAGCCATAATTTATTTCTTAGATATCAGAATTTTTTCCTACCTATTGGGACAATTTCTTAGGAGGTGGTTCATAAATGTTCTGATGAAGAGGTAGTTTTTTTCTAATTTTCACAAAGTCACCATCTGACCATGTTCATAGTTAAGATTTCACCAAATTATCTTCTATTCCATGAGCTTTGTCCTCCAAGTGAAAGTGAAGTCACTCAGTCGTATCCGACTCTTTGCAATCCCATGGACTATAGTCTACCAGGCTTCTCTGTCCATGGGATTTTCCAGGCAAGAGTACTGGAGTGGGTTGCCATTTCCTTCTCCAGGGGATTTTCCTGACCCAGGGATCAAACCCAGGTCTCCTGCATTGCAGGCAGACGCTTTACCCTCTGAGCCACCAGGGAAGCAAGAAATGGAAAAGATAATATTTTGAACTTAAAGATAATGTCAAGCTGTTTTGACTGACTTGCTTGACTTTTATAATGCAATGCATTATTGTAAATCTACCTAAGACTTTTTCTTTTTGGTTGATAAAATTCTGGGGACTTTTTTCTTCAAAACCTGTATGACTAGTTTTCAAATTTCCCTGCAGAAATGATGGCTTTGTGGAATCCTTATCCAGTATTTTCAATTTTATAATGTTAATTTTTCATCTCCATAATAACAAATCCATAATTTAAAAAACATTGGGGGACATTTAACAGGTTTTTGATTGACTGCTTCTCATTACTTTGTTGCTACCAAGTGCTTTGTGGCAAGTTTTGGGAATGTCAGTTCTGGCACGTCCCGATGATTTCAGGTTATTCTGCATTTCCTTCCTTCCTTGCACATTTTCTGATATTTCAAGCTCACTTCAAAAGAGGATATTGTTTTAACTACCAGTCAGTGATCCCAGTTGAAAACATAATTTTAGAATTAGGATAGTTTAAAAAGACAAACTAAAAATGCAACTGAAGTCTCTCTCTCTCTCTCTCTCTCTCTGTCTCCCTCTCTCTCTCTCACACATACACACAACTGGAGTTACTTCACTAGCAGGAATTAAAACAAAACATGGACTCCTGTGCAAATTAACATTTGAGTACAATTCTGACAGGATGTTGATCTGACTTGTGTGTGGGCGATTTCTGAGTGTGTGACATAAAAAAATCACCAAATCTTAGAAAGATTACAAACTTCTTTATAAAACAAGTGACACAGGTCTCTTCTAACTTGTCAGGAAAATTTTCCCACCCTTCGTATTAGCATCACTAGGTCTCACTGAAGACATGTTATTCATTTTGATGAAAGCTGTAAGAATTCCTTGAAGAGAAAAAATGTTCCAAACTTCCCATGATTTCCAGTTCATAAAAATGTTCTGTTTGTTGAGCTTATCTGGACAAGTCTCAGGTTTAATGATGTTAGGAAAGCAATTCTAGTGGTTTATGTATGCGATAAAAACATTGCAAAACACAAAAATGCAAAACTCCTGCTCCCAAAATCATTAAGTAAATTGGTTTTCCAGAAAGACACACCATATTTAACTTGTGGATTTATGAGTCCTTGGCATACAACAGAATCCTCCGAGAGAAGGCATATCCCAGGTTTCAAAGGACATGGCTGGGGAGAGAGACTGCTCTGAGCCACAGGAACACTGTGAATGGTGAATGCAAGCCCCAGGCTCTGTAGCCAGTCTTCCCTCCTTCCACAAGTGGAACTGGAAATAAAGACAGTTCCGCTTCAAGAAATCAAAACAAAAATTCCAGCATTAGTAACCATCTTTGTTTGCCTTTCTCTCCCTTCTTGTTCTATGACTCTTGACTTCCCTTCAGTCCCCAAAGCAAAGAGAAAGTGAAATAACCTCCATGTGTGAAAGAGAGGAACAAGGCATTCTTTTCCCACCACAATGAATACCCTGCCCTCGGCAGGTCAGACCACACTGGCAGAATTTGGAAATGGTACAGCCCTTCAAGAGAGAAGCTTCGAAATACATACCAAGAGCCTTTGGAATAGTCACACATTTCAGGCCAGTGATCCAGATATGAAACTCTACCTTAAATAAATATAATCAGAGATGTAGACAAAGATTTATGTAAAAAGACCTTCACCAGAGCACTGTGCTAATGGAAAATAAAAATCACCTGGGTGTTCAACAATGGATTTCTTGAATAATTTTGGGAAGGTTCATATGATAAAATATTATGCAACCATTAAAAATTTTGAAGATTTTTAAAAATAAAATAACATGAAAAACATATTAAACATTAAGGATAAAATTAACATACAAAACCACATATGCAATATAATTCCAGTTTTTTAAATTTTGATAATACATATTAATATAAGTTACCTGTGGACTGTAGCATCTCAGGAGACTTTTGTTTATATTTTCTACATACTCTAATTTTTTAATCATGAGCAAGTGTCACTTTTATAATCAGAATTAAATAGTGTTTTGTTTTGGGGGGTTAAACAAGGCATGTACCACCATGTCTAACCTATACCCTTGACAAAAGTAACTTTATAGATACTTTTCAGTATACAAAACATATTTGTTTATATCCATTTTGCTGATTCTGTCCCTAAGTAAATTATGAAATGTAGAAATATTTATTAACATGTTCCTAGATGTCTAGCATTCTGTAAACACTTAGAAATTCTCCAACTAACAAAGAAGTAAGAGATTTTGCTGCCGTTTACAAAACAGGACCTTTTACCGTGAATATTCATACACTTGCTACAAAGCATTTTGTTTGTTAAATGATTCTTCTTCCACCCTAAGAATCTAGCAACGGTTAGTGAGTTATTAAAATATACATATGAACATAAACGACAACAAATAAGTCCTTATCCTCTTACCCAACCTTCGAGACTTCTGCATACCAGGGATTTTTGTTTTGAAGACAGAAGTCTTTTAATTAACTGATATTGAAAGCACAGATATCATACCTAACGCTATAGTGTGCAGCAAGTACGTATTACTGCAGCACCATAAGTCATAACAGTAATAATAGCAACCAGAAATCACCTTCTCCTTGATTGCTCGTAGATACCCCGAGCCTGGAGTGTCACATTGCTATAGTGAGTGCATGTTTCCAGGAAGCAGAAAGATTGTACTTAGGCCCCAGGAAGTAAGAGAAACCAAATGAAATAAAACTCCAACAACTGTCATGGCTCTATTTTAAGTTTTATTTTAAAGCTGATTTATGTCCAGTCCCCTGACAGGCTTCAGAAGGATGGAAATGCAGTCCCAATAAGCTGTCTGCCGAAGACAGTGGCTCAGCCAAAGAATGATGGCTTTGGAAAGTTGGTTAAACTATCTGTGCCAGTCCTCTCTCATGGGCAGCCAGGCAAGGGCTCAGGCATCTTTCTCTGTGCTTGGTGTTGGGAGTGGGGATGTTGAAGAGGATGTTTCTCCTCTTCCAAAAATTCACCTAAGTCAATTAACGTGAATAGTATATTATTATCTACCTCCTATTCTCATTTCAACCACGTGCATACAGAATGATAACTCTCTGAAACCTGCTGATAGGGCTAACTACTGACAAAAGGGGTGGTTCCCTGCAGAATTTCTCTCCTAATTTTTATGAAGACAGACAGAAATACAATCAAAGAATCCAAGAAAGTGATCCAAGTCATGACCTCACTAGATAGGTTTCTGCTTGGAGCCTATAGATTGGAGAGCCCCATGCAGCTGCCATAATTAGTATAGAATTACATTGTGTTGACTCTGTAATCAGAAGAATTCTGAAAACCTATAGTTTATCTTTTAAAAAGGTTTACCAATTCTACCTTAAAAACATGAAGAGCTGCAAAACCAAAGATTTAACAACAACAACAACAAAAGAACAGGCATGAATATTTGACAGATAGGAAGAGGAAAAAAAAAAAAATGCTGGTAAGCTCCATACAGTTTTTTAAAAAAATTCACCTGGTGTTCAAATTTCTAGATATTTCTAGGAGGAATATTAGGAGTCAATCTCAAAGTTTCACGAAACAAATATAATGCTGAATTATGAGTTAGAAAACATAGGCTATGTGATCTTGGGGAAATCCTCTAACTTCTCTCATCCTCAATTTTTCCAGATGGAATGGAACTACTAATACTTGCCCTGCCTCTCAGTCACTTTGTTCTGAGACTCAAATATGATGTGTGTGAATATATTCTATAAATATAAAGTTTTAGAAATTCTCTTTCCATTAGTATACTTTTAAAACTGTCCAATGAGAAGGAAAATCTTTATGAAAAGTGTGATAGACAAATGAAAGGCACTTCATTCTGTCTTGGAAATCAGACACTATTTTAAATATTAGATTTCCATCAATTGTTTTCTTTTAACTACTTTCTAGGCCTAAAACTTCACATTTATACTAGAGAATGCCTCTCTTGTGGATCTAAACTGGGACTTCAGAGTGAGTCATTTTTCACAGGAATATAACAGGAAGGAAGCAGTTTCTAAGCTAACTTTCCTATTGTTACTAGAAAAATAGTCACAACAGGGCAAAAGTAGTTACTCTCTGTATTATTCAGAGCATAAATTATATACTCCAAAATATAATTAGCACTTGTATCTCTAACATATAACTACACTTTCTGGTATGTATCTATCAAATTTTCATCTTAATAGTGATGACTCATAATAAAATTATGCATTCATCATTCCATTCATTAAATCATTTAACTTGAAGACTGTGCGTGTAAACTGCAAATTCTCTGCGGGTGTGATGGCATCACTCTCACCCAGGCTCCAGTTCTCAACCTAGTATTTGTTAACATACACACATTCTTTCCAGAACAAGTTTTTTTTTTAATGTGCATTCAGAGAGCAGATGCCGTCAGAACTGTTATCAAGTCACGGATGCAGAGAGTACTCCCGCTGAATGTTTTGGTAATGTAGTTCTGAAATATCACTTTAGTTCCTGCCTTCTGCTGCCCCAAACTTCATTCTCCAGGAAACCATCCAAAAAAGCAATGCTACGAATAACCAAATTCAGTCCTCAGATCAGCTGTTTGTGAAATGGTAGAACATGCTTTTAACAAATCCAGCATAGGTTCTCTCTTGTTGAAGGAGGTGTAAGCGCCAAAGATACTTTATTATCTGAAACTTCATTATAGGGAGGAACTAAGGGGACAGTTATTGGAATGTGATTCAGAAAGCAAAATAAAAACAATAAATTCTATCTTTTTTGACCCAACAAAAGAGATTCTTCTCGTTCCACACTCCCTCTCTTTTCTCTAGCCAGGCCACCTTTTCTGCCCACTTTCTTTTCTCCTCTTTCCTATCATACCTCCTACCTCCTTCAGTGATAGGACCAGATCGTGACAACCAGTCCCATCCCTTCATGGCAAATAGATGGGGAAACAGTGGGAACTGTGACAGACTTTATTTTCTTGGGCTCCAAAAATCACTGAATATGGTGACTGCAGCCATGAAATTAAAAGACGCTTGCTCCTTGGAAGAAAAGCTATGACCAACCTAGACAGTATTAAAAAGCAGAGACATTAGTTTGCCTACAAAGGTCTAGTCAAAGCTATGGTTTTTCCAGTAGTCATGTACAGATGTAAGAGCTGTACAATAAAAAAAGGCTGGAAGTCAGCCCTGAGTATTAGTTGGAAAGACTGATGCTGAAGCTGAAGCTCCAATACTTTGACCACCTGATGCGAAGAATTGACTCATTGGAAAAGACCCTGATGCTGGGAAAGATTGAAGACAGGAGAAGAAGGGGACGACAGAGCATAAGATGGTTGGATGGCATCACCGACTTGATGGACATGAGTTTAAGCAAGCTCCAGGAGATGGTGATGGACAGGAAAGCCTGGCGTGCTGCAGTCCATGGGGTCGCAAAGAGTTAGACACGACTGAGCAACTGAACAATGATGACCTCCTCTCTAATCATTTATCTTCATCAATAAAAACCAGCACTTATTTTATTATTTCTGTTCACAAGAACTACTCTTCCCTTTCTGTGTACCCGGTCTCATTATTGCTGAGTCTTACAATAGTCATTCTTGATCACCCCATTTTACAGGGGATGCTAACAGAGCCAAGTTTCAAAACCAGGCATCCTATTTCATAGCCTATATCCTCTTCCAATACCACGCTACCTCCAGAAATTCTTTCCTTCCTTCTTAAAGATCTCCTTCTCTCTTCTTTCCCTCCCTTTAGCTTCCCTTCCTCATTTCCTGCTCTTTCTCCATTACCTCAACAAGCCATCTTTCACCCCATCCCACTCCCATCTGAACTGCGTCTTCTGGAAACCTGCTTCATCCTCAGAGAGGTCAAGTGATTTTCGCTCCTCCAGAGACAAAGCCTCTCTAAAGCATCACTAACTATCTCTGCCCCAGTCCCATCTTCTTCATCAATGTCCTATCTATATCTCTTACATTATAAACAGCTATTTCCTAAAATGATCACACGTAAGACTGGAGGGAAGTATCCAACTGAGGAAGGGAGTTTCTCTTTCTCTCTCTCCTCACAAATCAGATATGGTGCTGTTAAACGTTTTTAAATTGTCATTTAAATACTTCCTTACATTAAAAAAAATTATTTGAGATATGCAATTTATAATATTACTCTTGTCATTTTTTAAAGAGAATATCATAAATTCATTTTCCATGAAATAATATTTCTTCCATTACAAAACTTCTAAATTATATGCTTGACTATTTAAAAATAAATCCACTGAATTTTTATTAAATGCTGAAAAATAATCTCCCAACAATTTCATTTTGGAATTTTCAGGCTCTTCCTTCAGTGGTGTGAGTTACTCCAATTACAAACTGAAAATGAGGTACTAAAGACAATAATTCTGTATTCCCCAGACTCCTTAAAACTGTGAAATTTAATTACTTGGCTAAGAAACAGTTTCTCTTGCATGATCATGAGGCTAGTGAAAGGTTTTGGACAAAATATAAAAAAATTACTTTTTTTCTACTTTAAGAACTGAAAATTTGAAAAAGCCTTTTTGTCCTACCAACATAATGGGAGCAGAATTATTTTTTGAACTTTAAATTGTAATATTTTCTGATTTTGCCCTGGGGAAATCACTGTAAGAATACTTAATCAGAATGAAATGTGTTTACAGTTTGTGATACAAGGAGATTTTCTCACTAAGTCACACTTTATTCTTGAAAAGAAATTGTGACCAGTCAAATAGCAGCTAAAATTCACATACAATTAAGGCAGAATAAAACCAACAACCAGAAGTTTAGGAAAGGAAAAAACAGAGAGAAAGGGGAAAAAACAGAGAGAAAGGGAAAAATACGTCTTTAAAAAAAAATCAGATATCTGAGCAATTCAGATATTCAGTTCTTGCATATAATAAATAATGGATGCTATAATCATAACAATATTTCCAGATAACAAAAATACCAGTAATTAAATAGTGTTGATCTGCAATCATCTCCTTTGAGATTTTGTTTTGCAGTAGTTTTTGTTTGTTAATCCCACCTCATTTTCACTTCTATAGGCCAGTATAGTAGAGTTCCCTTCTTATTCCATCTGCCGCTTTCTCTAAGCCCCTCCCCTGGAGCAGACCACTTGGTTTCCATAGTAACCAGTATAAAACTTACTGCTCCTAGGGTAGCAGGAAGGGAGAGAGAGCAGAAGGAAAAGACTAAACCTGAGTAGTGGAAGTAGATCACATCCTCTGCGATACTGTGAGCCACCAAGAACTTTCTTCCGCCTCCCTACTTGGAGAAGTACATAGAACTTTTCAGAGTAGCACTTCTAGCAAGTAATTACCGTCTTCTCTGACCAATGGTAAGAAATCCCTCTTCCACCTTCCATGATTACAACGGTCCAAAGTGGATCAAGGTAGTGTACACTTACCCATCCCTTGCACCCATCATTCATTCTTTCCATTTGGACAGTAGGGCCGGGCACATGACTGCTTCAAACTGGGACTTAGAGCTTCGTAAATTAGTATGAAATAATGTGCTCATCGATACTTTCAATCCCTTTGATAACTAATTTGAAATTTTATGTAAATGTATGCCCTGAATCCTACCTCCTCGGTAATGAGGAGAACGTTTCCTATGGGGACTGATTCTTTTACCTAACTCCAGAGAATTCTTATTTTTGTAACTGAGAAGGGAAGGATTCCCTTGCTGGGAGTGAGAATTGTTTGGGGAATCCTAGAATGTTTATTCTCAACTTCACTTTCCATGTAAAAACACCAATTTGCAAAAGGAATTCTCTCTCCTGTAGTTAAAAAGAATTTGGCAATGTGATCCAGTAGGCAGGGTGGTGTCGATCTCAGTCTCGGTAAGGAAGTCTGAGCCCTCTCTCTCTCTTTTTAATATGAGAATTTGAAAGCAGTGGGGAACTGATGTTGGACCTATCACAGCATTGCTAACAGACAGCCTATTACAGTATTTAATAAAAACAGAAACAGCGTGCCCATCATAGGCTAATAAATCCTACCTCCTGCACGCTTTAAAAACAGTAAGAAGCAGCTTTAACGGAGCTTCAGATAACTAATTTCAAGCATGGCTGTCTAGCGTGCCTGTCACTCCTATTGTCCTTCCAAACTCTTTCAGACATTTTGAGCAGGGAGTATTAAAGCTATGAGTTAGCAAGGGTTGTGACATTAATGGTTCAGGAAGGCTTTAGGCACAAGAGGTAATGATGATTACCGGTGGCTATTTGGAGGACTGCACTGGATCGCTGTCATTAAAAATTAAGCGTGGCTTTTGAGGAAGATGTGACAACTACCGGAGGTAGGATTTGCTTGTAAAACAAAGGAATCTGTTGCTGTTTCGTGCTTTTTTGTTTGCTCTGTGCTGTGTGGGTCGTGAATTGCAGGCAGGTGCAGAGTGAGAAGCAGGAAGGGGAGAGAGGGAGTGGGAGACCGATCTGCTTAAAGCAAAACACAGTGGATACTATTATGTTTTATGGCAGCAATGCCTCGAGAACAAACTGGCTCCAGACTCTTAGCCTGCTGAGTGTGCATTCCACGTTGCTTTTCCCATGGAGTAGAATGCTTAGAGGTCACGGAGAAAACAGTTTGCTTCTTATCTGTGGTGCCAGCTGGGCTGTTGGTAGGGTTGAGCGAGGACTTTGGTGGGTGGGAGGCATAAAGGTCCGAGAAAAAAAAAGAGGAAGCTGTCCTTAAGACTTGAAACCTGTTAGATAAATATTTTATTCCTATGATCAGTGTGTTTTGATAGCCAGAGACTAATTTTTTTTAAGGGAAATTAGAAGATTACGGTGGATTTCCCTGATAAAATTACTTTGAATTTTATCTATTATAAAAGAAAATTGGGTACCTTCATCCATTTTGCATATTGAAAGGCTGATCCACACTGTATAAATGGTTTGGTTAAAGCAGATCAAGAGTTTTGCACTAAAGAAGGGGCTTTCTCTCTGTTCCTGCTCTTGCTTTTAAACAACTGCCAGGGCTGCAGATGGAAATGGTGATTTGTTAGAGGTTATGGACTTGGTTCAGTTTTTTTTTTCCTTTTTTTTTTTTAAAGAACAGCATAAAAGCACAGTCCTCCTTGTGAGATGAGAGGGGCAGTTGGGTTCCAAAGTCCAGTGGATAATGAGTGGATTTGCAGGGGGAACTTACACTGCTTTGTACTTTATTATGGGATCAGTATAGCTCAATCAGCAAAGGAAATGTCAGGAAATCATAAGCTTTTTTTTTTTTTTAAGCAAAAAATGCAATGATCAAAAGCCAGTGTTTCTCCAAGTTGATGTATGGTGCAAGTTTCAGTATTTGTCATTGCATGTGACCCTCAATGTGAAGTGGCAGAAACGTAGTGACTGAATTGCTCCGTGCTATTGTGTTATTTCTCTATTAGACTTCACAAACTCCAAGATGTAAGGATGTTACTTTAGGTTTTGAAAAACTATATTCTGATGCATTGTTTTGGTTATAATGAATGGTGAAGATACATAGAATAATTGTATATTCATAAAAGAATGTACTATTTTTCAGTATATCTCAAACTTCTATAGTAATGTAGTATTAAGTAGAAATAAAAGTGACAGACAATTATGTTTTCAGCTAAATACTAGAATCAAGGCTAAGTGGGGCTTTTTCTCTTCTATGATGCAGTTGAGTTTGCAAATTTGTGACTTCTGTGTATTCACAAACACAAAGTTGAAATCATTGCCCTGTAGTGTGTGGCATCTATGCTTAAAGTTGTGTGTTCCTTTATCCTAATAGTGTGATGATTGTTACTGAACCAAACTCCCTTGGCTAGTCTTTATGTGACCAAGAGCACATGTCCAAAAAACAATCGTCAGAATATCTAGTGCAATTGAGGGGTATGACATTGTTTTCTGCTTCTCTGGGGCTAGTGGAATGTGTGACCTTGACCTTGTAAAGTCTCATTCTCTAGCCAATTGTGTTCACCAGTCAAGAGCTCATATACAGAAAAAGAGAGCTCATAATACATAGACAGAAACACACACATTTAGTCACTACTGTCAGATTACAACTGAATATTGTTTCTATTGTTTTCATTAGTTCTGGTTTTACCAATATCTTCTGAATCTAATCTAATTAGGCAGTTATTTTAGAGGCAATCTAAGACATCAAAGTTGTTAACAGAAGAAATTATTTTGCAGTGGTCATACCCATAACATTTTACTGATCAACTAAAATCACTTTTCATAATTTTTACAGATTTGTGGGGAAAGGCTCTATATAATATTTTGGTGGTGTATTTGTTTATACTGAAATCCCTACACCATGAAAATTACAGGGGAAATATGATGATTTTTTTTCTTTCTCTGGTAGGGAAAGCCAAACCAAGTAATTTAGTCAAAATAACCTATTTTGTGTTACAAGTTAATTTCATTACCTGTTTATATAAATAGATATCAACCAAAACATTTCCAAATATCCTTTCCTTTTAGTTTCTGCTACATCTAGTAATGAAAAAGCAACAATGCTCCAGTTACACAGAAAGCAAGTGTGAAATCTACCCTGACATGAAAAAATAAGCAAAGCTTTGGTCAGACTTTTTTTTCTCAGTCCCCACGGGTAACCCAGCCCTTGTATCAGTCACCAAGACACAAGTTACTAAGGCCAGTCTCATCATCTTTCTTCTCTGTTCCTCTCATATACACACCCAGTCATCATTCTACTTTATCAGTAGATATCAGACCAGACGTTTCTCAAACTAGCACAATCTTCTCTTTGATCATCTCTCTCCTTGTACCAAAATATGAAAATTAAATCTAAAAATATTCCTGCTATTATATAAAATTAAACAGAAGACCACAATAATGTACATATAATCCTGATTTTGATATATATGTGTGTGTGATAAAAAACTAGAAAAAAGCTGCACCAAAATGTTGGCAGTAGTTATCTCAGTGTGGTATTATTGATGTATTTTATTCTTTTTATTTATTTGTTGTGAAGATTTTTAGAGTTCTTAATATTTTTTCAAAAAGAAAATATATTAATTGTCAAAGATTACCATCAAAATTTATCCATGTTTTTTTCCCAACCATGCTGACATCTTTTCTCATTATCATACATTATATCACACACTATGTCTTCCCCCTAAATTCCAAAGTAATTTTTTGATCCAAGCAAGACTGAGTAGAAATTCTATTTCCTATTAGACACCTTCCTCCTTGGGTTTCTTGTAACATCATGAAAAATTCAGCATCACCTTTTCTCAGAGACTGATTCCTACCTCAACTTAGATTTCTTAGAAAAGGACAATGTGTGTGTGTGTGTGTTTAATTCTATAGACAGAGTAATTTTTTTAATATCCATCATTTACTGGTTCCTCATTATCTCCTAAATGTTGAAATGTTGGACTGATTCGTGACTCAGTTATAAATCCCTTTTTTATCTCTACTGTTGTTCAGTTGCTAAGTTGTGTCCGACACCGTGCAGCGCCACAGACTGCAGTGCGCCAGGCTTCCCTGTCTCTTGTCTATATACTTACTCCTAAATGAGTCTCAGGTCCTTAGAAACTATAAACATCTCACAAATTCTAATTCCTAACCTAGACTTTTCCCCTAACTTCCAAACTTACATATTCAATTTCTTACAAAACTTAAATGCCTTATAAGCACCTTATACTTAACATGCTGAAAGTCAAATTTCTGAATGTTTCCTCCCATATTTCCCCCATGTATGTAAGTAGAAACTCTATTCTTCTACTTACTTGAGTCCTATTTGAATCTTCTCTTCCCTTGACACACCACAAATAATCCCATTGCCTCCACCTTTAAACTGTACCTAGAATTCAACTACTTCAATATTCCCACTATAACCACTCTGGGCAAGTTATCACCAACTCTTAGTTTACTACAATGTTTTCACCACTGATCTTTTGCTTCGTCCTCCCTGTGCTCCCATGTACCTATTCTATTCTGTACCCAACATCAGTGGACATTTCAAAATTGGTTATATCATAATATCTTTTGCTCAGAAGTCTCCAATATCTTCCCATCTTATTTTACAGATAAAACCCAAATCCTTCCAATGGCATACAGGCCATGCATGATCAGCAGCTGGGTTCCTCTCTGGCCCCTTCTGCTATGACTGTACTTCATTTCAGCCATACTGACCTCCCGGCTATTCCTCAAACATGCCACACACTCAAACCCCAGAGCCTTTAACGTTTCTGTGCTTGCAAAATTCTTCCCTCCATAGCTATTGATTAAGTTTCTCACTTTCTTCTGGTCTCAGCCAAATGCCACTTTGTCAGAGAAGACTTCCCTGAAAACCTTGTTTCAAATCACACCCCTTGCACAGTTCTGATTCCTAGTCCCCTGATTTTTCTCTATAGTATACCAAAGAATTCCTCCACATATTGTACGTTGAGTTTTTATTGCCTGTCTCTCTCCTATTAGAATGTAAATGCTATGAGAGTAAGGACTTTGTTTTGTTCCCTGATGTATCCTATAGCACCAATAGTCAAGTGAATGAATAAACTGTTGAATGTAGGAACTGAACGTTTTCCCCCATCAAAATCCATTGTGTTAGGCTCCACGCAGAAGTTTTTCAACCTCAGGGTCTAATCTTTATGTCATAATATCTTTTCTTTTTTTCAAAAAAAGATACTGAACACCTTGAAGAAAGTCAAGGAGATTTATCAAGATGATTTTCTTTTTCCTGTCTACATAGGAAGGAAAATAATCACATCACTGATCCCAATCTATGTCAAAGCAAATAAAAATTCAATTTGCCTCAATTTGATCTTATCCAAAAGTTGACTTCTATTTCAAAAAGGCATCTTCACAGATCTCTATAAATGACTGAGGACACAGACGCATCCTCCGTTTCCTGTGCTCTTCTGGTGATGGGGAAGGGGTGGCAAAGCTAGGTTGAAAGGTACAAGTGGAGTCAGTATGCCTCCCTGAGCCTACAAGGCCCGGTGTCCTGTGTGGCACTAGGAATCAATCAATAACAATCAACAACTGTACTATTCGCTTACATGCATTTCTTTCTCTCAAAATCAGCATGATCAGTCTCCTGGTCTGGTTAACAGTGATCTCTTTACCACTCATAAAGTACACATTTTCAAATAAGCTGTAACAAAAGAATCTTATTTTCCCAATTGAGTACAAATAATAATTCCCAGTATTTCTTGAATGCTCTATAGTGAAGAGAAGTGTAATCTGAAAAGGATATAAAATCTGAGACAAACATAGGCTTTAGGAATAGACAGGTTTGGTCTGAAACTTACCTTTTTCACTTCATAGCTGTGTAACCAGATTTTATTTTTTTATTTTTTTTTTTTATTCTTCCAATTTTATTTTATTTTTAAACTTTACATACAAGTCTCAGTTTCCTCACTGGTAAATGGTGATAATAATACCTACTTCTTTGGGTTAAAGATTAAATGTGATAAAGTATGCCAGTGCCCCCATTAGAGTACTGGGCACAGAGGAGATGCTTAAAAAGTAATAGAGTTCTCATTGTCATTTAATCTTTACAGTGTGTCAGAGTAGTAAATATACTTTTCATTGAACAGGTAAGAAAACCAAGGTGTAGAGAATTTAATCATTAAAACTGCGCAAGGTCAAAAAACTAGTAAGCTATTGAAATTTACTCTCCCTTCAGCCATAGAGACTCCTAATACATAGGATGTCAGATTAACTATCTTTAATATATTTAGTGAGTAAAGGCTGCCAGTGATTAGGGAAATTTTTTTTAAAGGGAGAACCTGAAGAAAAGATTTTTCTCTCCTCTATGACCATGTGTATGCCTCATGGATTCTTTCCTTAAACAAAAAGTAGACTCAAACTGCAATGAAACTACTTAAATGAACGCTAACTTGCTTCTTAAGAAAAACCTCAGTCTCTAGAATGCAGTATAATGCAGCATGGAAACATCAGTTTCACCACCGTGAAGACCCTAGTTTGGATCCCAGATCTGCTCATTCCTGTTGTTTAAACTTGGTTTGAGTCTCCTTTTCCTCAGCAGAATGCAGATAGTCATAGAACACACTGGGGTCATGAGGATTGAGTGAGATAATCTATGCATAGCTGTTAGCCCTGTGCTTGGCACAAATCAAGTACATGACACATATTACCTATCACCACTTTAACTATCATTACCTAAAATGAACTTTAAACATTATATGTATTATGACATGCCCTTTCCAGGTGGTGCAGTGGTAAAGAATCTGCCTGCCAATGTAGGCGATACGGGAGACTCTGGTTCAATCCATGGATCAGGAAGATCTCCTAGAGGAGGAAATGGCAACCCACTCCTATATTCTTGCCTGAAAAATTCCATGGGCAGAGGAGCCTGGTGGCCTACAGTCCATGGGGTCACAAAGAGTCGGACACAACTGAGAGTCTGAGCATGCACATATTATGACACTGAGAGTTTTGATTTCAAGTATCTCTTTAGTTCTTACCTCTTGCTTCTACATGCCTCTAAGCTCATTCAGTAGATATCATTTAAGAGTCATTTAAGCATTTAGACATCATATAAGAATTCAAGGTGTTTGAGCATCTGGTCAGCACTAGAAAAAGAATTTCCTGAAATGTATGACATTTGCTCATTTCTTATTAGAAATAAAATGAGAGATGCAAATTTGGAAAAATCAAGAAAATATCTGCTTTTTGAGCTATGAAACCAAATTTTAAAGATTTGTTTTTAAAGGACTTTAACCAAGTGTCTTTCTTCAGCCTTGTTGAGCTCCAGTTTCAACATTTCCTGTCTTCACTCTGCTTAAGGCTGTATGGGCTGAATTACTGGTAAACTGAATGCATCATCACCCAACATGACTTTTGTGCAGGGCGTGCATGAAATTGGCAATTAGCATTATCAATTATTCTAGATTTATGTTACTAAATTCTTAATGCATAGCAATTTAACTTCATTTAATTGCTCAATAGAAATGAGCACCACCAATTAAACTATTGGGAAACTCAAATACTAATCTACTACATAGGCTAAACTTGAATCAGTTCTGAACTTCATCCTGCACCAAACAACTTCTCAGATCTCATCTTCTTGAAGGTTGGTTTGGGCCAGTAACTGTTGTGTTGTATGGATGTTTCCTTTAATATTTTGTCATTTCTCAAACCCACATGCTTAAGTGCAACTGGTCCCAACAGTGATACATCTCTCCAAAAATGGAGACGTGACATTGTCATAAAAATGTCACAGATTTTCAAGGTTTGATTTTTTAAAAAATCTTCACAAGAAATTGCTCCTTTTTGCTCTAAAATACTCTACATATTTCTACCGTGGCCCTTAGCATACTGTGCTATAATCTTTGGTTCACTTATCTGCTTGCCTCCTCCCCAGTGAAATTCTAAGTCCCTAGAGGTTAAGGACTGGGTCATAGTCATGACAATATTTCCAGTGCCTAGTACAGCTCCTGGCAGTGGCTAATGCTCAATAAGTATTTCTTGAATAAATGAATCAATTGTGTCTGTATTAGATTTCTTTCTTGAATAAATGAGTCAGTGATGTCTATACATACAGCAGAAAGTGAAGAAGAGCTAAAGAGCCTCTTGATGAAAGTGAAAGAGGAGAGTGAAAAAGTTGGCTTAAAACTCAGCATTCAGAATACTAAGGTCATGGCATCTGGTCCCATCACTTTACGGCAAATAGATGGGAAACAATGGGAACAGTGACAGACTTTATTTTGGGGGGCTCCAAAGTCACTGCAGATGGTGACTGCAGCCATGAAATGAAAAGACACTTGTTCCTTGGAAGAAAAGTTATGACCAACCTAGACAGCATACTAAAAAGCAGAGACATTACTTTGCCAACAAAGGTCCATCTAGTCACAGCTAGACTACAGTTTTTCCAGTAGTCATGTATGGATGTGAAAGTTGGACTATAAAGAAAGCTGAACACCAAAGAATTGATGCTTTTAACTGTGGTGTTGGAGAAGTCTCTTGAGAGTCCTTTGGACTGCAGGGAGATCCAACGAGTCCATCCTAAAGGAAATCAGTCCTAGATACTCATTGGAAGGACTGATGCTGAAGCTGAAACTCTGATACTTTGGCCCCCTGATGTGAAGAACTGACTCATTTGAAAAGACCCTGTGCTGGGAAAGATTGAAAGTGGGTGGAGAAGTGGCAACAGAGGATGAGATGGCTGGATGGCATCACTGACTCAATGGACACGAGTCTGAGTAAACTCCAGGAGTTGGTGATGAACAGGGAGGCCTGGCGTGCTGCAGTCCATGGGGTCACAAAGAGTCGAACACAACTGAGTGACTGAACTGAACTAAACTGAACTGATGTCTACACTAGGTTTCTTAGTATCCACTTTGACCCAAGGAGGGTAAATGACCAAGTGGACAACTCAGTCATGCACCTCAGAAACAGAGTGCCGCATGGAAGGAACTGTGTTTTAATAGTGAAGCCTGGCCCTTCCATGGGCTTACTCGCTTCTTGCTCACCTGTTGTCCCACCTCTTTTTACACTTAGGTCCTTTCCGGTGCATTAGTGGCTGTTCCTCCGTCCTTTCCTTGCTACTGTCTATCCAGTCACTACCCTATCTTGTGAAGAGTATGATGGGACGTTCCATTCAAAGCCAACTTGGAGTCTGACAGCCTCAGACAGCAAATTCCTAAACTCCTCCTCATCAAAGCCAGGGTAACAGACGAGCCTGGGTGAGGATTTCAGCTCGCTGGGAGGGGAGGGAATAAATCACTTGTCAAAATACCAAGCCTGTCGACTTCTTAGGAAAGAAAGAGAAGATGCTTATATTACTAGATGGGAAGGCTTTGGTTTGCATTTGCCAGCATTTGTACTAAATGAGGAAAATGTCAGATGAATCCCACATGCAGGTTCCTTGTCATCTTGGTGTTTTCCTGTGTGAAATTAAAACTCTAGAACACTCTGGACATAAAAGCTCATTTTCAGCGTTCAATAATTCCACTTAATGAGTAAAAAAGAATAGTTAGGCAAGTAGTAAAATATATAACTACATTTTAAAGTATAATTTTAGACTAGATAATTAGGTTGCAAACTCTTTGAGAGCAGGCACTATGTTTTTTACAATTCTCAGATGAATAGAACTGTATTAAATATATATCATGCTTTTAAAGTAACTTTTTGACTGATACACACTCCCCTCTTAACGCTATGCTGTTGTTCAGTTGCTCAGTCATATTTGACTCTTTGTGACCCCATGGACTGCAGCATGCTAGGCTTCCGTATTCCCCGAGGCAAAGCCACATTACAGAAGTTATATTACCATGATAAGAATTTAACATCTTATCATTATTTACCAGGCTGCTGGACTGGACATTTAGGGCTCTAGAAACTACACTAGTCTTAATTCCACTGGACCCTCTTCGTGCATGACGGTGTAGACAAGGCTGTTATGGAAGAGGAAGGAAAGAAGGGCTTGTGAATCATGAGGTTGCCCGTTATTCATAGAATTGTATTAACTCACAGGCATTTGCAGTTGGAAATGATTTACAAAACCAACCCATGTAGGCTTCTTCTGAAGGAGGATTCAATTTGGAACTTGGTCAAAACAAAGCCTTTACAACCCTATGCAGGTCTGGGGGATTCCACTGTATTTTGTGACATAGTTCAGGACTTTAAAAATAATTAGTTTGGTTTTGTCAGACTAATTTTTTTATTATTATTATTGTTTAATTTTTTTAACTGGGAAGCTGGTAAAAGTCATGTGCCTGACTCCATAATTCTTATCTACAAAAGTAAAGTATCTTTCAAAGTGAAACTCAGAAAGTTGAAAAATAGGCAGCAATTCAAATGCAAATCTAGAACTTTTCTTGCTCTGCATCAGATGCAGAGGATCAGTGTGGCCATGCTACATAAAGCACTTTATGAGAAGGAGAAAGAAACCCTTGGTAAATCTTTCCCATGACATAATTTTTGAGTTTGGTTGTGTATGAGCACCCAAAAATGTCTGACCATAGGAAGAATTTGTAGCTCTATGAAGCTGAACTATAATTTTCTCAAAGGGATTATATTTCTGAGTAAATCTGGGACCACTGATTTTCTTTGGATATTTTTTAATTTTCCATTTATTCCAAATGAAGAAACTGGAGGCAGGATGGGGAGGGGACAACAAGCTGAAATCCAGAAGAAAATAATACCTAACTTTAGACAAAATTGCAACAGGACTGGTCCAGTTTCTTCCTCTCTGTGAGGATGATCAATGACTGGTTTAACTTCACTTCCTGGTGGTTTTTTTTGATCCTGTGTGGTGCTTGGGAACAGCCATGTGGGGCTCTCTGTGTAGACAACTCAAGGTAACTATTTGCTTTAAAAACATAAAAATAGAACAGCACAGGACTCAATTCTCTGCTGGAATGAATCAAAAGAAAAGAGAGAGGGAAATAAAGTTCATATCAAAAGGAAAAGGAAGGCCTAGATAATATGTTACCAAATTTGAGAAAATCTTTCCAGGTGTATAAAAGACAACAATAGCCCTGATGTGGAGAAAAGTGGCTAGAGAATATCTATTACGACCTGCTTCTCAATCTTCCAGGCCTATTTCCTCATTGACAAGTGGATTTATTATTGCTAAACTGAAACTGAAAAAAGAAAAAAACTTGGTACAAAGAAAACAGAAGATGATTCATGTCTATATGAAAAGTTGCCTGTGTGCAATTTTGATTTCAGATAGTTTAGTAGAAGATTCTTCCCATTGGCCTATGAATGTGTTCAGGTGTCCATGTCCGTGCTTTAAAAAAAAAAAATTCTATTCTCCATCTTCCCACTCTTTATAAGTCCTCATTTTATATCTGCATTCCTTCAAGTATTCATTCATTTATTTAACAAAACTGAGTTGAACTTTCACTGTGGACTAAACACTGTGATGGGTTTGGGGGTTACAATGTTGAGCCAAATCAAAACGAAGCCCTCCCCCTCAACCATGGAGGTGACAGTCCTGAATGAGAAAGATAGTATTCAGATGGTCCCACAAATAAATATACAATCTCAAAGGTAATAAACACTAAGATTATTTAATTGGAGACATTAGGGTAGGGTAGTCAAGGATGTCAGGGAAAGCTCTGAAAAGGTGATGACTGAGTTGTTTAATGAAGAAGCATAAAAGTGAAAGCAAAAGAGCAAGTGTAAAAGCAGCAGAGATGAGAAGAGAAGCTTTCTAGGCAGAGAGAAAGCATGAGCAAAGGCTAACCAATGGCTGTTCACTTATTCAACATCGACCAAGTGCCGTGTGTGTGTGTGTGTGTGTGTGTGTGTGTGTGAGGGTGGGGGGGCGGGGAGAGGGGGAATTTCTGGCCCTCATGGAGCTTGTTGTTGTTCAGTTGCTACGTCGTGTCTGACTCTTTGCAACTCCATCAACTGCAGCATGCCAGGCTTCCCTGTCCTTCACTCTCTACCAGAGTTTGCTCAAACTCATGTCCATTGAATTGGTGATGCCATCCAACCACCTCATCCTCTGTTGCCCACTTCTCCTCCTGCCCTCAATCTTTCCCAGCATCAGAGTCTTTTCCAATGAGTCGGCTCTTCACATCAGGTAGTTACATTCTAATGAAAATTAGTAAATTAAAAAATTAGTAAATAGATAAAAAGGAAGCCTGTTAGAGAGAGTAGATGAGGACTGTGCCTCTAATAGATGGCCAGTATGGCTGGAGGGCAGGAATCAAGCAACATGTAGTTAAAGATAAGGCTGGAAAGGCAGGAAGAGCTTGGCTAGTTAGGACCTTGCTGGCCATGTTAAGTGTTTGTGCTCTTTATTCTAAAAGCAGTGGAAAAGTATTCACGATGTTAAACAGGGGGCTGACTAGATACTTGTGCTTTGCAAAGGTATCTCTGCTGCAATGTGATGATCAAAAGGGAGAAGATCAGGAGTGGACACAGAGAAGCCAGTTGAAAGGCTATAGTGTAATCCATATGATGGTAGCCTGGACCAGGAGGCAGAATGATGGTAGAAAAGTGGACAGATGGGGACGTGTGTAGGCAGTCACATCAGAGAGTTGGTGAGGGGCTTATTTTGAGAGTAGATGGGTGAAGAAGGAGGTGTCAAGGATAACGTTAGATTTCTGGCTTGAATAACTGATAGATGGTGAGGTTATGGAACACTGGAAAGTGACTGGAGTTTGCTTTCATCAAACAACATTTTGAAATTGTGGTTTGTACTTACTGTCTCCGCTTTATGGCTCCTCATTTATTTTTAAGGCACCGGTGCATCATTTCTGACCACACTGCATTCCTGTGACTGCCCTCTTCACCCTTTCTAAGAATCCTTTATCATCCAATTTGTTGACCTTTTCACAACCCCCAGGATTCTTGATCACAGCATTCAAAACTGTGGACTATCCTCTCTCTTTCCCTGTCTCTCTTTCTCTGTCTCTCTTTCTCTCTCTCTGGCTCTCTCTCTAATTTTTTTTTCTCCCTTGAAATCCTTTCTTCCCTTGACTTTAATCATGTTTAACTTCCCAGGTCCCCTACTGCCTTATGATTTTTTCCTATCTTTCCTCTTTACTGGGTCTTCTTTTTCCTTTTCTATCTTTTTACATTCTTTCAGTAATTGAAAGTATTACCTGTCTACACCTATAGCTTAAACCGTCTCTCTAAGTGTGACCTGGCCCCTAAGTCAAGTCCTGTGCTGCCTGCTACCTGGTAGACATTTCCCTGTGGCTGCCATTTTACACTGTGAAATTCATTTGGCAAAACTAAATTCATGTTAAGACCTAATAAACCCACTCTGTTTCATGTTTCTATTCATTGGGCCACTTGTTACCCAGGTTTTGACACCAACCATGGTCTTTGAATCCTTTTCTAACTGTAGACCTAACCAACCTGAGTCCTATTGATTCTTCCTACAAAATATTTTTTACATCTGTGCCTTTTATGCCTCCCTATGCAAATGAGAACCTTCATTCTCACACCTTGGTTATGAGGATAGTTTGCTAGCCAACCTCCTTGCTCCTGGTCTGATTTTTCAAAATGCTGTCCTTAAATCACCTACACAAGAATGACCAGGGAAGTTTTTTAAAAATATCAGTTTATGTGGCTTATGTTTAATCAGAATTTTTTGGGGTGAGACCAGAAAGTTTATTGAACACCCAAAGTAGATCTATTACACATAAATTTTGAGAAAAACTGCTCAACCCTTGCCCAGCCTATTTCTTCTACATTCTCTACATTACCGAGAATGACCTTGGAGCTCCCCTAATCACAGCCCTTCCACGACTCTTGTTTAATCAAGCAAATAAAGTCTTCTCCCAGGATTGGAAATCAAGATTCTCCAATTTCTGGTATCCTGATAAGTTTCCAGCCTAATCTTTACCTTTCTCCTCTCACTCTGTGTTACAAGTTTGCTCCTTGGCCTCATGCATTTCTGACATCCAAAGACGGTCTCTCACCCACTTCACTGTCATCTGTCAAACTCCTACCAGCTCTCCAATGGCCCCTTCTGGATATAAACTTCTTCCATCCCTTTTCCATCTCCTTTACCCTTTGCATTCCTCGCCCTCCAATCTAGAAGGGACTTCTCTCCAGTCTTTGAACTCTTTCAGCAGATTTTACCTTTGGCTAGTTCCTATCACACATTAAAACATTTTTATTGTTTATATTATTCAATTTATAAATTTTATAAAGAGGGGAACTGTATTTTATAAAAAGACAGACTTAAGGAATAAAAAGGTGACTTGAGTTTGAATATCATCTAGTATGTGTCCTTTGGCAAATCATTTAACTTCTCTGAACTTTGTCTCTATTAGTTATATGGGATAGTATCACATACATTACAAGATTTTGTTCAATATAACAAGGTGTCTTTAAAACATTGAGCCATGTGAAATTTCCTATATTCAGTTATTTTCACCTACAGAAAAATGGTCATTTTATTAGTAGTAGTCATCTATATTTTAGAATGTGCTGTGCTGTGCTTAGTCACTCAGTTGTGTCTGCCTCTTTGTGACCCCATGGACTGTAGCCTGCCAGGCTTCTCTGTTCATGGGGATTCTCCAGGTAAGAATACTGGAATGGGTTGCCATGCCCTCCTCCAAGGGATCTTCCTAACCTAGGGATTGAACCCAGGTCTCCCACATTGCAGGTGGATTCTTTACCATCTGAGTCACCAGGGAAGCCCAAGAATATTGAAGTGGGTAGCCTATATCCCTTCTCCAGGGGATCTTCCCGACCCAGGAATCAAACCAGGGTCTCCTGCGTTGCAACTGGATTCTTTACCAGCTGAGGTTCCTGAGAAGCCTATATTTTAGTATACTTTTATTTAAAATATTCTTGTGTCCCATATTATGCTTTGCATTCACTTCATACCCCATCCCCTTGCCCACTGAATATGTGTATATAACCCCTTGCCCACTGAATATGTGTATATAACCCCTTGCCCACTGAAAGTATCAAACTATTGTTGTTTAGTTGCTCAGTCATGTCTGACTCTTTTGAGACCCTATGGACTGTAGCCTGCCAGGCTTCTCTGACCATGGGATTTCCCCAGGCAAGAATATTGGAGTGGGTTGCCATTTCCTTCTCCAGGGGATCTTACAGACCCAGGGATCAAACCTGCATCTCCTGCTTGGCAGGCAGATTCTTTACCCCTGAGCCATCAGGGAAGCCCTATCTATCTGTATATCTTTGTTATTGGCCTGAAGAGATAGAGAGAAAAGAACATTGCACAACATGAAGCAGGCAAACTATTAATCTCCCTCAGTGGTTGCCCTTGCCTGTTCCTTTTTCAAAGCAGGTGAACAAATAGCAATGTTAACAATAAGCTAAAGCAAGCTCTTTTCTAATGAGAGAATTCTGTTAAATAAAGGTCAGCAGGAAAAGTAATAACACTCATTGTCTCTTGTTTATGGTCCACCTGCACATCACACAAACTTGCTCAAATTTCTCTCCTGAGCATTACCTAACCTAGAGTTTATCTAAATCAAATTACACTCCACCCTGGCTGGGGTTCTTTACCATTAATACACTAATCAGAACAGCAATGATGTTTTCAGATGCAACCTCTAAGGAAAATATGCACATTTTATCTCTTAAGCTGTCTTTCTCTACCCCTGCAATACTATGAAAAAGTCTCTGGACCAGTTAACCCAAAGGAAACTCTTAGTTTGAGAAAATCATGGTTATGTTGTTATAAAGGTAAATGAACAAGGAAGGAAGGAGTTTATGTTGTTTGTATGTTCTTACTTAATGGTGACTCTTTAGACTTAGCAGCCCAAAGAGAATTTTCTGTCTAATGTTCCCTTCGTAGAAAAATAATTTGTTTCAGCAAGGCATTATGCTAAAGGAGGTCCTCCAGGAGATTACAAATTTATCAGAAATTATTTCAAGTTGCAGGAGTTAAGAATGAGACAAATGCCTTAAGAAATGTACAGAGTACTTTGAGTATTTTAATAGAGAAATACTACAAATAGAAGCTAGTGTAAGTGAAAGAAAATGAAAGTCGCTCAGTCGTGTCTGACTCTTTGTGACCCCATGGACTATAGTGCATGGAATTCTCCAGGCCAGAATACTGGAGTGGGCAGCCTTTCCCTTCTCCAGGGGATCTTCCCAACCCAGGAACTGAACCAGGGTCCTGCATTGCATGGGGATTCTGTATCAACTGAGTTATGAGGGAAGCCCCAAATAGAAGCTAGGAGAGGACAAAACCCCAAGAAGAAACTGCAGGGTTAACAGGGTTTCAATCTCTCTACAGCAATTATGTGACAGTTAAGTTACACTAAGCAAGTTAGTTCACATCTATGTGCCTCAGTTTCCTCTTCCGTAAAACAGGGCCATAATACACCTAGAGAATTTGTGTAAGTCACACAGCATCACAATGCAAGGGAGCTAGCACAGTACCGCACTCAGTGGCCCCTCAAAAAACGGCCCCTCTTGCTTTCATTAATGTGGGAGTAAGTCATCGTGTCAAATATTACAGAGTTCAAAGAGGTAGAAGGGCTTTGGATTCTGTGATTTGGGATTGTGAAGTAGGAGATCATTTTCCAAAACAAAGGTAGAGCATTAAAATCAGTTTCAATGGCATAAAAAGACTGAGCAGATGGTGAGGAAGCAGACCATTCTTTAAAGGAAATTTTCCCCCAAAGGAAAGCAAGACTGAGAGCAGCTGACAAAGAGCCAATAGGGACATAGGTTCTTTCTTTTGATAGGCTGGCCACGAGGGCCTCTTGGTAGTTGATGAACAAGCATCTTAATTTTCAGGTAACATGTTGAATTCACACTGAATTCATCTCCTAGAAGTCCTATAACTCTGGGCAGTGGGCATTATCACTCTCATTTTAAGACAGGGAAACTGAAGTCCAAAGACATTGAAAGTCCTGCCCCAAGTCCCAGAGCAAATAATTGCAGAATCATCATTCCAGCCAGTTCCTCTGACTCTAACCCCTGGGCCACATTGCCTGCCTAAATATGGACCCATCACCTCTGCCTGTGGAGCCTGTTTCACCAATCACAGACATTTCCAGAGAAGATTTGGAGACAATAACCATGGAGAAATATTACCTCGTTTTTGATATGGTCACTGCTAACAAGACCTTAAAAATGTCCACAATGATACACACCATTTATCGAGCACTTTGTAGATGGCAGGCCCTTTATACAATATCGACTGTAGCTTGTGAGCCCATAGTAAGTTCAAGGCATTGTGCTAAGCATTTGACACACATTCTCTCATGCATACATTAGAACAGCTCCAGGAAATGAGTGCTCATAGTATTCCATTTTATGCTTGAGAAAACTGAGGCTCAGAGAGCAGTGGGCTTGCCCAAGGCAATACAACTTGTAAGTAGTGAAGCTGAGGTTCAAGACAAATCAGGCTGTTTCCCAAATTTTCAGGCATTTTATTTAACATCCACTGGCCATTTGACACATTTGCTGCCCTGGTGCCAACGTGCACAAGCTCCCCTGTGCAGGATGGACAGTGAGGTCCCAAGAAGACCATGCCCAGGGTTCAAGAAAAAACAGAGGGAAGCAGAGGACTCGTGCACGAAGGTCTTGCTAGCAGCTGACCCAGGCAATCTGCTTTCCTGTGGATTAACATCTATCTCTGCTCTCTCCTTACCCACTAAGTAAACCCCTAATGCATGGTGCTGGCCCTCAGCCAGATGCTGACCAAGGTTTACAGATATGACTCTAAATGATAACTGTCGAGGAATGATTTAACAGCACTTGCACCACCAGCTTCTACACTGAGAAGTAGTAAAAGACAAAGGAAAGTTAAGTAAAGGAGCAAAATGATTCATAACAGATTTTACATTTTTTTAACATATCATCACATGATTTTTCTATTTTTTCCTTAATCTTATCTTTTGAATAACAAAACAAAAAAAAATAATTCTATTCTTCTGCCAACCAACCTCCAAGCTAATTCAGGTTGACAACCCATTTCAGATAAAATATAAATTATGTCCTAATTCTCTTTACCTAATACTTTCCATAACCTAATACGTATCAGTGGCATCATAAGCTTTATTTCCTTCCCATCCCATTTTCCCAAAATTGACCTTGACCTTATCAGTGTAGTGCATGAGCTGCTTCCCTGTAAAATTACCTTTCCTCAGTCTAAGTAGAATTTGGATCACAGGTCCTTCCACTTCTATTGTTGTTTTTGTAACTGTTTTACTCAAGCAAACATAATAATTATCCCTGCTTTTCCTTAAATTTTAGAAATTTAAACACTCTATTACCCTGAAATTATTATAATTTGTATTCAAAAGTAATGACCTAATAAGCTATACATTTTAAGCCTCAGTGGTCTGCTGGATTTGTGAATAAATGCCACAGTCAATTCTAACAGCACCCTTAATAGTGTTTAGATTTCTTCCTTCTTACCTACGTAGTACAGTTTGATGTTATCTGTATTTCAAAGGCATATTAAGAGCTAAGGATTTCTTACTGGTATCTCCTCAATAAAGATTAACAAGAGAAAAAAAACCATCTTATGCCAAAGTGTTATCTCAGCTGAATTTTTATCACTGCTTGTCAACAAATTTCCTCTAAAATGATATCATATTAATTCATATTCACCAAAGCAAATCAATTTTAATAAAACATTAAAATGAAATTCAAACTGAACCTTCACCTGAAACATGAATTTCTAAATTGTTGTTCAACAAAAGTCACTTATGATTTATGACAGATATATGAAATGTGAGGAAGAAAACAGATTTTCTTTATTATCCTACCTAAGTACCATCTGGCATCATGCTAAAAAAAATAAAAACCAAAGAATTTGATTTGGGGCTAGCCTTGGTCTGGATGTGTTTACAAGATTAGATGAAAAATTTTTGAAAGATGTACTAGATATTGGCCAACATAAATTTTTAAGGATGCCTGTTGAGAACAAAATTAAAAAGCAGATACATGGGCAAGCCACTTGAGTGCAAGAAATGAGGGGGAGTGTGCCCCAGAGACAGAAAGGGACAGAGTATGGGGCTGAGGACAGGAAGGTCACCTAGCACTGGGCATTTGTTGGCTGGTTAACTTCAGAGATTCTTATACCAGGGATTGTTCATATTGGCTTTCCTGAAAATAAACTCAAGAGAGGTGATGGTAGGCAGAAAAGAGAGAGTAGATAACTGAAAGAAAGCATTGCAAAAGAATATCTCAGGACCAAACTATTTTAGCAAAAAATATTAAAATTAAATGGCAAAATGACTACTGTCTATAGTTAAATCCATTATGGAACTTTTATCATTAATGAAATAAAGTTATGAATTTTTACTAAAAAAAAAAAAAAATTAATAGCTAACATTTATTGACCAGACAGAATGTAAACCACAATCACAGAAAACTAACCAATCTGATTAGTTTAACTCAATGAAACTTGTCTAACTCAATGAAACTAGGAGCCATGCCATGTAAGGCCACCCAGGATGGATGGGTCATAGTGGAGAGTTCTGACAAAATGTGGTCCACTGGAGAAGGGAATGGCAAACCACTTCAGTATTCTTGCCTTGAAAACCCCATGAACAGTACGAAAAGGCAAAATGATAGGATACTGAAAGAGAAACTCCCCAGGTCAGTAGGTGCCCAATATGCTACTGGAGATCAGTGGAGAAATAACTCCAGAAAGAATGAAGAGACAAACCCAAAGCAAAAACAACACCCAGATGTGGATGTGACTTGTGATGGAAGTAAAGTCCAATGCTGTAAAGGCAATATTGCATAGGAACCTGGAATGTTAGGTCCATGAATCAAGGCAAATTGGAAGTGATCAAACAGGAGATGGCAAGAGTGAACATTGACATTTTAGAAATCAACAAACTCAAATGGACTAGAATGGGTGAATTTAACCCAGATGACCATTACATCTACTACTGTGGGCAAGAATCCCTTAGAAGAAAGGGAGTAGCCATCATAGTAAACAAAAGAGTCCAAAACGCAGTACTTGGATGCAATCTCAAAAATGACGGAATGATCTCTGTTAGTTTCCAAGGCAAACCATTCAATTACACAGTAATCCAAGTCTATGCCCCAACAAATAATGCTGAAGAAGATGAAGTTGAATGGTTCTATGAAGACCTACAAGACCTTCTAGAACTAATACCCCAAAAAGATGTCCTTTTTTTATAGGGGACTGTAATACAAAAGTAGGAAGTCAAGAAATACCTGGATTAACAGGCAAATTTGGCCCTGGAGTACAGAATGAAGCAGGGCAAAGGCTAGTAGAGTTTTGCCAAGAGAATGCACTGGTTATACCAAACACCTTCTTCTAACAATACAAGAGAAGACCACACATGAACATCACCAGATGGTCAATACCAAAATCAGATTGATTATATTCTTTGCAGCCAAATATGGAGAAGGTCTATGCAGTCAGCAAAACAAGATCACTCACCTAGAGCCAGACATCCTGGAATGCGAAGTCAAGTGGGCCTTAGGAAGCATCACTACGAACAAAGCTAGTGGAGGTGATGGAATTTCAGTTGAGCTATTTCAAATCCTAAAAGATGATGCTGTGAAAGTGCTGCACTCAATATGCCAGCAAGTATAGAAAACACAGTAGTGGCCACAGGACTGGAAAAGGTCAGTTTTCACTCCAATCTCAAAAATTGAATCAAAGTCTTGATTCACATTAACTCTGTATCTTTGGGTGAGTTGCTGGATTTTTCTGTATCTCCATTTATCTGAAAAATAGAGAAATAGAAAAATACTCTTAATCAATATTTTGAAGAAATTCCAAAAAACTGTATTTAATAATAACTTTAAGATGATATGGTTATAAGTAAATTTGAATGAATTTCTAATAAAGATTCAAAACAAATACTTATTAGATTTAAATCTTAAAACTTGAAACTATGCCTATTCCTCATATGTCATTAGAGAAAGTAACTTAAAATCACAGTGAGATTTAGAGAGTACATAACAATTTATATTTAAAGAAAAAATGTTTGTTCTCTCATCAGAATCACCTAAAACCATATTAGAAAAGATATATAAAAAAAAAAAGACAATTACCTCCTTTTTCTCTGATATAGAAAAAGTCACCCAATGGTAAATCAATTTAATTGCACCCTATTCACAATTATTGGACCGCTTTCAAGACAAAGCACTTATGCTTTTGCTTCTTTTTTAAAAAAAATTAACACTACTTCTATTAAATTAGTATAATTTAAATTCAGAATCAGTAGCCTAGTAAGATACTTAAAATGGGTAAAAAGATTAGAATGTGCCTCTCTGGCCTCAAGTTGTAAGCAAATAGTATTGATTACTACTCAGAAAAAGTACTATCTGTGTTAGCAAAAGCATATGGGTGTTACGTAAGGACATAGGTCTCTGCACATGACTTCATCATGGGTGGGAAGGTCAAGGGAGGACTTCCCAAGGTTGTCAAACAAAGTCTTCCTCAATTGTTAGCTGATGAGAATATATGACCAAGCCCAAAGTCCATGTTACTTTAACCTGGATTTCTCAAAGACAATGCTTTAGGATGAAAAGAGAGATGATATAAAGGGTGGACCTACAGACTATAGGAGCTGGCATATTAGAGCGTCCTCACTCGCTGCAACTGAAAGCCCCCATGCTACCTCCTGCTCAGGTTGACGCTTTGGAGTCAACTGGAAAGCTGCAAGAACAATGAGAGTCCAGAGGAAGAGTGCACAAAATATTTTTACTGTTTTTCAGCAATAAAACATCTCTTCACCATCCACAAAACTTTCCCTACCAAAGGGTCTGCTTCCCTGTCTATCAACTCCCTGTGCACAACAGCAAATGATATGATTTAATCTAATGGAATCAAACAAGGTTATGAACATAAGATTTTTTTATCTTTTTTAAATCTCTTGGCCACACTGTGTGGCATGTGGGATTTTAGTTCCCCGCTGACATCAGCCTGTGGCCCCTGCATTTGCAGCTCGGAATCCTGGCCAATGGACCACCAGCAGAGTCCCACGAGCGTGAGCTCTTCCATCTGAATTTGATCTCTGCTCTTCCATTACTAGCTGTGTCACCTTGGGGAAGCCACTTCATGTTTTCACTACCAGTTTCTGAATCTGGGGATTCTCATAATACTGACCTTGGAGGCTCTGGGGAAGTTTGCACAAAATAACACATATAAAATATGTGCTGCTATGATGGGTGATCAATCCAAACTTGTCAGGATTATAAATGTATCACTTATTTTCATGAAGACCTGTTTCACCATTACACTTACTGGGCATAACCATCTCCAGTGTATTGTAATTGTGGGGTGTGCATGTGTATGTGTTATGAAGTGTAGTTAACTTACAATGTTGTGTTAATATCTGCTGTACAGCAAAGTGATTCAGTTGTGTGTATATATGGATTCTCCAGGCAAGAATACTGGAGTGGGTTGCCATGTCCTCCTCCAGGGGATCTTCTCAACCCAGGGATCAGACCCAGTTCTCCTGCATTGCAGGCAGATTCTTTACCATCTGAGTCACCAGGGAAGCCCAAGAATACTGGAGTGGGTAGCCTATATCCTTTCTCCAGGGGATCTTTCTGATCCAGGAATTGAACAGGGGTCCCCTGCATTGCAGGTGGATATATATATTTCCATTCTTTTTAATATTCTTTTCCATTATGGTTTATCACAGGATATTGAATATCATTCCCTGTACTATACAGCAGGACCTTGCTGTTTACCCATTCTACATTTAATAGTTTGCATCTGCTAATCCCCAACTCCTACTCAATCCCTCTCCCAACGTCTTTCCCCCTTGTCAATCAGAAGTCTGCTCTCTATATCTGTGAGTCTGCTTCTGTTTCTTATATACTTTCATTGGTGTCATATTTTAGATTCCATATATAAGTAATATCATATGATATTTTTCTCTTTCTGACTTACTTCACTTAGTGTGATAACCTCTAGTACCATCCATGTTACTGCAAATGACATTATTTCATTCTTTTTTATAGCTGAGTAGCCACGTTTTCGGAGAAGGCAATGGCACCCCACTCCAGTACTCTTGCCTGGAAAATCCCATGGATGGAGGAGCCTGGTGGGCTGCAGTCCATGGGGTCGCTAAGAGTCGGACATGACTGAGCGACTTCACTTTCACTTTTCACTTTCAGGCATTGGAGAAGGAAATGGCAACCCACTCCAGTGTTCTTGCCTGGAGAATCCCAGGGACGGGGGAGCCTGGTGGGCTGCCGTCTCTGGGGTCGCACAGAGTCAGACACAACTGAAGCTACTTAGCAGCAGCAGCAGCAGCAGCAGTAGTTTTTTGAATTATAGTTTTGTCTGGATATATGCCTAGGAATGGGGCTTCTGAATTGTATGGTAATTCTAGTTTTAGTTTTTTGAGGAACCTCCATACTGTTTTCTATGGTGGCTGTGCCAGCTTTATGTGTGTGTATTTTTGTTTACTCAGACACATTTTCTCTTATTCTTAATACTAACTCCATCCAAGAAAAAAAAAAAAAAAAGAAGAATATGGTCTCTGAGATCAAGGGGTTTGCAATTAAGTAATGAAAGTGTACGAAAAGTGTGCAAGTGGTAATACATTGAAAAATAGAGTTGCCAAATCTCGTACAAGACCTGTGGCTTTGGGACCACGAAGAAGGAGAATGCGAATTCTGACTGTTTGGAATGACTATGATATGCTATACCATAGAAGGTTGAATATTTTATTTTCGGCCTAAAATAAGGGTTTGAATAAAAATTAGCAGTGAAAAGTAAAAAATAGATGTCCTAAAAATTAAAAAGTTGAAAATAGATGCAACTGGGAGGTTCAAGGGATGCAGGGAATAAATAGAAAAAAACTGACAGATGAGCAGAATTTTAAAGCCCAGGAAATAGGGGAAACAGTGCTGGGCAGAGTTCCTTGGGGGATCAGAGAAGGAGTGGAACTGGTAGAAGATGGACCTGCTTTGGAACATTTTGCGTTGAGACAGAGAAAGGATGTCCAGATGAGACTGTCTCCCTGTGAGGGCAACTTGCTCCTCAGGAGTCAGATGTAGATTTCAGAGCCATTTTTCATGGATGTGATCACTTAAACTTAAGCAATCACTTTGCTAGAGAGAAAAAAATCAAGAATTTAAGAACAATTAGAAGAAATCTGTGAGAAGTGGCTACCCCTTTGGGACTCACAGAGATCCAGTATTAAAGTGTTGGGGGGGATGTGTAATTTCCTTGGTTCTGTCTCGTCGCAGCAAAAATTTGAAGTGATGGACAGACCAGTGTTATAGCTCAGTTTTATTAGGAAAAACAAAGGATAGTACACCCTCGAGGAGTGAGCGAAGACCAACCCAAAACATGAGAAGAGAAGAGAATCCCGCGGCTCAATTTTGGCTCCTCTTTTTATGTTTTTTTCTCCTCCCCCTATGCCTGCCCTATGCAAATTGGGCTAGCCAGGAGGGCTGCTTGTTTTACCTGAGGTCCTCACTCCAGTCCTTGGACCTTCCTTTGTTCTATTTTTGTGGACTTTTCCTTTCTTTGTCTTTTAGCCACTGCCAGTTTCGACTTCTTTTTCCTATTCTACCTACCTAACATTCCCCACTCAAGGGATGGGAGGCCCAACCGAATTGGCTACTTCCTGCTGAACTGGGACAGCAAGGGGCATTGCTAGTCTCAATGAGTCCTTATAGTGGTGTCCTTACAGTGGTGTCCATCTAAGGGTGAGTGATATTTTCTGTGGTCAGCTGTAGCTTTATATATCCTTGTTGAACTGGCACTGCATGTTGTAGCTTGTTGACCTGGGCAGAGACAAAATAGGTTAGACAATTGATAATACCTGGAGCAATCATAAGCAGCATCAATATGGTGATAACAGGGATTAGTAGGGGCATTAGCCAACTCCAAATTGCCCATAGCCAGGAGAAGGATCCCCCAAAGACAGACTGCAGCTACCCTGAGAACTTTCCAGCTCATTCTTTGAGATCCAGTAGGATCTGAGTGTTTTTCTTGAGGACTATGTGGGCCTTCTCCCCTAAATGAATGGTGGCATGTCAGGAGTTAACCAACTTCCATTGGAGATTCCCAGGCAGAGAAAGGAGTTCCTCCTTTTGGAACCATCCCTTATTATCTTCTTGAAAGCCCTCACTCTTAGCTTTAAGAGTCTCACCTTCGGTAAATGAAGGAGTTTCTGGCAAATTAGTCTGTGGAACTAAGGTGGCAACCCCTATTAGGTGATTATTCTGTAATGCTGCTCTCTTAGCTGCCACTGCTTGGTTCCCTCGTGCCATTTCCATGCTCCCTTTTTGGTGTTCTTTACAACGGGAGATTGAAACCTCAGTGGCAGATGAATTGCCTCCAAGAGCCTAAGGATTTGATCACCATATATGATTGGGGGCCCTTGGGTGGTCAATGGCCTCTTTCTTTCTAAATAGCAGCATGTGCATGTAGCACCAGAAAGGCATACTTGGAGTCTGTGTAAATGGCTACTCTTTTTCCTTTTCCCAGGTCTAGAGCTTGAGTCAGGACTATGAGTTCAGCCAATTTCAGCCAATTGGGCTGAAGTACCTGGTGGTAAAGGTTTAGCCTGTATGGTCTCAGAATTGGAGACTACTGCGTATCCAGGTCTTCTTTTTCCATCCAAGACAAAGCTCCTTCCATCAGTGTACCAGATTCCTTCAGGACTGGTCAAAAGATCTTCTGACAATCCTTCTCAGGTTTTGTCCAATGGTCCAAAGTTTCTAGCCAAGAGTGAAAGGGGAGAGAGCCCTCAGGTGTAGGCAAGTGGGTAGCTGGGTTAAGAACCTCACAAGGAGATGTAGTCAGGCCTGGATTATCCATCAGCACTACTTGATATCTGAGGATCCTTTGATCAGACGTCCATAAATGGCCTCTCTGATTCAGGAGTTGTTTCACTTGGTGGCTGATAAAAATAGTTTGCCCCCAAGAGAGAGTTTTAAAGCATCTTCTATCATGTCTGCAATAGCTGCAAGATTGCAAAGGCAGGGAAAGATCTCATCCCAATATGGGAGTTGGATACTATGGGACCACCAAAAACTGATGGGAAAGCATTTGTCCATCCTAGAAATGAAGAAGTGCTTGGGTGAATCTTTTCTAATTATTTTTCCTGTAGCACCCAAAATGGTACAAATTTGGGAGTAGGAGATCAGGACAGAGTAAGAAGCCCCTGTGTCAACCAAGAAATTCTCAGACCTACCTGCCACACTTAGTTGCACCTTGGCTCCAGGCCCATGATGGTTATCTGTGACAGGTGGGCTGACTGGAGCGGGTGACTTCAGTCAGTCCTATTGAACCATAGTGAGGGAAGGCTTGGTGCTTGACCTTGAGGCTCTTGGGTCCCGAGGGAGAGTGCCACCCAATGTTTCAATTGATGATATTTATAGACTTGTCACTGTTTGAACACTCTTTGGCCCAATGTCCCACCTATCTACAGATTAGGCATTTGCCTCCGGCATTGTCCTTTAAAGACTCGGGGTTTACCATAGGACTTCCTTGGATGGCGGCCAGCATCTGGGCATGGCTTGTCTCTTTCCTTTTCTCCCTTTCCTGGGTCTTGGCCTTCCTCTCCTGTTCTCTGTTATTGGAGGCTGTCTGGACCATCTCATCTAAAGAGGCAGCAGGGTCTTGCTGCTGGACCTGTTGTAACTTTATCCTGATGTCTGATGCACATTGGGACAGGAATTTGTTCTTTAAAATCACCTGTCCCTCATAGGAGTCTAAGTCCAGATTGGTAAACTTTTGGACAGCCTCTTTTAGCCTTTCCAGAAAGGCAATGGGGTTCTCATTGGGCTACTGAGTTATTGCTGAGACCAGGCACAGTCCCACAACTGATAGGCTTCCTTTTATTTTTATGGGTGGACTTCATTAGGGGTGAGTCTTTCTGAAGCTTATCCTACCCAGTACTGTTGCAACCTGAGAACCAGGCGTCCTCAGTTCAGTGTGCAGATCCCCAGGCATATTGAGTCATGACAACCTCCTGGATATTGAATCCCTGGGCAGGTCGAGGCATGTCGGCCTCCTGAGAATTGGGTCCTTCAGCACGTCGAGGCATGTCGACCTCCTAGGACCCTTGGACTGGCAAATCCCCAAGCAGGTTGAGGCGTGACAACCTTTTGAGGGCCATATCCCTAGGCATGTCGAGGCAGGTCGACCTCCTGGGACCCCTAGACTGAAGTTGGGAGTGCCCAAGGTCTCCAGTGTGACCAATGCTTGGTGGGATTAAGGGGTTATAATTTTAACTAATTGCTGGTTTGTCCACCAGGATGGGAATAGATATCATGATGTAAAGCAATCTAGACTTCCCTGGTAGCTCAGACGGTAAAGCGTCTACCTTCAATGCGGGATACCTGGGTTCAATCCCTGGGCTGGGAAGATCTCCTGGAGAAGGAAATGGCAACCCACTCCTGTAATCTTGCCTGGAAAATCCCATGGACAGTGGAACCTGGTAGGCTACAGTCCATGGGGTTACAAAGAGTCTGACACAACTGAGCGAATTCACTTTCTTTCACTTTCAAAGCAATCCAAGCCTGTGCCCTGAGACTAGGAACCTGGTGAAACAGCCATAAGCCTTATCCTCTTGTTGCTCTGAGGGAACATAAGTCACTGATTTCCTCCCCTAGTCTTCCATAAGAGCAGTTTAGGGTGTTTCCAATGGTAAACGTTTCATTGTCATAGACCCACTTTAGGTAATAACAGAAGTAATGACAAAGGAGTGGGTTATCTGGTCCTGTTAGGGACATTAAGAATATTTTAATAAGTGGGGTGGAGCTATATTGCCTACAAGGGGCAGGGTCCTGGTTGTAAGAGTTAGTAAGTAGCTTAAAGACAAGGCAACAGACCAGATGTTCCATAAAAGCAGAGTGGGGATTTGATCTGGGGGTATGTTTGTAACTTTAGGAGAAGGGTGGTAACAGTTTGTGCCCAAACGGCCTGCAGGGCTAACTCCCAAAGTGGTAAACATTATCCCTGGAAGCCCAATTGCCCTTGAAGGGATGCCACCCACAAATGGACTTCTAGCAGGCATTGTGTGCCTGTCACCTGCCCTATCGGGTTCACTGAGAAATGCTGTTGTGGCATTGGTTGTAGGAAACATGGAAGATGAGGCCTAAATATTGAGAAGGATTGGATATTATATAGTATTTCTCTCCCAAGGGCCAGCTATTTTCTGGTTGTCCCTCCAGAATATTATAGAGGCAACACTGTGGGCCTGGACAGGGCTCAGGAGAAGAGCATAAAACAGGAAGGAAGGGGGCAGGGCACAACTTTTGAAAGAATGACATAGCACAAGGGCATAACATAAACCTATTAATATCAAGTGGGGTCCAAGATGACAAGTCAAATTCAACTAAACCTTGTTCCTCAATCTGCAAGATAAACGACACACCCAGAGGCACCAGAACAGTTCCAAGTCACTGTCCAAAGACTGACGAGTGGGTGGTCCCCCAGTTGTTGGAATGATCCTCCAGCTCATTAGCATATGAAATCACCCAGCCCCTAAATAATCACATCACATTCCATGGCCACTCCCCTCTGTGATGGCCCACACTCTTGGAGTGTGCTTCTCTCTGAATCCGAACAAATCCACCTCTCTCACTGAATTTTTTTCAATGAGACATCAAGAACCTGAGCTCCATTACATCCTGAAACCAGGCATCATGGGTTTTGGCTGGGCTCAAGCCTCGGGAGAGAGGAGCTGAAGGACAGAAGGAGAAAGCAGTAAGAAAAACAAGCCAAGGAATCCCCATTATAACCTGCCAGAAAACCTGCTAAATACCTGACCTGTGCTCACAGTTTTCCTTGGCCTGATCCTTGGCACAAAGAAGACTGAGGTCAGAAGAACCCCCTGCTTGGGCAACAGCTACTAAGTAGCTCCTGCCAAAGTCCCTCAATTGCACCCACTGCTACTCGCCTGTTCATGGGGGGTTAGAGGAAACAAGAAATGAGAGACTGTAAAGGAATTAAGATTTTGTTATCCATATGTCCTTTCAGTCATAGGGGCGAGGACTTCCTACCCCAACCAGAGGTCTTCTGGAATCTGAGAATGAGTCACGTGAGCTTTCTCCCAGTCACGTGAGCTTTCTCCCAAGTTTGTTTTTGCCATCCTGGTTTCCAGCACACTGGGCTTCTTGTCACTTCCACTGTGCTGGGTTTTATTCACACTCAGCTTCTACCATGGGAGCTTTCACCAAGTTGGGCTTCTGCTGTGTTTGGCCTCGCCTCACGGGGGCTGAGCTGAGGTTGTTTGAACCAGGTTAAATCTGAGTCACAGCACCATATATGTTGGGGGTGTGTGTAATTGCCTCAGTTCTGTCTTGCTGAAGCAAAAATTTGAAGTGACAGACGGACCAGTGTTATAGCTCAGTTTTATTAGGAAAAACAAAGGATAATACACCCTTGAGGAGTGAGGGTGGGCTGACCCAAAACACACGAAGAGAAGAGAAGCCTGTGGCTCAATTTTGGTTCCTCTTTTTATATGTTTTTTCTCCTCCCCCTATGTCTGCCCTATGTAAATAGGGCTAGCCAGGAGGACTGCTTGTTTTACCTGAGGTGCTTACTCCAGTCCTTGGACCTTCCTTTGTTCTATTTTCTCAGGCTTTCCCCTTCTTTGTCTTTTAGCCACCACCGTTTTGGACTCCTTTTTCCCATTCTAACTACCTAACAATAGGAATCTTTGGGGGCCTGGGGAAAGAAGCCAAGAGTATGTGGATTTCCAGAAGCCGACGGGAGAGAGAATTTCACAGAGGCTGTGATGATGGGGAATGTCATCCTGCAGAGAGCCTGGGGAGGATGAAGACATGTGGTAATCCCAGAGAAAGTCACATCAGGGCTGCCCCGGAGTGGAACTGTAGAGAGGGAAAACTAGGAGGGATGACAATGCAGGGAATAGTAAGCTTGAGGGACAAGGGAAGGTGTTTTATTAAGATAACAGAAGGCTGAGCCCATTTGTGGATTGATGAGAAGGAGCCAGTAAAATGGATTAAAGTTGAAGAATAAACAAAGATTAATTAATATTCCAAGGCCTCAGAGCCTTGGTTATCAACCCTTTCTGAATACTAGGCTCACCTAGGACCCTTAAAATAATGCTAATGTCTGGTCCTGATCTGCAGAGATTCTGATTAAATTGTTTTTGGATAGGACAGGCTCATCTATTATTAATTAGTTCTCCCAGGTAATTTTAATATATTTTCAGGTGAGGGAACCATCGACTTATAAGAACTGGGCACTGGATTAAGGCCACAATAGAGGGTCACTTTGGATGACAAAGGCACTCTTCTTCCTCTAATATTGGGATGGGGAATGAAGAAAAGATGAATTAAGAGCAGAAGAAAAAATACTGAAAGAACTCAAGATGCATGATTTCAGTCTAAGAAAGGAGGTGAGATGCTTCAAATAAGGGGGCAGGAGTGACATTAAGTCATAAAAGAAATTAAAATGTCTGAACAACTACCAGGATTCCGCCAGGAATAAATAAAGTAATTATCCATTTCCTGCTTCATTCTCTCCACCCTTATTTGTGAACCAACATAGAAACATGTCTGTCCTGTCATAGAAAGGCATTACTGTCTTTCTGGTTCCTCTTCAGAAAAAGAGAAGAAAAAGAAAATTTATAAACAGGAAAGATCTAGAAAAATTAAATTATAGAACCTCAGTGAATGATGGCTCAGCAGTGAAGAATCCAACTGCCAATTCAGGAGACTTGGGTTCCATCCCTGGGTCAGGAAGATCCCCTGGAGAAGGAAATGGCAGCCTACTCCAGTAATCTTACCTGGGAAACCCCATGGACAGAGGAGCCTGGCAGCCTACAGTCCATGGGGTCACAAAAGTGTTGGGCCCAACTTAGCAACTAAGCAATAACATTAATTAAGAAGGAGAACATGTAAGTTGCAGACTCAGATCTCTGTGAAATCACTTTGATTTCGTCCATGGAGGCATCTTGAGATCAATTCATTCAACTCTTCCCATGTCAATGATGAGTAAACTGAGATGCAGAGAGATTCTGTGGTTCAACCAGAACAAATAGCAAGGAAGTGCCACCAAGACCCCTTGAAATAAAATCTTCTGATTCTCAGCCTGGTGCACACCATTCCTGTACACACTCAGCCTCATGAGCTCTGTGGTTGAGTTCCAGTAAGCAAAATGGCAGTAGCTCCTCAGGGAGGATTAATAAGAAATCTGTAAATTGCTTTTAGCTCACTGTGAGGGGAAAAAAATGTTCAATTTCTTCTTTATTACTATTATTATGTGAACCAGATTGAACTGCTGCCGCTCTTAAGAGTTTCTTACGATAGTGTGAAGTTTCCCATTTTAACCCAAGCCAACGCTTTACCATCTGAGTCACCAGGGAAGCTCTATAAAGTACACAGATAACTGTAATAATTCACTTGCCACATTCAGTACATCATATGAAATACAGGCAAAGAGAAAGAGGAAAACTTGCAAGCATAGAGAAGCAGCAAGACCGAGCCTGGAAAATTATAAAAAGCAAACAAATAAAATAAACACATTCCAGGTAATTAAGAAAGAGCAGTGTGTAGTGACAAGATTGGTGTGTCTCCTGAACTGCCTAGCTGCAGTTCATGGACAGAGGCTTTCACCCCCTGAGCCTGGGTTTTATCTGGAAAGCAAGATGAATGAGCTATCTATCTGTCAGATCCTTTCTATTTTTGACTGTCTGTATTCTAATTTTTGCCATAATCCTCCACAAAAGTGTTCTGAAATAGTTTAAAACAAACTACATAGACTATCTCATGGATCATGTTTCCAGTTCTTTTTAAATTATAAATAAATTTATGTCTCAACTGCAGGTTTTTTTATCTGCAAAGTAAAGGAGTCCTGGGTAGATAGTCTCCCCTCGCAGCTCTGTGCTTGCATGGCCTTTTCCCTGCTGTCGGTTAGTTGCACCAGGCGCAAGGTTAGTTGCTATTTACCTTCCATGGTTGAATGGTCTGTTCCCTCCTCCCACACAGCCAGAGGGCACTGACCAATGAGTACTGTATTTTGGTACAAAGGTCCCCGGGCACCTTGCTCCTTCCTGTTTTTCTTATCCTATTTGAGTGTTTAGCACACTCTTGGGTCTTCTGAGGAGCCCTGTGGGCACGGTGAAAAGAACTGAGAGAAAGAAGCAAAGCACAGAGTGATATGACAGGGTGCCATGCACTGTAGGTAAGCTGACTCTCTCGGAGAACTGTGTTATTTTTACATTCATCCGCTTGAATTAGGCAAGGAATCAGTGGTGGTTGCTATTCTGAAAGAAGCTACAATTAAATAGAAAGGGACTGGTTTCAATGTTTCAGAAAATGGCTAGAAGATGGAAAACTAGAGAATGCCATGTTTAATTCCTGCCTCTGGAATTAACTGTGTGACAACAGACTTACAGCTGAGGGAGATGATAACTCATGGGAATGCCTCTTTCTTAGAGAAGGGATTTGCCTTCTCTCAGTTGGATTTAGGGTTGTTTCTTGATTCTTGTATGTATGAGAAATATTTTCAAAAATGGAGTGATGTTAATTCATAAGTTGCAGGTTTCAACTGTAATAAACTCTCAGTCTTTCACATTCTCAATTATTTTACTGTCAGAATTTTCTTTTGTTTGATCAAATTTTTGAAAGAATATCTGTCTAGACATGCAAATTGACTTGGAGAAAGAATACAAACATCTAGATGACTAGAAAAATATTTTAATGGATGGTTGTAGGCAACAAGTCTTTGATCATTACTAATATCAACTATTCAGTTTTGAGTTTAGATCTCTAATTGGTATTGCACACTCAGAAATTTTCTTAAACATATGTAACAACAGTGTTATTTTATAGGGGACTTTCTTGCTCTGAAAACTAGAGCACAGTAATTTTAGTGATGAGAAAATATTAATATATACAAATTCAAACCAACAGCAATTCACGGATCCCTAATATTCCAATATGCTCTGCTATATCTCACCCGTTTTGCAAAATGATTATTAATAGCCTGACTGCAAAGTTGCTTAAGATATATTTCATTTCAGATTAGGCATAATTTTTTTTTCTTTTAGATTATACAGATGCATTGTTAAGGTCATTTTCATTCCCTGTATTCGGTTTATTTTCCTTGTTTTAAAAAAAAAAAAGTGTATACCTACACACACACGCCAAAAAAAAAAAAAAAACAACTTGAAACAAAGGGGGAATGAAGGAAAGGGAGAAAAGAGAGGGGGAGGAAGAAATGAAAGGAAAAAAGATTTGGCAAGTAATTAGTTCTTTTGATTATTTCACATCACCAAATGGAATACTTCAGGTCTTTCTAAAACCTGTGCACCGCTTATTTCAAATGCTTCACTCTGAGGGGCAGATTTATTAGCAACAACTGAGAGTACTAGCGATAAGGCAGGTGGAAACCCAAGTAACTGACAACCCATCAGGAGGCCTTTGTCTGAGAACCCAAGATGAACAGGCAATGCTGACAGTCAAAGGGACAGAGACTTCTATCTGGAGGACATTTCTCACAAGACCAAATAATTCAAAATTAAACTGAAGATAACTCCCCAGCAAAGCAACTGCTATCCCAAATTTACCCTTAGGATTCTTCTTTGAAGCTTGAGATCACCGTGGTGGGCAAACAAGCTACTCTGAGCCCTACAACAGAACTCAATAAAACAGTGGTCAGTCAATCAATAAAATGTAGATATTTCAGATCCAAAGCCAAAGTTTTCTTCCCCTAAATGTACTGAAATAATTGGCTTTTCTCTTCTTCAAAGCACATTAGACTTAACCGACATAAAATCATAAGGGTTTTAAACATTAGGTAACATTTTTGAGCACTACAAGTCAGACATATGCTAAGTGATTGCTGTCTTGTCTTTTAACAGAATCTTTGAAATTACTCTATGAAGTGCTATTTTTTAATCCTCAGATAAGGACACTGCAACTTGACCAAAGTTGCCCAAGATACCATAGCTAGTAAATAGAGGAACCAGGGTGCAAACCTAACACTGCCTGACTTCAAAGTCCATACTGTCACCCATTACACCTTTTCACTCCTTAGAGACACACTTCCTTATTTTCCAGATGTTCCTGGACACACAGAAGCCCACAGTAGAATATTTTCTGAGGCTAAAAGGGCTACCACATATTTCCTCTGAATTCCCCAAAATGTCAAGGATAATAAATACTAGGCACACAGTTCAGTTCAGTTCAGTTCAGTCACTCAGTCGTGTCCGACTCTTTTCGACCCCATGAATCACAGCACGCCAGGCCTCCCTGTCCATCACCAACTCCCGGAGTTCACTGAGACTCACGTCCATCAAGTCAGTGATGCCATCCAGCCATCTCATCCTCTGTTGTCCCCTTCTCCTGCTCCCAATCCCTCCCAGCATCAGAGTCTTTTCCAATGAGTCAGCTCTTCGCATGAGGTGGCCAAAGTACTGGAGTTTCAGCTTTAGCATCATTCCCTCAAAAGAAATCCCAGGGCTGATCTCCTTCAGAATGGACTGGTTGGATCTCCTTGCAGTCCACGGGACTCTCAAGAGTCTTCTCCAACACCACAGTTCAAAAGCATCAATTCTTCAGCGCTCAGCTTAGGCACTTGAAAAATGATTCTTGAACTGAATTCACAAATGAAAACTCTATTCTCATGCGTTATCCTCTCACTATGCTATGAAACAGTATGAATTCATAAAATTTATTCATAAAGATAATGTTATTTGAAGAGGAACAAGATGGTATTATGAATAATAGATTTCAATCTATTAAGCACAGAGCTACAGCCACAGTTTAATAGGATAATGCAAGGATTATTATAAAATCTTAAGAGATTACTGTAAGTGGCACATGATCTCCTTTGCTATCAATAATCACAAAGCAATGCTGAGAACTAGGCTTTCTTGTTTATTTGTTTTTATACAAAAGCTCTATGGAGTGTGCAACTACACTAGAGTTGGAACAGCCAGCTTTCAGTTTCAGTTCCAAAACTCAGTGGCTGTTTGACACAAAGCACAAAACTGATCCCTTTGAGCCTAAGTCTCCTCATGGTTAAAAGTAGAGGCGGATCAGACTAGATGATTTATAAAGTTCTTCCTACTCTAACATGCCATCATTCTGTAATATTGCTGCATTAGATTCCAGTGTTAGCACACCTGGAAATGCCCACTTTGTAATTTTTTACCTTTTGCAAAAAGCTCTGTGTCAGGAGATCCAAAAGACACTTTATGGCACAACTCAGTAGGAAAAGAAATACAGCAGCCTTTTAGCCACAAAGCTGTGATGCAGCAGCGATAGTGTGTAGGTAAGGGGGCAGGAAATCCAGTTGTCTGATTTGGTATGTGTGTGCGTGTATGTGTGAGTCAGTTGGTCATGTCCGACTCTTTGTGACTCCATGGACTGTAGCCCTCCAGGCTCCTCTGTGCACTAAATTCTCCAGGCAAGAATACTGGAATGGGTTGCCTTTCCCTTTCCAACCCAGGTATCGAATCTGCATCTCATTATGTCTCCTGTATTGGCAAGCAAATTCTTTACCACTAGCGCTACCTGGAAAGCCCTCTGCTTTGGTATAGTCAAGGTCAAATCTCAAATAACATCACTAAGACTTAGCATACTTGGAATTAGTATAAATACAGTTTCTAGTAACATCATACATAACACAATTTTATAGGGAGACACCTGGGAAGTACCAGTGATGCCTTCTATGGCTACCTCTCTGATCACTATCTTAAGTAACTAATGTAACCTTTCTGAATCTGGGTTTCTCCATGAGAAAGAAGAAAGAGCTGGCATGGATAAGTTGCCTAGCTCTAGAACAAGGAGCATTACTGTGTTAGGAAAAAAAATATGTTTGGATTTTGGTGATCACTTGCTGCCTTCTATGTGTAGTGGTTCCTGATAAATGAGGCTCTGCTGTTGACTGAGCAGATGACAGCTATGACCACTAGCATAGCTAGACCAGGACTAAACTGCTCTACATAATTAGGGGGAAAGACTGAGAAGCCCCCACAGAGAGGATTCTGGGAAAGGAATCAGTAAAGCTAAATGTTGGCACCAAAGAGGGGATAAAGGGATAGAAAAACCCAAGAAATAAAAGGCTAAGAAAAGAGACCTGGGGGAAAATGCTAGGCTTTATAAACTCTCTTTTTTGCCTCTAATTTTAAGATGTCAGTAAAGTGTACACTCTTCAGTAATGCTTTGGTGCAAATGAGTTCTTTATTCTGAAGGTAAAAATTATTAATAAAAATTATTAAGTCCAACTTCAGAGGCTATATGGAGGAATGGCTGATGTGTGACTTAAAAAGCACCCCAAGGACATGTACCATTATCTATTGATGAATTCGCAATATTGATAGCAACGTAGAACAAAAGTTCTCCTCAACTGAGCTGTAACCATACTGTGTCTAGGTTCAGGTCTAGATAAGACATTTCAGCAGAGCTTTCAACCCTTTAGAGGCCGTTAGAGGCCGAGTCCAGTGAAGCTGGAATTCAGACAATAGGTACTGATGGGAGCTTGGAGCTAGAAACGCATGCCTGTAGAAAGGCATTCACATTCTTTTTGCTTTTTATTTTTTGTTTAAAAACAAAACAAATAAAAAAAGACATTGTGCCAAGCAAAACACATCTGTGGACCAGAACCAGACAGCTTGCAGTCTCTGAAAGAGTCATTATCAAATCAAAGGACATTCAGAGGAGAATGGTCAGGATAGGAAGTAACACACAATCATGCAGTATATGAAACAACTGAGTAAACGGAATGCTTTAATTTGAAAACAAGCAGCCCCTGGGGAACCTAGCAATTGTCTTCAGAGTATTCAAAGACTGTACACAAAGCAAGTGTTTAAGTGTTTTATATTCCCTTAAGGTGCAGAACCAAAAAAATAGGGGGCAACCTTTAAGGATTAAATGAGCTAATATTTGTAAAGCACTCAGAGCAGTGTCTGCACAGAGTTAGGACTGTACAGATACCTAAATGCACTTGGAAGTCAGAGTTGTTCAAGGTTTAAATTGGCTCTCTGATGGGTGATTGGAGGGTACCTCATGGGATGGTTGGGAATTCTTCAATATTCTGAAGAATAGAAAGGCCACTCACTCTTGGATACAGTGTCCAGACCTGGCTGGTTCTCTAAGGTAACCTGTAAATTTGAGGTCCATTGAATGGGCATAAGTAAACAAAGTGAAAGACATCCCTCCTACTGAATGGTCTTGCATCACATTTCCTTTCTCAGGTAAGACTCATCCCAGCTTTTAGATGGTAACCAATTGAAGTTGTACATCAAGCCCCCATAAAAAATTAAGTATGGGGGTGGTATATACAACCATAGAAAGTAAAAGTAGTCTCAATGGATATGTGGGGACTGTGGAAAGGAACTGTCAGAGGTGCCCCCAGAGTCCTCCAGCTAAGATCTGGTGGGTACAGGCACAGTGATGAAAAATATCAGCATTTAGCTTCTCTAAATCTCTCAGAGCCTCCCTTATAACTTTTTGTCAGACCAAGTTGATATTGGATCATTCAAAATACAAATCCATGTCTCAAAACTCCAAAACTATGGAAACTAAGAGCCACAACAAAAAGACTAAGATGTGTACAAAGTACTATACTTGTAAAATATTGAAATTCTGATTATGATGGGTACCATATATCACAGAAGGATAGTGATCAATATAAGGACAATAGTGTCCAAAACTAACTTAAGAAACTCAGTACTGATGTAGGTGTAGATAATAAACTGCTGAGACCATGGTATGTAATCTGGGGGGAGGGGTCAGGAACTGGATCCAAATAATAACTGCTGCATTGTTGCTTTGCGTAAAGTGGAACAGTTGGAGAAGTAAAATGCTGGGAATAAGGATTTATCAAGTACCTGCTTTTGATCAGGTACCATGCTGAATGCTTCACAAGCATTACTTTATCTAATCTTCACATTAACCTTGAGAAAAAGATAATTTGCCCCATGCTATACACAAGAAAATTAGAGCTCAACTTAATAAACTTGCCCAGCTCTTATACACTTCTGATGGGTTATGAATCGATAAAAACTCTTTGGAGAGTAATTCAGCAGAACTTATCACAAATTTTAAGGAGCAAAACTATTGCCTCAGCAATTCCATTTGTAGTTGTGTACTCCTTGGAAAGACTTTCACAAGTGTGTAAGGGTATTATGTGCAGTTATTTCCACTGCAGCATTGTTTGTAATATTGAAAATCTGGAGACAACCCAAAGGTTCTTCAGTAAAATAACCAGTATATGTCTATATTCCAACATATTTGGAATCCAATAAAAAAAAAAAACTGAAACAGATGAAGTCAAAAGTAAAAATATTACATGTAGCAAATCAACTTTTATTGATAGTATATATACTTCTATATGTACATAATAAAAGACCTGGAATAGAACCTGCCAAGTGATTGATAGTAGTTATATCTAGAGAATAAAAGTGAGAAGCTGGAGTGAAAGAGACCACTTACTACCTTCTACTCTTCTGTATTATATAAACTGTTAAGCAAACAGGCGCTGTGCTGTCCCATTTAAAAAAAAAAAAAAAAAAAAGATGGAAAGTCACACTGAATGCAAGATCACACAGTCACTAGCAGTCACAACTCTGCACAGTGCTTCCTCCAGGATCTACTTCTATGTTTACAGTTGGGGAATTCTCCCCTCTGAATTGTGTATACGCTATCTAGGACAGCAAATGGTGTAAAGTAAAACTACCTGAGAGAGTAGGCAAAAACTTTCCAAGGAAAATCAATTAAAGCATGGACAGAGGCCATGGAAGCCACCATAAACACATTTTCCTGCCAAAAAAATGAATACACATTTCTAGACGTGAAGCTTTATACAAAACAGTGCTGTGTCACATGAGTTCGTTTTCCCAAGAATGCAGCTCTTTATAGCATTTCCAACTGTTAAATTGTCCTGGCAGGCATGACCAGGTCCACACAGTTGTCACTGTCACCCCACTTTCACGTACTCTATTTATCAAGTCTTTATATCTCCAAATTTAAACCTTTAGCCTCTCCTCTGGCTTTTCTCAGATAGTATCGTGCTGAAATTCAGGATTCTAATAAATCACATTGTCACAGTGTAAATCTCATGGCTGGCAGAAGAGTTGCTGCTGCTGCTGCTGCTAAGTCATTTCAGTCGTGTACGACTCTGTGTGACCCCATAGACAGCAGCCCACCAGGCTTCCCCTTCCCTGGGATTCTCCAGGCAAGAACACTGGAGTGGGTTGCCACTTCCTTCTCCAATGCATGAAGGTGAAAAGTGAAAAGGAACTCGCTCAGTCGTGTCCGACTCCTAGGAACCCCATGGACTGCAGCCTACCAGGCTCCTCCATCCATGGGATTTTCCAGGCAAGAGTACTGGAGTGGGGTGCCATTGCCTTCTCCAAAGGAGAGTTGAGGTGCTTCCAAAAAAAACTTTGGTAGAGAAAATAGGAATGCTAAAACCCAGGAAGCCTGTAACAATCTACAATTGGTCCAAGTTAAAGACAAGACTGTCCAAACAATTTTGAAGTCTAAAGGAAGTTGAAAACTAGTTTGTGAATTTTTGCTCTTGTAAAAAGTTACAAAATGTGGGTTTGGTCTCTTTTGCAAGGTTAATATTATATTCATTTTTAATAAGAAGAAATAGTTTGGTTTTTCTCTCCTACCATGTTCTTCTAGCACAACTGATCAGCAATTTTCTATTTCAGCTATTTTTATATGTACCTGTTAATCAGCACAGTAAACTCAGGGCTGAACCATATACACACATCTCATAAATGGAACATTTTAGGATGTGTGTATACAAGACAATATGTAATCAACTGTCCCTCTACTCGAAAACTTGTTTCCAAATAAAAATTTTAAAAACATCCCTTTCAGTGTAACAGAACATTACTTAGTAAAATATCAAGAGCTATGACAACATATTTTTCTCTTCAAGGGAAATCATAAAACAGGTGAACAATCAAGTCCAGGGTGGTTTTTCTATTTGATAAATACATCCAGAACTCTGTACAGTAAATAAAGTTTGCATGCAGTTTCAGTTCAGTCTCTCAGTCTTGTCCAACTCTTTGCGACCCCATGAATTGCAGCACACCAGGCCTCCCTGTCCATCACCAGCTCCCGGAGTTCACCCAAACTCATGTGTATCGAGTTGGTGATGCCATCCAGCCATCTCATCCTCTGTCATCCCCTTCTCCTCCTGCCCCCAATCCCTCCCACCATGAGTCTTTTCCAATGAGTCAACTCTTCTCATGAGGTGGCCAAAGTACTGGAGTTTCAGCTTTAGCATCATTCCTTCCAAAGAACACCCAGGACTGATCTCCTTTAGAATGGAGTGGTTGGATCTCCTTGCAGTCCAAGGGACTCTCAAGAGTCTTCTCCAGCACCACAGTTCAGAAGCATCAATTCTTCGGTGCTCAGCCTTCTTCACAGTCCAACTCTCACATCCATACATGACCACAGGAAGAACCATAGCCTTGACTAGACGGACCTTTGTTGGCAAAGTAATGTCTCTGCTTTTGAATATGCTATCTAAGTTGGTCATAACTTTCCTTCCAAGGGGTAAGCATCTTTTAATTTCATGGCTGAAATCACCATCTACGGTGATTTTGGAGCCCCCAAAAATAAAGTGTGACACTGTTTCCACTGTTTCCCCATCTATTTCCCATGAAGTGATGAGACCAGATGCCATGATCATCGTTTTCTGAATGTTGAGCTTTAAGCCAACTTTTTCACTCTCCTCTTTCACTTTCATGGCAAAACTAATACAATTATGTAAAGTTTAAAAATAAAATAAAATTAAAAAAAAAAAACAAAGAGTCTTTTTAGTTCCTGTTCACTTTCTTTTTTTTTTTTTTCTCTTCACGTTCTTAAGTATCTTTAAATGACATTTTAAGCAAATAAACCTTTTGCTTCATAATTAAATGGTGTATAAGAACCCCCTCCTCCTTCTTTAATAGCCATAAGGACCTCTTCCCCAGTTCCAAATAGGAATCATGAAAACTGGGTACTTTCTTAAAGAGTTTTCTTTGCATCGTACTAAATAACATGCAAAGAGTTCAACAACATTCTTCTAAAGGTAAGTATTACTCTTTAATACTTCCCTGGTGACTCAGATGGTAAAGCGTCTGTCTACAATGCGGGAGACCCAGGTTTGATCCCTGGGTTGGGAAGATCCTGTGGAGAAGGAAATGGCAATCCATTCCAGGACTATTGCCTGGAAAATCCCATGGACAGAGGAGCCTGGTAGGCTACAGTCCATGGGGTCACAAAGAGTCAGACACGACTGAGCAACTTCACTATATCACTATATTACTCTTTAAATGGGCATGTTAACCACTGAAAAGTCATTCAACTATTCCCATTACACTGCTTCATTTGGTCATTGGTAGTATATGGCACCCCACTCCAGTACTCTTGCCTGGAAAATCCCATGGATGGAGGAGCCTGGTGGGCTGCAGTCCATGGGGTCACGAAGAGTCGGACACGACTGAGCGACTTCACTTTCACTTTTCACTTTCATGCATTGGAGAAGGAAATGGCAACCCACTCCATTGTTCTTGCTTGGAGAATCCCAAGGATGGGGGAGGCTGGTGGGCTGCCGTCTCTGGGGTCACACAGAGTCAGACACGACTGAAGCGACTTAGCAGCAGCAGCAGTATAAAAGAATTCAAACAACAACAGTTTAGTTTATCCACTGGCTGAAGAGTTAGCTTTTTAGAAATACTACAATATTTAACAACACTGATGATTATAATCATTAATGAGGTACAGAACCCTACAACAAGGCAAACCAGACAGAGTAGAACATGAGTATAAGAAGCTAAAAGATATTCCCAAAGTTCTAAGAATAGTGACTGGATTAATATAATAATGAATTATCACTTCAAAGCAGGGTGGACACTTACTGGCAGGGAATATCATGATGCTAAATTGAAGCATCAAAAGATTGTCCAACTAGATGCCCTTTAAGGGTCTCCCTTCCCTTATGTGCATTTCCCCTAAAACATCCAAATAATAACACATTGAGTCTTGGCATGTTGCGTGGGTGAAGATATTTCAGCAAAAAATAATTTACTAAAGATACATTTACAATTCAAACTTTTCAGAAAGTTGTCAAGCAGCTTTGGGCTTTAAAATGTGTATTCATATTCTACAGATTAACCACCTAATGGCTCCAAAGGAACAATTACAGCAAAACACATTGGTGTTAGGATAATTGAGAAGCATTCAATTAAAGATAAACTTTTACCTTTTGTAGCTCTAGGTACTGAGGATACATAATAACGTATAATCATATGAATTAATGAGATGCTTTCATATGTTTCAGCAGTTAACAAAATAGTTAAATCATTTCCCAAGCAGGACATGGTGACTCTATCGAAGGTGTCCTTGGCATATCATTTTGTTCTGGGTTTTCTCAGTCCCATATTTACCCTTTCCAATATTTGATCCAAGGCAAAAAGTCTTGTCTGAGTAATTAGAGTTCCTGAGTGTCCATATATGTGAATATAAATACATATAATATATATGTAATATGTCTAAGTACCTCACTTATCATCTGTTTGAAATTTATGTGAAATCTAGAAAATAAGGGGCCAAAGTCCTGAGTAACCAACAGAAATGTCTAAAATGAGGATTAAGTAGACCACATGTGTAACACATCTGGTGGTTTATAGAAGATATTCAATAAATAATCCCTATATTATTGTCATCATCATTGCCTCCACATGGCTTCAAAAAGGACCTGAAATAACATCCTAGAAAACCTACTTAGATTTAAAGCAGCAAAAGCAATCTACTGAAACGGAGGATTCATTTTGCTACAGCTAGGCCTACTTACAACAGCAAAGTTACAGTTAACATTCTGACAACAAGGGGGAAAATATTGAGGAAACTATAAAAGGCAGACATAGTTCAAAAGAAAGAGCAATATAAAGTCATTTGCACCAAGACAAATGTTTTGGAGTAATTGAAGCCAAGGAGAGCATCATTTGATCTTTGCAAAGCACATGCTTTGTGTTCTTAATGATGATACTATGGAATAGCAGCCATGGAGTCAGATAGGTCTGAGCTTAAGTCCCAGCTCCACCTCCAAGTCCGTGATCTTGGCTAAGTTACTTAACTATCCTGATCCTCAATTTACTCCTCTCTTAAATGAGGATCATAGTATATCTCTTCCCTCACAGGAGTAGCTCTAAATGAAAGGTTTTATATAAATGGCTAACACAGAGACCACTACATGGAATCCACTTAATGGCTAAATAGCAGCTTTATTATTATAATAATGCTTTGCTTAAGAAAATACGGAAACAGATAATGCATTTTAAAGGAACTTTCCTACACTGTTGATGGGAATGTAAATTGGTACAGTTACTATGGAAAACAGTATGGAGGTTCCTTAAAAAAAAAAAACTAAAAATAGAGCTACTAAATGATCCTGCATGCCTACTCCTGGATGTATATCCTGATAAAACTCTAATTCAAAAAGATACATGGACCCCAGTGTTCATAGTAGCACTATTTACAATAGCCAAGACATATATATACAATAGAATATTACTTAGCCATAAAAAGGAATGAAATAATTCCATTTGCAAAAACATGGATAGACCTAGAGATTTTCACGTTAAGTGAAATACGTCAGACAAATACAAATTATCACATGATATCACTTAAATGTGGAATCTTAAAAAAAAATGATACAAATGAACTTGTTTACGGAACAGAAATACACTCACAGACAGAAGACAAACTTATGGCTACCAAAGGGGATAGATGGAGTGGGAAGGAGAGATCAATTAAGAGTTTGGGCAATGGCAACCCACTCCAGTACTCTTGCCTGGAAAATTCCATGGACGAAGGAGCCTGGTAAGCTGTAGTCCATGGGGTCGCTGAGAGTCAGACACGACTGAGCGACTTCACTTTCACTTTTCACTTTCATGCATTGGAGAAGGAAATGGCAACCCACTCTTAGTGTTCTTGCCTGGAGAATTCCAGGGATGGGGGAGCCTGGTGGGCTGCTGTCTATGGGGTCGCACAGAGTCAGACATGACTGACCCGACTTAGCAGCAGCATATATAAAATAGGTAAACAACAAGGATCTACTGTATGGCAGTGACAACTCTACTCAGTATCCTATAATAACCGACAATGGAAAAGAATCTGAAAATATATATTTGTGTGTACATAACTGGATCATAGTGCTGTACATTTGAAACTAACACAACATTGAAAATTAACTATACTTCAATAAAAATAAATTTTAAATAAATAAAAATAATAGATCTGTTTAAATAGTTTAATGATATAAAGCAACTTGTCACTTAACAGAGTAATTTTCAGTTATCTAGAAAATTAACATATAGATAGCCTAATTCCCATATGATCCCACCATGAATATGAAGATTTAGTTTATAATACAATATATAATGACACAGGTAGATGAAAAAATGTATCATCAAAATGCAAAAAAGAAAGAATACTGTCTTTTTCTCCCCCTTTATCTGAGTCAAAGCAAGTTCACAAATGTCTCAGCCATAAAAGACTGTTGAATTATTGAAACCAGAACAGTCACTACACTTACATAAGTGTAACTACACTTGCTTGGAAGTATCTTTCTGTTGCTCCTTTCATGACACTTCTCTGTTCATCCATTTAAAATCACAGACAAAATGTGAATGCCTCCAAATATACACATACAAATACCACTGATATTTTGTATATCCAATGTGAGAAGAAGGAATTCCTTTATGAAACAACACAAAATCTTCTGATGACATTCGTGCTGTGATCATGGGGATATTCAATCAGTTTAATATTCTTTCACAGCTTTTAAGTGGAGTAGGAGAAGGCAGTGGCACCCCACTCCAGTACTCTTGCCTGGAAAATCCCATGGATGGAGGAGCCTGGTAGGCTGCAGTCCATGGGGTCGCTAAGAGTCGGACACGACTGAGCGACTTCACTTTCACTTTTCACTTTTATGCATTGGAGAGGGAAATGGCAACCCACTGCAGTGTTCTTGCCTGGAGAATCCCAGGGACAGGGGAGCCTGGTGGGCTGCCGTCTATGGGGTCGCACAGAGTCGGACACGACTGAAGTGACTTAGCAGCAGCAGTAAAATGAAAGGAGAGAACAGAATAGCCAGTGCCTCTCCAGTGCTTGAAAGGCACTATGGAACTAATAAATGTATTTATCCTACCTGGAATGGTCAGTGAAATCTTTCATGATAGATAGATAAGCAGATAAAATTAGGACTTGGTTCTAAAGAATTGAGTTTTTCTATTACTCAGAACTTTGCATTTAAATGGCAGGAAACAATTCAAACACATCCAAGCAAATATGAATTGTATGGGCTTATGAAGTAAAAATGTCAGGAGTGGCCTAGCTTTGGCATACCTTTGGCATGGCTAGATACAACTGCTCAGAAATGTCCTCTCCTCATTTCTTGGTTGTTTTTCTTATGGTTTGGCTATGTCTTTCAGAAGTGACTCTCCATGTTTTAAAGAGTAGATAGGCATCAGCAGCTTCAGACTTATATAAACTTTGTCTTCAGACAGACTTTGCCCTCTTTTTAAACACCCAAATATTACCTCAAAGAATAGAAAGGAGAGATAAGAAAGCCTTCCTCAGTGATCAATGCAAAGAAATAGAGGAAAACAATAGAATGGGAAAGACTAGAGATCTCTTTAAGAAAATTAGAGATACCAAGGGAACATTTCATACAAAGATGGGCACAATAAAGGACAGAAGTTGTATGGACCTAACAGAAACAGAAGATTTTAAGAAGGGGTGGCAAGAATACACAGAAGAACTATACAAAAAAGATCTTCATGACCCAGATAATCAAGATGGTGTGATCACCAACCTAGAGCCAGACATTCTGGAATGTGAAGTCAAGTGGGCCTTAGGAAGAGTCACTACAAACAAAGCTAGTGGAGGTGACGGAATTCTAGTTGAGCTATTTCAAATCCTGAAAGGTAATGCTGTGAAAGTGTTGCACTCAATATGCCAGCAAATTTAGAAAACTCAGCAGTGGCCACAGGACTGGAAAGGTCAGTTTTCATTCCAACCCCAAAGAAAGGCAATGCCAAAGTATGCTCAAATGACCACACAATTGCCGTCATATCACATGCTAGCAAAGTAATGCTCAAGAGTCTCCAAGCCAGGCTTCAACAGTACATGAACTTCCATATGTTCAAGCTGGATTTAGGAAAGGCAGAGGAACTAGAGATCAAATTGCCAACATCCGTTGGATCATCGAAAAAGCAAGAGTCCCAGAAAAACATCTACTTCTGCTTTATTGACTATGCCAAAGCCAAACGGTAGAAAATTCTTCGAGAGATGGGAATACCAGACCGCCTAACCTGCCTCTTTAGAAACCTGTATGCAGGTCAAGAAGCAACAGTTAGAACTGGATGTGGAACAACAGACTGGTTCCAAATCAGGAATGGAGTATGTCAAGGCTGTATATTGTCACCATGCTTATTTAACTTATATGCAGTGTACATCATGAGAAACACTGGGCTGGATGAAGCACAAGCTGGAATCAAGATTGCCAGGAGATATATCAACAACCTCAGATATGCAGATGACACCACCCATATGAGAGAAAGCAAAGAAGAACTAAAGAGCCTCTTGATGAAAGTGAAAGACGAGAGTGAAAAAGCTGGCTCAAAACTCAACATTCAAAAAACTAAGATCATGATATCTGGTCCTATCACTTCATGGCAAATAGATGGAAAAAAAATGGAACTATTGCCAGACTTTATTTTGAGGGGGCTCCAAAGTCACTGCAGATGGTGACTGCAGCCATGAAATGAAAAGACACTTGCTCCTTGGAAGAAAAGTTATCACCAACCTAGACAGCATATTAAAAAGCAGAGACATTACTTTGCCAACAAAGGTCAGTCTAGTCAAAGCTCTGGTTTTTCCAGTAGTTACGTATGGATGTGAGAGTTAGACTATAAAGAAAGCTGAGTACTAAAGAATTGATGCTTTTGAACTGTGGTGTTGGCAAAGACTTTTGAGAGTCCCTTGGACAACAAGGAGATCCAACCAGTCCATCCTAAAGGAAATCAGTCCTGAATATTCATTGGAAGGACTGATGCTAAAGCTGAAACTCCAATACTTTGGCCACCTGATGTGAAGAACAGACTCATGTGAAAAGACCGTGATGCTGGGAAAGATTGAGGGCAGGAGGAGAAGGGGATGACAGAGGATGAGATGGTTAGATGGCATCACCGACTCAATGGACATGAGTTTGAGTAAACTTTGGGAGTTGGTTATGGATGGGGAAGCCTGGCATGCTGCGGTTCATGGGGTCTCAAAGAATCGGACACGACAGAGTGACTGAACTGAACTGAACTGAATTACCTCAAAAGAACTCCAGTAAACCTCACTTGAGTTAACTGGTCCTGCATTGATCACAGTGGATAGAAGGAAAGGTTATTGTGATTTGCTACCTTGGATCATGTGACTACATCTGTAGGGTAAGAGAGAGGAGTGCCCTTTAATTGATATTCTTACCAGAATTCCATGATAGAGAAAGAAGCAGTTTCTAAAAGAGAAGGATGTAGGAAAAACAAAATAATAAATGTCAACCATAGTTCCCTACCATGATTATTTTCATTCTCTCTTGGTTCCCTCCATGAGCCTCCAAAAATTAGAGTCAGTTATTTACATACCCCAGACCTCTGAATTTACACTTTCTTGGGGTAGGGAATGTGTTTACCTCACAATGTGGATCATTGAACATTGTAGGCACTCTCTAATTTAAAGGAATAACTTACACAAAAATACTTTGTAAATTGTAAAGGAGGATACAAATGTAAACATTCAGGGAAAACATTTAACTGTCTTTAACCTTCTGAGAGAGTTGAAAGCATTGGAACTTCTGTCTCAAAATTCAGTGATCCTAGGAGAACAAGCCGGAGAAGGCAATGGCACCCCACTCCAGTACTCTTGCCTGGAAAATCCCATGGACGGAGGAGCCTGGTAGGCTGCAGTCCATGGGGTTGCTGAGGGTCGGACACTACTGAGCGACTTCATTTTCACTTTTCACTTTCATGCATTGGAGAAGGAAATGGCAATCCACTCCAGTGTTCTTGCCTGGAGAATCCCAGGGACGGGGGAACCCGGTGGGCTGCCGTCTATGGGGTCGCACAGAGTCGGACACGACTGACGAGACTTAGCAGCAGCAGCAGCAGCAGATCAAACAGGACTGTTTCTGCCAATGGCTTTTGTAACTGTGCTTCCTTCAACTCATATCTTTTTATTGCTTGCCCTTTTCCTGATTTATATCATAAAGGAGCTGAAAATAAAATAACTATGTTACTACCTAGAAGTATAACTCTTAGAGCACCCATTGTACTATTGTTCCTATTCCTGGCAGTGAGCAAAATACCTGGACTGCAGCCACATCTACTTTCCTTTTTGTTAGTTATAACACCTAATCTGGTCTGCACTGGCTCTTTCTCCTATAGATGATGTTTCTCTTAATGCTCAGGATGAATTTGTTTGTGACTAATAGTCTCAAATATTTTCGGTACCTTATAAGTCATTGCCACCTTGAAAGTTTCATCTGTCACCTATTTTCCTAGAATTTTATTTCTAAGCTTCTCTCTTAAGGCTTTCTGATTATCATGCATTTACAATTACGTTGCTGCTAAGTCACTTCAGTCGTGTCTGACTCTGTGCAACCCCATAGATGGCAGCCCACCAGGCTCCCCTGTCCCTGGGATTCTCCAGGCAAGAACACTGGAGTGGGTTGCCATTTCCTTCTCCAATGCATGAAAGTGAAAAGTGAAAGTGAAGTCGCTCAGTCGTGTCTGACTCTTAGCGACCCCATGGACTGCAGCCTACTAGGCTCCTCCATCCATGGGATTTTCCAGGCAAGAGTACTGGAGTGGGGTGCCTTTGCTTACGTTAGGGAGACAATTCCAGGACACAGTGGAGGACAGAGGAGCCTGGTGTGCTGCAGTCCATGGCGTTGAAGAGTTGGATAGGACTTAGTGAATGAACAACAACAAGGAGACAAATTATAACTCTCTAAAGGAGGGCCATGCTTTACACATTGTTTTGAAACCATTCACCATGCCCTGCCACACACACACACACACACACACAAAATTGCCCTAAAACTGAATTTTTATTTAACCTGAGAAAGGAGAAAGTAAGCAGAGAAAATGTGAAAATATTTCAGTAAAGATAAGACTATAAAGTCAAGTCTCATTAAAATGAACTTTACAGCAATAGTAGCTCACTGTAATTAAAATATTTCCAAGCTCTCTCTGGTCAGTGATCAATAGTAATGATGCCTTTCACTCTTGCTAAAACAAGTTTCCTTTATTCAAAACTTAGCATAGCAAAGGCTTTATCTCTCAGTTCTTGTCCACTTAATTGTCAAGAGCCATTGTGGAGGGAAAGAGCCTGAACACTTGATTCTAAGGTGAAAAGTAAGTGGAAAGAGATCAGAAAGCACTACTTACTATAGTAAAAACCTCCTCAGAAAGAAATGCTGTCAAGAGAAATATGAAACATGGTAGTTTTATTCTTTAGCAAAAGAGGAGGAAATCAGTAATAGAATCCATGGATTCTGCCAAGAAAAAAAGGACTTTGACCAAAAAGATATGCTATCTTACATAACAGGTTACACAAAAGTTTTACCTGTATCATCTGACAAGGTGTAACTGTTGAACATATTTATAAAGTAGATATTATATTATACTTTTATCACTTTGCAGGTTGAGAAACTGAAATTCAGACTAAAAGTGATTTTTCTAAGAGAGAAAGCTAGCCGTCTTCTGATTTAAACATTTTGTGCTGTTTCCATAACACCACATCTCTTCTGTTGCCCTCCACAAATTAACCACATATATTTAAAACACTGAGGCCCTGTGTGCCTTTTGAATATAATCTCAAATGTATTACAATTTCATTCTTTCTACTTTTTTTAGTTGTCCCACATATATATGTGTATGCTATGGCTTTACTCCTCAAGTATTTTTTTCTGTAGCTCTCCTTTCAACTAGCATCATCTTAGATGTAGATGACATCTAATAATTTAGATCATGTGTTGGAATAAGATATAAATTATGGTTATAAAATAGCCACAGCTTTTTTCTTATGGTAGATGCTTGATAGTATTATATAAGAAGGATTGGAAAGCATGTTATGCAGTGAAACAAGTCAGCATTGCCTACAATCAAATAATTTAGATCTAACACTGGCTTTATCATCAATTTGCAGCATTGATGAGGAAATAAGGGCAGAAGGAAAAGTCTATGTAAATGTGTAGGCATGTAAAGAGGCCTCAACGTGGTTGTATCCTAATTATAAAGACAAGGAAGATCCACTTACAACATTCATTTGTCTCTCCATTCAAGTTTACATAACTAAGGAGGAAATGGCCTCAAGAACTCAAGTTCCATTACTTCTATCCTCTTTATGATACGGGCTACTCAACCTCTCAATTCAGTACATTGGACAGCATCTTGACTTGAGTTAAAAAAAAAAAAGAGAGGGAGCCATCTACTGGCCAGGAACCTGAGTAGTCTTGGTACAGAATTGGTTGAAGTAGCTCAGCTGGTAAAGAATCTGGCCACAATGTGGGAGACCTGGGTTTGATCCCTGGGTTGGGAAGATCCCCTGAGGAAGGGAAAGGCTACCCACTCCAGAATTCTGGCCTGGAGAATTCCATGGACTACACAGTCCATGGGGTTGCAAAGAGTTGAACACAACTGAGCAACTTTCACTTTCACTTTTTTTCCCCCAAAATCTTTAGATTCTAAAACGAAGGAGAAAAATAAAATTCCTTTTTCATTGCATGTTTTTCATTATATGTTTTTCATCATAGCAAGATCTACAGATATCCATTTCCATTCCTCAAACAGGAGAAGCCAGTTCATACAGCCCTGGACAAAGGTAACTGACTGAGGCACAACAGTTCTACTGGGCTCTAGTCAGTTCTAAGGGCTTCCCAAATGGCTCAGGTAAAGAATCTGCCTGCCATTGCAGGAGAGGCCAGAGACATGGGTTCGATCCCTGGGTTGGGAAGATCTTCTGGAGGAGGGAGTGGCAACCTACTCTAGTATTCTTGCCTTGGAGAGCCCATGGACAGAGGAGCCCAGCAGGCTGTGGTCCAAGGGGTCGCAAAGAGTCAGACACAACTGAGCATGAATACATGCAAAACTAGTGAGTTCTGTATGATCTTGCCATACTAATTACTTTGCAGATAAAAAGAGCATTAAAAAATGGCTAAGCTTTTGACTTTGCTCGCTTTTCAAATGCTTTGAAGTTTTACCAGAAATGCTTTGAAGTTCCAATTCTGATGTTGCTAATATATCTTCCCAAGCAACCTCTGATAACATGTTACTTGGTGACTGAATGTTGAAGGAATATTTGTAAGTGGGGTAAACTGTGTGGATACGTGAATCTACATTTTCCCTGTGGATATAATTTCATAGCCTAATTAAGCCAGTTAAATGAACAAGAGATATGATTCCACCCGAAATTCTCTTTCCTCAGCACAAAAGTATTTCACTTTTTAAAAAAGTAATTAAACTTTGTGTCTTGACCCAGCCACCCTTTCTTAGTCTATATTCCATGCAGCTAGTCCTAGAAAATGTCCCAGTTGCTTGAAGAAATAATCACGATAACATTCATAATGGTAAAATTTTTACCACTATTCATAAAAATTCTTACATTTGTACATCAATTTATAGAGGGAAAACAGATCAGAGAGGGGGTAAACCTAAGTTTCTAGAGCAGATACTTATAGGAAAGCATTTTGAACAAAGATTTTCCTGTAATATTTATGATCTCTAGCTATTGATATTCCTCGAGAATACCTTGTTTTGAAAGCATGCGTAAATTAAGCACTTCTAATACTGAAGACATTGTTTCCATGGATTATTACAGAGACCATCTAAAATAGTTAAAGCAGGAATCAGTTACCCCATTTTAAGGATGAACAAACTGAAACTGAAACTCAGAGAAATCAATCAATTTCCGTAAGTCACGTAACTAGTGTGAACAAGGGCTGGGTCTCAAACCCAGCTCCACCAATTCAAGCACTAATCTACACCACTGTTTCTCATGTACCTATGGACATACATATCGGACCCCTCCTCCACCAAGGTAGATAATAATCTACTTGTCTCTCTTTTCACGTGTTCATATATCCTTCATTGCATCTTCACTTTATTTTCCAGTGCTGAAGTGAAAATAAGGATAATAAGTAGGTGGACAAGTAGACATAATATGCTTTTTGGAATGGTATTTAATCATGTGCACAAACTTGTTTTAGCCAATAATGCTTAATGTTTGAACTTTAAAATTGCTATATATGTGAACAACAATAATAGTAATTTATAGTGAAGTACTAGTTTATTTGCAATCTTGTCTCTAAAATGTTCTGACAGCACATATCAACTTGAGAATCATCTCTCCCTATCCCAGTTTTGCCCCCAACAAGTTAAATTTCACATTGTAAAGCTCTGGCCTTGTTTTCCATTTTTAAAACCTCCTGATGGCTCTCTATTGTCCTCAAGATAAGGAATAAACTCCTTAGGATGATGTTCCATCTATCCATGAACTAATCATCATTTCCTCTCCAAACTCCTCCAACACTTTCCTTTCTCTTTCCAACTAGAACAAACAACTTTGTAGTTATCCAAAATAGCCCAAGTTATTTTATATCACCATGCCTTTGCCTATAGTCAACCTTCTTTCTGAAAGGTCTCTTCACACCTTTTGGGTACCCAAAAACTCTACTCTTTCTTCAAAGCCAGTTCAAGCATCTGCCTGTAAAACTCCTGGAGCATCTTCCTGCTCCTCCACAAAGCAGGGTTGACGATTCTCTTCTTTGTGCATAACTAGACTCGAGTGAACTATTAGGTTCTATTTTGGCACCTATCACAGGATTTTGTAATCAGTTGTTTGTATGTATCCTTCCATGTTTAATCTTATTGCCCCTGTTCCTGGCACAATATACAGAGATATAGTAGGTGCTCCATAAATGTTTGGGCTTCCCTGTGGGCTCAGACAGTAAAGAATCCACCTCCGATGCGGGAGACCCAGCCTTGATCCCTGGGTTGGGAAGATCCCCTAGAGGAGGGCATAGCAACTCACTCCAGTATTCCTGCCTGGAGAATCCCCATGGACAAGAGGAGCCTGGCAGGCTACAGTCCATGGGGTCACAAAGAGTCAGACATGACAGAATGACTAAGCACACATGCCATAAATGTTTACCATATGATTAATGAATGCATGAATACCCATTTGACAGATGGGGGTTATAAGCAAACATGTTCTTAGTCACTCAGTTGTGTCCAACTCTTTGTGCCCCATGGACTGCAGCATGCCAGGCTCCTCTGTCCATGGGATTCTCCAGGCAAGAATACTGGAGTGGGTTGCCATTTCCTTCTCCATATAAGCAAACATATGGGCAACTAATAAAACAGAAATTCATTGATTTTTCTCAAGGTCACAACCGTCTGAAGATCAAATATTATCTTGTCTGGTACTTCTTATACCCTATTCTAACTAATGTTAATGTAAGATTATCAAGGATCTCAAACATAGGATCTTGATATTTAATAACATAGTTGTTTAGGACCTTATGCCTAATGAGAATAAAAAGGAGATTTATTCATGTTAGCAAAATTCTAGTGCCATCTCTTCTGCACCTGAGCAAGACTTGTGATCTCGCACATTCTAGTTGTTGGTACACTTTGCATACCCCCTCTTCAGTCCTGCATCTTTAAAAATAAAATAGCAAGATGAAACAAATGGAAATTCCAGTGTTTTTGAGGCAAATATGGATCCTTTGGATAATGAATGACCTTAATCACTCCAGACTCAGTCCTCTGAATACCACTTACATAGTAAGAAATGCAATCACCAAATCTAAAGAACTTCATTGAGACATGGAATGAAAGGCTATGATTTCAAAGAATAAAATCTAAACAAAGGCTTGAAAAAAGAACTAAAAAATGGATCTGGCACCTAGTTCACTAATTTTATAATTGAATGCCTATCTTAAGTTATTTTTGATCATTTTTTCACAAATTCATACAACAATATGGGAGGTTCTTCAAAAACTGCTGTGGACATTGTGTGGGTTATAATGCAAATATATCTACAGATAGAAATATTTTTTAAACAAATATATTTAAAGAAAGAAATATTTTAATAACAACTCCCAAGTTTATAATTTAAGGTCTCATTATTAGTATAGATAAGTGCAATCACAGTTCATGGAATTGCCTTGCATTCAGTCTTAAGATCAGTTCAATATTGAAACAAAGATTTTATTTTGTAACAATGTTGTGATGGACCATAAACACTGTAAGCAATGCAATAACAGGATTTGGCCTCTGCCTTCTAGAGGCTTAGTGTCTAATGGCAACGGTAAAACATTTAAACAAATAAAGCCTATGATTCATGCTAAAGGAGAGATCAACATGATAAAGTACATAGAGAAATTCCCCACCTAGAGGAAATCAAGGGCTTTCCTGATCTCTCAGTTGGTAAAGAATCCATCTGCAATGCAGGAGACCCCAGTTCAATTCCTGGGTCGGGAAGAGCCTCTGGAGAAGGAATAGGCTACCCACTCCATTATATTCTTGGGCTTCCCTTGTGGCTCAGCTGGTAAAGAATCCACCTGCAATGTGGGAGACCAGGGTTCCATCTCTGGGTTGGGAAGATCCCCTAGAAAAGGGAAAGGCTACTCACTCCAGTATCCTGGCCTAGAGAATTCCATGGACTGTGTAGTCCATGGGGTCGCAAAGAGTCAGACACAACTGAGTGACTTTCACTTTCACTTCAGAGGAAATCAAGAACCATTTTATGGAGAGGAGTTACTTTCAGGAACAAATAGCATAATATATATATTAAAGCACTTTGAAACCACAAAATCCTGCTCCAATATTAGATGATTTTTTTTTTCCAAGAGCTGAATGGAACAGGTTACACTCTAGAGCACGCATCAAGAAGAATAGCTGGATTAAGCACTTTTGGAGGTAAAAACGTAGGTCCGCTGCTGCTGCTGCTGCTGCGTCGCTTCAGTCATTGTACAACTCTGTGCGACCCTATAGACGGCAGCCCACCAGGCTTCCCCATCCCTGGGATTCTCCAGGCAAGAACACTGGAGTGGGTTGCCATTTCCTTCTCCAATGTATGAAAGTGAAAAGTGAAAGTGAAGTTGCTCAGTCGTGTCCGACTCTAGCGACCCCATGGACTGCAGCCTACCAGGCTCCTCCGTCCATGGAATTTTCCAGGCAAAAGTACTGGAGTGGGGTGCCATTGCCTTCTCCGGCTGCTGCTGCTGCTAAGGGCACACAAATCAAGAAAATACACTACACTCCAGACAAAGAGATGCCAGGCGGAGCAGGTCCTCCTGGTGGAAGAGCTGCGAGCAGAAAGTAGTTTGGAGACCCGAGTTGCACTGAGGCCCTAAGCAGCAAGACTTGTACTTCTTCACTCTTTGTCTCCACCCCTTTAATTGACTCTTCACAGGGCCCCTCTTCCTCTCACTACAGAACCTCATGAGCTTTCTTTTTACCCAGCATGTTTTCTCTCTCTGCTCTGTGAGCATTTCTCCTCCATATTCTACTTGCCCTTACCCAGCTTGGTCTCAGACTCTACATTAGGGCTGCCCTCTCTACATATATCTTTTTCATGCCAGGTCATGTCAAATATCCCTGTGAAGCTTAAGGATGGGCTGCCCTAGAGTGGGGTGCCCAACCATTGTCTAATCAGCTTTGATCAAAGGGAAAGGGTCAAGTGGCTCAAAATATGACTGTTTGGTCTTTCTTTTCCATTCACACGTTTATTTATTCATTCTTCACCTATTGCCTCATGTATTAGATGGTACAATGTGAACAAGACTTCTTGTTAAAAAAGTCCCTGTCTTTATCACTCTTTCATTCTTATTTGGAGAGACAATAATAAAAATAAGAAAACAAGCAAGATAAATTCAGCTGGTGATAAATGCTACAGAAATACTACTACTAATATAATACTAAATAAGAATAACTGGAAGTGGGGAAGAAGAGATGCTAATTTTGGCTGGGTGGTTACATAAGGAAATGGTATTCAGTAAGTAAAGAATAGAATGAGTAGTGTGGTTCAGTAATGGGTTATTTTATAACCACCAGTAACATGTATCTGCTAAGTCATCATACCAGTTCTCCTCCCAACCAAGATTCAAATGAATATATCAAGCTTAAAATGTACATACAAGTTATTATAAGCAATGAAGAATCAACTTACAAACATGTAGAAGCACAAATCCAATACAATACAGATATTCTTGTGATAGTAAGAAATAATGGCAATCAGCTAAGATTCCTATTCCACAGGATTGTTAACAGGTTAAAAGCCAGTATGATATCAAGCATGTAAAAGCAATTTTAGATATAGGGGATCACAAGCTTTACTATTCATAAAGTAGAATGAAGAAGAATGAATCCCAAGCCAAGTAAATACCGCCAATTCCATTTTTTAGAAATTCTGAGTAACCTAAAAATGCTTATAATATTTCCCTGGTGGCTCAGACAGTAAAGAATCCATCTGCAATGTTGGAGACCTGGGTTAAATCCCTGGGTTGGGAAGATTCCCCTGGAGAAGAGATTGCCCACTCACTCCAGTATTCTGGCCTGGAGAATTCCATGGATGGGGGCAGGCTACAGTCCATGGGATTGCAAAGAGTCAGACATGACTGAGTGATTAAGCACAGCACATCAGTAAGTTATTTAACTTTTCTAAAACTCAGTTTTTTTCATTGGTAAAATTTATGATTGAAAGAGATGGTGTATATAAAATTGGGGGCACAAAATAAGAACTCAATGATCTTAGTCCTCTTTCAAGATAGAATAATTTTCTATATGTACAATTGATTATAGTAGAAACAGAAATAATGTGCTTTGAGTTCAGTATAATTTATGGTTTAGAACTTTAAGTGAACAGACTAAGTGCACATTATTTACTTGATGTATGAAATGGCTGCCTTAGAGTTATTAATATATTTTAAAATACATGTTTCAGAAATAAAAAAGATATTATAAAAATTGCTATTATACTGACAGGATAATTGACTGTTTAAAATATGATCCATCTGCTATTTGCATTTCACAAAGTAATGTAAGCAATTACGTTATATTCATTGGCTAATCCTATTCTAATCATTGGCTAAATCTCATTTTCTCATCTAAACCAGAATTAAGTTATACAAATACAAAAAGAAAACTCAATAATGTCAAGTTTCAGTCTCTTTTTGGCTGAGAACTTGTGATAAATATTATTTAATTCAGTAGCTGGAGATGGTATTCTGTGACCATGAAGATGCAGTTCAAAAAATTGAATGATATTATTTTCAAATATGACTGAGTCACAAAATATTAGAACCATAATGACTTGCCTTTGATTAGAACTTACACCATGAAGGCCTCGAGAAGATAAAATTTGGAAGCAGAAGATAAAATTACTTCCTAAGATTAAAATTTAAGGTCTTCCCTTGGGACTCAGATGGTAAAGAATTTGCCTGGAATGTGGGAGACCTGGGTTTGATTCCTGGGTTGGGAAGATCCCCTGGAGAAGGAAATGGCAACCCACTCCAGTATTCTAACCTGAAGAATTCCATGAACAAAGAGCCTGGCGGACTATAGTCCATGGGGTTGCAAAGAGTCAGACATGACTGAGAGACTAACAACAAATCTAAAATTTGCTAGCTGTGTAATCCTGGGAAGCTACTTAAACTTTCTAAGCTTCAGAACTCTCATTTATAAAAAATGTCTACCCTACTCTCTTCACAGGGCTATTCTGAGGAACAAATGAGATAATGCACATAGAAGCACTCAGAAAACTCTGAAACACTAAAACAGAAAGGAAGAAACAGGCAGAGATAGTGGCTCCTTTATTTGAGCTCCCATGGAAGGCTATTCACTGCAGTCCATAGTATTATAATCACCTGTGCTCATAGTCTGAAAGGGATACTATAGCAGGAGGAGAGTAGAAACCCGGAGTCTGTGCAGCTCTGGACTAAGCCATCTGCTCTCAGCAGCCAGGAAAACCTGGGCTGAAATCAATTATTTAACCAGAAACAGTGTTATTTGGTGATGTTCTGTCTTGTCCAACTTCTACAAGAAAACTCACAAAGGAGACATACAGAAAGAAAAGAGCAGCTAGCAAAGAGGTTCTCCTGGCTGAGGGGGTTAACATCTCTGCTTCAAGAAGGTGATGAAAGGGGTAAGCTCATAGTTTTTCCATCCCAGCCAACAGACAAGTTTAGTGGCTCAAGAGTAGTCCATTGTTCACTATAAAAATCCTGAACAAGAATGAGAAATTGGTCCAAGGTTCCAGTAGTAAAGAACTCTTACATTTACAGGCTAAGATAAATTGGTCAGGCTTAGTGGGAGATGTTGCCCCCAAGCAATACGTGTTCTGATGTTACAGAAGAGTCTGTTCAACCTCATATAAGTCCTCTCTCCCCACTTCCTTCTCCAAGAACCAAAGTTTGTATTGAAAACTCATCTCTATTTCTTGATTTGAGACCGAATAGTCAGATTTCTATGATATTAATATCAAGTAAGCAGGACCTACTCAAATGCACTCTCTTGATGAAAGGGCAAGCTAATTATTACACCTGTTGTTTTGCACTGGCAAAAGATTTCAAATATCTTCCTCCATTCGACTCAAAAAACAAACAGAAACCATCTGAGGCAGAGCCACTGTTTACATACTGCATTTGTGTGCACCCATCACTGTTCATACTTTAACAAGGAGTGTTTGCCAACATTTTCAGATTCAGCAGCAAGGCTCTTCTTGACAGACTATGAGAAGGGTCCACAGAGGAAATCCATCATCTGATCAAGGCTAACGGGCAAATGAAAACTCTCTGGGCAGGATCCTCTTTCCTTCACTTAGATTTCAGAACAGAAACACACTTAGAACAGAAAGCAGATTATCTCTCCATGCAATTAGCAATTCTAAAAGTGTTTGTGGTTTTAAGACTTTGGCAGAACTTAATGAAAACAACATCATCATCATCATCATCATACACTTTACAAGCTCTAATTTCAGTGGCTCTTTTGTCCCACATGATGCATGATGAAATTTATGAAGGTCTGTTTTCCCCCCTGAGGCTCATTTCTTTTTTTTTTTTTCCACAGAGCCAATCTGCATCACTTAAAATCAAACTATTATATTAGCCATCCTTTTCACTAGACTAGAGAACTTCTTTTTAATTGTCCATATCATGGCCACCATGCATCAAAGGTAGGATCATTATTTTCCACTTACTTTCTCTTCTAGAGACCCAAATTCGTATAGGAAGGGTTTTTAGGATTAGGAAGAGGAGACAGTCAGAGACTGGGAGCAGATTTCATCAACAGCAATTTGATCTGGGTTTTTTACTAAACCAAGCCTGGGACACTTCATATAATACCATATTCAGGGTTCAGTATGACTTGTTTTCCTTACTTACATAGGCTGGACTAAACGGGACCTGACCTAGAGACTTGGACATCCAAGGAAAGTTGCCTGAATAATTTTGCATTTTTATTATTAAAGCAATATAACGTTACTTTCCTGGGGCTCTTGTAGTCTCACTCAAAACATGTGTAAAGTGTTTTATTGGAGATTATAGCACTATTGGGAGAGCGAGCAAAAGCGATCATTTATATGATAATTTGAGATGATAATTTAGGAATGACTCATTCTCATAAATGTTCCACACTGTGTGTAAGTTCATTACTTACAGAGGTCCCATCCAGAAAGCAACGCCTTTTAGAAAGCAATCTTTAATTTCCTTTTGTGTTTTCTATATAGGTAGTGGCATATAAAGCAGTGCGTTTTTAAGGGGTGAGGTCTGCCACAGCTCCCTGTCCTGCTGCGTTTCTGCGCCATGCTCTCTGCCTCATTCACACAGACTGGCTTAACTGGCATGAGCACACTACTGGAGCAAGAAGGGATTCTGTGGGGGGATTCAAGTGTGGAATGGGGGTCTGACTAGGTGAATTCTAACTTTCCTTCCCATTCTGACTTTCCCCTGCCCTAAACAGGAGTTGTAAATAATTTCTGGCTGCAAAGATGTACAGAGATCCAAATCAAAACAGAATTTTGTGGTATGTCATTGGCCAGAAAAAAAGATAATAACTGTGGCTATAGGTCAAACAGGAAGGCTAAGGATGTACTATTTTAGTCAACATTTTATTTCAGCTTAAAATAAATCCTGGGTCTTTAACAGTCAGTTTTTAAAGGCAATCTCTTATGTTATGATCTTTCTCAGAAGAAGAGGGGAAGGCAGGAAGTTTCTAGAATCATGTAAGATGAAAACAATAATCTCTACTAATAAAATAAGTAGAGGGCTGATAAAAGGTAAAATTGATACAAGTTAAAGGTGGCTAAAGATCTTATCCTTTTTTTTTTCAGGTAGGTAGATAAAAATATATTTTCTCTAAACTTTTTTCTTCTCAATGTTTTTCTGGTAGCCTAAGTTATATGTGATTGCATGCCCTTTACCTAAGATGTTATTGAATATTATTTTCTGTTTGTATGTAGATTTTGTGTTAGAGTTTTAAATTTTTGTAGTCAAAATGCCAGTCTTTTCCCTTATCATTTTCCTTATGGTTTCAGGGTTAGATGTCAAAATTATAAAATTATTCTCCTAAACTATTTCTAAGACAATATATTTTTTTTGGATTTAGAATTTCAATCTACCTAAAATTTGTTTTAAATTAATTAAAAGGAATATTCTTTTTTTCCAAATGGTTATAATAAAATAGTCTCTTCTTCCTTACTGATTTTAAATGCCATGATTATTATATAAACATAATATTGGGATGAAGGATATTTGTATTTGTATATACAGGATATACAAAATTTGTATCCTATTCTGCTCCGTTGGTCTATTTATCTTTTCTTCTACTGATCCTGTATGGGTGTTAATTTCTGGGGATATTGTAGTAGTTTTTCTGTCTACTAGGGAAAATTTTTAACCATTCTTGACAGATAACTCCTAGTAAATTTTCCAGCAGAGATGAACTATCCCAGATTGAGCCAAAGCCTGGGAAGTGTTAGGAAATAGAGGGTAGAAAAAGGAGCCCTGGGGTCCAAGGCTCTTTCTCCTTTAATAAACAGAATTTGGTGGGTTGACCATATTTGCCAGTGATCTTTCTGTGGGAGGTGTCAGGGGAGTTTACCTGACCCGCTAGGAGATAGCAGGTGGCAGAGCACCTGCTCGGGCAGGAAAGTATTCCTAACTAGATTCAGTCCCTGCCTCTAAGGGCGCACAGCAGGACAGGGAAAGACACCAGGAGAGAAAGGGGTCTCATTCCAACTGGAAGCTGAATGAGAGGTTAGAAGCCCGGCCCCTACCACCAGAGGATAAAAACACAAGAGCTTTATCAACAAATAAATCATTTAACTAATGGGCTGAATGATTTTCAGGAAACTGTGAGCAGGGAGATGGCAGAAAGTAACTAGAACTCTGTTAGTGGAGTATGTTACAAACCACAGATGAAGCCTCTTCATTTACTTCTCACCACATATGAGTTTATAGAAGTAAAATTTTGGTCTTTGTAGAAAGGGTTCCTTGTTAAAAATAATGTTATTTATTACATGTTTATTATGTACAAGAAACACACAAACATAAGTGAGTACAAATATTTAATTTTAGAATTTATAATTTTAATTTACATATCTATATATCGTGTGTGTGTGTGTGTGTATACACCTTCATTTATTCATGATAAGCACCCTGGGAGGTAGCTACAATTGAAGATGCTGAGGCTCAGCAACCCAGCATCATCACACTACTTAGAGGACCTTAGGTCATTATTGCACTCCTCCAAACCTCAGGCTCCTCACAGAGAAAACACAAGCATCTATGCAAAGCACTGTCATGAGTAATTTATGAGATAATGGATACAAAACATGTGGCACAGAGCCTGGCACACAAAAAAAGAGCTCAACAGCTAATATCTGTTCAGGTCATACAACTATTAGATGACCACACAGAGTCTATGTGAGTAAAATGATTCCCTCTTGGGCTCACATCAAACACTAAATACTTATTAGGTTGGGATTTTTAACCATCTCCTGCAGAATAAAAAGGTACTTTAGTAGAAAGTAAGGTACTTATTTACATAAAAAGAAAATTATTTAAAATATAAGCTCACTATGAAACACATGTAATAGGTTTTAACTCTCACATTTCAACAGCTCAGCTTTCATCTTCCAAGCCCTCCAGTCAGGTGAGCAGATTTCCAGACCCCAGATTTCTGATAGAAGCACTAAAAATTACTCAATTTTGCCCATACACTTGGTTCCACCCAAGGCTACATTCACACTCGGAAGGCTGTGCTGATCCAAAGGGATACTGTCTCTGCAGCCTACAGAGCAACTCCGTCTCTTTCCAGATGGACCATAGTGATGGCTCAGAGGTGGCCTGTACATTCCAGAGCTCAGACACAGCTCTTTCAGCTAACCCAGCCAGGACCCATTTGCATCTGTAAAGGGTCTGTGTGAGGCCATCTGGAAGGGTCTGAGCTGGTCATCTCAAAACATTCTAGTAGGCATTCAATAAGCACTTGCTGGTTAACTGATTGAAATGGCAGGGCAAGGCAAAAGCTTGGGCTCAGAACTTCATTCTGCCGTTCTCTAAAGCAAGAGGCCTAAAGAAATTCGAAACACTTTGAATTGTTTGTTTTGAGCTGTGAATCTTTCTAATGACCTTCTTAGCTAAAGCCACAAAGAGATGGGATCAAGTCAGATTTGTTTGCATATCAGCACACTAAAAATGACTGGCCCCAAAGAGTGACAGTGAGAGGAAACGCTTGGCATGAGATTAAAATGATTGAGATTTAGGAAGTTTTCACAGAGAAATTGCATCTACCTGTTTTCTTTCTTCCTCTTCTCTCTCTCTCATTTAGTGCTAGGTCATAATACAGACTGGAGGAAAAAAGGGAGAATGGATTTTTCGAGAAGAGTTGACGTGACAATTTTTTCTGTCCTTTTGTGCCCCCCCCTTTTCTCCCCCTCGTAGTAAACACATTATGCTACTCAAGTGGAACATGAATTTGGTTGACATTGGGTTTAAGAAAAGGAGGAATTCTCAAATTTTCAATTTTCAAAAAGGGATACTTTTCTATGTTTTATATCTACAACTTTAGTTTCTGTCATAACAAAACAGATAACATAATCATATGAAAATTTGTTTTGGAAAATTAAAAGAACTGCCCAATGTCCCACTACTTAGACATAAGAGCTGACATTTATTGAGAACTTTCTACATGCCAGGCACTTCAGCAAGAGCTTGTTTACTTCTCACAACAACACCGTGAAGTAAGCACTGTTATCTCCCATCTACAGTTGAAATTAAGGCACAGAGTAGTTGAGTAACTTGCCCAGAGTCACACAGCTTGTATTGGTAATAACAATACTCCAGCCCAGAAGTCTGATTCTGATGCCCAAACTCTCAGCCACCATACTTTCATCTAATACTTTAATTATGCTTTAAAATTAAGTTAAACCCATACTACAATTAAAAGTTTGGAGCAGGACTCATACACTTTTTCCTCCAAAACAAGAGAGATTTCCTAGACCCTATTTGAATGAAAGAAAAGGCATATCTATTAACTTTATTTCCAAATTTCTATGATGTTGCATGAGTCACTATAAAACAAAGACCATAAGATTAGTAACTGAAAGTAAATTACTTCGAAATTTTGCCTAGGAAACATTAAAAAGTGGTATGGTCTAGAATGGAGAAGAGGCTGATGTCTCATAAATCCCTTTTTGATGGAACTTTTTAATTTTAATTTTATTCTTTGAATTGCATGATTACCAGGATTTCACTGCTTTCCCTTCTTCAGAGCTCATTCTTTTCTAGAACCTTCAGCTCTACCCAGGGAGCTCTAAGGTATGCAAATGGAGCTTATGGACTCTGCTTCCTCCAAAAATGTTTCCTGTGCTCAGCCCTGGACACCCCTTGGGGGAGGAAGCATTCCCTATCCTCCTTGCTTTAGACCAATTTTCCCATGGAAACTTACTATGAAGAAAGCAGCCCTCAGCCAGAGCTTCCCATGAGTAGTACAAAGAAGTCACCCAGCATGCATTTATATAGTAGATCCTTGGATCCACATGTAACTTATAGACAGCCTTCCTTATCTGAGGTTGCTCCACACTCCCAGGTTCAATCAACCACGGACCATGTATTAATAGTAGTATATTTACTATTGAAGAATACCCGAAGATAAGTGGATCCACCACAGTTCCAACCCCTGCTTTCAACAATCAACTATAATCCAATGTCTGTATCAAGGGCTGAAGGGCAGCTTGGCCTCGGGAGGAGAATGCTGGTACCTGTTCTGTTTGAGTTTAAGGCACCACCCATTCCTGCTATAGGCAAACCCTTTAACTTCTTTGGTCATAATCAGTACTCTCAAAAATGAAGGCATGAACTCAAACAGTGCCTTCCTGTGACACCTGGGGCTCTGATGTACGGGATCAGGTGCCAGTCGACAGGCTGACAAAATCAGAACTAGCCTTTCCCAATGTCCTAGCTTCATTCAGAGCAATTATGCCTTTATCTTTTTATATTTGGGAATTCTATATAAACTTTGCTTGAAAAAAGATTCTGCAGCTAAAATTTTTTTTTTAATTACTGGATTACATTATTCCTAAAGTCTGTTTCAGCCCTATGTGATTTTTTGAAATAATAACCCAATTGAAGTTTGTATATTTCTGTGCAAGACCAAGAGAGTGTGTCACCATCACATCTGTAGCATATACTGTATTCTAGAAGCCTTTATTTTTTTGGCCTTTTGCTTTCATTGGCCATATTTATGAAGGGTCTGAATTATCTTAATCATACCAGCAGCTTTAGATCTGGTTCAGGCTACATAATGTGTGATCTCTTACTCCTAGCCCTCAAGTAAAGCATTTCCAAAGGCATAGTTTGACAGCATTATTTCAGACTCTGGAAAACCAGGAGTTCTAAGTGGAATACAAAAGTAATACTGATGAGCCTCTGCCTCCCCCAAAGGACTGATCACATCTGGATTCCTAGACAGACGTTCACTGAGGACACAGACATCATTTAATGTTTATGTTTATCTCAGACTCTCCTAAGAAATGAATCAGATGTGAAATGCATCAAAATTAGCAGAACCTGATACTCAAATTGCTGGAAAGGGATGGTTGGATTTATAATTATCATGTTATGCTGGCATCAGCCATGAAATATTCCATGATGGTCTGTATTTTTCATAAAAACAGATATTTAGTAGGGAAGAACTTATTTAAAAGTATAATGTTTGTCAGCCTAAGATCTGGGAAATACTATAGTCTATTTGTAATCTATATGCTTTTTTTCTTTCTTTTTTTTTTTTTTTTGGTAAATTCATTGTTCATGCCTACATATTTTGTTTCACTTAAGTCACTCCCAAATTGTGGTACATAGACCATCTATATTAGTATCATGGTGGGGAGGTACTTTATAAAAGTGGAAGTTTATGGTGAATCAGAACCTCTGCAAGAAGAAACTGTATTGTTAGCACGCTTTCTGGGGCTTCTAAAGCACAGTAAAGTTCTTTTACTTTTGGCGTGATTCTTTTGCTGTAATATGGCCTCAGAATACATCATTTGTATATTCCAAATGTTTTGGCCACCAAAGGTATGAGGTTGGCAAGTCCCTTGGCAATTTAATTTAATTTTTTTTAATGAATTAGGGACAGTGGAGTAGGGTTGAGGTGGAGGTGCTGCAGATTATCTCTAAGGTCCCTGCCAATTCAAACATGCTACTCTTGATGCTGTTAATATTTGGGATCTTTTCAATAAAATTAGAGATACCAAAGGACACATTTCATGCAAAGATGGACACAATAAAGGACAGAAATGGTATGGACCTAACAGAAGCAGAAGATAAAAAGAGGTAGTAAGAATACACTGAAGAACTATACAAAAAAGATCTTCATGATGCAGATAATCATGATGGTGTGATCACTCACCTAGAACCAGACATCCTGGAATGTGAAGTCAAGTGGGCCTTAGGAAGCATCACTATGAACAAAGCTAGTGGAGGTGATGGAATTCCAGTTGAGCTATTTCAAATCCTAAAAGATGATGCTGTGAAAGGGCCACACTCAATATGTCAGCAAATTTGGAAAACTCAGCAGTGGCCACAGGACTGGAAAAGGTCAGTTTTCATTCCAGTCCCAAAGAAAGGCAATGCCAAAGAATGCTCAAACTACTGCACAATTACACTCATCTCACACGCTAGCAAAGTAATGCTCAAAATTCTCCAAGCCAGGCTTCAACAGTATGTGAACCTTGAACTTCTTGATATTCAAGCTCAATATAGAAAAGGCAGAGGAACCAGAGATCATATTGCCAACATCTGTTGGATCATCAAAATAGCGAGAGAGTTCCAGAAAAACATCTTCTTCTACTTTATTGACTATGCCAAAGCCTTTGACTTTGTGGATCACAACAAACTGTGGAAAATTCTTAACAAATGGGAATGCCAGACCACTTGACCTGCCTCCTGAGAAATCTGTATGCAGGTCAGGAAGCAACAGTTAGAACTGGACATGGAAGAGACTGGTTCCTAATTGGGCAACTAGTACATCAAGGCTATATATTGTCACCCTCCTTATTTAACTTTTATGCAGAGTACATCATGAGAAATGCTGGACTGGATGAAGCACAAGCTGGAATCAAGATTGCAGGGAGAAATATCAATAACCTCAGATATGCAGATGATACCACCCTTATGGCAGAAAGCAAAGAAGAACTAAAGAGCCTCTTGATGACAGTGAAAGAGGAGAGTGAAAAAGTTGGCTTAAAACTCAACATTCAGAAAATTAAGATCATGGCATCTGGTCCCATCACTGCATGGCAAACAGGTGGGGAAGCAGTGGCTGACTTTATTTTTCTGGACTCCAAAGTCACTGCAGATGGTGACTGCAGCCATGAAATTAAAAGACACTTGCTCCTTGGAAGAAAAGTTATGACCAACCTAGAGAGCATATCAAAAAGCAGAGACATTACTTTGCCAACAAAGGTCCATCTAGTCAAAGCTCTGGTTTTTCCAGTAGTCATATATGGATGCAAGAGTTGGAAAGTTAGAAAAAAAGTTAGAAAGTTGGAAAGAAATGCCAAATCTGAATGCCAAAGGATTGATGCTTTTGAACTGTGGTGTTGGAAAAGACTCTTGAGAGTCCCTTGGACAGCACAGAGATCCAACCAATCCATCCTAAAGGAAATCAGTCCTGAATATTCATTAGAAGGACTGATGCTGAATCTGAAACTCCAATATTTTGGCCAGCTGATGCGAAGAACTGGCTCATTGAAAAAGACTCCGATGCTGGGAATTTTTGAAGGTGGGATAAGGGGACAACAGAGGATGAGATGGTTGGATGGCATCACCAACTCAATGGACATGAGTTTGAGTAAACTCCAGGAGTTGGTGATGGACAGGGAAGCCTGGTGTGCTATCGTCCAAGGGGTCACACAAGTGAGAGATTGAACTGAACTTAGGTTTAGAGGCCGGAGCAGCTTACTACTTTAGGTAGTTTTCAGTTAGAGCTAATAGCCATTTTGCTGTTGCTGTTGCTAAGTTGCTTCAGTCATGTCCCCCTCTCTATGCGACCCCATAGACGGCAGCCCACCAGGCTCCTCCGTCCTTGGGATTCTCCAGGCAAGAACACTGGAATGGGTTGCCATTTCCTTTTCCTAATAGCCATTAAATTGCACATATTCAACCTGGATAAACAGAAACTTTTAAAATATTTATGTACATATTTATGATGTGTGAAATAGAAAATGATACATCTGGGAACAAGTTCCAGAAATGAGAAAATATCTAATAAAGTAAGTGAAACTGCTTCCCTTGTGGCTCAGCTGGTAAAGAATCCACCTGCAGTGCAGGAGATCTGGGTTTGATCCCTGGGTTGGGAAGATCCCCTGGAGAAGGGCAAGGCTACCCACTCCAGTATTCTGACCTAGAGAATTCCATGAACTGTATAGTCCATGGGGTCGCAAAGAGTCGGACACAACTGAATGACTTTCATATGAGAATTCATATATCACTCGACTCCTAGAGAGACAATCAAATGAGATGTCTTGAAATTCACATTTAAGAGATACTGTGGAGTCTAGCCAGAGAATACCCCATCAAAAGACATGATTTGGTCCTTTATAAGTCTGCATTATTATTGGATCAGTTAAGGTTTCTGAACTTGTTTCTAAGTAGTTTTTTTTCTGTTTTTTTTTTTTTTTTGAGTCACTGATCTCAATCTCCCCCCGATATTTTCTCTAAAACTAGATGATGACAAACTTTTATTGATTTTGACCAGTAGTTATTTCATGTCTATAGTGTGTCATGTTGTACTTCCTGAAATACTTTTAATCGTCTTCTTTTTCCGGTGTCCCAGCCATAGACCCACTGCACCAATGCCTGTGCCATTGCCATGTCCTCCCAAGGAGATACCCAGTTTCAATACATCTTCCTCTCTAAACCTCTAAATTTAAACCTGACTGTCACTCTTCTGCTTAAAACTCTTTATGGGCTACTCATGCCCTGTTGGAATAAAGTTTAAAGTCTTGAACATGACACGATGGACCATTCATTACCTGGCTAAGCCTGTATCTTTTGTACAGGCTTATCCCTACATATGAAATTCCAGTCATGCTAAGTTCTTATATAACTATGAATTTGAAGATGCTGTTCCCTTCTTCTGGGATGCTCTCCTCCTTATGTACCCAATATGCCTGGTATGTTTGATCAATAGTAGGAAGACCACTGAGGTGAGAGCAAAGTATGCAAGGGGAAGACTATTAGGAGATAAGTTGGGAGATAGGAAATAAAGAAGATCATATAGCATCTAATACTCAGAGTGAGATGGAATGTCATTGGGAGGATTATAGCAAAAAAGTAGCACATCTGTTTTGTATTTTAACACTGAGTTCACTATGGCTGCTGTGGTGAGAATGGTCAGCGGGAGTGGGGAATTGAGATAATAGCAGAAGCGGAGAGATCACTTAGGAAGAATTACACTAATTGGAGCAAAAAATTAGTGTAGAAACAGTGGAGATAGTGGGAAGTTATCAGACTGGATATATTGTGAGTCTAGAACCTAGTATTTGCTGATGAATTCATGTAGAGTGTGGCAAAAGGAAGAAATCAAGGATGATCCCCAAATTTCGGGTCAGAGCAGTTGGAAAATGGAGTATTCATTTTTTTGAAACACAACAAGTGAAACACATTTGCAGGGAATGGTAGCAAAATTAGAAGTTCAGTCTTGAGGGTGTTGAATTTAAGGTGGCTGTAAGACAGCCAAGTGGGAATGCACTATAGGCAGTTGGATGTACGAGTCTGGAAATTAAGGGGGGTGGTAACGAAGATCATGGCATCCGGTCCCACCACTTCATGGGAAATAGATGGGGAAACAGTGGAAACAGTGTCAGACTTTATTTTTCTGGGCTCCAAAATCACTATAGATGGTGACTGCAGCCATGAAATTAAAAGACACTTACTCCTTGGAAGGAAAGTTATGACCAACCTAGATAGCATATTCAAAAGCAGAGACATTACTTTGCCAACAAAGGTCCGTCTAGTCAAGGCTATGGTTTTTCCTGTGGTCGTGTATGGATGTGAGAGTTGGACTGTGAAGAAGGCTGAGCACCGAAGAATTGATGCTTTTGAACTGTGGTGTTGGAGAAGACTCTTGAGAGTCCTTTGGACTGCAAGGAGATCCAACCAGTCCATTCTGAAGGAGATAAGCCCTGGGATTTCTTTGGAAGGAATGATGCTAAAGCTGAAACTCCAGTACTTTGGCCACCTCATGCAAAGAGTTGACTCATTGGAAAAGACTCTGACGCTGGGAGGGACTGGGGGCAAAAGGAGAAGGGGCGACAGAGGATGGGATGGCTGGATGGTATCACTGACTCGATGGACGTGAGTCTGAGTGAACTCCGGGAGCTGGTGATGGACAAGGGAGGCCTGGCGTGCTGCGATTCATGGGGTCGCAAAGAGTCGAACATGACTGAGCGACTGATCTGATCTGATCTGGTGGTGGTGGTGGTGTATCTAAAGAAATTAATTTGGAAGTTGTCAACATACATTATTTATTAGTGACTATAGATGTAAGAAAGGAATGCCAGCACATAAAAACACTGAAAAAGTGAGGTGAATGACTAAGTGAATGAATGATTTATACTGATTGAGATGCCAACTTGCAGAGAGAAGTAAATAGTATAAAAGTCTCATATCAGTAACATTCACAGGATTTCATTCTTTACCTTCTTCTCTAATGGAAAACTTGTTGGCAACTCTCATTTTCTAGAATATACCACTAATGAATATAGACATAGTGAATACAAATATCTTTTTTAATATATCAAATTACCGATGGCTTCTTATTCTGTAGTGGCCATATATTTGCAAAAAGAAAAAAATCAATACATCAATATGATGAGGCTGTAGAGTTTTACATGTGGATATAACAGCTTCCTGGTATAAAGAATCTGCCTGCAACGCAGGAGAGCCGGGTTCAATCCCTGGGTCAGGAAGATATCCTGGAGGAGGAAATGGCAACCTATTCCAGTATTCTTGCCTGGAGAATCCCATGGACAGAGAAGCTTGAAGGGTTATAGTCCATGGGTCACAAAGAGTAGGACACGGCTGAGTGACTATCACTTTCACTTCACTTTCATCACAGCTACAAGAGATGTTTGAACACATTAAAAATTCCTCACATCCTCACATGATGGTTTCCAGTTTACAATGTGCTTTATCTTCATCACCTCTGTCTTTGAGTCTTATGACATCCATACATTTGGCATATGGGCAATATTGTCCCCTACTTAAATATGAACAAACTCAGGCTTAGGAGGCAAAGTCATTTGTGTGCTTAGATGAGTGAGTCCTCCTGGCTTGAATCCTGGTGATCCAATGAGTGCCCTACTCCATTTCTGCATGTCACCTTCATGAGGATTTCAAGGTCTGCCCCATCCTTAGCTGCAGCCCAATGAAATTTTCACAGAGTGGGAAGAGGCATGATCCCACTTCCATTTCATAGAAAGTATAGAAAATAACTGGTCTTCAGTGGATACCATTGAGCAGCTCAGTTGCTCTGCATATGTCGTGGAACTGGGTTGAATCACCTGAAACACCCTCAGGCATAGGATCCCAGGCTTTCCAAAACAGTGCTGGGAAGGAGAATAGTGACCCTGAAACGTGTCTGGACTCACCAACAACTTAACCACCTCACTCCCGTCAGCTTTTGCCTCCTTCATGCTTAGATTTGAACCCTCAGACGCCGAAACATACATCTGTCCCCCACTCAGATCTGATGTCTTTCCAGCATTAGCCTCCCATCTTGGACACTTTCCCTTTAAGAACTAAGTTTCTAAGTCCTACCTACACATTCCCCCGCATCCAGATACAGATGACCTATTTTAACAACTCCTCAATGACAATGCGGAATAAGAGCATAAACCACTGCTTTTACACTTGCTACACCCTTATCCCTTACCCATGTTATCTACGCTGTATGACAGTCATAAGCAGAAAGACATTATTTTACAAATGAAGAAACAAACTCAGAATGACATGAACAAACTCCTACGGTCAGATATCTGCTATTAATTAGAAGAATTAAGATGTGAGTCTAAGTCCTCATTACTCCAAAATCCAAACTCTTTCCTTAATCCTTAACTCTGCACTACTTCTTCCTCTCATTAGAACCCTGTTTCATTCTCTGTAAGACAACATCAACCCAGTCTAAATTATATCTATTTTTGCCCTCTGGATGAGGTTAATTGTTTCTTGATTCTGCCTTAAACAATCCAACAAAATTTTCCATGGTCTTCTCCCTTCTTTATCTCCACATCCCCACTACCACCACCTTGGGGGGTGTTGAAACTTTGTTAGAATTGGTGAAGTCCAGGAATGAACCAAGGATCTTTACAACTTCCAGAGTGAAAGGAACTTCCATACGTCTAAAAGACAGAAAATTCAATTTTTGTATCAGGCTCCAATCTGTTTCTCAAACAGCTCTCATAAATCTGTACTAAAATCAAAGGAAATGATTTAAAACATAAGCTTTTTCAGTTAACACCTCCATCCCATTGTTTGCTTTAAACCAAGGTTTCTGTGTGGCGTATGGCTGGAAAGGAGAGAAGAGGGTCAGTGGGGTTTCTATCCTGAGGCTCAGTCTTCCCAGGTATGCCTGCTGTTACTGTCTACACAGATGCCAGACATCATGGGGGCACATATAAAGAAACAGGATTAGTCACACAGTCTCAAGCTACCTGCCTTAAATGGGCATCATGGGGAGGAGTTTAAGTCACTAGCTGACATTCTCATGCTTTTTGCCCATAATGCACTTTTATCACATCATAAAGGAGCTCCTCAGCCAGGTGGAAATCATTGCCTGCTGAATCAATTATGATTACAGGGCACTCTGGAATGTTCTGTTGATTGTGATGTTAATAGGTACAAAGGTACACAATGTGCAGCTCAATAACCATTCCATTAACGTCTAGTTTAAAGTTTATTTCCAATATCATCATTACGAAGGAGAAAATGACCCTTAGGACACATTACTGGGAAAAGCATGCAGGCATCTGAAAGCCACTTGCCTCTCCCCAGCTTCATTCCTCACGAAATGAGCATGACACTGAGTTTGCACAGTCAGGCGCACTGAATAATCAAAGGCAAAGTTTTGACTGAAATAAAATTGACATGCAAAGCATGAAAGTGGGGACAAAGTCACATTGTCATTTCTATTACCAACACAGTGATAAAACAAACACACCATTCACCATGAATCGCATTAAGACTTCCGAAGCAGAAATACTGGAGGTGCTGGAATACTACCGTGTCAGGAATTTCATGTAAATTTATTTGAATAAATTCATTTTCTGGACTGCCATGATTCTGTTTTACATGATTATAGCTGAGGTATTTCAACACTGGTTTTCATCTTTCCCTCTCTGCCTGAGCTATACTAACTGACCCTGTATATAATCTCCCTGGCTGCAATCCCCTCTTTTGTGTTGGCTCTGAAATTTTCCAAATTTAAAATCCGGGGGGAAAGGGAATGACAGGAAAATCAAATGATGAAGCCTTAACAAAAACTCAGATGCTTAAATTCTAAAGGGACGGTAGTTTGATAACAAGAAATCTGTAGAAATATAAAAGCAAGGTATAAAGACCTCAAGTTTCTAATTAGAGTCTGACACCAGCCTCAAAATCTCTGCAGAGTACACAGTTATGAGCTCAGATTATCTGACCTTTTAGCTACGCTCTCTTCATCTGAACCAAGAGAACAGTTCTGGGTAAAAAAGGGTTTGGTGAGCTGAGATTGGGATTTATAGAGGACTCTGCATTAGAGTACAGTCAAGTGATAACTACTTATGGGAACTTTTCTGAGATGCAAATTATAGATAATTAACATCCATAAAGCATTACAGAATATAAATTGTTAAACAGAGGTAGAGTGATCAATCTTCTCAGGGATCTGATAGATGTTCTCTTTATTCATTCATTTGTTTGTTCATTCATTCATTCAAGTGAGGAAACTTATCCAGGGGATACACATCAATAATAAGCCAAACAGCTGGTGAGGCAGAGATGAAAAGAAAAAGCTATGATTACAGTAGTTTGTTCATCAATCAGAAGACAGAAGAGGGGAAGGGGTAAAGGAAGGGACCAAAATGAAACTGGTGATATGTGAACTGTGTTTTCAACATGTATTGTCAGTATGTCAGGGGATAGGATGGAAAAGGCTAGGGTCAGAGGGAGCATCCTGAACAGAGAGATGGGGTAGAGTGAGCATGTGCCCAGGGAATCTCATTTGATCTGAGATATTCAGGGCTATGCTGAAGTTGAGCACTGAGGAAAGACACCATCCTGAGGGTCTTGTGAGGTGTGTTAAGGAGGGTGTACACTTTCCTCTAAGTCAGTTCTTTTCAATTCTGGCTGTACCTCACACTAGAGAAGCTTCTGAAATATACTCAGATCCCATTCTAAGAGATTTGAATTGTTGGATTTGGGGAAGGTCTTGAAGAAGTCATTTTCAATGCTAACCAAGTGTAGCTGGAGCTGAGCACCACTCTACAGCGATAAAGTTATGCTGAGAATGTTTGAGCAGAGAAATGTCAAGGTCAATTCTATGGTTTAGAAAGGTGAGTCTAGCAGATGTGGGGAGAAGTGATGGAGAGAGGTAGAAATCAAGCAGGAATCTAGTCTGTCTCTTAGAGCAGTGGTGTTCAAACCATGGTTCATCAAGACTTTAAGATTTTACAGAGTTTCTGCAAGAGGTAAAAAACACTTGCTTCAACTTTTTAAACAAGCATTTAATTACTATCAAAAAGAATAAAAAACCTCAGAGTAAAACTACCAAAGGAGGCAAAAGACCCGTACTCCAAAAACTGTAAGACACAGATGAAAGAAATCAAAGATGACACAAACATGGAAAGATAAGCCATGTTCTTGGATTGGAAGGATCAATGTCCTACCCAAGGCAGTCTATGAATCTATATAATTTCTGAGATCTTTAATAGGTGAACAGCCTGGGATTATATGGCAAGCTGTTGTTTTTTTTTTTTTTTTAAAGGTGAGGGGGTGAAGGAAAACGTCATCAGGCTACAGGACTTTTTTAATACTATACAACCAAACCATAACACACATTGAATGTTAAAAATGAATGGCCACCCATGACCCCAAATTTCCTTTTTTTTTCTTTTTGGCTGTCATGTGGCTTGTGGGATCTCAGTTCTCCAACCAGGGATTGAACCTAGGCCATGGCAGTGAAAGCCAGAGTCCTAACCACTAGGCCATCAGGAATCTCCCCCGAATTTCAAATATTTGTGTTCCTCAAACTCTTTATCATACGTTGACTTTTTTTCTTGTACACTTACTTTCAAGTTGTGTCAAAATACATATAAATAAAATTTACCATTTTAACCATTTTTCACTGTACAATTTAGTGACGTTAGTATATTCTCATTGTTGTGTAACCAGTCTCTGGAGCTTTTTCATTTTGCAACTGACACTCTATTCCCATTAAACAACAACTCCATCCCCTGGCAACCACCACGCTTTCTGTTTCTATGAGCTTGGCTACTCTGGATATCTCATTAAAGTGGTATCATACAAAATTCACCTTCTTGCATCTAGACTATTTCACTTAACATAATGTCCTTGAGGTTTACTCATGTTTCAGCATATGTCAGAATTACCTTTCTTGTGAAGGCTGAATAATAATACCCACATACATAAACATTTCATCATCCATTTGTCTGTCGATGGGCATCTGGGTTGCTTTCACCTCTTGTATATTGTAAACAGCGCTGCTTCGAACATGAAGCTATCCACTTTAAGTTCTTTGGGATATATATCCTGAAGTGGGATTGCAGGATTATATGGTAATTCTATTTTCACTCTTTTGAGGAATACATTGACTTTTAATAAGTTAAAGCTGCACATTGGGAAATAAATGTATCCTTATAAAAAGCAGCTTTATCTATAATAAAGTTCTATCTAAGAATTTATTGAAAATTGAAGAGGGGGTAACTTGCTGCCTTGGACAGAGAGAGGGAGCAAGAGGGAGAGGAGGAATCATAGGACAGCAGCTCCGGTAAATTTGGCCTTTGCCTGGAAGTTACACATCAATAGAGAAGGTTCCTATCAGAAGCAAAGAACTGACAGCGTCACTAGCAAGCAATTAGTTGGGACCAGAAAAGAACAAAGGCAACAAAAGGAAGCCATTATAAAAATGTCTGGCCAGTAATTGCCTGCCCACCTTGAGTAGCCCTGGCAAAGAATAGAGGTGAGTAACTGACTTGTAGCTACTTGAATTCTACCGGACTGAATTGTTAGGCCTCTGTATAATTGACAACAGACTTCTGCATAACTTTCCCTCACCAGGCCTATTGTGCGTCTTGATCTGGTTGGAGAAGGAGGGTGTGAAAAGGAAGGATCAAGGATAATATCCTAGTCACCAGCTTAGATGCATTAGCTGATATGGCAGAGGCCTGGGAGTGGAAGTGTTAGCCATTCCGTTGTGTCTGATTCTTTGTGACCCCAATGGACTATAGCCTGCCAGGCTCCTCTGTCCATGGGATTCTCCAGGCAAGAATACTGGAGTGAGTAACCATTTCCTTCTCCTGGGGATCTTCCTGACCCAGGGATCAAATCCAGTTCTCCTGCATTGAAGGCAGATTAGTTACTGTCTGAACCACCATGGAAGCCCAGCAGAGGCCTGGCGTACATTCAGTGTGTAGCCACAGGGCAACATGAAGCCGGAATGAAACATGCTTCAAGCTAGAATCATTTGTCCAAACCTTGTTTTGTGTGGATCACCTGCTATGTGCCTGAAATAGGTCTAGTTGATGAGAAAGCTTTAGTGAATAGAACAAACATGATCCAAATCCTTAGGGAGTTACTAGAGGATGTGACAGGAAAGTAACCAGCAATTATGACAATGCAGGGTCAACAAAAAGTCTATGTTGGAACCCTGTGGGACACTGAGGACAAGCCCCTGCTTGAGCTGTGGGTACTGGGGGAGACCCTCCAGGGGACACAGCACCTCACTAGAGCCTGGGGGATGAGGAGTCAGCCAGGGGAAGAGGAGGAGGAAGTAGCATGTACAAAGGCCCTGTGGCTGTAGAGAAATGACAGTAGTTCAGTAGGATGAACGTGAAGTGACGTGGATAATGAAGCTGGGGAGGCTCTCACACCAGTGAGCGCCAAAGCCACCTGGAGGGCTTATTAAATCTTGGAGAGCTCCGCCCATCCCCAGAGTTTATGATGTTTAAGCTCTAGAGGATTTGCGTTTCAAACAAGCTCCCACGTGATGCTGATGAAGCTGGCCTGGGAACTTACTGACAACCAGTAACACGGTGAAGTTGGGGACTGGAGCACACCCCCAAAGTGGCCATTATAGTAAGAGATGTCAGCAGCCTGAACTAGAGGGGTATGAGTGGTGAAGGAGTGGTGTGGAGACTGCAGAACTGACAACTATCAACGACCCAGTGCGATGGAAGGCAATGATGTGTTCTGAGTGTGGAGTCAGAAAAGTATGCTAGTCCCTGAGATGGGAAAAAGAGGAAATGACTGGTGCAGAAAATGACATTGTGTCTTGCAGATAGTGCTAATGGGTCACAGAAGTAGGAAGTAATAATTAAATGGATGTTACTTCAAATACATATCTATATCAAATGTATGTTGTATTTAGGAGCTAAAGGAAATTTTTCAATAGATTGGAAATGCCGGCTAAGGTCCCAGGAAGGTATAACCTAAGGATCAGAGACAGAGATTGAAGCTGTAGAAATGGCTCAGAGAGAACATGTAGATAAGAATAAGCTGAGAACAAAATCCTAAAAGGAAAACAAAATAAAACAAAGCAAATAAAAAATAAACAATCAAATGATAATTGAGGAACGGGCAAAGAGAAAAGCAAAAAAGGGAGATCAAAACGGTCAGAGAAGTAGTACCCAAGAAATGCACAGAATAGAAGAGAGAGTTTAGAGAAGGAGGAAGTAAAGTGAAAGTCATTCAGTCATGTCCAACTCTTTACAACTCCATGGGCTATACAGTCCATGAATTTCTCCAGGCCAGAATACTGGAGTGGGTAGCCCTTCCATTCTCCAGGGGATCTTCCCAACCCAGGGATCAAACCCAGGTCTCCTGCGTTGCAGATGGATTCTTTACCAGCTGAGCCACAAGGGAAGCCCAAAGAAGGAGAAAGTGCCTCTGTAAATAGGACAGAGAAGAGAGGGGCATAGCAGTCACCAGCCTTAGAAACAAGAAGTGCTGTGAGTTTAATGGGGGAGTAATGTGAGTTTCTGCTTTAGTTGCATGACAAGAGGGGTAACTGGATGTAGTACCAGGCTGATGAGACCATATTCTATGCAGTAAAAATTCTGTTGTGAATTGGAAATTCTACTGCTGATTATCTAGTTTAAACACCTTAGTTCTAGGTTCAGGGACATTTGAAAATGTCATGTCTACGGGAAAGTAAATTCAAGTGCTGATAAGCGAAACTGATGTGGCACATATATTGGTCTGAAAAGAAGCGAGTCCCTGTTACATAGTTCAGAGCCCCAGAACAAGAGTCCTTGCATGGAGGAGACCCAGAGTCATTTCAAGGCGGCTGTAGTAGCCTTTTTCTAGAGAAGCTCAGCTGGCTGGCTTGATGGCTATGACCTTCCTCCCTGAGGAGCATCTTGTTTCTGCTCTTTTTCTCTCACCTTCTCGTCTTCAACACACCCTTATCTCTGACAAGCCCTCCCTAATAGTCTCACCCTTCTGGGGCAAAGTAAACAGGAGTGCTGTTCCCTACTAAGTGTAATAACTATCTAGGGGCGAGAGAACTAGACCATTGGCGAGTCATGAAGCTGGAGCAGAGTGTGCCAGTAGTGTGGAAAAGAGATAAGACTATGTCAGTCGTGACCCAGAGAAATTACAAAATTAATTACAAAACACAAAAGACAATGCCACAAACAAAGTTTAGCTGAATTCTCATTCAATACAGAAGCATGCTGAAAGAAGAGATTAAACCTGGGGAAAAACACAATATATAACACAGAACCATGAATATTTTGTAGCATATATCCAACAGCACTTTGAAATGTCTGAAATCTACATTACTCTTGCCTCATAACCTAAGTTTACCCTATGGTCTTAGTTCAGAAATTCAAGTATAAGTTTAAAAGTTTTATGGATATTTTAAAATGAACTAAAAAGTATAAATGAAATTCACAAGTTTGGGCTGACAATATTTGATTTTCCGGAAAATCTCATTTTAACTAATACCTGCCAGCATTCTCCTTACTAAATCGTTCATCTGATGATGATATTCATTTTGAAGTTATTTGCCTTATTAGAAAGTCCAGAATCCGGTCCTGTTGTTGGATGACTTATGTGATGCCAATTAAGCAATTAATCCATCAGTCTCCTAGTTAGTAAAATTACTCAGTTTGGTTAGATGATCTCTAAGGTCCTGGCTAGTCTAAGAACTCAGTTATGGCACATTACTGATAACTCTCATACAATAGATGACCAGCAGAATTATAAGGTTGACGAACACTCAGACATTATCAGACTCAACCCACTGTTTTTACTGATCAACAATAAAAGTGGGCCTAAAAGATTTAATACCTTGACTACTGTCAAGAAGCTTTCTAAGACAAGATCCAGAACCAGATTTAGGACCAGTACTAATTCCGCTACAGCATATGGTTCTTACAGGGAGGTGAAGATGACACCAAGGATTTAACATGAAAACTCAGTGGTGAGTCAGGTGTAAGAAAAGGCAGTATTTGGTGACAAATGGGATGGATTTTCCTGAAGAAAGACCTTTTGACTAAATTCTAAATAATTTGAAATGTATGGAATAGCTGAGGGGAAATAGACAATAAATTCAGTTCAGTTCAGTTCAGTTCAGTCGCTCAGTCGTGTCCTACTCTTTGCGACCCCATGAACCACAGCAGGCCAGGCCTCCCTGTCCATCACCAACAAGAAAACCAAAAGACAAGGAGAATTGTGGGTGGGATACATTACTGCGTGCTTAAAACTAATGTTTGTGTGTTTCAAATACCTTCAAACTCCTTTAAACCTCTAGTTACAACAGTTTGCTCACTTGTTTTTAAAGGGTTCATGTTTCAGGGCTATAATTAGTGCTGTTTGTTTCTCACTTTCAGCAATGCAAACATATTATTTTAGTTGAGAATTTGTATATAGGATCACCAAGGTGGAGATGAAAGTAAATGCCATTGTCACTTCAGTTAGCATTAGTCCTTCAAAGTTTGTGCAGAAAATGTGTGTGCATCTTCATATGTGTCAGCTTTGCAAGTTGACTTATCAACAAGTACTGAAAACAAAGAAACTATTCATAATTGCTGAGGTTAAACCAGGGAAAATCTAACATGAATGATTTCCTTCTGTGCTCTGGTATCTTGTAAATACAATCCTTTAAAACCATACTTCCTTTTAAAGTTTTAATAAAAAGAGTGGGTCAGCAGTCATGGGATTCCTGTTGCTACTCAGCTTGCAGGAATGCCATTTCCGTGGCGGTTCCCGGGTTTGCCTTTAAATGAAATTCAAATGTGGAGGTGGTAGGAGACTCAGAGAACACAAAGGGAGTAGGAGAACTTAAAAATATGGGTTCATGTTATAAAAAATTCTAAACAAATGTGTTGAAAATATATTTTGAGGAGAAATAAAATTATAGATAGTCACAGGATATGAAGGCTCAAAGAGAAGTCAGAGTGAAAGAGACAAGATAAGAAAGTTAAATTCAAACTTCTAAAGGAAAACAACAAACAGCATAAATGCTCTGGGACAAATAGGACTTCCAAGAGATTTTTAACCCAAGAAAGATTTTACAGTTTCACCCACAGGCTGGTAAAAAAATCATTTGATCTTTCAAGACATAGTGTTAAAATTGAAATGCCCGAATTTTTCTTATTCCCTTTTTAAAACAACCCTAAACTTTATTCAGGGTTGGTTTCATAATCCCCATTTCAGAGATGGAAACGTGGAAGAGAGTAAGCTCTCATGATATGCCTATAGATTTATATCAAATCATTTGTGAAAACAATTTGATATAATCATTCCTTCAATCCATTCCTTTCTCACTAGACCAGGCTGGAATGAATAACCAGAGGAATAATTCTGTTTTCTTTCCTAGAGGGATTTTAGAACTAGACAGCCATCTCTCTCTCCCACTAGGGAAATGTGGAATGGGGCAGGGCTGATGGTCATGTTTTATTTTTTTGTTTGTTTGCTTAGATATCAGCACTCTTTAATTTGACTCTTAGTGTGATATTATATCCTAAAAGGAATATAAAAACAAATAAGAATTATCCAAATTCTTATGATGTTTCTAATAGTGCTTGTTTTTAAAAATCACCATGTTATTCTAAAAAAATGTTGTTACCAGTTTTTAACTATATGTTTTAAAAAATTCAAGAGTGAAAGTTTTAAAGTAACTTGAAAGGAAATCCATTGTCAAGAAGAAAGTATCCTTGACCTTAAGAAAACATCATTCATGATACATTTCAAATGCATATATACCTGTAGAAAATTCAGATAGATATTTTAATAAAATTACCATCATTTTATAGATAGTATTTGTAAGTAAAAATAATAAATTTCATTTTATTTCCTATAGGTAATAAGTAAGGAAACATAGGAAAAATTTTTAATCAATATCAAATTATGTTTCTATAAGTTTAAATTCTTTTCCACATTAAAAAGTCACCTTAAACTTGAGTTATATACATTAAATATATATAGCTCTTTGTATGTCAATCACATCTCAATAAAATGGTTTCAAAAAATCAACACAAGTAATACAATTTTTTTACTTGTTTTGGCGGGCTTTTGCATCTAACCACCTCCACCACACCATCATCATCATCACCAGTCATTATCATAACTGTTGCTATTATGTGGGGCCCACTGTGTTTCAGATCCTACACTAAGATTTTCTTTATATGCATTATTTAATTCTATCCTCAGAACCCATCTGACCACATATGTATGCTGAACCATATTCCCTAATGCTATTCTTCGTGCATGTGTGCTAACTCGCTTCAGTCGTGTCCAACTCTATGACCCCATGGACTCTAACCTCCCAGGCCCCTCCATCCATGTGATTCTCTAGGCAATAATACTGGAGTGAGTTGCCATGCCCTCCTCCAGGGGATCTTCCTGAACCAGGGATCGAACTCATGTCTCACATCTCCTGCATTGGCAAATGGGTGGTGGTTTAGTTCCTAAGTCATGTCCAACTCTTGGAACCCCATGGACTGTAGCCGGCCAGGTTCTTCCATCCATAGGATTCTCCAGGCAAGAAAACTGGAGTGGGTTGCCATTTCCTTCCCCAGGAGATCTTCCCTACCCAGGAATCTAACCTGGATATCCTGCATTGCAGGTGGATTCTTTACCAACTGAGCTATTAGGGAAGCCCTGGAAAATTGGCTCTTTACCACTAGTGCCATCTGGGAAGCCCCAGTGCTATTCTAACCTCACCCTATTTCTAGAGACAGACTGACCAAAAACACAGCTAACAAGACTCGTCTTGCAATGCAAGCCTCATTCTTGCATCCAGAAAACAAGCATGGAGAGTTCTGACATTTTCCCTCATTCTCTTCATGCCTCTTTCTCACTTGAAACTCCCAACTGAGAAATAGGAAAGTTAAGAGAAGGTAATCTGTCTGACTGACAAACAGAAACCTCTTTTTGTAAAATTAAAGTTACTGAAAGAAAATAAAAAAGAGGTTTGGATGCCCCTGACACTTAATGGTCTTTCTAATGTTTTATAGCCTTCCCTTTACATATTTTTGTTCTCTTATGAATTTTTAGTTTCAGACAGAGAAAAGGCAAAGAGAATAAAAAGTGTAATTTGAATTGAGAAGTCTCCAAAAGAAAGAAAAAAAAAGATGTCTCTTTTTATTGTATGTGTGCTATGTGGCAAACATACTATTTCCTTTAGATTTTTGGTGAGGTAAGAGTTATTTTCCCCAGAGTTTGGGTAAGAAATTGGGGCTAGGAAGGATAAATGATTTGTCTAGGAATACACAGCCAACGATGAGCTGAACTGGGATTAAAACCTAACTCTGTTTGATTCTAAAGCCTATGTCCTAAAAAGATTCTATAACTAATAGGGTGGAATGCAATAGTCATTGTTACTTAATTCTGTCATCTAACACTTTAATTCTGTCATCTAATACTTCTGCAAAGTTACCATGTATCAGACTCAGGTTAGGTGTGAGGATACAGAGTAAAGCATTACATGGCCTCTAGCTTCAAAGAGTTTGAAGTCTTGTGAAGGAAGGAACCAAGGTTAGACGGCTTCATATACTACCCTCCATCCATTGCAGGTATTACAGATATATTTAAAATATGGAACCGTTCATATCTTTTAGAAATAAAGGCAGAAGTCACATGGATATCAAAATGCAGAGAGCATAAGTATCCTCCTCAATTGTGGCCAAGAGGACAGAAGCCTGAAGAAACACCCAAAGGACTAAACGTGTCATCTTGGCTAAAGATCTCTGCCAGGTGGAATTATCAAAGATTTATAGGCTCTGAATACCAAGAGGGATGCAAAAGCACTTGAACTTGCAATCAAGTTGGGAGTAATGCAATAAATAAGACCACCTCTAAGACATTTCATTATGAAGATTTATTAGCGTATGAAAAAAATAGGCCCAAAGGTAACTCCACTTGCAAAAATCAAGCAAGAAGAGTCTAAAGTCAATTCACAACTGTATATGGAAATAAGTTAATTTAATCACTGTCATCTCCAAACCACATCTTTGTGTGTGTGTGTGTGTGTGTGTTCCAAGAGTCATTTTATTATTTTTTAATTAATTAATTTATTTTAATTGGAGGCTGATTACTTTATAATATTGTGGTGGTTTTTGCCACACATTCACATGAATGAGCCATGGGTGTACATGTGTTCCCTATTCTGAACCCCCCTTCCACCTTTCTTCCCATCCCATCCCTCAGTCATCCCAGTGCACCAGCCCTGAGCACCCTGTCTCATGCATTGAACCTGGGCTGGTGATCTATTTCACATATGATAATATACATGTTTCAGTGCTATTCTCTCAAATCATCCCACCCTCACCTTCTCCCACAGAGTCCAAAAGACTGTTCTTTACATCTGTGTCTCTTTTGATGTCTCACATATAGGGTCATTGTTACCATCTTTCTAAACTCCACATATATGCATTCGTATACTGTATTGGTATTTTTCTTTCTGACTTACTTCACTCTGTATAATAGGCTGCAGTTTCATCCACCTCATTAGAACTGATTCAAATGCATTCTTTTTAATGGCTGAGTAATACTCCATTGTGTATATTTACCACAGCTTTCTTATCCATTTGTCTGCTGATGGACATCTAGGTTACTTCCATGTCCTGGCTATTGTAAACAATGCTGCGATGAACATTGGGGTACACATGTCTCTCTCAGTTCTGTCCAAACCACATGTTTACTAGAGCTTCCAACCTCTTTCCTTGACCCAACAAACTGCTAAGAATACAAATTTGCATTTCTTGGATAATTTCACTGAGTCCAAGAGTCATTTTCTTGTGGGAGAAGTGGATGGCTTCTGTTTTTCATAGGCAGAACCATTTTTCTTTGAGGGGCACATGGAAGCCCTTTATATAAGAGAGTCCTCTTTCTCCCCCTGCATGTTCTGTCTCTCAGCTGAGAGCAGATGAACCCTGGGGAAATTTTCTGACAAAATAAAAGGAACTATGGTCATCATTCACTGAGTATGAGCACATTCTAGGTACTATGGTAAGGGCTGTAATATATGTATCATTCAGTCTTCACAGTAACCCTAGGATAAAGGTATTCTCATTGACTCTTTTTGTAGACAAAGACTCTGAACCTCTCATAGGGGAATAGTTACATAGGCTATGGTATAGTCCTACATTTGAATATTATGCAGCCCTTAAAATGAGATTTTAAAAAATTTTATGGACATGAGATTTTTTTAATATAATTTTTATTTATTTACTTATGGCTGCACTGGGTCTTCATTGTTGCACACAGGTTTTCTACCCATTTTTCTTAAAGTTTTTCCCTTTAAAAAATTATTTATTTATTTTAATTGGAGGCTAATTACTTTGCAATATTGCGGTGGTTTTTGCCATACATTTGCCATACATGAATGAATGAAGCCACAGTGTACATGTGTCCCCCATCCTGAACCTGCCTCCCACCTCCCTCCCCATCCCATCCCTCTGGGTTGTCCCAGTGCACCAGCTTTGAGTGTCCTGTTTCATGCATCAAACTTGGACTGGTCATCTATTTCACATTTGGTAATATACATGTTTCAATGCTATTCTTTCAAATCATCCCACCCTCGCCTTCTCCCATAGAGTCCAAAAATCTGTTCTTTACATCTATGTCTCTTTTGCTGTCTCACATATAAGGTCGTCATTACCATCTTTCTAAATTCCATATATATGCATTAAAATACTGTATTGGTGTTTTTCTTTCTGGCTTACTTCACTCTGTATAATAGGCTCCAGTTTCATCCACCTCATTAGATCTAATTCAAAGGCATTCTTTTTAATAGCTAAGCAATATTCCATCGTGTATATGTACCACAGCTTTCTTATCCATTCATCTGCCGATGGACATCTAGGTTGCTTCCATGTCCTAGCTATTGTAAACAGTGCGTCAATAAACATTGGAGTACACATGTCTCTTTCAATTCTGCTTTCCTCGGTGTATATGCCCAGCAGTGGGATTGGTGGGTGGTATGACAGTTCTATTTCCAGTTTTCTAAGGAATTTCCACACTGTTCTCCATAGTGGCTGTACTAGTTTGCATCCCCACCAACAGTGTAAGAGGATGCCCTTTTTTCCACACCCTCTCCAGCATTATTGTTTGTAGACTTTTTGATAGCAGCCATTCTGACCAGTGTTAGATGGTACCTCATTGTGGTTTTGATTTGCATTTCTCTGGTAATGAGTGATGTTGAGCATCCTTCCAGGTGTTTGTTAGCCATCTATATGTCTTCTCAGGAGAAATGTCTGTTAAGTTATTTGGCCCATTTTTTGATTGGGTCATTTATTTTTCTGGAATTGAGCTGCAGGAGTTACTTGTATATTTTTGAGATTAATTCTTTGTCAGTTGCTTCATTTGCTATTATTTTCTCCCATTCTTAAGGCTGTCTTTTCACCTTGCTTATAGTTTCCTTCATTGTGCAAAAGCTTTTAAGTTTAATTAGGTCCCATTTGTTCATTTTTGCTTTTATTTCCATTACTCTAGGAGGTGGGTCATAGAGGATCTTGCTGTGATTTATGTCAGAGTGTTTTGCCTATGTTTTCCTCTAGCAGTTTTATAGTTTCTGAGCTTACATGTAGATCTTTAATCCATTTTGAGTTTATTTTTGTGTATGGTGTAAGAAAATGTTCTAGTTTCCTTCTTTTACAGGTGGTTGATCAGTTTTCCTAGCACCACTTGTTAAAGAGATTGTCTTTTCTCCATTATATGTTTTTGCCTCCTTTGTCAAAGATAAGGAGTCTATAGGTGGGTGGATTTATCTCTGGGCTGTCTATGTTGTTCCGTTGATCTGTATTTCTGTCTTTGTGCCAGTACCATACTGTCTTGATGACTGTAGCTTTGTAGTATAGTCTGAACTCAGGATGGCTGATTCCTCCAGTTCCATTCTTCTTCTCAAGATTGCTTGGGTTACTCAAGGTTTTTTGTATTTCCATACAACTTGTGAAATTACTTGCTCTAGTTCTGTAAAAAATACTGTTTGTAGCTTGACAAGGATTGCACTGAATCTATAGATAGATTTGGGTAGTATTCTCATTTTCACTATATTTATTCTTCCAATCCATGAACATGGTATATTTCTCCATCTATTTGTGTCATCTTTGATTTCTCTCATCAGTGTTTTATAGTTTTCTATTTATAGGTCTTTTGTTTCTTTACATAGATTTATTCCTAAGTACTTATTCTTTTTGTCTCAATGGTGAATGGGATTGTTTCCTTAATTTCTCTTTCTGTTTTCTCATTGTTAATGTATAGAAATGCAAGGGATTTCTGTGTATTAATTTTATATCTTGCAACTTTACTATATTCATTGATTACCTCTAGTAATTTTTGGTGGTGTCTCTAGGGTTTCCTATGTAGAGGATCATGTCATCTGCAAACAGTGAGAGTTTTACATCTTCTTTTTCAATCTGGATTCCTTTTATTTCTTTTTCTTCTCTGATTACTGTGGCTAAAACTTCCAAAGCTATGTTGAATAGTAATGGTAAGAGTGGGCACCCTTGTCTTGTTCCTATTTTAGGAGAAATACTTTCAGTTTTTCACCATTGAGGATAATGTTTTTTGTGGGTTTATCATATATGGCTTTCATTATGTTGATGTATGTTCCTTCTATGCCTGCTTTCTGGAGAGTTTTTATCATAAATGGATATTGAATTTTGTCAAAGGCTTTCTCTGCATCTATTGAGATAATCATATAATTTTTATCTTTCAATTTGTTAATGTGGTGTATCACATTGATTGATTTGCAAATATTGAAGAATCCTTGCATCCCTGGGATAAAGCCCACTTGGTCATGATGTATGATCTTTTTAATAAGTTGTTGGATTCTGTTTGCTAGAATTTTATTGAGGATTTTGCATTTATGTTCATCAGTGATAATGGCCTGTAGTTTTCTTCTTTTGAGGCATCTTTGTCTGGTTTTGGTATTAGGGTGATGGTGGCCTCATAGAATGAGTTTGTGAGTTTACTTTCCTCTTCAACTTTCTGGAAGAGTTTGAGTAGGATAAGTGTTAGCTCTTCTCTAAATTTTTGGTAGAATTTACCTGTGAAGCCATCTGGTCTTGGGCTTTTCTTTGTTGGAAGATTTTTGATTACAGGTTTGATTTCATGCTTCTGATGGGCCTGTTAAGATTTTCTATTTCTTCCTGTTACAGTTTTGGAAGATTATACTTTTCTAAGAATTCGTCCATTTCTTCCAAGTTGTTCATTTTATTGGCATATAGTTGCTGATAGTAGTCTCTTATGATCCTTTGTGTTTCTGTGTTGTCTGTTGTGATTTCTCCATTTTCATTTCTAATTTTGTTGGTTTGATTCTTATCAAGATGAAGAAGTAGTCTGGCTTTTTTTCTTGATGAGTCTGGCTAATGGTTTGTCTAGTTCATTTATCTTCTCAAAGAAGCAGCTTTTAGTTTTGTTGATTTTTGCTACAGTCTCCTTTGTTTCTTTTTCACTTATTTCTGCTCTAAATTGTATGATTTCTTTCCTTCTACTAACCCTGGCATTCTTCATTTCTTCTTTTTCTAGTTGCTTTAAGTGTAAAGTTAGGTTATTTATTTGATTTGTTTCTTGAGGTAAGCTTGTATTGCTATGAACCTTCCCCTTAGCATTGCTTTTACTGAATCCCATAAGGTTTGGGGTTGTCATGTTTTCATTTTCATTTGTTTCTATGCATATTTTGACTTCCTTTTTGATATCTTCTGTGATTTGTTGGTTATTTAGAAGCGTGTTCTTTAGCCTCCATGTGTTTGTATTTTTAGTAGTTTTTCTTTCCTGTAGTTGACATGTAATCTTTCTGCACTGTGATCAGAAAAGATGCTTGAAATGTCCTACAGATATCAATTAGATCTAATTGGTCTATTGTATCATTTAAAGTTTTTGTTTCCTTGTTAATTTTCTGTTTAGTTGATCTATCCATAGGTGTGAGTGGGGTATTAAAGTCTCCCACTATTATTGTGTTACTGTTAATTTCCCCTTTCATACTTGTTAGCATTTACCTTACATGTTGAGGTTCTCCTATGTTGGGTGTGTGTGTGTATATATATATATATATATATATATATAATTGTTATATCTTCTTCTTGGATTGATCCTTTGATTATTATGTAGTGTCCTTCTTTGTCTCTATGTACAGCCTTTATTTCAAAGTCTATTTTATCTGATATGAGTATTGCTACTCCTACTTTCTTTTGGTCTCCATTTTCATGAAATATCTTTTTCCAGCCCTCACTTTCAGTCTGTATGTGTCCCTTGGTTTGAGGTGGATCTCTTGTAGACAGCATATATAGGGGTTGTGTTTTTCTATCCATTCAGCCAGTCTTTGTCTTTTGGTTAGGACATTCAACCCATTTACATGTAAGGTAATTATTGATAAGTATGATCCCATCGCTGCTTACTTTGTTGTTTTGGGTTCAAGTTTATAAAGCTTTTCTGTGTTTCCTGTCTAGAGAAGATCCTTTAGCATTTGTTGAAGAGCTGGTTTGGTGGTGCTGAATTCTGTCAGCTTTGCTTGTCTGTAAAGCTTTTGATTTCTCCTTCATATTTGAATGAGACCCTTGCTGGGTATAGTAATCTGGGTCATAGGTTTTTCTCTTTCATCACTTTATGTCCTGCCATTCCCTTCTGGCCTGAAGAGTTTCTATTAAAAGATCAGCTGTTATCCTTATGTGGATCCCCTTGTGTGTTATTTGTTGCTTTTCCCTTGCTGCTTTTAATATTTGCTCTTTGTGTTTGATCTTTGTTAGTCTAATTAATATGTGTCTTGTGGTGTTTCACCTTGGGTTTATTCTGTTTGGGACTCGCTGGGTTTCTTGGACTTTGGTGGCAATTTCTTTCCCCATTTTAGGGAAGTTTTCAACTATTATCTCCTCAAGTATTTTTTCATGCCCTTTCTTTTTGTCTTCTTCTGGGACTCCTATGATTCTAATGTTGAGGTGTTTAACATTGTCCCAGAGGTCTCTGAGGTTGTCCTCATTTCTTTTAATTCTTTTTTCTTTTTTCCCCTCTGCTTCATTTATTTCCACCATTCTTTCTTCCACCACACTTAGCCTATATTCTGCCTCACTTATTCTACTGTTGGTTCCCTCCAGAGTGCTTTTGATCTCAGTTATTACATTATTCATTATTGATTGACTTTTCTGTATTTATTCTAGGTCCTTGTTTAACATTTCTTGCATCTTCTCAATCCTTCTCTCTAGTCTATTTATCTGTAGCTCCATTTTGTTTTCAAGATTTTGGATCATCTTTACTATCATTATTCTGAATTCTTTTTCAGGTGGACTCCTTATCCCCTCCTCTTTTGTTTGGTTTGGTGGGCATTTATCATATTCCTTTACCTGCTGAATATTTCTCTGCCTTTTCATTTTGTTTAGATTGCTGTGTTTGGGGTGCCCTTTCTGTAGGCTGGAAGTTCATGGTTCCACTTTATTGTGGAGCCTGCTCACTGTGGGTGCAGTTGGACTAGTGGCTTGTCAAGGTTTCCTGTTTCCTAGCTAGGGGAGCCTGTGTCTGTGTTCTGGTGGGTGGAGCTGGATCTCTTCTCTGTGAAATACAATCAAGTGTCCAGTAGTGAGTTTTCTAGTATCTATGGGTTTGGCATGGCTTTGGGCAGCCTGTCTTTTAATGCTCAGAGCTGTATTCCTGCTTTTCTGGAGAATTAGCAAGGTATGTCTTGCTGTGGAACTTGTTGGCTCTTGGGTGAAGCTTGGTTTCAGTGTAGATATGAAGGCTTTTGAGTGAGCTCTTGTCTAGTAATGTTCCCTGGAATCAGGAGTTCTCTGATGTTCTCAAGTTTTGGAGTTAAGCTTCCTGCCTCTTGCTTTCAGTCTTATTCTTACAGTAGTCTCAAGACTTCTCCAGCCATACAATACAGATGGTAAAACATCTAGGTTAATGGTGAAACAATTCTCCACAGCGAGGGACACCCAGAGAGGTTCACAGAATTAAATGGAGAAGAGAAGAGAGAGGAGGGATATAGAGGTGACCAGGAAAAGAAGAGGGGGAGTCAAAAGAGGAGAGAGCAATCTAGCCAGTAATCAATTCCCTAAGTGCTCTCCACAGTCTGGAACACCCAGAGAGATTCACAGAGTTAAGCAGAGAAGAGAAGCAGGAGGGAGGAGATAGAGGTGACCTGGTGAAGAAAAGGGAGAGTCAAAAGGGGAGAGAGTAATCAAGCCAGTAATCACACCTCTAAGTGAAAATGGATACAGAAGATTAGATTCTTAAAGGTACAAAATTGATAACAAATACCAAAAAGCAAAGTTAAAAATCTAGAGTAGAGGTTAGACTCTCAGAAAGACAATATTAAAAATAAAAACAAAATCAATCACAACAATTATAAAATATATATATATATGAAATTTGCTTTTAAAATAGGGTCTTTTTTTGCAAGGTAATAGTAGTTTATAAAAATGCAAATTAAAGGAGTAATAAAGGACTTAAACTAAAAAAATAAATAAAAAGTGATAATAGTAAACATATATCTAGGAATTTCTCTGGAGCTGTTGTGGGCAGTGTGGGGTCAGTTCCATTTCGCAGAGTTCCTTGTTCCAGCTTGTACTTGTTCTCAAGGTCTATGCTGCTGCTGCTAAGTTGCTTCAGTCGTGTCTGACTCTGTGCGACCCCATAGACGTCAGCCCACCAGGCTGCCCCGTCCCTGGGATTCTCCAGGCAAGGACACTGGAGTGGGTTGCCATTTCCTTCTCCAAAGCATGAAAGTGAAAAGTGAAAGTGAAGCCACTCAGTCATGTCCGACTCTTAGCGATCCCATGGACTGCAGCCTACCAGGCTCCTCTGTCCATGGGATTTTCAAGGCAAGAGTACTGGAGTGGGGTGCCATTGCCTTCTCTGAGGTCTATAGGCCCCCTCCAATGCTTAGTCAATGTTAACTACAGGGTTTTAATCTGTTGCACCTGTCACTTCCAGAGCGGTTCCCTCATTTATTTTGGCTTCCTCTGTTTGCAAGTCTCTTCATTATCTAATTTCTGCCCTGACAGAAGAGGGCAAAGGTGGTCACTTATTTAGGCTCACTTATTCACTTGTGTTCTGGGGAGGGAGGGACACTGCAAACATATATCACTGGCATGTGTGGGGAGTGCTCACAGTGTATGGACCACACTTGATTTGCCCCAACTGAAGGCGGTGTGTACTTCCCAGGTCTACACTGCTCAGGCTCCAAGGTGCCCTGCAGGGTCACTGTCCAAAGCAGGCCCTGCATTTCCTGCACTTCCCAGGTCTAAGCCACTCAGGTTCTCAGGAACTCTGCAAGGGCACAGACTCGGTTGGGCATGTGTTTTGTGCCCTTCCCAGGTCCAAGCAGCTTGGGTGACCACGTGACTGGGGAGCGCACTGTCCCAGGTGAGCCGTGCATCTTAATCACCTCCCTGGCTGCAGCTGCTGTTTCCCAGGTGCGCTGCGAGAGTACTGTCTCGGGTGTGCCATGTTTCTCTTCTGGGGAGCCGACTCAGGCTGCGACCCTCCTAGCGGATGTCAACTGTCCAGGATCCCAGGAAGATGTGGTTAGCAACTGGGACCCTGCTCACAGTTTGGTGGAGGATGCCAGTCTCTAAGGCCGAGATTGCAGCAGCCCCTTGCCTTCTGGCTCTGGTTGTCACATGCCTGCCTCTCTGCTTCCTGGTGGGGGAAGGGTGAGGCAGGGCTGTACACAGCCGCCTAGCTCTCTTTTGGTACTCGCTCAATCCTTTATTCTGTGAGCAGGCCAGGCTGCGCGTTAGAACCTTTTGCGGAGAAGTTCTCGTTTTTTCTCTCTCTCTGGCGATCGCACAGTTTGGGCTGCTATCTCAGGTTAGCTCCCTCAGATTGTCCTCAGGGCATTCAGGCCTGGTCCATATCCTAAGCACCGATTATGCAGCTTGCACCTCCCTGCCCATCCCCTGCTCACTGGTGGCAGAAGTGAACCTCTGGGCTACCTCTCCACTGGCAGTTGCGGTTAGGTGCGTATTCTGTGTGTGTGTGTTTTTTTTCCTCCCAGTTATGTTGCCCTCTGAAATTCCAAAACTCCCCACAGACCCACCTGTGAGAGGGTTCCCTACTGTTTGGAAACTTCTCCCTCTTCATGATTCCCTCCCCAGGACGGATCTCTGTCCCTAACTCTTTTGTCTCTCTTTTTGTCTTTTATATTTTGTCCTACCTCCTTTCAAAGAGAATGGGTTGCCTTTCTGGGTGCCTGGTGTCCTCCACCAGCCTTCAGAAGTTGTTTTGTGGAAGTTGCTCAGCATTCAAATAAACTTTTGATGAATTTGTGGGGGAGAAAGTGGTCTCCCCATCCTATTCCTCCACCATCTTGGGACCACCCCACTGGACATGAGATTATAATGAAAGTTTTTTAAGAATTAAGTTCATACTCTCCAATGTGCCACTAGAAAAAAAAAAATCTAAAAATGCTAACTATTGTTTAGCAATTTAGACCTAGATTGGGTAAGAAAATTTTGGATGATTTTTCACACTTTTCTATATGTAGTTTTTTAAAAGTAAAAAAATTTTTTTAATTTATTTTTTATTGAAGGATAATTGCTTTACAGAATTTTGTTGTTTCCTGTCAAACCTCAACATGAATTAGCCATAGGTATACATATATCCCCTCCCTTTTGAATCTCCTTCCCATCTCCCACCCCATCCCACCCCTCTGGATTGATACAGAGCCCCTGTTTGAGTTTCCTGAGCCATACAGCAAATTCCTGTTAGCTATCTATTTTACATATGGTAATGGAATTTTCCATGTTACTCTTTCCATACATCTCACTCTCTTCTCCCCTCTCCTCATGTCCATAAGTCTATTCTCTATGTCTGTTTCTCCATTGCTATCCTGTATATAAATTCTTCAGTACCATTTTTCTAGATTCTGTATATATGCGTTAGAATATGATATAACCTATTGTTCATTGCAGCACTATTTACAATAGCTAGAACATGGAAGCAACCTAGATGTCCATCAACAGATTAATGGATGAAGAAGTTGTGATACATATACACAATGGAATATTACTCAGCCATAAAAAGGAATGAGTCAGTTCTGATGAGGTGAATGAACCTAGAACCTATTATACAGAGTGAAGTGAGTCAGAAAGAGAAAGATAAAAATTTTTATTTTTTTAGAGGAAAAAGTTATACCTAGGAAATAGAACAAAAAAGATTTAACATTATAAATACAAGAATATAACTTCTGGCTGGCATAACCTCAGTTGTTTTCATGGAAGAGATGATATTTGATAGACATTGAAAGGTAAATAGGACTTACATGAGTCCATACTCCAAACAAAGGGAAGAAGGGTATATTCCAGGCAGAGATCTGTGGAGCAAAATTGATAAAAGTTTTGCACAACTTGTGGGGGGAAAAGACCCAAAACAGGTAAAAGCCAGTTTGAAAATGCCATTGCATGTTTGGTTAATGAGTTTGGAGTTTGATAGACGATAACAAATTTTTGAAGGTCTTTGGTAGGGCAGTGCCATGATCAAAGTAATGCTCTAGACCCTTCATCTGCCAGGTACATGCACAATGAGTGGAAGATATAAGAGAGTACAGACAGGAAGAATACTTGCAAAGTAACAGAACTAATTTAGACCTGAGATAATAGGGCTTGAGTTCACATGATGGCAGTGGAAATGACAAGGGAAGAACTAATGGAGGAGAAGTTCCCCTCTTCACCTCTCCAGCCTAACTCCCCATTTCTTCCTTCCTTCCTCCATCCATTTCAGCCACTCTGGCTTCCTCTTTGTTCCTAGAAGGTGCTAAAGGCTTTCTTGTCCAGTGTACTCTCACACCCAGCTCCTTGGCCTTTCTCCTTCTTACACCTTTGTTCTTATTTCATCCTTTGGGTCTCAGCTTAAATATTTCTTCCAGGACTATTATCTTGCTCCTTTCACCCAATCTAGACTAGGTCTTCCTGTTTTACTTCCTGGTAGGAACCTGCACTTTTTTGCCATTGCTTTTATTATAATCAATAGCTTAAATGAATGTTTATTGTAGGTTTATGATGTCAGTTACTGTGTTAAGTCCTTTACAAGTATTATCTTGTAAAGGAAATAAGTATTTATCTAAAAGTAAGTATTAATATTATCCCCTATTTCCAGCTGCTAAGTTGCTTCAGTCGTGTCCGACTCTGTGTGACCCCATAGAGGGCAGCCAACCAGGCTGCCCGGTCCCTGGGATTCTCCAAGCAAGAACACTGGAGTAGGTTGCCATTTCCTTCTCCAATACATGAAAGTGAAAAGTGAAACTGAAGTCGTTCAGTCGTGTCCGACTGTTAGCGACCCCATGGACTGCAGCCCACCAGGCTCCTCCATCCACGTGATTTTCCAGGCAAGAGTACTGGAGTGGGGTGCCATTGCCTTCTCCACCTATTTCCAGAGAAGTAGTTAAATACGGAATCCCAGTGGTTGCTCTCGCCCACCAGATGTACTCGGTTCAAACCAGTTTAATAGGGTTTAGTAAAAGAAAATTTAATTTTTCAGTTCAGTAGAAAGTAAAAACAATAGTGTTTTTATGTGCTTTCAGTTCAATTCAGTCGATCAGTAGAGTCCGACTCTTTGCGACCCTATGAACTGCAGCACACTAGGCCTCCCTGTCCATCACCAGCTCCCAGAGTTTACTCAAACTCACGTCCATTGAGTCAGTGATGCCATCCAACCATCTCATCCTCTGTCGTCCCCTTCTCCTCCCGCCTTCAATCTTTCCCAGCATCAGGGTCTTTTCAAATGAGTCAGTTCCTCATATCTGGTGGCCAAACTATTGGAGTTTCGGCTACAGCATCAGTCCTTCCAATGAATATTCAGGATTGATTTCCTTCAGGATGGACTGGTTGGATCTCCTTGCAGTCCAAGGAACTCTCAAGAGTATTCTCCAGCACCATAATTCAAAAGCATCAATTCTTCGGCACTCACTTTTTTATAGTCGAACTCTCACATCCATATATGACTACTGGAAAAACCAGAGCTTTACTATATGGACCTTTGTTGGCAAAGTAATGTCTCAGCTTTTTAATATGCTATCTAAGTTGGTCATAACTTTGCTTTCAAGGAATAAGCGTCTTTTAATTTCATGGCTGCAGTCACCATCTGCAGTGATTTTGGAGCCCCCAAAAATAAAGTCTGACACTGTTCCCATTGTTTTCCCATCTATTTGTCATGAACTGATGAGACCAGATGCCATGATCTCAGTTTTCTGAATGCTGAGTCTTAAGTCAACTTTTTTCACTCTCCTCTTTCACTTTCATCAAGAGGCTCTTTAGTTCTTCTTTGCTTTCTGCCATAAGTGTGGTATCATCTGCATATCTGAGGTTATTGATATTTCTCCAAGCAATCTTGATTTCAGCTTGTGCTTCATCCAGCCCATCATGATGTACTTTGCATCAAAGTTAAATAAGCAGGGTGACAATATACAGCCTTGATGTACTCCTTTCCCGATTTGGAACCAGTCTGTTGTTCCATGTCCAGTTCTAATTGTTGCTTCTTGACCTACATACGAATTTCTCAGGAGGCAGGTCAGGTAGTCTGGTATTCCCATCTCTTTAAGAATTTTCCACAGTTTGTTCTAATCCACACAGTCAAATGATTTGGCATAGTCAATAAAACAGAAGTAGATATTTTTCTGGAACTCTCTCGCTTTTTCTATGATCCAACAGATGTTGGCAATTTGATCTCTGGTTCCTCTGCCTTTTCTAAATCCAGCTTAAACATCTGGAAGTTCATGGTTCACATACTGTTGAAGCCTGGCTTGGAGAATTTTAAGCATTGCTTTGTTAGTGTGTGAGATGAGTGCAATTGTGCAGTAGTTTGAAAATTCTTTGGCATTGCCTTTCTTTGGGATTGGAATGAAAACTGAGTGTTTCCAGTCATGTGGCCACTGCCGAGTTTTCTGTATTTGCTGGCATATTAAGCACAGCCCTTTCACAGCATCATCTTTCAGGATTTGAAATAGCTCAACTGGAATTCCACCACCTCCATTAGTTTTGCTCATAGCGATGCTTCCTAAGGCCCACTTGACTTCGCATTCCAGGATGTCTGGCTCTAGGTGAGTGATCACACTATCATGATTACCTGCATCATTCAGATCTTTTTTATACAGTTCTTCTGTGTATTCCTGCCACCTCTTCTTAATATCTTCTACTTCAGTTAAGTCCATATAACTTCTGTCCTTTATTGTGCCCATCTTTGCATAAAAATTTCCTTTGATACCTCTAATTTTCTTGATGAGATCTCTAGTCTTTCCCATTCTATTATTTTCCTCTATTTCTTTGCATTCATCACTGAGGAAAGCTTTCTTATCTCTCCTTGCTATTCTTTGGAACTCTGCATTCACATGGATATACCTTTCCTTTTCTCCTTTGCCTTTCACTTTTCTTCTTTTCACAGCTATTTGTAAGGCTTCCTGAGACAGCCATTTTGCCCTTTTGCATTTCTTTTTCTCAGGGATGGTCTTAATCACTGCCTCCTGTATAGTGTCACAAACCTCTGTCCATAGTTCTTCAGGCACTCTGTCTATCAGATCTAATCCCTTGAATCTATTTGCCACTTCCACTGTATAATGGTAAGGGATTTGATTTAGGTCATACCTGAATGGTCTATGGTCATACCTGAATGGTTTTCCCTACTTTCTTCAATTTAATCTGAATTTGGCAATAAGGAGTTCATGATCTGAGCCACAGACAGCTCCCAGTCTTATTTTTGCTGACTGCATAGAGCTTCTCCATCTTTGGCTGCAAAGAATATAATCAATCTGATTTTGGTATTGACCATCTGGTGATGTCCATGTGTAGGGTCTTCTCTTGTGTTGCTGGAAAAGGGTGTTTGCTATGACCAGTGCATTCTCTTGACAAAACCCTATTAGCCTTTGCCCTGCTTCATTCTGTACTCCAAAGAATGAAAGCCAAATTTGCCTGTTACTCCAGGTATTTCTTGACTTCCTACTTTTGTATTCCAGTCTCCTATAATGAAAAGGATATCTTTTTTGGGGTATTAGTTCTAGAAGGTGTTGTAGGACTTCATAGAACTGTTCAACTTCAGCTTCTTCAGCATTACTGGTCAGGGCATAGACTTGGATTACTGTGATATTGAATGGTTTGCCTTGGAAACAGAGATCATTCTGTCGTTTTTGAGATTGCATCCAAGTACTGCATTTGGACTCTTTTGTTGACTATTATGGCTACTCCCTTTTTTCTAAGAGTTTCTTCCGCTTAGTATTAGATATAATGGTCCTCTGAGTTTAATTCACCCATTCCACTCCATTTTAGTTCGCTGATTCCTAGAATGACGACATTCACTCTTGCCATCTCCTGTTTGACCACTTCCAATTTGCCTTGATTCATGGGCCTGACATTCCAGGTTCCTGTGCAATATTGTTCTTTACAGCATCAGACTTTACTTTCATCACCAGTCACATCCTCAACTGGGTGTTGTTTTTGCTTTGGCTTCATCTCCTCATTCCTTCTGGAGTTATTTCTCCACTGATCTCCAGTAGCATATTATGCACCTGTCAACCTGGGGAGTTCATCTTTCAGTGTCCTATCTTTTTGCTTTTTCATACTGTTCATGGGGTTCTCAAGGCAAGAATTATGAAGTGGTATGCCATTCCCTTCTCCAGTGGACCATGTTTTGGCAAAACTCTCCACTGTGACCCGTCCATCTTGGGTGGCCTGACATGGCATGGCTCATAGTTTCATTGAGTTAAACTAATCAGATTGGTTAGTTTTCTGTAATTGTGGTTTTCAGTCTGTCTGCCCTCTGATGGAGGGGGATAACAGGCTTATGGAAGCTTCCTGATGGGAGAGACTGACTGAAGGGGGACACTGGGTCTTGTTCTGAAGGGCTGGGCCATACTCAGTAAATCTTCAATGCAATTTTCTGTTTATGTGATTTAAGGTTTAGCAAATTTATGTAATTCATTCCAAGTTTTCCCTCATGGTTTGCCTCTGCATTGACTACAGGGGAAAATGACCTGTAAATATCTACAAATCAATACTGGTAGACTGTATTCAAGGCCTCGACTTAAAATGACATCTTTGAGCCATCCATGATGTCATGGGTAAACCCCAACTAGCCCTTTCCTTGAGTTCTGGGCAGGACTTTGGTCTAATTTCATAGGGAAAGCACCTGCCCAGCTCTCCTGAGAGAAGGTCACAGATCACAGGATATCCAAAGGACAGTTGCACTACAGGGATAAGAAATTATATCAGACACAGCTGCCCACTTCAGAGCCCTGAGTTCCACGTGGATTAGCACCTACTTGTTATTTCTGTCTGGGCCCAATTCCCAGATCTCTTAGTTCACCCAAGTCCCCTCATCCATATGAGACTTGAATCATGCCAGGGAAAATTTAAACTGCCACAAGCATTCAAGTAAGGGCAGATCCTCACTTCCCTTTAATCAAGCCTCAGAGAATTAAAAACAAACCAAAACCTGCTTCCAGTGTATCTTTTTATCCCTTGATTCATTGATACCCCAGCCCATGAACAGCTCAGTTTTTAAAAAATGTTTCTCATTATTGCCTTGGCTTTTTGAAAACACACAAATTCATTTTTGCAGCTGCAAAATGTCTCCTAACTAAAGAAACTAAAGAAAATGGCTTAATTCCACTGCAGAAAATGTATAATGTTGCCTAGAGTCAATTTCTCCCTTTTACACACACTCATTGAGAAGATACATCATTTATTCAGTATGATCCATCTTACCGCTATGTTACTAATTTTTGTAATACCTCAAACTGGGCAGTGGGGAGGGTCTCTCAAGAAGAAGTCAAATAATGGTAACGATAACCCTGTATGCAAGACAGCAAAAGAGACACATGTATAGAACAGTCTTTTGGACTCTGTGGGAGAGGGAGAGGGTGGGATGATTTTGGAGAATGGCATTGAAACATGTATAATATCATATAAGAAACGAATCCCCAGTCCAGGTTTGATGCAGGATACAGGATGCTTGGGGCTGGTGCACTGGGATGACCCAGAGGGATGGTATGGGGAGGGAGGTGGGAGGGGAGTTCAGGATGGGGAACACATGTATACCCATGGCGGATTCATGATGATGTATGGCAAAACCAATACAATATTGTAAAGTAATTAGCCTCCAATTAAATAGATTTAAATTTAAAAAATAAATAAAAAATAAAAACAGTAAAAAAAAAAAAAAAAAGAAGAAGTCAAACAGTTTTCCATTTTCTAACCTATACCAATAGCTCTTTCAGAACATAGAGAACAGGCTGCTACAAAGAAGGCTGTGCTCTATTACGATGCCTAGAACAGTGTGACAGAGAAGGCAATGGCACCCCACTCCAGTACTTTTGCCTGGAAAATCCCATGGACGGAAGAGCCTGGTAGGCTGCAGTCCATGGGGTCGCTACAGTCGGACACGACTAAGCGACTTCACTTTCACTTTTCACTTTCCTGCATTGGAGAAGGAAATGGCAACCCACTCCAGTGTTCTTGCCTGGAGAATCCCAGGGATGGGGAAGCCTGGTGGGCTGCCGTCTATGGGGTCGCATAGAGTCAGACACGACTGAAGCGACTTAGCAGCAGCAGCAGCAGCAGAACAGTGTGAAATAGGGGAAGGGAGGTAGGGCCAGGAGTCAGACACCCTTGGGTTCAGATCCCAGCTCATCACCTACTTGATATGCAAACTTGGGTGAGTCACTCAATTTTTTTGATCCTGCCTCCTCTGCAAAATGGACTATCATATGGATTAAAAGAAATACTGTGCCTACCAACTTAGCACATAGAATATGCTCAGCACACCTCTGTTCACTTACCTACCCTGCTCAGATAAATTAGGGGTCATCTGTTCATGTCTGTCCAGGTGCATGAGCTGCAAAAGGTAAATCCTTGACAGGGAGTAGCCTACAAAGTGAGACTTGAATTTATCCTAGGATACCACAGTGGAAAATGGAAAATAGTAGGAAATGTTTCTGTAAACTTCTATTGCTTGCAGTGTTCACTCAGGCAATATAAAAGATTTTGCAAAAAAGCAAAAGGGACCTGGAATCAGAGACTTGAATCTGAACATCAGTTCTGCCACTGATTAAATGTCAGACTTGAGCAAATTATTTAATATTTCTGAGCATTTGTTCTTTATCTGTAAAGTTAAAATTATAATAAACTCTTCCATACAACTCTGAGATGGAAGGATTAAATAAAACAAAGTGCTAGTCACTGGTAAGCATTCAACAAGTGATCATTATTACTAAGACTATGTTACCTCAAACTAGCTAATGGTGCAGTCCAAGATTATAAAAGCAATTTATAAATGCTTATGTCTCCTTTGTAAAATAATAAAGTACTATTAATACCATCTTGTTGATTGCCTCATTGAGGTTTAAGGGCTTGAGTCAGCTAGATTACTGACAAACTTCGAGATTTATTTTATTCTCTCTTTATTAAAAGCCTGAGCTTCTGAAGTGACTAGAAAGGAAAGTTGAAATTCTTTATGTTCATTCATTATTGCCCCAAATTGTTTTGTTATCTGGTAAAGCTTTTTCTTAAACGTACAACTTTGAAGAAAACACCAAGATCAATTTATACCATGTCATTTCATTAACTTTGCCTCTGAAACTAGTTTGAAGTCTGAGTGCATGACTTTGAATAATCATCTAGGAATTATAATGGAATGTCCCGGGAGGACATTTTTATGTTCCAGTCCAGATCTTTATCTTCAAACTGATGTTGAAATCCAAAGCCCCTAGTCTTTTTAAAGGAACTTTCAGATTTGTTCTAAGTGCATCAGAAAAATATCTCACTTTGACTTATTTACTTTTATAATAACATTCTCCAGGAAATAATTTTTCCCAAAAATGTTGAGATAGCTCCTCAACTTTGTCCCTGAAAACCTTTTGTTAACTTGCTCTCATCAGGGTGACCATTTGATTTACAGTCACAGGTGGAAAAGAACAGACCACAGCTGCTGATTATGCTGCTCTATTTCCACCTATATTTTATGAGCCGTTTCAACCCTGATTACGCTAATCGGATAACACTGTTATTTGAATAAGTTGTTGCTTCTCAAAGACTAAGAACCACGTTACAGAGATAGTACCCAAAGCAATCAAATATCCTGCTCTTTATTTCAGTCACTGGTTTTCATAAGGAAAGCCAAGAATATAAATTTTGATAGAGGAACAAAAGCAAAACTTGAAATCCAGGAAATGCTAGAGGCCAGCTGTAATTGTGTGGAAACAGCCAGTGTGAATCTTCTGGTCAGTGTCTACAAATGCAGAATAACAATTTTAATTGTTTTAACCAAGTTTTAATCTAGTTTTAATCAAGTAAACAGTTTAGCCCTGATTTAACTATATATGAGATCTTGATCCATATTTTTACATTTTTGAAATATATTCATACCCATACTTTCAATGTGAATCATTTTAGAGACAGGTTACTTACTATGTGACTCTTACAGCAACCACCCACCTTGCCCTGCCCCCATCCTGCTAACACCCTCCTCCTTAAACACCCCTTTGTTGGATTCTGCACCAATATTTAATGCTGAAAGGAAGATAAAACACAAGATCATTAGGCTTTCCTCTGTGAATACCAAACTCTATTCCCACTTGATCTCATAAGTAAATATTTCTTGCCAAGTTTCCTGCAAAAGGAAAAATAGTGATTCTGGTTTCCACCAATTAAGCTGCATTTAACTTCCTATAACACAGGACATAAAGAATAAACGTTGTCAAATATGGGTGTGTCAATCATCATTTCTGAGGTTAGAGAATGAGGTTTGATGATTAGTGACCAAGCAATATACTCAGTGAATTACAGTCTGAAACTATAGAAAAAATTGATGAGTTTTTGTAAGTGCCCAGCGTAGGTTATAATTCAGATGAATTGAAGAACCATTATTGAGAGATGCAATTGCAAAAAAGACCCTCAAGGAACAAATATAATTGACTCTGCTGTAAGAGGCCATTTTCTGACTTTTGTATTAAGGAACACTGTATGGTCTCCTGGGATTTGGGAAAGGGAAAAGCAAATGAGAAAGGCAGATGCTCAAATGGCTATGTCTTTTATAGAATTCTAGTTGGGTTGCCCTGAATAAAATATTTCCAACTGCGTGTGTTTTTTCACTATTACATTTATATCTAAGAAAACATACTCAGTTTCAAATTGCTCATAGCCCAAAAATATGGACTACTTTCACTATAAGATCTCTTCTACTTAAATACCTTCTACTGACATGATCTCAGAAATACAATATTCACTTGTCTAACTGACATAAATTTAATTGAGCTTAATGTATGTCATGAATATTTTTATTCAGAACACTTTTTGCTAATATTGTTTAAATTGCCTCATTATCTATATCACAACCCAAACTCCTTCTTCCATGTCCTAGTTAACTTTAAAAACTTAAATTCTTTGACTTCCTGCATTTTCAACACTAGCCATATTGAATTACTCACTGTTCACTATAGAATGTCCTAAATTTTCCTACATTTGTACATATATTCACATCACCTTCTCTCCCTAGATTTGTTTCTTTCTCATAAACAGTGGATTCTGCAGTATAGAGCAAGCAAGGATGAACTGAAAGCAATTCTGTAGGAAAAATTAACAAAGGTAGAAGAAATAATCTCTCTTAGGGTAAAGGGCAAATTCTCTATCAAAAGTCCAAGGGGCTGATCAAGTTCAAGGTCAAGACCTGATCTGTAGTGTCTGCTTTGGTTAGGGTGAGGATGTGAGATTTGAGGAGGACAAGAGACATTGGAATCACATTAGGAATGTCTGCCATGAATCAGAGACGTCCATAAAAACATAAATAGGATCCTGCTCTTAGGAATACGGCACTAATATTCTATGATTATCATCATCTTTGTACTTCATTATGAAACATTTATTGAGTGCCTGTTATGTGAAAAGTGTTGACAAAAAATTAATTAGTCTGAGCTAAGTAAGAGATGGAAAAGTTTATTTTCCATCCTCAAGCCAAATTTGAGGATTATAACCCAGGAAGAGCATCTCAGAAAGCTCTGAGAACAGGTCTGCCCATGAGAAGTCAAGGCACAGTTGTATAAGTTTTTTGAGACAGAGGGCTGTACATTAAATGATGTATTAATATCATTTGACAATTTACATAACCCATATCTATGCCCCCTTAAAAGATCAAGAAAGAAAGTTATCTTTTAAGGAGTTGTCTTGTTGATGCTAGGAAAATATTGCTCTCTACAGTTGAGCAGGTATTTCTGCCAATGGGGACATTTTGGCTGATGCATAACACAGATACACAATACACAGTGAGGGGAGGGGGAAGGCCAAAGGGCAGAAGAAATTTTTTATGTTTAAATTTTTCTCATTTTGACATAAAATATGAATTTTTACTTCATAAAAGCTTTGCAGCCACTGATAGATACAAAGATCAGGAAGAGAAACTCTCCAACCTCAAAGAAATATGCAAAGAACACAAATAATTCAAGAAGTGAGTAAAAGGCTAAGGAAGAGAAGTGGTGAGGTTCCAAACTGAACCTCCTCAGGAAGTTTGGACCCATGTAGAGTAGTAAAATGTTCTGAACTTCTGTACCCTTCAAGGGCAGTTCTGTATTACAAATCAGTACACAGTAACCTGGATAGACAGGTAAAGGTTCTGAAAAATTTAAAACAGTGAGATAATGTTTAATATATTTCCAATGCTAAAAGGCATTACCAACAGATTCACATTTATGGTTATACTCAAATACAGTTCTGGATCTCCAGGCTAAGGGAAGACCTCACTCTATCCCAGTGTCCACCACACTGCTTCTCTCCTGACCTTACTTCCATACATGAATGACCACGAAGTCCACTTCCCTGAAGTTGCTTTAAAATACCCTCTGCTACGGTTAATCTATTTCTGTTCATGTGAGAACCATAGCAAACAAGTTGGTCTCAAGGGATAACCTGAATAGGCTGCTGTTCCCTCTTTCCCTGACAATTTCCATCAGTGCTCTCCTAGAATCTGCTGCCAACTAAATCTACAATCTAAGTTAAAATGTGTGTTTCAAGACAAAATCAATATCAAAATATGTGTTTTAGCACCCCCTTCCGATAAGATTGCCACCCCTGTAGAGCTCCCCTGTAAAGTCACCATTAAAGCCAAGATTATGGACTGTTGAGCTCTTTTGATTACACTCACAGACAAAATGACACCTTCCAAACTCGTTGCTATGCTTTTTCAGCTGGACACTAACCAGACTCAGGTTGGGTCTGGAATATCACAAATAATCACAAAAAACAGTTGTGCTGGCCTCTGGTCCTTATAGCTATACTATGGGCTTCCGATGCCAGTTCACAGTAAGTACAAGGGAGTAACAGGTAACAGACAGGACACCACTTCCTCCATCCTTCTCCTTCCCTTCTCTTTCTTATCTTTCCTTCTCCAAAGAACATATTATAGGTACCAGTAGATACAAACCAATGTGGAAGATAGGGGCCTGAGCTTAAGATCTGCCAAGAAATACGTTCCTTAACATTAGTGAACTCAGCTCTTAAGGCCAAAATGCTGGAATAGTTTTTAAAGATATTTCCATGAAAGACTAGTATCTTAAGAAACAAATCACAAGTACCTGGAACACCTTATTCTTTGGTAGTACTCAAAATGTGAGGCATGACTTATAAGCAAAAAACCAAAAGAAAAAAAAAAGCAAACAAAACAAAAACACTTAGTAAAACTGCATAGCAAAACTGCACAACATCTCTAAGACAGTGGAAACTGTCTCCTAATGGAAACTTAGCTCTCAAAAGAATCTAGATAACTGAACCTCAAGAAAGACTGAGACCCCTTCTATTCTTCCTGGCATGGTCTTTGGAGGAGAAAATTACTTCTCACTACCCAACCCTCTTGGCTGTCTTCCCATTGGAGTTTTGTTCCTCTGTGTGACTGATAAACCTCTCAGTGCTTTCTGAGACTGCTGTTAAGAGATCATTCACAGGAGTGCTTCCCACCTAAAAAGGGCCAAAGAGGGGCTGACAAGTTATTAGTGTCATCAATCATGGTTACACTGGGGAAACAGGCCAGGGCACCCAAGCTTCTTAGCCAGAGGAACCTACATCCATTCACCCTACAATGCCCAACAAACCAACAAAACTTCTCAGCTTCTGCCTGTCCTGTTGGCATCCCCTTTTGCTGCTGTGTTTAGGCACAAATAGCACATGGTAGTTTGCTAACCAAGAATTCCAAGGGCAGAGACCCCTGGTTGAGGCAGCGGGGGGCGGGGGGGGGGAGGCATTTATTTAGGGTTTCTTAGGACTGCAGCACAGGAAACACAGTTCCAAGAAGCACTTGAATTGTGTTCCGCTGGACTACAAAATGCAGCAAGATTATAAAGGCAAAAGAACACAAGGTTACATAAATTATTAATTGTTTATCAGGAAGTAAGATTGGAACTGACTAGAAATAAGTGTATTTGTTAAGCAGAGATTTGTTGGGGTTCAAAATGTTTACAGAGTTGTGAAGCTGGGAGGTGAGGGCTTTGAAATGACAAGGTTGCAGCCAGCAGCAGCTAGGAGATACTTTTTGAAAACAGCTGGTGGTGTCATTAGGTTGGATGCAGTTCAGAAAATTCAGGTTCTCAGTGATGTGGGAGTGTGTCTGAAACCTCATCCACAATGGCCCCCCGGCTCCATACTGGATGTCTGAACCTTGTGTACTCAGTCACTCATTTGTGTCCAACTCGTTGAGACCTCATGGACTAAAGCCCACCAGGCTCCTCTGTCCACTGAATTCTCCACACTGCAGTGGGTTGTCATTTACTTCTCCAGGGGATCTTCCCAACTCAGGGATCTTCCCAACCCAGGGATCAAACTTGCATCTCCTGTGGCTCCAGCATTGCAGGTAGACTCTTTACCACTGAGCCACCAGGGAAGTCCCCACATAAAACATAGTTATTCCATTTCTTTTCATGTTTGCAGAATATTTTTTTATTTTTTAAATTTATTTTGAATTGGAGGATAATTGCTTTACAATATTGTATTGGTTTCTGCCATATATCAACATGAATCTGCCATTTTAAATGATCTGAAGTATACCATCAGTGGAAGATGCATGGATGGATGGATGGATAATGACTCCTGACTACAGCCAGGGTATTTAAAGAACGAGAAAGGGAAACTCACATTCATGTGTTCTGTTTCTTGCAATTCAAATTAAAAGGTTTTATGATAGAAGGTGGGACTAGAACTACTCAAATTCAGCTTACAGATTTCAGCTTCTCTTGCCACTCCTTTAGCTAATTTGAGTTAAAGCTGAAACTCCAGTACTTTGGCCACCCATGCAAAGAGTTGACTCATTGGATAAGACTCTGACGCTGGGAGGGATTGGGGGTAGGAGGAGAAGGGGACGACAGAGGATGAGATGGCTGGATGGCATCACTGACTCAATGGACGTGAGTCTGAGTGAACTCCGGGAGTTGGTGATGGACAGGGAGGCCTGGCGTGCTGCGATTCATGGGGTCGCGAAGAATCGGACACGACTGAGCGACTGAACTGAACTGAATTGAAAACGTAATCACTTTAATATTATTTTCAATCCATACAAGTGTACCTAGCCTACTGGATCTAATTGTTAATTCTCCTATGGAAAACATAGTGATTCTAGCCACAGCTTCATGTCACTCATGGTTTCCAACTTTGCCTGGAAGATGTTTTCCTTTAAAATAAAAATATGACCTACTTAGTTGGCATTCACTGCAACAGGTTGACAGTGCAACAGGTTTGGGAGCAGTTTAATTGAAATCATGAATTATTCTGTATTATCTGGGAGGTGAGACCATTTATTCTGTTGTTTTTATTTCCTTTGGAAACAAAATAGCGTGATGCCTCAGGCCATGTACACATCTCAAAACAGAGGCTCAAAACACAGGTGTCTGATGGTGGGTGTGTCCTTCTGCCTTTATCCCCATAACAAACAACAACACTATGGCACAGAGTGCCTAGATCAAGGGAGAAAGGCAGCACAGAGAGTATATTCTTAAACCCCTCAGATCAAACTAAGACCCAGAATTTGGTCCACGGTTGTAAAGCCTAGTGCTAGACTCAAAGGCCAAATTGCATAGCTGCCATCTTTCTGATACAGGATCTTAGGGAGAGATGTTTAAGATGACAGGATGGGGATAACTGAGACTGAATTCACAGAGCATCTATGAGTCCATTGTCCTCTGTTTATTTGAATCAGTGAAGTCTAATGAAGAGGCCTCTGAGGTGGGAGGCCTTGGTTTTTCCAGGCCTGGGGTGAAACAAGGAGATGGAGGCAACGGAGGACACAGTGGCGCACGTCCACGCCCAGAGGAGAGGGAAAGCCCATGTGGAATCAGCTGAGACTCCTGGACTGTGGAGATCAAAGGGAATTGTTCTGTTCTGGTGTGTGATTCTTCAACTTTGGAACATAGCTGGAGATAGCACCTTAGACAAGGCAGCGCTGTTCTTCAGGAGGAAGCCTGGAGGAAGGCCAACAGTGCCCGTGGACAAAGACGCTTCTGAACAAATGCTCAACAGTCTGGGAGGCAGCCAAAATGCCTGCCGGGGGAGGATCCTTTACCAGCGTGCTCAGCCTGGGGAGAGCTAACAGCCAGCACAATTTGGAAACAAACACTGATTTTTTTCTGCTCCCTACAAATAGGCTAGTGAGGCCTGGGGACATACAGGTTGCTAAGACAAGTCTCCAACAGAGGATTCCACTTTTCAATTGTTATGATATCCTTTACACAAGCAAATAAATAAAAGCATATACACACATATAAAAACATAAGTCTTCCGCAATGAGTTCAGTTTTCGCACAAGAAAGAAGTAAAAGACATCTTTAAATGCAGCAGCAGTGAAACAGTTTTGAGGCTCCATTTCACAGATTTCTATGAATTAACAGAAATATCGTTTGGCATCCTGCAATCCTCTCCACACCAGGTTCTCATCCCTCACAATATAGCTCTGCCTGGTCTCCTTCTTCACAATTCCTTTCTCAGTCAGGCTATGTGGTCAGTTCAGACAGATGGTAAATTTTACATTCAGATACACATTCTGCTTCTTTCACACACGTATCATTCATCCTTGAGTTCATAAGGCCACATTAAATGTTTATATTTTGGTGTAAAATTATTTTTTAGTTCATTATCATTATAAAAATCACTGTTTGGTAAATGTTCTATTATAAAAAAAATACTTGGGTTTTAGCTCATTACCTACTCATTCATAGTAATTAGTATCAGAAACAATTATTATTGCTAGGGGTTCATAATTTTGTTGATATTGTGTTTTTTTTTAATTTTTTTTATATTGGAGTATAGCTGATTAGCAATGTTGTGATAATTTCAACTGAACAGTGAAGAGACTCGGCCACACATATACATGGATCCATTCTTCCCCCAAACTCCCCTCCCATCCTGGCTGCTATTTATCACTGAGCAGAGTTCCCTGTGCTCTACAGTAGGACCTTGTTAGTTACCCATTTTAAATATTGCAGAGTATACATATGGATCCTGAACTCGCTATCTCTTCCCCCTCATTCCTCCCCTTTGGCAACCATAAGTTTTTCCTTTAAGGCCTGTGAGTCTGTTTTGTAAATAAGTTTATTTGTTTGGTTTCTTTTTAGATTCTTCATATAAGGGAGTTGACATCACTGTTTTTGAGATACAAAAAGGATATTCCATTTGTACACCTCATGTAGTTTGTAGTTTGTTCATTTTTACTGAACTATAGTAATATTGGACTTCAGGCTTAAATTAGATATAATAAATAATTCATTGTTTGAGTATTTTATGTAATTTATAATCTGTGACTCGGATATGACAATAAATCTGTCTCATTTCTTCCCAATTCTCCAACCCCAAGCTAGAGTCACAGCAAATTACTTCTCACACAATATGTTCCTTCAATTTAAATGAAATATGTTTTTCAGAGGTATCATTTAAAATGCAAATAGAGGGACCCATTAATTAATTGCTGTATGAGATCACTGTCAGGGACCTAAAAATATACATGATCAGAAAGAGAAACTCCACTCCCTCAGCCTCTTGGTATCTGACGCTTCCAGTGTTGTATTCAATTTCAGGTGGAACAATTATGCAAAACTTGCCTAGTTCAGTTCAGTCACTCAGTCATGTCTGACTCTTTGTGACCCCATGGACTGCAGCACGCCAGTCTTCCCTGTCCATCACCAACTCCTGGAGTTTACTCAAACTCATGTCCATTGAGTCGGTGATGCCATCCAACCATCTCATCCTCTGTCATCCCCTTCTCCTCCTGCCTTCAATCTTTCCCAGCATCAGGGTCTTTTCAAATGAGTCAGTTCTTCACATCAGGTGGCAAAACTATTGGAGCTTCAGCTTCAGCATCAGTCCTTCCAATAAATATTCAGGATTGATTTCCTTTAGGATGGACTGGTTGGATCTCCTTGCAGTCCAAGGGACTCTCAAGAGTCTTCTCCAACACCACAGTTCAAAAGCATCAATTCTTTGGCACTCAGCTTTCTTTATAGTCCAACTCTCACATCCATACATGACTACTGGAAAAACCATTGCTTTAATTAGACAGAACTTTGTTGGCAAAGTAATGTCTCTGCTTTTGAATATGCTGTCTAGGTTGGTCATAGCTTTTCTTCCAAGGAATAAGCGTCTTTTAATTTCATGGCTGGAGTCACCATCAGCAGTGATTTTGGAGCCCAAGAAAATAAAGTCACTATTACCATTGTTTCCCTATCTGTTTGCCATGAAGTGATGGGACCGGATGCCATGATCTTAGTTTTCTGAATATTGAGTTTTAAGCCAAGTTTTTCACTTTTCTCTTTTACTTTCATCAAGAGGCTCTTTAATTCTTCTTTGCTTTCTGCCATTAGGGTGGTGTCATCTGCATATCTGAGGTTATTGATATTTCTCCCCACAATCTTGATTCCAGCTTGTGCTTCAACCAGCCCAGAGTTTCTCATTATGTTCTCTGCATATACATTAAATAAGCATGGTGACAATAAACAGACTTGATGTACTCCTTTCCCGATTTGGAACCAGTCTGTTGTTCCATGTCCAGTTCTAATTGTTGCTTCCTGACCTGCATACAGGTTTCTCAGGAGGCAGGTAAGGTGGTCTGGTATTCCCATCTCTTTAAGCACCTGAGGAAATCATCTGGGGCCTCTTTCCAAGCACCATCTTTCTGTATCATTAGGGTCTCTTCTGAATATTGTTTTTTCTTTTCCTCAGGACAGGATTTTCTTGTGACATGCCAGTTGTTGTTGTTGTTGTTCAGTTACTAAGTCGTGTCCAATTCTTTGTGACCCCGTGGACTGCAGCATGCCAGCCTTCCCTGTCCTTCACCATCTCCTGAGTTTGCTCATACGGGTGAGCAGAAGTATATTATGATACAAGGATGGTATGGAGAGAGGTATCTCATGACACAGCAGAACTGTCACTGGAAGAGGACAGGGGAATATGTTCTTCATCAATATCTAATAACATTTAAAGGTTACTCAGTGACATTGCGGAGAAGGCAATAGCAACCCACTCCAGTACTCTTGCCTGGAAAATCCCATGGACAGAGGAGCCTGGTAGGCTGCAGTCCATGGAGTCACGAAGAGTCCGATACTTACTTAGCGACTTCACTTTCACTTTTCACTTTCATGCATTGGAGAAGGAAATGGCAACCCACTCCAATGTTCTTGCCTGGAGAATCCCAGGGACAGGGGAGCCTGGTGGGCTGCCGTCTATGGGGTCGCACAGAGTCGGACACGACTGAAGCAACTTAGCAGTAGCAGCAGCAGCAGCAGTGACATAGATCTTTAGTTTCCACACCATCTGATTCTAATAGTCTTTGGGCCGGTGAATGTGAATAATCTAACATAAGTAAAATGAAGATCGTACAGGGAGTGTTTATAAAGAAACCATTAAAAAATTCATAGCCGGAAACTGGGGACACTATTCAGTCACAATCATGATAGAAGAACCCCAAGGATCATATGAACCCTGCAGGTGGTGATTATTTTCCATCTCTGATAAACCATTATTCCCCCTTTCTAACATCTTATGGGGTCTTCTACTTGGAGGTTCTATAAGATGGACTTTAAATTTGTGATGTCCTACAGTGCTTTCAGCATTTCTGTTGGTTCTGCTCCTTCTACAGTCTCTGTTTCTAATGAGGGTTCCCAGCACTCTCTTAGCGACACAGCTTTGAAATGTATTAGACTCCTCTTTGTCCCTGAAAATTCATCCAAACATGGCATGATCCTGTCGGTTTTACTCCACAGGTCCTTACAGGGGTGCCATTTGCACCATCAGCAGCTTGTTACAGCCCTCATTGTGGATTTCCACAATACCTTACTTAACTCTTTATCACTTTCCTTTCTCTTGCAGCCCAGTCTGTAAATGGCCACCAGAGTTGTTTTCCAAAGGGCAGGTCAGAGCCTATTATTCTTAAACACACTCAACTGTACCCCTTAGCCTCTACATAAAATTCAAACTCCCTAGACTGGTTTTGATCCCCACAAACTGATTTCAACAAAACTTTTTTTGTTTGTTTTTCATTGTCGTCACTCTATATTTGTCCTGTTCTTATTCCCCTCTAGATAGCCTTCACCATTATCTCTACACGCCTAAATCTACTCTTAGGTCAAGGCACAAATCAAGTGCCACCTCTCCTCTAAAGCTTTTCCATATCCTCCTGCTGGAAGCAACCTTTTCTACCTCCAAACACCTACAGTGTTTAATCTATACCTGTCTTATAGCACTTCTCACTTTTATGTTAAAATATTAAAAAAAAAAAAACTTCTGAGAAGAATGTAAACTCCTTGAGCAACTAATGTAGTTAGTTATATGTGGTTATATATGTTATGGCCCCAATTCACATGTAGATTTAAGTTAAGTGTTTTATTGGAGGAGACAGATACCAAAAAAGTTACATTTCATCTTGGAAGTATATTGGAAAGAACATATGAATTAGACAGTTTAGATGGGCTATTCTCTTATAGACTAACAATTATTGTAGAATGCCTCCCATACAAGCCTTCTAAAATGAGACTGCTTGGTCATTTATTTATGGCCCTTTCTAAGACTGGAGCTCTTGTTGAGATTTTTTTTTTAATGTCTGTGAATCCAAGTAGCATCTTACAATATTCTTTTCTCATTATGACAAAGCAAGGTCATGTTAGAATAATTCTGGCTGATGTGTATTGATCCTTTATTGTGTACCATACAATATACTAAAGTCTTATTATGTTTATTTAATTCTCACAGCAATCTGATGAGATCAGATGATTTTCACTATTTTTCATATGGGCATTTTGAGGAACAGATTTGGTGAATGAATTGTACAGGGTTAAATAGCTAATGGGGGTTTCCCCAGTGGCTCAGCAGGTAAAGAACCTGCCTACAATGCAGGAAACAGGAGACATTGGTCAACTCCTGGGTCAGGAAAATCCCCTGGAAGAGGAAATGGCAAGCCACTCCAATGTTTCTTGCCTGAAAAACCCCAAGGACAGAGGAATTTGTAAGGCTACAGTCCAAAAGGTCTCAAAGAGTCAGGCATAACTGTGTAGACACGACTGGCTGACTGACTGAAACAGCTAATAAATGGAAATCCCAGAAAGTAATCCAAAGTAACTTGACACTGGAGTCTATCCATTAAATCATTATACGACGCTGCCTCTGGTAGAGAAGAAAGAATACTGGAGTTAGACAGCTATTTAATTCTGTTGTTACCACTGGTTCTGTGATTTTGAAAAAAAAGCACTTATCCTGTCTGAGACTCACTTCATTGTCTATAAAATGGTTGAAATAACACCTACTTGGCAGACTTCTTAATAGAAATAAAGAAGAAAACATCTCTGTAACCCAACTCCAGGTTCCTCACCCTCAGAAGTAGCATTGCCCTTTGGGAAAAAGAGCCTCTTCTCAACCTAATCCTAAATTGTCCATTTTCCTGCTGCATGTTCCTTCCTAACTCCCACTGTCGTGAGTCATCACTAACATCTAAGGCCTCCTGGAACATTAAAAAAAATGGGACTCACTATAGCACCTTCATAGCTATATCTACCACTTAGTTCTATAAAGTATCAGAAGAACCTTTGAAACTAAAGTTTTTCACTATTTTCTGGTCAAATTCTTTGTGTATCCTACAGAATGTTCTCCTGTTATTTCTGTATGAAATGAGGGATGGAATCAGTGAACGGTATGAAGATATATTAACCTCATGGCTAAGATTTCCTCTTGCAATTTTATATTGCAGTGTCTAGTATGATGCCAACCTAGAACAGATGTTCAATAAATATCAATTGCCTTGCCTTGCCCTAGAAGGAAATTGTACCATGTAATACTGAAATATTAAAAAGGAAAAGAATCACCACATACTGGTTCACTTTGTATATTGCAATTTATTACAATCCAATGAAACGGGCACAAGATGCAACTGTTGTTGATAACCCTCAAATGGCTTGAAAGTTTTTTCCTTTCCTTGTTAATATATGTTTGAAAATTCATTTGGATTAAGGTTTTAATATTACTTACAACCAAAAATTAATTCCCAACTCACAAAGCCGAAGTGCTCATTCTTCAGAACAATACAACATAACAGTTTGTCCTTTATGGATGGCTCTTTGGGAGCTGTAACTAAAAACTTCTCACTAAATACAAGGTCACCTAGGTTTTCTCCTATGTTTTCTTCTGGAAATTTTTTAGCTTTGTGTTTTACATTTAATCTATGATTCACTTTGAGTTAATTTTTGTGAAAGATATAAATTCTGGGTCTGGGTTTATTTCTTTGCATGTAAATGTTCAGTTTGTCCAGCAATATTTATTGAAAAGACTACCTTTTCTCCACTGAATTGTCTTTGCTCTTTTGTCAAATATCAGTTGACTATATTTGTTTAAGTCTATTTTTGGGCTCTCAGTGTATTTATAGATATCTAGATATACCTATTATTTCACCAGTATCACACTGTCTTGATTACTTTAACTTTACAGTGAGTCTTGAAATCAAGTAGTGAAAGCCCTGTTCTTCAGTACTGTGTTAGTGATTCTAGGTTTTTTGTCTTCTCGTATAAACTCTCGTTAGTTTGTTAATATCTACAAAATAGCTTGCTGGGATTTGGACTGGTATTTTATTAAAGCTATAGATGAAATTGGGAAGAACTGATATCAATACTGAGTCTTCTAATCCTTGAACATGGAACATCTATTTATTCAGATTTTCTTTATTCATCAGAGTTTTGTAGTTTTCCGTGTAACAGTTTCTGCATATATTTTGTTAGAGTTATACCTAAGCATTTCTTTTTTTTTGGTTGTATATTAACTAGTATGAGTTTTCTATATTTTTAAATTAATTTGTTTATTGCTGGCATATAAGAGATAATTGGTTTTTGTGCATTAACCTTCTATCTGCAACTTGGCTATGATCACTTATTAGCTTCAGGAGGTTTTTGGACAATTCTTTGGGATGTTCTGCATAGACAATAATATCATCTGCAAAGAAAGTTTTATTTTTTCCTTCCTGCTGCTACTAAGTCACCTCAGTCGTGTCCAACTCTGTGCGACCCCACAGATGGCAGCCCACCAGGCTCCGCCATCCCTGGGACTCTCCAGGCAAGAACACTGGAGTGGGTTGCCATTTCCTTCTCCAATGCATGAAAGTGAAAAGTGAAAGTGAAGTTGCTCAGTCATGTCCGACTCTTAGCGACCCCATGGACTGCAGCCCACCAGGCTCCTCCATCCATGGGATTTTCCAGGCAAGAGTACTGGAGTGGGGTACCATTGCCTTCTCTGTTTTCCTTCCTAGACCTTCCTATTTTCCCTTCCATCCTAAACTCTAGACCCTTAATTCTTTTTCAGGTCTTATTTCAGTAGCTAGGACTTTTCAGTAAAATGTTGAATAAGAGTGGTAAAAGAAAATTCTATCCTTGTTCCTGATCCTAGAGGGAAAGCAACTGATTTCTCATCATTAAGTATGATATTGTATATTTTCTGTATATATTCCTTAGCAAGTTGAGGAAATTCTCTATTCCTAGTTTACTGAAAGTTTTTTTCATGAGTGAAAAGATATTTTTAAACACTCAAACTTCTCTCTTAACTCTTATTTTTTCATCTCTGTATGTTTCCAAATTGTGCTTACTTATCCATTTTTATTTTTATACACTTGGTTTCTAAAATGGTATAATCAAGCCATCTGGAGATTTTTTTATAAAACTCAATAGCTGGGATTTTGCCCCCAGGTAAAATAAATTACTGAAATCATGTATAATAATATACAGTAGTTTATTCTAAGCATCTCTAAGATTTGTTTGAGGAAAATCAATCAAGATGGAGCTTCCGGTTTTTACAAACATGATTTTCAGCAAGTCAATGCTGTAGAAATACATACATGGGATAACTTTGACATTGAGATTGTGAGAGTCAAATGATGAAAATAGTCTCCAAGTAAAAAAGAAGAGATTTCTCCTTTTTAAAAAGAGTTTACTTACACATGAAAAATAGCAGTCTAACAGGTTGAACGTAGAATTAAAATCAGAGTTGGGACTTTCCTGGCAGTCCAAAGGTTAAGACTGTGCACTTCTACTGAAGAAGGCATGGGTTCCATCTCTAGTCAGAGAACTAGTGTTCCATATGCCACATGGCCACAAAAAAATATACTAAAAAAATAAAGTAAAATCAGAGTTCTAGCCAGGTTCATTTATTAGGCAGTTATAAAAGCTTGGACAAATCATCTGACATCTCTCGGGCTCTGTGGTCTCATTTGCCAAGTGCAACGACAATAACACGTACCACCAACCACCACTGTGTGCTTCCACCTCATAGCATCACTTCAGGGCCAACGGAGATGGTGGCTGTGAAACCGCCTCTTTGTAATGTTCAAGCACAGCAGAAGGGAAAGCATTATTATTATTAGAAGTGTAAATTAGGAAGAAGGAGTTCTGACATTCTCTTATCAAATTTTTACACTTAAATTCCATCATTAATACAGTTACACTTTCTAGGATTTCAAGTTTTTAGGTGAACTTCACTGCTAGGGTAAAAATTATTCAGGGTGATCAAGACACTAAAGGTTGACGTTTTCAAAGTGAAAGTGAAAGTCACTCACTTTCTTTGTGATGACTTTCCTTGCATCGTCGACTCTGCAACGCCATGGACTACACAATCCATGGAACTCTCCAGGCCAAAATACTGAAATGGGTAGCCTTTCCCTTCTCCAGGGGATCTTATCAACCCGGGGATCAAACCCAGGTCTTCCACATTGCAGGCAGATTCTTTACCAGCTGAGCCACAGGGGAAGTTTTCAAATGTATTATCAATTATAAGCCTGGGCAGATCACATTGGCATGCAAATTTCAATTTGTGTCAGTTTGTCTTATTTGATCTACTTTTTCTCCAGTCAAATGAGGTGACTGTTCATTTAGAAGAACTCACAGTGGTAGGTTTAAGTCAGAAGATCAGAAATTTGGCTCTGCTAAACGATGTGGAAATAAACTGCTTTAGCTTTTCCCACTCATGCAAGGCATTTGACACAGCAAGTTACTTGCAGAGTCAGTTATCCCTTCACATAGTTGACACTGAGCTCCAACCACATGCCAGGTACCATGCAGGAAATACAGAATTAAAAAGACAAGGTCTCCCTGTACATAATATATCGATGAAATATAACTCAGCAATAAAAAGGTAAAAACGACTGCAGGCAACAACCTGGATGAACCTCAAGGAAATCATGCTCAGTGAAAAAATGCCAATCTCCAAAGGATATCTACTACGTGATTTCATGGAATAACATTCATGAAAAAATGTAATTACAGAGTTGGAGAATGTATTAGTGGTTGCTAGGGGATGGGGATGGGAATGGAAGGGATGGACTATAAAAAGGTTACATGAGAGGGTCTTGTGATGGTGGTACATTTAAGTATCTTGATTGGGATGGTAGTTACACAAACGTGTGATAAAGTTATGTAGGCTATATAAACACATACATGGGTACATACATACGCAAGTGCATGTATAACTGATGGAAACTGAATCAACTCTAGGGATTGCACCAATGTCAATTTCTTGGTTTTTATATTGAACTATATATAAAATGTATAAAATGCTAACATTAGGGGAGACTGGGGAAAGGGTTCATAGGACTTTCCCGGACCCTTCTTTGCATTTTTTGTGAATTTATAATCATTTCAAAGTATTAATTTCAATAAAGAGAAGATCCCTTTAGAATATACAATACCAAGAGTGAACAATAATGTAAACTATGGATTTGGGGTATTTATGATGTGTTTATGTAGATTTATCATTTGTAACAAATGTACCACTTTCGTGGGTGATGTTTATAATGAGGGAGGTTGTGTAATGTGTAGGGGTAGGGGATAGTTAGGAAATCTCTGGTACTTTCCTCTCAATTTTACTGTGACTCTAAAACTGCTCTCTGTTGTTGTTCAGTAGCTCAATCGTGTCCAGCTCTGTGATCCCATGGACTTCAATGCTCCAGGATTTCCTTCCTTCACTATCTCTCGGAGTTTGCTCAAACTCACATCCGTTGAGTCAATGATGCCATTCAACCATCTCATCCTCTGCAGCCCCCTTCCCCTCCTGCCCTCAGTCTTTCCCAGCATCAGGGTCATTTCCAATGAGTCAACTCTCAAAAAGGCTCAATTTTTAAAAACATCAAAAGGAGAATAGAATTTTGTGATGTGAGAATTACAGGAAATTTAAATGTTAGCAACCATAATAAAGTTTTATTGGAATACACATTCAAAGAGACAAAGGTCCCTCCCCTCCAGGAGTTAAAAGTCAGCTCTTATCAGTCTCCTTGGCTTGTAGGAACCAAAAATTTCCAGTAACAGAAAAGGCTCAAAGGTTCAATCCCTCCAGCCTCACCCTCTCTGGGTCTTACCATGCTATTTCTGAGAGCCCTTCAGGGACTCCTCACACGTGCTCCCTTCTCCCTTAGCAATCTCCACTGCTTATCGAGTCACCACTGTCTAGTTCTCAGATCTAAGTGCCATCATCCCTGAAGAGCTCAGACTTTGTCCATGGACCTACTAGTGGGACAGGCTACTGTCTTCACACCCCGCACCTCTACACATCCAAGCAATAGCCTTCTCACAGACCACTTCCCCCAGTCCACACCAGCATGTAACATACACCCCACAGTGTCCACCAATCCCACTGCTTCGCTGACCACATCTGATTGTCCGTTCTTTAGGGTCTGATAGGAATGATAATACCCAAAGTGAAAACAAGTACTTAACTAGAGTATCCAATCAGGGAAGCCATCCAAGAAGAGGGAGAAACTCTTCACGGAGAAAGGAGGCAAGAGAGAATTTCAGGCAAAGGGAACCTGTGTGATAAGACACTGAGAAAGCACACCGTGGCCATGAAAGGGACATGGTGCATCATTGGAGTATTGATACTGGGGGAGCCCAGGTAGAGATGAGGACTAAAACTCAGCCCTAGTGATTTCCAAGGCCCATGTCCCCCGTGTTGCCATGTGACTGAGGAGAATGCTCAGACACAACTACACGAGTACCACTGTACTCTGTCACATCTAGGACTTACATCTGAATTGAGATGTCACATCCACCTAGATCCATTTGAACCAGCCTAATACGGCAGCCTATCCTCAGCACGAGAGCAGCGGTGAGAGTACTGAGGCTGAGAAGAGACTGCTTTCACTGCAGTGTACTCACAAGCTGGCCTTAAACTAAATGCACGTGTACGTGTGCATCACCAGCTTTACCTCTTGACTTTTTGTTGGTTTCCGCTGTGGACCCACCCTTCTTTCTACATTCTATTCAAAGCAAAGCATCAGACAAACATGGTGTTATATAGACCTTGGAACCAGAGGATCTCAGTATGAACCATACTGAGTATGATCTCAGTATAAACTACATCCCTAACAAGCTATGTACATTTAGTAAGTTCACTTTACTGGGCTTTATTTTACCCATCTGTAAGATGGGGATAAGAATCTGCCACACAGGACTCTCCTGAAATTAAATGAGGTACTATAAGTGAAAATGCCTTTCATGGGGCTTTGCCCCTTAAGAGAGATGGTCTCGTTTTTTTTTAGAATTTGGCTTTTCTTTTTCTTTTTTGTTCCTGTTTTGAATGTAGCATTATTTACTCACTGTCCAAAGAAATTCCTCTTGAATTTCTATGTAAAACAGAATATGTACATGTTTAGGTTCACAAGCAAAGTGAAAGAAAGTGAAAGTGAAGTTGCTCAGTCGTGTCCGACTCTTTGTGACCCCATGGTCTGTAGCCCACCAGACTCCTCCGTCCATGGGATTTTCCAGGCAAGAATACTGGGGTGGGTTGCCATTTCCTTCTCCAGGGCAAAGGATGGGCTAAAATAAATGTTTACTGAGCACTTACTCTGTGCCTGTATGTGGCCTCGTCAACCAGCACCACCCTCTGAGATCACTGTCATTGTCACGCTCTCAGGAGAGGACTGAGAGCTCAGAGGACTGTAGAGATACTGTAGACATTGCTTAGCTTGCCCTGTGGGCAGATTGATTTTCTTTTTCTAATGATAGTTCCTCTCCCTCCATAGGCAAGCTAAGCTCTCAGAGGTACCCTCTGAGCTCTCATTCCTCTCCTATGAGGGTGACAATGACAATGATCTCAGAGGGTGGTGCTGAGACTTTCCTAGTAGCTCAGATGGTAAAGAATTTGCCTGCAATGCAGGAGATCTGGGTTTGATTCCTGGGTTGGGAAGATCCCCTGGAGAAGGGAATGGCAACCCACTTCAGTATTCTTGCCTGGAGAATTCTACAGACTGAGGAGACTAGCGGGCTACAGTCCATGGAGTTGCAAAGAGTCAAACACAACTGAGTGACTAACACTTTCACTTTTACTCCCTTGCTCAAGATCCGAGATTCTCACATGTTCTCTTACTACAGTTCATATCTGAAAATCTCCTAAAGCAAACCTCTGAGAAGATGGTTTTAGTGCCAGTTGTCTCTTTGAGGGGAAAAGAACATCTGCAGGGTAGGGGGACGCTAATTAAGACTGGTAAGGAAGAGCAGCCAATGAAGGGGCAATATCAGCCTAGCTACCTCTTTAGATCACTGGTGTAGAGTCACACCAGGAAAACCCTAGAAGCCAGTAAAGAAGGACACTTCAGAGAAAGAAGGAATTTTTTTATCCAGTCACTGGTTAAGGGTGCACCTACTCGAGTAAAATGTCACTTCTTAATGGAAAGTCTGTCCTGCTGAGCAAGCCCATAGGGAACACACAGTTGCTCACAGCAAGCAGTTGGAAGTTGTGCCCTGAAATGGTGAGAGAGAGGATAAGGGTGAAGCACTAAGCGTGAAAGGGTCTGAAAAACACACGTGTGTCATGGTAATAAGTCTAGTGTGTATGTTTACCTTCCATAAGAAGAAAACTCAGTATATATTTGACAACTCTAAGAGCAGCTTTTCTGGAACATTTGGGGTGGGGAGAACACCAGGTGTTTTATGGGGTCCTCCTGGAACCACATCATGAGGACACATATTTTTTCCAGTAGAAGTAAGGCAGGCCTCCATCTGTGGCATCCATCTGCATGCATTAACCTGCATCCAAAGTTATCATCACTTTCAAAAGAGACTTTCTGATAGGAGCACAAGAAAATGTGGTTTGTATCACAAAAGGTGACAATGTCCAGACAAGTGGGTCTGGGAACATTTGTTTCCTGAGGGCATCTGTCTCCCTGCCTAGATGATAGTCCTGGAGAGACAGTTTCAAGATCACAGGGAAATCAAACAGCTGTAGGGCAGAGCCCAAGGCACATTACCACCTGCGCTAGGCTGTAGTCTCTATTAAGAATCTGAAAACAGAAATGGATCTGGCAGTAGCTCTCTATATGTGACACAAGTTGTAATGAATAATCACGCAGGTTAATTTTTTCCTCCGAATTATAAAGCTTGGTTTAACTCCTGGCTTCATTTTGGCCCAGATGTAGCATAATTTAGTTGCACAGGTCAGAGAAGAGTATACTGAGTCTCTGAGGGCAGGTGGCATCTGATCTTCTGACTTAAAGGAGAATGGGAAGGAAGTAGTTTGGAGATGGTGGGGTGTAGTTCAAGGAAATAGTAACATTCGCCTTAAAGTCAGGATCTGCTATTGTGCTTCAGCAGCTCCTACAGGCCAGCAGATTGGAGCATTAGTCAGATAGGACTGCAGAAGAGAGGGTGGAGGGAGCACTCTCTGGAATCCATCTTCCAAGCCACAACTCTGGATAGCAAGCTAACCGCGAGTCAGGCTGTTAATGAACTTGGTCTGGCCATGGTGACAAGAGTTCATTAGAGAACATTTATCCTCCACTCAAGAAGGAGAAAAATGACTTCAATAAAAACTATGCCAGGGCCACAGATACATGATCTTTATTAAAAAGGCATTTTCAGTAGTAAAATTCATTACACAGTCATATAAGTAATCTGGATCCACCTCTCCCTTCACTATGTTATTGTTGGAAAATGCTAGTAAGTTTTAAGGAAAACAAATAAGATCCTACAGCCATACTGTAATTGAAAATAGAAGTAATAAAAAATACAGCTATAAAGTATGTTTATATTTCGATTCTTCTGGGTCAATTTATAATCTATCCAGATCAAAGTCAAGGCCCATCCTGTCTTCTGATGAATTGTTCTGCACTGGATGTATACTGATATCCACGGAAGAATAAACTAAAAGGAGAATATTCTTCTCAGGCAACTAAAGTTTGTAACTTATATGCTTTTTCTATCTTTCCCTTTTTATATTCTAGAAATAGACTCAAGGCAAAATTTGGAAACCAAAATGAATGAGAAAATAAGAGTACATCAGGATCTGGCAATGCCTTGTAGAATCAAAACAATCTGAGTTAAAATCTTAGTCCTACCACTTTAAAGTGTAGAAAAATCGTTTAAACTCTCTGAACCCAAGTTTAATCCATTTATGAGACACAAATGAGAAAGCTCACATCAGAGTGCTTTGAAGATTAATTGAGAATATATATTATTCACCTATAGTATATTTGGGGCTTCCCTGGTGGCTCAAATGGTAAAGAGTCCACCTGCAATGTGGGAGACCTGGGTTTGATCCCTGATTGGGAAGATCCCCTGGAGGAGCACATGGCAACCCACTCCAGTATTCTTGCCTGAAGAATCTCCATGGACAGAGGATCCTGGCAGGCTATAATCCATGGAGTAGCAGAGTCAGACACGACTAAGTGACTAAGCACAGCACAGCATAGTATGTTCAGTGCCAATACTTTGGCCACCTGATGCAAAGAACTGACTCATTGGAAAAGACCCTGATGCTGGGAAAGATTGAAAGTGGGAGGAGAAGGGGACGACAGAGGATGAGATGGTTGGATGGCATCACCAACTCGATGGACATGAGTTTGAATAAGCTTTGGGAGTTGGTGATGGACAGGGAAGCCTGGCATGCTGCAGTCCATGGGGTCGCAAAGAGTCAGACGTGACTGAGCAACTGACCTGAACTGGGCTTTCCAGGTGGTGCTAGTGGTAAAGAATCCACCTACCAATTCAGGGGATGCAAGAGATGCAGGTTCAATCCCTGGGTCAGAAAGATCCCCTGGAGTGGTGGTGGTTTAGTCACTAAGTCGTGTCCAACTCTTGCAATCCCTGTCAGGCTCCTCTGTCCATGGGATTCTCCAGGCAAGAATACTGGAGTGGGTTGCCATTTCCTTCTCCAGGGGATCTTGCTGACCCAGGAATCAGAGCTGGGTCTCCTGCATTGCAGGCAGATAATTTACCAACTGACCTATGAGTAGGAAATGGCAACCCATGCCAGTATTCTTGCCTGGAAAATTCCTTGGATGGAGGAGCCTGGTGGGCTACAGTCCATGGGGTCACAGAGTCAGACATGACTGAGCACAATGTGTTTAGTGCTTAAAGACAGTAAAGTAGGCTTAACTTCATGTTGTTTTGGATGGCCTAGTCAGTTTATTTATTCAAATAAGCTTTACTGGACATCTAGCATGTAAAGTTTTAGGTTCTGGGGATATAGAATTGAACAGTATGCACATGATCCTGACTGCCTTAAAGTAGAGAAGATAGTCATTGAGAAAATACTTACTAACAATTCATGAAGAAAAAGCATCTTGTTTTAAGCCGAATGATTAAAGATATAGTGACCTGTTATTATTATTTTCAGACATAGAAGTATCAGTAATCAGTAATGCTTTAATTTAATATTAAAATAACTCATTCCATTTATACAGTATACATTATTTTTTCTTGTCTTTGTTTTCCTTTTTGACTTCAAATGTACAAAACTGAATTAATCATATTTCTCAGTTCATGACACATTCTAAGTACATACAAGAATCTGTTTTTTCACTTAACCTCTATCAATACTCCCATTCCTCTCTTCATCATAGGCACTCACTCTAAATTATTTAATATTCACGCCATTTCTACACATTCAATTAGAAATAGATGTATTATTAAAATATATTGGGTTGGCCTAAGAGTTCATTAACAGTTTCCATAACATCTTATGGAAAAATTTGAACAAAATTTTAGGCCAACTCAATACATAGGGTTTTTCATATGTGATATACATAAAAAGTATTGTTAAAAATAAATTGTTTCTTTGTCCGCTTAATACTCTTCTAGAGAGAAGTATTCGTGTTTTCACATTAACCTAACTTACTACCAAGTGCTGCTTAGTATTCCATAGTATGCACAGATCACATTTTATTGATCTGTTTCCCTAGCAGTGGGCATCTGAGTTGCTTTCCCTCCTTGATGCTTTAAGCAATGTGACAAATAAACACCATCACATCATATATCCTTATGAATCTGTTAAAGAGCTTCTTGGTACAGACACATTTCCATGCATCAGATTTTGCACACTCAGTGTCACAGATGGATTGCTGTATCATTTTCCAATTCTCCATATCCTTGCCAAAGCATTGCATTATTTGATGTGCTAATATTTATGTTATCTGATGGATAGAAAGTAGTATTTCATTGCTTTTTAAATTTGCATTTCTCTAAATAGTTGTGATATTACTCACATCTTATCAGGTAAATTATATCCCTCATTTCATGGCACATAGTTATCCCACCTTCTGAACAACATTGCTCATGCTTCTAAGAGATTTCCTGCCATTTCTGACTAAACTGTAATTGCCTATGTGGTTTAGATGTTAGTATTCCTTGTCTATTTTACACTTTGAAAAACACTGCTCTTGGCATGTCATCTTCTGATAATTTTGCCTATGGATTATATTCATTAAAAATAATCCATGTTATGATATAAGTAAACCTCTCACCTTTGCCCTTTATGTTTTAAGCTCTGGTCTCGTTTGAGACATTCTTCCCCCCTAAAAATAAATAGACAATAACTTCATATTCTCAAACATTGTCATATAAAATACTTTTATGTTTTTACTGCTTGCATTCAGAACTTATTTCAAATAGAGCTGTTTTTACACATGATGTAGGTAGGGACCTAACTTTTTTTCCATTATAATGAGCTAATTCTCCCAACATCAGCTATAAAATCTGAGATAATCTATGATATTAGTTGGAATATTTTCCCTTTTATTCTATTTTCTAAAAATATTTCCATAAGTTAGAAACTACCTCTTTCTTGTAAGTTTTGTCTCATTTGTAAAATAAGCTGAACCTACAGACTGTAGGTTATAGGTCCAGACAAATCTCTTTTTTTCTTAGGTCAATTTTAGAATTACATACTTTTCCAGAAATGCATCCATTTCCTTTCATTTGACTTTATTGGCATGCAATGATTCATTATATACTTTTTATTTATTTTTAATATATCTTTTGTCCTGATCTTTGAACTTCAAGTATTTTTATCTTCTTTAAAAATTAGTCTTACCATAGGTTGATGTCTTTTGTTTGGCTTTTCAGTGGTCTTTTTTAAGCATGCTTATAAAGTACTTTAAACTGAAGGATAGTAAAAGTATCTCATGTCAACATATGAAGGACATAGCTAAAACAGTATTTATAGGAAATTTTATCATTTTTAATATATTTATCATAAAAAAGAAGGACTGAAAATTTAAACTGAACATTTCAACTCAATGGAATAATATAGAAGACCCAAAGAAATAGGAGGAAAGAAACGGTAAAACTAACAACAAAAATCAATGGATACAGAAAGACAACAAGAAATAGTGAAAATCAATAATTTATTCTTTTTAAAATGTTTTTACATATGTGATATTTCTTGAGACATGACTTTAAACTGTAGACCTGCAGCTGGACTTAAAAAACTCGGATTTTTGTTATTTGCCTTCACTGTTTTTTTTTTTTTTAAATATTGAGCATTTAGTTGAGGAAAACCATAGAGGCAAAGATACTTCAATCAGCAAAAAGTAAAGCTTTATTTCTATTCTTTTTGAAAGATGGTAGGAAAGTGAAAGTGTTAGTCATTCACTCATGTCCAAATCTTTGCAACCCCATGGACAGTAGCCCACCAGGCTCTTCTGTCCATAGAATTCTCCAAGCAAGAATACTGGAGTGGGCCACCATTCGCTTCTCCAGGGGATCTTCCCAACCCATGGATCAAACCTGGGTCTCCTGCATTGCAGACAGATTCTTTACTGTCTGACCCACTAGGAACGCCCCTAGAAGATGAATACTTATTTAAAAGACTTGGCTCTCTGTTCAGTCCTGTTTGGTTCTGTCACTTCTTCGCTAAAGAGACTTCAGGCTCTTCAAGTCTCAGATTTCCCATTTGCAACATGAAGAGGATAATGGTTTCTACCTCAGAGAGTACTTATAAGAATTAAATAAAATTTTAAAAGTAGTATACAAAGTGCTTAGCATAATGTTCAATAAATGTTAGCTCTCTGTGGGTCTTACCAAACGGTATTATATTTAAATACCCTCTTCCATGAAAAAGAAAACCTTGGACAAACTAAGAATGTATACTTGAGTATTAATTTTAATTCTCTCATAAATGTGATCACACTGTGTAAATAAGAATATATCCATATCCAGTCTTCAAGTGGTGTAAAGCAGCCTCAAACCATTGGTGAGAAATTCAATGACAAAGAGCTGATGCAACCTAAGTTTAAACCACAGGTAGAGAGCTGAATGAAAAATTATACATCCCAGCTTCAGTCCACATGAAGTGCTGAGAAATTGAAAGGGACTGCTTTTTAGAGCAATTGGAAAAGAACCACATACCTACAAAGGCAAGTAGAAACCTTCCCTTGATTGATTTTCCTTTAAGTTTCTGCAGTGTTTTCTAGAGTATTCTCAGGAAAAGACAGAACAAGAAGAGAGAAATGGGGAAATGAGACAGCCCCACAAAAGAGGTGACAGTGTTGTTGTTTACTGGTCCAAGGACCGGGGTTTCCAGAGAGGCAGGGACGTTCAGTCCCTGGGATCCCGACAGTACCAGCTAAGAACGCCCTGCTGGGTGATCCTCAGCCCTAAAAAGCATGTTTAGAAGCAGATGCTTCAGTCCTCTGAGACTCTCCCGCAGAGCCCCATGCTGGAGAGTTATTTCTGTAAAGCATGAGGAGCCTAGACTTCTCGAATTTCACAACCTGCCATCAGATTCACTTTCTTTACAGGGAAACAAGGTCTGCATCCCAACAGCTGTCAGTCCCCTTTAACAGGAGATGGAACAGTCACGAAACCTAGCGGGACTGGCACATTCTCCACAAAGGAGCCCGCAAAAGGCATACTCTTACCTTTTTGAACATAGCAAGAAGCATCCCATATCCAGACATGTAAATATACTACAAAATGATAAAAGGTTTGCATGTAAACATGACCTAGAAAGTGCCAACTAAGACCTCTATTATATTACGTTAATATAAACGGGAATCTCTGTATAATTTCTTCTGAGATATCTTCGTGGTCAACTAAATGTGAATGAAACTCAATTTCTGACAACTACACTCCAGCAGGAATGAAAGTTAAGAGTTTCAGAACTGGTTCTCCAGGAACAGGCAAGTTCTTTTTTTTAGTAGGTTAATGAGCATTAATGCTAATAAATGCGGAATTAAAATGATATTCCTACAAAGTGAAATTACCTGAGAATTCATCTGAATAATGGCATTATATAATAGCATATGTCAAAAATGTGTTAATCAGTCTAATAGAAAAGGTGACAGGGTGTTCTCACAACTATCTCAAGCAATGCTGTAGTCAGCCAATATTCTAAGTCTCATGTGTGAAGCTAAAATAGCATATATCAAAATGATTAAAACATGCCTTCCTTGAAGTAAGAGAGACAAGAAGCAGGCACAGCTGGGAAAAAATTAAAAAGTACTCAGTGAAACCCAAATGCAGACTTTATCTAGTTTACGCTGAGCATCTACTGTGCACTGGCCCTCTGCTTGTCTGCCACATGCTCTCTGTCTCTCGGTCCCTCACCCATCACTTCAACCCCACAAAATGCAAAAAAATAAGGCTCCCAGTGGGGAAGCAACTTGCCCAAGGCCACACAGCCAGGATGTGGCAAGGCACTTACTGATTCCAAGGCCTATCTACCTTCCCTCTGCTATGCTGCCCCCAAAAGGGCCCACAGCACACTTGACAGGCCTGTGAATTCATTTGTCCAGACTCCCAGGCTTCACAGCTCAGTGCTCTGCCTCCTTTGTAAGATGACATAAGAGTTGTTTTAGATGCTAGTTTTCAGTCCCTCCAGCTTGGATTCACGGTCTCTTGCTCTCGGCCTAGGGCTTAACCTTTGGAGTTGGACTGTTCTTGTTGTCCAGTCACCTAGTTGTGTCTCTTTGTGATCCCATGAACTGCAGCACACCAGGCCTCCCTGTCCCTCACCATCTCCTGGAGTTTGCCCAAGTTCATGTCCATTGCATCAGTGATGCCGTCCAGCTATCTCATCCTCTGATGCCTTCTTCTCCTTCTGCCCTCGATCTTTCCCAACATCAAGGACTTCCAGTGAGTCATCTGTTCACATCAGATGACCAAAATACTGGAATTTCAGCTTCAGCATCAGTCCTTCCAGTGACTAGTCAGGGTTGATCTCCCTTAAGATTGACTGGTTTGATCTCCTGCTATCCACGGGACTTTCAGGAATCTTCTCCAGCACCATAGTTCAAAGCCATCAATTCTTTGGTGCTCTGCCTTCCTTCCTTCCTGAGCTCTCACAACTGTACATGACCACTGGGAAGACCATAGCCTTGACTATTTGGGCCTCTGTTGGTAGAGTGATGTCTCAGCTTTTCAACACACTGTCTCGGTTTGTCATAGGTGTCCTGCCAAGAAGCAATCGTATTCTGATTTCATGGCTGTGGTCACTATCCACAGTGATTTTGGAGCACAAGAAGAGGAAATCTGTCATTACTTCCACCTTTTCCCCTTCTATTTGCTATGCAGTAATGGGATGCCATGATCTTAGTTTTTTTAATGTTTAGTCTTAAACCAGCTCTTTCACTCTTCTCCTTCACCCTCATCAAGAGGCTCTTTAGTTCCTCTTTGCTTTCTGCCATTATAGTGGTATCATCCACATATCTGAAGTTGTTGATGTTTCTCCCACCTATCTTGGTGGACTGACCTGGGAACAAACCCCACCTCTCACCCATGTGATGTTGTTTAAGCTATATCATCTCTCTAAGATTTGAGCTTTCTCCATTTTATAATGGAGAGAGCAACACCTACCTCATAGGAGTCCATTTCAAAATGAGGTAACTTAGCACACAGCAAGCTTTCCATCAATGCATGAAGGAGGCCAATATGATGGTAGCTGTCATCAGCTATGCTTTTGCTCATAATTAACATTTTGTTCCATACCTTCCCAAGTTGCTGACCTTGGCCTGCCCCCATTTCACCATTACTTCCATCTTGGAACTGGTACTTTTAGAACCCAGTTCTAAAAGTCCAGGAAAGAGAAATAAGTAAAGCAAGAGAAGAAAAATAAGAGGATGGGAAGAGAAACAGCCATTATTGGCTTCAAAACCTAAGATCTTTCCCCAAATGCCACTTTTCTGGCCCATTTCTCAAACTTCCAAAGTATACACTCTAAGAAACAGGTTTTCCTCCTAATATCACCAGTAAGTTGCTAGCCTTTTCATCACTGAGGAAGTTAGTCAAAGCCATCTGTTCATGAGTGATAAGTAGACTTTTCTTATTGAATCAAGATAAAGTTACCCCTTCTTTATAGCCTGCTCTCCTTTTCTCAGGCATCCAACTGGAAGGTCCACCTTACCAATTACTCCAGGGGACTTTTCTAGGGCTTGTGCTGATCCCTTTCTTCTATTGTTTTCCCTTTTCCCTGAACATTTGTGTCACATTCTCCAGTAATGGTTTAAAAGCTGAGTTACTTCACTGATTAAGTGGTGTATGGTTGGTTGCAAGCCAATCTAGATGGAATGCATGCCAGCCAATGAAAAGCAAGCCCAGGGGGCCATGCTTTCTGCTTTCATTACTTCACCCCAAGCCTCCTATAGCTGGTACATAGCGTGAACATAGTATATTACTCAGTTGATGATGCTCAAAACAATAATAAACCTAAAGGACTGTTCAGACAACTATACCAAAGGCTTATGGTATGCGCAGAGGTTATCCTCTTGAATTAGGATAACCTCACTAAGTCAGGTGTGCACAGTGCTGAGTGAATAGGAATCATGCTTGGCAGACAGCTCCCACTCCATCAGACCATTGCAAACACCATGTTACTTCTTCAGATGCATGAGTTTGGGCCTCAGTGGAAATCTAATAGTGAAATGAAGGACCCTCAAAAGTCATATATTTCCCTCTAGTCCCTATTCCTGCTAAAGGAGCTTTGCAAAGCAGTGAGCTAAACCTTAACATTTCAAATAGCAAAGTCTGTTCATCCGTGAAGCACTCACTTTGGAATTCTGTGCATGTTTCCAGCATAGAGGCCAGATCCAATGTGACAACTGCCAGGTGAAAATCACAGAAGCATAATATTATACAATTTGACTTCAAGGCAGAATGTTCTGAATCCTCAGGTTGCCAGCCAGACAAAACATCTGTGAGGAATAAACCTACACTGAGACATGGCAGTCTCTCACCTTTAAATATTTGGATGAATGTTATGAACTCTGAAAGTTAAAGCTTTCAACATGTTCCTAAAAACTATCATTCTTTAAAGTTTAAATTTCTCCAAATATCAATATTACTTGTTTGACATAAATTTCATAGAATCTTACAAAATTAGATATAGTATATTCATGAGATATTATTTGATGAAACTCCCTTTGTTTACATTAAAGATATTAAAACTTCAGTTCAGTTCAGTCACTCAGTCGTGTCCAACTCTTTGCCACCCCATGAATCGCAGCATGCCAGGCCTCCCTGTCTATCACCAACTCCTGGAGTTCACTCAGACTCATGTACAACGAGTAAGTGCTGCCATCCAGCCATCTCATCCTCTGTCGTCCCCTTCTCCTCCTGCCCCCAATCCCTCCCAGCATCAGAGTCTTTTCCAATGAGTCAACTCTTCGCATGAGGTGGCCAAAGTACTGGAGTTTCAGCTTCAGCATCATTCCCTCCAAAGAAATCCCAGGGCTGATCTCCTTCAGAATGGACTGGTTGGATCTCCTTGCAGTCCAAGGGACTCTCAAGAGTCTTCTCCAACACCACAGTTCAAAAGCATCAATTCTTCGGTACTCAGCTTTCTTCACAGTCCAACTCTCACATCCATACATGACCACTGGAAAAACCATAGCCTTGACTAGATGGACCTTTGTTGGCAAAGTAATGTCTCTGCTTTTGAATATGCTATCTAGGTTGGTCATAACTTTCCTTCCAAGGAGTAAGTGTCTTTTAATTTCATGGCTGCAGTCACCATCTGCAGTGATTTTTGGAGCCCAAAAAAATAAAGTCTGACACTGTTTTCACTGTTTCCCCATCTATTTCCCATGAAGTGACGGGACCGGATGCCATGATCTTTGTTTTCTGAATGTTGATCTTTAAGCCAACTTTTTCACTCTCCTCTTTCACTTTCATCAAGAGGCTTTTTAGTTCCTCTTCACTTTCTGCCATAAGGGTGGTGTCATCTGCATATCTGAGGTTATTGATATTTCTCCCAGCAATCTTGATTCCAGCTTGTGCTTCTTCCAGTCAAGTGTTTCTCATGATGTACTCTGCATATAAGTTATATAAGCAGGGTGATAATATACAGCCTTGACGTACTCCTTTTCCTATTTGGAACCAGTCTGTTGTTCCATGCCCAGTTCTAACTGTTGCTTCCTGACCTGCATACAGATTTCTCAAGAGCCAGGTCAGGTGGTCTGGTATTCCCATCCCTTTCAGAGTTGTCCACAGTTTATTGTGATCCACACAGTCAAAGGCTTTGGCATAGTCAATAAAGCAGAAATAGATGTTTTTCTGGAACTCTCTTGCTTTTTCCATGATCCAGCGGATGTTGGCAATTTGATCTCTGGTTCCTCCGCCTTTTCTAAAACCAGCTTGAACACCTGGAAGTTCACGGTTCACGTCTTGCTGAAGCCTGGCTTGGAGAATTTTGAGCATTACTTTACTAGCATGTGAAATGAGTGCAATTGTGCAGAGTCTGAGCATTCTTTGGCATTGCCTTTCTTTGGGATTGGAATGAAAACTGACCTTTTCCATTCCTGTGGCCACTGCTGAGTTTTCCAGATTTGCTGGCATATTGAGTGCAGCACTTTCACAGCATCATCTTTCAGGATTTGAAATAGCTCCACTGGAATTCCTTCACCTCCACTAGCTTTGTTCGTAGTGATGCTTTCTAAGGCCCACTTGACTTCATATTCCAGGATGTCTGGCTCTAGGTCAGTGATCACACCATTGTGATTATCTGGGTCGTGAAGATCTTTTTTGTACAGTTCTTCTGTGTATTCTTGCCACCTCTTCTTAATATCTTCTGCTTCTGTTAGGTCCCTACCATTTCTGTCCTTTATTGAGCCCATCTTTGCATGAAATGTCCCCTTGGTATCTATAATTTTCTTGAAGCGATCTCTAGTCTTTCCCATTATGTTGTTTTTTTCTATTTCTTTGCGTTGGTCACTGAGGAAGGCTTTCTTATCTCTTCTTGCTATTCTTTGGAACTCTGCATTCAGATGCTTATATCTTTCCTTTGCTTTTCAGTTCTCTTCTTTTCACAGCTATTTGTAAGGCCTCCCCAGACAGCCGTTTTGCTTTTTTGCATTTCTTTTCCATGGGGATAGTCTTGATCCCTGTCTCCTATACAATGTCACGAACCTCATTCCATAGTTCATCAGGCACTCTATCTATCAGATCTAGGCCCTTTATTTCTTACTTCCACTGTATAATCATAAGGCATTTGATTTAGGTCATACTTGAATGGTCTAGTGTTTTTCCCTACTTTCCTCAATTTAAGTCTGAATTTGGCAATAAGGAGTTAATGGTCTGAGCCACAGTCAGCTCCTGGTCTTGTTTTTGTTGACTATATAGAGCTTCTCCATCTTTGGCTGCAAAGAATATAATAAGTCTGATTTCTGTGTTGACCATCTGGTGATGTCCATGTGTAGAGTGTTCTCTTGTGTTGTTGGAAGAGGATGTTTGCTATGACCAGTGAGTTCTCTTGGCAAAACTCTATTAGTCTTTGCCCTGCTTCATTCCGTATTCCAAGACCAAATTTGCCTGTTACTCCAGGTGTTTCTTGACTTCCTACTTTTGCATTCCAGTCCCCTATAATGAAAAGGACATCTTTTTTGGGTGTTAGTTCTAAAAGGTCTTGGAGGTCTTCATAGAACCGTTCAGCTTCTTCAGTGTTACTGGTTGGGGCATGGACTTGGATTACTGTGATATTGAATGGTTTGCCTTGGAAACAAACAGAGATCATTCTGTCGTGTTTGAGATTGCATCCAAGTACTGCATTTCGGACTCTTGTTGACCATTATGGCTCCTCCATTTCTTCTGAGGGATTCCTGCCCGCAGTAGTAGATATAATGGTCATCTGAGTTAAATTCACCCATTCCAGTCCATTTCAGTTCGCTGATTCCTAGAATGTCGACATTCACTCTTGCCATCTCTTGTTTGACCACTTCCAATTTGCCTTGATTCATGGGCCTGACATTCCAGGTTCCTATGCAATATTGCTCTTTACAGCACCGGACCTTGCTTCTATCACCAGTCACATCCACAGCTGGGTATTGTTTTTGCTTTGGCTCCATCCCTTCATTCTTTCTGGAGTTATTTCTCCACTGATCTCCAGTAGCATATTGAGCCCCTACTGACCTGGGGAGTTCCTCTTTCAGTATCCTATCATTTTGGCTTTTCATACTGTTCATGGGGTTCTCAAGGCAAGAATACTGAAGTGGTTTGCCATTCCCTTCTCCAGTGGACCACATTCTGTCAGACCTCTCCACCATGACCTGCCCGTCTTGGGTTGCCCCATGGGCATGGCTTAGTTTCATTGAGTTAGACAAGGCTGTGGTCCTAGTGTGATTAGATTGACTAGTTTTCTGTGAGTATGGTTTCAGTGTGTCTGCCCTCTGATGCCCTCTTGCAACACCTACCATCTTACTTGGGTTTCTCTTACCTTGGGCGTGGGGTATCTCTTCACTGCTGCTCCAGCAAAGCGCAGCCACTGCTCCTTACCTTGGATGAGGGGTATCTCCTCACCGCCGCCCTTCCTGACCTTCAACGTGGGATAGCTCCTCTAGGCCCTCCTGCGCCGGCGCAGCCCCGGCTCCTTGGACCTGGGGTTGGTCCTCCCGGCCGCCGCCCCTGGCCTCAGGCTGGGGGCGTGGGTAGCCTCTGACCTCGTTCGCGGGGTAGCTCTTCCCGGTCAGCGCCCCTGACCTCTTTCACAGGGTATCTCCTCTCAGACGCCGCTCCTGACCTCGTTCGCGGGGTATCTCCTCTCGGCCGCCGCCCCTGACCTCGTTCGCGGGGTATCTCCTCTCGGCCGCCGCCCCTGACCTCGTTCGCGGGGTATCTCCTCTCGGCCGCCGCCCCTGACCTCGTTCGCGGGGTAGCTCCTCCTGGTCGCCGCCCCTGACCTCGTTCGCGGGGTAGCTCCTCTCGGCCGCCGCCCCTGACCTCGTTCGCGGGGTAGCTCCTCTCGGCCGCCGCCCCTGACCTCGTTCGCGGGGTAGCTCCTCTCGGCCGCCGCCCCTGACCTCGTTCGCGGGGTAGCTCCTCTCGGCCGCTGCCCCTGACCTCGTTCGCGGGGTAGCTCCTCTCGGCCGCCGCCCCTGACCTCGTTCGCGGGGTAGCTCTTCTCAGCCGGTCCTGCGCCGTCTCAGCCTGGCACTTTTGGCCGCTGCCCCTGACCTCGGACGTGGGGTAACTCCTCTTGGCCGCCGCCCTTCAGGCATGGGGTCCTTCCGGCTTCTGCCCCTGACCTCGGACGTGGGGTAGCTTAGAGAAACATAATTTATCCAAGCTCATCCAGTTAGCCAATATCAGAGCGAAGATGTGCTTCCATGTTTGTCGGTCCCTGTGTTCCATAGCTCAGCAGATCTGCACATAATGTAAACCACATGGGCTTTGTGAACAAGCTACTCAACTTCTATGGGAATGTGTAATTCCTATTTCATAGGGAAATTATGTTAATTAAGTGAGACAGTGGAAGTAGCACATGGCCCATCACAGTACTTTATAAATGGTAGTTATTGTTAACTTCATTATCATTACAGTTATTATCCAACCTACAATTTAAGTCTCACACAATTTCCTGTCATGAGAAGCCTGGTTGTATTTTTAGGAGACCCACTTTGAGCAGTGAATGGAGCCTGCAATTTATGTTCTCACAATTATCTAGAGTTCCAACAGGTGTGGCACTAGTCTCTTACCAAGCTGCAGCCCTCCTCCTAGCCTACATGAGAGACTCATGGGCTCAATAAAGACCATGAGGTCTTTCTTGAATCAGAGAGCTCTGAGTCTTAAATCCAATTCTGTCACTTATTACATGGTAGACCTTGGATTAATTACTTAATTTTATGAGCCTCAGTTTTCTCCTTTCTTAAGTTAAGAAATTTGCATTACAGCGTGTGTAAAGAAGACTAAATAAAGTAATGTAATGAAATCACCAATAGGGCAAAGTAGATCATTCCTAACTTTATTCCTCTTCACAAGAAGAACAACTAACAATTATTCAAGTACAGGACAATCCTAAACACAGCGGGGAGGGGGAAGCACCCCCGGCCACACAGAGACCAGCAGAGACTACACCAGAAGGGTAAGACAAGCAGCCACACAGTGACCAGATTGCCCCTCCCCCAGCCCACCGCAGCACCCCATGGAGAGATCGCCCCTGAGCCTCTGGTTCCTCTAGTGGGAAAAGAGAACCCAGGGGGAACAACCATCCTTGGGGTCAGTTGGTGGGAGCCCCTGTTCTGATTTCACATCACAGGGATTGCAAAGAATCTTCAGGCTCAATCTCCAGGAATCCAACTGTGAGTGAGAAGGGTAGAGGGGCTTGCAACAACCAACATGTGGGTCATGGCTGACTGAGTTCACACCTGCAATGCACAAGTAGTAATCCCAGTCAGTGACTTTGCTCATCTGCAGAACCAAATCAAGGACACACTCTGACCAGGAAATTTGGCAGGATGCGATCTCCCTTATTCAGATCCTCAAATCTGAGGATAAAAAGTTTATCCAGCCCTAGAGCCTGGCTTGCCTTTTCTTACTGTTATGGAGTTCTCAAAACAAGAGACAATTCATTGGGAAAGATACTGATGCTGGGAAAGATTGAGGGCAGGAGGAGAAGGGGTTAACAGAGGATGAGATGGTTGGATGGCATCCCCAACTCAATGGACTTGAGTTTGAGCAAACTCCAGGAGACAGTGGAAGACAGGGAAGCCTGGCATGCTGCAGTCCATGCAGTCACAAATAGTTGGACACAACTTAGTGACTGAACAACACAAGAGCCTGGTTTGCCCACATCCAGACAAAGAAGCTGAGGCAGAACCTCACCCACTGTGGAAAATGTTTTCTAGCCCCTTATGACCAGAGGGCTGGTAGCAACTCCTGGAAGCTATGTGGCCCAGTGGTGTTCCAGCCAAAGGTGGGCAGGCAGAGCTGATAGCCCCCCAAGCAAAGCCAGTACCGAGGTGGAGGGTTCACATGCTATGCACAGGACTAATTTATAGCTAACGCTAGCCAAGGCTGAATGTAGCTCCTGGAAGCTTTCCCAACCAAAGAGCCTATTGGAAATTGAGAGCAACCTGGAGCAGCCTCTCCCCTTTGTGCCCTGGCTGAGATACAGTCCCACTGCTGTGAAGAATGTCTTCAGGGCCCATCAGATCAAAAGTGCAGCAACTCCTGGAAGCTGTGCAGCCAAGTTGTTCTCAAGACTAGAGAAAGTCGGGAAAGCTGATAATTTGCAAAGAAAAGCCAGTGGCTCTGTTCAACCAGGGAACCTGAGATGTAGGTCAGCTTGAGTTAAGATAACAATGAGATTTACAGGCTTTAGAGCTGCCTCCCTCACTGTGCCCAGGCAGGGAATTTGTGGCCCCACTGGTTGCTCAATACAGCTTTCAGCCTGTCTGACCTAGAACCTAACCAGAACACACAGGAAACTGTGTAGCATATTCAACAGCCCTACATACAGTGGTATTTGAACAGAGAGCACAGTCTGTGGCCTCCCTCACCTGCAGAGCAAAATCAGTGGCCTCACCTGACTAGGGAATTCAGTACACACTCAGGTCCAATTTGGTTCCCCAAACAATGAGCTGTACAGGACCTGGGTCCTGTCCTGCTGCCCTGACAAGGAAGGGAAGCTAATTCACATCCTATCTGCTACTAAGAGTAGTACTCCAGCCCCAACCATCTAGTACACCTGACCAGAGAATCCAGACTACTAAAAAGCACATTGTCCAGCCTGACTTGGGTAGGGAACAAACCAGCAATTCTGTCCAGCTTCTCTTAGCCAGAGGCACACCCACCATACCTGTCCTTAGAGCTCAAACAGTGGCCTATTCTCAAAACAGACAGTAATAGCAGGTCCCACCTGCCCAAGGTTATTACCAGCAGATACACCCAGGACCGCAAACTGAACTGACTGGTAAAGAACAGTCTCTGCCAAAGCAAATGTGCCAAGTCTGGAAGAGGAGCCTGATATATCAAATGTACAGGTAACAACATGAGGAATTAAGGATGTGCACAAAAAATTAGGTAAATATGACACTGCCAAAGGAAACTAATAAAGCTCCCCCAGCTGCCCCTAAAGAAATGAAGGCCTATGAACTGTTTGACAAAGAATTTAGAATAATCCTCTTAAGGAAGTTTAGTAAACTATAAGAAAACACAGACAATTAAATGAAATTTGGAAAACAATGCATGAACAAAATGAAAGTTTGACAAGAAAATAGCAGCCATCAAAAAATAAATAAAACAAACAAACAAAAACCCAGACATCCTAGAGGTGAAAAATATAATAACAGAAGAATTTAATAGAAGGTTTCAAAAGTAGACTTGATAATGCAAAAGGAGGAATCAGCAATTTGGAGAATAGGAATTAGAAATTGCCCAGGCAGAAGAGCAAAAAGAAAAAAAGAGTGAAAAAGAGTAAAGAAAGTCTATGAGAATTATAGGACACAATGAAAGGGAATAATGTTTACATTATGTGAATTCTGGAAGGAGAAGACAAAGAGAATGGAACAGAAAGTATATTTAAAACAATTATGGGTGAAAATTCCCCAAACCTGGGGAGAGAAATGGACATCCAGATCCATAAGACCCAAAAGATCCCAAATAGGCTGAACCCAAATAAGGCTACACCTAAATAAGGCTACATTGAGACAGATTATAACTAAATAGTTAAAAGTCAAAGACAAAGAAAGAATTTTAAGAGCAACCAGAGAAAAGAGAGAAGTTATATAAAAGGGAACCCCATATGATTATCAGAAAGTTCTCAACAGAAACTTTCCAGTTCAGTAAAGAATTAAATGGTATAATCAAAATATTGAAAGAAAATAACTGTTATCCAAGAATTTCACACCCACCGAATCTATCTTTCAGAAACACGAATTAAAATCTTCCTGAACAAACAAAAGCTGAGGGAGTTCATTATCACCACACCCACCTTACAAAGAGTGTTAAAAGAAGTTCTTTGAAAGGAAAATAGGAAAAAATTGAGCCCAAAATTAGCAGTAGGAAGTAAATAATAATGATTAGAGCAGAAATAAATGAAACAAAGGGTAGAAAAACAATAGAAAAGAAAGTCTGTTCAATAAATAATTCTGGAATAATTGGATATTCATATATAAAAGAATGAAAGAGTATCTATATCTTACCACTCACAAAAAGTAATTCAAAGTGGATTCAAGACTTAGATGTAATATCTGAAACCATGAAACTTCTAGAAGAAAGCATAGGAATAAAGCGTCTTGGCTTGAGTCTTGGTAATGATTTTTTGGATATGACCCTAAAGCACAAGCAACAAAATAAAAAATAAGCAAATGGGACTACATCAAACTAAAAAGCTTCTGCCCAAATGAAACCAAATACAAAATGAAAAAAACTCCAGAATGGGAAAAAATATTTGCAAACCATATACCTGATAAGGAGTTAATATTCAAAATATATAATAAACATACAATTCAAAAGCTAATAATGATAATAATAACCAAATTAAAAATGGGCAAAGGATCTGAATAGACTTGTCTCCAAAGAAGATATACAACAACAGGTACATAAAAAAGATGCTCAGCATCAATAGCCATTAGGGAAATACAAATTAAAACCACAATGAGATATCACCTCATAGACTGTCCATTGTCAAAAAGATAAGAATTAACAAATGTTGGTATGGATCTGGAGGAAAGAGAATGCTTGTGCACTGCTAGTAGGGTTGTAAATTAGTATAGCCACTATGGAATACATTCTGGAGGCTCCTTAAAAAATTAAAAATATAACTACCATATGATTCAGCAATGCCACTTCTGGGAATACATCCAAAGGAAACAAAAACAAGCTTGAAGAGATATCTGCACCCCCATGTTCATAGCAGCATTATTTACACTAGCCAAAACAGGAAAACCTAAATACCCACTGAAATTGTGGTATCTAGACACAGTGAATTATTTTTAATGTATTTATTTTTAATTGAAAAATAATTGCTTTATAATATTGTGTGCTTTCTGCCATACATCAGCATGAATCAGACATAGGTTATACATACGTCCTCTCCCTCTTAAACCTCCCTCCCACTTCCCATCCCATCCTATCCCTCTAGATTGTCACAGAGCCCCGGCTTGAGTTCCCTGAATCATACAGCAAATTCCCAATGGCTATCTATTTTACATATGGTAGTGTATATGTTTCCATGCTACTCTCCGCATTCATCCCACCTTCTCCTTCTTCCCACCCCAGGTCCATAAGTCGGTTCTCTATGTCTGCATCTCCACTGCTGCCCTGCAGATAGGTTCATCAGTATCATCTTACTAAATTCCCTATATATATATATATATATATATATACACACACACATTAGTATACAATATTTGTTTTTCTCTTTCTGACTTACTTCACTCTGTATAATACACTGTAGGTTCAGCCACCTCAGTAGCAGTGACTCAAATGTGTTCATTTTCATGGCTTAGTAATATTCTAACTAGATACAATGGATTATTATTAAGCCATAAAAGACAAGGAAATACTATCATTTACAACATAAATGGACCCTGATGCCATTATATTAAGAAAGGCAAATACTGTAAGATCTCACTTACGTGTGAGATTTACAAAAAGAAAAAAAGAACCAAACTCAAACAGAAAGGGATCAGACTTGTGGTTACCAGCAGCAGACAGTAGAGGGAAGGAGAACTGGAAGGAGATGGTCAAAAGATATGAACTGCCAGTTATAAGATGAACAAGTACTAGAGATATAATGTACAACAAGATGAATATAGCTAACACTGATGCATAAGAGATAGGAAAGCTGTTGCATGTAAATTCTAAGTGTTCTCATCACAAGGAGAATTTTTTTCCTTTTTTCTTTTTTAAAAACTATATCTAAATGGGAAGATGGATGTTTGCTAAAAACCTACTGTGGTTATCATTCTACTATATATATATCAGTTCAGTTCATTTGCTCAGTTCAGTTCAGTCGCTCAGTGGGTCTGACTCTTTGCAACCCCATGAATCACAGCACGCCAGGCCTCCCTGTCCATCACCAACTCCCGGAGTTCACCCAAACTCATGTGCATTGAGTCGGTGATGCCATCCAGCCATCTCATCCTCAGTCGTCCCCTTCTCCTCCTGCCCCCAATCCCTCCCAGCATCAGAGACTTTTCCAATGAGTCAACTCTTCACATGAGGTGGCCAAAGTATTGGAGTTTCAGCCTCAGCATCAGTCCTTCCAAAGAACACCCAGGACTGGTCTCCTTTAGGATGGACTGGTTGTATCTCCTTGCAGTCCAAGGCACTCTCAAGAGTCTTCTCCAGAACTACAGTTCAAAAGCATCAATTCTTCAGCACTCAGCTTTCTTCACAGTCCAACTCTCACATCCATACATGACTACTGAAAAAACCATAGCCTTGACTAGATGGACCTTTGTTGGCAAAGTAATGTCTCTGCTTTTCAATATGCTATCTAGGTTGGTCATAACTTTCCTTCCAAGGAGTAAGTATCTTTTAATTTCACGGCCGCAATCACCATCTGCAATGATTTTGGAGCCCCCAAAAATAAAGTCTGACACTGTTTCCACTGTTTCCCCATCTATTTCCCATGAAGTGATGGGACCAGATGACATGATCTTAGTTTTCTGAATGTTCAGTCGTGTCCAACTCTTTGCAACCCCGTGGACTGCAGCACACCAGGTTTCCCTGTCCATCACCAACTCCTGGAGTTTACTCAAACTCACATCCATTGAGTCGGTGATGCCATCCAACCATCTCATCCTCTGTCATCCCCTTTTCCTCCTGCCTTCAATCTTTCCCAGCATCAGGGTCTTTTCCAGTGAGTCAGCTCTTCTCATCAGGTGGCCAAACTATTGGGAGTTTCAGCTTCAACATCAGTCCTACCAATGAATATCCAGGACTGATTTCCTTCAGGATGGACTGGTTGGATCTTCTTGCAGTCCAAAGGACTCTCAAGAGTCTTCTCCAACACCACAGTTCAAAAGCATCAATTCTTTGGCACTCAGCTTTCTTTATAGTCCAACTCTCACATCCATACATGACTACTGAAAAAACCATAGCTTTGACTAGATGGACCTTTGTTGGCAAAGTAATGTCTCTGCTTTTTAATATGCTGTCTAGATTGAGAATATAGCTTTTCTTCCAAGGAGCAAGCATCTTTTAATTTCATGGCTGAACCATCTGCAGTGATTTTGGAGCCCCCAAAAATAAAGTCTGACACTGTTTTCACTGTTTCCCCATCTATTTGCCATGAAGTGATGGGACCGGATGCCATGATCTTCGTTTTCTGAATGTTGAGCTTTAATCCAACTTTCTGACTCTCCTCTTTCACTTTCATCAAGAGGCTCCTTAGTTCCTCTTCACTTTCTGCCATAAGGGTGGTGTCATCTGCATATCTGAGGTTACTGATATTTCTCCCAGCAATCTTGATTCCAGCTTGTGCTTCATCCAGCTCAACATTTCTCATGATGTGCTCTGCATATAAGTTAAATAAGCATGGTGACAATATACAGCTTTGATGTACTCCTTTTCCTATTTGCAACCAGTCTGTTGTTCTATGTATATATATATCAAACTATATATATATATATATGTCAAACCAACATGCTAAGATGGGAACATGGGAAGATGGATATTTGCTAAACATATTATGGTCATCCTTCTACTATATATATATTATATTATATATATAGATATATATATCAAACCAACACGTTTAAACATATACAGTGATGTATGTTCATTATTTCTCAATAAAACTGAGGGGAAAAAAAGAAAATAATAATAATGCATGCAAAATGCTTAATAAAATAGTTCCAATGGTGGGCACTCAATTAAATCACCATGATTTTATTATTATGGACCTTCTATCACTGTAATAAGACTTCTGCCTTGGGTTCTGAATTTTACAGTCATGACTGGAGCTCTGACATGAAGCCTCATCCACGTGGCTAAGTCTAAGCTCTCATCGGGGCTGGCTCTTTCTCAAGAAGGACAATGTAGAACCAGGAAACAGTTACCCACATGACTCAGAATAATAAAAGCTGTGAATTCTAGCAGCCATGTCTCTCACAGCTAACAAAACTCTCTCCTCGGCCAACGCAGTAGTAATAGTTTCTTAGCCCATTCATGCTGCTATAACAAAATACCATAGACTGGGTGGCTTATAAACAACAAAATGTTGTTTCCCCCAGTTCTAGAGGCTGGAAGGCCCTCTTCTGGGCTACACACTTCTCGTTGTGTCCTCACATGGCAGAACAGTCTAAAGAACTCTTCACAGGCTCTTTTATGGGGCACTAATCCCAATCTTAAGGATAGAGCCCTCATGACCTAAACACCTCCCCATACCACTGTTACTTTCTACTCTGTAGCAGGTTAAGTGTTAAATATCTTTGTTACATAATCACATTCTCTAAAGGAACCTGTGAGCTGGTTTGATGAATCCCATTTTATTGACGAGCAAACTGAGGCTCAGAGAGGTTAAAATGACCAGCTCAAGGTCACAGCAGTAGTAACTAGTAACTGGCAGGGTCAATACTCTAATGCCTGCTCACTTGTCATCAGGCCTGTTGCCTTCTATATATATAGTGCCTAACACTCATGGGTCAAGTCACACCCACTCCCAACATCTTGCACTCCCTATACTGAGGCCCCCATGAGATCCATAGTAACCTGATTCCTCAGACAGGTCATTCCATCATCCTCTAATAGCATTACATCATCCTCACAAGGTATTATGAACTTACAGAGCTCTATATCAGGGGTCAGTGATCTTTTACTGTAAAGAGCCAGACATTAAATATTTTAAGCTATGTGGGCTACACAGGCTCTGTTGCAACCACTCTACTCTGCCACAGAGATGATATATACACAGATAAGCATGGCTGTGGTCCAGTAAAACTTGACTTACAGAAACAGGCAGCTGGCTGGATTTGGCCTGTAGGCTGTAATTTACTGACCTCTGCTCTCTATGCTTAGTGTCTCTGGACCATAAGCACCAGCATCTAGTGGGAGCTTATTGAAAATGCAGAATCTCGGATATCACCCCAAATCTATGGAGTCAGAATCTGACTTTTCAGAAGATCCCCAGCTGAATCACGTGCACATTAAAGTTTGAGAAGTTCTGCTCTATTTGTCATCAGCTCACTGCCGCCTGTAGTCCAAGCACTGTTCCAGTTGCAATCCACACTTGCTCTAAAACGCTCACAGCATGGCAAGGTGGCTGCTACTGTCCCACTTTACAGATGAGGAACCAAAAGTTCAGAGAAATTAAATAAATCAAGAAGACAACAGATGGCACTGAGATTTTTCTAGAAATTACTTTGTTATTTATAGTCATCTCAAAAATTGTCACACAGAAAATTTCAGAAACACAAACTCTGAATTTGAATAAATATTGCTTTCATGAATATGGTCACAGGTATATTTATTCTAAGGGATAGAATATAACACATACTCACAGAAAAAACTTTCCACTCTTATAGATAATTCTTAAAATAGCATACACTTTAGCAAACTGTTCCCTTCACCTACTGCCCTTTACTCAACTTTATCTAACACCCTAAACTCTTCAAAGGGCCATGTCTACTTAGGTAGTATTTTATGTATTTTTATATTGATTCTTTTTTCTAATGTCTCAAATTTTATAAAGAATTTGAGCTAACTTAGAGACACAGATAAAATACAAGATAAAAAATGAAATAAATGATGATGCAGATTATTGAGGGCTGTAAGATATGCCCAAGGATGAAGACTGTGTACAAAATGCATACCATAAGGCCCTGTATATTTTCCATGGTATTTTACTAAAAGAAAAGAGTAGCCAAGCTTTATCATCTGTTCCATAATACAAAGAGGCTAAACTTGGAAACACTAGCCTATCAAGCTATCATTTAACTTCTATTTGCTCACATATTAAAAGCAGATAATAATATCTCAGAGAAAAGATATCAAATAAGAAATATAAAAACATTGTATTATTTCACTCCAAATTTTAGTGACTTTTTAATCCTTATAATAGTTACTGATATAAAATACAATATCAAAATAACTAAGATTTATTGATTTACTTATTGTGTTAAGATCTCTGAATGATCTCTTTGAATCATCACAACAATCCTAAATTTCTAAAATTAGGATTTATTTAAAAATGATAAATGGGCCTAAGAAAAGTAACTTGGTCTTCCAGTGTATCAGGAAAGTATTGCTGTGTATACCACCACCCCAAAACATAGTGGTTAAAATCAATAATGATTTGTTCCCAGTTCTTTGGGTCAGTGGCTTGGGCTGGGCTCAACTGGGATGGTTCACCTCTGCCCCATGTGGTCTGGCTGAAAATAAAAGTGAAAGTGTTAGTCGCTCAGTCTTGTCCGACTCTTTGCGACCCCGTGGACTATAATCTGGCTGGGCTCTCTGGTATATATCTAGGCGAAGCAGGACAGCAGAGCCTCTCTCCAGGTGGTCCATGTGGTCTCTCATCTTCAAGGAGGCTAGTCCAGATGTCTCCACTTGGCAGAAAAAGGGATCACAGTGAGCAGCCCCAAAGTTTCAATGACTAAGCAGTCTTCCAACCTCGTTTATATCACTGATGTCCCAAGCCTACGGTAAATATGGGATAGAACTCACAAGGGTATGCACACAAGAGGCATGATTCCTTGAGAGTCATTACTGTAATAGGCTACCTTTGTTGTTATTCAGTCACCCATCTGTGTCTGACTCTGCAACCCCGTGGACTGCAGCACACCAGGTCTCCCTGTCCCTCACCATCTCCCAGAGTTTGCCCAAGTTCACATCAATTGAATCAGTGATGCCATCCAGCCATCTCATCCTCTGCCACCCTCTTCTCCTCCTGTCCTCAATCTTTCCCAGGATCAGGGTCTTTTCCAATGAGTCAGTCAGCTGTTTGCATCATGTGGCCAAAGTACTGGAGCTTTAGCTTCAGCATCAATCCTTCCAATGAATATTCAACATTGATTTCTCTAAGGATTGACTGGTTTGATCTCCTTGCTGTCCAAGGGACTCTCAAGAATGAAAAAGGCTACCTTAGGCAGCAAATAAATGAGTGTTCTGTGTGTGGCCCTGAGACACTGTAAATTCACATACCCTGTTCTTAATCACCCCACCATGCTTGCCTTCAAGAAAATTCCCCCTCATATTCTCTAGATGATGTCAGTCTTTATTAATTCCTAAGCTGCCACCTCCTGCAACATGAAAACCTAGCTGATCTCACCTCTAAGTGATTTCTTTCGGACAGAGCTTCCATGAATCTCACTGTAAGTTTCACAAAGTACAAATCAAAGACAGATTATTTTTCACTCCTTAAGTCATTAATATTATTAGAAAGTGAATTCAACATAATTGCTCTCTAGGGACCTAGCTCATGCCAAAAGTGGCATCAGTGCATTAAAAGACAACAGTATTACCTCACTTTGTGGAACATTTTAACTGTCAACACAGAACTTTCAGAGAGAAAGTGCTTTGGGGCTTTCCATATGGGCATCTGGAATGCTGGCCATGTGAGAGGAGGGTCAAGTTTGGAAAGTCACTCTGGAAACAGGGTATGGAGAGCTTGATATGCCACACTAAGGACTTGGGGAACTTTAACGAGAGTAAAGAATGAATGACACCATCAAAGTGGTATTTTAGGAAGATCACTCAGGCAACAGAGGGAAAGGTGGATTCCAGTGAGCAGAGACAAGCAGGGAGAACGATTGAGAGGTTTTACAGTTATCTGGGTGAACCCCTGTAAAAACTCGAGTCCAAGTGACAGAAGGGATGACTCTGATGTCAGACAACCTGGCCATACACTCCCTGTTCGCTGCAGATGTGGTTTTTTAAATCAGGAATGGCTGGATAACAGAATCATGGTAGTGAGGTGGAGAGGAAGAATACAAAGATTGATCTGTTTGCTCCGTAACTATTAGGAATCCTTTGTACCCAGAGGATTGAGAAAGGACTCCCCATACCCTGAAATTTATGTCCTCTACTGCCCTTAATATAAATCTCCCACAGTTAAAATTAAAAAAAAAAAGAAATTGCATTGTCATGTAAACAACATGTGGCATCCTTCTTGGAGCAAAATAATGGAAGAAACTTACTGTAGCATTAGATTAAGCTCTGTTAGTGTAATTACACAACGGCTGTTCTAAAAGATATGTCACACAGACAATCTTTATTGTCACAGAGGACAATCTACACAAAAAGAACAAAGGAAATAATTTTAATAAAACATTTTGCCCTGAGCAAGAAATGTGCTTCATGTATCATACATGAGAAGGCAGAGTTTGCTATAAAATGGAACTGTGACCTTGCCTAAAAGGGTGTTCATTACTTAATGCTACAGAAAGTAAATTAACGGACTTCCAAAAGATGTAAAATTCATTCTGTTCTGTGGCATTTGTTTGCTGACAGGGGAGTTTAGGAGCGATCTTTTCATGTGATTATTTAAACAAAGAACTTCAAGGAATTCTTAGCAACCTTTCGAGTTTCACCAAAGGGCATTTCTTACAAAACAATTCATCTGAGAAGAAAGACCCACCTTTGAAAGAGTTTATTAACAAGGAAATATGGGTTCATGTGCCACCTACAAATTCAACAATTTATGCTATAGCTATCTTCTTTTAGGTTTTTCTAATCAAATTCAACATTTGTTTGTTTGTTTAAAAAAAAAAAAAAGGAAGCTGAGTTGTGAGCTGGCAACCCAGGAAGTGAATTGATTCTTTTGAAGCATTGATTTGTACTTCACCAAGTCCAAACACCTTGTGTGACATTAAAGCTCTTCTTTATATATGTCTCCTTATCTTGTTTTCCTGTCAGTCAAAACCACATCATCTTATAGTTGCTTACTTTATTCTCACAGGCCATTTTACCACTTATAATTGTGCTTAGGTCTCATTAGATGTTCTCAATGACCTTGAGGTTAGGAAGAACAAATATTGGTATTTTCATTTGACATATGAGCAATTTTAGCTTCAAAGTATCTATGTGGCTTGCTTAGTATCAGGAATTTATCTGATTGTTAAGCAATAGAGCAGCAAACAAGACAGGCAAAGTTCTTGCCCTCAGGGAGTTTGCCTTCTACAGTGAGAGTACACATAAATACATGAATAAATAAATATGTAATATACTGTCAGGAGAATTACAACCAGCAAGAATGCGACCACACACGTCATCTGTCTCAGGCCTGAGCTTTTCTTAGCATCCATCTCTGTGTGCATGCATAGTCACTCAGTTGTGTCCAACTCTTTGCGACCTGGCTTCTTTGTCCATGGAATTTTCCAAGCAAAAATACTTGAGTAAGTTGCCATTTCCTACCCCAGGGGATCTTTCCAATCCAAGGATCAAATGCATATTTCCTGTGTCTCCTGCATTGGCAGAAGGATTCTTTACCTGGGAAGCCCAGCATCCATCTCTCATTAGAAAAACTATACAGTGACTGTCCTAGTACAACATTCACTATTAAGCATTTCTAGTATGACTCCAGCTAATCCCACTACCCAGGGGGCAGCTGTGTAGCCCTCTACATTTTAGCCCTACTTGTCTATTCAATGTGGATGTTTAGGTGTCATCAGGGAGCTACAGACCAGGGAAGTTGATGTCAGTGTTCCAGAAAGGTTACTTAAAATGTGGTTTGTGGACACTAGAGAATGGCAATTACGAGGCATCAGTATGGTTCACTGAGAACACGTCAGACAAGCCAGAGCCACACTACTTGCATTTGCAGTAAGGTCTTGAAATAAGTAAGTAAAGATGAAACTAGAGACATGCTGTGTCTACATTATAAGACCCACCCCAAAGTCCTTTTTTAGGAATCAGGTTGACAATAAACACGTAAATGAAAATTTCATGAAGGCCCTTGGTGAGATAAATGTGTAAATGAAACATTTTTGTGGAGAAATGTGCCTTGCCTGGCAATAAAGTTAAGTGGGTTTAAAATTAGCTAAATAAACCTACCTGAAAATCATAGTCCAATGCTCAACTCACAGGGCAGCAGCACAAGGGAAGGTGGCAATCCTTGATCATAGTGTTTTCAGTAACCATTTAAATGAGAATGTCAACATAAATCACATGTAAAAAGGTTGAGTGGGAAAGCTTATGTTCACATTGAAAGGAAATAATCAGAATCTTATTCCAGTGCTAAGTGGAGATTGTCACTCCATTCCAAAACATGTTTTAAATGCCACCAGGACTTACTTAGTGTGAAGGACGGCAGAGGCGAGGCATGACCCCTCCCCCTGGGGGCTCCTGCGAGCAGCCTCTGCTGTCCCACTGCTTCCCCACTATCACCCTTCATGGGCTGCTTGTGTCCTCCCCAAAATTCACATGCTGAAGTTCTAACCCCCAGCACCGCAGGATTGACTGTATTGAAAACAGGACCTTTAAAGAGATAATTACATTAAAATGAGGTCATTAGGGTGGGCCCTAATCCAATCTGACTGGCATCCTTGTAAGAGGAAATTAGGACAGAGACACACACAGAGGGAAGATGGGAAGACACTTAGAAGACGACTGTCTACAAGCCAAGGAGAGAGACCTCAAAAGAAAATACCCTGCCACACCTTGATTTCAGACACCCAGCTTCCAGAATTGTAAATTTCTTACAATTGTTTAAGCAGCCGTCTGTGGTTGTTATACCAACCCTAGAAAACTAGATACCAAAGCTCCATCAGAACCTCCACCATCCCAGGCCTCTGCCCCCAGAGCCTCACTCCTGAATATCGACTTTCCTGCCCAAACTTCCATTCCTCTCCCTGCTCCAGTGTTTCTGTTTCCCTGGCAGATAGAGCAGCTGCCTTCTGGGAAATAATTACTGTAAGGATTATCAATGAAGAAAGGTCCTCCTTTGCTCCTGGGATCTTTTAAGGAAACAAAGAATATATCTGTTTTCATACAAAAGCAATACGATACACAGATTAGTCATGCTGAGGTCAACTAACTTATAAACATCCATAACATAACACAACCCATTTACAAAATTTGCAAACTCAGTTGTCTGTTCATTTCTTCAACATGTGTTTATGGAGCTCTTACTCTGCACCAAGCCATTTGCTAGTCCTTTTCACATTTATCACATCATAGAAGGAAGTGTGAGGGCATGTCAAGAGGAAATGGGGACAGGCTGAGCTTTCCAGAAACAGGAAGCTGGCTCAAAGTCACAGAAGGGTTCCAGCATCTTCAAAGAGGAGAAAGAAGTTTGCCGCAGCTGGAGTAAAATGTGTACTGAATACGGGAGCAGGACATGAGGCCGGGAGATATATTGGTGTGGTGTACAAGAGCTTTTTCTGCCACACTATGTGGTTTTGGGTCCCATTCTATACATAATGAAGAATCAATAGATATTCTTAAAGGAACACAGGACGTGATTACCTTTAAAATTATAACCCTAGCAGAAGTGAGGTGAAATGGAGGTAGAGAAGTGTCAGGGGGCTAAGTTCTCAAGTTCTTTAGAAACTGAAATAATGAATCTCATTACTACGAGGTCCTAAAGTTATGAATCTGTGCATCGATCTAATAGAATTGCTTCAGTGTATGCATCTGAACCGCAACTTCTACATATATATGTGCGGTCATTTTGTGTATTTATGAGCTGACCTGAGCTTAATTCAATTCATCAGCACCAAAAATAAAGCTATTATTGCTTTTAGCAACTTACTGCAATTGTCCCTGTCTGCTGTTCTTCAATAGCAAGCGATTATAACATTAAATGGTTTATATATTACTATGATTTTAAAAATACTTAAGACTTTATAAAACAGCACATTTCCATTACCAAATCACAGGGGCAGAAGGTTCATTTTTCCTTCATAATGAAGCTCTCATCTCTAGAGGCCCAATTCATGAAAAGATATTTACATAGTTTAGTGAGGCTTTTTTCTCTTTCTTCTGTTTTTTTTATGAGAAGAAAGGAGAAATAGGGAAGGAATCGAAATCAAATGGAAAATTAAAGCCAAGGCAAAAATGAAATGAAAATCCTTAATGATTGGTAGAGTGAATTGGCTGAGTGGTGCGGTAGGAAAGAAGGAAATCACAGGCTCTTGTAGGAAAAACCTCTTTCAAACATAAATGAAGATGGATGGGCACGTGACCCACAGGGGAATTCAGTCCCGCTTCTTATTTTATAAATAGTAGCTGTCACCTTTTGTTGCATTCCCAAAATAGCTTGCATGTCGCTAACAGAAGAGAACAGACAAGCAAAGTGTATCCTGGCAGATTTTGTCAATGAAAATAATTAACCTTCAACAAAAAAAAAAAAAAAGAGAGAGAGAGGAGAGGAGGGAAAGTGGGGGAAGAGTGTGGAGGTTGTGAAGGTTGTAACTAAGAATATTAAAGCAGCAATCCTAGTGCCACTGCAGTGACCATGCGGGGTTACAGTTTAGTCATGGGGACAACACTGTAACTCAGCAAATGTGATTGAGCCCTCCCCGTGTGCAAAATTCTACACTTGATTCAGATATGAATAAGAGGCAATTCCTGCCTTCCAGGGACTCACCATTGACGATAAGTGATTATACAAGAATATTGACACCTATAATACAACAGGATATGGGATGCATCATAAGACATAAAAGCATAGGGTTCTAGGAGTCAGAGGTAAAAAGGAAACACCCAGATGATTTGGAAAAGTATCAGGGAAGGAGTCATGCATGAGTCCTTTCCTACTTAGAGGATGAGTAGGACTTTAATACAGAAGCTGAAGGGGATGAGCCATAGAGGGAAGCAACATCCCAGGCAGAGGATCAAGTACGAAGAGGCGCAAACCCAGAGATAAGAAAACCAAAGCAGATACAGCCAAGGAAAGTCTTATTTGTAGGCAGCCAGAGTAGATCTTGCTGATTTTTTTAGATTAGAAAAAAAAAAAGAGTATTTCTTTAGAAGATAAGAATGAAGTTAAGCTTTCCCACAGAAAAGTTAAGTACAAAATAGGCAACCACCCTCCTCCATCCACACACACTGAGCCAGTAGCAACACCACTGCCAGTACACACTACTTTGGCAAAGGAAAAGAAAACAAATCTCCAACAGATTCTCAAAACAGTGTTTAAAATCCTTCTCCCTCCCTTTGAAGCAGAGTAATTCTTCATTGGTGGAAAGAAGCACTATCCTGTTCCCTGTAGGATGGTAGCAACACCTCTGGGCTCTACCCACTGGACACTGAAACCAGGGGCAACAAAGAACTTCCAGAAGGGAGGGGGACTAAAGAAGTCAGGGATAATAAATAAAGTAAAAAAAGGGAAATCTTAAACTAAAAGATTCCTTGGAGGTATAATGATAACAACAACAACTAACAGTTTTAGTGATACATGCCAATGTTTTAGGAGAAGGAAATGGCAACCCACTTCAGTGTTCTTGCCTGGAGAATCCCAGGGACGGGGAAATCTGGTGGGCTGCTGTCTATGGGGTCGTACAGAGTTGGACACGACTGAAGCGACTTAGCAGCAGCAGCCAATGTTTTAAAGTCTTCTATATTAATACGGTGTGTTAGTTGCTCAGTCATGTCTGACTCTTTGCAGCCCTATGGACTGTAGCCCACCAGGCTCCTCTGTCCATGGGATTCTACAGGCAAGAATATTGGAGTGGGTTGCCATTCCCTTCTCCAGGGGATCTTCCTGACCCAGGGATCAAACCTCAGTCTCCTACATTGTGGGCAGTTTCTTTACCTCCTGAGCCACCAGGGAAGCCCAGGTGAATTTAAAATTAGTTGAATAAACCTACTAAGATTGTGCCCCAGGGTTCAACTCATGGGAGGGATGTACAACAGGAGGCCTCAATTGTTATAAAGTAGATACAATTAATATCCCCATTTTACAGGGGATAAAATTAAGGCCATATACTTTGTAAGTTCTGAACCCAAGATTTGAACCAGATCATCTGATTTCTAGCCAAAAAGTTTAATCTCTCTGATGCATTGCTTCCACTGTAAAGCAGCTGAGATTGAGGAGGTGATGAGGTTCGCCCAAAGTCACCCATGTGGTAATAACTGTTGTGTGGCTAAAAGCTAGGTCTTCTGACTCACTCTTCCATGTTTTTCTACTGAAAAAGTGCTCCAGGGATGTGCTCACAGGAGATTGCTTCCTCCTCCTGGGAGACCTGAGTGTAGGGGAGGATGGGGCCAGTAACAGGTAACAAAGGAATGGCCTCTGGACCAGAAAGCAGTTTCAGGTTCAATCTGAACCCATATTAAAATAATTGACTCCTAGAAGTGCCCCCCACCCACACACACATGCAAATACACCGGCTACAAGGAAAGAGAGCACATGGTTGATACTGGTTTGAACTTGTAGAAATCTGAAGAGCTCTAGCAAGAGTCAAAATGCCCATATTATTTCTCAAAAACATTTAAACCCATTGAAAGAAAACATTTTCATGATTACAGTTTCCAATTCAGGGTAATTCCACTAAAATTCCAATCTAAAATATAAAAAGACGCATTTTCAGTTGCTTTGAGGGATGACACAGATGTTTTGACTCTCCCTTAATTGTGCAACCTTGTGACATTTAGAAAGAGAAAGAGGGCCGAAACACACCACCACTGCCCAACCTCTGGAGAGGCAGGCTGCCTGTGCCTGACGGGTGCTCCCGTCTGCGAGGCAGAGAAGATGAGCAGCCCGGACTCATTATCTCAGCCCGCAGTGTCTCAGAGCGGTAAGCTCTGAGTGTAGGGAGAAAACACAGAATACAGACAGAAGGTGAAATTGATGATCCACAGCACAGTTTTCTGGTCAATCAAAAGATAGGGGCTTAATGAGGAGCAGAAAAGGGCTGCATTGCATGAGGAACTGTACATTTTAGTTCACCTCCCCCTGTTCTGTGTATATCCTGGTTGCCCTAAAAACCTAGAGCCCTGGAACAGTCACGTGCACCTTCATGAAACAGTTGTTTCTTGCTTATGAGCATTTATCATATCTGTGTGCTCTGGTTTAATCAATGTGTGATGTAATAGTGTAGTCACTGACAACAGCAGCAGGAATTGGCAACATAACTTCAGCTCATTGGGTAACTAGGGAGACAGAGACATTGCATTTCATGAGCCACAAGTACAGAGGGGCAAACGCTTTTGGCCAAGAGACCTCAAGAAGTCTGTTCTACAAACAGAAAACAGAATTGTTCGTTTATCATCTCTCACTGGGCATGTTACCACATCACTGGAGACCAGAATCAGCTTGCTCCTGATACCCTTTTTCTCTGAAGGACTGTCACACAGTACTGGATGAGGTAGAATTGTGTCACTCAGGAGATAACCCAGTCAAACATAAAGTTTTATTGCTTTCATGCAAGTAGTTAAATTTTACTAAGCATTATCCATGCACCAGGACTATACTGACCACTCTATATGTGCAGCTTTACCTTATTAACTCTTTACCATATCCCAGTTCAATCCCTGGGTGAGGAGGTTCCCCTGGAGAAGGAAATGGCAACCCACTCCAGTATTCTTGCCTGGGAAATCCCATGGACAGAGGAGCCTGGCGGGCTGCAGTCCATGGGGTCACAAAAGAGTCCATCACAACTTAGCAACTTAACAACATAAAGAAGTGTTACTGCTGTCCCATTTCATAGATGAGGAAATGGGCTCAAGTGTCTCTTCCAGGGATGCATGGCTAATAAGAGTCAACTGGGATTAGAACCCAGGTATGTCAGACTTCAGAATCAGTGTTGAGCATCTGTATAGCTGTGGTGCCACCCTCTGAGACTACTGTGAGTAGAGATAATGTCTTTGTCCTTAAAGAGGTAGCTGGGTTAGGAAGACAGATAAGTAAAAGAATGACTGCAATCTACTGCTAACTTCATAGAGCACAGATCTTACAGAAGTATAGAGAAGAGGTACCTGATCCGCACAAAGGTCTGTTCTAACGTTCTTGTTGCTCAGTTGCTCGGCTGTGTCTGACTGTTTGCAACCCCATGGACTGCGGCACACCAGGCTTCCCTATCCTTCACTATCTCCCAGAGCTTGCTCAAATCCATGTCCATTGAGTCAGTGATGCGGTCCAACCATCTCATTGGTCACATGATTTCATGTACCCATAGTAACCTACCACAGTGAACATTTGCCTTCTGCATGCTGAGGAAGCTGAGACTGCATTCTAATCTAATGTTTTCCATATCTTCACTTAAGTTTGGAGAATTCTTTAAATTCTTAGCAATATTCAGTTTCTGAAACTCCTCTCCTCCAATGATGTCCACCTTCCTGTCTCAGCCACTAGCTCCCATGTCAAACCTCCAGTCATATCCTTAGCAAAAAATGAAACCCATAATCTAAATTTGAAGCATCTGACTGTGTGACCGCCGACTCCAGTCTCTCTACCTCATTTCCTCTTGCACTTTGCTAAAAACCATTGGTGGTACCAATATCTATAGTTCATTGTTCATACTGTCCTTTCCTTGTCTCTTGCCTCCTTCCTGTCCTTATTTTACCTTCTCTCTTGCCAGCTTAAAGTCCACAACACATTATTTTTCATCCTTCCCTTGCATGCATACTCAATCCCCTGCCCTCACGTACTTCACCAGTCTTGGCAAAACCTCAACCCTGGTTAAATTCAGCTCTCCACTTATTTTGCACTTGTACCGTGCCCTTGAAAACAGCTGGATACAAACATACAACCATGGAAAATAGTCTCACTTTGTATTCACAACCATGAACCTCAACTGTGTCTAAGGGTGAGCATATCTGGTTTCCCTAACCTATTACTAAATATAATATTCTTTTGTTTCATATTTTATAATTTCTCATATCTCCAGCCACTACTGTTGCATTTACACTCTCAGCTCATGATTTGAACTCCTACTTCAATAGAAAACAGAAGCAACCAGGGACTTTCCTGGTGGTCTAGTGGCTAAGAGTCCATACTCCCAATGCAGGGGGCCCAGGTTTGATCCCTGGTCAGGGGAACTAGATCCCTCATGCCACAACTAAGACCTGGCATAGCCAAATATATAAATTAAATGTTTAAAATAAAACAAAAACAGAACCAACCATGAGAGAACTCCTTCAAGTTCATACTTAGCATCTGTGGTCCTAAGTCCAGCTTTCTATCTTCTTACTATAGATTAACTGTCTGAACTCCTAAGAGAGGCCAAACCCTCACTTGGGCACTAGATTCCACGCCCACCCAAGACAGTGCTGCAACACTGCATCAGTAAGTTTTTCTTCTCCCCAGAACCTTTACCATCAGCATAAAGGTGAGCTACTTGTCTTCAATCCTTCACGAGTTCTTCCCTGATTCCACCTCCCTAAAGCAACTGCCTTATTTTTCTGTCTTTCTTTACTATACAGTTTCTTTTAAAGTCTGTCTGTTCATTCTCTCCAATTCTTCTCGTTCCTGTCTTTCTTAAATTCACTTCAGTGAGACTTTTGCCCATTTAACTCCACCAACCGTTTTCATCAAGTTTACCCAGACCTCTGTTTGTTAGATCAAAATACCCATTCTCAGGCCTCATTTTATTTCCATCTCAGAAGCATGTGACACAGTTGATTTCATCTCTCCCTCCTCTTTTCTTCACTTGCTTCAGAACACCATGTTCTTCTGATTTTCTTTTTACTCCATTAAGCACTCAGTCTCATTTATTTATTCCTCATCTCTCCAACCTCTTCTTTTCTCTTTCTACACTCACTCCCTGGATGTCTAACCCTATGTCATGGCTTTAAATATCTTTTATATACTCACAACTCCTTATATTTCTACCCCAGACTCCAGACTCATAGATCTAGTATGACACCTCCACTTGGGTATCTAATGTATATATTAAACTAAACATTTTGAGTTGAAGACCTGATTTTCCTCCAAACCTATTTCACCTACACTTATTGCTTCTTAATTAATGGTAACTTCTCAATTGCCCAAGTCAAAAGTTTAGAAGAGCTCCTTGCTTCCTCTTTCTCATTTCCTTCACCTAATCCATCATGAAGTCTGATTGACTTTACCTTCAAAATAGAACCAGAATCCAACACCACTGTTTCCACCACACTAATCCAAGCTGCCCTTATCTCTCACCTCAATTACTGCAGGTCTTTTTGCTTCTAACTTTTCCCACTATAATCTCTTACCAACAGGGCATTCGGAATGACCCTGCTAAAGGGCAAGGCAGGCTCCACTGTTCATGGGATTCTCCAGGCAAGAACACTGGAGTGGGTTGCCATGCCCTTCTCTAGGAGACCTTCCTGACTTGGGGATAGAACCTGTATCTTTTACATCTCCTGCATTGGCAGGGGGTTCTTTATCACTAGCACCACCTGAGAAGCCCCAGCTCATGACACTACTCCTCAAAATGCACCTCTCCCAAAATAGAAGCCCAAGTCTTTATGATGGCCTTCCAGACCCTTCACAATCTGGCCACCACAACCTTACCTCATCTACTGCTCTCTCCTTGCTCGTTCCAGTTCAGCCACCAGGACCTCCTTGCTGTTCCTAGAACAGGGTGGACATGCTCCTGCCCTGGGGCCTCTTTTGCCTGCTGCTTTCCTTGCCCAGAAAGCTCTTCTCCCAGAATTCCACATGGCTCACTCCCACATTCTCAGCGAAGCTTTCTGACCACTGCAATTATACTTGCAACTCCTGCACTTCCTATCCTCATTTCCTACCTAATGTCTCCTTAGAACACTTATTACCTTCAACTCTAACATATAACTTGCATATTTCCTTTAATAATCATTAAGACAGAGGGAGGCTCCAGGAGAGCAGAGATGTATATTGTTCTGAGTCCTTGACATAACAGGTCTGGCGCACATATTCAGCAGATATATGTTAAATACGTTGAATGAAAGATAATATAACTTGAAATAAGATTTTGATTAATTTTTAATTCACTCATCAGCACGTCCTGTTATAAAAGTCATTGGTATTTAAAAGCCTAATGAGCCTTTTAATAAGCAGTGGTGAAAAGTCTAGTGAATTTACATTACAGAGAAGTAAACACCACCTAAAACTTGTAGAAACTCATGAGATTTAAAATAATAGAGTTATTCCTCTAGGTTCAATTGAGCTAATTACCAGCAACCATGTCTCTGAGGGCACTCTAAGAAGAACAAGGTGAAGTCAAGTTTAGAAGGCTGTACTGCCAGTTTCCCACCAGGGTTTTCTATAGATGTCAGGATTTCTGACACACCTCCTTGGAGTAGAGTCAGGGAAAAACCCAAGCAAAGGCAAATTCGGTAAATTAAGACTGAACGTTAGCACTGAAGCACTTTTTCCTTAGGTATTAAAAAAAAAAGTCTGCTTTGATAAATACAGGAAAGCCTTGATCAGAGTTCACACGTTTTCTTGGGAAAACATATCTAAAAGTAAGACTGTTTACTCTGCTGTAGACCATTACCTGATCTTCCTATGTGATACTGCACGGCCAAAGTATCCACTGGAGGATGCCCAATGGTGGCCGGTTGGAGGGTCTCTTAATTATAATACTGTTTACAATTAGACCGGTTCTGTAGAAAACAAGGGAAATAGGTAGCAGTAGCATATGTATTATTGGAGAAGGAAATGGCAACCCACTCTAGTGTTCTTGCCTGGAGAATCCCAGGGATGGGGGAACCTGATGGGCTGCTGTCTATGGGGTCGCACAGTCGGACACGACTGAAGCGACTTAGCGGTAGCAGTAGCAGCAGACCACTTCTGGGGATAAGAGAATAGTCTCAGTTTTAGGCATCCCATGAATAGCAGAGACAAGAGTATAAATCAGAGCATCCACAGCATAATTAGGAAACAAGGACTGATACTGAAACTTTCATACCAAGTGGCTGGAGGAGTCTCTGACCTCCTGTCAGGCAGGTAGCAGCATGCTGGTTTTCAGGACTCTGTCATGTGGAATAACCACAATAATCATAATATCAACCATTTATTAACTATACATTATGAGTCAGGTCCATTAAGTACTTATATTTTCTCATAAACGTTCAAATCATGTTATTTCCATTATAAAGATAACAAAATTTCAGTTCATTTCAGTCGCTCAGTCATGTCTGACTCTTTACGATCCCACAAATCGCAGCATGCCAGGCCTCCTGGTCCATCACCAACTCCCAGAGTTCACTCAACCTCATGTCCATCAAGTCGGTGATGCCATCCAGCCATCTCATCCTCTGCCATCCCCTTCTCCTCCTCAATGCCGTCCCCAATCCCTCCCAGCATCAGAGTCTTTTCCAATGAGTCAACTCTTTGGCCACCATGAGGTGGCCAAAGTACTGCAGTTTCAGCTTCAACATCAGTCCTTCCAAAGAACACCCAGGACTGATCTCCTTTAGGATGGACTGGTTAGATCTCCTTGCAAGGAGTCCAAGGGACTCTCAAGAGTCTTCTCCAACACCACAGTTCAAAAGCATCAATTCTTCTGCCCTCAGCTTTCTTCACAGTCCAACTCTCACATCCATACATGACCACTGGAAAAACCATAGCCTTGACTAGACGGACCTTTGTTGGCAAAGCAATGTCTCTGCTTTTGAATATGCTATCTAGGTTGGTCATAACTTTCCTTCCAAGGAGTAAGTGTCTTTTAATTTCATGGCTGCAGACACCATCTGCAGCGATTTTGGAGCCCAAAAAAATAAAGTCTGACACTGCTCCCACTGTTTCCTCATCTATTTGCCGTGAAGTGATGGGACCGGATGCCATGATCTTCGTTTTCTGAATGTTGAGCTTTAAGCCAACTTTTTCACTCTCCTCTTTCACTTTCATCAAGAGGCTTTTGAGTTCCTCTTCACTTTCTGCCATAAGGGTGGTGTCATCTGCATATCTGAGGTTATTGGTATTTCTCCCAGCAATCTTGATTCCAGCTTGTGCTTCTTCCAGCCCAGCGTTTCATTCTGCATAGAAGTTAAATAAGCAGGGTGACAATATACAGCCTTGACGTACTCCTTTTCCTATTTGGAACCAGTCTGTTGTTCCATGTCCAGTTCTTTTTTTTTTTTTTTCTTTTTTTCTTTAATAGAAAATTATTTAATTAGTATACATGTGTTCCCCATCCTGAACCCTCCTCCCTCCTCCCTCCCCACACCATCCCTCTGGTGTGGGGAGGGACCCATGTCCCTCCCCACATGTCCCCACACATGGGACAGAACGACCCATGTCCAGTTCTAACTGTTGCTTCCTAACCTGCATATAGGTTTCTCAAGAGGCAGGTCAGGTGGTCTGGTATTCCCATCTCTTTCAGAATTTTCCACAGTTGATTGTGATCCACACAGTCAAAGGCTTTGGTATAGTCAATAAAGCAGAAATAGATGTTTTTCTGGAACTCTCTTGCTTTTTCCACGATCCAGCAGATGTTGGCAATTTGATTTCTGGTTCCTCTTCCTTTTCTAAAATCAGCTTGAACATCTGGAAGTTCACAGTTCATGTATTGCTGAAGCTTGGCTTGGAGAATTTTGAGCATTACTTTACTAGCATGTGAGATGAGTGCAATTGTGCAATCTGAGCATTCTTTGGCATTGCCTTTCTTTGGGATTGGAATGAAAACTGACGTTTTCCAGTCCTGTGGCCACTGTTGAGTTTTCCAAATTTGCTAGCATATTGAGTGCAGCACTTTCACAGCATCATCTTTTAGGATTTGAAAGAGCTCAACTGGAATTCCATCACCTCCACTAGCTTTGTTCGTAGTGATGCTTTCTAAGGCCCACTTGACTTCACATTCCAGGATATCTGGCTCTAGGTCAGTGATCACACCATTGTGATTATCTTGGTTGTGAAGATATTTTTTGTACAGTTCTTCTGTGTATTCTTGCTGCCTCTTCTTAAATATCTTCTGCTTCTGTTAGGTCCATACCATTTCTGTCCTTTATTGAGCCCATCTTTGCATGAAATGTTCCCTTCGTATCTCTAATTTTCTTGAAGAGATCTCTAGTCCTTCCCATTCTGTTGTTTTCCTCTATTTCTTTGCATTGACCACTGAGAAAGGCTTTCTTATCTCTTCTTGATATTCTTTGGAACTCTGCATTCAGATGCTTATATCTTTGCTTTTCTCCTTTGCTTTTCGCTTCTCTTCTTTTCACAGCTATTTGTAAGGCCTCCTCAGACAGCCATTTTGCCTCTTTGCATTTCTTTTCTATGGGGATGGTCTTGATCCCTGTCTCCTGTACAATGTCATGAACCTCATTCCATAGTTCATCAGGCACTCTATCTATCAGATCTAGTCCTTTAAATTTATTTCTCACTTCTACTGTATAATCATAAGGGATTTGATTTAGGTCATACCTGAATAGTCTAGTGGTTTTCCCTACTTTCTTCAATTTCAGTCTGAATTTGGCAATAAGGAGTTCATGATCTGAGCCACAGTCAGCTCCCGGTCTTGTTTTTGCTGACTGCATAGAGCTTCTCCATCTTTGGCTGCAAAGAATATAATCAATCTGATTTCGGTGTTGACCATCTGGTGATGGCCATGTGTAGAGTGTTCTCTTGTGTTGTTGGAAGAGGGTGCTTGCTATGACCAGTGAGTTCTCTTGGCAAAACTCTATTAGACTTTGCCCTGCTTCATTCTGTATTCCAAGGCCAAATTTGCCTGTTACTTCAGGGGTTTCTTGACTTCCTACTTTTGCATTCCAGTCCCCTATAATGAAAAGGACATCTTTTGGGGGTGTTAGTTCTAAAAGGTCTTGTAGGTCTTCATAGAACCATTCAACTTCAGCTTCTTCGGCATTACTGGTTGGGGCATAGACTTGGGTTACTGTGATATTGAATGGTTTGCCTTGGAAACGAACAGAGATCATTTTGTCGTTTTTGAGATTGCATCCAAGTAGTGCATTTCGGACTCTTTTGTTGACCATGATGGCTACTCCATTTCTCCTGAGTGATTCCTGCCCGTAGTAGTAGATATAATGGTCATCTGAGTTAAATTCACCCATTCCAGTCCATTTGAGTTTGCTAATTCCTAAAATGTTACATTTACTCTTGCCATCTCCTGTTTGACCACTTCCAATTTGCCTTGATTCATGGACCTGACATTCCAGGTTCCTATGCAATATTGCTCTTTACAGCATCGGACCTTGCTTCCATCACCAGTCACATCCACAGCTGGGTATTGTTTTTGCTTTGGCTCCATCCCTTCATTCTTTCTGGAGTTATTTCTCCATTGATCTCCACTAGCATATTCGGCACCTACTGACCTGAGGAGTTTCTCTTTCAGTGTCTTATCATTTTGGCTTTTCATACTGTTCATGGGGTTCTCAAGGCAAGAATACTGAAGTAGTTTGCCATTCCCTTCTCCAGTGGACCACATTCTGTCAGACCTCTCTACCACGACCTGCCCATCTTGGGTGGCCCCACACGGCATGGCTTAGTTTCACTGAGTTAGACAAGGCTGTGGTCCATTACCGAGGCTCAAAAAAGATAATCAGCAGCCTAAACTCACCCAGCTAATCTGAGAAGAGATGAAGATCCAAACTCAAGTCTCCAACTGCAGGTCTATGTGAATGCTCCTACACTAGGCTGGAACAGGGGTTTTGAGAAAGCACTCCATCCAATGGAGAGGAGCAGGTTAGAGAAGCAGGCTGGCACTGTGACAGGACTCGGATCCCAGTAAGGAACAGGAGGCCACCTAGAGCGCAAATCTGGTCTGAGAGCCTGAACACACTTAGTGGTTCTAGTGACAAAACTAGTTGGGTGAGAACAAATGACCAAGCCTGCAGGCCAGTTTTTGGCAGACAGAGAGGGGGCCAGGCCATGGAGACACAGATACACAGAGATGGATAGAGTAGGCGGGGACCGACAGGGAGGCTGCTGGATTGCTCTCCTCTCTCCTTAACCTTCAAATTCTGTCTTCACATCCTCCTCACCATTCATTTTTCTCCTCCAGCTTCAGCCACTCCCTCGAGGCTCACCCCCATTGCTTCTGCAAAAAGAGGGTCTTGGGCTATTTGGTTTGATTGTACCATCTCCCTCCTCCTTAGGAGACCCCTAGGCCTCCCCTGACTTCATCAAATATTCTACCCTAAGCTCCAAATTTTCCACTGGCGCCCGGATAACAATAACCCACAAACAGAACATACCCACTTGAGGGAAAAGTAACCCCTCTCAGCAGATGTCTTGAAGGCAGTCCCTGAGGCCTGGCACACAGATCTGAGGTAGCAGAGTCCATATGTTTATACCTTAAGCAATCTCCTCATGGTTTGCCTGGCACTCACTTATTCCTCACCTTTCCACACCAGGGATAGGTAATACGTCTCATTTGTTTAGCATTTTACAGGTTACAAAACACTTTCAGCAGCATCACCTCACTGAATCCTTCCAAGAGTGTTGGAGACCTTTATCCCCCCGGTCAGATGAAGAAATGGAGATTCAGAAAGGGCAAGAGGCCTGCCCTGGTCAGCCTCAGGCAGCAGTCAGACCGAGCCCAGAGCCAACTGCCCCCTTCACCACAGCCAAGAGACTGGCTCAACCCATCAGAAAAGAGAAGGCTTCTTCAGTCTAATGTCCATTTCCTCATGACATAACCTTTTTTCCCATCAGTATAAACAAAACCAAGTTAAACAAAAACAGTTGCTAGAACTCTGGAGTGGGAAATCAAACTCTCCTTGGCTGACATTAATTCACAATCCATGGCTCAGGGATTTCTCTCTATCCTCCATTTATTTGCAGTAGTTTTATAAATGATATTGCTTTCGTTGTGTGAAAACACTGGGAGCCATAAGAAGAAAACTTACTTGAAGGACAACTTAAGACTCTGGACAACAAAAGAAATCGCAAGAATGAGGACAATGAGAAGGACAAGACATAAGAAGACAGAGGAAGGGGCTCACATGCAGAAAGCCCAGACCTGCAGGAAGCTGGGGCAGGACGTGGCCCTCTTTCTTCCTGAGAAGCAATCTGTGTTGGCTCAAACGAAGCACCACAGTCCCCCTTCCCCGCCCCTGGCTTCGCGTGCTTTGTCGTCCAACCAGTAGCTCTGAACTTCATTTGCCAGCCTTCTCCTGAAACTCCTGGCCTGTGGTCTATATACCACATAGAGAAAACAAGAGTTTATCAGAAATCAGCCAGAAAAGGCATAGAAAGAAGAAGAAGGTGGGGAAAAAAAAGATTAATATGTATATTCTTAAAAGAACTTAAAACTTAAAACCGAAACAGAGCTTCTTTTTGTCTGTCTTCACGGAATAGGAATGGCTGATCAAAATAGGGGTGTCTTGGAAAATGTTTAGAGCAGGCTGATCATCTCATCCCTGACATAAGTCCACCACACATGGTCACCAGCACATGAAGACACAGAAGACCTTCCCCACTGGGATTCTTCTGACTGTATCAGAAAGACAAAGGGCAGAAATATATGCAAACATTTTTTGTGTTTTATGTGCAGGCACTTGAGTGGGGGAGGCGGGAGGAAGAGGAGACCCACATGTCCTAGAATAATGTAGGGACATGTAGCATTCTGTTACCCTAGGCTTCCCTCAGTCACTGGCATGACTGTGACTTTCTCATCACCTTACAAGGCTCAATTTAAATAAGACCTATCGACCTTTCCTGATCCCCATTCTAAAATAGATCCTTCCATCATTCTCTGCGCAGCACCATGTCTACACCTTTCTTAACACTTAACAATAAGCTGTAATGGTTTTGCTCATGTATCAATGTGTCTGTTGGCTTGCTCCCCCAAAAGATGTAAGCTACATTAGCATGTCTACTTTCATTACTAATGTGATGTATTATTAAGTAAGGGCTCATTTTATACCAGTGGAATGAATGAATATTAAAATCTCTAGCACAGTGCCTGATTTTCACTAGATATTCCATAAACCCAAGTTTTCCTCTTAGAGCCTACAGTCTATTTGGGTGTATGGACACAAGGAAATACAATTCTACACAAGACAGACTGAATATCATGCTGGTTTAGAGCTAACCTAGGTGGCCCAGTGGTAAAGAATCCACCTGCAGGAGACACAAGAGATGAGGGTTAGATGCCTGGGTCAGGAAGATCTCTGGGGTAGGAAATGGCAACCCACTCCAGCATTCTTACCTGGAAACTTCCATGGACAGAGTAGCCTGGAGGGATACAGTCCATGAGTTGCAAAAATCAGACATGACTGAGCACACACAAACACTTTGATACTGAAAAGAAAAGAACAGGTGGTGCGGATTATATTCCAGGTCAGGGAGTGGCAGGAGAGGCAATAGGCACATTTCAGGATCTCTAGAAACAGAGGGAAGTCATACCCAAGTTCATGCTCACCTGCTCTGCCCCATTTGACCTCTGCAGTTGACAGGTAAAACAGTAATGGCCAGAAATTAAAACAAAGGGGCCAAGAAATACCTACAAAAATGTTAAGATCTGAGAACTTGATGCAGTAAATCCTGGGCTGTGCCCTCACTATTCCAGGGCTCCCATCGTTCTATTTTGGTGTGTATTTCCTTCATTTGTTTCTGACAAGGAATTGAGGCAAGGTGGCTTCAAATGCCCCGATTCATAGATGCTCTACCCTTAGAAACATCATCTAAAGATACAGCCTCCCCAAGTGTCTGGAGGAGAGCATAGAGTCTGCTCTGGTCATGCATCAGTGAGGAAGGAAGGATAGGACCCACTCCAGGCTGCAGGAGACCCCGAGGAGCCCTGAAGCATTGCCCTGCACACAACTTAGCAGCTGACTGTTGCTACCCCCCACTCTCTCTCTTTCTGGAGAGAGACTGTGCATCTTCCCCATTCCCAATAAAGTTGAGGCAAAGCCTGTGGGAGGGAGATAAGGTCAGAGGGACCTAGAGATGACAGAAGGGTTGTGCCTTTCTTATTAATCCGACTTTGCCCGCGACTGTCTAGTGAGGCCCCAGAGATCTCTTTAAGGCTTGTCTGGCTAAAGCACATTTACTCCAGAGCAGCCCATGTCTTCCAGCTGTGTTGACAGCTTCTCCACATCCCAGCTGGGCTGTCTGGAGGCGGGCTGTCACTCACTTGGGCTGTTCTTTATCCAAATCTTTTTTTTTTTTTTTTGGTAAGAGTTTTGTTTTTTATGATTTTTGGAGTTGAAAAGGCAAGAAAACAGAAATAACTAAAATATTTTGCATTTTACTGAAAAAAGAAATATTAGAACCCAGTTCCAATACCAGTAATTTTTTATTTCTTTTGACTCCTAAAGCTACTGAGGTTGTTTCTCTGACACCTCTCCCCTCTGTGCTGGCATTTACACATATCCAATCTAAGCATCCAAAATTCTCCCAGTTTTGCTCACTCCTCATTTAGCTATTTTATCAGGGATTCATTATGTAATTCTCACCTTTCCATTCTCTTGGCAAAAAAAAAAAGTGATTCAAGGAAGAAAGCAATAACAGAGTGGGAGTCTAAAAACTTTGTTAGACTATCTCTTGGGAAGGGGACCCAGATGCCTTCTACAGGTGATCTAGGAACCCTTGAACAGTCTGAATGACTGTCACTGAAAAATTTTTAGGCTGCCTAGTATTCCTGGGGATAGGATTGAGCCAAATCAGTAGAAGGTCCTCAAAGCAGATTTGGGCTATTCTAACAGTTAGAGCTCCCAGTTGCCTCATAAGACAACACGTCCCACAGATGTTCAAGAGCTTGCTAGAGCAGTGGTTCCTGAACTTTCATCCCTATTGCAATCTCTAGGAAGTTTTAAAAAATATATAGACACTACTGTGATACCCTACTTCAGACACAGGACAAAATTCTGGGAGTTAGAGGCAAGAGCAAAGAACTTTGTATGAGAGAGAACATACATTTAAGGCCTCTTACTTAACAGAGTTACCAAAACTCAGAGCTTTGGTTTTTTTAATTAGGAAAATGGAACTAATAATGCCAACTTTACAGAGTTGTTTTAAGAAGTAATAATGAGCTATATGTGGCTCAATAGATGTTACTTTTAAAAATAGCTAATTCAGTTGATGGAATTCACATATAGATGCTACTATGGAAAAGATTCTGACGCTGGGAGGGATTGGGGGCAGGAAGAGAAGGGGACGACAGAGGATGAGATGGCTGATGGCATCACTGACTTGATGGACGTGAGTCTGAGTGAACTCCAGGAGTTGGTGATGGACAGGGAGGCCTGGCGTGCTGCGATTCATGGGGTCGCAGAGAGTTGGACACAACTGAGCGACTGAACTGAACTGAACTGAGGGATGATTCAAAAGCCTGACCACGTCTGTAGATTTAATAAAGGTCTCCAAGAAACAATGGTCCTTTACTTGTCTAACCCAGTAACAGCTGATAAATGCACTCTCAAGCCAAGTACAGCACTTTACGATTCCTAAGGCACACACATGGTTTCATTTCTATTTTGGTCCTACAATAGCCATGAAAGGTAGGAAAGATAACGTTATGCTAACTTTACACAGATGAAAAAAACTGAACATTAGAAGAACTAAGCAATTTTTACAAGGCCACACCACTAGTCGTCCAGAGATCCTGGATGAGAAGGAATTTATACTACCCAATGTCTGCTGCCGCTACTGCTGCTAAGTCGCTTCAGTCGTGTCCGACTCTGTGCAGCTCCACAGACGGCAGCCCACCAGGCCCCGCCATCCATGGGATTCTCCAGGCAAGAACACTGGAGTGGGTTGCCATTTCCTCCTCCAATGCATGAAAGTGAAAAGTAAGTCGCTCAGTTGTGTCCGACTCTTAGCAACTCCATGGACTGCAGCCCACCAGGCTCCTCCGTCCATGGGATTTTCCAGGCAAGAGTACTGGAGTAGAGGGGCTTTTGTCTCCATTACCCTGGGCTTTGTTGCCAGGCAGTGGTTTCAGAGGCTTATCTCTTGCCTTCCTAAGTAGACAAGAGACTAGAAACTATATTTTATGATTCGTTATGCCTCCCATGTTGCTTGTTTTACATACAGCAGAAGCACAATTAATATATGTTATTGGAATTAATTCACAGATTGGGTTTGAAGAGAGTAGTGCTTTTTCATCGGGATAACCCCCAATGTGGGACTTGAGACTCTATCTCACCTCCCTCTATGTCTCCAGGGCTTTTGATTCTAAGGTTGGTTTAAGTCTCTTTTTTCCTTAACCATTTACACTGGGCTCATCACAAGGCCTGCTCATTCTTCCGCTGCAGCACTTGCTCGGTGTCTCCCATCTCCAGAGTCGTGTCCCTAGAAGCTCCTACCATTCTTCTCCATTGCTCTGGTCAAGTAAAAGGACAGGGAACAGATCTGTGTTTGAATTCCTAATCTTCCCTCATTAAGTTAATTTGGGGTAAATTACTTAGCAGCTTTAAACCTCAATTCTCCCATCTGTGAAATAATATTTATATACCAAGGTGGTTGTGAGGATTAAGAAAGATAATGGACCAGTGTGCCTGGCAAAAACCAGGGCACAACAATGATTATCAAGTATCTCTTCCTCTCTTCCGGTGGTTTCTGCCTGGAAATTTTTCTAGGCTGCGAAGGCCACAAAAACACAATCCTCAAGTACAGTTTTCATTTTATCACTTACCTATTTAGAGCTTTCTTTCAGCATCTCCTAAATAATATTCCCCTCAAGTTCAATCTTTAAAGCAACACTGTCAAATAGAAGTATAACTAATGCAGGCCATAAGTGTAATATATATGTAATTTTATATTTAAATATTTGTAAGTAAATTTTCTAATAGCCACATTAAAGAAAAATAGAAATAGCTGTGACTAATTTTTATTATTTTAATGTAACATATCAAAAATATTATCATTTTAACTTATAATCATATAAAGTTCTTAATGAAAAAATTTAAATTATTTTATACTAAGTATTCAAATGCAGGTATGTGTTTTACGCATACAGAATATCTCCATATAAATTAGCCACATTTCAAGTGGTTAATAGCCATAGGTGACTACTGGCTATCATATCAGACAGAGCAGCCTAAACTTCAGTTTAACCTTTGTGCACTAACTGCTTTGTCTTTGCTAATGACCCTGATTTCACACTCTTATTTATTTATCTGCCTGATATGATATTTATTTATTTATCTGCCTGACATGATGTATAAAATAGAAAGTCCTAATGATGCTGCCAGAAAACTACTAGAGCTCATCAATGGACTCAGTAAAGTCGATGGATACAAAATTAATACACAGAAATCTGTTGCATTTCTATACACTAACAAAAATATCAGAAAGAGAAATTAATGAAACAATTACATTTACCATCACGTCAAAAAGAATAAAATACACAGGAATAAACCTACAAAAGGAGGTGAAAGACCTGTATTCCGTAGGTTTATTCCTGTGTATTTTATTCTTTTTGACGTGATGGTAAATGTAATTGTTTCAGTAATTTCTCTTTCTGATATTTTTTTTTGATGAAAAAAAAATTTTTAACTACAAATAGATGGAAAGGCAATTGTGTTCTTGAATTAGAAGAATCAGTATTGTTAAAATGACCATACTATCTGAAGAAACCTACCAATTCCATGCAATCCCTATTAAACTACCAATGGCATTTTTCACAGAACTAGAACACAATGTTGTTGTTTTTTTTTAATTTGTATGAAAACACGAAAAGTTACAAATAGCCAAAGCAATCTTGAGAGAGAAGAATGGAGCTTGAGGAATCATGCTTCCTGAATTCAGACTATGCTACAAAGCCACAGTAATCAAAACAGTATGGTACAAGCACAAAAACAGACATATAGATCAATGGAACAGCCCAGAAATAAGCCCATGCACTTATGGTCAATTAATGCATGACAAAGGAGAAAAGGATAAACAATGGAGAAAAGATAGTCTCTTCAGTAAGTGGTGCTGGGAAAATCGGTCAGCTACATGTAAAATAATTAAATTAAAACATTCTCTAACACCATATGCAAAAAAAAAACAAACTCAAAATGGATTAAAGAACTAAGTGGAAGACCAAATATTATAAAGCTCATAGAGGAAATCATAGGCAGAACACTCTTTGGCATAAATTGCAGCAATATCTTTTTGGATCCACTTCCCAGAGTAATGAAAATTAAAACAAGAACTAACAAATGGCACCTAATTAAACTTAAAAGCTTTTGCACAGCAAAGGAAACCATAAAGAAGATTAAAAGACAACCCACAGGATGGGAGAAAATATTTGGAAGCAACGTGACTAACAAGAGATTAATTTCCAAAATATATAAATAACTCATACAGCTTAATATCAAAAAAACAAACAACCCAATAAAAAAATGGGCAGAAGACCTAATTAGACATTTATCCAAAGAAGATAAATAAATGGCCAGCAGGCACAAGAAAAGATGCTCAATGTCACTAGTTATTCAGTTCAGTTCAGATAAGTTCAGTTGCTCAGCTGAACTGTCCAACTGTGTCCAACTCTTTGCAACCCCATGGACTGCAGCACACCAGGCTTCCCTGTCCATCACCAACTCCCAGAGCTTGCTCAAACTCATGTCCATCCAGTCAGTGATGCCATCCAACCATCTCATCCTCTGTCGTCCCCTTGTCCTCCCGCCTTCAATCTTTCCCAGCATCAGAGTCTTTTCAAATGAGTCAGTTCTTTGCATTAGATGGCCAGTGTATTAGAGTTTCAGCTTCAACATCAGTCCTTCCAATGAACACTCAGGACTGATTTCCTTTAGGATGGACTGGTTGGATCTCCTTGCAATCCAAGGGACTCTCAGGAGTCTTCTCCAACACTACAGTTCAAAAGCATCAATTCTTCAGTGCTCAGCTTTCTTTATAGTCCAACTTTCACATCCATATGTGACTACTGGAAAAACTATAGCTTTAACTAGATGGACCTTTGTTGGAAAAGTAATATCTCTGCTTTTCAATATGCTGTCTAGGTTGGTCATAACTTTTCTTCCAAGGAGCAAACGTCTTTTAATTTCATGGCTGCAGTCACCATCTGCAGTGATTTTGGAGCCCAAGAAAATAAAGTTTCTCACTGTTTCCCCATCTATTTCCCATAAAGTGATGGGACCAGATGCCATGATCTTATTTTATGAATATTGAGTTTTAAGCCTACTTTTTCACTCCTCTCTTTCACTTTCATCAAGAGGCTCTTTAAGTCTCCTTCACTTTCTACCATAAAGGTGGTGTCATCTGCATTTATGAGGTTATTGATATTTCTCCTGAAAATCTTGATTCCAGCTTGTGCTTCTTCCAGCCCAGCATTTCTCATCATGTACTCTGCATGAAAGTTAAATAAGCATGGTGACAATATACAGCCTTGACGTACTCCCTTTTCCTATTTGGAATCAGTCTGTTGTTCCACGTCCAGTTCTAACTGTTGCTTCCTGAACTGCATACAGATTTCTCAAGAAGCAGGTCAGGTGGTCTAGTTTTCCCATCTCTTTCAGAATTTTCCACAGTTCATTGTGATCCACACAGTCAAAGGCTTTGGCATAGTCAGTAAAATAGAAGTAGATGTTTTTCTAGAACTCTCTTGCTTTTCAATGATCCAGCAGATGTTGGCAATTTGATTTCTGGTTCCTCTGCCTTTTCTAAATCCAGCTTGAACATCTGGAAGTTCTTGATTCATATACTGTTGAAGCCTGGCTTGGAGAATTTTGAGCATTCCTTTGCTAGTGTGTGAGATGAGTGCAACTGTGCAGTAGTTTGAACTTTCTTTGGCATTGCCTTTCTTTGGGACTGGAATGAAAACTGACATTTATCCAAAGAAGATAAATAGATGACCAACAGACACATGAAAAGATGCTCAATGTCACTAATTATTAGAGAAATGCAAATCAAAACTACTATGATGAGGTATCACCTCACACTGGTCAGCATGACCATCATTAAAAAATCTATACATAATAAATGCTGGACAGGATGTAAAGACAAGTAAACCCTCTTACACTTTTTGTGGGAATGTGGATTAGTGAAGTCATGATGGAAAACAGTTGGAGGTTTCTTAAAAAACTAAAAATAGAGCTATCATATGATCTTGCAATTGCATTCCTGAGCATATATCTGGAGACAATTCTAATACAAAAAGACACAAGCATGCCACTATTTATAGCAGCACTATTTATAGTAGCCAAGACATGGAAGCAACCTAAATGTCCACCAACAGACAAATGGATAAAGAAGACGTGGTGTGTGTATACACACACACACATACACACACACACACACTAGAATATTGCTCAGCCATAAAAAGAATGAAATTTTGCCATTTGCAGCAACATGGATGGACCTAGAGATTATCATATTAAGTCAAGTAAATCAGACAGAGAAGGACAAGCATTGTATGATGCCACTTACATGTGGAATCTTAAAAAGTGATACAGATGAACTTATTTACAGAACAGAGACAGACTCATAGATGTGGAGAGCAAAGCTGTGGTTGCCAGTGGGGGAGGAGGGGTGAAGGAAATGGACAAATTAGGAGTTTTGGATTAACATGTACACACTGCTATGGGCTTCCCTGATGGCTCGGCAGTAAAGAATCTGCCTGCCAATACAGGAGATGTGGGTTCAACCCTTGGGTCAAGAAGATCCACTGGAGAAGGAAATGGCAAATTACTTCAGTATTCTTGCCTGGGAAATCCCGTGGACAGAGAAGCCTGGTGGGCTACAGTCTAGGGGAGGGAAGAGTCAGACACAACTCCGTGACTAAAAAACAACAATTGACAGGATAGATAAGCAACAAGAATCTGTTGTGTAGCACAGGGAACTATATTCTATGTCTTGTAGTAAACTATAAAGGAAAAGGATCTGAAAAGTAGGTATACATATATATTTATAATTGAATCACTTTGCTGTACACTTGATACGAGCATAACATTGTAGATTATCTATACTTCAAATTAAAAAACACATTCTCCCTTTCCTACGTAAATAAATATATAAATCCTTCGCCCATCTAGATGGAGCTTTCTCCTTCCACTTATACTTTTTCAGTACCTTGAATGATACTCTAGTTTAGCCCAATAAACTCACACTTGAGAATGCTTTTTTCATCAACTCTATGGAGTAACTATTGTCTTGTGACATTGAGGCATAGGGCTGCTGCTGCTGCTGCCAAGTCGCTTCAGTTGTGTCCGACTCTGTGCAACCCCATAGATGGCAGCCCACTAGGTTCCTCTGTCCCTAGGATTCTCCAGGCAAGAACACTGGAGTGGGTTGCCATTTCCTTCTCCAATGGATGAAAGTGAAAAGTGAAAGTGAAGTCGCTGAGTCACGCCCAACTCTTAGCGACCCCATGGACTGGAGCCTACCACGCTCCTCCGTCCATGGGATTTTCCAGGCAAGAGTACTGGAGTTGGGTGCCATTGCCTTAGCTTTTGAGTGGTAGTACCATGAAAAAGCAGCTGGAGATCAAAGCAGCTATTGCTCATCCTCACAGAACCAGCCAGTCACATTAACACTGGTTCCTTTTTTAAATTAAAAAATTAATATTTAATACTTCAGTCACCTTGCTTTTGCTAAACATCATCACATTGCCTCACAGGGCTGTTGGCATGCAGGTGGGAAGATTTCTGACACGAAGTTATTAACTCCAAATCTAAATAGTCTTTCATTTCCTCAATGTGAAGTTTATCAATAATGTCCCTGTAATCTGGCAAATACTGTCACTTTTAAATAGCATCAGTTTGAAGAAATAAGCCATGATACATAGAAAGCAAAAGAAGAAAACCTAGTTAAGCATTTAATAGCTCAGTCAATATTTTCTACATAATCTATTCTTTACCTTTTTTTTTTATTATTATTCTTTACCTTTTTAAATCAGAGATAAGTGCCACCCAAGTTGCAAATTCTGGTTAAAGCAGAAACTCCCCTAGGCTTCTTGGAAAAGTACTGACTATCATGACTCTATGTTCTTTTGAGCTTATTATTATGATATATAATTTAGAAACATAATTTTAAAACCACACTACCTTTAACTAATGTTCTCCCATAATCCATTCCTAAGCATTTAATCATGTTAGAGACAGAGAGACCTTGATATTCCCATGCTTCTGCAAATAGGAAACAGTCACTTTTTAGTAATACCTCTTTATGTAAGTCCCAGTTTCATATTTGTATAGGGTGTACAACTTTTAATTTGTTCATCTTTAATCAAAGAACTTTCTTAAAGCACAAATTATCAAAGAGATAAAGCTAGGGACCAGGAAGATTCCCTCATGAATCAGAGTGATATCTAGAAATACTGTATCTATTTAGTTCAGGAAACTTTATATTTAAAAGAGGAGTAAAGTATATCCCAACCAACTGTGGATCATGAATTTCTACTGGAAAGAAGTACAGAGAACTTTTATTTAAATGGCAACCGACTCCAGTACTCTTGCCTGGAAAATCCCATGGACGGGGAAGCCTGATAGGCTACAGTCTATAGGTTCACAAAGAGTTGGACACGACTGAGCAATTTCACTTCACTTCACTTTAACCATGGAAGCAAATTAGCAAGTGCTCCTTATATGGAGTCTGTGAATAGATTTGGATGCATGGGAATATCTCTTGACCATGTTTGATTTAGGAAAACAAATACCATCCAAGGACAAAGTGGCCCAGTGGAGGTGGCTAAGGATGCCAAATGCCAAAAAACTTGGCACCCAGGAATCTGCACAAGGATGCTCTTAGAAATGGGAACTAAGAGACCTTTACATCTCTGGCTGCAATTGTGGCATTTTCCAAAATTAAGGCAGTGACACTAAAAAAGGGTTGACTCCTGATTTTCCTCTGGATTATGAGATTTAACTGCATGGCTAATTTGGAAAGTCAGATCAGATTTTCTGGTTTATGGCCTGATAAAAGGAAGATTAATGTTCCTATCCAAAAGTTTATTCATTGATTCTCATCATACTTCTGTAATAAGCTTTGGTGTGTTTGTGAGTCTGGAATTTCTACATGGCTGCACAGTGGGAATCAAGTAGCTATTACAAAAGAAAGACTTTTGCAAAGATAACATGAAAGGTAAGACAGTATCCAGTGGCATGCTGAAGCTCCCGCTGTTTGTGGAAATTAGAATAATGCTTAGAAGTCATAAGCATAAAATAATTAGAGGAGGAGGAACAAATAACACTGAATAATAGGGAAGAAGCTTCAAAAGCTATGGAAGTAACCATGTGTTTGTAAAATAAAGTTTGACTGCAGAACCTCAATATTTATTATTTACTTTGATGACTGCTGTTTTTATTCCTGAGCAACCAACACAGAATATTAGGAAAACATGATTTTGGAATTTTTAGTATTCTCGTTAAATTACTTTTGTCTTATCTGAAAATACCCTTAAAGGGAAAACCCCACAAATACTTGGAAATAGAAGATTTCTATAAACTACTTATTTTTAAATAAACCTTCTTCCTGAAGTGGAAACTATTGATACAGATGAATATAATTGGAAGGAAAAAAATCTTTGCCTGACACAAATGAAATCTTACTGAGACATTTGTGTCTACTATTGACACAGTAGCTAAGGTAACTCAATCAATTAAAGTTTGGGTGATATTCCTGAACTTATTAATAAAATATGAAAGAGGGAAAGGGATTAAGTTTAGGGTGAGAAAGATTGGGAATTAAGAACTAAGTGGGTTACAGCAACTCTCTCCTTTGCTTTTCACATTACAGATAAGAATTCTCAAAGCCTAGCAGTTTTGAATGATGAAGAACTAATGAGATTCTAAGTACTCAGGTGAAAGATATTTTATAGGACAACAATTTGAGATTTAAAGTTATGACATAAATTTTGCTACTTCATTTCTAGAATAAATAAAATTTATGGCAGCTGCTAAACTCTGAATTTTTAAAATTCTAGTATAGAATCATATCTTCCTGACAACTTTATGGAATTTGTCATCAAATCTTATTGATCTATATGACCTCAGGCTTCAAATTAAGTGAGAACACAGTAAATAACATTATTTTAATGAAAAAATATGATGATGATGATTTATAGAGGGAAGAACACATAGAAATAGAAATTGCACAACTTGTATAGCATAAAAACAAGTAAATGTGTTAACTGTGAGGCTTAAAACTCCCTAACAATGCTTTTGCATTTATAACTTGTTCTATTATGTCTCGAGAGTACATATCTCAGAGATCTGTAATTATATTGTCCTAATTACAGGGACAATGAAAAGAAACCAAAAAGTTACCTAAAGATGGAATTTGGAATGTTTCATTTTGTTTTTTACTATTAAACTTGTAGCTCAAATTTTGCCTTTATAAGAATTATTTATATTTGCATAGTCTTTGATTCTTATGGAAGGGACAAAAATTGTTGAATATGAGAAAAATGGAGTAAGACAAGTACATCTGGTGAACTCCCCTCATATTTTTTTCAAAAAAATGTGAATATTATGTATATTAGCTTTGCTTTCAGTGTGTATCCTTATTTGAACAGCAAATGTTTTAGTCTTCCACATGTAAAAAAAAAATACTCTGTAAGATTTAAAAATATAAGAAACAGAAAAAAGGAACCTTTAGCTCATCATCAGTTTTGGCTTAAGTCAAACAAAAGTATTCAGAACATTATATTATTGTCTATTACAAGGCTTTAAATGAAGTAACATTCAGAAAATCCTAAGAATATAAAGAAAAATATATGAGTGTAAAGAAAAGAGTATATAAAATAATATAAACTGTATAAAAGAGTATAAGGAAAATACTTTGCGGCATATTACAGAGTACAGGATGGGCTGGATGAAGCACAAGCTGGAATCAAGATTACCAGAAGAAATAGAATAACCTCAGATATGCAGACACCACCCTTATGGCAGAAAGTGAAGAGGAACTAAAGAGTCTCTTGATGAAGGTGAAAGAGGAGAGTGAAAAAGCTGGCTTAAAACTCAACATACAAAAATGAAGATCATGGCATCCAGTCCCATCACTTCATGGTGAATAGATGGGGAAACAATGGAAACAGTGACAGACTTTATTTTCTTGGGCTCCAAAATCACTGCAGATGGTGACTGCAGCCATGAAATTAAAAGACACTTGCTCCTTGGTAGAAAAGCTATGACAAACCTAGACAGCATATTAAAAAGTAGAGACATTACTTTGCCGACAAAGGTCCGTCTAGTCAAAGCTATGGTTTTTCCAATAGTTGTGTAAGAGTTGGACCATAAAGAAGGCTGAGCATCAAAAATTGATGCTTTTGAACTGTGGTATTGTAGAAGACTGTTGGAGAGTCCCTAGAACTGCAAGGAGATCCAACCAGTTAATCCTAAAGGAAATCAACCCTGAATATTTATTGGAAGGATTCATGATGAAGCTGAAGCTCCAATACTTTGGCCATCTGATGCAAAGAGCTGACTCACTGGAAAAGACCCTGATTCTGGGAAAGATTGAAGGCAGGAGGAAAAGGCGATGATAGAGGATGAGATGGTTGGATGGCATCACTGACTCAATGGACTTGAATTTGAGCAAGCTCTGAGAGATGGTGAGGGACAGGCAAGTCTGGCATGCTGCAGTCCATGGGGTCACAAAGAGTTGGACACAGCTGACCAACTGATCAGCAACAATAGGGTTCATGTGGGGTTCCCAGGTGGCACTAGTGGTAAAGAACCCACCTGGCAATGCAAGAAACATAAGAGACTTAGGCTGGATCCCTGAGTAGGAAAGATGCCCTGGAGGAGGGCATGGCAACCCACTCCAGTATTCTTGCCTGGAGAATCCCATGGACAGAGGAGTCCCGTGGGCTACAGTCCATAGGGTCGCAAAGAGCTGGACACGACTGAAGCAACTTAGCATGCACTCATAGTGTACATGTATATTCTTATAGTGAATTTGTGACATTTTCTCCTCAAAAATGGTAGTAAAAAATATAGATTGATCTGATAAAGGTAAGCATCTTGGTAATCACAGATTTTTAAGAAATATCATTTTTTCTCATTTATTGTGCTTTGAGTAGTATCCAAAGAAGATATGCTTTACTAGTAACAACACATTGGCATCTGTATTGCATACCACTTTAAAAGTTAAAGAATGTAGTCATTCAAATGAACTTATTTGACGCCCAATGCCTTGGGAAATGCCCTGGGTCCTATCAGTAGACTACAGTGAAATATTACTATGGAAACAAAAGGAAGAAAAGATGCATTAGGGGCTCCAGTAGAGGTTGAACCATTAGCTGAAGTGTAGCTGGACCTTATAAAGAAAACTCATATGTTGAAAAAAGTTGAAAATATCTATTTATTCAAGTGTTTTCATTCTTTATTGCTTTTTTATAGGCTGCTGCACTGTCATTATTAAAGTCTTAAGCCTAGCTACCTAGGTTTCCATGAATAAATTTTGATAGACATTAGAGAAAGCCCCTGTTGTAAGAGTGGTAAGCACATGCTACTTAAAATGTAGTGTTATTGGCATTTTGTGCATGTTTAGATTATACAAATTTGAAATACTGTGACACAGAGAATATTAGTGGTTACTTTATTTACAAAATTGCATATAATGAAAATCTATATTTTTAAAAATCTAGAACCACACAATTTCAAATTTAGCAAGCCAAGTGAATTATAGGCTTATTAAGCTTTCACCAAATGGCATTAATAATTGATACTCTTTGCCAAAATCATGTGAACCATGTTCCTGTATGCATTAAAACTTAGCTAGATAATTCTGGGGACTATTTGGCTGTTATTTTAACAAAATTGCATATAATGAAAATCTATATTTTAAAAAATCTAGAACCACACAATTTCAAATTTAGCAAGCCAAGTGAATTATAGGCTTATTAAGCTGTCACCAAATGGCATTAATAATTGATATTCTTTGCCAGAATCATGTGAACCATGTTCCTGTATGCATTAAAACTTAGCTAGATAATTCTGGTGACTACTTGGCTGTTATTTTAACATTCACTGTTATGATTATATGATTCTTTTTTATATACTATCACAATGTTTCTAATCATTCATCAAATCACTGTGTTAGTGCGAAAAAACAAAAACATAATAAATCACTTTGAAAGAAAGGTCAGGTATGCTAAAGCTCTTTAAAGAAGGACAAGCAAAGAGCCAACAAACAATAAGCTGCTGATTTAGGAGAGAGATCAAATAATAGATAATTATATATCTAGATATATAAAAGCAATTCTGAAGGGGGAGGAGGAGTGGGAGAGAAAGAAGAGGAAGAGGAGGAAAATGCAGAGGACAAAGAAAAACAGTAAAGCAGGAAGAGGAAAACAAGGGAGAAGGAGGAAGGAAAGAGGAAGTAAGGGAGGAAATGCCGTAACAGTTGTAGATTTCTGTGCTTTGATAATTCACTCTCCTTCTTTACACTTAATAATTTGGAAAATTAGCCTTGTATTATTCAAAGTATGTATTATGCAAAGTCTTTAAGAACATGCCACTCATAAAATATGATTTCCCTTTGTAAAAGAATTCTATCATATTCAGCCCTATGGATAGTTCACCCACAGAAAGATTTAATGCTCACATGGTAGACTCAAGGACAGAACGAAACTTAAAGGTCATCTGCTCCAACCAATTTTGGGCAGTATATGGAATCTCCTCTAAAACATACCCCCAAAGTGATCAAAACAATCCGGAATCTACAGGGTCTATTAAAAGCCTTTGAATTTGCAAAGTATTTTCATGTGCATAAACTCATTTAATTGTCACAATTATTCTGTATAGTCATAATTACATTAATTTTACAATTAAAAAAACTCGCTCGAAGTCCCAAAGAGTTTGTATTGGTTGCTTGTGGATACAAAATCAGCTAGAAAAAGACCAGGTTTTCTGACACCCAATTCAATACTTAGCTCCTGTCAATTAAATAATTCCACTTCACTGTCGAAAACATTTATCAAATTTCTTTTAAATTCCATTTTATGCCTCAACCTTAACTGGTAAACAATTTTTTTTAAGTATATGAATAATCTCTCTTCCAGTTTATCAGCCTCTAATCCAGGTGGTTAATTGTATCACCTGACTCCTGGAATTTAAACTTTAACTGAGAAAAGTTATATAGCCATGCAGTGCTAGCCCAATGCCCTCCTTTCTCAAAAAGGAAACATAGTTTCAGAGAGGTGAAGAACTTTTTTTTCAGTGTCATCACATGATGTTTCCTCACAGAACCTAAGAGTTCACAATATTCTTCCATATCCAATGGGACAGATTTAGGAAGGGACATAGATACCTCCAGCTAATGGCACTCCCGATACAGAAACGAGAGCTCCCTTATTTTTCCACCTCATTCTCAACCGCAGCATCCTCTTAATGAGTAGAGTTTCAAAAGAAAAGAAAAGAAACCTAGGAAATTGTTCAAGTTTTAAAAATACTCAAAGTCTTAAAGCTGTAGAGAGTTTGTTTGGTTGAGTGTGACATTGAGTCCCACTGAGCTGTATTATAAGGGCCAAAGATTCTCCCTATAGGGTTTTACTGTGACAGCCAATCTAAGCTCACTCAATTAACACTGCTTACATTCTAGGTGGATTTTTTCAAAGCAAAAACAGATTTAGTCTGATGATTTTTCTTTTAAATTCTAATAGCATTGATTTCTAAATAAGTACCAAAAAGTACTGATAAGTGTTAATCAAGGACTATGAACCTAGCCAGAGTGCATCATTGTCCAATCTCTGTGCACAGAAGCAGCTGGATGTAGGGTTCACCGAGCACGTAGTCCTTCCTTGCTGAATGGATCTAATTCCAGTGCCTGATATAAAGTGGGTGCTTGGTCATTTTTTATTCTTGCTTTCAGTTTTACCCTACAACTTTATCTATTTTAAAAATATAGATAGATATAGATTGGTAGGGATGACCAAAGATTTGCAGACTAAAGAAAAGAAGGTAGACAAAGAAGAAAGAATGAAGAGAAGGTAGACAAAGGTAGTTAATTATACATACAGCCTTATCCCATTAAAGTTTTAAGGTTGCCAAGAAGAATATGAAAAAGGATGACTCAACAGAAAAGGAAGAAGGAAAATGAGGAAAACAAAAGGGATAGAGGATCAGAAAATAAATAAAAGAGACAAAGACAATGAAGTCTGGCCAATAATAACCATTTATTAAAGGGTTCTTGTTTGCTAGGTACTGAATGCTCTACGTTCTTACCTCTACAGATATTTGTCTTCTCATTTTGTGCAAGAGGACAGCGGAGTTGGGCACAAGGTCACAGAGCTCTAATGTTTTTGGAGTTGGGGTTTGCCTATGTGCTTTCCACCATTCCACTATTCCCAAAGCTTTTAGGAAAACTAAGCAGTGGTTGGAAGAAAAGAAATAATGGGAGAATAGGAAGATATCTAGTTCTCTATTTGTGCCCCTTTTGCTTCCAGATGATCATTTCAGTTGAATGATTATGTAGGGACCCCAGTAAGTCCCCCTCAGGTGCCCTGAAAAAAACAACAGCTGCTCAAGCCCATTATTTATGTTGAAATTTACAAAGAAAACAAGGATTTAATCCCAGAGGGAAACCCTGCTTTTTTTTTTTTTTTTTTTTAACTAATGGTAATCACTTAACATTGGGCCAAAATTTAACATTGGGCCAAATTTGTGGGAAAAAAAAATAAACAAAAGCTGTGAGTCACATGAATACATAAACATTCTCCATAGGTCTTATTCATAAAAACATGTATCTACTCACATGAGGGTATATATCTTGTCTCTTCCACATAGACCATTGCTAGCTGCAGACCCAAGCTCCTTCTAAATAATAAATACTTCAAAAGTAATTAATCTATGAGTAATTCCAAGCTTTTATTATAAGATGTTAAAGTGAAGAATAGAAAGGTTTGAATGTGACATAAATTAACACAAATTTCCAGAGTTTTAAGCCCAAAAAACATTATTTGGTAAGTCTCTGGTGTATTGCTAAGCAATAAAGGAAATGCTTTCCTTTATAGACTATGGACATTATGCTCTGAAGAAGAGAGTCTTCTCAATTTATAATGTTGGAATTTGAAAAATGTTTCTTTAGTCACTCATGAAGTGCTTTTATATTTAATTTTCTTTAAAATCTCCATCTTTCATAGAAAACAACTGAGTTTCAAGTGCCATGATAAAAAGTGACATGCCCTATGCTTAATTTGCTATGTAAATTATACTGTCAAGCAAATATTCTCTCACAGTTCAAAACAGGGAGTCCCCAGGGAGAGAAGGCAACTAATAAGAGAGAGTCTCTTTCCTGTTTTATGCTATTTATAAAATATTTTGGGCATCACCCCATGCAAACATTCCAAACTGAGAAGCATACTCTGTTCCAAAGCTATCTAGGCCAGAACTGTCCAATATGATGGTCATTAGCCACCTAAGGCTGAAGTAATTAAATTAATTTTATTTTACTTAAGATTCTGTAGCCTAGTCTCATTAGCCATGGTTTAAGTGCTCAGTCAGAGCCAAATGTGGCCACTGTCTACCATATCAGTCAGTGCAGGGTCATAGGACACTTTCATCATTGCAGAAAATGTATCCTGGACAGTGCCACTCTAAATAAATATCCTCCCTTCACAAAGGTGAAAACTTTTTTTAATGGTACCTTTTCAGAAAGGAGAACAAAAAAATCTATCACTTTTCCTCCTTTCCAAGAATTTAAGAATGTGAGACTCAAATGTTTAACAGGCTGTCTCAAGGTCACAATACCAGTTCATGAGAGAACCAAGACTCAAGTCCTCCTCTCTTTATCATGTTTAGTCCCAATCCATTCACAAGACTTTTTCATTTAACGTGAACGTGAATGTGAAGTCGCTCAGTCGTGTCCGACTCTTTGCGACCCCATGGACTGTAGCCTACCAGGATCCTCTGTCCATGGGATATTCCAGGCAATAGTACTGGAGTGGATTGCCATTTCCTTCTCCAAGGGATCTTCCCAACCCAGGGATCGAACCCGGGTCTCCGGTGCCGTAAACAGACGCTTTACCGTCTGAGCCACCAGGGAAGTCATAGGCTAGGAATAAATGGCTTTCATTTAAGGCTAGGAGTAAATGGCTCTTTTGAGTGGCTACAAAAATTTCCAACCCGCATCAGTTCCTGACTTCTATGAAACAAAACTTCCACAAGTCTCCAGCCTCCTTCATTACTATTCTCACCTCCCTGGGCACCTACCACCACCATCCTTCTCCCTCTTCAAACTCAAATCCAAGTTGGCACAAAGTCTCCTTTGATCTCCTCTCAGGCTTCCCCGGTGGCTTAGACAGTAAAGAATCCACCTGCAATGTGGGAGACCTGGGTTCGATCCCTGGGTTGTAAAGATCCCCTGGAGGAGGGCATGGCAACCCACTCCAGTGTTCTTGACTGGAGAATTCCATGGGCAGAGAAGCCTGGCAGGCTACAATCTATGGGGTCACAAAAAGTCAGACATGACTGAATGACTAAGCACAGCCCCAATGTTCTCTAAGTCAAAAAGCTATGCCCTTTTCCATAAATCCATGGTCCCAGGTCTCAGAAGAGATCCAAACTTCCAACCCCAGCCCTCAAGCTGAGGTGCTCATCCAATCTTATCTGGGAAACCCATCCACAGAGCCTATACAGCCCCTCTGCTGCTGCTGCTGCTGCTGCGTCGCTCAGTCGTGTCCGACTCTGTGCGACCCCATAAACGGAAGCCCACCAGGCTCCCCTGTCCCTGGGATTCTCTAGGCAAGAACACTGGAGTGGGCCGCCATTTCCTTCTCCAATGCATGAAAGGGAAAAGTGAAAGTGAAGTCACTTAGTCGTGTCCTACTCTTATCGACCCCATGGACTGCAGCCTACCAGGCTCCGCCGTCCATGGGATTTTCCAGGCAAGAGTACTGGAGTGGGGTGCCATTGCCTTCTCCATACAGCCCCTCTAGTACCAACCAACTCTAAAGCAGAGACCTGCCCTGAGTCCTTGGCCCTTCCCCTAGCAGTATCCATATAGAGCAGTTTCCTTGGACATATTCCTAGGTGATCAATTCTGAGCCCTAGCCCCATGACAGCCATGCTGTCACTGTGCAGAAGCTTCTTGGGAGTGGGAGATATTGTCCTGCCATGGGCAGAAACCTGTCAGTAATCAAGCTGGACTCATCTTCAGGCCATCCTATAGGCTAGGAGTGGCCTAGCTAAGAGTCCATATCAGGATGGTGAACTCTTAATAGTATGTCATTGTCTACTTTCAAGTAATATAAATAAGACAGTGGATTTTATTTTTATGAAATTTATGACTTCAGAAATGTTCAAATTAATCACACAAGGAAGAAGATCTGAAAGTAAGCCCCAGATGCACATACCTGCAAAAATACACATATACTACAGAAGAGTTACAATATTTATATTGGGGGAAAGACCAAAAAAAGAATGCTTTTTATAATTGTCTATAATTTTTTTGCTAACAAAACCTTTTAATTCATATTATTCATCCCTATGTTCTTTGAATTATTATTTAGATTTAGCACACCTAAAATATTATAGCTAAAAAGAAACACAAGTCAAAGCCATGTCCTCTTCCAGAAAATAGAATGCCAAGTACCTTGGAAGCAATGTTAAGAGGAAAAGAACCCCACCTCCCTCCTTTCAAAAAGAGTTTACATAAACACAGAAACAGAGGGGCAGAAGTACAAATGTGGAAGACATGCTTTGACCTTGGTTCTACCAAGTCCCTTCCTCCACCACCCACGTGGCAGGCCACAGGAGACACGTTTAAGTATTTGAGGGAAGAGGGGAATGTTGGCTCACTCGTCAGATCTCTCAATCAGTTGTCTGTGGTTGAATACGAATATCCACTCCAAGATACTCACTAGTCAGCAGCCTCCTTGCCTTTGATGTTGACGGCCACAGTCAGGAGGCATTTGCTTAGTTCTCAAATCACCAGCTGCTTGATTTGCAGCAAAATACTTATAGTCCTGGAGATTCAATGCTTTTATTTGTAGCAAGATTATGATAATTCCAACCTCATAGGATTTTTTAGTAATTAAGTGAAATAATATATGCAAAGTGCCTGGCACACAGTGGGGCCTCCACAACAACAGCTGCTGTTCCTTTTGTGATTCCATGCTGCCCTTTATATGGCGACATTAGCAAACCTCACCGACCTGGTTTTTTTAAGTGCTCGGAAACGACCATATTTAGAAGGTCTACACCATTTCCAAATGGGTCCAGATGAAAATGGCCTAGACACAAGGTCTGGCCTTGTCTCCCTTGTCTTTCTAACCTCAAGCCTTCTACTCCCAACCCAGAACAGCACTACTGTGCCCAAGGGAACTTCCATAAAGGATGAGGTTGTTCTTTTCTGGCTTGTGGTCCCTATGCCAGGTCCAGACTTCTTCCCTTAATGAACAAGAACAAATCTCTGCTGCTAAGTCGCTTCAGTCGTGTCCGACTCTGTGCGACCTCATAGACGGCAGCCCATCAGGCTCCCCCGTCCCTGGGATTCTCCAGGCAAGAACACTGGAGTGGGTTGCCATTTCCTTCTCCAATGCATGAAAGTGAAAAGTGAAAGTGAAGTCGCTCAGTCGTGTCTGACTCTTAGCGACCCCATGGAGTGCAGCCTACCAGGCTCCTCTGTCCTTGGGATTTTCCAGGCAAGAGTACTGGAGTGGGGTGCCATTGCCTTCTTCGGAACAAATCTCTAAAGAACCCCAAATCCTACCCAGCTCTAATGGCTAACTTGCTTTCCCTACCTCGCAACCCCCCAGTACTCTGCATGTTCACACTTTGGTCCACATAAATGCTGCTGTATCCGCAGGGAGACTCCAGGCTTCTCTCCACCCAAGAGGCCTCCTTGTTCACAGTCATTGAGTATTACAGAGCAAGCACACCTAGTTTTTTCTATTTGAAAGCGGAGACACAAGGAGAAAGACCTGAGCGAGAAGGTTACTGGCAAGTAGTCTGGATTTCCAGTGACCAATCTCAGGGTCTCTGGTATGAAGTGATAGCTTAGAGCTGAGTTGAGGATTGCTGAGATGATAAATTAGAAGCACTTGGCACAGCGCCTGGCACATTGTAAGTTCCAACTAAGCGACTGCAGTTGCTCTCAGTCTTAATTATTACTGCTGTACTACTACCTGGAAAAATCAGAGGAATTGCTACTATTGCAGTTACTACACTGGAATGCTCATGGCCAAGTAGAGATGGCAAAGATAAGAACCTCATGGCTCCTCCCAAACACTTGTGTTAATTCTGCAGTAAATATGATCAGCATCAACACTCAGCTGCATATTAAAATCATCCAAGAGCTTTAGAAAATCTTGGTGCCCAGGTTATATGCCCCATACCAATTGTCAGAAACTCTAGAAAGGGAACCCAGACATCAATGACTTTTAAAGGTGATTCTAATGTGTAGCCAAGTTGAAAACCATAGTTCTAATGGCTGCCTTACGAGGGTAATACCCTTATTGGAATTTCTACAAACTTGTGTTTATAACTCTATTATCATACTAGTCCCCTTCTAGGTAAATACTTTTAGGTGCTCCAGTGAATACCTGTACCCCCACAAGACTACTCCAAACCAGGGACTATGATTTATTCATCTTTGTAACTCCATAGGCAATGATGCATAATCATAATAATGATGGTATTCAGCTTTTGTGGCACACTAAATAACCCTATACGCCTCACATTGGGCTATAGTCTTCACAAACATCTCTCATTTAATTCTCACAAAACCTATGGGGTAAAATGCTATTGTTAGCCTCAGTTTACACCTAAGAAATTCGAGCCACTCATGGGTTAAGCAACTTGTTTGAATGGGTAGTCGGACATCAGAGGCTATGCTCTTTCCCATTAAGTTACAGAAACCTCAGTGTCACAGAGTGGGCATTTACCAACAAAATAACAACATTGGTAACAGTATCACCCACACTTATTGAGAGCTCCCTCTGTACCATGAACTACTTTGATCCCTTTAACTACTTTATTTCATTTAAGTCTCAAACACACACTATAAGACAGATCCTACTATTATTCCCTTTTATGAGGAGGAAATGAAAACTTGGTAAGAAGTTAAATAATTTCAAATGAGTTCATTCAGGATAAGATAGGGATTTGAACTCAAGTGTGTCTGATTTCTGGCTCTTAATGGCTAAACAATACTGCATTTATTTGTTAATTCACCAACAGATGAATGAAAGGACAAGTGAATAAGTGAATGAATGAATGATCTTCTTAAGTCTCTCTCTATCCTTGCCTTCTTTATCAACATTCTCAGCAAGCCTGCCTGATTTATGAGAAGCTTAACTCCTCTTGTAGGTTAAAGGAGGAAAAAATAGCAGTGAACTAGTTCTATCCGAGGGAGGAGGAAAGGGAAATCAACACGGAGGAAATGAGTCTCTGCAAATTTCCAAAGATTTGGAGCAGAAGCCAATTTGTTAGTTTGCAAATGAAAATGCCGTCTCCGCTTTTCACTACTCTGTTTCATGCCTTTAAAATTTAAACAGGAGGCTGAACATCTGCTATGTGTATTGGAAAATCAGAAGGGCTGCGAACACTAAACAGAAGATGTACTGGATATTTTCAAATGTTTCCAGTTGCTAAGCAACACACTTCCTGCTTTCCAGGCACCTTAGTTAAGTCACCTGGGCTTCAGCTCTGAGGATGTCTTGAATTAAACTTCCAGCCATAGGCTGTGATACACAAAGTATTGAAACAGAACCACAATAGAGGGCATTTGATTTTATACCATTTTTCTGAGACTTGTTGCTAGCAGCCATCACTGTCAGTGCTGGATCAATAGCAAAAGACAGGTTAACACAGTATTTTTTTTTTTTTTAGAAACTCAGTTTTTTATACAGTAAAACTCCTTAACGCAATGAAATACCAGGAAGGGCATTTCTGAAGTAGTTTAAATATAAATTACGGAATATTTTTAAATAATAGAACTGTGTTCATTTGGTCAAGTTCAGTCATTTCAAATGAAATGACAGAATTGTGAAGTAAAAATTGAATTTTGGTGAGAGTTGAGAATTGTTTTTAATTAACACATTAACAACCAGTCTAAGCAATTCTAGTACTTGTTTACCAGTTGCCTCAGGATTTTATTTGTACTGCTCATTCAAGCAATACATGTATCTTATTCCATCTTCACTACAATTCTGGGAGAAAATATTTCACCATTTTTACAGATAAGATAGCTAAGACTATGTGGATAAGATCCCTGTCCAGAATTCATAGTTGGGTCCCAAAGACTTTTAAAGGAGCTGAGAATAAAAAGCAATTTCTGCCCTGTGCTTCAATCCCAGCCTACACCCTGAAAACACAGTTACCTTTTCTGGTGCCTGAAGCCTGCCCAGAGCCACAAGACCCCAATCAGCCCAAACCAGTCAGCTGGGCCTTGTCAATGCTTTGTCTGTTCAGTTTCCTAGCCCTAGTATATGCCCCCAGGGATCTGAAGTAATATAGTTAGATGAAAAATACCACTGGCATGAATTATATGAACTCGATGACACCTTCAGGCCATAGGAATAAAGTTGGGGCCAGCTCCACCTCATTCACAGAGGTAGATTTCCACAGATCCCCAGATTCCAAATTATAATCACTTCTGAACTTCTCATTTCTTCCTTTCCCCATCACAGTCCCTTAGCCACTGAAATCCAGATTGGGGAAGAAGACAGAGCCTAGTCAGGGACTTAGGGGAGAACCTTATCAGATGGACATGATTCTCAGGTTCCTCATTGCAAACCTCAATACTCTACATTCTAGATTTGCATGCCAACAAGAGGAAATCTACCCTGTGTTTCTTCCTTGTTTATATAAAGTGTTATAATTGGGCCCAAGACCAGGACACAGATTGTTTTCACGGAGTTCCTAATGCAATTAAGTGTGTGTGTGTGTGTGTGTGTGTGTGTGTGAGATTAAGGCAACAAAGAAAAGCCATTTTGCATATGAAAGCTATTCAAAACATTCAAATTTTTCCTGGTACTAAATGCGGTAGGGAGCAAAGTTTGAAAGTTTTCAGTCTTTTCTGAAGATCTTGCTTATTTTATTTTAATATTTAGACCTCCTTTTAGGTATTATAATTCAGTCTCTTATGTCTCTGCTGAGGCCCTGGCCTTCAGCTGCTTCCTCTGTTATATCCATTATGCATTCACTTATTTAACCCATATTTCATATTTGTTGAGTACCTACATTGTACACGGAGAAGGAAATGGCAACCCACTCTAGTACTCTTGCCTGGAAAACCCCATGGATGGAGGAGCCTGGTGGGCTACAGTCCACGGGGTCCCAAAGAGTCGGACGCGACTGGGTGACTTCTCTCTTTACATTGCACAAGGAGCTGGGGCCCAGTGATGAACTAAATAGACCTGGGTTCTGCCCTCTCAGAGATCGCCATCGAGGGGACATTAATTGAGCACCACTTACTGAATACCAAGAATGATGCTAATTGCATTATTTCATTAGCTTATTAAGTTTTCATTGCATTCAGTCCTCACAATAACCACATGAAGTGGATATTATGATTAATCTCTTCTTACAGAGCAGAAAACTGAATCTCTGAGAGGTGAGGAAATGGCACTTGTCAATAATAAGTCAAAATTCAAACCTAGGTCTTTCAGAGCACAGACACTTAACCACCAAGCCATTATGCCTCTATGTGTATGGCAAATATTTGTACATATTTTAATTGTGAAAGTTAAAAACCATAGTACAAAAAAAAAAGAAACGCTCTTAACATCATGCCTGGCATATGGTCCGCAGCAGTTATTTTTATTCTCTCCTCTTGCACAGAGAGAATGTAACTAATCCTGAGCTCTCCCAAACTTATATCACAGCCATGTCATGTCCCCTTGCTAAGTCCCAGACAGTCTTCCTTTTGGCCTGGCCCTGTTTCTCCTCTCAAAACAGATTCCCTACTTCAGACCTGCTGCTGCTGCTGCTAAGTCACTTCAGTCATGTCCGACTCTGAGCGATCCCATAGACGGCAGCCCACCAGGCTCCCCTGTCCCTGGGGTTCTCCAGGCAAGAATATTGGAGTGGGCTGCCATTTCCCTCTCCAATGCCTGAAAGTGAAAAGTGAAAGTGAAGTCGCTCAGTCGAGTCCAACTCTTAGCGACCCCGTGGACCGTTGCCCACCAGGCTCCTCCGTCCGTGGGATTCTCCAAGCAAGAATACTGGAGTGGGTTGCTATTTCCTTCTCCATCAGACTTGCTAGTATTCTAGTATTTGGTCTACACTGGACATAAGCTACAGTCCTTGCCTGGAGGGGTTCACTAGGGATGTAGACCCTCAAACAGGTATACATAAGTGCTCCTCTAGACTCTAGACTCGACCCTTGTGCTCACAGGGTAGCGGGGCAGTGGAGAGAGCAGCTATTTCTTTCTAAGACAACTGGGGAAGGCTTCAGAGAAGAAGCAACTTTGAACTAGGTCTTAGAGGACCAGTGGGAATTTGCCAAGTGAAGACAGAGGAGGCCACTTGGGACGTAAGGAAAAGTATGTGTAAGGATGCAGACAAGGGAGAAGGCATGATGCGGTTATGAAGGAGGACCAGTGAGCAGGAGTGAGTAAACCAAATTTGAAAAGGTAGGTTGTTGCAATGCTATTAAGAAGGGTCTTTGGGGTTAGACGAAAGAGTTTGTACTTGTTATCCTGCAGGTGGGCAGTGTCGCTCCAGTGGAGGCTTCTCAGCAGCAGTGACCAGACAAGATCCATTTTACTAACATCTAATGTCTGTCAGCATGTGGCAAAGCTTTCGCGTTAGAGGCAGGGCACCTCTCTTTTTGAGAGATTGAGAAGAGATTGGCCATGGACATCACAGCCAAACCAGAGTCTTCTGTCTAGAAATAACTGCTGCTTTCTGAAACTCTTCATCTCTGATTCTGAAATTCTGTATGTCTGCCCTGGCATTTCTATAACACTGAAGATAAAAAAGTATTTGACCACTTTATTTATTTTGGACGTAAATTACAGAGATTTTTGAAGGTTCCAACCTATTTTTTCAGTTTGAGAATTTAAAAAAGAGAGAGTTTGGGGCTGATCTGAATAACGACTTGTGTTCCCAAGAGCATTGTGCTTTGGTAAGCAATGTTGGCTGATTATTGCCTCATGCATTTCTGGAACAGCTGCCTGTCTCCTTTTAGAGCTCTATTCTAGGGGGATTGCAAGAGCCACAGATGAGAATTTAACTCCTGAATACTCAGTTCATTTGGATAGAAAAGAGATGAAAGAGCAGTGGTACAGTTGTGATTATTCATTTCAGAAAGTTGGTGGTTTTTTGAGGCAAACAGTAAAAGCTCCTTCTATGGACTCAAACGAAAGTTTTGTGTGAGCAATTCCTCTGAAGTCCACCTGCTCAATATTTTGATGTATGTCTACCAGTGTCTTTGAACCAATTTGATTTTCAGCGAGGATTCATTATTTATTTCAAGGAAGGACAAGTTAAGGCCTGCATCACTGAGCTGTCTTTCTGTTTTCTGAGTCCTACTATAAATCTAGTTTATTTGGAAAACCACACCACGCTCCTGTGGTTGGATTTATTGCCACGTCCAGCAAGAAACCAGCTTTCACTCATTTAGAGATTATTAAACACTACATACTTGGCTTTCTTTAGATGCTCTGTGTATTTAATCAATGGAATTTAGTTTCCTACCCACTTCTAATTTTAATCACATGATATAATAAAGGGCTATAGACTTAGTAAACTTCCCTTTCATGGTCAGATGACAACTAAACAGGACTGACCAGGACTCTGCATTAACAGAAGCTAAGATTTTGTAGGAAGCAAGACAGGTTGACAGGCAGTCCTATGGCCCTGATTGAGGTCTGGAAGGGATGTTGGAATTATCTACCCCTCTCCCATGCTATGGGCTTCCTAGGTGGTGCTAGTGGTAAAGAACCCACCTGCCAATGCAGGAGACATGAGAGATGTGGGTTTGATCCCTGGGTTGGGAAGATCCCCTGGAGGAGGACATGGCAACCCCCTCCAGTATTCTTGTCTGGAGAATCCCATGGACAGAGGAGACTGATGGGCTACAGCCCATAGTGTCCCAAAGAGCCAGGCACAACTGAAGAGACTTAGCAGACACACTCCCACGCCTTATAACCATTCTCTACAGCCCTCCTCTCCCTGCTTAGGTGTCTGTTCTTAGTGCCAGTTGTTCTCCACTGAATGCACACGTCCCTCCTCCCCAAATTTACAATTCAACCAGCTCCCAGTGGTTCTTCCATATTAACCATGGACTACTCATTCCCAAAGGATGGAGCAGATCATTCTTCAGCTTTCACTCACATACTTTGGCAATGATCTTGCATTTCTTGCAGAACCAAAATTAGGACTTATATTTCTTAATATAAGGGTTCACACTCCCTGGGGTTTGCTTCAACTAACTCCCCAAGCCAAAATTGGACAACTGAGATTAAGATTCCCTTCTCTTCACATTAGGCAAGATAACTGGCTTCCATACTTGGGAGATAAGACAGCTTCAGGGAGGTAACCTCTCAACAAACACAGTAAATCCTCATACTGATGTGTCCCTTTAGGTCTTACAAAGACAGCATTATCAACTTATTCAGCAAGAATTTATTGAGTGTCTGCTGTATGTCAGGCATTCTTCTCCACTAAGGGGTGCAAAGATGAATAAGAAAGCCTTTGTCAAGGGACAAAGGAGGTTAGTGATGGGAACTTACCAGGAACCGAAAGGAGAGTGAGAAGTTTTGTCGGCTCTGGCATCTTTGGTTACAAAAGAGGCGACTTGATCTTCAATGACTCCTGAGGATCAGAGGTGAGAGCATTACTCCCCAAGCCCTCCATCTTCCAGTGACTTGTTCCACTTCCACCACTTATTTATCACCGATAAGTGAATATGTCCCATTTATTTAAGTAAAGTTTGCCTATACCTCTTTCCTTCAGGATTACCTTTATTGTTTTTAATTGTCTGCCTTTCTAAGTACAGTCTGTATTGTGAGCTCCTCTATGAAAGCCACTCTCCTCCTCTTTTCTGGATGTGCTAGATCAGAGCAACCTCTGGCCAGTCACCACTCATGTACCTGGGATATAATAGTGTCTTATTGGGCTGTGCCTGGAAAGGGATGTTTTCCTATTACTTCCTCTCTTGCTTGTAGGTGTAGTTTTATTGCACTGTGTTATATAAGGTAAAGAAAAATAGCCTTGCCAAGTACTGAGATTTTGTGTCTGTTTATCTGTCTATCTAACCTACCTAATTTTCCCCCATGAGAAAGAAAAGTTTTCCCTCATAAGTTAGATAGGCCTATAAGATTAGGAACATTTTTTAAAATCTGTTGCCTCACTCTGGAGTTAAAAGATCAGCTTTAAAGCCAGTGTGAGCATTAATGACTGTGCTACCTAAGGCAACGCATTCAGTCTTTTCTGGCCTCAGTTCTGGGTCTGAAACACAGGATTGAGTGAGTTCTAAATTGGAATGCAGTGGACAATTGTTTCAGGCCATAGGTCAAGTTGGGACAACACCAGGGCTTAGAAAAGGCCCTAGAGTTTATCCTCTGCCCCACACCACCAGAGAAAGCTCACCAGAAAATAGCCAGTATACTTTAGTCTGATATGCTTCTCCGTATCACTTGGGCATTTTGCTGACCTAACCAAATAAATGGTCCTACAGACATCATGGGCTTCCCCAGTGGCTCAGAGGTTAAAAGAATTCACCTGCAATGTAGGAGATGCAGGAGAAGTGAGATCAATTCTTGGATCGGGAAGATCCCCTGGAGGATGAAATGGCCACCCACTCCAGTATTCTTGCCTGGAGAATTCCTCGGACAGAGGAGCCTGGTGGGCTACAGTAAATGGGGTCACACAGAGTTAGGTAGATATGACAGAAGGGACGGAGCATACATGCACACACAGACATCATAGGGACACAAATTTCTTCCTGTCTCGTGCTAAACTCATAGACACGGATGTGGGGTCCTGAGTGTTATGAGACCTGTCCCTTCACAGAGGCAGCCAGGCCTCCAAATGGCAGTTCAACTTGAGCTAGGGACCTCCAGCGTCAGGGGAGGGTCCCTGAGCTGAGGGGCTCTCACAGCTTCCAGTCCTGCCCATGACTGTTTCAGAAGCATCACTGCACTAGGCTGGGCCTAACCAGTTCTTTCCAGATCAGGGCTGCTTATGGAGTACAGAGTGCTACAGCTTAGCCCAGTTTCTCACATGTTCAACGCTCGCTTTATTCTTTCCCGTGAGTGACAATTCTTGAGTGTCAACACACTCTTCTTTCAGCATACCAAATCCTGCATGAGGCAGGGCTGGCGTTGTTCCAAGCAGGCCAAAGTCATGGGTTCTCTCTCGATGATGTCTTTTAACCACAAGGGAGTTGCAGGATCTTTGAACATTTCTGTGGATGTATTTCAAGATTCTTCTCTTCAGGCTCTGGCAGTTCCACAGTTTACCTTGATCCCCGGTGAACAGGTTGGGAGAGCCTGTCATTATGACTCTTACGTGATGCTCTGGGCTTCTGAGCCCCTTCACAAGTGATTAACGCTGCTCTCCAAGAGCAGGCAGTGGCATTTGTCTTCACTGTGTTCTTTCTCCAAATTTGATTTCTTTTTCTTTTTGACTCTTTTTTTTGCTTCCAAAACATGTTTTCCTCCAGTGACTTGGGAATGTGTATGATTTTCAAACAGAACAAGTTCACAGTTTTTGTTTTCTTCTGTTCAACATCAAAAACACTGTTGTAAACTGGAGACATAAAGCAGATTGATCAGCTTCTACAGCCTTTATGGCCAAATATTTCTCTTTTTTCCTTATGTTTTAAAGTCATCAGATAGTAAAATTGACTCTTTTTTTTTTTGGTGTTTCATTCTATGAATTTTATCACGTCTATTGATTCATGTGGGCTTCCCAGGCGGCAGTATTAGTAAAGAACCTACCTGCCAATGCAGGAGACATAAGAGATGCAGGTTTGATCCCTGGGTCAGGAATCCCTCTAGCGGGCTACAGTTCTTAGAGTCACAAAGAGTCGGACATAACTGAAGCACGCACACACACACATTGATTCATGCCACCACCATCATAATCAAGACAGAGTTTCCTTAACCTGTTGCACTTTTATTCTCAAATCTTTCCCGCACTCCTATATGACAACCACCACCATATAGGATCAGCTTTCCCAGAAGACATGCAAATGGAATCGTAGAGCATGTAATCTCCTGAGTCTGACATTTCCATTAGCCCAATGCATTTGAGACCCATTCACTTTGTAGTATGTTTAAAGAGTTTATTCCCTTTTACAGCTGTGTAGTATTCCATTGTATGAGTGTACAATAGATGTTTATCCATTACCTTCTGAAGGATATTTGGGTAGTTTCCAGTTTGTGGCAATTATAAATAATTTGCTATACTAATTTGCGTATAGATCTTTGTGTGAATGTGCGTTCATTTTTTCTGGGATAAATGCCTCAGAACACAATTAATCAGATCACATGGTAAATGTATGTTTAACTTTATAAGGAATTGCCATACTAAAGAAAAGAGTGACTATACCATTTAGCACTCATATTAACAGTTTACAAGAGTTCTAATTTTCCCACATCCTTTCAAGCACTGAGTGTTACTGTCAGTATGTTTCAATTTTAGCCATTTTAATAGATGTGTAGTGCTTTCTCACCTCGGTTTTAATTCACATTTCCCAAATGGCTAATGATGCTGAATATCTTTTCATGTGTTAGCTTTCCATCTTTATATCTACTTTGGTCAAATATCTGTTAAAGCCTTTTGCCCATTTTAGGAAATTAAGTTGTTTATTTTCTTACTGTTGAACTTTGAAAGTTCTTCATAAATTCTGAATGCAAGTCCTTTGTCAGATATGTGATTTGCGAATATTTTCTCACAGTTCATAGCTTTTATTTTCATTCTCTTAAAAGAGTCTTTGCAAAGCAAAAACACTGAATTTTGATGAAGTGCAACTTATCAATTTTGGTGTCACATCTAATAACTCTTGGTTTACTTCTAGGTTACAAAGATTTTCTTCTTTGTGTATATGTACCACAGCTTTCTTATCCATTCATCTGCTGATGGACATCTAGGTTGCTTCCATGTCCTGGCTATTATAAACAGTGCTGCAATGAAACATATACACAATGGAGTATTACTCAGCCATTAAAAGGAATACATTTGAATCAGTTCTAATGAGGTAGATGAAACTGGAGCCTATTATACAGAGTGAAGTAAGCCAGAAGGAAAAACACCAATACAGTATACTAACGCATATATATGGAATTTAGAAAGATGGTAACGATAACCCTGTATACGAGACAGCAAAAGAGACACTGATGTATAGAACAGTCTTATGGACTCTGTGGGAGAGGGAGAGGGTGGGAAGATTTGGGAGAATGACATTGAAACATGTAAAATATCATGTAAGAAACGAGTTGCCAGTCCAGGTTCGATGCACAATACTGGATGCTTGGGGCTAGTGCACTGGGACGACCCAGAGGGATGGTATGGGGAGGGAGGAGGGAGGAGGGTTCAGGATGGGGAACACATGTATACCTGTGGCGGATTCATTTTGATATTTGGCAAAACTAATACAATTATGTAAAGTTTAAAAATAAAATAAAATAGAATTCAATACCCTGAAAAAAAAAAAAGATTTTCTTCTGTTTTTCTTTTTTTTCTGAAAGTTTATAGTTTAATGCCATGAGTTTAGATTTATCATTCATTTAAAGTTAATTTTTGTATAGAGGGAATGAGGTTTAAATTTAGTTTCCTTTTTCTGCATGTATATGTCTAATTGTTTTAATGCATTGGTTGAAAAGACTATCCTTTCTTCATTGAATTGTCTTTGCATTTTTGTTAAACAAAAAATCAGTTGGCCATGTGGATTGATTTCTGAATTCTCTACTCAGTTAGTTCCACCTGTCTATGTGTCTATCCTTTCACTAATACCACACTGTCTTATTACTATAGCTTTATGGTAAGTCTTAAAGTCCTCTAATTTTGTTTTTCACCTTTATAATTGTTTTGGCTATTCTAATTCCTTTGCCTATTTACATAACATTTGGAATCAGATTGTTTATATAGTTAAGATATTCTGCTAGGATTTTGACTGGAATTACACTATGTATCAATTTGGGAATAATTGGCATCTTTACTATACTGAGTATTCATTAACACAATATGTCACTCCATTTATTTTTGTCTTCTTTGATTTCTTTCACCAATTTTTTTGTATTTTGCAGCATACAGAACAGGTATGTGTTGTTTAGAAGAATGTTTCTAGTTTCCAAGAGCTTGGAGATTTTTCTGGTATCTTTCTGGTATTGATTTCTAGTTTAATTCTGTTTTGGTCAGAGAACATACTTTGTATTATTTCAATTCCTTTCAACTTGTTAAGGTTTGTTTTGACCAAGAATATGGTCTATATTGGTGAATTTCCCATGAATACTTAGGAAAGAATATTTCATATGCAATCACCAGGTTGGAATATGCTATATATGTTGATTAAATGTAGTTGGTGGGTAACACTGTTTAGGTGTTTTATGTCCTTGCTGATTTTTTGTCTACTATGTCTATGGATTACTGAGAGAGAAATTCTGAAATCTTAAATAAGAATTGTGGATTTTTCTGCTTCTCCTTTAAGTTATATCACTTCTGTTTCATGTGTTTTGGACCTTCTAAATAAGCGCATCATCACATTTAGAACCACTATTTCCTCTTAGTAAACTGGCCCTTTAATCATGATGTCATTACTCTTTACCCCGGGTAATTTACTCTGCTCAAAGGTTTACACTGTCAGGTATTCAAATAGCCACCCCCATTTTTTTTTATTAGTGTTTAAACAGTATATCATTTCCCACTGTTTTATTTTTAACCTCCCTATATCATTTTGTTTAAAGTAAGTTTCATATAAACAGCATGTAGTTTGTTCATTATTTTTTAACCCATCCAGACAGTCTATGTCTTTTAGTTGGTGTATTTACAACTTTTGCATTTAATATAATCACGGTGAAATTAAGGATACCATTTTATCATTTGTTTTTTGTTCATTTCCTCTATTACTCATTTCTTTTTTTCCACTCCCTGACTTCTTTTGAGTTATTTAAACATTTCTAGTGTTTAATTCATCTAATGTGTTTTTCTTATATCTCAGTATAATATTTTAGTCATTATTCTAGGGATTATAAATACTTACTTCTTGTAGTCTATATAGAATCAACTTTACTACTTCAAGTGGGATGTAAAAATCTTACTACCACAGAAGTCTCTTTATCCTTCCCCTTTCTAACTGCTTTATATATTATATCTACACTCACTAAAAACTTCAATGATGATATTCTAATTTCTACTTTCAAGCATCAAGCATATTTAAAGAACTCGGGAAGAGAAGAATAGTCTTATATATTTACTATTTTTGTTGCACTTTCCTCATTCCTTAGGTTCCACGTTTCCTTCTGGTATCATTTCTCTTCTGCATCTATAGAATTTCTTTTCATTCTTTCAGAGTAGATCTGCCACCAATAAGTTCTTTCTTTTTCCTGAAAATGTTTTTATTTCACCTGATTCATTCCTGAAGGATATTTTCAGTAGTTATAGAATTCTAGGTTCACAGGCTTTTTCCCTCCAATATTTCTTCAGATAGTCTCTGTGGATGTGTGGGCACGCACGTGCATGCCCAGCCACTTCAGTCGTGTCTGACTCTTTGCGACCATATGGACTGTAGCCCACTAGCTCCTCTGTCCATAGCATTCTCCAGGCAAGAATGCTAGAGTGGGTTGCCATTTCCTCCTCCAGGGGATTTTCCAGACCCAGGGATAGAACCCACGTCTCCTGCGTCTCCTGCATTGCAGGCATATTCTTTACCACTGAGCCACCAGGAAAGCCCAGATAGTCTCTAATATACACTAAATCTTAAGAATGTTGAAATTGCTTTTAGGGACCCAGAACCTGTTCCATTTTGACTTCTTATCAAAAGAAGATATATATTGAATAGATATTCAAATATAGTATGTCTTTGTACTTCTACACTTGCCTTCAAGATCTTAGAGTAGAAAAGCTGCCATAGCATATATAAAACGTTCACTTATGGTGAGCTGTTGAGCCAACATAGCTCAAAATCACAACCTGTCACCGCTTTCATTAATTTGGTCTTTCACAGTTAACTAAAAAGACATATTGAAAAAAAAAAAAAAAAGACATATTGACTCTCTTATTACAGTTCCAGTTCTCATTTCACTTGATTTCCTCATCCTGTTATAATCACACTGTCGTCATTACCCTGGCTAGAGACCACTAGTTTACAAGTTAAAATAATCTTCATTAATAATATCTAGCATCTCCTCCCACATTGGGCTTTGAATTAAATAAAAATTCATAAGCTAATCATAGCAAAACTTTTGACCATTTAGATATTTATTGAAATAACAGGAAATAGTCATATACTTTTTTTGAAAGACCAAGAAAATATCAGTTCTAGCTTACATTATATCTTTACTCCATATACTGTCCTCAAGATATATTTCTCCCTTGTAAGTTGAGATTCTTACCTGGCCTCAAACACCTTCCTCAAATCTCTCCTGTCCCATTCACCTCAAGAGTTTCAGTTTGGTCTTTAGGACTCAAGTCAAAATGTCACCTCCTTAAGAAGGCTTTCCTTCACTTCCTCTTTACCCACTGTGGTAAGACAGAACAGTAGCTCCCACAAGGATGCCCATGCCCTAATCCTGGGAACCTGAAAATATGTTACTTTTCAGATGACACCACCCTTATGGCAGAAAGTGAAAAAGAACTAAAGGGCTTCTTGATGAAAGTGAAAGAGAAAGGTGAAAAAGTTGGCTTAAAGCTCAACATTCAGAAAACTAAGATCATGGCATTTGGTCCCATCACTTCATGGCAAATAGATGGGGAAACAGTGGAAACAGTGGAAACTGACTTTATTTTTCTTGGCTCCAAAATCACTGCAGATGGTGATTGCAGCCATGAAATTAAAAAACGCTTACTCCTTGGAAGGAAAGTTATGACCAACGTAGACAGCATATTAAAAAGCAGAGACATTACTTTGCCAACAAAGGTCCATCTAGTCAAGGCTATGGTTTTTCCAGTGGTTGTGTATGGATGTGAGATTTGGACTATAAAGAAAGCTGAGTGCCAAAGAATTGATGCTTCTGAACTGTGGTGTTGGAGAAAACTCTTGAGAGTCCCTTGGACTGCAAGGAGATCCAACCAGTCCATCCTAAAGGAGATCAGTCCTGGGTGTTCATTGGAAGGACTGATGTTGAAGCTGAAACTCCAGTACTTTGGCCACCTGATGCAAAGAGCTGACTCATTTGAAAAGACCGTGATGCTGGGAAAGATTGAGGGTGGGAGGAAAAGGGGATGACAGAGGATGAGATGGTTGGATGGCATCACCGACTCAATGGACATGGGTTTGGGTAGACTCCAGGAGTTGGTGATGGACAGGGAGTCCTGGCGTGCTGCAGTTCATGGGGTTGCAAAGAGTCAGACACGACTGAACTGAACTGAACTTCATGTCAAAAGGAACTTCTCAGTTGTGATTAGGTTAATGACCTTGAGATGGGGAGATTATCCTGAATTATTCAGGTGGACTTAGTCTAACCACATGAGTCTTTAAAATTAGAGAAATATTCCTGGGTCAGAGAGGTACAACATTGCCAGTTTTGAAGATGGAAGAAGGGATCCAGAACCAACACATCTGGGCAACCTTTAAAAGTTGGGAAAGACAAGGAAAGGGTTCTCTTCTAGAAAGGAATGCAGTCCCGCTGACATCTCAAATGTGGCTCAATGATATCTGTATCAGACTTCCAACTTACAGACTATAAGGTTTATATTGTATAAATTTGCACTGTGTTATGCCACTAAGTTTGTGATAATTTGTTATAGCAGCAGTAGTAATCTGATACTGCTGCTGCTGCTGCTAAGTCGCTTCAGCCGTGTCCAACTCTGTGCGACCCCATAGACGGCAGCCCACCAGGCTCCCTTGTCCCTGGGATTCTCCAGGCAAGAACACTGGAGTGGGTTGCCATTTCCTTCTCCAATGCATGAAAGTGAAAAGTGAAAGTGAAATCGCTCAGTCGTGTCCGACTCTAGCGACCCCATGGACTGCAGCCTACCAGGCTCCTCCGTCCATGGGACTTTCCAGGCAAGAACACTGGAGTAGCTTGCCATTTCCTTCTCCAATGCATGAAAGTGAAAAGTGAAAGTGAAATCGCTCAGTCGTGTCCGACTCTAGCGACCCCATGGACTGCAGCCTACCAGGCTCCTCCGTCCATGGGATTTTCCAGGCAAGAGTACTGGAGTGGGGTGCCAATCTGATACTAGGTTGGGTTAAATGTCCCTTCTATAACCTTTTTTACTCTCCACACATACTAATAATATGTACATGTACCTATCATGCAGTATTGATAGCACCTGCTTGCTTGTTCTCCTGTAACAGACTGTGAATGCCTTGAAAGAAAGTCTTATGTGGAATGTGGTTAAATGTGAATTCATTCATTCATCACACAAAACAGCTACTGAATCATTCCTTCACACCTGGGACAGACTCTGATAATGACAATGAATATTAACACCACTTTTTCATTCCAATCCTTCTCCTGCCTATGATTTTTCATTGAAGAAATGGAACAGGAATCAGGCATAATAAAGATGGGTGACTTCACCCAGACGTGGACCTGAATGACATTCATAGCTTTAGATCCAGCAGCCAAAGGACATTAAAGACATATTTGTATCCACAAAATATTTCCAGCGAATCAGTGAGGTTATTTTGGGAAATATGATAGTCCAAGGAGAAGGGGGAGAAACTGAAGAAAGAAAATGCAATTGCTTATTTTCCCACAAAGATTGTCAGGCAGGAGGCATCAAGCAGTGTTACCCATGACACCATCAGACAGATGACTATTTTTAAGCCAAGTTATGAATCATGTTAGTGCTGTCCGTCCAAGAAGCAGAAGCGATGAGACCAACTTTGGAATGAATTTGTGTGCTTGTTGGCTTTTTGCAAGAGGCACCGACCAGTCACCTCTGTCATTACCAGGTCTAGGAGTGCTCAGCTCTCTTTCATCCACTTTCTCCCTCTTCACCTGCTATACTTTTAAAGCAGGAGAATGCCTGCCTCCACCCCTAGTTGCAATTAAAATCCTTGAAGTGACATTTTTAATAGGGATATGAAAATGAATGTGAAAGTGCTAGTCACTCAGTTGTATCCAACTTTTTGCAATCCCAAGGACTGTAGCCTGCCAGGCTACTCTGTCCCTGGAATTCTCCAGGCAAGAATTCCAAGAAAAAGAATTGCCATGCCCTTCTCCAGGGAATCTTCCTGATCCAGGGCTCAAACCCAGGTCTTTCACATTGTGGGCAGATTCTTTACCATCTGAGCCACCAAGGAAGTCCTATAGGGATATACTCTACCTTTAAAAAATAATATATACACTTCAGACTTGACATCTCACCCTTTATTAAACTGAGAACACTCTTGGAAAGTTACCCAGGAATGTAATTCCTATTTCTTCATTTGCACCTATCTCATTATCCTGCAAGCTTACCTAATCTCCTATTTTCAGCCCTGAGAATCAAGGAATCAAATATATAAACCTGGTTAACTCTTTTGAAGAGGGGTTTGTGTGTTACTCTGGCTTATCACATAATTTTCCAGAAATGAAACATAGGTATCTGTTTGGTGCTAGGTTATAAAACCTTTCACAAACACTGCAAAAGGAAATAAATTCTGGTCAGATTTGTTAACCAAAGGGACACTAAGATATGAGGGAGGGGGAAGAATCCCTTGGTACTGTATTTTTATTGAAATTGACCCCAATGTGGCACAAAGGGAGTGAGTGAGTCAGGCCAAATATATCATGGTGTCTAGGTCTCATCAACTCCTCCCAGACTGTGTTTCGTGTACTGTAAAATCAATTTGGTCCTGGTTTGCAGTATTGATTAGGAAGGTGGCTGAAATGATTGTATCTTCCAGACTCAGTCTTAGCAACTACAAGCAGACCAAAATCCAGTCAGGGATTTCATTAATTCTCTACCTTTTTCTTCTTTTTTTTTTTTTTATTTGTTTAATCTCCAGCACCACCCATGATCTTGAAATCCCTTATCTCTTTCTCTTTCTGGGTTCCTGCTGTCTTGACTTATATTTTACGTGGTAAGATTTTCAATTAGCCCAGTGCTGAACCGAATTCAGCCAGGTCAAAGATTCTTTCAGAAATTCCTTTCCCTAATAAATAGGCTGATAAAAATACCACTCTTGGAATATTACATTTTTAATCTCATGTCCAGGCATATTTTATGCTTTTTTTATCCCAACTTATTAATGTATTTGTCTCAAAGGCTGTGGAGACCATCTCTAAATGGTGGTCATTCCCAGACACTTCCTGGAAGATGGCTTGGTTAAAGATTTTGCCCTTTGTGCCACGTAGCAATCATAATGAAGTAGATTAGGCTGCAATTTTTTAAAAACCTAAAATCAGAATGTTTTATTACTCATGCTACATGCCCTTTGCTGGTCGATGGTGAAGGGCTCTCACTGTAGTCACCAGGAGTGAAACCCAGGCTGACAGAGTAGCCGCCATCTCATCATTACAGTGGAAAGGAGACCTTTAGAGTTTCTCACAGACACATATCAAATGCTCCAGGCCTGTGTGACACATATCACTTCCATTCACAACTTACTGGCTTCAACCAACCATAAAGAAATGAGGGAGCACATTCTACCCTTTCCAGTAAGGTAGAGACTGAAAATATTTGACAACAATAATGGCAATCATGTGCTGCTGTAAGAATTTATGCTTTGATGTAGCCACTTCCTTGATCCATAAGTTATCAAATGCATACCTTGCCCATTGTACAAGTACTTATCATAATAACTTTGGAGACATCTTAGGTAATTGCATATGTTGTCAGAATATATTATATGTTTCTGTTTTTTCTTTCTGTTTCTCTTTCTCCATTGTCACTTTTCCCAACACACACACACCCCACCCCATCTAACTTTCAACTAACTGCAAGAGATTCCTAACTAAAAATCTCCTTGTTTTTATCCTTGTCCTCCAAAGGCCACTTCCTCACATAGCACTTGAGTGTTTCTTTTCGCAATATAAATCAGATCAAGCCTTCTACTTAAGACCTTCTAATTTCTTCCCATCAAACAACGGAATACAAACTCTTTACCACGGCCTATGAGAGCTCCACCCTGCCGACCTCTTCAGCTTCACATTTCACCATTTGTTCTTGCCAACCTGCTCCAGCCACAATAGTCTTCTTTTTGATCCTCAAATAAGCCAAACTACTTTATGCATCCAAACGCTGGCATTAAGACTTCCTTCTGTTTACAATACTCTCTCCCCAGTTCTTCGTGTGGCTGACACCTCTTGCCACTCAGGCCTTATATCAGTGTATCACCTACAGAGACTATCCCTGATCACACAATCTAAAATAGTACTCCCTCCAATCAGTAACTATTATTCATTCAGTTAATAAATATTTAAGCATCAACTATGTGCTAGATAATATTTTAGATATTTAGATATATTCATGAAGAGAAAACAAACAAGCATGCTTTCTCCAGTGGGGGTTGATATACAATGTATAGTAAATACATTAAATAAGTATGTCATATATTTTATTAAAAGATCGGAGAAAGGGTGAAAAGGGAGGAAAGAAGGGGAGAGAGAGACAGAAGGAGGAAAGGTGGGAAGGAAGGAAGGAAGGAAAACAGAACAAGGAAGGACCATACTTGAATAGGCTCCTGCTGGCCAAAGATAGAAAAATATTGAACAGCGCTGTGTTTAAATTCTGCCACTTCAATATGATTTGTACCTCAGGGTAATCCAAGTTTATAATTAAACTGCGAGAAGTTTCTCCCTATAAAAACACTTTAGCTAATCAATAAAGCAGGAATGATAGAATTTGAGTGTCACCCTGCTCCAGCATTTCTGTCTGAATCTTTGTTGTGGGAGCCGTCTTGTGCCTTATGCAATATTTAGCAGCTTTTCTGGCTCTACTCACCAGATGCTGATAATTGTCTCCAGACATTGCCAAATGTTCCCTGCAAGGAAAAATCACCCTGCCTGAGAACCACTGGTCAGGAAACGAGTATCAGAGGCAGTTTACATGACAAAATAAGAGTCGGACAGACATTATATGCTTTCTGATGGAAGTACAAAATAAAACCTATAAAATAATCTTTGTTGTTAGACACTAAAACACAATCTTATTATTTATAGATTCCATGTTTATAATTTTTCCTACTCACAAAAATGTGTTTGTAACCCCAAATCAAATTAATGCTTTTGCAGTTATTCATGGACATTCACAGGGTAGCAAAGTATTTGAGTCCCCTCACACAGAAGATCCGGCCATGGTTAGACCAGGCAGTGGCCTGCTTTCTTGTTTCAGTTTTCATGACTGTGAACAAGAGGCCTTTCCACGGTCAATTTAATGTCCCATTTTCATACTTTTTGTGGGTGATTTTCCTGTTCAAAACAGCCCACAAGTGTAGTGCTGATGTGACTTATTGAGAAAATACATTTGTTAGATATGCTTCATTCAGGCCTGACATAGTATTAATAGCTGTGGGCCTTGAGCTCAATGCTAATGAATCAACAACATTTATTAAATAAGATGCCTTTAAATAGAAACACACATAAACAAGGTTATGTATTGACTAGTTGATGAAAATCTTGTGACCGGAGGCTCACAGAATCCTAACTCAATCTGGCATTTCCCTGAAGAGCAATGGTTCAGTGGTTATTAATTCAGTGTTCACAGCAACTTTATAGAACAAAACTACCCAAATAATGAGAACCGACTGTATAACAAACATAATTATATGATTTTGTATTTCCACACTTTGATCTTGTAGAAAATAATTTTCCAGTCAGCACTTAATGTTGTCCTTAAATAGCTATCTAATCCATGTATATAAAATGCATCATACATGCACTTATAAATCAGAGAAGGCAATGGCACCCCACTCCAGTACTCTTGCCTAGAAAATTCCATGGATGGAGGAGCCTGGTAGGCTGAAGTCCATGGGGTCGCTAAGAGTCGGACACGACTGAGCGACTTCACTTTCACTTTTCACTTTCATGCATTGGAGAAGGAAATAGCAACCCACTCCAGTGTTCTTGCCTGGAGAATCCCAGGGACGGGGGAGCCTAGTGGGCTGCCATCTATGGGGTCGCACAGAGTCGGACACGACTGAAGCAACTTAGCAGCAGCAGCACTTGTAAATGTATATGTAATGCTTACAAAACAAGTTATTCTAAACCATAAAAAAACAACAATTTACTGAATAACAAAGTTATATGACTCTGGACTTGCTTCAGAATAATCTGGGGAGTTGAGCAGTGGATAAGGGTAGATGAAACAAGACTGGTTATAGTTGAAAACCACTGAAATTGGGGAGTTGAGCAGTGGATGAGGGTAGATGAAACAAGACTGGTTATAGTTGAAAACCATTGAAATTGGGTGATGATATATGGAGCTTCATTATACTCTACTCCTGTAAATGTTTAAAATTTTTCCATAATAAAAAAGTTATTAAAAATAGAGCAAAAATAAAATAGGGATTTCGGGAAGCAGTCATCAGAAGTTAACAATTTTGATTAAGATGGTCAGGATAGGTCTTGTAGAAAAGATGATGTGTTTTTAAAAAATGAGAAAGTTGGCCATATAGAGAGTTGGAACAAAAGCAATTTCAGCAGAAGGAACAGTCAGTGCAAAGGCTGTGAGGCAAAGCATATCCTATATATTCAAGGCGTTGCAAAGAAACCAATGGCCAGTGAGTGGAATAGAGTGAGCAGAAGGAGATGACACTGGAGAGGTGATGAGAAGTCAAACCAGTCCTTGTAAGGGCTTTGACTTTTATTCTGGATTGGCTGGGCAGTCACTCGAGGATCTTATGCTCATCTGGCCTCTGTTCATTCTAAACTCTAGACTGTGAGGAATCTGAAATAAAAGCAAAGAGACCCAGAACATTGCAGTAATCCAAGTTAAGAAATGACAGTAACTAGGGCCATGGGTGGTAGCAGTGGAAGTAGTAATAAGTGGTTGATTCCAGGTATATTTTGAAAGTAGAGTTAACAAGAGGACCAAACATGAGAAAAAGAAAGGATCAAGGTTTTAGACTTCAGGACCTACACTTGGGGGCCATTTTAAACAGCAAAATCACCCAAGAAAAGTACAAAAATGTGACACTCAAAAACTCATGTGGAGAGGAAAATATTTGCAAAATACAGATGTAGCCACTGTTAGAGATGATTTAGTTATGTCCGGTAAAATATTTACATGAGTACAGATAAAATCTGCTGTTTGTTCCATGTATGCTACACACATTCCTTTCAATATTCGCAGCATATCTGAGGCTCAGGGGGTCAAAAGGCTTCTCCTGAGATACAAGGCAACTCAAGGACAGAGCTCAGCTGTAAAACCAACATTTCTCTGGGCACCAAGCAAATGCCTTTTCCAGAATAACTCATTTGTATGAAAATTAGTATTTTAAGTATGGCAAAGAAGAGAACTTTCAATTAATAAAAACAATTAAATAGGAATACCCATCTCGTGCTGGATAAGAGGACTCAGTACTACTTAAAAGATAGCTTATTTAAAAGAGTTAACCACTTATATGCCACAGGGCCACATTGAATGTTGACTTTGGACATTAAAAGGTCCTGCTTCCAATTCTGCCCTTGTTTTGCTAGTCTAATACTCACACACTCACACCCACTCAGGCTTGCTTGTCTTTCTCATCAGAGAACAGCCTGTACTCTCCTTTCTGGATCTTGCCACTCTGCAGCTAAAGACAAATGTCTAAGACCAAGCCCGGAGAGCTGCAAAAGCACCTGATACAATACCAGCAGCTCATCCACCTCTGCCCATGGGAGGGCTTGATGGATGGCTCTGTGTGACATTCAGAATGGGCGCCAACTCTCAGAAAAAGGGTTTTGAACAGAGCCTCTTGGATACACAGACTAGGCAAGTTCCTGGTGGACTTACATCAGTTGTCAAGAATAAGTTGGAAGTTCCGGGAAAGGAATAACATTAACAAAGTATTAAAAAAAAAAAAACTAACCAAGAAAATGTAATATTTTAAATTAATTGATGTATTGGTACCAGACAATAAACTGTGATGCTTGAATGTCCCTGACCAGGTAATTATAAAAGAAGTTTGTAAAATGATGACAGAAAGGCTGTCAGCTATTACCAAAGGATGGTAGGAGCTGAGGTAAGACCCAGCCCCAGTTTATTCCCCTCTCCAAATCTGTTACCAAATATTGTTACAGTAATAGCATTATGGCAAAATTTAGCTCCAACTCTACTCCCAAATCAGGTGTCCGATGGTTCTAAGTATTTTGCATTTCAGAATGCAGGACACCAAAACAGCTTTTCTTTACACTGTAATGAACTACTCTCTAAAGACTTCAATTTAGGTCTCAAACTTCAATTTAGGTCTCAAACTTCCTTATCACAACTTTCTAGGAAATGTTTCTACAGTCATTACAGTACATTGTTAGGGGGACAAAAATGAGACTAACGAATGACAATTTTAAAACTTGTCTGTGACATAAAACATTCACTCAACAATCATTTGCTGCCTAAATCCCGTGTACTGGGCATAGTCTGGACACCTAAACAAAAAATGCGACTGTGATGTGGTCCTTGCTCTCAAGAAGTTTCCAAAGTTGTGGTGGAAACAAAAAATTACAATTTTATATGAAAAGAACTATAATCGATTTAGGCATAGTAGTTTAAGGGAGCTGCACAGAAAGTGTGAGTTGAGAGTGATACTGATGTTGGAGATGACAGGATTATTCAGGATTAAATTATAATTCTTCTACTAGGTATATCTCCAGTCCCATGACTTTTGCCAATGAAACCCAAGAAGTTCACATTGAGGAGGGCTGTATAGTATGAAATATCCACACTTGCTGATAAAACTGATAGTAAAAACTCAAGTAAATGCTTACTGATTGAGTTGCTACAAACTGGCAATACCATCTTCCCACCAAGAAATCAGAGTACACTGGTGATTCTATTGATCAGTAAAAGTCAAACCACTGGCATTAATTCCTTAGTATTTAATCTGTCCTTCCCAACAAATGCTCCCCTCCATCATCCCTTATCTTGATGAATGACACCACCACCACCCAAGACAAAAACCTAGGAGTAATACTGACAGTCTCACCCTCAGTCTTTGTCTCTAATGCAACACCAAGTCTGCCCTCCAATTTCACCCCCACCTCTTGGTCCCAGCCACCAGGACCACTGGCCTTATAACCTGTCTACATCCACTATTGGTCCTCCTCCATCAGTCTCTTCTACTTTTTAAAATCTGTAAACTGATGTTTTCAAAATTGAAATCTGATCTAACTGCTCACTTGCTTAAAACTATGACTAACTCCCCATTGCTTTCAGAATACTGTCCAAGACCTTCAACATAGCCCCAAAGTCCTATGTGATCTGGCAGCTTCAAATTGTACCACCTCTTCATTGTTTGCACTATAACCCACTGGTATTCTCCAGTTTCTCCAATAATCCAAACTTAACCCTGCCGCAGGGGCTTTTCACAACCTCTTTCCTCTGTCTAGAACTGCTGCTGCTAAGTCATTTTAGTCGTGTCCGACTCTATGAGACCCCATAGACAGCAGCCCACCAGGCTCCTCTGTCCCTGGGATTCTCCAGGCAAGAATACCAGAGTGGGTTGGCATTTCCTTCTCCAATGCATGCATGCATGCTAAGTCGCTTCAGCGTGTCCGACTCTGTGCAATGCTATGGACAGCAGCCTACCAGGCTCCTCTGTCCACAGGATTCTCCAGGCAAGAATACTGGAGTGGGTTGCCATTTCCTTCTCCTATCTAAACCCAGCCCTACTTTAGACCTCAAGTCCCATTTCATTTCTAGGAAATTTTCTCTGGCTCTTCCTTGTAGAGCTGCCCTTCCTACTCCCTAACGCTTTCCCTCTCACAACTCTCAGTGCGTCCCTTCACTGGAATATAACGTCTGTATCAATTACAGCTTCTAATTTTACACTTTGTGATTATTTGAATAATATCTGTCCCCTGTCCTCCCCAGACTGTAAGCATCATGAAGTCAGGGACCGTATCTAGCCCATGGTATGCCTACAATAAATACTTACTGAACCATTCTATCTCTCAACATATTGAAGGTGATGAAAGCTCATGGCAAGATTACATACACAATTTCCAGTGATCAACTGATATGCAGTAAGTAAAAAGTCATAAGGTATATGGTGTGTGCTTGAGGGGCCTCTTGATTAGAGAAGTGTCCTTAGATAACAGAGAAAAGTTATACATGCATGCATGTTGGGGAAGAGGAGTACAAAAGAACTGAGAGCCAGCTACTTCTATAGCCTATAAGCTGGGTGACTTCAGGATATGTCACTTAACCTCTCAATCAGCTTTCTCATCTATAAAACTAGAAGTAAAAACACTTCCCTGCCCACCTTATATGACATGTTGAAGGAGAAGCTTCTATGTCAAAGTAAAAGATCTCTACAAAAGTAAGAGGCCATTATCATATAGCAATGGAAATATTATCTTATTTTCACTCTTTGAATGTTTCAAACCATTTGCCTCTGGGGATAACTCCAGATATTTTTTCCTTGCAGAGCTAATGACTTGTCCTGCTGGACAGTCTAGGTCTGACCAAATTTTCTGGTGAATCACTGTGGCTGGTGGGAGCTCTCCATAGGGCAGGTGCCACTTCACAGGACATTCCCCTTTCCAAGCATTCAAGAGGGACTGGTGAATACAGTTTCTGAAGGTGGAGAAGCTAAATCTTTCTGACCTCCAAACTCAGGCATCCTTTGGAAAGCAGAGTGCTATTGAAACAAAGTCAAGAGGAATGAAATGTTCTTAAAAAGAAATCAAATTCAAATGCTTACAGAGACAGGCAGATAGGGTGAAAGGCAACCTGGGTTAGGGGCTAAAGACACCACAGCACACTGGATAAGAGGGGACTACATAAAATATTGTCCAAACCAAAGAGAAGAGGGATGTTATCCATAATTATGCTAAGAAAATTGGCATCAACCAGGCTGTGCCAGGCAAACCAGGACATGCAGTCACTCTGACTAGGCAACAGGACTGCTAGGCTCCAGTTAACATCAAAACTCCAAACTACTATTGACAACTGTTCCCATTTTTCAAAAGAATCTGTTTCTTTCTTTTGGAAGTCCAACTTTTAGAATTTGGATTTTTGTGTAAATTTTTCTGATTTGAAATGTTGATTGATAACAATTTTTTCTTAACACTAAGTATACCACACAAAACATCTATTTAGGCAGCCAGCTGATGACCTCTGTCTGTATTTGCTTCATCATTATTCACCATCATCACCACTCTATTGTTCTACAAAGAGAACCATGTCTGTATCACCTTCTGCTGCAGAGAGAATCTTTGGTGAACACATTAATGAGCAGGAATCTGAAAAGCACCTCCCAGCCACCCAACAGATGCTCTCATAAGTACTACCTCTTTTAAACTATCCAATATTGTGGGGTAGGGATTCTTAATATCCTCCACTTTACAGGAGACAAATCAGAGGCTTGATGTAACAAAATGATTTATATTTCTCAAAGAGCAGACCTGGGATATAAAGTCATCAATTTTTCACAACTAACAAATTTAGAAGAACTTAAAAGGATAAGAAGCAGAAGGCTAGAAAAAAGAGTAGTGTTAAAACTACAAAGAAAGGAGTGAGATAGAAGTAATCTTAACTGTCAGGCAAATAACTGGGTCTTAGCATTTGCTGAATGAATGAATGAACATATTTGTAAATTTTCAATTTCAGTGCTGGCATCTGTCAAGTGAAAGAAAATACATTTGAAGTTAGATCACTTATATTTGCACATCATCTTCACTGTGTACTAGAATGTGGATTTTGGTAGATATTTAACATTTCCAACCTCCATCCTTCACCTATGAAATGGACACAGCATCTACTTAGAGGATTGTTTTAAGACATAATTGGAACAGTATTTATTAAAGGACTTGCATAGTGTATGGCACATAGGAAAAAAGTCAATGGATGTTTCCTTTCTCCTAGTCCTCTTGGGAGGAAAGAAGATATCCCTTGTTTTTCTTTTCCTATTGATTTTATTAGTTTTGTACAAGCACCACTTACCTCCATCAAGTGTGCATGCATGCATACTAAGTCACTTCAGTCATGTCCAATTCTTTGTGACCCTATGGGCTGCAGTTCTCTCCAGGCTCCTCTGTCCAGGGAATTTTCCAGGCAAGAATACTGGAGTGGGTTGCCAAGCCCTCCTCCAGGGGATCTTCCAACCCAGGGATCGAACCTACGTCTCATGTCTCCCGCACTGGCAGGCAGGTTCTTTTACCACTAGTGCCACCTGGTGAGTCTCTATCAAGTGTCAGGTCAGGTCAGTCACTCAGTCGTGTCTGACTCTTTGCGACCCCATGAATCACAGAACGCCAGGCCTCCCTATCCACCACCAACTCCCGGAGTTCACTCAAACTCATGTCCATCGAGTCAGTGATGCCATCCAGCCATCTCATCTTCTGTCGTCCCCTTCTCCTCCTGCCCCCAATCCTTCCCAGCATCAGAGTCTTTTCCAATGACTCTTCAACTCTTCAACTCTTCACATGAGGTGGCCATCAAGCGTATCTCTATCCAAATCTTTTTTTATTTACTTTCTTCCCTTTAACTGAATCTGGTTTGCCCCTAACAGAGCTTCCCTCTCTGCCTTCTTCCTTGAAGGCTTTTTGCCTCTGGGCTGGAAGTGATGGGGTAGGAGGTTGATATTCTCCAGGCTCCCCATTGCTGATTTCATGTGAAGAGTACACACTCTTCATTCATCTATGAGACTGCAAGCCCTTCAAGAGCTAGACTGTATCCTACTGATGGCCCAACACTCCACTCTGGGGTGGGGCAGGGGAGGGTTTCACCACCAGTATACAATCAGTAGATGTGTGCTGAGTGACTGAACCTGTCTTACAAACTATTTAAATCCTTCTCTTATAAATCCCAAGGATAGGCTAGATTTAGAGTTGTCCGTTAATTATAGAGAAGTTCAATATTAGTGGGTAATTAATAAGGACCATCCAGTTCTTAAGGTTATTATGTGGAAGAATAAACGTATGTTTTAAGAAATTCATCTTTCTTAATTATTGTAGATGCACTGATTTATGGATATGGTGGGTATAAAGAGTCTAACCAACTGTTAATATCCATCATAAAAATACATTTTACTAAAGAATAATAGCATTGAAAGTCATAGAACACCTTATAATGGCAATTTCACTGTCAGTACGTATTTCAGAGAGTATAGCCATTAAAACTATTCTGCAGTGAATGATAAGGGAGATCAGTTACATTAATTTTGGAAGATTCAAATGCTACTCACATTCATAAAACCTCTAAAGGAAGAGCACATTCTTCCAACAAGGTGGGGTCATTATCAGAATGGTTTAGCACCTGCGTACCCAGGTTTCACAGTGGAACTGCTCTCATCTGATGCTCATTCCACGCTTGTAGAGTCAAGATGGTGGCAAAGCAAATAACTCTCATGACAGTGGATGCTCCTCAAAATGTACTCCCATGTGGCCCCTGACACATCACTACCCTACACATGGGAACAATGATCATTTTCTGTTCAAGGTGAAAATGAAAGCAAAATTTTGTATGGCTGCTTTGTTTAGATTTTCTGAGATTGGAGCAAGGATGCTACTAAAGCCCTATTCAGGCAGATCTGTCACCAGCATAATTAACATCTTCCAGTTGATAACAGAGGCTCATTCTCAGAGCCTCCCTGCACAGCAACAAGGCAGTCAATGAAACACCCTTGTCGATGGAGCAAATGGGAGTATAATGGAGACTGCCAAAAATATCCCTGAAGTGATACAGGAAGACAAACATAGCTGAGGTACTCAGCAGATGGCTGGGGAAGAGAGAATCCCTGAAAGGGTTTTGAGCTGATGGCCTCACACACCTTGCGATACTTTTTTTAATATGGCTGTGGGGCACCATCTCCCATCACTGTGCTCTGGGATATGCTGGCCAAGAAGTATCCAACCCCTACCTGACACAGGGGACTGGGCAGTTGGGAGGAAGGCCTTGGGCCTTGTGCAGCTGTGTCTCACCCATGTTGAACCTGTGTGGCATTCAGGGCAGGGTACACTGCATGATTTTTGGAACCTGGGGTTCTTACAAGAAACAGCATTTCAAGGGACTACTAGGACCAAGCCTGGTGTGCAGATCGAGTGGTATTCCTTGAGGGAAAGTAAAGGGAAGATAAAACTTTAGATGTGACTACTGTGCGCTCCACAGAGGTGCAGCAGAGAGTGCAGAAAGGCAGTCTGGGGGGCTGTGGCCATATAAGGCACAGTGTTATTCCTCTTAGCACGTGCCCTATCCTCAGATTTCCAGCCCCGACTAAGGAGTTACAAGTGTCTAAATACATTAGCATAATAAACAAACTTTAGAATTATAAACATTAAATGCATACAGTTATTATCAAGATAAAAACAAACAAAAATTATAACAGTAAACTATCAAATCCACATCAGCTTATTGGATGATATTCACACCCCCACACCTCGACTCCAACACTCCCTCCCCATCCCGTCTTTATAGCTCCATCCTCCAAGGTTACAGAGGCTCAGAAACTCAGAGCAGCAGAGCTCCTCATCTTCTGAAATTTCCCCAAGAAAAAACAAACATAGACTCTCAAGTGCTACTACAAGTGACAGGAATCCCTAGGCTCCTGCTGTGTTGACAAAATTCTGCAGGCACAAATGCACTTGGTCAGAGACGGCCCTGGTTACTGTAATTCTTTAATAGTGACGTTTTCCCATCACAGCATCGCAGAGATCACCAGATTCCTCTGACAGGAGACCATTCTGACAGCAAACTGCTTAAGTCACCCCCAGAGTGAGGAGGGGGAAACAAACACAAAACACAAAAGCCTGCACAACAATACAGCCTGAAAGGCTGGCTTTTCATTTACTTCTCTCTCTGGAGCTCATGGTGCTATAAGCTTCAGCATTACATTTTAAGCATTTAATGCCTGAGGATCAAGGGAAAGCCAGAGAATTGTTCAGAGTCATCGACCGCTGGTCTTGCTGTGAATTTTCAGCAAGGAAAAGAGGGGCATTGCTTGAAGAGAATGCAACATTGGTCAGAATGCAAAGCATCTATTTCTGGAAATTTGTGAAATGGTATCAACTGATTTTAGTTTGGAGTGTACAGACATGTGACTCTTGAGAAGGTCAATATTCACCAGAATATGATTTGCTATAGTGATAGAAGTTAAATCTTATTTTAACTACCAGCAGGGATGGAAAGAGACTATGATTTCTTTGAAATTACTATGGTTAGAATGAAATACACTTAATATAGCAAGCTAATAACACAGTATTTCACATGAAATGAAGCTATAATGGGCCTTTTATGGTTAGGCATTATGCCTGATAAGTTGTTGACATGATAAATATAGAATAATAACCTTAAATGTCTTTTTGCTCTCTTAGTCCTTCAAGTGAAAGCAATCTAAATGACTTAGTTTTGTGCCTATGATACACATTTTTGGTTTTCTAGCAGGAGGTCCTTTTCTGTAACTGTATAGACTGGTACACAAAGAACTAGTCTTTGAAAGAAAGAGAATAGTTACATCAATCAGAAGAAAGCAATGATACTTTATATTTCTCCAACGTTTCACAGTTTTTCACTCATTCATTCACTGAGTATTTTAACTCTTCATTATGTGCTATGCTAAATGTTTGGAGAAGGCAATGGCACCCCACTCCAGTACTCTTGCTTGGAAAATCCCATGGATGGAGGAGCCTGGTAGGCTACAGTCCATGGGGTCGCTAAGAGTCAGGAACGACTGAGTGACTTCACTTTCACTTTTCACTTTCATGCATTGGAGAAGGAAATGGCAACCCACTCCAGTATTCTTGCCTGGAGAATCCCAGGGACAGAGGAGCCTAGTGGGCTGCCGTCTATGGGGTCACACAGAGTCGGACACGACTGAAGCGACTTAGCAGCAGCAGCAGCACGCTAAATGTTAGATGGGTGGTGGTGATTGAAATAAACTCATCTTTATTTCCATGTAACAAAAACCTTTCACATGTCCCAGAGGTAAAAAATAGAACAAAAGTTGACACCCCTTGGCTCAGTCTCATCGACTCCTGTTTTTTGGTCTTGTGCTTAGAAGAGAAGCTCCTTGGAGTCCTCTTATGAAAGGGACTGATTCCTGGAAGGACACAGGGATTTTGTGGGATCCCAAGAACAGGGATCACAAAGAGTCAGACACAACTAAGCCACACATGCACATTCACACACACACACACACACACACACACACACACAGGAGCATGTACAGTCAGGCTTCCTAGGACTATAATTGGACCCAGGGCAACCATGAATCTCCATGAGCTTATTTTGCTCTTTCTTTGTAACATGTGTCAGCCACCTCGAGGGCTCAGCCACTCTGCTCCTCTGCTGTGCTCTCCTTTTGTTGGGACACATCAATTGTGGGAGGCAGTAGAAGGTAGTGATCCACAAGTCAACAGCCCGGGTGTCAGTGCCAACTCTGCTACTTACTAGCTGTGTGATAGTGAAGATATCAGTTAACCTCTCTGTGCCTTAGTTTCCTCATCTGTAAAGTGGAGATATTGATAGAACCTACATAAAGTTGTTGATTGTTCACTGACATATATCTCATAAAGCACTTAGTATAGTGCTTCTCATTAAATAAAAGTTGTGGCAATAAACACTGACTTAGGATTTAGTCAGACATGACTGAGCAATTAAGCACAGCACACAGGATTTAGTGAAGTGCCAAGCACTGTTTTTAGGATTTTCCATATGTTAATTTATGTAATCCTCACAGCAACCTTATGGTGAGAATACTACGATTATCTTCATTTTACTGACAAGAATCCAGAGCTTTAGAGCTGAAAAGAGTCCGTATCTATTTCATTCCAAAACCTGGGGTCTTAATGACTGTGCTAACATAGTAGCAAGACTAAGAGTCTTGTCCTTAAATCTATAAAACATTTTCTTCATCTCAATGTTCCTTGATTGAGGAGCTCATAACTTCCACTCACCTTGACTTCTCTTGGCCCTGATTCTATTTAAGGGCTCTACTCCATGTTACCTATTTCAGCTCATCTTTTCATGACAAATCCCCTCAAGATTTGTTAAACCACCTTCTGTCAGTGTCTATTCTGGTCCCGTTGGCTCTGACTATAGGTAGTGAGGTTACTCGGTTCAAAAAGGACCAGATAGAAGGGGGTGTGGGCATGGTATGACTGATATTTCTAAAGTACCCATTCTATGGATACAATAAAAAAGGTTTTTAAAAGTCTGGAGACTGACTCAAATTAGTCTGTTAATTATCACTGAAGTAGGACTCCAATCTGGTATGTCTTGACTCTAAGACCAGTGAACCTTCCATAATTCCTCTGGGATATGTCTCTCTGTGTATATGGAGGCCTAATTCTGCCTAGCTAGGAGCCATCATTTTACTCAAACGTAACTTCAGCCAAAATGATGTTCAACAACAGCAAGTACAAAGAGAAAAAAACAACAAATACTTCAGTTATTTTCATACACTGGAGCTTAATCCACTGTAAAAGTACATTGCTCACCTAATACAATAAATTTTCTCTGGTAAATATTTGCTCTTTCTCCCTTATGATTCCTATATCAAGATTTCCTGCTTAGGTACTAAGGAGAGAGAAACTTTTTATAGCTCTATCAACACACAATTCTTGCCAGCTCAAACATTGCCAGATGCCATTTTGGGGAGGGTAGGGAAGCTACAGGGATACTAAGAATCCCAGAATAATTTGCAGAAATTCAAAGTTTAGAAAATAAAAATGATGGCTTATAAGTGGGAGTAGGGAGTTGGGCAGTGTGGAGTACAATCTGTTTTCCTAGTCCTCAGTAGAAAGTTTGCTTATAGTTTGTTTATACTGACTCTCCATAAAGAAATTGGACTTTAGTGTATATACGCTTTCTCCCAGACCTGAAATGTTTTGACCTTTATGCTTTTAAGAGTTTTGGATTAATGTTCACAAACAGAAGCTACCTATTAAAACTGAGAATGAAGTATCAAACTTGAAATTACCTTGGAACACAAAACTATTCCTTAGCTGTCCTGAGGCCTTGTGTCTTGGTGACACCATGTCCATTATACTGAAATATTGACTGAGACTCGTCCTCTGCTGCGAGAGGTGAGACAAGTACGTATTTTTAAGAAACTCAACAACCTAATTGTTGCTGACAAGAAATAATGATTGCAACAAACCAAGAAGACCTTAGTTTAACCAACAGATGGTTCCCCGTGACCTCAAGGATAATAAGAACTTTATTAATGACTTTCCTAGTGGTGGAATCCTGTTAATCAAATTACCACAGGGTGTGAGTACATGCGTGCGTGCTCAGTCACTCAGTCACATCCAACTCTGCCACCCCATGGACTCTAGCCCACCAGGCTCCTCTGTCAATGGGACTTCCAGGGAAGAATACTAGAGTGATTTGCCATTTCCTTCTCTCAGGGCTCTTTCCAACCTAGGGATCGAACCTGTGTCTCCTGTTTGGCAGGCGGATTCTTCACCACTAAGCCACCTGGGAAGCCCCACCACAGAGGCAGTGTGGTCTAATGAAAAAAGCAAGGCCCCAGAGTCTGATAAGCCTGAGTTCAAATCCTCCATTTGGCATGGTACTTCCTGTGACTTAGTTTTCCTTTCTGAGTTTTAGCTTCTTTATCTGTAACAATTGGGATGTTAATACCTATCACACTTGTCCTGGAAAATACATATATTAGAATGCCTCGAGAGAAAAAGAAAGTAAATAAAGGTTATTTCTTTCCTTCCTTCCTTCATGAGAAACTCCTTATAAAACAAATTTCCACTACGACACGGCAATTTAGCATCATTATATCTAATCTCAATTTGTAATACCTAGCACAGAGCTGTAAGAAATTTGTCCTAAGAGGATTTCTACAATGACAGTTCTAATCCAACTTACTCAAAAGCTGGTTGCAACTTGCCCTCCAACCTTTCTATATTTTCAACAAGGTAAGTGAGGATGTTTCTAAACACCTGTCTGCTGGTTGAGAGTGAAAACATCATCTAGATACTTTCTGTACCATCTGGTCATTCTCAGAACAGTCCTGTGGAGGGGGGAGACTGAAGTCTTTGAAGATCTGATGCTGGCACTCACTAAAAGTGTTCATAATTTGCATCTAGGAAATGCTTAAAGCCATAAACTTGGGTAATTAACTAACTTCGCATTGCTCAAAGTTCTGAGTGCAGAGAATTAATTAAAAGCAGCATTTCAAGTGTTTGCAAGGGGTAAATTGGGATGAAATTGTGACAGCCAATTTGAACAGATTGGAATATAGATGTGTCAGAGCAGAGGTGTCTGAGAATTATTTCTAACCTCTGGAAAGCTGATTAAATTTACCATCTCAGCATTTTCTTCTGCCTTTAATTTGGTGATGACACCCAGAGTGACTATGTAAGCCTGCAGAGTGGGGCTTTGTCCCATGAGCATAGGTGTGAAAATCACAGTGGACTATAGCAGAGCTTCCTCTGAATTCAACACGTGTCTTCAAGAGGCAATGACTCTTAGCCCCAGGACATGTGTTTTAAGAAGCATTCAAATAATATTAGCTGTTAAACTTTTAAATGCCAACCAATCAGCAAACATGCATCAAAGAACTAGTATTGTTGGGCACGGAGGCAGAGACACAAAGAGAAGATTGGACATATCTTTATGAAAGAATAAGTAGGCAGACGTTGTTATTGTTCAGTTGCTAAGTCCACCCTAACTTTTTGTGACCCCATGGACTGCAGTACTCCAGGCTCCTCTGTCCTCCACTATCTCCTGGAGTTTGCTCAGATTCATGTCCATTGAATCAGTGATGCTATCAACCATCTTAATCTGTACTAAAATGGTACTGAGAGATGCATCCATTATATACTTTTAGAGCCCAGAGGTGGGTACACTTACTCACAGCTGAGGAAGTCACCTGGAAAAGAGGTCAAATGGGAATTAAAATACTCCATTCACTTTGCTATTAAGATCTCATGGTCTATTAGTCTATAACCTTGACCAAAAAAATTTTGGAAAAACAGGGCATGTAGGCAATGTAGGGAACTTAAGAAGGGAAGGAAAAGGAGATAGTTTTGGTATTATTTTTTCCAAAAAAGAAGATGAAGTAGGTGATTATGTTATAACCTCATGGCACTATGATATTATTATTTTGTTATAATCATAAAGCATTATGTCAGCCATAATGTGGCATATAGTGGCAGCCATCAGCAAAACACCCACTGCTCAGTTAACTCAGCTTCTAAACACTTTCCACTGATGGGGGCAATAGAATGACCCATTAGCCATTACAGTCTGAAGGGGGAATCCAATAGCACCTTATTCAGAGTCTGGTACAGGAAAGAGTTTACTCACAAATTTAGCTCCCCACTGGCTCAATGTGGGTTTCAGGAGTCACTGTGGAGGGTCTCCTTGTCGTTTGACATGCACTGCCCAGAAGGACCCAGAAAGACCTTAGAGTCCAGTTTTCTGGTAAGAATCCTGACTTCACACTGCTTTTCAGATGGTGGGAGTTTATGGGTTTTCTGTTTGACAGAGCCTCATTAGGTAATGAGAGAGGGAGCCGTCCTAAAGAGATTAATAGTCAGTGATTCCCCAGTGTAACTTCCTCATCAACTCCAGCAGACGAATTAATTGCCTCATGTAATGCTCATGTTCTTTTAAACTCTGGATGCATCCACCATGGCACTGTTGTCTCAGTGGATCTATTTGTTATTTTAGGGAGGAGTAGACACATCTGCCCCAGGACAGAAAAGCATTACCACCTACACTGCCTAGAAGCCCTGTCTAGTTGCGCATGACTGGTTTGGACAACTTGTGTAATAAATAGTTTCTATTTTTTTACCTACTAGGAGTATGGAAGCCATTTACTTATTCCCCAGTCATTGTGTCGAGAAATATTTGTTCTTTTTCTACCATACTTCAGGGCTTCCCAGGTGGCACTAGTGGTAAAATGCCAGGGATGTAAGAGATACAGTTTCCATTGTAGGTTGGGATTCCCTGGAGGAGAGTATGGCAACCCACTCCAGTACTCTTGCCTGGAAAATCCCCACAGACAGAGGAACCTGGTGGGCTACAGTCATGGGGCCACAAAGAGTCAGACGTGACTGAACTTCCGAGTACCCACCCCCCCCCACTCACACACACACAAGACATCATCATCATAATAATCTCTTCAAAATGAAAAGCACTTATAAGATACTATCAAATAGATTATTTGCTCTAGAGTAATTGGAAACATAGTGAAGCTACCTGAAGGTATTACAGGAAAGAGAGGAAGAGGGATGTTCTTTTGGGGAGTATTCTAGAATTAAACTGCACATGTGTTTTATTGTGGGAGACTGGATGACTCAGGCCAAGTCTCAGTCAAGTAAAATGATGTGCCAAAGAGTTCAAGCATAAAGCTAACCAATCAGTTGTTACCTCTACTGAACCTGAACTGTGCATCCAGTGCTTTGCAGATATTCCTTCTCTTAGCCCTCATAGGGATCATTGGAAGTAGGAATTAGAGTTAATAGCTTTCTTTTGATCCCCTACACAAGCATATGAAATGGTAGAAGCAACTTTGAGTGAAGTAGCTCAGTCGTGTCCTATTCTTTGCGACCCCATGGACTGTAGCCTACAAGTCTCCTCTGTCCATGGAATTTTCCAGGCAAGAGTACTGGAGTGGGTTGCCATTTCCTTCTCCAGGGGATCTTCCCAACCCAGGGATCGAACCCAAGTCTCCCTCATTGCAGGCAGACACTTTACCATCTGAGCCACCAGGGAAGTCCCTAGAAGCAACTTTAGAGTCAACTAAAGCTCCACACATAGCTAGCTCATATTGTAAGCTTACCAAAAGTCTACCGTCTTTATGGGGAAATCAGCCCTACACATTCAGAAAAAAAAAAAAAAAATACAGGACAACTGTGCTAAGGTACGTAGCTACAAAGATGAATTTTTTCTGAAGTTTAAGAATCTTCCAATGTATTATGGAAAAGGCATTTACCACCCTTAAACACAAAATAAGTGACAGAGGAAAATCATAAACACAGAGTATTAGAAATAGCAATGATTTCTAGTTTGGAGTAACCAGGAAATAACATTTGAGCTTAATTTGGCTGGGAAATAGATGGGGAAACAGTGGAAACAGTGTCAGAGTTTATTTTGGGGGGCTCCAAAATCACTGCAGATGGTGGTTACAGCCATTAAATTAAAAGACACTTACTCCTTGGAAGGAAAGTTATGACCAACCTGCTGCTGCTGCTGCTGCTGCTGCTGCTAAGTCGCTTCAGTCGTGTCCGACTCTGTGCAACCCCAGAGACGGCAGCCCACCCATCCCTGTGATTCTCCAGGCAAGAACACTGGAGTGGGTTGCCATTTCCTTCCCCAGTGCATGAAAGTGAAAAGTCAAAGTGAAGTCGCTCAGTTGTGTCTGACTCCTAGTGACCCCATGGACTGCAGCCTACCAAGCTCCTCCGTCCATGGGATTTTCCAGGCAAGAGTACTGGAGTGGGGTGCCATTGCCTTCTCCGTGACCAACCTAGACAGCATATTAAAAAGCAGAGACATTAGTTTGCCATCAAAGGTCCGTCTAGTCAAGGCTATGGTTTTTCCAGTGGTCATGTATGGATGTGAGAGTTGGACTGTAAAGAAGGCTGAGTGCCGAAGAATTGATGCTTTTGAACTGTGGTGTTGGAGAAGACTCTTGAGAGTCCCTTGGACTGCAAGGAGATCCAACCAGTCCATTCTAAAGGAGATCAGTCCTGAGTGTTCATTGGAAGGACTGACGCTAAAGCTGAAACTCCAATACTTTGGCCACCTCATGCGAAGAGTTGACTCATCGGAAAAGACTCTGATGCTAGGAGGGATTGGGGGCAGGAGGAGAAGGGGACGACAGAGGATGAGATGGCTGGATGGCATCACCGACTCGATGGATGTGAGTTTGAGTGAACTCCGGGAGTTGGTGATGGACAGGGAGGCCTGGTGTGCTGGGATTCATGGGGTCACAGAGAGTCGGACACGACTGAGTGACTGAACTGAACTGAAATGAAGAAAATTAAGTATTTTAACAGATGGAGACAGGAAGGATTTTTTTCCAAGAAGGCAGGGTATGTGTCCTGGGGACATGGGGGCATATGATCCATTTCAGGAATGACCAGTGGCCTAGTGTGGCTACAGCATACAGGGTTAAAAAGGACATATGATGGGAGATGAAATCCAAAGAGCAGGTTGGGGCTCTATTGTGGAATGCATGAACCACCATGCTAAGAAGTTTATGGTCTATCTTGGAGGCAATCTGGTGCCATTAATGGCTTTCTACAGGAAGGGATATTATCAGATGTGCATTTTATAAACATAAGTTACAGAAGGGAAAACTGGAGGAAAGACTGGGGTAAATACAGGTCATAGACTGGGATGCCAGTTAGGAACCTACTACAGTGATGTTATCTGAGTTACTAAAGTTAATGACAGAGTAGAAGGGAGAGGATATCATTGAGAAGCACTTAATGGGCAAGATTTAACCACAAATTGAAGGACAAACTGAAGATGAGCCTATGCTATTTAGCCTGGGTACTAGATAGAGTTTAATGAGAGTGAAGATAAAGTCCATGAAGAATCAGCTTGGGGCACAAAAGGTAACAGATACATAGTCTTTTAGGGAAGAGATCACAGTGGGCTGAACCAGCAGTCAAAAGACATCCAGAACTGGCCTAAATGCTGTGACCCTATGAATGAGGGCAAGAAATCAGGGACGTTTTGTTCTAATTCTCCTACAGCTGAACTTACATTTTATATTAAGTCTGATCAACTCTGGTCAGGTGCTTGCTCCCTGTCTGTTATTGAACTCCAAGATCAAAAGTAGAATCTTTAGATTTCTTTCCCCCAATATACTGTAGAGTGTCCATTGTAACCCTATAGTAATATGTCTGTAGCAAATGCAGTAATGACTTCAACTTATAAAGTACTTAACACATTTAAAACATTTGAATGTTCATCACTTGTTCATTCAACAGTCTACCATGGGAGGTGACCACGGGGATTAAAAGTGTGCGCTCTGGAGTCAGGCTGCCTGTGTCAGGCTCTGCCACACACTCACTGTGTGACCTTAGGCAGGTTATGTAACTCCCGTGTGCCATTCTCTCTTCTCATCTGTAAAATGTGTATGATAGTAATGTGATGATGACTGAATGCGTTAATTCATATAAAGCATTTAGATTTAGAAGAACGCGTGGCACTAGTAAATGTCCACTGTCATCACTTTCTGTAGGGCATGCTGATGAATGCTTTGAATAGCCAAGGAGTTTTTCAAGGCAGAGACTCCATCATGAAGAATCTATAAATCCTCAAGAACTTACTTATGTTTGTATCTGATTCTAATACACCTCTGCATTCACCATCACTGAAATACTTAGAATATTTACGTTGAATAAAATACCTTGAACAAAATGGACACATCTAATAAATACTCGCTAATGAATTTATTATATGTTCAAAGACAGAAATGCTCATAAAATGCCAGTAGAATTTAAAAATAATGATTACTCTTTTGAGGACCACAAAGGAGGCTGCATTGGTGCTGTGCTCTGATGAGTGAGATTTGATATTATGTCACATGTCCCCAGAACAGTCAGGGGATATAGATAGAGTACATTCTATAATCTGAAGTTGACAGATGACATTTTGCTGTGACAAAGCATGAAGGTGAAGTGACTGGCCCAAGGTCATACCACCACGAAGATGGAACCTGGTTGGTTCCATCTATTCAGGCCTGCCTAAAAAGCCGCAGCAGCCTGATGAGCAGGTCTGGCCCTCATTCTGCATTATGGGCTACAATCAGACTAACCAAAGTTCCTCTCCCATGGCCTCTGCATAGATGGCCATTGCATACCCTATGTTCAAGCAACTGCTTTGCAGCCATGTCTGGTGATGAAATTAAAGCCCAGCACAGAGCAGATGGGCCATTTTTCCATTCTGGCTGGCACACATTAGGCTCCCTCTGCATCCCGGAGATGCTAATGCCAACAGCAAGGAAAGGAAGCATGACCAGTGGCTCAAAGAACACCACTGCTGCACGCTCAGAGGCAATGTCAGCAGCTCCTCCACCAGTGAGGCAGCGACAGGAGATGTGCCTGAACGATGCAAAGCAGGGGCATCCAGTAAATGCTCCATGACAGAGCCTGACATTTAGAAAAGAAAAGGATTCAAAATAGTCATGATAAATACCATATAGTGAATTTCTTCACACTTGTTTTTCAAGTTAGCATTATTTTTCTTCTCTATTACATATCTGGGCTGGGAAGCACAATCACTTTTCAGGTTTGGACACTCTAAAAGTCATAATGTTTGAATTTTTGTTTAGAGTTTAATGTGGAATTGGAAAATGCATATTAGTATCTTAGAAATATTTTGTCTTTTGTTTGTGGCATTTTAATAATAAAACATCAAAAATCTTTACCCTCAGTTAGATTACGACCACCTTTATGTATCAAGCAAGTACAACAAAATGTCAGTGCTGTTGCTGTGCTATTTTTGGTTTTGTCCAAAGTACTTCAAACATTGATTAATTTACAACTACAACACAACCTCCTTCCAAGTGTCATTCCACACTGTTGTTAAAACTAGAGAAAGTCCTCAAAATTAGCCTCATGCCTAAAGTATCATATTTCAAAATTTTAACTGCAGTTCTTCCTCTATTTTCCTTTGTACATACCAGTATTTGCTAAAGTTTCTTCTGTAAGAAGAAAATAAATTTAAGGAAAAGAGAAAAACAAAGACACTGGAAGGAAGAGTATAGAAACTAAGCAAGGATGGGTGAAACTGGCTATTGTGCTATGCTGCTTTAAATAGCAAATCTAATTTCTAAATAAAACTATTTTTAATCCAAACACTTCCTTAGAGATACATAACAAGTAGGAAAAATATGCAAATATTGGCCATCAAATAAAAAGATGCTCATAAAAAAGATATTTAGGGTTTACTTTTTTATTGCTCATACCATTTTCTAATCAACGTATCATCTAATAACCTGACCCACTAATTAGGATGTACACCATTTGAAATTCTGGGCTTTAGAGCCTTGGCCTTAAGACATTGGCTGATTTCTTCAATCTTCTGAATTTAATGAAAAAGGGAAGGTATGAGACCTTCAAGGTAGTACGAAGTGAAGTGAAGTCGCTCAGTCGTGTCCGACTCTTTGTGACCCCATGGACTGCGACCAGAGAAGTCTGGTGGCTCAGAGGGTAAAACATCTGCCCACAATGCAAGAGACTCAGGCTCGATCCCTGGGTCTGGAAGATCCCCTGGAGAAGGAAATAGCAACCCACTCCAGTACTCTTGCCTAGAAAATTCCATGGACAGAGGAGCGTGGTGGGCTACAGTCCATGGGGTCGCAAAGAGTCGGACACGACTGACTTCACTTTCATTTTCAAGGTAGTATACCTTCAGATAATTAAACTGAGATGTAGGCATTTTTCTGGATCTGTATTAACCCTGAGTCTGAATGCCCTTTGGCTTACTTTTAAAGAAAAATTTCAAGTTTGGACAGAGAATCTAGAACCAAATCAAGGTGAGTGAGACTCTCGAGTGATGCTCTTTGATTCTCCTTCCTTGCCCCTATGACATCAGAGTTTTAAGGTCATTTCCTGTAGTGCTAGAGCACTATTGTGTATGCTGCTCAAGCCAGCATCTAGAATACATAATAGAAGTCCAATATTATGTTTTTAAAATCTCAGAAGAAATAAAAGTATATCCATCCTATGCAATGCCATTTCCCCCTAAGTCTTTCTTAATGGTATTATTCACCTGAGTCAACATTTCCAAACAGTCTAGCCACATCACATGTGTTCTAGTTTTGATTCTGCAAAGCAGGATAGCTCTTCATGTGGGCAAGAAAGCCATTGCAGGGCAAACATAGTCAATATGGCTTATCATTATAACTTTTTTTTAACCCAATACACACCACTTGTGTCATTGATCTGTTAAAGTAATCCTGCTCATCTGTGAAGAGTAAAATGTGTTAACCAGCACAGCACAATGGACAGTTTCACTTCGTTATGTTTATGCATTCATTCAACAAGCATTTTTACTGAGAGCCTACTAGATGTGGGGAAAAAACAAGCACTGAAGAAAAGCTGTAAAAAAATACATTGACTCTCTGGTTGAAAAAGTTTAGTCACTCAGTCATGTCCAACTCTTTGTGACCCCTTGAACTGTAACCTGCTAGGCTCCCCTGTCCATGGATTTTTCCAGGCAAGAATATTGGAATAGGTTGCATTCCCTTCTCCAGGGGATTTTCCTGACTCAGGGATCAGACCCAGGTCTCCCACATTTCAGGTAAATTCTTTACCACCAGAGCCACCAGGGAAGCCCAGTTTATGTTTTGAGAAGGATGATCAAGAAAAAAATTTAATAGTAGAAAGCAATTTGAGTAAAAAAAGGAAAAGCAAGTGGCCTCTTAGAGGTGTGGTGACTCAAAGCTTCACCAGGGACATGATATTGATCTGAATACAAAAAGACAAGAAGGATTAAACCAAAGTAAGAGCCAGGGATGGAGCAATCCAGGCAGAGATGGAGCAATCCAGGCAGAGAGGACAACATGTGCAAAGGCTCTGGGGAGGCTTGGCATGTCCAGCAGACTGGGTAGAGAAGAGTGGGACATGATAATGGTAGAGAGAGCACACAGGGCCTATAGAGAGTTCAAATTCAAGACCAATGGAAAACTATTCGCAGATTTAAAACAAGAAAAGGCCTATTCTAATTTCCCCTTGTAAAATATCTTTCTAACTGCTGTAAGGTGTAGATGGTAAGAGGAACATCAAGAAAGCAGAGACACCAACAATGAAGTTATTACTGCAGTCCAGTTGAGATAAATGTTGATAGCTTAAACCATGATTATAGTAGTAGTAACAGAAGAAAACTGGTTAGAAAGATACTGATGATAGAAACAGTAGAATGTGGAAATTATATGGATATGGGAAAGCATGGTAGAGTAGAGAAAGGAATCAAATGTTATTCTTAAATTTTGACTTGAGAAACTGGAGTCTGGAGCTCAGGAGATAAATCTAGAGATATAAATTTAGGAGTTGCTTAGCTATAGATGGCATTTAAAGCTGTAGAACTGGATAAGGTCATCTAGGAAGCAAAGACTGAGAAGCCATTTCAACATTTGGAGAACAAATGGAGACTGGAGAGCCACCTAAGAAAACTGAGAAGAAACAATCAGACAGAAGAAAAACCAAGAGTGTGGTGTTATGGGATCCAAAAGAAGAGAATTGCTCCAGAAATAAATACAGTACTCAACTGCATTGAGTGCTGCTAAGAGCTCAGGTGACATTAGAATAAAACCTATACACTGGATCTGACATGCTTATTATTATTATTTATTTATTATTCTTTATTGTTACTTCTAATAATAATTAGAAATCATTATTGACATTGACAAGTTTCAGTGAGAGATGGGAATTTACATCCAAATGGAGTATATGAAGACTGAGTGGGAAATGAAGAAGAGAAAACCTTAGGTCTACCCAATTCATTTGAAAAGTTTTACTGTGAAGATGAACAGAAATAAGGAGTTAATTAATGGGAATTAGAGAACCAAGAAATAATTTTTTAATATGGAAGATTCCAAAATCCTGCTGATTGGAGTGATCAAGTAAGAGGAAGGGAGGTGGAGAATAACTTAAGGAGAGAACTCTGTCAAAAATAGGAGAGAAGAGGATCTTGAGTGAGAATAAAGGGGAAAATCTTGAATGGTAGCAGGGCAAATGTTCCATGAAGAAACACAGAAAAGGTGAGAACAGATGCCAGCAGATGTGTAGATAAGAGGGGAAAGGCAAGATCATCAGTTAGGGAACCGAAAACTGGGAAGTCTGACAAGAGAGGTGAAGATCTGAATTGTTTCTAAGAGAGAGAAATTGAACTCACTAGGGAACTGTAGGTGGTGGTTGATGCTGTTTGAAATTTAGTCATTATTTAATGTGAAACCGGTACATCAGCCTTTGTGATTTTCTTTAGTAAAGTTTGCTGTCACTGCACAGAAACAGGAAAAAAAAAAAAAAAAATGGATGCTGCTTTCACTTAACACTGGAGTTTAGTCTGACAAATACAATGAAGGAAAAGTGAGGCAACGTAGTTAAGGAGTTCTTCGGGGAACGAGTATGGCCTCCTAGGTGGCGCTAGTGGTAAAGAACCTGCCTGCCAATGCAGGAAACGTAAGAAACGTGGATTCGATCCCCGGGTCGAGAAGACACCCTGGAGAAGGAAATGGCAACCCACTCCAGTATTCTGGCCTACAGAATCCCCGTGGACAGAGGAGACTGGCGGGCTACAGTCCATAGGGTCAAAAAGAGTTAGACAGGAGTGGAGACTGAGCATGCATGCATGGGGAGAGGACATAGTAAAGACCAGGAAATCGATTCAGGTAACCACAGAGGTAAAGGGAAGAGATGGAGGTTGACAGCTAATGGACTAAGGCAGTGTCACTGGATGAGGGACTCAATAAGATTAAAAGAATTCATTGCAGAGAGACTCTTAGAATAAATAAGCTTCAAAACGGTACTTATTGACCAGGGAGTAGGATTCTCAAAGTCAAGATTTCTAAGATGGTGCAATTACTGGTGATGATAAAAATTTAAGGGTGTGACCATGAGAGTCAGTGGCTGAGGTGGAGAGGAAGACTAGATTATACCTTTTGATTCTCAGCAATTTCTTATAAGGGAATCAAAGGAAAAACCTCACTGGGGAGTGGTGGAGAATATCTTCTATTCAGAAGTAGGAATCTAGCGATCACGTTATACTTCTGTATTCTAGCAGCATGACTTGGAAATCCCCTTAGTGCCTCAGTTTTATCATCTGAAAAATGGAACTAATCATGACTAAGTTGACATTCACAAGGTTATTGTCACTTTTAAATAGAGTAACAGATATCAAACTCATTTTAAACTATGGGATCACTGTAAAATGCAAGTCATCATTTGGATTATTTTATAGGTAAGGAAACCAGGCCTCAAGAAAACTAAATGATCAAGGTTAGACAGTAAATGAAGAATTAAATTCCCACTATTTGACTCATAGACTACTGCTCTTTTCATCAAACCATTTTGCCAATCAAACTCAAAATCTAACTCCCATTTGCTAAAAACAAATGATTTTTGTATATTTGAATCTTTGTGTAAATAAATTCACTGAATTACAAACTGATTTTTCATGAACTGTGAGCCAAAGCATAGACATCCTTAATACCCTACCATCACAACATATTACCTCTTAGGGTCAAGGAATGAGGATCAAAGCACTATCTTGAGCATTAACGTGCAATGTAGATCATCATAAGGCTGATGTGCATGCAAGAGCAATCCACATTATCAATGCTGGGAGTCTTCCTGGGTTTGCATTACCCAGAATGACATCCATATATTGAAGCTAAACTTTAACAAAAAACAATGAATAAAATCTCGCCTTGGCCCAGAGCATTGTATTAGCCACAGGATAAAATGGACATTTAACTCAGATAACTGAACCACCCTAAGTTAACCATAATACTCCATGTGACTCCATGAAAATCAATCAATGGGAACAATAAACTAAATTTAGAACAGCAAGAAAAAGAAAGAGTGTATTTATTGTTCTCTCACATCTGGAATGAATAATGTAGTACGGGAATCCTGACTAAATTACAGTGTGTGTACATCCGACTAAAATTGTACTCTACTACTTACAAATAACCCTTTGCTAATCAGGTAATGGTGGTCGTGCCCTCTTATAAAGTAAGCACCAAAGAAAAATAATCATCCCAGAGTTTGAGACCGGGGATTTTACCTCTGAAGTCCATTCTTTGTTTCCTAAAGTGCACTGCTGTGGCTACTAAGACCCTCTCAAGTGTTATCAAATATACACTGAAAAGAGAGGCCTGACATCTACTAACTACTGGAGCCACATCCTTAAGAGATGGGCTGAGTGGAGACTTGTCACAACCTTGCTCATTTTCTCTTTTATAAAAGAAACCCGCCTCCCACTTCTTGTTGACTTTTTACATTCTACCTCTTTTTATTTTTCTAAAGGGAGCATGAGAGGTGATAAGAAAAGGACACTCACTTTAGTAAACAAGATTCAACTTGCCTCCTACACAACCTGTCACCAATTTTCCACCCACAACTCCACCCACTTCCTCTTCAGCAAAAGGAGCCTGAGTCAGGCTTCTGGACCTGCTCTGCTAGAATCTGGGTGGGTGGGTGGGTGGGTGGGTGCGTGCACATATGTGGTGGTACAAGGTTGAAGTTGTAATCTTTCTGGTTTTATACAAGGAAATGCTTTCATTAATCACTTGTCTGTTCCCTATTCCCCAGAGAGAGCCCCTCAAAACTTCCTATTCTATACCTTCTCCCTGTTCATCAAGCCTTCAATCCTGCCTCTGCTCCTCTCATGTCTAAATGCCCTTTCCCCTATTTCTACTGAGAAGATGGCAGTTCTAAGACACAAAGTACCCGTATCTTTCCTATCCAAATATTCTTTACCTTCTTCTGTCCCCTTCTCCTTCCCTCCTTCCTTCCCCAACGCAACCTCCCTACAATACACCTAGGCTTTTCTTCCTTTCCACATCTACCTCAGTATATCTTCACTCCTCTCTTCCTCTCCAAATGTTATTGAAACATAAAGTTTCATCTCAAATCCCACCTCCTGTATAAAATCTCCCCTCACCTTCCCTGACATCTCCCTCTTCCAATTAAAAGTATGTTTTATAATAGTGATTTGGCAATTAATTTAACTGCTTTGTGACAATTGCACTGTTATCTTTCATTGTTATATTTCATTATTTATTATTTTATTTCTGCCATGTCTATCCATATATTGCAAAAAGAAGCACACACCAAAGTCTTAAAAGTAATTATTTGTGTAAAACTCAAAGAAATGTCAAAGGTAGGAACTTACTGTACAAGGAGCCAGTGCCTGAAATATCCTCTTCATCTATCTACAACCCTTGTAAGTAGGACTAGAGATTAGGTCTTATTTTTAGATTCAGGATCAGGGGCCACAGCTAGGACCACTGTTCCCCATGCACCTTCTCTTCCTCCTCACCCACAAAATCTCAGTCAAGACAAAACTGATATCTATTACCCAATGCTTGTGGTTGTATGCAGGTCTGTGTCTCTTTAGCCCTGAGAAGATGCATACATACACACTCCACATTGGGCCAATCCATCAGACAAGACTTTTTTGTCCAGAAACTTTCTCCTTTGATCTGATCATTTGCTTCACCTCAGGCTGCAGTGTCTGTGTTCACTTTGGCTGATGCTCAGTCTGGCTCCTGCCAAGGATAATCTTCCGTTATCCACTGCACGCAGATAGGAATCTAAGTACAGACAGATTAACCTAGAACAGTTTATTCAAAGATTTTTCAGCAACCCTTTATTAAGCACCTGCTCTGTCCTGGACCTCCAACCTTGATGCCTGAGTCATCTGCTTCCCCACAACAGTGGTAGTCCCTCCCCTAAGGTAAGTTTGTCCCAGTCGCTGTTAAAGTGCTGCACTCAATATGCCAGCAAATTTGGAAAACTCAGCTGTGGCCACAGGACTGGAAAAGGTCAGTTTTCATTCCAACCCCAAAGAAAGGCAATGCCAAAGAATGTTCAAACTACGGCACAACTGCACTCATCCCACACTCTAGCAAAGTAATGCTCAAAATTCTCCAAGCAAGGCTTCAACAGTACATGAACCGAGAACTTCCAGATGTTCAAGATGGATTTAGAAAAGGCAGAGGAACAAGAGATCAAATTGCCAACATCTGTTGGATCACCAAAAAAGCAAGAGAGTTCCAGAAAAACATCTACTTCTGCTTTATTGACTACACCAAAGCCTTTAACTGTGTGCATCACAACAAAGTGGAAAATTCTTAAAGAGATGGGAATACCAGATCACCTTACCTGCTTCCTGAGAAATCTGTATGCAGGTCAAGTAGCAATAGTTAGAACCAGACATGGAGCAACAAACTGGTTCCAAACTGGGAAAGGAGTACATCAAGGCTGTATATTGTCACCCTGTTTATTTGACCAATATGCAGAATACATCATGCGAAATGCCAGGCTGGATGAAGCACAAGCTGGAATCAGGATTGCCAAGAGAAATATCAATAACCTCAGATATACAAATGATACCACCCTTATGGCAGAAAGCAAAGAGGAACTGAAAAGCCTCTTGATCAAAGTGAAAGAGGAGAGTGAAAAAGTTGGCTTAAAACCAGAATTTATTTTCTTGGGCTCCAAAATCACTGCAGATGGTTACTGGAGCCATGAAATTAAAAGATGCTTGCCTCTTGGAAGAAAAGCTGTGACAAACCTAGATAGCATGTTAAAAAGCAGAGACAATATTTTGCCAACAAAAGTCCATCTAATCAAAGCTATTGTTTTTCCAGTAGTTATGTATGTATGTGAGAGTTGGACCATAAAGAAAGCTGAACACCAAAGAATTGATCCTTTGAACTGTGGTATTGGAGAAGCCTGTTGAGAGTCCCTTGGACAGTGAGGAGATCAAAAGGAAATCAGTCCTGAATATTCATTGGAAAGACTGATGTTGAAGCTGAAGCTCCAATACTTTGGCCAACTGATGCGACGAACTGACTCACTGGAGAAGACCCTGATTCTGGGAAAGATTGAAGGCAGGAGAAGAAGGGGATGACAGAGGATGAGATGGTTGGATGGCATCACTGACTCAATGGACATGAGTTTGAGTAAACTCTGGGAATTGGTGATGGACAGGGAGGCCTGGTGTACTGCAGCCCATGGGGTCGCAAAGAGTCGGACATGACTGAGCAGACATGAACTGAACTGGGCTGCCTTAGTTCATGAGTTTCTGCCTGACCCTACTTCCTGTCCTTCCCCAACTCCATAGATTGAAACCATCACAGACATCCCAGACTAGTTTGCTCCCCACTATGTTTTCCATCATGAAAACTGCAGCACCCTTAAGAATTTTGAAGTCATAAAATCTTCCAAGCAGTTGGAAGACTACATACTACACTCTAAACACCGACCTCCAATCAAAGAAAGAATATACAAATGGTTTGAAAAAAAAGGTATATTCAGTATTTTTTTATTTTCTGTAATATGCATCATCAAAAATAAACCTTGACAGAATTTTCTAGGTTGACAAGGTGTTTTGGGTTCCTGGACTCAATTTCCAAACAAGGAGTGTGTGTATGGTCGCGGTCAGGGGTGGTGTTGGGGCGGTCCCCACACAATGCTAAGCAATTTTGGACATCAGCAAGGTGTCCTACAATTCAACTCAATTATGACATTATCTACCTGGAGACTGCATCAGATTCCACAGGTTCAGAGTTAGTCCTACAAGACTGTCTCACACATTCAGATGCCACACAGAAGCCTGTGCTTCTGACAGACCAGCTACAAAATGGAGGTTCCAGCAACCTCCTCTTTGTCAACTCAGTACAGATGCCAGTTGCAAACTCAGGCTGTCACCTGTATTTCTGACCAATTCGTTATAAATCAGGGGTCCCCAAGGTCCCTTCTGTGGATTCATCAAGAAACATTTTGCTTACTAGATCACTGGTTTATTGTAAAAGGACATCAGGAACAGCCAGATGGAAGAGATGAATAGGATAAGGTATATGGAAAGGGGACAGAGCTCCTATGGCCTCTCTGGGCACCACTGTCCCCAGTTTCCATGTTCACCAGTCCAGAAGTTCTCCAAACCCCATACTTTTGGGGTTTTTATGGCAACTTCATTACAACAGCATGATCGATTAAACCATTAGTAGCAGTATTAGTCACCCAGTTGTATCTGACTTTTTTCCCCACCCCATGGACTATGTAGCCTGCCAGGCTCTTCTCTGAACTAAAATGGACTAGAATGGGTTAATTTAACTCAGATGACCATTATATCTACTACTGTGGGCAAGAATCCCTTAGAAGAAAGGGAGTAGCCATCATAGTCAACAAGAGAGTCTGAAATCCAGTACTTGAATGCAGTCTCAAAAATGACAGAGTGATCTCTGTTCATTTCCAAGGCAAACTATTCACTATCACAGTAATCCAAGTCTATGCCCCAACCAGTAATGCTAAAGAAGCTGAAGTTGAATGGTTCTATGAAGATCTACAAGACCTTCTAGAACTAACACCCAAAAAAAAAGATGTCCTTTTCATTATAGGGGACTGGAATGCAAAAGTAGGAAGTCACAAAAGACCTGGAGTAACAGGCAAATTTGGCCTTGGAGTACAGAATGAAGCAGGGCAAAGACTAACAGTTTTCCCGAGAGAACGCACTGGTCATAGCAACCTCTTTCAACAACACAAGAGAAGACTGTACACATGGACATCACAAGAAGGTCAATACCGAAATCAGATTAATTATATTCCTTGCACCAAAAATGGAGAAGCTCTATATATTCAGCAAAAACAAGACTGGGAGCTGTCTGTGGCTCAGATCATCAAACCTTTTTGCCAAATTCAGACTTCAATTGAAGAAAGTGGGGAAAACCACTAGACCATTCACGTATGACCTAAATCAAATCCCTTATGATTATACAGTGGAAGTGACAAAGAGATTCAAGGGATTAGATCTTATAGACAGAGTGCCTAAAGAACTATGGACAGAGGTTCATGACACTATACAGGGGGCAGTGATCAAAACCATCCCCAAGAAAAAAAAGGCAAAATGGCTGTCTGAGGAGGCCTTACAAATTGCTGAGAAAAGAAGAGAAGCTGAAAGCAAAGGAGAAAAGGAAAGATATACCCAACTGAATGCAGAGTTCCAAAGAATAGTAAGGAGAGAAAAGAAAGCCTTCCTCAGTGATCAGTGCAAAGAAATAGAGGAAAACAATAGAATGGGAAAGACTAGAGATCTCTTCAAGAAAATTAGAGATACCAAGGCAACATTTCATGCAAAGATGGGCACAATAAAAGACAGAAATGGTATGGACCTAACAGAAGCAGAAGATATTAAGAAGAGGTGGCAAGAATACACAGAAAAACTATACAAAAAGATCTGAATGACCCAGATAACCACTATTGTGTGATCACTCACCTAGAGCCAGACACCCTGGAATGCAAAGTCAAGTGGGCCTTAGGAAGCATCACTACAAACAAAGCTAGTGGAGGTGAAGAAATTCCAGTTGAGCTGTTTCATATCCTAAAAGATGATGCTGTGAAAGAGCTGCACTCAATATGCCAGCAAATTTGGAAAACTCAGCTGTGGCCACAGGAATGGAAAAGGTCAGTTTTCATTCCAGTCCCAAAGAAAGGCAATGCCAAAGAATGCTCAAACTACTGCACAAGTGCACTCATCTCGCACACTAGTAAACTAATGCTCAAAATTCTCCAAGCCAGGCTTCAGCAATATGTGAACCATGATCTTCCAGATGTTCAAGCTGGATTTAGAAAAGGCAGAGGAACCAGAGATCAAATTGCCAACATCTGCTGGATCATCAAAAAAGCAAGAGAATTCCAGAAGAACAACTACTTCTGCTTTGACTATGCCAAAGACTTTGACGGTGTGGATCACAACAAACTGTGGAAAATTCTTCAAGAGATGGAAATACCAGACCACCTGACTTGCCTCTCGAGAAACCTGTATGCAGGTCAGGAAGCAACAGTTAGAACTGGACATGGAACAACAGACTGGTTCCAAATCAGGAAAGGAGTACATCAAGGCTATATATTGTCACCCTGTTTATTTAACTTCTGTGCAGAATACATCATGAGAAATGCTGGGCTGGATAAAGCACAAGCTGGAATCAATATTGCCAGGAGAAATATCAATAACCTCAGATATGCAGATGACACCACTCTTATGGCAGAAAGCGAAGAAGAACTAAAGAGCCTCTTGATGAAAGTGAAAGATGAGAGTGAAAAAGTTGGCTTAAAACAACATTCATAAAACTAAGATCATGGCATCAGGTCCCATCACTTCATGGCAAATAGATGGGGAAACAATGGAAACAGTGACAGAGTTTATTTCTTTGGGCTCCAAAATCACTGCAGATGGTGACTGCAGCCATGAAATTAAAAGACGCTTATGCCTTGGAAGGAAAGTTATGACCAACCTAGACAGCATATTAAAAAGCAGAGACATTACTTTGCCAACAAAGGTCCATGTAGTCAAAGTTATGGTTTTTCCAATAGTCATGTGTGGATGTGAGAGGTGGACTATAAAGAAAGCTGAGCACCAAAGAATTGATGCTTTTGAACTGAGGTGTTGAAGATTCTTGAGAGTGCCTTGGACTGCAAGGAGATCCAACCAGTCCATCCTAAAGAAAAGCAGTCCTGAATATTCTTTAGAACGAATGAAGCCAAAGCTGAAACTCCAATATTTTGGCCACCTAATGGGAAGAACTAACTCATTTGAAATGACCCTGATGCTGGGAAAGATTGAAGGCAAGAGGAGAAGGGGATGACAGAGGATAAGATGGCTGGATGGTATCACTGACTCAATGGACATGAGTTTGAGTAAGCTCTGGGAGTTGGTGATGGACAGGGAAGCCTGGCATGCTACAGTCCATGGTGTCACAAAGAGTCAGACATGACTGAGCAACTGAACTGAGCTGAATTTAGGCTCCTCTGACCATGTGATTCTCTAGGCAAGAATACTGGAGTGGATTGCCATTCCCTTTTCCAGAGGATTTTCTCGACCCAGGCAGATTCTTTAGCATCTGAGCCACCATTGAATCCCAATTGGTCATTGGCAATTGATCCAACTTTTAATCTCCTCTTCTGGGAGGTAAGGGGGCGGGGGGTAGGTCTGAAATTTCCAAACCTCTAATGGAAGTGTTGGCAACCAGTCCCTATCCTTAAGTGAAAGTGAAGTCGCTCAGTCGTGTCTCACTGTTTGCCACCCCATGGACTGTAGCCTATCAGGCTCCTCTGTGAATGGGATTATCCAGGCAAGAGTACTGGAGTGGGTTGCCATTTCCTTCTCCACGGGATCTTCCCAACCCAGGAATCGAACCCAGGTCTCCTGCAGTGTAGGCAGACGCTTTACCATCTGAGCCACCAGGGAAGTTTTGGCACACACCCTATGCTTAGGTGTGTGCCAGAAGTCACCTCATTAACATAACAAAAGACACCTTTACTACTCTGTCACTTAGGAAATGCCAAGGGTTCAGGAGTTCAGTGCCAGTGGGGAAGAAGATCAAATATCTACTTTATATTACAAATCACAATATCACACAAGACTAGTCAGAAACAGAATGAAAAGCACTGCAGGAGGCATGGATTTTAAAAGGTCAAGAAGCTTTACCCTCAGGATACCTGCTTTGCCATTTTACTTCTCTAAAGGGAGCTCTACCTTTACTAGGGAGAGACAATGAGCATGTATTAATATTTCTCAGGCAGTAGTTCTGCATTTTTTCCTCATTTATCCCACTGACCTGTATCTTGGTGGTGGTTTAGTTGCTAAGTCACGTCCAACTCTGCAACCGCATGGTCTGTAGCCTGCCAATCTCCTCTGTCCATGGAAATTCTTGGGCAAGAATACTGGAATCCCCCTCATATAAACAAGGAGAATAATAAAAGGATCCCATCTCTAGTTCACAGAGCAAATAAAAAGCTAAGCCAGACTCATCAAATTCAATGTTTCTAATTTTCACACATTTATTTTCACACAAGTGAAGCCTGAAAGGGAAGAACGCCCAATGATGTACTAACATTGAACAGCAAGGTGACAGCGGTATCCAAAGTTTCCCAGAGGGACTCTAATGTTCAAAGTGAAACAAACCCAACAACACCACCGATCCCTCCCCTAAGGAAGCAGCAGCGACGTTTACACGGTCTGCGAACATTGAACATACCTGCAGGAAAATGTTGAAATGTAGCCTGCAACTTGCAGTGCAAAGTCTCCTTCGGTTTTCCAAATTCACCTTCCTTAACTGACCTTATCAATTTAGCTTTTCACCCCTGGCATGTGTGGCCTCTAATGTATTTTGAATGCCTTGGAATCATTTGATTTTTTGACCATTATTTTCCCATTACAGAATATATCATGTAAATGCATTTTCAGGTTTACTACAAGTAGAGAAGGCTTGCATGGCTTAATGAAAGTATATTTTTATCACGTCTTGAATTTGTCCTTGAATATCCGCTTCTTCTATCAGCTCATGGAGAAATGGAAAAGACCAGGACCTCCGTGCTGCAGGTGGTGGTAGGGGAGAGTAGAAACAGGGTCTGACCCAGCGGAAGGCCTGCAGAATGGTGCGGTTTATGCAAGGCATGAGACCCAGTATGTAGTGAAAATAATAACTATGGGCAGAGGCAACAAGTACAACAACTAGGCTATCCCAAAAGGTGAACAGAGCATGTGAATTACAAATCCACAGTTAGCGATGATACTTTGAAGTCCAGGAAGGAAGGCACAAAGTACAGAAACATTTGATTTGGTAAAAAAGGTGATTCTCCCCAAATTAATCCCCAAATTCAGAGAAATTGCCATCAAAACCCTGATTTTTAAAACATAAATTTAGCAAGCTGTTTCTAAGCCTCATCTGGAAAGATAAATACCAAAGAATAAATAGCCAAGACATTTTTGGTGGGGAAAAAAATGATGCACTAGTTCTCCCACATATAAAAATATGCCATAAAGGTAGTTATCAAAACTTTATTGATGCCAAAATAAGAAAATTACATAAATGGACGAGTGTATGATTTAGAAACAGATCCATGTATTATATAACATTAGTCTCTGGTACATTAGCATTTAACAGAAAAACATCTGTCTGTAACTCACTGGGTAGGTTATACAATGTATTGTCCAAATCAGGACAATTTGAGAGTGAAGGAAAATTACCAATGAGATGCTGGGATGACCACCAAACTTTGGACTAGTGAAAGTTGCTCAGTCATGTCTGACTCTTTGCAACCCCATGGATTGTTCATGGAATTCTCCAGGCCAGAATACTGGAGTGGGTAGCCTTTCCCTTCTCCAAGGGATCTTCCCAACCCAGGGATTGAACCCAGGTCTCCTGCATCATGGGCGATTCTTTACCAGCTAAGCCACAAGGGAAGGCCATCGTGGACTGGGCTGCCCTATGCCAATCCAGACACATGGTTATGGAGTTAAAGATAACGTTGTCCCTGCATAATTATTAATAGCTCCACAATTCATTCTCAAAAGTGTTCCAATTTGGGCAGTAAATCTTGTGGTTGATCCAGTAATAGGGTCCTGGTCACTAGGCAGTTATTCAAGAACCAAGCTCCAGGCTCTGAAAGAAGCTATGACAAGAAGAAAGCAAGTCCCCAGTTCACACACTGGAACAAATGGTAATATTTAGTTTACGTCTATGGGAACTGAGAGAGAGCAATCAAGGCAGAATCCTAGTTTTGATGACTCAGCAATACAGGAGACAGAGCATCAAGGATACTTGATATTGAATACCAAAGTTCTGATTAGGAGAGGCTGCCTCAAGTCAGAAGAAATGAGAAGGTAAAGACCAAGATTGGCACTGTGCAGGGGCAAGGAACCAGACAGGGCCTAGCACAGCTTTTACTTTATTACTTTTATTTAACTTATAAGTATTACAAGGAGAAGGGATTCGCAACCCACTCCCAGTTGAGCTATTTCAAATCCTGAAAGATGATGCTGTGAAAGTGCTGCACTCAATATGCCAGCAAATTTGGAAAACTCAGCAGTGGCCACAGGAATGGAAAAAGTCGGTTTTCATTCCAATCCCAAAGAAAGGCAATGCCAAAGAATGCTCAAACTACCACACAATTGCACCCATCTCACACACTAGTAAAGTAATGTTCAAAATTCTCCAAGCCAGGCTTCAGCAATACATGAACCGTGAAGTTCCAGATGTTCAAGCTGGTTTTAGAAAAGGCAGAGGAACCAGAGACCAAATTGCCAACATCCGCTGGATCATCGAAAAAGCAAGAGAGTTCCAGAAAAACATCTATTTCTGCTTTATTGACTATGCCAAAGCCTTTGACTGTGTGGATCACAATAAACTGTGGAAAATTCTTCAAGAGATGGGAATACCAGACCACCTGACCTGCCTCTTGAGAAATCTGTATGCAGGTCAGGAAGCAACAGTAAGAAGATCCAACCAGTCCATTCTGAAGGAGATCAGCCCTGGAATTTCTTTGGAAGGAATGATGCTAAAGCTGAAACTCCAATACTTTGGCCACCTCATGCGAAGAGTTGACTCATTGGAAAAGACTCTGATGCTAGGAGGGATTGGGGGCAGGAGGAGAAGGGGACGACAGAGGATGAGATAGCTGGATGGCATCACTGACTCAATGGATGTGAGTCTGAGTGAACTCCGGGAGTTGGTGATGGAAAGGGAGGCCTGGCGTGCTGTGATTCATGGGGTCGCAAAAAGTCGGACATGACTGAGCAACTGAACTGAAACCAAACTGAAGTATTACAAAATTTTAGTGAAATTTTTGAGACAGATTGGCCATTATTTTTCATCAATATTTTTAAAAACCACCATAAAATGGTTCTCAGTATAAAAGTGAAAGAGGTTAAAATAAGGTAAAATATGTGAATGTGTTGCAGAGGACTGCTGACTGCCAATACTGACCGTATATGTGTTATTATCACTGAAATCTACATGCAATGTTTATTGCTAGACAATTCTACATACATTATGGTATTTAACCATAACCACCACTCCAGGTTAGTTTTGTTATCTTCATCAAGCAGAGTAAGCTAAGGCTTCCAGAAAAGATACCTTATACCATTGGTCAGTGGCAGAGCCAGAACTGAGGTCTGACTCTTAGCCTTCATGTCTTGTTGGTATCAATGTTACTCTTTGTGTAGATAAATAGAGATGCATAAAAACACAGGGTAAGCTCAACAGACACACTTGGGAAAAACAAATTATACAAAATCTAGTCAGATTTTAAGAGCATACATACTCATTAAATTATAATTATCTGTTTGCTTGATAATTTATGTGTTTACCTGATATGAGCAAAACTGCATTAATCAGCCTCATCCGTGCCTCCTCTTGTTTCTACACACTCCACAATCAACTCTCAGCAAATCCTGCCAGCTCTGCCTTCACAGTGTTCTCAGCACCTCCACACTACCAATGCTGCTCCATGAGTCTGTCGTCTCTTGTCTTGACTATTTCTACAGCATCCATACAGGACTCCCTGCTTCAATCCTCGCCCTCCGCAGTCTGTTCTCAGCACATCAGGCAGAGTGACTCCAGCAACATCTACATGAACCATGTCTCTCCGACACTCAAAGTGCTGTAACAACTCCCCATTTCCCTCAGAGTGAAAGCCAAGGCCTGACCACTGCCCACTAGCCCCGCAGTGATCTGTTGCCTCTTAACATTCTAACTCACCTCCAACCACATCCTCCAAACTCACTTTGCTGCCCTGCTGTTCCTCAAAAATAACAGTACATGATCATCTCGGCATGGTTACACTTGCCATTCTTCTGCCTTCATGTGACATCTCTTTATTTTTTGCATGCTTGCATTGCTAAGTCGCTTCAGTCCTGTCTGACTCTGTTCAATCCTATGGACTGTAGCCCGCCAGACTCCTTTATCCATGGGATTCTCCAGGCAAGAATTGGAGTGGATTGCAATGCCCTCCTCCAGGGGATCTTCCTGACCCAGGGATCGAACCCACATCCCTTATGTCTCCTGCATTGGAAGGAGGGTTCTTTACCACTGGTGTCACCTGGGAAGCCTCTCTTTATCTCTTAAACCACTGGCTAAATCATGTATCACCTCAAGTCTGTACCAGCACACCAGCTTATCATCGAGGTTTCCCTGACTGCTGTAAATAAGTTATCAACCCCCTCCTCCCATAGCATCATCTGCCTCACCCTGCGGAACATTCTCCCAGGCGCTTACCACCAACTGACATAATATATGTACAGTCTTCTTTATCTTACCTCTTTATCTGCACTTGGATGTGTTAGGTTGAGCCGCATGAAATTACCATTTGCACAGGTCAAAAATGACTATATACAATTTCATTTGGTTTAATAATATCTTTGTATGTGTGCATATGTGTGTGCGTGCATTCAGTCATATCCAGCTCTTTGCAGCCCCATGGACTGTAGGCCACTAGGCTCCTCTGTCCATAGAATTTTCCAGGCAAGAATACTAGAGTGGGTTGCCATTTTCTTCTTTAGGGGATCTTCCCAACCCAGGGATCAAACCCATGTCTCTTGTATTGTCTTCATTGGCAGGTGGATTCTTTACCACTAGCTCCACCTGGGAAGCCCAGTCTGTTTTATTCTCTGCTAAATTCCCTTACACAGATAATAATGTCTTACATACACATAATATTTGCTCAAAAAATACTTATCAAAAAATTATGTGATTGAGGCAAATTGTAAAGAACTATAGCATACAGGAGTAGTCAAGCGTCTTATCTAACTGGTAGGAATCACTTTCCATCTTAGCTCAGTTTGGTCCTTGGTCACCCTCTCATGTGCCCACCCAAATCAGGGTGCCGGTCTGCCCTGAACCCTCTTGTGGTTTCTTGGGAACTCAAAGCCAGAGGCAGCCACACCATATGTCTCTGTTACTTTGAAGACTTCAAAGCTCTGGGTCCTGTTGACATTTTCAGAAAAAGAAACTCTGTTACTTTTTGCTGCTGGTTCTCCTTGCATGTTCCATACATGCAAAAGGGAAACCCGGCACCGGCAAGGGCATCTTCAGGCCCCGGGAAGGCTCTCAGCTCCACCAGTCATGCCTCTCTTCTGAGGGAGGCATAGGAGCAAGAGAAAACGCCTAGGGTCTTCCCTTTCTGCTCCCTTCACTCAGGCTTAGAGAGTCCTGGTTTCTAGTCTTAATACTTATGAAACATTTTATTTTCTTATTTTCTTTTATTTATTCTTAGCTATTTACTCCTCTCTTTGCTTTCTTATAATCACTATGACCTTTCCATATTTGCATGAGTGATCACATCTATATAGTAGTAAAAGCTCAATAATCTCAGGCTACTATTCCCCCCTTTTTGAATTTGAGTTCAGAATAATTAAATAGGCTTCAGCCCTTTGTTCAGCCAAGTGCTTTTTTTGTTGTTGTTGTTTTTTGTCAGAACAGAACACTCTTACCTTCAGAAAAGTATATGTGATTATTACTGGATGCAGGGAGGAGAATGTACATGTTGTGGAAATGACTACAATGCATGTTCACTGCCTCTTCCTCCTCACTCTTCTCACTAATCCATTCTCCAGATCAATTTCCCCACTGGGGACTCTAGATATTCACTGGGCACATTCGCCTGGCAGTTTATTATACCTCTTTTCCTTAACTGAAATAATTGCTGAGTTGCATGAGGTAAAGAGTTCCCCGTTTTCACTTACAGAGGGAAAGTCATTAAATCTTCATTTCCACTACAAAGCAAATGTTCAGAGTGCCTCTATTCAAAAATATTAACTCAACTTTTTTTTAGGATAGGATTTTCTGCTTCGGTTAGTCCAAGCCTTCACTGCCACACCTTTCTTCACACTAGGCCTTGGGAAGAGAGAAAGTAAAAGAAGTAAGGGTGAGCAGGATAGGAAACAGACCTCCAGAGCTCTTACTATGTCTGTCTTAGTCCATTCAGGCTGGTATAATAGAATACCATAGACTGGGTAGCACATACATAAAGAGCAGAAATGTATTTATCACAGTTCTAGAGCCTGGGAAGCCCAATATCAAGGTGCCAACAGACTGGGTGTCTTGTGAAGATCACTTCCTGATTCACGGATGGGCCGTCTTCTCACTGTATCCCCCCATGGCAGAAGAGCTGAGGGAGTTCTCTAGGGTTTCTTTTGCAAGGGCACTAATCCCATTCCTGAGGTTCCCACCCTATGACCTCATCATCTCCCAAAGGTCCCATCTCCTAATAGCATCACCTTTGGGGTTAGGATTTCAAGGTAAATTATAGGGGGACACAAACAGTCAATCCACAAAAATGTCTTGGGTCCTTGTTCCTAGATCCCCTTGTTTCCATCTTGAAACATTGGTTAGATCTAGAGAGTCTGAGGAGGAGAAGACCTGAGGTTCAGGGAATAAGGTGATTCAAGATGGCGGCTCTGTGAGAAGTTACACAGAAAGGAGCTCTGATCCACTGTGGAAACCCTCTGCTCTCATTTGTAGTCCAGGAGAGGTGTAGGCAAGAACTGATTCTAGAAGTGCAGGACCTTCCTTTTCTCCATTCAAACTTGGAGCAGCTTTACCATCATTTTCTCCCTCATTGTCATTAGAATGTTACTTGTGCAGTCACGTCCCACTCTTTGCAACCTCATGGTCTGTCATGGAATTTTCCAGGCAAGAATACTGGAGTGGTTTGCCATTCCCTTCTCCAGGGGATCTTCCTGACCCAGGGATCGAACTCAGGTCTCCTGCATCACAGGCAGATTCTTTACCATCTGAGCCACCAGGGAAGCCCCATTGTCTTTAAGGGTATATCCAAAATGAGCACAAAGTAGGGATAATAGCTCAAAACTATACAAACATTTTATTGTCATTTTAAAACTTAGGACAATTTTAAAGGTCAGAAGTATATTCCTTCTGTCTGCCATCTCAGTATTTTCCTTGTCTCTTTGGCCTTAGTTTTGTCTAGAAGCCCTTCACTAAGGCAGCAAGATTTCAACTTCCAGGAGCTAACAGGTCTTCCAGAACCATCCTCAAACAAATGCAGGTCATAGAACTGCTTTCTGAACCAGGCTCACTCTTGTCTCTAACATATAATACCTGCAGCCTGATTCCAAAAATGCATCCAAAGTTCAGAGACATAGCATCTTTGACTTTTTGGAGCAAGAACTAATATTCAATTTACACAAGAACAAGAAGGTTATTAAAGATGGTCATAAGTTCACCAATTACTATTTCTTGCCAATTCACCAAGTTCATTGTTATGCCTATGCACTTGATTTTTTTAAGACTTCCTATGTTCCTGATACTGGCCAAAAACAGGAAATTAAGCCTTCACCTATAGTGTAGTATCTGATACCTTGTACGTTCCTAACAAATATTATATAAATGAAGGGTTCGATAAAAGAAAACCCTACAAAACCTGTTTAAAAGATAAAGAGAATACGTTTTTTAGAAAGGGTATTGAAGAATGATCTAAGAATCACACACTAAATAAAATAGAATTTTAACTCCTACTTTACTGAAACCTAAATTTCCTGTATTTCATACCAAAAATATTGGATTCTTAAAACAGACATTCTTTTTCTTGAGAGGTAATCACTTACCATCATCAGACATATCATTTATATCAAATGGTCACCCTGCTAGAGTATGTGGGGAACATTTTGAAACAATGAATAAGGCTCTTGTCAAACATGTTATTCCTTATGTAAATACAAATTCATTTACAACTGACAAGGCAATGAGGAAAATTAGAATCATTTTGCTTGAGTTTTGACACAAGCAGACATCAGGGCAGCTCAGGGACTTATCCTCTTGTCTGCACCTGCCCCACCTCCTGAGTTTCTGCATATATCCAGCGCCTGCTTCCCTTTCTCCTGGGTGTTGTGCTTGGGGTTTTCTTTACCATTCTCAGTCCTTCCTCACTTTCCCCCCAAATCCATTCACCCACCCCTGTCCCAGAGCACCACTCCTTTCACTATATTCCCCATTGCAGTTAATGATGCTACCATCCACACACTCCCCAATGAGAAACCTCGATATTGTTTTTAAACCTCTTACCATCATTTTTTCTCCATTTCATCCAATCAGCCACCAAATCCTGACCTTACATCTTCCAAACACTGCCTGGATTTCCTAATTCTCTGTTGTCCCAACTTCCTTCAGCTCTGGCTTGGTTGATTGCCATCACCATTTAATGTCATGCTTATTATTTAATTCTGCTTCATTTAACCTCAACACTACCTTCAGAATGATGCTTCCTAAGGCCCACTTGACTTCATATTCCATGATGTCTGGCTCTAGGGGAGTGATCACACCATCGTGATTATCTGGGTCATGAACAAAACTAGTGGAGGTGATGGAATTCCAGCTGACCTATTTCAAATCCTGAAAGATGATGCTGTGAAAGTGCTGCACTCAATATGCCAGCAAAATTGGAAAACTCAGCAGTGGCCACAGGACTGGAAAAGGTCACTTACATTCCAGTCCCAAAGAAAGGCAATGTCAAAGAGTGATCAAACTACCACACAATTGCACTCATCTCACACATTAGAAAAGTAATGCTCAAAATTCTCCAAGTCAGGCTTCAGCAATACATGAACTGTGAACTTCCACATGTTCAAGCTGGGTTTAGAAAAGGCAGAGGAACCAGAGATCAAATTGCCAACATCCACTGGATCATTGAAAAAAGCAAGAGAGTTCCAGAAAAACATCTATTTCTGCTTTATTGACTATGCCAAAGCCTTTGACTATGTGGATCACAATAAACTGTGGAAAATTCTTCAAGAGATGGGAATACCAGACCACCTGACCTGCCTCTTGAGAAACCTGTGTGCAGGTCAGGAAGCAACAGTTAGAACTGGACATGGAACAACAGACTGGTTCCAAATAGGAAAAGGTGTACGTCAAGTATATTGTCACCCTGCTTATTTAACTTATATGCAGAGTACATCATGAGAAACACTGGGCTGGAAGAAGCACAAGCTGGAATCAAGATTTTCGGGAGAAATATCAATAACCTCAGATCTGCAGATGACACCACCCTTATGGCAGAAAGTGAAGAAGAACTAAAGAGCCTCTTGATGAAAGTGAAAGAGGAGAGTGAAAAAGTTGGCTTAAAGCTCAACATTCAGAAAACGAAGATCATGGCATCCAGTCCCATCACTTCATGGGAAATAGATGGGGAAACTGTGGAAACAGTGGCTGACTTTATTTTTCTGGGCTCCAAGATTGCTGCAGATGGTGATTGCAGCCATGAAATTAAAAGACGCTTACTCCTTAAAAGGAAAGTTATGACCAGCATAGACAGTATATTAAAAAGTAGAGACATTACTTTGCCAACAAAGGTCCATCTAGTCAAGGGTATGGTTTTTCCACTGGTCATGTATGGATGTGAGAGTTGGACTATAAAGAAAGCTGAGTGCCGAAGAATTGATGCTTTTGAACGTGTTGTTGGAGAAGACTCTTGAGAGTCCCTTGCTCTGCAAGGAGTTCCAAACAGTCCATCCTAAAGGATATCAGTCCTGGTTGTTCATTGGAAGAAGTGATGCTGAAGCTGAAACTCCAATACTTTGGCCACCTCATGTGAAGAGCTGACTCATTTGAAAAGACCGTGATGCTGGGAAAGATTGAGGGCAAGAGGAGAGGGGGATGACAGAGGATGAGATGGTTGGATGGCATCACTGACTCAATGGACATGGATTTGGGTAGACTCCGGGAGCTGGTGATGGACAGGGAGGCCTGGTGTGCTGCAGTTCATGGGGTCGCAAAGAGTCAGACCCGACTGAGCAACTGAACTGAACTGAAGATCTTTTTTGTACAGTTCTTCCATGTATTCTTGCCACCTCTTCTAAGTATCTTCTGCTTCTGTTAGGTCCATACCATTTCTGTCCTTTATTGAGCCCATCTTTGCATGAAATATTCCCTTGGTATCTCTAATTTTCTTGCAGAGATCTCTAGTCTTTCCCATTCTATTGTTTTCCTCTATTTCTTTGCACTGATCACTGAGGAAGTCTTCCTTATCTCTCCTTGCTATACTTTGGAACTCTGCATTCAAATGGGTATATCTTTCCTTTTCTTCTCTGCCTTCAGTTTCTCTTCTTTTCTCAGCAATTTGTAAGGCCTCCTCAGAGAGCCATTTTGCCTTTTTACATTTTTTTCTTCTTGGGGATGGTCTTGATCACTGCCTTCTGTATAGTGTCACAAACCTCCGTCCATAGCTCTTCAGGCCCTCTGTCTATAAGATCTAATCTCTTGAATCTATTTGTCACTTCTACTGTATAATCATAAGGGATTTGATTTAGGTCATACCTGAATGGTCTAGTGGTTTTCCCCACTTTCTTCAATTTAAGTCTGAATTTGGCAAAAAGGAGTTAATGATCTGAGCCACAGTCAGCTCCCTGTCTTGTTTTTGCTGACTGTATAGAGTTTCTTCATCTTTGGCTGCAAAGAATATAATCAATCTGATTTTGGTGTTGGCCATCTGGTGATGTCCATGTGTAGAGTCCTCTCTTGTATTGTTGGAAGAGGGTGTTTGCTAGACATCCTAGAATATGAAGTCAAGTGGGCCTTAGGAAGCAAACTATGAACAAAGCTAATGGAGGTGATGGAATTCCAGTTGAGCTATTTCAAATCCTGAAAGATGATTCTGTGAAAGTTCTGCTCTCAATATGCCAGCAAATTTAGAAAACTCAGCAGTGGCCACAGGACTGGGAAAGGTCAGTTTTCATTCCAATCCCAAAGAAAGGCAATGCCAAACTACTGCACAAATTCACTCATCTCACACGCTAGTAAACTAATGCTCAAAATTCTCCAAGCCAGGCTTCAGCAATACATGAACCGTGAACTTCCAGATGTTCAAGCTGAGTTTAGAAAAGGCAGAGGAACCAGAGATCAAATTGCCAACATCTTCTGGATCACTGAAAAAGCTAGAGAGTTCCAGAAAAACATCTATTTCTGCTCTATTGACTATGCCAAAGCCTTTGACTGTGTGGATCACAATAAACTGTGGAAAATTCTGAAAGAGATGGGAATACCAGACCATGTAACATGCCTCTTAAGAAATCTGTGTGCAGGTCAGGAAGCAACAGTTAGAACTGGACTTGAAACAGCAGACTGGTTCCAAATTGGGAAAAGAAATATGTCAAGGCTGTATATTGTCACCCTGCTTACTTAAAGTATGTGCAGAATACATCATGAGAAATGCTGGGCTGGATGAAGCACTAGCTAGAATCAAGATTGCTGGGAGAAATATCAATAACCTCAGATCTATAGATGACACCACCCTTATGGCAGAAAGTGAAGAACTAAAGAGGCTCTTGATGAAAGTGAAAGAGGAGAGTGAAAAGGTTGGCTTAAAGCTCAACATTCAGAAAACGAAGATCATGGCATCCAGTCCCATCAGTTCATGGCAAATATCTAGGGAAACAGTGGAAATAGAGGCTGACTTTATTTTGGGGGGGGCTCCAAAATCACTGCTTTGGTGACTGCAGCCATGAAATTAAAAGATGCTTACTCCTTGGCAGGAAAGTTATGACCAACCTAGACAGCATATTAAAAAGCAGAGACATTACTTTGCCAACAAAGGTCCATCTAGTCAAGGCTCTGGTTTTTCCAGTAGTCGTGTATGGATGTGAGAGTTGGACTATAAAGAAAGCTGAGTGCCGAAGAATTGATGCTTTTGAACTGTGGTGTTGGAGAAGACTCTTGAGAGTCCCTTGGACTGCAAGGAGATCCAACCAGTCCATCCTAAAGGAGATCAGTCCCCAGTGTTGATTGAAGGACTGATGTTGAAGCTGAAACTCCAATACTTTGGCCATCTGATGTGAAGAGATGACTCATTTGAAAAGACCCTGATGCTGGGAAAGATTGAGGGCAGGAGGAGAAGGGGATGACAGAGGATGAGATGGTTGGATGACATCACCGACTCGATAGACATGAGTTTTTGTAAACTCCAGGAGTTGGTGATGGACAGGGAGGCCTGGGGTGCTGTAGTCCATGGGGTCACAAAGAGTTGGACATGACTGACTGAACTGAACTGAACTGTACCTTCAGAGTAATATTTCAAGTATATAAATATGATCATGTTGCTTGTTCTCATTTAAAAAATGTGTCATGAATTTCAAAATAAAAAGTTTTTTTTCTGCAGGCAGATTCTTTTTTTTTTTTAAACTTTACATAATTGTATTAGTTTTGCCAAATATCAAAATGAATCCGCCACAGGTATACATGTGTTCCCCATCCTGAACCCTCCTCCCTCCTCCCTCCCCATACCATCCCTCTGGGTCATCCCAGTGCACTAGCCCCAAGCATCCAGTATCGTGCATCAAGCCTGGACTGGCATCTCGTTTCATACATGATATTTTACATGTTTCAATGCCATTCTCCCAAATCTTCCCACCCTCTCCCTCAGATGAAGCCCAAGACCTCTTCATGGCCTTTACAAAGCAGGATCTGACTCTTGACTTCAAATTTCCTATATGGGAGATCAGCCCTGGGTGTTCTTTGGAATTATGATGCTAAAGTTGAAACTCCAGTCCTTTGGCCACCTCATGCGAAGAGTTGACTCATTGGAAAAGACTCTGATGCTGGGAGGGATTGCAGGCAGGAGGAGAAGGGGACGACAGAGGATGAGATGGCTGGATGGCATCACCGACTCGATGGATGTGAGTTTGAGTGAACTCCGGGAGATGGTGATGGACAGGGAGGCCTGGCGTGCTGCAATTCATGGGGTCTCAAAGAGTCGGACATGACTGAGTGACTGAACTAAACTGAACTGAACCAAGAAACAACCATCCCAGCCAAAAATTTAATGTGATCTCAGGATATATAAATAGAAGGAGGTAATAGGTTTGCCATCCTCAACACTAACCAAATGACACTATATTCAGAGAAACAGAATTTTACATTGTTTAAGAGGGAAGCCTCTGAATGTAGCCTGCTGGAATTCATGTCCTGTCTCCTCTACTTTCAGCTCTGTGACTTTGATCAAGTTGTTTAATGTCCTTATGTTTTAGTTTCCTCATCAATAGATAGGAATAAGGTTATCTGTCTTATAGAGATTTTGTAGGAACTAAATTAGGAAGAGTGCTATTAAATAATAAATTTTAGTATTCTGATGTATGTGGTACTTTAGGAGAAACATTAACTAATGGAGAATAGCCTGGGAAGGTGACTAAAATAAAAAAGACATTGAGTCATGTCATGTGAAGAACAGTTAAATAAAATGCAGTACACAGTGAAGAAGTGTTGGCAGGATAATTACAGCTGTACTAAAACATCTGGAAAACAATCCAGAGTGCAGACTCAGGAACAATAGTGGAACTCTATGAAAAGAGACTCCAATTCAAATTCTGGAAACACTTTCCATTAGATACAAATGTCCATTGATGGGAGGGGTTTTCTCCAGAGAAAATGGGTTCCCCACCAATAGAATTGTTTTGGTTAATCAATAATTAGATAACTCCTTGTTTAGAATATTCTAATGGAATTGAAGCACTAGATAGAAGGGAGAAGAATAATTTCTAAAGGTCTTATGAGTCTCAGATCACAAGAGCTTAACCTATCAGTTGATAGTAAGTAGGTGTTTCTAGAAATTGATTATTTTTGGTAAATTGTATAAAGCATAAGTATCACTAACATCAGCTTAAACATTGCTCTTTGGGGTCGAAAAGAGTCAGACACAACTGAGCAACTGAACTGACCGTCAGCTTAGGTTGATTTATCATCCAGTTTCCCTCATTAAGGGCTTCCCAGGGGACTCAGTGGTAAAGAATCTGCCTGCTAATGCAGGAGGTGTGGGTTCCATCCCTGGGTCAGGAAGATCCCCTGGAGGAGGAAATAACAACCCACACCAGCATTCTCGCTGGGAAAACCCCTTAACAAAGGAGTCTGGAGGGCCAGTCCATAGGGTCATAAAGAGTTGGACACAACTGAGTGACTGAGCATGTTAGCATGTTACCTCAATAAACAGTACTGTGTAAACTCAAGGTCTAGCATATTCCCCAGTATCTGAGACAACCTCCCTGGCCCAAGATTCATAACGGGCAATTCTAGCCAGATGTCCTCAAGTGGCAGCTATCGCAGCTGCATTTCCCTTTATTTCTTACAAAGTTCCTTAAACAATGACAATTTTCCTTTGCTACTACTGGCTTGCCATTCTTATTTTCATTCACTGACATGTTCTGAAAGCAATATAGCAAAAGTAAGTTTGAGAAGAACTTTACTTTGACATTTCATATCAGTTTAAATAGAATGAGAAACTTCAGAAACAAAGAAGTGAGTCTTCTCTTGACTCTGACACAACTTGAAGCTTTGAGATAAGTCCATTAAAAAGAGCTATTTGAGTTCCTTCCATGTGCTCAGTCACTTCAGTCATGTCTGACTGTGACCCCATGGACTAGCCCAGGCTCCTCTGTCCATGGGATTTCCCAGGCAAGAATACTGGACTGGGTTACCATTTCCCTTCTCCAGGGGATCTTTCTGACCCAGAAATCAAACCCAGGTCTTCTGTATTGCAGGCAGACTCTTTACCATCTGAGCCACCAAGAAACCCCAATAATTTCATTTTAAAAATAAAGAAACAGGCTAAGTTATGCTTAATTGCCAACTCAGAGCCACATGGTCAGTAAGGAAGAAGGCAGAGAGTCACACAGTGACCAATAAAAATGGAATGTGCTTGCCTCCTGGTCTGTCTTAGTTGTGCCACAAACGTCTCCTTACTTGTTCCGTGCTCTCTCTCTGTATCATCAAGCCAAACAAGCCTCAAATCATCTCAAATGTTTAGAGTAGGGGAGGCCTGCTTGTTGTTCTCCATGGTCCCAATCTCAGAAACACACCAAGGCCAGTCTTTAAATCTGAGTATAAACCTAGATGTTAGAGTCTGTACTTGTACTTCATTCTTTGACCTGGATTTGTCTGGACTAGCAAGTTAGGACGTCTCCCCCATGTACCTAGCACTCAAACTCAAACTCCTGGTCCCTGACACTGGACTCTTCCTTACCAATGCCAGCACAAGAGAGACGTTATAATTTAATCCTTAGTTTTCAGCCGGCATGACAAGGCACACTGTGCTGTAACTGATTGTGAATGGCATAGCATCAAAGTTAGTACATAACTGAGAGTCTATGCTGCAACTTGACCTTCAGAACTTGGTATTGCCCATGCAGTGGAGCCCAAGAAAATTAATGTCATAAAGGGAGTAGGACCAAGAATCACTACTTTAAAAGAAAGGCTCATTTATATTGATACTTAAGAAGCAAAAGGCAAGGGCAATGATAAACCCCAGTGCACCAATTATCAACTCCTCCCAGACTTGGTTTTCACAGCTCTTCACACTACAGTTATATAACATGGACTCTCCACTTGAAGAACTTCTGACCTCTCACCCAGCCACCACATACTATCCTCACATCAATGAGCCTATTCAATTGCCCTTTTCAGAAAGTCTTCCTCTTCTTTGGCTTTCAACTCCCCCTGCCTCCACTTGTTGGAGGTAGGTATTACAATCTTCATTTTTGCAGATAGGGAAGTTGAGGTTCAGAGATGTTGATTAACTCATTCCATGTCACAGAGCAAGGAAGGAAGGAATAAAAATGAGAGGTAAAAGCAATTCCATCTGCCTCCCTGTTCCTTGCTGCTTCTTTCCAATTTAGGGATAGGCAGGTGGGTTGAAGGAAAAATAGGATTCCAAATTCTGTCAGTCACTCATTTTCTTAGATGGTTTATCTTAGGCCCATAGGTTCTTAGTGCATAATGTAGAACCCAAGATCTTATATGCTACAAAACATAGGCAATGGGAGGCTTTAATCAAATTTCTTCAAGGTATTTATATTATTTATGGGGCTTTCTTGGTAACTATATTATCATTACATCAGGCATTTTCCAGACAATGGTGAAAACTTAGGTTTAAAAGAGGACTAAATATTTAGTTTAATATTTGTATGAGTCTTTCGCCACAGAATCCAAGCAGTAAGAATAGGCTTTTCTTCAACCTGTATCCATCAAAAAAGAGTCACTATTCCTATTGCTGAAAGTTTTTTTTTTTTCCTTTTATCTTTAAATACAGGCCTTTCCACTAGGTCAAAGAAGGATTTAGAATTTAAAATATATTTTCCTTTGCCTGCTTAGTGTTTTCTGAATTATAAAACTTTCTTTTACAATTAGATCCATTTGCCTTTTACCTGCAGCTTAAAAAACTATCCAAGAAAACTAAAATAACCAAGTCTCAATATTGACATGTGGCCTAGAATATCTCTGATAGCTCTTTCAACTTTAAAAGGCCAGTATTCAGACTTCTCTGGATTTTGTCTCAAATCCCTTCAGTGAAAATAATGGTCTTAATTTGGCATATTAGATATATTAGAATATTTAAGTAAATAAACATTTATATACATATAAACAAATGGCTGCCAATTGTGCCAGATTACTTATTTTAACTAATCCTCACACAACAAATTTTGAAGGTTGCATTAGTATTCCCACTTTATAGATAAGGAGATTGAGACTCAAAGAAGGTAATTAGCTTGCATCCTTTAATATTAATAGGAAAAGAGCAGAAATGGAGTTTGAACTCAGTTTCTTCTGCTTCCATAGTTAATGATTTCTTTAAGTTTGCTTTACATTTTTATTTTTTTAATTTTTATTGGATTTCAGTTGATTTATAATCTTGTGTTGCTTTCAAGAATACAGCAAAGTGAATCAGTTATGCATATACATATATCCACCCCTCTTTTCTTCTGAATTTTTTATTATTTTTAATGGATAAACACTTATTACCCAAAATTTTGAAAAGTATCAGTATAGAACAGTACACAATGAGAAGTATCCCCAGCCCACAATTCTCATCCCAGCCACTCAATTCTCCTCAGAATCAGTGATCAATTCCCAGTATATTCTTCCACACATATTTTTATACAAATGCAAGCAAATGTTTTATATTTTCCCTCTTTTAATTCAAATTAAAATTAGTATTCTAGTATTAGAATTATATTAACCTAGTATTCAAATTATTAATATTAAGCACATAAAATAAAGCTTGGAAGCAAATCTTAAACACATTTTTTAAAAAGCAATGAAATAACTCTATCTCAGATTGCTATCATATCAGTGCAGAGAAAGAAGAAAGAATTTCACTAACTTATGAACCCAGTGTATTCTGACCCTATACCCTTAAGGGAGAAATGTTTTAAGGATAAAAAGAACTGTAAAAAATCTGAATTTTACTTATTTGTTTCTTGTTGGTAGTGGAGCAGGGTAGTTATCCTAACACTATTTTGAGTATGTTGTAGAATAGAGAAAAATAAACAAACTAATGTAATTGGAAATCATAGGTTATCATGTGAGAGAAGGAGACATAGATATGAGAAAAGTGGGAAAGAAAAGCCTGTGCTGCTGGATTAGAATATTATGGACTGAACATTTGTGTCCCCCCATTTATGTGTTAAAGCCCTAACATTCAAAGTGATGGTATTTGGAAGATTTCCCTGGTGGCTCACACAGTAAAGTGTCTGCCTACAATGTGGGAGACCCAGGTTCAGTCCCTGGGTTGGGAAGATCTCCTGGAGAAGGAAATGGCAATCCACTCCAGTATTCTTGCCAGGAAAATCCCATGGACAGAGGAGCCCAATCGGCTACAGTCCATGGGGTCACAAAGAGTCGGACACAACTGAGTGACTTCACTTTCAGTCTTTTCTTAGATTCTTTTCTCACATAGGTCATTACAGAGTGTTGAGTTCCTTGTGCTATACAGTGGGTTCTTATTAGTTATCTATTTTATATGTAGTAGCGTGTATATGTCAATCTCAATCTCCCAATTTATCCCTCCCGCCACTTACACCCTGGTAACCATAGTTTGTATTCTACATCTGTGACTCTATTTCTATTTTGTAAATAGGTTCATTTGTACCATGTTTTCAGATGAGAGCATGAGTTTTGGAGTTGGAGAGACTTGGGTTGAAATTCTGCCTGCACCACTTAACAGCTATGTGACCTCAGAAATTTACTCCCTTTTCTGAATATCAGTTTCCTCTCCTGGTAAATAGAAAGAGCTCTCATAAGGGTTACTGTCAGAATTAAATAAAGCAATGCATATAAATGCATTATTTATATGGATCTAAAGAAATACTTCTTACCTTTATGTTTATTATTATCATTTCTAGTTTTTCTCTATTAAAAGCTCCTATTATAGTTTATCCTCCTTGATTTTTGCCTGAAACAGAGCAAGAATTGACCCACATTCACCAAGAGGAGATGGATGGTTTCAGCATAAATATGTCCTTTGTACCAATCTAGCAGACACATGTGAGTTGTGAGCAGGTTTTCTCACCCCAACTGTGTATGTGTGATGCCTGATAGAGAGAATATTTAACAATTAAAACTGGTTTTAAATATGTAGCATGAAGAGAATCAAACTGAACATCAGATGTGGTTATCCACTTGAAAAGTTCATTAAGAAATGAATTATTGTGTAGTGGAATAATTAAGACCACGGAGAAATGTATTTTCCATTTCTGCATACAACTTTTCAAAAAATGAATTAAACAGAAGAGCCATTGATTGATTAGTATGGCCAATTTGGAAAAAAAAAATTTTTTTTTTCTCCAATTTCCTCCAAATTGAAAACACTATTTGCTGAGTGTCTACTCAATGCCATTCAGTATTTTAAATCAGCTGTATGGCAATTCTTTATGATATTCGTTCAGTTCAGTTAAGTTCAGTTGCTCAGTCATGTCCGACTCTTTGAGACCCCATGAATTGCAGCACGCCAGGCCTCCCTGTCCATCACCAACTCCCGGAGTTCACTCAAACTCACATCCATCGAGTCGGTGATGCCATCCAGTCATCTCATCCTCTGTCGTCCCCTTCTCTTCCTGCCCCCAATCCCTCCCAGCATCAGAGTCTTTTCCAATGAGTCAACTCTTTGCATGAGGTGGCCAAAGAACTGGAGTTTCAGCTTTAGGATCATTCCTTCCAAAGAACACCCAGGACTGATCTCCTTTAGAATGGACTGGTTGGATCTCCTTGCAGTCCATGGGACTCTCAAGAGTCTTCTCCAACACCACAGTTCAAAAGCATCAATTCTTCAGTGCTCAGCTTTCTTCACAGTCTAACTCTCACATCCATACATGACTACTGGAAAAACCATAGCCTTGACTAGACAGACCTTTGTTGGCAAAGCAATGTCTCTGCTTTTTTTTTTTTTAAACTTTACATAATTGTATTAGTTTTGCCAAATATCAAAATGAATCCGCCACAGGTATACATGTGTTCCCCATCCTGAACCCTCCTCCCTCTTCCCTCCCCATACCATCCCTCTGGGTCGTCCCAGTGCACTAGCCCCAAGCATCCAGTATCGTGCATCGAACCTGGACTGTCTCTGCTTTTTAATATGCTATCTAGGTTGGTCACACGGAGAAGGCAATGGCACCCCACTCCAGTACTTTTGCCTAGAAAATCCCATGGATGGAGGAGCCTGGTAGGCTGCACTCCATGGGGTCGATAGAGTCAGACACGACTGAGCGACTTCACTTTCACTTTTCACTTTCATGCATTGGAGAAGGAAATGGCAACCCACTCCAGTGTTCTTGCCTGGAGAATCCCAGGGACAGGGGAGCCTGGTGGGCTGTCGTCTATGGGTCGCACAGAGTCAGACACGACTGAAGCGACTTAGCAGCAGCAGCAGCAGCAGGTTGGTCATAAATTTCCTTCTGAGGAGTTAAGCGTTTTTTAATTTCATGGCTGCAGTCACCATCTGCAGTGATTTGGGAGCCCCCCAAAATAAAGTCTGACACTGTTTCCACTGTTTCCCCATCTATTTCCCATGAAGTGATGGGATCAGATGCCATGATCTTAGTTTTCTGAACGTTGAGCTTTAAGCCAACTTTTTCACTCTCCACTTTCACTGTCATCAAGAGGCTTTTTAGTTCCTCTTCACTTTCTGCCATAAGGGTGGTGTCATCTGCATATCTGAGTTTATTGATATTTCTCCCAGCAATCTTGATTCCAGCTTGTGCTTCATCCAGCCCAGCGTTTCTCATGATGTACTCTGCACAGAAGTTAAATAAGCAGGGTGACAATATACAGCCTTGACGTACTCCTTTTCCTATTTGGAACCATGTCCAGTTCTAACTGTTGCTTCCTGACCTGCAGGAAGGTTTCTCAAGAGGCAGGTCAGGTGGTCTAGTATTCCCATCTCTTTCAGAATTTTCCACAGTTTATTGTGATCCACACAGTCAAAGGCTTTGGCATAGTCAAAAAAGCAGAAATAGATGTTTTTCTGGAACTCTCTTCCTTTTTCCATGATCCAGCAGATGTTGGCAATTTGATCTCTGATTCCTTTGCCTTTTCTAAAACCAGCTTGAACATCTGGAACTTCACAGTTCATGTATTGCTGAAGCCTGGCTTGGAGAATTTTGAGCATTACTTTACTAGCATGTGAGATGAGTGCAATTGTGCAGTAGTTTGAGCATTCTTTGGCATTGCCTTTCTTTGGGACAGAATATGGTCCACTGGAGAAGGGAATGGCAAACCACTTCAGAATTCTTGCCTTGAGAACCCCATGAATAGTATGATATTCGTTACTACTTCGATTTCCTTGATGAGAAAAAAAAAATGAGGCTCAGGGAAGTTTAACAATGTATTTAGATTATATAATTAGTACATTGTGGAGCTGTAGTAATTAGGGAGGGAGTTCAACCTGAAACTAATTTCAAATTTCTTTCAGTTAAGCTCTGAGATCATCATTTCTGATAGCTGTTATGACTGTAAATGTGATGCAAAACTTATTTCATCACATGACATGCATAACAATCTTATACTAAACCCCATACCCACACTTGTCTGACTAGTCTGTCTCCTCATCTAGAAACACCCTAAGCGCCATAGAGAAGGGCCATGCAGTTGTGCTCATCACTATCTCCAACACCCAGGCTCAGTGCCTGCCACAGGGTTAATCTTCAATAAATATTTGTTGAATGAAGAAATGAATGCTGATTTAACTGAAAGAATAGAGTGCAGCTCCACAGTCATCCTTTCACTGGTGGCACCCTAAAGGCTGGGGAGTGCAAGGACAGAGTGTTTTGTCTGCACTTAGTGTTTTGTCTGAAATTAGTGATAGAATGGAATGGTAGAAGCCCAGAGCCTCCAGATGGCTGAGCTCAATGAGCCAAGTTACTAGCAGGTTAAAGAAAAGGTACGTTATTTAACTTGAGCTGTGTCCTCCTGAAACAGAAATCAAGCACATCACAATTACATGAACAAAAGTTGGTCCACATACATGACAAAAGTCATGTGACTCCCACACCCATCTCCAGGCAGAGGAGTCCACACGTGGTCAACCCAGCTATTAAGAAACAGCCTGCACTAACAATTCAGAGAATCATTCCTATCTGATCCTTTTCAAAGAGGCTACAATGTTCAGTGATAAACTTCTTTACCTCTACAGATGAAGAGCAAGTAGAACTATTCACTTAGTCCTCCAGGCATCAAATAGGGGAGAAAGGTCTTTAGATTCCTGTTGTGAGACATTGTCAAGACGCTATTCAGTAGCACTTGCTAGTCCTTCAGATGGTAACATTTAAGGTGTGAACAGAGAAATAGGAACCCAACAAAGAAATGGAATAAGCAACTCGGGAGTAAGAAAGAGAACCAAGACAGCATTGCTCTTTAAGTCAAGGTGGTAACACATTTTTATGACATTTTTAGAAGGAAACAACCAAAAATATCAAATTTGGCAAACAGAGAAATAACAAATTCAGCAACCTTATTTAAGGTGTGGAAAGACAAGAAGCTATTGGACAAACCCACTGGGAAGTTGTAGCACCCTTAGAAAGAGCATCTTGGGTATAGTGCAAATGTCGATGTATTATTCTGACTCCTCCATGAACTATCCTTAGAAGCAGAAATGGGTGGCTTGGTGCCTGTACATGGAACACACTTATAAATGCTGTCTAACAGATACTCAAATGACTTAATTAAAACAAGGTATAGTTGTTCACTTTTGAAGAAAACATTCCAAAGATATTTAAAACTGCTCTTAATAAGAAATATCAATGTTTTCTAAATTAAATCACTAGGTCTAAAATTATCACCCTACATTTGGCTTCTCCCTCCAAAGGCCCTGGAGCCAAAACAACTCAATTCCTGGGGAGAACATATAATTTGCCTTCTGCAAGAGATAAAGTCCCATGTTAGAAGCATTCCTAAATTTCTGTGCTTCAAGTGACCTTTTAAGTTGCTGCTGTGATGTCATTAGTGTTACAATTTTACACAAGATTAGACATGTAATTAGGTGTTAAATAGTTCCACTGGCTCCTGCTTGCTATTTAATAAAGCAGAATGCATCAAGAGCACCCCATATGCATAGCTCAAGGCCACTGACACTAAAAAACTGCATCCACCTGGCTCTTTCCCTGCCTTGCATGCCACTTGTCCTTGCAGCTGTCACCTCGAGGCTTCGGTGCTGACAGGAAATGAGAAGCCACGGCACAGTATCACTCATTGAACTGTTACTCTCCAGCTGAAGCTTCTAGAAGCAAGGGGAGTCTCCATAAAGAACTTAGGTGAAACCAGAACCTGAGAATTTTTAGCAGAGTTTCCCACCTTGGCTGCACATCAGAATCACCCAGAAAGCTTATCAGTTCTAATGAGGTGGATGAAACTGGAGCCTATCATACAGAGTGAAGTAAGCCAGAAAGAAAAACACCAATACAGTATACTAACGCATATATATGGAATTTAGAAAGATGGTAACAATAACCCTGTATACGAGACAGCAAAAGAGACACTGATGTATAGAACAGTCTTTTGGACTCTGTGGGAGAGGGAGAGGGTGGGATGATTTGGGAGAATGGCATTGAAATACATATAATATCATATATGGAACAAGTCGCCAGTCCAGGTTCAATGCACGATACTGGATGCTTGGGGCTGGTGCACTGGGACGACCCAGAGGGATGGTATGGGGAGGGAAGAGGGAGGAGGGTTCAGGATGGGGAACACAAGTATACCTGTGGCGGATTCATTACAATGTTTGGCAAAACCAATACAATATTGTAAAGTTTAAAAATAAAATAAAATTAAAAAAAAAAAGAAAGGAAAAATTCTGATGCCAGGGACCCACCCCTAGAGATTCTCACTGGTCTGGTTTGAGATCTAGGCAACAGGATTTTTTTAATTCTTCCCAATGATTATATTGTTCAGGCAGTGTTCAGAGTCACTGCATTTATGCTCCTCTGGGTCAAGATGGGTATCAAGGTGAATGAGGAAGTATAATACTTCAGATTTCATTATCTCAATACCTCAGAAAATTGTTTTCTCTCTGCCTCTGACCAGTAAGAAAAAGAAAATCAATAGTCTCAATGTACAAGTACAAGGCTCCTTAATTAGATTTTTTTACGAAAAGATAAATCTAATTCACTACTCATGAACAAGGGGGGAAAGAAGTAAACTAATGTTTAGCATGTGCCTTGATTTACTCAAGGTACTTTTGCATCTGTTAACTTACTAATCTTGAAGCAACCCAGAAAGATAAGTATTATCATTCCTATTTTTACAACTAGGGAAACCAAGACACAGAAATGTTACACTGACTTGTTCAAAGTCGCACGGTCGGTGGGTGGTGACGCCAAGAGGCAAACAAACATCTGACTCTCCTGCTCACATTTTCATTAGAATATGCTGCCATTTCTAAAGAAAACCTTTCTGAGTGATAGTTCAGCAAGTAATAGAAACATTCTGTCCAAGTCAACAAAAGAGACAGAGGGAGGGGCTTCCCTGGTGGCTCATGGTAAAGAATCCACCTGCCAATGCGGAAAACATGGGTTCCATCCCTGGTCCAGGAAGATTCCCCATGCCTCAGAACAACTAAACCCGTGTGCCACAAACCTAAGCCTGAGCTCTAGAGCCCAGGAGCTGCAACTACTAACGCCTGAGCACTCAGAGTCTGTGCTCTGCAACAAAAAAAGCCATCGCCATGAGAAACCCACACACTGCAACTAGTGTAGCCCCTGCTCACTGCAACCAGAGAAAGCCCACGCACAGCAACGAAGACCTAGCCAAACCAAAAATAAATATATTTTTAAAAAATAAGAGGAGAGAGAGAGAAGCAGAAGGAGTGGTACAATCAGGAGAAGGAAAGCGAGGAGGTAGGGAATGGGGAAAAGGAACCCCATCCTGAGCTTAGGAAATGACCTGGAATGAGGCAGCAGCTCGTCCAGCAGTAGGGAGCTACAACACAGGAGGCAAACGTCAGAACCTGTGGTCTTGTTACCAAGCAAGGGCCCATACAATGGCACCAGCTTTTGAGAAAAGAAAGTGCTTTGTTGTGAGGTTGACCAGCAAGAAGACAGGAGGCAAGCCTCTCCAATCTGTCTCCGAGATCCAGGGATCAAGGTGGATTTTAAAGGGTTAGGAGAATTGCAAACTTGGAAGCTGATTGGCTATTTTCCAATCAGTCTATATAAACTCTTAGTACTGCTGGAAGCCAAGTTTTCCTTACTGAAGGACTTCTTGCTTCATAAAGGGCTCTGGTGGCAACATTTTTATTCTTTGAGTTCCAGATACTGAAGATTCTTGGCTCAGGGTCATCTTGAAGACCACAGTTTCCATCCTGCACATGAACAATGCCAACTCTATAAAATAACTGCAGGTTTGATTAATCAACAACCTGCTTTAAGGAAGCAAAACCAGTTTAAGCCGGTCAGTATTTCATGTGCTGTTTTGGTCGTACTTTCCAACAGCAGATACTTAGATGTCAAGGCAGGCAGTGAACATGACCAGTGCATCACTGTGGGTCCTGCATTGTGCCAAAAGAAGGCATAAGACACAGCCCTGCCTGGAAGGCGCACAGCATTGCTCTACCAGAGGTGGGTACCAAGAACTGGGAGCTGGGCTGAGGAAGCTGTTTGTGGGGGTGAGAAAAAGCTTCACAGAAGAGATGACACCTGAGATGGCCTTGGAAACAGAGGAACTCATTTCCTCTCCTTCCTCCCGGCAGGAAAGGGAGGCAGAGGGGAAATGTGAGCTGAGTCAGAGAGGTAGAAACCCACCGAGGTGTATGCCTGAGAAACGGAAAGAGGCTATCTATAAATTCCTGAGGCAAAGAAATTCTTACATTCTCCCTGATTCCTGCTTTCATTCAAAGCTGAGATTATGTCTTTTAGGGCATCTGGTTTTCAGACCATACTCACCCGCAATCATATAGTCGAGGCTCAGCCAGGTTCACCCCAGTTCCTGGTCTTTGGATGACAGAATTTGTTCCAGGTTTCCTCCCCCTGCCCTCGGCCCCAAGTGTCCACCATTACAGGCCTCTTTTCCATACTAAGATTCCAAATTACAAAATTTTATAAAGTGGTTTATTCGTCTCCATATCAGTTTTCTAATCACAATTCAAATGAGGTGTTCCTTGTCTTATAAAGTGAACAGAGTTAATTACTTGAGACGTTCAGGAGAGCTGCATTTGAGCTGAGGGACCCACCAAACCAACTCCTGTCAACATATTCTGGGTGTTTCTTTGAAGCCTGGAACTTTTTTGAACCTCCACAGGACCTTTATACTGTTGTCCTTAAAGCTACTCATTTAATTTTAATTAACAACAAATTTAGCAGGTTTTAAATAACAGTTTGTAAAAGAAAACTGGGGTGGAGAAACTCCAAATCCACTTCTTAGGATAAGCTGAGGAGTCATTAAGTCCTTTCCAACCATCGTTAGACAGTTAATTAGAATAAGTATACCTTTCATCTCTTCCCTTCTGTATCATCTTCAAACAGCAGCGCAAGGGTGCAATGCTGAAATGACACATAGTCTGAAAAGCATTGTTAAGTATATTAAAATCACCACAGCCCCTTCACTTGGAATAATTTCAAATCATTTATAATATGGATGGTGTGTCTATTAAAGCCTGGCTTATAACTAGTAACAGGATTGTGGGAGCTCAGCAATTTATCGCTTTACCTGAATTCAAAGTGTGCCCCTTTTTTTGCCTGCTTCAACCCAACCCTTGAGGAGTGACTACAACGATCAGAAGATTCCACCAGAGTCAGTGTTGAAATACCTTCCTGAAGGTTTAAGCCAATCTTCATTCTTATAAAGTAGGTCATTTAGCTTACATGGTGGCTCAGGTGATAAGAATCTGCCTGCAATGCAAGTAGACCCAGGTTCAATCCCTAGGTCAGGAATATCTCCTAGAGAAGCGAATGGCAACTCATTGCAGTATTCTTTCCTGGAGAACTCTATGGACAGAGGAACCTGGTAGGCTATAGCCCATGAGGTTGCAAAGAGTCAGACGCAACTGAGCGACTAACACACATACACACACACACACACACACACACACACACACACACACACACACAAATCATTCTTATTTCCTAAAGACTGTCTGGGCTTTCCTAATGGCTCAAAGGTTAAAAAATCTGCCCGCAATGCGGAGACGCAGGTTCAGTCTCTGGGTTGGGAAGATCCCCTGGAGAAGGAAATGGCAACCCACTCCAGTACTCTTGCCTGGAAAATGCCATGGACAGAGGAGCCTGATGGGCTACAGTCCATGGGGCAGAGAGTCAGACATGACAGAGCAACTAACACTTTCACTTTCAAAGACTGTCTAGTTCTAATAACAAATTTAATTCCTATTCTACCTTTTGTGTTTTAAAGATGTTCAAAAGGAAATTTAAATAACTTTAAATGTCCCAGATCCCAGAGCTAAGCAGATTCAACTTCTAAATCTTTTTGAAACTGTCCAGGGTATCCATTCAGGTGTATCTTTTCATTCCTATCATTCATCCTGAGAAACCAAGGGTAGAAGTATTATATCTTGCATCTATACTGCTTGTCAAACCCCAAGCACTTCCCATGGCCTCTGTTCCTTCTATCTCTGATGCTGACCCAAGGGTTACAGAACGAGATCTATTCCCAGAATTACTTCCAGGAAGTCAGTACACAATGATTTAAATACACTTTAATTCATCCTTCAATGTACTGAGTCACAAAATTTTGAAGCTGAGAAGGATCTCAGAGGTTATCAGTTTCAAACTTTTCATGTTACAGATTAAAAACAAGTAAGCCCCTGCAAAGATAAGTGCCTTTCTCAAGGCCACACAGCTAATTAATAAAAATTAAAAAAATACTAGGCCAATAACAACCACTGATTCTGAGTATATGCTCTGAGTCCTAGGTGCTTCATGTTTCCTCCAGCAATATCAGCATCATCAAGAGCCTACTAAAAATGCAAAATCTTGGGCTCCCTCCCTAGACTCACTTGAATCAGAATCTGTATGGTCACAAGATCTCCAGATAAATCCTGTGTACATTGAGAATCTCTGGGCTAGACTATAACGTATCTTTCTCCAGAAAGCACAAGGATTGGAGACAAGCAGACATGGCTCCACCTTTTCTAAATGTGAGCAAATAGCTCAGTCCCCTAAAAGCATCATTTGTAGCCTGGAAATAATAGCATTATCTACCTTGAATGGTTTTCAAAATATAAACATCACATAGATATTGGTATACACATTTCATGACACATACATAGATAATCTATGCAAATTGCCTGGCATGTAGTAGCTAATATAGCGTGTGCATGCTCAGTCACTTCAGTCATGTCTGACTCTTTGCAACCCTATGAACTGTAGCCTTCCAGGCTCCTCTATCCATAAGATTCCTCCAGGCAAGAATATTGGATGGATTGCTATGCCCTCCTCCAAGGGATCTTCCCAACCCAGGGGTGGAACCCAAGCCTCCTGTGTCTCCTGCATTGCAGATGCATTCTTTACCCGCTGAGCCACTGGGGAAGCCCAGATATAATATATAGTACTTAATATCATTTCCAGTCTCATGCTTACCAATAATATTATGCTCAACCTAAAGGAAATCCATGATTGGCCATGCATTCATGAAGGAATCACCTTTCCTCCTTTTCTATATTTATTAAATATCATTTTAACTTTTATATATGTGACTAAGAGTGTTATGATATTTCATATTTCTAAATTCAAGATGAAAGAACTAATCCCCAAACCATGTCATAACCAAAAGAACACAACAGTCTTCTAACATCTTGACTCCGGATCCTATAAACCTGGCCCTTAGGAGCAGTGAATATCTGCTGCCACTGATGCCATGATTTTCTCAGAGGCTCAACTGCAAGGGATGAACTTTCAGCTTTGGCAACAGCAGAACACATTTAAAAGATGATCTGTCATCACTAACATGTCACATCTGTCAGCATCAAGGAAAACAGCTTGAAGAGGAACAGAGGAATAGAACCAACCCTGAACCAAAACTTTGGAAAAATATAGAATGCTAAACTGGACCAAATATAGAGAGTTCCCTGCTGGTCCAGTGGTTAGGACTTGGCACTTCCACTGCAGGAGACACAGGTTCAATCCCTGGTTGGGGAACTAAGATCCCACATGCTGCACAGAGTGGCTAATAAATAAGTAAAACTCTACCAAATTATATTTTTGGAGGAGATATCTTGGAGGGAATATGATAATAACATCAATTGGAAAACATGTTTCCCTAAAGGAGTGTCTCTTCATCCTAGCAATGCATTAGAAACAACTAGGAAGTTTAAAAAAAAAAACACTGAATGCACATTTTTGAAGGAGAGATCCAGCCTTCAGTATTTTTTAAGATTCCCATTTGACTTAAATGTGCAGCCAGAGTTGAAAACTGCTGCCCTACAGCAAGAGAAACCTGGTCTTAATTAAGATGGTCAATCCACCGAGATTTATTGGTGCTATTGATACAGAGGGGTTACCTAGGTGACACTAGAATCTGCCTGTCAATGCAGAAGACACAAGAGACATGGGTTCAATCCCTGAGTTGGGAAGATCCCTTGGAGGAAGGCACGGCAACCCACTCCAGTATTCGTGCCTGAAGAATGCCATGGACAGAGGAACCTGGTAGGCTACAGTCCAGGGTGTTGCAAAAAGTCAGACACGACTGAAATGACTGAACAGGCATTGATACAAAGTACCCCAAACTTTAAGTAATGGCTTTAACTTCAGTGTGTATCTCTTCTAGGTCTTTTCACCACTCCTCCAGGACTTCCACCATAAGGAAAGAAGCCCCTGGACCAACATCCTCTAAGATGTTTATATGGACCAGTGGCCGGACTTCTTCATCTTACAGACATGATGAGAAAAGGTAAATCACTGGGACTCAGGGGGCTTTTTGGAATCATTTAACCAGAATACACAGAAAGCCCACCAAAGAGAAAGCATTAGGCAACTGAGCTTTCTATTTTGTGAGTGTTAAGGTAGAATGGGCTCTGGGTTGAAGGAACAAGGTTTCAGACACTTTGGCCTTCTCCTCCTTGTACTTTCCATGCTCACTCCTACTACATAGCTTTGCAAAAGCTGTTGCCTGTCAGAAATGTCCTTTGGTGGTGGTGGTTTGTGGTGGTTTAGTCGCTAAGTCATGTCTGACTCTTGCGACCTCATGGACTGTAGCCCGTCAAGCTCCTCTGTCCATGAGATTTTCCAGGCAAGAATACTGGAGTGGGCTGCCATTTCCTTCTCCAGGGGATCTTCCTGACCCAGGAATTGAACCCGGATTTCCTACATTGCAGGCAGATGAAGGAAGCCCAAAATGCCCTTTACCCCTGCACTTATACACACACTGGTCTCTTGGTTACTTCTATCTCTGTCTTTGGATACCCATTCAATCAAACCTCCCAATATCCTCTTGACCAGCACAAAATCTGTGTTTTAGTCTCCCTTGAATTTTCACCTCCTACCATCATACCTGGCACATAGTAGATGCTCAATAAATATTGAGCTGAAATGATGAAGGCACTGGACATATGGCAGGGAAGGAAAGCAAAAACTAAGAGAGAATGAAAAAAGGATGGATACATCCAGGGAGCCTTCAAACTCCTTGGAAAAGTAGCCTGGCATTGGGGAGAAATGGGGAGGAGGGGTAAGCAAAAAGATTAAAGGGCAAAGGCAGTGCTAGTGAAAGACAAAATGACAATTATTCAGTCCAACCCAGTCTTCTGCCTTGGAAATAAATGCATTCACAAACTTCTCTGGCCATTTTGAATATTTGATTTCTCTTTTTTCTTCTGTGTCTTTTTCTTATTGACCTGGTGCTGTTTCTTGGGTTTAGTGAAGCTAAATTTTAAACACAATTGACTATACGAATATACTGCAACTTAAGCAAGACTCATTTGCCTGCAGAATCTGATAAAAATTGATAAATGGCATTGGGCACAAGAAAAAGGACCTGCAGGAGTTTACTTGAGTATAAATTCTAATAACTAGTACTTCTATTTTTCCTTTTAAAAATATATATTTCCCTACAGATAAAATCCTTTTAAAATTCTAAAAGCAAAATTGCTCCTCACAATAATTTTGTATTATAGCAAAAGTTTGGAAGCAACTTTAATATTCACAATAGAAAATCTGTTAAATAAATCATAGAATGTAATATGTCACGTAGCAGCTCAAATTGTTTAAGCATAATATTAACTGACAATTCAAGTTGAAAATTGCATACAAACTATAATTGCAGCCACAAAAAAATATATACGTGGGAAAAAGCATGGAAGTAAAAGTATGTTTTCTACTCCTCCATTTTCCAAATGCTTTTTAATGTTATATTATCTTAATTATGGAAAAAATAATGACATGATGTTTAAGTAAAATTACAGCTCAGAAGGCAACTAGTGTTTGATCAAAGTCTTGGTACTCATCATGAGAGAAGCAGATCAACTGAAAATTTACTGTCTTTGTTCATCACTAGGTTTTCACATGCTTTTTCTCAATGCTTAATCAAGTTATTTTTCATTTGCTTTCAGGTAGCTTAGCTGAATCATCTTTCAGCAAGACTTTTACAATAAGACTGAAATTTGATGTATTATTTTTAAATTTCATATTTTGTATAAAATTTCCTCATTTCTTAAAAAAAAAAAAAATGTCACTACCAGTGATGGTGTGGAAGGCAGAGTTTTCGGTGCCCTATAGGAATGCTGTGACTGTCACAGCCAGTCCTCAGATTTTGAAGGTTTTATCAGAGCAGGTGGAAGCATGGTGCATTTGTTTCACCTTTCATTTATTCTCATTGAGTAACTTAATTAAATATATTTTGCTGTCTATATAAATTTTACAAGCAAAAGGATTAATATTTAAGAAGCAATTACTCTGCACTACATGTTTTCATAAACTGTCTCTTCTAATTTATAAGATAAAGATTATTATGCCCATTTTACAGTTGAGGAAGCTGAAGATAAGAGAGTTTAAGTAAACTTCCAAAAGTCCAACAACTAGCCAGTGATTGAATCAAGATTTAAACCCAAGGTTGCACTCTGTCCCCTTTACCCTATGGCTTGCTGCTAAGTCACTTCAGTCGTGTCCGACTCTGTGCAACCCCATAGACAGCAGCCCACCAGGCTCCCCCGTCCCTGGGATTCTCCAGGCAAGAACACTGGAGTAGGTTGCCATTTCCTTCTCCAATGCATGAAAGTGAAAAGTGAAAGTGAAGTCGCTCAGTCGTGTCCGACTCTTAGCGACCCCATGGACTAAAGCCTACCAGGTTTCTTCATCCATGGGATTTTCCAGGCAAGAGTACTGGAGTGGGGTGCCATTGCCTTCTCCAACCCTATGGCGTAGCTAGGCCCTTATCAAACATGAGACAGCCAGAGCAGCAGTGAACAGCCAAGCCCATAGGGGAAAACACTGTCAGAATAGAGTTGAAAATTGTGTATCAAAGGAGATAATAAATATACTAACATGATATATTGGCTATATTTGTGGAATTAAAAGGAGCAAATAATTAGCTTCATATTCTGCACAAATAAGATTCTATAAAATTCTTAAATCACTACTTTCATGGTTTTATTTCCAGAGCATGATTTCAATAATCATGGGATTTAAAATAATTAAAATATTGACTATAAGTAAATCATTTTCAGCAAGCTTTATTTATGGGATGAGGATGTCAAGGTTTATGAAATCAATCTGAATGACTTTGGCCTACAGAGTCAAAGACAAATGGAACAACAGCCAAAGAATACAGCAATAGAATCTGGTACTATGCCAGTATCCTTAGTTTGGTGTTGGTTCATTTGTCTATACCTCTTTCTTGACCACATCTCCATCTTCACTGCCTAATTCACAGACTCTTGTAGGACAAGACTCAAACAGCATGACTTTAAATGGCAGCTATTGTTCTGCTTAATTATCTTGGTGGCAGTAGTCATGGTGATAAGGAAGCCAATGATGGCTGATCATAAATCTAGATAATCAAGGTCCTCAAGTTAATTACTTGGAAATAAATTAACTAGGTTATCTGGAACTACTGCCCATAACTGCTTGTAATAATTTCACCCTCAGTTTCTTATCCTGCAAACCTGGCCTCTATACATCCAGCTTCTCTAGCTATGTTCCCGCTGACAATCCCAGGGGCCAGGCACTCCACACTGCCTGTTCTGAGACCAGAGCCAAACCTGTCAGGATATCGGCTTCCCTAGGATTCCTCAAGAGATAGAACATCAGGAAACAAGCTTATAGGCAGGCAGAGCAACTAAATGGAAGGAAAAGTCCACTGAAAAATTTGAAGCCTAATTTTTATGGTTCAAAGGAATCTGAAGTCAACTTTACATGTTTTTCAAAAATGTAAATTTTTTGAATTATTTTAATTCAAAGCCACTCCTGTTTTTGTGATCATCTGCTATATGCAAAATACTGGTTTCTATCCTTGTGCTCCATTTCACATGCCCAGCAATGTGAAGGAATACTTTTCCTTCTTTGATCAAATTTCTTTGTTAGGTGAGCCAATGTTATTCTCTAAATTGCAGGAAGCAAAATAAAGTTTTGCTTTAAATAAATAGAGCTACAGCAAAATAAAGTTACAGCAGTAATAACTATTAGAGAGAGGTTATTGACTAAGGATATTACCACTGAGTTCATAAAATATTCTTTGGATTGCTTCTATTAAATGTTGAATTAATATAAAGTAACATTTATCACATGGTAACATACAGAGAGAGCTTTCCAGGTATCGCTAGTGGTAAAGAACCTGTCGGCTAATGCAGGAGACATAAGAGACTCAGGTTCAATCCCTGAAGATCCCCTGGAGGAGGGTATGGCAATCCACTCCAGTATTCTTGCCTGGAGAGTCCCATGAACAGAGGAGCCTGGCAGGGTACGATCCATAGAGTTGCAAAGAGTCAGACACAATTAAGCCAACTTAGCACACACACAAAACATACAGAGAATGATGACAAAATAAACATCTGAGTACCCTTCACTAAGATTAAAAAATAAAACAACTGGAATTTTTGAAGCCCCTGAGGATTCTTCCTAAACTGCGTCCCCCTCCCTGCTCCAGCCCCCACCCAGAGATAACCACCCTCCTGTTTATTATTCCCTTGCTCTTCTTCATGAGTTAATCACATCTGAATGCTTAAACAATACATTGTTTACTTCTGAATGTTTGAAGACTTTATACAAATGGAAACATACCATATGAATTGTTCTGCAGCAGGCTTTTTTCACCAAACATGATCCCATGATTTATCAAGTTATTGGTGCTGATGTGAGTAGCTGTAGCTCATTCTGTCTGCTGTGTAGTATGCCATTATATGAAGATACCACCATTTATTCATCCAGTCTACTGCCCATAGATATTAGTGTTATTTCCAGTTTTGTACTGACAATGCTGCTGTAATACTTCTTGTGCATCTGCCTATGTACATATATACAAATATTTCTTAGGCTGTACACCTAACGAAAATAGTTGGTTCAAAAGTATGCACAGCTTCTACTTCACTGCACAATGCCATCGTTTTCCAAAGCAGTTGTAGATGTGATTCCATTGCTCTCGAGTTTGGGGGTTTTCAGTTCAGTTCACTCGCTCAGTCATGTCCAACTCTTTGCAACCCCATGGACAGCAACATGCCAGGCTTCCCTGTCCATCACCAACTCCCGGAGTTTACTCAAACTCACGTCCATTGAATCAGTGATGCCATCCAACCATCTCATCCTCTGTTGTCACCTTCTCCTCCCACCTTCAATCTTTCCCAGCATCAGGGTCTTTTCAAATCAGTCAGTTCTTCACATCAGGTAGCCAAAGTATTGGAGTTTCAGCTTCAGCATCACTCCTTCCAGTGAATATTCAGGACTGATTTCCTTTAGGATGGACTGGTTGGATCTCCTTGCTGTCCAAGGGACTCTCAAGAGTCTTCTCCAACAACACAGTTCAAAAGCATCAATTCTTCAGTGCTCAGCTTTCTTTATAGTCCAACTCTCACATCCATACACGACTACTGGAAAAACCATAGCTTTGACTAGACAGACCTCTGTTGGCAAAGTAATGTCTCTGCTTTTTAATATGCTGTCTAGGTTGGTCATAACCTTTCTTCCAAGGAGCAAGCACCCTTTAATTTCATGGTTGCAGTCATTCATACATCTGCAGTGATTTTGGAGCCCCACCCCCAAAAAAACAAACTCTGTCACTGTTTCCATTGTTTCCCCATCTATTTGTGATAAAGTGATGGGACCAGATGCCATGATCTTAGTTTTCTGAATGTTGAATTTCAAGCCAATTTTTTCACTCTCCTCTTTCACTTTCATCAAGAGGCTCTTTAGTTCTGCTTCACTTTCTGCCATAAGCATGGTGTCGTCTGCATATGTGAGGTTACTGATATTTCTCCTGGCAATCTTGATTCCAGCTTGTGCTTCATCCAGCCCAGCATTTCTCATGATGTACTCCGCATATAAGTTAAATAAGCAGGGTGACAATATACAGCCTTGATATACTCCTTTCCTTATTTGGAACCAGTCTGTTGTTCCACATCCAGTTCTAACTGCTGTTTCCTGACCTGCATTACAGATTTGTCAGGAGGCAGGTCAGGTAGTCTGGGATTCCCATCTCTTTAGGAATTTTCCGCAGTTTATTGGGGGTTTTAATTTTTATTTATCCAGAGGATATTGTGCTTTTAATTCTCATTTTTCAGATTAATAAGGCCATGTGTACTTCCCTAGTTCTTTCCTGTGAAATGCCTGTTCAATAACGTGGCCCATTTTTCTACTGAATTTTTGTCTTTTTCTTATTGGTGTAGGAATTCTTTATAAAAGCCTCTATTTTCTTTAATTTAAAGACTTAATAGAAGATAGAATGTTAACCATAGAGAATGGCTGAAAACAAAATGAGAGAACTGTAAGATAAACTGAAAGAAATATCTCAAAATCCAGAGAGAAAGTATAAAGAGATGGAAATCATAAAAAAAAGGATCAGAGTTACATGTGAATAATAAGTGTTCCAGGAGAAGCAAAAGAGATGGAGGAGAGAAATAGCAATAAGACTTCCTTTCCTGACAGTATAGTAGACCAAATACTGAGACCAATGCTCCTGCAGCAATAATTTTAAATGCTTATAAATTATAAAAAGGGGCTTCCTTGGCTCAGTGGTAAAAGAATCTGCCTGCAATGCAGGAGCCACAGGAAATGCGGGTTCGATCCCTGGGTCAGGAGGATCCCCTGGAGGAGGGCCTGGCAACCCACTCCAGTGTTCTTGCCTAGAAAATCCCATGGACAGAGGAGCCTGGTGGGCTACAGTCCACAGGTTCGCAAACAGTCAGATACAACTGAAGTGACTGAGCACACATGTACATACATAAACTATTAAAAACTTTTGTTAAGTCTCTGTTAACATTTTGTCTGTTTATTGTGTACAAATAGCTTCTTCCAGTTTACTTGTATTTTCACTTTATGATATCTTTTCATAGACAAAAGTTCTTAATTTTAGTATGATCTCAGTCAGCAATTTTCTGAGCATTCTGAAATCCCTTCCTATCCCAAGTTCAAAAGGGTAGGCTCCGGTACAGGTAATTTACATACAGCCGTAGGTTTGCCTCTCACAACTAAATCTTTAATCACCTGAAGTTGATTTTTGTTTGTGGTGTGAACTAGGCACCTCTTTTTTTCTGTATGGAAAACCAATTGCTCAGCACCTTTCATTGAATAGTTTTTCCTTTCCACACGATCTAAAAGTACACATGTATCCTGTATTAGGTTTCCACACATGCATGGATATGTTCCTGCATCTCTATTCTGTCCCTCCAGTCGTTCTGTCTACCTCAGACAAACACCACACCGGAGCTTACCAACTTTAGCATGATAATGCATCTTGATTTCTGGAACAAAAGTCACCCGCCTTGTTCTTTTGTAATCAGGATTGTATTTGCTACCCTTAGATGTTTGCACTCCCATATACATTTTTAGAATTAGCTTGTCCAATCATTCCTATCCTACTTCCCAAAAAACTCTTATGATTTCTTATTGAAATTTTATGAAAGCTATTACTTAATTTGTGGTAAATTTCTGTCTTTATGTCACCAAGTCTTTCTCTGAATATGATTCTCCAAACGATTCGTACAATATAAGTAGAACTTACCTATAAATCATCAGAGCCTGGTATTTCCATTTTGAGGATATTTTGTATTGATTCAATTTTTTAATGATTTAGAACTATTCAGATTTTCCAGTTATTTCAAAGCAGTATCAATAAGCCATAAGTTTGTAGGAATTTCCTTATATATTTGAGTAAAAATTTCCTATATATTTGAGTAAATTATATATCAAAGTTTTAAAATATCCTGCTATAAAGTTGTCTTTAATATCCTCTATCATCTTTCTAATTCATTCTGTATCTATATCTTTGGTTTTTAAATGCCTGATATTTGAGTCTTTTCTAGTTTTTTATTCTCATCAGAGGTTTGTCCATTTCATTAGTCTTTTCAAAAATTAACCTTTGATTTCATTGATTCTTTAATATAATGCATCTTTTATTCCATTTATTTTTACTCGTGTTGTCTTCCTTAAACTTTCTTTTAATATATTCTATTAATCTTTTAATAACTCCTTACATTGGATGCCTAGCACATTAATTTGCAAGCTCTCTTCTTATCTAATATAAACATCTATGTAGTTCTAGATTATGTAGTTCTATCTGTTTTGCTTTAGCTGTAGCCCACATAGTTGATCTATATAGGTTTTCTTCTCATTCAATTCTAAACGAATCCTAATTTCTATCATGTTTTATTCTATGACCCATAAGTTCTTTGGAACTATATTTTCATAATATTTTTAATTTTAATTTTAAAATTTAATATTAAAATTTTTTTTAATATTTTTATTTCCATATGTAGAGTCATTCTAGCTATTTTTAAAATTATTTCTATCACTGTTGCACTGCTGCTGCTGCTGCTACTAAGTCGCTTCAGTCGTGTTCGACTCTGTGCGACCCCAGAGACGGCAGCCCACCAGGCTCCCCCGCCCCTGGGATTCTCCAGGCAAAAACACTGGAGTGGGTTGCCATTTCCTTCTCCAATGCATGAAAGTGAAAAGTGAAAGTGAAGTCGCTCAGTCATTTCCGACTCAGCGACCCCATGGACTGCAGCCCACCAGGCTCCTCCATCCACGGGATTTTCCAGGCAAGAGTACTGGAGTGGGGTGCCATTGCCTTCTCCGACTGTTGCACTAGAGCCAAGTAATGTGGCCAACACAAAGTCTCTTCTCAAAGGCTCTTTAGGTTACAAGGATATCCTATCTTATGCGAATGATTCACATAATCTTCTATTCCTTCTATATTTTTCACTAAAGAATTGTATCAAATGTAATATGTTAATGGATCAGGTAAAAAGAAATGAGGATTAGATATTAAAGTATCATTGGGAAATTGATCTGGTAATTTAAAGGCAGGAGTAAAAACAAAGAACTTCTACTTTTGTTTCCATAATTTTACTCTCATCATTATTCTCTTATCCATAAAGTACTAAGATTTCCTGTGAATTAATAAGCTGACAATAATAACATTAGGTTCATAGACAAAACCCCTTATGTTAATTTTTATGACTCTATTAAGCATGACTGTCATTTGTTCCCATGAGCACATTTCTCCCAAAGGAACATATACTTTAAAAGAATGAAAACAGAATAATAATTAATCAAATTGAACCATATATATATATATATATATATATACCTACTAGTTCAAAGGAAAAAAAAAAAACCATGAGATCTGGAACTAGTAGAAGATGAGGTTATACACACATCTCAAAAACACAGAAGACTTTGGCGGGCAGAAGGCAGAATAATAGCTGTTTGAACCCTTGCCACTCCCAGCTCGACCATATGAGATGACAGACCGAGTGCTCCTGGAGCAGAGATACATAGCAACTCTGCCTCTTTCAGCTCAGCTGGCATTCAGCAATCCATTTCCCCACAGATTCACTTCCTAGTACCTAACAGAAGGCACTTTTCCTTGAAGTCTGGAAACTAAAGCTCTCAGTGCCATTGAAGTTTGACATTTTTCTAGAAGGAATACTAAATACATTAGCAGTAAAATGCAGTGGGTGCTGATAGGAAGAGAAAAGCCAGGAGTCTCTTCTAGCCATGGTTCTCTGATTTATTTGGTTTCACTTGGCCATGGAGCCTCCCTGTGCTGGCTGCCTCACAACCTAAGCATATTGAAGCCATTTCTAGCCCACATAAAAGGAAAATACTTTGTGAGTATAATAAATGCAAGAGACTGAGCTTACAAAGGTGAATGCATTCTGGCTCTCACTCCTGAGCAGCTCAATATTCACTGGGCCAGAGAGGCATAAATATAAATAGTGTGCTAAGTATTACGGTTATTATGGTTATGTTTCTGAAGGGCCTCCCTCAAATACACATAATTCTTTATTCACACCTTCCTTCCTTCTCTTTCCTACACCTTCCTGTGCCCCTCACCTCTCTGACTGCTTTGTGACCCTTGGCAGACCTGTCTTCTTGCCCTTTCCTAGTTCTAATACGCTAGCTAGGTTTTGTTTCTCTGACAACCTAAAGAGTCTCATTAAAATCCACAGTTCATGGTTATACAAATGATGTCTGGATCTAAACTTTCGTCTCCTCTACCACCTCTTTTTTTTCAACTCCTGTTTATCTAACATCAGAAATGCTGGGAGAGCTTCGGAACCAGTCTCTTAGCCTCCAGGTATAAACCATCCCAAACTGTCAACCACACTAACATGAGGCATCTTTCTAAAGAAGCAGACCCCAACCTCTTTGGCACCAGGGACTGGTTTCTTGGAAGACAATTTCCCCAAGGACTGGGAAGGTGGGGATGGTTTGGGGATGATTCAAGTGCATTATATTTACTGTACACTTTATTTCTAATCTAATGTCACTGCTGATCTGACAGGAGGTTCAGGTCTGCAGCCTAGAGGTTGGGGACCCTTGTTCTAAAGTGCAACCTAATTATATCACTCTCTTACTAAATTCTTCTAGTGGCTCCTCTAACTTCAGAAGACATATAAGACCCTTTATCTCTGAACCCTGCTTATCTAATGAGTTCACTACCTGTCATCCTCCACCCACTGGATGCTGGAATCCAACCACATTCAGCTACCCTATCCTCTCACATTCTGTCTGGATACTATTCACCTTATCAATTGTTTGCTCATTGGAGACTTAATCCAGTCTCTTACTGGACCCTTTAACCATCACCACTTAAACCAAGTCATGGCCACATTGGTTTTATTAAACATAAATTAAAATCATTTATGCTCATAAATCAAAACATGTATGCTCATAAATCACAGTCCTGAGTCAATAAATCCATCACCAATCCACCAGTTGCCCAGTTCAAGGAATGCCCAATACAATGATAGCCATTTTGCCAAATATTAATCCATTTGCAAATTGACCTTTTTGGTGAATTTATCAAATTTAGTTATGCACCAAAAACACAGTTCTATGGATTAGCAGGGACCAAAAGGCTTCAGGGAACCCAGATTTGGGGCCTTCAGACCCTCTGTTTCTCAGTCTCTACAATCATTGTCCCTCCATCTCTCTGCCTGTCTGCCCTTCTGTCTGTGTTCCAGACACCCTCTGCCTCCAGACTCCCCTGTTCTCTGGTCTTCCTCCCCTTTCCCCACCCAGCCATGCCCTACTGCTCTCTGTGTTCTTTGTTTCCTTTCCTCTCTGCCCCTGGGTTTCCCTCTCTCTAGGATCAGAAAGTTCGACTGCATTACGCTGATTCTGCTCTTCATTTTACCCCCAGGAGAGGGTCCCACCTGCTCTATCCAGATCCCTCCTGTTTCAATAACAGGACAAGAGCAGAGACAGATAAACATTTTGTTATAAGGACAAAACTGTTGTTGTTCAGTTGCTACGTCATGTCCAACCCTTTGCAACCCCATGAACTGCAGCACACCAGGCTCCCCAGTCCTTCACTGTCTCCTGGAGTTTGCTCAAACTCATGTCCATTGAGTCAGTGATACCATCCAATCATCTCATCCTCTGTCTCCCCCTTCTCCTCTTGCCCTCAGTCTTTCCCAGCATCAGGGTCTTTTCCAAAGGACAAAATAAAACTGTACAAATAAAACAATAGAAACTTGAAAAAGATATTAAAAACTCCCACCAAAATCAATGACTGTATTCTTATGAATAGTTAAAAGAAACAAATTTTTGTTAATTGATAAAGTTGCCAAATCTGTCAAAGTAGTCAATGTGAAACTTGCCACAAGAATTTCAGTGATGCTAAAATGTTAGCAAAACAGCAAATGACTCTAAAAAGGACTTGAAAAAAAAAATCATTATACATGGAAAGGTTCCCAAGTGAAATGCTACATTTTTGCTATATTAGAAGAATATATTCATACACAGATTCCAAAAGATACATCTATGAATATATTCATAAGAATATGTTTATAAAGAGAATAAACCTCCCTAGGAAACTTACTTAGCTTTAAAAAAAAATCAAACAGATCTTAAAATACTGTTGAAAAGAACATATTCATAAGAAGAATATAATTGAATGTACTTTTAAAATATCATTTAAAAATATTCATAAGAAAATATACTCATATCAATTTACTATACTTAAAACAATGCTCGTTAAAATAAGTCTTTTTCAAATCTGTGATTAAGTGGGCAAATTATTCATTTAGCAAAGTAATCCTTCAATAAACTGGCAAATGGGCTAATCTTGTACATCAGCCATTCAATAACCAAAACTTCATCAAACTGGCCCCTAGCATGTTGACTTGCTTCCCTTCTGTACTCACTATAATAAGTCTCCTTATGATGCATTGTAATGATTGGGTCTCACCCAACTCCCTCAGGACATCTTATTCACTTTGTATTCCCAGAACTTGGCAGAAAATGTTTCATCTTATGAAGACTAAAATGTTGACAAACCTTTACCCTACCTTAACCTGAAGTTTTCTTCCTGCAGGCTAAATACCAAGGTAATCTGAATTTAAATGGGTAAGCCCAATGAGAAAAAAAATTTTTGCACATTTCACATTTTATGTCCAAGTTTGTAAATGTACAGCCTCATAAATAATTTGCTTATGAATCATAGGAATAATACAAATCATAGGAATAACATCAGACTTTAAGCTTCTAGTAAAATATGGAACTTGAAATAAAATCGTATTGTGTCGACTTTTTCTTGGGGTAAAAATATAGCTTTATTGGACAATCAAAATTTATATGCAAAATATTTTATTATACTTGAATTGGCCTTGTAGTTTTACGAATAACTCACATTCTCCCAAAGGATTTGGGCAGGATGCTCCATATATATGTAGAAAAGACTGCACATACGTGCTATTCATTGTTGCAAACACGTTTAAGTGTTGCTTTGTATTCACCATATTTATTCATGGTTCAGGATGAACCATGAAGCCACAACTGCTCCAACAGAGCTTAAATATACTGCTTTTCCAGGACATATCAAGGCTAGATTTCCTTCAGACTAACAAATTCAAATTCCTGCTCTGTACCTGCTGTTGCATATCCCTCATATTTGAAACTGATTTTGTAGTTGTGCCCCATACTCATCATTCCTCCTTAGAGGTCTACTTCAGTGAACTATACTAACCTTCTCTTATTTCTCCCCCAACCCCCTCGTAAGTAGATTCACAGAGAATAGACACAAAGGGTCAAAGAGAGATGAATCATCCACTCTGTTAGTCGTGGCAGTGTGTGCGTGTATGCTAAGTCACTTCAGTCGTGTCCAACTCTGTGCAACCCTATGGACTGTAGCCCACCAGGCTCCCCTGTCCATGGCATTCTCCAGGCAAGAGTAGTGGAGCGGGTTGCTATTCCCTTCTCCAGGGAATCTTCCCAACCCAGGGATCAAACCCATGTCTCCTGCAGCTCCTGCATTGCAGGCGGATTCTTTACTGCTGAGCCTCCTGGGAAGCCCCCATAGTGGCAGAGTAACAACCAGTATACAAGGCTTCCTTGTATGAAGCATGATGTTTAGGCCTGATACCCAAAATATAACATCATGTTCCTTCCCCCAGCTCTGAAGACAACTCGGCATGGGAGGGGCACCTCACTAACCCACTTAGTCTCAGACAGTGGGCACTCCCTCCCCAACCTGGGGCTTATAGAAGGCCGCTTATACCAGGCCTGAACAAAGGCAAGTGCAAGAGGATAGGGAAAGGATTATGCCACAAGATCAATAAACAGTGATCTTCAAACCAACAAAAGGTAGACAGGGCCTCTGACAGTCAGGATCTCATTTATCTCACCAATCAGATCAGTCACTCCTCACCTGAACTCAGGACACTATGTCTGTCAGGGAGAAAATCTATAAATGAACAATCAGCCTCTCCCTTCTTAGCCAAGGCAACAAAAGTCCCCTCTTTGGAATCCTGAAGAACAGGGAAATAAGGACCCCTGCTGTAACACCCTCTACCATTTCCCCAGTCACTCAAGCCAAGTTCTTGAGCATAAATCTAAACTATACCCTTTTTTTCACTTCCTCGTCATCCCCTATATTTTATCAGTCACCAAGTCCTAAAGTTTTGTCTCGTAGATATTTCTCCATACATCCTTTTCTCTCCATCTCTCCCACCTGATTCCTACATCGTGCCCTCATCAACCTTTGCCAGCACTGCAGTAACAATGCCCTAATTCTTTTTTCTGATTTAAGTCTGGTTCTGTCTTTAATCTAATCTCCACTCTTCAGCCAGAGTGATCATTCTGAAACTCAATTCTGTCATGTCACCCTCTACCAGCTTCCCATTAATTAAAGGGTAAAAGCCAAGCTCCTTAAATGGGCTACAAAAGCTCTTCATAACCTACTACCTTTCCAAAATTACTTGCCCCATTTTCACTGTCCCACACTCATCCTACTAATGGTAAAACTGGTATGGTTTCTTGCAGTCAGCAAGTAGTTGTAAATCTCCATCCTTTGTTCATGTGACTTCTTCTGTCTGAAATGCCCTTGGCTTCATGTCTCATTGGGTTAACTCTGATTCAATCTTGAATATTCTGTTTAAGGTATTTCTCCTCCAGCAAGGCTTCCCTGACCTCAATCCTTGCTCCCTGTCCTCATCCCTCAGGCTGGGAAAATTATTCCTCTTCTACACTCACTCTGTGAATGGCTCTGGCACTGAGTTTACTACCCTGTGTTGATTTTTTTTTTTTTCATGTCGGTCTTCCTATTGGGTAAGGGCCACATGCCCAGAAACTAGAGATTACTAGCACTCAAAATAAGTTTGTGGACTATGTATTTTCTATTGCTTCAAATCATTCATTCATCCTTTAACTTACCCATTAATTCAATTATCACTTACTGATGAATTTCATGAGTATGTCCTATCTCACTCACCCAGGTTCATTTTGCTGAATAATATCCTGATTTCCCAGATGTGTTTAGCCTGCGTGGAAACCAATCATTTTCCCTCTTCTCTACACATTCCAAAGCATGTGAAGAACATTTGTTAACTATTTCCAAATTGTGATTTGTTTTTAAATTACCCATTTGAATCATTTTTATATGCTTCTTGTTCTAGTGAGAGAACTGACTGATTACTCTGCGTCTTTTTATGGGTATAGACTGGCATAAGTGATGCAGTGGAACAGCCTACTATTCTGTATCTGAGACTGTGCTTCCTCCTTTCTGGCTTCCACCTGCAAGAAATTCAAATCTCAGTATAGTCATTAGAATTAAATACATGTTGATAAATAACAACAGGGAAGTAACATCAGTTTATTATTTTACAGCAGGTCTTTGAAGCCATTCAGACGGCCTTTTCTTGTTTCTAAGTCTGGCTTTAGATGAATGGGCACTGATTTTTTTTTATTCAGGTTCATAGAGAATAAAGTTTAAGAGCTTTCATATAAATCTTATATTTTCCAAATAAAATCTCAGAAAAGAATGGGGAAACTTAGGGAATGGGTGGTGGCCAGTCTGTGGAAGTCAGAGGCAGGGCAAACCAGCTTGTCCAGAAGCACTGGGCTTGGGAGCTGGAGAGTAATGAAAATGACAGGCTCTCAGAGCTTCTTCCTCATCCACTCGATGAGGAGAAAGAATGGCCAAGAGTGACTGAGAGTAGGGAGGAGCTGGGAAGGCATGGCCATGAAAAGATGAGGAACAAAGGCCTCTATTCAGCTATGATCCTCCTACTACAAAGGACCCGCTCCTCGAGGAAAAAATTTGTATAAACTATATCATGAAGAAAACTTTTAAATAATAATGACAATAAGCTAATTGATTAATTTTTTACTTCAGTAACCAGATTGATATGTGTGTGTGTTAGTCACTCAATCGTGTCTGACTCTTTGCCACCCCATGGGATTCTCCAGGCAAGAATACTTGGGTGGGTTGCCATTTCCTTCTCCAGGGGATCTTCCTAACCCAGAGATCAAACCCAGGTCTCCTGAATTGCAGGCAGATTGTTTACTATCTAAGCCACCAAAGAAAATTAATATATACTCTTCATTAAACACTTTTGGAAACATGCTATGTGGGTGCTCTCACCCTTCTGCAGGGAATCAAAATATCTTAACAACCAGCCCAGAATGAACATGCCACCAGAATGTATGCCTGCTGTTAACTCCAGTAAGGCCATCCTGGAGCATGAAGCTGAATAGAAGCCCCAAATATACATACAATTATACAAATAACAGATATCTCTTTCCTCCTCTGCAAAGTTCCACATTGGATTCTAGTTCTTTTTCAAGCAAGCAGAGTGACTTGTCATGAAAATTTGAAAGGAAAATCTGAAGTCTGTCTCATGCATGTTGACTTTTCATCTGAGGATTAAAATAAAAATGGCATAAGAGTTTTTTCCTTCATTTTCATCATTCTATCTGTCCTCCTCTCTATTCCCGGGCCCTGAAAACTGGCCACTCCCCCACCAAACTCAGTCCTGCACCCTAAAATCCAAAGCTCCCTTCTCAAAACAGAAACCGGAGAAGATCCCCATGGCTCCTTGCTCTCCTGCCTTCCCAGAATCCCTGCCTTCCTACCTATACTTTTCCCATCTCTCTCCCACCAGCCAGCACCTCCAGCAATTTTTCACTTCTTTTCTGCCTTCTCCTTCAGACCTAGTTTCAAATTCAACCCTCCACTAAGAAGCTTTTTACTTCATTCACTCCTTTGCCATTCTGTCTTTTAGGAATTCTTTGGAGAAAACAGCAGTTTGGGATGTTCTGATGTCCATGTCATAAAGCTGTAGCTCCCCACACCATTTTTATATGGGAACACTTGTTAAATACTTCAAGTCAGTCATTCTCCACCTACTTATGTCATCTTATTTAACCATAACAGTGTAGTTACACATTATATCCACTTTTCAAGGAACTAGGAATTAGAAAGAATAAGGAAGTTGTAGAGCTCACACAGCTAGTAAGCCATGAAATCAGGTTTTGAACTAGGAGACAGTGACTCCAATCTGTTTTGTTTTTTTAATCATTGAAAAATTTTACAGATAGTAATAAAACTATCCAAACTTTTGGAGTCTGGCCTTGATCTGACTGACATTTTTGTAAACTTGCTTAAATGTTTACCATACAAGAAAAGAAGGCTGGGTCACCACTGGACATCTCCACATTTCTAACAAATCTCAAGTCAACAGAGCTCTAAGCAACCCTATGCTTAAGAATGTTAACCAGACTAAATTCTGTCTATTACTACCGAGGGAAAGTAAAACATTAATTTGATAGTTTCCTGATATATGTTGCCATTTATTTGAAGTAATGTTCCATTAGGTATTAGGGCTATAGAAAGATCAGTGATGATCAGCTGGGGGTTGGCAAAGGAAACAAACCCAAAGCATTATCTAAACAACTGAGGGCACTGCTTTCTTTCTTCAGACTTAGAAAAAAGAAAAAGTATTGACAGCTAGACATACACCCCAAGTAAAGATGGGAGACTTGTTTCTGCTCAGGGTTGGGCGTGTGTATGTGTTGGGATGCAGTGGTCACGTGCTGGGGTCCAACTGCACTCAGGCAGGTTTGGAGGGCCCCTCTCGATCTCTCTGCCTTGGGAAGGCCTGTGCAGAGACTTATTCTTTAGGGCTGTAGTGACTAACTGTGAACTTCATGTAAAACTGTATTATTTTCAACCTCAGAAATATTTACCAAAAAATCAGGGACCACGACCTCCTGGACAAAAGGAAAACTGTCACAGCACTGAAAGCAGGAGAGGACCGGGCCATTCTCCTGGGACTGGCCATGATGGTGTGCTCCATCATGATGTACTTTCTGCTGGGAATCACACTCCTGCGCTCATACATGCAGAGGTAACACCCCTGGGTGCTTGGGATGCTGTCTTTTGTCTTCCTTCTCCATCCTCCCACACAGCTTACCAATTCCGAGGTCCTCTTTCTTACCTTCTTTGCTATGAACCACTTAGAGCAGTGCCTGGCACATACTACTGTCAATGAAGTTGTCTAATAATAACGATAAAAATAGCTCTATGTGTAAACCACCTACTATGTGCCAGGGACTTGCCGTACATTACTTTTTAAATTTTCACAACTATTCTATAAGGTAAGTATATATATACTCATAAAATTAGCAAAATTGAGGTTCAAGAAAGATCTAATATGCAGTGTCATTATTGTTGTTCAGTCACTAAGTCATGTCCAATTCTTACAACCCCATGGACTGGAGCCCGCCAGGTTCCTCTGTCCATGGGACTTCTCAGGCTAGAATACTGAAGTGGATGGTCATTTCCTTCTCCAGGGGATATTCCTAACCCAGGGATCAAACCCAGGTCTCTAGCATTAGCAGGCGGATTCTTTACTAGTGAGCCAGCTTTAGTATTTGGCAGGAAGAGCCAAGGTTCAAACCTACATCCTGTTAATTTCAGAATCCCTGTTCTTGGCTCTTAACACCTCTGTCCATTCTCCACCCGCGTTCCTTTTCCTCCACAGCCCTCTCTTCCATCACCCCACACACTAGCAGTTCTCAGCTGCACATTTCAACTTCCTGAGAATCTTTTTAAAATATTGACACCCAGGCCCCACCACCATCATTCCATAATGTCAGATTTAATTGGTCTGGAGTGGGACCCAGTCACCAGTAACTTTTAAAGTTCCCCAGGTGATTCTAACAGGCTGAAAAACACTGCTATGCACTTTTTCAAAATTAATAATCTAGTTTTATTGGGGGATAATTGCTTTACAATATTGTGTTGATTTCTGCCATATATCAACATGAATCAGCCATAGGTATACATACGTCCCCTCCCTCTAAAATCTCCCTCCCACCTCCCACCTCATCCCACCCCTCTACATTATCGCAAGGAGCTCAAATCTGGTGTTCTTTGCACTTTCTAAAATAACAGATTTTGAACTTTTCTTATTTAAGTATTTCCCCTGGGTTTACCAAACAGATAGAGACAAACACTGAGTTGGCACGTGTGTTCCTCCTTAGTAAGCCATGAAACTCCCCAGTGTTTCTAGCTGTTGTCCATATTGGACACTCTGAGCATGGGAAAGCCCAGCATTGCTTAACTAATCAAGAAAGTCTCATGACGCTTCAGTTTAAAGAAATGAGGCCCTTTCAAATGAAAAACTGAGGTTTCAATCCAAAAGAGAATCAAACCATTTTGTGGCATTCATTTCCCCACTTAAATTAATACTTTCATTTTAGAAGCAAATCTAGTTGAAACACAGTAATTTGCTAAAATTAAGGCGTCATCTTTCCCATTTATGGCTGCTCTACTCTTTCTCTGATGCTTTCAGCTCTACTCCTTCTCAGTGAAGGCATGGATGCCTCTGGCCACAGAGTTCACTGATTCCAAAACCGTTTTCCAATACTCACAAATGCTTAGCACCATCTAAGACTTTTTTTTTCTTCCTTGTATAAGCAAAATCTGACCACTCAAGTCCCCAGAAAATTTGCCACACCAGAGGGGGTCAGGGCTTGAATCCTGGCTCTGTACAAAATTGGACATGAAAAGGGAGCCTTATTAACACATGTCCAGCAAAAAGAAGAGCTATTAATCTGCAAAGAAACATGCTATTTTCTAATCACTCTGGTAATCAGTTTATATCCAGAAGTGAAACATCGATTCGGGGTACATTACTTCCTAATCACAATTATTACTCTTGATCACAAAATTATAAATAGTTTAGAATGAAAAGCTGACCAATGGGCAGCTCGAGGGGTTTTCTTCGTTTGTTTGTTTAATCTTTCTAACTGAGAGGTCTCAGGACATGGATAGGAATCCACTAAGCTCATATAATAGCCTCTTTTCCACTGTGGGGGAGCAGTGCAGTACCACACAATGGGCCTGGGCTTTAGAGAAATACAGGACTGGATGGAGTCACAATTTCCACCACCTAGGAGCTATGTGTCTTTGCATGCATTTGACTTCTCTGACCGTCAATTCACTCTCCTTTAAAAGAATTTCATATCCAACATATAAGACAAAAAAGACAATGTATGTAAAGCATCAATTAGGATGAAAGGGGTACAATAACTGATGGCTCTTGGTATAATCAAAAGGTGAAGTTATCTTTTCTCCATTTTTAGGAAGACCTTAAAGAAATGCATCATTGCCCTTTCACCTATCGCACCAGACCTTAAGCCCCTCCACCTTTCCTTCATCTCTCCTCCCCTTCTCCCTTACATCTTCTCTGCCTGCAAAGTAGACAGGCATTGTGAGGCGAGGACCAAGGCATGACAGGAAGCAGGTTACAACGTAGAAATGCAGGGTGGGTACAGGCTCTGATGTAAAAAGATGCTGCCTTACCCTTACTGGTGAATTTTATAAGGAAAAAAATCTAATTTAAATCAAGCATTGGAAAAGATGATACTATATTTGATAGAAATCATTGGAAAAGTTCTCAGATGCCAGGCAAAATTTATCTATGTTTATATTGTAGTTAGCTTGTGGCTCAGCTGGTAAAGAATCCGCCTGCAATGTGGGAGACCTGGGTTCAATCCCTGGGTTGGGAAGATCCTCTGGAGAAGGGAAAGGCTACCCACTCCAGATTCTGACCTGGACAATTCTATGGACTGTATAGTCCATCGGGTTGCAAAGAGTTGGACATGACTGAGCAACTCTCACTTTGACAAAGCTGCTCTATGCAAAGGCATACACGTTACAAGTAGGTTGTATTATAGATTTGGAAGATTCTTCAGGTCAAGGAACTGACAAGTGATCTCCTCTGCTTCCAGTTTCTGTGCCCTTAGCATGTGTGCTTACTCTTCTCCTCTCTATGTAGTGTATGGACCGAGGAGGCTCAGTGCACCTTGCTGAATGCATCCATCACAGAAACATTTAACTGCTCCTTCAGTTGTGGTCCGGACTGCTGGAAACTCTCTCAGTATCCCTGCCTACAGGTGTATGTTAACCTGACTTCTTCCGGTGAAAAGCTCCTTCTCTACCACACAGAAGAGACAATAAAAATCAATCAGAAGGTAGGAGCTTGGCACACACTGCATCTCATTCACCCTCATGTAGCTCCACACCAGTTCATCTCTCTCTGTAGTTCCTCTGTGCCAGCGTTTCAAAGCAAACATGCCACTACAAAGTCGACCTTGCCTCATCCAGTCACAGAGTTCATTGCACTACTTGACCCTTGCTTGAGAAACATTTATTTTCTGTGCAAGTCATGGTCAAACCAGTCCCCATTGTGTAGCAGTGAAGGTTTAGCCTTTACATCCATTTAGAAGGGTAAACATCATATCCTTATTGATACACAAATAGATTAAATTTTTCAAAGCAAATGTGAAGCTTAATCAGAGTTATATAAGCCAAAAAAAAAAACAAAAACCCAACAGGTATTTGTCATATACCTGGGAACCATGGAGTTAAATTGTATTTTGCTTTCCCAAGGTCATTGTCACTTAGTTCTATGGTCTTGGAGATGTAACTTAACCTCTCTGAGCCCCAGTATCTTCTTCTCTAAAAAGGTAATAACAATGACCATCTTGCAAGGTCATTGTGAGAATGAGAAGAGAGTACAGAGAGTGCCCAGCAAAGCACAGGCAAGACCTTCAATCCATGGTCACAGTATGTGTGCCTGTGCCTATTTCTTCATATATGTTAGGTTCATCGAGGCTGAATTTTCCAGCACTAATATATTCAAATGCACCTGTTAAATGTTTAGTATCTCTGCATTAAAGCTGCAAATAAAACTTGCATTTAAAAGGTCTGGGATAACCAGTAAAGTGTCAGCAGAATCAACCTGCCATTATCAATTTTAAGTTAAATACATTGTGTTTTCGATTTATGGCAGCAGTATTTTCATATGCCAAGACAACCTGATGCCATTCTCTAATAGGACAATTGGCCCTCGTCACCAGGATACAACTCTCACAACTCTAGTCTTTCTTGTAAAAACTCTACAATTATCAGCAGTTAAATGATACAGATTATATGTATTGAAAAAACTCAATAGCTGTGGAGCATGGTACTAGAACATAGGATTTGCTTTCTGATATATTAACACAAATAAGGAAACCCTTGCCTTTTGGTTACATTAACTTAAAAGAATTCTTGCAAATATCTCTGAAGACACAAGGTCAGCTCTGATTTCATTTGTGGAAAAGAACACAAACAATACCAGTCTTAATCCTATTCTACAAATATACATAGCTAGTTCTCCCACAAAATATGTTTTTCGAGATCCCTCAAGTCAAGTTTTTAAATAAAAACTGACCTGTAATTATGGATACTTATAAAATTCTCAAATCTCCAAGAAATTGAAAATTGGCCAAAACTGAATAGACATGAAAAACTGAAACATATTTCCATTTTCTTGTCTTGATGTTTTATTAGTACAGCCCTGTGAATGCAATATGTAAGCTATAAACTGGGAGTGAAACTACCATAGAAAGTCTCCGCTAAAATTTTAGAACCAGTATTTTGTCTGCCGTCAGCATGATACTAGGTCATCGTTTAGTTTATTTACCTTGTTTTTAACTGTGAGACATGCAAGAAATGACAAAGTGCAGCTTAAGCACCTATAGAGATCCTCTAAGGAATTACTATGAAAGCAAAGAAATAAAACATGTCCTGCACTGCAGGAAATCAGAACCTTACAGTTCTGATGACTAACGCCATCAGAAAGCACCTTCTCATTCATTTATTGGCATTTTGAATATCTTTTTTTGTACAATGTCTGTTCAAGTCCCTTGTTTTCTATTGAATTGATTCCATTGGATTGTTTCTTCTTAGTACTCATTATAGGAATTATTTAAATCTAGATGCAAACTTTCCTTGATTGTTGTGTTGCAAATATCTTCTCTGGATATGAAATGTCTTTTCACTCTCTCTCTTAATGATGTATTTGAATGAAAGAAATTTCTAATTTTAGTGCAACCAAATCTTGTCCTTGTCAATATTTATTTTTCTTTTCTTTTTTCCTTTCTTTCTTCTTTCTCTTCCTGTTTCTTTCTTTCCTTTTCTTTTTTTTTCCCAATCGTTTGACTGTCCTGCTGTCTGTTTAAAAAGTCTTTACCTATCCAGAAGTCATGAAGCCATTCTCCCAAATTATCTTCTAGAAATGTTATTTTTTTTTCTTTCACATTTTGAGTACAATCTGCCTGGAATTGATTTTCATGCAAGAGTCAAGTTTCTAGATTTTCTTTTTATTCATATGGACAATCATTTGCCCAAGTCCGTTTATGAAAAGACCACCCTTTCCTCACTGGATTATTTTTATGATTCCATTTTCCCCTTGATTTTCTTGGAAGTTATCTGTTCTATTACTGTTCTTTTAATGTTTAGTCATTACAACTTGAAATCTTGACTAATCAAGGCTATTAAAACATTTTACCTTCATTTATTCTCTTTTCAAGTTACATATTATCATTTTTATTCTATATGTACCTTAAGCCCATGTAGATATTATATTGCTTTTGTATATGCTGCTGCTGCTAAGTCGCTTCAGTTGTGTCCGACTCTGTGTGACCCCATAGACGGCAGCCCACCAGGCTCCCCCGTCCCTGGGATTCTCCAGGCAAGAACACTGGAGTGGGTTGCCATTTCCTTCTCCAGTGCATGAAAGTGAAAAGTGAAAGTGAAGTCACTCAGTCAAGTCCGACTCTTTGTGACCCCATGGACTGCAGCCCACCAGGCTCCTCCGTCCATGGGATTTTCCAGGCAAGAGTCCTGGAGGGGGTTGCTATTGCCTTCTCCAGCTTTTATATATCTTAGTTATCTATTTAGATGTGTCTTCTTCATTCCTTCTTTTATCTTTGGTCTTCTGTCTGGATCATTTTTTTCTACTTCCTGAAGAACATTCTTTAATATTTAGTACAATATCTTCTCTAAAGAAATCTCTGAAAGTATTCATTTGTCTGAAAATATTTTTGTTTCATTCTCAAAGTTTCTATTCATTGAGTATATAATTCTAAGTTGGCTGTTTTTTTGTTTCTGTACATTGAAAACATTCCATTGTCTTCTGGTAAGAATTATAACTATTTGGAAATCAGCTCTCAGTCTAATTGCTACTTCTTTGAAGGTAATCTTGGTCTGGTTTAAAGATTATTTTCTCTAATTCTTCACAGTTGAACTACTATTATGTGCCAAAGTGAACACTTATTTCTATCTTGCCTGCTTAGTGTTCCAAGGGCCTCTCCTGCTGTTCCTTGATGTTCTTTGACAATTTTAGGGGGTCTTCAGTCATTATCTCATCAATATTTCCTCTGCTCTCATTCTTTCCTGCTTCTCCTTTTTAGACTCCAATGGACCATGTTAGGCATTCTCATTATATCCCCTGTATAACTTCCTGTCTCTTTAGTTTTTCCCTCCTTTTGTCTCTCTGTGCTTCTTTCTAGATATTGACCTATCTTCTGATTTGCAATTCTTTCCTCAGCTCTGACAAATCTATCATTAAACCCATAATCCATTGAGCTCTTAATTTCTCTCACTGTATTTTTCATTTCTAGAATACCTGTTTCAATCTTATTTTACACTTTCTAGTTTTCTGCAATATTCTAATTTTTGTCTTTTAAATTCTTCAATATTAAAAGTAAAATTGTAGTTATTTTAAAGTTTATTTTGATAACTTCAAGAAATCTGAAGACCCTATGGGCCTCTTCTATTTTTTGTTTCTTGATTGTTTTCATGCTGCATTGTAATGTCTGGCTATTTTTTATTAGATGTCAGATATCATATCTGAAAAAATATTTATAAAAACAATTTTAAGCCTAGTTTGATGTCATGATCTCATCTTTTCCAAAACTTATTTCCATTTGCTTTTGCAAGGCCCCTACCTACAAATCATGATCACCTCATTCTGACTACAACAACTGAAATATTCAAGTTTGAGCTGAAGTCCCTGTGAGGACCTATCTTCTTCAGGTTGACCATCACTCCTAGGATGCTGCCTTGAACTGTCCCAACCCAAGTGAATATGGGCCCACATTTGATAGGCTGTAATGATAATTCCTACCCCTAGCTCTACAAGGCTATCAACAATTCCATCCAGCCCTCTGGGATCTCAGTCCCTTTTAGAATCAACAGACACTCCAAGGGGAAAGGTAACACCAAACAGTAGGCTCACCTTCTTGGCCCAGTGATTCTTCACTCTCTGGTTAGCTGTCCTCTGCCTTTAATTAGAAGTATAATACGTACTTTGAAAATACAGTTACTACCATGTCAAAAGGTCACTAAACCATGATCTTAAGGTAGCATGAGAAACATAAAGAATATTCCTGAGGAGGAAATTAAAATATTCTCCATCTTCACCTTTCCTTCCTATTACTATTCCCCAAGCTCACCAAAAATAGTAACCTTTCCTATAGTTACCAAGGAATGGGCATGGTTTTACTGATACATAAAGCACACTACTGAAAATGTTTGATTTGAGACAACAGGAGGCAAAGAGATATCAGTCAAGCTTTCTGCTTCTTTATAGAATGAGATTCAAAAGGATTTTATTTTTAAATTTTCACACTCTCTCATATATTCTTTTTCTTTAGCTTTTAAGCCCAGTGACCAACCTCTTGTCACTAGTACAACTGAAGCTGCTTAAGCTGATAAGCTGGCATGCTCTGGTGGAGCAACTGACTGACTAACAATCTCTAGGAGCTGCAAGAAGGTTCAAGGGCCCCTGCCTCTCCTGGCAACGAGGCTGCCACTGGGATCATAGATTCACTGTGGTTGTCAAACTTCTCAATGCTGATCTCCTTTGAGAGGTTAAAACTTTGTTTACCTACCAGGGATCCCCCAAAGTGCCCATCTGATTTAAGAGAATATTTCAAATGAATTTTTGTGCAAAACCAGAAAATATATCCATTTTTGATATGTAGTATAATACTATATGGGCTTCCCAGGTGGCACTAGTGGTAAAGAATCCACCTGCCAATGCAGGAGACGTAAGAGACGGGGATTCTATCCCTGGGTCAGGAAGATCCCATGGAGAAGGAAATGGCAACCCACTCCAGTATTCTTGCTGGGAAATCCCATGGACAGAGGAGCCTGGAGGGCTACTTTAGGGTCCATAGGGTTGCAAAGAGTCAGACACAACTGAAGCAGCTTAGCACACACACAAGCACAATACCATATTTTATACATATATCTATATATATATGTATATAATATAATTATAATAAGGAAGACAGCTATTCTGAGTGGAGAATAACTTTATGAATTAGCCAATTATTTAAAGCTCCAAACTCAACATCACCCCTCATTTTGTCACCCACTCTGAAGCCTTCTGGTTTCCCCACATGCAGAGAGTATACATATTTGGACCAGAATTTTTCAACCTCAGGACTACTAACATCTAGGGTGGAATATTACTTTGCTGTCTCTGAGAGAAGGGTGGAGACCTGATTTGTAGGTTGTAGGACGTTTAGCAGCATTCCTGGCTTTTACCCGCTAGAAGACTAGTATCATCCTCCTCCATGTGTGACAACTAAAACTCTCCAAACAGTGCCAGAACCACTGTTTTCAATTTCGTTTAGCTTTTATCTTGAATGCTGGGAGATTCTAAAATTTTAATCAAAGCTTGTAAGCACTGAGTTCCTCTGCACAGCATTTAGTAGGATAAGGATAAAAGGGAAGAAAATAAAGTGAGGTTGAGAATCTAAATGAGAGAAAAAGAGGGACCCACATTTATTAAGTGTCTATCATATACTATGTGCCAGCACTATGCTGAGAACTTTACAAAAATCATCTTATTTAATCCTAACTAAAACCCTACTCCTAAAGTAATAATAGCCATATTTTATCAAGAGCTTACAATATGCCAGGCACTGTATAAGGCTAAATATTTTATATGAACTCACTTGTTAAATGCAGCAGCAATCCCACATATTAGATACCACTACTATCATCACTTCACAAAATGAAGGTGAACTCAGAAAATGAAATAATTTTCGCAAAGTCACACATTCACAACTTAGGTCTAAATTAAAACTAAATCTCTTTACCTCAACATGATATCTCTTAAAAAGCAAAACAGCACATTCTCTTGAGAGAGTACAGATAAGAGCTTTAAAAATTATAAATTCTATGAAATATTTACCCTTCTGATGGTATATTTTAGTGAATAGGTGAGAATCCACGCCATCCCATCATATGTCAAGAGGTGTTTAGGATCAGGTAAAAGGCCATGAGCAAGGAATAGAACTATCTGTGTTCCACAGGGACAAAATTGTATATTCAACACCAGTTTACACAGAATGGATATTAGACAGATGTGCACCCTGCAAAGAGAGGGGGGAAATGTACCTGGAATTTTGACATACAACATCCCCATAATTAGGACCTTAAACTTAGGAATATTTATTGGATATTTGCTGAAACTGCCTGTGTACCATAGATTCAGAAATGATTCTGTGATTGACCAAATTTAGTCACTACTCACCAAAAGTGAATTGTTGCACAGCTAAGGGCATCTTTATGCAGAAATGGAGGGAAGAATGTTACCACAAACAGCTTGCACTGAACATCAAGAAGAAAAACCTGGAAAATGAACCTAATTCTTTCCATTGCTGAGAAACAGGACCAGGGTGAAGGGCAAGGTCAGACTTGATATCTGACTTTCTCAAGGCCTAATTGAACACATCATGGACCTGAACGCTCCCCGGTTCAATCTACTGTGGTTCCTGACTCATCCTGAGGCTCCACATGGCTCCTATTTCATTAGTGAATTTCCTGGGTCTTTTAAGCTTCCCGTCTACTCCACAGCAAGCAGAAATGCCATAACAAATGTGAAAGCCCTGGGAAACACAGAAAAGGAAAACCTCTCTTGAGGGACCTGTGTCTCAATGCTGCAGGAAACCATATCACATAGCAGACTGTGAATACTGTTTTCCTCTCCTCTGTGAAACATTTCAAACAGTCCCACTTGCCAAAATCAAGCAGATACTACAAATGCAAACTTAAACTCTACACTAGATTTTGTGAGATTCACTTTTTTAAAAGTCTCAAATGGGAATGAAAATAACATCCCAGTTTACTCTCTCATCTCCTCTGTCCATCACTAGAGTTCAAAGAACTCAAAAGTTCAGAATATCCCTGTGGGCTAGAGTGCTCCAAGACAGACAGTTGGGCATCTCTACATCCTTTTAACGTAGGGATTATGTCCCCTTCTCCAGCACAGAACACAAAGCCTGGCACACCATGTATGCTTAATAAACATGTATACAGCACTCATTGTTTGAGGACACTGAAGAAGTCCTATCTGACTTCAGAACCAAGAATATTTATGTTTCACACGAGCAATACTTTTGTGTATATCTCACAGACATTGTGAACTAGCATGCCATAGATACCACAGAGTTCTGAGAGCAAATTTGTGGCCCGCCTCGGTGAAGTGTAGAGTCTCCCTTAGTGGCTCAGAGGGTAAAGAGTCTGCCTGCAATGCAGGAGACCCAGGTTCAATCCCTGGGCTGTGAAGATCCCTTGGAGAAGGCAATGTCTACCCACTCCAGTATTCTTGCCTGGAGAATTTGATGGATGGAGGAGCCTGGTGGCCTACAGTCCATGGGATCCAAAAGAGACAGAGACGACTGAATGACTTTCACTTTCACGTCCCTTTCTGCAAAGTGTAGAGTTTTTACTGAGAGCCTTTTCAGCCTCATTGTTGTCCCATTTCATTCCTCCCAGCTTTGTCCTATTTCTCTCTAATGATCTGTTTCAAATTGCTGATGTTTTTCATGCCTATGCCCAGCATGCAACCTGGTACTTTAGAGGTACTCAAAAAGTATTCATTAGATTTCATTAAACTTAACTCCTCTCTGAAATAAGACACTGCCTTTTTAATAAAAGAACAAATGGAGAACAAACCCTTTCCCTTAGGTGATCTTGAGAATTGACAGCTCCCTTCCTACTGTCATAAAGGAAAGGAGGCTGACCAGTGAGGTTGTCCAGCCAAACATCCCCCTCTTACTGCCCACACTCATCCCCATGGCTTTTATTTTTGGGTTGAAGGCCTGTCACTTTTTGCTTCACACTTGCCTAGTGAAGCATGTCTAAGCAAACACCCAACAGGTACTGTCTCAAAACTTCTGTCCATCACAAGAATAAAAATAACTCTATCCATGTGAAAGATTCTGGAAGGGAGGCTAAGAAACAAAAACTTTCAGTTCTTTTCCAAAGAACGGGAGAGGAGATGCAGTTGCTGGATCTTTGTTGGAAGGGAAAGGACAGTCAGAAGAAGGTGACAGGACCCAGGTTTCCTCAGCTGGAAGACGAAAGGTCATGCTGTGGGGCCATCTCTGTATTTTCAATACTAAAGAGAATTTAAGAGATCGGGGAAAGTACAAAAGTTTATTAACAGAATTCAGGATTGAGAAGAAAGATGAGTCTAAATCTTCCCCGAATGGCTGCCTCAGAGTTTTGCTAGGTTTCTATAGTCATAGTGTTAGTTGCTCAGTTGTTTCCAACTCTTTGCAATCCCATGGACTGTAGCCCAACAGGCTCCTCTTTCCATCAAATTCTCTAGGCAAGAATACTGGAGTGCCTATCTGTTCCCTTTTCCAGGGGACTTTCCCATCCGAGGGATCAAACCCAGGTCTCTTGGCATTGCTTGAAATTTCTTCACCACGTAAGCTACCAGGGAAGCCCCTCTGTAGTCATATGTTAGGCACAAAAGAAGGGCCTATAGCCATGTTAAAGGAAAAAAGAAAAAGAAAGAAAGAAAAAATATATATATATATAAACAAATTTTAAGTGGTGTGCAAGTGTCTTCAGTTCAGTTCAGTTGCTCAGTCATGTCTGACTCTTTGCAACCCCATGGACTGCAGCATGCCAGGCCTCTCTGCCCATCACCAACTCCAGAGTTTACTCAACTCATGCCCATTAAGTTGGTGATGCCATCCAACCATCTCATCCTCTGTTGTCCCCTTCTCCTCCTGCCCCCAATCCCTCCCAGCATCAGAGTCTTTTCCAATGAGTCAACTCTTCACATGAGGTAGCCAAAGTACTGGAGCTTCAGCTTTAGCATCATTCCTTCCAAAGAAATCCCAGGACCTATTTCCTTTAGAATGGAGTGGTTGGATCTCCTTGCAGTCAAAAGGACTCTCAAGAGTCTTCCCCAACAACACAGTTCAAAAGCATCAATTCTTCGGTGCTCAGCTTTCTTCACAGTCCAACTCTCACATCCATACATGACTACTGGAAAAACCATAGCCTTGACTAGACAGACCTTTGTTGGCAAAGCAATGTCTCTGCTTTTGAATATGCTGTCTAGGTTGGTCATAACTTTCCTTCCAAGGAGTAAGCGTCTTTTAATTTCATGGCTGCAATCACCATCTGCAGTGATTTTGGAGCCCCCAAAAATAAAGTCTGACACTGTTTCCACTGTTTCCCCATCTATTTCCCATGAAGTGATGGGACCAGCTCAACTGGAATTCCATCACCTCCACTAGCTTTGTTCGTAGTGATGCTTTCTAAGACCCACTTGACTTCACATTCCAGGATATTTGGCTCTAGGTGAGTGATCACACCATCGTGATTATCTGGGTCGTGAAGATCTATTTTGTACAGTTCTTCTGTGTATTCTTGCCACCTCTTCTTAATATCTTCTGCTTCTGTTAGGTCCCTACCATTTCTGTCCTTTATTGAGCCCATCTTTGCATGAAATGTTCCCTTGGTATCTTTAATTTTCTTGAAGAGATCTCTAGTCTTTCCCATTCTGTTGTTTTCCTCTATTTCTTTGCATTGATCGCTGAGGAAGGCTTTCTTATCTCTTCTTGCTATTCTTGGGACCTCTGCATTCAGATGCTTATATCTTTCCTTTTCTCCTTTGCTTTTTGCTTCTCTTCTTTTCACAGCTATTTGTAAGGCCTCCCCAGACAGCCATTTTGCTTTTTTGCATTTCTTTTCCATGGGGATGGTCTTGATCCCTGTCTCCTGTACAATGCTACGAACCTCCATCCATAGTTCATCAGGCACTCTATCTATCAGATCTAGTCCCTTAAATCTATTTCTCACTTCCACTGTATAATCATAAGGGATTTGATTTAGGTCATACCTGAATGGTCTAGTGGTTTTCCCTACTTTCTTCAATATAAGTCTGAATTTGGCAATAAGGAGTTCATGCGGTAGTTTGAGCATTCTTTGGCATTGCCTTTCTTTGGGATGGAATGAAAACTGACTTTTTCCAGTTCTGTGGCCACTGCTGAGTTTTCCAAATTTGCTAGCATATTGAGTGCAGCACTTTCACAGCATCATCTTTCAGGATTTGAAATAGCTCTACTGGGATTCCATCACCTCCACTAGCTTTGTTTATAGTGATGCTTCCTAAGGCCCACTTGACTTTACATTCTAGGATGTCTGGCTCTAGATGAGTGATCACACCATCATGATTATCTGGGTCATGAAGATCTTTTTTGTATAGTTCTTCTGTGTATTCTGCAAGTGTCTTATATATAAAATTATTATTCCTATGTTCCTTTATGTTATGTATCATGCACTCTAAAATAAAATTTTTCCTAGACCACACTTTCCATCAAAAAAGAATGATTTAAGAACTCCAGGATTTTTATCTTTTCAATCTACATTACATTTTTCCAACTAAGCGTAGATCACTTACTCAAATTTTCATTTGTTGAAATGCATTCTACATACTCCAAACTAATCACATAAATGATGAAATCATAAGATCCCTAAATCCTTACCCCAAATTCATACCAGTCTTAGAAACAAACACATGGCTATACTTTGAAGCAGAAATCTAGAATCCTAATGTAGGGTGTAGCATAACATCAGATCTCTTTGGACACAAAAACAAGGAACACGTGACAAGAGTTACCAAACAAGTCTGTTCCTGTAGTCATTTTACCATCCTTAAAGTTTTTGTTCTTTAGTATGGAGCATGTAGTTAAAGACTTTATAGATCATACAAACAAATGGGACATTTCAATAAAAAATTTATTAGTAAAAACTTATTGAGGCTTTATGCATGTTCATAATTTAACCCTCACACACCCCTGCCAGGAAGCCTCCTGGCATCAATATATACAATTATTAATTATATATAACATTAATTAATTATATATAACATTAATAGCTTAATGTATATATTATATATATAATATAACCATATTATATATATATAAAGAAGTTGATTCTGAGGAATCAACAAGCCAAGTAACTTGGTTATAGAAAAACAGTAACACAGTAACCAGATCTCCTGATGACATGTCAGGGGCTTGTTATACTACCTCATACATTCACAAGCACAAAATGTCTCACCAATAATAAAAGCAAATGAATTATTGACATATGGTAGAATTTCCAGGGATAATATTAGTCTAGTGTGAGGCAATTTATGTGTGTTGAAAGGTGGAGAGTGGCATGGTTAGAAAAAGCTAAAAGCACAAGAGCAGAGGAATCTTTTCTCCACTAATAATGTGGAGCTGCATTTCTAAGTGCCACTGGCCATGAGGACCCACATCCAACCATATGGGACACGCCTCATCTGGCTAGTCCAAACTCATGCATTTGAGACCTTGATGACTTCAAACTTTAATAAAGCAACTTCTCTATTACAGCCTTGCTAAATGGTCTCAAAAATAATTTATATCTCATTGTATCTGGAAGAATCTTATGTAGTGACAAAATTATTGTCATTGGCTGATAAACATTTATCCAAATAAATTTTAAAGTCAAATCAATTCACAAGAACATAAGAAATGAAAAAAACTCTATTTTTAATGGAATGCCATTTTTATTGAAATCATTTCAATAACTTAGTACTGTTAGCCACTAAAACTACTACTATAAACTCTCTTGGTGCCAAAATATAAAGAAGCCTGATGCATTTATATTCTAAAGTGGCTCATTTTTAATTCAACCACAAATGTCTTTAAATTTTTTTAACGCTTTCCGAATCAAAGCATTAAAAAAAATTATAGACATGATCTGGGCAGCTCTAAAGAAGGAAAAATATAAAGGTATCCCCTTATTATTTTAAACCCTTTTGATCCAGAAAGCATCCAACTGGTAGAAAATTTGTTTCACAGCAGTCATAGGCCAATTTTTATACCAAGTTATAACTCGCTGAGAAATTCTGCTTTCTTGGGGACACTTTCAGACCCTTAATGTTGTGCTAGCACCAGGTCTCTGCAGTACTCACATTTATGAGTGTACTCACATTTATTCTTTGCTGATTAAATCTGAAATTATCAACCAGCCCTTGTATGAGAACATTAAGCCTTGTTTACAATGAATATCAGTATGCACATTCTCCTTTCTTAACTAATTGCAGAATCTTCCTGATGTTTATAGAGAAATAATCTAATAATTATTGCACAGTAAAAAAATTGAGGTGCCAGAATACCCACTAAATGGGGGGGAAATGAAAGTGAAAGTGAAGTTGCTCAGAGCGTGTCGACTCTTTGTGACCCCATGGACTGTAGCCCACCAGGCTCCTCCCTCCATGGGATTCTCCAGGTAAGAGTACTGGAGTGGGTTGCCATTTCCTTCTCCAGGGGATCTATCCCGACCCAGGGATCCAACCCAGGTCTCCCGCATTCCAGGAAGATGCTTTAACTTCTGAGCCACCAGGGAATCGGGGAAAAGAGTCATTCAAACATACTCCATTAGCAAAACTCATTCCATTTCTTTTATATTTCCTTTCCGTGAAATATACAAGTCTAAATTGGTGTCTGGAATTCCAGAATCCTACCCCAAAGCTTCCATCAGTGTCCCTCGAAGTTCACCAACAGCTCATCTCATCTGTGTCTCTTTTTACAGTCCTATGAGTTGTGTACAGTACTGTACAATCCTAGGAGTGCCAGTGAGACTGTAAAAGTCATGTTGTCAATATTTAAATCACATCTTATAAACTGGTAATATCAGTAAGATATATGGGTTTTTTTTTCATGAATTCAGTGTAGTATGACAATTTTCAACAGAGAATAACAGTGTTTTAATGATGCAGCATAGTTTTCTAATTCACATTAAAATAACCAGTTCATCAGCAATCTTGTCACTAACCATCTTAATTCAGATAAATCAATTAAATTAACCATTTGATAATGCATATAACAAGGAATAGGAATTTTTTTCCTATTGGGAGGCAATAAAAACCCTTTTTTATCATAAAGAGGGTAAAGACTTGACTAAGGCCCACGTATGTCCCAGAGAAGTGACTTAAATCACTTTTTTCCTAACTTTTTTTAAAAAATAGATTCATCATTATATCAGTTTTTTCACTGCTCATTTACAGACCAAGGAAGAGGGTCACCGAGATTTCATCTCCTCAAAGACTGCTTTTTTTTTTTTTAATTGGAGTATAGTTGATTTACACTGTTGTATTACTTTCTGTTGTATGGTAAAGTGAATGAGTTATACATGTATCTACTCTTTTTTAAGGTTCTATTCCTAATACATCCTTATAGAGTCTTGAGTAGAGTTCCCTGTGCTATATAGTAGGTCCTTATAAGTTATCTGTTTTCTATATAGTAGTGTATATATTTCAGTCCCCATGGTTTCCTACATCTGTAACTTTATTTCTGTTTTATAAATCAGTTCGTTTATACCATTTTTTAGATTCCACATATAAGCAATATCATACAATATTTGTCCTTCTCTGACTTATTTCACTCAGTATGCTTTTTAATTTAGGAAAATATATGCAAAAACATATCTATAAATAATAAGAAAAACTACAAAGTTCCTTAATTCCATCTGTACCCAGAGAAGAGGGAGAGAGAGGAGAAAGAGAAAAAGAGAGAGAGAGAAAGAGAAAGAACAGGAAGAGGGAAAAGAGGGGGGAAATATCATCAGGAGGGGACAGGGCAGAAAAGGGAAAGAGAGATACAAAGAAAGAAATCAAAGGATATAGGTACGTAGGAAAAAAAGAGAGGCATATAGGAGACAGCAAGAATGATAATAGGTGAAAAGATCAAAGAAAAGATACTTTAAATTCTTAGATGAGTGCTAGTTTAAGAGTAAATTGAATTAATTCTGCTTTATTTGTCAGTGCTTTATGGAAAAATTTACTTTGTCAGTGCTAACTAGGCATGAACTATTTATCACAGCTCTTCAACTATTCAATATCCCTACACTTTCCAAGATTCGTTTTTAGCAACTCATCAGGGGTATAGTTGTCTTCTTGGCCAAGGTGATTTGACTGCAAATAATCAAGCCAAGCCAAAAAAGACAAGAGTAAACTACTTTCCCTGAGAGAACTGGCAGCTTTTGATATTACATGGACAGTTGTGGACAGATATGATGAAAGGCTGACACTCTATTCTGTGGAAAAGTATATTCATTGGAGAATAACACCATGCTTAGCTGTGGCAAAATGAATCCACTTGAGTTATTTGATTTTAATCAATATTTAAACTATATGAATGAGCTATCAAAGTACATCTTGGTCAAATACCTTAAAGCATTGTTTTAATCAGTGTGTGAGTTCTCAGAGTTTCTGGAGGCACTAGTTTGAATATATATATTTTTTAAAAAATCATGCTTATTTCACAGATCATTAAGTTGGCCTCTACACCCCTCCTCGTACCAGATACACACACACACACACACACACAGTATTTTCTGGTGACAGTTTATCTCATTTTCCACAGTGCTCCTATATACCTAAGTGTGGAAAAAATTTTGAAGAATCCATGTCCCTGGTGAATGTTGTCATGGAAAACTTCAGGAAGTACCAACACTTCTCCTGCTACTCTGACCCGGAAGGAAACCAGAAGAGTGTCATCCTAACCAAACTCTACAGTTCCAACGTGCTGTTCCATTCACTCTTTTGGCCAACATGTATGATGGCTGGGGGTGTGGCAATTGTTGCCATGGTGAAACTCACACAGTATCTTTCCCTGCTCTGTGAAAGGATCCAGCGGATCAACAGATAAAATCAAAGTGGATGAGATCATTTTCTTTAAAGCTCAAATACTGTTTTCTTTCATTCTTCACCAAAGAACCTTAAGTTTGTAATGTGTAGTCTGTTATGAGTTCTTTAATATATTCTTATACGTAGAGCAATAATGCAAAAGCTGTTCTATATGCAAACATGATGTCTTTATTATTCAGGAAAAGAAATAACTGTTTTTTGTTGGTTGGGTTTTTTCTTAATCTTGGTTCAATGCTGAAACTAGTACTTCCTTCTCTCCTTCTGCCAAAATCGGGCTCAGTTATTTATTTGCCAAGCTTCATGGAGGAACATAGGCAATATCAATGGGACAAGATCTGTGCTCAGAGTTGTCAGATCTCTTGATATTTCTGCAATATTTTTTGTCATTCATTGTTTACTAAAGCTGCAGCCAAAAATATTTTTTCTTTCCTCACTCTAAACTGAGCCCTGTAGCAAGCGAAGGGACCAGATTTCCTAACTAAAGGATGTTGTGCGTTTTCTTTGTATTTCTACCATATCACTGTAAAGAAGAGGGGATTCCCAGCAGCTATTTTTTTCTTTTATTACTTTGTACTCATAACTTTAGATTTTTTAACTGATTTCCAAAAAATAAGCTGTTTTCATTAACCAATTCTATAATCTCTTCCTGTGATTTAATAGAAAATGAACAGAGCCCTTTTCCATGTAAGACCCTGCTACTGTGTGAGAAGCTAACATTTACCAGGAGTTTCATTACCTGTGAACTGACAATGTTGAATACAATCCAGGAAAGTCTGTGTTACTAAGATATTTGTGTGAAAATCTTTATTCCATTTCAACTGAACTGTTAGAATTAAGATCTTACTTGCTGGTCAAGACTGGTGGACTGGTTTCAATGGATAAATCTATCATGGCAAATTAACATGTTAGAATGTTGCTTTTGAGAATTCATGTTTAAATTAATGAGTATGTAGTCTCTCTTTCTGACAAGTATACCCCACTGGGATTTTAAAATTATAGCAGAGAATATTTGTCTCATCTACATGCTTTACTTTTCTATTTACAATTCTCTTTTTTTGTTGTTAGGTTTTATACACAATTTTTCCCTAACACACACTTGGACTGAATAACAGATTTAAAGGAAGCTTTTGTTCACACTGCCATTCACATTGTGTTTGGAGTCGGGAGGGGGAAGGAAAATGAGGAACTGGTTTTAGACAAAAACATTCCATCTTTTATTTAACATCAGTATCAGAAGAAGAAGAACAAACATCTGTCTTTCTCATCTATATTTAAGTACCTTTTTATATATAAGTACCTTTTATAATCAAGGTTTTCTAGGTATTGCAGAATTTTACAAATCATATGTGTGGAATGAATAGTGAAACTAACCTGATGAAATAGAAAGGATTCTGTGATATTGTAATTCTTAGTTTGATTTTCAAAAACAAATCCATAGGGTATAATCAGGACTGCAAATGTGTAACTAAAACTTTTTTAAAAAATCCATTACATTGGAAAGATTTCACTACCTCTTGCATTCTAAGTTGATAAGCCCAAGGTAGTCCAAAAACCTATGATTCACTATTTTTAAAGTTATTTTGGCTTCCCTGATGACTCAGCAGTAAAGAATCTACCTGCAATGCAGAAGACCTGGGTTCAAATCCTGGATTCGGAAGATCCCCTGGAGAAGGAATGGCAACCCACTCCAGTATTCTTGCCTGGGAAATCCCACGGTCAGAGAAGCCCCTGGTGGGCTATATGTGACCCATGGGATCACAAAGAGTCAGACATGACTGAGCGATTGAGCAAAGAGATTATAAAGAACATTCCCTTTTTAACTCTCAAACACATACACATGATATTATAAATACTTGGAAAATACGATGGAAAACTCAATTCTGAGTTCATCTTAAAAACTTAATTCTGACGATAATAGAGAAATCTTTGTGACTACAGAGCTAAAAATTTGTAACCTTTAATGTATCTTGGGCTCCCTTCAAGTGATCCAAGAGTGAAACACATGCAAGTAAAATTATTAGGTGAGTTAATTTTTCTTTCCCTCTGAGATTTTTATTAAAAATTCCCAACTGATGTATCAGATAAGATTGTAGAAATCTCAAAATAATGACACCCAGAAGAAGTTAACTAGTGCCTTCTTGAATTCCAACAAAGAAACAACCTCTTGGAGTAACTTAAATATATACAAAACTAAATACTCATTATTAAATGAGAAAGAACTGAGGCTAATAATGTTTTAAATGCTTTGCATGTGTTAAATAACTTAATCTTTATAACAATCCAATTAAGGGAGCACTATTATTATCCCATCCTACAGATGAGAATGTTGAAGCACAGAGATATTTTAAGTAACTTCCCCAACAGATACTAGGATGAGAAGTGAGAAAATACCTAGCTTGTAGCTTTTGAATTGTGGCAATCATTCCCGTGGCTTTGGAATTTTTCAGATAACACTCACAAAGTTTGGAAGGGAAGCAGGACTGAGCAGACAATTTTTAAGCTGAACCTGTTCTATCCTTTCACATTTGCAGCAACTATAAGGAATACTACAAAGTATACCATTGACTTCTCTCTTAAGAATTAATTTATAATCTACTGGAAGGGTCAAGATAATAGATACCAAAAAAAAGCAGAAAACAGGTCTTTAATCCGCATCAGTGTGGATAATATTAATATCTACAGAGGGTTGGTATGAAGCTTAACCAAGGAAGGTATAAATTAAATGCTTAGCACTGTATATAATATATAATAGATGCCTGCTGCTGCTGCTAAGTCGCTTCAGTCATGTCCAACTCTGTGCGACTCCATAGACGGCAGCCCACCAGGCTCCCCCGTCCCTGGGATTCTCCAGGCAAGAACACTGGAGTGGGTTGCCGTTTCCTTCTCCAGTGCATAAAAGTGAAAAGTGAAAGTGAAGGTGCTCAGTCGTGTCTGACTCCCAGCGACCCCATGGACTACAGCCCCCCAGGCTCCTCTGTCCGTGGGATTTTCCAGGCAAGAGTACTGGAGTGGGGTGCCATTGCCTTCTCTGATAGTAGAAGCCTACCAAATGGCAATTATTACTATTAATAGTAAAATGAAGAAGTCATTTAACAGTATAACCTTTAGTAGTATATGGTCTCTTGAAGTTGTTGTTGTTGTTCAGTCGCTAAGTTGTATCCATCTCTTTGCAACCCCATGAACTGCAGCACACCAGGCTTCCCTGTCCTTCACTATCTCCCTGAGTTTGCTCAAACTCATGTCCATTGAGTCAGTGATACCATTCAACCATCTCATCCTCTGTCGTCCCCTTCTCCTCTTGCCCTCAATCTTTCCCAGCATCAGAGTCTTTTCCAATGAGTCAGCTCTTTGCATCAGATGACCAAAGTATTGGAGCTTCAGCTTCAGCACCAGTCCTTCCAATGAATATTTAGGGTTGATTTCCTTTAGGATTGACTGGCGTTAGACTCGCTTAAAATGTCATTATGCCCAAAACTCACACTAACACATAATCCTTAGCAGGGATTCTAATCCTTAGCAGGGATCATCTAGCAATAGGGACAGTAACTACTTGAATCCTATCAGAAATGAGATAGGTTACCAGCTAATAAGACAATGCTAAATGTTCTTCTGATAACTTTTTGAAATCTGCCTCCCTGTATCTACTCACTAAATCCACCCAAAACCAGATCAACACTGCTATAACTAACTTATTCTACTAGTATTCTTTTATTTAAAAATGGAGGGAGGGTAGGAAAGAGCAACTTCCATTTGCTTAGAATATAAGATCATGGAAAATAATTCAGCCAGAATTAGGACATAAGTAAAAATTTATAAATGTAGCATAAATGACATCAATTTTAAAAGCTTAATAATATAATCATTAGAACCTAAGCAATCACAAATGACTTAAATTGATAAGCTAGTCAAACCCTTTAATGTCCATGTGAATATTATTCTTACAATGCCTCTCAGGTATGAATAGGCCTTCTGAAAATTAGCACTATCTGAAATTTTACATTATGTCCTTATTCAACTGTGTGACAACCAAACTAAGTTATCTAAGTAACCAGATTACTTAGGAGAATAGATGTTTTCCTAACAAAATGTTGCTACAATTGCACCATGGGTTCATCTTGGCTAGGGTGTCATTCTCCAGTGCAATGCCAAGGAATTGAAAGGAAATGTCAATCTCTGCAGTTTTGATAATGACTTTATGAGCAAGTGTTTCATTTAGGTAGGAAAAGAAGTTGTTCTCTCAAACAATACAATCATTTAATTAGGGCTTCCAGACCTATTCTTTAGCCAAGTTCTAAAACAAATTTAATCCCCAAACTCTTGCAAGTTGTAATATGACATGTTTCCAACATAGTATGAGATCTGACCATAGAGGAAGTTTCAAGGTCCTCTGCACAATCCCACCAGCTATTAGCACAATTAGTAGTACCAGAAATTTTTGTAGGTAGAAGTCACAATGTCTCTTCATAAAAATCTCTCCCTCACACTACCTCTGTCTCTCACTATTTGGCTCCCTCTCTTTCTCTCTCCCCACTTCCCCTATTCTCTTAGCTCTATTTCTTCTCTTGTTAAATCTCTGTACACAGCAAAGATGACCCCCTGCAATTACATGTTCACAAAATCCCTTGTGGTTATAATAAAAAAAGGAGAACCATACTCAAATTTTACTTCACAATTTTTCTATGAATCTTCCAGTTACGTCATAAATTGTTTTTAATCCTAATTTTCACTCAATGAGAGATACGGGAATATTTTGGCTTCTATCTGAAAGGTTCTCTTAGGGGCAACTGATATCATCCGAAGAGGAAAGAATTAACAGGAAAAATAAACTAGTTTAAAAGAAAGGATATGGGGAAAGGATATTTGGAATTAGAAAAGCTAATGTAAGCAACTATCACTATTCATCAGTTACTAAAGAATTTCTCTGTGCTTTTCTTAAGGGCCTTATGCTTCGGGGCTGATGAATACCCATTTAGACTAGCACAGATTCTGTTGCCCCATTTATTCCTTGTTTTGGAATAAATTCATTCAAGGAGCATATGAAGAGACACAGAGACAGGTTCTCCCTACCCCTTGGGTTTCTCACACATCATAACATTTAAGCTAACAGTTCCTTTTCAGACCGTGCAGTGAGAGAGCTGGTCACAGAGACATCAACAGGAAGCTTCACTCACCATCTGCAATACTATGGTGAATTCAACATCTAGACATTCATATAATACCCTCAGCTTAGGTCCGCCCCAATTCATCTACCTCCTCCATTAGAGTGTCATCAAAGCTCAGCTGTTTTATTTGCTGTGCTAAAAACCCAGCAGTTTGTGAGGCAGCTGCAAGCCCTGACACTTAGCTCCTTCCCATGGTGAGCAAACAAACAGACTGTCCTGCTGCCATCCTTGAGCATGACAGAGGCATCATTTCAAAACAATGAACAGTGTCTGTTTCCAACCAAAAGCATTCAGCTGCTGTGGCCGACATTTAACAATGCTAAGAAGAAAGCCACGTTCAGATTAGGGACTCAGACTTACATGTAAAATATACTCTTTCCTTTCCAACAATTGTGACAGACACAGAATTTGGTGCAATTGCTACACTTAGGTCCATTTCTAGAAAGTCATAATCAGCTGGGAAATTTCAACTTCCTAGAAAAAGAGAGCACCCTAAATACAGCTTGGGCAACTGTTGATGGACATCTCAGGAGCCAGGTCCAGCTCAGCCAGTCAAGGCCACTCAGAGCAAACCAGTTTTGTGTTGTGTGCACGCTCAGTCACTTCAGTCGTGTCCGACTCTTTGCGACTCTATGGACTGTAGCCCACCAGGCTCCTTTGTCCATGGGATTTCCCAGGTAAGAATACTGGAGTGGGTTGCCATGCCTTCTCCAAGGAATCTTCCCAATCCAGGGGTTAAAACCACATCTCCTACATCTCCTGCACTGGCAGGGGAGTTCTCTATCTGGGAAGCCACATGGGTTTTGTGTTAACACCAACCAAAATAAAAAAGCCTTCCAGTTCTCAATTTCTTTGAAAATGTCATGATATCTGACTGAATAAATAACACTTTGAATACTAACAAACCCTCAAGTTATCCTGGCAAACATCCAAAACTATTTAGAAGATTCTTCTTGGTATTTGTGAGAAGTCCCATGTCCAAATCATCCAACAGTGGAAATTAGCAACTCTCTCCGCTTTTAAGAATGAAGTATTTTAATAGTTGAATAGCTTCAGAAACTGCCAGCATTTACCACTAAACTCAATTAAAAAAAAAAAAAACCCATGGAGATTGAAACAAAGGGGCCCTTTGAAAGATCAGGTAGAGCCAGCAATTTACTTTACCTCTGATATCAGTGTAGCTTGTTATCCCTGAAGAGCAGCCACTGGGCAAACTACAACCTACCTTCACACGGGCATTCCTCCCATTTCCATTTCCATTTTGTGGAAAGTAGGAAATCAAACCCAGACCAGCCCTGACACTGACAGGCATCAAGGCCTGCTAAAAGGAAGGGGTTCTCATTCAACAATAGCATATAGACCAGCGTGATGTTCTGCCTTTACTTAGGAAAATTTACATCCCAAGACATAGGGATGTTACAGCCAAGTTTGCTGCTGTAAATGACTGGGATCATGGAGTGAAATGACCTTTAAGTCTGTTTCTCATTGTCATCCCCACACCTCTTATGCTTCAGCCATCTAATCAATGTTCATCCCTAAGTTTCCAAATTCTTTCACACCTCTGGGCTTTTGCATTTACTGTCTCCTCTGTCTGAGACTCCCCTCTCTGATCTCTCTTCTTTCTATCCATCTGGCTAACTAATAATCACTCTTCAAGATTTATCTCAAACTTCATCTGTACCAGGTGATTCAAGCCCAGGGTAGGTGCTTATCGTCTATGCTTCAATAACATCACACTGCACCCCTCTATAAAAACAATTATCATACCACATGATAGTTGTAGTTTATTTTTCTATTACCCCTAAAAGATTCTTGAAGACAAGGATTTATTTTATTCATCTTCATTTTGAGTGTATATTCTCAGCCTCTAGTCTAATATAATTCCTGGCATATAGGAGGGTGCAATAAATGTCACTTAAATGAATAAACAATTAATTGAATTATTGTTGAATAATAAAAAGTAGGCAAATTAAGCAGATTTCTCTGTATTGTGACTTGAAAATCTTCCCATCAAAAAAAAAAAAAAAAAACCTGAAGAGCCACTACTAGAAATCAGTATGTTTAACTGCAGATTCTTGTGACCTGGCAATAAAATTGCAGATGGCTCTGAACAACGTTGTCTTTCTCAAAAATTCCTCATCACACCAAAGTACGCTAGAATCATCCATCACCCCAGAAACCTAAGAGCAGGGCTATGGAAGAACATAAAAGATAAGTTCTGAAAAGAGATAATTAGTCTTAAATTTACAGAATGGAATAACACCCAAGAGGGGGAAGGTCTAAATGATTAGCATTCAGGCTTTGAGAACATTCAGACCTGAGTTTGAATCCTGGTTCTATGAGATTTGGGGAAATGTATTTACCTTACTCGTGCATCAGTTTCTTCATCTGGAAAATAGCAATAGTAACATGAGATAGTAGCATAATCAAATCATAAGATTAAATGAGATATATATAAAATGCTTATCAAAATGTCTAGCACATAATAAACATTCATAAAATGACAGCAATTGTTTTATGATGATTACTAATAAAAGGTACAGACTATTATCATTTTTATGACTGGGCACTGGAAATTTTGAAGCAAAGGATCAAAAAATGGATGCAAGTTAAGTAATGAAGATTAAGACAAGCTTCATCTCTCTTACAATTCTCCCAGGACTACAATTTTTCCTCACCACTCCCAAGTGAAACCTCATAACGAAGGTCAGTTCCTAGGAGATTTGAAAGCTTTCCTGTCAACAGAGGAATGTGGATGGGGAGTCAGAGATTGATTTGAGATGTTATATCACATGCTCCTCATCTTCTTTGGAGGATAAATCTCCGTAGAAGATTCCTGTTCACTCTCCCTAAGTGGTAAGAAAAGAAATTCAGTCCTCATATTGAACCTCATCTAGGTAGCGTGTGAAATTCCAGAAAACTTCTTTGAAATACAGGCATAAGTGGCTGAGCAAACAAGCATGAGTTTAAGGGCTCCAGAGAACTACCCATAAAGAAAATGAGGCAAGATGCAGAGGAGGCGGTGACTTTGAATGTATGCACTTAAACCAGAGGCACTAGTAACAAGACTATATTCAAGGAGCTGAATCCCAGTTCCTGTCTCTTCCCAGAAAAGAATGGAAAACTTGGCTCTAATTAACCACACACTTATCCAAGTATATTGATATTTTTGCACAAAAGATTACCAGGCACTTACTTTAACTTGAGACTAAAGACAAAAACATGAAACATCAACTCAGAAAATGAAAATGTTGTTTACTCCTTACTTTCTGTCTCCAATTTCCAGCAAACTGGAAAGAATGAGAAGAAAATGACATAATATGTGGCTAATAGTATCACACTGGAAACATTTTTATCCCTCCCCCCAACCCTACAAAAAAAAGGATGTTTATAAGTAGAATACTTCCTGCACTCATAAAAAATAATTTATGGATATCCCTGGTGATCCAGCAATTGAAACTCCATGTTTCCACTGCAGGGGGTATAGGTTTGATCCCTGGTCCAGGAACTAAGATTCCTCATGTATCAGGGCCAAAAAGTAAATAAATTAATTAAATTATTTTCAAATTGTATATTCAGGAGGTCTGGTGTGGCAGGCAAGAACCATAGTGCTTAAGATGTCTGTATACAGATACACATTTCACCCTTCTGAAAGAAATAGCTTATTCAAGTATTACCAGTTAGGGCTCATCTGCTTCCTAATAAGTCATTATCATGTAGTGACTCTACTCCAGGCTATTTATTTATTTATTTATTGGCCACATGGCATGTGGGATCTTAGTTCCTGCCCAGGGATCAAACCCATGCCCCCTGCAGTAGAAGCGTAGAGTCGTAACCACTGAACCACCAGGGAAGTTATCTGTTCTAGGCATTTTAAAGGGAGAAAATCAAGGAGAAGGTAGAGGACAGAAGTTCCAGAAACTGTTTCTTCTCACAAATAAATCATCATCTGGTTCTATCACAATTAAACCAGAATAGCAAACTCTCGTATTCAAAGAAAAGGTGATGGTTTCTCTGCCTAAAATAAAACCACTAATATACTCATACATCAGCAAAACTGACTGAAAATTCATTAAAATAGCAGAAAACTGAAAAAACACAACACAGAGGGTGCCCTGCCGTCGTCTGGGATCATTCTCCCCCCATCCCTTACCATATGTTTAAAAAGCTGGGAAAGCAAATTGCCAACTTCAGCAAAACACGACAAGCCCCCTTATGCTCTCTCTCCATGAGCTGCTCCTTCAGTCTGTTCAGCTAAGTTCTGGCTGCAGCGGCCCCAGGGATTTTACAAGGGCTTGGCACATTTATCCGTGTGTCGCATTGTCTGGGTTTTCCCCCAGATAGGTAAAATATACTACAAATCATGTAATAAAATATGCCACAATCTGTCACATTTGCAACATCTCCAAACGTCAGTGTTATCTCCCTCACAAATAAGAGAGGGAAGTAGTTTTTTCAAATCTAGCCAAGGATGGTTGTGTTCTCTGGGACTTCCCGGTTGTCCAGTGGTTAAGACTCCATGCTTCTACTGCAGGGAGTGTGGGTTCAATCCCTGGTCAGGGAACTAAGATCCTACATACTGTGCAGCATGGCCAAAAAAAAAAAAAAAGGAATGGTTGTGCTCTCTGTATTCAAAGGCTGTTCTGTGGCAGGATCCTTTCCTGGCATGACTTACAGTACTATTTGGGGAGCACTCTCCCCAGAACATAAAAGCAGGAAGAGAAACCTCAGGAAGATTTGCTGTGGGCATTGAAGATGTCCAGTGAATAAATGTGAATTATGACTGCCTAAAACTTAATTTTACAGAGGTTGGTGCTTAGCACACGGTCAAAATTAATGAAAAAGGAGACAACCATCATGACAGGTGACGCAGGAATGAATGGACCGAGAAAAATGACCATGCGGTAGCCGAGCCTAAGAATTCACCTGCAAAGCAAGCACTGCTTTGACAAATGAGATTTGATGTCATCTATGCCTGTGTCCAAATCACTGTGTTAAATATTTGTCCAATTATCAGTAAAGCAGTATACAAAATACAGAAAAGAACATTATACATCATGATTTGACATATGTCAGATTTCCACAATGTAACTGAGATGTATACATAACAGGAAGAAGATACGACGCCCTCTTTTTAAAAAGCCATTTGTGGAGAGGTCCTGTATCACTTGATGTAGATATACAGATACGTTTGGGAGGGACAGTGTGGTGTGATAAGAGAAGCGCTGGACGTGGAGCCAAAGGACCTGTTCCTTGCCTTGGTTCTTCCCCTTTCCAGCTAAGAGACAAGCCACCTAGCCTCTCTCTGTGTCTTGATTTGCTTCCTCACAAAGGTGTTAATGAAACAAAAAATACCTTTCCTCTTCACCTCAGATGGTTATTATGAAGATCAAATGAGATAATGTGTGTGAAAACATTTCATATACTTGACACGGCCCTTTATCCCCCTTTTCCCAAGGAATTATCCATGCAGATGGCTTTACAATCTTCAAACGTGAATGAATATTTCAAAATTTACACACTTAGTTGTGGGCTCTTTCCTCAAAGTCTCAAAGCACTGTCTTTGTTTGGCTCTGGATATCTCCACCTGGGGAGTCTTCAAGCATTTACAATTCAGTACGTCCAGCGGAAATGGCCCTCTTTCTAAACCCCCGCAAACACTCCTGCTCAGTGTGCCCCAGTCCTGCCTGCCATTCACGCTGTACCCCTTGGTCTTTTTGGCACGTGACCTCACCACGCGGTTTCCATGTTGTGCTGACCCTATGTGCTAAGCATCTGTCAGGTCAGCCCCTTCTTTTCTGCCCACACTGACACTCCCCTGGTAGTTGCAGCCTCAGAATCAGTCTTCCTACCACCAGTCTCTCCACTGCCCCCACCTCACCTTCTTTACACCAGAAGGAACTTTTACAAGTGGGTATCTGATTATATCCCAGCCTGAGTACAACCGTGTGATGACTTCCCGCCACCTTTGTGATAAAGGTCAAATACCATAACTTGACCTGCAAGTGGTTCATGAATTCATCCCAGGTTGCATTTCCAGCCCTATCTTCTCCTACCCACATCCCACTCCCCAGGCCATCCTGTTCTAGCCATAGTGAGCTATTTCTTCAAACCCACCAAACTTTCTCAAGCCTCTGCACCTTTTTCCTTGCTCTCTGCCTAGCCTTTCTCCTAGTGTCAGCAGAGGGATTGGTAAGAGCATAGACTCTGGAAACTGAAGGCCTGAATTCATACCCTCTCTCTGCCCTGAGCATGATACTTGTCTTCCTTGGGGTTCAGCCAGAAGCAGACTCAGAGACAAAGAGCCAGCAATTTATTTGGAGGTTCAGAAAATACCAGTAGGGGAGTGAGGAAGTGAGAAAAGGAAAACAGATCTCCTTAATAAAGGGAATGCTATCAAACCAGCTACCTCGGTGCATGGTTTATATCTTACCCTTCAGGGACACTCTGAGAAATAGTGAAGAGCTCTTACCAGTCCCATCACCGAATAAATTCCCTCAATTTTCCTCTCTGTACCTTCTCTTTGCCCAGGAGCTTTGCTGGTGTTAGTCTCTGCATGGTTAGGCTGATGTGAGACAGAAGCAGAGATTAGAGTGGCGTGACAAATCACGAACTGCCAGCAGCCACTAGACACAAGAAGAGGCAAAAAAAAAAAACAGATTCTCCCTGAGTCTCCAGAGGAGTACAACCCTGTCAACACTTTGATTTCGTTCCAATGATACTGCTTTTGAACTTCTGGCCTCTAGAATTGTGAGGGAATACATTTTTGTTGTTTTGAGCCATCAAGTTTTTGGTGATTTGTTATAGCGGCCAAGGACTCTAACATGCATGCACATGTTCATACAGCACTTGTATTTGTTATTTTTCAGTTGCTAAGCTGTGTCCGACTCTTTGTAACCCCATGGATTACCCCACGGACTACCTCACACCAGGCTTCCCTCTCCTCTGCTGTCTCCCAGAGTTTGCTCAGATTCGTATCCATTGAGTCGGTGATGCTATCTATCCATCTTATCCTCTGCTGTCCCCTCTCCTTTTGCCTTCCATCTTTCCCAGCATCAGAGTCTTTTCTAATGAGTCAGCTCTTCACATCAGGTATATAAAAAAATATAAAACTCAAAGAAATTATTTTAGGACTAGAGAATTGGCCATGGGATCACAGAAAGAGTGGGATCTTTGAATTCAGGCCAACTTGAGCTCTAATTCATGCTCATCACTAGCTACATGACTTCAGAAAAATCACTTAAATGCTGAGTCTCAGTTTCCTCATCTATGAAATAGAGTAATAATTCCTACTGTGGTAGGCAAAGCAATGGCTCCCAAGACATCTATTTCTTAAACCTGTAACCTGTGAGTATGCTATAGTACATGCAATGGAGACTTTGCAAATGAAATTAAGTAAAGGATTATGAAATGGAAAGATGTTCCTAGATTTTCCTGGTGGGCCCAGGGTAATCACAAGTTTCCTTAAAAGAGAGAGGCAGAAAGGTCAGAGTCAGAGAATTATTACAATGGAAATAGGTCAGAGAGACTGAGATTTGAAGTTGCTGTCTTACCAGCTTTAAAATTTGAGGGACAGGCCCCCAGACAAGGAATGCTGGCAGTCTTTGGAAGCAGGAAAAGGCAAGGAAGTGGGGTTCTGCCCTGGAGTGTCCAGAAGAAATTAAGCTCTGGCGATGCCTTGATTTTTAGCCTGGTGAAACCCTGTTCAGACTTCTGACCACCAAAGCTGTAAGCTATCCATGTTGTTTTAAACTGCAAATGTGTGTGTGGTGTTTGTTACAGGAGATATGGGGAAATAATATACCTCTCTATCAGAGTTACGAGGATTAAAAATGTTCCTTTAATTATGGTAATATTTATTAATAGAAGTGACTATTTTTAAAAATAATTTTGGGAAGTAAATTATCTATACATAAACAGTCTCTGTAAACCAAAAATACTTCTATTCAACTGTTCAGATTTTCAAAAAGTCAAAAGCACAGAGTTCATTTTTGTGTATTCAATTCTCCATATATAGAGTAGATTTCCTTTCCATGTGTCTCCAGAGGGTTAGATATAGTACCGAAAAAAATACTTTCTTTAATTTCCTGGCTTCCTGACCTTGAAGTCCATATTCAAGGAAGGCCTTTGGCCAAGAAAATTGAATGACCTCTGTGCATATTTTAGTTTTTATCAAAAGGAGACAGACCCAAAGCTTATTTTTTTTTCTGAAGGTTTGCCAAGTTTTCTTTGAATGTAAAAATTATCTTCATTTTGTTCAAGAAGCCATTATCTCTCAAGTTTCATGCAAATGAATGTACATTCTAGAAAGATGCAGTAAAATATCCATCTGACTTCTACCTACACTTAACCTTCTATTCCCTAGTCTCTTTGGCCATCAGTATATTTCTAACATTCTGTGGCTTATTTTGCATCTGTACCTGATGTATCAGTCATCAACTGAGCTCTGATTTCCCCTCCAGAACCCCTCTTCTCTAGACCCTCTGCCAAATTTTATTGCCAGTCCAAACTCTGGATAAATTCCCCTACCTTCTCTCTCTGTTCCTTCTCTTTGCCCAGGAGCTTTGCCAGTGTTATTTTCTGCAGGTTCAGGCCCTTCAGGATGGCTGTCCTCTTGCTCTCTCTTCATCCCCTGCTTGACCAGCCCCTGCTTCACTCACATGACTACCCAATCCTCTTAGGTATAAACAGGGGTGTCACTCCAGGACCTTCAGAGTAAGATTCACCCATCCAATAAACTGCTGACATCTCTGTCACTGTCTCTAGGCTCTTTTTTTCAATCTCCAGACTGGGCAACTACAAGGCTTGCAGGACTGAGGGGTGCAACCCAACAGTCTCCTAACTGGCCATTTAGATGCTTGTCCACCATAAAATCACCCTGTCATTAGCCTGGTCTGTGGGGCTCAGCTATTTATCTTTCTTGTGCTCATCTTCCATAGAATGTGCCATGGCAACTGTTCCAAGTCTATTTTCCTCTACTAAGCAGTTGAACACTCAGCATTTCATTCTCTCAGAAGACAAATTCACCTCTGAGTCTTATTCTGCAGATTACAGTAATCTAGTTGCTAGATCGGAGAAGGCGATGGCACCCCATTCCAGTACTCTTGCCTGGAAAATCCCATGGATGGAGGAGCCCTGTAGGCTGCAGTCCATGGGGTCGCTCAGAGTCGGACATGACTGAGTGACTTCACTTTCACTTTTCACCTTCATGCATTGGAGAAGGAAATGGCAACCCATTCCAGTGTTCTTGCCTGGAGAATCCCAGGGACAGGGGAGCCTGGTGGGCTGCTGTCTGTGGGGTCTCACAGAGTCGGACACAACTGAAGCGACTTAGCAGCAGCAGCAGCAGTTGCTAGATTTTTCATGCCTGAAAAGGCATACTTGATCAAGGGCCTTTTCCTTTCATCATTTTGTCTTCACTCTCCTTTAACATCTCCATTAATCATCCTTTATTCCAGCACCAATATTTTCATCTTCAGTTACTGTTTTATTTGGCAAATAAATATTCTCAAGTGTTTCCTATTCTTCAATCACCTTTCCCTTCTTTCTCAAAAATATCTAAATTTACTATTTTTTTCCAGCATTCAAGCAAACATCTAGTTCTCTTTATAGGGATGCAAGGAGATCCAACCAGTCCATCCTAAAGGAAATCAGTCCTGAATATTCATTGGAAGGACTGATGCTGAAGCTGAAACTCCAAAACTTTAGCCACTGAGTGCAAAAAAACTGACTCATTGGAAAAGACCCTGATGCTAGGAAATATTGAAGGTGGGAGAAGAAGGGGATGACAGGGATGAGATGGTTGGATGGCATTACTGACTCAATGGATATGAGTTTGAGTAAGCTCTGGGAGTTGGTGATGGACAGGAGAGGCTGATGTGCTACAGTCCATGGGGTCGCAAAGAATCTGACATGACTGAGCAACTGAACTGAACTGAAATAAATCATGTAGCACTACAAAAATACGTCATCTGAGAGATTTAAAGAGGTCCCCCATACTATAGGAAGGTATTAAATAAAACAACTTTCAATAATTAATAATGAATTAGTTCAATCAAGTTACAGTATCATCCTTCAGCTTAAGGTGCTCTAATATTAACTAACGTGGCAGCAAACATGATCCTGAAAAGGAATCCTGCCGCCAATCACCTTGCCTCTTCAATACAACGAGAATGAACACAGAAGAGAGTTCCATTTAACAACAGTTCTCACCTCAAGTCCTATCCACCCCCATGGCCTGTGACATTCTCCCCTGAGGAGAGATGTTGGGATTTGATGAGATTCTGTCTCACCTGGGACAAAAAAATGAGTAATATGGAAAACATTCTAATATCGGGTTATTAACAATGAAATAACCTGAAGAATCTCAGTTGTTTAGTTTCTCAGTCATGTCTGACTCTTTGCAACCCCATAGACTATAGCCCGCCAGGCTTCTCTGTCCATGGGATTTCCCAAGCAAGAATACTGGAGTGGGTTGCTATTTCCTCCTCCAAAAACTTACTATCTATTTTTAACAGTTAATATTTGTGAATGCTTCTTGTGGGCCCAGTACTATGCTAAGGATTAATATGCATTTTCACATTTATTCATTCTGAGGTTGGTACTGCTTTTAGTTCATCTGTACAAACAGGAAAACTGTCTTGGAAAGTTTAGCTCATCAGAAACACAAAACTAGTAAACAGGGAATGTGGATTTGAACAAGAACTACCTAACTGCAAATGCCTGTGCTGAACCACGCAGAGCCTCTTCCTCTGACTGCCCTTCCACTTCAGCAGCATGTGAGAAGTCCAGAGTATGACCTGTGCATAACACATATGTAAAACATAAAAGAAACAAATGTTCAAACAGCCAGCACCAAGGAAAATGCACCTATTCAAACTAATTAGCCCTTGTTACAAAGAATGCTCAAACTACTGCACAATTGCACTCATCTCACATGCTAGTAAAGTAATACTCAAAATTCTCCAAGCCAGGCTTCAGCAATACGTGAACTGTGAACTTCCAGATGTTCAAGCTGGTTTTAGAAAAGGCAGAGGAACCAGAGATCAAATTGCCAACATCCACTGGATCATCAAAAAAGCAAGAGAGTTCCAGAAAAACATCTATTTCTGCTCTATTGACTATGCCAAAGCCTTTGACTGTGTGGATCACAATAAACTGTGGAAAATTCTGAAAGAGATGGGAATACCAGATCACCTGACCTGCCTCTTGAGAAATTTGTATGCAGGTCAGGAAGCAACAGTTAGAACTGGACATGGAACAACAGACTGGTTCCAAATAGAAAAAGGAGTACGTCGAGGCTGTATATTGTTACCCTGCTTATTTAACTTATATGCAGAGTATATCATGAGAAACGCTGGGCTGAAACAAACACAAGCTGGAATCAAGATTGCTGGGAGAAATATCAATAACCTCAGATATGCAGATGACACCACCATTATGGCAGAAAGTGAAGAGGAACCAAAAAGCCTCTTGATGAAAGTGAAAGTGGAGAGTGAAAAAGTTGGCTTAGAGCTCAACATTCAGAAAACAAAGATTATGGCATCTGGTCCCATTACTTCATGGGAAATACATGGGGGAAGAGTGGAAACAGTGTCAGACTTTATTTTGGGGGGCTCCAAAATCACTGCAGATGGTGAGTGCAGCCATGAAATTAAAAGACACTTACTCCTTGAAAGGAAAGTTATGACCAACCTAGATAGCATATTGAAAAGCAGAGACTTTACCTTGCCAACTAAGGTCCATCTAGTCAAGGCTATGGTTTTTCCTGTGGTCATGTATGGATGTGAGAGTTGGACTGTGAAGAAGGCTGAGCACCCAAGAATTGATGCTTTTGAACTGTGGTGTTGGAGAAGACTCTTGAGAATCCCTTGGACTGCAAGGAGATCCAACCAGTCCGTTCTGAAGGAGATCAGCCCTGGGATTTCTTTGGAAGAAATGATGTGAAAGCTGAAACTCCAGTACTTTGGCCACCTCATTCGAAGAGTTGACTCATTGGAAAAGACTCGATGCTGGGAGGGATTGGGGGCAGGAGGAGAAGGGGACAACAGAGGATGAGATAGCTGGATGGCATCACTGACTTGATGGACGTGAGTCTGAGTGAATTCCGGGAGTTGGTGATGGACAGGGAGGCCTGGCATGCTGCGATTCATGGGGTCACAAAGAGTTGGACACGACTGAGCGACTGAACTGAACTGACAAAATCACTTGTACAATGTAAATTTCTGTCTGATTCTTCTCTGAGTTTATATTTATGTTGAATGTGTCAGATATTTTCTTTGCTTTCACCTTAAGAAAGCCTAGTTAAATCTGTTTTCCTGCCTAATGTCTCAGATAACACCCAATGGACTGACCCCAACAAATTGTTGCTTTTGTTCAGTCACTAAGTTGTGTCTGACTTTTTGCAGTCCCATGGACCGCAGCACACCAGGGCTCCTCTGTCTTCCACCATCTCCTGGAGTTTGCTCAAATTCATGTCCATTGAGTCAGTGATGTTATCTAATCATCTCACCCTCTGCCTCCCCCTTCTCCTTTTGCCTTCAATCTTTCCCAGCATCAGGGCCTTTTCCAATGAGTCGGCTCTTTGCATCTGGTGGCCAAAGTATAGGAGCTTCAGCTTCAGCATCAGTCCTTGCAGTGAATAGTCAGGGTTGATTTCCTTTAGGATTGACTGGTGTGATCTCCATGCAGTCCAAGGAACTCTCAAGAGTCTTTTCCAGCACCACAGTTAGAAAGCATCAATTCTTCGGCACTCAGCTTTCTATATGGTCTAACTCTCACATCCATATATGACTACTGGAAAAACCATAGCTTTGACTGGCAAAGCATCTTTGTTGGCAAAGTGATGTCTCTGTTTAGATTTGTCATAGCTTTTCTTCCAAGGAGCAAGCATCTTTTAATTTCATGGCTGCAGTCACTGTCCACAGTGATTGTGGAGCCCAAGAAAAGAAAATTCGTCAGTTTCTACTTTTTCTCCTCCTATTTGTCATGAAATGATGGGACTGAATGCCATGATCTTAGTTTTTTGAATGTTGAGTTTCAAGTCATCTTTTTCACTCTGCTCTTTCACACTCATCAAGAGGCTCTTCAGTTTCTCTTCACTTTCTGCTATTAGAGTGGTATCATCTGCATATCTGAGGTTGTTGATACTTCTCCTGGCAATCTTGATTCCAGCTTGTGATTCATCCAGCCCAGCATTTCACATGATGTACTCTGCATATAAGTTAAATAAGCAAGGTGACAATATACAGCCTTGACATACTCCTTTCCCAATTTTATATTAAGCCAAACTGTAATAATCCAGGAGATAGTGAAGGACAGGGAAGCCTGGCATGCGGCAGTCCATGGGGTTGTAGAGTAGGACACAGCTTACCAACTGAACAACAACAAAACTGTAATAAAGTGATGTTTATTAAGTTGGTGAGCAGTTTTATCTGCTCATTTTTTATTAAAGGACTTACATTCTCCTGCTCTGGTTCAGGAGAAAAGAAATATACCCTCCTGAGCCATGGACAGAAACACAATCTTCAGCACATTATCCAACAATATTCTCAAAATTATCAGGGCTTTTGTTCCCAAGAGCGTCCCTTAGCTGTCACTGGGTGCCAGCTGTGGTGCCAGTGTTGGCCACCAAAAAGAACTGAGTGAAGAAAGTCACAGGAATGCATATTTAATTAAGCTTTATCTGTCCTATCCTTTCCAAACTTTAGCAATGTCCCCTTTGATAACCAAATGAAATTATAATATTTAACTTTACCTTTGTGTATTTGATAACCTTAAATTGTGGAAAAAGAAATATAGAAACCAACATGGCCACCAATTCTGTTTTTTTTTTTTCCCCTGTAGATGTGGGTACCATGGGTAAATGTGTTCATAGGTAATTTTCCCACACACACCATAAACTTGGAAATCAAAAAATTCAGGTCACTTTCTGAAAGTTCGTCTAGTTAAATCAACACATAATAGGAGGAGACAGAAAATATCTATTCCTATAAAGAGAGTTGCTCTTCTAAAAACAGTTAAGTAAAAGTTTTGGTAGTAAGAATGTATCTAAACAAAGAAGACACTAATAGAAGTCAGTGGTGAGCAGAAAAATGCTGATTCCAGAAGGCAAACCTGGAAGCCTATGTTTAATACTAGCCAGGAAAAAGAAAACTGCTCAGGCAGAACATTCTGTACCTTGAAGAAATGTTTGCTATCTGTTTAGGAATTGAGAAAATTCAATTCCAATATGACCCAACTGAAATGAACTCCAAGACCACTGATCACCCTGCTTCCCCAGAAAAGTTTTCATTGTTCCTTTTATTTCCAAGCTACCCCAAAATAAAGAATGTGAGGGCCTTGGATTCTTGGATTGAGATATAAGATCATTTCCATTCATACAAAGGGATGAAGCTTCATAGTATAAGTTTCCATTCTGTTTTATTCATTATGCCGCTGCTAGTGTGACGTTTATCCATCTGTGGGGGTACGAAGTCCAGTTTATATATAACTGTAAGACTGAGGTTCACAACCTAAGAGACCTCCAAGGTGGTCAGCCAGTTAGCTGCCACCCTGCCTGGCTCCCAGGCTACCTGCTTTCCTCTTTAAAACACCAGCAATGGGCTCTCATACAAGAAACAACAATCAAGTTTGGTAGGTGGCCATTACCAAATAATGTAAAAAAGCCATGGTTCTTATTTATACCAACAATATCTAGTGATAAAACATATAGAAAAATATCTTTCCCAGTGACAAAAAAGATAAGCATATAGCATGTATAAAGAAAATGATAAAATTTAACCAACAGACATAAAATAGTGTATTTAAGAGAGACTATATTCTTGAATGAAAAGATTTATTAGAAAGAAGCCTCAATAAATTAATCTATAGATTTAATCCAATTCCTGTCAAAGTCAAAAGAATTTGGGGGAACTTGACAATATAATTCTGAACTTCTCATAAAAGAATAAACTAAAAAACTATTCAAGAGAAATTTTAAAGGAAAAATAATACCAGAAGACTGACCCTACCAGATGGCAAAGATGCAGCAATTAACCAGCATAGTACCAGAGTAGAAAGAAAAATATGTGAAACAATACAAAGTCCAGGAACACATCAAATATTCAACAGAGATGGGAATACAAATTAATAAAGAATAACGATTTTAATGAATGGCTTTGGGATAACTAGCTATCAATTTTAGGAAAGGTTATACAGTTAAACCACCATTTCAAGACTTTAAATAAGTTCTAAACGGATCCATAATTTAAATAAAACTATAAAAGTATCTGAATAAAATTGCTTTTTAAATTTTATTTTATTGCCGTAAGAACACTTAACATGAAGCCTACCCTCTTTACAAAATTTTAGGCATATAATTCACTGTGTGTTAACTACAAGTTCAATGTTGTGCAGCTGATCTCTAGAATTAATCCATCTTACCTAACTGAAACCTTATGCCCGCTGATTAGTAACTCTGCATTTCCTCCTCCTCTTAGGCCTGACAACCACCATTCCACTCTTTGATTCTATGAATTTGTCTGTTTTAGGTACTCATATAAGTGGACTCGGGCAGTGTTTGTTTTTCTGTGACTACTCGTTTCACTTAGAAGAATGTCCTCACCATTCATCATGTTGTCACAGATTACAGTTTCCTTTTTCAAGGTTAAAGAGTATTCTATTGTATATACATACCACATTTTCTTTATCCATTCACCTGCCAATGGACATGTGAGTTGTTTCCATCTCTTGGCACTTAAAAATTTACACTGCAATGTACACGGGAGTGTTAGCTCTTCAAGATTCTGATTACAATTCTTTTTGGATAAATATCCAGATTTTTATTTGCATTTCCCTCAAGCAGTTAGTGACATTGAGCATTTTGTCATATAGCTGTTAGCCATTTGTATGTCTTCTTTGGAGAAATGCCTGTTCAAGTGTCTACCTCCATTTTCTAATTGGATTTCTAGGTTTTTTGCTATTGAATTGTATGAGTTTCTTATATATTTTTAGATCTTAGCCCTTTATCATATATGGTTTGCAAATATCTTCCCTCAACCCACAGGTTGTCTTTTCACCCTGTTGATTCTTTTCCTTGCTGTGCAAATATGTTTAGTTTTATATCAAGCTCAGTTGCTCAGTTATGTCTGACTCTTTGTGACCCCCATGGACTGTAGCCCACCAGGCTCCTCTGTCCATGGGACTATCCCAGCCAGAATGCTGGATCAGGTTGCCATTTCCTCCTCCAAGGGATCTTCCAGACCCAAGGATCAAACCTGCTGACTTAGATCTCCTGCAGCTCCTGCATTGGCAGGCAGATTCTTTATCCCTCAGCCACCTGGGAAGCCCCTTAGTTTGATGTGGTCCCATTTATTTTGCCTTTTTGCCTGTGCTTTTGATGTCATATTGTCACTGGCACAACCAATGTCTTTAAGCTTTTCTTTTTTTTCTTCTAAGAGTTTTACAGTTTCACATCTTAATTTTAAGTCTTCAATTTTGAGTTGATTTTGTGTATGGTATAATGGTAGGATCCAATTTCATTTTCACATGCTCTTACCCTTATTATTTCCTTTCTTCCACTAATTCTTGCCTTTGTTTTTCTCTTTCTAGCCCTTTGAGGTGTTATTTGAGATCTTTCTCCTTTTTTTGTAGTTGTCTGTTTCTATAAGCTTCCTTTTAGTCCTGTATTTTTTGCATCCCATGGTGTTTTTGTGTCTGACTCTTTGCAACCCCATGGACTATAACCCACCAGGCTCCTCTGTCCATGGAATTCTCCAGGCAAAAATACTAGAGTGGGTTGCTATTCCCTTCTTCAGGGCATCTTTCTGACCCAGGGATCAAACCAGGGTCTCCTGCATTGCAGGCAGATTGTTTACTCATTTTCATCTTTTCCAATATATTTTCTAATTTCCTTTTCAATTTCTTCTTTGGCACAATGGTTGTTCAATAGTATATCATTTAATATCTGCACGTTTGTGAATTTTCCAGTTTTCCCTTTGCTACTGATCTTTAGTTTCATTACATTATTATTAGAAAAGATATTTCGTATGACTTCAATCTTCTTTAATTTGTAAGACTTTGTTTTTGATCTAATGTGATCTAGCCTACAGAAAGATCCATGTGGGTTTAAATAGAATGTGTACTGCACTGCTTCAGAAGACTCTTGAGAGTCCCTTGGACTGCAAGGAGATCCAACCAGTCCATTCCGAAGGAGATCAGTCCTGGGATTTCTTTGGAAGGAACGATGCTAAAGCTGAAACTCCAGTACTTTGGCCACCTCATGCGAAGAGTTGACTCATTGGAAAAGACTCTGATGCTGGGAGGGATTGCGGGCAGGAGGAGAAAGGAATGACAGAGGATGAGATGGCTGGATGGCATCACCGACTCGATGGACGTGAGTTTGGGTGAACTCCAGGAGTTGGTGATGGACAGGGAGGCCTGGCATGCTGCAATTCATGGGGTCGAAAAGAGTCGGACACGACTGAGTGACTGAACTGAACTGAACTGTACTACACTGCTGTTGGATGGAATGTTCAATATATGTCTATTAGATCACTTCAGTCTACAGTGTTGTTCAAGTCCTCTGTTTCCTTATTGATTTTCTGGCTGGATGTTTTGTCCATTATTGAAAGAGGGGTATTGAAATACCCTATTATTATTATATTACTATCTGTTTATGCAAATTCAGTTCTATCAATGTTTATTTCATACATTAAGGTACTGTGATTTTGGGTGCATATATATTTATTGTTATATCTTCCTGTTTGTATCTTCCTTGTTGATTGACCTTTTTATCACTATATAATGATGATCTTCTTTGTCTCTGGTGACAGTTTTTTAAGTCTATTTTTTTCTGATGAAGTAGTCATCCCTGCTTTCTTTCAGTTACCGTTTGCATGGATATCTTTTACTACTCTCCTCTGTCAGCCTATGTGTGTCATTAAATCTAAAGTGAGTTTCTTATAGACAGTATATAGTTGGATCTTATTTATTTTATCTGTCCAGCAATTTTGTGTCTTTTCATTGGGGAGTTTAATCCATTTAGTATGATTTTCGGTAGATAAGAATCTACTACCATTTTTTGCTTCCTGTGGTACTTTTACATTGTGTTTTGTTGATTGCTTTTATCCATATGCTTTAACTTCTCTCTTTTTCTATTGTGCAACTTCTATAGGCATTTTTTGTGTGCATGTATGTTTACATAAATTATTGGGGCTTACATAAATTATTTCATAGTTATAACTGATGTTAATAATTAACTATAATTACTTCATAGTTAAGCTGATAATAACTGAAGTTCAGTCACACACAAAATCTCTATAGCTTAACTTCTCCCCCACACTATGTATTACTCTTGTCATAATTTACATCTACTCATATTGTATATCTTTTAACACAATTTTAGTTAAAGTTATTTTAAATAGTTTGCCTTTTAACTTTTATACTAGAATTTTAAATGTTATGCCAAATGCCATTATAGAATTACAATATTCTATATTTGCCTATATTTTTACCTTTACCAGCAAGTTTCTTATGCTATAATGTTGCTGTTTAGCATTTTTTAATTTCAACTTGAAGAACCCCCTCTTGGAAGGCAGGTCTAGTGGTAAAGAATTCCTTAACTTTCATTTCTCTGGGAAAATCTCTCTCTCCTTCCTTAGAGAGTGAATAAGCATCCATAATGAGCAATTATTAATAATTTTGTCTAAGCTTTTGCAAGAATGGATATATGATAAGATCCTCAAGGAGCTTCAGTTCAGTTCAGTTCAGTCGCTCAGTCGTGTCCGACTCTTTTCGACCCCATGAATTGCAGCACACCAGGCCTCCCTGTCCATCACCAGCTCCCGGAATTCACTCAAACTCACGTCCATCGAGTCGGTGATGCCATCCAGCCATCTCATCCTCTGTCATCCCCTTCTCCTCCTGCCCCCAATCCCTCCCAGCATCAGAGTCTTTTCCAATGAGTCAACTCTTTGCATGAGGTGGCCAAAGTACTGGAGTTTCAGCTTTAGAATCATTCCTTCCAAAGAACACCCAGGACTGATCTCTTTTAGAATGGACTGGTTGGATCTCCTTGCAGTCCAAGGGACTCTCAAAAGTCTTCTCCAACACCACAGTTCAAAAGCATCAATTCTTGGGTGCTCAGCTTTCTCCACAGTCCAACTCTCACATCCATACATGACTGCTGGAAAAACCATAGCCTTGACTAGACGGACCTTTGTTGGCAAAGTAATGTCTCTGCTTTTTAATATGCTATCTAGGTTGGTCATAACTTTCCTTCCAAATTTTATCACACAATCAAGTTATTCACTTTATTTAATTCATATATGTCCTCTTTTCATTTAAGCCCTTCTCCCTCTTTCTGTCTTCTGATGACATTAAGTTCAACGGATCAGCATCTTCATAAACACCCTTATTGAAGCCAAGCACCAAATCACCTCCTTGAACCCACTTGATTGTCTCAAAAATAAAGTTGCAAGTTTAAATAAAAAGGGGACAATAGAAGGAGTTCTTCATTAACAATATGTAGAAATTAAATCAGTTTAATATTTACTGCACAACTACAATACATGATTAGGACACTATGCTCCTGGTTTTAGAGGTCCATCCAGAGTTTATGAAATACGTTCATGACTAAAGTGTGTGTCAAAAATAGGCATTAAATGGTACCTATTAATTATTAACATGATTTGAATTAATTCTTTCCCAAGAATATTACCTTGAACAGTGCTTTATGCATACTAAGAATTCATTAAATATTTGAAGATTAAAGTTAGGGAAGGGTGGGAAATAAGAAAAAATAAAACAAAGGCAATTTTTGCCTTAGACATGAGCTTCCCAGAAAACAAGTACAACCAAACACCTCCCATGCTGAAACCTAGTTTTCTATAAAAAAGGGTAATATGATCATCAAATTTGAATTCCCTGCACCACTGCCAAGAATATTTCTCAAGTCACATTTAATTGAGCGACAAGTCAAGCTTTAGGATTATGTACTCAGGAAAAATCATTAAATAGGATATCAGAAATCAAGTTTATGTAATTAAAAGAATTATTTGTCTCACTTTATTAAAGAAAGAAAAATTAAGTATTAAAAATGAAAATGATCATACGCACAAGTTGACCCCTCTCCTGGTATCATTTTAATGTATTCTTAGTTAAATCTATTCACAGTCTGAATTGTAAGGTTCAGCAACCTACAGAAAAGGATACACTGGAGAAAATTCAAAAAGAGGTGGGACAAAGGTAATCACTTCAAGCAAATTGTCTATAACTTGCTGAGCTTTGTCCCAGTCATAAAAGCCAGATTTACGTAAAATGGATCTCACTGAGAGCTCTTTCTTTCGCTGGCATTTTTTGTCCTGTCACCTAATTTGTTAACATATGGTCTGAGTGTTGGACGGTTCGTGCCTAGGAACTCAAAAATATGTTATGTATAAGAAAAACAGAATGGCTGTGATCTTGATGCAGAACATGTTGCCATATATTGTTTGTCAGAGGGAAAGAGATGCAAAATTCAGAATCTAAATGAATAAGATGAATTAGTATCTGGGTAGCATTTGCCTCATAAACATTCTATTAGAAACAGGGAAACAAGACAACCCATCAAGATATTTTAAAAAGAAAAAAAAAGTGTAGTTAAAAATTATTTATAACCATAGAAGTTTCTGGATAGGTTTCATTTGAAATGAGAGATTTAAGGATAGAGATGTTTAAGGCTTCTGGCTTTTTTAGTGATTGGTGGAAATTGCTTTTTAGCAAGTGCTGAAAACCAGAGAAATCAAATTATACTTTACAGTTTATGACAAACCCTCCAAAATGCTTCAAGAGAGTCCCCAGCAAAGACAGAGAATATAAGCTCCATGGGGACAGAGGGTCATATATCTTTTTCATCCACTGTATCCCCAGTGTCTAGAATCATGACTAGAAGAGAGGAGGTATTCAACAAATTCTGTTTAATTTTTATAGGATTTAATATTACATAGCAGGGGTAAGGCGGAGAAGGCAATGGCACCCCACTCCAGTACTCTTGCCTGGAAAATCCCATGGATGGAGGAGCCTGGTAGGCTGCAGTCCATGGGGTCGCTGAGAGTCAGACACGACTGAGCGACTTCACTTTCACTTTTCACTTTCATGCACTGGAGAAGGAAATGGCAACCCACTCCAGTGTTCTTGCCTGGAGAATCCCAGGGACGGGGGAGCCTGGTGGGCTGCCAGACGTCTATGGGGTCGCACAGAGTCAGACACAACTGAAGCGACTTAGCAGCAGCAGCAGCAGGGGTAAGGAGAAGGCAATGGCACTCCACTCCAGTACTCTTGCCTGGAAAATCCCATGGACGGAGGAGCCTGGTAGACTGCAGTCCATGAGGTCGCTAAGAGTCAGACATGACTGAGAGACTTCATTTTCACTTTTCACTTTCATGCATTGGAGAAGGAAATGGCAACCCACTCCAGTGTTCTTGCCTGGAGAATCCCAGGGACGAGGGAGCCTGGTGGGCTGCCGTCTATAGGGTTGCACAGAGTCGGACACGACTGAATCGACTTAGCAGCAGCAGCAGCAACAGCAGCAGGGGTAAATGTGAGGTTCCTTAGTCCAAAAGCAAAAAGAAAGGAATGAATGAAGAGGAGAAGAAGGGAAAGAGGAAAAGAAGGAAGAAGAGGGATGGAAAGAAGAACCATTTCTCTCACTGAACAAAAGAAATAAGTTAAATACTGTGCAGTTCATAAAAATATACTATCAACTCAGTCAACTCTTCAGGAATTAATTCTACCTCAGTCATCATGGCTACTACAGTGTCTGACAGCTCTAAAATGTTTTGAATTATGTAATAAACTGCAACACAGTAAGAAAAATAAGACAGTGGCATATAAATCTTTTCCAGTTGCAATACTTTCAAACTGAAATATGTTTTGAAGTATTTATTTCATTATTTCATCTTAACTCTAGTGAATAAGCTAATTTTCCATGAATTCTAAGTTGGTAATATGTATATCTAATACACCATGGAGAGAAGCCAATAAATTACATCTTTTTTTAAAAAATGTAACACTTTCACATATGTTTTCCAAATTTAAAAAGCATCATGGAAAAACATAAAGTAATTTATCTGGTAGACTCAGTTACATTTAGTTCAATTCAAGGAGAAAGTTGAAGATTTTTGTGTTAGTATATGAAGAACTTCTGTTTTCAGTATTATTTGTCTTATATCTGTAACCCCTGACTACCATATTCTTCTTGTCAGTGATGGCCAACAAAAAAAAAGGTGACCCTCTCAAAAAAAATTTTTTTTTCTTGTACAAGTGGAATATTCACCTTAAAAGATTTCCTATAAGTGCTAACATCCTGAAATCAGCTTCTTTATCCTAGAATCAGAAGTCCAAATTCAAATCTATCTTCCTTGTAGAGTTGCTCTCTGGCTATCGATAATTACAAGAATCGATTAAAAGCATAATTGAAAAAGTATGCTTGTTTCTAGTACAAGGTCTTCATTAGACACTGGTAGTCACTCATCAACAGGTTTCTCAGCTGGGGCTAGTGTTAAAGAACCAGCCTGTCAATGCAAGAGACATAAGAGACATGTATTCGATCCCAAGGTTGGGAAGATTCCCTGGAGGATGGCATGGCAACCTGCTCCAGCATTCTTGCCTGGAGAATGCCATGGACAGAGGAACCTGGCAGGCTACAGTCCATTGGGTGGAAAAGAGTCAGAAACGACTGAATCAACTTAGCACACATGCAGTCATTCATTACCTTGTCCTGTTATCCCAAGTCCCCACAGTGTAGGTGGCTTGCTGACATGGAAACAGGGATGAAGAGTTGATAGATTTCTCCCAGAGGCAAAGGTGCATATTGCCCCAGCGAATGCAATCTGTAGATAGACTGAATCCACCTCTTGTTTTCAATTTGGCTACCAAAAATAATGAATTGCCACACTGAGCCTTTCTTCTAAACTTCCAGAAGTCACCTTTTCTTCACAATATGAGGCTTCTCTCCATGATAAAGAGCCTCGGGATATTGCAAGAGGAATTACATCAGAACCCTGCCACCTGTGGAAGGGGAAATCTGAGAGGTCAAACAATGCTTCACCTTTTGGGTCTCCTCCCAGGCTTACCCAGATTTACAGGAAAAATAGAGGTTTGTCCCTGGGGATATTTTTAGGGAACCCTCTGAAGGGGCTATACCTCTCCCACAATGTACTCCACACCCCAAAAAAGCTTCTTCTCATGAACTGCCAATAACTAAATCTCTTTGATGGAGAAAAAAATAGGAAAGAAAGCTAATATTTAGTATGTGTTCTACGGCAGGTATTGTATACCCTCCCACATCAATCCTTATAACAATATGAAGTAGACATTCATTGTCTTCATTTTACAGCACAGGAGACAGACACTCCAAAAGTGCCGGGGACCAGCCCCGGCTGATCCAGGGTATTCGAAGGAGAGACGGCATAGGCGAGGATCAGGATACAATAGCTTCAATTAGATATTAATTAAAGATATAAAGAGTAATAGAATAAGGATAGCTCAGTAGGAAAATTCAGTGGAGAAAAGAGGCTGAGTAGCTTGGTTTACGCGGGAGACCAATAAAACTTCAAGACAAGAAGTTTGCACCACTTACGTAGGCCGCAGGCGTCCTTCCGTTCTCCCGAAGGAGAGGAGACACTGAGGCCTCCCCGGTCGGATCTTAGAAGCCCAGGCATAATTAGTAAGCATGGTGGGTTCCGCGCTCCAGATGGAGACTCAGCCAGAGTGAGAGAGAGAGTGACATGGGGAGACCAGTATTTCGAGAAACTGATCCCAATTCTTTATTTTCCAGAGTCTGTTTTTATACACTGAGATGTTACACAAAAGTCACGTGGGGACAGCAGTCCTGACTTTTATTAAAGTCAGGTGCTTCACACAAATGTATACAGAGGTCTTAGGGGTGTTACATCATCTTCTGGCCAGGGGGGCCTGCTGACAATTTACGACCCTCTCCTTGTGACAGCGGTCAGTCAATCAGGACACTTATTTCTCCAGAGCTGATTATTCTCAAAACAGACGCCACCCAAATAAAGTTACATTCCTACAGGGTGAGGGTGTAGTGGGTTTTAGTTAAGGAAAGAATTTACTTAGCCTAAGGTCTAACGTGATTAATATCAAAGGTTAATACTTATTCCTTCTATATATTCATTAATGTGTGTAAGGGCAGGGGATATGGAGACTTAGCAACAAACATTGGCTCAACAAATGAAAAACCCTTCACCAACACAATTTCTAATTAGCCCATTATACTTATACTAATAGTTTTCTAACTTTTCTAAGGAACCTGTTTTTAGAAGGTTTAAAGCATCTCGTGCCTCTCACAGTTGGGAGGCTGTGAGCAATCACATGTGGCCGGACAAGCCTGTCAGGCAGGCTAGAGAACCTTCAGAGGAGTTTGTAGGTTAAAACACTCTTGTCACACCCAAGAGTTTTTATTGACTGGAGCTCTAGGTTAACTCCTTCTCCGAAAGAGGTGGTGGGGGACAGCCCCCCGTAAAGTCAGAGGTGTAGGTAAGAGCACAAAGTAGTAAAGTAGGCAGGCTCTGGTTATGGGGGTAGATGCTCGAGGAGTTCCAGGGGGACTCCTGAGGCTCGATCCCGCCTTTGCGTATGTCGAGCCTCCTTCCTCATGACCTTTGTCATGAGCGGAGTACCTCACTCTGGCCCCCAACACAAAAGAACTGAATATCTTCCCAGGTTCACATGGCAGGTAGGGGTAGAGTCAGATTTCTTCATCTAGACTTATTGTGTAATTCCACTCTATCCCATAGGGCAAGGTAACATGATATGTCCATGTTAAGAAAGAAATGCCTGGAAAAAAAAAGAAATGACTAATACATCATTTTTCCTTAAGAGCAGGTTTTAATAAGATTTTTTTAAAAAAAAAGAAATAATACTTGGTGACCATGAGTCTATAGCTCAGGCTCAGACATTAAAGGACTCTTGGAGCCCTAGGACAATCTTCACCTGTTTTTCATAAATATATCTGTAGTCTTGGATACAGATACGAACACAATTGTGTTGAAAGAACATATTCTGTTGCAAGTGGCACTAGAGTGTAAGGATAAAGCATGAATCATACTCAAATAAGACAGGTAAATTCTAGGGTCAAGGTTTTATTTGCTTCAGAAAAGACCAAAAATTTGGTCAGTTCAGTGTACCTGGGATTGTCCTAGGCCTAAATTAAAGGGTTAGGGTGAGGCAGAGGAAGTGAACACAGACCATCCTGGCCCTTTGGGTCCTCACAGAGCTGTCCAATGGAACTTTCTGATGGGAATGAACTGTATCTGTGTTATCCAATAAAGTAGCCACTAGTCACATGTGGCTACTGAGTACTTGAAACATAACTAGCACAGTTGAGAAAATGAATTTTTAATTGTATTTAACTTGAAATTATTGAAATTGGGGTAGCCCTATATGGATAGTGGGCACCATATTGGACATGTTAGCTCTCACAGTCACATGGACCCTTGCCTCCTCACGGCATCCTTCCTGATCTATCTTCAACCCAAGCCAGACTCAGACCCAAAAGACTGGCCTGGGCTGGACCAAGATTGGCAAGTATCACTAAAAAGGAAAGATGTGGAAAAAGAGGAAAAGGAGAGGAAGCATTAACAATCTCTGCTTCATTTTCTTTCTTCAAGTCCCTAAAATTGCCAATTCAGTTTGACATTTTTTGAGCAAAATTTCAGTCAGTGCAGGAATGAGCAGGACAGTGTTGGCCTAGAAGTGGCAAAACCGATACTTGAGTCAAGAGATGCTAGCCAGGCAAGGAATGCTGGAAAAGACCCACGTGTGAAAAGGCAAGAAGTGAAAGCAAGCAAGGCCTAGATGAAGAGTTGGGAGTAGATTAGCAAGACCAGAGCATGAGCATTGTTAGGGGCCGAATTGCATCCCTCTAAAGTTTAGACATTGACATTTTCACCCCCGTTCCTCAGAACGTGACTGTATTTGGAGACAGCACCTTTAAAGAGGTAATTAGGTTGAAATGCAGTCATTAGTAATGGCCCTAATTTGATAGGAAAGCTTTCTTTATAATAAAAGGAATTTGAACACAGAGGGAACACCATGAGAAGACATCTCCAACTACAAGCCAAGGAAAGAGGCCTCAGAAGAAACCATCACAGCTGGACACCTCATTCTTGTGCTCCTGGCCTTCAAAACTGAGAAAGTAAGTTTCTGTTGTGGCAGCCCTCCAGTCTGTGGGATTTTGTGATGGAAGCCCTAGCACACTGGCATAGGCATTTGCACAGGGAATAAGCCTAAGAAGTCAGTCTGGGACCGCTTCATGACTTTATGTCATGCTGAAGAACTGAAGATTTATCCTGAAGCCACTGAAGGCTTTTTTAAACAGGCAAGTAACCTGATCTGGCTTCCACTTTTTAAGTTTATTGTGTGTGTTGAGCTTAAACCTGCTTTGACCCTATAATCATCTGCTGATATTTGGCTTGCTAGCTTCCAGCCTCAATTCTGATTTGACTTGAAACATTCTACAACAGCAGGTACAGCTGCAATAAAACAGTTATTCTTTTACTCTCTAATATTTGTCACAGGTCAGGAGACAGCCCTGTCTTAATATGTTTTAAAAGCCTGTGCTTGCTGCACCTGGGTCAGACAAGATTATTTCATATCCACTGAATAAAATTCCCTAAGTGCCTAAGTGACTCTGAGATAGAAGGAGTTCAGCAAAAGGGGAGGCACATTAACTCTTTCAGGTCAGTAGGCTACCACTTAATGCATTATTGTAAATGTGCTCTCAAATAAATAACAGTTTGTAAGAGGCATTGAGACAATTAGCTTCCTTAAGCTGACTTTAAAAAAAAAGGATGACAGGCAGTGCTGAGCCATATGCTGGATGACTATGATGTAAGGAGGCTTTAAAATAAAAATAGACTGGAAAATTTATATGCAAATGAGTACTGTCATCTTGGGAGTCAATTCGCTTATTCCAAAAACCCTTCTGGTTACTTAAAATACTTTAGAAACCCTCCTTCTGGTCATGCCTTCAGAGCTAGGTGGTGAGACCTCCAGTTCTCGGGTCTCTCTTGAGATCCATCTAGAGCCAACATAAGGGAGAATTTGCTCCATCTGGGAAGCAGAAGATTCACCCTGGGCTTCCTGGGAGCAGAGTCATCCTGAGCTAGCACAGCCATGCTTTTAAGAGGATAGCTGCACCTGCATGTGGAAACTGGGCAGAGATCCCTTAAAGAATAACGAGCCCCAGTGTTTACCTGGCATCTTCCACCATGTGTTGCTTTTTTAATTTTCACAATAACCGTGCCTTTGGGAAGGCCAGGTGCTGAGAAAGAGATAGGAGGATATAAAGAGGTTTCCTGAACAACAGGATCATGGCTATACTATGGCACAGCTGTGCCTGATGGGAGAGAAAATACTACTCCTGAATCCCTAACTGCCAGCCAATGAACAGAACCCACTGTTCCCAACTCATGCTTTTCCTGTTCCTTGACTCTCCCCCTTACAGGTTCCTCCAAATACGGTTTTCCTCCTTTCTGTGCATGCTTACAACCTGTTTATTCTCTCAGATCAAGCCAAGTGCTACTTCCTTTATTAAGTCATCTCTGAAGTCCCGATCAAGAAATAATCCAACCTTTCTCTAAATTCCCCTAGCCTCTCTTTTGTCCTTACAGTATGGTCTTTCATAGTCTTCTACCAAAGAATGAGCTTCCTAAAGTCAGGATCTCTGTGCCATTAATTGTGGTACCCCCAACTCCTAAAGCAATGCCTAGAACAGAATATAAAAGCTTCTCAATCAATAAAGAAAAAAATTCATAGTAGTGTCAGTGTCTTAGTTCAGTCTATGATTAAAAAAAAATACCATGGATTGGGTGGGTTAAGCAATAGAAATCTATTTCTCACAGCTCTGGAGCCTAGAGAATTTGAGATCAGGGTGCCAATATTGCCAGATTCTGGTGAGAGCCTCTTCCTCGTCTGCAGGAGGCCATCTTCCTGCTGAGTCCCCGCAGGGCAGAGACAGATTCTCTTCTTTTGACTGTTGGATTAGTTGCTCAGTCATGTCTGGCTCTTTGCAACCCCATGGACTGTTTCCCTCCAGGCCCCTCTGTCCATGGAATTCTCCAGGCAAGAATACTGGAGTGGGTAGCCATTCCCTTCTCCAGGGGATCTTTCCAACCCAGGGATCAAAGCCAGGTCTCCTACCTTGCAGGCAGATTCTTTACCATCTCACCCACCAGGGAATCTCTTCTTATCAGGGCACTAATCCCATTCTTGAGGGTTCAACCCTCATGACCTAATTACCTGCCAAAGACTCCATATCCTAATCTTAACACAATGGGATTATGCTCCATTATGCATTTTTTTTTGGGGGGGGGACATAAATATTCAGTCAAGGTAGTACTCTCCAATTATTAGCATGAAGGATATGAACAAACTATGATAACATAAGATCAAGACCCAGAAGGACAGAAGCAAAGGGGCAGATCAAGCAAAAATGCCTTGAAGCCAAAATAGTATAGCACAGATTCTGAATCGAAGAAGCAGGCATACGCCAAGACATGCCCAAACCAGGACTGACCAACAACAGAGTGCAGAACACAGAAATCAAGGAAAGTTTAAGGACAAAGTGAATTTCTACTTCAGGATCCAAGCCCCTCTGTCAGCTGAAAGACATGTTAGGAGTTAGCTGTGCCCCAAATGTCACCTTTAAATTAAGTCGCTTCAGTCGTGTCTGACTCTTAGCGACCCCATGGACTGCAGCCCACCAGGCTCCTCCATCCATGGGATTTTCCAGGCAGGAGTACTGGAGTGGGGTGCCATTGCCTTCTCCTTTATATGATGGTTATTTAGAACTTAGAATATTATTTTCCCATAGAAAGAATGCTAACATGGAAAAAATTTACCCAGACAGCCTGAAATTCTATTTAATTCATAACACACCTGAAGGGCACAACAAATAGAACTATTTCAACTACAATTGGTGACCAACTAAAGAATAATAAATGCTTTGAAAAATAAGGGGAAGTTTCCAGTTAGGACTAACATAGAAAAAGTCCACTGTTTCTTTCATGAGTTACAACTAAAAACTCTGGAAACAAATCATAAAGCAATTATCTAAATGCTGAAACATTAATAGCATATTAAATGAGCAGGGAAATCAAATTTGAAGAATAATTAATATGGTTGGTCATGAGTTTCCTAGAGTTTTCTTTTCCTTTGCTTTATCTCCTTATTTAAACACTAAGACAGCCTGAATCAAAGGACTTCATAGCAAGTTTAAATAGAAAAATCTCCAAGAGAAACCTCTTTCTGGCTAGAGGACAGTGGATGAAGCTGTTATTGTTTAGTCGCTAAGTCATGTCCAAATCTTTGCAACCCCATGGACTGTGAACTGCAGCGTGCCAGGCTTCTCCATCCTTCACTAACTCCTGGGGTTTGCTCAAACTCATGTCCATTGAGTCAATGATGCTATCTAACTATCTCATCCTCTGCCACCCCCTTCTCCTCTTGCTCTCTATCTTTCCCAGCATCAGGGTCTTTCCCAATGAGTTGGCTCTTTGCATCAGGTGGCCAAAATATTGGAGCTTCAGCTTCAGTATCAGTTCTTCCAATGAATATTCAGGGTTGATTTCCTTTAGGATTGGAGGTGGGAGCCTATATGACAGCGTGCATGCTAAGTAGCTTTAGTGATATCCAACTCTTTGTGACCCTACGAACTGTAACCCGTCAGGCTCCTCTGTCCATGGAATTCTCCAGGCTAAAATACTGGAGTGAGTTATCATGCCCTCCTCCAGGGGATCTTCCTCACCCAGGGATCAAACCCGCATCTCTTGTGTCTCCTTCACTGACAGGCAGTTCTTCACCACTGGCACCACCTGGGAAGCCATATGACAGAAGGTGTAGGGAAAATCCCCATTTTTTCTTTCTCTCAACTCCTGGCCCTTCCATAAAGCAAATCCAGACACAGGCAGCACCCTCGTGGCAGGCGCAGTGCACAGGCACCTAAAACTCTAAGACAAAAGTCTTTTCTTTGACTGGAGAAGCTTGGATATAAGGTTGATGTGCTCTGAATAGTATAGGGAGAATCCATGTCATTTTTCTGTTTTTCTTCTCTTGCTATTTCACCTCTCAGGCAGATTTGGTTGAGGGAAATGTATGATAGTGCAGGGAAGAAAAAGTCCCAGCTTTGCAGCCAGGAAATTTTGATAAAGGGTATCTTAGAACTGGAGGATTTGGGAGCTAGAGAAAGGAGACAGGACTGCCCCCCACCCCACCCCAGCCTACGTGCAATGTTCTGGGCTCATGCATGAACTGTGCATGTGTGGAACTGATCCAAAGCAGAATAGCAAAGGCTTTGAGAATGCACCTACACGGGCTAGGTCCCACACTGGCCCCTTGATGGAACTCAAGCAGAACTTGCTCAGGCTCCTTCTCCTATACCTTCCAGGGTTGGAAACACTGGAAAGGCTCTGAAAACTAAGCTGACATCAAATTCACAGCCCACAAAAGATGGATTGCCACATGCTGTCTAAACTAAACTGAACCAGGTTTGATGACTTTCTCCAGAGAATTTGAATATAACCCAAAGACCCAGAGTCTCATAATACAATATTCAAAACGTCCAGGACACAATACAACATTATTCAAAATCTCAACAACTCTCAAGGGAAAAGACAATCAACAGATGGCAATCCATGATGATGATACTGGAATTACCAAACAGAGGCTTTAAAGCAGCTATTCTGTGTTCCATGAAGAAAGGGTTGCTGCTGCTGCTGCTACTAAGTCACTTCAGTCATGTCCGACTCTGTGTGACCCCATAGACAGCAGCCCACCAGGCTCCCTGTCCCTGGGACTCTCCAGGCAAGAACACTGGAGTGGGTTGCCATTTCCTTCTCCAATGCATGAAAGTGAAAAGTGAAAGTGAAGTCACTCAGTTGTGTCCAACTCTTAGCAACCTCATGGACTGCAGCCCACCAGGCTCCTCTGTCCATGTGATTTTCCAGGCAAGAACACTGGAGTGGGGTGCCATCGCCTTCTCCAGAAGAAAGGGCAAGCTCTCTCAAATGAATGGAAAGACAAAAGTATTCACCAAAGAAATAGAAACTATAACAAGAGAAATAAATGCAAATTTTGAATTAAAGAATACATTAACTAAAATCAAATATTAATGAGATGGACTCAATAGCAAAACAGAAAAATAAAGAGTGAGGGAACTTGAATATAAATTGATAGAAATTATCCAATCTAAACAACCGACAGTAAAGAAAAGAGAGAATGTGGGAAAATGAACAGAGCTTCAGAAATTTGTCAAACCATCTCAGATTTCTAGTATTCAGGACATTGGAGTAACAAAAGGAAGAAAAAAAGAATGAAGAAAAATATTTTCAGAAACAATGGTTAAATTTTTCCTAAATTTGGTGAAAGAAACTATATAATCAAGAAGCTCAGTGAACCCCAACAGGATAAACTCAAAGAATAACAATCCTTGATACATCATAATCAAATTGTTGAAGACTAATTTTTTTCAAGTTCAAAAACATTTGAAAAAGCCAAAGTAAAAAGGGTTAAATACAAGGAAACAATGAGCCAAATGACTAAAAATTTCTCATCAGAAACCAAGGAGGACAAAATAGAATGGAACATTTTTAAAGTAAACGAACTACCAACCAAAGAAAATATCCTTCACAAATGAAGGGAGGATGAGAGACATTCTCAGATGAAGGAAAACAAAGAGAATTCAGCAGCAGCACACCTGCTCTAAAAAGAGGCACTAAAAGAAGATTTTCAGGCAACAGGGAAATCATAATAGAAAGAAACTTGGAATTTAAGAAATAAAGAAAAAATTACATAAATAGTAGATATCTAGGCAAAAAAAAAAAAAAAACACTTCTTTTATGTTCTTTAATATATCTATGAGCATTGAAAGCAAAAATGACAACATTTGCCTGGTGGAGTTTAGAATTATGTAGATGTCATATATATATATATATATATATCATCTACAACATAAAGAATTCAAATAATCCAAAAGAAGTCAGGAAAGGAAAAACAGAAAAATGAAAAATAGAAGGGACACACACAAGTTAAAACCTGGCAGATCTAAATCCAACTATATCAATAATTACATTGAAAGCACATGGTCTAAATATACTAATTAAGATACAGAGATTATCAGAATAGTTAAAATATAAGACCTATAGGGTAAAAGTAAAATGATGGGGAAAGATCACAGAAACACTATTTAAAAGAAAGCCGGGGGACTATATTAATATCAGACAAAAACAAAATTTTAGAACATGGAACATTATCAGGGACAAAGAAGATCATTACATAATGATAAAAAAGAGTCAATTCATACAAATAAGACATAGCATTTCTAAATTTCTATGCAACTGAATAAATGCTTTGAAAACAGCCAAAACAAAAGCTGACAGAATTGAATGGAGAAATAGATAAATCCACATTACATTTAAAGTCTTCAACATTTCTCTCCCAACAATCAACAGAACTAAAAGAAAAACCAGGAAAAAGTATGGAAGAACTGAACACACTACTAGACTGATTTAACTGACATTTACCAAACATTCAACAGAATGAAAATCAACAGAACATGAAACATTCACCAATATAGCCCATTTTCTACTTTGTGACATGAAACATAAGAAATGTAAAAGAACTGAAATTATACAAAATATGTTCCCTTACACGATGGAATTAAACTATAAATCATAACATAGAAGTTTGAAAAAAATCCCCAAGTATTTGGAAGTTAAACAGTATACTTTTAAATAATCCATGGTCAAATAAGAAGTCTCAAAGAAAATTAGAATATATTTTGAATTAAATGAAAATACAACTCATCAAAATTTGAGACATACAGCTAAAACAGTACTTAGAAGGGAAATGTATAGTATTAAATAGAATTAAATATTAATAATAAATTAATATTAGAAAAGGACAAAGATCTCCAATCAATAAAGTATACTTCCACTTAAAAATTAGAAAATAAGAACAGACCAAAACCAAAGCAGGACGAAGAAAAGATTATAATACCAGAAACCAATGAAAGTGAAAAAATTAATGAAACCAAAAGTTGGTTCTATAAACAAATCAATATAATTGATAAGCATCTAAATAAATATTAATAGATCAATTTTAAAAAAGAAAAGGTACTAATTATTTATATCATGAATATAAAAGGATGTTTCACCATAAACCTGAGAGACATTAAAAGAAAAATAAAGGAATACTAAAAACAACTCTATAGCTGTAAATTCAATATCAAAAAAACAATGCAATTCCTTGAAAGATTCAAATGACTCAAAACCTACTCAAAAAGAAATAAATAACCTGAATACCCTTACATCTACTAAAGAAACTGAACTGGTAATTTAAAATCTTCCTTACAAAGAAAACTCCAGATCCAAATACTTTTACTAGTGAATTCTACCAATTGATTTTTTCAAAAGATACAAAGGGAAATTCAATGGAGAAAGAATAATCTTCACCACAAATTGTGCTTTAACAATAGACATATATTTAAAAATTAAAAAAACAGAGGAAACTTGACTTATATTTCACATTTTAATCCAAAAATTAACTCAGTGTGCATCATAGATCTAAATGTAAAACAGAAAACTGTAACACTTTTGAAGAAAACACAGGAAAAAATATCTTTATGACCTTGGTTACACAAAGAGTTTTTAGATACATCACCAAAATAATGATCCATTTTTTAAAAAGTGATAAATTAGTCTTCATCAGAACCAAAACCTTTGCTTGGTAAAAGACATTATCAGGAGAATGAAAATATAAGATATACACTTAGAGAAAATATTTCCATATCACATACATAACAATGGACTTGTTTTGAGAATACATAAAGAACACCAAAAATTCAACAAGAAATAGGCATAAGATTGGACATTTCAGAAAATATGTATAAATGGCAACAACAACAAAAAAAAGTAAATGAAAAGATGCTCAACATCATTAGACATAAGGGAAATGCAAACTAAAACTACCCAAAGAACTACACTTCTAAGAGAATGATCTGGTTTTTTTTTTGTGTTTTTTTTTTTTAAGCAACTGGAACTCTCATACACTGCTGATGGGAATGTAAAATGGTGTAGTTACCTGGGAAAACAAATTGGCAGTTTCTCATAAGGTTAAACATACACTTACTACATGACTCAAGTTAGAAATTCTACTCCTAGTATTTACACAAGAAAGCTGAAAACTTACTTTCAAAACAGAAAAAAAGAAAGAAAGAAAAAAAAACACCTTTAATACATGGTTTTGAATGTTTTTAAAAGTTTTAAAGAGTTTTAATACATGATCCAGCAGGAGGGAATTTGGTAGAACAAGAGAACTTTTCTATATTCTGCTTGTGATGGAGGTGTGTGTGTGTGTGTGTGTGTGTGTGTGTGTGCACGCTCAGTCATGTCCAACTCCTTGTGACACTATGGACTGTAGCCCACCAGGTTCCTCTGTCCATGGAATTTCCCAGGTAAGAATACTTGAGTGGGTTGCCATTTCCTATTCCAAGGGATCTTCTCAACCCAGGGATTGAACCCATGTCTTTTGCATCTCCTGCATTGGCAGGCAGATTCTTTACCACTGCACCATCCAGGAAGCCTAGGTATGTGATTTTTCTAAATTCCTTAATTAAAAAATAAAATATTATGTAATAAAAACAAAGGAAATAAACTTCAAATGGAACAGATCCTCTACTTCTCTCATCCTCACTCACTTCAGCATTAACAATTCCCAGAAACAGATTTGAACATCATTTTAGAAAGAGGGTCAGAATAGGGAAGGACTGATCTGGCCTTTCTGAACTCTACATCTCTATAGTGTTATAATAAAAGATCTCTCCAGCTCGTTTACTCTTTTTCTTGCTAAGTCATTTCAGTCATGTCTGACTCTGTGCGACCCCAGAGATGGCAGCCCACCAGGCTCCCCCGTCCCTGGGATTCTCCAGGCAAGAACACTGGAGTGGGTTGCCATTTCCTTCTCCAATGCATGAAAGTGAAAAGTGAAAGTGAAGTCACTCAGTCGTGTCCAACTCTTACCGACCCCATGGACTGCAGCCCACCAGGCTCCTCCGTCCATGGGATTTTCCAGGCAAGAGTACTGGAGTGGGGTGCCATTGCCTTCTCCGACTCTTTTTCCTAATAGTCCTTAAATGAATACCAGAGGGCCACTGTCTCTAAAAGGGAATGAAGAAGAAAAATTGACCTTGTTTGCATGGGCAAATCCTTCCTAAATTGGCTATTTTTAAATCAAGTCTACATGACAAACTGTATTTCTTTCACTGTACCTGGCAAAGCTTGACACCATCTAAATAAAAATGAAAAAGATCTATTGCTTCCTAAACAACTTCACAAAATTCTCTCCTCTCATGTTGGTCCCAAATTGAATAGAAATGCTTCTGTTTATTTTTCAACCTATTGTATTTTGTTTATTTCTGAAAGTTACCAAATTTTGTCTTTGAATGAGTAAGATAATTGTTTTTTGGCTTTAATTACTTGCTCTTTGTGTTAAAAAGTCATTTGTGTGCCTGCGTGTCCTATTGTATATCTGACTACCTCAATTTTACTTGCTTATAACCACAATTGTCTATTATACAGAAAAATAAATTGTTTTCTTTTTATTGTCTTAAATAGATTTTGTAGTAAAATCAGATTTCCTTGGTCTAAAATATTTTACTGTACTGTCATACCACTGAATATTTACTGGGTACAACCTTTTAGAATGGATTAAAAAACACTGCCACAATAGTTGTTTTAACTAGCCTGAGTGCTCTAAAAATTGACATTCTTAACATCTCTCCAATATGAAACTTCAATCTACAAATCAATCAGAAGCAGCTTGGGTCAGATTATATCATCTTTCCCTTAGATCTTGCAAAAGCACAGAGCTGATACACTGTGAAACAGACCTTAAAAAAATACAATAGAAGTTATTTCACTTGACATTAACTAAGCAGCAAAACCTAGAGGGAAAAATAAAATCTCTCTCTAAACCTCACACACATATGAAAGATAATACTTCAAATTTATAAGACATGAAGACATTGGCTCAAAAATAAATATTGAGTTAGAATGTAGAAAGCCATTACTAGCACTGAAAAACAATGGGATATACTGGGAAATAGTTGGAGAAAAAAGTATATAACTGAAATTGCCACTAAATCTTTCTTTTTTTATTAACATACTAAGCTTAGTTCAGTTCAGTTCAGTTCAGTCACTCAGTCGTGTCCGACTCTATGCAACCCCCTGAACTGCAGTATGCAGGCCTCCCTGTCCATCACCAACTCCTGGAGCCTACCCAAACCCATATCCATTGAGTCAGTGATGCCATCCAACTATCTCATCCTCTGTCATCCCCTTCTCTTCCTATCCTCAATCTTTCCCAGCATCATGGTGTTTTCAAATGAGTCAACTCTTCACATCAGGTGGCCAAAATATTGGAGTTTCAGCTTCAACATCAGTCCTTCCAATGAACACACAGGACTGATCTCCTTTAGGATGGACTGGTTGGATCTCCTTGCAGTCCAAGGGACTCTCAAGAATCTTCTCCAACATCACAGTTCAAAAGCATCAATTGTTCTGCACTCAGCTTTCTTTATAGTCCAACTCTCACATCCATACATGACTACTGGAAAAACCATAGCCTTGACTAGACTGACCTTTGTTGGAAAAGTAATGTCTCTACTTTTTAATATGTTGTCTAGGTTGGTCATAACTTTCCTTCCAAGGAGCAGGTATCTTTTAATTTCATAGCTGCAGTCACCATCTGCAGTGATTTTGGAGCCCAGAAAAATAAAGTCAGCCACTGTTTCCACTGTTTCTTCATCTATTTGCCATGAAGTGTTGGGATCGGATGCCATGATCTTAGTTTTCTGAATGTTGAGCGTTAAGCCAACTTTTTCACTCTCCTCTTTCACTTTCATCAAGAGGCTCTTTAGTTCTTCACTTTCTGCCATAAGGGTGGTGTCATCTGCATATCAGAGTTATTGCTATTTCTCCCGGCAATCTTGATTCCAGCTTGTGCTTCATTCAGTCCAGTGTTTCTCATAATATACTCTGCATGTAAGTTAAATAAGCAGGGTGACAATATACAGCCTTGATGTACTCCTTTTCCTATTTGGAACCAGTCTGTTGTTCCATGTCCAGTTCTAACTGTTGCTTCCTGACCTGCATACAGGTTTCTCAAGAGGCAGGTCAGGTGGTCTGGTATTCCCATCTCTTTCAGAATTTTCCACAGTTTATTGTGATCCACACAGTCAAAGGCTTTGGCATAGTCAATAAAGCAGAAATAAATGTTTTTCTGGAACTCTCTTGCTTTTTCCATGATCCAGTGGATGTTGGCAATTTGATCTCTGATTCCTCTGCCTTTTCTAAAACCAGCTTGAATATCTGGAAGTTCACGGTTCATGTATTACTGAAGCCTGGCTTGGAGAATTTTGAGCATTACTTTACTAGCATGTGAAATGAGTGCAATTGTGCAGTAGTTTGGAGAAGGAAATAGCAACCCACTCCAGTGTTCTTGCCTGGAGAATCCCAGGGATAGAGGAGCCTGGTGGGCTGCCGTCTATGGGGTCGCACAGAGTCAGACATGACTGAAGCAACTTTGCAGCAGCAGTGCAATAGTTTGAGCATTCTTTGCTATTGCCTTTCTTTGGGATTGGAATGAAAACTGACCTTTCCAGTCCTGTGGCCACTGCTGAGTTTTCCAAATTTGCTGGCATATTGAGTGTAACACTTTCACAGCATCATCTTTTAGGATTTGAAATAGCTCAACTGGGATTCCATCACCTCCACTAGCTTTGTTTGTAGTGATGCTTCCTAAGGTCCACCTGACCTAACATTCCAGGATGTCTGGCTCTAGGTGAGTGATCACACCATCATTGTTATCTGGGTCATGAAGCTTTTTTTTGTACAGTTCTGTGTATTCTTGCCACCTCTTCTCAATATCTTCTGCTTCTGTTAGGTCCCTACCATTTCTGTCCTTTATCAAGCCCATCTTTGCATGAAATGTTCCCTTGGTGTATCTAATTTTCTTGAAGAGATCTCTAGTCTTTCCCATTCTATTGTTTTCCTTTATTTATTTGCACTGATCGCTGAGGAAGACATTCTTATCTCTCCTTGCTATTTTTTGGAACTCTGCATTCAAACGGGTATATCTTTCGTTTTCTCCTTTGCTTTTAGCGTCTCTTCTTTCACAGCTATTTGTAAGGCCTCCTCAGACAGCCATTTTGCTTTTTGCATGTCTTTTTCTTGAGGATGGTCTTGATCCCTTTCTCCTGTACAATGTCACGAACCTCTGTGCTAAGCTTAGAGATGAACTGAATCAATTCTTTCCCTAAATCAAAGCAATAGTTTGAAAGGCTATTCTTGGTCTTTGAAAACTGACAGGCAGGAAGGTCAAAGGCAAAGCACTTGCTAACTCTCTGTCCCCTCATCTGCCTCCTGATTCCACTTTGGACATGTCATCCTTCTTTGTGTCATCACCTCAACCTTAGGATGTGCTCAGAAATAAGTTCTTTTGTTGCCCTGTTACTCTGACAGGTTCTTCAGTTACCTCACTGCATATCCATATACAGCATGATGTTCAATTATCAAAAATAATATAACACAATTACCACTCAGAAACAGATAATTCATTCACTAATTTAAAAAACAAGTTTTGAGCTGGTTTTATGTATGTCCCCTCTGCCAAGAGCTAGAGATGTGAGGATGAAGAAGACAGAGGTAATTCATGTTCTCAGAGACTGTAAAGTCTGGTATGTAAAAGGCACTTTTAAAAACTGCACAAATAATTGTTAGTTGTGATATACAATTCTGAAAGCAAAGTGCAGGGTGAACTGAGTCTATAACAGAGGGACTCCTCTGTCCGGGAAAGCTAAGAATTCCCCAAAGAAATAACATTCAACAAAGTGTTAACTGTACTGTGACCTGAAGAAGGAGGCAGGTGGAAGGAGAAGCTGAGCGCAGATCAGGGGAGGAGGAAGCAGAGGGAACTAAGTATCAAGAAGTTGACCTCTGTTATCTTACCGAATATGCAAAATGAGAGCTTGACCCTACAGTCATAAGAAATAGGTTTCTGACCCAGCTGTGCCACTTAGCTGACATATGACCCTGGGTAATTCACTTAATCTTTCTTATCTTCAGTATATTCATCTATAAAATGTGGATAATAGCTGTCCTATAAATTTCACAACGTTGAAAATACCTTCACTTAGCATATCAACTAGCACAGAAAATAAATTCCACAATTTTTTAATGAGTTCAGTTATAATTCCTGCCAACTTTTGTATAGGCAGGAAGGCATAGAGCATAAAAAAGCCAGGCATACAGCTTTTACTTATTGCATTCAATTGGTTCCAGGCTTCCATAAAGGGCAGGAGTTCCCAATCTTTTGGGCACCAGGGACTGGTTTCGTGGAAGACAATTTTTTTCACAGACCAGGGGTTGCGGGGCGGGTAATTTCAGGATGATTCAAGAGCATTACATTTATTGTGAATTTTATTTCTGTTATTGTTGCATCAGATCCACCTCATAACATCAGGCACTAGATCCCAGAGGTGGGGGATCCCTGATATAGGGTATCCTTCAGTTGGGAGATAATTCACCTTCAAACCTTTATCCTTTCTTCTTAAGTGGTGATTATTAGTTTTAAAATGAAGACAGGACCAAAGAACTGTCATGAAAGAGAGGTATTTAAAGAAAGTAGACTTCTTCCTAAACAATATGTATAGTATAATTTTAGATTGTCCCGTGGCCAGGACACTATAATTTCATATTGTTCCAGGGCTTCCCAGGTGTCGCTAGTGGTAAAGAACCCACTTGCCAATGCGAGGACATAAGAGATGTGGGTCAATCCCTGGGTCGGGGAGATTCCCTGGAGGAGGGCATGGCAACCCACTCCAGTATTCTTGCCTGGAGAATCCCATGGACAGAGGAGCCTGGAGGACTATGGTCCATAGGGCCACAAAGAGTCAGACATGACTGCAGTGACTTAGGACATACACGTGCGAGGCCAGGAAGCCTTATGTGTCCAGGCTATTCTGAATCTCGAGTAAGAGAGACTGTCTGCAAAGAAAAGATAGTAGAAGTCACGCACTCTATAATTCACATGTTTTCTAGATTTAGATTGATGATGCAAATCAAGGAACGCTAGTTAAGTACCAAACAGCAGATCTATGGTAGTGATAAACTTAAGAAACTTCAGCTGTGGCCTTGACACAAGATACACTTAATGGATTGATGTTCCTCCATCCAAATATTGATTGAAAAAGCTCACAGTAATTATGACAAGACTAAATAACACATTTACCTGTCCATGGGCCAAGCTTCCAAAAGACCAGAGGACACAGTCAACAACTCAGAGTAATAGCCACTACAAGAATGAGACAATGAAAAAGCTACTAGTTTTGTAAGGTAGATGTATCCTTTTTACCTCACCTCAGTAACAACATTAAGCTTTTTGCTTTGAATAAAAGATTCAAAATTTCTTTCTGAGTGACTGGCTATTTCACAAAAATTCCAGAGAGATAAGCCTTTCATTTCTAGGTGCCCAGCCTGAATCAGTATGTCTGAAATTTACTACCATTTAAAAGCCAAGTGTTGACCTGTGTGAAATGAAAGGTTACAAAATATAATGCCACACAGGCAGATTTCAACATCTCAGGGTGACATTTGAATCAACGATGCAACAGGAAAACCAGAAGGAATGCAGAGGGTTAAATTGCTCTGAGTGGGTATTTATTTTTAAAACAAATACCAGAAAGAAATTTAACAGGCCATAATTACACACTAGATGAATGGAGAAGGATTATTTGATGTTTCAGAGACTACATGACTCACTGTCCGGGCACCAGCTGCGCCGAGCTTTGTAAAATGTTTAATGCATGAGACCCCCTATGCACACACATGCTCATGTGTGCTCACTCTTATACACACACACCAACTCAGAGAACCCAGTTGTTCTTTTCTCCTCCGTCCATGGGATTTTCCAGGCAAGAGTACTGGAGTGAGTTGCCATTGCCTTTTCCATCTTTTCTTCCTACTGACTCATTATTTTTTTTAAGATCTTCTCTCACTTGTAACATTCTGACTCTTCTGAACTATAAGAGTGACATTTCAGCTATTATATTACAAAGAAGAATGAATCAGGAAAAACAAGAAAACCTAAGACCCATCTTGATCATTTCATTATCCTCTTAAAAGGGGGCTTCTACCTCCACATTGTTCCTCTGCATCAAAGGACCCTGATGCTTATCTCAATAGGTGGGAGCCACTAGAAAGAAAGGCTGGTAGAATCTTGTCACGGAAAAGCCCATTAACAATTCCCAGGAAATAAAAAGAGAATCTGGGTAATAAAGTCTAACCTTTTCCCTTTCTTCTGTGCTTCCTCTATTTCCACTTGCTCAGAGGGAAGTGACTGCAGAAGCCTCACTTAGGGCACTTCAGACCAGAGTTCCTCGTCAGAGAGCTCTGAGCCCAACTTCTCAGCTGGGAGCCATGTGCAGAAGTGCTGCACACGACACCATGAAGACCACAGCTGCAAGCAGTGTGCAGAGAGGCTGTGCAGGACACCTCAGCCCCGAGCTGGTGGGCCACATGCAGGAGCGCTGAGCACAGCACTGGGGTTCCAGATGGTGGCCGTATGCGCTGATGCTGCGCCCAGCACTGCAACCAGAGCCCTGAGCAGCACACCAACACTCACCCTCTCAGCCTCTATAAAGCAACTCCATCCCACCACTGGTCGGGGATAGCCTGTGATCTACAGCAGGAGCCTCCACCTCTCCATTCTCTAATCAAAGGCTTTCCTTTGCCTCAGAACCAAACTCAGGCTTGTTCTACTGGGATGAGCGACACCAGGCAGGAGGATACTTGTTGGCATGGGACTCAAGAATGTCAGTAACTCCTTAGCCGATGGGAAAGCATTGAACTAACAATACGTTCAGGCTCTCCCCTGTTTCACTGAAACCGCTTTTTGAATGAAATACTCCACTAGATGATAAATACTCCACTAGATGATATCCTTGGGCCTGATACTGTAACTGCTTAAACTGGCTGAAGAGAATGAGTTCCCCCCAGCCCCTACCCCGACCTCGTCCCCATCCTATATTGTAAGACCTCTGAAATCTCCACCTTCCTCAGAGCTTATCCAGTTCCAGGATGCCAGCCTTGGGTACCCAGCCCTCTGCATTACAATTCAAGCTTTCCACTTTACCTTCATTGCATCACTCCCATGCTCAAAGAAGTCTGACAGTCCCTATCGATTTTTACTAGATCAAGCTTAATTTTACTGACTTTCAAGGTCTTTCATAAATGATGTCATCCCACCTGGTCAGCCTGCTTTATCACAATTTGAACAGCTCTAGTCCAGCCCATCTAGAGAAGGCAATGGCATCCACTCCAGTACTCTTGCCCGGAAAATCCCATGGATAGAGGAGCCTGGCGGGCTGCAGTCCATGGGGCCGCTAAGAATTGGACATGACTGAAGTGAGTTAGCAGCAGCAGCAGTCCAGCCCATCACTTCACAGTTGAGACAGCTACACTGGTTCCTAAGATTTTTCAAATCTGTATCCAGAGAAATGTTGAAAATGTTTCTCATGGACTGGTATATTCCAGTTGGAAAACTTTGTAGTGATGTTTCAGTGATGGAGATAATAATTATAAGTCATTTTAAAGTTATTGTTTGACATGTGAATCAAGGAGAATAATTTGACTATTTAAAAGTAATTAGTTTAATTAGTTGTAAGAGGATGTTTCTTTTTAGATAATGTAATAACCACCAGAATGAGTTTATTATTTGAAAATATGCTGATGGGAATTAAACAACCACAAGTAATCTTTAACAAAACAGCTTTCAAACTTTAGTCAATATTAGAATCTCTTGGATGGCTTGTTAAAAACACAAATTCCCAGGCCCCCATCCCCACAGAGTTTGTGAATCAGTAACTCTATAGTGCGGAGAAGGCAATGGCACCCCACTCCAGTACTCTTGCCTGGAAAATCCCATGGATGGAGAGGCCTGGTAGGCTGCAATCCATGAGGTCGCTAAGAGTCAGACAGGACTGAGCGACTTTACTTTCACTTTTCACTTTCCTGCATTGGAGAAGGAAATGGCAACCCACTCCAGTGTTCTTGCCTGGAGAATCCCAGGGACGGGGGAGCCTGGTGGGCTGCCGTCTCTGGGGTTGCACAGAGTCGGACACGACTGAAGCGATGTAGCAGCAGCAGCAGCAGCAACTCTATAGTGGGCACAGAGAATTCCCATATTTAACAAGTCCCCAGGTGACATTGATGCTTCTCGTCAAAGGCCCGCACTTTGAGAACCACTATGTGTGTGCATGTCCAGTCGCTCAGTCGTGTCCGACTCTCCTCGACCCCATGGACTGCAGCCCGCCAGCCTCCTCTGTCCGTGGGATTCTCCAGGCAAGAACACTGGAGTGGGTTGCCATGCCCTCCTCCAGGGGATCTTCCCAACCCAAGGATCAGACTCAGGTCTCCCAAATTGCAGGTGGATTCTTTACTATCTGAGCCACCAGGGAATCACAAGTAAACGTCTTCTATATTGTTTACTTATATGATTTCATAGTTACAGTGAAAACCAAAGAGGTTGCCATTGCTAATGTATGTATTCTACAGATTAAAAGGGTAAGTAACTTTCCCATAGACATGGCTAGTAAGCAGTGGAGAAAGCATTCTAAACTAGGCAATCAATTTTAGTCCTGCATGTTTCATCACAAGCATTTTATATGTATTGATTCTGTGTCATTTCAAATAAGTAAACAGATGGGTTCCTTCTATGGACACAGTATCTGTCTCTGGGATAAATCAGGAACAACATTGAAGCCAGCATTAAAGGGAACACATTATTCAAACAAAAATAGAACAGTTACCTAAGCAGATACATGAGGATTAGTCACCAGCATCTTTCTTTAAAGTAAAAAAAAAAAAAAAGCCCAGCTTCCCTCCACTCTGAAGCTCTTTGGAAGGCAACCCTACATCCTCAGAGACTAGCGATGACTTAGACATTTTTGCTACAAAGAAATAAACCCTCTCCACACACCCATTCCCCCCACCCCCCCCAAAAAAACAGACCTCTGCACACTTTTCCAGGCTTCAGTAGTTTTTAAAGCTTCCCAGGTGATTCCAACGCATAGTCAAGTTTGATACCAGCACTACAAAGCACCTGCTGGATCTCTCCAGCCCAACTTGTTGATCTCTCTGGAAATACAGCTTTGATCAGTTCATTCCATCAGTGCTCTCTGGACCACTGACTCTGCTGAACCCTCTGAGCCAGCCTCTGTTTAGTAGACACAGACATGAGTTCTCTCTCATTGCCGGAGCCAGCCGGCAAAGTCGATCAGGTCCCGAGAACGTGCAAGGCGGGGCTAAGAAAGAAACTAAAGCAAGAGACTACAAAGATGGGGTCGAGAGGTTCAGACACGTCACCACGAAGGGACGCAGTCTGACACCAACTTTATTCAACATCTCATATTTATACAGAAAAGCGTGAGAGAGACAAAACAGTTGACCTTTTTTTCTTGGTTAGCCTATACATCTTACAAACAGTCACAAGAAATCTTGAGAGCATGGGAATGGCTCCCTGTTATTATTTCTTACACCAGATAACATTTTTCTGTGCGTGAGAAGTTTGCACAGAACTCCAGGTGCCTGCAGTAAATAAGCGCCTAATCTCTGGGGTGGCGGGACAGAGAGCTATGTTTGCAAGCAAACCCTCAAGGACTGAGGCAGCTCCCAGAGCTGTGTCCTTCGGACAAAGGACCCCGTTCTCACGGGCAGCTCCCCGCATCTCATAATCCATATGCCCCTCTCCAACATTTCCAGCCTTGTATAGGATGTAGTGGGTCTCTGATTTTGAGGACCGATGTCAGTTCAGTTCAGTTCAGTCACTCAGTCATATCTAACTCTTTGTTACCCCATGGACTGCAGCAAGCCAGGCCTCCCTGCCCATCACCAACTCCCAGAGTTTACCCAAACTCAAGTACATTGAGTCCGTGATGCCATTCAGTCATCTCATCTTCTGCTGTCCCCTTCTCCTTCTGCCTTCAATCTTTCCCAACATCAGGGTCTTTTTCAAGGAGTCAGTTCTTCACATCCAGTAGCCAAAATATTGGAGTTTCAGCTTCAATATCAGTCCTTCCAATGAACACTCAGGACTGATCTCCTTTAGGATGGACTGGCTGGATCTCCTTGCAGTCCAAGGGACTCTCAAAAGTCTTCTCCAACACCACAGTTCAAAAGCATCAATTCTTCGGCACTCCGCTTTCTTTATAGTACAACTCTCACATCCATACATGACTATTGGAAAAACCATAGCCTTGACTAGATGGACCTCTGTTGACAAAGTAATGTCTCTACTTTTTAAAATGCTGCCTAGGTTGGTCATAGCTTTTCTTCCAAGGAGCAAGCATCTTTTAATTTCATGGCTGCAATCACCATCTGCAGTGATTTTAGAGCCCCCAAAAAATAAAGTCTGTGACTGTTTCCACTGTTTCCCCATCTATTTGCCATGAAGTGATGGGACCAGATGCCATAATCTTTGTTTTCTGAATGTTGAGCTTGAAGCCAACTTTTTCACTCTCCTCTTTCACTTTCATCAACAGGCTCTTTTGTTCTTCTTCACTTTCTGCCATAAGGGTGGTGTCATCTGCATATCTGAGGTTATTGGTATTTCTCCCAGCAATCTTGATTCCAGCTTGTGCTTCTTCCAGCCCAGAATTTCTCATAATGTACTTTGCATGTAACTTAAATAAGCAGGGTGACAATATACAGCCTTGACGTACTCCTTTTCCTATTTGGAACCAGTCTGTTGTTCCATGTCCAGTTCTAACTGTTGCTTCCTGACCTGCATACAGATTTCTCAAGAGGCAGGTCAGGTGGTCTGGTATTCCCATCTCTTTCAGAATTTTCCACAGTTTATTGTGATCCCCACAGTCAAAGGCTTTGGCATAGTCAATAAAGCAGAAATAGATGTTTTTCTGGAACTCTCTTGCTTTTTTGATGATCCAGTGGATGTTGGCAATTTGATCTCTGGTTCCTCTTCCTTTTCTAAATCCAGCTTAAATATCTGGAATTTCACAGTTCATGTATTGTTGAAGCCTGGCTTGGAGAATTTTGAGCATTACTTTACTAGCGTGTGAGATGAATACAATTGTGCAGTAGTTTTAGCATTCTTTGGCATTGCCTTTCTTTGGGATTGGAATGAAAACTGACCCTTTCCAGTCCTGTGGCCACTGCTGAATTTTCCAAATTTGCTGGCATATTGAGTGTAACACTTTCACAGCATCATCTTTTAGGATTTGAAATAGCTCAACTGGAATTCCATCACCTCCACTAGCTTTGTTTGTAGTGATGCTTCCTAAGGCCCACTTGACTTCACATTCCAGGATGTCTGGCTCTAGGTCAGTGATCACACCATCATTGTTATCTGGGTCATGAAGATCTTTTTTGTATAGTTCTTCTGTGTATTCTTGCCACCTCTTCTTAATATCTTCTGCTTCTGTTAGGTCCCTACCATTTCTGTCCTTTATTGAGCCCATCTTTGCATGAAATGTTCCCTTGGTATCTCTAATTTTTCTTGAAGAGATCTCTAGTCTTTCCCATTCTATTGTTTTCTTCTATTTCTTTGCACTGATTGCTGAGAAAGGCTTTCTTATCTCTCCTTGCTATTCTTTGGAACTCTGCATTCAAATGGGTGTATCTTTCCTTTTCTCCTTTGTTTTTTGCTTCTCTTCTTTTCACAGCTATTTGTAAGGCCTCCTCAGACAGCCATTCTGCTTATTTGCATTTCTTTTTCTTGGGGAAAAAGACAGGTCTTGATCCCTGTCTCCTGTCCAATGTCACAAACCTCCATCCATAGTTCATCAGGCACTCTCTATCAGATCTTGTCCCTTAAATCTATTACCCACTTCCACTATATAATTATAAGGGATTTGATTTAGGTCATACCTGAATGGTCTAATGTTTTTCCCTACTTTCTTCAATTAAGTCTGAATTTGGCAATAAGGAGTTCATGATCTGAACCACAGTCAGCCCCTGGTCTTGTTTTTGCTGACTGTATAGAGCTTCTCCATCTTTGTACAATTATACAATTATTTCTGTTTATCATGGTAACTGGGAAGACTGGCAAAGGGAGTCAGAGTATTTATTTCAAAAAACATATCCCAGTAGAGAAGAACTCTACTTATGAAAACGCTAAGTTTATGGCACCCAGCCTTGTTTTAAGCCACATTTAATAAATGTCCCTTTATGATAGATCCTGATTCTCTAGTGTGGAGCTTAAAACATTCAAAAATATGCATGAAATGCTTAGAGTTTCATCTATTAATGGCACCTACCCTTCATTTTTATATACCAAGTATATAACATGTAGACTCTGCCCTTTTCTAAAAATAATTTGAATATGGAAAGATGTATATGAAGCCAAATAGCTGAAATTGACATAAAGTAATGATCATTAATCATGTTAAAAAGATGAGAGAAAAGTCAGCTAGGAATTATGAATAAGTGACTTAGTTTCTGTAACTGAGTATTAAATTTAGTTCTGAGCTTTATGGCAAACAATAAAAAAATAGAGAAATATTTGCTAATACTAATTTCACTATACAGAAGAAGAGAGAGAGGAAGGGAAAGAAGAAGGGAGAAAGCACATTTGAAAAGATAATATCTTGGAATTAAATTCTGGATAAGTTAATAAATTAAATTTATCATCTGTCTGTGATCCTCACTCAGGAGACAGTTTGTCCCATAACAATCGACATGTTTTTCAACTTTAGCTCCAACCTCTTTGGACTGTCACTCATGGCCTGTGATGAATATGCAAACCATCCTTATCTAAAGCATAGAGAATGATTAATTAGCTAATCATCCTTCCACACTGCCAAACATCAGCAAATATTATGGTTTTCAGTACATTAATATTTATTGTATATGAGTATAAATTAATGCAGCCAATTCAATAAAAATTAGTCATATCTCAATGTTCCCAACTAAGAACTAGAAGTATGTTTTCCTGATCTCTTTCTCTCACAATTGTTTACAAAAGAGACATATTTAAAGTACATCAGGGCTCTATGGAATTCCTTAGTTGAAGGAAAAAAATCCTTAGTTCTAGAATAGTCAGTGAATAAAAATCTTTGACATACTGAATTGAAAGCCAGTTCCAAAGAAATAACGAGTAAAAATTGTTCTCTGTAACGATATGAAACATGATCACTTCAATGTAATGTCTACCTGGCACATAACAGAAACTTAATATGTCAGTTCATTTCAGTTGCTCAGTCGTGTCTGACTCTTTGTGACCCCAAGGACTGCAGCACGCCAGGCCTCCCTGTCCATCACCAACTCCCGGAGTTTACCCAACCTCGTGTCCATTGAGTCCGTGATGCCATCCAACCATCTCATCCTCTGTCATCCCCTTCTCCTCCCACTTTCAACCTTTCCCAGCATCAGGGTCTTTTCAAATGAGTCAGTTCTTCACATCAGATGGCCAAAATATTGGAGTTTCAGCTTCAACATCAGTCCTTCCAATGAATATTCGGGACTGATTTCCTTCAGGATGGACTGGTTGGATATCCTTGTAGTCCAAGGGACTCTCAAGAGTCTTCTCCAACACCACAGTTCAAAAGCATAAATTCTTCACCACTCAGCTTTCTTTATAGTCTAACCATCACATCCATACATGACTCCTGGAAAAACCATAGCCTTGACTAGACGGACCTTTGCTGTACTCACTTTAAAATTTTTTTAAAGTCTGATTAAGTTATTCCAGGCTAACCCTAACCCTAATATCTTATGCAGAAGACACCAGGTTGCCAATACTTGTGGCTGGATAGCAGAGCAGCAACATCACCACAATAGCCAAATTCTAACAAAATAGTATATGTATTATGTATTTGAGCCAATCTTTTATCACTTAGTAAATAGAGTAAGCCCCAAACACCTAGCAGTGAAATCAGCATGATTATTAACTTCATTGTGCAGTTAATGTAATAGTAATATTGGCAATGCCTCATACGAAAGATAACGTTTTGGTAAAGTTCTGGAAGGAGTATGCTGTTTAAAACCAGCATGAATGCCCTGTGCTAGGACTCACAGCCAAGGCTTCTAACTTATAATAGTAAAATGTATTCTCATGTTAGGCAGCAGGTGCTTCCATCCTTTAACCTGCTCTGTGAAAAACGTTCCATGGTCAATAGGCATATACTATATGCTCCTCGTAGATATTTATGATACTCATTAACTTTGATGTTTAATATCATTAACACAGCATTTTCTAATTTCATTTACCCTGAAACCTTCCACACACCACCACCAACCCATCAGCATTCCACAGACCTGCAGAACCTACACTGGGGAAAATGTTTGCCTCCGGATATTGTTTTTAACCTACTTATCCTGGCACTATCACTCAGAGCTGCTTATGAAATACGTGAAAACCTCCTCCACTTGATGGACTTTCAAGAAACTGAAGATGGCTCCCACAGTCTTGCAGAACCCTCCAGAGGCTGGCTGCACGTAAGCTGAGCATTCTTTTCTGAAGGAAGGTGGCAATGTGGGTGTAAAGGAAGGAAGAATTAAGTGGAACCCCTAGTGATTTTAGAGGCACAAGTGATGTTTAAATCTTGGATCTCACTGGCACACCCAGAGAGATTCACAAAAGATGACACCACAAAGAGAAGTCTTCAGATCAGTTGGAGGTCCTGTAAGAAGCCCACTGAAATATCCAACAATCCTCTGAAAGAAGGAGGAGTGAGGATACTCCTAACAGTGGTTTTGCAGATTAATTTATTGCCTCTGGAAAAACCAGTTTGGGAGGCAGCACCTGTTACCTTCTATACTCTGAAGACCCAAGCCAAAAGAGAAAGGAAAGGAGATCCTGACTGATATTCAAGTTGGGTTGAACATTTCCAATGGCTATTTAATGAAGAGGAATGTTTCAAAGCAGGGTGAACCAGTCAACTCTAAAAACTTTTATTCAGTATTAATGAAAAGGAATGTTGAATTGCATGGCATGAGCTAAACAGAAATGTGTTTGGGGGAAAAAAAAATCTGCCAGGGTCTTCTTTTTTGTAGATTTTTGCCCTAGCTGCTCTGAGAAATTTCTAAAACCATGTGTAGCTTTGCTACTTTTCAAGGAGGTGCAAAGCAAGGAGGAAAAAAAATATAAATGAGTTTTATAAATGAAGGGAAGGTTTAGATAGGAAATATAGCTTAGAATTCTAATTGGAGACACTCTCCAGACCTGTGCAAGGCTTTTACAAAGCTCTTGATGGATTAGTTCTATAGGTCACATAATTTAAAACACATAAGGTAGGGTATATGACAGTAAAATTTCTTGAAAAAACTTTGTGTCTGAAGGCAGGATTCTTTCATTTGAGAATAACAAGAAGTGCAGGTGAACTGTAAAAATAAAAGACCATTTGGAGTTCTTTTAGACTTTACCCTGCAGCAAACCAAATAAAATTAAATATTTAATGAAATCTCAGTCTAAGCCCAACCAAGGCAAGCAGAAAAATGCCAAGATGGCTTTTAAACTTAATCCTTAACCCTAGGTCACTTACCCAGGGATATTGCTGATGGTGTGACAAGTGAAGCAGAGGAAAAACTAAATTCTGGGGCCATCCGGCTCATGCATACTTAAGGCTACGGTACTGCATCAAATACATTTTAACCCATCACAGACTACATTGTCCAGGAAAGGCTGACTGATGCAGTGGATGGGTAGAGACAAAGCAGTGTATTGGATTTCTACCGTGAATTATTAGTATGAGAAGTTCTGACTTACTTTCATGTTGTGCTTTTAAGGCAAATATTAAAGTTAAAATAACAGAAAAGCAAAACAACTTTAAAGAAAAAAAAAAACCTCATACCCATTCAAAACCCAATTGACAAAAGGGAGAGGGAGGGAGAGAAGTCATTATTAATGGCCCCCTATAGAAAGCTCTCACGTGATTTTTCCCTTTGGAGTAATGAAAGAGCCTTGTTCACCAGACTCCTTACCAACACTCCAGTCCAAGGTAACCCATCTTTCACATCACAGTTGGTGTGCTCTTATAAACCTCAACATAATCATTTCCTTGTCTAAAGATCCTTGTTGATTTCACTGCCTAGGAGCCAAGTACCAACTTGTTATTTTGGCATTAAAATCCTTCTCAGTGTTCCTTTGCCCCAATTCTCCGGCCTGGACACTTGCCACGTTGCCCTCTCCCACATCCTCACCATTCATCCAATGAATACTCTATGCGTATGAACTTCTTACCTCATGTCTCATACCTGAGCTTTTGTATCCATCTTTCTCTCTTCTTAGATTGCCCTCCCTCCAAGCCCTCCCCTGGAAATTCATTCATTGATCCAAATTCTGTTCAAGTGTCATCATTTCTTTGGAGCTTTTCCTGGCTCTCCTGAGCTAAATTAATTGCTTCCTTCCTGTGCCCCAGGGCACCCTTGTCCTAAATAGGAATAGATGAAAATCATGAAGTACTTACTAGAGGCAAGGCACTGTTCTAATCACTTTTACTCAATTTAACCCTTGTTTAATCTTCACAGTCCTAGGAAGCCAATATTATTATTACTATCTGCATTTTCCAAATGAAAAAAACTGAGGCACAAGAGGCTGAGGGCTTTGACTAAGATCATGCAGACGTGGAGTAGCACAGGATTCTGACACAGGCACCGAGCATTCACTCTTGAAAGAACCACCATGTCACCAGCAAGATGAAGGATCCTGGGATCAAGCTGGGAGCAAGTTGAGGTCTCAGGCAAACCAAAGGGGTTCCCTGAGGTGGAGCAAATTAAGATTGTTTCTCATCAAACCTGAGAAAATAAGCAGGACCAAGAATTGAGGAGCAAAGGAAGCCAAAGGAGAGATTTACAAGTTCTCCAAACAAAGGGCTAAGTGCAAAGGGCAGAAACTGAGCTCTAAAATCAGAGCCAGGAAGCAGGCTGATTCAGAAGCAGGAAAATGTTTATTCACCCTTTGTCCCCACAGCTAAGCCCTGTGAACTTCTTTTGTTGGAAAAGGTGAAAATAAATCTAGCTCCAAGTGTGCTTCAAACTTTCTGTGGGAGAACCAGGCTCCTCCTTAGAGTGTTGCTTCATCCCCCAGCTCATATTTTGGAGGTCAGATCTTGAGGTGGTCTTAACTCAGAGGAGCGTGGATCACCCAGCCTCTTAGCAAGACCCCCAAAATAGTGTAACCAGGACTGAAGTCTTTTTGCTTTAGAAAGTACAGACTACTGACGTGTAACTAACACTAGCTTACTCATCGTTTGCTCATAATCTATTTTTCATTTCAGGTCAGAACATAGTGAAATATCCTCAGCACTAATTTTTCTTCCCTCTATTGCCCCAGTCTCTGCAAGACTGCTTTTTTCCTCCAGGGGGCTTAAAGCAAACAGAAAAAATTTTTCAGAACCCACCCCAAATACTGTTTTCACATTGAAATCTTCCTTATTCCTTCCTTAGAAATGAGTTCTCTCTCCTCTTATCTCCTAGTATGCATTCTTTGTACAAATTCAAGTCCTGACTTGTAATTACATTCATTTCCCAGGGTAGCTACCACTAATATTAGCAGCTATCATTTTTTTTCTAAAGAACTTGCTAAATGTCTTTACACATATTATCTCATGTAACGCGGTATGAAAGAGGTAGTCTGATCTCCATCATACAAATGAAGAAACTGAGGCATAGAAATGTTTATACACTAGTATGAAACAGAGGGTTTCCCTGGTAGCTCGGCTGGTGAAGAATTTGCTTGTAATGTAGGAGATGCCAATTTGATTCCTGGGTTGGGAAGATCCCCTGGAGGGGCGCATAGCAACCCACTCCAGTATTCTTGCCTGAAGAAGCCCCATGGACAGAGGAGCCTGGTGAGATACAGTCCATGGTGTCGCAAAGAGTTGGACATGGCTGAGCAACTAAGCACAGCACAGCACAGCAAAAACCAGAACTATTTAATACTCGAGCTGGCTGTGTACTAAGTAGTAGTATTACCCTACAATTCCCAGCCTCTATGCAGTTAGCCAGTGAGCTATGAGAAGAAAGTGCTTACCAGGTGGTATTAGTGGTAAAGAATCTGCCTGCCAAGCAAGAGACACGAGTTCAATCCCTGGGTCAGGAAGATCCCCTGGAGAAAGGAATGGCAACCCACTCCAGTATTCCTGCCTGGAGAATCCCATGGGCAGAGGAGCCTGGCGGGCTACAGTCCATAGGGTCGCAAAGAGTCAGACACGACTGAAGTGACTTAGCACTCATGCACACATGAGCCAAAAAGATTATGAGCAGATGACAATGATGTGTGTCACTTCTGAGCTGAGTGAGGCATATAAGAGTGGCAACCCTGGCAGCCACGAGTTGAGGGGAGATGACAGAATCTCAAAAGAGAGAAATCCTGGATTCAGATGACATAAAAGAGAGTTACTGTGAGGTGTCCTGAGACAAGCACTAAACTTTCTGAATGCAAAAAGCAAACTTTAGTGTATTAATCCCCCTAAGACTCCAGAGATTTTGTGGGTTTGTTGTTGTTACCATAACCTTGATTAATACAGAGTCCAAATCCTACATTCACAACCCTAAAACTCTATCCCTAACTTCTAAGCCCTAATTACTTCCACCTTACCTTTTCAGAGCACTTATCAATGTGAAGCAAAGGAGAGAGATGAGGAAATAAACACATCTAAAGGCACCCTTTCTTCAGTAGAGGCATGGGAATAAAATGCTTGTGAAGCAGCTAAAAGGAAACCATGAGGAACTTGAGGACAACTTCATAACACAACAACAAAACCAGTGTTATGAAGGATTTCACAGACTGATGTGGAGCAGGAGAAGAAATAGATGGATTGTGAAAGAGTTGTGACATTATTCTGCTCCAATAAAATCTTCCCCCTTCTTGCCACTCACTCTAAATTTACATCTTGGATGCAACTTTAATAAATGTCATGATACATCAAAGATTGCCATACACTGGAATACCAGCCTCCCTAACAAAGATTTTATAGGGCCACAAAACAGCCTTTAGAGGAAGCATGTGTTCGCTCATCTATTTCAGGTAGTTTTGACTTGTTCTTGGTAGACTAGAAAAGTGAATTTCCTTCTCTCAGTCCTTTTGAAATTAGTCATCTTCCTCTCCACATCTTTCCAATGTATTAGCCAAAGTGATCAGTATTCTCTCCTTCTAGCAATATTAAAGTTGGAAATAGCAAATGTGCTTACCTTCCTCCCAGCAATTTCAACCTAGCAATTTACACTGTGGCACTAGTGGTAAAGAACCCACCTGCCAATGCAGGAGACATAAAAGATGCAGGTTCGATCCTTGGGTAGGGAAGAACCCCTGGAGGAGAGCATGGCAACCCACTCCAGTATTCTTGCCTGGAAAATCCCATGGACAGAAGAGTCTGGTGAGCTACAGTCCAGGGGTCACAAAGAGTTGGACACAACTGAAGCAACTTAGCACATACACACAATTTACACTACTCACACACATCCAAATATATATACATATATGCCCATGGCAGTATTCTTTATAATAGCGAAAAACTGAAAACAACCTGAATGTCTATCAACAGCAGACTGGTTATATTAGAATATTTTCCTGCAAAGGAATTTATAGTCTTTAAAGTGATTTTGTAGCTCTAGATTTATTGACAAGCAGATATCTCTGTCAGCTTTGTGAGTGAAAATTTAGATTATAAAAATACTTGTACTGTGATTGTTTATGCAGAACTGTCTGCCTCTCTCTGTGTGTATATATATTTATTTTGTTTGTGAATAGAGAAGGCTTAAGGGCTTCCCTGATGACTCAGCAGTAAAGAATCTACCTACAATACAGGAGACAAGGAGACCTTTATGTTCGGTTCCTGGGTTGGGAAGATTCCCTGGAGGAGGGCATGGCAACCCACTCCAGTGTTCTTGCCTGTAGAATCACACGGATTGAGAAGCCTGGCAGTCTACAGTCCCTTGGGTCGCAAAGAGTCAGAAACAACTGAAATGACCAAGCACGCGTGCACAGTGAAGGCTTAAAGGATATACTCCAAAACGCCAATAAGTTCTCTCTTCTTAGTAGGTTTTGGAGTATTCTTTTACTCTTTTATGCTTTTCTGCACTGCTTGAATTGTTAAATGTTCACCTAGTATATTTATAACATTAAAAATGATAAAAACTGCTTTTATTTGGAGGAAAATGTTAAGACTATTTATAAGCTATCACCTTCCAACTAACCTTAAAGCACAAAGTGATACTAATTCAGAGCAACAGTTTGCTTTCCAGAGATCAGGTCTGCCTACAGTTTCCATACTAAGAATGGTACCCTATCATTACTCTGACACTGTTATGATTTAAATGTGCATTGGAAGTTAATTTATTCTTTGACAAGTGTTCACATCAGAATCTCACATTCAAATGTGAAAGTGGATTTGACAGAGAAAAGACATATAAATTCATTTCAATAAAAACTTTAGCTTTTTAACTTCTTGTGGCAGATCTGAAATTCCCAAAGTGATAAAGGTATTCAGGCTCTGCACAGATCTCCAGTACATATGGGTAGATGTCTTGGCATCATTAAGTCACTGGCTGTCAGATAAAGAAAAAATAAAAACCCTAAAAACTGTATCTGTCAATACCCCCAAAACTATTTCAGGCAAGATACTGTGAGTTATGGTTTTCTTATTTTAAGCCTCTCTGACCTGGTTAGTAGAAGTTTTGTCAAAAAGGAATTTCACAAAAGGCAGTCAAAATATACTGTCAACTCTCCTGTTTACAAAACTGATACAAGGACCAGAATTTAATAATAAGATTCAAAGAGTGAGAAGGTGACAGTAAATGGTGTAGGGCTTCAAATTTTTAATAAAAATTTTTAATAAAAATTATTTCTAGATAATAAAAATCTGTTGGATCAATGCTGTCATGGGGATATTCCACCAGGAGACGCTCTTAAGAAAATTTAATGTTCAAGCCCACCTCTTAAACATATTATATTCTCAATGAAAGTGTGCTGAATGACTGAATAAGTGTTCTGTGTAGGTCAGCTATGCTGCAATAATAAATGCATTGTAAAATTTCAATGGTTAATCCAACACAGATTCATTTCTCTCTCAAGTCATGGTTCAGTGTGGTTGAGGGACAATTCTGAAAAGTTCTTATCCCAATAATGACTCAGTGATCCAGGATTCTTCCATAATGTGGCTCTTCCTATGGGCTACACAGCCTCCAAGATTGCCACAGAAGGAGAGAGGGTGGGAAATCAAAGTCAGGGTTTATGGATAGACGAGAAGTGGTATATACCATTTATATTCATGTTTGTTAGACTAGGACTCAGTGGCTTGTTTTCCCTTTGCTGCAAGGAAGGCTGGGAAATGTAGTCTTTCTGTTTGCCCAGGAAGATAAAGCAAATTTGTGAGCAGGCCATATGCTGACATTTTTTACATTAATTATTTAGATGATAGTCTTTTTAGAATATATTTTGCTAGCTTGTTATCTTAAAGACAATAAACATTACACTTTCATTTTATGCCAAGTTTATAATTGCAAGCATTACTGTTATAAACTAACATACACACCTGGAAGTTGCAGTCTTTCTTTTCCCTTCTCAGTGGTCCCACAGTTAGTCACGTGTGAACTTGATAATGCCTCACTCATTCAGCCTTTGCTTGGATTCCCTACATCATCAATCACCCAGTCTGAGTCCTCACCCACAGTCTCCTAGGAGATCTCTCTGATTGCACCCAGATCTGACCTAACCAACAACTAAACCATTCCATACACTGCCACCAAATGAATGGTCCTAGAACACGCTTCAACCACCACTAAAGCAATAAGCCTTCCTTATCCTAAGGCATAACACTTTCTCCCTTTACCTTTCCAGTTGCCCCTCGGCAATAAAGTCAGGTCCAAACTCTTAACTTCCATAAGCAGAGGTGGCTATCTAATGCTCTGATCACCTTCTTTAACATTCTATTTCAGCCAATTGTTTTACATTTACTTCCTCATGACATTGCTCATTCCATCCTTCCCATCTGAGGTACCCTCAGCATCTTATATAATTACCTATGTTCTACACATCCATTAACATTCTGTTTTAGTCTCACATTCTGTATTCATTAGGTAACATAAGCAGCCGTGACAGAAAAACACCAAAGTCTCAATGGTTTAACACAATGAATGTTTATTTCTTGCTCTCATTAAGTCCAAATTGGGTGTTGTCAGGTGGCTCCCCTCCAAGCAAGGATTCAGAAACCTAGGAACTCAGGCTCCTTACAGCTGATTTCTCTGCCATCTTTGACACTTGGCTTCCACTGTTTAGCGCTATAGAAAGAGAAAGCACATGGAGTATCATATTTAGAGGTCCTATGGACTAGTTTCACAGCCATGAAATTAAAAGACGCTTACTCCTTGGAAGGAAAGTTATGACCAACCTAAATAGCATATTGAAAAGCAGAGATATTACTTTGCCAACAATGATCTGTCTAGTCAAGGCTATGGTTTTTCCAGTGGTCATGTATGGATGTGAGAGTTGGAATGTGAAGAAAGCTGAGCACCAAAGAATTGATGCTTTTGAACTGTGGTGTTGGAGAAGACTCTTGAGAGTGCCTTGGACTGCAAGGAGATCCAACCAGTCCATCCTAAAGGAGATCAGTCCTGGGTGTTCTTTGGAAGGACTGATACTGAAGCTGAATTCCAATACTTTGGCCACCTGATGCGAAGAGTTGACTCATTGGAAAAGACCCTGATGCTGGGAGGGACTGGGGGCAGGAGGAGAAGGGGATGATAGAGGATGAGATGGTTGGATGGCATCACCGATTCAATGGATGTGAGTTTGAGTGAATTCCGGGAGCTGGTGATGGACAGGGAGGCCTGGTGTGCTGCAATTCATGGGGTCGCAAAGAGTCGGACAGGACTGAGCGACTGAACTGAACTGAATGGACTAGTACTGACAATGGCACCCTTCATAGCTGTTAATTTCCCACTGGCTAAAACTCATTTAAGGGGCTTCCCAGGTGGCTCAGTGGTAAAGAATCCACTTGCCAGTGCAGGAGGTGCAGGTTCCATCCTGAGTCAGGAAGAGCCCCTGGAGACGGAAATGGTAACCCATTCCAGTATTTTTGCCTGGAAAAATCCTACGGACAGAGGAGCCTGGCAGGCTGCAGTCCAAGGGGTCACAAAGAGTAGGACACAGTTGAGCAACTGAGAACACATGCAAAAGCTCGTTTACATGGCCACATCTAAAACTGCAAGAGTGTGCGGGCCCAGGAATGAGAGAAGATGGATTTGATAAATAGCCATTAGTATCTGTTTTATTTGCTTAGACTTCTCTCCTGGAAAATCCAATTCTCTTCATAATTCCTCTTTCCTCTTAACTTTTCTATTACTTTCTGGTACCATATGCTGCTGCATAGACTGTGGTAAATTGGGCAGGTTTCCTTCACTTTTGACATATTTCCTTCCACATCAACTAAACTTTAGGGCAGAATCTCTGCTAAGTATTTTTTAGTATCCCGGCTATTAGAACAGTGCCCAGCACACTATCTTAAGACTTCAACAGTGTTGAATGATGATAATGATTCATCAATGACAATGATGACAATAATGCCCTTAGGAGCTTCTAAGATAAGCAAGTCATTTCCCTGTACACTAAATGGCCCAGACTGCTATGCATAGGAAGTCCTGGCCCACTCTTTTGTTTTTTCTTTCCTTTTCCTTGTAGAATCTGTCTGCCAATGCAGGAGACTTAAGAGACATGGATGTGATCCCTAGGTCGGGAAGATCCCCTGGAGGAGGGCATGGCAACCCACTCCAGTATTCTTGCCTGGAGAACCCCTTGGACAGAGGATCCTGGTGGGCTATAGTCCATAAGGTCACAAAGAATCAGACACAACTGAAGCGACTTAGCATGCACACACAGTCAATTTTCAGACCCTGGTTTTCATGGCCTCCAGCATATTTGTTTCTCCTTACTCTACTTCTAACTTACTGTCTCCAATCTGCTATTTGGCGTGTTTTAAATCTTAGCAGTGGGAAACTTTCTACAAATAAAATTATCCATGAAACCACACAAAGGGAAAAATAATAGCTGAATGGTTCAGGTTGTGACAGGCGGGACACTGGCTCACTTAGCAGCTGCCTGGTTCCAAGGAGATGCTCAGTAAACATAAGCTCCCCTTCTTCTCCTCTCTTTGTCTTAACATGACTATTTGCTCACTGAAAAGCACTCCAATGGACAAACTTCACTAAGATTTCTTATTAATGGCACAAAAACTATTAATTTTCTCAGCAATTCACCTTTACCGCATCCCAACCCCGCCCCCCCCAAAAAAGTGAAGAAGACAAATAGGAAAAGAATTTTGAAAGCTCTGTGAATAATAAAACTCATAGTTGTCATAGACTTAGCAGACTTTTCAATAACATCCCTGTTTTCCCCATGGAAATTCTCCATCCACAAGTAGCTCACAAAGCCTCTTCTCTATTAAATGCCACATGAAGACAAAGGCATAAAACTTCCTCAACGTGTCATCTTAGAGAAATATGACTAGTCCTAAATGTTCATTCAAACAGCCTTCAATGTAACTGCAAACATCTCACTCTAAAAGGAATTCACAATGGTTGAGTCATAAATTTTTAAGCAAAAATGATACTATTTTACATGTTAAAAAAAAATACAGTGTATGTGTGTTAGTCGCTCAGTCATGTCTGACTCTTTGTAACCCTATGGACTGTAGCCCACCAAGCTTCTCAGTTCATGGGATTCTCCAGGCAAGAATACTGGAATGGGTTGCCATGCCCTCCTCCAGGGGCTCTTCCCAACCCAGGGATCAAACTCATGTCTCCTGTGTCTCCTGCATTACAAGTGAATTCTTTACTGATGAGCCAACTGGGGAAGCCCACTAAGGTCTATAGGTTTACTGATAAATTTCATGTGTCAAAATTGATATGACTATACATATTAATGTTTATAGTATATGTAATTCTGAGTTAACTTCTGTTCCCCTGGGCCATCATTTTGTTGTCATCTTTGATTAAAATGCCTTGAATTAAATGTTAACTGAATATAGTTTAAAACAAAGTTTCTTTAAGCCACACTGACCTCTAGAGACATAAAGGGATTTCAAAGATGCTCAAGTGAAACCAAAATCCACCTTCACAAGATCAGTGTGAATATAATAAAAGGATTTATTTTGGGACATAAGGATGGACTATCCTCTGAGCTCTGTGCTACACTCCATTGACTAAGCATACTGCATTGCCTGTTATTAAATTTTACTGCAAAGAGGAAAAGAAAGAGACAAAGAGAAAGACTAGAGCTAAAAGAAACTTGAAAATAACTGAAATTGTTCAAATGTATGTAATGGAAAAGGCAGTGAACTGTGTATCCTGAGTTCTGGTTCTGTTTCATTTTCATAATACCTATGTGACCTTGGGCAAACCACTTTTCTTCTGAGGCTTCATTTTCCCACCAGTTAAATGAGGGTTTGAGCCAAATTCTGTGATACTCTGTGCTAAATGCAAGCTAAGAAATGCTAACAGTTTATTTTCTCATCTTTAAAAAATTACCGATCCACCTTAAAAAATCACTTTCTATTAATGACTCAATAATTAGATTGATCAGGGTAGTACATTACTGGTGAAGATTAGTTTCCAAGGGCTGCTGTAACAAAGTACCACAAATTGGGCAGCTTAAAAAACAACAGACATATTTTTTTCTCTCACAGTTCTGGAGGCTAAAAAGTCCAAAATCAGGGTCTCAGCTGGGCTATGCTCCCTCTGAAACTCTGAGTAGAATCCTCCCTTCCGTCTTCCTAACTTCTGGTTGTGGCCACCACTGTTGGCATTCCTTGGCTTGTAGCTGCCTCTCTGTTATCTCTTCCCCTCTGGTCATAAGGCATTATCTCTTCATCTCTCTTCACATCATCTTCCCTTACCTCAATAAGATGCCAGTTGTACTGGATTAAGGGTTAATCCACACTAATCTGGTATGACCTCATTTAACTTAACTAATTATACTTATAGTGATTCTAGTTCCAAATAAGATCATGTTCTTATTTGGTATTGAGGTCAGTCCTTCAACATATCTTTTGAGGCACATAATTCTTTAACAGTAGTGATAGGGAAAATATATAGTCAGAGAAATGACAGCTTTAAAAAAGAAGCAATGTCACTTGCAATTCGGGTCACTTAAAGGACAGGATATGTGTAATGAATTGCTTCCTCCCGAATGATGGTATCTTTACAGAAAAATCCCATGGCAAGAAAATATGTATTCAGTGGAGAAACAACACAACCTAAGTCTAGCAGAATGGCTCAGACAAGATCCTGACACGGTATCAGTGAATGTAAGAGTAACACAAGGTGGCTATGCTTCTGTGTAACAGCTCAAACTATAACCAAGGCATCTGAAGAGTTGTCCTGCAAAGGTTAATACCATGAAGAACCAGAGATCAAACCTTGCCATTCTGAGTCAAGAAAATTGTTAAGAAAAGTCTGTCCTTTCCTCTTAAATTTTGATAAATGAACAGGAAATATAGAAGATAATCCTAGGAAACCTTGTCATGCCAGATAGCAAGCTCACTATCAAACACTAACTGAGGTCATGTCAACAGAACTCAAGAGCCAACATGAAGGAATTTGCCCTGGCCAAAAATGGAAATTGGTGCATCAGTAAGAAAATAGTACAATGGGTTAAAACACATCAAATTCATTTAAATCCTATAAGTCCCAATAATTCTTAAGGGAAAAAATCTTTATTGGTCCCCTTGGTCAATGACACAAAGCCAACTCATTATTTTTAAAACTTGTAAATAAAGAGAAAGAATCAAATATTGATTCTGCCTTTATTACTCACTGTTTTAACCAGAGTACACAAGAGGGTATTTCTCTTTAGAGAAGTATTCTAGCCAGTAAATGAAAAGGAATGACATAATATCACTACTATGTAACTCCTGATGAACTAAAGAATACTGAGAAGTACAATAAGGACACTGCTTAGAAGTATTTCTAAATATCAATAAATTGTATATGTTCAACATGCCCCACTACCAAAGGTAAGAAAACACCGCAATATTAAGAATGTGAACAGGATGTAAACACTTCAATGCAGCTAAGTGATTGAACATGTTATTTATCTCAGCAGATTTTTCTGAATGAGCAAAAAAAAAGACAACCTGTGAGCCACATACTAGCTACACAATATAATTGTGAAAATGGGTTCCTTATACCCAAATGAAAATAAAAATTCACCAGTACTAGCAATTTAAGACGGAGAAGGCAATGGCACCCCATTCCAGTACTCTTGCCTGGAAAATCCCATGGACGGAGAAACCTGGTAGGCTGCAGTCCATGGGGTCGCTAGAGTCGGACACGACTGAATGACTGTACTTTCACTTTTCACTTTCATGCATTGGAGAAGGAAATGGCAACCCACTCCAGTGTTCTTGCCTGGAGAATCCCAGGGACGGCGGAGCCTGGTGGGCTGCCATCTATGGGGCCGCACAGAGTCAGACACGACTGAAGCGACTTAGCAGCAGCAGCAATTTAAGAAGGGATTCACACACACATACACACACAATTTTTTCTCTCACAGTTCTGGAGGCTAAAACTCCACTAAAGAAAATACTGCAAAAGTAGCCTCAAAATGGGTAGGATGAAGAGGGAAATTAAACAACAGGAAACTATACAAATTACACAAACCTCTGGGAGACATTAAGCAGAGGAAAAAAGGGAATTTGAAGGATATAGTCAGAGCCAAGGATATACCAGAACCCAGAGGGTACAATCATCAAACCAGTAAGAAATATTGATGAGGAACAGACAGCCACCACTCCATGCATTCCCCTGAAGTGAAGCCTGTCAAAGCCAGTCTCCTACCTGTTCTCACACAGATACCAGTCAGGATCCCCACTCCAGGATGACTCATGCCCCAGCAGAGAAGCCTGCTGTAGCTGCATGGTCGTCAGTCACTGGTGGAATAAGAAATCTAAGTTTAAGAATATTACTTACAGAGACAAAGGTAGCCAATAAAGAACTAAGTAGTATAACTGAGGGAGAAGAGAGAAGTGGTAACAGAGAAGAAAAGAGAATATACTAAGTAGAGGGACAAATGGAAAACAAGAGCGAAGATGGTTCATATTTAGGAACTGCACGATGTTCAGCAATGTTAGGGTTTATAGTGTAAAGAAGAGATTGATGAGAAATGATGAGTCTAGAGAAGAAAGTAGAGACCAGAGCATTACCTCATACTAAGGAAAGTTTCAGCTTTATTCCGAAAGTTCCAGCTTTCCTGTTGGCTGTGGTAAAAACAACAACAACAACAAAAAACAACCCTGCCTACCAATGTAGGAGACATAAGAGACGCAGGTTCGACCCTGGGTTGGGAAGATCCCCTGAAGGAGGAAATGGCAACCTACTCGAGTATTCTTGCCTGGAGAATTCCATGGTCAGAGGACCCTGGCAGGCTACAGTCCACAGGATCACAAAGAGTCATACATGATTTAGGGACTAAGCAACAAGTGAAAGCTCTAAGCACTTTTAAACACAACATAACATGGTTCAATGTGCATTTCAGAAGCATGATTCTGGCTTCTGTAGATTTCTGGGGAACAAACCTGGAGAGAGGGAAACCACTTAGGCAGCTGCTGAAATCATCCAGGAACTAAAGATAATCAATTGCTAAACTGAGGAACTGGCAGTGGGCCTGGAGGAATATTTTTCAACTTCAGAATGCATCCAAATTGCCAGGAGGGCTTGTTAAAACAGTGGGTCCCATGGGGCCTCGGAGTTTCTCACTCAGTGTGTATGAGGTCTGTCTCAAGAATTTGCATTTTTAATAAGTTACCAGGTGATGCCGATGCTGCTGGTCCAGGGACCACACTGAAAACAGTATTTGAGAGTAAGCAGGAATCCCAGACCAGACACCAACGCTGTGTATGTATGGATGCTTCCCCACACCAACAAGCAACTCTCAGGTGCCAGCAGAGTGTCTAAGAATTCAAGTCAGTTCTGACGTGAGTCTCAGTGAACTCCAGGAGTTGGTGATGGACAGGGAGGCCTGGCGTGCTGCGATTCATGGGGTCGCAAAGAGTCGGACACGACTGAGCGACTGATCTGATCTGATCTGATCTGACACTCTACCCAGAGATAGAATCAGATTGCACAGGTAAAGGGCTCAGTCCCACAAGACTGCTGTCTCCTTCGGATGCCAGTCACAAGTCTGTGTTGTTACCTGTACTTCTGACTGACAGGCTATCAATCAGAGGTTCCCATGACCTCAGGTTCAATTAACTTGCTAGAATAACTCACAGAACTCAGGAAATCTGTTTGCTTACTAGATTACCTATTTCATCTTAAAAGGATAGTAAAGAGCAGGAATCAATAGCCAGATGAAGAGATCAATAGGGCAAGGTCTCAAGCAAAGGAGCATCTGTCCTCATGGAGCCTGGGACCGGGCAGAGTGGCATGCAGAGGCATCCTGGTCCCCTGATGTGGAAGCTCTCCTAAAAAGGGACCAAGACACTTTCCTCTGCAGTTTTTATGGCGGTTTCATTACATAGTCATGATTGACTATATCCTTGGCCAATGGTGATCGATTCAACCTCCAGCCCCTCTTTCTTCCCTGTAAAGTAAGGGTAGGGCTGAAAATCACAACCCTCTCATTTCTGCTGGTTCTTGCAGCAACCAACCTCACTCCTTAAGTGCTTCTAAAAGTCATGGCATTCACATAACAAAAGACATCTTGTCACTGTTAACACTTAGGAAATTCCCAGGGTTTGGGGAGCTGTAAGCCAGAAACTGTGAACAAAGACCAAACATATATGAGAAATAAACTTCGGTCATCTAAAATGACCAAACATGTATACCTGTGGTGGATTCATTTTGATATTTGGCAAAACTAATACAATTATGTAAAGTTTAAAAATAAAATAAAATTAATTTAAAAAAATAAAAATAAAATGACCAAACAAATATTTCTTACAAATCACAGCATGACAGAGAGCATGTAAGAAGTAGAATCAACAATACTTGGTGACTGACTGGATGAAGACATTGAAGAGAGTAGTCACGATTCTTCCCAACTTTCTAACTTGGGTAACTGGGAGATTGTGGTGTCAGTCATCAAGACAAGAGGAATACTAATGAAGAACATATATTTGGTGAGAGCATGGGGTTATAAATACAAAGAGATCCATTTGAACACATATCAAACTTCACATTCACACTGGACATCCCAATGAATTTTAGGACAGGCAATTTATATACAAAAGGACATGAAAAGGAAGATATGAGTTAGAAATACAGATGTAAGAAGCATCAGCATATAAATGATAATTAAAGCCATGAGAATGAATATGATTTGCCATGGTCAATAAATACTGTGAGAAAAGAAGAGGATAAAATCTTGAGGAACCTAAAATTTAAGAAAAAGAGAACTGGCACTACTAAGCCAACTGAGACAAAGAGGTAGAAGATCTGCCATGGCTACATTGTTTGTGATATCAAAAGACTAAAATAATCAAATGCTCATCAATATGGGGCTGGTTAAATAAATCATGACCCTCTCTACAGTAGAATTCTTTGCATCTATAAAAAAATGGAATGAGTAAGTGCTTTTGCTAACAATAGAAAATATGTCTTAAATATACATATATTTTGGTTTTGTGAAAAAAGCAAATTGTAGAATGGTGCATGTAATGTTGCTATCATTTAGCTGAAATGGGGGGAAATGCATACACATGATTATATAGTTGCTGGCATATTCACAGAGTACCTCTGGAAAGATGTGCAAGAAATTTGTAACCTAGAGGAAACATAGTGGGGAACCTAGTAAGTAGGAGATTGAAGATCCAGGGCAGAATTTCAACCCAAAGGCCCAAATACCCTATAAGCTACCAACTATCAGCCAATTGTAAAGATGGAAGCATCAGAACCTGATGTTATTAAATATTTAAACTATTAATACAAAAATAATTCTCCTTATTTAGATCTCATGATCGTCTAACAACATTCTGAAACTTTTCCCACAGAAAGAGAATTCATTCTATATATTGCTGAAATTGACTTGACAATCATATATTTTTATACAAGTTAATCATTGGCATTCTACTATGGCTTTCAACACCTATCTCTTGTGCGTTTTGTGAACTTGAGGCAATACCCAGGGGTTCAGTCAGTTGATCACAGAGAGATTCTGAGTCTACAGAGCTAAGAACTAAATCCTAGACTCGGTTAAATTAACCAAGGTGTATTCTACCTTATTAAGTTTCTTGACAGCGATTTGTCTCTCCTGACCACACTCCAACAGCACTATGATGTAAAATTCAAATTTTCAGAGGAAACAAATTTGTTTGCAATACTCCTCATCTTATCTTTACGGTATATATTCCATTGACTGATACCAAATTTACCAATCTACCCATGAATTCCATATGACTGTGGCCTTCAACCTCTCCCAGCAGCATCCACGCCCCTCCCCAATTAAAGTTCACCGGTATCATTCATCAAAATGTTTCTTCCTACCATAAACAAAAATCACATCATTTAAGTAGATTACACTTGGCAGAATCCACTACCAAACCATAAACTTCTGAGGGAAAGATGCTTTATTCCTCTTTGTATTCCTAAAAGATAATACAATACCCTGTACATCACAGACATTCAACACACTCACACTGAATTAGATTGAATTCCCTGCTAATATATTACCTGCCCAGATAAGGTAATTACTTAACCACTTAAATCAAAGGTCCTTACAGAATTCTCTTTCAAGTGTGACCTCTAATTTGTAAGGGAGATATTTTTGCCTGGGGGCCTTTTGACACCCTTCAAATGTAATCATAGGTGAAGCTATTTAACCTATTTATGAAATCTGTTCAGATAATATACTGCTATCTAGCAAGGTCAGAAAGTGGGTTTTCTCTTCCAGTTAATAGAGAATCTCAACATACATGAAATATAGAATGATATTTTCTAAATTAGAATTTGATTTTTAAAATATGCTACTGTAAGATGATGCCAAGTAAGATGTAAATTTTCTCTGAAACTGTAAGAAGGTGTTTGCAAACACTACATAGAGAAACCAGGCATGGGGAAAGCAGACCCAGGTAACTAAGTAAGCCAGGTTCAGCCCCTCAACCACAGCAATCCACACAAGTAGCAAAGAGCTCTACATTTTTTTGCCTAAAATGGTGGTTTCAAATATGTATTCATTTTTAAAAGGCTTTCACAAATTATTTTTTAGTTTGAAAACTCATTTGTTTAAAATAAGACAGTAATTTCATGCTTCCTCAGATCATGATTGTCACTGTTTCTCCACTATATCTGCACCAAAGTAATGGAGCAATGAAGTGACTAGCATGTTTGCTGAAAACTCATTACATACATGGAGAAGGCAATGGCACCCCTCTCCAGTACTCATGCCTGGAAAATCCCATGGATGGAGGAGCCTGGTAGGCTGCAGTCCATGGGGTCGCTAAGAGTCAGATATGACTGAGCGACTTCACTTTCACTTTTCACTTTCATGCATTGGAGAAGGAAATGGCAACCCACTCCAGTGTTCTTGCCTGGAGAATCCCAGGGACAGGGGAGCCTGGTGGGCTGCCGTCTCTGGGGTCGCACAGAGTCGGACATGACTGAAGCGACTTAGCAGCAGCAGCATTATATACAACTAATATTACTAACTAATCCCACTTTCTTTTACCTCCTTTCATAGTGGTGACTATGATGGAGAAAAAATGGAAACACTGAACAGGCTTTATTTTCTTGAGCTCCCATGTCACTGCAGATGGTGACTGTTGCCATGAAATTAAAAGATGCCTGCTGCTTGGAAGAAAGGTTATGATAAACCTAGACAGCATATTAAAAAGCAAAGTCATTGCTCTGCCTACAAAGGTCCATCTAGTCAAAGCTATGGTTTTTCCAGTAGTCATGTATGGACATGAGTACTGGACCATGAAGAAGGCTGAACACTGAAGAATTCATACTTTTGAACCATGGTATTGGAGAAGACTCTTGAGAGTCCCTTGGACTGCAAGGAGATCAAACCAGTCAATTCTAAAGGAAATCAACCCTGAATATTCATTGAAAGGACTGATGCTGAAGTTGAAGCTTCAATACTTTGGCCACCTGATGGGAAGAGCCAACTTATTGGAAAAGATCCTAATGCTGGGGAAGATTGAGGGCAGAAAGAGAAGGGGGTAAATGGAGGATGGGATAGCTGGATGGCATCATTGACTCAATGGATATGAGTTTGAGCAAACTCTGGAAGATAGTGAAGGACAGAGAAGTCTGGCATGCTGTAGTCCATGGGGTCGCAGAGAGTAGGACATGACTGAGCAACTGAACAACAACAGCAATAGCAATAGCAGTTACTATGTATTCTGGATCATTTATGTTACTCTTCTGTCTTCTGACATCAAAATGTAAATAACATTCACAGTATTCTGTAGAACACAGAACCTGGAAAGATCCCCTCCATAGTCTAAACTTATGAAAGGGTAATCCTCCAGCAAAAAATCTAAGAGCAGAGTAATTTCTAAGTATTCAAAGCCACTTCTCTATTGCCAGAAAAATGGAAACTCCAGGTCTATAAGTATTGAATAATATACATTTTTTTATCTTACTCAAATAGATCTAACTCTAGAGAACTAACTGCAAACATTAGTTCTTCTACAAAGAACTAACTGCAAACCTTAGTTCTTTTACAAAGATTTAAAAGGTTATGTTTTTCTTATTGTGCCCTGCACCATGTGGGATCCTTGTTCCCTGACCAGGGATCAAACCTGGGCTCCCTGCATTGGAAGTGCAGAATCTTACCCACTGGACCACCAGGGAAGTCCGAAGTCTACATTTTATGTATGAAAAGAAATCCAATCACTTCTCACTGGAGATGAACAAAATACCAGCATACTAAAGCAGAGAATGAAAGAAGAGCCATCACTTGGGAAAAGATGACAGTGACCTGTGGAAGGAGGCAGAGGAGATTTAACAAATCAGATCAGTTCTATCTTAACTACCAAGATTCCAAAATTAATCTAGACATATATTTCTGAACTCCTCTTCAGTAGGATTTAATCTCTGCTCCCCTATATTTTCACTTGATAGGGACATTATTGTCAGAACATAATAGTCTCATCTGATAAACTATGTTTTAATTATGTCATCATAGACTGTTGGAAAAGATTTGCTACTCTGCTTTAGTCACATTCAAATAACTGCCAGTAGTATTTAATATACTGTAAATATTTCAGATCATAACCTTACCCAAATAATCCTTATGCAGCCAGGGAGAGAAGACCATCACCGAACCAAGCTGTGCATATATCAAATGCCTTGATAGAGTAATAATGGCCTATTAATCAGAGCACAGGTTAAATGGGCCCACCACCTGTTCTACATCAACATTAGTATTCTGATAAACTCTTCAAAGAAAGAGAAATGTCACTACCATCCCACACGAACTCGAGCTTCCAGAATGAAAGACACTAGGTCAGTTTTCATCTATTTCCATATAGTAATAACAGTCACAGATTTAAACAACTTGAACCTAAACCTAAATACTAAATAAAATAAATCATGGGCTCCCAGCATTAAAATATTCAGTCCTGTTTTTTAAAAACTAAATCTGTGAATGTTTACATCAGCTAGACAGTGTACAGTTTACTGACCTGTGCCTTACTGTGAACATACAGTCAACTTTGACCAGTTTTATTCTTTAAAATTTCTCCTGAGAGAAGATTTTTGGGTCCTTGAATGCTAATGGGAAAGACATTATACTTAACACACACAGTATTAACAACATTTAAGAACTTTCTTTATAGCTATAATAAAGAAACTATTTTATTGTTGTAAAAGACTAATTCATGTCTTCAGCTGTGAACATGAACACATAGCATCCCTCCATCCATACAAATGATTCTATCTGGATATCTGTGCGGCAAGTAATTCATCCAAAGGTTAAATGGGTTTAAACTTTCAAAAGAAGGATATAGATTTACTTCCTGCATACCTCCTTGATGTTTTAATTATTATTTATACTTATTGAGCAGTATATATTTAGTGGGACTGAGAATTCAGAATTAGGAGCTATGATCTGAAATCTAAAGTTTCTGGATCTGCTTAAAAGTCATAGAATTCCAAATTTGGAGGAAATTCAAGTCTAACTACCTCACTTTAAAGGCACACACACACACACACACACACGTGTGTGTGTGTGCATGCTCACTCAGTCATGTCTGACTCTTCACAACCCCATAGGCTATAGCCCTCCAGGCTCCTCTATCCTTGGCATTTCCCAAGCAAGAATACTGGAGTGGGTTGTCATTTCCTTCTCCAGGGGATCTTCCCAATCTAGGGATTGAACTCACATCTCTTGCGTCTCCTGAATTGCCACCTGGGATGCCTAAATCAGGGAATTAACTGATTTTCCCAATATCCTACAGCTAGCAAGTTCAGTGAGGAACTGAACCCAGGCCTTCTGGCTTTTTCCACTAAGGGAAATAAATTCCTCAATATATGCAGATAACAAAACTATCTCCAAAATTCTTTCTAGTCTAACTTCCTAGGCTCTCTGGATAGGTTAAAATCTAGATGGTTCACTACCCTACTAAACACAATTAGGCCTTCCACTTTCTGACTGGAACTAACAGCAACACTCTATCAATCTGAGTTCTTGGTTGAAAACAACAAAAGACTTCAGCTAATTTAAGAAGGAAAACAATTTTTTAAGGATTTCTGGGTAGTTTCTAGAATCACCAGTAAAACGTGGAGAAACAGGTTAGGAAAACAGACAGAAACAAGGGAAGTCTGATAGCAGCCAAGACCAAAACAAAAATGAGGTCTTAGACCAGACTGGTGGGGACAACAGCAGAGCAACGCCTACACTCTGGACCTGTGTGTTTCTGCCCCTGCTGCACTGGATTACCTACTGGCTTTGGTTATTTGCTTCAAGAACCCCAAAATAGTGAAAGTGAGGCCCTAGCTATGTGACTGGTTGAAGAACACACATCTGGTCTTTTCAGTTTCTCCCATGGAGATTTGCCACAGGAATTCCCTATATACTGGAAGGGGTCAGGCTTCCCAGGTGGCGCTAGTGGTAAAGAACCTGCCTGCCCGTGCAGGAGACCTAACACAAGCAGGTTTGATTCCTGGGTCGGGAAGATCCCCTGAAGGAGGGCATGGCAACCCACTCCAGTATTCTTGCCTGGAGAATCCCGTGTTCGGAGAAACCTGATGGACAACAGTCCCTAGAGTCACATACAGTCAGACACGACTGAAGCGACTTAGTACACACAGCACGCACAGGAAGGGGTCAGGGAAGCTAACCAGCTAGCTAGACGACGATAGACACCAATAAACTCTTGTTCACAACAAGTGATGTATTTGAGAAACTTAGAGAAACACACCCAAGTTTACAAAAATTCAGGCACTCTAAAAGTGACTGAAAATGATCACTACACAATATTCCAACTAATCTCAAGAATTTAATAATAGTGTAGAGCCAACTTTAGCATTGCTTTCATATCCTTCTCTTTGTGACCCCATGGACTGCAGCACACTTCACTGTCTCCTGGAGTCTGCTCAAACTCATGTCCATTGAGTCAGTGATGCTATCCAACCATCTCATCCTTTGTCATCCCCTTCTTCTCTTGTCCTCAATCTTTCCCAGCATCAGGGTTGTCCCCATTAGTCAGCTCTTCCCATCAGGTAGACAAAGTGTTGGAGCTTCAGCTTCAACATCAGTCCTTCCAGTGAATATTCAGGGGTGATTTCCTATAGAATTGACTGGTTTGATCTCCTTGTAGTCCACAGGACTCTCAAGAATCATCTCCAGCACCACTTTAGCATGGTACATATAATATATCTAGGAGGATCCACATTATAACATTATCTTTGGTAAGAAATGAGTAATTTTTACAAATTTACTCTTAACTAGAGCTTTAAAATTTTTCTGCCACTTGTATGCACTTATGTACATTATGTGTATAACAATTTCTTATCAAAATAATAATTCTAATTCTACTGGTAATTTTAAATGATTCCAGAGACTTAAACAACATATGACGCTTTCTAAGAAAACACATATAGCTTATTATGACATAAACAAACAAAAAACACTTTTAAATGCTAATTTTATTTTTGCAGTTGATTTAGAAACAAAGATTCACATTTTTCCACAAATAATTTCTTTAAAGAGTGGAATCTTTTAAATTCCTTTTAAAGGAAGGGGACATGGTTCTGGTTAAGAGGGGATTTTGCCTGTCAAAACACCCTATATTCTTCTCTTTACTTCATACATTTCCTTTCCGGGCAAGCTTTATGGCCCTCAATTGCAGTTGTTTATAACTTTCTACTGCTCTTACTCTTGGAGGGTTAATATATAACATTTGGATTTTTTGGCACTCTTTCTTTCCCTTCCTCAAATACCCAAGCCTCTACCCCTTAATTTTGGTAGTCAATTTTGTGCCCAGTCACTATTGATAGCTGGAAACAATCCCAGATTTGGGCAGCTGGTCTGGTTTGGAGATCTATAATCTCATTTAGTTTTACTACTTATGACTCTAGGCCATAAACACTAAGGGAATGTATGTGAACTAAGATGTTTAATAAGCATGAAGTATATATGTACAAGGGGCTTTCCTGCAGCTCAGACAGTAAAGAATCTGCCCGCCATGCAGAAGACCCAGGTTTGATCCCTGGGTTGGGAAGATCCCCTGGAAAAGGGAATGGAAACCCACTCCAGTATTCTTGCCTGGAGAATCCTATGGACAGAGAAGCCTGGCAGGCTACAGTCCATGGGGTTGCAAAGAGTTGGACACAACTGAGCAACTGACACCTTTACTTTCACTTTTCATACATGGACAAACAGGGGTCCTCTACTGTAAAGTTTGTACATCATACTTCAAGGAAGAAAGGACTTGTAGTACAGCTAAGGATATCTCCAGCACTTTTTTCTGCAGAGGCAAAGCTTCCATTCCAGGCAGGTAGGCTCCTAGCATCCAATGAGCAGTCCACGCTATTTCCTATTGTTTCTTTCACTTGGATCATCCTCTTTCTAAACCTCTCCACCAGCCGAAGGCTAACACATTGTTCAACGATCAGTTCAAATTCTGCCTTTTCCCTGAGGGATATACAGATGTGTAGCTAAAAATGAAAAGGGGCATTACAAACCTTAAAGACAGAAATAAATAATAATCATAGGTACCACTGTTATCAAGTACCAGATATACTCTTCACATCACACCAGTCTTATTAGCATGGATTAATTACAGCTGCTATGTTACAGACACTGTGACCATTTTCTGCCCTTAGAGAATTTTTAGCCTGATGAAACCAACTTTGTGCAAAATATAATTCAACACAAGGGGCTAAGAAAGAATTTGCCTAGAGAATAAAAGTTTATTATTGACTGGGTTTATTATAGTTTATTATAGACTTGGAAGCAAGATGGTGGAGTAGAAGGACATGTGCTCATCTTCTCCTGCAAGAACTCCAAAATTACAACTCACTGCTGAACAACCATCAACAGAAGAATGTTGGATCCCACCAAAAAAAATATATCCCACATCCAAGGGCAAAAGAGAAGCAAGATGGTAGGAGGGGAAAAATCATATTTAGAATCAAACCCCATACCCGCCAGAGATGCTCAGAGGACACAAACAAAACCTTGTGTGCACCAGGAGACTCCACAGAGACTGAGCAAGACCTGCCTTTGAGTGTATGAATGTCTCCTACAGAGGTACAAGTCAACAGTGGCCAGCCGCAGGGGCCCTGGGTGCAGCAGAGGTATGGCATAAGCCCTCTTGGAGGAGGTCACCATTAACCCCACTATAGAGCCACCAGAACGTACAGGACTGGGAAAACAGACTCTTGCAGGGCACAAACAAAACCTTGTGTGCATTGACCCCACAAGAGACTGACCCAGACTTGCCTGTGAGTGTCCAGGAGTCTCCAGCAGAGTCATGGGTCAGCAGTGGCCTGGTGCAGGGTTGGGGGCACTGAGTGGGGCAGTGCATGCATGGGACCTTTTGAAGGAGGTCACCATTATCTTCATTACCTCCACCATAGTTTGACCTCAGGTCAAACAACAGGGAGGGAACACAGCCCTGCCCATCAACAGAAAATTGGACTAAAGATTTACTGAGCATGGCCCTGCCCATCAGAACAAGACCCTTTCCCCCTCAGAAAGTCTTCTTATCAGGAAGCTTCCATAAGCCTCGTAACCTTGTCCATCAGAGGGCGAATAGAATGAAAACCACTATCACAGAAAACTAGCCAAACTGATCATATGGACCACAGCCTTGTCTAACTCAATGAAACCACAAGCCATGCCGTGTAGGGCCACACAAGATGGACGGGTCATGGTGGAGAGTTCTGACAAAACGTGGTCCACTGGAGAAGGGAATGGCAAACCACTTCAGTATTCTTGCCTTGAGAACCCCATGTACAGTATGAAAAGGCAAAAAGATAGGACACTGAAAGATGAACTCCCCAGGTCAGTAGGTGCCCAATGTGCTACTGGAGAAGAGTGGAGAAATAACTCCAGAAAAAATGAAGAGATGGAGCCAAAGCAAAAACAACACCCAGTTGTGGATGTGACTGGTGATGGAAGTAAAGTCCAATGCTGTAAAGAACAATATTGGATAGGAACCTGGAATGTTAGGTCCATGAATCAAAGTAAATTGGAAGCAGTCAAACAGGAGATGGCAAGAGTGAACATCGACATTTTAGGAATCAGTGAACTAAAATGGACTGGAATGAGTGAATTTAACTCAGATGACCATTATATCTACTACTGTGGGCAAGAATCCCTTAGAAGAAAGGGAGTAGCCCTCATAGTTAACAAAAGAGTCCAAAATGCAGGAGTTGGATGCAATCTCAAAAACAACAGAATGATCTCTGTTAGTTTCCAAGGCAAACCATTCAATATCACAGTAATCCAAGTCGATGCCCCAACCAATAATGCTGAAGAAGTTGAAGTTGAACAGTTCTATGATGACCTACAAGGCCTTCTAGAACTAACACCAAAAAAAGATTTCCTTTTCATTATAGGGGACTGGAATGCAAAAGTAGGAAGTCAAGAGATACCTGAAGTAAAAGGCAAACTTAGCCATTGAAGCAGGGCAAACAGCCTTTGAAGTAGGGCAAAGGCTAATAGAGTTTTGCAAAGAGAATGCACTGGTCAGAGCAAACATCCTCTTCCAACAACACAAGAGAAGACGCTACACATGGACATCACCAGATGGTCAATACTAAAATCAGACTGATTATATTCTTTGCAGCCAAAGATGGAGAAGCTCTATACAGTCAGCAAAAAGACCAGGAGCTGACTATGGCTCAGATGATGAACTCCTTATTGCCAAATTCAGACTTACACTGAAGAAAGTAGTGAAAACCACTAGACCATTCAGGTACGACCTAAATCAAATCCCTTATGACTACACAGTGGAAGTGACAAATAGATTCAAGGGATTAGATCTGATAGACAGAGTGCCTGAAGAACTATGGATGGAGGTTCGTAGCATTGTACAGGAGGCAGTGATCAAGATCATCCCCAAGAAAAAGAAATGCAAAAAGGCCAAATGGTTTTCTGAGGAGGCCTTACAAACAGCTGTGAAAAGAAGAGAAGCAAAAGGCAAAGGAGAAAAGGAAAGATATACCCGTTTGAATGCAGAGTTGCAAACAATAACAAGGAGAGATAAGAAAGCCTTCCTCAGTGATCAATGCAAGGAAATAGAAGAAAACAACAGAATGGGAAAGACTAGAGATCTCTTCAAGAAAATTAGAGATACCAAGGGAACATTTCATGCAAAGATGGGCTCGATAAAGGACAGAAATGGTATGGACCTAACAGAAGCAGAAGATATTAAGAAGAGGTGGCAAGAATACACAGGAGAACTGTACAAAAAAGATCTTCATGACCAAGATAATCACGATGGTGTGATCACTGACCTAGAGCCAGACATCCTGGAATGTGAAGTCAAGTGGGCCTTAGAAAGCATCACTACGAACAAAGCTAGTGGAGATGATGGAATTCCAGTTGAGCTATTTCAAATCCTGAAAGATGGAACTGTGAAAATGCTGCACTCAATATGCCAGCAAATTTGGAAAACTCAGCAGTTGCCACAGGACTGGAAAAGGTCAGTTTTCATTCCAATCCCAAAGAAAGGCAATAGCAAAGAATCCTCAAACTATCGCACAATTGCACTCATTTCACACACTAGCAAAGTAGCTCAAAATTATCCAAGCCAGGCTTCAACAGTACGTGAACCGAGAACTTCCAGATGTTCAAGGTGGATTCAAAAGACAAAGGAGCCAGAGATCAAATTGCCAACATCCGTTGGATCATTGAAAAGGCAAGAAAGTTCCAGAAAAACATCTATTTCTGCTTTATTGACCATGCCAAAGTCTTTAACTGTGTGGATCACCACAAACTGTGGAAAATTCTTCAAGAGATGAGAATACCAGACCACCTTACCTGCCTCCTGAGAAATCTGTATGCAGGTCAAGAACCAACAGTTAGAACTGGATATGGAACAAATTAGGTTGGAACAAAGACTGGTTCCAAATTGGGAAAGGAGTATGTCAAGGCTGTATATTGTCACCCTGCTTATTTAACTTTTATGCAGAGTACATCACAAGAAATGCCAGGCTGGGTGAAGCACAAGTTGGAATCAAGATTTCCGGGAGAAATATCAATAACCTCAGATAAGCAGATGACACCACCCTTATGGCAGAAAGTGAAGAACTAAAGAACCTCTTGATGAAAGTGAAAGAAGAGAGTGAAAAAGTTGGTTTAAAGCTCAACATTCAGAAAACTAAGATCATGGCATCTGGTCCCATCACTTCATGGAAAATAGATGGAGAAACAATGAAAACAGTGAAAGACTTTATTTTCTTGGACTCTAAAATCACTGCAGATGGTGACTGCAGCCATGAAATTAAAAAACCCTTGCTCCTTGGAAGACAAGCTATGACCAACCTAGACAGCATATTAAAAAGCAGAGACGTTACTTTGCCAACAAAGGTCTGTCTAGTCAAAGCTATGATTTTTCCAGTAGTCATGTATGGATGTGCGAGCTGGACTATAAAGAAAGCTGAGTGCCGAAAAATTGATGCTTTTGAATTGTGGTATTGGAGAAGACTTTTGAGAGTCCCTTGAACTGCAAGGAGATCCAATGAGTCCATCCTAAAGGAAATCAGTCCTGAATATTCATTGGAATGACTGATGCTGAAGCTGAAGCTCCAATACTTTGGCCACCTGTTGGGAAGAACTGACTCATTGGAAAAGACCCTGATGCTGGGAAAGACTGAAGGTAGGAGGAGAAGGGGACAACAAAGGATGAGATGGTTGTATGGCATCACTGACTCGATGGACATGATTTTGAGTAACCTCCGGGAGTTGCTGATGGACTGGGAAGCCTTGTGTGCTGTAGTCCATGGGGTCACAAAGAGTCGGACATAACTGGGTGACTAAACTAATGGATAAACTGGATTGGGGGGGAAACTCCTGCAAGGAAGCCCATTTTACAAATAAGAAAACTGAGGTCCTCAGAGGTCAAATATCACAACCACAAATTAATAATTGGTGGAGCCAGAAATCAGACACAACAGGTCTCTCTGCACCCAACATTTCCCCTCTTTCCATGGTTGGAAGTTAACATATATTCATTGTACAGCTCCAACACAAAGTGTGTTTGTTACCTAGGGTTGCTATAACAAATTACCACAAACTGGTGGCCTTATAACCTGGAAATTTATTCTCTCATAGTTCTGAAAACCAGGTATCTAAAATCAAGATGTCAGAAAGACTGATTCCTTAGAGGGAGAATTTATTCCATGCTTCTTTCCTAGGTAGTGGGAGCTACAGGCAATTCTTGGTGCTCCTTGACTTGTAGGGGCATCATTCCTATATCTGCTTCCATCTTCACATGGCCTTCATGTTTCTCCTTTGTGTCTGTGTATCTTAAATCCCCCTTCCCTTCTCTTATAAGAAAACTAGTCATCGATTTAGGACCCACCCTATCTATCCAAGGCTTCCCTGATAACTCAGTTAGCAAAGAATCTGCCTACTATGCAGGGGACCCCAGTTCAATTCCTGGGTCAGGAATATCAGCCAGAGAAGGGAAAGGCTACCCACTCCAGTATTCTTGGGCTTCCCTTGTGGCTCAGTTGGTAAAGAATCCGCCTGCAATGTAGGAGACGTGGGTTCAATCCCTGGGTTGGGAAGATCCCCTGGAGAAGGGAAAGGCTACCCATTCCAATATTTTGGCCTAGAGAATTCCATGGACTATATATAGTCCATGGGGTCACCAAGAGTGGGACATGACTCATCGACTTTCACTTCACTTCTATCAATCCAGGATTATTTCAAGAACCTTAACTTGGACTTCCCTGGTGGTCCAGTGGTTAAGAATCTGCCTACCAATGCAGAGGACATACGTTCAACAGGCCTGAGAGGATTCCACATGCCACAGAGCAACTAAACCCATTTGCCACAACTACTGAGCCTGTGCTGTAAAGCCTGTGAGCTGCAAGGACTAGAGCCTGTGCTGTGCAACAAGAGAAGCCACCATGGTAAGAAGACCACACAACACAATTAGAGAGTAGCCCCACCTCACCACAACTAGAGAAAATCCATGCACAGCACATAAGACCCCATGCAGCCAAAAATAAATAAATTTTAAAAGAACGTTTTAAAAAAGAACCTTAATTACATCGGAAGAGATCCTATTTGAAATAAGGTTACATTGACAGGTAGGGCTTCCCTGGGGGCTCAGAGGTTAAAGCTTCTGCCTGTAATGGGGGGGACCTGGGTTCAATCCCTGGGTCAGGAAGATCCCCTGGAGAAGAAAATGGCAACCCACTCCAGAATTCTTGCCTGGAGAATCCCATGGACAGAGGAGCCTGGTGGGCTACAGTCCATGGGATCGCAAAGAGTCAGACATGACTGAGCGACTTCACTTTCACTTTCACTTTTCACTTTGACAGGTACCTGAGGTTACAACTTGGACTTATCCTTTGTGGGGACATTATTCAGATCATTATACAAAGCACACTGTTTACAAGCCTGTTCTAGCTTTTGTTTGTCGGCTGGAGATCTCAAGTTATTCCAGGGGTTTGTGAAGAATTTTTGAGCATGTGCACAGCCTTTGGCATGCAGGCCATCTTCCAGACTACCAGGAATAAGTAGAAGTTTACCAAGACCCATTGTGACTGTCTCATTCCCTTTATCTCCCTGGTAAATTTCTCACCAGCCTGTTGGTTTCTTGTTTATTCCAGCTAGGAGTACGACATCAGGCTAGCTGCATTGTTAGCCTTCCCTGTTTATTTGCCATTTCTAACAATAATTGAGCGGTTTCCCACTCTCCTCTCCAAATCAATCTGGTCTCCTGTAGTAGCTAAGCTTCTCTTTTTCTTGGCTTGTTCACCCTGGCCAAACTATCACATGATAGAACTGAGGGAGATAGAATGGAAGTGCACGCACATGCCTACTAAGTCGCTTCAGTTCCCTGTGTTACAAGTCAGCCAGGCTCCTCTGTCCATGGGAGTCTCCAGGTAAGAATAATAGAATGGGTTGGCATGCTCTCCTCCAAGGGATCTTCCTGATATAGGGCAGTTTCCTGGATTGGCAGGTGGGTTCTTTACCATTAGCATCACCTGGGAAGCCCAGAATGGAAGTTCAGTTCAGTTCAGTTCAGTTCAGTCACTCAGTCGTGTCCGACTCTTTGCAACCCCATGAATTGCAGCACACCAGGCCTCCCTGTCCATCACCAACTCCCGGAGTTCACTCAAACTCACATCCACCGAGTCGGTGATGCCATCCAGCCATCTCATCCTCCATCGTCCCCTTCTCCTCCTGCCCCCAATCCCTCCCAGCATCAGAGTCTTTTCCAGTGAGTCAACTCTTCACATGAGGTGGCCAAAGTACTGGAGTTTCAGCTTTAGCATCATTCCTTCCAAAGAACACCCAGGACTGATCTTTAGAATGGACTGGTTGGATCTCCTTGCAGTCCAAGGGACTCTCAAGAGTCTTCTCCAACATTCACAGTTCAAAAGCATCAATTCGTCAGTGCTCAGCTTTCTTCACAGTCCAACTCTCACATCCATACATGACTACTGGAAAAACCATAGCCTTGACTAGAATGGAAGTAGCCCAGGTTAATACAGTATGGACTCATTGCTTGTACCTGAGGTTCATAGTTCTTGTAAAATAAACACTGTTCAATTTGTTTTATGCCCTAAGTCAATTTCCAGACCTCTGAAATGGTTGTTTTGGGTACTGTTATCCAGTTTATCATTGCTTTCTTGGAAGAAGATTTGCTATGCTCCTCACTGTCATTCAAATCTCTCTCTTTTTTCACTCCAATCTCTTGCTATTAACTACAAAAAAAGAACCATTGCCACATTGCTACTGTACCCTCAGTAGTAAAAGGAGAGAAGCAGAGAAGTCTTCAGAAATACACTTTCTACACGGTAGGGATGGGCTTGGATGGAGTGGAAATTGACAACGATTTAGTTTCTTTTTCCCTGCAAGTATATTTATTGTTTACATTTCTCAATATCTCAATAGTAAAAGAAAGGGTATTATTGCCTAAGCTTACATTTTACAGAATATAAATATGAAAGGAAGAGTTCAAGATCTAGATAAAATAATCCATCCATCAAGATTCAAATTGCTACAGCAATTACAGATTACTCTGTATACACACTCAAAATATTCTCATCTATTATCATTGTCCAGGGAACATATCAAGTCATTTTAAATATTTATGAAGGTTTTTTTACTTTATAAATCTATAAACCTATTATTACGAAGTTTCCATAGCTCTTCTTTCTCTGACTAGGAAGCCAAATCATTGAAAACCACTCCTTTTTATAATACAGTTCAGTTAAAAGGTGGTATCTGTAATCATTCATTGTTGACTTTGGAGTTATCAAGATACAAAGTAACTCTATTGTTCCAAAGTAACTATCTATTCTATTCTTTCACCTGTGCATGCCCAGAAACACAACTGCAAGACAGAGTTTATTTCAGAGGCTGCAAACTGGTAATTTCTGGCTGAGGTTTTATTTAGCTCTTATTATATGTTTTTAAATATTGAGCTGATCATTTAAAACATCATATTTCACATAAAAATATGACTACCTGCTTTAAAAAAAAAAAAGGTCTAGTTACCAAACCTAATACTGTCTGCCCTTTTTATAAAGGGCAAGAAATCTCCAATATGTTGCTATCCCTCTTGTCCCTGTAGTTTTCTAACACTGAGAACCAGTCAGCTCCAATCAATCATTTCACTTGCATTATTCTTCTTGTTGTGGTACAGAAATATTTTTGTAAATGTCTTTATTTAAAATGGGAAGAAAAGATAGAAACTAAGAAGGCTAAAGATATTTCAGCCAGTTCTCATCTCCTTACGCCTTCTGTCTAGCCCCATAAGCATTTGAGTTTGTGATCTTCCCTTTTTGTTCCTAGATTAAAACCAAATAATCCCTTATAAAAAAATAATTCAAAATTGTGGGGTTCTTGATTATCAGGTAGGCCTATGCCAGAAGGTAGTACAGAAGCTATCCAAAAATCAAAATTGATTGCATAATATAGTGGTTACAGGCCTAGATCCTAGAATCAGATTACTTGAGTTCAAATCCTGGCTTTGCCACTACGGATTTTGCGATCGCAGGCAAATTATTTAATACCTCTGAGATTCAGTTGCCTATAAAATGGAGATAATAAAAGCATCCACCTTGTAAGGTCGTCTGAGAGTGAAATTAAGTGCTGAGAACTATGCCTGGTAAGTAGTAAATGCTACATACATGTTTGCTATTATTATTATAGAAAAACCACCACCCCTATAAACACTCCCACACTGTTCAGTGTCAATGTGAACAGTCATGTTCTATAAAACTAAACCATCTCTAGGATACGTGTAAACATTTTTATGAAATTATATCTACACAATTAAAATTAAATAGAGAACAAAGCAATTATCTAATACATTGAACTAATGGAGACAGTTAATTTGCCTCGATAATTAAGGTCCTAATTTTTTTAACCTTCCAAAGCAGCTAGTAGAGCTTGGGTCCTGAAATGTCTAAATAGCTATATAAAATCTCCAAATTACTCACTTTTCCTATGTATTCATAGCTTTTTTTAAGTAGCTTGTTTAAAAACAAGAATTATGTCTTCAATAAAAAGTTCCCCTTATAGTTCTATGAATATTGATGCCCCATCTAACTACAAGTTCCCTGAGCTCTCTACTCTACCTCTGACGTCTTCCTTTCTGAAAGGAGATATTTACACCTCAACTTCCTTCCCATTGTCTCCAAAAACCTCTGCTTGGATGGCTGAAAATGAATTGTAATCCAAGACAAGGCAAGGAAAGAAAATTTAAATGTACCTAATTCAAAGGAATATACAAAGCATCATTAAAATTTTTACAAAAATAGACCAAAGACAGCTATTAGATTCAATGCATAATGAAATACACATTCCATTAAGGTGGTAAAGAGGAAATACATGGCATGAATACCATTGATCAACACTCAGTGAGTCTTAATTATCTATCCTGGAAGCAACCTATTCACTGAAACACTGCCCAGCAAGACAGGGAGTTCCCTGCACTTCAGCCCTACATGGAATGTGAAAACTGTAGTCCCAGGGAGGACTCATCCTAGGCCATTCTGGTTTCCAAAGGCTCTACTTTCAACGCCAGGGTAGTTTATGATGTCTGCTGGAGACTCCCAGGGCAAAATTAGACATTATGTTGGTGGATTTGATCAACCCACTCAAAATAGCTACATCAAAATGTCAAGTTTTGGTTTTTTTAATTACCAAGTAATGTATGCTACAAAGATTCCTCGTCTTTACTTCAATCCTGGAGCTCAGGGATAGAGGGTCAGCCTCAAGAATGATACATCTCACATGACAAGGAATTTTTTTTCCTTGCAAGGATAATAGTTCTTAGAAAATTCCCAGTTTGAATATCAAGGTTCCATAGAAATAGAGAGGATGCTACAAAAAGCCAGTTTCAAATGGGGCCACTGAAGAAGACATTAATAAAACAGTGAACATCAGGTTCTGGCTACACAGTAAGTATTTTAAAAGTCCAGGGGTCAAATCTGGAGCTAACTTTTCCTACCCCATCTGGTCTAGCAGCTCCTTCCTGCTTTCAAACTCACTTTGTCTTCATTAAATTTATTATTTCATAAAACTGAATTAAAGCACTGACAGGTGAAGCAATTTGGATACCTGGAAAAGAGACAAAATATATTTGTTTGCAAAGTGTTCACTTAGAGAATCAAACTACTCAAAACACTATAAACACAAACAAACTATATATATATATATATATATATGTATATATATATACACACACACACACACACACACACACACACACATACATGAGCAGAGCAACTTAAGAGCCCTTTGTATTTTGGGACTAATGTAAGCTTTGGACCAAGCAAGACTGAGGGCAAAGAATAGTGGATGACAAATTTGAAAATTGGGTTACAGTCCAGAACATTTACACAACACACTTTGCCTGTGTAACACTGCACAGAACTCTGCTCCTCTCTGGCATCAGTAAGCAAAGTGACCAGGTTAGACTGAAAAGTTCTCTTACAGCTTTGACTAGAACTTAATACAAAGAATACCAAAAACTTTCAAAACGTTTATTGCCTTGTATTCCATAATGGTATGATTTAAATTATTAGGAAATTCCTGAGCTTTTCAGTTCAGTGGAGTTTGTTAAAACAGGCTTTGTCCAGGGTATCATAAACTGAGCCTTTTAATATACACAGAATGTTCAATAAAGAATCAGTTAGTATAAAGTAAAATTAAACATGGAAACTTCCTGGGGTGTAGTCTGAGAAAGAAAGTAGATGGTATGTTTAAAACTACAAATCTTCCCCAGAAAATAATACACAAATCTGCATTTTTGCATACAATTTTAGAAGACTCACTGACCCTTAGAACGCTCTGGGGAAAACTGGAATCTGAACATGAGAACTTTTGGGGGGTGTGGAGCAAGGTGACCCACCTGCTATCCCTGGGTTGGGAAGATGCCCTGAATCAGAAAGGAAAGCCTACCCACTACAGTATTCTGGCCTGGAGAATTCCAAGGACTGTTACAGTCCTTGGGGTTACAAAGAGTCAGACATGACTGAGCGACTTTCACTTTCACAAAACAATGTGGGAGAAGGGTATTTATGTGCTACTTTGCTTAAAATCTAAATGTAATGTAATTGGAGCTACGTCAGTGGCTCAGACGGTAAAGAATTTGCCTGCAATGAGGGAGACCCTGGTTCAATCCAGTTTCAATCCTGGGTCAGGAAGATCCCTCGAGAAAGGAATGGCTACCCCCTCCAGTATTCTTGCCTGGAGAACCTCATGGACAGAGGAGCCTAGCGGGCTATAGTCCGGGGGGTCACAAAGAGATACGATTGAGCGACTAACACTTTCACATTTTCACTACAATATAAAAAGCTTATTATTACTAGTCTTCAGCTAGAAGCCAAATGCAGCGTTTTTAGTCACATTAAAGCTTTTGAAAACATTAACAGAATATTTTCATTCATCCATTCTGAAGAGGAAATGCTGTTCATTTTCAAAGACAGGTTTTCTTTTCATTCTGAAGAAAAAATAAATTCGACAAAAGGCATGATGAGATGCCCTCTTCTGTTTCTAAGCAGTTAGTGCAGGGTTAGTGAATGCTATAAACGTGGAGGATTTCATATTAAACTGTGAACACAGCAGGATTTTAAAATCCTAAAGTACTCTATTGACCTCCAGCCATTGGAATATCTCCTTATGCAGCAGAAGTTCCTCTTCGCCAATTAAAAAGTCCTCATTCCTCTCTGTGTGTCATAGCACACCCTGTTCCTGGCTGAGAAGAAAATAAAATTAACCTTGGGCGGGCGGACTTGTGCCTGATTTCCCTGGGTGAGTGAATGAGCTCACCAAATGTATAAATAATGTGCCCAGGTCCCCTGGTTGCTCGGTTTTTTGATATTTATTGCCTAGAGCCTTGAGCACAATTCTAAACTGTTAATGTGTTAAATATTTTCACCAGGGCTTGATTCCGGTTGCTGAAAAACCAATAAGATAACAGTAAACCCAGGAGGACAGCCCAAACTTCCTGTTCTTTCTTGGCAGAGCTTTGCTGCGCAACTTGCAAAGTTTGACAAATCAGGCAAAGAACCAAATGTAAAAGGACAGTTCCGAGATCCACACTGAGGTGCTTGGAGCATAGTTGTTGCAGTGCAACTACTTCTGGGCCGCTGCCAGTCGCATCTGGGCAGGAAGGAAATGCAAATTAAAAGGAAACTTTAGGGCATTTTAGAGCAAAGCCATTTTTCAGCAAAAGCTCAGTGCTAACACTAAAGAATAAAGACGGTATTATGTAGTTTTAAACTGAAGTGATTGATTCTTTTCCTGGGTTCTTCTAAACTGCTTCCTTCCCTCTTCACTGGAGGCCCTGAGGGGTTTTGGTGAGGGTAGTGGCTGTTCTCATCCTTGGTACTTCACACAACTTCTTTTCATCTCCTTCCACTACAGAAAGGGAGTCTGTCCTTATAAAAGAGGTGTAACCAAGCCAGAAAGAAAAACACCAATACAGTATACTAACGCATATATATGGAATTTAGAAAGATGGTAACAATAACCCGGTGTACGAGACAGCAAAAGAGACACTGATGTATAGATCAGTCTTATGGACTCTATGGGAGAGGGAGAGGGTGGGGAGATTTGGGAGAATGGCATTGAAACATGTAAAATATCATGTATGAAACGAGATGCCAGTCCAGGTTCGATGCACGATGCTGGATGCTTGGGGCTGGTGCACTGGGACGACCCAGAGGGAGGGTATGGGGAGGGAGGAGGGAGGAGGGTTCAGGATGGGGAACACAGGTATACCTGTGGTGGATTCATTTTGATATTTGGCAAAACTAATACAATATTGTAAAGTTTAAAAATAAAATAAAATTTAAAAAAAAAGAGGTGTAACCTTTGCTGAAATCAAAGTTATTTGCCTTTTTTGTTGTTTTTTAATCATTTTCAAAACTGAACAAATAACTCTAATCTAGAAAACTAGACTTTGGAATCAGAAGTGAATTTTAGACCCATCTTTACTATTTACCGGCCCTTTGAACTTGAGATTCTTCCACCATAAGATTCAGAAATAGATCTGTTTCCTGTTACACTATCAAGTGTCTGTTAAGATGAAACGAGATTATATATGGAAATGCACTTAACACTATTCTTTGCCCTTTATATTTATTACCTCATTTAACCCTCACAGCAGCTTTACAAGGTAAAGACTATTTTATCCCTATATTATAGATAAGAAAACTAACAAAGAGAAATTAAGTGATTTGTCTAAGACCTCCCAGCTACTAATATCAGAATTTCAGACCCTCGGACCCAGGTAGTCTGATTCCAGAGCTCAGACTTCTTACAACCACGCATACTACCCTCCAGGATGGATGTCAAGTGTTGTCATTCATTCATTTGTTCATCAGGTATTTACTGATTGTCTACTATGTGCCACACACATTCTTTGTTTATAACTGAAAAAAATTTTATCAAATCAATGAGGTTTTTTTGTTTTGTTTTGTTTTGTTTTGTTTTTAGGGCTTCCCTGATGGATCAGATGGTAAAGAGTCTGCAGGAGACCCAAGTTTGATCCCTGAGTCAGGAATACTCCTGGAGAAGGAAATGGCAACCCATTCCAGTATTCTCGCCTGGAGAATCCCATGGACAGAGGAGCTTTGGGGGCTATGTCCATGGGGTCACAAAAGTTGGACACAACTGAGCAACTAACACGCATTCACACACACTTGCACACACAATGAGATTTTTATTACTTTTCATTTTTACTTTCTTCATCCTACAGGAAATGAATAAAACACAGTGCAAGAAGAAGAAATGACCTCCTTACTGAGACCTTTATTCAAAATAGCCTCATAGAACTTTAAGATGCTACACTTCAGAGGCAAGAACCCCTCTGTGATGCAGACTCAGTGACTGCGATAAGAGGAGCTGGGGTCTGGGAGGCGACGATGCATGGCAGACGTTGTCCCACCTACAGCAGGTGCAGGGCGGGGGGAAAGGCCACAAAAGAACAGGCAAGCTAAATCAGAATCAGGATTTTCTGCTCACTGAACAGCAGAATCACTAAACAGCAAACCCCCAAGCTTGAAACATCTGATCTTGAGCCTACTTCACCTGGCTGCTGTAAGATTCAGGGAGAAAATTCGAGCTGTGAACACACTGGTGCTGCTACTGCTGCTAAGTCACTTCAGTCGTGTCCAACTCTGTGCAACCCCATAGATGGCAGCCCACCAGGCTCCCCCGTCCCTGGGATTCTCCAGGCAAGAACACTGGAGTGGGTTGCCATTTCCTTCTCTAATGTATGAAAGTGAAAAAATAAAGTGAAGTCAGTCGCTCAGTCGTGTCCGACTCCTAGTGACCCCATGGATTGCAGCCCACCAGGCCCCTCCGTCCATGGGATTTGCCAGGCAAGAGTACTGGAGTGGGTTGCCATTGCCTTCTCCGGTGAACACACTAGCTGGATGCAAAGTGCTCTACAGTGTTAGATGTAATGACCAGGCATTTTGTAATGAGTGACCTCCACCTCAGCAAGAACTCCAAAACTTGTAGCTCTATAGAGGAGACATATAGTATTTAATTTTTAAAATTATGGAAAGGAGATTAAAATCCCAGAATTCATTGATACTTAACAATCATCTAGAAAAAAATTATCATTAGGAAAAGCATAACTATAGTTTCAACACCAATAAGTCTTTCTCTTCCAACATAATTGAGAACTTCAAATAAGTTTAACTTCATTAGTCAATCACCTGCCCCTGTAGCAAGTTACTCCTATTATTTACTCTGCTTTTAAGAAAGTGAAAATTTTAATGAAACAAGATTATATAGGATTTTGATATTCTGTGAGTGCTAAGTAGCGTCAGTCGTGTCAGTCTCTTTGCAACCCTATGGACTGTAGCAGCCCACCAGGTTCCTCTGTCCAAGGGATTCTCCAGGCAAGAATACTGGAGTGGGTTGCCATTTTCTTCTCCAGGGGATCTTCATGACCCAGGGATCAAACCCGCATCTCTTTATGTCTTCTGCATTGGCAGGAGATAAGAAATATATGTATCTGGATTTCATCTCTGATACTAGACTAGCACAGAGCTCCTAAAACCCTTGTATTATAATTTCCTAAGTGGTTGGGGTGAGAGGATTCTTTTGCTATACATTGTAAGTCACTGTCAACCCCACCTGAATTTATGAGGTGACTCTCAGTGGACTATTAGATAGTTTCAGGATGGGGTGGTTTCTAGAGTAACCAATCTGGTTACTGGTTAGAAGGTTGGAACTTTCAGCTCCACCCTGACCTCCAAGACAAAGAGAGGGGTTGGAAATTGAGTTAATCACCAAATGGCCTATGATTTAATCAATCATGCCCACATAATGGAACCTCCATAGAAACCCTAAATGACAGCATTTAGAGAGCTTTTGGTTTGGTGCATGCATTCCTGTACCAGAAAGGTGGCATACCCTAATTCTGTGGGGACAGAAGCTCCTGCATCCTTTCCAGACTCATGCTATGGTACCTCTTCATCCAGCTGTTCATTTGCACCCTTTATAATATCCTTTACAGAAAAACCAGTAATAGTAGTAAGGTGTTTTCCTTAGTCCTGTGAGCTATTATAGCAAATCATCAAACCTGAGGAGGGGTTCAGGGGAGCCTCAGATTTGTAGCCAAGTCATAGAGAAGAATGGTTTACCTGCAGACCCACTACCTGCTTTTCAAGTAAAGGGCTGTTTTATGGGACTGAGTCCTTAACCTCAGGGGTCTCTAACTCTGGGTAGTTATTGTCAAATTGAATTAAACTGTAGGACAGCCCCCATTGGAGTCCACAGAGAATTGGAGAATTGCTTGATGTAGAAAACCTAAATATTTGGTATCAGAACTGTTGGCAGTAAAAATAATAGCCAAGATATTTAGGCATTTCTATAGGAAGCCACAAGTCACCTGCCAGGAAAAAGATTTCTCTACCAAGGTACATGTACACTTTCTTCACTTAGAAATGCCAATTCCTTTTTGAAAATGCTGGCTAAGTATGGGCTCTGTTCTCTCCCATAATCTGCCCTTCTGATAAATATTAAAAGTATTCACTTTCACAGTGCAACTTCCCTCTCACTATACTCTTTGCCCCATCTTCTAGGACACTTGGAAAGAGGAGGATCCTAGAGCCCATTGTTGTCAGTCAGTTCTCTATCACACCACACACACACACACACGAGTGTGGGTGCACATACATCATCCTGAAAGAGTTGGTAATCTTCATAGACACAGTGGAATGGATAAGTGAAATGTGAAGTGAAGTGAAAGTCGCTCAGTTATGTCCAGCTCTTTGCAACCCCATGGATTATACAGTTCGTGGAGTTCTCCAGGCCAGAATACTGGAATGGGTAACCTTTTCCTTCCCCGAGGATCTTCCCAACCCAGGGATTGAACCCAGGTCTCCTGAATTGTGGGTGGATTCTTTACCAGCTGAGCCACAAGGGAAGCCCATAGAATGAATGGATAAGAGGTTCACTAAGTTCACAGAAGCCAGTCAAGTAGCATAAGGGTAATTCTGAGCCACCGAGTTCAGACATTTACTCAAAATAACACATTCAAAATCACCTCAGAAAAGTGAAGGAGTAGGCAGAAATAACTACAGCTATTTTGCAAAAGTATGACGAGAAATAAAAGGTGAGGGTGATTATAAAATGGAGAAGAGCGAGGCTTCGTGTCAGTGGCGCTCTTCTGCTGAGTGGGGCTGTCATTTAAGAAGCAGAAGAATTCCAAAAAAAAAATCCATGACACTGTGATGCCTGGTAACTTTTCAAATTCAGCTTTGGATATATCTTAGGGGTCCAGGAGGATCAGCATATCAAGAGGGATTTAGGTCTCATCCGAAAAAGCACCTCAAAAGAGAAAGCACAGACTCCCCTGGTGGTCCCATGGTTGAGACTCCATGCTTCCAATGAATACGAGTTGCATCTCTGGTCAGGGAAGTAGGATCGTACATGCCACACAGCATGGGCAACAGATTTTTTTTAAAAGAGAGTGAGAAAGCAGTTAACACACTGGTGACCAAGGGCTAACAAGGGAAGATGTGAATTCTGTAGATTTTTGGAACATACATTCTTCTGAAGGCAGAAGAACCAATTAAATGACATAGGATCACAGATTCTTGGGAAATGTTTTAGAGACGTAGACCTTTGGTCCATTCCCCATGATTCTGTAGCCTTCGACTGAATTTTTTTCTTTGTCCACTGGGATGAAAAGTGAAAGTCACTCAGTTGTATTTGACTCTTTGCAACCCCATGGACTATACAGTCCATGGAATTCTCCAGGACAGAATACTGGAGTGGGTAACCTTTCCCTTCTCCAGGGGATCCTCCCAAGCCAGGGATCAAACCCAGGTCTCCCATATTGCAAGCGGATTCTTTACTAGCTGAACCACAAGGGAAGCCCATTCAGATGAAACTTGTCTCCATATAACTCACAGTTACTAGGTTTTCCATGTGGCGCTAGTGGTGAAAAACAACAACAACAACAACAACAACAACAAACCTGCCTGCCAATGCAGGAGACATAAGAGATGCAGGTTCAATTCCTGGGTCGGGAAGATCCCTTGAAGGAGGGCATGGCAACTCACTCCAGTATTCTTGCCTGGAGAATCCCATGGGCAGTCCGTAGGGTTGCAAAGAGTCAGAAATGACTGAAGCAACTGAGCATGCACACAACTCACGTTTACTGGTCCTCAGAGTGGTGAGAATGTCTCTGTGACAGTTCTTGAAAAATGAAGGCAGTTACCAATCCCTCCCCAAGCCTACTCTGGTCCAAACTAAATAGCTACAGTTCCCTTTGAAATTCTGATTACATGGTTTCTAGGGTATGTTAAAACCCTAAGAACTGTGCTTTGACATCAAACTTCAGCTATGCCTCAGAATCACCTGGAATGCTTGTTAAGATGAGCAGCCTGCCAGGCCCACTCTGATCCTATGTTCTGATGTAGCCAGAATATCTAGGATGGGACTTGAATCAGAATCTTTATGTCTCTCTTCCTGATGCAGGTGGCCTGAGACCCAAACTAGAGAAACTATGCTATTATATTCTTGCCACATTAAACTGTGATGTCACAAACTGGACGTGGCATTCCAAATTCCCACCTGCTAATTCAAGGTCCAATGAAACCATCACCTTCTCTGATCTGTTAACACAAGCCTATTGCTAAAGCCTGATCTCTTCTGGATAAAATATTTTGTCAATTCTCTCCTTTGGGAATATAACTACAAGGCACATTAACTTTGATGTCTAAGTGAGTATGTTTTATATGACCCAAATCATAACTGTGAAAGTTGTATTTGGATTTTTATTATGATGGTAGCAGATATAATTCAAAAACAATCTTTTAAGTCCTGACCCTGGTCCTGCCTAACAGGGAAAATCCTGACAGCCTAGGAATACTCTTACACACTGATCTCTTTTTAGCAGCAACTCCTTTTACCATTATTATAGTCTTTAGAGAATTATTTACTATTTTAAAACATTCATCTTATGTACCTATTCTTACTTTTGATTGGAGACCACCCTGTTAATACTCTTCATAAGTCCCCAAAGTCATAGGGTCTGTGGATAATTAGAAGATCCCCTTCTGGGAAAAACAAAGGACAGAACAGACTTCATTTTCAGCTAGAGTGAAATGACTGGAGACACAATGTCCTACCCAGTAGAAAAGTGGAGTGGAAACTAGCAACTCCTGGTTTCATGCAGCAATGCCCTCACCAGACATCTGATATGCCCAGTAGAAATGAGGCCTCCTCCTGACCAAGGACAAGTCTCCAAATTAGATTCAGGTGTGACAAGAATAGAGGCTTCTTTTGTCCCTGATCTAAACAGAAAAACTTTGAAGGAAACTAGTTTAAGAGACAGACTGATTCAGACACTCCAAAAGAATGTTTATGAAAATAAAACACAAGATACTGATTATCAATACTTACAAATAGTTCAGAGAGGTCCCAAGTACCCATCAACCAGTTTTCTCCAGTGGTAACAATTTATAGAACCACAGTACAGTATCAAAATCAAGAAATTAACATTGGTACAAACCACAGACCTTATTCAGATTTTACCTATTTTACACGTGCTCATTTGTATACGTTTCTATGTGAGTATGCAGTTCTATGTAATTTTATCACATATGTAGATTCATGTAATATCTTATTATGATATATTAGCATGATATTAAGAAAAGGAAATGGCAACTCACTCCAATGTTCTTGCCTGGAGAATCCCAGGGACAGAGGAGCCTGGTGGGCTGCCGTCTATGAGGTCACACAGAGTCAGACAAAACTGAAGCGACTTAGCAGCTGCAGCAGCAGCAGCAGCAATAATGTGCTGCTAAGTCGCTTCAGTCGTGTCCGACTCTGTGTGACCCCATAGACGGCAGCCCACCAGACTCCCCCGTCCCTGGGATTCTTCAGGCAAGAACACTGGAGTGGGTTGCCATTTCCTTCTCCAATGCATGAAAGTGAAAAGTGAAAGTGAAGTCGCTCAGTTGTGTCCGACCCTCAGCGACCCCATGGACTGCAGCCTTCCAGGCTCCTCCATCCATGGGATTTTCCAGGCAAGAGTACTGGAGTGGGGTGGGACTTAGCAGCAGCAGCATCATATTATGATATTATATAATACCATAATATATTATCAAGCTTTAAATCTTCTGAATATGGTGATTTTTTAATTTTTTACTTATTTTTGGTAACACTGGATCTTCGTTGCTGCATGCAGAACAGCAGCTGTTGAGGCAAGCAGGGGCTACTCTCTAATTGCATTGCACGGGTTTCTCATTTCAGTAGCTTCTCTCGTTGCAGAGCATGGGCTCTAGGGCACTTGGGTTTCAGTAGTTGAAGCGCATGGGCTCAGTAGCTGTGTTGCATGGGCTTAGTTGCCCTGTGGCATGTGGGGTCTTCCAGCAAGTCCAGTGGCAGGTGGACTCTCAACCACTGAACCACCAGGAAAGTCCCCATGATGATTTATTTATTTTTTAAGCTTCCTTGGTGGTGGTGAAGTTATTGAATTAGTATTGTAATCAAGTTCAACCTCACTATTAATCAAAGAAATCTTGTTTAAAATTTCTAAATACTCTTTTTTTCCTTTTAAATCAGCACATTTTCTAACCGATAAAATTCAACCTTAGAGTACAGTAGGTCTAGCATTCTTACTCTGCTTCTAGGAGCTAAAATCAGTACAACTGTTCTGGCAACAAATGTGTATCAAGGGCTTTTTAACGTTCTGTTTTGTTTTGTTTTGTTTTTTTCCTTCTGATCTAGCAAATTCCTTTCTAGAAATAATATACTAAGAAAATAATCAAATAATTGGACAATTATCATGAGAAAGTATATTTACTTCGTGTTATCTACACTGATTAAAACTGAAGAGTCCAAATGTCCAAAAAAGGGATTAGTTGAACAAATTAAAGCCCACTGAAGCAATGCTATATAATACGACAATTAAAAGTGGTGCTTTTCAGGGGCTTATAGCCTAAAGAGAATCCTTATAATAAAATACGAAAGAAAGTGAAAGTGAAGTCACTCAGTCATCTCTTTGCGACCCCATGGACTGTAGCCTGCCAGGCTCCTCCATCCATGGGATTTTCCAGGCAAGAGTACTGGAGTGGGTTGCCATTTCCTTCTCCAGGGATCGTCCCAACCCAGGGATCGAACCTGGGTCTTCGTCATTGTAGGCGGATGCTTTTACCATCTGACCACCAGCGGAGCCCATAATAAAATATAATAGAAAGAGTATCTAGTTCACATTAGTTTTGTGGAGATATATTTTTAAAGTCCTGGACTTCTGCTCCTAAGAAGAGGAGGGAGATACTTTTCTCTACTCCTCTTGCTAAGTAATACGTTATATGTAAAACATATGACTAATCAGAAAGGTGAAGAAAAGAAGGAAGAATGGCTAGGGCCCTCCAGATCGAAGGAATGATATGGTCAAGAGTACCCTGGGCTTTCTGTTTGCCTCATATATCCCAGACTTACAGCTAAGTAAGCCAGCTATTCAGTAAACAAGTGAAGATTTTTTTAAAGCCCTAACAAAAGTCTGCTGTGTCTAGCCAAAGGTCTACAAGAAGGAGAGCCAAGCAAGATAGTCAACTTTTACACAAAAACAGCTAGACCCTAGCCAAACACCACAGAAAAACCTGTGGTTCCCAACCCCACCCATGCTAGCAAATGCTGAGTGGAAGCTAGACTTCTACCCTCACCAGCTGTCCCAACACCCCTGCCAGGGCTGTATCTGAGAAGGCTGAGTGGAGAGCCTGGTCTTGAATTCCCATCAGCCAGTAATGTGGACCCCACTCCAGCAGTGTCAGTGGAGATCACATAGGAGCCTAGACTTCCAACCCCACCTAGTACACCCTGACATTCCCCTGGTGTGAATCAGAGGAAGCCTGCTGATGAGTCAGGATTCCCACCACTGCCCAGCAGTGATGGGGCCACTCTCCCCTCAGGGTGTCAATTGAAGCTAACTGGAGAGCAGCAGCAAGGCACTCCAAATCCTCCTAGCCAGGTGTCACTGGAGGCCACATGGGAGTCAGAATTCCCATCCCTGAATAGCAGTAATAAAGAGCCCCCTCCTGAATGTCAGTTGATGCCAAGTGAGAAACCGGAACTTCCAGTGTCAGCAGTCACGAGGCTCTGCCCCTCCTTTTCCTTCAGGAAGTCAGTTAATACAGAAGGTTTAATTAAGATCCAAGGTCTCATATCAGAATACAATGTAAATAATCAGATTTTGATAGAATATCATCTGTCATACTAAAACAGAAAAATCTCAAATGAAATAAAGACAATAAATAGATGCCATCATCGAGATGACAGAATTATCTGACAAATAGTTTTAATTATCTACCACAAAATAGCTCAATGGGCAATAATTTGTTGTTGTTGTTCAGCTGCTTAGTCATGTCTGACTCTTTGCAACCCCATGGATTGCAGCACACCAGGTTCTCCTGTCCTTCAGCATCTCCCAGAGTTTTCTCAAACTCATATCCAATGAGTCAGTGATGCCATCCAACCATCTCATCCTCTGTGGTGCCCTTCTTTTCCTGTCTTCAATCTTTCCCAGCATCAGGGTCTTTTCCAATGAGTCAACTCTTTGCATCAGGTGGCCAAAGTATTAGAGTTTCGGCTTCAGCATCAGTCCTTCCAATGAATATTCAGGACTGATTTCCTTTAGGATTGACTGGTTTGATCTTCTTGAACTCCAAGGGACTCTCCAGAGTCTTCAACACTACAGTTCAAAAGCATCAATTCCTTTGGCCTTCAGACTTCTTTATGGTCCAACTTTCACATCCACACATCACTACTAGAAAAACTATAGCTTTAACTATATAGATCTTTGTCAGCCAAGTAATGTCTCTGCTTTTTAATATGCTGTCTAGGTTTGTCGTAACTTTCTTCCAGGGAGCAAGCATCTTTTAATTTCATGGCTGTGGGCACCATCCGCAGTGACTTTGGAGCCCAAGAAAATAAATTCTGTCACTGTTTCCATTGTTTCCCCATCTATTTGCCATGAATTGATGGGACCAGATGCCATGATTTTAGCTTTTTGAATGTTGACTTCTAAGTCAGCTTTTTCACTCTCTTCTTTCACTTTCATCAAGAGCCTCTTTAGTTCCTCCTCACTTTCTGCCACAAGGATGATATCATCTGCATATCTGAGGTTATTGATATTTCTCCCTGCAATCTTGATTCCAACTTGTGATTCATCCAGCCTGGCATTTCACATGATGTACTCTACATAGAAGTTATATAAGCCAGGTGACAATATACAGCCTTGACGTACTCCTTTCCCAATTTGGAACCAGTCCATTGTTCCATTTTCTGGTTCTAACTGTTGCTTCATGACCTGCATACAGATTTCTCAGGAGGCAGGTAAGGTGGTCTGGTATTCCCATCTCTTGAAGAATTTTCCACAGTTTGTTGTGATCCACACAGTCAAAAACTTTAGCATAGTCAATGAAGCAGAAGTAGATGCTTATCTGGAATTCTCTTGCTTTTCTATAAACCAGTGGATGTTGGCAATAATTAACAGACTTGAAACAAATGAAAAAAATTGAGAACCTCAACAAAGAAATAGAAGATATAAAGAGGAGTGAAATGAAAATTTTAGAAATGAAAAATACAATAACCAAAATAAAAAACTCAATGAATGGGCTTAAGAGCAGAATGAAAGGAACAGGGAAAAGAATCAGTGAAATAGAAGCTAGAACAATAGAAACTATGCAACCTGAACAACCAGAAAGAAAGAAATATTTTTTAAGAAATGAACATAGCCTCAGGGATATTACGGGATGATAACAGTAGAAAACAATAGATTGAACATTTATGTCATCAGAATTCTAAAACGAGAGGAGAGACAGGGAGGGACTGAAAAATGACTCAAAGAATTAATGGTGAAAACTTTTCAAATTTGGCAGAAAACATAAACCCACAGGTTCAGTTTGGGAGAAAATTCCAAATAAGATTATCCAAAGAAATCCATGTCAAAACATATTAAACTTCTGAAAATGAAAGCAGTAAGAGAGAAATGACATCATATCTATAGGAACAAGCTATTCAAAGGAAAGTGTACTGCTCATTAGAAACCATAGATGCCAGAAGGAAGTGGCACTTAATTTTTCAAGTGCTGAAAGAAAGAACTGTCAACTCAGAATCCTACATCAAGCAAAAATAACCTTTAGGAAGGAAGAGAAAACCAATATATCCCCAGATGAAAAAAAACTATGAGAATCTGTCACCAACATACCTACTCTAAAAGAATATCTAAAGAAACTTCTCTAACAAAAAGGAAATGATAAAAGTAAGAACCTTGGAAATACAAGAACCAAAATATGCATAAATATAATAGATTTTTCTTCTGCTCTTCAGTATTCTAAATTATATTAGTGAGTTGAAGCAAAAACTATTAGACTGTCTGACATGATTCTAAATGTATGTCAAGGAAACAGTTAAGACAGAGTTCATGCTAAGTTGCCTCAGTTGTATCCAACTCTTTGCTTTTCCATGGACTGTGGCCCACCAGGTTCCTCTGTCCATGGGGTTCTCCAGCATGAACACTGGAGTGGGCTGCCATGCTCTCCTCTAGGTGATCTTCCTGACTCCGGGATTGAACTCAAGTCTCCTGTGTCTCCTGCATTGCAGGTGGATCCTTTACCATTGAGCCACTGGGGAAGCCCCTGGAGCAGTAAAAACAACATTAGTAAACTGTAGTTAGATATGCATAACATTTAAAATGTTAAACAAAGAGATACCACCAAAACTATAATTATATAAAAATGAAGTCTAAATAATGTTCAAGTAACCCACAGGAGGGCAAGAAAAAGAAAACAGAAACAAAAAGCAGAGAGAAAAGAAAATAAAAGATAAAATAAAATGGCAGATTTAAATCCTAACATTTCAATAATTAAATGGAAATGGTTTAAATACAATGATTAAAAGGCACAGGTTGGCAGAGTGGATTAAAAATCATGACCTAACTAATGTGCTGTCTACAAGAAACTCATATAGCAAAATGTAAACATGTTGAAAGTAAAAGTTCAGAAAAAAATGTGCTATGAAAACATTAAAAACAATAGTGCCTATATGAGTATCAGATAAAGAAGTTTTTAGAGCAAAGAAAATAACTAGATAGAAAGACACATTATATAATAATAAAAGGGTCAATCCACCAAGCAGATATAGCAGTCCTAAATATAGAAACTCAAAATATATGATGCAAAAACTGATGAAACTGAAAGAAGAAATAGACAAATTCACAATTACAGTTGGAGAATTCAACACTCTTTTCTCAACAATTACTAGAAGAGCTAGATAGAAAATCAGCAAGGATATAGAACTCAAAAACTTATCAACCAAACTTCCTTGGTGTTCCAGTCATTGAGAGTCCGCCTGCCATAGCGGGGGACACTGGTTTGATCCCTGTTCTAGAAAGATTCCACTCGCCACTGGGCAACTAAGCCTGTGTGCCTCAACTATTAAGACCTTGCTCCACAACAAGAGAAGCCAAAGCAATGAGAAGCCCACACACTGCAATGAAGAGTAACCACGGCTTGCTACAACTAAAGAAAATCCTGCGCACAGCAACAAGGACTCAGCACAGCCAAAAATACACAAACAAAAAATCTGCCTAACAAAAATAAAACTTATTGATCAACATGATCTACTCATTCATAGAATTTCCCATGCAACAGTAGAATACATATTTTTTTTCAAGTTCTTCCAAAATAGACCATTTTCTGGACTATAAAACAAACCTCACCAAGTTTAAAAGAATTTAAATCAGGCAGCATTCTTAGACCACAATGGAATCAACTAGAAATCAAAAAATAGAAGTATAGGAAAATTTCCAAATACTTGGAAGCTAAGCAACACACTCCTCTTAAATAATCCATGAGTCAAAAAGGAAGTCTCAGGTGAAATTTTTAAAAATATATTAAACTGAACAAAAATGGAAACACAATATCTTAGCACTAGAGCTGTGCTGAGAGTGAAGTTTATAGCACTAAATGCATACATCAGATACAAGAAAAGAATCTCAAATTGATATTCCAAGCTCTGGCCTCAGCCATCTAGGAAAAGAAAAATAAAACCAAAGTTTACTTTGGGTTCAGGAAGGAAATAATAAAGAGAAGAAATCAATGAAGCTGAAAACAGAAAAACAATAGAGAAAAATCAAACACAGAACTAGTTTTCTGAAAAGATCAATAAGATCATTGAGCCTCTAGCAAGACTGACAAAGATTAAAAAGAGAGAAGACACAATTACAGGTAAAATGGACCTAGAACTACAGATTCTGCAGCCAACAAAAGGATAATAAAGGGACACTATCTATTAGGAATGATGCTGGGAAAGATTGAAGGCGAAAGGAGAAGAGGGAGATAGAGAATGAGATAGTTGGATGGCATCACTGATTCAATGGAACTTAACTTGGACAAACTCCAGGAGAGAGTGAGGGACAGGGAGGCCTGATGTGCTTGCAGTCCGTGGTGTCACAAAGAGTCAGGCAGGACTTGGCGACGGAACAACATGTATTAGGAATAGTGTACATAAGAAACCTTGATAACTTAGACAAACTCATCCAAAGTACAGAGATTTTGCCAGGTTACTCATCTTAATAATCCCAGCAATAAGTTAACTAAAGCTTTAAAATGATATCTTCTGTTCATTTTCTTATGTTTTAAAACAAAAACCTTCCCTCTAAAACACTGTGGGCATCATGAACATCCCCGTCAGCTTCATCTTAGGTACATGTTTAAAAATGCAGATATCTGGACTCAAGCCCAGGTTAACCTACTCCAGACCCCTGAAGGGAGTCCACTGGACACTACTCATCTCAAGAAGCTTTAAGGCTAAAAGAGCCTGACTGTTTTCAGAATGTTATTCTTCATTCTTGTTCTAACTTTCACTGCCATCCCATGAGTGAAAGGTAATTGCCACAACTAAAGGGCTTTTAGCCTTGGTCCATAAGACAAAGAGGATGATGCAAACATGATTTTCACAAAACTAAACATGGGAAAAACCAGCCTCAGTGGAAAAAATGCAAATTCCCTTTCTGACATTTTTTCCCATTATCTTCCCCATACGTGCATCCACACTTCTGGTTGTTTTGTTTGTTTCGATTTAGGCTCCTGACTAAATGTGTTAATGTCGTAAGTTGAGTGCTACATTCCTGAATCAGGCACACTCCATCACTCCATTCAGCTATATTCCTTCTCATGTTGTGATGAATTGGTTGTGTATGTCCCCATGGGGTGGTTTATGAGATAAAAGACTCCCATAGACATCAAGAATATAATGTTTCTTTAATGTCAAGGATGTGAAAACTTTGAAGATAGCTATATAAAGCAGACAATAGCACAAATAGAAGCAAAACTTCCCAGGTCCCCCCACATTCCACAGAGAGATGCACAGCTGTGGATAAACCCTCCTGGGCATGAGAATTTGCTGAGCTGGAGACATCTTTTCCATTCTCATGGAAACCGGTGCCCCTCTGTTCTGGAAACCACCCAGACTATGCCAAACCACAAAGTACTCCCAAATCCTTCCTAGGTGTTTATAGCAATGCTGTGGAAAACAAAGATCCTTTTTCCAGAAGCATAATCCCCATGTTCTGGACAGTCCGAGGTCCATTCCTATTTCACTTTCAAAATATCTCAGCGTCTCAAGTGCTGTGTTTTTTGGAAGTGCCACAAGGAACACCAACCGTTTGGCAAAAGTAGAAGCTTAGTTGCCAAGTCTAGACAATGTGCAACAGGCAGGCATAGTGTTATTGATATTTTAGGAGCTTTTGAAAAACAAGACCAAGACCAATTTGCTCTTCCTTCTTTTTCTCACTTTCTAGTCCAAATCAAACAGGGTCACCACCTCTGATAATCACACTGGCTGTCTCTGTGTCCTGCTCCATCGAGAAGATTAAGGTCTTCTCAATTAACATCACCCATCTCGGCTTCCTTTTCCATAAGTATGCTTTTCCTACATTACCTTCCCTTAAGAAGCAATAGAGCTTCCCAGGTGGTGCTAGTGGGAAGAGACCTGAGTTCGATCCCTGCATTGGGATCCCCTGGAGACGGGCATGGCAATCCACTCCAGTATTCTTGCCTGGAGAATCCCATGGACAAAGGAACCTAGTGGGCTACAGTCCATAGGGTTGCAAAGTCAGACACAACTGAGGCAACTTAGCAAGGCAAACAGCAATAAGACATCATGGTCAAGGGCATGAACTCTGAAACTAGACTACCTGGCGACCTGACTACATACCAGCTGAGTGATCTTGGGCAGTTACATAACCTTTCTGTGCCTCAATTTTCTAATCTGTAAAATGGGGGTCATAATAACACATACTTCACAGGATACAAGGATCCCTGTGAGGAAGTAAGGCTTATGCTTGTTAAATATTTTGGAAACACTTAGAACGTGCCTGGCACATGTTTGCTCTCATGACTCCTATCTCCAAGAATGAAGAATCCTCCTTTTGGCAGTAAGCACCTGCATCTGCACCCCAATGCCCTTCCCATCATCTCCAAGAGTGGGCTCCATCAGTATCTTCTTCCTCTGTCTGCAATTTCTTCCTCTCTCCTAGCTCTCTCTCCTTAGGCTTTAAAGATGCTCGAGTATGGAGGAGTTAAGGAAGGGTCCACAGAGACATCTAAACTGAATCTGGCCTTGCAGGCCAAGTAGGAATTTGCTGATGGAAGGAGTGCAGGGAATCAGCACAGGGCTGCATGAGTGAGGTTTCAAGCAAAGAAAACAGCACTACAGAGGGCTTTACTGCTGCATGGGGTATCTGAGGACTTGCTCAGGGTGGTCATCATGTAGAATACCTGGAAAGCGTTAGTCACTCAGTTGAGCCCACCCCTTATGCAACCTCATGGACTGTGGCCCGCCAGGTGCCTCTATCCATGGGATTTCCCAGGCAAGAATATTGGAGCAGGTTGCCATTTCCTTCTCCAAGAGATCTTCCTAACCCAGGGATCAAACCAGGTCTCCTGCATTGCAGGAAGATTCTTTACCATCTGAGCCACCAGGGAAGCCCAGAATACATGGAGTGAGTCCCTAAAGGTGAGTCTCTAAGGCAGCGTCACAGTTGCAAAGGCCTGAAGAACCAGGAAGGGAAGCTGAATGAATCAAGAGGGCTGGCTGGTTAAAAAAATCAGGAATGGCAGGAGGTCTTAGCCTTGGTGCCCACCTAAAAAACAGAGCCTGTGACAGGGGTTTAAGCACAAGCAGTTTATTTTAAGCAGATGTTCCCAAGGAATGAGAGTGAGGAACTGGAAAAAAAGTAAAAACAAGAGTGGGGAAAGCCAATCCAAGGTGCAGGAGGATCTGGTCCCTGTGGTGGAAAACTGCAGTTCTATTCCACTGGGGCCTCTCCAGGAGCTGTAGAGAATTACTATATAGAATTCAACTTGGAATTATCCCCTCTGAGACATAAAAACAGGGAGTATTTATCAACTGGCTCTTGATCCTCATTATTAATGGACTGCCGCATAGAGTATTAACACCTTGACACTCACAGGTTTGCACCTGTAACAGAAAGGTTAGAGAATTCCTTCCTGCACCAGCAGAGGAGCTGGGAGTTAGAGAGCAGGCTTATAGAACCAGAACCCCAGAGGAGTCCAATACGGTGGGGTTGGGGGTGAGGATAGGTGGTTGTTGCAAAGTGGAGAGCTCATGCTCCATCCAGTGGCTCAGCTGGTAAAGAATCCGCCTGCAATGTTGGAGACCTGGGTTCGACCCCTGGGTTGGGAAGATCCCCTGGAGACAGGAAAGGCTACCTGCTCCAGTACTCTTGCACGGAGAATTCCATGGACTGTATAGTCCATGGGGTCGCAAAGAGTCAGACACAACTGAGTGACTTTCAGATCACATGCTCCATCCAAAAAGGATAGCCACGATTCACAAAACATCATCTGATTTCTACAGAAATGCTGACCAATATAGCCAGAAATCCAGCTTCCTGGTCGCTCAGACAGTAAAGAATCCACCTGCAATGCAGGAGACGAGGGTTCAATCCCTGGGTTGGGAAGATCCTCTGGAGAAGGTAATGGCAACCACTCCAGTGCTCTTGCCTGGAGAATTAGATGGAGAGAAGAGCCTGGTGGGCTACAGTCCATGGGGTCACAAAAGAGTTAGACACAACTAAGAGACTAAACAACAACAACAACAAAATGTCCACAAATCCAAATTTTATGTTAAATCTCTTGATCTTGGTCTCTTGAGAACTAATTCTAATTTTTCTAAAATACTGTGGGGCCAGACAAAACATATCTGCAAGACAAATTCAGTCATAGGCTGCTGGTTTGTGAGCTCTGCTTTAAGGCTTTGATTTAATTCTATGATAGTAGAACTTAAGTTTTAGGCATTGGGGAACCAGTGAAAGTTTTAAAGGAAAAGAATATCATGGCCAGGTTTTACTTAGGCCCCATCCTCAGATGTTTCACTTTTACTCTTCAGCGCATCAATCCATGATTCCAAAAGTGGCAAGCACTTGTGATAGGGCAATTATAAAGTAACATATAAATGTCTCTTGAAATCCAGCACAGACCACAGTTTTTCCTAACTAGCAGTGACTTTGCAGAATCCTTGAGCCCAAAGATGAATTCCTGTTTTCCTCACCAGCTACCAAGTGATAAAATGATGATCATGTGCGAAGAAACATGAAGCTGCTCATTCTCTTTCCTCGGTCCACTAAGATGGACTTGGCAGAGGAACATGTGGATGAAATATGGAACAGCATCAGGCAACAGCCGTTCTGAGAGCTCCCACCTTCAGGACACAATGAGCATTTCGTAAGGCCCCTGACGATGAACCCACTGGCTAGATACTGTCCTGCTAGCAATCAAAGAGAATTCCTACGAAACAAAATTCATCCTCCTCCTGCACAAGTGGACAAAGGGAACAGAAAAGTAGGGCAAATGAAAATCCCCCAAGCTATTGACTGTGACCCATTGCACTGCTGCTGCTGCTGCTAAGTCGCTCAGTCATGTCCAACTCTGCGACCCCATAGACGGCAGCCCACCAGGCTCCCCCGTCCCTGGGATTCTCCAGGCAAGAACACTGGAGTGGGTTGCCATTTCCTTCTCCGAGTCATGAAAGTGAAAAGTGAAAGTGAAGTCACTCAGTCGTGTCCGACTCTTATCGACCCCATGGATTACAGCCCACCAGGCTCTTCCGTCCATGGGATTTTCCAGGCAAGAGTACTGGAGTGGGGTGCCATTGCCTTCTCCGACCCACTGCAGTAGACAAAAGGAAAAGGGAGACCTCGTGAGAAAGTAGAGGCACGTTTCTCATCCCCAGGAAAGGCTTTGCCTCATAGTTTTATCATCCTAAACAAGACACATATAACTAAAGTATCACTGCTTGCCTTTTAAAATACAATTCTGCTATACCAGTGAACTCTTCAACTTTGGTACTTTGTTTTCATTCTCTAAAATATATTTTTAAGCTGGAGTGAATTCATATCTAGTGAAACACCTGAGAGAATTTAGCAAATCTGGAATAGAGATGAGAATACATAGTTGAATAAGAAGCACTATAATAGATACTGAAAGTAAAGGACTTAAAAATTTTCTCCAGCAACACATAAAAGCTACATATTTAGAGACACAGAGAAATTGGTTTGGAAGAATGCACAGTATGTTAATAGTACCAGGTACCTCTGGGAAGGAAAAAGTGGGGTGCGGAAATGGGGATTTTAAGGAGCATTTTCCCTTTCCGAAAGTGTTGGAATATTTGACAGTAAAAATGTATGTTATGTCTACTTGTGCGATAAGTCAGGTGAAAAACCACCCAACCATCTATCGACAGAAGGATGAATTCAGACAGTGGGACACTATATACTATTTAACATGAATAAATTATAGCTACATGTATTATCATTCCCTGGTACCTCAGCTGGTAAAGAATCCGCCTGCAATGCAGGAGACCTAGGTTTGATCCCTGGGTTGAGAAGATCCCCTGGAGAACGGAACAGCTACCCACTCCAATATTCTGGCCTGGAGAATTCCATGGACTGTAGTCTATAGGGTCACAAAGAATTGGACACGACTGAGCAACTTTCTCATGTATCATCATAGATAAATCTCAAAAACAATAATGAGAAAAAAAGAAAACGACAGAGATATCTGTCTATTATGATGACATTTATATTGATTTTGAAATCATAAATAATACTATGTATTATTTATGAATACATATGGTATTAATATAATTATGTACAAGAAATAGTAAATTCAAGATGTGGATTTATCTGGGGAGGCATGAAACTAAAATTGGGAAAAGGTACAGTGGGTTTCAGCTGAATCTGTACTTTAAAATATCAGAATAAAATGTGGCAAAATGCTAGGATTTGATAGTGCTGGTGAACTGGTTGATGAGTATATGTATGTCTGTTTAGTAATCTGCTCTACTTTGTATATGTGAAATAATTTTTAAAGTTTTTAATTTTTGTACATAGCAGCATTATTCACAATAGCCAAGAGGTAGAAACAGCCCAATGTCCATCAACAGATAAATGACAAACAAAATGTAGTATATACATACACTGAATACTATTCAGCCTATGAAGGAAAGAAATTCTGACATACACTACAACATGGATAAACACTGAGGACATTATGCTAAATGAAATAAGACAGTCACTAGAAGACAAAGACTGTATGACTTCGCCTACAAACAGAACCTAGTCAAATTCATAAAGACAGAGTAGAATGATGGTTGTCATGCTCAGAGGGAAGAGCATATTCTTAATGAGCTAAGGAGTTTCAGTTTGGGAAGATGAAAACCGTTCTGGAGTTGGGGGATGATGATAATTGCACAACAATATGAATGTACTTAATGATGCCACTGAATTGTAGACTTTGAAATGGTTAAAATGATACACTTTGTTATGTATATTTTACTACAATTTTAAAGTTCTTTTAATTTAAACAAATCACAACTATATATATATATATATCTCCATCAACAAGTGAAAAGTGTTAGTCGCTCAGTCATGTCCAACTCTTTGCAACCCCATGGACAATAGCCTCCAGGCTCCACTGTCTCCTCCAGGCAAGAATACTTGAGTGGGTTACCATTCCCTTCTCCAGGGGATCTTCCCAACCAAGGAATTGAACCCAGGTCTTCTTCACTGTAGAAGTATTCTTTACCATCTGAGCTACCAGGAATGTCCATCAAAGGAAGACCAAAACAAAAAGAAACTCTGGAAACCATACAAGGGAATACCACATAGTCAAAAAGAACGACATCCACACTTGCTGGTCCAGATGGCTGCCAAGGCAGATGGGTCACGGGAAAAGTGTACGGAATACCACCATTCATACTACGTTGCATATCTCTAGGAAAAAATATCTAAGAAATTGGTAACTGCGATCACCTCTGGGGAAGAAACAGGGGAGCATGAGTTTAGGGGTGAGATTAGGACTTACCTATTCAAAAACTCAACTGATTTTCCTTTTTTAAAAACCAGTTTTTCAATGATCAATTCTCTAAATTATCCATATGACCAAGAGGGATGAAATTAAATAATTGGAATTCACACCTAATACCCCAACTCTGAGTAGATGAATTTTAGAGAAGTTAGGTGGCATGCCCAAGAGCACGCAGGTGACAGAACTGGCTAGTTATCTTAGCATGCACTTATTCTAAGGATGCAAAATATTTAATAAAAGACTTTAAAGTATGTCTCTGTACTGCTAGTTTATTGAGGCAGAAAAACAATATGTTCTCCAAAGCAAATTATGTTTGCTTAGTACCATGGAGTTTAGTTTGTATACTGTCAGCATGATTTACACATCTGGTAACATTTGCCCCTGTACCTAATTTTTTAAATTTTTCAACAATCTTCTTTAATGAGAGGTTTTTCTAGTCCTTTCCTTCTAGACTTTTGTTGATTATCATTTTAACAGTTTCCATGCTTGTTTTTCACAAACCCAAAAATGTGTGAATGATGGATTCTTTAAAGCAAAATAGACATTTTTAAAAACATCATAAATCCATACACATATATGCATACAGGAGCTTCCCTGGTAGCTCAGACGGTAAAGAATCTGCCTGCAATGCAGGAGACCCAGCTTCAGTCCCTGGGTTGGGAAGATTCCCTGGAGGAGGTATGGCAACTCACTCCAGCATTCTTGCCTGGAGAATCCCATGGACAGAGGAGCCTGACAGGCTCCATGGAGTCACAAAGAGTCAGACACAACTAAGAGACTAACACTTTCACTTTTCACATATGCAAATATATACAAACATATATATCCTGAATGCAGATCTGCTGCGTTCCTCACTCTGCACACTTTGGCAGCTAAAGCTGTAAAAGAATACACTCAGTATCTCCCAAAGACATACCTGCCTTTGCTTTGTGTACGGATAAAAACTCCTTCCCACCACTAGGTGGTTTTTAAGCCAAAGATCCTTCTTCAAAGATAGTGTACCAACCACATTCAAACGGTTAACTGTAAGATTTAGAGAGTCCACAGGGTGGCACTAGATACCTTTGGTCAAAGTCCATAACCTAGTAAGCTACTTCTAGAAAACAGGGATAGAAAAGGGCCTCCAGCATCAGCAAAGATTAAAAACTGAAGCTAATATGAAAGACATCTTGTTCCTGTCTGGAGGGATGGCTGCCAGCCAAAACACATTTGAAACTCTAATTATGTACTTAAAGACTTATCCAAAATGCCAAGCAGAAGTTACAGAGTGCCCGTGGAGGAGCATATTTCTTCCAGTGGCAAATTTCCATCTGTTCCTTTGGACATACTTCATTATAAGTATTTGATCATCTTAATACATATTTCCATCTACTCCTCCCTAATACACATCTCTCTCTCTCTCTCTCTCTCTCTCTCTCACTCTCTCTCTCTCTCTCTCACACACACACACACAATAGAGTATATTTTTAGGTAAATTTTTTTCCTTGTAGAGGGTAAGAACTCATAATCATATCTCTATTAAATAATATTTATACTTCAAAATAGTTACTTGCCTTTATCTTGTTTGCAGTTCCCAATTTTCAACAGTTTATGAATATCTCACAAGAGGAACAAAACTCAGTGGGTTCATCCTCACCTCAGATGATAAAAATCTTAAAACTTATCACAAAAAGACCTATTTCTGATCTTAACACTCTTATATCAATTCATAAGAGACTGCGAACATTTAGTGTCAGTCCTCTCCACACAGGCAAGTTGGAAAGATAACACCCAGTGCTTGACCTTGAATAGATTTTCAGCAAACAAATAAGCCTTAGAAATGCCTGAAGAAAGAAAATCTGACAAGCTCAAGTGGTTAAAAACTATTTTCATGTTCATTATCATGACTTTAAGCTAAAAATCTCTTGGACATGATTTCATAAAATGTGCTGATGCCTTGAGTATTTTACAACACAGATAGATTCAATGAGCTCTGTTCTCTTCATTCAGAAACATTTTTTTGTGCAGACACAAGAATTTTTCCCACGACAGTAAGTGTATGTGTCTTGCATCCCGATTAAACAAAGCACAACAGCATCTTCCAGGGCTCTAACCTTTTTAAAATGAGCATTTAAGCTGAAAAGCACATTGCATGCTGTCAACCAGAGTGCTTCAAAGACCATTCCTCAATAATACATTGTGTATGTAAGCTGATTATATTTGCAAAAGCATTTTATATATGAACACCCAAAAGATTATTGGGCATATTTGCCTCTTAATATGTGTTTACTTCCAGAAGCAACAGCTACAGTCCTGCTAAGCAACTTTTCTCAGAATTTGAAGGAAAGATTAAACTTAAATCTAAAAATTAAATCTATCAATAAAATTGAGAACTTGCTCCAATTGAGTGAGGAGAACTCCAGCAATGGCAGAATGGGGTAGTGGTCAAATCTACCATTTTGGCAGGGTCAACTCTACTGCATGCCCAAGTAGGTGACAATATACTCTGAGTTCAAGAAAAAAGCTGTGGACTGTGGCTCAGTCATGTCTGCTGACTTTTTGCGACCCCATAGACCGTAGCCCACCAGACTCCTGTCCATGGGATTTCTCAGGCAAGAATACTGGAGTGGACTGACACTTCCTTCTCCAGGGAATCTTCCCAACCCAGGGATCAAACAGCGTCTCCTGCAAGTCTCTTGCATTGGAGGCATACCCTTTACCACAGAGCCACTGCGGAAGCCCCATGAGTTCTAGAAGCAGGTGGCAAATTACATGCAGATGGATAAAAGGTGAATCCTCAGCCATCAACCATCTGCATCAAAAATAACACCTCAGCACCTCAGTGCTGACGATGCACCTTCTTTCTTTGATCCCCAACTCACAACCAAATGATTTGCAGACAAGACTCAGAAACTCTTTTATTAAGTTGAACACAAAATGACTGCTATAATAACGTCAAGCCTTTATCAGAAATCAGTACATAAATGAGGATACACAGCCAAAATGAGCCATCAACAGAAGCAGTGTAAATTTTAAATAACTTTCAGGATTCTCTATGCAATATGCTTAAGAAAATAAAACCAAAAGAGCAATTTCAATTTCACAGTTCACAGTTGATTGGCTTCAATCCCAAGACATTTTTGTCATTTATGTAGCCTCAGAACACAGATTTCCAAAGGGATGACTGGCACAAAGCCCCAACAGCATACACAGATGTTAAATCCCTGTATGACATTTAGGGGAAATTGTAGGAAACAAACCCAATTTCATACAGTTCTGGCAGGCATTTTTCAGCTATATCCTTTATCAGAAACATCATTCTAGGGAAACAGTAAAAGCAATTTTAAAAGTTTGCCATGCCATTAAATGAAGGGTTATAAAGTTTCCCTTGGCTCCACGATTTTATTCTCTAATTTAAAACAATGAGCTAAAATGCAACATTAACAGTGAAAGCAAAATTAGTTTTGCTTCTGGATCTAGAGCATACATCAGAGAGAGGCAACTTATTGTCTTAGCAGACACACGGAATGCTTTAGAGCAGAGTCTGCCACACTCTAGTAAGGCATTTCAAAGCAGACACCCCACACCCAGACTAAATTACTATGGTCAGCTGAGGATATCACAAGGTGGACACCAATTAACACAGAATCAACAAGAAATTCTTACAAAATGACACACATTTACAAAACCACAGAAAGATGCTCAAGTACCAAAAAGAAGGTAAAACAATGACCAGCCACTCTAAAAGTTTTGTTCCTGTAAATGCCAGATTTTCAGAATAGAACAAGCCACTTTATATGTGCTTTGCACTAGGATAATATTGTTCATCCGGACACATGGGGTTTCTTTTCCTTAAAAAAATATATCATATAGAGAATATACATATAATCAGTGATATAGAACATTTATTTTCACTAGTGAGGGGGTCACTTAAGCACTTACACAGAAAGAGTTATGAGTGAATCATGAAGGTTATGTAAATGTGAAAGGAAATCTGATAAAACCTGTATTATTAGTATTTAACAGCAAAGTGAGATTTTTAGCAGTTGCATTGACTTAATGAGAAACCATGACCATGGAAAAATCTTTTAAGTTCAAAGAACTGTAAAATGTCCAAAAAAATGAAAGTCTAATTAGTAAAAATACATAGTTTCATTTTAAGCGCCCTAAAGGGAGTGTTTATTTTGAAAGCCATGAATTTTATCAAAGAGCACAAGAATATGAATCCAGGATATCAAAATTTCAGTTCTGACTTACCCACTGAATCTTCATAATCTGCAACAAGTCACTTAAATTCTTCTGATTTTGTCCACAAAATAATTGGCATAAAAATAAAGGCATATGTCAATAATTTTTTCCTAAACAGTACTAGAGTAAAGCTAAAGATGGTTACTAAGGCTTACAATTTCAACAACTCATTGTACAGTACAATCATTTTTAATCCTGCTAATTATGGCTAAGAGAAAGCATGGGCAGTTACAATTCTCAGGGAATTCAAAGGCTTTAGATAAACGAATGGTTTCAACTTTCTAAACTACTCCATCTGTTCTTCTAGAGTTGTTTTAAACAGCTAATCGTCTGTGGGGCTGACCCTTTATGCCGCTCTATTCTCTGGTAGAACAGGTGAAAGTAGTAAAGCGAGAAATGATACCAGGAGAAAAACGCAGCCGCAGATTGAAATGAGGTATAAGCTGATTTAATAAACCCCAACCAGTAATTTACAGTTTTCTAAAGAAGCTGCATAGTTGAGCAAACATACATCAAAAAAGAGGGATAAAGAAAAAATTCTTAACACGAAGCTTTAAAATGTATGACAATTAAGCATTAAAATAACCAACACCAAAAAACTTCAGTTTGAAAAGGAGTTGTCTTCCCTCACTCTAAGCATATACAAAAACAGAAACAAGAAGGCTAAAGTCCACAGGAGAAAAAGACATATGTTAACTGGCTCAGGTTATCAACTTCATACACTGCTTGTTAAAAGATGTTAATATGTAAACAGATATTAAACTATAACTAATTATGCCTATGCTGAATTGTTTAGGCAAGTATCTGAAATTTACACTAAAATGTATATATTTTTAAAACTCCATTGTTCAACGGATAAACAGAGGGACAGACAAATATATGGTAATATAAGTACTGGAAAATGTTAATAGTAGAATCTAGTGCTAATATACTGTAAAATTCATTAAGTTTAAGGTACATTTAAAATTTCTCATAATAAACTGTCAAGAAAAATGTTAGTATTTCTGCAGTAAAATTAATTTAGCAGTGCATTTTAGAGACTCAAAGAGTACAGGCAATTTAGAATTTTAAATTCATTGAAGTAAGGAAAATTTTACTTTAAAACATCTTGAACCTGATTTGTGAAGATACCTGTTTTAAATGTAGAGATGAACCATAACAGCACAATGAATAAGTATTATGCATGACAGTCTTCAGTTCATGTGCAAATACATAATTCTATCCTCTCTACAGTATTAGATAAGACAGTATTTGAAAATGACACTGAAATAAAGTTTTTCCAAACATCAATATCAAGCTCTTCCCAATCCATCACACTATCAATCACTACATATAAATACAATGCAGATCAAAGTGGAAAAAAAAAAAATCAATGACCGTTGCCAGCCTTGGACAACTGGATTCATTTTCAGGATGTATGGTTCCTGATTAATTATCACATAGTTTTACTCAATATCAAATTGAGATTGCATGAATAAAAAAAAAAGATGTAAAACATAGAATTCACACAAAGCTTTGTTATTCCAAGCTCCTATTTTATGCATTGTGACTAATGGCAATAATTCTATCATCTTTTCTTTCTGTGAAATGCTAAAACTTGCTAAAGGCACTCATAATCTGGGCTTAACAAAGACAGGGTCACATGGGACCATAAGCCAGTATTTTTTTGGTAGCTACCCAGAAGGGGAGTTGATAAATGATCCTCCCATTCATAGCGGCAAGACAAAGTCAAACAGCTATGAGTAGAAATGTCGTATGAGAAGCTATTTACACAGCTATTTGTCCATTTAGTAAGACTGACAGTGATAGCTCACAATGACAGGGGTCCACCACCAAAAAAATTAAAGCAACAAGACATCCTTTATGATGCATGAAACATCTAAATGGTGATTTGGCTGGTTGAAAAAAGAAAAGCCAGCAAGATGGAATCTTTTTAAAGTATCTGTTCAAAAGCCTGCATTAAACTTTTACCTATACTGACAAAACATTTCTCTACTTCTAAAGTAGCTCTGTTGTCTTTCGTATATGCCCTACCAAGTTTTTAAAAGGTCCTTCCAGCCTGTGTTCTGACACTGAGGAAACAAAACAGATTAGGTTCCAAATCCATCACTCTTAGGCCTCTCTGTAGAGGGCATTATGCAGAACAGTTACATGTCTCCCCTGACACAAGCGAGACTCGTTTTACATGGGTCACTGAACAGTCCTCCAACTGTCGTTGTTCATAGTCCCCGCTGATTCAGGAGTGAGGGAATCATTAAAACCACCATTAATCCTTCGAGTCTATCTACATATGAAGATTTAATCAGATACACAATATATATGTATATACACATACATGTGTATATATATGTATCTTTAATCCTAGTTCAAAGTATAGATACAAGCAAGCACACCAGTATTGTAGAACAGCTCTATAAAATACGGTGGAAGATCTCATGCTTTCCTTTCAGCTGTTTAAGTTAGAGGGACATGGAGATGATCTCAGACAGCCATGATTGATTTTTCATTCAATCTCAGGGTTTCAAAAAATTCTAAATGGTTTTCTAAGTTTATCAACTAAGGAGAAGGGGCAACAGTGAGGAAGAGTTGGAGGAAGTTTTTGCAAATGGTATAGGACAGTTATTCACCTTGCAGATTTCAGTGCAATAAGAGACAAATAGACACACGTCATAAACAACATGCACATATTTACAAGTTATAATACAGGACATACAAAGACAAAACCAACAAAACATTTTCTGTTCATTGTGGAGTTGGAAGGATCACATGGCACACTCAGCTCTGTAACTGAGTATTTTTGAAAAAACACTTCGAAGACATAAGCAATCTAATCTTTTAATCGGAACACCAAAATTTTTCCTTTACATCTTCTTGCCCTCGATATTTTAGAAGAGTTTCTAATTGTTATTTTCAACATTGATTTCTGAATGACAAAGTACATGAAGATATTCACAGAGAAGAGACTTTGATGCTCTGCGTTCTTCTTGTAGATCTAGAACTAGAATCTACTTATTTGACTACAGGTTTTCCATCGGTTAGGCCTCTGTCCATCCTTGTATACAGTACGTAAAAAGATATTAATGTGATTCCTGGGGAGCACAGGGTGCAAATTCTAAAGGATATTACAGAGCAGGACCTGATTTTACTAAACGAAACTGACAGAGATCACATACCACTGAGTGCAGTACTAACAGCCTTCTTTGACAGGAAAAAAACAACACTGTCCATAAGGAATGCATGAGCATGAGAAACTGTAGCATGCAGAGGTGTATTTACCTATGCATTTCCTTTCTGACACCTCTGTCACCATCTGTTTCACCTATGGAATAAGGAGAATGTTGCAAGGTAACAAGCCCAAAACACAACCCACTGTCAGAGAGATTTGTGATTCTTTTTTTGGATGTGTATGTAACCTTTATAAACATGGAAGTTATTTATCAACTGCTAGAGTTTGGAAAGTAAGGAGCAAACCCAGCTATTGTAGGCAATATGGTTTCTAAGGTGTCATATAAAGCAAACATCAGTCTTGTTTAGTGCAAAGAAATAGAACAAGTAAGAAATAACACTATAAATCTAACTTTTTTCTTTAAAAGAAAATGCGTTTATGCATTCATAACATCCATTAAGAGCACTGAGAGACTAGAAACCTGAATATGCAAGGCCAGGAAAAACACCAAGGCCTTAAGTCCACTGCTATTACATATATAAAACGAAATTGTTAAGTGGGGACAGTAGAGAAGATCATTCCATTAATTTTATCTGCAAAGAAAAAACTGAAAGTGGATGAATGCCACTTGTATAAAATGTAAATTCTTATCCACAATCTTTTACTGTTATCTAAGGATTCAATGAAATCTTCTCTATGGAATCACATAAAACTATACATACATAGATTTATATATGTGTGTGTACTTATACAACTACATACATATATACACACACATACATATACATGTGTATACATATATGTAGTCACACACAGAGAGGGGAAAAAAGAATTTTTAAATAATCGTAGAACCATGTGGCCAGCACTGTCATATTAAAATCTACCAAAAAATTACACTTAGCAGCAAAATGAGTAACCTACTAATCAATAAGAGAAGCTCTAAATTGCTCTAAAATAATCAATTATACTTCATAGCTTACTGCAAAAAGTGTTATTATACTGATACACAGGTCTCGATAGAACTTCAACAGAACATTATTTCATTCTTCTGCTCCTGGGAGAAAATAAAACTTCTAAGTAATTCTACTTTTAGAATTAAAAAACCATGACTTCAACAGAAGGGTAACTTGAGAGTGTACCAGAGAGTGTACCAGTGTACCAGTATCACAAAACTTAATTTTAAATATGGGTCTAGATAATTCAAAAATTGTTCAGCAGTACTAAAGGAATGGAATGATGATCATAATTTTCCTTATCCTTATCTTTTTGCCGATAGAATTTTTAAGGAAAAATAGGAGTTTTATTTTTAATTAGTAATATAAGCAATCAAAAGTGAATTCACCAGAGTGCAAAGATATTGCTCAATATAAACTTCTATGAACATGGCCTTTCAAAAGGAGTATGGATGAGCACCCATCTTATCCATGTAAATATAGTAAATAAGTAAAATACAGTTAGTGAAAGTTCATAGAATCCTCCATTGGTTAATCTAGACAAAATACTAGAGCTTCTCATTTTAAAAACAAAAAGCAAAAATAATAATACTGTTCTAATTATCAGATATGAAAGTAATCTATATTTTTATTAATCTATATCTTCAAAGAAGCTGAATTATAAAGAATAATGCCAAAGTTCAGGTATTTTTCTATTGGAAATGCTACTAAAATTTGATTAACTGTTTTAAAAAAATTCTTTTCTTTCTTGGAAATAGTAAAGTAGTGATATTTTTCAGGACAGTCTACAAATTAGCAAGACAATGAAGAATGTGAGTATAATTTAAGGATCTGTCTATCTAAAAAGTCTATCAAAACAAATATCAAGGGTTCTGAACTTACGGTTGAGACCATCACATAAGTGCATGTTATCATCATGAAGTAACTCTAAGTTGAAAAATCAAATACATTTCATTTCCCAACACCAGCTGAAAAAAATATATTTAAAAAAATCACATCTATCCTAAACTTATTGGATATTCAAATATGGGGCTTGGAAAACCTACAACACCATTCTGGGACATGAAAATGAGCTAATTGGATAAGCTAATTCAACTGGGGGAGAAAAAAAGAGGAGAAAAGAAGGTGAATTTAAATGTGCGAAATTCACAACTGAAAATCAAGTTTCGCTATCTGGAAGTACACAAACACATTAGAAGTGTCTGAATCCACGAGAACCTGCATTTCAATAAGGAAGGGACATGATAAACAGAAAACACTGTTCTGGGCAAGATTCTAATGCAGTTTCCATAGTATATCCTACTGACAATTCATTGAGTTGAGATGGTAGTTCCAAAGAAACCTTAGGAAACTAAAATCTTTGCTTACCTGCTTTTACTGTGATCTGAAGCAAAAACTCGATAAAATTATTTAACAATACATAACACTAACACTGTAAAAGAATATGAAGTTTTTAAATAGTTAAAGCTCTATGTGGTCAGGCTACTAGTTGACCAGAACTTGGTCAAGATAAAAAGGTATGTCTCATGGGGTAGGTAGGTCACAGGGTTAAAGCAGCTCAACACAACTGACCTGAAAAAGCATCATGACTTAAGCACATTCTCTTCCTTCCCCAATTCTGACACCTTATGGTACCACTGCAGGTTATATGCATAAACATTAAGCAGAGGAATGTACTCATATCAAAAGAACCACAAAGCAGGGCATGTTGACATAAGGCGAGCAACAGGCAGGACAAGCTGCTCTATCTGAATATGACAATCCCTATACGTAGCCCAGATTCTCCATCTCATTCCTGTACCGCTGTTCAGACACCTTGCTTTTATGTTGCTTGCTCTCTAAATGCTGCCGGAATTCCACCTCTTCGCCAGCCCCGACATTACACATGGAGCAGTAAAACTGGCCGCTTGGAGTAACACACATGGCCAGATCACGTGGAATTCTCTGCCGAGAGCGGGGATTGAAGTAAGGACCTGCTGAAACAAAGAGACAAAAGTAATATATTCACTTCAAAATACTCACTAAGCGAATGATGGTCTGACCAATTACCACTGTAATTTGTAATTCTAACCTCAAAGTATAAAATTCACAGATTCCTAGTTTGAAAAAAATGGGAAGTTAACAGGTTTTTTTAAATTACAATTTTATACAGGTTCAGTCTAAAAAGCTAAAATGACTCTTCCAACTATTGTCAGAAATGTTACTGTGGAGCAAACCCAAACTCTAAATGGCAATGTCTTTAAAAAGTGAATATAATTTTAGAAATACTTTCATTTCTAAGCATTATATCAAAAGTTATATCATTATGCTAATACTTTAATCCAAAAATTCTACTTCTAAGAATTTCACTAAGAAAATGTTGATAATTTTTGCATAGAGATTTATCAATGAGGACATTTATTTAACTAGAGTTTATAAAAGTTTTTTGGGGGAGGGTAAGGATAAAGGAAAGATCCAAACATACAACTCATGTATAATATGTATATCATATAAGAAACGAATCGCCAGTCCAGGTTCGATGCATGATGCTGGATGCTTGGGGCTGGTGCACTGGGATGACCCAGAGGGATGGTATGGGGAGGGAGGTGGGAGGGGATTCAGGATGGGGAACACGTGTACACCCGTGGAAGATTCACGTTGATGTATGGCAAAACCAATACAATATTGTAAAGTAATTAGCCTCCAATTAAAATAAATAAATTTAAATTCAAAAAAATCATAGTAATGAATGTAATGAAAAACTAAACAGTCACTAAAAACAATGCTATAGAAAACTCTGTAATTACAATATTTGATTATAATATGCCATTACACTGAACAAGAATATCACAAAATATGATCACATGTCCATTTTAACAGAAGTAATATACACAAAAATGTTGATGGAATTATTGATAATTTTATTTTCTTTTTTTATATAACTGACTTAAGTTGGACCATTAGCTCAATACTTTTCTGCTTTCCTACTATAATAATAAACATTTAAGGCTTTTCTCAAAATGTTACTTAGACTACATGCTACAAATTTTGATACATTTTTATTACAATTTGATTCTAAGAATGTTCAATCACCAGTATGATTTTTTCTTTGGTGAGAGAGTTATTTAGAAATGTTTTAAAACTTCCAAATACATAAAAATGTTGTGTTTTTAATATTATTGACATCTCATTTACTTGTACTCTGATCCAAGAACATAAGTCTAAATGGCCTTCTGTCCTAAAGGTTTTTGTTTTCTTTTTTTTTTTAATCTAATGCTAAGACAGCTATTCTGGCTTCCTTCATTTCAACTGAATATTTTCTATCTAATCTTACAATTTTCTTTTCACTGGAACTTTAAGTTTACATTTATTGCAACAATGATAAATGTTTCAGACTTTCATGAGACTTATTACATTGTGTTCTATATGTCCCCTTTTTCTATGCTTCTTTTGCCTTTCCAATCAATTTGTTGTTTGTTTTACTGTTTACATGATTGACCTCTGCTCATATGTGTGTGCACTGGAGGCTGGGGTAGGGAAAGGATGAAGGACTACTCTCCCTACTGAAGATGATCAGAAAATGCAGAAAATATTCCTATCAACTAGTAATTGTGAACTAAAAGTATGTATCAATCACTGAGGAAGCATTTGCAAAACACACACACGTCTGAGTCCCACTCTAAATTTACTGACTGAAAATCTCTAAGTCATGGTTCAACTATGTGTATTTTATAAAAAATTCCCCAGATAATCTGAGTCACTCCCCTGGTTAAACACCACTGCTACCATTTTTATTTTCCCTAATAACTGAGGATTTAATGTGGTGCAGCCTGAAACCAAATATTTCGTTTTTATACTACATTTAAATATCTCAGCTGGCAAATACCATAAGTAACATAAAGGCACTACGATAAGACACTTTAAAACACAGACTCGGTTATGTGAAATTCTTGTAAATTGAAGTATACTTCAACTTTTTTAAAAGTTGCATTTTGGGTCTTAGAACCCAAGGATGTATCACCTTTCCATTTAACTCATTTCTTATTCTTGGTTCTTCGAAATAAAGTCATATTCTTGATGTAAAAAAAATTAAATAAAATCAAAATAAATAATACACTAAATAGGAAATAAATAAATAAGACCTGAAATAAACACCAGCTTGAAAAGCCACTAGACCTATTCCACAAAACGAAAGCTAATCCCAAATTCTCAGGGCTATCTATTACCACTAAAGGAAATAAAAATAGTGGACACCATTTGCAAAACATAGCCAAGGCATGTGAAAAGCCACAGAATACCTGAATTATTCTGTACTGCATACATATTTCTCCTATTAGGCATCATCTTATATTCATTCCCTTCTTTTCGGGTCCGCCGTTGACCGACCTCTGAGGAGTCTCTGGAGAAGAGACATTTTAAAAGAGTGAGACTTCTAAACAAGGCTCCCTTTCAACTCTTTTTCTCTAGAGACAGTGAGTCTCACATAACACTCTGGCCTAAGAGAAAACGGCAATACCTACGAGAATGAGTTACTCTGAGCTTCTGCCAGCCGCAGCCTCTTGGCATGATTCTTGCCTTGATAGTGAGCCTGGGCCACAGCCGGAGAACTGAAGGAGGCATCACAGAGCTTACAGTAATCGTTTTCTGTGGCCAGGATCACTCTGCCTCCAGGCTTAAAGGAGCCCATCTGACAGCAAAGACACAACAAACAAGGTTTTAAAGTGTGGACTCTGTTCTCTTCTCAAAGTTCCTTCCTTCTAAGAGCTGAAAAATAACCCGTTATGGCATGACCATAAGCACTCAGCTTTATAAGGACAGGAAATTGTTCGTTTCAGAAAGAAAGAGGAAAAGACTGGGAGACACTTAATTGTGGTTTTGCATTACAGTCACCTGTGTACCAAGCTGATGAATGCCTCATTGCTATTTTCATTGAAGAAATTTCAGAAAAGAAGTTTAAAAACCCAGCAAGGAAGATTTAGGGCAGCACAGGTAAGGTCTAAACTCACATTACCAGAGAGAAAAAGTCTTCCCAGAATCCATTAACAAGCATGTACTAAATGCCTACTATTTATAGGGCTTGCAACCTAATACAAAAGTGACACACAGATATGTATAAAAACTAAACCTCTATCCTCAGAGTCTATAAATTAGCTACAGATATAGTATGTGTAGGAGCAGGAACTGGCAACCCACTCCAGTATTCTTGCCTGGAGAATTTCATGGACAGAGGAGCCTGGCGGGCTACAGTCCCTGGGGTTGCAAAGAGTCAGACCCGACTGAGCAGCTAACACATACAGAGAGAGAGAGAGACAGAGAGACAGAGAGAGAGAGTGTGTGTGTGTGTGTGTGTTGCTCAGTTGTGTCCAATTCTTTGGGACTCTACGGACTGTAGTTTGCCAGGCTCCTCTATTGACGGAATTCTCCAGGCAAGAATACTGGAGTGGGTACTGTTCCCTTTTCCAGGGGATCTTCCTGACCCAGGGATCAAACCCTGGTCTCCTGCTTTGCAGGCAGATTCTTTACCATCTGAGTCATCAGGGAAACCCACAGATACAGTATAATTTGGGGGAAATAACCAGCAGGTCCAGACAACTGTATTCAGGCTGGGAAACAGTTAAGGGAAACCTAACACAATCCCTGGAAAATAGTATGCACTCAGTTAACTACTGCTGGGTTAACAAAACACGCCAAACTAGATTTTGGCTAAAGAATCAAATATGCAATAAAGAATCTGGAAAGTGTGTCATATCAGGACCAGCTGAAGCAAACAGCATTGTTTCACCTGGAAGAGAAGATTTTCTGGGGACAGGATAACTGTGTTCAAAAATCATAAAGATTTGTGCTATGAAAAAAGCCCATGGTTGTTTGCCCAGAGGGGTGGAACCAGCTGAAAACAGTCTCTAACAGGAAGGAGCCATCCAATTCTCGAGCAGCCTTCAAGAACTGGCACTGGGAAAACTCCTCAGCCTGAAGATCTCTCTGCGTATTCTGCTGTCCTCTGATTCTGTTTTTAACATATCTCATTTACCGCACAAATTCAGGAGGATAGAACAGTGGATACTGCTATCCACATCATAAGGACTGACAATCAGAAAAGTAAAATTATACCATGGTGTTTAGGAGTAGAGGTATAAGGTCAAGAAAAATCATTGCCCCACTTTACAAAATTTGTACCACCACAAACAAGTTATCTGGCTTCCCTGGGCTTATAATAAACCTCCAAGTGAGACCGATGCTGCTGGCCCATGGAGCACACATTGAGAAATAAGTCAATACCTCTGAGTTGTTGCAAGCATTAAATGAAGTTAAGGCCAAGAAGGAGGCAAGGAAGGAGCCATGGGCACCCAATATAAGGAAGCATTAGAAAACTTAGCAATCAGGATGAAAAAATACTTAGTGGAATATTTTCACAAATCAAAAAACTGCCATACAGCCAACAAAATCAATGAGAAACAAAATATCAAAATTTTAAATAAAGACAGGATCAGCAACAGTGTCATGCCAAACCATATTGCAGCCTAAGGCAAAAGGAAAATCAATAACACTTATCCTATCTTTAAGTTTTTGCCATTTTGTTCACTACTGACTTTTTCACATTAATTTTGCATTTTAAAAATATATTATTTATCTTGATAACTGAGTATTTTAGCTCCCTCTTAAATTCTGTGCCTAAGTCAAGTACATCCCTCATCTCACTCTCGTCCTGGGGCTGAATGAAGTACTATCTGAAAAGTGCTTAGCAGAGTACCTGGCATCAAAGTGATTATTAATTATTATTATTATTTATGACCTAAGGGGCTTCCCTGATGGCTCAGTGGTAAAGAACCTGCCTGCCAATCCAGGGTTCAATGGGTTCAATCCCTGGGTTGGGAAGATCCCCTGGAGAAGGAAATGGCAACCCATTCCAGTACTCTTGCCTGGAAAATGCCATAGACAGAGGGGCCTGGTGGGCTATAATCCATGAGGTCTCAAAGACTCAGATACAATTGAAAGACTGAGCACTGAGCACACACATTTATGACCTATAAAAAAAATAATACTTCAAAGATAGATTAGAATCCATATTGCAGAAAGTACTAAAATACAGGAATATCTTGCCTCAAACACCTGTCTCCCAAAGAGTAAATGGAACTTGGCTCTCAAGTGTGGGTCATGATACCAAAGTCCAGGAAGAGTGTATACAGGCTCTCTGTACAGAAGAAAGGGGCAGCTTCAAGAAACTGATCTTGCTGGAAGGCATATATAAAGTCAATGGGGGGACTTTTCTGGTGGTCCAGTGGTTAAGACTTTGCCTTCCAATATAGGAAGCACAAGCTTGATCCCTGGTTGGGAAGCTAAGATCTGACATGCCTCATAGCCAAAAAAATTCATAAAACAGAAGCAATATTGCAACAAGTTCAATAAAAACTTTAAAAAACGGTCCACATTAAAAAAAAAATCTTAAAAAAAAAAATAAAGTCAGTAGGATTGATCACAATCGAGATAAATGTTTAAAAATCTTTCTTTTCATTCAGGGCTTTATGTAGACATTCAGGACCATTTAACCTAGAATTTTCAAATATGCATACAGAAAGCCTCATGAAATAATTTTGTTTCATCACTTCATGAACCATAACAAAATCCAATGAGAAGTCTTCAGATTCATGAATTTTTGCATTAAATCCAGTTATCAATGAGCTAAAAGCACCAAGAAGGGCGTTTTAGGAGTACTGGCTCAGCTGTACCTTGATGGACACACAGATGACAAACTTCATCCATGACCACCTGTGCACGGGACAGCTCCCACCCCGACACTCCAGTCTTACCTGCGGAGGGACTGAAACAGCTGGAGCAGCCACAGCTTCCACTGCATTGCTCATTCTGGCAGGAGGAGGACAGCTATTGGCTGCATAGTAATTTCGAAGTTTCTTACCATGATTTTTACCCTAGAAGTAAAATGAAATGAGTAATTACTGTGAGGAAGATGTATCAAATTGATTTAACATATTTACTAAAAAAGAAAAAAATACATGTTATTCTTTCAGAGATATGCAACAGTGGGGTAAATAGTAGGTAGACTTGCTTATTACATCTTAAAGTAGAAGACTCTACTCTTTGACTGTAACAGAATGATTAAATTTATCTGGGAGAGATAAGCGAACAAAGTCAAAAGACATTAATTTCCTATATATTTCAGGAAAACAACCATTTTCTAGTGATCTGTGTCCTCTCCCAACTTGTTGCCATTCATACGCCACTGCCTAAATATGAATTTTATGACACTCTGATCTAATCTACTTTAGAAGTCAGTAATGAAATGGATAATCCAATTACTTTTACAAAAATAGCATTTACAGAGTATCTTTTTACTTACAAAGAACTCTCCTGGGCATTAGCTCATTTGCCACTCACAAAAATCCTGAAAGAGGAATCTGTTAATGTTATTCATATATGACAGTTGAGACACTGCAATCCAGGCAGCATAGAGAACTTGCTTCCGACACCTTCACGAGGCCTAGCAGTGGGGTTGCAGCGTGAGGCTAGCCTTCTAAATCCAAAGCAAGACCCTTTTTCATACAGCATGATGGCTTCAGGATACACTGTGAACCTCTATTAAAATGGATTTGCCTCTCTTATCACGTTTCCTTTAATTTATCATTCTCAAGCTTATGGCTGAGCTGATAAAAACTGGTGGGAAGGGGCAGTCCAAAAGCATCCTAAATAAGGGTTAAACTGTATATTATTCTTTAAACTGCACTGTAAAAACAAAACATGTAGGCAAATATTTATATACCATCTACTATATATGCTGAACCCTAGAAATAAAAAGGACTAGCTAGCATATGGTCTAGAGGAGGAGACAAATATGTAAGTAGTTAAAGGAATGAGTGAAATTCCACCTTATGGCCCCTGAAATGCCATAAAGGTGCTCTTACCATTATCACAGTGACTTCCAGGGAGTCAAATCCAGTGATCACATGTGTGCCTTTATTATACTGTAACTCTAAGAAGCACGATAGTATTGATACTCCTTCCTTCTATCATCTTCTATGACTCCCTCTTACCACCCAGCCTCTCATTCTCCGAAGGCTGCAGTATCCAATGCACTACCCTCAGCCCTCTTTTCTCTCCATCCATACACAAACCCTAGGTTATTTTACTCAGTCTCATAGCTTTAAAATACAATCAGTCAGTTCGCAATTCCTGAAATTACCTATCACTATTCCTGTTATAGACTGATTGCTTATGTCCCTCCAAAATTCCTATTTTGAAATCAACTCCCAATGGGATGGTAGTTGGAGGTGGGACCTTTGGGAGGTAATGAGGTCACAAGGGTAGAGTCTAATTACTGCCTTTAAAAGAAGATATTAGGGAGCTCCCTTGCTCGCTTTCCACCATGTAAGGATTTAGGAGAAACTGGCTGTCTGCAATCTGGAAGAGCATCTCAGAACCCACCCATGCTAGATCCCTGATCTCAGACTTCCAGCCTCTGCAACTGTGAGAAATAGATGTTTGTTGTTTGAGCCTAAGACAGACTAAGACAATCCCTGACCTTCAGAGCCGTATAGCCAACTGCCTCCTTGCTGTCCATACATTGCAGCCTTAAGAGGCATGTGTATGTGTGTGCTGTGCTGACCTGTGTCCGACTCTGTGACCCCATGGACTGTAGCCCGCCAGGCTCTTCTGTCCATGGGATTTTCCAGGCAATAATACTGAACTGGGTTGCCGTTTCCTCCTCCAGGGGATCTTCCTGACCCATGGATTGAACCCATATCTCTTGTATCTCCTGCACTGGCGGGCAGATTCTTTACCACTGTGCCACATGGGAAAGCCACCTAAGAGGCACATCCAACTTAAGTACGTAAGTAAGTAAATGAAGTCGCTCAGTCGTGTCCGACTCTTTGTGACCCTGTGGACTGTAGCCTACCAGGCTTCTCCATCCATGGGATTCTCCAGACAACAATACTGGAATGGGTTACCATTTCCTTCTCCAGGGGATCTTCCCGACCCAGGGATCGAACGTGGGGCCTCCCGCACTGGAGGCAGACACTTTAACCTCTGAGCCACCAGGGAAGATATATCCAACTTAAAATATCTAAAACATAAATTTTAATTCCCTCCCCACCACAGAACGATCTCATCACTGCCGCCACCACCATTCATCCACATGTCAGTAAATGACATTACTCGCCACCTAGTTACTCAAGAAAAGCCAAGGAGTCCTTTCCTTGATTCCATCCCTCCTTAAAGCCAACACATTCAATCCATCAGCAAGTCCTGTCAGCCTACCTCTAAAATAGATTCTAAGTTACTCCATTTCTTTCCATGGACACTGAAATACCACAGTATTCCAAGCCACCAACTCTTTTCGCTTGCAGTAGGCAACAACCCCTAATGGTCTCTGGTGTCCCTCTCATCCTCCTAGTATTCTCATACCAGCCAAACTGATAGGTCACTGTCTCACTTAACATTTTCCAATGGCCTCCTACTACACTTAAAATATAATCAGCGAATCTTTCCTGTAAGCCCTTTTTGATCTGGCCCTGTCTACTTCTCAGATTTGATTTCACACAGCTCCCTGCCCGCCTCCTCATTATGTTCCTGCCTGACAACCAAACACATACACTTAAAATATGCCAAACACATCGACTCTAAGGCCACTGCACTTGCCATTCTTTCTGCTTAAAATGTTCTTTCCAATCTCTACATGGCTGGTTCCTTCTTACCTTTCAAGTCTCAGTTCAAACAACATCAAACAGCATCTTACTCAATCTGAGGTGTCACCCCCATCGAACAACACTTCCCCCACCCAACACACACATGCTGAATCACATTACCACACTGTCTGGTTTTATTTCATCATAGTACCATTTATAACTGAAATAATGTTTGTTTGCTTATTTTTTTCTCTTTCCTACCCTCTGGAATGTAGACTCCTTGAAAATAAGGACCTTGTCCATCTTGTGTACTGTTCTAGCCCCAATTTCTAGAACAATTTCTAACACATAGCAGGCAATCACTATATATTTGTTGGCTGAACAAATCACTATTAGAGTGCAAATAAGGAACAAACTGCTAAGAGAACAAAGAGAAGGGAAGGCTTACTTCTGCCTGAGAATACCAGGGAAAGCTTCCCTGAAAGGGGGACATTAGGAGTTATCTTTTAAAATGAGCAAGTTTACTAGGCAGGTAAGGAATGAAGGGAAAGACAACTGTTAACAGAGGAACAGTGTAAGGAAACAGCAGTCTGCTTGAGATGCTCTCCAGGATCCTTTGGAAAAGAGGTAGGAGCTGATACACACAGGGAGCTAATTGTGTATGGTTTTGTCGATGATACAGACCTTGGACTTTAGAGGCAGCAGGGGGCTCTGAAGCACTTTAAGCACAGCAGTTACATGACTGAATTGCATTTGACAAAGATCATAAGAAATGGGAAGATAGAAAACAGAGCCTAAGGAATGAGGGTCCAGAAAAAAGAGATTGAGAATGTCTGGTTAATGAAGTAAAATGGAAACCAGACAACTGTGGCATTATGGAAGTCTAGAACAAGGTGTTTCAAAAAAAGAGTCTAATTAGATACATTATAACCTAGGATATTTACTTACAGGTATTCCAAACAAAAGCATACATATGAGGAAAAAGAATGGAGAAGACTAGAGATCTCTTCAAGAAAACATACATATAAGGATCTACCCATGACAACAATAGAATGGGAAAGAGTTGAGATTTCTTCAAGAAAATTAGAGATACCAAGGGAACATTTCATACAAGATCAGATCAGATCAGATCAGTCGCTCAGTCGTGTCCGACTCTTTGCGACCCCATGAATCGCAGCACACCAGGCCTCCCTGTCCATCACCAACTCCCAGAGTTCACTCAGACTCACATCCATCGAGTCAGTGATGCCATCCAGCCATCTCATCCTCTGTCGTCCTCTTCTCCTCCTGCCCCCAGTCCCTCCCAGCATCAGAGGCTTTTCCAATGAGTCAACTCTTCGCATGAGGTGACCAAAGTACTGGAGTTTCAGCTTCAGCATCATTCCTTCCAAAGAAATCCCAGGGCTGATCTCCTTCAGAATGGACTGGTTGGATCTCCTTGCAGGCCAAGGGACTCTCAAGACTCTTCTCCAACACCACAGTTCAAAAGCATCAATTCTTCGGCGCTCAGCCTTCTTCACAGTCCAACTCTCACATCCATACATGACCACTGGAAAAACCATAGCCTTGACTAGACGAACCTTTGTTGGCAAAGTAATATCTCTGCTTTTGAATATGCTATCTAGGTTGGTCATAACCTTCCTTCCAAGGAGTAAGCGTCTTTTAATTTCATGGCTGCAGTCACCATCTGTAGTGATTTTGGAGCCCAGAAAAATAAAGTCTGACACTGTTTCCACTGTTTCCCCATCTATTTCCCATGAAGTGGTGGGACCAGATGCCATGATCTTCGTTTTCTGAATGTTGAGCTTTATGCCAACTTTTTCACTCTCCACTTTCACTTTCACTCATCAAGAGGCTTTTTAGTTCCTCTTCACTTTCTGCCATAAGGGTGGTGTCATCTGCATATCTGAGGTTATTGATATTTCTCCCAGCTATCTTGATTCCAGCTTGTGTTTCTTCCAGTCCAGTGTTTCTCATGATGTACTCTGCATATAAGTTAAATAAACAGGGTGACAACACACAGCCTTGACGAACTCCTTTTCCTATTTGGAACCAGTCTGTTGTTCCATGTCCAGTTCTAACTGTTGCTTCCTGACCTGCATACAAGTTTCTCAAGAGGCAGATCAGGTGGTCTGGTATTCCCATCTCTTTCAGAACTTTCCACAGTTTATTGTGATCCACACAGTCAAAGGCTTTGGCATAGTCAATAAAGCAGAAATAGATGTTTTTCTGGAACTCTCTTGCTTTTCCCATGGGCACAATAAAGGACAGAAATGGTATGGAGCTAACAAAAGCAGAAGATACTAAGAAGAAGTGGCAAGAATATGCAGAAGATCTATACTAAAAAATATCTGAATGACCCAGATCACCACAATGCTGTGATTGCTCACCTAGAGCCAGACACCCGGGAATGTGAAGTTAAGTGGGCCTTAGAAAGCATCGCTATAAACAAAGCTAGTGGAGGTGATGGAATCTCAGTTGAGCTATTTCAACTCCTAAAAGATGATGCTGTGAAAATGCTGCACTCAATATGCCAGCAAATTTGGAAAACTAAGCAGTGACCACAGGACTGGAAAAGGTCAGTTTTCATTCCAATCCCAAAGAAAAGCAATGCCAAAGAATGCTCAAACTACCACACAGTTGCATTCATCTCACACGCTAGCAAAGCAATGCTCAAAATTCTCCAAGCTAGGTTTCAACAGTATGTGAATCGAGAACTTCCAGATGTTCTAGCTGGATTTAGAAAAGGCAGAGGAACTAGGGATCAAATTGCCAACATCTGCTAAATCACAGAAAAACCAAGAGAATTTCAGAAAAACATCTACTTCTGCTTCACTGACTACACTAAAGCCTTTGACTGTGTGGATCACAACAAACTGTGGAAAATTCTTCAAGAGGTGGGAATACCAGACCACCTTACCTGCCTCCTGGGAAATCTGTCTGCAGGTCAAGAAGCAATAGCTAGAACTGGACATGGAACAACGGACTGGTTCCAAATTGAGAAAGGAGTACGTCAAGGCTGTATATGACCACCTTGCTTATTTAACTTATATCAGAAGTACATCATACGAAATGCCAGGCTGGATAAAGCACAAGCTGGAATCAAGACTGCAAGGAGAAATAGCAATAACCTGTCATCAGTGGCACCATATGACACTAGTCATATGGCAGAAAGCGATGAGGAACTAAAGAGCCCCTTGATGAAAGTGAAAGAGGAGAGTGAAAAAGTTGGCTTAAAACTCAACATTCAAAAATCAAAGGTCATGGCATCCAGTCCCATCACGTCATGGCAAATAGATGGGGAAACAATGGAAACAGTGACAGAATTTATTTTCTTGGGCTCCAAAATCACTGCAGATGGTGCCTGTAGCCATGAAATTAAAAGATGCTTGCTCCTTAGAAGAAAACCTATGACCAACCTAGACAGTATATTAAAAAGTAGAGACATTACTTTACCGACAAAGGTCCATCTAGTCAAAGCTATGGTTTTTCCAGTAGTTATGTATGGATGTGGAGGTTGGACCATAAAAAAAGTTGAGTGCTGAAGAACTGATGCTTTTGAACTGTGGTGTTGGAGAAGACTCTTGAGAGTCCGTTGGACTGCAAGGTCAAACCAGTCAATCCTAAAGGAAATCAGTCCTGAAAATTCATTGGAAGGACTGATGCTGAAGCTGAAGCTCCAATACTTTGGCCACCTGATGGGAAGAACTGACTCATTTGAAAAGACCCTGATACTGGGCAAGACTGACGGCAGGAGAAAAAAGAGGATGAGAAAGAGGATGAAATGATTCAGTGGCATCACAGACTCGATGGACATGAGTTTGAGCAAGCTCCTGGAGTTGGTGATGAACAGGGAAGCCTGGTGTGCTGCAGTCCATGGGGTTGCCAAAAGTCAGACAGGACACTTTGACATGACTGTCTGACCAAACTGACTAACTGACCTATGAGGACTGTTCACAGGACTGTTTGTAACCACTGAAAAGTGGAAACAACTTAGGAGTCCAACTACAGGATAATGGATAAACTGTAGTCTGTTTATACAATGTAACACTATACTATGATTAAAATACAAATACTAGGCCCTGTGTGACAACAAAAAAGATTCTTATAACAAAATCCTGAATAAAAAGAACATATTGGAAAAGAAGATATGTAGGCATAATCACTTTAATGTGAGCATTAAAATATGAAACCACTACATTTTATGTAGGAAGATATATATGTAGCAAAAATACAAAAAAGTGGTGGGAGGGGAGGTGGGGGACAAAAATACCAATTTAGTATAGTGGCTACATCTGGGAGCATAAAAGCAGCTCAGTTCAGTTCAGTTCAGTCAGTTAGTCGTGTCCAACTCTGCAACCCCATGGACTGCAGCATGCCAGGCTTCTCTCCATCACTAACTTCCAGACTCATATCCAAACTCATGTCCATCAAGCTGGTGATGCCATCCAACCAAGAGCCAGTAATGCCATCCAACCATCTCATCCTCTGTCATCCCCTTCTCCTCCTACCTTCAATCTTTCCCAGTATCAGGGTCTTTTCCAATAAGTTACTTCTTCCCATCAGGTGGCCAAAGTACTGGAGCTTCAGCTTCAGCATCAGTCCTTCCAGTGAATATTCAGGACTGATTTCCTTTAGGATTGACTGGTTTGATCTCCTTGCTATCCATCCAAGGGACTCTCAAGAGTCTTCTCCAGCACCACAGTTCAAAAGCATTAGTTCTTTGGCACTCAGCTTTCTTTATGGTCCAACCTTCACATCCATACATGACTACTAGAAAAACCGTATCTTTGAGTATTCAGACCTTTGTCAGCAAAGACATGTCTCCACTTTTTAATATGCTATCTAGGCTTTCCACAGCTTTTCTTCCAAGGAGCAAGTGTCTTTTAATTTCATAGCTGCAGTCACCACCTGCAGTGATTTTGGAGCCCAAGAAAAGAAACTTTGTCACTCTTTCCATTGTTTCCCCATCTATTTCCCATGAAGTGATGAGACCAGATGCCACGATTTTTGCTTTTTGAATGTTGAGTTTTAAGCCAGCTTTTTCACTCTCTTATTTCACTTTCATCAAGAGGCTCTTTAGTTCCTCTTCTCTTTCTGTCATTAGAGTGGTATCATTTGTATTTCTGAAATTGTCGATATTTCTCCCTGCAATCTTGATTCCAGCTTGTGATTCATCCAGCCCAGCCTTTTGCATGATGTACTCCTCATATAAGTTAAATAAGCAGGGTAACAATATACAGCCTTGACGTACTCCTTTCTCAATTTGGAACCAGTCTGTTGTTCCATGTCCATTTCTAACTGTTGCTTCTTGACCTGCATACAGATTTCCCAGGAGGTAGGCAAGGTGTCTGGTATTCCCATCTCTTGAATAATTTTCCACAGTTTGTTGTGATCCACACAGTCAAAGGCTTTAGTGTAGTCAGTGAAGCAGAAGCAGATGTTTTTTCTGGAATTCTCTTAGTTTTTCTGTGATCTAGCAGATATTGGCAATTTGATCTCTGGTTCCTCTGCCTTTTCTAAATCCAGCTACAACATCTGGAAGTTCTCTATTTACATACTGTTGAAGCCTAGCTTGGAGAATTTTGACCATTATTTTGCTAGCATGTGAGATGAGTGCAACTGTGTGGTAGTTTGAACATTCTTTGGCATTGCCTTTTTTTGTGACTGGAATGAAAACTGACCTTTCAGATAGGAGCAGCTTAGTTGGGAAAGGACACAAGTTCAATTGAACTGAAGCTAGATGACTCTAGCTTTTCATTCTAGAAGCTACATGACAAATACACATGTCCATTATATTATTTCAAATATTTTTTGTATCTGAGGGGCTTCAAAATGATTTTAAAACAGCAATAACAAAAAAAGGAATGGTTCTACCAGGTCAGCACAGAGAAGTAACAATGGATTTGAAAAGATACAGATATAACAGATATAAAGAATAACCTTGGTAAGAACCACTTCAGTAGAGTAGTGGGGGATAAAAGACCACATGAAGGGAAAGAATGGGAGAGGTGAAAATGGAGACAACCAGTATAATACAGGCAGCTATACGGACAAGTTCTACTACAACATGGAGCAGAGAAACAGAGTACAGAGTTAGAAGGGGAAATGAATCAGTAGGAAAAAAAATTTAAGATGGCTTAGGCTTGTTTGCATGGCAACAGGAGGAAGTCAGTAAAACAAAAGAACAGATATGCAGGACCTATACCACAGTTACAGAACCACAGTCCATAAAAAGGCAGAAGAAAATGAGGTACACAGGATTACAGGAGGGATCAACCTTAGATAGTATCAGGCATTTAATTCCAAACCAGTATCTACAGCAGTATTTGAGCAAATATCGCATCCATACATTAATGATAACAATGGCGACTAACAATTTTGAGCACTCATGTGACAGGTAGTGTTCTAAACACTTTATCAATATTATCTCATTTAACCATCATGAAATCTCTATCAAGTAGGTAAAATTACTGTCCCCATTTTACACATTAGGAAACTAAGTTCAATGAGTTAATCATTTACCCAAGAGTTTTCAGATAGCTCCATAGAGGCTGCCTAGATTTGCGTTTCTCCATACATCCTCCACAAACAACACAGAACAATAAGAAAGACAAAACACAAAATCCATGCCCTCCATACAACTAGAAGCCACAGAATGCCCAGACTCCAAAATAACAGTAAGTAAAAAAGAAAAGACATCAAATCCCAGTGAGTAATCACTCATGCTCCTGCCACAAGCCTTCACAGTAAGCGAGAGCAGTCCAACAACAACAGAAGGACACAGAGAAGGAGCTTGCAGCTAGATTATAAAGCTAAGATTGCTTTATAACCACCACCAGAAAAAGTAAATCCCCCAATTTTATAAATATTAAAGCATGATCCAGTCACCGACTGCTAGACAGGGACTTAAATGTACACATGATCTGAAGTGGCTATCTTCAAAGTGGCTTTTAGAGGAGAAAAAGGCAAAAAGGAGGGGAGCAGCACCCTTTGGCAACAAGCAGGTGAAGAGGAAGAGAAGCAATGGGAAAAGTTAGCATCCTCAGGACAAAAAAGAACAAAGCAAAATTCAGAAGACAGGACTTTCCAGGTGGTCCAGTGGCAAAGAATCTGCCTACCATTGTAGGAGACACAGGTTCAATCCTTGGTCCAGGAAGATTCCACATGCCTCAGAGCAGCTAAGCCCATGTGCAATAACTACTGAGCCTGTACTCGGGAGCCCACAAGCCACAACTACCGAAGCCCGCACATTCTGGGTCTTGCGTGCCACAGCTAGAGAGTAGCCCCTGCTCACCACAACTAGAGAAAGCCCTTGCACAGCAACAGTGACCCAGTGCAGTCAAAAGTGAATTTTTAAAAAAAAAAATCAGAGGACATACAAACACTCTCCGGACCACCATAAAAAAAAAAAATTATTAAAGAACTGGACTTTGCTACAGTGATAGAAGAGGTTGCCACTGAATTATGAATCTCATAAACTACCCAAAACCCACATACTAAATACACAAAAAGAAATCAATTCTACACAAAGTTACCAAAAAAATACATCTCAGCAAATGAATTACACCTCCAAAACAAACAAAAAGAAACAAAAGAAAACAACACTCCAAACAGAATTAAATATATACTCAAACAAAACTTGGGGATATAAAAAAAATCACCTTGAAATAGGAATTCAAATTGTACAAAGAAAAATTAGGCAAAATATAATGAGAAATGAAACGAAGGATAATTAAATTCTAGAAAGTAAAAAGTACTAATATCCAAAATGAGGAGTAAACCCAACTGTCAAAGAATAGACTCAAATGAAATGTAGTAAGAGGCATTGAAGAAAGACGGAAAAGCAGTCAAGAAAATAAAAATGATAAAAATTAAAAAATGTAAAGGGTCAAGAGAGGAAGCAATAGAAGTGGAAGACAAGAAAGAATGACTTATATAGAACTGGAGTCCCCAGAGAAGAAAAGCAAAATCAAACAATCAAACAGAACTAACATTTGAAACTATAATTGTTCAAAAGTGTCTAAAATTGTCCAAAAGTAAATGAAGATCTGAATCTACATATTGAAAAGGCATGCCAGGTATCTGGGAAAATTAACCCAGAACAATCAAATCTCCAGTCGATCTTTTAAACTGTATGAGACTTCAAAGAAAAGAAAAAAAAAAAGTCCTCTTAAACTCTCCAGGCAAAAATCAAATAACTTGCAAAGGTAAAGGAATTAGAATGGCGTCCACAATACACAAAGCAAGGCAATAATGGAACAGCCTTTTTTAAAAAATAAAGGTGTGAACCATGGATTTTATGCCCAGCCAACTATTCCTGTATCAAATGTGAAGACTATAAAAAATAGTTCTAAATACACAAGACCTTAGGAATTCAGTACTTAAAAGGCACTCTTGAAAAATCTACTAACACTTCATTCACCCAAGAAATGACTGGGGAAACCACCAAAAGGACTGATGTTATTTTCAGGTGTCTAAATTGATCAATCCTGGGAAAGATTGAAGGCAAGGCAGGAAGAGAAAGGGACGACAGAGGATGAGATGGTTGGATGGCATCACCAACTCAATGGACATGAGTTTGAGCAAGCTCTGTGAGTTGGTGATGGACAGGAAAGCCTGGCATGTTGCAGTCTATGGGGTCATAAAGAGTTGGACACGACTGAGAGACTGAACTGAACTGTATCAAACACTAAAAAGGTGAAGATGACAGTGAAAGATTAATGTTTAAATATTATACATTATGACACAATGGAAATAATGCAACAAAAATGGGAAAAGGAAAGTAGAATAAGCTCATTGATTCTGTAATAGGCAACAGTTGGGATACCATTAAAAACCGACAAATCAGGTAGTAAAACAGTAAATAACTGAACAGGTTGGTAAAATCATATAAAATAGTGTAAATGAGGAGAAAATGAAAAAGGAGTACAAGGGATGATATAATGTGACACCTTTCTAAATATACCTTTTGCACAGGTGTAGAGAACAAACATATGGAGACCAGGTGGGGAGCGGGGGTGTGGGATGAATTGAGAGATTAGGATTGAAATACATACACTATTGATACTAAGTATAAAAGAGATAACTAATGAGAACCTATTGTATAGCTCAGGAAACTCTGTTAGTGCTCTGTGGCGACCTGGAAGGGAAGGAAATCCAAGAAAGAGGGATATATGTATACATATAGCTGATTAACCTTGCTGTACAGTGGAAACTAACACAACATTGTAAAGCAACTCTACTCCAATAAAAATGAATTAAAACTCTAAATAAATACACCTTTTTGTATGATTCTGACTTTTAGAACTATATTAACATTCTACAGGCTTAGAAAAAGAATCAAAGTCAACAAGAATTGGGGAAGACCCAAAGTGAAATAAGTACAAACAGAAATAAGCCTAACTGTATGAAAAAATCACATGACCACACCAAAGGAGGAGGGAAGGAAAAAACTATTCACATAGTCAGTCTGAAAGTATCTCTCCCATAATACTTACCAAGCACAAAAAGAAAAACAATAACTTTACAAAGGACAACACTAGCAGAGCAGCATCTTTGTAACCTAAGTAATTTTGTAAAACAGTATTTTGACTACACACTATAATGCTAGACACCAAAAGAACAAGACATAAATATTATCCTCTCATTAGCATGCTTATTTTCCAAAAGGACATAGATTATCAATCCCAGAACTATTTTTATGTGTACTGTGAGTGTGTACGTGTGTGTGTGTGTGAATGTGTGTGCTGTGTATAATGAAACATATATAACTAGCTCTATCGTAAGAAGATCTAGAAGCAATGACACTCGAGTACCAAAAGGCACACCCAACACTCAGATTTTGGTCTCTAAATACCATTCTCCAATTAAAAAAAAAAAAAAAAAAACTGGCTCCTTGAAGAAATGGTTGACATGGGGAAGGTACCAAAAAATCCTGGAATACTTTGTACTGTCAGAAAGTAAGGAACTACACCAAAAATAATGGGGACATGTCAAATGAATATAAGCACCAGCCTGAAGGGAAACACACTGGTCAAATGTGAGACAGTGAATACATCAAAATAAATTATAGTAAGTATTTATATCCCTGAATTAATATAAGAATCTACAATCCATAGTGATACTAATTATTTGGGAAAGTTCTTCATTAAAGTAAAATTCTAACTATAAATATAGAAAGAATGATTGAAGCAGAAAAATCACCATTTGGCAAACACCACGGTAATAATTACTGCAGGGAAAAATCATTAATAGATGCTATTATCACTATTACGTACATCACTATGTAAAAATAGAATGAGAAATATTCACATAGTCCCAAGGTGTTTCCCCATATGATACTTATTAAACATAAGAAGAAAAACAGTAATTTTACAAAGGAGAGCCCCAGCAGGCACCACCTTAATCAGTGATCAAAAGTGAACAGCAGCAGTGATGGAAATATTCACATCAAGTCCTTTCCAATATGAAAAAATGGGAAAGACACAACATCAGTTCTGTGGTATTCCTGTCCAAAAAAAACCCCCACATAACCTGAATTCAATCATGAGAAAACAACAAACAAACCCAAATTGGGTCATTCTACAAAACTTCTCAAAAACTGCAAGACAGTAAAAAGCATAGAAAAATTTAACCCATCCACATTAAAGAACACATAACACTACATGCAAAAATTTATCTAGGATTGAATCCCTGAACCAGAGAAAGGACATTAGTAAACAATTGATGAAATGTAAAAGGTCTGTATAGCCAAAACTATGGTTTTTCCAGTAGTTGTACGGATGTGAGAGTTGGACCATAAAGAAGGCTGAGCACCGAAAAATTGATGCTTTTGAATTATGGTGCTGGCAAAGACTCTTGATACTCCCCTGGAATGGAAGGAGATCAAGCCAGTCAATCCTAAAGGAAATCAACCCTGAATATTTATTGGAAGGACAGATGCTGAAGCTGAAGCTCTAATGCTCTGGCCCCCCTGATGCGAAGAGCCAACTCACTAGAAAAGACCCTGATCCTGGGAAAGATTGAAGGCAGGAGGAGAAGGGGATGACAGAGGATGAGATGGTTGGATGGCATTACCAACTCAATGGACAAGAGTTTGAGCAAACTCTGAGAGATGGTGAAGGACAGGGAAGCCTGGTGTGCTATAGTCCATGGGGTCACAAAGGGTCAAATATGACTTAGCAACTGAACAACAAAACAGTCTGTAAAGCAGATAATATTGCTGTTATCAGTATTGAGTTCCTGATTTTGATAACTATACTTTAGGTATATAAAATATTAACATTGGGGGAATCTGATGAGGTGCATGCAGAAATTTTTAAGAAGCGTTTTACACAATAAAACTATTCACATTTAGAAGTTAATAAAATAAAATAAAAGTTGCCCAAAGCCACAAGTAAATGCCAGAAATGAGAACACTCTTGTTCCAGAGTCCATACCACCCTGCTCCATTGCACCTTAGGACAACTAAACACAATTAAGGACTCACTCAAATACTAGGAGCTGTCCTAAATATTTTATACCTACTAACTTGCAGGTATGATAAGTATCATCATTATCATCACCATCTTCATGAGGCATAGAGAAATTAGGGTATATTTCCAATACCATACATCTAGTGAGTTATTTCGTACTAGAACTTGAACACTAGTCTGACCCCATGATATATTAACTAATATCCTATAAAACAGATGCTAGAAAAGAAAATAATAAATTAATATACCCCTAAAAATTAAAGATATGATTATCAAAATTAAAAAAATTCAACACAGCATTAGAATTCAAGAATACCTCTCAGAAATTCAATAAAAGGGAGAAATAAGAAATATGAAGAATCAATCCAGCTAATCCAAGATAGTGCTAATAGAATTACCAGGGGAAAAAAAGAGAAATATAGAGAAGAATATTATCAAGGAAATCATATCAAAGAAAATTCCCCAGAGCTCAAGAGAAATGAGAGTATGCAAACTGAAAGGATCCTCTAGGGCTGACAGGGACAGATGAATGAAGACCCAGACCGAAGCACACCCATCACTCTGAAATTTTAGATACCAAGGATAAAAAAGAAAGCCGAAAAACTTCCAGGGAAAAAAAGCCCAAAATTAAAGTGGGTCACCCACAAGAGAAAAAGAATCTGAATAAGATTTCTCTCCAGCAACACTAGGAAGACAAAAACAAAACAAAACACACAGGTATACATGCACACACAATGCAGTATAGCTTTTAACCTTTTAGGAAAATAATAGTCAACCTGGAACCAAACTGTCAAGTATGAAGTTCTAATACAGACATTTTTAGACACACAAAGGTGTCTCAGAAAAATATTATTTTCCACTCATTACTACTTCACTTTAAAGAGAGAGAAATGTGCTGTAATTTACATTTATATTTATCCTTTCTTCCTTCAAGTAATGTGAAGATGTACTCCAACAAAACAGGATAAAAAAAGGAAAACATGCATATTTAGAAAATGGCAACCTAAGCCATAGAGCAATGAAGAAAAATTCAAAACTAACAGCTGTGCAGCAAACTCAGAGGGCAACCAGTTGAGAATGGAGCAAGAAGACAGAAGGATCTGGGGGCAAAAAGGAGATTCCACACAATACATAGAGTGATCAAGAGTTTGGAGGGGAAAATGAGGATATGATAAAGATATATCATGTAACAAAAAGAAGGGGGGAAATGAAAGCAATGAAAAACTACTGGAAACAAAAAAAGATACACAATGAAGTCATGATCCGAATGTAAAGTATCTGGTTCAAATTAGAACAAGCAATCAGTGGGTTTCATGAAGATAAGTGAAATGGATTATAAACAATAAAAAGAAAGATTAAGAAGCTAGTAGATTTTTTTTACGGAGAAGGCAATGGCACCCCACTCCAGTACTCTTGCCTGGAAAATCCCATAGACGGACTGAGCGACTTCACTTTCACTTTTCACGACTTCACTTTCACTTTTCACTTTCATGCACCGGAGGAGGAAATGGCAACCCACTCCAGTGTTCTTGCCTGGAGAATCCAGGGACAGAGGAGCGTGGTAGGAGGCCGTCTATGGGGTCGCAGAGTCAGACACGACTGAAGCAACTTAGCAGCAGCAGCAGCAGATTTTTTTAAGGCATAAGAATCTTCTATTTTTTTTAAGAAAGTGTGAGAAACTCAGGGAAAAACAAAAATCTATTTCAAAGTTATAATACACATCTGAAGGAAACTAAAAGGGAATGATTTTGAAGAACTGGTGACTTTCAAGAAAGAGCTATCCATTTGAACATCTCTTTTAAGTGGTGTGGAACCATGACATTGGAAACAGAAAGAAATAAATAGCTTTGCACTGAACATTTCCCTACTAATAATACAAAAGCTAAATATCAATTTTTAACAATTCAAGTCAACTTGCAAATATCAAGCATAGGAAACTTAATCTGATTATAGAATAAACAAAAATGTTATAAAACTTGATGTTGTCAAAATAAAACTAGAGCCAACCCAAGATGGGAGGCAGAAAGAAGAATAGAGAAGAAAAGGTAGGGCATAGCTGTGGAAGTGAGAACAGGTGATTACTGCTTTTCATTATAAATCTTTATTCTATAGGCATTATTTTGAGAAAAATATCTTTGAATGTTTTAAGGAGTAAACTGTTACCAGTGCAAATGCTACAAAGAGGCTAAGTGAGAAGGAGCTAGATTTCACCTCTAATGTCACAGATAGCCTTGAAAAGGACCATTTCACTAGAATACTAGAATGGAAACCAGAGTACGGTGGGTAGGGAAATGAAAACTTGAAGAAGACAAGTATATCCAGCAGAACTCTTAAGGACAGAAGAAAAGAAAGATTGCTAACAAGAGGAATTAAAATGAAAGGAAAGGTTTTTGTCGCTATTTTTATTGACATGGGGGAAAAAACCTAAGCATGTTTTTAATCTGATTGAGGTAAAGAAGGGATGACAGGTGATGAAATCCCGAGCACAGGGTGAGGAATCAGCCTTGTAAAGAAGAAAGGATATCTATTGTGAAATGCAAAGAAACCAGGTAGGGAGGGGGCTTCCCTGGTGGCTCAGCAGTCAAGAATCCGCCTGCCCTGTGTCACAAAAAGTCAGACATGACTGAGTGACTAAGCGTGCAAGATGTAGGCAGGATGCGACAGGGAAGCAGAAAGGTAGTGAGATCCAGCTAACAGGGTCACAGAGAGCTTCTATCCACCAACAAAGTTTATTTTGACCACTCTCAGTACACTGCAAGTTCAACTGGAAAACAATCAAATGGGAAATTTGGCGGTGGGTGGGGTGGGGGGGTGGGGAGCGAAAAACATAAACATTAGCTGACATTAGAGATTATGCCATCCAAAGCTGGCATCATCCAAAGCTGGGTGATCAACGTAAAAATGTATGTGCCAAAATCAGTACTTTAAATTTGGGGATAACATCAGCTGTATCCTCTGAATTATGAATTAAGGTCACTACCTTATGTATTTCAATTCTAGAACTACTTTTTTGCCCTGTGTTCTGTGTTTTTCAAATTCATCTACTTACTATGGTAGGTTGTTGTTTGGCTACTAAATATTATGAATAGAAATCTATGTTGATGACAGATTTTTAAAATGTACCTTGAATAACTAGTTCTTTTTCAAATGAGTTACATGAATTAACAGGAAAAAATGGTTGATGTTATTTCAAAATGTAGAGGCCTTAGCAAAATTTATCTAACGCTTTTTGCTTTTTACATTTCTATTAATGACCTTCTATCCTAAAGTGATTCTTCCTCTGGGCAATTATGCTGCTGAAACAGTATTATGTTGCTCCATGTCTGGCTTACCCTAAGTCACCTGAAGCCTACAGACAGATTTTAATAAAATGAATACATATTTTTCCTCCAAAGGTTTTACTTTAAATTATAACTAAAGTCATCATTTTGAGACCACAAAAATATGTACCATCATTAAAAATGAAACAATAGCAAAGCGTTATTTTGAAGCAAGCTGACTGGGTTAAAAAGTCCTAGGAATAGAACTAAATCTGTGATGACCACTGATGTGCATGGGTCATCACTAAGGCAGCCCCAGCTTAGGAACACAAGGATGGCAGGGGAAAATCTCAGTGAGCTTAAAGGGAAGTATTTGTTGAGCAGTTTCCATTGTGTGTCCTGGATTACTGGAGCATGATATGGTCAGTCTCTACCGTAACACCACACAAACCAGACTGAAGGCTGTTTACAATACCCTGGGCAATTTGAAACTTTGACATTTCAACAATGGCATCAACTGACTAAAACATTTTGAGTAATGTAATCAACTGTGATTTATTACCTCACATGAATGTGTTTCTAGCTTATAAATAGGCTACCACTGATCCATTTTATCTCACACATAATGAATCTGTGGTCTTGGTACCAGTCAGTATTAAAAAATTACAAAGCATGTTTTAGAGTTGAAATAGAACTTTATTTCCATCATCTCATCAGCCACCTTGCTGTATCAGTGTACAATCATTGCTATTCTGCCCATTTCTGGTCCTCAGTAAGCCTCACTCATTAGTTTTACCCTTGTCTCTAGAAGACTTCCTAAATCACAGCCTATTCGTATACCCTTGGTATAGTCTTCGATGTATCTTTCAGGATAACATTTCTATGCTTTTTTCCTATGTTGGTGCACCCACATATGTTGTGTTCACACTCAGATTATTTATTATTCTGATCTACCCTTTGATCCACACTCTCGCATGCTGACATTTCTCTCAGGTTGAAATCCAGATTTCATTTCTGGATTAGCTTTCTTCTATGCTATCCTATGGAGAAGGCAATGGCACCCCACTCCAGTCCTCTTGCCTGGAAAATCCCATGGATGGAGGAGCCTGGAAGGCTGCAGTCCATGGGGTCACTGAGGGTCGGACACGACTGATCGACTTCACTTTCTCTTTTCTCTTTCATGCATCGGAGAAGGAAATGGCAACCCACTCCAGTGTTCTTGCCTGGAGAATCCCAAGGACGGCAGAGCCTGGTAGGCTGCCTCTATGGGGTCGCACAGAGTTGGACACGACTGAAGTGACTTAGCAGTATGCTATCCTAATGAAACTGCTCTGTACTTTTATACATGAACAGCTTGCTTTGTTTCTTAGAGGAAGAAAACTTCTTCCCCTAAGAATTAGCAGTAACACTGGTTTCATTCAAATGTTTGCTTCTGAGCTCTTAAGAACTGGCTTTTATTACACTCAAACTTGTTGTTTTCTATTAGGTTCCACTCTCTAGGTACCAGTTTGCTTCTTCTCTACTCTACTTTTCCTCAGTTCTTGGCTGCTTAAATTGTTTCTAGAACAGGCTGTCCTTCTCCAACTTTTCCACTTAAAAATTCTGATTATCTAAAATTTAATTCCATTTTCTTATATTTTCTAATTCATATATTCACTGTATCACCGAGGAAGCTGAAATTAAGTATATATTACTCATCAGCTAAAAAGTTCAGAGCACACATACACACAAGTGTAGAAGAAAAGGAAAAAACCTAAATAAATTCTGGTTCTCTTTCTTATCTAGTTTAAGCCTTATAATCCAATGACTCTGATCAAACTGAACTCTATGCATAACCAGAAGCATCCATCACTGTCACAAAGAGATATTAGGAAGGAAAAAGGCAGGAGGTGTATGTACAATCCATGCACATATATTTAAATTACATATTGCCCAAGAGTTTTCCCTCATAAAAGCAGACAACTTTTCTGTAAATGGTACTTACATGTGTATATGACACACAATTAACTTGCTCCCAAGTTAATGGTTTAAACAGCAAAAAATCAAAACTTTAGAAACCAGGCTTGATTTCCATGAGTCGTAGGCCATAAGACCAAACATGCCACAGAAACAAATGAAGACAAAGCTGTTAATAGCACTGTGAGTTGAATCTGACATGGATCATCCTAACAGGCCACAACCGAAAAGTAAAACTGGCAAAAGAAGAAGTCGTGTCAAACCACTGTCATGGGAAGTGATACACAGAGGGGATGAGAGTGGGGGATGGGGAAAGAAAGAAACGTAAGATAAATCCAGAAGAGGCTTTTATGAACCAATAATGATCAAAGAGTCGGACACGACAGAGCGACGAACACACTGGTCAAGGAGCAACAGCGACATGCCAATATCGGATGATATAATTAACTCTTTGCGTTGGAGGGCAAAATCAAGCCAACAACAGGAACTCCATACAAGTAACATGTCTTCCCCTAAATCCCAAAGAAAACAATTCACCATTAAAATGTCTCTGATGTACAATCATGAAGTGACGCAATTAGCCACCTTGAAGATCAGCCCTAAACAGAACAGCAAAGACTTACACCCAGAGTAAATAAAAACTTGAAGGAAGTTACAGAGGCACAACAGGAGAAACATCTTCCTAACAAATATCCTTCTACCATACTGTCCTATTATTTCAGATATTCATGCAGAGAATAAATAGTCAAATCAATATGACCCAGAAAACATATTTTCATTCAATGGCATTTGGCCTCAATGGCTTCTTAGATCTCTTTTCTCAAAAAAAAAAGAGGACATAATTTTATATACAGAAAACAATCAAGAAACATACCTGTGTTTTCCTTAGCAGTGACAGAGGTCAAAAGGAAAAGCTTAAGATTCATAGACAAAGAATATTCTGAACTGATACAAACTGCATTAGCTGGAAGAGAATATTTATAAAACTAATTCTTTCAGACAATTTTAACACTGAATTGAGTATGGTACACAATACTTCAAACAACTGATCTCCTTAGGACCACAGGTTCAAACATGCATAGGTGATTTTATTTGCCTAAAACAACAGATGGCTTCCCAGGTGGCACCAGTGGTAAAGAATCTGTCTGCCAATGCAGGAAATGTGAAAGAAGTGGGTTCCATCCCTGGGTTAGGAAGATCCCCTAGAGAAAGGAATGGCTACTCACTCTGGTATTCTTGCCTGGAAAATCCCCTGGACAGAGGAGCCCAGAGGGCTACAGTCCACAGGGTCACAAAGAGTCAGACGTGACTGAAGCAACTGAGCACACACGCACACAAAACCCCAGGTAAACTGATGCCACACAGCTAAGTGTAGGAAGTTGAAAGAAATCCCATTCCACGAAAAGTGATGTTTTCTTTTAAAGTAGCAACACTGTGCTTTTAGCCAAACACTTAGCCATTGTATTATTCCAGACACAAATGGTCATTTCATAGACACCTGTGAATTGGGCAGAGCCCTGAAATGTTCTCCCACTAGATGCTTGATTTTTCTTTTCTTCCCTTACCTGATAATGAGCCTGGGCTTGCTGCGCTGAGTTCAAGGTGACATTGCAGAGCTTGCAGTACAGGGGCTTACATAGCTCCTCCAGGGCAGTGTCTTGTTCCCCTCCCTTAGGTGGCTCTTCTTCTCCAGCCAAAGGCAAGGAAGCCTCCTGCCCAAAAGGCTTCTGCGGTGGAAGCTGCAAGGCTCCTGTAGACCTGGCGGCCACTGACATAGGAGGAGAGGATGAGGGCCGCTTAGGCGGAGGAAGCCCGGCGTGTTGCAAGAGGATCATTGGGTAGAAAAGCCTTGGGCATCATCCAAAGGATGAGGAGAAGTCAGGTCTTCAAATCTGAATCAACAGCAAATATTGAAACAAAAAAAAACTTAAAAATGTGTCATCAGCAATATGATATGTAAATGACCACATCATAGGTTCCTTCCTCTACTTCTCTAAACTATCTCTGGGACTCCCTTTCTTTTCCCTCATTCCCTCACTTCCCCCATCTGTTAATCCACATTGACACAACACTCTTCCACTGAGAAGAGCTTTATGGATTTGGCTTGATTTTGCCTGGCACAGTTCCAACTGCAGTCCCTCTGGCCCATGAACATTAATAGCATTGCATCCATGGCTAATTAAATCTAAAAGTCACATGACTGAAATGAACATCAAAGGTCACCCAGTCCAGACCCCTTCCCTCAGGCACACTTAAAACACTCTTGATGATAATCATACATAGACAAAAAAAAAAAAAAAATCCCACCAGCAGAGAACCTTAGCAAATATCCCCTTTTCATGCAAACTATCTTTGCATCCAAATAATATCAAAAACAGTGAAATCAAGAGTGTCACTGTTCAAACTACTGCAAACACTTCTAGAACTAGCTTAACTATCCAGGAACTCTATATATCTAATAGCTAATATTAGACATATACTCTAATATCTTGGAAAAACTCTTGAGTCACTAAATGTGACAAAAATAAATAAACATGTACCTTCTGATCAACTAGTAATACCAAAAAAATTGATTTGAATCTTCAAAGTGGAGGTTGCAAACAACCTGAAGGCCACATGCAGCCACAGATGTGCTCTGTTTGGAATACACAGTGTTTCATTTTGCTTTCATTTTTAAATTGAATTGGTTGTCAACATTTCAAAATCAAAAGATTTGTGGCTCCTCTTGATAAAAGGGGGATCTGACAACACTTGGACCATAGTCCTACATGGGCAACAATAGCTAGTGAGTATTGAGAGGCACTGTCCTGGGTACCCAAGCTTGTCTTCTCTAGGCCGCCTCAAGTGCCCACTCAGCCTGCTGCTTCTATTCATATTACATGCCTGTGCCCCACAGGCTCAAGTTGAAGACCCCACCTCATGTAGCCTTAGATTGATTCATTAATCTCCTATAAAATCAGAGTATTTTATTTCTCTCTCTAGAGTAAATTTTGAGATAAGGATTTTAATTTGGGTTAATTGGAATCGTGGAAACTCAAAGCGCATAGTGTGGTTCATTTTGAGATACTCAAGATTAGAAGTTGCCATCTGGGTCAGAGGCAGGAGAAACAGGTAAAACTGAACTGGGATTGGAACACACTGGGTTTTTCTGAGGGAAACAATAGAGACTATGAGAGAAAGCAAATAGTTGAAAAGACTGAGGAACTAGAATTATACTGGGGCCCTGGCAGTATGATCCAGTACCCCACTGGACGCTTACTTCATGCACTATTTGATGTAGGTAATTCTCCAGGCCAGAATACTGGAGTCGGTAGCCTTTCCCTTCTTCAGGGAATCTTCCCAATCCAGGGATCAAACCCAGGTCTCTTGCACTGCAGGCGGATTCTTTACCAGCTGAGCCACAAGCAAAGCCCAAGAATCCTGGAGTGCGTCTATCCCTACTCCAGTGGATCTTCCTGATCCAGGAATCAAAATGGGGTCTCCTGCATTAAAGGTGATTTCTTTACCAACTGACCTATGAGGGAAGCCCCTAACCCTGAGTATCTCAAAATGAACCACACTATGCGCTTTGAGTTCCCACGATTCTAACTGACCCAAATCAAAATCCTTATCTCAAAATCCTCTATTCCTTCCACTTTCAATACTATTAAAACCTCTTTTTGGTCAATAGAACATAGCTATTTTAAGTGCCAAAATTTTCCATCTGCAATAGAAAAGTATAGGTTTTATGATAATAGATTTACTGAAATCAACCAAGAACAATTTTGAAAAGTTAAGTCTCTTTTACCACATTTAATAAGTATCTACACCTGTAAATTTCAACCAAATAACAGTTTTTGTACTAAATTCAGGCTCTTAGAGCAGGAGAGGTCATCAGTGCAATGGGAAAATAATGTACTAAATGGCAAAGTACATACATCATTATTCATAGTATTCAACAATATTTCTTATTGTTGAATATAAGCATATATTGTTGATATAAGCATATAAGCATATTGTTGAATAAGCATATAAGCATATTGTTGAATAAGCATAATATTTAGAAAAACAATAATGTTATTTTATTCTCAAGCAGAAATATGCTGTCCATACCTCTGAGAATATTTTTTAAAAAGCAATACAGATTTAGAACATTTAAAAAGTCAGGTTCTCTATAATCACATTATTCCTCTCAATTAAACCAAGTAAAGACATTCAGAAAGCAAAGGCAAATACGGATATTTTAAAAAAGAAAACTACGGGGACAAAGACCCCTTTTTAAAAACTTTAACTACCTAATCATGACAATTAGTAATATTAGAAGACTACATATACCACCTGTACAGAAACAAAAGGATACCAAAGTGCCAATGACAAGCTGCCAGCTCAGAGATAAATGATGGAGGAGGATGTTAAAACATCTTGATAAAGGAAATACACAATATAAAGAGAAAATCAAATGTTACCAATGGCCTAGACATGTCTGGACTTGTTTTAGAAAAGTTCACTCCCACTTGAGGAAATACCAGCATGTGTCTCCCCCAGCGTTGTCTACAGGCTTCCATCATAATAAAGGCCTGATAAAATCTCCTGAATTGAAGAAAAAATTCTCATACAGTACAAACTTACCCACTATCACATTTTACCTTTTAATGTTTAAAGAATACCTAGATAGTCCAAAATTCTTTCTTGTAATATTTAACAATCAAAATGATGTCAACTCCCCCAAAAGTATCTATACAAGACAATTACATCAGGTATTACTATACTTGCAAAAAAAAAAAAAAACTAGCATAAAATAAAAATCTAAAAACAAAGCCTTCAGTGAAAGCAGATATGGTGGAATATAAAGAGATTCAAAGCATATAGGACTCAGGTCTGTTCAACTACTGCATTAAATTAAAAGAAACTAACTTGACGCCTGATGTAAATAAAATATTCCTCAGATCATAAAAGCCATTCAATTTAATGCTTGAAGTAGCATAAATGAAGGATTTATGGTGGTTAATGTCCTGGTATGGAAAGAGTTGAGGGGACAATAAAGAAAATCAAAGCTTCTCAGTCTACCCTGTTTAAAGAAAAGGAATGATCATATAGCATAGTTTTCATGATCGAACTAGGGCCTACTCTTCACATACTGCATTAAAGACAACCACTTTCTCATTTGGAGAAATCTTCGGAGGAAAGGAAAGACAACAAGAGAACAGGTTACTAGCACCTCAGGAAACTAGGTAAGTCTGTAACTGGGAATTCCGAAAATGAGGGAAAGACGGTGAGCATTATTCAGAGGTCATCAGAACACAGCGAGAAGGAATGAGAGAGGAAAATAAAACAATAATCAGTTGTAAGGTATATCACAGAAGGAAGACCCAAAAGAACGAAAGAACCTGGGGAAGAAGAGGCCTTGGTGAACTGGTGAATGTTCTCCAGTCTCAGTTATGACTGGCCCGAATCCTAGGAAACCTTTCACATATTTGAATCAGAGCTACATATACTTCAGCATCGCCCACATATATCTTACATTTCTAAAACGTGCATGCATACACAAGAGAGCGCACTCACATATACATACATACACGCACACACACACATACACGCACACACACACACACACGCACACACACACACATACACGCACACGCACTCACGCACCCATGAGGATGCCATCACGAAAGATGGAATCCCGGGTCTCCCACGGGGCGGGGGCAAGCGCTAGGGCCAAGGCAGCTCCACAGCTAGAGGATCCAAACAGTACACGTGAAATGCTTTAAAAACAAACAGATAAATAAAAGCACCGCAAGCCGGTCACGTGGAGGGCAGGTGGAAAGACCGCACCGGAAAGGAACTGCTAGCCTGGTCGCTCTGGTGCTCCTAAATGTCCTAAATGCCCCGAGGCTCGCGATCGCCCGCACTTACCGGAACCCCCGGGACGCGCCGGGAGTCTGGGCGCCGCGCCTGCCCCGGACGCCCGCCGCCGTCAGTCCTCCACGCCTGGCTCGGCCCGATTCTACTCCGCCTCCCTCCGCGTAACTTTCTCGGCTGGCCGGGCAGAGCCCCCTCCACAGCTGAAGGCTGACTGTCAAAAGTCAGTCCAAACGGACCCACAGGGAAACAGCTGCAGGAAGTGACTGCGGAATCGGGAGGCGGCGGAGGAGGAGACTGAAGGCGCCGGCCCGGCGTCGCCAGTGCGCATGTGCTTGGTGGAGCAGGGCCCGCGGCGGCGGAGGAGGCTCCAGCACGCCGGGAGGGTGGGGTGCACACCCGGCAGGTGCCGGGACTGTGAGCGCAGCGGCTCTGAGCCGGCGTGGGGGACAAAGGCACGAGTCCCAGGGAGGACGCACCACCGCCAGTCTTAAGAGTTTGTTCATCCTATAACCTGGAAAGTTGATCCAGAGCAGAAACCTGGGCAGAGTTTTCGCAACTTTCATCTCCTGTCACTGAGATCCAAAGCCTTTTTCATTCCAGCCCTGCCCTCCGTCCGCTGATTGCCTGCTAAGAGTGGCAGAGGGGAGCTGCCAGAATATCCAGGATCGTCCCACCTGCTGCGACAGAACCTTTAAACTGCTCCTTTCTCCAGGATGAAGGAAGAATAGCGCGCTGCTGCCAACTCAGAGGTCTCCAATCACACAAGAAAACATGTACGCAGACTTGCCCTCTACGTAACAGCAGAACTGGCAAGACATGTGGTGTTGGAGAAGACTCTTGAGAGTCCCTTGGACTGCAAGGAGATCCAACCAGTCCATTCTGAAGGAGCTGGGATTTCTTTGGTAGGAATGATGCTAAAGCTGAAACTCCAGTACTTTGGCCACCTGATTCGAAGAGTTGACTCATTGGAAAAGACTCTGATGCTGGGAGGGATTGGGGGCAGGAGGAGAAGGGGACGACAGAGGATGAGATGGCTGGATGGCATCACTGACTCGATGGACGTGAGTCTGAGTGAACTCCGGGAGTTGGTGATGGACAGGGAGGCCTGGCGTGCTGCGATTCATGGGGTCGCAAAGAGCTGGACACGACTGAGCGACTGAACTGAACTGAGAGACCTTCTCTGGCACACCACCACTCCCCACCCCACCCTCAACCTCACCTGCATGACAAAAAAGGCTAGGAAGAGATTGGCTGAGGCTATAATGTCACATCCTTTCACAGTCAACCTCAGCACATTCAGGGTTGACATTGAGAGATGAGCTGAGCCAAGTATTAATGTTAAAATTCTGTTAACTTGTAAATTTTTCCATAGGACTATTTGGGGGTAAAATATTCATAACATAAATTTTGACCATTTTTAACTGTTAGTTCAGTGCCACTAAGTACATTCACAACATTGTGTGCTTATTTTTTAAGCATTACAGTAAGTCCTCTATATATGAGCCTTCAAGTTGAGAGCTTTCCAAAGATACCAACATGGGTTCCGTCAACCTCAAGTTTGAGTGAAATTGTAGCTTGTGCTCCAACTCCTATTGCTGAGGATCTTTCAGCTCTTCCATCTCCCACCTCCTCTCCCTCCTCTAGTCAGTAACTCTTTTTGTCTGTTCACTGGATGCCAGGCCCTGTATGGCTGCTATTATAGTGTACTACCTTACTTTTCAAGGTAGTGTACTGTAAGATTTAAAATGTTTTCTTTATTCTTTTTGTTTATTTTTATATATTATTAGAAAAGTATTATAAACCTATTATAGTGCACTACTATAAAGCTGACTGTGTTCTTTGGGTACCTAAGGCTAACTTTGTTGGACTTACAAACTTATTGTCAGAATGGAACTTGTTCATATGTAGGGGACTTACTGTAATTAAAATGTCAATGAGACCTATTTATAGCAAGATGTACCCTGCTGCTGCTGCTGCTAAGTCACTTCAGTCATGTCCGACTCTGTCCCATCAGGCTCCACCATCCCTGGGATTCTCCAGGCAAGAACACTGGAGTGGGTTGCCATTTCCTCCTCCAGTGCATGAAAGGGAAAAGGGAAAGTGAAGTCGCTCAGTCGTGTCCGACTCTTCGGGACCCCAAGGACTGCAGCCTACCAGGCTCCTCCGTCCATGGGATTCTCCAGGCAAGAGTACTGGAGTAGGGTGCCATTGACTTCTCTGAAGATGTACCCTAGTAGTAGGCAAATACTGCAGGAAATTAAGGCAGTTTCTTTGGCTGAAACACACCATCCAATACTACCAAGGACAAACCAAATTGACTCTTTTCTAGAAATTACTTAATTAATACAATGGTTGCTTAGCAATCACCCAAAGCTAGTGTATGCAGGCCCTTTATGGAGAATAACTCATCATGCCTAGGTAGACAACTAACAGTTTTTCTGAATTAATTTTCTGTTTATGCATACATACTTTGAGCTTCTCTAGTGGCTCAGCAGTGAAGAATCTGCCTGCAACGCAGGAGACGTGGGTTTGATCCCTGAGTGGGGAAGATCCCCTGGGCATGGCAACCCACTCCAGTATTCTCGCCTGGTGAATCCCATGAAAAAATTGCATTAAATCTGTAGATTGCATGGGGTAGTGTTGTCATTTTAACAATATTAATTCTTCCAATCCATGGACACAGTATATCTTTCCATCTGTTTGTGTTGTCTTCAATTTCTTCCATCAGCATCATAGTTTTCTGAGTACAAACAAGTCTTTTACTTCATTAGGTAGGTTTATGTCTAAGCATTTTATAGTATTTTTTTCAGTAAAAACATTCACAAGTGATCATTTTTACCATCCTGTTAAACAGACTAAGCAAAAAGGCAGTTTTTTTCAGGTGAAATGCTTTCAATAAATGCTGCAGTATTAACTAATAAATTCAGAAAATAAGCACCTTCCAACTTTATATCTGATAAATTTCACCACATTTATTAATCTTTTCAGTTGCTATTCTGTTCACTAAAAACTAATCATCTTGTTGAAAATATTTTTGTTTGTACTTTGCAGATAAACATGAATTCACAAACATTGTAAACAAAAATCAGTGAGAGGTTAGATCAATGTTTGTCTTCAACATGTTTGAGTACAAGTTTTGAGCATATAAAAAGGGGTCCTTCAACAGTTTATTTTTAAAAGTTCAATTGTTTCAGCTTGGATACCAATTTTTGAAGCAAAACATATTTTAGCAGAATCTACAGTACCAAATCATCATCAAACTTTCTCCTATTCCATAGCATCATTGTCTGCAAGAATTCTGAAATTAATTCCAAGGCAGCTTTAATTATTTCATCTTTGTTTACAATTTTTAGTGATTTTTCTTTACAATTTGTGTGGGGTTTTTTTGTAAAAACCACTAAAAGATGGATCATTTTGTGTAGTTACTCTGACTTTATCCCCCTAAGTCACACTAAGGTTCAAGCTATTTTGAAGTCAAGTGAAGTCACTCAGTTGTGTCCGACTCTTGCGACCCCATGGACTGTAGCCTACCAGGCTCCTGAGTCCATGGGATTTTCCAGGCAAGAGTACTGGAGTGGGTTGCCATTTCCTTCTCCAGGGGATCTTCCCGACCCAGGGATCGAACCTGGGTATCCCGCATTGTAGGCAGATGCTTTACCATCTGAGCTACCAGGGAAAAACAGTTAAAATGAAAAAGACTGACAGTAACAAATGTTGGCTAGGATATGGAACAACTGACACTCTCATAAACCACAGGTAGGAGAGTAAAATGATACAACCAACAAAAACAGTTCTCCCATTTCTTATAAATTTAATAATATACTGCCTATAGACTCTGGCATTTCACTCCTAGATATTTACACAAGTCAATAAAACCAATGTCCATGAAAAGATATATCCGTAATTGCTCATATCTTGATTTGCAATATTCCAAAATGGAGAAAAGACAACGTTCAACATTGAGTGAGCCAATAAAATAAAAAGTAAATGTTATTGAAAGGTTGTTGCTATTTTGCACCTTCCTAAAAATAAGACTTATACTTGAAGAAGAAGCAATGCAAGGTCCTATACTGCTCACCAAATAAGCATGTGCTACTCCACATTTCCCTAGACACTTGCAGTTAAATGACCCTTGTGATTGACTTTGGGCTGGGAAAGAAAATAATGTGTGTCAGTTCAATTCAGTCGCTCATTCGTGTCCAGCTCTTTGCAACCCCATGAATCGCAGCACGCCAGGCCTCCCTGTCCATCACCAACTCCCGGAGTTCACTCAGACTCACATCCATCGAGTCAGTGATGCCATCCAGCCATCTCATCCTCTGTCGTCCCCTTCTCCTCCTGCCCCCAATCCCTCCCAGCATCAGAGTCTTTTCCAATGAGTCAACTCTTTGAATCAGGTGGCCAAAGTACTGGAGTTTCAGCTTTAGCATCATTCCTACCAAAGAAATCCCAGGGCTGATCTCCTTCAGAATGGACTGGTTGGATCTCCTTGCAGTCCAAGGGACTCTCAAGAGTCTTCTCCAACACCACAGTTCAAAAGCATCAATTCTTTGGCACTCAGCCTTCTTCACAGTCCAACTCTCACATCCATTCATGACCACTGGAAAAACCATAGCCTTGACTAGACGGACCTTTGTTGGCAAAGTAATGTCTCTGCTTTTGAATATGCTATCTAGGTTGGTCATAACTTTCCTTCCAAGGAGTAAGCGTCTTTTAATTTCATGGCTGCAGTCACTTCTAACTCAAAGTTTTTAAGAGCCAGTATGTGATCCTCCAATTTGGATGCCAGGTTTTGAGAGAACAGTCACAATACAGAAGCAAACTAGATTCTTGAGTCCCTGTTTGGGTCAGAGCTACCCTGGAAAGTCAGTGGACCCACAGTTGACTGATCAAGTGAAAAATAACCACAGTACTGTTAAGCCACTAGGATTTTGAGGTTAATTTGCTCCCATGCATAACTTAGCATCCGAGTACATTCTATGATTTTTGATTACTGCTGACTCTCTCTACTATGATGACAGTAATGTTCTTATTTTCTGCCAATGAGGTGGTCTTCAGGGACAATGCCACTTACTCATAACCTTTGATCAGTTCAGTTATTTTCTTTATTTGAGTGAGAATAATTTACATATTCATAAGTTTTGAGCTTATACATCAAATTTTCTTTTGCCAGTTCCAATGGGTGGCCCTAATTAAAAATACTATTTTAAAGGTATAATATTTCATTTTTATCAAGAAAAACAGAGGCACTAGAGTAATTTTTAAAGCAGAATTTCAAGTATATTTATATTACAAGGGAACTCACTGCCATGGAAAGTGAAACTAAAGTTTCATATTTATAAACAAAAGATTTAATTATAGGAAATTACATTAGAAAGTTGAGCTTATTTGTGAGAAAATTTTTTTCTATAAATGTACATTAATAAACAAGTATACAAACAAATGCATGCAGGGGTTTGAAAAGAGGCCACCTTTTCAAAATAGTATATGTATGAACATCTGCTGGCTGACTGAGAAATCACATGGTCTACATCTAGGGGGCAGGGTATGGATGATAGAGAGGAATTGGGTTTACAGCAAAAACGTACACAATTAGAAGGGGGCAAATAGACAAGGTTTCCTTAATGATACAAAAGTCCAAATTTCCCAGTAATTACCAGTATATAAAAATATTAAAACATAAAAAATTAAACCTATGTAAAGCATAAAACTGGTAAAAGACATAAAACACAACACAAAATAACTATTGATTTTTCTTGTGGACTTCTGTGATAAAACGTTTCAATAAAAAATATTCACAATTTCCCCCCAAAATCTTCACATAAATTTAATGCTTCAGAAAGATGGGACATGTTAATTCTTTGGTTTTAAGTATACATAGTTCATTGATATATAAACTCAGAAATAGAATTACCTCAATTTGAGAAGCATTACTCCAATTTCCCTAAGATTATCCTTGTATTATGCTGGTACATCTGAACAGTTTCAATTTTGATGGATTCTGTAGATTTCTCATGTCAATGCTTTCACTTACTGGTATTTTGGTTTTTAGCCATCAGTTTACATTAAGGGGTACCAAACAGTCCAGGTTGCTATAATAAAATATCATAGCCTGGATAGATTAAACAACAGTCCTCTCTCACCTCCCCTCTTAAATCACTCACTTGGAAAAATCCAGCTGCCATGTTATAAGGATACCCAGGCAGCCCCGTGCAGAGACATGATGAAAAGTTAATACCATCTGCCAACATTCAGGAACCAAGACCATCAGCCTTAGCCAACAGCCACGTGATAAGCTATCTTGGAAATGGATCTTGCAGCCCCCATCAAGCCCCCCTTCAAACTGCAGCCCCAGTTGATATCTTAATTTAGCCTTATGAGAGATCCTGAGCCAAAACCACCCAGCTACACTCCTAGTTTCCTGACCCTCAGAGATAATAAATTCCTGGTATTTTAAGCAACTAAGTTTTGAAGTAATTTGTTAATACAGAATAGGTCATTTATTTATCTGCCTCCCTCTTTCTTTTGACTGTAGGAATCCTAGATTCAAATATGAGGCTCACCTCCAAAATTTATACAGGACTTTCAGCACTTTTGTGTTCTAACATTATTTTCTTATTTTTATTTTTCTCTTCTCTCAATTTCCTCTTCTTTTTATTTAATTTTATTACAAAAGCCACCTCAAGTAGCTTTTATGAGAATGAGGTAAAGTATTTTTTATGACAAAATGAAGAAAAATAACCAAAAGAAGATAACAAAATATAAGCAAAAAAGTTAACATTCCATGTTACACCTCCGTTTGAAGCTTTCTTCAACATGGAAGAAGCAAAGTTTTATGTAGGCTTTCTTAAAGGATTTGAATATAAGTTCTAAGTAGGAAAAAATAAAAATATGGAACAGAAGTATAAGCTATATGAAATGAACTTTATATTTTATCCTCTGAGTAGTGATTACAAATCACTAGTCCATAAAGATAATTTCAACAATCTGCAAGAAAATAAGAAAAATGAGAGAATGCAATCAATTTTCCATTAAATTAATTTAACTTAAATTTGATTGTATTGAGATTATGGTCCTTCTGTGCTGTGCTGTGCTGTACTTAGTCTCTCAGTCATGTCCAACTCTTTGCAACTCACGGACTGTAGCCTGCCAGGCTCCTCTGACCATGGGATTCTCCAGGCAAGAATACCAGAGTGGACTGCCACACCCTCAGCCAGGATGTTCCTTCTAACCTTGATGTATTTTCTTTTAGGAAACAATAATTATAGTGTATTGTGGTTTTTTAAATGTTCTTAATCCCACAATTTCCCCATTTCTCCCAACATGTATGTGTTTTTGTTTGGTTATGTCTTATTAAATGTTCCCTGTGCATGAAACAACGACGTGCAGAAACCACTGCTCCTAGAGAAGTACTGAAGGATAGTGGGAGAGATGGCAGGGCAACGTATGAGGGAGAAAAGCATTCATATTTTCATATTTTTATAACATGAACTCCAGAAGATAAAGATCAACCAGCATGTATCTCAGGCCCTCTCTCAACCCCAATCTGGTTGAGTTTCAATGTTCCAAAGCAGTAGACAGTTTCCTACCTTTGCCTGTCTGGCCTGTGAAGACAGTATAAACAATTATGTAACACTTTTTTCCACTTAATTTTATTTTTAGTTGAAAGAATGTCTTCAGAAAATATATGTACTGTTTCAATTACCTAGAACTGCTAGGCATAATGAACAAATTCTATTTAAAATAGAATTTCAAGCTTGGAGAATCCCTGGAGAATCCCACGGTCAGAGGAGCCTGGCAGGCTACAATCTGTGAGTTGCAAATAGAAAACTGACTGCGTTGGCTTCCTGGTGGCTCAGTGGTAAAGAATCTGCCTGTCGATGCAGGAGACATGGGTTTGTCTCCTGATCCAGGAAGGGCCCACATGCTGTGGAACAACTAAGCCCATTGCCACAACGATTGAGCCTGTGTACTCTAGAGCCCACGAGCCACAATAAAGCCCGTGGCCTAGAACTGGCACTCTGCAACAAGAGAACCACAACAGTGAGAAGACTGCACACAACCAGAGAGTGGCCCCTTCCGCTGCAACTAAAGAAAAGCCTGTGCAGCAATGAAGACCCAGCAGAGCTAAAGATAAAGAAATACTTTAAGGATTCCATTAAAAATTGTCTAAATTCATGGCAGGATTTTACACATGTGTCATCTTCCAATTACTAGATACAAAAATATCATTTCTATGAGATGGGCATCCTACATTTTTTTATGTTTTTAACAAGGGTCCCTTACAATACTGGGGAACTGGTGCAAGATGATTGTTTTTGGATAGGTTAGAGTGGCTTGAAAGCAGAAAATAGAAAAGAAAGAATGAAGTGCTTGGATCTTCTTTCCCATAATTCAAGCTTCTGGGAAAGATTCTTAACGGTGATAGACTCTCATTCTGACACATAGTATTTTATTTTCTTCATAAGGTTAAGCGGTTCCTTGCTGCTATCCCCAAATGAAATAAAATTGCCACACTTTTGAAGGTGAAATTCTTCCTTTTTTAGATTATCTGAAGAATGTGTTTATTAAATCTTATATCTTATTTATGAAATGACATAAATTTGTTAATTTTTAAATTATTAATTTAATTTATTAAATTAATAAATTTATTAGATAATTTCTGACTAATAATAATAAGACTAATTTCTGTAAACCACTCTAGAAAATCAGCTCTTTTTTCATAAAAAACGAGCTCCAGTATGCACAAGTAATATAAGTAGATATAAGTAGATGCAACTACAGCCTGCAATTTGTCATACAGGAGTCCAGCTATTCTGTATCTCCTGTGCGTTTTGAATATTTAAACATGCCTCCAGTACTTAGTGTACTATCCATCTCATTTTTACCTCCCCCAGCTTTAGGTTTCTTTATGACAAACTGTATATTGTGAACATATATCCTTCCTAATACCAGATATTGAATCCTTTTAATAATAGAAACATGTGTTGGGACTTAATTAGCAGGTCTCTTTTTTTTAATTGTGAGAGGATGAGGTTATGTCTGAAACAATTCTGCTACCTTTTAGCAGATAGACTTAAAAGAAGAATGGCAACCAGCTAACTTTATTTCTCCAAAAATTCTTTCACTATAATCTCCCACCCTTCAGGAATTGTTTTCTAGTCAAGGTTTTCATTCCTCTCAAGTCTGGAGACTAAACAAAGCTCAGGAAAGTAAATAGCAAAAAAAAAAATTACTGCATCTTAAAGATTGAAAGACCAAAAAAAAAAAAAATCTAAACTCAAGGCTTGAATTTATAAAAGAAGAAAGTAAGGCCCATGTGTCTTGATTAACGTCACACAACCACTTCCAAAAGAAGGCAGAATTAGAATCCAGGTCTCCTGGCACCAGCTTAGAGTTTCTTCTGTATAGGAATTCATGGTGTTGATGGTACAATTGCATAGAGAACTGGGGACAGGGAGAGCGATAATATATTCTAATAAATCATTCCCATTCTAATTTGGTACCTCTCAGAGGAAACTCTAAGGGGCCCTAAGCCTGGAAGGGCAGGAAGTCCTCCTTCCGGAGTCTCTTCCATCACAGCAAGCGCTGGCTTCAAAAACAACTTAATTTTACATTTGGCTTGAAAATCTAAAAATGATGTCATGACTGACCTACCCAGCCAACTTTTCCTTCAGGGCTGTAAGTTTTCTAAAAGTGAAATAAAAACCAAAGCAGTATTTTCCTTTGCACAGAAAGAAAAAGAAAGGGGGGGGGGGGGGGTGGAGGGAGAGAGAATGACACTATGATAGGCATATGACAAAGCCAATGAATAAATTAAATGGCATTTTCTGACCTTAATTTACTTAGTCTTATTTTAAATATCAAGGAATAAAGCCTATATCATTTTAAACCTTAAAAATCATCATTAGGAAAGCATTAATGAATTTTAAGCAGCTAGAGTACTTGAACCCAGGAGAGAGCAACATGGGACAGAGAGTATTCCAATTTGCACCACATTCTATTGCACTACCTTACAGTGTTCTGAAGTTTTAAAATTATGTAACTTTTTATACGCACAATTCCTTGAATTTTGTATCAGGTTCTTTCACTGACTTAGCTTTAATCCCACTATTGGTGGGATTGTACACTGGGACAGCCACTACTACCCCAAACAGTATGGAGGACCTTCAAAAACTTAAAAATAGAACCACTTTATGAGCCAGCAATTCCACTTCTGGGAATACGTCCAAAGAAAACAAAAACACTAACTTAGAAAGATATCTGCAACCCCACCTTCATAGCAGCATCATTAACAATAGCCAAGACATGGAAACAACCTCAATGTCCACTGATAGATGAATGGATGTTTACATATATACACTATGGAATATTATCCAGCCATAAGGGTGGGGGTCGGGGGTAATTGTCCAATTTGTGACAAAATGGATGGACCATGAAGGTGTTATACTAAGTAAAATAAGTCAGACAAAGACAAATACTGTACAATCTTCCTTATATGTGGTATCTTCAAAAAACAAATAAAAGCCCAAACTCCTAGAAAAAGAGATCAGACTTTAATAACCATAGGTGGAGGTGAATGGGGAAGGGAAATTGGAAGAAGGTGGTCAAAATGTACAAACTTCCTGTTACAAATAAGTACTAAGTGTGTCATATATTATACAACAGGATGATTTTAGCTAACATTGCTGTCCAATATATGACAGTTGTTTAGATAGTAAATCCTAAGAGTTCTCATCACAAGCAGACTTTTTTTCCTTTTTTCTTTTCTTCTTTCTTTCCTTGTTATTGATTCTGTACGAGAAGATGATTCACTGAACCTATTGTGGTAATTATTTTACAATATATGTAGATTAAACCATCATGCTGTATGCCTTAAACTTACACACTGATGTATGTCAATAATTTTTTCAATAATTTGGGGGAAAGAAACATTACAACATCAACTTTATTACACTAGATGGCAGCAAATAATTAGAAGGGCCAAATAAAAAACATTTGAGTATCACACAAACACTAAAGCACCGGAATGAGTGGAGACATAATGGTAATATCTGAGAAAGAAAAACAAAACCTGGCTGACTCATAAACATTTTTCAAGATTCATCATTTACTTATTCCTTCATTCAAAAAACATTAACAAATTATTAAACAAATACTTATGCTATAACAAAATACTGTGGGAGGACTTCCTCTCTGCTGATTTTATAATTCTTAGAAACCAAAGAGAATTTACTTTGTTGCTCTTGCACAAAGAGCTATGTTTTCGGAGTTTGAAGACTCCCTGTGTACTACAACTTTGATACATAGTATGTTCTCAGATTTTACTTCAGTTACTTGCTAGTTTCCAATCACAACATGCCCTCTCTTATGGCTGTAGTCTTTCATATGTTGTTCTCTACATCTGGAATTATGCCCAACTCCCCACCACACATATACACACACACCCCTTTGAAATGTTTTCTCTTTTCCTAAACTTCAGTGACCATAATACACATATCAGAGTTCACTCTTCTAAGTCCCCCGGCATTCTGAGAATGTCTATAATAGTGGGGAGTTCTGTGTTATACTTGACTGTCTTCACCACTAGACTGAGCAGTGTGTCAGTTTTATACAGTCTCTCACTGTCCAGCACAAACTTCTCTCAGACTTCTGTAAAATTTTGTTGAGTGATTTAGCTGTGTTACAGGGAATCAAACTTCTATGTTAGAGGTCTGCTTATGACTTACAAATGTAGATGCCAATATCTTATAATTCAGTGTGGTAGCATATGGATGGAGAAGGCGATGGCACCCTACTCCAGTACTCTTGCCTGGAAAATCTCTGGTAGGCTGCAGTCCATGGAGTCGCAAAGAGTCGGACACAACTGAGCAACTTCACTTTCGATTTTCACTTTCATACATTGGAGAAGGAAATGGCAACCCACTCCAGTGTTCTTGCCTGGAGAATCCCAGGGACGGGGGAGCCTGGTGGGCTGCCGTCTATGGGGTCACACAGACAGCAGCATATGGATAAGACTTTGTAAAAGTGGTCTATACACCAGAATTCTCTCCAAAATAGATTCAAGGTTCATGATGATATGTTGTTATATAATCCTAATACAAGCACATGTCTGAGATATCGTGGCTTCAGTTCTAGACCAGTGCAATAAAGCAAGTATCACAATAAAATGAGTCACCTGAAATTTTTAGTTTTCCAGCACATGTGAAATTTAGTTTACACATAATGCAATATTATGAGGGCAATAGCATTATGCCTAAAAAAGCAATATGCATATCTTGGGACTTCCATGGTGGTCTAGTGGCTAAGACTCCACACTCTCAGTGGAGGGGGCCCAGGTTCAATCCCTGGTCAGGGAACTAGATCACACATGCTGCAATTAAGAGTTCGCATGTCACAACTAAGGGTTCCACATAAAGATTCCACATGCTGCAATAAAAATATCCCTTGTGTTGCAACTAAAGATCTTGCATGCCTCACCAAAGATAGAAGATCCCACAATTAATACTCGGTGCAGCCAAATATATAAGAAAATATTTAAGTAATATTCATAACTTAATTTTAAAATTATTTATTCCTAAAAATTGCTAACCATCATCTGATCCTTCAATGGGTGGTAATCTTTTTTGCTGGTGGAGGGGCTTGCCCTGATTTTTTTTTTTTAATTTATGGCTGTGCTGCGTCTTCATTGCTGTGCACGGGCTTTCTCTAGTTGTGGCGTGCGGGGCTACTCTCTAGTTACAGTGCAAGCCTTCTTGTAGCAGTGGCTTCTCTTGTTTCGAAGCACAGGCTCTAGGGCACTTGGGCTTCAGTATTTGTGGTCCGTGGGCTCAGTAATGGCATTTTCCACCATTAGTCTCTAGAGCATAGGCTCAATATTTGTGGTGCAGGGGCTTAGTTGCTCTGCAGCATGTGGGAGCTTCTCAGACAGGGGATCGAACCTGTGTCTCTGACACTGGCAGGGGGATTCTTTACCACTGAGCCACCAGGGAAGCCCCTTGTCCTGATGTTTTGATGGCTGCTGACTGATCAGGGTGGTGATAGCTGAAAGTTTCTATGGTTGTGGCAGTTTCTTAAAATAAGACAATAATGAAGTTTGCCACATCTATTGACTCTTCCTTTCACAAATAATTTCTCCGCACCAGACAAAGCTATTTGACAGCATTTTTCCCACAGTAGAACTTCTTTAAAAATTGGACAATCCTTTCAAACCCTGCCAGTGCTTTATCAACTTAAGTTATGCAATACCCTAAATCTCTTGTTGTTATTTCTACAATCTTCATAGCATTTTCACCAGGGAGTAGACTCCATCTCAAGAAGACACTTTCTTTGCTTATCCATAAAAGGCAGCTCCTCATCCTTTAAGTTTTATCATGACATTGTAGCAATGCAGTCACATGCTTAGGCTCTACCTCCAATTCAGTTCTCTTGCTATTTTCATCACATCTGTAATTAATTCCTCCTCTGAGGTCCAGGGTTCCTCCTGGACCCCTCAAAGTCATCCATAAGAGTTGGAATCAACTTTTTCCAAACTCCTATTAATGTTGATATTTTGATCTCTTCTGATGAATCACAAATGTTCTTAATGGCATCTAGAATGATGAATCTTTCCCAGAAGATTTTCCATTTATTTTGTTCAGATCCATCAGAGGAATTGCTATCTATGGCAGCTATAGCCTCTAAAAAAATATATTTTTTAAATAATAGGATTTGAAAGCTGAAATTACTCCTTGATCCAAGAGCTGCAGAACAGATGTTGTATTAACAGGCATGGAAACACTACTCTGTTGTACATCTCCACTGGAGTGCTTGGGTGATCAGGTGCATTGCCAATGAGCAGCAATATTTTGAAAGAATTTTTTTTTTTCTGAACAGCATGTCTAAGAAGTAGGTTTAAAATATTCAGCAAACCACGTCATAAACAGAGCTGCAGTCATGCAGGCTTTCTTGTTCTACTTATAGAGCTCAGGCAAAGTAGATTTAGCATAATTTTTAAGGGCCCTAGGATTTTGAGAATGGTAAATGAGCATTAGCTTCAATTTAAAGTTATCAACTACATAGTCCCTAACAAGAGAGTCACCCTGTCATTTGACGCTATGAAGCCTGGCACTGACTTCTCCTCTTATGCCTTGAAAGTCCTAGCTGGCATCATCTTTCAATATAAGACTGTGTTATCTATGAACCAACCTCTTTTAGCTTCAGACTTTTCTTCTGAAGCTTCCTCACCTCTCTCAGCCTTCATGGAATTGAAAAGAGTTAGAGCCTTGCTCTGGATTAACCTTTGACTTAAGGGAATGTTGTGGCTGTTTTGATCTTCTGTCCATACTGCTCAAACTCTCCCCATATCAGCAGTAAGACTGTTTTCCTTTCTAATTATTCATGTGTTCACTGGAGTAGCACTTTTAATTTCCTTCAAGAACCTTTTTGCAACTTGGCTAACTGGCCCAGGAGGCCTAGCTTTTGACCTATCTTGGCTGTCAACACGCCTCTCTCACTGAGCTTAATCATTTCTAGCTTTTGAGTTAGCATGAGAGACATGCAACTCTTTCTTTCATTTGAACACTTAGAGACCTTGGTAGGGTTATTAATTGGCTTACTTTCAATATTATTGTGTCTCAGAGAATAGAGATGCCTAAGGAGAGAGAGAGTGGCTAGGAAATGGTCAGTGCATAGAACAGTGCATAGAACTTAATGGATAAATACACACAATATTTATCCATTAAGTCTGCCATCTTATACAGGCATTTTGGTTTGTGGCCCTCCAAAGCAATTACAATAACATCAAAGATCACAGATTACAGATCACTGCAACAAATATAATAATAATAAAAATAAAATTTCAAATATTGTAAAGATTACCAAAATAACACAGAGACACAGAGTGGACCACTGTCGTTGGAAAAACAAAAATGCTAAGAGACTTGCTCAACACAGGGTGTCACAAACCTTCAATTTGTAAAACAAACATAATGTCTGAAAAGTGCAATACAATGAGATATGCCTGTAATAAAGAGAAATATAAAGTGGAAAAGGAGAAGCAGAGAAGGAAAAAAAAAGGGGGGGGAGAATAAAGAGGAGAAGTAGGGGAAGCAGATGGAGAAGAAGAGGATGAAAGACAGGGAGGAACTTCCCTTGGTGGTCCAGTGATTAAGACTGCACTTCCAATGCAAAGCAGGCAGGTTTAATCCCTGGTCTGGGAGCTAAAATCCCGCATGCCTTGTGGCATGACCCACCCACCCCCAAAAAGGGAACACAGTGCCAGGCATTATTCTAAGCAATTTATCTCATTAAATCTTTATAACAACCCCAAGTGGAAAGTTGTAGTCACACAGTCATGTCCAACTCTTTGTGACCCCATGGACTGAAGCCCACCAGGTTCCTCTGTCCATGGGATTCTCCAAGCAAGAATACTGCAGTGGGTTGCCATGCTCTTCTCCAACAACCCCAAGGTAGGGTCTATTGCATGTGTGTGTGCATGCTCAGTCACTCATTCATGCCCAACTCCTTGTGACCCTATGGACTGCTATGATCCTCTGTCCATGGAATTTTCCTGGCAAGAATATTGGAGTGGGTTTCCATTTCCTCTTCCAGGGGATCTTCCTGACCCAGGGATTGAAACTGTGTCTCTTACATTCCCTGAATTGTCAGGGAGATTCCTTACCACAGGCATCATTTGGAAAGGCCAGAGTCTATTATTATTCCCATTTTACAAAAGAGCCTCTTACCATTTGAAAAGCATACTCAAAATGACAAACAGTATACAAGCCGATGCGGCCTACAATGATTCCATTGACCTTTAGCTTTGTCTGAAAACTACCATCAGATAGAAGTTACACATATCTACTAGTTACACAAGCAACATGAAGGTGTCCTTAACACAGCTGTATAACACCCTGGTTTGTGGAAATGGCAACCCACTCCAGTGTTCTTGCCTGGAAAATCCCATGGACAGAGGAGCTTGGTAGGCTACAGTCCATGGGGCCTCAAAGAGTTGGACACGACTGAGCGACTTCACTTTCACTTTGTCTATCATGCAGCTTTAGGAACAGAAGAATTCAATTCAAGTGAAATAGTATAGAGGCACCATTGAGTACTTCTAACATACTATATTAGAAATCTTTGTGAAAGATGGTGTGGATTAAGGAACTTCAGTACTAATGATAATTGATAATATGATGAGCAAAACAAACTTCTCTAAAATAGATTCATACATCTTGTTCTCTTATAGGCTATTTAGTTTTTTTCCTTTTCCTTTATTTTTGATTCCTACAGCAGACACTGTGATGGTGGTTTAGTCACTAAGTCATTTCTGACTCTTGTGACCCCATAGACTGTAGCCTGCCAGGCTCCTCTGTCCATGGGATTCTCCAGGCAAGAATACTGAAGTGGGGTGCCATTTCCTTCTCCAGGGGATCCACCCAACCCAGAAATCAAACCCGGGTCTCCTGCATTGCATGTAGATTCTTTTACCGACTGAGATACAAGAACATTAGCCACTTGTTTACCTCTTCTCCCCTGACCTCATGTCCAGAATCTGTATCTTCCTCATTCTTTTTGGCACTTTGTCACCTATGCTGAATCCAGAAAATAAAATTCAAAGGCATTAGAGACAATGAGGGACTTCCCAGGCGGCACTAATGATAAAGAACCTGCCTGCCAATACAGGAGACACAAGACATGCCGGTTCGATCCCTGGGTCCAGAAGACCCCCTGGAGAAGGGCATGGCAACCCATTCCAGTATTCTCACCTGGAGAATCCCTATGGACTGAGGAGCCTGGCGGGCTACAGTCCATGGGGCCACAAAGAGTTGGACACCACTGAAGTAACTGAGCATGCAGGCAGAGACAATGAAGTGAGGGGGGAAAATAGCAAATAAAATTTAATAAGGTCCTGTGAAATTGCAGGAGATAAGGCATCTGAAACAAGAATAGGATGCAATAAAAAGGAACATTCAGAAGCAAGATATGTTAGTTATCTATTGCTGCATGGACTGTAGCCCACCAGGCTCCTCCATCCATGGGATTTTCCAGGCAAGAATACTGGAGTGGGTTGCCATTTCCTTCTCCAGGGGATCTTCCCTACCCAGGGATCAAACCCAGGTCTCCCGCATTGCAGGCAGACATTTTACCATCTGAGCCACCAGGGAAGCCCACATGACAAATTACCCACAAGCTAAGCAACTTACAAGAAACCTTTACTATCTTACACAATTTCTGTGGGTCTTGGAGCAAATTAGCTGCATGGTTCTAATACCAAGCGGGGCTGTGGGGCTTCTGGGCACAAAGCCTTTCTGTACCCCTGTATTTCTTTGATCATATGAAACAGCCTTCATTCAGCCTCCATGACCTTCCCTGACTTCCAGTGGGCAGATTCAAGCACTTGTTAATTAAGGGAGGGGATACCAGACAAGGGAGAAACAATCAAGAGCAGCCCTGGGGGAGGACCTGTTTCCCCATCAACAGATACACACAACAATGTCTTTGAGCTATTTTGCAGATACTGAAACCCCTTGCAGGTGGGAGAAGTTGAAATGGTGTGCCCATAAGCATGTAGACCCCAGACCATTTGGAACAGAAGGTTGATGATGTTGACTCTTACTTACCTCACCACTAACCCATCAGAAGAATGTCCATGAGCTGATCACACCTTCTTTGAACATTTACTATAAAACTCACAATCTTCTCCAAGTTGGGACACACAGTTTTGAAGGCATTAGCCTGCTGTGGCCCCCTTTGCCTGGCAAAGTAATAAAGCTATCCTTTTCTACTTCACCCAAAACTCTGTCCCAAGATTCAATGTGGCACTGGTACACAGAGAAGCTGAGCTTTTGGCATCAGTTCTGGCTCAGAGTCTCTCATGAGATTGTAGTCTATCAGCTAGGGTTGCAGTTTTCTGAAGATTTGACTGGGGCTAGAGGATCCTCTTTCACATGATTTGTTACATAGCTGTTGGCAGGAGCCTTTAGTTTCTCAGTCCATAGAATTCTCCATAACACTTTTGTGTGTTCTCACAAGTGGCAACTGGCTTTCCCTAGAGCAAGTAATCCAAAGAAAGAGCAATAAGAAAGCTACACTGCCCTTTATGAACTGGCATCCAAAAGTCATACATTTTCACCTGCATCTTTTTTCTTATTCATTAGAAGCATGTCACAAAGTCCTGCACACACTCAAAGGGAGGATTCTTACACATTACTTTTAGACGGCTGCATCAAGGAATTTGTGGAAATACTTTAACCCACCACAAAAGAAGAAAAATAACTCTAGGAAATTATAAACATGATCAAAGCATGACCATCAGAAAAAAAATTTAATATCCAAGTTAAAAGGTTAAGTTGAGAATAGTTGACAAAAAGTCAGGGATGGTTACTTTCAAAAAAAAAAAAAAAAGGAAAAAAACATAATAAAGCTTTAATCCAGATGCTCAAATTCCCAACTAAGTGGAATTTCAGGAAGAGAAAACATAAAAAAGTAAAAGGGGAGATAATTAAAATTTTTCCTAGAATTGAAGGACACACATCTCTAACTTTATGAAAGGTAAGAGTGGAAAGTTATGTCCACTGCCTAGCACAAAGCATGAAAAATGACCAAACCAAAACATGATAACACTAGAAATAAAGAGAAGATTCTAAAAGCTCCCACAGTGGATTTTTTTTTTTAGTTACAAGTTTCCAAACACCACCCATGTGGTAATCAAATTTCAGTTTTTATTATTTGCATAGGACCAAAAGTCTTTGTATCTATTTAGCTCCCCAAGTGTTTTTTAAATATTAGTCAAATTTAGGGCTTCCCTGGTGGATCAGGGGTGAAGAATCCACCTGCCAATGCATGAGACATGGGTTCAATCCTTCATCATGGAGGATTCCACAGGCTTCAGAGCAACTAAACCCATGCGCCACAACAGTTGAGCCTGTGCTCTAGAGCCTGGGAAGCACCACTACTGAAGCCTGCATGCCCTAGAGTCTGTGCTCAGCAACATGAGAAGACACTGCAGTGAGAAGCCTGCACACCACAAGAGAGTAGCCTTCCCACCCTGCTCTCTGCAACTAGAGAAAAGCCCCCACAGCAACGAAGACTCTGCAGAGCCAAAAAAATTAATAATAATAAGTAAATTATTTTTTAAAATTAGTCAAGTTTGGAAATCATTGGTTTAAAGCGTTTTGAGGAGAGTGAGATAAATCTTTTCATATTGAAGTATTATTTTTCTCTAAAGTAGTTGGATATATTTTCCCATTGTTCTTCTATAAATGAATCCAGTTTTTTGTGGGTGGTAGAATTATCCTCATTTTATAGTATCATGGTGGAAAGAGGGGGAAAAATTTTTCTAAAGCACACCTACAACTAAATTTTAGTTCCATGTAACCTTTTTAGATTTACACACTAGAAATGGAAACCTCTTTTCTAACAGCATTAAAAAAGAATAAAAGGAAATGACTTAAACTAAACTACAGCAAAATAGCCTTTAGAGTAAAGAAGTTTCCTGACATTTGGAGATTTGTCAAACACTAACATGGGTTTCTAGGGATGTTATGAAATATTCACTTTGGAGAGTTTTTAGAAAATGCTTCTCATCTGTCTGAGTTTGGAGGATAAACCTGAAGAGAAGAAGACAGCCAAGAAGACTAAATAAATTTGTTTACTCAATAAGTTCTTATTGAACTACCACTAAGTGTCTGGTACTATGCTAAATGTGGGGGGTATTTTTAAGACAGCATTTTGCAAATCTATTTGATCATAGAATACGCCAACGAAAATGTGCAAATAGATCTCCACCAAGAGGAACTTCTAATATATAATGCTTATTTGTATAAAAAGAAAACAAAAAAAGAGTCTTACAGATTAATTGGTACAACAAAATAAAAAATAATATTTATTCACAAAATTAATCAAGCTTAAAACAGTTTTCATTTCATATTCTTATTATAAAATGATACACATTTATAAATTACATTTACATAAAATTACCAACTATACTCTTTCAGAACTTGCAATTCATCAATGTGATCAGTATAAGACAAATATACAAATCTGTTCTTTTCTATAAACAGTTAGAAATATGTCTTGTACTGATCACTTTGATAAATGGAGAATGGAAGTTCCAGTATTGTAAAATATCAGTTCCTCTCAATTTAACCTATAAATTCAAAGCAATTTTATTGCATATGGATGAGTAGGTGGCTTTGTACAGTATGGAAAACTGATTATAAGTTCATCAAGAAGACTAAATGAATCAAAATAGACACAAATGGATGACACATTGATCATAGAAGTTAAAGTTCTCTTCTTCCAAAGTCCCACCTAAAAATGACATTACATGAATTCTTAAAAAAAGATTATAAATAAAATTCCAGGGAAAAGGAGGGCAATAGGGAAAAGGAGAGTGGCAAAGGAGAGTGGCAAATGATACCAGCAAATTATTGGAAGATGGAAAACAACAGAGACGATAACAGAGAAGAGGATACCACAAGTTAAGATGCCTCTCAAAGAGAAGCATGTCAATTTACCTTACTGAATTCCTGACAGGCTCAAAATATGGATGAATCAGACACTGGTTATGGGGATGAAAGTCAGGGATGAAAACAGAGAAACTGGTCAAATATTTGTACGCAGAATAACTAGAATAGTAGGTTCTCTACGTCTGTGTCTCTACTTCTGCTTTGTAAATAGGATTCTCTATACCAATTTTTTGGATTTCACATATATGCATTAATATACAGTATTTTTTTTTTTTCTCACTCTGATTCACTTCACCCAGTATGACAGTCTCAAGTTCCATCCACACCTTTACAAATGACCCAGTTTCGCTCCTTTTCTGGCTGGTAATATTCCATTGTATACATGTACCAAATCTTTTCTATCCATTTCTCTGCTGATGGACATTTAGGTTATTTCCATGTCCTGGCTATTGTAAATTGTTCTGCAATGAACACTGGTATGTGTGTGTCATTTGAATTATGGTTTTCTCTGGGTATATGTCCAGTAGTTGGACTGTTGAGTCATATAGTAGTTCTATTTTTAGTTTTTTAAGAAACTTCCATACTGTTTTTCATAGTGGTTGCACCAATTTATATTCCCTCCAACAGTGCAAGAGGGTTCCCTTTTCTCCACAACCTCTCCAGCATTTATTATTTGTAGATTTCAGGAGCAAGAGAAGTATGGGATGAATTGGGAGATTGGGATTGACATATATATGCTAATGATACTATGCATAAAATAGATAACTAATGAGAACCCACTGTATAGGACAGAGAACTCAATGTTTTGCAATGACCTAAATGGGAAGAAAATTCAAAATAAAAAAAGAGGGGATGTATGTATATGTATAGCTGATTCACTATGCTGTACAGCAAAAACTAATACAACATTGTAAAACAACTATACTCAATAAAATTTTTTTTTAAAAAAAGGTTATTTCCTCACTTTAGAACAGACAAATCACTATCGTCTCAGAAGAAATTGAAATCAGAAAGTCTCTATGCTTAGACAAAGCAAGTACAGTGCAGTTGTAAAAACCTCAGTTCTGAGTAGTGAGGAGCCAGGATCTTTCCTTCATCATAGGAATTCCAAGAATCAGACACATATCTCACAAGCAGAAGATTAGAGGATCCTTTTTTTTTTTTTTAAGAAACTCAATAACTCTGGGGACAATTATTTACTAATACTAATACTAATATCTAGGAATTCTAATAGCTGAATCACCCTACTCTGAAGCCTGCCACTCAGCTTTTTTAGCATCTCATTCTAAAATATAAATTTTATATACTTATAATAAATATATGAGAGAACTCCCCTGATGGTCCAGTGGTTGGGACTTCACCTCCTGGGTGTGTGGGGTATGGGTTCAGGCCCTGGTCAGGCAGCTAAGATCCCACATGCCTTATAGCCAGGGAATCAAGGCATAGAGCAGAAGCAGTATTGTGGCAGTTTCAATAAAGACTTTAAAAATAGTCCACAACAAAAAAATTAAACATAAAGACTTCCCTGGTAGTACAGAGGTTAAGAATCTGCCTTGCAGTGCAAGGGACATGGATTCAATCCCTGGCCAGGAAACTACGGTCCCATATGCTACCGAGCAACTAAGTCTGCATGTTGCAACTACTGACCCCATGAGCCACAATTAGAGAGGCCATAGGCACAACAAAAGAGCCTGCAGGATGCAACAAAGATCCCGAGTGCTGCAACGAAGACTCAACATAGCCAAATAAATAAATAAATAAAGTTTTAATTAAAATATAAATGGATACTCTATGTCACTGAACATTTGAGGACACTTTTTCAGTTCAGTTCAGTTCAGTCACTCAGTCATGTCCAACTCTTTGCGACCCCATGAACCGCAGCACGCCAGGCCTCCCTGTCCATCACCCACTCCTGGAGTTCACCCAAACATGTCTATTGAGTCAGTGATGCCATCCAACCATCTCATCCTCTGTCGTCCCCTTCTCCTCCTGCACTCAATCTTTCCCAGCATCAGGGTCTTTTCAAATGAGTTAGCTCTTCGCATCAGGTGGTCAAAGTATTGGAGTTTCAGCTTCAACATCAGTCCTTTCAATGAACAGCCAGGACTGATCTCCTTTAGGATGGACTGGTTGGATCTCCTTTCAGTCCAAGGGACTCTCAAGAGGATACTTTCTAACAGGTAATAAATACTGAAATGAACAATACATAGAGGTGGGGAGTGAGTGTAAGGGGAAGGAACCCCAATTTAGATGCAAGAAAACATTCAGGCAATTTGTTGTGATCATTGATGGGTAAAGGGACAACATTGTGTGTGTGTGTGTGTGTGTGATTTAAAAAAAAAACTTTCTTATTGGAGTAAGTTGATTTACAATTTTGTGTTAATTTCAGGTGTACAGCAAAGTGAATTAGTTATGCATATACATATATCCACTCTTTTTTAGATTCTTTTCCCATATACGCCATTAGAGTATTGAGTAGAGTTGCCTGTGCTATATAGTAGGTCCTTATTAGTTATCTATTTTATATATAGTAATGTGTATATGTCAATCCCAATCTTCCAATTTATCCCTTCCTCCTCCCCACTTACTCCCTGATAATCAGAAGTTTATGAACAGGGTTTTTTGTTTTGTTTTTTTTAGTAACAATCAGAGGACAAGAAATAACTCTGTGGAATTTTAAACATAATCATAAAAACTAAAAATTCAATAGAGGGATCAGATTGATACATTCCAAATGGTGCAGGAAGGCAAAGATTAAAGAGTCAGACTATAGTACAGATAATATTAAAAATATAGATAATATTAACAAAAATCAGAGACATTACTTTACCAACAAAAGTCTGTATTGTCAAAACTATATTTTTTCCAGTAGTCATGTACGGATGTGATGAGAGTTGGATGTAAAGAAAGCTGAGCACTGAAGAACTGATGCTTTTGAACTGTGGTATTGGAGAAGGCTCTTGAGAGTCCCTTGGACAGCAAGATCAATCCAGTCAATCCTAAAGGAAATCAGTCCTGAATATTCACTGGGAGGACTGATGCTGAAGCTGAAGCTCCAATAGTTTGGCCACTTGATGCAAAGAGCTGACTCATTGGAAAAGACCCTGATGTAGGGAAATATAGAAGGCAGGAGGAGAAGGGGGCAACAGAGCACAAGATGGTTGGATGGCATCATCGATTCAATGGGCAAGAGTTTGAGCAAGCTCTGGGAAAGGGTGAAGGACAGGGAAGCCTGGCATGCTGGAGTCCATGGGGTCACAAAGAGCTGGACATGACTGACTGAACAATAAGAAATATTAACAAAACCAAAACAGTAGAATGATACAGGAGGTATAAATATCTGACTGAAAAAGAATCCCAAAGGAAGAAAATTGAAAAAAGAAAATAATCAAAATAAGTTTTTCCAATGGACAAGAATTCTCAGATTAAAAGAAGCTACTGAGTACCCAGGAGTATGAATAAAGGAAGATAACCCCAGTATCATTGAACTCTAGCACAAAAAACCATAAATTATGGTACATTTAGAATAGTGAGTTTAAAGGATCTCAGGGAGAAAAACAGATCACTTAAACAAAAATGAAACTATTAATTTAGATCACATTTTAAAATGGTGACAATTGAGTCAGGCAAGAATTGACAAAAATTCTAAAGCTAGTAGGTGAAGTAATTTGAGAACAGAATAATTATATAGTCAAAATTTTTCACATATATTGTTTATGATTATAAAAGGAAAAATAGTAAGTTTTAGTGGAGAGATTTGGAAGATACCATTTTAACCAAGCAACCAAAGTTAATATCACATGGTAGTTGCCAAGCAGGAGGGGATTGGGAAAAGGATGGAGTGGGAGGTTGGGGTTAGCAGATGTAAGCTTTTATATAGAGACTGGACAAACAACAAGGTACTTCTGTATAGCACAGAGAACTACCTTCAATATCCTATGGTAAACCATAATGGGAAAGGATATTTTTAAGTGTGTGTGTATATATATATTTATACATATATATATGCCAGAGGTGCCTCAGTGGTAAAGAATCCTCCTGCAGTGCAGGAGACTCAGGTTCAATCCCTGGGTCAGGAAGATCCCCTGGAGAAAGAAATGGCAACTCACTCCGGTATTCTTGCCCGAGAAATCCCATGGACAGAGGAACCTGGTGGGCTACAGTCCATGGGGTCACGAGAATCAGACATGACTTAGCAACTAAACCACCATCACTGTGTGTGTGTGTGTGTGTGTGTGTGTGTAACTGAATCACATTGTTGTACAGCAGTAATTAACACAACATTGTAAACCAACTATACTTCAATTTTAAAATGTTATCACAAATAATAGGGCAAATTGACAACATGTACCTCCTGATGAAATGTATTAAAAAGAACATTTATGTATTAGGTTGTTACAAAAGTAATTGTGGTTTTGCACTGTTGAAATTTGCTGTTTGATATTGGAATACATTCTTAAAAGTGGCTGTCATACATCATTTTAATGAACATTTTCCACTCTACATTTTTTTTTGTTAATGACTTATTATTTGCTGTTTATTTTATATTTATTTGAGACTATGGAAATGATCTTAGACAAAATGCAAATTCAAGCAATTTTCTTATCTAAGTTCAAAATGGGTCATAAAACAGCAGAGACAAGTTGCAACATCATCATTGCATTTGGCCCAGTAACTGCTAACCTACATACAGTTTAGTGGTTCAAGAAGTTTTGCAAAGGAGACAAGAACCTTGAAAATGAAGAGTCTAGTTGCCAGCCATTTGAAGTTGACAATGACCAACTGAGATGATCATTGAAACTGATTCTCTTACAACTAAATGAAAACTTGTTGAAGAACTCAATGTTGATGATTCTATGGTCATTCAGCATTTGAAGCAAATTGGAAAGGTGAAAAAGATCAATAAGTAGGTGCCTCATGAGCTGACCACAAATCAAAAAAAGTCATTTTGAAATGTCATCTCTTATTGTATGCAACAACAATGAACTATTTCACAATTGGATTGTGATGTGCAATGAAAAGCGGATTTCATACAACAACCATGATAACCAGCTCAGTGGTTGGACAGAGAAGAAGCTCCAAAGCACTTCCCAAAGGCAAACTTGCTCCAAAAAAAGATCATGGTCACTGTTTGGGGGTCTGCTGTGGTTAGTCACTGGTGGTCAGTCTAATCCAGTATAGTTTTCTGAATCTCGGTGAAATCATTACATCTGAGAAGTATGCTCAGCAAATCGATGAGATACACCGAAAACTGCAACACCTGCAGCCTGCCTTGATCAACAGAATTCTTCTCCACAACAACATCCAATTGCAAATTGCACAACCAACACTTCAAAAGTTGAATGAATTGGACTGCTAAGTTTTGCCTCTTCTGCCATATTTACCTAACCTCTTGCCAACACACTACCACTTCTTAAAGCATCTCAAAAACTGTTTGCAGGGAAAATGCTTCCACAACCAGCAGGAGCCAGAAAATGCCTTCCAAGAGTTCACTGAAACCCAAAGCATGGATTTTTATGCTACAGGAATAAACAAACTTATTTCTCATTAGCAAAAATGTGTTGATTAAAACAGTTGCTATTTTGATTAATATAGTTGTGTTTGAGCCTAGTTATAAGGATTTAAAATTCATGGTCAGAAACCACAATTATGTTTGCATCAAACTAACAGTATTCCTGCCAAAAATGTATAACCTGAATCAAAGTATGATGAAACGTCAGACAACCCCAAATTGAGGGACATTCTACAAAACAACTGACCTGTTGTTTAAAAAAATGTCATAAAATACAATGTCAGTTTCAATGTCATAAAATAAAAAGAAATGCTAAGGAACTGTTCATTATTAAAGAGACATTAAAAACTTGGAAATCAAATGCAATGTGTAACCCTGGGTTGGATCCTGGTCACTTTTTAAAATGTTACAAAGGACATTAATAGGAATAATTGGAGAAATTTTAATAAAATCTGTAGATAAAAGTATTGTGACAAAGTGAAATTTCTAGATTTTCATAACTTCACTGCTGCTATTTAAGTGAATGTCTTTGTTTTTATGACACACACACTTCAGGATTTAATGGTAAAGGGATGTATTCTGTGAAATATACTCACACATGACTCCAAAAGAATGGAGATTAGAATGGTATCTAATTTCATGACAGCAATGTAGTTAGAAACAAATGGAGCATCCTCCTAAAATTCACAGGGAACGTGATTTCCCTCCCAGAATACTGTACGCAGCTATATCATCAGTTTTCTATTGCTGCAGAGCAAATTGCCATAATCTCAGTCACCCATTTATTATCTCATTGTTTATGTAGGTGAAAAGTCTGAGCACAGAGTAGTTGGGTTTCTTGTTCAGGGTCTTACAAAGCTGTAATGAAAGAGTCAGCTGAAGCTCTGCTGTCACCTGAAATTTAAAAGTCCTCTTTCGATCTCATTTGAGCAATAGGCAGAAGTCAGTTCCTTGACATTATAGGACCAAAGTCCTTGTTTTGTTACCAGCTGTCAGCCTGGGACTGCTCTTAGCTCCTAATAGCTTTCCCCCATGTCATGCTATATATATGGCTCCCTCCTCTCGCAGTATAACAATTTGCTTCATCTTCAAGGCCAGTAGGAGAACATCTCTTAAAGGACTCACCTAATTAGGTAAGACTCAGTCAGGATAATCCCTCTTTTTATTCACTCAAAGTCAATTTATGAGTAAGTTATTCATGGGAATACTACCCCATCATATGTACTAGTACCATCCACACTCAACAGAAGGGTATTATGCATCAGGGGAGGGAAATCTCGAGGACCATCTTAGAATTCAGCCTGCCACATCCACCTAAACCTTCATTTGGAGTTTAAGGGTTTTCAACCCTAGCATCACAATAGAATCTCCTGGGGAAATATTCAATCTTAGTATCAGAATTCTCATTTAGTTGGTCTGAGGCACAATCTGAAAAGATGCTGCTTTTGTTTTTTAAGGCTCTCCCATGTAATTCCAATATGCAACCAGGGATGAAAATCACTATGGTAGAACGAAAACCTTTTCAGATATCCGAGATCTCAAAGAATTTACTTCCCATTTGCCTTTTCTCAAGAAGCTCTGAAATAAGGCTGTAATCAAGGAAAGCACGGGATCCAGGAAACAAGGACTCTAAAACAGGAAATTACAGAGGGAAGTCCCCAGATGACAGACTGCAGGAGCCTAGGAAGTAACCAGTGTGAACTGGAAAAGGAGGATGAAGGACTCCAGGATGAGGTCTCAGAAAAAAACAAGTGGAGTTAGTAGATTATCCAGATTTTTTTTTTAAGACTTTAAAAATGTGGACCATTTGTTTAAAAGCTTTACTGCATTTGTTACAGTATTACCTGTGTTTTATGTTTTGGTTTTTTGGCCTTGGGTCATGTAGGATTTTAGTTCCCCAAACAGGGATTGAACCTCCATCCTCTGCCTTGGAAGGCGAAGCCCTAACCACTGGACAACCAGGGAAGTCCCAGTCATCAAATGTTTCTGATCACTAGATGAAGAGAACTAGTATTAGGCATATGACAGAACTGATATATAATTGGAAAAAATTGTAAAAATAGGTGCAAAGAAAATTTATACATTTGATAAATGATGTAATTATTTTCTTCAAGAAAAATTATAAGCTTTTCAAGACAGAAAAGTATGTACTACTTGGCAATGCAGTTAACAATGTTAATGTGGCCAGCAATGGCAATCCACTCCAGTACTCTTGCCTGGAAAATCCCATGGACGGAGGAGCCTGGTAGGCTGCAGTCCATGGGGTCACAAAGTTGGACACAACTGAGCGACTTCACTTTCACTTTTCACTTTCATGCATTGGAGAAGGAAATGGCAACCCCCTCCAGTGTTCTTGCCTGGAGAATCCCAGGGACAGAGGAGCTTGGTGGGCTGCCGTCGATGGGGTCACACAGAGTCGGACACAACTAAAGTGACTTAGCAGCAGCAGCAATGTAAATATTGATCCTTAAGTTAAAATTATAATTACCTCGAGTGTACGAAAAAAGGGGAAGAAAGGGTGTATGTATATCTATGTAAAAGAGCTAAGTCAATAAATTGCAAAATAAAAAAAAAAGAAATTTCAAAGTAGATCTATAATACTAATCACTAGGTAGAAGGCATGGGGAACTACTGTTTTATATGTAATCTTTTCAATATTACATTTTTTAAACTATGTGCATGTTTAAATTGCTAAATGTTTTTAAAAAAATAGGAGCAAAAGAAAGCTCATGAATAACAATGTAAAAGAAAATAAATTGATTTTTTTATTCAATTTTTTACTCAGTTTTTACTAAATAGATTAGCAAAAGTTAAAACTTCTTACATGAAAAAACTTATGTGAAAAATTGTTACAAAAGGTAAAGGGTAATTTGCAACTGGTAGGATTGGAGAAGACTCTTGAGAGTCCTTTGGACTGCAAGGAGATCCAACCAGTCCATTCTAAAGGAGATCAGCCCTGGGTGTTCTTTGGAAGGAATGATGCTGAAGCTGAAACTCCAGTACTTTGGCCACCTCATGCAAAGAGTTGACTCTGATGCTGGGAGGGATTGGGGGCAGGAGGAGAAGGGGATGACAGAGGAGGAGATGTCTGGATGGCATCACTGACTCGATGGATGTGAGTCTGAGTGGACTCCGGGAGTTGGTGATGGACAGGGAGGCCTGGAGTGCTGTGATTCATGGGGTCGCAAAGAGTCAGACACGACTGAGCGACTGAACTGAGCTGAGGATGGTAGATTGGTATAGCAACTGGGGAAAGCAATTTAGCAGTTCAGCAAAATTGAAAACATAGGCACACTACTACCTAGAAATTTACATTCATGTATGAGCCTTAGAAGGATATCCAAAGCAGTATTTCTTATAATTTGGAAAAATTGAAAAGAATTTGAACATTTATTGACATATCACTAAAATTCATTGGTTCATTCAGCACATGCTTTATGAAGTGGCTACTATATGCCAAGCACTGTTCTTAAAACTAGAAACATAACAGTAATGGATACAGACTAAAATAGTTTACATTCTAGTAGAAGGAGGCATACAATAAACAAAAAAGTACATAATTTGTTGGATGGCAATAAGAGTTATGGAAAAAAACAAAGCTTGGAAGGGTAACAGAAGTCCCGGGAAGGAGTGTGTGTTTAACTTTTAAAAGGGTGTTCAAGGAAATAAATTTTTGAATAAAGACTTGAAAGTGATCAAGCAAGTCAAATGAATACAGGAGTTGGGAGTGTGGCAGGCCTTTAAAATAAATAAACTAGGTTGCTATATACCAAGACAGACAGACAGATCTCAAAACGATAAAGTTGAGTAAAAATGGCTATAAATGTACCAAAACACTATTGTTCAAAATAATTTTAAGATAATAATACTATTCCATGTTCCCAGATATAGGTAAGTAAAGTATAAAAATATAGAATTTTAGAATAAAACTAAGAAGAAAAAAATACCAATTTAAAAATAGCAGTTGGCAGAAAAACAAACAACCCAATCAAAAAGTGGGCAGAAAACCTAAACAGACATTTCTCTAAAGAAGACATACAGATGGCTAATAAACACATGAAAAGATGCTCAACATCACTCCATATTAGAGAAATGCAAATCAAAACTACAATGAGGTATCACATCACACCGGTAAGAATGGCCATCAACAAAAAAATCTACAAACAATAAATGCTGGAGAGAATGTGGAGAAAAGAGAATCCTCCTTGCACTGTTGGTGGGAATTCAAAATGATACAGCTACCATGGAGAACAGTATGGAAAGTGAAAGTCACTCAGTAGTGTCCAACTCTGCGAACCCATGGTCTATACAGTCCATGGAATTCTCCAGGCCAGAATACTGGAGTGGGTAGCTTTTTCCTTCCCAGGGGATCTTCCCAACCCAGGGATCAAGCCCAGGTCTCACACATTACAGGGGGATTCTTTAACAACTGAGCTATCAGAGAACAGTATGGAGATTCCTTTAAAAGCTAGGAATAAAACTACCGTATGACCCAACAATCCCACTACTGGGCATATATCCTATGGAAACCATAATTGAAAAAGATACATGTACCCCAGTGTTTGAGGTTTCCCAGGTGGCACTAGTGGTAAATAATCCACCTGCCAATGCAACAGACATAAGAGACATGGGTTCAATCCTGGGTTAGGAAGATCCCCTGCAGGAGGCCATGGCAACCCAGTCCAGTATTCTTAAGTGGAGGATCTCATGGACAGAGGAACCTATCAGGCTACAGTCCATAGGGTCACAAAAAGTCAGACACAACTGAAGCAACTTAGCACAGATGCACTCCAGTGTTTATTACAACATTATTTGCAATGCTGCTGAACCTAGAGCCTATTATACAGAGTGAAGTAAGTCAGAAAGAAAAAAACAAATATCATATATTAACGCATATGTAGAATCTAGAAAGATGATACTAATGAACATATCTGCAGGACAGCAATGGAGACACAGACAGAGAACAGACTTGTGGACACAGGTGGGGAAGGAGAGGTGGGATGAATTGAGAGAGCAGCACTGAAACATATATTTGTTGTTGTTCAGTAACTAAGTCATGTCCAACTCTTTTCGACTCCATAGCCTGCAGCATGCCAGGCTTCCCTGTCCATCACCAACTCCCAGAGCTTGCTCAAACTCATGTCCATCAAGTCCGTGATGCCATCCAACCATCTCATCCTCTGTCACCCTTTTCCCTCTTGCCACATCTCATACTCCTGCCTTCAATCTTTCCCAGCATCAGGGTCTTTTCTAAGGAGTCAGTTCTTCACATCAGGTGGCCAAAGTATTGGAGCTGCAGTTTTGGAATCAGTCCTTCCCATGAATATTCAGGTTGGTTTCCTTCAGGATTGACTGGATTGATCTTTTTGCAGTCCAAGGGACTCTCAAGAGTCTTCTCCAGCACCACAATTTGAAAGCATCAGTTCTTTGGTACTCAGCCTTCTTTATGGTCCAACTCTCACATCTGTACATGACTATTGGAAAACCATAGCTTTGACCAAACAGATCTTTGTCAGCAATGTGTTTCATGCCTTCATGGACCACAGCCTTGTTGTGGTGAAGGAACTTGAGTAACTCAGTGAAGCTATGAGCCATGCTGTGCAGGGCCACCCAAGGCAGACGGATCATTATGGAGACTTCTGATAAAATGTGATCCACTGGACAAGGGAATGGCAAACCACACCAGCATTCTTGCCTCGAGAACCCCATGAACAGTATTGAAACATATACATTTCCATATGTAATATTAGACAGCTGGTAGAAATTTGTTGTATGACACAGGAAGCTCAAATCTGGTGCTGTGTGACAACCTAGAGGGGTGGGTTGGGGTGGGAGGTGGAAGGGAGGTTCAAGAGGGAGGAAATACATGTCTACCTATGAGTGATTCATGTTGATATATGGTAGAAACCAACACAATATTGTAAAGCAATTATCTTCCAATTAAAAATAAATTTAAATTAAAAAAGAATGGCTTTCCAGTAATCATATGGCCTTTCCCATTGTTTATTTAAAATATTCTGAAATATGTAATTATTTTCCAGTTTTAAAAAATAAAATAAAAATAGTGGCTGGTTCTAGGGATGAAAGAATTAAGCTTGGATAGAGGATCAATAATACTTATCTTTATTGTAGTATTTTATTTATTAGATGTGAAACAATAAATTTCACTCAGATAAAACAGACTGTTAAATAATTGTTAATTCTGGGTAGAAGGAAAATGGGTGTTGTATAATTTTTTTTGTACTTTTCTGAATTTAAAATTTCTCAAAAAGATTAGCCAGTACATTTTTGGAGAGAATAATGAGAGCAAAATTGATCTTTCAGATAACAAAGTGAATAATAAAGCTATCGTGATTCAAATACTTCCATGCTAGCATAGACAGAGAGATTAATGGAACAGAGTAAAGTTCAGAAATAGATTCAGAGGTATATAGGAATTTTTTATATGATAAATACAGCATTTCAAATAAGTGAAGAGACTAGAAAAATGACCAAGAGGTAGAATAAGTCATTTACCAAAGAACATGAACCTCAATCTTCATTCAAGTTGTGTGTATTAGCAGTTTGTTCCTTTTTATTGTTGATTCATATTACATGTCATGGGTGTACCAGTTTCTTTAACCATGCATTTATTGAAGGACATCTATGGTATTCTGATTTTTGACTATTTATTCTATACAAATTTTAAAACAAGTTTTGTGTATAAATATATCACGAAAAAAAAAAAGACTAAAAGACAAAATGCTGGGAGGTATACCAAAGTAAAAATGACCTTTTTTAATCTTTTAGGGAGACTTAATTTTTTTCCTTTACACATTTCTTTATTATCATTTTTTGTTGTTTGTTTTTGGCCATGTCACATGGCAGGCATGTGGAATTTTAGTTCTCCCACCAGGGGTTGATCCATGCATGGCCCCCTGCAGTAGAAATATGGAGTCTTAACCACTGGACTGCCAGGAAGTCCTATTTTTATGTATTATTTTTAAAGAGTAAAAATAATATTTGAGTGAAACAGTATTTCAAAAATTACAATTGCCAACATTTAAGTGAGAACAGTAGTTTTTGCCTTATTATCATATAGCACCTATGTACTATCAGGAATGATGTCGTTTAAATGGATGCTTTTACAGCAAAATTGAATCTATTCCTATAATTTGTTTTTATTGTGGCACGATATAAAAATCTTGTTTCACATGAGAATGGCACACCAAAGTGAAAAAGAAAATGAACTGCATGTCTTTCAACATTCAGGTATTCCTGAGTTAGGGTGCACTGAAAATCACTTAGCTATATTAAAAGATTTGTCTTACTCAATATTTTAATGTCCCTTCTATTAGAACCTCATGATACTACCCTTCTAATACAACTGCTTTAACTAATATAAGGGATTCCCAATACAAACATTCCTGTTGTTTCTTAGGTAGAAACATTTAAACAAAATAGTGTTCAAATAGTAGATTCTACAATCTGGTCCCATCACTTCATGGGAAATAGATGGGGAAACAGTGGAAACAGTGTCAGACTTTATTTTTGGGGGCTCCAAAATCACTGCAGATGGTGATTGCAGCCATGAAATTAAAAGATGCTTACTCCTTGGAAGGAAAGTTATGACCAACCTAGATAGCATATTCAAAAGCAGAGACATTACTTTGCCAACAAAGGTCCATCTAGTCAAGGCTATGGTTTTTCCGGTGGTCATGTATGGATGTGAGAGTTGGACTGTGAAGAACGCTGAGTGCTGAAGAACTGATGCTTTTGAACTGTGGTGTTGGAGAAGACTCATGAGAGTCCCTTGGACTGCAAGGAGATCCAACTAGTCCATCCTAAAGGAGATCAGTCCTCAGTGTTCATTGGAAGGACTGATGCTGAAGCTGAAACTCCAATACTTTGGCCACCTCATGCGAAGAGTAGACTCATTGGAAAAGACCCTGATGTTGGGAGGGATTGGGGTTAGGAGGAGAAAGGGACGACAGAGGATGAGATGGCTGGATGGCATCACTGACTCAATGGACATGAGTTTGGGTAAACTCCGGGAGATGGTGATGGACAGGGAGGCCAGGCGTGCTGCAATTCATGGGGTCGCAAAGAATCGGACACGACTGAGTGACTGAACTGAACTGAACAATGGCACTGAAAGTATCTTTGCAGCTGCAGAATTAATTTTAATCATAGCTATTAAGTATATGAAAATTGTTATTCTTTGTGGTCTACATGCAAAATTTGTCTTTCTAACAATGTTTAATTTTTTAATACCGTAAAACTGATTATTTTTCCCTGAAGAGCTGTTTCTCACCATTGAACCTCATAAAAATATCTGTAAGGCATATTAGTAACTATGCTCTTTAAGCTAAAGACAAAAATTTGAAATGAATGAGAAAATACAGGTTCTTAGCAGAGAAAGCAGAGAAGGCAATGGCACCCCACTCCAGTACTCTTGCCTGGAAAATCCCATGGACGGAGGAGCCTGGTGGGCTGCAGTCCATGGGGTCGCTAAAAATCGGACAAGACTCAGCGACTTCACTTTCACTTTTCACTTTCATGCGTTGGAGAAAGTAATGGCAACCCACTCCATTGTTCTTGCCTGGAGAATCCCAAGGACGGGGGAGCCTTGTGGGCTGCCATCTCTGGGGTCGCACAGAGTTGAACACTACTGAAGTGACTTAGCAGGAGCAGCAGCAGCAGAGAAAGAGAAACCATAAAAAAGAGCCAATTAGAAAACTAAAAATTGAAAAATATAATATCAGAAATTTTAAAATTTCCTAGGTGGGCTCAAAAGCAGAAATGAATATAAAAGAGATAAAAGTAAGTGAACTGAAAGACAGGTCAATAGAAATTATCCTGTATGGACAAGAGAGAGAAAAAAGATCAAAACAAGGAACAGAGTCTTAGAGAGATGGAGGACAACTTCAAAATGTCTAACATTCTCATCACTGGATTCCCAGAAAAGGAGAAGGAAATTGGCAGGAAAATACATGAAGAAATAACTGCTGAAAACATCCCAAATTTAGTGAATTACATAAATTTTCAAACTCAAGATCTCAGCAAACCCAAATAGAATAAACTCAAACAAAAACAAAACAAACAAGAAAACCCTTCAGTACATCATAATCAAACCGTTGGACTCAAAAAATGTAAAATCTTGAAATAATCTAGAGAAAATTTTCTAGACAAATTACATATAAGGGGGAAACACAGTCATAAGGGGAAAAATCCTGTTAAATCAGAATTCTATAACCAATGAGTATATTCCTCAGGAATAAAAACAAAATAAAAATATTCTCTAGTGAAGGAAAACTAAGAGAGTGTGTCAAATGGCAGGCCTTCTCTAAAAGAAATACTAAAGTAAATTCTTCAGGCTAAAAGTAAAAATTCCAATCCCAAAGAAAGGCAATGCCAAAGAATGCTCAAACTACCAAACAATTGCATTTATTTCATACGCTAGCAGAGTAATGCTCAAAATTCTCCAACCCAGGCTTCAACAGTACGTGAACCATGAAATTCCAGATGTTCAAGCTGGATTTAGAAAAGGCAGAGGAACCAGAGATCAAATTGCCAACATCCATTGGATCATATAAAAAGCCAAAGAGTTCCAGAAAAACATCTACTTCTGCTTTGTTGACTATGACAAAGCCTTTGACTGTGTGGACCATGACAAACTATGGAAAATTCTGAAAGAGATGGGAATACCAGACCACCTGACCTACCTCTTGAGAAACCTGTATGCAGGTCAGGAAGCAACAGTTAGAACTGGACATGGAACAACAGACTGGTTCCAAATTGGGAAAGGAGTACGTCAAGGCTGTATATTGTCACCCTGCTTATTTAACTTATATACATAGTACATCATGAGAAACACTGGGCTGGATGAAGCACAAGCTGGAATCAAGATTGCTGGGAGAAATATCAGTAACCTCAGATCTGCAGATGAGACCACCCTTATGGCAGAAAGTGAAGAACTAAAGAGCCTCTTGATGAAAGTGAAAAAGGAGAGTGAAAAAGTTGGCTTAAAGCTCAACATTCAGAAAACGAAGATCATGGCATCCGGTCCTATCACTTCATGGGAAATAGATGGGAAACAGTGGCAACAGTGTCAGACTTTATTTTTTGGGGCTCCAAAATCACTGCAGATGGTGATTGCAGCCATGAAATTAAAAGATGCTTACTCCTTGGAAGGAAAGTTATGACCAACCTAGACAGCATATTAAAAAGTAGAGACATTACTTTGCAAAAAAAGGTCCGTCTCTAGTCAAAGCTATGGTTTTTCCAGTAGTTATGTATGGATGTGAGGGTTGGACGATAAAGAAAGTTGAGTGTCGAAGAATTGATGCTTTTGAACTGTGGTGTTGGAAAAGACTCTTGAGAATTCCTTGGACTGCAAGGAGATCAAACCAGTTAATCCTAAAGGAAATCAGTCCTGAATATTCTTTGGAAGGACTGATGCTGAAGCTGAAACTCCAATACTATGGCCACCTGATGTGAAGAACTGACTCATTTGAAAAGACCCTGGGGCTGGGAAAGACTGCAGGCAGGAGGAGAAGGGGACAACAGAGGACGCAATGGTTGGATGGCATCACCGACTCAATGGACATTAGTTTGAGTAAACTCTGGGAGTTGGTGATGGACAGGTAGGCCTGGCGTGCTGCAGTCCATGGGGTCAGAAAGAGTCGGATACAACTGAGTGACTGAACTGACTGAAAAGTGAATAATACCAGAAGGAAACATGGGTTTTCAGGAACGAAAGAAGAGAAATGGAAATGGATGGGTAAGTCAAAAAGATTATTTTTTTTCCACATAGGCTCTCTAAAATATGTACAGGAATGTCTTAGAGATATTTTAGGTTCAGTTCTAAACCACCTCAATAAAGCAAATATCACGATAAAGCAAGTCAAATCAATTTTTTGGTTTCCAACTGCATATTAAAGTTCTGTTTACATGAAATATTATAGTTTATTAAATGTGCAATAGCATATCAAAAATGTACTACTGCATAGCTTAATTTTAAAATACTTTATTACTAAAATATGCTAACCATAATCTAAGCCTTCCATGAGAGCAGTAACAACAAAGATCACAGAACACAGATCACAATATAATAATATTGAAAAAATTTGAAATATCATGAGAATTACCAAAATGTGACACAGAGACATGGAGTAAGCAAATGCTATTGTAAAAATGGCACCAATATACTTGTTAACTCATGGTTATCACAAACCTTCTATTTGTAAAAAAAAAAAAAAGGATATATTTGCAAAGTACAATAAAATGAAACATGATAAAATACAGTATGCCTGGCTAACTATTGAAAGCAAAACTTATACAATTATCTAAGGGGGTTTCCACATATATAAATTTATACATATACCAATTATACCTTAAAGATCAGTGAGTGAAGCAAAGAGGGACCTCTGTGACTGCAAGGAGTCTTTCCACATTTTACTTGAAGTGATGTAATACACTCAGTGGACTGTGAAAGTTTATGTATATATATTGTAAGACAGAGCAACTATTAAAAAAAATACAAAGAGATATTTGTATCCAAAAAGGCAATATACCAACTAATTAAAATGTACTAATAAAAATATTCAAATAATCCATAAAAAGGTAGGAAAGTAGAAATAGAAAAATATATAGAACAAACAGAAAATAAACAATAAAATAGTAGGCCTAAATACAATCTTATCAACAATTATATTAATATTAAATTACAGAAATTAGAGATTGTCAGACTGGATTAAAAAGAGAGTCTTATGTGTTGTCTACAAGTAATTCATTTTAAATATAACAATATAGATAAATAAAAGATAGGAAATACATATATCATGCAAATGCTAACCAAAGAAGGTGGAGTGACTACATTAATATTAGAAAAAATAGATTTCAGATCAAGGATATTACAAGGGATTAAGATAGCACATAATGATAAAGAGTCAATTCATCAAAAACACATAAGTCTAAATGTATATACAGCTAACAAGAGAGCTTTAAGATATGTAAAGCAAAAACACACAGAAGTGAAAGGAGAGATAGACAAAGCCACAATTACAGCTGGAGACATCAATGCTCTTCTCTCAGAAACTGATAGAACTACTGCAGAAATCCAGTAGGGATATAGAAGACCTAACATTATCAACTAACTTGCCACGATTGACATAGAACATTGCACCCAATAACACACATAAAATGTTCTGTTATAGGGGTACAAACTTGTGTGCAGATCAAGAAACAACAGTTAGAACCAGATATGAAATAACTGGTACAAAATTGGGAAAGGAGTTTGTCAAGACTGTATATTGTCACCCTCCTCATTTAACTTAGATGTAGAGTACATCATGTGAAATGCCAGGCTGGACGAATCACAAGCAAGAATCGAGATTGCCAGGAGAAATATCAGCAACCTCAGATATGCACATGACACCACCATAATGGCAGAAAGAGAAGAATTAAAGAGCCTCTTGATGAAACTGAAAGAGGAAAGCAAAAAAGCTGGCTTAAAAACATTCAAAAAAACCAAGATCATGGCATCTGGTCCCATCACTTCATGGCAAATAGATGGGGAAAAATGGAAACAGTGGCAGATTTTATTTTCTTGGGCTCTAATATCACTGTGGATGGTGCCTGCAGCCATGAAATTAAAAGATACTTACTTCTTGGATGAAAAGCTATGACAAACCTAGCAGCAGCTAGCTAAGTCACTTCAGTTGTGTCGGACTGTGCAACCCCGTAGATGGCAGCCCACCAGGCTCCTGCGTCCGTGGGATTCTCCAGGCAAGAGTACTGGAGTGGGTTGCCATTGCCTTCTCCAATGCATTAAAGTGAAAAGTGAAAGTGAAGTCGCTCAGCCGTGTCCAACTCTTAGCGACCCCACGGACTGCACCCTACCAGGCTCCTGTGTCCATGGGATTCTCCAGGCAAGAGTACTGGAGTGGATTGCCACAAACCTAGACATCATATTAAAAAACAGAGCTATCACTTTGCCAATAAAGTCCATATAGTCAAAACTATGGTTTTTCCAGTAGTCATGTACAGATATGAGAATTGTAGCATAAAGAAGGTTGAGGGCTGAAGAACTGATGCTTCTGAATTGCAGTGCTGGAGAAGACTCTCAGGAATCCCTTGGACAGCAAGGAGATCAAATCCTTAATATTCATTGGAAGGACAGATGCTGAAGCTGCAGCTCCAATACTTTGGCAACCTGATGCAAAGAACTGCCTCATTGGAAAAGACCCTGATGCTGGGAAAGATTGCGGGCAGGAGGAGAAGGGGGCAATGGAGGATGAGACAGCTGGATAGTATCACCGACTCAATGGACATGAATTTGAGCAAATTCCCAGACAGTTAAAGACAGAAGCCTGACGTGCTGCAGTCCAAGGAGTTGCAAAGAGTCAGACACGACTTAGCGAGTAAGCAACAAAAGGACATTTACCAAGATACTCAAGCAAAATAAACCTTAACAAATAGAAAATAACTGAAATCTTAAAAGTATGTTTTCTGATCATAACCAAACTAGTAAGTGCTACATGGTAGTTCATTTTTGTTTTCCTTTGGTGTGTTTTTATTGTTTGACTTGTCAATTTCATAAATCCAGAGTATATTGCTTCATAATCAAGTTGACTCTTGTTTCCAAATGACTTCAAAGCATAGCTGTAATTTCAGTGTTTGTTACAGAGTATGTTTCAGTGCACAATACACATTTGAGTATCAGTTATCTTTATTTTCAATGGAAAAAAAACAAAAGGCAAGTAACTATTATTAAATACCTCCAATGTGTTAGAATGGAACAACAGTGTCACCTTGGACATTCTACCTCTTTACTTTAGAAAACAGCTCTTTAATTCTAAAGTATTCCATTTTTTTTTTTTTTTGTCTTACAGTCTGAGAATCACAATTTCAATTATTCCTATAAAACATTCTTCTTTCAGTCTCAAGACCTTAAGCAACACATTTCATCATATAGAGGCCTAACATAAACACTGAAGAACAGTGCAGACACCTTCAGAAGCAAGATAAAGCAGACAACATATCAATGGTCACCATATAAACCAAATACAGCAATTGTGACTTCAGCAGTAAACGTTAATCCTGTACCATTGAGTAAGCATACAAGTACCAGGTATAACATTTTCTGTTGTGAACTGCTTGCATTCTAAGTTGCTTTAGTTGTGTCCGACTCTTTGCAACACCATGGACTGCAGTCCACCAGGCTCCTCTGTCCATGTGATTCTTCAGGCAAGAATACTGGACTGGATTGCCATACCTTCCTCCAGGGGATCTCCCCAACCCAGGGATGGAACCTGAGTCTCAAGTCTTCTGCACTGGCAAGCAGGTTCTTTACCGCCAGCGCCACTGGGAAGCATGACACATGTTGTGACACGTCATTTCTTAAAGGCAGATTGAAAAGTGGAAGAACGTGAAAGTCACTCAGTCCTGTCGGACTCTTTGTGACCCCATGCACTATACAGTCCATGGAATTCTCTAGGCCAGAATACTGGAGAGGGTCGCCTTTCCGGTCTCCAGGGGATCTTCCCAACCCAGGGATCGAACCCAGGTTTTCCACATTGCAAGTAGATTCTTTACCAGCTGAGCAACAGGGAAGCCCAAGAATACTGGAGTGGGTAGCCTATCCCTTCTCCAGTGGATTTTCCTGACCAAGGAATCTAACCAATGTCTCCTGCATTGCAGGCGGATTCTTTACCAACTGAGGTATCAGGGAAGCCCAAAAGGCAGGTTATCACATAACAAAAATCATATAACGCATGTACCATCTATTAAAATAAATTTTAGAAAAAAACATGTATTTACCGCAATTTTCCCCCACTAAGGACCACCTATTAAGATCTCACTAAACTCTGGGCCTGGGAACACAGATTTGGGAAATGCTGCCTTAATGTTTCCTTTGAGTAGTAATTCAATATCATTGCTTTTTTTGGTTTGTTTAAATTCCTTTCTCTTCAGCAACACAGTGTTCTGAAAGTGCTGAAAAATACTGGTTCAAGAAAAATATTTAGAAACTTAGACCCGTGAAATATGAGATGAAAACCAGAGCTTAAGAAAAGAGAGAAAGCACAGGAAATACAGAAACACAGTCAAACGAAACTATGACCACATAAAGGAATGGTTCTTTTTTAGAACCACATCCTTATGTGTGGTGTTTGAGCAAAACTGGTTATCGGTCAGCTTTCTGCACTGAATGACAAGCTGGACTGTAACATCTCCAGGGCGGGTCACTTTCAAGTCCTCTACTTAAAATGCAAGAGAGGGCCCGAGTTTGAGGACTTGTATTGCAGATTTCTGCTAATCACTGTTTCCACGTCTTTTTAATACAATGAAAGGCCGCTAGGGGGAGAAACACGCCTAAAACCTGACCCTTATCAGTAGTGATCTCAAAACGTAACAGATCCTATTACTCTCCAGCAAAAAGAAGCTTCTATGGCACGCAATATTAAACCACCACCCTGCATCGAATCTGGAACCAAAATGGTTTTTCTAAAGTCTCCGTGGGCACTAAGCGAAAAAAGCACGTGTTCTGAATGGTCAGAATGGAATCCTACAAGCTGATTCAGACCTGAAAAAAGGACATTGCAAAAGGTCTCCCTGAGTGAGTCAAAGTATTGCAGAGGGCTATGGCAGCGCATTCCTCTTTCGGGATGGGCTACAACTTAACCTTACGTTGGCAAAAGGACGCGAAGCAACGTTTTGTAAAGGCCTTCTTTCTAGTATCGATATCCATTTCTGGTTAGCCACTGACGGAGGCGGTTAGCCACTACGTTCCCTCCCCTCTCCCCTAGACGAGAGTCTCATTTCCTCTATGGGCGTAAAAGTGAATGGACCCGCTTGCTCCCGATACGCCTTTCTATATCTCAACCCAGCCCTACAGCTCGTAGAAACAGATAGGCGCATCCCTGCTGTTCGTACACCTATGCCTCCACAAGATGGCAAAACACCCTCGCCACTGCAAAAGACGACAGCGTTAAATACCAGCGCGGCACGAAAATGAGCCACAAAGCCACTCAAACTTCGGGCACAAAACCAACGCGCAGGCGCACTAGCACACTGTTACCCGATTTGCCCACTTCCCCCTCCTGGTCTCCGCAGTTTCACTTCCCCTCGTTTGGTCCTCTGCTTCCGGGGCACAGTAGGCTCGGCCCCTCCTCATCTCTTACCCTCCTCTACCCGAGGAGGGGGGAGTCGAGGGGGTGGGGAAGAGTTCGTTGTTTGTTTACACGATGTGAGCGGAAAAAGAGACCAATAAAGTTTATTCTGGAAACAAAAGGAAAAAAAAAACAGGGGTGACAGAGAAAGGAGACGGGGGCGGGGGCGTGTGGCGGGGGCTAGCTAGGAGAGGCAGCGAGAAGGAGAAAGCGGCAGTTCCGGTGCCGCCGCTGCGGCCGCTGAGGTCTCGGGCTGCTGCCGCCGCGGCCGCTGGGGCTGGGGCCGCCGGCGAGGCAGGGCTCGGGCCCGGCCGGGCAGCTCCGGAGCGGCGGGGGAGAGGGGCCGGGAGGCGGGGGCTGTGCCGCCCGCTCTCCTCTCCCTCGGCGCCGCCGCCGCCGCCGCCCGCGGGGCTGGGACCCGATGCGGTTAGAGCCGCGGAGCTTCGAGGAGCCCCGAGCGTGAGTAGAACGCGGACAGGCCGGGAGCGGGTGCGGTCGGGATGGGGCCGGGTGGGTGCCGGGGACTCTCGGGCGCGCCCGCCGACTTGGGCGGGGGCTGCCCGCCCGTCGTCTCTCCCAGCTTCGGCCCGCAGGAGAGTTCGCCTGCGATCCCCGCTCTCCTCCGCCTGCCGCTGGCCTCACCCAGATGCAGAGGCGAGGGCTCGCCGCTCCCTCTTTTCTCCCTCTGGCCGCCGCCTCGCTCTTCGTTTCCTTCCTCTCCCATTTTTGGGGATGGGGCGGCTAGAGACTGAGGAAGTGCGCCCAGGGCCGCCGTCCCGGCCGCGATGGCTAGGTCCCCGGCACCCTTGCACATCCACCCGACCCGCGAGCACCGCGGCGTGAGCGATCCCGGGTGCCAAACCGTGAGCTCTTCCTGAGGGGCTGTCACGCCCGAGGACTCCGACCGCGCCAGCCCGGCGACCCTGCGTTTGCCTCATACTGGGTTTAAATCGCCCGGCTGGGGCTTGGAAGGCTACATCCCTGTAGCCCATAGTTCCTCTCCCACCCTTCAACTCGAAGTTGTTTTTTTCCTTTTAACCGAGACAATCAAACGTATAAACGTATTGGATATTTCATTCATAGACCTGAGACATTGTCTCGCGATTTGTGTCTTTAGTAAGTCTAATATGTGATGCCTGCTTTATAGCTCCTAAGTGGCTCGGAAAGGTAGGGTAGCGCCCAGAATTGGACTGTGTAAACACCAGACGTTCAGCCAGTGTGTTTTGATCGCGGCTTGAGGGGTTTATTTTAGGATGCTAAAGGAATAGTGGTGATGATGGCTAGTTACCAGGCTTAGGAATCGAAAGCTGTTTTGGATGTCAGTAATTGGGAAGCTGTTTACGTACTTATATAAAGGGTAAGGGGAGCGCAATAAGAGGGGCTTCTGTGAAAAACAGCCTTCGTATTAATGAAGTAGAGCTGTGATTTCGTTTGGTGAAGCTTCCTCATTCCAGCACTGCGCCTTTGGGCACATGCAGTACATGGGTTTGCTAGATGATGTTTTGAATCGTAGTTTGTGAGGCCTGGGAGAACCCCTGGAAAACTTGGGTAGGTAAACTTCTGTTAACTCAAGTCATCGGGTAATTACTATGGCCACATTTGAACCACTGTGGGCAATACCGGTCGCATGTTTTCCTGCTCAGAAGCTGGGTTCTCTGGGTATTTGCTTACATTGCACTGTACAAAATTTGTTTATGTACTGGATTGCGTGTTGTTAAGGAAAGACCTACAAAATACTTAAGATACCACGTTGCTAATTTAATTTGTATAAGTCACAGCACGTCTTTATTAATGGATCCTAGAAGCAACTGTAGTGTAAGAATTTGTTAATATGTCTGTATTCAAGTTTTAACATTTTTTAAGACTGAATCATTGAATTCTGGTTGACAGCATAGATCTCTATCTAAACATCACATGTTCTGGAAAATTTTAATTATCAGATTAACTGTTCTGCAGTGTCATCAGCGAGAATTATCTGAAGAGGGCCCAGTGGGGGTGTGGGGGGGTGGGTAGGGTGGGGGCTATTTTGTTTGGTTTTCTGAGTTTTCTCATGTCACCTTTTTGGATAAAATTAAATTTCATCTCTAAGTTTTTTCAAAAGTTTCTTATAGGTTTTTCCATCATTGTAAAATAGAGTGTTTTCCTATTAAAATCACGAAATAGATGATTGAAAGAAGTGATAGCACATGGTAACAGTCATAGCATCATGGGGGAAATAAAAAGAAAATGAATGAATAATTAACTTAATATTTTATCATTGATTTTATGAATATAAAGTTTGAAAGACATTCCGATCAGTTTAGTTCAAGAATTAAAAATGAACCACATATAAATGCAGAACAGTGTTTTTATATGTCTAAAGCTTTTTTTTCTCAATTTTTAGTAAGTTAGATATAGCATTAAGGAGATGTCACTAATACAAATGCTGTAAACCCAAGAATTACTGCATGAGTGTATCTTCTCATGGGCTAGATATATGTGAAAGGAGGACTGTAAAAGAGCAATCAATGGCTTTGCCTGGGAACAACCTCATCTTAAAGCAGAGTTTCCTTCCTGTCAGTATAAGAGCCTCTCCATCCCAAAGAAGTATTGCCTTAAAAAAAAAAAAAAAAAAGGTAAATTTACAAGTAAAATACTTAAATAGTAAGATAGGTCATACATTTCCTAAAAGAGTTCACTTTGTTTCCTTTATTGAATTAAGATTTTTTAACATTTACTATTACCATTTAAAAGTCATTTGCTCTGTTGATCTGTTTATTTGAAAAGGGCTAACTTAATCCTGTTTGATCTCTTTAGCAACAAAAATAGCATTACAAGGATCACTTCTCTATTTTATTATTTAAATATCTTGAATTTCAAGGGAGGGGTGATTCTGTAAATGAAATGTGTTTCTTAAGCATCATAAAAGATTTTATCTCTGAAAATATTTATGATCCTTAAATTTGTGCAAGTTTAGAAGCATAAATCTTAGAAAATCAAGGTTTATATTAGTATAGTTATTGAGCTGTTTTTTTAAGTATGTTTGTCTTGAGCTACAAAACAATCCTGTAGAGAAGGCAGTATTGCTGTCTCTGAGAAATGACATTTTAATCTAAGGTCAGACAAGTATCAGGTGACAGACTCATTGACAAAATGAATGCTTTGTGACTCCTTTCGTTTTATTATGCTACCTCTAACTTGCTCCAGCCTGCTTTTTTTTTTCAGCCTGCTTTTTTATAAGCCCATAGATCACCTTTTCCCTTATTTGTAATAATAAATGGATGTGTTTAATTCCCCCTATAGCTTAAACAGTGGTTTTTTATCCTGGCCACATATTAGAATCATCTAGTTAGCTTTTTAAAAATATCAGTGCCAGGGTCTCCTTCCTGGAGATTCTGGTTTAATTGGTCTGAGATGGAGCCCAGACATCTGTTTAAGTTCCCCAGGTAATTCTAATAGACACGATTGTAAAGCCCTTGCTTTCTAAGACCTGTATAATTTGTTTCTTTTCTTCTAATTTCATCTCTCCTTTTTCTTCCTACAGCTCCCTTGGCCTTTTCCTGCTTCACATGCCAGTGCTATTTGCTTTTCATGAGACATTTGCACACTCCATACCCCTTGTTTAACTGGCTGACTCCTCATTTTTCATATCAGTTCCTTTGAAAAGTCTAGTCTGGGTCAGGTGCCCTTGCTTCCTGTTCCCATAACATCTTGTGCTCCTACTGTCAGAGCATTGACTCAGTGCATTGGCAATTGCCAGTTTATTTGTCTGTATCTTCCACCAAGATGTAAATTTCATGAGAACGCTAGGGGTTTTATCTTATACAGTTATGTTCTCATTGTCAAGCACAGTAGCCAGTACATAATAGAGTTATTCACTGAATAAATATATTCACAACAGACTTCTTTACAACAATAATTTACAAATGCCTATTGAGTTTTTATACTATATTTGTTCACTAAAAATATACACCCCTAACCTGCCACACAAATGTATTTTAATTGGAGACATTTGGGATGTTCTAAAGAACATATAAATTATATCAAGAGTGACACTCAAACTCCCCCCACACACACACCCCTCCACACAAATAATTAAACACAGAACTGTACTAGAAATCAGGAGATGTGAATTCAGATCCTAACCTCACCACAAGAGTGTGTCCTTGGGCAAGTCTCAATCTTTTGGGGCCTCAGTTTCCTCACCTGTAATAGGGGAATTGTACTGAATGCTCTACATGGTACTACTCAGTGCTTTAGCCTTAAAAACCTATGAGTACTAAAAATACTGACTTTGGGAAATCTGAACCTCCTGTTGGGCTGCTGTCTATGGGGTCGCACAGAGTCTGACACGACTGACGCGACTTAGCAGCAGCAGCAGCAGAACCTCCTTGGTTCAAACCCTGGCTTCTATGCTTACTGGCAGAATTACTTTGGACAGATTTCTTAATATGTATAATGAGAGTAATTACTACTCAACAGAGTTGTTATTGTTTTTGTTTTTGTTGAATTAAATGAGTGTCGATCCAGGAAAGTTTTGGCCAGGATCAGATGCCTAATACATGTTCATTTCCTTTCCCCTTTGAAAGTGTTAGATCTCATGAGTGGACTTATCTAAGATAAGAAAAAAGATAGTTTATGTAATATATCCTGTTTTCCACTTTGCTGACTGCTAACTTTACAGGTGTGACTAGGGACCAAGAACCACGTGGCTTTTAGTTTCATTTTCTTAGAACCCTATTCCACTGTCAAACACCCAGGTGTTAGTTAACCTGCCTGGGAAGTAATTAAGCCTTGAAGTTTGAACCATGACAGGAGTGTCCCTGGTAGCTCAGTCGGTAAAGAATCTCCCTGTAGTTCAGGAGACCCAGGTTTGATCCCTGGGTGGGGAAGATCCCCTGGAGAAGGAAATGATAAACCACTCCAGTATTCTTGCCTGGAAAAATCCCATGGACAGAGGAGCCTGGCGGGCTACAGTCCATGGGTCCCAAGAGTCGGACATGACTTAGTGACTAAGCCACCATGACAGGATAGCAAGTATCAAGCTATTTATATATCATAATACATAATATGGAGGAAGGGAGACTGAACTGATGACCTTATACCATCGCCAAAGATCAGTAAAATCAGATTTGACCATTCCAAAAAAATGGAACAGATTAAAACTAAGGATAATTTACAAAAAAGACTCAGATTTTGGTGAAGTCTCTGTTTGCCAGACCTTAAAATTCAGGGAGTTTTTTTTATTTAGTAAATTTTAGTAAAAATTATTTAGTAAGTAGTAATTTTATTTAGTAATTTCCAGGAGATATAGGAAGTTTACCTCTGGTCAGGACCAGTTGCAGAAGATTGTTCTCGACATCAGATTAGCAGTTACAGGTATCAGTTAGCAAACTGAAGTTATTGATATTTTTCTCTGGGAGTGTTGTATCTTAATTTTATGTGTTTATTTTAACCTTTATTTATTTGATAACCTTTATTTATTTGGTGACACAGTGTAACAATAACTCTGCTGAAGTTTCTTAATGCCAGTCTTATTTTTGTATAAATCAAATTGACTTGTCTGAGTTTTCCTTTAAGTTTATGTCTTTGTTTTGTTTTTAATTTTTTAATGACTTTAGCGTATCATTTATATATTTATTTTTTTTTGTTGGCCACACCTCAGGGCATGTGGGATCTCAGTACCCCAATCAGGGATCAAACCCACACCCCCTGCAGTGGAAGCACGGAATCTTAATCACTGGACCACCGGGGAAGTCCCTTAAGCTTATGTTTAAAGTGAACTTTATTATCTTTTAAGAAAAGATACTGTAATAAAAATTAAAAATAGTAGTTAGGAGAAACTGAAGTCTTAAGGGTATAAAAAAGAAGCATGAGGCAACACACAGTGAAGTCTAAGGATTCGACTTAAAGGCTTGTGGTTTCCATCGTTCAGAAAGGTTATTCAGCCTTAGATAAACTGATAATGTTTTATAGCCACTTAAGTTATTTGTATTTAATCCTTTATTAATATGAATCAGTTGATACTGGTTAACAAATTTTTATGTGTTCTCTCTCCCTGTCCTCAACTGTACAGTTTGAGTATAATGTCAAAATACTTTAATAAAAAGTTTCTAAGTTTATAATAGAAGTGGTGGCTTAGAGCTTTTTCTTCAAGTTTAATGTTTCTTACAGTGAAACTGTTTTTAGAATGGATTATAATGCTGTGGTTTGGATGGCTGAAAGACCAAATTCCAATCCCAAACTGCTACTTTGTATTTGTCTATAGGGGAAAGGAGGCAGACCATATCACATCTTTCCCGCTCTTTAATATGCTACTTTATAGTAACTCATATAATTAATGAGATAATTTAAGTAATCCAAGTTCTATACAATTATTTAAAAGAAAATATATACATACTAATTATTTTAAATTTATACCTAGTACAGGAATAACACACTTCAGCGTTTGGTCTGACAATTAAATACTCATCTCTTCATATCATTTTGCTAGTTAGCTTGATGGTTTATCTAAATTACAGTCATTTATAAGAGGTTACGTTTTAGTGTCTTTTAGTATTAATATTAATTGGAATTGTTACAAAGGAATCACTGTGTTAGGGCCAGCATTACCATTTGAAATAAGTGTGGGATTTTTAAAAAGGTAGAAGTTAAGTATTCTCACAGACCATGCTTATCTGGTACACTTTATCTGGTACACTTCAGATTTTAAATATTTGTGTAGTGGAAACCAAGGAAGTCAGTGTTGTGATGTAAAAATAGCTGCATTAGGATAGAAACATTCTGTTCTGATCATATTCTCTTGCCAAACTCACCAGGGGTTAGTAAAATTCTGTAGAGAGATGCACCTTATAAAGCATTATAGAGATTTAAAGCAATATTATAAGGATGATTTTAAGCATAAAATTTTTTTTAACAGGAGGAGACTGTGTTCATTCTTGTATCCTTAGCACCTAGCATAGTACCCAAAAGTTGCTGCTGCTAAGTTGCTTCAGTCATGTCTGACTCTGTGCGACCCCTTAGAGGGCAGCCCACCATGCTCCCCCGTCCCTGGGATTCTCCAGGCAAGAACACTGGAGTGGGTTGCCATTTCCTTCTCCAATGAATGAAAGTGAAAAGTGAAAGTGAAGTCGCTCAGTCGTGTCCAACTCTTAGTGACCCCATGAACTGCAGCCTACCAGGCTCCTCTGTCCATGGGATTCTCCAAGCAAGAATACTGGAGTGGGGTGCCATTGCCTTCTCCAATGCGTGAAAGAGAAAAGTGAAAGTGAGGTCGCTCAGTCGTGTCCGACTCCTAGCGACCCCATGGACTGCAGCCTACCAGGCTCCTCCGTCCATGGGATTTTCCAGGCAAGAGTACTGGAGTGGCTTGCCATTACCCAAAAGTAGGTGATCAGTAAGTGATATTTTTGCAGTGGAATCATAATTGGGGATCAAAACACTTATCTATCAGTTAGTAGCTGTATACTTTAAACTATCTGAAAATTAATAAATTGCTGTGTGTCAGTTGATCATTTACTGTGTATAGATTCAAATTATAGGAGATGTTTTTCTATAAGTAAACTAGTTGCATATTTCTATTGATGTTTGTAGACATGTTTAACAAAGATTGATAGGTTAGGAATAGCTATTTCCTAGAAGAACGCTGAATCAGGAGTCTGAGAATCTAGGTTCTATCTAGCTCTTTGGCCTTAGATCTTGACCTCTTAGCACTTGTTTGATTCCTAGCGTTTTAAAGCCTATTTTTTATTTCAGGGAAGAGTAAGTAAGCCATTCCCTAGAAGGAAGATGGCCTATCTCAGTTTATTATTATCTTCAGAAGAGAAAATCTCTTTTATCTACTTGTTTATAAATTTGCACGTATTTGAAGGCCCTTCTGTGAAATTCTGACAGAAAAAAACTGCCATCAGAAAAGAATGGACTGGAAAGATTTTTTGCTTTCTCTCCAAAATTGTCAGGGACTTGGGAGGATCAAACTTACAGCAGGCGTGCCCTTTTTGATTGTTGGCACTGAGAGCAGTTAAGTTTCTGACAGACATTGAGAGTAGATCATCCGTTGCACTCCAGTTGCCAGGGTTTTGAAGGCTCGCAAACCTGTCTCAGCACCCTTAATAGCCATTGGCAATCTTCCTTACTTTAGTTAAAGACTTCTAGGAAAACATGTCCCATTATTTCCTCTGGTAACCCATCCCACTAGTTGGTTTTCAGAAAATACATTCTAATCTTAGAAACATAATTCCAGAGGCATAGTAAGGCTCTTTTTTCTAGATGTGTCCTCTGTTGTGCATAAAAATATATGAAAAGATGACAAAACTAATTGTCCTTAATCAGGAAACAGTGATGTTTCCTGATGTGTATGCTATTGATTTGTTGTTTCTATAAATGTTCAAACCACTCACTTTCAACTTTTGAATAGGTTTTAACCAGCAAACCGTTCAGGTAATGAGATATTATGTAGAATTATTTTGATTATGTACTTCCTTTTTCAGCAAGCTAAGCAGATTTCTGTTGTTCTTCTTTGACAGATCATGCTTTTCCAAGTGCTTTTCTGTTGGACTTACTGCAGGTCTAGACCTGAAAGTACTGTTGCATTTTGAAACAATTGATTGCCTTTAGCCTGAAAGCAAGTGAATTGTGTGTGTGTTGGGTTTTTTCCTTAGGAGGTTAACCTCTTGACAGGTACAAAATCCTTCGAGTTTTCTGCCAAATAACCTACTATTCTGGAATATAGATTTATGGAACATGTCATCAAAAGTAAATCAGCATTAAAGGTAAAAATTATTGGGAAAAAGATTTAAATTAGGCACTATTGTAAAGTCAGTATGAAATCAAACTACATATGACAGCAAAGAAAGGAAAAATTATATTTTCACATTGTCATTTTATACTTATTGTAAAGATTAATAGTAACATCATTTTATTTTCCATATGAAGATTTCCTTAAAATCTAGTGGCTTCTTTTTTTTTTTTGCAATTGATACCTTGATAGGCAGCATCTTAAAGTATTTATGAAAGTGATATTTGTATTCTTTTTCTATATACCAATTGTAAAAGTTGGACATGACTTTATCAAAGCAGTTTCTCTACTTGATAATTAACAGTGGTAGTAAAATTCAAAGCAGTTTATAGTATTAGTAATGTTATGGTTCAGAGACTAGTAGTTTGTTTTCTCTTCAGTATAAGGGACCAACTTTCAACTTCCTTAGTGATATTGTAGGACTTAAGATTTACTCAAAATCACTGTGAATAATTTTGACTGCTTCTATGCAATGAGAGCCTAAAGCCTTGTGTTGTTCACAGACACTACTTATATACAGCTAAATGATCTACTGATGTGCAGTGACTAAAGCACAGCTAAATGGGTCATGTGATGGTGTTTTGTTGAGTTTAAATATCAGATACATAAATCTGTTGAGTACATTCCTCTTGCAGATAATATTTTTCCCCAGTCACAATGGGGTCAAGTAGTCTTAACAGAATATTTAAAGTCAGAACAGTCTTAGAAAATCCATAAAATCTGGTCAGTGTGTGTAGGCTTGTTTAATTTTTCTTTTCCTAAATATGTGTCACAGTGGCTAAGAGCATGTGCTCTGAAACCAGACTATCAAAATTACTAGTTTTGTAATAGCAAAATTATTTACCTGTCTAGGTTAAATAGTGTCTTGTTCATTCACCAAGTTGTGTCTGACTCTTTGCAGCTTCATGGACTGCAGCATGCCGGGCCTCTCTGGGTTAATATATAATTCCTTGTTCGTAGAAGAGGGATAATAACAGTACCTACATCATAATACTATAATGAAGGTTAAATGCCAAATACATGAAAGCATTTAGAACAATACTTACTATCAGCCTGCCAGGCTCCTCCATCCATGGGGTTTTCTAGGCAAGAGTTCTGGAGTGGGTTGCCATTGCCTTCTCTGAGTACATAGTAAGCACTCAGCAAATATTTGTATGCTACTTGAGAGCGCTAACCATGTCATGTTCATTGGTTCATTTTGGGGTTTTAACATTTTGTAGTGAATTGAATCCTGGCCATTTTGAGAATTTACTAATGGATCCTATCTCTGAAGAATGAATGATAAGGTTCCTATCTAACAAACATCCGGAGAAGGCAATGGCACCGCACTCCAGTACTCTTGCCTGGAAAATCCCATGGACGGAGGAGCCTGGTAGGCTGCAGTCCATGGGGTAGTCCAAGAGTTGGACATTACTGAGCGACTTCACTTTCACTTTCATGCATTGGAGAAGGAAATGGCAACCCACTCCAGTGTTCTTGCCTGGAAAATCCCAGGGATGGGGGAGGCTGGTGGGCTGCTATCTATGGGGTTGCACAGAGTCAGACACGACTGAAGCAACTTAGGAACTGCAGCAGCTAACAAACTTCTTGACATAACTGCTTGCTTTTTGTTCTACTACAGTTTTTTAAAGTTTCATACTCAACTCTGAGAATTCGAGTTCAATTTCATACCTAAGAGAAGTTAGCATGTAGAGATTTAATGTGATTGAAATGAGGGATTTGTAGACAGAAAGGAATTAAGTAAATGGACGTACATTTTTCACATCTGATCTCAGCTTCCTATGGATTAATTTTCCCTGTCCATTCGTAGAATCTCAGAATCCCCAACAGATAGCTTTTTTCTTTTTTTATTGAAGTATGACTGATTTACAATATTAAATTAGTTTCAGGTGAACAACATAGAAATTCAGTGTTTTTCTAGATTATGCCCCATTTAAAATTTTTATAAAATATTGGCTATCTTCATATGCTGAACAGTATGTCCTTACAGCCTGTTTATTTTATATTTATTAATATTTAGCTCTTGACTTCCTACCCCTATATTTCTCCTCCACTTCCTCCCTCCACACTGCAAGCCGCTAGTTCTCAATATTTGTGAGTCTGTTTCTGTTCTATTATATTCTGGCGTTTATTTTTTAGATTCCATGTGTAAGTGATAACATAGAATATTTCTTGCTCTTTATGACTTATTTCACCAAGCATAATACTCTTGAGGTTCATCCATGTTGTTGCAGATAGCAAAATTTCATTCTTTCTATGGTTGAGTAATATTCCATTGTATGCATACATACCACATCTTCATCCGTTTTCATCTGTTGGTGGACACTTAAGTCGCTTCCATCTCTTGGCAGTTATAAATAATGTTAGTATGACCCTGATGGCTCAGCTGGTAAAGAATCCGCCTGCAGTGCAGGAGACACAGGAGATGTGGGTTCAATCCCTGAGTCCGGAAGATCTCCTGGAGGAGGAAAATGGCAACACACTCCAGTATTCTTGCCTGAAAAGTCCCATGGACAGAGGATACTGGCAGGCTACAGTCCAAAGGGTCCCAAAGAGTCAGACATGACTGAGTGACTAAGCATGCAATAGTCATGAACATTAGGGTACATGTATATTTTTGAATTATAGTTTTGTTTTCTTTGGATATTATACCCAGGAGAAAAGGAATTGCTGAATCACATAACAATTCTATTTTTAGTTTATTGAGGAACCTCCATACTGTTTTCCACAGTGGCCACACCAATTAACAGTCCCACCAACAGTGTACAAAGGTTCCCTTTATTCCACATTTGCACAAACATTTGTTATTTGTGGTGTTTTTGATGATAGCCATTCTCACAGGTGTGAGGTAATATCTCAGTTGTGGTTTTAATTTGCATTTCTTTAACGATTAACAAGCTTGAACATCTTTCTGTGTGCCTGTTGGCTGTTTGTGTGTCGTCTTTGGGAAAATGTCTGTTCAGGTCTTCTGCACACTTTTTATTTGGGTTTTTTTTTTTTTTTGGTGTTGGGTTATGTGAGCTCTTTATATGTTTTGGATGTTAGCCCTTATCGGTCATATCATTTGCAGATATTTTCTCCTATTCTGTAGGTTGTCTTTTTGTTTTGTTAATGGTTTGCTTTGCTATGCAAAAGCTTTTAAGCTTAATTAGGTTTCACTTTTGCTTTTCTTTTCTTTGACTTTAGGAGACAGATCTGGAAAACGCTGTTACAATTTATGTCAGAGATTGTTCTTCCTATGTGTTCTTCTAGGAGTTTTATGTTTTCCAGTCTTACAGTTAGGTCTTTAATTCATCTTAAGTTTATTTTTGCTTATGGTGTGAGAAAATGTTCTAATTTCATTCTTTTGCTGTTCATTTTTCCCAGCACCACTTATTGAAGAGACTGTCTTTTCTCTGTTCTATAGTCTTGTCTCCTTTGTTGTAGATTAATTAACCATAGGTGCATGAATTTATTTCTGGGCTCTTTATTTTCTTCCATGAACCTGTCTGTTTTTGTGCCAATACCTTGATGATTTGATAACTGTAACTTTTTAGCGTAATCTTAATAACTCCAGCTCTGTTCTTTTTTCTCAAAATGGTATTGGTTATTTGGGATCTTTTGTGGTTCAATATAAATTTTAAGATTGTTTGTTCTAGTTCTGTAGATGTCTTAGATATTTCAACAGGAATTGCATTAAACCTGTAGGTTGCTTTCGGTAATATGGACATTTTAGCAACATTAATTCTTCTAGTCCATGAACACAGGATTTTTTTTATTACTTTGTATTATCTTCAGTATCCTTCACCAGTGTTTTATAGTTTTCGGAATATAGGTCCTTCATCTCCTTGGTTAAGTATATTCCTTGATAATTTATTCTTTTTGACGTGATTTTAAATGGGGTTGTTTTCTTACTTTCTAGTAGCTCATTATTCAGTTCAGTTCAGTTCAGTCGCTCAGTTGTGTCTGACTGTTTGCAACCCCATGAATTGCAGCATGCCATGCCTCCCTGTCCACCACCAACTCCCGGAGTTCACCCAGACTCACATCCATCAAGTCAGTGATGCCATCCAGCCATCTCATCCTCTGTCGTCCCCTTCTCCTCCTGCCCCCAATCCCTCCCAGCATCAGAGTCTTTTCCAATGAGTCAACTCTTCGCATGAGGTGGCCAAAGTACTGGAGTTTCAGCTTTAGCATCATTCCTTTCAAAGAAATCCCAGGGCTGATCTCCTTCAGAATGGACTGGTTGGATCTCCTTGCAGTCCAAGGGACTCTCAAGAGTCTTCTCCAACACCACAGTTCAAAAGCATCAATTCTTCAGCACTCAGCCTTCTTCACAGTCCAACTCTCACATCCATACATGACCACAGAAAAAACCATAGCCTTGACTAGACGGACCTTTGTTGGCAAAGTAATGTCTCTGCTTTTGAATATGCTATCTAGGTTGGTCATAACTTTCCTTCCAAGGAGTAAGCATCTTTTAATTTCATGGCTGCAGTCACCATCTGCAGTGATTTTGGAGCCCAGAAAAATAAAGTCTGACACTGTTTCCACTGTTTCCCCATCTATTTCCCATGAAGTGATGGGACCGGATGCCATGATCTTAGTTTTCTGAATGTTGAGCTTTAAGCCAACTTTTTCACTCTCCACTTTCACTTTCATCAAGAGGCTTTTTAGTTCCTCTTCACTTTCTGCCATAAGGGTGGTGTCATCTGCATATCTGAGGTGATTGCTATTTCTCCCTGCAATCTTGATTCCAGCTTGTGTTTCTTCCAGTCCAGCGTTTCTCATGATGTACTCTGCATGTAAGTTAAATAAGCAGGCTGACAATATACAGCCTTGACGTACTCCTTTCCCAATTTGGAACCAGTCTGTTGTTCCGTGTCCAGTTCTAACTGTTGCTTCCTGACCTGCACACAGATTTCTCAAGAGCCAGGTCAGGTGGTCTGGTATTCCCATCTCTTGAAGAATTTTCCACAGTTTATTGTGATGCACACAGTCAAAGGCTTTGGCATAGTCAATAAAGCAGAAATAGATATTTTTCTGGAACTCTCTTGCTTAGTGTATTAAAAAAGCAACCGACTCATATAAACTAATCTTGTATCCTGCAGCTTTACTGAATTCATGTTCTAATAATTTTTGTGTAGAAACTTTAGAGTTTTCTATATATAGTATCATATCATCTACAAATTGGAGAAGGCAATGGCAACCCACTCCAGTACTCTTGCCTGGAAAATCCCATGGGCAGAGGAGCCTGGTAGGCTGCAGTCCATGTGGTCGCTAGGAGTCAGACATGACTGAGCGACTTCACTTTCACTTTTCATTTTCATGCACTGAAGAAAGAAATGGCAGCCCATTCCAGTGTTCTTGCCTGGAGAATCCCAGGGACGGCGGAGCCTGGTGGGCTGCCGTCTATGGGGTCATACAGAGTCAGACACGACTGAAGTGACTTAGCAGCAGCAGTGGCATCTACAAATAGTGAGTTTTACTTCTTTCCTTGCCTGATTTCTGTGGCTAGGACTTCCAGTACTGTGTTAAATAGAAGTGGCAAGAGTGGGCATCCTTGTCTTGTTCCTGGTTTTAGAGGAAAAGCTCAAAGCTTTTCACCATTGAGTATGATATTAGCTGTGAGTTTATCATGCTGCTGCTGCTGTTTTGTCAGTAAGTCACGTCCAGTCCTTTGCGATCTCATGGACTATAGCCTGCCAGGCAAGAATACTGGAGTGGGTTGGCATTTCCTTCTCCATGGGATCTTCCCAAACCAGGGATCAAACCCATGTCTCCTGCTGGGCAGGTGGATCCTTTACAACTGAACCACCTGGGAAGCCCTGGGTTTGTTGTAGATGGCCTTTATTATGTTGAGATATGCTCCCACTATACCAACTTTGCTGAGAGTTTTTATCGTGAATGGATGCCAGATTTTGTCAGATGCTTTTTCTCCATCCATTGAAATGATCATGTGGTTTTATCCTTTCGTTAATGTGGGATATCACACTGATCTGCAGATATTAATTATCCTTGCATCTCTTGAATAAAACGCACTTGATCATGGTATATGATCCTTTTGATGTATTTGTAAATTCTGTTGCTAATATTTTGTCAAGGATTTTTGCATATATATTCATCAGCGATATTGACCTATAATTTTCTTTTTTTGCAGTATTGTTAGTTTGATTTTGGTTTCAGGGTAATGGTGGCCTCATAGAATGAATTTGAGAGTGTTCCTCCTCTTCAGTTTTTTTGGAATAGTTTGAGAAGTATGGATATTAGCTCTTCTTTATATAATTGATAGAATTCCTCTGAAGCCACTGGTTCTGGACATTCGTTTGCCCCCCCAGCAACTATCTTAATAGCACTGTACCATGGGGCTTCCCTGGTGTCTCAGTGGTAAAGAATTTGCCTGCCAGTGCAGGAGACGTGGGTTTGATCTCTGGGTCAGGGAGATCCCCTGGAGAAGAAAATGGCAACCCATTCCAGTGTTTTTGCCTGGGAAATTCCACGGACAGCAGAGTCTGGGGGGCTACAGTCCATGGGGTCGCAAACAGTTGGACACGACTTAACAAATAAACAACAAATTGAAGCAGTAATTGTTACATGCTACTAGGTATTTCCTTTCCCTGTCTGTCTTCATGCACTAGATGGTGATTGTGTCATATTGTCACATAGGCGTTGTGTTGCATGGCTTTTGTAGAGTTCTCATGTCGTGTTTTAAAGCTTCTCCATTATACTTCCTGTGAAGTCTTAATGAATACAGATTTAACTCTTGTGACTCATTCTGTTCGTTACCTAGTTTACACTGACTGGACATTGTATAAATCTTACAAGTCATTTACATGAAAATAAGGAAAGCAGTCATGTGTTCTGAATATTTTCATCAGTTTATCTCTTAAGTCTTTGCCTTAATCACTAAGGTAACTAGTTACCTAGCATCATGGATGGAAGTTTATGTGGCATCACCTACCTGGTTGCAGTACCATGGTTGGCACCGTATATAAATGAGACAGTTAGTATTTATGTTTTTGGTAACTTAACTCTGTGTGAATTTGTTTTCTTACCTCTTTTAGCTTTTAACAGTTTTAACTAGACCGCTCTTGATGGTCATACAACGTAATTTATTTTTCTCAAGTTGATGATCCATAGTCTATCATATAACAGGAAAATAATAGCAGTAAAACCTGCACACTTTAAAAAACTTCATATATTATTGGAATTAGTTTATATAGAGATTGCTTAAGAAAGTGTCTATCATTTTTTGCATAATTGTTCAACATTTTCCATTATTAGTTGCTCTTAAAGAATTGTTAGCATACTCCCAAGCATTTTTTATGCATGTAAAACTGTATAGAATTTTGTGTCTTTGGGGAGGGGAGGAAATGATAGGCATAAGGAAAAGTTTTTTTAAAAAAAAATGGCAGTGGACTGCCCTTGTACTGACAAAGAATTAATTGACAGTCTGTGGGAGAAAGTTTCTTTTATTTTCTAAATGTACCTATTAATATATAAATTTTTTTTAGTTACCTCAAACCCAGCAGCAGCAAACTTTAATATCATGAATCTGGGAAAGGGGAATGTTATGGACTTTATGCATGTTACTCCCTTAATCTTCACAGTAGCACTTCAGTACACATCCTCTCTTCATTTCACAGGTTAGGAAACTGAAGTTCCACATCTAATCAGTACAGTGGAGTTGCATCACGTTCAATTTACAAGAATTCAGTTATACATATTAATACCAAGCCAAAACTAAAAGCATGATGAAAGCAATCATTTAAATATTGCAGTCACATTCCACTACTGAGCTTTTGCTTAAAGTAGACGTGAAATTAAAGATGTGAATTTGCTGTTACGTCAAACTGGTTTCAGTGCGTAGGTATGGACTCACTGTGTTGAGTGTGATTCTGTTATTGAGACATGTGTGATGTTCATGCAGTATGGCCTCTGATACCAGGTCTCTAGTGCAGAACTAAAGAAACAGCAACATGTTCCAGTGTTGAAAGAGAAACTGTTGTTTTAGACTTGCTGAGCAATTGTGTTGATTTCTAAGGTGGCCTATAGACATGACCACAATAAATTTTCATCTCTCTGGTACATGCATGGACATGTGGAAATCCACAGCATTTTAAATACTAGATATATTTTATATATTTTGTATATAATTTTGTGTTCTAAATTGATGTATGTATTAATATATTATTATCTTTACACAAAACATATTTTTGTACAAGGTGGTATACAAAAAACATCCGTTGTAATTTATGGGGAATTTAAGAGACTTTTTTTCAGGAAAGTGTTGACTCTAAATCCACAGACTATGTATGTGATGTTTGCTGCTATACACCCAGGAACTAGCATGTTACCAAGCACAAGGTTTATTGAATAAATGGGGAAAAAATGTTTAATCATTCAGCAACTTATGTTTTTTTAAATAAAAATATACATATGGTGATCACATTTTCTCAGCCCAGATTTTGAAGGCACTTTTGAAAAATCTGCTTTATCCCCCAGATGGATTAGTCTTAAATCATATTAGAACAATAAGAAAATAGAATATTAGAAATTACAACTGTCTCACAACATCTGGTCCTAATATGACCACTAGACTTACTGTTATTTATGTTTCTTTCCTTTCTCCCATCTGTTCTTTTACATGCATATGAATTTGCTGAAGGAAGTATAACCATACTAGACAGAATTTCTTTAATGAAAACCTAAATGGGTTTTTGCTTTTTCACCTAGAAAAATGGAAAGACCAGAGGATAGAAAATATAAATAAGGTGACAAATCTATGTGTTATTCTTACCTCCTTATGTAATATTTATTCCCTTTGGTTTGTGAAGGGAAGAAGAACTTGAATTCCCTTCTTGAATTCCCATCTGGTTTGTGAAGGGAAGAAGAACTTCCCCTCAGTCCCTTGAAAGAGCTGAGCTGCCAGATATTATTCTCTTTTAGCTGGTCCAGAAGACATGTCTCCTGGGCCATGAAGACATGATCTCTTTCTTACATTGGCAGGGGAGGAAAGGCTTGATACAGTGAAATAGGACATTTGCTTGTAATGCTAGATCAGAACCAGAATATCTAACCTGCCTGCTAACTGCATGACACTGAATAAGCCACTAACGTTTCATAAGCCTGAAAAGTTGATGCTATGTGGCTAGTGACTAAAGAGATATTTTCAGGATGATACTATGTTCCAGATGGAGAAGGAAATGGCAACCCACTCCAGTGTTCTTGCCTGGAGAATCCCATGGACGGAGGGGCCTGGCGGGCTGCGGCTAAGCAACTAACACACACACATACACACACACACACACACACACACACACACACACTATGTTCCAGAAGTGAGCTTATGCAAACAAACGTTAAGGATGTAGAAGTAGCTCAGTCGTGTCCGACTCTTTGCAATCCCATAGGCTGTTGCCTACCAGGCTCCTCCATCCAAGTAGGTTTCCATTTCCTTCTCCAGGGGATCTTCCTGACCCAGGGATCAAACCCGGGACTCCTGCATTGCAGGCAGACATTTTACCATCTGAGCCACCAGGGAAGCCCCAAGGATGTAGAACTCAAATGAAATAGCAACTGTAAATAAAATAGGAGGGAAAATAAGTCAACAATATATTAAGTCTATTTTATGATTACCAAATAGAAATTATTCTAAAAATGAAGAGGTGTCTTAATAAGAAATTTTATAATTCATAGATCAATAAATCCAATAAGGGAAGTAAAGATCATATCAATAAATATGGAAAAGAAAGTAATAATTTCCTTTTGTTTCTTTAAAAACCAGGAACAAAGAGAAGTTTTAACAAAATATATCAAACTGAAAGCTGAAATAATGGTTAATGGTGAAACACTAGGGAAGTAAACATTTTTTAAAATTTGGAAACCCATTATCACTATATTATTATATAACATTGTTCTGGAAGTTCTGACCAATACAGTGAGACTTGAAATAGAAACAAGAGGAGTAAATACTAAAAAAGAAGCCACACGGTCCCATTTTCAGTATGATGTAGTTGCATTCGTAGGAAAACTAGTTGAGAAATTACTAGACTTAATAAGAAAAGAATATAGAGTAACTAGATTTAAGACAAATAGTTTAAAATTAGTGGTTCTTCTTTATGGTAGCAATAATTGTTTAGAAAATAATATAAAAGAAATAATTTTTAACAATATGCCGAAGAGAGTTAAATTATGTTCATAAGAAATATATGAACTCATGTGAAGAAACCTAAAAACTAGTGAAATATAGACACAGTATGGGCACAATGAGGAGAGTGTCATTGCATCTGTTATAAGTACCAGTTTGTCTCAAGCACACCTATGAATTTAACATAATCCTAATTCTTCAAAATGTCAGAAATTTGAACAAGAGACTAAAACAGGTAAAATAAATTCTAAGTGAAAAATGAAGAAAAATGTCAGAGAGCTAATCCTATTGCCCTATCAGATATGAAAATATACTATAAAATGCTAATAGTAAATCAAGGACTTGGATACTGGTATAAGCATTGATAGTAAAGTTGGTAAAGGAAATAAAGATCCCAGAAACATTCTGAATGTAAAAAGGGAGTTCAGAAATCAATAGAAAAAGGAAGACATTCAGTAATTGTTTATGAGAGCATTAAATAGTTAGAAAAACAAAATGAATTTGATCTTTTATCTCATCTTCTATAACAATAAATTCTGGATTAATTGAAGGGTTAAGTGAAATAAATATTTTTATGCTAAGATCTTAATGACCCAGATAACCACGATGGTGTGATCACTCACCTAGAGCCAGACATCCTGGAGTGTGAAGTCAAGTGGGCTTTAGGAAGCATCACTACGAACAAAGCTAGTGGAGGTGATGGAATTCCAGCTGAGCTATTTCAGATCCTAAAAGATAATGCTATGAAAATACTGCAGTTGGTATGCCAGCAAATTTGGAAAACTCAGCAGTGGCCACAGGACTGGAAAAGGTCAGTTTTCATTCCAAACCCAAAGAAAGGCAATGCCAAAGAATGTTCAAACTACCACAGAAATGCACTTATCTCACACACTAGCGGAATATTGCTCAAAATTCTCCAAGCCAGGCTTCAACAGTATGTGAACGGTGAACTTCCAGATGTTCAAGCTGGTTTTAGAAAAGGCAGAGGAACCAGAGATCAAATTGCCGACATCCATTGGATCATTGATAAAACAAGAAAGTTCCAGAAAAACATCTGCTTCTGTTTTATTGACCATGCCAAAGCTATGTGGATCACCACAAACTGTGGAAAATTCTGAAAGAGGTGGGACCACCAGACCACCTGACCTGCCTCCTGAGAAATCTGTATATAGGTCAAGAGGCAACAGTTAGAACTGGACATGGACAATGGACTGGTTCATAAGTGGGAAAGGAGTACATTAGGGCTGTATGTATATGTCACTCTCCTTATTTAACTTCTATGAAAAGTACATCATGCGAAATGGTAAGGCTGGATGAATCACAAGCTGGATTCAAGATTGCCAGGAAAATATCAATAACCTCAGATATGCAGATGATGCCACCATTCTGGCAGAAAATGAAGAGGAACGAAAGAGCCTTTTGATGAAGAAAATGAAAAAGCTGGCGTAAAATTCAGCATTCAAAAAACTGAGATCATGGCATCTGGTCCCATCACTTCATGGCAAATAGATGGGGAAACAATGGAAACAGTGACAAACTTTTATTTTCTTGGGCCTCAAAATCACTGCCAATGGTGATTGCAGCCATGAAATTAAAAGACACTTGCTCCTTGGAAGAAAAGCTGTGACAAACCTAGACAGCATATTAAAAAGTAGAGACATTACTTTGCTGACAGAGGTCTGTATAGTCAAAGTTATGGCTTTTCCAGTAGTCATGTATGGAAGTGAGAGTAGGATCATGAAGAAGGCTTAGTGTTGAAGAATTGATGCTTTTGAACTGTGGTGTTGGAGAAGATGCGAGAGTCCCTTGGATTGCAAGGAGATCAAACCAGTTTCAGTCCTGAATATTCACTGGAAGGACTGATGCTGAAACTGAAGCTCGAATACTTGGACCATCTGATGCAAAGAGTCAACTCATTGGAAAAGACCCTGATGCTGGGAAAGATGGAAGGCAGCAGGAGAAGGGGACAACAGAGGATGAGATGGCTAGATAGTAGCACCAATTCAATGGACATGAGTTTGAGCCAAGTTCCAGGAGATGGTGGACAGGGAAGCCTGGCAGAGTCGGACACCACTGAGTGACTGAACAACAATAACAAATCTCATTTAAGAAAGATATTTATCTGGATGGGGAAGTAACTTCCAAACATACAAGAATGAGAGACTCTCAAAGAGAAAGTTTATTACATTTGATTCTCATGTAAAACATTGGCATTTGTTCTGTCTTTATCTCCCACCCCCACCCCCACTCCTATTCCACTTCCCAATACAAACAAACAAACTAAAAGATGTACAAACTAGGATTAGAAATTTGCAAAAATGTAACATACAGATGTTTAAACTTTAAGATATTCATACAAATACTTTCAAAAACACCAAGATCTGTATAAATGAGCAAAGAACTTGAGAAAACAGGTTTGTTTACTAAAGAGAAAATAAAAACATATGGGAAATTTTTTTTCCCAGAATGATAAAGAAGTGAAACTGTAAGATACAGTGATATATTTTTACTTTTTGAATTAGCAAGAAGTTTCTTGTTGCTGGTGAAGATGCTGGGAAATGTGCTTGCTCATGTATTTCTGTTGGCAGCCTAAATTGATTCAACCCTTTCTGAAAGGAAATCAGCGATTTTTTTTTTTCCATTAAAATTAACATACCTTTTGATCCCTTAATTCCATTTGGGGCATTATGACAATAATGTCAATTTTAAAACAGTTGAAGTATTCAAGTAAGCTGTGCTATATCTTCCATAGAAATAGGCAGTGAGAAGAAGACTGTTGTTCATGAAGAATTTACAGTAATTTGAAGGAATGTTTTCAAGTGGGGAAAAAGGCAAGATACACAATTATTAGGCTATTTGAGCACAACTATATAAGCCATGAAGTAAACTACAAAATATGCATATTAAGAAATCTGTAAGAGACTGCATTGAAAAATGGTAATAATGGTTGTCTCGGTGTATTTTTTACTGTTGTGTTTTCCTCCTTGATTCATGTACCACTATATTTTGCATAGATACAGAGCACAGTCCCATGGTCTTAATAGACATCTGTCAGTATTTAAGTGAATGAATATCTCTAATATGCATGGGTTACTTTTACTTTGACAGAAATATGAACACAATCCACATCTAAGTTAAAGACAACGTGTAAAGTGTTTTAGAAAGGAACTTGGTTCTATTTTGTGTGATCCTTTTCTGTTAATAACATCACTACTGCCCAAATTAGGAATTTCTATTCATTTTGGACTCATCGATAATCTCTGACCTGTTAAATCCAACTGATCACCAAAATCTTGAATTTTTTTTTTAGAAATGCCTCTTGGATTCATCTCCATGTGTTCTCATAGTCACTGCCTTAGTTTAGTCCTTTCCTTTACCACTGAAGTATCCCAACAAGTCTCTCTACTTTACTACTCCTCTTTTACCGTTACTGCCGCCAGAATTGTCAGACATGTAAATAATCAGCAGAATTTTGTGTATGTGGTATAATAGGTTGTATGGGGGAAAAGCCGGGGAGATTAACACTGTCAGATACACCATAAAATACAAAATTGATCTGCTTAAAACTTATTCCTTGTGACTTACATTGTTGCTTCTCAGACTTTAGGTGTATTAGGATCACCAGGGGGAACTTGTTAAAATATGAATTACCCAAGCCTAGAAATTCTGGTTAGATGGTTCTTTGGGCCTGGGAACATGCATTTTAACAAGGCTTCCTGCTCTTGAGCCTCATCCATGTGATCCCAAGACTAGATATTGAGGAACACTGATCTTAAAGGGCTCTCTTATACATTTACTATAATTCTCACAATTTGGCACCAGCACACTTTCTGTACATTTTCTACGCTATCCCTTAAGAACACTTTGCAATCTAGCCATCTAGAACTGCCTCAGGGTCACCTAGGCCCTTCTGGACTCCTGTGCTTGTGCTCATACTGTTTCTGCTGCTCAGAGCCTCTTTTGCTATGGTTGCTCCTACTCAGTAACTTGTTAACCTGGCACACTGTCTTCAGCTTCTCTATGAAGTACTCCTGTTCTCAACTCTCCTAGGCAGAGTAGAGCTCTCCCTCCTTTATAGCCTCTACTTAGGGCTTTCATGCATTGGAGAAGGAAATGGCAACCCACTCCAGTATTCTTGCCTGGAAAATCCTGGGGACTGGGGAGCCTGGTGGACTGCCGTCTGTGGGGTCACACAGAGTCAGACATGACTGAAGCAACTTAGCAGCAGCAGCAGCAGCAGCAGGTAATGCAGTGGAAAGAATCCACCTGCCAGTGAATGAGGCGCAAGAGACATGAGTTCAGTCCCTGGGTTGGGAATATCCCCTGGAGTAAGATATGCACCCCACTCCAGTATTTTTGCCTGGGAATCTCATGGACAGAGGAGCCTAGGGGGCTACAGTCCAAAGAGTCAGACACAGCTGAGCACAGCACAGCCTCTACTTATTGTAACACATACATGCTAAGTTATGCTGGCTTATTTATGTATGTCTTCCTCAGTAGACTGTGAGCCTCTTGAGGTCAGGGATGTCATTTTACTTATCTTGTACCTTTAGCATAAGCCTGGCACATAATTGCTTAATAAATGTTTGTCATATCAATAACAGCTCAATAAAGAAGGCAGGGAAGGAGTGGTTAGTCCCATTTTTCAGTGAGGAGGATGAGGTCTTAAAAAATTAAGTATTTGCTTATAATTACCCAGCTTGTAAGTACCATAGACTTGAGATTTGCCCCTAAGATACCTAGCTGCTTTTCTGGTTTTAGTCTACAGGAAAGGTAGACAGATTATCACTGTAAAACTACACACACACACAGAGCCTTTTAAGCATTTTTTCCTGTTTATGTATTTGTCATGTTTGGGGGAGGGGTGTTTTAATAATCTTTTGTATCGTATTCACAATTTATAAATAATACATTATTTATTACAATATACAATATACAATATAAGAATAATACAATATTCCTCTAGGGCAAGAACAGATTACTGGATATTAAGCTGTTATTGCTTGGTGTTATCCTCTGCTTTGTATCCCTTTCAGAAACCATAATATAGTACCTAGTGGGGTATCCACAAATACTTGTGTAATTAAATTCAGCCAACACTTAATGTACTTACCATTTATTCTGCAGTAATTAAGACAAAAATTATATATATATAAATATATACACACACGTATAGTACATATATAAGTATTCAAGTGGTTTTGCATTGTGTTTTTTTCAAGTTCAGTTTCCAGAGTTTGGTTGTGTTCAGTGTTGGTACTTCAGTCTTGATGTGTTGATGGAAATCAATGACCAGCTGCAAAGTTCAGATCCAGTGTGCCATAGAATACATCTAGCTATGGCTTAAACCAAATGTTAGCAATGAAATATTTAGTAGCAACTGTTCTTTTAAAAGAAACATTTTAGATAATTAGAGTCATCTTGTAATATCCTTGCACCCAGCTGTCAGCTTTTTACTTTTTCTGCCAATATTTCTGGAATTAAAATCAAGAAAATGGAAATTAGGGTACCACACTTTGAAGTACACTAAATACTTGACAAACTGTTACATCTTATAAAGATTTCCAAGTAGAGTTCTTCAGTCAGTGTCTCAAAAGATTTTGTAAAAAGCAAATATCTAAATTAACGTCCAATATTAAGCTGAAACACATTAGTAAATATTAGCATTTGAGAAATTGAACAGTTCCCTCTCTTAATAGTCACTGGACATGAAAAGTATTAAATTTGAGCATTTAATTTAAAAAATTTCCTGTTACTGTTAATTTTGTTACCATGTTTAATCAGCATCTCACTATCCTTTTGTTCTCCCTTTCTTTAGCTTTTGTTGTTACTTTCTGCTTTTAATACAGTCAAATGTCCATTTTCTGTCCATATTCAACTTATAATAATATTCCTCATATCCCACTGTTATACAGTGATAATAGTACCTTATCTTTCCTTTAAATTCTTGTCCCACCTTCCCTAACACAGTATATATGCAGCTACTTAGTACATTGTCAAGTAATGGGTAACTTTTACATTCTATTCTATGACCATACTTAAAACTTCTTATGTTTTGACTCTAGGTAGATTGTAATACCTGATATTAATAGTATTTACATTAATTTGCATGCATGCTAAGTTGCTTCAGTCGTGTCTGACTCTGCAACCCTATGGACTGTAGCCCACTGAGCTTCTCTATCCATGGGATTTGCCAGGCAAGAATACTGGAATGGGTTGCCATTCTCTTCTCAGAGGATTTTCCTGACTCAGGAATCAAACCCCAGTTTCTTTGTATCTCCTGTATTGGCAGGAAGATTCTCTACCACTTGTACCACCTGGTATGATTATATAAAAATGTTTCACTCCACAACCAAATAATAGATTTCTTTTTACCTTCAACATCATGAACCACACAAAGAATATCTTTAGTACTTAGATCACATGGTTACTCTTTTTATACACGCCACAAGTTGCTCAAAATTGTGCTGTTTTCTGTCTTATTTTGAGCCTGATTTTATTATTGTTTTTTCCTCCCTAAAGTTTTTTCCTCCCTTTTATTTCCTATTGTGAAAATAAGCATGTATATTCTTCAATATGCCATTAATACTTTGTGACGCCTCATTTCTTTTATCTGCTGTTTAAAAGCTGTGAGATTCTTTTTTCTGAATACTTTTTACTTTGGCCACATAGATTTCATTCTAGTTTGGGCTTATTACTATCTATGATTGGTGTAAAACTTTTCCTGGGATTGCTTTTTCTTTATATAAATAAGATTATGTGATTCAGCCTCTAAGTCAGTTCTATCATCTCTAGCATGTATCTTCCTCTTTTTTGGCTTTCATTTTTGGTTGGCTTGAGTAATAACTCATGTGCCTTAGGACTGGGTCATGGGAGGTAAAATCCATGGAAATACTTTATATTTTCTTTACATATGATCATTTGCTGGGTATAAAATTCCTGGTCAGAACATTTTCCAACAGATTTTAATTGCTGCCTAGTTTTCACTCCCTCTTTGCCTCCACTCCACAAACCTTAGTAAAATAGTAATAGAAAGCTGTTCCTTGATATATTAAATAGTAGCTGTCCCAAGCCAGAAGCTTCACACAGGCTTAATTACAAAGGATTCACATTCTATTCATGTTATGAATAACATAAGGAACAGTCAGCTATTTTCTCACTTTTTTTGTATTGGTATACAATACTGGTACAGTTAAATGAGGGAAAGGAAACAAGTATGATAAAAGAGGATGTAAATTATTATTTGCAAATTTTACTTTCTGTATTTATTTCTGTCTGTCCTAACCACCCACTCGTATCCTGCTCTCCAAAGTGTAGCCATTGTTAGTAACATATGATTAATTTTAAGGGGGAAATGGGAGGGAATACAGAAATATATATTTATATAAAAAAAATATTTTTAAGCCAGACTTTTAGTCTTATTAGTATAGAATTATAATCAACATTTTCTTGTTCAAATATCTTCTGAGTCTGTCATTGTATTCCCTTTTAAATTTTTAATTTTCATCATCAAAATAAATGTATCCTCTAGTAATGACAGTGTGAGGAGGTTGGGTGATTCCCTTTTGTGGAAAACAAGTATAAGAATGCTGAAGTAACTATATTAATATCACCCAATATATTTTAAAGCAAAGAATAATACTAGAGATAAATTATAAAGGAATGAACATAGCAGGGAAATGTGAAATTCTAAATACACGTGCACTTACAACAGAGACACAAAATACATGAAGTAACACTGCCAGAATTGAAAGTAGAAATAGGCAGTTAAATATTTAGAGTTGCAATTTTCTGTATTCTTCTTTCAACAACTGGTAGAATAAGTAGACAGAAAAGCAGGATATAGAAGACTTGAATAAGGCAGTCAACCAATTTAACCTGACATCTACAGAATACAATACCCAACAGCACATTCAAAGTGCATATGAAACATTCATCAGGATGAGCCATATAATGGCCCACAAACATAAAGTTTGTTAATAAATATAAAAAGATTGAAATTATGCAATGTGTTGAAATTACATAGTGGCGATTTAATTTAAAGGAATTAAATTAAAAGTCAATACAGAAAGAAGGACAATTCCCAATATGTGGAAATTGAATCACATATTTCTGAGTAATCTGTGGGTGAAAGAAGAATTCACAGGGGAAATTGGAGAATATTTTTAACTGAAGTAGGAAAATATTTTTAGCTGCATGAAAATAAAAATACAGTATATAAAATTTTTGGTATATAGCTAAAGCAGTGCTAAGAAATTTATAGTTTTAAATGCTTAATACTAGAAAAGAAGAAAGGTCTAAAGTCAGTTATCTAAGCTGCTTCTTTAAAGAGCTAAAAAAGAAATAGTTAAGATCAAAGTAAACAGAAGAAAGGCAATAATAAAGATCAGAGAGGAACTCAAGTACATAGAAAACAGGAAAACAATGAGATGAAAATCTCATTCTTTAAAAAGGTCAGTAAAATTGATAAACCTTTAACTAGAATAATCAATAAAAATAAATTAACAATATCAGGAGTGAAGGAATAGATATCATTACAGATCTATAGCTACTTAAAAAGATAATGAAAGAATATTATGAACAACATTTATACCAATCAGTTTGACAGCTTGGGTGAAACGGGCAAGTTCCCTGAAAAATACAAATGACTAAAACTGACTCAAGAAGAAATAGAAAATCTAAATACACTTATATAGAATAAGGAAATTCAGTTAGTAATTAAAAACCTTCCAACAACAACCATATTCAGGCCCCAATGCCATAACTGGTAATTCTGACAAACACTGAAGAAAGAAAAATTATAATTCCTACCCAGATTTTCAGAAAATACAGATGTAAGGAGAACATCACAACTCATTTTATGAGGCCAGTATTACCCAGATATCAAAGTCAAACAAAGACATCATAAGAAAACTAGCAGTGAACATTCCTCACAAATATAGACACAGAAATCTATAACAAAATATTAGCATATTAAATCTAACAGTATATTGATATGAAAAAGAAACTGTATCATGGCTATGTGGGATTTATCCCAACAATGAAAGACTGTTTAACTTCTAGAAATCAATTCCATGTAATACACAGTGCTAATAAAATAAAATTGAAAAATTGTATGATTATCTCAATGGATGCAAAAAAAATATTTGACGAAAATTCAACACAAATGCATAAAAAGGTCAGCAGGCTGGGAATTGCAGGCAACTTTTCCATTCTGATAAAGAATATCTATGAAAACACAACCAAAATCATACCTCATAGTAAATGCATATGATTATGTCTTTTCTGGTACAGTTTTTGTTCTTGTTGCTGTTTTAATTAAATAATTAACTTATTTAAAAATTTTGCTTAGTTAAGGTTGCATCTGAGTCTGTCTTCCCAGAGGTGTCAAATCATCTTTGTAATAATAACTTTCACTCATAGGGTAATTAGTTTGATTACTTTTGTGAGATACCTTCCTGTGCATACTAAGTCACTTTAGTCATGTCCAACTCTTTGCAATACCATGGTCTGTGTCTGCCAGGCTCCTCTGTCCATGGGATTCTCTAAGCAAGAGTACTGGAGTGGGTTGCCATGCCCTCCTCCAGGAGATCTTCCCAACCTAGAGATCAAACCTGCATCTCCTATGTCTCCTGCATTGTCAGATGGGTTCTTTACCAGTAGTCCCACCTGGGAAATGTTCCTAGAGCCTTCAGTTTTTCAGATTTAATCTTGACCACCCCCTAGGTCTGTTTCACAGCTGTTGTCTTATGACTTTTTGCTCTTATCCTGGAAATTCCCTTCATCTGCTTCCTGTGTTGGAGCCTTGATTTCCCATGTCCCATACCTTCATGGCGGAGAAGGCAATGGCACCCCACTCCAGTACTCTTGCCTGGAAAATCCCATGGATGGAGGAGCCTGGAAGGCTGCAGTCCATGGGGTCGCTGGGAGTCGGACACGACTGAGCGACTTCCCTTTCAGTTTCCACTTTCATGCATTGGAGAAGGAAATGGCAACCCACTCCAGTGTTTTTGCCTGGAGAATCCCAGGGATGGGGAAGCCTGGTGGGCTGCCGTCTATGGGGTCACACAGAGTCAGACACGACTGAAGTGACTTAGCAATAGCAATACCTTCATGGTGTACTCTCATTTATAAGAGCATATTCTCTAGTGGTTTCTTAAAAAAGGATAGTTCAGTTCAGTTCAGTTGCTCACTTGTGTCCGACTCTTTGTGACCCCATGGACTGTAGCACACCAGGCTACCCTGTCTATCAGCAACTCCCAGAGCTCGCTCAAACTCATGTCCATTGAGTTGGTGATGCCATCCAACCATCTCACCCTCTGTTGTCCTCTTCTCCAGCCTTCAATCTTTCCTGGCATCAGTGTCTTTTCCAGTGAGTCAGTTCTTCACATCAGGTGGCCAAAGTATTGGAGTTTCAGCTTCAGCATCAGTCCTTCCGATGAATATTCAGGACTGATTTCCTTTAGGATTGACTGGTTGGATCTCCTCGCAAGGGTCTCTTAAGAGTCTTCTCCAACACTACAGTTCAAAAGCATCAATTCTTTGGTGCTCAGCTTTCTTCATGTTCCAACTCTTACACCCATATTGATTACTGGAAAAACCATAGCTTTGGATGTTTCTTTGTCGGTAAAGTGATGTTTGTGCTTTTTAATATGCTGTCTAGTTTTGTCATAGCTTTTCTTTCAAGGAGCAAGTGTCTTTTAATTTCATGGCTGCAGTCACCATCTGCAGTGATCTTAGAGCCCAAGAAAATAAAGTCTGTCATTTTCCATTGTATCCCCATCTATTTGCCACGAAGTAATGGGACCAGATGTCATGATCTTTGTTTTTTGAATGTTGAAAAGGGATAACTTAGGGGTAAATTTTTTGAAATTTTACATACCTAAATATGTCATAATCTATTTCTGCAATTATGTGATATTTTAGATGCGTGTACAACTCTGTAGATTGAAAATCATTTTACTCAGAATTTTTTAAATATTGCTGATCTATTGTCTTTTGGCATACTGTTTTGCTATTGTGTGATCAGGTGTCATTCTGGCTCCTGATCATTGATTTGGCTTGAGGGTGGTTGTTTTTGTCTTTAGAAATTATTATTGTGTTCCGTTCAGGCCTGGTGTTATGAAATTTTACAGCGCTGTCTCTTGGTATGGGTTTCTTCCTTTATTATGTGGTGTACTCAGTAGGTCCTTGCTTTCTGCAGACTTACATCCTTCAGTTCTTGGAAATTTTCTTGCCTTTTTATATTTTATCTTCATGTTCATTGTTGTTTCTGAAATTCCTTCAAGTCAGATATTAGACTTCCTGAATTGCTTTTGCTAGTTTTTTACCTTTCCCCCTATTACTCATCTTTCTTTGTATTCTGCCTTCCGGAAAATTGCCTTGACTTTAAATGCCTATTGAATTTTCTTTTCAGCTCGTATTCTCTCTTACTGGTTCCTCTTCTTGTTAAATGATGCAATATTTTCTCTTTCATGAGGATATTTTAATTAGTTTCTTCAACATTTTCTTCTGTCCCATCATTCTCAGTGTTTCTCAATACTCCTGTTTTATCTTGATCTCTGTCTTTAATATTTGGAGACTTTCCTCAAATATATGAAGATCCTTGGCTGTCATTCATATTTAAAAAGCATTAAAAGCTGATAAAAAGTTCTGAGTTTGAGGCAGGGCTCTTGTTTGTTGGTGGACTGTGCTTTAGGAAATACTTAAATGTCATGATCTTTCTCTAGGTTAGTCAGTTTGGGATCCCTTTTTTTGGAGAAAAATCTACCATCTCTTATGTGGGACTACTTATGTTTTAGAGTTTTACTGAAGAAAAGAACTTTGAATCTCATTTCTTTTTTCTTTCTTTTTTTTTTTTTTAATTAAAAATTTTTCCCAGTGCACCAGCCCCAAGCATCCAGTATCGTGCATTGAACCTGGACTGGCATCTCGTTTCATACATGATATTTTACATGTTTCAATGCCATTCTCCCAAATCTTCCCACCCTCTCCCTCTCCCACAGAGTCCATAAGACTGTTCTATACATCAGTGTCTCTTTTGCTGTCTCGTATACAGGGTTATTGTTACCATCTTTCTAAATTCCATATATATGCGTTAATATACTGTATTGGTGTTTTTCCTTCTGGCTTACTTCACTCTGTATAATAGGCTCCAGTTTCACCCACCTCATTAGAACTGATTCAAATGTATTCTTTTTAATGGCTGAGTAATAGTCCATTGTGTATATGTACCATAGCTTTCTTATCCATTCATCTGCTGATGGACATCTAGGTTGCTTCCATGTCCTGGCTATTATAAACAGTGCTGCGATGAACACTGGGGTACACGTGTCTCTTTCCCTTCTGGTTTCCTCAGTGTGTGTGCCCAGCAGTGGGATTGCTGGATCATAAGGCAGTTCTATTTCCAGTTTTTTAAGGAATCTCCACACTGTTCTCCATAGTGGCTGTACTAGTTTGCATTCCCACCAACAGTGTAAGAGGGTTCCCTTTTCTCCACACCCTCTCCAGCATTTATTATTTGTAGACTTTTGGATCGCAGCCATTCTGACTGGTGTGAAATGGTACCTCATAGTGGTTTTGATTTGCATTTCTCTGATAATGAGTGATGTTGAGCATCTTTTCATGTGTTTGTTAGCCATCTGTATGTCTTCTTTGGAGAAATGTCTATTTAGATCTTTGGCCCATTTTTTGATTGGGTCATTTATTTTTCTGGAGTTGAGCTATAGGAGTTGCTTGTATATTTTTGAGATTAGTTGTTTGTCGGTTGCTTCATTTGCTATTATTTTCTCCCATTCTGAAGGCTGTCTTTTCACCTTGCTAATAGTTTCCTTTGATGTGCAGAAGCTTTTAAGTTTAATTAGGTCCCATTTGTTTATTTTTGCTTTTATTTCCAATATTCTGGGAGGTGGGTCATAGAGGATCCTGCTGTGATGTATGTCAGAGAGTGTTTTCCCTATGTTCTCCTCTAGGAGTTTTATAGTTTCTGGTCTTACATTGAGATCTTTAATCCATTTTGAGTTTATTTTTGTATATGGTGTTAGAAAGTGTTCTAGTTTCATTCTTTTACAAGTGGTTGACCAGATTTCCCAGCACCACTTGTTAAAGAGATTGTCTTTAATCCATTGTATATTCTTGCCTCCTTTGTCAAAGATAAGGTGTCCATATGTGCGTGGATTTATCTCTGGGCTTTCTATTTTGTTCCATTGATCTATATTTCTGTCTTTGTGCCAGTACCATACTGTCTTGATAACTGTGGCTTTGTAGTAGAGCCTGAAGTCAGGTAGGTTGATTCCTCCAGTTCCATTTTTCTTTCTCAAGATCGCTTTGGCTATTCGAGGTTTTTTGTATTTCCATACAAATTGTGAAATTATTTGTTCTAGCTCTGTGAAGAATACTGTTGGTAGCTTGATAGGGATTGCATTGAATCTATAAATTGCTTTGAGTAGTATACTCATTTTCACTATATTGATTCTTCTGATCCATGAACATGGTATATTTCTCCATCTATTAGTGTCCTCTTTGATTTCTTTCACCAGTGTTTTATAGTTTTCTATATATAGGTCTTTAGTTTCTTTAGGTAGATATATTCCTAAGTATTTTATTCTTTTCGTTGCAATGGTGAATGGAATTGTTTCCTTAATTTCTCTTTCTGTTTTCTCATTATTAGTGTATAGGAATGCAAGGGATTTCTGTGTGTTGATTTTATATCCTGCAACTTTACTATAATCATTGATTAGTTCTAGTAATTTTCTGGTGGAGTCTTTAGGGTTTTCTATGTAGAGGATCATGTCATCTGCAAATAGTGAGAGTTTTACTTCTTCTTTTCCAATTTGGATTCCTTTTATTTCTTTTTCTGCTCTGATTGCTGTGGCCAAAACTTCCAAAACTATGTTGAATAGTAATGGTGAAAGTGGGCACCCTTGTCTTGTTCCTGACTTTAGAGGAAATGCTTTCAATTTTTCACCATTGAGGATAATGTTTGCTGTGGGTTTGTCATATATAGCTTTTATTATGTTGAGGTATGTTCCTTCTATTCCTGCTTTCTGGAGAGTTTTTATCATAAATGGGTGTTGAATTTTGTCAAAGGCTTTCTCTGCATCTATTGAGATAATCATATGGTTTTTATTTTTCAATTTGTTAATGTGGTGTATTACATTGATTGATTTGCAGATATTGAAGAATCCTTGCATCCCTGGGATAAAGCCCACTTGGTCATGGTGTATGATCTTTTTAATGTGTTGTTGGATTCTGATTGCTAGAATTTTGTTTAGGATTTTTGCATCTATGTTCATCAGTGATATTGGCCTGTAGTTTTCTTTTTTTGTGGGATCTTTGTCAGGTTTTGGTATTAGGGTGATGGTGGCCTCATAGAATGAGTTTGGAAGTTTACCTTCCTCTGCAATTTTCTGGAAGAGTTTGAGCAGGATAGGTGTTAGCTCTTCTCTAAATTTTTGGTAGAATTCAGCTGTGAAGCCGTCTGGACCTGGGCTTTTGTTTGCTGGAAGATTTTTGATTACAGTTTCAATTTCCGTGCTTGTGATGGGCCTGTTAAGGTTTTCTATTTCTTCCTGGTCGAGTTTTGGAAAGTTGTACTTTTCTAAGAATTTGTCCATTTCTTCCTCGTTGTCCATTTTATTGGCATATAATTGTTGATAGTAGTCTCTTATGATCCTTTGTATTTCTGTGTTGTCTGTTGTGATCTCTCCATTTTCGTTTCTAATTTTATTGATTTGATTTTTCTCCCTTTGTTTCTTGATGAGTCTGGCTAATGGTTTGTCAATTTTATTTACCCTTTCAAAGAACCAGCTTTTGGCTTTGTTGATTTTTCTAGGGGAGGAGCCAAGATGGCGGAGGAGTAGGACGGGGAGAACACTTTCTCCCCCACAAATTCATCAAAAGAGCATTTAAACGTCGAGTAAATTCCACAAAACAACTTCTTGGGCAGAATATGGGAAACAGTAACTATAAAAGAAAGATAAATAGGACTAACAAAGTTAACATTTTTTGCTTATAAAAAGACAATAGGAAGATGAATAGACATACCACAGAATGGAGAAAATATTCTTAATATTTATTGCCTTTGCTCAGTCATGTCCAACTCTTTGCGACCCCATGGACTATAGCCTACCAGGCTCCTGTGTCCATGGGATTTTCCAGGCAATAGTACTGGAGTGGATTGCCATTTCCTTCTCCACTTAATATTTATAAGTGACATAAAAAACTTATTTTCAGCATATATAAAGAATCTGAAATCAACATTTTAAAAAATCAGCTACCTAATATAAAAATGAAGAAAAGATGCAAAACATTTCATGGAAGTTATACAAATAGCCAGTAACACATGGAAAGGTTTTAAACATCATTTGTCATTGGTAAATGTGAATTAAAATCATTGTATGTTTATTTGTAGAAATATCATTATCCACTAGATATCAGCTACCCACTAGAATAGCTAAGATTAAAAACTGATACTACTAAATATTTACGGGTATGTAGAGCAGCTGGAACTCTCTTTTATTGCTGGTGGGAATGCAAAGTGATCAACTACTTTGGAGAACTAGTAGGCCATTTCTTATAAGGTTAAACATAACATTTACCTCCTGTGTCAGGAGTTCACTAAGACCGGGTTCAGTGGTTTTTGCTTAGAGGACTCACAGGACTCAACATGTATCATACGCGTTGCTGTAATTTATTATAGCAAAGGATGCAGAGCTCAGTCAGCAAATGAAAAAGGTACATGGGGAGAAATTCAGGGGAGAGCAGGTAAAGCTTACAAGGGACCTCTCTCAGTGGAGTCATGCAAGGTACATTAATTTCCCCAGTGAAGAGTTGTGACAACACTGAAGTGTATCCAACCAGGAAAGCTTGTTAGAGATTCAGTGCACAGGTATAGCCTTAGAGGTTCATCCTGCTGCCCAGCACATACCCAAATTCCAGACGGAAAGCAGGTTATTAGATGCAAACCATATTGTTTCCATAAACAGCTCAGACACAGTGAGCCACTCTTAACCAGTTAGGGGTTGAGAATAATCCTCTCAGTATCTAAGATCCACTTTCCCAGATGCTAACTACGGGCCAGCTTTGTAAGCAGGCTTTTTTAGGGATAAACAGTCTTGTAGAACCCAGCATTTCACTTTTAAGTATTTACCAAGAGAAATAAAAGTATATGTCCACTAAAACAAAAACAATAAAAACCGATGTAAAAATGTTCATAGCCAAAATTGGAAAAAGCTCGTATATTTAACAACTAGAGAATGAACAAACTAGTTGTAGTATATTTTGGAGTACTACTTGGTGACTTAAAAGAAGTGTCTAGTGATACATTAACAGCGTGTCTAAATCTCAGAAATAATATGTTAAGTGAAAGAAGCCAAATACAAAAGAGTATATACTGTGTGATTCAATTTATATGAAGAACCGGAAATACTAATCTGTAATTAGATTAGTAATTAATTGATTAAAAATCAAAATGTGGTTGGGACAGAGAGAGAAGTTAATTGGAAAAGAGCATGAGGGGATTTTCTGGGGTTATAGAAATAGTCAATATCTTGTGTGGTGTTTACATAGATATAAAATGTTAAAAATCATCAAACTTAACATTTAAGATATAAGCAGTTCCTTGTATGTTAGTTATAATTCAGTTTAGGCTTCCCTGGTGGCTCAGTGGTAAGGAATCTGCCTGCCAATGCAGGAGAATAGAGTTTGACCCCTGAGTCAGGAAGATCCCCTGGAAAAGGAAACCGGATCCCCTGGAGATGGCAACCCACTACAGTATTCTTGCCTGGAGAACATCATGGACAGAGGAGCCTGGTGAGCTGCAGTCCATGGTGTCAAGAAAGAGTCAGTCACGACTTAGTGGCTAAACAACAATATAATTCAATTTTAAATGTAATTACTGGGGAACACTGAACAATAGTTAAATGGAGATACATACTTGTATAGGAAGATTATTTTGTAAAAATGTCAGTACTGTCTAAGCATAAATTGAGTATTGATAATCAAAATATGACCAATTTTTGCTTTGAACTTTTTTTTGAACTTAACAAAATGATTCTCAAATTCATTTGGAATTGAAAGCCAAGTTTAATGAGACTGTGTGGAACTAGAAAGAAGGCATTGTGTTGAATTTAAGGAATAATTGAAATGGCAATAAATAGACACAGAAGAAAGATCCTGGACTTTATTTACAAATGCAAAGAAAACGAAAGAGATTGATCCAGTAAGGTTAGAGTTTGAAGGGTGGTTAGAGAGTGGGAGAGTTAGAGGCAGAGCATTGTTGTAATGATTTGTGAGACTTTGAGTTTGAGCTGTATCTGTAGATACTAGGGATTCATCATATTATTGTAACAGTAATTGCATGATTAGATGTGTTTTAGGTAGCTCGTGACACTGGGTAATGAATTGGGGAGGGGAGAAATCAAATAGTGTATGCTTTCAGGGCTTTTTGCCTTAGTTCCTGCTGCCCACTTAACCTGCTGTGCCCACTGTACCTGTCAGACATTCTTTTCATTTCATCTTAGGAAAAGCACTTGCTTATGAATGCTCATTGAAATTATAAATAAGTCATTGTTCCATGTGAAAACGCTTTAGGACCTAATAGTGATAGAAAAAAAAATCCCACGGACAGAGGAGCCTGGCTGGCTACAGTCCATGGGGTCTCAAAGAGTCAGAGCGACTGAGTACACACAGTGACAGAGAAGATGGCCAGAAAAACACAAAAGATGGGTTTAAGGACAGTTTAGTGGGTGGAAGTGGCATCATGCAAGAAACATCTCCAAAGTTTGTAACCTTGGAGATTGATAGACTGGTAATGTCATGAAAAGTCCCCACATTTGCATAGTAAGCTGAGCAAGAGTTACCAATGAAAGAAGCAAATAAAGAGACCAGAATAATATCACAGAAAGATTATTTTGACTTTTTATTGGGGAAATTTGGGGAGAAAACTTTAAATCGTTTATAATATTAGTAGCTTCTTAACTTTGTAATTTTTATCTTCTAATTTTGAAGGTATTTAAAAATAAAATGTAACGCATGAACCTGGGAACTTTTTGACAATTACCATTGTAGAAATAGCCACTTTTAGAGTGTTTTCATACTGTCTTGTAGTAACTTTGGAATTGATAGTGAGATCTGTTACAGAGTTTCTCCAGATAGATAGGTCAGATAGTGAGAGAGGTAGAGGATGTATGAGTGAGCGCCTGAGTGTATGTGTCTTTTTTGTCCTGGGAAATGACATCCTGACAGGACAGAAGAACAAAAGAACAGTATTGAAAATAGCTAGAGTAAAGGTTGTTTTTTTCTGTCACCACACAGCAGATATGGAGAATAGCAGAAGCAGACAGATGGACAGTTATGCTAGTTTTGGAGTGTTCTAGTAGAGAAAAGAAACTTTCTGTTCCTTTTATTTAGAAATTGAATTTCTAGGCTAACTTACTAGTTTCAGTAATAAGTTTCATATTCTGACCAAAGAAACATTATTTTTTTTACCCTGGGGATAATGACTCATGCTCTTCTCAGAATTTTGCTTTTGTGGAAACTGAAGTGCAGTCATAAATATAGCACTGTTATTTGGATCTTAGTGCTAATGATACTGTTGTGAGTAGACCAGTGATGGGTAAGAACACTAGTGTTGTAAGGTCAGTTGTAAGAAAGGAACCACAGACAGGCTTTAATTAGCTGATTCCTAGAGATATAAAAGTATTTAGATTTTTTTGTAAAAACTGATAAGATAGTTACTGTGATTTTGTTGATTGTGCTATACAAATAGAACACATAAGTACTTCATTGTTTTGAGGACTTCGTGACAGACAAGTAAATTTCTGACTTCCAGTAGTGACAGTGGAGAGATTTTAAAGAATTTTTTTTCTGTGCATTTTTTCATATACCACTCAAAATTCGTATGAGACTATCAAGTTATAATCATATAGACCATAAAGTAACTCTCCAATAATAGAGATTCTTAGTGTTGCTGGAGATGACTCTTGAGAATCCCCTGGACAGCAAGGAGATCAAACCAGTCAGTCCTAAAGGAAATTAGTCCTGAATATTCAATGGAATGACTGATGCTGAATCTGATGCTCTAATACTTTGGCTACCTGATGCAAAGAGCCGACTCATTGGAAAAGACCCTGATGCTGGAAAAAATTGAGGGCACAAGAAGGGAGCAACAGAGGATCAGATGGTTGGATGGCATCACTGATTCATTGGACATGAGTTTGAGCACACTACGGGAGATACTGAAAGACAGGGAAGTCTGGGTAGATGCAGTCCATGGGGTCACAAAGAGTTGGACATGACTTAGCAATTGCCAAATTCAGACTTAAAATGAAGAAAGTAGGGAAAACCACTAGACCATTCAGGTATGACCTAAATCAAATCCCTTACAATTATACAATGGAAGTGAGAAATAGATTCAAGGGATTAGATCTGAGTGCCTGATGAACAGAGTGCCTGATGAACTGTGGACGGAGGTTCGTGATGACAGGGATCAAGACCATCCTCAAGAAAAAGAAATGCAAAGAAGCAAAATGGCTGTCTGAGGAGGCCTTGCAAAAAGCTGTGAAAAGAAGAGACGCAAAAAGCAAAGGAGAAAAGGAAAGATATACCCATTTGAATGCAGAGTTCCAAAGAATATCAAGGAGAGTTAAGAAAGCCTTCCTTAGTGATCAATGTAAAGAAATAGAGGGAAACAATAGAATGGGAAAGACTAGAGATCTCCTCAAGAAAATTAGATACCAAGGGAATATTTCATGCAAAGATGGACTCAATAAAGGACAGAAATGGTATGGACCTAACAGAAGCAGAAGATACTAAGAAGAGGTGGCAAGAATACACAGAAGAACTATACAAAAAAGATCTTCATGACCCAGATAATCATGATGGTGTGATCACTGACCTAGAGCCAGACATCGTGGAATGTGAAGTCAAGTGGGCCTTAGGAAGCATCACTATGAACAAAGCTAGTGGAGGCTATGGAATCCCAGTTGAGCTATTTCAAATCCTGAAAGATGATGATATGAAAGTGCTGCCCTCAATATGCCAGCAAATTTGGGGAACTCTGCAGTGGCAACAGGACTGGAAAAGGTCAGTTTTCATTCCAATCCCGAAGAAAGGCAATGCCAAAGAATGCTGAAACTACTGCACAGTTGCACTCATCTCACATGCTGGTAAAGTAATGCTCAAGATTCTCCAAGCCAGGCTTCAATAATATGTGAACTGTGAACTTCCAGATAGATGTTCAAGCTGGTTTTAGAAAAGGCAGAGGAACCAGAGATCAAATTGCCAACATCCACTGGATCATCAAAAAAGCAAGAGAGTTCCAGAAAAACATCTATTTCTGCTTATTGACTATGCCAAAGCCTTTGACTGTGTGGATCACAATAAACTGTGGAAAATTCTGAAAGAGATGGGAATACCAGACCACCTGACCTGCCTCTTGAGAAATCTGTATGCAGGTCAGGAAGCAACAGTTAGAACTGGACATGGAACAACAGACTGGTTCCAAATAGGAAAAGGAGTACATCAAGGCTGTATGTTGTCACCCTGTTTATTTAACTTATATGCAGAGTACATCATGAGAAACGCTGGTCTGGAAGAAGCACGATCTGGAATCAAGAGTGCAGGGAGAAATGTCTAACCTCAGATATGCAGATGACACCACCCTTATGGCAGAAAGTGAAGAAGAACTAAAGAGCCTCTTGATGAAAGTGAAAGAGGAGAGTGAAAAAGTTGGCTTACTTCCCATTTATTTGCTGCTATAGTCCTTCCGTGATATGAGCAGGTATATGCATGGGATAAAACAATACTGGGCCCTTGTAAATGGAGGTAAAGTTGCCATTTCATCTCTTCTCCATGGTCTAGACATTGCTTCCCTGTCTAAATGTCCTGTGTAAGTAGAAGTGAATTTCTTCATGGAGTTACTACTGTTGAATTGATATAAGACTGTTGCTGTTGTTTTATATAGCACTAAGGGTCGTACCTCTGCATTGGTCATCTTACATGGGGCAGAAGATTTCATGTGTGATGAGATGGAGTGCTCCTTACACGATGCCCTTTGTATGGTGAAGAGAGTTTTGGAGTCAAAGTCTGTGGTCCCAGGTTGGGGTGCTGTATAGGCAGCCCTTTGTATTTACCTTGAGAACTACGCGACCAGCGTGGGCTCCCGGGAACAACTTGCTATTGTGGAGTTTGCAAGATCTCTTCTTGTTATTCCTAATACTCTGGCAGTTAATGCTGCCCAAGACTCCACAGATCTGGTTGCAAAATTAAGAGCTTTTCATAATGAGGCTCAGATTAACCCAGAACGAAAAAATCTAAAATGGATTGGTCTTGACTTGGTCAATGGTAAACTCTGTGACAACAAACAAGCAGGGGTGTTTGAACCAACCATAGTTAAGTGCTTGAAATTTGCAACTGAACCTGCAATTACCATTCTTCGAATTGATGATCTTATTAAATTAACACCCAGAAAGCAAAGATGATAAGCATGGAGGTTATGAAGATGCTGTTCACTCTGGAGCCCTTGATGACTGATCTGTTTTATTTATAACAACATTAGATGCAGCTTGCTTGTATCTCAAATATTACACATTAAAGTGCAACAGGTGCCGGAAAAAAAAAATTGGCTTAAAGTTCAACATTCAGAAAATTAAGATCATGGCATCTGGTCCCATCACTTCATGGCAAATAGATTCGGAAACAGTGACAGAATTTATTTTGGGGGTGGGGGGGCTCCAAAATCACTGCAGATGGTGACTGCAGCCATGAAATTAAAAGATACTTGCTCCTTGGAAGAAAAGTTATGACCAACCTAGACAACATATTAAAAAGCAGAGACATTACTTTGCCAACAAAGGTCCGTCTAGTCAGGGCTATGGTTTTTTCCAGTAATCATGCATGGATGTGAGAGTGGACTATAAAGAAAGCTCAGTGTAGAACAATTGATGCTTTTGAACTGTGGTTTTGGAGAAGACTCTTGAGAGTCCCTTGGACTCCAAGGAGATCCAACAAGTCCATCCTGAAGGAAATCAGTCCTGAATATTCATTGGAAAGACTGATGTTGGAGCTGAAACTTGAATACTTTGGCCACCTGATGCGAAGAACTGACTTAATTTGAAAAGACCCTGATGTTGGGAAAGATTGAAGGTAGGAGAAGGGGACGACAGAGGATGAGATGGTTGGATGGCATCACTGATTCAGTGGACATGAGTTTGAGTAAACTCCGGGAGTCGGTGATGGACAGGAAAGCCTGGTGTGCTGCAGTCCATGGGGTTGCAAAGAGTCGGGCATGACTGAGCGACTGAATTGAACTAAACTGAACTAGCAACTGAACAACAACAAGATGAAGTTAAAGTTTATGTTCCAGTTTAACCTTAATCTTGCAGTTTAAGAAATAGAGGTTTAAATATGCTATTTATGTTCTATAATAGATGCTGTTGTGCTGAATTTTCACCACATCAGGATTCTCCATCAAGGTATCCATTCTTCTAATAATTGTTATTGGGCACATACACATAAGTCTCTGTTGATATCTCCTATAGTGGCTCTCTTTAACCTAGGAACTTTCCCTTATCTCTCCACAGTAAACTTTGCAGTCATTCCTTTTCTTGAGATAATAGTACTCCCTAGTGAAGTTTTAGAATTTTAGCTAAGTTCCCTTTTTCAAACTTTCTTTTATCTCCCTCTGTGCATTTATTTTAATTTCAGCAAAATTAACTAATGAATCATAATGTGCGAAGCAGTTGTTTGATAATAATTTAATGACTTATGTTAAATAGTCAGTTTTAAAGGTTTTGTCAGTTGAAACAGATTTTAAAAGTGCTTTAAATTTTGAATTATATGGTAATTTATTGTTTTAACTTTATGTGTCAGGCAGTTGACTGGTGACATACTAAGCAGCAATGAATAAAATGGAAATATTCTTCTTACTGATCCCTTATGTTGCCGTTTATACACAGTCACACCCACTTCAGTTTGTCATTCTCATTGCTCTCGTTTTAAAGTACAGTAACTATGATTTCCCAGGTACTTGAAACATTGTACTGTATCAAGTATAAATGAATAGTAAATGTTTGAAAGAGCAAAGTGAAACACATCTACTAATATAATCCATCATTAAATGGACTCTAAGATATCTTACCTATATGGTGTTGGCTGAAAAATCGAGTTTTTAAAAAACAAATCTGTGCTTACATGACTCCACATTGTTGTTGCTGTCATTCGTAGGACTACTTGTCTTTACATCTTGACCAGGGGATGCTTGTGCTGAAATTAAGCTGCCTTCTCTCTGATTGCACACTGGAAGATCTGTATTCCTTTGCTTGCCAGACAGCTCTCCTGCATTACTCCAAATCTTTTTTTAGTGAAGTAGCCTTTATACTAGAGAGCAAATACTTCAGTATCTGATAAATTACTACTAACTTGGTTAATAATTGCTTGCAGGGGAGTTTCTCTGCGTTACTAGTGTAATACTAAAGTATTCTGTTATTGCCAGAAAATGGACCAGATGGCAAGCAGTTACACCAGAGTATAGTATTATTGTTTGGTCTTTAACATTGAAAAAGGACACTTTTAAAATCAAGTTTCTACTGTATTTCATGTCTTCCATCCAGTGTTGTAGCATTCCTCTTGAACTGTACTGTTATCTGTAGATAGATTTGGGTAGTATTCACTAAACAAATAATACCTATCTTACTTTTTTTAGAGTTTAGTTTGAAGAAAATGGAACATATTTGCAAGTAGCTCTCTCTGGATATATTTGATTAAGTTTGGTAAAATGAGAGACTTTTTGTTTTGGCCAATAAATTTGGCATGTGGAATAAGCAGATTAAAAATAGACATTATATGATCATCTTAAGTGAAATTTAATGAAATAGAAGTCAGTGCCCTTTGCATTCTATGCTCTGTATCTATTTGTAAGAATGCCAGTAATATATCAATAAGTATGGTATAAAAGTAAGAATGCTTGAAGAGATTGTAGTAGTGGCCTCCAAGAAAGGTAATCAGTTCAAGGACAAAGGGTGGGATGTGATATTGGGACAAAAGGATAATAGCTAGCATAGATAAATAGCTAGACAAAAATGGCAGGGACCTGTGTATTGATATGACAACCAAGATTATGCAGTACATCTTCAGTCAGATTTTCCCAGTGTAATCTAAATCAAATCTAAATTAAAAACTAAAATATGTTTTCATGACACTGTATTGTACTGATGCTTAATTTTGTAATACAAACATTGGGGAGTATGCCTTGAGATGAATGAAGCTAAAGGTAAGGTCTTCCTAGTATTTTTAGTAAAAGTTCATTAAATTATACCTATTTCCACAGAATATATGCTAAAATTAGAATGACAGCCGAAGACTAGTTCTGGTCCCTGTGTAAGATTGATACACATATGCAAGAAGTACTCCATAGTTTTATGTTAATGTTTTTATTTGATTGACTTACCAGCAGGCCCTTTTCCTTCCATAAAGGAAATTGGCAGAGTCCATTTGTACTTTCTCCTTAGCCTGTGAGTACTAGCAGAATCGCCACCATGATCGTTGCAGTGCATGCTAGACCTTGTCATTTGATTTTGAAAATAGTCCTTGCAACAGCCAGTTATAGCAATGATATATAAATATATGCTTTGTTCGTCATTTGTGCATGGTAGTATATGAGAACAGACACAGATACCATAGCTGAAGTTTTATGACACTGCATAAAACTCAGGAGATTGAGAAATCCATTGGAAACTGTAGACCATGATAAAGCTTTATGATTGGCCACTCATTCTCTCTTGTAGATAAGTTTGGGCTTGTGACAGATAGTATAAATCTGTAAAATTTGAATAAATTTTGAGTTGACCAAAAATGAAAATAATGCTGTGCAGAGATTTTCAATGAGATATATCTGGAAGCATTTAGGTGAATATATTGTATGCTAATATCCCCAGTCAAAATTGCTAGCTCCATCTTTATTGGATCAAACTAGAGTGAGAATTTACTATTTGGGGATTTAGGTTTCTCTCTCTCTCTCTCTTTCTCTGTGGACACAAAGAGCTTCCCTGGTGGCTCAGACAATAAAGAATCTGCCTGCTGTTCATTCTTGATAAAGAGAAGAAAAGACAAAGAGGAACAGTGTGAAGCAGATGTTTTCCAGAAGTTCATCCATCCTCACCCGTAGTAGCAGGAGAACTTGAAAGACTGTTGAGATATTTAAAGCTATGGAAAGTCTTGTGAAGGCATTATGCTAAACCAGAGAGAAACAAAAATGAAAGAGGAAAAGCCAGTTGATAAACTTTAAAAAGAGAAGTTCTCATTCCTGATGACTTATGGAAACATCTTGCCTTCAGCTTATTACAGGTCTTTAAAAAGAATCAAGTCAACACTAGAAGACACATTGCTAGTGTTACCTTTTACTAGATGTTTTAATTTGATTAAGATGTTTACTCAGGACATCCTTAAACTCTTTACTGAATTTCTCTGGATGGGCCCTGGATGATGTACTCTTGTCTCTTCAAAAGACTATATCCGAGTCCTGGATAGGTGTTAGCTTCATTAGAATAATAAAGAGTGAAGTTATTTTTGGTAAAGCACCCAGGCTTTTGAGAGGAAAATGGCCCTTTTATACTTTTCGAAGTGAACCCATCAATCAGGAAAGGAATGGTATGTAGTTAGCATCATCATCCAAATAACGCCAAGTAATAAACAGATTGTCTTCCTTAAATATATGGGACGTGAATCTCATTTGAAAAGGGAAATTAGAGTCTGTGGCCATACCACCCTGAATGTGTCTGATCTCAGCTGAAAAGGGAAATTAAAAAGTACTGTGAGCCCCATTTTTTGGTTATCATCAGTAGTAAGTTTGGTTATAAACTTTGACTTGGTGTAAAAGATTAAACTTTTAGGACCTTTTCTCTTCATCTTTCATGGGCTAAAATTTTTGCTTCATAGAAAATTGCAGTAACATTTCTAGAACCCCTCCATATTTTGCATTTTCTTATAGTGGGTCATGCTTCCTTACTGGGCTGGTCTCTTCACTGATCTCATATTGGTTGAATTTTCATGGAGGCATTCGTGCATGATTAGGCTTCTATTTTCACTGTTGTGTTGGAGTATACTCTAAACCCTTAAATGCAGATATAGCTGTCAAACTTAAGTATCATAGAGCTGTTTCTCTCTTTATATAAAAGATACTACTTTTTAGCCATTTTTCAAGGAAAGTATCTTTTTTTCTCATTAAAAAAAAAATCACCCTGTATATTGTACCAAATTTCCTTTAAATATTGCTTCTGTGAACTAAATAGGATCTTAATAAATGTTCATGAGCTGTATTGTTGGGTTTTAACCCAAAGGATCACCATCATCCCTGCTTATTTCCAGTCAATTCAGATATGATTAAAAGGCATTTATTTTAGCATGAAGAGAAATTTGATAGTATAGTCTATTTCATTCCTCTTCAAAAAGCCAAAAATATTTGTTATCATGAGTTGCATTTTTATTTCTATTATTCATTGCAATTTTCCCCTTTTCTTTAAATAAGAAAACCAATATAATTTCATGTATAAACTTAAAGAAGTAGATTTTACAAATAATGTATAGTATAATTCTAAAATAACAGTTTTTTCTATCTCCATCTGCTTTTTTAGAATAATCTCTTGTGTTTTGTCATTGTTGGAATGTGTCAGATGACCATTTGATGCTTATGCTCTGCTGAGAGTGTACAGACTGAGTTAAACAGATACAGGCTTCATCCTTTAGGGGTTTCATGTTTGAATAAGAATACAGAGACAAATATAAAGATGAGGACAGAGACATCTGTTCAGATACCAAATATATCAATAAAATTATTCTGCATCAAAAAATATTTTTTAAAATATCTATCATCTTCTTACACTAGACCTGCAACAATAAAGTTCTGTCCCTTTCTGGATATGGCATTGATAGCACTGATCTTATAGATAAAAGAGAGGGAAACTTTATTGAATTTTTATGTTCTAAGCACTATGCTAAGGATTTTTTAACATGTATTATCTTATTATTTAATTATTACAACATCACTATGAGGTAGTAACCTCTTTTTTTTTTTTTTTCACTTGGTGCTAATAAGGAACTGCCCAAAATTTCCTGAGGAAGTCTTAGTAATTGCAGAGTTCTCCATAAGGTCAGTAATGCTGAGGGTGTTGGAGTAGTGATCTGAACCAAAGCAAAACCTTCAGTTTAGACCATTTCTGCTCTGCTGTTAAAACAGCATATATGTTCTCTTTGCTACTAAATACTGAATAATAGCATAATTGAAAAAATGTGGAGGTTTCTAAAATGTTTCTGGTCCCTTCGTTCCTCATTTGCTACAGGTGTTAAGATGTTAAGGCTCCAGTCACAGTTAGATTCTCTTTGTGGAACGGTTAGCTTTGCTCTTCCCTTTGGGCAGGAGGAGGCACCCCTAATGCTGTCCACCTGTTTTACCAGTGCTTGCTGTTAGTCACAAGGTAGCCTGGTTAATAAAGAGGAATCAAAGAATTAGAATTTACTGTTTTCTACAACTAGAAAAACAAGGCAAACTATTAATGTATTTTTTATTTGAAGTATTAGTCATTCTTGTAGTTCTACATTTCAGAATCGTAATTTAACCACATACGGCTATCTTCATCTGAAAAGTAAGTGGGATTTATAGAGTTACCTGATTTGCAGTTTACTTCTGACTGCCTGCTGCTTGTTTTATGTGAAGCTATGATAATCTGTTTTGACTTCATCACAAAGATAAGAAAAATATTTCCTGGAAAGCTACGTCACTATGGAATCATTTGTCCTATTAAACTGTGTGTTACTATGAAACATCTCTTATTGTATTTTCCACATTGTTTAAGTATGTTTACTTCATAATCTTGTCCTTCTGATTTTCACCTCTGTTAGTTAATATTTAGTTCCTTTTAAGCTTAAATTTTAAGCAATTTTAATTTATCCTGTCACACTAAAATTTGAATTTTTGTAAGTTCAGATTAGGGAAATTAGTACTATATTTTGAGATTTGTTATGTTTTCTTCATTTACCTGTATAAAATTTGAAAATTCATAATTCAATAATCTGAGATCAAATTCATAGATTTCAAGATTTATTAATCTGTATTTCACCTTATTAATGCCTTTTATGCCTCTCACACTGGATTCTTTTAACCACTTTAAAGTTCTTGTTCATTTTTATTGATAATCAGAAGTCTATATCAGTATAGATATTCTTGACCTAGATGATGTCATTATTTTAAAAATCCATTAGCAAAACCCTTCCTAAACCTGTTTGTGGACCTTATGTTAGGGAATGATTATCTTATATAATGGACTTCCCTGGTAGCTCAATCAGTAAGGAATTCGCCTGCAGTGTGGGAGACCTAGGTTCGATCCCAGGAAGACCTGGGATCTTCCCCTGGATTGGGAAGATCCCCTGGAGAAGGAAACAGATACCCACTCCAGTATTCTGGCCTGAAGAATTCTCTGGTAGCCCAGACAGTGAAAAATATGCCTGCAATGTAGGAGACCTGGGTTCAATCCCTGGGTTGGGAAGATACCCTGAAGAAGGGCATGGCAACCCATTCCAATATTCTGTCCTGGAAAATCCCCATGGACAGAGGAGCCTGGCAGGCTGCAGTCCATGGGGTCACAGAGTCGGACACGACTGAGCAACTAAGCACATCTTATATAATGCATTAAACCTCTGAAATGTAGTGTTAAAACACCTTTTTTATAGCACTACACATTTAATAGTGAAAATGAATTGCATTCTCTTCTAAAGGAATTTAAATTTTCTATATCCTGGTCATGAGAACTTGATTTTCCAACCTGATTTTCTCTTAATCACTAAAAGAATGTTAGATCTGTTTTCTCATGATCTGCATATAAAGGTCAATGAAGGATAGCCCTTTGAAAGAAATGGATTATGTGCATCCTTCCAGAGCTAGTGTATATTACAGCTGTGCCTTTGGACTCACTTCAACAACAGTTCAGTGACTCTTAGAGGAAGAGAATTTTAGAGGCCCTAACTGGGACTCAGAATAATTGTACTAAAAGACACTTACTTCCCATGCCTGCATAACCTCTGCAGTGAAATGTTTAAAATTATTCTTCTTATCCCTCAAATCCAATTGGTCTCTCAGTGCTTTTGATTTTCCTTTACAAGGTATCTTCATCTGTCTCTTTTTTGCTTTTTACTAATTGCTACCACTTTTTTGTTCAGGCCCTTGTTACATTTTCCTTGGGATAATTTCAACATATTAGTTTTCCTGCTTACTCATTTATGCTCTAGGATTATAGTGGCCCAAATAAAAACCCTATCCTGGAAAAGTTCACAGTCTTATCAGGAAGTCTAACGTGGATGTAGATAATTTTAATAATAACATATTAAGGTACAATTACAGAAATACATGTAAGAAGCTGACTAACATTAAGAAAGGAAGTAGTTAACTCTGGAAGTAAATATTAAAGAGAGTAATCAGACCATGGAATTATTGAGATTTTGGTCATGTTTCTGTAGCAAGTGTAGAGGCAAATTTTTGCTCTCTTGTTCTAAATAAAGATTCATTTATAATTTTTTTAAAACAGAAGAGCATAAAATTTCCAGTTTATGAGCAAATAGATGCAGCTGAGATGCAACTTTGGCAACTGAGTTAGCCACAAAACTAATGTTTCTCTATTGACTTATCTGAGAATGGGGTGAAAAATATCTTGTCAGTATATGTCTAAGTAGATACACATTTGTTAATGTGTTAGTTAAATCAGATAACATGTTAAATCTATCAGTTATAAAAAATGTAAAACCTTTGGTCACTCAGCATTTATGAAGCTTCTGTATTTGTGGGACATGTATATATATCTATAAAATACAAGGTGCCTGTTGTAGCAAATTGTGGCTGTGTGGGCTTCTCAGGTGGCTCGGTGGTAAAGAATCCACCTGCCAAATTAGAGCCACAGGAGATGTGGGTTCAGTCCCTGGGTTGACAAGATTCCCTGAAGAAGGAAATGGCAACCCACTCCAGTATTGTTGCCTGGGAAATCCCATGGGCAGAGGAGCCTGGCAGGCCACAATCCAGGGACTTACAAAGAATCAGACACAACTGAGCGACCAAGCACACGTAAGGTGATTAAGCTACAGTAGAGTCAGTATAGATATCCCCTAAATTTTCAAGTGTATACTTCAAGATAGCTTTCTTTTTTTTTTTAACTTTTTATTTTGTATTGGGGTATAGACGGTTAACAATGTTGTGATAGTTTCAGGTGAACAGCAGAGGGACTCAGCCAACATATACATGTATCCATTCTCCCCCAAACCCTTCTCCTATCCAGGCTGACCACAGCATTGAATAGAGTTCCATATACAGTGGATCCTTGTTGGTTATCCATTTAAAGTATAACAGTGTGTACATGTCCATTCCAAAGTCCCTAACTGTCTCTTCCCACTGACAAGCAGAATTTTGTTCTTGAAGTCTGTCTCTTTCAGTTTTGTAAGTTCATTTGTATCATTTCTTTTTCAATTCCACGTATAAGAGATGTCACACAGTATTTCTCCTTCTCTGACTTAACTTCACTCAGTATGACATTCTCTCGGTCTGTCCATCTTGCTGCGAATGGCATTATTTCATTCTTTTTTTTATTTTTTTTTTATTTTTAAACTTTACATAATTGTATTAGTTTTGCCAAATATCAAAATGAATCCACCACAGGTATACATGTGTTCCCCATCCTGAATCCTCCACCCCCCTCCCTCCCCATACCATCTCTCTGGGTCGTCCCAGTGCACTAGCCCCAAGCATCCAGTATCGTGCATCAAACCTGGACTGGCAACTCGTTTCATACATGATATTTTACATGTTTCAATGTCATTCTCCCAATATTTCATTCTTTTTAATGTCTGAGTGATATTCCATTGTACATATGTACCACATCTTCTTTATCCATTTCTCTGTCGATGGACATTTAGGTTGCTTCCATGCCTTGGCTATCGGCTGGTGTTAACAGTGCTGCAATGAACATTGGGGTGCATGTATCCTTTTATATCATGCTTTTCTCTGGATATATGCCCAGGAGTGGGATTGCAGGGTCATATGGTAGCTCTCTCTCTAGTTTCTTAAGGAACCTCTATACTGTTCTACAAAATGACTCTACCAACAAAAATAGCTTCCTTATTTTTAGTGATTTTCTGATGCAGATGTAACATTGATATTTTAGAAATAAATAATTTTTAGACATACTTCTGAAATTAAAATTTAAAATATATAAGATATGCTTTATATATATTTTAAGTTAGAAAGTCTCTGCTATCTTAGCCAGTGTATATAGACTTATAATCCACAGTTAACAGTTATCTGTACTCTGCCTTACAATATTGACTGTAGAGGATTGTACTAGATGTTAGTTGCTGCATTTCGAGGTGAATATTATCAAAGAATACATCCAGTGATGGCAAAGAAGACAACAAGCTATCTCACTTGAATTATGGTTAAAGGAATTGGGGTTAAAAGAACTAGGGAAAATTTTTAGTCTTTGTCAATATGTGAAGAGATAGAAGGCAGACTATTGGAATAAAGAAGTGTAAAAATAACAACCTTTAGGAATAACTTTAGAGGTGCTTCACAAAAACTTCTATATCAGATAGGTGAGCACCCAACACTGAAAATTGCTACTGAACTTTAATTAGGTGACTTATAAGGTACTTTAGTGTTTTAAGATTTTAACTTGACTGGCTTAACATTTGGAGAAAGAAATGGCAACCCGCTCCAGTACTCTTGCCTGGAGAATCCCATGGAGGGAAGAGCCTGGTAGGCTACAGTCCACGGGGTCGCAAAGAATCGGACATAACATTAATCTCTTTGTTTTCAAAATATTTAGATTGAAAGTGTGGGATTGAGGTTGCAAAGGCAGAGTTGGGATGACTTATTAGCCAGTGTATATTTAGAAAATTCTCTAGTTGATATCAAGTAATTCTGACATGTTTTCAGAGGTAGCAGACTTTTTCTGTAAAAGGCCAGATAGTAAATATTTTAGATTTTGCAGGCCACATGGTCTCTGTAGCACCTGCTCAACTCTACTGTTTTTGTGTAAAAGCATCATTGATGGTACATAAACATGGTTTCTTGGCTGTGTTTCAGTTGAACTTTATTTAAAAAAAGCAGGTGGTTAGCTGGGTTTAGCCTGTGGGCCATAGTTGGACAACTCTTGCCTTAATTGATAAAATCTGGAAATACCATTCTAATATAAATGGAGAAAGGCTTTCAGTTAAGGAGTTAAAAACCAAATTGTCAAAATGTCATTGTCTTTTTGGCTGGAAGAGTGCACGTCTGGTGTTCCAAATACTGAATTGCCCATTGAATTAAGAAACGTTTTGCTATAAAAGTCAAGGGACAATGGAGAGTCTGAGACTGTTTTCTGTTGTTCATTTCTGCTGCATATTTTGTCCTTAAAGGTGTGTTTTTACACTTTGGTTTACTGTTTATTTGATTATATCATTTATTTGAAAACAAAACTTTTAAGAAACCTGAATTTAAAAATCATGAAAAAATGTCATGGTATTCTTTTGTTCAAAATACTTAGAGACTCCCTTTTACTTAGAGTATACTACATAGAATTCAAACCCCTTCACTTGGAGCCTGTCCTCTTTTCTTGTGCCCCTGTGTGTCTCTCAGTCTCTTCATTATCACATATCCTGCCTATCCCCATGCATTTCATACTCAAGTAGTAAAAAAAGTCAAACTTGTATTGCTGGTAAAGGCTGCATTGTTTTCATGGTCTTTGCACATACACTTTTATACCTGTCTAAAACTCCCTTTTCACCTATCTGCCCCAGGTCCAAGCCACTTCTCTGCAAAATCCCTATTAATCTGTAATGCTGTACATAAACTTCCCTGGTGCCTTCCCTAGCCTCCTCAGGCAGTTGGAGATTTCTTGTGACTTTTCCAAAGTTCCTCTTCTGCCATATAACAATTTTCCATTGTTAAAGTTGTTCCTGGGTCTTGTTTTTCCCCAACAAACTCAACAACCAAAGAGAAAGCATGTATTTACCATTGTTTTCATACTATTTAACGTAGAACCTGGCACAAACAAGTATTTCTCCAAAAAGGGTGATTAAGCCAGGGATTCCTTACACCTAAGCTGTAAATAGCCATACTAATTAAATAGGGATACACGGGGTCTGGGGAACAAGCCACAGTTGCAAAAATCCCAGCATCTGAGCCACTCGATACTGTTCGAAATTCGTCTTTGAGTCTTGCAGTTCCGGTTCTGCCTTCAGACTTCAGCACTTGACTCTGGTACTGCTTTGTGAAGCTGAAACTCCTTGTTTACTTGCCCCCCTCTGTAAAAGAACCCAGTCCTCTTATTCCTATCACTAACTGATGCCATTCTTGAATAATTCGTAAAAACTTGAAAAGATACGATGGGTATACTTGACAGGTTTGTTAACTATATTTAACATTTTTTGAGTGCTTACAGTGTGCCAGTCTCTTTGCTTATGTGGTATTCATATATTACCTCATTGATACCATGGTCTGATGAAGTGTATGCTATTATCCCAACTTAACAAATTGGGGCAGGGGGCCAGGGTGGTGGTGGTGGTGGTGATATAAGGTTTGGTGAGATGAATTGAACTGCTTAAGGCCATACAACTATTAACTAAGGCAGACAGAATCTGAATCCAGTGTAACTTCATAGCCTGTTCTTTTATTCACCATTATTCACCACCAGTGAATATTCCTGCCATAACTGTATGGTTATAATGTGTACTTTGAAATCATGTAGACCTGGATTCAAAATATTTAATATTTACTGGTGGCAAATAACTTTACTTCTCTGACCCTCAGTTTTCTCATATGTAAAATGTTTATTACTTATCCCAAAAGGGTATTGCATGCATAAGTGTAAGATATCTACTAAATAGTGAGTGTTAGCTCCATTTGTCTCTTCTACACTTCTTGTGAAGTAGTAGAGTACTGGGGTACAAGGACAAATAAGAAAGTTAGCTTCCTCTCCCTCCTGTAGAGTACTACCAGTGTGGACCAGTGCCTGCTTTCCAGGATCTCCCAGTATTTTATGGCTATGATCACATTTATTCTCTTAATGAGAAGGGTGTGTCTCAAGTATTTCATAGTTGTTAATTGCCCATAAATATACTAAAGTAGAATAAGGATTAGAATCAGTGATCTCTTGGGTACTAGACTTCTCTTTCGCTAATTCTTAGGAAACATATGGGACTTTGGGAGTTGTTATTTATTATATAAAATAGTTGCCCTCATGATTCCATAACATAGACCTGTTAGTGCCATTCAACAAAGAAAACTGTAAACACAGCTGCTGCTTTGGTATGGTTTGTGGTTTGGTTTTGTTTTTATTTGAACTTTTTTCTGCAGGCAGATCATCACTTAAAAGTAATCATTTGGCATTTCTCCTTGCATTCTTCAAATTTTTTTGTGTGTTTTTTAAAAGCATAGCCTAACTCATTTCTATAATTATGCTCTCAGATTGATCCATCTGTTTTTTTTACTAGCCAATGAATTTTCTTTTAAAAGTATAGAGAATAGGATAATTATATTTTAAATCCTATAACCTCAGTGAGTCTCTTATAAATTTGAAGAAGATGTTTTCAAGTATTAGAAAAAAATTGTACATTCCTTATTGTCTTTCAACTGATCTCTGTATTTCCAGAGGTAGGGAGGGGGCTTGAAATTCCTGCCAATTTATTCCTCATCTCCTTCTTCATGTGTTAAACTCTGAAGCATACCATAAACACTTGTTTGCAACTGAGAATGGGTACTGCAAAAACATCTAATCAAAATAGATCCTATTGCTCTCTCTAGGTTTCATAGGCTGTGTGGAGAAAGAGGAATTGTAGGGGGCAAATGGAGATGTAGTAAGACAGTTAGGCCTTTGCAGTGGTCCACATAAGAAATAGTAGTGGACTGACCCAAGACATTAAGAAATTCAAGGTACAGAATTACACAATTTGTTGATGAATTAGATACTGGCTTGTACGCAATAAAGGAGTCAAAGACAGTTTCTGGATTAAGTATATCCTGCTCTTCACCTCTTTCTCACTGTGTGTGTTCCACTCCTGCTTATCCTTAAAGAATTTAGTTTAAATGTTACCTTCTATGGAAAACTGCCTCATTCCAACTTCCATTAAGTTAGGTGACCACTGTATGTGCTTTTATAAGCACCTGGTACTTCTTCATGAGAGGTTTTTTTTTTTTTTCCTCCCTGTTTTATACGTGTCAGTTTTGTACCCCACACCAGCATGCACATAACCTTCACACTCTCGATGTTGTCTTGTGAGGGCAGAGGCCATGCCTGTCTTATTCATCATCATATTCCCGGTACCTAACATGGTCCTGGGGACAGCACCAATACATTGTTGGTGAATAGGGTCATTTATAGCTATTGTCTATAGTGCCTGATAGAGTAATTGAATACAGTTAAGTTGTCTGGGGTTTTTTGAATCATTTCTCTGGCTTAACTTTTATTTCTTTTTTATTTTCTTAATATCTCTGACCTTATTTTTTTTCTTATAGTTTTATAGTTTAGCTTACTGAATAACAAATATAAACCACAGTAAAGAATATGCCTGCAATGCGGGAGACCCAGGTTTGATCCCTGAGTTGCAAAGATGCTCTGGAGAAGGGAATGGCAACCCACTCCAGTATTCTTGCCTAGAGCATCCCATGGACAGAGGAGCCTGGCAGGCTCCAGTTTATGGGGTTGCAAAAAGTTGGACACGACTGAGCGACTAACACTACTACTTTTTGGTAAAAGGGATGGATCATTGCAAATTAACCATCCTATCTCAAAGAAAATGCATTGATGACACTTTTATTATACTGAATATATAACTAAATTATACTTAAAGACAGAATCATCAAAGGTATCACTTAGACAATAATCAATACAAAAAAAGGAAATTACAAAGATTTTTCTTTCTTAAGAAAGAAAAAAATACTAAACTGTGTAAATTCTAATTACCACAGAGTAGAGGTAGTAGTGTAAAAGGAAAAGGATTTGACTTCTCTAGCCTTTACTTTACTCATCTTTAAAATAAAAACAGTGGTGGTGGTTTAGTTGCTAAGTCATGTCTGACTCTTGCAACCCCTTGGACTGTAGCCTGCCCGGCTCCTCTGTCCATGGGATTTTCCAGGCAAGAGTGCTGGAGTGGGTTGCCATTTCATTATTCTTGCCTAAAAGCCTTTACTTTACTCATCTTTAAGAACAGTGGAACCATGGTCTAAAAGGTCCTTTCCAGGCCAAATTCTGTTGTTCCATAAAATAGAAAGGAATGATATATAATGGGAATTTTGGTTTCAATTGCAGCTTACTATTTATTCTCTCCATAGCTCCAGCTCTGTCTTGATAAGATCTGACCTTAAAAATCCATTCAAATAAGAATTTTTTATTGAATGAATTTATTAAATGTGATTAAATGCAAGTAATTGTTTTTTCTAATTTCTGGTTTGCAATCAATTCTTTTAGCCTGTGCTTAGTCGCTCAGTTGCGTCTGACTCTTTGCAACCCCATGGACTGTAGCCCACCAGGCTCTTCTGTCTATGGGAATTCTCCAGGCAAGAACACTGGAGTGGGTTTCCATGTCCTCCTCCAGGGCATCTTCCCAAACCAGGGATTGAACTCAGGTCTCTTCTGCATTGCAGGCAGATTCTTTACTGTCTGGGCTACCAGGAAAGCCATCTTTTAGCCTAATTAGGAACAATAATATAAGATGAACTATAATTACTTACTCTAATCATTTCAAACTACAGAAAATGAAATTTTACATTTAGTAATGCCATATGTGTATTCTTTGATGGTTCCTCCTTTAACATACTTTTTCTTTCTTTGATTTAGATTTCTGCTTTGGGACAGTTACACCTCTAATTCCTTAAAGTACTTTTATATGTAAAACTTGTAAAGGATCAGAACAATGCCTCCAAGACCATCATCAGGTGAACTGTGGGGCATCCACTTGATGCCCCCAAGAATCCTAGTAGAATGTTTACTACCAAATGGGATGATAGTGACTTTAGAATGCCTCCGTGAGGCTACGTTAATAACGATAAAGCATGAACTATTTAAAGAAGCAAGAAAATACCCTCTCCATCAACTTCTTCAAGATGAATCTTCTTACATTTTCGTAAGTGTTACCCAAGAAGCAGAAAGGGAAGAATTTTTTGATGAAACAAGACGACTTTGTGACCTTCGGCTTTTTCAACCCTTTTTAAAAGTAATTGAACCAGTAGGCAACCGTGAAGAAAAGATCCTCAATCGAGAAATTGGTATGATAAAATTTTGAAATGGCATTGTCATCCCATTCTAAATGCAAATAACTATGAAGCTTAACTGTTTTCTCATTAATAAAATATTTTGTCTGAACTGGTTAAATAGATTTCAATCATTACAATTCTAAAGTATTTTTTGACTGTTAGGCTAAGGGACTATTTTTAACACCTTGGTATTATTCTGTAAAGTTTTCTTTAAGAAGTATCATATGAGGGAATGAGGGATGATTTATATTTGTTATATCCCAGTTTTGTTTTCTAAAAAATAATTGATAATGAATAAATGTTTGCTACTTTTGCTCCAAATTACTGAGCCTATCATATTTTATATATTAAACATATTTGAGATTTTGTCAATTCTTACTATATGAATTCATCAAAAATTTTATTAACACAGAAAATTCTTTATTGTGATCGTCCATATCTACCAAATTCCTTGTTTATAACAAGCATGGTCTTACTGTGTGTTTAACAGAATGTTATATCCTTTAAGGTTTTGCTATCGGCATGCCAGTGTGTGAATTCGATATGGTTAAAGATCCAGAAGTACAGGACTTCCGAAGAAATATTCTCAATGTTTGTAAAGAAGCTGTGGATCTTAGGGATCTTAATTCACCTCATAGTAGAGCAATGTATGTTTATCCTCCAAATGTAGAATCTTCACCAGAACTGCCAAAGCACATATATAATAAATTGGATAAAGGTAAGAAAATTACTTATCTACCATAAATGGCCACTGTAATGAAAACTTCTATCTGTACCTATATCATTATACAGTCTTTTTGCCCTAGCTAGATGATAAGCTTCTTGAAGTCAGGGACTGCTTGTACTGACAAGATATAATTGACTGCCAAGTACACAACTTGTATGCAATAAGTATTGATTGGGTGAATGAATATGTGCATGTGGTGCTGATCCCTTGGTGAATTGTCTTAGAATAAAACTGAAAAGAAAATGTTGAATTTCAAATTCACTGTTAACAGAATTACAGCTAATTATATTTTTACAAATAAAAACAACTATAAATAGAAATATTTTATGAAATTATGGTGAAAGTTAACACATTCTTACTATATACAAAGAAAAAGTAAATGTTAGATGCAGTGTTTAACTCTGATCATAATGAGTGATAATAATGACTTGACTACTGACAGTATATCAGTTTCTAGAATTAAGTGAACATGAGAGTATTTAAACTGCATTGTTTTAGAAATGAAAATATCATGTATCAGATAAATATTTGTGCTTTTCAAGGTAACAAAGTGAAGTTTTTAATGGAAAGTTATAGAATAGGTTTACTTATTAAACATAGTATTCTGTCAGTAGAATAAATTAAGGCATCTTATTATTATTTCAGCCATATTATTCTAAGTAGTTTAATGATTATATAACATAAGATCTTCATTTAAAATTCATTTCTACATTAGCATAGTTTTAATCTTTTCATTTTCATCTTCTTTTTCTTGATCCCCTAGCTTTACACTTCATTAATCTTAAAGGAAAAAAATAGAAAATTTATTTTCTTCCCCTTCGCTCCCGCATCTTTTCTCATTCTGATTCAACATCTCTCTTTAAGTCTCCATGGTTCTTCCCCATAGTTACGAGGCACACTTGTACTTAAAGTACTGTTGAACCTTTGATGCCATCATGAATCACTCTTCAGAGGGGTTGTATGTATGAAGTATGTCATGCAGTTTAGAATGGAAATTAGTTTGGTCTCAGATACTTGCAACACACAGTAGTCACGGTTTTGTGTGCTTGCCTTAAAACATGAGGCTGGGGCAATGGTTTGTCAGCCCTATCAGATTTGAAGATTTGCTCTGTCTACCTGACATTTACCTGTATTTAATTATGGTTGATTATAAGTCATTTCCGGAGAAGGCAGTGGCACCCCACTCCAGTACTCTTGCCTGTAAAATCCCATGGACGGAGGACCCTGGTGGGCCACAGTCCTTGGGGTCGCTAAGAGTCGGACACGACTGAGCGACTTCACTTTCACTTTTCACTTTCATGCATTGGAGAAGGAAATGGCAACCCACTCCAGTGTTCTTGCCTGGAGAATCCCAGGGACGGGGGAGCCTGGTGGGCTGCCGTCTCTGGGGTCGCACAGAGTCGGACACGACTGAAGCAACTTAGCAGCAGCATAAGTCATTTCTCTTTGTGGTTAAAGTAATGGTACTGCATACTTTTTGAAACTTGTCTCTTGAAAAATGAAATATATGTGGTGATTTCATTTAATGTTATTTTTCTATTTTAGGGCAAATAATAGTGGTGATTTGGGTAATAGTTTCTCCAAATAATGACAAACAGAAATATACTCTGAAAATCAACCATGACTGTGTGCCAGAACAAGTAATTGCTGAAGCAATCAGGAAAAAAACTCGAAGTATGTTGCTATCATCTGAACAACTAAAACTCTGTGTTTTAGAATATCAGGGCAAGTATATTTTAAAAGTGTGTGGATGTGATGAATACTTCCTAGAAAAATATCCTCTGAGTCAGTATAAGGTGAGTAACAAGTTTTAAAGATATTAATTTTAAGTTTAAAAGGTAATAACATTGGGAACTGGTACCTGTATTTAGGATGCAGTTTTTGAAAATTTAATTTTTTTTGGCCACACTACTTGGCTTCCAGAATCTTAGTTCCTTGACCAGGAATTGAGCTCTGGTTTTGGCAGTGAAAACGCCAAGTCCTAATTACTAGACTGCCAGGGAATTCCCAAAACTAAATAATTAGTATTAGTAAATAGCATTAATAAGTTTATTTTTTTACACTATATTTAGTTTGAGAGACTGATGAATTTGAGAGGACCAGTGCTATTCTTTTAGATTTTATATGATTAATATTTGGGGACCTGACTACATGTATATGGGTAAGCTGAGTAACAGTTTACAGTTGTAACAATAGTTATGTCATTATTCAGATACAAACATTTGATGACGATTTAATTGTGCCATGAGGTAAGATATAATAATGTTTCAGGTGTTTTACAAAAAATGCATTATGTGCTTTTTCTGGATACCCCCAGTTCTATAGTGGAAATACTTTTATAGCCAATAGAAATTTTAAATAACATGAAACTTGCCCAAAAGGCTTTTCATGTGCCATACTTTTCAAAAAAGGGCTTGTTGTATTTGAATACGCGGTGTTAGCAATAAAGTAAATGTTCTTTGTCAAAAAAAAAAAATTGGCAGTTATATTAACACCCAAATTGACTCTACGGACGTGAGTCCGAATGAACTCTGGGAGTTGGTGATGGACAGGGAGGCCTGGCGTGCTGCGATTCATGGGGTTGCAAAGAGTCGGACACGACTGAGTGACTGAACTGAACTGAACTGAACTGAATGATTTTTATCCCTTTCCAAACAGTGGCACTAGAAGGAATTAAATATTTCAAAATCCATGATCTACAGTTAATTAAGATGCACTGTTAATACTTCTCTACTCTATTTTTCTATTCATTAAATAAGTACCTATAAGAAGCAACCATATTTGTACCAAGCATATGTCAAGTACTGATTTACAGTACCTAGTAAGACATGGTTTTGGCTTTTAGTTTGCTTACATTCTACTAGGGCTTATGGGTAAGGAGGTAGATTTTTGTAATATGTGTACAGTAGTGCTATGTGTATATGTGCTTAGTCGCTCAGTTGTGTCCAACTCTGTGTGACCCCATGGACTGTAACGCCCCCAGGCTCCTCTGTCCATGGAATTTCCCAGGCAGGAATACTGGAGCGAGTTTTCATTTCCTTCTCCAGGGGATCTTCCAAACCTGGGGATCGAACCTGTGTCTCCTGCATTGGCAGGCCAATTCTTCACCTATTGAGTGATTAGGGGTATACAGTAGCATTTATATTAAAAATCTGTATCCTGATTATCATTTTAAAGTTCAAACCAATGCATTTTAATATTTTTTAAAACATATTTCATAATTATTAGTCTCCTTTCTTTGTGTGTGTGTGTGTGTGTGTGTGATTTTTTTTTAAGAAATGTTTCTCAAGAAATGTTGGGACGAAAGAACAAGTGGGCAGCAGCTCTTGGATTTTACATCAGTATGACTTAATACATTGAATGACACAGACTTTCTAAATATGTTGCTTTTTCCTTTAACAAGTACAGTGTTTTCATAATGAGTATGTCCTGATCCTTATTTTTAATTCTTTCTTCTTTCTTTTTTTTTTTTTTTTCCAGTTGAAGGTAGAACTATAGTCTCAAAAGCTGACCTTGGTTTTTCTTTTCTTTTATACAATTTATATGCCAGGAGGTGCTTGGCTTATCTGCGCTGTAACCTGACTCCCAAATGTTAGTGTTTTAAATGTTATAAATATAGCAACTGCTAAAAAAAAAAATCTATAATGTTTGATTTGTTTAATCACCTTTGCAGATTAGTATGTAAATTATCTCATAATACTCTTTGCATTTGGCTTTTAAAATGAAACCTTACAAGAAATGGCTTCTCCCCTCCCACCTTAATCTCTTACAGTATATAAGAAGCTGTATAATGCTTGGGAGGATGCCCAATTTGATGCTGATGGCTAAAGAAAGCCTCTATTCTCAACTGCCAATGGACTGTTTTACAATGCCATCATATTCCAGACGCATCTCCACAGCTACGCCATATATGAATGGAGAAACATCTACAAAATCCCTTTGGGTTATAAATAGTGCACTCAGAATAAAAATTCTTTGTGCAACCTATGTGAATGTAAATATTCGAGACATTGACAAGGTAAGGTCAAGTGTTGCTGTTTATAATTGATATAAATTATTTTATATAAATCTTTTTTATTGAACTATATCATAATCTGTTGACCTGCAGTACGTTTTCAGTTGGCTAGAAAACATCTACCTTAGTTTGTAGTCCTTTTCTGTAATTCTAATAATTCTAATATCTGTAATTCTAAGCTCTTAAAACCAAACTTTTATAGAATTCATTTGGCAGGAAAACCTGACCTAGTCTGAAGCAAGGTTTTTTATAATCTTCATCCCACTTAGTGTAAATATCCATATGTTTTGTTGTAAAAATATTAATAACTTCTCTATGAAGTGCTGCTCTAACTGCTAAGAGTACTAAGTAATATTTAGTATATGTACCAATTTATCGTTCTGAAATTTGTAAAACTGAATTACATAACTGGCTTAAAAAGGGATTGTGGGCCTGCGTTGAAGACAGCAACATATTGGTGAAAAATGTACATCATTTATTAATTTACTATATATGGGAAGAAAAAGAGATCAGAAAAGCTACATCTGAACAAAAACTTTTAGTTGATTTTCTCATTCATATCAGTTAAGTTGTTTTGATAATGTTTAGTATTGGTCTTGTCTAGTATGTGTATGCGTATATGTATGTGTATACACATAACTTTTTTTCCCCTTAGATTTATGTTCGAACAGGTATCTACCATGGAGGAGAACCCTTATGTGATAATGTGAACACTCAAAGAGTACCTTGTTCCAATCCCAGGTAAGGAAGTATATGAATTTATATTTTCAAAAGTCATATTAGTGTTTAACAGTATAATAAATAGAAGTAGCATATTTTACATTATTAGTTTTATGCAAGTCATATATAATTCCAAGACATTTAATATAGAACATAAGGACATTCCATCAAATAAGTGTCTTCATTCGGGATCACTTTATTTATATTCTCTAAAATGTTACTGGAACAGTTTTTCTGATTCTCTTTCGTTGTGTCGAGGAGAAAACAGAATGTGGTTATAGTTTTGTGCTGATGATTCCTTACAGTAGGTCTAAAAACCTTGCATTTTATTCCTTTTTAAACTCCATTTCCATTAAGAAGTGAGAGTTGGCAAATAACTTCAGAGCTATACTACTCTGAGGCAGTTTCCTTTACAACACTCCCAAGAATACATGTTTATCACATTCAAGTAAAGAATTTTGGGGAACAAACCAATTTCTTAGTGGGAGGAGGAGTTATTGGAAATGTTTAAAAATGATTACCGCCTAGATAAAATGAAGAAATAAAAACGGTAGTATAATTCAGCAACTTTCCATCTTGCCGTTTCTTTGCCTTTGTTTATAGAATCATTGGGGAATAAAAGTTTATTCCTGAATATAGTAGTATTTTAAGATAACTCAAATTGGCTTTAAATGTTAAAGTAGACTTTTTAGACTAGCAGTAGAGCTAACTAATGGATCTTTCAGAAGTAAGTTTCATAATGAGTTCAGACTGAGTTCTAGAAAAGTCAGGGAAAAGTTCTGGTCTTGTCATTGCTAGAGGTGCCACCCTCCTAGACCATAGGTAGAGTTCAGAGAGATGGTAGCCTTCTCTACCAGGAAGAAGGAATATAATTGCCATCCTGCCTGAACCATTGTAGGTCAGAAAGCAGGTTAGAAGTTACGCTGTGGCAATAAACAAATTCAGAATCTTCTAAAATTTTTGTTAGACCAACAAAAGTTTGTTTCCCATTCGTACAGCATATCTGTCACAGGTTAAGTGGGTGCTTTTGCAAGGAGCATAAAAACAGTATTTGAGGAAATAATAGCCAGAAATTTCTAAATTTTGGTGAAAACTATAAAACCAACAACCTAAGGGGTTCAATAAGCCCAAGGAAAGACCCCAAAATATTGTTAGATAGATTTATCTTAATTCTTTCAAGTAACAAAAATAAACAGACTTTAGAAAAGTAAAAGGTAAATTTATTTAATGATATAAGATCAAAATGTCAAAATTTAATATATTAAAGTAGCTATTTAGAAAGGATTTCTGTTTTATTATCTTTTCTTTAAGAATATCTATAAGGTAAAATCCCTATGGAAGTAGTATAAAGACTTAAGTAAATTGTGGAGCTTTTCTGTACTTAAAAATCAGAGATAAAAATATATGAAGTTATTAGAAAGATAGAATCTTAAAAATTCTTACTGAGATTAAATGATTTTTCCAAATTTGTGCTTTCTATATGCTAAATAAATTAGATACTTTATGATTTCCATATAAATGTTACCAGTTATCTCCCAAAATCAGAATAAATTTGGAATATATATATATATATAAAACAATTGCTTAAAACTAAAGAACTTAATTGGGTGGTGCGTGTTTGTGTGGACTTTAGAAGAAGAAAAGAATATGCTTTAGTTGGTTAGCACAGTACTGAACAACTATAATACATTAATAAGACAGCTCTCTTAAAAAGTGTGCAGAAAATTTTTCATTAATTATGAGCAATTCAGAAGGTTTCAGTGTCGTAAAAAGCACTAGGTATGTTTGAGATACACCATCTAATTTTTCTTGAATTACTATGAACTTAACAAAGCTTACAGTATTTCTTTTCCCTGCATTTGTTGTTTGCTTTCCCTTTAGATTTCCTTCTAGCTCAGTTTCCCCATTTTAAATGTAAGTCTTCTCTGTGTAAATATGGACTAATTACTGTTCTAATTTCTTTATGTTATCTCATTTAATTTTTACAACAGCTGTATGAGAGTTGGTGCTGTTATTAGTCCCACTTCACAGATGAGAAAACAGACAAAGCAAGGGTTACACATTTAGTAAAATAGTAGAAACAAGATTTTACTCCAGTCTGACTTCTGAATTCATATTTTTAGCCATTACTGTTTTTTAATTAAAAAAAAAAAGAACTACTTATTGTATTTGGTTCTTTATAAGTATGTATACCAAATATAGACATAATTTCACATGTAACAACCAATAAGTTAAAGGGAACTTATGAAAATTTGAATAATTTATATCACTTTTTGTAGTAACTTTTTCCCTCTCATTATGTCAAGTTTTATTACTTCCTGTGAAGTACTCTGAAATTTAAATACTTTCTCCTTATGTATCTTTTATTTTATTTATCTACTGACTTATTTAAATTAATGGGCTCTTCTGAGTGAAACTATATCATACATAAGAGTAATTAAATATAATTTTAATCATAATAGGAAATTAATTTTATCTTTCTGTTTTTTAGTTTTTAGCTTTTTACTTTTTAGTTTCCTTTTTCTATTTCCATTTTCTATAAGTGAATTTGTTTTTCATTTTTACCAAAGTATAGCACAAATGCATAAAATTATACAAATCATGATTGTATAGTTAGTTCAGTGAATTATCACAACATGAATACCTATATAACCACTATGCTGGTCAAGAATTAGAACATTTACCCGCATTCCAAAAACCCCTCCTCAACTCCTTCCCAATCCATTAATCTTCTCTCCTCCCCAGAGGTAACTGTTGTAATGCTGTTAGTTTTGGTTGTTTCTAAATTTTATATAAATGGACTCAAGGAGTTGATATTCTTTTGTTCCTGGCTTCTTACAGTCAATATTATGTTATATTGTAAATAACTAGTGTTCATTTCCATTGATATACAGTATGCCATTATATGACCATACTACCATTTATCTATTTACTGTTAGACATTTGGATTTTTTTTGAAGTTTGGAGATACTATATATAATTCTGTTAGCATTCTGTTCAGGATTGCATACATTTGTGTGGTTTTATACCTAGAAATGGAGCCAAGTTATGGATCAGTTTTAGTAGATTATGGTTTCCAAATTGGTTGTACAAATTACACCTCCCCTAGCATGTATGAGATTTCCTGTTAATGCACATCCTTACCACCCCTTAGTATCATCAGTCTTTATCGTTTTAGCCATTCTCTTTTATAGTGTTATCTTTTTATTTTTGCATTTTCTGGATGACAGATGATACTGACTACTCTTTCATGTCTATTAGCCATTTAGATTTGATCTTCTAAAGTTTCTGTTCCAGTCAGTCTCTGAGCTGGTTTTCCTTTGATTTATCTTTCTTTTAGTGATTTGTAGGAATCATTTATATAGTCTGGATAAAGTCTTTTTTGGTAAATTCTTTTTTTCTTTAAAATTGTTCTTAGGTGGAATGAATGGCTGAATTACGATATATACATTCCTGATCTTCCTCGTGCTGCTCGACTTTGCCTTTCCATTTGTTCTGTTAAAGGCCGAAAGGGTGCTAAAGAGGTAAAGTATCAGAAAGAATGGTAATATTCACTCCTAAAAACCCCTGAATATACTGCTGATTGAATTTTTCAAGAAATGGATATTTTTTCCCTTACTTAAAAATTAATAAATCAAACATTTAAAAAGAATATATTGATTTAAAGAATAACTTAGTAGAGCTTCCAGAATTTATTTTATGATGAATATGTCCTCAGTTCATACTGATAAAACTTTTAATGTGCACAGTGACTACACGTAAATATGTCTTGCTTGCTTTGATTCATATTTCCCATTTATAATTTTAAAAATATGTGTACTTTCAAATGGGGAAAATGAAACTACACTTGGAAGAAAATTAATGTGACTTGTTATAGATACAATTTAAAAGGCAGTTGTTGAATTCTCCTTTCTGGCAAAGAAAAGTATTTTGAAATGTGTTTTATAATTTAATCTACAGAATAGTGAACATTTTTCTGTTTCTTAAGGAACACTGTCCATTGGCCTGGGGAAATATAAACTTGTTTGATTACACAGATACTCTAGTATCTGGAAAAATGGCTTTGAATCTTTGGCCAGTACCTCATGGACTAGAAGATTTGCTGAATCCTATTGGTGTTACTGGATCAAATCCAAATAAAGTAAGCTTTTTATTATCATAAATTAGATTTTTTTTCTTTTTTATGTGTGTGATAGTCAAGTATAATATGTATAATAACTTTTGTTCCATTTCTTAGGAAACTCCATGTTTAGAGTTGGAGTTTGACTGGTTCAGCAGTGTGGTAAAGTTTCCAGATATGTCAGTGATTGAAGAGCATGCCAATTGGTCTGTATCCCGTGAAGCAGGATTTAGTTATTCCCATGCAGGACTGGTAAGGCAAATCACAGAGTTTTCCTTAAATATCAGTCATAATCAGTGCATTTGTATACCTACTTTTACTCTTTGAACGGAAAAGGTTTCATGTGTTTTAGTTACACTGGCATCAGTATTACAGGCTCTAGAACAGTATTGCAATAGAATACAATCCTGTATGCTAATATTTTTTCTGCAGTCTGCTTCTTAGTTTAGCCTGCCTCGTTTAACAAATATTTTATTTAATACTGACTACACATATATATTTACTATACAGTAGGTTGTTGTTCAGTCACCCAACCATGTCCGATTCTTTGTGACTGCATAGACTGCAGCATGCCAGGTCTCCCTGTCCCTCACCTTCTCCTGAAGCTTGCCCAAGTTCAAGTCCCTTGCATCGATGATGCTATCCAGCCATCCTATCCTCTGATGCCCTCTTCTCCTTCTGCCCTCAATCTTTCCCATCATCAGGGATTTTTCCAATTAGTCGTATCTTCACATCAGGTGACCAAAATGCTAGGGCTTTATCTTCAGCATCAGTCCTTCCAATGAGTTTTCAGGGTTGATTTCCTTAAGATTGACTGGTTTGATCACATTACTGTCCAAGGGACTCTCAGGATCTTTTCCAGCACAACAGTTTGAAGGCATAATTCTTTGGTGCTCTGCCTTCTTTACGGTCCAGCTCTCACAACCGTACATGACCACTAGGAAGACTATAGCCTTGACTAGACGGAACTTTGTCAGCAGAGTGATGTCTCCACTTTTCAACACACTGTCTTAAGTTTGTCATAACTTTTCTTCCAAGGAGCAAGCATCTTAGTTTCATGGCTGCAGTCACCATCTGCAGTGATTTTGGAGCCCCCAAAAATAATGTCTGTCACTGTTTGCATTGTTGCCCCATCTATTTGCCATGAAGTGATGGGACCAGATGCCATCATCTTAGTTTTCTGAATGTTGAGCTTTAAGCCCACTTTTTCACTCTCCTCTTTCACTTTTATCAAGAGGCTCTTTAGTTCTTCTTCACTTTCTGCCATAAGGGTGGTGTCATCTGCATATCTGAGGTTATTGATATTTCTCCCAGCAATCTTGATTCCAGCTTGTGCTTCATCCAGCCCAGTGTTTCTCATGATGTACTCTGCATATAAGTTAAATAAACAGGGTGACAATATACAGCCTTGACGTACTCCTTTCCCTATTTGGAACCAGTCTGTTGTTCCATGTCCAGTTCTAACTGTTGCTTCCTGACCTGCATACAGATTTCTCAAGAGGCAGGTCAGGTGGTCTGGTATTCCCATCTCTTGAAGAATTTTCCACAGTTTGTTGTGATCCACACAGTCAGCGGCTTTGGCATAGTCAATAAAGCAGAAGTAGATGTTTTTCTGGAACTCTATTGCTTTTTCGATGATCCAACAGATGTTGGCAATTTGATCTCTGGTTCCTCTGCCTTTTCTAAATCCAGCTTGAACATCTGGAAGTTCACAGTTCATGTACTGTTGAAGCCTGGCTTGGAGAATCTTGAGCATTACTTTACTAGCGTGTGAGATGAGTGCAATTGTTTGGTAGTTTGAGCATTCTTTGGCATTGCCTTTCTTTGGGGTTGGAATGAAAACTGACCTTTTCCAGTCTTGTGGCCACTGCTGAGTTTTCCAAATTTGCTGGCAAATTGAGTGCAGCACTTTCACAGCATCATCTTTCAGGATTTGAAAAAGCTCAACTGGAATTCCATCACCTCCACTAGCTTTGTTTGTAGTGATGCTTCCTAAGGCCCACTTACTTCACATTCCAGGATGTCTGGCTCTAGGTGAGTGATCACACCATCATGATTATGTGGGTTGTGAAGATCTTTTATGTATAGTTCTTCTGTGTATTCTTGCCACCTCTTCTTAGTATTCCTTCTGCTTCTTTTAGGTCCCTACCATTGCTGTCCTTTATTGTGCCCATCTTTGCATGACATGTTCTCTTGGTATCTCTAATTTTCTTGAAGAGATCTCTAATCTTTCCTATTCTGTTGTTTTCCTCTATTTCTTTGCACTGATCACTGAGGAAAGCTTTCTTATCTCTCCTTACTATTCTTTGGAACTCTGCATTCAAATGGGTGTATCTTTCCTTTTTTCCTTTGCCTTTTGCTTCTCTTCTTTTCACAGCTATTTGTAAGGCCATCCCATCCACTAGTTTTATTGACCGCAGTGCTTCATAAGGTCCACTTGACTTCACACTCCAGAATGTCTGGCTGTGGGTGACAGATCACACCATTGTAGTTATCTGGTTCATTAAGATCTTTCTTGTACATTTCTTCCATGTATTGTTTCCATTTCTACTTGACCTTGACACAGTAGGTACCAGGTAATAAACTTGTGACCTAAAGAGACCTCTACTGTTTATACAGTGTGCTGGTTAAAATAGGCCTGAGACTGGTAAAAGCAGAAATATAAGATTACAAATTATGCTGAGTGCCATAAAGGAAATAATAGTGTGTCAAGAATAACGAACTGTTTGGGGAGAAAGGATAGTGTACCTTGGGCGCAGGAGAGACCTCTCTGGGATAGTAACTTTGAACTTGAAACCAAGGTGTATGTGTGTTGTTAACTGGGCCTAGAAGCAGAGGAAATAGCATATCACAATAGTCTATACCGGACTTCCCTGGTTGCTCAGTAGTAAAGCACTCAAATGCCAGTGCAGGAGATGCAAGTTCGATCTCTGGGTTGGAAAGATCCCTGGAGAAGGAGATGGCAATTCACTCCAGTTTTCTTGCCTAGGAAATCCCATGGATAAAGGAGCCTGGTGGGCTATAGTCCATGGGGCTGCAAAGGAGTTGGACATGGCTTAGCAGCTAAACAACAATAATAACAACATAGTCTCTGCTAGAAAACAGTATATATAAAATGGAGTTTAAATATTGATCTGTTTGTCTGATCTTGGCTGTAGTTTTAGAACCAGAATGTAACTGGGTTCAAGGATCATAAACTCTCCCTTATTTTTCAAGGCAAAAGTGTCAGTACTGAGAGAATATTTTTGTTCTTTGCTGTCTCTTTTCCCAGGTTCCTAATTTGTCACCTTTTTCTTTGGCCTAAAGATTATAGATAGACCATTCAATGAATGTGGGTCCTGAAACATGCCTGCCCCCAGTAATAGTGCACCCAGAGGCAGTCTGGAATCCTACACTTAGAAACTTTATTAGTTTAACTTTATTATTAATAGTTGTGTTCTCAGTAAGGAGTTTATCAAATTTTTGTAAATGGAATAATAATAATAGTGATAGTAATCTTCCTGGCTATGTACTTTCAAAGCTATGTACAAAATGTTTTGTTAAGTAGAAATTAATTTAAAGTCATTTCTGAATTCTGTCATTTACTAAAAGTACAATTAGCTTTTTTGACATTAAAAAAGGGATTCTCTTGCTTGAAAAATGTAACCACTACTTTGTACGTTTAATTCCTTGAATATATTTAACATGTATTAAGTGCTTAATATGTACTAAATGCCATTCCAATTACTTTTCACATATTACCTCATTTAATCTTAAAAGTAGTCTCAATGAGGGTAGGTGCTATTTTAACTCTTATTTTACCAGAAAAGAAAAGGTTTAAGGAGTTTAAGTTATCCAGTATCACTGTTAAATAAATATTAAGTCTTTTACTCTTAACCATTCTAACTTAGATAAACAGGATAATAAGCTTGATTCCTTAATTTTGAAATTAAGCATTTCTATAAAATGTCCATAACTCTATCCCATTAGTTATACCTAAAAATTAACTGAATTACAGAATTAGGTCACATACTTGAAAGCTCATTTATTTCCTATTTTATTCATATGTCAGTGAACTCAGTTTGCCACAGCCCATTTTAGCTTTTGAGTTTCCTTTTTTAGCAGTTCTAAGTTTTTTAAGGATTGATATTTTATGACATTTTCTTCCTAGAGAATTTTTTTTTTATTTCAAAGAAAAACTCTTTATTTTTGTAATAGAATAAAACTGATTCTATCTTTCAATTACCATTGTATCTATTGAAAACTTTCATAAATCTAAGATACAACAATGGGATTCTTAGTTTTCTTGTATCTTAAGATATTTTACTATTTAATCATTATTCATTAATTAATTCCAACTATGCTAAAATAATATGGAAATATAGAAGAATATAGAATAGAATAACTAGAAGGATGATACAATAGTGAGGTGAATCATCACTTTTACATCATCCTTCAGTCTTATTGCAATGCTCAATGTTTTCCATCATCTTTCCAGATGTATAAAGAAGTCTGCAAGCACCATCTTTGTAGTTTTTTGTTTTGTTAGTTTTTAGGCTTTCATTGAACACTGTTAATAATTTAGAATTTTTCCCTTTCCACTCACAGTGACAAAGAGAAGAAAACTTGACAGAGAAAAATATTTCACAAGTATTAAATCAGAGTGTGAATGCAAAGAAATGGATAATAGTGCTTTAAAGCAAAGTTTCTCAGCCTTAACACTGATGACATTTGGGGTCAAAAATTGCTTTGCTGTAGGGACTGTCCTGTTCATTACAGGATGTTTAGTAGCATCCCTGGCCTCTACACACTAGATGTCAGTAATATCACCACCACAGCTTGTAACAATCATAAATGTTATGTGTCCCAACACTATCAATGGTTCCTGGGAGGTAGATGGGACAAAATCACCCCAGTTGAGAACCACTACTCCAGACTTAAATGATGATGTTAAAATTGATCATATTCAGTGAAACATCAGATGACACTATCCTAGATGAATTTTCTCAAACTCAAGAGACAGTGAGTGAACAGTGTATCTCCAAGGACAAAAAATGACTAACACAAGTTAGTCATTCTGCAGGAATGACTTTATCACACGATATGTCTTAGTAAGAACCTGGACCACAAAAAAAATTTTTTAAATAAAAAAAACCTGGACACCACATCTTTTCCAGTATGCTTTTTAACTTTTATGATGTTGTGCACCAAAATTTACTTTGTAAGTAGCTAAATGCTACAGACAGTTGTGTATAAAAATAACTGGAAGGAAAAAAGTAATGTAGAAAAGTTTTAACTCCTTGGATTGATTATTCTGACTGATATCTATAAGTATAAAAAATAGAAATGTTTTGCACTTAAAAAGCAAAGAAGGTGGTTATCCTCTCTTCAACAAAATTATGAGTCATCAAAGTTTTCAAAAGTATTGTATTTTGAAAATGCAAGTATGAGAAGAAAAACCAAAAGTAATGATAAGCTAGAACTTAGGAGATATGTATTTGAAATCTGGAATCAGTATTCACAAGATGGATATGTTTCAGGCTCACACAGGACAGTTGATTAGCAAGTTTGTTGCATTGAACATATGTTGCCCGTTTTGGATTATAAATTTGGTTTTACTATGTTTAAATTCTTATTAAGATGTCTATTAAATTGTGTTTACCATATTTTATTCTTCTCTAAATTATTTTATTTTAAAAACAAAAGTAAAAGAACTAAGAGTCCATTGGAACCCAAATGATTAATGTTAATGACTTCTTTTTCTGATGAGTTGAAGGTTAAGTATTTATTCTTTTACCTAGACTATTACAGTAGCTTCCTACCTGGTCTCCCACTTGTCCCAGAACAGCCAGAATAATAAAATTATAAAAGATAAATCAAGTATTAATAACAGTATTTATCCTATAAATAACTTTCACTAAAAGTAAAATCCAAACCTTTTACCCTGACCTGCAAATTTTACATGCTGTGACTATGACCTCCTTTCAGTCCTCTCCCTCATCTACTGGACTTCAGATGCACTGATCTTCACCAAACTCTTTCTGTCCATGGGGCACTTTGACTCTTTCCTTCTTCTGCGGTAATCTTTCCCTGGTCTTAGTGTGGATGGTTCTTTCTTGGCATTTGGATAACAAATTAATATGTTCTTAGAGGCCATTTCTGAACACTCAGTCTAAAGTAACCACCCCATGCTTCTCTGTCACATCACTCACAGCATCTGTCTATGTTGACTCTCCAATAGCTTTATTTGTTCATTTAATTTTCCACTATAATAGAGTCTCTGTTAATACAGGGTGTTTTACTATTTTCTGAGCCAGGCAGTAAGAATAGGACCAAATTACACAATCCATGTAGTAAACATTTGTTGAGCGAATATGTGTCAGTAATATTTTGTTATGCTGTTGGATAAATTAACAGTATTTAAATATATAAAAACCAGGGGCTCCCCTGGTGGCTCAAATGATAAAAGAATCTGCCTGCAGTGCAGGAGACAAGACCTGGGTTTAATCCCTGAGTCAGGAAGGTTCCCTGGAGAAACAAATGGCTACCTACTCCAGTATTCTTGCCTGGGGAATTCTGTGGACAGATGAGCCTGGAAGGCTACAGTCCACAGGATCCAAAGAGTCAGACACAACTGAGTGACTGACACTTTGACTTCTTAAATAAAAACCAAGTATCATGGATGTCTGCTTTCATCTTTAGCCATTAGGAATAAGTATAATCCATCCTAAATGGCATGTGTTTTTCATCATATATTAATGTGTTCATAGTTATTCATTATGTGGCTTATATATTTGTGTTTAAAGGGAATAAATACATTACTTGGAATCTTGGAATTACACCAAAAGTTATGGTATTTTCATTTTAGTTTCCAAAATTCAGCGTGCAGTATTTTAAAGTGGGTTGTTGTGTGTGTTTGTTTGTTTTTCTTGTTTTCCCCTTATTTTTACTTTTGAAATTGGAAAGCCTTGCGGTGATTATAAGGATATATTTAGGCAAGGGTTATGAAAGAATTTAAACTAGTTCTCCCCTATCCCTGAAAATAAAGTCTTATAATGAGAATAAACTTTTTCAACAGTTAATAATCAATGTAAAGTTTATTGAAAGTTAATCCTTTTTTGCAGATCACTCATAAATCGAGGGAGAGGGTTAGGAAATATGACAAAGAAAATTATATAAGATATTACTTTATTTTACAGAGTAACAGACTAGCTAGAGACAATGAATTAAGAGAAAATGATAAAGAACAGCTCCGAGCAATTTGTACACGAGATCCTCTATCTGAAATCACTGAGCAAGAGAAAGATTTTCTGTGGAGCCACAGGTAAGTGTTAAGATAGAGTCTCTGTTTCTTCTATTTCACAAGAAAGAACTGACTTTGGCTTGATCTTGCCATGTTTCTGCCATTACCTATTAGAGTAAATAAAGCATAATTAATACTTTTTTTATTATAAGCTTTATCCTTTTTTAAATTATGGATGTAGATCAGTATTTCTAGAAAATCATGGTGCATTGGTACTAAACTTACAGATTAAAGGCTTTTTTAAAATTCTAAATCCGTAACATGACCTTTTCTTAGATTTGGTTTTTTGGTTTTGTTTTCAAATAAAATTTAAGATCCACCCCCCCAAAAAGTACCTGTAGTTTTAGACCCATTTAATTCTGATTTAGTTGGCCTAGATATTTTCCATTTTTAAGAGTTCCTTCCATTTTTCATATTTTCTTATGCTTCCTGAAAGTAACAATGTAATGCCCTATTTTTACGTTTGAAGAAATTACCCTACAGCTTGGTAAGTGTACACTGGTTTATTTAAATAAAGTTGCAGTGCATTTCTGCAGAAAGTTCATTTAAATGTAAGTTTTGTCCACTGACCACAGTAGAAGTGGGAACTCTTCCCATGGTTCATGATTAATAATAGAAACTATGTAAAGAATGTTGTAAATTTATAATTTTTCCTAAGTAGTTGTCCTCCATTTGGATTTTCCTTTTGTCTTCCATGCCATTTATAACTGTCTCTAAATATATATAGGTGCAGCTATAGTGTTAAACAAAGATTTGTTTTGATTTTAAGAAAGGCTAGTCATGGTAAGAAATTTTAAAAATGTTTGGAACTTCTTAGAGATCGCATAGTTGAAAATTTAGACATTTAGGTCTTTTGGATAACATGTAAGAATGTTTTTTATTTTGTCTTTTCCACATAGACACTATTGTGTAACTATCCCCGAAATTCTACCCAAATTGCTTCTGTCTGTTAAGTGGAACTCTAGAGATGAAGTAGCTCAGGTAAATGCATGTTTGAAATTACTGAATAACTGTTGCACAAATTTGGTATGTCGTTCAAATTGTTTTCTCTCAGAAAATCTGTATAAGTGTAAGAGATGAAATAGACTGTGTTTTAAATTAATTAATAATGATAATACAGATGGTCCTCAACTTACCATAGTTCAACTTAAGATTTTTTGACTTCACAGTAGTGAGAAAGTGATATGCATTCAGTGGAAACTATTTCAAATTTTGTATTTTGATCTTTCCTCAGGTTAGCAATATGTGGTAAAATAGTCTCTCCTGATACTGGGCAGCAGTAGTGAGCCACAGCTTCAGGCAGCCAGGTGATCCTGAGGGTAAACAACCAGTATCCTTATGACTAGTCGGTACCCATACAGCCGTAATAAAATAGGCTTTGTGTTAGATGGTTTTGCCCAACTGTGGGTTAATATAAGTGTTCTGAGAATGTTTAAGGTAGTCTGAGTTAAGCTATGATGTTCAGTAGATTATGTGCTAAATGCATTGAGCTATTTTCAACATATGATAAGCTTATCAAGACATGAGCCCATTGTAAGTCAAGGAAGATCTGTGTAGTAAAGAAAAATACCGTTTACGTAACTTTCACTGAAAAAATTAATTAGAATTAAACATTTTAAGCACTGAATTCATCAGGGGGGCTTTTATCTAATTTTACAGTGAGAAATTAAGACAATGTCTTAGAGGGTTCATTCACAACTATTTTTGCTTTTTAAATATAATTTATTATCTCATACACAGATGTACTGCTTGGTAAAAGATTGGCCTCCAATCAAGCCTGAACAGGCTATGGAGCTTCTGGACTGCAATTACCCAGATCCTATGGTTCGAGGTTTTGCTGTTCGGTGCTTAGAAAAATATTTAACAGATGACAAACTTTCTCAGTACCTAATTCAGCTAGTACAGGTAAAATAATGTAAAATATAAAAATAATGTTTTATTTTAAATCCATGCAATTTGCAAAAAATGCTGTATTAGCTGGTTTTATACTTTTGTAAAAATCAGTTTTATCATCAAGAGTATCTATTTTCTTCCTAAAAATTTTTTTCTTTAAATTCAGCAATGAAGAAACTTACACTGATTGATGTAGCTTTGTTTTTATGTATGTTTTTACTGACATAGGTACTAAAATATGAACAGTATTTGGATAACCTGCTTGTGAGATTTTTACTCAAAAAAGCGTTAACTAATCAAAGGATCGGTCACTTTTTCTTTTGGCATTTAAAGTAAGTCAAATTATTTTTCCATTTAATTCTTTATATAAATATCACTTATTCTAATGTATAATGTATACATGTATTAATGTATACTTCTGTATTACTTATCTACTATTGTTTTTGTTTATCCAGAAGAGTTTTCTATACTGAAAGTATATTGTACCATGAACTTTCTCAGCTTTTTCTCTTTAACATTAAATAAGCAGTAAAATTAAAACTAAATTTTATACAGGAATGAGAGCTGAAATATTTTTAAAGACTTTGATTCTACTTTAAGAAAAGTAAAGTTTGCCATGTCTAGATTAATGTTACAATTGATTTCACTGTATGTGTGGGTTAAGATATTCCTTAACCACCCCCCCAAAAAAATCTTCCCTTGGAATTCAGAACAATAATGATGAAACCTTACTAGAAAATAAGATAATTAAGAACAAAAATATTTTACAGAATTGATATATCTAATACACAAAGTTAGAGGTCATAAACCATGCACGTTTTTATAAATTCAGAAACAGGTTTATAATTAACATGTTTTTTTTTTTTTAATATTAAATCAAAAATTGAATCTGGAAGCTAGGTTTAAAATAACTTAAATTCAAGCATAGTACAGAAAAGGGACATATATGTCAAGAAGAGTTAAATAGTGTTCACTGAGCTCTTCATTCCCTCCCTGTTCGTTTTATTATTTTTCTGCCTGATTTCCTTTTTTCATGTTTATATATTTTGTGCTAAGACTAGTAAATGAAAGGTAGTTGAAATAAACCTAAAATTCTAGATTTTTAAAAATTTATATTTTCAGGAACTACCTGAAACTCTTTAATTGTTTTGCTCCTAAATGATAGGCTTTATAATTAGTTAGTATGATTATATAACATTTTTTGAATTTAGAAAATGGGTTTTCTTATTTTCCTACAGAAGGTTCTGTATATACTCATTTAAGTTCTCTCTCTCCCTCCCTCTCTGCCTCTTTCCCTCCCTCCCTTCCTCTCTTGCTCTCTCGTTGGCTTGCACTGGTCTTCTAGATCTGAGATGCACAATAAAACAGTTAGTCAGAGGTTTGGCCTGCTTTTGGAGTCCTATTGCCGTGCATGTGGGATGTATCTGAAGCACCTTAATAGGCAAGTTGAGGCTATGGAAAAGCTCATTAACTTGACTGACATTCTCAAACAAGAGAAGAAGGATGAAACACAAAAGGTATGTGACTCTTTAGTGTGTTTTTGAGACTCCTTCATTGCAGTAGAGCAGGGTTATTTGAGAGCCCATTATATATGCCTTAGAATTAGGCAGTTTAAGATTTTGATCCAAGCAATATAATGTTAGACACATTAGTCTCTTGAGATTTGTTTTTCCTCATCTATAAAATGGGACTAATACACTCCTCATAGGGTTGATGTGAGAATTAAACCAGATATACAAAGTACCTATCATAGTCCCTAGAACATGGAAGGTGCCCAGTAAATATTAGTTCCTTTCTCTTTACATTCCTTTCTCTTTTATATAGCCCTTTTTAATATTCTTTTCCATTATGGTTTATCACAACATACTGAATATAGTTCCCCATGCAATACATTAGGACCTTGTTGTTTAGCCCTAAGTGTTGAAATTGATTTTTCCTTACTCTGTGTCATTTCTTTTCCATTAGTAATGACCCTGAAAATGAGCAAAAAGAAATTTAGTTTCTGTATTTCTAAGTTTAAAGTGGACTCAGTCACACAGTGAATAGTTCACACATTCAAGTCATCTGCAGTTATATAAAGGTTTCTCATAACTTTTCCTTCTCCTTATCTATTTTTCAGTCTAACACAACCTACAGTAAAAAGTGAGATTATTCCTCACTTCTAGTGAATGAAAAAAAGAACATTCCAGTTTATTAGGCAGTCCCCAAAGGACAATGTAAATTAGTAGTAGTGAATAAATTTTTTCAACATCATCACCAATATTGCTTGAAAAGAAACAACTTTAAAAGAAAGTTCGTGTATTAATCTAAATATCAGTATGTAACTGAGTTGATTTTATTGCAGTTGTAGTATGTAAGTTCAAATATAGGTTATTAGAAAATAATTGTACTGATTCTACTGCTGGAATTGTGAGTGAGAGGAAATTAGACTACTTTGAAATAATAAAATTTATTATATTGTAACTAAGGTAAGAAAAAAGAAATTAGATATTAAATTTGTAATTTTAAGTATTCTTCTAAACTGAAGTTTTCATATTGATTGGTTGGCTGTGATAAAGTAGACTAAAAAAGTGATTTTAAAAGGATGTTTCTTTCCAGCTATGTACTAGAACTTAGTAGCATGAGACTTTTCCCAGCAATCCCCTAGACCTTCTTTACTGAACAAAGAATGTGGTGTTTTCTGAAAAGCTTAAAAGTCAGACTATTAAGCTAAGCTAACATGATGTCTCCATAGTTTTTCCTCTAGAAGAAAGATCTGCAGACTTTTTCTTTAAAAATCAGATAGTAAATATTTTAGACTTGGCAGGCCACACAGTCTGTTTTAACTACTCAACTCTGCTATTCTAGTGTAAAAGCAACTATCAAAACGAATAGATGTGACTGTGTTCCAATGCAGTGTGACTTAGAAAAACCAGCGGCTAACTTACAAGCCATAGTTGACCGTGCTTTGATCTAGAGCCAAAACATAGCCTCTGTCAGGATACAGGACCTTCTTACAGGAAGGTACACAGTACTGTAACTCTCACCTCTCTGCCTGAGTTGTGCTGCTCTGTGTTATAGAGTGTTATAGAGACCCTTCTAGTTAGAATGCAGCCAGTCCAGGATATGGATTCAAAAATTACACACTGATGAGGTTCCAATGCGTAAAAGATACTAGCAGTTAGTTTTACCTTTTATCAAGTCAATTTCTAACCATGATTATGCTTATCTATCAGGTACAGATGAAGTTTTTAGTTGAGCAAATGCGGCGACCAGATTTCATGGATGCTCTCCAGGGCTTTCTGTCTCCTCTAAACCCTGCTCATCAGCTGGGAAATCTCAGGTAAGGAACTTTATTGGCAGTTTTATTGATATATTTAAACACATACTTTCTCTGAAGAAAATCTTGAAAAAAGTCAAAATGTCCATAATAATTGTATTCAATAATATATGCATCTCTTTCCTTTTCCTACCCTGTAAAACAAGAGTAATAATATTTTCTTAAGTTCGGAACTGCATTTATTCAGAATGAGTTTTTACTGCTTTAACAATAGAATTTAAAACTTACTATGGCCAGAATTTGTGATATCATTGGATAAGAAACAGAATGTAATATCTGTAAAACTAATGATTATATACCTATATTTGTGGAAAATACATATTCTATGTAGAAGAAGTTTTTAAGCTTTTTGTTATGTATTTTTTCTTTATATGCCCTTAGAAATTATTTCATACGTAAAACTGAGGAGAAAGTTTAAAATTGCTATAACAGTTCAAAAAGCTATATAGTGTATGTATTTTGAAATAAATTGAGACTATAAAGAATAACAAAGCTAAGGTTCCAAGTAAAATTTTCAACTCTGTTAAAGGCTTGAAGAGTGTCGAATTATGTCTTCTGCAAAAAGGCCACTGTGGTTGAATTGGGAGAACCCAGACATCATGTCAGAATTACTCTTTCAGAACAATGAGATCATCTTTAAAAATGGGGATGGTAAGAGTATTAATGGACTTATGATACATGAACTTAGCTATATTTTTATACACAGGATATTTATGAACCATGAAGATTATTGAAAGCCATTTAAGGAATATGCATGTGGTAAAATATGTGATATTAAGCAGATGTCATAACCTTTAGAATATGTATTTATAATTCTTGAAATGAAAAGATGTATTCGGTTTAGAATCAGAAGGCCTGAAAATCATTTTGCTTAAATGTATATCCATTCACTCCATAAATATTTGACATGCTAGGCCCTGAGGTTGTAAGAATACACAAAACGGAATCCATGCCTTCTTAGAGTTTATAGTCTAGCAGGGAAAAGAGAGACGTTGAACAAATAACTACAGAAACAAAACTACAACCTGGTAGATATAGTCTGCTAAGGAGTCATAAAAGAAGGTCCTAATTCATTTGGAGAATAGGCTGTGGGGGAATATATTTTTATATCCTATATTCTGTATACATTTGAAATGTATCATGGATAGGTTTCCATTAGGAAATGACCTTTCAGCTCTGAATTCTGTTAATTCAAATATTTTAATATAAACATATTCAAATTTAAGGATTCAGAAAAATAAGTAACTTATATATTTTAATTTTTTTGTGAAATGCGTGCCCACTTATCCTACATTGTTATACAGATGTGTTTATGTAGATACTTTAGAAATGGGTTAAAAACTCAGATTATTGCTTCTACAGATTATTTTGAAGAGCAAATATAATTCTATATATTTTCTGTTTAAAAACATTGTGATGATGTGATACTCAAATTTGTGCTTGTGGCATTAAGTGGTGCTGTACATATTATTTGAATTTCAGATTTACGGCAAGATATGCTAACCCTTCAGATTATTCGCATTATGGAAAATATCTGGCAAAATCAAGGTCTTGATCTTCGGTAGGTAACCAGTAAGGCGACATGTATGTTGTAAGTTATCCTGAAAAGGTAAACCATTAGTAAATATTAATTGTAAGCTATATATTAATTAGAAAGAATATAGTCATATATCTATAAATAAATGTATAGAGTAATAACTAACACTAGTGGAGTACACTGAGGTACTTTCCATTTGTCCTCTTCTTCCTTGGCTCAGAATGGCTAATGAGATTCAGCTAAGTTAGAAGAACTGTCTCTCATAAGCTGGTAAAGACTGCAGTTGCCTCCATACTGTCACTAACAGTCTTCCCTTGGTATCTGCTGTGGATTGGTTCCCGGACGCCTGCTGATTCCAGAGTCCATAGATGCTCAAGTCCCTATATAAAATAGCATAGTATTTGCATAAAAGCTATGCACATCCTCCTGTATACTTTGTCAGTTCTAGATTACTTACAATACCTAGTATCATTAAAGGCTGTGTAAATAGTTGCCTGTGTGTAGCAAATTCAAGTTCTGCTTTTTGGAACTTTCTGGATTTTCTCCCAAATATTTTCCATCTGCAGTTCGCTGAAGCCAAGTATCCAGAACCCACAGTTGTGGAGGGCCACCTGTATTTAGGAACAGGGCATAGGAGACATGAGACACAAAAGGCCCCAGTTTTCATTCAGAAGTTAAGAATTTAAAAGAAAGTTTCTTTCTTGATATTAATTTCCTAATTCTAAAACTTTATAAACTCTTTAATCTTGAGTCAAATTGCAAATTAGTGACTGTGCAAAAAAGCATCTGAATTTAAGCGAGCTATATTATTGAAAAGTAGATGAATCTTTGGAAAGTTATTATGTCTTTTAACTTAAGTAAATTTAAAGTTTAATTTTTTAATAATAAGCCTTATAGGATTATGTAACCCTTTAGAAAATCCTTATTGGATTATGTAACCCATTATGTAACTATGAGCATGTTCAATAATAATAATAAAATTAAAATAAGGAAAAATGGTCAGGAGTACCACCTTAAGAAATTCCTGTATTTACCAGAACAGATAGAAGGAAAGATCACAGAAGAAAAATGATCAAAAGGGTAGGAAGACCAGAGTAAGTAATTCACAGATCCCAGACGAGGGGAGAGAATTACAAACAATTTACAGTATCAGTTGCTTCAGGAGTTTAAGAACATAAGGACTATGAAAAAGCCTTTGGATTTGATGATTCATGGTTAGTTTTAAGAAGAGTCAGTAAAATGGTAGGCACAGAAATTAGGCTACAAGGAATTAAGTGAGAAAGTGAAAATAAGTTAAACTCTTTTAGGAATTTAAGAAGTAAAGGAAAGATGGAAAGTAGCCTATGAGAACAACAGAACAAGAAAAAACATACTTTAGTACTTATGTGACAGCATATTAGATACTTTTTTCATTGTCTCTGTAAATCCTCACATCTCTGTGCTTGAGACTACATGTCCTTTTTTATATTCTATGTGGTGAATGGGAAGTATCCCTAAAGCACTTCTGCTTCACATCAAAGTATGCTTACATCAAGGAAAAAGCATTGGTTGGTTATTTGAGCTGTGAGCTAAACTAACTGCTTTTATCCTGGAACATCATTTTGACTTAAAGAACAACTAATAGAATGTGGTTATTCAGACATGGATGATTGGCAGACATTTTCTTGAACATGAACAATTTCTTGAGTGTGAACAATATGAGACTCTTCAGAGAAAACAACTGACAGCATTTGTTGTCAAGGATCAAATTTGAGCTTTCAAGCAAAAATTAGAGTTTTGAGGACCTTGTATCTACTGCTGTGAGCTTCCCCCAAATTAAAGATTTTTCTGATGAGATCAGTGACAATGTTAGCAACTGTGATTTTTTTTTTCAGTTGATATAATAAAAAAAAGTACCATAATTTGAAAGACCTCCATATCTGAGTGAACTAATATCTTCCAAATGACCAATGTAGGATATTATTAAGTCATGTATGGGTAAAAGTTCCATTCAGAGGCAAGATGAACAAATGGGTGGGTCTTCATGTTACAGAGTATGAAAAGTATACTGGTACGGTTTCACTTTCCATACTGCAACTTGAGAAACTATCACTTATCAAGTTTTAAAACAGTGTAAAAGAAAAATTATCTGAAAAGACTACTACGATACTCCTTTTTCCAACTACATACCTGTGTGAAGCCAGATTTTCTTCATATGCTTCAGTTAAAACTTTGCATAAGATTGAATACAAACGCATACATGAGAAGCCACCTCAGTGCTATTAAGCCAGACATTAAAGAAATTTGAAAAAATGAGAAACAGTATCACTCTTCTAAGGGTTTTTTGTTTTGGTTTTTAAGGTTTTTCTTTTGTAAAAGTATTTTTATGTAAAGAAATATAAATATTACTTTAGATGAATTAACAAATATTGAAATTTTTAAATTTTAATTTCTAGTGTCAGTAGATATAACCCACATAAATAAAAGCTCTTTTGTATCCTTGATGATTTTTAAGAGTTCAAAGGAGTCCTGAAACTAAAAACTTAAGAACTGATACCTTAAGGTATCATTTATATGTCCATTAAACATCTTTAAGTTCACCCATATTTTTAAAGTCATAAATGTTTATAAACTTTGAGTTGCCACACTGATCTTCATGCTTTTCTTAAGTACAGTTAAATGCTTTCACAGTTGAAGGTTACAGTAAATGATGGCAGATAATTTGAGGATTTTTTTAGGAATGTTTGTCATTCTGTAATAAAAGAAAATTAAAACTAGATTAAAGGAGTAAGGGTCCCACTTGATAAATTTGCACATAGAATATTCCTTTATTAGCCCATTAAAATACTTGCTATTTGGGGGAGCACCCTTCTATTTGCTAGATGGAATGCCACTTGATTCATGAATCTCCTAATGAAGCCAATTAGATCTTCACATTAAAAAAAAAAAAAAGATATTTGCTGTTTTAAAATCTCATCAACTAATTGCAAATATCTTGATCCTTTTTCAGAATGTTACCTTATGGATGTCTGTCAATCGGTGACTGTGTGGGACTTATCGAGGTGGTGAGAAATTCTCACACTATAATGCAGATTCAGTGTAAAGGAGGCCTGAAAGGTGCACTGCAGTTCAACAGCCACACACTCCATCAGTGGCTCAAAGACAAGAACAAGGGGGAAATGTGAGTTTATTATCCTTTTCTTCTATGTTAATCTAAGTTTTCAATAGATAAATTTTTTAATGGTGGTATATATTTCGAGTTAGACCAGAAGAAAAAATTGTATCTACTTTGGAAAAAGATGTGTTCAGCCTTTGAAATGTTTGAGGTTACTGCATTTAAATGATCAGAATTGTTTATAATTTGGTGAAATCCAAGAATCTAAAATCTGTTTTTCTTAATGCTTATTCTTTTTTTAGAAGTTAATGTTAAATTAACATTAAATTAATAAAAATGAAAATGAAAAATTTTACTCCCAATTCATTGTTAAAATGATTCAAAAATTTTATTTTAATGACACACTAAGTATTTTTTCACTATAAGAATTATGCTTTGGTCAGAGAATATTTAGAATTTTTCTTAGAAACCTTTGATAACTTCAGAATCCTAAAGTTCATCAGATTTTTTAACATAATTACTTCCTTCCCCTATGTCAGTGATTGTTTTCATTGTTTTAATACAGACTTCACTAGAGACTCTGCCCATGTTTTCCCAGTTTGGACTGGATCATTCTGTACTTCCATACTAACGCATGCTTATTTCCTTGTAGATATGATGCAGCCATCGATTTGTTTACACGATCATGTGCTGGATATTGTGTTGCCACCTTCATTTTGGGAATTGGAGATCGTCACAATAGTAATATCATGGTTAAAGATGATGGACAAGTAATAGCTTCCTCTTTTTAAATATGTTGACATTCTTAAATTTACTAATTTGGAACATTGTATTTCTGCATTTGTCAAACTAACATAATTTCTTATTTTTGGAAGCTGTTTCATATAGATTTTGGACACTTTTTGGATCACAAGAAGAAAAAATTTGGTTATAAACGAGAGCGCGTGCCGTTTGTTTTGACACAAGATTTCTTAATAGTGATTAGTAAAGGAGCCCAAGAATGCACAAAGACAAGAGAATTTGAGAGGTAAGCTGAAGAAATCAAAAGCACATGCTAAAGAATTCTTGCTAATATGCAATTGATATTTTTCAAGCAATTTAAAATAATATATGTTATGTTAACATTGTAGCATAAACTGAATATTTCATGTGTTTATTGTGTAATGCTGTGAAAGAAATGGAAAGAAAAACCAGTTTAACTTATTGAATTAGTTAAGGCCTAAAAAGAAAGTGATCTTTAGACTTCTTCGGACAGTAAAAGTTTTTCTTTACTGCTGTTTAAAAATTGGAGTCCACCTTCTCTGTATTAACGAATCATGTATAGTGTGCTACATACAATACTTTTTTAGTCATACAGTGTGAGGAATTCAGTCAGCCATGAATATCATGTTTGTTCATAATTTTTCTTACCACCTTGTGGAGTATCATTAGTCTATCTGAAAACCTTAATGTACTTTTAAAAACCTTTTATAAAATTATCTTTTATGTATAGCTCAGTCCTGGTCCTAACCTAACCCTAAAAGCTTTAGTATAGACCAGTTCATGCATTTAATAAATCCTATTCTATTCCTAATGTGCCAGGCATTATTTTGGGGGTTGGTGACAGCAATAAACAAACTCCTTATGGACTCATAGAGTTCACATTCTAGTGTCAGGTCAGGGAGTAGAAAGTGTTGGTAAGAGGAATAGGGAGAAGAATGCTGTATGTTACAGTTTTGTCTAAGAAGGCCTCGATAACTATGTGACACTTGAGCAGAGACCTGAAGGTATTAACAGGATTTACTCCATACTGACCAAACTGTTCTTATTACTTGTAGGTTTCAGGAGATGTGTTACAAGGCTTATCTAGCTATTCGGCAGCATGCCAATCTCTTCATAAATCTTTTCTCAATGATGCTTGGCTCTGGAATGCCAGAACTGCAATCTTTTGATGATATTGCATACATTCGAAAGACCCTAGCTTTAGATAAAACTGAGCAAGAGGCTTTGGAGTATTTCATGAAACAAATGAATGATGCACACCATGGTGGCTGGACAACAAAAATGGATTGGATCTTCCACACAATTAAGCAGCATGCTTTGAACTGAAATGATAACTAAGAAACTAAAAGCTCAGTATCTGGATTCTACACTGCACTGTTAATAACTGTCAACAGGCAAAGACTGATTGCATAGGAATTGCACAATCCATGAACAGCATTAGAATTTACAGCAAGAACAGAAATAAAATACTATATAATTTAAATAATGTAAACGCAAACAGGGTTTGATAGCACTAAACTAGTTCATTTCAAAATTAAGCTTTAGAATAATGCGCAATTTCATGTTATGCCTTAAGTCCAAAAAGGTAAACTTTAAAGATTGTTTGTATCTTTTTTTAAAAAACAAAACAAAACAAAAAAACCCAAAATATATAGAAATGATGGAGAAGGAAAAAGGATGATGTTCTCTTTTTGTCTTGCAAATGTTTTCTGTTTCGAAATGTGGACACAACAAAATCTATTATTGCATTAGGTCCAAGTAAACTGGAGTTTGATGTTAAATTACTTTAAGATTGGAAAATAATGAAAATTTCTTATTTTTCCATTGCTGTTCAATTTATAGTTTGAAGTGGGTTTTTGACTCCTTGTTTGATGAAGAAAAATGCTTGGGGTGTAAGGGACTCTTGAGATTTCAACAGAGACTTTTCTTTTTTAATAAATCAAACCTTTTGATGATTTGGGGTCTTATCTGCAAAGTTTGGGAAGCAGTCACAAATGAGACCTGTTACAAAGTGGTATTTTGAGTTTTTTTTTTTTTTTCCTAGACAGTATTTACAAGAATCTGATTCTTATGTCCCAGGGAAATTCTGGGCTCCCTCAAAGTAAAATAATCATCGTAGAGAAAGAATGAGCAGGAATAATTTTTGCTCCAGAATTGTACAGTATTCACCTTAGATTGACTTTTTTTTTCTCCTTTTGCAATGAATTGAATACATTTTTCATGCATGTTTTCCAGAAAATAGAAGTGAGTATTAATGTTATTAAAAAGATTATTTTTTTTATTAAAGGCTATTTATATTATAGAAACTATCATTAATATATATTCTTTATTTACATGATCTGTCCCATAGTCATGCATTGTTTTGCACCCCAAATTTTTATTGTTTGTAGCAGCATGGTCAGCTTTTTTCTTGATCTGTGGGTAAGGTTCAGGCACTATCTCATACCAATGACTAGTATATAACTACTTAAGGAAAACAGATTTAAAAGTTCTCTTTCCTTTTATTGTCTTCTGTTTTCACTTGAATCGCCCATCTTCCATCCTCTTTTATAGTTGAGAATGCCTCAGTCATATGAAATTAGTTGCCAAATTAACACAATTTAGACTATCTTCCTAATTGCTTCACCCCTCTACCCAAGTAGGCTCATGAATAATACTTTATCATAAGGGGAATAGAAATCATGAACTTTTTACCTTTTAAGGCTATTTACTCAGTCTCTCCCTAGTAAAATTAGGACCTTAAACCATTTTAAGATCATGTCCCATTTCTAATCAGGGCTCACTTTCCAACTTTATTAAATAGCATTTGAGCACAAGATACATTCTTAAACATTTTGAAAAACATTAACCCAGAATGTAGGGGCTCAGGCTAGTCATCACTCTACAATCTGATAATTTACTGAGTATTTGAAATGAATGATTAATGCCCTAGGAAATAGCTTTAGCAAATGTCCAGGTGCCACACCAGAAAAAGTGCAATAATTTACTGACAGTTTTCTAGACTAGGCTTATTATTGGAGTACAACATTATGAAGAGTGCATATTGTATACAGCATCACTTAAGAATATCCACTTATGAAATCAGACCTATAGTAGAAGTCTTGGATAGTAAACAGGGACTCTAATACAGATACTCATAATATTTGGCTATTTTAGAACCCTTAAAGGGCATAATTATTGGAGACTTAGGTACCTCACTAAAGTGTGTACATAATATTGCCAATAAGAAAGATTAATTTGAAAATTAGGGAAACTTCTCTAAACTGTCTTGGAATAGTTAAGGAGAGTTTAAACTCTGTTTTAAGCAGGAGACCAGATAGATTCTTTTGCAGATATCGGAAATTTCAAACTTATTAAAACTTTGTGATTAATGTTTTTTGTCTTTTAGATTTATTCAGTTAATACATACTAACATCCCAGTATTTTCTGTATTAGGGATTAATTACAGGAACGCTCAGTAAAATAATACAATTCTGAAAGAAGTTTTGATGGTGGAAACTGAGATTTTAACAGAGAACTAACTGTGTTTTACTGAGTGCCAAAAAAGCTTTGAGCTTCCTTGTACAAAGTTTATATAATTTTTGCATTTTTCACATCAGTCCAGATAGTCCCTTCCCTTAGGACCTCTCTGCCACTAAAAGACAAGCCACATAGCTTATTTTATCCCAAATTTTAAGAGTTATTACAACCAAGTTAATTCCATTGGATGAAATGTAGACAGGTTCTATAAAGACTATAGATTAAGTGAACTAGCTAAAAACAAAGTATATTTCAAACATATCCAAGCAGAGGTTATGCAAACAACATTAAAAATAAGGAAAAAGGGGACAGGTAGTACTCAGAAGGCAAGGAACCAAAAATTGAATTAAATTATTACATGGGATGACTAGGATATGTTTCAAGTCAGTGATAATATAGCTACTTCCAGGTACTTCAGTATCAGAGATCAGTTCCTATTGGCCAATTTCTATGACCAACCGTCCTTGTCATTGAATGTGGTATAACTGACTATTGACTTGACAGGTTCATTTGGCCAATTGAGCAATATTTCCTTTAATGACTATTTTGGAGAAAAGAAAAATAGGTTTAAAGAAAATAAAACTTAATTTAAACACATTTCTCGCAAGAAATAATCAACTATTTGAAAATCATGCTTTAACTTTTTATCATATTTTCAGCTATATAAAATCATTTATTTTGAAGACTTTCAGAATGCTGTTAATTTGAAATCTGTTAATCATGTTGTAGAATTTGGTTTTTTTAAAAAGATGTTTCTAATTGGATTTTTTAAAAAAGAATGGAATTTGGTCACTATTTTATGATAGAACCTAAGCTTTTTGTGGTTCTTAGTGTCCTCTGTAAAACTTAGTGTCGAAGTAATCAACTTTTGAGGTTTTCCCTTCTAATCTGCTTTATATTACAAGCCCTTAGGAAATGGGAACCCGGTGAATATATAATGAATTGTAAAATATTTTAATGTGTAACTTTTTCAACTGTGAAACTATGACTATTGGTTTTTTGAAGAAAACAGCTGCTGATAAAGTATTTTGTGTAAAGTGTAGTTCTTATTAATCAGGAAAATAATCAATTACTTGATTAGAATGTATATATCCTCTTGGATTTTATTTTAAATGGATTGGTGATTTTCACGTAGGTAAAACACAGTCCATCTGTATTCTTTTTCCATCAAAAATCTAGTGATTTGGCATTTATTTAAAAAAATGTATGAGCAGCCTATGTATTTTAAAGGCACCATGGAAATGTCACAGTACATAAACTTGGATTCGTTTCTTAGTGATTTGTAAATCCATTTAATTCATACCCTGATCAGTAGTCCGTGTTTGCCACATTTTGAAGAAATATAATTTCCAGCATTATTTTAAATATAGCAAGTTAACTTTTTCTCAATGTTATAAATTCCTTTTGTTTCTGTTATCTGCACAAACTGCAGACCTGGGCTGGACCCACACATTCAGAATCCATCTTAAAAATTGATTTTGATGTCCAAGGCATCACTAAAATATTTCAGTTTAAAGACCATATGTGGTGTTAATGGATTGTGGTGCTTCTACTATTTAAAAACAACTTTCATACTTCAGATATTTTTGAGAAGAGGGGAATGTGAAGGGAGGGGGCAGAACAGGGAGGAGTTGCTTGAATGAGTTACATTCTTCATATCCGTCCTGCTCGGATCGGGCACTAAGAAGGCTGAAAGCTGTGAGAGTATATTGTGCACACCATGAGGGAATTAATTCTTCATCAAGGATGGGATTGTGAAGGCTGAACTATACAAATCAGCACTGACAAAATCTTCAGATAATAATTCTTGGTGATAGAGAATAATACAGCTGGGCTGTTTTTTAAAATATAAAGACAAACCATTTTTATTTTTTAATTATCACATTAAAAATTGTAAATGTATCTTATGTACCATGGCCTGGGAAGCCTTTTTTCTTTTCTCTTAAGAGTTATTTTCACTTTCTGAAAAGAATATAGGGTTCAGCTCAAGATAACTATGGTCCTGATAAAATTGGATGGGTAACTCTACCTCAGAAGGTTAATAAGGAAAAAAAAGTACATGAGTCACAATTCAATACTTTTGGCTCTGATATTACAGAAATTTGGAGAGCACTGTATTTTAGATTTATAAAGTCAGAGTTGATTTATAAAGTCACAGTTGGCATGTCCTGTTTTTAATGGCATTGGATACATTTAGAAAAAAATGGGTTAAAATTTAATCATTGCTCCAGCCATTTGGAAAAGGCAGTAGTGCTAGGAGGTTCATGGTACTAGGTTCCTGAATTTAGCATTTGAAATTAGTTTTTTTTTTTTTTTTTTTATTGTTAGTGAAATTGCTATGTGTATATTTGCAGACATTTATATTTGTATACACAGTACTTGCTAACCCTAGTCAAGAGACATCATTTATAAAAGGTGTAAACATCAAGGTTCTAAAATTCAGAAGAATTTAGAATCAATCAGGAGTTTCCCAAGTTGGGGTGTTAGTTTTTCCAAGCTCATTTCATTCAAGTGCTTCACTTGAGTAAGGGTTTGCACTTTTTGTCAATGCAGCGCCATTCCTTTTGCTTGGTTTTAGTTATGTTCATACTTCAGCCATGCTAGTTAGCATAAAGAGATAGTTATGAGCCATAAGAAAATCTTATGACTTAACTTTTACACAACTACGCTTAAGAGTTTTAGCAACAAAGAAAAAAGATCAGTCCACTGTACATATTAGCATAGATGGGTAGCTGATTTTTACTACCAACAGTTGACTCCAATCCTCCTGTTGGTAAGAATGGGAAGGATAATGCATTTTGTAAGCATTAAGTTTATGAATCTATCTAGAATATTATTTAATCTCTCACTATAATAATTCTGTGGTTATGCTAAGAGCCGTGTATATTTCTGGTGATTCTTTTGTTAATCCTTCTAGGATAGCAAAGAGGCAGAACCTTCACTGTTCTATTATTTTCTCAGAATATCTTTAATAAGACTAACCTCTTTAATTCTAGTGCAGATTTCCAAATGTGGTCACTAGCCATTGATTTCATAAGAAAAAAAACTCATCAGATTTATATTCCTATTGGAGAGCTTGGCCTTCATGATTTCTAGAAATGATTCTGGCTGTGGAACCAAAGTTTCAAATGCAGTTAATGTTTTCAGTGCGGTTCAGTCCTAAGACTTTATTTCGGTTGAATAAAATCTAAAAGAATGTATCCTTTTAGAACATTACACTTCAACATCTTGGGAATGTGACACTACCATAGACTACTGACACCTCCAGTGTTGACTTTGGAAGCTTCAAAAAGGAGCTCCCATCACCCTCTTTGGCCCCATTTATTGTCACAAATCTATTTCTCTATATTTGTCTTTCATTGAGTTAGAGTCCTGTAGTATACCACATTAGTTAGGAGGAAAATGTTTTAAATGTTCTTTTAATGATGGCCCAAAAAAGTATTTGACACAGCAAGTGCATGTGTTACTGTACTGAGAATACAGAATAATAACAGTGTCACTAAATTTAAGACCTTGTCCCGGTCATGCTCTTCCTGGCAAGAAGTTTGGCCTGTGACTGCACTTATTGTTTGTGCTCATCAGAAACTGTCAATGTCTGCTTTAACTTTGCAGTCTGTAACATCATGCTGTTTATTAAAAAAAAAAATTACTTTAACTTGTGTCCAAATAATCCTTAGTGTACTATATGTTGAACAAAAAAACTGTGATAATTACACTTGCCATTTAATACTTAATAGCAAACCATCTTTTTAATACTTAACAGCAAACCACTGTTGGTAATAATCAAAATTTAGCTGAATTTTTCTTATCAACAATGACTAAGTTTAGTTGATTGAAAACCTGAAACTATTATGCCTTAAAAGCCAATTTTTCTGTCGCAGTAACATGATGAATATTGGAGAAATATCAGTTTAAATATTAACTTCCTTTAAACATGAAGAATTATATGCTTGTATTTTAAGCAGATATTACATGTGTACACATACACATATGAATGTATCTGTATGTGTGGACAGATTTTTTCCCAAGTCAGTTGATGACCAGAACCTAAAAGTGAAGTTCGTCTAGAAGCAAACTGGTTTTGCACTCAGCTATCATAAACCTTGCAAAAGGTAAGTCTGGGCTTTTCTTGGACCAGTAATGCACATGGGCATTGATATTTAGTGCTTCTAAGCAATTCACAGCGAATAACTGCTAAAATTTTCATAGGCCAAATGGTTTGAGTTAACGTTGTAAGTTGACTTTGTTCTTCAAGCATAATGTCTCTATTTCCTTAGATGAGCCAAGTAGCTACTATATAAATGGAAAACTATAGTATTTGAAACACTTCAGGTTTCACAATTTCATACGCTTTACGTTTCCGATTGTTTTTAATATGTTAGGAGAAAAATCCAAAGAGCTGCATATTGTTAGGTGGGTGTCAGACTTACTAAGAAATGGAATAGATATGTGACCTTAATTTAAGAAATCTAGAAAATCTCAATTTGTGGAATGACTTAAAAAGTGTATGCATACATATATTTTATTACATGGAAGTCTTTGGCATACAAAATAATCTACTACAGCCTTCTAAAGAGCATGTTCCGAACTCTAGATACATATCATACTTAGCCAAGAAAAAGTGGGGAGGAATCGGCTCCTGCATCTCCTTACCCCAGCCCCTGTTCCAGCTGTCCAACAAAAGGTACCAAGACTGGTTGAATTATTTTATTTTTAATAAGAACTGTACATACTTAAGGTTTACAATATGGTAATTTGATATACATAATGAAATGATTACTATAGTCAAGCTAATGTATCATTCATGTAGTTACCTTTGTGTGTGTGTGTGTGTGTGTGTGTGTGTGTGTGATGAGAGCACCTAGACTCTTAGCAAACTTCTGGTACTCAATGCAGTATTAACTATAGTCATTATGTTGTACATTAGATCATGAGATTTATTCATCTTATAATGAAGTTTGTACACTTTAACCAGTGTCTCCCCTATTTCCCCCACCCTGCCCCTGGTAACCAGCATTCTGCTCTCCGCTTTTTATTTATTTGACTCTTTTAGATTCCACATATAAGTGAAATGAAGTTTTTTCCTTTCTGTGTCTGGATTATTCTTAGCACGATGCCCTCCAGGTTCATCCATGTTGTTGTAAATGTCAGGATCTCTTTTTCAGGATGAAAAATATTCCGTTGTATGTATGTTTACACACACACACACACATATATATATCACGATTTATTCATCCGTCGATGGACACTTAGGTTGTTCCATATCTTGGCTGTTGTGCACAGTGCTGCAGTGAACATGAGAGTACAGATATTTCTTGAAGGTACTGATTTCATTTCCTTTGGGTATATACCCAGAAGAGGAGTAAGGCTAACTAAAAATTCAAACTTAGCAAAAGTTTTGTTATCTATCTACGAGGTACCAGAAACCAACCTAGGTGTTTTGCATACTTTGCCTTTTTTCTTCCCTAAAAATAACGTCATGAAAGAAAAGACCCATCCCCATCTTACGGACAAGAAGAGTGGCTCAGTTCAACTGACTTGCCCAAGGACACGTATCTGAAAAGCTGTAATTATGGCCTACAAATTTTAAAAAATCGTACTCTGAGACACATGTTCTCTCCACTATTCCACACTAGGAGGAGGAGAAAATACCCAAATTGTTCACTGCTGGTCAAGTCAATATTGCTCTATTATTCAGTTTGTTTAATAATGTGTGACTTGCAATTATTGCTAAAAGGCATTAAACTGGCTTAGAATCAGAGTTTGTTTTGATTACATCTACGTATCAGAGTTGCTTCAAAAGTCATCCTTTTTATTGTCCATGATGTAAGTTTTTTAGTAAAATTGTAATGATACTTTGAGGAACTTTGGTTTTCAAAATGAAGTCTGTTTTCAACTCATATTCAGCTTAATCTGAAAAGCACTTGTTGGGAGAGTCTTGTGATACTATTTCATAACCATGGTTGATTCATTAATTAAAGTACAGACAATTGTTGACTATCCATGTGGGACTTTTCTATGATGCGGATTATCTGGGATGAATGTTAAATTCTATCCGGTACAGCTTCTCCCTAACTTGATAACATTTCTAGCCACCTCTCCCACTCCCTCCAGAGTGTACACAAAGAGCAAAATGAACTTATGGGAAGCATAATTAACTAGAAAGAAATGTTTCTAAAAGAAAAATCACATGCTACATAGCAAGGTTAAGTATAGATAACACTAAGCTTAGTGAATTTCCCAGGCAGCAGCTTTCCTCTTTTTTCATGGACGATGAGGTAAAATGGTAGGTCCATGTTTTCTGAAATTACCAGATTATTATCTTCGTGTAGTGTATGAACTGCTCTTCACTAAGACTTTTTTGACAAGTGTTTTAATGTTCACTGCATTGCATGGAACTAGACTGCCTGTTCAGTGCTCAGCAGGTTAGAAACTTGCATCACTTATTTTGACAGTGACAGGTTCTAGCAGGGGCTGATACTAGACGAAGCACAATGACCGTGAGCTCCTTTTACCCTGTGGAAACAAAAGGTGCTTCCCTGGCTCATGTGGAGAGATTTGGAATAAAAAAGATGGTGAATTTATATTTATTTATAGAATAGAATATACAATGAGACTTTTTAACATTTTTCTTTCCCACATGAATTAACCATGCTTTGTTTGTACACAGTTAGTTTGCGAGTAGGCATAATCAGGCCCTCAAGTGTAGACCCTGCAGGTATCTGAAGGCCAGGACTAATTTGGCCACCATCTTAAGGTTTCTCTGCTCCTTCCTTTGCTCCTCCCAACACGCCACAGTTTGAATTGATGCTGTGCCATATGAAGCACTTTGCCACTTACCTCACCTCTGAATGCAGTGCTGTGTTTTTCACACAAGAAGGACAGGCACTGTGTTAATCTCACCACGCCACCTATCAGGACGCCGCCCAGCAGGGTCAGCGAAGGCCGGAATCAACAGTGGAAGATCACCGTCTGGTCGTACTTTTTATGAGAATGACATCTTCGGATGGGCTGTCTGGACTGTAGAAGCATGAAAACGGGGTCCCATTTTTGTGATCGAAGAACTCCTTTATGTCCAGAGCACCACTGAGCAAATCATTTCTATGCTGGTGGCACTTAGGTGTGTAGAAGCACTAGGAATACGGAAGAGGAAGAAAAATGAGGGCGCTGGCTCTGAAATCAAACGCTTTAAAGTTTTAATTCTGAAATCACTTCACAGCTGAAGCTATTAAGAGTTTTAATCTCTGAAGGTGATAAGACCTATTACATAGCTCATGGGGAAGGGGTGCCAGGAGGGCAAATAGTGAACTGGCCATTTCTGAGCACTAAACAAAGATGTGGGAATAAAGATACTGAGGTGTATTACCATATCCACTAAGCACTCAAGACACTCTGCCGTCGGCCTGCAAAAACATTCGAGACCTTAAAGGTTATGGCATCCAAAACAAATCACCAGATTGAAACCAGTGCTTAAGTAAACACAAAGAAGTGCAAAATGTCAACTAATTTAAGTCAACTTTTTATAGGTAGGTGAAAATGTACTTTTTAAATCATATGAACCTGTTGCTGCTGCTGCTGCTGCTGCTAAGTCGCTTCAGTCGTGTCCGACTCTGTGCGACCCCATGGACTGCGGCCTACCAGGCTCCGCCATCCATGGGATTTTCCAGGCAAGAGTACTGGAGTGGGGTGCCATTGCCTTCTCCCATGAACCTGTTGAGTATCCTTTAAAGGATAATCTTTAAATTTCTTTGATAAGAATGATTGTTTGATTTAAGGTGGGCTGTAAGTTCATTTTAACATTTTCGATACGATGAGGAATGGGATCTCCCAACAAGAAGTTAAGACTACTTACAAATAATTTTGTTCACTGTCTCAAGTCTTTAAATTCCAGACACCAACATGAACTCTCTTTTCTATATACCCCATTTTTCCTCCAAGAATGCTTTTAGCTTCATTTATCCTGATTGGGTCACTATTGATACGTTCAGTGGAAGAAAACAGCTTTATCTAGAGATGGCCCCTTGCTAGGGACAGTCTGCCATGGAAAGGTTGCTATAATTAGAACACTTTCACACATGAAGTTTACACTACCTTGGAATTTATCTGGACAGCCTCTTCATTATAATGTAGGAGCACTTTCTGACCTGAATGGGTGAGCTTCACAAATAGCTGGAGACACAGGTACTTGCCCTGACCTCGGCAGTCCATCCCACAGGTAAATGCACAGTCCGTCCAGTCATCCATGGTGTGCACATGAATGATAGTGCAGTTCGATTCTTCTCTCTGCTTCCATTTGGAAAAGTAAATAAATGGTTTTCATCCCTAGAAAATTTAGTCCTGTATTTCTAATGTATTTCAAAGCAACGTAGGACCCATCACAGAAGGCATTTAGCGATTCAGGAGCACAGAGAACTTTGCAATGGGATAAACGGCAGCAAGGTACCAAGTTCCATCTCAGTTATGACCCTTCTGGCATAGTTCTCACTATAGATCAATGATTTTCGAATTTCAGAATCACCTGAATGGGTTTGTTAAAATGAGGAATTTGTTAAAACATGGGTTCTATGACTTCCAGGGATTTGGATTCAGTTGGTCTGAGTTGAGGCCCAGAAATTTGTGAATTTAACAGTATTTAAGGTGTTTGGGGAAACATACTTTTTAGCAATATTAGCCTAAATACTATAACCACAAAAATTCACACTCAGAAATCTTACCATCTCTTCCTGCCTCATCAACTCAAGATCTGCCCACTGGCTTGTCCTGGTGAAAATGTGCCTTTGGAAGGAGTCAAGCCACAGGGCTCTTAGGCAACTTGGCCATTCCATTTACTCTAAGAGGCAAGTGCAAATCCTATGAGGAATCCCATTAGAAAACTTGCCTTATTTTAATGTTAGTAAATTCCTTAAGGTCAAGAACTATATCCTCTGCATCTTTATGTTCCTCAAAGCAGAAAGCACAATGCCTCTCACATAGTAGAGGCTCAATAAGTGTTGTACTGAACTAAATTTTACTTGGCTTCCCTGGTGGCTCAGTGGTAAAGAATCTGCCTTCCAATGCAGGAAACACAGGTTCTATCCCTGATCCAGGAAGATTACACATGCCTCGGAGCAACTAAGCCCCTGCACCAGAACTACTGAGCTTGTGCTCTAGAGCCCAGGAGCCGCAAATACTGAGCCCATGTGCCACAATTACTGAAGCCTGGGTGCCCCAGAGCCGGTGCCCCACAAGAGAAGTCACAGCAATGAAAAACCCACACACCACAGCTAAAGAGTAACCCCACTTGCTGCAACTAAAGAAAAGTCCACACAGCAACAAAGACCCAGCATAGCCCCAAATAAATAACAATTATTTTTAAAAATATTACTTGGAAAACATTCCTTGAGGATTTACACACACACCACACACATAGAATGTCATAGATAGAGTGAGAAGGGGTAGACAAATGTCCTGCCCCTGAAGACTGTGGTGGTATTAACCTTGGGTATTTTCCCTGGCTCTTCTGAGCCTGAGATTTCTCATTCATAAAGTGAAAATCAAAGTAATAATGCTTCCTTCATGGACTTGCTGTAAGTTTATATAGGGATAAAATATATGTTTGATATATAGTATATATTTAATGGTAACTTATTACATGTGTTTAATAAGGAAACTACTTAAAAGAAAACTAATATTTATTGAGCAACTACAATATGCCAGGTAGATATTACCAAACTCAAAAACTCAGACTCAAAAAATTTTTGTTATGTTCATGCAGAAACTCATGCTCATCTCCTTCCTTAGGATGTTAGTGTATTAAAGAATGTATTACCTGCAGGGATATCGAATATGTGGACCCCCTACTGAAAGACTTTGGAGACTGGAGGAGCAGCAAAGGAATATCTTTCACTTTCTCACCACCCCTTCCTCCACACCCAGCTGCCTCCCAGCACTAAGAGAAGAACAGGGATTCTGGAGAAAGCAAAGCCAGTCTCCCCTCTCCTCTATCACTGTGCCTATACCTAGGATAAATGTTCTGTCTCCTCTCTCTCTTCTCACCTGAGCAAGAAGGGCTTCAGGATGGTTATTCCAAGCACGAAGAACATTAGGACCGAGAAACCCATCATTGCAAACCCTAGCAGCATGGCCCGGTCCTCTCCAGCACTGGATGGTAGCTTCCTGTGCACGTCTGGTGGGTCTCCATCATTGTGGTCTGTGTTTCTCCTCGTCCCTGAGGTAGAAAAGGCTGGCCTTCATGGGAACAGGGGAGGAGATATTTCAATAAATTGGGACCCCAGTTCTCATAAACAATTGGGAACAGTAGTGATTATTTTGCATGATAGAGAAATGTTGAATCACTGCATTGCACACCTGGAACTAGTATAGTGTTGTAGGCCAATTATACTTCAGTTTTTAAAATTAAATAAACAGTATTTGTTTTTAAAAGCCTGAGTTTAAATTCTAACACTTCCGGAAGACAGCATAATAGAAATCCTTTATGACCTTGGTGTAGGCAAATATTTCTTAGATACAACACACAAGCACAATCTGACACACAGGCACAAAGAGAGCCAATTAGTAAACCGGACTTCATGAAAATTTCTGCTCCTCAAAAAAACACTTTAAAGAATGAAAAACAAGACCAGACTGGAAGAAAATATTGGCAAATCATTTATCTGATAAAGGTCTTGAATCCAGAACACATTAAAGAACTCTCAAATTCAATAATGCCACACAACACGATTAACAGTTTCAACAGCCACTTCAGAGAAGATATATACATAGCAAATAAGCACATAAGATCTCATTAGAAACTTGTACATTAAAACTACACCAACATACCACATCATCCCCACTAGAATGGGTTAAACCAAATCAACAGACTGTATCAAGTATTGGAGATGATATAAGGAACTAGAACTCTCCTGCACTGCTGATGGGAATATAAAACGGTATAAGCACTTTGGAAAACAGCTGGTATGTCCTAAAAAAGTTAAATATATAGGGGACCATATGACCTAGGTGTTCCATTTCTAGGTATGTATTTACCAAGCAGAATGTAAGCACACGATCATACAAAGACATGTACACAGATGTTCTTGGCACCCCAACTGTAAGGATCCCAAAACTGAAAACAACCCAAATATATGATATACTTTTATCAATAAGTATAAATTCTTACATTTGTATAAAGGAATACTATGCAACAACAGAATCGATAAACAGTACTCATCAGATCAGATCAGATCAGATCAGTCGCTCAGTCGTGTCCGACTCTTTGCGACCCCATGAATCACAGTACTCATGCTGCTGCTGCTGCTAAGTCACTTCAGTGTGTCCGACTCTGTGTGACCCCATAGACGGCAGCCCACCAGGCCCCACCGTCCCTGGGATTCTCCAGGCAAGAACACTGGAGTGGGTTGCCATTTCTTCCTCCAATGCATGAAAGTGAAAAGTGAAAGTGAAGTCGCTCAGTCGTGTCCGACTCTTAGCGACCCCATGGACTGCAGCCTACCAGGCTCCTCCGTCCATGGGATTTTCCAGGCAAGAGTAGTGGAGTGGGGTGCCATTGCCTTCTCCCCACAGTAATCATAATGGACCTCAAAATAATTACGCTGAGTGAAAAATGCTGAACAAATGAAAGAGGCCACAGTGTATAATTCCATTCCAACAAAATTCTAGAAGATGCAAACTTACCTTTAGTGACAGAAAGTAGATTAAGCAGTTACCTGGGGGGTGGAGGATGCTATGGGCTTCCCCCGTGGCTCAGTGGTAAAGAATCCGCCTACAATGCAGGAGCCACAGGAGACGCGGGTTCGATCCCTGGGTTGGGAAGATGCCCTGGAGGAGGAAATGGCAACCCACTCCAGTATTCTTGCCTGGAGAATCGCATGGACAGAGGAGCCTGGTGGGCTACAGTCCATACGTCCCAAAGAGTCAGACACAACTGAAACGACTTAGCGTGCAAGCAGCATAGGGGACACGCTAAGGGGCACAAGGAAACTTTCATGGTTGTAGGTGACGGGTATGTTTCTCATCTTGACTGGGTGATGGCTACACATATATGTCAAAACTCACCAAGTGGTATACTTTAAATATGTGCCATTCATCATATTTCAAACATAAAGCTTTTTTCTTTTTTCTTGACAAATGTTGGAAGAAAAAAAGTGGGACACTTACCAACCCATGGTGAAGGGATGATCCCCTCTGCCGTTCACCTGAGGGGTGTGGGCAGACTTGATGCAACACAGTGAGATCTTACATTCAGAGCTCAGTCCATCTAAATAAGCTAAAATGACACGTTATAATTTTTTTTTTTTAATGTAACAAATAAAACTAAGGAATGTTGCCTGGGTAAAGTCTTTAGAGATCTGTTTAATCAATGACTAGGAAAGAATCACCTGTAAGTAGCTTTCATGTAAACTTACTTATCTCTCAGGGATATTGTATACTCCCCCAGAAAATATTTTTTACATTCCTTTATGAATTCCATATGGGAAGAATGACTCCGCAGGCTCCCATTTGGAATTAACAGCATCCTGAAGGAGGATCTGACTTGCTCTTTCATGTCCAGCTGCCGGGAAGACAGCACATCCAGGGCTTTCTGGCCAGGGGCCCAGTCTGCTCAGAACAGCGAGGGTCTCGCTGTGGCTTCTCCCCTCGCCCACCTCTTCTCTGTCTTCACACAGCTCCACAAACAAGGCCCTCCATCTCTTCCCTTTCTCTGCTCTGTACTAGCAAAGGAGGTGATAAATTCTTTCACAAGGGGGCTGTCCAGTGAACCAAGCCCAACACAAAGGTCACCAACTGGTGGCCCATGGACAGCATCCAGCCCACAGATGTGTTTTGTTTGGCTTTTCCTGTGTGTTTTTTTAATTGTGGGATTAGCTGCTAACACTTTAAAAATCATGAAATTTCTCACACAAATGCAGATTTCTACTTTTGGAAAAAATCACAAAGGCCACATCACGGCCTATGAACAGCTGGCTGAGTTGAGCAAAGACTGCCCCTGGGGACAGGGGTGTCTTCTCCAATCCGCCAGTCCCACCACTGCCTATGGTCACTGTCACTGTTCCCTGCTCAGCAGGCATTTCTGTCCCAGAGGTATTTCCATTTTAAGAAGCTTAAAGAAAACTTAAGCCAAACAAATGCAGCCATAATGGTAAAAACGCAGGCTCCATCAAGCTGTGTAAAAAGCTTACTAAAATTTTGAAGTGAAGCAAAAACCCTGTAGAGGGAATTGCTAGTTGTTGTCTTCTGAAAGCATGTTTTATACCTTATCTTCCACCCTTCCTCCTTTCTCTCCCTAATTCCCTTTCTCCTGGCAATATCTTCAGACAAGAGAGTGAGATTGGGGGGGATTCCCTGGTGGTCCAGTTGTTAGGACCGTGTGCTTTCACTGCCAAGGGAGCAGGTTCAATCCGTGGTTGGGGGACTGCGTTCCTGTAAGCCTCATGGCTCAGCCGAAGAAAGAGAGTGTGAGTGAGAGGGATGTGGGGCAATCCAGTTTGTTCTGGGGGACTGCTCTGGGAGGCACTACCCTCAGGAGATGATGACAACTCTGTCGTTACACTGCTTTGGGAATCAGAGTCCTGGTTTGGGATTTTTAGTCTCCTTTGATATTTTACTCACCCTCTATCTATCATCCCACCTTCAGAGAATGGGCAGTGGAGGAAAATTTAATGACATCTGAGCCAGCATATTTTATAGTTTCTCAACAAATATGATAGTTTGATTAAGAGTTTTAGCCCTAAAGGAAGGTTTGGCTCTTTTCCAGGTTCCCATTAGTAAAGAACCCGCCTGCCACTGCAGGAGACACAGAGACAACGGTTGGAATCCCTGGGTTGGGAAGATCCTCTGGAGAAGAAAATGGCAACCCACTCCAGTATTCTTGCCTGGAGAATTCCAGGGACAGAGGGGCCTGGCAGGCCACAGTCCATGGGGTCACAAAGGGTCAGATACAACTTAGTGATTAAACCACCAGGTTACCAATACCCAACACCCAGCATTTCCCTCGTGTTCTGAAACTGGGCTTTAGTTGCTCTATATTGTAAAATTTCCAGAGGCTTATTGTCAGATATCTGTGGAATCCAGGCATGAAGAGGCTTATTATGAAGCCTCTCTGGCCATTTCTGACCTATTGATTTAACATAGCCAATTATACCTGTGATGTACAAAACTGGCATAACCTGGGAATAAGACCTAGTAGTATAATAGACTATTCTTGCTAATATTTCTGTCCACTTTGTTTAAAGGTTTTATGAAAAGCTGAAAACCTCAAAGACACCTTGTGAAGAAATTATTTCATATATGGAGGGAAAGATAATAAACAATAATTGCTAAAAATGAATACACAGCTATATTTTACTGTCTCCTGTAAAGGCAGGCATATTCTTTACCACTCTGCCACCTAGGAAGCCCATATGGGTGTATGTGTGTATATATATAACTGAATCACTTTGCTATATACCTGAAACACTGTAAATCAATTATACTTCAATAAAAAAAATTAGTGGATACATTTAACAGTGATTTAGATGCATCTGAAAAGATAATTAGTAAACAGTTTGATCTGCAAAATAGCTAAAGTATATAATACAGAGATTTCTTTACTGGAAAATGCTGAAGAAAGGTTAAGAAGCATGGAAGACAGACAGAAAGGGTCTAGCATAAAGTCTAGTCAGAATTCCAGAAAAAAAAAAGAGAAAAAAGGCCAAGTAATATTTTATTTTCTTTTTTTTTTTTATTTTTATTTTTTTTAAAAATCACATGCTCCCCATCCTGAACCCTCCTCCCTCCCAACCTCCCCATACCATCCCCCTGGGCCTTCCCAGCGCACCAGCCCCAAGCATCCAGCATCGTGCACTGAACCTAGACTGGCATCTCGTTTCATACATGACATTTCACATGTTTCAATGACATTCTCCCAAATCTTCCCACCCTCTCCCACAGAGTCCATAAGACTGTTCTATACATCAGTGTCTCTTTTGCTGTCTCGTACACAGGGTTATCGTTACCATCTTTCTAAATTCCATATACATGCGTTAGTATACTGTATTTATGTTTTTCCTTCTGACACGTGTACCCCAATGTTCATCGCAGCACTGTTTATAATAGCCAGGACATGGAAGCAACCTAGATGTCCATCAGCAGATGAATGGATAAGAAAGCTGTGGTACATATACACAATGGAGTATTACTCAGCCATTAAAAAGAATACATTTGAATCAGTTCTAATGAGGTGGATGAAACTGGAGACTATTATACAGAGTGAAGTAAGCAAGTAATATTTTAAAAAGACAATAATATTAAAGAAATTATGAAGGTCCAGTCCACAGATTCCAGAAGCCAAGTGGGATAAAATAAAATGAAACCCACACCTACATACATCACAGAGATTTTGCACAGAGACAAGAGAAATTCTTAAAAGCAGCCAGAGAAAAAGATTAACTTCAAAGGAATGACAATCAAGCTGAGCGCTTACTTCTCTATAAGAACAGAAGCCAGGAATATTGCCTTTATGCTGATAAAAAATAGAACTCTATACCCAGCAAATAGCTCACAAGAGTTAAGTAAGAAATAAAGGCATTTCAGACATACACAAAGCTGAGTTTGCCATCAACAGACCCCCACTAAAGAAAAAGGTGAAGCAGTTACTTCAGGCAGAGAGAAAACAATCCAATCTAAGAGCCGAGAGTTAGTCAAAAATGAAGAGCAATTACAGGGTAAACAGGTAAGTAAAGATACTAACCTCACAAAATAATAACAATAAAATTTCCATATTTAAAATTTTTAATTAAAATAATGATAAAGGTGATGACAATGACTCTTCACTTACTGGGTTATTCCCTTTGTCTATATTGTTTAAATAGAAGGAGAGCAGCAACTTCCTGGTGGTCCTGTGCTTAAGACTGCACTCCCAGTGTAGGGGGTACAGGTTGGATCTCTCACTGGGGAACTAGGATCCTTCAGGAAGCATGGCAAAGCCAACAAATTAATTAATTTAAAAAATAAATAGAATGAGATCATACTGGATATAATGGGTTCTTTTTTAAGCTTGTCTTTTTCACTTAACATAATAACCACTTTCCCATGTTGGCAGCAATTCTTTGTAACCCTTCTGCTGGGTACATAATATTTCATCAGTTGGATACACCATAATTTCCTTAACCATTCCCCTATTGTTGGATATTAAACTGTTTCCAGTTTCCCCAGGCCATAAATTAAATTTATGGTATTTAAATTTGTGGTTTAAATATGTAATTAAATTTGTGGTATTTACAAGTACCTTTCATCCAAGGACCTCAAAGTGCTTAAGAGTGATTTAATTTTGCTCTCCAGCCAATAAGATGAGTGAATAGCATTTTCATTCCTTTTTGCCAGCAATAATCTTCACTTCTAACCAAGGTGTGTACCTGGAGGGATTTATTCACAGTCATGGCAGTACCCACCCCTTCCTGTTGCTCCTCTGCTTTCAGAACTGACTTTCCCACCTTCCTAAACTACCACATTTGCTATGGGTGTTTTCTGGCTTAGCCTGAGGCAAATTCAAAGAGCTTGGGCATGTTCATCTGGTTGTGATCCCTGAGGAAGCCAGCAGCCTCTCCCTCCAACACTGTTACTTGGGTAGACTTTTCCTTAGAAGGATGCCGAGGTTCATCAAGGCTTGATAGTTCTGCTGACACTCATCTCACATGTGTATGTAATTTTAAGCACTGGGTATGTTAAATTAACATTTCCTTATAATTTGTGTTGCAGAGATGTGGGTGATTATTTTTATACTTCTATTTTTTTTTTAATTACAAATCTATATAACAACTTCTTTTGAAACAGCAAAGGAGGTTGAGGAAAGTCAATATGGTCTGTGAAGTTCACCATGAGGCAAGATGGGTGATCCAATTGTGCATATCAGAAGTGGAAATGGGACACTGTATTGCCTTGGGGAGAACACAACTGCTCTTACTGCTAGTTGACTGTGTTATGAATGGGGCATTAGAACTTGTTCCCTTGCATGTTAGTCATTTGATCTTCTGCCTTACAATGATTCACTTTAATTGTCTTCTCTCAAAAGCATTAGTTCATTTGTAAGGGAGAAGTGTTTTTGCCTCGGTCTCTTTCTTCTGTTTGTTCCTTCCTCCTCCAGCCCTGACCTCCATCCAAACCCCTCTCTCACTTTCCTGCATTCTCTCTCTCAAAGGTGCATGAACGTAGTTACAGAAGACGGGAGTGAGCGATGTGATGACCATTATGATCTTTATACTGTTTCCACTTTCTCAGCTCCCAGCTCCACTCAAGCTGCTAACAAACCACCCAGGTTTCCAGATACAGTGAGCAAACATAGCTATGAAATGTACCCTCCCAGGAGTAAGCTGGCAAGCCTTAATATCTCAGTCCTCAACACCCTCAGGCATTGCTCCTCTCTCCAGGTGGGTGCCCACTTCTCAGTGCCCTACTGCTCCACTGGGGGCAGGCAGATGTACAGCACCTCTGCTTTGCATTCCCGTGGGGAGGAAAGAGGTCCTCAAGATAACTGGTCTCACTTCCCCCTTAGATAGTAGAGGCGGGTGGTTAATAACAGCAGCTGAAATGTAAAATGGTACAGTACAGAAAGTAGCACTGGCTTTTATACTAAGGCATGCAGAGACCATCACTACCTCCATCAGCAGACAAGGGGATGGGGCAGAGAGAGGTGAAGTAACTTGCCCACAGTCAGACAGTCATTTAAGCGAGCTGGATTTGAACCCTGGCTGTGACGCCAAGATCCAAGCAGTTTTCACCAATGAAACCAATGCTGATAGTAACTTCATTCAACTGACAGACATTCGTTGAGCACCAACTGTGTGCTGGGCAGAGTTCTACTGCTGCAGAGCCAGGGAGGTTAGAGTCCTAGCCTCCAAGAACTTGCCGTCTAGAGGAGGAAGCCGAGGAAGGATGCACCCTGTGATAGCAGCGCTGCTGGGGAGGCCTCCAGGCTCCCTCGGCAGGCATGACAAGTGGACACCCTCTGAGGATAAAGGCCAGACTCAACCCCGGAGCTCCTTGAGGCCGCTCTTCTTCTAACCAGTTGTTCAGTGAGATGCCCATAAAGGCTGAGAGATTCTGGGGGTGACTTACCTCCCCTGGCGTCTCTGGCCACCCTGGAGTGTAATTTGAACAGGGATGCTGAACGGCTGCATGAGACACAGAGGCCTAGGCAAAATGGACTCCTTTCACCAGACTCATAGCCTCTGAGGGCGCCAGAAGGGTGAAGTTTAAACATCAGCGGAAGTGGGGTCCCAGGGGAGGTCCTCAGGCGCATCTGCGCCTCCAGAGCTACCACCTGGGGGTGTGCCGCGCCCACTCCCCTGGCGAGTGGGGAGGTTAGGACAGGCATGTCCAGGCGGCTCTGCAGACTCCTGGCAAGGCAGAGCAGTCCGTCCAAAAGGCTCAGGATCGACCCTCCATGGCTTCTGCGGCCAGACTTTCTCCCCAAGCTCACCCAGAGCCTGCCTCCGCCTTAACACCTGGGCTTGGCTTCAGCTGTCACGCATCGCCATAGAGACCGAAACGCTTGTGGAAAGTTCTGAGGCCCAAGGGACCCTATGTAATTGGTGAAGGGCATATCAGTTCAAGGTTTATAAAAAGAGGAAATGTTTTGCCCTGTCCACATTTCCTTTTTTCCTTTCAAGTTTTTCCATTAGAATATACATTGAAAGTGTTAGTTGCTCAGTCGTGTCAGACTCTTTGCGACTGTACTGTCCATGGGATTCTTCAGGCAAGAATACTGGAGCAGGTTGCCATTTCCTTCTCCAGGGGATCTTCTCTACCCAGGGATCAAACCTGGGTCTCCTGCGTTGCAGGCAGATTCTTTTACCGTCTGAGCTTGTGTATGTGTGTGTGTGTGTAGAATATACATTAATAGATAGCTAATGGGAAATTGCTATATAACACAGGGGAGCTCAATCCAGTGTTCTGTGACAACCTAGAGGGGTAAGATGATGGGTGGTGGGAGGGAGGTTCAAGAGGGAGAGGACATGTGTATATTCACGGCTGATCCACGCTGCTGTACAGCAGAAACCAATACAACATTGTAAAGCAATTATCCTCCAAAATTAAAATAAATTTTTAAAAATTTCTGTTAGAGTGCAAGCTTAGAGGATGGATTTTTCTTGTTAACTGCATTTTCTGATTAAGAGAATTCATTTCTAGACTATATGTGATTTAACAAATTTTTAAGACTCCAAGGGTCATAAAATAACTCACCCTTAAAACTACATCAAAGTTCAAAACAAACAAGCAAAACTGTATCAAACCTCTTTCCCAGCTGGAACCATGAAGGGTGCCAGAAGAGGAGAAAAAGAAGGTTCTTGCTGTGCCAAAAACCCTTAAGAAAAAGTGAAAGAATTTTGCAGAATTTAAGATCAGGTGCCTGAGGAAGAAGCTTGCCCAAAAGAAGCTTCAAAAGGCAAGGAGGAAATTTATCTATGAAAAAGCCAAGCAATATCACAAGGAATACAGGCAGATGTACAGAACGGAAATTCAAATGACTATGGTGGCACAAAAAGTCATCAATCTATGTACCGTGGAACCCAAACTGGCATTTGTCATCAGGATCAGAGGTATCAGTGGTGTGAGCACAAAGGTTTGAAAAGTGTTGCAGCTTCTTCACCTCTCACAGATCTTCAATGGCACCTTTGTGAAGCTCACCAAGACTTCAGTTAACATGCTGGAAACTGTGGAACCATACACTGTTTGGGGGTACCCAAATCTAAAGTCCGTAAATGAACTGATCTGCAAGCGTGGCTATGGCAAAATCAACAAGAAGCGAATTGCCCTGATGGATAACATGTGGATTGCTCGATCTCTTGGTAAATATGGCATCTTCTGCATGGAGGATCTGATTCATGAGATCTGTACTGTTGGAAACTGTTTCAAAGAAGGAAACAACTTCCTGTGGCCCTTCAAACTGTCTTCTCCACAAGGTGGAATGAAGAAAAAGACCACCCATTTTGTAGAAAGCGGAAATGCTGACAACAGGGAAGACCAGATCAACAGGCTTATTACAAGGATGAACTAAGGTATCTACCGTGATTATTTTTGTAATTTGCTCAGTTAATAAACACTGTGCTCAGTCACTCGGTTGTGTCCTCTGCCTCTCTGCAACCCCATGGACTATAGGCCACCAGGCTCCTCTGTCCATGGGATTTTCCAGGAAAGAATACTGGAGTGGGTTGCCATTTCCTCCTCCAGGGAATCTTCCTGACCCAGGTATTGAACCCACATCTTCCAGATTTCCTGCTTTGTAGGCAGATTCTTTACTGCTGAGCCACCAGGGAAGCCCCTAATAAACATTGACTGCTTTCAAGTTGGAAAAAAAACCCACTGTATATTCTATCTTTGTTTGATAACTAAAAGACATGTGGGGGATCTTTCAATACCACCAAATCATGAACATAAATTACTATTACATTGCAGCTCACCAAAATGATGATGACAGAATGCCAAGTAGACTACTTTTGCTGAATTTTTTTAAGTAAAGGTAATATTATCTTGAGGCTTTCCTTGTAGCTCAGTTGGTAAAGAATCTGCCTGCAATGCAGGAGACCTGGGTTCGATTCCTGGGTCAGGAAGATCTCCTAGAGAAGGAAATGGCAACCCACTCCAGTATTCTTGCCTGGAGAATTCCATGGACAGAGGAGCCTGGTAGGCCACAGTCCATGGGGTTGCAAGAGTCGGACATGACTAAGCAACTAAACCACCACCAATATTATATTAACATTTTCCAAAACGTTGGTGTTGGCAAGAAGGTAAGCATAATCTCATCTATAAACATCATGTATATATAGCCATATTAACTACTACCTGCAACTGTATTAATACCACTTAATGTAAAATATATATACTTCTGATTTGTATTAATTTTCTACTAGAGTTATGGACTACTTCCTTTGTAAATTATTTGTTTTTAATAAACTGATACAATTTGGAATAAAAACTGGTAGCAACTAGATTTTTTTCCCCGTCTACCTCCTGCTTGTCACAGCCTTATAAATATACAAGAACTTTCTTTTTCAGATTAGATGTGCTAATAAATTTCCCTGCAATTTAGTATGTAACTCTCTTTGAAGAAGTGAGTGAAAAAAAAAAAAAGAAGTGAGTGATTTACTGCTATTTTTATGCATTTGGATCAACTTCAGAAATATGGTAGTTTTTGAGCCTTTGAGACCTCCTATTTGAATTTGCACCTGCCTGGGGCTTCCCATTTTATGATTCTAGTTCCACCCAAGTGAAAATACTCATGTAGAATCTTTTAATAAAATCATCTTAAGAGGGTGTGAACAAAGAAAGTGAGTTAATTTAAATTACTTTCAGTTCCAATTCAAAAGTTCTGATAGATCCAGGCAGATTTATTTTGGGTCCTGGACAAGTCTGGGCCTGGTATGTCTTAGAAATAGCTGGCACAACTGGCCATCTGAGACTGACCTCAGACCTAGCCTGTGCTCAGTTTTTTTCTTCCTTTTTACATAGGGTCATGATGGTAAGTGGCTTCTCTGGTGGCTCAGAGGGTAAAGCATTTGCCTGCAATGTGGGAGACCCGGGTTCAATCCCTGGGTTGGGAAGTTCCCCTGGAGAAGGAAATGGCAACCCACTCCAGTATTCTTGCCTGGAGAATCCCATGGACAGAGCAGCCTGATAGGCTACAGTCCATGGGGTCGCAAAGAGTCAGATATGACTGAGCGGCTTCACTTCTTCTTCATGATGGTAAGTGGAAAGGAGTAACCTAACCTGTTACCCTTTGATTTTCTTCCTGGTGCCCCTTTACTTGGAAACAATTGGCCTCTCTGTCCACCAGTACCCTCCCACCCTTACAGCAAGTGCCCGTTAACACACTCCACCCAAGAAGAACCTGCAGTGGTTGGTATGACTTGCCATCCCAATGCATCCATTCAGGAACACACAAGCTAAGCCACAAGAAGTGCAGTGGTGAGAGAGGCCAGGTGCATGGACCCTCACTGGACACAGAATCTCTAGTCTCCACTCCTGGTCCCTGAGACCCTCCCTGAGTCCCTGGTCCCCACCCTTGGTCTCTGAGATCCTTCCTGAGTCCCTAGGATTCATGTATCCCAAATAGATGGGGAAACAATGGAAACAATGACAGACTTTATTTTGGGGGGCTCCAAAATCACTGCAGATGGTGACTGCGCCATGAAATTAAAAGATGCTTGCTCCTTGGAAGAAAAATTATGACCAACCTGGACAGCTTATTAAAAAGCAGAGACATTACTTTGCCAGCAAAGGTCCATCTAGTCAAAGCTCTGGTTTTTCCAGTAGTCATGTATGGATGTGAGAGTTGGTCTATAAAGAAAGCTAAGCACCAAAGAATTGATGCTTTTGAACTGTGGTGTTGGAGAAGACTCTTGAGAGTCCCTGGACTGCAAGGAGATCCAACCAGTCCATCCTAAAGGAAATCAGTCCTGAATATTCATTGGAAAGACTGATGCTGAAGCTGAAACTCCAATACTTTGGCCACCTGATGCAAAGAACTGACTCACTGGAAAAGACCCTGGTGCTGGAAAAGATAGAAGGTGGGAGGAGAAGGGGATGAAAGAGGATGAGACTGTTGGATGGCATCACCAACTCAATGGACATGAGTTTGAGTAAACTCCAGGAGTTGGTGATGGACAGAGAGGCCTCGCGTGCTGCAGTCCATGGGGTCACAAAGAGTCAGACATGACTGAGTGACTGAACTGACTGAGTCCCTGGTCCCACTCTTGGTCCCTGAGACCCTCCCTGAGTCCCTAGATCACTCTTTCAGAGTAGCTGGGGATCACTTCCTACTCCACAAAAGCCATGAGTCAACCATCAAGCCCACCATTTGGGCCCCCTCCCTCTCTGGACTGGAGGCTTTTCCCCCAGTTTTGTAACTTCAAGCAACCTTTTATACATTCCCTACCCTGGTTTTCTTTAGTAAAAAATAAATAAAATTCCATGTGAGTGGTATGAGTAAGATGAAACTTAATTAGTGCCCACAAACTGCAGTGAAATCTGAAGATGAAAGGGGATGTTATTGCAAAATGCTGGCATCATGGATTCCTGGCTCCACACTCATTTTCTTTTTCCTTGAACAGATGCTTTACTCAAGGGGAAAAAAAGAACCATCTCTCCCTTTCACTAGGCTGGAGAAACCACTTCCTCATTCATTTTCATATTCTCTCAATTGCACACTACCTACTGTACAGTTAAGAATTCTTTGGTAGCTGAAATTCTCCATGTTCATGAGAACTATATTTGTCTTCAAATTTAGAGATGTACAAATCCCAAAACCTAAAAAGTATACAACAGCTTATGTTCTTTGTGAGGTTCCGTGTATTTGTCAGAGATTAAATAAACCCCAAACTGAATAATTATCCTGGTATGAGTAGTTTTTGCTGGTGCAAGCAGCAATTTAAACTGCCAAAACTAAGGTAATAAACTGATCTTACATTCTCTTTGTAGGAAAAACAAACAATAAGGGAGTATGATCTATGCTACACATTTACAGAGTCTCAGACTGGATCTTTCTTGTCCTTCATCATAATGACTAACTCCAGACATCTTTGCTAATCAAATGGACACGGACCCTATGATCTAGGCTTGTGTCAGAGAAATCAGTGTCACCTCTCTACAGATGTTCTTCCTGCTCAGATGAGTGAGAATACTAATGACTAACACTCACTGAGTAGTTACTTTGAGCCAGGAACAGTTCTAAGACTTTACAGGCACTAATTCATTTCTTGGGCATTTTTAAGAGCAGAGAGCTACAGGGAGTTACACAACCTCACAAGAGCCACAGAACTGGGCCAACCTGGCATAGAAAAAGCTCATTGTATAATTGAAGTGGAAACTAACAAACAATAGCTGAAATTGTTAGAGGGTTCAAGAGCCCTTGATTTATGGTCTTGTTTGAAATACACTGTGACCAAGTCTTCACCAGGTGGCACTGGGGACAGACATGTTTGATAATAATGTAGTTCAAGGTCACTGATCACTATGTGAGTGGTACTTGATTTCAAGGGTGACCTAAGGTTCCCAGGCCCCATCTTTAGAGATTCTGATCAAATCATTGAGGTGTAGGACCCAGGAACCTGCATTTTGAAAAGCTCCTCACGTGATCCTAATACAGGTGGTCCTACAATTCACGTACGAGAAAACCCTGGGTCATGGGTTATGGGTTTAATAGGTCTTGGAGGCCTGGTCTTGGGATCCTAAACACTGCTTCTGGTCCAGATCACAAGACCTCCCTGAAACTCAGCTAACTCCTCTGTGCAATGCAGGGGTTGGAGCAGATATTTAAAGAATTTTCCACGTTTCAGTTCAGTTCAGTTGCTCAGTCGTGTCCGACTCTTTGCGACCCCATGAACCGCAGCACGCCAGGCCTCCCTGTCCATCACCAACTCCCAGAGCCTACCCAAACTCACATCCATTGAGTCAGTGATGCCATCCAACCATCTCATCCTCTGTCATCCCCTTCTCCTCCTGCCCTCAATCTTTCCCAGCATCAGGGTCTTTACAAATGAGTCAGCTCTTTGCATCAGGTGGCCAAAGTATTGGAGTTTCAGCTTCAACATCAGTCCTTCCAAAGGACACCCAGGACTGATCTCCTTTAGGATGGACTGGTTGGATCTCCTTGTAGTCCAAGAGACTCTCAAGGGTCTTCTCCAACACCACAGTTCAAAAGCATTAATTCTTCGGCGCTCAGCTTTCTTTATAGTCCAACTCTCATATCCATACGTGACTATTGGAAAAACCATAGCCTTGACTAGACGGACCTTTGTTGGCAAAGTAATGTCTCTGCTTTTTAATAAGCTGTCCAGGTTGGTTATAACTTTCCTTCTAAGAAGCAAGCGTCTTTTAATTTCATGGCTGCAATCACCATCTGCAGTGATTTTGGAGCTCAAAAAAATAAAGTTTGTCACTGTTTCCACTGTTTCCCCATCTGTTTGCCATGAACTGATGGGACCATGATGCCATGATCTTAGTTTTCTGAATGTTGAGCTTTAAGTCAAATTTTTCACTTTCCTCTTTCATGTTCATCAAGAGGCTCTTTAGTTCTTCTTCACTTTCTGCCATAAGGGTGGTGTCATCTGCATATCTGAGGTTATTGATATTTCTCCTGGCAATCTTGATTCCAGCTTGTGCTTCATCCAGCTCAGCGTTTCTCATGATGTGGTCTGCATATAAGTTAAATAAGCAGGGTGACAATATACAGCCTTGACGTACTCCTTTCCCTATTTGGAACCAGTCTGTTGTTCCATGTCTGGTTCTAAATGTTGCTTCCTGACCTGCATACAGATTTCTCAAGAGGCAGGTCAGGTGATCTGGTATTCCCATCTCTTTCCACCTTTAAGATCCAATAAAAATATGAAGCTTCTCTGGTGGCTCAACCAAGTAAAGAATCCACCTGTGATGCAGGAGACTGCTTGCAATGTAGGAGACCCAAGTTCAATCCCTGGGTCAGGAAGATCCCCTGGAATAGGAAATGGCAACCCACTCAAATATTCTTGCCTGGAAAATCAAATGGGCAGACGAGCCTGGTAGGGTATAGTCCATCAGGTCGTAAGAGTTGGACACAATTTAGCCACCACAACAAAGTACATGCAACCATAAGTTAGTTTGCAAGGACAAGTCATTTCCCCTCCTGGAATTACAGTAATGTGAGAACAACCTCACCTCAGCTGCTGAGTGACAGCTAGAAAGAAAACCCAACCATCTGCCCTCACCCCACTTCTCTTCAGTTCAGTTCAGTTACTCAGTCGTGTCTGATTCTCTGCGACCCCATTGACTGCAGCACTCCAGTCTTCCCTGTCCATCACCAATTCCTGGAGCTTGCTCAGACTCATGTCCATCGAGTCAGTGATGCTATCCAACCATTTCTCTTAGACAACTCATAATAGCTGAGGTACTCTGAGCAGCCCTGTACTGCGGCATTTTGCTCAGTGGCTTGGGAACATCATTTACCTCAGTCACACCACACAAGGAGGAAGGGAGGCACTCATTCTGCAGATGAGGACACAGAGAATCAATCACAAAGCCACAGCAGGGAGGGGTGAGTCCAAGACTCCAGAAGGGATCAAATACAAAGCTGAGCTTTTCCTGACGTAAGTCACCTTCTCATTCAGTGGCTTAGGATGTGGGTCTTGCTCTCAAGGTCTACCCAGGAATGTTGGTGGCCAGGTCTTCATAGAGTGAGGACATTCACAAGTTTTGATAGTGTAAACTACAAATTGGCACTTAACAAGAACATTGCCAACGACTGAACAACAAAGGCATTTGCCATCTGCCTCTACAGAGATTCACTGAACCCTGGTGGCTCAGAGGGTAAAGCTCCTGCCTGAAATGCAGGAGATCCGGGTTCAATCCCTGGGTCAGGAAGATCCTCTGGAGAAGGAAGTGGCAGCTCACTCCAGTACTCCTGCCTGGAAAATCCCATGGATGGAGGAGCCTGGTAGGCTACAGTCCATGGGGTCGCAAAGAGTCAGAAATGACTGAGCAACTTCATTTTCACTTCACTTTCTACGGAGATTAAGCCCTATGGTACTATAGCTGTTGACCTTCAACAACCCCTGAGGGAGTTCAGGGTGGAGTGAGGCACTCTGTGCTCCAGGGAATCTGGTGGGACAGGTCTTTAGATAATTGGATGTTTTTAGCTCTTTAGATAGTTGGATGTTTTTAGGTCTTTAGATAGTTGAATGTTTTAGTGCTGCACTCAAGATGCCAGCAAATTTGGAAAACTCAGCAGTGGCCACAGGATTGGAAAAGGTCAGTTTTCATTCCAATCCCAAAGAAAGGCAATGCCAAAGAATGCTCAAACTACCACACAATTGCACTCATCTCACACGCTAGTAAAGTAATGCTCAAAATTTTCCAAGCCAGGCTTCAGCAATACATGAACTGTGAACTTGCAGATGTTCAAGCTGGATTTGGAAAAAGCAGAGGAACCAGAGATCAAATTGCCAACATCCGTTGGATCATTGAAAAAGCAAGAGAGTTCCAGAAAAACATCTATATCTGCTTTAGTGACTATGCCAAAGCCTTTGGACTGTGTGGATCACAATAAATTGTGGAAAATTCTTCAAGAGATGGGAATACCATACCACCTGACCTGCCTCTTGAGAAATCTATATGCAGGTCAGGAAGCAACATTTAGAACCAGACATGGAACAACAGACTGGTTCCAAATAGGGAAAGGAGTACTTCAAGGCTGTATATTGTCACCCTGCTTATTTAACTTATATGCAGAGTACATCATGAGAAACGCTGGGCTGGAAGAAGCACAAGCTGGAATCAAGATTGCTGGGAGAAATATCAATAACCTCAGATATGCAGATGACACCACCCTTATGGCAGAAAGTGAAGAAGAACTAAAGAGCCTCTTGATGAACATGAAAGAGGAGAGTGAAAAAGTTGGCGTAAAGCTCAACATTCAGAAAACTAAGGTCATGGCATCTGGTCCCATCAGTTCATGGCAAATAGATGGAGAAACAGTGGAAACAGTGACAGACTTTATTTTGGGGGGCTCCAAAATCACTGCAGATAGTGACTGCAGCCATGAAATTAAAAGACGCTTGCTCCTTGGAAGAAAAGTTATGACCAATCTAGACAGCTTATTAAAACGCAGAGACATTATTTTGCCAACAAAGTTCAGTCTAGTCAAAGCTATGGCTTTTCCAGTAGCTTGTATGGAAAATCATGTATGGATGTGACATTTGGACTATAAAGAAAGCTGAGCACCGAAGAATTGATGCTTTTGAACTGTGGTTTTAGAAAAGACTCTTGAGACCTGGACTGCAAGGAGTTCCAACCAGTCCATCCTAAAGGAAATCAGTCCTGAAAATTCATTGGAAGGACTGATGCTGAAGCTGAAACTCCAATACTTTGGCCACCTGTTGGGAAGAACTGACTCATTGGAAAAGACCCTGATGCTGGGAAAGATTGAGGGCAGGAGGAGAAGGGGATGACAGAGGATGAGATGGTTGGATGGCATCACCGACTCAATGGATAAGAGTTTGAGTAAACTCCAGGAGTTGGTGATGGATAGGGAGGCCTGGCGTGCTGCAGTCCATGGGGTTACAAAGATATTGACACAACTGAGTGACTGAACTGAACTGATGTTTTTAGGAACAGATTTTATGATCTCAATCCTTGCATCTCCTCATATCTAGAGAAGCACTAAATCCTTCATGGTGACCTCAGATTCTCATGACTAACAGAAACCTTTTGTAAAATGAGTGCTTCATGGCATTGAAGTCCCCCTTCATCAAAACCTTATATATTGACTTTTCCCCACTGCCACTTTGGAGCAGTCTTTCAGAGCCATCTGAGATGCTGCCTCCTGGGCTGCAGTCTTCATTTTGCCCCAAATAAAATTTAACTCACAACTCTCAAGTTGTACATTTCTTTTTAGTTGACAACAGGTCTGGATATCTTACTTTTAGATAAATTCTTGCCTCTGATTCGACCAAGCCCTCGTTTCTTGTCAAGTGACATGTAGTCATTAATTCTAATGCTTCCTTTTAAAATGACAGAATAGGGATTTCCCTGGTACAGGAACCCGCCTGTGAATGCAGGGGACACAGGTTCGAGCCTTGGTCCAGGAAGGTGGAGCAACTGAGCCCACGTACCACAACTACCGAAGCCTGCAGGCCCTAGAGTCCACACTGTACAAGTGAAGTCCCCACAATGAGAAGCCCACGCACCACGGCTGGACAGCAGCTCCCGCTCACTGCAACCAGAGAAGGCCCACACAGGAAGCAAAAGAAACCCAGCATGGCCAAAAATTAATTAAAATACGGCTGTGTAGATGCTTCATTTTTAAATAAAAACTTAAATAATCATAATTCTCAACTAACTAAAAGATGTTTGTTTTGTTTCATTTTCTGTTTCTCTTTCTGAGAAGATGACAGAATATAGAGAAATAAACTTAGACACTTAATTTCTTTAAATAAAATTCCACGAGAGTTCCTGGGTTAGCAGAGATTCAGACTAACTCTCCTTGTCCTGGAAATTTGTAGCTACTGGGCTCCTGATCCCACTGCAGACAATTTTAATGTTAGTTCCTCCTGAGCTCAAAAATTTAGCTCCATGAGGGTCTGAATCTGTCTGCTTTATTCGCTACTGGACTGCCAGCTCTTAGAACAGTGCCTAGCACAGACATTCAGTAAATAGTTCCTGAATGACTGAACAAGCTGGGGACTACCTCAGAAATTATTCTGTGTATAGTAGCATTGAAGCAACCACCAACCAGCTGGGACAGGTTTGAAAGATTAAAACATTTGGCTATCCCTGTCTGTCCATTTATATCTACAGCCTCTCCATGGTGTGACTTAAAGTTCAAAATGATGGCTGCAAGGATCAGCAAGATTCTTAGTCATTCTATCCAACAAGCATTTAATAGTGTAGTATATTAATTAATTAGTGTAGAGTTCAGTTACAGTCACACAATACACAGCAGCGGTTCTCAAAGGGGACGGTGCCACCTCCTGGTGGACATTGTGGAAACCTCTGGGGTGTTTTCTCGGTTGTCACCAGGATTGGATTGGACAGCCAGATGCAGCAGAATCCTGCAGTTTGTAGAAAAAGTCCCACACGACAAAGGGTCGCCTAGAGTACCATGAAACTTTCCACGTTCCCGCTAGACATTCAGTTCAGTTCAGTTCAGTTCAGTCGCTCAGTCGTGTCCGACTCTTTGCGACCCCATGAATCGCAGCACGCCAGGCCTCCCTGTCCATCACCAACTCCCGGAGTTCACTCAAACTCATGTCCATCGAGTCAGTGATGCCATCCAGCCATCTCATCCTCTGTCGTCCCCTTCTCCTCGCTAGACATTCACGTAGGTGAAAAGTCTGTCAATACTGATCTGAGCTAAAACCAAATGCCATTTTACATATGAACACAAAATATCTTATCTTTGAGTGGCTTTTGCATTTTTTCACTCTTCACTGAATTTTCCAAAATGCATCTGCTGAGAAAATTGATGGACATGTGTATTTCTTTTGTTCAGAACTTTATTAAAAGTTCTTTGCCATTTTGGAAACTTGCATCACCATCACTAAAGTTGTGCATGGTATTTGAGTTACCAATATAATAAAACCCAAATCAGCCTATGTTTTCAGCAGTCACATCCATGGTGACCATCCATATAAATGTCAGAATGTGTACTTCATTGTACCACTGATGTGGCCAAGCCCAAGGATTCAAATGGAGAATTACATACTTAACAGGAACTTACTCAACTTCAATTTCTCCTGTATAATACAGTTTGGGCATGATTTTTTTTTAAACATATGAAGGTAAGCTATATTATCCATGAATCTCATTTCAGAATAGTGAAGTATTTGCTAGGAAGGGGACACTGGGTCTGAAAGGCCTGAACACTACTGTTCTCCTTGTTAAGAAAGTGGACAATTATGTTTCAGGAATATTTTTGAAGCTTGACTCACATATTCTTTTCCAGGCTCTTTGATACAGCGTGCCAGCATCTTTCTTGGGCCAAATGGGACATGTCTACTCAAGTAGATTCACAGTCTCATCTCAATCAGCTCATGTGGGAAAATAAGTAGGTGTTAACACACCCCTGCAAAGAGAAATCCACACAATTCCTGCACTGGAAACATCCAGTCTCTGAGTTTCTAAGTTCACACGCCATGCACAAGCAGAGGTGAACTGTGCTCTTCTTCCCCACTGTTCCCTACCCCCGCTGCCCTGTGCTGCCCTCAGTGTGAAGATCACCCTGGTCTGGTACCTGCTGCCCAGTGGCCTCAAAATAAAAGGTCTGAATAAATAAATGACCCTCAAAGGTATTTGTACCAGAGGTAATGCAGCAAAAAGGAGGCGAAGCAGGGAGGTGATACAGAAGGGAGGCTGCCTGTATTTCTATCCAGATATGATGACTGCCCCCAATTTATTGTAACCAGAAACATGGCTTTCCTGCATCAAATGTTGTTGGCACTTGGAAAATTTTATGCAATTCTTACCTTGCCTCTTTCTTTGCAGAAAAGAGAAGCGTTCTTAACCTGTGTCTCCTTCAGCTTCCCTCCCCCCTCCAGATGTCTCTGCTGCCATGTCACCCCTACCCCCACCCAGCCGCTCCTTCCTTCCTTTCCCCAAAAGGAAAGGGGTCCCCCTCCTTTCCAAGAAACACTATCAGCTGGTACTTTCTCTCCCTTTCCCTTCTATCTTGTGCAGGATCTTGAAGTACCTTCGTTTTTATAATTTAGCCTTTTGTTCTCCCAACCAAAATGCCTGCATCAACCCTGTCTGCTCACATCGCACGAGGCACCACGTTCACCATGTTTGATGCTTCTGAACTGGGGTGTTGGAGAGGATTCTTGAAAGTCCCTTGGGCTGCAAGGAGATCAAACCAGTCAATCCTGAAGGAAATCTGTCCTGAATATTCATTGGAAGGACTGATGCTAAAGCTGAAGCTCCAATACTCTGACCACCTGATGTGAAGAACTGACTCATTGAAGAAGACCCTGATGCTGGAAAGACTGGGGGCAGGAGGAGACGGGGATGACGGAGGATGAGATGGTTGGATGGCATCACCGACTCGATGGACAGGAGTTTGAGCAAGCTCTAGGAGTTGGTGATGGACAGGGAAGCCTGGCGTGCTGCAGTCCATGGGGTTGCAAAGAGTCGGACATAACTGAGCGACTGAACAACAAGCATGTTCATTGCTGTGTGCATGTGTGTGTGTGTGTGTGTGTGTGTGTGTGTAAAACCTTCACTTATTATTTCATTTGATTCTCCCATCACCCTCTAAGCTAATATTATTCTTGCCTTACAGTAAGGAATCCAGGACTCAGAACCTTTCCCAAGTGTCACAGTTAGTCAGCTAGTGAATAAGCCGGTCAGGGTTGCCCCCAGAAAACCCTCCACTCTCTGTCTCTCTGTCTCATTAATCCCTCGTGGTCTGACTTCTCTGCGTCATCACCAGAAAGTTGCCTTTTTTAAGGCTGCTGCTGCTGCTGCTAAGTCGCTTCAGTCGTGTCCAACTCTGTGTGACCCCATAGACGGCAGCCCACCAGGCTCCCCCGTCCCTGGGATTCTCCAGGCAAGAACACTGGAGTGGGTTGCCATTTCCTTCATAACCTCCTGATGCCCAAATCAATCCTGGCACATCTTATTTATAATAGAAAGTCTTAATTACTTTTTTCACACTATTTTGCTTTAATTCACTATTTAACTCTACCAGTGGTTCTCAATCCTGGCTACATCTGGACCATGTACAGAGACTTCTTTAATTTCCACATTCATTTTGTAATAGGTAATATGTAACCGTGGTCCACCATGCTACAGTGGAGAGCCTTCCTCCTGTCTCTCACAGTCACCCAGGACCTGACCCCAAAGGTAACCCACAGCACCAGTTTTCTATGTAACCATGAGCTACAGACTGTTCTCCAGGAAACTCAGATTGAATGGGTCAGTATTTGGGAAAGCAAAGGTAAGTCTTATGCACTGGCAAGTTGAAGATTCTTTCTAAAACTTCTGAACATTTTTGAGTCACTGGGATCACAAAGCTCGTGTCTTCTGCCATTTGGAAAGTTGAACTTAACCGTATCTCCCCATGGCTAGAAACCCTTCAATGGCTCCCCAGCCAAACTTGCCATAGAATTGAATGAATGATCTGTGGGGGGAAAAAAAAGAAAAAAAAAAAAAGGTTCTATGCTCAAATCCATTTGAAAAATGCTCTGTGACTATGTCCAACATCAGGAAATGCAAAAACCACCCAGGACATTGCCCTAATTAACTTTGTGAAAACATAATAATGATTGTGAAGCCCTCAGCCCAGTGTCTGCCTAATAGCATGGGCTGAAAGAATGTTAATTCTTGTCCTTATTAACCTTTTAGCTTATATCCTATAACATGAACTCCTTTCTGGGATATGGCTCACTTGTACAGACTTAAATCATTTGTAGGGCTTTCCTCCTGTCTCAGTGGTCAAGAATCCACCTGTCAATGCAGAAGACACAGGTTCAATCCCTGATCCAGGAAGATCCCATATGCCATGGAACAACTAAGCCTGTGCACCACAATTATTGTGCCTGTGCACTAGCGCCCAGGAGCTGCAACGACTGAGCTCACACACCACAGCTACTGCAGCCCGCATGTCTGGAGCCTGTGCTCTGCAACAAGAGGAGCCACAACAATGAGAGGCCCATTCGCCACAACTAGAGAGGGGCCCCTACTCACTGCAACTAGAGAAAAGCCTGCACAGCAACAAAGACCCAGCACAGTTGAAAATAAATAAATTAAAAAGGAAAAGAAATCATTTGCAGCCATTTGCTCAATTCCTGTCTTCCCTGTTGGCCTACAAGCCCCAAGCATGGGACAATATGTGTTGTTCCCTTCTTTCCCCGCAGCTGTCACAAGATGGTGCACAGCACTTGAGAAAAACAGGTACCAACTGAACAGTGTTAATGCTGTCCTTTAAAATCAGTGTTCCTCAAATTAATCAGGAAACCCTTTTACCATGCAAGAACAATTATCATCACACAGAACAAGTATTCCCTCAAATATGTTTTGAAAAACGCTGGTCTACGGGTTACAGCCACCCAGAGACGGCTCTGGTCTGGTCTCATGCCACTCCCGGTCCACGCTTTCCTGTCTTTTGTTCTTGCTGTTCCCTCCCTGTTCCCCATCCTTTACCTGACCTGTTTGTATTCATCCTCCAAGACTTCACAAGACTGAAAGCATCTGCCCTCGTGTCTTGCATCGCCCTTTATACTATCAGCTCGTCAAAGACAAGGGCATATCATACTCATCCCGTCCTCAGCTCCTGGCACAATGCCTGCAATGTGCTACACGGCTTAGAAACGCTTGGTGAATAAAGAACTGATTTTCTTTCACAATGAAAATTTTCATCTTAGGGATGACATATGTACAATTACAAAATGAATTTGCTTTTGAGTTTAAATCTGTGATAACATAGTGGGCCAAGGGATGTACAAAATAAACTCATCAATGAGTTGAAAGTGGAAAGAAGGAGCCTCAGCTAAATCTCATGCTGTACGTCATTAATCTATCATGGGCAGGATGACATAGGCGCCCTCTCCAGTACAGACACTTTTTTGATTAATGCTGCTGGACTCACAAGAGCTACTGACTATAACTCAGGTTAGATGAAAATAGAGTTGGTCAAGAACTGAGAATGTCACAACTGGGACACAACTCTGAAATTCTATCCTAGGCTAATGAATAAGAGCATGTGATTGGAGGATGGTCCCAGGACTTAATTTGACACAATAATGATGAAATGAGCTCTTTTGCACAGACTGGCCAAAGTTTCAAAGGCTTCTTCAGTGACATCGTTTTGGGATAAACAGCCCTGTATTAGTTGATTTTATTATTGCATCACTAATCCTGGCTTATCTCTTGCATACCAGATTTGTACATCAGTTTATTAACACACTCACCAACTCGTATAATCCCACACAGAATTCTTGCTGGCCAAGAGCTCACAGTCTAATTGGGAAGAAAGATAGGTCAGCGAACAAGTATATGATGCTGTGGAACATGTGCATTATTAAAGGTTGGGAAGAGGTGTTCTGAGAGCAAGGGAGAAGGGGTACAGCTCTGGGGGTCAGGGCAAGGTAAGGTTTTTGAGAGGGCAATTCCAAGCTGAATCTAGGAGTTTGCTTGACAGATCAGGCGGACGGTTCCAGCAAAGGGAGTTGGATGGCTCCAAATGACAGCCTCCAATTCAGCCTGCACAAAAATCCATTGCATCTTCTCCCCCTGGCACAGACCAGGCATAATGGGGGCTCAGCAATCAAAAATCATTCATAAGTAGCTCAGTGAGCACCTGCTGTGTTGAAGGACCTGTCCCATAGAGGACCTTCCAATAAAACAGTGGGCTTAAGAGGGGAGGTCCCTGCCTTCCAGGAGCTTTCATTCTAATGAGGGAATGGATAAGGAGCAATGACCCAAATAAAAGAATTCCAAATCTATAGTGTGACGAGGAACAAGAAATGGGGTGAGAATATAGACAGACATGGGAAGGTCAGGCAACACTGAACAGAAATGTGACATTTAAGCTCAATCTGAATGGCAAGGAAACGCTGACCAGGCTGGGGGGCAGAGGGCTGCCAGAGATGGGCAGGGCAAAGGCTGAGGTAGGAAGAGTCTGATCAGCAAAGAAAACAAGAATCAACCCAATAACTATGGCAGGGACACCAATGTGGGGAAGTGCCATCTAAGACTCTAGGAAGAGGTAAGCCCCCCGGCAGGTAAATAGTCAGGCAGAGGAATGCCCTGGACATTCAGGCTGTGGCCGATATTTAGGAGCCAGCTGACAGATCATCACTGAGGGCTCTTTGTCCATGTGAGGTATGGCCCTAATCAACACGCCAGCAAGTCAGACAGAAAGAGACTACAAGAGTTGAGTTGGACACCAACGCCACTGGGCAGGTCCTCAAGCAGCCCTAGAGTGCTAAGGCTAAGGAGGGGAAACTGAGGCAGCTTATTATGTGCTAGAACTCAGGCCAACCATGCATCAGGATTCACTCTCAGGATCCCTAAGACCTCGGTCCAAATTGGCAGCAAAGGAGCCTGAATCCTGAAGAACTCTGAGAAGGCATAAAGGCCAGACCTCTAGACCACCATAAAAGGTAGATCCAGCCCAAAAGGTAGATCCAGCCAGACTACTGGATCCAAGGCCAGTGGGAGCCCCACCAGACAGGGGAGGGCACAGGGAAAAGAGCGGTGGTCATTACTTGGGTGTTATCAGGAATGGCTCAAGGACTGAAGTGGGAAGGTTGGGGGTACCTGAGGAGCTGGGAATCACCCCGGCCAATGAGCTCTACAGAGATTAATGGCACAGCATGGACCCCACCCATCATTGGAGCTGGAGGCTGAGTCACTGCCTCTCCTCACCTCCACCCAACGTCAGTGAGCCACTGCAGTCTGTTCCTGACAACTCACCTGAACTCTCTCTTGAATCTGTGCCCTGCTCCTATTCACACTGGAATTCTTTCACTCAGCCATCTTTCTCTCTGCAAGGCAAAGTGAAAAATGTCAGCCCTGGTTACTAACAGTGTTGTGTGGGGCGACGGGATTCCAGCTGAGCTATTTCAAATCCTAAAAGATGATGCTGTGAAAGTGCTGCACTCAATATGTCAGTAAATTTGGAAAACTCAGAAGTGGCCACAGGACTGGAAAAGGTCAGTTTTCATTCCAATCCCAAAGAAAGGCAATGCCACAGAATGCTCAAACTACCACACAATTGCACTCATCTCACACGCTAGTAATACTCAAAATTCTCCAAGCCAGGCTTCAGCACTACATGAACCGTGAACTTCCAGACGTTCAAGCTGGATTTAGAAAAGGCAGAGGAACCAGAGATCAAATTGCCAACATCCACTGGATCATCAAAAAAGCAAGAGAATTCCAGAAAAACAACTACTTCTGCTTTGTTGACTATGCCAAAGCCTTTGACTATGTGGATCACAACAAACTGTGGAAAATTCTTCAAGAGAAGGGAATACCAGACCACCTGACCTGCTTCTTGAGAAATCTGTATGTAGGTCAGGAAGCAACAGTTAGAACCAGACATGGAGCAACAGACTGGTTCCAAATAGGCAAAGGAGTACGTCAAGGCTGTATATTGTCACCCTGCTTATTTAACTTCTATGCAGAGTACATCATGAGAAATGCTGGGTTGGAGGAAGCACAAGCTGGAATCAAGATTGCCAGGAGAAATATCAATAACCTCAGATATGCAGATGACACCACCCTTAAGGCAGAAAGTGAAGAAGAACTAAAGAGCCTCTTGAAGAAAGTGAAAGAGGAGAGTGATAAAGTTGGCTTAAAGCTCAACATTCAGAAAACTAAGATGATGGCATCCGGTCCCATCACTTCATGGCAAATGGGGAAACAGTGGCTGACTTTATTTTGGGGGGCTCCAAAATCACTGCAGGTGGTGACTGCAGCCATGAAATTAAAAGATGGTTAATCCTTGGAAGAAAAGCTATGACCAACCTGCTGCTGCTGCTAAGTCGCTTCAGTCGTGTCCAACTCTGTGCGACCCCATAGACGGCAGCCCACCAGGCTCCCCCATCCCTGGGATTCTCCAGGCAAGAACACTGGAATGGGTTGCCATTTCCTTCTCCTAGACAGCATATTAAAAATCAGAGACATTACTTTGCCAACAAAGGTCCATCTAGTCAAGGCTATGGTTTTTCCAGTGGTCACGTATGGATGTGAGACTTGGACTATAAAGAAAGCTGAGCACCGAATAATTGATGCTTTTGAACTGTGGTGTTGGAGAAGACTCTTGAGAGTCCCTAGAACTGCAAGGAGATCCAACCCAATAGACATGAGTAAACTCCAGGAGACAGTGAAACACAGGAAAGCTTGGTATGCTGCAGTCCATGAGGTTGCAAAGTCGGACACAACTGAGTGACTGAACAACAAATGGGGCTTTATAAGAACGGGAGGAAGAACCCTGTAAAAGTATTCTATAAATAAAAGGATTTATAAACTTATGTTTCCTTAGGTTTCAATATCAGTTCAGTTCAGTTTAGTCGCTCAGTTGTGTCCGACTCTTTATGATCCCATGAACTGCAACATGCCAGGCCTCCCTGTGCATCACCAGCATCCTGGAGTCCACCCAAACCCATGTCCATTAAGTCGGTGATGCCATCCAACCATCTCATCCCCTGTCGTCCCCTTCTCCTCCTGCAGTCAATCCTTCCCAACATCAGGGTCTTTTCAAATGAGTCAGTTCTTTGCATCAGGTGGTCAAAGTACTGGAGTTTCAGCTTCAACATCAGTCCTTCTAATGAACACCCAGGACTGACCTCCTTTAGGATGGACTAGTTGGATCTCCTTGCAGTCCAAGGGACTCTCAAGAGTCTTCTCCAACACCACAGTTCAAAAGCATCAATTCTTTGGCACTCAACTTTCTTTATAGTCCAACTCTCACATCCATACATGACGACAGAAAAAACCATAGCCTTGACTAGATGGACCTTTGTTGACAAAGTAATGTTTCTGCTTTTTAATATGCTGTCTAGGTTGGTCATAGCTTTCCTTCCAAGAAGCAAGCATCTTTTAATTCATGGCTGCAATCACCATCTGCAGTGATTTTGGAGCCCAGAAAAATAAAGTCAGCCACTGTTTCCACCGTTTCCCCATCTATTTGCCATGAAGTGATGGGACCGGATGCCCTGATCTTAGTTTTCTGAATGTTGAGCCTTAAGCCAACTTTTTCACTCTCCTCTTTCACTTTCATCAAGAGGCTCTTTAGTTCTTCTTCACTTTCTACCATAAGGGTAATGTCATCTGCATATCTGAGGTTATTGATATTTCTCCCGGCAATCTTGATTCCAGCTTGTGCTTAAAGGGTAATAATGTCTGATCTTTGAGGAATGAATTGCAATGAAATTAATGTAGCTTAAAGCATAACAGAATGAAATTTTATGACCAATATATAAACTTTGTTTCTTCATTCTAGAATTCAAAAGTTATTGCTCCATCCCCTAGCATCAGTATAGTGTTACATTAAAAACATCCAACCTTCAACAGTTAAACAGTAAGTACAAGCTTTATTGACGTGTCGTCACAGTTTTTATTTAACTAGCCGACTCCTGCTCTCCCTCTCCGGTGCCCCGATTGCCTTAGGGCACAGCCCCTCTTTGCTCTCAGTTCTTATCCTGTCTGTCTCCAGAGGTGACACATGTGACTCAGGCCTGGCCAGTCAGAGCAGTCCATCTCCTTGGTCAGCTGTGTGACTCAGGGTTGGCCAAGTGACTGAGCTTCAGCCAATCAGATGTGAAGCAACTTTTTCTGGAGTTAGTACCTGTCATTTCCACCACAAGGAAGCTTAGCTCCATGGTCCAGTTCACATGCACCATTTCCTTAGGTCACAAGGACTAGTTTAAAGATGAACCCGTGGCCCAGGCAGAGCAAATGAGCACCTTCTCTGAGGGCAATGTCAGAGCAATGGAAGAGAAAGCCCCTATTTTCACTCAGGGCTGCCAAGCTGGAGAGTATGTACCCAGAGCTGCTGTCAGCGGTCTTACCTATCAGACAAAGGGAACCTGCCTATAGAACAGAAAGGACAGGCAAAGACATGGAGAGGGAAAAGTGCCCTGGATGATAATGTTTGAACCCCCCAGATCCATCTGTGCCTGAAACTAATCCACTCCTGGCTGCACTTCCCTGTTATATCAGTCAATAAATTCACTTTTTTGATCAAGGTGGATGGAGGTGAGTGTCTGTCATTTGTCTCTGAAAACAGAGTCAATTTCTAAGCAACTCAGTAAAAGGAAACAGTTTCACCAGCATATTAAAGTATTCCTATTCTCTGCTTTCCTGGACAGAAAACCTGACCCAAACATGGAAAGATAAGAAAGAGAGCAGTACACATCAATTCACCCACTTTAGATGCCTAAGGATCTATGAAGGAACAAATAGACTAGAAAATCAAATTTTTTCTTTGTGTCAAGTATTAATCATAAATTGAAGCCAGTAACAATGTACTGATACTGGCAGAGTTAAATGATAAGACATCTGTCATTTTGGCAGCAAGGAAACCAGCCTCCTGTTTAAAAGGATGTGTTACACCAAAGCACATTATTTATTAGGCACTTGGCTTTGCAGCCACATGGGCAAAAGCGATGAGCAGCTCCATGGATCACCCCATCTGGTTCCTCCAAGCTGAAATATCTAGGCCACATTTCCCTGCCAACTTAAGAAGAGAAAAGAAAGGAAGGAAGGAAGGAAGAAACCTGAAAAGGAAACCACACATCACAATCCTGGACTGACTCCTGAGCACCAAAAGCAAAGATTTGCTTCCCCTTTTCCAAACTAGGTTTTGTAGCATGGCCTGTCGAGTCTTACAAGCTCTTTATTAATAAGCTAGCTATATCTATTTCCATTTGCTCCTCAGGAAGAGAATTATAGATACGTGATTTCACAAACCTTGTATGTGCCCTGCAAGGCTTCCACTGTCAGGGAGGTAGCTAAGAGGGTAGAGGGAGGGGTCACGTGTGAGACAGCAGCACAGACTGCCTGGGAAATGGGAGAGAAAACCGTATCCTCATGTCCCAACACTTGATACCACGTCTCTTTCCACTTTCCCCAGGAAATATTTTCTGTCCTCTGGGAAGCTGAGGATTTCTGGATCCTCTTGCCTCAATACAAATGCTGTTTTATGGGAAATATTTTTAAAATACATTAATGGAGTTTCCTCTTTTGCATCTCCATGTGAGTGAGCTTCTCACTAGTCAGACAGACACACAACTCTCTGAGGGCCCTGGGCAGACAGAAGGGGATAGGATTTTCCTAGTAGGAATGTCAGTAGAGGAGACTCCATATTCAGTCTCTGACACCCAAATATGTGATTTGGGGTTATGCAACAAGAGCACAATAGATTTTGAAAGGCAGGCTTTGTCAGAAAAAAAAGGAATTTCTACATGCCTTTATGTTCCTTTCTAACAATTGAGAAGCAGATCAGGTGAACTCAGGTCTGGGCAGCTCAGTTTCTCCAAAGCCATAAGGACGATATGTTTTCTTCTCCCCTAGGACATGAGGCTGGCAGTGCACAAACAAAGGACCCAGAGGAAGTGACCATCCTGGCCACTCCAGGTCTGACACACAATGAGTGCCCATAACTGTTTATCCACTGAACTTGAGAGGCTTTCCCAGTCTGATAGCATTAGCATTCTGGGCTAAATTTCTCCTCACTGAAGTATGAATTCAAGCAGTCAGAAAAATCCAAGACAGATAATCTACCCACAATCTCCCTCCCTAGATCCATATTCCAAATTAGAAAAATGGATTAAATTCATCCACACTTTGCTTACATATTGTGTATCTGTTTCAGGCTGATAAAGGTTGCAGCTGTGACCCAAACTCAATGCTATTATATTCTGCAAATATAAACTCAGTTTCTTTTCCAGAGCCACATCTGTGACACTGAAAATGAAGCCAGAAGGTCACTCAGTTGTTCCTCAGCCTTCAAAGTGTGTGCAGCACTGACCAAATGGACCTGCAGGCCGGGTCACCCCCACAGGTAAGACCCCAGAGGCATTGAGTAGCCTGGACACGCCCAGCTCCTCCTCCTGTGAGCGCACCTCATTAGAAGCTTTGCTGGAGGCACAGGAAACATACAATAACATCAGTCTTTTAAAACTGAAGGACTTTCCTGGATGGAGGGAGCAGGAATCCCATACTAATAGGAAAACTGTCTAGATGGAAAGATCCACATATCAGGAAAAAGGGTCAAATCAACTTAAATGGTAAGGCCAGTCTCATTCATTCAAAAAATGCTCGTTGAGCACCTACCATGTACCAGATGCCAGGAGAAAAAAAACGCACAGGGGCAATTTATTAACCACCCACTCCACCCCATCCCCAAGCGGAGCTGCTACAGAGGGGTTACTCAGGCTAGGCAGGGTACACCTCCAGGCGGTGCCATTCAGGCCAGCTACCACATGGGCTTCCCAGGTGGCGCAAGTGGTAAAGAACCTGCCAGCCAAGGCAGGCATCTTAAACGACCCAGGTTCAATCCCTGGGTAAGGAAGATCTCGAGAAGGAAATGGCAACCCACTCCAGTATTCCTGCCTGGAGAATCCCATGGACAGAGGAGTCTGGCAGGCTATAGTCCATGGGGTCACAAAGAGTGGGACATGACTGAAGTGACTTAGCGCGCACACACACACACACACCATGTGAATGGGGCCCCTGGGAGCTTAGCACTCTGCCAGAGGCCTTCATATTCCCAATGGTGACAGAGCTACCAAGGAATAACTACGTGTGACAGGTGTAGGAATAAAGGTAAGGGTGAGGAGTCGTGGGAACTTGGTCAAGAAATGAGGTGGCTCCATCCATCCTGCTTGATACCCCCAGCTTTCCCCAGGTTTAGGGAGCAGCAGGTCCAGGGTGTGACTGCCTCTGGCATTCTGCATGCCACATTCCTATGTATCTGGAAGCACTTTGGGAAAGCAATTAATGTGAGATCAAAGGAAGAATTTTTAGCTTCCAGATTTGCTCCCAAAGCACAGATCCTGTACAGTCAAGGTGTGGCGCTGACCTGAGATGCCCCACAGCCCATGGTACAGGGGACTCAAGCATCCCCAAAGGCTGATTATCCCTTTTGCCTTTTCTTCCTAGGAAAATGCAGCTGACTGGCTGGTGGAAAAAGTAAAACCAACAGGTGGTTACATTTTTAAAAATCCCTTTGGTGATTTCTCTCCATTTTCTAGAGAGGAAACAGTGCCAAGTTCATCAGGGCCTTTTAAGATACCTATTTTTGTGACTTCCCTGGTGGTCCAGTGGTTAAGACTCCACACTTCCATTACAGGAGGTACAGGTTTGATCCCTGGTGAGGGAACTAAGATCCCACATGCCAGTTAGGTTAAAAAAAAAAATGCTACTTTTGCTGAGGGGACTGAGGACAACAAATGACTTCAGCTACCTTGGTTGACTCTTACAGACACACAGAAGAAACCCACTTGTACCACCCATGGGGACAATGTAACTGAAATTTCTACCCTCTGAGCTAAGACCATATTGAGAATTACAAGTCACAGATGAGAACATTTTCTTCCCTGACTTATAATTCTTTGCTTTAAGCATCAAGGTAAATCAAATACACACATAACCCTAACAGAAATCAGGCAAGAGATGAAGAGCTGCTACACAAAAGACCAGTCTTCTGTGTTTATACAATAGTTCATTCAGTCCCTCAGTCATGTCTGACCTTTTGCAACCCCATGGACTGCAGCATGCCAGGCTTCTATGTCCATCATCAACTCCAGGAACTTGCTCAAACTCATATCCATCGAGTCGGTGATGCCATCCAATCATCTCATCCTCTGTCGTCCACTTCTCCTCCTGCCTTCAATTTTCCTAGCACCAGAGTCTTTTCCAGTGAGTCAGTTCTTTGTATCAGGTAGGAAAAGTATTGGAGTTTCATGAACACCCAGGACTGATCTCTTTTAGGATGGACTGGTTGGATCTCCTTGCAGTCCAAGGGACTCTCAAAAGTCTTCTCCAATACTACAGTTCAAAAGCATCAATTCTTTGGCTCTCAGCTTTCTTTATAGTCCAACTCTCACATCCATACATGACTACAGGAAAAACCATAGCTTTGACTAGATGGACCTTTGTTGGCAAAGTAATGTATCTGCTTTTTAATATGCTGTCTAGGTTGGTCACAGCTTTTCTTACAAGGAGCAAGCGTCTTTTAATTTCATGGCTACAGTCACAACCTGCAGTGATTTTGGAGCCCAAGAAAATAAAGCTTGTCACTGTTTCCACTGTTTCCCCATCTGTTTGCCATGAAGTGATGGGACCTGATGCCATGATCTTAGTTTTTTGAAGGTTGATTTTTAAGCCAGTTTTTTCCTTTCATCAAGAGGCTCTTTAGTTTCTCTTCACTTTCTGCCATATGGGTGGTGTCACCTGCATATCTGAGGTTATTGATATTTCTCCCGGCAATCTTGATTCCAGCTTGTGCTTCATCCAGTCCAGTATTTCTCATGATGTACTCTGCATATAAGTTAAATAAGCAGAGTGACAATATACAGCCTTGACCTACTCCTTTTCCAATTAGGAAACAGTCTGTTGTTCCATGTCTGGTTCTAACTATTGCTTCTTGACCTGCACACAGATTTCTCAGGAGGCAGGTAAGGCGGTCTGGTATTCCCATCTCTTGAAGAATTTTCCACAGTTTGTTGTGATCCACACAGTCAAAGGCTTTGGCGTAATCAATAAAGCAGATGTAGATGCTTTTCTGGAATTCTCTTGCTTTTTCAATGATCTAACGGATGTCGACAATTTGATCTCTGGTTCCTCTGCCTTCTCTAAATCCAGCTTGAACATCTGGAATTTAACAGTTAACATACTGTTGAAGCCTGGCCTGGAGAATTTTGAGCATTATTTTGCTCGTGTGTGCGATGAGTGCAATTGCGCAGTAGTTTGAGTATCTTTGGCATTGCCTTTCCTTGGGATTGGAATGAAAACTAACCTTTTCCAGTCCTGTGGCCACTGCTGAGTTTTCCAAATTTGCTGGCATACTGAGTACAGCACTTAAACAGCATCATCTTTTAGGATTTGAAATAGCTCAACTGGAATTCCATCACCTCCACTAGCTTTGTTTGTAGTGATGCTTCCTCAGCCCCACTTGACTTCACACTCCAGGATGTTTGGCTCTAGGTGAGTGATCATACCATCGTAGTTATCTGGGTCATGAAGATCTTTTTTTGTGTAGTTCTTCTCTGTATTCTTGCCATCTCTTCTTAACATCTTCCGATTCTGTTAGGTCCATACAATTTCTGCCCTTTATTGTGCCCATCTTTGCATGAAATGTTCCCTTGGTATCTCTAATTTTCTTGAAGACATCTCTAGTCTTTCCCACTCTATTGTTTTCCTCTATTTCTTTGCATTGATCACTGAGGGCTTTCTTAATCTCCTTGCTATTCTTTGGAACTCTGCATTCAGATGGGTATATCTTTCCTTTTCTTCTTTGCCTTTAGCTTATACAATAGTAATAATTGTTAAATAATAATTGAGGGACTTCCCCGGTGGTCCAGTGGCTAAGACTCCATGCTCCCAAGGCAGGGGGCCTGGATTTGATCCCTGGTCAAGGAACTAGATTCCACATGCTACAACTAAACAGTCTGCATGCCACATCCAAAGATCCCACATGCCACAGTGCAGATGGAAGGCGCCGAGCGCCGCACTAAGACTGGGAGCAGCCAAACAAATGAATTAACTAAAAGAAGAGAGAAAGAAAGCTAGAAGTACGAATAAAGATTAAAAAGTAAGACAAAAAACAATATGACCTTTTCAAAGGCCATTTAATATTTGCATGCCAAAAATCTTTAACCATACCTCCATTCTTCAATAGGAAGAATACGGTAAATTTCTGTTAATATTACTTTATAGGTAGAAAAATGAGATCCTAAGAAGTTGGACAATTTACCTATCATTACATAAGAATTCTGAAGCAGACTTCAGGTTGGAACACTTTGTGTTCCTGCTCTGGGTCTATCTCTCTAAGTCACAGCACTTCTCTTAAATTACTTGCATTTTCCAAACAAGGGATGAAGTCTGAATTTAAGCCCAGTAATTGAGATTTTTATCATCCAAACAAAAATCAAGGTAAAACTAATGTATTTAATCCAAGATTATCACACATATTGACAATAAGATAATATGCAATTAATCCAAGGACGACAGACACAGTGCCGTCTATAGAGACTAATTTTTCACACTGATTTGTGAGGAGTCTTTAGCAATATGACACTCATCAGGAGCAATGCTGTAAAGGTTTAGGTAGTCCTGAAATTGATTTATGTTTTATCATAGGTTTTAGATCTTATTTTTATGGTTTTAGATCTTATTTTTTAACTGATTACAGCCATGGACTCCTAAGCCTTGAATTATGCACATAATGACCCAGAGAGAATTATCTTCCCGCAGAAAGTAGATATGCTGAGAGAAAGCTGGAGTTTTCCTGCTGAATCAGGGAACTCAGTGAACCTTGGAGAAAACAAGGGAATAAATAACAGGGGGGAAGAGGTGCCCCATAAGAATGCACTGAAAAAAATAAAACCAGAAAAAGAATGCAACTTTTTCCTCTTCCAGGTTTTGGTTTTGTAATTGAGTTGTTTTTCTGCAGATGTGTGACAAATAAAAATCCACCTATTGGAAGCATCCAATATTCATTCACTCATGTATTCACTGGGCTCTCCTTCTGCTACAGGTTAGGCCTTCCAACATCCAAAGATAGTGATCTCGAACTTCCCTGGTGGTCTGGTGATTAAAACACAGTGCTCCCACACAGATCTGGGGCAGGGTTTCCTAGAAAAAGTGGTACAGATGAACCTGTTTGCAGGGCAGGAATAGAGACACAGACGTAGGGAATGGACATGCGGACGTGGTGGGGGGTGGGATGAACAGAGATTGGTACTAACGTATGTGCACCGTCATGCGTAAAACAGATAGCTAGTGGAAACCCACTGTATAATGCAGGGAGCGCAGGTCAGTTCTGTGGTGACACAGATGAACGGGATGGGGTTTGGAAGGGATGGTGGAGAGGAAGGGGATATACATATACGTATAGCTATTCACTTCATTGTACTAACACTGAAGAAAGTTTGTTAGCAGAAACTAACACAACACTGTAAAACAGTTATACCCCAATTAAAAAAAAAAAGAAAAAAACCCTCTGTGCTCCCAATGCAGGGGGCATGGGTTTGATCCCTGTTTGGAGAACTTAAGATCCTGCATGCTGTGGGGTGTGGCCAAAAACAAACAAAAACAACAAAAAACCAAGAGAGCAATCTTGTCAACTCTCCAAAGACTTCTCCAACTTAGTCATCCTTGGTGTCCTCAGCTGTTCATTACAGGGTTGACTCATGCAACACGACCATGTCCTATCCCAGGTGACACGCACTGAGAACACCAAGGCAAATGGGCTGCTGTTCCACCCACGCACCTCCTGCCTCAGCTTGTTTTCAGCAGGCAAAAAATGCTGCCATGAATGTGTCAATTTGCAATGAATTAAATTCTAATTCCAGGTAAACTGTTGAAACAATATTTATCCTTGCATACTTATCTGACTACCTTCTGCGTACAGAGCCTATATTAGGCATTTCTAAGTCAGAGAATCCTTAAGAACAGTTTTATGGTTATAAAACACAAGCAATCAACTTTAAGGTAAGGTCTTAGTTTCTGAGGGCAAAATCTGTTTTCCTCTTTCTTCTTTCTGAAGGACTCTCTGACTAAGAAATACCTGATACAGGCAAGCTCTGGAAGCCTCATTCAAATCTTGTCTGAATACAAAATGACTTCAGAAAAAAAGGAAACCACATAGGAAAAAAGACACAAAATCTGACTGTCAAAATGTATTATTCATGTACATCAGAGACTCAAATAAACCATCACTCATTCATTCAACAAACATTTATTGAGCCTCTGCTCCTAGTGGGCACTTTGGGGACTGAGTAAGACAAGGCAGCTGTCCTGAAAGGGCTTATGATTGAGTACATAACATCTGCATACTCTTCCCTACTTAGCTCTCAACTGTTGAAAATTAACCAAGTGCCAAACAAGCACAGATTCTAGCCTATAGGGTGTTTTCCCAGTGGTTAATTTATTAATCTTTTTAACTCTGTTTCCACATCTGCAATATTCCTGAAAGGACTGGTATAAGGATGAAATGACATGCTAAAGATTTCTCTGTCCCCAGATGTCTTCTTGTTGGGCCAACCTGACCTTGATGGTCATGTTCTAAAAGCACACTATCCAACATACAAACATCCCCACAAACAGCTTAAGCAAAACAGAAAATACAAGTGTTCTCTCAACTCTTTCCTCTGACAAAAGTAATTTTGACTCACATATTTTGTAGTAATTAAGAACAGAGGGTAAAAGCAATCAAATGGGGGCAGCCTGGAAAATAAAAAGGTAGAGGCAAGATTTTCCCCATATTCTATCATAATTGAGTGCTTAGAAGACAGAGCAAATATTATGGGAATTGAGAGGGATTGAGATGGAGGAGGAGGTGTCTCACTTGGACTTTCAAAGGTTAGACTGACAGGTGGAGGGAGCAGATACAAAATTACAAGGAGAAACGAAATGCAAGGCCTGTTTGAAGAAACCCTGAGAAGTCCAGCTTGACTGTGACCTAGCACAGGGGTGGAGAATAAAAGGAAATAAAACTTAAGTTTGAACAGAGTAGAAGCCCCAGTGGTAGATAGGTAAAACCAGCCTAAGCACTCAAAATAATTCAGAAGGTCATGTTTTAAAAGCGTACAATCCAGTGGCTTTCAGTACATGTACAAAGTTGGACATTTAGCACTGTAATTAATTGTAGAATATTTTAATTACCCTAAAAAGAAACCCACACCCCTAACCATAACCTCAATACCCCTTCCCCTTCCAGCCCTCAGTTCAGTTCAGTTCAGTTCAGTCGCTCAGTCATGTCCGACTCTTTGCAATCCCATGAATAGCAGCAAGCCAGGCCTCCCTGTCCATCACCAACTCCCGGAGTTCACCCAAACTCATGTGCATCGAATCGGTGATGTCATCCAGCCATCTCATCCTCTGTCGTCCCCTTCTCCTCCTGCCCCCAATCCCTCCCAGCATCAGGGTCTTTTCCAATAAGTCAACTCTTCGCATGAGGTGGCCAAAGTATTGGAGTTTCAGCCTCAGCATCAGTCCTTCCAATGAACACCCAGGACTGATCTCCTTTAGGATGGACTGGTTGGATCTCCTTGCAGTCCAAGGGACTCAAAAGAGTCTTCTCCAGCACCACAGTTCAAAAGCATCAATTCTTCAGCACTCAGCTTTCTTCACAGTCCAACTCTCACATCCATACATGACCACTGAAAAACCATAGCCTTGACTAGACAGACCTTTGTTGGCAAAGTAATATCTCTGCTTTTTAATATGTTATCTAGGTTGGTCATAACTTTCCTTCCAAGGAGTAAGCATCTTTTAATATCATGGCTGCAGTCACCATCTGCAGTGATTTTGGAGCCCAAAAAAATAAAGTCTGACACTATTTCCACTGTTTCTCCATCTATTTGCCATGCAGTGATGGGACCAGATGCCATGATCTTTGTTTTCTGAATGTTGAGCTTTAAGTCAACTTTTTCACTCTCCTCTTTCACTTTCATCAAGAGGCTTTTTAGTTCCTCTTCACTCTCTGCCATAAGGGTAGTGTCATCTGCATATCTGAGGTTATTGATATTTCTCCCGGCAATCTTGATTCCAGCTTGTGCTTCTTCCAGCCCAGCATTTCTCATGATGTACTCTGCATATAAGTTAAATAAGCAGGGTGACAATATACAGCCTTGACGTACTCCTTTTCCTATTTGGAACCAGTCTGTTGTTCCATGTCCAGTTCTAACTGTTGCTTCCTGACCTGCATACACATTTCTCAAGAGGCAGATGAGGTGGTCTGGTATTCCCATCTCTTCAGAATTTTCCACAGTTTATTGTGATCCACACAGTCAAAGGCTTTGGCATAGTCAATAAAGCAGAAATAGATGTTTTTCTGGAACTCTCTTGCTTTTTCCATGATCCAGCGGATGTTGGCAATTTGATCTCTGGTTCCTCTGCCTTCTCTAAAACCAGCTTGAACATCTGGAAGTTCACGATTCATGTACTGCTGAAGCCTGGCTTGCAGAATTTTGAGCATTACTTTACTAGCGTGTGAGATGAGCGCAATTGTGCAGTAGTTTGAGCATTCTTTGGCATTGCCTTTCTTTGGGGTTGGAATGAAAACTGACCTTTTCCAGTCTTGTGGCCACTGCTGAGTTTTCCAAATTTGCTGGCAGATTGAGTGCAGCACTTTCACAGCATCATCTTTTAGGATTTGAAATAGCTCAACTGGAATTCCATCACTTCCACTAGCTTTGTTTGTAGTGATGCTTTCTAAGGCCCATTTGATTTCTAAGGCCCATTTGACTTCACATTCCAGGATGTCTGGCTCTAGGTGAGTGATCACACCATCATGATTATCTGGGTCATGAAGATCTTTTTTGTACAGTTCTTCTGTGTATTCTTGCCACCTCTCCTTAATATTGTCTGCTTCTGTTAGGTCCATACCATTACTGTCCTTTATGGAGCCCATCTTTGCATGATATGTTCCCTTGGTATCTTCCAACCCTAGACAACCACTAATCTACTCTCTAACTACAGATTTGCCTATTTTGGACATTTCATATACTGTAAATGGAATCATACAGTATATGGTCATTTGGAACTGGCTTCTTTCAAATAGCATGTTTTCAAAATTCATTCATATGGTAGCATGTATCAGTACACTGTTTCTTTTAATATTTATTTATTGATTTGGCTATGCCAAATCTTTGTTACCGCATGCAGATCTTTGGTTGTGGCATGTGAACTCTTAGTTGCAGCATATGGGATCTAGTTCCCTGATGAAGGATTGAACCCAGGTCCACTGCATTGGGATCGCAGGGTCTTAGCCACTGGACCAAAAGGGAAGCCCTCATCCTTTCTTTTTATTGATCAATAACACTTCATTACGCAGATACACTGCATTTCATTTATCCATTCATCAGTTGATGGACACTTGGACTGTTTTCATATTTTTGGCTACTATGAATAATGCTGCTCTGAACACTAGTATACAAGTGTTTGTGTGGGCACAGGTTTCCAACTCTCTCCCATCTAGAAGTGGAATTGCTGGGTCATATGACTCCTGTTTCTTTTTGAGAAACTGCCAGAACATTTTCCAAAGATATCTCACTATTTTACATTTCCACCACAATGTATGAGGGTTCCAATTTCTCCATATCCTCACCAACACTTGACATTATCCTTTTTATTATTATTATAACCATCCTACTAAGTATAAACTGACATTTCATCACAGTTTTGATTTGCATTTTCCTGATGACTAATGACATTGAGCATCTTCTCGTGTGCTCACTGAGTAGGGTGTATGTCCTTGGAGAAATATTTCTTCCTTTGCCTGTTTTAAACTGAGCTATCCCAGAGACGGGGAGCCTGGTGGGCTGCCGTCTATGGGGTCGCACAGAGTCGGACACGACTGAAGCGACTTAGCAGCAGCAGCAGCATTTGTCCTTTTATTATTAAGTTGTAACAGCTCTTTTTCTATTTTAGATACAAATCCCTTATCGGGAGTATATTTGCAAAAATTTTCTTACAATCTGTGGTAAACAGAATGTTTTTGAAGCACAAAACTTTTTAACTTTAATGATGCCCAATTTATCTATTTTTGCTTTTATTTCTTGTACTTATATCTAAGAAACCACTATCTAATCCAAAGTCACAAAGTTGACACCTATGTTTTCTTCTAAGGACTTTACAGCTTTAGCTCTTTTGAGTTAATTTTTATATTAACACATGGTGTGAAAAGGCAGGTCATTTTTTTAATCTTTAATCTTCTAAATTCATCAAGATGGGTTTTAGACAGAGTAGCCTGTCAGGAATATGTAGACTGGATTAGTTTGGTAGGAGACTAAAGGTGTAGAGGTCTAAATATATGGTAATAAAAGCAGTATAAATTAAAGTCCTGGAAGTAGGGGCCTAAGCATCAATTTTATTTTTTTAAAGCTCACAGATTATTCTAGTGTGCAGTCAGATCTTAGAAGAAGAGATAGGAAATATATTGGAGAATAATGAATGACAGACAAAGGCAAGAGGGTCCTTCTAAGTGGCTGTGTCTAAGCAAGGCTAGTGCTGGGGTCACTCTGGTCTGGACTGACTACACCCCAGGAAAAGAAGAGGTGCAGCAGAGACACCTAGGGGAAGACTGGAAATACCCATCAGTGAGTGAGCACATGCTTCTGAAATTTGACAGAAAGTACCTTTGAATTTAGTAAGTTTGTGTCCCTGCTTCAAATCACCTGTAAAGTGGGAATTCTCTGGCAGTTCAGTGGTTAGGACTCCACACTTTTACTGCTGAGGCCCTGGGTTCAATCCCTAGTTGAGGAACAAAAATCCCACTAGCCATGCAGCTCAGCCAAAAAAAAAAAAAAATTACATATGAGGCACAATTTTGCCTTTTGTAGTAGGTGAGAAGTGCTCATTCTTTGGAAATTATTCTTATTTCATATATGTGCAGTTGACTATCTTCACACATTTCCATCAGTTGTATCTCTCACTACACTATCTGGTTTTCCACCTGGAGGAACCAGTCATGGAAATTCACCTAATGAAATGATGAAGTCTAATTTGGAAGTTCAGCCACAAAGGAAAGAATTGTCTTTTGGGAAATGCTTTCTCCATTCAGAAGCAGGAGACTAATTATAAGAAAACACCTCAGCAGACTGAACTGAGGCATTAACATATTGGGTTAATGAGCATTTCCACCCTGAGGAAACTCAGAGAAGTTTCAACTGACCTTTGTGAACTTGGTTAACCAAACTCTGCTGCTGCTGCTGTGGCACCCCACTCCAGTACTCTTGCCTGGAAAATTCCATGCACGGTGGAGCCTGGTGGGCTGCAGTTCATTGGGTCGCTAAGAGTCGGACATGACTGAGTGACTTCACTTTCACTTTTCACTTTCATGCATTGGAGAAGGAAATGGCAACCCACTCCAGTGTTCTTGCCTGGAGAATCCCAGGGACAGGGGAGCCTGGTGGGCTGCCGTCTATGGGGTCGCACAGAGTTGGACACGACTGAAGCGACTTAGCAGCAGCAGCATCCTTCGAAGTCTAATTTAAAGGTTGCTTAGAATACATTGTAGACTGAGTGATACTCAACCCTGGTCTCTCATTTAAAACAACTTGAGTTGTACATATTTACTTTATTTTAAATGCTCATTCCCTAACCTTTATCTGAGAGTGCTTTGATGGAACATATTTGGGGTAGGTCACCAGTGTTTGTATTTTTAGAAAATGGGACAAGTGATTCCTATGCCAACCAGGATTTAGAATCAGGATGTGGAATGAAGAAATCTGCTTCTAACCAGGTTTGCCATAACTAGCTATTATACTTTCCATGTATGCAAGCTCAGTCATCTCCAACACTTTGCGACCCCATGAACTGTAACCCACCAGGCTCCTCTGTCCACGAGATTTCCCAGTCAAGAATACTGGAGTGGGTTGCCATTTCCTTCTCTAGGGGATCTTCCCAACCCAGGGATGGAACCCACATCTCCTGCATTGGCAGGCAGATTCTTTACCACTGAGCTGCCAGGGAAGCCCAACTAACTACTTTAATTTTGAGCAATTCCCTGAAGTCTATCTGAGCCTCGGTTCCTTGGTAAGAAAAGAGGGATAGTAATAATCGTAAATACCTCCCAATATCTTCGTGTGAGAGAAAAAACTGACATTCCATATTTCAAAAGAGCGCTCCAAAATATGTCATGTTATTATCAAATCCAATAGTCACCTATTTTACTCAACAGCTTTCCAGCATAAGACTTATTTGGCCTCCCCCTTTTTGAAACACTGCCTTCTCATGACTTCTCTAATGTGACAGTCCCCTGGTTCTCTTACCTCAGGGACTGCTCCTCTTCCATGTAGCTTCCTTGTTCCCCCTGCACTGTTGGGGCTCTAAAGGTTGGACCACCAGGCCTCAGTCATGGTTCCCCTTATCTTTTCTACACACACTTTCTCCCTTGGCAATCCCATCCAGTTTGGGGAGATCTGTGATTTAACATAAGCATCCCAAAATTTCTATCTCCAGCCCTCATGTTTACTAGCTATCTAAATGCCTACTTGACCTCTCCTACTTAGACCTCCACTTGGAGGTCTAAACTATCTCAAACTGAACACATTGGAAAGGAAATTCCTGATTTTCCCTCCCCAAACTGCTGCTCCCACTAATCCTTTCCCTTTCAGTGTGTGGTATGTGTGTGTGATTTACTACAAGGAATTAGCTTATTTGACTATGAAGCTTGTCTAAGCAAATCCAAAATCTGTTGGACAAGCAGACAGGAAGGGAAGATTGGGCGGGCTCACGCTGTGAACTTCACAGCCCTAATTGTTCTCTCTCTCTTTTTCAAACCATCTGACAACAGGCCAGTAATCAAGTCAGTCCATGAATATTCCATACTCCCTACCATCCCTCGCACAACCTCCCCAAAAAATCTACTCAAAGAGATTTCTGAGTCTATCTCCCTCACTTTCTTTTGGGCCACAGACTTTAGTTAGGTTGCTTGCTCAATGAATGCAGCTGTCCCCAGAAAGAGATTTCCTTTTTCATATATGATTTGAGTTGCATGGATATAGAGGACCACACTAGACCAAAATTTTTCCTACTTGAGTTAATTTGCCTTTCTGAATCATTCACATGATACCTAAGTTCACCTGGTTCCTAATTGCATAAAATATTGTTTTAAAGACAAAACCTTTTTTTATTTATAATCCATGAGTTGTGGGATTTTTTACTCTGTAAGATTCTTATCCTAAAATACTTTCTTGGGTTTAAAAAAGAAACATCAAATACATTTTTCTCTCTTGAATCACAAGATACAGAATGCTTAACAATATCTCTAGGGAAAAGACTTCTTATTGAGATATAAGTGACATATAATACTATATTAGTTTCAGGTGTACAACATAACAGGCCTTCCCTGGTGGCTCAGTGGTAAAGAATCCGCCTTGCAGTGCAGATGATGCAGGTTCAATCCCTAGTCCAGGAAGAAGACATCCAGCTGCGACTAGGACTCAATACAGCCAAATAAATTAATAAATAGACATTTTTTAAAAAATAGGTTAAAGATGAAAATGTAAGACATAAAACCATAAAACTCCTAGAAGAAAACATAGGGAAAACATTCTTTGACATAAATCTTAGTAATCTCTTCTTAGATGAACCTCCCAAGGCAAAAGAAATAGAAGTGAAAGTGAAAGTGAAAGTGAAGTCACTCAGTCGTGTCCCGACTCTTTGAGACCCCATGGACTGTAGCCTACCAGGTTCCTCCATCCAAGGGATTTTCCAGGCAAGAATACTGGACTGGGTTGCCATTTCCTTCTCCAGGAGATCTTCCCAACCCAGGGACTGAACCCGAGTCTCCTGCACTGTAGGCAGATGCCTTACCGTCTGAGCCACCAGGGAAGAGCCTCCCAAGGCAAAAGAAATAGAAGTAAAAACAAACAAATTAAATCTAATCAAACTTAAAAGTTTTCACACAGTAAAGGAAACCATCAACAAAACAAAAAAATAACATTTATGGAATGGGAGAAAATATTTGCAAATATGACTGATGAGGGGTTAATTAAACAAAATACATCAAAAGCTCATACAACTCAGTAACTAAAAAACAACCACCCAGTCAAAAAATGGGCAAAAGACCTAAACAGACATTTCACCAAAGATGACATACAGATAGCCAAGAGGCACATAAAAAGATGCTCATCACCACTAACTATTAGAGAAATACAAATCAAAACCATAATGAAGTATCTATCACCTCACACTGATCAGAACTGGCCATCATCTAAAAGTTTATGAATAATAAATTCTAGAGAGCGTGTGGAAAAATGGAACCCTTGTACATTGTTGGTAGAAATGTAAATTGGTACAGTCACTATGGAAAGGAGTAGGGAGTTTCCTCAAAAAACAAAAATAGAACTACCACTCCAAGAACTACCACACAATACAGCGATTCCATTCTTGGTTATATATCCAAAGAAAATAAAAACACGAATTCAAAAACATACCCACACCTCAATAGTTCGCAAGAGTCGGACACGACTTAGTGCACTGTCTCCTTCACCCCGATAGTTCACAGCAGCATTATTTAAAATTGCCAAGATATGGAGCTAAGTGTCCACCAACAGATAAAATGAAGATGTGGTATATGAATACACACACACACACACAATAGAATACTATTCAGCCAGAAACAAAGAACAAAATTTTGCCATTTGCAACAACATGGATGGACCTAGAGGGCATTATGCTTAATGAAATAAATCAGACAGAAAGACAAATACTATATGATATCACATATATGGAATCTAGAAAATAAAACAAATGAATGAATATAACAAAACAGAAATAGACTTCTAGAGAACAAACTAGTGTTTATCAATGGAAAAAGAGGGAAAGGGGGATGTAACATTGGGGTAGGGGATTAAGAGGTAAAACTACTATGTACAAAACAAGTGAGCTACAAGCACATATTATAATAAATTTAAATGCAGTACAGTATAATCTTAAAAAGTAAAATAAAATTTCACAAGGGAAAAATATTGCATAGAACTATACACAGACACAAACGTGCACAAAAGAGTGGAAATAAAACTGGTGAAGCCTGAATAAGTCTGTGGATTGCAACTTTTGATATTATACTATAATTATCTAAGATGGTAGCATGGGAAAAACCGGGTGAAAGATACACAGGGCTTCTCTGTACTATTTTTGCAATATCTTGTGAATTTATATTTATTTCAAAATAAGAAGGAAAATTCTTTTGCACCCAACAACTTGGATCGTAAGGGCATTAGGCAGAATGAGGAAAACAATCTCAAAAGGCCATATATTGTATGATCCCATGTATATAAAATTTTCAAAATTAAAAAATAAACACAGATGGAGTATAGATTACTCACTTTCAGAGGGTAAAAGTTAAGTGGGAGGAAAGGGGCGCATGTGATTTTGAAGAGGTAGCATAAGGGGGCATCTTTACAGCTATGGTATAGTTCTGTATTTTGATTGCAGTTATGGTGACAGGAATCTCCATAGGTGATAAAACGCCATAGGGCTATACAAACACACTGTATCAATTTCCTGGTTTGGGCACTGTACTAAATTTAACAAAAACTTTAACCACTTGGAGAAACTGAGTGATGGGTACATCAGTTCAGTTCAGTTCAGTCGCTCAGTCGTGTCCAACTCTTTGCGACCCCATAAATCGCAGCACGCCAGGCCTCCCTGTCCATCACCAACTCCCGGAGTTCACTCAGACTCATGTCCATTGAGTCAGTGATGCCATCCAGCCATCTCATCCTCTGTCGTCCCCTTCTCCTCCTGCCCCCAATCCCTCCCAGCATCAGAGTCTTTTCCAATGAGTCAACTCTTCGAATGAGGTGTCCAAGGTACTGGAGTTTCAGCTTTAGCATCATTCCTTCCAAAGAAATCCCAGGGCTGATCTTCAGAATGGACTGGTTGGATCTCCTTGCAGTCCAAGGGACTCTCAAGAGTCTTCTCCAATACCACAGTTCAAAAGCATCAGTTCTTCGGAGCTCAGCTTTCTTCACAGTCCAACTCTCAGATCCATACATAGGACCTCTCTATATTGTGTGTGCAACCTCCTGTGAATAGTTTTCAAAAAAATAAGACTTCCAGGTGACTTATGATGGACATCACATTTTTTAGAAATACCCCTTTTTTTGTTAACTCTGTTAGAAATATTAAATAGAGACTTCCCTGGTGGTCCGGTGGTTAAGACTCTGCACTTCCACTGCAGGAGCCACACGTTCAATCCTTCGTTGAGGAAGTTCCACATGCCACACAGTTCAGCCAAAAGTTAAAAAAAAAAAAAGAAATATTAAAGGAAGAGGAACAGAATTATGATCTGCTCAGATTGTTCGTTCATGGGGTTCTCAAAGCAAGAATGCTGAAATGGTTTACCATTCCCTTCTCCAGTGGAACACGCTTTGTCAGAACTCTCCACTATGACCCATCTATCTTGGGTGGCCCTACACAGCACAGCTCATAGTTTCATTAAGTTACACAAAGCCAGAACAATGGACTGGTTCAAAATTGGGAAAGGAGTATGTCAAGACTGTATATTGTCACCCTGCTTATTTAACTTATATGCATTTAACGTTATGCGAAATGCGGGCTGGATGAAGCTCAAGCTGGAATCAAGATGGCAGAGAGAAATAACAATAACCTCAGATATGCAGATGACACCACCCTTATGGTAGAAAGCAAGAGGAACTAAAGAGCCTCTTGATGAAAGTGAAAGAGGAGAGAGAAAAAGCGGGCTTAAAACTCAACATTCAAAAAACAAAGATCATGGCATCCAGTCCCATCACTTCATGGCATATCTGCTGCTGCTGCTGCTCCTGCTAAATCGCTTCAGTCGTGTCGGACTCTGTGTGACCCCATAGACGGCAGCCCACCAGGCTCCCCCGTCCCTGGGATTCTCCAGGCATGAACACTGGAGTGGGTTGCCATTTCCTTCTCCAATGCATGAAGGGAAAAGTGAAAGTGAAGTCGCTCAGTCATGTCTGACTTTTAGCGACCCCATGGACTGCGGCCTACCAGGCTTCTCTGTCCATGGAATTTTCCAGGCAAGAGTACTGGAGTGGGTTGCCATTGCCTTCTCCATCATGGCATATAGATGGGGAAAAATAGTAAACAGTGACAGACTTCATTCTCTTATGGTCCAAAATCACTGCAGATGGTGACTGCAACCATGAAATTAAAAGACGCTTGCTCCTTGGAAGAAAAGCTATGACAAATCTAAACAGTGTATTAAAAAGCAGGACATCACTTTGCCAACAAAGGTCCGCATAGTCAAAGCTATGGTTTTTCCAGTAGTCCTGTACAGATGTGAAAGTTGGACCATAAAGCAGGCTGAGTGCCAAAGAATTGATGCTTTCCGATTGTGGTGCTGGGGAAGACTCTTGAGAGTCCCTTAGATGGCAAGGAGATCAAACCAGTCAATCCTAAAAGAATCAACCCTGAATATTCATTGGAAGGACTGATGCTAAAGCTGAAGCCCCAATACTTAGGGTACCTGAAGTGAACAGCCAACTCCCTAGGAAACACCCTGATGCTGGGAAAGATTAAGGGCAGGAGAAGACGGGGGTGACAGAAGATGAGATGGTTGGATGGCATCATTAACTCAATGGACATGAGCAAACTCTGGGAGACAGTGAAGGACAAGGAAGTCTGGCATGCTACAGTCCATGGGGTCACAAAGAGTCAGACATGACTTAGCAACTGAACGACAAGATGTCAGGTGAGTAAGCAAAGACCAATTCCTGCCCAGAAGGAACCACCACTACACTGAAATGTAATACCACATAAGTGAGATGCTTTTGTTAATATATATCAGAAAACTAATCATTAATCTACTTGTTTTATCTCCTTACCAAAACAGTAGTAGCAACTGCTATCACTGGAAAGCATTATGAGGTTCCAAGTTGTTCTGAAAAATGAAATATATTTGCAAATACAAGCAAATAAAATCTATATATTTTTTACAAATATTTTTTGTACCTGCATTGGGAGGAAAGGCCCTAAAAACACTGAACTAAATGTCATAGACACAGAGGAGAGTAATGGAGAAAAAAGTGTAGGTCATCCTTATACTGGAGTTGGGAGAAGAATCCTTTGCTCTAAACTAGACATGCTAGAGAATAATGAGAACTGCTAGGAGCCATCTCTAGCTAAAATGTGTCTGCTAGTAGCCACACCTCTCCCTAACTCCTCCATTCCCCTGCCTCTCACTCCACACTCATAACTGATTCACAGTGAGGGAAATGATCCAGATGCATAGAGAGAAAACAGGAGAGAGAGAGCACCTATCCACCTTCCTTTCTCAGTTATTATGATTTTCAAAATAATGTTTTACTTATATAAAAGTAATTTACTTATATAAAAATAATATATGTACATATTTTTAAGTTAAATTGTTTTATTAGGCTTCTAATATAACAACACTAGTCTCCTGCTTCAGCCCTCCCCATACCCAGTTTCTGGCCCCAAAGCAATCCAACTTTCTTGGACCTGATGCTTCCCTATGTATTTTTTTTTTATAGCTTCTTTTTTTTTTCTTTGTATTTCTAAACAACACAATTATAGGGGAACTTTATTTTTCATATTCAGTTATTTTTTATTGGCATTCTACTCTTAATCATAGGTGTTTAGATCTCTTGTTCCTCCATCTATTTCCAGGGAATGACTTCCCTCCACCCGCCCCCCACCTCCCACACACACACTCCCTAATACAGATTTTTGGCTAAATATTTAGCATTTATAACAACATTGTAAATAACTGTGACTCTCATCTGAGCCATTTCCTTTCTCATGAGCTTATAATTTTCCTTGGAGTTAAATACTTATTAGGCATAACCTTCTAATTCCTTTCAAGTTCTGTGCCAAAACTCCTTTAAAAGATAGCTGGTACTCTACTGGGTAGAGTACTACTTACTTACTTATTAATTTTTAAATGTTGGCACGTCTGGAGCTCTCCACCCTCCTGCTCTGTCTGGGTTATTTTTATTCTAGGCCTGCTACATTACGGTGCTCTGGGATTTTTCCCATCATCCTGGGAACTCACACCTTTCTCTTATGTTGTGTCCTTATGTACTTACTGAGGTCCTTATATTCTTTTCTGATTTACTTACTTTAATGGAGTGCGTTCTCTAGAGCTTTTGAAGAAGAGCACATTGGCATAAGGATTCTGAAGGCTTTATCTTCTACCCTCACATTTGATTGGCAGTATGGTAGGTGTAGAATTCTAGATTAGATCCCATTTTTCCTTGGCATTTTGAAGGCCTTGCTTTACTGTGGGCCAGCTTTCCTCTCCTCTGTATGTGATCTGTTCCCCTCCCAAACGCAGAGTTTTAGACTCTTCTCTTTAATCACAGTATTCTAAAACCTCACGATGCTTTTGTTTGTTTTGTTCGTTTCATTCATTTTGCTAGGCATTCAGCAAACCCTTTCAATCCGAAGACTCATGCACTTCTCTTCTGAGAAATCTCCTTTATGTTTTCCCCTTGATTAACTTCTCTCTTTTCTATTCTTTTTGGAACTCTGTTATTTGGATATTGGACCCACTCAAATGATTTTATTTGCTTATATTTTCTGTCTTCAGTTCTCTTTTTTCCTACTTTGAAGATGTCTTCAACTTTATCTCCCAAAGCTTCTATTCACTTAATAGAATTTTTTTTCTACAGCATAAGGAATTATAGCCATTATTTTATAATAACTTTAAGTGGAGTATAATTTATTAAAATATCAAATGATTGTTATACTCCTGAAACTAATACTATAAATCAACTATATTTCAATAAAAAAATGTTTTTTTAGTTTAACTAATACCTTTTTATCTTCCAAAAGCTCTTCCTTAACTGATGAATATTCCCTTTAAGAGTATTTTTTCCCTCCCTTCGTAGATTCAATGTCATGTTTTGCTCCTTGGATTATCTCTTTCCTTCTGAACTTTTTTAATGTTTCTTTTATTTTCTCTTTCATGTTAAATGCTTTTCCCAAATCTCTCATAGTCCTTGGGTGCCATCCATATGTAAGAGTAAGGCATGAAAAAGCTAGTTGGAAGCTAAGCGTGGGCTTCACTGTAAAGTAATCAGGCTGGAAAGCAGCTATTTCCCTGGGTGCTCATGGTCTCTACTGCCAACATCTGTAAGTTTGTTTTCCTTGGTTTCCCAAGAGAAGAACCATCCCATTTCTAAGCCTGAAAATCAATCTCCTGACAGCTGTGTGAGGGAAAGAGGCTGGAGTCTAACCATTAACTCTGTAAACTTTCCCTCCGTGCCCACTCTCAGTAGGACCTCCCTTCCTTTGCTGTTTCCCATGTTTCCAAGTCCAGTCTCTGAGTCAACCTTTCTGAGGAGTAAACTTTTTCAGTCTTCTATTGGGCCAGTGAATTGGAGCCTGGCTATGTAAAGAAGCTGAAGCTCTAATACTTTGGCCACCTGATGCAAAGAGCTGACTCATTGGAAAAGACCCTAATGCTGGGTAAGATTGAGGGTAGGAGGAGAAGAGGGGTGACAGAGGATGAGATGGTTGGATGGCATCATCAACTCAATGGACACGAGTCTGAGCAAACTCCAGGAGATTGTGAAGGACAGGGAAGCCGGTGTGCTGCAGTCCATGTGGTCACAAAAAGTCAGACATGACTGAGCGACTGAACAACAAAAACAACATGCAAACAAGAGAAAAAATTCTAGAGATTTGTCTTAGTCCACTCAGGCTGCTATAACAAAGATACCTTAGACTGAATGCTTTAAACAACCAACATTTGTCTCTCACATTTCTGGAGGCTGGGAAGTCTAGATCAAGATGCTAGCAGAGCCCCACAAGGACACACCCTAGGACGGCACATAGTATGGATCCACTGCCAAATACCTTTCAAGGGTGTTTTAGTAGCTGAACTTGAGGGCATTTTTGAAGCATAGTTTTTGTTTAAGAAAATGAACACAAGAGAAGATGTCAGGCAAATAAAGAGCAAGAAATTCCTCTTCATCTCGGAAGTTTATTACAAATCCACTGAACACCCTGGAATGTACAGAATCTGAGAGCAAGGTTAAGAAATAGCTGAACAACAAAAATTAGGAATTTGACCATCCATCAAGGTTTGCCCTATTTCATAGTATCAGGCAAGGTTAAAATTCCAAAGTTGACATGAATGGATTTTAGAAGATTTAAGGTTAAATGTAAATTCTAGTTAAGTCAGAGGCTTTGTTCTTTGGACTAACTGTGAAGAAACTGAGGGAAGGTTTGTTTATCATGTTATAAATAGAGTTTTGTTTATTCTTCAAAATAAAGTAGTGGTTCTCCTTTAAAAAAAAAAAATTCCAGCAGATTTGGTATCTGGTGAGAGCCTACTTCCTGGTTCATAGATAAACTGTTTTCTCACAGTGTCTTCACACGGTAGAAGGAAGGACAAGGGAGCTCTCTTTGACACTAACCCCAAAGATTAAGATTCCACTCTCATGACTGAATCACTTCCAAAAGGCCCTACCTACTAACAATATCATATTGTGGGTTAGGATTTACTAATAACATATGATTTTGGAAGTGAAGTGAAGTTGCTCAGTCGTGTCTGACTCTTTGCGATCCCATGGACTGTAGCCTACCAGGCTCCTCTGTCCATGGGATTTTCCAGGCAAGAGTACTGGAGTGGGCTGTCATTTCCTTCTCCAGAGGATCTTCCCAACCCAGGGGTCAAACCCAGATCTCCCACATTTCAGGCAGATGCTTTATCATCTGGGCCACCAGGGAAATCCTAAGAGGGGGACACAAGTGTTCAGTCCATAACAAGGTCTTAACTGCCTTCTTATAAAAACATTCATGTTCATATAGACATTCTCATATTTTCAGTCCCACTCATACCTGTGCCTGTTGTGCTTAATTCGAGCTTTCCCAGGATACTGCTGTGAAAACTGGCTTGCTCCTTGAGGTTACCCTCTTACAGGCAGTTAGATCTGAGAAAGTGAAAAACAGTGCCGCTGGCAATCAGACTGTGATAGCCCTCCAGAACATAAAAAATGTTTCCAAGGGACGTGAACAAGGTTATTTAAACAGCATTTCTATATAAGGCCATGCCACAGAACGACTAACCATCTTTTCTTCTAAGTGCTTTCCTACCAATGATATTCCCGGCCTGCTTTTTTCTTTCAGTTTTTGGAAGAAAGATTTCTGAAATGTCCCCATTTCTCAACAATATCCCATCCAGAAATGGCAGTTCACATCCCTCCTCAGAATCATGCAGCAAAAACTCAACCCTATAAGAATTCTTTCCTGGTGGGAATGCAAACTGAAACCACCACTATGGAGAACAGTATGGAGATTCCTTAAAAAACTAGGAATAAAACTACCATACGACCCAGCAATCCTATAACTGGGCATATACCCTGAGGAAACCAGAACTGAAATAGATACATGTACCCCAGTGTTCACTGCAGCACTACTTACTATAGATAGGACATGGAAACAACCTAGACATACATCAACAGATGAATGGATAAGGAAGTTGTGGTACATATACACAATGGAATATCACTCAACTATGAAAAGGAATGTATTTAAGTCAGTTCTAACAAGGTGTGTGATCCTAGAGCCTATTATACTATAGAGCCTATTATATACAGAGTGAGGTAAGTCAGAAACAGAAAGACAAATATTGTATATTAACACATATATATGGAATCTATAAAGATGGTACGGGCAATCCTCTGTGCAGGGCAGCAAAGGAGAGACAAACATAAAGAACATATTTTTGGGCTCAGTGGGAGGAGAGGGTGGGACAATTTGAGAGAAAAGAATTGAAACATACATATTACCATACGTAAAATAGATAGCCAGTGAGAGTTTGATGTATGACACAGGGCACAAAGCTGGTGCTCTGTGACGACTTGGAGGGATGCGGTGGGGAGGGAGGTGGGAGAGGAATTCAGGAAGGAAGGGTCACAAGGATGCCTCTGGCCAATTCCTGTTGATGTATGGCAAAAACCATAACAATATTGTAAAGTAATTATCCACCAATTAAAATTTTAAAAAAAAATCTTTTTTCTTTATAAAAATAAAGTTTATTTTGAAATAATTTACAATCACAAAAAGTTGAAAAAATAATATAGAAAGCTCCTACAAACCCTTCCCTGGAGTACTTTAATGATAGCATATTTCATAATAATAAAAAAGTATAATAATAATCATAAATTACCATAATCATAAAATTATTATAGTAATCATAATTTCTGGTTTTATGAAAATCAGAAAACTGATATTGCTATAATACTATTAAACCATACTATAGCTCTTATTCAGATTTCTTTAGGATTTCAGTCATCAAAACTCATCCACATTTTTTTTTTCACTTCTTTAACTGCTTCCTTATCCTTTCTGCTTAAAACATGCTGTTCCATCTGCCTTAGGCACTTATCCCTGTTGCAACAACTCACCTCTCATGTGTGTTAAGTGCATTTTCTAATTTAGCTGTCTGCCTCGTCTTTCAGTTCCAGATCCTGTATCATTTCCAAAGGGAGGTTTTTCCAGGTGCTCCCCTCAAAAGGGTGTATCTGCCTACTGCTGCTAAGTCACTTCAGTCGTGTCCGACTCTGTGCGACCCCATAGATGGCAGCCCACCAGGCTCCCCCGTCCCTGGGATTCTCAAGGTAAGAACACTGGAGTGGGTTGCCATTTCCTTCTCCAATGCATGAAAGTGAAAAGTGAAAGTGAAGTCACTCAGTCGTGTCTGACTCTTAGCGACCCCATAGACTGCAGCCTGCCAGGCTCCTCCGTCCATGGGATTTTCCAGGCAAGAGTACTGGAGTGGAGTGCCATTGCCTTCTCCTATGTACTCTCAAAAGCCTCTTTCTCCTCCTTTCCATTTATTATAATAAAATAAATAATTATCTAATTAGTTTCATGGAAATATATGAGGATTGTGATAGTTAATTTTAGGTGTTAATTGATTGAGCTATTGGATGTCCAAATAGCTGGGAAAACATTATTTCTGTGTATGTCTATGAGGATGTCTCTGGAAGAGATTAGCATTTGAATCAGTAAATGGAGTAAAAAGGTCATCCTCACCAGTGTGTGTGGGCATCATCCAATCATTTGAGGGCCTAATGCAGTAAAGAGCCAGAGGACGTGGGAATTTGCTTTTTCTGCTTGAACTGAGACATTCATCTTCTCCTGCCCTTAGATACCTGTGCTCCTGGTTCTCTGACCTCTGAACGTGGATCTACGCCACCAGTTGCACTGGTTTTTAGGATTCAGACCCAGGCTGCATTATACCACGGGCTCATCTGGTTCCTCAGTTTGCAGACAGCAGATCATTGAACTTCTCTGTCTTCATAATCAGGTAAGCCAATCCCTATAATAAATCTCCTCTCACATATATTTGTAAGTATTCTATTGGTTCTGTTTCTCTGGACAATCCCAATACAGAGATGGAGAAATTAACTATGAATTATTTTAGGGTCTTTCACTTTATTATAAAATAATAAGATGTGATATTCCCTCTCTTTCAAAGTTAATTAGGCAGAACCTCTCTGGTACTTCCTGGTTTCAAATCAGCTCTTCCTTAAAAATCTGTAAATGGCATTGGGACACCACTGGATGAACTATAGAGTTGACTTGGGCTCCAAAATCACTGCAGATGGTGACTGCAGCCATGAAATTAAAAGACGCGTACTCTTTGGAAGGAAAGTTATGACCAACCTTGACAGCATATTAAAAAGCAGAGACATTACTTTGCCAAAAAAGATCCATCTAGTTAAGGCTATGTTTTTTCCAGTAGTCATGTATGGATGTGAGAATTGGAGTATAAAGAAAGCTGAGTGCTGAAGAATTGATGCTTTTGAACTGTGGTGTTGGAGAAAACTCTTGAGAGTCCCATGAACTGCAAGGAGATCCAACCAGTCCATTCTAAAGGAAATCAGTCCTAAATATTCATTGGAAGGACTGATGCTGAAGCTGAAACTCCAATACTTTGGCCACCTGATGTAAAGAGCTGACTCACTGGGAAAGATCCTGATGCTGGGAAAGACTGAAGGCAGGAGGAGAAGGGGATGACAGAGGATGAGATGGTTGGATGGCATCACCAACTCAATGGACATGAGTTTGAGTAAACTCTGGGAGTTGGTGATGGACAGAGAGGCCTGGTGTGCTGCCATCCATTGGGTCACAAAGAGTCAGACACGACTGAGCAACTGAACTGGTCTGGAGTGTTTAATGTCTTTAGTAAAGTTTTTTTTTTACTTTCTTTGACCTTGAGAAATTTCTCTTTATTCAATATTCAGAATTTCTGGTGCATTACTGGAGAATATGGAGTAAATGCACATGGAAGGGTATTTACTCCCATTCGTTTTTTCCTGATGAAGTAAAGAGAAGGTAAGTGAATTAATTAGCAAGTGCCATCATTCATTCTGCTATACACCTAGCAATCTGTATTCAACAAATCCTAGTATAGCAAAAGTTCTGGTTTAGGTCATCCTTGGAATAGATGAGTAAAGATAAACACCTTACCAGATAGAACTTATAGCACAGAAGGAATGTGGAAAGTCATGTGGGGTTGTGAGGAGCTGATAAGATCATGAATATAAGGCTATTTTTATGGCACCAGGCATACAGTAAGTACCAGTCTGGCCTGTTGTTATCTGTTGTTGTTCACTCTCTAAGTCATGCCCAGCTCTTTTGCAACCCCATGGACTGTAGCCCATCACACCCCTCTGTCCATGGGATTTCCCAGGCAAGACTACTGGAATGGGTTACCATTTCCTTCTCCATAAAAAAAAAATCTTTCCCAATTCTCCCTTACTGAGATGCTTCCAAGAGTCCTCTGGGGTGGGTTCTCCCTTCTACAGAGAACCAAACAACTTTGTTTGACTCCAGGTGTGTTCCTGATGATTTCTGTTGCATGAACATTGACAGAAATCAGCTTTCTGTGGATTGTTAAGCCCTGTGTGTCTATTTTCCAGGTTCTAAAATGCTGTTGGCCTCTCTCTCTGGGGTGGCCATAAGTTGGATCCTCCTCTTCCACTTGCTGTGAGCCAATATTCTAGTGCCTAAAATTAAATTCAGATTTCCATCACTTGCAACAAGTTTCTGAGTGTGTTAATGGCAAAAAATCCAGGAATGAATAAATCTGAGATAGGACCTCTCATGCTGCATGGATAAGCCATGACTTTGAATGCTGAGCATATGTGTATCTCCAGACCAAGTCCTCGGACGTGGGGTAGCTCATCTTGGCCACTCCTGTGCCGACGCAGCCTGGCACTCTTGGTCGCTGCCCCTGACCTTGGTAGAGGGGTAGCTCCTCTCGGCCATGCTTCTGCGGGGTCCATCGAAGGTCAGGGGTGGTGGCCGAGAGGAGCTACTGCACACCTGAGGTCAGGGGAGGCAGCTGAGAGGAGCAACCCCATGTCCAAGGAGCGGCAGCTGCGTGGGCACAGGAGGGCCGAGAGGAGCTACTCCACGTTCAAGGTCAGGAGGGACAGCCATGAGGAGATACCCCTCATCCAAGGTAAGGACCAGTGGCTGCGCTTTGCTGGAGCAGCTGTGAAGAGATACCCCACATCCAAGGTAAAAAAAAAAACCCAAGTAAGATGGTAGGTATTGAGAGAGGGCATCAGAGGGCAGACACACTGAAACCATAATCACAGAAAACTAGCCAATCTGATCACACGGACCACAGCCTTGTCTAACTCAGTGAAACTAAGCCATGCCGTGTGGGGCCACCCAAGATGGGAGGGTCATGGTGGAGAGGTCTGACAGAATGTGATCCACTGGAGAAGGGAATGGCAAACCACTGCAGTTTTCTTGCCTTGAGAACTACATGAAAAGGCAAAATGATAGGATACTGAAAAGGGAACTCCCCGGGTCAGTACGTACCCAATATGCTACTGGAGATCAATGGAGAAATAACTCCAGAAAGAATGAAGGGATGGAGCCAAAGCAAAAACAATACCTAGTTGTGGATGTGATTGGTGATAGAGGCCAAGGTCCGATGCTGTAAAGAACAATATTGCATAGGAACCTGGAATGTCAGGTCCATGAATCAAGGCAAATTGGAAGTGGTCAAACAAGAGATGGCAAGAGTGAATGTCGACATTCTAGGAATCAGGGAACTAAAATGGACTGGAATGGGTGAATTTAACTCAGATGACCATTATATCTACTACTGTGGGCAGGAATCCCTTAGAAGAAATGGAGTAGCCCTCATAGTCAACAAAAGAGAGCGAAATGCAGTACCTGGATGCAATCTCAAAAATGACAGAATGAGCTCTGTTTGTTTCCAAGGCAAACCATTCAATACCACAGTAATCCAAGCCTATGCCTCAAAACACTAATGCTGAAGAAGCTGAAGTTGAATGGTTCTATGAAGATCTACAAGACCTTTTAGAACTAACACCCCAAAAAGATGTCCTTTTCATTACAGGGGACTGGAATGCAAAGTAGGAAGTCAAGAAACACCTGGAGTAACAGGCAAATTTGACCTTGGAATACGGAATGAAGCAGGGCAAAGACTAATAGAATTTTGCCAAGAGAACGCACTGATCATAGCAAACACCTTCTTCCAACAACACAAGAGAAGACTCTACACATGGACATCACCAGATGGTCAACACCGAAATCAGATTGATTATATTCTTTGCAGCCAAAGATGGAGAAGCTCTATACAGTCAGCAAAAACAAGACCGGGAGATGACTGTGGCTCAGATCATGAACCCCTTATTGCCAAATTCAGACTGAAATGGAAGAAAGTGGGGAAAACCACTACACCATTCAGGTATGACCTAAATCAAATCCTTTATGATTATACAGTGGAAGTGAGAAATATATTTAAGGGACTAGATCTGATAGAATGCCTGATGAACTATGGATGGAGGTTTGTGACATTGTATAGGAGACAGGGATCAAGACCATCCCCATGGAAAAGAAATGCAAAAAAGCAAAATGGCTGTCTGAGGAGGCCTTACAAATAGCTGTGAATAGAAGAGAAGCGAAAAGCAAAGGGGAAAAGGAAAGAAAGACGCATCTTCGCATCTGTGAAGAAACTCTGCTATTCAGAGTTCCAAAGAATAGCAAGAAGAGATAAGAAAGGCTTCCTCAGCGATCAATGCAAAGAAATAGAGGAAAATAAGAGAATGGGAAAGAATAGAGATCTTTTCAAGAAAATTAGAGATATCAAGGGAACATTTCATGCAAAGATGGGCTCAATAAAGGACAGAAATGGTATGGACCTAACAGAAGCAGAAGATATTAAGAAGAGGTGGCAAGAATACACAGAAAAACTCTACAAAAAAGAGCTTCACGATCAAGATAATCATGATGGTGTGATCACTCACCTAGAGCCAGACATCCTGGAATGTGAGGTCAAGTTTTGGCCTTAGAAAGCATCACTACGAACAAAGCTAGTGGAGGTGATGGAATTCCACTTGAGCTATTTCAAATCCTGAAAGATGATGCTGTAAAAGTGCAGCACTCAATATGCCAGGAAATTTGGAAAACTCAGCAGTGGCCACAGGACTGGAAAAGGTCAGTTTTCATTCCAATCCCAAAGAAAGGCAATGCCAAAGAATGCTCAAACTACCGCACAATTGCACTCATCTCACACGCTAGTAAAGTAATGCTCAAAATTCTGCAAGCCAGGCTTCAGTAGTACATGAATCATGAACTTCCAGATGTTCAAGCCGGATTTAGAAAAGGCAGAGGAACCAGAGATCAAATTGCCAACATCTGCTGGATCATCAAAAAAGCAAGAGAGTTCCAGAAAAACATCTATTTCTGCTTTATTGACTATGCCAAAGGCTTTGACTGTGTGGATCAAAAAAAACTGTGGAAAATTCTGAAAGAGATGGGAATACCAGACCACCTGACCTGCCTCTTGAGAAACCTATATGTAGGTCGGGAAGCAACAGTTAGAACTGGACTGGTTAGAAGCAACAGTTAGAACAACAGACTGGTTCCAAATAGGAAAAGGAGTACATAAAGGCTGTATATTGTCACCCTGCTTATTTAACTTCTATGCAGAGTATATCATGAGAAATGCTGGGCTGGAAGAAGTACAAGCTGGAATCAAGATTGCCAGGAGAAATATCAATAACCTCAGATATGCAGATGACACCACCCTTATGGCAGAAAGTGAAGAGGAACTAAAAAGCCTCTTGATGAAAGTGAAAGAGGAGAGTGAAAAAGTTGGCTTAAAGCTCAACATTCTTAGAAAACTAAGATCATGGCATCTGGTCCCATCACTTCATGGGAAATAGATGGGGAAACAGTGTCAGACTTTATTTTTCTGGGCTCCAAAATCACTGCAGATGGTGATTGCAGCCATGAAATTAAAAGATGCTTATTCCTTAGAAGGAAAGTTATGACCAACCTAGATAGCATATTGAAAAGCAGAGACATTACTTTGCCAACAAAGGTCCGTCTAGTCAAGGCTATGGTTTTTCCAGTGGTCATGTATGGATGTGAGAGTTGGACTGTGAAGAAAGCTGAGCGCTGAAGAATTGATGCTTTCGAACTGTGGTGTTGGAGAAGACTCTTGAGAGTCCTTTGGACTGCAAGGAGATCCAACCAGTCCATCCTAAAGGAGATCAGTCCTGGGTGTTCCTTGGAAGGACTGATGCTGAGGCTGAAACTCCAATTCTTTGGCCACCTCTTACAAAAAGGTGACTCATTGGAAAAGACTCTGATGCTGGGAGGGATTGGGGGCAGGAGGAGAAGGGGACAACAGAAGATGAGATGGCTGGATGGCATCACCGACTCAATGGACATGAGTTTGAGTGAATTCCGGGAGTCGGTGATAGATAGGGAAGCCTGGCATGCTGTGATTCATGGGGTCGCAAAGAGTCGGACATGACTGAGCGACTGAACTGAACTGAACTGAGACCAAGTCCTTCTACAAAGTATCACATGTGCCTAACAAACTCCATTTGTATGACAAATTCAACAACTGTTGTTGCTGCTCAGTGGCTCAGTCATGTCCAAGTCTTTGTGACCCCATGGACTGCAGCACGCCAGCCTTCCCTGTTCTTTACTATTTTCCGGAATTTGCTCAAACTCATGTCCATTGAGTTGATGATGCCATCCAACCATCTCGTCCTCTGTTGTGCCTTTCTCCTCCTGCCCTCAATTTAGCCCAGCATCAGTTTTCCAATGAGTAGGCTCTTCGCATCACCTGGCCAAAGTATTGGAGCTTCAGCTTCAGCATCAGTCCTTCCAATAATCAGGTTGATTTCCTCTAGGTTTTAACAATATCAAAACCCAATTCATTCTCTGTTGCCATCACACTTGTTCCCCTTTCCGCATTCTCTATGACAGTTAATCTACCATTTAATCAGCCACACAAGCCAGACCACTGGAAACTCATTCTATATTATTTCCACTTTTTCATCTCCAAACATTCTATCACCATGTTCTGGCAAATTTACCTCTTAAATACTTCTTGAATTTGTCTAGTTCCTCTGTCCTTAACACTCCTGTTTTGTTTCAAAGTCTTTATCATCTACCACCTAGAATAATACAGCTTCTAACTGTTTTCTCTACCTCCTGGGAAGCAACCCTTATTTCATACTGTTGTTGCTAGAAGTTACCATTAAAATGCAAATCTGATGTTTATGCTACTACTTATCAATGGCTTCCTCCTGGCTACAGGATAATGTCTAAGCTCCTTATCAAGACAAGCAAAACCCTCCTGGACCTGGTCCCTGTCCATTTCTCCAGTCTAAAAACACATCCAACTTCAAATTTTACACTTTATCCCAGAAATACCAAATCTATTGTTTCTCTTCTCCTTTGTATATGTATTTCTTCTGGCCAACAAACATCCCCATCTTTGTAACATGGCTGATTCCTACTAATCTTCCAACAAGCCCTGCCTGCCCTGCACTCCCCAGCTCAGATAACATTTGTCTAACCCAGACAGTTTCTCATGGCTGGGGGCTTTCTTTTATTCTTCTTTGTATTTCCCAGTGAGTAGCACACACACAGGCACATAATATGCATTCTGTAAATAATTCTCACTTAAAAATAAAATGTTATAACTATATGATATTTTTTGTAAGCCTCACAGTAACCACAAAGGAAAAACCTGTAGTAGATACACAGAAGATCATAATAAAGGAGTCAAAGCCTACTGTCAGTTATCAAATTATAATAGAAGACAGCAAGAGAGCACTCAAGGAACAAAGGATCTACAGAAAGTCAGAAAACAATTAACAAAATGGAAATAGGAAGTCCCCACCTATCAAGAACTACTTTCAACATAATGGATTAAATTCTCCAATCAAAAGACATGGAACGGGAGTTCCCTGGTGACCTAATGGTTAGGATTCCAGGCTTTCACTGCTATGGTTTGGGTTTGATCCCTGTTCAAGAAACTGAGATTCTAAGAGCCACAGTCCCACCCCTCCCCCCAAGAAAAGACATGGAAGGGATGAATGGATAAAAGAAACCCAATGATGTGCTGCACAAAGAGTTTCAGTTTAGCCTTAAGGACACACACAGGCTGAAAGTGAAGAGATGGAAAAAGATATTCTAAACAAATAGCAATCAGAAAAAAAAAAGCAGAGACAAATTCTAGCAAAAATAGATTCTAAGCTAAAAATAGTCAAGAGACAAAACAGTTATTACGTAAAGATAAAAGGGTCAATTCATCAGGAAGACACATCAATATTAAATATTTATGCACCCAATATCAGAGCACCTAAATATATAAAGCAAGCACTAACTGAACTAAAAAAGAAACAAACAGCAAGACAGTAAAAGCTGGGGAATTTCTCTTTAAAGAATTCAGCAAAAAGTTTTTATTGATGTATAGGTGATTTATAATATTAGTTTCAGGGTACAAAAATGATTCAATTATATTGTTGTAGATTATTTTCCATTATAGGTTATAAGATATTGAATATGGTTCCCTGTGCATTATAGGTTATAAGATATTGAATACAGTTCCCTGAAAATCCTTACTGCCTATTTTAAGTATAGTAGTTTATATCTGTTAATCCCATACTCCTAATTTACCACTCCCCCTGTCCCTTTGCCCTTTAGTAATCACAAGTTTGTTTTCTATGTCTGTGAATCTGTTTCTGTTTTGTATGTTGACTCCTTTGTATTATTTTTTAGACTCCACATTTAAGTGATATCATATTTGTCTTGGTCTGATTTCACTAAATATAATAATCTCAAGGTCCATCCATGTTGCTGCAAATGGCATTGTTTCATTCTTTTTATGCCTGAGTAATATTCCATTGTGTGTGTGTGTGTGTGTGTGTGTGTATATATATATTTGTTGCTATTCAGTTGCTCAATTGTGTCTGACTCTTTGTGACCACATGGACTGCAGCATGCCAGGCTTCCCTGTCCTTCACCATCTTTTGGAGCTTGCTCAAACTCATGTCCATTGAGTCAGTGATGCCATCTAACCATCTCACCCTCTGTCGTCCCCTTCTCCTCCTGCCTTCAATCTTTCCCAGCATCAGGGTCTTTTCTAATGAGTCAGCTCTTCTGATCAGATGGCCAAAGTACTGGAGCTTCAGCTTCAGCATCAGTCCTTCCAATGAGTATTTAGGGTTGATTTCCTTTAGGATGAACTGTTTTGATCTCTTTGCAGTCCAAGGGACTCTCAAGAGTCTTCTCCAGAACCACAGTTCAAAAGCATCGATTCTTCGGTGCTCAACCTTCTTTATGGTCCAACTCTCACATCCATACATGACTACTGGAAAAACCATAGCTTTGACTATATGGACTTCTGTCAGCAAAGTGATGTCTCTGTTGTATATCTAGATATACATATAGATAGATATCACTTCTTAATTCACTCATCGTGGATAGACATTTAAGTTGTTTCCATGTTTTGGCTATTGTGAATAGTACTGCTATGAACATAGGGGTACATGTATAATTTTGAGTTATAGTTTTGTCCAGGCATATTCCCAGGAGTGGGATAGCTGGATCACATGGTCATTCTATTTTTACTTTTCTGAGGAACCATACTGTTTGGAAAGCAGTTTTTAAGTTGGACGCATTTATGTCTCAAGTTGCGGTTTTGTTCATAACGAAGAAGGTTAGATATATGTATACAGGGAACTGAAAATCTCAGTCTCAATGATTTTAATTTTAACCTCTAATTTTCAGAGGTCCTTACAGAAATAAAAATTAATTAGCCAAAGAAACAACAAATGTTAATAGTGATAAGCTTAGAAAATGTGACTGAATTACTTGTTGTTGTTGTTTAGTTGCTAAGTCGTGTTCGACCCTCGCAACCCCATGTTCTATAGCCCTCCAGACTCCTCTGTCCATGGGATTTCCCAGGCAAGAATACTGGAGTGGGTTGCCATTTCCTTCTCCACTGAACTACTTAGTTGTACTCAATAATGTTTTGTTTTTCCTTGAAAAATGAGACCTCTCGATCAGTTTAATATTACAGAGCCAGATAAATTAACAAAAGCTCAGTAGTTTCTCCCTCCCACCCCATAAGCCTGGCTGTTTTGTTTTGTGAGTCTTCCTTCTTTTTGTAAGCTAGCAAAGACTAAGAGATGAAAAATTCCTTAAAGTGCAAATTTTTGGAATTATAATTGTAACAAAATTTATAATATTTGAAAATTTTAAAAAATACAAGTTCATCTTCCATAATCAATGAAAGAAAAAAAGTAGGAAGTGGGTTTTTCCAGGTCAATTGTACCTAAAGAAACATGACAAGTAGGCTTGACTATAGACCTTGCTTCAATCTTGTTTTTCAACAAACTGAAAAAAAGGACATGTGCAAGACAGAAATTTGTGTCTTTGATGACATTAAGGAATAACTGTTCTTTTTGCTAGGTATGAAAATGAAATGTTTTTACATAAGATGTCCATATTTTATAGAGAATTGTGTAGGAGTTTTACTGGGATTTCCTCAAAAAGCTTGAAAAAGGAAAAAAAAAAAAAAAGAAAGGAGGGAGAGAAGGCAGAACAACCAAAGGAAAAAAGAAAAGACAAGTAGTGTATGGTTTGGTAATTATTGAAAATGGGACGATGAGTATATGAGGGTACATTTATTCTTCTCTCTATTCTTATATACATTTGGAAAATCTATAAAAGTCAAGAAAAATATCCAAAAGACATCAGATTAAAAGTAGAAACAATAAATTTAAGTGAGATTACTGTCCAAGTAAACTACCCTTTGAATATGCCAAACCTCATCATTTTTATGAGTAAATCAATGACACACAATCCATAAAAATTCTCAAAGGGATTTTACATCTGTGAAGCACAGAAAAATCATGACTTACATTCCTTTTGATGTTCCTCCTTAAATCATTTTTCTTTTCTTAATGGCTTCAAAGTACCTGAAAAACTTATAGCTTTAAGGGTAATGAGCTAAGCTTGTTTTGATGTTACCCTTCCCCTTAAGACTTCACATCAATTTTCCTATTTCAAAACAGATTTAACATTTCAAAACATATTTGAGGGGGAAGTTGAATATGAGAGGAATGCCTGGTAAGTAATCTTTACTATTAAACATACTTTGAACACACAAAATGGACTAAATCTTGTACAAATATTTATACTGCGTAAGTATTTCATGCAGCCTTTTCTTTTGTGCTTCATTCCTACAGTAAATGTTAGGTGATCATTCTGTCAGCACTGCACTAGGCAAGCTTTAGGGATTAGCAGTCAATGAGACAGACATTTCTTACCTTCACTAAGCATACAGTCTACTGAGGAAGACCCCAGAGAATTCCTAACCACTACTGCTAGGAGGTGGTGTTTTACTGTGATTAGTGACCATTATAAATAATCATATCTTTTGATTTTTTCACTCCCATTGCCAACAGGAAAAGCAATGCTAGTCAGTTTAGACTAATCGAAGTTCAAAACAGGTAAACTCTGGATATTCCTGATCAAAGTGATGCCATGTAGGGCCCTGTGGGGCTCCTGGGAACAGAGCCTTTCTGTGCCCCCATCCCCACTTCTTTGATCATAGGAAACAGATTTCATTTAGCCTTCATGACCTTCTTTGAGTTCCAGTGGGCAGATTCATGTAGCTATTAATTAAGGAAGGGAGGGGATATAAGACCAGGAGAAACATTCAAGAGCAGCCTTGGGGCAAGGACCTGTTTCCCCAAAACAGATACACACAACAATGTGTTTGAGTTGTTTTGCACATACTGAAACCCTCTCTAGGTGGAAGAAGTTAATGATTATGACAGTATGTTACCTACAAACATGTAGACAGCAGATTAATTGGACCTGAAGGTTGACAATGCTGATTCTTACTTACCTCACCAGAACCCATCAGAAGAATGTCCATAAATTGATCACACCCTCTTAGAAAATATAAACCTTCTCACTATCTTCCCCAAGGGAAGGACACATGATTTTGAGGGTGTCTCCCTTTGCCTGGCAAGGCAATAAAATGAGCCTTTTCTACTTCACCCAAAACTCTGTCCCAAGATTTGATTCAGCATTGGAGTACAGAGAAGCTGAGCTTTTGGCATCAAAAGCAGCTCCTATAGTCACCATTTAGAATTTGGTACCACTTGGTATAAGACATGAGAAGAGCTACATGAAAATACTCCAAGAAAATTACAGCTCTAACCGATTTATATAGGTTTTCAGTGTGGCCTGATAAGATTGCTACACACTTGGTGCACTTGGCAGTCCCACGGATCTCTCTTTTGCTTCAATAGTGTTTGGATGGAACAGATGGAGAGATGCCTTTTGTTCCAGCCTCTGACCACCCTCCAACCTTTTTTTCCAGTGGCAACCTCTGGAATCAGCCACTCAGCCAGCTATCCTTGGTCACCAGGACCAGACAACACCATTTTTTGAGCTTAATTCCTCATTACCAATCAACCATGAGCTCCCAGATTCACCAGAATTACTCTACCAAGGTGGAGGCCACCATCAACCATCTGGTCAACCTACATCTGTCCTTCTACAACCAGTCTCTGTCTGGGCTTCTATTGATATTTTGACTGCAAGGATGTGGCTCTGGAGGATATAGGCCACTTTTTCCATGAATTGGACAAGAGAAGCACAAGGACATCAAACCTTGAAAAGGCAAAACCAGCACGGCAGCCACACCCTCTTCCAGAATGTGCAAAAGCCATCTCAAGACGAGTAGGGTAAAACCCAGGACACTATGGAAACCGCCACTCTCAAGGAGAAGAACCTGAACCACCCTTTCAGATCTGCATGCCCTGGGCTCTGCCCCTGCAGGCTCCCGCCTTTGTGACTTCCTGGAGAGCTACTTCCTGGAAAAGCAGGTGAAACTCATCAAGAAGATGGGTGACCACCTGACCAACCTTCACAGTTCTGGCTGGACCCCAGGCTGGGTTGGGCAAGTATTTCTGGGAAAGGTTCACCCTCAAGCACAACTGGGCTTCCCAGGTGGGGCTAGTGGTAAAGAACCTGACTGCCAATGCAGGAGATATGAGACTCGGGTTCAATCTCTGGGTTGGGAAGGTTCCCTGAAGGAGGGCATGGCAACCCACTCCAGTATTCTTGCCTGGAGAATTCCATGGACAGAGGAGTCTGGCAGGCTATAGTCTATGGAGTCACAAAGAGTTGGACACAACTGAAATGACTTAGCATGCAAGCACAGCTAGGAGCCTCCAAGCCCAGAAGCCATTGAGGAGCCCCTCTGCTGTTAGGACTTCTGCCTGAAGCCCCCCTCTGCAGCCACTAGGCAGCTTTGTAACCACCTGGATCCCTCTCCCAAGCCTTGGACCAAATGGAATGGGTGTATAAATTTAGCCCTTGTCTTAGTCAGTGATGAAAAATGATTCTTCTATAAGAAATTATCCCCAAAACTTATCAACTTAACACAACAAAGGTGTGTTTCTTGCTCTCATTACATCTGCTTTGTGTCCTGATAGCTCTCCAGACAAAGGAAGAGAGGGCTAGAGAAACAAGCACCAGAAATGAACTGCCTCCATGTAGGACTAACACAGCATGTCTACTGACATTTCAATGACCAAAGCAAGTTATATGGCTCTACCCAACTTCAGTGATATGAGGGATGAAATGTATGCCTTATGTAGAGAGCACCAGAAACTGGGAGATTGTTGACATTAGTAATGCCCACCATAGACCTAAACAATTATTGAGTTTTCTTCCCAGGGATATCAAATATACTTTCTTACTGGGGAAATGCTTTTTTCATCCTTTATTAATCTCAATTTCCCTTGACATGGCTTAGCCTCGTCACAGGAGAGTCATCACATTCCAGTGCTGTTTAATTACCTATCTCCTCTAATGTAAAGACTAGCAAGGTAATGACCATGTCCATCTTGCTCATACTGTATCCCCAGTACCTAGCACAGTGCTGGACATAAGGTAGATAAAGAGTGAATAATTTTATTGAGGTTTTATGCAAGACACTGTGCTAAGCAGGGAGATGGAACAGACTGGAATATAACAAAACCAGAATTCAAAGCCTGTGGAGAGATGATATGATAAACAGGGGTGAAGTCAAATTTTGTCAGGACAGAAGCTTATGCAAATTGGGGGGACCAATTTAAGAAAAAGAACAAAATTATAAATGCTAAATTAAGTACCTTATCCTAGAAGAGGTTCCTGCAGTGGCAGGGACTTGAAGCTTAAAGCTTCATCATTTCCACAATAAATGCATCTTTGATGGTAAGAGGACTAATGCACCAAATACTATAAAATCTTAGAAGAGTGATCAGAGATCTCTGCTGCTGCTAAGTCGCTTCAGTCGTGTCCCACTCTGTGCGACCCCATAGATGGCAGCCCACCAGGCTCCCCTGTCCCTGGGATTCTCCAGGCAAGAACACTGGAGTGGGTAGAGATCTCTGCTAGGAAAAATCAAAGATTTCATAGAAAGGAGATAAAGTGCAAGCTTGATCTTATAGATATAAACAAAGGAAAGGAATTGCAGGTGGAAGAAACATACTGAAACACACAAAAGAGAAAGAGTTAGACCTATTTAGTTCAGTCGCTCAGTCATGTCTGACTCTTTGTGACCCATGGAATGCAGTACACCAGGCTCCCCTGTCCAGCACCAACTCCCAGAGCTTGCTCAAACTTGCTCAAACTCATCCTCCAATCAGTAATGCCATCCAACCATCTCATCCTCTATGGTCCCCTTCTCCTCCTGCTTTCGATCTTTCCCAGCATCTGGGTCTTTACAAATGAATCAGTTCTTCGCATCAGGTGGCCAAAGTATTGAAGCTTCAGCATCAGTGTCTATCTATGGAATAGTGAAAAGTACTGTACTGTTTAACTAATGAGAGGTTGGGTGGGGAAAGCCTTAAAGGCTAGTGGTTCTCAGAGTGTGATCCTGCACCAGCAGCAGCAGCATCACCTGAGAACTTGTTAGAAACTCTTAATTGATGCTTTTGAACTGTGGTGTTGGAGAAGACTCTTGAGAGTCCCTTGGACTGCAAGGATATCAAATCAGTCAATCCTAAAGGAAATCAACCCTGAATATTCATTAGAAGGACTGATGCTGAAGTTGAAGCTCCAATACTTACTTCGGCCACCTGATGCAAAGGGCCAACTCATTAGAAAAGACCCTGATGCTGGGAAAAATTGAAGGTAGGAGGAGGGGACAACAGAGAATGAGATGGTTGGATGGCATCACTGACTCAATGGACATGAGTTTGAGCAAGTTCTGGGAGACAGTGAAGGACAGGGAAGCCTGGCATCCATGGGGTCACAAAGAGTCAGGCACAACTGAGCAACTGAACAATAGGCTCCATCTCAGACTTACCCAACTAGACACTCCCAAGCTACAGCACAGGCCTCTATATTTTAACAATCACCTCCTAGTGATGCAGATGCAGTTAAAATTAGAATGCCTTAGGAAGTTACTTGAACGTCAGATGAAGTTATTCTCAGAAATTTTATTTCAGGCTGTTATACAAAATGGAGAGAAATAAGAAAAAAGAAATATGACAGAAAAAGTTTTCCTCATCTCACATCACATCTCACAAAATAAATTACAGATCAATTAAAAAGTTAAAGTAAAAAATGCAACCAGATCTTGTGTAGGACAAAAGGTTATTTCAATGTAAGGCAACAATAGAACTTGGAAAAGAATAACAGACTTGATTTTACAATTTTAAATGTTTGTGCCATTAAAGAAAGTAAAAACAAACCAGGAAGAAACACACGTAACATACATCTCAGATAAAACATTTAAAACCTTAATTTTTTTAAAAAAAGGCAAACTTCACATAGTTTTGGAAGTTTTGGCCACAGCAATCAGAGCAGAAAAAGAAATAAAAGGAATCCAAATTGGAAAAGAAGAAGTAAAACTCTCACTATTTGCAGATGACATGATCCTCTACATAGAAAACCCTAAAGACTCCACCAGAAAATTACTAGAACTAATCAATGAATATAGTAAAGTTGCAGGATATAAAATCAACACACAGAAATCCCTTGCATTCCTATACACTAATAATGAGAAAATAGAAAGAGAAATTAAGGAAATAATTCCATTCACCATTGCAATGAAAAGAATAAAATACTTAGGAATATATCTACCTAAAGAAACTAAAGACCTATATATAGAAAACTATAAAACACTGATGAAAGAAATCAAAGAGGACATTAATAGATGGAGAAATATACCACGTTCATGGATCGGAAGAATCAATATAGTGAAAATGAGTATACTACCCAAAGCAATCTATAGATTCGATGCAATCCCTATCAAGCTACCAACAGTATTCTTCACAGAGCTAGAAAAAACAATTTCACAATTTGTATGGAAATACAAAAAACCTCGAATAGCCAAAGCAATCTTGAGAAAGAAGAATGGAACTGGAGGAATCAACCTGCCTGACTTCAGGCTCTACTACAAATCCACAGTCATCAAGATAGTATGGTGCTGGCACAAAGACAGAAATATAGATCAATGGAACAAAACAGAAATCCCAGAGATAAATCCACACACCTATGGACACCTTAGGAGGCAAGAATATACAATGGATTAAACACAATTTCTTTAACAAGTGGTACTGGGAAAATTGGTCAACCACTTGTAAAAGAATGAAACTAGAACACTTTCTAACACCATACACAAAAATAAACTCAAAATGGATTAAAGATCTAAACGTAAGACCAGAAACTATAAAACTCCTAGAGGAGAACATAGGCAAAACACTCTCCGACATACATCACAGCAGGATCCTCTATGACCCACCTCCCAGAATATTGGAAATAAAAGCAAAAATAAACAAATGAGACCTAATTAAAATTAAAAGTTTCTGCACAACAAAGGAAACTATAAGCAAGGTGAAAAGACAGCCTTCAGAATGGGAGAAAATAATAGCAAATGAAGCAACTGACAAACAACTAATCTCAAAAATATACAAGCAACTCCTACAGCTCAATTCCAGAAAAATAATTGACCCAATCAAAAACTGGGCCAAAGAACTAAATAGACATTTCTCCAAAGAAGACATACAGATGGCTAACAAACACATGAAAAGATGCTCAACATCACTCATTATCAGAGAAATACAAATCAAAACCACTATGAGGTACCATTTCACTCCAGTCAGAATGGCTGCTATCCAAAAGTCTACAAGCTATAAATGCTGGAGAGGGTGCGGAGAAAAGGGAACCCTCTTACACTGTTGGTGGGAATGCAAACTAGTACAGGCACCATGGAGAACAGTGTGGAGATTCCTTAAAAAACTGGAAATAGAACTGCCTTATGACCCAGCAATCCCATTGCTGGGCATACACACTGAGGAAACCAGAACTGAAAGAGACACGTGTACCCCAATGTTCATCAAAGCACTGTTTATAATAGCCAGGACATGGAAGCAACCTAGATGTCCATCAGCAGATGAATGGATAAGAAAGCTGTGTTACACATACACAATGGAGTATTACTCAGCCAATAAAAGGAATACATTTGAATCAGTTCTAATGAGGTGGATGAAACTGGAGCCTGTTATACAGAGTTAAGTAAGCCAGAAAGAAAAACATCAATATAGTATACTAACGCATATATATGGAATTTAGAAAGATGGTAACAATAACCCTGTATACAAGACAGCAAAAGAGACACTGATGTACAGAACAGTCTTTTGGACTCTGTGGGAGAGGGAGAGGGTGGGATGATTTGGGAGAATGGCATTGAAACATGTATAATATCATATATGAAACAAGTCGCCACTCCAGGTTCGATGCACGATACTGGATGCTAGGGGCTGGTACACTGGGACGACCCAGAGGGATGGTACAGGGAGGGAGGAGGGAGGAGGGTTCAGGATGCGGGACACGTGTATACCTGTGGCGGATTCATGTTGATATATGGCAAAACCAATACAATATTGTAAAGTTAAAAAATAAAATAAAATAAAATTTAAAAATAAAAAAAGACAAACTTAGAAAAATGGACAAAGGACATAAACTGATCATTCACAAAAGAAATAAAAATGGCCAGGAATCATATGAGAAAATATTCAAGTTTACAAAAAATAAAGTGCTCAGGTTTTTGGCAAATTATGCTCAGAGCGTGAGACTCTTTGCCAGTAATTTATTTAACAGAGGCTCACTGTGGGAATTATCTTATTATTCACAAACCAATAGAAAACAGGTTAATATCTCTTAAGTCAATAAAGAAACATACTCCAAATCAAAGATAGATTCATTACACTACTGTCCCAGGCAGAGAAGAGGTGAAAGAAATAAAGTCCACATTTAGTTGAGGTGTACCTTTTCTATGAGCTTGTTCTCAGAAGAGTCGGCTTAGCCAACAGTGAGCTGATGTCCAGCTGCTGCCAGCGCGAAAGGCTCTCGAGGCCAGAGCACGACGCTAGCGGAACCAAGGCGTTGGCGGGCAAAACCACCTCCTCTTACCCAGGACCTTCGCCTGGTTTTCATCTCTGCAGGCAGAGAAGGGGCCTTAAAAGTGGTTCCATACCACCCCCTTGTGGCCCCCACAGTATCTGGTCAAGAAACAACCCTCCAGGAGAGGGGGGAATGAAACTCTGTTCTTTACAAATTCCAGAAACCTGTGTCAATTCCCTATTCCGTGCCATAACTAACTATACTAGGATTAAAATGTGCCTCTAAACCTCTTCGTACTTTATTCAGGCCATGTCAGCATTCGTAAATATTTATTTGAGCTGAGCACACACGTAAACGTTATGAGATTGTAAAAATTGTCTCACACACTAGTGTCTCTTTCAAATATGATTTTATCTCCTGGGAGTTAGCTGATGGGGTCCAATTAAGGTCTATGATTATTACTATCTGGTGCTTGATTGGTTAGTATGTGATAACCAAGAAAAGCACACACACGATGAAAGAAAAAAACACGTATTGCAGTCCTACTAGTGACCTTGGGCACATGATAATCCAGAAGGGCCGCATCATCCACTTAACAATCATTAATGAATAAAACCTAGCCTCTACACCCCCACAAGCTCACTTTACTAATTTGTAAATTTGGACTAACAACCTTAACTCTTTGTCAAAAATATTAAACGTGTGATCACACCCCGTTTCCAAGTTTACTTCAGTCAGTTCAGTTCAGTTCAGTCGCTATCCTCTCTACATCTGCTCCTAGAAACTCAAGGTCAGAAAAAGTGAAATCATCTAATCCAATCCGCCATCATGTCACATTCATTCCACCAACATTTTTTGAGGCAGGGAATTAGGATAAAGACTAAGAATGATCCGCGATCTTTTAAATTTCCCCTCCTGCATTGCGGACGGCTGCCCTTTTCGTCCCCAACAGGCGGCATTCCACTCTTTGCGGTTTGAAATGCCACATGCCTTGCCTAACCCGACCAAGACCATTCTCGCCTGTCCCCGTGGAGGAACTTGGTGGGAAAAGGGCGTCTGGCGCGCGTTGCTGCTCCCCCCACTTCCTCTGGGCGGGAGGGAGAGCAGGGCGGTGGTGGTGGAGGGAGTTCCCTCGGCAGCCTCGCTAGGAGTAATTCTAGAGGGTGGAATCACCCGCTCTTTCCGGGACGCGCCGTACCCCTCCCGGAAGGCACCCGCGAAGGCGCGGAGGTGCCTGCAGGGGGCGCGGGCCGCCGGGCCACCCCCGGGGCTGGAGGCCGGTGGTCCCTCCTAGCCCGGGAGCGAGGCGAGGCCACGCCGCTCGCTCCCCGGCCCCGACTCTCACCTCGTCACCTCCCCGCCCTCTCGGCGGGCCCCTGAGGCGTGCGGCGCAGGCGCGGAGCGCGGCGGTGAGTGCGGCCGCGGAGCCTGGGCCGGGGGCCTCGCAGGCTGGGCGTAGGGCGCGCGGGGAGGGAGTGGGGCCCGCCCGGCGGAGCGCCGGGGAGCTCCAGGGCCAGAGCGGCGCCGCCTGCCGCCGAGCGCCTGCAGGCAGGGCTGCGCTACCCCTCCGCCCGCGCTCGGGCGTCTCGGCCGCCGCCTGGGCTGGCCGGGCGGGCCCCGGGGACTGGTGAGTGTGAGGGCGGAGCGGCCCGGGCCCCGGACTGCTGCAAGGGCCGGGGGCGCAGCTTCCTGCGGGAGAGGGCAGGGAAGACCGGATGGCGCCTTTAAAACTGAAACCCTGCCTTCGTTTTCTGGCGGGATGGCGCGCCCCTCCCCCATCCCGAAGGCAGTTCCACCCCTTGCTGAGGGCATCTCGGCCCCGGCTGGCCTCGGTCCCCCGCTGCTTTTTTTTCCGAATGGTGCCTTTGGGGTCGGGACTTGGGACTCCTGGCTAGTCGCCGGGCCCGGATGGGGCCAGTACGTGGCGCGCGGTGGAGAAGCCGGGTCCCGGTGGCTCCTGCGCGGCCTCTCTGGGCCCCGGGCCCCCATCCGTGCCACGCTGGCCCTCAGGCCCTGCCGGCTGGCGTGGTGACCCTCCGGCGGCGCATCCTTTGCCCGCGCCGGGAGTCGCAACCTTCAGGCTCTTAAGTCCCTAGCCATATAGTCTAAGGCACTTATTAGGGTACTTCTAACCATTGTGGTTTTGTTTTTCAGTACAACCTAGGGACAAGAGTGATTTGAGGCAGTTTATCTCTAAGCAAAGTGATAAAGCAAAGACTGACACTAAATGGGACGTGTGGTGGGTTCTAGTTCAAGTTTCCTCCTGCAGCATTTCTGTGTTTTCATGTCTTTCAAAAGACATATACTTGTTTCAAAATGAGGCTGGGGAAGAACATGCTTCTAAAACTCTGTAGTATAAAACCAGCTTTTTATTGTAAATGCTTGTCATATATATTTACACTGCATGAAAGGTCTTAAAAAGGTTGACGTCCGATACAAGTGCTGACTGCCGAAAAGAGTCTGCCAATCTGTATTGTGGTTTGTACTTAGACGTTCTTATTGTTGAAAAAATGACAGTTGGAAAGATGATGACAAATGTCTTCTAAGTTGCTTTTTTTTTTTTTTAATGAGTGTTTTGGATGGCATGGTTAGCTTTTTGTAAATTTAAAGTATGTATGAATCCCTTAGCATGAGATAATGTCTACATGTCTATACTTTAAAATGTTAAGTCGCTAAGCCTTGTACAGCTCTTTTGCAACCCCATAGCCTGTAGCCCACCAGGCTCCTCTGTCCATGGAATTTCCCAGGCAAGAGTACCAGAGTGGGTTGCCATTTCCTTCTCCAGGGGATCTTTCCAACCCGTTTCTCTTGTGTCTCCTTTATTGCAGGCAGATTCTTTACCACTGAGCTACCAGGGGAGAACATATTAACAGTGTTTTTTTCTGGATGAATAGATTCTAAGTGATTTAATTATTTTTTCTTCTGAGTTTACTACAGTGACATATATTAATTTTATCTGTAGTTTTTTTAAGTGAGGAAGAGGAGTGAAAAATTGCATGTTCAGAATCTTCCCATTAAAAGAGGAGGACTAGTGAGCAAATGTGTTTATGACATCCTTAGGTAAAAAGCCAGAGTTCATGAGGGCAGTTATACACACAAAAGGCACATAAAAGCATTTGCTGAAATGAAGGGTGGTTAGCATTTTTGGTCTTGAGTGGGCATTTTACCATCTTGCTTAAAGGAGGCCCTGTAAACTTTTGGATATTGTTCAGCCCTAGGTAGGACTCAAACATTTCCTGATCAAGGTAATCCTGTTCTTTTCACCTGACAGTCTGAATCCAAGCCAGCTTGCAACATTAATTCTAATGCCATTCTTGGTTTCCTTGCTTCTTTGAAAGAGTTTGAAGTGTTTGAAATGCTCGGCTGACAGTTTTCAGTGTTCTGTCTGATATGTGTAAAACATTTAGAACATGAAGCATAAAGCTTTCAGCTGTATAAATTCTGTACAAAAGAAGTATTAGAAATAAGTCTTAAGATTTTAGTTTATTACATAAATATGAAAACAGCTGATTTTTTTTTTTAATACACTTGATGGGGTGAGTTCAGGGAATGCTAATTTGCATTGTTAGATGAGGCATTATACATGTTGACATCATTTCTGCAAATATCATGGTTGTCAGTTTCTTTGAGTGATTCCCTCACCCTCCTCCCAGTTGGTGGCTGACTAAGGACTGGGAGCAAGATGTAACTTGCTGGTGACAGTGATTAGAAATGAAGATTTAATCACACAATTGTAAACCCAGAAGTCAGAAGACACACTGTTTCATTGCTGGCTCTTCTACTTAGTTGACTTCACCTTCAATGAATTTGTTTCCTCAGTAAAATTGGAGTAGATTTGATAGTAGCCCTTCTATCTACCTCACAGGATTGTTGTGAAAAATCAAATAAAGAAAATTCGCAGTAAATTCAGCAGCACTTTAAGTGTATGATTACATTATGTATAGTGCTGATGATTTGTTACTGTTTAGTAGGTAAGTTGTGTCCAACTCTTGTGACCCCATGAGCTGTGTATTTCCCACCATTCTCCTCTGTCCACGGTATTTCCCAGGCAGGAATTCTGGAGTGGGTAGCTGTTTCCTTCTTCAGAGGCTCTTCCCAACCCAGGGATCAAACCTGAGTCTCCTGCATTGGGAGGCGGTTTCTTTACCACTTCTTCCTAGGAAGCCCAGTATTGATATACCCAGCACTTAATAAAGCAGCAAAAGTAGTATGTGCACCTCAAGTTCCAACGATGCCAAGTTCTACCTGCTGTGTACCTGTATCACCGTGGTGATAAGAAAAGAAGCTTATAAGTTCACAGAAAAACTTTACAATGCGTTTTTTCTCTGACATTCCTTATTTTCCCACTGCTATAGTAGAAAGAACACTAATCTGAAATGGAGGAAAGAGTTCTGATTCTAACACTACTACTTCAGTTGGACTGATTAATTTATCTCCCTATTTCTATAAATAAAAGAGATTAAAAGCATAGACTTGAAAATCTTATGTTCAAGTTAGATCTCTGTTCAACCCTGTCACTTATTTACTATTCCCCTGACTTAAGTTTATGCCTCAATTTCCTTATCAATTGTTGTATAGCCATTATGTTGTGTCAAACTCTGCGATGGTTCCTTTGTCCATGGGATTTTCCAGGTAAGAATACTGAAGTGTGTTGCCATTTCTTTTTCCAGGGGATCTTCCTGACCCAGGGTCCCAACCTGTATCTCCTGCATCTTCTACAGTGCAAGCAGATTCTTTACCACTGAGCCACCTGGTAAGCTCTCTTTATCAGTAACAAAGGGTAGATAATAGTGATTTGGAGAGCGTGTTATAGATTTTTCTAATCATAGGTTTAAATAATAAAGTATGTTCACAGCCTGGTACATAGTTGGTGCCCAAAAAATGATCATTATTATTCTTCTATTAACAATCTATAAGGAGGATTTAAATAGTTTAAAATCTGTAATTTGGGAATTCCCTGGTGGTCCAGTGATTAGAACTCCGTGCTTCCACAGCAGGGGGCACGTGTTCTAACCTTGGTCAGAGAATTACGATCCCACAAGCTACCCCAGTGCAGCCAAAAAAAAGAGATAAAAAAAAGCCTGTACTAATTTGTCAGCTTTGATTGTATTGGTTTTCATTGTGACTGAATAATGAAAGAGAAGGAGAAGGAGATTCAGTCCCTGGGTGGGGAAGATCCCCTGGAGTAGGAAACTGCAGTCCACTCCAGTATTCTTGCCTGGAGAATCCCATGGACAGAGGAGCCTGGCAGGCTACAGTTCATGGGGTTTAAAGACATTGGACTCAACTGAGCACACACAAATAAATTAATGAGATTTATATTCCTGTGTATTTATTTATGTTCCTTTTTTGGTGTTAAGATAGCTTTAGAAGGTAAATTCACTTGAAAGAAATATGACACATATTTACATATAGTCACGTATTTATCAATTTATAAAAGTTTTAGTACTTAATAGAGTATGTATTTAAAAGAATATTGTACTTGAGTTAATTCTGTATAGCTTTCCAGTTAACTAACATCTGGTACCTTGAGTCTCAGAAATGAACTACATTTTTGCTCATAAGACTTTTGTCCTATTTTTCCTACAGACATATTTCACCATCTGTGAAAACTTCCCTGTAATTCAGTTTTCCTCACTCCAGTATTAAGAATTACACCAAGTAAGTGGGATATGGTAAAACTAGTCAATTTTATAACAGTCTATGGATATTTATTCAATAGCTGCCACATCTCTTTTGTTCTCAATAGAATGTTGAGTGTGACCTCATGAGTAAGCAAAGGATTTTTTCTTGAAAATTGTATTCTGAGCCTCTGAATGATGAGGGTGATTTTTCCCCCCCTCTGAAGCCAGAGGATTAATATAAATTTGTGACAGTATTTTTTTTAAGGGAGTGTGTGGCTTCAGTATTCTTGCCTTGAGAACCCCATGAACAGCATGAAAAGACAAAAAGATAGGACACTGAAAGATGAACTCCCCAAGTTGGTAGGTGCCGAATATGCTACTGGTGATCAGTGGAGAAGTAACTCCAGAAAGAATGAAGGGATGCAGCCAAAGCAAAAACAACACCCAGTTGTGGATGGGACTGCTGATAGAAGCAAGGTTTGATGCTGTAAAGAGCAATATTGCATAGGAACCTGGAATGTCAGGTCCACGAATCAAGGCAAATTGGAAGTGGTCAAACAGGAGATGGCAAGAGTGAATGTCGACATTTTAGGAATCGGTGAACTAAGGTGGACTGGAATGGGAGAATTTAACTCAGATGACCATTATATCTACTACTGTGGGCAGGAATCCCTTAGAAGGAATGGAGTAGCCATCATGGTCAACAGCAGAGTCCAAAATGCAGTACTTGGATGCAATCTCAAAAATGACAGAATGATCTCTGTTCGTTTCCAAGGCAAACCATTCAATATCACGGTAATTCAAGTCTATGCCCCGATCAGTAATGTTGAAGAAGCTGAATGCTTCTGTGAAGACCTACAAAACCTTTTAGAACTAACACCCAAAAAAGATGTCCTTTTCAGTATAGGGGACTGGAATGCAAAAGTAGGAAATCAAGAAATACCTGGAGTAACAGGCAAATTTTGCCTTGGAGTATGGAATGAAGCAGGGCAAAGGCTAATGGAGTTCTGCCAAGAGAATGCACTGGTCATAGCAAACACTCTCTTCCAACAACACAAGAGAAAACTCTACACATGGACATCACCAGATGGTCAACACTGAAATCAGATTGATTATATTCTTTGCAGCCAAAGATGGAGAAGCTCTATACTAGTCAGCAAAAATAAGACCAGGAGCTGACTGTGGCTCAGATCATGAGCTCCTTCTTGCCAAATTCAGACTTAAATTAAAGAAAGTGGAGAAAACCACTAGACCATTCAGGTATGACCTAAGTCAAATCCCTTATGATTATACAATGGAAGTGAAAAATAGATTTAAGGGACTTGATCTGACAGACAGAGTGCCTGATGAACTATGGATGGAGGTTCATGGCATTTTACAGGAGACAGGAACCAAGACCATCCCCAAGAAAAAGAAATGCAAAAAAGCAAAATGGCTGTCTGAGGATGCCTTACAAATAGCTGTGAATAGAAGGGAAGCTAAAAGCAAAGGAGAAAAGGAAAGATATACCCATTTGAATGCAGAGTTCCAAAGAATAGCAAGGAGAGAGAAGAAAGCCTTCCTCAGTGATCAGTGCAAAGAAATAGAGGAAAACAATAGAATGGGAAAGACTAGCGATCTCTTCAAGAATATCAGAGATACCAAGGGAATATTTCATTCAGAGATGGGCTCAATAAAGGACAGAAATGGTAGGGACATAATAGAAGCAGAAGATATTAAGAAGAGGTGGCAAGAATACACAGAAGAACTGTACAAAAAAGATCTTCACAACCCAGATAATCACAATGATGTGATTACTCACCTAGAGCCAGACATCCTGGAATGTGAGGTCAAGTGGGCCTTAGAAAGCATCACTATGAACAAAGCTAGTGGAAGTGATGGAATTCCAGTTGAGCTATTTCAAATCCTAAAAGATGATGCTGTGAAAGTGCTGCACTCAATATGCCAGGAAATTTAGAAAACTCAGCAGTGGCCACAGGATTGGAAAAGGTCAGTTTTCATTCCAATCCCAAAGAAAGGCAATGCCAAAGAATGCTCAAACTACCACATAGTTGCACTCATCTCACACACTAGCTAGTAAAGTAATGATCAAAATTCTCCTAGCCAAGGTTCAGCTATATGTGAACTGTGAACTTCCAGGTGTTCAAGCTGGTTTTAGAAAAGGCAGAGGAACCAGAGATCAAATTGCCAACATTACTGGATCATGGAAAAAGCAAGAGAGTTCCAGAAAAACATCTGTTTCTGCTTTATTGACTATGCCAAAGCCTTTGACTGTGTGGATCACAATAAACTGTGGACAATTCTTCAAAAGATGGAAATACCAGACCACCTGACCTGCCTCTTGAGAAACCTATATGCAGGTCAGAAAGCAACGGTTAGAACTGGACATGGAACAACAGACTGGTTCCAAATAGGCAAAGGAGTACGTCAAGGCTGTATACTGTCACCCTGCTTATTTAACTTCTATGCAGAGTACATCATGAGAAACACTGGGCTGGAGGAAGCACAAGCTGGAATCAAGATTGCCGGGAGAAATATCAATAACCTCAGATATGCAGATGACACCACCCTTATGGCAGAAAGTGAAGAGGAACTAAAGAGCCTCTTGATGAAAGTGAAAGTGGAGAGTGAAAACGTTGACTTAGAGCTCAATATTCAGAAATCTAAGATCATGGCATCCGGTCCCATCATTTCATGGCAAATAGATGGGGAAACAGTGGCTGACTTTATTTTTCTGGGCTCCAAAATCACTGCAGATGGTGATTGCAGCCATGAAATTAAAAGACATTTACTCCTTGGAAGGAAAGTTACGACCAACCTAGACAGCGTATTAAAAAGCAGAGACATTATTGTGTCAACAAAGGTCCGTCTAGTCAAGGCTATGGTTTTTCCAGTGGTCATGTATGGATGTGAGAGTTGGACTATAAAGAGAGCTGAGTGCCAAAGAATTGATGCTTTTGAACTGTGGTGTTGGAGAAGACTCTTGAGAGTCCCATGGACTTCAAGGAGATCCAACCAGTCCATCCTATAGGAGATCAGTCCTGGCTGTTCATTGGCAGGACTGTTGTTGAAGCTGAAACTCCAGTACTTTGGCCACCTGATGCGAAGAGCTGACTCATTTGAAAAGACCCTGATGCTGGGAAAGATTGAGGACAGGAGGAGAAGGGGACGACAGAGGATGAGATGGTTGGATGGCATTACCGACTCAATGGACATGGGTTTGGGTGGACTCCGGGAGTTGGTGATGGACAGGGAGGCCTGGCGTGCTGCAGTTCATGGCGTTGCAAAAGAGTCAAACAAGACTGAGCGACTGAACTGAACTGAACTGTGGCTTCAAAACTGTCAAAATATTCCCAACTGTAAGAAATATACCTATAAAACTCTTAATTTGGTGCCATAGGTACCATTTTTCTTTTATAAAAGATAAGCATTAGGCTTATGTAATTATTCAATTTTCACAATTACATCAACATTTGAAAAGTTCTCAACCTCAGGGAGAAAGAAAACAGATCTCAGTGTCCTGCCTTTAAACTTGATCAGAAAAGTAAATCCAAAATATAAGCAAGATTGTTTAACATTTCACTCATGAAGTCAATTTTTATGTGATGCACACATTTCCTATCGCCAGCCAATTTTTTTATTAGAATAAATTTACATAACAATATTAACACTTGTTACTGTGATGTATTTGTTAAATTTTTCCATCTTTTAGATTAAAAAGATATGAATGAATATCCTAAAAAAAGAAAAAGGAAGACTTTACATCCTTCTCGTTATTCAGGTCAGTGTACGATTAAAATATTTAAAAGTTAGGCAATGTTTAATTCCCATGCAATTGTGTTTCCATCCATTTTCTCATAAATGATCTGATTAGAGTTAAATATCTGGGTCAACTTGTGCATAAGAGGAACCTAAGTAAATTCTCTGAAAATATATTTCTCAATGTCTGCTGTGTACTAGGCATACATAAAAATTTCACAAACATTTATTTTAATCCTCATAGTTTATAGATATTTAAGATTAGATATCCAAGTTACATACTTACATAGCATAATTGAAATTTGTCTGTGTTTCCCAAGCTTGTGCTTAAGTCTTAATAATAACTTTGATCAAAGCTATTTTGCATCATTGAAAAAAAACTATCCTGTACATTATTTTCAGAAATGTTTTAAGTTTCATTTTGATTGCATAATTTTAGATCTTTTCTTTGAGATTGGCTCTACTATCTTGGCAAATAAGAGGTCTTGACCTATATGCTATGCACATGTATACTTGGGGCAGTCTCAGGTATACCTGTTAACCAACCCAGCCTACTTGTTTTTCATATCTGAGGAAATTAAACCTGGTCTACCTAACTGGCCCTTCCGAGGCAAGAGTTGAAATGACTGTCTTCAGAAGCTCTAACTGGTCCTCAGACCTTCCTCTGTGTATTATGCTTTCTCTGCAGTACATGGCAGATCTGCTTGGTAGTTAATTCAGTGTCTTTTGCAATTAACACATTTATTGCATATTCATATTTTGTGGGACTCTTGACCATGGGAATTGTATCTTAGTGTGTTTCAAAGTATTATATTTTAAATTGTATAATTTATGGTTCTTTCAAAGCTCAAAGTCAATATCTGAATTATGAAAGCCTTCAGAATTGAGGGAAATAGTAACACTTTATTACCAATACTATGAAAATTTCTTTATGTTGGATAAAGAGATGGCTGTCAGTAGATGTTTATGTGTTCCGTGTGCTTCAAAATTCTTAAATTTTGTTTTATGTTCAGATTCCTCTGGAATAAGCAGAATTGCAGATGGATTCAATGGAATTTTTTCTGATCATTGTTACAGTGTTTGTTCTATGAGACAACCAGACTTAAAATATTTTGACAACAAAGGTATATTTAAATTTTCCAAAATATTTTCATTCAAATTGCTTTTATAATTTTTCATTTCCTTTTTGAAAATGTGAGTAAAAGTGATGATTTCAAAATGAGCAAGTATCTAAACTTGTTTTAAGAAAACAAGAGACTTTTGGGTAAGTGAATTTTAATCTTTAACATTATTTCAAACATATACATCAAAAACACATCCTCCTCTATCAGTTTTAGTCAGCTAGGAATTGGTGGCGAAGCAGGAGTGACCCAGAGTTTTGAGTATTTATGATGAAAAGTTAAGAACAGTGGTATTTCAGGGAGTTCCCTGATGGTCCAGTGGTTAAGACGCCTTTCTTCCACTGCAGGGGGTGCAGGCTTAATCCCTGGTTAGAGAACTAAGATCCTAAGTGCCGTGTAGAGTAGCAAAAAAAACCAAAACACACAAAAAGAACAGTGTTACACACAGTTCTTCTGTTCAGCTGTACATTTCAGTTTGGAGGGCTAATGGAAGGAAAGAACACAAGGTGAAGGATGTGGTCATTTAAACAACATTCAGTCAGAGACATCAGTATGAACTCATATTTGGCTTAATATAGACACAAACAGTTACATACAGAAACATTTACGGGATGTCAGTATATTTGTAGTAGTACACATGCACATATTTTTTGCTCTGTTAACTGAGAGTCTAACAGAAATGACATCCCAGTAGCAATGAGCACATCTAGTGCCCTGATCTTGGTTTCTAATACCATTTTCCAATAAGAAGAACGAGGGCTTCTTGGAGAAATGGCTGATTCTAATTCTGGAGCAGGAAACCTAAAAGATGAGCCTGGAGCATTTTGTTGTGCGAGAAAATAAGAAAGTACTTAACATATAGAGTCATTCAATACAAGTATGCCAAAGGAGCATAAGGAGCCAACTAAAGAGCTCCCAGTAGCCAAAGCTAAAACAGTATGAGAGGGGGAGAAATTGAACTATAACCCAAAGTATAAAATAAATATCCATGAGTCCATACTGGTATAAATAAATGATAGAATAAATAAATAAGGGAGAATAAACAAATCTGTACAGAAGAACTCCAGATTATTTACATAGCTAATGCTCCCTCAAGGAGGTGAAGCATAACTGTCCACTCCTTAAGTTTTGGACTGTGCTCAGTAACTTAATTCCAAAGTGTAGAGTATGGAAAGTAAAAGAGTGACTTTACAGTGGAGAAACCTGATAAAGCCCCAGGTTATCAAGTTCAATGTCAGCAGTCATAATAATGTTAATAGTTTCCACTCTCTATATGATGTGATTTTTAAAACAAGGCAGTTTGCCTCTGTGTTTACCTTCAAATAATCCATAAGGGAAAGGGAAGTCGCTCAGTCGTGTCCAACTCTTTGCGAACCCATGGACTGTGGCCCACCAGGCTCCTCCATCCATGGAATTTTCTAGGCAAGAGTACTGGAGTGGGTTGCCATTTCCTTCTCCAGGGGATCTTCCCAACCCAAGGATCGAACCCGGATTTCCTGCATTTCGGGCAGACGCTTTACCGCCTGAGCCATCCCAGTCTAATGATGAAAAAGCAAAGTTAATTGATGAGGCATCCCGCAAAATACCTGACCAGTCTCCTTAGGATTGTCATGGTCATCAAAAGCAAGGGAAGTCTGAGAAACTGCCACAGCTAGCAGTAGCCTAGAGATATGACAAATAAATGTTATGTATCCTAGGTGGGACCTTGGAACAGAAAAAGGATATTAGATAAAGACTAAGAAAATCTGGATGAAGTATGGACTTTAGTTAATGATAGCTTACCAGCATTTGGTCATTGTTATAACAAACAATGTAAGATGTTAATGGAGAAACTGAATGCAGTATATGTGGGAATTCTCTGTATTACCTTCTTATTTTTTGTAAATTTGAAACTTCTGAGAAATAAAGTCTTTTTAAAAAAGACGTGATATTGAAGCCCAGTTTTCTCTAGTGACTGGCATTTCAGTTTGTCTATGTAATGTTTAATGTTTTGATTGATATAAATAATAAGTATTTTTCCAAATTCTTTTTTTTACAGATGATGATTCTGATACAGAGACATCAAATGAATTGCCAAAATTTGCAGATGGAATCAAAGCCAGAAACAGAAATCAAAACTACTTGGTTCCCAGTCCTGTACTTAGAATTCTAGACCATGCTGCCTTTCCTACAGGTAAGAGAAACTAATTGCATCTGCACATTTTGTATAGTTCAGCGAAAAAAATAAAAAGTAAAATACATTTCTTTTTGCCAATTACTATTTAATAATAGTAAATAATAGGTCTTATTTAGTAATAATAATAGTCTTGCTTTGTTTTTCAGAAAAATCTGCTGATATTGAAATTTGTGATGAAGACTGTGACTCCCCTGAATCAGTCCACCAGCAAACCCAAGAGGAGAGCCCCATAGAAGTTCACACTGCTGAAGATGTTCCAATTGCCGCAGAAGTGCATGCAATTTCTGAAGACTATGATATAGAGACAGAAAACAATTCCTCTGAGAGTCTCCAAGACCAAACTGATGAAGAGCCACCAGCTAAACTTTGCAAAATTGTTGACAAGAGCCAAGCTTTGAATGTGACTGCCCAGCAGAAATGGCCTTTACTGAGAGCTAATAGCAGTGGCCTCTATAAATGTGAACTTTGTGAGTTCAACAGCAAATATTTTTCTGATTTAAAGCAGCATATGATCTTGAAGCACAAGCGTACTGATTCAAACGTGTGTCGAGTATGCAAAGAGAGTTTCTCTACCAACATGCTTCTGATCGAACATGCCAAACTCCATGAAGAGGACCCCTACATATGTAAATACTGTGATTATAAGACTGTAATTTTTGAGAACCTCAGCCAGCACATTGCAGACACCCATTTTAGTGATCACCTTTATTGGTGTGAGCAGTGTGACGTTCAGTTCTCCTCAAGCAGTGAACTCTACCTGCATTTCCAGGAGCACAGCTGCGATGAACAGTACTTGTGTCAGTTCTGTGAACATGAAACGAATGATCCAGAAGACTTGCATAGCCATGTGGTAAATGAGCATGCATGTAAATTAATAGAGTTAAGTGATAAGTATAACAATGGAGAACATGGACAGTATAGCCTCTTAAGCAAAATCACATTTGACAAATGTAAAAACTTCTTTGTTTGTCAAGTATGTGGGTTTCGGAGTAGACTTCATACAAATGTTAACAGACATGTTGCTATTGAACATACTAAAATTTTTCCTCATGTTTGTGATGACTGTGGGAAAGGCTTCTCAAGTATGCTAGAATATTGCAAACATTTAAATTCACATTTATCTGAAGGGATTTATTTATGTCAATACTGTGAATATTCAACAGGACAGATTGAAGATCTTAAAATTCATCTAGATTTCAAGCATTCAGCTGATTTACCTCATAAATGTAGTGACTGCCTGATGAGGTTTGGAAATGAAAGGGAATTAATAAGTCACCTTCCAGTCCATGAAACAACTTGATTATTCTCTTTAACTTCCATAATGTTGATATGAAATAATAAATTCAACTATTTTGAAAATGTTAAAATGGATGATTTTAAACACACCTTGTGAGAATTGTCTTTAACAAGATCTTTTTAATTGCCCATTTTCTTGGCATTGCTGCCTTTTCAGTATATAGTTGTATCCTAAATGTGGTATTTTCAATGCATTCGTAGTTTTAACCACTTTGGGTGACTGTCATCGTGTTTCTTGCATGTGCTCTGATTTTGTTGATAGGAAACATACACTAAAGAAACTACAGTTTTCCTTCCATAAATACAGGTGTTACAGACTTTTTCTTCTTTAAACTCAAAACAAGATCAATCTTTCATGGATGAAGTCATTAAAGTACTGCACTTCCAGAGCTAAAGTGCTGCATAATGCACAGTTAAGTCCACTGATAATCCCGTTAACAAGATCCAGACCCTGGTTTTGCATTCCCCAGTAGTTCCTATCCCCAAGACAGTGGACTCTCCATCTGTGTGAGTCTTTCAGTGACACTAGGAGCCCCGTGTTACGGTAAGAGGGAAAGATGTGATTTTCTTGGCAATCTTTTTTTTTTTTGTAATCCTTATTTTAGCCCCTATCCATGTGCTAAATAATCTTAGATGGGGAGGAACTGATAAAGGGGTTAAACGATAAAGGACATTTCATAACTCATTTATAAATGAAGTAGGTCATTTATAATCTGTTCATATTTCATTTTCAGTTATGCAATTGCAAAGTCATGCCTGAACTTCTGATACCAAATCATTTGTTTTCTGAGAAAACCCACTGAAGTATTAGAAATAGGAAGGTATGAGAGGTTGGGGTTGCTGTTATGAGAAAGTATAAATTACTTTTGATAATGGTAAATCAATCTTAGCATCTGTATTTTCTGTGGCTGCCATAACAAATTATCACAAACTGAGTGGCTTAAAAAGTAGAAGTTTATTGTCTCACAGTTGTAGAGGCTAGAAATTCAAAATTGAAATGTTAGCATAGTTGGTTCCATAAAGGAAGAATCTGTTCTCGGCTACTCTCCTTGACTTATATATGGTCATCTTCACGTTCACATGGTCTCCCTGTGTCCAAGTCTGTCTCCTTTTTACAAGGAACCAAGCAGTCATTGGATTAAGGCCTACCTTGCCAAGCTCATTTTAACCTAATAAAGACACTATCCCCAAATAAGGTCATATTCCATTACTTCAACATATGAACTGGGGAGACTGAGGGAGACACAACCACCACAATTCAGTAACAGCTTCTTAAGTACTATCAAGAAAATGGTATTTTGTGCATCATTGGCCTCAAATATAATAAACATTGCTGCTAGCAAACTATTTGTCACTCAGGAATATTAATATAGTTGAAAAGACTGGTTTATGACCTATGGTTTTCTCATAGGACCCATTGGAGTTTATTCTGTTTTGTAAATAGTGACAGCAATAAGTTTTTCAAAACCATTTTTATTTCCACCCTTTTGTCATATATGCATACTTGTATTCCTAGAAATTACCATTCCATCTGATTATAACATTCCAGGTAGGGCTGTCTGATAAAAACATTTCTTACAAGACTTAAAATTGTAATTAAATTGGAAGAAAACCTTAGAAGCCATCTGATCTACACCCTTTTGTTTTCTATGTTTCTTATAGAAACAGGTTATTATTAGGCCGAGGTCACAAAACCAGTTAGAGCAGACAGGAGTGGAATCCAAGTTATTCCAGTCTAGTGATGTTTCCATTACACCATGTTATAAAAATCTGAGCTTTGTCCTTGGGATATTTTTCATGACTACCTATCCTAGCCAAGAATTGGCTTCTTGGTAATTCGGTTTTTATACTTTTTCAATATCCATTCAGCTTCAGGAATTTGATTTTCAGAAAACAAACCTTAAGTAATGACTTGGTTTGTTTTTATTTTCTAATTGTGTATCTTATAGCATTACATTTTTGATCAGGCATTAGTAATCAAATTAGAGATTGTAATGGAACAACTCAAGGCATTAAATCCAAGTTTTAGAACCATATAATTTGGTGCTTTTTTGATGAATCTGCAGCTTGAGGCCACATTTTACTTCCAGTTTGTCCAATAAAATCTTTTTGCATTGACTCAGCCTTCAAATAAACCTATGAGTGACCATTAAATTGCTGCAGTAGCAAGTTATGTTTTTAGTTTAATGAACTTTTTTGGAAAAACAAACTTACCTAAAAAGAAAATTTTCTAACTGCTTCTGGATTTTTTCTACTCAAAGACGTATTTCCACTGTACTCTTGTGATTTGAGAATACATAACGGAATACACAATAGAATTATTGACAGCAGGGAACAGTCATGATGGATCTTTTGTTTTTTTCCTTTCATCTTCACCTTGAAATGAGTGTTATTTGAAAATAGTTGGGTGGTATTCAAAAGCCTCTCTTCCTGCTTGTAAATCTGCCAGTTTTCACATTTTAAATTGCCTTTCTTAGGTTCCTCTGAATATTTATCATCACATACTAACCAGTTTCTTCTTTTCACAGGGTCTGCAGCTTGTTAGGTGATTGCTGAATTATTCGCAGGTGTAGCATATACGGGTTTCTGGGGCTTTTTTCCCCTAGTAAGCTAACAATATTCCTAATTTTTAAATCTGATTTTCAAAGCATTGAATTAATTCCTGGCACTTTACAGTTTATCTTAGCTTGTTTTCTCAGTCTTACTACCTTTTACAAGCAGGTTAATACATCCCCCAAACTACTGTGATAAATTTTTAATGGAATTCTGATGACTTAAAAGCACTATAAATGACATAAATTTGAAAAAGCTAATAAAAATCAACGAGCCACAATCCTCCTGGGAAGCAGGTTGACTTAAAATAATCAATACTACTTACTTAACTGAAAATAAATAGTTAATGATTAACTGTAAATCCCAACAGAGAAGCAAATTTGGTTAGTCAGTTTTACACTACAATTAACAGTCTTATCCCCGTAAATTAAAAATGAACTTTTGAAGATACAGTCTTTTGTAACTTTCAGTTCTGATGACTGAAGATACAGAGTATCTATTAGAATTTCTATTCATGGCATTGGGTTTATGAATTTTAAATATACTTTATATTGGTTTAGCTTTCCATAAATTAATATCTTAAGACAACATTCAAATCTAAGAGAAAGAACTGTACATTTATGGTGTAAAATATAAATACAAAAAGCCTAAAGTCACATGTAATTTACATGTTTATATGAAATTACATGCTCAATTTACAAGTTTAAAAAACAAAATTTTAATGATGTTTGCTCTATACTGATTTGAAAAATAATTTTCTGTACAAAGAGTTTCCACATTAAAGCATCACCACGACTTCCTTACTAAGTTCATCCTGTTTAATAACCTTGATATTAAACTAGTAACTCCCTGAACCTAAAATAAATCACATTTGTGAAAAGTAATTTCTTTATTGTAAAAAGAAACAATTTTCTCACATTGCTAAATAGGAATATTGTATTATCTAGTGGTTTTATTCACATATTTTAAAAAGAATGATTTTAAATTCTTTTTTTAAAGGAATTTTTGTTGTCATAACTGTTAAGTTTATTGTTGTTTATTTTGAGTTTTAAATAGGCAACAGATAATGACCTGGAAAATCTTTTTTTTTTTTTTTTGCTGCTAAAAATATTGAACTGAAAATTTTAATGAAAAGTATATTTTGAATAAAAACTCCATGTTTTCTAGTTTTTAATACCTAGATAGTGTCTGCTACTGAAAAACATTACAGATGAAATAGTACTTTTGCACTTATTCTTCAGAGTAAGCTAAGATTAGGAATTGGAATCAAATGAAAATAACACAGAAGCATCATTTCTGGTGGGTGATGGGTGGTTTTTTGTTGTGTTTGGGGGAGGGGTGTTAGTTTTTGTTTTTGATTCTCTGCCTAAAGACCATTTACCATGATGTTTGGATTTTGGCTGGCTGAAATGTGAGAGTATTGAATTCTTTTTTCTTGCCTACCTTGCACATTTTATTTAGGGTTATCACTTCTCTGCTATAACCTTATGTTTCTGAAATATATTGCTCAAGCTATATTCTATGACTGATTACCCTTCTCTTTGCAACCCTTTCTTACCTCATTTGGGTTTTCAGAAAGTCTCAAGAGAGTAAAATTTTCCCAGTTAGCAAGGAGAGTGGATGTCTTAATTCTTCCTTCTCTCTATTCTCCAAACTGTTAAAATAACTTACTCCTTTCATACCATATACCTCATCACTCACTTCTACACCCTGTAAATATTTTATAATTTCCTGTCTAACAGAAGTAGTGAATTTATAAATTTTAATGTGTCTATTTTAGATTTTTAAGAAGCAGAATATCATGGTACTTTTCTTTCTGGCTGTGCTGCACAACTTGTGGAATCTTAATTCCCCAACCAGAGACTGAACCCAGGCCACAGTAGTGAAAGCGCTTAGTCCTAAACACTGGACCACCAGGGAGTTCCCTCATAGCACTTCTTTATGGTTATAAGATTATAGTTGATTAGATTCTTTATTGAACAACTAAATTGCTAAAGTAGAAAAACTAACACGGAATGACAGAATGTTAATTTGGAAGGAACCTCAGAAATCATCTAATCCAGACCCATAAAGCACATTACATAAAAATAATTGTATATAGTATATAATTTTATTTTATGGTTTTAAATTATATGTTGTAAGATGTAACACATCAAATCTCATTCATGAATATTTTTACTTAGGACAGAACTGATTTTTTTTTTTTAAGCAAATGTTTAAAGGAAAACATGAAGTAAATAATGATATATCGACATGGAAAAAATAGGTAAAACACGGATGACAAGTTTGAGAATACAAAATCCTTATCTAAACTTCTTATTTATAGCTCAAAAAATGGTTCACTAATATTAGTTGAGTGCTTTTTAAGCTATAATAAATAGGACTTATAACTCTCTACCACTCTTCAAAGAATTTTAGAAAAAGTGAAAAAAAAAAAAGAAAAAGTGAAAATGCACCCTATTTTTTCAGTGAAATGTCATACCAGACAACTGAAGAGAGAAAATAATGTAATGGGGAGTACTGGATCATGGCATGAGACCTTATTTTCTAGTCCCTGTTAGCTAACTATAAATTGCATGACTAACCAAGGACAATGGATGTAATGTTACCAAGTTTTTCTTTCAACTCCTTAAAAACTTGTTTCACTACTAGTCTGTTTAAACAACTATGGAATGTCGAATGTCTCTTCTCAAGCCATATGCATTTACCATATAGAGCAGGAAACTCTTCTCTGCCGTTCTTCTGAACTCCAGTTAAATATGAAGCTGAGTGCCTTTTGTGTTTCTAACTGTTCACTTTCTATATAATGCTACCATAAACATTCTTGTATGTGTTAAGGTGTTTGGGAAATTTTTTTTTTTTATCCCTTGGAGGGATGTGGGCTTTCTGTAAGTATATTTTGTATGCTTATGATTAAATATGTCCAAAATATCCAGACTGGCTCAAGTTTATACACCCATCAGATGATCATGTTTCCCTGCATCCTTATAGACAATAAAGTGAATTGATTTTGGTAAATCTGAAGGGCATAAAGCAGTATGTTACTATTGTTTGAATTTGCATTGTTTGATTACTAACAAGATTAGAAATGTCTCAATATGTTCATGAGACACTTGGGTTTCTCATTTCGTGAAGTGCTTCTGCATACGCTTTGTTTTTTGTTTGTTTTTGCAGTGAAAGCCCAATGTCCTAACCACTGGACCACCAGGGAGTTGCCCTTTGTCCACTTTTCTATTGGGTTTTCTGGTTACTTTTGAGAAGTTCTTTAAAATTTTAAATTATTGGTCCTTTGTTGATGATGTACACTGCAAAGAATAGATTTCCAGATTGTCATCCATTGCTGATGTCTTTTGTTGAACAGAAATCTTTACGTTTACTGTGGATAGATCCATCACATTTTACCTTACAGGTTCTGCTTTCTACCACCTTGTTAGAAAGCACAACCTTGTGCTTTCTACAATCTTGTTAACAAACTCCTCTGTAACCCCAAAGTCACAGAACTGTTTTCCCACGTTTTCTCCTAGTAATGTTCTGGTTGTACCTTTTGTGTTTAGGTCTGAATTTCTCTGTGTGTAAGAATGATTCAAGTTTTTGTTCATTCAAGTGAGCCAGTTTCGTCAGTACTATTTGTTAAATAATGCATTCTTCTCCCAGTGATTCATGATAACAATTTGATCATATATCACTCCGCATGGGCATAATTGGCATAGAGATTTGTGTCTGTATTCATTATATTCCTGTTTGTTCCTGCAGGTTTCACATGTTTTAACAGTTACTTAAAACATTACAGCTTTCCAGTATGTCTTTCTTTTAACTGGAGTATGATTGCTTTACAGTGTTATGTTTCTGTTGTACAATCAAATGAGTCAGCTCTATGTGTGCATATATCCCCACCCTTTTGGATCTCACTCCCCAACCCCCATCCCATGTGTAAAATAAATAGCTAGTGGAAACTGCTATAAAGCACAGAAAGCTCAGCTCAGTATAGTATGTCTTAATATCAGGTAGTGTGCAGCTCAGTACAGTATGTCTCAATATCAGGTAGTGTGAATTTATTCTCTTCACTCTTCTTTTGAGAATTTTTTTTAGCTGTTGGTGGACTTTCCTTCTTCCATGTAAATTTAGAATTAGTTCCAAATTCCATCTAAAGTCTTGTTGAAATTGCGTTATAATTATGACCATTTTAGAGGGAATTGACATCATTGTAGTGTTAAATCTTTGCTTTCATAAACATTGTATATTTCTCCATTTACTTAGGTCTCTTTTAATGTTCTTTAAAAAATTTTCCATAAAGATTGTATGCAGTTTTTGTTAAGTCAATAACTAGATTCTTTAGTTTTGGTTGCTTTGTCATGCTTTTGTTTTCTAATTGGTTACTGCATATTTATAGGAAAGCTTCTGAATTTTGAAATATTGATTTTGCATATAGAAATGTTTGGGTTTTAATCTTTTTAGTTTTAATAGCTGTCTGTCCTTAATTTTTAATGTAAGTCATCATATAATTGTCATAAATTATATACTTGTTTCTTTATTCCTAGTCTGTGAGTCCCTAATGGCTCTTTTTTTCTTATCACAGAATTTGTCAGTTCTCCCACTACCATAAAGAGCAGGAATAGCATTAGCAGGTATTCCTTTTTTTGGTCCTAACCTTAAGTGTAAGACTGCTCAAACTCCCTGTCAAGTATATTTTCTGTAGGTTTTCATAAGTAGCCTTTAGCAGTTTTCTTAGTTTTGAAGACTTTTTATTGTAAGTAGGATTAAACTTTAGCAGTGATTTTTTTCTATAGCTATTGAGATAAACATGGGCTTTCTCCTATAAGTCTGCTAATATGAATTTCATTGGTTGATTTTCTAATATTGAATTTGTATTTCTAGGAAAACTGTACCTGTAGAAAAAAAAATTTTAATACAATGTTGGATTCAGTTAGCTAATATTTCATATAGGATATTTGCCTCTATAGTCATACATGTGATTTTCTTTACTTATACCTCTTATAAGTGGTATTAAGTTTATTCTAGTCTTATAAGTGAGTTGGGCTGTTTTTTTCTCTTGTTCTATGCTTTGCAAAAACCTGTATGAGATTAATCTTTTCTTGAAAGATTTAGTAAAGGGTTATCTCTAAAGTCATTTAGGCTAGCTTGTTTTTGGTATATATGGGAAATTGCCATTTCAATTTTTTGAATATTTACTAGTTTTTCCTAAGTTTTTAAATAATTGAATTTTAGTTTTTGTTAATCTCTATTTGTTTTATTTAGCCTTTATATTTAATTTTTTTCTCCTTTCTTCTTTATGTTTACTCGTGGTTTTTGCCTATGAGTCTTCCATAATAAGGAAAATGATGGATTAAATTACTTATTATATGAAAACACTTATTTTTATAATTTATAACATGTAATGTCACTTTTATTTGAAATACAATAATTATATTAAACATGTAGTTGTTATTAGTAAAGTGATACTATTATGATTTTTAAAATTCAAATAATACAAATAAAGCAAAAGTTACCTTTGAGATTCCCTGTGTTCAGAACTGATTTTGAGTGGTTTAGGATTTCACATCGGAGAAGGCAATGGCACCCCACTCCAGTACTCTTGCCTGGAAAATCCCATGGATGGAGGAGCCTGGTAGGCTGCAGTCCATGGGGTCGCTAAGAGTCGGACACGACTGAGCGACTTCACTTTCACTTTTCACTTTCATGCATTGGAGAAGAAAATGGCAACCCACTCCAGTGTTCTTGCCTGGAGAATCCCAGGGACGGCGGAGCCTGGTGGGCTGCCATCTGTGGGGTCGCGCAGAGTCGGACACGACTGAAGTGACTTAGCAGCAGCAGCAGGATTTCACATAGCTACTAACTGGCATAGTGTAGATACAAACTAAGGTCTTCAGATTGTTACATGCTCTTTCATTAAAAGATTTCTTCATCAATATATATTTGTTGAATAAACATAAAGATCTCAGGATGATAACAGCTTTCACCTTTCGCATGCTGGTTGATGCTTGAAATTCATCCTTAAAATTTCCTTCCTTTTTGCTTAATGCCTTAACATGATTTTAAATTATAGTACTTATTGGTCAGGGAAGTACAACAGAAGTCTTGATTTCAGAGTGTTTTGTACTTTTTAATTCTTTATCTCTTTCCCTACCCTCCCTCTCTACGCCATAAACAAAAATGCTAACATAACAGTATGCTAATTATTTCTGCTAGGAATCCTTAGAATTGTACTTCTATCAAAATTTGCTTTATAATAAAGACCAAGCATAGTTTCTTACTTCCATGTCAGCTGGGTTACAGTGTATGTCAGTTAGGATTCAGAGGATAAGAAATTTATTGCGAGGAATTGAGAGCTGGCTAGGCAAATCCATAATATATAGGGATAAATATATATCTATATATATATATAAATATCTATAGACATAAATATATAATACAGACATACTACTACTACTACTACATTACTGGAGAATCCCTGGCAAGAACACTGGAGTGGGTTGCCATTCCCTTCTCCAATGCATGAAAGTGAAAAGTGAAAGTGAAGTCGCTCAGTCGTGGTCGACTCTTCATGACCCCATGGACTGCAGCCTACCAGGCTCCTCTGTCCATGGGATTTTCCAGGCAAGAGTATTGGAGTGGGTTGCCATTACCTTCTCCGAGATATAGACATAAATAGACATAAACATATAGATACATATATATAGACATAAATATATAGATATATATCCAAAATATATAGGGATATACATAAATCTGTATATATATATATATATTTACATATACATACATATATTGGAATATTAGCCATAAAAAGAATGAAATAATGCCATTTGTAGCAACCTACAGATTATACTAAGTGAAATAAGTCAGAGAAAGACAAATATCGTATCACTTACATGTGAAATCTTTAAAAAAATGATACAAATAAACTTATTTATAAAACAGAAAAAGAATCACAGACATAGAAAAAAAACTTATGGTTCCCAAAGCGGAAAAGAGCAGGGAGGAAGGGATAAATTAGAACTTTGGTATAAGCAGATACAAACTATTATATATAAAAGAGAGAAACGGAAATGTCCTATTGTATAGCACAGGGAGCTATATTCAATAATTCAATGTCTTGTAATAAACTGTAATAGAAAAAATCTGAAAAAGGAATTGTATATGTATGTGTGTATATATATGTATATAAAACTAAATCACTTTGCTGTACACCAGAAACTAACAAAACATCATACATCAATTAAACTTCAATTTGTTGACAAAAAATAAGCTAAGAATAAAAGAGAATTTAATCCATCTAAACTGAGGATTATAACCCAGGAAACAAATTCTCAGAAGCTCCAAGAATTGCTCCGTTGGTCAGGAGTTAGAGATGCAGTTTCATAGATTTTTGAGACAAATTGTATAACATATTGACAGGTTAGCATTGTATCGATAGATAGTTCAATCAACTAAGTATTTTTTTCTTTTTCAATTACACATATGCAGACAAGGCTTTGGTCAGTGCCACCTCTTGTACCCTTGTCTGAGATGAAAAAAATACATTAAGCATAGAATTACAATGTAATGCTGTCTTGTGAAGAAAGGAGCCAACCTTTTCTCATAGGGTGATCTCACCCTCCTGCTTTGAGAAGGTCTGTTTAATGTGTAATGTAGATGCACACTGCACATTGTGAAAAGTCGGACATAAAGGGAGCATGCCATTTGTCTTCCTTTATTTAGTCTGATCGTCTTTCCACAGAATATTTAAGATTTTCCTTATCAAAATTTTTTAAAGGGTGAAAAAGCAAACCATGGTCTAAAGAAAATACAAGTGTAATAGGTTGGACAGTATCTCCCCAAAATATGTGTCCAAGTTCTAACTATTGATATCTGTGAATACGATCTTACTCAGAAATAGCACCTTTGAAAATATAATTAAGGATCTTGAGACGAGATCAACCTGCATTTAGGAGCCAAGATTCCAATTCCCATACTGGATCTACTGACCAGTGTCCATATAAAAGAAAGGAGAGATTTGAGACAAGAGCAGAAGGTCATAGGAAGATAGAGGCAGAGATGGGTGGGTGCCATGTATCTTTAAGCCAGGGCTTCTCTGGTGGCTCAGCTGGTAAAAGAATCTGCCTGCAATGCAGGAGATGTAAACCAGGGAATGCCTCTAGCCACTAGAAACTGTAAAAGGCAAGGAAGGAACCTCCTCCTAGAGCGTCCAGAGAGAACTTAGTCCTGCAGACATTTAGATTGTAGACATATGGCCTCCATATGACTGTGAGAGAATTAAAACTTTGTTTAAAACAAAAACAAAAAGCACTTAGGGCAAGTCATCAGTAGGCTGGGGCAGGAACTAACAGTTGATCCTGCAGTCCACAGGCAGAATGCCTTTATTAGGCAAATATCAGTTCTGCTCTTAAAATCTTTTGATTGATTGGATCACCCAGATTACCCAAAATAACCTCTTTTACATTCAGTCCAGTCCCTCAGTCGTGTCCGACTCTTTGTGACACTATGAACGGCAGCACACCAGGCTTCCCTGTCCATCACCAATTCCCGGAGTTCACTCAAACTCATGTCCATCGTGTCAATGATGCCATCCAACCATCTCATCCTCTGTCATTCCGTTCTCCTCCCACATTCATTCTTTCCCAGAATCAGGGTCTTTTCAAATGAGTCAGTCGTTCCCATCAGGTGGCCAAAGTATTGGAGTTTCAGCTTCAACATCAATATTATCCAATGAATATTCAGGACTGATTTCCTTTAGGATGGACTGGTTGGATCTCCTTGCAGTCCAAGGGACTCTCAAGAGTCTTCTCCAACACCACAGTTCAAAAGCATCAATTCTTCAGTGCTCAGCTTTCTTTCTAGTTCAACTCTCACATCCATACATGACTACTGGAAAAACCATAGCTTTGACTAGACAGACCTTTGTTGGCAAATGTGTCTGCTTTTTAACATGCTGTCTAGGTTGGTCATAGCTTTTCTTCCAGGAAGCAAGTGTCTTAATTTCATGGCTGAAGTCACCATCTGCAGTGATTTTGGAGCCCCAAGAAAATAAAGTCTCTCACTGTTTCCATGTTTCCCCATCTATTTGCCATGAAGTGATAGGACCAGATGCCATGATCTTACTTTTCTGAATATTGAGTTTTAAGCTAAGTTTTTCACTCTCCTCTTTCACTTTCATCAAGAGGCTCTTTAGTTCTTCTTTGCTTACTTCCTTAAGAGTGGTATCATCTGCAGATCTGCGGTTGCTGATATTTCTCCTGGCAATCTTGATTCCAGCTTGTGCTTCATCCAGCCCAGTGTTTCTCGTGATGTACTCTGTGTATAAGTTAAATAAGCAGGGTGACAATATATAGTCTTGACATACTCCTTTCCCAATTTGGAACCAGTCTGTTGTTCCATGTCCAGTTCTAATTGTTGCTTCTTGATCTGCATACAGATTTCTCAGGAGGCAGGTCAGGTGGTCTGGTATTCCCATCTCTTGAAGAATTTTCCACAGTTTGTTGTGATCCACACAGTTAAAGGCTTTGGCATGGTCAATAAAGCAGAAGTAGATGTTTTTCTGGAACTCTTGCTTTTTCAATGATCCAATGGATGTTGGGAATTTGATGTCTGGTTCCTCTGCCTTTTCTAAATCCAGCTTGAACATCAGGAAGTTCATGGTTCACATGTTGTTGAAGGCTTGCCTGGAGAATTTTGAGCATTACTTTACTAGTGTGTGAGATGAGTGCAACTGTGCAGTAGTTTGAGCATTCTTTGGCATTGCCTTTCTTAGGGATTGGAATGAAAACTGACCTTTTCCAGTCCTGTGGCCACTGCTGAGTTTTCCAAATTAGCTGGCATACTGACTGCAGCACTTTAACAGCATAATCTTTTAGGAATTGAAATAGCTCAACTGGAAGTCCATCACCTCCACTAGCTTTGTTCGTAGTGATGCTTCCTAAGGCCCACTTGACTTTGCATTCCAGGATGTCTGGCTCTAGGTGAGTGATTACACAATTGTGGTTACCTGGATCATGAAGGTCTTTTTTGTACAGTTCTTCTGTGTATTCTTGACACCTCTTCTTATCTTCTGCTTCTGTTAGGTCTGTACCATTCCTGTCCTTTATTGTGCCCATCTTTGCATGAAATGTTCCCTTGGTATCTCTAATTTTCTTGAAGACATCTCTAGTCTTTCCCATTCTATTGTTTCCCTCTATTTCTTTGCATTGATCACTGAGGAAGGCTTTCTTATCTCTCCTTGCTATTCTTTGGAACTTGGCATTCAAATGGGTATATCTTTCCTTTTCTCCTTTGCCTTTCACTTCTCTTCATTTCATAGCTGTAAGGCCTCAGCAGACAACCATTTTGCCTTTTTGCATTTCTTTTTCTTGGGGATGGTCTCCATCCATAGTTCTTCAGGCACTTTGTCTATCAGATCTAATCTCTTGAATCTATTTCTCACTTCCACTGTATAATTGTAAGGGATTTGATTTAGGTCATACCTGAATGGTCTATGAATGGTCTAGTGGTTTTCCCTACTTTCTTCAATTTAAGTCTGAATTTGGCAATAAGGAGTTCATGACCTGAGCCACAGTCAGCTCCCGGTCTTGTTTTTGCTGACTGTATAGAGCTTCTCTATCTTTTACATAGTCAACTGATTATAGATGTTAATCATAAATAATCTCCCAGAAATACCTAGGGTTAGTGTTTGGTTGAAGAACTGGATACTCGCTCTTACCATGAAGTAGGTATTAGTATTCTGCATTTGTAGATGAAGTACCTGAGGCTCAGAAGGATGAAGTGGATTTAATTGCAAAACTGTGTCACTTGCCAACTCTAGAAAGTCCCAGGACTTTCCTTTGAGCCACGTGCAGACCAGGAGCAGCAACACTCCAGGGATGTTAGAAATGGACACTTGGACCATGTGAATCAGAATCTGCAGTTTAATAAGAATCCTCAAGTACAAAATTCCTGAGTACAAAGTTTGAGAAGCACTAGTCACGGGTTGGAAAAGGTCAGTTTTCAAACCAATCCCAAAGAAAGGCAATGCCATGGAATGCTCAAACTATTGCACAGTTGCACATATCTCACACGCTAGTAAAGTAATGCTCAAAATTCTCCAAGCCAGGCTTCAGCAATATGTGAACCATGAACTTCCAGATGTTCAAGCCGGATTTAGCAAAGGCAGAGGAACCAGAGATCTAATTGCCAACATCTGCTGGATCATCAAAAGAGCAAGAGAGTTCCAGAAAAACATCTATTTTTGCTTTATTGACTATGCCAAAGACTTTGACTGTGTGGATCACAAAAAACTGTGGAAAATTCTTCAAGAGATGGGAATACCATACCACTTGACCTGCCCCTTGAGAAATCTGTATGCAGGTCAGGAAGCAACAGTTAGAACTGGACATGGAACAACAGACTGGTTCCAAATAGAAAAAGGAATACATCAAGGCTATATATTGTCATCCTGCTTATTTAACTTATACACAGAGTACATCATGAGAAACGCTGGGCTGGAAGAAGCACAAGCTGGAATCAAGACTGCCAGGAGAAATATCAATAACCTCAGATATGCAGATGATACTACCCTTATGGCAGAAAGTGAAGAACTAAAGAGCCTCTTGATGAAAGTGAAAGAGGAGAGTGACAAAGTTGGCTTAAAGCTCAACACTCAGAAAGGTAAGATCATGGCTTCTGGTCCCATCACTTCATAGCTAATAGAGGAGGAAACAATGGGGACTTTATTTTGGGGGCTCCAAAATCACTGCAGATGGTGACTGAAGCCATGAAATTAAGAGATGCTTACTCCTTGGAAGGAAAGTTATGACCAACACAGACAGCATATTAAAAAGCAGAGACATTACTTTGTCAACAAGAGTCCCTCTAGTCAAAGCTATGGTTTTTCCAGTAGTCATGTAGGTATGTGAGAGTTGGACTGTAAAGAAAGCTGACCACAGAAGAATTGATGCTCTTGAACTGTGATGTTGGAGAAGACTTTTGAAAGTCCCTTGTACTGCAAGGAGATCCAAACAGTCCATCCTAAAGGAGATCAGTCCTGAGTGTTCATTGGAAGGACTGTTGTTGAAGCTGAAATTCCAAATCTTTGGCCACCTGATGTGAAGAGCTGACTCATTTGAAAAGACCCTGATGCTGGGAGAGATTGAGGGCATGATGAGAAGGGGAGGACAGAAGATGAGATGGTTGGATGGCATCACCGACCCAGTGGACATGAGTTTGGGTAAACTTCGGGAGCTGGTGATGGACAGGCAGGCTGGGCGTGCTGCGGTCCATGGGGTCTCAAAGAGTCGGACACGACTGAACTGAACTAAGTCAAGGATTGGCTCCGTGATAAATAATACGCTTGCAAAGGCGGGAGACAGGTTGGATCCCTGGACCTGGAAGATCCCCTGGAGTAAGAAATGGCAACCTCGTCAGGTATTCTTCCCTGGAAAATTCTGTGCACAGAGGAGTCTGGAACGCTAGAGTCCATGGGGTCGCAAAGAGTTGGACACGCGAAGAGCTGGACACGAATAAGTGAGCGCGCGCGCCCGCGCGCGCGCACACACACACACACACACACAGCTAAGGTAGTCTATAAGTCAAAAGGTTTTTCTTTATTGCTGATGGCCGAGCAAGCAGGTTCCTTGTCTGGCACCCCAACCCAACCTCATCTCGCCGCACCTCTCCTCCTTTTCGTTCTCCCTCACTACACCAACCGCTGGCAGCTAGCTACGCCGAGGCTGGGCAGGGCTTTGGAAATTTTGAAGGCAGACGGAGGCGAAGCAGAAGTTAGGGGAACTGAAAAGCATTCTTGTAGCAGCATTCTCTGCTAACAAAAACTCTTTGCCCTCTGCCCTTAAGAAATATGACGTTCGGCGAATACGCACTTCCGGTCATGGAGCTAAACAAAATCCGGGAGGGCAAGAGACCGGAAGTAACCGCCCTCGTGCCTCTCCTCCCGCCCCCTCTTAGTTTCCCAGCGTCTTTTGGGAGAATGAGGTTGCTTGAGGGCTGTGGCTGAGGTGCGGTTACTGGGTGACAAGTCGGAGCCCGGACTGGGTGAGTGCCCGCTGTCTCGGCCGCGGATCGGTTCACTTTGTTCGGGTGACCTTCGTCCTGCCGGGGATAGGGGACGGGGAGTCGTGCGCGGGGCGCTCTTTGAAGAGGCGCCGCCGCGGGTCTGCGGCAAAGGAGCGAGCTGGGGGCGTTGCGAGTGGGGCCGGCTCCCGGGTCGGGCCCGCAGAGCCCGCGAGGTCAGAGCCCAGGGAGTCGGGCGGCCGGGCCCCGGCAAAGGCTCGCGGGACGGGGGTGGGGTCTGGCCCCGAGCCCCGCAGGCGGGGCTCCCGCGCCTGGTGTGGAGGACGGGAAAGGCCTTTCTCCAAGGCAGGCGTTCACAACCGGCTGAACCGGGTGGTTATTCTCACCGTGCTTTCTCACGCAGCCCTTCGGTCAGTCATTTTCTGACCCCTTGGAAGTCTCAGCCTTCTTTATGGCTGCTCTGCTCCATTTTACACACATGCACACAAGGATTAGACAGGTGTGTGATAGGTTTTGTTGGGTGCTTTTTATGAGAAGCTACCACAAAAAATTATTTTTCTTAAATTCCTTGAAGTTCTTGTTACTTTGGCTGGAAACGTTGATGCTCTCTATAAGGCTTGTCTCCTTATATGCTGCGATGAGAACTCCTACTTTCTAAACGTTAGTATTGCTCTTTTTAAAGCTTGCCTCATTTGTTGCGACGAAAACTAATTTCTCAACGTTAGTATTGCGTCAAACGTTAATATGATGTTGAAGTTCTATTTACTCACTCTACCTATCTACCACCTAGAGGTCCAGATTGAGAGACAGTAACTTATTGTTGGTGAACTTGGCTTCATCTCACTCATCCTGCTCCCTGATGTAGTTAAGAGTTACATGCACTCTTACTATCATGAAAACAAATAACCCATTCAAAAAAATGGGCAGAAGACCTGAATAGACATTTCTCCAAAGAGGACATACAGATGACCAACAGGCACATGAAAAGATGTTCAGCTTCAGTAGTTATTAGAGAAACGCAAATCAAAACTACAGTGAGATACCACCTCACAGCAGTTAGAATGGCTGTCATCAAAAAATCCAAAAACAACAAATGCTGGAGAGGGTGTGGAGAGAAAAGAACCCTTCTGTATTGCTTCAGTCAGTCAGTCAGTCAGTTCAGTCACTTAGTCGTGTCCGACTCTTTGCGACCCCATGAATTGCAGCATACCAGGCCTCCCTGTCCATCACCAACTCCCGGAGTTCACTCAAACTCAAGTCCACCGAGTCGGTGATGCCATCCAGCCATCTCATCCTCTGTTGTCCCCTTCTCCTCCTGCCCCCAATCCCTCCCAGCATCAGAGTCTTTTCCAATGAGTCAACTCTTCGCATGCGGTGGCCAAAGTACTGGAGTTTCAGCTATATTGCTTATGGGAATGTAATAGTCACTATGCAGAACAGTACGGAGGTTCCTTAAAAAACTAAAAATAGAGCTACCATATGATCCAGCAATCCTACTCCTGGGCATAGATCTGCAAAAGAACATCCAAAAGGATACATGCACCCCAGTGTCCATTGCAACACTATTTACAGTAGCCAAGACATGGAGGAAACTTAAATGTCTGTCTACAGAGGACTGGATAAAAAAGATGCAGTACATATATTACAATGGAATATTACTCATCCATTAAAAAGAATGAAATAATACCATTTGCAGCAGCATGGATGGACCTAGAGAGTGTCATACTGAATGAAATGAGTCAGAGAAGGAGAAATATCCTATGACATCCCTTGTATGTGGAATCTGAAAAGAAATGATACAAATAAACTTACAAAACAGAAAAAGACTCATAGACTTAGAAAAGGAACTTATGGTGCTAGGGGAAGGGATAGTTAGGGACTTTGAGAAGGTCTTGTACACACTGCTATATATAAAATGGATAATCAATAAGGACTTTCTATATAGCACATGGAACCTTCATGTTATATGCTAGCCTAGATGGGAGGAGGGTTTGGGGAAGAATGGTACATGTATATGTATGGCTTCCCGGGTGGTGCTAGTGGTAAAGAACCCACTTGCCAATGCAGGAGACACCGGTTCAATTCCTGGGTCGGAAAGATCCCCTGGAGGAGGGCATGGCAGTCCACTTCAGTATTCTTGCCTAGAGAATCCCATGGACAGAGTAGTTTGGCAGGCTATAGACCATGGCGTTGCAAAGAGTTGGACACAACTGAAGTGACTTAGCACACCTATGTACAGCTGAGTACCTTCAAGGTTCACCTGAAACTACCACAGCGTTGTTAATTGACTATACCCCAGTACAAAATACAAAGTTTAAAGTTTGGGGGGAAAAAATAGAGTCACATGCACTCAGAATTTGGCTAGTTTTCATCATCAGCAAAGGGAACTAAAGTAGAAATTGCAGTCAAATTTTGGGCAATAGACTTCACATATTTTAGTGGAATATTGCCCAAAAGTAGTCTTTAATTGTCTGAGTAAATCACTTCTCTCCCAAAAACAGCTACGTAAGAATATTTAGGGGGACTTCCCTGGTGGTACAATGGCTAAGACTCCACACTCCCAGTGCAGGGGGCCCGAGTTTGATCCCTGGTCAGGGAACTAGATCCCACATGCCACCATTAAGAGCTTGAATGCTGCAGCTGAAGAGCCCACAAACTATAACTGAGACCCAGCAGAGCCAAATAAATATTTTGGAAGTTTGTTTCATTGGGGAGTCAGTGTTGCTGAAAAGTGTCATTAACTCACGTGTCTTTAATTTGTACTTTTCTAACTTTTTATTTTCAGCATAATGGCAGAAACTGCTTCTCCACTGAAGCACTTCGTGCTGGCTAAGAAGACAATTACAGCAATCTTCGACCAGTTACTGGAGTTTGTTACTGAAGGATCACATTTTGTTGAAGGTTAATTTCTCTAAGTTTTTAAAATAATTACTTTAGAAATATATAAAGATCCTTTATTCTTTCAACCTTGGATACAGAACACATACAGAGCATTGTACTATATGAGATACCATAACAAAACCCATTTCTGCTGACCAAAGGAGGAAGATTGAATTATATTAATAGCAACTAAGAAAGAAGTGTATGTGTGAGGTCCTGTTCTAAGCACTTAATAATAGCTCATTTAATACTCAAATCAACACTGAGGCACATTGTAATCACACTCATTTTAAAGATAAAGGACCTAAGGCACAGAAAAGGTAAGCAGCTTACCAAAGATCACACAACTTGTAAATGCCTGGACTAAAAAGTCAAGTGGCCCACATTTAGCCATTATACTTATCTCCCTGTCAACTCAAAAGTTAAGTCAACATCTCAAATCTATTTTAGTGAAAAATGAGACAGAAAAGCCGTGACAAACCTAGACATTGTATTAAAAGCAGAGACATCACTTCGCCAACAAAGGTCCGTATAGTCAAAGCTATGGTTTTCCAGTAGTCAAGTACGAATGTGAAAGTTGGACCATAAAGCCTGAGCACCAAAGAATTGATGCTTTTGAACTGTGATGCTGGAAAAGACTCTTGAGAGTCCCTTGGAGAGCAAGGAGATCAAACCAGTCAGCCCTAAAGGAAATCAACCCTGAATAGTCATTGGAAGGACTGATGCTGAAGCTGAAACTCTTAATACTTTGGCCACCTGATGCAAAGAGCCAGCTCAGTGGAGTTGGCTAAAGCTTCAATACTTTGGCCACCTGATGCTGGGAAAGATTGAAGGCAAAAGGAGAAGAGGGTGGCAGAGGATGAGATGGTTAGATAGCATCACCGACTCAATGGACATGAATTTGAGCAAACTGGGAGATAGTGAAGGACAGGGAATCCTGGCATGCTGTGGTCCATGGCGTCACAAAGAGTCAGACAGAGCTTAGTGACTGAACAACAACCATTACCTATTCAAACCTCACTCTTAACATGTGAATCCCTCTTCTCAGTTCAAGATTTGAAGCTCCTGTCAGAATGAAATTATAATTGGTGGATATTAGGTTCTAGTTCGGAGAAGGCAATGGCACCCCACTCCAGTACTCTTGCCTGGAAAATCCCATGGACGGAGGAGCCTGGTAGGCTGCAGTCCATGGGGTCGCCAAGAGTCGGACTCGACTGAGCGACTGTACTTTCACTTTTCACTTTAATGCATTGGAGAAGGAAATGGCAACCCACTCCAGTGTTCTTGCCTGGAGAATCCCAGGGACGGTGGAACCTGTTGGGCTGCTGTCTATGGGGTCGAACAGAGTCGGACACGACTGAAGCGACTTAGCAGCAGTAGCAGCAGCAGGTTCTAGTTACTCTATTCAGAAATGCGTTTTGGTCTTAGGTGGGTACTTTGTATTGATGAATAATAAATACCCTTTTGGGTCTTCCCTGGTAGTCCAGTGGCTAAGACTGTCCCAATGCAGGGGACCTGGGTTCAAATCCTGGTCAGGGAATTATATCCTACATGCTGCAACTAAGACATGGCACAACCAAATAAACATTTAAAAAATAAATACTCTTTTGACTGGACCCCTGTAATTTTTAATAATTTTGTAATTCTGAGCAGTATTCTTAATGACCCGTTACAACAAGGCATTCACCTTTTACCAAATATTCAAATACCATGCTATTTTTATTTTCAAATGTCATGTTAATATAGAACAAAACCAAAATGTATGTACATCTTAAGTATTCTGTTTTATAATTATTGGAGTGGGTTGCCATTTCCTTCTCCAGGGATCTTTCCAACCCAGGAATCAAACCCAGGTCTCCTACATTGAAGGCAGATTCTTTACTGACTGAGCTACAAGGGAAGCCCTATAATTACCTTAATATTCATCTATATTATTTTGTCTAATACCATTTTAATTTTACAGCAACATATAAGAATCCAGAGCTTGACCGAGTAGCTACGGAGGATGATCTGATAGAAATACAGAGGTATAAAAACAAGCTTTCCGTCATTGGTGAGGTGCTGTCTCGGAGACACATGAAAGTGGCCTTTTTTGGCAGGTAACTCTTTACTGTTCTTCTCAAGGAGAGTTTTCAGCTTGATCGTATCTGCAGCTTTGTTTCTGATGTTTCAGCAAGGGTATTCCTTCTTTTTACAGGAGTTTCTGCTCATATTAAATGTTAAAGCTATTAGCATGTAAAATAATTTGTTCATTTTAGTTCCTGGTATAAAAAAAGCTTTATGTTATAAAAGAAGTCATTTCTTTTTTAAGGGTGCTCATCTTTAAGAATTGGCTTCTTAGCCAATTATAAGAATAGAAAAACAGATAAGTATCATTTGTGACTTACTCTTTTAAGTTTCTATTGATTATCAGGTTGTGTCTTCCAAAAAGATTTTCAGCTCCATGATTCCCAGAGGAAGAATAAGACATGCCATTCCTTAAAGAAATTCTGGAGTGAAAAGAGTGATTTCTGCCACAGCTCATACATTAATTTAGGGACCATTTGTTAACTGTCTATGTACCAATCACTCTGTTGGGCACTAGAGATGCAAAGACAAATGACAAGGCCCATACTGGGTTGTTCAGATATCATGTGTTGTGTATCAGTAGAGGCATTTATTTACTCATTAAGCTAACCTCGTAGAGGGCTTTAGCGCTTGGTGGTAGCCTATGCATAGAATTCTCTGTGTCTTGTTCAGTGTCTGACTCCTTTGCATTCTTTAAGTCTCATTCTAAATGTTACTATAGAAACCTTTCCAGACCAAGCTATCTAAGGTATTCCTTTTCAGTTATTCTCTACTAAACCACCTTGTTTATGTCCTTGAAAACTTTTCTTCAAGCTCTGTTTCTGTTTGTCTTTTGTTTTATATTATTTGGTTTACCCGCTTGACCTTATGCAGAGTCTAGTATGAAGTAAGGAGAAGGCAGTGGCACCCCACTCCAGTACTCTTGCCTGGAAAATCCCATGGACGGAGGAGCCTGGTAGGCTGCAGTCCACGGGGTCTCTAAGAGTCGGACTCGACTGAGTGACTTCACTTTCACTTTTCACTTTCATACATTGGAGAAGGAAATGGCAACCCACTCCAGTGTTCTTGCCTGAAGAATCCCAGGGATGGGGGAGCCTGGTGGGCTGCCGTCTCTGGGGTCGCACAGAGTTGGACACGACTGAAGTGACTTAGCAGCAGCAGGAGTCAGAGTAAGAGGGAAGAGGCTTGTTGGGGAAGTGATGACTCAGTTGTCCTACATGAGAAGAAGAAATAGGAATGGGTTTTGCATGTGAAGAAGGTCCAGCCCAGATTTAAGAAGACAGGACCTTAGACGACACCTTGTGATGGGAATCAAAAAGCAAGAAAAATAAAAAGGGTCAGGGAGGATCTCTTTATGGGAAGGGTAGGATTTGTTTTCCTCCATTTTATTTTTCTGAAATGTACCTTGCTAATAGTTATGTAAATGAAGTTGTCAACTTTTTCATAAAAAATGGAATCTGGTGAAATTTTTGTACAAAATTGCATTCTAAAAAAGTTGGCCTTTGACCCAGTGAAAGAACGAAATTTTTATCATTATGTTTTGTCTTGATTTTGTGTATTCATTCTTCAGGACAAGCAGTGGGAAGAGCTCTGTTATCAATGCCATGTTGTGGGATAAAGTCCTCCCTAGTGGGATTGGCCATACAACCAATTGCTTCCTGAGTGTTGAAGGAACCGATGGAGATAAAGCCTATCTCATGACAGAAGGGTCAGATGAAAAAAGGAGTGTGAAGGTATACCGTTTGACCTTTAATAGCATAATGCACCTGAAATAATGTCCTTAACTTGTTCTTTTGGAAAGCTCTTTACAAGATGTCTGCATTGCTAGAGATGGAAGAACCATTAGTATTTCTCTTCATAGCTTTTAAAACCATCAGTAATATTTTGGATTTTCTAAAATACTTTTGCTTTAGAGTTAAATTCTTGGAGGAATAAAACCTGTCCTTAGCTTAAAATGAAGATAAATTAGAATTAAAAGTTTATAAAAATTTTAAAGTACTGTTCCCAGTGAAAAGAAAATTACTGAAGTGTGTCATCGCTGTTTAATCACAAATCTTGTCTTTCTAAACAAAACTTTGTTTAAAAAATTCGGCTCTGGAATCTGTTTTTGACCCGCATCTGTGCCTTTAGAAACTGTTTTTGCCTTCAGAATATTTGGTAAGCTAATTCATGTCTAAATGCTATTTAGACAGATAAAGGCCAGTGGTAGTTCCCTGCTGCTGCGGCTGCTAAGTCGCTTCAGTCGTGTCCGACTCTGTGCAACTCCATAGACAGCAGCCCACCAGGCTCCGCCGTCCCTGGGATTCTCCAGGCAAGAACACTGGAGTGGGTTGCCATTTCCTTCTCCAGTGCATGAAAGTTAAAAGTGAAAGCGAAGTCGCTCAGTTGTGTCCGACCCTCAACGACCCCATGGACTGCAGCCTACCAGGCTCCTCCGTCCCTGGGATTTTCCAGGCAAGAGTACTGGAGTGCGGTGCCATCGCCTTCCCCGGTAGTTCCCTACCTTGTATAAATTTCTTGAGGAATTCAGTGGCACTAGGTTTTCTCAGCCAAACAAAAAGGAAAAACAATTACGATGCAAGGTGTTTGCTTTGGTATGAAAGCAAGTGGAAAAGGCACTGCTTCTCATTATATTCACTTCAGTCATAAGAGCTTTCCCACAAATACAGAAGTTCAGTATGTGAAGATCCATGCCATTTTAGTTTTGACTAAACTGTAGGTGAATTCATAGGTCTGGTCATCCTCCTGTGAATTTGCTGTTTGATCACAGCAGGTAACTCAATCGGTCTAATACCCTTCAGTATTTATTTATGAACAATAAATGAGATGATATTTATAAAAATATTAAAAACTTTTAAGCCATACAGAGTAGTCACAAGATTGTAATTCTATCAGAAAGTTTATAAAAGCAAGCAAAAAACCACTACCTATCATTGTCACTGTGGAAATTCACTTCAACCCTGATTAGGACTACTGTGGCCATTTGATAATAGATGTTTCCCTTTTAAAGTTTCATTTAAATTGCAAAAGAATCATAGAGGTATGTGTGCTGATGCCCTTTCCTTGATTATTAATTTTGTCTTAAGCCCTTTGAACTTAATTGTATGTTTAACACGTATATGAAAGATAATAAACAAATGTATATCAGAAGTCATCTTGAGGAGTAGAAATATTTTAGAGAGCTTAAACGGAAAGAGAGGCTATCAGTCAGTTCAGTTCAATTGCTCAGTCGTCTCCGACTCTTTGTGACCCCCTGGACTGCAGCACACCAGGCTTCCCTGTCCATCTCCAACTCCAGAGTTTACTCAGACTCATGTCCATTGAGTCGGTGATGCCATTCAACCATCTCATTCTCTGTTGTCCCCTTCTCCTCCTGCCTTCAATCTTTCCCAGCATCAGGGTCTTTCATATGAGTCTGTTCTTCCCATCAGGTGGCCAAAGTATTGGAGTTTCAGCTTCAGCATCAGTCCTTCCAAAGAATATTCAGGACTAATTTCCTTTAGGATGGACTGCTTGGATCTCCTTGCAGTACAAGGGACTCTCAAAAGTCTTCTCCAGCACCACAGTTCAAAAGCATCAATTCTTCTGCGCTCAGCTTTCTTTACAGTCCAACTCTTGACATCCATACATGACCACTGGAAAAACCATAGCTTTGACCACAGACCTTTGTTGGCAAAGTAATGTCTCTGCTTTTTAATATGCTGTCTAGGTTGGTGATAGCTTTTCTTCCAGGGAGCAAATGTCTTTTAATTTCGTGGCTGCAATCACCATCTGCAGTGATTTTGGAGCCCCCCAAAATAACTTCCCTGGTGGACTTCCCTGGTGTCTCAGACGGTAAAGCATGTGCCTACAGTGCCAGAGACCCAGGTCAATCCCTTGGTCAGGAAGATCTCCCAGGGAAGGAAATGGCAACCCACTCCAGTATTCTTGCCTGGAAAATCCCATGGACGGAGGAGCCTGGTAGGGCTATAGTCCATGGGGTCGCAAAGAATCGGACATGACTGAGTGACTTCACTTTCCTTTCCTTTTCCATAAATAAAGTCTGTCATTGTTTCCACTGTTTCCTCATCTATTTGCTATGAAGTGATGGGACCAGATGCCTGATCTTAGTTTTCTGAATGTTGAGTTTTAAGCCAACGTTTTCACTCTCCTCTTTCACTTTCATCACAAGGCTCTTTAGTTGTTCTTCACTTTCTGCCGTAAGGGTGGTGTCATCTGCATATCTGAGGTTACTGATATTTCTCCTGGCAATCTTGATTCCAGTTTGTGCCTCATCCAGCCCAGCGAATGGGCATAGTCATTAACTTTAAAGCATGCTTGTGTGAATACTGCCTAGTGACATTCCTTTACCCGCCCCTGCATTAGTAAGCAATAAATTCACTTTAGAAGAGTCAGGAAATACAATTAGAAAATAAGAAAAGAAACTTCACAACTCACACACTTCCAAAATCAGTGGAAATACTTTGGTATAGAGTTAAATTGGTGTTTCTCTGTATTTTTTTTAAAAAATGGTATATGCTATTTTGTGATTTGCTGTTTTTCCCTTAATATATTGTAGATTTTTTTCCATACATATAGTGTAATCAAGTTCAGTGTTGCATAGGATGCCATTTGTTGGGGCATTTAGAATGTTTCCAGCCCACATTGTTTGGCACGATGGTATGAGTCAACTGTTTTCATGGCTGTTATTTTTTTCGTACTTGGTAATTTTAAACCTCAGGTTTTTCAAGATTTCCCCAGATGGTTTTATTTCAAATTATATAAAGTACTGCTTTTTCTACATGTTTTGCAAAAATAAGCTTAGCAAGTCCTAATATTTAACATTTTTCTTGAATTTTGTTACAAGTAGTCTTGTTTTTTCTTCCCTTCCCTCTGTAGACAGTTAATCAGCTGGCCCACGCCCTTCATATGGACAAAGACTTGAAAGCTGGGTGTCTTGTGCATGTGTTTTGGCCAAAGGCAAAATGTGCCCTCTTGAGAGATGACCTGGTTTTAGTAGACAGGTAAAATTACATATGAAATGTTTTCTTGTAAAAGTTTTATTTAATAGAAATGCTGCTTGTGTGTAGAATGCAGTACATAAAAATTTTAAATGTTCAATTGCTGCTTTTTTCTGCTTTGCTAGATTTTAACAGAATATTTAAGGTATTATTTTTTGTTTTGTTTCTTAATGGTTACATGAAAGTGCTGATTTATCAGTCTGATTCTAGTACAGGAAATTTCAAGAACCGACCACTTTTTTCGCTAGATTGACTTTGTGGTTTGGATAGTGGGCTGGGTCTTAGAGACTGTCTGATTCTAGATATGTTGATTGTTGTGGTTTAGTCGCTGAGTCGTGTCTGACTCTTGACTCCATGGACTGTAGCCTACCAGGCTCCTCTGTCCATGGGATATCCCAGGCAAAAATGCTGTAGTGAGTTGCCATTTCCTTCTTTGGGGGATTTTCTTGACCCAGGGATCAAACCTACATCCATGGGAGCCCAGATAGCTTTGATAGATAACTCTAACCAGTTACTGTTTTTAATCAGTAGTCATTCTTGAGACCTAGTTTCCCAAAATAACTGCTGGACAGTTCATACAGCTTTTCTTTGTTCAAGAATTAATCAAATGCTTTTGTGATTTATTCCTAACTCTTCTGACTAACCTGCATTTAATATGTTCTTTAAAAATCATCCTATTACATTGGTGCTTAATAAAATGGTAATGCATGTCCCTTTAGCAGAGTCCTTAACGAAAAAAAAGTAGTTAAATGATTTTTTTAAAATTGTGGTATGCTCTTTTAAGTTAAAATTTCAGTGTTTTATGGAAATTTTTGTTTTTTATTTGATGAGGGCCTTCCCTTGAGAGAAAAGGTACTTGGGAAATAAAAACATTGGGTTTATTTTTTTATGTTTTGAATTTTTAAAATAATTAATTTTTGGCCATACCATGTGGCATATGGCATCTTAGTGCCTCAACCAGGGATTGAACTTGCACCCCCTAACCATTGAACTGCCAGAGAAATCGCCTAAAAACATTTAGTTTAAATATAATAGTTTTAATTTTTCTTTTACTTCATGGCCAGACTGCATCCATGACCCCAATCTGTTTATCTTGCCAGCTGGTCACAGGATACATCAAGCCAATGTATATACAGTTGGACTATACTTTTTACAGTATGAATTGTGTATTAGCCTCATTTTTTTTCCCTAGTGCTTATTTTCAGCCTCCCAAAGCATAAAGTTTTTTTTTTTATTAGAATATAATTGCTTTATAATGCTGTGTTAGTTTCTGCTGTACAGTGAAGTAGATCAACTATGTGTAAGCATATGTCCCCTCCCTCGGGCCTCCCAGACCTCCCTCCACCCCACCATGCCCTCCCACCCATCTGGGTCATCACAGACCACCAAACAGGACTTGCTGTGCTTCATAGTGGGTTCCCACTAGCTATCTGTTTTAACACGTGGTAGTGTGTGTGTGTGTATATATATGTGTACACACACATATATATATATCAGTCTTAATCTCCCTGAGAAAACCATAATTTAAAAGGACACATATACCCCAGTGTTCATTGCAGCACCACTTAAGGTAGTCAGGACAAGGACACAACCTAAATATCTAGTGACAGGTTAATGGATAAACAAGAAGTGGTATATATATATATATATATAGTGAAGTATTACTCGGCCATAAAAAGGAAATAGGGTCATTTGTGGAGATGCGGATGGACCTAGAGAGTCTGACACACAGAGTAGAGTAAGTCAGAAAGAGAACAACAAATATCGTATATTAAAGCATAAAGGTTTTAAATATTTATCATGTTACTTGTCAAAAATCATGAGGTTTTCTCTCTTTAATAAGTAAACATTTTTAACATTTGTTTAGTTGTCAGTTGGATAGGTTCTGGGAGTTGTCAGCAGAAGAGAAATATATAGTGCACGATTCTCAACTTTCCACAACTGCTCTCTTATAGGTGAGAAAGTAATTTAAATCTCCTAGGCCTCAGACTGATAACTGGTAGAAATCCTATCCTTTAAACTTCAGCTAATTCTTAAAAGTTAAAAAAATTATCTATCTTGGAGGTTCAGTGGTTAAGAATCTGTGCTTCTGTGCAGGGGATGTGAGTTCAATCCCTGATTAGGGAACTGGGGATTTCATATTCTACATGCTGTGTAACATGGCAAAAAGAAAAAATATATATGTACATATATATATACATATATATATATATATATATATAATATAATTCTTATTTTATTCCCATTAGTCCGGGCACAGATGTCACTACAGAGCTGGATAGCTGGATTGATAAGTTTTGCTTAGATGCTGATGTCTTCGTTTTGGTTGCAAATTCCGAATCAACTCTAATGAACACGGTAGGATCTTATCATTGTTTTGTTTGAGTGATAGAATATGAAGTAATATCCCTTCTGATTATGAAAAGTAAGGGAAATCCAAATCATGTATTAGAAGGAAGCTGTGATATCAGGGGTGAATGAAGGGGTTTGTGTTTCTCTGGGACTAGAAGGACTGATTTTGGATTGATGGTTCTAGCTTATAGTGAGTATTTGAGTCTAAGGTATGTTGTTGACATTCACTGTAGTTATTTGCAAGTTTCTAAAGGAACAGACACCAGAATTGTTAGGCTGTTGACTTAAGTATTTTACATAAGATATAACACTCCCACCTCACCTCCCTGTCTGGCAGGCAAAGCTTTTCATATTTTGAGTTTTGTCAGCTTTCTCACAAAGGTTTACCTGTGTATGCCCTAGATTTCTGCTTACCTGTGTACACTCTAAGCTGCTGTTAAACGCAGAAGATTATTTATCCAGGATATCTAGAACCAGACATAAATAATCTTTCCAGAGTTTTGATATCTAATATCCAAAGCTGTAGTATAATTTTTAAACATTATTCCTCAAAAGCATATAAATGGCTAAACACCATTAAAACCTAGGTGTTACCAACAAGTCCTGTTTTGTCACTGTGTTATTAGTGTTTATGTGGCCCGATCTATATCCTAAACCATGTTGTTCTGACAGCACTGAGAACTGTTTACAACCTGATGGTGTTAAAAATAGGTAAATGTTTAAAGTCTGGTTTAGAGTAACTCCATTATTTAGGTGTCAGATAAACAAACTTTGATATACATCTTGACTTTGGTACCTTTGTTTATGTTATTCTTGGCTCACAATTCTTTCCCCTCTCAATTTTTCCATCCTTCAAAAAGCTGTTATCAGTACCATCAAGCCCATCTTTATCACCACTTCCTCCTTTATAGATCATTTCTTAATTTCAGTTGGATGTTTATAGCATTTATGGTGCATACCTTTTATTGTTTATTATGATACGTGTGTCTTACATTAATTTACTTAGTGTAAATCTTCAAGAATATTTGAGGTAGATTTTTAAAAATACTATCATATCTAGCAATATCTTATGTCCTGCATGTAGTAGGAACAGATAAATATTTGTTCAATTGAATTTCAATAAAGACTCATGAGAGAAGCAGGAAAACCTTAACTTTTGCTTTCTTATATTTTAATTTTGTCATCTCTGGAAGTTTAATGTTCAGAGTGCTTTGGGATCTTTTATTTCAGTGGGTGTTCTGGGTGTTCTCACTGTTGTTAAATGGTTCAAACTTTTAGATTCAAATAAGGTTTCACGTATAAATTTAGAAATAAAGTTGCTTTAAAAGTGAACATACTGTTGGGTATTGGATGTTTTTCAGGAAAAACAGTTTTTTCACAAAGTAAATGAGCGACTTTCCAAGCCTAATATTTTTATCCTGAATAATCGTTGGGATGCCTCTGCATCAGAGCCAGAATATATGGAAGATGTAAGTTACATTTTTTTCCCTTAAGTTTTGAAATATAGTAATGTACATTGGTAATTGAGAAAACAATACACATCGTAGAGTAGAACATCATAAGCAGCTATTCTCTTACTTGAGAAAAGAGTATAATTGTACAAAATCTGAAGTGGATATGTGCTAAGGACAGAGTATTAAGCTACTTTGAAATAAAGTTGTATTATGACAGTACTGTCAAATACATTTTAGATCTTGAAACATCCTTTTTAATTCTCTGTTAAGTATAACAACAGAAGAGTGTACAAATCATTGGTGTCCAGCTCAGTGAATTTTACAAATTTAATACCTTTGTAAGGGTCCAGGTCAAGAAGCAGAACATTCCAGCACCCCAGTATCCCCCATTTCTAGCCTTTACCCTCCAACCGAAGGATAACCACTTGCGTCTCTGATAGCCTAAATTAATTTTTCGGGTTGGTCAACTTTGTGTAATGGAACCACGTAGTATCTACTTCTGTGTCAGGTTTCCTTTGTTCAACATTAAATTTGTGACATATATCCATTCTGTTGTGCATAGATGAAGTACATTCTCATTGTGGTATAGTCTTTCATCCTATGAATAACAGTTGATCTCTTCATTCTGGTAGTGATGGGTATTTAGGTAAATTTCCTTCTTTTAGCTATTATGAATAATGCTGCTTGGCATATTCTTGTGCATGTCTTTTTGTTGCACACTGGTGTATATTTCTCTTGGATATATACTGGTGGTTCTCACGGTGAGGGGTTGTGTGCTACTGGCATCTAGTGGGGAGAGGCTTGCGATGCTGTTAAACAACCTGTAACACAGAATAGCTCTTGCCCCCAAACCAGGTTTATCCAACTCACAGTGTCAGTAACGCAGGAATCAGTAATCCATGGGTATAGATTGAGCAGTAGAATTCCTGGATTATAGGTAAAGAATATGCTATTTTAATAAATGCAGCCCAAGAGCTTTTTGAAGCGCTCATTTAAGTTTATATTTCCATCACCACATTGAGAGTGCCGCATGATTTCTGTCATTGCCAGTACTTGGTATTTTTTGCTTTTGTTTTTCATTTTAGTCATGCTGGTGGTTTTAGAAACTTTAGAAAGGATGAAGAATCTGGCATTTAGTGTACAAGTAATATTTAATTTGCTTGATGATATTTCTGATTTTAATAGTAGTATGTATTTATTATTTTTTTAAGAAAACTTATGGAGAATTCTTTGGCATTCTAGTGGTTAGGACTTCATGCTTCCATTGCAGGGGACATGGGTTCAATCCTTGGTTAGGGAACTAAGATCCCACAAGCCACATGGCCTGATCAAAAACAAACAAACAAAAAGACTTCAGAAAATACATTAAAAAAATAAAATTTATCCTGTCCCATCACTATTCACATGTTAGATTGTTTGCTTTCATTCTTCCCCTGACCCCCCCCCAAATTGAAATTTTGCTTAATGTGAAACCTTATATCCTGTTATTAACTCGTTTTGTAATCATACTCTTTCAAATCAAGCTCTCATTTAATCATCAGAGAATCAGAAGATAGCACCCACAGATTGTTCTTCTCCATTCCTCTTTAGTTTAATTTTATTAAGTCTTAACATGGAGATCTCTTATCATAGCCATAATGTTAAAGGCTGGTACTAAACCCTAACTTCTAATCCTTATTCCTAATTTAGATACCCAAGTGCTAATCTTAAACTTAATGTCACAGCTGTAATCCATAGCTAATGTATTCTCCCCAATTTTAATTCCCAGTGTTTTTTGGAAGAAAAATATACCGTTTATGCTCTGATTTCAAAATAAAACTAACTTCATTATAGCAAATTTATTGCAGCACTTACTTTCTAATTTTAAAGGTATTAATAGCTTCATTGTAGAAAATTTAGAAAATAAAATCCTAAGGAAGAAATTAAATTGCCACCCATTTTAGTGAGTGTTGCCTGTATGCCATGTATTAATTACATAAATGTGTATACACATCATATATCCTTAATACAGAATTAAAAACATTTCCCTGTGCTATTAAGTACTAGTATTTGTCTACAATATATTTCTTAATGGTTGTGTAGTATTTGATGGTCCATCAGAATTTTAAATTAAATGTTCAAGGAAGAATCATTAAGTTAAGAGGAAGATTTCCTATCAGCAAGTATCAGACTTCATTTATTAGAATTTTTGGATTTGTTAATTATAAGGCAAAACTAACAAAACGTTGTAAAGCAGCTATACTCCAGCTTTTTAAAAAGTAGTTGAAAAAAATAAAGGTATAAAAAAAGTATAAGGCAGCTGCTGCTGCTGCTGCTGCGTCGCTTCAATCGTGTCCGACTCTGTGCGACCCCATAGACGGCAGCCCACCAGGCTTCCCGTCCCTGGGATTCTCCAGGCAAGAACACTGGAGTGGGTTGCCATTTCCTTCTCCAATGCATGAAAGTGAAAAGTGAAAGTGAAGTCGCTCAGTCGTGTCCGACTCTAGAGACCCCATGGACTGCAGCCCACCAGGCTCCTCCGTCCATGGGATTTTCTAGGCAAAAGTACTGGAGTGGGGTGCCATTGCCTTCTACATAGTATAGTAATCAGTTCAGTTCAGTTCAGTTCAGTCGGTCAGTCGCGTCCGACTCTTTGTGACCCCATGAACCACAGCATGCCAGGCCTCCCTGTCCATCACCAACTCCTGGAGTCCACCCAAAACCATGTCCATTGTGTTGGTGATGCCATCCTTAATATCACTATAAATGGAATTTAGTATAGGCCTGTAACTCATATTTGTTTAGTTATTAGAATTCTTTTAATACCCCTTTTTTTTTTTTTGCTAGGTACGCAGACAGCACATGGAAAGATGCCTGCATTTTTTGGTGGAGGAGCTCAGAGTTGTGGATCCTTTAGAAGCACGCAATCGTATCTTTTTTGTTTCTGCAAAGGAAGTTCTTAGTGCTAGAAAGCACAAAGCACAGGGGATGCCAGAAGGTGGTATGTATTCATTATAGATTTCCTGTTGAAATATGAATATAGATTATAAAAGTAGCATGCAAATATCTTATCTTCTTATATACTAGGTTTTAAACTCTTCATCTAAATATTACAGGTGGGGCACTTGCAGAAGGATTTCAGGCAAGATTACAAGAGTTTCAGAATTTTGAACAAATCTTTGAGGTAGGAATTTTGTGAATGTATTGACTGATATAAAACTGTAGCATTGGTTGGAAAGTGAGCATAATCTTCTGTTTTCATTACCTGTCTTTGTTAATAACCTTTGGTGTTATTTAGTGTAGTTTCTGACAGAACAAGTGAAGCAAAGAAAGTTTGAAGAAAGAAGGTCCCTGCAAAATGGATGATCTGTAAGAACAGAGAATTAAAGATTGTAATTTCTTATTCTTTTTTTTTAATGTATTTGTATCTAAATGAGACATTATTTTCTAATATTGTATTGTGTGATGAATATAATACTCTATATTCAGTAGTTAGGGACAAGATTAAAAAAATGTAATTGCTGTTGGAATGGGTAATAGAGCAAAATGAAGATCTTTTTTCTTTTGATAGAACATAGTTAATGCCATTTGACAAAAGTTAATAACATTTCTCAACTGTATTGCCACCTGTTAATTCTCCATGTTTTATGCCAGATGTGCTGAACAAAACAAACGGATGCAAAAATAACTAAGATACAGGTCCTATACTTTAGGGGAATCTAAGCTACTGAGGTGCAGGAATAACTAATGTGTGTGCCAGAAGATCCTGTTACATTTTGGGATAGGTGTTTTATTCAGAGACCTTAAAACATCCTAGATTGGCTGAAAAATACTTTAGCTGTTAATCTTCTCAGCTCTCATTTAGCTCTATCTAGTTGTATTTATTAGATTACATATCTCCTCACCCCCAGATGAACACAAATACTCAGAACTGAAAAAACTTCCATCTGTAATTCTTCCTTATAAGTAGTAACTATTATAATACTAAGGACATAAATATTGAATGTACTTGGCAGAATTTTTAAAATTAATCATTTGCTCACTATCCCCTACTTTTAATTTGGTGAGAAGAAGACAGACCATTAGGTAGACAAACACAAAATGTTTAAGACAGCCTACTCTCTGTACCCTTGGTAAGGTGTTTCTGATTCTTCGGAGGTCCCTGGAATATCAATAGGTGTTCTGTCAAGTTAAGCTGTAGGATACATGATATCCCAGTTACTTAAAGATCATTTTTATATTCTTTCCCTTTTTTTGCACAAGAGATTCAGTCCTCTACCCACTCTTATCAGGAACAGTCATTTCATCCATGGGAAGAATATTGGGGAGAGTATCTTTTGTTGTTTTGCTCATCTTTTCTTATTTATTGAGCTTTTCTTTCTTTGTGTGTATGTGTTTATCATTGATTTCTCCTACCAAATCATGTACTGTTCAGTTATACACTCATACCTCTTTCATATCGGTTCCTGGTACAGCTTTTGCTTTCCCAGAATATCTCCTTGAAGAGGTGGGAAGAAGAATAAAAGATGTGCTGTAGAGCACTGGTTACCAAACCTGGCTGGTGATGAGAAACACATGAGGTACTTTAGAGACCTACAGGCTCCTGACCTATCCCAGAGACTTAATCCAGAGACTTAATCCAGTAGGGCTAGGGATGGACCTAGGAATCTCTTAAATGTTTAAAGCTCTCCAAGTGATTGCAATAATCAGGAAGAGTTGGGAACTGTTTCTGATATTTTTAGAAGAAACTTGGTATTTCACTTTTTTATTTTAAAAGTTCTTTTGAGAATCTAAAAATTATGTTTGGAAAAAACTATGAGCAAGAGCTTTTCCATGAAGTTGTAGAGAATGTTAGGCTTTAGAGTCTGAAATTTTTGTTTAAAGCTCTGATAGACATAAAATGAGAATTAGTTAAAAATGATTTGAATTTACCTAAGGAAATAGTCATATGCGCAAACAATTTTATCTTGATGGCCAAACCTTTTTTTGGTAATTACATTGACAGCTCTTTTCAACTTTTTGCCAAAGCTCAAATTTGTTACCTTTAAAATTAATTTTGATAATTTATGATTTCTTATTAATTGATACATTGCTGAGAGTTTATAATTTAGTATATAATTGTTTATTTAAAAATTTTTGTATTCCTTTCCTATATCTGTCTATATACCTATATATAGATACATCGTTAAATAAAGTATATAAGAAATATATATATTTTAATATTAATTGAGATTTGTCAATGATTTTATTGCTTTGCTGTATCCTCTAAAGATTAATTGAATAATTTATCAGCTTATAAATAGCATTTTTTGGTTGTTAGTCATTCAGTTCAGCTAATGTTTACAGAAAGTTTTTTTCTGCCTTCATTATAAAAGGGAATGAATTTGTCTGTGAGTGTAGCTTTGGATGTCTTCCATGGCTTTCAGTATCCAGATTTCATTGTTGATTAATTTTTAATTATAGTTTTTGGCATTTCCTACTCAATACAGGAGTTATTAACATTCAGGTATTTTGATTCTTCCCATATGACTTTTCTTGATTTCTCTTTTTTTACATTGTGATGACAACATGTGGCCTTAAATGCCCATTTTCTGTTTTCAGAATTGACTTCTGTTTGTGTGTGTGTAGTCTTACGGTTTTTGTGAAAAGAAAAACTGTACCAAGTTCATCATTTTATCAAACAATCTGATCTTTACCATAGACCTCTTGAGATTCATTTGATTTAGAAGAAGCTGAAAGGTATATGGTATCTTGGTGTTCTTTCTTGCACTTCTTCTGTCAGTTTAAAATATTTCCAAGTAACACGTTTGGAGTGGTAAATAGCATGTTTTTAGGTATTTGGGGTCTTTTATCAAGGGGACTTGACAAATTTGTTTTATGTTTTAATTAAACATAAATATTAATATTTATAAATTTGTAACTATGTATGACTAGTTGTAAGCTATTTTCTTTAGATGTTAGTAGAAAATCAGAAGATCTTAACTGAAGTGTGATTATTGTTTTGCTTCTAATCTTTAATAAGTTTTCAAGCAGCTTCTAGCATATTCTGACAAGATGGAATTTAAATTGTCTGGTGTGGTATTTTAAACTTCACCTTATGAAAGCAGAGTTCCTGATGAAATAAGTCTGGTACTACTGCAGGCTATATGTGACTTCCATGGAGATTCATAAGTATGTTAGTGTATATAGGACTCTGAGAAATGGTTCGGTAAAGCTTTATTTAAATCAGCATTTCCTATACTTCGTTTGGAATAGAGTATTTCTTTTGTAGTTGACTTTTGATATTTTTCTGAGCAGTGGGAACATCAATGTGGCATACTTTTTAATTAGAAAACAATTGCCTGCTTTCTTCTTTCTACATATTCACTACTGTATATTTTTGGATCAAGGAATAACTTGTAAAAGATTTTTCCTTTTTGTCTAGTCTAGCTCTAATACTGTGCTGTTATCTACAAATTTGGGGTCTTCATTGCTGATATCTAGATCTGCTTCATCGAGGAACATAGAATTTCTTTTAACGTTTTTTTCTTTTAAAACTATTCTTATTCTTTTATAATAGTTTTGTAAAGGTTAATTTGGCAGTTAATGAGACAGTTATTTAAAGTAAAATCAAAGCTTTGTTTTGGTCATTAAAAACTAAGCAGTTGATATTATGGTTGATATTATTTAGTTTTGGTGGCTTTTGCTCTGGCATGTACAAAACAGTAATACTCTTAACTTCCTAACACTAATCTTTTCAAGATTAATGATAATTGAGAAACTTATAAATGAGCTTGATGATGAGCAACAATGAGACTATGCTCTGAAAAAAGTAGTGGGCTCTGAGTTAAGCAAACTGTTAGCTAAATGAATTATCCTCATGTACCCTGGAGCTAAAGAAATGAATCTGTTTTGTTTTCTACCCACTCCAGTATTCTGGCCTGGAGAATTCCATGGACTATATAGTCCATGGGGTCACAAAGAGTCGGACATGACTGAGTGCTTTCACTTTCTGTAAAGTGAATTGAACAAAATAATCATTTTAGAGATGTGAAGGCTTAATATAGATTATAAATAGGACATTGATTGAAACAGTGCTGCTAGGGTATTGACTGCCTTTAAAACTTGAAAGCTATTTATTTTGATAAAGGATAGTATTACTTTAGGAAGTAATTATCACAGTTCGTACCAGTTTTATATTAAGCTCAAGAAAAAAATTCATGGAAATATTAGAGAGTTGGAAGGTATATCCTTCTAAAAATTTATTGTAAAAAATAAACATGGTGTCCTACAGAACATCTATTTTGGGTATTGACGTTGTGACCCAGATGAGTGTTCCTTGATTGTTCGAAGACCAGCTAACATTTCTCTATAGATGCTTGAAGTTGTTTTCAGATGTTAATGTCAGTATAGAATTAGACTTTCTATGAATTAAAAGTGAAAGGCCAATTTTAATTTAATAATTTTGCAAAGATTTAAGTGATGAATCACAATAAATGTTTTAAATAACAAGCAGTATGCACACATACTGAAATTGAAACAATTTTACAAAAGAAACATCCATGATCATATGTGACGCATTTTGATGTATTATTCTCTGTGTAAAAAATACTCGTCATGAATCACTGATTTGTACAACTGTTAGTAAGTTAAGAGCTGCAATTAACTTGAAAGTAAAACATGAGATAACGTATCATTCTGACCTGTATCCACACTCTATATTGTCCCATGACAATAATGGGATTATCTTAGAAATAGCTATAGATATTTTCTATAAACAATTTAAAATACTATGTTGTGTACTGTTAAAAGAGTATTTTTCAGTTTGTTCGGGCTTTAATCTGTAGAAGTTCTTTCATGAATTTTATGTGGCATCATTCAACTAATTTTTCTCAATGTAGAATTCTGGTTCCATGGCTTAAGAACTTTATGAGGTTATCAATTACAAATTTGAGAAAGATCAAGATAGATGAACTAGAAATAGATTAAAGGTGATCCAAGTAAAATTAGTAATCTAATAGGAAATCTTTTTTAACATTGAAAATAGTACCCTTTTTAATTTGTTTTTGAAGATAGTATAGTCAAAGATCCATTGCACATTACTGTGTAAAATTACACAAAGCTATGAACTTGCTGTTAAAGTTTTTTACTTTTGAATCCTTGACTTTTTTTAACCTTTATAACTTTAAGTTGTGTTTATGTTTCATTTATTTTTTTTCCTTATGTCAGTTTTGGTTAATGTTATGAACAGCAAGTTTTTGTGTTTAAATTCCTGAAAATGCTTGGATGGAATTACAGTAATGTGTTATGGCTTGGGCCCCTCGCAGGAGTGTATCTCGCAGTCAGCAGTGAAAACAAAGTTTGAACAGCACACTATCAGAGCTAAACAGATACTAGAAACTGTGAAAAACATAATGGATTCAATAAACGTGGCAGCAGCAGAGAAAAGGTATGAATTCATTTTATTGCAAAATAAAAATTATTTTTGTGTCAGTATAAAAAGACTGATATAAAATTTTTATTATTATTGAATACCTTTCACGCTAACATCAGCCTGATAGGTTTAGCTGATGCCTACTTGCATGTTTTTTAATCAGTATTTGAAACTGTTAAGCATTTTTTTTTTTTTTTTAACAACCTTAAGCACATATTTACATTCTCAGTATTGCATTCTCCAGAGAAGGCAATGGCACCCCACTCCAGTACTCTTGCCTGGAAAATCCCATGGATGGAAGAGCCTGGTAGGCTGCAATCCATGGGGTCGCTGAGGGTCGGACACGACTGAGCGACTTCACTTTCACTTTTCACTTTCATGCATTGGAGAAGGAAATGGCAACCCACTCCAGTGTTCTTGCCTGGAGAATCCCAGGGACGGGGGAGCCTGGTGGGCTGCCGTCTATGGGGTCGCACAGAGTCGGACACGACTGCAGTGACTTAGCAGTAGCAGCATTGCATTCTCAGAATATGATCTCAGTATTCTTATGTGTGAGTTGTGAGTTTTAAATGTTCAGTGACTTGGAAATATCTTTAAAGCAGTGAAAGAACCATTTCTTCAAACAGAATTTTTCAAAGTTCAAAACAGGTGACTTTTTTTTTACATTCAACCTATTACTCATCTTTTATTTACTCATATGTTGAAATCTTGAAATCACTCTTTTATGCCAGTTGTGGTTTTATATCAGCTGGTAAACAAGCAAGGTGGTACTACCTGCCAGCCAGAAGGTGAACTTGGTAAGCATTACTCCATATATCATACTGTAGAACAGTATTTTATTCCATTTATTGTCTTATAATGATGAAAACGAACACAGAAACCAGCACTATTCAAAGAAAAGGGTAGTTCTCACAAACTTGGTACACTTGAAACTAAGATCAAGATGTTATTAGATGTTACAAGCATAATGATGTTAAGCCTCAACTGAACTTTTAAGTGAACTTAAGCCAATCAATGGAAGGATATAAAGCATCTAAGATTAAATCCAAGACGATATCAAATTGGAAATTTTAAATGTATTTGATCTTGCTGAGAAGAAAACTCCTCTCATATCTAGGTCTGTTGCCTAATTCTGGCACTTTTGCAGGATGCATTATGTATAAAATTAGAGAATTTGCAGCATAATAAACACAAGGGTCAGAACCCAGAGTCTGATCGCTAGCCTTGTCACAGTGTTTCTGTTTATTGAACTCAGTTGCTATATTACGGTGGCCAAAGTAAGTATTGGTCCACTGGGTTGACCTTAATTTTTATAAAAATATAAACATTGAAATAAACCTGGCACAAAAAACAGGTGTGAATTGAGGATGGTTTGTAACTCTTTTAGCTAAAGATACTAAAAAAAAAATCTCAGGCTTTTGTTTTCCTATATCATCCAAGGGTTAACAGATTTAGCAGATAGTAAATATTCTAGGCTTTGTGGGTCATACTGTCTATTTTGCAGCTACTCAGTTCTGCAGTTTAGAGCAAAAGCAGCCGAGTACACCCAGTAGGTACATGAATGCATGTGACTGTATTCCAAGGAAACTAACAAAAACTAGCAGCTGGCTGGTTTGAGCTTGCAGGGTGCCTTATTAAGTAGACTCAATAATGAGTTAGTTCTATTTTAAATATTTGTATCTGTGAATTGGGTGCAGATTTAGAATCCTTATTAATCCTTTGTGGGATTCAGGTGCCACAGGAGCAGAGAGAGAGCAGTTTCTCTCCAGTCATCTGTAAAACATTTTATGAGTGAAATGTTATTTGAATCCCTTTTAGATGTTGAAATACAAGGTTTTTTTTTTTTTTTTTCTTATATCACACTAACAGATGGTTCAATATATGTGAGTGTCTCCTTAATTTCTTTAGAACTTAAATGTATCCTGAATATTAATTACTCTTCATACTACAATAGGGTTTATTCAATAGAAGAGAGGGAAGACCAAATTGATAGACTGGACTTTATCCGAAACCAGATGAACCTTTTAACACTGGATGTTAAAAAAAAAATCAGGGAGGTTACAGAGGAGGTTGCAAATAAGGTGGGTAACGTTAGCTTTGTGATAATATCTGGGAATGATAATACTTTTGATAGTGCTAAAAATATTATCCATCTGTTACTTTAAAAGAATATTAAGTTTTTTCATTTTGATTTTTTTGAGTAGTCAGTCATCTTGTTTAAATTTTCTAATTTTGATTTTTTTGTATTTCCAGGTTTCATGTGCAATGACAGATGAAATTTGTCGACTCTCTGTTTTGGTTGATGAATTTTGTTCTGAGTTTCATCCTACTCCAAGTGTACTGAAAGTATATAAAAATGTAAGTTACATTAAGTGTTATTCAGATACAGTTTACTTATCTTGCTGCTGCTACTGCTGCTGCTAAGTCGCCTCAGTCGTGTCCGACTCTGTGCGACCCCATAGACGGCAGCCCACTGAGTCTTATTCCACTCTTCAGTGATTTGGGCATTTTAGCGTCTTCATGGCAATCAGTACAGGATTAAACTGTTAGATCTCCTATGCATTCTTATAATAAATATAAATTATAAAATACACAAGAAAATTATCCACTTCAAAAGAATAAAGTCATTTCAGTGTTTACTACTTTTTTAGTGTTTTTATAAAGTCTGTATATGTTCTAGAGAAGAAAATAATGTGGACACTTATCACCATTGTTAACAGGAGTTAAATAAGCACATAGAAGACGGAATGGGAAGAAATTTGGCTGATCGGTGCACCAATGAAGTCAACGCTTCAATGCTTCAATCCCAGCAAGAAATTATTGGTAATATTTATGTCTGCAAGTTCCTATGTAGTTTTTTCATATGTATATTTATTAAAATATCTTTTAGATATCTTATAAAATGTAAAACATTATTTACTGTTGTTAACCAAAGTATCATAATTTGGTTCTTTCTAGAAAATTTGAAGCCATTACTTCCAGCTGGTATTCAGAATAAACTACATACACTGGTTCCTTGCAAGAAATTTGATCTTAGCTATGATCTAAATTGCCACAAGTTATGTTCAGATTTTCAAGAGGATATTGTATTTCGTTTTTCTCTGGGCTGGGCTTCTCTTGTCCATCGTTTCTTGGGCCCTACAAATGCTCAGCGGGTGCTTCTAGGATTATCGGAGCCTATCTTTCAGGTATCTATCTATATATAAATATTTTTTGGTAGGCTTTTTTTTTTTTTTAATTTTCTATTTGTGTAGGCTTTTTATTAGGTGGTTATTGCTATACTGTACAGGTGTGTATCTGATTCTACCAGTTGAGAGTCTCTTTTTATTTCATTTGTGTGATTTTCTCTGTAGAACTAGCTGTGTCAGCTTTGCTTATTTGTACGGTAATATTTATGATATAGAGCCATTTTAGAATTAGGTATACTACTATGTTTAAGGGAAAGCCAATTCCCAAATTTTCATTCAATACTGTTGTAGGTTACTCTGCATTCACTTTTGATATTCTATTTTGTAAATTTTCTAATCTTAATCATTAAAAAAAACTATTTTGAATTTATCAACTCAGTAATTTTTCAGGAAACTTACAGGGTTTTAAAACCATTGCCACAATCCAGTTTTAGAACATTTCTGTCACCCTTGAGGATATGCTTGTGCCCGTTTGCAGTCAGGCTTCATTTCCACTGCCAGCCCTACTGCTAGTCAGGTTTCTCTAGCTATTATTTTTGCTCTTCCTGGACATTTCCTATGAATGGAATCATACAAAATGTGACTCGCTACTTTCACTTAGCGTAATGTTTTCAAGATTTGTCATCATACTGTATGAATGTTGTAGCATGTATCAATCAATATTCAGCATTTCTTTTGTATCACTGAATAGTATTCTGCCATGGCTGTCACACATATTATTTATCCATTCATCAACTGATGGACATTTGAGTTGCTTGTACTTTTTGGCTATTACGAATAATGGTGTTATAAATACCCATATACTGTTTTTATGTGGGCATGTGTTTTCATTTCTCTTGAGTATTTAGGAATGAAATTGCTGAGCCATATGGTAACTCTATGTTTAACTTTCTGAGGAACTGCCAAACTGTTTTCCAAAGCAGATGCACCATTTTTCATTCCACCAGCAATGTATTAACATTCTGTTTCTCCACGTTCTAATCAAGGCTTTTTTTTCTGGCAGATACAAAGTTGTATCTCATTGTATTAATAGTTTCAATTTGTGTTTCCCTAATGACTGATGATTTTGAACATCATTTCATATGCTTATTCTTGTATTTCATTTTATAACATGTCTATTCAAATTTTTTGCTCATTTTTAAATTAGGTTATTTGACTTCTTACTGACTTTTAAGAGTCCTTTACATATATTCCAGATATAAGTCTTTATCAGATACATGATTTCAAAATATTTATGTTTTTCTAGTCTGTAGCTTGCCTTTTAATTTTCTTATGGTATGTTTTAAAGTGTAAAGGTTTTAATTTTTATTTTATTATGCTTTCATTTTTTATTTTTATTTATTTATTATTTTTGGCTGCACGGCTTGTGGGATCTTAGTTCCCTGACCAGAGGTTGAACCCAAGCCCTTGGCAGTGAAAGTGTGAAGTCCTAACTACTGGACCACAAGGAAATTCTCAAGGTTTTAATTTTGAAGCCCAATATTTTTTTAAAAGATTGTGTTTTTGGTGTGAAAAAAATTTTATATGCAGTTTTAATTTCTCTTGAGACTTGAGGGCCTATTGTTATAAGACAGACTCATTGTATATTGTAAAAATCTATTCTTTATGGTTTCAGACCATTTTTATTTTCTTCATGTATTTATGGTAAACTCATTAATTGGAGTCATTCTTTTTGTAGTTTTACTGCTGTAATTTTAAAAGAGAATATAATAGAATTTTTTAAATGATTATTCCATGTATAGCTGTTTAATTGAATTAATTCTTTACCCCTCAACCTTATCAGCTCCCCAGATCTTTAGCTTCTACTCCCACTGCTCCTTCCAACCCAGCAACGCCAGATAATGCATCACAGGAAGAACTCATGGTTACCCTAATAACAACATTAGCCTCTCTTACATCTAGAACGTCTATGGGCATCATTGTTGTTGGAGGAGTGGTAAGAAACAGTACCTTTTTTTTTAGAAACAGTATTTTTTGGTGTAATTAAAATTGAAATTTTTGCAAAGCTACCTGCTAGATCAGGAAAAGAATGTTTACTTCTGTTTCCAGATTCTATAAGATGATATGAAAAGTTGTAGGTTAAAATTAGTGAACTGAGTTTCGTGGATCTAATCTTTAAAATTTTTAAAATATTTATTTGTTTTTTAATTTTTTTTAATTGGAAGATAATTACTTTACAATGTTGTGTTGGTTTCTGTCATACAACAGTGTGAATCAGCCATAATATACATATATCCCCTCCCTCCTAGGCCTCCCTCCCACTGCCCTAAATATTTATTTTTATATTAAAATATAATTCACATATAAAATTGTATTAGTTTGAGGGGTACCACAGGATTTAATGTATGTATGTATTGTGAAATGGTTATCACAACATACATTTTTAAGTAATATTTCCATCACAGCACACAAAGAAATAATACTTATACATTGGAATAACAATGATCCAGCGCCCTTATCTAGCCTTCTCCAAATACCAAAGAGATCACCTTAAAGTATTAAATGTTATTTTTTGTAGTAGTTCTTACATGTTAAAAAATTTTTTTATGTCATTAACAGCATAGGTTTACTTGTTTTCCTTTTTTTTAATTGACATGTAGTTTGATTTACAATATTGTGTTTTAGGTGTACAGCAAAGTGATTGTTACACACATACAGACGTGTATATATATATATATATATATATATAGCTATTTTCAGATTCTTTTATAGGTTATTATAAAATATTGAGTATAGTTATCTGTGCTATAAGTAGGTACTTGTTGGCTACTTGGCTACTTTTTTTTTTTGGCCTCACTGCATGGTATGTGGGATCACAGCTGTGTGTGTGTGTACGTGCACCTAGTCATGTCTGCCTCTGAATCCACACGAAGAACCATGAGGTTCCTCTGTCTGTGGAATATTCCAGGCAAAAATACTGGGATGATTGCCATTTCCTACACCAGGGGTTCTTCCTGACCCAGGGATCAAATATGTCTCCTGCATTGGCTGCTGCTGCTGCTGCTGCTAAGTCGCTTCAGTGTCTGACTCTGTGCGACCCCATAGACAGCAGCTCACCAGGCTCCCCCGTCCCTGGGATTCTCCAGGCAAGAACACTGGAGTGGGTTGCCATTTCCTTCTCCAATGCATGAAAGTGAAAAGAGAAAGTGAAGTTGCTCAGTCGTGTCAGACTCTTAGCGACCTCATGGACTGCAGCCCACCAGGCTCCTCCGTGCATGGAATTTTCCAGGCAAGAGTACTGGAGTGGGGTGCCATTGGCAGGCAGATTCTTTTACCACTGCACCACCCAGGAAGTCCCCATAGTTCCCTGACCAGGGATCAAACCCATACCCCCTGCAGTGGAAGTACAGAACCTTAACCACTTGACTGCCAGGGAAGTCTATTTTATATATAGTTTGTTTTGATTTTTTAAACTTTTGACCTAAAAAAATTATCATCCCTTTTTGAGATACATTGAATCAACTTACCAAATACTCGGCAGGTTATAAAAGTTCTTGCCTGCTATTTCTGTGCTGCTCCTTTTTCAGCTTGATTTTCAGTAATTTCATATTTTCTTATAGAGAAGGAAGATAACATTTTTTAAAAAATGGATCTAACTCAAGGATCTGTACAGAGCCAATGCATTTTCTAAAATGCCTTTTAGTACAGTCTCCCTAGTAGTATCTTTCTTTCTCAAAGTAAGCTGTGAATTTATCTTACAGATTTGGAAAACTGTAGGTTGGAAACTCATATCTGTTTCATTAAGTATGTATGGAGCTTTGTATCTTTATGAAAGGCTCACTTGGACCACCCGTGCCAAGGAGAGAGCCTTTAAACAGCAATTTGTGAATTATGCAACTGAAAAACTGCAGATGATTGTTAGCTTCACAAGCGCAAACTGCAGCCATCAAGTACAACAGTAAGTTGAAAGATTCATCTGTGTTTTTGTTTTAAAGCTTTACTGAAGTATGACGTACATGCAGAAATGCACGAATAAGAGTACCAAAGAATTAGCACAACGTGGACATATTTTATAATTGCCACCAAAATGGAAAAAATAGAATGATCAAATAGTGGGCTCAAAATAAATGCATGGTGGTTATTTTTTACTATTACAGCCCAGATTTATAGGCATGATTTTTTTTTAAACTCAAGAGAATTTTATAATAATAATAAATACCTGGGTCTTCTGAGTTTCTTTTATGTATCTCAAATATTTGGTAATTTAGTAAAAATACATAGGAGCCCAGTCAAATCGATGCATACATAATATTCTGTATTAGGGTGCTACTGACACCTGAATTAGAAAGTTTTCTGAGCTAAAGATAATTGCAATTTAGTAGAAGAAGCAACATGTACATAATTATTTTTAGAAAAGATGAAAAATGATAGGTAATTAGAGCTTCATAATGTGAGGCTCTAGAATCTTAAAGCATAAAAGACAGTGGATCAGTAAAGGTCTCCTGGAGGAGAGGTAGCCTGGTGAGATTTGAATGTGCAGAATAGAAAGAGGGAAACAGAGAAAAGAGCCCAAACTAGAAACATGAGATAATTTCAGTGTGGCAGATGTGTACATAAGAGCGGTCCACTGGAGTGTAAGCCTAACAATAGGACAGGTTTGGATAATCAGGAATCTTGGGAGTGACATCATTAAATTTAAGCTCTAGAACAGATAACTTGGCAGTGGTATAGTGTGTAAAATGGTTTAGCCTCAGGAGACAAAAACTGCCAGAAGATTGAACTGTTTCAGACACAAGATCAGAGCCTGTAATAACCTATTTAGAGCCTCAGGAGACAAAAACTGCCAGAAGATTGAACTGTTTCAGACACAAGATCAGAGCCTGTAATAACCTATTTAGAGCTGTAGGGAACGGAAACAACGAGGTCACAGAATTGAGACCACTGATGTAGTTCATTCATTTCCCAGATATTTATTGAGCTATTTTATTTAATGGTGTTAATTTTGATTTATTTATATTAATGAGGATGACATAGACCTCCAAAAGAAATCAGTCGAGGTTCACATTTCATAAAAAGAGAATGAAGCTTTCCATTCATCATTATCAAACATTAATCACCTACCATGTGACAATAACTATAGCTAAAAGTTATGGTAGATTACAAGTTAAAGATAATGTGTTCTTTCTTAAATGACTTTAGACTTCAACAGAGGCAACTTCAAAAAATTATTCCAGTTAAAATAATACTAGCCAAATATTAATGTAGTAAAATGTTAAAATAGATGCTTCAATTTGTCTAACCTTGGTATTTGGTCAGATGAGGAGAGATGGGAGAGGGAAAAGACCATGGGAAAGATGAAGATGGGCAAAAGAATAGGAGGATAGTTGCAGAGAAAAACAAGTCAGTCAATCAAAGTCCAGTGGTACACACCTACTAGGCATGCTCCCAATAGCAAACACACAATATTTGCCAAAGTCCACGTATTAACTAGCACACAAATACACCCTTTGACTCTAGAAATGTAGTTAAATTAAATGTTCCTATAAAGTATTTTTGACTAAGTCACAGAAGTTCATGAAATTTCCTTTCCTGTTTCCAGTAATTTATTCTTATTGGTAGGGGATGAGAGTAAGGCTTATTATGTTTCTGAAGAAATATACCCAACCTTTGCCTTTTTATAGCTTACTTACATTCACAGCAAAATGGCAGAGTAGTTATTACCTGTTGAGCATTTGTCTTGAGGCCAGATGAAATCAAGCCCACAGTCATATTACGCTTAAAAGTACATACACTCTACCCTCCCTCATACCATTCTTAGCAATGTTCTTTGATACCTTATCTCTTAGGGATTTTTTAATCTTGTGATTTTTTTAATGTAAACTTTAAAGCTTATTCATTTTAAAAAGACATTCATAACTGCTGATAAAATTGTTTTTTATTTTAAGGGAAATGGCAACCACTTTTGCTCGCCTGTGCCAACAAGTTGATATTACACAAAGACATCTGGAAGAAGAAATTGCTAGATTATCCAAAGAAATAGATCAATTGGAGAAAATACAAAACAATTCAAAGCTCTTAAGGTATTTGACCTTTTTCTTCTCAATAATATGAACATTTACTTGTCTCATTACCAAAATACAATTATATAAAATTGCTAGCAAATTTATGTTAAAATTTTTGGCTTTCTGCATTGGCTTAATTATTATTTTCCATAGTTAATTCCATATGTTTTATAATTTCAGTGAAAACTAATTTCAACAGCAAAAAAATATGAATTTAAAGGGATTTTTTAGATTCAGACTTAGAGCCCTGTGTTAAGCTATATTTGTCCTTTTTTAGAGCAGTTCTGTTATTAAAATTATGAGTTTTCAGTCCTATATATCCAGGATTGATAACGTTTCTTCTCTGTGGGGACTCTTAGGTATACTTAAATTTGAAGCAGCAGAAGTAAACAAGATATCCTAATATAAAGTGGAATTATGGTTTAATATGATTTTCCATGGATTGTTTGTTTTCCATTATTGTTTCCCTAAATAAATTCTGCTTTAGAGAGTCAAGACCAGAAGTATTAACGCAAGGTCTATACTTCTTGACAGTTCTTAACTTGCTACCCATTAGCTCGCTCAACTACAAGTCTGGGAGAATCACTAAGCATCATTTCATTTCTGCTACTACTTACCAGGGCACATGCTACATATCACATCAGATCAGATCAGTCACTCAGTCGTGTCCGACTCTTTGCGACCCCATGAATCGCAGCACGCCAGGCCTCCCTGTCCATCACCAACTCCTGGAGTTCACTCAGACTCACGTCCATCGAGTCAGTGATGCCATCCAGCCATCTCATCCTCTGTCGTCCCCTTCTCCTCCTGCCCCCAATCCCTCCCAGCATCAGAGTCTTTTCCAGTGAGTCAACTCTTCACATGAGGTGGCCAAAGTACTGGAGTTTCAGCTTTAGCATCATTCCTTCCAAAGAAATCCCAGGGGCGATCTCCTTCAGAATGAACTGGTTGGATCTCCTTGCAGTCCAAGGGACTCTCAAGACTCTTCTCCAACACCACAGTTCAAAAGCATCAATTCTTCAGCGCTCAGCCTTCTTCACGGTCCAACTCTCACATCCATACATGACCACAGGAAAAACCATAGCCTTGACTAGACGAACCTTTGTTGGCAAAGTAATGTCTCTTGCTTTTGAATATGCTATCTAGGTTGGTCATAACTTTCCTTCCAAGGAGTAAGCGTCTTTTAATTTCATGGCTGCAGTCACCATCTGTAGTGATTTTGGAGCCCAGAAAAATAAAGTCTGACACTGTTTCCACTGTTTCCCCATCTATTTCCCATGAAGTAGTGGGACTGGATGCCATGATCTTCGTTTTCTGAATGTTGAGCTTTAAGCCAACTTTTTCACTCTCCACTTTGACTTTCATCAAGAGGCTTTTGAGTTCCTCTTCACTTTCTGCCATAAGGGTGGTGTCATCTGCATATCTGAGGTTATTGATATTTCTCCGGGCAATCTTGATTCCAGCTTGTGTTTCTTCCAGTCCAGCGTTTGTCATGATGTACTCTGCATATAAGTTAAATAAACAGGGTGACAATATACAGCCTTGACGAACTCCTTTTCCTATTTGGAACCAGTCTGTTGTTCCATGTCCAGTTCTAACTGTTGCTTCCTGACCTGCATACAAATTTCTCAAGAGGCAGATCAGGTGCTCTGGTATTCCCATCTCTTTCAGAATTTTCCACAGTTTATTGTGATGCACACAGTCAAAGGCTTTGGCATAGTCAATAAAGCAGAAATAGATATTTTTCTGGAACTCTCTTGCTTTTTCCATGATCCAGCAGATGTTGGCAATTTGATCTCTGGTTCCTCTGCCTTTTCTAAATCCAGCTTGAACATCAGGAAGTTCACGGTTCACATATTGCTGAAGCCTGGCTTGGAGAATTTTGAGCATTACTTTATTAGCATGTGAGATGAGTGCAATTGTGCGGTAGTTTGAGCATTCTTTGGCATTGCCTTTCTTTGGGATTGGAATGAAAACTGACCTTTTCCAATCCTGTGGCCACTGCTGAGTTTTCCAAATTTGCTGGCATATTGAATGCAGCCCTTTCACAGCATCATCTTTCGGGATTTGGAATAGCTCAACTGGAATTCCATCACCTCCACTAGCTTTGTTCATAGTGATGCTTTCTAAGGCCCACTTGACTTCACATTCCAGGATGTCTGGCTCTAGGTCAGTGATCACACCATCGTGATTATCTGGGTCCTGAAGATCTTTTTTGTACAGTTCTTCTGTGTATTCTTGCCGTCTCTTCTTAATATCTTCTGCTTCTCTTAGGTCCATACCATTTCTGTCCTTTATCGAGCTCATCTTTGCATGGAATGTTCCTTTGGTAACTCTGATTTTCTTGAAGAGATCCCTAGTCTTTCCATTCTCTTGTTTTCCTCTATTTCTTTGCATTGATCGCTGAAGAAGGCTTTCTTATCTCTTCTTGCTATTCTTTGGAACTCTGCATTCAGATGTTTATATCTTTCCTTTTCTCCTTTGCTTTTCACTTCTCTTCTTTTCACAGCTATTTGTAAGGCCTCCCCAGACAGCCATTTTGCTTTTTTGCATTTCTTTTCTATGGGAATGGTCTTGATCCCTGTCTCCTTTACAATGTCACGGACCTCCATCTATAGTTCATCAGGCACTCTATCTATCAGATCTAGGCCCTTAAATCTATTTCTCACTTCCACTGTATAATCATAAGGAATTTGATTTAGGTCATACCTGAATGGTCTAGTGGTTTTCCCTACTTTCTTCAATTTCAGTCTGATTTTGGCAATAAGGAGTTCATGGTCTGAGCCACAGTCAGCTCCTGGTCTTGTTTTTGCTGACTCTATAGAGCTGCTCCATCTTTGGCTGCAAAGAATATAATCAATCTGATTTTGGTGTTGACCATCTGGTGATGTCCATGTATACAGTCTTCTCTTGTGTTGTTGGAAGAGGGTGTTGGTTATGACCAGTGCATTTTCTTGGCAAAACTCTGTTAGTCTTTGCCCTGCTTCATTCCGTATTCCACGGCCAAATTTGCCTGTTACTCCAGGTGTTTCTTGACTTCCTAGTTTTGCATTCCAGTCCCCTATAATGAAAAGGACATCTTTTTTGGGTGTTAGTTCTAAAAGATCTTGTAGGTCTTCATAGAACCATTCAACTTGAGCTTCTTCAGCATTACTGGTTGGGGCATAGACTTGGATTACTGTGGTATTGAATGGTTTGCCTTGGAAACGAACAGAGATCATTCTGTCGTTTTTGAGATTGCATCCAAGTACTGCATTTCGGACTCTTTTGTTGACCATGATGGCCACTCCATTTCTTCTGAGGGATTCCTGCCCACAGTAGTAGATATAATGGTCATCTGAGTTAAATTCACCCATTCCAGTCCATTTCAGTTCACTGATTCCTAGAATGTCAAGATTCACTCTTGCCATCTCTTGTTTGACCACTTCCAACTTGCCTTGATTCATGGACCTGACATTACAGGTTCCTATGCAATAGTGCTCTTTACAGCATTGGACCTTGCTTCTATCACCAGTCACATCCACAGCTGGGTATTGCTTTTGCTTTGGCTCCATCCCTTCATTCTTTCTGGAGTTATTTCTCCACTGATCTCCAGTAGCATATTGGGCACCTACTGACCTGGGGAGTTTCTCTTTCAGTATCCTATTATTTTGCCTTTTCATACTGTTCATGGGGTTCTCAAGGCAAGAATACTGAAGTGGTTTGCCATTCCCTTCTCCAGTGGACCACATTCTGTCAAATCTCTTCACCATGACCCGCCTGTCTTGGGTTGCCCCACGGGCATGGCTTAGTTTCATTGAGTTAGACAAGGCTGTGGTCCTAGTGTGATTAGATTGACTAGTTTTCTGTGAGTATGCTTTCAGTGTGTTTGCCCTCTGATGCCCTCTTGCAACACCTACTGTCTTACTTGGGTTTCTCTTACCTTGGGCATGGGGTATCTCGTGATGGCTGCTCCAGCAAAGCACAGCCATTGCTCCTTAATTTGGACGAGGGGTATCTCCTCACCGCTGCCCTTCCTGACCTTCAACGTAGGATAGCTCCTCTAGGCCCTCCTGCGCCCGCGCTGCCTGTATAAAAAGTTTGCAATGTCTGCAAATTGGAGAGGCTGTCCTTGCGACCTGAATTTTGGAACACAAATATCTGTCCATGGTATCTCAGTCTGATCAGCAATTACATTCTCATTGCGTTTCTGTTCCAGAGTCTCTGAAAATGTGACTGCCTGTGACTTATCCCCAACATCCTTACAGACAGACACACACACACACACACAGAATCTGTCCATGCATGGTATTTCAGCCTGATCACCAGTCACATTCTCATTGTGTTTCTGTTCCAGTTTCTGAAAACGTGACTGCCTGTGACTTAGACCCCAACATCCTTACAGATAGACACACACACACACACACACACACACACACACACACACACACACAAAATCTGTCCATGCATGGTATTTGTGTCTGATCAGCGGTCACATTCTCATCGCATTTCTGTTTAGAGTCTCTGAAAACTTGACTGACTGTGACTTAGACCCCAACATCCTTTCTCACACACACACCCCACCCCCCACCGAAGCGAATTTCGTGTGTTCCATTGCTCCTAAGTTAGATCATCCCAAATACAGCTTTTCAAATTTGGTGAAACAGTATCCAATAGAAAACAATTTTTAACTGAGGTAAGTTTTTATTTTTTCATCTTGCTATAGTTAAAAAAACAAACCTGATTACTGGTACTTATGTATCTCAGGAGCATTTTCTGGAGAAATACACAGTGGAGTTCACATGCACATTTAAATTATATGACCTTGACAATATCCATTTAGCAACATACAAAACAAGACCAAGAAGGAAAGAGAGAGATTCATTTAAGTATGTGTGTGCACCAAGGCACATTATGAGAATGGGAGACACAAACCTGCTTTCTTTTTATGGGCATTTGGTTTCTTTATATACAATTTTTTAATATTTAAAAAATATATATATTTGGCAACTATGGTCCTTTGACATCTGCCAGCTACTGTATGTATACATAAAACCACTTATTCTATGTTTTATACTTATAGGGAATTCAGGAACAATTACATCTTTATGTGACTTAGGATATAATTTCTTTGTAAGGTGGTGTGACTCCACTGTCTCTTAAGCTTTTCATTCTTTTTTTTTTTTTTCAGTTTTTATTTTTTAATTGAAGGATAATTGCTTTACAGAATTTTGTTTTCTGTCAAACCTCAACATGAATCAGCCATGGGTATACATATTAGGCTTTTTATTCTTGTTAAAGATTTTATCTCAGTATATCTTTCCTGGCCAGTGGAGTCTGTATTTATTACTAAGTTATAGTTGCATATATAGTAAATGCTTTTAAGAGTGAATCTGAATTCAGATAAATGTAGCAACAGCTAACTAGGGATTTTTTTTTTTTTTTCAAGATTTGGATGGGATGCATTTTTTTCTCATTGACCTTTATGATAATTAGATTGGTATTTATTCATTTTTTTTTAATTAGAAATAAAGCTGTTCAACTTGAAAACCAGCTGGAGAATTTTACTAAGCGGTTTCTACATTCAAGCAGAGAAGAAGAATCTTAACAATAGAGATTGCTTTGGTGATCATCATAGGAGAAAATGGAGTTTGGAAGATTTGGACGGTTATTTTTATGAAGTGATTTTAAGTATGAATTATACTAACTATACCTAAATACCAATTCCTTGAGTAGATCCCGGTATTGATCTATCTCAGGGTGTTTGCACTTCTGAAGAATGTTATGGTGTCTCTTTAATTTTGGGTAAAGAAAATTCCTTTGATATATGAAAATGATGAATTAGTTTAAAGCAAAAGAAACAACTCTGTGACCCCTGAGGGGTGGGGCCTTGCTCTTAATTAGGGCTCTCTGTTTTTGATTCTGAAAAACTCTGCTTCCTGGCATCCAGGAGTTAGAGAATGCTCCTTTCACCTTCTTTCTCAAAACTAATTTTTGATGCTGACTTTAATGGGAATAATCATATTTTTGTTTTATAAACTATATTGCTGTAACCACAAAGGAGTGTGGAATGTTCTTGAGTGTATTATTTATGCAGGTTACAATCACTTTTGCCATCCTGACAGGTATGTAAACCACTAATAAATAACGCTGTTTTTACTCCCTTTTATTCCCATTGAAACTGATGTAAAGCAGTGTATAGGTTTGTTATTAGAAAGTCCTTTATGAAAGTATTTGGGTCTAAATAGTCTGCTCATGTTTCTCAAGAAACAAGTTCAGTCTCAGCTGTTGATTCCAGTAAGGAAAGCTTTCTGTTTTAAGAGTTAAGTTTGAAGTGATAAAAATAGCCAAAGAGATGGAAGATCTGAATTTTGGGTGGCTACAGTCAAAAATGCTGTTCTTCGAAAAGTATTTGCCAAGGATACTGCTGGGCTGTCCCCCACGGTGACTTTTTATGTTATTTAATTGTATGAATTTGACAGGGCACGGTTAAAAATTTTATTTTTTACCTTAATGAAAATGTTTGAGTTAAAATATTGTGTTTGTTTCTGTGTTAAAAAAAAAAAAAACAAAAAACTAATAGAAACATATATGGAAACATTAAAAACTGGTCTAAGGCTTTGCTATGCAAAACTAGTTTTGAGGACCACTGAATCAGCATCACCAAGTGCATGTTAGGAATCCACAATCCCAGAAGACACAGTGCATTTGGCTGGTAGAGTTGATGCTCTTCCACGGGAGGGATAATGTTTCAGGCTTTTTTTCTTTTAATACTTAGTACTTTTTCTGTACGTTTAAGTCTCTTGGATGCTATTCAGTCTTCACAACAGGTGCAACACTTTTTCAGGTTATTTTAAGGAGAAAATAAAATTATTTAGGCCATAGAAGCCTTTAATGTTTGTTTATGCAAATCAGATACTAGAATGCAATATTCAAATCCAGATATTCATTTATAGCTAACATTGTGGCTTTATAACCAAAAAACTATACAAGTCACCAAGAAGTGGGACTAAGTAACAACTGCAACAGAACAAACTGATGTTTAAGATTGGGTACTGCTAATTAAGGTTACAAGTTGAAGGCCTTAATCTTTATACACAAGTACTTGAAACTTCTGAAATAGTATAGTGGTTTGGTATTATCCCATGAGTGCTAAGTACAGTGGCTCTCACAGTTCAGTCCCTCAATCAACAGTATCACTAGTCAAGTTGTAAGAATTATTCTTGGGACTCATCCCAGACCTACTGAATCAAATACTAGGTTTGGGCACCAGCAGTTTCTGGTTTAACAAGCCCTCAAGGTGATCCTTGATGCATGCCAAAATTTGGGAACTGTGGAATAGTGGTTCTGCTGTAGTAAGTTTATACTAAATTTTCCATTAGTAGCTTGAATCCAGTTCTGCCTGATCAAGTTTGAAAATATATGAATGTTGGAAGTGGGACACTAAAATAATGAAGCCCACCTTTATGCTTGTGGTAAGTGCACCTATGACCAAGCCCACGAATGATCAAGAATTGTGATTTATGGCCGATGTTCAAGTTTCTGCACATTGACTTGTCTACTATGTGTGTTTGCAGGATTATTTATAAACTTTGTATAACCTTTAGCTTTTTACAAATCTAGACTTTTTATAATATGCAAGGTGAAAATAAAACTTGTTTGCCTGAAAGTTGATAAATAGAACATTTATACTGGCATTTAGTGAGTGTTAATCTTTTATTTTTGAAGATTTTGACGGCAAGCATATAAGCTATCTTGGGAAAACTGGCTCATTTTTATCATAAGGGAGCTTTAAGGGAAGAATGACTTAAATTTTGCTTTCTAATGAAAATCTGTGGCCTTTTAACAGTAGGCCAGCATTCACAGTACTTACTATAGGATAGGTCATTGGACCTCCAATCTCTTCCTTGCTTCTGGCAGCCCATGCGTTTTTCACGATGAGAATGCTTAGAGAATCAGAGCTGAGCATGAACTGCTGGGCTTGGAGTTTAATTCTGAGACTTAAAAAAGTAATCCTACTAAAAACTGATTTAAAACATGCTACATGAAATCTGGTTAAAAGCACTTTATTGATTACAATATCAATTCACAGCAACATTATTTCACAGAGCTACTATACAAATAAAGGAATGAATTACTGCAAGAATGATTCAAGAATACTGTTAAGTCATGATATAAGTACATAGTTTGGTTTAAAGCTTTTTTCTAAGAGCTTTAATCTAATACATTCACCTTTCCCACACACTACTGACATTCAGGTTCAGTTGGCCACAAGTGTTGTAGAAGCCACTCTAGGTGAAGAAAAACATTTTAATCAGCTTAAAAAACCCATTTAGATGTGAATGCCTTTGGATAAGAATATGCAAATGCAAGTGTTCAGATGCTTCTTTGAGAAGAGAAAACAATAGGATAGAGCACCATTGTGTAAGAGACAGAAAAGGCTTGAAATATCTACCAAGTATATCACTGAAGTTATATTAATTAAAAAATACTGTATGATGTAAGATTTTGTCGGGCACACTTAACATCAATTGAAACTAAAATTTAACCAGTTTTTCCATATGCTGCATTAGTCAATTATTTTATAGGCTCAATACTGGTTTTAAGAAAAAAGACTTAGGAAATTTTATCAACATGCAAACAAATTTGCTAAACACAAGTTGTACCATCATTCTGATTAATAAATTACTTTTTAAACAATGCTAGCTTAGACATTCAACTACAGACCATTTTATTGAGTACCTATTATAACCAATACTTTTAAATATAGCACTGAATTTAAGGCAACTTACAATGAACAATGGGAGTAAATATGAAGGGTGCATCACATTCTGTTTAGTCTAATTTAAAATACCAATATTATCCACTGTGCTATCATTTCTCACAAGATAGTCTGGTGGGTGTTTTCAAAATTCAAATGAGGTAAGAAATAGTTTAAAATTTTGCTTTCCACGATGGCAAAAGGGAAATTAGAAACTGAACATAATAATTTGAAAATGTTTTTAAGCCTAACTCACACCCTAAAGATTTTAGAAAGAATCTATTACTAAAATCATGGGCCTGTTTGGGAGATTGTTTTTAATCAGTTTCCATTACATTTAAACACATCAACAGGTAAGCCACAAGTATTCGACTGTTATAATTTAAACTGTGAGACACTCACCAATAAGCATAAATTTCCCTGAACATCTTCATTTTTAAAACAGAATGTAATTTCTAAATCTAAAACATCAAGTGTTGGAGAAGGTTAGTTATATATGTATTTTTTAGCAACTTCAAAAATTTCATTTTGTCACCTGAAGAAGCCGAGGTTTATTTCTCTTTCAATAGGTTAACTTTAAAATTACTTAACATATTTCAGAAGCACCTACTTCTGTTATGTCTAAGAGACTAATTTACTATCATCATGCAGTATTAATCAGTTCAGATGAGTCTAAATTAAGGAGACGGCCTACCAGGTAAGCCCTCTTGCAGAATTAAGAAGTATAAGTATCTCTTATACTTAAGTGTCTCTTGGATATTAAGCCTAAATCTTTGCCTCTCTAAAGATGGAACTCAATATGCTGTTGTAACCATGGATTTACAACTATAGAAATTTGAGCTAGGGAAGAAACTTGAATATTTAATCTAAAGCTCTAATAGCACAGCTGTCAAAAATGAGGCCGGTCCATCAAAGTGGAGGCAGTGTCCTTAGTGACAGCATGAAGTGCTTTTTTTGAGGTTTATGGGTTGATTTGCTGAACACAAGGCCATCACCCCACTTTTAGAAAAGAATATTTGCCTTTAAAATACTGCCATATCTTAAGTGTTCTTTATGCAATGATTAAAGAATTTACAAATAAACCCAACTGAGGCACATTATGTTTAAATGTTTCTTAGGTAAAAAAAAAAATCAGGCACCAGAACTGCAATATTGATGCAAATTCCTTAAACTACATTTGGCCTTTTTTAAGTTTGGAAAAACTAAGATTCAAGCTGTACTGTGCATCTACAAAATATACCAATTTCAGGAAGTTTTAAATATACAATCAGATGAACTCAGACTGCAAGTACACAAATTTAGCAAGTGGGAACCATATCACTAGATAACAAAAGTTTTAACCTGTAAGTTAATTAATATGGTATCACCATTTGGTCATACATATAATCAGCCATGATAGTGGTTAATTTTCAGTTGCCTAGTACATGTTTAATTATGATAACTGCCTTTTAACCACCTACAAAAAGTTGAATATTAAATCATTTTTATCAACATGTTTAAGACCACAGAATTCTTAAAGTCTGTGCCTCTAAATTATCTTGTTACTAGAATCATTTTCAAACTAGTGGCGATACTATTCATATATATAAGGCAATTTTGCACATGCTACAAGTGCTTGCTTCAACAGGATTTTGGAATAAATTGCTGAACTACATGGTAATCCTCACTCCTATTTTTGGAAATGACTGTCCCTTAAAAATTGTCTTGCCTTATCTCAAAGAGCTGCTCTTTATATCACTTCTTAAATAGTCCACAAACATAACAGGATTTATGTTACATGTATATAAATATACATTCATGCCTGCCATCTACAACAGTCTGGGTTTTTTTTTTTTTTTTGGTCCTATATCTTAATCTTTTTCCATTTTATTCTCTTTTTAGTATCCTAAAACAGTTACTTCCTTACGGCAGATGCACTTATTAGCACATCCACAATATAAAAATGGAAATTTACAAGTAAAATTTGGGAGTATTTAGGATTACAGGTGATCGAAAGCTAACAGATCTAGCTCAACAGTAACTGACACAGTTTACTAAGTACAAAACACAACACACCTCTATATTAGGAAAACTCCATGACTTCATTATCAAATGACTTAATCTATCATCAATCATTTAGATTATTTGTAAGAGAAAATTCAGGAGCGAAAGTATCTTTGTTTAAATTCAAGGGGGCTCATTCTAGTAATAAACACATTATATCATTGACAAGCAGAGAAATTGCTTAGTATTTTCCTCTGACTCCTTTAAGAACTGCTCTTGGAATTATCTTTTGGCTTTAAAGTGAGGATCACTTTGATCTAGGTATCCTTTGAAGCAAAACCACTTAGAAACCAGTATTTTGTCCTAGTGGGAGGAAATGGTACAGAAGATCAAAAAGCTTGAATGTTTACTTTTTAAATATTTGAAGACACAGAGTTAACATCGATTCAGATTTTATATGAACATTCATAAAGCAACCTTACATTGTAACTATTTGTAACAATGTAACAAATAGATTTGTTAGATTTTATACTTCTTTCAAAATCATAATGCCATCGCACACTATGTGTCCTTCCTAGATACATACTGATGGAAACACTGGGAAAGTTTCTTCAGATGCAAAGACAGTCCAAATGTTCATCAGAGTGCACCCTGCAAACTCACCTCTAGAAGATGAAATCAGTAGGAAAGCCTAACTATTTAGAATGCTAAGTGTCATTTGATCATATCCAACTTTAAAAAATAACATTCATGTGATTACTGCTATCTACCTGTTAATATGAGTTTCTTACGTATGTCTCAAATTCCAGAGTGAGACTCCCTGGCCTTTAGATTATGTCCCCTTTAAAGGACTCAATATAAGCACTTACTTAAATTGATAAGATGGCAGAGGATGAGACAAAAACTATTGATACTCACACAGACTCCCCTCAGTGGTACCTATGTCTGACAGCATTTTTTTTTAACTTTTTGTTTTGTATTGGGGTATAGCCGATTATGTTGGGATAGTTTCAGGCGAACAACGAAGTGGACTCAGCCACACATACATGTATCCATTCTCCCCCAAACTTCCATCCAGGCTGCCAGATAACACTGAGCTGTATAGTAGGTCCCTGTTGTCAGCATTCTTAAACAGCAACCAGGATCTCTTTCAGATCAAAAAGAAAGCTGGAATTCAAGGAGATATTCTTTAAACATCAGTACACACATGTATGGTCTCACTTCCATGTATTACTGTGCCTTGTTCCTCCACTACAGAACACAAAAATGCGATACTTCTATATAAAGTTAAAAATGTAACTCGGAAGAAATGCAAACATACATTCTAACATGATAGGTTGCTGTAATGTGTACATTTCTGTCTACACAAAGAATTAGACAATACAAGCAAGAATTCATCAAGGTTAAATGAGCTCAACTCCTCAGATTAATACACTGGTCCTGATCTCAGCAAGCACCTTTACCTTGTTTTCACCTTTTTTATTTTGTAGTTTACTGAAAGCTTCTTTTTTGTATATAATAATCTCAATAGAAAAATCTTCACCTGCAAATATAAGGTAAATTCTTTTTCACAGCTATAGGCTGTAGTACTGATTTCTCCAGGTATCAGTGGAGAATGGAAATTTTGCATGTATTGTTAATTCCAGATTCTAAGAAAACTGTCCCAAGACCCTGTTGCCACAGCCATGCCATCATCAGTTACACCTAAACAGCTGACACGGTTGTCATGACCAGCAAGAACACCTGAAAGACAAAAGTTCATTAAAAAGTTAGCGATGGGCAAGTTTTAGGATTAAACAAGTGTATGCAGAAAGATCTTAGATGGGTACTTATGGGCATGTATATAAAATAAAATTTCTTTGTATTACATGAATTTCTGACATGCATCAAATTGTTTTTCATTTTTGAAAAATGTATAACTGCCTTCTTCAAAATCATCTCTTCAAAAACATGTAGACTTTTATGTCGCTATTAAGTTCATGATACTTCTGAATTTTGCTAATAATTTTAAATGAAGTTCAATGAACTTTTACCACCAGAACAACAGAAACGTAAGAATACACCACCAAAAATACCAACATAATTTACTCTATTCCTTTAACCACTAACACTGGAATGTTTTGGTCATAACTCTCTGCAACCATCAAACTAAAACCATCTAGTTTTAGTTTATTCTGAATATTAAGCTTATGTGATCTGACCACCAGACAAGATAAAATTAAATATTCCCAACTGTTTGGGAGGAAAATGAGATGTAAAGATTTAAAAGAGAAATCGGACTATATCAAATTCTCAGTAAGAACCTTTCTTTAATATACTGTTTGAGTTTGCAATATCTCTCAAATGTAATTAAGCATATCATTTTCACCCAATCTCAGGCACAGAAGTTAATCTTGCATAACTCTTTAATATTCTCTGCAGTACCTTCTGTATAGCAATGTTTGGAAAAAGGCAAATTTACCATTATGGGTGGAAGTAACAAAAAATGACCATTGTGACTAAATACTCCAAATCATATTGGAAAGAAGAATGAATTAGCAATTCATGTCACAATTCAATTTTAAGGTGAAAGTAGCCAGTTGAGTCAACCTGAAACCAAACAGCTATCAGCAAAGCAAAACTAAATCTCAAGCAGATGTTAAAAATTATGAAAAACAAACACATTTCTATTTTGTTATGGATACTGATTCAATCCAGGCAAAACACCTAATACCTCAAAAAAGTGATCAGCTAAACCATGAACTCTTCTGCAGTCTCTTAAGAGAGGTTGTAGAAAATTATCCTTAGTAATGCTGACACTGCCTCTACTTCAGAAGCCTCAAAACTATACAGGAATTTAAAAGGGTAAGGACACAAAGCCACAAGGACAGCAAGGATAGGAGAGCAATGCCAACAAAAGTTTGTGAGCTGTATGCTGCTGGTGATTATTAATGGACCCTAGAGAAACAAAAGACTTCTACTCATGAAAAAAAGAATGCCCTTAAAAAAAAAAATCTCAAAAAGATGGTAGCAAAAATGGAAAACCAAAGCTTAACAGATGGTTCATGGAAAGAAAAGGCAAGGATTTCTCCCAGAACATACAGGCAAAAAACAGAAAATAGAGAAACTAACAAAGTCAAAGGAAAGTCCAAGAAGTCCAACATCAGAATAATGGGAGTCTTACAAAGAGAACGATAAAGGAGAAAAATGTGCAACTGATTAAATGAGCCTCCTAAAACTTCCCAGTGCTACAGAGTATATGTTTCAAGATCGAAAAGGTCCACCGAATGATAGACGGAAATGAATCTACCTCCAGACACAACAAAACTTGCAGAAAGTTTGAAGAGTAATGAGAAGCACATCAAATGTAAGACTGTGAGCCAAAAAATTTAAAAGTCCAATAATTTGACCCTAGAAAATATTAAGCTGCATCGCAAAAGAAGTCACATACATACGTCACTGCTCAGCAGTAACTACTGTTTTAAAAATTCATAAGTGTGTAATAGACTGATAGATGTTCTAAACAGAATTCACTACATGGGAAAAATTGGAAGAAGGAAGCTGAGGTAGGAGGAAGGATGTTAAAGCCAAACCTCAAGAGATAATGCCTAAATGTTTAAAAAAAAAAAAAAAAATCAATACAACTGTTATTTAAAGATACAGAAATAAATACTTAAAAGTAGCTACCTCTAGGAGCAGAAAATATGTGCTGAGGTCAGAAGACTGCTGTTTCAGTAAATAACCCATGTAGACCTAGTTGATTCTTTGCATATAATTTTAATTCTAAAAAACATTTTAAGTCACTCTGTAATTTGTTATTAATGACAGTCCCCAGTATGACTTGATGCTAGAATTTCAGAAGCTGCAGGGGAGAACTCAGAGGATGAGATTAAGAGGAGACAGTGATTCTATGCCCTTTCCTAGATAAGATCTGAACCAAAAAGAGGATGCATAGCAATTAAAATGTTTCCTGTCAGATTATAAGCAAACTGTAATCTGGAAGACCACACTAAATTATATTCACTGTTCATCTTTATGTCAAAACTTACCAAACACGAAAATACATAATCAGATATTACTCTTTAGAAAATAGAAACATAAATGCGGTTTATGAACTGTAACTGAACTCAAAGGTTAACAAGAGCCATGAATGAAAACTGCCAGGCTGCCATTCCCCAAGGTATCCAGGAGACCTCAAGAACAACTGATAGGAAACTTCATGTTTCCTGACAAAATAAAAAACTAATGTGTACCAATTTACTGACCTGCACGATCTCCTTTGAGTGTGTCCCATACGTTACAGTTGAAGTCATCATAGCCAGCTAACAGGAGACGCCCACTTTTTGAAAAAGCTACGGAAGTGATCCCACAGATGATATTGTCATGAGAATACAATAACAACTCTTGGTCTGCACGAAGGTCAAAGAGCCGGCAAGTGGCATCATCAGAGCCAGTGGCAAAGGCATATCCATTTGGGAAAAACTAGAAAGAAAAGCAACACACTTATTCCATAGAAGTATACAAAAATTATGTAAGGCAGTGTAATGATGGACTCTGGGGTAAGACAGTTCAGTTCAGTAGCTCATTTGTGTCCGACTCTTTACGACCCCAGGGACTGCAGCACACCAGGCTTCCCTGTCCATCACAAACTCCCAGGGCTTGCTCAAACTCCTGTCCATCGAGTCAGTGATGTCATCCCACCATCTCATCCTCTATTGTCCCCTTCTCCTGTCTTCAATCTTTCCCAGCATCAGGGTCTTTTCCAATGAGTCAGTTCTTCCCATCAGGTGGCCAAAATATTGAAATTTCAGCTTCAGTATCAGTCCTTCCAATGAGTACTCAGGACTGATTTCCTTTAGGACGGACTGGATAGATCTCCTTGTAGTCCAGGGGACTCTCAGGAGTGGGTAAGACAAGACCTAGATTTAAATTTCAACTTGGCTTTGGATCAGGTGAGTGATTTTAGGCACTGAAGATTCCTGAACACTTGGGCCTTGTGCATGCTATGTGCTAAGTCGTTTCAGTCATGTCTGACTCTTTGCAACCCTATGGACTGTAGTCCACCAGGCTTCTCTGTCCATGGGATTCTCCAGACAAGAATACTGGAGTGGGGTAGCCATGCCCTCCTCCGGGGGATCTTTCTCACCCAGGGATCAAACCCGCATCTCTTATGTCTCCTGCATTGGCAGGCGGGTTCTCTACCACTAGTGCCACCTGGGAAGCCTTAGTTTCAGCTTTAGCATGTTGGTTAGGGCAGAGTGAAATAACACACAAAGGATCCATAACCCACTGTTCAGCACAAGACACATATTCAATAAATCCTGGCTCCGGTCCTCTGCTTTTGTTTAGTCACTAAGTCGTAGACACTTTTTTGCAACCCCTTGGACTGTAGCCGCCAGCCTCCTCTGTCCACGGACTTTCCCAGGCAAATCCTTCCTTCTCCAGATCCTCCCAACCCAGGGATCAAACCCACATCTCCGGCTTTGGCAGGTGGAAACTTTTCCCTTGAGTCACCAGGGAAGCCCCTGATCCTCCATATGTTTTACTAAAACATTTAAACCAAATATTACTATTTATAGTATTTATATATGTATGTGGACTCAAAGACATGTTCCAAAAACCTCATTATGAGAAATAAATAGAAACATTTAATAAAAGAGAACATAGATCATCCAGTTAGGCTAGGCTGTAAAGTGAAGCTAGCAGTATACTAAATGTTCTCACGTGCGCGCATGCAAACCACATACATACACACACACACACACACAGAAAAAAAAAAACTATGCATTGTTAGTTTGTGAATCTTGTTTCTCAGATATTGTGGCACTACTCAACACTTATTACAAAGAAGAAGTCACTTTTCTTCATATATCTACTGGTCATCTGTATTGCTTTTTTAGGACCTATTGATCTGCAGGAATAAAATGAAGAATACATTTGTTTTCTTTGTGGTAAATATAGCTTATCATTTTCCTTCTAATATTTACTTTTTTAAAAATATAAAGCAATTTTTTGGAGGTATCACAGGCCCTGATTTCAAACTATACTACAAAGCTACAGGAGTCAAAAGTGTATGTTGCTGCTGCTAAGTCACTTCAGTCGTGTCCGACTCTGTGCGACCCCATAGACGGCAGCCCATCAGGCTCCCCTGTCCCTGGATTCTCCAGGCAAGAATACTGGAGTGGGTTGCCATTTCCTTCTCCAGTGCATGAAAGTGAAAAGTGAAAGTGAAGTTGCTCAGTCGTGTCTGACTCTTAACGGCCCCATAGACTTCAGCCTACCAGGCTCCTCCGTCCATGGGATTTTGCAGGCAAGAGTACTGGAGTGGGGTGCCACTGCCTTCTCCAAAGTTTATGTTACTGACACTAAAACAGATACACAGATCAATGGAACAGAATAGCCCAGAAATAAACCCATAAACACACAGTCAACAACAAAGGAGGCAAGAATATACAATGAGGAAAAGACCATAAATGGTGTTGGGAAAACTGGCCAGCTCCATGCAAAAGCATCAAACTGGATGACTTTCTCATACCATATATAAAGATAAACTCAGAATGGATTCAATACTTAGATGTATAAATTTGAAACCATAAATTTCCTAGAACATAGGCAGTATGCTTTTTTTCTTTTTTTTTTCGTACTGTGTGGCCTGTGGGATTTTAGTTCCCAGACCAGGGATCAAACTCAGGTCCTTTGCAGTGAAAGCACAGAGTCCTAACCACTGGACTGCCAGGGAATTCCCAGGCAGTAAAGACTCTACCTGTGATGCAGGAGACCAGGGTTTGACCCCTGGGTTGAGAAGATCTCCTGGAGAAGGAAATGGCAACCTGCTCCAGTATTCTTGCCTGGAGAATCCCATGGACAGAGGAGCCAGGTGGGTTACAGTCCGTGGGGTCACAAAGAGACACGACTGAGTGACTACCACACAATAATACACACATGCTCTTTAACACAGGTCTTAGCAATATATTTTTTGGATCTGTACCCTCAGGCAAGGAAAGTAAAAGCAAAAATAAACAAATGCAACTAAATCAAACTAGAAAAAGCTTTTGCACATGAAGAAACTATTGAGAAAAGGAAAAGGCAGCCTACTAAGTGAGAGAAGATACTTGCAAACAATATATCCAAAACAAGGTTAATATTCAAAACATGCAAAAAATCTGCAAAACTCAGTATCAAAAAACCAAAAACCTGATTAAAATATAGGCAGGAGAACTAAATAGACATTTTCCCAAAGAAGACATACAAACAGCAAAGGGACACACGGAAAGATGCTCAACATCACTAATCATCAGGGAAATGCAAAAATAAGGATATCTTAAAACTCCACAAATATTTAAAACTATAGAAGCTACTTCTAAATAACTTCACGGGTCAAAGAGATCAAAAGGAAAATTATAACTCCTGTCACTAAATGAAAATGAATCAAAATTTGTGGAATGTAGCAAAAAGAAATGCTTAGAAAGAAACTTACAACTTTAAGTTCCAATATTAGAAAAGAGGAAAGGTTTCACACCAATGATACCAGCTTCTGCCTTAAGAAATGAGAAACAGGAGAGCAAACAAAACCCATGTAAGCAGAAGAAAAGAAATAATAAAGAGTGAAAAATCAATCAAACAGAAAACAGAGACTCTTTGATGCCAAAAAAATGGTTCTTTGAGAAGATAAATCTAAAAAACTGATAAAGTTGTGTCTGACTTTCTGTGACCCCATGGACTGTAGCCCACCAGGCTCTTCTGTCCATGGGATTTTCCAGGCAAGAATACTGGAATGAGTTGCCATTTCCTTCTCCAGGGGAATCTTCCCCAGCCAGGGATCAAACCTGGATCTCTGGCATTGTAGGTGGATTCTTTACCAACTGAGCTACCAGGGAAGCCCTGATAAACCTTTAACCAAATGCATTAGTTTGCTAGACCTGCTGTAACAAAGGAACACAAACTGAATGGCTTAAACAACAGAAATGTATCGTTTCATAGGTCTGGAGGGTAGAAGTCTGAAATCAAAGTGTCTGGGGCCTAAAAAGCGTCTGTTAGGCCCATCTCCTTGGTTTATAGATGGGCTGGCTATCTTCCAATGTCTTGTCACACTGTTAACACTGTGTGTTTGTCTCTAAATTTCCCTTTTCTAAGAGCAAGAGTCATATTGGATTAAGGGGGACCCCGATCCAGGATGACTCAACTAATTAATTATATCTGCAATAGCTATTTTCAAATAAGGTCACATTCTGAGGTACTGGGGTTTAGGACTTCAACATGTAAATTTTTAGAGGTATTCAATTCAACCCACAAGACCAATCAGGAAAAAACTAAGAAACAAGTTACCAATATTATGAATGAGATACCCTACAGATTCCATAACTATCAAAAGAAAAATAAGGGAATATTATGAACAACTGTAAGTTAATACATCTGACAACACAGGTTACAGAACCAAATTTCTTAAAAGGCAAACTCTACCAAAGCTTACTCAATAAAAAATGGATATCTTAAGTAGGCCTAAATCTAATTAGGACATTATATTTTTAGTTAAATTTCTTCTCACACAAGCAAACTTCCTTGGGCAGACAGCAAAGTCAACCAAACAATTAAGGATGAAATCTTATCAATTCCACACAAAGTGTTAACTTCCCAGTTCCTCCTATGAGTCTAGCATTAAGCTAATACCAAAGTGGGAACAAAATTTCTCAAGAAATGAAAAATCATATCATAACTTATCAATATGGATGCAAATCTTAAAATTTCAACAAGTCAAAATCCACCAGTAAATAAAAAATGATTATGTATTATAGGCGACCCCGTGGACTGTAGCCCACCAGGCTCCTCCATCCATGGGATTCTCCAGGCAAGAATACTGGAGTGGGTTGCCATTTCCTTCTCCAGGGGATCTTCCCGAATCAGGGATGGAACCCAGGTCTCCCACATTTCAGGCAGATACTTTAACCTCTGAGCCACCAGGGAAGAGGTATTATAGGCAAGTGAGCCTAAATGTAGGGTTGGGTTAATATTTGAAATTCAACTCATGTAAATTCACCATTTAGCAGACTGAGAAAGAAAAAACCACATGATCATCTCAATAGATGAAGAAGAGGCATTTGATAAACTTCAACACTCATTCTTGATAAATCTGCAGCAAACTAGGAACAGAAGAGATCATCAACTTGATAAAGGTGGTGGGATGTGAGATGGACAGGATTGGACGTGCCTGCTCTAAAATTCTACTCTGCAAGCCAGGCTGGCCTAATAGCAGTGGAGGTCACAGAGCCTTTACTTTCTCTGATATTCTCTAAAAGATGATATAAAAGTGACTTTCAATATGTACATGATAAATAAAAGTTACCCCAAAAATATCTTCTTGCAAAATCAGAGTACATCTTATACATATATACAGTAGCAATTACAGTACTTTTGGAAAATCTAGTCACCTGTATATATTCTGACATCTGATCTGCATAGTACAATTTACCTAAGTCAAGGAGTATCCCACTTTCTAATACCCCTCCCCTCAATCCTGACTGATAAACCATTTTGATTGTCATTCAAAATGCCTTTGGGCTTTAATTTATACACGTATGTCTAGTTCACTCTCATATATACGGAGTTATTATCTGGCTTAATCTACTTGTGGCTACATGTCTGAATTGTTTTTTCTTTAATATGAAGGAGCTTATAAATAATTTATACCATTTACTGAGCATCCATCTTGTTTCATTTAGTTTCTACACCACGGTAGCATTATTCCTATCGAGGAATGTGTGGCTCACAGAGGTTAAGTAGCCCACCTGATCTCACACAGCTGATTCCCAGATTACTAAGATTCAATCCAGGGTTTGGTGGATTTCAAAAGCTATGCTCTCTACATTAAATGGCCACCTCTGTCTTTCTGACTGCTCTCTCTTGGGGTTGCTCCCCTGACTGTGGAGATACAGGACACTGTTCTCTGAACACAGCTGAAACTCTGGATCCACTTTTTTGTTCAAGATTATCTTGCCCTGTAAATCTAGAAATTAAACTTATTCCTGTTCCCATGCAAATGAAGACTTAGGCCTATTAAAACCTTTCCATTAAAAAAAAATCAAACTCTTATTACTTGGGGATTAAATGTTGTTAAGAGCACATTATTTATAGAATCCTTAAAGGGAATTTGTTGTTAAAATCACATTATGGAGTTCAACACTTCATATGCACAATAAATTCTCCTTAGAAATGCTGTTCACTTACACTGACAGCATTAATATCCGACACATGCCCAGTGAAAGACTGTCTGCACATTCCATCTCGAATATCCCATAATTTTGAAGAGGCATCACAAGCACCGGAAACAAAAGTCCTCATGTCAGGACTCAGGGAAAGACTCATCACATCTCCAGAATGCCCAGTGAACGCGGTGGTCTGCTGGGCAGTTTCAATGTCCCATAAAGCACTATAGTCAAAAACAGACAGAAATCATTAATGACTGTTCTCCCCTCTTACATTAATTCCTACTACCACACTCAGCCTCAAATTGGTCATCTTCTGGAGTAAACTTACCAAGTTGTATCTCCTGAACTTGTAACTATTTGGCTATCATCTAAAAACCGACAGCAGGACAAGTAGCCTACAGCATAGAGATAACAAATGTTAGGTTATCACTGATTAACTCAATTACCATATAAAATAGTAATATGTATTTTAAAAATACAATACCTGGGCAACAAGTGTTTGTTAGTAAAATGTATAGTTCTACTTTTTTTTTAGTTCTACTTTTAATAACTTCCAATTCTGTGCTGCCTGCAACTTTATTTTACCAACAAACCCTCTCTTAGGTATTTACTATGTCAACAACTATGAACGTTACAAACTTGAGTAAAAGACAATCCCTTCCACCTACTACAAGTACCTAGGAGAAGGATACTCCTTAATACAAACATTCTCTATAATCTATAGCAGACTGGGTAAAAGTCCCTTCCACCTACTACAAGTACCTAGGAGAAGGATACTCCTTAATACAAACCTTCTCTATAATCTATAGCAGACTGGGTTATGTACCTTGGAGAAATAC